>NC_138086.1:29706091-39706091 GCF_964212035.1 Myotis nattereri | reverse complement strand
AAAAGGATTAAATGATACATTTGAAATAGGATAGAATCTAGAATTTTGCAAACAAATAATGTTAGTCACCACTGCTATTACATCTTCTCCTCCTCTTCCTTCTTCTCCTCCTGCTACTACTACTATAACAAATATTATTTTTATTTCCATGATTTTTAGTATTAATCACTCTTATTGAAATAATGGAATTGCAGGATGGAACCTAATTAAGAATATTTATTTGATCAGAAATAAGGTGTCAGAGCTATTTAAAATGTCAATACTTCATTATAACATAAACAAACAATGAAATGACAAAATTTTAAACATGAAATTTAGGTTATAATAGTGGATCTGTCTAATTCATGCTTTGGAGGCACCCATGATAATACTTAAACAGCTGGTAATATTAAGAAGTATGATTCTCAGCATCTCTACTCTACTGTTGATTCCCTATAATTTTTTCTTCATTTCAGTTAGTGTATCCTTCATTTTTGACTGGTTCTTTTTAATGTCTTTGATGTTCTCACTAATTTTCTTGAAATTCTCACTAAGTTCCTTGAAGCTCTCATTAAGTTCCTTGAGCATCTTTATAACAATTGTTTTGAACTCTGTATCTAGTTATTTGCTTGCTTCCATTTCATTTAGTTCTTTTTCTGAAAATGTCTTCTGTTCTTTTATTTGTGACATTTCTTTGTCTCCACATTCTGGCTGCTTCCTTGTGTTTGATTCTATGTATTCAGTAGAGCTGCTGTGTCTCCTGGAATTGATAGAGTGGTCTTGTGTGTAGGTGTCCTGCAGGGCCTAGTCATCTGAGTTGGGCACTCTAGGAATGCCCCTGTGTGGGCTATGAGCACTGTCCTGTTATAGTTCAGCCATAATTTACAAGGAATCAACAGTAGAGTAGAGGATACTGAAAATGAAATCAGCAATATAAGGAAGCACAAAACACCCAATCAGAAGAGCAAAAAGAAAATAAGAATCCAAAAATATGAAGATAGTGTAAGGAGCCTCTGAGACAGCTTCAAGTGTACCAACATTTGCATCATGGAAATTCCAGAAGAAGAGAGAGAGCGAGAAATTGAAAACCCGTTTGAAGAAAATAATAACAGAAAATTTCCTCTACCTGGTGAAAGAAATAGACATTCAAATCCAGGAATCTCAGAGAGTTGCCAACAAGATGAACCCAAAGAGGCCCACACAAAGACACATAATAATTTAAATGCCAAAAGTTAAAGACAAAGAGAGAATGTTAAAAAGCAACAAGACAAAAAGCAGCTAGTTATCTATGAGGGAGTGCCCATATGACTCTCAGCTAATTTCTCAACAGAAAATTTGCAGGCCAAAAGAGAGCAAATATTCAAAGTGATGAATAGCAAGGACCTACAACCAAGATTAATGTACCCAGCAAAGCTATCATTTAGAATTGAAGGTCACATAAAGAGCTTCATAGATAGGAAAAACTGGAGTTTATCACCACCAAACCTGTTACATAAAATGTTGAAGGGCCTTCTTGAAGAAGAAGGAAAAGAAAGAAGAAGAAAAGGAAGAAGAAGGAGGAGGAGGAGGAGGAGGAGGAGGAGGAGGAGAAGAGAAAAAATATGAACAATAAATACATATCTATTAACAATTGAATCTAAAAACAAAAATAACTGAACAAGAAATATAATGATGCTCTCCAGTTCCATCCATGCTGTTGCAAATGATAAGAATGCCTTCTTTTTTACAGCAGCAGAGTATTCCACTGTGTAGATGTACCACAATGTTTTAATCCACTCATCTGCTGATGGGCACTTAGGCTGTTTCTAAATCTTAGCTATGGTAAATTGACATGATCTCATTCATTTGTGGAATATAATGAACAACATAAACCGATGAATAAAAACAGATCCAGAGACAGAGAAGCATCAATCAGACTGTCAACCTCAGAGGAAAGGTAGGGGAGAGTGGGGCTAAGGGGGAGAGATCAACCAAAGGACTCGTATGCATGCATATAAGCCTAACCAATGGACACAGACAACAGGGGGTGAGGGCATGAGTGGGAGGGTGGGGGGGAGGGCAATGGGGGAATAAGGTCACATATGTAATATCTTAATCAATAAAGAAAAACAATTAAAAAAAAGAAATATAATGAACAAAATAAACTGATGAATACAATAGAACCAGAGGGATGGGCACATGGAACAGATTGATGAATCTGAGAGGAAAGGTGAAAGGGAGGGGATGGGAAGAGATTAACCAAAGAACATATGCATATATGCATTATCTATGGACACAGACAATAGGGTGGAAGAGGGCAATGGGGGTAGGGTGGGGGACATCTGTAATACTCTCAACAATACAAGATTTAAAAAAATTGGAGAGAAAAAGAAATCTGTTGAAAACCATACTTGATTTTCTTCTACCATAAACTTTTAAAAAAGAAAACTTTTCTCTTGCCTGAGGACCATAAATAATAACTAAAATGAGATAACTGAATTCCTAGAATACCCTGGAAGGAATGATTACTAAAGAAAAGGATTTCATTTGTTTTGACCTTTTTTTCTTCTTTTATTAATATCTTTAATCAGTGTCCGAGTACTGTTATTCAGGGCAGGAAAAATATACCAAGGGACAAAATAGATGTAAAAATTATTACAATAATTAGACCATTTAATAATTCAATTAATAATTATGTGGTATTTTAGAATATTCATTTGGTTTCTTACCCATTAATAATGACCTACTTTTGTTACTCCCCTTTGCCTTCTGTTTCACTCACTTTTTCTCACATGGGCTTATGCTTACAACAATGGCAAAAGTACCTTCTTTTTACACTTTTCGTGCTACCTCTACGGATATTTTTAAAAATTTGAACACCAGTATTTTTCATGCTTTGACATTAAGTAAAAAGGCTTACCATTTAAATTTTTTTATTTTTCTATTTTTTTGTTAAACTTTAAAAATATTATGGACTCCCTCAATTGTCTCTGACTCACACATGTAAATTTATCATTGATTCTGTTATAGTAGATTCAGAATTTTAATTTTTACTAACATCATTACAGTAGAAAAATACAAGAATAAATATGCAGATGTCATGATTTCTTTCATTGATATAGATTTAAAATTAATTTTGAATTTCAGTTTTGATAACTACCTTGCCATTTAGAATGATCAGATGTGCTTTTTCTTTTTACCAGTTCCTAATGATAAGTGATATTAAATGCGCACAACAGAATTGTACCCATTCAGTACTTGCAAAAGACAGATACGAATTACTTTCCAGAAGGGATTTTTTGGTAGCCCATTCAATGATGGAGTATAATTTATAGTATTCATATTGCTGGGGACTTTATAAACATTATTGATTTTCACTTCATTCAGTAGTTATCTAAATTATATGATTATACTTATTTTAGAAATGAGGAATACATTGCTATTGCTAAATCTGAATTCTGAATCTGTGTTGGTTTTATTCCAACACAGATATTTCCTATAATGAAGTCTAGAATAATAAAATGTAAATAGAACAAATAGATCATCCACCAAAATCCACAAAAAAATAAGGTATATGTGGGTATAGCAAAATGATTAGTTGATAATGACTAGTAGTATTACCCATTGACTAGTAATAATCCAGACTTTCAGATAAAATATAAACTTAAATAGAATGCTAAATCCCACCAATGGTTCCTGCCATGTGTAACTAACAGGCCAATGAAACAGTTCAAGAGACAATATAGGTAAAATTCATGTTTTACTTAGTTATTTGTTCATTTATTTATTCACACTTTCAATCTTCTATGTCAAAAATATTACAATGATAAGCCCTTAGGAACCAGGCAAACTGGGAGGTCCAATTTTTTTTTTTTTAAATCTCAAAAGGATTCAACACACACATAAACACACATGCACATTAGTCCACAATTGGTTAACCCTGAAATTATGAGTATTTCAAACCTCATTCTTTTGCACATGTTATCAATATTTCCCTTTTCTGAGAAGTCAGCATCAACCACTGAGGTCCCAATTTCCAAACTTCTCCTCAAAGAACTACTCAAACTGCTTTAGCATCTGTGAAGTATTTATTGACTACATACAGCCTTCCCTGACTAGAACCCTTGTATTGTGTCAACACCTCCGTTATTGTTCTTAGTCGATGTGTAGTGAGGGTGTGTTTATGCAGTGCCTTCAGTACTCTCCACACACATCCTTGAAGGAGAGTCTCATTTTATGTGTTTTGGTGCCAACAGCAGTGTGTGTCAGTGGTGCCTCAACTCATGCTTGAATGAAAAAATGAATGTGTGAAGGAATATGTTGCAGTTTATGTGTCTAAAATCTTAAAACGTAGTTCACATGTACAGACATCAGGTAACATTTCCAATATAAGTCTTCCTATTTCTCTTTTGTATGATTTTTAGAGAAATATGCCCAGAAGGACACACAAGTCGATAGTTTTCAGCCTTGGCTACCAGGAGAGTGCCCACCCCCATGCCAATTATAGCAGAATTTATTGGGATACGACCCAGATTCTGTCTTTTTTAAGGCTCTCCGGAATGTTCCAACATGAACACAAAGTAGTCAAACATTATCAACACAGCTATTTTGTTCTTGCAACAGATAAAAGGTGTGTATGGAAACAGTGGGAACACAAAAGAGATAATCAGATCAAAGAGGGTATGTTCTCTAGTGATTGAGAAACCCATCACAGTTAAAGGTGTCCTTACAGCTATAATCAGGAGGCCACCAAGCTAAAACTAAGATTTGTATATTTCTCATGATATTAATTTACCTTCCTTCTCTTTCCTCTTCTCTTCATATTCAAAGACCCAATACCCACCCACCTTCCCCAATGTAATTAGATGATAACCACCTTGATATGTAATCAGTATAATTATGATTTAAGTTTGAAGCCAATAAAACATTGTAAAAAATAAGTTAGAGTTAAAACAGGACCATGCTTTGTAAACTGACCGCTGGAGACAGACGATCCCAACAGTGCAGAATAGTCATGGGAGAGAGAATCTTTCATTTTTGCTAAGGAAACATGTATATACTTTATAATTGTGATGGTGCCTCATAATTACATATTCACAGAGATAAGGTATCTTTGTGAAGATTTTACATTTTGCTTTTTTTATTCTATGTTAATCAAAGGCATCTTTTGATAATTACTTGATTTTAATAAATTATTATAATCAAAAATAAAATATTAAAATAACATTTCCGTAAATAAGGTGAAGTTGTTTTGAAAGGGCATATTACTTCATGTTTCATGGATTTTATTCTACAGTAAACTGTTATCTTAACTATCAGTACAATATTCCAAATACAAAGTGAAGTTTGTGACATCTGGTGTCTGCTCATATAAGCATTTAACACTTTAAAAAATATTCCATACTGTTGTCACTGATGTTTTATTTCATCTAAGATTTATAGACTTCTTTGTGCACATGCAACAAACTCATTGGAAACACATTAATTATATATATATTCACAGAGGTAAGGTATCTTATTATATATATATGTAATCTGGGCCTACCTCAACATTTGTATCTACATAAATCTTTAATTTATTTGTATATGGTAGCCAAAAGTCATATTATGTCTTAGGCCTTTCCTGATATTCTTCATTTTGTACAATTATAAACCATTTACTAAGTCTATTTGAAAATATGATACGAAAATTAGAAGTCTTGAATGAGTAAATTGCTATTAAATTCTCACTTCAGTTTACTTTAAAAAGTGACCATTTTTAATTAGATTTGCAGACATTTGGTTATCACAAGCCAATAATACTACCTGGTGACCTGAAAACTGTGCTTCTGAACTTGCTCTTCTTTATGAAAAGACTTGGAACTCAGTACAGTTGTAGAACTGAAGTTCATTACACATAGGTCTATAATAGACTCAAACCAAAAGAGGACAGAGAAAGTAGCAAGAAAATTTTCTAAATTCCAAAAGCATTTATTTAACTTTTTAAAAATCTCTTGATTTTTTAAAGACTAGGGATAAGCATTTGTGCGGAGGCCATTCTGGAATTCTAAACTATGTCATCTTGACCGGTAAACAGAATTTCATTCTACTTTTGAACATTGTGCCATTTTCAACTTTTCCCCCCATTTGTTTGGAGCCTTTCATCAGCTCATTCATTTATTCATGAGCTATTTATTTTTTTATGTCCTGGTGACATGCAAGTCATTTATTGTTCCAGTGTTCTAAGTGCTGGCCAAAGTGTTTGTTAATATAAAATCTATTGCTTTTATTTACACAAGAAATGGATTTTTTGAAAAAAATGTTTTACTCTATATGTAAAGGCATATCCAATCAAGCAGTGAAGAGGGCTTGGGTCTGTATCTCCAATGCAGCCACATGGAAGGAATGCTGCCAGACAACAGGCTTTGTATTGTATCACTGGATATTTGAGCAGTAGCAAATACAAAATAAACAGTAGCAATCAGATATGCAAGCAGGCTTCATTGCAAGTAGAAATATCACAGACCTGGGTAAGTGCATAAGGTTAAGAGAAATATAATATCATTTATCACTTCATATCAAGAAGTGGAAATGATAACACACAGTGTTTTTTATTTTATTTTAAAATGTTATACATTATCTTGAGGGAAATCTATGAAGAGATGCCATGGGCAAGGTTTCCTCAATGATGTTCAATAGGGTATCCTCTAAATTAAATATATATATATATGATTTAACTAATTTGGTCAGATTGCAAGAAAGTTACAGCATCTGGTTTAAACTCATCTATCATGCATAGTAACATGAATAAATGGAGACATTCATCACTACGCACACAACAGAAATTGTGTTCTCCTATTGATATAATTAAATACTCATAGAAGCCTAAATGCATAATAGCTTCCAGGCCCTTTATTTAATGCCAAAAATCAATGGCTCCGCTTCCAATGAACTCGATAGGCATATGTTCCTAGTCAGAACCACAGTGAACCCACTCCAGTTTCTAAACATTTATTGCTGGTACTATAATAATAAACATCTTGCATTTATAAAATGTTATGTTGCCTCAAATTTTTCATTTTTCAAGAATGTGAAGCACACTATCTAATGGCTCTCATATGTCCAGTGTGCCCACGAACAATTTGTCTTCTGAGTGGAGTGTTAATCTGACACCTCAAGGACAGACCTGTTTTCAGAGGAACTCAAAGAAAACCTAGAAACATTCATAGGCTTCAGTAACTACTGAAAATCCCAGTGAACTGTGGCTGGGATTACTCAGCGTTCTGGATCACATTACTTCTTTATACCATATTTTGCTCAAGTGAGAGTTATTAAAGATGCTAGGAGATTATTTTTTGACTTATTTCCAAATATGTACACTAACCACACATTTAATGTATGTGCATATATATAAAATCAAGCTAACAATGACATTTATAGTCCAATTGTTTTGTTTCTCATCTGGGCTCAGAGATAAGTATGTGATGATAATGAACTTCCCATTTGTTTAAGCCAGTTGCATGTGATAACCCCACAGCAGTGACAAAGGAAGCACATATATTCTTTGGTCATAAACACTGTGGAACAGAGCAAAATCCCTCCTTTAAAGACAAATCTGAGATTTTAATGGCAGGTCAAGGGTGACACATTAAGCAGGAGTGCTTCTATTTTTTTTTTAATTAAATTTTTTTCTTTTCATAAAGCACCCACAAAAATGGGGTGTTCTTAATGGCACTATTTTGCTCATAGTAAAAAAAATTAGAAACTCATCTCACCATTGGAATAAAGATTGCTTCCTGTAAAAAAAAAAAAAAATTGATTGACAGAGAGAAGAAAAGTATTGAACTAAAGCTAAAAACAAGGCCCACATATTCACACCTGAATCCATAATGTTTGCTTTTCTTTTTTGACATGCGCTATTCATCTTAACATTCCCAGGTGGCTGGAGTGAGAACTGAATATTCACACCAATACCTTGAACTAGAACAATGTTTTATACAGGTGTGGGGATAAAATAAAATGAAAATGGTATCCATCAGGCTCACGTACAAATTTTGCTCATTTCTTTGTTTATACCATATATGTAAGAATAAGGTGTTTGTCCTCCAAAATTGTCAACTCATGACTATCACAGTGATATTAAATGCTCTCCCCTTATATCTTACCCCAAGGAAAGACTTACTTCAATGCTTTGAAATAATGGCAACTTCTGAAATGGGGAAAGCAACCATATCTGTTGATTATAATTATTATTTCTCCTGCTTATATCTTAGGTTATTTTTTTCTACCCATAAGCATGAAGGCAACAGTTATAACAAGTATTTGATATACAAAAGAATGCTAATGGTAGAAACAATTTTTCATGTGAGCTTAGTATTTTAGACCACTTTATTTTTTTTTTACTTAAATTCCAGGTACTAATATTTCCACATGGGCTACAATGATTCACCAAACTCCCAAAGTTCATTTATTTGTTCAGGCAGTACTAGTTGAGAATTCAGTGTTCACACAGTGTAGGCTTGGGATATCCATGGAACAGGTTTGTGGAAATTGGCATAAGTTCTATGGTCCCATCGTAAGAATAACAATTCTGCCTTCTGCCTCCTTTTTTTATTATTGAAATATAATTAACATATAACTATATATTAATTTCAAGTGCACAACATAATTCTATATTTTTCTGTATTGTGAAATGATCACCACAGTAAGTTTAGTTAACATCAATCACCATACATAGCTACATTTTTTTTCTCTTTTGATGAGTACTATTAAGATCTCTCTTAACAACTTTCAAATACACATTATGGTATCATTAACTAGTCACTATGCTATACATTACTTATTTTATTACTGGGAGTTGGTACCTTTTGACCATTTTCGCCACCACCCACACCCACCCACCTCTGCAAACACCAATCTGTTCTCTGTTTCTATGAGCTCAGTTGTTTTAGATTCCAAAAATAACTGAGGTCATACAGTATTTGTCTTTTTAGACTTATTTCACTTAGCATAATGTCCTCAAGGTCTATCCATGTAGTCACAAAAGGCAAAAATTCATTCTCTTTCTCCTTTCTTTTACCTATCTATCTATCACCTATCTATCTATCTATCTATCATCTATCTATCTATCTATCTATCTATCTACCTATCATCTAGAGCAGTGGCTCTCAACCTGTGGGTCGCGACCCCTTTGGGGGTTGAACAACCCTTTCACAGGGGTCGCCTAAGACCATCGGAAAACACATATATAATTACATTGTTTTTGTGATTAATCACTATGCTTTAATTATGTTCAATTTGTAACAATGAAATTGGGGGTCACCACAACATGAGGAACTGTATTAAAGGGTCGTGGCATTAGGAAGGTTGAGAACCACTGATCTAGAGGAAGAGAGAGAGAGAGAGAGAGAGAGAGAGAGAGAGAGAGAGAGAGAGAGAGAAACATCCATTGGTTGCCTCCATAAGCACCCTGACCAGAGATGGAAACCACATCAAACCCATGACCTTTCGGTGTATGGGATGACACCCCCTCCAGCTGAGCCACACTGGCCAGGCAAGGTTTCCTTCCTTCCTTCCTTCCTTCCTTCCTTCCTTCCTTCCTTCCTTCCTTCCTTTTTTTTTTTTTCATTTTTTTCCGTGCATAGTCTGCAAGTTTAATTACTTTAAAACCTCTAACATTATATTGTGTCCATTAAATACAGTCAACAATGCTAGACCTATTTAAGAAAAAAAAAAATGACCGTTTACTGTGGGGAGCTGATATAGGGTTAAGCCTCGGGACTGACCTGTGGGCAAAGTCACAAACAATTCCCAGCTTAGAGGGCACCGTCCTCTTAGCATAATTAGGCTTGACCTTATAACACTCCCTAGATCTTATCTGGGAAGCTAATGGGCTGAGGAAGTGCAGGAAGTATAACCATGCTGTAAACAAGTGAAACTCACAAGAACAAAAACAAGTGAAACTCACAAGAACAGTGTAACTTTGGTAACCACTACCTTGTTTACCTCTCAATATAAAAAGCTTGGTGAGGCCTGAGCACAGTGGAAGTCCTTCCTCTTGAGTTGGACTTGCCACCTGGTCCCCCAATATTCCCAAATTATCTCCTGTCTTTTCTTTTTCATTTGTTGTGCGGCTCCTCTTCCAGACCCGAACCCTGAACCACGCAGGACGTGGAGGGAAACACTTATGACAGTTTACCAACCTAGTATTTTATAAAACTAGCTGTGCTGGCCATAAGGGTGGAGGGAGGGGACACCCCAGGCTAGTGGCTGGGTGTTAGGAAGGGTTAGAGCAGCAGTTCTCAACCTGTGGGTCGTGACCATCAGAAAACACATATAGCATATCAGATATTTACATTATGATTCATAACAGTAGCAAAATTACAGTTATGACGTAGCAACAAAAATCATTTTATGGCTGGGGGTCCCCATAACATGAGGAACTGTATTAAATGGCCGCGGCATTAGGAAGGTTGAGAACCACTGGGGTAGAGGAAAGAAAAAGGGGGCTCCCAGTTAGGAGGGGCATGATTATTCTAATGGGAGGGGTACAAATGCACAGCAGAGGAGGGACACCTGAGGAATGAGGTAGTTTCTTTCTACATCAGGATACAGTGTTGGAGGGGCTTGGTGCCCCCTCCTGCCCGCTCTCAGCACTTGGAGAACCAGTGACACATGAGCCCCTGGCATGATGACCCCCATTTGAAACAAGGATGACAGCCTAACCCTCCCACCATGATCCCCCCTTTCCTAGGGCCCTCTGGCTTTACTGCCTCTTCAGGACTTGGGGATCAGCTACTCTTCATTCCACACAGAAGAGGATAATCTGCAAGGGTTCATTTCCATCTTTTAAAAAATATTTCAAAAATATTTTTCTTCACAATTCAGTTTGATTGGCATGACAAAATTTAAGGCCATTCCAAACACAGCTTTCTATGTTTAATACGGAAAGCACGGTTAATGGAGCAAAACTGAGAAAGAGATATTGTTTGAGCTGACCGTAGCTTCAACATTCTTTTCTTTGTTTCTTTTAATAGATCTTGGCAAACAGTTGCTTAATCAAATGAACAAATTCAAAGTGAGGAAGTTTTCAATGATTTACATGATCTCTTTGCTGAGTTTCTAATTTTATTTGTTACACTTTATATGATAAGAACTGCTTACTTAAAGCCCCATTTATCTGCAGTCTATCTACTGGTGTCATGCAATCTTTCCCATTAGTGAAATGGAAAGGCTGTGGCTCATGAACACGGATAAATGTTTTTCTTTAACCTTAATATTTGATAGAAGTTAAGCACTTTGCATTTAGCTACCAAGCATTTCTCCTTCAAAAAAAAAAAAGAATTTAGAAAAAGGCTAAAGTATACAATATCTAAGTTTATAACGGAGGTTTCTATCTCTAATATCAGACATATTTATTAGCTTTTAATTAATTTTATCTCTTTCCAGAAATCCTTATATTTATGTATATATTTTACAAAAGGTAAGATTATACTTCACATACTCCTTTATAATGTTTTATTTGCTTGATGCTACAAGAAGGTCTTTCCATGTAAATAATTATATACAGCATCATTTTAGTGACCAAATAATACTTCACTGATTATTGAACCATTATTCACATTTAGGCTGTTGCTTTGTCCTATCATGAATCATACTGTGATAATACATTCCTGTAACTATTGCTTTGAATCTAAATTACTTACTGCACTCACTTAATTCCTTTATATTCATTCTTAGGTGTGAAAATTCTGGGTCAAAGGAAATATATATTTTGCCAATAGCCTCTGTAAATGGCCTACCTAGTTACAGGAATATATGCAGTGTGACTAATTTTGTGGGGGAGGGAGTATTAGGAGGATTTATACTGTTCAAAAGGTAAGAATATCTATTACAATAAATTTAAAAAATCACAATAGCCACTAATACTAAGTCTACAATTACTTTTTGTTGTTGTTATTTGTTTTTTGTTAATCCTCACCAGAGAATATTTTTCTATTGATTTTTAGAGAGAGTAGAAGGGAGGGGGAGGGACAGAGACTCTGAAACATCAATGTGAGACGGACACATTGATTAGTTGCCTCCCCTAGCCCCCCCTACCAGGACCTGAGGTTGAGCCTGAAACCAAGGTATATGCCCTTGACTGGAACTGAACCTGGGACCCTTCCGTTTGCAGGCCAACGGTCTATCCACTGAGCCAAATCGGCTAGGATTACAATTACTTTTTATATTAAAAGACATTGAAATATTTATTTCTGTCTAGATTTACTGTCTTAATCTTGATCAGGCTTAAGTCATAAGCTCTTATATTTAGAAAAGGATGAAATAACCTTGGAGACTTGAAACACATTAAACATGAAAGAGATATAACCCTTTGAGGAGAGGCCACCGGCGTTATTTGCAGCCATCGGTATGAAAGTGGCACTTCAGTGACTCTAACCACTCAGGCTGAATTTCCACATCTTAATCTCTACAGAGACTATAAAGTCTACCATAATTGCGGATACTTTAAAAAACTGCGATGCTTCTTTTACAGAGTTAATATGTAACATATATGATCAACTCTTAGGAATTTAATCATTCCAAATAGGCACTACCTCATAAGTATTGCAAAGGAATGTTAATGTTTTTATAGCACTACTTGTTGGAAAAAAACAGAGATTGTCATGTTAATCAATATTTTTCCTTTTTTCTATTTCTTTTAAGATAATTTTTTAAAGTGAGTAAATTTAAGGTGAAAACTTATCTCCTCTACTCTCCACCCCCAAGAAATCATACTTGTAAGTTATGTTGGGGTAAACTGGAGGGCAATATAAATTGCTGAATACCTTTTCCTATAAATAAGGAAGAATCTGCACAATGAATTGGCTTAAACATAGGTAAATGATGCCGCCCATTCTACTAGGATGTTTTCATATGACCGTAGAAATTGAATAGTAACAGAACATAAATAGTAGTGAAACAATATGCACAGCATATTAGTTCAAGGGCACAATATTATTCATGGCTTATAGGAAGAAACAGGAAATATGAATGTTGTTAAAGTAGGATAAAGGACAACAGTACCATAGTTCCTGGTTCTCTGGTAACATAGGCTTTGCTTTGCATCACCTACTTGGAAATGAGGAATTATCTCAAATTCCACACAAACTTCCCCCAGGAGAGAGCCATCTATCACTGTAGCCTCATTGGCTCTAATTAAATGGCATAAGAGAGATTCAAGAACAGAACATCTAAGATTCTTCTGTTCATCGATTTTATTATTAACTTTAACAAAAATTGCTAGTATAACTTCAGGTATTGAAAAGTGCTTAAAAAAATAATGTCCCTTCTCCTGGCTATTTTTTTTTCCCCCTGGGAAAGGAGGGAGATGAATTGCTGACAAAAATTCCTGGCATCTCACTGTTTGGCAACCTGTCTAGTTCTTTCTTGTCTGTTCTTTTTTAAATTCCGTTGATTTGTTTTTAAGATATCAAAATGCACATTCTGCTGTTTGATGCAATAGGATGCCAAAACTGACATTGAAATGACTCAGCCAAAGAGCAAGTTTGCCCTAAACTACTATGCTCATATGAGTTACGAATATTATTAATAACCCAAATGCAAATGCAGTGCATGGTGGCATAGGAAAGAATTCCTGAGAATTTATTTTTTTTAATTGCACAATATTCTAAGCAGTGTTTGATTATATTGGTGTGTTTTTAATTGTAACCTTAAAACAAATTTAAAAAAAAAAAGATGTCAACCACTAATGAAATCAGTACTTCAAGAACAAACACACATTATTCAGTTTATTTTTCAAAATGTGTTTATTTAATTAGTGGTTTTGTTACCATGGTAATTAGCTAGCTTATATTAATAATAGGAAAGGAGCAAAGGGGAGGCCAGGCATTTTAAGCATGGTCATCTGGGCAGCTTCACCAGGAAACTGCAACTGTACACTCCCCAAGGAGCCACCTGTCTATTCCTTGCAAATCACTGGGGGAAGGGATCCAACCAAGAGGGAGATGGGTGCATGTACAGCAAGCATGTCAAGCTCAAAGGCTAACATGGGCCAAGTAAACAAGGTTTAAGTTTACTAGTATGTGGGCCACAAAAAAAACAAAAGCTTCAATTTTCATAGAATCATAGGTTTATTTCAATAGAGACATGCTGAATACAAAGGACTGAAATAAATGAGTAATTGTTAACATAAAATAATAGAACATTTTAATAAAAATTAACTTTTTTTCTTGAACATTAACTTACCAGACACTGAATAACTGCACAAATTAATAAGCATAATGCAAATAAACATATTTTTCTTGTTCTCCGAAAGTGAAATATTTCCTGTTGCACACACCAAATTAGTCGGTCCAAAACTATTGACGTGGAATCAGCTGCTAAAATATTTGCTGCGAGTATTAGTGGAGAGAAATAGTGCACCCGTGCTTAAGGGAAATGAATGCAACACAATTATAGTAATCAGTCATTAGCAAACGTTGTAGTTCATTATTAATAATTATGTATAACAGCATATTGTAAAAATTAAGTTACGAAATTTATATTAAGACATTTCTTACATATCGTTATATTGGCTAGGCTGCAAAAATATTCATTGTGGGCCGCATGCGGCCCACAGGCCGCCAGTTTGACATGCTTGATGTACAGTAAAGACTGGGTGATGTAGGGAAAGTGCTTTTCTGTTAGTCTAACCTGGGAACAAAGATCATTGGCTAGAGGGGTATTCCTATGAAAATTTGGGAATACATAATCCAAAGACAAAGGAAAGCTCTCTCTTGCTCCTCTGGCTTTGCTCCTGCTTCCTTGCACTCGCCCATGCTCCCTTCAATAATGTGGCCCTAGAAGCCACACGGCCTACAGCCAAGTGCACCCCACACACAATGGACTGCAGCTGGGGACACAGGCTAACCTAGCCAGATGCCAGACTGGAATGAACAAAATTAGAGCAGAAACTCTGGACAATGATCTAGTTCTAGTTCATCTGAAGATGAAAGGGCACTTCTTCCTTGGCATGACAGAGAGAGATGGGACCTTGGAAACTTAGGGGTTTAATTCCACAGAAATAAAACTTCCCCCAATAACTCATCCTCCCGTGGGGCCTCCTGAAATTCTTATTCCAATGCCACCCCAGGAAGCCACTTCCACTGGCAGCAGTTTAACACATAAAAAGTAACAATAAATACAGTCTAGTTATGCCCAGATAATACTTACTAATACCAATGGAGTGGCACTTTGTAAAAAATCAAATAACAAAAAAACTAAGAACAATGTTAGGGTTTTTTGGTTTGTTTGTTTTTTTGTTTTTGGTGTTTTGTTTTGTTTTTTTGCACTTTCAGTGGTTGTTGAAATCACAGTATTTTTAATGATGTTCTTAGGGTGGGTATTTACAGATACACTTCTCATTCCATTACATATTCATTCAAAACCTGAACTTGCTTATTGTACTATTTTTTTTTTAGAATGAAAGCTACTGCTTAAATAGGAATTACTTGATTTCTATACAATTTATTTGTAACTATGATATTTCAAACAAGCTTATTTTTAAAATATTGTGTTGAGAAAATAGGAATGTAATCATTTATTCACAATTTTGTTTCAATTCTATGATGATGAACCGTTATAAAGTAAATTAAATACAGTTGTTCTCTCTTATCTGTGGGGGATATGTTCCAAGAACCCATTGGCCTAAAGCCACCAGTAGTACTAAATCCTATACAGGGTTTTCTGTTGATGTCTTCTATCTATAAATGTTATGCTTTTTCCATCCTAACTAAGCACTTCTCATGCTCTGCAGTTTGAGTTATGGCAGCAAAACTATCACAAATTTATTTTTCCTGCTTCACAATTTCATGGATAGAGGATTGCTTCTTACCATCGAAATTAGCTACCTCAGTATAGATTTTTTTCTGCCCTTAAAAAGTGAAGAACTTTCACTTTTTCACTTAAAGGAAGCACTCTAGGGCTTCTCTTTAGCACATCCAAATTGTCAGCATGATTACTCTTGTGCTTCGGGTCCGTTATTAAGTAAGACAACAATTATTTATTTATTTATTTATTTATTTATTTATTAAATATATTTTATTCACTTTTTACAGAGAGGAAGGGAGAGGGATAAAGAGTTAGAAACATCGATCAGCTGCCTCCTGCACACTCCCCACTGGGTATGTGCCCGCAACCAAGGTACATGCCCTTGACCGGAATCGAACCTGGGACCCTTGAGTCTGCAGGCCAACGCTCTATCCACTGAGCCAAACCAGTTGGGGTTAAGTAAGACAACAATTATTTAAACACTGTGACTCTGTGATACTGTGACCATTGATCTGATAACTAAGAAGGCTATTAACTGACTATTGGACAAGCAACTTACACAGTGTGGGTACACTGGACAAAGGGATGATTCACATCCAGGATGGGATGGAGCAGCACGGTGTGGGATTTCATCACACTACTCAGCATGCTGTGCAATTTAAAACTTATGATTGTTTACTTCTGGAATTTTTCATTTCATATGTTCAGGCCATGGCTAACCATGAATAACAAGCTGTGGGAAGTGAAGCCTCAGATAAGACCTACTATTGTGCCAATTTTGCCACAGTGCTTGTTGATGGTTGGGAATCACGCAGTACTTTGGGACCTCTTGCTTTATTACTAAGGAGGAAAAATCTTAACTCAAAGTGACTTCAAGATAAATTAGGGTCATAATAAGTTTTTAAAAATGTATTGCCCAGCCAGTGTGTCTCAGTGATTGAGTGTCGACCTATGAACCAGGAGGTCACAGTTTGATTCCCAGTCAGGGGACATGCGTGGGTTGCAGGCTCAATCCCTAATGGGGGGAGTGCAGGAGGAGCCAATCAATGATTCTTTCTCATCATTGATGTTTCTAACTCTTTCTCCCTCTCCCATCCTCTCTTAAATCAATAAAAATATATTTTAAAGTACTTTAAAAAATGTATTAATATCTTCATATCCGTGGTAAAAAAGGAAAAACATGAAAATTATGCATTTTCACTTTTTTGCCTGAGATGAATGTGATTATCTGTGTCCATATAATCACTTTATAGGCAAAGACTACATATTTGTGGGAATCATGTAGAAAAGACCAAGGTTGTCAACCTCACCTAACAGTCATTTATAATGAACCTATCACATGCCTCAAATATAACAGGTGGAATGGAACAATATAAAAAATATGTGGCATGGCCCCATTTTTATATTTCCATAATTACTGTGCGGGGAAGAACTTCACACAAAATAAGTATAAAATAAAATAAAAAGTAATGACAGAAAATTTAGCCACCGCACCATATGTTTAAGATTGATTGCCAAAAAAAAAAAAAAAGATTGATTGTCAGGGAAGAAGCCAAAATCCTATATAATAAAGAGGTAATATGCAAATTAACCCTCATGCCCTCACAAGATGGCTGCCTATGACCAAGACGGCAGCGGGGATTAGTGAGGGACAACCAAATGACTGAACAGCATGCTGTGTGGGGTGACCAGGCCAGCGGAGGGGGGAACACTTAGGGGCAACCAGGCTGGCAGAGGGGGGCAGTTGGGTGCAACCAAGCCACAGGGAGGGCAGTCAGAGGGTACCAGGCTGGTGGGGGGCAGTTTGGGGTAACCAGGCTGGCAGGGGGGCAGTTGGGGGTGATTAGGCTGGAAGGGGGGACAGTGAGGGGTGACCAGGCCTGCAAGGGGTGGCAGTTAGGAGTGATCAGGCAGGCAGGCAGGTGAGCAATCAGGAGCCAGCAGTCCAGGATTGTGAGAGGGATGTCCAACTGCCGGTTTAGGCCTGATCCCTGGGGCCTAAACTGGCAGTCGGACATCCCCCGAGCAGTCCCGGATTGGAGAGGATGCAGGCTGGACTGAGGGGACTCTTCCCCCCACCCCCCACCCCAGTGAACAAATTTCGTGCACCGGGTCTCTAGTAAACATATAAAAGTAATTAACAAACTTAGAGGTTATATGCAAATTAAAAATTCTACATTCCTCATTTTTAATGATTGAATCTGTTTAATTCTTACTCAATAAAAAAACTTGTGCAAAACTTACAAGTCTGAAAGTTTTGCAAAAATATCTTTATATATTAACTTGTTTCTGTAATAGTTGGGTAGGTCTAACCTACAATAATAATCAGTTCCCCAAATTATTAATGACATAAGCACAGCAGTTTATTTCTTGTTCACATAATGATCTAAAGCAGACATTCGTGTTGGAAGGTAGCTTTCCTTCATGTGATGATTCAGTGCCTTTCAGACTCTGTCCTTTTTGAGGACCTTGTCATCTGCCACCTGTAACCACCCAAAGTAGAACGTCATAGTGGAAACAGCATGTATGCCCTTATTAAAAGCCCCAACTGTTGTGCTATTGGAAGAACTTAATAATATGGTCACATTTACATTGATGGAGGCTGAGGAAGGTAGTCCAGCTTCATTGAAGGAAGTTTGGAAAAACTTTTACATCGAAAAGGCTTTAGAGTTCATTGTCAAGTCATGACAGTAAATTTTTCTACAAATAAAAGAAATGAATTCTTCAATATGTGGCCCATTTAAAAAGCTTTGAAAACATAGTTGGTGCCAAGGGGGAAATTGTTGTATTTGCAATGGTAATGAACTTTAAGGAGGTAAGAAAAAAAAAAGGTATAAGAAGCTTCTAAATTTCACTCAGAGAAATGGCAATAGTAGTCTGAAGAAGATGTGCAATGATGAAAACCTGAAAGAGCAGTCAGTGAAAACACTGGACATCAACGTAAAGAAGGTTATGCAACAATAGCATCATCCCTGAATGTATGATGAGCAGCTTTTCTTTGAAAATGGCCTGATGTCTCTTGTAACACCATCCATGGGTCTCCAAACATAAAAAAAAATTTAAACGTTTAAGCTGGAAGATCAGACAGAGGCCGAAAACCAGGACTACAGCCTTTTTTAGAGGAGAAGCACCTGCCAGGCTGTCTGGCAAGGGGAGAACAGCAGCACTTGCAGGGGTGGGCACGCCTTTTGAGGAGCGGAATGGGAAGGGGGGCGCTTAGTGTACTCGGCGCACACTGATTGGTGGCTTACTGCATTGTCCATATAGGACAAGGGCTTAGGGTGTTTGGCAGGTGTGGATTGGTGGTCCAATGTACAGTCCATATAAGGTACCTGGTTAGTCACTCAGGTATTTCTGGGCTGCAGGTTGCATCATATTCCGCCCACCAGTTGGGGGAAGGGAGGATCTATCATAAGCAAAGTCCATTTTGCACTGATTTAAAATTTCAAAAGCTACTGCTAAATTCCCTATAACTGTTTCAAAATCTTTTTGTTCAGTAATGTCAGCATGAAACTAATAGAAAATCCCAGTTAAATTCTCTGAGTCTAAAATTATCCCTTATTCATCTGCTGCACCATCATCTTCAAAACCCAATGACAATTACTAATACCAATGGAGAAGTACTTTATGGGATACTAAATATGTTCTCTGTCACAATTACCTAACTCTAACTCCTACAAAGCAGCAAAAGCATTGAAGCAGGAATTTTGGGGGAACATAGACAGGCTTAGGGATTTTTTAGAATTGAGGTCCATGGGCTGCAAACTGGGAGAAGGTATATTTCCATAACACAAGGAAGCCAGCTGCAGTGACATCTCCATAAGACAAGGGAGCAGCAACAGTTGTATTTACATAAGACAAGGGAACTGGAAGTAGCCTGGAAAGGTCTATATTTACAAAATAAAGAGAAGGAAACCCTTCATTCAGATGGAAAAGAAGAAAGCCCAGAGGAAAGGAGGAGGGGAGAACCTCACTTGTCCCATGTGAGGTTCAACCTTTGAGACCAGCTCAAAGGGTAATATTGACCCATCAGAGGGGATATCAGGAGACAGGACCTGCAGCCTTTATAAACCATAGGGAAAAGGAACTCAGTGGGACCCTTTTCCCCTCCCTACCTGGGAGTTCATTCTGTGGGACTCATCCCTCTCCCCAGGTGGGAGTCTGTATCTATTCTTCAATAAATTTCCACCTTTGCTATACCACTTTTGGTCCATGAATTTATTCTTCAATTCCGGCAGACAAAGAATCCGGGTTCCAGTCCAAAAATTCGGTATCAGCATCATTGGCAATATGTAAATTAAAATGTGGAGTAGTGTGAAAATAAAGCCTTATTTAAAAACTCAGGTGGCAAGATGTGTTTTATGAGGGAGTTGTTGTTTGTCAGCTTCTTTGATAGATAATATACAAATATGTTTAGTATCAATTACTTCACTACCTGTCTGTTTAAACTGCACCTGATACCAAGCGGTGAGATCTAATTCCCTTCTCTTTTGATTTGAGCTGGTCTTAGTGATGTACTTGTAATAAAAGAATACAACAGAAATGTTTGGGGATTTCTGAAGCTAGGTTTATTCTTATTACATTACATTTCACATGTGTTATAAATGAATGCTTACTGTAAGGTTTGCAAACAGTACATTTGTACTGCATTTACTGCTATTAATTAATTAATTAATTAATTAATTAATTTTATTATTTTACTAATAATCCTCACCCCAGGATATTTTTTCCATTGATTTTTAGAGAGAGAGTGGAAGGGAAGGAGGAGAGGGTGAGAAAGAGAGAGAGGGAGACATTGATCTGAAAGAGCCACATCTACTGGTTGCCTCCTGCAGGGGCCCCGACTGGGTCGGGGAATTGAACCTGCAACTGACGTATGTGCTCTTTGTTATGCCCAGATTTCAAGATCCCCCAAAGGACATCACTAGGGAGCACCAAATCCAATGCAAAAGCAGAGAGTCTTTTATTCAAGCTCGCTTGGTTCCCCCCCCCACACACACACACTGCCTCCATTACTGGATGCAAGAGAGAGCCCCGAGTCCCAAGAGAACAAAGAATTTATAGGGCTTGGGGTGGGGGGGGGGGGCACACTCTGACCACTGATTTGGCCGATTCCGGTTGGTTGATTGGGGGGGCGTGGCTAGTGATGCAAGGGCAGGGTGCAGCTAGGGTCTGGTTACACAAAGACAGGGGGGTATTCAGCATACTTTTGGCCTTGGGCTAGTCTCCCCCACTTTCTCATTGGCCGAGATAAGGGCAGGCTGAGTAACTGATACATTCTGTGGCTTTTTCTTGGAAGAGGGGTTAAGGACACAGCTATCAGTCCTGTTCTGTCCTTTCACTCTTGACCTGAACTGAGCCTGAGACACTGGTTTTGGGGCAGACACTCCAACCATTGAGCCATACTGCTTATTTTTAAACAACCATATTATTCTCTTGTTAATCAGAAACTAATGTTTTAAAACATATCACATTCTACCATGGTAGCTTGTTGCTTATATAAAGCCATTTTAGAAAATAGGTTGAAGATTTGAGAAATGGGCTTCCACAGTCACTTTCAGACAGAACTTCTGATTTCCAGAAATGAATTGCTGACATCCGTAGAGAGTGCCTAGATAATCTATTTTGGGCTTCACTGTTAGTGAGACAAAGAATATTAAATTTGCCATTATTCAGTCTACACATGTGGATCATATTACTTGAACTATGTGAATAGTTGTGTAAATCACTTCTGACAAACTTATAATGAAATTATACCATGTTTGAGTTAAAATTTTTGTTACTATTAGAGGTGAACTGAGAAACTATATGTGTTATAAATATAAGAAGAAACCTTTGCATCTAGTTTTCTTAGACTTTCAATAAGAAATGACAAGTGCCGAAACCGGTTTGGCTCAGTGGATAGAGCGTCGGCCTGCGGACTGAAAGGTCCCAGGTTCGATTCCGGTCAAGGGCATGTACCTGGGTTGCGGGCACATCCCCAGTGGGAGATGTGCAGGAGGCAGCTGATCGATGTTTCTCTCTCATCGATGTTTCTAACTCTCTATCTCTCTCCCTTCCTCTCTGTAAAAAATCAATAAAATATATTAAAAAAAAAAGAAATGACAAGTCAGGGAAAAATAATTTTTACTGGTTATTTAAATATTTCTAGCCTAGAGGTAGATTAAGAGCACTATGCAAAAAAATGTCATAAAGACTTTGATTGCTGTTTTCTTTACATGGAAGTTAAAAAACACACAAACAGGAAACATGTACATTGTTGGTCTTTTAATGGGGGTGATATTGACTTAGGCTGTTTATATGTCCACAGTCATTTAAGATAGAAAGACAGATATCTGATTTACTTTTAGTAATAATTAATACCCTGATCTAGAAAACCACAAAATAAAACCTTTACCCTAGAGTATCAGGTGTAATACAGATTTAGTGAACACACTTGCTCCTCCCCTGAGCATTGCTTTGACCGAAATATGAACAACTTTCCTTACTCCATGCTAGAGCTCTGAAAAACACATATGTCAGGCTTGGCTTGTAAAATCAGCGGACACCTCTCTGTGCTTAGGCCAAGAACCCCTGAAACAGATCCAGAGAAAGCAACAGTTCAGATGGGAGATTACAGTTATGTTTGGACATTTCATATTTCACTATAAGAAGCATTCAACTCACCAAAAAAAAAGTGTACCTGTGTTTAAAAAAGTTCAAACACCTAAACAGAATAGATGTCTGTATATCTATATCTATATATCTATATCTATATCTATATCTACATCTATATCTTGATATTTTAAGGTTCTTAGCTAGATTCTTTTAAAAATTTATCTTTATTGAAAGTATTACAGATGTCCCCCTTTTTTTCTCCCATTGACCCCCTCCTCCCAGCTTCCACCCCCTTCCATCCCCAGTTCTTGCCCCTCCCCCAGGCCTTCACGGAACTATTGTCTATGTCCATGGGTTATGCATATGTGCATATAAATTATTTGATTAAGCTCTTCTTTCCCTCCCTCCTTCCCCCTGAGATTAATCAGACATGCTTCCATGTCTCTGTATCTATTTTGTTCAACAGTTTATTTTATTCATTACATTCCACATATAAGTGGGATCATGTATATTTAAATGCATTGTAAACAAAGGAAAAGTACCCAACAAAGTATAGTATAGTAAACACATTATTAAATATTTTTATTAAAAAGTAAATAGGCATTTATTTATCAGGCTTAATCATAAAATACAGTCACAAATTCTAGAACATATATTTAAATTGGCACATGTATAAAACAGGAAGAAAAACTAAGCCACCTATTGGTTGAAAACTTTGGAAGTGTTCTGTCCTCAGAGTCTATTATCACTGAACTTTGAAGAGTGTACTTTGGCAGCATTATTGGATGGATGTCCCAAGGGTGGAATTAAAATGAGGCTTGCAGCATATGTAGACATACAAAATCTTGCTTGTTGGATACTGCCATAAACAATATGCTACAGGCCATCTCAACCTCTTGCTTCTTTCTCTGGGGCTCCCAAGGGTTGAAGAAATATTTTTCATAAAGTAGATTTTCTTTCTAAGTGGCAAAACATAGAAAAGAAATAAGTAGAACTGTGACAGAAGCAGATCTCAGATCCCAGATATCAGAAGCTATAAAAACGCTGGTGTGCCCATAGCACTGAGGCAATACTTAAAGGGGGGGGGAACCGTATAGGCACAGGGAGAGGGATTTTAAGGCTACAATTGTGTCTCAAAGTATTCTTTTAACAATACACTTCTTAGTGAATTGCTGCTTCTACTTCACTTGTTTTATTTTTGATAGGGAAAAGAGGTAAACTCCAGAATTCTGAAACCTCATAAACTTTAAGATACATTTGGAAGTATGCTCACAGAAAATGTAAATTTAATTTAAAATACATTAGCTATCTGGATGTATCATCATATAATGGAAACCATCTAGATTAGTTTAATTATTCAATGGATGATTGAATTCCCAGGATTGATTAGCTGGTATGTTACAGAGATTCATTGTGCCGTAAGGAGAAAATGAGGTGTGCTAGAGAGGAATTTACATTATCTGGGGCAAATTTATAATTTCTGGTATGTTCTGGAGCAGGAAGCAGAATGAGAGAAGAAATTATAAACAATCCTTCAACACCACATATTATTCCCCTGAAACTTGTGCCTGACTACTAACAGGTTCTGAGAGGAAGGGCATGATAAACCTGAGCTATTTCATTGCTCGTGAGACAGATATATCACACAGGCTAATTTCTGTTTTCAGATCAGCTGGTACTTGTGGTGGTATTTTCAAGACTGTGAATAAGAAATCTTTAATGTTACTAGAAAGTATTTATTTCCACAATTCCTGTTGATTATTTTTCTCCTTATGAGTACATGTATCAAATAAAGAAACACATGCATACTCTAGATCAGATGATATCATTTTTATGAGCTTTCAGATTCTAACACTATATTTCCTGGAATGCCTAATATATTTCCTCCCCATTTTCCTTTAAAAAATAGAAATGCTTAATTGATGCTTTGCTTATTTTAAATAGGTAAACATTTCATTGAAAGACTTATATTTAAAGTTAACTTTAAAATATTAGATTAATTTAGCCTACTTTGCAATAATTTTTCATTTTTGTGATAGAAAATAATAAAATATAGGTTATAATAAAATCTACGTGTGTTTTTTTTAAATTTTAATGGGACAGATGTACCAAGGATGTTTTGCCAGTCTATGTTCACTCTTGAAGACTATCAAGCAGCTTGTATACACATACATGTGGAAAGCTATAGCAACAGGGCAGTAAAATGTTACTGCAAATCACTTGAGATTTAGCAAGAGCCTTTTATAATATTAGGTAACCTCCTGGAAATGTGATTCTATTCATTCTGCCTTCACTGAGTCTAAGACATACTGCAAAGATTCAAGTCCTTAGAGAGCTGCATGCTGCCATAAACAAAAACCGCAATTGTTTTTTTTTAACTTCTTCCATCATTTTTAAAGGAAGAGGAAAGATTGTTTTCCCCAAGTATTTCATATATACTGGTGTGTGTGTGTGTGTGTGTGTGTGTGTATTAATTTTTCACCACATAACGGAGTAACATTGAATAATATTTGGAAATGCAGTATTAAAGTAATACGTGCAAGCCCTGGCTGGTGTGGCTCAGTTGGCTGGAGCATCTTCCTGCACACCAAAAGGAGGTGGGTTCGATTCCCTGTCAGGGCACATAGCCGAGGCTTCAGGTTCCATTCCCTGTTGGGGGCGAATATGAGAGTCTCAGCCTCTCTCTCTCTCTCTCTCTCTCTCTCTCTCTCTCTCTCTCTCTCTCCCCCCCCCTTAAAAAAAGCAGCACTTACAATATCAATCTTTCCAATTAAAATAGAAAATCAAAAGGAGCTGCTTAAATTTGAATATGTTCTGTGACAATTTTAACACAAATATGATTCATGTTGTTAGAGAAAATCATATAAATATTATTTAATAATGCATTGATTAAAAGCATTTGGCTTCAGAATCAGAAAAAAATACCCTCAATTTAATTTCTACTATCCCATTTTACTTGGGCAAGTTATTTAACTCCCAGAGACTCAATTAAATACTTTCTAAGGTAGAGATAATTCATGATAGGGTTGTTTAACCTTTTCAACAACAATTACTTAAATTATGAAGTATTGACTATAGAGTCAGACACTGAAGTAGACTCAACACCAAGTGACGAAGAAGAAGAAGAAGAAGAAGAAGAAGAAGAAGAAGAAGAAGAAGAAGCAGGAGGAGGAGGAGGAGGAGGAGGAAATTGTCAACAATGTCACTAGTCAACAAAAGAGACTAACTATCCTGGACCTTAGACTCTCCTGGCCCGAGGGAGCATATGTTCCAAAGGATGAAGGATAACGCTAAATAAATTAATATAAAATTGAATACATAATGATGCACTTTAGTAAGTGCTTTCAAAGGAGAAAGAAGAGGATGCCCTGAAAGATGAAAAGAGCAGAAGAATGCAATAGCGGGGGAGGGGGGAGTCCGGGGGGGGGGGGGGGCGGGGGGGCGGGGCAGGGACCTTTTAAGAACATTTCTGCTCCTCTTCAGTGTAGTCCTGACCCAGCTGCCATGGTAGTATGGTTTAAAATGTAAGGCAGAGCACCAAGGTAAGAGCCAATAATTATCCACAGGATGTTGCCCAGTTGCCTGCCTGACCTTCTCTTCAACTGCCCTTGCACAGTTGGCTCAAGCTATTTAAATGTCCCTATTGTTTCCTCTTAAGGACCTTTAGAATGAACCCTTCCTCAGCTTGTACCCAAGATTTCCATGGCTTATTCCTTCACATTCTTTGGGGATTTTCTCAAATACTATTCTCCTAGAGAGGTCTTCACAGAACAAAATTTTTAAACTTGCAAATCCTCCAAGCCCAATCCCCCCCCCCCCCCCGCCTTTATCGTCTTTTCCTTTCTTATTTTCCTCTATGGAAAATAAGATCATCTAACACAACACCAGTTTACTTCTTATTTCAGTTGTTATCTTCCCCCTCACAGGGAACTCCATGAGAGCCCCAGTTTTTATCTGTGTCACTCACTGTTATAGCCCCCTATCTAATACCCCCCTATCTAATAGCCCCCCTATCCAATAGACCCCCATCTAATAGCCCCCCTATCTAATAGCCCCCCTATCTAATAACCCCCCTATCTAATACCCCCCTATCTAATAGCCCCCCTATCTAATAGCCCCCCTATCTAATAGCCCCCCTATCTAAAAGCCCCCTATCTAATAGCCCCCCGTATCTAATAGCCCCCCTATCTAATAGCCCCCCCTATCTAGGACAGGGGCTGCTACACAGTAGTCATCATCAGTAAACATTTTTGATTGGTGTAATTAGGGAAGCCCTATCTGAGGAAGTGACATTTAGCTGAGAAATGAATAATGACTAGAAGTAACACAGACTAAAGGAAGGTCTCCAAAGAGAAGGGAGTTGTGAACGGGCAGCCCTTGTAATAGGAAAATCTGGCTCCGGGGAGGATCCAAAAGAAGGCTCTGGGTGGCTGCAGACTAGAGGAGTGATCTTAGGTCCAGGAGGAGAGGTGGACACAGCCAGATCACACATAGGCTGCCTTCCACTTAGAAAAGAATAAAGCAAAAAATAAACATGAAAATGATATTTTATTTTAGCCAGTGAAACAGAGAAAGAGGTAGGGGAAAACAGGAGATAAAAAGAGGATAGAATTAATAATTGTGACTCAAATTCTGAAAAATAGGCTCCTGAAATATTGGAGGCAATGAAGAAAAAGGAGGAGAGAGAAAGACATGAAGAAAATTAAAGAAATACAGATCCCTAGCCGGTTTTGCTCAATAGATAGAGCAGACTGAAGGGTCCTGGGTTCGATTCTGGTCAAAGGCACATGCCCAAGTTGTGGGCGGGAGCACGCAGGAGGCAGCCAATCAATGATTCTCTCTCATGATTGATGTTTCTATCTCTGACTTCCTCTCTGAAATCAATAAAAATGTATTTTAAAAAAAGAAAGTTATGAATAAACTTAATGCTTACATTTACTTAATCCCGCTTGTTTCCATTGTATCTCTGATTCCACCTTTCTCACATTTAAAAACAAAGTTCCTTTTTACATTTCCTGATTAGCTAACTTTCTCTAAACGTGGCCTTCTGCAGCCTCCCTGTTACCTCGCTCTGGCCTTGGTGCCATCATAAACCCAGGCCTCCTGCTCCATCAGCCCCAACACCCTGCTCTAACAGCTCTAATGACTGCCAGTTGTCCCCAGCATTTAGCTCTAAAAATCGCTCTTTGACCCTTACAGCAGCCACTCCTTGCTTAGGACACACTGGCATGGAACACTCCTCCCTTCCTTGGCCTTTGCCTAACTCTGATTCCAGAGTGAAGTGGCAGCTGCTCCCCCATTTTATCCGTATTCTGTATTTTTACTTACAAACGTCTCTGGGTAAGTATGAGCATAATATGACTTATTGTACCAGCCAGGGGCCACCAACAGAAAGGGATGCTGCCTAGAAGGCAGGCATAAGCAGAATGCCCTGAGTCACACCTACCTTTAGGGAAGGGGCTAATCTGCTTTGTGTGGCCACCTCACCTCTGTCCCTTGAGAGTGTTCTCTCTGGGCTGAAATCGGGCCTTTCTACTCAGGGCGCTTGGAAGAGCAGCAGCAACGGCAGCAGCAGCAGCAGAGGTTAACACTTACTGAAACAAGGATTATTTGTCATGCGCTAAGCACTTGGCTTTAGTCTCACATATGCACATAATTGTATTTGTTGGTTTCAAGGCCAGGGTAGAAAAAGCCAACTGAAACTTCACTTTACATTTTATCTAATGACAAATAAAATAAACCAACTGCTATATATAATCTGAAGGCTAAAGTTTCTCAATTACTGCTTGTTTTATATATATATATATATATATATATATATATATATATATATATATATATATATATATATGATTTGAAAAAGGAATTACTTTTTTTTTTCCTAAAGAAGTCCTGCCAATGTTTTTTACAGCTATAAGAAAAGCTTCCTTATAATAAACTCAACTGTCTCATAGTATAATTCAATGTAGCCTTTTTGAGCCATACAGTCAATTCTTGTTATTCACGGTAGTTATGTTCTTTAAAGTCAGTGCAAGCATGGAATTAATGAATACTGAACCATTGCTCCTAGGAGAAATGCAGGGTTAGGTTCCTGCAAAACTCTGGTCACAGAATTGTCATCAGCTGATCAATATGCCATCTTCTTTAGGTTATTTTTCTGTTAAAGGCACCTTACATAATAAAACGTACTTTAGCTTCATTAACATTGAACGCACAGCCAACAACTGCAACTCATGCGTGAACAGAGCTTATCTAACACAGGTATTTTCTCCTTAAGGCACAGCACAGCCTTTTTGAGTTAGGAACACTAGACAGCACTTCAGCACTTTGCTTAGGGGACATTTTAAACCGCAAACTCAGCAACAAAAAGCACAAAAAGTGAAACATGTTGTACTAAGTGGCCCGCAAAAAGAATCACCTCTTCATCCTCAGCTGGGGACATGCACACTTGGAGGCTCACTTTTTCACTGTGCTGTGCATGTCTGCAAATGACTTGGGGATCACAAATAGATTTTGGTAAGTAGACGATTTTGAAAGTTTACAAATAATGAAGAGTTCACATTTTTAATTATAAACTGAATCATGGTATTCTCTTGGTTTAAAATGTGAATGGTTTTCTTAGTATATTTGGAATAATCCAGCCTGCTGAAAATGGTTTGCAAGTGCCTCTATCATGTCACCTGCCTACCTTTTTAATTTTTTTCTCAAAAGCCCCCCTTATATTCTATATGCAAGCATACTGATTTTCTTTTTTTTAAAATATATTTTGTTGATTTTTTTACAGAGAGGAAGGGAGAGAGATAGAGAGTTAGAAACATCGATGAGAGAGAAACATCAATCAGCTGCCTCCTGCACATCTCCTATTGGGGATATGACCGCAACCCAGGCACATGCCCTTGACCGGAATCGAACCCGGGACCCTTCAGTCCGCAGGCCGACGCTCTATCCACTGAGCCAAACCGGTTTCAGCAGCATACTTATTTTCTATGTATTAATGTTTCCCAAACCTATCCTTACTGCTCCAGCTCTGAGCCATGGACTCCTGTATGCAACGCCATACTGGAAATCTTGGTTCCGATGTCTAGGGAGCATATCAAACTTAACCCAACCAAAACAGAACTCCTGACATTCCCTCCCAGGTCTACTTCTCCCTCAGTCTTGTCTATCACAGCACATGTCACTAATATACATGAGATCTTGCCCTACTCATGACAACCTTCTTTCTACCTCTGATACTTGGCATTTGCTCTTTCCTTGGGTTGGGACTGTTTCTCTCAGTGATTTCAAAGTGTCTCCTTTACATTCAGCTCAAATGCCGTATACTTACTGACCCCTTCCCTCCAAATCATACCACCACATCAGCTTGTTTTATTTTCTTGATAGAACTTTTCACGGCATTCTGCTCATGTGTATTCTATTGAAATGTGATATCCTGATTGGCAGCAACTTTTACTCCTTTACCATCTCTCTTTCCTTGCTTAGCACCGGCCCAGCACACAATACACCCTGTTACCTGCTGCTACCTGGTTCTCTCTGCCCCAGAGAGCCATTGCACTTACTGGTTCCCTATGCATGGACTGGGCAACTATGAATCAATCATTCTTCAGATCTCATCTAAAATGTCACTTTCTCAGTGGAACCTTCCCAAACAACCATTCTAAAGCCATCTCCTTGCTCATCTCTGGGAGTTCTTTCACATGATACCCGGTCATAGACAACATATAAACAAGCAGGTGTAGCTGTGCTCCCATAAAGGTTTACAAAATCAGGCGCTGAGCCAAATTTGGTCCACGTGCCTTAGTTTTTCAACTCTTATGTTAGTGGATAAGATAGTTGTTACACAAGTTGTTTATATGTTGTCTATGACTGCTTTTGCCCTACGACATCAGAGTTGAGCTGTAACAGAGACCATCTGTTTGGCAAAGCCTAAGATATTTAGTATCTGGACTTTTATAGACCCCTGCCCTAGATTAAGGGCTCCTGGAGGTCAGTAATTCCTTTTAGTCACCACTGGCACTTAAGTTTTATTTCCTGAATAAATGTTGAGTGAGTTAATATCGGAAACAATGTGATTAAGAACATTTTTATATTCAAAATAAAATATTTTTTGTAAATGTAGTTTTTTGTAGGTTTTTATATTCATCTCTAAACTGTTGATGCTAATTCTTTGAAATAGATTTATTTAGCATTATTTTCACTTGTTATGAAGCACTAAAACAAAATGGAGAATTTCATTTAGTAGATATCTAGCTATTGCTGAAGTGCTAAATGGAAGTCTTTGTGTGAGTATTTTGGGGCCTCTATTTTAAATTCACAAGAAATGCTAGAATGTGGTGAGTTTAGTTCTCCAGTGTTCTTGTTGGCAAGCAGGCACCATGTCCCACTGTTTTCAGCAAGGCTGTAGAGAGTATTTCCAGTAATATTCCAATCACCATTCCTCCCATTTTTATAGAGATAGGTGTGTTATTTGAGGATGGGTCTCTGTCTTCTGGGGCACTACCTGAAATTTGAGCCGTTTAAATATTGCTCAGTTCATTTCTCACTGCTTTGCTGATTTTCCAAGTTCACTGTGAATACTGAACCTGTCTTCCATGAGTAGCCCTGTCTTTATTCTCTTCAGAAGATTGAGCTCATCTACAAATTTGATGAGCCTATTCCCTACCCCATTTTCCAGGCCATTGAAATCTCACTTAGGCAGCCCTGGAACCAAAGGTGACCCCTGGAAAACATCGCTGGTTATGTATCCCAGGCTGACACGTCCTCTTCAGTCATCTTTCTCTGGGTATGGAGAGCTGTTCAGTCCACTGACTGCTGTTGGCACAGAGCAGCAAAGCAGCAAAAAGCACCCAGGGAGAGTATTTTGTTTTCTGCTTCACTAAAATCATGCAGAAAAGTGGATGATGCTGTTTAGAATTTGAATCTCTTTTGTATGTGGAAAATTATATTTTTTGTTTGTGTAGTGAACTCTGCAATGTGGCTTTTTATAAACACTGTGATTAGAGAGATAGTTGGTCACCCTTGTTTTGTCACAGAACATTCTCTATTTATTTTCAAGTCTTCTTTGTATCTGTATTCTCTGTCCTGTGTGTTTGAGTAATTACCAAATCCTATTCATTATACTATTTCTTGGAATTTTCCTTTGCTCTGTTGTTACACAGTCTCAGTTCAAGCCGTCACTGCCTCTCGGCAAAGTACTGGAAAAAATCCTTACGCTTACCTCTAAACTCTTGTGACGCTCTCAGAGGGGAATGTTTTTTCAAATATTATGTTGTTTCATGTTTCATAGTCTGAAGAACTATAAGTGGCTTCCAATTGCCCCTCAAAATAAAATAAACATCCTAATATGCTATTGAGGACCTCCTACTGTGAGCTTTAACTCTCCAGTCTTTAAAGCACAATTTATGATTCTGTCCTGATAACAAGTACAGTTAACAAGCAATGTCTCTATAATCACTAACATCACTTCATAATACCATTTTCTGGTAACTTAGAATATGCTTTTATTAACAATATTGTTATTTTACCAATCTCTTCATTTTACCCATGTAATATTCACAATTAACTACTTTGAAGTATTTTTATGATGAGCAATCTTGTTGGCACTTAGAACTGAATATCTACATTCTCTATAATATTTATAGTCATCTGAATTATGCATGTCTAATTAGTATCCTTGGGTCCTATTAAAAATAGAACTTTGAACACAATGTATATTTAGGCTTTACTGACTAAAAATAAAAGAAGAATATTACTGTTTGCATCATTGATAATCAACACTACTAAAAGAGAAAAAGGGGACATTTAAACATATTACCTAATTTTCTTATAAATTCAGAAAACCAATTTATAGGGCAGTTTTTAAAATAACAATTTGCTAATCATTTAAGTACATTTTATTGTCTTTTATAGTGTTAATAAAATTTCAACTTATATTTACCTCGCTGCACATAGTGGATTTGAATACAGTAGATGCTCAATAAAAATCTGTTGAAAGGAGAATTATTTTTTTGATAGTGTAAGATTATAAAGGTATACATTTCTAACTCCATTTTCCTATATTACAAATGTTTACACGGAACTAATAGAGAAAATAGAGCAAGAAAAAATTATAGAAATGCTATCTTTACACCAATTAAATGCTTCCTTTTGATAGCATAATGGTAGCTCTTGAGAGTTTTTAAAGACTAGAGGCCTAGTGCACAAAATTCGTGCACTTGGCGGGGGGGCATCCCACAGCCCAGCCTGTGCCCTCTCACAGTCCGGGAGCCCTTGGGGGATGTCCGACTGACGGCTTAGGCCCACTCTCCAGGAGGAGCAGGCCTAAGCCATCAGTCGGACATCCTTAGTGCTACTGCGGAGGTGGGAGAGGCTCCCACCACTGCCGCTATGCTCGCCAGCCGTGAGCCTAACTTCTGGATGAGTGGCGCTCTCCCTGTGGGATCAGGCTGAAACCGGCTCTCTAACATCCCCCAAGGGGTTCTGGATTGCGAGAGTCCAGGCCAAGGGACCCCACCGGTGCACAATCAGGGCCAGGGAGACACACGGGACATTGGCCAGCTGGGGAGGGACTGCAGGAGGGCTCCAGGGTATGTCTGGCCTGTCTTGCTCAGTCCCTGATCAGCTGGACCACAGCAGCAAGCTAACCTACCAGTCATCTACCCCTTGGTGGTCAGTGCACGTTATAGCAACTGGTCGACTGGTTGACTGTCTGCCTACTGGTGGTCAGTACATGTCATAGCAAGTGGTTGAGTGGCCTTAGCATATCAATAGTATATTATGCTTTGATTGGTTGAACGGCCAACCAGATGACCAGACACTTAGCATATTAGGCTTTTATTATATAGGATTAGTTAATTAGGGAAAGTAAACAAATACATAAAAGTATTCATAGTAATTTATAAATTTAAAGAACCATTTTGTTAGAAAAAATTACTTTTATTCCCTAAGCAGTGAGAGAGAACAAGATAAAATTTAGATAGACATTGATGCAAGATTATTTAGCATATACTAAATATTCAAGTAGTGTTTATTAAAAGTGCTGAAGATGGTGATAACCGGAATTATGGCAACAAGAAAGACTTTCCACAAAAGAAAAATTTTAAAGACAAAAAAAAGAAAAAGCATATTTATAGGTAATCTAAGGTTTTGATGAATAATTCAGTTGTTTAATAAACATGCTATTGCTAAATTAAAGGTGTGAGGAAACTTAGATGTGTTTCCTACAAATCTTATTAGAAAGCACTTACTAATTTATGATAGGATCAAAACACATAATAAAGATTTTCTTCTTCATTATTGCTTCTCAAAAATCTGGATTTACTAAATAGGTTGTACTGCCTTGTACTTTTCCATCACATAAATAAAATGACACATATAACATGCCACTGTGAAATGTTAACCATTGTAGAATAATTATTTGAACAATGAAAACCAGCTTTCACTCCTGATACTTCCTGCCTAAAGGATTTTTAGCATTTGCTTTAGTGTTTTCAGATTCCTTCAGACCTCTTTAAAAGCAATGTCTAAATGTGTATAATCAAAATGTGCTGCAGTAAAGTTTCACTAAATCATATGACAAGTTTTAAATCTTGGTGATAGAGAAAACAGGCTTTTAATATATATATTAAAAGTATATATTAAAAATGTATATATATATACAAGTATATTAAAAGTATATATTAAAAATGTATATATATATACAGTTAGCAATCTTTTTCTAAAATGTATAAGAGCAAAGGTATGAATTAGCCACCATTTTTGATAGTCAATGCTATCAAACTTTCTTACAACTGTGAAGCCAATATTATATAAGCAAAGGTTGCTGGGTGGACCTTATGAATTTCCCCTTTAAATGGGCCTGAACAACTGGTATGATCACCTTTTTACCCTTTTCCCTTTCCTCTGGTCATCACAAAAACAATGACCAGAATTTTCGCAGCCATCTTATGACCATGAAATTGACATCTATTAGCCAAAAATGGCAGTGCAGAAAGAAAGATGCCATATCTCTAATGGCTTGAAAATTAATGCCATACAAATCTCAGAATGTTATTTCTGGATTTCTCATTTGAGCAAAGAAGAAACATGAAATAAATATTTATCTTTTGAAATCCACTATTATTTTCTATTACTTCTAGAATTAATTTTCACTCCACCTCTTTATTCTTATCTCATTAGATACAAGGTTTTATTACTTCTAGCTTTGAAATTCCTTTTGAAACCATGTGATTTTTGTTTGTTTGTTTGTTTGTTTTTTTAGTTATGTTATAATTAACCAAGTTTATTGGTCATCCTAAAAAAGTCAAATTCAGCAAGTTTTCTGTGTACTAATAAATCCTATGAGAAATATGGAAACATATAATCATTTGCAAAAAAGTACTTATGACATCTGTACTACAACCCAGTCATGATGTTAGATAATGGGGACACAGATATTCTGATTAGCCAACCACAAGTTTATATTTATTCCATTGTATAAAGTTCCAGTTTAGTGATCTCATCATACTTAAACTTCATAAATAGGGTTGCAATCCCTTTTTTAAAATGAGGTTTGGGGAAGTTAAATTGCTATTAAGTGATGGAATCGGGATTTAAATCAAAGACTTTTAAAATCCCACATGCTCCATTGGACCACAGGAACATGGCATGAACATAGGAGAAGAAAGAGTAATGGATTGCAAGGAGGACTAGAGTAGATCGTCTGTAGGGATAGGCCTATGCAGAGAAAAGTGATGGTCAAATGAGAAATATAGGTCAGTACCTGAGTTATTGCAGCGTACTGAAAGGCTGTCTTGCCTTTCCTAATCCCTTCCAATGAATCTTTCCGAAACATATTTATCATGCCAGGCGCTTACCAGAAAACTTCCAACAATGTTTCTTTGTTCTACACAATTTTGGCCCTCCTCAACTTTCTTCATGATTCCCCAATTCAAATCTTCTACTTGACAGAGACTGTTTTTGTCATCATTTCTGAACCACACAATAGCCTTCCCTACCTCTGAATTCATGCAAACCACACTGATCTCTCATTTTTCTGACCTGTTACTAAATTTATTGCCTGTGTCAATCTTTCTGATAATAAAATCTCATTTAATTTACTGTGTGTCTATTTTTATCCCAAGTAGTTCGTAAAATGTTTTAGGGTCAAACACTAGGTAGGACTTGCTTTACTTCTCTATAAAATCTGCATCAGTGATAGCTTATAAGAAGCATCTCTAGCTTATTGAGCTGAGTTAAACATTACCTGATAAATCTTGAATAATGGTAAAAATGTTTTTTCAGTCTAGATTTTTTGCATTTGGATTGGATTAACTGTCTCACAAATATTCTCTAATTAACTTGCGTAGTTTACAGTATTAGCCTAAACAAAATTGTAGAGTTGGTCTAAAAATGTTAAATTTCCTTTGGCTTCTCTATCCTCCACCTCCAACCTTTGCCTAATTTTGTGTTCATCCAGAGATATCTTTTTCTAAGAATAACTTTTATTGGCTTGACCTCCTACTGAGGATCTATTACAGACTTCAGTCAACTTGAAGCTTTTATGATGGCTCCTGTAACCATTATTGACCCCCCCAAACTATTTATATTCTCCAAGAAAGCTCTTCTGTAATACAACTTGTCCTTTGAAAAGTGTGTTATACCAGCCTTCCAGTGACCACTAGCTAAGGTCCTAAATTAATCCAGAGGATAAAGAAAAAAGTTAAGAAAATATTCAAAGTAGTAACTTTTATCTTTCTCCTACATTACTAGCATTTTTACCACAGGCAAAATATTTGGAGAGAATGTTCTTGACCTTGGCCAGAAGGATATTTTAAGAAAAATATATAATATCTAATAGAAGAAAAAGATGAGCAGTGTTGGAAATATTTTGTGTCATGGATTTATACAAATTATGACTAGTTTCACAAAAAGAGTTACTCCTAGTATTCTTTGAATTCTTAATTATTCACATCCAAATGATAGATCTCTATAATTTTTTTCAGATATGCTCACAGAAATATGTTCTCTTTAATAATTTTATGCATCATATTCTGTTGATATTTTATCAGTATTACTAAAATATATTATTAAAATAATATCATAAAGTTAATAGAATACTAATGATTTGGGATATACACATTTTTTTTGCCCACATGCATAATGTATTCTAAAAGTAATCAATAAAAATAAAAAATAACACTATTTCCATCTTCTAGAGCTGGCAAATCAATAAAACATAAAGTTTTCTATCCTGTCTTCGCCTTATATATATATAACTAGTGGCCTGGTGCATGAAATTCACGCATGGGGGGGAGGGTTCCCTCAGCCCAGCCTGCACCCTCTCCAATCGCAATCTGGGACTGCTGGCTCCTAACCACTCACCTGCTTGCCTGCCTGATCTCCTAACTGCCTCTGCCTGCCTGCCTGATTGCCCCTAACTGCCCTCCCCTGTTGGCCTGATCTCGCCCCCAACTGCCTCTGCCTGCTGATCACCCCTAATTGCCCTCCCCAGCCGGCCTGATCTCACCCCCAATGGCCCTCTCTGCCTCAGCCTCCACCACCATGGCTTTGTCCAGAAGGAAGTTGGACATCTGGAAGATGGCTGGTCGACCCAGTCTAATTAGCATATTACCCTTTTATTAGTATACATAGATTATATAAGATAGGATTGCTTAAATGGGGGGAAAAGCCTTTTTCAGCAGGAGGAGATGCTCTTGGCAGACAAAAATACATAATCTCTATATCTGGACTGATAGCCAGCCATATGCACTATACTGCCACACTGGTCATTAAAACATTGAACCGCTTTCTTACATCTTACACCAAACAGCTGTTGCCCTTAAAATCCCTCCGCAGCCCCCACCATAGGTTCTGCCTTCACAGTTCACCCAGATTTGGTTCTGATTGGTCGGTTTCTATGCCAGTCAGCAACTCTAGGCCTATCTCTGGGCCTGATCAGAGAGGCGTGTCTGATCAGCAGTCCCCCCATAGGCCTGGACACATACAGAGATGTGGATGCTGGCAAAGCCTGGAGAGAAAGAGAGAGGCAATGGGTGATCAACAGCTGCCATGGAAGCTGCGGATCATACCTTGCCTCTCTCTTTGGGCCTCTCTCTGGGCCTGATCCACAGCTCCCTCAGCAGTCAGTGCTGGGTCGCCGCCCCGCAGCAGTGGCAGTCAGTGCTGGGTCACTACAGCAACCCAGCATTGACTGCAGGACTGACTTCCGGTTGGTCCAGCCTTTGGTTGTTATGGACCTGGGGTTTTTATATATTAGGATTGCATCTATCTAAACAACACTGGGGAAAAAATTCAAACACACAAGCAAATCTATGCAGAAGACACAGTGGATCCTATGATTTAAAAAGCTTCCCATGTTTTGTATTCTTATGTTAACAATGAGGTAAAAAAAAATAGGATATAGAATTTCTTTGAAGATATTTATATAAAGTATATTTACATTTAAGAATTGATGCAGCCCTGGCCAGTTTGGCTCAGTAGTTGGAGCATCAGCCTGTGGACCAAAGGATTATGGGTTCAACTGCCAGTCAAGGGCATATACCGTGGTTGCATTTTCTACCCCTAGCTCCAGTCAGTAGTCCATGTATCTTTCTTCTCTCTCTCTCTCTCTCTCTCTCTCTCTCTCTCTCTCTCTCTCTCTCTTCCTCTCTCTCCCCTCTCCTCCTCCCTCTTTTTCACTCTGTCTGCAAATCAGTAGGAAAAATATCATCCAGTGAGGATTAAAAAACAACAAACACAAATTGATGCCGTTTTTGCAGAAATGTCACCTTGTAACTAGGGATCAGCATGAGGGTTTTTATTACCTTAACCACAGAAATAAGCAGTTTGGAGCTCAAGTTATTTACCATTTGAACTTTAAAATCTTCACCCAGGTGAGACACAGGTTTTTAAAAGACTCAAATGTTGAACCAGATAATTAAGAATACCATGAATTTTGGTTTCAATTACATAATATCTTACATATTTGAACAGATATATCACAGAAATATTTGTATATAATTTTAACAAAATATTTTTGATATTGAATTGGATATGGAAGATCACATTTGGAATTTATTTTTAAAAATCTTATTAATAATAACTCCACAGCCACTGTGACCATCGTCAACAACAGTACAACTAAAGGGAGATCATGTGTGACGATATGCTGATAAACACAATGGAAGGTGGGGTGGAAATTGGTGACAAAGTTAATTGGTTGTGGAAAGATTTTTATTTTCACTTTTTTAAAGAAAATAAAGAAACTGCGAGCACTTAACGATTAGTTCATAACTTTGATAACATCTATACTAATAAAAGGGTAATATGCTAATTAGACCGGGTCAACCAGCCAACTTCCGGACATCCAACCTCCTTCCAGACAAAGCCATGATGGTGGGGCCAAGGCAGAGGCAGTTGGGGGCAAGATCAGGCTGGCAGGGGAGGGCAATTGGGGGCAACCAGGTCAGAAGGGGAGGGCAGTTCGGGGCATTAGGCAGGCAGGCAGGTGAGTGGTTAGGAGCCAGTGGTCCTGGATTACAAGAGGGATGTCTGACTCCCAGTTAAGCCCTGATCCCATAGGGATCAGGCCTAAACCAGCAGTAGGACATCCCCCGAGGGGCCCCAGATTGGAGAGGGTTCAGGCCGGGATGAGGGACACCCTCCTCATGCACGAATTTCATGCACCGAGCCTCTAGTTTGGTATAAAAGATTGTCTTGAGAATAAACTGATATGATGGGTTGTGAATAAACCTAGAAATAAATAAAAATAAAGTCTGTATGCTTATCTGAATCTTATCCTGACTTTCATATGTAAGTTAAACTGGAAACTCCCCAGAACATTTCTTGGGATATTTCCAATATGTACCATTTTCAGCCAAGATAGAAATAAATCACATTGAAAGCATTCATGGCATTTAAGTAAAACCATGAAAATGTAGAATTTTTATTTGTTTTTTCTAATGAAAACTTTGAAAATCTGAAAATTGTAAATGTTTGGCTGAAGTTCATAAAAGATTTTATATGATCATTGGTAAACTTTAGACTAATTTACTTAACTCCAATTAAATAAAACTAAGATTAATTTTTCTCTTATAAAATATTTCTAAAGATAATTCTGTATTCTTCCAGTACTGTTTTCGTCTATAACTTTAATATCAAAATATGTCTATAATGTCTTTGGGATAAATAAACCTTTAAGCATACATTCACTCAGTTATACACAAACACACACTAAAATAACCAGAAATAGTTAAAAATGCCCTCTCCTTACATTGCCTCTATGTGTAAGCAATAGTTGTGAACCATTTAGACTTCAAGTTGCATTGGCCCCTTGGGTTACATTAAATCATGACCTGTTTTTTCACCCAGTGTTATCTCTACTCTTTGTTTCTATCTCTTTTTGGTACTCTATAATCATTTTTACCATACACCATAGTTCTCCTTCATCATCTCTTAATACTTCCTTGAATTTGTTCTTATATTTAGAAGCATATTCATTATTATTCTCTTGCTTTGAATGAAAAGATAGATAGGACACTTTGCTAAGTTTTTGCATGATTATTATAAATATCCAAACTCTGAGGACTATAAATAAATATGTATGTCAGTGAATCTGTCATATAACATAGACCAGGGGTTCTCAAACTATAGCCGTGGGCCACATGCAAATACAAATATTTTATTTGTTCCCGTTTTGTTTTGTTTTTACTTCAAAATAAGATATGTGCAGTGTGCATAGGAATTTGTTCATAGTTTTGTGTTTTTTTTAAACTATAGTCCGGCCCTCCAATGGTCTGAGGGACAGTGAACTGGCCCCCTGTTTAAAAAGTTTGAGGATCCCTGACATAGACTATGCTATTATTCAAACCATAATTTTATTTTGTTTATTTTTTGCAAAATGTTTTCTTAAATATAAATCTTACTATTTAAATAAAATTTCCACAAAAATGTAACTCAACTTATTTTCAAATTTACTTTTCTTATCTTCTTTGTTTTTAGAAACAAAATAAGAGGATTTTTCTTCTTTTTAAAATATACTTAGTGATTTTACTGCTGAGTAAAATGAGCTTCTACTAGAAGGACTAAAGCACTATCTCCCATAAGGAAATGATAAAATATAACAGGAAGAATAATAAATGATTACTTAAACAATATATTTTAGGTGACCTAGGGAAACACTGAAAATTAAGAATTTATTTATTAAAATTTAAAATTTTTTATCTAATGTTTCTTCCTACTGATTTAGAGAACTTAATTCTAAATTATAACTACTCAGAGAAATAAAAGAAGCACTTATTTCCAATTTTCCTGTAAAAGGAATCAATGAAAATCATCTTATTTTGTGCAGGATAAGAACTGTTCTGCATAGAGACGGTATGACGTGGAGAAGAGTGAGATCCAATGAAATATTGTTTCCAAGTCATAACACTCGTGTGACTGTGGTTAGCAGGACCTCTATAACTCTTCCCTCATCTGTAATGGGAAAAAGGTGATAATAATAGTAATACTGACCTCAAAGTGTCCTTGTAGGACTTGAAAGAGATAGGCATGTTGAGCTCTTTGCAGTTTCTGGCATGTAACAATTGTTCAGTTATCACCATCATCATCATTAATTATAATAGTAGTTGCACACTATCTATATATATAAAACCCTAATATGCAAATAGACTGAATGGCAGAACAACCGAACAACCGAACAATCGGTCTCTATGACATATGCTGACCAGAAGGGGCACGCATGGAACATGGCAGGTGTCGGCAGCAGGAGGCAGAGCATGGAACATGGTGGGCATCAGCTGCGGCGGGATGGTGGAGCAGGTGAGTGGGGACGCCAGACCAAGGCTGGGCGCCAGTTGCTGTCATCGGGGAGAGCCTCTGGTGGTTACTGAAAATTCTTTGCTCCCGTGCCAAGGTCCCACCAGGCATTTGCACCTGCTGCTGGCGCCAGCCCCGATCGCTCTGTGCCATCAGCGGGTACAAGTGGCAACCGCCAGCCCTGATCACCCGTGAGGGCTTCTCCACCTTCCCCTGATCCTGAGAGGTGATCGTGGCAGCAGCCACCACTCGCACCCACTGATGGCACCAGCCCTGCTCACACCCACTGATGGTGCAGAGCGATTGGGGCCAGCACTGTCAACATATTGGAGCGGTGGCAGCGGGAGCAGGGCTGCCAGCAGACAGGGGACCAGGGCTCACAGCGAGAGGGGCCGGGCGGGGGGCATAGAGGATGGGCTGAGACCACCCCTGTGCCCACACGGCAGCCTCGCTTCCCACTGTTCCTTTCAAGGTGCACGAATTCATGCACTGGGCCCCTAGTTTAACATAAGAAAGTAGCTCTCAACAACACTGGGAAATAGATCAAAGAGTTCTTATCTGTGAAAATTAACTATAGTCATTCTGATTACTTAATACATTTTTTATTCTCAAAGGGTGTAACATAGAAAGCTCTAAAATTTCCATGGGTTAAGGTGCCTAAGATAATATGTGGTAAGGAGGAATCCCTACAAGAGGACATTTTTCCTAACAGTTAGCTTCAACCACATTTTTTTTTAAATGCCCAATAGCAGAATGTCAATCTGCCTTACAGTGTAAATCTCCTTAAAGCAATTTCATTCAGATTAAAAAGATAACCTTGGCTTATAGAGCAGAATGAAGGATCTGTTTCAAATCCATCACGTTAACACTATCAGTCACCCACTCTGACCCATGATTGAGTAGTTTTAATTAAATTCAGGTAGGGTGTTGGGGAAGGGTGCTTCATTTAGTCCTTCATTAATAGTTAAAGTGCATATTATAAATATCTCTATAACTTTTGTAGCTGGAACATCTTTCATTTTTTTTATTGAATTTATTGTTTTCCTTGCTGTAGAGCAATACCATTTGGGGAACTCTGGCTCCCAGGGGCTTTCCTGCTACCCCACTTCCAATACCATAAAACGGAGGCCTGCTGTTTTAATCACGCCTCTCTCTCTCTCAATGTTGTTTGCGCCCTGGTACAGCCCATCTGCCTTGAATCTAGTGCTCCGCTGGGGCCGCACACATCTGCCAGCCAGACTACCTTCGTACACAATTACTCAATCCACCGTAAGGCTCTTTAATAGGAAACAAGTGTGACAACGGCGAGCCTCTTTTTTTTTTTTTTCTTTCCCTCCTCCCTCTTAAACCACAGAGTCAAATAGTCTAATAGAGATGAAGCTTGATGGATCCGCCCAGGTGTAGGTGAAATGGCAGAGCCTCGGGGGGAATAGATGCTGTGCTCTCGGGCTGAAGCTCAGCACTCGGTCCTGGCCGGCTCCGGGGCAGCAGTGCGATGCGCTGCTCCTGGTCCAGTTACAAAGTCAACAGGCTTCTGGCCGCTCCCGTGGATGCCTAATCCGGGGGCAACCTGGAGCGAGCTAAGGACAGCAGAACCGCCCTCTCACCTCAACCTGTGGACGGAGGACGGCACATGCAGTAAGTGGGATATTTATCTTCTTTTTTTTTTCTCTCTTTTACTTGGAATGAATTAGAGAATTGGAATGTTTACTCTCAGGGAATCCTCTAAAGATTTGGTCAAAGTGAACTAGCAAAAAGCCCGTGTTCATAACCCTGTGGATTGCCTCTGGTTTCGCTTTGCACGGTGCCTTGGCACTGTCACTGAGGCTTAAAGACTCTGCGACTGACTTCCCCCTTCAGATGGTCCCGGAACTCAAATGTGGGGCTAATAATATTGCTAACCCAATCCTGGAGCCTGGCATGGTAGCTGCTCTTTCTGGGTGAAATGTCCTTTATTACTGTCAAAAGTGATGGTGGCCAATGTTGTGTCACATTTATGAGAATGGAAACCAGTCTTTAAGAAGCACATGGTCTTCTTGGAAATGGATTTCAACTTTTACACATAACCATTTTTGTTACGTCACTATTTATACATTAATGTGAAAGATTGGCTTGTGAATTCCGCTTAACAAATTTGTACAGCTCAATGCCTTACCAAAGAAGTGATCCTAAAAACTCTGAAACCAGTACGAGGTTGTAGAAGCAATGACAATGATAATGAATTTGTAAAACAAACACAACAAAAACAAAAGATCACTTGTCTCACAGTATAGGAGGAGATATTAAAACCAGATGTAGGAAATCTCAACTTTGACTTTTTGGTCTTTCATGCTTGGTTTAAAGCAGCCTTCACATTGCGTTTACTTTGCATTTACAACTTTAGATTCACCATTAAACTATGTTTGAACTTGAAGTTCAGATTTGATCTAAGTGCAGCTCTATTCCTTGAGCCCCCTACTCTTATTTTTACTTGGCTATGGGGAATCTCTTTTACTACTAGACTATATCCCTGAATTGTGTTAACAAGTTAACTGGTGGGCTTTCTTCAGGTGGAATGTCAGCCAGTGTGAAAGAATGTGTTTGCTGTTCAAATGGGTGATGTTTCATGTAAGGAGTAAACACACGGCACATATGCCCTGACAGAGATTCAGTTATGATTCCCGAATTCAACCCATCAAATATTGCACAACGATGACCATATTTTAAAAGGATGCAATAAAAACTGTCAGCACATCTTATCTATTTGTAGTCATCATTTGAGGTGTTTGTTTTTAATTTAGGTGTGTTTTTTTAATTTGAAAAATCAGTATGGAAGGCATTGTCATATCAAAAGACAATGCACATATCTAGAGTACATAGACAGGTGAAATTAGATAATACACTGTTACATTATTTAACTAATTCCCCACTGGCCAGTGTTTCGTTTTTGTTTTCTAAAGATTACAGATAGACATTATTAAAATTGATGGTTTAAAAGCCATGACAGTAGAATCCTGATGACTCCTTTGTGTCTATTCAGAAATGATTTAGCTTGGATAAAGTTGCTGCTATGAGAGGTCTAATTAATTACTCCTGGTTAAATATATTTCTTTTAGAATCGCATTTGACATTACTGATGGTAGGGTAAACGCAGTTTAAAAGTCATTTTTCATGAAATACTTTAACCGACAATTGTTGGCATTGAATAGCGGTCAATGTCTACCCCCTACAGGGAGAGAATCTAATTTCACTGTGTCTTCCCCAGTACATGAATACCACAGAGTATAGTTCACACGTATGAATGCTGTAGCCCTGTCAATGACTCCAACAAGTGCCCCTTAATGAAAAGGTCAGCCCTGTGATTAATAGGAAGCCAGTTTGAAAGGCCAGGCCTCACTTCAGCACTGCATTTAGATTTGTTTCTTCTTGATTTACTTCATTTGCCTTTCAAGGTGCAATAAAAATCAAGAGGTACTATACTGCAATTTTAAAACTCTGTGTGGTTGGTTTTATATGATAGCAGCACATTGGTTAGTATATTTGGTTCAATAAAAATAATAATAACTAAGTGAAAAACTCAGTCCAGCCTATTATTGAGGGCATAGGATGATGAATGAGAATTTTACTCTTACCCAAATAGTTACACTGTAGAGCCTTTGCTTAAATTTCAGTTAATTTAATAACCTTTAAGAGGGCACTATATGGGGTGAAGATAGAGTGACAGATAAAGGGTTTGATGTTTTATGTAAGATTTATTGTGCTTAAATGCTAGCTATATGCTAGCAAGTAAATATACTAGTATATAGGTACTCTTGCAGATAATGATGGTTTGCTGATGGAGAAATTCACTTAAGAATATAGCTACATGGAGATGTGAGTAACTATAAACTTAGGTGACATCCTCAAGCAATTTAGCCATTAAAAGTTATAAGGTTGGTTTTGTTATAACCATTATAATTAATGCTTTTGCTGGAAAACATTAAGTCCATTTTACAGTGAATAAAACCAAAATTTTTGACTGGAACTATATTTTGCCAATAAATATCATATTAAATTTAAGGAATTCACAAAGTAGATGGTCATAAAAAAGTTCCTTCATCTTTTTATTTATATGTGTTTTGTGTTACTCTGGCTTTATCTGTGCCTGTTTTCAAATAAGATTCCAACGTCGGTAATATAGTAACACAAACAATGTAAGTATATATACTATATCTATTATGTATAAAATTTTTCATAGGCTTGGAGAAAAGTTTTAGAAATCACAGGATATATCAACTTATTCTAAGGGTTATTCTCTTCTAACTGATTTATTTTTTAATCATAAATTAAACATTTATAGGGTTTAATAACTCAATTTTCAGTTGTAATAAAGGAACTATATTACATATAAAGATAGGAAGTATTGGAAAAACTGTACTCCAATTTCAATGGCCTCTCAAGGAGGTGACAGTGTAGTCAGCTCTATAAGGGTAGCAGTGGTTCTCAACCTATGGGTCGCGAACAATGAAAATACATCCTGCATATCCGATATTTACATTACGATTCATAAAAGTAGCAAAATTACAGTTATGAAGTAACAACGAAAATAATTTTATGGTTGGGGGGTCACCACAACATGAGGAACTGTATTAAAGGGTCATGGCATTAGGAAGGTTGAGAACCACTGGTAGTGATATATATATATATATATATATATATATATATATATATATATATATATATCTTATTGATTTTTCACAGAGAGGAGGGAGAAGGATAGAGAGTTAGAAACATTGATCAGCTGCCTCCTGCACATCCCCAACCGGGGATGTGCCCGCAACCAAGGCACATGCCCTTGGCCGGAATCGAACCTGGGACCCTTCAGTCCACAGGCCAACGCTCTATCCACTGAGCCAAACCGCTTAGGGCGTATAGTGCTTTCTTATGTCCTCTCACCTTGTTAGCGCCCACAGCTGTATCTTCTAGGTACTCTCCTATTCAGGGCTTCATTTTTGCTCTGTATTGGAAGCCAAGTACTTCCAGATATGGTGTTAATGAATAGCATTAGTTGCTCATCCACAGGAACCAGCATTTTATATGGATGATTTATGTATTCCTGAGAGCTCAGTGAAGTAAGTACTGTTTCTATTTCCATTTATAAATGTAAAAACAGAGTGATTGAGGGACTTGCCCCGTGTTGCACAACTAGTAAGTAGTGGAACTTGGGTTCAAATGAACTATGCCTCAGAACCGCTTTCTTAACAGGTAACTTCATTATCAGTGCAAAGTTGTCTTTAATCTCTGATCACATTATTGGGACTACTTGAACTCTGAAAGCAGTTCATAAGTGTGAAAAGGTAGAACACCCAACCAAACAAAACATAAACAGTTAAATGCCAGTGTGTATGACCTCTCTTCAAATTATTTCATCATGCAGCACTTGTAGACCCTACTACTTTTCTGAGGTTTTACTACAGGGAAAGGAGTTACAGTTACATTCCAGACATTTGGGGAAGAAACTGAACCTCCCACCCTCATTCAATTGCTAAATTTCTATTCCTATTAATATTAATTCTCTGAGAAGTGTGTGTCCCCTGAGGGTATTTCCAACCACTGCTGACCTTAATAGGGGTGACGCTAATCACAATGGCCTCTCCATGAGAGTCACCTCAAAACATTCCCGCCTCTAAGGCAGTGGAAAAAATGAACTGTCAATATTCACCTGCAAAGATGTTCAGGCCTCAGTTATCCAACAGGGCCATCTGGATATATATTTTAAAATAAAATCAAGTAGTAATTGAATTTTCTCTTTATCTGTGGATTTATATTAGCCTGGAAAACACCTATTTGAGAGATTTCATTTCAAATACAGATTTTCCCAGGACCTGCATCTGTGTTATGTCTATCTGCTCAAATGCTTTCTCCCCAGGATGGGCATTTATCCATTTGATGGAGAACATTCTTTGTATAGAGATCAAAAACAAAATATTTATTATTTTAAAAACCCTTTCATTTCATAATATAACTTTTATCATTAGGGATTTGTGTATCCTCTTCCAGATAAAGACAGAATATTCAGTTTAAAAGGAGTTTTGGTGTTTTTATAAAGTCTGTATTTTTGTAATATTTAAGCTAAGACAGAGATTACTTTTATAAACACAAGCAGACTTATACAAGGTAAATGAAAAATGAAATGAACATGAAGAAATTACTTTAAAATTTTAGCAAGAACAATCTGATTTTTTTCCTGAAAATGTAGGTAGATATAAATATTATTTTAATTCTCACATATGCTTTGGTTCTGATGAAAGATTTGATAAAGATATTTAGGTGCGGTTGGCATTTATAGGACCATAGATTATTTTTATACGAAAGAAAAAAAGTAATTTTTTCAACCTAATCTCAAGATCCTGGAAGAATTAATCTATGGTGACAGGATCTGAAAGCTCTAAATACCTTGAGGATTAATGATTACTTAAAAAACAGTGGTCAAAGGCTTCCTCTATCACTATCATTACTCAAAGAGATCAACAGGCTCGCTAGCTCCTTGAAGTTACTAGTGATCTTATCCCCATCAATCCTGTTTGAACCATCCAGAAACGACTTCATTTGCATTTATAGGCTCATTTTAAGTGAGTCTCCTCTACCCCTTCCCTGTCTCCTTATCTGACCCATCCGAAGCCTTCCAGCAGATCTCAGGTCTACAGTGAAATCTTTTCCTGGTTACTTTTTCTCACGTTCCAGGACAACACTGGGAACATTGTAGGCTTACACACTGTGCTGGTGGACAGTTCCACCCATATCTGGTGGTTGGCTACCTCTGCCTTTTTATACAGATGCCTACATTCTGAAGCCCAAGGCAGCAGTCAACCACCGCTCAACTCCTGTTTCTTCCTTTGCATGAGGGCTCTGGGTCCATTTTCCTTCCAGGAGTCAGACTCCTGAACATCTTGGATCTATTTTTTTTTTAACAAATATGCAAAAGTTCTTGGTTTCTACCCTGCATAATATTAAGTATCCTCTTCATTTTAGGCCCATTGAAACCTATAATGTATTTTGAACAGGATTTCAATTTTTAATTTTGTTATGAAGTATACTTTATCATTGATGTAAGTAAAAATTGCAGGTGTGTCTAACTCAAAAATTCAAAGTGGCATCTAATTAGCAGTCAACTTGGTTGTTTTATTCCTTAATATTATACCTTCTAGTTTAGGAATAGCAGAGAGGAATTATTAGTGTTCTATTTGTACTTCCATTAAAGATTGCATTTGGACTTTGTTTCTGGCCAGATGTACTTAAATGTCTATGCTAGGTAATTATTTTCCTGTTAAATAGTATTTTTAGTCACCCTAGAATTTATTTTTCCTAGATAAATAATGTAATACTAATTATGCGTATAGTTTTTAGCATTTATAATTATATTTGACTGAGTTATAAACCTAAAATTCTCTGTAAGTGAAGCATTAAACATGAACACTGGGGTTCAGTTTTTCTTTCTGACAATTACTAACTCATTCTCAAAATGTGGAGAATATCTAGTATGTAACATTTTTGTGATTATTTACATGTAAAAGAACTTTGCACAGCCCTTTGTTAAGTGACCAGGAATAACTGTGAGAAATTATCACACATTATAAAAGAGCATGGAAATGCACAAGCCATGTATAAGACCTTTCCCACAAGATCCTTGCCAGATTTTTAAAGGGTTTCATATGTAGTACAGGACTATATGTTTGATGTAATTTATGTTATATCACATAAAGCATAATACATATTTTCTCTGTTAGACTATATGTATTTTAATAGTATTTAATCACAAAAATTGTATCTGTGTCTAAATCTCACTTAACAAAACATAGGTTTAAATTAATAATTCTTTCTATGACCAAACACTTTTCAAACATTTTCCATTTGTAAACTTAATGAAGGAATCATATTTGATTACTGACCTTTCTTTTTTTTTAATTGATTTTTTAGAGAAAGGAAGGGAAAGAGGGAGGGAGGGAGGGAGGGAGAAAGAGAGAGAGAGAGAGAGAGAGAGAGATAAAGAGAGAGAGAGAGAGAGAGAGAGAGAGATTGGTTGCCTGCTGCACAAGCCCCAACTGGAGATCAAACCTGAACTTGGTATATGCCCTTACCAAGAATCGAACCTGTCATCTTTTAGTGTATGGGACGATGCTCCAACCAACTGAGTCACACTGGCTAGGTAATTATTGAAATAAGCCAGTCAGAGAAAGACATTTGTTTATGGATCTTTCTCTGTCCTGTTTTGAAAATTTTAAGAAATAAAAACAAAGTTAACAATGGAAATCAAAAATGTTTAACATTTGAGGGTGAATCCACATACTGAACTCTTTAGTTAAGTTTGGTTTACCCATCCAATCACAGCCAACATTTTTTGAAAAATAGTAAAAAAAAAAAAAAAAAAAAAAAAGGAATATGTTAGTACCAGCTAGAATATGTTAAGATTCACACTAAATATTGACATATATGGTCTGCCATTTTTGCTCTCAGATACCCCATGAGCTACTACCATAACACTTTAATTTTTTTACTTCTTAAATAATATTAGCAGTATACTTTATCACAAATGATGTTGTTATCAAAAATTAATGTATACAAAATTAAAATTTGACTAAGATTAGTTTATGCAAAACCATGTCCATTTCCTTTAAGATATAAAGCTAGTATATCTGAGTGACTATAAAAAGGGAGTATCAATTCACTAACTACATTTCTTGTGACTTACATTATCTCATTTAATCTACATAGTGATAGGAAAAAGGGAATATGTAAGTTCCTTTTAAAGATGATCAATGTATTTTATTTTGTCAATTTTTATGGTTAACACTAAACCAAAACTAATTTTCAAATGAATATAATGCTGAAAAAAGTGAAGGTGTACCAACATGCCAAGAAGTGCAAATGCAGTGTAGATTGGGTCAGAAACTGTTTATGTTATAGCTCTAGTTCCTTGGAGTGGAGCTTAGATATTCAAACTATTTCAATACTTTATGAACCTTAAGGATGAGCATATATAGGCATACCTGGGAGATATTGACAGTTTGGTTCCAGACCACCACAATGAAATGAACATCACAATAATGCAAATCACATGACACTTTGGATATACAGTACGTGTAGAAGTTATGTTTACATTATACTATAGTCTATCAGCTGTGCAATAGCATAATGTCTGAAAAACAGTGAACATACCTTAATTTAAAAATACATTATTACCAACCATCATCTGCATCTTTGGTGAGTTGTAATAGTTTTGCTAATGGAGGGTCTTGCCTTGTTGATGGCTACTGACTGATCAGGGTGGTGGTGTCTGAAGCCCAGGTTGGCTGTGGCAACTTCTTAAAATGAGACAACAAGAAAGTCCATTGCATTGATTGACTGACTTTTCCTTATGGTTGCAGTTTCTCTGTAGCATGCAATGTTGTTGGGTAGCATTTTACCCACAGTAGCACTTCTTTCAGAATTGGAGCCAGTCCTCTCAAACCCTGCTACTGCTTTAGCAACTGAGTTTATGTAACATTATAAATTCTTTGTTGTCATTTCAGCAGTCTTCACAGCATCTTTATCTGGAATAGATTCCATCTTAGCAAACCACTTTCTTTGCTCATCCAACAAGTAGTAACTCCTCATCTTTTAAGTTTATCATGACATTGCAGCAATTCAGTCACATCTAAACCTTTAAATCTAGATCTCTTGCTACTTGTACCAGATCTAAAGTTACTTCTTCCACTTAGACTTGAAACCCTGAAAGCCATCCGTGAAGAATGAAATCAGTTCCTTCTACGCTCCTGTTAATATTGATGTGTTGACCTCTTACCATGCATCATGACTGTTCTTAATGGCATCTAGAATGGTGAATCCTTTCCAGAAGGTTTTCAACATCCTTTGCCCAGATCCAGCAGAGGAGTCACTATCTATGGCAGCTCTGGTCTTATGGAATGCATTTCTTAAACAAGACTGAAAAGTCAAATTTACCCTTTGATCCATGGGCTGCAGAATGAATGTCCTGTTATTATTAGTAGACTTGAAAAAACATTAATCTTGTTGTACATCTCTATCAGAGCTTTTGGGTATATCTTCCATGAGGAGTAACATTTTTGAAAGGAGTCTTTTTTTTCTCCCTGAGATGTAGGTCTCAGCAGTGGGCTTAGAATATTCAATAAACCATGTTGTAAACAGATGTGCACTCATCCAGGCTTTGTTGTTCCATTTATGAAGCACAGGCAGAGTAGATAAAGCATGATTCTTAACGGTCCTAGGATTTTCAGAATGGTAAATGACTACTGGCTTCCACTTGAAGTCACCAGCTGCACTAGGGGCCCCACCAAGAGTCAACCTGTCCTTTGAAGTTCTGAAGCCAGGCCTTGACTTCTCTATAGCGATAAAAGTCCTAGATGACACCTTACAATGTAAGTTTCATCTACACTGAAAAGCCACCCTCGTTAATGATCTTAGCTAGGTCTTCTGGGTAACCTGCTGCTTCACCTGGCACTTTCATGCTACAGAAATGGCTTCTTTTCTTAAATCTCATCAACTAACCTCTTCTAGCTTCAACCTTTTCTTCTGCAGCGTCCTCACCTCTCAGCCTGCAGAGTATTAAAGAGAGTACGTGCCCTTACTATGGATTAGGGTTTGTCTTAAAGGAATGTTGTTGATGGCTTGATCTTCTATCCAGACCACGAGAATTTCCATATCAACAATAAGGCTGTCTCACTTTATCATTTGCGTGTTCACTGAAGTTGCACTTTTAATCTCCTTTAAGAACTTTCCCTTTACATTCACAGTGTCACTAGCTGTTTGGTACAAAAGTCGTAGCTATTAGCCTCTCTCAGCTTTGATATACTTTCCTTCTTAATCTTAATCATTTCTAGCTTTTGATTTAAAGTGAGAGACATGCAACTTTATTTCACTTGACTATTGAGATGCCATTATAGGGTTCTTAATTGGGTGAAATTTCAATATTGTGGTATCTCAAGGAATAGGGAGCCCTGCGGGGAGAGAGAGAGAAGGGGGGACGGCTGATGAGCGGAACCGTCAGAACACACACAACAGCCATCAATTTAATTAACTTATATATGGCTGTGGCTGGTGGTATCTCAAAACAATTACAATAGTGACAACAAAGATCACTGATCACAGACCAACACGACAAATATAATAACAGTGAAAAAGTGGGAAATATAAGCGTTACCAAACTGTGACACGGAGACATATAGTGAATGACCAAATGAGACACAATGTGTTATTAGAAAAAATGGTAGCAAGAGACTCACTCACCGCAGGGCAGCCACAAACCTTCAATTTGTAAAACAACACAATATCTGCAAAGTGCAGTAAAGTGAAGCACAATAAAGCAAGGTATACCTATAGACCATATTTATGGTAAGCGTGTTACCTGACAAAAGCATTAGCAATGCCATCATATTTTTCTCCAAGACAATATAAGAAATGAATATGACATAAAACAATGCCATTCCTTGTTAAGTCACTTTATTTTGGCACTTTATTTTTTTAAAAAATATATATTTTATTGATTTTTTTACAGAGAGGAAGGGAGAGGGATAGAGAGTTCGAAACATTGATGAGAGAGAAACATCGATCAGCTGCCTCCTTCACATCCCCTACTGGGGATGTGCCCACAACCAAGGTACCTGCCCTTGACCAGGATCGAACCTGGGACCTTTCAGTCTGCAGGCTGACGCTTTATCCACTGAGCCAAACCGGTTAGGGCTATTTTGGCACTTTAATGAGAATGCAAATGCTATCAGTGGATTTGTCATATAGAAATATAGACATTTTATATCAAATCTTGTCTTTATATGATATTTAAGGTATATTTATTAATTTGTATTACAATAATGTGATAACTTGTCCTGTGTGTGTATGTAGTTTGTGTGTGAAAGAGAATACATGCATGTGTGAATAGCCTTATATTAGCATATTTCTATTATATGTTCCACAGCAATAGTTTTGTTAAATAAAAAATGATTTTTATTTTATTTAACGAATTACACTTTATAATTTAAAAATAATCTCATCACAAGCTTTTGTTTGTGTCAACAGGAAAAAAAAATCTATAAATTTAAAACATTTGTTTCCTGCTTTACCTTGGCTGTTTAGTTTTTAATATTTATGTTAATCAATTGGTATTCTCTGCTGCTATAGGAATTTTTATATTATTTAATGTGTAACTTTAAACAACGACTATGGCTACCAACAGCATTACACAGATGTCTTATAGGTGGCGTGCAAATTATTTTGATAATATTATTAACTTTTAAAAAATGCATCTATTTTGGAAATTAAGAACTTTTCTTTTATATTGTGATAAAACCCAGATATGTTTTACATTAATATGATTTGGGTAATGTATTGCCCATTCAGAGAATTTTTTAGATTCTCTTGAGCAACTAGACTTATAAGACCACCATTGGCCAGGGCTGACATGAGCCTACTCAGGAGGAGCTCGGCCAAGAGGGGACCATACTGTAGCTGGGCAGCAGCACGGGTTCCACCTGAGGCATTCTAATTTTTATCAGGTTCCCGGGGGAATAGAGCTAGCCAGTTCATAAAAGATCCAACTGTTATGAAGAGGAGGAAAGTGTATTGTTAGTCTTTTATCCACAGACTAGAGGCCCGATGCATGAAATTCATGCAAGAGTGGGCTTTCCTTCCCCCGCTGCTGGTACTGGCTTCCCTCTGGCACCTGGGACCAGGCTTCCCTTGCAGCTCCGGCTTCATCTGGAAGGATGTCTGGAATGATGTCTGGTCTAATTAGCATATTATGCTTTTATTGTTATAGATTGTTAGCATGAAGTTTGAGAAGAATAATTTTAAGGACTACATGCATATTTCCATTCTGCCTACAAAAGCAGACTGCACTTGGTTTATAGTTATTGCACCAAGACCTGCCATCAGTTGTCCATTTGATTTCACTTCCAAAGCTTGTTAAGCATTTCTGTCCTCTCTGTAAACTTTAAAAACTATGAACACCTTCATGCCAGCATTTTGAAAGGCTGAATAACATCTGTATATTAATTAAAGTTTCTAAGGGAATTGTGTGTCCTATATATGAGATTAGACTAAGAAAGGTTAAGGCTACATTTTAAAAGGCTAAAACTCAGTCAATTATGTAACTGCTTTAAATAAACAAGACTTTAAGATAAGCAAGAAATTGTTTTCAAAACTCAAGATACTAGCTCTGGAGGACCACCTATGAATGAAGAGAGGCTGATAGGACCCATCCACGATACATCATCAGTTGTGGCCAGAGCAATGATGTTATACATAGCTCCACATGACATGAGTATGTTCTAGAGCAGGGGTGGGCAAACTTTTTGACTCGAGGGCCACAATGGGTTCTTAAACTGGACCAGAGGGCCGGAACAAAAGCATGGATGGAGTGTTTGTGTGAACTAATATAAATTCAAAGTAAACATCATTACATAAAAGGGTACGGTCTTTTTTTTTTTTTTTTTTTTTAGTTTTATTCATTTCAAACGGGCCGGATCTGGCTTGCGGGCCATAGTTTGCCCATGGCTGTTCTAGAGGGAAGGATGCGAACATGTCAGAAACTCCAGCTTTTCCAGAGGAATCAGTGTAACAGTCAGATGGTACCTTTTAAGTTCTGATTATCAGTGTTTAAGGACTGACTTCAGCTATTTTTTTTTCCAGAAACAACTATGAGGTGGGCAGTTTCAGAGCATTTTGAGTGCACTTACTATTGTGGTTGCAATACTAATTGTTGTATTTTAAAAGCACCAGTAAGAATTTATAATAGTGATATTTAAATAAATGAACACTAAGAGACATTATGCAATTCAGAATGAGCTTACTAGTTTGCTGTTTAGGAATGGATATTAACTACACAATAATTGTAAAGTGTGTGCATTTATATATGTACATTGTCTTACAAAGAGGAGAGAATCTACTGAAAGCTCAGAGATTCTACTTGCCCTAAAGCCAGCATTAGTAGTATGTCAATGACTAGGTCATTTAATAATACTATCTAAAATTTTTCACCTGTAAAATGAGAACTTTAAATAAATGATGTATCTAGTTTCTTTTTTGTCTAATTTAAAAAGTGTGTACATATATTACTTCATTTATGATAGCTAATATCCTATATACCCAAATCGACCGAACAGTGGAATGACTGGTTGCTATGACGTGCACTAACCACCAGGGGGCAGATGCTCAATTCAGGAGCTGCCCCCTGGTGATCAGTGTGCTCCCACACTGGGAGCACCACTCAGCCAGAAGCTGGGCTCATGGCTGGTGAGTGCAGTGGTGGAGGCAGGAGCCTCTCCCACCTCTGCTGCAGTACTGAGGATGAGGAGCAGGCCTAAGCCATCAGTTGGACATCCCCTGAGGGCTCCTGCACTGCTAAAGGGCACAGGCCGGGCTGAGGGACACCCCCAACCCCCTAGAGTCCACAAATGTCATGTACCGGGCCTCTAGTTATTGAATAGTAGTACATAAAATAATTTAAAAATAAAATTTAGGTAGAAGATATATTACTCGTATAAAGATGTGTTAAGTTTTTAAAGAATTGTATTTTTATAATATATTTGAAATGACTTACAGTCAATCTTGACTCAATTAATAAACTCTTGAGTAATTAAATATTCTCACTTTACTTGAATATTGAAAAATGAGAACATTGATTCTTTTAGTTAATTTTGCTGGCTTCTGTTAAGGCTTATCATGAATTAAGGAATTAAAATGAATTTTTTACACTTTAAATAGATAGTAATTTGCTTTTATTCTATTAAAGATAATTTTTTTGTTCTGTCAAACTATAGACACCATAATAAAATGGAGATAGTGCAATGTAATTAGCTGAAAGTAGTGAACTTAACTTATCTTGAATTATGTATAACAAGAGGAAAATGTATGAAACTACATTAGGAATGATATTACTTAAAGAAATAGAAAGATACATTGCAATTATTTCATAATCCTTTTCAAAATCAGAGCTATAAGTCTTTGGAAAATTTGACAGATATAGAAAATTCTGTAGTTTTTTTCTATTATACATTGTATTTCTTATTTAATAGAAATTAAGTTTTAGCATAGGTTGTGGCTGGCTCTTTTCATCTGGATTAATCATATATTTAAAACATTTTGGATTTTTTCTTTCAATAGGACATCTCAAAGTTATCTTTCAAGATATATGAAATGTTTATTTTAATTAGATTTGATCCCTACTGTACAGCAAAAAACATGAATAATTGAGCCACATGAAAAAAAAAAAAAAGAAAGAAAAAAGAAAGAGGTAATGAGCAATTGAAAGACTAGTGGATCACTGCAGCTTTGATTTCCTAGCATCTTCTCATTGGTCCACCCCAGAGATAAGGAGGACCTTTTCCAATTTGAAGCAAGAAGACTGAGGAAATGCAAAGAACAGGATTGCCCCTTAGCGTATTCCGATCCCTGTCAAACTATCTCTGACACTTTTTCATTCTCTTCACAACGTTCCCAATTCTGGGCCAATTTCTCTTCCCTTATTTTCTCTACAATTGAGTCACCCACAAGCCCATACTGACTTCCTATTACCCCAAAACTTGAACTTCTGCCAAGAGCAATGTTTTCAGTTCAAAAGCTCCATGCTCCCAAACAGTCTGTTCTTAGGAGTTGTCACCCTTACTCACAGCAATTCCTAAATCAAAACACTATTCCATTGGTGTAGTAATTACTTCTAGGCCCTGGAAAGGAAGTTCATTAAACGCATGTTGAAACATATTAAACACAGCATGTTGAAAATACAGTTTGATAAGTATCATTTAATTAATAAAGTTTTAACCCTTTGGGGGGTACTGACATTTTAGTAGAAGCATTCTTCTAATTCAAAAGAATTCTCCAGTGTTTCTGCTTCAGAAAAGTTCGAAGAGGTGAATTTCAGTTCAAGAACTGAGAGCCCTTATTATCTCACCTGTGAGCTGTCATCTGCCTCAGGTCAGCCCTTTTCTGACTGTCCCAGTCTAAGTAAGTTTACACTGAATTCAAGGAAGCTGCTCCCTGGCCATCACTCTTACTGACAGGAGATCAGGATCTGTTACAACTCAATGTCAACTTCTCCTGCCCATTCACTTTTGCCTGTTTTATGCTCCTGCTCTAAGCAGTTTGAAACCAGCCAATGGAATAACCTTACTAAGAGAAAATATTACTTAAAAGACGTTTGAAATTTTACCCTTAATAATTATGTTATGGTCCATTTTCCACCTTCTCTACCATTCCAGGTGTTCCTTCTTAGCCCCTAACCTCCATGTGCTCCATCCCCAGCATGCCTTCGTTTTGAAATCATTTTGAAATTCAGGGCGAGTGAAGAAAGGAAAAGAGAAATGCAAACAGCCCTGAGTGAACGTTGCTAATTGAGTGAAAGTGCGGCTGCTCCATGTACGAAGCATTGTTCCCAGTGGCTGCTGCAGAGATGAACATTAATCTTGTTTTCGAAAACCTCATTTATATAATTAATCATGTTGTCATTTGGGGGTTAGTAATGCAGTTTGCCTTGGATAACTGCCGGGTTCCACAGACCCTGCACTAGCCTAAACTTCTCTGCTTTTCCTAGTCTAAGTACGTTTACATTTCATTGAAGGTTAGTGTGCTACAGTGTCGTCCGGCTCTAGCTATTTTTGTTATTGCTGCCCTTACTTTTAAGTTGATCTAGAGGTTTCGCATGTGAAAAAGAAGTGCGAGTGAATACTCCTAGTTATTGAACTTCCTTATGAATATTATTGATAAATTGTTGATGTAGTTTTAATGGTTAAAACTATGGCAGGAGAATATGTGTGGCACAGGGCGTCATTGACAGACGTTTGCATTGTATAAGGTTGTATACCTTTTAAAAGAATGAACTATAGCTCTTTGTAAACCACTCATTTTAAGGCATGCTTCCACTATCCTCTCCCAGTCTATGAAATCTTGAGCTAGGATGTGTCATTCCCTGCTCCGAATTCTATAACATGTATTGCCTGTGTCATTCATTTCATAGCTACTTGTGCTGAAGTATTTCATTCATTGTTCCATCCCCTACTAGGTGCTAAGCTTCTTTGTGTGCAACACAGCTTAGACAAAGTAGGTGTTCAATAAATACCTTTTGATTGAGAATTGACAAATCCACTCTGTAAATGCAGATTGAGGGTCTTTACTTCTGTTTCTATGCCCCATTTGCTGTTTAATTAGCTATTAGCTGAAACTGATTGATAGACATGAAGACTTTTTTTCCTAGAGACTGGCAGCTATGTAAATACAGCACTTAACCTTAAGCACTCAGCCATTAACCTTAATCACTGTCCATTAACCTAAAGCACCCCAGGTTTCTCCCCTTACAATCTCCCAAAACAGACCCCACTGGATGCATTTTTAGCATCGAAAAGAATCTTAGTAGAATGTTTTTATTGTTCTGTGAGTGGCTATAAAAATGTATTTTAAAAGACTCCATTTCTGTGTGTAAATATTAATTATTTTTCCAGGTGTCCAAGGAAAGATACAAAATTGGGAAATGATTTTGAAAAGCATGTTAGGATATATTTGATAAGAGAAAAGACAATGCTTATTTAAAGTACATTTATAAGACTGAAAAACCTTGAGATTATCACATATTATTTCTAATTAAACTGGCAAATTTATTTATAAAAATAAATAACCTTTCCCTAAAGCTGTTGCTAAAATCTTATGTGATATTAACTCCAGACATGTAAAATCAACCAATTACTTTAAGAATAGTGACTACTTTCTAATGTCAGGTAATAAAAAAAATGAAATGTCCTTTTAAACATAGAGTTTTAGATTTTTTTCTTTTAAATATTATTGTCCATAGATATAATCAATGTTATTGAAATAACACCATTTTCATAATCATTTATAGTCTACAAAAATCTACATTTTTCCTCTTTGGGGTTTTTCACAAAAACTCTATAAAATAATTATATGTTCAAGAAACAAATGTCAAGTGTTAATTAATGTATTCCAATTTATTGTATTTCTTTTATACCATAATTTGTTTTCATCAAGATCTACATTCACAACCTACAAGTGTAGTAAAACAATATTACAACATTGCAAAAAAAGTTTTTGGTTCAATTTTATATGCAATTATGTTTCAAGTCCTTAATCTTTGGAGGGATAATAACATGTCAGTGAAGTTTCCATTGGATTCTGAACATAATGCGTCACAGGGTGAGATGGAATACAGTGTGGGAGGGTACTTCTATGCAGGAGGCAGAAAGAGCGCCTCGCTATGTTCAGGAAAGCAACTTGATACTAATGGACTGATTATTTTTAGTTTTGTCAAAGTGCTCAGTTTTGCTTCAGGTCCCAGAGGAAACTGACATGACTAGAAGGTGTGAGCAACTGAGGGCAGAGGAGGGTCCTCCTTACAACGGCATCTGAAGGTCAGTTTACCAAAGGTAAACTTCACTGGAAAAACAAACTAGTGTAACATGATGTCTTCAACTCTAGAACGATGTTACCTCAACACAGGCTGGTTAGGTGTTCACTTGGAATTGAGTTCCCTAACGGAAGGGGAAGGTGATAATGAGAGGGGGACTTGGCAAAAGAGAGTCCAGGAAGGAGAGCCACAAGGATAAACCAAATCCAATATTCACCCTGTATTTTGAGAATTAATCAATAGCTTTCACAGAAACGTCTCTCCATATAGCTATTCCGCTCTCTAAGCATTTTTGCCTTCATTCATGTATAGCTCCAAGGATGCTCTTGGAGGTACAAAGACCCTACGACTATACTGATGAACTCTTTGACTTCTTATTTAGTAGAGTCCATACCCATGTTGCTACATATAAGGAAAAATAGCTTGGACATAGCCATATACGTTGACATTATTTTCACACAAGTTGATGAAAAAACATACAGATTTAGCTCAAAAATTAAGCAAATAAATGAAAGTAAATTTCTGTTCTTCATCTTTGCAAAATGTCCTCTCAAATATATACATTTATTTTTTTAGTAACTTTCCTTGAAAAACCATGATACTTCAAAAATACTTTAGATCATTACTGTTGTTAACATAGTAATGTTAACTGTCCCAACAACATTTTTAAGATACTTTTTAAAAATTAAGTTGCTTATGTTTTGAAAAAAAAATTGAATTTATTAGGTTACAGTTTTCAAGTGTACAACTTATAAAACTTCATCAGCACATCTCGTAGTGTGCCCATCGCCTCAAGCAAAGTCTCTTTCTGTGTCTATTTTCCTCACCTTTGCTCACCTCCCCTTAACCCCCACCCCTTTTCCTCTGGCTATCACTACACTGTTGTCTGTATATGTGTGTGTGTGTGTGTGTGTGTGTGTGTGTGTGTGTGTGTTTTAGCTTAATCCCTTCACCTTCTTTCACCATTTCACTTCTTTCTCCCAACTCCCCCTCTCCTCTGACAGCGGTCAGTCTGTCCCATGCATCCACTAAGAATGCACTTTTTAATTATTTTCTTTTTACAAACATGTGGCAGTCACTCTTCTATAATGGTTTTTACTTGCCCCAGAACAACTAATAATAAGACAAGTTTCTTTCCTTTTATATGAGTGTTAAATACTATAATAGAAGCTAAATAGTGGAAAACTGATTAAAATGTTATCTTTACTTTTTTCTAAAGAACATGAATAGTGATAATTAATAATTGAAGCCATGTCTCCACTTTATAAGAAATGTTTAGTTTAATTATTACACAGTTAGGAGCAAAGGAAACCATATTGATATTGGGCAAGTTCGTGTCTTACATTGGGTTTCAGGAGCAATTTAAAGAGCCTGGACTACATAACATGCATATTCTTTTAAAACTCTACTAGGGGCCCAGTGCATGAATTTGTGCACCTTGGAAGGAACTGTGGGCCACGAGGCTGTGGTGGGCACAGGGGTGGGTCTTGGCCCATCCTCCACACCCCCTCCAGGCCCCTCCCACCGCAGCCCCCTGTCCCTTATCTGTTGGCAGCCCTGCTCCCACCACCATGGCTCCTACACGCTGACAGCACTGGCCCCATTCACACCCACTGATGGCGCGGAGCGATTGGGGCCAGCGCGGGCAGCGGGTGCGAGTTGCGGCTGCTGCCCCGATCTCCCCTCAGGAGCAGGGGTAGGTAGAAAACCCCTGAGGGAAGATGGAAGCTGGCAGCCACCGCTCACACCTGCTGATGGTGCTGAGTGATCAGAGCTGGCACCGGGCAGCAGCAGGTGCGAGTGCCAGGCAGGACTGCGGCGCACAGAAGTAACCACCAGAGGCTTGCCCCGATGACAGCGACCAGTGCCCTGCCTTGGTCGGGCACTCTTGCTCACCTGCTCCACCATCCCGGCCGCAGCTGATGCCACCATGTTCCGCGTGCGCCCCCTGGTGGTCAGTGCACGTCATAGCGACCAGTTGATTGGTTGGTTGGTTGCTCTGCTCTTCAGTCTATTTGCATATTAGGGTTTTATATAGATAGATGTTGTTATACTTTTGCTGTATTACTTTTTGTTTATTTGAGTGGTTGTGCATGAGAATCACATGATTCTAATATTTTATTATTTGAATGCTTGAAGAGCAAAACAATATCCCTAGTTTTAGTAAAAAAAAATTTATATTTGTTATCAGTTTTATCTTTCTACTTTGGCACCTGAATTCCTAGAATGTATTAGATATTTGGGTTATTTGTTAAATGACATTATTTATTGATTGGCTGCTTCCTGCATGCCCCTCTACTGGGGATCAAGCCCACAACCCAGGCATGTGCCCTTGGCCGGAATCGAACCTGGAACCCTTCAGTCTGCAGGCTGACGCTCTATCCACTGAGCCAGACCGGCTAGGACATAAATGATATTATTTAATTATTCCAATTAAGAACTATCACCCTAATTTATGAAAACTAACATCAGATTTTACCACTTTACTCCACTGTTTTGCAGAACCTAAATTGGGTATTGGCTCTAAATTTGGAAGAATGAGGCACCTTTAAGAGATCCCTAAACTATTTTCACCTTATCTCCAGTTTCCAAGAAAATATACAACTTTTAAGGAAATAAAAATTGCTATCATGGATATTGTGTCTTTTTTGTAAACCTGGCATTATTTGCATGATTTTCCAAAATAAATTTTAACTTAGATTTGTATGGAAACTAGAGACAAAGCCTACCAGGGGAGAACAAAGCAGCTTAGAAGATTCCCTCTGAAACATTTTTAGAGCAAACTATAAGGGCAGAGACCATTCCCCAGGGAGAGTGGGGAGGAGTACTGTCCCTGACTCTAGTGTCCCAGGTGAGAGCAGGAATGAGTGCCTCAGGTAATCAGGCGATAAGTAAGTCCAGTTACCTGAGCACATCCCTCATTATTTCACAAAATATTTGCTCAGTACTAATTCCTACTAAAGATTGGGTGGGGGGTGCGGGGGCACAGGGCTGCCTCCTACTTCCCAACTAAACAAGGTTGAATGTTTTGTGGATTTTCCTCCTTAAGACTGTTCTTGAAATTTATTTTCATCTCATATTATCTGTAAAAGAGTTAGGTCAGAGTGTCCAACCCACCCCAATACAGTCTGCTCCAACATCTGTATGACTGCATTTTCTCACTTGAGAATTTTTCAAATGTTAAGTAGAAAGGAATTTAAGAAAATGATGTAAGTTTCATATGGGTTTTTTAACTTTAAAACAGCAAGTCAACATACCACCACCCCTCTAAAGCCAATGACAAGAGATAGTGCAACCGCTCGTCACGTTTACATACACCCTCCCACCAAAGGAACAAACAAATACATAAGCCGACAGAGGACAACAACCAACTACAAAAACAGATGCTGCCTTTCCACCAACTCAGCATTGCAAGGCAACTTCCCATCAAATGTGCACAGTAAAAACACACTTCTGCCCGGGAGGGTGAAAGGGGCTGTACACCCGCCTGCTCCCCCCGCCCCCTCCCGCCAACCCCAGCCCTCCTGGGACCCAGCACTCCCGAGGGCCCGGGTGAGAACTCTGGCGCCTCTAGTCCATCTGAGTCCTTCTGGCAGAAAAATGATATCACAGATGTTTCCCTGTTTTCCCCTCATCCTCTCTATTTCCTTCTCTCTTACTTCAATTTTCCCCTCTCTGCCAGTTCCCCACTGTTTAAGACTTCTGACATTTCTCCAGACTTGTCTGATCCCCTTACACGGAGTGATAATTCTTCTGATCAGATGCATATAAACAGTCACTCCCACCCATCCTGTGTGTTTTCTCTCAATTTTTACTGTGGACAGGGAGGGCTTTTTGTCCCCCAGGGCAGATGTGAGGGCTGTGAGGATAATCACCTGCACTTGCCAACTCCAGGCCAGTATTGAAGAATACTGGCTATTAATTAACATTTTATGATGTGTTTCACACACTCTTCAGAGGAAACACATTCATGCCAAATGGTAATAATTCTTTTCTCACCCTCCCGAGGGGGGAAGTAGTCATAATCCTTACCACACCTGCCCAGAGGATAAAATGTCAAGGGTAAAGATGCTGCAGGGGAATGGTTGCACTCACTTCCAATGTTTCTGGGGGGAAAAAAGAGAACCATCCTCAGCATAGGCATAGCTAGAGGCAAGACAACCTCCTCCCCCCAGAATTGCATACAGCCTGATTAGGGAGCAGAAGTTCCCACCCGTACTTTCCTACAGTCCTTTCATTCTCTGGGAAACAGCCTGCCTTTCTGAGAAAAAGAACAAGCTTTGGATTCACTTGTCTCAAAGACCAACTTCACCCTGTTCTGGGTGAAGTTTTCATGTGCTATTCTTAGGGGCATACACACACTTTTCATCCTTCCCCGCACCTCATCTCCCCCCACCACCACCACCCATTTTAACATTTATGAAGAGCATTGCCCAGCCTATGTGGCTCAGTAGCTGAGCATGAACCCATGAACCAGGAGGTCACAGTTCCATTCCCAGTAAAGGCATCAGCTTGGGATGCAGGCTCCATTGCCAGTGGGGAGTGTGCAGGAAGCAGCCGATCAATGATTTCCTCTCATCATTGATGTTTCTATCTCTCCCTTTCTCTCTCTGAGATCAACTTTAAAAGATCAATTTTAAAATAAAATAAAATAATAAAATAAAATATGCGGAGGCTGTTGCTTCCTGCAAGGGAAGTTTGGGTTTAGCTCAGTTATTTTCTTTAATCATATCATTTTTCATATTGTAGTCAGAAAAATCATGATCATACTGTCTTTTTTCCAAGGCCAAGAGAGAAGGAAAGTGAAATGGTCAGGGTCCTTGACTTCCTAGCAGGTGAAACTGAGAGCCATGGTGGCAGTGGTGGGATACACACAGCCTGAAACCCACCCTCAACAAGGTCTGAGCCTGTGTATCTCAGGCCTGGACTCTCCTTCAGCAAAGGTATGGGAGATACAGCTATAACTCACTCCATCATTCTACAATTGTTAATTCTATTGTTTTTCACATTGTTTCATTTACAAGTTTTCTCTTAGAACCCACATTGAAGATAATTTCCATAGTTTTGGCACTCTTATTTATGATTTAAATTTTTCTTCTTAGCTTTTTCACTGATTGACTGATCAGCAATTTTAACCAACTATCCTCATGGCAATGCAAACGTATTATATTTGACTTAAATATGGAATATCAAGATTTATCCATAGACAGCATTTTAATTTCCTACTTCTTTTATTCCTATAATCTTATTTATTTTCAGGTAAATTAATAAAGTAATTAAATACAAAAATTAGTGTTAAGACCTTTAGAGGAATTAAGAAAAAGGACACATTTAATAAATACCTAGGGTCCTAACCGGTGGATAGAGCATTGGCTCAGTGGATAGAGCATCGGCCTGCAGACTGAAAGGTCCCAGGTTCGATTCCGGTCAAGGGCATGTACCTTGGTTGCGGGCACATTCCCAGTAGGGGGTGTGCAGGAGGCAGCAGATTGATGTTTCTCTTGCTCACCGATGTTTCTAACTCTATCCCTCCCCCTTCCTCTCTGTAAAAAATCAATATAATATATTTAAAAAAAATAAAATAAATACCTAAGTATGGGGTAGTCTATTTATGCACATAACTCTGTGTGTGTGTGTGTGTGTGTGTGTGTGTGTGTGTGTAGTGTAGTGTCTTTTTTTATGAAACACAAATACAAGCTCTATGTAGACAGCACATATGGTGGCTCAAAGAGATCAAGTAAATTGTTTAGGTTCATATCTAGAGTTAGCAGTAATCCAAAGTCCAGTTTTGTAACCCAAATATGCAGTACCCTTCCTGCTGTCACTCTCATCATTGTTGGAAATGTTAGTAATGATATGAGCATCACTCAAAACTGACAGGAATATCAAAAGCTGTTGTTGCCCTGGCTGAATAGCTCAGTTGGTTGGAGCATCATACCAAACATCAAAAGATCATGGGTTGGATTCCTACTTAGGGCACATGCCTTGGTTGAGGGATTGATCCCTAGTCAGGGCCAGTAATGGAGGCAACCAATTGACTTTCTCAATTCTCTCTCTCTGTCTCTGTCTCTCTGAATCCCTCTCTCTCTCTCTCTCTCTCTCTCTCTCTCTCTCTCTCTTGCTCTCTCTCTCTCTCTCTCTCTCTCTTTCTCCTTCCCCCTTCCTCCTTCTCTAAAATCAATGAAAACAAATCCTTATAAGTATAAAAAAACAAACTATTGTTAATAAATGACATCATTTGCCATTAGGTGGGAGGGAGGATGACTTTACTTCTTGAGTCTCAGTGTTTCATTGTATTTGAGGTTTTCCTTTTCCACAATAAAAGACTACGATATGGCTCTGTCTATAGTCTTGATTTCGTGGGCTTATGTTCCTCTAAAGCAGCGGTTCTCAACCTGTGGGCCGCGACCCCTTTGGCGGTCGAAGGACCCTTTCACAGCGGTCGCCTACGACCATCCTGCATATCAGATATTTACATTACGATTCATAACAGCAGCAACATTACAGTTATGAAGTAGCAACGAAAATAATTTTATGGTTGGGTCACAACATGAGGAACGGTATTGAAAGGGCCAGAAGGTTGAGAACCACTGCTCTAAAACAATATGGTGAAGTGTCATGGTGAAAGTTTAAGAGTATAATACTGATTTCAATTGAATTTACCTCTAATTATATTATATGATCCTTTTTGGTATAGGAGTTTGTTTTCAAAAGAAGACTTTTATTTAGATCTAAAATATTTAAATATATTTTGTAAGTTGACCAACACTGAATGTCTTACCTGAAATAAATGAGGGGTGGCATGATTTATCTGAAAAAGGCTGGAGAACATGATGCGGAAAAACAAGTGGAATATACACTGAGTGGCCAGATTATTATGACCACCTGATGTTTGTAGGCAAATTAGCCGTACACTGCATCGTATGGGATATGGAAGCCAAGCATTGGAAAAAAGTCATGTGGTCCGATGAATCATGTTTCCAGTTGCATCATGCAGATGGCAGAGGGAGAATTTGGCAGAAACAGCATGAAAGCATGCACCCCGCATGCATGAGTACAACCCTTCAAGCTGGTGGGGGCAGTGCTATGGTTTGGGGCATGTTTTCCTGGCATGATTTGGGCCCTTTAATTCGTGTGGAACAACGTCTGAATAGCACAACATACCTAAGTATCGTTCCCTGGTCAAGGTCATCCTATCATGTTGATGGCGTCTCCCAATGGAGATGGCTTCTTCCAACAAGACAATGCGTCATGCCATGGTGCTCGTATTGTGCAGGAGTGCTTTCAAGAACATGAGGGAGACTTTACCTTGCTTAGGTGGCCCCCACAATCACCAGATCTCAATCCAACTGAGCATTTGTGGGACGAAGTTAAAAGAGCCATCAGGCAGCTAGTTCCACAACCATCAATCTCATAGAACTGGACAGTGCTGTTCATCAGGTATGGTGTCAGATTCCTCGCATCACCTTTCAATATCTCATGGAGTCAATGCCAAGAAGAATCGCTGCAGTACTGAAGGCAAAAGGTGGCCCAACGAAGTACTGATGGGGTGGTCATAATAATCTGGCCACTCATGTTCAAATGTATCCCATGTTCAAACGCTATTAAATCGCGTTGTTTACCCATATCTTCAGAAAAATCACTTCTACTGTCGTGGTAAACAACCTGCTTCCTTATTTATGATGGTCTGGCCCTCTAGCAACTTCAGCACAAAATTATAGCTAATTTACCTACCAACATCAGGTGGTCATAATAATCTGGCCACTCAGTGTATATTAAAAATGGAACAAACAGCCCTGACCGGTTTGGCTCAGTGGATAGAGCATCGGCCTTTGGACTGAAAGGCCCCAGTTTCCATTCTGGTCAAGGGCATGTACCTGGGTTGTGGGCACATCCACAGTAGGAGGTGTGTAGGAGGCAGCTGATCGATGTTTCTCTCTCATCGATGTTTCTAACTCTCTATCCTTTCCCCTTCCTCTCTGTAAAAAAAATCAATAAAACATATTATTTTTTAAAAATGGAACAAACATCAGCAGCAGCTTCATGACCAGTAAAAATACAAAGCACTGATGTATTTTATACTGTTTTTTGAATAATTAAGATGTTAGCTAAGATCTTTCCTCTTAATTTCTAGATGTTTATTTTAACTCCTTAACCCAAATTCATATCTCATCAAAGTCCAAAGACTTACTCCAAACCTATTCATATTCCTGAACCATGTGTTGTGGGGGAATGGAATAATGCAACTCATTGTTTTTCTTTGTAGCCAGTGACTCTAAGCTAACTTTCCCTCAATTCATGAAAAATTTTACCATTTCTCTCAATTGTACTTATATGAACATGTAAGTATACACATATATTCTATATACCTTCTTTTCTATTACAGCCATACATATTAACATCTTATTATAGACTAGGCACTCAACTTGAGATTAAGTAGTCCCCAGAGCTATCTACTAGTGTTCATTGAGTTAGTATCTTAAAACTCTATTAAATTTAGTTAGCAATCAGTGTCAAGTCAATGCAGTTAATAATAATCCTGGGCATTAACTTCATCTACTATGGGGATAAAAATCTGAAAGTCAGATAATTTGGAGGGCCACTATTCCTGATGTGTTGTTCACAATAGAAGCAGCAAATTTTTACTGGAACAAGAGATCTAAAAACAGATTTCCCAAGTCAGCCTTAGGGATAAAAGCATGTTTCCCTAGAAACCAGGAAAAAAAACCACACACATGCACAGAAATACGGATGGTTTAGACCGTCTCTTTTTGGCTAGGGGAATTGGGGATTTTGTTTCACTCTAGCAATTTCAGGTCTAGGTTTCATAACTCTTTCATTCTCTCTCCCATGAGGATATAAAGCCATTGGGACAGGTTGCTAACCCAGTCTATTTTTATCCCTCAAAAGACGGATATTATTGTCCTACAAATCTAAGCTTTGCTTTTTTAACATCTCTATAGATTTCAAGGTATTTTGATTCTTCCTGCGTATATTTCTTCCTTTATGCCTTGGAAAAATGAAATATATTGACATTAAGTAACACTTTCAACATTTCGTTAAAAGTCTTATACTGAAAATATCCTCCTTTAAGGATTTCCTCACACTCTTTTAAGGTTTTATGCATTTGTTTAATAAGGGAGATATAAATATGATGAGTCAGAAAAATGTTAGTCTTTTAAAAATGATACTGTGTCAAGCAGTCATTCTGACTGCTAAACAGAAATACTGCTGGGGGAAAAACTGCCCACAGTTTAAAATCAGTTCTTTTGCTAGGCCACTCATAAGCATTAATACTTTATGACTCAGGACAGAAAAGAAACATTCAAAAGGTAGGGGCAATGATTTCATCCCAATGTCTGTCTGGTTTAAGTAAACTGTTTTGTTTTTGTGTACTGCTGCCTACAACGTCACAGTTTTTATTGGCATACAAGATTAAAATACCATAATTCCCCATTTCAGTCTTCCACTTGTTTATTGGAAGGCCTGTTAAACTTAAGGCCATTTCTTCTTTTCTCCCCCTTTCTCTGTCTATTCAGTGTTTCTATCTCTTCTATTTGTTAGCCAGTAGAGAATCATAATCTATTTTCCCTCTGACCCAAATACTTCTACTAGTATATGTAAAATCCAATTATGAAAAAAAGATGTCAAGTACAATCTTGAAGGAGAAAGTGTGCAAATCTCACTGAGGCAGCCAAATGGGTTAATGGGGACAAGGTTGGGACAGGCCTACTTTTATTCCTGTAAAGTTTTTCCTAGAGCTGATGCTAAGGAATACTGCTAAATAAGACGTGTTTAAAAAATTAGAAGTTAATTGGAGAAGGAGGTCTGGGATTTGTGTGTATAATCTTTGCCACATACCATATGTAAGTAAGTAAGTATGAGCTATTATCTATATACTAGGGGCCCGGTGCACAGATTTGTGCATGCGTGGGGTCCCTCAGCCTAGCCTGCGCCCTCTCGCAGCCTAGCCTGATCCCTCTGGGGATGTCAGACTGCTGGTTTCAGCCCGATCCCTGCAGGCCAGGTCAGGCCAAAACCAGCAGTCCAACATCCCTCGAGGGATGTGGCAGTGCCAAAGTGGCAGGTGGCAGGGGAGGAGCCCGAGTGGGGGCCAGGCACCACCACTCATCCTGGCCCCGCAGCTGCACTCACTAGCCATGAGCCCATCTTCTGGCTGAGAGGCACTCCTGCACTGACCACCAGTGGGAAGCTCCTGCATTAAGCATCTTCCCCCTGGTGGTCAGTGCGTGTCATAGCAACTGGCCAACCGGACATTCCGGTTATTCCAGTTGTTCTAGTCGTTCTGGTCATAACAGTCTCAGGCTTTTATATATACAGATAAGCCTCAGGGTTTTAGCATCAACTGACAGTCTTATTCTTAAATTCATCATGCATTGATTGTCCTTAAGTTGATTCACTGGGTCAGAGCAAGGTAAGACCCATACACCAGGGTCCAGTTTGTATTCTTCCATCTTTTCACCTTCCAGAGAGTTCTTTTTTTTTTTTTTAAACATAGTTTTATTGATTTTTAGAGAGAGAGGAAAGGAGAAAGAGCTAGGAACATCGATAAGAGAGAAACATCAATAAGCTGCCTTCTGCATACCCCCTACTGGGGTTTGAGCCCACAACCTGCATGTGCCCTGACCTGAATCAAACCAGTGACCTCTTGGTGCATGGGTCATCGCTCAACCACTAGCCACACAGACGGGGCCAGAGTGTTCTTTATTAAAAATGTTTTAAACAATATTTCACAAGTTACTGTCTTCTACCATCCACATGATCATTTGTCTTCTCAAATGCTTTGTCTCACAGCATAGTTTCAAATTTTGATTAGGAACATAAATTTGGCCTAATTAAAGAAAAATAAAAGCAAGGTTTGTGAAGGACACTTTTTTTTTTTTTTACAAGAAAAGCACTTCTCATTATTTAATTTTGACCTTTGAATTTCTGATAATAGAAACAATGGAGGATTTGTGAACTCTGTGAATTATAATGATAGGGGAATCCCAAACACATAAGGAATCTTCCAATGAAGTTTTGCTCTTCTTCCTATTCTTCCTTAGATATCTAGCAGTAAATTTATTAATTGGTGAAAATTTAGTCACTGTGCTAATGTAAGAAGTAATGAAAGCTTTTCTACTTTGAGTTTTGTTTAAATATTTAATGTTTTTGTTTCATTTTGCTTGTTTTATTGAATCGTTTTCCAAAGTAATAGCACAGATAATCATTATTTCAGAATATTTTTAAGCTTGTATTCTTCCAAAGCCTATATATTCTTCACCAATACAGCAAATATCAGCATGGTTGGGAAATAAAATTAATTACTGTGATTACATTAAAGAAATCCTTACCTCTTAGAAACAACAACAGATTTATCACTGAGACATCTTATTTTACAATGAGCAATTAAACCATTTCATAGAAGAAATCAACGGACTGTGAGAAGTCATACAAATTGACCAACTTACAGTCATATGTCTTAGAATAATGCTTTTACTTTTTGCAAAAGCACTTTCACATAGACCCCATTTAGCACATGTGGGCAACTATTTAGGTTAACAAAAAAAATTTAATGATCAACAGTTACCATGTAAAAACACAAAAGCTTTCCTTATGTTTTGGGACACAAAAGAAGGAAGTAACACAACCTGCACTTTATTATTTTGTATCAAATGCAAAGCTTTTTCTAAACTTTAAATCCAACTGAAAGCAGCTGCTGGAAAAATATCATTACACTGTACCGTAAGCTACAGAAACCAATTTAATGGTGACATTTTATTTTGTTCAGATGGTCTGCTCTTTCCTTCTGTTTAAACCAGTAAAGACTATGGAAACTGGATCTGGATGAAATCACGGGTAGGTGAAGGCCCATGACCAAAAACATTCTTGAAAGATTACAAGGTTATAGTCAAATGGTACTAACAAGAGAGAAGGTCCCCCAAAGGCAGGAAGTAATATTACATCATTCATATACATAACCATACTTTCCCTTTCCTAGAGATGGATAGAAAGTTATTATTCAAAAACATCAATACATAAAACATGGGCATTGCTGTAAAACACATGTGGTATGATTTTCAGGTCAGCATATTTCCATTTAAAAAAAAATCACTTCTCTAAATTCTCAAAAATTTATTGATGAAAATTCCTTAATTTTGACCACTTTATTTACTTTTCAATAAATGAAATAAAAAAGGGAAAAGGCGTATGCTTTTGTAACATATTGATATTATCACAAACAAAACTTGAAAAATAAGCAAAATTTAACACTAGGGCTGACCTAGTTTTCTTCAAAAATAAGAGCATGTTACTGCAGAGAGACAGTTTTTAAAAATGACAATAACTACTCTTGATAAAAATCCAATACTTATAAATCATGATTAGGAAAACCTTGGAACCAGATTGTTTAATCTAATACCAATCTTTACTGAATATGAAGATAAGAAATCTCTCTGCCTCTCTCACTAATTTTTACTTTTAAATTATGCTTCTGAACTGATCATATGATTTTGGCCATTCATTCACCCATTCATAATTTATACCTTATCTCTGAAAAGGACTCATACAATAAAAATTATAGGCAACAGAAAACCATTGACTTAAATAGTTGGTAAAAACAAAGCGAGGGAGCAAAGCTAAGATTGTTACTGTGACATGAGTTTCATTGCATCTAAGAACCCAGCGAAGTGCCTTTGTAGTGACCTTCAATGCAGTAAACTGAGCACCTGCTGTGGATTGTAGTTATAGCCTTTGCATCAGTGAGACAAGTCTTGCCACGTAGGAATGACTCCCAGGTGGTCCTGGCACAGCCTGGTCACATCTGCTGGGTCTCAGAAAGATGAGGGTGAGGGTTCTATAAGCTGGCCTCGTGCCACAGGACCTCACTGAAAGCTTTGTACACATAAGAAATGCAAAATACCCAAGATACGGAGAAAGAGAGACTTCCAAATGAAACATGCAATAGTAGGTGCCTTCAAGTGCATTTTTCTCTGTGGCCCTAAATTGTCCTGACTCTTAAGTCAGTTAGTTGAACCAGATCATTTCCAAGGATTTACCCTTCTATCCAGAGTGTGGAGCAAGCATGTCATTTCGCCATTAGTAACCTCCACAGAGGCTATTATTTTTTTCATTCAACAAACATTTCTTCTAGGACTTGAGGAACACAATTTAGTCCCTATCTGCCTTAAGCTCAGAGTTTTAGCAGGAGAGTCAGAAATGCAAACAAATTATAAAAGAATAGCAAAACATTTCTACAATAGTGTTACTTGCCGGCATTGTTGAAGGAAGTATTTTACACCTGGTAAGATCAAGAAATCAGCTATCTTGAGAATAAGAGTTCAGCAGGTAATCAGTACCAAAGGAAGAAATAAAGAGGGCTAGTTCTGGTAGAGAAAGCAGTCTGTGTAAAGGCAGGTGAAAAAGGGTAAATGAAGAGTCTTAGGAGGTCAGTGATGCTGGAATGCACTGAAAACGGGAGAGTGGCTTAAAGAGTAGATAGCAGTCAGATCAGAAAAAGGAAATTCATGAGAGGCTGTATAGTTCAGGGCTTAGGGTCACAGATCCAAAGATTTCCGATTTAGTCATTCATGTGTTCTGTAACTTACAGTAATTTATTAAACTCAGTTCCACAATTGATTTCTGATTTAGTCACTTATGTGTTCTGTAACTTACAACAATTTATTAAACTCAGTTCCACAAGTGTACAAAGGCGATTAGATTTATCCCTCATAGGGTTATGTTGAGGAGTAAATTAAATAATGCATTTGGTAATTGAAACATCCATTAGACACCAACAAAAAATACACAATTTAAACTGAGATGCCAAATCACCACATGCAGATTTTGGAAGGAAATTTTTGCGCACCGGTAATCTCTTGAAACTGTTAACCCTTGGAAACAGAGTGGAGAGGAGGAGGGTTTATGAAGAAATTTTATTAATCAGAATAATTGCCAACCTTTAGGCATCTGTCCTCAGGGGAGTAAGGGTTGAAGTAGTGCTACCTCCATCCCTGCAAGCCTAGGGAGAAGAACTGCAGGTGAGAGCATCCCAGTCCCAGCTGGGGCCGTTTGAATCACTCACGGAGGCATTCCAGGAAAAGCAGTCAGCCTCTAGCCCAGTGGTTCTCAACCGTGGCTGCACATTTGAATCACCTGGGAATCTTTTTAAAATCCTGATTTCTGGGCCTCATCCTCCGGAAATTCTGTTTCTTTGTTACTAATGTTGTGGCCTCACCCCATAACAAAGAAACAGAATTTCCGGAGGATGAGGCCCAGAAATCAGGATTTTAAAAAGATTCCCAGGTGATTCAAATGTGCAGCCAAGGCTGAGAACCACTGCCTAGCCCAGAGGTTCTCAACCTGTGGGTCGCGACCCCTTTGGCAGTCGAAGGACCCTTTCACAGCGGTCGCCTAAGACCATCCAGCATATCAGATATTTACATTAGGATTCGTAACAGTAGCAACATAACAGTTATGAAGTAGCAACGAAAATAATTTTATGGTTGGGTCACAACATGAGGAACTGTATTTAAAGGGCCAGAAGGTTGAGAACCACTGGCCTAGCCTGTCCCAGGTCCAAGGTACCACACAGCCCTCCACGCTGAGGCTAACCTGAGCAAGCAGATGGAAGAAGATGTGTTGTTCAATCAGGTTCCTCTCAGGTGGGTACATATATATTCTAATTCTAAATTGAGGCTGTGTTTTGTGACTTAAGTGATGAAAAAGACTCTCTTGCACTTACGAAAGGGCAGATCATTTATGGGCCTGTGGGTTTTCTTCCACGGGCAGGGAGTATAACCTTTATGAAAAATGTTTTTAAAGATGATGGAAGGCAAAAACAAAGTTTCATTTGGATTATGTCACAGACTAGCTTTTTCCACAAACCATTTTAACATTAAAGCACCGAAAGGTGTGACTGGCACATAGTGAGTGATTAATTGTTAAAGTGTTAGCAGCTATGCCCAGGCTATGAAGTGTGTCCTGATTAAACTGGGAAGACATTCAAAGGAGAGAAAATGATCAGATTTATAGAGAAGTTAGTTATGACCTGAGATTTGGAACAGTGTGTTGGCAAAGAGGAGAAATTAGAGGAGGTCATTTTTTAGAATATATTTTTATTGATTTTAGAGGTGAGTGAAGAGGGACAAAGAGATGGAAACATCAATGATGAGAGAGAATCATTGATCGGTTGCCTCCTGCATGCCCCCCACTAGGGATTGACCCTGCAACCCGGGCATGTGCCCTGACAGGGAATTGAACCATGACCTCCAGATTCATAGGTCCGTGTTTAACCACTGAGCAATGCTGGCCAGGCAGGAGGTCATTTTTTTTAATATCCTTAAAAACATGTTGATGCTTGTAATAAAGGCAGTAGCTAAAGTGGATGGAGTAGATTTGGTAGATATTTAGGAGGTAGAATATAGGACTGAGGGACATATATAGAAATGAAGGACCAAGGATGATGTTTCTGCTTTTCTGGCTTGGGCAATGAGAAATAAATAGAATTAAGTATTTTTATTGAAAGTGTGTCAAGTTGAGATCTTTCTGAGAATTTCAAATAAACATATGCAGTTGGACATATTCATGCTCAGGACACAGACAGTAGTGTGGTGAAGGCCTGGGGTGGGGGGGGGGGGCAGGGGTGGATATAAGCTTGAAGGATCTTAGAGTATAATAATGCCAACGATGTAAGCAAAGCATACATCCTTTTGTTAAGTTGTATGAGTTCCTTATATATTTTAGATATTAACCCTTTATCAGATGTATCATTGGCATATAGATCAATGGAACAGAATCAAGGCTCCAGGCATCAACCCAAACTATTACACTCAATTAATATTTGACAAAGCAGGCAAGAGGATACTGTGGAATAAAGACAGTCTCTTCAATAAATGGTGCTGGGAAAATTGGACATGAAACTAGAGCACCAGCTTACACCATGCACAAAAATAAACTCAAAATGGATAAAAGACTTAAATGTAAGTCCAAACACATAAAAATCCTAGGAGAAACCATAGGCAGCAAAATCTCAGGCATCTCTCATAGCACTATGTGTGCCGATACATCTCCCAGGGCAAGGGAAACAAAGGAGAAAATAAACAAATGGGAATACATCAAAATAAAAAACTTATGCACAGCAAACGAAACCAGCAACAAAATGAAAAGGGAGTCTACTGTGTGGGAGAACATAAATATGACCTTCTTATGTATCATTTTTATATAACTTTCCCATCTTTGATATCTGCTCTCTAGAGTCTAATTTCTATGCCTCAATTACATGGTTTTTATAAAATGAAAACAGATCATATCTCTATTCCACTTGCAATCTTTCCATGGATTTCTATGACACTTAGGGGGAAAGTGCAACATTTTAGCATGCATTTTAAGGTCCTAAATGTTGTTTGCCTTGCTTTCTTCTTTGGCATTATCACGCTGTCAGATCCTTTATTAACTACTTTTGTTCTTGAACCTATTAAGCATGCTAATGACTTAGGCTATTATACTGGTCTACTTTCTTTCTAGAATGTTCTCACCCCAAAATTTCCCATGGCAGGTTCTTCATTTCTTTTTTTTTTTCCAGAAGTCAGCTTAAATGTCAACTTTTCAGAGAAACCCTCTTTTCTTTCTTCTCTCCATTATAACTTTAGTCACAACTTTGGAGAGAAAGATTTGAGTTCCACTCTGTGCACTGCCACTCACTTGTGTAACCTCAGGCCAATGACTTTTCTGAGCTCTTTAAGTTGAAAAATAGGGATAGTGTTGCTTTATTGTCAGGGTTGTTGTGTGAGGGTCTAATAAGAGGGAACTTTCTTTTAACATTTTAAGAAATAAGGGCCAGTGGGGTCTAATGCTTCTGAGGTCCATTAATTTTAAAAATTTAAAATTATTGTAATATTTGAATATGAAAAGTTCACTGGTAAATTTTTCAAGAAGTATTTCCTTAGTGTGGTGCAGACAGAATGTAGATTCAGGAGTAAATGGAATTAAAAAATGGAAAACGGAGAGTTAAATTATTTCAAAAAGAATGATGGCTATTTAAACAAAAGATATTGAGTGAAAACAGTAGAGACTAGAATATTGAGGGAAGAGCTAGCATAAAAAGGACATTTGAAAAACAGTCAAGTCAATAGCCTGGGTGGAGGGACTCAAAGGCACTTCTTTAATCTCTGGAAAAAGATGAAGATACCAGTTAGAATTTTGGAGGTTGTGGGTTGAACACACTGTACATGCAAATAAGGAAACTCTTTCTTCCATTTTTTAAATTAGAGCTCTCTCGTTCTTTTCGCATCGGGTCCACCCTGATCCTGTGCTGCAAATGCAAACTACCCTATTGGAGTGAAGCAGGCATCCATACCTGCTAGCGTGCTTCTGCTTTAGAAAAGGCCTTTCTTATCACAGACCAACTCAAACTAAAGATGTGAGGAACATGACTCATTAAGAAGGCCAGACGGTAAGAAAGGGTAAATGGAAATCAGCCAGACAAAAGAGCAAAGCATAGTTATTCTAATTTAAAAAATAAGAGACTTTAAAGATCATGCAGATCTAGTGTCAGGACCAGTGATCTTGGAAAATTTATTCCTTACATTCTTTCAGGGATACTTTGGCTTTTTTACACAAAATTCCTTGGGAAGACTCCAGAAGTTACAGTTGCTATATGTAAAATTTTGTCATTTCTTCTTGTCTGATTAATATGAACCCTTGAATTATATTGTGTATTATAAAATATTGCAGCAGTGGTATCCTGGAAATGTAACATAAGCTGAAAATCAGGCCATCCATCTTTTGATAATTCCTCAGAATGCTTTGGTAATAAGGTATATTTTTGTGAGGGAAAACGCATTCAATATGTAACATGTCAATGCTTAATACCACATGGGAAAATGCTTTATAAATTGTAAGGTGCTGCTCATATAAGAAACATTATATAATCATGGAGAGAGAGGAATAATTAAGATATATTGGCTATCACCAATACTTAAAAAATAAAAACTGAATTAAGAAAGTTAAATTGGCATCAAAAGTAATGTCCAAAAGCATGAATATATATAAAAAAAATGTTAACAGTGTTGTTAAGGCAGTAGAATCTGTAAGCTTCCAAATCTTGCTATTAAAATATTGGTTTTTGTGGCCATGATGGTAAACATAAATTGTGAAAGAAGTGAGCAATACAAAATTAAATGAGAAATTAGAATTAACGAAGAACAAAATAAATCATAAATTTATTTTTTTATAAATGAAACAGATTTACTTTATGTGACTTAGCTGTCTTCCATTTAAACCAACTCTACCCTAACAGTATTCAGATTAGCTAAATATTAATAGTTTGGTATTGTAAAGTAGATTTAACCCTTCTCAGAATGTCTTTGTTTATTTTGGTCCCCAATGGTCTATATACATTTAGAAGGCACTTTCTTTATTTGTTCTTTATATCTTCATTATTTGTTCATGGCCTATGCTTGATTATAGTGCACAAAATATTATTTCTTTATGCATAATTATCCTAAATTATGCATCTAACGTTTGTCTTACTTAAAAGAAGTGAAGTCAGCTGTAAAAAAGCTTTCCAAGTATTTTCACATTAAAAATACATATTCATGGTGGAAAATTACCCGCCAAAAATGTGTTTCTTGCAAGGGGCAACATTATAATCTTGCAAAAGCTAAATCCTGTCTTCCTCATACTCTGCTACTGTGTCACTCCCGGTGGGACACAGCAGGATGTTCAGTAAAGATCCTTGAAATTTTGGTGTTTGAATGTTTAAACATATTGAACATGGGACCAATTTTAAGGATGTAAATGACTGAAACATAAGGCAGCTGCAGACTGCTCACTAAGAACATTAATCAACATCTTTAATCTGCTATTCATTTCACACCCAATATAGAACATTGTGTGTATTTCAGAATGACATTGAGAATGAAGTATACTTGAAGTGCATTATACTTTCTTAAATAAGAAAAATGACAGTTTTCAACCGCACATCTTGTGGATTCTCTTGGTCTGAAATCTAAGGCAAATTGAGCGAGTGAGTGTAGGTATTTTAATGAAGTTTGTGTGACTCAGTTTTGCACTTTGGTCCATCTGGGTGTCAATTGCAAGGAGTGACAAATAACACATGAAACCAGGAGGTTCAAGCCCTGCCTCCTCCACTTCCTACATGTACGTCCTTTTTGAGCCATGACTTCCTTATTGCTGAAGGGGGTAAAAAAATCCCTGTCTGCCCACAGAGCTCTGTGTGTCTTCAATTAGATGGCATACATTAAGGCGTGGGTGAACTGTAAACCACTGATGGAATGGACAGCCTGTTATAATTCAAATCGCTGGTATTTGAATCAACATGTGAACTGAGAACAGTGAATAGATCTTTAAGATCTGAGATCTTTGAGAATAATTATTTACCTCAGTTTTATCAAATGTTGAGATTTAAGAGAGTACTTGAGTTTACATTCTTTGCCTCACAACTAGATGGTAGAAAAAATAGATACAGAATAGCCTGCCAACACAAAATTCTTCTAAAATAATAATTATTATTGCTATTCTTTCTCATTTTTAAAGAATTGATTAACCAATTATAGTTTCACATGCTTCATTATACTTTTGGAAAAATGCCCACAAATATAAGTCTAACACAAGGCTATAGTACATATTACTAGTTCCTTAATCTGTTAAGAAAATGAAGCCAAACTTATTTCTCATTACTTTATTTGCTTTTTAACTTGCAAGATTAGAAAACCCAGTGGAAGGGTTTATGGTATATGTGATTATATCACATTTCTTTAGTTTTTAAAACTCTAAGTCAACAATTCTTAACATTTGAAAATTAGAATTTATAGCATTGTTGAATTGAGTTGATGAAACCTTCTCTAATACCTCTGAAAGTTATATAGTAAAACAATTTTTATTAAGTGAATCAATTAATTTGGAGAAAATTTTATTCCTTATGATTATTAAAGTTATGTGAGGAAACCTGTATTAAATGCAAATACTGTTTTCCAGAGTATGGAGGAAACCTTCAGGAAATGAATAATTCAGAACCTGTATTTCTTTCTATATCTCCACCGGTATCAATTTTCATACACCATTGACTTGATCATATCTACTTTCTTTCATGTCTACGAGGCTTGACAATATTTGTCCACCTGCTACCAAGGTTGCTGAAGTTTTTTGCTGTTGTTCTTTGTTTGTTTAAAAAACTGGGGGTTTTTTTTAGAGAGAATTTTAAAACAATGCATCATTACTATGTCTTATTAGAAAGAAAGAAAGAAAGTGCAAATAATGTGTAATGATCAGCACTGGAGAATTTCTTTTGTATCAACAGATCCAATGTGATTCTTTCTTGCTCTTAATGGTTCAGTAGCTACACTTTCTTTTTCAATAGTTAAGTCAGAGTGTTTAGAAATATGAGTATATCTTTTTAACTGCAACTCAGTTTATTTTTCATTTGACCTTTTTTCCTGATACCACAACAACTTTCTGCAACGTGAAAATGAGTCACATGTTGGAAATGTAATGAGTCCTTAGAAGGTTTTTAAAGAGAACAAAATTATATATAACATAAAGAGCAGGTGCTGGGAGGTTGGCAGTATTAGTGCTATACGCTCTGAACAATTTTAAAAAAAATCTTTTTATTTATTTATTTTAATTTCTTTATTGATTAAGGTATTACATATATGTCCTTATCCTCCCATTACCCCCCCATACCCCCCACTCATGCCCTCACTCCCCTGTTGTCTGTGTCCATTGGTTAGGCTTATATGCATGCATACAAGCCCTTTGGTTGATCTCTCCCCCTTCCCCCACCCTCCCCTACCTTCCCTCTAAGGCAGCAGTCTCAACCTGTGGGTCATGACCCCTTTGGCAGTTGAATGACCCTTTCACAGGGGTCGCCTATGACCATCCTGCATATCAGATATTTACATTATGATTCATAACAGTAGCAACATTACAGTTATGAAGTAGCAACGAAAATAATTTTATGATTGGGTCACAACATGAGGAACTGTACTTAAAGGGCCAGAAGGTTGAGAACCACTGCTAAGGTTTGACGGTCTGATCGATGTTTCTCTGTCTCTGGATCTGTTTTTGTTCATCAGTTTATGTTCATTATATTCCATAAATGAGTGAGATCATGTGATATTTATCTTTCTCTGACTGGCTTATTTCACTTAGCATAATGCTCTCTGAACAGTTTTAGTAAGAGCTGGGAGATAAGTAAAATGTGAAATCTGAGGTACAACCAGGAGAAAGGTGGGAGGGGTCCTGCAACCACAGCTGACAGGCTAAAGGTTCTTTCTTCTGAAAAGGCAAAAGGCAGGAATTCTAATCCCTTGGGTGAGCATTTGCAGTATGTAAATGAAAAAATACTAATTCTGTTAAAGTATTTAGAAAATGCAATCAAAATTAAAAAGTAAAAGTCTCATCTGATTTATTTCTATGATTAACATAGTAACAAAGAGCTGACTTGACTTTGCTCACTGAATTGATGCCATCAATATGTTAAATAATAATAAAGTTAAATAAAACGTTTTAAAGTATTCATTCCTTCTCTTTAGAGAGGGACACAAATAAAAGATGCAGAATATGTTAAATGAGCAATGAAGATGCATTCTTGTTACCAAAAGGCTAGAGAAGGAAAATCACTCTCTGTTAAATGTGAGGCATTGCTTTCTCACTTCAACAATGTCAACACAGTTCAAGAAATAGGTTGTGAACATAAGGTTTCATGTGTCACCTAAGGCTGCATTACTTGTCTGTGGAAGTACTAGAACTAAGAGTCAAGTACACTTAGGCCCAGGTTATTCCTCAGGATGAACCCCTCATTTAATTTACTTATATATGTATGTATTCTTTTTTTTTTTTTTTTTTTTTTGCTTGTTTATTTCCTACTAGATGCCTGGTGCACGAAATTCATGCACAGGTAGGGTCCCTAGGCCTGGCCAGTGATCAGGGCTGATCTGTGGGATGACCAGTGGGGTGATTGGTGTCCCCCACTGGAACCCACCTTGGCTGGCCTGGGGGCCTGCAGGCTGGGGACAGTTCCTGCATTGAGCGTCTGCCCCCTGGTGGTCAGTGTGTGTCATAGCGACTGTCGTTCCACAGGTCATTCTGCTGGTCAGCGATTTGCATATTAGACTTTTATGACATAGCATAATGACATAAAATTGGAATTTTTTTGCTCAATAATTCTATTTTTCCCAATGATTAGTTGGCTAATATATTTCAGAAGAAATTAAGAATTAGAAATATGTTTTCCCACATTCATTATCATATATATTGGTATTCTCAAGCCAGAACACCTCACATAGATATTCAGTGGGTTATTATATTAACTTATGTTTAAAATATATCCATCAGACTGAATATAGGAACACTTGAAATTGTTTCTTTATCTCGGAGAAATGCCTCACGTAACCAAAACATTTTCTAGGTTCATTTTAAAGGATTATTGTAAAAATAAGTCAATTCATTTTCCTACAAATTCAAATTACTTAAAACTTTATAAAATAAATATTACTTTTGTTTTTTTACCGTTACTAAAAAAAAAGATAAGTCTTCCTCCTCTAAATATTAAATCTTCCACTACTTTCTGAAGATTATTAATTAGTAATAGCAACTTTCCTAGAGTTTGTTCTGCACTCAAACCTCACTCATCCATGATCGAGCAGAGGAACTGCAGACTGAAATGTGACAAATTGTCATACATGCCTACGCAGATTTGGAATGTACTTGCTTGTAACTAAGGAAGGGGATATTCTGTAAAGTGACTCAGGAGAGGCTGGAAAATAGCCACTTTTCTATTCTCCGCCCTTCCTGACGTTTCATTTCACAAGAGAGATAGCTTTATCTTTGCATTTGTTTAATGGTACTAGGTGTTCAGTGGTGAAGCTGTGATTGGGACCCATTTATCTTTGATACCAAAATTCATGTCTATTAATTTAAAACACACAAATGAGTGTGCTTTGTATCTGAAGACCTGAGTTTGGGTCTCCTTGCTTTATCATTTGCCAGCTGATATTTGTCAAGTCACTTAGGGTCCATTAGCCGCAGGATCCTATCAGCATAATGGGTGTAAGATTTAAATTACAAAATTGCTCAAAGGTTGAATGAGCTTTTCTGACATGTACAAATGGGAATCTGTTTGTTTTTTCACCCCTACAAAGCACTAAAATGACATTAATTGAAAATTTATTCAATTTAGTGATTTTTAAAGGCTTTGCTTTAGGACACAAAAGTCTCTAATTAAGTAAGTTAATATATTAATATTTATTATAAACCAAATATTTGTGAAATTTAAGCCTTTTTACTTAGTTAATATTAGATTCTTAGTTTTATATGGTAGAATTTTTTTTTCATTTAATACTTAGCCCAAAGTTAAATGGTGCCTCCTTCATCATTTATTTAATTACTAGAGGCCCGGTGCACAAAAATTTGTGCACTCAGGGGAAGGGGGGGGGGTCCCTCAGCCCGGCCTGTGCCCTCTCGCAGTCTGGGACCCCTCGGGAGATAACAACCTGCTGGCTTAGGCCTGCTCCCGGGTGGCAGAGGGCAGGCCCAATCCCTAGGTGCAGCCCCTGGTCGGGCTCGGAGCAGGGCCAATTGGGGAGTTGGGCGCTGCCCCCTGTCATGCACAGAGCAGGGCAGATTGGGAGGTTGCGATGCCACCCTCAGTCACGCTCAGGGTAGGGTCGATTGGGGGGTTGGGGCACCATCCCCTGTCACACTCAAGGCAGGGTCGATAGGGAGATTGCAGCGCCACCCCCTGTCATGCACAGAGCAGGGCCGATCAGGGGGTTGAGGAGCTCCCCCCTGTCATGCACAGAGCTGGGCCGATCAGGGGGTTGAGGAGCTCCCCCCTGTCACTCACAGAGTAGGGCCGATAGGGGAGTTGGGGCGCCGCCACTGTCACACTCAGGGTAGGGAAGATGGGGAGGTTATGGCTTTACCCCCCATCACACACAGAGCAGGGCCCATGGGGGGGGGGTTTGGGGTGCCACCCTCTATCACCCACAGAACAGGGCCGATCAGGTGGTTGGGGCACCGCAACTGTCACACTCAGGGCAGGGCCAATGGGGAGGTTATGGCTCTACCCCATCACACACAGAGCGGGGCCCGTGGGGGGTGGGGGGTTGGGGCCCCGCCCCCTGTCACACACAGAGCTGCAGGGTGATCAGGGGGGTTTGGGCGCTGCCCCCTGTCATGCTGATCCCGGTGCCGGGAGGCCTCACGGCTCCGCTGATCCCCGTGCTGGGAGGCATATTACCCTTTTACTATATAGAATAGAGGCCTGGTGCATGGGTGGGGCTGGCTGGTTTGCCCTGAAGGGTGTCCTGGATCAGGGTGGGGGTCCCCACTGGGGTGCCTGGCCAGCCTGGATGAGGGGATGATGGCTGTTTGCAGCTGGTCACACACCCTTCAGGGTGGGGGTCCCCACTGGGGTGCCTGGCCAGTCTGGGTGAGGGCATGATGGCTGTTTGCAGCTGGTCACACACCCTTCAGGGTGGGGGTCCCCACTGGGGTGCCTGGCCAGTCTGGCTGAGGGGCTGAGGGCTGTTTTCAGGCTGGGACTGAAGCTCCCAACCGCTCCTTTTTTTCTTTCTTTTTTTTTTTATTCTGGGCCAGCTTTAGCTCTGAGGCCTCGGCTGCTGAAAACAGGTTTCTGGCCTTTGTTTACCGTCTGTATTTGATACAATGTTGCGGTCCGGCTGGCTGAAGGCCCGCTGAGTAAAGCAGGTTTCTGGTTTTTTTTTAGCTTCTATATTCACAACATAGTTGCTGAGAGTTGCAGCTGAGAGGCCGGCAAGTCAGGCGGGGAACGTTGGAGTTCTCCGTCACTGAAGCAAGCAAGCCTCCCTGTTCGCATCAGCTGCCTGGCTGCCGGCCGCCATCTTGGCTGCCAGTTAATTTGCATATCTCGGCCCTACTCTGTGAGTGACAGGGGGATTAGCCAATGGGAAGGGTAGCGGTCATACGCCAATTACCATGTTTCTCTTTTATTAGTGTAGATAGTGTCTGACAAATAAATGCTAAAAAAATTTGATGAATGACTCCTGTGTTAATTTAGAACTCTGAGAGTTGTACAACCTAGAGTTTTCAAAATATAATAATAGAGTCTACCACATTAAGTCTTCATCCATCTGCCTGCCCCCACATTGAACTTGACTCAAAAGTTCTAGATGTATCAGTATCTAATTTATTTTTATAGACATATCTTTATAAGCATAGGGGATTAGAAATAAGAAAGGGGTATTTTCTGCTTTTTAAAATATTTTTTTTTTCTCAAAGGAGAACTTAGCAAGTTGTGAAGTGCATGAAATAATTTTAGAATATCATCCCAAACATCCTTTATTTAGGCATCTCATTCACAAGTGTTAAATCTACTTTAAGGCCTGAATTGTCAAGGATCACATAAATTGGGTGTCTGCCAAATTTCCATTTCAGTTTATGCTGTGTGGACAGAACATGTATCCATATAACTGCATGAATCAGCCATTCAGCTGTCCAAGAGCTATTTCAGCTATTGCCTATTTCCAACTAGGTAAGAAAGAATATTCATTAGAATAAAAGTTAGAGTGTATTTGGTTATTACATTGGTCAAATATTTTTGTAGTCCTGCCCTTTATCATACACAATACAGAACAGATATTTTATTATTAAAATTCAGAAAAATACAACTCATAACTTTTTAAAGTTGTTTACAATTATAAATTTAAGGAAATTCATATAAATTAGTAATAAACTTAAGATTATCCTCTTTAGTTATATACAAACTAGAGGCCTGATGCATGAAATTCATGCAAGGGTCTCGGCCCTCGCAGTTGAGGTGGCTTGCCTCGACCCCAGGTAAGCCACAGAGGCTTGCCTCCACCCTCTCAGCCCCGGCTTCATCTGGAAGGTCATCAGGAATGTCTGGTCTAATTAGCATATTATGCTTTTATTATTATAGCTGTATTGATAAGAAGCCTCAGACCAAATTATAAGAAGAAATTGCTCACAGTGAAATTTTAGAGATTATATCTCTTTTAAAAAGTCCTCAAAAGTAGAACTGAGTTCTCTAACCATTGCGGTCACTAACTCAAATCACTTGATTACAATTATTATGTAATATGTGCCACTATCTCTTACACCTTTCAGATTATTGTACATAAGTTATAAGAACTTTTGTTAATGAACCATCTATTTTAAACATTTAGAAGTATCAAATTATCATGCATTTTTTTCAAATATTTGTGTCCAAAAGATGTAAAATATTAAAGTAAATCTATTAAAATAAAAAATGCTGTAAGATAAATTTGTATTCTCACTTGAAAGAATGCATTCAAAGTAAATTATATAATGTTTATATAAAATAATATTTATTTTATCTTAAACTTCCTTTTTAATTTTAAACATCTTTAGAAAGGGATATTCATTTCCATCCACCAAATTCGTTTAAAAAATTAAGAATTAGTTCTTACATTTCTAGCATTCTTGCTCTAAAACTATATTCTGTATTTCTATCAAATTCAACTCTATTAAAATGAATGAATATGATACAATACTGTCCACTAAATGTATAGCAAATATTTAACGTGGTATAATGATAAGTACCACTGACATATAGATGTGATACCAGCTAATTTGTTAATTTTTATTTGTCTCATTTTTAATGTATTAGATTATGTTAATCTTGAGGTGACATTTGTTCATATATTTAAAATATCTCTTTTTTACTTGTATTACACATATAATTAAAGGATTTATTATATTCATTATTGGAATTATGTAAAACTAATATGATTGTACTTGTTTCACAGTGGTAAAAATATTTAAAATTAGAGTGCATTGTTTATGTGGTTGAATATATATTGTCTGAGTTTTGATTTTGCCACCAGATGGCAGGAAAAATCAGAGTCAACTAGTTCTGTTAAAACAGCCTGAGTAAGAATTTTTTTTTCATTTTTTTTGGGGGGTGTTTTCTGTTGTTGATGTTTTGCACAAAGCCCAAAACCTTACAAATGTAAACAAATAGACAATAAAACCTGGTAATTGCTGATAAATGGTTTCTATTTTTCAGTGTAATTATGCTATACATAACTTAATGTATCCATGCCATAATGGATATCATGAGTTTTAAAATTATAATTAAAGCTGTTGTTTTAGGATCATTCAACTTGCAACAACACCTAGAGCTGTCAATCCCCAGATGTCCCTGGGTAAAATGATTGGTCACTCCTTTATGCACTGGTCTTCAATAAAAAGAATGACATGACAATAAAGTGAATAATCAATGTATACTAAACCAAGAGATGATGGGGGAAAAAAACCCTAACCTCTCCCCTTAAAGTCAGTTTCTTTTTGTTTAAGACCAACTAGGGACTTATCTGTGGCTGATATATATCTTACTGTTTCACAGAGTAAACATTTTAAAGTCTCAGTGTAAAACCACTTGACATCTTCCATAAATAAAGCCCAAATTATACATAACACAGAATAAAGGCAGAAAGAGAAAATATTCTCCAAACTGCAGTAAAGTCCTACAGTTCTTTTATATTGTCCACCTGTTTGATTTTTAATTTACATTTTTCAGATAAAGTTCAGGACCATTAACACTTAAAATTAAGCAAAAGAGAGAATTGAGACAAACTTAAAAATAGTAAGTCAAAACGTTGATGCACATATTGTGGATGCATTTTTCATTGTTTTAATAATCATAATAATTGCTTATAACATCTACTTTATTTTTTGATACAACAAGGTTTTTTATCTATTTGCTTGAATATATACTGTAATATCAAAGACAAGTATTGTTTACTCCCTCTCCTAAAAGAAAAAGTGTAACTAGAATTAAATCATCTAATCAGGTCAGATTGGATTCATGGACGCAATCCTTGCACAAAGCTTTCTTTGGCATGTTGTCAAATAAACTTTTATACAATTTTTTTGCAAAGTAAGGCAAACAGATATTCTTGATAAATTCCAGATTACTCCTCACTCAGATAATGTAAACAATGAAAGACTATTTAATACAGAGTGTGGCCTTTAGGGAAAGACAGGGAGTGTTTCCTCCAGGCGGCTCCATCATATGCCATTTCCTGACGTTGTGCAGAATGTAGCATTGCACAGTGTGTTAGGATGACGTCTACTTGTCACTCAAAATGACATAGTCTCATCATAATTTCCTCTGAAACTACATTCAGAGATTCTCCTTTTCCATGCCTCTCACTGTTTATTTTTCATAATAGCAAGTAGTCAATGTGTGTAAGGGTCCAACTTTTATTTTCTCTCTACATTCCTTGGTCTTTGATAAAGATGAGTTAACATGAAAAATTTAGGCTATCACTGGTATAATTCTACAAACTACAAATCGATAAGCATGTTACCACACAAACTTTGAGTGTTAACAAGAAGAGGAAGATCCTGACAGTTTACAAAGATTTACTTCCCCCTAAAAAAACCCTTGTTTACTTGCTCAAAGGCTCACAGAGAGTGACAAGTGACCCAGTACACCAAGTTCAGGCAAGTTGTGAATGAGAGAGAAAAATGACACCTCTGGTTAGGGACAGATGAACTTTGCATCCATCATGCTGCTGCGGGGAAAACAGGTAGGTGACTTGTCAGTGCTGTCTGCAGGCCTTTCATTAGCGGCACCCCATGGAGCAGTGCCCATGGCAAAATACATAGCTGCCCTGGGAGGGTCCTACTACATATTTTAACTTTTAAAAACTTTTAAAACTAATTTATAATAAACAATAAAATACCATTATGCTTCAAGCTGAGGGTCAATTACAAAGGAATCACTAAGTAGGCCTTCACTCTATTGTCTGGCCTGGGGTGGGGGCAGGGGGGTCTAGAAGGGATCAATGGGGGAAAAAGGGGGGTCATATGTAATTCTTCAATAATAATGATTTAAAATAAAAGGAATCACTAGGTTTAGGAAAGAAGCAAAGTAACAGGGTAGAAATCACCGTGAGAACACTGGATTTATATGATCAATTGTGCCACCACATAGTATCCTGATGAATATTTGTGGGGATAACATAAATGCTTCCAAATGGCCTCATCCTACTCACAAGGTGTATGGTCCCTACCTGGATTGCTGGCAGTAGAATTCAGTTCTCCATTATGGTCTCCATGACCTTACTCTTGTCCATAAAATAAGTCCTATCACAGGTCACTCAGGCGTAGTAATGTCCAAGTGGGTTTGTGTTAAAAATTCAAATTTTTTTTTTTTTTAATCTTGACTTAACAATAACAATCCTGAATGTATTTGGTAAGAGCTTGTTCTGATTTTCCAAACATTGAACTTTTTGGCTTTACAAAGTGAAAAAAAAAATTGTGCTCCTTATATGAATCTTGTTGTTCAGACTTAATTATGATTAGTAAGATAATGTAAAAGATAGCCCTGGCCGGTTTTGCTCAGTGGATAGAGCATCAGCCTGCGGACTGAAGGGTCCTGGGGTTTGATTCTGGTCAAGGACACATGCCTGGGTTGCGGGCTCAATCCTCAGTAGGGGCTGCAGGAGGCAGCTGATCAATGATTCTCTCTCATCATTGATGTTTCTCTCTCTCTCTCTCTCTCTCTCTCTCTCTCTTTTCCTTCCTCTCTAAAATAACTAAAAATGTTTTTTTTAAATGTTGAAGATAGATTTAAATAAATAAAGATAAAGGTGATTTTTAAAAATAGATTTGAAAAATAACAAGGTATGCATATATTACTAAATTTATTTAGAAATTATGCCCTAACCACTTTGGCTCAGTGTATTGAGCATCAGCCTGCGGACTGAAGGGTCCCAGGTTCGATTCTGGTCAAGGGTATGTACCTTGGTTTCAGGCACATCCCCAGTAGGGGGTGTGCAGGAGGCAACTGATCGATGTTTCTCTCTCATCGATGTTTCTAACTCTCTATCCCTCTCCCTTCCTCTCTGAAAAAAATCAATAAAATGTATTAAAAAAATAAATTAGGAGTATAAGAAAGGAACAGATATTGCAAATTTTACCCATGTAGCTGTACCTTTATTTGAGGCAAATATAGTGATACTAATGAAGGGTGGGTAGACTATAGAGGAACAAAACAAGACTTCCAACATCTTCTCATCAACCAAACTTGGAAGAGGGCAAGGTGAGGTATAAAAAAATCACACTATGCCCCGGCCAGTGTTGCTCAGTGGTTGAGCATCAACCTATGCACCGGAAGGTTGTGGTTCGATTCCCAATCAGGCCACATGCCCTTGGTTGGGGGCATGTGGGAGGCAACTGATCCATGATTCTCTCTCATCATGGATGTTTCTCTCTCTCTTCCTCTCTGAAGTCAATAAAAATATATTTTAAAAAATCAAACTATGGTTCTATTTGCAATAAGGTATTCAATGAAATGTGAACTCAGCATACAACTGGGTCATCAATGATTTTCAAACAAGAATATGGTGAAGGAAAACTTGCTGCGATACATTTGCTTTAAATCTTCAAACTATGTCACTTCGTAAAGTAGTGCTGGATTTCAAGATTGCAGAGACAGCATAAAAAGAAGACATGAGCTCCTTGTGCATCAAATATTTATTCATATATAAAGCAAATGTCTATCTCTACTCATGTTTTGTAAAAATCACTACTACTATCATGGGGAAAAGTAACCTGAATCTCAGGTTAATGATTTAGCCTCACTTATTTGACAATAGTTTGGGCTATAAACATCTGTAATCAATTTAAGAATTATTTGTGATAGCTAGGCAAATCTGTTCCAGAATGACTCAAAATTGACAACAAAGACTTTTCCCTGTGGTTTGATTACTTGTGAACCTGAATTTAAATATCACCCAAAGGGGATATTTTGCTTCCCAAAGGGAAGCAAAAAGTTCCTGTATTAGGCTAAGATAAATGCTATGGGTGTTGCACGTATTTTTTGTCCCAGCAATTTCACTCTGGAGGATTTATCTTAAGTATATACTCTAATCAATCAGCAAAAATATGTGTACTTATATATTTCAGTATGTTTTGGAAACTACAAACAAAGCTACAAACAAAGTAACTGCTTGGCAAGACAGAATAGTTAGAAAAATTAAAGGTTGTTTTTTTTTATGAAGAAGAATTCTTTCCACCTGTTAAAAAGAAATGTGATTAGCCCTGGCCAGTTAGCTCAGCTGGTTAGATCATTGTCCTGATACACCTAGATTGCAGTTTCAATCCACTGTCAGGGCACATGCAAGGATCAACCAATGAATACATAAATTAGTGGAATGACAAACTGATGTTTCTATCTCTCTCTCATTCTCAAATCAATCAATAAAATATATATAAAAATAAATCATGCATCTCCATTCTGAGATCCATTGGAATTATTCATTTTTTTTTAAAAAAGAAATATGATTGGGTTTAGAAACTAAAGTTAAGGTAAGTTGTTAGTTAAGAAAGAATCCATTCTGTCCTGGCTGGCTTGGTTCAATGGTTAGAGCATCAGCCTGCAGACTGAAGGGTCAGGTTCAATTCCCACTCAAAGGGTCATGGGCATATCAATCGGGGCCATGAGAAGTTGGCCAGGGGGAGAGGCCGTGGTAGGTTGGCTGGTGGTGGCAGGGATTGGCCCTCTGTGGGGAGGGGCTCTGGGAGGTTGACCTGCTGCAGGAAGTTGGCTGTGGGAGCGCACTGACTACCAGGGGGCATTTCCTGCTTTGAGCATCCGCCCCCTGGGGGTCAGTGTGTGTCATAGCTACTGGTCATTCAGTTGTTTGGTCATTCGGTCGTTTGGTTGCTCAGTCGCTTAGGCTTTTATATACATAGACTAGAGGCCCGGTGCACAAAAATTTCTGCAGTCGGGGGGGGGGAGGGGGGTCCCTCAGCCCGGCCTGTGCCCTCTCACAGTCTGGGACCCCTCAGGAGATAAAGACCTGCTGGCTTAGGCCTGCTCCCAGGTGGCAGAGGGCAGGCCTAATCCCTAGGTGCAGCCCCTGGTCGGGCTCAGAGCAGGGCCGATTAGGGAGTTGGGGCACCGACCCTGTCATGCACAGAGCAGGGCGATCAGGAGGTTGTGATGCCACCCTCAGTAACGCTCAGGGTAGGGTCGATTGGGGGGTTGGGGCACCATCCCCTGTCACACTCAAGGCAGGGTCGATGGGGAGGTTGCGGCGCCACCCCCTGTCACTCACAGAGCAGGGCCCATCAGGGGGGTTGGGGCTCTGTACCCTGTCATGCACAGAGCAGGGCCAATCAGGGGGTTGGGGCTCTGCCCCCTGTCACCCACAGAGCAGGGCCGATCATGGGGTTGGGGCACTGCCACTCTCACACTCAGGGCAGGGCCGATGGGGAGGTTATGGCTCTACCCCGTCACACACAGAGCAGGGCCCGTGGGGGGGGGGCGAGGGGTTTGGGGTGCCACACCCTGTCACACACAGAGCCGCAGGGCGATCAGGGGGTTGGGGAGCTCCCCCCTATCAGGCACAGAGCAGGGCTGATCAGGGGGTTGGGGCACCTTCCCCTGTCACGAACAGAACAGGGTGGATAGGGAGGTTGTGGCCCCGCCCTCTGTAACACACAGAGCCGCAGGGTGATCAGGGGGTTTGGGCGCTGTCCCCTGTCACACTGATCCCGGTGCCAGGAGGCCTCACGGCTCCGCTGATCCTGGTGCTGGGTGGCATATTCCCCTTTTACTATATAGGGTAGAGGCCTGGTGCACGGGTGGGTGCTGGCTGGTTTGCCCTGAAGGGTGTCCTGGATCAGGGTGGGGGTCCCCACTGGGGTGCCTGGCTAGCCTTGGTAAGGGGATAATGGCTTTTTGCAGCTGATCACACATCCTTCAGGGTGGGGATCCCCACTGGTGTGCCTGGCCAGCCTAGGTGAGGGGATGATGGCTATTTGCAGCTGGTCACACACCCTTCAGGGTGGGGGTCTCCACTGGGGTGCCTGGCCAGTCTGGGTAAGGGGCTGAGGGCTGTTTTCAGGCTGGGGGTGACTGAAGCTCCCAACCGCTCCTTTTTTTCTTTTTTTCTTTTTTTTTTATTCTGGGCCAGCTTTAGCTTTGAGGCTAGGCCTCCGCTGCTGAAAGTAGGTTTCTGGCCTTTGCTTACAATGTTGCGAACCTGCTGGATGAAGCCCAGCGGACTAAAGCAGGTTTCTGGGGTTTTGTTTAGCTTCTATATTTGTTACATAGTTGCTTAGAGTTGCAGCTCAGAGGCCTGCAGCGGTGCCGGGGTCCAACCCCAGCAGGTCCAGGGGTCCCCAAAGGTGTGGACGGAGTCGGCGAAGAAGGAATGACACGGAGATAGCATTCAGTTGATCAGCAGCCTAGCCAGGATCTCTAGCCAGGATCTCCGGCCAAGTTCTGGTCTGGATCTCCAGAGAGGTTCTGCCTTGGATCTCCAGCCAGGTTCTGTAGCCATGTTCCCTCGCTAGGTTCTCCAGCCAGGTTCTGTCCAGGTTCTCCAGTCAGGTTCAGTCACCAGGTTCTAGTCAGGTTCTCTTGCCAATTTCTATAGTCAGGTTCAGTCCAGGATCTTTTGCCATGTTCTCTCCAGCGAAGTTCTTCTGTCCCTAGAGAACGTTCTGTGTAGGTTCTGTGCCTAGGTTCTGTCTCTCTCTCTGTCTCCTAAGTTCTGTCTGCTGTTGTCTTGTTTCAACTGTATTTATACCAGTTGATTCCAATCCTATCAATCTCTATTACAAAGGTTAGGGCGTTTCTTATCTCCATTCCAGGGAGTAAAGATTATGTAGCTTAAGCATGATTATTCGTAGTTAAAGTGATTAATCACCTGCCTGGCACTTAGTTAAGGGATTTTATTCCCTCCCTAACTTCAGGGGAAAATCCCTACTTGGGGAAACAACCTTTCTCAGAGAGGCGACCTTGGTTAAAACACATAGTGCCAAGAAGGTGAGCAAACATATTAAGAACAGTATGCCATATATGCCAGGTCCCTTGAAACAGCAAGCATGGACCGGCTCCCGGCACAGCGGCAGGCGGGGAATGTTGGAGTCCTCCATCACTGAAGCAAGCAAGCCTCATGTTAGTTTCAAGCTGCCTGGCTGCAGGCCGCCATCTTGGCTGGCAGTTAATTGCATATTGCCCTGATTAGCCAATGGGAAGGGTAGCGGTCATACGCTAATTACCATGTTTCTCTTTTATTAGATAGGATAAGCATTTTCTTATCCTTTTCTTTTTAAAGCTTTTTGATGGGAACCAATAGAAGAAAATCACAAATAATGATAGGGAGCTGAACAAGTTGGTTCCCATCTGTCTTCTTAGTTTTCACCTCATTGAAGCTCTTTTAATTTTGTGAGCACTGTGTCTTCTTGCTCGGTTCCCTCTGATACAACAGTCTCTGGAGATAAACCCTTTCCATTAGTTTCTTTTCTTTTTTAAATATATGTTTTTATTGATTTCAGAGAGGAAGGAAAGAGAGAGAGAGAGAGAGAGAGAGAGAGGGAGAGAGAGAGGGAGAGAGAGAGAGAGAGAGAGAGAGAGAGAGAGAGAGAGAGAGAGAAACATCAGTGATGAGAAAGAATCATTGATTGGCTGCCTCCTGCATGCCCTACAATGGGGATCCAGTCTACAACCCAGGCATGTGCCCTGACCGAGACTAACTGTGACCTCCTTGCTCATAGGTCGATGCTCACCCACTGAGGCAAGCCAGCTGGGCTCCGTTAGTTTATTTTGCACAGTTGAGACATATTGGTACTATCAGAATATTGCTAGAAAGAATAAACTGTAATAAGGAAGATACTTTAATGAAATCTGTTATAAACTGAAATTTAACAAACAAACACCTTTAACAAAATATTTTATTATAATCCTCAACTATTGGTCATTTCCATGCTAAGAATCTTTGATCTCTCAAACTCTTGACTATTTCTACCTGGTGGGTGTTACCTTATTACCTATCATATAAAAACAATATTCAGGGAGTATGTTCCCTATCTTTACTGAGACAGGGGGGAAATATTCTTGCTACTCAGTTTTTTGGGTTGAAAGACTTGACTTTCCAATGATTTGCTGGCTATCTGTGATGATACACATAATGAAGTAGCTCACACTTCAAGTTAGTACCAATACCCTGCCTAGGGAAAAGCTCTGCGACTCATTAGATTTCTATGAAATTATAACTGTATGACAGCCATAATTACCAGGGCCTACCCATTATAACTATAGGCTTGATCTTCTATGGATTCCATCATAACACATTAGTCTGATGCCTTGAAGTTGCTGGAAAAAAAAATGAATTGAATTATTTAACTCTAACAAACAGTGTTGTAAGACCATCTTATTCTGACTATTTTTATCTTGTTTCTCTCTCTCTCTCTCTCTCTCTCTCTCTCTCTCTCTCTCTCACACACACACACACACACACACACACACACACACATAAAAAACAAACAAAACATGAAGTCATTTCTAACACACTGTAAACTTCTTGAGTGCAGTATTTGTATCCACTTCATTTTAGCCTCCCTATTTTATGTCCTCAGTAGATAGATTGCCAACATATATTTGTTGGCTGCTGAAAAAAAAAACCCTTAACTTTATTTTGATTAACAAAACATGTTCCATAGTCTGTGGTCTTGGGAAGTCCCTGAAAATATGTAATATTACATAATTTTTTCTCCAACCCTTTTCAGAATCAATTACTTGGTTCACAAAGTCTTTCTTCCATTGTTCATCTGTCTGGGCATCAACTTTTATTTTCTGCATTTTTAAAAATTCACTTTGTAAAAATAAGTTGAGGTTATTTGACTAACAGTTAATGTCACATTGTTTGAGCAAAAACTAATGCTGAACTAGAATATAATTAGATAAATTAATTTTAAATAGTGGCATCTGAGTACTACCGAGTGTAGCACATATTTTGGTTGATTCATACATTACAGTCCTTGGATGTTCTATTGGTTTTTATTCTGTCACTCTGATCACTGCACATTTCAAGATACAGTGGGGCCTTGACTTACGAGTGTCCTGACTAACGAGTTTTTTGAGATACCAGCTGTCTCTTGGCTGATTTTTTGCATTGAGTTGATAGAGTAATTTGAGTTAACGAGCTCCTTAGTGAGCTCGGTCTCAGAACCAATTAAACTCGTAAGTCAAGGCCCCACTGTACTTACTTATTGACATTTTCTATTTTTTAATCTTGTCTTCCTGGAATAGTTTGCTCTCATGTATGATTACATAATACCCCGTTTACAAAAATCTTTCCTTTAATTATTTTCTTTAAAGCAGATTTCCTCTTTTATTAAAACCACTGAGGTGTAAATGGAAAACTAATGCTGTGAAAGTATCAGATTCATTTTGAAATTAAATTTATAATGTTTTTAAATGAAATATCCTCTACTAATACAATAAGGAACGTTGTATCTAATCTTAGGAGCATATTATATAAGACTATCTTAATAACAATATCAGTTTGAGTATTTAATGCTCTAGCTTGACTGTTAACTGGAAAGAAACATGCAAAAAAGAATAGCAAAGCAGTGAGTTATTCTCAATGCTAGCAATAAAAATTGATTACTAGCTCAAAGGACACCAACCCCAACTACTATGTCTGTTTACTTCAGCTCATCCTATTATTCCTTTTTTACTGCAGCAAGTGTTCCAGGAAAGATTAGCCACTAAAGCTACTCTCCTTTGATTTACTGTAGATCATTCTTCATTTGACCCCTTTGGGAGGTTCCTCAACCACCCAGTGAGCCTATTGTAAACAAACAACAATGACAACAAACCCCTTGTGATCTTTTATCCTGAGGATAATATGTAAAAGCACATAGTGCCTGTGTTAGATGACAGTAACTGGGATTCTGCTTTGTCTGTGTTTCTGTCATGGAATTGAATTACTGGTATTGAACTCAAGATAAAGGACAGTTTAAAACTGGGGAAGCTGAATTAAAAAGACTTTTGGATAGTAAGCAATTTCTCTTTCAGAATAAGTATTTGTTTCATTGTTTCCACATAAAAAACCATTTAAGATTTAGCCCCTCAAATAGTAAAGGATAAGTCCAGGAAGAAAACTATGGCTTAAGCGCAGTCCCCGTAAATTATGAATGTATTACCTTTGGCCCCATTTGCATGACAGAAACATTCTAAGTAATTTACTTTCTGATTGACTACTAAAACACATATGTTCTCACGCCACCTTTACATTAAAAGACTGAATGGCTTCCATCATTATTAAGCTTTGTCCAAACTTATTTACATGGTATCTAGGTATCTGGCTCCTTTATCTACTGGGGAAACTGTTCATTGTTCAGTACACAATGACAAGTACACTTCATCCTGTATAATCTGTCCTGACCCCCCAGAGAGAGGCAATAACTTTATCCTTATGTTATTCTGCATGTAGTTCTGTCAGTTCTATTAGAAGGATTTGCTTGTGTGTATTCCTCTACCGCACAACTGTAAGCCCTTTGCAGGCAGGATACTCACTCAGATCTTTGCGTCTTTCTAATGTGACTTTCAATTAATGCTCGTTTAATTAATTAAAATGCATCATACCTCATCTATTCTTAATTACTAAATCTGGTCTCATCCATTATTCTATCTGGCTTAAAAAAATCTTAGAAAATAATTAATAAACCCAATCCTATAATCAAATTAAGATAGCCTTTCCAGTCAAGGTTTTTCTGTAAGTTCTTCTATATATTATCCAAAGTTAATGATAAAAAATGCTTTATTCATTGAATTCAATTCAAATTTAGTGAATTCTGACTCCAAAAATGAGCATCATCTTTTTGAAAACTAGTTATATGCTATGCAAAATATGACTTCTTGGTTCAAAGTATAAAAGCTTCTAAAGGCTAATAGACTTGTAAGATTCTGTGAACATCAAATAGCATATAAAACATCATTTGATGAATTGGGTGTCAGCGTATCATAATTACGGACACTATATTTTCCCTCGAGTGTTCACGGGCAGAGAACACAATTTTAAGTGCACTTAGTTTTCCTCCACACACGAACCTGAAAAAAATTATTTTCTTCAATATATTCAGGCCCCCCAGATTATCAGGAGAAATTAATAGCTATATAAATGTCTGAATTTTCTTTAATTATTTTTGCAGTAGTTTGATAACTGCTGCAGTATTCTTAACTATAAACTCATTTAGATTTGGTTATTTTATTCATCACATCTAAGTTGATGCCTTCGAATAACTGATTATTAACAGCAATAGTCAATTTAAAAAATGAAAGGAAAATGCCATTTTTAAAATTAACAATTTGTTAATTATAACTAATGTTTAAATGAAAGCAATAAAATGTTTTTCTTTGTATTAAGTTACATTTCTATAAATTTAAAAATTTTGAGCAGAAATGTTTATCAGAGTTAGTTTATAGTTGAAATAAAACAAAATTTTGTATTGGAAAGATAAACCAATCCTAAAATATTTGGTGTCAACAAATGCATTTATAACCTATTTGTATCAATTTCTTTTCAGAAACTTTAAAGTGAATTTCCTGTCTTCTGTCATGTAAGTAAACGTTTTACAAAATAATTTTTATTAAAAATCTAAATGAAGGTTTTTATCATCTTACCATTTTTTTAGACCACACAACATTGCAGCTATTCTGTTTTTACATTTGTAATGACTCTTGTAATGAGTACAGTGTATCTGAAATACATTTGTAATAAAGTAGAACTCTCTTAAATCAAGTATAAGTAAAATGCTCCTTATTCATGGTTGGAGTAGCCTTTCTCTGAACTGGAATTTAATATCTATTTATAATGCAGCCAAATTAAAAAGTATAGCATAGAGCCTAAATTTTAAAATATTATAGCCAATTACAGTAATCAAATAAATTAGTTTTTTTTTTCCAAAGGATTGTGCCTTAAAAATTGCAAGTACCATGGGAGCCTTAATAAACCAGGCAGGAACTGGATTTTCTTCCTCGTTGGAACAGAACCTTTCTCCTAATTAGACTGCTATATTAGAACCGTGGCTCCAAACGGATTAAAAATAGAGGAGTAGCCTCTCTATCATTTTCCTTCTGAAGGTTAGCCTTTACTCCAAATTATTTTCTCCAAGTATTGTTTTACATTATACCTGTTCAATTTCAAAGAGAAAAAAGACCTTGAGAATAGTTTCATTTTTCTGACTCTCAAGTTCCTATAACTTTTCAATCTGACATGAAACTAAAGGTTGATCATCTATTTTGAGATAGTTCTTGTCTATCTTGTTTTAGACCCAAACTCCATGTTTGAAAGATTTTTTTCCCCAACTTCCAACCTTTGCATTTATGAAGTAAATGCCTGTGACCATAACTTCCTTTTTGAGATGCTGGTCAGCAAGGGATATCCAGGGACAGCAAAACCAGCTTGTAAAATGTTTTGCCAATAACAAAAGATATTGAAGGTTTTTGTAAATCGGTACATGAAACCCTAGATCACATTGGTACACTTTGTGATGCTTGTGAAATTAGGCCCACAGTCCGCTTTAAAGAAATCCTTGGAGCTTAGTTAACCAAATGGAGACTGATGCTGTAATTACTAAAGATATAAAATGTAATACTATTGAATTAGGTTGCATTTATTGAGCATTAAATATATGCTATGCAATTTGGATGCTATATCCCAAACACACAGCTGGGAAAAGTAAGCAAGGAGTATAAGTTGTCCAATTATACACAGCTTGCATGTAGGAATTTTGATATTTAAAACCTGCCTATGCTCCAAGCTAGACGGCTTCCAAGGAGGAGAATACCAGGGTACAAATACAAGCAAACTGATAACATTTAAATAAGAAAATATGCCCAAACAAGCCAAATATTTTAGTCATGATGTTCCTAAATGTTTATTTTTAAAAATTGAACCTACAGAGAAGTAGGACGATTAGCAAAATTAAAACTGTACAAAATATCGACTAGATTCATCAGGTATTGACAATTTTGCCACATTTGCTTTCTGCCATACCCAAGCAGTATTTTTCTCTGAATCATTAGAAAGTGATTGCAGATATTATGGAACAAACTCCCACAATATTTCAGCCTGTATATTCTAAAAGCTTGGACATTCTCCTACATGAATAGCAGTTTTGTTATCACACCCAAGAACTTTAACTTTGATTTAACATTATAAAAATTTCTGAAACTTAACAGGCAAAACGTATCACTGAGTTTCCCTTGATACGCTTAGCGCTAGGTGGTAAGTTTTCGATCAACTTGTCTGTTTTGTGAAAAGCAAAGTTTATAAAATAACAGAGGTTTACTTACATTTTTTTGTCTGCACAGATGCAAATGGATTCTACCTTTGTAAAAAGATAACCCTGATGACTATCATTTATTGCCCTGGTCTTGAACCTAACCAAACAATACTGTCTTAACATTTCTTTCTTAATTTGCCTATAGAAACATAAATAGTCATATAACATTTACTCTAACTTTAATATTTTACTGGTTTGTCATTAATTGATGAGCTAGGTAAATGTTTTGACAGATATATTTGTAAATGAGTTATGTTTTTAACTTCTTAAAATACTTCAGAACAATGATCTGATCTAATATATAGCCCTTATTTAAATTTTCCCAAGTGTTCCAACAGTATTCTTTATAGTTCTTTGCTTCTTTATTTGTTTGACCATTTTGATCCAGGAATCAGTCAAGAAACCTGCATTGTAATTGTCTTACTATGTCTCTGTAGTTCCCTTTCATGTGGAAGAATAGTCCCTCGATTTCACCCTGTCTACTTCATCCTGGATTGTTTTTCTTGACACTAATTTTTTTCTTTTAGGAATGCTACCTAATCGTGTTATACAATGTTCCCCACCTGGATTTGTCTGAGTATTTAGTCAGAATTAAATGAAGGTTAAATAATTTTGGCAAGAATGCTACAGGTGATGTTGGATATTTGCTATCATATCAGATTTACATAATGCCAGTTTGCCTCATTTTTGAAGATACTAAGGTTAATCATGAGGTTACAGTGATTTCTGTGGGATTTCTCCATTGTAAATGTGTATTTTATTGCACACATTGATCAGCATGTGGGGTGTTACTTTGAGACTATGTAAAGATTTTATTCCCCAACAACATTTTAGCCAATGATTTAGCATGCTCTTTTGATTATTGGCTTGGGCCAATTATTACACTGGTATTTGCAAACCAATTATTTCACTTTGACATGTCAGTGTTTATGGGCAATTTAAATGGTTAAGAGAGCTCAGGATTGGAGTCAAGAGATTAATGCATATGCATGTGCCTAGCTTCCAAATCTCAAGGATGGTGAAGACTTGAATATGAAGTTATTTTTGAAAAATGCATGTAAGAAATGTTACAGTATGTGTACATTGAAAACTCGTATCAAACAAGTTATTCAGGCTAACAATGAGGTGTTTATTATAAGTACCATTTTAATGCTAATAAAATATCAATTGATAGGGCTATTAGGAATTTATAATGAAGCAGGATGTGTGACTTGGAGGCTAATTTCCCCCATGTGCTAAACTTGAAATAATAATACCTACCTCAGGGGACTGTGTTGAATTGTATTTCCTAGTATGTAACAATGATTTTTATATGTTAGTTGTTTTTACTGTATTACGTTGTCCTACCCATCATGTGATTTAGTATTTCTAATTTATTAATTACTATAATATGCGACAAAAGAATAGATGGAACACAATCTAGGCTGCTTTTGATTTTTCTCTCTACATATGCAATTTCATGTGATGGATTTGCTTTTCACCTTATCTTCTTTTTCTTACCTTAAATCTCTTGTTCGTTGTTTTAAAATAGCCCACATAAATTCCTTAGAGAATGTGGCTTCCATTTTTAAAGAACTTCATTTAGAGAGGATGTGACAATAGCAACATTACTCTACACATTTGTCAATGTATCCTGTGATGTCATAAACACTGCACTCATGAACAGTAAGTTCCTAAATGGAAGTCAGTAGTAGGAAAAAGAGGAAAGGAGGAGGAAAGAAAGAAAGAAAGAAAGAAAGAAAGAAAGAAAGAAAGAAAGAAAGAAAGAAAGAAAGAAAGAAAGGAAGAAAGAAAGAAAGAAAGAAAGAAAGAAAGAAGGGAGGGAGGGAGGGAGGGAGGGAGGGAGGGAGGGAGGGAGAGAGAGAGAGAGAGAAAGAAAGAAAGAAAGAAAGGAAAGAAAGAAAGAAAGAAAGAAAGAAAGAAAGAAAGAAAGAAAGAAAGAAAGAAAGAAAGAAAGAGAAGGAAGGAAGGAAGGAAGGAAGGAAGGAAGGAAGGAAGGGAGAAAAGAAAGATCCCAGAAGCATGTATGGAAAATTAACTAAATAAAAATATTAAAATATTTTATCTGTAACAGGATGCATTTTCTTCCAATGGTAAAACAGGAATGTTTCTTGAATTCTGTATACTTGTCATGAGAAAACTGCTGGATAATCAGAAATGGAAGCTTGCTTTGTGGGCTGGAAATACAAGTGCATTTGCATGTGATTGCCTGAGTGTGTGTGTATGTGAGTGTGCACGAGTGTGTGTGAGAGTGCGGATGTAGGTGAGGGTGTGAGTATGTGAGTGTGTGTGTGAGATGTGTTTATGTGAGTATGTGTGCATTGGGAGAAAGCTGTGCAACATCCACATGCAGGACACTGTTTTTAAATTTAGACAAGCTTCCTAAACTTCGAATCATTCCCGTCTGAAGTACTATAGCCTGGGAGCGGTCATTGCATGAAGTATCTCAACCATAGTGTTCACTGCTGTTTATATTTTGCGTTAAAGTGGAAGTCGTCATGGAAATAGTTTGGGAACTTGAAACATCCGTCTTAGACAAATAAAAAGGCTCGCTTTTAAAACAACCATTCCAACCTAATCTTTACACCACTGAAGAGCGCAACTACAAAGATTGCTCATCAGGGAGGTTTAAAGGGAATGTGGGGATGTGGTATTTTTCAATGATTTAGCTCATTTTATTTGCCTCTTACTTTGAACAATTTCTATATCAAAGTAATACCTAGGAATGAAAGAGCTTTGGGGGGATTTCTGACTGACAGGTACCATTACTAATAAATTGCCTCAGAATGTAAAAATGTGACCCCTCAGGTGGTTCAACCACATTGTTTGCAAACTGTGACTAAGTATCGAATTCCAGCTCTTTTGCTAAACCCTCACCATGGAACAATACAGTTTCACTCTTTAGTGCTTTGGCACTGGCTGTGTAGGTCATAATTAGAGATCCAGCTAAGGATGAATGAAGAAGAATGTGGCTGTGCAATTGGCTGTAACCAATCTGACCCTGCTTGATCCTCATTCCTTAAAAACCTGTGACCTCCTGTAGCCTCTCGCATGATCCACGCATGTGGTCTGCGCTGCCTCCCTACCGACCTTTTCATCGGTAGGCTTTTCAAGCCCTACCTTTGCTTTGTAGCCTCATCGAGGCATTCATTTCCAGCTATCATAAATACCATCTAGGAGTTCAAAGTTTGCCAGTACTGTAAGAAAAGTCAAAATGCCTTTCTTAGGAATGAAGGCAAGAAATGTCGAACTTAGCGAAATCATGTATTTTAAAATAAGGGCACATTTGAATTTGGGAAGAACCACAAGAGAATGGGATAATGGGGGAGAATAATACAAAGTATCTATTTTATAGAATCTATTATATTGCCTGGGTCCAATTTCACAAGTTTTATTGAATCCATCAAGATCAAGGTTAAAGGTGGTCCATGACCTCTTGTTGAAAGAAGAAAGAAAACAAACCTGACTTTAAAATATGATTTTTCTTAATCCAGCTATTTCATGTTGATATGAGAAAAAAAGTAACAGCAGAACAATTTTCAACATAGATAAGGGAAAACTAATGATTTTTTCCCAATGGACTTTTTATGTCCTTAAAAATTTTTTAAGTTTAATAAATTTGTGCCCGTCTGCTTTAACCCGGTTGTTTTGTTATGACAGTAGAACCCAAGAATATATCATCATACCCAAATGTCAATATTTTAAGGAATGGGTGAAGCTGTTAGCAGTCTATTCTTTTCAAGTTCACTCAGTAGGAAAGACTGCTTTGGCTGACATTTTGGAAACATCCTAATGGAAGGAGCAGGACATGGAGTCAATGATTCATAGTAATTAGGAAGCAAGGGAGAACTAGAATCCTAGTTCCCCTCCAAGATAAATCATTCCTGACAAAAGTCCTTATTACGTTCCCCTCAAGTTTATGCTCTAGTGACTGTGCATTCTACATCACCCCCTAAATATGTTTAGTTGTTAAAATGGAAATTCATAATCCCAGCCAACGAACAACATTATAAAAACAATCATAAGTAGGCTGCTACCATTTTTTTCTCTTATTCCAGAAATCAAGTATTACGTAAGGAAGAAGGCTGTCTTTCCACCTCTGTTGATGTTACTGAGATAGGGTTAACCCTGCTCCTAAACACACAGACACGCCAATGCACATGCCTGCAAACATTTTTGAATACGCCCACTTACTGCAATTGCTTATTCTTCTGTCTTAAATATGAAGCTCTGTGGGCAATGGAACGTGACCCCTCTCAGGAACAGCTGGGAGAAGTTCTATATAGTAGTTGCCACTGTGTCAACAGAGAGGAGTCTTTCGGGTGCAGATATCCTGGGAAAATAGTCTAGTGAGTTTCAAAAGTACAAGTATGGAGAAACACAAATACTTTTGAAAGCTTTAGAGACACGGGGTTAAATGCTCCCCCAAGCAATTTGCCATTTCCGTGTTAATTCAGTTTGTAGAAACATATAATTAGAATCTCTAATACCTGCATTTTCCTTTTCTTTATGAGAAAAACATGTGGTCTTGGGCAGAGTAATGGATACACTGAGAAGGGAGCCCTTTGGGGGGTGGCTTAATATCTCCTGCTGAAAGGCCCCAGCTACTGCATTCCCAACAGCAAACAAAGCAAAATAACACTTTATTCCTTTATTGGAAACCAGCACCTTTCCTTAAAACTAAAATAGGTGCTTTCATGTAGCATTAGCAATTTCGTTCTTTACAGGTGTTGAACAAAGTAGCCTGGGGAGTGTGCAGTCTGGGCTGGGAATTAAATCCAGGTTGCTGTTTAATAATATAATACATAACTATATAGGCACAGGTTGACATTAAAAGAATGCCTTTTATCTCGAAAATTATAGGAGAGAATGTCCTCTGATGAATAACCACAATCACTGCTTATAAAAAATATATATTCTCTGTATAGTTATATTTATGCATTATATGCATTTATATTAGTGTATAAAAATATAATAATTCAGGTAAATTTGTGTCTCACGTTAGGGTAGCAAGCAGTTGATCATATAATACAAGAAGATAACATTAACTTACTTTTACTAATTCTTGTACAAGACAAAAGACATATTTAACATGCTTATATTATTCATTGACTAGTATTTGGCTTCCCCAGTGGGAAAATTGCCTTTCAAATAAATTATCGTATAACTAGTGCTACTCCAAAATGTAACTGATCTGTATTAGTCATTCTTTGCAAACAGGAAAAAAAAAACACAAACCACAGAACCTTTTGATGAAGAGTAAGTAATGTTTACATTTTTAAATAATACTAATATTCCTGTATTTTATACCTACAATAGAAGAGCCTTGGGAACCAGTGCACACTTCTCTAAAAAATGAAATCTTACATAACATTTATAGTTTTTATCTAAATTCATTTGTTTCAAAAATAGCCATTTCCAAAAATCATATGTCTTAATATAGTTCTTCTCACCTAACTGATTTGGTCTAAGAATGTCAGTGATTCAAAGATAGGTGGGGTTTTTTTTGTTTGTTTGTTTTTATCTGTGAATAAGTATTAATGAGTTTCAGGCCAGAGAGCAATGCTCCACTATGTACCCTAATAAGTGCTAAGTTAAATGTTAGTAATGTCAAAGTTACTGTCCCCTCAAGTTCTGATTTAAACCACTTGGGCAGTTGTAAAATGCCAAGGAAGTAACACAAAAGGGACTGATGTATATAAAAGGTGCTGTTGGGATTTGAATAGTACAGCAGACCTAGTAGGACAGATGCAGAAGCAAAATAGAACATATTGCCTAACTGATTTTAAGGGCTTCAGTGAAGATTTGAGAAAAGAGTGACGTGCTTGAAGTGTGTAATATCACTGAAATGGAGAGAAAACACTGTTCTAAGAAGTGAATGGTCAGAAGTATCACATGGCACAGTAACATTAATCAGGACGAAAAGTGAGAAAAAGGTGCTAGACTCTTTTATGCTAAACAAAACAGCAGATCACTCCTGTTATAGGCACACAATAAATGGTGGCTATTATTACTTTCAATAGGGAGGGGTGGAATTAAAATCACTTTTAGAGACTTAGACCGGTTGGATAAGAAAGTGAAGAAGGAGCTGGATTATACATGTTTGAAAGTTGAGAGACAGGAATTAAAAATGCATTATCAGTCAACATGTCTTTTAATTGTTTAGTTAGTTTGCTTACTTTTACTTTTCTGAATGGTCTTTTGAAAAAGTAAATTGAGTAAGACGTGAGTCACTCAGCACCATGCCTGGCATACAGATATAAAGGGGAAACACTGTTTTTTGTTTGTTTGTTTGTTGTGTGTGTGTGTGTGTGTGTGTGTGTGTGTGTGTGTGTGTTTTATGTACCATGCCCAGTTCTATAAACTTTGAATGACTTATCTCATTTAATTATCCCCAAACCCCATGGGTCACTCTACCAGAAATGGCATATCATTCAAATATGTTGATTTACTTATGGATAACCCCAAGGTCCATAGGGGTTAACTAAACTTTCTCAAACTACTAACCTTCAGGGTTTTCTCTGACTCCTTTCCAAAAGACCACATTACATGTTAGTCTCCTGTGCCCATGTCTGTATGAAATTAAAAGGAAGAAATTCATGAAGATTACTGTGGCAAAGGTTACATGCAGACTATTTTCATAGAAATGCTAGAAGTTTCGATGTAAAATAAACTCAATAAATGTTTTTTGAGTAGTTAAATACTTTTTGCACACTGACCTTTTAACATATCACAATTTTATTTAGAATTAGACAATTAAAGTAACAAATAACATAGAGTAAACTATTTTTACTTGATATTATAAGCAATAGAAATACTGTAGCTTTGGAAAATTTTGAATTTCTCACCTGGTGTTATGCCTTTAAAAACTTCTATTATAAACTTGGAAATGTAAATCATCAAGATTTTGAAAACCTCAAACAATAACCATCATATTTTTTGTGTTTTATTTGCAGTAGAATCTATATACATGTTTCCATTTATGCAACTATGTGGAAACAGAAGAAAAATTACACACTCTTGTCAATTAATATTGGACAGTGATACATAGGAATCATCAACAAATAAACACATGCGAACTGCTTATTTGCTACATATCTTGCTAAGAATTTATCCTTATTCAAGCCTAATGAGGACAATATTGCCTTGATAAGGAAAGCAAGGATTAAAGTATTGATCCCAGACTATTTCTCTACATCAAGGAAATAAAATAAACGTACAGATAGAGCAGAAAGAAACAAAACTGTAATTATTTTCTCCTGATTTATCGTAACATGTCAAACCTTCCACCAGGAATCTTCCCAACTACATATATTGCAGCCTTTGGAAGATTGTGTAATGAGCATCAGTTAGCAGGCAAACTCTTTCACTTTTTGTTTTCCTGAAACAAATATTTTATTTCACCTTAGTTTTTGAAAGACAGTAATTCCAGATATGGAATTGTAACAGTTATGTTTTTCAACATATTGGAGATATTATTAGTGCTTCGAACTTCCATTGTTGCTGTTGAGAGGACAGCCTATTACAAAGGGTGTATCTTTACAAAGGGTATATCTTTTCTTTCTTGGCATTTTTTAAATTTTGTATTTGTTCCTGAGATTCAATTACATTATTACTATTATAGTACTATTAAATAATATAGTCTAATGGAATAACGTATCTTGTTCAGAATTTTTATTTATTTATTTAATCTGTTGGTAATTTTTTACTCTTCTGGGGTAAAAAGTTGGGTGTATTTTTTTTTATTCTATAAACTTATATTCATCATTTTATAATTATATCTCAATATTCATAATTATATTCAGTTTTTAAAAATATTGTCCTTTACCTATTCTTTTTATTCTGGAATTTAATTAGACTTTTATCCAACTTTCTCAATTCAATTTCTCTATCTCATAACCAGTATTGGATATTTTAACTTTTCTCTCTGATGGCCTTTTGAATATTTTCTTTATCTTTTTTTTTTCTATTTTGTGCCTCTCCCTTAATTCACTGAATTTTTTTGTTTTAATTTTATATTTCCAAAATTTAAATTCGATTCCTTTTTAAATCTTTCTGACATTTTAAAATTTCTTGATTCTCACGCAAATTTTCAAGCTTACTTTTATTTTTTGAAATATATAAAACATACATCTTTAAATTACTTGTTTATACATGTAAAATATATTCATTCTGCAAGTATACTTCACCTGGTTTTCACTCATGGTACATTTCCGCCCCTATGAATTTTTTTATGTTTATTTATGCATAAAAATTCTGAATTAAAATTAAAGTTTTATAGTGTAAGTTTTGCATTTACTTTGGTCAGTTGCCTGCAGTTCCCCTACCAACTAATTTGTGTAAAGTTGAGAAAGAATCTACCAGATTATGCTTATGGATTTTCAAAAGATAATTTCCCCAGTCCTACAATGCCAGTGACATAAGGAAATTTATTTACTGTCTCTTCTGCTGTGGGTTTATTGAAGGTGTAGTCCTTTGGGAGCCTAACTTTATAGAGCAATCTCCTATCAGGTACTCTACTTTAAGCATACCCAAGACGTTATCTTGTGTCTTATATATCCTTAATAGCCATCAAAATGGAAACTTAAAATCCCCTGGGTTTGTCGAGTCCATCTGAAACTGGCTTTTAGCACACCTAGTTCCTAGAGTTTTACTTTTACTGTGTTTCTAGTCTCTATGGATTTTAAAATTTATTTCCACCCAGAGAGGCATTTAAAAAGATACTTGCTTCATTTTATATTGCTCTTATTTGTTTTTCATTGAGAGATCTATTTGCAGTTTTATCTACTAGTTCTCAGCAATGAAAATTCTATTTGTGCCATTTTCAAAACTCCTATTACACATGCCTTCTTTTGTTATTATATTTAAACATTGCTTTCTATATATTGACGGTGTACATTTTAGTTTTTAAAAAGTTACATTTGTTGCTGCCCAACATTCACAGTGATTCCAGGACCTTTGTTAGAACTGGTGCAGAAGATGAATGTTGACAGAAAATCAAGCCTCTAATATCCTATAGACTAGAGGCCCAGTGCATGAAATTCATGCACAGGTAAGAGTCCCTAGGCCTGGCCGGCGATCAGGGCCTATCTGCGGGGTGGCCGGTGGGGCAACTGGGGGCCTCCGCCTTGGCTGGCCTGGGGCCTGCAGGCTGGAGGCAGCTCCTGCGTTTAGCGTCTGTCCCCTGGTTGTCATGCACATCATAGTGACGGTCATTCTGCTGGTCATTCCACCATTTGGTCGATTTGCATATTAGGCTTTTATTATATAGGATAACTGAGTTCCCGTAAATTATACCTCAGAAATAACATCCCATTTTTACCTTAACTATTCTTATTACATTTATTGAGGTGACATTGGTTAATAGGATTATATAGGTTTCAAGTGTACGTTTCTATGATACATGATCTGTATATTGCACTGTAAGCCCACCACCCAAAGTAAAATCATCTTTGTAACCATATATTTGACCCCCTTTACCCTTTATAATGCCCCCTGACCTTTCTCTGTGGTAACTATCATCTGTGTCATGAGTTTTTGTTGGTTGTTTTTCTTATTTGTTCATTTGTTACTTTCAATTTTATATCCCACATATGAGTGCAATCATATGGTTCTTAACTTTGTCTATTTAACTTACTTTGCCTAGCACAGTAGTCTCAAGATCCATCCATGTTGTTGCAAATGGCAGTATTTTGTCTTTTCTTATGGCTGAATAGTATTCCATTGTATATATGTACCATACACCTTAACTATTCTTTAAAGATTAGCAAATAATGCACAAAATTCCATGACCTATCAATTCTACATGAAATTTTTCTTAATATGAAAGACTATAAATTTCTGATTTTCTAAATCACCTGGTACACACTGGGGAAATATTGAGCTAGTGATCTATCAGCACTTATTAATTTAAAAAGTTTTAGACTATAAGAAACAAAATACCAGATCAACAGTGTCTACACAATATGATTTCATTGTTTATTTAGAAAGATGTTTAGAGGTAGATTGTTTCATAGATGATCCAGCAATTAAAGAACGCTACAAACATACCTGTTTTCTTTCTAATTGTTAGTATGCCACTTAGTGACAATATTCTGGGAATTAACAAGAGAAAGGAAGGTGGGAATGAAAGAGACAAACTAAATTGTGTCTGTGATAGTTCCACTGCTGGCTATTCAACATCCATACTCTTTTTACATGGAAGATACTCACCTCTTCCATTTATTGTTTGTGGCTCCTTTCATGCAATACCTAGGTGATATGCATCATTCTCTGACAAAATAGATGTGACTGTTCATGATTAAGAGATTCCAAATTAAAACAGAAGACATTAGCCCTAACTGATTTGGCTCAGTGGATAGAACGTCAGCCTGTGGACTGAAGGGTCCCAGGTTCGATTCCCGTCAAGGGAACATGCCTGGGTTGTGGGCTAGGACCCTGGTATGGGGCATGCAGGAGGCACCCAATCAATGACTCTCATCTTTGACGTTTCTATCTCTCTCTCCCTCTCCCTTCCTCTCTAAAATCAATAAAAAATGTGTTAAAAACAGTACAAAACAGAATACATTTGCCTTTAATACATACAAAGTGCAACTATGGAGAAGTAATACTATAATTTTTCATTTTAAATGTGAACCATGGGAGACACAGCAGTTGCTATTAAGAGCATATATCTTACCCTGCTAGATAGTAAAGGCAGAAAACCCTGTCCTGGCATGAAGTAAGTTACCTGATTAGCTGATTTTCTATTCTTACTTTGGTCCCAAAATCTTTAGTTCTAATACTGAGAGAGGGAATTTCCTTTTTGCTTTCCTTCCCTTCCACATCTAAATTAGATATTGAAGATATTTCTCCTGGAGTATCCATTGTTTTGCCTTCCTTGTTCCCATTGATACTTGCTTGGAGGCCCAGATATTTCCATAGATGTTTCCTAGTCAGATTTAGTGTTTTATTGCTGGCTTATTTCCCTTTCATTTTTTTAAAAAATATATCTTTATTGATTTGAGAGAGGAAAGGAGAGGGAGAGAGAGATAGAAACATCAATGATGAAGATCATTTTTCAGCTGCCTCCTGCACACCCCACACCGGTGTTGACCCCACAACCTGAGCATGTGCCCCAACCTGGAATCAAACCATGACCTCCTGGCTCATAGGTCGAAAGCTCAATGACCGAGCCAGGATAGCCAGGCCTATTTTCCTTCAATTTTAGCAAGTTCTAATCTATTTGCTCTTTGTAAATTCCATGCTGCTGTATCTGTGGCCAAAATAAATTACTTAAACATTTTAAATTACTTTAATTTTAAAGCTAGGGTAGGTAGGCATATTTAGCAATAAGATCTTTTCTGGAGGGTTTCCCTCTGGAAGAAAGGTATTGAGGCACCTTCTTATTGTATCTCCTAATAAGACAGATGTTTGCATGCTGTGGCGTTTGTACCAGCTTTAAGCTGGCCAACAGAAGTTGGCTTTTCTAACCTTGCCAAGCTGCAAATTATGAGGGTGGACCCTCAAGTATTCCAGATCACAAGCCACAGGCAAAGAATGTCTGGTCTCAAAAAGCAACTAAACATAGCCCAACATGCTAAATTTTAACTCTTCATTCACCAGCAGCTCAGCCTCTGCTAGCTCATTGGCTATATCCCAAAGAAGTTCAGGCCACTGTGTGCTGAAAAGGTTCACCAAATCTTAACAAGAGCCTCTAAAAGTCAGGGATCACAAGACAATAAGGTGATGAAGGCCTGGAGCGGGTGGCAGTGGCAGGGAGGGGCAAGTTGGAAGGGGTCAATGGAGATAAAAGGGGAACATATGCAACACTTTCCACAATAAAGATTTAAAATTAAGAAGTAAATGAAAGTCAGGGATCATTGGTTTCTGGCTGTTCTTCATCCTATTGTCAAACAATACTACATTTGGAGGCATTAGCATCAACCCAATCCTGCTGCCCTGTTCAGAATATGTATTGGTTACACACTGATGGCTTGGGAATATTACTCGTGGCTCAATACCTCTGCATGGGAAGTACAGCCTTAATGCTGAGTCTAGCAGTACTTCAGAGAGAAAGGACAGAAAACAGCAGGGACACTGGCTAGTGTTCTCACAAACGTTATTGTGACCAGAGGACCATTTCTTACTTCTCGTAGTAAAGGAGTTAATACTGGAAACATTATTGAAATTGACCCAACAATTGGTTCCCAGCTGTTATAATGATAATAATTTTTGACTACCACCAGCTTTTTTCAGTTAGCTCAATATATTAAAAGTATCAATAAAAAAAATCTTGTGCTGCCAGATGTTCAGGAGGGTCCACGCACAATGGCATCGGAATTGGAACGAGCTTTACAAGTCTCTGTAGAAACTTCAACACAGCCAGTTGCCGCATTTGCTTTATAAATATAAAGTGTCTCAGAAATACAATCATCTATTTTATTGTCATATGTATTTACTTTTTATTTTATTCCAAGGAGTCTTGTAGCTGTTATTTTGGCACAAGATAATCATGACAATCTGAGTTTAGTAAGTTACCCACATCCCTTTAATTTCTTGCATAGGCAATATCCAATTACATAACTTTTAAGTGTCTTTGAATATATTATGTTTTAAATATTTTGAAAGCATATCTCTCTCTCTCTCTCCTCTCTACTTAAAAGGTTCTATAAAGCATGAATATTTCTTCATCTTGATCTTGTGTAAGTTCATCAATATATTTTAGAATATTGCTGATGATATATATGGCAGCAGAAAAAAAAGTGGAATGCATTTTCATTCAAGCACAAAATTTATGTCTTTATCATGATGACTACTTTAAAGTTCCCAAGAAAAATTACTTGGCTAAGCAAACGATCTTATGTTATACATAGGAAGGGTATCTCCAATCAGTATTCAGCAGGTATGTTTAGGATCTCTGCACAGATTTATTAAATTTGACATATAAATGTTGCCAAGACTTTGGAGATTTGTGAATTGTTTCTTAACAGCCTGGGCTAGTCTACTCAGAAGCCAGGTGTGTACCATTGAGTTACACAATTACATACTTGAAAATCAAAAGGGGGAAATGAAACCATAAAAGCTGCATAGACAGGAAAGCAAAATGTGCTCTCAGGGCGCATCATTACATACTTCAGACTCACAAAATAGGCCACCCTCCTGTACCTAGTGGGTAGAAAAATCAGAGAGTATACCGCACTGACACAAGGGGAGAACTACAGAGAGGTTAGATTCACTCTAGCAATTTTCTACCAGAGTGGACCAATTCCAACATACCTGAGAAGTCAGAGCCAAAATGAACTTCGGCTCTATTCTATCTAATCAGGAATACTGCTATATTTTTTCTTCACTGGATTTGGTGTCTGACTGATAGAAGCTTTATTTGCATAGAACTTCACCACTAACATTTCTAATGCTCACACTGAGAGATATAGAAACGGGACCCTTACTGTTATTTTTTCTCCTCTATAATACCTGCTTTTTATAAATTTATTCTTTGTAATGTGTTCCTTTGTAATTATAAAGAGTGCTTTTTATCTGTGATACCTTAGATTATTTGCTATGATCATAACAGTGAGGAAATATTTCAATTAATTTTCATACTTTTATTTTCTTAACCATATTAATGAGGCTTTGTTTTTACACAGCCTGGGGGAGCTGGGGAGCTAAGGTATCAGGTTGTTTTCTTAGCATCATAAAACAGAGAGAATGCTCTGAGCCTGTTATCAGAAACTAAAAATTCCTTAGATACTGTACCCCTCTAATAACCTAGTAGCTATTAGAAACTAATTTATGTTTCTATTATTTGTGCTTCTATTCCTGAGGCTTAGTATTCATTTGTTTTTTGTCTTCCACATCAATATATATAAAAGCCTAAGTGACCTGCTGACCGACCATCCGACCAGTAGCTATGACCCGCACTGACCACCGGGGGCAGAGGCTCAATGCAGGAGCAAAAACCACAGTCATGGAAACATGGAACAGACTGATGAATCTCAGAGCGAAGGGGGGAGGGGAAGGGCGAGAAGATATTAACCAAAGTTCTTATATGCATACTAGAGGTCCTATGCATGGATTCGTGCACCGGTGGGGTCTCTTGGCCTGGCCTGCGGGGATCAGGCCAAAACTGGCTCTACAACATCCCCCAAGGGGTTCCAGATTGCGAGAGGGCACAGGCCAGGCCAAGGGACCCCACTGGTGCATGAATCCGTGCACCAGGCCTCTAGTTGTTATATAAAGTTGTATAGACAATTACAAAGAATTCTGGTGATAGTTACAGTCTGATTGTCTGGAAATATGAAGAGGTGTATAAAAATAAGATTTAAAATTAAACAAAAACCTATAATCCACTCAATAATAGTTTTAAGTGTAATCGATAGTACACTCCAACAATCCTTGGCCTAAAATAATGAAAGAATATGTTCTTATAAACAGTAAAGATTCAGGAGGAACGATCCTGCAACTCTTTTAGTCTTTAAAAAAAACACAACAATTTCTACCTCTTTTAAAGAGAAATAGAGAAACAATAAGGTTATGGTTACTTAACTACCAACTTTCCTGAAAATATCTAAATCTAAGGTGGTTTAAGAGCCAGATAAATGTTTTGGAAAATTTTAAAGCTCAGGTTTCTTACATGAGTTAAGAACCCACCTGTCAACTAAAAGACATTTCCAAAGACAATGAAGTTCAAATGTTTTGAGATCAGGAAAAGTCTGCTTATTGTATTTTATTGTTTCTGGTTTAGAGTAAAGGCATGCTCATCCACACAAAAAATAAAATAAAATAAAAAAATATTTGCTTGTAAGGTCATATTTTAACATAGGAAATGAATTGAGGTCTATCTTCTATCTGTACTTACCATGATTCATTTAAATGGGTTATTTCCATTGTGCACAGGTGGTAAACTTATATCACATGGTTTTTATATAACAGCCTGCAATAGCAGGCCCTGAAGAGCTACATCTAATGGTATCATTAAAATGATTGTAAACATGCCTGTTGTGGCAGATGTGAGCTTTATTTCTGTTGATATACATTCACATTGTTTGGTAAGATCAAACAAATGTAGAGTTTTAATATGTCAAACATGTCCACATTCTAACAGGTCCTGTTTTTAAAGAGATCTGTTTCTTTAGAAGTCAGGACAGCTATAAAAGAGCCAGACTGCAGAGCAGAGTCAAAGTCGAAACTCATTTTCTCTGATTAGAGCAAAATTCTCTGTATTGTACCATTTAGCCAACAGTTTCCAGTGAAAAGAGATCAAACAGAATAACATTGCAGGTATTAAAATAAGATGCGGGAGACATGTATGCCTATTAATTAACAATTATTCTTAGTTTTGTTTTAGACAAAATTAACTATTTTTTGTCATTAAAGTTAATCTGTCCTTCTCGTAATTGTTCCCCCTCTTCATCACTATCTATTTTCCTCTTATTAATTAGTTTACTTACAATAATGTCACACCATGTGTTCCAATTTTCAGACCATTTTTACTTGAGAACTCCAAATTTAACTGGCTTTTCTAGAGTTATTTTGGAAGTTCTCAAGCAAAATCTTGGTTTTATTTTTTTCTAGTGGAAAAATGATTAGATTTCTCTGACATGTTCTACTAACATCATCTACTAATATTAGCAGAAAATTATGGGTTAAATATCGATATTATTTCTATGGAAGTATAAAAATGCAAATAGAATGTGCTTCTTAATTAATGCTAAAAACTGTCAAATACTTCATACATGCCTGCTATTTTATAAAAATTATCTCTCTTAACCTCTCTTGGACTAAAATAGCAGAGATAATAGACCAAGGTAGTCTAAAAAAAGAACCTACACTTTCATACTGTCTTTTATTTTTCTTTTGAAATAGTGTTAGTTACCGAAACTTCTATTTTAAAGTAGGTGAACATATCACAGTATTATCTTTACAAAAATGTAGGGGAAATGGGGGTTTCCTCTTGTCGCAGAGATTGATACCAAAATATTCCATTTTCTCCCCCACATTCCTATGTACTCTTATGATTATTTTAAACCATAAAACTACTTTGGAGACTAAAGTGTGAGAAGTGTCATGTGTCTCATTTCAGGGCTAAAATAGTGGAAACCTCAGGCACCAGTATTCAGTCGCTTTCTTTCTCTTCTGTGAGCTTGGAAGTCCCATGTGTTGTGGACCCAATACATCAAAACAGCTGGATCCCTGAGTTGCTGCCAGGAGAGCAATGACCAAAGCATACTCAACTATGCTGGGGGTTCAGGATGAGTCAGAAATAAGCCTTTTGTTGTACTGAGTGTTGAGATGTGTGGTTGCTTGTTTTTGCTTCTCCAACCTCTAGTCTGTCTGTCTTATCTAGCTTATTTTGGTTACGTTAGACAGTGGTACCAGAAATAAGATGACATCTTCAAAAAATCATTATATTTGACATCGACCTAGGGATCTAGCCATGGAAAAACAGAGAGATGACTGATATTTTAGGCATTCAGGGGATGGTGACTCATTTCATACAGTAGCAAAACATTAGGATAATGTGAGCAGCTGATCACGTACCTAACACATCTGTGACACGGGTTTGAAAGCCGGATGTGAATAATGTGCATGATTTGCTATTAACTCTATTTGACAAACTGTATTAAGTAAGAAATGAGCTCAGGCTAGGATCTGCTTGTTTGCAAGCAGAAGCGATAGAATTAGAGAGTCTTACAGAGAGCCTTTCAGTACTGGAAAACCAATTGCTTCATGACCGTAATAAATGGAAAGAGTGCGAAGGTCTTTACAGACAAATGTCTGGTAACATATTTCTAACTGATTAAATCGCCTCAAATCCAAGAACAGGTTAAGAATGTGGCTCTCAATAACTGGGTAAAATGACCAGATTAAGAGTGTGGCTTTGCTCGGAAATTAAAACAGCTTCTGTGTCACCCTGTTGCATATAATGAATAATGGAATAAAAGAGCAGAGATGTACAACATAAAAAGCAGCTGTGTTTGTTCTGGGTACATGGAGAAAATTAGAATAAAAGCCTACTGGTTATTTGTAGGTTCTACTGGTAAAGAAACTAAGTTCAGAGGGGAAATCTTTTAGAAATATAAAATGACTCTAAACTCACAAACTTGCTATGAGCAGGAAGCCAACTAGAAAAGCTCCTCAGTCTCCTAGTAGAGAATCTTCCCCCAAACCCACTTCTGATGGGAAAAAGAATAGTGGAGGGGAAAAAGCATCCTTGCTCAGACTGGTTGCTCGGTATTTGGGTATCAACCTATGAACCAGGAGGTCACAGTTTGATTCCTGGTCAGGGCACAGGCCCGGGTTTCAGGATCCATCCCCAATGGGGGGTGAGGGGGCATGCAGGAAGCAGCCTATAGATGATTCTCTCTCATTATTAATGTTTCTATCTCTCTCTCTCCCTCTCCCTGAAATCAATAAAATATATATTTTTTAAAAATCCTTGAAGTGGAAGCTAGGAGGCACAAAGAACAATGGGCTCCCTGGGGGCTCCCAAAAAGAATTTAGATCCAATAGAGGAAGAGTCCGCACCCTGGTTTAGGACCTCTCACAATGCCTGCTCACAAGGACCAAAATGGACTAATGACTGCTATGTGTCTCTCAATTTTCTCTTTAATCAATGGTATCTCTTCTGTTTCTATTTCATCATCGTTATTATTAATCATTTATTATTGAGCATTATGTATATGTTTGTATATATAAGGAAAGGCTCCCTTAACTTATCTTTTTTGTTTATATGTTTTAATTGACAGTAGCGACATCTGAACCCGGTATAGAGACTCTCACATATCAACCTGGATGTAGACTGGATTGGTCTTTGAGTGTCTCCCTTGGAGAGGAGTTGAGAGTGTTTCTTGGTGGAATTATTGGAACAAAGGATATTGGGTGACAGAGACAATCCTCAAATAATATCCCCACATTTTGCATCAGTCTCTACATTTCCTCACTCCATAGGTTTGGTAGAAACAAAAACTAGTCTTGGCCAATTAAAGGTTAATAAAAGTGGCACATGTAACTTTCAGGCTAAGGGAGTTTTACTCATATTTGATTTCCATTCTCCCTCTTCCCCTAAATTGGCGACAGCAAAATCTCGTGTGGAGGTAATAGTCACATGATTGAAACTCCCTGGATCCCTGGGTTGCTGCACAGAGCATAATGGCCATGGGATTTTGGGGGGATCCATAGAGCATTTGTGGGAATGAAAAATGGACTTCTGTTGTTAGGCTGCTGAAAATTCTCTCTCTCTCTCTCTCTCTCTCTCTCTCTCTCTTTTTTTTTTACTTACTGCTTTATAACCTCACCTTTCTTAAATAAATACAACTATTACCACATTTAATGTACATGATGAAGAAACATACTACTTTCTTGTTTCAGAGTGAAAAAATATTTAATATTTTTAGCAGACTTGTTTCTTTATTTTAATTCTTATATATTATAATAATTATTAAATCAATCTCTCTTCTCCTCTTCAGAATTCACAATACTAGAATTATTTTCTGTGATCAGGGTTCCTTAATATGTAGACCTAAAATAAAATTTAACACATAACAACAAATAAAAAATAGTGTCAAACCTGCAAATGGCAATTATTTTCCATTTCTCGGTGTCATAGGAAAGTATTTTCTGCCCTAACATCTTAGCAAAAATAAATGGAACAAGGCACCAGTGAGTTATTTAAAGGACTCATTAACTTTCATATGACCCTATTTGTAATTGAGACAGTTGTGTCCTAGAAGTACCCTCCAAGAAATGACTAATGAGGTTTCCAAACATTCTGGATTGACTGACACAGAAGGGAGTGATTCTATTTTTTAGCCAAACCTCTGTGAGGTCCAGGCAAAAGGGGAAATTTACCTTTCAAATAATTCATGACAGTGTCTAATACTAAGCATTAAGAAAAAGTAAGTATTTTTTCTAAAGTTTAAAGATCTCAATATACTAAGTCAGTAAGGAGGTAAATTTATTGACGTTTTCTCTCCAAATTGACCAAAGTTCAAGCAGATTTAGGTGTAGAAACCTTTTAACCTAATTCATGGTAGTAACAAACATTCCACAAATGCATTGAATAGCACAAAATAATTTATTTATTTGATAGTTTCCACTGCTTTGTTATATGAAATAGATAATACCTTATCTATTCCATAGAAGGTTGAATGGCAATCTGTTGTGTTTTATCACAGGATATGGCTCATTTGAATAAATTGTAACTAGATCCCTTCTTATGTTAAATAACTAGAGGCCCGATGCACGAATCTTCGTGCAAGAATGGGCCTTCCTTCCCCTGGCTGCCAGCATCACCTTTGCTCCGGCTGGAACTGCCTGTCTGCCTTCCCACGCTACCCAGAGGCCCGGAGTGGCTGGGGTGGTTCGGAATGCCTGTGCCATTGCCATGGTGACAACACGAGTGTCCCACCCCCGGCCGCTCTGTGCCAGTGTATACAAATTAACCCGCCATCTTTGTTAGGTTAATTTGCATACTCACTCCTGATTGGCTGGTGGGCTTCGCAAAGGTACGGTCAATTTGCATCTTTCTCTTTTATTAGTGTAGATAGGTCCTAGGGACTGTAATTATCTGCATCAATGATTAAAGTCTCCCTTTCAGGAGCCTAAGTTTTCTATAGCTGTAATTTTGAAGTAAACTGTTAAAAGTGAATTTAAGATAATGTTAATATAGAAATGTACTGTTGCAAATGAACAAATAATTTTTTTTTTTCAAATTTACTGAACTTTGGAATTTTCTTTGAACTTAAAGAAAACTTAAGAATTCTTACATTTTATCTTCAGAACCAATACCCCTTTTTAAAAGTTTCTATCTAGTAAAGCATAAAAACTAGTTATCATATAGTGAGGATATTTAATTTCTTTTACTCTATTTATTTAATATCCTTCAGCAGAGAAGTATACTTGCATAGTGTTTATATTTTTTATTTTTTAATATGCATTAAAATATAACTTGAATTCTTTTAGCTCATTATTCAAAGTAATAGCTTTCCATGTAGAACAAGAATTTAATTTTTTTTTACCACTATTATTCATGTCTTAGACTAACATTTTAGAGATAATTGTTTTAAAAAGTATATAATGATAAAAGTATTTAAGAGATGTTCCAGGAAATTACTACAGTTAACTTTACATGTATTTCCTCAATTATAAGGAAAAATTATTTCAATTTTCCCTATAGTTAGTGCAATCAAGAATACTTTTTCTTAAAAAAGTTAACATATGATATGGGATATTTATGCATAATTAAACCAACTGACTATGTATATAATCCTGAACAATATCTGAAATGATAAAATTATCATTCATTTATTTCTGTTGAGTTTTTTTTTTTTTTTTTTTATAATACTGTTTCCATTATGCACTACACACACACATGCATTCACACACAAAAAGACATATATCAAAAACCGGAATGTAGCCCAGCTGGTAAGCCTCAGTGGTTGAGCATCGACCAAAGGTCATTGGTTTGATTCCAGTCAGGGCACATGCCTGGGTTGTGGGCTCAATTGCCAGTAGGGGGCATGCAGGATGCAGCCAATTGATGTTTCTCTATCATTGATGTTTCTATCTCTCCATCCTTTTCCATTTCTCTTTTTGTTAAAAAAAAATCAATAAAAACGTATTTTTAAAAACCCAGAATATAAAGTATAAAATTCAATTAAAACTAGTATATGAATCTTGAAAAGAGAAAGCTACTTTAAATATTTTTGTAACTTTCTGAATGAAGCCAATGTTTTTATATAAAATTGACATAATATTGACTTCCTCAACTACTACACAAACCTCATAACTGGCCTCATGTCTACATCTCTCCAATTATTGTCTTTTTTCAGAAGATACACCTAAACAATTTTTCTAAAGTATTAAGTCCTAAAACTTCCTCATGCATGGAGGGTTACTGCATCAAGGCAAAAATCTTGCCCAACATTTAAGACTCTTCATAGAATAACCTCAATATATTCAATTAACTATATAAGGTGGGATAAAAGTAGGTTTAAGTTGTTCTTATGGAAAATAATTAATAAGTAATAATGCAAGAATAAACTCTGTGTTTTGTGTACTCACAACTGTAAACCTGTTTTTGCAACACCCCATATTTGCTACTAAGATTCAAGCTATAACTTTTGCTTGTTAGGAATGTCTTCTTACTCTCTTCTATCAGACTTTGCACTTGGACAAGAGAGGAGACACTGTACTGGAGACAGGGCTGGTGTTGCAAACCACAGTATACAAAATAATAAGCCCAAATGTAGGTTTGTAAATAGAAAATCAAAGAGTGGAATTTTATGAGACAGATGTGACTAGGAGAATAAGAGAGTGTGGTATGCAGAAATTCAGTACTTGAGCAATTTGTTGAACATGTAACTTTCTGTGTGTTTTGAGGTCTAAATGACTGCCAGTGGAACAGAGTGAATTAAGTGAATTGAACTGTTTTGCAAAAGATAACTATGCACAATCTGGAGGGAATCTTAATGACTGGAGACCACACAAGAACAGTCTACCTGTTGTCCCACCTGTACACAACTTCTGCCAAGGTCCTTGTGTATTATCATTTAAATCAGCGGTTCTCAACCTGTGGGTCGCGACCCCTTTGAGGGTTGAACAACCCTTCCTCAGGGGTCGCCTAAGACCATCAGGAAACACATATTGAATATATAATTACATATTGTTTTGTGATTAATCACTATGCTTTAATTATTTTCAATTTGTAACAATGAAAATATATCCTACATATCAGATATTTACATTACAATTCATAACAGTAGCAAAATTACAGTTATGAAGTAGCAACAAGAATAATTTTATGGTTGGGGGTCACCAAAATATGAAGAACTGTATTAAAGGGCCGTGGCATTAGGAAGGTTGAGAACCACTGATTTAAATGAAGTAGAGGTTACAAGACGGAATATTCTGATAAAAATGGGCTTAAGTTCCCTAGGCTAATGTCATGACTGACTTGAAGCAAATGAGAAAATGATTAAAATTGAGGGTTTTTTTTTTTTTTTGGGGGGGGGGTTGTGGTTTTTTTTTGTTTTGTTTTGTTTTTTACTTTCCACTATGACCATGCCCCAACCTCCACACTCAAATTAGAATCAGCCTCTTCTAATTGAGTAGGCTAATGTGAAGTTTAAGGAGCAACATTTACATAGTTAGAAAAATAAGCAAAAAAAGGGAGGGTAATATCCCATCCATGCCCATGATGTGTTAAGAAAATAATGGCTTTCAAAGATATCTACTTCTGAATCCTCAGAACCTGTGAATATGTTACTTCAATTGGCAATGACTTCAGTGATTTGATTAAGGGTAAAGGCCTGGGAGATCTTTCTGGATCTAATTCAATCTAATCACATGAGTTCCTAAAAGGAGAGGACCTTTCCCATCTGTGGTCAGAGAGAGATGGCCACATGAAAATGATTAAATTCCTTGTTGCTCATTTTGAAATGTACAGGTCTTGTGCAAGAACCAAAGAGACCTGTAGAAATTGGAAAAGTCAAGAGAATGGATTCTACCCTAAGGTATTACGTAAGGAGCTCAACTTGCTGACACCTTAATTTTAGCCCAAATTGGCAGACTTCTGACCTATAGAACTATAGGATAATAAATTTTTATTGTTTGCAGCACTAACTTTTTTGTTAAATTCTCACTGCAGTAATAGAAAATGAATACCCATGCCAATTCCATTCCATTTTCTTGAGTTTGTTCATGATCTTCAGCAAAGTGGCCTCATGCTTTCTTTGTCTATTGGAGTGCTATGGTAAATTCAGAGTTTGAGAAAAACTCGATTTCTCTGAACAGTCCTCTTCTGTTCCTCATTTACTCTAACTTCCACTCGAACTGCATTACCTGTAGCCCATCTATATACATAAAAGGCTAATATGCAAAGTATCCTCTCGGTAGTTCGACCAGGAGACTGGGAGTTGGATCACTCGCTATGATGTGCGCTGACCACCAGGGGGCACCACAGACTGAAGGCCCCAGCCAGCAGCTGGCAGCCGAGGAAGGGAGGCCTGGCCAGCAGCTGGAAGGCCCTGATTGGTCCTGATCACCATCCAGGCCTAGGGATCCTAATGGTGCACAAATTTCATGCACCAGGCCTCTAGTATCATATAATACAGCCGTGGGCAAACTACAGCCCACGGGCCGGATCTGGCCTGTTTGAAATGAGTAAAACTAAAAAAAAAAAAAAGACCGTACCCTTTTATGTAATGATGTTTACTTTGAATTTATATTAGTTCACACAAACACTCCATCCATGCTTTTGTTCTGGCCCTCCGGTCCAGTTTAAGAACCCATTGTGGCCCTTGAGTCAAAAATTTTGCCCACCCCTGATATAATAGGACCCTGAATTGCCATCTGATGATTTTGTCCATTTTACTTTTGCTGCCAGACTACATTGTAAACATATCACAAATATGATTTAAGTTTATTCCCTTTTTTGGCTCTTCCAGTGCACATGGAACAATAAACATTTTTATTACTCAAAATCATTTGGAGTAATAAAATTAATCATTTGAATCTTTTTCTTCCAATCCAGGGAAATAACCTTTCATTTCTACTTACTGTGCCATCTTTATGATACTGTGTGATAAACGATTGGAATACATTGCAGATTGGTCTCTTTTCTTTGGGAACATACGCTGGACTCACTATTCTGAATTCATACAAAGCCTGCCATGGAATTTCTCATATTGCCTTACAATTCAATGAAACAAATTTTCCAAAGTCAAATATACTACACTCAGTCTCATTCTGAAGCCATAACTTTCATTTATGTTTTTAACATTGGAACCAAAATAGCCACAAATTAGTTGCCAAACAAATCTAATTTATGTATTTAGCATTTGTATGTGAGTCATGCTCCCAGTATTTTTGTCTTACTTGTTGCAAATTGCCCCTAATTGGAAAGTACTGTAAGCAGTAAAATATGAAGAGAAGAGCCACCAGTACTTTGAAGTTTATTGGTTACAAAACTTATACGGGTTTTCCCATGTTAATTTTAATGAGCATGAAGCCTAGTTGCTTTTTTTTTTTTCCTGCTTCAATTTTGTCACCTCATTCTAGTTATGGAATAACTGGTGTTTTGGCGGATATTTTTCAGACCAGACCATTTCCTCAAGTAGAAGCTTTGTTCTTATAAATAGAAACAATTATATTCATGTGTTTGGTAGATGAATCCAGTAATGTGTGTGTTCCACAGAATCTCTCATGAGCAGTTTCCTCAATTCTTTGGAATTTCACTCTTGAATTTGATCAGTGGACACAATTCAATCTCGAAATTATGTTTTCCTCTGAACACACACCTCATCTTGCATGCATGTACTTAATTGTGTTAGATAAACTTTGGAGATATTAACCATAGAGTTATAAATTAACTCTATGAGTTATAAGCTAATTTTTAACTCTGTCCACTGGGGTTTATCTAATATAAGCTCACTCCAGCCCCTTCAGGTTGGCTGGCGTCACTGGCCTAGTGTGGACTCAGTGGGACATCCTATCCAGGCAGCTTTGCCCCAGGTATTCCCCACTGTCCTTTTGGGACCAGTGGGTTAGCCCAGGCATGCCCTTCTTGTGACAGTGGCAGAAACACACGAGAGGAAATGGAAATAACATTTCCTGGGCTTGAAACTGGCACCCGATGACCTTTGCTGCATTCTATTGGCCTGAGAAAGTCTCATGACCAAACTCATAGCCAAGGGATGGGAATATAATCGGGCCCCTTTGTGGGATGAAGTTCAAAAGTCTTGTGGAAAAGAGCATAAAGAAAAAGAAAAAATGGGAGGCCACACTAATGCAACCTACCATCATAACAATTGCATTTTCTTTGAAAACATATTCTAGTTCCAAACTAAAATATTAACCCATATTCTTAACTATTTGAGTAGGGGATACAAGGAAACTTTCTAATTTCCTGAGGGAGGAAGGAGACACCACGGATGTCATGTTTTCGGGGATCAGGTGTTCCCTTCCTATGAAATGATATTGCTCGTGTTCTTTCAGAACCTCCTGTGCGTCTCTCTGGGTTCGGTTTTCAGCACTACAACCTCTCAATGAGTGACTCATTAAACTAGTCACCACTATAGCCACCCACTCACCTCATGCCGCAGCCTCCAGCTCTGTGGCTGATGTCACATAAGCATGAAAACTGTAGAATCCAGAATTCCTATTCAACTCTGGTGCCAAAAATTAAGTCTTAAAATTTCAGGAGAGCATTTGAGAGTTATTATCTGTAAGTAAAATAACTTGATTGCCGGGGAACCTGATCCTAAGGTGACTATTACTCACTCCCAGTAAGTTAAGCGGAAATTGGAGGAGGGAATCTTAGCCCAGGGGTATGACTGAAGATAGAAAGCCGGAAATGTCTACAGCAGCTGAGTGGGTGAACATATTTTGTCTAAAAAGATAAGGCAGCTGAACAGAGAGTGAGAAGACATGAGCCAAATTTACACACACACAAATAGTGGAAATAATCTCTGAGTATCCAATTTGGGAAGAAGTGAAGGAGATAATAATGCTCTGGGTGGCTAGTGATGAGAGAGCACAGAGGTTAATGATGCCTGCGAGATAGCTCAGTAATGCCTCCAAGGTGTCAGAGAAGAATTCACCGCTAGTGAGAGGTGTTCTTTTTGTTTATTTGTTTTTAACCAGTTTACCAAGAAAGTTCAGTTATTGTAAAGATTCAAATATGCAATATTTTTGTTTGCTTGCTTGCTTTGCTTTCCAGAATATTTTAAAATATAACCAATGGGACAATCTTGAAGCAACGAAGGGACATATTCATCAAGAAGAGGCCTCCTAGCAGGTAATGGGGAGAAAAATGCTATTTCTAAAAGGTGAAGGGCTCTTTGCTTTGTGTTTGACTGTAAGTGGAACTTAAAACTGTTTTAAGGAAATTATTAGCATCTTTATATTCTTACAGCCAGTCTTCAAGTAATCTAAAAGCAGAGCAAAAGATCTAATCAAGTGTCTACTCATTTTTCCAAATTCAACTATAGAGAATATTAATTGTTTTTTTAATTTCTGTGAGAGATAGAACTTGTCTTTACATAAGTAATTTTGTATCTATAATTAACAGTTGTATGTTTTAATATTTTATTTTCTCATATAATTTGTCACTATGATCTCAACAATTAAGACCTAAATATTTTACCCAAGTTAACCTAAAAATGTAAACTTTTGTGTCACAGAATTACTATTTAAAAATAGCTAAGTCTGAATTAGGGTAGAAACAAAAGATAATCAGATATTCTGAATATTATTAATATGATTTTAAATCCACTTGTTTTAAATGACTCAGCTGTCTACCTTTCTCCTATTATGTACTATGGATAAAAGTCTATGTGCATGCGCAAATGTAATCTATATACCATATGCACATCTGTGTATATATCTTGCACAGGTTACATATATGTTATCTATCCATCCATCACCTGTGTGTGTATCCATCTATTTGTCATCTATACTGATCTTCTACTGGTCAGGTAGTTCCATTATTATCTTTTGTTGTCATGGAAAACCTTGCTGCCCTAGATAGCTCTGCCTCCTGCTGGGAGCATGCTGTGTTAGCTTATGATTTATGTATTCATCTTTGTATGTCCCCTCATCTTTTGCTACTAAAGAAATTTCACATCCTACAACTTCATTTCTATGTATCTCAATTTCCTTTCATATAAAGTGAAAATAGAAATATCCTATATAATAAAAAGCTAATATTTTAATTAGACCAGACGGCAGAATGAACTTCTGGAATGATCAGTGGGTGGGGGGCAGGGCCACAAGGCAGCTGGGGCCACGAGGGCTGAGCCCCTTGCACAAACTTCATGCATCGGGCCTCTATTATATTGTAAAAGTATTGTTGAACTATAACTAAAGCAATGTATATAAAGAATCTTGGAAAGACAGGTGTTTACAATGAAATGGGGAATTGAAAAAAGAAAGGGTTGATCCATACTAAAAAAGGACTTCAACAGAGCAGCCAAGTTTGTTTGTATGTTTTTAATTTTTTAAATTATATTTAAAGCCTAGCTACTCTAAGTTTTCCTGGAAATCATAATTATCTATGATTTCCATAGATATTCCATATTTTATTTGAGGATGTATCTGTTAAACTGTATAATACGGAGGAAACACATACATTAATATATAAGGATTGGTATATGTGTGCACACATGTCTGACTCTCATGAGGCTGTGCAACTGTGGAGCATGCATACCACAGTGTGAAGATGAAATATATGAATTGCAGTTTGCCTATGTTATCACATTTAATCCTTATACATTCTTAAACACATCTTTCATCATTTCATGCTTATGTTCAAAACCTGCAATGTCTTCCTTTGTCTGAATAGTAAGTTACTAACTAGTCCCTTAGATTGCTATTCCAGGTTATCTAGAATCTGGCCACAAGTTACTTTTCTGAGGTTATTTTCTACTTCTGTCCAATAAGATTCCTTGATTCAATAAGACTAGCCTACCCATGCCACCCACAATTCCACAGACACATCCTCACCTCTATTTTGCAGTGTCCTTTCCCATCTGAGATGGTTTTCACCTTGACCCAAAATTATACATCGTACGTTCTTTAAATAGCAAGTCTAGCTTTTACCTGGTGGTATTTATGGAAATCCTAGCCCATGGTTATCCCACTGTTATCTGAAAAACTAATATCTATATTATTAGTCAAAAATATTAATTTACTAATCCTATATAATAAAAGGCTAATATGCAAATCAACCAAATGGCAGAAGGACCAGTCACTATGATGCACACTGACCACCAGGGGACAGATGCTTAACACAGGAGCTGCCCGCTGGTGGTCAGTGCACTCCCACAGGGGCAGTGCTGCTCAGCCAGAAGCCGAGCTCATGGCTGGTGAGCACAGTGGCAGTGGTGGCAGCCTCTCCTGCCTCCACGACAGCGCTAAGGATGCTCGACTGCCAGCTTAGCGGGAGCGGGCCTAAGACGTCAGTTGGACATCCCCCGAGGGCTCCAGGACTGTGAGAAGACGCAGGCCGGGCTGAGGGGACCCCCCTCTGAGTGCATGAATTTCATGCACTGAGGCCTCTAGTTAGTAATAAAATTTGACATTTCTCCTGTTGGTGAAGATTTAATTGACTAATATACTGAGTTTTACAAAATAGTATATTAGGTTGGTAAATTATAATTTTTTATAAAATAATAAAGTATTTCTGAGTTTTCCTATATTGTTATTCTTTCCCCATACATATATATATTCCTAACTTACAGAAAATAAAAAATAATGTCAGATCATAATACTGGCGGGAAGAAATTATTACCATTTCTTATAACCACCAGTACCACATCAAAGTCTCTGAATAGCAAGAACTCAGAAAAAAAGCTTGTTCTTATTCAAATGCTAATAGTTGATAGTGACATGTAACTGTATTGCTTTTTCATACAAATTTAATATACCATTTATCACTACCTCTGTCTCTCATTCTTCCATCCAGGAACCATGACCTCTTACTTCAACTGGACTCATGGGTTTCCCTTTTGACCCTTCACTTTAGTCTCCCTACAGTAGCCAGAATGACCATTTTAAATGTCAATATGATCATTTAATTTCATTGCCCAAATACTCTATTGGCACCCTTTCATGGTTTAACATAAAATCCAAACTCCTTCTTTATGACGTGCTTTGACTCAGACAACTCTGACCACTCCTCCTGCTGTTCATTTCCCCCAAACAAGGCCAGACTCCTTGCTGCTTCTTGAACGTAACAAGGCATGTTCCATCACAGATGTCAGCTTTGCTCATTGCTCACCTCTCCCACACATCCCCACATCCTTGGAGAAGCCTTCCCTGACCAGCCTGAAGGAAATATATCCCCATCATTCAGAATCCACTCACACTGCTTTATTTGTCATTATGACACTTACTACTACCTAAAATGATATTTTACATTCACTGGGCCATGTAGTTATTATCTATCACTACTTACTAATAAAAGAATGACATACCTGTGAGTGTAGCATCTATGTCTTCTTTGCCATTTTATTCACAGCATTTAGGTTATCATCTGGCATATACTATATGTTCAATTAATCTGTTTTGAATAAATGAATTAGTCTTTTCAAATACCTAGTAGATTAGAAATATAAACATGTCCTTTTTAGTTTATAGAAGTAGGGTGTTCCATATAATGTTTTTTAAAAAGATGTCCTGGTCCAAGTACCCAAAGATGAGGCTGTTCTTTTGTCTCAGATCTGCAGCTTCAGGCTGCATCGCAGTGTCTCTTTATGAAACTGATACAGATTACTTGCCTTTGTCCTTGTCGCTTGGGGTCATAAAGTTTATGAGCAAGATCCTTTAAATAAAGTCATTTAAAGCAGCACATTATTATTAATTCCTGGGCATGACTAAAAACACAATTCTTCTACTTGATTCCAAAGAAAGATGATAATGTACATTTGGTAAAAATCCCCTAGAAATAAGTTTATACAGAACACAGGATATTAAAATACATTTTTTTAAAAGTTCCCAGACATACTAAACTTGTAAAATGTCTGGCTCTGAGCTGGTTTGAGGTTTTGCTGAGACTCCAAATATAGGTTTGTGTGTTTTATGTGTCTATCTCTGTAATTATTGATTTCCATGGGGATGCTGTTTTGGCAAAGTAGGTTTATTGTTTTCAGTGAGAACAATAATAATAGAATTTTAAATGAGATGAATTAACATTGTACTCCAGTGATATCTTTAGTTTCAGGGCTGGATACATATTTGAAAGACTAAATTAAAGATCAATCATAGAAATAAAATCCAGTCACCGTGTAGACACAACGGTACACACAAACGAGAGAGAGAGAGAGAGAGAGAGAGAGAGAGAGAGAGAGAGAGGCTATATAAAAACCAAGTGAAGATCAATGTAAAGCAAAAAAAAAATAACAATAATAGTTTGCACAAAAATGAATACCTTACCCAAATGTTTAATAATTTCTTAAAAATATTATGATTAAAATAATTTTTCACTAGCAAGTACTTCCAATTATTACCACTTGCTACATCTCTGAGATAAAAGTGATTCACTGATTTGAGTAAGAAAAAGAACTCCAAATACAAATCTCTGGATTTTCATTTTGTCACAAGATTGTGAACATATGATGTAACTTTTAGACAGTGCCCAGAATAACAAAAACAAAAACAAAAAAGAACATAGGGAGCCTGCAGTCTGGGCACATGCCCCAACCAGGTATGGAACCTGTGACCTATTGGTTCATAGGTTGAAGCTCAACCACTGAGCAGTGCTGGCCAGGCCTAGCGATGTGATATTTAAGTGATCTACAAAATAACTGCCTTGTTTTTTTCCCCCTCATATCCCTCATTATAAAGATAACTAACATGCTTTTAGTTGCAATTCATCTACAGAAGATAATGATTTAATTTCATAAGTAAGTTTGACATACAGGTGACCTATTGGGTTAAAATAAAAAAGAAATAATAAAAGGGTTACATATAATAAAAAAGGACTGGGTCCTAGTCAGAAGCTCACTGTTTTGATGAGATCCACTAAAAGTTCAGTGAAAAAATTTCAATCTATGAAGTTGTAAAGAAAATTAGACATTTTGTGGTTTATACCCTATTTAAAAACTATTATAAAGCATCTGTAAATAAGTGTAAATATTTTATGTGTTTAATTTTTCATAGCACCTATAGCATTACTTCATGCTACCTTTTACTTGACTGAACCATAAAGTCCCTGGGAGCATTTACTTTGCCTTAGTTATGTTTTTATTTCCAGTATTTTCAATGAATTACCACTTATTTGTTGAATGTGCTACTAAGAAGGTCCACTATTTTATAAACCTAAGATTTCTTAAGGACCTTTTTAAATCAACAAGATTGTTAATTTGGCTAAAGGAAAGTGAATGGCTCCCAAAGAATTATGTCCAATCTCTCTAGCCTAATCTTTGCTATTTATACTTGGATTTCAGCCTATATTTTTAACCCAATCTTCTCTATCTATCTATCTATCTATCTATCTATCTATCTATCTATCATCTATCTATGCCTTCTCATTATTCCAAATGTATCCTTTGCTTCCTCAACTACATTTTTCCCCCATTCTGTTTTTCCTGTCTGAAATATTGTTTCCCCTCCCTAGGTCTTATCAAAAGCTTAGATTGTTAAACCTTAATTCAAACCCAATCTTTTGAAATAATCAGAATAACTGTAGATGGCTAAATTAGAAAACCATCTTTTTGGAACATCTATAGAAAATCTACCCTTTGAATGCCCAGAGAAATTTCTAAAAAAATTATTGTTTGCAGTAATATTGTAAGAAGTTGTGCTTTATTTATGTACATTCCTTAGCTTTTTAACTATATTTTAGGATTCTTAAACATATAAACACACATTATATACATTATTTCTGAGAGTTTGCAGGTTTAGTTTATAACACTTCTGTTTAAAGGCAGTTGTATATAACCTAAAAGAAACCAAATAGCATTCATTGGCATGTTTATTTAGATGGAAAATTAAGTAATTAGACTAAATTGTGGAGACATTCCCCAAGCTGGTTACTGCACCCATAACCTATACATTTATTTATTAATAGAACATATATTTTCCTCACATTTCATCCATGATTTCTAGGGGGGTTTTGCTATCAATACTTTGTATATCCTGTAGGTGTGATCTGAACAGGGAGAAATAGAGGAGAGTGGTAGTAGTAGATTCATAAATGTAATTCATAGATTTGTTTTCAGACCCCCCAACAAGTTGCTTAAATTCTTAATACCTCAATTTTTCTCAAAAACTAAACTTGGAATGAGATGAGCCTGCCTTATAAGTTTTATTTTGTGTTTTGCGGATTAAATGAGTAATACATAAACTAGGACATTGACCTGCCTAATAACAAGCTCTCAGTAATTTTCTGCCATCATTAAATGCAAACACAATGAAAAAAATCTCACATAACCAAGTAAATAAGTTTGACTCATTTTTTTATATGGTTGGATTTGGAATAACAATTTACTTGCTAGCATGCCCGTCATCTTAAAGCGGCTAGAAAAGGACGTGTGGATTATTGTTAAACAGAAAGGCCTTTTCTGTTGTTTATGGATGAGGCAAGTGACTCCCCTGAGGAAACCTGGAGCAATTCTGCCTGGAGCGCTCATCTATTGAGGCAGAAAGAATGTGCTCCATGTTCTTGCTTGATTGAGCGTGAAGCATGGTTGTAACCTACAGAGTCATACAAGGTGAAGTGAAAATTAAACATCAGAGATACATTTTCTACTATGGTGGTATCTCAGAAATGCAAAATAACTGTGGTTACTGCCCTGGCCGGTGTAGCTCAGTTGGTTGGGCATGATTCTGTGCGCCGAAAAGTTGCCAGTTCAGCTCTGGTCAGGGAAGATGAGCTGGCTGAGGGCTTGATCTGGAGCCCCGATCAGGGTGCATGCAGAAGGCAGCCAATTGATGGTTTGCTCTCACATCGATGTTTCTCTCTATTTCTCCCTTTTCCTTCCTCTCTCTTTAAAAATAATTTTTTTTTAAAATTAAAAATGTGGTAACCGACATGGATAAGCATATCAATAAAATAACTAACAGAATATGAGACAGTCAAATCTAGTTTGGGAAAGACTCTTCTTTCCCAAAGTGAGGGACAGGTTTAGGGAATATTTTTGGAGGCTAGAGTTAATGGTTCAAAGCCTGATTTACCACTTTAGAGCTCTGTGATTTGGAACAAGTTACTCAAACACTTGCCATCTCTTTTTCAAATATGAATGGGCACAATTGTAAAACATTGTAAAAAGTGCAGAGAGCACAAATCCAGTGCTGTCAAACTTAGACAGCTCTGAACCTTAAAAGCACCAAAATGTTACTCTAATAATCGTTTTATGATGGTTAGAATACTCTTACTATTCTGGTTCCAAACTCTAAACACATAAGGGCATTTCTTTCATTCAAACTAGTTTGTGGTGATGGTGGTGTGAACAGATCGATTGTACTACAAGTTGTATAAAAATATTGCACATTTCGCTTATGCAGAGTACATGATACTTGAACTTGATAATAAATGATTGTGTTTCTGGTTTATGAATTTACTATACTATATTTTCATTGTTACTTTAGAGTGTGCTCTTTCTGGTTATAAAAAACACACAAAGTTTGCAATAAAATAATATGCAGTGTTACACCATCTACAGCCTCATACAACTCATATTGACCATGCCTTTTGATGATATCATTTTCTCTTCTGCTTGATTTAATATCATGTTTTTTAGCCTAGGAGAAGTAGGCTATACTATATAGCCTAGGTGTGTACTAGGCTATGCCATCTAGATTTGTGTAAGTGCACGCTATGGTGTTTGCACAATGATGAAAGAATCTAATGGTGATTTCTCAGAATATATTCTGGTCCTTAAGTGGCACATGTTTACGGGTGGGGTTCCCTTCCAAGCATGAGTGTTTTAGTAAACTGGGTAAGACAATGTTCTCTTCAGCATGGAAAATAAAGGGGACTCTCTGCTACATATTCTTTCCTGTCATGTCATTTATTTTCCTGTGAAACAAACTCCACCCAAACTCCACTCAGATCTCCCCACAGGGTTGAACTGATTTTCAACTCTGTCTGTATTCTTAATTGTTATTATAGGATTGATATATGTTTTTATTCCTTTTGTAGGGCCATAACCAGAGGTAATGATAAGGCAAGATCCTATTGCTGGTCAGTGGGAAGAGAATGAGTGTACAGGGCAGCTTTGATCAAGAATTATATAACTCTACTTCATTGAAGGCATTCTGTGTTTTTAAGTGCCTTCATTCTTTTTTTTTTTTTTTTAAGTGCCTTCATTCTTGTGGTTAAAAGAATGCAAACAATTCTACAGTTCCACCTCTCCTCCCTCCCCGCCCCCTCCCCCTTGTTCTTTTTTTTTCAACTCTTCCTCCTCAAAAATCTCTCTGTGTCCTTAGGGCCTGCCTGACCTAAATAGTTTATTCAAAATTTACTAAGTTCTTTTGCGTCTAAAAGTTACTCTTGATTTTGTTTTCCTTTTGCTTCTGATCCATAATTACTCCGAAAAAATTATACAAACAAAAAACAATAGCATAGTAGTGTTAACAGAAAAGTATTTTTTGCTATTGGAAAAGATAAAGACTTAGGTTCTTATATCATACAACAGAAATAATCTTGAGTAATACAATACTTTGTTTTTTATACCATACAACAATATAATTTTCCTGTGACTAAAATAACTAAATATAGAAATTCAAATGACTAAAGTATCAAAACAAAACAAATAAATATAGCTTAAATTAAAAAGTGTGATAGACTTCTAAGCTTAAATGATACAAAAAAATAAAAAGAAAAAAGTAAATACTTGAAAACACAAAATGAAAATTTTGATTTAAAAATTATTTCACATATTTAATTCCTACATTTCTTCTCTTGATTTAAACAGTGTTGATGTGCAAAGCACAAGTTAACAAAGTGTTTTCAGGAAATATGCAACGGATTATGTTAGTATATAAAACTTATTGGGTTTCAGGACCTCATTATATTCATTTAAATTATTTAGGATCCTAAGATATGTTTATATCTATTTACATACACTATAATATAAATTATAACACAGACATTTAAAGATATGTATATATTGCTTCATTTTAAAGTATAATAAGCTAATCATTCGTTTAAACAATGTCTACTTTAATGAAAACATATTTCCAAAACAAATGAGTGAGAATGTAACATTGTTTTATATTTTTGTGCATTTCCATAATACCTGGCCTAGTCGTTGGGTTCTCACTTCTGCACTTACATTTAATCTCTGGTGACAGCTCCCATCTGTAACCTCTGGAAAGCTGCACTGTACACTTCCCAGAAAATAAGAGTCAGAGAGGCAATCTGTATATTCAGATGATTTAAAAAGTAGTTTTGTCCTTGCAGAGCATCTGAAAAGTTCTTGAGGAATTTAGGGTTCTCTAGATCAAGCTCTTAGAACAATTGTCCTTGGCCAACCGGGACCACACCAGAGGTGGAATTACTGTCACAAAAGCAGCATGGCTGCTGTATAATTAAGCAGGACTGGACTACATGTGAAAGCAACAGTTGCAAAGTTCCCTAAACCATAATAAAAGTTATTATGGTTACGTAGCCATTCAAATTAGGTTAATCTCATTAATGAAGCGGAAACATGTTTATATTATAAAATTAAAAATAAAAGATACAAAATTGTATGTTTCATGTGGGCAATTAAAATACCTACAGGTATATTTTTTACAATGACTGGAAATTATATCTAAGTTAAGCTGTTAAAATTGTTTTTTAAAAAGGACCATAAGATAAACTTGGAAGAAAATGCGTCCAAAATGATCACCTTTGGGAACATAGATGTGTATTTCTAAATGTCCAATAAGAATGAGAATCATCTCCATCTCCTGGGCCATCGTGGAATTTTAGGCCAGTGAACTCTTCTCTCCCAGGGTTCCTATTTCTCTCACTTAATGAATCAATTCTTTGTTGGTTAAAATTAGGTCCAGAGAGTCATTTCCCAAATAATTCATTTCCTTTATCTTTGACGAATGGAATTTTCAATAAGGTGTGTCAGCAACTTGTCATATGATGTGACTTTGTTGAAAGAGAATTTCAGCAGATGTCTATAGACAAACTCTCCCATTGCTACTTTGTTTGGCTTCTTAGGCAGCTTGATGATCTGCTGCAGGACAAGCCATCCATTTCCTTCCCCCAGCTGTTGCTCATGGTGCACTCCCACACTACTGTTTAGTGTGTAACTTTCCCATTTTCCCCCTCATCCATTCGTCCTACAGTATGTTTCTTATCTAGATGAATGAATGAGCCTGTCTTTGAGCAGGCACAGTGTGGGGCTCGGTGTGCTCACTCTTTCGAGTAACCCACACAGTCCAGTATTTGGGTTTCAAGGAATCCTCCTCTCAAACTTGGTAGGTTTCCATAGCAGTCTGCAGACAGATTGTTTGCTTCTGGGGGAGCACATATGCAGTAAATCTGTGCACATATAATGTATACATTGTGAATATAGGAATTAATTTGATATGTTACAGAAGTCTGGAGATATTTTAATTGTTACATTCTTTTTAAAATGTATCTTTATTGTTGAAAATGCTATAGATGTCTCCTTTTTTTTTCTCCCATTGACCTTCTCCACTCTGCTCCCATCCCCTTCCGGGTCTTCACCACGCTATTGTCTATGCCCAGGGGTTATGTATATGTGCACTTAAAACGTGTTCACTATACTACTGAATTAGTTTGCCTCAGTTAACATTCATTTACAGTGTAATTTGTTTAAATTAACTCATTTTTGTGTACATAGAGATGAAATGTTTGAATTGCATTTTTATCTTTATTGGGCTACATAGATGTGTACATTCCCAATGTAAAAAAAAAAAAAAAAAGGATAAATATATTACAGACTAGAGGCCCGGTGCACAAAAATTTGTGCACTCAGGGGGGTCCCTTAGCCCGGCCTGTGCCCTCTCGCAGTCTGGGAGCCCTCAGGGGCTGTCCACCTGCTGGCTTAGGCCCGCTCCCTGGGGGATCGGGCCTAAGCTGGCAGTCAGACATCCCTCTGGCAGCCCAGGAGCCCTTGGGGGATGTCCACTTGCCAGCAGGGAGCAGGCCTAAGCTGCAGTCAGACATCCTTAGCGCTGCTTGGCTTTTGGCTAAGCAGAGCTCCCCCTGTGGGAGCACACTGACCACCGGAGGACAGCTCCTGCACTAAGCGTCTGACCCCTAGTGGTCAGTGTGTGTCATAGTGACCAGTCATTCCCAGTCATTCTGCTGTTAGGGTCAATTTGCATATTACCCTTTTATTATATAGGATAGAGGCCTGGTGCATGGGTGGGGGCTGGCTTGTTTGCCCTGAAGAGTGTCCTAGATCAGGGTGGGGGTCCCGCTGGGGTGTCTAGCCAGCCTGGGTGAGGGTCTGAGGGCTGTTTGCAGGCTGGACAAGCCCCCCAGCGGGGACCCTCACCCTATGGGGGTGTGGCCAGCCTGGGTGAGGGGCTGATGGCTGTTTTCAGGCTGGCCACACCCCCTTCAGCATGGAGGTCCCCACTGGGGTGCCTGGCCAGCCTGGGTGAGGGGCTGATGGCTGTTTTCAGGCTGGCCACAGCCCCTTCAGGGTGGGGGTCCCCACTGGGGTGCCTGGCCAGTCTGGGTGAGGGGCTGTTGGCCATTTTCAGGTTGGCCACAGCCGCAGGCTGGAAGCAAGTATCTGGGATTTATTTATCTTCTATAATTAAAACTTTGTAGCCTTGAGCAGAGCTCAGGGCCAGTAGGGCAGGTGGGAACCTTGGCTTTCTCCATTGCGGGGGGCAACCCAAGCCTCCTGCTCATTCCAGCTCTGTGGCCACCGCCATCATAGTTGGGTTAATTTGCATATTCGCTTCTGATTGACTGGTGGCCGTGGCTTGTGGGCATGGCTTATGGGTGTAGTCGAGGTATGGTCAATTTGCATGTTTCTCTTTTATTAGATTAGATAGCTGATGGTAATGTAAAATTACCAGTAAAGATATCACAGTTTTATGAAAGTTTGCAAATATTAGTAGTTAACAGAGTTCTATTATAAATATAGAAATGAATTGCATATGTGCTGGGCCATGTGAAACTTCAAGTGCATGGATTTTTATAAGAAGCCATAACTAAAAAATGGAATTAGAAAATTTGATAAGGATGATCTTCCAATGATATAGTTGCCCTTGGTCACCATCATATTCATTTTACACAACTCTGCCAAATGTTGTCCTGATTCTTTCTGATATTTCCAGAGCATATGCTTGAATACACCTTCTGATGTTGTTGATGGACCCATAAAAGCCTGGATTAGTAATAGTAAAATTAACATTTGTTAAGCATTTATTATGTGGTTGGGATTGAGAATTCTCTACTTTGTCTCAAATTGCTGTGAGGTAGATATGATTATTATTGCAATTTTATGGGTAAGCCAACTGAATTGGAGAGATTAAGTGACTTGTTTAAGGCCATCCATTTTAGTTCTGACAGAAGAGTATTTATCTTAGAGATTATCTTCAGACCTCCCATTCATAACTACTAAATATACTACCCAAAACTATAGAACATCATTAAAGAAAAACAAAGCCAAAAGAAATAAGAGAGTGAATGTTAAACTATTTACTAGAACTAATGAAACTTATAAAAGTGAAAGAGGGGGGAGACCAGAGCCAAGCTCACCTTCCCATTTTCTCTTGCAGGATCCTTAGCACAGGGAGGAAGAAAGAAAACAGCCTCCTCTCCCAAGTCCTTCATTAACCTCCTGGGCCTAGCCTTAAATATGACACTCTTAGTCTGTTGGTGATGTTATTTGTATTCACATAATTTAGCACAGGGAGACTTTTTTGAGATTCTCCTTGTTGTTCACGGCACTTTTCCAGAAGGCTTAGCTTCCTACTCTGTATCAGGAGAGTCATCATTTTTGAGGCATTATTAGTAATGAAGAGTCCTTCTTTGACTCTTCCATTTTATATTAATTCTTCTCGCTAAGGATGCCTATTTATTATTTTTTCTTTAAATATAGACTAGTGCTTCTTATTTATTTATTTATTTATTTATTTATTTATTTATTCAACTCGTCAGGGCATTTTTTATTTGCTATTGATTGTAGTTCTAAGTAAAGAAAATTAAAAATTTACATTATTAGCATGAACTTTACCATTCATATTTATACTAGAGGCCCAGTGCAAAAAAATTTGTGCACCTGGGGGGGGGTCCCTCAGCTCGGCCTGTGCCCTCTCATAGTATGGGACCCCTTGGAGGATGATCACCTGCTGGCTTAGGCCCATTCCCTGGTGTATTGGGCCTAAGCTGGCAGTCAGACATCCCTCTGGCAGCCCAGGAGCCCTCGGTGGATGTCCACTTGCCAGCAGGGAGCAGGCCTAAGCCGCAGTTGGACATCCTTAGTGCTGCTGAGGAGGCAGGAGAGGCTCCCACCACCACCGCTGTGCTGGCAGCCATCAGCCTGGCTTGTGGCTGAGCAGAGCTCCCCCTGGGGGAGTGCACTGACCACCAGGGAGCAACTCCTGTATTGAGCATATACCCCCTGGTGTTCAGTGTGTGTCATAGTGACCATTCCCAGTTGTTCTGCTGTTATGTTCCATGTGCATATTACCCTTTTATTATATAGGAGTGCCTGGCCAGCCTGAGTGAGGGGCTGTGGGCCGTTTTCAGGCTGGCTAAGCCCCCCAGAGGGGACCCTCACTCCATGAGGGTGTGGCCAGCCTGGGTGAGGGGCTGATGGCTGTTTGCAGGCTGGCCACGGCCCCCAGCCACCCAAGCTCCCAGTGGAGGCTGGCTGGAAGTGGGTATCTGGGATTTATTTGTCTTCTATAATTGAAACTTTGTTGCCATGAGTGGAGGCCACAGCCAGCTCAGGGTAGGCGGGAAGCTTGGCTTCCTCCATCACCCAAGTACCCAAGCCTCCTTCTTGCTCTAGCTCCGTGGCTGCCAGCTGCCATCTTGGTTGGGTTAATTTCCATATAGTTGCTCTGATTGCTGGTGGGCATGGCTTGGGGCGTAGCAAAGGTGTGGTCAGTTAGCATCTTTGTCTTTTATTAGTGTAGATTGTGCAGTATAATAGTACTTCATATTTAAAAGACCTAACCTCCATGCTTTGTTAAGATAGATACATATCTATGTTATAAGATAAGATAAAATAGATGGTATTTGTATATATGAAAAGCTTCATTGATTTAGTGGTAGAATCTCTTCTACTGTATTATAGCTTTCCAATTTTATTGTTGCTTTGTTATTCTTATTTGTTCCTTTCTCCCATTTAAGACTATTGCAATCATTGGTTTCTATTTTGCATCATTTCTCCAATTCATTATAAATATTCTTTCTCAAGTCCATCTAACTAGATAATACGGCTTTAAAACAAATCCAGCACTTCTTGAAATCATGCTTCTAGTTTAGTCATCTCTCCTTTGGATAATCATCTCCAGAGGAACTCTGAACCACTGTGGTTCTCCATGGTGACTACTTCAGAAATTGTGAAAAACAGATTATTTTTCCCAAGATCAGTCATTTCAAGTTCCAAGAGCTCCTGCTTACTTTTAGTTGTGTTTTTTTTTTTTTTTTTTTTTGGTTTTTAGTATCTACCAGGAACCAACTAACAGTTGTTAACACCAGCCTTTGAAAGTCAATTAGCTGTAAACTAACCAAAAATCAGAGCACAAGATCATTAACAATCATACAAAATTAATTAAGCTCACCTTTTATGAAAAAAAACAAAAATCTTGCTTCCTGCCAAATCTAGTAAGTTTTTGTAGGAGAATTGAGATCTTCCATTTTCTTCCTGCTTCCATGGCTTGGTCACCAAGCCAAGAAAGTAAATTACACTGATTTTCTCTTTGTAAAGCTACCTCGGGCTCTTTGTGCTGAATAAATAAATTTCTTCCCAATAACATCCTGATTAGTTTATCATATTGGCTGTGGAAAAGTTTCCTGTTTCCTAAAGTTACATGTCTTTTCTACCATCTTTATGTCTGGCTAATGGGGTATTCACTGAAATAGTAGTATCACAGAACTCTCTTTTGCCCTTCTTGTCATTGCTATGCACAATTATACCTCTTTTGTGTTTTCCTCTTTTTCATCTTGCCTTCCTTTCTTCCTTCCTTTGATAGATGACACATTTGTTTATCTCATGTCCTCATGTCTCAAAATTTATTGTCAATTTCATTTGATGTGGGAAAGAATGAAGACAATCTAGTTCTAATTTTGTTTTGAATTATTTAATTTCTTTACATTACTGCTGAGTAGATGGCAACCTCTCTAGAATATCCTGTTTTGCTTCATTCCTATATTGTTTGTCTTCTGATTTAGCATAGTTTTATAGCAAAAGTTAAGTATACTTATACAGGTTAACTTGGCCTGTTGAAAACATCTCTCACAATAAAGGTGGCAATAAGCATATAATGTAAACCATTTTCAAGTATTCATGTGCAAAGACACAATATAGAAAAACAAGTATTAAACTTTCAATTCCTGATAACAAAAATTTAAAAGAGATATTTATAGATGTACATTTAAAATTTTTAAACTTTAATTCTTTTTTAAAAAAAATATATTTTATTGATTTTTTACAGAGAGGAAGGGAGAGAGATAGAGAGAGTTAGAAACATCGATGAGAGAGAAACATCGATCAGCTGCCTCCTGCACATCTCCTATTGGGGATATGCCCGCAACCCAGGTACATGCCCTTGACCGGAATCGAACCTGGGACCTTTCAGTCCGCAGGCCGACGCTCTATCCACTGAGCCAAACCAGTTTCAGCAACTTTAATTCTTAATGATAGAATTTTTAAAGGGTTATTTAAAACTTTAGATTTTTAAAAGTGCTGTAAACAGGATACTGTCCAAAAAGTGTGGTTATTCTATTGGACTTTGAGGTTGAGATAATTTCATTCAATGCACATTAGTGGCAACCTGCATAATAAACTTTATATCCTAGACTCATCCTGAAATGCCCTAAGAAGTTGGGCAAGTGAAAAATATGTTAATACTTTTGCCATTATAATCTATTTCAATGTAAAACCTTTTATTTATTTTTATTTTTTTATTTTTTAAATATATTTTATTGATCTTTTTACAGAGAGGAAGGGAGAGAGAGAGAGAGTTAGAAACATCGATGAGAGAGAAACATCGATCAGCTGCCTCCTGCACATCTACTGGGGATGTGCCTGCAACCCAGGCACATGCCCTTGACCGGAATCGAACCTGGGACCTCTCAGTCCGCAGGCCGACGCTCTATCCACTGAGCCAAACCGGTTTCGGCTCAATGTAAAACCTTTTAAATATAGCAGAACAGAGGTTCTGAAGTTGTTCATCTTTTTAGGAATTAATTTGTCAACATAACATTGAAACAAAGGTGTCATGTGCCCAGATTGGTTTTTCTCAATGGTTAGAGCATCAGCCTGCTGACTGAAGGGTCTCAGGTTTAATCCCTGGTCAAGGGCACATATCTTGGTTGCAGGCTCCTTCTTCAGCCATGTGGGGACACATGTGGGAGGCAATCATCCATGTATCTCTCTCACATTGATGTTTCTTTCTCTCCTCTCCCCCACTCCTCCTCTCCACTCTCTCTTAAAAAAAAAAAATCAATGGAAAAAAAATATATTTAGGTGAGGATTAAAGGAAAAGAAAAAAAAAAGTGTCATATAATTTACCTTCCTGCTTCTCAGATAGACTTAATCAAAATTAAGCTGCTTTATGTAAGTACTGAAGGTTCTGTAATGCCTTTTTATTAACTTGCAGCACAAAATATGTACCTGGAATTTCAGAGCCTATATATTTTTTTCAACATCATAAAATTTTGAAATATCATTGTGTAGGCTTAACAGAGGTAATTTTTTATCATTTAAAAACTATTTCATAATAAAGTAATTCTGTTATTTGCTTTGTCTTAAATTGAGGACATTTCCAAAAATCAAAATAAATAAAGCACTTAGAATAAATGACCCAAATAAAATCCTTTTAGAGTTAGATTTTCCAGCAGGTGCAAACCCTACTTTATAGAAAAAATACAATTGCAGAGTTTTCAAACTGCAGATTTTCTCATTAAAATACATGTTGTAAAAGTCTTGATTTCCTAATGATTTAGTGTTATTTTATAAAATTGAATTTGCATTCATTTAATAGGCTTCTAATCCAAGGTTATAATTTTAAAAAATTCAGAATCTTATTAGGTTTAAAGATGTTTTTAAGATGACCTGTAAGGTCCAGGGCATTTTCTAAAAAAAAATGGACTAGGTTAAAAGTAGAGTGCTGTTTATGCTCTCAGAATTGGGGTAAGTGCAAGTGAATTTGCTTTTGAATTTGATTATAAGATATATATTAGAAGTAAAATTAATTAGCAATGGGTACAATAAATTAAATCACTATCTTACCTCTCAATTATTTTTTTTAAAAGGGCAAGTTAAACTCATAGTGCATGCTCTATAACATCACTATGACCCAAATCCTGCCATTTTTAAAACACTAACATAATTTTCAAAATAAAACATAGTGTTTTTAATATTCAAGGATCTATGGTATTTACTGTGCACAGTGGATAAATAAGATCTGTAAAACCTAACCCATGAATTAGAAATATAACAAAGGTTTGCATAGCATTACTGTTTCTTGTTCAAGCTGTTTATGAAAACTTTTTCTGAGCTATATTCTTTTATTCTAAGACTAGAGGCCCAATGCATAATAATTTGTGCACTGCGGGGGATGGTCCCTCAGCCTGGCCTGTTCCCTCTTGCAGTCTGGGATCCCTCGGGGATGTCCACCTGCTGGATTAGGCCCGCTCCCTGGGATCAGGCCTAAGCTGGCAGTCAGACATCCCTCTGGCAGCCCAGGAACCCTCTGGGGATGTCCATTTGCCAGTGGGGAGCAGGCCTAAGCTGCAGTCAGACATCCTTAGTGCTGCTGAGGAAGCAGGAGAGGCTCTCACCACCACCGCTGTGCTGGCAGTCGTCAGCCTGGCTTGTGGCTGAGCAGGGCTCCCCCTGTGGGAGTGTACTGACCACCAGGGGGGCAGCTCCTGCATTGAGCGTCTGCACCCTGGTGGTCAGTGTGTGTCATGGTGACCAGTCATTTTCAGTCCTTCTGCCTATTAGGTTCAATATGCATATTACCCTTTTATTATATAGGATTATATTTCCATTTACCTTTAGTTATAACAGGAAAGCCATGGACATGCTAGACTGGCCAGGTTTTTCATTCACATTTTATTCACCAGAGAATATACTTTAAAAATTTACATTCTCAGGTACTTGCAAATTGATCTTTTATTCCTGGCCTTTTTGTTTAAAGCAATTTCATTTGCGTGCATACATTTTTCAACTTCTTCGATTTTCTCTTTAGTTTTTTTTTATTTTTTTATTTTTTTAATTCTAGATTAAACAGAATTTTTTCCAAGTGGACCCTTGATCAGATTAAAAAATACAAAAAAAATTATCCTGAGAAATTACTGGTGAAAATAATTCAAAAGTTAGTTGTTGTTTTGGTAAACTGAGGATTTTCAGAAAATAGTTATGTAGGTTCTGATTATCCAATTATTACAGAATCAACTATACAATTATAGCATATATATATACTTAAACCTATTATAAATGTCTGGGTTATTGAATGAATTAAAACATTTTATCATATGAAACAGCTGAGAAGTTGAGCAAACCCAAGAACTTCAAAAACAACTTTGTTTTTCTTATCCTAAAATGAGAAATAAAAACCATTGAAAACTTGGTTTCTAGTCAAAACAGTTGTTTCTGTTCTCATCTTATGGACATTCTAATTTAGGGCATTCCATTCTGTATACTTAATTTCCCTGAGAACCTTAAGTGGAAATGATCTGTGTTGTCCTTAGCCAGTCATGAAGGTCTGGTATGCAGATGCTGTATTTCATTCTAATGAAGTTACAGTGGTAGCTGAATTGATTTCGTGACTTGGGTAAGAGAGTAAAATTCGCTATGATAAAATGAATAAAAGGCCATATTTTTATGTCATTTTGGAGAAATGATCTGAATTTAATGAGTCTAAGATTATTTTAATCTCCTCCATTTCCCTACCAAATACCAACTGTACATCTATTTGTTTATTTTGGTGGTGCATACATAACACATGGACTCAGCAAATATTACATTTGTGAAGAATCATATCGAAAAGGATCAGCATCAAATTCTTCTTTCATGGACAAGGATAAAATAAAAAAAAATAAGATGATATAATTGTAGGAGTAGTTTCAGCCCTCCTACCCCAAAAGCAGAAACATTCCAGCAGTGCTGTTTTTTGTCTCTATCAGTGTTTGGCAGGATAAGACCTATTGTGTATATGATTTATCATTCATTTACTGTGGCTTGGCTATATATTTTTTGTTTTAGGAAAATCTCTTATAAGAAATTCTGTCCAAAATGCGGACAACTTAATGGGGGGATAAAGAAAAGAATAGAAGCAGGAGGAAAGTAGAACCTAAATGGGTAGGATAATGATACAGTTACAACCCTTCTTACAGTTAAAAGCACAATCTATTTTCAAATGTTATCTCTCTCTTATATGAAAAATGAAATAATAAATGGTTTGTTTGTTGAAAGAGTAAGTTCAGTCATCTTATCAGTTAAGGAACTAGCATCAGTTAAGTTGAATACAAATTTTTGATCTAAGTTTTCTTAGCTTGCGTAGGTAGGACAAATAGAGAGTAAGCAATGACTTCATGCAGAGGGTAGCACATTGGCAATGCTCTTTCGTGTAGTCTCTGATGTCCAAGAACTCTGTGACTTTATTATTACATCATTATAAGTTTTCTTTTAAATTTTAAAATTTTATACTGTTATTTTGACAAAATTTTATTTTCAGCTAGAACATGGTGACGTTTTTATTTCTCTCTTTTTCTTCAGAGCAGTAAGCTTATAGTATATGACCTGAGAGTAGGCATTAGTGTGTTGAAATAGCATATGTTCTCAATAGGTAACTGACACATAAAAGAAGAAAAATGTGATTTAATGAAGCAATTTCAGTATTTGTAACTTAACATATGGTTTGAGAAGAGGATAAAATCAATAAACAATGTGGACCTAAAAATCTCAGAGTCAAAACGATTTCTTAAGTTAGATTCCATGTTTTATGACTTTTTAATGTTGTGATTATCAAAGCTTTTTTTAAATTCTCTCTCAAAAATATATTATGCACAAAAAGCAACATTTCAAAATTTGATTTCAATTCTATAGATAGCATAGCATGTCAGATTTTATTGCAAAATGACAAAAAAAGAAAAACTTGTTCTTCATATTTTATATTAATTACCTCATCTATGTTGAACTATGCCTTATCCATCCAAATGTTTATTTCCACTATGTAATATATGGTATGTAGGACCACATAAATATATTAGGCATTAGGAACACATACAAAAAAGTAATTTATTTCATAAAGAAGTGTTACTGATGGTAACTCATTATTTCTGGATCACTTCTTTTTTATTTATTTTGGGATATTTTGAGAACTGTTATAATTGATAACCAAACTTCCAAAACACTTCTATTATATTAAAAAAGAAAGAAGGATACATGTCCCTGAGTCTGTATGTATATGTATGTGTATATATAATATTAAATATGTATTACATGTAGTTGTTACAGATTAATTTGATGCTTGTTCTTACTAATTCAAATTTGCTTGCCTATTAGCTGCCCAGGTGACCTATCCGTCTCCCATTATTTGATCTCAATAAGTATTTGTGGGTATAGTGAAAGTAAATGCATGATGTGGCAGTCTGACTCCAATCTGCTTACTTTCCTATAGTCGCAGATGTTTTTCAGGATGCAAGAGCATATTGTTCCAAAAATGTACCCCCCCACCCCCACACACACTGTAGCCATATTGCATAACCGAGTCCATGAGACATCCCACATGTCATCATTCCTGCTTATTCTTGGCCCTTCGTATGTCGGCGTGAGCCAGCAGCTTCTTGTCTTACTATAGGAAGGGTCTATTTAAAAATTGAATTGAATTTTTGAAATTCTGTTGCATACTCTAAAATAGAAGCAAAAGGTATCATGCTGGGTCATAGGAAAGATCACAAAATCCTCAATTTATAATATGGTATTTTAAAAAATGAAATGTAGTGAATTTATAGAGCCTTCTTCCAGAGGCCTATCCAAGATGTGCTATTGCTAGAGGAGACCAAGCAAGGCTCTAAGTCCATGTGGAAATGTGGAAATGGGTATTACATATGGCAAGGATGGGACAGAGTTTTTACGGTCATCTAAACCAGTAGGAATACTGACATTGACTTCCTATACGTACTGTGAATAAATATTTGTCCTATATAGGTTTCTAACAGCTGATCATTTAAAAAGATACTTTCTAATGTGTTACTTTAAGGTGTGTGTTTGTATGTATGTATATGCATGCACACATGCTTTTCTGAGTTCACATAACTTTGTATTTATACAACTAATCTTCTGTCTTAAAAATAATCTGGTTTCCAAGGAGTATCACAAAATACACACAACCCATCATATCTTTACTCTCTCAATTACTAACAATTCTTCAAGGGCACCAAGTGTTATGGCAGATTAAGTTGGATAGATTTCAAGTGTTATGTAAAATATTTTAAAATAATAAAAGAGATAAAGATAATTCAGATATACAAGTTATGAAAATAAAACAGCAACCATGGTAATTAAAGATTTAGGCGCCTGTTGAAACTATTGTGCTCGGAATCTTTCTTTGGTTTCTAAGCAGCATTGTTAATGATGCTTTCTAAGAATTCTAAATTTGGATTTTAAATATAGTATAGCAGACACTGTACGTTTAAACAAGTAAATGAAAAAGTAAAGTTGAATATATCCATTGTTACTAGTAAACATCTTTAATATGGGAGAAATCCAGAATGCAGTGACCCCCCAAAACAATGCTTGTGCCAGTAAAATTTGAGCCATCGGTTTATGATTTCACAGGGTGCAAATCACAAAGAAACTATTTTTCCAGTTTGTTTTAAAAAAATATTTGTATTTATTTCACAGAGGAAGGCAGAGAGAGAAAGAGAGAGAGAGAGAGAGAGAGAGAGCTAGAAACAACAATGATGAGAGAGAATCATTGATTGGCTCCCTTCTACATGCCCCGCACTGTGGATTGAGCCTGCAGCCCAGGCATGTAACCTGACAAGGAATCGAACTATGACCTCCTGGTTCATAGGTTGATGCTCAGTCACTGAGTCTCACTGGCCATGCTATTTTTTCCAGTAAAAAAATAAATAAATAAATTACTAACATAAATTTTGTGTTGTATTAAGTTTTCAGTGAAAATTAAATGTCCCAACCACAGCAAAGCACTTGATTAGTCCCTATAACACATTAGGAAGTATTGACAAATATGTTTGGGCACAGTAGAGGAGATGATACAGTATGAACAGGGCTTTGGGAATGAAAAGAGGAAATATGGATTGATATGAGGGACATCTTTGTGATCAATGCAATAGAGACTGACATAGGTTAACTGAAAGGTCATGGAACTATATTGATGTGGAACATAAAGAAAAAAAGAGATGTCAAAGTTAACTCTAGTTTACTGGCTCGTGTGATAAACAGATGTAACACTGAAATATGGAGCACTAGTAGGTCAATTTGGGGGACTCAAGGCAGCAAGAATGTATTTTCAAGTAGGATATATTGATATACCAGGAGATGTCAAGCAGGCAGAGATATAAATCTTGAGCTCAGAGGAGAAGTCTGGCCTAGAGATGTCACTGTTATATATGATAATAAATACATACAAGACAATCCAAAGACTATCGTGGAAAAGAAGAGAGGGTCTGTAATAAATTCTAGGAGAAAATATCAATAAAGTGAAATGCTATTAAGATATCATATTTATTTAGAAAAGACTTTTCTGACTTTAGGGCCTAATTTAAGTATCCATATCATATGCTTTTATATAGCTATTTTTTACTCTTGAATCTAATTGAGTGTTTTTTGTTTGTTTTGTGTTTTTGTTTGTTTGTTTTAATTTCTTTTTGGCTGTAAAAAGCTTTATTACTTCTATTTGGTCCAAGGCATGGGAGAGGGCTTCAGGGTGGTTAAAAGAGTGGCTAGTAGTTTCGGGGAGAGGCTCAGGTAAAAGCCAGACCCCAGGGGATGCAGAGGGGCCCCTCAAAGGCCTCTGGGCTCCAAAGGCTCCTGGTGAGCTTGAGGGTGAGCCTTTGGAAGAGATACTCGCCCAGCTCAGCCTGGGGCCGCCAGGCTGCGGATGTTTTCAGGTGTCGCCCATCTTCCTGATGAGTTTCACCTCCCCACCCCGGAAGTGGTTCTCCAGGAAGTCCCAGAGCTGAGGGTCTGCTCGGGTAGAACACAGGGCCTGCAGCTCCACAAGGGCTGGTTCAGGTTCCTCTCCAAGGCCAGGGCGGCTTCCATGGCGTCCTGAGTTTTGCCACTCACCTTGGGGAGGCTCAGCACGTCCTGGAAGAGAATGCGGCCACCGCGCTGGTTTTTAATCTTTAAGAGATGCTCCGCGCCCTCGCGCTTCTTCTCCGCCAACTCTTGTAAGAAGTGGCCCCTGCCCTCCAGAGGCACATTGTCGTCATAGAAATAGAAGCCCAGAGAGAGGTAGGTGTGGGAGGCCCGCAGATGCAGGCTGGCCAGGGGGTTGACCGCAGCCTCCACCCAGTGGAATAATCCTGATGAATTTGGGAGCTCATGGTTGTTCGGCAATAAGGGGTTAAGGTAGAAGAAAGAAAACGGTGTGTTGGCTGGTCTCGGAGGTGTTTCTGAAGGTGGTGACTGGATAAGATGCAGGAGCATGACCTGAGGCTGGAAGAAGGGGTCTCCCTACGGCTGTTCCATCCAAACACTGTTGAAGCAAGAGACAGGTCCGGGACCGCCAAGGGCACTGCTATTTGAGTGTGTGTGTTTTTGTGGTTTTTTTTTGTTTGTTTGTTTTTTAATAATATTACCTTAGCCAGCATGGCTCAGTTGGTTGTATGTTGTCCTTGCACCAAAAGGATGCCTGTTCGGATTCCCTGCCTGGATTGAGGACTCCATCTCTGTGGAGCATGGAGGAGGTAGCGGAGTCAATGTTACACTCTCACATCAGTGTTTCTTCCTCTCCCTCTCTCTTCCTCTCTATTAAAAATAAATAAATAAATGATTCCTATAAGTTAATATTCATGACAATAGGCCCACACCTACTTTTACAGGGTTTTTTTGTTTTGTTGTTGTTTGTTTTTGTTTTGTATCTCCAACACCTAGCAAATTTGGGGATCTTGTGAGGGTTTAAAAAATATGTTTATTGAGAAAAAGAGAGAAGATAGAAAGGGAGCATGAACACGGTGGAAGAAGAAAAAAAAGAGTTGAAGCTATAAAATTATATTCACTAAGGAAACAAATGAAGCAGGGGAGTGGAGGGTTGGGGGGAGGGGAATGTTAAGTAGAAAAATGTTAAGTAGATCATGTAACTCCTATGTAGAAAACAACAACAACAACTACCTCAAAATTTAAGTACTAACTCTATGAACTAAGTGAATGATGCTTAATTATAACATGATGCATTTTACAACTTGATATGCAGACACACACATAGTCACACATACAGCTACCACTGAGATAAATGCATAGGGTTCCTTAACGCCAGTTTCCAGCCCATAGTCCCTCAAGTAAAATCAACAGTCTGACTTTTATAACCATAGTTCAGTTTCTCCTTTCCTTAAATTCACACAAATGGAAATATGCAGCATGTACTTTTGGAGACTGGCATTTCCTCAACTTTATAACTATCAATTCATTTTGGTGTTTTGGTGATTATTTCTATTCCAAAGAAAGTAATCAACTATAAATCTAAAAATGTCTTCAGAAATCTTAAGTCATTACTTTTAAAGAAATAATTTTCATGGCCAAAAAGGAAAACCGAAACCCCAGTTAAAGCTGAGTGAATTTACATTTTATAAACTATGTGGAAAAACTAATCTTAACTTAAAATACGTGTCAAAAAAATTTAGTATTTTCTATCATATATAATAGTCCCACAAAAACAAATCTCATAATTAAACATCCTATAAATTTTTTTATCTATTTCTTTTTTATTTATTTATTTTTTATTTTTTATTGATTTTTTACAGAGAGGAAGGAAGAGAGATAGAGAGCCAGAAACATCAATGAGAGAGAAACATCGATCAGCTGCCTCCTGCACATCTCCCACTGGGGATGTGCCCACAACCCAGGTACATGCCCTTCACCGGAATCGAACCTGGGACCCCTTAGTCCACAGGCCGACGCTCTATCCACTGAGCCAAACCGGTTTCGGCTATCTATTTCTTTTTTAATACTAAAGTGTTAAGACTTTAGCAAAGCCATATTACTTTTTTTATGGTGAAAAATTTATCTTTTGGCAGTATTTTTGTGGACTTTTAAAAATATGTATTTTAGTTTTAGAGCAATTTTAGGTTTACAGCAAAATTAATGGAGAGTTCCTATATTTGCCCTGCCCCAAACATATCCAAACTCTCCTGCTATCAACATACACATTAATTTTTAAAATCAGCTTTACTGAGGTATAATATACATATTATAAAATTGACCGATTTTAAGTGTAAATTTCATGAGTTTTGACAAATGTATACAATTATCTAGCTAACACCATAATCATGACATGGAACATTTCAACATCTTTATGGCCCACAGCAGTGAGTTCTTCATTTCTGGCCACTGGCAACCACTTACCTGCTTTATGAATTTAAAGCTTTGCATTTTCTAGGATTTCATAAAAACGTTATTGCAGGGAATGCATTCTATATGGCTAGCTTCTTTTCCTTAGAAAATGCATTTAAGAATAATTTTGTTGTTGCACACGGCCTGTTCTTTTTTATTGCTAAGTAGTTTTATATGGATGTACCATAATTTGTTGATCTAGTCACTAGTTGATGAAAATGTGTTTGTTTTTTAGTTTTTGCCTACTAAGAATAAAGCTACTCTAAGTTTTGAATGCACTCTTTGTTTAATGTGTGTTTTCATTTGTTATATGCCTAGCACAGACTGCTGTGTTGTATGGAGGGTGATGTGCTCATAAGAAACTGCTGAACGTTATCTGAAGTTAGTATACAATTTGCATTCTCCCAAATAACACAGGAGAATTCCACGTCCTCATTTACACTTGGTGTTAGCAGTATTTTTAGTGGTAGGCATAAAGCTGAGTGTGTAGTGGTAGCTCAATGTGTTGATATTTTGCTTTTCCCTAATGACTAATGATCCTGAGCTTTTTTTCTCATTATTTGCCATTCATATTTATCTTTGGTAAAATGTCTATGCAAATGCTATACACATTGTTTAAATAGAGTTGTTTACCAGTTATTAAGTTGTAGAAGTTCTTTATATATTTTGGCTGCAATTTTTTTTTTCAGATTTTGAGATTATTTCTTCCCAGTGTGTACCATACCTCTTAGTTTTTCTTTACAGTGTCTTTCAAAGAGCAAAAGTTTTTAATATTGAGTAAGTTTAAGGATTCTATCTGATACTTCATGTCCTGTGAGGTCTTTCCACTATGGATGATGAAAGCATAAACTATGATCCTTTAGCTCCATTTTTTTCTGCCTACTCCTCTTTAAAGTGAGTCTTTTTCCTTCCTGGTGTAGTCTACTCGCACACATGGGAAGATCAGTAGTCTGCCAAAGACCCAAGGAGACTCCTCTGCAGATACACAGAGGTATCTCTTTTCTGATCTGTAGCTTTCTCTTTTCTAGGACTCTGGCCAGCCAAGTCTAACTGCTTTAGCCTTTCAGAACTTAGTTCTCTGTAAACTCACCTCAAAGAAAATTTTGTTCTGTGCTTGAGTCTTCTCCTCTTCTCTGCACTAAAGTCTGGATACTGCCCCTATACAATTAGTTGATGTAATTTTAGACCTCACCTTATTAATTTTCCTTCTCTGATGGATTGCACTCCTGCACCACTAATTGTGCAATGTCTTCAAACCGTTCTTTTATGCATTTTGTATTTTCTTTTTTCTAGTTGTTTAAAGCAGAAGGGTAAATCTGGTCCCTGTTATTCCACATTGGCCAGAAACATTAGTTTTTATCTTGCACAATATTGGCAGTATTGCAAAATATCCTTATTGAGCGGATTGGCAAACATTTCCATTTGAGCAAATTTTAATGCCAGAAATATCTGTCTTCTAATAATTCTAATGAATCCTTTGCAACAGTGTTAATGTCTTTTAATAAGGTCATATTACTTTAAATAATTTGTATGTTTATACTTTTAACTTTCTATATGTGTCTTGCATGACTCCTTTTTTCCTGACTCATATTGTTAACTTTTTATTGACAGCTCCACTTGGCTGTCCCATAAGCACATCAGCTACTTCTCAATGCCAGATTATCCTCAACAGACAAGTGTTTCCTTAGAGAATCAGTTTTTGGCAGAGGATGAGGTAGGATTCAATAATCACTCTAGAGGATTTAGTTTGAGTAAGACTGAATTAAATTACTTTTAAGTATCCTAGCTGCCTAGCTCAGTTATAAGCAATTTAATGCAGTCATAGGCAATTGAATCAATCTATCTTTATTAATTTTCCATATGTTTGACCATAGAAATATTCCAAAAATTACATTGGATCATATAATACCCATGCTTTCCGGCCCTCCAGTGTTTTCCATTGCCTGGAGGACAGAGCTAAATTTCTTAAACATGGTATCCAAAACACTTCACAATGTGACAATGGTTTTCAATTCCAGCTCATCTCTGCCTCTACTCCTAAAAAGCAGTATGAGCTTGTGGTTAAGTTTGTGGACTCCTGAGTTCAGACATTTTTATTTATTTTTTTTGTGTGTGTATATTTTAATTGATTTTGGAGAGCAAGGGCAGGAACAGAGAGATAGAAACATCAATGATGAGAGAGAATCATCGATCAGCTGCCTCCTGCATGCCCCCTACGGGGGATCGAGCCTGCAGTCTGGGCATGTGCCCTGAAGGGGAATGGAACCCTGACCTCCAGGTTCATAGGGCAATGCTCAATCACTGAAATAAAAACCCAGACGTTTTTATTTCTTAAATGCACATTAATATGACATTTTTCAAAGTACTCTAATCCTGAGTTTGGTGTACTTGAATCTTGGTAGTTAACTACAGTAGTACCCACATCACACACATACTTGTGAGAATTAAATAAGAGTATACATTTCAAAACATATTATGTGGTGTATGGTACTTGGTAAATATTCATTAAGTACTTATTTTTATTATTCATTCACAATTATGATAATTATATTACCCACTAATTATCCATAACTATATTTACCAACTTCACTAGATTGTGTGCTCATTCAAGAGATATGGGAAATATACATTTAAAATGAGTCTATTTAAAGAGCTCTTATTTTACCCGAAGTGTTTGTTTAGTTGAAAACTAGAATTTGAATACCTGTACTCTTTCTACATTTTAAAAAATTTATTGTTTTTAATCTTTATTGTCAAGACTATTACAGATATTTTCCCCCTTTTCACCCTATTATCCCACTCCACCTAGTTCCTGCCCCACTGCAGGCCTTCACCTCCCTATTGTCTGTGTCCATGGGCAATGCATATGTGCATATAAATTCTCTAGTTAATCTCATCTCGCCCTTTTGCCCCCCTTCCCTCTGAGATTTGTCAGTTTGTTCTATGTTTCCATGTTTCTGGTTTTATTTGTTAGATTACTTTCTTCATTAGATTCCACATATTAGTGAGAGCATGTGATATTTATCTTTCTCTGAGTGGCTTGTTGCACAGCATAATAATCTTCAGATCCCTCCATGCTGTATCAAAGGGTAATAAATCCTTTATTGTAGTTGCATAGTTGTATATCATAGCTTTTTATTTTTATAAACATTTTTTTATTGATTTTAGAAAGGAAGGGGAAGAGAGAAACATCAATAATGAGAATCATTGATAGGCTGCCTCTTTCACACCCCACACTGGGGATCAAGCCTACAACCCAGGCATGTGCCCTGACCCAGAATTGAACCATGACCTCATGGTTCATAGGTCGACTCTCAACTACTGAGCCACACTGGCAGAGGCCCATCATTTTTTCTAAATTTTCCATTTAATTTATTTAAACAGACCAGGTTCAGGTGCTCTTGACATTCACAGGATAGAAGCTAAATAGGTTATCTCCCTAAAATGTAGTTGCAAATGTTGATAGGTATTTCAAAGAAAAGTAATTAAGTTTCTATAGTAGCCAAGAATAAATGAATCTGATTTGAGAGTTTAGGAAAGGCTTCTTTGAGGTAGTAATTCATAATATGGCATGCAAAGAATGAGTAGAAACTAATTTGTTCTGTGATGGGAAGGTAGGAAATTCATTGTGGATACAGATTTTTTTTAAAAAAATATATTGATTTTTTACAGAGAGGAAGGGAGAGGGATAGAGAGTTAGAAACACCAATGAGAGAGAAACATCGATCAGCTGCCTCCTGCACGCCCCCCACTGGGGATGTGCCCACAATCAAGGTACATGCCCTTGACCAGAATCGAACCCGGGATCCTTCAGTCTGCAGGCCGACGTCTATCCACTGAGCCAAATCGGTCAGGGCGTGGATACAGATTTTACGGTGTGAGGGAGGATAAATTTCTAAAATATTAATAGAAGCTTTTAGTTAAAGGGGTACCTTTGGAATTTAGTGACACTTTCCAATCCTTAAAGGTGTGACAAAAAGGGGTGTCTAGGTAACATGCTCAGAATTGTAATTTTAAAAATCACTTTAATGGCAAGCATTGTGGAGACTACATTGAAGGGCAGCTAGAGTTAATGGAAGAATAAGGGGCCGTAACAGCAATTCAAGTTTGAGATGATTGTGGCTTGACATGGATGGCTGTCAGTGGAGAAGGAGAGAAGTAGAGAATAAAGAGCTAATCAGAAGGCATTATCTGTGGGACCAGCTGATGGAATGAATGTGGGGTAAGACTCAATAAGACTCCTATGTTTCAGACACCCAGATTCATGAACTGGTGTGAGAAATGTAAAATCTTGCCTTCAAGTTTTTTTTGAAGATTGATAAAACAAATATACATACCAATATTTGAAAACAATATTTAAATATCTAATATTGCATATTTAGCTATTGCTTAATAAATGGGTGCTAGAGGGACATATTAAAGTTAGACACGTGACTATGTTAGCTGCAGAGAGCACAGAGAGTAGTTGCTTACCATATGGTTGATATTGTGGTATTTCATGTCTACATGAAGTGAAATGGAGTCTTTACTTATCAGATCATTCTAGCAATTATGTTCAAAGACCTATTTTTTCAAGTGATCCTTTTATTGTTTTTAAATTGCCTCACTTCTCCATTTTACTTTGGAACTATAACTAGCATATCAAATTCAGAAACTTTGATTTCAGAAGATTTCTAATCTCCCTATTACATTTCAAATTTTTAAACAAATTTTATAATTTGGTTTTTATACATCATATAAATCCATACATATATAAAATAATTACATATAAATTATCAATATTATAGTTGACCTAATACAAATATTTCATTATGTATATATATGTATACATATATATGTATACATATATATATATATATATATATATATTTTTTTTTAAGAGGCCCAATGCACAAAATTAGTGCAAGGGTAGGCCTTCCTTCCCCTGCCTGCCAACTTCACAGCCTCAGCTTTCACAGCCCTGGCTTTCGCGGCTTCTGTCCTGCCCCCCACCCACACTCGGCTTGGCCTGGTGCTGCCCGGATCTGCCGCCACACATCCTCAATTCCCTGGTTCCCCGCTGAGGGGCGATCCTTGGAGGATGGCGGGGCCTCCAACCTATCGCATTACACCCACCTTGGCTGACCTCACGCCAGTGCATATCATAGTGTGGTTGTCCGAATGGTCGTTCAGTTGTTTGGTCATTCAGCCTATTTGCATATTATGCTTTTATTATTATAGATGTATACATATATCTTTCTAAATATATTTAGATAAATTTATCTTGAATTAATTATAATTATATGGCTTATAATCTGAATGTCCTAGCTAGTATATGAAATTGTTAGAGTTAAAAGACACTCTTTGCCCAGCGAGCATGGCTCAGTGGTTGAGCTTCAGTCTGTGGACCACATAGGAGGTTACAGTTTCCAGTCAGGGCACATGCCTGGGTTGCGGGCTTGATCGCCAGTGTGGGGTGTGCAGGGGGCAGCTAATCAATGATTCTCTCTCATCACTGATGTTTCTATCTCTCGCCCTCTCTCTTCCTCTCTGTAATCAATAAAATATATTTTTCAAAAATACTCTTACATCACAAATGCTATTCTCAATCAAGGAATATATATCTCATTGAATTATTAATATATATTAATATAGTGTTTAAAATCTACCCATGAAGATGTCACTTTATCACATTTCTTAAGAGCATCAAGAATTTATAATTTATTATTATATTCATATAAATATTCCATTAAGTACACATTTAAACTATTTACTTTAATAATATCATATCCAGGAAAGTAAATATTTATTTCCCTTTACTAGGGGCCCGGTGCATGAAATTCGTGCACTGGGTGTATGTGTGGGGGGAGTGTCCCTCAGCCCAGCCTGCCCCCTCTCACATACTGGGAGCCCTCAGGTGTTGACCCCCATCACCCTCCAATCGCAGGATCGGCCCCTTGCCCAGGCCTGACGCCTCTGACAGAGGTGTCAGGCTTGGACAGGGGACCCTCATTTCCCCCCATCACTGGTTCTGCCCCCAGCCCAGGCCTGATGCCTCTGGCCCAGGCATCAGGCCTGGGCAGGGGACCCCCAGACCCCTCCGATTGCTGGCTCTGCCCCTTGCCCAGGCCTGATGCCTTGGCCAGAGGCATAGACCCCCATCACCCTCCGATCGCCTGATCTGGCCCTTGCCCAGGCCTGACGCCTCCGCCAGAGGTGTCAGGCTTGGACAGGGGACCCCCATGTCCCCCCGATCACTGGCTCTGGCCCCCGCCCAGGCCTGAGGCCTCTGGCCTAGGACTCATGCCTGGGCAGGGGACCCCCATCTCCCTCTGATCGCTTGCTCCACCCCCCGCCCAAGCCTGACGACTCTGACCCAGGCTTCAGGCCTGGGCAAGGGGACCATCATATCCCCCCAATCCCCGGCTCCGCCCCCCACCCAGGCCAGATGCCTTGGCCAGAGGAGTTGACCCTCATCATCCTCCGATCACCAATCACCAGATCGGCCCCTTGACCAGGCCTGAGGCCTCCGGCAGAGGTGTCAGGCCTGGGCAGGGGACCCCCAGCTCCCCGCGGTTGCAGGCTCCGCCCCTGCCCAGGCCTGACGCCTCTGGCCTAGGCATCCGGCCCGGGCAGTGGGGACCTGCAGTGGCAGCGGGGGGCGCCACGATCATGGGCTCTGCTTTAGGCCCAGGCAAGGGACCCCTAGCTCCTGGGACTGCCAGCTTTGACCGTGCCCAGCTCCCATCGCTGGCTCCACCCCTACTTCCTGCTATCACTGGCCAGGGCGGCAAAGGCGCCTGATTCTCCGATCATGGCTGGGGGGCAGGGCAAAGGCGGCCCCAGGGCCGCCTTTGCCCTGCCCCCCAGCTCTTAGCTCCCCCCTGGGTTTCAGATCACTGTCAGTGGCAGGGGGCTTCTTCCTGCTTTCCCTTTGGCCTCCCTGCATTGTGCCTACATATGCAAATTAGCCGCCATCTTGTTGGCAGTTAACTACCAATCTTAGTTGGCAGTTAATTTGCATATAGCCCTGATTAGCCAATGAAAAGGGTAGCATCGTACGCCAATTACCATTTTTCTCTTTTATTAGTGTAGATAATATTTAAACAATCTGAAAATAAAAATCTTTATATCACATCATGCTAATTTTGAAAATGTTTTCTGTACAAAGTAAAAATCCATTGAATTTTCTTTCTGAAGCAAATTTTTTTTATCCTCCCTACATGTTTTTTTTCTTTCTAAAATGATTTCAAATATCTGAAATGATGACTTGAGTTCTAGAATTATTCCCCCCCCATAATTAATGCATGTGGGTAAAATGGTTCCTCTTTGAATGTTGGAACATTTTTTTCAGGAATACTACCATTGATATGTTCATTAAAGATGTTGTGTAAATGGTCATGGTAAGGCCTTAAAGACTGCTATTGAAATTGAGAAAATGGAATACTCTTCAGGCCTACTTCACAGCATTCTTCTGTTTGCTGCATTTACCAAAGAAAAAACAAAATTTAGGCACAGTCTCAGAACAGTTTTTCCTCATATTAGTTGTATGGATGGGGCCCAAATGCCCCAATCAAAATAACCACCCTTATATTCTTCAACTCCATACCTCATGTGCTCAGAACCACAACTGTGGGGAAAAGTTTTACAAACATTCTTTAGGTCACCATACCCTTTCCACAGTTCTTGCCAAACTTTTACACAGTAGAAACTATGAAAACCAGTGCCAAACCCTCACGTTCCTCATATAGCTTCTAACAGCTGCAAACCCTTAAGCTTCAAGTGCAGCTGCCTTGAGAAGAACTATTGAAAGGACCCACAAAGACAGATACACACATTACATATGTTTAATAACTTTAAAGAATATGTGGTTGTAGTAAGGCCATTAGACAGGGGGAAAATTGCACAAGCAGCCTCTAATTGACCTCGCAGGGGGAGTCTGGTCTCCTTTATTGTGCCTGCATTAGTCCCCAAATCATCTGCTTTTGTTCCGATTATATATTCTTTCAACACACAAACCCACACCAAATAGAGTGCAATTACATTGATTCAGTTAATGCCCACTCTCTGATTTTTAATTTTCCAAGGGAGCACTGTTTGAATACTTAATTCCTAAAAAAGTCTAAAGCAATCCCTGGCACCAAATTATTACTAGGGACCATATATATATGGAGAAAGGAACCTACCACAGACATCTTAGCTATTCCATATAAAAACAAAGAGCAAATTTAAGTAAAACCCCATATCTGATAGAAATAACTTAAAACATGTTTCTCTTCCAATTTTTAAAAACTAAATTTCATCTTTGTTCCCAATGATTTAAAATAAGTTCAGTTGATGCTTTAAATCTATTTTCCCATTTTGTTTAAGAATGTTAGAAAACTGGAAATTTGTGAAATTCTCATCTATTCTTTTAGTTATTTAGTTGAATGAACACAATTAGGCAGGTCCATGTGAAGACAGAAATTGGCATGTATGTGTGTAGATATGGGCAAGCAGAACCTCTTTCTGCCATTTTAGTACTATTGTGTTCATTTATGCCCAGTCTCTTTGTTTACACTTCCCATTTCTTCAAACATTCATTCTTAGAGGCAACATAATAATCTTAGAATTAGAAATAGTAATGTCTAAGGGTAACAACTGTGAGGTGCCGCTATAATGTGCTGAAACTCACGGGCATCATGAATTGCAATTTATAAAATATAAAGAATGTTAACATTTTAATGATCAATTCTTATTACTTAGGCAAAAGAGTCACAATGTTAAAATTTGGGAGGAAGACATAATTCTATACAAGTATTTTATAGTTTAACATCATCTTCTACCTAAACCTTAGCTATAGTTTAAAGGAACAGATTTGTGTTTCTATAGCTTTCTTAATGGATGTCTTTTACACTGCTGTGTCCTATGCAAACACTTAATTTTCATTTATATATACTTACTTAGTCATTTATCAACCAATGAACTATGTAGAATATTTCCCACTCTTATCTATCTATCTATCTATCTATCTATCTATCTATCTATCTATCTACCTACCTACCTACCTACCTACCTACCTATCATCTATCAATCTAAACACATATGTATACATAAATTATATATATATATATATATATATATATATATATATATATATATATATTTATAATCACTATGATAAACATCTTTGTGAATAAAGCTTTTGTTAAACTTTGTTTGGTATAAAGCTTTTGTTAAATGTCTAAGATTTCCTGAATGGTGGGGTTCATCATCCAACTTCTGCTTAAAATGTTCTCTTCCTAGAGATGTAACTACTGCTTCCTGAAATTCATTGGGAAACATTACTTGCGAGGCAGTTCTGTATGCTGTTGTTTTTTTCTTTGACAGCGCTTTGGGTGCTAGCTATAGATTGGGATGAACATGTATCAACCCAGGTGCAAAAGGCATTTAAAGACCTAGGGAGGTACTTTATCAAGGAGTTTTCAATGATTAAGAATGCAAGGTAAACAGATTAAGCAAAATAAACAAAACAAAACAAAAGACCTCATAGACACAGACAACAGCATGGTAATATCCGAAGGGAAAGAGGGGTAGGGGAGGTACATGAGGGTAAAGGAGGGAGAAGTGGTGTTGCAAGGAGACTTGACTTTAGGTTGTGAACGCACAATAAAATATACATATGATGTATTATAGAATTGTACACCTGAAACCTATATGATTTTATTAACCATTGTCACCCAATAAATTCAAAAAGTTAAAAACAACAATGAATGCAATCTTGCTTATTCAGATCTCAATACGACGTTTCCTCCATCTAAAGTCTTTTTCTATTAAACTGAATTTGAATCCATTTCTGTTGAACTTTCATCTTGAGCTAATTTGGACTCAGTGCTCCTTAGCCTCAGTAACATTCTATAGCTTAGAATACGGTTTTGATACACTGCCAGCAGAACGTAGCAGACAGAGTATGGCACACAGTAAGGTATTGGCCAAACAGCATTTGAAGATGAGATCGGAGCTACCTTCCTCTTTGAGGATACCTTCCGTGGTTTCTCTTAAACTGTGTATTTAAGAGATGGAAAATGTAGATATAGATGTGGGCATGCGTCTGTGTATTTTTTGTTTGTGCATACACATATCAACAAAAATGTGCTGGGCACAATAAAACACAATTTCAGTATTTTTCTTGACAGCTATTTTGGAATTTAAGCACATATGGTATAGAATTAAAAAAAATGTCTTTGAATAACTTTTATAATTTATTTTTGAGAGAGTAGATCCTTTTATGTAAAAAAATTAATTAAATGTAATAGGGTAACATTGGTTAATAAAATTATATAGGTTTCAAGTGTACAGTTCTATAATATATCATCTATATTACATTATGTGTTTAGCATCCAAAGTCAGATCTCTTTCTGTCACCATATATTTGAGTCCCTGCTTACTACGTACCAAGCACCTCCAATTTCTTTATGTTAACCCACATATCAGTGGTAGGAAGTGGCATGATTTGTCCCACTTTGCAGGTGACTTAACTGAGGTTCAAAAAGTGTAAATTACTTGTTGCCAGTCACCTGGTGAGCCAGATTTCAAACTTGGGCAGTCTGCATAAGACTCCTTGTTGCTAACCAAAACACTGACCCACTTCTATAGCAAAGATCGCGTTAAGTCTAGAGAAGGTGTTGGCATAATGCAGATAACAACTTTTTATTCTTAGAAAAATTGTATTAGGTTAGACTTCCTGGTGGAAATTGAGATGGTAAAGAACTTTTTCACACTTTACCTTGGGTAGACTATGTTATAAGACTGCAAGGCAAAGTGTGTGTGTACAACTGTATAAGGGTAACATTTATCATCCTTTCATACACCTATTTGGTGTATGCATTCTCCTAATGGAAGCCCCAGTTTCTGTGTAGATGACAGGGCCTCCTTGGTGTCCTGGGTTCTCTTCCATAGGCACATTTCTCCCACAGGCTCTTAGACACTGTCCTACTGTATGTTGATGAAATGGAGGTTGTGAAATGCAGTGCATGTTTTCATTCTTGCTTTGACTGAACATCTGCTCGCCCAAGACCAGCTTTTTCTAGTTCTATCTGCTCATTACTATGGTTACCGTGGTATATACTCTATTTTAGGCCAGTATCTATTGGCATGTAGCCATTCTCTCTGGGAGGAAAAAAGAAAAAGTTTTCCAGAGCCAAACTGGCCTTCTATTCAGTAAATATGGTAATTTTTGCCTGTGCTAAGTTTCTTCCCCTCCCCTTTCCTTTTATGTTTGGTGTTCTTCTGTTTGGAACGGATCTTTCCATCCAACTTTTTTTTTGTGTAGATGGAACTACGCATTTTCTACTTAATTACTCCCTCTGTTTTGAAAAGTTTCCCCTTAATTGCACTCACATAGGGTTTGTTTCTATAGTCCTTGTGATATTTCAATGTGACAGTTGCCTGCTTATATTCTTCTAAATATGGTATCTAGGAAGAAAAGTTTGGATATTTCTTGAGATCATGCATTTATTAGATTTTAGCCACACTGTAGACCTGTGCTGTCCAATCGAAGAGATAGCTAGTAGCCTTGTTTGACAAATGAGTTCTTAAATTGTGCTCATGTTAATTGAGTTTTGCAAATTATGAAGACTTAGTAAGAAGAAAATAATGCATAATTTCTAAATAATTTTATATTTATTGCATATTGACCACCTCTATTTATTATAGGTAAAATAAAATATGTTATTAAATCAACTTCATTATTTAAAGTTTTTTTCAGTTTGAAATGTGACTTCTAGAAAATTTAAATTTAAATAGATGGCTCACATTCTATTTGACTTTGCTGTTTTAGATCACTTCTGAAAGCCAAGATAATGCCAGAAAATTACAAAAAAACAACAATAATTACTATATTAATTATATGGGATTATGTTTGCATTCTTATTGTCAAATATAATAATTTATTGGCATTTTAAAAATTTTTTTAATTAAAAAATAAAGTGCCAAAAATAATTTATTTGCTTAAACATATGTCTCTATAATTCATAAATATGTTTAATTTAAAGGTAACATGTTTAAATTTCCTAAGAAAATGTGGATTGCATAATATTTACTTTCTAGCAAGGACTAAACAATGTGTTTGTGTGTGTGCATGTGTGTGTGTGTGTGTGTGACAGATATTATAAGTACATACTATCTCAATTAAGCTAATAATTATTATCCTTAACAATTATAACCTGTATATGCAAATGGAAAAATTATACTTTTAGCTGGCATTAACCTTCATAGTCAAAATATTTATACAAATGAGCTGAGAAAGACATAAAACTCATTTTATTGTGAAAAGGGAGTGGTCCATCATATCAAAAACAATTAAAATTATGAAAAAATGTAGGTATATGTATTTTAAAGACCTATTACCTTAGGTTCTATGTGCAACCAACATTAATAATAAGTTTATAGAGAAGGAAAAGAAAGAATTATTAGGTAATCCTATAAATTTAAATAATTTTTTTTCCCATCTCACATAATTATAGAATAGACCCAAATTACTTCAAATAATTGTGTGCATAAGGATGAATATGATTCAGTAAAAACATTTAGAGTTATTTATAAAAAGAATTATATACACAATATTAGATGCTGTTCTACTGTATGTTGGAAAGGCTTTTAGAAAGAATTTTATCCAAAAATTAAAAAAATAAAAAAAATATTGTAAATTTTTTAATTTAGTTGTTTATCTAATTTAATTTTGTGTTACTTTATTATAAATTATAAATAAACTTTAGCATTCTGAAAAATTTTATCACCCATAAAACATAATTTCAGGTGAAAAATAAATTCAGTTTTCTCCAGATTTAATTGTAAAATACTTTTAATATTACTCTGAAATGCATATCACATAAAATATATTGTTAAATTAATGAAAATAAAATTTATAGAACAGTAAACGTATAAATGGTAAACAAATTTGTGTGTCCAAAATATTTATTATTCATTTTTTGTTTCTTTTAAAAATATTTTTTATTGACTTCAGAGAGGAAGGGAGAGGGAGAGAGAAACATCAATGATGAGAGGGAATCATTGATTGGCTGCCTCCTACAACCCGGCATGTGCCCTTGACCAGAATCAAACCAGGGACCCTTCAGTCCGCAGGCCCACACTCTATCCACTGAGCCAAACTGTCTAGTACAAAAATATTTACTCTTTAAAAAAATCAATCCGAACCATTGGAATCAAGTAAAGATAAATTAAAGTGATTTTGGATTAGTCTATAATTCTTGCTGACTTTTTGTTAATTACCTTTTAAGAAGAAACTGTTGCTTTTGGCATTTAGTCAAATGTATAAAAAGGCAGGATTTTTTTTTTTTTTCAGTACACTGGGTAGACTTGAGGTATCTACCAAATTCTGTTAAATACAAGAGATAACACAGTCCAGAATCTGAAAATTATCTCTTCAGTACATTAAGTTTGAACTCTGACAATATTATGATAATGGAATACAATGGATTATGGACAACTCAAAGTAATTTCTCTTATGCACTGAAGCTTGAAATTTATTTACATTATAACAATACTTAGTCTGTGTGTGTATGTATGCACACACACACACACAATTTTGGATAATAGTTACAAACTGAAACCAAAAAAGTATCACTGCTCATCATCGTAAGACCTATGAAAATTTCCTTTCTTTAAAACATTTCGAATTAGCACATTTACCAAACTTATCTTCTATCTGCACATTTACCAAAATATCTTCTATCATCTGTCTTTCTTGCCTTGAGCTATATTTTTTTCATCTGAGTTTTTTTCTTTGGAGGGTAGGTATATCATGGCAAGCAGAAATAGTTTGACATTTTGAAATAGCAATGGACATTCTTTATAATTTTTATTAATTAGAGGCAACTATCACTCCTCATTGTTTTGTTTTAATTTCTTCTATGAATGTTGAGGATTTTGATAAAGAGGTAAATGGGAGTATAAGGAGCATAGCGTCAGTGTCGTGGAAAAAGTTCAACATCATCATTTTAGAGTGTTATTAGGGTTAAATATTAGCCAATTGGGATTAAATATTAGAGTGACCTTTCTTTGGGTTGTATTTCCACAATCTGGAAGTGTAAACACCAGATGAGGGACAATTAAAAGAGGTCTTATATGTATTTTTGATGAGGAGCTTGATAGTAGCTTCAACTGAGCATTTGGGAGGATTGTGTTTTTTTAGGTATATCTAAATTGAAACTCACATGCAGTAGATAGATGCTGTTGCTGTTTTCCACATTTTACATAAGGTATATTCCATTACAGCTGTATTTTTATCACAGAAATAAAATTAATGAGATAATTAAAGGCCTAAATTAAGACCTGAAATAGTGTTTGTGGCAGCAGTCTTAGATTGAATCATGACTTTAAAAAAATGAGATTGTATTATTTTTTTTTCTTTTCTTAATAAAATGATTCATAACCTCATTATATTAAATCATTCCATTGATAACATGTCTGCAGTGAGTACATGAGACATTTAAAAATAGCCTGTTTGGGTGTAGCAAACTTAATAAAGTTATGCAATCTTTAAATATACTCAAGAATTATAAATATTTATTCTGGAGTGAGAGCTAATATAGAGTGAATACTAAGTATTTCTCTGTCTATCATTTTTCCTACAAAACACATCTATTTATATATAGAAGTCTATCTACACATATTTCATTAGTAGAGTGTATGTAGATGAACACATACTTTGAGTTACCAGTGCTTTTGATGATGTCAAAGCCAATGTGTTGAGGTTATATTTTTTAACATACTAAATTGCCACTGGAAAAACAACAGGGTAGTTTCTTCATGTCAAATCTCTTTTAACTGATCTCTGAGAAGAAATGCTAGCCTTTATTGCGAAAGCTTATTCCCACTTTGTTCCAGGATTTAATATACTTAATTCAGGAATGAATAGACTTTAATTAGACTAGAATTAAGAATATATCTTTTCATTGTCAGTATTTCTAATATGTGTACAATTAAAAAAAAAAAAAAGCCTGGTCAGGTGGCTCAAGTGGATGGAGTGTTGTTCTGTACACCAAAAGGTTTCAGTTTCAATTCCCATTCAGGGCGCATACCTAGGTTTCGGGTTAAATCCCCTGTTGGGGTGGCAGGCAACCGATCAATGTTTCTCTCTCTCTCTCTTTCTCTTTCTTTCTCTCTCTCTCTCTCTCTCTCTCTCTCTCTCTCTCGCCCTCTCTCCCTCTCTCCCTCTCTCCCTCTCTCCCTTCATCTCTCTCTCTAACCCCAGATGAGGATTGAAAATAAGAGATTTGTGAAAAAAAGGAGCAGGAGGTAGAATACATTACCATGAATAAGAGTTCACAATTATTTATGATCACGTTGATTTGATCACAATTTTATCTGCAGTGAATATAATGCCATTTCTTTCTTCTGGAAATGAGTCATTGGGACTTCAAATGTGGGGTTTATTTGTAATTCCTGCTAGGAACATCTGCTAAAAGCCACTTGTAAAAATCATTATGCCACACCAATCCTCATTTTAGCATATTGCATGACTCAGGGAACTCTGTAGTGTGAAGATCCTTTGTCAGAACTCTTGCTGAAAGAGTAATGAGTAAAGGAGTAATGAGTAATGGTAAAAACAAGTTACGCAATGAAACAGGAAGGCAACTGAGTCCTGTACATGGTAATTTTGTGAATGAGCTAAAAAGATGCTACTAGGAGTCTGAGTTTTTATGTATTTACTTTTCTGTCCTGTACATGTATGCACACAAATGATATTCTTCCCGATATGCCAGGACATTTCATTAAGAAGCAGGGAAATACCTCATTGCCAGTGGGGTTGAACGGGCTCTCATCCACATTCCTATTTTATTTCAGCAGATTGGGCTCCCCTTCCTTCCCTTCCTCCTTTTTCTGCCACCAAAGGAGCACGCATGCACGCACGCAGACCCCATTCTCTGTTATTACTTGCCAGCTGTAAGGCTGAAATGCCAAGCTCTAAAATGTACTTTTTCAAACATCATCAACAGCAACATCTGGATCTATGCAACTTTAATCTTGGCTGGCTTCCTTCTTGTTCTTTTTGGCCCTCCAGGCACCTGTGGACATACTGAACATATACAATGACATCAAACCATAGTTGGAAATCTGATTCTTTTGGTATAATGAGCAATGATTAGTGAGAAGCTTATAAAACCACAAACTGCAAGTAAAAAAGAACAAGTCCAATGCATTGTAGATAAGGGGCAATGAAAACTTAACTTAAAAATTAAGTGAATGTAAAGCAGTTAATGAAAACTAGAGTCACCCAAGCCTTTCATTTTCAAACTTTGTTGTAAAATTGTGGTCTGGGATGAAAAGCAGAAACACACCTTTCGTCTAAAGGGGAAAGCTCTTGTCATAAAATATTAAGACTTGAATTCAAGATAGAAGAACTTTGGAAGCAAGCCCACAAATTCTTCCAAATACCCCTGGCAAATTTCTTAATCATTTTAGATACTTCTGCTTCTTTTTGATATCTCAAAGTTCCTAATGTCTTTTTGAACTCCAAATTGAATGACTGCAAAGTGGGATTTGGAGATTATTCAGAGAAAGCAATAAATAGTTCCAAAAAGAAAAGCATGTCTGTCACAGGCACTGACTGCTTGAAACTCCATTCTACCTAGGTCATGGCATTCAAATGTAAAATCTGATATATAGACTTTGATCTATAAAACCTGAAAGTGTATAATTCTGGTCTTTCTTTCTATGGCATGTACTCATCAGTTTATGTTTTGAATGCCTTGGCTGACTACCCTCAGATATAAATATCAAAGAGACAGATATAGGACAAAATCCATTCCATTACATTTAAGCCTCATTGATTTAATAAAATCCAAACCATTCTTATCTCAGAATATAAAGGAAGAACCATTGTAGTTGTTAGCATGAGCTCATGGAATAATTGGATGAAACCTTGTGCTTGTAAAACTCTAAAAGACCCAGTCATTTAAGTATGCAAAAAATAAATTGAATTATTCCTACATGCTCTATGTACCATAGTTAAAAAATAATAAGTGCTAGAAAATTAGTAGTACAATGCATGGCAGATGACTATTGTAGGTGGTAAAGAAAAAAAATTAGGCGACATTCTTTCAATGTTAAAACACATAAAATGATACATATTGTTGTTCTCATTTCACTTCCTCACAAACTATCATTCTATTAAAATTTGTTACTTAAGGTGTTTACCTAAACAAATTATCTTCCTTGTAAACATTAAAAATTATATCTTATGTCTTAATGTATACAATATTTGGTTATATATCATTATCTTTACATTAATTGTTTGTTTCAGACTTTTGATATTAGATTTCCTCCTTGTCCAGATATATTTAAGAAAATCACTTATCTCACCATATTCTTTATTTATGATAAAATTAAAAGATTACCATCCTCACTGTGAATTATGCTCTAAATATTGAAGAATATAATCTATATCATGTGAATATTATAAAAGATTTTTTTCAGATTCATTTTGAATTCCCAATAAAATGTATTTTTAATAGACTAACCATAAAATAGAGCAATGGATCATATATTCCGGGCATAAAATATTTATTCCCTCTTTATTTGAACCAGTGATATTGTAAAATAAATTGAGTATTACTGGCCTTGCATTTCTTTTACTTGAGTTACTTCTATGAGAATCTGTGTTTTATGTATCATGTCTTTATCCTTGGCCATTAGGTAAGAATGTGGCATATCTGATACTAATCATTATGATTGGCCCCAACTCCCTGTAATTGAATAAATCATATATTAGGGCCTATCATTTAAACCAACAAATACAAGCCCTAAATTTGGCAAAGAAATGATAGCATAACATTATTGTGGGGCAGGACAGCAATTCATTTAAAGGCCACAGAGGACCCAGGTGGAAGCACAAAGAGAAGTGCAAACATGTAATATTTTGGAATTATACTCTGTATCCTCTCTTACTTTTCATGAAAACATGTAATATACTTTTGATTTTAATTATTGTTATTCAGAGAAATAAAGGATAATATTACGTGTTATAGGAGTTTGGTAAACAAAACCATAGCCCCCACTTACTTCAGATTCTCCTTGTTGTTCACTTGACTATTACTATAGTCAGCTGATCTGATTTAAGTCCCGCCTAAAATTATGCTGTGTTGATGTTTCTCTACCTACCAATTAAAATCTGCCTCAAATCTTTACCTATGACAGCCTCTCAAACCTTATATTTTGTCTATTTGTTTCATTAAAATATATGCTTTGAAACACAAAACTGCATGCAATTCTTTGAAAATTCAATGTGTTGCTGCCTCAATGACTTTATGAATACTATTACATCTGCCTGAAATGTCCTTATTGTTATTCAACCCAGCTTCACCGCATCCTACAAGTCTGGCATCATCTGATCAAAATTCCCAGGTTAAAATGTCTTCCTCAGCCATAAGAAAAAATGAAATACTATGATTTGCAACAACATGGATGTATCTTGAGAATATCATGCTAAGCAAAATAAGTCAGGCAGAAAAAGTTAAGAACCATATGATTTCACTCATATGTGGGATATAAAACTGAAAGCAACAAAATAAACCAACAAGAAAAACAAATAAAAACTCATAAACACAGACAATAGTATGCCAGAGAGAAGAGGGGTTGGGGTAGTAAAAGGTAAGTGGGGTCAAATACATGGTAATGGAAGGTGATTTGACTTTGGGTGGAGGGCACACAATGTGATATGAATATGATGTATCACAGAATTATACACCTGAAATCTATATAATCTTATTAACAAATGTCACCCAAATAAATTAAATTAAAAATTTAAAAATGCCTTTTTCCAGAAAATTTTCTTGGAACCTGAGTAGAAATTATTCACCTCATACTATCTCTGTGTCCTTGGTTTAGTTACATTTTTGCACTCCTTTATCTAATGAATTTATCATAGTGTGGGATTTTGAGTCCTTTTAAGAGTGGAACCACATACTACATACACCTGTGTCCTGTGTCTAGAAGAGTGCCTACATATTTAGTAACTATTTGTTAAATGAATAAAGGAAAGAAGTAAATGGTAAAAATGAATAAAAATTAGTATAAGAAGGAATATTTTTATTCTCCATAAATTTGACATAGGCTGTTGAAATAGATCAGCTGTAATCAATTGATACAGTATGGATGAGGGACTTTCTCATACAAAAATAAACCTTGAAATATTTTATGTATAGCAAGTAATGTTTTCTATTTTACGAAGATAGAAACTTTTCACATATGAAAGTTTCTTATCCTGAAAATTACAATATCTTTCCTCTCTCTTCCTTTTACCCTCTTTGATATCTCCTTCTCTCTTCCTTCCAGGAATGAAAGATTTATTATATGCCAGAAACTTCTTTGGGACATGGTCTTTAAGGGTCTATCAATGTTTATTTATAGTTACCCAACTCTCTTTCTCTTGTAATAGTATAAATGAGATTTTGAAGTGTAAAGATGAAAACACTAAAATATTTTTTCACATAGACTTCCATAAAAAATAACTGGCCTCTATTATTATAAATCCTTATTTTATTGACTTATTTGTGATTCTCTGAGTGATATTCCTAAATATTATACTGGCTTTTTAAATTTCTTTGTAATTTACAAAAAAACCTTATTTGCACTAAGGGAATTATTTGCAATCCAATAAAAACAAACTATTTAAAAATAAGTGGGTCCACTCATAAAGCAAAGATTTAATTCATAAAACTAAAAGTTGTAATCTGTCAACCATCATTACAATAGATTAGAAAATGCTATAAATTATCTTGTGGTCTATTTATTTTGTGGTCAATGCATGCAAATACTATGTTGTTGCCATTAATCCAACTTTGAATTTTATCACAGGCTAAAAGACTTTGCAAAAAGAAAAACAAACCTGAGGGTTGTCCATTCATCAGAAAGACTGTGTACCACTAGGGGCCTGGTGCGTGAAATTCATGCATGGGTAGGGTTCCTCAGCCTGGCCAGCAATCAGGGCCGATCAGTGGGGTGATGGGGGGGCCCCGCTGGCACTTGCCTTGGCCGGCCTGGTGCTGCCTTCTTGTCGGCCTTGCCGCTTGCCTCTGCCTCTACTGCCACTGCTGCTGGTTGCCTCCCTCTGTGGGGCAACCTGCAGGGCGATCCAGGGACCCCTGCCGGGACCTGTTTGCTGGCCCTGCCCCTTGCCGCTGGTCGCCTCCCTCTGTGGGGCGACCGGCGGGGTGATCGGGGAGCCTCACTGGCACCTGCCTTGGCTGGCGTGGGGCCTGCGGGCTAAGGGAAGCTACTGAGTTGAGCATCTGCCTCCTGGTGGTCAGTGCACATCATAGCGACTAGTTGTTCCACCATTCGGTTGATTTGCATATTAGACTTATTATATAGTATAGCTGGTTTTCCGTATTGAAGTTTGCTCCATTTGCATCCTTTTATGCCTGAAATATTTTCATTACCTAGCAGTGGTGAAAGTTATGAACTTGGGCCTAGCTAAAAACAATACTGCTTTGAAAAAATAAACTCATATTTTTAAAATTTCCATTATAATAATATAATATAAAATAGTGATCTTATAAACTTTTAAAAGATCTCTCATCTAGAATTATTCTACCAGATCTTATAGGAAACAAGAATATTTTTATTATGCTTTCTCTGTTAGGAATCCTGCATGCTTTTAAAAAATGTATCTTTACTTATTTCAGAGAGGAATAAAGAGGGAGCAAGAGATAGAAACATTAATGATGAGAGAGAATCATTGATTGGCTGCCTTCTGCATGCCCCCTACTGGGAATCAAGCCCCAAACCCAGGCATGTGCCCTGACCAGGAATCCACCTGTGACCTCATGGTTCATAGGTCGACACTCAGCCATTGAGCCACACCAGCCAGGCTCTGCATGCTTTTTGATATTACTTTGACTATATGTGAATGATCCTAGAATAATTTTTGGCATACATTAAAGGCTCAGTATTTCCCTACTTCCTTTGCCTGCCAGCTTTTCTTTCTCCCTCCCTTCTTTTTTCTCTCTTCCATCCTTCTACTCATCGCAACTCTGTGTAAATGAAGCCTTCCTTGATTATTTCAGTTAAAACTGAACACCTGCTTCCTCACTGCCATTGAAAATGCCTATAATTAAGTTATGAATTTTATTTTGAAAAGCCTTTGGAATTCTCATGTGGAAATGTTAACCTCCCTGGAAATAATGTTACTATATTGAGGGCAAAAACTTAGCAGATTTTGCAATTTCAGACTAGCTACATTGTGAAAGGGGTCTGTAATATTGTGCCTATAACAACCTCTAAAACCATTTTAACACAAAAATAATATGTTTATGTCATACAAATTATTACAAAATTAAAATACCAAATAAATATACATAGCACATTTATATTCACAAATCCCATTTTTTTCATGAGGAAGATTTACAAAATAAAAATGAAATACTGTATATTTTTCCACTAACGATAGAGTGACTATGGTTTTTACATATATATCCCAAGCTAAATCAGGTCACAAGCAAGTAATTCAAGAAAATATTTGTTGTTAATGGTTTGTAAATACTTAAATTTAGTTTCTAATATTTTTTCTTGAATTATAGATTGCCTATTTAGAATTTGGCCAGAAACCTTTACTTAACTCTTACCACTGTGAATGCCCTTGCACGGGCAACCAACACCTTTCCTGTGAACAAGTGTGAAAGCTGTCTGAATGATCTCCATGGTTGTGCAGGCAGCTCCAACAGTCCCTACTCTGCCAAGTTGCCATAGGGGTCTTTTAAATTATGCGAGGTCATCTAGCTGCATTGCTCAAAACCTTCCAATTACTCCTTTTGGCCTGTCAAGTCTTTGGGAGTTTACAATGCTCTCTCTCTGTGGTCAGGCTCCTTCATAACTCGGTGATTATGTCCATCTATACCCCTCACGCGGGCCCCCATAGCCACACAGACCTCTTTCCTGAAATGCTTCCTACCTGTGTACTTTGAGTCTGCTGCCTCAGACTCTTCTCACAGCCACCCGTGCTAACTTTCTCCTTAACCAGAGCTCCATGGAAATTTGACCTCATTAGAGAAGCGCTTCCTGGCCTTCTAATCTAGAATAGCATCTCTCACCATTCTTTTTCTCCTTTGTCTCACTTTGGTAGTTTGCATTGTTTTTATATCATATTTTAATCTATTGCTTCACTTATTTATTGTCTATTCTCTCTAGAATATAAGTTTCATAAGGGCAAGAATTTGCCTATCCATTGCCATAACTGCAAAGTCTAGAACTGTTCCTGCTACATAATATATATATTATGTATTCCTTTGTTAAAGGTTTGTAGGTCTATTATAAAAATAAACACAAATATAAATTATTGCATATAAAGCATTTATTATATTAGAATTTTAACTATGCCACTCCTTTTCTTACTCTCTAATATGCAATGAATGTTTTATATTCTTTTCAATTAAATATAAGGTCTTTGAAATTATCCATTGATTACTTCTACTTAATTTTAGTGTTATCTGAAATACCAAGTACATCTTATATGTTTTATAAAAAATAATTATCTATTGAAAGAACATAATTTTTGTGCCTGAGAATTATAATGTAGTCAAGAATATTGTGAATTATCTTACCATTTTTACTGGTATTGAAGTCTACTTAAAAGACATTTTGATAAGTACTTTATTTTTCATAAGAAAAGAGAATGATTTTAAGACCACACACTGTATGATAAATTTAAGTCTCTGAAAAAAAATGAATTCAGGTATAATTTTTTGAAAATTTTTGCTAAAGATGAAAAATTAAATATTTTCTTCTCCATGATTCTAATTTGGTAAAATATGATTACCAATGTATAAATAATCATCTTCTTGCTGTTTAGCTATCAGCCAAAAACAACATTTGCTTTGTTTCCACCATATGTTCTTTTTTTTTTTAGCCCTATAACAATCTTGTTTTTGTTCATTCATTAGAACTGGTATATAACTAGAAGGGTTTGAATTCCGAAGCCAATTCAGCATTAACTTTATATCCATGACCAATGTCAAGTCTGAATTTTATCTAATAGAAATATCACGTAATCTCATGTTAATCTACTCTGTGTACTAGTTCTGACTAGCACTAATGAACAAGGGTTGATTGGAAACCTCAGTAGATTACCATCATCCTATAGAGCTTGCTTTTGTAAAAAATTGCCCTATGGATTTATCCCACCCACCTAAATCAGGCTGCTATGGCTCAACAGTATTTGGAAAGTTTTCATACACCTGCAATAAAAGAAATTATTGACTTATGTTGCCAGAAATATAAGTTCAGCCATCATCACACTGGTAAATACTAGTTCTCCAGATAATTTTTATTTATTTAAACATTTAACATTGTGTTGATTACCATTTTAAAAAAATAGTTAGAAAAGGTAATACATAATTAAAAACTTTAAAACAATTTATTTTGAAACATATTTAAAAGTTAAAATTAGTACTCTCTTGAAGAGAATTAACAGACTTATTCATGATTTTAAAGTCATATTTAAAATAAAAAATATTTGACATAAATAATTTTTATTGTGCTGATCTTTATCTGTCATAATACAAAAAATAAAATAATGAATTATAAAATAAAATTCTTAGCTTGTGTTGCATAAACCTTGAATGATGTTAATCAACCATGATGCGTGACTAAAGCACACATCTGTCCACATGATTTATGACAGAATATAATCAGAGAATGAGCTCTCCATTTTAAAAGAACTATAGTTCATTGTAAGAATGGATCATGTTTAGCATAAAAACATGGAAATATTTTTCATTTATATCATTTCTGCAGTCTTCTTTCTACTTTTTTTCCCCTCAATTTTTTTTTTTTTTTTTTTTTTTTTTTTACTCATTGCATGTTGCAAGTATCCCTTGTGAACTTCTACTCAGGAAATGACATGATTTCTTCTGATCAGAGAAATGTTTTCTTTTTAAGAAGCGAATAGTACTTATGTTCTGCTTTAGCCAAAGGTGGTCTGTCCGTCATACTTGGCATGCTTGATTATATAGTGATTAATGCCAAAAGAGCATGTAGATTAAGAGCATTGCTGAAATGAATATTAGCAAACTTTAGCAACCATACCACAGTGAACTGTATCTTTGGAAGAAGGACTCAAGCACTCTTAAGTATTGATGCTTTAATTAACAAAAATATTATAGTATAGAGTCAATGCACACTTAGTTTAATGTCAATCTATTGGTAACTAATCTTCAGAGATCACTAAAATAGAAGTCTGAGGCTTATTGTTATTACCTACTAGAGGCCAAGCACGCACAAAATCGTGCACGGTTAGGGTCCTTAGGCCATTTCTACCTGCTTGCTAGTCCCCACCACCACCCGCTGGTTCACCCTGGTTCCCTGATTACAGCATGGCTCTGTTTTCCAGGAGCCTATGGGCTGGGGGGAGGGACCAAGAGGTCGCTGTTCCACCTTCTCCCCACTGCGCTGCCACTCACCTTGGTTCCCTGTGGTTCCCCATTCACCAAGCTGTGATTGGAGCCTGAGGGCGGGGGGAGGGACCAAGAGGTCAACCATTCCACCCTGGCTCACCAGTCCCACCCCACTGCCACTCACCTTGGTTTGCTGTAGTTCCCTGATTGCAGCATGGCTTCGGATCCCGAGCCTGCGGCCGGGGGGAGGGACCAAGAGGTCGCCGTTCTGCCCGCTCACCAGTCCGGCCCTGCCGCTCTGTTCGCAATGGTTCCCCATTAGCCATGCTGAGATTGGAGATTGTGCGCCAGGGGGAAGGGACCGAGAGGTGCTCAATGCACCTCATGGTGACCGGTCGTTTGGTCATCCTGGTCATCATGGACACTGGCTTTATATATATATATAGATATAGATATAGATATAGATATAGATATAGATATAGATATAGATTAAGCTTTTCTAATGCATTTATTTACATTGAGTATTTGAAAACATTCATTGAAAGATTCACTTAATATTTATTATAACCTGTAGTCCTTCACTTTCCAGGTTAGGAAACAGGTGAGAGTTGTAGTCCTGTGTGGAAGATTGCCCAGTGAGTAGCATGGGGAGCCAAGTTTGTAATCTAGGCAGTGTGACTCTGTGCCATGTTCACAACTGCTCTGCTGCTCTGAGTTTTAGGAATGAGCCCTCTCCTTCTTTTTAAAAATATATTTTTATTGATTTCAGAGAGGAATATGAGGGAGAGAGAGATAGAAACATCAACGATGAGAGAGAATCATTGACTGGCTGCCTCCTGCATGCCCCACACTGGGTATCGAGCCTGCAACCTGGGCATGTGCCCTGACCAGGAATCGAACTGTGACCTTCTGGTTCATAGGTCGCCATTCAACCACTGAGACATGCTGTCTGGGAGAGCCCTCTTCTCAAACGAAATCTCCTTCAGGAAGCCCCTAATGAGTTTAATGGGACTCATGTGATTTACTTTATTTTTGTTTTTAATTCTTAAAGACTGCCTTGTATCATTTAAAATATGTATATTTTTAATATAATTAAAATATAAATGATGATGATGGTGGTGAGATAGTATTTTATTGAGGGTTTATTTTTGACAGGCATTTGTTTTATATTAACTCATTTATTGTCACAGAAATGTGAGGTAGGTAGTATTACCATCCACATTTTACACATAATAAAACTAAGGTAACACAACTGGTTAGTTACCGAGTAATGATTTGAACCCAGGCAGTCTGATTCCAGTCATGTGTCTTAAAAAGCAGAAAATAAAATATAGTTGACCTTTGGTCAACACAATTTTGAACTCTGAGTTCACTTATATGCCAATTTTTAAAATAAATACTGTAAATATATTTTCTCTTTCTCATGATGTTCTTAACATTTTTTTCTAGGTTACTTTATTGTAAGAGTACAGTACTTAGAACACACATAATATGTGTTAACTGACCATTTATGCTATTTATATGCTTCTGGTCAACAGTAAACTCTTAGTGGTTAAGTTTTTGGAGAATCAATCAATGGTTGTATACAGATTGTTGACTGCATGGAGTAGGTGCCTCTAACTCCCACATTGTTCAAGTATTATATGGGAAAGCAATTATATATTTAAAAATATAAGATATTAAAAAAGCATATTTATGACTGAGTAATATATATCCTTGTTAATTAAAGCATTTTAGAATAAGATCCAGTAGAAAATCTAATATCATAATTTGAAAGTAGTTAAGAGTATAAATGTTACTCTAAAATTTATGAAAGAAATATAATGTGATATGAAAATATTTTATTGCTTTTGATGACACAGTCACAAGTATTGCTAATACCACTGTGGTTTATTACTAATTTCATAAATTAAGAAAATGTAAACTTCAGTTACAAGTCTTTAAAATATACATATATTTTTCCAACCCAAACTCACTGATTGCCTGAATTTTACACTAAAAAGCTTTGAGATTCTGAAGAATCACTCTATGTCAGTGGAGTATATTTTGACACTATCTTTTTTTTTTATTCCTATCACCCACCCCTTCCCTTTGCCAACCATCAGCTTGTTCTATATATCTGTGGGTCTGTTTCTGTTGTATTTTTGTTTAGTAATTGATTTATTTAATTTCAATTCCTCATATAAGTGAGACCATGCAGTATGTATCTTTCTTTCTGATTTATTTCACCTCGCATAGTAATTTCTAGGTCTACCCATGTTATTGCAAATGGCAAGATTTCATTCATTTTTATTGCTGAATTATATTCCATTGTCATCGTCTTTATGTGCTGCCCTATTCCAGTTCATTGCTCCCTCTGCTTACTTACTTCAGAAAAACCAATTAGATCTTTATTTTTTGTTTGTTTATTTATTTGCAAAAATTGTCAAGCACTTTGTCAGGGCCTAACATCATAAGCTGAGCACTCTGTAGTCTATCTGCACTACCAGCTTTCCTTCCCCCACAAAATATTGATGCTGGTAAAAATTTTGATGCTTAAAGAACACAGAACCTAAGAACTAAAACACTGTAATAAAATCAGATAATCTTCTAATATCAGTCTGTCACTGATTATCCAGCTCATCAATTTTCTTTCCCTCGTTTTCTTACCTATAAAGTGAATTAAAAACTCACTTAACTGTTACCAGAATTAAAGTAGCTAGTCAATGTAAAGTGCTTTGAATAGACTTTAGTAATAAATTCCCAGGGTAAGTAGCTACTGTTATACTGACCTCTGAGATTTGGTGACTGATGCATGATAAATTACTATACTAATCAGCATCTATTCTACATTGTAGATAAGGAGACTTGAAATTTATTGAAATTTAGGGTTAATGCTTAATTCAGCCTTATTTATTTGTAGTATCTGGTGAGTGTGTAACATTTGTAATAATCACTTGCATAAATATATCTAAGCAATATATTTCCAAGACCATACCTAAGCATATCCTGTTGATTTCAAAATGATTAGATTTCAAACAAATCGGTTTTGTTAATATCTGGGTCTGGTGGTATTGTATTCTCTCACAATTCACATACAGGAGTGATAAAGGTAGCTATATGCAAAATGGGACTGAGCAAAGCAATGGTACATGGAAGTCATTTTAGGCTAACCTATCCATTTGTTCTATTCTACATACTTACTGAATATAAAAAGAAAGAAATAATTTACTCACACAATAAGCGATAAAGACAGAGCTTTTAATACTTTCCTTATTTAAACTATTTTTCAAAATTATAACAAATCATTTTATTAACAATTGATCATTATCAATTTAGTATTAAGATTTAATAGCTAACAAAGATATGGGACTAAATGTGGAAAATCCATATTTCTACTTTTTAAATGCTAACAGTGCTTAAAATCATAGAAATTTCATAGTAAATTCCTAAGAATTAGTTATCACTTACTTGTTTTAATGGACGAGAAAAAGGAGGCTCAGCTATGACCTAAAATGCATTTGATGAACAGCTTGCTTTGCTTAATTCTCATTTGTGCTTTGTTTCTTTTACTGTATTAAAAATGTACCAAATATTTCTAAATTAATTAATTTTTAAGAAACAAATTATCTTTTAAAATATATTTATTTTAAAGCTTATTTAGAAATGAGGCATTGTTAATATAATTTTGCAGTTTCAGTATTTCCTGAAGTAGTTGCATTTTCATGGAGTTTGTCCTAAGAAATGCTGTCCATCAGAGAGAACTTATTTCAGTTAAATAATTTATTGGCAACTCAGCGACCATAATAACTGATGAAATATGTTGAGACAAGGAGTAGTCAAGTATAGTGAATGTGAAATGTACTGCAAATTTTAGAATAGGAAGAGCATATGCCAAAAACAATGAAGAATAATACCTATCAAGTAATATATTTGTTTTTTATAACATTTTAAGTTGAAAAAAATAGTAACATTTTGGTAAAGACCCATTTTGTTAAAATACAAGTTAAAGCTAAAAGATCAAAATTATGCTATGGCAAAGCTTAGTGTAAAAAAATAGTATTAACTTAATGCCTTTGCCATATAGATAGGATGAGGGGCAATAATAAATGAATTGTGATAGAGTATGCTGTCACTGAATACATAATATCATGGGTAGCTACCATATAGCCCATATTTAATTTCTATGCACAGCACACTTTTCTCTAGAAAGTCAGGGTAAAACTGAGGACATTAAATGAAGAGGAAAAAGTAAAAGTGCATTCTTAGATTACCATTTTTAACAATCACCATCAGTGACCCAGTTTTCTTTTGTCTTTTTCGCTTCCAAGGAAAAAATCTATACATTACTTCCATAAGTTAGGTAGAAAAGTCCCTCAAGGCTACATGTGACTAATGCTTCTTTGGGACAAATGTAGCCCGAGGGATGGAAAGAGTTTTTTAGGAAGGTGAATCTCACATTAATATGGAGAAATGCCCTATTCGGATGATGGGTACCAGCTAATAGTAGAACTTCCTAGTGTGTGAAAAAAAAAAAAAAACACAAAAAAAACTTTTGCTGGTGTCACGAGCTTTGTGCAGGGCATATTGGTTTATTTGGAGCCTGCTACTTGTGAAAGCTCCACCTTTTCCATTTTTAGAAAATGTGAGGCAGCAAAAAGGTTTTTGACAAACTGCAGGTCCTGCAGAGTTTAATAAACTTGATCACGGGCACCCACCACCCCTTCAAGTCTCTTATTTCATTTGACTGTTAGTGGTTTTGGAAATCTTTTCTTCTGCTATTGGATTATACTTTTAAAACAAAAGAATGTGATTCTGGAAGATTAAGGATATGCTTTATAAAAAAATCAGCAGCAAGTAATAAGAAAGAAGCTTCACAGGAGCTCCGAAATGGTAACTCATTCTCTCTGTGTGTCTCTCGATGTTCGCAAGTATACTTTTAATGCACAGACGTAGAACACCTCTTTTATCCTGTTAATGGCTGACATGGCAAGGTAAGAATATGCTCTGTATGATGCAAAACCAAAGAAGGCTTTTAGTTTGTGTGCCTGCATGCTGTATGTTGTGAAATACTAAGTCATTTTCTCATTTTGAGGATTTAAAATTCTTATTATTTGAAAATATTAACTGATTTACTTCCAAATACTTTTTCATATTATTGCTTATTTTGGCTTTAGTTCAGTTATAATTATACTGAAAATTAAGAAAGGAACATAAAACTTAAGGCTGCGGTCTTTCAAATTAGAACAATTTTATTTTAATTTATTTCAAATGAAAGCTTGCTATTATCAGTATTGTCCTATTTTTGTATTATTGTATCATATTAAGGAAAAAAAATATGAGAAAAACTTTAGTCACCAAAGATTGCTGCATAATTGCTACAAGACTGGTTTTAACACAGACAATATAGATGATTTCCCATGATTGGTTTCTATCCCATGATTTTATGACTTACAGGTATGTTAGAAACAATTCATATCATATCTATTATTTTTGTGCCAATCATCCAAGGAGAATAGAAAGTGTGTAGAGTTTTATATCTTGGGGTCTTTCCTCCATGGAACTGTATCTCTAGCAGTGGTGTCATTAATAAAACCAAGGTCTTCAACATTCAAAAAAAGTATCTGAACAATAAATATTAAAAACATTTTAAAAGTATCTGTAGGAGACTAGTTCATATCTTCTCCAGCCAACAATCTACATTTGCATATTTTAGCTGACAAACTTACCCAGCACATTTATCTAACTTTACATTTCCACTTGATACGATGCTTTAGAACCCTTTGCTGTATGGTTTAGGTAAGGTTGATTACGCATTTGGAAATGAGTGACTTACTGGTCCACCAGGTGGAAGAGCCAGTAGAAAATTATTCATAACAAACAAAAAACTCCAGAGAATATTCTTTTCGGTTTGTTATTTACTTATTTCTTATAACTGTACAGTAATGTAAAGGATTTATTATGAAATTAAAACAGTTCAAACTACTTTTTTACATGGTTCTTTTTATATTCAGAGGAAACCAGCTTTTACTCAGAAAAAATGGCTTTTCGACCAAGTCTTGTGGGCCAGTTCCCTGGAAGTCCTCCTGCACTAAGGCAGACAGGGTATAAAAGGAGTCCTTTCTGAAGCAGGCATTGGCTGAGCGGAAGTGCCATCGCCTCTGACATGCTGTTTTCTCTAGCCCTCTTGCTTCTGTGCTCGTTTCTATGGTATTTAGTTAGTGAAGTGACACTGCTGTGTGAGGGTCAAAAATGGTCTCAACATCTAGGTGGTTTCAAAATATCAAAGTTTATATATTGCACATGCTGTATGTTCATCTTGGGACAGTTTGCATTCTGTTTCATCATTCTAAAATGAAAAAGCAGGCTTCTCTGAGGCATACTAATCTCACGGCGGGAGAAAAAGCGCAAAGCCAGAGCCAGAAGCTGGCTTTTAAAGCCTCTGCTGGCATGTGGCACATGTTGCAGTCACAGGTCATTGCCTAAAGCCAGTCATATGTCTATTGTATAAATCAATGATACAGGAAGTCTAATTCTCCTGCAGGAACTGGCCCAGCGGGGAGCAATGGCACATATCTCAGCAGTAATTCAATCGACCAAAGTCTGGTCACACATATTCACTTTCCCCTCTTACAAGCACCCAAGTCCCCTCTAATCATAGTGTCAGATTCAGTCTTGAACCTCATGATAGCCCAGATGAGGTTCTTAATCTGGAGATCTAGGAACTTAAGGGACCATTTATATTCCCCCCACCCTCCCAACCACTTCACATATTTCTATTATTCTATAGTGGAGCAGCAAGAAATGTTTAATCAGAAAGAGGAAGGAGTGAATCCCAAAGTAGTCAGCCTATAGAGTATAGCAAATCTGACATTCTAAAAGGGTATGACTGGCTATGGGGAATGTTTCCTGATTTGTCCCCAGTTCTGATGCCTGCCAGCAACTGCTCAGCCTATAACTCTCTATGGCTCTTGGCTATGCCCTCTGGCAGGTGTTTTACAGTATTTCCTTGGCATCATTTGAAGAGGGAACCTGCAAATATTCCTCCTAATAGAATACGTAGTTTTCTTAGCCTAATTTTACTGCCACTAGACGTTTGGGAAGCCTAAAGTTTATATTTTAAATCTCAAACACTCACATTATCTTTTATTCCAGGCTGATGGCTCATTTGGTAGTACAACTTTCTCAAAACAGTTGGATTTTTATTTATAGTATTTTATTTTATTCCCAACCATGCATCAATAGCCACACATATGATTTTCTCTCTAAATCAGTGGTTCCCAACCTTGGCTGCACATTAGAATCACCTGGGAACCTTTTTAAAATCCTGATTTCTGGGCCTCATCCTCCGGAAATTCTGTTTCTTTGTTATGGGGTGTGGCCAGAACATTAGTAACAAATAAACAGAATAAACAAATAAACAGCTAATTTAGAACATTTGCCACTTCCCACATTATTGCAGCTTACATTTTTACCAAATATTTTTCTGTTGCATTACATAGGTTACCATCTTGCCATCGCTGATAAACTTTTTTCCCACCACCTACTGCTAGACCTCAGAGCTGACATCATCTATTTTAGATTTTTGTTACTATAATACATTACTTCTAAACACCAAATTCCATATCAATTAGCATAGACTACATTATGCTGAGGTAATTAATGGCCCTATAATGAGAATAAATATATTTTTAAAATATCACTCAGATTATGCATATTCTGTGTGTTGGTGTCAGTTCTGCTCCATTATTTTGTACCCAGACTTAAGAATTAGTTTATATCTCAGCCCGGCCAGTATGGCTCAATGGCTTGAGCTTTGACTTATGAACCAGGAGGTCCTGGTTCAATCCCCAGTAGGGGGCCTGCAGGAGTCAGAGGATCAAAGATTCTCTCTCATCATTGATGTTTTTATCTTTCTCTCCTTCGCCCTTCCTCTCTCTGAAATCAATGAAAACACATTAAAAAAAAAAAAAAAGAATTAGCTTATATCTCAGAAGAATAGTGTGATTAGCAGAACCACATTGTGGCACCTACAACTTCTGCTCAGAAATAGCCATGTCGCTTCCACTCACCTTTCTTTTGCCAAAGTAAGTTACATTGCCAGACCTAAAGTCAAAGGAGTGTGAGGTATAATCTTCCTGATAAGGAAGGACATGCTAGAGAGGGGTGTAAATATTTTGACAATAAAGAAGTCTTACACATTTGTCTTAGATGAGACAAAGCTTGAAAATACACAGAATTTGGAGATATGTGACTGAGACCTGATGCTTATTGAGTATACTACATATCAGTTGCTTGATATTTTGGAGTAATTTTTTTTTTTCCCTAATGGAGCTAATAATGCTGATGCTGATTATAAACATTTGACTTGTTGATATTATTAAAATGGCATAACATAAATATCTCTTTTGTTAATATAATATTAGATAAGCAGTGGGGGGAAATAGAGTTTCTTGTAATATGCAATGTACAAGGTACCTAAATGTAGATCTTTGGTTTTTATTTCCCTAATGTTTCCAATGAAGTAAATCACAAATGCATAGTAGTCTGTCTTAATTAAAATTTTAATTCTTTAACTGCAAAACTGGGTCATATCACTGAGTGAATTCTGAGAGGTTTTTTGTTTTTAATAGATAGAAATCAAATGTCTTAGTGCAAGGGTGTGCTCTAAAGTGAACTTGAGAAGCTATTTCACACACTTGAAGGGTAGAAACGTTGAGTTTTATATTTGTAAAAAAAAAGATTATATCTTCACTCATCATAACCATTCATCTGGGAAGACAGCATATGCTGTGACCTTTTGTTCACAGACTCACTTAACAAACACAACTTTACTTATTACTTTAAGTGTAAAACTGAATATGGTGCTAGTCAACTCAAAAAGGAAGAAAAACAAACAAACACCTGTTTCTTAACAGGTAATTGGAAGAATAAAAGTCTACTGTTAAAATGTTTAAAGCACAAAAGAGGACAATAAGTAATTAATTTGATTTATTCCCAAATAACTATGAATCAGTATTTTTATTTTTACAGAATTTCAAAATAAATAGCTTAAGTGAAAGGACTTATAGACCTGTAGTTTCATTTTCCATATAACTTGTATTGTTTAACTCTCAAAATTGAATTCTTTTGATTTGGCTGGCAATAGAACTTCAGAGAAAATAAGCATTTAAAAGTATTTCACAGCTGATAGTCTAAAAGAAAATCCTATATAATTAAAGGGTAATAGGCAAATTGACTGAATGGTGAATGACTGGTCGCTATGATGTGCACTGACCACGAGGGGGCAGATGCTCAATGCAGGAGCTGCACCCTGGTGGTTAGTGCGCTCCCGTAGGGGTGCACCACTCAGCCACAAGCCAGGATGGCTGGCGAGCACAGCGGCGGTGGTGGGAGCCTCTCCTGCCTTCGCTGCAGAGCTAAGGATGTTTCACTGTGGCTTATAGCCCACTCCCCACGGGGAGTGGGCCTAAGCCATCAGTTGGACATCCCTCAAGGGCTCCAGAACTGCTAAAGGGCGCAGACCAGGCTGAGGGATCCCCCTTTCCCAAGTGCATGAATGTCGTGCACCAGGCCTCTAGCGATTAAATAAGAGATCATTATCTAATGAGAGACTAGTCATCAGCGTAGTCAAAGAGATCTAATATATTATTCAAAAATTTTAAAAGAAAAAAGAAATCTACATTGCAAATAAATTTAGATGTCAGAAACTTCAGGAGATTTAAAAATTTTTGAGCCAATGATATTTCTAAGTATGAATAATGGTAGAACGACTCAAAGAGTAAGCACACACATGAGTGTATATGCATGTGTTAGATATAACAGTGGATATTTTATAAAGTGTATTTGGGTGTAAATGATTATATATATATATCCTATCTAAAAAAGAGAAACATGGTAATTAGCTGTACATCTGCTACCCTTTCTATTGGCTAATCAGGGTGATATGCAAATTAACTGCCAGCCAAGATGGCGGCAGGCAGCCAGGCAGCTTGAAGTGAACATGAGGCTTGCTTGCTTCAGAGACGGAGGACTCCAACGTTCCCCGCCTGCCGCTGCCGGCCTCTGAGCTTGCAGTTTGAAACATTGTTACAAATATAGAAGCTAAACAAAACCCCAGAAACCTGCTTTCAGCCAACCGGGATCACAGAGCTGGAGTTGAAACAGTGTTTTGATTATAGAACCCAAACAAACCAGATACCTGCTTTCAGCAGCAGAGGCCTAAGAGCTGGAGCCAAGCCTCAGAGCTAAAGCTGGCCCAGAATAAAAAAAAAAAAAAAAAAAAAAAGGAAAAAAAGGAGTGGTTGGGAGCTTCAGTCACCCGCCAGCCTGAAGACAGCCCTCAGCCCCTCACCGAGAATGTCCAGGCACCCCATGGGGAACCCCACCCTGAAGGGTGTGTGACCAGCTGAAAACGGCCATCATCCCCTCATCAAGGCTGGCCAGGAACCCCAGTGGGGACCCCCACCCTGATCCAGGACACCCTTCAGGGCCCCCACCCGTGCACCAGGCCTATATCCTATATGGTAAAAGGGTAATATGCCTCCCAGCACCGGGATCAGCAGAGCCGCAAGGCCTCCCGGCACCGGGATCAGCATGACAGGGGGAAGTGCCCAAACCCCCTGATCGTCCTGCGGCTCTGTGTGTGACAAGGGGTGGGGCCACAACCTCCCTATCCGCCCTGCTCTGTTCGTGACAGGGGAAGGTGCCCCAACCCCCTGATCAGCCCTGCTCTATGCCTGATAGGTGGGAGCTCCCCAACACCCTGATCGCCCTGTGGCTTTGTGTGTGACAGGGTGCAGTGCCCCAACCCCCTGATCGCCCTGTGGCTCTGTGTGTGACAGGGTGCGGCGCCCCAACCCCTCCCCACGGGCCCTGCTCTGTGTGTGACGGGGTAGAGCCATAACCTCCCCATCAGCCCTGCCCTGAGTGTGACAATGGCGGTGCCCCAACCCCCTGATCAGCCCTGCTTTGTGGGTGATAGAGTTCGCCACCCCAACTGCTCCCCACAGGCCCTGCTCTGTGTGTGATGGGGTAGAGCCAAAACCTCCCCATCGGCCCTGCTCTGAGTGTGACAGGGTGCAGCGCCCCAACCCCCTGATCCGCCTTGCTCTGTGTGTGACAGGGGGCAGTGCCCCAACTCCCCTGTTGGCCCTACTCTGTGAGTGACAGGGGGGAGCTCCCCAACCCCCTGATAGGCCCTGCTCTGTGCGTGACAGGGGTGGCGCCGCAACCTCCCCATCGACCCTGCCTTGAGTGTGACAGGTGGCGGTGCCCCAACCCCCTCATCCGCCCTGCTCTGTGCATGACAGGGGGCGGACTTCCCAACTCCCCAATCGGCCCTGCTCTGAGCCCGATCAGAGGCTGCACCTAGGGATTGGGCCTGCCCTCTGCCACCCAGGAGCAGGCCTCAGCCAGCAGGTCGTTATCTCCTGAGGAGTCCCAGTCTGCGAGAGGGCACAGGCCGGGCTGAGGGACCCTCCTTCCCCCCCGAGTGCACAAATTTTTGTGCACCGGGCCTCTTTTATATATATATATATATATATATATAGATATGTATATGTATATATATGTACATATACATATATATGTATATATATGTGTATATATATATATATATATATATATATATATATGAAAACATACTTGGTAGAATCATTAACATATGAGTAAACTCAAACATTTAATCTGTATATAATAATTCTCTAATAGTTCATAGATTTTTTTGTTTATTTTCTAAGGGGAAAATTTTTTTCAGTGTAATATTTTAAAAAATATTTTCAGTGTTACCATTGGGATACTTTTGTAATCTTGTTAAATATAAAAAATGATGAAGTTTTAGTTTCAGGTCTCTATTTTACATCTGAGATGACCAATAACAATTTGGGGTTTAGAAATTGCTTATTAAAATGATAGATTTCATGTGAATATTTTGATCAAATTATAATTGTTTTCAGCCTAAGTTACAACCAGTATAAAACAGGATGATATGGCCTTTTGTAGGTCTTCTGAGGTCCTTAGTGTAATTTATTTGTTTTTGTAGCCTCAATTCATAGTACTTCAAATCTATTAAATCTACCTTTGTCCTATATTAAGCATTTTTTTGTTTGTTTGTTTTAAAACTTTAAAAGTATTTAATAAACATGTCCTTCCATCTCACTATCATTTTCTATGATTTTATTTTTAACAATACATATTTGGGGAGACTTGCAGAATAAGAGAATCTTAACTATAAAACGTTTACAATTTGACAATCAATAAGTTTGAGAAGTAAAATTTAATATGCGTTTAAATATTTCTTAATATCTGATTACATCTTTTTTTCACAATTACATATTTTTCTGGGACCTTAAAATGTGTATGTGTTTTACCTGAGCAATTTATTGTAGTGCCTAATGATTGCTATCACCCTCAGATGAGTATCTTCTGAATCTTGATTAAGTACCTTTAATTCTCTAGTCATAAACTTGGAACCTTGAACACCCAGGTAGTTTGATTTGTATTCCTACCGCTACACTTCCCGAGCATTCAGTACATGCAAGCATCATTATATTCATCACATTGTACTGTAATAATTAACTTAGTTGTCTGACTCTCTCAGGAAACTAAAAGAAAGTAGATGGGAACACATGAGTTCATTTATTCAAATATATACACTCATTCATTAATTTAAAATATATACTTGTTATTATATATATTTAAATGCTACTCTTAGCCTAGCACTGTTCTAGTCACTGGGAATAGAGTGTAAAATAAAAAGCAAGTCCCTGCTCTCTGTAATATTTAAGCTGCATGTCTAATTTAATTTTGCACCAAAAACATTTTTGGACATATTATATATGTTTATTAAGTTTTAAAAATTATTAATAAATAATAAAATACAGAAATTTTATAATTAAAAATAAAAATGTTTGAAGTTACTTAAATTTATACACTAGTAAAATTTAAATAATCAGGAAAGCATATATCTTCAAGTTATTTGAAATATATTTATTAATTTTAATAAAAATCACTTGATATTTTGCAACATAAATTAAATAAAATCTCAATTGAGTGTTTTGTAATTTACTCATCCTCATTTCCCAAATCATCTCATCTTCCCATCCTCTCATGGGAAATACACAAAAGAAGAAATAGAGAGAGGGAAGGAGGAAGACAGAGAGAGAGTTTTTAAGTTTGTAATGAACTTTTCTAGAAATATTAATGACAATTTTGTCTTTCTAATAAATGTACTGTTATTTTTAAAGAAAACGACCAAAGCAATTTTCAATTCAGCTCACTCTCAGTAAATCATTGTTTAATGAAAACAAGTATATCAGAGTAGAATGTTACATTTGTTCTTAGTACATCCCTGTAAAAACTAGCAGACATCAGATTTGTCAAAGTCACAACTCCTTCAGAATTTCCAAGAGAACACCAGGATCAAAGAAAAGAAATAGATAAGATAGAGAATGACAATTTATTTTCAATAGGAGTTTCCCATTTAAGTTTCACTTGTTGCTATCATTTTAGTGAAAAGTATGCTGGTTAGGAATCATTATCTGACACTAATGGAATCTCTTTTGACAGATTTTTTGTTGTTGTTGAATAATTATATGGTGTGAATTGTAAAAAAAAAAAATACCTGTCAGGTAGGATCAGATATTTTGTATCTGCAGGTGACTACTTGGCTCACATAATCTTCCTAAAGATAGGTGGAAAGTGTCATGTGTGAAAGAAGATTCACTGCATTATCAGTGAAGATGCATGTTTTTATTTGGTCAAACAAAGTGTACTTAAGTTATAGTTTTAACTTTTGGATTAAACCACATTCCATTTGCTGAAGTAAATTTTTTTTGACCAACATGATAGTTCCATTGTGGTGAATTTAACAGAGAGATAAGTGAAAGTCTGAGACTTTCAGTGTGTAGGAAAGATCTTTTAATTATATTATTCATAGCTTTTTGTTTGTTTTGTATCTTACAATATTTTGATTTGACCGATGTACTGCAGTTAACTAGGAAATTGTGTTCATGGCATAGGTTTTACCAGTGTTTGTAATATATTTACTGATAAAATCAAATTTGTATTTGGTTACAATTATTTTACTTCTCCACCTCCCTCCCAGCACTCCTCCCTCACTCATTATACACTGACTGTTTGCAACATATTGCTGTTTCTGGAAAAATCTATTCATGACCTTGCTTCAGGGCCTTTGCTGTTATTGCACCTTTAGTTTTAACTTTTCTTTCCCAAGATATCCACATGGTTTCTTCCTTTAGTTTTTGGGTAAAATGTCACCAACTCCAACTCAGAGAGGACTTTTCTGACCATCCCAAGCAAATTATAACCCAGCCAACTTCTATCCTCTTATTTTATAGCACTTATCATTGCTTGATCTTCTATTATGAATTTGTATGTTACTGAGTTTATTGTATAAAATTTAAGTGCCTAACATCCAGGAACTTCAATTACTTGTCACTGCTGCTTAAAATAGTGCCTGGCACAGAGTAAATTATAAATATTTACTAAATTACTAATAAATATCTGCATTGGTTATGAACAGTCAGACCAGTTAAATTGGGCAAAGCTCTTCATGAAATAATTAGAACATTCATCATATCAGGATAAGATAAAATTCAAACATATAAAAAATGGAAGCCCTTATATTTGGAATAAAATGGCTCTTTCTTTAGGCTTCCAGCCGTAGAAATCAAGTAGAGATAAGAATGCTGAAATATTGTGATGATCCCCCTGAAGGCCTTTAGCTCTATATATGTAGAAGATTCAGAAACATGCTAGGATTGAGGCTACTACCAGCAGTGCTCAAGCAACTGGCTATGTGCTTAGTGTGAACTAACCCCTACACTGACCATGTGATGCCTTCTGTGCAAGTCAAATGGAAGCCCACACATAATGTAACTTCCTCATCTCAGGCCAGCACCGATGGAGGCCAAGGGAGAAACACAGCCCTGTGTTAACTTAAAGGTGTCCACCAGATGTCAAGAAGGATTCACACATTCTTTGTTGGGTCAGAGAGCACTACCATCAAGAGTTAAGTGGACACCCTGAGTCCTTAAACACTCCTGACAAGGCATCACATCGTCTCTCTGGAAAAAGCAGGATGGGACTCATCAAACTCGCGTCTTCATTTTATGTCAATGACCAAAAAGAATTCAGAACTTCCAGGCCACTTTTACTTTTCTTTATTGATTAAGGTATCACATATGTGACCTTATCTCCCATTGCCCCCCACACCTCCACTCATGCCCTCACCCCCCTGGTGTCTGTGTCCGTTGGTTAGGCTTATATGCATGCATACAAGTCCTTTGGTTGATCTCTCCCTTTTACCCCGACCCTCCCCTACCTTCTCTCTGAGGTTTGACGGTCTGATCGATGTTTCTATGACTCTGGATTTGTTTTAGTTCATCAGTTTATGTTGTTCAGTATATTCCACAAATGAGTGAGATCATGTGGTATTTATCTTTCTCTGACTGGCTTCCTTTGCTTAGCGTAATGCTCTCCAGTTCCATCCATGCTGTTGCAAACGGTAAGAACTCCTTCATTTTTACTGCAGCGTAGTATCCAAGTCACTTTGGATTCTCACCATCTCTGAACCTCATTCTAGAATCCGATCTTCTGATACACTTTTAACATATTTTCTGAAACTCACCAAACCAAGCCCCTTTATTTTCAATCACTTTCTGTATTTTCCCCTTATCTTCTCTCTAAATAAAGCTTGATTCTTCTTTGTTGATTCTACTCCTCATGCTAGCTTTCAAGAGATGGCTATTTCTGTACCACACCACTTAAATTATTGAGATTAGAGATGGGCAATGTTCTCTTTGCTTCTCAATGTCTCTCACAGAGCAGTCTCTTTCATCCTCCCTACAACCTCCTGGCTGTGATCTCTTGACTTCTACCTGCTATTTCTCTTTATACAGTTTTCTACCAACCGCTGGTCACTGCCCCTCTTCATTAAGATTTTAGTTTTATTTCATTGTCACTCTCTCCAATATCATTCTCATCATATAGTATGGTAAGTTCAATATTTCACATAGATGAGTCTTCAAAAGCATTAGTCTATAAATTACTTGACTTCTCAACCCCACAGATGTTGTTTCCATCTTATTACTATTGTGATATAATTTCACTAACTTGTGACATATGCCTTCAAGGAATATTTAACGCTAGAGGCCCAGTGCATGAAAATTTGTGCACTGATGGGGATTCCCTCAGCCTGGCCTGCCCCATCTCACAGTCTGGGAGCCCTCAGGGGATGTCCTACTGATGGGTTAGGCTTGCTCCTCTGCAGGAGATGACCTGGGGGATCAGGGGAAGGGTCCACCTCCATGACCCCACTGCTGCTGCCAAAGCCAGCTGCTGGGGTTGCCGACCCTCGACCCTCATTTCTTAGCGCTGGCCCGCCCCCCACCCACTTTTGTGTGTGGGAGTGATCTGGGGCCAGCCCGGCTGGGGGTGGGGCTGTGGGAGGTTGAGGGACCTCAGTCGCACCTCATCCAGCCTCTGCGGAGGCTCTGGGACCACAGGCTGCCCCACTTATCCCAGCGCCTGCCTCTGTGGACGGAGGGGCCATGCAACACGGGTGGGACTGGCCTGGGCCCACCCGTGCCACCCCGCCTCTCTCGCACCACCGGCCCTTGGTCCTTGCAGCTGCTGCCGCTTTGTCCGGAAGGACACCCGGTCTAATTAGCATATTACCCTTTTATTAGTATAGATGGTATTGTCATTTGTGTTTCAATATTTGTATATATTCTTAGAGTAATAGTTTATCTGTTTACCTATAACCTAACATAAATGTTTTGCTTAAGCCAATTTTTAAGTTATCTCTAATCTGATTTCATAGAATCCAACAAAAACATATTGTATAAGTGCATATAAGATAATATATTCTATATTTCTCAAAACTATTGTAATATATGTATATATTTCTCAAAAATGTACAGTTAGGATTGAAAATAATATGAGAGAAGTATTATTTCAGAAATTTTACTACTGTAGTTTTGATTGACTCATATAAGATTTATATTATTTAATAAGATTAATGCTTAGCTATTGAATCTGCATTGCATACTTTCTTTTGGTTTTTACCAAATTATATTTTTTCCTAAATGAGATAATATTAAATCTCTGGCCTAGATTGAATTGTCTTTATTTAGTTTTCTAAATTGTTTTTACTATTTATTGAAATATGAAATAGTTTATGATTAACATTACAAAGCATTTATTTTAGAAAAAAGGTTTAAAGCATGCTTCTAATTTTATATTTGAGAAGATTCTGTTATTTAAAATTTTTATTTATTTTTTATATATGGTATCTTTTCTTTACTCATAAAAAAAAAACACAAAAAAGTTTTGTTGAAGTGAAATCCAGTTACTTGCTAGCAGTGCCATGAAATTACTGCTTAGCTGGGTTGTCAGCACGATCCTTTCATCATCAGTAGTGAAGAATGTTAATGACATCAGAGCATGTTAGAGTTTCAACTAATTCTCAAATAAATCAGTTATTCTTTAGCAGAGTCAGAGCATAAAGAATGAATTATTTCAAATACCTTAAATCGTATTAGTGATTACAATTTGTATGTTGTTTGGAGGAGCAAGAATCAAGTGTTTGTCAGATTCAATATCTGCCTCCCATAGTACCTTTTTCTTTTCTTCTCTATATTTTTGTATGCAAGGTATAGAGGTGGTTTGAAGAAAGTTAATTTAATGAAGCACCTATTAATTTATTGCTAATTGTTTGATTTATAATGGATTCTAAGAATGGACTTGTTTATTTTTATAGGGTACTTAAAGTGTCCAGATACTTAAAGTAACCAGTTGGACTGAACAAATGTATCTCAGAAATTAATAATTTTTTCTTGGAAGAAGGTAAGAGATTTAAAAATATACACATTTTTATATTAATAAGATTTGGTGGAAATTTTGCTATGCTAGTACATTTCTTTGGTAATAATTTAGAAGGTAAATTTTAAAAATTAAGGGAACTTCTTGTTTTTACTAATATAGCCTTCTATTCTGTGGAATGAGAGGGCTTCAGCATTTAAAAAAATACACACACACACAGAAAACAACAGTTTGTGGGGAAGCCTCATTGCCACTTTGAAATATCAAGCTCTCGATCCCTTCCTTTTTTTTTACTTTTTTTTTTTTAATTTTCCTACTTATAAATTAGACTGGCTTTGCCATGTTCCCCAGGAGCCACAGAGCAGAGGTAGTTGGTGTGTGGGCAGGTTGCCATCCAGAAAGAACCTTTGAGTAGCCTGCCCATTCTACATTTCCTGAACCACATATGGTTACTATCAACTAGAATCCATTCAAAGGCTTGAGTGTGGAGCACAAAGGGAGGAGTCAGTTTTTAATGTATTATGCTATCTTAATTTTGAGCTAAAATGTAAGGTTGAAATATTACCCTTAAAGTAAAATACAGTTAGGAAGTCTAAATGCATATATATTGTTTTTAATATTTTTAATTATAATTGGGATGTACATTGAAACTGTTAAAGTTAATATCAAGTCAATAAAGATTGTTAGTTTTGTACAGGGATATATCATATATCTTTAGTTTTGGTAGAGCAATAAAGACTTCAAAATATGACTTTTGTATTGCCAGCTCTCTAATACAGACATATACATATACACATACATACATACAAATATATAATATGTATGTATATCTATTCCTTATTGGGCTAGAATTAATTCTTAGCCATCCACAATACTAATTTCCTGGATGCCATTTTTTCATTAGCACATCATGCACACAAATACTGAAAATATGCTTTCTTTTTTAGCAAATAAGAACCTTCTGATTTTTCAATTACATTTGCCTCATAGGGTATGATTAAAGGAGGCAAATTTCATAAAGTTAATTTCCTGGGTATTAAAGTTTTGCAAATTTATGAAGGCCAAAGTCATACATAGACTTATTTTCAGTGTCCTTGCCATCAATTTTTAATGTATACTTAAAGAGGATGCCAGTTTTTCAAAATTAACTTGCAAATACATCAACAATTCACTTGGATGAAACTGAAATCACTGAACATAAATAAGGTACACATTGAATTGAAATGGAATAGTGGATAATAGACAACAAATGAATATTTATAAAAGTCAGAGAAGCATTTTTTTTTTTAAATCCGTGAAATTCTAGGTATTATATCTAATAGAACTATTTGTAGAATTTAACTTCTGGTTTAAACTTTGAGTGATACAAATACAAACCACGGTAGGTAATTATCAGTTTGTTGGAAATGTGATTTGGCCGTCCCAAATTGGGAGCCTTGAGACTTGTTTTCTATCAATGCCCATTTCAGTGACAGGGTTACTTTAAGTTACCCTTAATTTGTCTCCTTTTTAAACAAAAGTAACCTGTTAAAAAATTATGGGCATGCTGAGTGTATTATGGCATATTTAATATAAATACTTATTTATATAGTACACAAAATATATTTTGCTTGCCTTTCTAATTTTATTATCTATTGGCTTATTTGTTTATGGAATGCCAATAGAGCAAAAACTCTGATATATTATTTTCTTTCCTGAATCTGAGAATAATAGTTCTGCAATTACTGGCTACTCCCTAGACATGACTGCATATGCTTGATTCTAAACAAATTTTAGATTGAGTATATACCAATGACATTGTAGAAAGCTCATGATAAAGATATCAAGAATTCATAATTTTAAAAAAGAAGGCAGAGAGGAAGAGAGGAATATGAGATAAAATTTCACATTAGTTAAAAAGAAAAATTGAAAAATATGGGGGTGAGAAGGAAGAAGAAGATACAAGTTAGAATGCTAAGAAAATCAAGAGTAGTATATGTAATTTAGTATCCTATTTGAAATTGATTGTTATGTGAATATTGAATAACTTGGTCTGTTTTTTAGGGAAGTATTTTCATATACTAGAATGAAATTACGCTCTTGACTCAAGTATCTCTGGATTTCCAAGCTGAATCACTGTGTAAATTTGAAAAACTACTTTGCCTAATTTAACTTTTTCATTTACTCATTGGGACTAGCAATACCTAATTTCAGTTGCTTACAATTTTTACATATTTGAAATATATTATTTTTAATTGAAATTTTAAATGTACAATATCTTTTCCTGTTTTGAATAATTTTCAAACTACTTTTTATTTATTTCATATTTCAAAATGTTGCATATTTTATAAAATTTTAAAAATAAGACTCTTAAGTCTTATTTTTCTATTCTAGATTGTAAGCTTTTTAAGGTGAAAATATTTTTCTTCTTTATGCCTGCTCCCCCTTGCTCCCCCCTCCCCCCACAACCTGCCAGTTTAAGGGACAGACAATATTTAATGAGTGACTAAAATAAAGGATAGTAACATATTTAGATATGTTACTTGTGAATTTAGTTAAAACAAAATCATTTGAAAACATTTAAAACTCTCTAAAGGATATCAGTATTTAAGATAAAGACTTTTTAAAAAGTCTTTTTGACTCAATATGTTCCCCTATTAATTTAGGTTGTTGTTGATTTTTTGTTGTTGTTTTTTAGTCTTGTGGCCTATTAATATTTTAATCTGCTTTGCAACCACTTATAAGATTTTTCAAGGAATTTGAATACATTTTCTTTATCAGAGAATTCCCTAGACATTTTTTAAAGGAAGAGAGGTTGGCAGTTCAGGCGAGCTAAAAAAAATCATGCTGTAGCTGAGCTAATATTCGGCTTTAGTAACAGGAAACCTTGGAGAAGTGGGCATGGCCGCGGCTCAGATATTAGCTCCCACAGGGTCAGAAAGAGTGCTTGGAGGTGTGGCCTTGCTCCTGAGAGAATCTAGCTATGCCTAACCTCTCTGCACCCAGTGAGGGTGGGATCAGAATGGCCCTGAGTAGGAGGGGATTGTTAACTACCTTTTTGAAAAACTTGGCTGCATGTTTGCTCAAATCCTGCCTACCACAGATTCAGGCTGAGTTGTTTATTTATTTCCTGGCTAATAATTTCTTCTTTTCTCAAACAGTTCTTTTATGTTTCTTCTATCTTCTACAAGGTGGGCTAAATGATTCTAGATCCACAGAATATCTGAGCCAGAAGGAATTTAAGACCTTTTCATTGTTGACATAAGAAACCTAAGGACAATGTAAAGTTTGTACAAGTTACAGAGACCAAAAACCCAAACACTAATTCTAGCATTCTTTCCTTTATATAGATCTTGCTCTCAAGATACTCCTTTTCCCAAGATACTTCTTTCCTTTATATTATATATATTGCTTACAAAAATATTCATTGCTCCCGATACTTCTTATGTATTTTAGAATTATGTTTCGACAATTTCCATTGTTGAAACTGTCTTCAAGTGCAATTTCTAGTTGTATAGACAAAATAAAGAGGTGATATCCTCTTCTTTCACACACACACACACACACACACACACACACACACACACACACACCCCTCTCAGTGGACAAAAATGATTGAACAAGAAAGAGTGGGAAGTATGAGAAACACATACATAGTACACTACCTCAGGGAGTAACCCTGTTCACAGAATGACGTTTTATGACTAGCTAAATATCTTTTGATATATATACTGCATAGAATGTTTGTCTTTATTAAAAGACAAAAGGGATGTCCTTGAGATATGTGTGGTTTATTTGGGTGAGGCCTTTCTATAGATTTATTTCCCTTCTTAACTTTACTGAGGATAATTTAGGTAATATATATTCCGTCTATTTTAAAGAGCTCAATTCTGTGGGTTTTGACAGTGGTGTACACCCAGGGTACCACCACCATAATCAAAACACAGAAAATGTACATCACCCCAACAAGATTCCTATGACCTTTTACTTTTTTCATACAATGCATTACTTTGCTTTTTATGTAAATGGAATTATATAACTATTTTAAATGGAATCATATAAATAAGTGCATTTTCTACTTATTATAATGATTTATTTATATCCTTGTATTTATCAGCAGTGCACTTCTTTTTATTTCTAAATAGCATTCCACTGAATGGATATACTACATTTATTTATTCATTCACTTATTGATGGATACTTCTTTGTTTCCATATTTTGACTTTTGGGAACTAACTTTTTATGAGCATTTGTGTACATGTCTTTCTGTGGACATGTGATTTTATTTCTCTTGGAAAAACCTGTGGGATTAGAACATCTGGGTCATTTGGTAGGCATATCTTTAAGTTTTTAAGAAATGAATTTTCTAAAGCAATTGTACTACTTGGCATTCACCTGAGCAATGTATGAGAGTTGTTGTTTCTATTCATCTGGGTCTGTGAACTATAGCTCTTGAGCCAAATTCAGCTTTATTTGTAAAAAATATATCGGAACACAGCCACACTTATTTGTTTATGAATGAGTTGCTTTTATGCTACAGAAGCTGATTTTGGTAATTGTGACAAAGGCCATATTGCACTGAAAGTTTAAAATATTTGCTACTTGGCTTCTTAAACAAAAAGTTCGCTGATCTCTACTCTACATCCTTGCAGAATTTCATATTGTCAGCCTTTCTTCATTTTATCTATATTAATGTGTATATGATGGTATTTCAATTGGAGCTTTAATTTTAATTTCTATCATGACTAATGATGTTGAGCATCTTTCAATTTGAGTATTTGCATCTCTATATCATTTTTGAAATATCTATTGAAATATGTTATTGAAATTAATTGACTTTTTGCCTTATAATTTTTGAATTGTGAGAACATTTTATTTAATCAGGATATAAGACATATGGTAGACATATATGGTGTGTGAATATTTTCTCTCATTCAATGGTTTTCTTTTTAATTTTCTAAAGTTTCTTTGGTAGAAAAATTTTATATTGATGAAGTGTAATACATCATTTTTTCTTTATTTATAATTTGTACTATTGAGTACTAGGAAATCTTTCTTTACCCCAGCATTAAACTTTTCTACAATATTTTCTTGTGTTTTACTATTTTCACCTTTGAAAGACTATCATCCATTTTGAGTATGTAATTTGAGGTAGGTGTTGAGATTAAACATCTGTTTCATTATCAGTGTCTAGTTGTCCTAGATATTGACTGAAAAGACATACCTTTCCCCATTACTATAGAAACTTTGTCAAAAATCAATGGCCTAGTTCTGTTCTCTTAATTTTTCCATTGGACTATGTACCTACCATTTTGCCAGTAACATGTTGTCTTCATTTTTGTAGATTTGCACTGATTGTTGAAATCAAATTGTATAAGATGACCAAACTCAGTTGTGTTTTAAAATTCCTTTAGTACTTCCAGGTTGTTTGCTTTCCCATGTAACTTCCTTCATTTTGGTAAAGAAACAATAAAACCAAATTAGTTGAGACACTCATACTTTTGCTACTAGCTAATATGAAAAGTATATCTATCAATCTCAACCAATTTCTAAAGTAATAGATGAATATGTTGCTTGAATTCATTATAAAAAAGAAGGCCACATATCGAGGTTTCCATTTTGAAGAAACTACATAAAATGGTGTATCAGTTTGTTTGCTCAAATGCCTGACTTCAATCTCATTCACTCATTTGGCCAACTCCACATAAACCTGCATGTCTCAGTCCAATATTACTTTCACAATAAAAGTCTTCATATTTTGCATTATTTGTTACATGTATAACTTCTCATTCAGTGTTTCTATAAAATATATTTTCTATTAAGTTGGGTAATAGAAAAAAGTTGTTTTCTAAGCAAATTATTAATGTAATAGTTTTTCAGACCTAATTATAGTTCTTTTTTACTTGATCATCAATGAAAGTAAACTACAAACTATTTTATATTAACTATTTTATATTACCTATTTTATTCAGTAATTAATAAGTTAACTATTCTATTCACTAATTAATATATTGATTGCTTGATTAGTTGAGCATACATTTAAATATATATTTTGATTAATTACTTTCATGGCATCTTACTACTTCCATTCAAATAAGAATATTAACTCTTAAAGTGACTTTGACTTACACACTTATAGACATGTTGCAATATGTAGTAAAACTTATTTAAAACTTCATCTTGAGTATCTATCAGAGGACATAATTACAAATTTGTTTGCTTACAGTTGAAATGCATTTACCAAAGAAAGCAAATTTAGAGCAGAAAGAGATTTTGGAGATAATTCTGTGCAATTCATTTAGGTATAAGAATGAAAGAAATGAGGATGGGAAGCAAAATGATTTGTCCCAAATAAGCACAGTTGATAGAAAGCCGAGGTATAGAAATAATACTTTTTGAAAGCTATAGAGATACTTTTTCAGTTATGGATTCTATTTCAGTTGTTTCCGGCCTTAAGAGATGTGTTTGTTTTAAGAGTTTTGTCTCAAGCACAAGATAAATTATAGCAGTCGCATTTTGTGAATGAAGAAAACCTTTACTTCCACAACCTGGAGACGTAGTGTAAGAATATGCTACAAGAAATAACAAATGGAATGTCACTCATTTAACAGCAAAATAATATTGTCAGCATTTTGATTAATGTCTATTTTGAATCAAGAGACCATTGTCTTATAGAAATATTCTTAGACCAATTGTTAGTCTAGACTCTGAAATTAGGTGGAGGTGCCTTCAACATTTAATCCTTTCATTCATATCCCACAGGCTGAGATCATGCACATCTGAGATGTGTTAGCTGAAATTCCACACAACCGTCAAATGCCAAGTTTGGATGAAAAGAACATAATACTAAAAGTAAAAAAAAAAAAACTAAGAAAAATTAATATTAAAAATATATACTATACTAAGGTCCTACAGAAAGCAGTGAGAAGAGAAAGGCCCCTACCATTATAGTCTCACAGATTTAAACTTAAAACTTTAGGGAGTAAATGTGAAGGTAGGGAAAAGTGTTTCAAGATTGAGCAACCAAAGTATAATGTCAGACAGAGAAAGACAAATACTATATGAACTCACTTATATATGAAGACTAAAAATGCTAAACTTCTGGAAACAGGGTAGAATGGTAGTTGTCAGGGCTCGGGGATAGGGAAAAAGGGAGATACTGGTTACAGGGCCCAACCTTCCAGTTACAAGATGAAAACGTTCTGGGGATCTAAAGTTCACATGCTGACTACAGCTAACAATACTGTATTATATCCTAGAAAGTTTTTAAGGGAATAAATAGATCTGAAATGTTCTCATCATAGAGACACACAAATGGTAATTATGCGGGGTGATGAATGTGTCAACTAACCTTATTGTGGTTATCAAGTCATAATACTACACACATATATCAAATCATTCGGCTGTACACCTTAAACTTACACAGTGTTTTATGTTGATTATATCTCAGTAAAGCTAGAAAAAATATTGTGTGACCAATTAACTCAGAGGTATTTTCTCAAAAGCTTTCTGTTGGGATGCTTGAATATGAGATGTGATTCCTTCCTTCAATACCCGGTAGTGTAACTGAAGATGTTCTTTTTCTCACCATTTTAGGAGCTTATTGTTTATTTCTGGTAAATGTAGAGAATACCAGGCATTATGATAAAATATTGACAAAACAGAATTTACAACAAGTACCTTACAATCAAAAGAATGTCATTATGGGGGGCAATACAGTAAAATTTTCAATAAACTTTATTAAGTACTAAGATTGCAGAGTGCCCACTTAGTCTTTATAAGCTTTTATATAACTCCTATGGAATGAACATAGGAATTTAATTTATTTAATTATGATGATAAATATAGACAAATAACCTGATATAAAACTGGTCAAAGCATAAAAATAGGAAATTACAGCAGAGCAAGCTGTAATATGCAACAAACATGAAAGGATGCTAAAGCTTACTGGCAGGGAATTCCAAATACAGCAATATATCCAAATGTTCACTGGGGATGAGTTAAGTAGTTTGGTTTTAATCGATACTGTTGAATATTACACATTAACTAACAGTATGGATCAGATCTGTGTATTCAAGTAGAGGTCTATTCATGATGTATGTTTCATGAAAAACAAATTTTGCTAAACTACTTTTATATTGTGATCCTGTTTTTTAACAGGTAACATAAAACTCAATCTATATTATATATGTGTATATATATTCTCATCATGTGAAGAAAATGTGGAAGAACCTGCTGTTGACCTTAGAAACCCAAGGCATGAGGGAAGAATTTAATATAGGGAATTTAATTTTTCCTCTTATGTAGCTTCTTATATTTTCACTAGTCGAGGTAAATAGATGTTGATTATATTTGAAAATATTAATTATAACATAGATATTTTAGAAAATGAGATGATGAATGTACTTGAAATAATATTTTAGATGATTGTGTGTAATTTATAGACCAGTGGCTCTTCCTCATTCATTCATATAGGTAATCCAGGATTTGATAATATTACTGGTAAAATTAAGATATTTTAAACCAAAATATAATTTTATTTTGTGGTTGTTTTTTTTTTCATCTGTGATTTAATTTGGTATCTCTCATGCCAGCTACTTTTAGGTAGGTTGAAATAGGTAATATTGTCTCACTTTACAAATGGCTTACCCTAGTTCATGCACAAATATAAGAAGCAGTTTGATTAATGTTCAGAAGGAAGACATGATATACCTGCAGAAATCAAAAGGCAACTGTGAGAAAGCACCTCCAACTCCTCTGAGAAGACATTTTTTCAGGAAAGTAAAGTGCTATTAGCCTGGCTCTCGCTAGGTGTTTCTGCCAGTCCATTTCCAGGGCACTGCAAGCAAACCAGCTAAGATGAGGCTTCGCAGCAATGACTGGTCCAGATGTTTGAATTTTGATTACATTCGAGATGGAAACATTCAAAAATATGTGCTTTAATTATAGACATGGAAATAATTATTTCTCTGCCTCATCCATCACCCTGCCAAGGCTAACATTTTTGTAACTACTTTGTCCAATGCACTTGTAAACAGACATTCTGCAATTTTGCTAGAACTGTGTTCAAATTGCTATTTGTATATTGTTTGCTTCAAGAAATATGCAAACAAATATTCCCATACATACAATAATTTGCCAATTTGGTTTCTACTAAATGGTCCACATGAAAAACTTTGAGAGAGCCAGGCAAGATTTTTTTTTCATAAATATAAATAACCTACAAAATATGCACTAAACACTGACTTTTTAAATACATCGAAGGGCCTTTGAACATTATAGCTAGTTATAATTCTCTAAGAAAAAGTAGTGCAAGTCAATATCACTTTTATACATTCTTTTACACATAATTGCAACTGCCAAACACTGTGGATCATAAAGTCACTACTATTATCTTCTGTGATCAAGTTTCTTGAGGAGAAACTAGGAATAGGTTTTGGTTGATTCTAATTTTTGTGTTTAATGTCTCCTACATGATTTTTACATGATGCTGCCTTCAGTTACATAAACTATTGAGCATTGCCTTTATTTTTCCCCAAACAGGTTTTCTTTTAACTGCTTTAAGTTTTTTCTATTCAGATGATTAAACTGGACTCAGGGTTTTCACTGAGGAATAGCTATGTATTATAGTTATAATAATTGTTTTGATCAGGCATTCAGTATACTTCAGTCTGAATAAATTATTGAAAATAAATGAATTAAATTAGCCATAATTTGTAGCAGCATTTTATTTATTTATTTATTTATTTATTTATTTATTTATTTATTTATTATTGATTAAGGTATTACATATGTGTCCTAATCCCCGAGTGCCCCCTCACCCCACCCCCGCTCATGCCCTCACCCCCCTGGTGCCTGTGTCCATTGGTTATGCTTATATGCATGCACACAAGTCCTTTGGTTGATCTAGCAGCAATATTTAAATCAAATCTTAGTTAAACCTTGTATCATACTAAGCACATATTCTACTTTCCCACCTTATCTTCGAAATAAACACCGACAATTAGACAGAGTTTACTATTTATCATGCTTATCTCCACAGCTGCAGTGGCACTAAAAGGTGAATAAGAAGGGCAAGGGGAGTTTTGCATAAAGAGCTGAAAATAAAGGAAAATGACGATTGATTCTCCTTTGCTTGTTGAGTGGTTGGAGGTAGATAAGCGGATTTGTAGTGAGGTCATCAGCCACAATTGGATGGCAATTTGAAAGTGGATTAGCTTAGAAGTAGCAGTTTCTGCTCCATGGGTTTCGGTGAAAAAGTCTGCCTAATTCTGTAAGAGACCTCATAAACTGGCAGAGATCAATGCCTACCTAATGTGCCATTATGCACCGGGCACACTCCAGTGATTACAGCACAGCTGTGGCTGGGTTTGGCTGGGTATTTCTTCAGCACTTGCACCCCAGGTGCTCCACACGATTATTTTGCCCAAAGGAGTAAACTCTTTAGGAAATTAAAATGGACGAGAGGCTTTTCTTTCGAAGAAGCTTTTCACTTTTAAACTGGAGAATGAACAGTGTCAGGTGTCAGTAATGTCAGCCTGGAAACAAGTAAGGACTAACTAAACAGCTTAAGAGAAGGAAATTGTCCTCTATTAATACCAGGGTCACACATCAGATGTCTAAAATGTTATAACATAAGACTACCTGCCTTTGTAACTTGAAAGAACCTGGCAATATAAATTCCAAGTTGTAAGTATTTAATGTTTTAAAGATTATAGTTTCATATTAAAAATTAAGGAATAGTATTAACTAGTTATGTTTAGCTATTCTTATAGGCCTTGCAAATCAGTTGGCATGAAGAATGAAAAAAATAATTGGTCAAATGCATTTACAACAAAATATAAATTTGAGACACTTCATTGATAATCCTTAGAGCCTTATGTTCCCTAGATTTCTTCACTGTTGCTTGCAAATATTATCTTCAGAAACAATGTATGAAATATTAAGGCACGTAAAATAATTTGAAGTTCAAATCTATACAGTATAAATTAATACAATATGCTTCATACTTTTCAACAAAGGAGTGAATATTGGTAATATTATTCATCTGCAGATTTTTATTCCATGACTTCTTAAATTTGATATGATATACAATGAGATGATCTGAACAACATTCTGAGGTAATGAAACATACAGAAAAGAATTTATTGAAAATAATTTACAATTAATTTCTTGGCACTAGTCTAAACAATGTCTGGCATATAGCCTAAGTACTTTGAAGTCTTTATTTTCTCCCCTTTATGTAAGATAGATGAAGTGTTATAGGAAATAACCTAACTTATCAGTAATATGACATTTAATCTGCTGCTTGACCTGTTCTAGGTGAAAGGAATACAATCCAACCAATACAATACAATACAATACAATACAATACAATACAATACAATACAAGTCAGATAATATTCCTTAAGATTTTGAGGGCAAAGACAAAGGTTTTCTATCCAAAATGATTTCTCTGTCTGCTCATGAAAAATCTTTTCAAGAAGGGACATTTATTGAAACCCATTAAATGTTACTCCCTACTAGAGATAACATACTACCTTGAAGAAGTTTAGTTCAAGAAACAAGGATGGTGAAAGTCCCATTTAACACTTCCAAAAATATGTTCAGATTTCAAACAGATAATTACTTTTTTTAAAAGGACTTAATTCATACGGCACCTGTTACCACAATGAGGGGTACTCAGCATGCCACTCCGCATGTCATTCAAAAACTGAAAAGCCCTAATCGGTTTTTCTCAGTGTATAGAGCATTGGCCTGCGGACTCAAGGGTCCCGGGTTCGATTCTGGTCAAGGGCATGTACCTTGGTTGTGGGCACATCCCCAGTGCGGGGGGGGAGGGGGGGGGAGGGTCGTGTACAGGAGGCAGCTGATCAATGTTTCTCTCTCATCAATGTTTCTAACTTTCTATCCCTCTCCCTTACTCTCTGTATAAAATCAATAAAATATATTAAAAAAGAAAAACAAAACTCACTAAGACAATTAGGGAAAAAGAGGCCAATCAAAGGCTATCAAATAAAGGAGGGTGAGGCTTTGGCTGTGTTACTCCATCAGGAGTACTCAGAATACTCTGTGGCTCCTTGGACACAGTTTAATAAAAAGAAAAATTACTTTTTAGCTTAAAGAACAATCTAAAAATGAGTTATCTTAAAGTTATTACAAAGGTAAACCTTCTCCAGTGGTACTGAGGTAAGAAAAGAGATCCTTGAATTCTGGATTACCCAGGGACACATACATATTCTTTCATATTCTGTGACCTGAAAATTTAACGTAAAATTATATTAATGCATAAACATTTTGTTATCTTACATTTTTTAAATGCTCAAGATGGAAAAGATGGAAGCATCCATGACCTCAATCGTAGGAAAATCAGACTCCACGTTGTGTTTGTGCATGGAAGGGGTGATGATTCTCAAAGATACTGGAATACAGAGGATAACTTTCATTTGTATTTTTCTAAACCTAGCATTGATCCCTGTAATTATCATCCTATATAATAAAAGCCCAGTGACTGAAACAGTGGAACAACCAGAATAACGAGAGACCAGAACACCAGGGCCCCTCGCCCAGACTGGCCCCACCATCCCCAGAGGGCAGTCAGGGGCTCCCCTAAGCACCCTGATAGGGTGCGAGTTTGATGGGGGAAAGTGGAAGAAATAGGAGGGAAGGTTTTAAGGGTCTGTGGGAGTAGGTTTGGAGTGTGCTGGGGAAGGAAGATCTGACTGGAAAATGGCTCAGAACAGTACCTTCTCATTGCAAACCTGGACGGCGCCAGCAGTGGACTGGGCGGTTGTTTCAGGAGTGCGCTTGGGACCGACATGTTCATGGCAGCGGCAGTACTGAAACTTCACTGATTCCAAATAGTAAACAGCTATCAACATCAGAGAACAGAAAAATCCTTTCCAACTAGAGGCCCTTGACATTGCAACATGACTGAAGGAAATACCACTTAAGGAGGAGCTAGAAAAACTGGAAGTATGCGAATTGTGGGATTGTGGAGGATGCCTGGGCGCCTACCACTAGAATGTGAGCCTGTTATTGCACAAGTACATAGTCAGCCCTGTAGTCCTCAGTCTCACAGTATTTGGATGTGACTTCTGGTGGGAAATTATTTGAATTGAGGTTTGCTGTTCCTTGTTACCTTGGTTTGAAGTAGAGGAAAATGGAATAGTGACAAATAAGAAATTTTAGAGATAGTGAAGGGCAGTTTGTCCAGAGTTGGGAGCTCAGAATTAGAGTTTAATTGGGATAAAAATCCTGCTAATAGCACCTGATGCCTGAAATCTGAGCACTCTATTTTTAGGTTTTCCAGTTCAAGTTTTTGGAGACTGCCTATTAAAACATTCCTGGTTGGAAAGTGCAGAACACCATGGCCCTTGCCCAGGCTGGCCCTGCCCCACAGGGAGCGGTGAAAGGCAATCAGGCAGGCAGGCGAGCAGTTAGGAGCCAGCGGTCCCAGATTGTAAGAGGGATGTCCGACTGCCGGTTTAGGCTTGATCTTATCCCTGCAGGATCGGGCCTAAACCAGCAGTCAGACATCCCCCAAAAGATTCCGGATTGCGAGAGGGCACAGGCTGGGCTGAAGGACCCCCAGCCCCAACCATGCACAAATTTTATGCACCCGGCCTCTAGTTTTTATATAATGTCATAAGTTCAATAACATTAATCAAATTAACAACTCACTCTCACTGTCTTATAACAACATTCTATTTAAGACACAACACAAAGGCACAATCATAATAACCTGAAGATATTATGGCAAATCTGTTGTGGACAATAAACATTTGAAGTGATCAGTGTAGTTGTTTTATACGATGGTACACTGGACAGAATGCTAGAGGAACTAGTTTTTCCAAATGTGCCTCCATTTATTGCACAGAACCATAAATCTAGAAAAATTGTTTTTGGCCTACTTTTGAAGGTAAAGAAATACATACAAAAGGATTAACATCAATAAACTTAAGAAAATATACTAAAAATTTAGTAAATCAGGTGAAGATTTGCAATATCTGAGAAGAGCTTCTGTTAAACTGCTGGTTAGAGTTGGAAGTTCCTCAAAATCCACTCATAGAAAGACTTCTCAAAGACATGTGCCTTGGAAATTATTGAAAAATGGAAAAGAAATACTTCATATTTGAATCAAATGGAAGAGAAAACACAAAAATAATAATAACAAATACAGCAAGCTGGTCAAGAGTTTTCAAAAACCAATTTAACTCTCAAATTACAATGAAGAACATAAAAGAATCAGACCTAGTAGAAGAGGAATACTTTTGGAGTGATATATTTGGCAGAATGAATTTAAAAATACATCTTATGAGTAGAGTTTGCATTAAGAAAATGATGAAAGAGATGATGTTGCACAGGGAAACCAATACAGATGGTTCTTTTCGGCTTTAAAAATGCTATGATTCTAGATTTTAGATTATTTCGAATGAAAAATTAAGAGAACATGGCAAATTTAGTTATTCAGAATAAAGTTAGATAATATAAACTTTATTGAGATTTTATTTTCATTGAGAGATTAAAGTAACTTGACGTAATAATTTGAATGATTGGAATCTAGGATGATGCCTCTGTAGTTGGGGTCATTTTTTAATATGTTTTTTTATTGACTTCAGAGAGAGGAAAGAGAGGGAGGGAGAGATAGAAACACTGATAGTTGCCTCTTGCACACCTCCATACTGGGAACCTATTAGGTAACCTCCTGGTACATGGGATGATGCTCAACCAAATGAGTCATACTGGCAGAGAGGCCAAGCAGCTGTCAGTCATTTCTTTAAAATTCTTTAGTGTTTAAAGTATTGCATATAGTATTACATATCTTTCCTTTTTCCCCCATTGACCTCTCCCCAGCCACCCCCACCCCCCAGCACATGCCCTCGCCCCTCTAATGTCTGTGTCCATTGGTTACGCTTAAATACCAGTACATGGATACAAGTCCTTCAGTTGATCTCTTATCCACCCTCCCTCCCCTGCCTCCCCTCTGAGGTTTGATGGTCTGTTCAATGCTTCTCTGTCTCTGGATCTATTTGTTCATCAGTTTATGTTGTTCATTATATTCCACACATGAGTGAGATCATGTGATCTTTCTCTGACTGGCTTATTTTGCTTAGCATAATGCTCTCCAGGTCCATCCATGCTGTTGCAAATGGTAAGAGTTCTTTCTTTTTTACAGCAGCGTAGTATTCCATTGTGTAGATGTAGCACAGTTTTCTAATCCATTCATCTGCTGATGGGCACTTAGGCTGTTTCCAAATCTTGGCTATTATAAATTGTGCTGCTATGAACAAACCTTTCTGATTGGTGTTTCTGATATATTCCTAAAAGTGGGATTAGTGGGTCAAATGGGAGTTCCATTTCTAATTTTTTGAAGAAACACCATACTGTTCTCCATAGTGGCTGCACCAGTCTGCATTCCCACCAGCAGTGCATGAGGGTTCCTTTTTCTCCGCATCCTCGCCAGCACTTGTCCTTTGCTGGTTTGTTGATGATAGCCATTCTGACAGGTGTGAGATGGTACTGCATTATTGTTTTGATTTGCATCTCTCGGATGATTAGTGGCTTTGAGCAGGTTTTCATGTGTCTCTTGGCCTTCTGATGTCCTCTTTCAAAAAGTGTCTATTTCAGTCCTTCACCCATTTTTTCATTGGATTGAGTGATATTTTTAAATGAAAGGTATTATATATCAAAATTAAATTCTAAATCCTATCTTTCCTTTATCTGCTTCCCTCACTACCCTACATTCCTTCACTGTATGACATTGCATTTAATGAGACTTCAAGATGTGAATAAAAGAGAGTTTGATTTGGATGAATGTCAAACCAACGCTATACCACTGCTATGAGGAGATACCTATTATTTATTTTCTCTTTTTCTCCCTTAAAGTAACAAACCCACTGCTCTGTATTTTTTTTTTTGGTTGAGGTAGAGGGAAGAGGTGGATTAAAATCTTTTTAACAAAGTTTAGGATGCCTAAAACATTCAATGGAATTAGAATCATCATAATTTATGCATATTTATTGAGAGCTATGCTTTCGTTAATGTAAATAGCTATTTTTCCCCTAACAAGTTGTCTGTTACCAAAATGGTTCTTTTATGAGAACCATCTTGACAGTTAAAGGCAAACAAACAACACATTTACTACAATTCTCATAAAATAAAAATAAAGATTTTTATGCTAGCAATTATATGAGCCACTTAACATTGTTGGCATCACCAGCCTTTATATCTTAATATTCAGTTGGACATAATGTAACTTTCCTATTAAATGAATTTGGTTTATTGCTTGTTCTTGCCATAAGCTCATATTTAGGAATTCAATTGTGTGTGTGAATGTGTGCATGTGTATGCACGCACATTTGGTTTTTAGATACCTTTGTTATAGGTGTATTGCTTTCATTTCCTGGAACAGCCTTTAGTAGAGCTTTAAGTTAGAGTTCTTTGGATTTACTTTTTGTTTAATGCCTTCCCACAGTTTTTCAGGCACCTGCTATAATGTCTTCTGTACTTAAACAGTAAAGGAAATAGACTCACTACAGGGGAACATTTGATTATCTTCTTCAAAACTACCTGGGAACTGTAGATAACAACATATATAAATGGTAGGAAAAATTTTAGGACCATCATAACCAAAACACGAACAATAAAATAAAATTTGGTTACATTATCAAACCATAAAAGAGTACATGAGAAAAGCGGAATGTGCCCCACCAAGCACACATTGAGACCTGCTGTTTGCCCTGTGGTGTCCACATGGCTTTGATTTTCATCTAATTGTAAGAAAACACAAACATTGGCAAAAGCTTTACTGGATGTTTGGTGATCCCACTGTGTTAAATAGGACTTGAGTTTGAGTGCCTAAAGAAAACCTCTGTATGAAATGTTTGTTTGGCTTTTATTCCCAGAAACTTAATAGACCCATCAATCAAAAAAGAAACATCATCTAGAAAATTGGAAAAGAGTTTTGAGAGTGAGATTAAAAAATAAACACATTCTCCTTCCTCATGACCTTTGTTATTAATAACTTTGAAAAAGTCATTCCATTCATAGGAAACAATGATTTAAGGGGATCCAGCTTTCTGTGTGAATTGCTCAATACCCCCCAGAATAGGACACTCAGCTTGAGGGCCAAGAGTTGTTTTAATTTTTGTTGAGTATGGGGCAATGAAGCATTTTACTTTTCTAAGATTAATCATCTACGGAGCCTTGTCTGCCATACCACAACATTTTATAGGTTAAGTCTAAAGATCTCAGGTGGTGATATTGTCAACCAGGATAGATTTAGGGCTGTATCTGCTACTTTGTCTGTGTTTCAGTATTTCAAGTACTATTTTTCAGATTTTCCCTGAAACATAATACAACAAGGGAAAATATACTAATAATACAGAGTATGGTAAGAGAAAAGTAGTCTTTAACAATCAGAAGAACCAGGTTAAAATTTTTCTTAGTAGATTTCCTCTAGATTTTCCTAATAATCAGTGTCAGCACTTTAGAGCGACACCCGCTCAAAGACAGATACACATAGTACTTACTTAAGAAGAGAATGCAGGTGCTCAAATTGCCCTTAAATGTAGACGTTACTATAAATTATCTGATTTCCTTATATAATGCAAATATCTGGATTTTAAAAAGGAACATAATGCTTATTTTAGAGGTGATATTAATCATAAAAATCTCATGAACATATTTTGTACACACATTTGCATTAATTTCATATCCCAATCTACAATAGTTAGGGACAGTCTTCTGCCATATGCCCTCAGTGACTAAATTTTCTATATTCTCTAAAATTTTATATTTTTTTCTGTAATTATGTTTTCATTAAATCACCTTTCTTTGGGCCCTCTTTCCCTTCCACTTAGGATATTAGATCACTAGAAAGGAATTAAAATTATTTTTCACTTTTTTAGGCATTTTAAGCCTGGGAAAATGGTACATGACCCCATTACCCACTAGTGTTACCTGGTACAATATCAATACTCAATAAATACGTATTGAATTAAAAAGTAAATGAAAGAATAGTTGTTGAGTACATTTCAAATAGCATCATAGATCTGAAACTTAGGGCATGGAATAAAGAATGGCAAAAGGCAAATATGAAACAATTAATTGAGGCACATAGTGAATGTTTTCACGGCCTCACTTTACATAATCAGGACCTTATTCTGTGAACCTGAGTAGAAGTGCCCAATGGAAATACAATGTGAACCACACAAATATTTTTTAAAATTCTCTAGTGGTCATATGAAAACAAATTAATGTATCCATACTCTACATTAAAAATTATACATAAGGGCCAAATTATTTTTTGAACATATCAATAATAAAAGTATTACTTACATATTGTACATCCTGTTTTGTACTCCCTTTGAATCTAAACTTAGATTAGCAACATTTTAAATGCTTAATTGCCACATGTGGCTAGTGGTTACTGTATTAAACAGAACAGGTTCCTCAGTCTCCATAATGCGTAAAAAATAATGATGATGTGGTCAGATTTACTAACTAGTGAGGAGAAATCTTAAAGTCATCAAAATATCTACTTGAAATACCAGTGAACATTTCTATGGTTCACAGCGAATTTAGCACCAATGTATATCGCCCTGCTTCTCACATACATTTATACTTTGTCTTTGGGATATTTTATAAAGTGTGCCACGTATAAGCACAGTAAGTAGAACATGTACATAATTTAAACATAGCCAATCACGTACTCTGGTGAGGATCTGTTTGGCTTATTTATTTATTTGCCCTTGGCTGTGCGGGAAAGCCCCCGGTGAAGACCTGGCGGAGGGCAGCTGGAATGTTGCCCAGGTCCGCTCTCCGGCCCGTGCTTAATTGTTCCCGGCAGCTCCCGCTCAGGCTGATGCAGAGTGACAGCCTAGCAGAGCTGTATGTTTTCCCCGCCTCTCTCTCCTCTCTGGACTACCTAATTGTGGGAAGAGCGCGAAGTAATTGTCAGGAATTCAGAGGCCCTTCCTGCATGGCAGACTGTTTACCGACCAAGGGGAGGGCAGAGTCAACAGGAGGCAGCCACTTATCCCGGTCAGTGACTCAGTGACGTTACTAGCAAAGCCTTGAAGGCAAACTTGCGAACGGAGAGGTGGGTCGATCGTTACCCCTTCTTTTGGGATAGGGTAAAGATACCCTGGAAGTGAGAATTTTTATGTTTAAGCAGAAAAAGAAAACGATAAACTGTAAACGGATCAACATGAGCCTTAATCTAAATAATTGGGTGCTTATATAATCAATCTCCAAGAAATTTTGGAGCTCTAAGAAGCTATAGTAAGAAAATAAAACTTACATAGATGTACTTTTCCATTCCATGTACATACACTTTTTTAAATCCTCACCCGAGGATATATTTCTATTGATTTTAAAGATAGAGGAAATGGGAGAGAGATAGAGAAACGTCCATGTGAAAGAAACATTGATCTGCCTTCTGGGTATGGAACCCAACCTTCTGGTGTCCAACCCACTGAGCAACACCAGCCAGGGCTATACCATTTTAAAAAATTTGATCTGAAGAGACTAGGATTAATACATGCTGGAGAATGAGTTATGAAATTCGAGTGGTCCATAAATAAAATAGACAAGACACTTGGGAAGGGGAGAGCTAAACCAGCAATGAAATGCCCCTGAAATGTGGCAATCAAAGAAAGGTAAGGTTATCTATGAAATATGACTCTCCATAGTGGGTGGTAAAGGGCAGTAGTACACGGAGCCTAGCAAAATATAGCACACACTTGGCAGGGAACGCCACCAACAATTTAAATTGCAGGTGTTTATATACATGCTACTTAGAGAATGTCCAATCATGAAATTGCATCCTCAGAACTGTCGATTACAGATTTTGTTATTTTTCACATAATGATGGCGAGATGTAAACAAACTTTTCTCAAAGTGTGTTCCTTGGAACACTAGTTTTTTTTTCCCCAAGGTGCCATAGTCAAGTAAAAGTAGGAAAATTTTCAGACTCTATTCCTGTCCTAAAATTCACATTGCACAGCCACACAATTAATGGCTTTAGAATTCTTTGTTGTACCTAAGTTAGTTGCTTACCTTTGTTTATTCTACTGTTACTTAAGTGTTCTAAATTTCAGAAACTTTACTGTGAGTGACATCTATTAATATTCCAGGATACTAGTGTCCTACAGAAAACACTTTGGGGATCGCTGGCTGGAGGAATGTTGCTGTGTATTCCTGTTCCTAGCATGCTGTTGGCTATGCTATAAATAACCAAATTGAAAGAAAATCAAAGATAGCATGGGAAAAGCACTTAAAGAGATTTTGGGTTTCTATTCATTGGTCAGTTATTTGAACCTTCCTCTGCATTATTTTCTCTCCTACATTAATGTGTCAGCAAAAGACCTGGTTAAAAAGAAGCCTGACAGACAATATTGATATATTCTCAAATATGAAACCTGAGATTCCATAAGGGCTAGGTATTTTTGAACTGAGATAGGCATGCCCTCACAAGTCCAATGGAGAAAATCATCATTGTTGCTGTTCGGATGATATAATATACTGTTGGAAATTAATTGCATTTATATTTCAGCTCATGGTGATTATTTATTTCTTAAGGTGGAAAAGAAAAGCTGAGCTAGAAAAACAAAAAAGTCCCTAAAGAATTTCTTGTAGGTACCGAGGGACAAAATAGTATACGTTTTCCAGATGCTCAGAGATAATGCTGTAACCTGACCTGCCTATACCGTGGCTAACTTGGTGGAAGTGTGGGAAAATACCTTTCAGCACTAGACTTTGTAATCTTGTCTCATTTACAATCAATATAAATGATACAGCTTGAAAAATAAAGTACAGCCAATTGTATTGATGAAAGAAATGATATTTAAAAATATCCCAAGACATTGTTACCAATATAATCATATTTTGCTGCCAAGTTCTTCAGCATAGAGTTCCTTTAGCCAACTGAATTACAAATATATTTACTTTATTTTGTCATTTCTCAGCTGAATCTAATACTTTTGTAAGTATTAATTACTTACAAAATAGGTATAAATGGCCCATTCTATTATAATAAACAAGTTAAAATAATTGAGTTCAAAGCCAGTAGTGAAGAAGCATCTGGAAGTATTATGTCTTTGTCACCAAAAAGAGTAGATTCCAATTTCTATAAAATCTGCAACAGGTGCATGTGAAATTACCTCAGAATATATAATCTTGCTTTATTTTCACAGATTCTAAATTCTCTTTGTTTTTTCGTATTTTTCTGTGCTTAATTGTAATACAAGCTATGGTATTAGTTTTATCAAGCTAATAGAATGTTTTGCTTCAGTTATTTCATTCATTCATCCAACAAATATGCAATCTGTGCCAGCCAGGCAGGGTGCTGCTCACTCTGGTTATGTCTGCAATAGGACAGACATGATGCTTGCTGTAAAGAAGCTTATAAATAGCTGAGAAATGCAATGACAGGTGAGCAGACTAAGTAATTTAATTGCATTTGGAAACTGAGTGGAGTGTTATACATTACAACATATTATCTCACATCAAGGACAAAGGTTGAATTATTAGAAGCATGCTATTAAAGTTGTGCATTTGCATTCTTGGTAGTGTTTTTCTGAATTTCTGAGGATCATTACCTGAATGGATTTCAGTGGGACAGGACCTGTGAAGAGTGTTGACAGATTGGGGTTCACTCCACCGGACCGTCCTGGTCTTTCATGGTTAAAATGAACGGTGAGGGCTGGGGCTGTAAAATGAAGGACAGTCAATGATTGGCTTGTGCATATTTGTTTATGATTGTGTTTGTTAGTATCTGCTCGCATATCAGAATTACCTAAATATTTGACACAATAAGTTTATCATAACACTCAGAAACTAGATAAAATGTCTCTGTAAGGCCAATGACCTAGCTAATTTCTCCCTTATTCACATTTATGTTTCTGTTCAAAATATAATGAAAGTGGTTTTCCAGGCGTTATGATTCTGATTTGAGAGAGGCAGTTCTGACTAGAGTGAAAACTGCTGAATCACTTTCATTTTGTGAATCTGTTTCCTCAGTAGCTTTAAATTAATGTGTATTTATTTGTGTCTCTGAAATCATACACTTCAGAGGAAGTAACTAAAAAATAAACAGAGGAAGAAAAAAAAAAGTGGAGAGAAGAAATCAGAATGAGATTAGGGAGAAAGATGATGCTGTCTAAAGCATATAGTTCTTATTTATTCCTTATAAAAATTAATGATCCTTAAATTTTACCAATAGAAATATAAGTGTGAGTGACTGTGAATGACTAGGAGAAGCAGAGAAATTGGATCTACTTACCTGAGAAATATCAGCCTATTCCCCAGGTGAACCAGGCAGCTTGGGGCCAGGGATTAGAGAAGCAATCTACCTGAAAGTTTCATTTTATAGAAATTTCCCTGCTGCTAGAACACATGAAACACAACCTCTCTCTATAAACTGTGAGTTGTTCATTTCCCTTTTTAAATTTCTTTTTGTTAATAGATTATTAAGATTTAATCTTTTCAACCGTTTTTTATCCTCTTAAAAAATAACATGATCCCTAATGTATTTGGCAAACAGAGCAGCAAGCCAATCAATACAGAATGCATGTGTATAATGTGTATAAGGTTAGAAACAAAGAAAAAGTATTATCCAAGTCCAATCAACAGCAAACTAGAGCCAAAGTCCAGTTAGAGCTATTCAAGTAGTGCTGGGAGTAACTCAGGGAATGAGGTTTATTTCTCAAAATTTTCACCTTCCCTCGGTTCATTGCCTTCACTTGTATCCTCTTGCACAGCAGGGCAAATAAAGATCTGATTGTGGTACATGCTGCAGAGATTCTGCAGGGCACTCAGAGCTTTATATTTGGCACACAGGTGTTTCGATCTTCATTTCCCATCTTGCCAAGAGCAAATTTTTAAAGGAAAATAAGTTATGAAAATTCTTCTCTGTGGTTTACAGAATTAAGCCCACCCAAGCTGAAGAGTAAAATAAGAGTGCCATCTGGACTCTCGTGGCCGGTCAGACAAGCAGGTAAACCATTTGAGAAGATTTCCAAGCTTAATCCTTTGAAAACCGATCTTACCTCAGGGTATACCAAATCATGTTCTCCATCTAAATAGCCCAGCTTTAAACCACACTTGCTCGACAAGTTTTGTAAGGGAGAAAAATGTTCTTGTTTTTAAACCATGTAAATTTGTTCTAAAGAAAATGCTTTATCTCTAAAGTTAAATTATGCTTCTTTGAAAAACTTACTTTTAACTATGAGTACTATAATCTGTTTATATTCTATGCAAGTTGATAAAGAAAAGCATTCATCTTTCCAAAGATGCTAAAGAAAAAAATTTAGCCAAAAGGAATTTCTGCTAGAGGTAAAAGCAATGAAATAACAACCAACTTTTTTTAGAAGAAAGTAAAATCCTGCATGGATAGACTTGGGCAAACTTAAATAACATTAATAATAACAATTTAATATCTCCTTCATATTAGTTTAGACTAACAGACGTTTTAGAGAAGCAAGATGTTTGACTTGTGAGATAGGCGACCCCGATTTTGATCTGTGCTCCGCCATCAATTAGTTGTTTTATTTTATGGAAATCCCTTAACCTCTCTTGATTTAAATTAATTATCCTTAAAATTGGAGCGTTTGACTATATTATCTCCTAGGTCCCTGGAAACTCAAAAATCTCCATGATGCTAAAAAGCCACCCTCACGTAATTCCCATCTCCATCAGTCCCTGTGCCTCTCTCTGGCCCAGTTTTGATCAGGGTTCATCTAAACTAATGACATGGGTATTGTTTCCAAGGATAAATTACTTCAAAGCTATGTTTCACTTCTTAGGTTGTCCTTAAAAATATATTTTAAAATTGATGTATCAAATAATTAGCATTTTAACTCCAACAATTAAGCCGAATCAGATATGTTAGGAATAGAGTATTCCTGTTATGTAGGATAAGGATTGCTAAATGTATGTATATTTACCAGTTGACAATTTCAGGCTATTTCCTGATCCTGAATGCCGGAAGAAAGGAGAAGGAATTTCCAAAAAATTAGAGAGGGAGGGATGGAGGGAGGAAAGGAGAGAGAGGAGAGAGAGAGAGAGAGAGAGAGAGAGAGAGAGAGAGAGAGAGAGAGAGAAACAATGGGAGTAAGAAGAACATTTTATTTACTAACTGTACACTAAAGGTCCATTTTGTTAGCAAGAGGAGTCACTGTGCGGTTGTTCATTGATTACCCTTATGGGTGAGAAGCAAATTAAAACCATTCATTTTCCTTGAACTGGAGTTGCAGTTCTCAAGAGTGGTGTGGATACACTGATGGGTCATGATTAGTTGTAGGTGAATTTCAAGTAATTTGATATTTGTTAAAGAAGCAAACTTTGCAAATGATTTTCTTTAAAGTAAGTCAGAACACATTTAGGTTAAGCCTATAATAATAACCCCTTGCTTCCATTCCGACATCCTATCTAGAGAGGAAAGAGAGGGTAGAGTAATAGAGGTTTGTAACTTGTTCATAACTCTGGTGGTGAGAGCCTGTCTAGCTGAGAAAGTCAAGGACATTCTTTGAGTGAAAGGTACACAAACCAAAGTCAACTAAGCCTAAAGAAAGAGGCAAAATACCAGGAAAGAGAGACAGAGGTTTGCTCCAGACTTTATGGAAGCAGGCACTCAATTCCATTGAGCTTTTCTCTCTCCCTGAGCCCATTGGAGCTTCACTCCGATACTGTAGACCATGTATACCACCAAGCCAAGGTGGAAGGGCAAACCTTTTAATTAGCCTGATCCCAGGTTGGGACTCAAAAAAGGAAGCAGAATTTGCTCTCTCAGCATATGTCTAATATATAAATATTAAATTAAAATATTAGATGTTAACATCTAATACTTATAATTGCTTATTTTATTACTATTTACTAACAAATATACTCAGTGTTCTTGGAATTTTTTAAAAAGTAGTGATTCCTATCATTGAGAAGTTGATAATCATACATTTATGGGTGGGTGTGCCCACATGTAGAGGAGTTGAATATAGATAAGAGAGTCTTGAAAAACTTTTAAATAATATGCTTAATAATGTATAACTATTTTAAAAGTTTCCATTATGCCTTTGCTAAAACTATGGTATTTATTTGACAGGCATTTTTACCTGGTATATTGAAAATTAAATTAGGGGAATATGAAATAACTTTCATAAATTTAACTATATTTTACTTATAATATCTGTTATTTCTATATGTAACTATATTTAATTATATTCTACTTATATTTAAGGCTATAAATATACTCAATAAGCTCTTATTCTCAATAAACATAATATTTATCACATTCCTGAAATGTTCTTATAAGTCCCATGGTGACCAAACCTCAGCTCATTCATCATTCTTCTTTTCTCACTCACAAGCTAATACAATTTCCTTCCATTTGTGTGCCAGTTGGCACTTAAGGTTTCTTTTCAATCATATTTTTAATTTTTAAGAGTTGTGTTTGGCCTCCCATTTCATTACAATTTCAGGTAGTACCTCTTTCTCACTAGATGATTCATAAGTCATTCTTTTTTTCTTTCATTCTTCTTAACTCAAAAATGTAAAGTCCCCAAATTTGCCAAAAAAAAAAAATAACGATTTCATGTCTCATAGTTGCAGAGTCACACCAAAGCTGCTTGATTTTTCAGTCATTGTCTCACGTACCTTTTCACCTGCACTCTGAAGTGCTGAAATGGGCTCTTGCTTTTCCTGCTACTGTCATACTACCTGAAAAAGGTTTCTAGAACGCCGCTTCGGCCAATCCAAAAAATGGTCAGTGGACCCTCATTTCTAACGAAATTATGTTTAAATCCTTAGTCTAACATTCAAGAAAACTCATTCCTGCCATGATCCTACTAATTGTATAGCAATGTTTTTTTTTTACTACTTAGTATATACAGCCTATATATCAATTACATCTCCTGAGCCTTAAACATACCGTGGGCTTTATCTAAGCAAGATTGCTTCCTTACGGGATGCAGAATAGTTAGAGTTTGGGACAAGGAGGTGGCTGGGAGGTGGCGGGGATAAGACCTATTTCCAGTTGACTCTACCAGGCTGAACTGATTAGTCAGACAGAGCCCTGTGAAGAATGGTTTTCAAATAGGAAGGCATGATTATCAGTTAACAGAATAGTATGGCCCTCAATGCCCAAAGAGCAGTGCATAGTTGCAGTAGAGTCATGTTAAATAATGCTTGGAGATTAGCATTAGACAATGTCTAAGCGGCCATCCCATGGGTTGCATAGCTGCATTCTGGGACTGAATTCAGAGGCCTGTCTTCTTGTATTCAAGGAAAGAGAGACACAGCTAAAGCAAAAGCAGTAGCTCAAAGAATATGTGCATGGATTTAGAATTAAATGAATATGATCAGATGTCATTGTAAAATCAGCTTCACTGTTTTTCAGCCCTCATGCCTGAGGTAGTTTCTTAACTTTCTAAGCCATAGTTAAAAGTTTGAAGACTCCAAAGCAATATTTAAGTAAGAAATTTTGAACTATGAAGTGGCGTACTTTGGACTTAGAACTGAGTGCTGTTGGGTTTGGACATCAGTAGAACCTTAGGTTTTAGGGAAATGGGCAAGTAGGATGATGGCTGGCATAAACCTCAAAATAGAGGCCATACAGGAAACCTGGTTCAGAAATTTAGGAGAGGAGCTTGGACAACTTCAACGTGTATAACAACCTGGGAATAAGCTCGTCAGCATTGAAATGCTATGCTGCAGGTCAACTTACCAGAGACAGTGGCTTGGTCTCTGCAGAGTGAAGCAAAGTTTGAGAAGACTGAGTGTGTCCTGGCTCTAGTCCTGGCTCATCAGTCTAAAGGAGAGCTCCTAGACCAGCCGTGGGCAAACTACGGCCCGCGGGCCGAATCCGGCCCGTTTGAAATGAATAAAACTATTGAAAAAAAAAGACCGTACCCTTTTATGTAATGATGTTTACTTTGAATTGATATTAGTTCACACAAACACTCCATCCATGCTTTTGTTCCGGCCCTCCGGTCCAGTTTAAGAACCCATTGTGGCCCTCGAGTCAAAAAGTTTGCCCACCCCTGTCCTAGACCCTCCCCACTGCAAATGAAAAACTGGATTTTGTTTTCTCATTAGATATGAATGTGGCTCATTTTCAGAATGAATAATGCTCCAGGGCACTAGAGCTCAATTTGGTTACAGTGAGCATCTCAGATCTTTGTACATGAATGCATTTTATCTGAACCACATGGATCCACAATTGAGTTAAAAAAATTTAATGAAAATGCATTATCTTTATATATCGGGTATCCCCGAATTTATTGCTATTACAGGAGCCAGAAAAAGAAAACACGCCACAGAAGTAATTTTTCTTATAGAATTTTGGCTTTTCTGCTGTCATCCCTAGCCAGAAGAAAAATGCAGAAGTAGTCAGGAACATTAAAGAGAACAGGACAAAGAGTTATCCACGTTGTTGTAGACCCCCCAAGTAGTTTGCTTGAGGTTAGTATTTATTTTCCTCAAATATTTACATTCTCTCCTAACACATTCTGAAATCATTACATTGAATTTTCTAAAGTATTCCATCTATGTGAAGAGATGAGAAGATATTTGTAAGCTTATTTTGGCAGAAAGACAGACTAGTGAACATGTAAAATATTTATTGTCTGATTAAAACAAAAATAAAGACTGAGTTAATACAAGAAAAAGAAAAAATAACAATGTCATCAACAGTAGTGTAGGATCAATCATTCATGCCTTTTCTTTGGTGGAAGATATGCTAGGCTTAAAAGTCAGCAGTGATAATGCTGACTCATTCATAATTTTTTTACAAATTTAATTTAAAAAGAAATTAGTTTATTCTATGCTTTACATTAAACCAGTGGTTCTCAACCTTCTGGCCCTTCAAATACAGTTCCTCATGTTCTGACCCAACCATAAAATTATTTTCGTTGCTACTTCATAACTGTAATGTTGCTACTGTTATGAATCATAATGTATATATCTGATCTGCAGGATGGTCTTCGGGGGCCCCTGTGAAAGGGTTGATCGACTGCCAAAGGGGTCACGACCCACAGGTTGAGAACCGCTGCGTTAAAGTTTCAGATATGTCAAATTTTTGTTTCTATTACTCATCTGTTGTCAGTTCTAACACTATAAAGAAAAACTTCACTGTTAATACAGCTTATATTGGGATATATTATTTCCTTTTAGGACCAAGAATAATGCTTAGGATTTATATATATTGCATTCTCTCTTTATTTTTCATTTGTTTATTTTTAATGCTCAGCAGAGTAGATGCTGAGAGAGAGAGAGAGAGAGAGAGAGAGAGAGGTGAGAAACATCTGTCTGAGAGGAGAAACGTTGATCAGTTGTCTTCTGTACTTGCCCAACCAGGGATTGATCCTACATCCTAGGTATATGCCCTGACTGGGAATAGAACTGGCAATTTTTGGGTGCATAGGACAATGTTCAAACAACCGAACCACTCCAGCCTGGCACATTGTCTTTTTAACAAACACTGGAGAGATGTAGGATAGATCTCCTGCTTTCAAATACTGTAAAAAAAAAAACAACACAACTGGTAAAGGAAATAAGAAGTATGGAACATCATTTCTAGTGATAACTATTAGAGAAAGAGAGAGAGAGAGAGAGAGAGAGAGAGAGAGAGAGAGAGAGAGAGAAAACAATAACAGTGCTTACACTTATATAACACTTATATAACTTTAACGATGTGCCAGATATGTTACAAATGCTTTATATATATAGTTTCATCATCACAACAAACTATATTAAGTACATTAAGTAGACCAATTTTATAGATACAGAGGGACATAGATATAAAATATCACAAGGAGGGCAGCAAAACATAATGCAAAGACAAACTAAAAAATGAGATACCATGGCTCCTATTGCCAACATTAAAATTAAAGGCTCTAGAATACTGAGATGTTCTAATTCTGAGGCAAGCAGTCCTGACCTTGTATTCTGCACTACCTATACTATTTTCCAAGTGGGAATGACTAGGAATTCCAGATTTCCAGTGTTTCCGCCTGCAATTGCCTACTCATGGTCCACAAGATTCAATAAAGAGCACAAATTCTACCACATATTTTATAATGTACTATAGTTTAGAATTTGGGGCTAACTTTAAAAAATTAACAAATAAGAAAATACACTGCCCAACAGTTAATGAAAAGGGAAGATACTATAGGTAAATTTAAAAGTTCCATTTGCTAAAGTATATAATTGCCATAATTTATGTTTATTTATGCCAAAATTTCAAATACCAATATATTTATAATTTATATCATATACTTTATACGATATTATAGCTTCTTAAAGACAACCCCTCCCACTTCTTCCACAAATTGACCATGTTTTCCTCATTCCATGGATCATCCATGAGATTCTTTTCCTCTATAAGCTTGACCTTGACACTCTGAATAAACCTTTGGAGAGACTCTACATGCTCTTAGTCTACACTTTGTGATATACTCACCTGACCAATAAGACTGTTAGAATATAAACAAGAAAAGATAATTTAGATACCTGCCGTACATGGGGCTACCAGATCAGTGAATTAAAAATTGGTTTAAGTTTCTACTTGTTGTATTTGTAAAAAAAAAAAAAGAAAAAAAAATTGTCTCGTCCCATATATCTTTAGGTAAATTTACATGTTTAGTGATTGATATGGATATAGATATCCTTAGCTGTGCTTCTCAGGGAAAGTAACTTAATGCAAAAGAGTTACCATGTTTTTAAAAAATGTTTCACTGAGTCTATGAATTAGCATTGAATACATAATTACATATTGAAAATATAGTAGTCCTGAAAAGTGTGATGGTCATTATGGAAAAGGGATATTTACTCTGGTTCCTCAATTAATACAAAGCAGTAATATGATCAAAGTAACATTAAGCTTAGAGGTGATCCCTAATATAAGTTTGCAAAGGCCTCACAGCAGGCTCAAAGACATGGAACCCTGCATCCGCTCTTGGTTCAAGGGATCTTGCTTTATCTGTAAAAAGAAGAGCTCCTCAAAAGAAACTGACAATATATACTTCCATGAATGCCTGTGGGGATTATAAATACTATGAATACTATATTGCTGTATCCATTATAGTGTCTGGCATAGATTATGTATTAAACATATGTGACTATTATTATGATGATGGAGAGAGTTATATTTTGTTTATCTTGCTCTCACATGAAGTTCTTGAAGATACGCTAGGCTTAAAAGTTTCAGTCGTTCTCATATCATTTTTTTCATTCACTCATTTATTCATCCACTTAGCACATAGGTATTGACTACCAACTAAATGTTAGGCTGCATTCTATCTTTTGTAGATGCAATAAAGAATGAAAAAAAAATATCTTCGAAAAAAATGTAAGCAGATGACACAGAGCATCAAAAACTTGGGCAGTGTACTAGTGTCCTCAATGAGCTTTGATCTAAAGGACTCCCTTTCACCAGCAACAACAGGGGGCTTGCCCTCATTTTATGGCGTGTTATACTTCCAAGTGTTCCACTTCCTTTTTCACTGGGCTAACCTCCCAGTTCTTCACTTACAGCTTCCTTTAATGTCTTCTCATAACTAATGTCCTCATTTACAGCAGCTACATCCCCTCCTGGACAGCATTTGATCTTTCAAGTGAAGATTACATTTCTTTCCCAGCACCATAAATATTACTGTTTTCTTTTCTAAGATAAGTTTCTAAGATTTAGTGCAGAAAAATTAAATAATAATTGTTTATTTTCATGCTCTTCCTCTTTTCTCAGTAGCATATACAAGTCACACTCCCCAAACCATTCCCCAAACCCTTCATCACCCCTTCCCCCAACACACATATAACAAACATACATATCTCATATATCTTTGACCCAGAAGTCAGTCTGGCATAGCTGTTGGGAACCAGTTTCTGTTCTCAGAATAAATGGGGTGGAGTAGTAGAAAATTTACTTATCTCGGAGGCAATTTTTCCTGGATGCGGTGTACTATTCAGATCAAATACATAAGCAACTAATTCTCTTTAAAAATTCTGTTACATAGAATTAATAGAAAAATAGAATGGTGTTTCACATAACCTATCCTCTGTAGCATAAAGAGAGTAAAAATATTTCTGGTGATCATCACTGATGAGTTAAAACTAAATACAATGTGGTTTTTAACTGTTCAAATGCTTTATTTTAAACTTCTTGGAAAAACTAATTCACCTGAATATAAGTAAAAATGCAGGTATATCAATATTGAGATTGCTCTCTAAAATATAAGATCTTCCTAAGATATCCTATTTCTTTGCCAGAACTTTAGTTTCTTGGTCATAGAAACCAGTTTTGTGCAATAAGGGAAATATAACAGATGGCAAAGCCACAGCTCAGAAAAGAAAAAAAAAATCATCCCTTCTGGTTTAGATAATCCCTAGAGTCTTGCCTTTGAAATAAGACTAGTTTCCTATAGCAATACCTTAAAAAGAAGAATGAGGTTTGGGTTGGAATTTATGACTGGAAGCTAGGAATCCTAGCTTATAATTTTGGTTGCACCGTTTATTCACTGTCTTTTAGAGCACTAAAGTAGCACTGATTAATCAATAAATATTGCCAAACTAGTTCTTACTAGTGCTAGAGCTCTGAAGCATACTCGTCAAGTGTTCATTGTCACTAAAAATATTTAAATATAATTATTCATATATCACATGGCAACGAATAAACCATAAGGGAGCTCATTTTCATCAGTCTGAAACTATGTAAAATACTGTAGAAATCAAGAGTAATTGTCTCAGGTTTTTTTCTTTTTTCCTCAAGGTTGAGAGAATTGTATTGGAAAGGGTAGAATTATCTTCTCAAAGTACAGCGTATAAATCTTATTTTGGATTACAATGTCACATTAACTCTTTCCCTTGAACTTTTACATGGTGGAAAAGAAATCCTCAAGGATTCAGTAGAAACATCACATTACTAAACATTCAGTTATGAACACCCATTGTACACAGGAAGTGAGGTGAGTTTAATAAAATAGTCCAAACTAAGCAAGGGCAGCAACTGACCTTTAGACATAGGAGCTTTATAATCAGAAGTTTAGTTTGAGAACCTGAAGTTCTCATTCGCTCACTGACTTAAGTAAATGACGTGCTGGATGTGAATCTAAATGATGAAGGAGGTGGAACCAGCCATGCCCTGACCCTGTGTAAGAAAGTGTTGTCAGAAGAAAGGTAGAGAACGATGCTTTGAACACAAAGACTCGAGCTCAGAGCTTTAAAGTGAGATGCTGTTCCCTTTTGTGCCAGATAAATCATGAGTATTTGCAGTGGCTTTTGAGTTGTCACAGAAAAAGGTACAAGCACAAGAAGTGAAATATCATTCTATTTAATATTTCTAAAAGAGGCTAGGAAATTTTTATCATATCTTATCTCATATTTGTCTACAAGGTTTTCTTTATTAAATTATTTGAGTCATGACATCTATTCCATCTAAGCCATATTCTTTACATTTATAAATATAAACACACTCATTTTTTCCCCCTGAATGAAGCACTAGGAAAATTTAGTGTCTTGATAAAATGTTGTTCTGGGTCTTTATTGCTTTTCAGCTTCATTTATGAAGAGCCAGTGGACATACTGTGGATGAACCAGATTAGGGGAAATCACAGCAGGAACGGTTTACTTTCTGCTGGGAAGCTCTGGCTGTCCCCTGTGAGGTCTAGTGTTTCAGAGCAGGTACACATCCTCGTCCGAAAACAAATGACTCCATTCTGATGCCAGTGCCAGTATGTTTATGCATCTTGATGCTTTAAATGTTCCCTAATTATATTGTATGCAATTCTAAATGTATACCAAGGAAAATTAAAGGAAATAGAGATCTTTATTTCAGAATGTGTTAAGGCCCCAGGAATTAATGCCCTGAGGGAAAGATGTAACTTTAAAACAGGTAGCATGGTAAACCAGCTTTACAGTAGATTTGGACTGCAGATGGATTACTTGTTACACATTCAAAGAACTCCAGTAGAGGCTAAACTAAATTTTTTTTAAAAAAATTAAAGTGCCCAACCTGTTTGTGATGAGTTTTTGACATTTATTACTTCCTTTGGCTTTTTTTTTTTTAACTCTTATGTGATTTAGGAGGACCAAACTTCTAGCTGCTATAGAGTCAGAAATTAAGTTAGCCAGAAAATGATATTCCCTTGTTACCAAATTTGATTCATGGAATATTGTGGAGATACTCCCTCCCCCAAATGATTTTTGACAGTTTTCTAAATCCCCTTTCGACTATCTTAGCTCTTTAGGTCTGGAATACCTATGCCCAGGGAAAACTCAGAGGGGGAAAAAAGAAGAGCAAGAATGTACTATATTAGCCTTTCGCTTCCATGCCTGCTTCCCCTGTGCAGGGAAAAGTTGCCAGAGAGTCAAACTGGAAGAGGCACTGCCAGGCCCATCACAATCAAGTTTCCATTCAGGGAGAAACGTCATTACAGGGTTTAGAATACTTTTTATTTATGTCTCATAAACAAGTTTAAAAATAACACCAATAAAGGATGTTAACCATATGCCGTCTCACAGTTTGTGACTAAAGGGGATAAAGTTACCAAAGCTTCCTCAAGCCCTTTGAACTTGAGAGCCAGTATGCATTTTCTTTTCCATTGTACAATATGATAAACAGTAACCCCTTCATTGCTACTCCAGAGTGTGAGGCAGGCTCCCTTTGTACAAGAATGCTTTCAAACAGATGCTTAAATTCACTAGGCTTTTCTTTTTCTTATTTGCCTTTAAGAAATACTCTTAGATAAAAGCATGATTAACAATCATAGGTTAAAAAAAATGCCCAAAAGATTCCTAGGTGTCAGAGCAGTGCTCAGATATTAGGAATTTTGACACAGTTTTAAGAATAGATTTTATTATTCAAAAATAGACAAGTTAAAGGTAAATCATTACTTTTAGATAACAACACAACTTTTATAGGATATATAACTTAGCTACTTGTACTACCTTCGTTTCACAAATTTACATACCGTTTTATCAAATCCTAGATATGGTAAGACAACATTCTTTAGGCTACCTTAACATGTCATTTCTTGTAAAAGAAAGTCACAGTTATAGTTTTTCTTTACATTCCGTATAGACTTAAGTATGTTCAGGGAGTTAAAATACACAAAACCAAACATACAGAGACTTAAGTCTGGATGCATTGTTGCCATCATCACATAATCATTGTCTCCCCCATAATCCACATGGTGTTCTAAAAACTCCAAATACTAAGTGCATGCTGCATTTTATTCCTGTGCTTTGGGAAAGGATTATAAATCTCTAGATACTACATAAAGCGAAATAAAAAGTGGTAGAAGTAGGATTGTTTCATCTGCCATCACAATGAAAACAATATTACAATTTTAAAAGTCTTGCCTATTTTACCAGTTGGCAATTGTATAAAGAATCAGAAAACAGCAGTACAGCATTACAGAATGTTTCTGTTTTTACTTTTGCAAGTGATTTGGGTATGGCTACTAAACTCTACACCATCTCTCTCTTTCCCATTCACGGGATTAGAATAATAGTGAATGTGTGCTCAAATAAAATGGTAGAAGGGTTGCAGTCAGTGGAAGTAATTCAAGGACACAGAGGAGATCAGCGCCTGAAGTTTTCTAGGTTAAACCAAAAGGAAGGGAGAATATAGACCTTGGAGATGTTCACCGGAGACTATAAATTTCAATCATTGTTCAGGTTTCAAATTTCAACAGAGTGTCTATAGTATACCAGATGTGTCCCTGCTCATTTCTAGTTAAAATTCTACAATCTTTTCAAAAAGGTCAAGGTTCAGGGTGGAAGGAGCTTGGCCAAGAGTGCTGCCTTTGAGTGCAGATGGTTTGGATGGACATCCTAGGTGGAGACAGCAATAAGCTTTCCACAATCTCACTTCTTTGTGCCCCAGTTTGGTCAGCTTTAACATGGCGGCAAAAGAAAAGTGACTTTACAAAATGGTTGTGAAGGTAATGGAGGTAATTTACATGCAGCTATAGAATTAGCCACCTTTGAGCCAAGACTTGCCCATGCCAGGTCCATAATGTCCCTGGGTCCTTCACTTCATGATAGTGATCTACAGTCAAGTTGAAAGTTTAGAGTTTCTTCTGAATTCAGTCTACCCTGCACTTAGACTTTGTCTCCAGCAATCAAAATAGAACTCAACAAGACATATATGCTCCATAAGTGAAGTACTTACCAAATATTACTTTATTAAAATTTAAAGAAAGCTATTAGAAATGGTGCTTTCATGAACCTTATCTAAATGTGTTTTGGTACATACATCTAGGCCAGCAGACATGGTCGAACTATTCGTAATATCATGCAAAAGTAAACAGAGCTAATCCATGATAATGAAAGCCAGGTTAGTAATTACCGGTGTATATGTGTGGGTAATGACTGGGAGAGCACCCAAGGCAAGCTTCTGGGTACTGATAATCTTTTACATATTTACTGGTTATGTCCTATGTCTATTTTGTAAAGACTGGTCAGCTGACACAAAAGGTATGTACTTCATAATTGTCACACGAAAATAGAAGGGTTTTTAAAAAGTTTGAGGAAGACATATTTAGAAGTAAGCATTTTATTTAAAATTCACATTGGAATGGGCCCTTTGTCCTCTGATTTCAGTTCTCAGGGAAGTCCCTAAGCCACTGCGCCTCACTTTCAGGTATAAGCCTTTCCAATTTTATGTCATGCCGTCAGCTCTATCTCCCTTCATTCTTTTTTCTAGTTAGTCTTACTGACCTTCAGATTATTTATCATTATTTACTGAAAACTTGAGTACTCAACTAATCTTTTTTCTTAATTCTCCATCCAAATTTGATTGCTATCTCATGCAAATTCAATGTCTTTGTGTTTGCTCAGCTGACAACCTGCCCTTTCAATTCCTTTGTCTCATCCCCACTTGACTAGACTTCAGTGACTGAATCTCATAGTCACATTTGGGCCCTGTCATCACCAGGAGGGGTTTGGAATGAAAGACTGAGACAACTAAATCTATTACAGCCTCCCTTCTGGCACTTTCACCCAGCTATTCCCAGTACAGCAGTTCAGGCCTTTTTCTCATCCACACATCCAATAGCCCGATGTTCCTATTTTCTCAATTGTTATCATTTTTCCCCCATTTTTTCCAACTTCCTTGTTTAGCTTATAATTCACCATGAGGATTAATACCTCAATTTCCCAGGCCAATTGAATTCCTTTGCATCTTTCTGCCAAACCCCAGTGTTGGATCATTTGAACTGCCTGTCATCTCCATGCTTCTACCAGAACTACTGAAGAAAGTCACACAAAAAATAAAAGATAGTAACAATATACATTCATAATGACCAGCACAATGAGGCCCTGAAGCTGGCCAGTGATTCTTGGTTTTCCTCATCAGCATCTCTGCAGTTCTCCACAGCAATCATTTCAAAATGTACTTACTTTCTCACAGCCTTTCTCTGCCTCCGTCTCTCCCTCTCAGAGATAATGTAGGCACTTACTGCAATGAAGAAAATAATAACCATCGAATGAAAACTATCTTAACTTTCTACCACCTACTGGATAAGTGTAACTAGCTCATCATTTATAATTTTCTTTTTCCCTCCTCAGACAGAAGATGGTTTTATATTTTTTATTTTAGAGAGGAGGGGAAAGGGAGGAAGAGATAGAAACATCAATGATGAGAGAGAATCATTGTTGGTTGCCTCCTGCACACTCCACACTGGGGATCAAGCCCACAACCCAGGCATATGCCCTGACCAGGAATCAAATCTTGACCATCTGGTTCATAGATCCATGCTCAACCACTGAGCCATACCGGCTGGGCCAGAAGATTGTTCTTCCTCCTATTCGAAGTGTATCCTGGACCTCATTCTCTACTTCCTCCTGTAACTCTCACTCTACTTTATATAGCTTCACTCCTATAACTTTAACTGTTGCTCTGTACTAGGTAATTCTTGTTATTTTAGAACAACTATCTTCCATATAAAACTTCCTTTGTCCCACACCCTCTTCCAGCTAGTAGTCTTGTTTTTCCATTCTTCCTCTCATAGTTAAATATCTACATATATAATACAGATATACAGGTACATGTATTTATATATAAACCATGTATATAATACTTACAGGTATGTGTAATACGTGCATCGTATATCTATGTCTAAATATAATGTGGAGTATACATACATATATAATACATAAATTGTATATATCTAGCATACACAACTTTTGTCTCTATAAACCAATCTTGTAGGGCTGCAAATAAGTAAAAACTAGGTCACTTAATCTAATAGACACTTACTATACTTTTTGGCTTTTTGAAAATTCTCTGTACCAAACTAAAAACTTTGTGAAGTGTGAGGGCTGGGGCTAGATTTGTCTTTCTACTTCCATATTTTTAAACCTCATATGGTAGGTTTTCAGTAAATATGTACTGTGTGATTTATTTAATGTTATTAAAAGTCATATTGTATCTTTTACCAGAACTTGCATTTACAAATATAGTGGCCTTTGTAGAAAGCATACTTCTAACTTACTTAAGCAGGAAGGGAATACTTACTAAAGCTTTCAGAGCCACAATCTTCTGTACAATTATACACTTTTAGCATTTTCAAACAAATTGAAGAGATTATATGCAATTTATGAAAATGGATAGGAGAGTCAAATAATGTATTTTATTTTATATCATCCAACATATCTTGATTCTTTATATCAGAGGCTCTCAATATTTGTATGCCATTGTGAATTACTCTGTAGGTGATAACTAGTATTTCTATTTTATGTGTATGGGGAAAGTTTTTTTTAAAATAAATGATTAATATTCATCAAGAATTAAGGAAGTATCTTAGGTAAGTAGTAATTTTTCTCACTGGTGCACAACTTATGAAAGAGACTTTGCTTTCAACAGTGGATCTTATAGCTGTAGCCCATTTTGTTGTATATACTACAGCAAAGTCAATACCACATCTGGAAAAATAATCTCATTCCTTCCGAGTTATTCTGGGGTTTGCTTTTATATGGAAGTCAGTATTCTTCTACTTGAGTATGAATGGCTTTTCCATCTTTCATCTTTCATTAATGATTATCAATCCTATCCCCCTGTGGCTGACTATTAAATTATATGATCTGTATTTTTCAGCAAACTGCCCAGCAGGTAAAAGTCAAGTGGTCTAATGCTAATCTTACTCCTGCTCAATACTTACCAAAATCTCTCCATAGAGAGCAGTGACATTCAGGGAAGAGGATTGCTTGGAATATTCACTTTCCATCCACTCTAGCATCTAATCTTAGATTAATCTGAATATCAAAAGAGTTGCATAGCATTTTGACTCCTTATAGGGCATTTTTCTTGAATTATAGAATATTATCTTAATGCCATATTATTCTTATGGTTTTATTTATTGTAAGAATAGGAATATCAAATTTTTCATGATGTAAAAAGAACTTTCTCTATTCTCAGCAGAAGAAACAAGTATTTGATATGTTCTCTGGCATTGCTTTATTTTATTTTGTGGAATATGAATCACATTTTTTGATGTTGTTTTTCGTTGTTGTTGTTTTGGGTTAATCCTCACCCCAGGACATTTTTTCCATGATTTCTAGAGAGAGTGAAGAGAGAGAGAGAGAGAGAGAGAGAGAGAGAGAGAGAGAGAGAGAGATCTGTTTATCTCTCTTACATGGACCTGTTGCTTCCCGCACTACCTGATTACCTGGCTGGGGAAGGGATCAAACCTGCAACCCCAGCACATGCCCTTGATCGGAAATCAAACCCACAACCCCTCAGTACCAGGGCCAACGCTCTATCTGCTGAACCACACCACTTAGCCAGGGCTTGAGGCGCATTTTTTTTAAAATGGTATTAACTCTCATTGTCTAATTTGCAACTCACGAGAGTACACAAAGAAAGTCTGGGTTCTTTTTTTATTCTTGATCAGAAAAGAACCCTATTTCTTGCAAGAATCCTATTGAGGAAGTGACCCAGGAAATCCTACAAGTTGCCCTGAGAATTAAAATAGCTTGTTTTACTGCTCAGGGGAAGCCCAGCATGTGGTGAGGCTGGATGAGTCATGTAATAATAAGTTTTGTTTAAAGAGTACTGGGGCGGTCACTAGATGTATAGCATGGTTTCTGCGGGACCTCTGCTCCATGGATAGCCTTTCAAGCTATAAAGAAATATAGTTTTCTTGAGTCAGCCTTCTGGCTCAAAAACAGTCTCCCTGTCTTCACTTAAGCATAGATGTCCTCACTTAAGGATAAATGAGAACACACTGCTTTTCCTGGAGTCAGTTCTTCTGACCATGTGTCCTGGCTCCCAGTCCTCCTATCCACTTGGAAGCAGACTCTTGCCTCCCAATCGTGTACATCAGCCCTCCTGGCTTCTAACCTGTTGTTTCTCAGTCAAAGTCCAACCCAGCTGCTCTCCTGATTACTCACCAAAGCATAACACCTCGTATCAGCAAATGGTAATTTCCATTTTAACCAATGCTCCTGAAAACCCAAAGAACCATAATACTGATAGAATGAAAAATAGCCAATTGTATATCAGAAAGAACTCAATCATGTTATTAAAGCCCATACTGTGTTAAAATTTGACACACACTTTTTCTCTTGTTGGGTAAATGGCTTAAAAGGCATTGGTTATATTTGAACCTATTTATATTGTGAAATTCTTATCATAAGAAAAATCCTATAGGAAGAGTAAGCTTTATGACTTTACCAGTACTATCTCATTTCTATTTAATAAGAAGTATTTAACTCTTTAAGAGATTATCTCACATTCTGGCCATGGGCATATTTTTTTATTGCTAAATTAAACAGAAATCAAAAGTAAGAACCAAGTATTTCATAATTGATAAGAATTGATTCTTAATAGATGTTGTAGCAAGTGATGAAATTAGAATAAAAGACTATAAGTCTGGAATTTTTCCTTCATCACGTATTTGTAAAATAACCTATTGGTAGAGACTGCCATTTGAAGAAAGCTTCCATTACTTAGAAATAGTGAACTGTCAACTTATATTGAATTGTGAAAACAGATTAAAATGAAAATGCAAAGTGCCAAGCTTGTTTTAGACTTAAAAAAAATTGGCCTGTGGCCAAAATATTTGCCTCCAAATGTCATCTTTAGAACAATTTTTTAAACCCACTGTGATTGCCTCTCCCTCCTCTCAATTCCCAGCAGGCTAAAGCAGACCTCACAGAGCCCCACACAGATGTAGACAGAGAAACTGTTCATTATCCATCAACGAACACAAACAAGTTGAAGACTTCTCCCCCCCGCCACCTCCCCCCCCCTCCCCCCTTAAAGGTAAAGAGGCTTAAAGCCCCCGAAGAGTTTATTATTCTGGGACTGAGATCATCAGCATCATTTGATTTTTGACTTGCACAGTAGCCACAAAGGTGAAATTGAGGTTAAGTTTCCCAAACAAAATGGAAGCAATTAAACAGTTAAATAATGTTGCTGTATTGTGAGTTTGTTTTTAACACAGATACCAAAAAAAGTATTAACGAAATCAAAATGTGATTTTTTAATGTCTCAAACAAAATTGATACATAAAAAATTGCCTGTTATGTTAGGTTATGTTTTTAGTACCATTTTTTTTTTTTGCTAAAAATCACATCCGAATAGTATAAATAGTCAGCCAATAACTGATTTTAAGTGTTCTCTCTTTGAAAAAAGATGTCTAAGTACTTCTGAACTCTATAATTTTTTATTAGGCTGGAAAAACCCAGGCTTATTGAATGAGATAATAATATTACTTATGTTTGAAAAATGGTCCGTTAGAAAGAAAACCAGTCACAGGGCCAGAAGACTTTAATGTAGTTGTTATAAAAATCATTTGATTTCTAAATAGTAGTAATGTATATAACATAGAGGGACATTTGAAAAATGACAAATACAAACAAACAAACACAGCCCTAGCTGGTTTAGCTCAATGGATAGAGCATCAGCCTACGGACTGAAGGGTCTCAAGTTCGATTCTGGTCAGGGTACATGCCCAGGTTGCAGGATCGATCCCCAGTGTGGGGTGTGCTGGAGGCAGCTGATCAATGATTCTCTATCATCATGGATGTTTCTATCTATCTCACTCTCCCTTCCTCTCTGAAATCAATAAAACACACACACACACACACACACACACACACACACACATACAGAGAGTATGTGATTTCCCCATGACCACATCTTAAGTAAGAATTGGACCCAGGCTCAAATTCATTTTATTTCCATACATTACATGACATCAGACCTGGAATTATGTCTTCTTAAGTAACATGGAGTATTTGGCTTTATCACTAATTTAAAGACATATTTTTTTTATCATATTCTTAAAGAATAATTTTTTAGGACTAAAATAAGTTGACATATTATTTCCTGAATCTTGTGTGTCTGAAAAAAAATGTCTTAACCCACATTAATGGGAAATGGGAGACCTGGATGTGTTGATTGTATCTGCATATGTTGGCAAAAAAAATTTGGATTGGGACCAACACAAGTCCCCTCCTAACTAAATTCCTTTTCCAGATTGGTCTTAATTGCTATTCTGTGAGCAAACACTCCCCTGCCTTAAGTTAATGGGAATGTTTCAGTGGAGAGGGTTAATAGGAAGAGTAGGTTTGAAGAATGGCCCCTTTTAAGATTCCCTAGATAATGGGCAATCTTCAGGATCATAGCAGGAAGGGAGGGGGGAACATGGCTCCTTGGAGGACCCTCAAGACTGCAGTCCAATACAGTATAGAGAAGCACCGTATTCCTGAGAAGGAGGCAAGGGAAAACAAACTGAGCTATGTAAAATATTGCGCACGATTTGCCAAATATAGACACACCCAGGTTTCCTATTCCACATGAGGTTAGAGCTTGCATTGCACATAGCCAAATGTGGCCTTGCTCTGACCCAGATCATGCCATGAGGGAGGGACCAGCCACTCTGAGAAGTTCTTTTTTTGTTGTTGTTTTTTGAAGCCCTACACTTCCTGATAGTGGGCACACTAGGCTATTGAAAGTCTTAAGGAGCTTTTTGTAGAGTTTCCTAGGTGAAGACTCTCCGAACACACACTATGTGATATTAAAAAAAAAAAAAAAGAAAAAAAAAAGATATCAAAGAGTGAGATTTTTTTCAGGTGTTATACTTGGAGAAAAATTTTTATCACTATAAACAATCATTGACATGCTGTTTATTGAAACATGTGTCTGACAAAATATGTTAACTCTTGTAGATAATGGAGCTAAAGAATGCAGTTTTTATCTTTAGGCAGCATAACTAGAGACAAATTCTAGAGGAACCTAAATTTATATCTGCTGACTCTCAAGAAAAGATGAGTGCATATTCTGTTTATGGTAAAAAAAAAAAAATCTGCCTGACCACATGCCACAATCCCCAACAAAAGGTTGTATATTTCATAGTTCCCTTTTGCTGTTGTGAAGTATTTGCTTGCTGAAGCATGAGACACACACGTGGGAGGTGCAGAAAGTGTTCCTACATAATTTGTCAGACTGGTGTGGTCAAGAATTTGACATTCTTTTAATTCTGTTTAAATAATTTTATCTCAGAGAAAATACTATTAGCCGTTTTTTTAAAGGCTATTAAATTATTTAAAGAGGAAGGAGAGGGTTGGAGGGAGAAAATGGACATCAGAAATTCAGGATTGCTTATATTTATTAAGTGTCAGTTATGTCTGTCATTTACTGGAAAAGAGGCCACCAATTACAGTTTGTATCCTGAAGTGATAAAGATAGGCAGAGTGTAAGGTTATGTATTTCTTTATTTACCGAATATTGACAAGGAAATGACTGTACTACCCAACACAAAGCAGAAAGTAGTTCTATGCATCGCTTTGTTTTCCCAACTCTAAGTTACAGAGTCAAATATGATGCACCCGGGTAGTTCTTATACATATAAGATGTTTTCTAAGATGTTATAATTTCTCCTATGAGAAGAGTATGATAATGTTTAATTTATCACACCCTGCTAACCTAAATAAAAATAAATAGGGTTTGGGATTTTATCAATTTAGGGGAAAAATATTAGCTTGCTTATGTGCACTTATTTTATTCCTTTTCAGGGTGAATGTTAAATATATTTTTGGGTCTCTTGATTTTTTATTTTAGAAATAGCCTTACTAAATTCAGGGTGTTAGTAATTTGTTTTTTTAATATATATGGATTATTAACCCTGTGTTCTATTTGTAACAAAGCAATACTACTTATGTTTTATTTTATTTTTGACATAAATAAGTGTAAGATATTGTGTAGTCAAGTGGTTGTTTGTCTTTGTTTTTATCAATTTGCCTTTGCCTTTGTGCTTAGAAGAGTGGTTTGGGCTGTTTTCTCAGGGCTTAGCTTGTGCCCATTTAATGTGTTCCTCTGGAAGAATTTATCCTGGGAAGATTAAGTCTGTTATAAAATCAAGCTGAGATGTGTGTCATTTAAGACGGAGGATAGCAGTGGGTCATGATACTGGAAATGGTGTCTTAAAATAACAAAAATTTTCAAAACCAACAATGTAACATCTTCAGATCTCTCTGCTTCCATCTTCACAGGGCTCTGTCTTTGAGCGTGTCTAATCTCCCCGGCCTCTCTCTTATCTAATGGCATTTAGGACCCACCTGAGATAACTCCAGAACCTATGGTAACATTCACAGTTCCAGCGATTAGGGCCTGATGTCTTTGGGTGACCATTATTCAGCCTACTATAAGTAATGAGCTCAATGTTAACTTCTGTATTTTTTCAGGCATCTTATAATTCCCTCTCTCTCTCTTTGAATATGATAATCTGATTATTTATACTAGTTTTGGTGTTTTAAACCCATATAACTTGGCCTAAAATCCATACCATTTAGTCTCTGACATACTTTTATTATTAGAACTTATTGAAAATCTGATTTCCAGAAAGCATAGAGTTTAGATGCCACTTGATTCTGTAGGAGGAAGTTTTAAAGTTAACTGAAGCATATTTGAATATGCATGTTGAAGACATGCTACTGTTTTCTTTTTAGTTACTATTTCAGCTTCTTTAATCACACTAAAAACATGTGTTAGCATACAGATTAATATTTTAAATTATACTTTCATTTAGATAATATAGTTGTCATAAGATGGTTATTCCTTTTCTCAATAATCAGCTTTCAGAGAAACATTGCTGCTCACTGCTATATGGCAAATCATTTCTTTCTCATTTCCTCTATAAATCCAGTTCATACTGTTAACTGTCCTGAATGGTGTAGACTATACTGTAGCTACAGTTGTGAGTACATGGAACAGAGTTTATTTTTGTATTATTTAATTACTATATTATTTTCCATATGAACAACTGTAAACCTATTTTCCCCCTATGCTGTAGATTACACACTATTCTATACTCAAGTTCAATTAAAAATGGCAACCAACGTGCCTCTGAGGCACTCTCATCTACTGTTCCCCAAAAATCACCTTTGCTGAACAGCTTTGCTTCCTCAGTATTTTCCATACAACATTGCTGTTTGTCCATCTAGTGGCCTATGATACTACTTTCTTCTTTTCATGGATGAGTTCTTTGAGGGCACCTCAGGCAGCACAATGATTTCCACTCTCAACTCCACTATCATTGAACTTCTTTTAAAAGAATCCCTAGGATGTTTCTATTAAATGCATATGGGTTTCAGTGCAGTGTTTTAACTGTAGTACACCATAGTGACTAAAAACATAGACTTTGGAACATTACAATCAAGGAAATAGTGCAAAATTAATAATTACCTATAATCCAAGTGAATGTCAAACTCTTTATCATGTTCAAATTAATGTCACAACTGGAAAAATTCAGGCATTTTAGGAGAATGTGTCTCTTCTTTTGTGGCTAGTAGAGTATTGGGGAGATAAGTATAACTTGTAATGATATATGAAATTTCAAGGGAAGGTTGAAATTACATCTTTAAGCAAGAATGTCAAGCTAGTAATATTTTTTCTCTCTTGCAAAAGGGGGCCCTCATAATCAGAACTTGAGCTACGTAATGTTGATGACTGTGTGATTGAAGGAAAAGAGAACCAGAAATCTCTAGTATGAGGCCCCTTTGAATGTCTACTAGAGAAGTGATTAATAGCCAAAATAGGCTAATATAATTGGGAGTGTAAAGGAAATAGCACCTCATCCAAAACCTGACTTCATTTGCCCACTGACCAATAGGCATCTAATCAATACACATAAGGTGATTAGCTGTGAAGAATAAGGGAGAGGAAGTTCAAGAAGTCTGGAGCAGAGGGTAGTGATGCATTTAAAATTGAAGAAACAACAGAATTAAAATTTGGAAGGGAAATTAATGAATTCTAATCTATTCCTATGGAGTTCAAGGTTACTTCAGGTTTGTTTTGTAGAGTAAACAGCAGGTTGTTAGGTGTGTAGCTTTGATGTTTAGATAACAATTTGAGAATAATTCAGTAAAGGTGATATTTGAAATTGTGGGAGGGAAGTAGAATAGTGAAGAATATATAGAGTGAAAAGAAATACACTCTGAACATGGCACTTAGAAAATGTCTGTATTTAGGAGACAAGTGGAATAAGCTACTAAAGGAGTTTAAGATGCCACAATATAAAAAGTGGTTTAAACTAGTCAAGCTGTTAATAGAGATAGCATACGCAACCATTTCTGATTGTTGCCCAGTGAATTCTATGATAAGATCATTGATAATTTTAATAGAGTAAAGTCAGACACTAGACTTTATTTTGTTTAGAGACAAAAGGAAGGTTTGATTGCTACCCCAAGGCTTCCACCCCCTCACCCTACCCCAAATCAATGTATTTAATTTTTATGCTGCTTTTTATTGATTATTTTTGTTGCATCATGACTGTGAGATCAGCATTAAAACAAATGAACAAGCAAGACTAATAGTTGTGGTTCTATAATACCTTTTAGGGATGAACAGAATTTTTTTTTTTACTACAGAATCTAACACTCACATGATACCCACAATATTTTAAGTTTATTGTAAATTACATATATCTTATTATTTGAAAAGACACAATGCCAAGTTCCTATCAGTGCCCTGAGCTTCAATAAAGGCACTGTTGCATCTTTTTAAAATATATATATATATATATATATACGTTTTTACTTATTTTTTAGAGAGAGAAAAAAGGAAGGGGATAGAGTGATAGAAACATTGATAAGAGAGAAACATCATTGATTAGCTACTTCGTACATGCCCCATATTAGGGATTGAACCTGTAACCCAGGCATGTGCCCTGACTGGAATCGAACCAGTGACCCCTTGGTTTATATAGGTCAACGCTCAACCACTGAGCCACACCAGTCTGGCAGCACTATTGCATCTTTGCATGGCAGAATTTGCCAGACAAACTATTGGCAGAGGTATTATTTTAAAAACATTTTACTCCCTGATTTAGTGTCATATAAGGAAATCTGAAAGAAAATAGAAACAAAAATCTACTCTGCTTACAACAAGTATTCAGGGAATAAGAGCAGTATGGTGTTATTGAATACTAGAGGCCTGGTGCATGGGATTCATGCACTGGTAGAAGGCATGGCCTATGGGGATCCACCCACTGTGGGAACACCTCTCATCCCAATCAGCCAAGTGGCTGTGGACCCGCTGAGCGGCTGCTCCCTGGTCTGGCATATTCCATGGAGCGGGAGCACTTGCCTCTCCAAGGGACCCGGTCGGGCCTGGTCCCAGAGACAATAGCACTGAGAGGCAGTGGAGTAGGCCTCAGTCCTGTGGTGGCCACGAGCCAGCCTCCGGGGTCAGCTCTGCAAGCCCGGTGGCAGTGCTGCAGCCTGCGGGCATCCGGAGGAGGAGGCAGGGAGCAAGGAGGAAGAACCTGGGGCAAGGAGGCGATGATCGCAGCCCCGGTTCCTGCCCATCAGCCCGGGGTTCACAGCGGGAGCAACCACTCATCCTGGTCTGCCGAGTGGCACTACCACTGTGGCAGTGCACTGACCACCAGGGGGCAGACACTCTGCCCCCTGGTGGTCAGTGCACGTCATAGTGACTGTTCGACTGGTCATTCTGGTCATTCTGCCGTTCGTTCGCTGGGCTTTTATGATGTAGGATATCATACTGTCAATAAAATATTTTTCAAGGCTTTTAGATAAGTTTTGTATACTCTTTCATTCACTTGCCTAAAAATTTCCCCATTAATTAAAATCATATTTATTGACAAAAAAGACAGTTTCCTTTTTTTGTCATGTGTAAATGTTGCATACTTGTGAATTTATCTATGAAATGTTATCACACAATATCTTATAGTTTATATACATTTAATCTTCACAATAACCCTTTGAAGTAAATACTAGTTTCTTTTTTTAAATAAAAAAAATACAGAGAGGTTAAATAAGTAGTAAAAATCACATAGCCAGTACGGATGTGGGTTTTTGTTTGAAAACAGGTTTAAAAGCATTTCTGCTTGCTAGAGTATTCCCCAGAAACATGATTTTTACCCAAGGGAATAAATGTTTGCAAGAAAAGTTTTGTTCTTGACCAATGAGTGTTTTAACAATAAAAAGAGGATAGATCAGACTGAAAAAGTATTGTATGGTTGAGAAATTTCATGTTTCCCTGACTTTTATCTTTGGTCAGACCAATCCTTAGGTCAGCCAGTAAGAAATAGGAAGTCTGCAAAGTAATTGAAATGACCTGAGAAAAGAGTAGAAGAACTCCAAGAGAATAGCTCCAAGAGCATTCCTCCTGAATAACTTGTCATTTCCCTGTCTTAAACAATATTCTGCATTAAATCATGCTTTGCTACTTAGTACATTCTAAGAAGGAACTTGAATATATCAAAAACCATAGAGGCTTTTCTAGGGGAAGGTCTGACCCTTGGCACAGACTCCTGGAAAGAATCTGAGGTGCTGAGAAGGGAAAGCACCTAGAACAGCAGAGATGACTAAATGTTTGTGAAATAGGAATCTGTGTTTGTGTGAGGCATTCTCTTACACTTAAACAGAACTTGGAGGCATTTCAAGAAAATGAATGAAAATACAAACATCAAGTTAGTTTTGTAAGAAAATTAACAGGAAAAAAATAGAAAGGAAAACTCTCAGTTCTGTGAAGTTGAAAACAGTGTTTTTCTAAGTATCGGGGCTAAAATGAAGAACATTTCAAAAGAAGGGAAAGCAGTGCTCTTACAAAGGGATAGTTGTTGGGTACAAGCTTGTTATTTTTGTGTTCAGATCTACGTCTTTACTGGTGTGTGTGTGTGTGTGTGTGTGTGTGTGTGTGTGTGTCTGGATCGCTATCAGTGTCTGAATGGACAATATATCATTGGGATGTGCTCAAATCTGTTATTTGCCATGTATTTTTACATTTATGTTTGGAAAACTTAATTGCTTTCTATATTGTGAGACTATGCTTTTAGTTGCAGGCAAATTTTAAAATATTATATTTATAGAACTTAATAGTTTCTCATATTTGGTGAACTCCTTTAAGTGATACTTTTTCTTTTTTCTTTTGCCAGATATTAATAAAGTTATACCAGCTTTCTTTTAATAAGTATTTTAAATAATGATATATATATTGTATATATATATATATATACATATTTACATATATATGTATACATATACATATATATAATAATTATATATATATATATATATATATATATGATGGATATATATATTTTAGAGGCCCTATGCATGAAATTAGTGCAAGAGTAGGCTTTCCTTCCCCCAGCTGCTGGCTTCACCAGCAGGTCATCCAGAAGGACGTCAGGTGTAATTAGCATATTACGTGTTTATTATTATAGATACATATACACACATATACATATTTATATTATTTCGCTTTCAACACTTTTCTTTCTCTCTCTTTTCTACTAAGAATCAAGGCTATGAACCCAGGGTAAGCATTCCATTAAATCCCCTGTGGGAAGGGTGTTTTTCTATTTTTCCAAAGTGACAGGATCACTTTTCAGGATCTGAGGTGATTTCCTACACAACCTGGCCTTGGTTTTGTCTCCTGTCCCCTACACTCAGCCCATTAAAACACATACTCCTACTTAGCAAGCATAGGCCGATGTTCCCAGGGTGCTAATTTATCTCACACGATTCAAACTTTCCAGTCTTTTTGGCCTCAAAAGGTTTCTCATTCTTTCCAGAACTTATTTGTAGATTTGACACATTAGAAGTTTGTCTGTGGATATCTGGTATGCCATGTTAATTACGTTTAGTGTAACAGTGCTCTCCTTGAAAAGTAAGTGAGGCAAATGCAATTCATTTTAGAGTTTTAGGAAGCTATTAACACCTTGTTTATTATTTTCACTCCCTGAAAAATTACCATGTAAGAGCTTCTCTTCCTTCTGACCGTCTTCCATTTGATGGAGACTCACTATCTCAGTCTAACCTCACAGATTCTTATTCTTGGCCTACATTATGTTCTAACAAGTTTGTAATCTGTCTTCTTCTCTGTATATACTCATACCCTGTGGATAGACACATATATATTGGCTACTTCTATGATCCAGGAATTGTTCTTAGAACAATGTAATAAGGCTACTAAGTCACATTTTTTATAGTCAAGAAGCTCAAAGTATATTTGGAAAATAGCATGGTAAATAAACCTTTTCAGTACAGTGAAATACATGCAAATAAATATATGTAGATGCAACAAGGTTGGTGTGATTCCCTATGTCTGTGAGATTCAGGAATGGTCCCAGGAAGAAGTGTCAGGTGAAAAGATTTTTAAAATATAATTAGAGCTTTTCAGTGAGAACCAGAGCAGCTTGGCAATCCAGCCAACTGATTAGATTGTATGTAAATACTTCACTGTGATATTCTAATATTGAGGGTAAATTGTAAATATCTTGGAATAACTGGAACAGACTGCTAGAGGAAAAATGTTAGAAGATAAAATTAGAAATGCCAACAAGACCCAGATTATTAAAAGTCGTTTTTTAGAAGGTAAATGTAAAAGAGGGTATTAAAAGACTTTGTATACGAAAATATTGTTTCCTTTTTAACAAGATAACTGTGTAATCAAGGCTACAAGATCTAAAGTTATTGTAAAAGTGTAATCAAGAGAAGTTGAGACACCAAATCAAGCCCATAATAGCAGGGATAGGAGCAGAGCCAGACAAGCTATGGTTAGACAGTGAAATCAGAAAAAGTATGGTGATTGATTAGGTGAAATATACTGGGATATACAAGAGCTAAGGTAACTGAAAGGACATGATGACTGAAATTTCAGGATTATTATATTCATTGGGGAAATATACAAATGAAAGAGAAGAATTTTATTTGGGATGATAATCTATTGAATCCCTGTGGACGTTGAGTTCCATAGAGGATATTTATGTAGCTATATCTCCAAAGCAGAAAGAAATATGAGTTTTGGAGTTTGAAGGAGAGTTATAGGTTAGAGATATTAATTTGGAAAATATCAGAACATCCATAATAGTAGAAGTTATAATGATCATGAGAAGAAATATCATTTTAAAAATGTTTAAGGGTATGAAGAGAAGAGGACCAGGGATAAACTTTGATAAAGAAAGAAGCTATGGGGTGGTGAAGGGCTGGGGCATGGGGCGGGGCAGGCTGTAAGGGGTCAATGGAAGAAAAAAAAAGGACATTTGTACTTTCAACAACAGCGATTTTTTCTAATAAAATAAATGATATGATGAGGTTACCCAGTCAACAAAGATAATGGGGGAGGTGGGGGACAAAATCTGTGAAGTACTAGAGTTCAGAGAGAGACCTATGATGAAAAATAAAGAAGAGGGAAGGGTCAAGCAGAAATTTCATTTGGTTAAGAGTGACAAATGACAGAGAATTGAAGTAAGATGATGATGATAATTAGCAGTTTATTAGTGACCTACTTAGGGCATTCTGTTCACTTCTGAGGACTGAGTAGTGAGTGAGGGTATGATTGGAGAGTCCTAGTTGACTCATCTTCTGGAAAGTTAGCTATAATTGGTTTATAGCAAGATGGAGACATAGGAGAGCGGGGAAGGTATTCTTTACTACTCCCTCCCCCCTTTCTTTCTATAAGACTAGGATATTGAGCATGCTTATTGACTTGAAAGAAAAATAAAATGAAGAAAGATGAGGGATGGAAGGTGTAGCGGAGATAACAGAAAAAAAATGTGATGCCAGTTCATTCATTCATGTGTATACTTTAAGGGCTGAAGACAAGTAGTTTTGTATTGCCAAACCCAAGGTAAAATTTTATTACCGTGTCTCCATGCTACAGGAAGCCTTCAATTAAGGACTAACATTGATATAATCCTAGAAATTCAGGACTTAAAAACATTAAAAAATTATAGAGGCCATGAGACTTCATTATGGCAATCACCACAAAATAAAAAATATTTTAAAGAGAATCCATCTGGCAAGCCAAATTCTGCTGAGTGACATGTTGTACTAAATCAGTAATCCAAGATTAAATTGGATTGATGATAAAATTGAGGGGAAAGTATGTTTATTTATAAGATTCTAGTAACTGTTATTTCACTAACTGTTTAAAATAAAAATTACTCATAGGCAGTAATTTTGTGAATTTCATTTGTGATTTCAGTAGTACTAAACTTATAAAATGGCTTATAATTATCCATGGCCAATACTTCTCTCAATTACAGTGCTCCTCCTTATTCTCTGGGGATATTCATGGGATACACTCCAAGACCCCAGTGGATGCCAGAAACCGTTGATAGTACTGATACACACACACACACACACACACACACACACACACACACACACACACACTGGACAGATTATTATGACCACCTGACGTTTGTAGGCAAAGTAGCCGTACACTGCTTCGTATGGGATATGGAAGCCCAAGGCCTGTTCAAACACCTTTTCTGTCTGCAGTTACCAAGATAAAAGACATCTCCAATTCGCACAGGAACACAAGGATTGGACAGTTGAGCATTGGAAAAAAGTCGTGGTCCGATGAATCACGTTTCCAGTTGCATCATGCAGATGGCAGAGTGAGAATTTGGCAGAAACAGCATGAAAGCATGCACCCCAAACGCATGAGTACAACCATTCAAGCTGGTGGGGCCAGTGTTATGGTTTGGGGCATGTTTTCCTGGCATGATTTGGGCCCTTTAATTCATGTGGAACAATGTCTGAAAAGCACAACATACCTAAGTATTGTTGCTGATCAAGTTCATCCTATCATGTTGATGGAGTGTCCCAATGGAGATGGCTTCTTCCAACAAGACAATGTGCCATGCCATTGGTTTCAAGAACATGAGGGAGAGTTTACCTTGCTTAAGTGGCCCCCACAATCACCAGATCTCAATCCAATTGAGCATTTGTGGGATGAAGTTAAAAGAGCCATCAGGCAACTGGTTCCAAAACCATCAAATCTCACAGAACTGGACAGTGCTATTCATCAGGCATGGTGTCAGATTCCTCACATCACCTTTCAACATCTCATGGAGTCAGTGCCAAGAAGAATTGCCACAGTATTGAAGCAAAAGGTGGCCCAACGAAGTACTGATGGGGTGGTCATAATAATCTGGCCACTCGCGTTCAAATATATCTCACGTTCAAAGGCTATTAAATCGCATTGTTTACCCACCTGCAGAAAAAGATCACTTCTACTGCTGCCCTATTTATAATGGCCTGGCCCTCTAGCAACTTCAGTGTAAAATTATAGCTAATTTCCCTACATACATCAGGTGGTCATAATAATCTGGCCAATCGTTTTATAGATAGATATAGATATTTACTCTCTCTATATTCTCTCTCTCTCTCTCTCTCTCTCTCTCTCTCTCTCTATATATATATATATATATATATATATATATATACATATATATATGTGTATATATATATATATATACACACACTCGATATATATATGTGTGTGTGTGTGTGTGTGTGTTCTGTACATACATAACTTCGATAAAGTTTAATTTATAAATTAGGCATAGTAAGAGATTAACAACAATAACTAGTAATAAAATAGAATAGTATTACAATATATTGTAATAAAAGTTATAGTAAATGTAGTGTTCTCTCTCTCTCTCTCTCTCTCTCTCTCTCTCTCTCTCTCTCTCTCTCTCTTTCTTCTTGGTAACCAGGAGGATATTAAGTCACTAAGGGGAATTTCTTTGCATAGGAAGGTTCTTTCTAGTCCATGAAAGTCAAATCACATAGGTGGTCCTACTCAGAAAGACTCTATTTCCCTAGGCATCAGGACTACCCCTAGACATAGAATTCACATAGAGTGGCTTACTCAGAGTTATTGGAAAAACACTCCTGACTATAGGAGTCCTGTTTTCAAGGGTAAAATTAATTTAATAATCAAGTAACTTTGATATACCAGAGTTCAACTTAATAAATTGGGGAGGATGGATAGAATGACATTCTAGTCAGCTATTTCATTAAAATTCACTTTGTTTCTTCAACTATTACACAAGACAGATTATATATATATTTCTACTGTTGTTTCAAGAAGGAGGTAGCCAATAAGTGCTTGTTGTGTCCAAATCAGGATCACGCATCTTTCCTGCTTTGAGATTGAAAATATCCTGATGAACACCTTAATCTCTCTTGAAAAAGATTTTGTACAGTAATCACTTGTATTTTTTCTGTGCTGTTGAATCTGTCTTTTTTTTTTTTAAATAAAAACCCAACCAAGCTGAGAAAACTGGTTTTCTGCCAAAACCTGTCTAACTTGTAGCCTATGCAGTACATTTTAAAGCACTCATTTATCATTCATGAATTAACCTTGTACAAGATAGCTGCTCTCATTTCCATTGCCTTTCTGTCCTATGAAGAATAAACCTCAAACATTAAACAAATAATGGGAGTGGAATCTATGAGGCATATTTAATGCAAAAAAGATTTTAATGGCATCTCTATAATTAAAGTCATTAATGACTGATGATAAATCTTCATTCCCAAATGCCACAGCTATTAGGAGTAGAATGATATGTAATTTCTACTAAATGATTTTTAAGAACCTTATGCCAAAATTATCTTGCATGCTTTTAGCTTCAAGTATGGGTTATTGTGGACTAGGTATCAGATATTGATTATAGAATATAGTTAAATATACTATGCAGAATAATTTTATGTTTGAGTATTTGTCTTTTAATTGGAATATGATGTTACCACCTTAACATTGGCTATAAATCTTTGCCCAACTATAAAGTGGCACTTTAAAATGCATGCTTAATTTTAAATAATGCTATCAAAAATCTTGATCATTGGGCAGCAAGCTACACTGAAAAAATTATAGATGTGAAGATGTGACTTTTACTGCATAAATACCTATTCTTGTAAAATGTGGCTTGTAACAGTATTGTAGACAAATTTTCTAAAAAATCCTGGGTTCTCCTAGCTCCTGCTTTTTGTAAAGCTTTATGGGCTCAGCTTTTACATTTAAAGACATTTTCTTTAAAGTCTTTCTTATAGGAGAGTCCATAGAAAAATGTGTGATTTCTGACACCTTTCCTGTTCCCAACAGCACCATTCTGAATTTATGTTCACAGTCCTGAATCCTGTTCTCCAGGGATAGAGACAACAGAATGTCTCATTTAATAGTTAATTTTGGATTTGCCGCCCCTTGAATACTAAACAATCTTAAATATTTGAAGCAATATCATTTCACACGTAGATTTACTTCAAGGTGATTTACTGTATTTTCCAGTGCTCTCACACAATTAAAATCTACCTTATATACAATATGTATATTGAAATTAAATAAGGAGATACATTTTTATATGGCCTTCAGTCATGCTCTCCGGGGAAATTTACCACATAGCCAACTAATAAATAATGATGTTTAAACTTGGCATCCACCACTGTTTAAGTGTTTCTCAGAAATTAGCCCATTAATCTCCATGTGACTGCTTGTAAAGTAGACAGCAAGTTATCTTATTATTCCCACTTTCTACTATTATTCCACTCCAGCTCCCTAGAATTCTGTGCTGTTGTACCCACATCCTTATAGGCAGGTTTCTTGTCTGTATCTCTGAAGAATGGAGCACACAGGGAGTCCAAATTTCTGTGCTTCCTTCTGAGATGATCCAGGGGGTCACATCAGGCCCTGAGGGTTCTGTTTAGATGGTGAGGCACATGATTGGTGCAGGCAAAGCCATTGAATGTATTGCACAAGCTCTGATTCATTGAATGTCATCTTTCTAGTTTATAAGTAGAGCCTTGTTTCTCTCTCTTTTTTATTCTAGCTCTTTATTTTAAAATAAGAAAGATTAAAAACTGAGGTGCTAGATAACTTTTATACAGATGAGAAAATAAATCCTAGTGGATGTAGGCCTGGATTTCCAGAAACAATGATTTCTACGCTCTAAATTTTCAAGGTGCTCACAGAACACTGATTCTCAGACATGAATAGGCATTGGTATCACCTGTGGGGCTAGTTCACAGGAGGAATTTGTGAATCATGCCTTTAGGGACCAAATATTTAGATATTTTTTATTGTTGACATTATAACAGATGTCCCCCATTTCTCCCTCCACCCAGACCTCCCTCCCCTGCCTATGGCCATAACCAGATTGTTGTCTGTTTGTAACAGGTATGCATATATGTTGTTTGGCTAATTCCTTCACTTTCTTTCATCCCGTCCCCACTTCCACCTCTTCTGTGATATTTGTCAGTCTATACCAGATAGCCGTGACTCTGTTTCTATTTTGTTCATTAGATTCCCCCATATAAGTGCGATTATATGGTATTTGTCTTGTCTCTGATTGCCTTATTTCACTTAGCATTATAATCTCCAGGTCCATTGTGCCATTGCAAAAGGTAAGAGTTCCTTCCTTTTTATAGCCACATAGTATTCCATTGTGTAAATGTACTGCAGCATTTTTACTCATACATTTACCAATGGACACTGGGGCTAAAGGAAGCTCTGACACTTTTACTGCATTCTTTCTTTGCTGATTATGTAAAGGGAATCCTACTAATGGTAGAAAACAAACCTTAAAAACATTGTTTCTTACTCTCTCAAAAGAATAAACTTGCCCTACTGGAGTGGCTCAGTTTGAGCATCGTTCTGTGTACTGAGAGGTTGCAAGTTTGATTCCTGGTCATGGAACATACCTGGGTCATGGGTTTGTACAATAGGCTTCCTATGGACTTGTTGGGGATTTTTAATTTCTTACCACAACTCTGGATGTATTATTCTTGTCTCCCAGAAGAAAAACCTATAACATATCAAGATCAAGCACAATGTGTGAAATATGATAAAATGTTTATTTAATTATGTGCTGTTTATATTCAGAGCTATTACCACAAACTCAGATCTCCCGATCATGATTAATTAATTTATTTACTATATATATGATGCTTTTCTAGAATTATATTAAATCAGAACCTGAGACTAAGATATACAAGTGTTAGAAATCACTGACTGACTACAAATCAGAAAAATTAACTCCATTTTTTCTGTGACGTACAATAAGTACTATTTTCAAATATTTCCCATTAGGGTTATAAAAAATCTGTTCTATGCTTCCTGATTCCTCCATCCCTCAACTTCCTCCTAATGAATTAGAGTTCTAGTACATATTCCTGCATAGAATATAAAGCAGGCTCATCTTATTTTTATAATAAGAATTGGACTATTACCTTATTACATGCAGTGTAGATGGTTCACAATCCCCAAACATCACAGAGTCAAGGGGAAACCAATGACTCAATTAACTTCTACTTGAGTGGTTACCAGCTGTTGGCATAAAGGTCTGTGTATTAATGGAGGCATTATTCAATTGAAGAGTGACAAATGAATATAAGCATGAAGCCACATCCACCTCCCAGTGAGTGATATGCCAACAAATATTATTAATTTCATTGGTGGTACTTGAAAGGGTGATCAAGGTGTCCTAAATCTCTCTCTCTGAAATACTCACACTGACTAAGAAGAAACTAAAATGGAGTGGGTTTTGTCTGTTTAATGGACTGAGTATAGTTCTTATTGTATATTTGCATGGGAATGTTTTAGTTCTGTGTCAATGCTCATCCATCATGCTGTTGTTTGTTTTTTTTAAACCTAAATAGAGCAAAAGATTAAGTGACTTTTTACTATTTGGTATATTTACCAGACAATTTTGTATAAATAATTAAATATGGAGAATTTTGGAAAATTGTAAAAAAACCAACAACTTAAATTCCTTTGTGTCATGCAGAGAATACAATTAGTACTGCAATGCTTAATTTTGTAAATGCTTCTATAAGTCACAAGTAGCAACCTTTAATTGTGTTCAGAGCCCATGTCCTTTAAGTTAAACCTTCTTATTGAGAAATATGATAATTTATTAGGAGCATCTTATCTTACATAGGTCACTTTTATGCTCTCCTCTGCCCTTGGTATAAATTAGTAACCTTTAAATTAATGTGAATAGAACATGAAGAACAGAAAACAAATGTTGCCCTCAAAATGAATGATTGAGTTAAAGATGAAAAAAAGTGCATGAGAAAATGATAATCTAATTTGTGTATGCTTAGCATCTGAAAAATGTACAGTTGTAGTAAATTATACTATTATCTTTTTAAATTTTTTTGTATATTTCTATAGAAGCTTTTAAAGATATTTCTTGGCCATGTACTTTTATTCACATATCTGTTCTTGCTTTTGGCAAGATATCATTTTTGTAATTATCCTATATATACCTGCATATATATTTCAATAGACAGAGAAATACAAATCTCAAGGTTTTTTTTCTGGTGAACCCTGCAACTGGGTTCAGTTAAGATAAGATTTCTATTTTATTTTGAAACTATGATATCATCTTATCTTTCCTGAAGTTCATGATATCTGAAATTCTCTAAATGTCATGTTAATTTTATTATCTTTATTCCCCATATTGGTTGCATATGTTGAAGCCTTAGCTTTTCACATAAATATAAAGTATTTCCCTTTCTGTGCTTTTATCATATGGTTTTTAAAATCTCTAGTCTAACTGGCAATCTCTTACATATAGAAATACACTATATGTTGAGTTGAATCTTGAAATACAAGTAATCTAATTTTTATTTTTGTGGTATAATCCCATTAAATGAGTTTATGTAAAATAATCATATTTGGAAACAGATTATTACTAAGAGTTGAGCTCTGTCAGTGGCTTAGCCTCTGTATTATCACAAAAAGAACAGTTTATAGACCAAGATAACATGTTAGACAAGTGTGTATGTGCGCACCCACATACACACACACACACATACACATACATTTCTCTATGTAGAATGGTGACAAACCAATTTTAATACTCTAATGGTTTTTCTTCCTACTCCACTTCTGAAAATATTAAGTGAAGCTTGCTATGACTATGACCTATGACGGTTTTCTTACAGTCAGCTTAACTCCTTCCCTTCTCTGTCTTTAGTTCCCAACTTTTTAATGAAGGTGCATATTTCTTCTCAGTCTACACCTGCTTCCTAGGTTACCAAGCTGAAAAATCCTGCTGTAAAATAGTTGTTGCATAATGTGTCAAGGTTCTGTTACAATAAGGAGATGTTATGTTCAGAACCATTCCAATTGATTTAATGTGTGTCTCTGGCATAAGAATCATCTGAGAAACTTATTGAAAATACAGATGATTATGCTTTACACCTTTGGGTCCTGAATCAGCAAGTTCAGAGTGATTTTTATCTATTTGTAGGTTGAATAAATACCCCAGTGATACCAATGCACAGCCAATTTTGAGAACCATTGCCCCAGCACTGGTGTCACACACCGTAGGTATTATGTATTTAAAGAATGATTTAACACGTGTTGGCTGGTGTGACAGCTGGTTGAGGGTCATCCAGAGTACCCAGAAGTTGCTTGTTCGATTCCCAGTCTAACAAGCTGATCAATATTTCTCTCTCTAGCTCTCTCTCTCTCTTTCTCTCTCTCTCTCGTCAATAAAGCATATTTTTAAAAAGAATGATTTAATGGATAAATGAAGAAGGCTGAAAGTGTTAGTTTAGAACCAATAGATCTTACTGTCACTAATGCATTTTTTAAAAAATTAACTGTTGCTTATATGAAATTTGTACATTTTTCTTTGGGAAATCTATCCTATGCTCACAGTTATTACATTTGGGAACAAAAGTAAAATTAATTCCATGTAAATTGCTTTGTCAGCAGTTGTCATTTTCAAACCTCTCAGTATGCCAAATTATTGAAGGCAATATGAGATTTTCAATTTTTTATCATTCTCTCTTATCTACTCATTATATTACAACCGATGGAATATCCTTCTTGAATCTATTGTTATCTGTCCAGTTCTCCGTATTTATTCTGTTGTGTATAAGAAAAGCTTTGGTGACTAGGTTTTCAGCTAAATATTTCCCATTGGTCATATGCCCTTCCACTTTATCCATAAGTGTAAGAACAGGGAATACGATGCTATGTTCCTTGTTTAGAGGCTATGATTAGTGTCACAGGTATAAAATTTGAATCTAATTTTCTTTACGTATTTCAGCTTATTTTTGTTTGACCACTTTGTCATTGAATAACATATAACCTAAGTATTAGAATCAATAATAACAGTGTTTTTTTCTTGACAGAAATCTTAACTTCAGAGTTTTCTCAGAGATATAAAAATGAATTTTGACAGCAATAACTAGATTGCATTAGTAATACGGTAGAGAATCATATCATCATGGCAGAGCCTTATGCTATTGACATTAGGGAGTTCCATGTCTAGTTTTACCAGGGCTCTAGGTAAATTATGGCTATCACTCTTAGAATCATCTATAATGATAAAAGCATAATATGCTAATTAGACCGGGCATCCTTCCTTCCAGACAAATCCCCAGCAGATAGGGCCCTTGCACCAATTTTGTGCATCGAGCCTCTAGTATTTCTATAGATCTTCAAAATTCATTCAGAAAAGATCGCACTTTTTATACTGATGACTAGTTTTAAGTAGTAGTAATAGACTATTGCTAAGTCTGGAAATTAGAAGCTCTATTCAAAATCACAAACTTAGGTGTGAATTTATTCAAAATACCTTTTACTTGCAAGATGAATAGGTATATTAAAATGATAAAGGATATATCTAAGATTGCAGGGAAATATATTTTTTAAATACATATTCTAAACTTTGCATTGTTTGTCTTTATCCTTATTCCCTCTATCTTTCCCTTCTTTGCTTCCCTCCTTGCTCTCCCTGCCTCTCTCCCTCTTCTTGGAAATAAGTATCCCATTTACACTACAGCACATGTGACAACTAGCAAACAACATCATAACATAAAATTCAGAATGGAAGCAGAATTTTTTTACATACTTGAATTTTTACAGCTACGTTCATTACTATAAAAATACACAAGCCTACAATTCAGATATAATGACTTTGTTCCCTTGTAATGGTAAGAGACAAAGCATATCTCTACATGTATTTGTGTGTTCAATTTTCATTGCCAATTTCTACCAACCTGGAAATAATTTGGTATTCTTAAATTGTTAGAAAGCAGGAAATTATAGTACAAATGAATTATTTTTTGCTTACAATACTTACAAATGAAATCAAAACCCTCATCTGAAACCAGCAAAGAGAGGTGTTCGTTTCACCACATTGAATATCGGTTTCAGGAGAATATGGGATACACCATAAAAACACATTACAGCTGTGCCCATCTTTTTTGCAATTATTTTGAATAGTTGGCTATTTGCCCCATTTGACAGTTTGTGAACATGGTGAATAATTTAGCGTTCATGCTGCTGCTGTTTTGGCACAATTACCACGAGTCGCGTATCTGCTGCTATTCAAGCTGAATGCAATATGGGGGGAGAGAGAATCACTGCCTTCGTGTTCAGTTCTTTGTGCTGTATTCTTCCAGAAATGGCTTGCAAGGCAATGCTGACCAAAACACAGTGAAGACCACTTTGTATGATGGCCTAAAGGACCCAGAGGACAGCCCTTTTTATTAAATCCCTGATACCAGTTTAGATCTAGTATCTAATTTTAGAATTTTCTTGGAGAGCCTGTCAGCTGGATGTCCATGTATTCCAAGCATGTGCAAAATATTTATGGCCCTCCGTCCAAAGCCAAAGACTGCCATGTCATGTATGTCATCGTCCATCTGTCATTCTGCCTTACATGACTCAGAGGCAGTGACTGTGCAAGGTTTCTTTCTTCGTCTCAGTGGCATAACTTGAGTTTAGTCTTCTGCACGCTGTTTTAATCTGACCAAAAATATCAGTGTAATTCATACTTGAAAAAGAGTCAGATCTTGAAAAAAAATCCTTTTAAGATATTTTTACCATAGTTTCTTAATACCTTAATACAAAAAGCTCATTTTCCAAATGCTGTTATATCTTATAAGAAAATCTGAGGATAGATTATTTTTAACTACCAGAGGAGTTACTTTTAAATAGAGGACTAAAAGGATCATCATCAGTAAGTATTTGTTCAAGTGCATTAGTGTTTAATAATTCAACTGAAAGTTCAATGTAATAATAATATACTTTTAAACTGACACTACAGTTTTGTCTGAGCTGAACTGTAAATGATTGCATGTTTTCTGTATGGCATAAAAATTATTTGTTTCAGAGTGAATGAAAAATGAATTAATTAGTTTTCACATCTATACTTCTAAATGTGTTAAAATTAATTAATTTAATAAATTTTTAGTAACACCTATGATGTACCAGGTACTATCCCAGGTACTTGGGATATAGAATAAATCAGACTAGCCACTAGGAATGATTTCTAAAGGGGTGAGAAAAACAGAATCCACATAAGTAAAATGTACATGTCAGATGGTAATAGGGCTCTGAAGAAAAATAGATCATGGAGAATAGAAATAAAGGTTACAGATTTAAGTTGGGTGGTCAGAGCGAATGCAACCTCCTTGAGAATGTAACCTTGGAGTGAATCCATGAAGGAGCTGAGGGAGAGACATTGCAGCTATTTGGGGAAGAGCATGCCAGGCAAAGGGCACACCAACTTTGGCCTTTGATTGTTGATGTCCAAGTATGCAGAGCTTAGAGGAACTCTTCTAAGATAAGAAGCTGACTTTCATACAGTTCAGCTAGTCCCTTGTGTGCAAAGAGTTGGGATAAAATATTCTCTCATTATCATTGCAGTTTTGTGAGTATAAGATATTATCATTTTTTAATCTTCACCAGAGGATATGTGCTTATTGATTTTAGAGAGGGAGGAAAGGGGAGAGAGAAAGAGAGAGAGAAAGATTGATGTAAGAGAGAAACATTGATTGGTTGCCAACCAGGGACCGAACTCACAACCTTTTGGTGTATGGGATGATGCACTAATCAACTGAGCCTACCGGCCAGGCCAAGATGCTATCATTTTTATAAATGTACTTGAAGGGAAGGTAATGCTGGTAGCATGTTTATCTAGTTTCATAATGCAGTTAAATTTTAAATAAGCATAAATGCTTTCTATATCTAATATTGTCATCATGTTATCTGACTGAATATACCAATATTAGTCCAATTGGATTGTAACTATACAGAGAAAGAGTTTTCAAATGCGATGTGAGCTGTGTTGTCCGATGTAAAATTCCTTAATTTGCCCAGGACTAAGCTTGGTCATCAGTAAAATGGGGGAAAAAAATCCTTGTATTGCAGGGTACTGTTGTGAGGATTAAAGTTATTATATGCAAGAGTGTCTAGCATCTGGCTTACTGTGGGCAATAAAAACGAATGTGTGTCATCACTGTGTAATCAAGTAGAATATTTATTTTTAAAGTACAATAAGAAACGTAAATGTCACAAACCCCATAATGCTCATATTTTTATGACAATCACATTCTCTCTTTATAAGCAGACTTCTTGGAGCCAGAAAAGGGGAAGGTAGTAACATACACTCTTGGATGTTGAAGGGCATCATGCTGAGGGCAGAGCCTGATGCAACCACGAAGGGACAACCAGCCCTTTTCAGAAGATGAACAGCCAGGGGAGATTTAAGTGCTACGCGCTGCCGTGCCCTGAAGCAGTGATGCAAAATCACCTCTAAGATATCACATGACTCCCAGGAGCAAAAAGTTTAAACTGAATCTGCCTGACAGCGTTAGACAGTGAGCATAAAAATGTGCAAACCCCAGGGTTGGCATCACTGCTTCAGAGCATGACTGTGATTTAGTGTTGGCTTAATAGAACTCAGATTTATTTCCCGAGTTTTGAAATTCTTCCTAGGACTCTTATGCTTGCCATCTCATGCCATCAGTAGAAATGTTACAATCATCTTGAATATAAAGTATTTCAAATGCTTCCAGAAAGTAAAGTAATTAAAATCCAGACCAACACCTCATTATCCCCATTATTCTGCAGTTTTCACTCGAATATCTGTTCATTCCTTCATACATTTCAGTTTTCAAAGAAGCCTTTATTGAGTACCTAGTATATGCTTACTCCTCTGTTCATTTAGCAAAAAAGGCATAATTCTACCCTGTCAAACAGAAAGGAAGCTGATTTTTAAACAAAGTACTTCAAAGTATTTTGAAATTCCATTATAATCACTAAGAACAGATAGTGCAAAAAAAAAAAAGGTACAGACAACAGTCTAGAGTTTTAGGAAAGGGTTCAAAAAGAAGATGATATTTGAGATGAGTCATGAAGAATGAGAAGGCATTTAACTAATTAGAGTATCTTGGGATTTCTTGTAAAAAGAAGCAGCTTTTGCTAGTTTTCATGTCAAGCCCCCTTCTAAAATTCTCATGCCTATATGCAAACTATAAGCTTTTCATAACTTTGAATATTATTCCTATTCTTTTATTTGCACTTCCACTCTTCACACTGTTCTTAGAAAATCATGTTTAAGAAAAATGAGGCGTAAGTACAGCACACATTAAAAGTATGTTTGCTGTTGGAAGAGAATGTCAAAATATCAGTTTGAACTGAGTTACAAACTCAAGACGTTCTAAGTGCAGCTAAATCTAAGAAAAATCATCACTCATATTTACATTAATTGGTACCAATCTCTGAGTTATATAATTAAACAGTAAATATGAGCATAATAAATTAATAGTTAATGTGTTTTAAGCCAGAATTAAATCCTATTATATCTCTTTCCTTAGAATTATATGTATAAAAAAGAAGAAAATAATTGATAAAAGAAAAATTCTTAGAGCATTTTTAATGAAAATAACACCAAAAGTATGTGTTTCTTCAAACAATACATGTGTGGATTTGTGTGGAAGGGAAAAGGGACTTTCAAAAGAAAGGAAGAAGAAGTGAAATAAAATGCTCACTAAATACTTATTACTATCAGTTTTATTGTTACTTTCACTTCTTATTCTGATAGACTTTGAAGAGGACATCAGTATACAGACCTACAGGTGGACATACAGATATGATTAAAATAGCATGGAATGAGAAAACCCATAAAGGAAAGGAAAGGATACTCTCTGGAAATCAACTAGGAAACTAGAAAAAGCTGGTTTCTTCATGTGAGCATTAAATTTCATTTTAAACTTCCTATTAGCCAAAGTTAAAAGGAAAAACATTCCTATTGACTGATAAAAAGAAGTATATCATTTCTTCATTAGAGAAAAACTTTTCCTGGCACTAAATTCTTGGAGGGGTTTATCATGTGTATCATTGTTTGAGATGAATAGTGGTTTTGCAGAAGTTTGAGTATTCTTCATAAGATCATTTGTTATATCAACTTACAATAAAAGCTAAGGGTGTCTTATTACATTGTGACCTGTGAATCTATTTCTATGAGGATCCTGAAAAACAACTTGAAGGAAAATGGAGAAATAAATCAAATCATTTGCAAGAAAAGAGAATTATTTATCCCCATGTGATGATAAATGAAAACTGCTATATGTTCTAAATGATTTCCATGTTCACAGTAGAAAGCTTCCATTTTCATTGTGAATTCAAAATTCTATTATGGTAAAAATTTTAAATTTCATTTCATATTTAAGACACAGAGAGAGAGCTGATTAGCCAAAGATCAGCTAATTATTAATTAGCTGGTCTTCCAAAACCTACTGCAACTTGGCTTCCATTCCCACTGCCCACTCAGTTCTTGCAGAGTGTAGAGATGCATTTTCATCCCGTAGCTTCAGTCAGAATTTGCATTGCCCACCTCCACAGTTCCTCTCCCACATTGGGCTGACCTTCTTAAAAGATTCTACCTGGGTCTCCATGACGACGCTTTCTCGTACTTCCTTGGTTATTTGTCTTATTCTTTTTGGAGGGCCCTCCTGCTCCTTAGTGCCATCCAGAGTTCTGTCCTCAGCCTGCTTTTTTTTTTTTTTTTTTCTGTCTGCATTGAATTCAACTCCCACATATATCCCAATATTTGTCTCCAGCATTTGAGCTTGAAACTAATTTACCAAACTCCTCATGTAAATCTAACTGTACACTGAGTAATCCTCTCAAGACCTACAAGTTCACAGCTGAACTCCCTTCATTTTCTTCGGGAATATCTGCTTCTCTTCTGTTGCTAGTATCAGTCAATGGCTCTCGTCACCTGTGTCACAAACATAGGTATTATTGTAAATAGTTATACTACTTATAATACAGTATTTACCATATTGTAATAACAGTGGGGGGGCATGTAAAAACCCACTTATCCATCCGTCTTTTTAATCAAACTTTTCATCAGGACTAGCATGCCTCCTGTTCCCCTCACGTGATTTCTCTCTCCTTTTCATAATCTACTGCCCTGTTCCCGTGCCTTGTCACGTCTGGTCTAGAATGTTACCATAGAAGCCTACCTGGCCTTTCTACCTTCATGCTGGTTAGTAATTATATCCCTCACACTGAAACCTGACTCATTTATCTAAAAAGCAAATCTATTTATGGCTTTTCCCTCTTTAAAGTTCTTCTGTGTCTTTTCACCACCCATATTAGAATTATAAGCATGATTATATAGAAACTTCCTGGTTTGGCCCTTGCTGATTTCTCCTTCCTCTCCTCTTTGCAATTTGTGCCCTGTTAATAGCAAAATTGCTCGATTTCCTGCACTCACACATGCTCTCCTATTTTGTGGCTTTGTACTTTGGGTAAAGCCCTCGCAAGACTTCTTCATCATTCTTCACCTGCTCTCCTGCTCTTACCCATCATTTAAGACCCAGCGTGGGCACCATCTCCCACTGGAAGCCTCTAAGTGCCTATCATTTGTGCTATCGGAGCAATTAGCATCCTGTGTGTTTTCTTTTCTGTAACTTTACTAGATTGGGACCTCCTCAAGGGCAAGAACACATCTTATTAATTTTTTTTCTTCCCAATATCAAGTAATTTAGTATCTCAAATGATTGCTAAATACCAATTGAAATAAAATGAATTAAAAGTATCAGCAGTAATATTGTTTTCCTTTCTATCAAATACATACTTCAATGTAATCGAAGGTGATCACTGTAAATGAACATCGTAAGTACTATGGTCCTGATTAACCTTCTGAGGAAGAAAATCAACTTTTCTTTCCCAAATGACAAGAATAGTAAACACGCTCTAGAAACCTTAATTTCAGACCAATTATTCAGCATCATGCCAACTACATTTAATATCAGAATCATGTAATTAGATTTTTAACCCCAAATTGCTACTTCAGAGACTAGGAGGATAAGATAAATATTAGAAATATATTTTATTTAATAAATTAATATGCTGATATGGTGGCAATCATAGATATTTCAAATGTTTTAATGAGGTATTATTATCTCTCTATATATAAAAGCCTCAGTGACCAACTGACCAGCCAGTAGCTATGATGTGCACTGGCCACCAAGGGGCAGACACTCAATGCAGGAGCAGAAACCATAGACATGGAAACATGGAACAGACTGATGAATTTCAGAGGGAAGGGGGGGAAGAGCAGGAAGAGATTAACCAAAGATTTATATGCATACTAGAGTCCCAGTGCGTGGATTTGTCCACTGGTGGGGTCCCTCGGACTGGCCTGCAGGGATCAGGCCGAAACTGGGTCTTTGACATCCCCTGAGGGGTCCTGGATTGTGAGAGGGCACAGGACAGGCCGAGGGACCCCACTAGTGCACGAATCCATGCACTGGCCCTCTAGTATAATATATTTTTACATTTTATTCCACAATTGAAATTACAATTTTTTTTTTTAAATATCCTCAGGCAAGGATTTTTTTTTTAAATATATTTTATTGATTTTTTACAGAGAGGAAGGGAGAGAGATAGAGAGTTAGAAACATCGATGAGAGAGAAACATCGATCAGCTGCCTCCTGCACATCTCCCATTGGGGATATGCCCGCAACCCAGGTACATGCCCTTGACTGGAATCGAACCTGGGACCTTTCAGTCCGCAGGCCTACGCTCTATCCACTGAGCCAAACCGGTTTCGGCTGAAATTACAATTTTACATGGAGCAAATTAAGTTCTTATTTCTAACTAAAATAATTAAATATTGTTAATATTTTAAATAATAAATGTCATACTATGGTTTGGAAATTGACTTTTGAGAATAGTATATTGGGTATTAGAAAGAACCAGAGGTGGAATATATCTAGTCCAGCTAACTTGTGCATAGAGAAGGATATTGAGTCCCCTTGCCACTCCAAATTAATTACCTAATATAACATAAACTAGTTAATACCCAGGCTGGAAATAGGACTCAGGTTAGGTTTCTCTCCTCACACTGTACTGTCTACTTACTTATATGTAAAAATGTAATTCATGTATTTAAATCACAGCTGAGCCTGCACATACAAATGCATATACACATTCTACTAATAATAATGAAATATTTTTATCGTCGTTTCTACTTAGACCACTGAGGAATGTAAAAAGAATCAATGAGAAGCTGTTACAGAATGTTCAACTCTGCTTTGCAATTTCATTACAGATTCTTTTCAGGTATTTGTAAAAAAAAAAAAAAAAAAAAAAACCGAAAATGAAAATGTGGCATTTCCTCTCCAGTAGACATAAAATAAAATACTCAGAAGAAAAATAAATTTAAAATGCAAATATTAGTCCCAACAAAATAAATGTATTGATATTTCAAATTGAATCAAGGTGTACAAGCCACTAGCCCATTAGCTGTAAAACTGCATGCTATTTAGATGTTGAACATTATTTTAGAGCATTAAATGTACATACATACATAGTATCCATTTCTTATAATGAAACTCAGGTGATAGTATTTACATTTATACCCGTTTACAATGCAGTAAGCAGAAACCTGCAGTTTTCTATATCCTAAGCATCTGATTTCTGAAAATAGACTTTATCACTTCTTCCTAGCCTGAAATCTGAGAGTAATTCTTCAGAATAAGGAAGTGGGCCCAAGTCAACTGTTCCAATTTTACATGAAATGCCAGAAATCATACAGGAGTTTGTATCATTTAAGAAAGAAAAATAATACACATTGTTGAAAACTACTTCAGCCTAGCCAAATACTTTAAGAAAACAGGATAATTGTATTTTGTCTGTGTTTTAAAGTTTATAATTTAATGGCATCTAGGAGATTGCTGGAATATACTTTTAAAAGGCTAGTTTTACATTTCCTCTCCAACTCAGTTGCAAGTCATTGATGGTAGGGAATGGGCTCACTTGTCTTTGCATTCTCACAACTTTAGCACACTGCCAGACACAGAAATCTAGGAAATGTTTGTGGAATTCGTTTATATGGGCATTTATAAAATACATTTATAAAATACATAAAACTAAATGCTTTATAATCTTGGGAGGAAAAGTATTGACTTAACTTCAAACTCTCCATTTCTCACTGTTTTAAGGTCCTCATTACATATAAAGCCTTATTCTCTCCTGGCAGTATTCCTGTCGTGTAGAGCATTTGAAGGGAGGCCCGCCTCCCTACCAACAGCCCCACCAACATCCTCAGAAAAAGGTGACACATTTTCCCCACACCTACTTACACAGGAAGAAGACTTAGCTCTTAAATGTTCTAACACCTGATATTTAGCTTATGGGTCAGAGAACTGGGCAAACGAAAGCCATTTATGTCAAACCTATACCTAATGAAATTCTATTATTTAAGGATATTTCACCACCCTACAAAATATTCCAAACTAGAATATCAAAATGTCTCCAGTCAAATATAATTTTTAAAACATAGTGTTTTTAGCATTTTTAAACCAATAAGCAAATGGTCATTTATCAGGTTTTTTGAATTCTGGGATTTGTTTTGCAAACCAAGCTCCACTGATTCAGTAATATGTGAAATTCTTTCACGCAGTTTTTGACAGAATGGGCAGAATTCTTTTGAAAACCATCAGTTTTCATCCCTCTCTTGTTTTTGCTGGTCACCTGAATATAACGGTTTTGACAGCCAGCTTTGTCTCTTGCTGCCTACCCCAGCCTGCATCTCCCAGGAACCATGACAATAGTCAGGAAGTCATTCACGTACCTTGATTGAGGACCCATTGTGTGAAAGGAATTGCACTAGGAACTTCACAGGAAGCAGTCCCCGTGAGCCTCACCATTGAAGATACCCTGTAATTAAAGCACAGATAAAGACAGATATATGCGCCTAACAGAATGAATACATATAACCTGCCCCAAACACAATACATAAGTGTAAAGATTTAGCGCAGAATGTATGAGTGTTGGAGTGACTACAGTTAGGGCAAATTATTTTGCAAAACTTTGTAGAGAATTAAATATAAAGCAGGAATAACCAACTCAGAGATAGAATGAACTAGGGAAGCGATATTTACTATATTATTATATTTACTATAATATATACATAGAAAAAGATGTATTCCCCGTTTTTGTACAGTATCCAATCACTCATTTTTGCAATTCAGAGAAAGAAGTGTGGAAAGTATCACAAAGTCCGCTTAATGAAATCACAAGAAGTAAAAAAGTAGCAGCAATTAGGGAAAACCTTTAGAGTAAAGGTCATCCTCATTTGTACAATCAACTAAACTCTTTCAAATTCACCAAACTGAGACTGCTGGCTTCTTTCTACTTCTTTTCCAATCCTTTAAAAGTATAAATGTGCTGTGGAGATATTAACATTTAAATAAATCAGAATGGGAAGAAAGCTTTAGTGCCAGTCATGTAATTTTTATGAAATTATTCTGAAATTGTATGAGGCAAGGGAAATGTGATCTAGCTGCTGGGGTGGCAAACAGCCCACCACTGTTAGATAGCTGAAGTGCCACATCCTGCATCTCATTAAATGTAACTCAATCTTCTCTATTTCAGCAGAGGGGTCTTTATTTTCGCCCTGGCACTCCGGTCTTAAAGTACACTGAAGCTTAAGTTTGTTTAAAGCTACAACATGATTATTCCTATAAAATAATTAGTGACATTTGAACCACTTTCTGATCGACCCAGTGTAGTAGGAGGCTAAGTGGCTTTCCACATTTATTGAATTCATGTTTGAAAATGCTGCTAAATACATTTAAAACACAGACTTTTTGAGGGAGTACAACATGATGAACATTTAAAGTTCTTTATAGGTTTATAAAACATGATTCTTTCTTTAGAATCTACATAACATATCCCACTACTTATTGCCAAGAAAGCTAGAAAGTTTTGCCACAGACTGGTTGATACTTATGCAAAAATAGAAGCTGCCATTCTATTCAGCTTGTGGCAATTATGCTTCCATACTTTGTTATGTTTTAACTGCTAGCAATTATTATGAGGAAATAAATAAGAAAATTGACTTATTTTGTAAATTAAGATATTTAAAATTCATGTTGTGAATCTAAGTGATATTTTTGTGGGAATCCACTTGTAAATTTGAGAAAATGTTCAGTGGTAATACAGGTAAAGAGGAAATGTTCCTGTTGAAACTATTATAGCAAAACATTCCACTAGGATGGAAAATTAGCTTATTTACCAGCCAATCAAGATTCCCTAGTGTTCTGAAAGCAGCATGAAACGAAACTTGTTGAACAGTTAAAATACTAAAGAGTGCTGTTGACCTCTGAGACGTAATGACTTAAAATATAAATAGTAGCAGGAGATATTCCCATAATAGTTATACAGGTGTTTCACCTGTTGACCTAAACTTCCCCGCTTCCTAAAGTTAAGTATACCATTTAGCTGGGAAAATAATTTGCTCTGAATCATAAATACTAACTCATGAAGGTTGCAACTTAGGTTATTAAAACCCCCTTGCATGTAGAGGATTTAGTGCTGGTAATGGGTCCTCTACTAGTTTAAGGCTTGATTTACCATAAAAGATACATTTCTTTCTATACTGTGCGAGCTGTGAAAATGGGGGATTTCAGATCCACATCTGGCCGAGTGAATCACCAGCAATTTGTTAAGGAGTGAAATGCTGCTCTCCTTTCGTTGGAAGCTGCCTACAGTCACAGGGCAACTTCATGCTCCTTTGTCTCAGGCGAAGCCATGGTTTCTGTGCTCACCACTGCTTTCTCTACTCTTCATATTTCCACTTAGATATTTCTTCAGGAACAAACTTGCTGCATTCGATATGTAACTTTGGTGCATTTAAAATCTAACGTGTAATACTGAAAGGACAACGTTTCAGCCTATAAAATGAGTTAGCAGCCTAGGTCCTCCTTTCTTTTCCATCTAACATCTATATGCCGGCTACAGTGATTCTCAAGTGGTTGTCTTTTCTTTCTCCAAAACAGCATTTTAGAATCACCATTGTTGGATTTTTTTAATTTATTTTTTTATCCAACAATATCTCCATGATATCCTGCCACCCCCTCCCCATATTCAATTCTGATGTCCAGATGTTTGACCTAACTGTTGCCTGGAGAGCCCAGCTCCATAGGGTGTAGAGGTGGAAACTGTGCCTGGGAACACTTGCACCCTGGATGTCCTTGTGTTGGGCGATGTCAGATATGGTAGCAGCCCTTGGAAAGGGTGGATAATCAATTTTCTTTCTGGACCAACTCACTAACATTTCAGTTATATTGCTACGAATTAGGATTATGCGGTTTAAACCCAGGTGTCCTGTCTCATAGAATACATGAATTTTCTCAATAGTAGTGTATTGATTTCTGGGAGTTTTATAACCACCATTCTTAATTTTTAAAATTAAAAAAAAAAAGAACTTGTTGCTATTTCGAAGCCCTGTATAATGCTTATTTTGATTAACATCTACATTAGCAACATACTGTAATAGTTTACAGAGTCTAGAAAATCTGAAGAGGACTCGTTAATCTAAAAAGAAATACATAATTGGATAAAAATAACAAAATAATTTTTTTTCATGTTTTGAAGAAGAGGCAAACATTTTATTTTATGGAGCATAATATGCTTACTTTAACAGCATTTTATTCTTTTATTTTTAAACTAGTAGCCCTGCGCACGAATCCGTGCACCAGCAGCTCTCTGCGGGGCCTGGCCGCTCCATGTGTGCTGCCCAGAGGCTCTCTGCGGCCCAGAGGCCTATCTGCAAGCATTATCCCCCTCCCCCGCCGCTCCGTGCCCACTGTCCAGAGGCCCTCTGCGGCTGGGGTGGAACGCTTACCTCGTTGCTGCGGTGATGAAGCAAAAATTCCACCAGGCCACTCATGCTGCCCACTCTCAGTGGCCGCCCCCCCTCCCCCAGACTGGGGGACTCCAGCAGGGCTGAGAGGACGGCACCGCCATCTTGTGGCTATGGGTGCTGCCATCTTTGTGATGGAGTGGCAGTTAATTTGCATATTGCCCTTTTATTAGATAGTATTTATCAGTATTATGGTTGTCCCCACTTTTTTTCCCATTGATCCCCCCCTTATCCCATACCTGCTCCTCTCAGGCCTTCACATACTATTGCTGTGTCCATGGGCTATGCCAGGGGTGGGCAAACTTTTTGACTTGAGGGCCACAATGGGTTCTTAAACTGGACTGGAGGGCCGGAACAAAAGCATGGATGGAGTGTTTGTGTGAACTAATATAAATTCAAAGTTAACATCATTACATAAAAGGGTACGGTCTTTTTTATTTTTTTTTTATTTTTAGTTTTATTCATTTCAAACGGGCCGGATCCGGCCCGCGGGCCATAGTTTGCCCATGGCTGGGCTATGCACATACACATATAAATTCCCCAGTTACTCTCTCCCTACCCAAGCCTTCTATGTCTCTGGATCTATTTTGTTTATCAGATTTATTTTGTTCATTAGAAAATGATCAGATGAGAACTCCAATGTTACTGTTAGGTCCACACCCTGAAAGGAGCCAGGACAAGAGACATTGTGAGAGTTTAGGAAGTGAAAGGTGAACAGGGTAGATGGTGCATGTGGGTAGGCTAAATAGCCATCTCAGATGGTGATTAAAGAAAATTGAATTTGTCTAGGGAAAGGGATAGGGGTTGGGATATCCAAAGGGAAGGGCTTCAGAGCAGTGAGCCAGGGGGATATTGGGTCAATCAATGATGGCAGCTCACAGGAGCTGGAGTTGCATCCTCATATGCAGTCACTGGCTGGAACCTTTTGTGGCCAGTGGGTCTGGGGGCTGAGCTGGTGGACTTATAAAGAGGATGGAATGCAGGTGTGCGATCAGGTGCCTTCAGGACAGTTTCCATTTCTTTCCTTGTATGGTCTGACTCCTGGTGTCCAATGAGTTTTTCCTGGTCTTTTGTTCTCCTATGGCAGGAGGCTTACAAATGGACATTAAGGATTGTATTGCCCTACAGTCCTAACAGTTATATCTATACTCCACAAAGCATGCTTAATATGAGAGCATAGAAAACTGGTGCAACTATATCTGCAAAGAAATTATTGCTACCAAACTTTTAAAATTGTGAGATTTATGGACTAATATTTTAAATATCTAGCATATATTTTCCCTGATTTTACAATTAATTAATTAAGCTATTAATAGGTTAAAGTTTACTCTGTGGCAAATGTCATGCTGAGAACCGAAAATAAAATAGTGAGAAAAAAGTGTTCTCTTTGATATTAGAGTCTATTGAGTAAACATTATATAAATCAAATAATAGATATATGCACACAGCACCATGGAATTATAAGGGAGAGAGCTCCCAGAATATTCACAAAACATTCTTTAAAATTATGCAAGGGTTTTTGTGTGTTCTTTTTTGTAAGCAATCTTATATCCTGAATCCCTAAAGCAAAATCCTGATGTAGGCAGATTAACTTTAGTGGAATACAATAGTCTATAATCATGAGTAATCCAACAAAATATGTAGACAATCTGTCATCGGCTAGAGTCTTCCACAATAATAGAGAAGATATTAGTAGAAGGAATGAAAACAGATACAGGCTTTGATGAAAAGAAAAAGGCAGGAGAGATGTATTTTTTATAAAACAAATAAATAATGTACTGTAGTCCAAAATAGGTACAAACAGCTTTATAAATGGTTTTATGGTATTATGATTTGTGGTAGGAAGTTAAAAAACAAGGTTAAATTGGCGTTAGTTACCAGGAATATTTATCATTATCCTCAAAAAATGTGTAATTTGTTTCACAAGCCACAATGTTTGGCACCTAGGCAATTCTCAAAAATTTCTCAACATTTTGTTGAATGGGTAAATATAAAAGAAACAATCCAAAAAATAAGCAAAATATTTTCAAAGGTGACTGGTTGTGAAAGTAAAAAAAGAATATATTTAAAATTACATCTCTGGAAACAAATTATGTGTGGTCTACACACAGTGACAAGCACCTACAGACTTGTGTTACAGCCCAAGAAATAGATTGCCACTTTTAGCTTGATTCACCCAAATTTAGTTTTCTTATTCCTCTAAGTATCTTTAATTTTGTTTAACAGAATTGCATTAGGTTTCACAGCTCATGAAACCTTCTGTAATTATTTCATACTAGAGGCTGGCAGTCAGGTCTGATCTGTGGGGCGACCAGCAGGGCAATTCGGGGGCCCCCACTGCCACCCGCCTTGGCCAGCCTGGCATTGCCGCTCACCAGCCTCGCCCCCCACTTCCGCCGCTGGTTGCCTCCATCTGTGGGGTGACCGGTGGGGTGATTTGAGGAGCCCCCACTGGCACCTGCCTTGGCTGGCCTGGGGCCTGTGGGCTGGGGGCAGCTCCTGCATTGAGCATCTGCCCCCTGGTGGTCAGTGTGCATCATAGTGACTGATCATTCTGCAGTTCCTTTTGCTGTTAAGTCAATTTGCGTATTAGGCTTTTCTTATATAGGATGTCCAAATAACACCACCAAACTATCTGATTCTATTTTTTAAAAAAAGCAGATGTCATTTCTACAAAGGTACACAATGACAAGTACACTTTTTGTTTAAAATTGCAAGTTCAAAAAATTAACAAGTGTTTTTCTTATGTATAATCGGCGTTAGAGTTGTCACAGTTTATTGGTAAAGCTCTTTAATTGAGATAATAGAGTTAGAAACTGTATGAGAACACAATTTGTTATAGTGAGCATTATTTTAATGCCTCAAAATGTGTTCTATACAATTCTGTCTATTAGATATTTGGGGGTCTTTAAGCGCTTTAAGTTATTAAAGTTATTTAGCAACTTTTAAAAAACAGCAAGGGAATAATCACATTGTCATTTAAGTCAAGCCATTTTCACCTTAGATCTGTAATTTAAGAAGATTCAAGGCTAGACATATTGGATGCTGTTGTTTTGTCTTATTTTTTTCTCTCTCTCATGAATACAGCGGGAATGAGAAAATGAATTTATGTTGATTGATTTCCAAAGAGATTAATTCTATAGATATGCTCTGAGGAATAATAAGGAAGACTTGAATTTTCTTCATAAATCACTTGTTAATGAAAAAAAATTGTTAACTAATAAACAAACCATTTCCTAGTCATTCCCATAAGGTGACAGCTGCTCCTGTAGCCAAGGCGGTGAAATGAAACCTGACATATAATTCTAACCCTATCCCCAGCCACAAAAGGAAAAATGGGGGGCTCAAATAATATTTAACACCTGAGACCACAGAAAATATGAAAAATATATATATATATATGTAATTTAAGTCTCTCTTTTTTTCTTATTCTTGAATTCTAGAGATATTTGTGCCCTTAAAAAGCAGAATGCACTATGTTTTTTGAGTCACCATCTCCCAAACAGTTGGTTTTGCCATTATAATAAATCCTTTTAAAGAGCTTTAATTCTAGGTTTCAGCATTTCTGTTCCCTATTGTTATCCATTTCAAATTCTTTACAAACATTTTTTTAAGAAAAAAGGTTGCTTCTTGATAACAGAAATTGTATTTAACTTATATCTGAGGTGCAACATTCTTTTCAGTGGATAATAAAGGGAAATTATATGCATCTGCTTTGCCTGAGTCGGATGTAAAGTAATCCTTTAAACAGTACTTACTAATTTCTTCAGGTTGTTTATATAGTGCAGATCTGCTTATTTATTTATTCAGTGAGAAGGTGTGTGATATACCTTTACTGAACACAAATAACTTATAACTTCATATCCTGAAACGCTCAACAGCCAACCTGCTCATTTCATTTGTATTCCACGGATGCCTCATTTGTTCCTCCTCACTGCCTAGCCTGTATTAACAATGAGATATTTGTCTTCCTCGAAAAAACTTTCTTGTTCCATTTGAGTTGAGGTGGAGACACTCTCACTTAAATAAAAAACAAAAACAGGTATTTTGGTAAGTTCGGTGTCTTATTATTTCCATATGTTAATATTCAGAAACACCGCATTCACTTATCAGATAATCTAATAAAGAAGCTGTAAGTGATAACTAGCTCTTTAAATAGATGGAAAAGGAAAAACCCCATGTTTAAAACATTTTGAAATGTTGAAAAAATATGATTGATTTAAGCAGTCAAAAAATATTTTTCAAAAGAAATGATCAATCATGTTCTTTTAACTGGATTTTGGCCACTTTCGCCAACATGGATACTAACCATAAACACAATTTTATGCATCCCTTTTTTTGGTCACCCTCTCCCATCCCCCACTCAGATGTAGTGACCTAATAAAACTTACCTACTAGCCCCACAAACCAAATTTCCAAGGTAAGGGAAGCTACCACCTCACCTCACCTCACCTCACCACTAAAGAACTCCCCCTATAATTTTTGAAACTCTTAAATGTTTAAGTTTCTCTTAAAATCTATAGGCACAAATAATGTGGCTGGCCAGTTTCTGGTCTCTCTGCATTGCTTTAACATTTATTACTTCCTTTGAAAAACAAGGAGTCTTTTATCTTAAGTACCTACTTACCTTAAAGTGTCATGAACATTGATGTCACAAGAGAAAACACACAATTGTTGTTGTTTTTTTTTCAAACTGTTACAAATTCAGTCTAGAGGAACAAGCTTGCTTTACTGTAAACTGTATTCTTGGGGTGGGGGGAGGGCTAGGGAGGCGTGGACGCTTCCCCAGATTGAATTCCCTTTGTCTTTTACCAGTTCCTCCTCTCAGCTCATGCTTTCACATGTTGCTTATACCAAAAGCGTTCACAAGGGTCAGATGATGAAAAGTTTAACAATTTCTTAAATATTACTCTTAACCTGCCACCCCCAGTTTCCAGTGACTACTCTAGTAGATCTTAAATAGCTAACAATTTTGGCTAGAACGAATAATACATCAACTATTTCATTTTTCCAATTAATAGGATGTTTCTGATCTTCTAAAGAATGTTTTCACCCACACAATTCTTTTTAAAAAGAAAAAAAGGTTCAGATTCCCTGTACCAGAAAAATCCTCATTAAAAATGAATTTCCGACATGAGATATCAGAGCAAGGGCAAGTGTTCAACTATGGCATTTGCTTTAATTCTGTTGATCATAGCCCTTTCTCATATACTAATGAAGCATTCGCTTGAAGGATAAAAAGGAAATAGCAGATGTTAGGTAAAAAGTAATATAGTTTTGTCCTTTTTACATAACTCAACTGAACAACATCTTAGAAAGACTACTGATATTTTTTGTTTGTTTTTCATATTTTCCCCCCGGGTGTCGTTTTTTGAAAAACCAACACATTTTGAAAGTCTTAACTCAGTAATTTATCTTACAGAGGCCACCTGCCTCTAGGAGTGGCACACACTTTGGGGCTGTTGCTGTGTCTAACCACGATAAAACGGGGATGGAGTGGGATTGCAAGGAAAGACAAGGGTGTTGAATAAAGTGTACCATCACTTTAGGCACATTTAATCCACTAATCCTTTTAGATACAGCTAAACTATACATATTTCCCTACATTCTTTTATACACAAATATAGCAGATCTCTTCACCTTCCATTCACTGAAAGATTCCAAGTATCTATAACATGGGGAAGTACTTGGAAGAGCACCTCCCAAATTAGAACAATTTCGGCTCTTAAATTGCAATGTTTGTTATCCCAATTTGTTTTATAATAAGTAGCAAAATTAGAGAGTGAACCTTTAAAAGTAATATATTCACACTGGTTTTATGTAATTCATCAAAAGATCAGAAATACATTTCCAATGGAGAAATGCTTCAATATATATCTTCTCTGACTATATAGTTGTTGTTGTTTTTATTGAAAAGTAGGAGTTAACCAACCTGTTGTGAAAATGAAGTGTTGTGTCTCTAGAAAATCAAGCAAACCACTCAGAAAGCTGCTGTCTGTGCAATGCATTTCAGTATGGAGTGGGGTGAGGTGAAACACCATTGATTAATTTGACAGAAATGTACACAACAGCATGATCATCATATTAAGGACCTGCTCAAATTTGACTCTGTCCTAGGAATTAATCATATCTGAAAACTTGAAACTTAAGATATTAGGAACTCAGTTGCAAATAGACTTAATTATATCACATGATGTAGATTGTGGGTTATAATGTAATTAAAAATTGAGAGATTGCTTTGTGAAAGAAACAAAAATAACGTTTCCCCTTTTAACTTAAATAAAATTCAACATTAAAAGGTCAATATATATATTTTTGACTTTTATAAAGAAGTAAGTTCTGTAAAATCAGTGGCTGAAGTGGCAAATTCAGCAGGCCGGATCATGTCCTGGCTTAGGCCACCGATTCTCAGAGGAGGGGTCGGGTGGGGAGAAGGGTGAATCAAAATCTCCAGGCCACACATGCAGCCAGATTTTGTAAGTCCTGATAAACACCCACCCTGGTCCACCACTCTCTGTTCAGAAATAGCTTTAACCTTGATTATCCCTTACTTATTGGTACTATATGTAAAAAAAAAAAAAAAAGGTTTAAAATGACCTTATTTAACCCTGACCAAAGCCAAAAGACTGAAAGAGGTAAACACATACTATTCCTAATACTTTTGTTAAGTATTTTATAGTCATGCAGTCTGTCTTTTTCTTTTCTTTTTTTAAGTCACAGTAAAACATCTAGATATGCTTATCCTTTTCCACTATTTTATAAGTTAATCATTCTAGGACAGTTATGCTTACCTAAAGAATTTATGATTTTTTTCATTTTTAATTAAACATTATACAGATAAGTAAAGGTTAATGTGAATTTATTAAACTTTCAAACATCTGAAAGGATACAAGGATCATAAAAAATGGAGAGTAGGACAAATGTCAAATATAAATAATTAGATCAAAGTTTTATCATTATTATTATTATGTGTTTGTGTTACCAAATTCCAGGCTTCAACATTAATTTAAATTATTTGTTTTATAAAATGAAATAAGTCTTTCCTGATTTTGTGGTTTAAAATCCAGATTGAATGTCTTTCTTACCCGTGGAATCAATTTTGACCCTATTTTAACTGATTTTACCTACAATCTTTTATTTGTCAGGATTAGTCTCTATGCTAGTGAAATGGATACATTTCTAAATTTGCTTATCCTGTTAAGTTTTGACAAATATAAACTTGCTCTCCTGCTCTAAGTAACTAGAGCTAGAGAAAGAATAAATATTTTGAGCCATTTAAAATATATATTAATGAAAATGGCATAACCATTTAAGGTATTTAAACTGATTGTTTGTGATATGTCAATAGGATAATTCATTAGTCCTGTTCTGCCAAAGTGGCATGAATTCCTCTGCAGAATGAATGTCTATAGAGAATAATCCACAGAAGACAGACAAGCCTCTTGTCATTTGTAGCCTTAATCCATTGCCCGGAGCATGAAAGGTGCTCAGGATAACAAGTGTGGGAATCAGTAAAATCAATATTATTTTTGGATTTTATTTTCTTAACAATACTGACTTATCAATAGGCTGTTGGAAACTGACAAACACAATATGGATCTGTTTGATGAATCAATCCAACTAGTGAAGTAGAAAGAGAATCCCTCATCCCCTTCCCCCATTTTCCTCCCTTTAAATCCTCTTCATTTTCTTCCTCCTACTCCACCACCTACAAAGGCGAGAGAGAGAGAGAGAGAGAGAGAGAGAGAGAGAGAGAGAGAGAGAGAGAGAGAGAATGCTCTTTATTGGTCTGTAGACATTAACTAATAAAAGCTGTATGACAAAGCTCAGACCATTTTTTTAATGAGGCTACTAAACCACTTTCAATGCCTGTTTATGTATTAAATTGTGAGACCCACCCTCTTCTTTCAGCTGAGACATTTTTGTATTATTGAAGGAGAGTTCTCTCTCCTGTTTCAAGTGTGTATGTGGTGTGGCTTGGAGGGTGGGTAGAGTGCAGGGCAGATAGAGTTGGGGAGTGAAGTGTAAAGAAGGAAACGTCTGCCTATGAACCTTTAGATATCACACTCCACAAAATCTTATAAGAATATCAGCTTTTGGGGAAAATTAAAAGAAAAAAAATGGAAGAAGAAAGGTAAACACCTCAGACAGTACTCCTATTTAGGAAAGAACTAATGATGTTGTGTGACCGCCAGAATACATTCATGCGTCTGCAGAAAATGTAGGACCCTTATCAGCTCATGAGGACACGGAAATATCCTCTCTGTCGGTCCTTGATACTCAGCAGGGACTTTGGTGAACTTTGTCATCTTCCTCTGCCCTTTAAACCAAAACTCTGGAAGAGGCTTTAATTAATGAGATGTGATGCATTAAAAATGTTAGCCAGAGCATTCCAGAAGCTGGAAAACCCTAGCTCTTTTTAAATTCTGAGTATCCTTTTGAGAATACCCTGTTGTAATTTATAATTCTCGGTGGACCTATATTTGTCTTGAACTGATTGTTGAAATGGGCTTTACTAGGAATTTCTTTGCTGAGATTGCAGTGGGGCGGGGAAGGGTGGCTGAGCCAAGTGTGCTTATAGGGAGGAGGGAAGGCTCTCTAACGAGGCTTTAAAACCTTCCCTAGTTAAAGTTATGTTGATGAAAGCGTATGCAGATACACACATGTGCATATGCGGATCTCTCTATATACATATACATTCACGCGGATAATGCGCAAGTTCAGCAGACTTATCTCAGGAGCATGAGTTACACATCATGTAGGTAGCTGAATTCCGATTTTTAAAATCAAAATTGCACCTAACATGGCTATAAAACAACGCTTGCCTCTGCAAGTAAATTTATGGCTACATGCCTTTCACAGGCACTCTGGAGGGTTCTGCTCCCGGCTCTAATCTCTAGGAGATGTTTTTTGCATGTGTTGTGTGACAGGAGGGAAGGGGAGTGGGTTGAGCTCGCCTGCTCTCCCATTGTCAGCCAGTCTAGTGAGTGCTGGGGAGACCTGTCTGTGGGATCTTGTGTCATCTCTCCCTACATGTGTACAGGAAAAGTCCGCGCTGCTCACGGTCTCTCTCTCTCTCTCTCTCTCTCTCTCTCTCTCTCTCTCTCTCTCTCTCTCTCTCTCTCTCCCTCCCTCTCGTTTCCCTTTCATTCTGCTTCCCCGGTGCCGAATGAAGCAGGGAGCAGGATTAGAGCCTGCCACCGGCTATCAGAGGAGCCCAGATAAAAGGAACTGCTTCTTAAGCGCCACTGCAGCAGCCCTGGTTAATTTTTTTTTTTCTTTCCTTTCCACACAACAGTTGTGCCTCATTATCCGGTGCCTGGCTCGGATTTTTTTTTTTTTTTTTTTGGTGGAGGTTTTGAAGTTTCTTCAGTGACTGTTACAGAAGAAGAGGTGTTAGTGTTGCGGTGAAGTCTTGCTTGTCTGCTTTTATGAATGAAACTGACCTAGGTCACCTGTTACCTCCAGTTTTCAGATTGTTTGAACTTCTCTGGCCGCACAATACAGGAGGGAAGCCTGAAGCAGCACACGGACCCACTGCGCCTGCAGCATGGGCTGGCTCACCAGGATCGCCTGTCTTTTCTGGGGAGTGTTACTTACAGCCAGAGCCAACTATCAGAATGGGAAGAACAATGTGCCAAGGCTGAAATTATCCTACAAAGGTAAATCTTTATTTTTTTTTCTTTTATTTGGCTAGCTGTGTGATACCCTCTCAGTCACCCCCCTCCCTTTTTATTCCTTGAACTCCCTCCCAACCCGAACCGTAAAACCTTTAGTTTAACCTGGGGAACCGATATGCCTGGGTGCGTCTTTCTGAGATGATTTAAGCACTTTAAAAAAAATAGATAAGTAAAAGCATGCCTTCTGTTTGAGATGACAATTTAAATGCAAACAAAGAACATTTAATCACATTTGCAGAGAGGAGCTGAATGCCTGGGAAACGCTGATCTGTCTGTGTGATCATGTGTTCTGTTAATTTTTCTGACCCTACTTCTTTTTAAATATCTTTAACACTACTATTGAAAAAAAATGGTCCCTTCTTAGATATGCATGCCTCACCTATAAGAATTGTTATGACAAATTGTGTTGTCTTAGTTTTAGACACTAAATGGTTAATCATCATCATGAATATTCAGTTTGTTCAAATCTGACAATCAGATGCTTAACATAAGCAGTAGATCGTGGTTTGCCAAGAGAATATAAACTGGGGAGAACAGACTAGTTTTTCCACAGTGTGTTATGATTGTACAAAAGATTGTGTATTTGGCTAATTGGGGTAAAGCCAGAGTCTTTGAAATATAATGTTATTTAATTCCATACATACTTCAGTAAGAAATGAAGACACACTACTTCCTACTTGTAGAGCTAGTGTGAACTTCTTTTGTAAAAAAAAAAAAAAAAAAGTATAAACCTAAGAAAGAATAAAAAGCTTTATTTCATGGTTGCTAATACTTTATTTGGTTCTAGTTTCATGTGCATGCATGTTTGTTAATGATGGTTTTAAAAGAAAAATAGTTGTTCTATATTTGTTTAGATAAATTTGTATAAAATAATGCTAAGTTGGATTCCAAAATAATAGATATAACTTGCAATGGAAGGCAATACTTATATAACTGAGGTATTATCAAAGTGGAGTTTCAGATTAAACTGTTTGAACTCAAGTAGTTTTACTCCCTAAGGTGTTGCTTTCTTATGATTCTCAGATTTCTAGAATAGGGGGTGGGGCAGTGAGAAGCTTCAATTATATTCCGTGTTCAGCCTATAATGGGAAGCAAATTTACTGAATCCCTCTTGCAGAGATGTCTATATACTGTACATTGCTTTTATGCCAGCAACCAGAGTCTTTAATTTTCACATGAGGGGGATGATCTCTCTGAATGCCCGGGTGTGAATGAGGACCACATATAGGAAAGGAGGGTGGATTTTTCACACTTTGGATTAGAAAATTAGACACCTATTAAATGTGTTTATTTGGACTTAGTACTTGTTAGATAAAATACACTTACTTGGAAAATATATTTGTTTTTGGCATAACATTTTCTTTATTAAAATGTGAATGCATTTTAAACATTAGCAAGCAATTGCAGTTGACTCATCTGAGATATTAAAAACATATAGACTCCATTAAATATTTAATTAATCTCTATTGTGTCTCTGTTTAGTAGCTGTCTTTAAATTGTTAGGTATAGTATATGATATTATGGCATCTATGTTGGAATCAGTTTTTGCTCTCTATTTTAACTCTTTGAGAGGATGTCATCAATTAATTCTCAGGTTGATGGTCCACTTTATGTAAGTTTATATTCCTTATAAGTAAGTTTTGCATGCAACTACTTCTTGAAGAAGTGAATGGCTATAGATTATAATTTTAAAATAAGTTTGAAACATGAAATACATTTAAAAGATCTTACAGTCACAGTTACTTGTCTAAGTGCTAAATAAATTGTAAAATAAATAAGAATTGAGAGTTATACTTATTTATTTTGCAAGAATCTTATTTACCTGGTAGCATATTGCTCTCCATTTTAAAAAGGTAGCATTTAATTAGAATAACCTTTGTTATGCACACATGCTTTAAACTTGTCTGATGAAGTTAGCTGTATGTATTTATAAGGTGTATGTATTTGACACTATCTTTTAAGCTCTTTTTAGCAATGGCATCCATTATAATTATTGTGCTTTCCTTTAACTAAAAAACTACCCTACAGCTACATAAAAATTCCATTGATATACCTAGAATTTGGCAATTTGGTAAAAATAAGCTGTGAAATGAACAACAGTAAGAAGAATAAAAGCAATGGCCCAAGCAATTTTTCTTGTCATTTTATTGGTCTGTCACTACCTTTCTTTCTCTCCATGTACACTTGTTTTGCCAAAGTAAAAGTCTGGTAGCCAATTATAAATACTTTGTTTCTAAACTAACTAACTAAATGTTTCTAGACATTTTTTTTTCTTAGCTGCTTCTTTTTCCTCCTTAATTAGATGTCAAACATAGTTAAAACATCCACTGCATTGCCCTTAAAAATATTCCAGCATGGTTTTTGAAGAGTTAAATCCCTGCCAACTCTAATTTCCCATGTCACTGTTTTCAAAGATCCACCATTAACTCTCTCATTGCTCAGGTTGCCAAGACAAAGTTTTAGGCAATCACTGTGCTTGCTTTCTGATAGGAGATAAAAGAGATTTGATATGTTAAGTGAGAAAGAAAAAGAAGAACAAGAAGGCAGCTTTTGCAGTGGATGTACATAGATATCTAATAAGGTACCTCTTTACTTTCTAGGAAAAAGGAATTGAATAGAGGTTCGAGGGCCATCTGGAGAAGTGATAATATTAGAAAAATGGGATATGCTGGCTTTTCCTCTGAACCAATCTGATTTAGAATCCTTGTGGGGGAAGCAAATGTGAGAACTCTGTAAATCTCAGCAGTCACTTACAAATTATCTTCAAGAAATATTCACCCAGAGATACTTTTGCTTCCTTAAAGATATGTAATAGAGCTAAATGTCAAAGTGCTTCTTTTTCTAAATGGTGCATAACAGTTTATTTCTCCTACACAACTAGTCAAATTTCACTTTTCTCATGAAATACAAGAATATCATGTAATCTTCCCTTTGGAATGTGTGGTGCAATGAAGACTTCAGAAAAAGCTATGGAAATCACAAGGAAATAAATTAGGTTTGGGGTTTTAAACAAATGACAAATGTTCCATCACTCAGTGTAATGAGCTTTTCCAGGACATTGTGTGCTTCAGTTTTAGTAGAAATCAAAGACACATGCAAGTCTCAATGTGATGGTGATCATGTGGATCCAAAGGTTAAATCAGTGTCTTTAACGTTACCTTTGCAGGGAAGACTTAGTAAATAATACTTAAATAGATGGTAGACATTTTAGTGGCTTTCTTTTCATACTTTGTAAAGCTACTTATACCAGAGTCAAGTAGTTTCTTTAAGAATAAAATTATCAGTTAAATCAAAATTATCGTACATATGTGTCTGATACTAGAAGATAATATTAAGTTAAAAATTATGAAGTAAAATATGCAGAATTTTTATTTGCCATTGCTCATATATTATGATCACTTTAAAATGTAATTAATATGAATGATTTATTTTATTATTTCTTGCAGTTGATGACTTTTCAGAGATTCTTTTTACTTATACTGAAGCACAACACACATTCACATATATATGAATATATAAATATGGATATATAAATATATATAAATAATAAAGCTTAATATTTATATTTAATAGTTGATAAAAACCAACCCTTGCAATCTACTGGTTATGGCTTATAATAAATTAATTTTTGATCTAAAATAGTATTCATATTTTAAATTTTATCTATATGATCTTTTGAATCCCATGGGAAGTTTTCATGGATATCTCAAGTATTTACATAATAGTGTAGAATGAAGTTAGTAAAAATTTCCTCACAGGTAAAGTGACATGAGTAGGAGGATGCATATATGTAATGTATCTGAGTATGCAAAGCAGAGTTCATTCTTGTATTATTATTTATTAATTAATGTATTATTTTGCATGTGAACAACTGGTAAACCTATTTTCGCCTTGCCCTGTGTATCCTGGCAAAATAATATAAAAGTAAAACAAAACAAAAATGCTCCAGCACACATCTGGTGATGCAATGGTGGTCAGATTCAATGAGGGATAGTGAAAGTCTCCAGTTTGTGGCTTCTCTGTGTAAAGCTGCCAACCAAATTGGCCTTTGAAATAATAATTTTTACAGTGGACTTTAGCAAGTAGGAAAATAACAGAGACAACAAAACCATCCTGTTTAGGTCTCTAACCAACCAACTTTTGATAATGATATTCAGTCATCACTAACTTAAGTAAACCTGAAAATGGAAAAGGTAATTTTTCCAACGCTAACTTTTGTATATTGCTATTTCTCTTTATTTAAATTATTTCCAAGACTCCACTTCTGTTAGCAATATAAAATACCTGGGTGCTTATGAGCTAAATAGATGTGTAGGTCTGTAATAACTAATTTCTCTTTGTTTTCTTATTTTTAATATTACACAAAAATCACACAACATAAGTAACAAATATTTTGTGATTTTTGGTCAATTATATTTAAATTCCATATTTAACAATTAGTATAACTGAAACCTTTCAGGAAAAAAATTAATTATAATTAATTAATATAATATGTTCCTGGTATTAAAGTTAAACTGTCAGTTGCAGAGCATAACCTATGTAAGCCTAGTGTGCATATACAACTGTATTTCAGATGTGTGCTCTAACTTATAAAGTTATCATGAACTATAAGTAAGCCAGAAGAAATTTTGTGGTAAAGTTCTTATTTAAATTTTTCTCATTCAAACTTCAGTGGCACATCTAAACATCACAGTTGCATCTCAGAACATCACACCTTTACATCTTTTGAAAAATTTTGAAATCTCGTCAGGACCATTTTAAACAGCATTTATGCTTGATTTTTTTCTAAAATATCCCAGAGAGACCAGCACTAAACAAATTTTTGATCTACCATTATCTAACATTCACTTACAAAATCGTGCTATATCATGGAGAATTACATTTTCATTGATTAAAACATTGCACTTATCAAAACATTATGGACAAACCTATGATTCATTAATGCAGGTAAAGTTGTAGGTAAATTCTCCAAAACCCATGACATTATCTAGGTTTAGTGCATGTACTGAATGCTTATTTTTAAAAGACCAGCAGCTGTAAACATAAATTAGAACAAGTATGAGTCTTGGGATGGATTTTACACCTCATGACCTCTTAGGTGCTTTTAAAGGCATCGTCATGATTTGCAGTACTATGCTTCCGCTAATAGGTGGCACTAGCAATTTGTGACAGCTCTTCCATTCGTGTGGCAATGGGCAGACTGCTAGGATAAATACACAGAGTAACGTTTGGAGACCAAGCTTGGAAACACTGGTATAAGTTTTCTAGGAGAAGTAACATGTGCAAAACGTAAGCATTAGTTAAAATAAAATTGTGTAAATATTTTACATGCTCTTTGCATACCTTTATTGGTACAGTTTGACCCTGAAAAAGTAAATGACTACAATAAATAAATACATACATACATACATATTTTTAATTATATTAGACTTTACATGTGAAATTAATTATAAAAAATAACACAAAATAACAGGTGAAATAGTAGTACCAAACAATCAGAATGCTGGAGGGACAGTTTCATGTGTATGAAATATATATTAAAAAGGTCATATAGCCCTAACCGGTTTGGATCAGTGGATAGAGCATCGGCCTGCGGATGGAAGGGTCCCAGATTTGATTCTGGTCAAGGGCATGTGCCTTGGTTGTGGGCACATCCCCAGTAGGGGCTGTGCAGGAGGCAGCTGATCGATGTTTCTTTCTTTTTTTTTTTAAATATATTTTATTGATTTTTTACAGAGAGGAAGGGAGAGAGATAGAGAGTTAGAAACATCGATGAGAGAGAAACATCGATCAGCTGCCTCCTGCACATCTCCCACTGGGGATGTGCCCGCAACCCAGGTACATGCCCTTGACCGGAATCGAACCTGGGACCTTTCAGTCCGCAAGCCGACGCTCTATCCACTGAGCCAAACCGGTTTTAGCAATGTTTCTAACTCTTCATCCCTCTCCCTTCCTCTCTGTAAAAAATCAATATTAATATTAAAAAATTGCTTGTCAACTATAATTTTTAAAAATTATATATATATAATCTTTTTCTTAAGCCTGAGTCATTAAGTGTGCTTAAATAGGAATGAGGCAGCATGCGTATGGCATGTGATTGCCATTGTTTATAATTGGAGAGTGGCTATTTGAGAAGGTAAAATAATGTTTAGAAAAATTACATTTGATATATTTTTAAAAGAATAACACCTTTTGGTCTGTAGGTTGTTTTAAATTATTTTTATAATTAAATATACGGAAGGTCAATAAATTCTATCTGACACAAATGTCCCCAGTGGATGTTCCTTCTACTGCCAAGACATAAACATCGGTAACAGTAAGGAATTCGTACACCATTTCTAAACAGTAACAGAGCTGGACTCTATCAAACCCAGGATAAGAAAATATACAATGTATACTTGAATTAGGGAATAAAGATAAGAAACAATAAAATTATGTTGATAAATGTGAAGAATGAATTGGCTTTAGTATTTTCTACAAGCTTTGAGTAAAACTTAAAGGGACCACAAATTTAGGGAGTCTTGTCAGCTCCTGAATGAGTCATTAAACCTGCATTTCCAGGTTTCCTTTGCTTAGAGAGACCTGGCGTGGGAAACAATGTTGAACAAACTTTACAGTAACTTCATTTGCTGCTGTAATCATAAACCTGTCTTGAGAAAAAAAATATAACACCACAAACTTGAGTCTTCATCCTCAAACTAAATGAAGCTTAGTTCTATTGAATACGTCACATTGCATCTTTAGTTTGTAAGCCTACTTACGTGGATCATCTTTGTTGTGCCAGATTGGAAGGTTCTCAGGGGGCAGATCTGCATTGTTTTTCATCATTATATTCTCGATGGCTAGACAAAGTCACTCATTATTGAATGAATTTGGGCTTTATTTGACACACCTTGTTTTTTAAACGCATAATATACCTGATTATAAGTGAGTATAAAAAGAATGCAAATTCAAAATATGAAATGCATTATAAGGGAATTGTAGGGGAAATAAACTCAGTGTTAGATGCTAAAAGAGGATATGAGGGAGACATTTTGGAGTGAACAAAGGGCCTGAGAGCAGAGGTATCTCCACAGACAATGAATCAAGCCTATTCCAGAAAGGATCTGAATCAGAAAGTATCTGGGTCATCTTTGTTTGCCCACAAGTAAGAGATGGAGAAGATAAAAGAATACATACCTCTTGGAAGACTCTAGGAACCAGGTTGAGGAATTGTTTCCTTATTTTGGATGAATACCCTTATTACTGTGTCTCAGGACACACAGCCAGGAAAGAAAGTGAGCGAGACTATTCTAAAACCAAATCGTGTCTAACGATAAAATTTTTCATCATTAGTCTCATTGATTCTGAGCCTTTGTGAAAAAACAAATCTTTCCTACCAAACAAAGTGGAAAGCACAGTCATTTAAGACCTTAAATTGACTAGAATTCATTGTCCACACTTTGGGGAGAAAACTGGCTTTGCTCTATGACAACTGGTTAAGGTTTAGTATTGCAGAACCTCCCGTGGAACCCCTTACCCTTGATTCCACTTAGGGATAGCAGCACTTGCACATTTCCCCTTGCTTTTCGTTTCCAAGCCAGCCTCTTCTTCCCTTGGTTTTGTGCTCTATATTCAGGGAACACCACCCTCTTCCATTCTCAGCTCTTACTTCCAAGAACCCACTGGCCCAGAAGAGTTGACGTGATAGAAAATAGCCACAGGAATCTTTGCTGAAGTGTGAATATTCAAAATATATTTTGAGTTCTTTGTCTAAGGTCCCAATCTCATATAATTAAGAGGATGGGGACACATAAAAGGCTAATTTCCTTAGTGCACTTATAGGCCTATAATTGATTGTAGAATATGAATTAATTTGCAATGCTTAATTTTAGATTATAATAAAATATGTTAGTCTTGTGAGAAAGTAGAAGTATTAATAGGACAAGAGTGCTGTTATGTACAAATTGTAACTATTAAAATGTATTTAAAAAATTAAGCTGTAGTCTCAACCCTTAAGGAATATATTTGAGGAAAGCTAAAACAAAGTGATTTATACCTGAGGTCAAATTCAAACGAAACTATCTAAGTAGTGGTGAATCATCATATGCGTTAGAAATTTTAATTTTTTATCTTTAAATTTTAAGTGTAAGAGAATAATACATACTATTGTGATCATTTTATACAAATTGGTTTGAATTAATCTAGGTTTTCCTCAGCTGTATGAATTTCAATTATTTACAAATGTTTATTATAATTAATAAGTATTTTCAGCTTGTATTCTATATCTAAGTCACACATACAACACACAAACTTACATAAGCCATGTTATGGATTTCTTCATGAACAAGAAGATTCTTGGATAATAAAGTGACTTTAGTAGGATGTCTGAGGGCAGCCTCTCACATCTACCTAAAGACTTCAGAAGGCTTTTGAAAATAGGGCACAAGGAAGGTGAACTCTAAAAGACAAGAAAAGTCAGAAAGGCAGAAATAGAGTGGTAATTACCACTATCAAAAACTATTTCCTTGTGACTTGTTTTTATTTTTAGGAAAACAATACATTTCTATATAGTTTACATAGTGATACAACTATATACTGTTCCTTTTTTAAAATATATTTTTATTGATTTCAGAGAGGAAGGGAGAGGCAGAGAGGGATAGAAACATCAATCATGAGAGAGAACCCATCAGCTGTCTCCTATAGGCCCCACACTAGGGATCAAGCCTGCACCCAGGGTATGTGCCCTGACCGAAATAGAACCCTGACCTCCTGGGTTGATACTCAGGTTGATACTCAACCACTGAGCCACGCTGGCTGGCCATAGCTATATAATTTTTCTGTATTCAGATGCAACATTGAAATAAATCTGTCCTTTGATGAGGGGAAATTAAAACTGCAGCATATCAGACTGGGAACATTATGGACTTAATATGTGCTTGTCTGGGTTTGACTAAAATGAAATGAGGAGGGAAAAGTGATACATACTTATGAGAACTTTTCCATAGTGGACACAGTGATCCTTTGGGCTTATCCATCTCTCCTTTGGATTTATCTGTAAACTATATTGGCCAGACTTCTTGTTAACCAATGGAAAAAAGGAAAGAAAGCTGAGTTTGGTTATCCAAGATAGAAAAGACTGTGACTGTAGTTCCTTGAGATTATAAAATATATTAGCCTGTTTTCTTGTTTTCCTAGCTAATTCCTATTTTTTGGCTTTACCTTGTTATTTCTTTAACGAACCCACCGATAAGTGATGGAGAAAGCAATTGTTATTTTATAAATTATGTTTATTTTTAACATAAAGATACCTATGTCAGCTACAGAATGAGAATATATATTAAAATGTCTTAACTATGTATTCTTGTTATATACCACATGTCTTTAAAATCAAAGTTACATATTGCATACATTTTAATTCACTTAGCACTTTGTTATCATTCAGGATGTTTCTCTGGCTCACTTAAGAATAAATTGCTTTCAGAATAAACAGGCTACTAAAATCTTGCAACATTTTATAATATATTAGATAAGTTGTAGATTTGTGGTATTTTCAACACAACGTGAAAAATATAACTTCTAGAACTTAGTCGTAATAGTGCAATCACTTGTACTTGCAGACTTTTATATACTAGATAAAGAACAATATAAATCTATGTGGTCATATGCAGTTCATATGTGTGTATAACAAATACAAAAATAACTTACATTCAAGTTATTATTTTTCTAAATCATATTATGTTTAATTGGGAATTATAGAAAGTAGAATGCCAATCACTAGAGCATAGGATTGAATTGAAATGTCTTGAAGAGAGGTTCTCTCTCTCTACTTGATGTCAGATCTTGAGTGATCCAGGGTTGTATGTGGTCTTCTGTCCTCTAATGGTTGACCTTCCCTCAGCATCTTCTACTGTACAGCGCTGCTGCATAGCTGAGTCCTCTGCTCTTTCTTAGGCAATGGACTTTAGGAGTTATCAAGATGCTCATTTCAGTAGCCCTTCTATTGAGCCTTCTTAGCATCTTGGCTCCAGGCCTTAGTGCATAGTGTCATTGCCTCCACAGAAATGTACACAATGTTGAGCAAGTCACAAATCTCCCGATACAAAATAGCCTTCCATCGTTCCAGATTTGAAATACATAATTTTTTATTTAACTAATCCTAGCCACCTTCCCCCACAACTCCCTATTCTCACCCCATCTTTTCTCTGGAAATACAGTTTGAACTCATTCTTCTTGTCTTAGCTAAATAAATCTCATTTAAGTTTCTCTTTTTGAAAACAAAATCCTATTTATTATTCTCTTGGGGTATGGAAAACATTTCTAGGGCTCAAAAATTAAAAGCCCTTCTGGCTCTTTTGGGAAGAGGTTGGAAACTTTTTGTTTTCAGCAGATCAATCTACCAAAGAACAAGCAAAATGACTTTTCTTTAAAGAATGGTAATCTTACCACTTTAAAATTACACTAAATTGCCCTCTTATATACACTTACCCTAGTGATCTAAACTAGACATCATCCCTGATACACAGAGTATGGTTCTTACAATCAGTCCAAATGTCTCAGCTTTACATCTATAAATTATGTTGATTAAAGGACAAATTAGCATCCTTGACCCTTGAGATGTGGAAATGTTGCCCACATAATGACTAGGAAGGGAAGAGTAGTGGAAGGCTAACAGCACTGGAAATTATGTGCTCATGTTACCCAGCGATCTCTTCTCCGTTTGCCCATGCCCCTACCTGGTGCTACAAAGTCCGCGGACCAGATACTAAGGCATGTATCTTGCATGTGTCTCTTCCACATGTCAAAATCCATGGAATATCTACACTTGGATCTCTCACAGGGATCTTCAACTCTACTTATTCAAAACTATACTCACTGTCCTTTCTACAAACTTCTTTCTCCCCCTTATTCAAGTGTTGGGAATGTTGTCATTTTGTCCCAGTTGTCCAGGTCACTAGCATCATTGCCTCTTCCATTGATGGTCTACCTTACATCTAGCTAGATGTCCTGTGGACTCCACCTCTTGAGTTTATCTCTCAAACATGTCTTAGTCTTTCCTCCAGGCTAAGTCAGGCATTTATCATTACTTGCCCTACTATGGCAACAGCCATCTATAATTATTTTCTTTTTTTTCTTCATTACTGTCTACAGTTCTCTCTGAAATTCAAATGAAACTACTCCTTTTTTGAAATTCTTACTAATTAAAGTACAAACTCCTTAGTTCAACCTATAAAAATGAATGATCTGAAGGAGTCTAGGGCATAGAGGAAACTATTTGGAGGTCCTGCAGTTATTCAGATATGAGAAAATTAATGCCTGGATAAGGATCATAATAGAAACAAGAAAGAAAGGCTGGAGGTGAAACACGTTGACCATATAGAAAAAGCAGGTTTGATAAATGATTGTGTCCAGGAAGGATCTGAAGAATTGGAGAACAGATTTTTAATGTAGGCTACTAGGAGTGTGCTACAACAGCTCATAGTACCTGGAAAGTGAAACTCTTTTCACCTCACAGTACCAACAGTGCCCCGACACAGTCATCCTTTCTCTACATCCCACCTGAGAACTTTCCTGCCTGGATGAACATCCTCCTACCCTTTTAGTTGCTTACTGATGCTATTCTCTCTAACAACCATTGACTTGCGTATCTCCTTTGCAAAGCTTTTGAAGGGGCAGAGAGGTATAAACCATAATATGGCAACTGTCCTGTAGAAACTTACCATTTGGAAGGAGAGAAGACATAGGTTGTCAACTTTTTGACACTGCACCTGTTCTTTATTCATCTTATATTCTTAGTCAAGTACAGAGTCTTGTGCATGATAGGGTTTCATCAAACACTTTTTGAGAGAAGTACTTGAAGGAAGAAATGAGGAGGTGGCAGATAATTGTTTCCAGGTGAGAGGGCTAAGGCACCGAAGTGAGAACACGCAGACACCAGTTTAATTTTTTAAAATAGAGTAGTGAAATATTTGATGGGCAGAAAAATAACTTAAGGTGAACAAAAGAGTTTAGATATAGATAATTGGTAGGACATTTTGAAAGAGAGGTTACAGCATTCAAACTTCAGATTTGAATAGATGATAAAACTTTTTAAAGTTTTTAAATGAGTGGTATGTGCAAAGCAATGCTTAGGAATCCAGAAATCTGGTTGTTGGCCTTCAGTGCTGAGTTACTGACTCATCACCTGAGATACTGAATGAGATTCTGAAACAAATGCTTACGGTTCAGATTGGACCTCACATAACGGCCCGTTCTCTTGGGGCACAAAGACTACATGGGCATGTAGCTTATGCTTATCTGCTGTTACAGAGGGCAATGCATTTTCACATGTCCAGAAAAATGCAAGTCATATTTAAGTAAAACTGCAGATATCTATGCTTCTGTAGAAAATTTTAAAATCCAACAATCAGATGTAATTTAGGATACAGCTCTCTACCTGAAAATAGTTGATGTTACATACTACTTCCTTCATATGTGCTTAGGTTTATGGCAGGGTGTACATTGAGGACTTCTGAGGACTAGAACACAGATTTAACTTTACCACATGCCTCTATTTGAGCAAAGCAAGATTTCAAGGGTGACTTTGTTCTGTCTTGTTTTTTCAGCTCAATATACTATGTGTGTTCACTATTCTTTGATGGTCTTTCCCTCGCCCCGGGCTTGTGTGCAAAGATTCACTCCTTTGCACTGGATTCTAACAAGATAAAATTGGAAGCTGTGCTCAGAGCAATTACTCCTAAGACTTTCCCTCCCTGTTGGGCTCTCACACACTGGCCTGCAGCCATGGAATCTCTTACTTTCACTGTGTGTTCCTCATATTCAAGAGAGTCTCAGCCTTCTTTTGATTCCTAAGGTGCCTATTCAGAACGGAGTTAAGGTTCCCTTTGCACACTCACAGGGCAGACATCCTCTATCATTGGACCTCCTAATCCAGACAGCTTCTTGAGAAAGATTTCTAGCATAGCAACAAAACGAGACCAAGTGACTATAAAAACGTTTTTATCTTACATGCATAAAATCACCGAGAAACGCAGTCAGTGTCTGTTTTGCCCAATATTGAAACTAGATTCATACCTATCTGATTGGCTTTGCTCTTTAGCTGTCAAGTTAGAGAAAACTGTCTACTCTAGGACAGTATTTGTCTGCAACTATATAAACACCAGCACACTAATTTCAAGAGAATATGTTTAGTCTATTTTTAAGCAAGTGCCATATAAGGAAGTGAAATTAGTGATGCTGTAGTAATTTGTTTTTTAAGTACACCTCTCTGTCTATATTAACTGTACCACACAGAACACACACTATAGACCACATTCTCTCAAATAGATTCTCCATTATACATATTACACCATCTTTTTCAAACAATTTACTTTTCTTTATAGACAGAGATAATGGCCTAATGTCTTTGATGTGCCCACCTAAAAAGCCAGATTTATTGACTTTTTATATTTCTAAAAGAATAAATTTTTAGCCCCGCTGGTGTTGCTCAGTGGTTGAGCGTCTACCTATGACCCAGGAGGTCATAATTCGATTCCTGGTCAGGACACATGCCTGAGTTGTGGACTCAATCCTCAGTGTGAGGCGTGCAGGAGGCAGCCAGTCAATAATTGTCTATCATCAGTGATGTTTTTATCTCTCTTTCCCTCTTCCTTCACCTCTGAAATCAATAAAAATATTTTTTAAAGAATAAAATGCTACATTATTGGAATGAGCAAAATGATAGCACATATATTCAATTAAAAATAAATATATTGCCCTAGCTGGTTTGGCTCAGTAGATAGAGGGTCAGCCTGCAGACTTAAGGGTCCCGGGTTTGATTTTGCTCAAGAGCACATGCCCAGGTTGCTGGCTCGATCCCCAGTAGGGGCTGTACAGGAGGCAGCCAATCAATGATTCTCTCTCATCATTGATATTTCAATCTCTCTCTCCCTCTCCCTTCATCTCTGAAATCAATAAATATATATATTTAAAAATAAATATATTGATAATATACATTATTATGTTAATTCAAGCACTTGCTTGTCAGTCTACTGAAATGTAATAGCTTTTTCTAATTTGCAACTAGAATAAAAATTTCATGAGGATAAAAGAATCTTGGCATGGTGAAGAAAGCATTGAATTGACTGAAATTTTCTAGGTGTAAGGATTTTGACATGTTATTAGCTTTATTAGCCTCAAGGTGCTCTTCTCTAATATAGGAGACTAGCTATTTATAGTAGCTGTTATCAGGGTAATGACAGTAGACATTTAAGGTGCCCAATCATTACTTAGTGCATATAAGATATTCATTACCTATGGATCACTTGAGGCAGATTCAAAATTGCTTAGATTCTAGATTTCCATGTTTTGCTCATTTAGAGTAGTTATGCATGCATGAGCTCTCCAGCGATTCCCTGTATATATAATTGCAATACAAAGAAAACCACAATTGTATGTGTAGTGTGCTTCTTTCAAAACCTGTGATAGTGTGAATGTTTAAAATATGAATTTTGTCAATATCAACTAGTCTGTGAACATATGAGAAGGCTTTGTAAAAAGCTAATGTTGCAAGTCAACAATTGATGACAACTTGCTGAGTCTAACATAAGGCCGTTCAGTGAAGTTAAATGTGTTGATGCTGACCTATTGACACAATTTTAAGTGCAAGTTCAATGGAATCTGTATAAGTGTATACAGAAAGCTAATGATGAGAGACCCAACTTTTGGGTCGCCTGGCTCTGAATACTCACGGCGCCAGGATGAGCAAGGAAGCACCTGCTTCTCTAGGAAAGGTTTGCTTGCATCTCACAGACTCTACGTTCCAATTTATGTTTTCAACACGAATCAAAGTCAGTCATTTACTATTCAGTAAAACTAACCAGGAAATGACTATTTTATTTGCTCCTGTACTTACATCATATCCTTTCAAATGGTGTAATTGTTGCCTTGAATATTATTTTGTTCTGACTTCGTCCATGATGACACAACATCCTTTATTACAACTTAAAGAGTATTGAATCCACATAGGAATTAACACAATATCCCTATGTAATATGTTCTGAGTCTGAATTAAACTTTGTAGATATAAAGTTTGAGTTGTTCTGACCAATTCTGGGAACCACCTGTGAGCACAAATAACCCATTTGCAGGAAAAAGGATATGCAGTCACTCAAGAAAATAAACTTGCAGCCTTAAGCTAGTAAATAGAATGGAGAGCATGTTGAGAGTAACTTAAAGGGGCTTTTGTTAAACAGAAGACACTTGGAAGCCAGACTGGGAAATCTAGACATCGTTAGAAAGGAGGTGACATTAACCACAGTCAGCTTTTAAAGGATTTTTCTGGAAGGAAGTATTCCTTTGCAAAACACTTTATGTACCGGCATGAATAAGTTTCTGAGGTCTTCTAGACAAAGATGAAGTTTATTTTATTGTAGCTTTAGCCATATTAAAATGCTCATAAATTATTTTACCTTATGCCAGACATGTGGAAGCAATCAGTATATGTAAATGACATGTGAAGGTGAGGTATAGTTTTAGCTTAAAAATGTAGACTGTCTGTAGTTATAAATGATAACCACATCACAAAGAGAAATGTGCCTTTCAATAGTAACTTAAATGTAAAAATAATCAGTGATGAATTCTTAAAAAAACTGCTAGGGTTTCTTTGGTAAAGTACAATAACTGTAAAATATAGTGCTATCAGGTGCTGATACATTATTTTTAGAACACAATACTCAAAGGGAAATATTTTTTACCTTAAGTACTTGGTAAAATGTAAGTATTAATAGTTAGACATTGTTAACATCTGTCTATCTCTAAAACAATACTTTTGCCAAGGGTTATATTTTATCTTTCAATTTTTTATTGAGGTATAATTGACATACAGCATTATACTGGTTTAAGTTGTACAACAGAAAGATTCTTTTTTTGATATATTGCAAAATGATCAGTACAATAAATCTAGTTAACATCTAGGTACAGAATTTTTTCTTATGATAAGAGCTTTTAAGATTTACTCTTTTAGCAACTTTGAAATATGCAATAATAGTTATCATACTGTACATTACATCCTCATGATTTATTTATTTTATAACTGGAAGTTAGACTGGCTACATTTATCCTTTATTAAAATAAATGGTTCCCTCCTTTTTTATTAGCATGAAATCAATTTGTTTTTTGCCTATAATATACTCTATTTATATATATGTGTGTATCTAAGTATATGTATGCTACATAACATTTCATAAATTTTGAACATATAAACCTGAATCAATCAAATTTCCTTGAAAAGGAAATAGATATAATAAAAATAAATGTTTTCCTTTCTTTAAATTTAAAACAGTGCTACTTTTAGTCTCAGTATGATGGTGCTATGTCTTTAAAATATTTCTACCATCTGCTATATGTGAAGCCGGATATTGAAATGACATGAATTCAAAGAAGTGTTACTAGACACACACACACACACACACACGGGAAATAATAAAAGGAAAATAAAATAAATTATAGGTGAGTATTTAAGCATTATTGTATCTTTTCCATAGGAAAAAACACACAAGGTTATATTTTGTTATACTGAAATTAAATTTTTCTGTACACCCAATTTGCTCATAATAAAACAAACAAAACTCCAACTCAGGTAACATATGTACTTGAGGAAACCAAGAAGTGAATCATTCTAATAAATATCTAAGTAAAATTCACCAATATTTAAAGAAAGAAATAGGCTCCAAACCTTGGCTGGGCATGCCACCTTCCATTCTAGGCATGTTCTGGGCCAGGGCCTCTGAGAAGCTAGCAGAGATAAATGACACAGTCCCTGTGCAGGAGGATCTTACTCTCCAGTGTCAGCCCAGACTAATCAGAGTTCAGCATATCATGGGAATAACTTTGTTAAAGGAAATATGGAAGTTTTCAAAAATAGAATTATTAATTTCACAGTCTGCTAGACAAATGCCAGTTGCCATTTGGAGTTTATTTCATACAGCAATCTTAGAGGGCTGTGAGGAGAAAGAGGGTGTTGGGGAAAAGAGAGTGTTGGGGAATCCATCCACTAGGATGTGTGTGTGTGTGTGTGTGTGTGTGTGTGTGTGTGTGTGTGTGTGGTGGTTGTAATTTGGTTTATGTTTTAACTGTAACTCTATTTTTTCTTGGCATATACTAGTATAGGGTGTCCTAAAAACATGTATACACACTTTGAATAATTATAAAGGCAATGATTATTAAAATACATTTCATTTACAAAATTGAGCTATCAGCTGTTAAAGTGTATATACATTTGGGGACACCCTGTATATTCACATTGAGCTATTACTTATTTACATACTATTCTATTTCTAACCCAGAAAGATCTTTTAAAACTTTAAATTTATTTCAAATGGACAAAAATATACTAAGTATGACTATGCACCAATCATTATAATGATTATAATGATTTACTAGGAGTAGAAAAAAACATGTAGGAGTAATCCCTTTTCTCACCACATAGTGTTAGAGCAAGAATACCACCTGATGATAAAGCAAATTGGTCCATCATTTTAATGTAAAGCAAATGCTGTGAAGTTTATAGGTGACAATGATTTGTTAATTATACTGTGGCCTGCTATTGATCATGAGAAAAATATGTTTTACAGGGAGTTAAATTTAAGCTGGACTATGAGGATGAGAAAACTTTGAAAGAAAGAATGGAAAAGACCTTTCTTTTATAAGCACAGCCTGAAGACATTAGCATTAATTTTCTGTTTCTTAAATATATAAAAGCAAAATTAATGTAATCTGAAATGGAAAAGTGTGGCAGATAGTGAGGCAAGGTAAGCAAATTCTAAAAATCTGAGTATTTCAGTGATCAATGATTCTTCATAATCTTTGCTCATTCTTCTAATAACTATTAATATGGTGTTCAAGGAGTACATTATAATTTATGGTGTATGGCATGCATTCTGCACCCAAGGAGGTCACATTGAGTGGCGAAGGTATTCAGGTATAGCAGAATACACATTATGGGACAAATGTACAAAATGTAATATATTCAAACAAAGAACTATGAGATTTTAAAAAATTAAAATATCACAGAGAATCAAGTGATCCTGTAAGTCCTTAGGTGAGATAAACACTAAAGGTGGGCATCAGAGAGCCTTTTGGCAGGCATAGAAGAGAGAGGAAGAATGGAAAATATTTTAGATGGTGGGAGTAAATAAATTACAAGCAGGAGAGAAGGTGTCAAGGGCATGTCATAAAATGTGTAGTATTATAGTTTGCCTAAGCGTTTTTAAGAAAATCATATAACTTCATGAACTGATTGAATAACCATGGGTAGTTGACTTCTCTGAGCACATAATGCATGCCACAAACAAGGTGACTGTTCCATATTTTACACTTTAATTTCTAATGAAAATGCTTAAATAGCATAAACAAGTAATCATCAAAAATTTTAATTCATGTATTTGAGCACATTATAGGTTCATGGTACCAAGCCCAGAATCAGTCTGGTTAGAATCAATAAAGCATAGTACTTAAGAACATAGTTTTAGTAATCAGAGAGATCTGAGTGCAAATCTGATACATTATCTGTGTGATCTTAGAAAACTCACTAAACTCAATTTTTATTCATAAAATAGGATAATAAAAATCTATCCTTTTGAATGGTTATGTAGATTACATGAGGCTTAGGAGGTGCCTTTTTAAAATTTATGATGGATGTTACACAAAATTTATGATGGATGGGACACAAAAGAAAATGGTTGACATAATGAGTGTCCAGTGAGTATTAGACATTAATAGAAGATATAAGAATAGCTCTCAGTACTAAGTATCAAGGCAAGGGATAAAAGTGTAGAACAGGTAATAAGTGGAATGGAAAAGCAAAAGAACCATTCTTCATAAAGGAGTGAGATGAGAGATGATGATAGAAGAAAGGAAACAAGATAAGTCAAGAGTTGAGATAATGGTATGAGAGTTATGTAAATACACAGCTATATTTTAAGAAGAAAAGACAATTTGTTTGCTTGTATTTTCCCTTTATTGTATTAAGCATTGGGTTGACTAAATCATTCCATTTATTTATTTTTTAATTTTTTTTATTGATTATGGTATGACATATGTATCCTTCCCGCTCCCATTGCTCCCCCCAACCCCCTCACTCATGCACTCACCACCCTGTTGTCTGTGTCCATTGGTTAGGCTTATATGCATGCATACAAGTCTTTGATTGATCTCTCCCCCTTACCCCTACCTTCCCTCTGAGGTTTGATGGTCTGATCGATGCTTCTCTGTCTCTGGATCTGTTTTTGTTCATCAGTTTATGTTGTTCATTATATTCCACAAATGAGTGAGATCATGTGATATTTATCTTTTTCTGACTGGCTTATTTCACTTAGAATAATGCTCTCCAGTTCCATCCATGCTGTTGCAAATGGTAAGAATTCATTTAGTGTGGCTACAGTTGATGGTGTAGATATTAATTATTGTGTTTGACTTCCTATTATTTTTCCTGTCTCCTGAAAAGATTGGTAAGTAGTGACTAGACCAAGATATATCAAACCAGAGAGAGCTGAAAGAGCAAGCTGACTAGACAGTCACATAGTTATAGGAGTCATTGGATATAATGCTTTACCCAGAAGTTATGAAGATAGTAAAGGAATAGGAGTTAATCAGATCAGTAGGGTGGAATCAAGGAGAGCAAGTAGATACTGTGATATGGATTGAGAAAGAGAAAACTTAACAATATATTAACACTATTTTTACAACTCTAATTTATTGAGACAGAAAATAACTCTAGCTTATAAAATTATATAAAGTGTTATAATGATATTGAATTGCAAAATAATGATAACTAAATGGGGGCATTTTCTGAATGTACTTTATAAAAAGTGAACATAGTAGAATAGCATGCATAGAATACATAAAGACTTAGTTATTACTAAACAGTTACATTTTCTCACAATCTTATTACATTTTTCTTATTGTTGAAATTGTGCCTAACAATATGCTATCCCTTTTAGCTCAGGAAAAGAGCAGAAAGAAAAATTTACCTTACATGACAATAATGGCAGATGCTATAGCTAAAATACTAAGATAATATTATAATCATTTAGAAGAATAAAATACATGTTCACACAGGTAACCTTTGTATAGGTTGTTATTATAATGGACCCTCTGATATGTAATGGATCAAAATGTGCTTGTGCAGCATAAAAGCTCCGTACAGTAAAGGCTCCATATGCATGCCCTTTATTTCTCTCTTCCAATATCACAGTTCCAAAGGCATTCCACTGTACTATAGTTCTATGCTTTTAACTATTTTCACTTAAATGACTCAGACAGAAGAATAAGCTGTATGTGAGTGAACATATTCCATGTCCTTTCAACTTTTGAAGTAGGATTTTTTAACTTTTTCCTTGAGTATCTCTAATAATAGAAGACGATTCCAAAAAATATTTTCAGGAAACTTGAGTGCACCACTGAAGTAGTCCAATTTTATGGCCCAAGGCTACACATTATTATGCAATACTGAAAAAAGTCTCAAGGCTACACATTATCATGCAAGACTGAAAGAAGGCTAAGATGGGGCCATTTTTTCCAGTTTCCAGAGTTAGCTATCTTCACGAGTGAAATTAAATGTTGCACACTCTACACGTCATGCACACTAATAGGAAAAAGGACTCCAGACTGAATTATCTAAATAACTTACTAAAGTAAATTAAGGTCATTGCTTTTAGTTCACAAACCAACATTGTCAGAGTGGCTAGGAAATGTAAGTGAATAGGGAATGCTAGGCATTGCTCCCTATCAGATCTCAAAATACTGTGAAATGCTTAAAGAAATACATAAACATTATTAAACACCACCCTCAAGTCTTAAATGTTAAGCTTAGAAGAACAGCTGTTCACTTGGTTTACAAATACTGATTTTTCTACTGCTACCCTTAGGGGAAATGTTCATTGTAAGCCACCGTTCTAGACTACTTTGGGATTTAATCTGGCACCCAAGTGGTTGGCCATGCCATCTTTCATAAATGAATAAGCTCATATATCTTAGTAGATAATAAGTGTGTGTTTTTTCTTCTTGATAGGTAGACATCAAACTCATAGTGTGTTTTACATTAAATACAGGAAAAGAGAGCCATTTGTGGTAGAAATCCCAATAGAAAACATATTTACACCCCTCAGATCTTTATTCCAGTCTGGATAATATTTTTTTTTTTACTTTGCTGCCCCTTTTCTGAAAGTTCTTACTATTCCCACTAATTGGGACCTTTATTTAAATTGCTTCAACAATTTACAACATACCACAGAATAACCTCTTAATGTGCATTTTGTACCAAGATTTGTATCTACTTAAATATAAGAACTGCATCTAAATTCATTTAAAAATTCAAGGAAACAAGATATGGTATATGTTAAAAAAGGGAGCAACTAAATGGAAAGAATTTTTCTTAGATAATAATATTGAGAGTTTTACCTCAGAATTGCATATTTTGGCTGTCACAGATTTGCCATTTCCCATGCCAAATAAAGTGATGGGAGTGCTGTGAAAATTTAGTGCTTGTTAGTGTTGGTGAATCACTGTGGCCATAAATAAAAACTGCTATAAAACTTCAGAGCATTCTTTTGTGGGCAGGCAAGGTTCATGTAGAGTTTGCTCTTTGCCTACTTCCAGACATTTAGGATTCACATGTTTAGCTTGCAATAGTACATGCATTCACCTGATGGGATGTTTACCAGATTTTTTATTTAAAAAAATGAACTTAGTAAGTGAGAGTACTGCTGTAGGTTTCCAATCTGAACATTTGTTAGCTATCATTTGAATAGCTAAAACCATCTATCTACGTTTCATGTCCTACCCTTAAGTCATCCAGATGACTCCAAAAGAAGGGAATGGAATGTGTTCTCAAGAAAATTCCACTTTTCAACCTGAGAACCAAATTCCCAAATAACACAGAATGATGATTACCAAACTTGCCTGTGTACCATCAAGTGGTGAATCCTCACGCCTCAAAAGCAAGGGGAAGCTGACACTCAGAATACTCAATTGGCAGGGATCCTACAGTGAGGTGCGGGTTTGGGATCAGCCTTCCTATTCCTTTTAACTGAGGATGCCTGGCATTCCCCAAAGCTGGTGTTTACTGATGTTTAAAATAAAGTCAGTTCTAAAACAAAGATACTTAAAAAAAACTCCTGTATTTCTGTTAGAGTAAATAGTGGTTATGATAAAAATAACATCAGTTATCGCCATTTAATGAATATTATTTATTGGCCAGAAATAGTGCTAAAATATTGTGTAAACTATCTCATGTAATTCTTACAGCCATTCTAGGTAGGGTGCATTTTTCATCCTTTTATGGATAAGTAAAACCACAGCCTAAAGTAGAACAAGTATTAAGAGAAACAGTTTTGGTGTCTGTCTGACACCAAGCCTCTCCGTTTTGTCCTTTAGTTGTTGTAAGAACACTGAACATTAAATCTACCCTCTGAATACATTTTTAAGTGCACTATGCATTGTTGTCCATTATAGGTACAGTGTTGTACAGCTCAGCTCTAGCATTTATTCACCTTGCTATTCACCTTGTTAAATGAAACTTTATGCCTCTTGGATAGTAACCTCGCATCTCCCCTTCCTATAGCCCTTAGTAACCACCATTTCACTTCTTTTATTCTATAAGTTTAACTATTTTTGATATCTTATATAAGGGGAATTATTACTTTTAATTACTGCTCTCAATTAAAGAAGATTTCATTCTAGGGTATTGAAAAAAAAACCACTATCCAAATGCTGCCACTGTGAAATTATACCAGTACATAATAATTATAGTGGAAAATGGCATTTAAAAATTAATTACAAAGACACAGTCCTAAAATTCTTGACATAAATTATTGCTACTGGGTTTTAGATGCTAATATTTCAGAAACTATTACCAAGAAGTTAACCAGAGGTTGTTTAGTTTTTCCTAACTTAAAACACACACAAATACCTACAATCTTGGAAAGAAATAAAATCATGTTCTCTAAGAATATGGGCTACATGTAAAAATGAACAATTGGGGCTACAAGAAGATTAATTTCAATTTTAGATCTTCATTCACTGTATATCTTTATGTAGTAAATGATATGGATTTCCATAAAATCTGTCATTATATTTTGAAGTGAATCATAATGTGTAGTTTTCATTATGTTAGAGTTAAATCATATGCCATTGCGTAATTAAGTTTGCTGAAATAAAACAGGTAATATATAAAAAGTAGGTTTTGCAAAAGCTAATAGTTCAAGCCTCTGTTTTTTGTTATTGATGCTTAAGATGTTTTGGCATACAAACCATTATTATAGACTACAAGAAAATTATATGCAAATCTCAAGTGAAATTTACATAATATGATTGGTTGAGACTGAAATAATGTAAAACCTCTGTGATCCACAGGATTTACTCTCTAAACTATAAAACCCTTCCTAACATCCAAATATCACGGTAGCGTTGCTGGCAACTTGGACCTGGTTCATATAAAGGTCCCTAAGCTTTGGCAAACTTTTGACAAATGGAAAAAAAAATCATAGACTAAATTGTCACATTCTATTGCACATGCTTTATTGGAGGCATCACTTCTCAGCATACATGAAATGAGCAGTTTTTATGAAATGTTAAGAGGCTCATCAATCTCTCAGGAAGAAAGAGAAAAACTGTGTTTAGTAATGTGACTGCTCCAGTTTTACAGTCAGTGATAAGAACGACGTGGCACCACCATAGGTTATATTTTTGTTTTTAATTCAGCCCTTTCACTCCGATGTTTAGAGTGGTGCCAAGATGAACAATTGGAATGCTTAAGTATAGAAATTGAATCACTTGCCTTCACTATCACAAACTGGAAAGTTAGAAAGGATTATAAAGGAACAGGTTAGGTATTATGACAGTGTTTCTGGACCCCAGGGTTTGATTTCTGTTTCATGCTTCTGCTTCTGAATTTCAGACACATATATCTCTTTGTATCCTGGGCCTCTCCTGGGTGTATTAACTTGAATTCATGTTTAAATGAATGAAAGATAAATATCACATGATCTCACTTATTTATGGAATATAATGAACAACATAATCTATGAACAAAAACAGATCCAGAGACAGAGAAGTATCGATCAGACCGTCAAACCTCAGAGGGAAGGTAGGTGAGGGTGGAGGTAAGGGGAAGAGATCAACCAAAGGACTTATATGCATGCATATAGACCTAACCAATGGGCACAGACACCAGGGGGGTGAGGGCATGCATGGAGGGGTTTGAGGGGGACAAAGGGGGAGATAAGAACACATATGTAATATCTTAATCAATAAAGAAAAAAGGGGAAAAAAGAATATATGTCAACTTGAGTTAATTGGGACTTCCTCCCTCTCAAATTCCTTCTCTTGTCCACTGCCACTCAGTATATGGCACCATCATCTATGCAGCTGAGCTGAGAACTTGAGTAATGCCGGGTTTCTCCATTTTATTAAATATATTCAATTACATATTTCCAACAAAAATAGCAATTTTATAAGAGTTTTTAAAGAAAGTTCAGATAGTTCAGATGGGTCAATGGAAGGTTCTCACTTTTTCTATGATTAGTAATGATACCTTAAATGGTAATATGATAAAAATAGGCCAAATACCCTCACTAGAGAAAAACTCAATGCAGATAATAACTAAAATATTAAATAATAACAATGCTTTTGCTTCAAAAAATAATTGTTTCTCACTATACTTTGCCTCTGAAGAAATAGTCATAAAGTATTGGGAAAAATAAAAATGTATCTTACCGTCTCATAGGGACAAAAGTGAATCCAGAATTCAGCCATCATAATTATATTCACCCCCAAACTATCTGGTACATATATTAGAAACATATAACTTAGGTTAAGAGACTTATACTTCCTCATGTAAAAAAACATGTTTCTTTCTGTAGCTTAGATACTCTCTAAAACAAAAATAAAACAATAGATTGAATCTGGGAGTGGGAAATTTACAGCTAATGGGCTAAATCCTGCCCGCTGCCTGTTTTTGCTAAGAAGAGTTTTTACACATTTAAATAGTTAGAAGCAAAATTAAAAATGAGTAATATTTGTGATATTAAAATTATATGAAATTCAAACTTCAGTTTCATAAATAAAGTTTTTAGTTTTGTTAATAAATAGTTTTTGGAAATGTGTTGCTCTCTCTTATACCTATACAAAATCCTCAATGTTGCCTCTTACTCTACAATCTCAAAATATTTACTATACAACCTTTGACTGAAAAAGGTTGCTGATCACTGCACTAAATTATACTTGGAAACGACTGTGATCCACTTTTGCTTTTAGAGATCAAAGGTATTTAATCTTAATACCTGACAATATGAAGATGTACAAAATAAATATATTGGTTGGTTAACTTATAAGTTCTGATACAACACTTAAGAGTGTTTGAGATTTGAAAAAAATTATCTTGCTTTTGATTATTTAGCTTTTTTACTCTACCCCTAAACATATAAATTAATACTTTCTTTTAGTCTTTTTTTATTCTTCTTTGAAGCAGCCTTATGTGACATATTGCTATTCTCATGGTACAGCAAATGGAGAAAACTCAAAATGATTACGTTCACACGTAAGCAGAATAAAATATAATGTTAATTTAAAAATCTTTAAACTTTTAGCCTTAAAATAATTTGGTCCTTTCATAATTGAATACATTTTTCTTATAAAAAGCAGTTCATTAAAAGTATAAGAACTATATTTTCTTATAATAGTTTTATTATATTAACTAGAGGCCCAGTGCATGAAATTCTTGCACTGGTAGGGTCCCTAGCGACTGCTGACTGCTGGCCAGGTACTCCTTCCCTTCCTCCCGCTGCCTGCCATCACCACCACCACCAGCAGGGGCCTCCCTTCCTTCCTCTGGCTGGCCCCGCCCCCTGGTCAAACTCCAGGACAACTTCCAGTTGAGGGGACAATTTCCATACTATGCTTTTATTGTATAGGATATTTTCATTTATTTTTGTTTCATTTTTTACAGATATTACATGTAGCTACTGCTTAGCAGTTCACAATATCATCTAGACTTATATGACAAAGAATAAAAACAATTGAATAGAATATTATTATCAACATAAAATTAATTTGCCATATTATAGTAAATTGATATCTTCATGCTATTGTTTTGAAAAAGTAAACATTTCTAGTAATTCTGTGTATTTGAATGTAAACTACTTTCTAATTTCTGTCAGGGCTAATGTGTTAATTTACATATTTCTGTGCTATTTACATATATAAACAAACTTCACCTATGTCAGAGTAGTATAAATCCCTCAGATCTGAATTCTCAAATTGTCAACTAGTAAGTGCAAATCTCTTCCCATTCTCCATCCCAAACAAAGAAATACAGTTTATCTTTTTCATTAAGCCAACTGCAGAAAGTGACCTTTCCCCTTCATATGATACCATGTTGTGACACTGGATCGTCATAATTTAAAACTGAACTCGGTTTCTTTTTATAGAAATATTGTGTTGCTTCAGAAATAAGCAATATGTGTTGAACTTGTACCCTAACTGAAATAACTATTCTGGAGACTGGAGCACCATCCTTTATAATTCAGTGTGATCGTGTATTCCATCACCCGACAGCTCAATTCCTTTCTTTCACCATCTGTTCTTTCTTCTTTCTTCTCTGCCAAAAATCGATAGAAGTCAATGAGAAAAATTGAGCTGTTCCATAACCCAACCATATTGGGATTATTTTGCTCACAATACATTGACCTAGTTCTTACAAAGATCCAGTTTAATTAGGTAAGCCCTCTGTTTATAAAAGTGCACATTTACTAAACTGTAAACATTAAATGAGTGTTATAAAAGCAGCCAAAATGTTATTGTTTCAACAGTCAAGATTTTAAGATGGCAACACTTGGCAAACATAAAGCCACACACTGTCTGTTTCCAGACGGAAAAATCTCTTTATGCAGCAAGAGCTTTTCATAAGGATCACTTGTGCACATCCAAAGAGATTCAATAATTAAATATTTAACTGTAAGGAAGTCAAAGATTTTAATGTATAAGTAAGTACATCTTTGAAGACAAGTCTATCATAATATTCACAAAATCCTAGAATAATTATCAGTTGCTGTGTACCATTTGAAAACTTAATATAAATTGTATTTGTATACATGTCAAATTCATCTCATGATTGTCACAAGTATAAATACAGCAAATAGCAGAAAAAAATGTGTGGTGGTATTTTCTAATTATCCACAATTGTCATAGCATTTGCTATAGTGCAGTCTTATTTGCACACACAAAACTACAGCAAAAGACCTGTGAATTTTATTTTAAAAGTCATTATAATGTTAAGCACCTTGAAAAACCTCAGTAGTTACACTCTACATAGACTTTTTGTTTACTTTGTCAGAAAAAGTCACTTTCATTTTTTTAAAATGGAATGCTATCTTTTATAAATAAGAATATGGACAAGATGTAAAACAATGCATGGATAAAAATGTTCTATCTTTACAGGGTAGTGAGTCATTGTAACTTAGTGCCAAGGTGTCTTCGTCTTCCATAACTTATGTCAAAGCTGTGCTAACAAAGCTATTTTTACCTGATATCTCATTCATCTCTGTAACCTGAAAACTGAAATAGCAGAGTGCTTGATGACATGTATATTTGAAAATTCTGGAAAAATGTTTTTTTCTTAATATTTATGAGTCTTAGTTTCAATATCTGAAGAACAGAAATTATAATAATTCCTATTAAAAAGCAGTAAACATAATTAATTTGAAAATCATTCACTACCACTTATATTTTGCTCCAGGAAGCAAGGCTTACAGTTAAGAGCATTTATGTAGATACATAAATTAGAATATGTATTTGCAATGCCCAAATTTTACAATGGGAAACCAGTGATATTAGATAGCCTGTAATCCAACTTATTAATTGTATTAATTATAAGACAGAAGCTTAGGATTTTTCATTGGCTTTCACTCTTAAAAATGTGTGGCAACGACAGGACTAGCACCCAGGCCTGGCACCCGCAGAAAGTGTTTTGAACATTTTATGATGTTCCGTTATTTTCATAGATAGCGTAAGTAACGGAGAAACCTAATGCCCCTGTTTTCTCTTCCATATTGAGAAGTGTTTTTACTTAATAGTACTATTTACAGTTTACAATATGTATTATTTTTATCACAACATTTCATGTATTTGAGGACAATGTAGAGTTTGCAACACTGACTATATTTTAGAATCACCTGATGATATTGATCAAAAAATAAAATACTGACAACATATCTCAGCACAGAATCAATTATATTAGCCTCAACATTTTTTTTTAATATATTTCATTGATTTTTTACAGAGAGGAAGGGAGAGAGATAGAGAGTTAGAAACATCGATGAGAGAGAAACATTGATCAGCCGCCTCCTGCACATCTCCTACTGGGGATGTGCCCGCAACCCAGGTACATGCCCTTGACCAGAATCGAACCTGGGACCTTTCAGTCCTCAGGCTGATGCTCTATCCACTGAGCCAAACCGGTTTCGGCTAGCCTCAACATTTTTTTAAAATATATTTTATTGATTTTTTACAGAGAGGAAGGGCAAGGGATAGAGAGTTAGAAACATCAATGAGAGAGAAACATCTATCAGCCGTCTCCTGCACACTCCCCACTAGGGATGTGCCCGCAACTAAGGTACATGCCCTTGACTGGAATCGAACCCGGGACCCTTCGGTCTGCAGGCTGATGCTCTATCCACTGAGCAAAACTGGCCAGGGCAGCCTCAACATTTTTTAAAGCTTGCCAATTGACAGCAATGTAAGGTCGGGCTTGCAATCATTACTCTAGGTGTGTATAGTTTGATACAAACTTGAACCTCAAAAAGATAGTTATATATTACAGCTAAGTAGAAATTTAAACATATTCTGATAAATTTAGATAATGAAGATAATCTTAAAAATGTATATTTAAAAAGATTAACTCAAATAGCAGAAAGGTCATATCTGTTGTAAACTAGTAGGTATGTTATATTCCAGTTGGTTCCCTTCAGATTCCAGATTCTGAAATAAAATTATATTCTGTTAATCATCTAATATTTTTATAAAATGATTAAATTGATTTAATAAAGTACTTAATTTCCATAAGTAGATGGCCATTATTCATTTCCCTCAAGGTTTAGAAACAATATTATCCTCTTATTTGAAGCATACTTTAATTCTTCTGCTGGTTACGTTTGCAGAAAGTCTCTTCCTTCTTTTTAACACTTCTATGTATGTTTGTAATACTGTTGTTATCTTTATTAATAAGAGCAATCAAACAATCCACAGTATAGAAGCTTTGCTGTTTGAAGTGTTAGAAATTAAAACAATAGACAATACATTGCTGTGTCAGCATGTGGCCTGCAAACAGAACAAAAGAGTTTGTAAAAACAACATGCACTAAATGAGTGAAAGGAGAGGGCGATATTCACATTCATTTAATTTGATTCTTTGCAAAGGTTATTTGAATGTAAGGGACAACAACCCAAAAGACATGTTATTTTGTCTGCCTGCCTCTGTTTATTCTTCATTGACTTCTTTCAGGAGCAGTGTTTTCTAATTGACTTTCAGCCTAGAACATAGAATTCCAGAATAAAATTTCACTTAGGTATGAATTATCCTTGACCATCAACCAGAGTGCCTTTATTTATTATTAGGTGATACCTCACTACTGGATCAGATATAGTTGTATAATCTATGGGAATGAAAATAGTAAATATAGCCAACAAAGCCAACTGGACTCTGTCGTCCATTTCTTCTATCAGCCGGTAGTTGTTGGGTAGCCTGTGGCCCACTTCTCTCATTTCTTCTTCAAAACATTGCAGTCATCACTGCAATGCTTTTCAAAATGAAGCCATTTCAACAAAATAACCTAAATATTAATATATATTTGTTTCTTTCTTTTACTTGAATTTGAAAATAGATATAGTAACTTTTTTTAAATCCTCTTAGAGTAGTATTAAGCTTAAACTAGGAAATGAAGACATTAGAATTATCAAACCGTATATCTAAATGACATAGAAAGATTTTCACCAAATTGTTGCCATTTCTTTTCTTCTATTCACACCACTTACAAATTCATCTGTACTCTCCACCTCATAGTTTCTGCCTTTTCATGACTTTAATTGTCTTGGGTTCTTCTGACAATTTTCTCTCTATGTGCCTGGGTGTTTGCCATACTCATTTCTCTGTGTCTCTAGTATTCAGAATCCCTAAGAGAGGACATTTAATCTTTTCAGGTAGGATTCAATAATAAAATGTTCCTACTGAAAAGTGTTCTTGTGCCAGGACATGTCAGAGGCATATAGAGTGCAGACTTTGGCTCAGGCAGAGCTCTCTAACCTTTTAAACTGTGGTTGCATGATATATAGCATGACAGCAAATACTGATCCTATTATTCAGAGGGAGGCTGTGAGTGTGGTGCTCACTCAGAGTTTCAATGACTTCAGTTCTTATTCAACTACAATCTGTACACCTCAACCACATGTCCTGCAGATAACTTAAGAACCACATGTCCTTTCTGGGGCTGAATCCTGGTCAGGTCTCTTCCCCTTCCTTTTTTTTTTTTCCACATTCAATGATTTCCCTTCATCTTCCAGAAAAATTCTTTATTTCTTACCATGTCGTACAAGATGCATTGTGTCTTTAAAGCTGCCTGTCTTTTCATTATCACATCAATCTGCTATTTTAGTTACACCCTGACCCAGAAAATCTGGGCTGCATTTGCAGTATTTGTTCATTCAGCATATATTCATTGAATGCCCACTATGTGATAAGCACTGTTTTAGGCCCTGGGGTTATAGTGGAACACAAGTAAAGTTCGCAAAATTCATTTTCTAGCGGCTCTAGCCATTAACTCAACATTGCTACTAAAAGTCTCATCTTTCTTGTCCTACTATCTTTCGTCCTCCATATTTTATATACTCACATATCATATATACTCATGTTTACTATAATTATTGGGTAAACTGGAGGTTCTCAATATGAATGTATAAGAAAATATATTAAAATGAAGATTCTATTGTACCATGGGAATAAGAAGTAGGTTAAGAATTATTTTTTGATTTATTGTTTCAGGACATAAAGATAAAGCAGTATTATGAACAAGAACAAAGATTCTTTGGTTTTATGATTTAACATTTCTGTTAAAATAGTACTATGTGAAATTAATTGCATTCCCCCATATAAATATAATTTCCCTCAGTGCCATATGAAAAAGGTAATTCAATAAGAAGGTGATCGATCAACAGTTTAAAAATAAGATTTTTCCTAAATATTGGTCAATATAAATTTATAAAATTTAGAGATGTAGAAAAAAATTTTTGTACTCTTTTTTTATTGAGTTTCAGTTATTTAAAATTACTATAAAATATATTTATTGAGGGATGTACTGTTTTTCTATCGCATTTTCAGAAAATATTTAGTTCATTTTATGCATCTTTGATATCAGAATGTTCAGTATTACTTATGCTGAGTTTGAAATCACCAGTGTTCATCATTTTAATTGTGCTTTCTCTGAAAATTAAAGGCTAATCTGAAATACTCATTCATATAAAATAAGGATAGTTTAATATTCTTTAAAGGAGTGATAAAGATATAGAGTTGTGGGGGGAAGCAGGTGGGGAGACAATCTGATGGGTCAGAAAGATAAGCAGCCTCTGTTAGGATGAAAAAAACATCAAGTGCTAAAGAAAATAAATTAATTAATGAAAATATTTTTAAAAAGTTAATTTTTTAGACCTTTTGGTAGATATTTTCTCTCACCAGCCACTCACTGAACTGCTTATTTAAGTGTATTTTAACAGGCATACATACGTATGCACATACGTGTGTGTGTGTGTGTGTGTATTCACATAGACACATATTTATATATCACTTGATTTAAGTTCATACCACTAAATATAATTTACAGAACTAAGAAAATACTACACAAACTGTATATATAGTGGAAAAAGCTAGGGTTTTTCAATCAATAATTTTGAATTAAAACACAGTTCCAACAACTTACGTGTTTTTTGACAACTTTATCAATAATGCCCTCTCGTTGCTTACCTATATAATAAAGTTAAATGGTCTTTAACCTGCAGATACTCAGAAATTGAGTTTATAAGGGACTCATCAGCAATTGAATTAGCTAATTAATTATATTCCCTTGACTTTAGTATACAAGTCCTAGTGCAGGATCCCAGCCTCCATGCAGCAGCTGTCTCCCTAATTATTGATGGGAGTTTCCAGGTTTGTTATCAATAACAAATCTAATCCAATTAGCATGAATTTATAGACGAGGTAATGCTATTACTTAGCTATGCATCCGCATTCTCCATAGACCTGTGGCACTGCACAGACCTAACTGCAACGTTGGCAAGCCACCATGTACTGAGACCTTTTCTGGAACTCGTCAGCAGGGCATTGCCTCTCAGAACTTGAGGTGCTCAAACTCTGGTTGTTAGCAGGTAAACTGAAATTAATGATTTCCTTTCAGTCTCCTAGTAACATCCTGCTAAGAGGACTTTAAACCTGTATTTTGAAAAGTGTTTTTAAATGAAACATCTCTCTTAATTTTCCCTTAATCCTCTCTTTTTCTAAAAAAAAAAAAAAAAAAAAAAAAAAAAAAGCGCAATGCCAGAACTGAAGGATATGGGCCAAAAATACAAATGACTGTACTTAGAGAATCATCCTCCGATTTTAATCCCTAAGAATTGCTAGGAACTTTCCCTCTCTTCTCTTCCTCTTCCCATGTCCTAAATCAGATGAGGAGTCCCAACTCCAATTCCTGAAATTACCCAAGTCTGAATGCCATTTTGACTCCAGCAGGGCACTCTGATTCACTTTCCCCATGCTCTCCCACCCTCCCCACATCTGCATTTGTAAAATCCTACTAGAGTGTACATGAGTCATTGACTCTACTAGTCATCCACAGAAAATAACAGCATCAAATTGTTTCTATAGTGACTTTTATTAGAGAAAAATGGACTTAGTAACATATTTTTCGGCAAACTCCATGCATATAGGAGCTTCTGCCCATGAGTATAGAAATAAATTAGTAAACTATGATATTTATAGTATTTAGTTGACATTATGTGAAGCTAAATATCCTAGCTCTTTCAGTAACACTTTATTCCAAGTAAATCCAATAAGACCCAATGTTAAATACTGTGTACTTAAGCATGTGAATTAGGGTCAGGATTAAAATTAATGCTGAGCCAAGTGGTTTGGGGCTACCTTGTTTTTGTTTTTAATGATACATATATAAAAATGCAAAAAGTAAAGTATTAATAGCATTAAATATTGCTTCATCTAGGATTTAAGAAATAGGATATATTACTATCTCCCCTGACTATTGTCTTGTCAATATTTTAAACCACTATTTGTTGTCTAAAGTAAAGTCAGTATACAAAAGCATTTCACATGCGATTGGGCATGCCTACCCTGCATCCGCTTTGTACCGGTTCCAAAATGAAACCATAGGGATCTAGCGGTTCTCTCCGCAAATCAAGGTATTTCTACAATCTCCAAAGCACGGGAATGTACACACTATACAATGAAATCATTTCACACATCACTTCAAGCCACCGCCTTCATGGTCTTGCCCTCTGCATGTATAGTTTCGTAGAGTAAAAGCCTTCTAACATTGGCTCTCCTAAAGTAGAGGAGGCAGTATTCCTGGTGTCCCTGAGTGTGCTTGGGGTAATTAGTGCTCTAGGTGGTATTTGTCATGTAGATTGTGGGTTCACATTTTAATTTCTGGTTTGAATTTAAAACTTACTTCACCAAAAAAGAATTCTCCTGGCCTACTCATGCGAAACAACATTTTGTCCTACCAGAAAAAGCTGTTGAAATAAGGGTCTGTTGGGACATTAAATTGACACTTGCTGGCTTTGAGGCCTTAGCTATGTTTCTTTACCTCTTTGAATAGCAGTCTTCCCATCTGTAAAAGTAGCTTAACTACCTAGCTCATGAAGTTATTACAAGGATAATGCAATAAAGGGTTTGAAAGAGCGCCTGGCATAGGGTAGAACTGAATGCATATTGATTTTTTTTTTCTTTTACCCCACAAAATGCTCTATAGTTAAAAATATTTCAGTACCAATATTGGGTGCAATTTTGTGAGTAAGAATAAATGTGGAGTCACTATACTCCTTAAAAATATTTTTTACTCTAAGTTTATGGTACCTCAGATTTCATTAAGAGCTCATAGCTATCTCTCAAGGTTTAAAAAGCCATGCATTATTTCAGAAATAAATTGGGATTATGAATCACATTTTTGGGATCAACTTATAATCTTTATGCCTGCTTTTATTCCATCTAGGGCAGTGGTTGTCAACCTTCTGGCCCTTTAAATACAGTTCCTCATATTGTGACCCAACCATAAAATTATTTTCGTTGCTACTTCATAACCGTAATGTTGCTACTGTTATGAATCGTAATGTAAATATCTGATATACAGGATGGTCTTAGGCGACCCCTGAAAGGGTTGTTCAACTGCCAAAGGGGTCACGACCCACAGGTTGAGAACCACTGATCTAGGGTGACATTCATGCTTTCCATAGTGGGACTTTCGTATTTAATATTTAGTGTCCCTTTGCTAGATTTCTAATAGCAAAATGTCCAAATTATGAAACTGACAATATTAAACTCATTAGAGCACAATTGTCCACATCCAGCTTGCACATGGGCATTATCTAAAGCCAATGGTTAAATTGTGTCTTTCCAATCCTAAAATTACTAGAAGCATTCATGCTTAGATAGCATCAAGAGCTAAAACAGCCTAACTATATATTTTTTACAGTTTACTCTGTGATTGAATTATGGTAACATTAAGTAATGCATTTCTCAAACTGCAAATTGCCTTAACATTGGAATGCTTTTCTCTAACTGGTGTGAAGAGGTGGTGTTCTAATTTTATTTCCCCACAATTACTATGTCAGGTCCCTTGGAAATACAGTGAGGGTAGACAGATAGAGCTTCCCGTAGGAGTTTGGAATCTAAAGTGTTTTACTATTTAACAGGATTTATGTGTAATATTCTTCAAAAAAAAAAACAACGTAACCCTATTTCTTTTATAGTAATGTAAAATAAAATAGTACTACAAAGGTTGTTTTTCTCTTTTTTCTTTTTTTAAATTTGCCGCTCTTGTAAGTTGTAGCAGTTTCAGATAAACTTGCTACATCTATGAGTATAGGAACAATCTTTCGGTATCACCATAATAACTGTGTCAAACGTTAAAATATGAATTAGAGTTTTGTGAATACTGTACCTTTAAGACCTTGATAAATGGTTGAAGTGGCTATTCAGTATGAACAGTGACAAATTATTCTAATGAGTTTCTATAAAGAAGGGAGAGCAGGCTAAAGATATAGTCCCTTTCTTTGAAAAACCCGAAAAAAGTAAAATGTTTTGAATTAATGATATGCAAAAAACATTGCTTACCAGATGCAGGCTTGTTTTTAAAATTACAAACACTTATATGGCCAGCTTTAAAAATTAGTCCATAAAATTTACTTTAGGAGCACACTGTGACCTATAACAGAAGTTCCTTGACTTACAAGGGGATTACCTCCTGATAAATTCATTTTAAGTTGAAAATATCATACATCAAAAAGGCATTTGATACACCTGACCTACCAAACATTAGGCTAAGCCTAGCTTAACTGAAATGTGCTCAGAACACAATATCTACAAAACACTGGCAACACAGTCCACTGTAGACTATCTGTTGTTTACCCTCATGATCGCGTGCATGACTCAGAGCTGAGCTCACTGTACTGCCCAGCATCAGCAGAGTACAGTACCAAGCATTGTTAACCTGGGAAAAGATCAATGAGTATTGCTTTTACTCATGTTAAAGTTGCTTCATCTTAAGTCAGGGACCAACTTTGAAATGATTTGTCATCTACAAAAACGATTATGTGCAATTTTCTTCTTTATTGTCATATTTTAGAATTTTTATATCCTGTCAGAAACATAATATAGCCCAACCTCCATGGCTCAGTGGTTGAGCCAGGAGGTCATGTTTCAATTCCTGGTCAGGGCACATACCCTGGTTGCAGAATTGATCCCTAGTAGAGGGTATGTAGGAGGCAGCCAATGGATAATTCTCTCTTATCATTGATGTTTCTCTTTCATTCTCCCTTCCTCTCTGGAATCAATAAAAATATATTTAACAAAACAATACCACCACCAACAACAAAAACATAATGTTAAAAATTCTAGAAAAAAGTAAAATTCAGGTCATTACAACAATACGTAACTATTAATGAAAGAACATTTAGCAATGGAACTTTACATAATATGTTGTAGCTTTTGTTTCCTTTTTATTGTGTTAAAATATACATAGCATGAATTTTACCATTTTAAGCATTTCTAAGTATGTATATACAATATTTTGTTTATCCACTCATCAGTTGATGAACTCTTGGGTTATTTCCACCTTCTGGCTAGTGGGATAATGCTGCTATGAATATTTGGTGTACAAGTATCTGAGCCCCATGGTAATTCTATTCTCATGAACATATATCTAGGAGTGGTAATTCTATGTTTATGTTTTTGAGGCACCACTAAACTGTTTTCCATAGCATCAGCACCATTTACATTCCTACGACTAATGCATAAGGGTTTCAGTTTCTCCACATCTTTACCAATACGTTGTTTCTAGTTGTTGTTGTTTTTACATAACAGTAATCTCACTGTATATGAAGTGGTAGCTTGTTTAGTTTTTTTTTAATCTTTTTTAAGTGTAATTTATATACAAAACCTACCCCTGTTTAATGTGTGAGATTTGATGAGTTTGGACATATGCAAGCAGCCATGATACCAGCACCACAATCAAGGCGATAGACATACCCATCACCTCCCACATTGTGACAGATTCTTATCACAAAATAGAGGGGGTAACACAAACATACATTTTCTGTTGTTGAGCACCTACACTGTGCTAGGCACCATGTTCTGTAGGGGAGGCACACACACATATAGTGCTACCCAAAAGAAAGGCATTGTCTAGCTGGAGAGAGGAAAAGTAAATAAAACTATGGCAAAAGTAAATACGTATAGTTCCACCCTATGAAAAATGCTATGAAGCAGAGGATATCATGAGAAATTTAACAATGGAACCTATTATAGATTCTCACATCAGGAAGGACATCCCCGAAATAGTAACATTTAATTTGAAACTAAGTTTCAAGTTAGCCAAGTAGAGAGGAGGGGGAGAGGATTAGAAGATTCTAGATCAGTGATGGTGAACCTTTTGAGCTCGGCGTGTCAGCATTTTGAAAAACCCTAACTGAACTCTGGTGCTGTGCCACATATAGAAATTTTTTTATATTTGCAACCATAGGAAAACAAAGACTTATATTTTTGATATTTATTTTATATATTTAAATGCCATTTAACAAAGAAAAATCAACCAAAAAAAATGAGTTCATGTGTCACCTCTGACACACGTGTCATAGGTTCGCCATCACTGTTCTAGATCAAAGTTATAATATCTGCTAAACATCTAAGACAGAAAAGCACTATATCTCTTAGTGTGGTGAGGGATGAAGGATTCAATCAGACACTGGCCCCATCATGTCAGAAACTGGAGCAGAGGAGTTACATGATATGATCCATGTTTTAAGAGGCTCACCTCATCTATCTGTGTCCAATGCATTGAATGGTCGAGTCAAATTCATGTCGAATTCTGTTGCATTAGTCCAGGTAATAAAGAAGAGTGTCTTGAACTAGGGTTATAGTAGTGGCAACTAAAAAGGGTGTGTGGGTTTGAGTTCATTTTACTGTGACTTTCTGAATCTGATTGCAACCATTGTGCACTTCACTGTTAATATCCTAATAGTTAAAATCTCAAAAATTCCTTAGAATATTAAAATTGCTTGAACTAGCTGTATGCTCTAGATATGCAGAAAAGACTGCTAGTGCTGTTTACACACACACACACACACACACTCCATTAAAGTAAGTAAGAATGTAAATACACCTTTTATTTTTTTCCTAGCAGATAGGCTCCTCAGAGTCCCATTATTAGGTATTAGTTAGTGTGTGGTCATCAACAAATTTACAATCAACAGACTCTGAATACAAAGCCTTTAAGATTCCTGCAGATATAATTCACCAGTCAATAATGGAGTATAGCCCTAGTATTACTCAGTGGATAGAGCATCGGCCTGCAGACTGAAGGGTCCTGGGTTCAATTCTGATCAAGGGCATATATGTCGGTTGCAGGCTCCTCCCCAGCCTAGGCCCTGGTCAGGCATGTGCAGGAGGCAACCAATTGATGTTCTTCTCTCACATCGATATTTCTCTCTGTTTTTTTTTCTCTCTCTCTTCCACTCTCTCTAAAAATCAATGGAAAAATATCCTCGGGTGAGGATTTTTAAAAATAATAATAATGAAGTATAAGAGGGGAAGGAACGGGCTGGATGAAGAAGGTGAAGAGATTAGCCAAAGAACACATATGTATAACCCATAGACACAGACAACAGTGTGGTGATGGTCAGAGGCAAGGAGTAGGGGGGACTGCATGTAGGTAGGCAAAGGGGATGGGGGTATAATGAGAACATCTGTAATAGTGTCAACAATAAAAATAAAGTTAAAAAGAAGTAAAAAATGCAGTACAGTAATTCAAAGGATGTAGATATTTTAGAGTACAGAAAACAATAGCTAATAGTTATACCTGCACTTTTGCAGGTAAACATACCTATGGTAAAATATTGGTATAAGGATTTTGTAGAAGTGTGAAAGACAAATAAAAGCTTTTAATTTTCATAAAAATGTAATGATTAAAATGCATTATAATGTCATTCAAAAGAATACATTTTTGCCCATGCATATATTCCAGAAAATGTCCGAATTGCATAAAGCATTCAATCAGTTGCTCAAATGTACTAACCTTGAAAATTACAATGCTGTTTGCTAATTTGGGGGGGGGATTAAAAAAAAAATAAAGGATTCCATACATGTATTTTAAATCAGTGCTGGCGTGCATTATAGACATTTCAAGTCTGTTTATCCACCTTTAGGTGAAAAGGTTAGTTATAAGTAAGGGTTGGTGCTTGCTAATGTTATACAGAATTCCTTAAACAAAAGAAATTGAGACGTTCTTGAAAGGATTAACATTTTATGGGTCAGAATGGAGGACTATGACTTCCATTCAAATAAATATATATGGAAAAAGTCCTATGGCTAGAACGCACAGCTGGTGAAAACATAATATTCCCACATACATTTCATGTCTCTTTGACATGTGTATCTTCACTGTATACAGACCTATATACATACAAACTTTCCCACAGAAACATGCCACATACGTAGAATTGGAATGTGTACTTTACAAATAATTCTGCTACAGACAAGAAATACTAAGCAAAATAATGAAACTATATTTGGTATCTCACTCAATTCTGCAATGTTAATTTAAACATTTTTCTAATATGTTATTTTGAAGATTTCAAGTCATAAATGATCCAAGAATCCTATTTTAGCTCTAACAATAGCATTTTATTAAGCGTCACTCTTTCAGGGGTGCGTGATTACTTGTCAGAGAAGTTTGCAAAGACCACTCTGAGGCTTTCTGCTCTAAGGCTCACAGGTGGAAGCTGCAACCTTGAATCGACTCCAAGACACTAAGAACTTTTCATGGTACGAGTAAAAACAGCATCCTGCCGTCACTGTAGGTAGTCAGAAGTATAAACCCCATCCTTTCTATTTCTTTTTGATGCATTATATAAACTCTGGTAACATTTGATTCCAGAGGCTATGGGAAAAAAATACAACAATTAAACGTTCCTGTTCTAATTTACAAATTTCCAATTGGAAAGACTTGTATAGAAACTTTAGAAAATTGGAATCATTATAATACCAGAAGGAAAAGTCTTTAAAGAGAGTCAGACATTACATCATTTTTTTTTCTTTTCAAGTTTGCAGGTATTTTGCATGTGGTTTAACAGAGACAAAGAAAGACATAGCATCTTGCCAGTAGTTTCATCATAAATCAGATGTAGAATTAGCATGCTATTCAGAAACAGAAACTCAGTTTTCCTGATCTTCCTTCAACCCTCAGTGAAACTTTATGTATTTTATATTATTTATGACAGCCTGTTGCTTAAATGTAAGAAAAAAGCATTAGTAATATAGATAAGGAAATCTCAGCAGATCTCACCAGCAAAGAGAACACATGCTTTAAAAACTGTTTTATTGTAAGTTAGAGTAGAAGTACATATAAAACATGTTACTTGGGCCTTCCTCATCCTCCACTATATAATTATAAGAAGCTAATTATTATAACGAGGAAACAAGTACTGAAACCAAGAAGACTACATTTGGTAACCACTCAAAACAATGTTTGATACAAGTGGACACAATTTCTCATCTTCTACCAAGAAAAATTCCCAAAGTGGAAAACATGGTGTAGGCAAGGTCAAGTGTTTTTGTCAGATTGTCTAGGAAGAATAAGCCACACCTGCCCAAAGTACATCAGCGTCTTAAAGTGTCAAAGCTGGAGACTAGGAAGTTATAGATTTGATGAAAGCTAAAAGACATCCAGAATCTCCCGCAAACGTGGGATTAAATTTTTAAAGCTATGAAAGTCTATTGGGAGTTAAAGATATTTGAGTCTAATTTAAAGAGACACTATTATATGTAGTCCTCAATCTGCTGCTCCAGCCATCGGAAGGATCCTGCCTAATGAAAATCTTGCATGGGAAAGAGTGTTGATAGATAGGTCTTGAGTTGGAAGTATGAGGTCACTGGTTTATATCCCGAGGAAAAAAACCTGGACATAGTCCATGAAAAACAGCTGCTTTTGTAAAATGTAATGTCTTGCACACAAATGGAATCAAACTAGCTACTGTCATTTTTAAGGATTCCAATACTCTCAGAGAGAAGTGGACATCGGGACTCAAGCATTTCAGACACGCTGCTTCAGCATGAAAACACAATTTTCCTTGAAATAAATCAATAACAAAAAAATCCCCTTGCAGTCAGAGTACATAGTTTATGGCTTGAATTATTTATATTTATTAAGACTTGCTTTATGACTCAAAATGTCGGTTGTCTTGTGTTTCATGTTTACTTGAGGCGAAGGAATGTGCATTCTTATTGGATGGAGGGTTCTACAAATGTCAAGATGGTTGATAACGTATACATTTTCTGAAATCTTATATATATAATTAAGATATATATTGAGTCTATCAATTATATGAAGCATTATTGAAATATCTAAATATAGAAGTGCATTTGTGACCATTTCTATGTGTAGTTCTATAGTTTTTGATTCGTGTGTTTTGAGGCCTTTTTATTAGGTGAATAAATATTTCCTACTGTAATGGCCACTTGTAAAAGCAGTGTAAGTAGTTCCTCCCCCTCCCCCATCCTTTGGACCCGATCTGGCTGGCAGTGAATTCCAGACTGCGGTGGCCTTGGACCTGATTCCATGGTTCTCTGAGCCTTTCCTTACACACTCAGCATCCCACCCAAACTCACCCTGCCCCTCCTTTTCTATTAGACCTATCTGTTTAATGGTTTCAGTATTTTACAGAGCATGCCAAGGAAGCTAGCCAGTAACCCTGTATTCATGATTGGGAATCCCAGAATTTGATTCCGGTCTGAAAGGACCAAAAGGAGCCATGCGGTGAATCGTGCCCTAGACTGAGTTCTAGGCCTCACTGGGCCACTGCCTGGCTTTGAGACCTGGGCATTACCCTCTTAGCATCGGGGGCCTGGCTTTCAGCCCCTGGTACATGCAAGGCTCACTGTCCCACTGTGCAGGCAGGGATAACCCTCACCCTTCAGGAGGGTCTGGCCGCCTGCCTGGTGTGGGGATTCAGAATGCAGTGGTCAGTTAACCGTGTCTGCCCCAGGGGTCAGGAGAGAGGAATGGCTGCAAATGTGCCAAGAATTTGTCACCTCTCACCTAGATGCCTGGTCAAGGTCCCTCACCAGTCCCACCCACCCACAGAAGATTCTGCTCACTCAGCAAAGCATCACAAGACAGGGACCTCCAGTGATTGCCTGCAAGCAGGCCCAGTGCCATAGCCCTGTGACTGCCACAGCCCTGTGACTGCCATGAGACTCAGCAGGCCTCAATGAGCAGGACAGGCGGCCTCTTCCACTGTTCTGCCTCCAGGAGGACTCCCGCTCTGACCAGGACAGAGGGACATATGCCCCACCCCAAGGCCTGCATATATATGCATAGATACCGGATATATACTAAAAAATATACAATGGTTATACAGCATATATCATTTTACAACTTGGCCAAATGTGTACATAGATATATTCTAACCTCCCCCAAAAAAACTCTTGAAACTTACAGGAAGTGACTTATGTTTATTTATAGGTTTAAATATTTTTTCAATTACAGTTGACTTGCAATACTGTATTATATTAGTTTCAGGTTTACAAACCAATAATTAAACATTGTGTAACTTACTAAGTGATTGTCACAATAAATCTCACACCCATCTTATTTTTAGTTCTAAGCATATAATTGAAATTATAGAAAACTGTCTAAATTTTTATTCAGATAATTCATATTAACCAGTTTCATATGAATTAGATATTAAATATTTGTTGCATTGATTTTACAACCTTTCTCAGTGTTCTGTTTACTTTAAATAATTTTTCTTTAATTTGGAAATTTATATTAAAAGTGTGTTATAATTTACTAAGGAATCTACTGAAAACATGGATTATTGTTGTTACATTATCCTCCAAAAATATAAAGAAATGCAGAAAGCCCTGACTTGTGTGGTCCTGGCTAGTTGTTGGAACGTCGTCCCATGAACCAGGAGGTCACAGGTTCAATTCCTGGTCAAGGCGTATGCCCAGGTTTCAGGCTAAGTCCCCAGTGAGGGGTATGCAGGAAGCAGCTAATTGATGTTTCTCTCTCTCTCTCCCTCCTCCTACTCTCTCTCTATAAAGTCAATAAAAACATATTATTTAAAGTAAGTTTTCGTATTTAAAAAAAATAAATTGCAGACAATACTCAAACACAAAGAAAGGAATTGGGCTGCATTCATTTTTTTTCAGAATAGTGTGATACCTATGATTTTAAAATAATTCCCACCAAATATTTTCTCCCAAACATTTTAACATCCAGTATTTAAAATAAGTTTTGTTATATTTTTAATAATCAATGTCTGGCATTAATATGATAGTATCTCCCTAAATAGTCCTTGAGAGTAGGAGTGCTTTTATATATTTTAAAAAGGCTCTGTGACATACACGGTTGGGAATCATTGGGTTTAATAGTTTCCCTAAGCAAATTTCCTTACAGCTAGACCTCCAACAGTCTTTAATGTGTTAATTTGAAGTATAACACAGTGATATAGTTAAAATTTTCCCAAATTCATTTTCTGGTGGAATCCTTCATTCCACTGCACATCAAAGAAAACGCGTCTTTTATGGATCATAACACTGTAGGATTATTCATTCATTAACATGTATACTTTCATTAGGCAGAGACAGAGTCAGCAGTTCTTAATGTACAGATAATGTCACGTAAATGTTACCAGAAAATATATTCTAATTTTTGTTGGGTTATTTAAGATTTTATACACCAATGGTTTTCCTGCTTAGTTTTCTGTTTACCAGCCACAGAAATAAGGTAGAAGGTAGAGAGGAAATAAAAGGTTATATAATTCAAATTAAATTTCACTAAAGTAACACTTGAACCTCAAATACTATATTGACATTCAAGGGGAAGTTCATGGTAGAATTGATTAGTTAACAAAACAAAAATACATTTAAGAAAAGAGTAGCCACAATAATAGTTTAAGACCAAGTGTAAGAATTCATTTAAATACAGATATTACCAAAAATCACAACTTTTTCAAAAGGTTCTTCCTTTTAAAAACTATATGTATTTTCATCACTATTTCGTTACCCTCACAAGATTGTAAGGTAAAAGTTTTAAGGTCAATTATAACTCGCTGCTGTGTATATTAAATCAATGTGTGTGCTTTTTGTAAATGTTACAACTACTGATAGTTCAAACAACCTCTCCTTCTTTGATGTCTACAAAGATGATAACCAAATGCATGTATTTAGATGATGTGCTTTTCCGGATACACCCCCTTTTTGACTTCAAATCTGTTGATAATTGCTACTTTTGCAATAAGAGCATTTTCAAATACCTGAATCAAGACTTTCATCGCAATATCACTTACTGCTTCTTGACAGCTAATGAAGTGGCAAAGCAGGGCTGATAAACTCCAGAGCCTATCAAGAGGGGTGAGTGTAGCTTTTTTTAGATTCTGATTTACTAAATGAGGTGGAAGTCATTAAATTCATCAAAGAAACTCAGCTATGAACTTTTAAACTAATTTTTTTATTTTTTTAAGTAGAAGTAATTTCTCCCCTTTGAGTGTTTAGAAATGATAAAGCAAATTATAATTGGGAAAAGCCAGAACTTAAAAAGTATACCACTTTATTTTGAGTTTTATCAGTAATGGCATTTAGCCTAATAAGAAACAAATGCCTTTTTTAAAAAAAATAATGATCCTACAATAAAATTAAAATAAAATTTTAAAATCTTAGAAATCTTATTAAAAAGGTATTGCCACTTAGGGATGTAGCAAAATATATAACATCAGCTTTTAAAGCAAGTTTTGTGAGGTAGAAGTTCATAGGTTATTATTTTCATAACAATGTACTAATTTGAAGAGAAAGTTGAAAAGAATACCTATCCTGTGTTTTCAAAGAAATAAATATGTTTCAATTTTGAAGGTATAAAATTATTTTCAATTATTTAATCCAGAATTTAGAAATAGCAATATTGTTGTAAAAATGTGATTGGCAGAGATAATCTTTTAACTATTTATATGCAAAATAAACAAGTATCAGGAAAATGAAAGGATTAAGAAACCAGTGACTTTAGATAATGTTATATGACTCTTGTTCACATTGAACCACTCTGAAGGTTTCATTAGAACTATATAGCACAAACTCACCCTCCTCATGTTTAAAGGAAAATTTTACCCCTGTAATCTCTGCATTCAAAATAATGGGAGGGTCTTGTTTTTAATGTGTTTTGTGTTTAGCAGAGAATAAAAGATCATATTTCACTCTAAACAACATTTATTACCTATTATAACATTGTTCTTAGTGTTTTCATTTTGCTTTTTTCGTTGCTTTGTAAAAGCAAAGCAATGACATTTTTTTTTTTATGAAGTATAGAAGGAAGTTTAATAATACATTGACTTATGCTACTTTTTTGCCCATTCTTGAAAAAGAGTTAAATCTGCTTCGGAATTAGATATTTGTTCTTATGGCAATAAATGTCTGTGTGTCCTGCACTGGTCTACAGAATCCTTAGAGTCTGCGGTCCTGTGTGACCCAGGGATGTACTTGATTTAATGACTCCTGAGAGAGCAAAGATTTTCAACAAACCTGTTGGCTTCTTTTTCTGTCATCCTAGGGGATCTCTGAGTCATTCGGTGCCCAAGCAGAGATCATTAGTCAATGTAGCTGGTCCTAATGTCACCCACCCATGGCATCTCTTGTCTGGTCTTGCTGCTTCTCGGTGCCTGGAGCTGAAACAAAATTGCTCTTAGATGTTATTCCTAGGGGTTAATGCTTGAGGGAATCTGTAATAATAAAAGGGTAATATGCTAATTAGACCGGACATCATTCCAGACGTCCTTCCTGATGAAGCCGGGGCTGAGGGGAACCCAGCCTGGGTCCTGGGTGCCTGCGGGTGGCCCAGAGGAGGGAAGCCAGCCCGGTCCCAGGAGCCTGCTGGCGGCCGGAGGAGAAAAGCCCCGGTCCCGGGTGCCAGAGGGAAGCTGGTGCCGGCAGCCGGGGGAAGGAAGGCCTCTTCTTGCATGAATTTTCGTGCGTTGGGCCTCTAGTGGTTATATAAGGGCCTGAATGGGAGTTCCATGAGACCACTCTTTGGCCCCTTGCTCCTCCTCCAAGGGGATCTACTGCATGACTAGGGACATGCCAGGGGAGGAAAGGTCAGGGGGTCTCCACCACACACGCAACCATATTCCAGGGAAGGGAAAGTCACCCTGGGGGCACGGTTCTTGTTGTCCCAGTTTTGAGCTTTGCTAAGCAAGCAGGGTTCCGCCCCTGGTGACCTTCTGTGCCTGGCCATCGTCCTGTTCTGCTCATGTCTGTCTAGCTTCCTACCACATTTACTCTCACATAAATGTGTCCTATAATGGAAAAATACTACACTACTCAATTTCTTCAATAAAAGCTCATTTGCTCAGCATTAGAACAATTAAAATTTGGCCCAAATTATTTATGTAGTAATTTCATTTCCCCCATTTTACTTGTGTGTGTCAAAAATTAAAAGAAATGTTAATGAATTTTTATGAACTAGTTTCATTAGTTCATCTGACTCCCATTACTTAATATGTGGACTCCAAAATGAAGCATGTTATTAGGGGAAATATTTAGTGTCCATCATAAATAGGATATTATTGTCACTAAGATCAGAATATATTCAGAACACATTGTATGATTTTATCTAGAAATTTTTTTAGTTCATTGGTTTTCAACACCCTTCTCTCCCATTGCCCTCCCACCTCTCTCCAGGGAAATCTGATTCCAGTGAAATCCTTTTATGGGTAAACCAGAAGCCTTAATAATCAAAATGTATCTATTTCAGTTTAAGGAGTACAATATGTCTAGCCATGCTATATGAATGCCCTCTCTTCCTTCTCCCTCCCCACAAAGAAACATTAAAACAACCTGTCTGGCAACAACTTTAACTTTTTAAACTAACAAACATAAAATACATTTGTTTTTGGCACCCAGACACTGTGTCCTTAGAGAATGAAGAGATTAGAAGTAGTCAGAACAAATTATGGGTTATCTAATCCACATGCACTATTACAAACTCATAAACATATACATTTTACCCACCTAATCAGAAATTCATGTATTAATTTACTTTATACACATGCAGTAAGCACCTTCTGTTAGCAAATCTAGGGTTTAGATAATTCTTACTCCAAGCCAGATAAAGCTGCTCCTCTGACTTGGGTACTTGAATGATCCTTGAGAATGTCTAGATGATCATCTGGCCTTCCTTGTGTCCTTCTCTCTACATTCCAACTCCAAGCATTGAACAGATTCCTGTCTCCATGAACACTGAAATAAATATGTTCTCCAGTATGTTACTCACATAAATGTGTCCTATGATGGAAAAATATTGATGAAATACTTAATTTCTTTATTCAATAAAAGCTTATTAGCTCAGCATTAGAACAATTCAAAGAAATCATTCTTAGGCAGTTTTTTAAAATTCTTATACTGGGCATATGCAACAGGATAGTGAGTAACTAAGTGGTTTATAACTATTTAATTCTCTGTCTGTGAATATTTTCCATAGTTTTGTTACTGGAAAAATGAAGCATATATTTGAGTATAAGAAAACATTTGCTTTTTTATAGTCATGTGGAATGTGATAGTAATTTAACCCTGTGTGGTCCAATTTTATTTTTGTAATTCAAACAGTCTGGTCCAAATTGATTGACGGGATTGCATGTTGAGCCGGTTTGCGGTGTCTCAGCCTTGACGTTGGACCTGCTCCTAGCACCTGGTCTGTTGAGTTAGCCTCCACGTTGGACCGAAAAGGGTTACAGAGCAGACTGAACCTTATGGTGTGGTATCCTATATAATAAAAGGCTAATATGCAAATTGACCAAATGGCAGAATGACCAGTCACTATGATGTGTACTGACTACCAGGGGCAGATGCTCAATGCAGGAGCTGCCCCCTGGTGGTCAGTGCGCTCCCACAAGGGGAGCACCACTCAGCCAGAAGCCTTAAGCTGGGCTCACGGCTGGTGAACACAGTGGCAGTGGCAAGAACCTCTCCCACCTCTGTGGCAGCGCTAAGGATGTCTGACTGATAGCTTAGGTCCTCTCTCTACAGGGAGGGGGCCTAAACCGTCAGTCAGACATCCCCTAAGGGCTCCCAGACTGCGAGAGGGCACAGGCCGGGCTGAGGGACTGCCCAAGTGCATGAATTTCATGCACCGGGCCTCTAGTATGTATATAATTGACCAAGACTATCTGGAAAATAACCCACTTTCAATTGTATTAATCAGAGAAACTCCCCCTCCTTTTTCTTCCCCCCCACCCCCACTTTGCTAATGCTAACACAATGCTTACCACTAAGAGGCATTTAATGAACACTTGCTGGTGAGCTGACTGATAACAGAACCCTGACTGTAGAAGAGCCTTATAAGTAATTAAGACATAAATCAGAATCCAAAACAAAATTTCAATCTCTAGATTACTATCCCATCTCTCAAAGCACTAAATTAAATCAATGTGAACTGTAAGAAAAGGATCTACACTTTAATTCTAAAGTTTTACTGACTAATCATCTTGCACATAAATGATTAATTACAATTCATGTTTGTATTAATCATTGTCCACCTTACAACATTTATTTACTTTATGTAACAATGACATATAAACTCATTGTTATTCTTCCAAGAAATAAAAATTAACATTGTGCATTAGTTATTTTCTAAATTGTTTGCAACTTTTATTTTTTCAGCATATACTTGTACTAAAAACTGACCAATATCAAGAATCATGCAAAACAAAATATAGAGAAAAATTAAATCCACATTTTCCTAGAAATTTATTTAGAAAGCACATTGAACTGAGAGCTAGGAGAGCTGAATTTAAATCTGACCTGTGCAATTGCTATGGATAAAAGTCACTTACACTTTTTTTGTAAATGGCAGTAATCAGATTCTTCTAGCTCTCAAATTCAATAATTAATTATCTAGTTAACCATTTCCTCCACATATAATTATATCCTATGGCACTATGCTAACGTTATATGGAGAACTAAAGCATGTACCCTAATGCCCACGCAGATGAGTGGCATGCAATTAATGCATTAGTGTGTCACGATCAAAGCAGGTGGGGCATCAGAGGATGGAGTAGTACCTGCTAATTCTCAAGGCTTTCATGAGAGAGGTGGCTTCTAACTGTACATGGAAGCACAATTAACAGGGAAAATAAATTAGAAGCAAAAGGGGACAGGCCAGGTTTAGAAAAGAGTAAACTGGCCATTTCTTGTAGAATTGTGGGACTTCTGGAAACAGAAATAATATATGCGACCAAAGGAAGTTCAGGGACTGCAACTTTTATTAGGGAGATAGGGCTAAGGTAATGGTGGCAGTTGAAAGTGTATTGTTTTTAAAATAAAACTATTATATTTTTGAAATATACTCACAACAATTTATATGATGACTAAAGGCCCAGTGCACAAAATCCGTGCACAGTGGGGCGGGGGGTGGGGGGGATTGGGGGTTGTCCCCCTCAGCCCAGCCTTCACACTTTCCAATCCGGGACATCCCTCTCACAATCCTGGATCGCTGGCTCCTAATCGCTCACTTGCCTGCCTGTTTGGTCGCCTAACTGCTCCCCTTGCCGTCCTGCTCACCCCTAAGTGCCCCCCGCTGCCAGCCAGGTTGCCCCCAACTGCCCCCCTCCCTCACTGGCCTGGTCGCCCCTCATGGCCCCCCTGCCGGCCTGGTCACCCCACACAGCTTGCTTGTTCAGTCATTTGGTCGTCCTTCTCCAACCCCCCTGCCGGCCTGGTTGTAGGCAGCCATCATGAGAGTGTGATGGTCACTTTGCATATTACCTCTTTATTATATAGGATGCCTTAAAGATTATATTAAAGGTGAGAGAAATTGAAGATAGGGGACCAGTTAAACTATTGCTTTAAGCTATAGTTTTTAGTAGTCATTGCTATAGTACTGAAAAGCAAGTACTATTGATTTGTTTTTATTAAGGAGTCCAAATATATTCTTTCTTTATTAGTAAGTTCCACAATGGATCCTTCTGTAAAATTAGATTTTCCCAGAAGATGATGACATTTTAGGTTGTAGACATGTCTATTTTCAGGTTTTATTTCCTGTCTTTCATTTCTGTTATCTTCTCATTAATCATTTTTTTTTTCTTTCAAAAAGAATTGATTTTCGTATTTGTTTGGAACTTTGATAACCAGAATTTACTCTCTTTGCTAAGTCAATTCTCCTTTTTTTCTGTGCTCTTTAATTGCATTTTGGTAAACCTTTTATCTCCTATTCTGACAATGAGGGAGTGAGCTGGAAGAGTTTACAAATAGTTGTTTTGACTTGAAAAAAAGATCCAAAATGTTGGATATATTTTCTTCTGGGAAAAGATATTCTTCATTTTTTCATATTTTGGTCATTGATGTGTTTCTTTTTAATTCCTATCAAAAACAGTCTGTGGAGTAGTCTCATGTACCTTTCACTCCTGCCTTCACTGTACTTTATACAGTAGTTTCCTTTTATAAAAGAAAAGGAGAATGCACACATAATTTCGTGTGTGTGTGTGTGTGTGTGTGTGTGTGTGTGTGTGATTAAAACAGTGCCTGGCGTGCCATGTTAGTTGTGATGATAATCATGATCATGATCATCATCATCATTATCATCATCATCATCATGCTGACTTTGTACTTTAGCTATACTTTCAATTTTTATAGATATTTTACAACAGTTTTATAGTCATTTGGACTCCTAGAGTTTGTTTTTATAATAAAGCAATTGTAAATATAAGTTGTATAATTTGTAGCCCCTTTATTACTAATTCTATCCTACCTGGGATATATGGGTGGGTGCCAGATTTCAAAATTCTATATTAAAATGTTTTAGGCTTCACTGTATTGGATATATTCTCTTAAGAATTTCTGGCTTGATATTTCATTGTTATTGTTTCCTTCTTTCATTTAGTATGAATATTTTCTTGCCCGTTTTTCTTTATTTTTTTCTATGAGATTCAATGGAAGCTTTCTCTCTCAAATTTACCTAAAAAAAAAAAAATGTCATATTTGGTTTTGTAGAAGCATTCTTTTGTTGGCAGTGCAAAATATCATTTATTGATGTAAACCAAAAGAGGAAGTTTAGAAGGAATATAATTATAACAATTAAGGGAAGAAATCATGACAATTCGAACTAGACAGTGACAGTGAGTATATAAGCAAAAGAAACTGTAGGAGAAGTTGTTATAGTGTTAAATAAAACTGAAGTGATACAGAACTTATTATAGTGTTAAAACTTGTAGTGTTAAACATAACTGGATTGGATCTGTGGATGATGAAGAGGCTATGGTTTGCATGATTTTTTGGGTGAGTGATATTTGCAACCAATTTGAAAATATACAGAACCGTGATGATGTCAGTAATGGAGAAAAGAAAAGGAAGTGAGTTCTGTTTAAGTAATGCAGACTCTGAGATTTTTGTACAATATCTAAATAGAGGTTTCTGGTAAGTCTTTTTTTGAGCTTTGAAGGGAAATCTGTCTTGGAAGATATGCATTTTGTCAAAATACTTCTAATTGTGAAAGCAATAGTTGCTGATAAAATTACTCACAGAGTTATAAAAAGAACAAATGCATAGCAAATAGAATAATACAAATATTGACAAGCCTATTAACTAAGACAAGTTTTGTGCCAATGAGAGGTAACCAAACTTCTCAACAGTCAGTTATTTGTATTCCCCAAAATGTATTATTACATTTCTTACATTTCTGCTCAACAACCAGTTCTTAGTATTCTCAAAAATTCTAGAAGTAATATGGAGCAAGATATAAAGGCCCTGGCCTCTGGCATCAGATTGAGGTGGATATCTTGAGTCTACATCAAGCCAGCTCTATGACCTAGGATATTCTTAGGTTTGTTTGTTTGTTTGTTTGTTTGAGTCTATTTCCTCATGAGATAAAATGGGGATGAAAATTTTCATCTCATAGTGTTGCCATGAGGCTTAAGTGAATCTACTAGTACTTATAAACCATTCAGCAGATTTTGGCATATAGTAGATACTTAAAACTTCTTCCTCTTATATTTTCCTTATTTCTACCTCCTGGTCTTTATTCATGTCCTCTGCATGGAATTCTGTACTACACCTCTTTCTGCTGTTGTAAATCCCATATATTACTTAAGGTCGGGTTTAATTGCCACACCCTTTCTCCAAGGATTATTCACTTCTTGTGACATTAATTCCCCCATCCCCTGTTAGCTTCTTCAGTTCTTTTTATTCTCTTTGTTGTTGTTCTTTTCATTGTTTGCTTCTCTGATGCCATTTGTGTAACTTTCCATAAAGGTTCTATTAATCTTTATACTCCACATACTTCTTAGCCAATGCCTATGTGTTTACATAATAAGAACGAATATGTATTTGTTGAATTAGTAGTTGAATGACTCCACTAAATAAATAAAACAAATCCGAATCCTCAGATTAGATTGTGAACACATGCTTTTTAATATTATACAAAGTGGATAAAAGGTTAATATCACAGCTGGGCCTACTCTTGAGCTTTCACATGCATATTTAAGGGAAACTGTCTTGCCTCGTCCTCACGATTTGGGCCAGGGCACTGTGTATTATGTGGGATATAGAAACATGGACGGTAGTCTTAGCTCGGAATTGATCTTTACTTGTCCCAAGCTAAATTGTGGGCACCTTGTACCCTGATCAGGGAGTCTATCCAAGGCAAAAAGTTTCAAATTCTGCAATAAAATGAGGCCTCCAATAGCCTAGGAGGTTAAATAGTGTTTCCCCAGACTTCCGTTGCTTTGATGGCCCTAATGCTTATTCTTCTAGATAATGAAGCCACTTACAACAATATTTGTAAAATTAAAGATGTTTTATATAGAATACCAACCATTCTAATCCATTGCTAAGTGCAAAGAGATTCCATCAAACCAGTGTGTGCACAAGCTATATCTCTCCCTTCCTTCAGCAAACTAATGAGTATAATTCCCATCTCAATGAAATGAAAAAAAAATAAAGGTTTCTGAATATTTCTTATTTCTTAAAGAGAAATGGCTTCTATATAGTTCAATGAAGAGAAATCATTGATTGGTAACTATAGCAGGCAGTAGCCAGATCACCATGTGTTAAGTCTATGCTCATGTAGGACCTCAGATTAACACCCAATGTTTTGCTTTGTTACCTTGCAGAAATGCTGGAATCCAACAATGTGATCACTTTCAATGGCTTGGCCAACAGCTCCAGTTACCATACCTTCCTTTTGGATGAGGAACGGAGCAGGCTATATGTTGGAGCAAAGGATCACATATTTTCATTCAACCTGGTTAATATCAAGGATTTTCAAAAGGTATCTTTATTCTAATATATGCACTGTGGTACTTTTAAAACATCTCAAGGATTCTCTAGCTATATAACAGTGGGGCAACTGAAATTTGTTTGAATTAATACTTTATCTTTTCAGATGCAAACAAAAATAATACATTGGTTTAACCATCACAAATCAATGGCTGCAGTAAACCATAAAAATCTTCAAGAAAGAAACTATAGTTGTTGTTTTTTAAATGATATAGTTATATCATTTGCCTGCATAAAATAAATATCTGAACCATTATAGAAGTATGTTATAATTTAATTCATGTATATATGTATGTATGTATATACTATGTGTATATAAATATAAATGTCTGCATTTCTATATTGCCAGCAAATACATAGTTCATCAATCACTGTACACATGCTTAATCTCGTGTGTCAACTGTGCTTGTAAATAAAATTTATTGGAAAACGGACACTCATTCATTTACATATTCTCTATGTCTGTTTTTATTCTACAGTGGCAGACTTGAGTAATTGTGATAGAGATCATCTGGCTAACAAAGCCTAAAATATTTATTATCTGGCCTTTTAAATAAAATGTTTGCTAAATCCTCATCTGGAAGATCAATTTTCGGTGTCAGGCTTTTGCTATGGGGTCACTTAGGCACTATTTATCAGTTTTATCCTAATCCTTTCTAGTGTTTCCAGCTTATTTAATTAATAAGTTATACAGTTTTGAAAATAAATATTGACTGAAAATTTTGTGGAAATTGTGCTACTGCGTCTAAATGCTATATTCTATGTCAAACATTTTCCCTCACTCACTATTTCTGGTTTTAATTCTTTGACTTTTATGTTTATACATCTTATATCTAACATCATCTTATAATTTCCTCAAGAATTATGACACCATATTATTCCCTATAGACTTTATGACAATAGTATATGCTTAGGAAATAAGTTGTTGAAGAACATTAAAAATAGGGTCAAAAGGGCTTAATAGACAAATACATTCAAACAGATGTAAATCCTTAAGTAAATTGTATTTACTTTTAGAGGCATTGTGATATAATTAAAATTAAAATATGTTTGAAGTGGGATGTTTTAAAATTAGAACTATGTTTTCTATTACTAGAATAATGATTTTAAACTCAAGAACAGGAGATATAACATTATGACACTGTGCAAGTCACCTAACTTTAATTCATTATTTCATTATAGCAGGGGTTGGCAACTGTAGGTTTACAGTTGTTCATATGAAAAATAATACAATAATTAATAAATAATAATATAAGAATGAACTGTGTTTAGTGTAATCACAACTATAAACCTACCTTTGCCCACCCCTATTTATTACAAGTATCATTGTTAGAAGAGACACCGAGATATATCCTGGGCATATGGCTCTACAATTTTTCTCATCTATAAAATAATAGGCTATCTTATAAGATAATTCAGTTCTTTTCAATTTGAAAACTAACTGAATATATAAACCAAGTTAAGACTATTCAGAAAAAAAAAGTAAATACATTAAATATATATACTGAAGAGATATGTACTCATATTGTCTAGGTATCGATATATTCACTCACATATTTATATTTATATATGAATTTTATAAAATGATAAAACATTATAAACACCCAATATTTGAACTGATATAATCTCCTATTGTTAAAATATCAAAAATTAGATTGTGCCCCAATACAGATAGGTGTCATTGGATTTGCTAAGGGAAACTAAAAGATTATATTAGAATTTAGATGAGGGTAAATGCTTTAATATGATTGAGGGGAAAGGTATCTACAGTCCTCTAAGCCACCAGGAACACCTTGGCTATCTACCAATGTCACAGTATTCATGAAATATAGGAACTTTGGAAAGGATGAAGACCAAATATTAGGCATGAAAACACAAACAATTATTTCTTAATATGTTTTGCATACAGTAAAAAGAGTGACTATTTTTAGAGCTATCTATCTAGCTTCATTTCCCCCTTTATCTCCTGAAAGTAAAATAAAGCTACTCTTAGCTATTAAAAAATATACCTTTCTAAGATGGGTTTTTCTAATCCTATCAGCTATTTGTTCTAGCATGTCATGCTGAGATTTGGATTAGGGAAATGGATCCAGTGCAATCAATCTCTTCACTAGATTCTCACCTCCTCTCAAGATGATCTATCTCTCCCCAGCCTGCCTGAGAGTTCTTTCCACTACACATTGATTAGCTCTGCAGGCATACCTGGGAGATATGGCAGGTTTGGTTCGAGGCCTCTGCAATAAAAGAGGTGTCCCAATAAAATGGGCCAAAATCTTTTTGATGGTGGAGGGTCTTTGTCTTTAATTTGTAAAAAACACAACATATGTGAAGCGTACTAAAGCAAAGCACAACCCTGTATTGCCTACATGAATGTCTGTGTTGCTCAGCTCTCATAGACAGCAAAGCCACCTGGGTACATGCATCATGAGTGATTTCAGCTAATACCAATGAACTGAAGCCACTGCATAGTCTAAACGGAAAGGCTCCTGCCACATAATGCTTTATGGAACTCTCTTTATCTCAGTTGCCCCAATTTGGTCTGACAGACTATAATGCCGGATCTAGTTTTAATAGAACTTAATTGGCATAAAATAATGTTTCTTCTCTGCCCTTAGATTGTGTGGCCAGTATCTTACACCAGAAGGGATGAGTGCAAGTGGGCTGGAAAAGATATTCTGGTGAGTATCAATCTATTAAATAATTTTAGTAATTGCATGTAGTGATTTATCACTCTATAATCATTGTTGCTGTGTTATCTTAACACCATTCTTTACTTGTGGATTTAAATACTCTTTAGAAACAAAATATTAGTTAATCTTGTATATTTTTATTATTATGTAAAGTATTGGCAGTGTTATATAAGGTAAGTAAAATAACAACAAGCCTAAATAAAGCAAATCTATGTTCCCTTTGATTGCTTATACATATGCAAAAGATAACAAAATGCAGTTTTGTAGCACATATATTTATTAAGACAATTCTTTGTACAGATTGGCTTTAATATGTTAATTTTTCTTGAATTCCTTTTAAATTATATGAAATATTTTTGCCTCTGAGTCATCATAATTAAACTACCCCTCTTGTCTTCTTTTTATTCCTTTCTGTTTCCCTTCTTTTTTTTTATTTTTTACTTTCCCCATTGTCCTTCCTTCTTCTTTTTCTTCCTTCCTTTAAACATTCCTTTCCTCTTTCCTTGCTTCCTTTTTTTTCTTATATGTTGATATTCCAAATTATTCATTGTACTTGAGCAAGTATCTTAATTTTTTTTCTATTCAAATGTTTTGGAACATTTTGAATATTATCCTAGAAGCAAAGATCAAAATTTCTGTGCCTCTGATAAAGATTTTGGAGTCCTGTGGCATATATGCATTTTAATTTGCCTATTAACACACAGATAAACAATAGAGATTTGAAAAAAATACCTTATCTACTCTGGTGTTATCATGATATCTAGCTCACAGAATTCCTTTAGAACTCAAACAATCACAAGTGAAATTATGACATAGACTATAATGCACAATACAAATATTAACTATTATTGTTGTTATTATTTGTGTATGTTGCTTAGACAGTATCTAAGTGAAATTAGTTTGGTCCTGCCCCTCCCCCCGCAACTCTGCTAACCATGCTGTATAATAAGAGATTCTAGTGTGAGCCCAGATGCAGTTAATTCAGCAGCTGCAATATAGTCATGATCCTCAAAGTACTGTATGGGTAGCCCTGATCATGACCTCAGAGGTTTCCTCTCTAAGAAGGGTAAGTTTATTATATTTTCCTGGCTTACTGAAAATGCTTATGGGTTTTATAAAACTAAATTAAAAGGAACTAAGACATCATTTTATAGTACCTTATAATCAAGATTCTAAGAACTTATAAATCATGTTTCATATTTTATGGTAAAGATAGGTAGTTATGTGTCTATTGAGAGTTGTAAACTTTTAAAAGTTCAATGGTATGGCAATATTATCCAAACCAATCTTTGCAAAATCAACTAACTAATGTAATACGATAGAATCTTTGTCTTTGTTATTCCTTTATGTTATGCATTAAATCAATTCAATTGTTGTGGATTTAAATAATCTTTTATAACACTTATCTAATAAAAGGAAAACCTAATAGTTTTTAGATATTTTGGTTTAATTAAAAAAATGCATTTTTCCTCTTGTTCTAAACACCAAACACAAAAATATATTTACACAGTAAAATGTATTTTATACTATTTTTCTAGTAACCCATTTCTTTACTATTACTTTTTACTGACCTATTATTCAAAATATATTTTATGCATTTATAATTATTTTATTAAAGTTTATTTTACTTTTTAAATAACCTCATTTATGCACTTCAATTTATCTATTTCATTTAAATCAGATATATGGCATTGATTGATTATTTTTGGATTATTTAGATACAGACCAATTTTTTTTTCATTTCTTTCTAATGTAATTTTAGAATAGCAATTAGTTGACTCCCTGGGATTTGTAACATTTCTTCCTTGATAAACATTTCTAAATAAATAGCGTACTTATTTTTACCAATAATTTCTGAAATTATCACTTGGGAATAAAGATGAAAGGTAGAGTTTTTTTTTTTATAATTTTCATTCGACACCTGATTTTTGAAGTGATACATGGACAGTTTGATGGAAATTCTGCACTCTTGCGGAAATAATCGTCAGCTGTGACTTATGGACAGTGATTCCTTTCAAAGAGCTCTTGTGATGCTGAAAACCACAAGAATGAGGCTTGAGTGGTTTCTGCAGCCATGGGGACTCCAAGATAGAATTGTAACCAAAATAGGAACTGAGCTGAGCATTTATAGAAAGTAAACTAATGACCTCCCTGAGTGCTCTCTTTGGTTTCTGGAACCTGCGTTTACCCTTTCTCTTTGGTCTTCAGTGTTCTCTCAGAAAGCCCTCCGGAAATAAGGCTCCTTTAAACAAACAGTCCTGGGGGAAGTGCTCCCTTCTCAGTATTAGATTCAGATGCAGGGATTCAATACGAAAAAACGGCACAAAAAAAAAGAAAAGTGGGGCAAAGACACTGGCTAATGTTATGTACCTTGAGCGTGGGTGAAGATTGTGTCACCGAGTGTAACATCATACAGAAAGCTGAGCCCTTTCTCCATTCTCCCAGGCATCTGGGAAGACACACACCGTCATTTCTCATGGCTCAGTTTTGCATCAAATGCATATGTTGTCAGCAACTGGAATTTGAGCAGCTATTCCACAAAGATGGACTTTGTGGTAACGAGGGAATCTGCGGCCTAAGACACAGTTACTTATATTCCTGCTCTGTGGCGAGAGAGAGAGAGAGAGAGAGAGAGAGAGAGAGAGAGAGAGAGCATGCATACATGTGTCTGAGGCTGCTGATGACATTTCTGACAACAACATTCATCTAAATTTATTTTTTTCCTCTTGTAGAAGTGAATATAGAGGATATATACCAATAGGCCTTCTTTTCTTGGTGTTGTAGGTTCTAAACCTTTGTTGTGGTTTTTCTATATTACAGGAGTGAACTGCTCATGAACTTTCCCATTGTTGTTACTTGAGAGTTGTAATTTGAAAAAAAAAGTTATGTAATATATTATATCATTGAACAGAGACCCTGAAAAAGGAAATAAATGCAATCCACATATGTCCATTCTGACTGCTATGATCCACTTTACTTTCATTTTTTATATAGCCCTAATGCTTAAAATCCACTTTGTTATTCACAATAACATTTCTATTGGGGGATTAACTTCCTTGACCCTGTTTTGCAAGTGAAAACTGAATACATGCTAAACTGGTAAAGGAATCTGTTTCGAATCACTCGCTCTCTGACTCTTCTTTGTTTATCCTATTAAATCATCCCTCTTTGCACTGTTGCCATAAAACCAAATGGCAACCGTATGACTGTTAGAAATATTTTGAATATCATTGGAAATCAAAATCTCAGCCATCTGAGATGAACAAAAAAAATCAGATTCTCATAACATTCCTATTGTTGGATACATTTCAAAGTGTAATATTTCATGCACCTGAATTCTGGGACATTTTTGAAATTCTTGAGGGATTTATTTTTATAATTTTGTCCTTAGTTGTTATTATTCACTTTTGATGCTATCATAGATGATACCGTTTTGTCAAATTATTCTGGCTCAAATTGCAAGACCTTAGCAACACTAATTTCTGCCACATGAATGCAATTGAGAGGTTGATGCTACCCAAGCATCTTAAGTTGCAGTGCAGCCTAAAATGCATGTTAGTCCTTGAATTTCATTTACCTTTTCAAAGGTCAAAATTGACAAGTTTAATATTTTTATTTTATCTTAGAAACTTCAAGGAATTATAGAAATTTGTTAAATGGATAGTTAGAATAACCTCCTCATTCTACAAAAGTCAATTATAACATTTCATTAAATCTCTAAATCCTATGTATAATTATTGGGAGAAAAATTTTCATGGGTCTCTCACACTTCTGCACACCTGATGAGAAAAAAGTACTAACTGCCTATTTTGTGGACTATAGTTAGGGATATTTGTAGTGAAGAGGCCTGGAAGGCACTGTCTCTCTGTGAAGCAAAAGGCTGGTTTGCAAACAGCCTTGAGAAGTAGAGATAGGGTCTCCATTGGCACAAAAAACAGGTTTGCTTACTGTCCAGTCAAATGAACATAATGCCTCCCTCGAGTTCCAATACGCTTTGACTATTATGAAATATTCAGATTACCTCCACCTAGGGTTTTTCCCCTGTAATACAATAAATGCCAGTGTCACCTGGCTCTTTTCTCACTGCCCAGAGGGAATTGGAGCTTGAGGAACTGGCATAAGAAATGCTGATACTCTGAGTACTGCTATTTCTGCGATAAAGTCTTTTATCTCTGACCCAGGAGACATATATCTTCTGCCAGCATCCATGAAACTGTGCCAGGGTAACTTATTTTACAAGTAAGACAAAAATCACAGACCCTTCACAGTTCTTGACAGTATGGATTACAACTGTTTTTTTGTGGACAAGATGATCTCACAAATGAAAGACTATAGTCAGTTTATTCATTTTTTAAATATATATTTTATTGGTTTTTTTACAGAGAGGAAGGGAGAGAGGTAGATAGTTAGAAACATCGATGAGAGAGAAACATCGATCAACTGCTTCCTGCACACTTCCTACTGGGGATGTGCCCGCAACCAAGGTACATGCCCTTGACCAGAATCGAACCTGGGACCCTGGCATCCACAGGCTGATACTTTATCCACTGAGCCAAACCAGTTAGGGCAGTTCATTCATTTTTAAACATGATTCCCAAGATGAAATTTGATGACATTTCAGGTAGAGATAACTTATTTTTTATGAAGGCCAGTGAATACCTTATTTATTAAATATCAGAGAAATAAGCACAGATTTTCATGTGTACCAAGATGTGAGTGTATTGCTGCTTGGGGTTAAATTTCAGGTAAATTAAATAGGATTATAGTTTTAATTTGACATTCAAAAGTGGTCGTAGTAATAATAGCTAACACTTATTGAAAACTTGTTAAATATATTTGGTGTTGTTCTTAATGAATTGCTTTTATTAGCATATGTATGTAACTCATATTTGGATATGAAATACATATTTCAAAGCAATTGGATGAACTAGTTTTATATCTTAGGTAAGAGACATACATGGGAAATGAAGCTTTACCATTAAAATTACTTTAGAAACTAGGTTTTATTCTTATTTTTAATTCATATGTTTTGCTAATAAAAAATATGATGGTAATCATTGTGACTGAATTGTCATGAATTAAGTTATATATATGCACTGTTTTGGAACTCTAAGAGACTCAAGATTAAAATTTAAATGCATTTTAAGTATATATTAACAAAGTAAATCTAGCACTTGTAATAGAAACATTATATAAAAATTTCCAGAGGGCCTGGAGATTTTGAATTGTGTTCCTCTTTATTAGAAATTTCAATTATATCCTTAAATGGCTGAAATGAAATTTAAATGTTTGTCATTGATTGACAAATGAATATTCAGATTTAAATGGGCACCATATTTCACCCACACATCAGTTTACATACTCATTTTTTAGAGTACAATAAGAATTTTATACTCTGTAAATTTCATTAGAATGATTTGAACAATTCCTCTGGGAACAGGATTTTGGCAAATGTCTTCTCACTACATAATTAGCAGGTTGTTCCAAGTTGCTGGAAAGAATAGTTTCTAATAGTTGTCATTGGTATTTTTGTTCTTTATTCACTTGATAATCTTCCTGAATGAAATTTTACTTATTTCTGAGGCTACACTAAGCATCATATCATAGATTTAACGTGAACTTTGGAAATATGAGATGAAGAAAGGTTATGAAGGTGCATATTAAGGACCACCTACAATCAAAGCCAGTGAATAGCGCAAATGTGATAACTATATTTATAGCACAATATAAAAGAAAATATAAGCCAAAAAGGAGAAATTACCAACTTCTCTGGTCCATATGGAATTTCAAAGTGAAATTATTCAAAAGTATTAAATAGAAGAGAAATACTTTGGGCAACTTGTGTTAATATCATGGTCTGTGGTGGCTATGTGTATAATCATTTTGACCAAGTTTGAACGTTTCAAGTAATTTGAAAAGAAAATATTTATAAAATATTAAGCAGTATTTCTAAAACTTCAAAACAAACAGTCAATCTGGAGGTATAAAACCAGTCAAATGGGATACTTAACTGAAATGAGCATTTCAGTATAATGATTTGGTAGCTTAGTGCACGAGTCTTTACTTAGTGTATCACGTCATTCAAACCACTTTAAATTTATTTTCCAATTAATATCAATTTAAAGATGATATGGTTCAGTCATATGAATAGACTTATATATTTAAATAACTAGCCATGAAATAATGCCAATTTTGTTGTCCTCGTTAAATCAGAATTAAAGAAAAATTCTCTAACATTAAAACAAAACATTAAGGTGGAAAGGTCAGTTGATTTTATTATGCCGTCTTTCTTGATAGTGAAGGTAAAAATATCTCCCAAGAAAGACAAAACAGCCTGAACACCATTTCATAAGACTTGAGTTTTAAAACTCAAGTTACAAATTCAACATTAGGTGGCTAATATTGTAATTAGAAGATAGTTAAATCTTAGTTTTAATAGATATGTCCCTTTAAAGAAGAGATTTCTAACATCCTTCAGTGAATGTCAAGGTATTAGGAAGACATGATTATGGATGATCTGATGTCAGCACAGTGTTAAAAAGAAAAGATATGAAACCTTATTTTTAGATAAGTATGGAGCAGCCTAAATAGAGAGAGGGATGAAGTGAGTGACAGGAACAATCTCACGGATTGCTACTTTGGTATGAAGATTCTAGTATTCCGCTAGCTTGCTAAATAAATGGACTAGAGGAAAAGAAAGTCAACAGATTAACATCAGGATTTAAGCCTGTTAATGGATTTTCATGCAGAAATGAATCCACCCATCATGATAGGGAAAGGCTTTCCCAGCTGCAAGATTATGCGTTAAAATGTTTCTACGTAAACTGCAGATGGGATGTAGACTTATTTTTTTCTTTTTAAATGACTGCTCATTGACCTGAGGCAATGCTGTACTATACTCCTTCATTTTGGGCTAATTTATATTTGTACCAGAACAAGTTGTTAGATTTAATCATGAACTGAATATATTTGAATAGAGATTGTTCATCTTCACAGTCTTCTCTCCTTTTTTCTCTTATTTATAGCAAAATTTCACTGTTCCATCCATAATTTAAGAACATGCAAGGAGGTAATTGGAATTGGAGGTAAATTATATTCTTTTGTGAAAAGTCTAATTATCGGAAGTTAGTTAAAAACACCTCAATTCTCTTTAATTTTCATGCATGGAGCAGTTGTTTTGACAGATGGATGGACTTTATTTTTGTAACCGTGCGGGAAAGACTGTGTAACAGAGTCTAATCAGTGCTACATATTTGTAATGTTTGTTTTTGAATCACTGTGCATTTGGCTTCTATATCATTTTCTGGGAGTAGACATTTTCTTTCTAATTTATTTTTCCAGGCTAATATCTCTATGTGTAATTCCTCTGAAATTACACATTTGATCCGAAAGGACTGGAAATCCTAAAAAAATAAGTGCAAATGGTTTGTCACTGAGGATGATGAATCATTGCTCTTCAGGTGTGGCCCTGGGGTTTACCGGTTTATGACTGCCTTTACTTTTACTTCTACGCTAAGTTAACAATTTATAATGCTGTGGGTCTGGAATACGTATCAGTAAAATAAGAGATCAGTATGGTTGCCTGACTCTCGAAAAGCCAAGTTGTTGCTAAACTTGTCTGTGTATATCAACTTAAATTCCAAAAAGGAGCAAGGTTTGAAAATGAATTCATTTTGAACTGATTACATTCCCTTTATTACGTTGTAAATCCGCCAGTGCTGAGCAAAGCAGTGCAGTAGTCTAATGCCAAAAAGTACATTACATTCTGAGTTTTAAGAATCGTCATGGTTCAAGGAAAGGTCAGAAACACGCTCCTTCTGTCTCCCTAGAGCAGAAATGTGTGAAGTGTGTTTCCTTTTTCTGCCACGCTTCCTTCTTTATAATGGAATGTCCAGGCTGCTTCCAAATAAAGTGAATATCCTGTTTTGGAACACTCCAAAACCTTGGCAGCAAGAAGCTAGGGAAAGAAGGCAAATGAATGACAGGATTGACACTCTTTTATGTAGGTTTTCTGTTTAAAGAACAAATCCTTACCAACGATGTTTCTATCAAGTTTTGGGTGCATGTTCTTTTTCTGTCCAGTTCTTTTAATTCATTGTTTCCACTCCCTTATTGTTGATGAGTTTTCTTGAAGCTATTTTTGGCCAACTTTGAAAGTATTTAATTAATTTTCTTTGTTTCAGTTCAGTCTTCGCACACTGGAAACCCAGGAAATTTCTCTCCATTTTATTTGCCTCAACCTTCACCTCAGAATAATATTGAAATAGCCCCTGGGCATGGCAACAATACAACCTGCTGCCAACTGGGAGAGTTCAGTGGGGAAATGAAAGGGACCCTTCCAGGCCTAAGGCCAGTAGGGTGGGTCTAGTTGCTTTCTAGCACAGATAGACTCCTTATCAGCATACTCCCTGGTGAGAATGGTGTGAAACATGTGCCAGATTTCACAGCCCTGGTTCTGCCATTGATTTTTTTTTTCTTCAGCTGCTCCAAAGAGGAATAGTTGTCACATTGTAGAAGTTCTTCTTTGACAGTTAATAGAGAACAAATTAAAATTATTATATTCAGTGTAGCTCTATTCCATCCTTTTCAAGAACCCTAAGAGTTCTTCAATCATTACTTTTTGCCAATCAGTTACATAATCTATAAGAGATAAGAACCAACAAATTCTATGATTTTAGAATTCATAGCGGTTACAGAGGTGACATGGGCAATGTGTGTTCACAAATATCTGTGCTTGGACGGCATTTCCTCCCTTTATTTTTTATTGTGAAGAATGAGTCTATTCTATTTCTCAGATGCACTTAGGTACTACTAATGGGATTAGAGAATTTGGTTTTGTATTCAGAATTGCATGAAACTTTAAAGACATGGCAGAGAAGCTGAAATCCTGTTCTTTTCTAAAATGAGCAAGACATCCATCTGGGACTACCACTATTATTTATTAGGATATTCATTTTTCTTACCAATATATACACAGCCAATTTTTTTGTTTCAACATATGGTGATGGAGCTGGTCATGTATAATCTTGAATATTGAGCCACAGTCAGGGATGGCTATATCTTTATGTAAAAGCAGAGTGTGTGGCCACATACATGTTTCCAAGAGAGGGATACAATAAAGCATTTTCCTGAAAATGAGTTCTTCGCAAATGACTGCATTTTCTTAGAAATACTGAAAAATCCTTTGAGTAAGACTCATGAATGCTTCATTTGTAAATTAGTTTATCAGCTGTTTCCCTCTCCACAACCTTGTTCCACTGCCCAAGCATTCATGCCCTATTCTCTTGGGGAAAGATGAGAGCTGTTACAGAACAGGGAGTTTGTTGCTAAGAGTCTTGGAAGTTGCTATATCTGCTTCACAGTTTTGCCTAAGATGTACTATGTTCAAAGTGAAACATGGCTGAGATCCATATACCCTTTATGCTAGGAAATGTTTTTTTCATAGCAACTTGAAAAATCCGTTGGTTTCAGAGCTTAATTTTATGTTTTAATGTATTACCAGACAAAAGTAAAATTCAGGATCGAAGTAGCAAAAACAGTGGGAGAAATTAGATGTTTATTGTAGGTAATCTCCTAAACTACTTAGCCTATGTTAAGAAAGCATGAGGAGTCCTAACTTGAAAGTTACATATTTTACTTTAAATAGCTCTAATTCAGTTTTAGGACAATATATTTATAAGACATCCTTAGGTTTCATCCTAGAAAAATCTGTGCTGATGGGAAGCAATTATTTGAATTTAAATATCAGTTATTCTATTCATTTGGTTGTCTGCTCCTGTTTCTTTTATGGAGACAATAAAGTTAAGACCAAATCATTAGCTAAAAGCACAGAATACAGATGTCGTGTGGAAATGTACTTAAGTTATTGTAACACCTCAGTTATAAATTCGCACTGACTACACAAGGCCCAGTGCATTCTGAGCTCTCACTTTGTAAGTCTCATGTCACAGAGAGTGACTTTTGGAGTGTTCCAGTGCTAGGACCAACCCAGTCTCTATAATGCTTCCCAACTTGTTTGTACTATAGTCTGCTTTTGCTCTTTGCCTGCACTTCTAGTTACATATTTGGGTCTTAATTCCAAATCTTTATAGGCAAAAAGACAAAACTAATTAAGAAAGTGTATGATCAATAACAGAGTACTGTTTAGTGCCATTTTATTTATCACATACTCATTTGTATATTATTAAATGGATGTTATATATTCTATGATGAACTCATATTTTTCTAAAATATTCAATTTTTAGGATTTGTGACTTGATAGTAGACCATAACATTTTTAAGCTATTTTTGAGTTTGAGTTTTCTTTTTACAGTATTGATATAGTTCATCTATTTAAAATATTTTGTTAAAATTGAGTCTTTCTTTCTCTGAACTTTTGGGACAATGAAATTATTCAACTTATACTATGAATATCTGAGATTTCCCTCAAATCTTTTCTCAACGGGGACAAAAGGCTATTATTCCTGTTTGCTCATAGGAAAGTATTTTCTTCCATAGGCTTTACAGATAGAATACAATATATAGAAAGACTCTAAATAGTTTTATCCATTTTATTTCTTATCTGATATCTCAAAAAATAACTTTCCAGGAATGTCTAAACTTCTATAAATAATAATAAGACATGACTAGAATTTACTCATCACTATTTGTCCCCTCTCTCTCCCCAGGGAAATCCATGACTCATTAGGCAGGGAATTACATGTATGGGTTCAGGATTCCATGAACTTTCTGAAAGTACTTTGTAATTATACCTGCTCTACAAAACACCCTTTAGCCTATAGATACTCCAAACTCTAACAACTTTACCTCACCTTAAATATACCCAGTTGTCTTTGAGGCTGAAGTGACATTTGCAGGAGAAAGTGGCTCTAACTTCTTAGGGCCTATAGAGCTCATTAGCAAGCAGCACTTCTGAAGTTCGAAGTCGACTGCCCATCCTGATGGGTTACTATTGATATTAAACTTCACATTTAAAAGAAGTGCATATTATCTTTACTTTTGTTTTCCTTTTCTAAAATTAAATTCAAAGCTGATTTTTGAAAAAAATTATTTACCTAATTTATTGATTAATCAAATCATTTTCTGTTTGTCTCATTTCTAGAAAATGTTCCTTTGATTGTAGATTAGTTATCTACATTTATTCTACTTTTGAATAAATAAATTACAAATGTTTTTATTAAAAGAGTACAATAAAATATTTTATTTAGCGACACCCAACCCAAAAGACTAAAAACTTCAATGTTTTCAGTTCATATAAAAATATGAGCAAACAATAGCATAATAAACCCTACTGATGCTGTGAAAAGGACACAAAAAACTGTTCAATCATACTCAGCACCGAGGATATCGCAGGCATGCTGCCTGCTAGAACTCACTGCTTTTCCTTTTGTCTTACAGAGAGAATGTGCGAATTTCATCAAGGTGCTTAAAGCTTATAATCAGACTCACTTGTACGCCTGTGGAACGGGGGCTTTTCATCCGATTTGCACCTACATTGAAATTGGACATCATCCTGAGGTAAAGCTGGCTCTTAAAAATTAGTGTTTGTCCATGACCCCTTCCTCTTCAAATGCTTCATTACTGATTTCTCCAGCTCATTTAACTTCTGGTTCATATTCAGTGAGACCTACTTCAAATGCAGATGCTGTTATTCATTTTAATCTGTGAACGCAAAAACAATGAGACCATCACTCAAGGCTAACTATGGAACAGGAGGAAGGAAGGAAGAAAGCACTTGCTTTCGCCCTGGATTACAGAGTCAAATCCATTTTGCATGTGTGGCAGATGTCAGCCGGCTGAGTGCACACTGTTTGCTCCTTCATTTTTTTATTGCCAGCTTTCCCCTCCGTTTCCATCCTCAGTCAGAAGTGTCTGCCACCTGGGTTATTTTCCTCTGCCTAGGGATTATAAAAGAATGCCATACTTGTGCACAATGATCTGCTCTGATGTTTGACCTCAATTATTTTCATACGTGTTCTAGCTCAGCTAAGTGATATTTTTATATTGTTGGCTATTATATTGGCGATATGGAAAAAATCTTTCTTTAATATGTTTATGATTCCTAAAAGATGCTTTCAAAAAAAAAAAGATGTTTTCGTGAGAAAATTTGGTGAGGAGATTAAAATGAGGTAAATTTAAGTAAAAATTAAAATTAGGGGAATATTTAAAGGAAAAGTTACTAATATTGAAAGTAGTTTCATGAATTGGGCTTACCAATACCATTCAATTATAAGCCCCTTTATAACTTATGGCACAAAATCCTAAGAATAAACACATTTATGCAGTGAGAAAATCATTGTGACAAGAGTTTTCTTCCAAATTGGAATTCAGAAATACTTAACAAATAAAGGATTTGTTCCCAGGATATTTCTAGAACACTAAAGATAAAATATAATTTACATGTTAGCCACTTCTTTATAACTTAAACTCCAGGATCTCCAAAATTTTTTTAAGATGTCCTAAAGTGATACAAATGTGTTCTTTCAACCCAAAGACTTAGAGATCAAAACAGTGTTGTAACGTATGTGTGTTGTTTTTAATAAGACACCTTAGAGACTATGTGGTTTCTAGACTCCGTACAATTATTATTACTTTCCTGCTGAGTCTGAGAAGATTAAACACTTTCCACAGGTCAAACCAGTTTAGGCAATTGCCCCTCTATTTCCCTACCACATCCTTCCTCCTCTTCCTCACAGGCATGTATACTGTACTTGCAACATACCTAAGAGGTTTTTTTAAAATATATTTTTATTGATCTCAGAGAAGAAGGGAGAAGGGAGAGAGAGATAGAAACATCAATGATGAGAGAGAATCATTGACCTGCTGCCTCCCGCATGCTCCCCACTGGGGATTGATTCAGCAGCCATATGCCCTGACCGGGAATTGAACTGTGACCTCTTGGTTCATAGATCAATGCTCAACCACTGAGCCATACTGGCCAGGACATACCCAAGAGTTTTAAATAAAAAGTTAACTTTAAGGAAAGGCGGTTTTACTTAAATTGCTTGTTTCATATTGGTGAAATCAAGAATAATTTCCTGCCCATAGTCCTGGAAACTTGGTACACTCTCCTTCTTTGCCTACTTAGCCATTTCCTATCATCAGGGGCCCTAGAAAACGGACTTGAGTGATTGCTCCACTTTTTTATACGCTGGAGATAGCTCTAGAGTATTCCCTAATATTATATTGTTCTTTGTGCATCTGTATGCCAGGCATGGTGCTGTCAGAGCAATGGAGTCAGGAGAGCTGCGCTTCAATCACAGGTTAGATGGTGTCACATCTGGCTTTGATCTTGTTCTACAACGTCCTGGCTGTGGAACATTGGAAAATTACTTAACCTCTCTGAGACTCTGTCTCACAATGTGTAAAACAAAACTAAACAAATCCTCTTCGACCCTCAGTATTCATATATTTTAAGTGAGAGTTTGACTACTTAACCTCCAACTGCCTTCCAACTCTCCTAGCAACCCATTGACATTTTTGCTATAGAAACTCAAGGAGTTCTAATCCCATCATTGTTAAAAGCACGCCCTCTGACCTCAGACTGCAGGACTTTTGTTCAGTCTCAATTCAATACTAGATGCTTGAAATAGAGCATGCTACTTATTTTTTCTGTCTCTGTTTCTAACCTAGGAAGTGATAGAGTTTTTATGAGAGTTTAATAGGTAGTAGGTGCTGAGAATATCAGTTACCATTTTGAAAATATATATTTGCATCTCAGGGCTGAAAGCCATTGCTCTCTTTCATGTTCATATTTAAGTGTCACTTTGCCTCTTAAATGTACTTCACTTCATCAGAGGACGCAAAACACAGCACTGAGCTCTCATTGTTGCCAGGTGATTCTGCACTTGTCTCATTTTTCTACATTTTCAAATTTGAAGCTTAGATGACATTGATGACCTTAAATTAAAATACTACATCTTGTTCCCCTATTTTTATCATTTTCCAAAAAAAAAAGTCCATTTTGTTTTATTTTTGAAGTTGCTATTTAGTAGAGTTCACAGCATATTCCTTCTCAACTCATCAATTAATTATTCATTGCTGACTTACGGGTAGAGGGGGGATGGAAAGGTACAGGTTCTGGAGACAGGCCATTTACTCAGGCAAATGAGGCCATTTCTTGGACTGAAAACAATAAATAAAGATTCCATTAAATCTCCTTTGATGTGGAATATTGGGGTGCGAGGATTTTTCTGAAATTCTGAGGCTCAGAACCTTGAAGAGAGGTCTTCTCTGAGAAGCTCCACTGAGCTTCATTTCTATGGCAACTGTATATTGAGAAATACTGCTCCGGACTGTTTAGGAAGTCCGTGAAAAGATGATTATGCAATTACCTAGGGGATTTGGAGCCGTCTAGACAGTCTATCTAGGAAATTCTGGAAAAGAAATTATCAAGATAGTTTGACTAGATGACATGAAATTTAACTTTCAGTGCTTAAGCTTCCTTAAAGAGAGAATCAGTTTTAAATTGATCTGTACTGATACTGAGAACACTGCCCGTGGATTTGCACAGTTATGCTATTTGGGGAGTTTGATAACAGAGACAATGTGTGCTTCATACGGTTAGGGAAAGAATGAGGGTAATGGAAAGACTGGAAGAGAAAGAAACAAAATAGCAGTCAGACCAAGAGCAGAATTTTCAGATTGGAGTTCATAAACTTTCATGATGTTTGCATTTAGTAACTTTATTTACAAGGGTGGTTTTTCAGATAAAAATATGACACATGTTTGTCCTAGAGTCTAGTTTAGAAGTAATATGTATACTTTGCTGTTACCTGCCCTACACTACAGAAAATAGGTAAATAGTTTCATTTATGCTCTGTCCAGCCCTTACATATTACAAATAATTTTATCATACAAAATAATGACATTTTTGTTTTTTGCTTTTAGCATGGATTTTATGGGCACTTTACTTTCATTTTTTCTTTGCAGTGTTCTTCCTTTAAAATAACTCATTGTCTTACATGAGTTCCCAGGGTTATTGAAACCTGTTGTTAGGAAATGACATGATGGGCTTACTAATTTAGATGGCCAATGGCCACCAAAACAAAGGCATCAATTTTGAAGTAAATAAAACTTCTACTTATCACTTAAGAGCTTCAGATCTTATTGGAGGAAATTAACAATTCCTTTTAAAAATGGCAAACAGTTTCCAAAATAGCCTCCTTATTTACCCCTAGTTAAATAGACCTTATTTAATTCTTCTGGCATTTTAAGAGCAATATTTATACTTTTGAATATTGTATTATAAAACTTACTTTACTGTATAGTGAATGCCTTCTGACCACACACAGTATGTCATTGATTGCTGTATTAAAGAGATTTTCTGTTTCCTGTAGTACATTTGGGAATTGATAGACATATTAATTAACTCCAGTTCTATAAGATGTGTGTCAATCAATTCTTGGGTATCTGCCAATAGTAGTAGACACTGCAGATAACTGCCAGTGAGGACACATACTTCATACACATGTATGAGTTTATCATGAAAATGCAAGCAGAGTCCATGGAAGGAATGATTCAGAGCTAGAGTACAGATGAGTTTTATGTTTAAGCTGTTAGCATCCATGCCACTCAAGTGAAAAATGTAAGTCATCCTTAAGAGACAGAATATTCCCAAATGGCTTATGGTCTATGTTATTTCCCCTTCAAACTTACATCTGTTAAGAAATTGTACGTGTATAGCTCTTCAGAGAAGTCTCTGGATGTTTTCTCAAATTCCAAATGAGCCTCTTTTATGTACTGAGCAGGAAAGATGGGCCCAGATGAGAGCTGGAAAATATTAACTTTATAAATACTCTCATAATGCCATGATCTCAATTTATGATAGAACCAAAGGAACATTAAGACATGCAGTGAAGCTTAATGGCTCTCTATAAGGTTATTTCTACAATGACAGCCAGTATGTAGATATAAAAAAACAATATTTGCTAGGGTCTCCACTTCCACCAAGAATAAGAGTTTGCTTTAATGAAAAACTTTAAATCAAATGCTCTTAGTAACAGTCCTTATGAACTAAGTGACATTTAAGTCAATACTTGTCTTTCTCTGACTGGCTTATTTCACTTAGCATTAAACTCTTCAGGTCCTTCCTTGCTGCCTCAAAGGGTAAGGTCCTTATTTCTGACAATAAGAAAAGAAATCACTATTGTTCTGGGATATTGGGAAGGTAAATGTGATGTCACAGCTTTGTTTGTATATAACTCTGGACTGTCTGCTTTGGATTCATGCATTTCTAATGAAAGCACTTACACTTTTCATGTGGGTAGGACCTATCCTTATAAATCTTGAACAGTCTCACTGCGAAAGCCAACATATGCCATTCTAGAAAGCCATGAAGATACATCATTATGTAAGTTGCTAAGATGTGTTATGACTGTACCAACTATAAATAAAAGAGAAAGTACATGTAGGGAATAAAAAGAGAGATCAAGGGGTGCAGTGGAGAGCAGTCAGGGTTGTCAGTTGCAGGCTTGCAGAGGTAAGACTGCACCTCAGCATTACATGAGGAGTCCGTTTGGATAGGATGAGATCTGAGGAAGTAGAAAAAGCAAAGACTGGTGATAAGAATCAGTGTGGCATAATGAAAATAGCATTAAGGTGAAGAGAAGAGATACAATGATAAAAGAGGTTTTATCAAATAGATTTGAGAGAACACTGGGGCATAATGGAGGCATTTATAACAAGGGCTCTTTAGATTTATAGTTACAATTCTGCTTAATTGTGGCAATCGATGCCCAAGTCATATTGAAATAATTTGTATTCAGATGAATGATTCAATAGAGATAAAATTGACTAGTAAAAATACAGGAAGCATTTTTCCTAAGCAAGGTCCTAATAGTAATGTTGAGGAATAAAAATGCAAATGTATACCTCATATGACTCACACATACGTAAAAATTTAACTTCAACATAGGTGAAGATATCATAATTACAGCAATTATACTCAAAATGACTAATAGTGATTGAGCAATTAATACATACACACACACACACACACACACACACACACACACACACACACACACACATACTAGAGGCCCAGTGAATGAAATTCGTGCATGGGGGTGAGGGAGTCCCTCAGCCTGGCCTGCACCCTCTCCAATCCAGGACCCCTTGGGAAATGTCCAATTGCCTCTTGCAATCCAGGACCGCTAGCTCCTAACCACTTGCCCACCTGTCTGCCTGATCGCCCCTAACCACCTCTGACTGCCTGATCGTCCCTAACTGCTCCCCTGCTGACCTGATCACCCCTAACCTCCTCTGTCTCGCCCCTCATCTGGGACCCAGGATTCCCTCCTCTGGCCAGTTGCAGGCACCCAGGACCCATGCTGGCTTTGCCTGGGCCACAGCCACAGGTGCCCAGGACTGCTGGGTGGGTGGCTTATACCTCTCCTGGGCCACACACAGGCGTACCCGCTGGCTCCCGGGACTGCACTGCGGGCGGCTTGTCCCTCTCCTGGGCCGCAGGTGCAGGTGCAGGTGCAGGTACAGCCACTGGTGCCCGGGACCGCAGGGTGGGAAACTTGTCCCTCTCCTGGACCACAGGCATAGGTGCCACTGCTGGTGCCCAGGACAGGGGGTGGGCAACTTGTCCTTCTCCCAGGCCACACACAGCCTGGCTGGCCCCCATTCCTCTCTCACAAGCTCATTTGTGCCTGGCTGGTCCCCATTTCTCTCTCCCCAGTGTTGAGTGTCTGAGCCATTATGGTTGATGGTGTGAGGGTGTGAGGGCATGACAACCATTTTCATATTAGCTCTTTATTATATAGGATATAGAGATATAGATATAGAGATAGAGATAGAGATAGAGATAGAGATATAGATGATATAGTATATCACCTGTTTTGAATGTATTACCTCAAATAATCTTTATAAAATCTGATGAAGTAGGTACTCTTAGTATCCCCATTTTACTGATGAGAAATTTAAGGCTTCCATGGGTATTTTGTAATGGGCCTAAGGCAAGCATGATGTTTGGTGGTTTATGTCTAAATCTAGAAATCACTCCTTTAAAAGGAAGTATCAGCAGCATGCAGTAGGAGATAAAGGGTAAAATCATCAATTTGAATTTAGGGGAGTAAGTCAGGGATTTTTTCCTGTGTTTATTTTGTATTTCAAAAAAATTTAATGTGTGCCTAATTTGAACAAGGTGGTGAGTGTAAATAAGAAACACTTGATGACATGAACAAAGGCCATCACATTTAAGCTGGGTTTTGAAAAAATGGGTGAAGTATGGATGAGCTTGGGAGATAATAAGAGCAGTGAATAGGAGAACAGAGACATGAAAAGCCAACAGGGAAAGGGCAAATATCTCATTGTGCATAGAGTATACGGATTTTCAAAATTAGGATCAAGTTGAGTTTGGAGAAGCTAGTTAAGAGTTATACAAATTTTTAGGAAAAGGCTACTATTTTTGCTACAATTGGTTTCAAAACATATTTTTGGTGTAAATGTGGGGAAAATGAATGCACAGGTAGATACATTCATTTTGATACTATAGCAAATGATTATGTGACATTATCAGAGTCAAGACTGATATTGAGTGAAAGATACTAAGTAGTACCTAAATTTCTCATTGGAAAACAAATCAAAATAACATCCAAATATCCCAAGCCAGTATTTCAAGTACAACTGAGATGATGACAATGTTAAACTCCTCAGTGGAAAAATGGTTTTCCAATTCTTTTGTGATAATTAGACAAACATGTTTTGTAGCATATTGGGATCCATGCACACTTAATTTTCACTTCATGAGTCTGCAAATAAGCTGAATTTATGTTTTATATAAAATATTAAGTAAGCTATCATAGGCAAAATTATGTGAATTTCTCACCCATACCATTATAAAATTGTGGTTTTTCCCTGGTTGTAAATTCAGAGAAGGCTATTTTGTGAAATGCATATGTGAAAGCAATTTAAGCACACTTTGTTTAAAAACTTAAAATAAACAAAAATTAACTTTAAAAAAGGAAACAAGATATACATGGGTTAGCAAAAGTATGTTTATAGTTTTAATCAAATAAATAACACAATAATTAATAAATAATAATACAAAAATAAACTTTGTTTTGTGAACTCAAAACTGTAAACCTACTTTTGCTCACACCTGTACAGTACTTAGAGTGATTTTAAATGAAAAATCACCAAGCCATGCTATACTTGTAATATTATTATTGCATAATAGTTTATACTGATTATGTGAGTTTATTATGAAAATTGTATGCTTGATTTACTTCTTGTTATTCTGCCCAATTTGTCTCCTGCTGTAACTTCTCTCTATGTTTTTTTCATTTTTATTAATATTAATGACTATCATTGTTAGCATATTTGATAGTCATCATACAACTAGTAAACTACAGTCACAGCTATCATAGCATTTGCCTGAATGTCAATACCGTACCAACTATACCTCATTTGTATGATGTTGTACCATGTGAGGGTTTTCATTATTTTTTTTTTATTGTGGTAAGAATTCTTAACACAGAATCTACTCTCTTAACAACTTTTTAAGTATATAACTCAGTATTGTTGACCATAGGCACAGTGTTGTACCACTGATTTCTAGAACTTTATTCATTGTGCATAACTGTATACCCGTTAAGCAGCAACTCCCCATCTCTCCCAACTCCCAGCCCTTGGCAACCACTCTATTCTCTTTCTCTGACTTGACTATTTTAGAATTCTCATATAAGTACAACAATAAAGTGTTTGTCCTCTGTGACTAGCTTATTTTATCTAGCGTAACATCTTTCAGATTCATTGAAGCATTATTCATAATGGTTAGGATAAGGAAACAAATTAATGACCATCATCTACAAACGGATAAAGAAAATGTGGTAATACATACAATAGAGTCGGAAATCCTGCCATATGCAACATGTATTATGTACTCATTAATACTCAGATCTAAACCCTCTCACGCATTGAATTTATTTTTTAAAAAATATATATTTTTATTTCAGAGAGGAAGGGAGAAGGATAGAAAAATAGAAACATCAATGATGAGAGAGAATCATTGATTGGCTGCTTCCTGCACACCCCAAGTTGGGGATTGAGCCTTCAACCCCGGCATATGCCCCGACCAGGAATCGAACCCTGAACTTCTGGTTCATAGTTCGATGTTCAACCACTGAGCCATGCTGGCTGGGCTCAAACATTGAATTTCAAGTAAAATAAATTACAACTTGCATTATTAGGAACCTTCTTTAAAGAGCATTAAGTTCTCTATGCTGTAAAGGTGACCTTGCCTATCAGCCTGGTAATATTTCATGCAGTGGCAAGTTCATGGAATCCTTTAAAGCAGTGATGGCGAACCTTTTGAGCTCGGCGTGTCAGCATTTTGAAAAACCCTAACTTAACTCTGGTGCCGTGTCACGTATAGAAATTTTTTGATATTTGCAACCATAGTAAAACAAAGACTTATATTTTTGATGTATATTTTATATATTTAAATGCCATTTAACAAAGAAAATCAACCAAAAAAATGAGTCCGCGTGTCACCTCTGACACGCGTGTCATAGGTTCGCCATCACTGCTTTAAAGGGATATGGTAAATAATATTAATCAGGTTGTCATGTTTCATTAAAAGAAGTGTTAGGCTATGCAATACAAATAATTACTTTCTATTTGTATTCATTTCCTCTATATTTTATCTAGGTGTCGAACAAAGACAAAACCTACCTACTCGTTTTTCTTTCCACTCATACACAGGAGAGTGGTAATGTTCTACAATCAAATAAAGTTGTAGTTCATTTTTACCCCAAAGGTAAAATCAAAATATATACCACTAATATGAATATACTAGAAATAGAGTTTTTAAAATATTTTTAAAAATTAATAAGTTTTCCAAATTTCATTCAAAGTGAGCTTAGCACTGAAACATGCCCTTTCAATTTTTCTTAATATTTTGATCAAGTAATATTTCAAGAACAGAGAAAAGTCTGGATATCAATATATTTATATGGATAGAATTCTAAAATCTCTAACAAACAGAAAATACTTAATTTTATATGGCATACAAATTATCAAATAACTAAAGATAAGCATATATTGATTCCATTTTGCTTAATGTAAATGAGCCTTATCAAGCTATCTTTGCCTATAAAGATATTAAAATATTAACATATTTGGAGGGAATAATTTCATTTTTACTCAAATTTGATTTTGCATTTATGTGTCTTTAGAAATTTTAGTTAGAACAAATATTTAAAGAAACATATTTATGTGAAGGGATATCCTTTAATCATTGCCTAAAAAATGAATGGCATAAGCCTTCAATTTTTATTTAATGCAATTATTTCTATCATTGCACATTTTGCTATTAGACTTTAGTAATTTAAATTCATTCCTATATAAGTGATAGAAATTTTATAATAGTACCTGAATACAGTTTTGAATTCTGTATATTTGTGTATAGCATTCCAAATTGTCAGATATCAAACCGCACAGAATGACTACTTTCCATTTTTATTTTATTTTTATTTTCCAACCTGCCATTTTAATTCAATTGTGCATCCTTGGTCACTGAAAGCCATCTCAGGAATTGCTGAGTGGTTAGAAAGGGAGTCTAATGGGATTTAAAATCAATTCGCAGGCCTGTCACTGATTCATTGTGTGTGTGACTTTTGCTGCCACTGAAATGACATTAAACTGGTCTCCTCAACATTATTATGCCCCAAGATTTCTCTAGTGATTTAAAACTACTTTCCTAGTACACACTACGCATATACACTTAAAAAATAAGTTCCTGATTTAAGAAGTACAAGACCAGCTTCTATTTCAACGCGTAACCTCATTTGAGATGATCACAAAGCTATATGGAGAGGCTGAATCTGGATCTTTCTAGTTTTGCTAATGCAGTTTTGTGTACACGCCAGGGTTCACGCTCCTTTTAAGCGCTTTTATCCTGGCAAACTTTTCTTCTTTTGATTTATATTTTGTTGGCATTTAATAGCTGTCTTACCTCATATTTAAATTACTTAACCTGGAAATGATGGATGTCTAGTGCCCCACATTTACTTGCCCTTAGCTGGCCTGAATTTTGGAGGCAAACGTAATATTTCCAGGAGAAATATCTGTTCTTTGTATTAGATCATGCTAGATAGTAAGCTCAGATACTACTTTGATATTGCATCAAATTTTTGCTGACAACAATATGGAATTGTTTTTAATTCATGCTAAAATTGCAGAGTATCATAAATATATGCAAAAATCTTTTTTCCCCCTCTAGAATATGGTGTAATAACTTATCTTATCCAAGGAATGGGTATAGATTATGTAGCTAATAATTAAGGAGAATGTTTTTTTTTTTTACGAGGCAAACATCCAAAAAATTAGAAGTGCTTTAACACACTCTAGTTTATAAAGTGCATCATAGGCAATCAGTAGCCTCTAGTCTCTTGCTTAATATCAACTTTAAGTGAAATAAAAATAAACAAAATAAAATTTGCATTTGGCATATGAATGACAAAAATGTTAATCCTACTCACTTTTCTACCTTGTACTTATTAAAGTCTGAAATATTCAGTAATCCCCTAACTTATTTTTCAACTATGCTGCTAAGAAAAGTATTTTATTTGGAATATTTTAGTACAAAAATGTAAGCTGGAAAATGTTATATATGTATAACTACTTAAGCAAAATACTACACTGAACACAAAGCTCAGCAATACCTGATCTCTTATTTTTTAAAAGTTATATGTTCAGAGTTAAACTATGACCACAATTTTCATAAAATTCTTGCTCAAAAATACATGTTTAAAAAATACTATAGCTTATAGTTACTGCATAGCTCCTCTAACTCCTATTCCTCATTTTATAATGTAAACTCAGATTGGTTAAATAATATTCTCAAATTCCATAGCCATTTATTGGTAAAAGCTGAACTTAAATTCAATCTCCTGACAGCTAACTCAGAGTCCTTTCCATTATACCATATTGCCTTCACTTTCACTGCCAAACATATAAAAGCATATGAAAGTCACACTTTTCCATAAACTTAAGGTATTCATAAGGATTTTACTCAAAATTAAAATAAAATAAATATTAGACAATTACTTTTATTTTTATTTTTTAGACAATTATTTTTAAAAAATGGTTGTCTTTTACTTTTTTCTTCATGCATTCATGATCTAATTATAAATTATATCATGTAATTTCAGGTAAATTTTTATGATGATTTTCACAAATGTAACATATCTATTATAAATAAATCAATTGTCTCTTCAAAACAGATACAATTTGAGTGTGATTTCAATATTTTACATTATTTTCTTTTACTTAATAAAAGTAGCTAGATTTAAAATGCTATTGAAGCAATCAACACATATAAAATATTATCAAAGAAAATAATTGAAAACATTAAGGAAACAACCTGAACATAACAATCATGTAAAATTTCACCCACACACCTCTGAGTACAATGGACAGAAATGACTGAATGCTTTGATCTTTCCAGGATAACTTGAAAGAGTAAAAGGAAAAAAGGCAACATCTGTTAGAAAAAAGGTTTAATGAACAGGGTGAATTCTAGTGGAGTGTTGACATAGAGCATGAAAAAAGAAAGAGATAAATCGCAGAAACAAAGTTATTTAATAGTCACAGACCTCAATAGGTACAAAGATATAAGTCTGATTTAGAAAGAAAGCTAATAAATGCAATTTGATTTATATTTAAAGTATAATCCCTGTAGTAGTTCTCTACAAATGTGTTCAATGGGAAATATTTACATAATCTGTGTATATACTCTTTGTATACACAATTATATATGATACATATTCTAAGTAGTGTGTTTATATCCATAGTGAATGGCAACATCTTAGAAAAATTATATGGGTGTAATATAAGAAATATAAGTCAATTTAGACGGCCTGAAATCGTATTTGTAAATATAGACTTTGGTCTATTTTCCATTTAAGGAAATAAATATTTATTGTGGGCAAATGATTGTTTTGCAATGGATCAGTTCTATATACAGATGGAATTAGCCTGGACATTGTCCATCACTCAGCTCTTGCAAATATCCAAGGCAAACATATTTTCATCAGTACTTTATAAATTTGGGAGACTTCTTGGTTGAAGAGTCTTTGTAGCCCAAAGGATGGTGGTTTTGTTTTTAGGATCAATATCATATTATGCTGTTATAAGTATAAATTTTGCTATCATGTAATTTAGTGCTTTCTAGGATTCTGAATATTACAGCAGCTGTTCCAAACCGTATGTCTGCACATGTGTGACATTCTTTTGTGAGCATGACCATCATTGTAATAGAATATTCTGCAATACATGGGTATAATAATAACATTAGGACCTTAACCTTGACACTTAATGGCAGAGGACCCTTAATCTTGAATTGGCCATAATTTCTTCTAACATATAATAAAATAAAAACTTTGAAAATACACACACTTGAAGTTTAGGAAAGTGAACCCTATCTGAGGTCAGAGAGTGAATCATGGGCAAAAATGGCAAGAAGCCATGATTTTAGATGTAATGAGAAAGTATTTAGGAAACCAGAAAAAAGGAAGCTATTTACCTCGAAGTTCATGCCTGTATGTAATAGGTGCTTTTGCTGGACCCTAGAACAGAGGTGTAAAGTTCACCCAGACATACTGTTGCACTTGATGCAATAACATTCTTAACTCATATCCCCCTCCACCCCTCTCCTCAGCCCCACCACTTGTCCTCTTCAGTCTAGTCTCCACACTGAAGTCAGAGCTGTCTTCTCAGAAAGCAAATGGTAGCCTATCACTTCCTTTTAATCCTAGCAATTAGGGAAATCTGCTTTTTGGTCTTGGACCCTCCTACCTCTATATTCTTGTTTGGACCACACTCCCCTGCCCTCTCCTGACACTCTGGAGTTCTTTTTTCTCTTTCAGCTCCTTTTCATTCTGAGTCTGCCTTCTTATAGGTCTTTGTACTTACTGTTTCTGTTTCCTGGACAGATCTTTATTCACATATTGGGTTTAATAAATCAATCTCACCAATCTCAACTTAAGTGTTACTTCCTTAGAGCACATTTCCCTAACATCTACTATTATATATACTCTCATAGCAACATGGGTGAGGAGGCAGTTTAGTTAAATAGATACATATATTGTGATGATAAGTTCTATAATAGGGATTAGAGAATTGTCTAATACATGTATTTGCAGGTAGGATTCATGTCATGAAATCTGAAGTATTGAGGATCATTTCTTCATCTCGCGGGGGTTAATTATTCTTGTGTTTTTCCTGTGCAAAAAGCCACAAGGTGCAAATTAGAATGAGAAATCCCCAGCCAGTTTAAACCCTTAGATAAATAACACTAAATAGTCTCTATAAAAGTTTGTAGATACTCATTTTTCAGTATAAGCCATTTTATACATTTGACATGTATTCCACTTTCATGTCAGGGATAATCCATACAGATTAACATATGACTATACTGAAATTTTAGCACTTTTGTTGTTGTTGATGATGATAAAATTGTTTTATCCCTCAGGCTTAAGTAGAGAACAGATTTAAATTAGACTTTCTCAATAACATTTACACAAATCTGCAACTGAAAGTTATTCTGCTATTAGAGCTCTTATGTAGTGAATCAGGAAAGAAATAGTTGGATGAGATACATAACCAAACTTAAAGAAAGGAAGAAAAGAAGGAAGGAGAAAGAAGGGAAGGAGGGATGGTGAAAAAGAAAGAGAGAATGAATTAAGGAAGAAATCCATTTTGATAAAACATATTGAGCGAACAATGAATTGATTGCATAATAAATAGTAATAAAAATAGCATGTCTATTAATTTTTATTTGGGGCCCTTTGTTAAAATAGATTAGAAATGCTTTTATACTCTGAATAAAATATGATACTTAAAGATTCTTTGGATGCTCTCATAGCATAATACTTATCTAAAATCTGCAATTCACTTCTGAAGACTAATACACAGGAAGCAATAAATATAATGAGCGATGTTCAACAGCAGCGTCTTCCTGACAATGTAAGGAAGTGGGAGTTTTAAGGTGAGAGGGCAAGGGAGACAAGTAGGAGGCAAAGGGAGAAATATGTGCACACCAACAGTCAAATGATAATAACTGAAGGTAATATTACAAAAAAACAACTATGTTCCATTGTTTGGGTTATGAATTAAAGCTCTCTGAGGATAAAGGCAAATTTTATTTTGCTAAAAGAATTCCCTTTCATCTTCCCCCATCAGGATTTAATTGGCAGGAGATGACACAACCTGCTTAACAATCAGGTATTTCAGAGGTTGAGCAGTTTGACAGGGAGCAAGTTTCCTTGACTCTCTTTAAATGCCCTTTTTCCTCTTTGTGAACAGCATGCATTTGGCAGGTGTAATCCATTAACTCACTAATGCTGTGCCATAGAGAGTGAGTTGACCAGAATTCAGAGTTTAGAATTTTGTACAGACTTGTGTACAAATGCAACCTACATGTGTCTATTGGGGAAAATGACATTGTAATATTATGGCATTTAATTTTTTTATAAGTTACTGATTTCGATTCTAGATAAAGCATTTTAGAATTCTCTGATGCTTGGAAGGTTGGGGGGGAAAAAGAAAATTATCATCAAAACCACTGCTTGCTTTTGACAGACAAAAAATACTGATGAAAACTCTTCACTTTTGAGTTCTAAAACAATCAATTTCTGGATATTCATTGTGAAAAAAGTATGGATATTGCTTAAAACATGAGTCAAAGTAAATCAGTTTTCTCTAAGCCTGGTTGACTTTTTAAAAACTACATTGAATTAACCACAGTGTTAGCTAGATTAGGACTTAATTGCTAGTATATCATTTTATCTCAAAGGGATATTGTGATCAAATGTGTTGAACCTAGTAAAGCACTCTGCTGAGTAAATTCTGCATTGTGACAGTAAATACTTCTCATTCTATGTGTACCTCCACCTCCCTAATCCAGCATTCCACATGATAAGTTGTGCTCTTTTAGTTCAGAATTTCTCTCTTCAGGTTACATATGAAATATACAGTATTGTATGAAAAAGACTATTCTTTTGATCTATCTGTGTAGCTTTCTACAGTACAGTATCTGATACATTTTAGACACTTGATAATCCTTTTGCTTTAAGTAAATAACCACTAGTATCAGTTATTACAAATTTAAACATATTAATTTTAAATAGTCTTATGTATAGTAGAAAAAAATCACTTAGATAAAAGCATGCATTTGATTCCCCTTTGATTTCTTCTAAGGTATAAGCTTAAATGCCATTTTGCTTTGCTTTTTCAACTCTATGTTGTGTATTTCCTTTTCTTTGCATTTGGGTTGAATCCCTCCTCCTTACAGAGAAAACACGCTATTGCCATTTGGTAGGCTATTCCTGCACCGATTTAGCCAAATTATCTCCAAACACTGTGTTCCCTACACATTTATTTGTGGAGCAAACATTAAAGAATACACGTTTTACAAATGGAATGGGGGACTTCTCATGATTTAGCAGTATTGATTGTCAAATTTCTAGGTACATATTAAATATACATGCTGATTTTTCCCTTTGAGATACTTAAAATGACTTCCCCTAAACTTCCATGATTTACTTATAAAGTTCCTGCCAGCTTCTTTCCAATCAAACTTCAAATCTGAGAACTACATGCACTTATAGTTCTATCACAACTTAAAAAATAGAAATGATATTTTATAATGTTTGAATTATCTTATTTCTCAGAGAATTTACAAGAAAAAATTTCCCAAAATTCCCAAAACACAATTTCTCTGGTTTATATTCTATTATAAGACAGATCTAACATGAAGTATTTATGTTATAATAATAATAACTAGAGGCCCATTGCACGAGAGATTCATGCAATAGGCCTTCCCTTCCCCTGACTGCCGACACTGGTTTTCCTCTGGCACCCGGGACCCAGGCCTTTGCTCCATCTTCACGGCTCTGGATGGAGCCTTCCATCTTCACAGCTCTGGATGGAGCCTTCCATCTTCACTCTGCCGCTTTGCCCTATGTATGCAAATTAACCGCCATCTTTGTTAGGTTAAGTTGTATGCTCTCCTGATTGGCTGGTGTGTGTAGTGGAGGGATGGTCAATTTACATCTCTGTCTATTACTAGGTAAGATAATGAGATTTTCAAATATATTGTTCCCTAAAATGAAATTTTTAGATGTTTTACTTAGTTTGTCTCTATATATTTTTAAATATTTCATTTAAATCTCAATTTTGCATCAACAGTATATTGTATGACCTTTTACTTCTACAGCTACATAGTTATAAGAAATCACTCAGTTTGTAAAATGCACCTTATAATGATTTTATCATGATAAATTCTAAGCTACTTTGAAAAATGACTATGTTTTTATTAGATATTTCATTTCAGTCAAGTAATTGAAGGTTATAGACTGTCAAATGTTATCTTCAATCCTATAATTGCACTAATATCAGTGAGTTTATCACTATTTTTGTTTTTAAATTATAATATTTGTAATATGGTATTTGTCAAAATATTAATACCTGATAAGTTTTATAGGTTAGTACCTATGAAGTTAAAAAATACTCAAAGACTTGACTTTGCTTTATTTTTGAAATGGAAAAATTTGCACCAGTTATAGTAATGGCAATGTGTGTAAATGTATATTCTTCTGCAAATGGAAACAAACAGAACACCACGAGCTTGAGAATTCTGTTCCTATGTAAGGGGAAGAATTATATACTGCTCTGAAAACATGCTGAAAAGTGGTGGGTGAGATACTTGTTTATGGATAATTTTTCACCAAGTGGCATTCTTTTTCCTGACAGCTCTAAATTGACTCATCATTGGGTCAGGAAGATCTTTACTTCAATGACTTTTTCACTCAATATGAGCCCAAACGTTTAAACAAATAACTTTGCTTTTTTAAAGAAATAAAAGCCCCTTCCCACTTTTTCAAATGCTGAAAAAATTGTACCATTAAACAATATTTAGGGCAACAGAAAAGTATTTTTGGATAGCAAAGGGATAATTATAGCATACTTATTTTTGAAATCTAAAACTAATATTTCATATCATGGTAGCTTCATTTGTTGGGCAGAAAGTTGAGAACAATAAATAGGATCATGCATTTCACACTATTTTTCTAAATGTCATTTTTTATCGTCAAAGGAAGAAAGCATATTCTAACATCCTTAAATAGATGTGATAATATATTCATAATCAGTATACAAAACACAGAGAATGCCACTCATGTCACATTATGATAGTGGTAAATAAAATTGAACTATATAAGACAGGAATCTTATCCTAATTACCAGTTAGAAATATAAAATGTCATAATCAACAAACATTTTTAACAAATACTTTTTGTGCTCGTTTTACAATGGTAGCAAAATTATGGATTTACAGATCAGAGATAAATTTATTCCCTTAGAACTATATAGGCACTTGGAAAATAAATAATATGTGTAACATAAAACAATGACTAGTTATAAAATAGTTATGTATAATGTACCATAGAATTTCTGATTCTGGAATACCCAATTTTACCTAAGTATACTTAAGCTATCTCTAAAGAAGACCAAGACATGAATAGGGTCATTCTGGAAAATAGTCGAACACCACAAGGCACAGAAGAACAAGAGTAAAATAAAATGCAAAAACATAGATGAAAGCCGGCGATCATGGACGAATATAATAAAATACATTAGGTTTTCAAGGACAGAGTTGAGTAGGAATAAAGTGTTCAGGAAAGGTTGCAAGATAATACTAATATTAACAGAAATTAACTATAAACTAAAATCTTCGTGTTACTCCTGAACATTTTTCTAACATAACTTCTGTTTTATCTTTAGCTGTTCTTCTTTCAGGGGAGCTTTCTCTGGCCAGGCCATTCCCAGTCCCCATCCAAGTTTAATCACCATCCTGTCATTCATATGACACTGTCTTTTAGAAATAATATACATTAACATTACATGAGTGTTGTATAAGTAGTTGTTTAATGTCTGTCTTTATAAAACTACAAGTGCCAGAGGACTGATACTGTGTCTGTTTTGTTCAGTTTTGCAACCCCAGCCCCTGGCATGCGGTAGGATCATGAAAAACACTATATAAATTACTGATTACATATCCAAACCTGTTTCTCAGGTCTATCATTTGTTATACAAGCCCCTGGTTATCGTTTTTTAAGCATAAGAAGAAACAAGTTAAGACAACTTGAGGTAGAGCAAGATTAGAAATAATAGATCCTGGTTCTTAGAATGTTTTCTCAGTACACAAACCACATCATTTTTGCTATGGATTTTAAAAATCACACATTTCATGTGGCAACAACTTGGAAAGTTAAGTCTACTATCTTCTAATATGATACCTTGGCCATGCATATTATTACTGTAGATTCCAGTTCTGTTAATTATTAGTTGTACTCCCGGGGGCATAAGCAGTCTCCTTAACTGCCAAATGAAGAAAAGTATACCTACCTCACAGCTCATTTGTGAGGGATATGAATATGATATGGTACAAAAATAACAATAATAAAAAATAGCATAGCTTTTGTATGTTATTGTCACCTGGGGGAAAGCCTTCGGGAAGTGAAAGTCAGTCACACAACTACAAAGCAGCAGAGCCTGGACTCACGCCCAGGTGCTGTACTTTCAGATCCTGTGCAAGTGGCCGGCACAGGACTCAGCATCTTCCTTTGGTCTCAAACTTGTGCTGCTGTGATTGAACTCTAGTCCTGGAGAAGGGACTGGCCAAGGGACTGGCCAAGTGGACAGTGGTAGTAGTGATTGTAGTAGCTATATCAACAGCAGCAGTCTTTCAGCCTCTGATGTCCATGCTCCAGTTCTATGAAAGTATCAAGCAGAGCACACACAGGAAATTTACAACAGCCACGGGGGAAGGAAAACAAGGGAAGCAACGTTGCTCTGACCTCTTCTCTGATGTCATGCAGCTGCTTGTTTTGGAGAATTGGAGCAATGATAATGTGCCCAACAATGGCAAAACTACCCAACAGCACTAAAATTGTATGCAAGGCAAGTCGTCTGGGTTGACCATACATTTAAATTACAGGTGTACCTCTCTCTTCCAAAATAATCAACGATATCAAAGCCTCCAACTAACAACCACTGTGTCTTCTTGATAACCCACAAGTGTGCATCTTTTCCTTTATGCCTTATTTATAGTTAAAAGGGCAAGGAGGTGTAAAATATTTGTGGAGAATGATGGCTTTGTTTATTTTTAAAAGGTCAGGAAGCTACAAAAATTGAGAGAAACATGACAGGATGCTTAAGATAAAGTTAATTTTATAGTATAAAGTAGTTCAACAAACGTATTCCATGGTTTTTCATTGTTTGTCCTCTGGTAACTGTTATTGGACTTTTGGCTGCCAAAAATATCCTAACTTCAAAATGTCCAGGTATGCTATCATTGAGAACATTTAGCACACAATTCAGACTATTCCTCAATTTAGTTCCTCTCATATGTCTCCTTACTCAATCTTGCGGCAATTTGTCATTTCCACGTCTGTTCACTCACCGCCCTCATCCCAGCCCATGAGTTACTGTGTTTCCCCAGCACCGTGTCTAAGATTTTACGATCAGTTTCAAAGCTCTGTGTAATAGGATATCCTCCTACTTCTGTGTTCTCATTTCCTATGACACCCCCTCTCATCCTCCCTTTGGTCCTCCTAAGCTTCTATATAGTCAGTCCATTGGTGCAGTTAGCCAAAAAATACCTCATTCCAAATGTAGCATCCTCCCTCACGACTAGTGACATATCCTTAATTCTTCTCATCCCTCCAGAAACCCACATAATTAGGCATCACATTACATAGACATTTTCAGGTTCAACATCCTGTAACTTTATTTTTTCTGATGGCATTATCTCTGACCAAGGATAATGACAACAAATAGCAGCTTACAAGATGATTTTGACACTACTTGACAGTCTGTATCTATAAAGACAAAAGTAATTCACTTACTGTTGAGACCAGATCTCTACCGTATTTTGCTCCTGTTCAGAAATTTTGACTTAAACATTGGGATATTTGAGGCAAATGAGTGTTGTGCCTTTTTATTAATCAACTAGAGAGCAAATTTTCCATTTTTCCTGAAATGTACTGCCTTGGCATTGGCAAAATTGAATGTCTCCAAACACAGACTAGAGTTATAATATATGCCATATTGAGAGCGTAAAATTAATTAATAGGAGAGTCAGCTCAAATTTCAGAGGGAAAAAAATTTTTCTTTTTTAAAATAATAAAATAAAGTAGCTCTCTAAAAAAAGTGTTTTTTTATAAATCAAATAAAAATGCTAGATTTATTCCATATCATGTAGTTACAATTGTTTATATGAAAACAAAGAACTCTTGTTTTATAAGCAGAAACTGTCTTCTACCAGTGAGATTTATTTATAAATAATTAAAGTGTTCACTATAGTAGATTAGAGATAATGACCCAAAAGTCAACTCAACATGTGATATAGATTTTCTCTATTCTAATTAATTTGAAAGCAAAAGAAGCCATTCAGTATCTAAGTACCTTTTTGAGGACTGTTCTGCTTATATATTTCAGTAGTCACAGTCTTAAAGTTTAACTTTTTAGGATTCTGGATAAATACTTTAGTTGTAAATATGTGACATGGTCAATACATCTTCTAATAACGCACAAACATTGTTAAACAGCAGTGTGTATATGGATCAATTTAATTATATAAAAAGACTAACTGAAAAGCAATGGGGATGTATGACACTATGACAAAGTTTCAAGTCACTTTGAGTGACTTTCCCATTTACTTCTGTGTTTAACCATAATTCATTGTTAGCCCTCATAGTACTTCCATCATGAGATGAGAATATTACTGCAGACCTTCTGAGGAATTTGTTATTTATTTATTTGAAATAAATCTGAAAAATGGGGAATATCAAATGGTAAATCCAATGTATTTAGTGGTGATCAAATTAATGTGCTTAAAGGGTTGCAAACTCAAATGCCCACAGTGGCCATGTGGGTAACATATAGAGATGAAAGGAGAAATGTAAAAAGAATAAGGAGAAAAAGTCCTAAGTCTCATGAAAGGCATTCAAATTCAAGATTTCAAAACCCCACGTCAAGGAAATAAAGAATGCCTGTGGGCCAGATTCAGTCCAGACACTGCCAATTTAAATATTTACTTAGATAATAGGATACGGAGACTCTGTTTTGTTAATAATGAGCTGCATGCACATTATATAAAATATTAAAAATAGAAAAATCAAGATAAATAGGAAAAATACCAAATAACTTTTTAAAGACAAAATTTTAATGCATTTCCTTTAAGTTTTTCTTACATAGTTGTTCCATTACTACCTATTGCTTCCAATGACTTCACAGAAGTATTAATTCTAGGAACAGTCAGCCCTCTATATTGGTGGTTGGTTGAATCCTCAGCTTTTGGTAATAATGGGGCTGCTGCCACCAACCCTTCATGCATACAGAGGGATGACTGTATTATAAATCCTATCTAATAAAAGAGAAGCATGGTAATTGGAGTACGACCGCTACCCTTCCCATTGGCTAATCAGGGCAATATGCAAATTAACTGCCAGCCAAGATGTCGGCCGACAGCCAGGCAGCTTGAAACTAACATGAGGCTTGCTTGCTTCAGTGACGGAGGACTCCAACATTCCCCGCCTGCCACTGCAGGCCTCTGAACTGCAAGCAACTATGTAACAAACATAGAAGCTAAACAAAACCCCAGAAACCTGCCAGGCTTCAGCCAGCAGGATCGCAACATTGTAAGCAAAGGCCAGAAACCTACTTTTAGCAGCTGAGGCCTAAGAGTTGGAGCCAAGCCTCAAAGCTAAAGCTGGCCCAGAATAAAAAAAGAAAAAAAGAAAAAAAGGAGCGGTTGGGAGCTTCAGTCACCCCCAGCCTGAAAACAGTCCTCAGCTCCTCACCCAGACTGGCCAGGCACCCCAGTGGGGACCCCCACCCTTAAGGGTGTGTGACGAGCTGCAAACAGCCATCATCCCCTCACCCAGGCTGGCCAGGCACACCAGTGGGGACCCCCACCCTGATCCAGGACACCCTTCAGGGCAAACCAACCGGCACCCACCCATGCACCAGGCCTCTACCCTATATAGTAAAAGGGTAATATGCCTCCCCGCACCGGGATCAGCATGACAGGGGGCAGCGCCCAATCCCCCTGATCGGCCCTGCTCTGTGTGTGACAGGGTGCAGGGCCCCGATCACCCCCCCCCCCCTCCACGGGCCCTGCTCTGTGTGTGACGGGGTAGAGCCATAACCTCCCCATCGGCCCTGCCTTGAGTGTGACAGTGGTGGCGCCCCAACCCCCTGATCGGCCCTGCTCTGTGGGTGTTAGAGGGCGGCGCCCCAACCCCCGCCCCCCACGGGACCTACTCTGTGTGTGATGGGGTAGTGCCATAACCTCACCATAGGCCCTGCCCTGAGTGTGACAGTGGCAGTGCCCCAACTCCCTGATCGGCCCTGCTCTGTGGGTGATAGAGGGCGCTGCCCCAACCCCCTGATCCGCCCTGCTCTGTGTGTAACAGGGGGCGCTGCCCCAACTCCCCTATCGCCCCTACTCTGTGAGTGACAGGGGGGAGCTCCTCAACCCCCTGATGGGCCCTGCTCTGTGCATGACAGGTGGGAGCTCCCCAACCCCCTGTTCGACACTGCTCTGTGCGTGACAGGGTACGGAGCCCCAACCCCCCCTGATGGGCCCTGCTCTGTGCATGACAGGGGGGAGCGCCCCAACACTCTGATCGGCCCTGCTCTGTGCGTGACAGGGGATGGCGCCACAACCTCCCTATTGACCCTACCTTGAGTGTGACGGGGCGGTGCCCTAACCCCCAAATTGGCCCTACCTTGAGCGTGACTGAGGGTGGCATCACAACCTCCCCCTATCCGCCCTGCTCTGTGCATGACAGGGGGCGGCGCCCCAACTCCCCAATCGGCCCTGCTCTGAGCCCGACCAGGGGCTGCACCTAGGGATTGGGCCTGCCCTCTGCCACCCGGGAGCAGGCCTAAGCCAGCAGGTCACTATCTCCCGAGGGGTCCCAGACTGTGAGAGGGCACAGGCCAGACTGAGGGACCCCCCCCTCCCCCCCGAGTGCACAAATTTTTGTGCACCGGGCCTCTAGTATTTAATATAAACATCTATTTTAACACCCACATTAAATACAATTTTATAGATATGCCATTGCTTACTGTTCCCTTCTTATTGACATTTTCTTTTAAATTTATCTTGATTGTTGAAAGTGTTATAGATGTCTCCTTTGTTTATTTTATTTTTCTCCCCTTGACCGCCTCCACCCTGCTCCTGCCCCTCCCAGGCCTTCACCACACTATTGTCTATGTCCATGGGCTATGCACATTCCCCACATTTAAATATTTTTCCAGAATTCTAAATACCATGATGAACCTCTTCTTGCTTTACATTTTTTCTTTTTTCTTTTTTTCTTTTGCATTTGTATGTATTTCCAAGAGCAAAATAATCAAGATAAAGTTTACGGACACTTTAAGGATCTTCTTAAGTCCCAAATTATTCTCTAAAATTTATATTCTCACCAAGAATTACCAGGATTGTCTCTCGCCTTCAATACCTTTACCTAAATAGTGATTATTTTTAAAATATTTGCTACTTTGCTGAAAGAAAAGCTTGTATTTACATCATCTGATTATGACAACACTTGAATGACAAGGCTTTGCTAAAACAAAGCTTAATATAAATAAAGTGTTAATTCTCTTGCCCTCATTACTTCCCAGATGGTATCTATTTAAAAATCTTAAAATGTAAAGTAACCATAAAAGTAGATTCCAATTCTTCTACAGTACATATGCTCCTTTGCATTGACATACTTACACTGATAAAAATTTCCCGTGTTTTCTAATCATGGGTGTGACAAACACATTTATAAAAATAATTGATAAACAATAACGGTGCTTTCAAAATTTAGGTTAAAAAACACCCTGATGCTATATGAAAATATACATTGGTAAATAAGAATGACTAGTTTTTAAATTAGAAGACTTACAATTAAGTGGAAAGATCAAGTGAAATGTTCCACTTTTTAGTTTTTGTTGGACCGTATGTTCACTCTTTGAGCTGACTTGATCAGGTCTCACTGGGGCAAAACATTAGAGTAAATTGTTCAAGTTCTGGAATTTCTCATTCTAGCCAATATAGAATATTTTTCTTTCATTGTTATATACCTTGGGAGTTACCAGGCATTCATAGCTGAATAATTATACCATGACAGGTATGTGATATCTGCATAAACTCAAATTAAGCTCTTATTAAACTGTAATCTGCATGAAGTCTGAACACATATGCTTTCTCTTTTCCTCGGTTTATACTATTAATTTTAATGATGACAAAAAGCAGATGAATTATGTCACTGTTTATTTGGGGAATCCAGATAAATTCATGTCCCTTAAATTTTGAGGGCAAATACTATTTAACCCAGCTGTATGAACTGTATGTATGTACATACTGTTACTAGAAGGACAATGAATAAAGTAATACTAACTTTTCACACACTTGCGAACAGTGACTTCATATATTTTTCTGAAAATAAAGTTATAAATTGGGTAATTCCTTCGACTTGTCTTTATTAATAGTAACATAGTCAATTCAAATGCATAGCTGAGTTAAGAGATATTCTGTTCAACACTTTAATGTGTTTATAAAGTAACTTGGTTTGTAAATCAAACACACACAAAATTAGAGTTTTATAATTCCTCCTTTTTTATAATTCCTGTAAACAGGTTACTTGGCTCTGCTATATACTAGCTGTGTGACTTAAGGCAAGTCCTTTTTTCTGCCTTGTTACTTCATCTACAAAATTAGAATAATCATCCTATTTCAAGAGGTAGTGTAAGGATAAAAAAAGTAAATACCAACAAGCACTTCACTGATGGTTGCTTAAGAGATATTAGCTATTATTATCATAGCAAATGAGTTATCAACATGCTATCGAAGCAGAGTTGTACCATTGCTATTTTATTTATGATAATTAAAATGATAATAAACTAAATTTCTACATGGCAAAAGCATGATACCTATTAATATACATTAGGATATTTAACCCTTGAGGTAATTCTGTGGAATGTTTTTATTTCATAATTAAGAATATTAACTCTTGAGTGATTTAAAAACTTGTTTTAAAACATATTATCAACAATTGGCACACTGGGTCATAGAATCTAGATTTCATCATTCATAAACAATAATATTTTTACTGCATATACTTTAAAGGTCAAATAACAGGAAAATTCTGGGCCACAGGAAAGCCATGTAATTTCTGGAGACCAATTTCACAGGTAAGATTTCCACTACACTAAAGCAATGCTTGAACAGACACAATAAAAAATTGAAATCAATAAAGTCAAGGGGCCAAGCATCTCTACTCAGGTTCAAACTGTAGATGAACTTTATGGAAATGTTGTCTGCCCTGATAATGTTATCCTCATTTCCATTTTGGATCCTAAGAATTTCTCAGAAACAAAAACTGTATCTGTATTCAATTTAAAAAGTCTGCTTGAATTTAACTAGAGATTGGTCATATGTATCATGAATATTTTTTTCTTTAACTTCTTTATTGTTTAAAGTATTAAATATTTCATGAATATTAAACTGAACTATCTATATAACTGGAGCATTTTTATTGTTCAATTTAATAGATAAAATACATTTTGATCAAAAGAGCTATGATATAGTGGGCTTTGTAGCTATACTTCCTGAGGAACATGTCTTTGCCAAAGTATATATTTAAAAATAAAATAGTGGTAATTATTAAGTATAATAATTATAATTATTGCTTTAAAATATTTTAGCTTCAAACAACTACATTTGGATTGAATTTAAAACCAAATATTATAATTATTCTACATATAAAAATACTCAAAACTATTAGTGATTATGAAAGAATGGTATTTTTAATATACTCAGGCCTTACAGGTATAGCTTTTCCTTGAACTTACTTTTTAATGAATTTCTTTTTTCATCAACAGTCACTTACTTGCATAATTTTTGTTTATTTTATTGTAGGGAAACACAAAATTTTAATACGATATGGCCTAGAAGACCATAGTTAGACCTGAGGCAGGGCTGAAACATTATAATCAGGGCAGAAAATTATACTTGCTCTATTCACATAGCATTATTTTTTAAATTTCTCAGCACTCACTGATGAAGACCAGGTTACATTTCCTTTGTATCTTCCCGCAATGTATATTGTTAAATAACTATTTTTGACAGAGTAATTTTTTGAAGTTTATTATTCATAATTACTCCTATATCCCTTTGAAGATCCAAGGACTCTTAATAGCTCTCAATTTTGAAACAACTATGGAAAATACACAGATTTCATCCAGGCCAGGAAACCCAAGTTTGAATGATTAGAATAGCAGAGGAATTGGGGCAAAAGTTTAATAGCTGAATTTATAAAAATAAAATAAGTTCCAAACATTAATGTGTGGAGAATGAAAATAAAAATGGGTTTAAAAAATCTGGAAAATCTCTATGTTTATGTTCAAGGAGGGGGGCAAAGGACAGCAGAAGCAAATGTCCAAGGTCAGAGTGAGAGTAAGATAGAATCACATCATGTTAGAAATGCAAAGGTCTCTGGGGGATAACTGATTAGGGACCTCTTGTCATGACTACATAAAGTCAATAAATTCTAAAGATTGCTTACATACTGTATGTATGCTTAGCTTTAATATTCATGGGGAAAAATTCATAGATTTGTTGGAATCTCAATAGGGATTCTGATGCAACAGAAGTTAAGAAATGTGAGCTATAGAGAAGCTAAATGATTTAGCCAAGTCACAACATGCAAAATTCCTTTAAACCGTGTAAGAAGACCAACTTCCCTTGCTCTCCAGGTCATGGCAATAGCTCTTTTCCTGCCACCAGGCTTGTATGGTTTATAACCCATCCTACACATCACTGTCGGATCCATCATGATATTACACCTCTTTGATGCTATTGTTCTCCAACTAAAATTATCTCTGTGTCTCTGACACCTTCTGAATACAGACTAAATTGCTTATTCTGGCACAGAAAACTTTCCACAGTTTGATTCCAAATTTACATTCAGTCTTATCTCTTAATATGTGTATATATTTTCACTGTCTAAACTGAAGTTCATGTTATATCTTAAATATGAATTATACTTATTTTTGAAGGTGCTTTTGTTCATGCTGTTTCCTCTTGATAGAATAATCTGCCTCCATGCTTTTCTCTGTCTTCTCTCTATGAGCTCCTCTGACTCTGCACCCACCACCTACGCACACACATACACACAGGCATACTCATCTCCCACCAAAATACATCTTTCACAGGGATCGCCTAAGACCATCGGAAAACACATGTATAATTACATATTGTTTTTGTGATTAATCACTATGCTTTAAATATGTTCAATTTGTAACAATGAAATTGGGGATCACCACAACATGAGGAACTGTATTAAAGGTTCATGCCATTAGGAAGATTGGGAACCACTGCAGGAAAGGAAGTTCACCCTGGGGTTGAGGGCTGAGCAGGAGGTGGGGGGTTGCAAAGATAAAAAAAAATCCATGGTATGACCAGGGAGTACTTGATAATTCAGTATAGCTGGAAATCAAGGCATTTTTTTGTGTGTGTGAAAAAAAATAGTATATAGTTTTAAATACTAACTACTGAACTTTACATATTTTATATAGCTTCTCACCCAAAATGGTCATTCTATCAAATAGATGTAGGATTTTCTTACTCATCTTTTTTTAGAAATATCACTTATGTTTTAATTGTTACATAAAACAATTAAAATTGCAATTTTGTTACCTAACTTTATTACTTGGACAAGATTGAGATTTAGGAAATCTATTGCCATGATGTCACCCATGGTTTATAATTTATAAGACTTTGGATTAGACATTAGCACAGTTATTATTTCCTCTAATGCCTTACCTCACCTCAGTCTAATAACACTCAGGAAATCCACAAGACAAAGGGGAAAGAGTGGTCTCAAAAGTTAAAAATAGTTGCTGAAAATTGATGCAATCATGTAATAAAATATGGCACAGTAACTTATATGATATGCTCATAGTATCTGCTAAAGCAATTAGAATCTATGCAGCTAGATTTTTGTTCATGTATTACTAAGAATGGAAACCATTTCAGCCCAAGTAAGACATTAACTATGCAATTTGTGTACATTGTTCTTGTGATATTTTGGTTTCATTATTTGCATATGTGATCTATTTAATACTCTTTAAAATATAAAATCATTGAGTAGCAATAAGATTTCAAAAGGCCTAACAAGTACAACTGGACAGTTTTCTATGTGACATGTTACATGTGACAACATAGGATGCTAATAATCAATTATATTAAAACAGTTCATGTATAATAAATTAATATCTTCATATATCTAATAGGTCTTACAAGATAACAGGAAGAGCAATATTTATGTCTCTTTTAATATCAATCCCATTAAATTTATCAGAAATATTAAAAAGGTAGTCTTATTAATTGAGAATTTTCATACATGTTATATTTAGTAACATTTTTAACAAAGCTTTTGAACTAGACTCCTGTTTAAATATAGGAAAGAATAATTTTCAGTGCATTTTCAGTGTTCAAAGCATTCATATGTATTTTAAACACATGTCCTAATTTCCAATGATGAAAATATAGGCAAGTATTTCCACTGTGGCACAAACATATCGATCAGTATAAGAAAGCATGATTTTCTTGTGCCAACTATAAACAAAACTGTAGAAAAAAGAAATTAATTAATATTTTCAAGGGCACACTAAGTATTATTTTATGTAATTTATTACAGTGAATCTTCACATAAACCCTATGAGATTTTCTTATACTCCGTTTACAGATGAGGAATCTGAGCTCAGAAAGGTGTAGGGATTGCCTGAGGCCCAGAGCAAATGAAAGGCAGAGCCAGGGATAATACCCAGCTCTGTCGATTTCAACACACTTGGACCCCATTACTGTGTGTAATGGGTATAAAGTTTACACAACAAACATTTGTATGTGGGAAATCTTTTACTTCCCTATTCAAAATGAAATATATTTATTCTAGGCTCCCAGCTCACTAGGCTGGAAAGAAAATTCAATTATTTACCCTTCAATAGAATCATATAAGAATATATAATAATTACATGGTAGATACGCAGAAATTTGGGTAAGAATTACATTTAAAGTGGGGCCGGGGGAGAGAAGGAAGGGAGAAGAAGGCCTGCTTTGAACATATGGCCTGATACCATGACGAAGGATAGATTTTCATCTTCTCTTGAACCATAACTGACAGGCTTAACCTCTCTTCCTATGAACTCTAATCCTTTACTTTGTAAATCAAATACTAAACACCAGGTTGGAAGTACTTCTCATCTACCTTGCCATTGTCTTATTAACTTGGACACAAGATCCCAGATATCAAGTGTCTCATACTTTGAGAGACAGCTCCTCCATCTTTGTCAGTATTGGAAAATGTCTTAAGAGGACAATAAATTTATAATATTTATGACAATGTTTTCAACCACACCACCAATTCTCCCTGCTGCTACCTCTAACCTGTGATAAATAATCATTTACACAAATATTAATAATATTTTTATGATTTGTGGCAATAGAGTATATATCTTTCACTAAGCATATAAGTTTTGAATTAGTTCCTAATTTTTATCAAAATACATCCAAATATTTCTTAAGAGGTTCGTCTATGCTTTTTCTTAGCATATTCCAATAAGTTTAATATTATAATCTTAATTTTCAAGTGCCTGTAATAAATCAGAATCAGACTGTCAAATTACAGTGGAAAGGCTGGGGAGTGTTGTGGGGGGAGGTAAGAGATCAACCGAAGAACTTGTATGCATCATATAAGCATAACCAATGGACACAAGATGCTGGGGGTGGGGTGAGGGCATGTGCTGGGGGATAGGGAAGGCCAGGGGAAGGTCAATGGGGGGGAAAAAAAGACATATCTACTACTATCTGTAATACTTTAAACAATAAAATAAAATTTAAAAATAAATAAATAAATAAGTTTATATTGTAAACAAGTTTTTAATTTCATGACTAAAATAAATGTCTTTGGGTAATAGTTCTTTCAAATTATACTAGGAAAAATTACAGTAATGATAATGTTTGTTTAATTTTCATATTCTTTGGTTGCAGTGATAATATGAGAAGTATTAATATAATACAAATAAATTATAGTTGTGTGTTTTTTATGTTGCTTGCTGCTTTATAAAGGCTTTATTTAATTCTTTTAAATTTTCTCAATAAACAAGTCAGTTACCAACACTGATTTTGTGGAACCTGCGCCTCAAAGATATTAAGTGGCGAGCCAATCATTGGCCTAGCTGGGCCTGCCTTCTAATCACTGTCCTTGCACTACAGCTTAGCACAATTCTGAGAAACCCTGTGAATTACCCCACCATGTAAATTTTAGAATCCAGCTAAAGAGCCATTCTTGCTAGAGGATAACTAAGTACCAAGTGCATGGAATCAGTAATTCTCACTCACAGTAATAAAAATGAGGAACACATTTTGTTTCCTTTTTATTTCACTCTTCCTCCCTAACCCAAATGAATTTTAAGAGTCATAATTTGAAACTCTGCCATTAGCTCCATCAGAAATATTAAATTTTAAAGTGTCCCATAAATGAACACCATTTACTATTCTAAGAAGATAGAAAATACTTTTATGTGAATACTAGAAATTGCCAAAGAAGCTATTTTATTTCAGCCTGTGGACAAGTTAATGTGCTTCTGGAAAAAGCATGCATATTCTGACCTAATTTATCCCCTAGTGCACCTGATTCTGAAAAGAGTGCTCAGAAAGGCATTCCTCCCCACCCCCCAACCCCCACCACCAACCCCAGTCCCCGCCCCAGTTTAATATTACATAGAAGTTGCAGTAGCTTGACACATGACACATTCTGAGGGCAGGGTCTCAGGCATGAGTTAGTTGCCTCCTTTTTAAGAAATTTGTTGCAGTGCTTTCTACCGGGGAACTGTGCATATTTCTGTACTAGTCAAATATTCACTCCAGTTTCTGGGTACTTGAGTCAACGGAGCAGACTTCCCAGTGATAAAAACTGTGTCACCTGTGTGTTTGTTGTTCTAATGATACTACCTTCAGGCACACCTCCCATAACATAGAGTTTTATATTTCTCACTTAGAGAAAACGATAAGGATCGTTTCAGTTCCAATGGAATTTAAAAATGCTTCAGAAGCATGTAAGCCCCAACATAGTAGAAATGACAAGAGCAGGGGAAGTAACTGCTGTGGCTATTTAGCATTTCCTTCTGGAACATAAAGAAAAATAAGATAGTGTATTTTATTCTAGACATCTAATATAGTTCACTGCTCTTTTCTCTTTGTGAAGGAATAAAAAGAGTCATTTAAATTTAAAATCCTTTGCTTCAAGAGCCATCAGGCTAGCTCTTGGCAAACCTATGTGATAAAATCGCCCTCGCCCCCCTACTCTTATCATGACATGTCTTGTCTTTAGATTTCATTCATACATTATTCCTTGAAACATGCTAAATGCAACCAAAAAAAATATATCACTGAACTAAGTAGATTTTTGGTTAGTAATAGCTAGATTTTAATTCACTCAGTTATTTTGCCATCTCTACCATTTACATAAATAATTATACCCCTTGATAATGAGCATGAATATTCAATCTCTCTCTGATTAACTGGCATGATAAAATATATCTTGTCATAAATAAATTCTATCCTTATTTTTCTTATCTATAGGACAACATTTTCAAGCTGGAAGATTCACACTTTGAAAATGGCCGAGGGAAGAGTCCATATGACCCTAAACTGCTGACAGCATCTCTTTTAATAGGTGCGTAGTCAACAACCAATTAAACAGTGAATTTTCTATAGATAACAACTAGAGTGCATGTTATTTATTATATGCTAAGATTATTGAACATAAACTACTTTAGGAGTATATGAGTTGAGATATTTTCAAATATTTTGAAAATTGAGGAAATACTAAGAGCTCTTTTGATGATTGTATTATGTAGACTCTGATTCTTTTTACTCAAAGTGTTTTAATAGTATCTTTGAAGTCGCTGGCTCAATCACTGTATGCATCTCCACTAGAACTTTCAAGTTTTTATTTTGAAAGAATGGTTTTGTTTTTCATTTCATGAAAGGGGTGTTTAAATTGAGAATTTTAACAAATCAAAAGGAAAGAATGAAATTGTCTTGTTAAATTGTAGTTCTAAGATCAGTTACACTCTCAACATTTGGAAACTTAATCAGCACAATCAGTCTAAATGGAGGTGTGATTGGCAGAGACCCTATTGTGTTACTTTGAGTTGATGAAGGCCTTCTATATTCAGCTTTTTTGACTTTACATCTTTCACTCTTTTTAAAATAAAACAAAACATTTTACATACTCTTTCTACCCTTTTCTCTAGTTTTTTTTTTTTTCCTTTCCTTTTTTCCTTCAGCATTAAAGATGGGTAGTAAATGCTTAGCCAGATGTTGAGATGTTATAAGTAGGAAAATAGAAATAGACAGATGAAGGAGAAAACTTTAGTTTGTTTTGAAAGATAATGTTTCCATATTTTTTACTACTTATGGACTGGAGTTAAATAAAACACAAAACAAAGTTAACATCATTAAACAATTTTTCTTCTTAACTTTTGTTATATCAAGAACCTAAAATACAAAAGCTACTTGGTCATTACCGTGCTCCTGAATGTAGTTTCTATATAATCATGTGGAAATTATGTAACTTGTTTCCTTTTTATAAAATATAGAGAGTAATTATTTGATTACACAACAAAAATAATAGTGAAATGTTTCAAGTGTAAAATTTCTAGTTGAAATTTGAATACTAAATCTGGATTTCTATAAAGTAAATTTGGGCCAGGCTGGTGTTGCTCAGTGGTTGAGTGTCAACCTATATACCAGGAGGTCATGGTGTGATTCCCCTTCAGACCTCAATCCCCAGTGAGGGGCATGCAGGAGGTAGCTGATCAATGATTCTCATTCATCATTGATGTTTCTAAATCTCTCTCTCTTCCTCTCTGAAATAAGTAAAAAATATTTGTAAAGTATTTGGATTATTATTTGATGTGTCAAAAGTTCATAAAGTTTTGCCAGTATTTTCTTTTAAAAAATACGTTTCTACTTAACAAAATAGAACTAGTCATATTGACTGCAGTATTAGTGATAAAGATATATTTTTCCAGTATTCCAGTATTCTCTAGTTTTTACTTCATAACTACATTTCACTGATCCCTTTCCTTTTAAGAATAAAACCACTACTGCATGAATTATCTCCTTTATTGCTTTTCAAATGTAGACAATTTCAGTCCATTTGATCCATTTATGGAGCATTTTAACAAAAGTTTAAGACCTGAAGAAATGCAGCAAATATAGTACACTTATAATTTTCTATTCACAGATAGCCTAGTGATTACACGTGGATGACTTTCTTAAGTGCACACACAGAAATTTGAGAGTTGTCTTAAACAAAGGGAAGGAATCCAACCTTGTTCAAACTTGCAGCTTATACTTATTTAAACTGCATACAGGAAAAAAAACAGATTTGCCTCAAAAAGCAGTATGTAAAATTGTGCCTAAAGCAGCTTTAATGTGTGGTATGTTTCTCAGTAGGGATTTGCTCAATTATTTATTTTAATATTCCATTGAGAAAGGATGGTGACAGGTAAGTATTACATAGTTCATTTGGTATGCAACCACACAAAGTCCACAAAGACTATTAACTCCACAGTTTGTGTTTTATACTAGAAATTCTTTGAAAAAAACTACATAGGTTTGTGAAAAGGAAAAGAAAATGAGGGAAGTGTTGTGAGCCCAGGAGACGATGTATGACTAAGAATTACAGTAGGCATTTCAGAAAAGTAGCTTTAAAATGGAGGTCCAGAACTCACCTACCTAATATGATGAACTAATTGAGTAACTTTCAGAGATATTTAGTGCTTATTCACAAGGAAGTTTCTTCCAGCCAATATAAATTAATTTCTGAATCAATTGGATAGAAAGATGCGGAATGCAGGCCAGATTAGACCTGGTAAAGTCCCTCAAAATATCTACACCATTTTAATTCAAGAGCCGTGACTTCCTTTATTGAGGTTACCTGCTTCTTTTATAACTAGGCTATAAATTCTTCTTCTCACAGTACATTTAATTCCCCTTGTTGGATGTTTCTGGCATCTTTCCATGATGCTGCTTAAAAAAGAATGCTTGCTAATTTAATGGAATCTTTTTACACATAAATATTTTCTACCGCACTTCCCAAACTTTTACATACAATAGTAACTGTCTCTGAAATATAAAGTCTGCACATTATATATTAGTGAATGACTGTTGGGAAAACCTATATCTACCCAAAAGATTTTGTGTACATTCTTCTCATTTCAGCAATAAGAGAAATTGTCAAGGTGGTTTCTGGCTGCTTCCTTTCCCAAGACTGAGAAAGAAAATGTCATGTTTGACACAAACCACCTATAAAGTGGCTAGAAGGACTTGGCAGCAGATTCTTTCATACCCTCTATTAAGCAGGTTCAACTAGTAGTAAACTTTAAAACCAGATGACAGCTTAAAAATTTTAGTTTATGAAATCTGTCAAGGTTTAATAGGACCTCATTCCAAAATGCCGTGGGTTTTTCAGCTGATGACCATAGAAAATATGGATTATCTCCTGAGCAATACAGAGCTACTGAATTGTCCCCAAATATCACAATCTGTCTAAGCTTTTAAAATCATGTTAGTAAAGTTGATTTTTCAAATCCTCTTTAATAAAAACCATTGTCAATATTAAATTGCTCTAATATTTTTTGATATTTCTTCTTTCACCCACCTCTACATATTTTATGACATTTTTACAAAGTTCTTCATTAACAGCAGTAGTTGTTGTCCTGCTCAGAATAAATACCATGTGTGAACACAGTAAAAGCATAAAACTTAGTATTTTCCTCAGTAAGTATCATCTCACGTTTTCATGACTTGAGGGGAATAGCCAACTTGAAAGCCATTTTGTTTCCTCATTAAAATCTTTTCCAGGCATTGCAGTGATAATAATTTATAAATATTCCGCCACTAAGAGCTATTACTGAGGTCTAGACCAAGGGTCTGTACTGTTAACTAGAAAGTTGCCTTGTCTCAAGAATAAACATAATTTGACATTATGATATACTCTCACTTTGTGTTAGAGCAAACAAGGTACTCCTTACATTGATTAACGATAACTGAGACAATTATTTGAACCTCTCTGAACATCGGTTTCTTTATATATAAAATGGCTTGGCCATATTAACTCCATTGGTTTGTTGTGAGGCTTAAATAAGACAGCATACTACATTTGAGTGCTTACATATTCTGAAATATATGTTAAACAGAAACAAGCAAACAAACCAAAAACAACTGGCAACAGTGGTTGCCTTTAGGAAGTCTGGGAGACAAATGTTGTACCTTATACATTTTCTATTTTTACTAACTTTGTACTATGTGCATATATTAATTACTCAAAAATGTTAGTTTTAAAGGACAGCATAAGTAACAAAGTCATCATATTATACAGTGTGGGGCAAAAGTAAGTTTATAGTTGTGGGTACTCAAAACACAGATTTTATTATTGTTATTATTTATTATTGTATTATTTTTCATACAAATAACTATAAAACTACTGTTGTCCCACCCTGTGTTCAATCATATACATAAATGTGCTCAATAAATGTAAAAATGTAAAATTATTCTCATACCCTTCACTTCTCAGGAAATAGATTGAGAGAGAGAGAGAGAGAGAGAGAGAGACAGAGACAGAGAGACAGAGAGACAGAGAGAGAAAGAGAGAGAGAGAGAGAGAGAGAGAGAGAGAGAGAGAGAGAGAGAGAGAGAGGAGAGAATTTCTCTTTTCCTACTTTTCTAATTACTCTGCTATTCTGTGAGTGGTATTTACTTAAGGTGTTAACATAACGTCTTGGTTTTAGGTTTGTTTGATTTTGCTCACATCCATGTCACACTTTACACCTGTGTTAGTAATGCTTCGATTTCATAAGGAAATGTTTTTTCACCTTCTGTTTCTCTTCACCACACCCTTCTTAGGAATTGTAATCTAATACATTAACTGATCTAAGCCATATTTTCATTGCATTTTGAGTTGTGCACAGGAAGACCAGAGTACACGTGAGCTTTTGTTTTTAACACATGTTTCTCAGATAACTCCACAATGGCGGAAATGCAGTTCACTAAACTGTTTGTTCATCTCGGTAAAGCATGCTGTCCTTAAAGACAGTTTAAAGGGCTAACAGTTAAGAAAGAATGGTGTGCTCAAATAGCATCTTTTAAATTTGACAACTTCTGAGTAGTTAGTTACATCCGTCAGCACTAATGTATCTTACGCCATTGTATTATTTTTGAGATATTAAATTGTCTATGTTTTTTTTGTAGAGAGACTTAAGAACCTGGTTGGACAGAGTATCCACAACCACTTTTTAATAAATATAACAATTTCTTGAGTATATTATTTTATCATAAATTTAATAAAATTGGACAGATAGTTTGACTAGTAGCTTAGTATATATGGAAAACCAAAAAGTATCTATCTTAACCATAGTGTCATTTCAAACACAAGATAACATTGACCTAATACACTACTTCAGATCCCCAGGAAAACATATTTATGGTCATAAAACTGACAAATTATCATTGTGCTCAAAAATCAACATATAATTTGATAACTTCATAATTGACCTAGAAACTATAAGTTTGGCAAGTAGGCATTTCTGTTAAACCTAGTTGTAAATATGCCAACTGAAGTATACAGTAAATTTCTTATAGCCAGATATCATTAGATCATTTCAGATAACTGCAAAATTTACTAAGTTGTTAATATATAGTGAAAATGCACAAGTATATTAAATGAAATGTACTCTAAATTGATATTATATTTCTTCTTAGTGAGAATGCAATAGTAGGTTATTCCACCTCCTATAATTTTGCATCCAAACAACAAATATGCCATACATTATCTGGAGCAATTATCCTTGATAAGAATCCTATAGAAACCTCAGCAGAAAATGTGATCTAAGACCTGTTGTAAAGGAATAGTTATTGATATTGAGCACTGACACTATGAGAATATGCCCTTCATGGCCACCCAATTATCTGGTGCCCTCCAGCTCACAGAAATCACTCTGACTCTTGCCAAAAATAATAATCAGGTGAGAGGTAATTTCCTATAACTGAAGGCAACTGGTATCCAAACTGCAACCTTCCTTTGGTTTATAAGTCAATTGTTTAATTCTGTTTTTAGTAATAAATTGAGTTAACAGCCCTACTACTGAATAGCTCTTCTACTTTCACTGTTTGTTAAAAGAGGAACAAATCAGTCATGCTTCCTCTGCCTTTATTTGTACTGATTTTTGCCCTCCACATGTAGGATGGATAACAAAAATAACTGGAAGTTATAAAATCATTAACTAAATGAATAAGAGAAACAAATACCTACCCTTACTCAAGTAACAGTTTCCAGTTGCTATTGTTTTTGTTATTGCAACTCTCTCCTGAATAGAGGTTACATGTAATAACAACTATAATTATAGATTTTCCTCACATGAAAGCAAGCTTAATGAAAAAAAAGAATGATTAATTACTGACATTCTTTACATTTCTGATTGTACCTCCTGTTAGTTATGATCTGTCTGACCACATTCTGATATGATATTATTTAGTTTTCGTGTTTTGGTAGTTCTGTGTTCTCTTTTTCTGATTTTCATCACTAACATAGTGAAAAGGGAAATAAGCATTAACCAATAATTTAATTTTTTTTAAGGTAAAGAGAATACAAGGTGTTCTGTGACAGGTTCACAACTTGAAATTATTTGACATCGATATGATATTTTAGGCTACTTCCACAACACATTTTACACTTACACCCTGTTATTCACAAAGAACAAGAAACATAATTCCCCTGAAGTTTAAAAATATATAATATCTATATATCAATACTTGTAATATGATACAATATCAACTTTAATAAAAACAGTACACTGGGGAAGGCACAAACGTCCCATGGAGAAAAATAATTACAGCGATTGAATATAAGTTAAAATTAAGGCAACAATATGTATTTAAACATTTCAAAGTACCCTTGAAACTTATAGTTAGCTTATTCAAAGCATTTTTGTGCTTTTAGAACAGGATTATTTATTTTTTTTAAATTATACTTATTGTGGTAACATTGGTTAAAAGTGTGATTTCTTTGCCTTATTGTAAGATTAAATATCACTGCACCATGTTATAGTGAGAACAAGTCAGATTTGAACTTGATATTTAATTAAGTGAAGAGAACATAGATGTTTTTGAATCCCAAAGGTATCATATTATGACAATTTGGGATATCATATGAATTCCACTTACTAAACTGATTATTTGTACTTAATATGTTGTCTAACCAATATTTTTTAAAAACTCATCCTCATAATTTGGAGCTGTTCAATGGTTCTCTTTGTATCATTATTCCTCACAGCTTTGGGGTCTCTCAAAGCCTGTTGTGGTGCATTCAAACACATTAGAGAACCACAGGACTTACCAAGGAAATTGATTTGGGTTGGGCCACTGAGAATGTCTATCTTACTGAGAATGTCTACCTTACATTGCAAAGCCCTGATTTGCAGGTGAGAATTGAAGGTGTGAACAAAGAATATCATACATGCAATCCGATTAATAAAACTCCCTCAAAGGCACTTATACCTGAAGATTCAGAGAAAATTTTCCACTCATTTAATAAATACGAAAGTCCTTTGAAACTGGACATAGTATTATTAAAATGTTTAGGTTATAATTTATCTAGACCTATTTTATTTTCTGAATATTTTTAAATCAATGAATTAAAAACATTAACATATCCAAATGATCAACAAGATAATATATTTTTTACTGTCATTATGGTAGACTATTTGGAGAAAAATTTATAATTTTTTGTTATTTTGTTGTGCTGATTATTCACTGTAAGTAGACAGGCAACAAGGAGTTTTCTGGATGAACTAATATGTGGCACTTTCTGCTTAAAGGGAGGAAACCATAATAATTACCAATGGGCCTGTGTTTGAACTTTCACCTTGACTTGCCTAGTCATTAGCTGAGCAACCTTGAGTTTCTTGAACTGTAAAATACGGATACCCTTACGTCATGGGGTTGTTGACAGAACTAAATGAGATAATTTGAAAGTGTCCAGCCAGGGCCTGACTGCTGAGCCAGCACAGAGTGGTATGCAGTAAATATTAACTTCTCTTTCTCCTCCCTTTTTCCTTCTCCCATCTATTCTTTACCTTCTGATTAGGAGTCTTCCATCATTAAACTCTGACCTAGAGTAAATTTAGTTTAAGTTGGAATGAGTCAAAGAACAAGAGAATTTGAACTATAATGAAGATGAGTTGTTTGTCGAAATTTCTTCCTCTCTAAACATATCTCTGTTATATCTGAGGTTATCTGGTGGACTTTTTTCTTTTTGACTATACGATAGCGTCTATTAAATTCAAACACTTCTCCAAGTTGCTCCATTAAAATACAAAAAACAAAGAAAAATTTGGCAAAGAAAATATTAATTCTTTCTGAATTATAATAAAATACAAAAATATTTTAAATGAATATATTAGAAATTTCATTTCCATAAAATAAGAACTATAAGCAAGATTTTGCAATGATTCCTTATCTTAATAAACAAGATTATTAGAATCATAGTATCTTTACACATATAAAAGCAAACAGTATGTGCACTTTGTAAGTTTGTCTCTGGTTATAGTGGACAAGAATAATATTTCATGTTTTATTAATATCCACTGAGTCATATTTTATTTAATTTTTCAAAGTCAGTACTAAATGAATAGGTACTAAATTATTGAATGATGATTTAATAAAATACTTACTATAACAAAGACATAAGATTAAAAAATAAATAGCTTTGCATAATGGTGTAGAGAGCATTTCTGTTTTCTTTTTAACATGGTCTTAACACCGAACTTGCATTTTGTTGTTTTGTTTTGTTTTTCTTACCTTAATTGAATTAAAGTATGTGCATGTGGTTTTATCTTGTCACAACACAGATGGAGAGTTATACTCCGGAACGGCAGCTGATTTTATGGGCCGAGACTTTGCTATTTTCCGAACTCTTGGGCACCACCACCCAATCAGGACAGAGCAGCATGATTCCAGGTGGCTCAATGGTAGGTGGTGCTTGTAAGAACATAGACACGTAACAGGTGTAACTGGAAAACGTTCTTTGTATAGATCAAGCTATATGACTTGAGATTTAATATGCAGTTAAACACATGGTAGTGACGTCATGGCTATGGGTGTGAGAAAGCTGGGCAAAGAGAAAAGAGAGATTAAGGATTCAGGGAAATATTTGTTTTGTGCCAAAAGTGAAATTTCTCAGTAGTTAACTATGGAAAGAAATAGATCTGGGCTGGAGCTACGGAAGGGAGGAATGGAAAATGATAAGATGACTTACCAATCCTGTCTTACAGGAACACCACAACTAATCTCAAATCTCATGATGTAGTGTGTTTTTTTCCTCCACACTTCCATGTTCCCTTGAGAACATCATATAAGTTATGTAACACTTTAAAAAATTGTCTTAAAGACAACATCACATTGAAAGTATTTTCAAAATATCAAAGGACTTTTATATCATTTACTTATTTGATTCTCCTTTAATCTTTCTAAAACCCTATCTCCCGTTTTATAGTCCATCTGTTTTCGGTAAGATGCTTGAATATTTCATCACTTGAACTTCTACCACACTTGTTTTTCCTGCTTTTTCTCCTGGGGAACCCCCAAAATTCATTTAATCACTCCGTCCTTCATTGATTTGTTAGAGAAAAAATGACAATATGAGCTCTAAACATCACTGAAACATCAGGAGACCATGAGTTGTCTGTTACAATCTTTGTTCTGATAAATACTTTAAAGTGACCATTCAAAACATAAAACATACATACCACAAGTAAGCTCAATCAGCATTTCTTCCCTCCTGCAACACTTCCGATCACCCATTATTTGTTATGTATTAGTGTGCCTCTTACCTTCCATATTTCACTTGTCTGCCTTTGCTCCTAATTGCATTGATGAGCTTATGTAAATTTCCCCAATCTACATGTCTTTTGCTGTCTTTATCTCTTCAGTACTACTGACTCTTCCTCTGACCTGAAAACTTGCTCATCTATTCAACACCCCCTTTCATCCTGGCATGCCGTGAAGTCCCTGCATATCTAAGTGCATAGCCTTGTTAGAAACTTGTTTTCTCAACTTTTTCACCCCTTTATCCACTTTCAACCTGACTTTGATCCCATGGAACTGCTCCTCCAACTGTCACTGATGAGTTTCCATAGCTGTTTATCAGTCTCCATTTAGAAAAGCCTCTCCTACAGGACGTGTCACTGTTCACCAGCCTTTTCCCTTTAGAAGGCACTTTTTTTCACTTCCCTTTTTTCCTGCTCTCCCAAGTTTCAAATAAGTTTGACATCACTTCCCCATTGTGTTCTCTTTAATGTAGATGATGCCTAAGGTCATTTAATTAAGTAGAAACACTGAGGTAATCAAAGGAGATTTGACATATAATCAAATCCCTACCCCTGGGGTAGAAGTGTGGTAGCTGGGTGACCAGCAGAGAAATTGTGTCTCACCAAGAAAGAGAAAAGATACTAAGATCATGATAAGACTGTTGGCGTAAAACTATAAAAGAGCTTAACTCCAAACTCCTGGAGGACAGTTTTGGAACATCCACTGTTGCTATCTGGTCTATTCTCAAACTGAAATATTTATTTAGGAAGGATCACGTTTGTTTTTATTCTGCAAGAAGGAGACTTTGATCTACTAAGAACTCTAAAAAGCATACAGGCTCTCACTGTCCCTGAGAAAGAACATCTCATTAGAAGATGGAATAACATGAAGGAGAGTACAGTATCCATTTCGTTTTTATGGCCTTGGAGGAAAAAAGTCATCAAGTTAAAGCCGCCTTTGTGCTGCACACACTCACATGTTGACAGCTGAGTCTGAAGAATTTACACTGTGGGAAAACAGTCATTGTCCGCAGCTCTGTACTTCATCTCTGCAAATGCGCAGTTCATTTGAGAATTCAGTTATCAAACTCTCAGCACTAAACGTGAGAACGGATTTTACCAAATTAGCACAAAGGTTACATTTGACAGGGTGCAGAAACCAGAGCTGCTGCAAGATGGGGATGCAGACACATTTTAGATAGAAACGAGGGACTGTGTGAATCTCAAGCCTCAGGAAATTAAGTACCATTTCAGAATAAAGTTAGAAACATCATGTTTAGATGTTCATGCATAAAATAACTGAATTTTGAGGCAGGAGCATAGACTGCATAATCATGTGCGTTACCAGAAGTAATCAATTATCCTGCAAGGTACTTTATGAAAGACCTATTAAAATTAATTTGACACAGGACTTCCTTTACTTTCCTCAAATTAATTCAAACCATTTATTTTTGGAAGAACCCGTTGTCCAATTTTAATGACTTTTAATATCATTCTCTATAAAAATAAAAAACAAAACAGTTGTCTAGAATTAGAACTTGAAATATCTTGATTGTAATGGAACTTCACTATTTTCATAATTACATACTAAAATTTATATTTTTATAATAATATCAATAATAGTTTAAATTCATTTTAACAGGAAATATTAGGAATGAGTAATACATTTAGGTGAAGAAACAAAAACTGCTTTTTCTAAACAAATTTTTTTTCATTGACTCTAGCTCCTCTTTTAAGGCTGATAGATGTTGTAACTACTTTTGATTTCAGGAAATGAACTGGTATATGTTTGCCATGATGTGCCCAGATTCAGAATGTTCTTTCTTGTGCTTCATAAATTATCTAAATAGCATATTTTTTTAAAACTTCAGTTTCGGCTTACCAAGGATGTGAGAATTAGGTAACTATGTCATTTATATATTTGTAGTAAGGATACAAATAAGTTTATGCTATTGTTATAGTAATGATTTCTTAACATTTTGCATTTAAATACTACTACCTAGTTCTTGTACATATAGCCATCCATCAGAGCAGATGAAGGGCTAGCCTACATTTATTTTTCTATTTGATGGACACTGTTTTAGATCTTGAATTAATATTGGAATGCTATATGTTATGGAGGAAAGACCGTAGTCTTTAGAGCAAGACGGTTTCATATTACTTTAGACCTTACTTCTAATGGGATTACACTACTACCTACCTCTTATAGTTGTGGAAAAATGACCACATGATAATCTGTAAGAAGTACTAAGTAAGTATTGGCATGTGGTCAACACTCGCTAAATGTGAATTTTCTCTGTGTCCTTTGTTCCACTTCCACAGGGTGGGGCATGCTTAGGAAGCTTTGTCAGACTCATTCTGTGAGTGATTGTGTTTGAGCCAGGGTGAAAGGGCAGTCACAGTAGGGTTTAATATGGGAAACCACATGGATCCTTGAGAGATCTGAGGCCCAGTGAGCACAAACAGACCTTAATTACAGGGCCCAGAGTGTGAGGCCTTCCCACTCGCTTCAGGAAGACCTGTTTTCTTTTAGTGGATTTCCTAAAAGTATCATGCCTGTGGATAGACCAACCCACTTGCTTTTTTTCTGTAATTGAAATGGTATGCAAGTCATCATTCTCCTTCCTCTCACTGTAGCACTCATACCAGCCTGGCTCGCCCAATTATTGGAAAGAGCATAGCTTCCTCTGTGGTCATGTACCGGGATACTCCATGTTCTCTAAAGATTCAGATTTCTCCACAAGATATATTTTTATGTAAATAAAACCAAGAAATGTGATTGCAAATAAATTATGGGAGTAGAAATTAATGTTACATGGTACCAGATACCTAATCTCAAATCATTTGTCCAACTCTTTTGATGTACTCTTTTAATTCTATTATCTTTAAAGACATAAACTATGTCAAAGTATCCAATTCGATTTTTTAATAAGGAAAACGAATTATGTAGTTTTGCATAATATCAGGCTTTTTAATGATGCCATTTTGAATTATTTCTCCGACTTAAGCAAGTTAGTAATATATTTTGCTGACCTTGGAGAAAAAAGCCCTGTGGAAGCCTTATTTTATGGTTATATGAGCAGAGGAGTATTACATAAGTAGAGTGAACATTTAGTCAAAACAGCAACTGCAACCACAAATGTCATCTTGGTTTTCATAGCCTGTGAAAGACAAAACAAGGACTCAGTCTTTTTAACTTTTGAATTACATCTACGAATTACACTCTGTTAGTTAAATATCACTGTATAGAATCAAAAGAAATAAACATATTTTTGCTGAAATTATGCTGAAGCATGGATCTGCAATACTTTAAAGTATTCATACCAACTACTCACTCTGCTGTACACCTGAAACCAATACAAAATAATGTAGAAATTATACTGTCATTGAAAAACAAAATAAAAACAGATCTCAACAACAAAGTCTTCATGCCTTACCTCACTCCAACCTACTTTATCTTTTTTTCTTATGACTCTATTACCCAGAAAAATTTTCATCCCAATAAAGAATGCACACCTCCACCTATACCCTTTTCAAAAATATACCATAAAATTATTCTATTTTCTAAATGATAACACATTTAATAAGTTAACTAAATATGCCTTTTCTATTTCCAGAAGAGCAAATTTACCAAATATACTTTGATTTAATATCCTTTTCGAGGATCTACTTACTGTGTCACACTTTGTCTAAGGCACATAATCACTCTCAATTGGTTTTGTTTGAAATTATATGGCACTAATGAGGAGAAATGAATAAAACTTTGGAATAAAAGTTAACTCAGTGACAATGTTTGGAAGGTGATTTATGTTTTTCAGAGCTCTAAGAAAATGTACCTGAATAAAATATTAAGGATATGCTATTTTAACATTTTTTAATGATTGGTTAAAAAATGCAACTCTCAAGTATGGCCTATTAGTCACAAATTTTGAACCACTTATTTGAGAATTTATAGTTGAATGGTGAGATTAGAAAAATAACATTTAAGAATATTATTACCCTCAAGGAAATCCCACTTTTAAATTAAATTTAATGAAAAATGTATAAAAATTAGATAATATCTTGGAAAATTCTTTAAATTAAAGCCAGCTTTCTTTCTTCTCTGAGCTCTTAAAATTTTTCTCTCTGGTCTCACCATCAATTTAATGAATTCAGAGCCTGTCTATACCAATTTCCTCTTCCAGAGTCAGTACATTCAGAGATCAGTGGACCTCAATAGGGATTTACTGCTGACTGGGTAATCTGGGTTCATGTGTGCAGTGACATCAAGCAAGAGATTTACCCAGAGAAGGGGATGCCATGACAATGCATGTAACCGTGGTGTGCCTGGCCTCTCTGACACGGCTCTCAAAAGATTTCCCTCTGTGAAACAGAGGCCTGTTTGCAAATTAATTAGTTTCTGGCGGCAGCTTGATTGTTGACCCAGAGTTTGTAGAGTGGAAAACAATCAGATTAGTGTGCTCAGGGTAAAAGACCAGTGTGCAGTTGCGTGTGGCTTGCTCAACTATTGAAGATGTGAATGGACTGAAACAAATTCCTTTCAGAGAAGCCTAGGCAGAGGTTAAGTGTGATGAGCCTAGAGCTCCCCAGCAGCAGGGGCCAGGGAATTAAAGGATTTTAGCCGGTTAAAGCTGAATGGTGGCAAGCAATGCCATTGAACTTTAATGGAATGGATGGTTTTGACCAATCCCCCTTCCCACCACACCCCTCAAAAAATTTACTATGTTCTAATCACTTCAGTGGAAAGAACACAGAATACATTTAAAATTAGAGTATTATCAATTAAATGTAGGCTTGACAAAAATACCTTTGTAGTGGTAGATTTCAGAAGCTTTTAATTATGATATCTCAAAACTAATATGATAATACCTAAATGTGAAATAAGTTTATGAAATACTGCCTTTTCATGTTGATAAATGTTCATATGTTTGCCCCAAGTTTTTTAGAGCTATAGTTTTCAGGTGACCAATAAAATTGATCCTGATTCAGAAATGTTGACTTGTGAAAATGTGTTTTACTCAATAGATTATTGTTTATGCTTAATTTTGTAAGACTCCTAACAAATATAAGCTGTACATACTTTTCCTTTGTAGGCAGAGATCTCCCTAAATGCAGCTCTGATGGCTATCGCAACACTTTTCTACTCAAAAACCATTTATGTCTCTCGGTTTTTAAGTGAATTGAATCCAGATTTCACTCTCTGTCAAATCCTTTGACGTCTAATTCCAAGTGACCTCTCTAATATTAAACACTAACATATTCAAATAATAGAGTTGGTTGTCCTCAAATTTACTACCTTTTTCATTTAATCATTCCACCCAGTAGCTTTTAATCTTTCCCACCTTTGAATTCGAAGAACACATAGATGCATATTTGTGCTTATCACAGTGCCTTTCACTCTAGATGTGTCGAATAAGAAACAATTCAATAACTCTGGTTTGTAGGCTCGGGGTCAGTGTGCCTGAGTTTGTATCCGAAGCCCTCCACTTACTATCTATGTGGCTTTTACTTCACTTATTTTCACTGCCCATTTATGATTTTAAAAATGGAGTTAATTCTAATATCTTATACTGTTTTTCTGAGGCTGCATGAGACAGTTTATTTAGGATATTAAGAATAGTGTCTGGCCAAAGCCGGTTTGGCTCAGCGGATAGAGCGTCGGCCTGCGGACTGAAGGGTCCCAGGTTCGATTCCGGTCAAGGGCATGTACCTGGGTTGCAGGCACTTCCCCAGTGGGGAGATGTGCAGGAGGCAGCTGATCGATGTTTCTCTCTCATCGATGTTTCTAACTCTCTATCCCTCTCCCTTCCTCTCTGTAAAAAATCAATAAAATATATTTAAAAAAAAAAAAAAAAAAAAAAAAAAGAATAGTGTCTGATAATAGGATAAATGCTCTCGATGACTGTGGTTGCTGCTGCTGTCATTTACATAGCAGCTCCATACATAGCACATAGCTCATGTATGTACGATGTGAACAATACAGTAAACAATAGAAAATAATACATTAATAATGCCTAATGCTCATTTGGCAAATTTATACAGTGAACCAGTTATGTTTGCTTTCCTAATCTGCTCTGACACTATTTTGTTCTGTTTTACTTAATTGAGTATCGTCATTATTATTGTCAGAAGCACTCAGTACACCAAAAACATATAAAATATTTAGCTTTAAAGACCATTATAAACTAATGAACAAAAATAGATACAGAGGCAGAGCAGCATCGAACAGACTGTCAAACTACAGCGGGAAGGCTGGGGAGGGTTGGGGGGCGAGAGGGGGGGATAAGAGATCAACTGAAGGACTTATATGCCTGCATATAAGCATAACCAATGGACACAAGACACTGGGGGGTAGGGGAGGCCAGGGGAATGTCAAGGGGGGCGGGAAAGGGAGACATATCTAATACTCTTTGTAATACTTTAAGCAATAAAACAAAATTTAAAATAAAATATTTAGCTTTAGTATCAAAATAATAATGAAATTTTTAAAGAAATTGAGTTTAACAAAATTAGCTAAGCAACTATAGACAGCTCATGTAAGCTCTCTGTGCTCAATGTTCCCTTTTTTGAATGAAATAATAATTCTTCCTTGTTAAGTTGTGATGAGGATTATGTATGAGTAAATTCATACAAAGCATTTTGAATAGTGACTATAATTTCCCAAAACAAACAAACCAAAAGTACAAATAAACAAACAAAACAACAACAACCAATTCAGTTGATGTTACCTGGTCTCAGAATATTACATAAGAGTTTTAAAGAAGGGAACAATGAAAATATCTACATATGTCAAGTCACCACAAATGTAGTAAGATGCTCAATTTCACTTAACTGAGCAGCCACATATTTCTAGGAACGCCATGAGTGGCTTAAAGAAACAAAAGAGAAGTGATAGGGACTCTTTCCTTAGACCGAGTCTCCACCTACAGATTTCCTGCCTAGCAATGTCTGTCCCTTTAGAAGACAATAAATCTACTGCTCCTTTGCTTCCATAAAAATAAAAGGGATTTTTTGGTAAGCTTAGTGACATACTTCTTACTAAGTTATTTACACATGACAAAAAAGGCAATAAAATGCTCTAAACTTCATATATAAACTAAATGTAAATTGCAAAATGTTATCCAGGAAAGGGGTCTTTAAAATGTTTTCCCGATAATATTAGTAAGGAAGACTTAAGTGTGTCTAAACATTTTCAAATTAGAAATGTTTGTGTTGCTATAGGATTTCAGCACTAGCCAAGAGAAAAATCAAAGCGCCTTCACTTCCCACCCCAGCCTCCTACATGCTGCTCTCAGAAATCTACTCATTTCCTCTGACTCTTTTTGATCATCAGATAAATTCTGCATTTTAAACAGCATACCATTATATATGTAGTACTGTTATTATTTTCAAAAATTTTGAATCAGAAGTAATAATGCACATATTTTATTCATTAGAAGCATAGTTTTTATCATTTTGTTGATGGTTTGCTAAATAATTATTTTTGGATTTAATGTAGGCTGACAGCATAAAGAACCCATGAAAAATGTCTTTTCAATGTTTATAAATTTGTCTAAATTCACATAAATCAAAATTTCTTTTGTTCAGTTAACTACTAATTTTAAAAGATCCCAGGGTTCAGTATCATAGAGAGCTATCTCATTTGTACACTTATAAAATCTCAGCATGAACGTGTGTGGGAAATTGGTGACAACAGACTCAGTTTCATTTTGGGAACCACAATGCCTTCTGCTTAGCATACAGTAGGGTTTATGTTACAGCCAGCATAGAGTTGTGTTTTGGGCATATACATTTGTGTTATGACCTATTTATAGTGTACTGACCATTAATCTCACTGATCCTCAAACTTAAGTAATGCCCCAACTAGTATTTAACTGATGACTGCCACTTAATTGCTTGGCACCCATAGAGTCAGTGTTTACCATGAAATGTGTTTCATAAACACATTTTAGAATGCTGGAAAAATTACACCCTTGCTTTGCAGGATGAGAAAGCAATTTTGTAAATCAAATAAAAGATAAATGAGTTTGGAGGATAGGAAACAAAACACATATTACAGCAAAGTCTTACTCATTTTGGGGTGAATTAAAGAGGAATCTAGTCATACTAACAATTCAAGTAATGGAATTTGGGCTTATATGTGTAGGATGAACCAATAAGGTACAGGATCTTTGATCAATAACCTTTATTTGTTTTCTGTAATATTATTAAATATTTTGACTGAAAAATTATTGAAGTATTGGGTTAGTGCTGATTGCCATAAGAAGGCTAATGACTGACCTCTTTGTTGTGTTAATTCTGTTGCTGTCCTTTAATTTTAAAAAAAAAGCATAATCACATTCTTCAGAGATATCGTTAAATGTAGTCAACTCTGATCAACAGATCAGTGCCCAAATTAGGAAAATTATAACCTAATTGCCTTTGAAAGACCTTGAGATAATTGTGTGTTAATGAGTCTTAAAATGTGAACTAATTTTACACAATTTTCCAAACTGGAACTGCTTTTGCTTCCTTCCTTGCTTATTTCTAATTCCTGTGTGAGAACAACTTGTAGAAGGCAATTGAAAAACTTGGCTGGAGGTAAGACTATGGCAGCAGGAAGTAGCAAAACAATGGCAGTCATTGTAAGCCAGTCCAGCAGTGAGAAGTCATTTGGTAGTGCGAGAGCAGTGGCAGCACGAAAGATAAAGGTAGCCATGTCACGAAGATTTGCAAAATCTTCACTAAATTTTATTGTTTTGGTTAATTTTGTCTTCTTGATTTTGTATAAATGTTCTGCCACTCTATTTGTCAATACTGTCTATAAGCCACTCATTAATTCCCAAACTATTTGTCCTTGGAGAGATCATAGTTTGTTAACAAAAGATATTCTTTGCCATGGTTGTGACTCTGGTTGAGAGTAGACCTATGAACCAGGAGGTCACAGTTGGATTCCAGGTCAAGGCACATGCCCCGGTGTTGTGGGCTTGATTCTCTCTCATCATTGATATGTCTATCCCTCTCTCCCTCTCCCTTCCTCTCTGAAATCAATAAAATATATTTTTTTAAAAAAAGATGTTCATAAAGGATATCCTGATAATAATAGCAAAAATAAAAGTTCTAATACACCTGAATGTAACTGAGGAAGCTAAGTCATGGTTATTATGATTGACAATAGGCCTGGTGCATGAATTCGTGCACCAGTGGGGTCCTTCGGCCTGGCCTGCGGATAGGGCCGAAATTGGCTCTCCGACATCCACTGAAAAGTCCCAGATTGCAAGAGGGCACAGGCCAGGCCAAGGGACCCCACTCGTGCACGATCAGGGATGGGGAGGGACACAGGAGGGGTCCAGGGCATGTCCGGCCAGTCTTACTCAGTCCTGATCAGCCTGACACCAGCAGCAAGCTAGCCTACCAGTCAGAGCATCTGCCCCCTGGTGACCAGTACATGTCATAGCGATTGGTCGACCGGTCGACTGTCTGTCCCCGGTGGTCAGTGCATGTCATAGCGAGTGGTTGAGCAGCCTTAGCATATCATTAGCATATTATGCTTTGATTGGTTGAATGGATGACCAGACACTTAGCATATTAGGCTTTTATTATATAGGTTTATTTACATATATTCTAAGATGGGGAAACAATAGGTCATCATAAACAGAATAAAATATTTTTATAAAACAAATCTGTCCACTAGTAGAACGGAATCTACAAAGAAAGATGAAAGAGAGGGAGGAATAAAGGGAGAAAAGAAAAGAGTAATATATGATGGTTAAGAATACCTTTCTGATTAGATTTTTGCAGCATTACTCAAACACAATAAACAACTATTACTGTAATAAAATTTATAACATCACAAACTGAAATAAAAATACCCAAACTACACCATAGTTTTCTATCTAAAGGCCTAACCCTGAAGTTTATGATGTAAGTTAGATGTGGCACATATTTAAGAGTTTTTTCAGAGTTAGAGTATTGCAAAATGTTATTGTAATATATATCCAGTCCTATTTGGCCATGGTGAGTTTTATAAGTTCTTTATAAGCTTTTGATGTTAGCCCCTTATAAAATGTATCATTGGCAAATATGTTCTCCTATTCAGTGGGTTGTCTTTTCCTTTTTTGACAGTTTTCTTTGCTATGCAAAACCTTTTTAGTTCTATGTAATCCCATTTTTTTTCCTTTTGTTTCCCTTACATGAGGCAATATACCAGAAAAAAATATTTCTATGAGAAATGTCCAAGATATAATATCTTAAAACTGTGGTTTAGCCCATAAAGCAAGAGAGAAGGCAGTACTATCCATTTTTTTAAATGTAACATTTTTTTATTCAATTGATTTTCAGCCTTTAACTCAATACCAGAACCACTGACTGAGGCTTCCACTATAAAATGATAGAAAAAGATGACAGCTTATGAGGGAGGCTGTCTTTTGTTCATATATCATCAGTGTTCTCTTAGAGAATATGTGTATAAGAGAGTTCAAAAAACATTGGAAATCCTTTTTAGAGGCTGTGAAGGAAAAAGATGGGAATCAGAAAAAAGTATAGATAATCAACTATAGATTTTTAGAAGATGTTATTTATAATGGCACAGGTTCTTAATTATTTCAAGAGGAGACGTCATCCCAAAAATAAGGAGACAAAAAAGAGATTGGTAATTTGAGGCAAACAGTCAGGGATTGGAGAGAAACCAGAATCAATATTCTGTTATATTCAGGGGTTTTAATGGTTCAGTAACTGCAGATGCTGTGGGCTGTTTTTAAATAAATAAGTAAATAAGGTCTCTTCAACTGGTCTCTGCGCTTTAATAAATATACAAAAAGTTAATTAACTATGAACAATAATCATGATTCTTGACAAATATTGTTCTAAGAGCAAATTTCATTTTGCTTTAAGATTTTAATTTCTTATTTGATTATTTAAAACAATGGTTGAATAGAAGTTTTAAAATGCATGTTCTGAATAGTTTTCCCAAGTAACATTTATTGTCTTAATTGATTTAACACTATTAAATATAAAATTAAATAGCTTCACTGCCTTTCCTTTCTATCATTAAATCAAAATGAAATAATTTCCCAATTTGAGCTTGGTTTTATTATTTAAATCTCTAAGTTGTGGTATTTTTTATCTGCCTTTATAGTTATAGAAAATCTATAAGCATTTGTTTTTGTTTTGTTTTATTGGCCTCAGTGACATCTTGAGGAAAATATTTAAAAAGATGGGAAATCTACTTTTTTTCTAGTAGTGACCTCTAGGATTCAAAGAAGCCTCATTTTTTAAAAAAGTTGTTTTCAGAACAGGTTAATAAAAAAGTAACTGTCTTTCACTAGAGCTAGACTAGGACTTATGCTATTTTATTTTTAAAATATATTTGTATTGATTTCAGAGAGGAAAGGAGAGAGAGAGGAACAGAAATCATTGATCATGCACACCCCAAACTGGGGATTGAGCACACATATGCCCTGACTGGGGATCAAACAGTTATCTCTTGGTTTATAGGTTGACGCTCAACAACTGAGCCATGCTGGCTGGCCTATGCTGTTTTATTTAAAGCAATAAATTGGATGATGAAACAGCAACATAGTATTTAAAATATGTGGTAACTTATTTTTACTTCCCTGTAAACATCTTTTGGTCAAAAGCATCAGTAATGAAAACTAGGTAGATTTTTAGTATGAAGAAACATAATTAAATGCAAATAAAACAAAAATATTATACATTTTTATGTTACAACATTAAATTTGATATTGCAACCTTAGATTTAAATTGTAGGAATGTGATACAATAGAGACTTTTCAATATTTAAGAAACTTACAAATTTTATGTAAATATAATTGACAACTCCCTCACTCTTCAGTTCACATAGCTATAATCCTAAAAAAATAAATAAATAAATCAAAATAAAAGTTGTATTAAAATAATAGCAATTATTTATTTTCAACACATCGAGATTAGGCAAGTACAAAAATGGTAACTAATGCTAAATTTGAATTATTATTTCTTAAAGGATACTAAGATCTTACAGATTAAACCAGGTTTATAAATAAGAATTATTTTCTGCGAATGCTAATTACTTTGAAAATTATACTATAAATTATCTTCCTTTCTGCCTTGAATTTCCTTCCCCATATAATTAGGCATTTTCAAGAATCAAAACTATTATTGTCTCTTAAGAACAAAAGCCATAGAAACTGCTAATTATATCACAGTTGAACATGTTTTTCTTCTTTGAAGAGATCCTGAATTTCCGGCATCTTGAGAACATTTTCTGACCAGAAGATGATAGAAATGTGAAGCTGCACTGGTGTTGCAACCAGTATAATTAGTTTCTATCTATAATAACATTCATGTTATTAAAAAGTTGCCAAGGTCTGTGTCAAATAAAATTAACCTAAATATTCCCTGGTCCCTAAATCATTATTTTATTTTAAGAATCAGGCCACATTCCTACAGAAATTCCCTTTTCCCTAGAACTCAAGGGCCTAATCAGAGGCAACTCCAAGGCAAAGCTCCCTGACAATGCTGACTGGGAATTAGGGCTTGGATTATTATTATGCCCTAGTAATGGGCAAATATCAAAAAGGAACATTTTTCTTTTTCACTTATATAATTGACTTTTTATTTCACAGAATACAAAAATGTTCAGTTTACATATTCAAAAAAATTTATGAAATTGCCTTTTTAAGTAAAACTGTTAATGGCATTCACAAATACTAGTTCTGCCATCTGTAGATTCTAAGCTATTTTTCAGAGAGGAAATAAAAAGGAAAAATTAACTACACACACATAAATTTTAAGAAAATTTAATAGAAAAAATTAAATTAGTATTACGTAGTTGCTTGTATTTTTGTTTTGCTGGGAATTTTTGTTTGTTTCTTTTGGATGAATATTTCAATTAATCAATTTAACTTTTAATCATGTATAAAACATGTGAGAAAACTGTATGAAACCTTTAACAATGCCCAGAAGATAGATAAAAATAAAAAGGTTTGCAAGCCACTCGAGTCATATGGAGCTAGAATATTCCCAGTAACAATATTGGACAAAAAAAGAACACTTATAAATATATGTATGAGTACCCAAATATTCCTAATATATTCTAAGTTATAAGAATGAATCAGAAATAGGAAATCTCTTAATTCATTGTCTTAATATATTAATAATTAAATACATGCTTTTTCTTATTTAATGTTGAAAAATAAGATAAATCAAATGACTTTTTTGATTAGTTAAAATATATTAGCTAGAAGTAGAAGGAAATGTTCTTACCCTGATAAAGAAGAAAGAGATGAAGAAACCTAATGAAAGTTCTTAATGACTAGAAAAGCATTATTAATATAGGTAAAATGCTAGTATAATTATCTATATAATAAATCTATACAATCAAAGCTTAGCGACCATTATGGCGGAAGGACTGGAACCACCGGTCACTATGACGAGCTGGCTGTAGGGGCTGCCACCAGCCCCGCTGTCAAGCCCGAGGGCCGCGGGGCCAGTCGCATGGCCACCGCCAAGGCGCAGGTAAAGAAGGCCCGAAGGTGGCCAGGGTGAGCCTGCAGCTTGAGATGAAGGCTCTGTGGGACGAATTCAATCAGGTGATCACCGACATGATCGTCACCACAGCTGGTAGGACAGGGCGCCCCTCTCCCCGCTGCGACCCTCCCCACATGGCGCCAGTCTCGGGCAGCGGGCTTTGGCCTGATCCGCCCCAGTAGGACTGAGGAGAGGGGTGCTGGACTCAGCCTGGCCATCTGCAGGTCCCTCTCCGTGCGGGCCAGCTCCTTCGCTGAGTCCTGGCTCTAGGAGAGCCGCCTGGTGCTGCGGGCCGGAGGGTACTGCTCGGGAGGCCAGAAAGGTGGCGGAGAGAAACCCTGTGGACCTGCCGCCCGACCAGCAGCCCAGGACCTGGCACTGCCAGAAACGGACCAGCTCAGGGCGCACCGAGCTTGGGGGGAAGGCAGCTGCCTGTGAGGGGCCTTGCCTCCAGCCAGCTCCCGGTGGATCCCACCTCAAAGGAAACTCGGTCTTTGGTTCCTTAGTTCAGTCCATCCTGGCTAAAATGGAGCAGCTGGGCACTTTTTAGGGGAGAATTAAGACTCTAAAACAGTGTGTTCTGTTCCATGGAGATTGCTACCCAGTGGTCTTAGGCCTAAATTCCGGGTGATCGTGGGGCCTGGCTCTGCCACTGGGGCCCGCGTCTTCCAATTGGCCTGTATTGTTGTGAGGGCCCAAAGGGAAGAAGGGGAACAAGCTTTTCTATGTAACGGATTTGACCAGCAGACAAAGGCGAGTGCCAGGCCGTGTCTGACATACACACAGAGACCCCAGCTCTGAGTCCTTCTGGCCAGAAGGTGTTCCGGGCCTGTTTGCAGAGCCTTCTGGTAGCTTATGTTTCCTTGCTGAGGCCATCCTCCCTGGGAAGCCTGGGGCCCATGCTCAGCTCCAGCTCAGTGGGTCTTCTCCAGGCCCCTCCCCCCAGCCAGCCCCACCCCTGATTGGCCCCCCAACCCTGAGGGGGGGCAGGCCGGCACCCATTCACGAATTTGTGCACTGGGCCTCTCGTTTTTTAATAATAGACCTTACTTTTTAGAGCAATTTTAGTTACATTCACAGCAAAACTGAGTGGAAGGTACAGAGATTTTCCTTCTAACCCTACTCCCACTGTGCTGTGTCCATCCTCCTGTTGTAGTTGAACCTTGCTTGCTCTTGGCATCTCAATGGGAGAGATGCACTCCCAGGCTGATTGGCTGTGAGGACTGGCTGCAACCACCATGGAGGATCAGCTGTGCAGGGTCTGACCCCGTAGCAGGATTTACTTCAGTGAGGCTCTGGTGCCAGCTGAGTCCACCCCTTGAGTGTGTCCTTTGTGAAGGAGGTTGTGTTGTGCTTCAGTGTGGTCTGAAGCTATCCATTGGGTATGCTGGCCCTGAGGCGTCTCAGGATGTACTGGCAAGAACATCTGCCACCTGTGTCTGAGGCTGGCTGGTGTTGTGCCTGAGACCTCTTAGTAAGAGGTACGTGGCATGCTGAGGTCAGATGTTGCTTGTTTGAAAGATTTTAGGAAAAGTCCAAAGCATGAGCCAAGGTGGGTCAATTGTATGGCAAAACCCCTGGAAAATGCTTGGGTTGGGCCCACAAGTTGGGTGGGGCAGGGTCTCAGGGAATCTCCTGGGTGGGTCCAAAAGTGTAAGCCAGGTTAATGGAGACTCGGATACGGTGCCCACCTGCTGACTCGGTGAGGATAGGGCTCAGCAAGGGAACAATGGCCTCTGTAAGCACTCTGTCTGGGAGAAAGCTGCCCCTCTAGCTCTTGCCCCAGTGACAACTCATTCCTCCCTATATGTCCCTGGCTCCCCAGTGCTGGAACACAGAGCAAGTAAGTCTGAGTAAATTCATGCAAGGGCCCTGCTAGAGGAATGCCTTGGATTCTAGAGCCCTCCGTCTCACTCAGCCACAATCCCTGCTGGTTTCACAGCCAGAAACTATGGGAACTTCTCTTCCTGGAACTAGAACCCTGAGATGGGAGGCCCTCGTGTGGGGCTGGGACCCTCAGAAGTGATGGGGTACCTTTGCATCTGAGATTTGCCTCCTGATTTGTACTGGATACATTTGGGGGTGGGACCAGCCTGTTTTGCATCTCCACCCCTTCAACCAGTCTTGATGCAGGTTCTTCTTTCTATCCTTAGATGAAAGATTTCTCTTCTGCTGGAGTTCAGGCAGTTCTGAATGATGGTTCTTTAGTATATTGGTTGTAATTTTGATGTTGTGGACAATTCCACTACCACATTTACCTATGCCGCTATCTTGACCAGAACCCCCAAATATCTTCTTTGATGAGATGTCTCTCAAAATCTTTGTCCCACTTTTTAATCAAGTTGTTTGTTTCATTATTGAGGGATTTTTGTATTTTTTTTTTATTGTCTAAAGTTTTACATATGTCTCCTTTTTCCCCGATTGACCCCCCCTCCCCTAGCCATTCCCACCCTGGGCAAGCCCCAACCGCCCCAGTGTCTGTGTCCATTGGTTTTCCTAATATGCATAACCAATATGCAAGTCCTTTGGTTAGGTCAGTGGTCGGCAAACCACGGCTCACAAGCCACATGCGGCTCTTTGGTCCCTTGAGTGTGGCTCTTCCACAAAACACCATGTGTGGGCGCACACCTACAGTGCAACTGAAACTTTGTGGCCCATGTGCAGAAGTCGGTATTTTGTGGAAGAGCCACACTCAAGGGGCCAAAGAGCCGCATGTGGCTCGCGAGCTGCGTTTGCTGAGCTGCAGTTTGCCGAACACTAGTTAGGTCATTATTGAGTTTTAAGAGTTCTTTGTATATTTTGGATAACAGTTCTTTATCAAATCTCTTGCTAGTATTTTCTCTTTGTGTCTTGTGTTTTCATTCTTTTTGTATAATCATCTTTCAAAAGATTTAATTACTTCTATGAAATGCATCTTAAACTTATATATTTATCTTTATTTTCACCATTACCAACTTGTGAGGTATGATTATGTATTGGAGAGTTGAAAGTAGGCACTGGTATGATTTTTTTTTTCTTTTTAAAATAGATTTAAATCACACCTGTACTATATTTCTTTGGTGTGGTGAATTTTTTAGCTCATTGCTTAAGCACTGAAGTTTTTAGAAAATAAATCATACACACTTAATTAAGGTTATTTCATCTAAAGCAGAGTAAGAACACTGTCTAAAAAATTGATGAACTTTCTGGCAAAGGGAAGGAAAACGTGCTCTAATTTAAAATGAAGAGAGTTAGGTAATACCACATTTCTTGAACCTCTACCAATTTTCTATTTAAGAGAGAAAGTTTTAGTGTGAGGTCATTGATTGGGTAAGATCATATAAATTACTTGTTACTATGGGGCAATGGCTTTTCTAAATAGAAAATTCTATTTTCTTTAGATGTAGGAAATGAAAGTTTGCTGCTTTGGTTTTCTTCATTCAAACCCAAAATTTATTTTTAATTTGTATTGTATGCAAAATAGCATAATTATTTTTTGAACATGGACCCTATTAATAGCATAATTTTGTGTATAGGGAGAAGAATTTATATTATACATATTCTATTTCATTTCCTTTCATGTTGACATCACCTGTAATTAACAAAGTAAAAGGATAATTTTTTTCCCCCAAACCTTTCAATGTTTAGAAAATTTGGGGAAAAAAATTCTGTATTATGTCCTTGATATCTTTTTTTTTTTATTAGTTAAGGTATTACAAATGTGTCCTCATCCCCCCATTAACCCCCATGTCCTTGATATCTTTAAGTAATAAAAATTAATATCCACAATATATATATTATATATGTGTGTGTACATGCATGTGCATACATAACCATTATAAGTTCATAAAAATATTCTTTCTAGAGATTATTTCCTTCATGAAATCCCATCTGATCTTCTCAAAAAACAAATAATCTAATCATACAGTAGTTTATACTTAACATGATTCAAAAATATAATGTAAATGATGAAAACAGTTTAAGATGACAGATGAGTGCATTAATAGAATGAATTTATTCATTGAAGACCTAATATATGGATTAATCAATAAATATTGCAGCTTCCTGTAGTTGAGGGAATAAATGTCAAAATTTATAAAAATGCCTAAAAACATTATAATTGAGGAAGCAGGATTAATCTAATAACATCAAAATATTTCTAATTTATATTTAACACTAGAGGCCCAGTGCATGGATTCATGCACCGGTGTGGTCCCTCGGCCTGGTCTGTGGAGATCAGGCTGAAACTGGCTCTCTAACATCCCCTGAGGGATCCTGGATTGTGAGAGGGTGGTTCTTGCTTGATGCACCCCAGAATCGGGCTCGTCACCTGAGAACCTCAGCTTCTAAGTTACCGCAGCTCCACAGGTCCTGTGTTGAGTATCTGCCCCCTGGTGGTCAGTGTGCCTCATATCTGTTGGTTGGACAGTTGAACTGTCCCTTAGGCTTTTATATATATAGATGAAAAAACACAGACCTCTAAATCATTACACATAGTGTTCTTGTAAATAGCAGGACATTATATACAACTCCCAAAATCTGCAATTGAAAAAGTCATTCTAATATACCAGTATAATGAATAAGGTATATAATTATATCATCTCCACAGTGAAATGTTGAGTAATTCCTTCTTATATAACCAGTCTATGAAAGAAAAAGAATACATATTTATAAGATAAGAGAGTAGAAACACAGAGCACATTTTGGTAGATAATAACAAAATACCCATATGACCTTATGCTATATCCACTTAGTTTAAATAGATTACTATTTCAATCACTTTCCTTAAAACCTACTTTGTACTTAGCACTGCCTTCCTGCAATTTGTGAAATTCACCAAAATAGAGAAATGGTTGGGAGATATGCATTCTAGAAATAAATTAGTCAGAAAAACAGAAAGGTAAAAACAAAATACAACAAGATGCATTTTCTTTAAAAAACAAAAAACAAAAACAATATACACCGAAACCAGTTTGGCTCAGTGGATAGAGCGTCGGCCTGCGGACTGAAAGGTCCCGGGTTCGATTCCGGTCAAGGGCATGTACCTGGGTTGCGGGCACATCCCCAGTGGGGGATGTGCAGGAGGCGGCTGGTCGATGTTTCTCTCTCATTGATGTTTCTGACTCTCTGTCTCTCTCCCTTCCTCTCTGTGAAAAATCAATAAAATATATTTAAAACAAACAAACAAAAACAATATACTAAATATTTATTTTTTTAAATATGCTTTTATTGCTTTCAGAGAGGAAGGGGGAGGCAGGGAGATAGAAACACTAATGGTGAGAGAGAATCATTGATCTGCTGCCTCCTGCACGCTCCCTACCGGGAACGGCGTCCACAACCAGGGCATGTGCCTGACCAAGAATTGAACCGTGACCTCCTGGTTCATGATGGATGCTCAACATCTGAGCCATGCCAGCTGAGCTATTTTCATTTTACTTTCCAAACAGAATTCTACAAGATATAAGCAGTTACATTTGAAAATTTTTCTACTTGAATAGATGACAAATACCATAATATTTAAATAAAAGGAACATACATAGTTTCTAGATATAGAAAACAAAACCTGCCCTGACTGGTTTGGCTCAGTGGATAGAGCGTCAGCCTACAGACTCAAGGGTCCCGGGTTCGATTCCGGTCAAGGGCATGTACTTTGGTTGCAGGCACATCTCCAGTGGGGAGTGTGCAGGAGGCAGCTGATCGATGTTTTTCTCTCATCAATGTTTCTAATTGTCTATCCCTCTCCCTTCCTCTCTGTAAAAAATCAATTAAAAAAAGAAAAGAAAACCATACATTGAAGATTACACTATATCAAATTTGTATGTCTATGAAAATCTAAGTGATACTCAGTTTTCAGGCTCAGTTATATGCTTGAAATTCTTAATTTTGCTATAGTTTACTTTAAGACTAAGCCACAAAGGTAAGTACGTATTAGTGAAGAAAAAAGTAAATGACTGTTTTTACCACCTATAATAGTGTATTTACATACTATATTTTCTTAAATTTATATGAATACTTTTATCTACCTAAGATCACCTTAGCTGGAAGGTAGGAAAAAGTACTTTTTGTTTCAGGAGGCATAGACAATTTTCATATTGAGGAAATTGAAAGAATTATATAATTATACATCTTGGCCCTCCACCTAGATGCTACAAATTTGTAATTTACTATAATATCACTTTTCTGTCTATCCATTCATTTCTCTCCATCCATCAACCATTTTTTCAATGAAATCAAAGTAGATATCAGGCATCAGCACACCTCTTAAATATGATTAATAGTGATAGGAGTTCAATATTTGTTTATGTATTTGTTTCTATTCTGAAAAAAATTATATACAATGAAGTGCACTAATCTTAAGTGTACTATTCAATGAGTTTTTGACAAATGATATACCTCTGTGACTAAAATATCTATCAAAGTATGGAATGTTCCAGAAATTTTATATTACCCATTTCCATCCAGTCTCTACACCCTTGCCACCAGAGGAATGTACCGTTCTGTATTTTCCACAATAGATTACTCTTGCCTATTCTAGAAACATATAAATGGAATTATATATATGTTCTTTGTTGTATTATTTTTTAAATTCATCCATGTCATTGCATGTATCAGTAATTTGTGCCTTTTTATTTCTAAGCAGCATTTAATTGTATGGATATACCCCAGTGTCATGCATGTTTTTATTGATAGATACTTGGCCTTAATAAGCCTGCTATAAACATTTTTGTTCAAGTCTTGTTGTAGACATATATTTTCATTTCTCTTGATTAAATAGCTAGAAATGGAATGACTGAATCACAGAATAAGTATGTATTTGGTTTTACAAAATACTTCCAGATCATTTTACACTCCCATCAAAAATTACATGAAGAAGGATGTTAAACAATAGATTGGAATAAACAAATTGCGTATTGATATTGAAGCCACTCTTGGCATTATGTGAGAGAAAAAAATGTAGGAAAGGGAGGCTGGTAACAAGAAACTTAAAAAGCTATAGGAAGGATGAAAAAAACTGTAAGGACCTAAATTAAGACATGAAGGATACAGATAGATATAAAAGATGTTTGGAAGACAGATGGAAATAAAACTTGGAGATTAATAAATTGTCAATGGAGAGACAGGTGAACTCAAGACTAATTCCGGGCTTCTGAGTTGAGTGACTCTAATAGAGGGGATTCAAAGATGAATGACAAAACCATGCCTCAAAAGAACTGAGTGAACAGTCCTGGCTGGATAGCTCAGTTGTTTAGAGGGTTTTCCTGATATGCCAAGATTGTGGGTTCAATCCCAATCAGGACACATACAAGAATCAACCAATGAGTGCATAAATAAGTGGAACAACAAATAGATATTTTCGACTCTCTCAAATAAATAAAACATTTTAAATTAAAAGAACTTAGGGAGCAAACACACTGTGTCACTATAAAGAATAATCCAGGGTGCCCTCACCAGTGTAGATAAGTGGTTAGAGAGTCATACCCTGGAGGCCTCAGATACAGTTCCCAGTCAGAGCACATATGCAGGTTTGATCCCTGTTTGGGGCACATGGGAGAGGCAACCTATCCATGTTTCTCTCTCACATTGATGTTTCTCTCTCTCTCTTCCTCTCCCCTCCTCTCTTTCTAGAATCAATGGTAAACTATCCCCAGATGAGGAGTAAAAAAAAAATAATAATAATAATAATCTCAGGAAAGTGGGAAAGTATAACTGCTCTAATTGAAATACAAACAAAATTATAATATTATGGAAACTCAGAAGACAAGTTTCCACCTCAAGAATTAAATAAAGCACTATGCACTTTGGAAGATATTTGAAAAGGGTCTTGAAAAATGACATGATTCTTCATAGAGTATTTGCATAAGTAAAGTCACTTAAGAAAGAAAGTTCTGGGAATCCAGAGTGATAAGGCAGAATGGTATGGGGGAAATGCAATTTTTCTTAGTAGGTGAGCCTAGAGTTATATATATGGTTGTTGTGTAGTGAAAACCTTGAATATCTTTAAAGGAGTCCGAATTTATAAATGTTGAATCACTATATTGCAAACCTGAAATTTGTATAATATTATATGCCAACAATACTTAAATTTAAAAATAAGTAAATAAATAGATAATTGAGACTGAATTTAATTATTTAGCCTTTGAAAAACCATCAATATTATTAAGTGTATATTTAGACATTCACATTGGCAGAATTGTGAAGTGTTGATTTAAAAGAATGATTTGAGGCAGGTGGATCTTTAAAGAAGATAAGCCGATACTTTAGGAGAGAGATGAGAGAACATTAATTAGAACAAAAGAAATAAGGAAAAAATACACTAAACAATGTGTGAGGGATAGAACTGGTAAGAAATTACAGCTAAGTAGATATGGGAGATGAAGCTGAAAGTAGGACAGTGGGATAACATTTTCTCTTTGCAGTATTAAATTAGGGAAACCATAAGGTCACTGATTTGATTTGACATACACTGTTGTAGACACCACACTCCACAGTGATGTTTGTGATTACTTCATGTGTTTCCTCTCCTAAGCCCAATATCCCAAAGACTTTTCACTTCCTCTTCAGTAATTTGCCTTCAGTTGAGAAAAACTGTGGAAAGTTTGATTTGATTATGACTGTTTAATTCAAATAGACTTATTTTGCAGTGGTAGAAAACTGTAACTTTTTCCACTAATTTTTTATTAATATTAAAAACTGCCTTCCTTGTTAAAATAGTAAACAAAATAGCCAAATAGTGTACAAGCCTATGCAACATGTAGACCTGGTGGAAAATCCATGGGTAAATACTTGATGCTGCATGATGCCATAGAAAGAACTCAGCTCCTGTTCATGGTATGTGCTAGTTTGCACTTTGGGTACGCACTGGGTTTTCATGTCAGCGTTTCTTCTGGGATGAGTGTGGATTAGGAAAATGTATGAAAAGCACAAGGAAAGAGCACAGCAAATAGTTCCTATTATTTACTTACCATTCGGGCTCATCTTCCATCGTAATCAGCCCTTCTCTCCTTCCTGACATGACTCATCTTCAACTTTCTTTGGGTTGAACCATCCCAAGAGCTGCTCATAATTTCCCAGCCAGCTAAGCATCAGAAGTTTTTCCAGGCCTGTTCCTTGGCAGCCAGGAGCTTTCCTATTCCACAGCCAAAAATGATATATCCATTCTGCGTAGGCTGTTAGCTAAGAATGTAAGATGACTTTGTGCTGCATTCCCTGCATTCCCGATGTGCTGGAAGTTCCATTCAAGGTCTTTTGATTCAGGGGGCTACTCCCCCACCCCCCTGCCCTCACGCCCTCACGTTGCAGCAAAGCTGAAAGCTGAAAGGGAAGAAAACAGTCACGGTGGCTGTCAGCCTGGTGTGCTGGCTGTCCTGTGGTGATGGGTTTTCCCCATCACCAATTTCCCCCCTGGCTAGCTTGTAACTATTTTGAAGCCTGAGGCTGTGACACTGGAAATATTTTGAAAATTTAAAAAAAGAGTTTGACAATTTACCTAAATTGCTATTTGTTCCTCTCAGTTGTTTTTAACAGGTTTACTCCTTCCTCATCAGCTGCTCCTGCTTCAACTTGCTTTCAGTCACAAAGTGTATGTTTACACATTAATTTTGTTTTACTTTTTTTTTCTTTATTGATTAAGGTATTACATATATGTCCTTATCCTCCCATTGTTCGTCCACCCCCCCACTCATGACCTCACCCCCCCTGGTGTCTATGTCCATTGGTTAGGCTTATATGCATGCATACAAGTCCTTTGGTTGATCTCACCCCCTACCCCCACCCTCCCCTACCTTCCCTCTGAGGTTTGACAGTCTTATTGATGCTTTTCTGTCTCTAGATCTGTTTTTGTTCATCAGTTTATGTTGTTCATTATATTCCACAAATGAGTGAGATCATGTGATATTTATCTTTCTCTGACTGGCTTATTTCGCTTAGCATAATGCTCTCCAGTTCCATCCATGCTGTTGCAAATGGTAAGAATTCCTTCTTTTTTACCGCAGTATAGTATTCCATTGTGTACCATTAACTTTTAAACATAAGTTTATATAGGATATTTCTTAAAATGTTCTAGACAGTGTTATGATAACAGCTAGCAATTGTGAAGGCCAATGATATGCTGATATAGGTAGGTAGATAGGTAGGTAAAAGGAAAGAAAAAAAGAAAGACAGACAGAAAGGAAGACAGGAGGGAAAGAAGATATATATTTCTCCTAGCACTTCTCAGACATATGTACTTAGGTTATTCTGAAATAAGTACATAAGGAAACTAAAGTTAGTTGACATTAATTTATTTTTTGAAGTTACAAATCTAGTGAGTGGGAGAAGCTTGGATTTTATCCAGTTTTCTCTGACTCCTATCACAGTGAAGAAAGAATTATTTTGCTAAGTGAAGGTACATATTTAGTAAGGATTTACCTTCATAAATAGTTATTACATCAGAAGGATCACTTTTTACTGAGAAGAAAATAAGAATAGATAGATATTGATGATATAGATATAGATATAGATATATAGATGATAGATAGATAGATGATAGATAGCTAGATAGATAGATAGATAGATAGATAGATAGATAACTATACAGATTTTCAAAGGTCCTTTTACTCTCATGAATGAAATCATAATTGATTCAGTGAGATGGGTAATTTTGGTTGTTTTTCCGAGTGGGTTTCTGGTTTTCTCATTCTGCTGTGGAACCTCCTAACATGCTTCGCAAGAGGATTGAATGAATGTTTCATGGTGTGAAACTAGTCCTTGTAGCATTTACATAAGACAGCTTATAATCATTCATTCCATCCTCTATTCTAATAAATTCTGTATAATTTATATCCTAGAAACCCAATATATGTCCTAACTTCTAAATTTATAGACACTCTAAAAGCCTTCATTAATCATCCTTTAAATGAAATTCATTTTCAGAAAAAAAAAATATTTCTACAATGTAGTTGTCTGTTCTTATACTTTGTGGGCTTGTTCGTGGAAAGGATAGGCCCAGCCAAATGCTGGGCAGAATGGTGCTATCCCCAAGATTCTGACTGCTCCTAATGTTGAGAGCAGCCAAATGTGTTCGTTATTTAAATAAGCTCAGGCTGCCAAATGAATCATAAAGGCAGCTGCATGTCCTGTGCCAAGGTGTCATTTTCATTAAGTGTGAGATTGCACCTGAAGGACAGTTTAATTTGCAGCTGCTAAAAATATTTCGACAGAGTGGTACTGTTACAAGTGGCAGGTGGTGCCCAAACGTGAATTTTGCAAGCAATGCCATCTGTGGGATGAGGTGTGGAAGAATGTCTAGGGGGTGGGAAAGGAGATAAAGGGGGGAAGAAAAGAGAAGTGTATTTACCCAGGGTTTGTTGCTATTATCTTGACTACAGATTCCATGCTTCACAGGATAGCATTGGCCCACGATTGTTAAATATGATTATTTGTTCAGCTTCTGCCATGTGCTCAGGGCATTGCAAAAGTACCACAGTACCTGCAAAGACAAAGTTTCTTCCCCAAAGGCATACCAGTTAAGCTATCCAGATGAGAGAATCCTTTCCAACTTTATTTACCTTTCATAGTGTTTGCATTGCAGTTGTGTGCTGCTGAGATTAATGCACTTTGATCTCGCTTAAATGGATTTTCCCACTTTCTTTTGATGTCAACTTTAAAAACATCCACACTGGTTTCCTGCTCCACGTCGCAAGAAGTATTTTCTAATTATACAAGCTGAAAGGTTTTATTAAATTACTAGAAGCCCGTTGCACGAAGATTCGGGCAATAGGCCTTCCTTCCCCGGCTGCCGGCACCGGTTTTCCTCCGGCACCCGGGACCCAGGCCTTTGGTCCGGCCGCAGCGGAGAAGCCACGCCTCTTCAGTCTTCAGTCTTCAGTCTTTACTCCAGCCAGAGCCTTCAGTCTTTGCTCCATGCCTGCGTATGCAAATTAACCGACATCTTTGTTGGGTTAATTTGCATAGTTGCTCTGATTCGCTGGTGGGCATAGCGGAGTGATACCAATTTACATGTTTCTCTTTTATTAGTGTAGATTGTCATGCGATTGTGAACTTTACAGAGTAGAGAAGATCATAATGTGGCACATTATCTAGGGGCATTGTAACTGGTTACATTATGAAAAGATCTGTATATGTGTACCTGTTAGTTTCAATGGGCTTGGCCACTCCAAAATCAGGAATTTTATCTGGAAGCTGGAAGTAGGCATCCTCTGCTTTAATAGGCTACAGACACAACTTAAAAGAAAAAGAAACCAGTAAGTTTGGATTGCTTTTCATTTCTGTGTGCCATTTGATGGGAGCAACTGGAAGCAATATAACATCTTTTGAATAACTTTCCTAGGTTCCTAGGAGAAGTGATACAGTAGATCAGTCTGAGTGGTAAAACTTTTCCATGGGGAATTTTTGATGATGAGACCAGTTATTTAATAGCATGTAGTTTTTCAGGACAATGGTAACCTCTGAACGGCAACATATGCATTGTTTTTAGCTTCATACAATGGAGAAACATGCCTTATGTTACTTTAATCCTATTGATGGATTCTAATTTTGAAAAATTGCAAACAGATAATTAATTTTTGCTGTATTCATTGTCTGACACAAAAGGATGCAATCAAAAAGAGAAAAGCTTCTCCCAAGTTAAAAGAACATTTGTAAAATTTCAGGAGACTATTTGAAAACCTGCTACTGTGTACTATCGCTTAAAAAAGGTTGCAATTTAAATAAGAATGTCTAAGCATTTCTTTACCCAGAAACCTAAACATCAAGTTCAACTCATCCCAGAAGCTTTAAAAAAGCAACAAAATGTTATATTTTCTTTAAAAAAAAATAAAATCTACACAAATGCCAGTTATTCATGGGGATATGAAATACAGCATAGGAAATCTAGTGAATAATATTGTAATACCTATTTATGGTGTCAGAGGGTATTGGGCTTATCAGGGTGATCACTTTGTATCTATATCTACACTAATAAAAGAAAAAAATGGTAATTGGTGTACGGTGATACCCTTTTCATTGGCTAATCAGGGCTATATGCAAATTAACTGCCAACTAAGATTGGCAGTTAACTGCCAACTAAGATTGGCAGTTAACTGCCAACAAGATGGCGGCTAATTTGCATATGTAGGCACAATGCAGGGAGGCCAAAGGGAAAGCAGGAAGAAGCCCCCTGCCACTGACAGTGATCTGAAACCCAGGGGGGAGCTAAGAGCTGGGGGGCAGGGCAAAGGCGGCCCTGGGGCTGCCTTTGCCCTGCCCCCCAGCCATGATCAGAGAATCAGGCGCCTTTGCCGCCCTGGCCAGTGATAGCAGGAAGTAGGGGTGGAGCCAGCGATGGGAGCTGGGCACGGTCGAAGCTGGCAGTCCCAGGAGCTAGGGGTCCCTTGCCTGGGCCTAAAGCGAAGCCCACGATCGCGGCGCCCCCCGCTGCCACTGCAGGTCCCCGCTGCCCGGCCCGGACGCCTAGGCCAGAGGTGTTAGGCCTGGGCAGGGACAGAGCCTGCAACCGCAGGGAGCTGGGGGTCCCCTGCCCAGGCCTGACACCTCTGCCGGAGGCCTCAGGCCTGGTCAAGGGGCCGATCCGGTGATTGGTGATCGGAGGGTGATGAGGGTCAACTCCTCTGGCCGAGGCATCAGGCCTGGGTGGGGTGCGGAGCCGGGGATTGGGGGGATATGATGGTCCCCTTGCCCAGGCCTGAAGCCTGGGTCAGAGGCGTCAGGCTTGGGCGGGGGGTGGAGCAAGCGATCAGAGGGAGATGGGGGTCCCCTGCCCAGGCATGATTCCTGGGCCAGAGGCCTCAGGCCTGGGCGGGGGCCAGAGCCAGTGATCGGGGGGAGATGGGGGTCCCCTGTCCAAGCCTGACACCTCTGGCGGAGGCGTTAGGCCTGGGCAAGGAGCCGATCAGGCGATCGGAGGGTGATGGGGGTCAACGCCTGAGGGCTCCCAGTATGTGAGACGGGGCAGGCTGGGCTGAGGGACACTCTCCCCCCCCACACACACCCAGTGCACGAATTTCGTGCACCAGGCCCCTAGTATATATATAAGCCTAAGCCACCATCCAACCCTCCAACCAACCGACTGTAACTATGACGTGCAGTGACCACCAGGGAGCAGATGCTCAACGCAGGAGCTGCCGAGCTGCAGTGACTTGGCAGCTGAGGTTCTCAGGTGACTCACCGGAACCAGAGAGGAGGAAGCCCGATTCCAGGGTGTGTCACTCAAGAACTGCCCTCTCTTGGGGGATGTCGGAGAGCCAGTTTCAGCCCGGTCCCCACAGACCAGGCCGAGGGACCCCACCGGTACATGAATCCATGCACCAGGCCTCTAGTGTTTTATAAATATCTAACATTATGTTGTACACCTGAAACTGATATCATACTGCATCTTAACTGTAATTGAAAAATAAATTTTTGAAAAAACATCACAGGATGAAAATAAAAATAAAACCTATACAGTTTAGATTTTAATTTATTCACTTCTTAAGAACAATGCTCTGTTTCAGAAATTATGCTTAGCATGGAAGAAATAGGAAAAATAAAAAGACTGGCTTATAAGAAGAAAGGGGAGCCCTAACTGCTTTGGCTCAGTGGATAGAGTGTCAGCCTGCGGACTGAAGGGTCCCAGGTTCGATTCCAGTCAAGGGCATGTACCTTGGTTGTGGGCACATCCCCAGTGGGGGGTGTTCAGGAGGCAGCCTCTCATCATTGATGTTTCTGTCTCTCTCTCCCTCTCCCTTCCTCTCTGAAATCAATAAAAAATATATTTTTTTAAAAAAAGAAGAAATGGGAAAGAAAACAAGTGAGTAAAAAAGAGTTTTATGGATTCTAATTTAAAAAATATGCACCAGGTGCCAGGGAATGCTTTGTGTGTCCAAAGACGATAGAAAGTACATGATGGTTAGGAGAAGGTGCAGCCAGAAGCAGGGGAAATAGACCCCATGTGACTACCAGGAGAGAAGTATGAAGACCCTCATCTGAGTGGTTGCAGAGGGGCGGATTCAGAATGTGCTTAGGGGAATACTTTGTTCTGTAGAGAAGCTGAAGGCAGGAGAGGGAGGAATATAGGACAAATGGCTGTCATACTAAATAGGAACATGAGGCTAATAGAAAAAGAATTAAATGTTATAAGAGAGGTAGAAACAAACTTTCTTGTTACGCGAACCACATGCGTATAAAGTCAGTATCTATGGTGTTTTCTAGAATGATAAACAGGTTCACTAAGCATTTAAAGAAGGAGCTGGAAGTTATTTTGTGAATGACACTGATTGCCCTTTGTTTATTTTCTGCATTAGAGACACTGTGAATAATGTAAGTGACAATGTTTTCCATTTTCTTCTTGCAGCTAGAAAGATCGGAGCTAACTCTGTGGCTCTTTTTGAATATATATATTAACTGATGAATATAATAACTGCTCTTAGCCTTTTTTTGGCTCAGAGTAACAGAATTATTGTCCTTTCTGCTTAATTCATGCTATTTTGTCATATCCTATGATACCTGCCATCTGTTTTTGGATAATGTATGGTATTAATGCATTCATACTTATTTCTGAAGCACTGTATGCATGGCTTAGAAGAAATAGATAAAACATGTAGAAGGCCAGTTAGATGATTGCAAAAATATAACTGTAAATTAATAAGGACATTAATTGTGAGAGTAACATTAAAAAGGTAGTAAAAATGATAGCAGGGATGTATTTGATAATAAATTAAGAGTGCAAAGGAGAACTGTAGGAGATGGAGGGAGGCAATTTTATATCTAGATGTTGGTGTTGACAATAACCAAAATGGAAAGGTAGGAAGGAGCAAAAGCATTTTTAAAAGAGAACTGGCTTTGCTCTTTGCTTGGTGTGATTAATGAAGTTGCAGTGAGATATCTAGGTAGGCCATTTTAGTCAGAATTTGAATTTCGAGCTCGTCTTTCTTCCCCACTCATATATATCCTTCCTGAAATGTTCCCTAACTAAATAAGTGAATCCCATCCAACCAGTTATTTAAATCAGACATTTCTTTAATTTTTTCCTTGATTTTTCTCACTACTCCTTATATACAGCATCTTATCAATGAATATAATCCATCAATTCTACTTTCACATAATCCCTGCATGTGTCTCCTTCTTTATATAGCTCAAGATTACCATCATTTCTCACCACTCTCCAGACTGATCTTCCTGCCTTCATTCTTGTCTCACTATAACTGTTTTCTCTACAGCAGCCAGAATAATCTCCTTCAAATAGAAATCTGAGAATGGCATTACTAGGTTTAGAACACTCAGGGTTTCCCTCATAGCTAGTAGGACAATAAACTGCTTTCCTTTTTCCTGGCCTCTGTTTAACTTTCTCTCATCATATCAGACCGTCTCTGTCTTCACTGGCCACTCTCTGTGTTCACAGCATTCCCTGTCATTTCTGTGACTGTCATGTATGTGCCGTCTGCCTGGGACACCCTTGGTTATGCTTCAGGCCTTGAATCATACGTCCTATCTTCGGAGGACAACGTCCCCTAATTCTTTCAAGGCAAGATTGTCTCTTCCATTTCCTTCTGCATTTCTTCCAAACCCTTCGTTTTGCTCTTTTTATGCAGTTTCATAATTTCTCTATTTAATTGTTGGTATTCTCTCACAGACAGTAAGCACCAAGTGGACCTAACACTTTTTACCTTAATATCCCCTAGTCTCCACTCTGCAGGGCACGTAGTAAGTGCTTAGGAAATATCTGATAAGTGAAAATAAAAAGGGTGTGCGATTGCATGAAGAAGAAAGATTATTATTGGAGTAATACTCTGTACATTATTGGATTGATAGCAAATAAAGGGACGTCTTAGTCTGAGAGGATAACTCATTTCTCCACAGGAAGGAAAGAAAGAAAAATTGGGGGATGAAGGAAGAAAAAAGAGGGTGGGCTTGGTCTTATTATAGCAAATAACAAGTCCATCTTTGGAATGTAAAGTGAGAGATGATAGTACCTTTTTGATTTTAAGACAATCTGAGTGATTTTTAAAAGTTGTTGTTAGTACATCTATAATAAGTATATTAATTCTGTAGAGACACCAAGATTCTTATTTAAGATAGAGTGAATTTATAGTACACCCATTTAATGTTACTACATGATTTTCTTTATCCTGGCTTAGATGTAGAAGCAATGGAAGAAAGTTCTGGGTTTTGCACAGCAGGTATAGTGAATATTCATAAGGCTAAGAGGTCCCAGGGAAATAGGGAAGACAATTAGAATGACTGATTAGAATGTTCAGATTGAATAAAGATAATTCACCAGTGAGGAGAGGAATAGTCAGCAGTGGTCGGCAAACTGCGGCTCGTGAGCCACATGCGGCTCTTTGGCCCCTTGAGTGTGGCTCTTCCACAAAATGCCATATGCGGGCGCGCATGTACAGTGCGATTGAAACTTCGTGGCCCATGCGCAGAAGTCAGTATTTTGTGGAAGAGCCACACTCAAGGGGCCAAAGAGCCGCATGTGACTCACGAGCCACAGTTTGCCGACCACTGGAAGGGGATGAGAAAGGGGGTAAGAGGACAAAATAACACAAGAAAAGGCAAAATTGGGGGATTAAAGAAATAGAATATGAATAGTGAGCAGAGGTTTTGATCAAAGAGAAGAATTTCTAAATTTGAAATATTAGAAAATTATTTATTTTAAATTTTTGGAAGAGATCAGATAGAGACACCCATTTTATTAAAATAAGAATGAATCTTTTTCGAGTATAAGATATAATCTAGATTTCTTAAATATAAGTTTTGTTAAATTGGCATTATTTTTCTTTGATATTCTTTTTTTTATTTTAATAAATTTAGCTGTTATTTTCCATGTGTAATTTTAGGTTTTGGCTGTATCTGAAGCTATGTCAAACTGTTAATTTGTCTACAATATCCTCTACTCCGGTAGTATCAGATACTGAAGGAGAAATAAGGACTGAAAACCCTTTTACCAAGTACTTCATAAGATGCTTGAATTATTTCTCATTAGCTTCCACATTTGTAAGCGATAATTATGCTGACATATTTTAGAAAGTGAACATAATACTTGATATGACTTCTCTCATGCCCAAACAGCAAGAGAATGTTTATACATGTAAAATTTCTTTGCATTGTTGTTGTTTTTGTGCTTCTAACATTGCTTTTGTTAGATTATAGCTTTCTGAGAACAAGAAATATATATTATTCATTTTGATTTTTACATGGTGTCTTGTAAATATTTATGATGAAATAAAAGGTAGTTGGATTTAATTGCTTGAAATTATTATTAAAGTATTTATATGAACAACTGCACTAATTTGGGAGGTAATATTAGACCAACTTCTTCTCCATTGCTCCAGGACTAACGCAGAAGAATGTGTGAGGTTTTTATAATTAAAAATAAAAATTTTGTAGCTGGATTTTAATGTGATCCCTTAAACTGAACATGTGATTGAGGCTTCATTTTGGTATCATCTAATAATAACATAATACCTTTGTTAACATTTTATAAAATTGTTTCATAACACTATTTAAGTTTAAAATATTTGCTTGTATATGTTCATGTTGACTAATGTCACCCCAATAAATTTAATTAAAAATAATACAATATTTGTATATAAACTATTTGTGACATACAGGGTGAATAGAACCCAATTTTAAACAAACCCAATTTTAAAATTAGGCACCTGGTATCTGAGAAGTAAGAGTATTCTCAAGGTCACAGAAACCTTGGCCGGGTGGCTCAGTTGTTCGTGGTGTCACCCATACACCCAAATGACGCAGGTTCAATCCCAGGTCAGGGCTCATATCCAGGTTGTAGATTTCATCCCTATTCGGGGCATGTACAGGAGGCAACCAATTGATGTTTCTGTCACACATCCATGTTTCTCTCTTTCTTTCTGTCCCTTCCCCCTCTCTCTCAAAAAAAAAAAAAAAAAGTCACAAAAGGTGCAAGTGATGAACTGTATTTTTTCATACACTCACACCTCATTTCTAGGAGTCTAATTTCATCAGTGAGGTAATACCTCTTTGGTTTGTACATTAAAATTCCTACTGTCACATTAATTATTCCTCTCAACATTCTATGTATATGAACAAGTACAATTTTATGAAGGCCAGATTTGCAAACAATTATTAAGGTTAAAGTAATACATTATTTTATGTATCTAAAAAATTCTGGTGCAAAGTCATTCCAATTTTTAAGTTACTATTTTCCTACTCTGATTACAGTGGAACACTGAACTTAAAATGTGAATAGGTAATGTTTCATATGTTTTACATTATTTAGAGAGTCTGTATAATTTGCCTAAGAAGGATAGTGGAGTGTAGCCCTGTGAGATATACTAAATACATGGTCCCAGAACAAATGTTAAAGGAAGGCTACAAGCATGGAAAAGAGGATAACAATGATTATTCACAGGTGTAAAGATTAGGACTCAACAACATCAATAAATCTGGTTTTAGGATTCTGAATTCTTTTCTGGTCTCTTAAGTATCAGGCTGACCTGTGGGCATATATTTCATTGTTAACATAATACACCGTGGGAGTATAGGTAGATTACTCTAAGAATTTAAATACCTGCAATGTCCTAAGTGCTCTCAATGAGAGAAACTCAACTTCTTAGTATGTTACATAGTAAAGCCGTGAAGCTAGTACATATTTTATACGGTTTGTATGAGTCACAACCATATCAACCTAGGTATTTACAGAAGCATTTTTTGAAGTAAGACCCTAAACCCTATGTACAATCTAGGCAGTCTTATTGTATTTTTTATTTTTTTCTTTCCTTCCCTCCTAGGACAGATATTTGTTAACTGCTCACTGTGTTTTAGGCTATTGAATCATAGCACCAAACGAAACATGCCAAGTTCTTATTCTCATGGAAATTATACTGCATTGGATGGAGGGAGAAAAGAAAATAAGCAAATGAATCCTATATAATAAAGAGCTAATATGCAAATGGTTGTCATGCCCTCATGCCATCACAATCCATCACCAGGAGGCTGTGTGTGCAGTGGGGGTGCACGGGTGGGCAGGGATTTGATGCTGCATGTGCAGTGTGGAGGCGAGTCCCAGCGGCTCTGCGTGGCGATGCCGGGGGGCCTGGCAGCTCCATGCAGTGAGGCCTGGGGGTCCCACGGCTCCACACGGTGCAGAGGCGGGACCCCCAGCTCTGGCCTACCTCTTTGGGGCAATCAATCATGGGGCTCCCACACTGTGAGAGGGCACAGGCCAAGCTGGGGGACCCCCCCCAAGTGCACAAATTTCATGCACCGGGCCTCTAGTATTAGATATAGAGAGAGGCAGAGAGCTGTTTAATAGCAGACAATGAACCATCTTAGGAACAAAAATAATGAATGAAAATAAGTTTGTTTATTTTTTTAAAAAGGCCCTGGAGTAAGGATTTCAATGCTTTTAAAGAAGGTAATCAACAAGGGGATTTTGGATAATGTAATATTTGAACAAAGACCTGAGTAGAAGTAGGAGCCCACACTTGAGGATATAGGAGGGCAGAGAGATACCAGGCAAGAATGATCTGAGGCAGGACTGAGAGTGCTTGCCTTGTTTGAGAACCAGAAGGGGGAGGCATGGCTGACAAGGATTGACTTAGGGACGGAAGGGTAGGTTGAAGAAAAGGCATGTGAGGTAGCAGGGGCTGGATCATATAGGGCTTCTGATTACTATAAGAATTAATATTTCATTATGAGTGGTTCAGAAAGATACAGGAGGGTTTAGAGAGGGAAGTGACATATCAGAGGTTCACGCTGGCTGTTGTGTGGAGACGTGGGCCAAAATTGGTAAAGTAGAATCAAAGAGGCTATAAGGTGTCTATTGCTGGCAGTGGTGGTCTGGGAGGGGCAGGTCTTAAAGGATGTGGTAGGAAATGGTGACAATAGGGATGGGCTGATAGAATGTGGAATGTGACAGAGGACTCAAGGGTGGCTCCAGGGTTTTTGGCTTGAGTGCCTGGAAAATGATATTGCTATTTACCGAGATGGGAACAACATGACAGGATTTATTTTTTGTTGTTGTATTATGTGGATCTCATTTCTCCCCTCCTACCCAAGTTTTGCTGGAAACTGGAATAGATGAATTGGTAGTTTGATTTAGACTATCTTATGCTTGAAAGGCAGAATAACAGTGGTGATGGCAATAAGTAATATTAGATAGTACTTAAAGTTTGCCAAATATTTTTTTATCCAGTAATACATTTGAACTCTGTGGTCACACTGATGATTTCTGCACCTAGTCCTAACTTTCTGGGAAAAAAATAATGAATGTTTTTATTACATATAAGGTAACTTGTAACTTAGTTTAAAATACTATGTTTGTCCATAAAGAATGGACAAACAAAACAGAAACAAACTCATAGATACAGAGAAAAAACTTCTGGTGCCTTAGGGGAGACTGGTTAGAGACCTTGGTAAAAAAAAAAAAAAGGTGAAGGAATTAAGTAGTACACATTAGCAGTTACAGAGTAGTCATGGGATATAAGTTTACCATAGGAAATACGGCCAATAATATTGAATAACGATGTATGGTGCCAGGTGTATACTAGAATTATTGTGGGGAGCACCATGTAAATTATATTATTGTCTAACTATGCTGTATACCTGAAACTAATATACACTAATATTAAATGTCAACTGTCACTTGAAAAAAGGGATGGTTTACAAATACTGGAAAAAGTGAACTAAGCAAAGATTAGTTCTTGAAATATATAAAATAGGAGTTAAAAGAAAGTGAAAATGTACTGTAATGAATGGTATTATTCATCCAAATGTGAATTAATATATATCCTATAATTTGTCTCTCAGATCCAAGGTTCATTAGTGCCCACCTCATCCCAGAGAGTGACAACCCTGAAGATGACAAAGTATATTTTTTCTTCCGTGAAAATGCGATAGACGGAGAACACACTGGAAAAGCCACTCACGCTAGAATAGGTCAGATATGCAAGGTGAGGTAAAGAAAAATAAATTGAGGAAGATACTGTTGAATCACAATTTTATTTCTTATTTCCTCCTATGTGCAAATGTAATGAAAAATCTGACTAAAATACTTGAATTATCATTATAAATATTTAAATGGTAAAAAATGATTGAAAACATATCATTGTTTATGAGTAACTCTTCATAGTCAAACAAACAAGCAGAGGTTGTGAGGCATTGCTTCAAAATTATATTAAGTGGTCTTAGTTTGAAATTCTAGAGAAATAAATCTTTTATATTACCTAGGAGAATATATACTTTTTTGTATCCTCATACCTAGCACACTTTCCTATAATGTATAATTTTTTAATGAATATTTGTTGTTAGGATAACTAAAGTATTAATATAAAAGTATTAAATACTTTTTATAAATTGATTATTATAACATCCTGTGTACATATGCACATACATAATTTTTAAGCTTTGAAATTGATCTGAGAAATTATTTACTGTATGACACAAAATTAAATGTAATATGGAATTATAATGTTAGACATATATAATAAAAATTGATTGATACTTATGGATTGATTAATATCAGTGTGAAGATATGATAACGGTACTAATTTCCCCTCTACCACTGTATAGTACAATATATGTGCAATATGGACAAAGGCAACTGTTATTATATATTAAAGCAGCTTTCATCTCAGGAGACTCACAAAGCCAGTCCAGTAATTGCCTTAACAGGGAATTCTTTCTAAGAAAATAACATGAAATTTTAATAATCTCTGGGAAGGTAGGTTAGCCTCTTTCTTACCTCAATCCTGATCCATTTATTTACTTCTAGTATATAAATTATTTGAAAATTAATTTTTCTTAAAATCTGGAAACAGAAATAATATGTAAAACATATGAGAATCTTTTCTTCACAAAATATGTATTTAAAAGCACTACTTACATGAGTTTAGAAATATTTATAGTATATAAAATCACATAAACAAAATATAAATCATTATATTTTTGAAGGGACTTTTACAAAATGTATCTCTGGAATGAGTTTCCTTTATTAAGGTTTATGCAAATATTTTTTCAATATGCTATTGATAAAGTCATCATTACTTCAACTGTTTAAACTTATATTCAGTGCTAGCATACTTTTTTGTGATGTATTTTCAGTATAGGTTATAAAGCATGCATTTATTCTTTCATTCAGTACATACTTTTTTCAAATATATTTTTAATTGATTTCAAAGAGAAGAAGAGAGAGAGAGAGAGAAATAAAAACATCAATTATGAGAAAGATTTATCAAGAGGCTGTCTCCTGAATGCCCCCTACTGGGGATTGAGCCCCAAAACCAGGCATGTACTCTGAGCTTCTGGGTCAAAAGTTCACATTCAACCACTAAGCCCCAGGCCAGGCTCAGTGCATACTTATTAAGTACCTACTATGTGCCAATGTATTCACTACTGTGAACCAAGTTAAGTAAGATCTTAAGAAAGGCATAGGTAAGAGAGAGAGATTAAAACTAAACCAAAACGAAAACAACAGTAATAATTGTTTGCTGAAGAGTGGTAAGAGAATGGAAAAAGTGACTTTTTAATGCTAAGGGAAATTTATTGTAAGTCATTCCTTGAATAAAGTTTGAGTGAATAAATTTGACCAGCAATATGATTTAAAAAGCACAGGTATTTGTATCATGTCATTCAAATTTCCTCATTCCTCATTTTGAAATATGAGGAATTGTATTATGAACCTATCTCAAGATAAGAGAAATATTTAAGATTAGCTTTTGCATGCAAAGTCCCCCAAATCAGTGTTTTCTCCTTTCAGAACGACTTCGGGGGGCACCGAAGTCTGGTGAATAAATGGACGACATTCCTCAAAGCTCGTCTGATTTGCTCGGTGCCAGGTCCAAACGGCATTGACACTCACTTTGATGAACTTCGTAAGTACAGCTGGTCATATTTTACAGAGAATGTTTGCTCAGACTTTGCCATAATAATAAAAAATGCAACTTTTCTCAATTTTGTTTTCAAACAGAGGATATATTCCTAATGAATTCTAAAGATCCTAAAAATCCAATTGTATATGGAGTGTTTACAACTTCCAGGTAAACAACTTTTTACCATCTTATCATAGAAACATCCTGTCCTTAGGTGCTTTCTAAGCATCCATAATTTGTGAAAATATATTCATGGAAGAACAATGTTGGCGTAACCTTTGAAGTGTATATTCTTGATGGCTGAAATAAGTTATGATCTCAATAGTTTAAAATATAAATTTTAGCAAAAAATATCACTGCAAAAATAGTGCTGAAAATGTATGTCATGTTCTATATATAGCTTTGATTTTAAAAATTGAGTGCAATGTAAAATTTTATAAAAATGGGAATCTGTTTTATAAGTTTACAATAATACAAAGTAAGAGTGAAAAAACATTTTCCCTCCCCTCTCCTACCTCCTCTCCTCCTCTTCCCTCACTCTTTGTCCCTCACCCTCCTTTCTGCCTTTGTCTTCCTCCCTTTTTGCCCCTCTTTCCCCTACTTTGTATGTCCCCCAAGGCTCTTGCTATAAATCAAACATCAATTATTTTCTATTACATTCAGTATAAAGTTTACATTATCTAGAATTGTTCAAGGAAATACATTTACAAGCACATAAATAAGGATATGTGTTCCTATATGGATAAATGTTTAAAAGAAAAGTAATTTAAAATCAAAAGTCAGGTAAAATGCTGCAGGGGATTGTGATAGCATAAGAGGAAGATCAACTGCAATATCCAAAACTGATTTATTCTGTAAATATTAAAGCCATTGAAAATTAATTGGATATTTTTACTTAATTTTATAAATAACAAGTAAAAATGTAAAAACCATATTGCTAAAACGATATACAAGCCTAAATTTTGAATGACAACTAAAGAATGTGAGCGGTCCAAATTAAACAAACTTTGACCCACCTCTCTGCTTCCTCAATGTCTGTACTGTGATTCTCACACTTGAGCATTCATTGAGTCACCTGGAGAGCATGTCAATATACAGATAGCCAGGCCCTGCCCTCACAGCCCCTGATTCTATAGGAATGGGGCAGGACCTAAGAATTTGCATTTCTAACACATTCCCAGGTGATGCCCATGCTGTTGTTCTTAGAGAACACACTTTGAAAATCACTGGCTTAATAATGAGTAAATTAATTCTGCCTCTCTTCTTCAGTGAGACGGATGTCTGCATGTGAGTTAGTCTTAACAGCTGTAAATCATAATCAAGTCTTTCAGTGTTGACTTATTTCATCAAGAGATGAGTAAAGTATTTAACAATAAAAAATGGTTATATAAACATTAGAATCTATGACGTATCATATGTGTATTAACGTGCTCTTCTATTATGAAAATACCAGAGTCCTGGTGCACAGATTCTTGCACGGGTCGGGTTCCTCAGCTTGGCCTGCAGGGATCTGCCAAAACCCATCCAGTGCACGAATGTGGGTCCCTCAGTCTGGCCTTGTGGGGATCAGGCTGAAACCAGCTCTCTGACATCCCTTGAGGGGCCCTGGATTGTGAGACCCCCTCCTGCAGGCCCAGCCCCAAGGACCTGGATGCCCACCAGCTCCCTCCTTCCTCTTTCCTCCTCCCTCCTCTCTGGGTCCGGGGTGCGTGTGAAGCAGATTCGGGGCTGACAGTGCCCCAGCAGCAACCTAACCCACGGCTGATTCCACAAGGAATTGGGCTCCCTCCTCTACTGGTCAGAGTGCCTGCCCCCTGGTGGTCATTGCGTATCATAGCTACTGGGCGGATAGTTGAAGGGTGGGACAGTCACTTAGGTTTTTATATATAGAGATTGTTATTAAATCTGCAGCTATTTACTGAGATCGACTCTGTGTCAGGGGTCCTGCAATATGCAACTGAAGCTACAGAAAAGAATCCAAGCATGCTTTCATCCCTCATGAAGCTTTCACTCCACTAGACATTATATATATGCAGTGATTTCTGTATAATAAAATCTTATAAACACATGTTTTTCATTTGGTCTGATTTATATGTAATTTTCTCTGGGAAAGATTGGTTAAAAGATAAGCATTCCATATTTTAAATGTGCACAACTGTTTTATATCATGGTATAAATACATCCCTCAACATGTATTTATATAAGTAAAATAAAATGGAAAATTGTGGAAACTCATGGCAAACGTCCAGTTTGCTTCAATTACCTGATTTTTGTCTAGCAAAATGATGGGGATAATTGCTATAATACTCCACCTTGACTAGGATGTGATAGCTACTGACTTAAAACGATTTTCTGTGTTGGGAAGAAGTGATTTTAAATACCATCACAAAAATTAGCTGATCTAATATTTATGGTGGTTTGGGAGTTAAAAATAATATAATGTAACACATCATATTACCTTGACTATTCATTTTCTGCTCATTTCAGCTTTAAAATGAATTGTTAAGCATTCTTGCTTAAAAGTTTCCTGGTTTCATTTATGACACATGAGGCTTACCATATTACCACAGTTTATATTGTTATTTCTAGTTGATGTCAAAATTAAACATTATTCATTAGGATATCAGTGTATGTGTTTTTCCTATAAAAGATTATGCATTATATGAATATATAGTCTACAAATAGTAGAGATGGTTTCTTCCATGACTTCTATTTTTGAGAATCATAATTTGTTTCTTATGTATTGTTTAAATATATAGATGAATTTAAATAGCTCAAACACTATTTGATATTGCTAAGAATTTGTGTTTTGGGATCACTGATATTCAAAATTTAAGAACTCAGTATTAACAGTTCTTTTGCCATTGTATAGAGATGAAAATTTGTTCTTGTCTTGTCTCTCTTTTTTAGTAACATCTTCAAGGGGTCAGCTGTGTGTATGTATAGCATGAGTGATGTGAGAAGGGTGTTCCTTGGTCCATATGCTCACAGGGATGGTCCCAACTATCAATGGGTGCCTTATCAAGGACGAGTCCCCTACCCACGACCAGGAACTGTAAGTAGCCTAGATGCTTAAAATATAAAAAGAGTAACTGTCTGCTTAAAATTTTAAAATAACAGCTCTACTCAGATATTAAATATAGGTTATGTAAAACCAGGATTCCCAGACTATAAATGAAAGCAAGGAAAGGGTTTCTGGGATACAATGGAACTCCATGTTCAAAACCATTTTCTTTATGAACATCAGTGCGTAATGTCAGTGCTTACCAGTTATGAATACCCATCATTTTTGAGTAATAGAAACTGAATGGCCAGGCTTATTTATTTTGTTTTCTGAATGGGATATAGTGAATATGGCCTTCATGGAGAGTTGGAATAATTAGGCTACGCCTGGACTTATTCTCTCTGATCATAGCAGAGGCTCAAATGGAGAAAAACAGTTTTTCAACTAATATTGCAGGTAAAGAAAATATGTGAAAAACAAATCTCATAGAATGAGCAGGACCTATTACTTTATGAGATGCTGTCTGCCGTCGCCAAACTCTCCTTTACCATCTAGCCCTGCGCACATGCAGGCTTAAAAAGAAAACGGACAGAACTCAAAGTATAACCAGCTCTGAATCTTATTTAAGGTAGGGATGAAAAAGAAAAGACTTCAGTGTGGCAGCAAGTGAAGGGAGTCTCCCTCCATATGATCTCAGAGGTAACAGAAAATGGTTTGATAGAACCATTCACTTAGGTGTGACATTTTTTAATCTTAAGAACCATTAAGGAAGTAATTTTGTGTGATGAAAAAACTTGTATTTGAAGTCTAACCATTACTTTCATTTCACTTCAGCTTTTTAAAATTCTGTTAAATTTAAGTAAGTTATGTTTTCTATGATTGTATTAGACAAATTCTTTTAATAGTCTTGTTTTTCTGTATTGTTACACTTATTTATGAGCAAATTAAAATTTTTCCATTTTACAAATATTACTTCTGGATGATGGATCTTGTAGATTAAAAAAAATAAATAAACTTTCAGAATAAATGAACAGGGTGGAATATCTATTAATTATGTGAAGCCCAATGGGTTTTATAAAAAAGCATAAGATATATATTCTATTTCTTAATGGTAAACTGTTTTTACTTTGCTGGTGGACATTTTTATATCCCTATGGCTATTTATATCTCCATGGCTAATGAATGCCACTGTATTCTAAATACAAACTCTTGTGAGGTTCACTTCAACAAACTTGGAATTACTTAAATGTGCTAGATATTATGCTACTATTTGGAGTTACAAAGTATTTCATCTGAAGGTGTGTAAAATATATTTGGAATTATTAGAAATAATTTGAAATTAGTAATTAGAAAGTATTGTGTGCCAGATCCTGTTTTAAGAGCTTTATACTTATTTATATATATTGTACTCAATAGCCCAATTATCGTTCCCATTTCACAGATAAGGACTCTGAGGCAAGGATAGGCTCTAGGATGCAGCCCAGGCAGTTTGGTCTAGAGCCTGTGCTCTCACCCAGTATTCATGGAGGGTTGTTATAACATGGGAAATTAAGTCCGCACATGCACCAAGTGCTAAAGGCAGAAGGCAGAAAGTATTGCCTGATGTAGAAATTAGGAGACAGATGCCAGGAGGAGATAACACCTAACTCCATGAATAACATTTACGTGGATGAGTTCATTAATCCCAAAAAGTGGCAGCTGAGAATTTGTCATTTCATCACATTACTGGTGAAAAATATTCTGTGACCTTCAAATGGTGTGTCAGTAGATGATATATATTTTTATTTATCTTTTTTAATTCTTACCCAAGGATATGTTTTTCAGGAGAGAGAGAGAGAGAGAGAGAGAGAGAGAGAGAGAGAGAGAGAGAGAGAGAGAGAGAGAGAGAGTTGTGTTTTCTACGCACCCTGAACAGATATAAAACCCAAAATTTGGGTATGTGTCTTGACCTGGATTTGAACCTGCAACCCTTCGGTCCTCAGGACTAAGCTCTAACCGACTGAGTCTCACCAGCCATGGTAGATGGCATTTATTTTTAAAGGAAAACCTGTAACTAAGTAATGCTAGATACAAAAATAAAAGTCCAGAAAGGCAAAAGAATGACACACATATAGGATAAAATAAAAATTAATTCCTTACTGTAACTTTAAATCACACATTTCTAAATTTTTTCAAGCTGTATTTAAATGGTAGTAGAAAAGCAAAAACTAATGATAAATGTCATAAAAATATGCTTTATCATTTCTTCTAAGAATTTATAGAGCTTTTTTATATTTCTATAATATAAACTAAGTAATTTTATAATTTACTTAAACAAAATGTAATTCCTTAAATCCTTCAACTGTTACACTGATGTGTATGAGTGTGTGTGTGTGTGTGTGTGTATATACATATATATATACATATATATACACACAAAAAATGTGTACATACATATATATGCATAAATACATACTCTTTTTTAAAACAGGTTTATTTATTTTATTTCTCATGAATTATTAATGATAGATATCAAGGTAATTACAGGCAATTGATTTCTCCTTCCTCTCTTATAAGAACTCTATATTCCTTTAGCTCCAAAGCTGTTACGTTAAGTGGCAGAAATTACTTAAGTGGAAGACAAAAAGCATGAGACTGGAGATATTGTACTCTGAGTGCTTGTACCACATAATTAAGTAAAAGAGACTGTGAAATCTGAATTTTCTCCTCTTTGGCTTATTGCTTTATGTGGAGCATTTACATCCAGCGATGATATTTTGCCAGTGTACTACAGTGTATCCTCTCTGACTCTCTATGGCCCTCATCTATTCTACTTTGTCCATTCTGATTGGTCAGTTTCAGTTCCCTGCAGGTTACCCACTTAATAATACCTGTTCTTATCCCTAAAACAACTTTTTAGTGATAGTTCTTTTGATATATTTTGTGGTACCTTTTCAGAGTTATGCCAGAAACAAAGCAATAAAGAATAGTTTATATTGGCTTTTAGTTTGAAAAGAGCATTTGTATTTTGGCATATACATAGGATAAAAATCAAATATATCTAAAAAATTATTTTTAATGTCTCTAACATGTAAGTAACATTATTTCTTTTACTTAAACAATGATTACAGGCCATTTATGTCATATATTGTTCTACTAGTGCCCTGGTGCACAGATTCCTGCTCATTGAAGGATATTAATTAGAAGGTGGCTCGTGGGGTGGGACTGGGTGAGACTGGCAGGATAAGCCCTGTAGCCAACCTCCCACATCCCCTCCCCAACTGGCTACATCTAGAGCTGAGCCAAGGCTCTAAGGCAGTGGTTCTCAACCTTCTGGCCCTTTAAATACAGATCCTCATGTTGTGACCCAACCATAACATTATTTTCGTTGCTACTTCATAACTGTAATGTTGCTACTGTTATGAATTGTAATGTAAATATCTGATATGCAGGATAGTCTTAGGCGACCCCTGTGAAAAGGTCGTTCGACCATCAAAGGGGTCGCGACCCACAGGTTGAGAACCGCTGCAAGGACATCTGCAGAGTGAGCAGGGTCCCTCCAGCAGGTGGGGTCCCATGGCCTGGCCTGGGGGTATCGGGCTGAAACTGGCTCTCCAACATCCCCTGAGGGGTCCCGGATTGGGAGAGGGCAGTTCTCAGGTGATGCATCCCGGAATCGGGCTCCCTCCTCTCTGGTTCTGGGGGGTGTCACCCAAGAACTGTAGCTGCCAAGTCACTGCAGCTCTGCAGCTTCTGCGTTGAGCATCTGCCCCCTGATGATTATGCTTCATAGCTACCAGTTGGACAGTTGCTTAGCCATATATATATGTAATTTATAATCATATTAGCTATATTTTAATCAAAATATATCCTTCTCTTTATTTTATCAGTGTCCCAGCAAAACATTTGGTGGATTTGACTCTACCAAAGACCTTCCTGACGATGTTATAACATTTGCAAGAAGTCATCCAGCCATGTACAATCCAGTGTTTCCTATTAATAACCGCCCAATAATGGTCAAAACAGATGTAAACTACCAGTTTACACAAATTGTAGTGGATCGAGTAGATGCAGAAGATGGCCAGTATGATGTCATGTTTATTGGAACAGGTAAATGTCTGATTTCAGCTCTAAATTTCCTTCAAGACCATTGAATTCAACTGAGTAAGTCTATTGAGAATCAAAGGAAGTTTTTATAGTCATTTTCAAGGTATAGTAAAATGTTAATAAATGACTACAAAACCTGAACATTCTATTGTTATAATGTGTTATCTTTGTAAGCAATTTGACATATTAAATTCAATTTTTGTTTCAGTCAAATGTTGATAAGAATGATCAGGTAAAACTAATAATTAGGTAAATAATCAATATCCTTAATTGAATCATTACTCTTTCTGAACAGTGGCTTTTTAGAACAAAGATGTATTGCTCAAACCATACCTAAACTTGCCAAGACATTCAGTAATGGTTTCTGAATTAATTGATACGAAATTATCCAAACCTTAAAAATACCATAGAGTGTAAATCTCCCAGCAAATAAATTTGGGAAACAAGATTTGTTCAGTGTTTTTGCCATACAATGGGGGCGGGGGGAGGCACTATATCAGAAAAACAACAAAATGGAGTTATGGGATCATCACATACATTCTCAGATACCTTTCTATAGAAATTCAACAACATCATTTTAATACTTCTTTGATTAGAAACAAACTTTTAAAGGTATATTTTCAGAAAGAATTCCATTGCTATTTTGACATGTTATTTTATTTTTCCCCTACTCTCTTTAATAATACTATTTTGAAAGTGCCAGTTACAAATTTGAAACTTGCTACTTAGGGTCAAGTTCCAAGGTAATAAATTCCTCGTCTCCATTACCATTGCTAACTGACATAAATCAATGGGAAACTGGGTGAGTGCCTCACTGAAACTTGGTATAATAACATTTATTTTCCCTTGGTGAGAAAGAGGTTAAAAATTGCATTAACTACACAGGAATGACAACCTTGGAGTAAGTGCTTTAAGGACTTAAAGTTTTATAACAAAATTGTGAAATACCTATGTTATCAGGTGTAACAGTGTCAGGTTCTGAGCAATACATTACAGTCTACTTTTACGAGAAAGTTTCTATATCAAATATGGCAGAATCCCAATGAGACTCAATGTTTGCTAAAAGTCAGTGAATTGCAAATATCAAGTTCTGATTATAAATGTTTAGAAATTATAAGATGATATGATTTCTTTTTTATAAATTTTAGTTTATTATTTAATGTCAAATTATAATTAGATCTCTCTACAGAGTAATTAATTTTGTTCACTAATGTCACACTTGCCTTTTTCTTCACCTCTGGCCTAAGCATGTTGAGAAGTCCCTCACTCATTGTCAGGGCAACAAAAGCTTGCTTTCGGCTATTTGACCAAAGAAACCCAATCACGAGTTTTTAATTCTACTTGGACACATGCTGTCCTTAAAGAAATCAGTTTCATGAGCATGTTGAATGTCTGATGATGTGGATGGCTATCGGTCAGCACAGACCTGGGTCATCTGTCAGCAAAGTAAATTGATTACAGTAATTTTATCTTTAAACTAAGTAGCACATCATAATGTATTGATCCTAGTTGAGTAATCTGATTCAGTTTGTGTGAAATTGTTTGAAATACTTCTCAGTAAAACTCGATCTGGAACACAGATAAAGTGATGTTTGGATACTGGAGACCCATCAGAGGCACTAAGTAGTTTAACCTAACTTACCTTTAATCTTTGGTGTTATAAGGAGTCTGAGGTCCTGTAAACATAGAAGGATCTTCTTAAAAGAGGAATTTTTTTTAACTTTACAAGGGATACACTAGCAACCTTTTTTGATCTCATATATCACATCATATTGATCCCCTGAAAATGGTTATCAGTGATATGAATACATTGAATTTTTTTTCTGCCATAACTTATTTTTTACTGGCAAGATTTTCTTCTCAAATAATGAGTCTTTAAACTTGATTAAAATGAGCCCGTTGAAACAAAGTATAATTTATCAGCTGATTAGAATTGAAATGTTGAAGAGTCAATTTTTTTAATTTAATAAGGCCCTATTCTTCATTTTATCAAGAAATAGGAATGTGTCAGTAAATACTGGAAAATTAATATCTGCTTAACCCAACTTAGAATAAAAGTGACAGCTCTTGTCATTAAAACAATTTTAAAATTAGAATAAACAATGTTTGAAATCTATGTAAAATGTATTCAACTTAATAGTTTTTATGATTTATGCTTCTGAATTTTAAGTTCTTTAGTACTATAAAATTGATTAACTGAAATTGATAAACCAATTATTAAAAAAAACACTGCAGTAAGTAATCCAAGGTGTTTATTTTGAGAGATAAAGTTGTCACTCATCCCTTAATGGTCATCGAGCTGTCTTTAGGGGCCTCTAAGTACTAAAGGCTTTCAGGTGACAAGAGCATGAGCAGCCAGGCTCTGAAGCTCTAACCCAGCCATGGGCAAACTACGGCCCGTTTGAAATGAATAAAACTAAAAAAAAAAAAAAAAAAGACCGTACCCTTTTATGTAATGATGTTTACTTTGAATTTATATTAGTTCACACAAACACTCCATCCATGCTTTTGTTCCAGCCCTCCGGTCCAGTTTAAGAGCCCATTGTGGCCCTCCAGTCAAAAAGTTTGCCCACCCCTGCCTAACCACCCTACAAGTATCTGTTGCTTGACAACATTCCTGGCTTTTTGCACCTACATTAAGTCTTCATAGTAGTCCCTGATTTCATAACAAGAGTGGAAAAACCTGTCATGTCAAAGCTGGTATTATTTTTGTTGTATTTTTTTCTGAGACACCTGACAATTTAGATTAAAAATAATAGTCCAACCTAGCAATTATTACATATATATTTTAATAATGTAAGTTCAGGGTGATATCATCTTCAAAGCTTCATTTATTTCTAAAAAGTAAATTCTTTTAGTTTTATGCTATGCTTGTAGTTTATCTAGTTGCATGAAAGGCATATGAATATTTTAATAATTCTGTAACAAAAAAAATAAAAGGATGACTGAGGTCAAAATGTTCTTTCTGGTCAAATACTGGATCCATTCATTAACACTAAACTCTGTTGAGGTCTGTTTAAATTGTGCTCTTCTCCATTTTCTCTCAAAGATGTCGGGACCGTTCTTAAAGTGGTTTCAATTCCTAAGGAGACGTGGCATGATTTAGAAGAAGTTCTGCTGGAAGAAATGGCAGTTTTTCGGGTGAGTGCTGCTTAATTTCAAGTGTTAACAAGTTCACCCGCATGTCTTTCCCCCAGGACAGCTGCACACTACACTTGGTATGGACAAGTAGTCTAGCATACCCTTCTAATTAGCTTGTCAATTAGAAAGCCAGACACTAGTCAAAATAAACCTTGAAATTTTCAATGCTAGTAAAATCTGAAAATGTAGAGAAATGTATTCTTGGCTCATATTTTGTTTTCTCAATGATAATATATATGATTTACATTGTATATTATTTATGTAAGTTACATCAATGAACAAACTTCATAAGCCCCCACCTCCAAAATCTTCTCTTTCACACTTTAACATATACCTGGGAAGATAGGTAACTTCCATGAATGTTAAGGGAAATACTTTCAGAATGATAGGGGAATGAACACATTCAATCATTCTGCAGCTTTTTCATGAATTATTTTATCATGTTCTTTATAAAATTATATCTTAGAAGAAAAGTTTTGAGACTTTTATGTCACGAGTGGTACATTTGTTATGGATTCCTACCCTACACTTTTAAGAAATGTACAGATATCTGTCCCTCTTTCCTGAATCACAGAAGGTCAAAGCAAATTTACATAGGATTGGGGTAGAGACTGGAGGATATGGCTTGACGTGAGAGAGGTCAACTTAAGCAATATAACTTACCACAATGTCCGTTCCTTCTGGAACGCTAGCTAATAGGAAGAGTTTGGTTTGAAGCACACCTTGAAAGACATTATTTATCTTAAGAGAGGGAAGTAGATGTCTATAAAAGGAGTGGTTTTAATTTTTGATAAAATAATAAAGAATCATATAAGATTGCAAAATACACTGGAATTAGAAGAATTTTGTGGATGAGAAAACTTTGGATCTAGACTTACAACTCAAAATTATCTCACTTAGTCTCCAGGTGTCTCACATACTTTACCTGTAAAATGAAGTATCTGGATCAAATTTTTCAGTTGATTAACTGTTTTAATTGTAAGCAAAGTCTTCCTAAGACATTTCTTAGCCTCATATTTCTAAATCAATTTGTTAAAATAAATTGCCTCTTGCTCACTACTCAGTACTATTTTAAAGAAGAAATGAAGTACAGTATGTCAAGCTCCTGATATACACTCATTCAATTAAAACTATGATTACCATTGGAACAATAACTGGTAAATCATGACATAGACATCTTATAATAATAACTAAACAATGTTCCAATGGAAAGATTTAGGTTCTTCAGTCACAGATACATGGCACTTTTGTTAGGAACATTTAACAATTCCTTTTGAAATTCCCCATCAGTAAAACAGCAAGAATAATGCCTACTTCACAAGAATGCTAGAATAAAGATACTATATGTAAAGCATTTAGGACAGTGCTAAATACTGTACTCATAATTTTATTGTTAACATAATTTTATTGTTTTGGTTTAGCTACACTGAAAATAAGCCACATTTCCAGTAAGCCCTTTCTACTAATTCCTGGCCTTCAGATAAAAAAATTATCATAGTTATATTATGACTAGAGGCCCAGTGCATGAAATTTGTTCACGGGTAAGGCCCCAAGGGGCTGCTGGCTGCTGACTGGGGCCTCCCTTCCCCAGCTGCCAGCTGCTGGCCAAGGCCTTCCTTCATTTCACGCAGCCCCCTGGTGGTCAGTGCACATCATAGCGAGCAATCGAACTCCCAGTCTATGGAACTCCCAAGGGGATACTTTGCATATTAGGCTTTTATATATATAGTTTTTAAATCAGATTCTTAGACCTTATTTTATTTATGCCTGACATAGAGTGATGACTAATTCCTATAGTTCACTAAGTCTCACTTCAGTAATTACACATTGATACTTTAATCTACATATTCAAAAATACAATTATCCTAATGGACTGTGTTAGCAATATAGAATCCATCTAGATTCAGCAAACCAATTATGGACACTGAAGTGGGGGTATATAAATTGCTGTTTTGTGTCCTTTGTTGTATCTTCCAGAGCCTAAAATATGTTTTCAACCAAAATCTATTAAATAAATGAAGGAATTGGTATTGATGAAAAAAACAAAATATGAGAAAGTAAAGAGTTTAAAGTCTTTGTCAGGAAGACCATGTTAAAGGAGATGCCAAAGTCCGAGGAAGATAAACCAGGATCAGCAACAAGTTATATTGCTGATTATATCCCATATTACTCTCTAGTAGAAAAAAATAGAAATTCTACATATTGAAAATTAATATTGCCACCAATGTTGTAAATGAAGTTACAGGGCACACGACTGGTCAACTGTCTGCCCCCTGGTGGTCAGTGCACATTATAGCGAGTGGTTGGGCAGCCTTAACATATCATTAGCATATTACACTTTGGTTGGTTAAACAGCTGACTGAACAAACAGACATTTAGCATATTAGGTTTTTATTACAGAGGATTATTATATATTATTTTTTATTTATTCACAGTACACAAATATATTCTACTTACCATGATTCCGGCACATTGCTAAATTTTTATGGTTCAGAGTTGAACACAAAAAACATAGTCCCTGATTTTAAGTAGTGTACAGACTTTTACATGTTCTATGTTCTCCACCATAGTTTCAAGGACTTAATTTATTATCTATTATTACAGTGAAGTTTTATCTTGTACAATTGTATCAAGTTATATAATGCTATTTTGAAATTAATAATTGTTTTATTAATTATATTATGGGAGTTTATGAATCAAAACATGCATAATTTTACAGTAACACTATATTCTAGCTAATTTATATTCCCCATATCTCTGGATATTTAAGTTTACATTTTTCTTCTTAGGTACATTTTTTTACTACATTAATAAAAATTCAGTTTAATAAAGATTAATTTATTCTTCTCTTAAATGACTGCTAACAAAATCTTGAGAGGTTGCAAACACATATATTTAATATCTATTAGATTTGTTAGAATGTTGCAATTTTCAGAGAAATACACAACTGAGTTATACCTATGATAACTATTAAATGACATTTGTGTAATTTTTAAGATATCACAAGAAAGTTTATCAGTCTCTAACAATTAAATATAAATAAGTAATCTAGTGCTGGCTTGGAAACAAGTATTTATGATTTTGTAAAAAAGATTTTTGCAACATAGAACACATCTCTTTTCATAGATAAATGTTCCAGTTCACTTCTATGTTCTCTGCTATGCATTATTGTCATTATTATTTCTTTGGTCCTCAAGTAGACAAAACATATTGGGGCAGAGTTTAGAGAAATATTTACTTCCAACATTCTGTTCTATCAGGAAAGGTTCATACATATATTGTGGTCTAGCAATTGGAATATTTCACTGTCAAACTTTGTTTAATTTTGCAGTGGGAGAAAAAACACAACACATTAAAGCAATTGCTATACACAGTGAAAAAAGAAGAGAAATGTTACAGTCTTTATATTTCGAAGTGAACCTTATGAGTCATTCTATTTAACATAAAATAAAATTAAAAAGGGTTAACCTGAGCAAGATGGTAGTTTGACAAGGTAAATATGCAAGGAACAAATTTAGGGTCATGGTAGTATCTGATACTCTTAGACTTTACAATGAGTTATTTAATGTGATCCAACCGGTTAATTTTATCATAATTTCTCCAGGAAACCATATTCATAATGTGTCCTTGCTATACCGAATAACCAAATCTCAAATGAAATCCTGAATTACAGCCAGTACTATGTCCATTACCATCTTGAGGGTGGTATTAGGAAAACACCCTAGCTAATCACAGAACATTCCAGTGGTTTTAGTTACATCCAAGATACTTTTATTTGGGTGAAATCACATCCCAATCAGAGTACAGAAAAAAAAATATTTCTCTATAATAACATTTCCACTTTAGAATAAAATTTTAATAGGTAGTAAGAAGTGAAATAAAATTGGCATTGTTATAAAACTCTAGAAATGACTTTGAGTTGTCATTATATATTCAAAATGACATTAAAATACTAAGCCAAACTTAATTCCAAATATTATTATAATCACAAATCTATATTTATATAATATTTACTATGTGATCCTAGGGACATGCTAGTTACAGTCAGTTGATCCTCACCTTCTTCAGTTCATAATTTTTAAAAGTATTTTATAATTATGATTATTTATTATGCTAAGTGAATTAAGCCAATAAAAAAAGACAAATATAACATGATCTCACTTATTTGTGGAATCCAATGAACAAAATCAATTGACCAACAAAATACGACCTGAAGCATGGCGGTATGGAACAGACTGACATACCATGTCGGGTTGGGGGATAAGGAGAGATAAACCAAAGAACTTATCCTATATAATGAAAGGCTAATATGCAAATAGATGGAACAGTGGAACAACCGAACAACCAGTCGCTATGATGTGCACTGACCGCCAGGGGGTACACGCAGAACATGGCGGGTGTTGGCAGCAAACAGCAGAGTGGGGAACATGGTGGGCAGTGGCCACAGGGGGATGGTGGAGCAGGTGAGCAGGGGTGCCAGAATAAGGTGGGGCACCAGTCGCTGTCATCAGGGCAAGCCTCTGGTGGTTACTGAAAATTCTTTGTTCCCGTGTGCCACAGTCCCACCTGGCGCTCACACCTGCTGCTGGCAACAGCTCCGCTCGCACCTGCTACACTGATCACCCCTGAGGGCTTCTCCACCTCCCCCTGCTTCTGAGGGGCAATCGGGGCAGCAGCCGCCACACACATCCTCTGATGGTGCCGGCCCCACTTGAACCCACTACTGGCACCAGCCACAATCACTCTGCACTGTCAGAGGGTACGAGCGGGGCCGGTGCCATCAGTGCGCGGGAGTGGTGGCAACGGGAGTGTGGCTGCCGGCAGACAGGGGACTGGGAGTGAGGAGGATGGACTGAGACCTGCCCCTGTGCCCACTGCAGCCTCGTGGCCAACAGTTCATTTCAAGGTGCACAAATTCGTGCACTGGGCCCCTAGTATACTTATATGCATAGCCCATGGTCACGGGCAATAGGGTGATGATGAACTGGAGCAGGAGAGTAGGGGCTGGGTAGCGGGGGGTAAAGGGAGGGGAAATGGGAGACATCTGTAATATTGTCAATAATAAAATATATAAAAAAGCAAAATTAAGATTACTAGTAGATGGTAGCTATTGTTAACTAGTTAGACCAGTTAAAGTCTCCTTTAAAATGCTTGAAAATTCCACATCTATATCTTATTAAAAATATTCAAAAGGTATAAAAGCCAGACATATCTAGATTTTTACTTCACTCAAGGTGGGATTTTCTTTCCAGTTCAAAGAGGGTTTTACTTTTGAGACAGTGGAGGATTACATCAAGTTGCAGTACATTAGTGCAATGTGTTTATTTATAGTCCTATTAACTGCAAGGGATTGCAGGCAGTTACATCAATAACACATGCATTTTAAACCCAACTTATGCAATATTCCATGAACAGCTGAGCAAATAAATGAAAGTTTTCATTTTCATTCAAATGTAAAACGTAATTGATGCTTTCCAAAACCTAGACTATTAACTTATTCTAAAGGAGTACCTACGTGCTTAGCATCCAGGGAGCTATGTCAGATTCTCCCAGGACCAGCAGGTTGAAAAGCTATGCAAGTGCAAAACTTTAATAAGGACTAGATTAAAATATCTGGAAAAATATATAATAAATTACAGTTTGCATGAAAAAATGCTTATGAAGCTATATCTGATTTAAATGGAAATCATATTCACCACTAGCTATTTCTCAGAACAAAATATAGCTTATTTAAATAGATGTCATCTTAATATTTTATCTATTCAAATTCAACTAAGGCACCATATAGAACATCTTATTCCAAACTGTTACTAATTTTCTAGTCTGAAAAATAAATAAGGTTCTTTTAATTAAGGGATTTAAAGATCTTAATTTAAAAATGTTGAAATTATAATGTATCATCATGTGAGTTTGGTGTGGATTGGGATTTGTTTTGTCTTACAATTTATGTATGAAATAATTCATTTTCATCTACCTTGTAGATATGTAATTCAATGAACATGAAACGAATGAATATTAATCAGCTTCACTTTTATACAGTTTTACTTAAGATTTTTAAAGAACTTAGATATATCTAACTTTTACTTCAATTATAGTAAACTGTTAATAATTTTCTAAGAAACACTTTTCTTGCACCTTGAAAGTCTGCTTGAAGTTAGCTGCTTACAAAATCACATAATCATTTCTCCTGTGAAACTTTTGGAATTAAAGGAGTTACTATGGAAAATTTTTCTTTTTAACACTTCTATATTCAGTGTTTGGGTTCATTGATTTCAATATTATTGAAAACTAAATAAAGTAGTCAACTTTGTCTTCTATAAGGTGAAAATCAGTCCCCTTAATTTTTGTGATTTGATGCTACTACTATAAATTCTAAACATCATATCACTGAATAGAGAAAATTGATAGACATTCTTCTCATCATAGTTGTCTTTATGGTTTACAATTCCTATAGAAAATATTTATTTTTTATATCATTAATTTAAACTACGGGGAATCTTTAAATTATCCTAATAAAATTAGTTTACATTCTAAATCATTTATCTCATGTATTTCTCAAGCAGGTTGTCTTTTACTCAGCTTATTTTATTTTATTTTATTTTATTTTATTTTATTTTATTTTATTATTTTAGAGTATGTTTATTAAAGTTGGGGACAGTGAAACAAGAAAGGGCTTAGGACAGAAGAAGCAAGAGGAAGAGCGTAGGTGGGCCTGCTCTGGCTCTCTGGGAAGTCAGATAAAAGGGAGTTCTTGGGGACAGGTTCAAGGTGTTAGGCCAGGAGGAGCTGCTGCTGCCCATTGCTCTCCTGGTTGCAAGTCTCATGGGGACCCTTACAGTTTGAGAGATGCATGCCTGCGGGTAAAGAACGTGGGAAAGGGAAAGGCACAGGCATGCTTCCGGGAGAAAGAGCAAGCCCTGGGTCCTCTTTCTTGTGGGTTTTTAAGTCCTGGGGTTTAGGGAAGGTATTAAGGGAGGATCTCATATAGAATATACATCAGCTTTATGTTGATGTGCCAAAATGAGATTTATTGCCTTAACTGCATCTGTCTTTGAGTGTGGTTGGCATAAATGGTACTAACTGGATTTCTGCTATCTATCTCCCTGGGTAGGATTAAAACCAAAATACGGGGATTTCGAGTCCAAGTTCGCTGTCTCACGAAATCGGAGACTAAAGTCATGTTAGTGGAACTGAAGTTTATTGAAAGGAGCCAGTCTTGGAGAAGGTGCTGCTGGGGTTCCAGGAGCAGCCCAGTATCCAGGGCTTCCTTTCCATGTTATAGTCAGGAGTAGTTCAGCATCCAAGCTTATTAAAGTCTAATAGTCCATGTGTGGAGGCCCACATGGCCATAAGCCACGTGGGCACAGGGGAGCACATCTCCTGCCATCAACCCAAGAACCTAGCACACCAGAGAGAGAGAGAAGAGGAAGCATACATGCTTTTTTATATATATGCTTCTTATTTCCTGATTAGTTCTTTCAAAGAATTTTGCCTTCACAAATTCCTTGGGATTGGTTTATATGCCTTACTACCTTGTGATTGGTTATCTGCAAGCTGCCTGTCAGCAACATTAAACATTTTAAAGCTCATGTCTCCCTCAAGCACCCTTTCTTCCCTGCCCAGTTGGGGTGCCTTAGTAACTTCACCTACTTGGATTTTCAGTTTTATTTCCTCCACCCCCGCCACCCATGGCCCCTGTCCCTGTCTACCTAGCTTCCCTCTGTCTTCTTGGGATGATTTAAGCTATTTATACTCTGGTTGGGGAGGAGAGGTGTAAACCATTTACTCTTAAGTATCCTTGTGTCGAAGATAGGATTTTTCTACTTACTAGATGCCTGTAAACTACTTGGGTGTTTAGCTATCATTCTCAGTTTCCCTAACATACTTGCCCTGGCTTACTAGCATGTCTTTTTTCCCCCCCTCAGAAAATTCCATCCCTGAAATCTTTTAGGGAAATACCTTAGGGCTGATGAGGGAGGACATTATGTCTTCATTAACTGCTTCCTGTTGAGAGGGGCTGTGGTTCCTGCCTATACAGGATGTGGAAGTCTCTCCCTGCATGATCTAAGGGGGGCAATGGAATGAGATCCAAGACTGGAACAGAGAGATTATTAGCTGATTCTTCCAAAGTAGGAATGGATGGGAATCCCCAAAGCATCATCCTCTTGATATGGAATTGTTGTATCATTCCAGAAGCAAAGTTGGTAGATTGCTTCATATTTTGTTGACTCAATTATGTAGTCCTGAAAATAAGTCGATTCAGTTAAATTGCTGAGTGTCATTTCAGGAAGTGGTGATGCAGATGGGCTCCCAAAGTGAGACCTAAATAGTATAAACAAGAAATCAGGTGTTTAATAAGGGGCATGCCTATGAAACAGAAGATAAAAACAAAGTTTAATGGTCACATAAATTTTAAACCAGTTGCTGAGTCTGTAAGACTGTCAGCTGAGAAGATTTTTAGAAGAAATAATCAAATTTTCTTTTCTTAGAATGAAAGTAAGCAGTGGACAGTCTGATAAATCCTTCTTTTCTGCAGTTTGAATATCTTGGTTATATAAATTCTGCACAGTGTACACAGGATTAGTCACTAAGATTGTTTAAGTATAAGCTGTTGTGATGATTTCTCAAGGTTTTATCAAGTCCTTTAGCTGTAATTTGCAAGAAGCTCAGAAAAAAAACGTTTATTTCTCAATAATTCCAAGTCAAAGGATGGGAGAAAACTGAAACATTAGTTAGAAGAAATAAGTGGTCAGTAATGCCATCTAAACAGAGTCCAGAAATAATACGACAGGCTGAAAGTGTTCATTCAGCTAATCAGTTCTGTGGTAATTTCTGTGTCTGAGAATGCTAGGGAACCTCTCTAGAGTAAGGACTAGACTCAGTGGGCCAAAGGATTACTGGCACTGAATGGGGTATGAGCAAATAAAGACAGTGAGTATAGAATATTTTGAATATTTTGACAGAAATTCTAGCTAAGATTGAAGAATTAAGGACTTTTTTAAAAAGTATTTTATAGATTTTTAGAGAGAGAGGAAGGGAGAAGAGAGAAACATCAATGAGAGAGCATAATGTCAACCAGCTGCCTCCTGCATGTTCCACACCAGGAATCGAGTCCACAATCCGGGTGCATGTGCCAGGAACCCTTCAGTGCATGGGGCAATATCAAACCAACTAAACCACACTAGCCAAGGCAGAATTAAGGACTTTTTAAATGATAGCTGCCTTTATTTCATATACAAATTCAGTGGAAGGAGAAAATTGGTAGAGGATTTATTCATTAATTTACTTATTTATCCATTCAACAAATACTTATGGAAAACTTACAAATGCCAGGAACAACCCCAGGTGCTAGGGATATGGCAGTGAATAAAACAAAAATTCCAGTCCTAAATTTGTGTGGTGGGGTGGGGGGTTGGGGTTGAAAGGGCAGACAAATAACTAAGAAGACATATTAGATGCTTCTGCTGACCCTCCTCACATCCTATCAGCCTACCTCTAATTCCCACTGTGTGTCTTTCTCTTTCTGCCCCAGGACTTCTCTGACAGCAGGCAAAAGGGCAAGCAAGAGTCACAACTGGGAGTGTGGGAGATTTAACATCCCTGTGGGTATCCACTGAGTAATGGAATGAATAAATACTTTTCCTGGTACAAACCTCAGTGGAGAGTTTTGGCAGTCACTGTCCATTATTCTTAGATTTTTCTCTCAGTGTAACTTCAATGACACATCCTTTTATTGATTTTTCCTCCTTCCTCTCAATTCTTAGTTCTTCACTCCTACTCTCCACCTGCAGATAAGAGCTTACCTCAGATTCTGTTTTGGGAGGTTGGGGGGAACTTGTGTGTATTTCCAGATAATGATAAGCACTAAATAGAAAGGCTAAAGCAAGAAAAGGATGTGTGTGTGTGTGTGTGTGTGTGTGTGTGTGTGTGTGTGTGTGTGTGAGAGAGAGAGAGAGAGAGAGAGAGAGAGAGAGAGAGAGAGAAACAATCACATTTGCAGAGTCTTTGCATTTATTAACTCATTTAGTCTTCTCAACCTCTGAGATGAGAAAACTGAATTACAAAGAAGTTGCGTAGCTCACCTGATATCACCCTTATGGCCAGGTTTGAGTTACCGTTGGCATCCATCCTGTTTGTTTGGCTCCAGAGTTCAGCTCTTTATACTTTGTTTAGGGCTCGGTTTCAGCAACCGACACTTTGAGGCCTTTTAAAATTATCTTTCCTACCTAACAAAGCTTGGTTCTCATTAGCCGCCTCTGAAACCCCGAAGCAATCTCCTCCCTAGCATTAAGAGGAATAAGCTAATGCGTTCAGAGGAATAACCTTTTGGTGGCCTAAGTACATAAAAGAATAGTATTTATTTATGCTAACTGCATGTGTTCAAACCACCTAACACAAGCCCAAAAGATGTAAGCCTTTTTAACACTTAACTGAGAAGTTCCGTGGCATCCTTTATTGCAGTGAGTAATAAGCCCAATTTGGTAGGCTGCAGTAGAACACTTCACAGTGTTTTCATCCCAGCTGAGCTCCCACAGTCCCCCATGGCTGGACACTGGCCTAACGTTGTCAGCTCATCACGGATGTTGTTCGGAGTTGGCCTGGCACTTTCAGCCAGGACCCGGTTTCCCCAGTTGAAGGTACATACACATTTTCACAGAACACCAACAGCAGACAGGGCTGCTCTGAGACCCCGATGAGTCAAGAGGAAAGCAAGACCTTCCTGTAATTATGCCCAAACACAGACAAGAACACAAACATTGTCCAAACCATAAAAGATGACCAAATCGCATATCTTACCTATATGAATGATTGCTACTTATTTCCAACCACGGCTTTATCCTCACTCTGTTCTTCCCTCCTTCTAAATAAGATTTATTAAGATACCCAATTACAGAATTATCTCTGCTTTTTGATAGAATCCAGTGCAGAGCAAAGCCCCACTTTCTTGAAACCTATATCAAATTACCTAACACTAGTCCAAAAGATGTAAGTTCTTACAATACTTACTGAGCAATTCCATGGCATCCTTTCTTGTGGTGAGCAGTAAACCCAACTTAATCAACTGCAGGTGTGTTCCTAATGGTCTTTGGCTGAAAGACATTAACACACTCTTATTGTCTGTTCTACACATTTAACACTTATCTATGAAATTTCCTTAATGTATCTTATTTCTCAGTTATATTGCTTCTTACGGGTACTGAAGTTTTCTCTCTGAAAACATATGTTTGTGTTCTATTTAATTAACTGATGACTTTTATAATTTACCAAGGTTCACATTTTCTTTTCCTTCTTTAGGAACCAACTACTATTTCAGCAATGGAGCTTTCCACTAAGCAGGTAATATCATTATATATTAAAATCAGTATTCTACATTGTTTTGATTTTGTGTTTCAAATATATGAATATATTGATGATCCATAAAATTGACAATTGTTCAAAAAAAGAGAAAAGAATGTTTTTACAAAAGCTATTAGAATAAAATCTAAAGATATTTTCATTGCCCTCACGTTTTGGGCAATCTCATATATGTCCTATAAATATACTTGTTAGATTATTACTTGTAAATTTTCATTTATAGCATTTCTGGTTATTATGATATAATTTACTAAATAATTACATTCATCTATCTATCTTTCCTTTAAAAACAACAGTGGTGGATATTTCAGAATATAAATTTAGAATTTAATTCATCTGTATATATAAACAAAGTACATTTTATAGGCTTAAAAGTATGCACTAGACCAGGGGTCCTCAAACTTTTTAAACAGGGGACCAGTTCACTGTCCCTCAGACCATTGGAGGGCCAGACTATAGTTTAAAAAAAACTATGAACAAATTCCTATGCACACAGCGGCGGCAAAAACACCCGGCGGGCCAGATAAATGTTTTCGGTGGGCCGCCTGTGGCCCTCGGGCCGTAGTTTGAGGACCCCTGCACTAGACTATATATGTTTGGAGATCTTGACTTTAAAGGTAACTTACTTTTTCAGTGGTATTATAGTCTAGTCTAGAGAAAACATTTATTTTGGCTAACTATGAAGGAATAATGGCAAAACAGTCACTGCCAAATGATGTTATTAAACTCCATGAGTTCATAGGTTATGGACAGCATGTTAACAGACTTTCCAGTCACACTGAATGAATGTTTGGCAAGACACTTGAACACAAATGACTTCTAAATGCTAAATGACATGTACAAAACAAATATAATTTTAAGTGCTAACCAAATACCTTTTCCCCATAAATGTTATCTAGCCTTTCTATCCAATATGTAACTGGTAATTATATTTTTTAAAGGTTTTAATATTGAGTTGAATTAATAATGAATTAGTAAATAACCTAGTAGAGCAGAAAAAAACAGAATGGTTGGGGAGCCCCTCAATCATTGCAGTGAGAACTTACACACAAATTGTTTAATATGAGAATCATTTGGCTCATCTTATCTCTGAACTATCTTATCTCTGACCATGCATTAGCCCTTGTACAAGACACTAAAATACTGTGCCAATAAAACAGAGTATATCCTTTCCACACATACATGTCAAAATAGATTGATAACCTCCAAGATATTTACAGAAACTCAGAGTGCAGATATTATTGACCTGATACTGTTACCTTACACTTCATAAGCATGTGTTCACCTGTTCTGATCATCTAAAAATTGTCAAATGTTGGCAAGCAAATCTGGGGATTTCCAGGATGAAATCGAGACTGGGATATTCTTTCCCATAATGATTTGTTAAATTAGTTATTCTCTGCTAGGTTTCATTGCCAATCTCCATTATGTTGTATCTAGTATTGTAAAACATATCTTTCTGTTTAAAAAATGTCAAAGCTAACTCAATAATATCCTATTAAATGTAATACATTTCACCAAAATAAAAAAACACCAAACACAAACAAACAAAAAACAGTTTATCAGTTTAAAATTCCATGATAGAAGAAATGTCCCCAGTCTTTATTTTCCAATAGTGTGAGTGTGAGTTCTATATCATTAAAATGTGACTCAATTTCTTTTATGCTCCTGGAAATTGTAAGAGTGAGGCAATAGTTTCAAGAGGGATAATCAGTGTTACAACTAATTTTCTGGATAAATGGACTCATCTCCTGCTTTATGACCTGCAACTTGTTAGGGAGGATAGTGAGAAAGCCTATGGTGATGTTAAATTGGGCAGAAAAAGCACATCAGGTTGCTTGCTAGTGACTGGATTAAGCTCAATGGTGCCTGCAAACCTCCCATGTATTTCATTTAGATAGCATAATTGGTTTTGCAAATCATTAATAGTACTGAAGAATAATTGTAAGATATAAGCTGGCCATTGAGTTGTATTTAATTTTTGACATTTTATGAACTTTAGGTTTTTATTACAATTTTAGTTGCCGTATTTGGAGTTTTCTATTCTTCCCATGTATTATTTTTCTTTTTTTCTCTTAAAGAGATATGATATATTTAAATATTACTTAGATAATAACAACTGGTTTTCTACTCAAATGTCATATTTTTAAAAATCTGTGATTATGAATTTTGCTCATTCTTCTTAAAAGCTATTAGACAAGCATAGAGGTCTTTTGAATGGGTTGACCAACTTAGTCAATAGCTTTTTAAATAGTATGACCACAATATATGGTTCAGTGTGTCCTTATTCACCAATGCCAACTATGCTTCTGGATATTAATACCCTATTTTAACTAATTTAATTGTTGTTTAGGTATTATGTGTTTGTTTCATTTTTAAATTTACATTGAGATTGCTTGCTTTCAATACAATCTAAATCTTATTTCCTTGTCTGCTTGTTTTATGGATAAATTAATATCCATAAAACATCAACAGTAAGTTGTTGTTTTTTTTTAAATGATGCTTTTAGAAAACAGAAATGGAGGATAGGAGGGGGGGAAAGTTGATTCTGTGAATTGTTATGTGTTAATATTTTTCAAATTATGGTCAGCTGTTATTGCACACTGCAGATGCTTTTAAGAAAGATAAAACTTAACCTAAGTGTCTCTCAATGAAAAGCTGAGAGATAATACTTCATTTTTTCCTCCCAATGACTTTTTCATTTCTTAGTTTGCCATGATTTATAACATCATTCAGAATATAGTAATAAAAGATGAATACAGTAAAAAGTTGAGCAACTGTAATGTATACTCTATACTCTGTACTATACTAGAATACTATAATATAAACAGTTTTCACTTACTGGAATAAATGAGCAATATTTGTCAGGATAACTGCTTCCACTATGGTTTGTTTTTTGTTATATTGCTTCTTTCCTCTTAGCTCCCTTTTTTCTTTTTTGTTTAATGTATTTTTTATTATTTCTTTGTTTTCCCTTTCTTGTATTGAGATAAAATTAGTTGGTTAACTTGAAGCACAGAATTATTTTCTATAAAAATACTCCTTATAATCTTAACAATTTATTTCATTCTAATAGATAGTTCCATTTTTATTCAGCTTATTTGTTTATTCACATATAAAGTCCATCTTTGAAAGTCTTTTGGAAATGCAATTTTATTTATACCCATTGCTGACTTTCAGGAAGTTTGCAATATTTAAAAGAGCACACATGCTTCAGAGACCAGCTTTTCTGTAACTTATTTTTTATTTATATAGTTAAGAAATTAAAAAAAAACACTTTTAAGATCTTTTCCATGAGAACTGTTACATTTTTCAGTATGTATATAGCATTTATTCAATCCTTTAGTGCAAGAAAAGGAAGCTATGACTCCAACTGCAGCAAAATGTGAAGAAAACACAAAATAATTTTCTTTAATTTCATTTTGTGTTTAGATAAATTTGCAGCTGATATGCTCCATTGGCTCAATTTTGTAAAAGGTACTTTTCACACTGTGCTGGAATCCTGAATCTGTTGGTACTAGAAAGTTTTTTTTCTCCTATATTCTGCCTTATTGGGTAACTCCAAACTCATTGAGGATAACGGCATAGTAAAACATGTTATCTGGATGCATACTTTGAAGATTTAGTTAAACATGCACATTTTATGGAAAAGTTTTAGAAAATTATGTGGTTGCCCAAGGCCACAGAGAGAGTTAGTGTAGGGGAAGACCTAGAATCCAGGTGTCTCGCTGCCCATTACAGCACTGCCCGCGTTGCCTGAGCCTTAGCTTTAAGTCTGCTGCACCAGCCAGAGTACACTTGATCTCCCTCTTTGATGACATTTCAAATGAGAAGTCATTTCATGGTTTTGTTTAAAGTAATCTTCCTGGAGGTAGTGCAAGGACAACGCATTTGGTTTTGAGCAAAGTGTCTCACAAACGCAAGCCCTGAAACTACATCCCAGGCAAGGTGGGCACCCAGAAGTCAGAAGCAAATGATCGCTGCCGCAGGAATACACAGCAATGTAGATCATCCGATCCATCAAAACGATGAGCAGTAGAAGTGAAAACAAGCTATCTAAGAACAAAAAACTGAAGATTTTTACCATTACATTGTCTTACTGTCTTTAATTTTTTTTTATTTAGGTATAATTGGCCTATCATTATCACTGTCTTCCTTTATTTTCCCTTGGGTTTATACTTATAAAATTCACCTGTTTCAGTCAAATATTTGAATTTTAATGTTGCTCCATTTTTAAATGGTCACATTATCTGCCAGGCCTTTGAAGAAACTACCAATAATGAGATTTTTTTTTAAACCTGAAAATATAAATTTATCTTTGATATGTAGACACTTTTTTAAAGAAAACTTTGAAAAACAAGTTAGTTTTGTCATAATCATAAATTCTTTCTACAGCAACAGCTCTATATCGGCTCCATGGCGGGGGTTGCCCAGCTGCCTCTGCACCGGTGTGACATCTATGGGAAAGCCTGTGCGGAGTGCTGCCTCGCCCGAGATCCTTACTGTGCCTGGGATGGCTCCTCCTGCTCTCGCTATTTTCCTACTGCAAAGAGGTAGGAAAGATACTAGAAGTAAACAAAATGTTTGCTACTTATTGTACCTGATTTCATTTTTGAAACGGCTTCCTTCATATAAGCATACCAACTGTTTTCCATTAGTAAAAAGCGGTTTGGAGGTTGTTGTTTTTACCCTTTTCCTTAGTCAAAACAATCAGAAAATGTATAATAGGATAGTTGGGTACAAATGTAATGGGATAAATGGTTTTAATTAATTACTGAGGGAAATCTAAAACATCACAATCATATCTTTGAATGTTTGTACTTGGAAATGATAAAGTTTTGCAACTTCATTTTACACAGGAGGAAATGTAGTGGTAAATCATCTTCAACTTAAATCTATCATATAATCAGTCCATATGGATAAAAGATAGTTCATAATATTAAGTGCCGTTGTAGTTTTAGCCTGTTCCATTTCGTAAATACAGTTTTCTTAAGCCTTTAACATTCAGCATTGGGATGATATGTTTGTATCATTTTCATATTCCTACTGATTTTGTTGGAAGTTAACATTTAAAACAAAAACTTACTGTGGAGATAATGTATTATTGATTAAAGAAACTATGGATAATTTAAAAAATAACAATGTGCAGTTTTTACAGCAATCAAATTAAGTATTTGATTAAAATGTTATGGTTCCTGAAATCATTTAGCTCTATGGGGCTTTTAATGTTACTCAAAAATGTGAATTAATGTTTTAACTAAAATTGAGTGTTATTTCCTTTCTATGTGAAAATGTATATTGCCTAATTTAGTAATAATCCATTCTAATTTTAAGCTAACTTTAATAAGAAGGATTAAAAATCATAACTACAGCTCTGATATGTTAAAAAGCTGTGTGTTATAAATTTGAAATGTGTCTATTGCATTCCTACAATTCATGATTGAAGAAGTTATTATTAACACATTTTGTTATGCCTAGCAGATTTTACTTAATCCAACTGCATGTTTCTTTGTAAAGGATGTTTAAAGACCTCACATTTATGTATTCCTTGTGATGGCATTTTTCAAAAGCTTAAAATGCAGTAAAAAATGCCTTCCCAAGTGCTTTGTGGTTCGTGTTTCACAAGTTCTCTTGTTGGCTCAATTTTGAAATGTTCAACATCTGTTGATAGTCTCACCAATTCTACAAATAGGAATCTATAAATACTTTGGACTTCTAAATTTATGAATACAGTAACAAATTCTCAATGGCCTTTGTGAGAGCTCTTTTTAGGGATGGTAACTAACTTTTCAGAAAGACAATACCCATTAAAATAGATGCAGAAAACAGTTGGGCGAGTGTCCCCAGTCTTTTCCGGTCTGTTACACATAACCAGTCTCCACTTTTAGCCTCTTTCTGGAAGTATATGTCTTGTTTGCACCACAATTGCTAAAGCCAACCTCTTTCTTCCGGGCCAACCATTGGCTAAGTGCAGCTGGGACACCCAGAATGTACTGCAACTACCATGATGTGAGCAGTACAATGTAGGAGAAACTCATTTAGATTTTTATAGCAACTTTCGCTTTTCTTTTAGAGGTGAGGTCATTGTCTTCTCTTCCGCCTTATTCTGACAAAAGAAGGCCTTGCTGATCAATATTTGTTGTTGCTTTTCTTCTTTTATTCACTTCACAGGTAAATCGGTTTGCAATCATAGCCCTATGGTCATAAAAGACGTATTTTCTTTTAAAAAGGTTGATATAGCAACCATACAAGAAAATTAAGAACTAACTTAAAAATAGAATTCATAATTTTTATACTTTTAAACTTAACGGAACTCTATTAATATAACAAAGATATGTGTTAAGAGAAAGAGAACATTCATGTGAATTTTAATTTTCAAGCTTACTTCCTCATTAGTAATCAGAAAAAAATGTTTAATTCTGTTTATTGAAGAAATGGATTGCTATTCCATTTTTAGGGCTTTTTGCTCAGAATCAGAATTTAAGATGTTAAGAATTTAGGAGTTTCTAGATGTTAGGTCCTTATTGGATCACATCCAGTAGAAAAAAAAAAGAAAGAATATTTGTTATCAATGACTGAAAGTCTTTTAACACATTATTAATAGATTTGTATACTGTTTCCCATTTTGATCAGCTAGGAAACTGCTTTGACAAGTACTTTAAAATATTTTAGTCATGGCTGCATCTCTTTCAGTAAACTCTTAAAGTCTTTGCTTTTTAATTCACCTTAATTCTTATGACACATTCCCAAAAGGGAAAAGAAATACAATAATATCTTTTAAATGAATTGTTTTAGACGCACAAGACGACAAGATATACGAAATGGGGACCCGCTAACTCACTGTTCAGACTTACAACACCATGGTAAGTTACAACATTTTTCATCTTTCAACCTGGTAACACTGGCGTAAAAGCACAAGAAATAAAGCATAGCTACACACACATGCAAGGCACACTCATCACGATTTTAAACCCTTATGAGACTTAAAGCTCAATATTCTCATATTAACAAAAGAAGCCAGTTTAAGTATATGACTTCATATATAGTTGCCATGTGAGACTAGACGGCAACAAAAATACTCATTTAAATATATCAAAGAAGAAAGTGTATTCTTAAAATGTCACTCAAAGTATTCATTAATATGCTGACGGTACCCAATATATTGTTATTGGATATCCTAGTCCTGTAGAAGATACTTCCAGTATTTTCACACTGACTTACTAATAGGATATTCTCCTGAACTGGGGATTTGGGACCAAGTTCATTTTATGCCTCCTAACAGATTTCAAGGCCTACTTCATGTCCAGGTGCTTAGTTTATGCTGAAATACCAACCAGTCTTCACGTAAAATGGAGTAAAATTGTAGAATATCTCACTTTCCTACTTCAACCCTTTACAAAAATAATAATGAAGCTGTGCTTCCCTCTGCTGGGGAAACTTATCAATGACATCACTACTATGAAGAATTCATAGCTAAAATGAGAACATTTTACATGTAATTGAACATAATTATGCTATTAACTTTTTTGGTGTCTTTTACATTAATCTTAAAGGGAGGTCTAATATGTTTATCTGTTAATTTGGATTTGATCTACTAATTCTACAAATAGAATATTCATGTTTCACTAATGTAACAAGAGAAAACCCACTGCAGAAGCAGCACACTAGCATCCCTAGCACGCATTCCAAAACGTAACTACTTTTCTGAAAGTCAGATCCCTGTCGTGTGTCCTATATGCACTGGTATCTGGCTTATGAACATTCACAGGATTGTTTGGAGGATAGCAATACCAGGAAACAGATAGCCATGAACTTAGCCTATATTTGGGGTCAATTTTTCTTGCAAAATTTTCTAACCAAGGATTTTCCTGTGTTATTATTCTTATTATAAAGAAAAAATATGCCATTATATTGAGTAAATGTTATTGATTTTTGTTATTGTAAATATAGTGCATTATTAATCTACCCATTTAAATCTTTCAAATGGCATAATAGAAAACAAAACATTCATTAGCCTTCTATTCATCTATTTTATGTAAAAATATTGAATTACGATAAGCACTATTTAAGCTATGCAGTCATATGAAATATTAATTCATTGTATTAAAGAATCTGCTTGCTTAGCTATAGAGAATTAATGATAACAAGTGGAAATAAAAGATATAAGATGATATAACTAGAGCTCACTTTTTATCAGACTTTAATCTCAATATTGGAATGTACCTTGCTATTTTTCTCATTCTTATATCTCTGGGGCTATAACAAATGCAATATCATGAATATCATGATAATAAATATCATGTAGATAAACATTTGTTGAACAAATAATCTAAATATTTCAAGTATAGCATAGATACTTATTGTTTTGGTTTACCAGTAGAGATTTGAACTAAATAATATCTATTGTTTTTTGTATAAGTGATTTGTCATACATTGTTTTTATTAAAATAATCATATACAGAAATAAAATATCTTAAGAAATGCCAATCAATTAACTAATAAACAATTTTTAAACTTCAGTATATGTAGGAAATTATGCTATATTTTGAACATTGCTACATATATTTATATTTCAGTGATAATCAATTTGTAATATAATATAAAAATCATTTTACAATTTTAATACAATACAGTTTGAATACAACATTTTAGAGATTCATCCATTTGTTTAGAAATCCAGTCCCTTCAAAAACCCAGTTAGGTTTTTCTTTAAACATTTTTATTAATTTCAGAGAGGAAGGGAGAGGGAGAGAGAGATAGAAACATCAATAATGAGAGAGAATCATTAATTGGCTGTCTCCTGCACAGCTGCTACTGGGGATCAAGCCCGCAACATGGGCATGTGCCCTTGAGTGGAATCAAACACAGGACCCTTCAGTCTACAGGCCTATGCTCTATCCACTGAACAAAATTGGCTAGGGCCCCAGTTAGTATTTTTTTAATTATATATTTGCTGGAATTATGAGTGTACATGTGCAAGAAAAAAGCTGACCAAAGACATATGTACTTTTTAAAAAGGGAAGCTGTGAATAAGTTAATGTTGTTGACTGTTGATTGATTAGGCATTAGAGAGTGCTTCAGCTTTTAAAATTGTGCTCTGATGAAATTAGTTTGGTGGAAGCCTGTAAAAATTGCTGCTATAGAATTGCTTACCTACAAAAAGTAAAATGAATGTGAATCAAGCTTTCTCCTGATTCTCCCATTGGAATGCACACCGTAAAGAGGGAAGAGAATTGCTGTGCTGCAATGTTACTAAGTGGTGTGTGTGTGTGTGTGTGTGTGTGTGTGTGTATGTGTGTGGCAGGGTGGGGGGTGAACAACTCTAAGGAGATGCTTGTGATATATGGGAGGAAATGGTAAAATAGTCCAAGAAGTTCTGCAGCAATAAAACATTCCCTTTTTGAAGGCCTCTTATTTCCTTGTCTGCTTGTTTGATAATTGATAAAGCATAAATATATATATATATATACTAGGGGCCCAGTGCACGAAATTCGTGCACTGGGTGGGGGGGGGGGCGGGGAGAGTGTCCCTCAGCCCAGCCTGCCCCCTCTCACATACTGGGAGCCCTCAGGCATTGACCCCCATCACCCTCCGATCGCCTGATCGGCCCCTTGCCCAGGCCTGACGCCTCCGCCAGAGGTGTCAGGCTTGGACAGGGGACCCCCATCTCCCCCCGATCACTGGCTCTGGCCCCCGCCCAGGCCTGAGGCCTCTGGCCCAGGAATCATGCCTGGGCAGGGGACCCCCATCTCCCTCTGATTGCTTGCTCCACCCCCCGCCCAAGCCTGACGCCTCTGACCCAGGCTTCAGGCCTGGGCAAGGGGACCATCATATCCCCCCAATCCCCGGCACGGCCCCCCGCCCAGGCCTGATGCCTCGGCCAGAGGAGTTGACCCTCATCACCCTCCAATCACCAATCACCGGATCGGCCCCTTGACCAGGGCTGAGGCCTCCGGCAGAGGTGTCAGGCCTGGGCAGGGGACCCCCAGCTCCCCGCGGTTGCAGGCTCCGCCCCTGCCCAGGCCTAACGCCTCTGGCCTAGGCGTCCGGCCCGGGCAGCGGGGACCTGCAGTGGCAGCGGGGGGCGCCGCGATTGTGGGCTTCGCTTTGAGCCCAGGCAAGGGACCCCTAGCTCCTGGGACTGCCAGCTTCGACCGTGCCCAGCTCCCATCGCTGGCTCCACCCCTACTTCCTGCTATCACTGGCCAGGGCGGCAAAGGCGCCTGATTCTCTGATCATGGCTAGGGGGCAGGGCAAAGGCGGCCCCAGGGCCACCTTTGCCCTGCCCCCCAGCTCTTAGCTCCCCCCTGGGTTTCAGATCACTGTCAGTGGCAGGGGGCTTCTTCCTGCTTTCCCTTTCGCCTCCCTGCATTGTGCCTACGTATGCAAATTAGCCGCCATCTAGTTGGCAGTTAATTTGCATATAGCCCTGATTAGCCAATGAAAAAGGTATCGCCGTACGCCAATTACCATTTTTCTCTTTTATTAGTGTAGATATTAGTCAGGTATACCCATTTGGCCAGGCTGAGTCGCACCTTGGGAATCAGTGAATTGTCTTGAAATAGGTGTTATCAATACTTGAAAGTAAAATGGGCAAAAATCCAGAGCTCAACCCTATTAATTCATGTATGTTGTCTTGCTAATGTCATATCCCGCATGGAATAAAATAGTTGTGCTCATATGGAAACATATAAAGGTATATTTTCACAGAAAGCTGCTAAGCAACTTGAAGCCAAATTATACACTTCAAGACAATCAGTTCCAGCTGTGATGGTAAACAGAGTTCATAACACTCTATATTTTACATATCCTGAGGTTTTACTAGAGAGACTATATAAAATAATTCAGAATTAAGTGGAAGAAATTTTCCTCCTGATGAAACCTTTAGCACTCACTCAGCGCTCTGCCCCATCTGAGTAAAGGCTGCACTAATGGTGAGCTGGCCTAGGTGAAACAGATAATCCAGCTCCCCTTCCCTCCACCCAGAAGGCTCTCTTTCATCACTAGTGGCCCTTCACCTAGGGAAATTTTAGTACAAAACCCTAAATATATCTGTGCTGGCAGATCCTCCTGTCTTCCCGCTTATACCTCATTCAGAATGCTAAAGACAAACCTCAGGTTTCTTCAATTTGTTTCCTTCCATTGAATAACTGTTGCGCACAAAATTGAAGCCGGTCTGAATTTGCATTCAAGAGCACCAGAGGCTGAGTTAATTTACCTTTAAACTACCTCCCCTGTTCCTTTCCTTACCAAACAAGAATGAGTCAAACTGTGGTCTACAAATCCAGAGAAGAAAAAGCTGCATCATAAGTAGCAGTTTTTAAATTAACATCATCTTAGATTTTTTAATCTTGGAAATATTTTATATCCTAACTTCTAGTTTAATGCCATTATTGAATTTCACTTTGTAATAGTTCCCTTGGCTGTTCTACATTTCCCTTCTAGTGTCCCCATTGTAAAACATCCATAGAATTCAATCTTCTTAATTATCTCCACAACTAGCTCAATTTATGTCTTAGTTGGCATCAAAATTTCATAAAATACCTTTGGCTGAGTCATTTTCATCGTCTACAGAGTTGTGAATATAGTATTTTGTGGCAGTGCTAATCTGGTCTGTGCTTCAGCTTCTTTTATACATGTAGAAGCATCCAACTATGATTCTGAGCTTTTAGCCCCAAGAGAAGCAGGAAGATATGATAGGTGAGCATGATATCATTCCTAAAAAAAATCCCTAACTTTAATAAATTACCAAATTGTATCAAGTCTAAGATGTCACTGAATGTAAGATACAGCATTTTTTAGTATACTGCTAAAATAGAAAAACTGCCCAAGATGGACAATCTAATGGATGGTCACAGTATCAAGCCAGGACACAATATGTTTCAGTATGAGCATAAAGGAGAAATAAATTCCCATGAAGAAGAAGATACCAAGGACATTTGGTTGTTTGAACCACAATTATGGGTAGTGAAAAGGAGAAGAAATACTCCTTAACCACAAGGTGGCACTCATGAAGGTTTACTTTCTGAATTCACCAACAGGATGGACCAAAAATCTCAGACAAGACTTTAATTTAAAGAGGTATCAGGTCAGTAGGGTCTCATGTGTCTGGCAGAAGAACAAATTTTTTTCTGAAAGAAAAAAAATTCAACTCAGATCAAGAGCAACTGTAAGATCATTCTGATATCAAAGATCTTAAGATATAAAGTGTGCACCTAGAATGAACTTACTACAGTATTACCTTCTACTAGAGCCCTGATGCACGAAATTCATACAAGGGACTTGGCCCTCACAGCCCCACCCCAGCTTTGTCTGGAAGGTGGTGGGAAAGTCATTTGGCTGTCCGGTCTAATTAGCATAATATGCTTTTGTCATTATAGATAACTTTTGTAAATGCTTTTTGAAACTATTTCCACTGGAGATAATTAATTATCACAATAATCATCTTCTGATAGTACCTTGGGCAAATAATTCAATTATTCATAGTATATGTGTGCAGAACATGCATATACAACCTGAATAAGAAGTTTGAAATAGTTAATGCCATTATTGTTCTTTATTAAACTTTTAAAATATGTCACCAGAGATCATCCAAATGTTTTTACGCCTATAATTTAACCATTGTAAACAGAAAACTTTTAAGCATGCTATATTTCTTAAGTTCCAAAACTTAAAAGGAAAGCATGTTAGAATGGAAGATGGTATTTTCATTATTGTTTATGGAAGGTTTATACTTCAGCAAGTGGGTATTTTCCATCATCTCCTATCATACCTCTTGGGAAAAGGTAAATGAAACATCAAAGTCTATGCCTTTAAATATAAAAATTCCTGATAATTTTACTCTGACATACAAATTATGAATGTGCTGAAAATAAGACATGTTATATATTCAATATAGACTAAATCAATATTACAGCAGATGTATTGATATTGGGGTTGCTTTTCATGTAATTGAGTTTCAGCCTGCTCTATGCTAAGAAGCATTGTAGATTTGGGCATCACAAGATATTAAGCCCAGTATCCTAACATATATAAAAAGCTAAGTGCCATTATGACCGAACGGGCGACCGGTCACCATGCAGTGCATAAAGCACCTTCCGGTCCCCCTTCTCCCTCGGCCCCGAGCCACTCACCATAAAGGGGGGCTTGGCGACGGGGTGGGACTGGGGACTATTGAGTGGCAGGGGCGGGCTGCTTCGTGGGTGGCCATGAGCTTAGCAGAGCAGTCACCCAGGTGGCAGTGAGTTTCGCAAAGCAGTCGCTGGGCGGGGGAGTTTCAGGGAGCAGTCACGGGGTGGGGGGAGGGGGGAGTCTCACGGAGCATCCAGCGGCTAGCTTCACAGGACAGCAGCAAGCTTTGAGGAGCAGTCGAGGGGTTGGGGGAGCCTCGTGGAGCAGTCTCAAGGTTCGCGGAGCGTCCTGGGCGGGAGCTTCATGTAGCATTCATTGTAGGGCAGCAGAGGCCATGTGACGGAGGCCAGGCTAGGCCTAAGGACCCTAACCGTGCACTATTTCATGCACACTGGGCCTCTAGTTAAATATAACAATTCAGATGGCTTTATAGTAACTTCATAATACCTCAATTTCATTTTCTTATTTCAAATTTTAATAAGTCACTAAAAAATAAGATACTAGTGACTCTCTCTGAAACAAGAAGTACCTATGAACAATAAAATTAAAATGCCCTGGTCATATCTGTTATTTATGCATCTAGCTACCTGTATACCAATAAGAGCATTTTAAACAAAATATTTTCCTTCTATGCTTGAACTTTAACAGCAAATATTATTGAGAAAAAAATCTATACAGTAAAATATTAAAATCACAATGTGATAAAAACAACTAAAATTAGATTTATCTTTATGTACATCAGCTATTAACTGTATTTGCTAAATATTTAAAATAATTTACAACCATTTGCCCCTCCCCCAAATTGTTGTATTTTCATTATTTATGAAATTCAACTTTTCAATAACATAACTTGGGAAAACATCAAAAATGATAACAGTGACCAAGTAGTTGAATAAACACATTTCATTAACTCACCCAACTTTGTCTTTTCTACATGACATCAATTTTTTAAGATTCTTTCATTATTAACATTTCAATCTTGGAAGACATTTATGGGGTTAAAATGGAGAGTGAAATAAATGGAAAGCTGAAATGTGATGCCTTCTGTTTCTGCTTTATTGGAAGAGAATCAAATACTAAATAAGGCCTTTAGCAATATGATATTTCTGGCCAAATGATGGATATCATGACTTTTTGTTGTTACAAAGGAAGCAATTTATTTAACTTCTTTCTTTCCTCCCATTCTTTCAGGTTTATTAGGCTCATTTCATTTCCATAAATTATTCCACTAAAAGAGGAAATGATTAATTGAAGATTGCTTCCTTAAAAATATTATTTCTTGTCATTAACAGCTGCAACATATTGTAACATTGTGTTATTCAAAAACACTGTGGTGCATTTAAAATTACTTTAATGTTTGTTGCTCTCTCAATTATTTTGCTCTAAATATTCAACTCAACCCATGAGAACTCATTATGCAAATTTAACAACTATACCCTTCTTGTCTACTGGTAATTTTCATTACAAAAGTTTGTATTCAAAACAGTTGCTTTCTAAGTGTGAAATGTATTTCTAAGTGGATTACATTAAAATTGCTTTCCTTCTGGAAATCTACAAGATTACTCATTGGCAAGGACATCCTTTAGAGATTTAGGTGCCCCTGGAGATATTAGCCTGTATTCTTTGATTTATAAAATTTATTTCTCTTCTTATCCCATATTTGGAATTTTTTTTTATTCTGGAGTATACTTGAGTAGTCATCATTTTCTCTCACATTATCTCAAATCAACTGTTGTAAACATTCTAAAACTTAACAAATGTAGACTATTTTAAGTGTTTAACAATGCATTCTGTCATAATCAGAGTTATATACCTTGTGCCCTTTCTAATTGATTACATTTTAAATTATTTTCAATAAAACTATGGTAAATCTGTCTTGAGGATGTCAAAGTTACATAAGATTTTAGCTTTAAATACAGGGTAGCTCTGGCCGGTTTGGCTCGGTGGATGCAGTGTTGGTTTGCGGACTCAGGGGTCCCAGGTTCGATTCCGGTCGGGGGCATGTGCCTTGGTTGTGGGCACATACCCAATGGGGAGTGTGCAGGAGGCAGCTGAATCGATGTTTCTCTCTCATCGATGTTTCTGGCTCTCTATCCCTCTCCCTTCCTCTCTGTGGGAAATCAATAACATATATTAAATAAATAAATAAATAAATAAATAAATAAATAAATAAATAAATACAGGGTAAATAGTTGCCTAGATTTGCCATTCAGCAAACTTCAGCCAAGGGTTAATGACTGTCTTATAGAATGTATAGTTTGGAGGAAGATAGCTAGATTAATAATTAATTTTAATAAATAAACTACAGAACTGTAAAGATATATGCAAAACAAGATGCTAGGAAGCATAAAAGAGAAAACAATTTCTTTTTTGGTGGTGGAGGAGCAGGACTGATGTTGGGGAGGAGTTCATAATTTGTCTAGTAGGAATTTTCAATAAAATATTCTAACTTTTGAATGCATTAACAGTTCAAAATATTAAAAGAACAACCATGACAATAATACCACCTTACATATTTATGATTATTTCTGTATTCAGACATTATACTGTTATTTTTATGTAGATATATTTTATGAACAAGAAAGAAAATATTTTAAAGGGTTATAAGTATTTTGTTATGTATAATTGTTAAACAAACTAATAGATTTCATACAATTGCAATTATTTGATTAAATACAAATATAAGATAAAGATAGTGATAATGTCACATAGGCAAAGAAAGTATGCTGACAGAGAACAAAAACAGTCATGCAGGAAAAACATATCAAGAAGTTATAAGGGCCCTCACTGGTTTGCCTGAGTGGGTAGAGCATTGGCCAGCAGACTGAAGGGTCCAAGGTTTGATTCTAGTCAAGGCACATGCCCGGGTTGCTGGCTTGATCCCCAGTAGGCAGGAGGCAGCTGATCAATGAGTCTCTCTCATCATTGATGTTTCTATCTCTCTCTCCATCTTCCTTCCTCTCTGAAATCAATAAAAATACACTTAAAAAAAGAAGTTATAAGGGTAAGACATAAATTTTACTAAAAGATTTTTTTGGCCAATGTAGAAGGGGAAATATGATCAACTGATGAGTCACAAAGTACATTAAAAATTAAATTGTTCATGAAAATCTAAATAATTCCTAAAAAAATTACACCAGAAAGAAAATGTTTTCTATCACCTGGGAGATCTTGGAGAGAAACTAAAAACTAAGCAGGTTTCTCAGGACTATTGGGAAGGTTACCCCAAAACTCTCTATGGACCAGATAGTATGATTAAATTAATTGAGAAGAAGACAACTTAGTGATTTTTTTAAATGTACCTAATTGCTAATATATTGATAGTAAAGCCTCTTCTTTCTTATTATACAAGTTACATTGGTCTTGGCTTTGGGGTAACTAGTCTACAAAAGTATTAAAAAAGTTCTATGTTTGAAATCAATAACTTCCTTATACCTTATATTTCTATAGCTATTTATAGTAACATACATTAGGTGAGAGACAAGTCAACAAGGCCTGGGAGTCATGGTTGGTAAACCAGAAGATAGTGGATCACCATGTTTGTTTCTGAATCTAGTAGACTTTTTTTATGTGTTGTCATGCTGTCATGTATCTTAGGATTTCATGAATATTTAGAGCCGGAATGAAAAGTCTCTTCCTGAAAGTAAAATGATTTTTTTTACTAAATTAAAACTTTCTCTTTTTTTTACTTTTTAAATTTTTATTGGTGTGAAAACACCATTTTAACAAAATTTAAGTGTATGGTACAGTACTGTTTATTATAAGTACAATTTTGTACAGCAGGCTCAAAATCTTATTCGTCTTGCGTAACTGAAACTATATACTCGTTGATTAGCAACTCCATACCCCCTTCCCTCCCACCCCTGGCTACCACCATTCTACTTTCAGCTTCTAGGAATTTGACTATTGTAGATACCTTGTAGACTGATAAGTAGGATCATACAGTATTTGTTCTTCTGTGAGTGGCTTATTTCCCTTATCATGTCCTCAAGATCCATCTAATTTGTTGCTTATTGCAGGTTTCCTCCTTTGTTAAGGCTGACTAATATTCCAACTTAAAGGATTTCTAAGTCAAAAAAGTTTAAACTGCACAGCAATTAGCAGGAAAAAGCTATCCCATGTAAACTGTATTGACCTCTGTGACAATGCATTTTAATAATTCGTGGTAGCTCCTGAATCAAAGAAGACTTTCCAGCAGAGAGATTCAATTTCTCTCCATCCAGGGAAGCAGATGTCTTACAAACTAACAGAGCAACATGTGCCATATCTATTCAATCACTAATAATTTCAGCGAAAAAATACTACCATATTCAATGTTGATATTGAAAAAGATATATATCTCCACTATGGAAAAAAGTGACTTCAAATAGATTAAATGTTGTTTCTTTACATTTCATCCATTTCCTGTTTTTTTTCTTATTTCTAAGGGGTTGATCTTTTAAGTTAGAAGGGACAGACACTTCTCTATATTAAAAAAACTTGTATTTCACACCTCCATCTATAGAGGAAAAGGCACTGAAGTTGACATTCCTGGAAATAGCAAATGGAGGCAGAAGGTTGATTCTAGGCAGGGTGAGACTGAGAGATGGTGGACATCGGCCATGTACACAGGGATTAAGATGGAAGGAGGATTTGGAAAGTTTTAAATCTAATGAGAGCAATCATATTGTGCCTGACAAATAAAAGTACTCATTTTGATTATAAGGAGAGTAAAACTGTCAAAGTGATGCCAAAAAAGAGGGGGGCGGACTTTTAAATGAAAAATCTAGCTAAGTTTGAAATAGAGAATAAAAAGTTTTCATCTGTCTCTTACTGTCAGCCCTCTATGCATATGAAAATATATTTATTATTTTCTAAGTTAATATAATGAGTTCCAGACTGTGCAGGATGTCATAATGGAAACAGGATTATACAAGATAATAAGGAGGATTTTTTTTTATTCTAAATTAGTTTTACCTACACCCCCTGTGTCATACTTTTGATCTTAACTGTGTTTCATTTACCACATTGAAGGAGGTTACATAAAGGGTAAAATAATAGAAACTTAATCAGGAAACAGGATTTCTTATTGTTGCATTTTATTATCGACTCTTGCCATATCTTTACTCCGATTCTTAAAAATATTGAAAGATGTGTCATTTTAAAATAAGAACAATTGAAACCACATGGCGTCAGAATTGTGCATCTTTCCTCTGAGCCATCCCAACCATTTCACACCAATTGATCTTCAGAACAAACCTGTGGATTATTTGGGAGTTATTGGCAGGGAATATAAAATTCCTGAACTCTACCTTTTGTAAAATACTAGATAAATATTGGTTGGTAAATTTAATTTTACAGAAAAAAGAAAAATACAGAGAGGCAAAATCTTGTTTTCAAACGCCTAGTTAAATAACTTTACTGCTGGAAAATATTATAATATGAACTGGCCCCACTGATCAGAGCATAGAGTTTTACAGTGAAAATCATTTCTTAGAGAAAGTTATCATGGCATCTAAAAATGTATAGTTATACTGCACATATGACAGATTTTATTGTTGTCATGCTATTTTCTGGTAGACAAATATCTGCGCGTGGCTTATATATTCCATACCAAAGTAATGTCTATTTTGATAAGCAGTTGGGTTCGGAAACTTTACATCCTTGACATTTCTGCCATCCACAATCAATTTGAAAAAGACTCCCAACTTGGCAATAAATTTATCTCTTGAATTTCCAAATAAGTAAATACATTGAAAAGTTGAGTTGATTTCTCCAACATTTCTCATTTCATTTCTTCTTCCCGGAACAGATAAGCACCATGGCCACAGCCTTGAAGAAAGAATCATCTACGGGGTAGAAAACAGCAGCACGTTCCTGGAATGCAGCCCAAAGTCACAGCGAGCTCTGGTCTATTGGCAGTTCCAGAGGCGAAATGAAGAGCGAAAAGAGGAGGTATAGCAATGAAACCGAGTGGTTATTGGGGGGAGGGGGGGGGGGTGCTGTGCATCTTTATCCTTTTCTTCACTCAATAATAGCTCCTTCATTAAATAATCACTCATTGAAGGCTGATTATATTACAGGCTTCATGCTAGGAGTTGGAGAAACAAATGTGAGTTTTGTCTCAGAAGCCATTTGTGGGTATATTTTAGAATCTTCTTTCTTCTTTCTGTAGTTATCAACAAAGCAGTTATGTATATTTGTTGCCGTGGTTGGTAAACTGCAGCTCGCAAGCCACATGCCGCTCTTTGGCCCCTTGAGTGTGACTCTTCCTAAGCCTTAGGAGTACCCTAATTAAGTTAATAAAATGTACCTACCTATATAGTTTAAGTTTAAAACATTTGGCTCTCAAAAGAAATTTCAACCGTTGTACTGTTGATATTTGGCTCTGTTGACTAATGAGTTTGACGACCACTGGGGAAAAACAAATCCCCCTAGTAATTTTATTTTTTGTTCAATTAATTCTGCTATCTAAATATGTGTGTGTGTGTGTGTTTTTCTTCATTAACTTCCACCTCCAATGGGAAACGCAGGTTTGGGAAAGGGAGTAGTAGATTTATGATGAAGTATGTAAGGTCCCAGTATGAACTCTCATATGCACTTGACATGTAGCATCAGACAGAGCTTCCTCCTCAATGGATACATTTATTCCTCTGTAAAAATAAAGAATTGTGCATAAAAAATATCAGTGAGAACTCTGAGCTTTCTACAAGCGTTAAATAAGTGTAACCAGACTATGCAGTTTATTTTTAAATGTATTATGTGCAGACAATTTTATAAACATAATCTGAATATAAAGGCAAAAATTATCCCATTATCTGTTTTGATATCTGAAGCAGTCTTTAAGTATGCAATCACATCACACAAATGTCAAGGTTGGTTTTGTTTGTTATTGTTAGACATCTCTGGTAGAAATTGTATTCAAAATAAAGGTGAGATTAGATAAGTTCAAGAGCATATCTGCATGGTTATGTCACATCTAAGAGTTAGGAAATTGAATAAATAATTATTAAGCTTGTAATCCTACACTTTTTCTACTTGCTCCATTGCTAATTTTTGTGTTTTATTTTTTTCAAATCTTACTAAATGCTCATTCTAATGCTGCATTGTTTTCTACTATCATGGTTCTGCATTTCCAATTCCAATAGTTAACGTTAACTTTCTCCTATATTTATATGCCTTCTTTCAAATTTACAAAATAAAGTATATATTTGTACTTTCCTCCCGTTACCTTGAGTATTTCAAATTATTGTAATGAGAAAGTTTATTAAAACCATAGGGAGCCAATGTTTTGCAATGCATCTTAAAAAACAATTGACAAATTTATAAGTCCTTTTTCTGATAAGAAAGTGGTAGTGTATCTCTTAAGCTAGAAACTTTAAGTGTTACAATGTGCCTCAACACATAATCTAAATTTTTACAGAGATAGAGTTTCAGAAATTACATTTCTTTTAAATAGATATAGATAGATATAGATATAGATATATATTTTACTGCCTTTTTGTTTCTTCTGCTAGATTAGAGTGGACGATCATATTATCAGGACAGAACAAGGCCTTCTCCTGCGTAGCCTACAGCGGAGGAATTCAGGCAACTACCTGTGTCATGCTGTGGAACATGGATTCATGCAAACTCTTCTTAAAGTGACCCTGGAAGTCATTGACACAGAGCATTTGGAAGAACTTCTTCATAAAGATGATGATGGAGATGGCCCTAAGACCAAAGAAATGTCCAACAGCATGACACCCAGCCAGAAGGTCTGGTACAGAGACTTCATGCAGCTCATCAACCACCCCAACCTGAACACAATGGATGAGTTCTGTGAACAAGTTTGGAAAAGGGACCGAAAACAACGTCGGCAAAGGCCAGGACATGCCCAAGGGAACAGTAACAAATGGAAGCATTTACAGGAAAATAAGAAAGGTAGAAACAGGAGGACCCACGAATTTGAGAGGGCACCCAGAAGTGTCTGAGTTTCATTACCTCTAGAAACCTCAAACCAGTAGAAACTTGCTTAAGACAGTAACTGGAAAAAATGCAATATACATGAACTTTTTCATGGCATTATGCGGATGTTTACAACGGTGGGAAATGCAACTGAGTTCCACCAATTATAAATTAAGTCCATGAGAAACTTTCCTAACAGGCTTTCTTCCTAATGCCAACACGTAATAGAGGTCAGGTGAACACAGATGTTCCCTGTAGCAGTTTAACGTTTCCTATGGGATTTCACTGTACAGGTTTTGCTTTCTTTGCCTGAGAAATAAAAATGTCATTTGCCATATTGCCATCTAAAGAAGAAAAATTGCATCAGCAAAGCCATTTTATTTAACTAAAACTTTAAAATAAACTGCATGGATTTACTAAGCTGATGAATATTCCAAAACGTGGTTGGAGTCATGGATATTTCTGTCTACCAGCACTCCCGTTTATATGTACTGGAGGAGTAAAATGATACTGAATGAAATGGTCTGTGGAAATATGAAAAACATAAACCATCCATCATCCAGGAGAAAAATGGAATACACTGATCTACTACTGATGTCTTCTTTCAGCTTTGATCTAAAGATGTATTTTATTAAAACTATAATTTAAATGTACCATGACAAATATGCAGTAAAATTTAGCTCTTTCCTAAGCTAGAGTAGGTTTTTGTCTTACAATTATTGTGCTATATAGTTTTTGCTTTAAAAATACCAATTCTGTGCTGCTTTCTTTTTCAAAATTTTGTTTTCTGTTCTGCAAGAAGGAGAGCCAATAATACTGCTTTAGAAATATATACACATCATTAGAAGTTAATTCCTAAAACCTGGATAAATTATGTTTTATTTTTCTGGGGTTTCAAACAAATAACACTTCACCTTCTTTAAGTATTATCTAAATTAATTTTAACATGCATAATGTTCTTGGAAAAACAGAGCATTTAATCCCCCCAAAAAGGGAAGAAAAAAATGATATATTAAATGCATTTTGTTGTATCTAATGAATAAATGAGGGGAAAAGGAGCTGCATATTTCTTAAAATTGATAAGCATTATCTTAATATAATATTAATAGAAAATGTCTCTTAATTCTGAGCTTGAATCCCTGCATGATATTTGAGACATAAGAACTCTCTCTCATGATTCCATTAAGAATTACACCTGTGCCACCTAATATTTTTTTAAAAGAGAAATCAGTAATATTAAGAATGCTATCTTAAAAGCAAATTTCTTAACTCTGTTTACATCTGTATCAACTGCCTCTTATTTCTCATTAATACAGTTATGTCTAAAGAACGTTAATTCTTTTCATGTCAGTGGGAGTGACTTTTATACAAACTGTTTTCCAGGACACAATCCACACTTAAAACATGTAAAACTCTTTGTCTCTTGCAACAACTTATAAAATAAGGCAATGATTATTAACTAAGCACTTGCCTGCTTTATTGTCCTAAGATGATTCTTTGAGAGTCATTGACTTCAAGGCACATAGAACCATCAGCGTTACAGTAACTTCTTTTGCACTGCATTCCCCTTGCCAGAAATCCCTCCGTAGGCCCTTCAACATGCACAAAAATGCAAAAGAAGCATCCTATTGCTGCTTAATGAAAGCAGCACTGAAATTCTAACTCTGCCTTGGGATTCTAATGAACTCAGCTTTCACTTCTCACCTCAGTACAGTGAATTTTCTAAAATTTCTCTATCAGCTGAAAGTTTTCACAAATTGAAGCTCATGTTACAGTTTTAATGATTATGTTGAATAAACAATTTGTTGACACTTGTTTCAAATGAAAGCCTAAAAATATTCAACCATTTTAGGCTCCATTGATGAATACAGTATTACTTTTAGAAGTACATCCTCTAATGCTATCTGAATTTTAAATTATTTGAAGCACACACTCATATATAGAGAAAAAAAAGTGTAAAAGGTAAATCAAAGAACAAAGAGTATTCCAAAAATAGGTCATTCTTTTATTTTTTATAGAGTATCTTAATTGTACTAAAATTTGGTGTTGCATTTCATTCTATATTTGCAACTGAAACAAATTTATTCTCAATAACAAAAGTATCTTATTTCTTATTAGTCTTCAAAAATAAAAGATTTGAAGGGCTAGAGATAATAATTTCAGGATGTCTTCCAATATCTAAATGTATTTTGTTTAGCATTGTGAAATACCCATGGAAAGAAAGTCTAGACTTTAAAAGAAATAAAAACTAACAAATCTACTGGCATGTCTTTATAAGCCATCAGGTCTAAGTTTTCAAAGAAAATTATGGATATAACTTGCAGGTAAATAACTCTTATTACAGTTACAGTCTTCTGCCAATGTGTACTGACGGGACAGGTTGCACGAAAAATAATGTCCCATTCAATTTAGCTTGATAGACTGATATATGCATGGATCATCAGAGTTGAAACCAAGTTAAGAGACTCCTGTGTCCTTAAGCAAATTATGATGGCAGTCTTAAGGTAGGCAAGTGTACATTGCAGCAGAGAAATTATGGCCCAGTTGAAATGAAATGTAAAATGTAAATGCATGTAAATGCACATTTAATAGTACTTTTTATGTATTACTTAGTGATTTTCAATGGTATGTGCTTAATATTTTTGCTACCTACACATTAGGCAAAGAGATGTAAATAATTTTGAAAAGAAGACGAGTGTACAATGCAACATTGTAGAGGTACTCTATTTCAGTGTGTTCAGAATTCCCACCCAGGTGACAAGGTGGTTTAAGTGCTATTTAAGGGCAGGAGGTGTGTGCCCACTCAGTAAGCATGTTTTTTTCCAGGTAGTACACATGTTCCATATCTGTATTTATCATTGCATTTCAGATGGGAACTACAAAACTGGAAAGAAAATGTAATGAAACTGCTGCTGTAAATTATTCCTTTCGGCATGTATTCAGTTGCTAAATACACATTTCTTCAAAACATTTGAATTCAGATGTCTTTACTGTCCCCTCCAGCATATGATTCTCAAGAACATAAAGTTTAGGAAATGTGGAGACCCAGTCAGGTGGCTACATAATCAGCTCTCAGATTTCTGCATTGTGGTCATCTGCGAACTGGGTTCTACACTTACGGTGATGATGTGAAATGTTATGACCTTTAAAATAAATATTGTTATTTTTATGTCATGCCTAAAGAAAAAATATGGGGATGAAACTCTACAAGGAGTCATTATCATAATCATTTTGGTTTTATTCAGGACCTACAAAGATGTCTGCAAATTTGTTATTGAAATCAATGATCCTGAAGGTTATAAGTCAGAATTAACATGGAGTGAATAGCATAATATTTTGAAACCTTTGTTTTATGAATTCACTTTTTATACACAATTTAATTTCACTTTAATGGAAATCTTGCAAGTTTCATGGCTTAGTGAGTCATAAGGTGTTAAATATAACTGGCCTAATGCCAAAGACAGCCATCCTTTCTATTTTAACTTTGTAGTAATTATTTTAAAAAATCAATGTTTATATTTACAAAATAACATGTTTCCATGAAGAAGAAAACATTATCTTTCAAAAAGTCTGAAAAATTATATTATTTTATTTATAACAATTTTCTTATACTTAAAGAAACATACATTTGTTGAGTTAATATATTAAGAGGAGCTATAAATGAAAGAGAGAATGAAGCCACAGAAATTATGCCTCATATCATATGACCATTTTTACAGTCAACCTGACCAAGAAAAGAGCTTGATTTTCATTTCAAACATGCAAGCACACACAGGCAGAAAAGAAGTAATATGCAAACTATACATTGAAATATAAGACAGATTTGTCCGGATGAATAGAAGAAGGGAGATCTGAATAGACAAAATAAGGAGGATGGAGAAGAGGCATGAAAAGTGCTTTCATCCTGGAAACAAATATTCCAAACGGATGGAGCATGCGGTTCATCAAGAAAAGTAAAATGCCCCACTATTATGAATCAAATGGTGCATTTTTTCTTATTTTTCCTGGAGTTGGGTTTAGTGCCCTCTATTTGTATCACGCATTCTCATCTGGCACATGTTGTCATGCACTCTGCTTCCTTCCACCCCTCCCCACTTTGCTTTCTTTCCTACCTTACCTCGTAATGTTGACCTCTTTGATGTCGACTCAGCTGAAGTCCTCACTAGACAGTGTTCCCGCAACCATCTTCAAACTTAATATTTATGCCATGATCTCCTCTCTAGGTCAACTGACCACGCTTCAGCTGGACTTGGGGATTTCACAGAGGAGTGGCTGGGAGAAGACAGCTTCGTCAGGTTGACCCCTCTGTGCTCTAACAATTCCACAGATAATTTCTCTTACAGTTAGTTCACTTTCCTTCAGCATTACCTCACTCATCTAGTATTAGCATACTCAGCCAGAGGTTCCCACCATCACCTTGCTAACTTGCAAATAGTTTCTTTGGCTTAAAAAGACTTCACCAAAGATATTAAAATATGAAACTTGTATTTGTTCATGATTAACCCTAGATGGAGTATTTCAGGGCTAAACAATGATGCAAGTGAGTTTAGCATATATAGCTGACAAGCTAAGACTTATTTTTACACACACGCAAAAAACAAGTTTTTAAAAAGTGAGGGGGCCTAGCCACATCTTGAATTTGTCAACTCCACACCACCATTATATGAAACTGTCAAAGTTTTCTCACATAACAAGAGAATGTATTTTATTTCTTTTAATGTAAACATTATACTTGTAGACACACTGTTTATTTATACAGTGCCTACGTAAAAGTTTTTATAAATGTACTCAAATCATCACAACTTGGGTAGTTTTAAAGTCTCAACTTTCACCCTTACTGTGTACATTTTGCTGAAACATTATACCTCAAGTAAATACATTTTTAAAAATCCATGTCATTTGTGTAGCCCAGTTTATAATGTTTTAACCCTTTGGTCTTTTTTATAAATACATTTATAGAAGCTTAAGCATTTTGAGACAAAGTTGTGTGTCTAAACACAAACAGCTTTTCCACTTTAGGATTTTTTGTTAATATGCCTCAATTTTTAGGAGGTTTGCATCTTTGAATTTAAAAAAAAAACAGTTTTATTAATCTTTAAATATTTTTCATGCAGTGTTTTAAATTGCTGATAAACAAATTAACATTGGTCTCAATATACCATTCAATAAATTCTATTTGAATTTAAATACTGAATTAAAATGGTACATCTGTGTTCAATGTGCATTATTGGCATTTACCAATTTCAGAAACATTATTCATTTTCTTCTTGCATTATTTTTTACCCTAGTGGTATGTTTGTTGAAAATAGTTACATTTTATTTGGTTTGGGAAGGAGGTTAAATTATTACCTAATGAATATTATACTACATAAAAAATAAAATCTGGTATCCATATGGAGAAGTGTACTATCAAAGAGTATATTGAATTCTTACAATTATTAAATATATTCACTCAGAAAAGTTTGAGTAAATATTCATCCCAATATTGTTACATTTTTATCAAAACAATAGTCTAGTCATTAATATTAGAAACTTGCCACTATTAAGGTTTCTCCTTTAACTTTTTAAACCCTCTAAAATTAAAAAAAAAAAACCAACAACAATTAATACCCTAAATTTAAAAATCTCTAATCTTTCAAAAAGTAACAAATCCTCTTACCCTAAATGGAGATTGGAATATAATCTGCAACTTTTTCCACACTGATCTATTTCTAAGCTCCTCATCATTAAACAGTGTTTACTAAAATTATGTAATATCAGGTAGCTCTATATTTAATATTGAGAAGTAATATTTTTAACTTGTTTACAGGAAATGTTTATGTTTCTATAAAATTATCTGATTAACATCAGTATATTAAATCTAACAATAGAAACTTTAATATATATTACATTGTATTATATTATAATCCATATATATAAAAGCCCAGTGACCGAATGGTGGAACAACCAAGTTGAGCGGCTGACCAAAATGAGCAGCACTCCCACAGCGGGCTGATCCCTGCAGGCTATGCCACCCACCAGTGCATGAATCCATGTACTGGGCCTCTAGTTTAATATAATAGTAAATAAAATCAATAAAAACAGAAGTGTAATAAAGCTTTACTAAAGCTTCTGTTTGGTGATAGTATATTAAATTTTTTATATCACTTCATGATGCTCAAGGTATGTTCATGACCTCATTTGATCTTCCTTATATGAGGTAGGACAGTTTTATTATCCCAGCTCTGCAGGAGAGAAATATGATAAATAGCTTATCTAGATTTAATATTTAGCAAGTTTTAAGCATCAGATTAAAATCTTTGTATTTGATTCAATTAGAACAGAACCGTTTTTCAACATGTTACATCATATAGTGAAAGTAAGTAATCTATAAAACTTTTAATAAATTACCAATGCAATAAGCATTATTTTAGTTTAATCATCTGAAAACAATGTATATTTAGGAAAGCAATTGTTAACTTGGGCACTTGGTGACATAAGATATTATAAGATATTAATTAATATGAAATGTTGGTCAAGTGTTCAGTTATAAAACACTCAAAGCGATGTCTATAATTTACCTCTTACAACAAAAAACATCATCAAAGAAAAAGTACTGATTTCTTTATGCATCTTTCTTAAGTTGAATTGAGGCCAAAAAAGAATATTTTAATTGATACAAATGAGGTTTCTTCACATATTTGATTATATAACCAAAATAAAAACTTTTTGAATTATATATGTATTTATAAAGCCTGTTTTTTATTTTAATATGATTTTGTTATACTCAATTTATAATTTGAAATGAATTATTTTTTGAAGCAAACTTCAAAATGGTATTTTGATAAAAGTATACAGCTATATCAACTTTATAAATACTTTTGATTAAATTGCTACTTCCTAGTATATAAGTTGTATTTTGTATTTACTTGGTACATATATCTAGATGTACTAATTTAAGAATATCAAGTTAAAGGAGCATATAAGAAAATTTCAAAAATTCTAAATTGTAACAATGACAATTATGTCAGTCATATTATTCATTTGAGCACTTTTCTACATGCCTTTTCCCATAAAAATTCTCCAGATAAATTCTATGGGACACCCAGTTAAAGATAAAGAACTTAGAGTTTATCTCTTATCCTCTCATAAAACTCCATTCAATTAGGATACCAACACATTTATCATAATTTCTAATTAGGTCAGCTTTTAATTTCTAATTTTAAGGGCTATTGTCTACCATCATCACCCCAAAGGATGTATTCTAAAAGTGAGTTAGCCAGTTTTTCTGTACTAAGTACTCACTTGTACTTGGTTTTCCAAGTTAGCATTTTCAAGCTTGGAGATGTGTGTGAAAAGAAAATACATCTCTATACATTATTTCATAAACTATATTCCAAAAAAAATGACAAAATTATTTTCATATAAGCTCAAATAAACTAGATTACATTAAGTAGAGTTTCATTTATAAAAATGGTGAGACATAGTCTAAGCAATTGCTGATGAAGAACTGTCAAAACCAGAATTAAGTTGAAAAACATAGAGCATAGAGAAATTATATTTCTTGTAATAAGATATAATTTACAAGAAGAAAATGTAAGAGCAGGCATTTATTCATAGTCTGTAAGGAACACATGAAAAAAAGCACTTTCATAATTCACACCTAAAAAGATAATAATTTATGCAAGATCACTCCTTTAAAAAGTAGAGATGAAAAGAGACATGCCACCAAAAATCCCTGCCAAGCTAAGGATAAACATAAGAAATAAACCATATGTGTTGTGGGAGGCAAATCCACAAAGAAACTCTTAGGCAAAAATAAGACCAAACTATGACATGCTCCAGATGTTCACTAATATGAAGGTCTCAGCAAAATCTGACAAACTTCAAGGTCTGGCAGGAAAGGATAAAAGTTCCCAAAGTGTGAACACTGATAGGCTTCAATTACTTGGTAATTCTTTTAAAATAATTGCTTTTGTTTGAAGTTTTGTCATCTTTCAGCTTTAACTTTCTTGGATATTGATGAAAAGCAGCATAAAGACATGAAATAACAATGTGGGCTTTGAGGTAGGATTATTCCATTCATAGGAACTGTAAGAGACCATTTGAGCTGGTCCCCAGGAAAGACTACTGTATATATTAGATAAGCTGGTAGGTGGAAAAAGAATGATTGTAAAAAAGTATTTTATACTGTCTATAACTTTTTAAAAAAGCATTAATGTCAAAACTTAATGGGCCGTATATATATATATATATTCATGGTAGCACTAAAGATAATTTTCAGAGAATATTGAACGAGGCTTTCTTTTATGTCTTCAGTCTAGGTATCACTCCTTTTTTTTAGTTTTTATTTGTAATTGATTTTAGAGAGACAGATAAAGGAGGAAAGAGTGATATCAATTTGTTATTCCAATATTTTTAGGTACTCATTGCTCGTTGCTTGCATGTGCCCTGACCAGGGATCCAACCCACAATCTTGGTGTAATGGAACAACGCTCCAACCAACTGAACTACCCTGCCAGGGCCTCGGTCTCCTCTTTGGATATCTTGTTACGCTCTGTGTCTCTCTGTGCTTCTGGGCAGCCCTGCTATGTTTCAATGTCTTGCACTGAATACAACGAAGCCTGCCTTCTACATTCAACTTTCACTTATTGGCCTCATAATGACAGAACATATTTGACAGAATACTCAGGGGTTAGAAGAGAGTGCTCAAAAGAAATTTTAAAAGCATAAGGAGCAGAAAAATCTCAAAAGCTTTGAGAGTAAGAAGGAAGAGAAAGTGCATTGATCGTCAAAGAAGTAAAAGCGTAAGTAAAGGAACACTGCCCTCATCTCTTTTATCCACAGTGTAGATGAGTGGGTTCCAGTTTGCTGCCTCTTTTTTCTCTTCTGGAGATCCCACTGATGTGCTATTGGTCTTGTCTACTTTGGTCAACCATCTACTAAGTCCAGGCTCCCAGACACATCTGGACAAAGTGTGGACTACAGATGTGACAGAGAGAGAGCTTATGAGAAATGCAGATACCTAAGACCCACCCCAGACTTTCCGAGTCAGAGCTGATTCAGAATTGGCGAAATCCTCAGACTTTTGCATGTATTAATGTTCCAGCAGCAGTGTACTAAGTGATTCATTCCTACAGATTTGCATCTCATTCTCTTTCAGAGGCACAAATTTAGATCATTCGTACTGCATTTCCTGGCTGATTTTGTAAGACCTCACTGGCTCAACAGCTCCTGTCTGAGTCCTAGGAAGGCCAACCTGCCTCCAGGGTCTGTAGGAACTAGGGGCAGAGGTCAAACACTAAACTGTCTGTCAGGACCCTGGTATATCAGGTTAAATTTACTTAGACTATTGCTGAAGAGTAATTATTACATATTTTGAAAATGATGGTCATCAAAATTACAGAAAGTTGTGTTTTAAATAATATTTACCCAACAATGATTCAGGCAGAATTGGAAGTGGGAGAATTCCTCTTAGAAGATATGTCTGGTATTCAACTTTTAAAAGTGAGGCTTCCTAATACTCTGGTTTCTCTTCAGATCGTATAAATCTTTCCCCTTTAAAAGTGAGGCCTCCTGTGCTTGTCTAGGTTGTTATTATTGTTGTCTGAGATAAAATAAAGAATATGAAAACGTCAACTTTATAGTTTCATCTACATTTTATTTTTATCTTTTAATACATTTTTATTAATTTCAGAGAGGAAGGGAGAGGGATAGATAGGAACATCAATGATGAGAAAGAATCTTTGATCAGCTGCCTCCTGCAAATCCTACACTGGGGATCCGAGCTTCCAACCCAGGTATGTGCCCTGACCTGGAATTGAACCATGACATCCTGGTTCATAGCTCAATACTCAACCTCTGAACCATGCCAGCCAGGCCAAAAAGCCTCTTATAATTAAATATTCAATTTAGCAAAACAATAATCAAAGCCTATTTCCTTTAAAAATGGTGCCATTAAATCATAATACTTAAAAACACAACAAACATTAAAAGCATACACATGTGTACATGCCATATATTTCTCAGATTTATTTTTCACTTCATCCCTGGGAGGTCTTATTGTTTTTTACACTGCAACCAACCGATCCCAAGTTCAGGGTTATTGAAAAGCATCATAAATAAAATCCATGTGTGCATTGCTTAAGTACCAGATGATATTTACAAAGGTTTCAGTAACTTTGCCATTTTGCTACTAGCAAAAATAGTAGATATCTACTATTCGTTGTACAACCACAAATGTTTTTGCAATGTTAAATTCACCTTGAACTTTTCCCTCAAGTATGACTGTGAAGGTATGAAATTATTTATGTCGCACTCACTGTTGCATGTCAAAGCAACAAATGCTATCTGTTTAATGCATCTCATGAACTTCATGTTAGGCTATTCGTTGTTACAGGTATATACATTCTTACAACCAGAATACCTGTCATTAAGAAAAGGAAAAAAGACGCTATGCTACTGTTTCAATGAAAATAGTTTATTGATTAGCAGCAGCATGTGGGCCTACTAAAAAATCATGTCCATAAAACCATTTACAACTGATGCACCGGATGTTTTATGTCAATGAGATTTCAGAAAGCTGGAACTAAATTAAAGCTCAAGGGAGTTTCCAGCCATGGAGTTTGAAAGTGCACTTTTCACTTAAGCGATCTGCAAATCATTTTAAAATACTGCTGATTTGCTAATGTGTAACATAGACTCCTACATTTTTGTTGGGGGAAAAGAATAAATTGGAAGCCAGGGGAATGGGAGTTTGGGGGCAATTTGAGGTCCAAGAATGTTTCCAAAGCAGATATGATACACTAATTGAGAAGCTTTAAGGACAAAATAAAGTCACTACAAAAGAGGTGGGAGCTTACTGTCCCTGAGCTGTAAAACATAAGCATTTAATTTTGTACCATTGAATGTCAGCTTCTTGATGTGACTTAACACATTTTTACATTTTTAACATAAAAGGGTAAACCATATATGAAATCTCATATAGCATCCACAACTATGTCATTAGCCAAAACCCAATGCTAAAAACATTTAAATCCAAATCTCCATTGATAGCAAATAATCCCCCCAGTTCAGGTCTCATTGGCAAATGTGTGGCTCTGAGATACATTTCTGACAGTTCCCTGAAGACCAATGAGCCTCAGGAGCTGCTTTCTTGGCAAGATACAGTGAGGGATCCATGCTTCTTCACTGGTCAGTTCCTGTGCTGACCATGATAGAGTCGTGGCCAGTAGCTTACATCTAATGAGTATTACGTTAAGTGATGAAAGCTTTAATTAGTCAGAAGGGCTTGAAAATTGTTCAAAAGAAAGAACAACGTTTTCCAGAGGGCTCTTCATCCTTTCTAATTTGGGGTTAAAAACAAGGACAATAGCAGAGAGCGGAGCAGGAGGATTCTGACCACTTCTGCCGGGGTCCAGCCCCAGCAGGTCCAGGGGTTCCCAAAGGCGTAGACGGAGTCGGCGAAGAAGGAATGACACGAGACAGTGTTCAGTTGATCAGCAGCCTAGCCAGGATCTCCAGCCAAGTTCTGGTCTCGATCTCCAGAGAGGTTCTGCTGTTTATTGTCTTGTTACATCCGTATTTATTGATTTTAATCCTGTCAATTTCTATTACAAAGGTTAGGGCATTTCTTATCTCCATTCCAGGGAGTAAAGATTATGTAGCTTAAGCATGATTGTTTGTAGTGATTAACTACCCGCCTGGCACTTAGTTAAGGAGTTTCATCCCCTCCCTGACTTCAGGGAAAAATTCCTACCTGGGGAAACAACCTTTCTAGGAGAGGCATCCCCTCCCTGACTTCAGGGAAAAATTCCTACCTGGGGAAACAACCTTTCTCGGAGAGGTGACCTTGGTTAAAACACACAGCGCTAAGGGGAGCAAACATATTAAGAACAGTATGCTATATACGCCAGGTCCCTTGAAACATATGCTGTGCAGATGTTTCTTTCCTGCAGCGACTGTGTCAAGCAGCAAGGATGGACCGGCTTCCGGCACACTTCCAGAGCGGACAGGTGTCTCCCCAAGCCAAAGCGAAAGAACTACCTGTGGTTGAGAGGTCAGAGCAGAAACCGGGATGTGACATTAGAAAGGAAAGTGGGAAAGAAGGTGGAAGGGTGACTAACTTTACCTTTCTTCCTTTGGGAAATCTGAACTTTCCAGTGACGCTGGAAGAAAAGTAATTTTAGAGTTTGGGTTCATCTGAAAAGGGACATGACTAAGGGATGTGTTCAGGGAGTTGCTTATTTAGGGGTGTGTGTGTGTGTGTGTGTCTTAACTAATTCAAAAATATCCGAACTAACTAATAGACCTCTCTCTATTCAAAATTTAAAGCAGATAACTTGTAGAATCTTTATTTTTTAAAAGCTACAATTATTTGATGGGAATATACACCATTTACATCTCAAGCACCTATTTACCTGCCTCATCTTTGCATTCCCTATACCAGTGGTGGGCAAACTCATTAGTCAACAGAGCCAAATATCCACAGTACAACAATTGAAATTTCTTTTGAGAGCCAAATTTTTTAAATTTAAACTATATAGGTAGTTACATTGTTATTAACTTAATTAGGGTACTCCTAAGCTGGCCTTTGCTAAAAACATCCTCAATCTGATTGAGGTACGTTCGCTGAGGTCAACCCCTCCCAACTGCCCCATCCACACTGGTCTTGTATACTTGTTTCATCTATCTCCTTTCCGAAAACCGACTTCTGCACATGGGCCACGAAGTTTCAATCACACTGTACGTGTGCCCGCACGTGGCATTTTGTGGAAGAGCCACACTCAAGGGGCCAAAGAGCCGCATGTGGCTTGCAAGCCGTGGTTTGCCGACCACTGCCCTAGACCATCAATCAATAGAACAGATTATATCACCTCCTTCACTAGGAATATGCACTTCAGCGGGAACAAAGGCAACAGCTCCACCTTTACCACCAAATTCACAGGCAACTCATTTGGAAAATAAACGTGACCTGGTACTCACAGCTATATGTTCCTCCAAGTTCTGTCAATATCCCTGTTGCAACCCACCTTCAGTCCTTGCTGCTCTTCTACATCCAACCCGACTCCAAGCCTCTACTTCTGCCTACTAGTTATCTGCACTATCCCAAGCTGGCTCCGGCACTATTACTGACTTACTTAGAGCCCAGCCCAGGTGATTCTAATAGATCCAGAGCCAGACACCTGTTCTAGGCAACTGCAGCCATCCCTGGTGCCATTCAATGGTGCCATCTCAATCCTTCCACTCTCCCGGTCTTAATACTCCTAACATATTCTAGTTCCCGGTATGATCCATGTAACTGAACAATAGAAGCAGTAAGTATACACAGATTTTTTTAGTTTCTTAATAATCTTTATTAGGAGTCTTAATTTAAACCCTGATTTCAGACTTGCAGGAGGCAACCGATCCATCAATGATTCTCTCTGATGTCTCTGTTTCTCTCTCCCTCTCCCTTCCTCTCAGAAATCAATTCAATTAAAAAAAAAAGAATTATATTTTATGGAAGAATTTACACTGGGAAGGCCAGAAGACATTGATGTATCTCATTTATTCACTCAAAAATTATTTATCAAGTCCTTACTATGTGCTGGACACAAGAGATATAAACCTGACTTCTAGGAAGTTACAATTTATAATTAAGAGTTGATACTGAAATATGTAAGAGGAAATAATGTATTAAGAGAACAAGATGTATATGTATTGTGGCAATTCATAGATCACATACCTCTAAACAAATCTCAAAAGCAATTCTGGGATAGCTTCCTTTCCTCAGGAGATCCAGCATTCCTAGCCCATGATACAGACAGATGGACACATAGTGGGAGGCTTTGATGCTCGAGCTCATGTCTCCTTATCGAGGAGTAATTTTCCTACTAAATATCACTATATCTAGGATGTATAAAGTTAACATCAGTATTTATCCATGGTAATTAAAATATTTATACAAATGCAGTCACATAAAATGTTTTTGTGTAAATATTTTTGATATTCCTGCTTTTCCATTTGCCTGCTAGTAGCTTCTATGACTTCATACCTATTAATCCCTCCTTAATAATTGTTTTGTTTTTATGTAGAAAGATCCCAAAAGTTTAGATTACTCATTTCCTTCACATAACTGTAATGTTATGCACAATTTCTATTTAGCTAAGTGTGTTCTCTTTTTAAAATATACTTCAGGAAGATTTCTATCTTAAGAATGGGTTTGTACTGGGGGAAAGCATCAACAGGCTGTCAACATCTCAAGTACAGACTTCTCAGTATATGAGTATCTAGGGGTTTTGCAAAGGCTATTTTCACATCATAAAATGTCTCAGTCTGAATTTCTTGGCAACTTTTCCTCTTGACATTTTATGTTTCAATTTGAAGACATCTCCATGTGACATTATCTTGAAGAATGTAACATTACAAGAGTCCAGATGAGTCTAGAAACTACAAAAGCTCCATGAATTTAACCAACCTGCACCTGCCATCTTCCCTGGAGATCCACTCTATATGAATTCCTTACACAAAGTTAAAACCTTTTACAGATCTGACCGCAGTAATTCCCAAGTGTTATGGAGTTGCAAAATCCTTTCATTGTTTGACTTTTTACCTTCCACCTCCAGGACTTTGGAAAATTTTAATTAACGTAATCTTGTTGGAAAAAAAAACCATGAAAAAATAAATTAATGAGCATAAAAATAGATTGTAAAGTAACTATTACCTCTTCTTTTTAGATCAGGTTTGCATTCCCGGGCAAAGAATTGCTTCTACATATGATATCTTTTTTATATCTTTCTTTTATACCTCTGATTTATATGTAATTACTCAAAGAGAACATATTTCATTCATTCATTCATCCTTTCTTTCATTTGTTCATTCATTCATTCATTCATTAAATGTTTAATGATCACTGTTGTATGTCAAGAATGGTTCTAGGTTGCTGAATATTTAGTGATGAAAAAGAACACCAAATTCCTGCACTAAAGGCTTTTACATTTCAGTGTGTGAAGCAATCAACCATTAAACAAGTATCCTTACTAATAAAAGAGAAACATGGTAATTAGCGGACGTCTGCTACCCTTCCCATTGGCTAATCAGGGTGATATGCAAATTAACTTCCAGCCAAGATGGCGGCCGGCAGCCAGGCAGCTTGAAGCGAATATGAGGCTTGCTTGCTTCAGTGATGGAGGAAACCAACGTTCCCCGCCTGCCTTGCTGGCCTCTGAGCTTGCAGTTTGAAACACTGTTACAAATATAGAAGCTAAACAAACCTCCAGAAACCTGCTTTCAGCCCGCCGGGATCTCAGAGCTGGAATTGATACAGTGTTTCGATTATAGAACCCAAACAAACCAGATACCTGCTTTCAGCAGCAGAGGCCGCAGAGCTGGAGCCAGAGCTAAAGCTGGCCCAGAATTAAAAAAGAAAAAAAAAGAAAAAAAGGAGCAGTTAGGAGCTTCAGTCAACCGCCAGCCTGAAAACAGCCCTCAGCCCCTAACCCAAACTGGCCAGGCACCCCAGTGGGGACCCCCACCCTTAAGGGTGTGTGACCAGCTGCAAACAGCCATCATCCCCTCACCCAGGCTGGCCAGGCACCCCAGTGGGGATCCCCACCCTGATCCAGGACACCCTTCAGGGCAAACCAGCCAGCCCCCACCCATGCACCAGGCCTCTACCCTATGTAGTAAAAGGGTAATATGCCTCCCAGCACCGGGATCAGCAGAGCTAGGAGGCCTCCCGGCACTGGGATCAGTGTGACAGGGGGCAGTGCCCAAACCCCCTGATTGCCCTGTGGCTCTGTGTGTGACAGGAGGCGGGGCCACAACCTCCCTATCCGCCCTGCTCTGTTCGTGACAGGGGAAGGCACCCCAACCCCCTGATCAGTCCTGCTCTGTGCCTGATAGGGGGGAGCTCCCCAACCCCCTGATCGCCCTGTGGCTCTGTGTGTGACAGGGTGCAGCGCCCCAACCCCCCCCCCCCCCACCCACGGGCCCTGCTCTGTGTGTGACGGGGTAGAGCCATAACCTCCCCATTAGCCCTGCGCTGAGTGTGACAGTGGCAGCGCCCCAACCCCCTGATTGGCCCTGCTCTGTGGGTGACAGGAGGGAGCTCCCCAACCCCCGGATTGGCCCTGCTCTGTGCGTGACAGCGGGTGGTGCCCCAACTCCCCAATCGGCCCTGCTCTGAGCCTGACCAGGGGCTGCACCTAGGGATTGGGCCTGCCCTCTGCCACCCGGGAGCAGGCCTAAGCCAGCAGGTCATTATCTCCCAAGGGGTCCCAGACTGTGAGAGGGCACAGGCCGGGCTGAGGGACCCCCCCTCCCCCAGTGCACAAATTTTTGTGCACCGGGCCTCTAGTTATCTAATAACTCACAATTTTCTTTAGCACTAAGCAGAGTGCTTTGTACATAGTATGAATTTAATCACTGTTTGCTAAATGAAAGATGTAGCCTGGCTTTCCTCTCTACTTGCAAGCTACTTACCGTCTTTGCTAAATGAGAACAACAATAGATATCTACAGGGTTTCTGTCAATATTTAAATACATAATATATTTACTATGTAATTCACAGTGCCTTGCATGTAGTAAATGGTGGAAAGTGTCAGTTTACTTCAGCCTAATATTATGGACAACTCACTGTAAGTGTTATGGGAAATGAGGCAATGAGTCAGTGTGTGGGGCGCAGGTACAGTGTTTTGGCCAGGTTCAAGCCTCGGACTAATGAAAGGACAGGGTCCTCTCATTGCCATGTGTAAGTCCCAGCTGGAGGGCAGGGCCTTCCCAGCACAATTATAGCCAACAGCTATGGTTGTAAGCTTGAACCTATGGTCCGAACACATGGCCCCACGTGCCTTTTGCTAGAGTTCAGGTGCATGTAGTAGAGTAGGGTTGGAACTCACGAGAATGCTGTAAACAACGTGATCACCCTACTTTGCCTTGTGGCATCTGCTATAAAATAAAGACACGGCTTGTGGACACTGGCGCTGTCTCATCATCAGGGAGCAGCGTCCCACCGAGACCCAGCTTTCATTCTCTTGTCTGTCTTTTCTCAATCCTTTCACCCCCCCACTCAGGGTCACTGAACCAGGCTGAGCTGGCATGGCACATAAGGCGCCCTGGGGCTGAGTATGCCATGGCCGGGCTGGCTCCCGACATCAGTGGTGTTCCAGTAGGTGGTTAGATACAGTTGAGTGGGGTTGGCTGCACCTGAATGCATCATGAAGGGTGAAATAAAGACATGTTATTCATTTTTTACCTTCAAAGATGGTACCTGACAACTTAGAATTGAAAACAAAGGAAATAAAGGAGTAAAAAGAAGTTTCAGCTAATGATTTGGATCAGCCTGACAAGTAATGATAGCTTTGTAAAATGGAAACTACGTCAGTATTGGTGTGAAGGCTAAAATGGTTAACCAGACAGTCCCACAGCTGTGGCTGAAATTATCCTTTCCCATGTGGCTTTAATATATAAACTAAAGTGGTGAAAGTACTCAGAATGGCAGATGTACCAAGTGGGTGTATATAATACATTACAAGTGCTAAAACAGATAGTTATATTATTTGAAAGTTCCACTAGTTTCACTGTATCTCTTCCCCTTTACCATTATTAATAATTAAATTTTGATTAGAACATATACCTTAGTTCATTAATTCAACAACTATTGAGAGCATCTAATGTGTTAGCATATGAGTATGCTTTAAACTGAAATACCACACAGAAATCCTTTAATCTGAGATAAACTCCTCCCAAAGTTATCATAACATAAATTCTCAGCGGACTGACCCTCATAATTTTTCTACTTAAATTAATGCCTGTTGTCCAACCATATAAGAGTTTTCACTTGCAAATGTTGTGCCATAACATAGAATCAAGTGGAAACCATTTAATGGACAACTGGTCCCACTTGGTTTGAATCTCAACATCTGTCCTTCTTCAAATTAAAAGCCTACAGGAGAGAAAATTGACACATTGTAAATCTATGATAGTGTCAGTTGGTAGAACTTAACCAATGCTATTTGAGGTTGTAATGACATGAATAGAGACAAAGTGTTTGACATGTGTAGATCCCGAATACGAATTGAGTTCATTTACTAAATTCACCTATTTTATTAAAAGTTAAGTAGGTGCCATAAATCACAAAATTATAATGCTTCATTGCTGGAGAACCAAAATAAACAAGTGAATAAGTATTCTTGCAAATACTGAATAATTAAACCTGCACCCAAAGTATTTCTTTAGCCTCCATGGCCTTACTTGTTAGAAGCCACATTATGAGAAAATAGGCTTTTCTTTCTCCACTTCCTCATAAGCTATGGAGAATAAAATCTTGTTGGATAGGAGAAAGAAAGTAGTATAAAATCCAATGAATAAATGAAACAGATAAACATGGAGAAATGTGGACAATCTATTTATTCAGGTACATTTTCTTAACAGCTCTTTTTTGACTCTATCTTTGAAATCCCAGTTGAGTTGAATATTATATTTTCTTATTTGGATCGATTCCCCCAAATTTTTGTTCATTGAGAAGGCTAATATTATATGAATTCTTCAAATGACTGTGGTTTCAAATGAGTGATATATTTGCAAAAGAACTTTAATTCCTCTACTTTCGAAATCAGAACACTATTACTCTTATTTACATTTATTATGGCACCTAATATTTTAAAACTGAGCTGTAACTTTAAAAACAGTAAAATCTAACTTAAAAAAGGCTTCCCCATTAAAATACAACAAAATAATGTTTTATATATGCTAAATTTCTTTCTAAAGTGTCATTTAAAAAAACTTTGAGTTTCTTATTCACTGTTAACCCAACCCTGAAAATTAGCCACATATACATCTGCAGTTAGCTACATAATAAAAATATTTACTACTGAAATATTTGTCAAACTGAACCTGGAATTAAATGATCTAAGTTAATATTTCAAATCACCTCTCAATTTTGTCAGTACTTTCTAATTAAGTTAATATTTTCATTACAGTGATCACATTTATAAGCACATTATGTGCACAAAGAAAAGAGGAAAACATAGGAATATTAAAATATTTGTTCAATACAGGTATAAAATTATCTTAACAGTATTGTGGGCTATCAAATACAAATTTTAGAAAGGTATGTAAAATGTCACAATAACACAGCAATCTACAGTGATGTTATGTGGAATAATTTCTATTTTTCTGACAGTTACCAGCTACTGAATACCCCAGATTATCTAATAGATAGAAAAGGAAACTTCACATTAACACCTTCATATAAATAAATTATAACACTCTTTGAAAATATAGTTTTCTCCTCAAAAAATAGATAGAAGCATGAGACATCTATGCCATGGATGAGAAAACACACACAGGATTCCCCAATAAGATCTAGCGAAAGAAAAACCACTGTAGCTCAATCTAATTGGGATTCTTTGCCGGAGCTATTTTGGGCCAAGTGTATATGAAGAAGAGCAGTAATGGGGTGGTTTCTAAAATCAAATATAGTAACCCGGGGCAGAAACAATATAATTAAGTTGTTGAGGAAATGCACCTGTTACATAGAGTAGTCTCCAGCAAGACAATGGCAACAGGCAGGTCAGTCTGCCACTAAGCTAAGATAAAGTGACATATTTTAAACAAAGATTTCACACAGCTCACAGGACAAAGAGGCAGAGTCAATGTCAGATTGTACAAAGAATGGAAAACCAACAGAAAGGCCTTGCTAGGTGCTCAGATAACATGACCATAGGCAGCCAAGGATTCAAACTATGAAGTCTTAAGTAAAGCACCACTCCACTCCCGATCCTCCCAGTGAGAGTCCGTGAACTCAGACCAGGAACAGAGAGGAAACTGAGCATGAACACAAACCAAAATAGCAATGACAAATATCACATATTGATCCTTCAAAGGCATCGGTTACATCCTTCATTTTTAATCCTCAGAAAAACTTCCTAAATATGCTTCTATTCTAGCAGGCATTGTATTCTATATCAGCTAAATCCTCTGTGTTTTTATCTGACTGGCATCTTAACCAAATGGTGAGCTTCTTGAAGAAAATAAATCATGTCCTATGTATCTTTATCTCTGCAGCTTCCAGTTTAGTTTTAATCACATACCAGTAGTAGTAAGTTCTCAATAGATATTTAATCAGCTAATTTGTAGTTAAAGCATTACTAGGAATATGTTAAATCTCCTTAACAAGTAGTGCCATCTTTGAGTATGAATGGGAAATTTGCGTGTAATATGTAGAATATATATTAGTAAAAAGTATATATAACTTGATACCATGCCATTGCATTGGACAAAAAGGCATACTGAATCCACACTAGAGTCTCTTTTGTTCACATTACACCATAGAACTACAAGAAAGTGTGTATATATAGTTAATTGCATAAATGTAGAGCTATTATCAGAAACAGGAAGGAAAGTTTCAGAAGGTCAGAACTGAACTATTCCTGAGAGACGGAAAGGAGACAAACTTTGATCAAGCAGAAGAACGTTAGCTTAACAGACTTTTGGAAGAGTATGATTTAAAAAAAATAAATTGATAGGAGCTAAGCCACAGAAATCCCATGGTGGATGCCTGGAGTGGGAGGGTCCTGGAGCAATTGTCGTAGGACTAATTGGGGTGCCACAAAGAGAACGTCTATCTGTAGCCCACACACATTCCCTGCCCCTCTGCCCTCCCACACACCACATCCCTCTCCACCAAGACAAGCTATATTATTAGTGTTTGTCCCAAGATATACTTCCAGCATTGGAGACAAAAGACAATGCTCTCGACAGCTGGCATGCGAGAGAAAAGTGGGAGCCAAAAGGCCCAGAATAAAAGAGCAGAAACCCTTCTATTTAAGACTAATCTTGCCCTTCTACCAGAACCACTGAAAACTTTGAGCAGCTACAGGGCCAGCTGTAGTTTGAGCGCTCTCCCCTCAGCGTGTCCTAAGCTAAAAGGCCAACACCTGGAAGGGAGGCTGGACTAGAGCAGGAACACTGTGGGATCACAAGGCACCTTAGGAGAGCCAGCCTCAGGGGAGAAAATGGATCAGATACAGTAGTGATTAGCAACCATTGCTGCATTAGCACCTCTTTAAAAAGTGCTGAGACCTCAATAAATGAGGGTTTGATATTATGATGTATTTGGCACGGTCCTACCTGGGAGTCAGGATTCTTAAAAGTTCCTCATACGATATGAATGTGCAGCCAAGGATGAAACCTTTTGTGAATAGGTATTGATAACAAGAATTTAAAACACATGCAGGGTGTATCCAAAAAAAACAAAACCTGTATATACACTTTAACAGCTGATAGCTCAATTTTGAACATGAAATGTATTTTAATAAACACTGCCTTTGTAATTATTCAAAGTATGTGTATACATTTTTGGGATACCCTTGATATACCCGCAAAGAGTTAAAGGAGAGATCGCATTTGTGATATTCAAAGATGCTTTTAGGAGTTGTGATATTATCTGTATCCCCTGCTAGCTTTCATCTGTTACCACTGACTGTTATTGGAAGTGAGAGAGGTTTAAATAAAGAGAAGTTGTGTTAAGGATAACCAAGGAATATTCTAAAGATTAACCAAACAAAGGCCACATAAAGAAAAAATTACCTTCTTGTATTCAACAAAGTCCAATATCTAGTTGTACATGCTCAGAAACTTTATCTGCCAGATTCGTTTAGTCATGTGCCTCAGATTAGTCCTTTGCCAGCACTGGTTGAGGGTTTCAGCTATGATGACTGGAAGCGGCATTTCATTCATTTATTAAAAAATAAAAAAGGATTTACTGAAATGATATTATATGTCAGTACAGCACATAAACATACAGACAATGTTTCTTTTTTTTAAATTAAATCTTTATTGTTCAGATTATTACATTCGTTCCTCTTTTTTCCCCCCATAACTCCCCTCCTCCCAGTTCCCACCCCACCCTCCGCCCTCACTCCCCACCCACTGTCCTCATCCATAGGTGCATGATTTTTGTCCAGTCTCTTCCCACATCTCCCACACCCCTTTCCCCCCCAAGAATAGTCAGTCCATTCCCTTTCTATGTCCCTGATTCTATTATAATCATCAGTTCATTCTGTACATCAGATTATTTATTCACTTGATTCTTAGATTCACTTGTTGATAGATGCATATTTGTTGTTCATAATTTGTATCTTTACCTTTTTCTTCTTCTTCCTCTTCTTAAAGGATACCTTTCAGCATTTCATATAATACTGGTTTGGTGGTGATGAACTCCTTTAGTTTTTCCTTATCTGTGAAGCTCTTTATCTGACCTTCAATTCTGAATGATAGCTTTGCTGGATAAAGTAATCTTGGTTGTAGGTTCTTGGTATTCATCACTTTGAATATGTCTTGCCACTCCCTTCTGGCCTGCATAGTTTCTGTTGAGAAATCAGCTGACAGTCGTATGGGTACTCCCATGTAGGTAACTGACTTTCTTTCTCTTGCTGCTTTTAGGATTCTCTCTTTGTCTTTTGCTCTTGGCATTTTAATTATGATGTGTCTTGGTGTGGTCCTCTTTGGATTCCTTTTGTTTGGGGTTCTCTGCGCTTCCTGGACCTGTAAGTCTATTTCTTTCACCAGGTAGGGGAAGTTTTCTGTCATTATTTCTTTAAATAGGTTTTCAATATCTTGCTCTCTCTCTTCTTCTGGCACCCCTATAATGCTGATGTTGGTAAGCTTGAAGCTGTCCCAGAGGCTCCTTACACTATCTTCGTATTTTCGGATTCTTTTTTCATTTTGCTTTTCCGGTTGGGTGATTTTTGCTTCTTCACATTTCAAATCTTTGACTTGATTCTTGCGCTCCTCTGGTCTGCTGTTGGGTGTCTGTATAATATTCTTTATTTCAGTCAGTGTATGCTTAATTTCTAGTTGGTTCTTTATCACAACATCGAGGGTCTCATTAGATTTCTTGTAGATCTCATTAAGTTTATTGGCAGTTTCTAGAAAATTATTGAAAGACCTTAAAAGTGCGGTTTTGAGCTCTATATCCTCCATTTCTGTCATGTTTCTTTCTCCGCATTTTTTATGCTTTCTTGGTGCACCCCCTCGTGGTCTTTGTTCGCAGTCTTGTTGTAGTTAAGCCTTGATTGTTGTAGGTAATACTGGGGGGGATTTGACCTCCAAGCCAACTGGCTATGAGAATCAGCTGTGTCTGCAGTGGGAGAACTTCTGTGCTGGATCTCTAGGGCGGTGCTAATCCAGCCTTTGCCTGAGGCTATCCAGCAAATGCCTCTGTGCAGGCCCTGGGTGGGGCGGGTCCCAGGGGATCTACAGGGTGGGCAGAGCAAGCAGTTATGGCTGCTCTCAGTCCCGTCCCCAGAGGCTCTGCCGCTCAGAGTCCCAGCAACCGCTGCAAATCTCGGAGAGAAAGCTGCCTTCGAGTTCCGACCGAAGCCAGACAGTCCCGTTTGAGTCTGGGTCCCTAGAGACTCGCCCGGACCTGGAGCTCAGAGTCTGATAGTCCCTCCTGATTGAAACAGACAACCGCATCCTCAGCTGCCTGCCCGCTCCGCATGCACTCCGCACCTTAGTATTTTACTTCAGCACTGCGCCTCCTCTGAGTCTTGGTATGATTTTCTTTTTCCTCCTAGTTGTAGAGCTTCCACTCAGCCAGCCTTCCTGTGGTTCTGGATGATGTCCGTTCCGTCTTTTAGTTGTATTTTTGAAGTGGTTGTTCGAGGCAGCAAACTCCAGTGTTTACCTATGCCGCCATCTTGGTTTCTCCCAGACAATGTTTCTTATTTCAGGGAACTGACATTCTAGTGGTAGGTGCGATGAAAAAAATAATAAAGAAATCAATACATAAATCATGAAATATATCAAACAGTGAATATAGTGGACTTAACAATGTCCCTCAAAAATCCATCGAGCCCAGCTGGTGTGGCTCACTGGTTGATGTTGACCTATAAACCAGAGGTCATGGTTCAATTCCTGGTCAGGACACATGCCCGGTTGCAAGCTCAGTGCCCAGTAGGGGGTGTGCAGGAGGCAGCCAATCAATGATTCTCTCTCATCATTAATGTTTCTATTTCTCTCTCCCTCTCCCTTTCTCTTGAAATCATTTTTTTTTTTAAATCCATGAGACCTTATTTGGAAATAGGGTTTTTACAGAGATCATACTAGATTGAGCTGGGCCCTCAATCAAGCTACTAGTGACCAGTGTCCATGTAGGACGAGAGGACACAGGAAAACACATGGGGAGAAAGGCATGGAAGACAGAGGAGGCTGAGACAAGAGAGATACTTTCACAAGGCTAGGAATACTGGGAGCCACCAGAAGCTGGAAGGGGAAAGACAGGATTCTCCCCTAGAGCCTGTGTAGGGGGCATAGCCCTCCAGCACCTTGTTTCAGACTTCCAGACGTCTGGTCTCCAGAACAGAATACCTAGTTTGGGGCAATTTGTTATGATAGGCCTAGGAAACTAACACAGCAGTGATCCATTGTGGATAAATTAGAAAGAGAATTTTTTAGAGAAAGTCAATGAATGCCATTGATTCTGGGGTTTGAATGTAAATAAAGAAACACACACACAGGCACACACACCCAAAGAGCAGTAAGAACGTTCGAGATAGAAGAAATGGTTGTAGCAAAGATCCTAATGCTGTGACAAGCCTGCTACATTCCAGGATCCCAAATCAAGCCGATACAGCTTGAAAAAGGTAGGATATCAAATTAGAGTGGAATTCAAAATACTTGTCACAAATATTTATATAGATTTTAACTTCAAGTGTAATTTGAAAATGTTGGAAAATGTTAAAATAGGTAGGAATGAACTCCGTCTGATTGAGGATTTTAAAAGATCCCTCTGGTTGCTTAAGACAAAATGTATCTGTTTGGTTAGCCCGTCAACAACTAGCATATAGTCATTAGGGAGGAATAGCTAGAGGTAGGCACAGCATGTTATTTCCATATCTAACTCTTAGTGGCACGCTTTAGTATGAATACAATGGCAGTAGGAAAGCTGAGGATTTTTAAAGGAGGAAGATCGGCTTCTTCTGCATTTACTTTTCATTCATTCTCATTAGCAGCTCTAAACTGTGATTGAAGGGCTAAAACCCCTAGCTTATCAATTGATATTATTGTAACTTTCTTGGGCTAAGAATAATTCAGAGAAGTCCTGTTTGTTTATTATGTATACCTATTTCTCACAGAATGTCATAACTAAATAGCAGAAGTATTTCTAACTAATTGCATCTGAGAATATGAGATTCCCTAAGAAATGACCAAAAACATTAGCACATTAGCTTGAAATGATGGTTACGAGTTCAAAGGGCAAGTTATCCTGTATTATATAAAGAAAGAAATAATATCTTACATATATATATACTTTAATATTACATATATTTGTATACTTGCCTGATAGTGACCCCAATGTTTATAATAATTCTGAAAATTTCCAATTTATAGCTTCAGCATTTACACAATAACTTAAAGGAAAATAAATAGCGGGTAAACACTTTGTTGTAATAATAAGAAGCAGCTATAGAAATATGGAAGGGTAATATATTGTGCCCCAGTGAATTTGCCAGCGCATAAAGTTGAGAATAACAGCTAGTGAAGGCATGGTTCTTTGGTCACCAATTTCACGGGGGTGAGGGGGATCTGGAGAACTTATGCTCACCTGGGAACTTGCTCTCATCAGCTAATTTTGAGAACAGGAAAAAGGAAATTGCGTCCCAGGCAGCTTGACAGGAGACAATGGAGCAGTCTCCTTATTGCTTAAACACGCGGCATAGTGCAAAGCTAGTCTGCACTTTGCTTCGTACAAAAAGCAAAATCAGCCCCAAAGACCAGTGAAGATATTGCAAAAGGAGGATTTATTGAGCTTCATTACATCTTGAAAGGATTAGTTGCACCTGCATTTAAAGAATCTCAATTGGTTCAGATAAACATGCTGAAGGCGCCTTTTTTATTATACTTCTTTCAAGGGGAGATACCTGACTGATACGTGTGGAGTTTCAAATGCTCCAGGTTCGCCGCTGAGGAGCACGAGCGCCATCTTCTGGTAAACGAGGTGGGAACAGAAGGAGGTTTTCCTTGAACTTTTTAGGTCACAAAGTGATTGAACAAAGAATTTCGGTTCTTTGTAGCTGAATTACAGGATTGTTGAAAATATTTCCTCCTTGGGACTATATTCCACTCTAAATTACATAAAAGAAAGTAAAAATTCACTTTAAAAAGTAAAGTGGGAAGAAGGGGTTGGGACAAGGAAGACAAAGGTATGTCTTTTGGTAGAGAAAATTAACAAGAGAAGTTCTCCTTTTACAGTTAAGAGAGGAGTTTTTGGTTTTTACACCTAGTTATGTACATTTTCTTGAAAATGCCTTCAGGCAAATTCGCTATTTAAAAATCTTAAACTTCTTGATACTTAAAACATAATGTTCTCTAATCAAGAACATTAATATCAACATTTATAATTAGAGTGGGCACATAGCAAAACATTACAAAGCAGAATAGTTTTATTAGTGTTAAGCTATTTCAATAACATCTTTGTTCCACTTAAAACATTACTCACTATGCAAGGTGACTACACTTTTCCCCCAACTCCTGACCTGAATAGTAACACTATGTCTTAAACATCCATTTATTAATTTATAAAATATCATTACATTGAAGTATTTCACTTGCTCTACAAAATATACTTTGTTCCTAACTATACTTACCCATTCTGGAGTCCCCACTTAATTAGTGCTTCACATAAATTCAACATAAAACTAATCTGTGATAGACACGGCCAGGCACTTCCCAGATCCCCCTTAAAGCAGGACCTGTGGCCCTGCACTTCAGCTCGCAGCCTCCTTAGGGGTTCATTCCCCAGCTGCACCTACTGACTCTCCCAACTGCTCCCCTTCCCCTGGTCCACGCCCAGTGACTGGAGGATGGAGGAATACAGGGCCAGCCATGTGGGCCTAACTTCCAACTGCTCTAATGGATCTTTGCAGCTCCAGAGCGACTTTTAGTGTTGACTCCTATCAACCTCCGGAGCCTGCATTCAGTCTTTGCCCGATCCTGTTTCCTTACCTCCTCTCCACAGGTGTGACACCAGGGCATTTCCTAATGAACATCTTGAAGGCTCACTCCATCTCTGAGGCTGCTTCCAGGGGGTCTAAACCAGTGATGGCGAACCTTTTGAGCTCGGCGTGTCAGCATTTTGAAAAACCCTAACTTATCTCTGGCGCCCTGTCACATATAGAAATTTTTTGATATTTGCAACCATAGTAAAACAAAGACTTACATTTTTGATATTTATTTTATATATTTAAATGCCATTTAACAAAGAATAATCAACCAAAAAATGAGTTCGCGTGTCACCTCTGAGTTCTGTGCCATCATTGGAACAGAAATTCAAGCAGGAGAGTCTCACTGTGACCATTGACTTTGTTTTGTCCTCTTAAATGAAAACAAAACTTTATTTTTAACATATTCAAAAGCTACCCATCTCTTATTAAATCGTATCAAACAGACAATACATTCTTAGGTAACTGAAATGCTATATGATGCATGCTTTTGGCCATTATGTCTATTTCATATCATTTAAATACCTGTGTGTGTGTGTGTGTGTGTGTGTGTGTGTGTGTATTGATATATGGATCTAAATTGGAAAGCCTGGATAGTTTATTAGATCAGTGTTTTAAATTCCAGCTGGCTTAACTATAAAATACATATTTTAGAGGAATATGTGCAATAGAGCATATGTGCTCTTAATAATTTGAGGTGATTGATTGATCAGAAATATTTTATCTTTCCAAGTTAATAAAGTGTACTCAGTATCTCCAATTTTTAAAAGACAAGGACTAAGATTTTAAGATGGAAGGAAAATGCCCTCTAGTGGTAAACATTAATAAAACGTTTTGTTTTAAAGCATTGAACTCAAAACCTTGTTTAAAAGTGTCTGCTTTGTGCTGGATGCTCTGCTGGGCCCAGGTTACAATTATGAATAAAACAGAAAAAGTAAAACACCTCTTCTAACATGCATCCTAGTGAGAGAAGCAAACTGTAACAAAGAGAACAGAATAATTGCATAGTTAGTGAATACAATGAAGGGAACAAACAGGATTCTGAGAGAGAAGGCAAGGGGAAACTTAATTTCTCATTAATAGAATTTCTCCATTTGTAGAAAGTTTCAATCTGATTTATACTTTTTGGACTAAGGAAGGTTGTTCTTGTTGCTTATTGCTTTGGTTTAAACATTTAAGGCATGTGAGTGTATAAAACTAAAATCTCAAATTCGAAAGAGGACGCAGAGCTAAATCAATTGTCTAGCAGTGGTCGGCAAACTCATTAGTCAACAGAGCCAAATACCAACAGTACAATGATTGAAATTTCTTTTGAGAGCCAAATTTTTTAAACTTAAACTATATAGGTAGGTACATTGTTATTAACTTAATTAGGGTACTCCTAAGGCTTAGGAAGAGCCACACTCAAGGGGCCAAAGGGCCGCATGTGGCTCACCAGCTGCAGTTTGCCGACCACAGGTCTAAAGCAGTGATTTTCAACATTTTAATCTCATGGCACACATAAACCAATTACTAAAATTCTGTGATATATATATATATATATATATATATATATATATGTATATATATATACATATATATATATACATATATATATATATATACATATATATATATATATATATATAGCTGACCCGACAAAAAATAGTTATAAGTATAATTTTGATTCATTCACCCTGGACTATGGTTGTTTAGACTGTTGTCATTCTTTTATATGACAATCTAAGGGAAAAGAGGTCAGTGCCCCTGACTAAATATTGCGTGTTCTAAAGTTTTATGTGGCACAGCAGTGTGCCATGGCATACTGGCTGAACATTGCTAGTCTGGAGACATCCTGGATTACTAATCCACATACACAGCATCTAAAATGTTATATAGCAGTTCTTCAGGTGTCACAAAATAACAGAGTAGTAAGGAGAAACTTACTGTATTTCCTGTAGAAGGGATTCACAAATACATAATAATTTAGAGCCTTTTTCTCACTACAGATCATATTATTGTTAAAAAATATATACAAATAAATTATGGAATTTTCCCAAGTCCTATCAATTGCATGAGCTTTTGGCAAAAGGAAAATGAACTTCCAGGTTCTATAAGATGCGAATGTCTTTGTTATCTGTCTTCCCTGGACTCTCAAAATTTGTTACAGGATTAGATCCTTCACACAAATAAATAAATAAGAATCACATATCTTAATGTAAAATGCAAAATTGTAGAAGTCCTAGAAGATACCATAGGAAAAAATATGGATAACTTTTGGTTCAGAGATGAGTTTTTAAGATAAAAAGCCAAAGACAGGATCCATCTAAGAAATAATTGATAAACTAGATTTCATTAAAAATAAAAATTTCTGATCTGTGAAAGACAATATTAAGAGAACAAAAATACAAGTCACAGACTGGGAAAACATATTTGTAAAAGACATATCTGCTATAGGACTGTTCTCCAAAATACACAAAGGATTCATAAAAGTCAACAATAAGAAACAATCAATGAAAAATGGGCAAAAAACTTTCACAGACACCTCACCAAAGAAGACATACAAAAGCATAAAGGCATCTGAAAAGATGTCCCACATCATACATCACTAGGGAAATGCAAATAAAAACTGCAATGCCATTCCATGACATGCCTACTCAGCTGGCCAAACCCAGACCCTGACAACATCAAATACCAGCAAGGATGTGGAGCAACAGGATCACACAGTTTCCTTGCTGATGGAATGCAAAATAGTACAGCCACTTTGGAAAAAACGTTTGGTGGTTTCTTACAACATTAAACATCCTCTGGCCATATGAATCAGCAATTGTGCTACTTGGTATTTACTCCAAGCAACTGAAAATGTATGCCTGGGCAAAAGCCTGCAGACAGATGTTTATGATGGCTTTATTCATAATAGATAAAACTGGGAAGCAATCCAGATGTCTTTGTGTAGGTAAATGGATAACTATTGTACATTTAGACAATGGGGTATTATTCAGTGCTTTTAAGAAAGGGCTATCAAGCCTTGAAAAGACAGGAGGAAACTTAAATGAATATTAGTGAGAGCAGCCAATCTGAAAAAACTCCACCTGTGTGATTCCAACCACATGACCTTCTGGAAAAGGCAAAAATGGAGACAGTAAAATAGTCAGTGATTGCCAGCTTTTGAGGGGAGAGAGGAAGGATCAATAGATGGAGCACAGAGGATTTTTACATTAAAACTACTCTAGGCCTAACCGGTTTGGCTCAGTGGATAGAGCATTGGCCTGCAGATGAAAAGGTCCCAGGTTCAATTCCGGTCAAGGGCATGTACCTTGGTTGCAGGCACATCCCCAGTAGGAGGTGCGCAGGAGGCAGCTGATCGATGTTTCTCTCTCATCGATGTTTCTAACTCTCCCTCTCCCTTCCTCTCTGTAAAAACTGAATAAAATTTATAAAAAAACAAAACCAAAACACTACTCTATATAATATTTACAATGATGGATGTCTGGCCAAACCCATAGAATGTATGCCACTACCAAGAGTGAACGCTAATGTCAGTTATGGAATTAAGCGAAAATGATGTGTCACTGTTGGTTCATCAGCTATAACACATGTGCCACTGTGGTGGTGATGTGATAATTAAGGAGGCTGTGCATGTTTGGGGGCAGGGAATATATGTGAAATCTCTTTCCCTTTCTGTCAAAATTGCTGTGAACCTAAAACTGCTCCATAAAAAAGAAGTCTTTTCAGAAACTAAGTTAAAAAATGCATTGATTAAGGATGTCTTTAGAGGGGCTTTTCGGTTGCTGCCATCTTGGAACTCCCTCATCAAGGTTAAATTAGCAACACCTCAGTATATGTCTTCTCCTCACAAATTTAATCTCAGTGCCCAGGATTGAGAGTTGTGAAAAAAAATAAGCAAATGACTAATGGGTCGATGAGTATAAATAGGGAAAGAGTTTATTATCACATCAAAGCAGTAATTGATTTCCTTTATTTCGGGGAACATGTTTGTCCACCACGTGCTATATCTGTGCATGTTTCCTAATAAGCCTTGTCCTTTCCCATCTGCTCTGAATGAGAGCACCAGTTTTGTTAGTGATCCGCCAAGGATGCCAGGCCACTCCTAATTTTCTAGTTCATAAAGCATCCGAGTGAGCACGGAATTCTGGAATGAGGGCAGATAAGTAAATAATTCACAGTACACGTTTTTATAGGTGAAGATACAGAAAGAATGAAGTCTAGGGCTGGACACACTAATACTACGAGTGCAAAAATATTGGAATGAAACCTGCATGGGCGTTTTATTCTTTAATCCATTTATTTCCCTCGGGATTTAGGTAATCATATTTAGAAACTAAATATTTTAATAAGACTCTGACTAACAGAGCTGAGCGCAGAGAGCAGTTTGTTAGTAATCATGGAGAAAATTATTCTAAGTCCACACCCACTAAAACATCATGTGCAGCCAGCCGATATCTTTCTTTTCTTTTTGCAGAGGAAAAACAAGTGCTCCTAAGTTTCTTCCAAGACACTATGGACAATTTATTATAAATAAAAAATAGGTGACAGCTGAAACCAGCTCGTGAAAAACCAAACTCTTGCCATAATGAGGGATTTTTTTCCTCTCTCTCTCTTTCCCTTTTTTTGCTGATCCCCCCATGAAAACAAACAAACAAAACAAAACAAAAAACCAACCTCACCCACCAGAGCTGTCTACCTGCTCTCTCTATGAGTTTGTCTCTGGTTTGCTTGGTAGTTCAGATTGTTCATTGAATCCACATATGAGTGAAATCCTATGGTACTTGTCTTTCTCTGACAAGCCTATTTCATTTAGCATAATGCCCTCCAGCTCCATCCACGCTGTTGCAAAGGGTAAGATTTTCTTCCTTTTATGGCAGAGTAGTATTCCATTGTGTACGGGTACCACGGTTTTTTGTGCTTTCAGGTATCAATGGACACTTGGGCTGCTTCCAAATCTTGGCTTTGTAAATAATTCTGCAATGAACATAAGGGTGCATATATTCTTTCAAATTAGTGTTTCGGGTTTCTTCAGATAAATTCCCAGAAGCGGAGTTGCTGGGTCCTAAGTCAGCTCCATTTGTAGGTTTTGAGGTGACTCCATGCTGCTTTCCACAGTGGCGGAACCATAATGAGCTTTAATGAAAAGCAATGGCTTTTAACAAGTTTGAAAATCTAACAACATTAACATTTTCAGACTATGAGTCAGAAACATAAAGAATAAATTGCTAAATATCAAGGAAATAAAATGTTAACACATTTCCTCGCACAACTACTTGTTAAGAAATTGGGATTTCTTGAATTTAATCTGAAGTAAAATAAATAAAAATGAGTTTATTATTGTCCTTTTCTCTCATGCCAAAAACTGGGAAGGACAGCTTACCATTGAGAATAATGCCCTTCGTAGCTTCATAATATGAGCATTTGGAGACAAATGAACAGTTTTTATGATCCTCTTCTTTATTTGTCAGTCTATTTAATAAATTTTTTTAAAGATTTTTTATTGAGTCTTTTTTAGAGAGAAAGAGAGGGAGAGACAGACAGAGAGAGAGAGAGAGAGAGAGAGAGAGAGAGAGAGAGAGATCCATCAATGTGAGAATAAAATATCAGTTGGTTGCCTCCTACACGCCCCCTACTGGAAATGGAGACACAATCTGGACATGTACACTGATGGGGAATAAAACTTGCAACTCTTCAGTGCAAGGGACGACGCCCAATCAACGGAGCCATACTGGCCAGGGCCATTCAGTAAACTTTTATCTGTTCTTCCACTCGAGCATGTTTCCCAAAGTGTTTTCTGTCGATTCCTTGGGAATCCTGAACCCCATTCTCAGGATCCATAAGATCAAAAGTACAGTTACTTGAGGTTATTTGAGCAAAGATCAATTGGAATTGGGCAGCGCCAACCTGGAAGTGATTAGGACTGCTCCCCCAACAGGAGTCAGGAGAAAGACTTCTATAAAGAAAGTGTGGAAGCGAAGAAAATAAATTATTGGAATGGCTATAATTGAAAGTCTAGTTGGTTGTTTGCGATTGTTTGTCCCTAGCATTTTGATTTCATAGCCTTGAGGCATTTATAGACTTAGATTTGGGTTTGCTTATGCAGGCCACCATGGCATTAGAGCTAGCTACATTAAGTTTAAAGGCTTCTTTGTTTAAATAATTAAACAATTCCCCCATTTTGCTCATCTTCTCATTTGTGAGATAGTAATCGAAAACTTGGTATAAGCATCGCTCTCTGTCACCATTAGGCTTAAGTTGCTCTTGTCTCATTGTACAACTCATAGCTTATGATGTCAGATCCGTGGAAATCTTATTTTTGCTGCTCATTTTGGTTATTTTCTCCAAACCCAGTGAGACCATCTGACGAGCTGCTGGTGGCTGTGAATGTGTATTTAAGGCCCGTGAGGGAGCATAGTGCACCAGGGACACTACAGTGATGACCTATTAGGAGGACAATACCAAGAGAAGGAAGTATACTCCCAGCCAAGGCCCCCCTGAACCAAACCAGTTGCTGGTATCAAAGAATGTAGCTGAAGGGGCATTAACCTGATTTAGCCAAGTAGCTTGTTTGTTAATTAATTATACTTGCTGCAATACCAGAGGTGTTGGTGCATGTGCAGCAAAAGCTATTCGCTATGGCAGATTCCTCCTTGCTCATCCAGTAAGTTATCTAAAGCAGTACCATGATCTAAAACCACCTTAGCAGGAGAGTCTAGGACTTTTTGTTAGTGGTCTGACATACTTCTAATAATGTTTTTTTCTTGCAATTTTGGTTGTATATATTTTGATTGCTTCTTAATTTAACAATAATTTTGTAAGAGAATTTACTATAGAGACACTAGAAAAAGTGTCTGTTGGAATTATTTTAGTCTATCAATTAATATCATGTAAGTTTTTAGGATTGTTGTCAATTTGAGGAGATGTCTACCAAGTTTCTTCCTTAAGAAGCCAAATTAATATAGGGCATATCAAAGTCTCTTAAATATTCCATTTCTTTATTATAGTAGCATATTGTAGGTTTTATATTGTTTTTATTATCAGTATTTTCAAATGTGTGACTATGATTTACTTATCTTGGATAACTTGATCATCCTATAATAAATATGTCTGTTCATTACTATACTCAAAATTTATCTCTTCCTCTTAAATTTCTGTTTTAGTATTAATCTAAATGTTTTTTGCTACAACTCACTTCTGCATATCAGAATGATTTCTACTGATATTATTGCGCATCCCTATCATTTTGTTTTATATTTCATCTTTCCTGAACTTTCAACTTTTTAGTAAATAAATTTTAAAGTGACAAAAAAGTTACCTTTTAAATATGTCCATGTGAGTAATCTATAATTTCTCTCTTGTTTTATCAAGCAATCCAAACCATCTTTCCAAATTGCAATTAAAATAGCACATTTAAGCTTTATCAACTTTGAAATACATTTTCATATTTTGCTTATATTCTGGTTTCACTTTTAAATCTTCAAAACTACATTTACAACTTTATAATAAGGAGCAGATTTTCTCTTTAGAGAAAAACCCAACTTGTCAAATGTGTTTAAGATAAACCAAAGACAAAACTTGTAATTATGGCAAAATACCAAAGTCGTGTTTCTGGTATCCCAGCAGTAGCTCTCTCTTTAAGGACATCAAGGTTAGGAATTTATGGCACATATTCTGTGTAGTTGGTGCTGTTTTTATGGAATGCTTTCAGCTCTTAAAAGTAATATTGCCATATAACAGACTATGAATATTACTTAAAGGTAAGTTAAAACCACGCTAATTTTCTATTTATCAAATAGTTTTTTTAAAAAAATCACTCCAAGGATTTTCCACTGTAATAGTAGGACAAGTAATTGTCAGTGATTGCTATTTATTATGTAACTAGAGGCCTGATGCACGAAATTTGTGCACGGGTAAGGTCCCTAGGCCTGGCCGGTGATCAGGGACAATCTGTGGGGCAACCGGCCAGGCAATCAGGGGGCCCCCCTGACATCCACCTTGGCTGACCTGGGGCCTGCGGGCTAGAGGCAGCTCCTGCATTGAGCATCTGCCCCCTGGTGGTCAGTGCATGTCATAGTGACCGGTCATTCCACCTGCCATTCCACTGTTTGGTCAATTTGCATATTAGGTTTTTATTATATAGGATGTAAAATATACAGGTATGAGTTATATTTGTTTTCTAGTTTATTTATTTGGATCATTATTCTCTATATACTTTATAATGATTTCAATTAATCTTAGAATGTTTTAAGTTAGTTACATATGTTCCATTTGATATTTTCCAAGTCCCCTTGAAAATGTGGCTCATATTCAGCAATTAATTTAGGATTGCATATAAAATTTTCACTTATAGAACATCACTTTTCATCTTGACCACTGAAAGCAAACATAGTTTGCCTAAAAATGTGTAACTGAGACTCTATTTTCAGTATTTCAAAATAAAGTCTGTTTGTTGAGAATAGTTTACACAAAACAAGATAGGCAACCTTTGATTCTGCATAAAATTAACTAGAATCTTCTAAAATCCTGAAAATTTAAAAGTATTGTTTCATTTTAGTAAGTTCTGTGTTCTATTTGATTATCTAAAACTATTAGTATGATAATAATCATAAAAACAAGCTCTCTGTTATTAAATAATTTTGAATAAAGTTATTGCTTAGCATAACAATCTACTTATATAAAAACCCTGGGTGTAACATCACGGCCAGAACCGCGACCAAACAGAAGGAAGTCAGTCCTGCAGGGGTTGTCTTAGAAATGGCTGCACCCTCCCCCAGCTATTTCCTGGAGGGCAAGGTTTCAGGCAGGAACCTGCCCTCAGGGTGAGGTTTCAGGCAGGAACCCGCCCTCGGAGCGGAGTGTAGAAGTGAAATGATTTGTAATGGATCTATTACTGAAGCTACCTTTGGAAATACTTTATCTATACATCAGTGGTTCTAAAACTTGGCTGCACATTAGAGTCACTTGGGAATCTTTTTAAAATCCTTATTCCTGGGCCTCATCCTCCAGAAATTCTGTTTCTTTGTTACTAATGTTGTGGCCCCACCCCATAACAAAGAAACACTTTCTGGAGGATGAGGCCCAGGAATCAGGATTTTAAAAAGATTCCCAGGTGATTCTAATGTGCAGCCAAGGTTGAGAATCACTGCTATAGATAATATTAAAAATATACCCAAACATGCAATTCTTTGTCCAAAAAATGAGCATGTTCAAAAATTAAATAAAGAAAATTTGGATATACTAGATGGAGATTTTCACACATATATGAGTGATGATTCCATTGATTCCACAGATGATGCTGAAAAGGAAAATTTTCCCATCAAATTAGTTAATAGTATTACTCCTTCAGGAATGCCGTGTCATAAATTAAAATTGAAAGTGGGTGCAATCATCATGCTATTGAGAAATCTCAATAATAAATGGGGTCTTTATAATGGTACCAGATTTATTATCAAAAGATTACGACCTAACATTATCGAAGCTGAAGTATTAACAGGATCTGCAGAGGGAGAGGTTGTTCTGATTCCAAGAATTAATTTGTCCCCATCTGACACTGGCCTCCCATTTAAATTGATTCGACAATGGTTTCCCGTGATGCCAGCATTTGTGATGACTATTAATAAATCACAAAGACAAACTCTAGACAAAGTAGGCATATTCCTACCTGAACCCGTTTTCGCACATGGTCAGTTATATGTTGCTTTCTCTCGAGTTTGAAGAGCATGTGATGTTACAGTTAAAGTTCTAAGTACTTCATCACAAGGGAAATTAGTCAAGCACTCTGAAAGTGTTTTCACTCTTAATGTGGTGTACAGGGAGATATTAGAATAAGTTTAATCACTTTATCAGTCATTGTTTGCATCACTGTTGTTTTTATATCATGTTTCTGTTGTTTTCATATCATGTTTTTGTTGTTTTTATATCATGCCTCTGTTGTTGTTATATCTTTTTGTTACTGTTTATTTATTAATAAATTTATATATTATTTTCATATATATTTTACTAATTTCCTTTCATCTCTCACACTTCTATTATAGAGAAAGGTCAAATAGCAATATTAAAATATCTCCGCTAATTAATTCTCTTTTTTTAAAAAAAATGTATTTTATTGATTTTTTACAGAGAGGAAGGGAGAGGGATAGAGAGTTAGAAACATCAATGAGAGAGAAGCATCGATCAGCTGCCTCCTGCACACTCCCCACTGGGGATGTGCCCACAACCAAGGTACATGCCCTTGACCAGAATCGAACCTGGGACCCTTGAGTCTGCAGGCTGATGCTCTATCCACTGAGCAAAACTGGTTAGGCAATTAATTCCCTTTTAATGTGCTTGAATTTCTTGCACTGGGCTACTAGTCTGTAATAAAGATGATGGTGTTTGTCAAAATATGAAGTTGCAACTCACTTTTGTGAATGATCTGCTGACTAATTCATTGACAGGGTTTTAAAAATTATTAACTCTATCTTCTTTCTGCCTTTTTTATTTCTTGTTTTGTATGTGTTCTAATTCTCATAATGTTTCTTATCTCTTGTCATCATTTTTATTGCCTATATTTTTATATTGGCCAAGATTTTCCACATAACATACACAAACGTATTCACAATGCAATAAGGACATAACAATTATAATCCTTGTTTCTGCAACTAGCCACATGGCTGATGCTGGTATTTATAACTACCTTCTTTCACTACCGTCAGCAAATAGCGAAGCTCGTTGTGGTTGTTTGCCTGGTGAATGGACCCGAACTTTCGTTCCTGAAGGGCCTGGGACATTCACAGTCCCCCATGAAGTTGCCCATGGACTTCAATGGCAGGGCATGGTAGTACTAAGAAACACCTAACGGATCTGACTTTCAGACACACTCCTCTTTATTTCCATTGCAGAGTAGCAGTCCAATTTCCCCTCGGTTATCAGGATCAATAAATTCAGTAAGCACACTAACTCTCCTTTATGCCTGCAGATCAGAGGCATGAGGACCTCCAAGTGGCTGGGAGGCAGTCTTAACTTCTATTTCAGTGGAATAATTGGGGCAAGCCTTCCTCCTCTTGGCACTAAGACCTCTAGACCAGCATCAGGAAGAAAGCATTTTGCTAGTGGATCACCATGTCTAACAGTGTTACTCCCATTCTCACCTCTTTTTCCTGAACCCGAGAATTCTGGCTATTGGAAAAACAGCACATATATTGGTAGCTGATGTACAGCCTCCTGGAGAACATGAACTGAGCCCTAAGATATATTTCTACCTATTGATTGTAATTGGGTCTTCAGAAAGCTATGTAACCATTCTGCCAAGTCAGCTGCTTCAGAATGATGGGGAACACAGGAAGGCCCAAGGGTTCCAAGAGCATGGGTCCACTAGTGCACTCCATTCGCTGTGGAGTGAGTTCCCTGATCAGAAGCCATGCTATGTGACAGTGTAGAAGGCATTCTGTAAGCCCACGGACGGTAGTTTGGGGAGAAGCATTGCATGCAAGAATGCCAAATCTCTATACATAGAAGTACACCAGTAAGAACAAAATAGTGCCCTTCCCATGATGATTAGCAATCCAATCTAATGAACCTATCACCGGGTAGAAGACTGATGGCCCCAGGGAATTATGCCATATTGGGGGCTCAGTGTTGATTTCTGTTGCTGGCAGACTAGAAAATGCGCTACTGAAAAAACATTTCTAGAATTATATTCCAGAGTACACACAATATCTTAGCAATATTATTAGATGTGCTGTTTGAAAGTGACTGCATGTAATATTTTAGTGCTAGCATATGAGTCAGGCAGATTATAGCAGTTAAAATTCTTGAAAGATGTATGTTTCTGAGGTATCATAAAAATCTTTAGAAAATATGGTTCTATATGTTGAATAATAAATAGAATAATAGTTTGTATTTTTTCATAAAAATCAGCATATTGTCTTACATACCAGAAGCTCATTATATATGTTGATATTGTTTTTATTCTCACTTTCAGCCAAATTTGATTTTAGGTAACATAACCATTTAATATTGGGTAACAGGTTTATTTAGTGCCCCTCATAGTTCCTTCCAATTAACAACAATGTTGAATAGGCCTTGGTTGAGTGGCTCAGTTAATTGGAGCGTCCTCCACTGCACCAAAAGGTTGCAGGTTTGATTCCCCGGCAGGGTCAGGGCACATACCTAGCTTGTGGGCTCAATCCCCAGTTGAGATATGTATGAGAAACCAGTCAATGTCTCTCTCTCTCTCTCTCTCTCTCTCTCTCTCTCTCTCTCTCTCTCTCTCCCTCTCTCTCCCTTTCTCCATCCTTCCCTCTCTCTCTCTAAAAATCAATAAAAAAAAATCCTCAAGTGAGGTTCCAAAAAGAAAAAAAGTGTCAAGTAGACTAGAAGACATTCCTTATTGCAAGTGACCATAACTTTAACAGGAAACCCAAGAAGCAGAGTGCAATGTTTTCCATGTTATCAGAACTGAGAATTTATGGAATTCTGATCAATTTTGAGCCACTGTGAAATTTAAATTCTCAGAGTGTAGAAAGTGATTCTAATGAAAAAATTATAAGAGTTAGTCTGAGTGAATCACACACCTGTATATGAAACAATATCCTGAGAGAAATTTACTAGGGCTTAACTGTAATAAAGAGACTTCAAGGTGTCATAGGGAAGAGCTTTTTGATATATTAAACCTTAAAACCTTCACCAAAGAAGATGGTGGAGCCCCCTTCTCTGGCGATCTAGATGAAAAAGTAGACGGATTTCGTCTTTCAGACTAAAACCCAAGTAGTGTCAGGAACCCATCCAGAGGACCTTTCTGTTCTGTGATTCCATTATTTGAACCGTTTGTGAAATCCTAGCCTTTCAATTGCTTTCTGGTGCTTGCCTCCTATTAAGTCCCAGAGGTCTATTTCCCTCCCAGGCACCAGCCCACTTAAAGCAAAGCAGTCATGGGAGTTGCCAACTCATCAAAAGCAGGGTCTAGTCCAGCATTAACCTAATTATATGCTGCAACCACTTTGCTTATGCATCTGGGAGTAACTCCTTGGCCTCCAGCCAGCCACTCTGGGATTGGATTTTCAAGTGACATAGCCAGTTACTTTAAAATGTTTACTTCCTGAATGCCGGAGATGGCATGTCATCTTCACAAAGGGGCAAATCCACAACGGGATCAAAAGCCTCTGCTCCTGTTAGCCAGCCTGGCTTTGCCAAGGTTTCTCTGAACTCATATTTTCTCAGTAATGGTGCGGCATCTTGTTCATTACAACTCGCTCTGAGATGATGAAGTCATTATGCGCCTTGCTTTTCCTTCACAGAGCATTGGTAAGCATTTTTTAAAGAAATTTTCATATAAATCTTTGAGATTTCTGGCCAGGAAATTGGGCAGACATCTGGAAAAGAAGCAGCATCGCCTATCTCCATCCAAAATGTGTTTTGTTTCATGTCTATTTTTTTTTTTTTCAAAAGACAATATGCAAATTCCTTAGTCATGAGCCTTTCTGGAGCAAAGGTGTCTGAATAGTCTATGGGTTATCTTGTGTATCTTAGAAAACAAGCTCTATGTTTCTCTTCTATCCCTACATTTCAGAGGGCTACAGTGTGCTGCAGAGCTCACATGTATTAAATCAATAGCATTTACTGTTGGCAGAAAAGCATAATCTGCACCCAATGAGTAGAAACATAAATGCAACCTCACAAGGAAGTTAGTCAATAAGCTCATTTCTTCTCCATCTGTTGCTGCTGGGTTTGGCTGGCTTCCCCTTGTGGTGGTTTGTAGTATCCGTCTTCGGATACGTTTTCCTTGGTTGAGGCTTTATGGGATGGTTTCCTGAGCTGTTATAAGACTCTTTTCCACACTCATTGAGTGGCTGCCTTGATTGATCTTAACAGCACCTTTGAAAATGCTGGTGGAAATCTTTTCTTAGTTGAGGTTTTTAGATATTGGCTATATAACTAAATAAGGAGTTCCATATTTCAAAGTAGTGTGTTTGGAAGGGTGCCCAGAGTAAAGAAAACATTAACAGGCATAAAAAGCCAGCATATGGATACTATAAGGCGTATGATGGAAAATGTCCAAATAAAGTAGTGGAACCTTCCAATCAAAGAGTGTGAGGGGCAGTAAGGAAAATATGTTCTTTCTTATGTTTCTGCCAAAATGTAAGGACAATACAACCTATAGAGTAAATTCAGCAGATGCTGGAAACTGGAAAAAAGAATACTAATTGCATACTTTAAAATAACATACTACTTATGTCTGAGTTTGATTGCAGTTAAATTCTGTTATTTGATCTATTTTATGTTATTGTCTCTGTGTTATTTGGTCTAAAGATCACCTTAAATGAATATAGTTAGATTGTACTAAATTGTCCTCACAGAAATAATGAAATAGTATCATTTCCTTAGGAAGATCAACCAAAATATGTCCTGAATTCAATCAGTTGGTAATTGTCTTTAAATTCCTATTATGCATCTAGAAATACAAGAGGTATATAAGTGTGGAATATGGCATAATTGCTTCTTTTAAAAATTTTAAAGTTGGTTTAAAAAATGGTAGTAGTCTCCACATGTTTTTGTCCACTCTAGGGCAGTTATTTCAATATTTTTTATAATAAAGATTTTTTTATTCCCAATTTCTAAGGGACATTTTATTTGGAGTTCTGAATATAAAGGCTAAGTTGATTATTTTTATTTGACACACATAGCTTTTAGGTAAGGGTTGTCATGTGTTTTATGAAATTTAAAGGTCCTTTTGATGGTAAGAAATAACCAACTAACACCAGGTAGATGAAAGGCAGGACTTCTTGTTAGTTATAGCTCCCAACTAGAGAAGGCTGCCAGGCAGGGCCACACAGGGCTTTTGCACCAGGGACATGGCAACAGAAAGCTGGAGCTGATTAGGGCCGATGCACAGTGGCCTAGAGTGCGCGTGCCCAACAAGGGAAATGGTCGGGTGTGTACTTGATTAGCTGCTCAAGAAGAGAAACTGGTTGACCTTTGCTCAGGACCTCAAAACTGGACCAAAACAACATAATTTAAAAACACACACACAATAACAGCAACACTGTATGATATGATACAGATCTAAACTGAAAACATTCTTTGTAATTCATTCATATTTTCAATAAATATTTAATGAACACACATTATGTGTTGAATCCAAGATGGACAGCTAGAAAATAAGAATGAACAAGAGGATTTAAGTTTAATGGGAGACAAAAGCAATGATGACAATTTAATTATAATCCTCAGAGAGTCACATAAGTTGCCATTGAAACACAAAGGTAGGTGTTACTTCTATAGTCCAGACCACTCAGGGGAAGTTTTCAAACATAGGATGCATCATTAACAAAGATAAAAAAGCTAGATATAATTTAATAAGCAGCAATCTTAGAAAAAAGCCTAGTACAAGTATACTGTATAAATAAATCAAAAAAGTCCCAGAAAGATAAAGAGACTTGGTTTATATCACAGATAGTATAGGAAACAGCTTATAATACCTCCCCAGTCAGTATTCACCTATCTTTTCCCTTGTATGGTCAACATCAACTTTGTTTAACTGAAAATTCCACATATTTGACTGTCTGAACATGATATGTAAGTGTTATAATAACCTGGCCAGAGGACCTATAATAAAGAAAAGATTTAGAATTGCTTTTTTTTTTTTTTAATGAACACATTTTAAAAGAATGGAATTCTTTTTTTTTTTCTGCATCATTAAACTCTCCCCTCCCACAGTCGTCATGTCTAAATCAGAGACTCCCAAAGAGCCAGAACAGCTGTGGAAGCTCTTTATCAGAGGTTTGAGCTTTGAGACAATCCATGAGAGCCATGGTGAGCCATGGGGGACGCTCACAGACTGTGTGCTCCAGAGGCTGTGGGTCTGTCACCTATGCCACCGTGGAGAAGGCGTGTGTGGCTATGAATGAAGGCCACACAAGATGGATGAAAGAGTGTGGAACCAGAGAGGGCTGTCTCAGGAGAAGATTCCGAAATACCTGGTGCCACTTAACTGTGAAAAAGACTTTTGTTGGTGGTATCAAAGACACTGAAGAACTAAGGGATTATTTTGAACAGTAAGGGAAAATTGATTGAAATCATGACTGATCAAGGCAGTGGCAAGAAAAGGCTCTGCTTTTGTAACCTTTGATGACCATGACTCTGGAGACAAGACTGTCTTTCAGAAATACCACCCTGTGAATGGCCACAACTGTGACGTAAGGAAAGCCCTATCTAAGCAAGAGATGGCCAGCGCTTCATCCAAAGTGGTTCTGAAAATGTTGGTGGGAATGACCCTTCAGTGGTGGAGGAAACTTCAGTGATCGAGTCGGCTTTGGTGGCAGCTGTGGTGGCGGATATGGTGGCAGTGGGGATGGCTGTAATGGATTTGGTAATGATGGAAGCAATTTTAGAGGTGGCAAAAGCTACAATTATTTTGGCAATTACAACCACCAATCTTCAGATTTTGGACCCATGAGAGGAGGAAACTTGGGCGGCAGAAGCCCTGGTCCTTATGGTGGTGGAGGCCAATTCTTTGTCAAACCACAAAATCAGTGGTGGGGCTATGGCTCTTCCAGCAGCTGCAGTAGCTATGGTAGCAGCAGAAGGTTTTAATTACTGCCAGGAAACAAAGCTCAGCAAGAGAGTAGAGCCAGAGAAGTGGCAGGGAAGCTACAGGTTACAACAGATTTGTGAACTCGGCCATGCACAGTGGTGGCAGGGCCTAGCTGCTACAAGAAGACATATTTTAGACAATACTTATGTGAATGGGCAAAAATCTCGAGGGATGAATTTATGACTAATTGTATCGCAGGTTATTTTAGTTTCTTTTCTGTGGAAAGTGTAAAGCATTCCAACCAAGGGCTTTAATGCAGTCTGGTGTGTGTTTTTGCAACTCATGCTGTTGATTGCCAAAAGTAATAGTCTGAGCATAATGCTAAATAAATATGTATTTAAAAAATAAGAGAATGGAATTCTTTTTCATTGGATTAATAATATATGGACCCTCACCTGGTCTGGAAACCTTAGACCTGAACTTTATGGTGGCTATAACTGGTGTTGATCTTGGTTTGAAAGCATAAAGCAGAGAGTAAAATAAAGTTAGAGTCTCATGCAGAGACATAAATGAGCTCTAAAATGTTCAATGTTAAATCCAAAAGAAAAGACAGGGAGCAAATTCAAGGATTAGTGAATGGGACGAGTGAGCTGAATCTTGGAATCCAGCCTGGTAATACAACCTAAACAAGGGTTGGGGAGGAAAGTTGTAAAATGAATATTGATGACTTCATCTGTGGGTAAGGGGGGAGCCCTTAATCACACTATGTGTTGATGATAGAATTTTACCTTCTAAAATTGAGGCTTTCCATTTGTATTTTATGACATTAAAACACCTCTGCACTGGAGGAAATATATTGGGATAGTTGATTTTTATGTAATAGTAAACTATATTATAATATTTACCTTAATATTAAAGTAATTAACTATATTATATTGATTTAGAACCCTATAGAATTACACCTTGATTATGTAAAATATTATTTTTAAAATTTATCTTTATTGTTGAAACTATTACAGATGTCCCTCTTTCTCACCATTGACCCCCATCCATCCTGCTCACACCCCTTCCCAGGCCTTCACCAAACTATTATCTGTCCATGGGGTATGCATATCTATATATATAAAAGCCTAAGCAACCAGATGACTGGTTGGTAGCTATGATGCACACTGACCTCCAGGGGGCAGATGCTCAATGCAGGAGCTGCCCCCTGGTGGTCAGTGCGCTCCCACAGCGGGAGCACTGCTCAGCTGACAGATGGGCACCAGACATCAGGTTCATGGCTGGCAAGTGCAGCTGTGGCAGCATGAGCCTTTCCCATGGACACTCCCCCTGCCCACGTGAGCAGGGGCAGGGGCAGGTGCAGCAGGGGCAGGATGAGCTGAGCAGGAGTGGCGAGGTGCCCAGCCTGGGCTCAAGCTCCTCCCAGGCTACCTGCCTCTTCACTCACTACTTCCTGCAGTGTGGGATCGACCTGGACAGTGGACTGGACCCCGACGAGCTGGCAGGTAAGGCCAGGCTGCAATGGCGCAGAGTTCCACTGATCCCTGCAGGCCAGGCCGAGGGACACCACTGATGCACAAATCCATGCACCGGGCCTCTAGTATGCATATAAGTTATTTGCTTAGTCTCCCTCCCCCTACCCCTTCCCTCTGAAATTCATTAGTCTGTTGCAGGCTTCAGTGTCTCTGGATGTATCTTGTTCATCAGAGACTAATAAAATTTATTAGGTGTAACTCCAGAAGTCCCTCTATAGGAAGTTTCAAAAGACAGTTTAGAAAAAGTAAATAAACTGCTTATAGTTTCATTGGATATGTCACATCAACATATAGCCAAATAAACATATAAAATGTTTCAAATGTAGGCACCATGTATGTGAAGTAGTTGACTTTTTAGGTTATCATTTCTTTGTCACTGAAGATGCAGAGTGTAACTTTGTAGTATTTGTCCCCCAAATGCTTAATCTCTACTTCTGAACCAATCCCTGAACCTTCGGTAACTCGGGCCTTAAAAGAGATTGTGTCCAACTCAAATTGACTGTCATTATTCTCCTATGCAAATTTCCCCTTATTGCTAAACTATGTCTTTTTATACTCGGCTCATTTAAATTATGATTGAAACAAGGTACAATTTTTTTTAATCCTCACCCAAGGATATTTTTTCATTGCTTTTTACATAGAGTGGAAGGGATGAAGGGAGAAGGAGAAAGAGAGAGAGAAACAAACATCAATGTGAGAGAGACACATTGACTGGCCGCCTCCCTCACATGCCCCCTACTGGGGCCAGAGAATGAACTCCTAACCCAGGTATGTACCCTTGACTGGGAATCCAATCTGTGACCCTTAGGTGCACAAACCTATGCTCTAACCACTTAGCACACAGCCGAGGGAAAACAAGGTACAATTATTAAATTGGGTTGTATGTCTCTCGAGGCATACATAAATAGATTTTGCTCTTGAACTGATCTCTGCCATGCCACCTTCACCACCATCTTCATGCCATTGACTTATGGACAGTTGCACTTAGAATGTCCTATACTCTGAAGTTAACTAATTACTTCATAGTTTTGTCATTAAATGTGTTTTTTGCATCTTCCATATTATCCTTATACAGGTAGTATACACATAGATAGATTGTACTTCATTATCATATCTGTCAAGCTTGGCCTATTAATTCCATTGTGATAACTGACACATTTGGTAGACTTATTTCCACCATTTTATTTTACACTAGAGGTCCAGTGCACGGATTCGTGCACATTGAAAGGAAATTAATTAGAAGGTGGCCAGCAGGGTGGGACTGGGCAAGACGGGCCGGACACACGTTGGAGCCAACTTTTCACAGTCCCTCCCTGGATGGCTAGACCTGGGACAATGCCGGGGTTCAAAAGGCATCTGCAGAATGAATGGGGTCCCTCCAGCAGGTGGGGTCCCTTGGCCTGGCCTATGGGGACCAGGCTGAAACTGGCAGTCTGACATCCCCCAAGGGGTCCCAGAGTGTGAGAGGGCACTCTGCAAAGTTGCTGTCACTCAACAGCTCCTGTGTTGAGCATCTGCCCCCTGGTGGTCAGTGCGTGTCATACCTACTGGCCATTTTATATATATAGATTCTTAATGTCACTTTTTCTGCTTCCTTTTATCTTATATTTTAATTTTTGGCATACCAATTATTTTATCATTTTAATTTTTTCTCTTTGACTAGGAATACTTTGAAATTTCATTACATATATATTTAACTTAAGATTCAAAAGTTATTTAGTATCTCAATCCCCTAATACAGTGGTTGGCAAACCTTGGCTCATGAGCCACATGCGGCTCTTTGGCCCCTTGAGTGTGGCTCTTCCACAAAATACCACGTGCAGGCATGCACGTACAGTGTGATTGAAACTTTGTGGCCCATGCGCAAAAGTCGGTTTTGGGCCTGGGCGAGTCTATTTTGAAGAAGTGGCGTTAGAAGAAGTGGGGGGGTGTCAGTAGGTCGGGCGACAGGAGATGCAGCGCAGGCGGGCCACGGGACACACAGTTCAGGAGAGGTGTGAGCAATTCATGCACAAGTTGAGTGAGCCAGTCAGTCAGCAGTCTCATTGTGCAGTGGTTAGTGCTAGTCACGTCCGCAAATCACATGCGGGTGACAAAAGCACCTACTCGAAGCATAAAGTTACCTGTATTTTTCCAACCAGCTGCAAATCCTACAGGTATTTTTGTCATCAATTTAAGAATTGTAATTATTTTGTGTTGGTGGCTTTATTATTATAAAATGAGGACGTTTTTAGCAAAGGCCAGCTTAGGAGTACCCTAATTAAGTTAATAACAATGTACCTACCTATATAGTTTAAGTTTAAAAAATTTGGCTGTCAAAAGAAATTTCAATCATTGTACTATTGATATTTGGCTCTGTTGACTGATGAGTTTGCCGACCACTGCCATAATATATCATACAAGATACTTAGAACTTTATTTTTTAAAGGTTTTTTCAACTGTTCCCCATTCTTTTTTCTCTTTTTTTAAATATATATTTTATTGATTTTAGAGAGAAAGGGAGAGGGAGAGAGAGATAGGAACATCAATGCTGAGAGAGAATCATTAATCGACTGCCTCCTACACACCCTCACTGGAGATTGAGCCTGAAACCCAGGCATGTGCCCTGATCTGAAGTCAAACCATGACCTCCTGGTTCATAGGTCAGTGCTCAACCACTGAGACACACCAGCCAGACTAGAACTCTTTAATTCTAATCTTTCTTTTTCTGATTTATATGACATTAATATGCAGAATTTTATTTGTTTTTTGTTAAATCTGTAAGTTAGACTGTGCTATTATTATCTTATATAAACAATACATATTTCAATGCCCTTATTATTTTATATAGACAGTACATATTTCAGTTTACTACATATTTACTTATTTCTTTGTTCATTATTACTTTATGATCCCTGGCCATTTTCCCTCTTCCTTAAGTGTCTCACATTTTTATTGTTGTTTTTGTGTATTGTTTGTTTTGTTTTATTTGTCTCTAGAAAGTGTTTTAGTTTTCTTATGATCCCAGCAATGAATTAAAAGAATGCATATTTTCATTGACTTAGGATCTTGTTTTATTTCCAGCGGGCTCTTCAGATATCCGGACCACATGCTTCAGGGGAATCGATATTGCAGAGTGTTTTGATTTGGATGACTGGTACAATAAATGGGAGAAGAATATTTATAGACTGAATAAATACCTAAGAACGTTAAGTCTGCAAAAGATATTGAGAGCAAGTCAATGACTAACTGCCTCCAAAGGCATGGGTACTTGGAAGAAAGGTCATCTGAATGTTTTTATAATATAACAAGGAGTTTGATTCAAGATCACTGATACGGACTCATCAAGACTTACTGTCACTACCACTTGATTAACAATCACTTGATTTACAATCAAGCTTGTATATTACAATGTTTTTAACAAATGAAGTCCTATTCTTTTGTTAACATAAGCTTAAAACTATAGATCTCTTAATATTAATAGATTTAACTTTTAAAGATTCTACTTGGAAAATAGATACAAAAGTCATGAGTTACTAAAGAAACAATATGATTCTAGTCTTCCTAAAATATATAGAGTATATATGTGTTTGTGTGTGTGTTTAAAAAGCCCTTTCCATCTGGCTTAGAGTCCTTTTTCCAGATCTGTTACATCTGGTCATCAACTTTGACCCAGGGATGGGATTTAAAAGACACCTCACCATCTGGCATTCTTTCTAGCTGTGCTCCTGAGATGAGATTTCAGAGACACTCAGTATAAGAACAACATGAGAGTCTGAGGCTGCCAGTTTGGGGCTCAACTCAGGATTCAAAATGCTTCTTGGAACTCATCTGTACTCGCCTTTATATTAATCATGTAGATGAATGTTCTCGCCTCAGTGATTCAAAGGACTTAAAGGAAAGTGTCTTGTTTTACTTGCCCATTTCACTCTCTCAATATCCAATTAAACAGCATGGTGTTTTGGAAAGACACATTGAATGAATAAATCAATACATGAATAAGTTGATTCCCCTTTTCTATAAATACCCCTTCTATCCCTTTGCTTAGGTATGTTTCTCATCATCTGAGTTTCAAATTAAATGTCAAGTCCTATCCAATAGCACAGGCTCTGGCACTTACACCAGAAAGATTAGTGTCTGAAACGTGCTATCAAGCATGTCAGTGCAAAAACAAGTATGATGTTGTCCTTTCCTTTGGAAATAGGCTGAAGGCCATGTAAACGTATTTGCATTACATTCTATTTAATACTTTTACAGAGTGTACTGGACTTAATAACTTTCATTTCTCTTTAAAATTATTATAAAGAGCAACCCCTACCAAAAGCACAAAATGTATAATATGAACCAGAGACATCAAAACAATTAACTAGTTTCTAGAATCACTCACTTTTGAAAAGAAAACATTATTTCTACTTTGAAAATAGAAACAACAACAACAACAAAAATACAGTTGGGTTTTGAGAGGTTTTTGGTCAAAAACACTTACTTCAGTGACCTCAGAAGAACATTCTATGAACTTGCTGCTACCTATCTGAACACAAGTCTCATTGACCGCAGAAGGAGGGAGAGAGAGAGATAGAGAGAGAGAGAGAGAGAGAGAGAGAGAGAGAGAGAGAGAGAGAGAGAGAAACAAGATAATTTAGCTGGGATTAAGAAAACATCTATTTGATTTCAAATATTTATTATTGATGTAATTTTATTTTATCTATTTGGAGCAACATATCATTGTTTCAGTTAAATAACATTAGGCTTTTAGAGAGGCCAAAGAAAAGTCTAATCTCATCACCACGTGGGTTACTCTCATCACATGTAAATATAAGGTTTCCGTACATCTGTTTCATAATCCTCCTCCCAGGCATGACTGGCTGAAGAATTTCAATGTCGTGACGGCTCTACACCAGCTGCCATTCTCAAAGAGCTCTTCCTGGAAAGAGTTTGGTGAGCACTCCTGAAGACTGCCATTCTTGGAAATAAGATTGGAAGCACCAGACAATGTTTATTCCCAGCAATTGTGCTGTCATGTATCCTCATGTTTAACACTAATCTAAAAAAGACCTTCCTCTTGATTTGCACTTTGATATAAACATTTACATAAAACCAAGGTTTGAGGCAAACCAAGGCTTCCACAGTGTGAATTATCTCAAGGGATAAGATTGTTCTGTGCTTATAGTTTATGTGCATGAATGACATATTTTAGCCATCCATACTGTTCTTCCAAAATAGACAACTAAGGTTTTACAGTTTTCGCTCAAAAGGAATGCTATATATTCAGTTATTTTTTATTCTTCTAATGTAAGACAATTGAAAACAATATAAATTGAATAAAAATTAAAGTTGTGAAAAAGTAAAAAGTAGATATTTTAATCTCCTCCCTTAAAGACCTAGACTCTAGATCCTAGAGTATTCTAAACTATTTACATTAGAATAGAAAATGAGAAATAAATATTTATAGGGTAAAAGCAGTGACGCAGCCTCGAAAATGACAATTCTTATGATAAACAGAGCAAAACATTTTGGGTAAATCTCAATGCAGCAGATAGAATTTTTCCAACAGACAAATATTACAAAAAGATAAGTTGACAGAAAGCTATTGATGAGGCTCATGTTAAAATTTTATATATTCTTTGTAGGAAAGCTATAAGAATGTAATTAAACATGTTTCATTAATTTGAAAATCTTAAAAAAAACCTAATAAATGTTAAATATAACTGAGTAGAGGCCCAGTGCATGGAATTCGTGCACTGGTGCGGGGGGGGGGGGGGGGGTTGTCCCTCAGCCCAGCCTGCACCCTCTCCAATCTGGGACCCCTCGGGGGATGCTGATCCCATAGGGATCAGGCCTAAACCGGCAGTCCGACATCCCTCTCACAATCCGGGACTGCTGGCTCCCAACCGCTTAACTGCCTGGCTGCCTAATTGCCCCTAACAGCTTCTGCCAGCCAGCCTGATCACCCCCTAACCACTCCCCTGCCAGCCTGATCAACACCTAACTGCTCCCCTGATGGCCTGGTCACCCCCAACTGCCCTCCCCTGCAGGCATGGTCTCCCCCAACTGCCCTCCCCTGTCAGCCATCTTGTGGCTGTGGGCCCGCCATCTTTGAGGGCATGGCAGTCAATTAGCATACTCCCTCCTTATTGTCTGTGGGCGCCGCCATCTTTGCAGCCTGCTGCTCAGTTGTTTGGTCGTCCCTCACTAACCCCCCTGCTGGCCTGGTCGCCCCACGCAGCCTGTTTGGTCGTCCGTTTGGTTGTGATGGTCACTTAGGCTTTTATATATATAGACTAGAGGCCCGGTGCACAAAAATTTGTGCACTCGGGGGGGAGGGGGGTCCCTCAGCCCGGCCTGTGCCCTCTCGCAGTCTGGGACCCCTCAGGAGATAACAACCTGATGGCTTAAGCCTGCTCCCGGCTGCAGAGGGCAGTCCCAATCCCTAGGTGCAGCCCCTGGTCGGGCTCAGAGCAGGGCTGATTGGGGAGTTGGGGCGCCGCCCCCTGTCATGCACAGAGCAGGGCGGATCAGGAGGTTGCTATGCCACCCTCAGTCACGCTCAGGGTAGGGCCGATTGGGGGGTTGGAGCACCGCCCCCTGTCACACTCAAGGCAGGGTCAATGGGGAGGTTGCGGCGCCACCCCGTCACGCACAGAGCAGGGCCAATCAGGGGGTTGGGGAGCTCCCCCCTGTTACTCACAGAGTAGGGCCGATGGGGAGGTTATGGCTCTACCCCATCACACACAGAGCAGGGCCCGTGGGGTGGGGGTTGGGGCACCACCTTCTATCACCCACAGAGCAGGGCCCATCAGGGGGTTGGAGCGCCGCCACTCTCACACTCAGGGCAGGGCCGATGGGGAGGTTATGGCTCTACCCCGTCACACACAGAGCAGGACCGATCAGGGGCGTGGGGTGCTGACCCCTGTCACACACACACAGCACGGCTGATCAGGGGGTTGTGGCGCCTTCCCCTGTCACGAACAGAGCAGGGCGGATAGGGAGATTGTTGCCCCAACCCCTGTCACACTCAGAGCCGCAGGGCGATCAGGGGGTTTGGGCGCTGCCTCCTGTCACACTGATCCTGGTACCGGGAGGCCTCTTGGCTCCCCTGATCCTGGTGCTGGGAGGCATATTACCCTTTTACTATATAGGACAGAAGCCTGGTGCACAGGTTGGGGCCAGCTGGTTTGCCCTGAAGGGTGTCCTGGATCAGGGTGAGGGTCCCACTGGGGTGCCTGGCCAGCCTGGGTGAGGGGATGATGGTTGTTTGCAGCTGGTCACACACCCTTCAGGGTGGGGGTCCCCACTGGGGTGCCTGGCCAGTCTGGGTGAGGGGCTGAGGGCTGTTTTCAGGCTGGGAGTGACTGAAACTCCCAACCGCTCCTTTTTTTCTTTTTTTTTTTTATTCTGGGCCAGCTTTAGCTTTGAGGCTTGGCTCCAGCTCTTAGGCCTCTGCTGCTGAAAGCAGGTTTCTGGCCTTTGTTTACCTTCTGTATTTGAAACAATGTTGCAATCCTGCTGGCTGAAGCCCAGCGACTAAAGCAGGTTTCTGGGGTTTTGTTTAGCTTCTATATTTGTAACATAGTTGCTTAGAGTTGCAGCTCAGAGACCTGCAGCGGCAGGCGGGGAATGTTGGAGTCCTCCGTCACTGAAGCAAGCAAGCCTCATGTAGACTTTAAGCTGCCTGGCTGCCGGCCGCCATCTTGGCTGGCAGCTAATTTGCATATTGCCCTGATTAGCCAATGGGAAGGGTAGCGGTCATACGCTAATTACCATGTTTCTCTTTTATTATATAGGATTAGTAGTAATATTAGCAGTTGTAATAATATAGTAGTGATAGTTGTTATTTATTAAACACCTACTTCATGTTTAATATTTGCAATCAATTATATGTATTAAGCAACTTACATGATACACATATGGTCAAAGATCATAATGCTTGAATGAGATGGAGCTAGAATAAGTAACTAAATGATCTAACTCCAAATCCTGCACTACTGGCCACTATGCAATACTGTGTTCATTTGTTTCATCACTATCATCATTGGGAAGGTGAGAGCACAGATGAGAGATAAAGTCTTTAGAAATATTACATTTAAAAATATGTTTTCATAATTATTTCTTAGTTATTCTTACCTCAGCATTGTGTAGGTTACAAGTATTTGAAAGTGGAGAAAAAGGTGAGTAAGGGAAACAAAGCAGTCTAAGTCGATAATGGAACAAAAACACTAATTTCAAAACTATTTAAATGTTGTCTAAATTTATCTTTAAAAGTTTGTAAATGGAGAGCAATTAAAGAAAAAAGAAAGGAAGAAAGAAAGAAAGAAAGAAAGAAAGAAAGAAAGGAAGAAAGAAAGAAAGAAAGGGAATAGCCTCACATCCTATTATGTAGGGCAACTGCTCTCTTTAAATTAGTACAGTATTGGCTCATTACAGAGTATCTACCACACCTAGAGTTTCTGGATCTGGCTGTCCTGGTATCACATGAATCCATAGCCATGAGCATTACTGTTTACATTGGGATAAACACAAGAAGATGAAGTATTCATAGGCTGAACTAAACCAATCAGATTATTTCTAGTAAGAACTTCAAGAACACAGACTATAATTAACCAATAATGAATGCCAGGCAAATGACAAATGTTGGGGTTAAGGCTGCTAGCACTGAGTCATTTAAGGGTGATCATATAAGCAGAAGAAGCCTATTCTGCTGACATAAATAGGAGAATAGAGCATATACGCAGAGAGAGACAGAAATGGGAGACATGTAAGCTCTGAGAGACATAGATTAAATTCAGTTTATGACAGCTTTCCAGATTATGTAAGACCAGTCTCTGCTAATGGTTATTGCTCAATCTCTGAGTCTGGGTTTCTTATAGAATAACACACCTCTACCTGGTCTTTGTTTGTGACTTATGAATCCTTGAAATTAAAGTTGCCATTGACTAGAGCAGTGATGGCGAACCTATGACACGCGTGTCAGAGGTGACACGCGAACTCATTTTTTTGGTTGATTTTTCTTTGTTAAATGGCATTTAAATATATAAAATAAATATCAAAAATATAAGTCTTTGTTTTACTATGGTTGCAAATATCAAAAAATTTCTCTATGTGACACGGCACCAGAGTTAAGTTAGGGTTTTTCAAAATGCTGACACGCCGAGCTCAAAAGGTTCACCATCACTGGGTCACTAGACCAAAATAAGTGTAGTGTGTCCATCTCCATTTTCTTATCAGAAGATGGTTGAACTTGGTTTAAATTTAAGTAAAAAGACTAAGAAATTGCCCTGGCTTGCATGGCTCAATGGTCAGAGGTTTGGCACGCCAACTGAAGGATGGTGTTTAATTCCAAGTCAAAGGCACATACCTGGGTTGCAGGTTTGATCTCCTGCCCTGGTTGGGGTGAGTGCAGGAAGCAACCAATCCACCTGCTTGGTGCCAGGGTTTCAAAGAAAAATATTGTATATACCCATTATGAAAGTAGCTTATAATATAGTGGAGAGGATACTAATTCTAAAGTACAAAAACCATATTAAACATTTAAATGATTTTTTAAAACTTGATAGTAACTTTTTAACATTTGCTAAGGATTAAGTTATAATTAAAATTAGATAAGCTTTTTAGAAAAATGCAAATGGTTATCTGCTAAACTGAAATAATGGATCTATCTTTATTAATACTATTTTGTAAAATATACTACCAATGAACATTAAATCAAAAACAAATGTGCCTAATGATTTAATTAATTGCTTAATGAAATACTTAGATTCAACTATGTCATAAAAATTCTACTGTCAGTGGATTGAAGATTTAAAGGTGAGACCTGAAAGGATGAAACTCCTAGGGAAACAAAAACTCCTTGACATGGGTTTTGGTAATGAATTTTTGGAAATCATACAAGCAACAAAATAAAAAATTAACAAGTGGGACTGAATCAAACCAAAAAGCTTCTGCACAGCAAAAAAAGAAAAGAAAAATCAACAGGATGAAAAGACAATCAACGGAATGGAAGAAATATTTGCAAAACATATATCTTATTATGGATTAATATCCAAATATATAAAGAACTCATACAGGGCTTAATCTCCAAAATTTATAGGGAACTCATACAACTTAACAAAAGGACGATAAACAATCCAATCAAAAAATGGGCAAAAGACCTAAATAGATACCTCTCAAAAGAGGACATTCAGAAAGCTAAGAAACATATGAAAACTTGCTCAAAGTCACTAATCATCCGAGAAATGCAAATCAAAACAACAATGAGGTACCATCTCACACCTGTCAGAATGGCTATCATCAACAAATCCACAAATGACAAGTGCTGGAGAGGATGAGGAGAAAAAGGAACACTCGTGCACTGCTGGTGGGAATGCAGACTGGTGCAGCCACTATGGAAGACAGTATGGAGTTTCCTCAAAAAACTAAAAATGGAACTCCCATTTGACCCTGTGATCCCACTTCTAGGAATATATCCCAAGAAACCAGAAACACTAATCAGAAAGGATATATGCACCCCTATGTTCATAGCAGCACAATTCACCATAGCTAAGATCTGGAAACAGCCTAAGTGCCCATCAGTAGATGAATGGATTAGAAAACAGTGGTACATCTACACGATGGAATACTATGCTACTGTAAAAAAGGAGGAACTCTTACCATTTGCAACAGCATGGATGGAACTGGAGAGCATTATGCTAAGTGAAATAAGCCAGTCAATGAAGGAAAAACACCACATGATCTCACTCACTCATGGATAATAAAGACCATTATAAACTTATGAACAAAAATAGATACAGAGACAGAGCTGCCTTGAACAGACTGTCAAACTACAGCGGGAAAGCCGGGAGGGTTGAGGGGTGGGAGGGGGGTGGGGGTAAGAGATCAACCAAAGGACTTGTATGCATGCATATAAGCATAACCAATGGACACAAGACACTGGGGGGCAGGGGAGGCCGGGGGATTGTTAAGGGCGGGGAAAAAAGGAGACATATGTAATACTCTTTGTAATACTTTAAGCAATAAAACAATAAAAAAAAAACTATCATATCTCCCGTCTATCTTTCCAAAAAATTATTTGTTCTTCCATAGTGCCCTTCTCTCCCCCCTGCCCCACCTTCCTCTGCCCCCTTTGCAAAAAAAATAAAAAAATAAAATAAAAATAAAATAAAGAACTCATACAACTAAACACACACACACACACACACAAAACAAAACAAACAAACAAACAAAAACCCTAATAATTCAATTTTGAAAATGGGCAAATGACCAGAATAAATATTTTTCCAAAGATCAAATAGTCTGGATTATGATAGCTGTCTGGGGTTTTTGTGATTCCACACAAATGAAATTTTTGTTCTATTTCTTTAAAAAATGTCATTGGGAGAGTAAGCATTTTTAAATCTATCTTTTATGCTAAGCAATATACAAAACAGAAGAAAACTTTCTTGAGAGAATAACAACAATGTAAATAATTACTCTGTCTTTTTATTCTTTTCTTTCTTACTTTGCTTTAGGAAAGTGATAGTTAATATAATATCACCAACTATAAACAAAAAACAGATAATTTGACATAAATATATCATTTTGTACAATGGCATATGGAACTATTTCATGAATGGCCCAGGTTAAAAAAAAAAAAGTTCTGGAGTTAATAAGTAAAAACTAAGTATGCTTTTCTCTCTCAGGCTAGCTCGAATTAGAAAGGCATGATTACTTTCAAAATAAAATCATGCAAACTTATGATAGATATCCTTTCTATTAAGCAAATTCTTAAAATTATTTCACATGGGAAATACTTGATTTTCAGAGGTAGAAGAACCAACCAGACGACATAATTAAAACCAAATGCAAAAAAATTCATTTAACTTTCTAATACATATAGATTGCTTATTATGTGTGTGGACAGAGGAGAGGGAGGAACCATCTAGACAACTGGTGGGATTTAAAACAGGTGAATTTAGATATTTACAGTGATATATAAAAGTAACCGGACAACCTCTTTTCCAGCTGGAACCCAGGAAGGTGAGGACAAGAAGAAGGTTCCTGCTGTGCCAGGACCCTTGAGAAAAGGGCAAGGAATTTCACAGAGCTGAAGATCAAACACCTGAGAAAGGCGTTCCCCCAAAAGATACTTTGAAAGGCAAGGAGAAAGTTTATGCATGAACATGCTGAGCACCATCACAAAGAACATAGGCATATGTACAGACGTGAGCTCGGACAGCTAGAATGGCAAGAAAAGCTGGTGACTTCTATGTAGCTGCGGAACACAAATTGGCATTTGTCACCAGGACCAGAGGTAACAACAGTGTGAGCCCAAAAGTCCGAAAGGTGTGGCGGTTTCTTCGCCTTTTTCAAATCTTCGCTGATACCTTTGTTAGGCTCAGCAAGGCTTCCGTTAACATGCTGAGGACTGTGGGACTATGTATTGCATGGAGGTACCCAAACCTGAAGCCAGTAAATGAATTTATCTACAAGTGTGGTATGGCCAAGTCAAAAAGAACAAATTTCCCTGACAGACAACACATCAATTGCTTGATCTCTTGGTAAATGTGGCATCATCCTCACGGAGGATCTGAAACAACTTCCTGTGGCCCTTCAAAGTACCTTCTCTGTGAGGTGGAATAAAGTAAAAGACCACGCATTTTATAGAAGATGGAGATGCTGGCACAGGAAACACCAGCTCAATAGGTTTATTACAAGGATGAGCTGAGGTACCTGTCATGGTTATTTTTGTAATCTGGTCTGTTAATAAATTGACTGATTTCAAATTGAAATATATATGTATAATAATCTGACAAAATAAAATAAAAAATTTCTTCAAATTGCTAAAACCCATTGACGTTGCACATTTGTTTCTAAACAAAAATGTAATATTTTTGAAATTATAAATATAATATGTGTTCAATAGAAATGGAACATAAGCATACTCATATCACTCTTCGGTATTTTCTAACATCAGTAACTTGAACTTCTATATAAACTGAAACCCTTTCCATATTTCCTGAATTCTTATATTTACTTGAGTTTCACTTGTCAACACTCACTTTATATTAATGTTCTTAATCTTAGTTAGGCTTGAGGATAAAATATAAAAATGGTAATCTAAAAAACAACCTAAAAGAAATTGAAATCATAATTTAAAACTTTCCCATGAAGAAAACTCCAAGTCCAGATGTCTTTGCTGATAAATTTCTCCATATATTAAAAAAATAAATTTATCCAAATACAAACTATTCTAGGGAATAGAAAAGGAAAAACTACTTCTCAGTTCATTTTCTGAAACCAGCATAATCATCATACCAATATGTGGTATGGCCATTCCAAAAATGAAAATATATAACATTTCTAATGTACATAAATATAAAAATTACAAACAAAATGTTTATAATCTTATACTTACATACACATATGTTTTCATGCCTAAGTATCAATTATTTCAGAAATTTAAAATTATAATTCATAAAACATTTATTGTAATTTATCACCTTAAAAATAAGATAGAAGAAGAACTATATGATCATCTGCAGAGGCAGAAAAAACATTTGGTAAAATTCAACAACCATTTATGATATAAACATCATTAAAAAATCTAGGGATTGAAGGCATCTCCCTTAATTTAATTAAAATTGTCTACCAAAAAACTCTACAACTATCACACTAAAAGGTGAACTATGTAATGCTTTCTCTTTAATATTGGAAAAAAGGTAAGGATAATGTAAACTTTCACCACTTCATTTCAATTTTGTACTAAAGGTCCCAGCCAATGTAATACCAGGTTGATTAAACCTATAAATATTGGAAAGAAACAAGTAAAATTATTTTTGTCACAGGTGGCATAAGTATGTCTACATAATTCAAAGGAATAAAAAATATTAGTATTAGTTAGTGATTAATAAGTAATTAATATTTGTATTAATTAATATTAGTAAATGTAACACTAACTCAATGTGGTTCTGGAGGGCATTCTAGTAATTTACACATTCCCTGTAATCGCAGGATAAAGGCTATCTGATAGAATGCTGTATGCTAAATTTATAGAGTGGCAAAAGAACTTGACAGATTTTTGTTGTTCTGAGAAAGTAAATTTACTGGTGTTCTCACTAATAAACTTGCTTTATTTCCCAGGAAATGAGTGACTACACATTTGTTTTCACAGTGTAAGGCAGACTATGTATGTATTTTGAGGTGAAAATTGGTAGATAGTGGAACAGATAAGTGTTAGTATTTTTCCAGCATTATTATTTTTTTTATGGTCAAGAGTAGAGGGGGAGAAATTTGGATAATCTTATATAATAAAAGCCTAATATGCTAAGTGTCTGGTTGGCTGGTCGGCCGTTCAACCAATCAAACTATAATATGCTAATGCTATGCTAAGACCACTCAACCGCTTGCTATGATGTGCACTGACCACCAGGGGCAGACAGTTGACCAGTAGATTAGCTTGCAGCTGTATCCCTCCTGGGCCTCGATCATGCACTTGTGGGGTTCCTCAGCCTGGCCTGCACCCTCTCACAATCTGGGACCCCTCAGGCGATGTCAGAGAGCTGGTTTCGGCCTGATCCCGCAGGCCAGGCTGAGGGACCCAACTGGTACACAAATTCATGCACTGGGCCTCTACTATTTAATGATGTTGCAGTTGGTCATTAGGTATCAAGAGTCTAAATATAGCTTAATATTCAATATACTAGAGGCCCGGTGCACGAATTTGTGCACAGGTGGTGTCCCTCCCGGCCGATTGAGGCTGTCTTGCCCAGCCCAATCAGGGCCAGCTGGGGGGAGGGACCACGGGAGTTTGGCTGTGAGAACGCACTGACCACCACGGGGCAGCTCCTGCATTGAGCATCTGTCCCCTGATGGTCAGTGCACGTCATAGCTACTGGCCGATTGTCAGGTTGTAACAGTCGCTTAGGCTTTTATATATATAGATTGTTATGAATGAGCAACAGGTTCGGTTCAAATTTAGATTTAATAGCAACATACTATGTTAGAGATTAATGGTTGCATTTCCAACATTTATTCTTTTCTTCTTCATTATAACAAAACCTTGGTTGCAATTCACAGCTTTCCTTGACACTGGGTGTGGTATGGGACTAAATTCTAGCCAATGAATTAGATCCATAGATGGTGGACGACTGAGTCAGAGAACTTGGTAAAGCTCTCATTCCAGCCCAGTTTGTATCCCTTTGTGATAGATTCTGTTTCAGTACCAAACATCTGAGTTTTTATTACATGTTAAGAACTCTCCTTTTTGTTTTATGTGTAGTATCTAGTTGCATCCTCAGCATGATTCTTCGAGATGAGTGTTGCAATTACCTCCATGTAAACAACAGAGTGAAGCTGAGTTTTGAGCAGGATAACAAATGATAAAGCACAGATCTGAATCCAGGCTGAGGCTCTTAATGTAATTATGTTTGATATGCTTTTAAGATTTTGTTACACATCCTAATGGCATCACCGAGTATTTGTATTTGTCCGCATCCTTTCGTGTTTAGTCACCTTGATGATATTCCTCTTAAAAGGATCAAGTGTTCCTTTTGTTAAGGTATCCCTCATGTTTCTACCATTCTGTTTGGTGTGTTCCTGCATGATCACTTGAACAAATAACTGTAGTGACTCATCAGTGGATGAGGCTTTGAGTTGATACCTTAAAAGCCTGTGTGTGGTGCAAGGGGGGAGAAGGGAAGAAGGGAATGAGGATGAATGTCCAGGTGTACAGAGGACAGCTATAACCTTTCATTCCTTATCAGAAAAAAAAAACAATTAATATTTTTCCTGACTTTCAATTTCATCAAGTAAATGTAATGAGTAACACTGATTGAATTCTGAGATTGTGGGTTTCTGGGTTCATGAGTTTGTTGTCTCCGTGTTCATAGAAGCACCCACTCTGCACACCAGATAGCATGGAGGACTCTAGCTACAGAAGCATGAGTCACCAAAACTGATATGCATGAGAAAGAAAATGTCACTCACTCTTGATTTATCTCATTTGATTCACATTAGTTACATGGAAAGTGGAATTATATTTTAACATTTATTCTGCTATAAACACACATTTATTTACTAGTATGTATTTGTGTAAGCCAAGTTGAAATATATTCATGCATATATGTTGATTGCAAAGCTCATAAAAATGTAGTATTGGAGTTAATTATTGTATTAAATACTTGCTATGCTGATAAAAGTTAGAACCATTGAGGGGTCATATTGAGGAAGTTATAGACATTTTACCTGAGGAATAGCCCCATGATGCAGATCTATTGTACCTAGAGACAAGTGGCCATGATGAAAATGATATGTTTGATAACAGCCACAATGTGATGCTTTTATACCTCTACCCCTGAAATTCACAAAATGCTTAGGTGCTTCTAATATTTTCTTGGCTATTGGTTAAAAGCAGAAGTAGCTTTGTCCAAATCTTAACTCTACCATTTAGTTCAGTGGTTCTCAACCTTCCTAATGCCGTGACCCTTTTTTTTTTTTTTTTTTTTTAAATATATTTTATTGATTTTTTACAGAGAGGAAGGGAGAGGGATAGAGAGTTAGAAACATCGATGTGAGAGAAACATCGATCAGCTGCCTCCTGCACACCCCCAACTGGGGATGTGACTGCAACCAAGGTACATGCCCTTGACCGGAATCGAACCCGGGACCTTTCAGTCCGCAGGCCGACGCTCTATCCACTGAGCCAAACCGGCTACGGCGCCGTGACCCTTTTTAATACAGTTCCTCATGTTGTGGTGACCCCCAATGTCATTGTTACAAATTGAACATAATTGAAGCATAGTGATTAATCACAAAAACAATATGTAATTATATATATGTTTTCAGATGGTCTTAGGCGACCCCTATGAAAGGGTCATTCGACCCCAGGTTGAGAATCGCTGATTTAGTTGACGTGTGTCACATGGAATAAGTTATTCATTCCTTTTTCTTTATCTGGAAGATGGGGATGATACTAATTGTACTATCTTGATAGAACTGTTCTAAGAAATCAGTGCTGTGACGCATACCAGATTTAGGGTATAAAAGCATACAATAAATATCAGCTGTTACTAGTAATGTAGTAATAGTAATAGCAGTAACAATAGTTGTATGGATTCTGAAGATAATAAAAAAGGAAGCAAGAATAAATTTTTAACAATTAATTTTAAGAAAAGTAGAGTATATATTTTTACATGACAGGAAATCATGTCCAATATATTGTTGGTTTTAACTGTGTTTTAGAAATTGGTCATGCACAATTGCATTATCCAAAACTAAATAGAAATTCCAAAAGCAGCTCACTTTCTAGCCATAGAGTTCCGTTGTCTAGGACTCTAGTTTGTGATCTTTATTTCCTAGTCTCTATTGGGGTAGTGATGTCAAGGAAAAGGCCCTCTAAAATCACCACATAATCTGTCAGGCAATCACAGTAATACCACAAGTGATTACTCTGAGTAACCGTTGTGAACAAGGTACATGCTATAGTGATTCATTACTGAAACAATATTAACTCAAGAACACTTTGAAACTGAGACTTAAGTGCAATATAATACCACATGGCTATATTTATGAATGAGGTTTTTCTAAGGCAATGGGAAGAATTTGATATAAAATGCCTCAGTTTGTGTGGACTTAAAATATTTACTTCTCTGTAACAAGAAACCATTTTTTCATCTTTGGAATGTTTTTCATATGAAGCAGCATCTCCTTTTCAAACTGAAAGAATGTGACCTTTGAAAAACTAGTAAATTTGACTTTTACATGACTAATGAATTGCTTACTTATACCTTCCTAGTTGGTAAAACACTGAAATAGCCTTACCAATAATTGCATGATGCAACCAAGGCTAGAATCAGAAATAAAAACATATTTTTTCAGATAAAAATTCCCAGGTGATGATGGGATAAGACAGATGTGTTGTAGCATAAAGCAGAAAGATGGTGTTTAGATTAACCTATATTGCTTTCAGTAGCCCCAATATCTGCCAAAATTTTATGGCCAAAGCAAAACCTATCTTTTTGCATATACAATGTGTGGCAAAAGTAATATAATAATCAATAATATAAGTAATGTAATAATTTATAAGTAATAATACAAGAATAAACTCTGTTTTGTGTACTCACAAATATAAACCTACTTTTGCCGCATCCTGTATAATTATTCCACCTAATAAATGGAGAAAGAAGCTATTTTTATAGACAATGACAATAGACAGCAAACTTGACATGACTGCTAGGCTAAATGTATCTGGAAAATGACAAAATGTTTCATTTACAAAATTCATTCTAAAATTCATTCATATTCACAATCTAGACTTTATTTAAACATACAAAGTGTGTAGTCTTCCTTTTATTATATACAATGAACAATATATTTGATCTTCACCCTTCATTAAAAAAAGAATTAAAATTTTATAAATAACTGACTGCAATAAAAATGTACATATATGTTTCCCTGAATAGAGAATGATTTATTATAACTTTTAAGTCTTGTTCATGACAAATAGTGTAGACAGTATTAAAAGAATTATGTAAAAATATCTAACTTCAGTTTTAGCTAAGAAATAGAAATCTAAGCCATTAAGTACCAACTCTCCCAGCCAGTGAGACCCCCTTAAGTTTGGTTGCTACCTATGAAGAAAGAATCTAGCAACATTAAAATAAGATGTCATAATAGCTACAGGAGTGAATGTATTAGAAAATTTCAATTTCCAGCTTAGCAAGCTTTTTACTTCATCTATTTTGCATGAACTTTTCTATTTTTAATGGGATGATTTTGCATTTATAGAGTAGGATGCTAGAATACCAACATAGAAAATAATTTTGCTTTATCTGATTATTTCTTTCTATTTTTTCTTTGCTGTTCTGTTGTGATGTATAAAAGTTATGTGAAACCATAATACTCTAGATTAACATAGCAAATCTTTCACTTTTGCACCATAATATATTTTAAGAGTTAACAAGGTTGAAATAATAAATAGTAATATCACAAAAACTGGTTTAAAGTAACATTACTAAAAGGTAATATACAGTAAAAAATAATCAAAATTTCTATAGTATACATTTTGACAAAATACTATGTCTCTATGCGTAAAATACTTGCAATCAATGTTTCTAACTTTATCGCAAGTTTCTATGTAACCAGAATCAAATATATTGAGCTTCCAAAGAAGATAATCTTTAATAGTCAGTTTGCAAAGGGATATTATCAGAACATGGCTGAAAGTAAATCTTGGGGTTTTGGAAGGTTTTATATATGCTAGTGCAAACTTAATTTCTGTAGCACTTAGATATTACTCTGTCTCATTGTGCAAAAGAATTAAAACATTTAGACTAAAAAAGGTAAATCCTAGTTTTAGTTTAGAAGTATAAAAATCCCACTCACCATTATCTAGGTTTTACATAATGCATTCCAATTTTTACATAATGGACACTAGGCTGCATACATGCAAAAATATAAACTAATTTTTAAGATAGCTACAATAAGACTACTTCTACATTTTTTAAAATGTCTCGCTTTTTTTACAGACTTTCAGTTTGTTCACTATAAAATGTTCTCATTATTTCTCCTGGTGTGTGTAATAACACTAAGTGAGAGAGATGATTATGATGATAGCAAGGAGGTGCCCCAATTTAATCTAATTAGCAGGTTTTGTTATTTTTAAAGCTCATTCTCCTCTGTCATTTCTTCTGCTATTTCCCCAGAGATTTCACTCCAGAGTCTAAAAGGATTTGAAGGAGCTAAATTCTTCCCTCTCCTTTAATTCTCATCAAGAATCCTGTTTTTTAACACTGCCAAGGAAATAAAAACTTCTATACACTCTCCCAAAAGCACCTCCTTTAGGCAAGGCTTTTAATGATATCCAGGATACATTTAAAGCCACAGTAGCAAAATATTTATTTTTAAAAGAAAATTAGATTAGTATACATTTAGCTACAATTATGTAGCTAAAACATGAAGATAAATGGCATAAGAGCTGTCTTTAATATAAAAGTGCTACCACGTGGAAAAATGAATAGAAACAATTTTGAGCCACTCCACAGAGAATAAATTAAGCTAGTGGATGAGATGCCCATAGCCTATACAATGAAGACATTCTCTTAACAATTAGGGTAATTCTTGATCAAGCAGTTGCTAATTTATTGGCTATTTTCGGAGATGCACAGGAAAGAAAATGAATTGGATGATCTCTAAATTCATTTTAGATCTGGTGATTAAGCCTTTAGTGAGTCAAAAGAGAGTCTTTAATTTCTTCTGTGTAGCACAGTTCCTAGTATTTTATTAATTATAAATAATTATAATCTGATGATACAGGTTGTTTAACCAAAACTCCAACACACCAGAAAAAAAAATGTTGTACATATCCTCTTATAAAATTGGCTCTTTTGGTATAGTTAATCTCAGTTTTAGTTAAGTTGCTGACCGGTTTCATTGTATTTTCTTCTGACAATAAGCAGAAGACACCATTGAGCATGCAGTCAGGAAAATCCTCATAGAGGAGCTAAGATATTTTATCTTTTTTGTTGTTGTTAATCCTCACCCTAGGATATCTTTTTCCCATTGATTTTTAGAGAGTGTGGAAGGGAGGGGGAGAGACAGACAGAGAGAAAAATTGATGTGAAAGAGACACATTGATTGGTTGGCTCCCACACCCGCGCTGACCGGGGCTGGGATCAAGCCTGCAACCGAGGTGCATGCCCTTGACCAGAATTGAACCCAAGACCCTTCAGTCCTCGGGTAAACACTCCAACCACTGAGCAGCCAACTGAGGCAGATATTTTATCTTTTGCCACTAAAGTATATACATCAGTCTAGAATACACAAAAAGAAAGCCAACTTAATAAGCAAGTAGGATTATACTGTTTAACAACTGAAAAAATTAAGGGGGAAGATTAAAATATGGACAAACACCCTAGTTTTACAACTAGGTATATTGAGAGATTCAATATCACAGAAATAATAGCACCAGAATTCACCTTTCTAATTAAATTTTATTTTTTGAATTTGTTTTATGTAAAGCTCAACATTCTTTCTATTTATTTGTCTGACATTTCAAAAGAGAAAAGAAAATACTATGAATTATTTTCACAAATTGTGATTGCAAGTTCCAGAAGCAGGTCTTGAAGATTAGGATACGGGTTAATGGACTATTGATAAATGATTTTTATGGCTCTCTTTTCCTTAACAGATAACAGTAAATCTTATCATCAGGAGCATCTTCAAATATATGAAAGTAGCATACCCAAAGAAGTGAGCAGTTTCCTTTGATGATTTTTCAATCAGACAAATTGGACTAATCCATATCATTACTCACTATTCAGACCACGTCAGACAATGTAATTCCAACTATGACTTTATTTCATTTGAAAATCAATAGAAGTTTAAAACATTAATAAAAGCATCATCTTTACCTATTCACCTTAAAGTTCTCACTTACTGATTGAGAGTTTCAAAATCTGTAAAGAAGAAAAAGAAAGATTAAGGTAGGATGCAAGCCATATTGCGATTTCTCTTCATCCTGCAATTATTTGAAGGTTTTAATGGTGAGAATAGTAAGTTTTGGGCTATATTGTGGAACAGAATGCTGGAAATTCATGAAAATATGGTAGAAATAATTCTGGTTTTTGTTGATAGGATATTTTGGGTTTAGTCTTGGCTGTAAACAACTATGTTTCCTTGAAATTTCATTTCATATACAGTTATTAAATTTCACAATCTGTTAGGATTTATTAGATACATTAGTTTCGAAAAGTTTTGCTCATAAAATGTGGTGGCCATGAAGGTGCACCACCCGGATCTTCCTTCAAGAAAAACTTTCACTAAAGAATGTAGTTGGCTGACAGCTCTCAGCGGCTGCACCTTTAGAATCCTCTGTGGTGTTTATGCCAAGGCCACCTTCTCCCTGCGCTACTTCCAAAGACTGAGAACAGTGGGAATAAAATAACTGCATCTTCTGTGCCCAGTGAAGGTTATTTCCTCTAGCAGGTCAACTTGCTCGGTTTCTCCAACAGGCTGATGGGAGTTCCTCAGAGCTGCGCTGTAATCTGAGGCCTTTATCACTCAATCCTTTTCCCTTACCTCTGTTTCCTCACAAGTATTAGATGGACACTGTAGTCTGGCACTCACCCACGTGGCAGCTGTGAAAATTCACTTCGCAGACCTCCAAATGCAGAGAGAATTCATTGACCAAGGGCCCTGTCTGCTGAGCTCTAGCAGCCATAGCTAAATTTGCAAGATTACACTTTCCATGGGTGCTCCCCACCAATGACTGAAGGATGCTGAGGCAGGCCATTCTTAGAAACAGGATTGCTCTGAAGGCCAAATTTATCTTGAGAACTCCCTGAAGACCTCACTAACTCTCTCTTAGTTTGCACAGCTGTCTGAGATACTTCCAATAAACCTTCCCTCTCTTCTTCCCTTAGGATAAGACTTGCATCTCTGATGGCTGTCCCAGCCTTACCCAGCCACCTGCCCATTCTTTTTCACACAGGTATTTCTGCTATAAAATCCTGATATTTTCAATTTCATCTCGGCATCTGCTTCTCTGAGGATTCGGATATCACATTCAGTCTGTCCCTGTTCCTTCGCACCTTTAGCCTTCACAGGTCTTTGTTCCATATTGGTCTATGCTTTCTAGAGGCCCCAAAACGGACACAAATCCTTTCTTTGAAACAGGACAGTCAATATTGGAAGCAATAGAATGCGTCTCTTCTCCTTGAAGCAAGATTTGAGGTGAAACGTTCTTATTCACTGCCACTCTCACCCCACCTTCACCTCGAGTGAGAGCCCCTAAAACATCTTTGAGGAGTGTTTTAGGATATGAAGAAATTTGGAAATTCCTGAATAAGATGTCTTAACACATTACATTTTATAACATCTAAATGTCTTCATTGGAGTCCATATGAAGCCTTCAGGGTGTACCCCCCAAATATGAAATTTTACCACCAGATTCAGATGGTAGTAGGAGTCTCCCCTGATGGCAGCTACAAAAATTAGAGAGCCAGACAAGAGTGGGGTTTATGGCAAGATTGTGTTCCAGCGCCTCCTTCAGGACTTGTTTGCCTGATTTGTAGTCTTTGCCCAGTGGTTCTCAACCTTCCTAATGCCGGGGCCCTTTAATACAGTTCCTCATCTTGTGGTGACCCCCAATTTCATTGTTACAAATTGAACATAATTAAAGCATAGTGATTAATCACAAAAACAATATATAATTATATATGTGTTTTCCGATGGTCTTAGGCGACCCCTGTGAAAGGGTCATTCGACCCCCAAAGGGGTTGCGACCCACAGGTTGAGAACCGCTGCTTTAGATCTTTTCACAGGAAATTGTTCCATATGTAGCTGTAGACTTGGTGTGTCCGTGGTAGGTGAGTTCAAAGTCTTCTTTGTTGCTATCTTAAACCAGAACCACCTTTTCTCTTTTAATTGAGAATTTTCAGTTTGACTTAATCTCTTCTGTCATTGTTAAGCTTTTACAGTCTCCTGACCCTACTGGTTATTTGTCTCTATCTGTGGTTTAGTATATCAGGCAGATTTGTAAAAATTACATGAGGCAGTAAGAGGAGAACAAGAGGAAAATATTGTATGAGCTTAGTGTAAAAATCTTTCATTTGGAGTTATTGTGGATAAATGTTTTTTGTAACTTGAAGAGAACTGAGTAGAAACCACTTCATCTGATGATTTCACATTTATATTTCGATGCAAAGCATTATGTTCAGTATCTGAAGTGATGATTACTGGTTAGTGAGCACCTGAACCTTTCCTTAGGCTAATTCCTATTGTAATAAGAATAAAACAGTTCTTATTTGCTCATCTGTTGCTGTGAGGTACAGGGGTATGGAGAATGGGTGGTGGGGCTGAGGGAGAGCTGGAAAAAAATAAAAGGGAAGGTAGGGGTGGGGAAATAAGAGAGAGAGACTAACCTAACTGGGGAATTTATATGCATATATGCATAGTCCATGGACACAGACAATAGTGTGATGAAGGCTTGGGAGGGGTGGGTGTATGGAGGAGGGGGTCAGTGGAAAAAAGGGGGAATATCTGTAATACTTTCAACAATAAAGATAAAGTAAAAAGAAAAGAAATATCTCTAAATTAAGCAGGTAAAAATGACAATGTAGTATAGAAATAGTACAGCAAATAGATTGGGATGGATATATACCAAAGCAGCTTCTAAAAAGAACTGTCTGCTTCTTATAATAATTAGGAATTCTAATAAAAAGGTAGCAACATAATTCAGCCTGACACCTGTGGGTGTCACCTTTTCAGATTCTTTGAATAACAAGGATCAAATTTGAGGTTGTATTGATATTACCGATCCATGCAGCTTTTGATTACTTTCCTTTTCAGTTTGATCTGGAATGCAAATTGCTCAAACCCACTCACTGCTGTAAGCATTAAAAGGGCTGCTTGTTCACATTATTCTGGTATGTCATCACCCTTGAGGGTTCCTTAGAAACATAAACATGGTTTCTACCTGTGAGTTATAGTCAGCTCAGCAGGCACTGAAAACATTAAAGGTTTGCGTTCCTCTTCAAAAGAGAAGAAGCTGCGCAGGCAGTAACTCTTTATGCCTAGAGTCAATAGGAACTATTATGTCTTTTGTGGTAGTCAATTAATCACCCGGAGTTCTACCTATGCTCCTGGCTGGATTAGACAGTTTATTTACATTACTCATTATTTTTTCTATTTCAACTCTGAAGAGTTATTATGCATTAACTCCTTAAGTTGGCTTTCATTTGGAGTAATTTGGGAAAATGTTTGTATTTCATTGGCACTAGCCTACTTCCTCTACGAAGTCTCTTCTGACTGCAGCCTGTCTTCTCTGATCAGAGGTTAACTTGCTTTCTCTATCATTAATTTGTCACTTTCTACCTTGCACTGTAATTTTCTTTGCCTATGGGTGTATTATCTCCACAAATAGATTTTAAGCTACCTGAAAGTGAGGCATTAATCTGAAATCTCTTTTTATCCCCTGATTCTTCAAGAGTCTTCTCTTACCTAATTCTTGATAAATTTTTGCAACATACTTTTTTTTTCAGCACATAACTTGATTTCTCTATGTAAATATCTCACTCTGTATTTTAACTTGAGACATTTTGATAAAGCAAAAAAGATATTCAATGCAATTCATCTTTTGTGATCTTAGACCATAGTTTACAAGTCAAATACTGAAAACATTAGAGGTGAAGGTTAGTTCTTTGAATATTTATATGCAATTTTTCCAAAGAAATTCATTACATGTACATGAAAAATTATTTATCACCTAGATAAAAATCTACCTGGCATTCCGTCTTCCTGCAGTACCACATTCACTGGTTGAATCATCAGGTTCTCCAACTATAAGCTTAAAGGATTTAGAAAGTCAAGAGAATGTCAAAAGCTCCTAAGATTTACATCTTAAAAAATCATCTTTTGTGATCTTCTGCCATATTGCTTGGCATTCAACCAATATTTACTGAATACATATAGAAATTACTAATTTCATAAGTTCATAGGACACCCCGGTGAAAATAAAAGTCCTTAAATTGCAGTTTACATTCCTGTGAGTGTGTGGCTGTGTACGCATGTATATGAAAGCAAGAGTGGACAGTGAATATGGAAGATGTCAAACAGTTGCAAGTAAGCAAAGAAAATAAAGCAAGTGAGGGGGCAGAGAGTGATGGATATTGAGATTAATGTTCACACATGGGTAGAGAAGGACTCGCTGGTGAGATTACATTGAGAAGAGGCAAATAAAGTAAGCCATTTGACTATTCAAGGGAACAAAGAACAGTTATCACAACCTGAGCAGAGGAAATGTGGTAGACAGACGTTCATTTTGGGCTAAGACTTTTTTTGTTTTGTTTTGCAGTAAACAGTTCCCAAAATCTAGTTAATTATGCATGGGTTATCCTGATAAGACAGTTAATAAGTCACACATGTTTGAGATACATGCAACTAAATCATAATAAAGAATGATGTCTTATTGTCAGGCCTTCCTTGACTGTCCATCATCAGGTTAACAAACTTGGGTATTGACTAGACTCCTTAAATCAGTGCTTCTCCATTTTAATTTATGTACAAAATACCTGGGGATATTACTAAAATGCTTCAGATGTTTTAGGGTGGAGCCTGAGATTCTCATTTTTAAAGTTTCCCAGTGATATCAATACTACTTGTCCAAGGACCACACTTCAAGTAGAAAGGAACTAGGGAACTGGCTTAAAACCCAGACTTGGGGGCTCTGTGCCTCACTTACTAAATTAGAATTTCCTAGAAATCTTATTCCTTTTTAGTTCCTCTACTAACTCCAATGAATAAAAAAGTTATAAAGCACAAACTATGACACATAATGTAAAGAACTCAATAGGGTAGATAAAGGTCCAATTTCCAATTAACTTTTCTAACATCTAATTTTCTCTCAAATCTTAAAGGATGCTCATCAAGGGAAGCACTCTTGAGAACTGGGCACTTAAAGTAGAAGGCTGCTCGGGAAGGCAATGCTCCATCAGGATATAGATGATCCCTCCGCTGTCCTCTTAACTCAAAGTACAGCACGTCCTTGATAGTGTCCTCTCAGTCAACGTAGTTTCGTGATAATGCTGATGAGAGAAAATAATAATTGATTCCCTGTTGAGGCCACTCACTGTCTGTGTGGAGTTTGCATGTTATCCCATGTCTGCATGGGTTTTCTCTGGGGACATTGGTTCCAAAGATGTGTATGTGAGGTGAACTGGTGTGTCTGAATTGTCCCAGTCTGTGTGTGTGTGTGTGTGCCCTGCCATGGAAGGGTGTCCTGTCCAAGATAGACCCCTGCATTGCCCCCTGAGCTGCTCTCTGGCCACCCAGGCCTTGAAATGGAATAAGCAGGTTGGAAAAGAATTATCTAACTTGCTTTTACTAATCTTTCTTAAATGTATGTACAGCTCACATTTCATGTTTAATATTAAAAGCGGGCCCTGGCTGGTTTGGCTCAGTGGATACAGTGTCAGCCTGTGGACTGAAGGGTCCTGAGTTCGATTCCAGTCAAAGGCACGTGTCTGGGTTGCAGGCTCAATCCCTGGGGATCGAGCAGGAAGCAGCCAACCAATGATTCTCTCTCATCATTGGTGTTTCTATCTCTCCCTCCCTCTTCCTCGCTCTGAAATCATAAAAATATTTTTTTAATAAAAGAAGTGGTTTGGGTCCTATCCGGTTTGGCTCAATAGATAGAGCGTCAGCCTGCGGACCGAAGGGTCCCGGGTTCGATTCCGGTTAAGGGCACATGCCTGGGTTGTGAACTCCATCCCCATTAGGGGGTGTGCAGGAGGCAGCTGGTCAATGATTCTCTCTCATCATTGATATTTCTATCTCTCTCTCCCTCTCCCTTCCTCTCTCTGAAATCAATAAAATATATATGTAAATAATAATAATAATAATAATAATAATAATAATAGTGGTTTGGGCCTTTATTTAGAATTTTGGTGGTGTTTTTGTGACCATAAATATGCTGTAGGAAATTAATTTTTGTTTATTTCATTCTGTGGTAAAATTAGTTTTTGTTATACATGGTTTTGCTTAAAGTCACAGTTTCTAGTAGAATCCTTTAGCTGTGACAACTAAAAATATCTATAGATATTGCCAAATGCTCCCCCCCAACACACACACACACACACACACACACACACACACACTCCTGTACCAGGTGGGAAGGCAAAAAAAAAAAAATCATCTCCAACTTCCCCAGCTGCCTCACTGGGAGTGATATAGCAGTAGTTCTAGCCCTTGGTTCCAGTACCCATGCATTGTTCAGTCATTTGGGTAGACTACAAAATAATATTCACATGGGGTATACCATGTCCTCATGGAGAATGGCACAGGGTATATTCTTTAAGATAACCTTTCAGCTGTTCTTCTTAAAAAAACACCCTTAACTCTATTTGTCAGGGGCTGGGGGATAAAACCCTTGGTGGGTCTATGGACCAAGCGGACACTCTGTGAGCCAGACCTTGGCCAGGACTTTATTACCGAGTCCTCATGAACCAGTGTAAGAGTGACCTTGGTTATCAATATCGATTCAGACCCTGTGCTCTAGGTCTAAAATCCCTATTCCCCTTTCTTCCAGTAAATAGTAGATGCTCATGCATTTCTTTAGAAAAGCGCTGGGGCTATCACTACTGTACAGATCTGTTGTCGAGTCCTTCCTTTGGGGTGTGAGATGTGTCTCCTGCAGACAGTGGATTCTACTTGTAGGCCTGGCTCATATCGGGCCTGAGAATGTGACATTGTATTGCTGAAGCTGCCCTCAGCATCCTCGTTATCCACCTTCCTTTTTTTATTGTACAAATTAAGCAGAATTCCTGTTGGCTTCCCTACTCTCTAGTGCCTCAGAACATTGTGTTCTATGTTTTCAATAGCTCTCTGTGGGTCGGGATCACAGGCTGCCACTCAGACCTTGCTATTCATTATGGTAATTGCTCCCACCTGAATTCTGCTGGTTAAGTGCTACCAGCTGGACTCTGCTTTTTCAGGATCCTTATTACTCTCAGGGACCTCTGTTCTGAATCAGCATTTTCTACAATGAGCCTCGCCTACAGAGGACAACTACCAAGGGGCTTCTCAGTGATACTGGCTCCCTCCGACATGCTCTTTTCTGCTTTGATAAATGGAGGGTCCTTGGGGCCCTCCCACAGTTGGATGGGGGGTTTTCCCCCCTTATCTAGTGCAGCCATTACAGCACACACACCTGCTTGAGCCTTAGAGACTGTCAGAGACTGAACGTTTGCGTCACCACCACCCCCAACCCCACTGCCAAACCCACATGTTGAAGCCTTTTCCTCCAATGTGATGCTATTAGGAGGTGGGGCCCTTAGGAGAGAGATTAAGATGAGATCATGAGGATGGAGAGCTCATAACCAGATTGGTTTTCCTTTGAGGAAAAGAAGAATCATGAGAGCTTCCTCTCTCTGTCGTGTAAAGATAATGTAAAGATATCACAAGAAGGCAGAGTTCTGCCAGCCAGGAAGAGAGCTCTCACCATGAAATGAATGTGCCAGCATTTTGATCTTGGCCTTGCCTGTAGTTTCAGCCACCCAGTCTCTGGTATTTTGCTTTACTGGCCTGAGCAAACTAAGACAGCCCTTCCACTAGCATGTATTTTAGGTCATCGCTTTTCCTAAACTTCCAAGAGCACCCTACTAGCTTATTAGCACTGTTTCGTTTGGGTCTCTGCCAAAATATTAAATCTTATTTTAGGAGAGAACTTTCTGTTATCCAACTTTCTGCTTCTCTCTGTCAGCAGACAGGGACTGTGCCCAGAGAGGGTGTGCCTCGGGCAGGCCTGTAGTGTGTGGGTTCCTGACTTCAGGCAGGCAAGATTTCACAACAAGAGCCCATGTGATTTTGAGCACGTGTTTACTAAAGCTGGGGACAGGGAAATGACGGGAGGGCTTAGGTAGAAGAAGCAACAGGAGAGAGCCTAGGCGGGGCTGCTTCGGCTCCCTAGGAATGTGATAGGGAAGAAGCGAGCCAAGGCGAGGCTGCCATGAGCCCACTGGGAAGTGGAAGTCACCGCTACAGAAGTGAGCCAAGGTGGGGCTCTGTTAGCTCCATGGAAAGTCAGAGAAAAAGGAGGCCCTGGAGACAGGCTCGGGGTGGAAGCCCCAACAAGCTGACTCTGCCCGCTGATTCCCTGGTTGCATGGGGACTCTTGGAGCTTAGGAGAAAGGAAGTAAAAAGTTCAAGCATGCTCCAAAGAGAGCCCACCCAGCATCGTTTGTCTTGAAGGTCTTAACTTCCGTCTGTGGCAAGAGTCATAGGGGAGAGTTTCAGTAGAATGTCAGCTTTCCAAGTGCGTGTTTCACAGGCTGCTGCATCAACATGAGTGTGGAGGGGAGTTGGGGATTATCCTCTGGTCAGTCTCACCACTTTATTTTTGTCTTGGGTCTGTCTGGCTCTCATAAGATTTTTTGTTATTTGTTCCCCTGACTTCATCCGCCCTTGGGTTTGGCTGGCACACATGGTATTAGTTGGGTCTCTTCCCTCTATCTCCCTGACCAGGGTGACTTAAGCTATTTATTCTCCGGTCAGGGAAGAGAGGTAAAACCATTTGTTTGCAAGTGTCCCTGATTAGGGAAGGTAGGCCTTGTGATTCACTGGCTGCCTGTCAATTGGCCAAATTGTTTGGCCTTGTTTCATTATCTCGTCTCAGTTTCCCCATTCCACTTGCCCAGGAATTTTCCTAGCCCCTTACTGTCCTGCCTCCTCTCCTTGATCCTGCGCCCTTAACTGCTCTCTCTCCATTGTCCGGTGTAGCTTCCTAGAAGCGGATGCTTCTTTGGCGGGTAATCCTTTTCTGGCTTATGCCGCATTGACCCCCACTAGGGGTGGCCAGGTGGGAAAGTAAGGGTGCATTCTGCAGGGCACAGCATAGTGTCTTGCAAGGCAGAGGCCTCTGCGCTGCCTACAAGCAAAGGGCAACACTGATGTTAACTAAGGCGCTGGGTGACTTCTGCATGTTCAGGGGTTCAGGGAGATCTGGAGTTTCAGAGATCTCAGCCTCATACACCTAGATGCCCCTGTCTCAAATCTCAACTCTATGCCTTGACAACACCTAATCTCTCTGTTCCAAGCTTGCCAAGGTTTAGACTTCAAACCTCTCTGGAGCTCTCCTACCCTTAGAATTAAGTTCTGGGCCTGGCCGTTTTTTTCCTGCCATCTACCTGCAGGTGATGGGATCTCTTTAGAGGCAGCCAAAGAAATACTCTGTCACATTTCACCTTAAATTGGTGACCATTCACCTCCAGCATGTTTTCTTTCTAATCTTTCAGTAGTTCCCAGTAACAACCAGCCAATCTCATAATTCTTAAAATTACTACTTTCCCTGTACTTCTCTTGAGATGTTCCACCAGGTCTTACATTCCTTTCATGCGTATTCATCTCCATTTACTCCCATTGAGGGGTTTCTCAACTACTTCCTTAGAGAATCCCAAGGGCTATGGGTGCTCTGCTGACCGTCAGACGTGGGTGTTCATTGTCATCTGGCCGGCAGGTGCGTCAAGCCTCCAATTCTCATTTTACTGGCAGAGATGGCTTCCTTAGGACCATTCCTGACACCAGCTCTCCTGGAAACAAAATGCAGTAGAGATTTCTGTAGGGGAGGCACGTTGGTAGCACACCCAGGACCACTGCTGTAAGGCTGTGAAGAAAACAGGATTAGGGTGGAAAAGTTACACTGCAATTTAGCTACAGTAATTGTACTTCAGCTGATCCTATGGGAGCTCTAGAGCTGGAGTGGCCCTTCCAAGTCATCCCACGCTGAGGCACAGCGTCATTTTATTGTTTATAAATAACAGCTTAATAAACCAAAGAAGAATACCTACACTCTTCTGACAAGTAAATAAAAATTCAAAATAATATCATTAAAGGGGACTGAGGATGTTTCTGAAGATTTCAAAGACAAATAAAATACAATTTTTATTGTATTTTAGCACATATAAAATACAAATTTATTAAAGTCCCTTTTAAAACTCTTTTGCCCAATATCCCACTCCTCAAATGAGTTGCTAAATCTCTCTTGCAGTCTTATTCTGCCTGCAGAATTAACCCTTCTGGAACATTTCCAACAACAACTTGAGCTGAGTTCTGCCTTCTCGTTTGCATCCATATTTTCCAGACCATTTCTTTCTTATTGTTTGGCTCTCTCTCTCAGCTTCTGTTGTTTGCAGGCCTATCCACTGGTCTACTTCACTAACCAAGGATTTTCTTTGGGATCCATCTGACTTTGAAGGGTAAGGACTGGAAATAATAAATTCTTTGTGTTTAATATTGCATCCTCTAACATCTGCACACGCTAAGTATAGCTCTCAAACGTTGCCCACCAGTAAAAATAAAACCTTTTAGTGTTTTACTTCAAAATAATTAATACTCCTCATTTCTAAAGGATAAAAATCAAAAGTCATCAGTATCAACTTAACCAAAAGTTGTAACGTTATAAACTAGTTTCAGTAGGAAAATTCAAAAGCTATCTCTCAGAAGATGCTGCTTTTCTCACAGCAGAATATTTTAAACAAATGTGTATCAGAAATGAATAATGGACATCTGTAATACCTTCGACAAAAGATAAATTTTAAAAATACTTTGATCTAAATAAAAATTAAAATACAACCTATCAAAATTTGTGGGATGCAAAAAATTAATAATGTTTTAAGCAAAATTTTATCTTACTCTATGTAGAAAAAATGAACTTCACTATAAATGTATATTTCAAAAAATAAAAATAAAAATAAATAAAATAAATGTATATTTCAGTGAAGTGGTAGATTATGCAGCAACTCATCTTAAGACCCGTTTTTAAGTGCTGATTGCAAATGAGAGTGATACCTCATCTTTTAGATGTTTAAAAACCAGTGTCTGGTCTCTGCCTCAAAAACTATCTTAAGTAACCTATCTTATTAGCTAATAAGTGAGCTCAGAATTTTTTATGCCAGGAGAGAAAATCAGAAATTGCTAAACATCAACAGTTTATGTTAGATGGAGTTATGATGCCAGGAGATAATGTGAGAGAATGAGCCAGGTAAATAAGCAGCTCTGTCTAGCATGAGAGTAGGCTGTTTATGAAATGCTCGGAAGGATTTTTTCATGCCATTTTTCCATCTTTTCAGGACCACTGGTAAGCTGCTTTAGCACTGCATTGGACTCAACCAAGGTTTTCTTTCCTGATTTATTTATCAATCCAAAGCCAGCTCTCTTCAGTAAGGAAAATACATTGAAAAGAAAAAAAAAAATCTTTAATATCTGGGACCACTCCAAAAAATTTGAAAATAAATGTGCAGACTTTGCCCCAATGAATTGTACTATCATTACACACACACAAAAAGGATTGCTTCATACTTGATCCACTGCCTGTGTTCTGATTTTGGCAATAGGTTCTAAAATATACCACTTAAATATAATGCAAGCGTTCACCATGAAGCCTGATTATTTAGATATTAACTTCTAAAAGCCTTAGAGATGATGATGCTTATTGGGTTGAATCAAAGTCTAAAGATAAACACTCTGGAACAAAAATTTCACTCAAATCCTATCAGGCTATTTCATGTATATGGTTATTGCTCCAAACATGCTGAAATTGGGATACATTCAGAAATTGTATGAAATGAAAATTGCTATAATTTCCATTTTTAGCAAAGTAGTATGGCTCTCTGCAGTTACAGATGAAGAAAAAAAAAATGACATGCTTACATATCTGTAATAAAATCTCCAAGTTCAACCCAGTAACAATGAACAGTTCAGGCTCATTCCAGGAAAGCTAATTGGAGAAGTCCATCAGATGCTTATTCATGTTTACAAAACGAGGCATTTCCATACAGTATTTACTTTGGTTAGGCCTTTTAGGCAAACGGGAAGATCAGCCCTAGGTCCTCTGGGGAAAGCAAAGTAAATTCAAAATCAAAAACAGAAATTATTCGTTTGGATGCCTCTCTTTCTTAAGATATAAATCTTCCCTACTAGGTTAAACATTAGTGAAGCCTCTACATAAATAGAGAATTTTTAGTTTTTGCTCTAAATTAAGATTTCATTTACTGAAAGTGATTGCTATAGTTGAGATTTTGGTTAATATTTTATTTTCATTTTATTTAACAAACACTTATATAGTGCTAATAATGGTGCAATCAAGGCACTGTACTAAGTGCTTTATCAACATTAACTCATTTAATTCTCAGTACACTGAGATCAGCAATAATCCCTACATTAGAGACAAGAAAACAGGCACAGAGCCATTAAGTAGCTACCTGAAGGTCACACAGCTAGTAACTGACAAGATGGAACTCAATCCAAGAATTCTTTCTCTCCAGTTCATACTCCTAACCATTACACTGTGCTTGATAGTGGAAAGATAATGCCCAGAAATTATTATATACTTTTACTTTGCAAATTTATAACAAAAATAAAAAATTGTTTTAAAGGAACTCTGTGCCTAGTTCTCAATTTCTCTCTCCACTCCTCCTACTGTTATCATAAAGGACCCCAGTGTGTTCATTGACCCATAAAATACTATATAACTTTATGCCCGTCCTGGTTCAGCCACGGAGAAGCCATGCTATTTATTTACCCTCTCTGGGCCTCCATTTGGGTTGCTGGGAGAATTAATTGAATTAAAACATGAAGAGCACTTAAATAATGAGCAGATCAGTATTGCTATTTTTCTTTTCTTTTTTCAGAAAAGAAACCACTTTATTGCCAAGAGTGGGCGGGGCAGTAGGGGCTGGGGCCTATTCTGGACAATAAAGGTGTCCTTAGGGGATGTAGAAACCCCTACTTCAGGGATTGTTGCAAGTTGACTCAGACATTCTAAAAAGCATCATCCTCTCAGGTGCCTAGTAGGAGCTCAGTAAATGAACGGGAGTTTCTTTTCTCCCAAGTTCAGGCCTCTTTCTCTCTTTCCTAGACAATGGCCATCTCACTGGGCTCATTCTTTGCGGTTTTTTTGAACCAATTCTTCAAATGAGTTCTGTTTGAAAATCTAAATTTGAATTACATTGCATCACACACATGTAAAGTTTTAAGTTTTAGAGCGCCACCCAATGTCCTGTGCACGTTGGCTCTAGGCTCTTTTCCTGGCTTATGTCCCTAATCTTTCTCATTTGTGACAGTGTTCCTATCATACCAGGGAAGTCACTTACCCAAACACCCTTTGATATCTCTGCGTAGAAAGCATGCTTTTCTTTATGCTTGAATGCTCTCAGCAAGTACTCCTAGCACAGGCCTCATTCAAATTCCTCTATGACCCCATTCATTTCTCTGGAGGCAATTTATTCTTCCTTCATCTGTGCTCCAAAGACACGCCACTTTCAATCTTCCAGTAGCTCTGATCACCTGGCGTCGTATTTTATAATTAGTTGTATACCTATTTGTGTTACTATGGAGGGATTAAATGCCCTCTACACTCCTCTATACCAAGAAAAATGCCCTTTACGTAGTAAGTTCTCAAACGTTTACCATATGTACAAAATATGGATTGAATATTTAATTTCTCAAGGACAATTTGCAAAAGGTAGCTATGTCAGAAATACAGAAGGAAAATAAAAACTTAATATTTACATTAGAAAATTGGTTGGCATTCATTTTCTAAAAACAAATTTGGAAAAAAATAATATAAAGCAGATACTCAGTTAATGGGAGCAAGATGGAAAATGCTATTGCCAAACTATATTTAAGAGTAATCAAGTCCTCTAAATTGAGCATAAGTCTGAAGCATGATCAAGTTAACAAAAAAGAAAAGGCCAGTGTTATTTTGACTGAATTGAAAACAGAGTGTGGGGAAATTTGTATTCTTCCCTTGAAAAACAGAGTGACTTTATTCCTTCCATTAAGCCCGTTTTGTGCCAAAGCTTAGCCAATGCTTTAGGTCTTTATCAATACCTCTTCCATCATTCATTTATCCCTTGTTTCATTCCTGCCTTGCTTTGTTCTCTGGTAAGTAGTTGTTTATCCACCTTAAATTTTGTGTTAATCAACGTAGTGTAATAGCTCCCCTGATATTAAATGCATATTTCATAGAGCTTTTTGGGTTTAGATACTTGATTAAAGATAAATTAAGGGTTGAATTTCCCTTATATTGAACCATGCAAGATAGTTGGTCTGTCAGCAAATTAATAAAATATCTAATATATGTCAACTATGATATGATGCAGCGTTATCAAAAGAAATACCCAATCATCGTCTACATGGAGTTCACAATGAAGCAGGAAAGGCAAACAAATAAATGTTAGTGAAATAAATGTTATAGAATAATACTGTGTATTAGCAAAACTACAGCTTGTTTATCTACTTAGGAATAAGAAAGGTATTCCTTAGAAGGGATATGTAAGCCTAGCCCTAAAACACAAATTTTGTTTAGCTGAACATGGTAATAAAAGCTGGGGAGATGTATTTTTTTTATTGAAGGAGAGTAGTCGAAGTAGTGGGAATAACATGTGTGTAGACTGAAGGTAAGAGAACAATGAGTGACTGTAAAAGAAACCAAAAGATGTTAGCATTTGTGCAAAGGAGGCAATGAATGAAACACAGTAAGTAAGGCTAAAGATAAGGGCAAAATAATTTCAGGTTCTCTAATTGACTTCAGGATTTTGGACTTGATCCCAGGAGTTCTACTCTCTCTCCTCCTATAAAGGATGGATTCTTCCTGCAGTTATAAAAAGCCATTCACTCTTTTTTAAAGGTATATACATTTTATTAATAGTACCCCAATTTTAATGAAATAGCATTATCTTAAGGAAAAGCAATCTAGTCTTCTTGGGCACTGTATATCATTTCCTTTAGCATACCAAAGACATTGTTCTTGCAATCACATATACTCTCTCTCCTGAATCATTTTTTTTCCCTACTGAATTATTCCTATAAAAATATAAATATGCCATAAGAAATCATATATTTTTTTAAAAAAACCATTTCCCACCAGACCATCTTCCCTGCCTCATTTCTCTGGACCCTTTATAGAGTATCTCACCAAAACTAATGTCTGTACAGTCTCTACTTTCTCACATCTTGCATCAACATAATCCATTTTACATCATCATAATGTTATCAGGACTTGGTCCTCATGCTACACTAAACCCACTTTGGCAAAATAGCCAGTGACCTTTATCACATGCTCCAGCTGATTCCATAGCATTGAAGGAGCCTGCATCTCACACAGACAGCAGAGATTAGTCTACTATCCGATTCCTACCTTCAGAGAATACACATCAAACTCTCTGTGGTTTCACTGAAACCATGTTCACACCCTGGCCGGGTGGCTCAGCTGCTTGAGCGTTCTCTCGCACACCAAAATGTTGTGGGAGCGATTCCCAGCCAGGCATTCAGGGCCCATACCCAGATGGTGGATTTGACCCCCCCCCCACCTGCTCAGGGTGATTCTGGGAGGCAACCGATGGATGTCTCTCTCTCTCACATCGATGTTTCTCTCTCTCAAATCTAGAAACATATCACATATCTTTGGGTGAGGATTACAAGAAACAAAACCATGTTCACTAATCTTGCAGTGAAAAAAGTATTGGGGCTTATAGCACAGCAACAGCTATCTTTAAAAATTCTGTTTTATTCTTTAATCTTTAACTCCTGAGTTTTTAATATCCTAGACATGGGTAAAGGCTTACGAGTTTTCTGACAGGTTTTCAGCCACATACATTTGACAATTCGGTGCAGTGTTTCCACTTTGGGATGTATAATCTCTGATCTTAATGACTCAGATAAACTGAGATGAGAAAAAATTCCACTTCAGTATCCTCATGTATCTTGAGATGGATCACAGTTTTTCATTTAGAACAGAGAATCAGTCCACTTTGGGACTCTCAGTTCAAAATGCCTCAGGGACTCTTTCCTTTGCAATCCTGAAGTTGCTAGGCAGTTAGTTGAGAAAGTTCCAATGCGTATTAGTGTCCATGGTGAGGTCATGCTTTCTTTCCTTAACAGAAGGGTTCCAATTATAGGCTCACAGAGAACAGCACGCTTGCCTTACTTGCTTTTCACCCAAGTGCAGTAGAAACATAGAGATGAAAAATAAGAAAATATGGCCATTCTGCTAATGCACATAAGAGAATCATTTCAGTCACATGGTGTTGGGGACCAGGTGTAAGCTGACAAGGTCCTTGCACCTGAAGGGGCTAGCTAGCAAGGCTGGGACCCTTACCCACACAGTTTTCCCAGACTTGTTTGGATGGCGATTATCAGTAGAATGAGGGCAACCTTTGTAGAATGAGAACAGCCTTTCATGGCTTACCAAGAAGTCTGTAACTATTTACTGAGATTTGCTGTACCGAGAATTTGTCCTTCTGCTGTGTCTCTCCCTTAGAGATTAAGAGGAACAAAGAATACATTCCTCTTGACAGACCTCCTATTCAGTGTGTTGTGTATAAATAGGATTGTGTGGCTAATAAAGTTGCTGTAGTTCCTCGAATGAGCTGCAGTCCTCCCGATCCCACTTGCCTGTCTTTCTTTCTTTTCTCAATTCCCACCTCCCTGCCTCAGTCCGGCTCAACCTTGTCAGGTTGGCCCTGACAACATGGTTAAGCACATAATAGACTGAACTTCCTAAACATGTGCAAATCTGCTTTCTGTGAGAGAGCCAGGTCCTCGTATGTAATCTTGGTGAAAAAAGACACACAAAACAAACAAACAAAAAAACCCTGCAAAGTAATTTATACAAGACTGAAAATAGCCCTTGCTGGTTTGACTCAGCGGATAGAGCATTGGCCTGCAGACTGAGGGGTCCCAGGTTCAATTCCGGTGGAGGGCATGTACCTGGGTTGCGGGCACAACCCCAGTAGGGGGCGTGCAAGAGGCAGCTGAATCGATGTTTCTCTCTCATCAATGTTTCTAACTCTCTATCCCTCTCCGTCTCCCTTCCTCTCTGTAAAAAATCAATAATTTTTTTTAAAAAAAAGACTGAAAATATTGCAAAGAAAAATAAAATAATAAATAAAAGTAAGGATGTTCCATTTTACACTCAATACAGGAAGGAAGATGGCTCAGCTCAATGATTTTCAACTGTTTTTTCTCAATAGTAAAGATCACTGTACATTGCAGTATGGTTTACCATTTCTCGGATAATAGAAACAAATGTGGAATAATGTAGTAAGTTATATATTTTATATGTAAAAGTATAATTATTTTACAAGTTAGAAAATAAGTCTTATTTAAAAACAAAAACAAAGAACATCACTTTTCACCCAGCTGGGACAGCTCAGTTGGTTGAGCAGTGTTCTGTGCATCGAAAGGTTACCAGTTTAATTCCCTGTCAGGGCACATGCCTGGTTTGCAACTATGATCCCCAGTCAGGGAGCATATGGAAGCCAACCAATTGATGTTTCTCTCTCACATCAATATTTCTCCCTCTCACACCTATTAAATAGTGTTGGTAAATAAACAAATCACACCTTTACATATGAAGGAGTGAAGGAAAGAGGACACTTACTACATTCCAATTGCTCATTGTCCAGTTGGTTCTAGAGGAAAAAAGGTTTTGTTGGCAATTTTAAAGTTTAGAACACATGGGAGAAAATATGAGAGTTTGGAATTTCTAGCTGAACCCTAACCTTTAGGTGTTTGTCTTTGTTAATTCTTGGCAAATACAATGGTAGTTTAGAGATAAAAAGGTTTGAATGGGCTATTAAAATCTTGAACTTCAAAGAGCTTAAAGTAAACATTTTCACAATTTCAATACAAATGACTGAAACCATGTGGGTTACATTTCCTTTCAATTTTACATGCATTTAGAAATTAAGGAAAAATACACAGAAAATAAATTCTAGGTTTTGATCAGGCTGTACATTGAGTGGCCATAACATGTCTAATTAGTTTAAAATTTAAATATATCTGAAGCAAAAAAACACACAATCAATAGATTAGAATTTAAAGAAAAAGAAACTTTACTATAATACAAACCCTCAATGTCACCAAAAATTAGTTAATTTCTGACTGTGCAACAGGCAATGCACCATAAAATGTTACTGAGTTAGATCCAGTCTCTGCTTTCTGAAACTTCACAATAATTCACAGATTCTGAGATTAGCTTATTCATTCACCCTAAAAAGGGAAAATTAGGAGGTAATAAAATGTTCACAAGATATTTTACAAAGTTCATTGCACTTTGTAAGAGCGCATAGGCGGCTGAAAAAATACCATAGACATTGCCAAGTCAAACCGTTAAGAAAGAGAGGGATACGCCTGGGGGAACTGAGAGTGCTTTCTGTCACATCTGAGAGAGAAATTAAATCTTATGTGAGATTTATTTTTAAATAATGACAAGATAGTGGCTTATCAAGCTGGTGTTTAGGGATATTCTAAGTAACTGGTGCTGCTAATGAAATCAATTCAGTGCACAGAGAGTTACAGAGTTCTGGCTATTGCATTGTGCTACTAGCACACATTCCCTGGAATGGTAATTACTGGGGACTGTTCTCAAGAGGCACCTAGTGGAGCTACTGAATCTTGGAAAGAAACCAAGAGTCAATTGTATTTTTTGACTCAAGTCACTTAAGGTTCTCCAAACTGAGATGAGAGACAGAAAATATGAAGAAATTTGAAATGGCAGGAACCATGTCCCAGGCAAGCTTCGTGAAGTGAAGCTCAAATATTAATGTGTCCAGCTATTGTACATTTTGCTGTGCTTCCCAATCAGTAGTTTGTTTGTTTTCTTTTCTGGATTATTGGTGCAGGTTTCCAGGATTGTTCACTTTGACTGCCTTTTCTCTCATTAGTAATCATATTCACAAGTTTATTCTGGATTGGGATGTCAGAGTGCCTTCTGTCGGAGGTTTGTTTTTATAGCCACTGCATTCATTCTTTCTTAGAACTTCTCTGCTTGGCATTTTATGCCTTACTTCAAAGTTCAGTCCTTCAGTTTTTACAGGTCTCATATGGAATGTCTTTTTACGAGAGCCGTACATTCATCTCCCCACCAATGAAACTGAGAAAACATATTTGCATTCTGACATTGTCAAACCTTATCAAACCAGGCTCCTGCCTCTCCTGCCACATTTATCTAAATAGGATACTCTGCCCACGACTAGTTGTTCTACACATAATGAGTCCATAGTCACAATCTTAAATGTATTGGGTTCCCCCAGGTCTGTCCTTTAGAAACCCAGAGTCAACTCACATCCATCAACTTCGTCTTCTTTTTCAGAAAAGCAGAGGCGAACAATTATAGTTCTTTCTTCAAGCACATCAAACAAACTTGGTACCAGGGCCGAAACCTAACTGATCTCTAAGGCTTGAAACTTTACCCAGATTCTGATCTCTCACTGGGAAGGAGTGACATATCCAATTTAGACCCACGCACAAAGCCTCTATTCTAAACAATAATGGCAGTGTTTGGGTTCGGTTAAAGACTCTCTGGGTCTCACAATTCTCAGCAATGAAACAACATGAAGTTTTGAATAAAGAAATCCCAGTTTATTTATATTGTCTCCCAGAGGTTGTCACTCTGAGTTGACTCAATGCTGGTTTCTGGAAATGGACGAGGTGCCCATTACCCCAAGTTCAGAATAAAAGATATTCTCCCCAAAGGAAGCCTCTCAACACAGTATAAGGACCTGTTCATTGCACTAAGGTTTAAAGAGGGCACGACAAATGAGACAAGCAGACTTTTGTACACAGTCTTTCTTGTCATCTTCATCAGAGCATGTTTGATAGAAAGGAACTAAAACCGCTCAAGCAGATTTCAGGAGGATTAACTGTAAGCTCACGAGGGTATATCCTGAAGCCCAAAGGAAGGAAGCACAGCTGAGCCTGTCTTAGGATGAAAAATGCTTGCTGAAAAGTCATCAGGAATAAAGGAAGTTATTGTTGAATTAGTACAAGAGTTTGTGGTGGTTAAGAGCATGGGGTCTGGAAACAGGCTACATGAGTTCAAGTCCCAGTACTCCCCGTTGCTTGCAGTGCATTTTTGAAACATGAAATATCTCCTGTCTCTTATTTCTTCAGCTAAAAAATAGGAAGACTAATAACAATTCCCTATTTCTGTAAGAATTAAGAAATATAAGTACTTATAGGACCTGGTGCATAAAAATGCATTCAATGAAAGTTAAGCACAATAATAACTTGTTTATTGACAGTGTTGCATTTATTATATTACCTGTGGGCAATTGCCTCTTCAATATTTACCTTTAGGAAAAGCTAAAACTTGACAAAGAATGTTAATAAATTGACCCATTCAAAAAAAAATTGAACTGGTGGCAACTAAGTAAATTGAAAGAGTAATGTCAACCAAAATAGTTTCGTAGAGAAATATCCACTCATATATTATTGGTGGAAGTGTAGGTTTTAATGAACCCTACGGACAAGTAGGCAATACCTGTCAAAATTACAAATGCATATTTTTGACTCATATTTTATCCTATAGATTTATTTGCATGTGTGTGTGAAGTAATGTTTATATTTTTATAATATATCAATGTCTATATCAGTGAATGATTGGAAACAATTCAATATCCATCAACAAAGTACCAATAAAATAGATTATGCTAAATCGAATAATTTTAAAATATTTTATATATGCGTTATGTATAAAACTTTGTAAGACAATATGCGAATGTTACATAGAAAGATCTCTTATGTAAAAAAAAACTACTGCATACTTTTTTATACATTTGAATTTACAACCACATTAAAGTATCACCTACTAGGTTAAAAATTTTATTAATTTTTAGAGAAAGAGGAAGGGAGAGGGAGAGTTACAGAAAGAAACATCAATGTGAGAACAAAACATCGATCATCTGCCTCCTGCACACCCCCTCCCAGGGATGGAGTCTGCCACCCAGGCATGTGCCTGACAGGGAGTTGAAGCAGAAATCTTTCAGTGCATGGGATGATGCCCAATCAATTGAGCCACACTGGCCAGGGCTCAAATAAAATTGTTTAATTAGAAAAGATATAATACAGTAGCACTCACATACAATAAATGAGAGCTAATTAGAGAGTTGTTCCATTTTTCCAGGAGCAAAGAAGTAATACATTTATTCAATCTTTTACTATAAGAGAACAGCAAATTAAAATCACACTATGGTACCTTTTTTCATTTATCAGACATGGAAAAGCTAAATTTTGACAATTCACAGTCTTGGTGAGGCTCTCCGGAAACAGGAACAGTTGTACATAACTAGTGGAAGTATGGGTCATGTGCCAACCATACATCATTATCCAGGCCTACTTCTTTTTTCCTAGCAAAGCCTGTCTCCCACTGTAATAGTTGAAAATATCAGTGACTTGCTTTCCCGGTAGCAATGTGTAGCTAGGGCATGGGCAGACAAACAGAGCCTGAGAGGATCCTGGGTTTTGGTTGGTGTTTTTTTCCCTTCCCAATAGAAAACAAACAAACAAAAAACACAGAGAAGGAGAATAGTCTTCACTCTGTACAATGCTTTTGACTATGGCATCCATCTTCAACCACAAGGGGCAAGCTAAAAATGCCTTGCATTAAAATGCTTTGTTATATGAAGAGGATATCTCTGCCGCTGTTAGTTGGGTAGTCTTCTTTGCAGCTGTAAGCATTCTGATGCATGAAGTTTACCAGAAAAATGGGTCAAATGCTAAGAAACAGGTCAACTTCAAGTTGTGGTTGTAACCTTTTCACAAGGCAGAAGTTGAACTGTATACTCCTATAAGGGTGAGAGAAGACCGGGAGCAGCAAACATTGCAATTTTCTCTAGGTATGCATTGTTATGCTTTAGCAACCACCTTCCTTACTTGTGTCGTTCAAGAACATATGGCTTTAATCTCACCATCAAACGTAATCTGTGGGCATAACAAATGCTAATATAATTTACCGAATGAATGTGAAATTCAAGAAAATAGCTTCTCAATGAATAGTGATAACAACTGAGTTTTAGTTTCTCTTATATCTTTGTTGATTTTATCTATTTCAGCTGTCAGCACCTCTTTGTCATTTAGACTCTTAAAAATAGTGATCATTTAGAACAGTCACATTAATGGGCTCTGCTTAGCTACCCAGTGACCAGCAATTACCTTATGAAAATCCTACTCATCTGTGAAGCTATGAAGCCCTAGCAGAATTACCACTGCCTTGTAAACTCAATTAAGTTTACCTTCCAAGCAAAATTTATTTCAAGTTCTCAATTCTACAGTCTAAAATAATCCCAACAAGTTATTGTTTTTCTAAATCAAGTAATATTACCAATTAGCATATTGTTAAGCTACTTATATGTTACAGATAAATTAATTGTAGAATTTATACAGTGGAATGTAAGTAAAACTTTCCGTTAGCAGTGATTAAACCAGTTCTAATCAATCAAAAAGCTAATTAAAATTATTAATTTACTAGACTATGAGTCACTTCGCTAGCTCCAATTTTTTTAAAATCTATAAACACTGTTTTTTTATGAAATCAGTATCATCCTGTAGTTGGAAAATTTTATATAAATAATATATGATTTTTTAAAATTTATGAGTATTAAAAACATTAATTTCTTTATTTTGCCATTGTATACATGACCAAATCATACTTCTTACATAAATTTATATTCAAGCTTACTATTTTATAGAGTTTGAGATGTTTCCAAAACCTTGTAAAATCTAGATGAAATTGGAACCATTTTATTTGCAGTGTTAATGGCATCAAATAAGTATGAAACCACAAATATTTAGGCTTTTATTTTCCAGAATTACATAAAATATTTGGTATAGAATTTAATGAACAATTAAATTCTTTGTTAAACATTAAATTCTGTTTGGAACAGTTCACTCTATTTGTTTATAGTGACATATATCTTTCTCTTTATACTAAGACATTTCAATCAGTGTGAGATCCATATTGTATCTTCAGGAGAAACAGGAATATATAAAATTTGGTTGGTTCCCTATACCTTAAGGACACTGAAATCATGCATTGTCTCAAGGAGGCAACTGAGGATGAAAGACACCCTAAGAGGGGAAGAGAAAGCAGAAGAGGGCATAGCAAAATCAGCCCCTGGTTCTATCTGAGGGGAAAAAATCATAGCTCAACATTGGAAGCATTAGGGATAACGTAAATTTCTCTGAATGAGTCTTGGGAATATGGGGGTGGAGGCAGCATTATCACATATCACATCAAAACTTCTGAAAAAACCTTTCTAGAGTACATCTTGCTTGTTTACAAATTTGTCCCTTAAAGCAGATGACATGCCTCTTATTCTTATTCTCCGTTCTCTCCTTCTGCCCAACGTTCTTTCTTCACAGGTACCTCCTACCCAATTTTCTTTTTTTCCTTCCACAGCTTCTTCTTTTTTCTTTTCCTATATGAAAAGCAAAGAGTGGCTTAGCCATGAGCACAGTTTAGACAATGTTTTTCCTCTTGGAGGAATGCATGTTTGTTAGGGTGTAGGGGAAAGTATCAATTAATCCTAAATATGTCATACTAGAGGCCCGGTGCATGAATTCGTGCATGGGAGGGGTCCCTCAACCTGGCCTGCAATCAAGGCCTACCAGGGGGAGGGAGGGGGCGGCCGGCCAGGGGGAGGGGTCGAGGGAGGTTGGCCCGCTGTGGGAGGTTGGCTGTGGTAGCATACTGACCACCAGGGGGCAGCTCCTGCATTGAGTGTCTGCCCCCTGGTAGTCAGTGCACATCATAGCAACTGGTCGACTGGCCGTTTCAGTCATTCTGGTCGTTCCAGTAATGGTCGCTTAGGCTTTTGTATATAGAGATATGTCTGTGAGAATGCATTTGTGGCATTTATCCTATGTGTCTAGCACTGTGCTCAGCAGTGGCAATGCATAGATAATATGTATATGTGCTTGTGTGTGTGTATATGTATATACATATAGTATATAAACACATGTATAATAAACACACACACAAATACACACATACATATATAGGTAGAACTAAATGACTGTAGAAACATATATATAAGCATACACACACATACACACATATATAATGTATATTACATACTTTCCCCATTTCATTTTACATAAGACTATTTTTTACAATTAAGGTTCATACTTAAAAACAGATTATCTGCTTCCCTATGTGATTTTACTTTCCTGTCAATGATACTTTGACAAGATTTTAAAGTAATTTTATTAGTTTTATAGCTAACACACTCATTATTACTCTTTGCTTTCTCTGGTTGCAACTTGTTTCTGCTTCTTGGACTTCACAATGATCACCCCACAATGAACCTCACAAATAGACTTGTATGCAGAGTTATAACATTCCAGAATCAATGTATTTAAATAATATCCCAAACAAGTAAGCCCCAGCCTTATTCCCAGTTACTCTCATTTCATTACAATCTTTGTTCATGTTTCATGATGGGCCTGGTGTCATATCTATTCTGCTTTGACAAGAGCTCCAGACTACACATCTTTACCATCATTTCATTTGAGTTGTCCAAACAGTTCAGCTTTCTACTGATGTAAATATGTGCTGGCTTTATAATCCCAATGGAGGAAACAGTTAAATTTAGTTTACTCAGATGCTCCCATTCTATTTTACCTACATCCCTTTTTGCTGGGACTTAACATTCTTCCTTGTCCTCATCTTAGTGGAAATAAAGAATAACTTATCATATTTCAGTCGTCTTCCCTTTACCTGAACATCAGCATGTTAATTTTCTCCATTCTGTTTGATTTTTATCCCAAAATTCAACTGTCAGTTTAAGTGCATACCACAGCTAACAAATACCTAATTACTCCGTGTACGATTGCATTGTGATGTATTGCTTTTCATTTCAATCTCATCTATATTTTGAGATAAACATACAGAATTTCCCAAAAGGTTTCTAATTTTAAACCGTGACCAGTATTCATGGGCATTTAACTAAAGTTTTCACTCATTCTGCAATACCCTCAGATATCTTTAAGGAGTGGGTCTTCATGGGGTGTTTTTTAACTTCTATATACAAAGCAGTACTGTGTGTATGACTTGCAGAAAACCTTAACAGAATAAAGCTTTGTTTCATTTAACCAGCAGGAACAATAGGCTTCCTCAATCTCAGCAGGTGTTTGGTGTGTGTGGTGGTTTTTTTTTTTTTTTTAATATCACTCATCTACTCCAATTAGAAACATTAGGAAAGTATGATATTTACTCTCCTTGGGCTCTAAGTTTCTAAGTAAGTTTTTAAGCTTGCATTCATACATGGAATAACCAGAAAGAAAATCTTTTTATTTACACATCAGTGAAAACAAATGACTAAAAATATTTAAGTGAGCTTGGGCAGAGCCACATCTAATTATGTAAGGTATTTGTGATGCCAGAATTGGGTCATACTGCTAAAGATTACGATTATTTTTAGGTCTTTCACATCATTAGCCTTAATGCTCTTAAATGGTACTTACGTCTTAGTAAGGGTAAGCAGTTCAAATGAGTATCATTTTATGACATGATTGCTTCGGTGAGTTTCCTTTCCACATAACTTTTTTCAGTACCAAGAGGAAAGGAAATCATTAGTAGTCATGGAACAATCACTGTCAGGCCATTTCCATTTCCTGAACGTAGAAAAAAAGCCATTAAAAATTCATTATGGGTAATGGTAGACAAGCATCAGGGAATGGTGTCTCACCACCCATGGGAGCATGGGAAGGACGGAGCAACAAAATAATCAAGAAATACGTAAGACAGCTTTCTTGTGGGTTTGTTGTTGTTGTTGTTTTATTGCTTAAAGTATTACAAAGAGTATTACATATGTCTCCTTCTTTTGCCCCCTCTTGACATTCCCCCTTTTTTTTAAGTGTACCCCACAATGTCTGAGATGTGTCCTTACCTCTCTGTGTCTAGAGCCCCCTCCCTCTGCTGCAGACTCACCCCTCATTCTATAGATCTATTCCAGTTAGAGAGTGCAAGTAATTCTCGTCATGTGATTCCTCCACAAAAAGGAGTCTTCCTCAAAAATTTAAGAAAAATTTAAAAAAATGATAATATTGTGACATAGGACTTAGAAAATGAACGTCTCGTATTCTCTTCTTTCCACTTCTTCCCTCCTTTACTTCCTTCCTTCATTCCAATCATTTATGGATCTGTAACACATATTCCTCATTTTGTAACTCTATAGTGTGAAATTCAGTTCAATTAAATAAACATGTATTAAGCAGCTGTTGTGTACAAGGCATTTACCACTTTTAAGATACCCTCTAGCAAAGACCAAAAGCCTTAGAATTTTGAAGGCCAGGGATGAAAACATCAGCAATCAGAATACAAGGTTGGAAAAGCACGCTGCATGTCCCTCAAACAGAAGTCCATCTGAGCCTTTGCACGTACAGATTCTCATTTTTTCCATGCATTTCACATGGTTTAGCACTCAGGGTCCTTATTTTTAATATCTCTATGACTGTTGTTATGTATCCAAATCTTACTTATTTTGATTGCTTGATTGCTTGATTGCTTGATAACCCTTTTAGGACACGGCATTTATTCTTTTCAATTCCATTAAAGTTTATTAAAGCCCTTCTATTTCCAGTGGGATATTATCATCACTAACAGAAAGTATTAGAATAGAGCCTTACATTGTTGTATACAATAATCCATTCCAGGTGGATCAAAAACTCATATGTGAAAAGCAAAAGTAGGAAAAAAATTGTAAGAATTTATAGGAAGATCTTTTCATGGCCTTGGGCTAAAATAGGCTTTGCAAACAAAATAGAAAAGTGATAAGTGATGGGGAAAAAAGATTGCTAGCCCAGCTGGTGTGGCTCAGTGCTTGAGCTTCGACCTATGAACTAGGAGGTCACGGTTTGATTCCTCGTCAAGGCACATGCCTGGGTTGCTGGCTCCATCCCCACACTGAAGTTTCTATCTCTCTCTCCCTCTCTCTTCCTCTCTCTGAAATCAATAAAACATATTTATTTTTTTAAAAAAAGCATTGATAAGCTACATTTAAATTTAAATCTTCTATTCCTCAAAAGACAACATAGAACAGTAAAAAGACAAGCTAGAAACTAGGAAATAGATGGCTGTTCAGAGAGAACTCATATAAATCACTAGACAAGTGTACAAAATTCATAAAAAGGCAGGATTTTGATAGTGGGGAAGTCTGTGGAGGGCAGGCAGGGAGTATTTGGAAAATCTTTGTACCTTCTTCTGAATTTTTCTGTGAACCGAAAAATGCTCTAAACAATAAAGACTAGTAAAAATTATGAATATGCATTTCACTGAAGAGGAAACATTAAAGACCTTAAACATAGGAAAAATGATAATGATTAGAAATAAACAAATTCAGGCTGCAATTAGTCACCATTAATCAAATTGGCATCATTTAAAATATCTGATGAAGCTGAGGGCTGGTGTGCACATGAGCCAGTGGGCCTCTCTGACGTAGCTGGTAGGATCGTTATTGTAAACGCTTTGAAGGATAACTTGGCATTGCCTTGTAGAGATAAGCATTTGCATTTTTCACAAGCCAGTGTTCTACTCTTGAACAGATGTGCCAGGATACAGGTGCTTGGATGCTGTGATAGCTAAAACCAGGCAACAAAACTTGCCCTGACCCAGTTATAAATGCAAATATTTGAAAAAATGTAAGCATTAACACCAGAAACATGATAAAAACAACAACAACAAATAGCATTTTCTCCAAACTATAACTTTTTAAAGAAAACAAATAGAATTCTTAATACTTTATAATTCCCAAATATTTTTTACTATGAAAAAAGACACTTGTTTTCTGTGTTGTCGTTTTTCTCACAGCTATTAGATTTATGCCTGAAACATGAATTTTGTTTGCTTTCTCTTTACATAACTGGGGACAAATGGTCACTCAATGTATGTTTCAATGTAACAACCAAGGACGCACTAACTCTTAAAGCAGCACAGACACCAGTCTTGTCACCTCCCTTTTCTCCTTTTCCCTCTTTCTAAAGTTTTTCTTTCCAAAGACACATTCCAGCTTCTTGCAATAGGAACCCCCTACACTTCCAAACTGTGCTTGGGGGTAATTTTAAACAGCAAAACAACCCAAAGAGAGGAATGGTGGAGGAGGGGGAACACTTGTTTACGGTGTAAGAGCTGAGCTTGCCCTGTTCAACCTCAAGTGGCAACACTCACATTCGGTGATTCCGCCTTCCACTGCTCTGTACACATCTGCAAATGAATGCAAAGGCACACCCCTAGTATAAATTTTGGGGTTACACAGAAATGTTAGCAAGTAGGTGACTTTGCAATCACCAAGTCCTTGCATAACGAGGACTGAGTGTGTTTATTCTCATCCCACTTCTTAGTGTCAAACAGAACAAACCTTATCCTCTTGTGGGTAGCCCTTCTCAAATCTAAAGATAAAACAATAGTTAACATTTATTTTGCATTTGTCAGATGCCAAACCGTTTGCACAGGACTTTACTTGTATTTACTCATTCAATCCCAACAGCAGTTGTATGAGGTAGAAATATCACGACCAGCATCCCTATTTCAAAAAGAAGCCAACAAGCACAGAGAGGTTCCGTGATTTTGCTCGAGTTACCCTGTCAGGAAGTGGCATAGATGGAATTAAATCCAGACCACCTGTACAGCCTCGTCCAGTTCCTCAGCTGCCCCACTATCCCCACCATCCTATGCTTTCCACGTGACTTGGTTTCAAGTCATATTTGATCATTAGGTTTTGTCTCTTAATCAATTTAAGGTGCAGAAAATTCTGCATTTCTATACCATGGCTGGCTCCTTGGAGGGATGCTTTTCACAGCATTTTGCCCGGGGTTTATTCTGTGGGGCACCGTAAGCGACATATGGAATCTGTTATTTTCCTTATTGGGGAGATGTTGTTGAGGACGTTGTTTTCTACATTACTCAGTGCTTCCAATATAAAGAGCCATGTGAGTCATTTCTCTTAGGCTTAGTGCCAGGAGAAGGCTGAGTAATATGCACGCTTTTTTTTTTCTATTGGGACAATGTGAGTCAGATTGATACCATATTTTCTAAGTGGATGCCAGGAAACTCTAGAACTTAAAGACCATGTATCCACAGCACCCTACACAGTCATTAAAACCTCCATTACTATGTAATCATTACATGTTTTAATTTTCCTCTTGTTCTTGACACTTTATTCTATTTCCACCTCTTACATACATCTAAATAAGCTATTTCAAAATAATTGAACACATAAATTAATTTTCTTTGGAGTCATCTCATTTTCCTTACACTGTCTTCTAATGCATTCTAGCTTATAGATACAACTTTAAAAGTAACATCCAACACTGAATGTGAAATTCACATGTGATCTAATCAACCATTTTAGCCTTATTCTCATTTGATTTGGTCTACTTTTGGCTAAAAAGAGAAATATAATTTGTGTCTAAATTTTCTTAATTCACTGTTATGGGATCTTAATGTTTTATAAAATTTACTAGAGGCCCGGTGCACAAAAATCTGTGCACTCAGGGGGGAGGAGGAGGGTCCCTCAGCCCAGCCTGTGCCCTCTCGCAGTCTAAGACCCCTCAGGGGCTGACCACCTGCTGGCTTAGGCCCGCTCCCCAGGGAATTGGGCCTGAGATGGCAATCAGACATCCCTCTGGCAGCCCGGCAGCCCTCAGGGGATGTCCACTTGCCAGCGGGGAGCAGGCCTAAACTGCAGTCAGACATCCTTAGCGCTGCTGAGGAGGCAGGAGAGTCTCCCACCGCCACTGCTGTACTGGCAGCCATCAGCCTGGCTTGTGGCTGAGCAGAGCTCCTCCCATGTGAGAGTGCCCTGACCACCAGAGGGCAGCTTCTGCATTGAGCATCTGCCCCCTGGTGGTCAGTGTGTGTCATAGTGACCAGTCATTCCCAGTCCTTCTGCTGTTAGGGTCAGTTTGCATATTACCCTTTTACTATATAGGATAGAGGCCTGGTGCACAGGTTGGGCCTACTGGTTTGCCCTGAAGGGTGTCCCGGATCAGGGTGGGGGTCCCGCTTGGGTGCCTGTCCAGCCTGGATGAGGGGATGATGGCTGTTTGCAGCTGGTCACACCCCCTTCAGGGTGGGGGTCCCCACTGGTGTGCCTGGCTGGGTGAGGGGCTGAGGGCCATTTTCAGGCTGGTGGGTGACTGAAGCTCCCAACCTCTCCTTTTTTTCTTTTCCTTTTTTATTCTGGGATTTATTTACCTTCTATGGCTGTCACTGGAGCTGAGAGCTGGCTTTAGCTCTGAGGCTTGGCTCCAGCTCTGAGACCTGGGCTGCTGAAAGCAGGTATCTGGGCTTTGTTTAGCTTCTATAATTGAAACACTGTTGCAGCTCCAGCTCTGGGGCCCAGCTGGCTGAAAGCAGGTTTCTGGGGATTGTTTAGCTTCTATAATTGCAACATAGTTGCTTAGAGTGCAGCTCAGAGCTGGGAGGCTGCAGGCGGGGAACCTTGGCTTCCTCCATCACTAGAGCAAGCAAGCCTCCTGTTTGCTTCAGCTTCCTGGCTGTCGGCCGCCATCTTGGTTGGCAGTTAATTTGCATATCGCCCTGATTAGCCAATGGGAAGTGTGTTGGAGGTACTGTTAATTACCATGTTTGTCTATTATTAGATAGGATAGGGATACTTTTGGTGAATTTCTATTCAGAATTTTAAACGTGTAATAAAAACTATATTTTTTAATCATATAAATTTATACGATCATTTCTACAAACAATAAAGTTATATTCAAGCTCTGAAATTTATTTTTAAAACTTATGCAGATAAATGTAAACAAGGCCACAATGACTAAGTTTCTATAATAATAATAAAAGCATAATATGCTAATTAGACTAGACTACCTTTCAGATGAAGCTGGGGCTCCGAGGGAAGCCCAGGTCCCGGGTGTCTGCAGGAGGGAAGCCGGTGCCAGCAGCCGGAGGGAAGGAAGGCCTACTCTTGCACGAATTTCATGCATCAGGCTTCTAGTACATAAATAAAAGACTTATGGCATCCTCATAATTTTTTAAAGTATAAAGTGTTCCTGAAATTAAAAAATTTGAGAACTGATAAATTAGAGTAATGGGCAGGGTAAAAATATTGTTGAAGTCATAGTAAAACAAAGAGTGATCTAGAAAGATAGGTATTGATAAAAGAGTAGAATGCATGAAACTATGGCTGGTGGATTAAAGTTATTGAATGCAAGCTGTACAATCTAATAAAATTGTCAGTGATGATAGGAATAGTTTATATCTGGGTGGTACAATATAATGGCCACTGGCCACATGTAGCTACTGCACACTTGAAATATGGTTAGTAAAAATAAGGGATGAAAATGTAATTGTATTTAACTTAAATGAATTGAAATTAAATACAAAGAGCCACATGTGTGTGCCTACCCTATTGGACACTGCAGTGTCACCATGAGACTGTGTGGCTGAAATAGGTTGGAGGACAAGTGTATTGGAGACAAAGAATTCAGCAAACAGGGTATTGAAAGGATCATCTTTGAATGTCTTTTGTGCACCAAAAGGATCAAGAATTAATATATTAATCATCAAAATGACAAATATTCATGGGAGCTGTTAATATTAATATATATCTATTACCTTCACATGTATGTATTCATTTACTCCCCACACTAGTCCTGAGATTTAGTTACAATTATTATCTCCTTTTTACAGATGAGGAAACAGGGGCAGTAGGCTGCTAGGTAATGTGTCATGAAAGATAACACTTGATTAAGGCAGATGTAAACCCAGAAACTCTGACGTCAGAGTTCACTATCCTAGCACTTTATACTGACTTTCTTATTTGAGGTCGCTCATCTTTTAAAATAGTTCCTCAAATATTGCAGGTTGTTAATTTGACATTAAGTAGACTACGCTCATTGCTAAGACAGGAATCCTACAAAAAGGGCTTGTGGTACAAGTCAAGCAAGACTTTACTCACAGAAAATAGACTATGTAAATAATTTACAGGTGTGGCCTGGTAAATGTCAAATACGTTTTGAACCGCACCCCTGAAGTGTATTGATGCCACCATTCAGTTTCCAAGAGAAGGTATCAACCTTTCTGAAGTTACATTTTCCAATTAAGCTGATTAGCCCTCCTGGCTATTTCAACAGCTCTGACAACTATAAACACTGAGCTCGGTACTTGGGATAATAACAAAGAAACACTGGACAGACTTTTTCAGGGCACCTTTAAATACCTCCAGGGCAGGGGTGATGTTCCTCTGTCAGAGCGTAAGAACATGCCACATTAGCTTTACAAATCCTCATCAGCACCAACGATGATAGATTATGAATTCAGCATTTTGCTTATGAACACACTGGATTAATAATGAATTATAGACAGTCATTATACAATCCTGGCAATAGAATCAAATAACATAGTTAAAATAAGATTTAAACTCCTTTTTAATAAAGTATTAGTTAACTAAGAAAAAGGGACTTTGAAGGTGTATTTTACTTACTTACCTCCTGTTCCTATCATTTATTGAGATTAACATCTAACGCTAGTTGAATAAGAGGGGAAGGAGACTTGGAGAAGAGTGCCAGCACAAAACATGAGCCATCTAAATGGAATTAGGCGGCAAACAATTAAAAATCATGTAGATAAGAGTTCATTACACGGAAGATAGTGTAATAATTAAAAATAGTATTCTTAAACGTTCAAGTCAGTGACTAAAGCTAACAATATGTGATATTCATAATTCATAACTGTTGGTCACGCATCTGTAATATCCCAGCACCATCCCAATCGATGGGGATCCAGAGGTGAACCACACAGACATCGCTTCTGCTTTCGAGCCACAACACATCGCGTTAGTTAGCCGCGCAGTGGTTCTCAACCTTCCGAATGCCGCGACCCTTTAATACAGTTCCTCATGTTGTGCTGACCCCCAACCATTAAATTATTTCTGTTGCTACTTCATAACTGTAATTTTGCTACTGTTATGAATCGTAATGTAAATATCTGATATGCAGGATGTATGTTCATTGTTCGCGACCCACAGGTGGAGAGCCGCTGATAACGGAACCAGGAATAGTCACACCATGGTGAAGTCCAAAACATTTTATAGTAAAGAATAATTGTGAAAATAAATAAATATCACATAAATACCACTCTATAACTTTTTAAAAATAGAGTGTAGGAGAAATTTGTCAAGGGAAATGTAAAGTTTGTGTATATAGTAAAAAACCCTAATAATATTCTTTGTAATTTCAGTGTCTCTGGCGTAAGATCAGGAGTTATTGTACCTCCCTGGGTCTTTTCTTTTTCCATCTGTCAGATTATCACAGAGAGTCATCTCAGTTAACAATTCTCGAAGGTATAATGAGCCATGCTTACTCTTCAATGGTCTTTGAAGAATTTATTACCAACAGTTTGGTGCTGCTGCAGATTTGGCAAGTTTTATGGTTACAATATATTTAATATGAATGTTAACAAATAGAGCAGATATTATCTATTATTCAAATGGTTGTTAACAGCTATTTATTTAGAAGTAATCATTCTAACCAGTTGTTATCTAAATATCTCTATTTCCTTAAGTTTTCTGACTAGTTATATGAAACTCCTCTGCTTACTAAAACAAATGATGCACCATTTTTCTTCTTTGTCAGGGCAATATACTTGTTTAATTTCTTCAATTATTTGTAGCTTGATGAACAATTATGTACATATTTCATCCAACAAACATGACTCAGTACTATGATAAAGAGCTAAAGTTAAGCTCCTGAAGAATACAAAAGCATGTACAAATGATTCATTCGATTCAGAATAAAAATAAAACAAATAAAAGAGTATAATATAATCACACTGTATAGTGCAATCAAGATAATAAAATTAATTAACATAATGGATAGAAAATAAAATATATTTAATTATTAATTTTTAGAAGTAGAAAATGGGTTTGTTTGGTATAAATTTTAGATTCATCAATTATGCTCTATGTCTGTGCGTTTTGTTGTGCTAGTTCCTGATGTATGCTTAGCCCATAGTTGGCTTAGCTCATTAATGTTTTAGAACTCCATTATTAAAATGATGTTGTATTGCTCTAAATTAGAATGGTTTCCTTTGGCCACCTAGGGTTTGCTCTCCTATTTGGAAGTTTCTGAAATGCATGTGTGTGTACGTTTGTGTGTATGTGTGTGTGTGTTCATTATGTATGTGTACTTTTACTTATTGTATGATTGTTGGGAGCTCACGGCAGTCAAACCCTCAAGAGGTGGTTTTGTTATGAGGGTATTTATTTTTTAACTCAGCTTCCCAATCAGCCCAAAATCTTCATATTGTATAATACGATGACCTCTTCTCAACGGGAAAGCTTACAGGGGACAGTAACATGCTATCTTGTCAGAGTAGGTAAAAGGAAAAGGCCTTAAATGTTTCCAAGTTATGATGCTATTCACCCTTCTTCATTTAAGGGTACATCTTCCTAACTGATCAGATATCTGTGCTGGAAAACCTCAGCATCACTTACAATCAATAAAAGGCAGGAAAAAAAAATTCTAACTGATCAACACTTCCCCATGGTCTAAAACTCATGAAGATTCTCACCTTTTTGTATTTTAATGAACATGTAACAGTTTTTAAAGTTGTAACATATTTTAACTCAGTTTTATTTTATGACAATTAAATTATATAATTAAAAGGGAGTCAGAGCCCAGGCAGAATAGCTCAGTGGTTGCTCAGAGTGTCGACCTATGAGCCAGGAGGTCAAGGTTTGATTCCAGATCAGGGCATGTGCCCAGGTTTCAGGCTCAATCCCTAGTGTGGGATGTGCAGCAGGCAGCTAATCAATGATTCTCTCTTATCATTGATGTTTCTCTCTCCCTTCCTTGCTGAAATCAATAAAAAATATACTTTAAAAAATAAAAATAAAAGACAGTCACTAATTAGTGGTCTATTTAAAATCATAAGTGGGGCAAGTTTTTGGAAAGGAAAACAATAAATAAATCTATCATTTGGTGCATTAAGCTTCTTGTATCTTCTCTCTGTTTTAGGACTTTGTTTATTCACCTCTTTATTCCCCAGTAGTAAAAGGAAAAAAAAATGTTATTCTCATATTGAAGCATTTCTCTATGATAGTAATATTTTTTTCTATATATTTGGAAGTTTTCCACATGCAACATACACTGAATCTGTTTCTGCATAACTTGAAATATTTTATTACTTTCTTTGTACTTATGTTTGACATTTTATTTATTATTTTTATAGACCAACTATATTAACTTATGTCTTTTATACTTCAAAAACACTTAAAATATATATATAAAGTGCAGGGCAAAGTATGCTTACATTTGTTCATATGGAAAATAATACAATAATTAAATAATAATACAAGAATACACTCTGTGTTTCTCATACTCACAACTGTAAACTTACTTTTGTCCCACCCTGTAGATGATAGATAGATAAGTAGATAGATAGATAGATAGATAGATAGATAGATAGATAACCTTACACTGGTAATACATATTATGTTATATTAGTGTTACTGACACTATTACTTTGAAGAGTTTTATCCTTTACAAGTAACACTATTGAGGAGTTTGAGAACTGAGAGACATTGTGACTTCCATAAGACACATTCTATAAATTATAAATGTTAACAATAAAATTAGGAAATAATGTTTCTTATTGAATGACAGCAGTCAGAGACTTCAGGACAATGCTTAGCATATGCAGAGATTGGTATACTTTGATTATATCTTGTTGAGACAATGAGGTTCTTTATCTACTTTATTGTCTTTATGATCAACTTCCCCTTGTCTGAGTATTACACAACCCAGTGGGCAGATGGTACAACACTACAGTGGACTGGCCGGAGTACTGAAAATTCACTCCAGATCAGAGCTGAACAACCAAGTGGAATCTTTCCCAGCACTGCCTCGCATCCATGGAGAGTCTTAATCTTCCATAATTTTTTAATACCATTTGGTAAATCAAATTTTATTTTTTCTAAGCCTTAATCTATGAAAAGATGTCAGCTTGCCCGATCGGGTTGCTCAGTGGCTGAACCAGGAGATCACAGTTAAATTCCTGGTCAGAGCACCTGCCTGGGTTTCGGGCTCGTTTCCCAGCAGGGGGCGTGCAGGGGGCACCCGATTGTTGATTCTTTTTCCTAGATGTTTCTATGTCTCTCTCCCTCTCCCTTCCTCTCTCTGAAAATCAATACAAATATATTTAAAAAGAAAAAAGATGCCAGCTAGTCACATGGTTTCAACTACCTGGAATTTACTTTACTGGCTGATTCTGAATTTGGAGGGCACTTGTAACTGTGAAAGTGTTCTGGGAATAGCCTTTTAATATTTTCTTATTTTCCTATGGATAAGAATCAGCAGTTATAACAAATATGTCTTACATACAAAGCAGCTGTGTGGAAGAGTTGCCAACCAGATAACAGGATAGAATATCAGATAAATATTTGATCACTGTTTCATTTTTTTAATGGATTTCTAAGAAAGTTATTTTTATAGTAAAAACTACAAAGAAATCACATGTTTTACTAAAAGGAAACCCTGAATAAAATATTATATCCTCTTTATTCTCTGATATAAGTGTTGTCAATATGGGGGTTATTGTGCCCAAATGCCAAGACTTGCCGTGGTGTTGTCTAACAAATACCACAAACCCAGAACAATGCCAATGCAGATTAACATGAACTTTAATGTATTAATTGTCAACACTTCATATTTCAGATCTGTTTCATATCAAAGTCAGTGATAGCAATTTGAAGTTTAGGTTGTGAGTTCAGGAGAAAGTCAGAAAAATCATTTAAAATATTACAAACTAGTTTAGAGAAAAGGTTCATGTAAAGCAGTGGTTCTCAACTTTCTGGCCCTTTAAATACAGTTCCTCATGTTGTGACCCAACCATAACATTATTTTCGTTGCTACTTCATAACTGTAATGTTGCTACTGTTATGAATCGTAATGTAAATATCTGATATGCAGGATGATCTTAGGCGACCCCTGTGAAAGGGTCATTTGACCGCCAAAGGGGTCATGACCCACAGGTTGAGAACCATGAAAGAGTTACATTGCAGAGAGAAATTTCTGACTTCACAGAACAGAAATCACCTGGAGGAACATCCGCTCCTACTGTGACTGCATTTTCTTGACCTCTTGAGTAGCTAAATTCACAATTATCATTAGAATCCTCAGAGCAAGCTGCCATTTTGCATCTCAGTCTGGGCTTGTGGAGGCCATTGAAGACTGATTCTCACTTGGGACTTAAGAGAATGTCAGCGTGAAGAAATAATTCGATGTTGCAAGCGATGCATTATTTTCTCCCTCTATAATTTAGATATCCTATTTCCTCTGGAGGTTCCCCAAGGTCAGAGAATAGCAGTATGAAGTTTACATGTTACTTCCAGCCCTAAAGTGTGATGTAAAAAGCTTCAAGTATATACTTTGTTGAAAAAATAAAAAAATATATATATTACATTATTTTTCATTCTTATCTTGTTTAATTTCACTAATCAGGTATACATTATTAAATTTTAATATAAAACACTAGAGGCCCGATGCACGAAATTCATGCAAGAGTAGGCCTTCCTTCCCCTGGCTGCTGGCACCAGCTTCCCTCTGGCACCCAGGACCTGGGCTTCCCTCCAACTGCCAGCAGGCATTCTGGACCCGGACTTCCCTCACAGCCCCAGCTTGGTCCAGAAGGTCGTCCAGAAGGACATCCAGTCTAATTAGCATATTGCGCTTTTATTATTATAGACTAGAGGCCCGGTGCAGAAAATTCGTGCACGGGGCGTTGGAGTCTCCTCATCCCAGCCTGTACCCACTCCAATCCGGGACCCCTCAGGGGATGTCTGACTGCCGGTTTAGGCCCAATCTGCAGGATCAGGCCTAAACCGGCAGTTGGACATCCCTCTCACAATCTGGGACCACTGGCTCCTAAGTGCTCAGTTGCCTGCTTGCCTGATTACCCCTAACTGCCCCCCCCCTGCCGACCTGGTTACCCCTCACTGCCCCCCTCTGCCAGCCTGGTCACCCCTCACTGCACCTCCCTGCTGGCCCGATCACCCCCAACTGTACCCCCTGCCAGCCTGGTCACCCCACTCAGCCTGCTATTTGGACGTTGGTCGCCCCTCACAGCCCCCCCTGCCAGCCTGGTCACCTCACGCAGCCTGATGCTCAGTCGTTTGGTCGTCCCTCACTAACCCCCCTGCTGGCCTAGTCGCTCCACAAAGCCTGTTCAGTCGTCCGTTTGGTTGTTTCGGTTGCGACAGTCACTTAGGCTTTAATATATATATATATAGATACTTTATATGATTTTACATTATATGAGTAAGGTATGTTAATAGTATGTTATATTGTACTATAAAATATATATTAAAATTGACATATTTTAAAGGAATGTTATTGTGACATGCCATCAATATAAAATTAAAATACTAGCTAATATAATATATTATATTATTTTATATCATATAATTGTATTAATTATAACTACTTATAAGTGCATTATTTAAACTATTTTTAACATCATCCAATTCATGTTATTGCATTAAAAGTACTTGCCATGTGCTAGTCACTTTAAGCACTACATAGCACCTTATAATCCTCAAAACAACTTCTGATTTATTATTCCCATCTCACAGAGAAGGAAATTGAGATATTAATTTGCCTACCTGGTGAACGCAGGAACTAAAATTCAAACCAAAGTATACCTAATCCTAAAATTATTTCAGGTAACAACCTCTGTCCTACCTTATCATACATTACATTCTTCTAATAAATAAAAAATATTGAACAAAATTTGCATTTGATTTTTTTCAGAGGGGGAAGAAGAGGAAGAGAGAGAGAAACATTAGTGTGAGAAAGATACATGGATTGATCAGTTGCTTCCCAAAGGAGCCCCAAAACCTAGGTATCTGTCCTGACCAGGGATCTAATTAAACCTTTGGTGCAGGGCAGGAGACTCCAACCAACTGAGCCACACCAGCCAGGGCCAAATTTGCATTTTAAACAACTAAATTTAGAATCTCAAGTGAAACCACTCAGTATGTTACATAACATGTAAAAGTTTCTTATGTTACTGCATCATCAAAATAATCATAATTATTTTAGATGACACATGCCTACTTCCCATGTATTATAGGCTACTAGAGGCCCAGTGCATGGAATTTATGCACTTGAAAGGGGAGATCCCCTCAGCCCGGCCTGTGCCCTCTAGCAGTCCAGGAGCCCTTAGGGGATGTCCAACTGCTGTCTTAGGCCCACTTCCCATGGGCCTAAGCCAGCAGTTGGACATCCTTAGTGCTGCCACAGAGGCGGGAGAGGCTCCTGCCACCACTGCTGCGCTCACTAGCAGTGAGCCCGGCTTCTGGCTGAGCAGTGCTCCCCCTGTGTTGAGTGTCTGCTCCCTGGTGGTCAATGTGCATCATAGTGATGGGTTGTTCCACCATTCAGTCAATTTGCATATTAGCCTTTTATTGTATAGGATGCTATATTTGTAATAATAAACCTGCTTTTCCAATAGCTCAATTCACCAAGGAGAAAAGCAGACAGATACTAACATGCCTCATCATCATTGTTTGTCTTAAATTTCAAATTTCAACTGATATTAGAGTAGAAAAAAACAAGCTAATTAAAGTTAAAAAAAAAATAAGTTGATTATTTTAGTGTCCAAATGACAGCACTGGCAGTCTGTTACCAAATGTCACTCTCACACTTGGCTTCTGAAACTATTCTATTTAGCGGAGAGGATGTGGGAAATGTGTAATAGGTGCTGCCAACCCTACAATCTCAGTGCTCAGTTTTGCACTCAGATGTTCAAGCGCTGAGGAATCAAAGGATACAGAGAACTGGAATACCCTTCTGTTGAAAATAGACCCCGTGGCTGATGTTTGGAGGTGCATTAATTAGCTCAGCAGGAATACAGAGCATTGAACACCTTGTAGCTGAGCCTTCTGCCAATCAATATGTCTCTGATAATATTAACTGGCTATAATTAGTGAGTAAATTATGTCCCAAATTATTTCAGTGCTTTTCAAAGGAACAATAATTTTATTTGTCCTTTGCTACAGTCTTCTACATGTATTGCAAATTCTTTCTTCTTTATTTTTTCCCCTCCTGTAATTAGATAAAGAGATTTGTTCTTTGTACAAGCTGGGGAAACCTTCCAAGATGATTACTTTCTAAATTTGTATCTATTTTTCCTAGATAGAGTTCTGATTTCCTGAATCCTTTTGTTCACCTGCAATGTAAAGACTTGCCATGTTCTGTCCCATTTGAATGGAGGCATTATATTTTAAATTTCTTTTCTATGTATCTTTTTGCTAAATCTTCAGACTAATCCCAGACAAGTAATCCCTTAGTATGCCAAGAAACAATGAGCATAAATCTCTAATTCACAGGATTAGCTCACAGGCAATATTCTTTCAAGAAATTAGATGTAAATTCTTTGTAAAATGGATTAAGTAGTTCAAATGTAAAATTTCCTAATAAAACAGTTTAGCTTTCCAACTTTTAAAAGTGTTATGTAATACTTTAATCTCAGCTGACATATGAAGATTAAAATTCCCATTATGCAATTTAAAAAGAAATCATATCTACAATGCCACTAAAGAAAGTTTATTTTCTACTAAAAGGCACCTGTTAATTTAACGTGTAACAATGAAATGTGTTTTTTAATTACTATTCATAATCTATTGACATTTAAGACAATAGAAAAGAATAAAAGTGTCAAGATATCATCTTTCTATTCCAGAAAAATCATTAAAGAACATCCTTTTATGATAAATTGTTATCCCAAGAAAAAGGATGTATTATTACAACTCCAAATTCTAAAAAAAAAAAAAGAAGGAAAGAAGTCTTTCGCTAGATTAATACACATTTAGAGAACTTATAGAACTATAGCCCTTAACTCCGCTGAAAACTTTAAAATTGTTGTAACAAATGTTTAGTTGTTTCTTCTTTAGTTCTGTTTCTGAGGCACAGTCCTGTAGCAGTGCGTAAAGATAAGAATGTATAAGATGATCAATAAAACACTCCCTATATAGCAACTGCTGAAACAAAATATAGGAAGGTTTTTAGTTCCTTTTTATCTGGAATCTAATGTCTGCAATAGAACCTAGTCAATGTTCTCTTTTTAAGAGAAACTCAGTGACATTAACTGATGTGACTTGTCACATAAGTGTAGCTTCAAAGTAATATGACCCAGAAGCCTACACAGGACAAAATAAGTGTTTTCGATCCCCACATTGGACACACATATAATCCTCAGGAATTTACAAAGATAGTGGCTAAGAAATAAATGCAAACTTATAAGTCAACATGTTTTTAGTTATGGTCTGAAAAACTGGTTAGTAATGAATAAAACAATAATTTTGTTAGATTGGCTTACATTAATAAATATAAAGATTTTGTCACAATATTCTTTTTCTGTTTCACTTAAAGATAAATTGAGTTCATCAAACAATGAGGAGTCCATATCCAAAAACCCTTGACGCACTGTAAATAACGTCATTTTTATTGATTTATTAATATAGCTACTCCACAAGAGTAAAGAATAGCAGATTCTTTTAGGGAATTAAAAAAGATTGTGTGGCATCTCTAGTTCTTGTTATCTCTGAAAACCTAAGCTTGCCAAGTTATAAAAAGCACACATACACACACAAAATCTAACAAACCACTAAATAAGGGATAAATGTAAGGGATAGAGTAAATCTTTCATTAGGCAAGATCAAGAATTCAGCAGTAGAGCAAGGGCTCCAAACTGGAAAATAATCCAAGTACCCTTTACTTTTTATCTTTGAACATGATTTTGGGTGTTTGATGTTATAAAATATATGAAACTGCATGGTATATAGGATAATCTCTACAAAAATAAGAAGTCTAATGTGGGAGAGTATAAATTCTAAGTCATGACTCTATTTTACTGTTTTCATACTGAGTCAAACCAGTGCTGAGATTCTGTTTTCATCCAAAACAATCCCATGACAGGAAAGGCAGATATTTTAACATAAGAAAAAAAAGCAAAACATTTGTCTACCCCTGACGTAGACTACAGTATGTGGTGACACTAAGTTAAAATGGCAGTTTAACTTTATTTTTGCCCATCAGAAGTAAGGAGTAAAGTGAGTAGGTACAGTTTATAAAAATTTGAAAGCAGAATTTGCTAAGTGAAACAACATCAAACTATTCCTAAATAATTGTTAAAGTATTTTTAAAAAGCAAAAACTCTATAATTTAACAAATAAGCATTCCATAGCAGTAATTAGGATAACATAATGATTTCTACTTTGGCCATGAATTTTATTTTGAAGCCACTAGATGGCTAAAAAGCATAGATATATAGGTTTGCATATGTGTGTTTTCTTACATATCACACATATTCTTATAACCTATATTTCCAAACTATCTGCTAAAGCAAATTCCTCTCAACAAATAGCAAATAGAAGGGTCAAGTACAAACATTCCCCTCCAAAATTTTACTTTGCATGCCTAATTTTAAAAAAATAGAAAAGACTGGCTGCTATTCCTTACATTCAATGAGATCCTTTTGTAAAACTAATCATTTCCTAAAGTACTTGAGCTAAAAATGGAAAATGTCTAATCAAGGAGCTGAACACAAAGGAAGTGAATTAAGGATTCTTAGTCTCAACTATGATCTTAACGTTTAACTTAATTTTGCTAAAATTAAATATATCTTTCTATAATTCAATTTCTTCAGCTTTGAAAAGGTCATATTAATTTACCAAGTCATGTATAACAATAATTTTGTCACCTCAAGTCAAAAGTGTTTTAATATAAATCTTGACAGTTCAGTGTAAACTTAATGAACAGTATCAGTACATGTAGCAGTTTCATGTCTTACATAGAAGTTTTAACCTAGAATTTTATTATATTTAATGACAATATAATATGCCCGTATACTTTTTCTAAAACTTTAGGGCCAGGTTTTTTTTTTGGAATTCTGAATTTGAGGTTTTGAAAAAGTTAAATGATGCATGTGCCATATCTTATGTCATATTTCCTCTAGAGTCTGTTGCTAAAATGAATAATTAAACTCATCAAAATATTTGCAGTGGAAAATATATTATTCACCCTGTGAATAGACTTGTATCAATTCAAGTTAGATATTGTCACCTAGTGAATTGCTAATAGTTTATTATTTTCAAAGCATTTTGGATTTCAGAAAAGTAGAGTTGTAATATTTAACATTTTTACACACTATTTGTTTAATCCCCATTTAATCCCAAAACATTCCTTAATGCTAAGATTATCAACCCCACTTTGTAGATAGGAAAATTCAGATTCAGAGTGCATAGAAAATTTGTGATTCAAAGCCACAACTGCCTGCCTCCAACCATGTAATCTTTCTGCTAAGGTGTATGGCCTCAGAAAAGTCAAGCGAAGGCACAGTGTGGAAGTGAAAGGCATTCATGAACCTTTTCAAGCTGAAGAGAAGAAAATCACCAAGCCAGTTTCCACATTTAGAAATTACTAGGAATAAAAGGTACAATGTTTGTATAAAGTAATATAACTGTGATGAAAACACAGATGTTTCTTGACCTTAGTCCACTTTGGGTTCAAACACAGAGAAACTTGGCAGATCTGTTTTTCAGTTAGGCATCTGCTCTCCTATTCTGCAGGGTGTGCATTCTGTGCTTAGAAAATGCAAGATTTGAGTTAATATCTCAATTTCCTTAGTAAAACTCTTGAAATATCAGCAATAAAATGCATTACAAGGGAGGTCATCACAAATTTAAAGCTAGACTCAAATGACTTGAGGTCTCAACTACTAGTCACATACCATGAATGGTCACCAAACCTCAGGGTTTTGTTGTTGTTATTGTTGTTAATATATTTTTATTGATTTCAGAGAAGTAGGAAGAGGGAGAGAGAGATGGAAACATCAGTGATGAGAGGATCATCAGTTAGCTGCCTCCTGCATGTGGGAATCAAGCCCACAACCCAGGCATATACCCTGACCAGGAATCGAACTCTGACCTCCTTGTTCATAGGTCGACACTCAACCACTGAGCAACACTGGCCAGGCAAACCTCAGTTTTTTAAATTGAAACATGGAAATAACAATAGCTATACAAAAGGGTTCTTGTGAGGATAAAATAAATAATATATGGTGAGTGCTAGTATATGGTCGGTATTCAATAAATAGCAATCTTGATAATTCCATTTTATAAATGACGTAAAAGGGACATTAAATTAGGTGACTTTTCTGAGGAAGTATATACAGAATTATCTGCCCTTCTCTACCCCATTTTCTTCCCCCACAGGCATGTACCTATGAAACTTCAAAGGACCCCTTGCGATTTGCAACCAGAGGAGCAATGAGCAGCAGCAGCTTGCCCAAGGCTAACCACCTGAACCTGTCTCCAAGGCCCCCTTTTCTCTGACTTCCCCGCGAGCCAAAGCAGCCCAGGCTGGGCTTTCCTGTTGCTTCTTCTATGCCCTTCCTGGTGTCACTGTCCTAAGAGTCTCCTTGCTTGCTTTTCTATACTTGGTCTCTTGATTGAAATCTTTCCTACAAGAAGACAAGAACAAAGGTCTCGTTCCACCGGTAACATATCTAGTTATATACTAGTAAGCCCCTTTATTCTGCTATTCAGAAATGAAAATGCAGAAAAAAATATTGAAGGTTGAAATTATTGTCATAATAGCCTTTTTACAAACCAATATTAGATAGTTCTTATTCTAACTCTTGCATTATTAGTATCATTTCAACCTAGAGTTTACTTAAAGGATTTTTTTAAGCCATGTTTATCTTATGAGGGTATTTTATGTTTTGCCAGATAGCACATCAGCACCCATCTAACTGAGCCCACAAAAGCTGCAATATGTGACATGGCTTTCCTCTCACATAACTCACAAGGCAAATAATCAAGTAAATAAAGGACTATTTGAGAGAACCAATATTAACTCATGTGGTTGATTTTATTACAGCTTCATTTTTCTTGTTTTTCTATTAAAAATTAATATAAATAGAATTTTAACATTTTTCATATGCTGATAAATCATCCTGTACACTTCTCTACACATTACTTTGGAGACTGTTGATATAATGACCCCAAAATTTATCTCCATATACACTTGATTTGTCAATTAGTAGAACTATGTTTTTCAAATTTGGCTTAGAAGCAGCAGTGGTCTTTGAATACAACCTCCTTGAGATAATCCAATTCTTTCTGTCATTCATCTCACAAATAATAAATGAACCAACCTAAAAACAAATAAAGACAATACAACCACACAGGAACAGAACTCTGCTATGGTCACTATTCAAATAAACTCAGCTATGAAGCCATTGAGATCTCTAAGACAGGCAGGAGGGAAATCTGACTTTGGGGACTAGTACTTCATGGAGATTAGGCAAGGTGTCAAGGGTCTCAGCAGCCTGGATGGATTACCTGGACTTCAGTCTCAGGTAGACAAATTGCCAAGGCAGGCATGCTACTTACTGACAGAAAGTGAAAGCTGCCAGTTCTGTCAGCAAATGACTTACTAGTAATACCTTCGTAATTAATCTATCTACACTAATAAAAGAGAAAAATGGTAATTGGCGTACAGCGATACCTTTTTCATTGGCTAATCAGGGCTATATGCAAATTAACTGCCAACTAAGATTGGCAGTTAACTGCCAACTAAGATTGGCAGTTAACTGCCAACAAGATGGCGGCTAATTTGCATATGTAGGCACAATGTAGGGAGGCGAAAGGGAAAGCAGGAAGAAGCTCCCTGCCACTGACAGTGATCAGAAACCCAGGGGGAAGCTAAGAGCTGGGGGGCAGGGCAAAGGCGGCCCTGGGGCCGCCTTTGCCCTGCCCCCCAGCCATGATCGGAGAATCAGGCGCCTTTGCCGCCCTGGCCAGTGATAGCAGGAAGTAGGGGTGGAGCCAGCGATGGGAGCTGGGCACGGTCGAAGCTGGCAGTCCCAGGAGCTAGGGGTCCCTTGCCTGGGCCTAAAGCGAAGCCCACGATCGCGGTGCCCCCCACTGCCACTGCAGGTCCCCGCTGCCTGGGCTGGACGCCTAGGCCAGAGGCGTTAGGCCTGGGCAGGGGCGAAGCCTGCAACTGTGGGGAGCTGGGGGTCCCCTGCCCAGGCCTGACACCTCTGCCGGAGGCCTCAGGCCTGGTCAAGGGGCCGATCCGGTGATTGGTGATCGGAGGGTGATGAGGGTCAACTCCTCTGGCTGAGGCATCAGGCCTGGGTGGGGGGCGGAGCCGGGGATTGGGGGGATATGATGGTCCCCTTGCCCAGGCTTGAAGCCTAGGTCAGAGGCGTCAGGCTTGGGTGGGGGGTGGAGCAAGCGATCAGAGGGAGATGGGTGTCCGCTGCCCAGGCATGATTCCTGGGCCAGAGGCCTCAGGCCTGGGCGGGAGCCAGAGCCAGTGATTGGGGGGAGATGGGGGTCCCCTGTCCAAGCCTGACACCTCTGGTGGAGGCATCAGGCCTGGGCAAGGGGCCGATCAGGCAATCGGAGGGTGATGGGGATCAATGCCTGAGGGCTCCCAGTATGTGAGAGGGGGCAGGCTGGGCTGAGGGACACTCTCCCCCCACCCCCCCACACACACACCCAGTGCACGAATTTCGTGCACCGGACCCCTAGTTTATTAATAATAGGAAAGGACCAAAGGGAAGGCCATATTATAGACATGTTATTTGGGCAGCAGCTTCTTCAGGAAGCCACAGCTTTACTCTCCAGGAAGCCACGAGTGTATTCCCCACAGATCCTGGTGCGGGAAAGGACTGGACAGGGAGGAAGATAAACACAGTGCCCAGTGAAGTTGCAGAGACTAGCATAGGTGTTTCCAATCAGTCACACCTGGGAACAGAAGTCATTGGCCAAAATGGGCGTGCCACTGCAAACAAAGGAATTCGCTCTCTTGGCCCTCTTGACTCTCTTGGGACTCTTGGTTCTCTTGGGACTCTTGTGGTAGGGAGTGCACTCCCTTGGCTCTTGTGCTCTTAGCTCTTGGTCTTGGTCTGTTTCAATTGACTCCTGGCTTGCAGGGCTCTCATGGCCCATGGCCATGTAGACCCCACACACAATGGACTAATGGACTGCAGCTAGCCTGATGCTGAGCTGGACCCAGATGCAACATGGAACAGAAACTCTGGACACTGGCTTTGCTTTTAGCTCTACTGAAGGGATGTAATTCTATTGAAATAAAGCTTTCTACCATATCTCATCCTCCTGTGAGGGCCTTCAGAAATGCTATTCTAGCAGTACCTCAAGAACCCCACTCCCACCCTGACCTGTTTGGCTCAGTGGATAGAGCATCGGGCCATGGACTGAACGGTCCCAGGTTCAATTCCATTCAAGGGCATGTACACTGGTTGCAGGTTCAATCTCCAGTAGGTGGCGTGCAGGGGGCAGCTGATAGATGTTTCTCTCTCATCGATGTTTCTAACTCTCTATCCTTCTTCCTTCCTCTCTGTAAAAAAAATCAATAAAAATATATTTTTAAAAAAAGAACTCCACTCCCATTCACCCACACTCTTCTCTGATGACACTAGGACTTAGTCCAGCCACATCCAATTCATTAGGGCAACTGCACTGGATTGAACCTCCTCTGGCCATATAGGTGGGATTCCCATAACTTGCCTGCCTTTGTGAGGACCAGAACTGTAAACAATTTAACTTGTGATTAATGGATCAATCAGAGACCCTGCAGATTGGTCTTTGCAAAGACATATTTTAATTTAAACAGGCATTGTTAAAACTTCTCAACAACAAAAATCAGAACAGTATAAACAAATGAATTTTAGAAGCCCCATACTAAATAGTGCTTTTATCTTCAAAACACCAAGGATGTAAGTGCTAATAATGGTAGATCTGAGCTCTTCTGTATGATGAATTTAATAGAAATTGCAGAGAATAGGTCATCCAAATGTCATTCATGACTGAATAGGAACACCACATGCAAATTTGGAGATGTGTAGTTTCTAGAAAGAGAGGATTATAGACACAAACTACACAATGAGACATACCTGCCATAGCCTGGAGTTCTGAGACTGGCTGCAAAATAATTAACTTAAGCAATTATTTTAATTGGTTTTGAACAAGTACATTGTTCAAAGTGATTGCATTTGATTACTCTGTAAAGGGGACAAAATTAAAATTTGAGTGTATAGAGGAAAAGTCCCAGTTCTGAGTATTGCTAAATGATAAAATAATCTGAAATTGTTTATACTCAGAGATTTGTTTTCCTCTTGATGTTTTTGCTTTTTTAAAATTTTTCTAGCCAAATGATAGGGAAAATAAACTCAAATTTACTGAGTTAATCTACCATGATGAGCTTTTGTTCTGATACCTTATTTAATTGGGAAAATATTGTGATGAGGGATGTCTTTTTATGCCTACTTTACAAATAAGTAATATTAGGCTCTGAGATGTTAAGATACTTATCCAAAGTTACATAGTAACTGAAGGAAGCCAGGTTAGTCTGACACCAAACCCCATGTTTTTAATCCATTTCCATTTCCATATTTCTAGCTGTTTGAAAATGTGTTGGTAACTATCAGAATATGTTTTTGTGTAAAGCTAACTCAATGTCTGATTACTTATCATTAAAGCAATGAATTTAAAATGTATCACTTTAATATATTCTATAAAACATTGCTAAAGAACTAAATATCTTTTAAATTAAAATAATTATCCATAATTATATACTTATATAAAAATGTAGACTCTAGATGAATGTTTTTGTTTCAATTTACAGATTTTCATTACATAAAAATTTATAGCTTATAAGCTTGGCATGATTCCACACTAAAGATTTATATACAAAGGTGGACTGATCTTATTCTTCAAGGGAATAATAATGATTAATCAACTAAATGATCTTTCTTCTAGTAAAACATCTGGATTGGTATAAATATAATAAACATTGCAAGTAGTGTGGCTGCTGTGAGCTTTGATAAATCATTCTGAGATACAGGAAGAGGTCCTTCTCTATTCTAAATATGACATTTAACAAAACATCCTCTTAGCACATGGTTCTGGATTGACATTACTATATATACTGCTTATTGATGTTCCCAAGTGAAAGATATTCTTCATCAAAAGCACATTCTACTTTCCTGTGGTGCATATAAGTAACTTGTTGAAATATAGATACCATAGAGAACATAGGGACCATTACTTCTGAAAGACCACAATGACAGCCAACTAATAGAATAAAGAACCTTGTAAATTCATTGTTGAAAGCTTTTATGTCATAATTGGTAACTGGATGAAATAGTCTGAGATAACCAGAGATTAAATTTAAGTCAATGTTTAACAACCATTATTTGCATGAATTCTACAACATGATCTACATAACGGGTTAAAATGTATTTTCATGCATTATAAACAATTTGAAATGGAAAGGGTTTGCTCATGAATTAACCTGATTTATTTTAAATACTGAGTAATTGAAAATGTATGAATTAAATTAGTGACACATTGCTTTTAAAAACAAAACTTTAAAAAACTAAATGTAATTTTCCTAAAGATACAAATTATAATATGCAAATTCTTAATTATATAATAAGGTATATTTTACCTTATGAAAACACACCATGATCAAATTATCATTTTCACACAATTAGTTACATATACCATTATCAACTTTTAAAAAATTTAAACCAAGTATAAAATTCAAAACATATATGCATTTTTATGTGTTCTGGACTTAATCACACAGATTTTGCCCCAATTATTTTAACATAATGCCTTTTCTTAACCAAAAATAATACTGGATGTTAAGTTAAACTTTGATGTCATTAAATGAAGCAGAAGAAAATATTGTCATTATTTCCTTCAAAACTGTTCTCTAGAACTCTTTTATAACCATATAACAATGTACATATTGTGAACCTAAATAATCTTCACATAAGAAAAAGGCCCCAAATCACATTTAATAAATTTAAATGGTATCCCAGACAACTACTTAGAAGTTCATATTCAATAAATATAATAATAACCAGAAGTCTAGAGGGAAGTTTTCTGATTGTTAAGTTGTTATAAATAAAATGAAATTACCTAGTATTTTGCTGGATGATTCAACTTCTGTAGAAGTAGTATGTAGTTATTCAGTACATATTTTCATCTTTTAAGGTCTATTATTACTAGTAAGAATTTTAGAAGTGAGTTAAAATAATTTTATACTTTGTTTCGAGGGGGAAACTTCAAAGATTTGTTTATTTAAAGATGAAACAAAGAAAGGTCTAGACTCGAGGAAAACAAGTATTGGAAGGAGACGTGGAAAGGAGACAAGTAAATATTTACAAGAATGAATAAGGTACCTCTAGTAAAAAACTAGAGGTCAAGTTAAGAGTTAAAGTTAATTATTTTTTCCTTATAAAAGCAAATTTAAATTGGTCAATGTAAGATTTTTAAAAATTGAAATAATCTATGAGAGCAAACCCTTCTCTATATTCTCAATTAAGTAACAACAACTGGCATTTATTAAACACTCTCTTCTATCAGGAACTGTAGTAAATAAGTATCTTTCATTCATTACCTCATCACCTTTGTAGTCATTTCAACAGCATGAAGTAGGACTACATATTTAGAGATAGGAAAACTGAAACTTAGAGGAATTATGAATTTTGTCCAATTCATTCAGATCAGGCAACAAAGTGGTAGAGAGGACTGAAATACATTTCTTATTCCAGAACCTACATCTTTTAATTATCTGCTAGACTATTACTTAGAACACAAATGGTAAAATTATCTACTAATTCAGTTGAAAATTATATACTAAAAAATGTCTACTTCTTAGAATACAGAAATAGAATACTGCTGATGAAAGAAAAGAGGCTAAGATCAGAATAATAAGAGGAAAAACAACACTATCTGTAAACTAGACCACCTCAGCATAAAGGCAGAAAAAGAATGACTATTAAAATAACCCAGGCAAAAATTGATAAAAGTCTAAAACACAGGTGGAACTCTTTACTTGGATAAATTTAGATATTGGAAGAGGTAGAACTTGATAATAACTCCCAGACTGCTTTGAGTTGATACTTTGATCTCTGATTTCTCCACCCCCAGAACTATATTTCTCACAATGTTTATTGTTTAAGCCACCCAGTCTATGGTACTTTGTTATATGAGCCCAAACTGACTAAGACAGTCTATATTCTTTACACTACTAGCAAATCCAAGTTGGATATAAAAAGTGTTCCTGTTAAACACTCTGTGTTCAATCAGAATATCTCCAGTTCAGGAGCTATACTGAAAGACCAGTATGTATTGCTTCTTGCACTATATACAACTTTTTGGGAGCTTTGCCTTATGGTAGAGTATTTTCAAATTCAAATTAGTGCAGATATAAAAAGGGTTTATGCAGAATGTGGACATTGAGAAAGTCCTGCTACCTATGCCACATTTTCCCCTAGCCTTACATTATTTGTAATCACTAGAGTTCCCTGGGGAAACAGAACCAGTAAGATGAGAGAAAAACACAGAGATAGAGAGATTTATTTCATGGAATTGGCCCTTGTGATTGATGGAACTGGCAAGTTCATAATGCTGGAAGAGTTGATGTTGTAATCTTGAGTCCAAAGGCAGTCTAGATGCAGAATCCCTTCCTTCTCAGAACATCAATCTTTCCTTTTTTTAAAATTCTCACCCAAGGATATGTTTACTGATTTTAGAGAAAGAGGAAGGGAGAGAGAGAGAGAGAGAGAGAGAGAGAGAGAGAGAGAGAGAGAGAGAGAGAGAAACATCAATGTGAGAGAGAAACATTAATTGGTTGCCTTCTATAAGCGTCCCTACCAGGAACAGTACCTACAACCCAGATATGTGCCCTGACAGGTAATTGAATCCATGACATTTTGGGGTACAGGATGATACTCCAACGAACTGAGCCACATTGGCCAGGGCCTCATTCTTTTCTCTTAAATCTCCCACTGATTGTATGAGGCCCACCAAAGTGTGGAATATAATTTGCTTTATTCAATGTCTACCAATTTAAGTGGTAATTACATCTAAAAAATACCTTCACAACACCATCTAAACTGGCATTTGACCAATCAAGTAGGCACCATAGCCTAGACACTTTAATACATAAAATTAATTGTCACATCATTCTTCTGGACCATTTCATTGGTTTATTAACACTGATTTTCTTTCACTCTTAAGGCAACTGATTAGTTGCTTAAAAGTCTGGCTATGCTTCCAATGACTTTAACAAGCCAGTGCAAAAAAAAAATAAAAAATAAAAAAAATAACACTACACTACACTGCATTCTTGCTGATCAGAGACCAATGAATCAAATCAGGCCTGTCAGAACAAATTCATACTTAGTATTTTCTTTTTTCATAAATGTAATACCAATACACACTGGGACAAAGTAGGTATACAGTTGTGAGCATGCAAAACAGTTTATTCTTGTGTTATTATTTAGTAACTAGAGGCCCGGTGCACAAAAATTTGTGCACTCAAGGGGGCGGTCCCTCAGTCCGGCCTATGCCCTCTCGCAGTCTGGGACCCCTCGGGGAATGACCAACTGCTGGCTTAGGCCTGCTCCCTGGGGGATTGGGCCTAAGCTGGCAATCAGACATCCCTCTGGCAGCCCGGCAGCCCTTGAGGGATGCCCACTTGCCAGCGGGGAGCAGACCTAAGCTGCAGTCAGACATCCTTAGCGCTGCTGAGGAGGCAGGAGAGGCTCCCATCACCACCACCGCTGTACTGGCAGTCATCAGCCTTGCTTGTGGCTGAGCAGAGCTCCCCCATGTGAGAGCACCCTGACCACCAGAGGGCAGCTCCTGCATTGAGCGTCTGCCCCCTGGTGGTCAGTGTGTGTCATAGTGACCAGTCATCCCAGTATTTCTGCTGTTAGGGTCAGTTTTTATATTACCCTTTCACTATATAGGATAAAGGCCTGGTGCACGGGTGGGGGCTGGCTGGTTTGTCTTGAAGGGTGTCCCGGATCAGGGTGGGGGTCCCACTTGGGTGAGAGGCTGAGGGCCGTTTTCAGGCTGACCTGCGACTGAATCTCCCAGCCTCTCCTTTTTTCTTTTTTTTTTAAATTCTGGGATTTATTTACCTTCTATAATTGAAACATTGTTGCCATCCTGCTCACTCCAGCTCTGAGGCCACGACCGGCTGAAAGCAAGTATCTGGGGTTTGTTTGGCTTCTATAATTGAAACTTTGTTGCTTTTGGAGCTTAGAGCCGGGCCGCGGCAGGTGGGGAACCTTGGCTTCCACCATCACTGGAGCAAACAAGCTTCATGTTCACTGTCAGACTTATTTACATTTTTTATTTGTTTACATTTCTTTTTTTTCAGTGTTTGTTTACAGTTCTGTAAAATTTACATACAATTGATGCACAAATGTGCCATGGTATCATGGTTCATTATGTGATTGCATAAATTGTGATATGTGCATACAGCTGTGTAATACAAATAGCTATTAAACATTGCTATTCATCCAAATAGTTCTGTCATATCCTTCCCAGTCAATCTTTACCCTGCCCATTAGTATAAAACCATCATTCTGACTTCTCCCCTAACAGGCTAATTTTGGCTGTTATAGAACTAACTATAGTAATTAAATCACATAGTTTGTGCTCTTTTGTGTAAGGCTCCTTCCTATCACTCAGCATATCTTAGGAAAATTTGTGAGTTTGTATATTTATGTGTTATGTGTGTTTTCTGTTAGCTTTTTGGCATTTTGGCAAGTATGTTTTTATGGTTCACAGCACACACATTATAAAAACACCATGTATTAATGCTTTGAGCACCTATAGTAAATAAATCAATGTGTTTACTTTTTAAATTTATTCATTGGCTATATTTGGCAGTTTACAGTCTAGTTGGAGAAACATTAGAAAGCCACAGAAATATTGATTCAATTTGATAAAGTTAAGTATCCTACTATCTGAGCCAAAAATATATATAATAAACCTAAAGGATCATAGTTGACAACCTCTGTTGTAAAATAATGAATTGTTTTACTTCTGAATAATATATGCACAATAAATAACCAATTGTAAGATAAGAAAAATGTTCCTATAAACATATTGTTTATGTTTATTAAACATTGTGTGTTACTTCATTATTTTTTATATGTTTTTATTTATTTCAAAGAGAGGAAAGGAGAGGGAAAGAGGAATAGAAACATCAATGATGAGAGCATATCATTGATCGGCTGCCTCCTGCATGCCCTCTACTGGGGATCAAGCCAGAAACCTGGGCTTGTGACCTGATTGGGAATCAAACTGTGGCCTGCTGGTTCATGGGTCTATGCTCAACCACTGAACAACACCAGCCAGTGCTTCATTATTTCTAATAACTTCTTCAGTAATCTTTTAAAACCATACTTCACCAAAAATTAATTTTATAAATATTGTTATTTTTAAATAAAAATTAATTTTAAAAAAAGCAATTATGAAACCTACATTATTTGCATTCTTTTATAAAATGACTAACTATGTTTCCTTTCACACTATAAATATCTGACTCAAGTACATTTTAATCAGAGCCAGAAATATTTTCAGAAAAAGATAATATTTAAAATAATGACTAAAAAAATACTCAGTTTGCATGGTAATCAATCTGTTATGAAGTGATAACAGTTGCTGTGATAAGAACATATCATAGTGAAACAGGAATTTTAGGGAAAAAGACAGGTTTTAGGAAATTTTAGAAATAAAGGGGACTATGGAGGAAGCAGAGGGCTGCAGAGCATCAGAAGGTATATTTCCATAGAATAGGGAAGCTGAAAAGCTGCAACAGGTGCATTTCTATAGAATGAGGAAGCTGGGAACAGCAAAAGGTCTATATTTACAAAATAAAGAGAAGGAAGCCCTTCATCCAGAAGGAGAGGAAGAAAGCCCAAAGGGAATAGGAAAACAATAAGGAAGGGGGTCGGGGAGAACCTCACATGTCTCATGTGAGGTTGACTTTGAGCTCAGTAGTTACTATAGTAACCAGTCTACAGGAACAGTGACCAATCAGAGGGGATATCAAGGCACCAGGGTCTGCAGCCTTCATAAGCAATAGGGAAAAGAAACTCAGTGGAACCCTTTCCCCCTCCCTATGTGGGAGTCTGTCCTTGTTCTTTAATAAATTTCCACCTTTGCTATACCATCTTCTGTCCATGGACTCATTCTTCAACTCCGGCGGACAAAGAATCCGGGTTCCAGTCCAAAAATTCCATGTCAATAGCCTCATCAGGTTATGTGAGATCAGGAAAATATTTCTTTGCACCCATCCTATCTAATAAAAGAGTAATATGTAAATTACCCATCACTGCGACAAAGATGGCAGTGCCCACAGCCAATAGGAGGGAATATGCAAATTGCTGTCACTCCTTGACAAAGATGGCTGCGGCTGGAGCAGTACCCTGCGTTGTCGCTATGGCAATGATGCAGGCATTCTGCCTGAACCCGCCCGTGCGGGCCTCTGGGCCTGCTTGGTCGCAGCTGCCTTGGGAGCCGAGGAGCAGAGTCATAAGCCTTCAAGGGGGCCCGGCACCCAGCAGCTCCAATCCCCGCAGCCACGGCAGCGCTGGGGCTGCTGGGGCCAGAGGAGCAGAGACACAGCCTGCAGGGGGGCTGTCACTCACAGGAAACCTGTGGAAAGGGAGATAAGCTATCATAACTTTATCTCCCTTCCCACAAGTTGAGAAAACTGACTTATTTTGTGATATGGCCCACACCTTTCTACAAGCACAGGGTATGTTATGACCACTCCCAGGAAGGTCTGGTCAGAATACAGTCTCCAGGGAATAACCTTACTGTGGCAAATCATCTAAGAGAGGAAACAAGCTTTCCTTGGGTTTATTCTGAAGGTCAGAGAACAGGCCACCCCAACATATGCCGTGTTGTTATATTGATGATCTTGAGCTGCAGATGCTTGAAAAACAGCAAATGCAAGGAGAGGCTTTCACTGAAGTCTCCTGATCTGCCTAAAATCGGACCCCGCAAAAGGAGCTCAAATGTCATAGGTCCCCTCGACGGGAGAGGTGTCATCAGCCAGCGAAGACTGACTCCTGTCACAGGACAGGAGACTAGAAGTTGACATCACACCCAAACTTTATTACAAACTATGTCCATGCTGCCCCCCCTCCCCCATTCATCTTTCCTAAAAATCATGTACTCTCCTCTAAGAGGCCTACATCTCCCGTCCCCTTTCTCCAGGAAGAAGGTATTTAAATCTGGATTCTAAGCCACCTTGGGGAGTTATTCATTTTTCCCTGGGATCTCCCACATATACACTAGGTACATATGTTAATGAACTTTAGTTTTTCTCTTGGTAATCTGTCTTTCATTACAAGGGCCTCCGCTAAGAGCTCAGAAGGGTAGAGGAAAACTATTTTTCCTCCTCCATAAATCTATCTCAGGAAATCAAGACCTGGGCTGAACAGTGAGTTTGGCTCAAGTGCCAAGCAGTCCCGGCTGAGGGGAGGGAAGTTTCTAGGGGGAAATCAATGATACTGGCATCAAAGTAGGACAGAGGGCACATGCATGGTTGCTGGTGGGAGTTTAAAGTGGTTCCACATTTTTGGAGGATGATTTGGCAAAATCAATAAAAATGTTCAAGGTATATCCAAGAGTCTTCGAGGAATCTCATCTGCTGAGATAAAGCACGAGTGCATAAGCCCTGGTCAGAACCCAGGATGCTACTGCGGGCTCTCCTTCCATGATAGGAAAACCTGCTAACAACCTGCATTTTTAGGCAAGGTGGCATCTATACTAATAAAAAGGTAATATGCTAATTAGACTGAACATCTTCCGGATGACCTTCTGGATGTCCTTCCAGACAAAGCCATGATGGCAGGGCTGAAGCAGAGGTGGTTAGAGGCAATCAGGCAGGGAGGGGAGAGCAGTTAGGAGGATCAGGCCAGCAGGGGAGAACAGTTAGGGGGATCAGGCCAGCAGGGGAGAGCAGTTAGGGCAGCCATGGGCAAACTACGGCCCGTGGGCCGGACCCGGCCCATTTGAAATGACTAAATCTAAAAAAAAATAAGACCGTACCCTTTTATGTAATGATGTTTACTTTGAATTTATATTAGTTCACACAAACACTCCATCCATGCTTTTGTTCTGGCCCTCCGGTCCAGTTTAAGAACCCATTGTGGCCCTCGAGTCAAAAAGTTTGCCCACCCCTGAGTTAGGGTGATATGGCCGGCAGGCAGGTGAGCGGTTAGGAGCAAGCATCCCCAAGGGGTCCTGGATCAGGCCAGGCTCAGGGACTCACTCCCCCCCACCCCCGCCCCCTCCCGCTCCCATGCATGAATTTCATGCACTGGTCCTGTAGTATCTAAATAAGAGAAAAGTTTCTGTTTTAAAGATATAACAATTTTATGTTTTTCTTAATTAAACTTATTGGTGTGACATTGGTTAATAAAACCATACAGGTTTCAGGTGTACAGCTCTCTAATATATCATCTGCATACTCCATTGTGTTTTTCCCAACCAAAGTCAAGTCTCTTTTCGTCACTATCTCCCCTTTGCCCTTGTCCACCTCCCCCACCCGCTCTCCCTTTGGCAATCATCATACTGTAGTCTGTATCTGGGAGATTTTTTCCTTAATTCCTTCACCTTTTTCACCCAGCCCTCCAGCCCACCTCCCCTCCAACAGCTGTCAGTTCTATGTATCGATTAATCTGTTTCTGTTTTATTTGTTAGTCTATTTTATTAATTAGATTCCAAATGTAAGCAAAATCATGTGGTATTTGTCTTTCTGTGACTGGCTTATTTCACTTAACATAATAATCTCCAGGTCCATCCATGCTGTCACAAAAGGTAAGATTTCCTTCTATTTACATGCAAGTAGTATTGCATTGTGTAAAGGTACCACGACTTTTTAATCCACTCATCTACTGATGGACACTTGGGCTGCTTCCAAATCATAGCTATTGTAAATAAGGTTTGGCTGCATCAACCTGCATTCCCGCCAACAGTGCATGAGGCCTCCACATCCTTACCAAGGCTTGTTTGTTGTTTTATTGATGATAGCCATTCTGACAGGTGTGAAGAAATCCTGAATAGCCTCAACAATCTTGATAAAGAAGAACAAAGTTAAAGAAATCATGCTACCTGATATCAAACTATAATCACAAGTTCATAGCAATCAAAACAGCATGGTACTGGTGTAAAAACAGGCAATAATAGATCAATGGAACAGAATAGAAAACCCAGAAAGAAAACCACACCTTTATGGTTAAGTAATATTTGACAAAGGAGGCAAGAACATACAATGGGGTAAAGACAGTCTATACAATAAAAGATGTTGGGAAAATTGGGCAGATACATGCAAAAAATGTAACTAGATCACCGTCTTACACCATACACAAGAATAAACTCAAAATAGACTAAAGATTTAAATGTAAGTCATGAAGAAACCATAGACAGTAAAATCTCAGGTATTTCTCATAGCAATAATTTTTTCTGATATATCTCTTCAGGCAAAGAAAACAAATGAAAAAAAGTAAACAAATGGGACTACATCAAACTAAAAGTCTTAGCACAGCAAAAGAAACCATCAACAAAATGAAAAAACAACCCACTGAATGGGAGGACATAATCAGCAATAATACATCTGACAAGGGGTTAATTTTCAAAACTTATAAAGAACTCATACAACTCAACACGAAGAAAACAAACAACCCAATTTAAAAAATGGGTAAAGGACCTGCCTACACACTTCTCCAAAGTGTATACAGATTACCAATAAACATATGAAAAGATGCTCAATGTCACTAATCATCAATCAGTAGAGAAACACAAATCACAGCCACTTTATGTTTCCACTAATAACTTATATTTGAGAAAATGATTTTTAATATTTTGTATCAAATGGCAAAGGCAAAAATGTGTGATTTAAAGATATCAAAACACAAGACTACAAATCACAGAGCTGACAAAACTGTCAGGCTTAAAGCATAATGTAACAGATTGCCTATATCTCTCACTTCTCTGTAAGCATTACTAATAGTTTTAGTCATAGAGAATAACAGATCTCAGAGAGGAGGGGTAGGGCAACAGGAAGATATTACCAAAGAATATATATATGCATATATGCCTAGTCCAGGGACATGGACAATATGTGGTGAAGGCCTGGGGTGGGAGTAAAGGGGGACAGGGAGGGATGGGGGAACACCTTTAATACTGCCAACAATAAAAATACATAATTTTTTAAAACTTAAAAAAAAATCAAATAGCTATATGAAGGAAAATATGTGTTTCTTACAATGTAAATAACAGTCACACATATCAAAACATTAACTACTCAGTCCAGGAACATGAACATTGAGAAATAAGAGAACCAGCTAAGGAATTGACCAACAAAAAGACAATATACTAGCCCTAACTGGTTTGGCTTAGTGGATAGAGCATGTGCCTGTGGATGAAGAGTCCCAGGTTTGATTCTGGTCAAAGGCACATGCCTGGGTTGCAGGTTCTATCTCCAGTAGGGGGCGTGCAGGAGGCAGCCGATCAATGATTCTCTCTCATCATTGATATTTCTATCTCTCTCTCCCGTTTCCTTACTCTCTGAAATCAATAAAAACACATTTTTTAAAAAAGACAATAAACTGTCAATGAGGTGGGAGGAAAACCAAGAAAATATTGCTCTTGGAAGCAATGTGAAGAAATTATAATAAAAAGAAGGCATTGTGTTTCATATATCTATTACTGTGAATCAAGCCACCTTGAAAGTTAGCCAGTTAAGACAGCAACTATCTATATATAAAAAAGGCTAAGCAACTGGCCGACCGGCTGACCAGCCGACCGGCCAACCAGCCGACCTGCCACCAGGGGGCAGATGCTCAATGCAGGAACTGCCAAGTGACAGCAACTTTGCAGAGTGCCCAATTGCACTCTGGGGGATGTTGGGCTGCTGGTTTTGGTCAGATCTCCGCAGGCCAGGCTGAGGGACCCCACCTGCTGGAGGGACCCCGCTCACTCCGCAGATGCCCTTAAAGTCCCGGCAGCACCTTAGGAGCAGCCAGCAGGGGAGGAACCATGAGAGGTTGGCTCCAGGGCATGTCTGGCCTGTCACACCCAGTCCTGCCCTGCTGGCCACCTTCTAATTAATTTCCTCTCAATGTGCATGAATCTGTGCACCAGGCCTCTAGTTTATTATATAGTCACAATTTTGTCAGTCAATAATTTGGGCAGAGCTCTCATGAGTGAATAATTTGCTGTTCAGAGCATGACTAAGATCCTTGGAGATGTTTACCTGGCACAGGGCTGATCTAGAGGGTCCAATACAGTTTCCTGCACATGTCTGGCTTCATAGCAGGGATGTCTGAAAGGCTGAGTTCAACTGCAACTGCCTATCAGAGCGCCTACAGTGGCATCTCCAGCATGGTAGTCTCAGTGCAAGGAATGCATTTTTTTAGGATGAAGTAAAGGTGCCTGTGCCTTAAGGTCCGGGTCCTGAAACTGGCAGTGTGACCTCCACAGTATAGGAGGAGACATAGATCTCAGCTCTCACGGAGAGGAGTGTAAAAAAAATCCATGGCCATTTCTAATCTACTATAGAGTGACTAAATGTCAGCTCTGGCTGCCAGAAAAATAATATGAGAATTGACTGTTGTACTTAATAACATGAAGATTGGCCTGGCCAGTGTGGCTCAGTTGGTTGAGTATCATCCTCTGCACCGAGAAGTCAGTCGTTGGTTGGATTCCTGGTCAGGGCACATGCCTGGGTTGCAATCCCTGGTGAGTGGGGGGCATGCAGGAGGCAGCCAATCAGTGTTGCATTCTCACATCTATGTTTCTATCTCTCATTTCCTCTCTCTTCCTCTCTCTCTGTCTCTCTCTAAAAATCAATTTAAACAATCAATAAATAAATAACATGAAGATCATTGTTTTCTTTTATAAGAGATGTTTCAGTGTCCTGATGATAATGAAAGTTTGATTAGAGCAGATTTAAAACAGTATAGGAATGCAAGACACAACAGAACCCCTTGACCCTGGGTGATAAGAGTTAGCAATTCTAAAAATAATATTGAAACTTAAACCACTCTGCATACTTTTCTAATACAAGAAAATTAGGTATTTCAGAGTAGTAAATACTGATCTTGCAATCCAAATAAAAGTTTCTTTAAGTATTTGTTTTTCATTCCATTTTAACTACATCATTGAAATAGCAATATTAGAACTAACCTAAAATAATGAAATGTCAAAGATTTTTCATAAATTGTCCAGCAGGTGTTGACCATGAACTCTCTCATCACTGATGTTTCTATCTTTCTCTCCCTCTCCCTTCCTCTCTCTGAAATCAATAAAAGCATTTTAAAAAATATGTATTTTTCATAAATTAAGCAAAGTCTTTGTGATTTTTTTTTTACATCCTCACCATCAGCTAGCTCAAACAAAACATTGGGGAATAAAAATATAAAAACTTAAACCATCCTTTTCTAGACTACCTAAACCATAAATATCTTATATCTTGTTTTATTACAATTTATATTAATTTGTAATTTAAAAATATAGATTTTGGTACTGAATTAACAGTTTTGAAATATGTTCAATTTATCTAGGAACTTGGAAGAGAATAACAGTAATGAGTAAGCATTTTTTAAAAGGCAAAAGATTTGTACCATCTGAAGAGAAACAGGAAAGTTGAGTAAGCCATTTGGAAGTAAAAATACATGACTTCACAACTATGACATTTTAAATCTAAATTCCTTTGGAGTATTCAATTTCTTTAAACATTGTTGTTTGATCAAATGCTTCAATTAAAAAAAACAAAACAGCAACATGCTGTTCCTCTAATATGGTTTTAAAATTTCTACTATAAATGTTTAATACTAAATATGAATATTTAATCAGTTACATTCCTAATGATAACATTGCAAGGCTAATAGATCTGAATTGAAGAAACAATGTTTGGGTTACATATAAATATATAAAATAATTTGGGTTATTATATAATTCAAAAGAAACATGGTAAGTTAAAGAAAAAAATATAGGTGTTTCTAATGGCCAAAGAAATATGTTCCATAAATGTTAGGTACTATAATTATTTTAAATGATGGAGAATAGAAAGATCACCTTTAACTTCAGATTCCCATTTTCTCTGATTAGTATTTTCTGTAGCTCTTTGTTTTCGTTACTTACTTAAATAATTTATGCCTTCAAGCTATCACATGTATTGGTTAAATTATGTTAGCAACTTGGTTTAAATGCAGCTGGCCAATTTATTCATCATTAAGTAGTGAAATGTCACAGGGAAGTCTGCAACAAAAATCATATAGTTGATTGACAAGAATCTTATAAATATTTTTTTATTGGAAGATTTTTCAGATAGGTATATCTAAAAAAATTCTGAGAGCTATACAAAATTGATAAAGCACAAATAATTTCTACTATTTGCCATTTTTATTCATTCTGTTATGAAAGAGAATTAGGTTGTAAAATAACATATAAACTTCATGTTTGCAAGATGTATGAATTAACATCAATATTTATTAACAGGACTGACATTGGCATTCAAATATATGATGATCACTGTCATCTAAAAACAAAATAAAATAAAAAAACAACACTGTCTCTTGATTCCACTTTTTCCACCATGTACTACTCAATTTCTTTGGTTTCAGAAAGAGTTACCCAATTCCTTCCTCCCATTCTTTCTTAAACCCACACCAGTGATTGCTTTGTTCTCGGTGGTCCACAGAACCTAGTCAAAATCACCAATGACCTCAATTTTGCAAAGTCCATTGGCCAGTTCTTAATACTCATCATACTTGACCTATAAGAACTATTTGACACAGTGGCTCCATGTCTTCTCTTAAAAAATTTTCTTCATTTGGTTTACAGAACACCCCTCTTTTGGGGTTTTTATCTCCCTGAACAACCTTGTCAATTTCTCCATTTCTCAATCTCTTCCTTTCTCCTCTTTTCTTTTCTATTTGTATTTATTCCTTTAGTGATGTTATCAAATCTTCTGACTTAATTAACATATTTGTGCCAAGTAATAATTTCCTAATAGCACCTGATGAGGAAGCATGGCAGAATGGTTAGGAGTGTGGGCTCTGGGCCAGACATTCTGCTTATTCTGAACCATCATATATTGTTCTGGGTTTCACCTCATAGGTCAGTCCATTTTGGTCTCTGCCAAATAAGATTAATTTGACTTTATAGCAGCTTAAGTATTCCCTTAATATTTAACTTTAGGTGAACAGGCAGTGTTAGTAATTTTAGAAATCTTACTATGAATACATCTAAAATCCAGAAGAACTACAAGATGTGTTGTTTTATATTTTGCACTCAGCAGTTTTACATTTCACACAGAGATTTTCTTTCACATAGTTAAGAATGGGTTATAGATTATTTTAGATTGAAAATAAAAAACTTTGACATTCTTATACCTTACTAGATCAGAACTAGTAGTTTGGTTAGTTAATTAAAATGTTTTGTATAAGCAGGGAATTTTTACAAATCAATATAAAATGTATACATCTTGTTTTAATATAAAGCATAAGCATATGTGTTCATTTACCAATTTTGTGATGTAGAGCCAGGCCTCTTCTTTGAGTATGGTCCATTAAATAAAGTTTTTTATGATATATTCTAGAAAGCATACCCTTAATCATCTATGATTTTCATTTCAAAATTTGTTAAAGAGAATAAGAACTTAAAGATACTTACACAACTGTTTGAATAAATAGTAATTCTAGCTTTTAAAACTTTTCTCCAAATCTTTAATAGTTGTTTGAACCATACTAAAATTGACTGCAATTTTTTATTGACTTATCCTTATCAAGATTTTTCAAAGCATTCCATTAGCAGAAATCACATCTTTTTTTATTCTTTTTGTACTCATATTTCATTGGTTTGCATAATATTAATGGAATTCTATAATTGCAATAACAGATAAAATTGCCATTAACAGGCTTAAGTAAAAAAGCACCTGGCCCTGGCCAGTGTTGCTCAGTTGGTTGAGCATCCTCCCTTGCAAGGAGAGGTCACAGGTTTGATTCCTGGTCAGGGCACATGCCCAGGTTTCAGGCTCAATTCCCAGGAGGGCGCCTACAGGGGCAGCCAATTGATGATGTTTCATTCTCACATCAATGTTTCTCTCTCTCTCTTTTTCTTTCTCTCTCTCTCTCTCTCTCTCTCTCTCTCTCTCTCTCTCTCTCTCCCTCTTTCCCTCCCTCTAATATATATATACTAGAGGCCCATTGCACAAAGAGATTTGTGCAATGGGCCTTCCCTTCCCCTGGCTGCCGGCACCGGTTTTCCTCCGGCACCCGGGACCCAGGCCTTTGGTCTGGGACTGAAGGACAGAGCCTTCAGTCTTCGCAGCCCCAGATGGAGCCTTCAGTCTTCACTGCTCCAAATTAACCCATCTTTGTTGGGTTAATTTGCATACTATCCTGATTGGCTGGAGAGTGTAGCGAAGGGATGGTTAATTTACATGTTTGTCTATTATTAGGTAAGATATCTTAAAATAAAAACACCTGAATTTTAGTAAGAATACAGCTCTACAGGTAAGGAGAAATGCTCAGGTACTTTAATGAACAGTTTATTAGCCAAAGAGTTCATCATATTTCAATTTCCATGAATAAATAGACTCTGCAGACTATGTCAATCAACCTTATGAATCAGTTAAGGGTAAGATATATTACAACAGCTTCTACTGGAATTTTAATGGTTCATGATGGCACTAGTTTCTCTTTTCTCACCTGACCTAAAGATTCTGTAAGGAGTTGCAGCAGAAAGAAGAAACCATAAAAAAAAAAAAAACCATCCTGCAACACTTGAGTTATTTGTATGATGAAAGTCTTAGTCTGGAGCAATATCAATGTTTTAATTTTTAGCAGAATTTATCATAGCCAGCAAATAAGTAGGGTATCTGAAAATAAATAGATAGATTATGGATGAACTGAAGAACTGTATATTATATACTAGCAGAGTAACAAATTGTATGTATTTGTGAAATCAATGCAAATTTTACTTAGTATACCAGGAACAAAGGAATTCTGATACCAGCATTAGTCCTTATTTATTATATATATTTTATTGATTTTTTACAGAGAGGAAGGGAGAGAGATAGAGAGTTAGAAACATAGATGAGAGAGAAACATAGATCAGCTGCCTCCTGCACACTTCCCACTGGGGATGTACCCACAACCAAGGTACATGCCCTTGACCAGAATCAAACCTGGGACCCTTCAGTCTGCAGGCCGACAATCTATCCACTGAGCCAAGCCGGTTAGGGCAGTCCTTATTTAATACATACTAGAGGCCTGATGCACAAAATTCATGGCTGCCTCATGGCCCCGTCCCCCACTCACACCAGCCTTGGCCTGGCGCTGCCTGTGTCCACCACCACACACCCCCGGTTCTCCAGTTCCATGGAGCCCCCTGATCAATTGCCCCACAGAGGGTGGCCTGGGCCTCCCTCTGTGGGGTGATCATGGGGTCATGGCAAGCTCCCCAACCAATCACATTGCACCCGCCTTGACTGGCCTGGCGCCAGTGCGTGTCGTAGCATGGTCATCCAGACGGTCATTATTCTGTTATGCTTTTATTATTATACTAGTAGATAATTGGTTAATTTTATATTTTATGTTTTATGTTTATGCAAATTAACAGTGAAGGTGTTAGATAACATGCATATATATATTGGTAAATATTCACTTGAATTATTTAAATTGTACTAGTCTTCTCATCTCGGGCTTACACTCAGGCTTTCTTTGTTCTAAGCTTACTGATTTACTCTGTACTATTTATTTCTATTCCATTGGTTTTAACTGCATTATGGAAAACTTAACAGGGCAATGGATGTCTATTGTGTTCATTTACTAGGGCTGATGTAATAAAATACAACTAACTGAATGGCTTAAACAACAGAAATGTGTCATCTCACAGTTCTGGAGGCTAGAAGTCCAATATCAAGATACTGGCAGGTTTGGTTCTTTCAATGAGTTATGAGAAAAAATATGTACCATGCCTCTCTGCCTAGCTTCTGGTGTTCTGTTAGCGAGCTTTGGGGTTTCTTGGCCTGTAGAAACATCACCCTCATCTCTGCCTTCCTCTTCACATGGCATTTTTTCTGTGTGTGTGTGTTTGTTTAGTCACCTGGCATTCTTTTATCAGCATGCCAGTCAGACTGGATTGAGAGCCCACCCTACTCCAATATGACCTCATCCCAGTTTAAATAATTACATGTACAAAAACAGTATGTCCAAATAAGTTCACATTCTAAGGTACGGGTGGTTAGGGCTTCAACGTATAAATGTTTATGATATAATTCAACCCATATAATTTAAAGTCTTTAAATTCAAGAATGTGTATAGTAATTAAATAAATGTATAAATCTAACTAGAAGAAATTGTCATGCATTTATCTAACACCTTCACTGTAAATCCCATAAATGAAATAAGGGCCTATATTGCTAGGACACAAGACTTAAAGTCAAAACATCATAATCTAACAGATTTTTACTTGCCTAAAGAACTAGATAAATTCCTTATTCACAAGAATGACAACAAGCCCCCTTTTGAATTTGTACTTCATTTAGATTGTTTCATTTAGAATTATACTCAAGAGTTATAAACTTGAATGAAAATATTTTATTCATAATTACTACCTTCAAGTTCTATATTCTTAATATGAATTAGCCATTTTTCATAGTCTATAGTTTCTTCCTATGTAGATCTACATAAATAATTAAATTACATAGTTATTTTTAAAGATCAGTAAATATATATATACCTAGAGGCCCGATGCAAGGGGTTTGGCCCTTGCAGCCCTGGCTTCATCTGGAAGGTTGTCCGGAAGGACATCCAGAAGGTCGTTCTGCTGCCCGGTCTAATTAGCATAATACACTTGAGATATATATATATATATATATATATATATATATATATATATATATATTATTTCCCCTCTTCAAAAATGTTCATGTAAAACTGACATTATTTAAAGTGTGGAGTATTTTAGTGACCATTTTAGTTATTTCTGTTTAACATCTCAGTATTTTCTACATTTCTTCTGTGTCTCAGCTTACTTTCTATATTTGCTTCCTTTCACTTCTATTTGCATCTGAAACTGTTTTTGTAAGAACTTAGTTTTTCAATTACTTGTTTTAACGTTGTTTTTCTGTTATTCATTTTGTAAATTGTGTTTCTTGTCTTATAATTACATTTTCCCAAATTAAATTGAATAAAATGTTCAATTTCTTAGTACACTACATGGTGATAGGCTGAAGTAAGTTTGCAGTTGTAAGTATAGGAAGCACAGTTTATTATTGTATTATTTATTTATTATATTATTTATTTGTATTAAACTGTAAACCTGCTTTTGCACACCCCTGTGTTTTATACACTTCTTATATCAACTTTACTAGTAAATGGGAAAGAATGAGAAGTACTGTAGGAACAAAAGTTATATCATAATTTGGACTCATTTGGAAATCAATTCTATTTTTTTAAATCACAAAACATAAATTATATCATAACTTTATTATTTTTAAATGTCTCCTTTTAATAGTAACAGAATTACAGCTAATATAAAGTCCCAAAGAGCATTGATTTGCATCTGTAATCCCCTTTAAAGATCAGCTCTTGCTATTATAAGTCAATCAAAAATCAAGTTAAGCCTCTTGACATAATTGGAAGTTTCAAAGAGATCTGAAGAGCATAATTTTCTGTAACACATGTCAAAGCTAGTTGAGAAAAATGCCATGGGAGCAGAAAGGTCAAGGGCTAATCCACTCCAAAGTCATTAAAGATCATATTTAAATTGCTTCGGGAACTTCAAGGTTTTATAAGCCACCATCAAACTCCCCTCCAGAACAAGGTGGCTGTGCCATAGTGGCTGGTCTGTACAGGAAAGAGCCTTCCTTTCTTCATCATGTTGAAATGAAGCTTTGTTTTTCCAAGTTTATTTTGTCATGCACATGTTGTTATTACATAGATTTAGTTACATTTTAAAGCAGAAATGTATTGTATTATAACAGGACTTTTTTAACCTAAATGAGCCTATTTCAAATTGCAGTTTATAAGACCATATTTGCAAAACTAACTGTGTTGCTATTTGCACACTGCCATTATACTAAATATTAAAGAAAAGGAGTTCCCCATTTATTCTAATATGTCACCGCCATTGAAGACCTGAGCAGCAACGTAAGGAATTGCTGAGAGAATTTATGCTACAACATGGGCATATTTTTAATAAATTATCCTGATAAGATAATTGCTTTATTTTCACTTCATTTTGGCACTGGAAACCTATTTTAATTTAAGGCATTAAATTATATTAATTAAAACTTATATATGACCCTCACCAGAGTGACTCAGTTGTTTGGATCAAACCTGAAATCCAAGTACCGGCCCTTGACTGGGATTCAAACCCATGACCTTTCAGTGCATGGGCTGATGCTCAAACCACATCAGCCAGGGCTCATAATAATTTTTAGTTAGAAAAGGTTGCAATGATGAAAAATAAAATACATAAAACCATTGATATAATGAAGTGTTGGTGAGGTGAAAGAGAATGATAAATCTTAAAAATTACTAGTGTAGGTGCATCTAAAGTTTGCTAACCTATTTTTGGAAAGGTATTTGGCACTCTAGTAAAACATGAAATATGGACACATTTGACACAGCAAAACTACTTCTAAGATTTTTCCCTTCTGAAATAAGTGCAACAGCAAATAAGAATATATTACAATAGCATTTGTTACAGCATTAATTGAACAAAAACTAGAAACAGTAATGGCCATTATTAAAAAAACTGAATAAATTACTTAATATCCATATTATGCAGCTAAAACATTTTTAAACACTACTTAGATCTAGAGATGATGACCTTAAAAGCAAGATATTGTTTAGAGGAGAAAAAAGCAAACTGTTTTTTAATGTGTGCAGTGTGATGCCATTTTGTAAGAACAAGGGAGGGGAGCGATATGTAATGGTGTGTACAACTCTAACGTCAGGCCAGATTTATGTAGCCTAAGTTTTATTTAAGTCAAATCAAGTATAAAAAGATCTAAACATCTGGATTGGTTTAACACTCTATATTGCTGTCATGTAGACATTTTGTTTAAGTATTTAATGTTTTAGACAGGAGAAACATAGGAGTAAATTACTCTCTTTTGATATACTGATTTTTATTTTTATTTTTATTTTTTTTTTGGTATACTGATTTTTAAAAAGTTCAAATGATAAAATAGGTACTGGGTGACTACAGGTGCCTCCTAAAATTCAACTCCCCTACTAATATCCAGGAAAATGTACACTTTTCTTCATCAACATCTCTAACCAGAAAATAAGCTATGGAGTAAGAGAGATGGACAGCTTTTTAAGTTATAGCACCAATTCCTGACCTCTTTTCAATTCCTAAGATCCTGCTCACCTTAGGAAAACAATATATATATATATATATATTTGTATATACAATTATATATATATATATATATATATATATATATATATTATACTATATATCATTGCTATAGTATATATAAAATATTATACATATATTTTAGTCTGATCGGCTGCCATAACAAAATACCACAAACTGGGTGGCTTAAAAGACTGAAATGTGTTTTCTCACAGTTCTGGAGGCTGAAATATCCAAGATAATTTATTAAAATAAAAAGCATACTATGATGTTCAGGTGAAAATTTGGACATGAACCCATATATGGCACCAAAGAAAAAATAAGATGCATCATACATAGACTTTGAAAATCCAAGTTTTGAAAGAGACCAGTATTATTCAAATAGGTTTCATACCTTCACTTCATTCTCATCCTATTATTCCACCCGCACCTGGTGTGAATGGAGAGAATGTTTGGTATAAATAATTGTAGATTTATGGCACAAGAAAATGTGAACTGTGTACTCAGGAGGCCAAGTCATTTAAGCAGCTGTTCCTGGACTATGTTTTATTACTTAGGATTAGAATATGATGATACAAAATCATTTAACATGTCCTGGACCCCCAAGGAAAGTGAAAACTTGCTTAAATGCTCTTGAACCAACCACACTAATAAGGAATTAAATTGCTTTGAAATCTCTCCTAGGAAATTCCCATTGGAGATGTTTATGAGAGAAAAAAATACATGAGTAAGGTAAGATTTGTGACAGGGACACACAACAGATCATTCTCCCTAAAGAACTCTTTCTAGAAAGCAAGAATGCATGGTTGTAGTAAAAAGAACACTAGGCAGAGATATTCAGCATATGGAAATTTATATCATTATATCATGTAGGCCTGATATCACCTCCAAGGGGACAAAAGTTGGTTCTTGGGGAGAGTGAAAAAAATTTAAGCAGTTACAGTGGTTTGTGATCTTCAAAAGGACTTCAGGACATAAACAGATACACAGTGTATCCATGGTGCTATAATTTCTCGGTGTGAAGGTGAGGGCAATTATCAACAAAGGTTCATTAGGGAGATGATTGTTTAAAAACAATTACTGCTACTGATAAACTATAACATGAACATATAGAGCTACAGACCAGATTGCAGTAGCTAGATAAGAAAACTAGGCTAAAACACCCCTCATTTATGGACCACCAAATGTCCAACTCGAGGAACTCTAAAGCACTCCCCAAACGTTGAGCTGATATGAGGCTTATAGTCTCTTGGCCCTCTCTCCCATGTGAGTTATTGCTTCTGTCTGTCAGTCTCTGTTCACCCCTTTAGGAAACAGAATGTGGAACAATTTCTGCAAAATATTAACATGTTAAAATGTGCACAGAACAGTTATAATACATTTGGTAGAATTTATTCTAAAGCTGGGCATGATAGAATAACAGAGTTCATTTAATAATAAGCCACATTACAGTACAAATCAGACATTTATGTTCTTCAAAGCCCCTGTTGGCCAACCCACATGTGTCTCTAGGCCCTTCCATCACAGATCATTAGACCTACATCCTTTCTTTCTTTTTTTCTTGTCTCATGCATGCTGAACCGCACCCCATCTTGTCCCCAAACATACACAAAACTTCTCTTCCTTTCACTCAAAACAGATCATCTCTCTTCCCTGGAATATTTGAAGCAAATGATTTCTTGGTAACATCTTTAATTCTTTGATATTTTAACTCCTGGCTTAATGTCTGTGATGATTCATTTTATGTGTCAACTTGGCTGAGCTAAGGAATGCCAGATAGCTGGTAAAAACATTATTTTTGGGTGTGTCTGTGAGGGTGTTTCTGGAAGAGATTAGCATCTGAATCCAATAGACTGAATAAAGATTACCTTCACCTAATCAACCAAGGTTCTGAATAGAAGAAAAAGTCAGAGGAAGGGCAAATTTTCTACATACTTGATCTGGAACATCTACCTTCTCCTGCTCTTGGACATCAGTGCTCCTGGTTGTCAGGCCTTCTGGCTCTGACTGATATACCATTGGATCCCCTGCTTCTCAGGCATTGGGGTTTGCACTGGAGCTATACCACCAGCTTTCCTGGGCCACCAGCTCTGACAGCTGATCCTGGGACTTCTCAGCCTCCATAATCACATGAGCCAATCCCTCATAATAAATCTTTTCTCTCTTTCTCTCTCTCTCTCTCCCCCTCTCTCTCTCTCTGTTTTGTTTCTCAAGAGAACAATGACTAATACACCATAGCTCATGACATAACTACTCCCGTTACCCTTCTAGATGATTTAAATATCTACATAGATTATGCTATCATTTTTCTGGCTTCTGAGTCTTGCACCTCTTCTCCCCGGTTACCTTTCCCCATTTAACCTCAGCCACTTACTTTAATATTTATAATGTAGGCTTTTTATTACCAGTAACTGTACCCTTCCTATAGTTTAAATCCAAGCATTACCAGTTTCTGAACTAAAAAAATACTGAGATCTCCAACTCATTGAACTACAACTATCTCACTTCCCCTCCCTGTCCCTTCTCTAGTTTTCTAATTCAATTTATATTCAGTGGCAATCATTGTAATCCTTCCCTTGCAAAAACCCTAAACCCCCTCCATCTTCTGTTCCGCCATCCTTATTTGGAAAAAAATGATAATAATATTAAGAAAATCACAAGCCTGGTTAAATGTAACACTTCTTTCTTCATGCCTAGACTGTCATAGCTGAACATGGCTGTAGAAAAACATATGCTCAATGATGCATCATCTCCCTTTAAATTTGTGACGTGGAGAGAGCCTTTTCCTGCAGGATAATTCTATTTTGTTTTCATTTTTATTTCATTAAATTATCCACTCTACATTACAACTTCTTATACTTCTTCTCCATTCCCATTCTCGCTTTCCTCACGGAGAATGTTAACTATCAGGAGGGAAGTTCCATAGATTTTTCACCCCCCAAGTCCCCCTCACCTACATTTGTATCCTAATATTTTGTCTTCCTGCCATTACAATAGATAGACTATCTGTGTCCCTGTCTGAGGACAAATTCCCTTCATTTCCACACTAAACCCTATGCTCTTCCATCTACAAGGAATGGCTCTAGAATTCTCTTCTCTACCTCCAAGGTTTTCAATATAAAAACTTTAGTATATGAACATGCATCTTTTGTTCTAATGAGGCAATTCGTAGCAGCCCCCTAGACAGCTTCTGGCTGGGAGCTAGTAGCCAGAAAGACTTAACCTTGACTAGAAGCCTGGACCTTTCAGCCCCATCCCCCACAACCTCTGGGGAGGGAAGAGTGCTGAAGATTGAGTTCAGCATCCATCATCCCTACATGATGGTGTGTGGCGAGCTTCCAGGTTGGTGAACACATAGAGTTGCTGAGAGTGTGGCATGCTGGGAGAGAGCCTGAACGCTCCATGCCCCTCCCTTCATACTTTGCTCTATGCATCTCTTTCATTTGACTGTTTCTGAGTTGTATCCTTTATGATAAACCAGTAATGGTAATTAAAGTCCCTTCCTGAGTTCCATGAGCCATTCTTGCAAATTATTGAACCTGAGTAGAGGTTATGGGGAAGTCAATTTGTAGCCATTAGATCAGAAGTACGGAAGGCGCTGGGCTTGCTACTGTTGTCTGAAGTGGGCACAGTCTTGTAGGACTGAGCCCTTAACCTGTTGGGTCTGTGCTAACTCTGAGTAGTTAGTATCAGAATTGAATTGAATCTTTGGACATGCTGTTGTTGTCTGGAGAATTGGAGAACTAGTTTTTGGTATTAGAAAGCAGTGCAGAGTAGGAAAAGCACGATTATAGAATATAGTGCTTATTTTAGAACTCATTTTTTGACATTCTCTTTCTGCAATATCAACAATAGATAGTCATCCATCCCTACTTATAGAACTCTATTTGGAGAGTCCCAATTTTTATAAAGGTATTTTTCAGAATGAACATACTGACCAGAATTAAGTTAGCCAAATGATTCTATCACATCATCTGTAATCAATTTATTTTAATAAGACTAACATTTCCAATTCTCCAATCTATAGCTCCTCTATTATGGTTATCCTTCTCCACTATCCTCTCTAGACCTGTGCCAGTTAAATTCAGCTTTAACCTACAATTTATTGCAATGGACCAGACATGGTCTGACCAGAGCTTGCCATGTGAGAGAATCTTAGTAAATAGGTTGAATGGATGCTGTAATCCTTACAACTTTTTGAGGTATGCATTACCATCTCTGTTTTATTAATGAAAAAAAGGGTAAATTTAATCTTGCTATACTTTAATTAGTAAGCAGAAGCTAAATTAACCTCCAAGAACTCTCTTAACCTCTTTAAGACCAAAATGCTCCTCTCAGGCTAATTCTTCCTCTGTTCTCTTTCCTGACTGAGAAGTTACTCATTCTTGTTCTGTGAAGCATAAGGATTCTGCTGCCCTCTTGAGCCTGCAGTATTTTCCTCGTTTTGTCCAATAACACATAGCCATGGTTATTGCAAAACTGTTGGGACGAGCATTAGAACAACCTTAAAATAGAAAGAGTGTGATATGAGATCACTGTCTGTTTAGGAGCAGAATGTCAAATATAGGACACAAACCTTGGGGTGGACTTGGAACAGGTTGTTTTTCAAAATATTATGCTCAAAACTGGAGAATCAGATCACTGTATACCAAGGAAAAAGAAGAAAAGGAAAGAAAGATACTATCCATTTAAAATTAAGAAGAAATGAATTACCAAAACTGAAATTAAAATAAAAGGCATAAACATTTAATTCATGCTATGGGGTGGGTATAGAAAAAAAAAACTGGACAGGTGCAGTTCTCCCTCTATGATTATAACATTGAATAGTTCAATAAAATAAGTAAAAATGCAACTATAATAAAAGGCAGTTAGGTAAGTGCAGTAAGACAGGCATAAGTAAAGCGGCATGGGGAGTTGAAAGGAAGGTCATTGCCAAGCAAATCACAGCACAGAAACTGGAACAACAAAATAATATAGGAGGAATTTTGTTAACCAAAGAGCAGACATTTCTTCCTGGCTCTGGGGAAACTGTTCGCTGGAAGGGCAGCCTTCAAAGGCAGCATAACGCTAAACAGAAGCAAGGCCAATATTAAGCGAATTTGATGGCTGCCACAGTTTTCTGCTCCTGGGCCTATAATTTAAAGTCATTATTTGGCCTTTGAGGCTAATCCCACTAGAACAAATCTAGAGGCTGCGGGAAGAGGAGGAGTAGAAAGGGAATGAGTGAGCAGCAGAAACTGCGGGTAAAAAAATTTCTGAAACTTAGTATTTAGGTAATCGCTTGGGAACCAAATTCTAACCATCAGAGGTATTTTATGACCGTAATATATTAAATTTACTTATATGAGTAGCAGCACAGGTGCGTCTTGGGCTGTAAAAATAAAAATAACCTTCTAATAGTCACAAGGTGGTGGAAGAATGCCTTTTTTTTCTGTTAAATAATGGAAATGCACCTAAGGCTCAGAAACTCCTAGAGTGTTGAACAAGAATTAATAGCAATAAGAAACTGGACTAAGTCCTTTTATTTATAAGTGGAGCATAAATTTTGTGGCTATCTATTGTCTTCTTCTACATCACAGGCATTTGGTTTGAGCAATGAATCTGCCTGTTCTAGAAATATTTCTTTCTCTATTTTTTAGAATATATTCATTTCTATATTCATTTAAATATTGCTTTGAATAAAGAGACAAATATTGAACAAACTTTTTATGAGACATAAGATCTTTTGGTTATAAAGTTTTGATAAAAGCAGTCTCCTTTTATATTCCACATGAAAAAATGAAGTAGTCCCTTTAAACTACTAATCACATTGAGATTGATCCTTATTTTGTTTATGTAAGAAAAGATGAAAGCCTGGTCACTGCAGGCAGGCGACATTGTCGACAGACTTTTCAGCACTCCTACTAATTTATGGCTATTCAGCGGGAGCTAAGAAATACTCAGGTGGCTGACAGTAGACCTCCCAATGATTTACTCACAACATCTGCCATCGACCACATAGGCTCCATTCAGCAATCAGCTTTCACAAAATGGTGTTCCTCCCCAGCTCCTTCTCTTGTGCTAGTCAGTATTCACTGACACTGCCCCTCCCGTTGGTATTGAAAGAGTGTGTCTCCCAAGAGAATTACCATGAATAATTTTTTTAAAAATATATTTTATTGATTTTTACAGGGAGAGGGGAAGAAGGACAGAGAGATAGGAACATTGAAGAGAGATAAGCATCATTGGCTTCCTCCTGCACACCCCTACTGGGGATCGAGCCTGCAACCTGGGCATGTGCCCTGACCAGGAATGGAACCGGCGACCTCTTGGCTCATGGGTCGATGCTCAACCACTGAACCACTCTGGCTGGGCTAAATTTTCTTTTCTGAATCATATTATATTTAGCCAAGTAGTTAATAGAAAAAGAGGGCAATGAAAAAGAATAATAAAAGGAAAAAAATCTACAAAAATAATTACAGGATTTTTAACCCTTAGGATTTCATAACCGCTACAAAATCCTATAGAGTACTTTTATTTTTTTAAGAGAGCAGTCTTCCAGACTAAGTATCTGTGAGCATAACCTTGAAGTTCTGATATTTACTTGTAAGAACGATGATTGCAGGAAAGTGAATATAATTACTTACTATTACCTCAGGGAAAGTAGAAGGCACATGTGAGCACATGTCTGTGCACTAAGTTCAGTAAGCTAATTATGGTTTAATACAAGAAAAAAGGTCATCTCAGATTTTCACCTATCATAAGGATTGAAATGAATAAAGCCTCAGATTATAAATAAGCATGATAGCAATTAATCTGAACTAAAAGCAATTAGTTCCCAAGACATTTATGACCAACTTAACGTTTAATAATTAATCACAATTAATAGTCTCTAAATGTTGTGCATGCTCAGATACATGCATGCTTCAGGTACACCATAAGTTTTTGGAAGACATAGCCTAATGAAACCAAAAGCAAGTTTAGAGCTGTTTAGAAGAAGCAATGCTTTGTTTTTGAGGTTGTAGCAAACTAGTTGGCACTAAACTAGTTGGAATTAAACTTCTGGCATGTCACCCAGAAATTTAGCTTAAAAATAATGTTTTTCTATATTTCAAAATACTTTGTCATCAAGTTCTCTTTGATGTACTTTTTTCCTCCTTGGTGCAAAGATGTCTTTCCAAAGGTCTCTATTGGAGAGAGAGAGAGAGAGAGAGAGAGAGAGAGAGAGAGAGAGAGAGAGAGAGAGAGAGAAATCTGTATTCCTATGGAATCCCCAGGCATATCTACTACACCTTTACATTTTTATTTTATTTTTTTTGGTTAATCCTCACTAGAGGACATTTTTTCCCATTGATTTTTAGAGAGAGTGGAAGAGAGGGAAAGAGAGGGAGGAGGAGAGAGAAACATTGATGTGAGAGAAATACATTGATTGACTGCCTCCCAAATGTCCCTACTGGGGCCTAGGGCCCAGAATGCAACCCCAGAATGGAACCTGTGACCCTTCAGTGGTGGGCCAATGCTCTAACCATTGAACAACTGGTCACTTTTCTTTTTTAGTTACCTCCTCTTCACCTTGTTGGTGAGGGAGAGATTCTCTTCCTAGAGTTAGAGGGATGGCTAACCACATGACACCCTAAACTGGCAGGTAAGATTGACAATGTTTATTAGTCCCACCTACTCATAGCCGGGAGGAAGAGAATATCACACACCCATCAGGGCCACAAGAGGGTTGTACCAGGAGCTGTGGATGGCAGGTTTTGTAGAGGGTGGAGTGCCCCTGTTTCAAGAAGAACATGATTGGCTTGTTTGACTAATTCCAGGAGCTGAAAGGGAAATGAAGCCTGCTACTGAAAGATAGGTAGGAACTGCACCTGATCGTAGTGATAAGGAAATTGTTTGGTTAGGGGACTTTAGCCACAGGAGCAAAGCAGGGAAGGGAATTTGTGGTTAGGATATTCAAGTTCATCTCAGTTTTCCCCAAGTGTCAAGGCACACATAATATTGGGCTTTGATCTTATGCCTTATACCATACTCCCATGAAACCCCAGTGAATAAAATTTGTTTACATAGATGTGAACACAGAATATCTCTGAATTTTCTGAACGTTAAACACTCTATATGAAACTCCCTACATCCCTCACTTCTATTTTCTTCTCCAGTGGTTCTCCATAACCATTTTCCAATACAGAACAAAAAACCTTAGAGTAAATTGTTTCTTTCCTATAGCATGGAAGAATGTTTTTAGCTAAGTCCTCCATTCTTGGTTCTTGAAATGCTAAAAGGAAAGAGGAACTATTTAGAAAATCCTCTCTGAAGATAGAGGCCAATCTTAAAGGCTTTTGTCTAACCAAAAGGTCAAGTGCCCATCAGCTTTTGCCCTGAAGAGGTAAACATGGGAGTTTGTGTTGGGGTGAGGACTTGCAAGAACAGTGCAGGGTTTGGTGAGGATTAAAGAGCATTTGTCTAACGTTTCTCAACTATATATATATTTCTTTCTTAGAATCTCTATTCTATCCATAAGTTTTGAACACCTTACATATAAATATAACTTATCCTTATTATATACCCAGAAATCACTTTTAAAATTTTCTAGAGTCTTGGACTTTTCCCTCTACTTAATTATTTCCAGTATTTTTCCTTAAATGACTGTCTAGATCAGTGATGGCGAATCTATGACACGCGTGTCAGAGGTGACACGTGAACTCATTTTTTTGGTTGATTTTTCTTTGCTAAATGGCATTTAAATACATAAAATAAATATCAAAAATATGTCTTTGTTTTACTATGGTTGCAAATATCAAAAAATTTCTATATGTGACACGGCACCAGAGTTAAGTTAGGGTTTTTCAAAATGCTGACATGCCGAGCTCAAAAGGTTCGCCATCACTGGTCTAGATGGCTGTGCTAACCAGAGAGTTGGAGATTATAGGAGGGGCAGAAGGCTGAATGGAGACTGTTAGGCGTGTTTGGTGAGCAGAGGCGGGGATAAGGAATTCCTTTGGGTTCTATTGATTTTAAAGTGCTGTGAGACACCAAAGAAAAGGTCTAGTCTGGGTTCAGAAAAGGGGTGAGTCTTGCAGGAAAGGATAGATAGTAGTCATAGCCACTATTTCCCAGGAGAGCACATATGAGAAGACAATGGAGCCCAAGCCCCAGGAACGTGAGAGGAAGTTTCCGTGAGCCTGTACCACTGAGAGAGAATACACTAATATTTACCGGCCAGGTTTTCCAGAGTAACCCTGAGTGACCACCCTGCTTCAGGGATCAAGCTGTTTATATACATGTGCCCTTGCTATTTTGATGTTTCCTCTCGGTCACCATCTGTCTGGACTTTACCAAATGAAACATTTTATTTTATTGTATGTCTCTTTGAACAAGTGCTAAAAAATGTGCACAAACTGCCCTTTGGGTTCTCTAGCTATCTGATCCAAAACTCTCATCCAACTCATATCTCTACTTTGATATTGGCTCTCTAGTGACAGTGACAATATCTTTCCAGAATATTCATTTAAAAATATTCATAGTACTGATAATTGAAGCTCCAAGAATGGGTCCATACCTCAGATATGGATGAAGAATATCTATAATGGTTTGATTCTCAAATTGAACATGTTATGCATCCTTGGTCTAACCGAGGAAGCATAGTTTTTAATATATATTTAAAATTGTAGGGAAATACGTTCTTTCTCACAGTCCTGAAAAAATTTTCTCTGGCAATTGGAATATTAAAATAACATTTTCCTAATTTTTTTCTCTGCTTCATATTTGTGAAATTTGCACAGACCTTCTAACATCATGCATTTCTAGAATCCAATTTATAATAGCATTGCAGGAGTTCATTGATAGTCCCATATTACTCATATGAAAAAGGAAACAGAAATAGTGCACCATGTACTTCTTTTTGAACATGTTAACTAAACATTACAAGAGCAGATTAGAAAAGCAATCCCTTTATTTAGTTAAGTAATTGGCCACTTGAATCTCTAAAGATCCGTTATTGTAACATGAACCACAAGATTTCCACTAAGAGTCTTAAATGATTCAATAAAAGGTTATGTTTATATACATTAAAAACACTTGAAAGAATAATATTAACATTGACTCTCAAAAAATGCCTACACTTGCCCAGTGCAAGGTATGTTTCTAGAAATTACGCTGCTTTTGACATCAATATTCTTCTAAATGTTCAGCAGTTATGACCATTAAAAAATCATGTTCAATGTATTTTAATTTAATTGTAATAGAGAAGCCAGTGTTGAGTTCATTGATATTGTTTAATGCCATGCTGCTAATATTGGCCATTCAATTCATAGATGCAGAAAGCCTCCAAAGTATATAACCAATGTGTTATTTCAGCACTGTTATTTTTAATCTGGCAAAGTACGTATTAATAAGAAAGGGGTTTCTCACTATTCTTTTCATTCTATTCCTAGCAGACAAATTGATACATGTAGTTGAACTTGCAGAATCACTGTGCACTTTGCTAGTATAAAAAATATGAAATCTTATTTACTATGGAAGACTCTAGATCACTAAATATATTACTATATGTAATAGAACTTGGTTTAAAGGTTTTTATAGTCTCAATACCCTTCTCAGTTACTTATACTATATAATGATGTAATGGAATATGTCACGTGAGTTAAGAGTTATAGAAGTCAGAAGTGGAAATAAAAAAATAAATAAATAAAGCCTCTAGTTGAACATATAAAAACCCTATGACTTTTCATTTTTTATGAACATCTAATCATATTTTGAAGAACTCAATGTGTTCTCTTAGAGCCAGGTTAGTATATCCTGTTCCTTTATTTCTTTATTTTTATTTTTTAATCCTCATCAGAGGATACGTTTTTATTGATTTTAAGAGACACATTGATGAGGGAGTGTAGAGAGCACCTGAGAAGGCACATGGGCATTTCTTTAATTATTGTCAGCTGAATCCAGTGGCATTGGTAAAGCTACGTCCAGGAAACACACTTTGCCAAAAGGCAGGAGTGTTGTTAGCTTGACCTTCAGCCCAGGTTCCAGGGGGTGGGTTTTGTTATTTAAATCCAGCCAAGCACCAGGAATGAATATGACTGGGACCCACCCAAGAATGCACACAATCTCCTTTGTCTTGACTTTTAGTAAAACTTCCTGTTTTTTGCTGTATAAAATAAACATGTTGTATTGGCTCTGGTACCCTGTCCCTGTCTCTCTATCAGAGGACGGTGGTCCCACCCGGCCCCAGCTTTTCCTTCCATCTCTGTGTCTGTCTCTTTCTTTCATTTTCTCAATCCCCGCACCCCCCACCCACCCCTACTCAGGAACCAGACTGCTCTCTAGCCAAACTGGATGCGGAGAAGAGAGGAATATTTACAAGGGAGAGAAACATTGACCTATTGCCTCCCATAAGTGCCCAACTGTGGAAACCTAGGTATGTGCTCAAGCAAGAATTAAACCTGTAATCTTTTTGGTGTATGGAAAGATGCTCCAACCAATTGAAGCATTTTATTTATTTTTAAAAGAATGTTAATAAAAATTATACGATTTGAAATTATTTATGTGTTAAAAGTAAAGGCCTGTAAAACCAGATTATAAGTTAGTTCTTAGAGCAATCTCCAGAAATTCCATTTCTCACAAAATCAGTCTTTTGGTGCCAAAGAGAAGACTAGAGTGCAACCACAGTTGGGCTAATTCAAATCTCTGCCCTGGGTCACCATGGAGACCTAATCTTTGGGTATCCGTAGGGTATCTTGGAAGTTAGCAGGATTGGGATATCTGATTTAGATTAATTGTTACCTACAGTTTGAGGAATTCTTAGGAACTCCATCCCAGGAACTAAATTCTAGGAATTTGAATGGTGGTTAGGATATTCAACAGAAATCAGAAATGTAGAGTAGATTTAGAGCCAGAATGAAGCCCTCACTTCTGTGAATATCTCAAGGTCTTAACTGTTCTACAGGTAATTTATAGACTTGTTATGAAGAATCTCACTCTTTATAGGTCACTCTTGCTATTTTTTGAAAATGTCAAGGATTCTAATATCAAATTATAATTATGACGGGTTTGGCAACTCATCCTTGACATTTCTTAGATATCAGAGTCTAATGGAGCTGAGGTAAATCCAACAACCATCTCCAAAGGGTACTCCCATATTCCTTAAAACCTTGGGTTCTGAATTTGGTCCAACACTGGCTTTGCCCTAGGAAAATCAGTACAGTGATTACTGCTTCCATGAAATCATTTATTCTGAGTAATGAAGAGAAAGGAACAAGAGGGTTAAGGAATCAGCTCTTAGGCAGGTGTGTTTTCTCCCTGGGAACTTCCCCACTATAAATTGTGAAGTTTTACAAAAGGGAGAAGTGTGAAATCTTCTTCCTCCCAAATATGAAGGAATGAATTAAACAGTAGGGCCAAGTAAATAAACACAATGACATGCTGAAAGAGGAGTAGAAAGAAATGGAAGCTTATGTCACTGGAGAAAAAGAGGAAAGAAGTTTTACCTTTAAAAAAGTGGTAGAGCCCTGACTGGTTTGGCTCAGTGGATAGAGCGTGGCCTGAGGACACAAGGGCCCCAGGTTTGATTCCGGTCAAGGGCATGTACCTTGGTTGCGGGCACATCCCCAGTAGGGGGTGTGCAGGAGGCAGCTGATCAATGTTTCTCTCTCATCGATGTTTCTGACTCTATCCCTCTCCCTTCCTTTCTGTAAAAATCAATAAAATATATTTTTTAAAAAAGTGGGTAGAGAATGACATTATTATAATGACAATATGTTAGGGGTAAAGAGGGCTGTTCTTTTAAATTAATTAATCTTTGATATGGATTTTCCAGACTATATAGATTATTTTTGTTATTTAAAAAAAATAACAGTAGGAAATATGTTGCACATACTGTCTATGCTCATCAAATCCTTCCTGAAAACACAGAATGTCATATTCCTTGTTTTTGAGAGAGAGGAACAGAGGGAGAGAGATAGAGATGTGAGAGAGAAACATCAATCAGTTGCTTCCTGCAGTGACTTGAACCCGCAACCCGGGTTTGTGCCCTGTCTGAGAATTGAACCACCACCTCTCGGTGTAAGGGTCTATGCTCCAACCAAGTGAGCCACACTGGCCAGGGCAAGAATGATGTCATATTCTTGCAGCTGGGTTGAGTCCAGGTCTCTTGCTTCTGGCCAGAGTGGGTGGGGGGGAAAAAAGTACTTCCTGACCTACCTTCGGAACTTTTTTGATGCTTTTTAGGGACCATGAGCTTAAGTTATCAGCATCACACAAGAAAAATAGACTGAACCGCTGGGTAACTGCTTGAAGGTAAACAGCCAAAAAGCTTTAAACCCAACGCACATCAGACTGTGTCAGCAGAAATAAGTAAAAACTTTGTTGTTCCTAAGCTACTGAGTTTTCATGCTTTATTTTTAGTCACAGCATACCTTAGGCCGTCCTGGCTAATTCACACATTGGTGTTATCTGAGGGTTACTGCTGTGATAAAGACCTAAAATGTTTGTTATAGGTTTAGAGAGCAGGTGATGGACAGAAAGAAAAATGACTCTAAAATTAGAAAGATGATGATCCATATTAGGCGGAGGGAAACCTTTGGGAAGACTGTTGTATGCAGTAACTTGAAAGGCAGACTGTCTTTTCAGCTAGAAACACTAGCGGATATGGTTGGGAAAACAAATCAAAGGATTAGTACATTTTGAACAGTATTGACCGCTTTTAACAAAGTATTGCCATCCAAGAGAGAAACATGGGTGTAAAATGAACATTTTACAAACAGAATAAAAGAAAATAGTCTTGACATTCCATGCCTTGTAAAGGGGGAAAGCTATAGATTTTAGACTCCCAGCATTCTGTGATGATATTTTAAAAGGATTAAACAACAATGATCTAGGGAAATGACCCAGTTGAATAAAATCAATCAAGATTAAAATTAATAAGTGTATATACAGCTTGAGATAATTTTATTGCCAAATATCACGTTTTAACTGAAGAAGCCTTTGACTGTTGCAGACTTCCAATAACAAATGGATAATGATAATAAAACTTTGAGACCCCCAAATTCCCTTCAGCATGAGGCAGACTTTGAAGGCAGTACAGCCCCAACGAAGGTATTCTCTCTAACATTCACTGCAGATGCTGCCAGGAAGAGAAATAGATGAGGAGTAGTCTCCAACTGAGTGTGTCAGAGGCCACAGAGAAAGTGGAAAATATTATTTCTTCTAGGGAGATAAATGAGAGCCTGACCCAGGCCCCCCTACCCCATGCTCAAGGTAAGTTACCTTCAGTCTCCCCAGTGGAATTCCATAATTGTAATGGGCAAGTGTCCACTTCATGTCTTTTATTCTTTCCCTTTCTGAATGGGAAATTGTATTCTATGTTCCAACATCGGCAGTGTGTGTGTGTATGTGTGTGTGTGTGTGTGTGTGTGTGTGTGTGTGTGAAGAGAGAGTGAAGGAGAGAGATAACTTGTTTATTTAGTTCATAAGTTTCAGAAGAGTAAGAGCAAAGCTGTAGAGATGAAATCATGCCAGGAAAACATTCTCGCCTAAATTATTGATTTATTTTAACATACATAATTAATTTAAAACTTCATTCTCCCTGGAAAATGCATGAACAAAAACAGTATAATATATTTTTTAATTTTTTTCTTTTTTATGTATTTATTTTATTAAATATATCTTTATTGATTTCTGAGAGGAAGGAAGAGAGAGAGAGAGAAACATCCATGATGAGAGAGAATCACGGATCGGCTGCCTTCTGCACCCCCCTTCCCCCACATTGGGGATTGAACCCGCAACCTGGGCATGTGCCCTGACTGGGAATGGAACTGTGCCCTCCTGGTTCATAGGTCAATGCTCAACCACTGAGCAACACCGGCCCTGCAACAGTATAAATATTAATGTAACAAAAAATTGACATATATCCAAGTTGATATCAAAAGCAAAATGTACTTGCCTTTCAGAGTTCAAAGCTTTATTGGCAAATTCATGGTCCCTTGTCCCCTCTCTAGCAGGCAGTGACAGTGCCATAAATATATTTGGATTAAAGCTTAGTATAAGGACACACCTCTATATTTAGATATTAATTGGAAGGACATCTCTTCCCTCCTATAATCTTTGCTAATTATGCTCTCCAAGGAGGGAGGGGGACGCAGTAGTCTGTACTTACTTATTCCTTAATGCACATACAGGTTCTATCTCAAAGGGGAAAAAAAAAAGCCCTCCACGCCAAACAACCCTATATGGAATGTGTCGGCTCACAAGATGTTCCCTGGCATATTCATGAATCAGACGTAACTTTTCTTGTTTATGCCATCCTTTGCCAACAAAAAAATTTTAATGCCACTCCCACATGTTTTCAACTTTGTGTGATCATGTGCCCGCTGTGAGGCAAAGCCTCTGTCTTTCATTCCCCTAAAGGACTCTCTGCTATCTAGCAAAACAAACAGACCAAAAAAAAACTATCGCAAAGTGGGCGCTTAGTAAATATTTACTGTTAATTAATAAATGATCATTTGATGTAACCCTGAGGAGCTTTTCCATGTTTATCTCTCATTACATACTTTCTGATAGACCCTATTGGGGAATGCTGCTAATGTGTTAATTCAGATATAAATGACAATTTAAATGTCATATGAACAAGCCAAGAAGAATTGTAACTGAAATTTTATCAGAGTATTCTTAGTTTGTAAATTATGATGTATATAGAAATTTCTCATGAAGCCTTTAAGTGGTGTTTGTTATTTCTATATATGACCACAATGTTGAATGTGCCATTAGCATTGCATTGGAATCCCAAACTGAATATGACAAAATGACACAATATGACAAAGTGCATTTTTTGTTCAGGAGAATATGACATAAACTTGCACTCTATAACCCATGGACATAGACAACAGTGTGGTGATGGCCAGAGGGAAGGGGGTTGGGAGCTGGGTAGAGGGGAACAAGGGGGACAGAGGAAATGGGGACATCTGTAATAGTGTCAACAATAAAAGAAAGAAAAAGAAAGAAAAAACATTGAAATTAAAATAGAAACTATAAATATACTGTTCTAGTTTGTTTTATTTAGACTTCCATAAGATTGTTTTCACTTATTCATTTTTATAGTGATTGCCATGATTTTTAGGAATTTGATTTGCCCAAAATTAATGGCTATTTGTTTTCAAATTAATTGCATAGCTTCTTCTATTAATACACCATTCTTCACAAAACATATAAAAAGTTTTAATTCCAAGAATGCAAAGATAGGATAATATGCTATCTGGTAAAATTGCCAGTTGTATATAATGTATAGTGAGACAAAAACTTGTCAGAGTGATAAAAAGAAAATAGGACTTTTGTTTAAAATATTGAGGTACAATAAAAATTAAAAACATTGCTGATCCCTAACTGGTGTGGCTCAGTTGGTTGAGTGTTGACCTGTGAATCAGGAGGTCATGGTTCCATTCCTAGTCAGGACTCCTGCCCGGGTTGTGGGCTTGATCCCCGCTATGGGGCATGCAGGAGGCAGCCAATCAATAGTTATCTCTCATCATAGATGTTCCTATCACTCTATCCCTCTCCCTTCCTCTCTGAAATCAATAAATACATATATTTTTTTAAAGAACAACATTGCTGAATATTTTTTTTCAGTGTTTCCTGATTTTTAAAAATCTCATTATAAAAGGTCAAATTTTCACCTTCCATAATTTCCATTTGGTTTCTAAAATAGTCAATCATTTGATGGACAGCTGTATCTTAATAATAGGAACTTGGGTTTATTTTAGAGGTCATATGATGTTTTTGCTAATGTTACATTTGCTCAAGGATTATATGTGGTCTCTTATTTGACAAATCAACAAATTGCTTACATGATTGCAATATTCTTCAATGACAATTTCACAAAAATACATCAAATTATAGCACTAATAACTGTCATCAATAACTGGCATCAGACTCTTAATCATCAACATTCTATTTCAGAACACTTATTTATGTACAAATCAATCTTAAACATAGGTAATTAATAGTGAAATGAACAATGTAAGAACTAAACTTCTGCTAATTAAACAAAACAAATTTGTGATAAATAGACCTTAAGATATAAAATATGCCAGATCAAAACTTTAAATAAAATAAAAATGGTTTAAATAAATTGTGATCTCTTTATTATCGAATTCTAGATTGAATTGTTTAAATGCATGAACCATCACAAATTAGAAAATTTCAATTAGGCAGATAAACTAGAAAACCATGGGTCATTTACCAAGGAGCACAACCTAATAAAGTCCTATAAAACACCTAAGTGGATAAGATTTAAGTGGTCTTGGATGATTCTAGTCACACACACACACACACACACACACACACACACACACACACACTTTGTGAAAGAAATATACACTTTGTGAAAGAGCTATTATATTTTCCCTGCAAGAGTGAAAAAAAATTCTAAAATACTACTCTGAATGATATAACAATAATAAATTGTGAATCCAGACTAATAAATTCTGTATGGTATGGAGGTGATGCCTGATCTATTTGACAATAATTATTATCATAGAGACTCTGACTAAAAACATTCTTTAAGTTATGAAGCCATATGTTGAACTTAACTACAGAAGCTAGTTGAAGTGGAAGTAGCATTTTGCCTCTGACAGCTGCAAACAATTAACTTATCCACAGTTCAAGATTAATAAATTATTGAAAAGAAAATATGTATATTAATATCTTTCTGAGATAACTATGCCTAATGACTTTAATTGAACATACATTTAGTATGATAAAGCAAGAAAAAAGAACCACACATACACATTATAAGAAAAATACATTTCTTTGTATTAAATATGACAACCTCTTAATTAATATTTTCCAAAGAACCTTGTTGCTTTATCATTTTAATCTTTAGCATATTTTAATCTACTGTTCTAAAAATTAGAGAAATCCTTAAAATTACATGGTATTTATGTGATCTTTTCAATCAATGTACAATACAGGAAAGGAAATCAATGACATCTAATGTTCTTCTAGAGAGAATGAATGTCTGAGATTTCAGGTAGGTACACTATTATGATTACCATTTGGCATCTGAAGTCTCAAAGTGAAGACAGAATGTTGAACCACTCACACACAGATGGACACAAAACAAGCAAGGGAAATCACAAAGAGGCCAATATTCCTTCTCACATGAAATGACACCGGGCTTGAAGACTTGTCAGCAGACTAGAGGTCAGTCATCAACTCCAGCACAGCTCCTGGCCTGTAGTCTCTCCCACCATCTACAGGACTCCTCTTAGGAAAAAGGCTCAATAGTCCTTCATATTCCCTAGATCTGGTGTTCTTTTTTCCTTTTCTTCACCTCAGCCCACTATCTCTTCTTCTGATTTATTTATCTCTACTTATTTAAGATGTGAAGACTTAAAAGATTCTGATTCTGTCCTATAATGATGAGATTGGATGCTGCATTGGAAAATCTATATTGGAGCCCATCCATAAGATTAACAACAACAATGAATGGTTTGCTCCCCCCCCCCCCCACTGAAGGTCTATAATACCAGTCATTAATAACAGAATAGTCAGCCTCTCCTCTCTGGAGGAGAAGAGGTACACTTTTCCTTTCTGATGACTTATAATCTCACATAAATTGTTGTTAATAGAATATTTATTAATTTCTGTAAGTAGATATGGTATTGGTCATCATTTTTGGATACTCAATTATTTATGGGGTGTGTTTCTGTGTAGGTTACAATACAATAATAATGATGGTATTATTTTTCTTTTTCAATCTATAAACCAACCATTTTCTTATTTTATAATATTAATAAGAAATTCTAATATTGTACTAACTGCTGCATAGTTGTTCTGTTTCTAAATTTAATGAGAATGACTCTAATTTTTTTCATTAAATCTAGTGTTTGCTATAAGTTAAGGTGCTTGCCTTATATTAACATTTTCTTAATATGCTTTTAAATATAAACAGAAGTTTATCAATTGCTCTTTTCCTGTCATTTAGTCTAGTCATGTGATAGATTACATAAAAAAAAATTTTAAATGATGTTGAAGTATATTTTCACTTATGGGATAAACCTTATGGGATAATACATTGTTTTAATACATTATTGGGTTCAGTTAGTAAATATTTGTTTTATTTAGGATAACTGTGTGTATGTTCACAAATGAAATGGAAGTAGAATAAGAGTGGGGATCAGGGAGAAAATGAAAAGTACAATGAAATAAAGTTAAACAAATGAGAGCGGCCTTACACTGATTGCTAATGACAATATTCAGTGAGCTGTAGTGCTGGTTTACCTCTACTCTTAAACATGGTGATAAGTAAAAAATCACAAAGAATACATAAGCAACACAGTGGTATATAAGAAGAGGTGCAATTAGCTCACAGCAAAGAGTAAAGCATGTTTTAAATAGATATAATGGCAATGAATTACATATACCAATTATTTACATACATACTGAGATCAAACATGATGTAGCAATTTTTCCTTGCATTTTTGTGGAACCAATGTAAGAGTACAGACTTCTTGTCTAATAGGCTTCATTGTACTTTTATAATCAATATTGGATGATGATGTTCAGGATCTCCTCCCCTAAAAATGAGTCCCATTATTCAGCAAACTAATTGGTTTAAGAATGCAGCCTATATTGGGTTGTTCTTGTCAGGTTTTTGTTTTCTTTTTTATTATAAATATATTTTTACTGATTTCAGAGATGAAGGGAGAGGAAGAGAGAGATAGAAATATCGATGATGAGAGAGAATCATTGATTAGCTGCTTCTTGCACGCTCCACTCTGGGGATCTGGGATCAAGCCTGCAACCCAGGCATAGGCCCTGACAGGGAATCAAACCATGACCTCCTGGTTCATAGGTTAACGCTCCGCCACTGAGCCACGCCCGCCAGCCGTGTTTTGTTTTCTTCAAAACAAACAAACAAAAAAACACCAAGGAAGTCTGCAGAATTTGGCCAGACTCCTGCATGGTTTTGGAAAATAGACTTTCTTTTGGAATGAAAACCTAACATCATTGACCAGATCAAGTCCCACTACATAGGAGGCATTTAAGGAAGATAGGAGTTAATTATACACATGAGAACTTGGTTTCAGTGCTAAGGTTAGAACTGTCTGCTGGAAAATCTGAGACAGTCATATGAGAGTAGAAAGCATACAGAGGTGGGAAGATTGTGCACTTGATTATTTATATTACTTTTCTGTTCCCTCCCTCTCTCCTTTTTTGTCTCACACCTTTCCACTTCCCTTTTTTCATTTGTATTAAGTAATAATAGCCTGTAGCAGTCAGTATCTGTCTAAACATCACTAGAATTGTATCTTTAGATAAAACCCAAGCTTCTTAAAAATTTACAAATCAATCTTGGTCCAGAATTTTGGAATGCCAATAAAAGCTACCAGAGATTAAAGCATAGATTAATAAATAGTAGGACTTTTTTTTTCTATAAATGATTTTTTGGTATTTTAAGAGAAAGCAATAGTCTTATTGTAAGCTATTTTCATAAGAATATAATATAGGTTTATATAAAATTTAAGCATGGTATATAAATTAGAACAATATGCCAACCATGTTAGTATATGCAAAACCTGGTTCAATTTTTATTGTAAGACTCCAAGTCATGAAAATCTATGAATATATTATATCTTAAGTTAAAAAATAGTGGCTAATTTTATTCTCTGGGGATTATAATTTGAATGTCACATCTGTGTATGACTCAGAAGTTATTTGAACTTTATTCCTCTCTAGTCCGATTGTTGCTTTACATTCTTAACACCTTTGCATTTAGGTCCCTGAATAGACTGATGTTGAAAGATCTCCAAGATATATCATTAAGGGAGGAAAAACAGTGTGTGCACTACACTCTGTATAAAGAAAGGGGAAATAAGAATACATATTGATACTTATTTGTATATGCTTCAAGAAACTCAGGGAGAATAAAGACAGGAATTATACATTAGGAATGTATATGAGCAGTTATGTGTAGGACTGGGATAGATAATGTCTAGATGGAGACAGGGATAAACGTAAGACTTTTTGCTGTACATCTTTCTATGGTTTATTATTTTTGAACCCTATGAATATATTACCAAACAAAATCACCTTTCATTTGTTGTAAGCTATTATCCAAATAACCCACATTTTCAAAGGCAAGCTTTTTTCCAGATAATGCAAATATTAAAAGATCATCCTTAAAGAAAATATATAGTTATATGGGTAAACTTGCCATAAACCTTATGTATTTACATGTTTTTTTCTCTCCCAAATTCCCCAGTAAGAAACTCATTTTACTCACTTCAAGATTAATATACTTCCTATAACTTTACTATAAGCTTTTTAACATGACCTTAATTTATAAACTTTTAGTTTGAATAAGAAAACCAAAACACACCAAAATTAGAAACTCCAGTTGTATTCTAAGCAGGAAAGCCAAGATATGCCAATTTCTAAAAATAGAAATGCAGAGTTTACTTGAAACGAAATTACTCATTCTTCCCTGTTGTTTTTGTCCTTTTGAGTAATTTGGATGGGTCATGAAATGAGATCAAAGATAGATTTTGGAAGGTTACCACAAAGTATTGTCAGTTTACTATACTGGGACTATGGCTACCAAACAATAAGTGGGGAACTCCCTCCATACCTCATACACACGCATGTACACAGCCCAGACAATGAAGACATTTATCTATACACACTAATCTTGAATAGCAAAAGAAGATACCATTGATATTTTTCTTGGAACTAAATAGTACACAATTATTGTTGCAATGGAACACAAACATCTCTATCAAGCTACTTTAATATGGAGATTCCACTAGAATGAACATAAGTTATCTGCCTGTGATTAATTGGGTATGATTTAAACAAACAACAAACAAGATAAAACAAAGAAAACAAAATTGGAGTTTAGACACCTCCATATGCCAGTCATGAAACTCAGAAAATTAAGCTAATCAACATATTTATTAACTAATTTTAAATAGCTATAGATATGATGTCAAGGGGAGAGGAGACATATGTAATACTCTTTATAATACTTTAAGCAATAAAACAAAATTTAAAAAAAATAAAATAAAATAAAATAAAATAAATAGCTATAGATATGATTATAAAACATACTGAACATTTGAGGAGTAACCTGATTCTATAACCCAGCTACAAAAATTTTTAAGTTCTGTAAATAAAAATAAACTGTTCAACAAACTTTGAAAATTTGTATGCCAAAGGACTTGACTTCTAAAAAACAGAATACTATCTAATAAAAGAGTAATATGCAGATTGACCCCTAATGGCGGAACAACCGGTCGCTATGATGCGCACTGATCACCTGGGGGCAGACACTCAACGCAGTGTGCTTCCACAGCGTGCACGCTGCTCAGCCAGAAACTGGCTCATGGTTGGCCAGCACAGTGGCAGTGGCAGGAGCCTTCCCTGCCTCTGCAGCAGCACTAAGGATGTCTGACTAATGGCTTCGCAGGGAGTGGGCCTAAGCTGTTGGTTGGACATCCCCTGAGGGCTCTCAGGCTTCCAGAGGGATGTCTGACTGCCATCTTAGGCCCGATTCCCCGAAGAGCGGGCCTAAGCCATTAGTCAGATGTCCCCTGAGAGGTCCCGGATTGCGAGAGGGCACAGGCCAGGCTGAGGGGTCCCCTGAGTGCACAAATTTTCATGCACTGGGCTTCTAGTAGTTAATAATTACTTAGATATTTACCCCAACACTTAAAAGTTGAGAATCGTGCTACTATAATATTAGTATTTTATATCTTGAATACATTTCTTCCTAGTGAAACCTTTCACATAATCCAGATGTGAAACTATAAGGTAGAAAAAAAATATTGCTTTGCTTCTGTAAGAAGAGTTTCCTGTGCACTTTCCAGCCTGCATTGCAACAACTATAGAGATTGATTAAAATCAATGAAATTTTAAGTTTAACACATTACTTCTAAATAGAACATAAGTTGATGTAATAAAATAATAATAATATATAATCATATAATTAATAGAGAAAATAAAGTTGATTCTTATTTGTTTGTTTTCTAAATCCTCACCCAAGGATATGTTTCCACTAATTTTTAAAGAGAGAGGAAGAGGAGGGAGGGAGAGAGAGAGACAGAGATCTATCAGTTGCCTCATGTATACACCCAGACCAGGCAGGGATCAAACCCACAACCTAGGTATGTGCCCTGACTGAGAATCAAACCTGAAACCTTTTGGTGTACAGGAGGACATTTTAAGCAACTGAGCCACCCAGCCAGGCTAAAGTTCATTTTTTTTTTTTAACTAAAATACTCAATTTAATAATTAACAATAAACCAAGATAGGGGTTAACCAAAACCTTACTCTTTAATTACAAAAGCAAAAATTGAACTATGCTTAAGAGTATACAAAAATACACAGTATCTTTAGACAGGTGCTGTCAACTGATGTTGTGCTAACAATTTGTTTTTAAGAGACATTAGCAGGAAGAAGAAAAGACTAATTCTACCGAAGCTAATATTTATTTCACTCAAGATTACACATAACTAACTGGGTTGCTAAGCCTCTTCTATGTAGAATACCAAGTCATCCTTACCTGGAAAAAATTAGGTATTTTTTTCTGGATGAATACAAAAAAATAAAAATAAAACCTCAATCCTAAAGAAAAAAAAAGGTTGCTTAGTAGTGTTTGAAAATAATAATCTGTAAACTTCCTTTGCTTTATTCACAATCCTTTTCTCTCCTTCCCCTACTCAAACTATAGTACTTAAAAACTAAGTAACTGATAAGACCTTCTTGCTTGTCTTGTTTGTGGCAGCAATGGGCCCAGGCAAAAGAGATCCATTTCCCGGACTCTCTTGCATCTAGCAGTAAACATGTGACATAGTTCTAGGGTGTGCGTTCTTTTCCTGGCTTTCTCTTGGAATAAAATGGTGGGAATCCAATAGTTCTTTTGAAATAAACTCTAAGATGATAAAGCAGTGAGCTGGAAAAAGATATCAGCCCTGTACTGCCTGACTCTAGACTTCTTCTAAGTCGTGTTATTGTGTTGTTTTTGGACAAATGGTAGGGTAAGTGTAATACTCAAAACTAATACAAGTGTTCCTGTGCTTCGCCACCATGCCTGTACCTTTAGCACAGCACATTTTTCATAATGATAATTACCAATTCATTTAATTAGATCAGATTTTTAAATTTCATAAAGCAGGCAGTAAAAAGTCTTAACATCAAACCTACTCTTAACATTTCATAAATAAAATGAGAGGTATTTTAACACATGCACAAAAAAATTGTGAGTCACAATTTGAAAAAAACAATTTAGCTTTATGAAATATTTGTAACACTGTCGTTCCAAAAGTGCTTAAAACTTTTTTTATAAATAAGCGTGAACCTAGCCACACATCATTTTTCTGGGAATCATTGCACTGAGCTATACGTTTCTTAGGGAAGGCCACTACATTGTTCTCCTTAGCACAGCATACGACAATGTGTTCAAGATATAGTTCTCAAATGATTTACTCATACAAACAATACTCCACACCCAAAAAAAAAAAATTATCTCTTTTTTCTTTACCGGAGTCAAGTGAAAATAATTAAAAGTGTTCTTTGCTGATCAATGCAAAACTGAAAAGGATCAAGTCCCTTGGATTGTTTATAAAATCTCATCATTCTGAGAAGGAAAGTCCATCATCTCTTGATCGGCTCCAAATCTAGCACCTTCACTGACAGGAGGCAGAGTCTGTTAAAGGCCCAGGTTCTAGTTCACGGCCTACAAAAGCACCTTACTCTCTGAGCTTCCCTCTAGGCCTTCAGTTTCCTCCTCTGACAGAAAAGGGGTTGCACCAGATGATTTTATAATCGTTTTCACCCTGGCCTGCTATGATTATATATCCAACATAATCTTCTTACTGTGTGGTTTAAGGCTTCTCTGTTCTTTTCCAACCTCAAGGGAATTGGGGATCACAGTCTCTCTGAGCTTGAAAATCATTACTAAATTTATCTGCTGTATCCTTAGGCAACCTGAATAACCTCATTTCCTCTATTTTTTTTCTATGTCCCTTAACTAGAGAGTCTAAATTAAATATAACGGCCTAAGAAGTCATGAATAGTTCAATGGGAAAAGGTAGTGGTGCTTCCTATATTTTACATGTCCCAGTACTTTGCTTGTGGATGATATGGGTAGTAGAGAGAATTGGTAGTCACTATTGAAATGCTCTCCACTAACATGTAAAATACTGCATTAATATGCAGGCATGTGTGTATTTCCATTATTCATTTTGAAAATGCCACATGAGGATGACTCAATGTTGTTCTGTAATTCTGCTCTAGAAAAATAGTTTATTCTCAAAACATTAGGGATAATATCCATGGAAGTTTTGAACACCTTAAAAAGAGAGGGAGACAACGAGAGGTAATGAGAACAGCTCAAGAAGGAGGTTTGTTTATCTTACTATTCCCTTAGGATATCCCCCATTTCTAGTGTAATAAATAAAGGGACATTATTTATTTGTTCTTACGAGACGGAGGCCCTCAGAGCTCAACAATAAGATCTCAAAGCATGAAGATAATTAATCTAACTGAAACTCATTTAGAAATATCAGCGACATCAGAGAACAATAGCAAGCTAATTGGGGTGAAGAGATGCCATGCAGATGAACAGCTCTGGGCTTTGTCGTATCTGAGATCTGAGGAGGCAGGACAAAATTCATACTAATGAATCCAAAGGAGATCAAATATTCCTTAGAATGCACATTCTCTGGGGCTGTTTTCCTTAGTTGATGTTGTGTCTTTCTCCTGTGTGTTTATACAAACACAGACATGGAAGGTGCTGAATTTCTCCTTGGTGTTTCTTTCCCCCCCTCAGGCTTCCTCTCTACATCAAAGGACATGCACCACAGTCAAAGAGGGAACTAAGCTATTTTCACAGCAGAGAAAAAAGGTAGCACTAGAATACACCGGTAAAACTGCCCCTCAGCAGTCCAAGTCATCCCTTCGCTTCTAACACATTCAATATTCTCCCAACAAACATTCTAACTGTAAATTACCAGCATCTAGCTCGGTGCCAGGACCAATATAGTTCTATTATTTATTTACATTGTGATCACCAGCATTTATGTGCATATAAAATCAGGATGCCTCTGGGATTCTAAAACCCTGAATATAAACTTCCTTTTCTGCATCTGTAAAGTGGGAATAACTTTAACCCATACCATAGATAGCTGTTGAAAGAAATAACAGCCTACACAAAGTAAAATAGTACCTATTTTATGGATTGCTTTAAGGATTTAAATGAGATCCTGTGTGTAAAGTGCCCATAGTGAGTGCTCTATGAAGTGTTGCTAAATAAAATAAAACATTAATCAGCGTTCCACAGCTATTACCTAGTAATCTTTTGATAATAATGCCACTGGTTTTGTCCCTAATATTGATGACAGCCTGTATTTTCAAGCAGTCTTGGTCTAGTGCAGAATAAAAACAAACCTAGATTATTTTAAAATAATGACATAATACAAGGCACAGAGCATTAGGGGAGCCCCACACAGGTGAACTCATATTTTAGCCTTGTTCTTGGCTTATTTTTTTTTTTTAAAGCAAGTCAGTAAAGTGTCCATTTGTTGAACCATGTAATCATCGTCTTCTTTGCATTTTTCTGAATCTTTTGTCCTGAAAAGCCAAAACTGGTACAGTAGCTAGAGGTTACAAGGGAAGACAATATTAGCTGTGTCCAAATAAACCTGAAGAGGCAATGGTAACAGTGAAAGTGTCAAGAGATTTCAAGCATGAGGAACGCAGGGCTCTGGTACAAAAGATTTACACAGGTGTATGGCCCCAGGCAAAGGAAGGGGGCTTATTGAACCCCTTTTCTAAAAAAGAAACAGCTGGAACATAGAGAAGCAAGATTATTTTTAATGAAGACAGGTGCTGTTACCTTTGATGTTACAAATTTTCAACCTGACTTACTTCTCAGTTTTTCTTGTTCTAAAATGGCTGGGCATTACTGGGGTCTGGCGAACCTTTTGAGCTCGGTGTGTCAGCATTTTGAAAAACCCTAACTTAACTCTGGTGCCGTGTCACATATAGAAATTTTTTGATATTTGCAACCATAGGAAAACAAAGACTTATATTTTTGATATTTATTTTATATATTTAAATGCCATTTAACAAAGAAAAATCAACCAAAAAAATGAGTTTGCGTGTCACCTCTGACACGCGTGACATAGGTTCGCCATCACTGGTCTAGAACCACCATGGCCTCAGCAATTAGAAAGCAATAGAGTGAGCACTTGGTGTATGTAGGTCAGGGCCTCCATGAAGCATTTTATACTCCCAAATGGTCGCTCTATCCCCTAATGTTCAGGCCAGGCAACATTAGAATAAAAATCACACTTCCAGGTCCTTCCTGAGACATAAAGAACTAGAACCGGTAAGATATAAAGATGTGATCTGGAAAATTACTTGCATGTCATTTTGATTCTTTGCCAAATGTCACCATGGTTCCAGATTCACACTGTGTAGTCACTGCCCCTCTGGTACATGAAAAAGACAAATGTGAAGGTTAGCCAGAAAGTGATAGTAACTTATTAACCTAAATTTTTAGAGAAATGCTCATTAAATTTTAAAAATGCTTTGAAAATTACTTTAACATCCCAATTAAAACTCTTCTAATTAAAAAAAGTCAATACACATATAAATTCTGTTCAACTTCCTTATGAAGAGTTTAAGGTATGAAAATAATCTTAATAAAAGAAAAATCCACATTAGTGACTTTTTTAATAACAAATTAATCATTCGTTGTAGAGTATCCATTTAATGCTGTAAGCACATTAAGCAATGTCAGATGTAAGACAATCTCTCTGGGCTACATTTCCCTTAATGGATTTTGATGGAAAGCCATGGAGTAATTCTAATTCATGTTTATGTCCCAAAGGACACAGCCCAGGGAGTTATCAAGTTAAATGCAAGTAGTCCTAAAATACTTTTAGTTTTTAAAACTGGTGTGATATTGAAATTTGGATCTCAAATTAAAGGGTTTGTTTAAAGTGCATATCAAATATCCATTTGCTGTTAGTTTCCTAAATATCAAATACCACTTTAATTTCAAAGGCAAATATATATTTCTAAATATGTAAGTGTATTTATGAATGTATTCATATAATATGTATATAAGTATGTGCTACCTGTATTTCAGACAAATAATTTGGACAAAGTATGATGACATTAAATTTATAAAATTCAGTTTGCTGATATTTTATGTCAAGGATTAAGTAATAGGTATCATTTGTCAGTATCAACATTATTCAATATACTAAAGTGATTTCCTATTCTAATTTTCAAAATATACAATATTTAAGGCAATGATCATGTGGGCTTTAACCTCATTTAAGTTAGTTTTTGACAGTGGTACCATAATAAAATGTGCTCATTAATTTAGAATGCTTTATATTCTCTCTTCAACTCAAGGGGAAAAATTCTTGTCAATGTCACCTATAACCTATATCAGTGAGTCTCAAAGTGTGGTCCCCAGGCAAGCAGTAACAATATCATCAAGAAACTTTTTAGAAATGTACATTCCTGAGCTCCTCTTAGAATTATTTCATCAGTCACTCTGGTTTCTAGCGACTTGTGTTTTAGTGTGTCCTACAGGTGTTCTTGATGCACACTAAAGTTTGAAAATCAGGCCCTGTCAAAAGCTAATGGTCAATGTCACATCTTCATCTTATTTGACTTTCATAAAAAAAAATTTATAATGGGCCACTTTCAACTTTAAAGATTCTTATTTAATTATGAAATATTTCAAAATAAAAAGGTACAAATAATAACATGAAATACTCATGTCCTCATCCCTGCAATTTAACACACATTAAGTTTTGCTATATTTGATTCAAATAATTGTTTAAAAAATGCTTTAGAGTTCAAAACCAATGCCTTCCCAATACCTTTCTATTATTTTTAAGGTAATCACTATGCTAAATGCATGTACATCCATTCTATTCACGTTTTTATTTCTTTAATGACTTTAATGCCTATGCATATGTCCACAAATGTACAATGCTGTTAGTTTTAAATTTTTATATAAACACATTTTTGTAACTTGCTTTTCACTCAGAATTGTGTTTTTGAGATCAGACTATGAATATGCATCATGATTTAATTCATTCTTTTAAGTGTTATATATTATACATTGCTTTATCCATGGTTTCCTTCCCATGGTTTCAGTAACTTGCAGTCTATCATGGTCCAAAATTATTAAACGGGAAATTCTAGGGATAAACATTTCATAAATTTTAGATTGCATGCCATTTTGAGTAGGGTGATGAAACCTTACACCATCCGATCCTTCCTGCCAGTATATGAATTATCCCTTGGTCCAGCACATCTACATTGTTTGTGCTACTTCCCTGTTCGTCACTTATAGCCCTTTCGGTTATCAGATTTGCTTTCACAGTGTCACAGTACTTGTGCCTAAGTAACCCATACTGTAGTCTAACACTATGTCACAATGCCTATGTCACTCAACTCACTTCTCCTCACATGGACATTTTATCATCTCACATCATCACTAGAAAAGGGTGATGCCTTGACTGGTGTTCAGTTGGTTGGGCACCGTCTGGTGCACCGAAAGGTTGCCTATTTGATTCCCCGTTAGGACAAATGCCTGGGTTACAGGTTCAACCCCCAGTAGGGGGTATGCAGTAGGCAGCCAGCTGATGTTCGCTCTCTCACTCTTCTTTCCCTCTCTCTCTAAAAATCAATGAAAAGTATTTTTTTAAAAAAAGAAAAGTCACCCGGCTAGCGTGGCTCAGTGGATCAGTGTCGATCTATGAACCAGGAAGTCACAATTTGATTCCCCATCAGGGCACATGCCTGGGTTGCAGGCTAAATCTCTTGTGTGGGGTGTGCAGGAGACAGCTGATCAATGATTCTCTCTCATCAGTGATATTTCTAGCTCTCTCTCCCTCTCCCTACCTCTCTGAAATCAATAAAATTATATATATATATATATATATATATATATATATATTTAAAAGGGTGAGTACAATACAATAAAGTATTTTGAGAAACAACATTCACATAACTTTTATTAAAATATATTGTTATAATTGTTCTATTTTATTATTGTTATCATTATTCTCTTACTGTGCCTAATTTGTAAATCAAACTTTATCATAAGTACATATGTATAGGAAAAAAAACATAATATATATAGGTTTTGGTACTATCTACAGTTTCAGGCATCCCTTGGGGCTCTTGAAACATATCCCCTGAAAATGAAAGGGGATTACTATATTATGAGCAATTATTTATCAATTTTTAATCAGTTCTCTACTGATGGAAATCATTTTTTCTGATAAATAATGCAACAATATGCATTCTTTTTTTTGCAATATGCATTCTTGAACCCTGTCTTTGTACATGTATAATAATTTCTAAAAAAAAACTATGTTTTCACTTGTATATAATTATAAATATTTTATAATATATAAATATTTTACATAAGATGTATATGAAATACTCATATCACTTAAATATTAATATCTAAATTGTAATGCTACACTTAATATAAATATTAAGTTTTTAATACTAAATATTTTAAATATGATATATTTCAAATGTAAGTATTTTATAATAATTATATATACATATACCTATCTGGTTTGAGGTGTATGTGCCACAAACATGACTCCATTTTAATCTATGTAAACTGCACCCCCTAGAGCAGTGTGCTCCCATCCTAGGCACCTTATAGTAATTCTACTAGACCTTGCTAAATGCTCATAATGGTTGTTGCTCTTAATAGTAGTTTGTTGTCTTTCTATTTTTCCTTATTCTCACTAACAATTGGAAGTAAACAACTCTAATTTTTTGCCCCAATATAGTAATTGTGAAATGAAACTATTTTGCTCCTTTGTATTATCCTAATTATTATGGAAGATGAATATCTTCTCATAAGCTTATTGTCTATTCAATAATTTGCCAGGGGTGAATTCTGTTTTTCATAATTCTTTGATGTGGTTTTTATCCTCCCCTTAGACTTTTAATAACATGTATTGAATATAGCTGCTTAAGCAGTGTCGCTTTCTTTTGAAAAATTTTGAATAGTGTCTTTTGTTATATGATTTTTTTAAAACTTCTTAGTTGTATGTACAAAATCTTAAGTTTGATAAATATCTTAAAGTAAACACTCCCAAATATCTACCATGAAGTTCACAAAATAAAAATTACGTTCACTGGAACAGAAGTTTTTTTTATACATTTGGACATTTAATATTCTGTATGATTTAAGAATGATTTACCAGTCTCTGTGAAAAATTAGAATTCTATTATATTTTTATAGATAATTATGGGGAGAATTGATATGATTATTCACAGAATATCCTGTCAATAATATGGCTTACATGTTTTCATCTGTGTAGGTCTTGGGCTTTATCTGTGCTTTCAATAGTGGTTCCCCGGGGCAACCTGCATTTTATCAATTGGGTGTTGTAGTAGGGGACTGAGTTGGCTCTCTTATAGGTGTATGCAGGTCTGCTGAGGCCTAGAGGCACCTTTTTGCAAAACTGAGCTGCAAGCTGAGGAAGCCAGGCCAATCAGCAGTCCTTTCAGTGTTTTATTTATGTTTTCCGTAGGCATCTAAGTCCCTTTCAGTGTTGGGCAAATTGAAAATTGCAGTGAGGGTGGGCCATTGCTGCACATGGAATGGTTCCGTTTTAGTTTTCTAAACTAACCCAGCAAGGAAGTTAGATCAATAATATTCTCTCAGGAAGCTCAAGGTAGAGTCAAGTTCCCAGGATGTTACTGTATGTAGGGCTTTACTCACAGGTGCAGCATGACTGCCTCTTTCTAGGAGCCCTAAAATACTGTATTTGTACAAAGTACTTTTCTCAGCTAAATTCTTTAAATTTACAGGGTTGGGGTTTTTTTCCTCATTAAAAATACCTTACTCAGGGTTAAGAGATCAACCGAAGGACCATATGCATGCATATAGTCATAACCAATGGACACAAGACATTGGGGGGATGGGGGAGAGCATGTGTAGGGGGAGAGGGGAAGAGGAGGCCTGGGGGGGGGGGAAGGAGGGGGGAGGCCAATAGGGGAAAAAGGAAATATATATACTACTATTTGTAATACTTTAAACAATGAAATAAAAATAAAATAAAATAAAAAATACCTTACTCATATTTTAGACTGAATGGGAAAAGTGTAAAAAATACCACCACCACCGCTTTCTCTTTTCTCTCCTTCTTGTTAGTGATACAAATGTACCTTTTATATTAGGGGAAGCTGGGGTAACTATTTTTTGAGCAATTAATCAAAGAAAAATGCTCAGTTTCAAAAATATTTACTTAAAGTCTACATTTTAGTTATATTAGCATCTACATGAATACAACACAACAGAAGAAAGAGTTATTACTATTTCCCAATATAGTCTTCAAGAGTCTGACTGACCCAAATATAAGCTGAACATGAAATTGAAAACAACTCCATATTTAAATAGCAATTTATTCTACTTATCAATTTTTTACTATATGAATCATAAATTAATTTTAAATAAAGAAAAAAATGCCAGTAGAAGATGTTAAAAGCAGAATACATCAAAGCAACACTTCAAAAAGCTTTGAAGTCACTGGTGAAAAGCTTTGAAAGTACTGATTTAATTAGTTATAATAATGTACTTAAGGAAATAGCTGCATTTTTATTTCTCACACTGGATAAGCTTTATTCAACACAAAGGAAAGGACTTTGATCTGTAAATGGTCTTTTCACAGGGACAGAACGTGTGTTAATTTTCTCTTGCCTCTTTCAGTCATCACTATATTTATAAAAAAAAATAATGTTCTAACTTAATAGCCTTCCTTAGATTTCACACACTTGGAAAGTAAACAAAAATTATTTTTACAATGTTGCTGAAAACATAGACATACATATCCCCAAGGGGCCATTCCACAAAGGTATGTTAAGTAACTCTTAAATAGTCACAGAAGAACAAAACAAAAAAAGTTTTGTACACAATTAAAGCAATAAATTTAAAGGAACCCGTGACCTTAGGTCTATACAACTAGATGGCTGTTCCTAGAGGAAATATGTGACATGTCTGTTGGAGGTGGAAGTAGGCAGAAAGGAAGGTTATATTAAGGTGAAAACAAACATAAATAAAAAAATATAATAATTTTAAAACATTTGCCTATTATTTAATTAGATTGTTTGTTTTTTGGTGTTGAGTTGTATAAATTCTCTATAAATTTTGGATATTAACCCCTTATCAGATGTACCACTGGTGAATATATTCTCCCATTCATTTGAAAAGTTGTCTTTTCATTTTGTTGATGGTATCCTTTGCTGTGCAAATTGTTTTAGTTTGATGGGGGTTACATTAAACTAAAACATGGGTCCCATTTGTTTATTTTTCTTTTGTTTCCCTCACTCAAGAAGATATATCAGAAAAAAAATATTGCTATGATAAAATGTCTGTAATTTAGATAAAAAATAAGTATCCAGAAATTAGTTCCATTTTTTTACAGCAATAATGAACTATCAGAAAGGGAAATTTAAAAAAACAATCCCATTGACGATTGCTTCAAAAATAGTAAAATACCTAGAAATAAATTTAACCAAGGATATAAAAGACCTGTATTCAGAAAATTATAAGACACTGAAGAAAGAAGTTGAAGAATATACAAATAAATGGAAGCATATACCATGTTCGTGATAGGAAAAATTAACATAATTAAAATGTCCATACTAACCCAGGCAATCTATAGATTCGACGCAATTCCTTTCAAAGATAACAATGGCGTATTTTACAGATCTAGAACAAATAACTCCAAAATTTTATATGAAACCACAAAAGACTCCAAATAGCAACAGCAATTTGAGAAAAAAACAACAAAGTTGGAGAAGTCACCCTACCTGACATCAAAGGAAGGCTATAGAAATCAAAACAGCATGGCACTGGCATAAAAACAGACACATAGATTAACGAAATGGAATAGAGAGCCCAGAAATAAACCCACACCTTTGTAGTCCATTAGTATTTGACAAAGGAGGCACAAACATACAATAGGGTAAGGATAGTGTATTCAGTAACTGATGTTGGGAAAATTGGACAGATATGTGCCCAAAAAATGAAACTGGGCCACCTTCTTACTCTATACACAAGAATAAACTCAAAATGGGTTAAAGATTTAAATGTTAGACTTGAAACCATAAAAATCTTAGAAGAATACCAGATTAGTTTTCTATGGAAAACCTATGCTTACTGCATTGAAAATCTAGGGGGGAAATACAGCAATCAACATGACTATAGTTCTTTCTTATCCATGGTTTCATTTTCTGTGGTCAAGCACTATCCGAAAATATTAAGTGAAAAATTCCAGGAATAAAAAATATGTACATTTTAACTTGCATACCACTCTGAGTACTGTGATGAAATCTCTCAATGCCTTGCTGCATCCCACCCAGGACATGAATCATCCCTTTTCCAGCATCTCCATGCTGTATGCATTACTTGCCCTCTAGTCACGTAGTAGCCAGCTTTCTTATCAGATGGCTATCTAGATACAGGTCTTATTTCAAGTAAACCTTAGAGAAGCCTAATGCTACATCACCATGCCTATGCCATTCATCTTACTTCTTCTTATCATGTAGGCATTGTATCATCTCACATCCTCACAACAAGAAGGATGAGTACAATATGAAAATATTTTGAGAGAGACCACATTCACAGAAATTTTATTACAGTATATTGTTAGAATTGTTCTATTTTATCATTGTTGTTGTTAACCTCTTATTGTGCCTAATTTATAAATTAACCTTTGTCATAGGTGTGTATATATAGAAAAAAACATAGTATATGTAGGGTTTGGTATTATTTGTGGTTTCAGGTATTGACTGGGGGTCTTAGAACATATTTCCTGAAGATAAGGTGAGCCTAGGATACATTTAAGTCCTACCAACTTATTCTGGTTTCTCTCATTAGAAACCCTCCATGGTAATATTGATAATTTCTCTACACTACCATCCAAAACTTGGCAGAATTTTTGGACAGGTAGTAACATATACCTGAAAGTCCAAACCAGACAAACAAAATTAGTAAAGCTACAAAACAAAATAAATGGAATCATATTTTGTTAATAGAGTAGCAATTGAACAAAAATTCCTCATCTTTCTTTATAATGTGACATATTAAACATTTAATATTTGGTATAGACTACAAGATATTGATATGCCCTTTAAAGAGTTATATTCATGATAATATGTTTCTTTTTTTTAAATATATTTTATTGATTTTTTACAGAGAGGAAGGGAGAGAGATAGAGAGTTAGAAACATCGATGAGAGAGAAACATCGATCAGCTGCCTCCTGCACATCCCCCTCTGGGGATATGCCCGCAACCCAGGTACATGCCCTTGACCAGAATCGAACCTGGGACCTTTCAGTCCGCAGGCGGACGCTCTATCCACTGAGCCAAACCGGTTTCGGCAATATGTTTCAATGTGATTGCAAAGTTAACAAGTTCCTTTGAAAGAAGATGCATTTAATTTTAAATTTAGTTCTTTTTTAAAAAATCATTACTTTGGACTATGATCATCAGAACTTTCCAAAATATGTTGATTCCATCTGGTAGACTTATATATCTCTTTTTTAAAAAATCACCTAAATGCCACTCTTTTACAGTTGAAATCCAGCCATCTCTTAAGCAAGAAATGGAAACTGCAACCCAGTGAATGTGGTTGCAAAACAGTGGAACCCAGTTATATAACTCATTGTTAAACAGACTTTATTATTCCAGAATTCAAAATATTGTACAAAACACGGTTATAAGCACTAAAATCTGTTCTTACATGGTTATGATTTATGATATACTATTGAATAAAATTACTACTCTATAACTATAGAATTATACATATTGCTTACAACATATAATGATATATGTTGATGAAATCAGGCCCTTCTAAAATATTTTCAACCCAAATCAAAGAAAAATTTATTTTGTTAGAGATTAACAGTAAAATTTTTTAAAAGACTAAGGAAATTGGCATTACAAACATTGACTTCGAATACTTCACATTGAAATGACAATTAAGTGCACTTTAACACGCTGCTATAACATTTTTACTGATATCAACATAGAAATCAATGAAATCATAAAAATTTTGTGTTTAAAAAAATTATGTGTTCCTAAAACGTCTGCAAACATTTTAGTTGATCAGTATGTTAAAAAAAATTAATGAAAACTTAGAGAAACTCATTTCTTTTTAACCAATATATATTCTATATAAAGTGTTATGACTGGATCATTTTCAATAAAAACACAATACAAAATTTATGTAACCTTTTCCATTTTATCAGCAAGAAGGAAACTCTAGGCAAACACTTTGCTTGGCAGGGGTCTTCTGACTCTTAATCATTGGCAGGTGCTAATTGGCAAAGAGAAGGCAGTCAGCAGTAAACACCTTTCTCCATAGAGAAAGTGCTGGACTGAAAAAAAAAACAAGTTCTTTGAACTTTATTGGCTGTTCGACAAATAGGCTTTTCATGGTAACAAATGATTAGCTTTACATCAGCATTGCTCTGGATATATAGTAAGTTTCACTGGCTCAGTTTCACAATTAGTTTTATTACTCACACAAAAAGCACTCTAAAGGGTTCAATACTTTAAACAGTTTAAGTTTTTGTATGGACAATTATCCCCCTCCCTGAATTGCAAAAGGACCCAAGGTACAGGTACAGTTTTTATATTTATTATGCAGTGAAAACATACACCCTGCACAGAATTACAAGGCTCTAATTTCATTGAAAATATCTGTGATGTCATAAACCAAAGGTTGAAAAAACAGAATCTTTAAAATCCTGACATGAAAAGTTAAAGACTTGTATTACCTCAATACTGTAATCTAACTTGTGTATTATTTGTTTCTTAAATGACCTATAACCTACTTATCAAACTTTGTAATTTATTAAATATTCACAGAATGCTAGTATTTCATTTAACAATCAGTAATAACCAATTTAAAAACTCATTCCAGTAAGAAATAAACTATTGTCTTGCCCTAGAAATAAGGCCAAATCATGTTAAAATTTATGACATTGGTAAAAACATTTATTAAATTGCACATATACTTTAGAGGAATTTAATTGGGATCTACTTTTTGCAAAATAGTAAGAAATCATGATGGTAATAAATCCCAAAGTTTCTCCAAGGTAATAAGAATGTCTCTGTTCAGAGCAATATACCCTCTTGTATAGTTTGGGGAATTTTACAGCCAACAGCTTCTTATAAAGTAACGTTGCTACCATTTCCTATTAGTTTGGGCCCAGCTTGAGCTTACTTAACTACCCAAGTTGGCTGAGTGAATTTAGTTTTTAACAGAGACATAGAACCTTTGGGTTGTGGAGCCTCCATCAATGGATAATAGTATTCAGCAATGGAAATTCTGAATATGGCGCACTAATATTCACAGTAGTGTGTATCCTGTTCCAAGCTTCCCAAGATTTGTCATATGCATTTAAGGGTCGAGGAGCTATAAATAACAGGATTGAGAGTAATTTTCAAACAAAAATCAGTGTGAGATATCTGGAGGCTGAGCACAAAGTCAGTGAGAGCCGTAGCCTCCTGACTGTGATGAATAATGCGTTGTGGTTTTGGCATATGGCTCTCACAGCCCAGCGTTCTGAGAGCGCACCCTCCAGCATGTTTTCCCGGCCTGCGCTGGACTACCTCCTTCTCTTCATTAGCATCCAGTCTGAAGGGGTAGCACAGTGGTGGCACTTGGGCAACTGCATGCAGGGCAGTGGGAGGCTGGCACTGCAGTGGTAACCGCAAGCACAAACATCAGCCCTTAGCCACAGTGAGTGGGTGCGGGGGCACAGTGGCTGAAGGCCTCCTTCAAATGTGCATGCATGAAATACCCCACGATGACACCTAGAGAAAAAGTGAGAGAGATTTTAAGGTACCAGAGCTTCCCTAGAAGAGCGTGTGTGTGTGTGTGTGTGTGTGTGTGTGTGTGTGTGTGTGTGGTGAGTGGGGGTGGGGTGGGAAAAATGTGTTCATTACTTATGATATACAACACCATAATGTATCTAGGGACTCTGAATGATTATGATGTGTCGATGTAGGTGCATCAGTTGTAACAAATGTACCACTCCAGTGGGGATGTTGAGAATGGAGGAGGCTGTGCATGTGTGAAGGTAGGAGGCACATAGAAAACCTCTATTCCTTCCCCCTCAATTTTGCTGTGAACCTAAAACTGCTCTAAAAGCTAAAATCTTAATAAAAAATTTAAAAAACACATTACACTTTTAGAACCATACATAGATACTTTACATGTTTTCTTTAAAGAAAATATGTTGACATTCCCCGGGGGAAAACTGATGAAAAGAAAATGAGAATTAATGAAATTAATTATTCTTATCTTCCTTAAACATTTAGGAGACAACATTTGCTGTTTGCTCTTTTAAGCGGCCTTTCAGTTTATTGAATAAAATAGCCTAGGTTAAAGTTGCTTTAGTTCCTAATATTAATAGCACTAGCAGATGGAAGGAACTAAATCCGCAAATGACACAAGAAATACCCTGACTATGAACCTTGGAAAACTCTTATACAGCAGTAAGACACTCTCAGCTGCAGTCATGATTGCTTAGAAGGTAAAATGTGTATTCCACTTCCCATAAAAATAATCATTGTAATCATTCCAAACACGAATTTAGGTGAGAGTGAGAGCAAGAGTGAGATTAATCTCCTATAATACTCTAAGAAATTTATATTACTATCTTTAGAAAATTTGGAAATTGACTCTTTAGTATCAAAACACTTGTTGGCATATATTTATACTTTGAGCAGTGAATTTTAAGCACTATAGTTTTTTGGGTTTTTTTAAAATATATTTTATTTATTTTTTACAGAGAGGAAGGGAGAGAGATAGAGAGTTAGAAACATCGATGAGAGAGAAACATCGATCAGCTGCCCCCTGCACATCCCCCACTGGGGAAGTGCCTGCAACCCAGGTACATGCTCTTGACCGGAATCGAACCTGGGACCTTTCAGTCCGCAGGCCGACGCTCTATCCGCTGAGCCAAATCGGCTTTGGCTATAGTATTAATAAGAAAATATGATATAGAAAATGTCAATCAAATTTTATCAAAAGTCAAAAAAATTCTCGCAAAAACTGTAGACGTCCTATAACAGTAGGTTGGGAACTAGCTGTAAAGAGGAAATATTTGCATTAATTCGTGAGAATATTTTACTTTGACCAATTAAATGAATATATTCTATGAGATTCAAAATCTAATCTTATGCTGCTTGTTTGGGATTAATGTTATTTTAAAGTAAATATAACTTTAAGGAAGAAACGTTTTTAAAGGGCAATATATATAAAGTGACAAGATTTACCAAAACCTGCAAATAATTTTAGGGACTCTGGAAAGATAGATTAAGACATCTTGTAGAATTGTACTTGGTAATCTTAAATTAATGATGAATAGTTTTTAAAAATTTATTAAAATATAAGATTTGCCAAGCAAAAGCAGCCATTTAACATGAGATGCAAAAAACTGTACAGTAAGTATCACCTAATAATATTTTTGTATTAACTGATGAAAAAGTAATGTGAACTTCCAGGTATCATTTTCTTATCTCAAGAATGCAGCAATTCTTCTGCCCTAACTATAAGTTTTCTAAGTATAGATTAAATATCTTTCTCATGTACTTGAGTTCCATTTAAAAATGAGATTTTCAACTATAAATCACTGCAATGAGATGTGAAAATTAAGCTGTAAACTATAAATCTCCAATTGAACATCTTGGTATGAATGGAGAGTTTAATTCAACATAAACTAATTAAAAAATATTTTCAATGTGAGCAAAACAATGAGAGATAATATGAAATCTGAACAGAATAGGGTGAAGTAACATTATTTATTGGGTAAAATTTGAGAGAGGTCAAGATATGCCCTCCTACCAAGGGACCCTGCTGAGGGGCCTGAATTCTGACATTAATACTCCTTTGAGAGTGTTCAGTTGCTACAATAAAAGTATTATCTGGCACATCATTAACCCAGTAGTTCAAATTTCTTGAAAACATTAATTATCCAGTCATCCAGCAGTGCACTGAGGTAATGAAACTCAAGATGGGTTGATTTTACATTACTAGGGGACTGGAAAATTATGGAGGGACATGGGTTGACCTGAAGGATTGGGTATGCAAAAGGCAATGTGTCATGCACTCTAAGGGAAAAGGCAGTGATTTCCGGTGACCTAAAGACTGGGTCATGGTGGCGTTGCTTAGAACTCTCCTCTGTGGGTTTCCTGTGCTTTTCAGTATCTTACATCTCTGTCCATAAATACAATCATTCAATGTGACTGTTCCCTAGGACTTCACCCACCATCTTTCCTTTTTCTCCCTCTTAAGTGATCTCTTTGTGTAACATTAATTGTGTTTTGTTCCTGATAAATGACCAATAGTTCTTACGTCTTGGATTTATGAAAGGAGATAAAAACAGGCAAAATGTATTGCAGGTATCTCTTAACCTTTTAAGAGTCCAAATCTCCAAACTTATTGAACTTATTATTTTTATGAACTTGTCATTAAGTTAGGACCTTCTTAGGTATGTAAAGGGGTTGTCCCATTGTGGTTTTAACTTGTATTTCTCTAATGAATAATAATGTTGAGTGTTTTTCAGGCACTTATTGGCAATTTGTATTTATTCTATAAACAAATGTGCCTCCAGATCCTTCCATAAAACAGTATAGCCCTGCCCTGGCCGGTTTGGCCCAGTGGATAGAGCGTTCGGCCTGCGGACTCAAGGGTCCCGGGTTTGATTCTGGTCAAGGGCATGTGCCTTGGTTGCGGGCACATCCCAGTAGGGGGTGTGCAGGAGGCAACTGGTCGATGTTTCTCTCTCATCGATTTTCTAGCTCTCTTTCCCTCTCCCTTCCTCTCTGTGAAAAATCAATAAAATATATTTTTAAAAAAACAGTATAGCCCTTTAGCAAACAGTAGGACATTTTTTTAAAAAACTTAAACATAAAGTTAACATACGATCCAGCAATTCCACCTCTAGGTATGTTCATACCCAAGAGAAATAAAAGTACATAAACATCTTGTACATGAATATTTATAGTAGCATTATTCATAACAGCCAAAGGCAGAGACAATCCAAATGTCCATCAATTGATGAAAGGATAAATAAAATATGGTATATCTATTCAATAGAAAAGTGTTTGGTCACAAAAAGGAATGAATTACTGATACATGCTATAAACATGATTAAACCTTGGAAACATTATGCCACATGAAAGTAGCCAGTCACAAAAGACCACATACTGTATGATCTCATTTATATGAAAGTTCCAAAACTGGTAAATCCATAGAGACTGAAAGAAAGTCAATGGATGCTTATCTAGGGCTGAGAGAATGGAGGGAAATGGGGAGTGACAGCTAATGGGTACAGGGTTTCTTTCAGGATGATTAAAATGTTCTAAAAAAGTGAAGTGGTGAGGATTGCATAACTCTGTGAATATATGATAAACCAATGAATTGTACATGAAAATGGGCAGTTTGTATCACATGTGAATTATATCTCAATACAGCTGTTTCTTTAAGAGAGAAGATAGAGTTCATTGTATTTAAAAATCTTAGACTATATATTTCCCAATCATTTACATTTTTTTATTATGAAAGAGTGCAAATAACCACACTCAAGCATGAGTCTTTGTTCCTTCATATGTTGATATATTTATTCAATAAACATTTCTGAGGTACCATAGAATGATTAATGCAAAGCAGGATTAGGTATATGCAATTGAGAGACAAAGTGGTTGTCAGTGGATGAGAGAGACAAGACAAGTGTTGGATTAGTGGCACTAAAATCTATTAATTTAATCTATTAATTGGGTAGTGGTTGTGGTAGAAAGATTTTTTCCGGAAAAGATGACACCAAAATTAGACTTGATAGTTTCATAGGAAGTTAGCCAAGAAGAAGGTACATTTCTGAGAATCATCCTTCACTTCTCCAGTCCCTTCACCAGGGATCTGCCCTTGGCAGGCAGACTGTTATTATTAGATCCTGTCTGCTTACCACAACTGACTAGACCATAAATTAGCCTGGGACCCAAACTGCTCCAGATGTTCTCTCCTAGGAATTCGGAATTTGGATTTAATCCATCTAGATGGGTGTAACTTGAACTGAGAGATGTAAATTCAGAAATTATGGATCTGCTATCATCTGTTATCTATATGCAGAGGCTGAGAGAGCCAGGCGAGGAAGGTGGATAAAAGAGAAAAGCAGAGATAAGAAATGAAAAGCAAGCACTGCTACATTACTGATGGCTTTCTCCCCCCTGCTTCCATGCCTAGCAGCTCTGACTTTCATAAGATACAACAGTATCTTTTCAATAAAATTAATTTTGGGTTTCAGTGGAAAACAGAAAAAGAAAAAGAAGGGTGAGAAGGAATACGAAGGGGGCAAGAACATAGTCCAGTCAGAAGAGCTGACATGTACAAGGGCTCAAATATGTGAGATTTGGGCAGTACTCTAATTTTTTGATATAAATTTTTGCTTTTGATATTATTTGTTTACTACAATATTGGAGTCGTATAGTCATTCAGAATCAAATATATGTTTTAATTAGAGAAAACCATTCAATTCATAATAAATTGTTTACCACACATCAACCTCCAAACATTAATGAGTGTGATGAGAAATCAACAGGAAAATATACCAGTCCCACTAGTAATTCGCATTCCTACCCCTTCCCTAAAAATCTAAGCTATTTCATGGGGTAGTCGATACTTTTCAGTTATTTTTATGAAATACTTATGTCACAGAAGATGTATGTGTAATTAGAAAGCAGTAAAAGATAATTAATAGCAGAACTTAATCCTCTGAAATGGAAATCTAAGACAAAACACATCTAAACTTGAGATTCAGGATGTTTTCCAAATTCTAAAGTGAAGAATAACCACTACAACTGAACTAACACAAGAATATCGAATGTAAACTGTAATTTAAATTTTTTATTAAATTTTTTAAAAAATTTTTAAAGAATAATTGTAATACTCATATACATATGTTTTTAAATTTAAAATAATTCAGTAGTGAGAACTGATAAAAAAAAAAAAAGTTCTAAAATACTGAAATAAAACAAAGGTTAAAAATACCTTATAGGCCCTGACTGGTTTGGCTCAGTGGATAGAGCGTCGGCCTGAGGACTGAGGGGTCCCAGGTTCGATTCCGGTCAAGGGCATGTACCTTGGTTGCGGGGACATCCCCAGTGGGGGGTGTGCAGGAGGCAGCTGATTGATGTTTCTCTCTCATCAATGTTTCTAGCTCTCTATCCCTCTCCCTTCCTCTCTATAAAAAAATCAATAAAATATATTTAAAAAATAAATAAATAAAATAAAAATAAAAATACCTTATAGGAAAATGTAGAAAAGTTCTAAAGATTTGCAAATCCTGAGTAGGTAATAAGAAAGAGACAGAAATCACTAATAACTTTCTTACAATTTGTTTACCATTCTCCTGTGGACTTTTAGCCAAGAATGAACATCTTCCAGTTTATTTTGTTCATCTGACACTTTCTTTACTGTTTCTTTGCCTGTATTGGTCCACATGCATTTCAATATTTAGCAATCTTTTATTATCATATAGAACTAGAGGCCCAACGCATGAAATCGTGCACCAGTGGGATCCAGGCGGCCCACCCAATCGTGGCTGATAGGCCGGGCCAGCCAGGGGGAAGGGACGTGGGAGGTTGGACAGCCAGCCCTGCCCCCAATTGGGGTGGAGGGCCAATCAGTAGTGGGGCCAGCCGGTGGGAGGGGCCGCAGGTGGTTGGCCAACCAGCTCTGCCCCCTGATTGAACTCCTGGTCAAACTCCTGGTTGAGGGGACAATTTGCATATTAGCCTTTTATTATTAGGATAATTTAATAAAGAACAGGATTGTTTTGGGTATTACATTCAGATATAGTTTCCCCAAAACTTTGTTTTAAGGCACTCACTTCAATATATACAATGTCATAATAGTTAGTGTAGTTCTCACAGTTAGCATATTGCAGTTTAAAAAATAAGGCATTTTAAATCCTTAAGCCAAGTCATTTGTGCTTTACATATATAGTTCACACATAATTTTGAGTAATGTGTTAGAAGGATTAAATGTGTCAATGGAGTTATCTTTCCAAACAGGCACATTTCCTTGATTTGGGCTACCTTGGCAGATGCTGACGGTTTAGATCTTAAATTCTGTCCCAAATAGCTGCTTTATAACATTATAGTCTTAATTGAAATAATGCTAATGTCAGCTCACTGTTTTATAAGTAACTCTATTGAAAATAATTTGTATATTCTGTATATTGAGATGATTGAATGTGTCAGACATCATTATAAATGTTCCTGGGAGTATGGTTATGGATTTTTTTATCATAAAGATATGTCAAACTGGATATCATTTAGGATAGCATTGTACATTTCAAGTGTTAATGGGAAATTTTAAATAAAAATAAAGTAACATAGAGTAAATCAATTTTATCTAATCCTCTCCCCACTACACAGTCTATATCCTCTAACTCTTTCCCAACTATACATGAGCTCTTTCGATGTTATGTCTTGCTAATCACTTGGATTCTAGAGTCTGACACAGTGCCTATATGTGATAGACACTCATGGATGTTTATTCAGTTCACCCAATTAATACAAAATAATTGAATCCCATTCATTGTCAGGCACTGCCCAAGGTAATAGGTTATAGCAGCACACAAACTAATGAAAAATCCCAATCCTCATGGGAGTTGCATTCTAAAATAGCAAAACTTATAATAAAAAGTGAAAATATAGTACACTCGATATTAGTAAATGCTATGGAAGAAATAGGTCTGTGAATAAGAATAGTTGTAAAAGATGGAGAGTTACAACTTCAAAGAGGGTAGTCATGGACTTTCTCACTGAGATTCTGTCTGAATAAATATCTAAAAGAGTGAGATAGCCAGGTGGTAATACAGAGGAGGAGTGTTCCAGGCAGAGGGTACAGCAAATGCAAGGACCCTGAAGCAAAAGTCTGCCTGATGTGTTCCAAAGAGCAAGAATACTAGTGCAGATGCTGTGTGATAAGCACAGAAGAAATCAATAGATAAAGCCAGAAAGTGAACAGGGAGCCAGATCCTCTGGGTGGGATGTCTAGGTCGTACTAAAGACTTGAGGTTTGAGAGCTTTTAGAACAAATGAGTTGGCCAACATGGAAGGATTAAGGCAGAGGCATGCCATAATCTGCTTTGTGTCATTTACAAGATCACTCTGGTTCCCCGTGATGAGACTGAGAGGAGAAAGGCCTGAAGCAAGTTGACTGTGGTCATAGAGAAAAGCAGATTACCCTGCACAACCAGGTGCAAACATTTTCTTTAAGTGCAAACATAAAATAGATATGAGAGGAGGGAAGACCACCTGCAAAACACTGGTGGGGTGCACTTTGCTGAGCTCACAGTATGTCACCACGAAGTCAGGGTCATGAGCTGCTGTGTTTTTTCAGAAAGGAAGAAATCACTTTTTCCTATAATTAATAGTGGCTATTATTCTTTGTCACTACATCACAGAGCAGGAAGCTGCAGGTTTGTAAAGGCTAGTTGCAATAAGAAATCTGAAACCATATCAATAATCATTTTATACTGTTACATTGAAGTCCACAGATCTATCTTGTACTTTGATTGGATGTTATATTCATGCATGATTTTATAACATCATATTTTGGTCATTTGGGAAACATTGGCTCACTGAGTTATGCAAACATGGATATATTTTATTATACAGTATTTTAAAATATTACCTGCACTTATAGCATCCCCCATTTCATCAGAAAAACCTTGAGTATTAGGAAGCGTTAAGGTGGCACATACAAATTGTCCATAATCAAAATTTTCATTTGAAGGCTTGAAATTTATCACTGGCAACAAATTGCATCGGTTGTTTTCCTTGAAGTGAAAGACTCCCTTTTTTCATTTGTGAGAAAATGTCTGCCAAATACCCAGTTATGAATAGCAATAATTTGTCTGTCAGTTGGTTTATCAAATAAAAATGGTATTCCATGAAAAAAAAGCACAAGTGCTTTTCCTAGAGACAACTATCATACTTTACTATGCAGCAGCAATGCTTAGTTTGTCACACAGAATATTATAAAGACATACACTTAAGGGTTAAGATTTAATATTAATAATTTTACTGTTTCCTCTAGGACATTCTTAAATGAAGCTGACTATTTTTTTAAACTGGAAGTGTTTTTTGATGACTTCTACTAATGTTTGGTGCCAGTACCTTGATTGTGCTAAGAAACCAAATTTTATCCTTTATTGCTTTTGTAACTTTGGAACTAATGTCAACATAGTGAAATAGGCAAATTACATGTCAATATTATTATGAAAATAGTTTTAATTTCACAGACATCCCTGCACAGTTCATAGAGACTTCCAGGGGACTATGAACCAAACATGGTGAATCACTGGCCCAAGAAACTGGGATAATGAATATAGTGGGGAAAATGCAACATGATCATCAGGTAGCATTCAGATTTGTGACATGAGCAAGTGAAAACTGGAAGTCTGGTTGCGTGTTTTTCTGTATCTTGGTCAACGTCATCAGCTTTCTTTGGGATCTGGGGATGACTGCACAGGGGATGATTGCCCTGCCATATTGACTTGCCACCACTGCACTTTAATCCTTACTTGGTGGGTAGTCTACATTTTGGGGTACTTTTTCAGATAGGGACTCTCAGTTTCTAAGTCTTCTTAAGAGCTTCTTCACTTGGGGCCTCCAGCTGGTTAAATATACAAATATTTTGGTCCCAACTCTTGTGTCTTTGTAATAAAATGAGCCACCTTAGCCAAAATAATTTATAGTCAAAATGGCCAATTTGATGAAGGTTCCAAATATATAACTTCATTTAAGAAGTGCACTTAAAAGCAAGGCTCCTAAATCAAATAAACAGAATGGGGCACTTATTCTAATTAGTATGCAGAAGCCTCCAAAGGCTTCAAAATTCTATAATAGCTTCATTAAAAGATTAATTGCAAATGGCTAAGAAAAATTTAAAGTATAAAGGTACCTAAAACAAAAGGCTATTAAACATTTGCCTTTTAAAATAAAACCAGGGACTTCAGAGATTATCTACTCCAAACCATCTGTTTCACAAATGAGGACAGTAAAGAACAAGTGATTGAGTAGAAGGCAGCACAATAACAGTGGCTGAATCTCTTATCTTCTGACTCTTAGTAACATTCATTCCTACAGAGAATTGCAAATAATAGATGTCTAAAAATATTTGATGAATATATTATTAAACTTATGATAACATTAAATTGACTATTTTAATAATCACAATAATATGCATTTCAATAAATAATTTTCTAAGAAAAACATTAGATCTAATGTGACATTTATATTACTTTGAGAGTGACATTAAGATAATTAAGGGATAATTTCTATTCACATTTATTTGCTGATTGAAAAATCTGGCTTTAAGAATTCCCCACATGTTTCTAACCTAATGGGGTTAGAAGTATGACAGTAAATATTCTATTCATTATATTCACTTGAAAATAAATTATATCTATGGAACATGTGATGTGAAATGTTGCAGCTGCATGAAAATTGGTAATTTTACATTGTAGTTAGAAATTGTGCTGTTATTGTCAGCTGTGATTTTGTTTTCTGCCATATGTAATTTTAGCTTTTAGTCAATAAGCTCAGAAATTTCCTAAAATATTAGAGCTATTCTTTTTATACTATTTCCTATTAAGTTTTTATAGTAACCACATTTTTGTCTTTATTTTATTTTTTTGAAGGGAATATGTTGAAGGCTATTGCTTTGGAACATAATAATATAAACCAAAACCTACTTTTACCTGATTTTATAAAGCTTGACACTGATTTTCAACTTAATGTGATGATCCAAATTATACATTTTTAATTTTGTTTTTTAATTTCAATACCATGTCCTCTCAATATAATATGGACTTTTTTTATAAATGGATCTTAAAGTTACCAATTATGAACTCTGGACATGTTCATACATAAACTGAATGTATAACTGAATTCTCTCTAGAGCACACACACATGCACATAAGCAAACATATGTTATATAAATTTGCATATCTCTAGAGTCATGGAACTACCAGGTTTTCTTAGCCCATTTTTTTAAGCTTGATTTTTTAATAAGTTATTTTTCATGTTCCAGAATTCCATAGTGAACACTACCATGGAATGAGAGTCAAGAAATTTTGAGTTTTAAGGGACGTTGCTCTAAAATAAGTTAGTGCTTATTTAATACTGCTATGTCAACTGTACCAAAAAAAGATGATAGATCATTTTTAAAATCATTATTTAGATTAATTTTGTTTTTGATCTCAAGTATTCTAGTGTATGTGATATTTCTTCTTTTTTTTCTACTCGAAGAATTCAAATATTAAGACATCACATTAAAGGATCAGGTTTTTATAGAATAATCAGTTACATGTGTTAGGTATTCAGAGTAAGATTAATTTCTCTTCTGCACCAAATAAATGTCATAAAAATTTCAGTAAGACTTTGTTAATATTATGTCAACTTGTAAATATTTCAACTTATGACCTGAATTTATTTTAAGCTTTGTATTTGATTGCATTTCACAATATATCTGCTGGTTATCACTCTAGCATGGAAAGGTGTAGGAATTCAAATAACAAATGCCACACATATCTCAGCCCTTGGATTTTGTCTGGATGATATGGGTATCCTAGACTTTCAGGCAACCAAATTATTTGTTTTAATGAAGAGGAATTGAGACTATTTTTACAACGTAGTGAAGATTTCGCCCTTTGAGCCACAGTCATGCTTAACACAAAACATCATCTCTCTTATTCTTTAATGGACCTTCAATATGTTTATTTTAGGTAGAGAAAGCTTCTTAAATATTTCTGGAACTAACCATTTAAACAAAGAGCATATACAATGTACTTTGGAATGAATATTACAGATACAGAATCGTCATTACAACCTGTCGACAAGCACAAAGTAAAGACTGGCAAACTTTTTTTAACCCAACACTAAAGCTGAGAAGTCAACTATCAGGAGATAAAGAGCAATCAAGATAAAAAGATCAAAATGGCTTACTCAAGTAGATTTCTAAAAGCCTTTCTCTATTACATATGCTCCATAACCTTGAGCAGGACTGAATGGATTTAATCCCCTGTGTGAAATTGATTTATCTGAGGATATTTTACGACTGAAAACTCAGTGTCTTTCAAGATCAGTTACATGCTTTTAGAGTATCTGCCTTTTATTAAAAATAAAACAATCTCTTTGATTGTTTATCATATATTAAGTAGTTTTAATCTATTCTGCTGATTATTTTAAAGTCTCTGCAGCAGAATTTTTAAAAGGTTCTTCCTGTTTTAATTTTAGTTGGTTTGAACTCTGCAATTCTGTAGCTGGTTTGCTAAATAACCTTGGGGAAGTCACACAATATGCTTTCGTGATTTCAGCTCTCTCAACTATTTAAGAAGGGAAAAATAACCCATACATCTCAGAGAGGATATACATGTTTTATAAAATATTGGGATGTACATAATGGAAGATATTTGATATGAGTGCATCTTTTGTAAAACAAAAATATAATCTTACTTAGTAGTTCTCAAATTCCCCATCAACTTTAAGAAAAAAAAATAACTTTCTGATCATTAATAATGTTGAGATAAGTTTTGGGCTTTTAAAAAAGGGGATCAAATGTTAAATAGTGACAAAGAACCCCACATAAATGAGTGAATAAGAGTGGAATATGTAATATCACTTTATTTAAAAAATTAGGGACAGGAGTGGGGAGAAAGTAGCAAATTAGAGCAACTCGTGCACCCCAGGATTGGTAGGACAAAGGGTAAGGAATAGAATTCACTCCAAAGCAAACCTTATGTCTTTAGACTGGGCAAATATGACATTAAAACAAACATTATGAGAAAAGCAAGAATATAATCTTCACTCATGTTGTAAGTGGTGATCGTTGTATTGACATGAATTTATGATGTTCAGTAAACTTACTATAAATAAAACATGATGATTTAAGAACAATAATTGGGTCATGAGTGCCTCAGACCTAGCCTCAATCCTCCATTTACTAGTTCTTTGACCTTGGCATATTAATAACTAGAGGCCCAGTGCACAAGATTCATACACTGGGGTGGGGTGCGGGGCGGGGGGGGGGGGACCTGGACCCTCTCACAGTCCAGGGCCCCTCAGGGGATGTCTGCCTGCTGACTTAGGCCCAATCTTCCCCGGGAGCGGGCCTAAGCTGGCAGTCAGACAACCCTCTCACAGTCCAGAGCTCTTGCAGTCCGGGACCTCTCGCTTTACTGCCCACCTGCAGCAGAAGCAGGAGAGGATCCCGCCACTGCTGCTGCATTCACCAGCCATGAACCCGGCTTCTGGCTGAGCAGCACTCCCCCTGTGAGAGCACACTGCATTGAGGCTCTGCCCCTTGGTGGCAGTGCATGTCATAGTGACCAGTCATTCTGCAGTTCAGTCTATTTACATATTAGGGTTTTATTATATAGGATCTTATGCTTCAGTTTCCACAGGCATGACAGAACCTAAATTACAGCTTTCTTTCTTTTCTTTCTTTCTTTCTTTTTCTTCTTTTTGTGGATTAATGAAAATGCTTTTAAGGCACAGAGCATGGTGTCTGATCAAAGGTTGTGTGTTTCCCCATGCCCCCCCCCAAAAAAAAAGTAGTTTGGACCTATTTGTAACTATGTAGACATGTCTAGGTTGGTACCAATCAACATAGTAAAATAATTAGATTACTTCTATAGCTTTAGACTATTAAAATTCTAGGATCACTTACCATACCATGTGAAAAAGAAGGAGAACCAACTTCATATGGGCTCACAGAACCAGCAACGCCTGTTTCTTCACTGCCTTCGAAGCCAGTTTCTAGAGTAAGGGGCCTGTGCAGTACATGTCTCTCTGCTAATTGCCCTGTGAGGAGCCCAGGGCTTAGTAAATATTGAATTTTAACACTTGTTTCATTCTTAAAACCTGTCTGTCTGCAGAGTGGGGAACATGCTGTTACTTTCAGAATGTATTCTTGCAAATGTATTTAATCTTAGTTATGTTAAAAGCTATATTCAGAGAAAAATCACTTAATGAAAGTTCAACATAATGTTAAATTATGACTAACCATGATTTTCATACATTTTTGGAAAATTTTTACCATGTCTTCTTTAATTTAAAAATAATAGCTGTCAAATTAAAACACATCTTCTTCATTATAACAATTCTACTTATTGGAATTTATCTTAGGAAAATGTTCAGAGAAGTGTGTAAATATGCCTAGTGTAACATAAACAATAGAAGAAAAAAGCGATTTAAAGGTTCATCAATAGATTATTGTTGACCTTAAACAAATAAACAGCTAGATTTTTCTCTAGCTAGTGGGATTCTTCAGGAACAACAAAAAAGTACCATTTGGGACATGTCTTCTGATGGCAAACCACTCAAACAAATGCAGAGATGCAAAGGAGAGGGATACCTTTTTAAGGACTATTGTAAACAAAAGAGTCCACTGGAGGAAAATGAAAGTGCAAAGTATAACTATTATTGGTGAAAATGAGGTATCCCTTTCCCACTGAGTGCTGAGGGTGGGGTCCTTACGATATCTCCAGAAAAAGAATTTTCTGAGACTCTCATGGGAGGATGAGTGGTTTTTATTTGCGTGGAATTACATCCCTCAGTTTCTCAAGTCCCATTTCCCTTACTCTAATCCTGGAAGATGTGCAGCTGGGGATTCAGTAAAGCTAGAAGCAGAGTCAGAGTCCAGAGTTTCCTTTCCCTGGTGGAGCTGGGGCGAATGCAGCATTAGGCTAGTTGCAGTCCATTGGTCCATTGTGTGGCGTCCACTTGGCCGTGAGCCATGGGGATGAATGCAGGAGAGCCAACAGATCACACACCCTGTAACAAAGGTCCGAAGAAAGAGTCCTGAAACACAAGAGCACAAGAGCAAGAGAGTGAACTCCTGTTTGGGGGATTACATCTTCCAAATCTTCCCATGCTTGCAGTGGCCATGCCTCCTCTGGCCAATGATCTGTCCCCAGGTTTGACTGACAGGCAAATACCTTCCTACTGAAGTGGAATTTTTGGACTGGAACCCGATTCTTTGTCCACTAGAGTCAAAGAATGAATCCATGGACAGAGGGTAGTATAGCAAAGATGGAGATTTATTAAAGAACAAGTACAGACTCCCATGTGGGAAGGGGGAAAGGGTCCCACAGACTTCCTGTTTCCATGGTTTATAAAGGCTGCAGTTCCTGTGTCCTGATATCCCCTCTGATTGGTCAATATTCCCTTTCGAATTGGTTACTATAGTGATTCCTGAGGCCCTCCTCCCTCATTGTCCTTCCATTCCTTTTGGGCTTTCTTCCTCTTTCTTTATTTTGTAAATATAGATCCTTTTTGGCTACTTCTAGTGGTCTTATGGAAATGTAGCTGCACCTGGCTTCCTTGTGTTATGGAGATGTATCTATTGCTGCTCCCTTGTGTTATGGAAATATAACTTTGCCTGGCTTCCTTGTGTTATGGAAATGTACCTTCACCAAGTCTGTACCCTGTGTTTTTCCATGGACCCCAATTCTAAAAATTCCCTTAGCCTGCCTATATTCCCCTAAAATTCCTGTTTCACTATTTCACCCAGACTTTCCTGGGCACCCCTCTCTTCTGCTCCTATCCTGTCCCTTCCCCCAGTGATCTAAGGGGAATAGACCTGGGGAGTATTAAACTGCAGCTTCCTGGCAAAGCTGCACAAATGATAATAATATTTGGCCTTCCCTTTGTTCTTTTCCTGTTATTTAATAACTGGGTTAATCACAACAGTATCATAATGACTTTTCATTTGCTGAGCTATGGCAGTCTCCCATTGGCTGAGTTGTTACTGGGCTAAAGAATCTTTTCTTCCTCCTGTTAAGATTGAAAAGTAGTGTCATTTCCTGTCAGATGCAAGGTACATCTCTTCCTGTTGGCATCAATAGTGAGTGTTGGATGATACATATAAGCACATTCTCTCACCTAGCACCCTTCCCCCCACCAACACTCCACTTTAAATGGAATTTCTACTTACTATTTTTATATACAATTATTATTATACTAGAGGCCTGGTGCACGAAATCCAAGCACTGGGGTGTCCTTCAGCCTGGCCTGTGCCCTCTTGCAGTCCGGGACCCCTGGGGGGATCGGGCCTAAGCCAGCAGTCAGACATCCCTCTCACAGTCCAGGGCTCTCGCTTTCTTGGACCCCTCGCTCCTTACCACCCACCTGCAGCAGAGCCAGGCGAGGCTCCCACCACCAAAGCTGCACTCGCCAGCAGTGAGCCCAGCTTCTGGCTGAGTAACGCTCCCTCTGTGGGAGCACACTGATCACCAGGGGGCAGCTCCTGCATTGAGCATCTGCCTCCTGGTGGTCAGTGCACATCATAGTGACTGATTGTTCCACCAGTCTTCCACCATTTGGTCAATTTGCATATTAGGGTTTTATTATATAGGATAATATTAATCAGCATTAAAGTGCTTAGAAAAACTAATATAATCATCCAAAATATATGCAATATATAAATAACAAGACAGTTTGTGTAGTGTTTAAAAGAGAACTACAGCTGGTTTGACTCTGGATAGAGCATCATTGGTCTGCAGAGTGAAGGATCCTGGGTTCGACTCTAGTCAAAGGCACATGCCCAGGTTGTGGGCTCAATGCCCAGTTGGGGGCATGGAGGAGGCAGCCAATCAATGATTCTCTCTCATCATTGATGCTTCTATCTTTCTCTCCCTCTCCTTTCCTCTCTGAAATCAATAAAAATATATTAAAAATAAAAAGAGAGAGAGACAAAAAACTACATGCCCAAAATGGCAGCACTCATGCTTAAAGCCCATGATACAAAACCTAGATTTAGTATATCTAGTTGCAGTTTTAAACTTTTCTAAACATATAATCTCTTTTACTTATTTTTTATAATTTTTTTATTGATGTTTAGAGAGAGAGGAAAGGAGAAGGATAGAAACATCGATGAGAAAACCTATCAATTGGCTGCCTCTTGCATACCCCCTACTGGGGATCGCGGCAGCAACCAGGGCATGTGCCCTTGACTGGGAATAGAACCAGGGACTTCTTGGTTCCTGGGTTGACACACAACCCCTGAACCACACTAGCCAGGTTAGAAATATAATCTTAATGAACCAGTCTAATTTTATGGTCAAGCAGCAGTAATCTGTCACTTGGGTTCTCTCCATCTCTCACTGAAAGAAGCCATCTGCATGATAAAAACCCTTAACATTTCCTTCCCCCTAAAAGATTGTCCTACTCTAAAAATAATCCTTTCTTTTCTTTTGTTAATAGCTCTCTTGCCCCACCTTCTTCCTAATAAAACCTTCCATTTTGTGCAACCCCTAGAGGGCCCTTCTAGTTGCTAGATACCTAATTCATGAATGTTTAATAAAGCCAATTAGATCTTCAAATTTGCTCAGTTGAAATTTGATTTTTAACAATAGTATATAGAATTATATATGTGTTATAAAAACTTGCTGTGACAAACACAAAAATGTTTATTGTGGTTTCTCAGGGTGATGTGATTATAGGTTTTCTTAATTTTTTAATAGCTCTTGGATATTTTTGCAGAGCATAAATTATTTTTATTTAGAAAACAAAAATAAAATGACAATTTTGAATCATGTGATGTTTATAATATTTAAAATAGAACAGTGGTTGCAAATTATTTTTAATCAAGAACTTGAAAAAATAAAAGTTTAAATGTCTGGTCTAACTTCTTCTTTATTAATTCATTTTTTTCAGATAATGAAACTGAAGCCCAGAGAGGTAAAATTATCTCACCAATTATGCAGCTCATATTAGTAAGTACCCGTGGCAGTCCTGTGATTCCATAATGCATTTTAAGTTTCTTTCATTCCAAATAATTAAGTAGATGCTACACATGCTTAAGTTATTTATGACCTTAAAGATTACGATTTTGTGCAACACCATAATCTGAGTCAAAGGTCTGGCCCATGCCAAACTGAATAGATGGGCTCTTAGATAGAGTACTCTTTTACCTCCTCTCTTATTCCTCAATGTGTTGCATGTTTGGTTTCATTTTTAAAATATATGTTGAAATCATGCCAGGATAATATGGTCAGTGGGTTGTAATATTGCAGTCTTCACTTTGATTTATGGGGAAACCCTGGACCCTCTCCCCATGAGTCCTGACTGCCTTGCACTGACTGAGGTAAAGAGCTCCTTGTATTTTCACAGCCCAAGGTAAAGTGGAGAATCCACATTCCATTCATTCCTCCCAGGGGGGGAGCTTGTCAGCTTCCAGGCAGAGCCAACTGATCAAACCACAGAGAGATTCTCACAGCTCTAGATCTGGTAGTTCAGAAACCCCACCCCAGATTCCACCCTGGATCTCACCTTCTCACCTGCTCCTTTCCCCCCAAGTTCCCTTCTCTGAATCAGATGGAAACTCAGGGCATTTGACCACATTTCTCACAGAGAAGCAAACGAGTACTCTCCACCCAGTTTCTTACTGTTTCAGTTGGGTCAGACTTCCAGAAATTTGAAGTCTAGCCGATACTAATAACATCGAACTGTGACAAAAAGTGTGATTTCCCATAATTCTTAAAGAAGCTCTGTACATTTTATCAAGATAGCCACTAACTCACACAGTGGTGGAAACTATAGAATTTTAAATAATTTGGCAGCTAAGATCAATTGATTTTTTTTCCTGAGACATTATATAAGCAGGCAATTATTCTCAATCAAATCTATTTAAAATACACAAATGAACCCTAACCGGTTTGGCTCAGTGGATAGAGCGTTGGCCTGCAGACTCAAGGGTCCCAGATTCGATTCTGGTCAAAGGCATGTACCTTGGTTGCGGGCACATCCCCAGTGGGGAGTGTGCAAAAGGCAGCTGATTGATGTTTCTCACTCTCTATCCCTCTCCCTTCCTCTCTGTAAAAAAAAAAAAAAAAATTAGTAAAAATAGATTTAAAAAATAAAATAAATAAATAAATAAAATACACAGATGAGCACTTGAAAATATTTTTATTGGCTATAAAAATATTAAACTTTTTAAAGAAATATGATTCCTTAGTTCAATTGTTATTGTCATAATTAGTTATTAATATTAGTAATAGGAAGAGAGCAAAAGGGAGAGCAGACATAAACATGGTCATATGGGCAGCTTCACAAGGAAGCTACAGCTTCACGCTCTCCAGGAAACCAATAATCCATTCCCTGCAGATCACTGGGAGAAGGGATCAAAAAAGGGGAAGATGGGGGCATGTGCAGTGAAGTTGGGTGACTTAGGGAAGGTGCTTGCCCATCAGTCTAACCTGAGAAAAAGATAATTGGCTTTAGGGCATGAAGTCACTGTAAGCAGGCAAAATCTTTTTTTTTTTTTTTTTTAGTATATTTTAAAAATTGATTTCAAAGAGAGGAAAGGAAAGAGAGAGAGAGAGAGAGAGAGAGAGAGAGAGAGAGAGAGAGAGACATCAATGATCAGCTGCCTCCTGCATGCCTCCCTACTGGGGATCAAGCCTGCAACCTGGGCATGTGCCCTGACTGGGCATCAAACTGATTCATGGGTAGACACTCAACCACTAAGCCACAAAGGCTAGGCAAGCAGATGAAATCTTGGAGGTTTAGTTGAGTTCCTGGTGATAAGCCCCAGACAAACAGCACTTGCTCTCTTGCTTGCTTGCTTGTTCACGCTCACTCTCTCTTGCTCCATGACCTTTACTCACCCACCATGTAGTCTTAAACAGCCCCAAGGCCCATGGGCCTCACATGCGATGGACTACAGCTGCGGACACAAGCTAAGCTAGCCAAGTGCTGGACTGGACTGTGCTTTGAAATGGAGCGGAAACTCAGGGTAGTGGCTTTAATTCTAGCCCTGCTGAAGACACAGCTGGACTTTTCCCATAGCGGGTGGAGGGAAACAGGACATTGGAAAACCAGGGGTTCAATTCCGGGGAAATAAAGAGTCTCAGGAAATCCCTTTCCTTGCAACATCACAAGAACTCCACTTTCACCAGTGACAGGTGGGGACACAGATGGCACCCCACTGATAACACAATGACTCATATCGTTGCAATATTAAATGACTTTACATTGACAGAATCAGGTTTAGTACATAGAGATGGGTAGCATCAGTACTCCCCTATTTCTAATGATGACTCCAAAGTGTAAAAGTATAAAGCAGTGAAGTAACTATAGTTTCTAACTCTTTCACCAAATATGGAGAAAATTTGGCTAGTTTTTGAAAATTATGACTACATGTTCTTGAGGGCTTTTCTTTAAAAGGGGGATTGATGTTATGTAATGTAAACTGCTCCCTAAGTCACAGTTCTAAGGCTTGCATGACCCCCGGACTTTCTCTCGGTCTCCCCATGGCTAGTTTAAGGACACATGGTGGCTGAATTTTGAGCTGGACGTTTTCCTAGTAGGAATTATATAAACAATTCATCTTCGAGAGATTCTGGTTGCTGTCTTTTAAATGTTCATAATGCTTGTTAGTATATGCAAATAGTCACATCCTCAGTGTATAAAATAAAATTGTACAATATAGAGTGAAGCCTTGGTTATTTCTAAGACAATAAAAATGGCAGAACCTGACATAATCACCTTCTTTAAATAATTTTAAAGGATCAAAAACAAAAAGTCACAGGACTGCCTTTCTTAAATAAGTAGGGAAAATTATTTTGTGAAATCTATATATGGTATATTAATAAAGAATCCAACAATTAAGTGTTTATTTAGTCTAACTTTTCTTGTCTCCTAGTGGTAGATATTACAGAGCCTGAATTTATACATCCTTTTCTATTAAATGCTGTTATTAACAATATCATAGTTTACTACCAATTCATAAGAAATTACCACATTACATTTGCAACATCAAGTTATATTGCATGTTAAGTTTAAAAGCTTTGGTTGTGAAACAGCTGAGAATGGTGATAGGAATCACGAACCTCCCTTCTACCACAGAAACTAGAGATAGCCATCTACTGTGTAGGATCAAGGTGAACATCATTTGGGGAAATGTGAGATTCATGGGATCCTAGACCTTTTACTCCCTCCTCAAGCAACAATAATCTGGCTTCTATGTCAACTGAGAGTGACTGCACCATGAAGCAAACCAAGCCTATTGTCAAAGCCACATGTTCTTGTTTTACTTAGTATTTTTATTTAAAATGTTTGTACTCCCTTCTTGAAATTCTTTCTCCTTGCTTGGCTCTTCCATGCTTTACCTTCGGTTTATAGTTTCTTGTTTCTTTTCTTATTTATTTATTTATTTATTTATTTATTTATTTATTTATTTATTTTTATTGATTTCAGAGAGGTAGGAAGAGGGAGAGATAGAGAAATCAATGAAGAGAGAGAATCATTGACCAGCTGCCTCCTGCATGCACCCCCACTGGGGATAGAGCCCGGAACCAGGCATGTACCCTTGATCAGAATCAAACCCAGGACCATTCAGTCCAAAGGCAGATGCTCTATCCACTAAGCTAACCTGGCGAGGGCTACAGTTTCTTTATTCTTCCTGGACTCTTCTTCCTCTGTCTGATAGTTATATGTTACTCTCCTGAGGTACTTCCTCAGCCAACTTCTGTTCCTGCATTTTTTCTTGCTAAGTATTCACATCCATCCTCACAACTCCAATCTCAGGTCCTAACTGGAATCCACAAACTAGTTGCTGCCAAACAACACCTTCCAGTCCATAACTCCTTGACCTATCCTTGCACATCCCACGCTCTGCTACACATCTCTACTGTATGTCCTACAGTGCCCTCAAATTCAACTTGTCCAGAATTTAATGCATCCTTATGTCCTTCCTGTTGTGTTTTCTACCAACAAGCAAAAACAAAACAAAACGAAACAAAACAACAACCCAGCAGATGATGACTTCTTACTTATTCATCTCTAAATAAAGACTAAAATCTGCTGATTTTATCTTTTACATGTTTATACATGTGTTCCCTTTTTCTAATCACCATGGTCACTTCCCTTAAAATCATATGTGTGTTGTTGTTTTTTCCTGGATCATACTAATACCAAATTTCCCCTTTTCAAATACATCCTACCCAAAGCTGTCAAGGTGCTTTACATAAAACCCAAACCCAAACATATTGTGCCTCTGCTTTAAATTATCAAAAGCCTCCCATTACATAGAGGATAAAGTTAAAGCTTTTTGGCAGACCATCCAAGGCCTCCCTAATCTTACCTCTTTCTACATCTCCAGCTTCATTCTTCTCCACTTCCCCTTTCCTCTCAAGCTCTGCCTGTCCTCTCTGCTCATCCCGTTCCCTGAGCCCAGATTCGCTGCTGCCTCCAGATTTCCATCTTCTAGTAAGCTCCTACTTGTCCTTCAAGTTCAAGAAAGGCCTTTTTTCCTCTTGGGAGCCTTCTCTGATCCGTTCTCCACTTCCTTGCCCAGCAGGAATTTATATCCTTAATCATCAATACAATTAAATAGTATCTGTCATTTTATTAAAATACATGTGTTCACTTTCTGACTTCCAATTCAGTCCTTAGCCTACCAGAATCTGGCTTTTAGTACTCTATCCCACTGAAGCTAGTAGGGAAGCCAATCAATAACTTTTAGACTTTTAAAAAATGGATTGTCTGAGGCATCTGACCATGTTGGCACCTTCACATATATTTTTATCACATGTGACGTTTCTTGCCCACTATGCAATCTTTGGCAAGTTCTTTGACATCTCTCTGTCTTGGCCATTTTGTCTATAAAATAAGCATAATAATGTAATCTATCTCAAGTTTGTACAATACATGGAAACTGTTCAGAGCAGTTCCTGACTCATCATCAGTATCATTATTATTGAGAGTTGATGTACATGGAATGTCTGTATGAATATGCAAATTTACCTGTAAGGAATAGATAAGTCTTATTTTGTAATAGGAATTTACCCTAATGGATATACAATAGACTTGTTCAAAACCCAAATTTACATTGATAGTCAGGATGCCATCTAAAGAAAGAGAATGTGATAATACTTTTGTAATATAATATAGTAATACAGATAAACATATTATAAAACATATTATATGCTCCTAGTATTTTAGTAAGGAAATTCTCCCATTTAAAATATGTATTTTCTTGCCTACATTAAATAATTTTATTGATACTGTAATAATAATGCAGAGATAACATTTTTCTACACAGTACTAAGTTTTCTTGGCCTTTACACTGCTTTCCCGATTACATAAAATTAAATCAGTATGTTGTTTTCTTCCCTAAAAAAATAATTTCCACTGAAATACAAATCACTAATCTTTTTTTATACTTTTATTGTTATATGTATTATATAATTAGCCTTTTCTCTCCAAAAAAAAATTGAAAAAAAAAATCTTAATCATATAATGAATCCTATAGTTGCAGTGTTTTAATCAAAAGCATTACTACAAGTGTCAGTGCATTGTTAATTCTTAAAGTGGAAAGTTGTCTTTCTTTCCTCTAAATTAGTATTTCAACTGATAGATGCAAAGTGCCAGTATATTGTCCCTTTGTGACTTTACCTGGACCAGTCTCCCTTAGGCCAACCCCCTTTCTCAAGATCTTTTTCTTTCCATAAGTCCAGCAAAGCACATCTGATAATACTTGTTGTCTCTGTGACTTTTCAGGTTTATGATTAGATAATGTTCCTGGAATAAAGGTATCGATCTCTCAACAAGTTTTTCAGGTTGATCACTCCTCCCTCCCTACCCACCCAGTCTATTCTCAAAATAAAAATAAATAAATAAATAAATAAATAAATAAATAAATAAAATTAAAAAGCCAGAATAATCCTTTTAAAAACATAGTGCAGATTCTGTCCCTCCTCTGCTTAGAATACAATAGCTCAAAAGTAATGTATAGATTTTATAGTAGTGGGTCTCTGAATACACAATAGAAACAGGCATGATGGTAAGTGTTTCACTGGGCTGGGAATATCATATTTTGGAAAGGGGAGCTAACTGGCATCTCAAATTTGAACATATGTGGGGGTGACAATCCAACTTCCCTGTCCTACAATGTGACATTAGTTCTATTAATACAGAATGTTGTGTGATCCTTTATAATAACAGGAAAAAAAGATAAAAAAAATTCCACATCCTACTGAAAAGTCATAAATACTATAAAAACAATGGCTAACAGTGACCAGTATTTACTCTGGCCAAAAGCTCTGCAAATTTGCATGCTTGCTCTCCATTAATATACTACAACTACTCTGTGAAGTAGACATTGCTATTATCCCTATGGTCATGCAACTGGTAATTTGTGGAGCCAAAATGTAAACACAACATCTTTGATTCCAGAGCCCAAGCTCTTACCGATTATGATGATTAAAATCCAATTGCAGACCAGCCGACATGGCTCAGTGACTGAGCACTGACCTATGAACTAGGACAGCGGTTCTCAACCTGTGGGTCGCGACCCCTTTGGGGGTCGAATGACCCTTTCACAGGGGTCGTCTAAGACCATTGGAAAACAAATATATAATTACATTTTGTTTTTGTGATTAATCACTATGCTTTAATTATGTTCAATTAGTAACAATGAAATTGGGGGTCACCACAACATGAGGAATTGTATTAAAGGGTCGCGGCATTAGGAAGTTTGAGAACCACTGAACTAGGAGTTCATGATTTGATTCCAGGGTTGCAGGCTCAATACCTGTGGGGCATGCAGGAGGCAGCCGATCAATGATTCTCTCTCACCGTTGATGTTTCTGTCTCTCTCTCCCTCACCCTTCCTCTCTGAAATCAATAAAAGTATATTTAAAAAAAAACAACACTAATTGTACTTCTTTTCCTGAATAAATAATTTAAATTTTAAGAAAAAAGCATATTCACTGTGGAAGTCTCGATCTGTATAACAAGAATAATTAAGCAGCCCTAGCCTGTTTAGCTCAGTAGATAGGGCATTGGCCTGTGGACTGAAGGGTCCTGGGTTCGATTCTGGTCAGGGGCATGTACCTTGGTTGCAGGCTCCTCCCCAGCCCAGGCCCTGGTCAGGGCTTGTGCAGGAGGCAACCAATCAGAGTGTTTCTCTCACATCGATGCTTCTCTCTGATTTTCCCTCTCTCTTCCACTCTTGCTCAAAATCAATGGAAAAATATCCTCGGATGAGGATTAACCAAAAAAAAAAAAAAAGAATAACTAAGCAATCACTGTTCTAGTTACTAAAGAATTCAATAGTGAAAAAAACAAATGATCTAATGGAGTTTACATCCCCTAAGGGAGGAAAAGATAATAAAGATAAAATGAATGAGTAAATAAATTATATTGTGGTGAATAATAAATGCAATAGAGGGGGTGGGAATTAGGAAAAGAGAGTGGATTATGACGATGTTAAAATTTTAAATTTAGTCAGTAATACTCTCCTGAGAAGGTGGTAATTACAGATAATTAAAGACCTGAAGGAGGTAAGGAAGCAAGGCCTTCTCCATCCTCAATCCAACTTAATATCCAAGGGAAATAGCATTCCAGGCCAAAGGGATAAGCTCAAAGGCCCTGAGGCACCTGGGAGCATTGCTAAAATGATCCGGAAACAGCAAGGAGATCTGTGGGCTGTAGGATAGTAAGCAAGAGCAAAGAATGGGAGATGAAAGACCTGAGAAATATGAGGCAGAGAAGGCTTCTACTCTGATGAGAATAGAAGCTACTGTTTTTTAAGCAGAGGAAGGACATAATCTGCCCTATGTTTTTAAAAGGATTACTCTGGCTTTTTAAATTGAGAACAGACTGAGTGAGGAGGAAGGAGTGATCAGCCTGAAGGACTTGTTAGGAGATTGCTAACGATATTTCAGGAACAAAATGAAGGTCCTTTGGGCCAGAGAGACGGTATTGAAGGTGGGAGGCAATGATTTAGATTCTGGACATATTTTCGCAGATGGAACTGATGGGATTTGCTAATCAACTGGATACGGGGTCTGAGGTAAATAGCTGAGTCAGGCCTGAGCATCTGGAAGATTGGAGATTTATTAGCCAAGATATAGAAAGTGGTGGGTGGAGCAGGTTTAGGTGTCTTGGTAAGAAAATATGATGATGAAAGAAAGAGGCAAGGGAGTTGATAGAGTATGCAGAATTATCATAGAGATTGATCACAGAATGTAATTGAGCAAAAGAAGAATGATACAATAATGGTGGGCTGGGACAGTGTAGAGACAGTAGGACCAAGGACTGTAGGTTCTACTGAGGCTGTGGTGTTGTTGGAGTCAGAACTGGATGGGTGATTAATTTAATGAACATAAACTATAGCTCCCTCAAGCCAAAGTCCCTATTGGAGGCCAGTTCCTAATACTCTAATATATTTTATTTCCATCTTAGCTTGAGTTAACCTAGACTCCTTAAAATGTTTCAAGGACTGCATGGTTTTCTAATTATCTAAAAATTAAAATCTCCAACACTTAATATATGAGTACTTATAAGGTTTGGCTATTAGGTGGGCAGTAAAGTAGGAATGCTTATCCTGTACCCATATCTCATTAATTCTGCTGCCAGCATGTAGACATGAAGGGCTGTTGCCTTTGGGGACTCCAGACACATCTGGACTCCTCCAGGCTTTCAGATTAAAGGAAGGTATGGGCAGCTTGGTGTTTTCTCTGGGGCTGTGTCCTCTCAAGTATGTGCTGAGCATATCTTAATTTATTCTGCAATTACTCATACTCACCAGTACTTATTGGAAAATGTAAATAAAGAAACCTATAAATTATGATGAAAGAGATAGGGAACCATAAGAAATACTCTCTATTGACGGCGGTCCAGACACAATGATAGATCCCAGAGGGGATTCCAGCCTTCAGGGATCCCCTAAAATCCCCAGGGTTTGCATTTTCCATCTGGGTGTGGGCCTGTGACTCAGGCTGAATCACCACCACTTAACCAGTCCAGCTGTTTTCATTTCCACAGCTGAGAGAACCTCCTGAGTCAAAGGTAGCCATTTATAGTGCTTTTTAAATTTGTTGAAGTGACTTCTACCTTAAAAGAGCCCCAAATAAATTCTGCTCTGCTTTTAGACTTATGATTCAACCTGGGAGCCAAATCCTAAATTACAGAAAAGGAAAAAAGTAACTCCCGCTCTACATTTAGAAACCATTCTTGCACTGGGACTCTTGATTTAGCAGCACTTTCTAACATTGAGGAAAAAGAAAAGAAAAACACTAACTGCAATAAGAATGGTAACTTTTCAAATAAGTCTCCCCCCCCCCCTCCCACCCCCCGCCACACACACACAATTTAGGACTTGAAAAAATGGGAATTAAAATTCTTCTAACGCTAACAGACAGTTCTATAGAATTGTTAGTAAACCTATTTAAATGAAAATGCATTTATTTAGGAAGAATATATTTTATTAGCATTTGCAGAGTAAAAGTGCTAAAGTGCTAGAGATAAGTTAGATCAGACTCTGGCTTATTTCCCAGAAAATATATTATCTATAAAGAAAAGCATCATAATTGGTTTCTTATGCTACCCAGGCAGGTGTCTCATGTGTAGTTGAAATTTAAACCAGATCTTCAAAGAGAAATCTACTTAAACTGGTAACGGAATAAGACCAGGTACCAACAGTAGGTGTGTGTTTTCCCTGTGTAGAAGAGTTTTAGATGCATGAAATTTATAATCTTCATAGAATTAGTGGAAATAAACTATAAATTAATAATGCTAGATTTATAGAATAAGGATATACTCATTAAGGGAAAAAAGGGGGCTCAATTTCAATTATGTTATCTTATAGTTAACTTCTCTATATATAAAAGCCTAAGCAACCTTTATGACCAGTTAACCAGTCGCTATGACTTCACACTGACCACCAGAGGGCAGATGCTCAATGCAGGAGCTCCCACAGCCAACCTCCGGCAGTCCCCGCCTCCCCAGCTGGCCACTAAATATCCCCCATCGGCCCCATCCCTGGCCAGGCCAAGGGACCCCACTTGTGCAAGAATTCGTGCTCCAGGCCTCTAGTAATTAGATAATCTTGGCTGACTGGCAAGCTAACCTAGATTTATAAAGTAATCACTGTGCTTGGTAGATGAATGAAATAAGAAAGAAAATGAGCTATTAACCAAGTTCAGAATGAGATAGGCAAAGTAGACTGTGTAAGTAACTGGTAGATAAGCCCATATGGATATTAAATGATACATAACTATATTCTTTTTTCTTACTATTTTTTTTAAATCTGCAGATCCAATTTCTGCTCTGTCCAATGGGAGAAAACGCAAAACGCCAGAAGGCTTGCAGTTGGCCCAGAGGGAAAGGCCCGCGGGTGCTGAGACACCTGGTTGTCCTCCTTGCTGGCTCTGGGGGATCCACTTTGGACCTGACTTCAGAGCTGTCCGATCACCTCAGGATTCTCTGCTGTCGCTGCTGAGTGAGCTGCTGGCCCACCTGGATGAAAAGGGCCAGGGCCTCCTGCCCCTGGATGGTGCGGGAGAGAGCCCGCCACAGATCATCGGGACACGAGCTGTTGAACCTGGGGATTGTTCATTAGGTTTGATGTCACGCTCATGAAAGTTGATCGTTCAGCAGGCAGGTCACGAACACGCTGCCAGCACCTCCTGTGGGACTCAGTGTCTCTCTCGGCTTCGGTTTGGCTCTACTGAGATATGTCTTCTCGGATCCAGCTCCAAGCAAGACCTTCTTGGAGTCGGGCAGGGTCTCCTTGGTGCGCTTGCTCAGAATGGCCCATCCTGCTGTAAACCAATGGTAGGGCGGGTCTATGCTATGATCCTCACGCTCCTGCATCACCTGGATTCATTCCCGAGCTTGCAGCCACCCCATGGAGCTCGATGGCATTTCCATGGAAGTGCACCGTAGCTTCATGGTGTTCTACTTTAATCTGCTCTCTTCCTTCGGTTTTGAGGCGACTGCCTTGCTGAGTCCCCCTCCCAAGGCGGGCTTGCTCCGGTCTCAGGCCCTGTGACATCTCCTTGTTCATGATGGCTCCTCACACCTTTCCATGAGTCTGAGGGAGTTCGAGGTCGCTGTCTTCACCGTCACCCCAAAAGTGGTCTTGAGGACTAGCATTTGAGAATATTGTCCAAGAATAGAAGTTCTTGTGCTTTTCAAAGGCAATTTGAAAAAGATACATTAATTTAAGTAGCTGAGGTAAACTCATTGCTGACAGAATTAAGGTCCTGAAAACCTGTTTTTATTATTATTGTTGTTTACTATTATTCTGATTCTTTGCTCTATAGTATAGGTTCTTCATGGGATTTGTACTATCAGGGGACATCTGGGATTGACAGGGACAGTTTTGGTTTGCACGGTGATTGGGGGACCTACCAGCACCTAGTGGCTGATAGCCAGGAATGCTACCCATTCTGCGATCCAAGAACAGTTTGGTATAAGGAAAAATTTCCCACATAACTTTGAAATAGCTTGCTAAGCATGTGTATAACTGAAATGCTTATTTATAGTATCTGAACCTAGAGTCTCATTCTATTTTACATATAAACAACAAAAAAGTAGTTTGGGTTTAAAATACAAGGGATTTTGTATTTTCCAGGAATACAACTACATACAGTGTAAATTTTTATGTTTATTTATTTGTGTTAATTACCAGGGTTTTAATCCCAAATTACTCTGGAATTCTACTATCCCATTAGTTTTAAGATCTAGATTGGAATTAGGCATAGTGGTGGCTTTTCTGATCTTGTTCCTAGAGCATCTTCCCTATTAACCAGAGGCAAGGAATCTTGACCCAAGTGGAAGAGTACCTCTTCCTAAAGTTTAGAGAGGAGCTGCTATAAACTGGCCGCCTCAGGGTTTCTTGCCCTGGTTTTGCTAAATTTTACAAGGACAAGGAGACCTCCCAAGAGAAGATAATCACAAGCTCATCCTTACCATACCAGCCTGAGCGGAGAGGAAGCAACTTAGAAAGAGAGGAGAATCCAAACAGAGAACACTCCACACAGCATAGGTGGTAACCCCTTAGTTGTGTCCTAGGAAAGCTCCTCTAACACAATGGCCTCCTGTGTCATCCTATCAATACTGAGAAAGAGAGGCTCTGGGGCTACTCCTATGGGGTATAGCCAATACTTACAGGAATTTACCAGAGCCATTTTCTTTGTGATTTAAAAAACAGTTTGAGTACTTCTCAAAAAGGGGACATAATTAAGCAATTATAACCTAATAATTATTATAGATTTTATATGCACTTTTACTAAGTATGTTAGAATCAAATATTTTAATATTTATGGGAATATAGTACATTTATTTGTTCTATTATTACATGCATGATTATATCAGAAAATTTAATCTGTTGTATTGTCAGTGTATTAAATACTTTATATAGGCTAAAGCATTTAGAAAATTTCCCCTAAAAATTGACTGTACATTATTGCTCTGTAACTATTTCTTTTATTATACATTTCTTTCTATCCCTACTCACAGTCTGTCCTATTCTATTATTATTTAGTTCAATGAAAAGATGATTTGAGGTCCCACAAATACACACAAACACATACACACACACACAAACACAATTGAAAAAAATACCCTGGAAATGATGTGTGGGTTTTTAAATTATATTTTATAGTGAGTACATTTCACATATCACATAAAGTGGTAATCCAGAGTTTACTACTTAGAGTGTGGTTTATGGATCAGCAGCAGTAACATCACTGGAACTTTTTTAAAATACAGACTTTTAGGTCACAGAATCAAAGCACATATTTAAGAATGTCCTCTTTGTGATTTACATGCATAAAAATTTTGAGAAGCCAAGATTTTGATCAAGAGTTAGCAAACATTCTGTTCCTGGACCAATAGTAAATATTTTAGGCTTTGTGGGCCATTTAGTTTGTGTTGCAATTGCTCAGCCCTGCAGTTACAGTGTAAAGGCAGTCCTAGATAATATGGGAACAAATGTGTATGGCTGTGTTTCAATAATACTTTATGAACACTGAAGTTTGAATTTAATTTAGTTTTTACATATCATAAAATATTATTCTTTAGTTTTTTTCCCCACCATTAAAACATGTAAAACCCTTCTTAGCTCACTGTGGGTTTCCTTAGCCCGTGGCTGTAATTTTAGTGACTTAGACATAGTGAACTTCCATAAGGTGACTTTTTATTAGAAGTAATAGAATATTTGAGATACAAAGTATGGAATTGCAGATACAATGGCTCTAGTCTCAAACACCTGCAAATTATACTAAAAGACAAAAATAAAAGACAATAAATTAAGACAATCATGAAAAGAAAAGAAAATGTCCTTTATTATGTATGTAATATATGCTTATAGAATCTATTAAACATGATAAAGGGGACATTTTAAATTATGAAAACCATTTTCTTCAGATAAATTCTGAATTTAACCAGATATTTTTGTATACATACAAACATTACTTTTTATACAATTTTATATTCTAATTTTTTCACTAATATCATTTCATAAGCTTTTTGCATGTTAGTAAATGAGCATCCAAAAACAATGATTTTAAATGGCAGTCTAATACTCTAATTATATAAGGGTGTGTCACATTTTATTAGGGCTTGGTATCTTAAGAAACTAGTGGAAAAATACAGTAAGGATGACTGAAAGTTTGGCAAATGCCTAATGACTACTCAGTTAAACCTGCTAAACCTAAAAAACAATGGCTACAGGCATACCTTAATTATAGATTTCAAAGATGAATAAAAACATCAATTGAAGGATCACCTCACAGAAGGGTAGGCACTTGGATACATAAAGGGAAGACACCTGGGTGTACTAGTATTTTTGTTGTTGTTGCAGAGTTAATGGATATTTTAAAAAGCACTTTTTTAATACACAAAAGATATTTGAAAAGTCTTAATTCTTCTGAATATGTTCCAGAAATACAAAAGAAGTTCTACACACCAAGACAAAGGACAGCAAATTCCAATCTACTGTAATCATAAGACAAGAAGAAATTGTTGAAGTCATACTGAAGTGCTGGCTAAGACCTTCATTGTACATTGCCTGCAAAAAAAAGTGACTAGCATGGTTCCTCCTGTTTTAAAACAATAAAAATATTTATAGCAACATCATGACAAAAGGTGATACATCAAATATAAAAACACAGAAATGCATGCGAGAGTTGTGTTGGCTTCTTGATGAAAACAGAATTTGCAATTCTGACTTTCCCTCACTTATTGTTATGAGTGAAAGATATCATAACAATGTTTCTTATTATTAGAAAAGTAATTTGTTGTTTTCCAATTTAGGGATGGAAAGAACCTAAAAATAGAATATTAGTTAGGTTTTAATCATTTTTAAATTGTCTAAACTCCAAAAATCTAATTGTTTTATAGAACTAATAAATTGTGAGCATTTCTTCTAATCTAACAAGTTATAAGCATTTCTTTCAAACTTTCTTCAAATTCTTTGAATATGTTGGGACAGTGTGTGTTTGCATGCAAGCATACATATGTATCATTTGTTCTTTATTATAAAGCTATTCTTGGTATTTATTCTGTGAGTATTGCCATATAGATGAATAACTTGGTAATCTAACAGTCTACAATGGTATCCAAGGTACAAGTTTAAATACTTTTACAAAAGAGTGTCATTATAGTTATGAAAACAGCAAACTATTAGGGCAGATGTAACTTTAATAACAACTTGGTTAGAATCTACCTACAAAAAACAATAGCAAACTGCCTAGGCTACAGAACTGATTTTCAATAGAGACAACCTCAAGAAAGTAATTTTTTAAAAAGACAAAGCAAATATGACCAATCTATTTTTGAACATGCATAGATATTAATATTACCTTTTTATTACATCTTTTCATCCAAAGGTCACTGATAGCTGGTTAGGAGCCCTTTAAAATGAAAAGTGCATCTTAAGTGATAAATTATTGAAAAACTTAAGCAAAACAGCTGTGCAAAGAATAGAATGAATGTCAGATAGGAGGCAATTCACATACCATGAAATGAACATTCAAAAATTCCCTTTAACTACAATCTGCCTTTCTTGATTAAAGGTGCATTTCCATACATAATTATATGTATCATATAGAATATGGCAACAGAACATGGCAAAGGCGATGGGATATACATGTTTATGTGTATTGATTGTGTGACTGTGTAATATGAGATTGTACTATCTTGTTGGAATCTTTTTCTCCCTCGCTCACTTTGAGAAAGCTAGTGGCTATGTTGAGGAATCCTGTATGACAAGAATCTATGGGGTGGAGGGAGCTTTAGGATTGAGAGCAGCCTTCATGGACAGCCTGTAAGAAACCTGAAGTCCTCAGTCCCACAGTCACAATAAGCTGAATTTTACCAATAATCTGAATGGATCCTTTCCTGATAACTGAGATGAGACCCCAGCTCCGGCAGTGTAGGGAGCCCAGTTGAGTTAGTGTTTGTATCTAGTATAACTTCATTCCTCCTTGCTATGACTTTCTGCAGCAGTGCCTAACTAGCTAGTCATGGAGAAAACATGTAATCAGGTTAATACAAGGCTGGTGTTTTGCCAGATGGTCAGAGAATAAAAGAGAGGGACTAATGGGTTTAGGTTATTGGTGACAGCATTATTAAAATAGGGCAAATTTAGAATCAAAGCAGAATAAAGAGGAAAGTAAAAACAGGAGAAGGGTGATGAATTGGAAGAAAGTCAAAAGATGAGTAAAGGTCCTGATGAGATATAGCAGGGTTTGCAAATGACAGCCCACAGGCCTAGCCTGGCCCTGTTTTTGTATAGCCTGAAGCTAAAACAAGCTTTTCACATTGTCAAATGGTTGAAAAAATATCAAAGGTGTATAATATTTTGAGACATGTAAAAACTGTATGAAATTCAAACTTCAGTGTCCACTAAAAAAGTTCCAACACAGCCATGCCCATTTGTTTACATATTATCTGTAACTGTTTTTGCACTGTAACAGCAGAGTTGAATAGCTAAGGCAGAGCCCCAGTGGGTGCAAAACCAAAAATGTTTGTTCTCTGGCACCTGAGGTTTAGAAATCGAATAATTGAGAACTTAAATTTTAGGTATAGGAGGTTTTTCTCTGAGGGTGGTTGCAGAATGAATGTTTTTGGAAAAGGAGAGATTTTGTAGTAAAAATATCTAAGTTGTGACCATGAGATTGGGGTTCAGCAAGAAGACATTGCGGTGAGTATATGCCCAGGCTAGTAATGGTAATGTCATCTACTCAAGGAGTATATATTGGTCAGAATAAATATATTCTCCCAACATGTAAGTAATGAAAATTTTTTAATGATGAGTATTTTTTAAAAATCTCTTAATGAGTCTATTTTTGCAAAGAAGCAAATCCCTAAAATAAATGAAACTACTCTAAAAGAGAAATTTTATAAATATTTTGCTCTGCAGATTAAGTTGTTCAGCATAGTTTTCAAAAGCATTTTATAATCCTGTAACTTCTGACCTTGTTGAAAATGTGGTAAAGGCTGTTCCTATATTGATTTTAAGATATTAGTTCTCTTTTATTCTGAGAAGCAAGATTGTCTTTCTGAGAAGGTCATGCATTTCATTAATGGGAATGGAGAGGTATTAGGTTGCTAGTACCTACATCTCTTCAACCATACACAAGAGACACTCCATATCTACAGCAATGCCTCTGCATATGCGGAACATTAGACAAGAGCCAAGTTATTTAAATCTCAAAAAATCAATTATTCTTTTTGTAATGTTATTTCCAGAAGTACCTGATAGGAGAGAATTCTTAAAAAAGAAAAAATACTTTAACTCATTGTTCAAATTATAGGGAAAAAAAAAAGCTAACACATTTAGAGAACTTCATGTAGATCTTTTCATCCCCCCAAGAATGTTGAAATAGAATTATTTATTTTAAAATTTAAAATGTAATGCTAATATAGAAAAATTATAGAAATGCTTGTATATTAAAGCTTTAAACATTATCATAGCAGTTTCAAAATAACTATCCTACCTAAGCTTACTTATTGTAGCTATCTTCATTACAGATGTTAGAAAACAATGCTCAGAAAAAAAATAATATTTTGATTAAGGGCACCCAGCTATATAATATTAAAGCAGGATTTAAAACATGCATTTCATTCTAAATATTGGTCTGAAAATAATTATTTCATATAAAAACATCACAATAGATATTTGTAGATGGTTGAAATATAAGAAATTAGTGTTTAGCATTATAAATTACTAGAGGCCTGGTGCACAGATTTGTGCACCAGTGGAGTCCCTCAGCCTGGCCGGCACTCTCTTGCAATCCAGGATGCTTCAGGAAATGTCGGAGGCCTGGTGCATGGATTTGGCCCAATCCCCGTAGGCCAGGCTGAGGGACCACACCGGTGAATGAATCCGTGCACTGGGCTTCTAGTATGCATATATGATCTTTGGTTTTTCTCTTCTCGCTCTCCCCCACCCTCCTTCCCTTTGAGATTCATCAGTCTGTTCCATGTTAACATGCCTGTGTATTGAGCATCTGCCCCGTGGTGGTCAGTGTGCATCATAGCTACAGGTCGAACAGTCAAATGATGAAATGGTTGCTTAGGCTTTTATATAAATAAGAGAGGCCCGGTGCACAAAAATCTGTGCACTGGCTGGGGGGAGGGGGTGTCCCTCAGCCCCACTTGTGTCCTCTCACAATCTGGGACCCCTCGGGAGATAACGACCTGCTGGCTTAGGCCCACTCCCGGGTGGCAGAGGGCAGGCCCAATCCCTAGGTGCCGGCCCCGCAGCTCCTGGTTGGGCTCAGAGCAGGGCCAACTGGGGAGTTAGGGCGCCGCCCCCTGTCATGCACAGAGCAGGGCAGATCAGGAGGTTGCGATGCCACCCTCAGTCACGCTCAGGGTAGGGCCGATTGGGGGGTTGGGGCACCGCCCCCTGTCACACTCAAGGCAGGGTCGATGGGGAGGTTGCGGTACTACCCCCTGTCACGCACAGAGCAGGGTGGATCACGGAGTTGTGGTGCCACCCCTGTCACATACAGAGCCAGCCGATCAGGGGGTTGGGGCTCCGTACCCTGTCACCCACAGAGCAGGGCCAATCAGGGGGTTGGGGCACTCCTCCTGTCACACTCAGGGCAGGGGCGATGGGGAGGTTGCGGCTCCACCCCATCACACACAGAGCAGGGCCCATGGGGGGGGTTGGCCACCGCATCCTGTTACACACAGAGCCGCAGGGCCAATCAGGGTTGGGCAGCTCCCCCCTATCAGGCACAGAGCAGGGCCGATCAGGGGGTTGGGGCGCCTTCCCCTGTCATGAACAGAGCAGGGCAGATAGGGAGGTTGTGGCCCCGCCCCCTGTCACACACAGAGCCGCAGGGTGATCAGGGGGTTTGGGCGCTGCCCCCTGTCATGCTGCTCCAGGGGCCAGGAGGCCTCGCTGCTCCGCTAATCCCGGTGCTGGGAGGCATACTACCCTTTTACTATATAGGATAGAGGCCTGGTGCATGGATGAGGGCCGGCTGGTTTGCCCTGAAGGGTGTCCTGGATCAGGGTGGGGGTCCCCACTGGGGTGCCTGGCCAGTCTGGGTGAGGGGCTGAGGGCTGTTTTCAGGCTGGCAGATGACTGAAGCTCCCAGCCTCTCCTTTTTTCCTTTTTTTTAAATTCTTGGATTTATTTACCTTCTATAGCTGTCACTGGAGCTGAGAGCCGGCTTTAGCTGTGAGACCTCGGCTGCTGAAAGCAGGTTTCTGGGCTTTGTTTACTTTCTGTATTTGAAACTTTGTTGCAACTCCAGCTCTGAGATCCCCGCTGGCTGAAAGCAGGTTTCTGGGGTTTTGTTTAGCTTCTATATTTGTAACAATGTTTCTTAGCAGCTCAGAGCCCAGCAGCGGCAGGCAGGGAAGGTTGGCTTCCTCCATCACTGGAGCAAGCAAGCCTCCTGTTTGTGTCAGTAGCCTGGCTGCCGGCCGCCATCTTGGTTGGCAGTTAATTTGCATATCACCCTGATTAGCCAATGGGAAAGGTAGTGAAGTTACAGCTAATTACAATGTTTCTCTTTTATTATATAGGATAGACAATGTAATTATGTTCAGCATTTATTTTCTTAGTACTTCTGTCTTAACTTTTGACTTATAATACAAATTTAGAATCATTATGAGGTAACACATGGATTTCTGCAGGAAAAGCTTTACAGGCAGAGGAAACATCAAGGGCCATGGCTCTGCAGTGAGAGCGTGCTTTACCAGATTGAGAACTATCAAGGAAATCCTGTGATTCCAGTGGGATGAGGGAGAAGAAGAATGATAGATAAGGTTCAAGGCATGGCAGGAGCCAGGTGAAAAAGGACCTCACAGATCATGATAAGAATTTTTTAAACATATTTTTATTGATTTCAGAGAGGAAGGGAGAGGAAGAGATAAATAGAAACATCAATGATGAGAGAGAATCATTGATTGACTGACTTTTGCATGCCCCCTACTGGGGATCAAGCTCACAACCCAGGCATGTGTCGTGACTGGGAATGGAACCATGACTCCTGGTTCATAGGTCAACCACTCAAACACTGAGCCACAATGGTCGGACTCACTATAAGAATTTTACTTTTATTCTAATTGATATGGAGCAGAAAAGTATTGGTGGGATGAAACCTAAACATTTCCATTTACTGGGGTGGGGGAAATAGGCTTACAGATTGAGGGGACAAAGGAAAGTAAGAAACCAACAGTTCTGTTTTGAACATGTTAAAGTAAAGATGTTTATTAAAATTCAAGTGGAAATATCTAGAAGGCAATTGGATATACAAATATGTTTGAGTTTAGTGGACGGGTTGACTTTATTGATGGAAATTTGGCATCCTTAGCACACAGGTGTTATGAAAAGCTATGGACTCGGATGAAACTATTAGAGGGTGTAATTAAAGAAGTAGAACTTTTAGGAGACAAATATGGATTTGTAATAGAAATTTAACCTTATACTTTTGTGGAAGCTGGTTAACAAGTCTCTGTGAAGCTATTATCTTCATGTCTGATGCTAGACTTCAAAGTACACAGAGCAGACAGTCAGAAGAGAAGAAGGTTGTTGTAAAGTTGGAGAGGAAAAACAAGCTGGAACCCACCAATATGAACCTGAACCCAATGAGGATAGACAGACTGAAACCCATGTCAGCAGCTGTTGTCTCTGACTTTGATGCTGTGGGTGTCCTGCAGAAGCCAGGGTCCTTAGTGGTGAAGTTAAACACACACACCTGGTCCAGGAAACAGATAAGCTGAAGGAGGTTCCTGGGAAGGTGGAGCAGTTGCAGATGCAAATAAGAGAAAATATATGTGTTACAAAATGACTTCTGTTTTCCTTCTACCCTCCCACTCCTCCAGGAGTTTCCCTTTTGGCTCAACCTAACTAGAAATAGATATGAAAGGAAATTCTGGAAAAGGTAATTCAGCTTAGCCAAGTTGACACCTTACTAATCCATCACAGGGGAAGACAGAGAAGAGATGTGGTTATAGCTTTGAATCCTTTGGCACTCAAAACGTTAGTGGTCAGAAATATTAGGTTTTTCAAGGAAGTATCATAAAATAAAGAGAGCATGTCCTTCTTCATTAATTCATAATTATTGTTTTGGCTGCAAAGAGGGTATTATGGCTGAAGTTTTGACTGTGAGATATAGGCCACCTATTGAGGAAGGATACACAAGACAGAAGGTGCTCATGTTAGTTATTCATTAGTTAGTTCAGTATTCTGCAGCAGCAGCCCTGGACCTACCCCTAGACAGGGTTTATAAGAGGGAGAAATCAAATTTGTCATCTATAATAATAAAAGCATAATATGCAAATTGACCAAATGGCCGAACAGTGGAATGACCGTCTGAATGACCTTCCGGATGAAGCTGGTGGGGCTGTGAAGGCGTACTCTTGCACGAATTTCATGCATTGAGCCTCTAGTATTTAAATAACTGTTGTTTTCATTTTTTTTTTTTTACTACCCACAACCAAAGCTATTTCAGACTAATAGAGTGGATTCAAGAGAAAATCAGAGGTGAACAAATGAAAACAGAGTATAGACAATATTTTGAAGATCTTTACTATAAATTGGAACTCAGATTTTGAAGACATTTACTATAAATTGGCTCTCTGGCTGGAGAGTGAGTGAGGATAGAGATATATTAATTTCAAGATGGGAAATATTACTACTATATTTTTCTATGAGATTGGGGATTATTCAATAGAGAGGAATTATTTGAACCTATAGAAAAGAATAAAATTGATGCAAGGAGAGTGAACTAAATAATGAGAATAACAGAAAATTCTAGGAGAAACATTTCGTTTACTTGACTACTTATTCAGAAGGTAAAATTACATTTGATTTTTCATATCATTTAGCTCTTAATATTGTTATAGTTAAAAACTATAGTAAATAGCATTTCTTAAATTTAAGCAAATTAGCATGATTTTTAATCAGGTAATAAGGAATAGATGATATGCTATGTTTTTAATGCTATAAAGCTTACTTTGTTGAAAATACTTGATAAAGTAGACTTTTTACTTTAAAGCTTAAATCTTTAACTTGATTTTCACCTTTATTTGCAATACACATTGTTGTTTCTTGTATTTAGTCCTAGATAAAGCTTATCAAGTTTACCACAAGTATACTAGAGGCCTGATGCATGAAATTTGTGCAAGAGTAGCCCTTCCTTCCCCTGGCTGCCAGCAGTGTCTTCCCTCTGGCATCCGGGACCCAGGCTTCATCCAGCAGGTCCTCTGGTCTAATTAGCATATTGCTCTTTTATTATTATAGATGATACATCAATTAACTTTTTATGCTCAGCTATTAAAATTTCATTCAAAGTATACAGTTTTTATTGCAATTCCACTTTTATACTTTTTATGCAATGGTAATTGATCTACCTTTCAGTGGTTCTCAACCTTCTGGGCCTTTAAATACAGTTCCTCATGTTGTGACCCAACCATAAAATTATTTTCGTTGCTACTTCATAACTGTAATGTTGCTACTGTTATGAATCGTAATGTAAATATCTGATATGCAGGATGGTCTTAGGCAACCCCTGTGAAAGGGTCGTTCGACCGCCAAAGGGGTCGCGACCCACAGGTTGAGAACAGCTGCTTTAGATCATTATGCAATTTGTTGAAATTCTTATGCAATTAATTTATGGCATAGCTCTATGCACAAAAAGTAATTTATCCTTATAAACATGCTAATTTCTTAATCTTGTGAAACTCTAGCTTGAAATATACCTTTTGTGTTTTGTTCTCTGGGGAAAGACATTGTTTCCGTAATTAATTAATTAAATTTATTTATTTATTTATTTATTTGGACAAGCAAGTGGAGTGAAGTTGAGGTTTAGAGTAGCTGATAGTTTCTGTTCTTATTCCTAAAAACATAGGATAATATGAAGAGAACATATTTATATGAAATGGTATCCTTATCTGATAGTAATAATAATAATATTACAGATGCTTTAGGTATATGATACAGAGTCATAAAATCAGGGATGATTAATTTTAGAGTTCTCCAAACTATCAAAATTTCAACTGAGTTTGCTAAATTTTAATCAACACATTCTCACAAGACATATTTTCATATTTATTACCTTTGTTTCTGACACATTTATGGTTTTCTCTTCAAAATTCTAAGCCTTTTGTTAAAAAAAATTTTTTTTCTTGAATAGAAATCTTCAAACTCTTGTCTTGAAGGTTTTACAAGGAAGATTTAAATCCCTTTTCCCTTAACTGACAAGACCCATTCTAACAGCCATGAAAAGGGGCTATGCTCAGAACATAAGGTGCCACATTATTATGGCATAAAGCACATTCTTTATTTTGTAATAAGGAATAAATTGTGAGCATGAACAGATTTGTAATGTGGTTTTGTTTACAACTGAAAACATGTAGTTCCAGTCTTGGCCTGCATATGGTGCTAGTGTTATGTACTGGGACACAACAGGCCAGAACTACAACTACCGGGGAATACAAAATAACCACTCATACTGCCTGTCAAAAATAATTCCAACAATGAAACAACAGATTCAAAAGAAAAGGCACTATACCTGCAATCCTGCCTTCTGAAAAATCTGGCTCATGCACAATAATAGGTTTGCCAAATCATGTGTGGAAATTATAGTAAAGCTAAATGAAAGGTGACGTGAAATAATGAGTTTGGTTTTTCTTGTTTCATCTTTGCGATCTCACCAGTGGGTTCAACGTCACATTCTTTTTCTCTATGTATGATATCCTCTCTTCCATAAATGGTTATTTGGAAGGGTATTAAGGAAAAGAAGTCCAGGCGGGGAGAAGAGGCTTTAGAGGACTTCTGCCAGATTTTTTCCCTTGGTCATTGTGATTCCTTTGAACTCTGAAATTCACTTTCATAGCCAAAATATGATTTATTTTGAATATTCTGATTTTTTGTCAGATGCTTCAAAACTTTAAAGTTAGTACTTGTTTCCATTTACTTTAATGTGAAACAGGTATATTCATTGAGTTGATGGCAGCTTTATGATGTATAAAATGTTATATCTTTCTGCCAACTGTATGACAATTGAAGATGCTAAAATATATTGCAAAATATTTGGCTCTTTTGCTTAGTTTTTTGCCAACTGACTGATGGATAATCACATTGGCTTTATTTAAGTCCTTCCTTTTCTTTCATAATGGGACACTTTTTTTTTTCACTTAATGCTTACACCTTGGACATATACCCTCTGTCAAGACAAAGTGAACAACTAAAGAAATGATTCAAATAGTTAACAGAGGAAACTGACTTGGGGTTTCTAAACATCTTAAGCTATACAGAGTGCCTCACACTCAATGATATCATACAATAAATTACTCCTTGCCAACTAGTCTGGCTTCAGCAGTTGTATCTAAAAACAATGGGGATCTTAGAGAAAACCAACAAGGATTTAAAGAAAAAAATTAGTTACATTGAATTATCTCTTATTTTCCCCCTCCTTCTTTCTCTCCTTTTTCTTTTTTTCTTTTTTAAGTAAATAATCCACAAACTGACCTTGAAAGAATTAGATCACTTTCTTCCAGGAAGACAAAAAGTACATGTAGTCTTAAATTCTAGAATGATATTAAAGAAGCCCATGAATGGGTATCTATTTTACTTATTGGTCTCATACTGCATCTGTTTATTAAGTGGACTGAGTATAAAATGCTGTCTTTATTTTACATGCATTAGTATTAACATTGTTTGAAAATCTTAGAATCTTGGGAGAAACTAAGATGGCGGCATAGATAAACACCGGGAAATAGTCGCCTCCCACAACAATTGAAAATTAGCCCAAAGGACGGAGCAAACATCGTCCAAAACAACAGGAAGGCTGGCTGAGTGTAATTTCTACAACTAGAAGAAAAGAAAAGCACGCTGAGAGCCAGAGGAGCTGCGGAGGCTGAGTGCAGAGGTACGCGGCGGCTCGCGCGCGCGGAAAGGGGGTGGCACCTGAGGACGCGGCTGTCTTTTTGAATCACAAGCTCCCGACTGCTCTGATCTCCGGTTCCGGGAAGTCTCTGGGGACCCAGGTCTCATACGGGGAGAGGCTGCTCTCTCAGGCGGCAGCAGGCGAACTTGGGGGCAGATTTCCCTTGGAGGTGCTTGCAGCCATTGCCGGGACACTGAGACGCGCAACTCCGGGCGCGGAGAATCAGCCATAGCTTCTTTCTACGCCCTTTGACTCCCTGAGACCCCGCCCCACCCGGGCTGCGGCAGAGGCTTTTGCATGTGAATGCCCCAGAACTTTGCAACCTGATAATTACCTAACTGCAGCCGGGCCAGCCAGACCCGGAACTTCCAAGAGAAGGCCCAAGGCCCCGCAGCGGCTTGCATTGCTTCACAGCTGAGCCTCTTCGTAGTTCCTGCTGTGTGGCCTCAGGCAGGGGCTGAATTAGCACCTCCTTAGATCCAGGAGCCACTGTACCCAGTGGTCAGAGGGGGTCCATTCTCCCACTTCAGACACAGCTGCTTCCCACAGCCAATTGGCCTGGAGGTCAATTCCTCCCAGTGATCCTACAACAAGCGAGGCACCAAGAGTGCACCAAGAGTGTCCACCCCAGGTAACTGGGGAGGCTGAGCCACTGGGCCCTACAGGACACCTGGCGCGCAGGCCACTCTATCAACACAGGGAAGCAGCCAAAATGCGGAGACAAAGAAACAGGTCACAATTGGCAGAAACGGAGGAGGCCAGACGACTGGATATAGAGTTCAAGGCCACGTTTATAAGGTTTGTCAAGAATTTTATGGAAACCGCCGATAAATTTAATGAATCCCTCAAGGAGTATGGTGAGACCATGGAGGTCATGAAAAAGGACCAATTAGAAATTATGCATACACTGACTGAAATAAAGAATACTTTACAGAGCTCCAACAGCAGACAAGAGGATCCCAAGAATCAAGTCAAAGATTTGAAATGCAAAGAAACAAAAAATGCCCAACCAAAAAAGAAAAAAGAAAAGAGATTCAAAAAATATGAAGATAGTGTAAGGAACCTCTGGGACAACTTCAAGCGTACCAACATCAGAATTATAGGGGTACCAGAAGGAGAGAGAGGGCAAGATATTGAAAACCTTTTTGAAGAAATAATGACAGAAAACTTCCCCCACCTGGTGAAAGAAATGGACTTACAAGTCCAGGAAGCGCAGAGAACCCCAAACAAAAGGAATCCAAAGAGGACCACACCAAGACACATCATAATTAAAATGCCAAGAGCAAAAGATAAAGAGAGAATCTTAAAAGCAGCAAGAGAAAGACAGTCAGTTACCTACAAGGGAGTACCCATCCGACTGTCAGCTGATTTCTCAACAGAAACCATGCAAGACAGAAGAGAGTGGCAAGAAATATTCAAAGAGATGAATAGCAAGAACCTGCAACCAAGATTACTTTATCCAGCAAAGCTATCATTCAGAATGGAAGGTCAGATAAAGAGCTTCACGGATAAGAATAAGCTAAAGGAGTTCATCACCACCAAACCAGCATTATATGAAAAGCTGAAAGGTATTCTTTAAGAAGAGGAAGAAGAAAAAGGAACTCTTACCATTTGCCACAGCATGGATGGAACTGGAGAGCGGATAAATACCACAAGATCTCACTTATTTGTGGAATATAATGATCAACATAAACTGATGAACAAGGACTGATCCAGAGACGGAGAGGCATTGATTGGACTGTCGGGCCTTGGAGGGAAGGTAGGGGAGGGTGGGGGCAAGGGGGAAAGATCAACCAAAGGACTTATATGCAAGCATATAGGCCTAACCAATGGACACGGACAACGGGGGGGTGAGGGGGTGAGCGGGGAGAGGGGGGGTAGAGGGTACACATATGTAATATCTTAATCAATAAAAAATATTAAAAAAAAAAAAAAAAAAAAAAAAGAAAATCTTAGAATCTTTTGGAAAAAATAATATAAACATTTAGTAACTATTTGTAAGTGATTTATTACCCTTAAACTCTTTCTTGGAAACTTTTTTCTTCTAACCATAACTAGAAATTGTGTGTGTGTGTGTGTGTGTGTGTGTGTATTTACATATATTTCCACAAATAAGAGTAACTATGATTACCTGGCAATTTTTCTTAAAGTAATTATTTTCGTAGTTCTCTTAGAAATTTGTTCTTTAATAATTTTGCCTACTGCATTTAGTTCCAGTGTTGTGCCTGATTACCAAGCTAAGAAGACTCTTATCAGACCTACTAGCCTTCAAGGGCCAGTATCTGGTCAACTAAACACATTCTAAAATTTGTGCAGCTGACAGTCTATAACCTGAAATGGATGAAGAGTATTCTCAACCATCTGACACAACCTTGGATGGAGAACTTACCTGGTGAGATTAATCACAGAGACTGATGACTGCTTTGAATGGTTTTTATTTTAAAGCCATCTACAGTTTGTATTAAAATTTATTGAAGATAAGTTTCTGTAGTGTAGAAATTTGAAAATGTCCTCATGAAGTTTTATCTAAATAATATTCTCCGAGAGGGCAAGTGTATGGGTTGGAGCACAGGCCCTAGAGTCTGGGTTTAAACTGAGAGTTCTGTTGCTCACAGGCATTTTGCCTCAGACAAGTTACTTAATATCTGTGCTCCAGATTCTCCTTATGTATAAGTGGCGATAGAAATAATATCTATTGCATAGGCTTGTTGTCTAGGTTAAACTGAATTTTGTATAATTGTGCTTTTCACAGTGCTCAGCATAGAGAAAACAACAAATGAACACTAATCATTATTTTCATTCCATTAGATTGATATATGGTGTTAGGTTTTGAGGATACTAGTCATCTATAATAATAAAAGCATAATATGCTAATTAGACTGGATGTCCTTCCCGACGACCTTCTGGACGAAGCCAGGGCTGCTAGGGCCCAGGCGGCCACTGCGGCGGGTAGGGGCTGAGGCGAAGAAGGCGGCCGCAGACGGTGGCAGTGGCCGAGCCCCTTGCACGAATTTTGTGCATCGGGTCTCTAGTATAGTATAAACAATTCACCATTGGTGGCACTAATAACACAGAAATATATGTTACAACAGACATGAAAAACAATATGTGATGGAGGTTTCTGTTGCATTTTTTAAGCCAGTGATAGGAATTCTGTCTTTTTTAGGAATTCTCTATAACCTTATAAGGAGGAATACAGAGAAACCTCTGAGGACTGATACATTAAAGGATTTTCAGTGTTAATGACACACATAACAATTTTATTTTTCCATAAAGAGAGCATGAGAACCATCACTGCTCTCTGGTTGAAATCAATTAAAGCCAACAGTTGGCATAAAATGCTCAAAATGCTTTTTCTGCTTTTTTTTTTTTTTTTTTGTGGTCAAGGACCAAAAAGAAAATTAGAATAAACCTAGTGTAAGTCAGAAACAAAGAATTTGAAATTCTATAAAGTATACATTTTGCTCAAATTTAATGAATGGATGATCAAAATGGAAAAATATAAGGCACATTTATTGAGCTGCTCGCTATCTAGATGATGACATCCCAATGGCATCAGCCAAATCTCTTTCAGGCAAGTGACTAGATTGGATCCTGGATGGTACTGATTGATGGGATGCCACACACAAACACATCAGAAGTGAACTAATTATCTATTTTTCCTCATCTTCCTGAATCAGCGAATGTGGGAAATAGTCAATCCAGACTTTTAGAACCCTTTCAGAGTCTGTGATACAAGGCATCTGAACTGACTGACCCAAAAATGCATCAGCAGTCTTGCCTGCAAAACCCAGCAGTAGTGATGGCAGCCACGGCAGCAATAGCAGGCCATCCTGGGACATTTGAGATGTTGCAGGGCTAGCAGGAGTAGAAGAAGGATTAGTGAACCTGAAATGCCACGGCTGCTATAGATAAAGTTTATCTTTGGTTATCAAAAGAACCCTCATTATTGCTATCGTGATACTTTGGTATACTAATGGTTTTAATCATAATGTTCTTGAGATGTAGTACTATGTTGTTCACCTATAAATACTGCTTACAACGTCATTTTTGTGCACGATGTTCAGGGAAAATCCAAGGGCATATCCCATCCCATTGTAGAAATGACATAGGGATCACTTTATCTTTTACATAGCCCCCAAGTATCCACGTCTATCATTGGCTGTCTTAGACACTTCTGCTGAAGTAGTTTTAGAGACAGATAGGAAGGAATACAGTATCAGTACTTGTTCATGCTATATGTGTGCCCAAGAGCCCGTTCCCCAAAGCACAGTAGGTAAAATGTATGCATTTAGTCAGAAGAGGCTATGCTATGTGGTTTTAACAAATAAACCTAACAGCTTAACATAACATATGTTTAGTTTTTGCTCATATAAAGTTGGCTGTGGGTCTGGGTAACTTTCCAAGGCACTGTCCCTAATGTGGAGATTCAATCATCCAAGATGCTTAGATCTCATGATTACTCCTTTGCTGTAGAAAGAAACAGAAGAATTACTTAGAAGTATTTCTAAGAAGTATCTGCCTCAGACCAGATGTGATACATATCACTTTTGCTTACATTTACTTGGTCAAAATTAGACAAGCTGCCAAGGGGCTGGGAAGTACAATTTCATATATATAATCTCCCATCTTTCTGGATAAGGAAAGAAAGAATGGCTATTCTTGAGGCCATTAGTTAGTACCATCTCCCATAGTATGTGAGATCATTTTAAATGGGAGAGAGATAACCTTTTACAATTTTTGCTGTTTTTCACATGTATTTGAAAACTATAAGTAGCCCAACAAGCCTATGAGGAAATTTAAGTTAAGTTAAATTTTAATTGCAGATACTACACTATCATGATAAAAATGGTGAAAGTGGTAAACAGATGTGAAATGTTCGAATAACACTGACCTAAAGAAATCATAGTAAAACTCAAATTTTAGAACATACAATTTGGCACTCCGGGAATATGGGCTGGGCACAGGCATCTCGTCTTTAAACAAGTACCTACAGGATTCAGCAGCAGACAGTGTTGGGCCACCTCCTGTGAGGGATGGTTTCAGAGGCCAGCTGCCTGTACAATCCGGAGACCAGTGACAGAAGCCACCACGAGAGAGCCCAGAACTCCCGAGGAGTACTCCATTCCCCTTTTTCTCTTACTGCCAGACCCAGCTGCCCTTCAGAGGGTCATGTGACACTAGCAATAAAGGGTTAAGATTTGGGATGAGACATTTGACCTGTCAGGCAATACCTTCAGAATTGCCACATCCCTCCACCCCTTTTTTTTTTTTTTATGTTGTCTAATGTATTCAAACCGGTAGTCTAGCTCTTTCCAAAGCAACTATAATAATATCAACAGGTATTATTGCTAGTACCAAAGCTCTGTTGATCACCAAAGCTCTTCATTCACTGTTGGTGGTGTCAAGTGTTTGTGGTTGTTTTGTTTTGTTCTTTCATTTCCATATTTTCCAATGATACCGAGTAATCTTTGCCAAGTAGGGTGACTTTGATATCCTGATTTATTTATAATATTCTTAGTTTGCATGTAATTATGACTAGAAGGCTCTTTTATTCTCAAACATACCTTATTTGGAAGACAAATTATATGGTTACCCTGCTTCTGAGGGTTCTTGTTTTATGATGTGAATGACAGATTTGGTGTCAAAGACTCTTCATTTCATTGCCAGGAGCTAAAGTTACATGGAAAGTTCTGGATGTTTAGTTTTGGGTGTTTTTTTTTTAATAGTCACTTTTTTTTTTGGCATCATCTGTGTGTTTTCTATAGGTTAATGAGAAAGGTAGAAGGATATAGTAAGGAGTTAAAGGGGATAAGCAATGACATTAATGACAGAGGATAAACCAAAGCACATTTTGAGAAAACCAAAGGAACTCGTTACTATGGCATGTGACACATTGTCTTGCTAACCTAAGATGAAGGGTAACATGTGAAACTGGAGATGAATCTTGGTATGTACAATCATGATAGCTTGTATGTACTAGTATATAACTGGCATTCGTAACATTTATTCCTGCACTGATATTTGATGGTGTGAATTCTGTATCCTAATGAAATGGGATACATCTTGCATTGCCTCTGTTCCATAACTGACTTAGGACGGCCCTGTGTAATCTTAGGTAGGATTTAATTTTATGAGAGCAGCCATATATTTGTAATAAAAGTTATATGCATCATATTTACTTTTCCAGAATCCTACCATTAGATAATATGTGTAAAACTGCTATTTATTTTCTGGTTACTTCAATTCTGGAAGAAAATGAAAGAGGATTCCAAAGGTACGGTATATCACATTTACGACAGCCTTTCGCTCTGTAGCTCATCTGACTGGCTTTTAAAATATGCAAGTGCCTACAGAGACCACCCCAGGTTAAAAGTCTCTAAATGCTTCATGGTCTCTTTACTGTTAAATAATGTTTAGAGTTTGTAATCTTTTGTAGATCTGGGAAATCTAATTATTTATAATACCCAGTGACATTTACATTTTGCTAAATATACTCTGCTTTTTAATAGACTATATCATGCTTAAGAAAATGGGTAGAGCATGCCAGGCTCTACATTTGCTTGTATAAAATGCAAAATATCAGGGTAACACATGATTAAAAAACCCCAAAAAACATACCTCTCAAAGAAGTCTCCTTAATCATTATCATTTAAAACGCAGAAGAAAAAAAGTAATCATAGTTGAAAGTTGTTTACCATTTAACTCTCAACTCTCAAATCAAATATCTATTTAAGTTTATTGGTATCTCAAAATAATCCCATTCATTTCCATGCCAACAGCTAGAGAGTGTTTGGTTTCGTTTTTGAGATTGATTGAAAGTAGATTGTAAAGTTGACCCATTGTGTTAAGCTTATTTACACAAAGTAGTGTCTAGGAAAATAAACTCTGAAAGTGCATAGCAGTTGAACCCTATGGTATGTCACATCCTGAGTTTCCTGATACCTGCTTTTTGGGGGGTCTGTTGGTTAGAGAATCTCAACTTTACCATAGTTACCTTATCGAGGAGCAAAGTACTTGAAAATTGAATTATTCTTAAATTGGAGATAAAATGTATGATTTGCTTTGAATTGATCTGAAGAATTTGCCTCAGCAAAATAATTAGTTCCCGCACATCTATGAGAGAGAACATTTTTTTTTTTTTCAGGTTCTTGAAACACACTTCCCTGATAAGAGCTGAAAGTAACATTTGTAAGATGTCATCAATATAAAAAGCCATAAATGTAAAAAAAAATCAGCGGAAACTCTTAAAAAAAAATCAATTTTGGTAGTAGATGGTGACCAATGGAGGCCTTAGAGTGAATGTGTATTTATTCAAGGGTTACTCTTGGTCACTGGGCATGCAAAAGCCCTCCCTGACACAACATCCTCTTCTGTGACCTATTCTGAAATCGCCCGCCTGTTCTATACCATCCTCCCTCCCGACCCCCTTCCCCATCACGGGGCGGACTTGCCTCCAGGCGGAGGGCGTGGCGCGGCCTGACACCGGGAGGGCGGGTGGGAGCGGGGCACGTGCGGCAGAAACACTTCCTAGAAACAGCCAGCACGCTCAACCCTGCCTGAACTTTCCCCGCAGACACGGCTCGGCTCGCTGACAGCTCCCCATCCCTGCAGGGTGGATCGGCAACTCCTGGTGGGAATGGCACAGCTTGTTTTTAATTAGCAGGGTGAAAGGTGAATGAAAACGAGCTGTTTGGCAAGTCGGTGCAAGAGGCGGACTGCGAGAGGCTTCGGGGAGCCGGGAGGCGCGCTCCCCGGAGGAGGCAGGCAGTGCGTGTGCCGGGGCTCCTGGCTGAACCAGCTGCTGGCAGAAGTGGCTGCAAACCCCAGTTTCTCTCTGGATCGACCGCGTCGCTCCCGGAGAGGGCGCAGGGCATGGCTCTGAAGACTCGCTCCTTGGAATGTCCTCTTGCTCGGGGCTTATAAACAACTGTCCGGGGGGAAAGAAAGGTTTTGCAGATCCAAATACCGCCTGACAAGTGGCACTTGGGGACTGTGCTTTCTGATGACAGGGCGTGCGATTTCTGACAAAGCCTCTCCCACGCTGCCCCCGGAGGGGAGTCCTGAGTGAAACTCAGACCGCCTTCCACTGAGGATCGGAGGACTGGCAGGGGGAGCGGCAGCATGGCATCGCCCGGCTCCCTTCTCACCTGGCTCCTGTGGGCTTACTTACTGGAGCTCTGGACGGGAGGGCACACAGCTGACACCGCTCAGCCCCGGTTACGCCTGACCCATAAAGGTAGGTCGCCTTTTCAGATCCTTTCGATCAAAAGAAATAAAATTAAAGTCATTCAACATAGATCTCTGGTTTCACAGACCCTAACATGCACCTGAGCAAGGGTTGCAAAACTGACTTCGGATTCTAGGTACTGATCATTAGTCTGTCACACTTGCCAGGGCTGAAGGGAAGGTAGTGCAAAATCACGTGCCAACTTCCAGCTGTTATTTTTGTCTTGTAAGTATTAGGTTTTGTTAGGGAGAACTTCACTCACCAGCAGACACAACAGAAGGGGGGAGGAATCAGGTTGTCAATAGCCTTGAGGGGCTGAATCCACCAAGTTATTAGTTGGTATCTAAATACCAATTTATGGGAAGCAAGGGCTTTAGAAATAGAGGTGCAACTGGTTTTGTTGTTTGGTGTTGTCCGTAATGGGGAGAGGAGGAGAACATTCCTGAGAAGCAAAATGATTTCTTATTCAGGATAACAAAGTGCTGTAATTAAAATGACTAACAACTGAAATAAATTAGCTTTCTTGTTAAATTAATTATTAGAATTTTTTTGTGTGGCAAAAAAAAATAAAAATAAAAATAAATCCAGAGTTTATCTGCAATTCTTGTAAACCGATACCTATTGGTTAAAATATTAGAGACTATTCATTAATATCTATTCTTTTTCATGTAAGTTCATATTGCTTACCTGCTGATCTATCAGAGTGCTTAAATATTTTATTGTGCAACTAGGTCTTTTAAAGCAGCTTTTAGTCATAAATAAATGATCAAACAACAGCTTTTGCATCAGGATCAGTAAAAGCCAGTCATGAATAAGTTTGGCGGTTCTTCCTGTAAAGAAACAAATAAATAAGCAACAAACAAAACCCACACTCTGAGAAAGTGACTTTGCTGACTTAAAAGAAATTTGGAATAAATTTTCAGAAAATAAGTATTTATTATTACCAACCATTGAGGCAGATAATAGATGCAACAACAAGAATTACATAAGAACCATTTTTCAATTGTGTAAGCTTTCAAATTGCCTGTCCCCCTCCCTCCTCCCCCCCCTCCCCCCGCTCCTTGTAGGAAGAACAGAAATCTGTATTTTTAAAATAAAGGTGTAATGTTCATCAGTAGGAGAAACAAAAAGGAAGGCCTGTCTCAGTTTTAAATGACATGATTGATCTTTTTGTCTTTTAATTTTGACTATAGAAATTTCTCATTTTTGGAATAGCTAAAATCTGTGGATTTTTTTTTTTTTTTTAGTTTAAATAGATTTCCTATAACACTCTCCAGGTGGTAATACGAATTTAAGAGACACATTGACACTGAATTTGTAAACTATTTAAAATACAGTGTTTAGCATTAGTATGCCTCATGTGATTTGGGAAGATGTGTCATGGTATGTATCAAAATGCATATTTCTAGGAAGTAATGGTCAAATATATCCACATGTAGAAATTTGATGTGATGGAATATGAACAATTAAGGATGTCAGGAAAAAAGCATAATAAATGGATTATTTTTTCTTATGTAAACAAGTGGATAAGCTGTCAGTTTTGGCAAGCTACCATTTCTGCTATGCCTGGAATTCACTTCATTATTAGGGTTCTTATTTTTTGATAGATCAATATCAATATGTTTGCAAAGAAATCTCATTATAATAGTTCATTAGAGGGATACTAATTTGGTCAGAGAATACCAAAACTCTCTAATGCAGTGAAATGCTATGCATAATATAGTTATTGGGCTCACCCTCACTCAATCTCTCCTAATCAAAGGAATAACTGAAACTTATTGTATGAGTTGTTTTCAGTGGTGTGGGAGTAGAACTGCGAGTATCTATGTGCACACTAGACTGAAAACTCCTACAAGATTTCCCTTTGGCTTTGCTAACACTAGCTGAATAGGTGCAATATTGTGCTTTTATACAAAGACAGTGTAAGGTTGCCTGAAAATAGAATTGCTCTCACCTGTGCAGTTTAGTTAGCAAAGGCAGCTGTGAGATCACACTGTGGATGCAGCAGCAAATGCCTGCTGCACCACAGGTGCCTCTGTGAGAGGGAAAGCCAATGAACGATCAGAGCAGGAATATGCAGTCCCATCAATGAAGTATGAAGAGCACATTTACCTGTCTACACTCTGGAATTCAATGGACGTTTAGAAGTCTCTGAAAGCTAAGGGGAGGATAGTCCGTAGTATAATCTTTTGCTATCTTAAATGATGTAAGATGGTAACATTTCAGTAGTTAATGAATTAAGTGGTTAATATTATAAGCAGGTGCATGATCCTTCAACACAAGAGGCACTAGATACAAGGAACGTAGCACCTCTGCTCTGCTGCCTGACCCCACCTGCCTGGGGGTGGCCTACGGGGTTAATCTAAGGATTCACTTCATAGCTGTGGTCTATGCCGTGTGCGAGAAGGACAAGCATTTTTCTTGTATCCTTCATTCAAGATGATTTTTGAAACCTCAAGCCTAGTATCTCTTCCCGAAGAGTCATGTACAAAGCTTGAGTTAAATTATATGAAAATATATTCAGGAAAACAAGCCCAAGAATTTTTTTTTCTCAGAAGTGATATTAAGAACAAGAATTTTTTATTTTCTTCCCATAAACGAAAGAGTAACAATAATCCGACGTTTTGACCCTGGACTCTGGTGGAGGATGTATCTGACGCGAAGTTCTCAGTGGAATCATCCCTGGAAGCCGCCCACTGCCTGCTGCGCTGCTGCCCTCGCCCCAAGTCCCCTCGCCCAAGCGCCACCCACCCTCAGAGAGGGCGCCCACTGCAGTGCCAGGGAGGCCAGGACCACAGGGAACAGGGCGGCTGCCCTTGCTAGATGGTGAGGCATCAGCAGCTGCCCTGGGGCCACAGTTTTGCTTGGTGACGGTTCTGGGGAGTGGGGGGTCGGGGTGGGGAATGGGGGCGCGAGAGAATTCTCTTTTTCTCTCTTCTCTACCCATCTCTGTCTTTGAGAGTGGCATGTTCTTAAACAGAGCTTGAGAAGAGACCATTAGGACTAAAAGGGGGGGAAGGCAAAGAATGGGGGAGCCAGGGCAGAAAGTTCGCACCAGATATGAAGCATCTCTATCTACTTCCCACTGCCCTCTGCCCACATTCCTCCCTCTTCTTACTGCATATACCCTCTACTCAACTCTTCAGTAAATGTGCTAAAATAGGGCAGGGCTAGTGAATAAAAAGATGAGATATTTACTCTTGTTGGGGCATTGCATATATCTATTTTTAAAAATATTTTTTATTGATTTCAGAGAGGAAGGGAAAGTGAGAGATAGAAACATCAACGATGCGAGAGAATCATTGACTGGCTGCCTCCTGCACACCCCAAACTGAGGATCCAGCCCATAACCTGGGCATGTGCCCTTGACCAGAATGGAACCTGGGACCCTTCAGTCTGCAGGCCGATGCTCTCTCCACTGAGCCAAACCGGCGAGGGCCATATATCTTTTAATGTATTTTATGGGTAAAAGATAAATGGAGTTAACACATAAAGACATAGCAAGGATTAAAATGGCAGGATTTTTTGTCCTGCTCTGTAAGAATTTTCAGTAGTAAAGATGTGAGCGAGATTAACAGCAAGCATTTAAAAATTTATGAATATTTAAACATTATAGCCAACTTTATAGCACATACCCTAAAGAGGCTCATATTGATGTAATTAATATAGATTTATACTATTCTGCCTCAAGAATTTCCTTGAAAAATAGCTATGATCCCCATGACAAAATTGAAGGAAAGAGGGAATAAAGAGAGAAGTGTCCTGGTGGATTCAGCCACTTCCCTCTGTTGATGTCTGCTCTCTCCTTATCTTTCACCATCCTGCATTAATGAGGTTACAGGGAAGACAAAAATAACCTTCCTGATAATGGAGCTCAAAGAAGAAAACAACAAAGGAGCAAAGCTGCATGTCATAGAAGAAATCCCAATGCACACGGAAAGCCCCAGAAATTCAATCAAGGGAGGTTGGCAGATGGGGTGGGTGTTCAAAGCCCCAATAAGGAACGGCGCAATCACAGAAGCCAAGGGAGAATGGCTGCTTAAGCAGAGGATGTTCTCCCAGGAAGTTCAATGAAATGATAGCTAAATAAAGGCATGGATATGGCAGGAGATCATTCCTGAAATATGCAGCCATTATAAATGTAGATTTAAGCATCGAATATATATCCATACATATCAAAAGTGCGATAGAGAGTGTTAGTGTATGTGGATATTATAAGCAATTAATACAGATTTCTCGTGGCTCAGAGAGCTCAGAATTTGAAGTCAGAGATCTCTACTCTAGCTCAACTCCTTCCACTTATACTAATGGTAATTGTGCTTCAGCTTCCTTAATTTGAGAACAGGGATAGTGATGATGCTTTCCCTGTGTATCTTACTGGGTTTCTGAGAGAATTAAATAGACAACAATATCTGTGAACGCAATTTATAATCTAAAAATTACATTATTAATATTTCCTGAAGACTGCTATAAACTGAGAAGGTTGAAAACAAGTGTGTCTGACAGAGAAAAACCTTTGGGAATGGCCTGAGTTTGGATATATCAATATATCCGGTGTGGCTCAGTTGGTTCAGCATCATCCTATGTACCAAGAGGTCACTGGTTGGATTTTCAGTCAGGGCACATGCCTGGTATGTGGGCTTGATCCCCAGTAGGGGGCATACAGGAGACAGCCTATTGGTGATTGATATTTCTCAAAGATGTCTGTCTCTCTCCCTCTCCTTTCCTCTCTCTCTTAAAAAAATCAATAAAAATAAGTGCAAAGATAATGCTAATATAGAAGACAGAACTTGGTCTTAATGAGCATAAAATGTATGGTTTCTCTTGATAGATTGCATTCACTCCAAATTCCATTTTCCATCCCTTTGACCTCTAGTTATAATTTAGAAGATGATTATATCACCTGTGCATTTTTGCAAGATTCACAGCCACTGTTTTTTTACTATAAAAGTGTGCATAGCCTGGCCGGTGTGGCTCAGTGGTTAATCATCAACCTATGAATCAGGAGATGACGGTTTGATTTCTGGTTAGGGTATATGCCTGGGTTTAGGGCTTGATCCCCAGTGTGGGGTGTGCAGGAGGCAGCTGATCAATGATTCTTTCTCATCATTGATGTTTCTATCTCTCTCTCCCTCTCCCTTCATCTCTGAAATCAACAAAATATATATATATATATATATATATATATATATATATATTTAAAAGTGTGCATATATTCATTTATTATGCACATTCACTTCGTACAATATGTTTTAGAATTTTTTATTTATATGGAAAAAATTGAGATATAATTTTAGAAGAGGACAATTGTGTGTGTGTGTATATATATATATGTTTTGAATGATCACACTGAAGGCTGTGGTATTGTATATCTAGGGCAAATAAAAAAGAGGCAGTGACTGAGCCAGTTTTTCCTGACCCAGCTCATAGCTTTGTTTCTTCAGCCAGTAAGGAGGTAGTATCAATAGTGACATTAGTCACACATCTCTGTGTGGTTAATAAATAAAAACTGGTCATAAGGCATGATTCATAAAGAAAGTAGTTAAAATAGGACCCAGGAGTAAATATAAACTTTCACGCCCAGATCTCCATTAGGGAGAATCAGTGAGAATTAAGCAGTGTATTTATTAGAAAGCAGCTTTTTGGTGTTTTGTTTTGTTTTTTAAGCCACCGGGTAAGATGAAAGAAATTACAATATGTTTTGTTGAGTTTGGTTTACACAGAATATACATTCTGTAGAAGAAATCTATGTAAGAATTTAGATAGTGCTCTTCTTTGTATTTTTATATTTGTTACAGAAAAATATTGCCTGTGCATCACAGAAGTGTTTCTGGATATACAAAAGCCTCTGAATGGCTTTATGATATATTTAGTTCTTATTTGGATGTTGGGTATTACATTGGGAAAACAATTATCCTTTAGCATAGAAACAGGGTGAGGGGAGGTCAGAGTTAAGAAAAGCAGTAAGTGGTATTTATAAATGAACTGGGCCAATTCTGGACTAACAATAATCTATAATAATAAAAGCATAATATGCTAATTAGACTGGACAGCCAAACGACCTTCTGGATGTCATTCCAGACATCCTTCCAGACAAAGCTGCAGTGGCGGGGGCAAGGCAGAGGTGGTTAGGGGTGATCAGGCAGGCAGGCAGGCAGGCAAGCAGTTAGAGGTACTCAGGCAGGCAGGCAGAGAGGTTAGGAGCCAGCAGTCCCGGGATCCCTGTGGGATCGGGCCTAAACCAGCAGTCAGACATCCCCTGAGGGGTCCCAGATTGTGAGAGGGTGTAGACCAGGCTGAGGGACCCTACTCTCTGTGCATGAATTTCATGCACCAGACCTCTAGTTTAGTATAAAATCATTTCTTAAAAATGTTTTGAGGACAGAGTCCCATCTATAATAATCTATAATAATAAAAGCATAATATGCTAATTAGACTGGACAGCCTTCCAGTCGTCCTTCCTTCCAGACAAAGCCGCAGCAGGCAGGGATCACGGCAGAGGTGGCAGAGGCCCCCGGCCATGGCAGAGGCAGGCAGGGGCCAGGGCCAAGGCCCTTACATGAATTTCGTGCATCAGGCCTCTAGTATATAATAAAGAACCAATACTTCTTTGACTAATCAATATATGCAACAATCATGTTGTTACAATGAAATATTCTGTCAAAAATTTGTGCTGCCGTATTATTATTTTGCTGTCCTTGTTGGCTTTGTTACTTAGCCTAAGAGCACTTCATGGGGAGGGCCTCTCTTTCTGTATGGGATGAGATCACTCGGTGGCCTCAGTTCTATGACAACAAAGGCTCCAAACATCAAATTGGTCATTGCTGGTGAGAATGATTGTTATCCATCAGCTGAGCCAGTTGTATTTCATCAAAACTATCTACTGGAGTCATCATTGGGAGTTGTTAGTGGGAGAGCATGCAGGCACTGACTCCTTCATCTTTTTGTGTAAAACTAGACAGTGGTTTAGTAGAGGAATTTAGTCAGCAGGAATCCAGAAATGGCACTTTGCATGCCCCATCATACATAGCCACTGCAGTGTTAAAGCGCTCTTGTGAGTTCATTCTCAAAGACATAAAATAAAACATAACGGAAATTATACCACTTAAACATTTCCCAAAGGTGCATAGTGAGGATTAAGATTGTCTTCTTGGTTTCGATAGACAGGGCCAACAGTTGCTAGCAGTCTTCAGTACAACGCCTGACACTTTGGAATATTATATAAATTATACAAAGGGTGATGGTTATTTTAATGATTTTTTTTTCACAGTGGGGTTTTAAATAACATCTGAAGTATAAGATAAACTATAAATATCAGTATTTTTAATACTCGGGATAAGGTTGATAATGGTAAGACTGGATATTGTATAGGCTGGCTTTTCTGGACTATGAATGAAAAGGATATGTTAATACCACATTTGAGCCAAGTGTGACAGTCTCTGATATCGAGAGAACATTTTCTGTCAAAGAACGTGGTGATTTCAAGAACCAAAATGTCCGTGGAATTCATAACTTGATTTCATAGGACCATGGTGGTGGCTAAGGCAATTTATGACTCAAGTTTTCAGCTGCCTTAGTTCTAATGGCTGGTATAGAATACTCCCACTAAGTGGCCCCATTTCCTGGTATTCTTGTCTCCACTGTTAGTATAGGGAAAATAAAGGAGAGAGAGAAATCTATGATTTGCCTGATTTCTGAGGTTTGGAAATGTATTTCCACTTCTATCCCTGGTAACTAAACTCTCAGATATCACTGCTCTCTGCTCACAGATTTAGCTCACAGCCTTGGCAAAGCGCATGTAGAAAACTAGTTTAGGTCCAGGTTATTAGGGACAAAACGCTCTCACATTCTAATTTCAATGCCTAAAAACTCTAGACTTTGGATGAGACATACCTAATGTGAATCTTGCTTCTGGCTGTATGGCCTGAGCAAGTTACTTCTCTTTCCTGAGTATAATTTTCTCATCTTTAAAATGGGAAAATATATCACTTGCAGCACCCTGCAAGGATTACATGAGATAATGCAAATTACTGTGGCAAAAACTTAACCCTTCGGAAGCTTTTCTTAAGATACTCAATGAATCAGAAGAGGTTCGGAGAGAATTGGCCTACTCTGCTCTCCTTCTTTAGTTAGAAAGCAATCATGAGTTAATTATTAATTTGTAATTTAAAACAAGGGAAGATCCTTCATCATCAGATTTTTTTTTTTTTTTTTTTTACTTGAAGCAAAGATGTTTCTTTTATGAAATCCAGCTCCTGGATTTCTAGTTAATAGCTAACTAGAAAGAACAAGGATATTGACATCTCTCATGGCTGTAAGTTACTGTAGAATTTTGTTGATAATTTAAGGAGAGGTAGAACTTGGATGGAACCTTGGAGACAGCAGACCAAAATCGCAAAGTAAACAAGTTACTAACAAAGGTAATTGTAGGCCCTGCTTTGTGAAGCACAAAAGAAGTAATATTACTAAAGCCAGACCACCCTGTGAAACGTTAACCTAAACAGTGGCCTACAGCTACTGGCCCAGCGTGTGGTGTTTGCTTTGAAAGTGAAAGGACGCTTTCTGCTCTACCTCCCCCCTGACAAGCAGGTAAGATGCCTGGTGCAGGGCACAGCTCCTGACACTTAGTAGGTGTTCAGTCAATGCTATTGAGTGGGTATATGACTAAAACAAATGATTTCGAGCAGTGTCCTTACAGGGAAATCTGATGGGGGTGGGGTGAGGAGAACCGAGGAAACTAAGGAATCCCAAACAACTATTTATGGCTCCCTTGGTAAAACACACATTTGGAGAAAGGCTAGGGCTTTCTCCGCCTATTCGCCATCATGTCCCTCAGTGTCCCATTGTAGTGAAGCAGCGGGGGCCTCCAGACATCCTCCGGGCACACCAGCCATATTCTCTCATCTGTAATCGGTGTTCTTTTGTTGTGGTTGCTTTTAAATCTACTCCCCCCTGCCCCCCAATTTTTCAAGACTTTTTTTTTTTTTTAGAAGTTTTAGGTTCACAGCAAAATCAAGAGGAAGGAACAAAGATTTCCCAAATCCCCCTGCCCTCACACATGCATAGCCTCCCCATTATCAACAGCCCCCACCAGTGTGACGCATTTGTTACAATGGAGGAACCTACATTGACACATCTTAATCACCCACAGTCCATAGTTTATCTCAGGGTTTAGTCTTGGTGTTGTACATTCCATAGATTCGGACAAATATGTAATGACATGTACCCATCTTGATGGTATCATGCAGAGCATTTTCACTGCCCTTTTAAAAAGCCTCTGGGCTCCATCCATTTAGCACCTACCACCAACCCTGACAATGACTGATCTAAATCTACTTGTTGATACACTTATTGTTCCTGGGTGTGGACCACTCCCCCTTCCTTCTGTTTTTTTCTCATTGCCTCATTCTTTGATTACCCACCTGTGTTGTCACCACCCCCCTTCCCCTCTTTTTCTCCTCCCCGACTTTCTTTTCCAGATATTTTTTTTCCTACCTCGTCTTAAACCAGAAGTGGAAAGAAAACATATTGTCAGTGAATGATATGAATTAATTGGTCCTCAGTTTACCTTCAATGTTTTATTTTTTGTTGTCTAACTCAATGAATATAACATGTGATGTTTAAAATTTAATTGCACTCATTAGTCATTCAAAATTTGTTGAAGTTCATGACTTTGGAAATGAAACACTGAAAGAATAGCTGACGAGCTACCTGGCACTTGTCCTCTTTGTCTGGCCTAGGTCTCTAGCGCGAAGCTGGTGCTCCCGGGTACTGTGGGCCTGTAGGGAATGGGAGAGGGAAGGAACTGGGGTACGGAACGAGAGGAAATAGTGTCTGCCATCCACTCTGCGGCTATACCTGAGTTAAGCTGGAATATTATTTATGTAAACCTGTCTACTTCTATACAGTTTTGGTTTGTTTTTCCTGAGTTTTGAGTTTTAATTCATCGAAACCAAAATGAAACGGGATTTTTATTCAGAGGATGGAGTAGAGGAATAGTATCCTTCAGGCTAAGTCACAGTGACGATTTTAGGTGTTTGGACCAATTTCAGAACCAGAAAAGAACAGCAGCAAAGGAAATGGGAATAAAAGAGGGAGAAAATAGAGGTCATCTGAGGATACTGACTCTTCCCTTCCTGACCAGTTCCCTCCCAGGAAATAATGGGAACTGAGGAGGGCTTTAAATTCAAAGCCCAAGATACACTGTGGAACTGCAGTCAGAGAGGCTGACAGCATTGCAGTGTAGCTATTTATGCCTCCTGATTGCTTTTTTCCTAACCCTGAGTCAAAAGTTTATTATGGACTATGTGATTTCTGAGATCCTTTCAATTCTAGAAAAGTGGGCCTCTTTTCCTCTCCTTACCAGACCTCCCAGTGTGACTAATTTTTCCAAAACACTTCTGGAAATTTTATTAGCATGTTCTAGTGGAAAGAGTGTGGGCACACAATTTTAAAATCCTGGTTTGAATCCACAGCATCTCCTATTTTATGCTGTATTTTTCTTGCTAAATCATTGAACTTTTGAGGCTAATGAATACTGGCTTTCTACCTCATGTGATTGTTATAGAAAATGTAGCTGTATCATGGAGATGTATGATATTGTGTTGGCTTATAATAGCCTCTGATTTATGTGATTGTCTTTAAATATATTTTAAGATCCTTGAGGGCAAGGATTATATTTTTGGCAAGATCCTGTGGACAGAATAAAATGACTTATTCAGATCATTTTTAAAGCCTATAATTAAAGGCTGGGTGTTTAATATCTTCTTAATAAAAGCCAAACAAAACTTATTGTTGTTGGCTTCCATGTTATGGTCAAAATGACAAAATTATAAAGGCTTATTTTACTTTTTAATAGGCAGAGCCACTGCTACATAAGCCACCTGAGGAAAGGCTGAGTAGAATTCCACTGCAGAGGAGATGATGTTGTTGATGATTTTCTCTGGTCCTCTTCAAACTAGGAGCAGAGAGGAGATAGAAACTGGGGTTAAACCAGTGCCCTACAAAGTGGCCAGACCGGCTGCATCAGCCTCTCCTGGGAGCTTCTGGATCAGGCCTATTGAATCAGTGATCCTGGGGCTGCTTTTCACAGGCCCTGCAGGTGCCTCCTAATGCACCTCAGCGTGAGAAACACTGGGCTAAGTGTTTGGGATGATGCTATAGAGGAAACCTCACTTTCATGTTACTTTTTTCATTTTCCCCCCCTTCAGTTCCATCACCCAGGTGAAGGGTGTAATTTATTCACGTTTCCAAATGACAGCCTTGGTCTTGATAAGTATACTTAAATTCATAAATATCTAGCTATTATATCATTCTATACCTATTATTTTTATGCTAAAGGCCTGGTGCATGAATTCATGCACAGGTGGATCCGGCCAGCCCCGCCCCTGATTGGGGTTTTGGGGGGCCAATTGGGGCCCATATCAGGCTGGTTGGCGGCCGCAGTGCGCGTCATAGCCACTGGTCATTCTGGTGGTTCCTCTGTTCTGGTCGCTGGGCTTTTATATATATAGATTAGATAAGATATTTATATATAATTATCGATCTTTTAACATGCAAATTTAATCTGTTTTTAATTATTATTGATGATATAAGGTGTCACACATTGTACTATCATTGGTTTCAGATGAGAAAACATCTAATACTGGTTGACTGTGTAAAAGCATTTTGTAACATTTCAGAATGCCTTCATCTCTCAGCCCTGAAAAGTTTTCTTGGACTAGGAGTGAAAGTAGGTCCACTTTATTTCTTTGCTCTACATCCTGATTTTTTTCTTCAGGGATTTGGAAGCATCTGTGTCTTTTTTGAGACATATTTATTCATTCAGTCATTCACCTATTCTGTGATTATTAGTTCTGCTTCTTCAAAGTTTCCTAAATGTAATGTGTATACTGGGTAGAATCCTAGAGCAGTAAAAGGATGTTAGGGTAAAAACTAAGGAACTCTGAGTAAAATATGTGTTTTAATACATAAATAATAATGTATTAATATTGGCTGATTAACTGTGACAAATATACTATATTAATGTAAGCTATTAATATAGAGGAAACTGAGTGTGGGTGTATGGGAACTCTTGGCAATATCTTTACAACCTTTCTGTATATCTTAAACCGTTCAAATTAAGAAGTTTATTAAAACACTAGACGCCTGGTGCATGAGTTCATGCATGGGTGGGGTCCAACTGGCCCGCCCCGATTGGCCCTATGGGGCCAGGCTGGCCAGGGGGAGGGATCGTGGGCAGTTGGCTGGCTGGCCCCACCCCCAATCGGGGTGGGGGGGCTAATTGGGGGTAGGGCCAGCCAGGGCAAGGGGCCATGGGCAGTTGGCCAGCCAGCCCCGCACCCTGGTTGAACTCCCGGTCACGGGAACAATTTGCATATTAACCTTTTATTATATAGGATATACACCACACACAGACACACACACACACACACACCATCTCTGCCCAAACCTTTTTCCCAAGAAGCTTAAGGTCTAGTTGTAAAAGACAGTTCAGATAAAGCAGGACTTTTTTATAGTAAAAGTTAACACAAAGTGCTATGGAAGCATGGAGTTGGGAATTGAAGGAAAACCAGAGCTCAGTCTTAGAGACGAGTAGGAGGAGCCTGGGCAAGAAGCAATGAGCAAATTGTCTATGTGTCTTATCCTGTCTTGCTACCATTCCTGCCATCCTCCCTCCTCCATTCTACTGTATATAATGATGGAATGCACTGTGTCCTCCTTGAAATACACTTACCCTTGCATATTTAATTAATTGGATACCCATGTTCATAGCTCTACTACACACAATAGTATCACAAATGCTCTTTGTTTATGCTACATTAAATTATCCCCATTTATACATGTCTTTAAGGAATTCTCACTTTGTATAAGTAATATGTCATTAATGCAAATCCACAGGTAAATTTGGAAATTTTTGAAGGCAAGTGATTTGCATTTTATTGTTAACTCCTTAGAATCTAATAAATTTATTTTATCTGTTGAATTTAAAGTATACAATTTAATTGTTGTCTCTATTCACATTAGTATTACCAATCTTCATTCTTTTGTCAAATGCTACATGTAAAAGATTCTGAATAAAGATCTCAGAAAATGAGATGATGGGCCGAGGGAGCATGCAGAAATCAGGCTGAGAATACTTTTCTTCTGTCCCTGCTCCAAAATGTTAGGCGCTAGTTTGGCTTTAGGTCTTCTATTACAAAAGCTCTGAATAGAAGTCCAGAACTGCTTTAAAATTATTCAGAAAATATCCATATTTTATTGAAAGATATAGTTTGAGTTTTTGGCAAAGGGTGCTTTGAGTTTATCAGGGCCATTACATAGTCAATGCACATTTCAATCACCTTTTCTTCCCGTTTGATCCAGTCGTGATCTCCAAGTGTCCAATGTAGCTCTCATTCATTTATAGAATGATGAACTGAAGAAAGACAAACAACTGATGCATGTAATTGGCGGCAAAGCAGAAAGCAAAGGCAGGACTATGAAAGCATAATGACTTACCCAAAACCTTTGTTTTAGAGGAGTGCTTTCAATGGCCAAAACAAGACTGTTTTTTGCTTTTATTAGTTTGTCCTTGTGCGAAGGTTGTTTTTATGAATAATTTATGAATAATAGTTTATGAAAGGTATTTTTAATTTACTTTCTAACATAAGTTAATTGAGAAAGAACCAATGAACATTTTATCTTAATAAGATTATTTTTATCTATAAGCCTTATAAAATTGACACTATATTTTGAAATGTTGTATCCTTGTTTTTTTTTTTTTTTTTTTTTTTTAGCACCATAACGATTAATCAAATATTCTTGACCAGTGTTGCTCGCTCAGTGGTGAGAGTGTCAGCCTGTACACCAAGGGTCTCTCTGGTTTGATTACCAGGCAAGGGCACATACCTGGGTTGCCGGTTCAATCCCCAACCCTGATCAGGGTGCATGCAGGAGGCAACCAATTGATATGTCTTTCTCACATTAATGTTTCTCTCTCTCTCTCTCTCTCTCTCTTTCTCCTTCCCTCCACCCCCCTCCACCACCCCCGCTTTCCACCCTCCCTTCAGCTCTCTGTAAAACAAAATCAATGGGCAAAATATCCACAGGTGAAGATGAACTATATATATTTATAAAACACTTAACATGAAAGAGGAAATTAATGGACATAAACAGAAATGTCAAAAGTAAAGTTAATTCAGGAGAATGCACACATTTGTCACTGTCCCTTACTATTAGAAGGAGTAAATAAACATGGAAATGGGAAACATTTGTTTATTTTATTTTTAGAAACCAAAGTCAGGAAGCCTACATAAAATATATGATCAATTTGATAATTCTGAACAAGACAAAGACAATTTATTTTCAAGAAAATGGGAAAACTAATGGAAAATAAAAATGATTTCTTTGGAAATAGCTGTATCATTAATGATGAAACTTAAATATCTTATATTTCCTTATCAAAAGCAAAAAATGAAAAAAGGAAGGAAAAAATAAATTTCAAGTTTGGAATCATAAACATCACACACATTTCTGGTCAGATGAATGGTACATGACAGATACTTTATAATTGCTTAGAATGAGTACTAGAATCCTGAGCTTGCTGGCAGTTTTAGGGTCTGCATAAACTTGAGTTAACCATATGTTGTGTTCTTAGAATAGCCATACCACCCATGTTTAAAATTTAAACCAAAAGAAAAAAATATATTTTCAAAGTTAAATAATTTTAGTTTTTGATGTACTCAGTTATCCAGAAAATTGCATCTTCCCATTAATAAGGGAACAGAAAATATTGCCTTTTCATTTGTCCAGAATGAAGAAAGAGAAAAGAGAAGACAGGATTATTAAATACTGCAATGGATTTTACAAGCCACCAAAAAATATCAGTTTTTTAAAAAATCTTCACCACCTGAGGATTTGTTCTTATTTTATTTTATTTTATTTATTTTTCAGGGAGAGAGAAACATCAGTGTGAAAGAGAAACATCAATGGGTTGCCTCAATTGCAGTGCTCAGCCCACAACCTAGATATGTGCCCTGACCAGGAATCGAACCTGCAACCTTTTGATGTATGGGACGATGCTCCAACAAACTGAGCAACCCAGCCAGGGCAAAAATATCCATTTTTTACTATGTTATTACAGTTATGAGAAGTTAATGTTTAAACTTCAACACATTAATATGCTTTGGTTTCCTAGTAATTTCCCAAAGTAAAATTCCCTTGTAATAATTCATAGATAATCCTAGAAGAAAAATATTACCATTAAGTCAATTATGCTTACAATTAAAAGAATGTAATTATATCTTTGTCATTATGTTTCTCAGAGCTAAGAAAAAAGTTATGTACTGGGCACTGCTTTTGACAGATTTTTTTGCCAAATGTTTTTTACTTGCTCCTAAGTGTGTATGCCCCAACTGAAATCTGATTTATTTTAGAATAGTAGAATTCTCCCTATCGGGAGTATATAGAGAGAAGTCCCTAAGACTTAAAAATCGGTGAAATTGGACAAGAATAAAAATGAAAAATACAATTAAGGAATTGATACCAATGAGAAAGTCTACGTGCGAATAAAGCAGCAGCCACTCAGAAACACATTAGATGCCTTCTGTAACATTGGTCTCAGGGGATGTAAAAATAGAATACTAGGATTTTACTATATACAGTTACGTTTTAGAATACATAATTACGTTTACTAGGCATTTACATTTCTATCTCAGTGAACATCTTATAACAGAAATACATATATTTTTAGACTAGAAATGCCATTTGTCCTTTCAGTCTGCTAATTTACACCGACTGCATAGTTAGAAGAGTCCTAAATATTACTTTACTTTTAAATGCCCAGAATCCTGGCGCATGAGAAAATGTATACGAAATTGGCCATTGGCGAGAGTGAAACTTGCCAGCAAAGGCATTGCTACAGGGCGCACTCTGCCTGCGAGGGCTGCCCGGAACCCGGAATTCATTGCTGACAGCTCCGCTGCGCTTCGCTCCCGAGGCTCCCCCAGCCAGGCTCCCAGTTGCCATTCACCCCGGCAGCCACTGAAATTTCCCTTTGTCTTCACTGACTACCAGCTGCTACTGCAGCCGGTTGCCCACACTCCCCCACGCCGCCCTGGCTGACGATGGCAGTCAGAGCAGAGAGTAACAGCTGGGATTGGCTTACTCTGGCATCTAAATCATTTGGGGTGGGTCCATTCCTAACTGTATTATTTCAATTAATTTTATAATCTTTCCTTCTGCTGAACTTTAAAAGAAAAAAGATAAATGCTGTTTTCCAAAATGTTTTTCCGCTCTGGCTGCAACTCGCCTTACCTGGCCGCTCATGGCAAACAGGCTGGTTCATCTCCCACGCTGTTATTTTTTCCACTCTTAAGCACCCTTCGGAAAACCAATGTAGCAGAAACACATTTGTGATCTTGGACACTTACTAAACCTTTTGTTGGCTCAAAGATGTGAATAATAGCAGCACCTATGCCACTGATTGTGATAAGGGTTCACAGAAAGAACATTTGAATGCATTTGGAATAGTGCCTGGCACCTAGTCAGTGTTGATTGTTTGATAGGAGGAAAGTCAAAGAGAGAGAGAGAGGGACGGCAAGAGAGCAGGAAAGAGCACACCGAGCAAGAGTGGAGCGAGAGGGAGGAGGGGAGGAGGAAGAGCTGCTGGGGCGTGGAAAAACCGTTAATGGCACTTATGCAATAATTGATGTTACGCACTTAGCATGTTATACGTCTTAATCCAACCAAATCATCAACCAAAATCACTAAACAGAAAAAAAAAATCAGAGTTTAGGAAAACTTGTGGAATTTTACACAGATCACAGAATTTTTTTTGAAGTCAGAATTCGAGTGATTTAAATCAAGTCCATGGCATCTAGGCAGGCGGTCCGACACGTTTACCTTTTTTAACCTGCACATTCTCCTGGAAAGGGAAATCACTACTTAACAAGGAAGTGCATTCCATTTTGGATGTTCTAATGAGGAGGAAAGGAAGTATTTACCCACCTAGTCCCAAATAGGACCTAACTTTGTATCTTACACTTTCTAGTCTTCGTTCTTTGCTCTGATGCCAGCAGGTCATAAGTCTTGACAGCCCTCCCAAGGTTTAAAGATAGTCATCATGCCCCTTTGCGGAGGGTGCCTATTCCTTATGCCATGGCTATGCCGACTGTGCTGGCAGTGTCCTGACCATCCTTGTGTTTGACAATATCCCCTGTAAAATGCAGCTCCCCAGTCTGTACTGAAGAGATGCCTGCCTGGTTCACAGCGTGGTGCTACTGTTAACTGGTGACTTTTATTTATTAAAGCCACCTGAGTTGACACCAGCTTATTTGGCAAATATGCCACTATTGGTTTATGCTGAGATTGCTGTCAAGGGTTTTTCAGATGGACTCTAGGCCAGCTCTTTCCTTTTTTTCACATATGTGGTTTATTTGTTGAAGTTAAGGATAAGCCTCTCCTACTCCCTTCAGTCTAGAATGTGGGTCAGAAGCATAGTAACAGCATGTGGTGCACTGGATAACAAGGAGCTCTGGAGTGAGAATTCCTATTTGCACAGACAATTTCTGCCACTGTGTGTTCTTGCTTAATTTTCTTAACATCAGTTTCCATATTTATGGTTTTTAGGAAATTAGTTAATTAAAAATGATAAAACTTGCATTCATTGTAGAAATTCTTTTAAAGTATTTTGAAATGTATAATATACACTAGAGGCCCGGTGCACGACATTTGTGCACTGCGGGGGGGAGTGGGTTCCTCAGCCCAGCCTGTGTTCTCTCGCAGTCCGGAACCCATCAGAGGATGTCTAACTGTCGGCTTAGGCGGACATCCCCCGAGGGGTCCTTAGCGCTGACTCCAAGGTGGGAGAGGCTCCGCCACCACCGCTGTGCTCGCCAGCCATGAGCCTGGCTTCTGGCTGAGTGGCGCTCCCCCTGTGGGAGCACATTGACCACCAGGGGGCAGCTTCTGCATTGAGTGCCTGCCCCCTGGTGGTCAGTGCGTGTCAGAGCAACCGGTCATTCTGCTGTTTGGTCAATTTGCATATTAGCCTTTTATTATCTAGGATTTGGGAGGCTCTTCCTAAACAGTGATGGCGAACCTATGACACGCATGTCAGAGGTGACACGCGAACTCATTTTTGTGGTTGATTTTTCTTTGTTAAATGGCATTTAAATATATAAAATAAATATCAAAAATATAAGTCTTTATTTTACTATGGTTGCAAATATCAAAAAATTTCTATATGTGACACAGCACCAGAGTTAAGTTAGGGTTTTTCAAAATGCTAACACGCCGAGCTCAAAAGGTTTGCCATCATTGTCCTAAACTGTCAGTATTTAGAAGTTAAACACACATCTAAAAGAAGTTTTAAATTAGAATACATAAAATAAATGCTTTTGGCATTCAGGAAAGGTGTAGGTCAATAAATAGCATTGCTGATTTTTTCCTAAGTATTATAAAATAATTTATATAATTATAGCAAATGGGAAAATAATTTGAAATTCTTTAATATGAAGAAATAAAATACAATTTTCCTTCACAACTAAATTAAACAGGAGATGTTTTGAATGTCTTAACAATTTTTTTTTTAAAGAATCTGGAATGGTCACCACAACAGAATGGCAGAATTAAAATACCATCAAAGCTGTGATTGCTTAATTTTGTAACTTTAATTGGCTCTCATTTTGTAGATTTGCCAGTCTCTCTGAGTATTTGTAGAAAATCCTGTGCTTTAAAAATAATCATATGATTTTTTAGAATAATATTTTTCATTAACTTCTTGTAAGTCACATGGTAAGTTCTAAAAAAATAATTCTGCAGAAAACTTTATATTAAAAAATATGCATCATTAAAATTAAATTTTAAAAATCTATATTTTTACCAAACCTATTTATAGTTTTTATTTTGTTTTTGTCATAGAATTAAACTTATCCACTCTCTTTTGCTATATTACTAGTTTATGAGCTCTTTACACTTTTGGGGGGGATTTTGAGTGTAAGAAGAATGACTCTAATAATAGTAAAACATTGTCATCGTTATATGGTATGTCACTAATTTTCTTATGTATCTCTGCATACAACAATTTTTTTTAACACTAATTGACAATGTTTCAAAACTTTATACTATAATAAATAGAATACCTGTATTTTCTCAGAAGATAATAAATGACAAACAGATTCACTGCTCTACCATAAATTAAATTAGCTTTGTAAGGTATGTTGAAGTATTTTTGTAGTTATTATCAGTAAATCATCCTCATGTACTTTTAAGCATATTTGGATATAATATTTCTGGGCGTTTAGACAAAATAACATAGTTTCTGCTATATTTCATCCACAACTAATAATATTATATCCTCTTTTCTAACAGCAGTACATTGTTTTCTATTTCTTATACTTTTGCTTTGTCTTCCCTTTCAATATAATTTTCAAATAGGGAAAGAAGCTGTATTTTCTCACATGTGACAAATTCAAGGCAAGTGTGATTGCCTCTTCTTAGTACATCCATAGAAGACATGGAACAGGTCTTTCTTTACTTCTGAGACTAGATATGGCCTCAGAATCTTTCTTAATACACTGCTTCAAGTGAACTATTATTTTATTTATTTATCATTTTTTATTAGAAACAAATACATGCATTGGACTATTTGAAATGTCAGAAATGGGTTAATAAAGGGTCTTTGTAAGCTGAGGGCTTACATTTGTGGTTTCCAGATAAAACTCAGAACACTCAATTACACAAATTTCAGGTGAGCAACAACTCATGTTTAGTTCAGGTATATCCTAAATATTGCAAGGGAATCTCTCTCTCTAGATATAGATATAGATTAGATATAGATATATCTAGAGAGAGAGACATAAATATATAAATATGTATATAGTTCATGTTTTTATGAAAATTGTAATTTTTTTATAAATTTGAAAAATCTAAGTATGATTCATCTATATTTTAGAAAAATAAACAACAGGAATTGGAAATCAAATGACCAACTGAGGGTTACACCATGAATTTAACACATGATAGATTAGAACAGTGGTCGGCAAACTGCGGCCCCTTGAGTGTGACTCTTCCAGAAAATACCACGTGCAGGCACACACATACAGTGCAATTGAAACTTCGTGGCCACACTCAAGGGGCCAAAAAGCCACATGTGGCTCCGAGCCGCAGTTTGCTGACCACTGGATTAGAACAAAAACAAGCAAAAGCATTCAAAAGAAACTAAATGACTCCAAGGTCTGCAAGTCTTATGACATAAGGTGTTTTCATATTAAAAGAAAAGAATGTGTCCAACAGAGGGAGTCATGGGTTTTCTAAAATGTAATTTTATAACATTTTTGAATTATCTTTGAATCACTTGATATGAAAGTATATATGTATATGTGCATATGTGTGTGTGTGTGTATGTATGCATGTCTACAACATAATTTATGGTAAAATATAAGGCTTTGACAAAACATTATCTATAACATAATCTCATGTTTGTATATGTATGAGCATGAAAAAATTCTGAAAAATGGTATTTCCCATTGTATTTATCTCTGGATAGCAGCAAATGCTCACTTTCTCCTTAATCATGTTAACATTTATAATTAGAATGCCCATAAAGCTATTTCATTTTAAAATGCTAGTCATCCATCAAAGACTAGAGAAAAGAAGGCCATAGAGACAATTTTTACCAATATTTAGCCAAGCACTGGCCAAATGAGAATAAACTTAGGCCAACAGATTTTGTATAGTTCATCCCATTAGTAAGGCTGTGCTGATTATAACATGGAGAGCTGAAGACACAGTGGCTGAGGCCATTAAATATACATTTCTATAATCCAATTTCCAGAATTAAGTAGTATCTATAGAATCAAGAACTAAAATCAGCAGACTTGTCACTAAGGCTAAGCTGCCATAATGAGGTCAAAGAGAAGATATAGATTATACAGTGTCTAACCTCAACTCTTAGTTTCTGTGTGAATTTGGGAATTCCTTATCCTCCAGCAATATCAAATTTCTCAACTGAAGTTGAAATGGATAATACCCACTTTATAGGTAAAATTGTGATTCCCAGTAGGCACTCACAAATGTTCATTCCATCAGGTCCTCATTACCCTTCTTACTCTGACTTTTCACCACTCCCTGGCTGGCATCATCTCTTCTGTCACCTACCACCCCACTTTGTACAGGATAGGTGATGAGTAAAGCAAAATGCAAGAGGATGGTGAAGAGCTATCACTCCTCCCCACCTTTCAGTTCTAGACGTCAATTAGAGAGGGGAGGAAAGAAAAAGAAATGTGAATGGCACACCCCAGAAAACAGGTTTCTCTCATGAATTTCAGGCTTGTGTGTATCAAGTTATTTGCTAAGAATCTGTACTAGTGATCCTTCCCTAGCACATCCAACATGTAATTCTCTATCCGAAATTTAATCCTCAGCGTGTCCAAAATTTAATTCTCTGTCTTCCCCATTGTTCATGCTCTTCCCCCTCTGTTTCCTGTAGCAGAGAGTCGTATATGCATTAACCCACCTGGCCCAGTCACAAATAGGTAAGTGACCCCGATCTTGCGCTCTCTCTTACCAGACCTCACCACCACCAACCCAGCTACCTGCATTGAGCCAGGTGGTCATCAAGTCCATGAACACTACACATTTATTGTTTCTTAAATCGACTTATATCTCTCTGTGCCCACTAATGTTTTCGTGTTCCATCTGCTTTATTGCAATTGACTAATATCTTACTGTCAATCCAATCTACTGTTCATACTATAAGCAGAAGGATCATTAAAAATGCAAATCTTACTCATCTCACTCCCCAAAATAACTTTAATGGAAGTATACACATGGCTTTTTAGAGAAAATGCATACTTCTTGGCATGGTACATAGGCATTGGCGATCCCTTTTTTTTTTTCCTTTGCATTTTGTGATCTTAATCCTGTTTACTTTTTCCCTCCTCCTGGTTATATATCTCTGTTGAGTTCCAATCTTAAGTGGTACTAAACACCATGACATTCTAGAGACAATCAAGCTTTTTCTTGCCTCTGAGCCTTTATACATTCTTCTGCTTCCTAGAATGTCCAATCCTTTTGTCTCCATCTCCCCTTTCTACTCTGCTTACTGTTAATGTCAGCTCATTTTTAGGACTTGAATTAGACATGTGTTTTTACCTATTTTTCCTTAACTTCAGCAGCACTCCATGCATACTTTATTATAATTATAATTATTGTACTGTATTGTAATTGTCTATTCATCTATTATGTTTACTAGGATAAACTCGAAAGTAGGGGAAATACTTTATGTGTCACTATATCATAAGCACATATCACAATACCTAACAAAAGTAAAAACTCTAAAAAAAAAAAAAAAGAAAAAGAAAAAGTAAAAACTCTATAAATATCTGGGTAAATTTGTTGTGCCCTGGTCAACTGGTCTTTCCTGGGTTCCCATTTTATATAAGAAATGTGGGAAAGCTATGCTTCAGTGACACAAAGGCATCTTTATCTAGTTTAGTAGAGCTAGAAATAGCTTTTTAAAAGATAACTTGAGAATCATTCAGAAATATATTATCCATAAACTTAAGCATTTAGGTTGATATTATTTTTTGTTGTAAAATATTTTTTTAGTGCTACACTACTTTGTATGAATTCCAGATCAGCATCTTTGGTAAGATCTAGTACATGAAGTGATCCCTTAAAAGCCTATCAAACAGTGATTTATAATTTCCTCCTTCACATATCACTTAGTTAATAATGTATCCAAATTATAAATTCTGGTAAAGGAAGTGGAGGCTCTTTATACCCTGTGACATGGTTATGGAAAAATATTTGGTGGGGTTAGTCTCATCCCTTTATAGTTAACCCCTTTAGGGCATTTATTAGAACTCGTATATGAAATGAAAATCAGTCACTCTCAAAAGAGGATTATATATAAATACCATTGCAAAACGAAGACTTCATAGGAACATAAATCATTAAAAATACTTTAATGAGGAAAAGGAATTTGTTGGCCACAAAAATACCTAAAACTATGCTAAAATATGTTTTGCACTTTGTATTTTCTATTTAAAATAATAATTCTTAACATATATTTTGGAATCTGAACCAAATTAAGTATTAAAATGAAGAGAGTAAAGATTATGAATTGGAATAAGACTGCTTTTTGGCAGAGGTGGGATCTCACCTGGGCCTGGCAGGCTGGTAGAGCCTCAGCAAAGAGAACGAGGAGGAGGGCGTTGCAGGCTGGTGCCAAAGGGCGAGAATGAGGCGGGCGCTGTAGTGCACGATTAGGAGAAAGCCAGACTTTTGAAAAAGAGCAGGGAATTCCAGTGAATAAGTAGACTCGGTCCAGGTTGCCAAATATTTTCTATTTACTAGAAGATTGAAGTGTGATCAATAGTGATTCTTATACAAATAAAGAGTCAAATATAATTTATTTTTCTCTCCTGTCAAAATGTCCCATCTCAGAACCAGTTATTGCTTACATGAAATGCATGGTATTTCTATTTGATCTATAGTGTACTTGCACTGAAAAGTAGAAGATGCGAAAAAGAAGTATTGTCTTATGTAAGAGTTCATAACAGGAACAACAGTTGCCCTAGCTAGGTCAAGTTTTGTAATAATCCAAATATTCTTCTCTTATGCATCATAATTACTGCCATAATCCAAAAAATGTCTGCAGTATAAATATCCCACTTAGCAAAAGGTTAAGAAAAGAGACTTACATCATTAACAGCATCTATTTACCCCTAACTGAAACACATATTTGGAGAGGACACAAACAGGTATCTAGTTCATAGGCTAACCTTCTCAAGTGTATACATTTAACCCGCCACAAACAGGTGCTGCCGAAGACATTATTTTTCTTTTCTTAATCAATTGAATCCATCTTACTAACTTTAAGCAGGATTGTTTAAAACCTTTCCTGATAGAAAAATTCCATTTAATAAATACAGCTCTCTGGAGAGTGTGAGATTCCACAACAGCTCCTGGTATTTAGCGAAGCTTAGTGTTAGGAAAGCTTCATGAAAACCAGCTCTTTATTATATCTGAGGTAACTCCCCCATGCTTCTTCCACTTAAGACCACTCTCTCTGGTGGTGTGTGGTTCACTCATAGCAATAGAATTGCTTTAGAGTTGCTATAATCTGCCTTCAGGTGGGAAGGTGTGCATGTATGTGTGCAAAGCTCTCTCTGATTAAAACAATGATGGGGAAAAAAATAAAGTGTGGCTTATTAATGTTGTTTTTTATGACCTGAGAAGTTTCATGTAGCTTTAATTTACAAATCACCTTCCCTTAAAAATAGAAATATCGTCCTTTCCATGCCAGCTTCCAGGAGCCCTCATATTCACCCATGGCTGCCCATATTGCCTGAATCTGTTTTTTTCTCCGAGTCATCATCCATTTTCTTACATTTTCCCTAAGTTTTCTTATCATCTGCATTTTACTCAGTCTCCAGGTCTCTTGTGCCACATTGTCTGGTACGTAAGGTTGAAAAACAACCTATGCAAATCCAATGCTATTTATGACATAAACTGAATAAGTAGTACATTCACATTTTAGCACTATTTGGAGGAATCAAATTTTCCAAGTTGAGGAGAACAATGGTGATAATTTCAGGTCAATTATAGAGATATAAGGTATATAGGTGCCACAGGAGTCCTTAGAATAGTCTGGGCACAGAGAAAGTGCTCAATTAATATTAGCTTCTCTTATTAGATATAATGAAGATGATGGTGGTGGTAGTATTGTCTATATACTGTCTAAATGGAGCAGGACTTGTATCTTATTCATTTTTACCTTCTGCATGGAAATAGTGCTTTGTCCTATTCACAGATATATTCAATACATATAGAGTCATACATATATTCAATTAATATGTATTGATACAACAGGAAAATTCTCTATTTAAGAACAATGAATAGGAAATTCCTTAAACGTGTAAATTGTTGTGAAGTATCATTTGAACTGTATAGGAATGTTTTAAATTTTCATTGGGCACATGGCAGGATTGCACAGCCCTACCTCCCCCTGGAAGTTAGCGTGACTTTGTGACTTGCGTTGGCCAATTAAGTGAGGTCAGAATTAACAACTGCGGCTTCTGTGCAGAAGCTGTGAGCTAGGAGACAGAGTGTGATTTGTCACACTGCCTATTGCTGACTCAGCAGTCACAAATGCACTTGCTAAGATGGAGACTCTGTTACCCTGGGTCCCAGAGTTACCTGCTAAGCAGGGTTCCACTCGGAGACCTGCCTTGGATATATAATCTGAGCTAGAAATAAATGTCTGTTGTTCCATGCCACTGAGATTTTAGGGGTTGTTTTTATAGCAGCATAACCTGTACTCTCTTGACTGACAACTGGCAACACATTTATCTGTAAAGAAAGCATTTTTGCTACTAGACATGACTAAGCAAACTATTTTTTTCCACATACAAATACATTATGTTCAGGTGTCCCTCCGCAGAATTGACTGTGCCCTGCCAACTTTGTCTACACTACACGTCGTGAAATTCTTTCCTTACAAGGAAGAAACACAGCATCTTTTAACATTTGAACAGGAAAACAGCTCCGGCTGGCTGTCCACAGTGCTGAATCGGGAATCAAATCTGGCTGGTTGTTTAGCTCCTGAATTTTAGCACTTAGAAGCAATGTGAGGAGCTAGACTTAACTATATTATTGTACCTCACACTCCCCTTTCTCTCTTCTTATGCATTAGAAATTATAGAGTGAGGAAAGTATAGTATGACAACTTGTGACAGGTATAATTGTTAAATAATCACCTGAGACTTTCAGGGGCAAACAGAGCAAATCCTATTTCTCTTAGTAGCAGCAAGAAAGCTGAAAGCAGAAAATATTCCTTATTTCCATTCTTCTATCCCACATACTTAGTGAGTGCTTCATTGAGAGTTTCCACAATATTCCTGGATGTCTTGTTATCCTTTTATACGTGAATATCATTATGTACTTTAAATGCTTTAAAAGATGTTGCATCCTTAGCAGTCATTTTTGTAGCATTTTTTTTCAGTAAATGATTATAAAGAAAATTAATTTCCTTCTCTCTAATGGGAATAAGTAGGAAATTAAGATGAAATATTTAGTTTAGTGGCAACTAAGAGAGACATAACAAAATACTATTTTGAAAGAATTGCTTTCTGTTTACATCATCCTCAAGAGTACTGTTTTGAGTTTATTCTTAACTTTTAGATTAGTTTTACTATCTTGGTGGTAAGACTGAAGAATTATGATAAAAATGGAAATGTCCATTATAGAATACAAAATATTAAATGCAGAAATTTAAAATTAATACTAATCTTCATACTAATCTTAATTCAAAATCTTTGTTAACCTTATTAATAGATTAATTTTAGGCCTGAATTGTTATTCTCATATGATATTTGAGTAAGCCTGTTTCTCCGTGTAGCTGATACATAGAGCTCCTTGTTAGTTCAATTTGACGAAACGAGTAAAAAAGAGTACTTTATGAAAATAGTCGCTCTTTCATATTGTTTTGTGGTTCACAGTGCTCCATTAAAAACAGCACAGTATTGTTGGGCCTATTTTAAGCAGTCAAACAGTTTGATTCATAAAGATTTCCCTCCCATGTTTTCTTTCTATATATCTTAGATTTACTTCTGTACATTATTTTTTATTATTATTGGGGGTAAGAAGGGCAAGATGGGTTAAGCAGGGTCATTGGGAGACATTAAAAGTCAAATAGCCTCAAATGCATTCAGGTTTTCGAATAGCTATGATGTCAAACTGCTTCTTCCAATATGAATAAAAATTATTATTTTAAAATATCTATTATGTTCCCAATGATTTAGATGTATCATCTCAAATCCTCTAAGTGGCTTTATAGTATTATCATATTTCATGCATAAGCTAAAAGAGCCTCAATTATTTAAATGCATTACCCAAGTAAAACCATGTATTTATCAAATGATAAAACTGGGCTTGAACCCAGTGCCTGTCAGTATTTTTTTAATATAATAGGCTGAATTATGGGTATGGGATTTGAAAGATTATTTCCTCTTAGTATATCAGACTGTCTTTCCCAATGGTATATAGATTAAACTTCATTATATTTTCCTACATGAAATATTAGCTTTTATAATAGCTATGTTTTAAGTATGGAGAGATCTTGTCGGGGAGTTACTATATGAATTCTGAAACGTAGTTTCCAAATAACTTGCTCCTCAGGTAAGAGTACACCTATCCCAGAAATAGACAGTTATGTGTTCTACCTCATCCCTGCTAATACTGGAGCGCTCTGTTCTTTAAAACCCAAGGTTAAAATTAGGCAAGGGAGGCTTCAACTGACAAGCATACAATTTTCAAAATCTACCCTTAGCATTAGGAGGGCAGTGGAGACTAGACAGGTATTTGGTTTGCTTATTTTTCTCATCAATTGAAAACAAGTTAAATTCTGTGTGGCCTCAGGTATATTGCTATGTAAGTCTCAGTCCTTCATCTGTAAAATGTACCCATCTCTGCCTAGGACTGTTCTTTTGATTAATTTGAATATTCTATTAAAAGTTTAAACCACAGTGTCTGTTATAGTAAAAGCTTCAAATTGTATTTGCTAAGAGCATTAAAACATACGGCAAGAAGGTCACTATAGTATTTATTGTGCTTCAGCCATGAAATGTATACCCTGTGTGTGCATAAATGTTGAGTAATAATCGGAACAAAAACAAATGCAGTAGGTTAAAGAGGATAGAGCATGTCGGGGATTCTGTTTTACATAGGGTGATTGGGTGATAAGGTGACATTTCTGATAAGGTGACATTTCTGTAGAGAACTGCAGGGAATGTGGAAATCTGGGAGGAAAACATTACGCACAGAGAGACGGGCACGTGCAAAGGCACTGAAGCTAGAGTGCCATTGGTCCATTCTAAGAGTGAAGTGAACGGAGAGGAATAGTGACAGCTGAACTCGGTGAGGTAGGTGGGGAACCGATCTGAGGGTCATCTTGTCTGCCATGCTTCAGGTTTGGACTTAGTCTGTGTGAATGGGAAACTATTGGAGAGTTTTGAGTTACAATGACTTGGTCTCAATAAAAAGGAATTTTGACAGCACTTAATTGCTTATTACTTTATTATCTGTAATCACACAAATAGGTTGACCAGATAACAGATTTTCTTCTAAGTGATAGTTAATGTGCTGTATGTTTGTATGTTTTATTTTCTAACATTTTAAACATTGCCACAATACAATTAAATATTGCATATTAAATAATTATGGACAATAAGTAAGGGGAAAAAAACCAGAGACTTTTTTGACTATTTGACTAAAATTTTTTAAATTATACTAAAATGAACTGTCAAGTAAAATGAAGATAATGAACCACAGGCCAGCACATATTTTTATAAAGTATTAAAAATATTAAAAACATGGAGTTTTTTCTATACTGTACAGATAAAACCAACGGCTAAACACTGCAATTGTCTGACTAATTTAATCATTATAGACTAGCAGTTCTCAACCTGTGGGTCGCGACACCTTTGGGGGTCGAATAACCCTTTCACAGGAGTCGCCTAAGACCATCGGAAAACACATATATAATTACATATTGTTTTTGTGATTAATCACTATGCTTTAATTATGTTCAATTTGTAACAATGAAATTGGGGGTCACCACAACATGAGGAACTGTATTAAAGGGTCACGGCATTAGGAAGGTTGAGAACCACTGTTATAGACAGTCCAGGCAGGCCTCTTCTAGATAATTCAGTAATGAAATGACGAGGGTAAAGAATGTTCTCAGTGAGTAGAGAAGATAGTTGCAGCACTTACAGCTTATTTCTTGAAATTTAGGCTGATAACATGATCCCAAAACTTCCAGCTATTTTTGTACATTCAGAGAAAAAGAAAGTCAATTAAGTTGTAAAAAAAAAAAAAAAATGAGTTAAATATGTTATCTGTTGTCATATGGAGAGATAGCTGACTAATTTAGTCTGTACTTTTTTATAGTTATGTAAGTACTGTCTTGTCTGTCAATGTAAGAAACATTCAAACCTGTGAATTATTTTTGAGAATTTTTTTGAGCCAAACTTTCAACAGTTCCTGGGAAGCAAAATTTCAATGGATTGAGATAATGTTCCAGAGAATGTCAGTTTTGCACCTTATTTAATATATTACATTAAATAATACATTTATTTAATGTAATATATATATATAATAATGTAATATATTAAATAATATATTTAATTCAAAAGAGAAGACTTAAGTGGAGTACATTAAATCCATTGGTGATAGATTAGGGAGGCATGAGAAAGCAGGGGTGGGGGGCTCTGGGATTAGATAAAAAAGTAAAATGATAGACATGTAATCTTTTACATAGGTGAGTACAGAATAGTTAATAGTAAACAATTAACAGGATAAAAATAACAAAAGGATTTGTGGTCTCGGCTGTGGTGCATTCCTTGTGTCCTGAGGTGTCCTGAAAAAGGGAAGTTAACCCTGACATCCCAAAGGTATGTTACCTTAGATGCAAAAAACAATAGGCAGGCTCAGTTAAGCTACAGGTTGACTTTTGTCAGGGAAGATACTATCCATAAACTGCTTTTAGTAAAAAAGTTTTCATTTCATTTAATTGTTTTATTTTTTTAATATATATTTTATTGATTAAGATATTACATATGTGTCCTTATCGCCACGTTACCCCCTACTCCCCCCCCCCCACTCATGCCCTTCTCCCCCTCCCCCCGTTGTCCGTGTCCATTGGTTAGGCCTATATGCTTGCATATAAGTCCTTTGGTTGATCTTTCCCCCTTACCCCCACCCTCCCCTACCTTCCCTCCAAGGCCCGACAGTCCAATCAATGCCTCTTCATCTCTGGATCAGCCCTTGTTCATCAGTTTATGTTGTTCATTATATTCCACAAATGAGTGAGATCATGTGGTATTTATCCGCTCTCCAGTTCCATCCATGCTGTGGCAAATGGTAAGAGTTCCTTTTTCTTCTTCCTCTTCTTAAAGAATACCTTTCAGCATTTCATATAATGCTGGTTTGGTGGTGATGAACTCCTTTAGCTTTTTCTTATCTGTGAAGCTCTTTATCTGACCTTCTATTCTGAATGATAGCTTTGCTGGATAAAGTAATCTTGGTTGTAGGTTCTTGCTATTCATCACTTTGAATATTTCTTGCCACTCTCTTCTGGCCTGCATGGTTTCTGTTGAGAAATCAGCTGACAGTCGTACTCCCTTGTTGGTAACTGACTGTCTTTCTCTTGCTGCTTTTAAGATTCTCTCTTTATCTTTTGCTCTTGGCATTTTAATTATGATGTGTCTTGGTGTGGTCCTCTTTGGGTTCCTTTTGTTTGGGGTTCTCTGCGCTTCCTGGACTTATAAGTCCATTTCTTTCACCAGGTAGGGGAAGTTTTCTGTCATTATTTCTTCAAATAGGTTTTCAATATCTTGCCCTCTCTCTTCTTCTGGTACCCCTATAATTCTGATGTGGGTACGCTTGAAGTTGTCCCAGAGGCTCCTTACACTATCTTCACATTTTTGGAATCTTTTTTCTTTTTTCTTTTTCGGTTGGGTATTTTTTGTTTCTTTGTATTTCAAATCTTTGACTTGATTCTTGGGATCCTCTTGTCTGCTGTTGGATCTCTGTATATTATTCTTTATTTCAGTCAGTGTATGCTTAATTTCTAGTTGGTCTTTTTTCATATCCTCCAGGGTCTCACTAAATTTATCGGCAGTTTCCATAAAATTCTTGAAAAACCTTATAAACGTGGTTTGAACTCTATATCCAGCCTTTTGCTTTCCTCCATTTCTGTAATTTGTGACCTGTTTCTTTGTCTCCTCATTTTTTATGCTTCCCTGTGTTGGTAGAGTGGTTTTGTGTGCTAGATGTCCTTTAGGGCCCTGTGACTCAGCCTCCCCAGTTACCTGAGGTGGACACTCTTGGTGCACCCCCTTGTGGGCTTTATGCACAGTCTTGTTGTAGTTATGCCTTGATTGTTGTAGGATCACTGGGAGGAATTGACCTCCAAGCCAATTGGCAGTGAGAATCAGCTGTGTCTGCAGTGGGAGAACTTCTGTGCTAAAGACACCCTTCTGGGGCAAGACTTGCTTCAATGGGGCTTTGGTGCTCACTGAGTCTGCCCCCTGAGTGTGTCCCTTATGGATCTGAGGAGTTGTAATCCGGATGGTCCCCCTCTGACCACTGGGTACACTGGCTCTTGGATCTAAGGAGGTACTAATTTAGCCTCGGCCTGAGGTTATCCAGCAGGAGCTACGAAGAGAACTGCAGATTCCCCTTCCTTTTTTGGAGTTTGGAGGTGCCCTGATGAGGCCCAGCTGTGAAGCAATGCAAGCTGCTGTGGGGCCTTGGGCCTTCTCTTAGAAGTTCTGGGTCTGTCTGGCCCAGCTGCAAATTTTTAGGTAATTTTCAAGTTGCAAAGGGCCGGGGCATTCATATGCAAAAGCCTCTGCCGCAGCCTGGGTGGGGCGGGGTCTCAGGAAATCAAAGGGCAGAGCAAGCAGCTATGGCTGATCCTCAGCCCTGCCCTAAGGGGCCACGCGTCTCAGTGTCCCGGTAATTGCTGCAAGCACCTCTGAGGGAAAGCCGTCCTCAAGTTCAGAGTTCTGCCTGCTGCCAGACAGTCCATTTTCTCCCCGTATGAGTCCTGGGTCCCCAGAGACTTCCCGGAACCAGAGTTCAGAGCATTCGGGAGCTTGTGACTCCCTCCCGATTCAAAAAGACAGCCGTCTCCTCAGGTGCTAGCCCCTTTCCGCGTGCACGAACCTCCGTACATATGCACTTTACTTCCGCACCTCCTCTGAGTCTACGTGTGCTTTTCTTTCCTTCTAGTTGTAGAATTTCCACTCAGCCAGCCTTCTTGTAGTTCTAGATGATGTCCGTTTTGTCTTTTCGTTGTATTTTTGAAGTTGTTGTGGGAGGCAGCAATTTCCCGGTATTTACCTATGCCGCCATCTTAGTTTCTCACCTCATTTAATTGTTTTAGGTCTCTGAGTTTTCAAGGCTACCATGCAGGCCTTCCCTGAGCTTGTCCAGTTAGCATGTGGCCCCTTTTTGTCCACATGTCTTAGGTCACTGCACACTGGGGGGTTCAGAAGGGAAGACAAATTAGGTCAGTTGGAGCTAATCTCAGCATCATCTCAAAGGTTGGAACAGTACTCCTGAATGCTCATTTAGAAGTTCAGTCTTCCTGAACTATTTCTAGTTGCACCAACCAGAAATTGTTGGTACAATTTGACATAGTTTCATGCCTGTAGACCAAGGAATAGGAATATATATCACATCCTGTTTTAGGCTTCAGATAGCCTAGATACAGCACAAAGATCATGAAATTACACTATTTTTAACCTTAATTGCAAATATTTATTGGAAGTTTCACTTTAGTAGATCCTATTCTGTAATGTAATATTGGTCACAATGTAATATGCAAACAGAAAAAAATACATTTATTTCCTTAATACAATAATTTCTAACCTGACTTTTTAAAAATCTCATGTGAATTGTCCAGGAAATGGATGAGCTACTAAAATATTAAGACTAACAAATCATCAATTAAATGGCTTTTAAAAATCACACCAAGAAGAATCACTAACAATTTTGTTCTCTGTATTCTGAAAATCAAGACTTTCTTTCTTTTTTTTTTTTTTAATATATTTTCATTGATTTTAGAGAAGAAGGGAGAGGGAGAGACAGAAACATCAATGAGGAGAGAGAATCACTGATTGGTTGCCTCCTACACGTCCCCTACTGGGGATCAAGTCCACAACCCGGGCTTATGCCCCTGACTGGAATCAAACCTGGGACCCTTCAGTCCACAGGCCGATGCTCTATCCACTGAGCCAAACCAGCTAGGGCTGAAAATCAAGACTTTCAAAGATTTTGCGGTTTGAGATGCATCCAAGCCAGCAACCTGCAATTTTCAATGTCCTCATCAAGTAGTTATCAGAAGCTACTGAATGCCAAATAGATATGCAATGATAGCGTATCTATCCAAAGGGATGCTGGGTTTTAAAATGTTTATTAGATCATGTGGATATGAAATCTTTATTAGTTGTTTCAATTATTCTTAATTTTAAACCATATCTCCTTACTTATATAAGGATTCATATAATAATTATATATATATACTAGAGGCCCGGTGCACAATATTTGTGCTGGGGGGGAGGGGGAGCGCGGGCAAGGGTCCCTCAGCCCAGCCTACGCCCTCTTACAGTCCGGGACCCCTCGCTCCTTACCACTTGGTTCGATGCTCCTTAGCGCTGCCGCAGAAACAAGAGAAGCTCCTGCCACTGCAGCTGCGCTCACCAGCCATGAGCTCTGCTTCTGGCTGAGCACACTGACCACCAGGGAGTAGCTCCTGCATTGAGCGTCTGAACCCTGGTGGTCAGTGCGGGTCATAGCAACTGGTCATTCTGCTAGTAGTTCCGCCATTAGGTCAATTTGCATATTTGACTTTTATTATATATATATATTTCTTTTTTTTTAAATATATTTTATTGATTTTTTACAGAGAGGAAGGGAGAGAGATAGAGAGTTAGAAACATCGATGAGAGAGAAACACCGATCAGCTGCCTCCTGCACATCTCCTACCGGGGATATGCCCGAAACCCAGGTACATGCCCTTGACCGGAATCGAACCTGGGACCTTTCAGTCTGCAGGCTGACGCTCTATCCACTGAGCCAAACCGGTTTTGGCTATATATATATATATTAAAAGGTTCATATAATAAAAGGTTAGGAGAAGACCACTGAGTTTTGTTTTGTTTTTAAACCCACAAAAATGGCATTATTTCTACTTGAATTCAGGAAGACCCCAATCAAGCCAGGTGACTTTTTATAAACTGTAGAGGACTTGATTCAGAGTATACACACAGGACTTCTTATTAAACGAATTTTGCTCCACTTTCAGGGGCAGGGATGAAATTTCTCTATTCTCTTCCTTTAACTTATTTGCTTTGCAAATGCACTAATGCACTTCATTCTAACAGTGGAACAAAGAGGCAGTTCTTTATTCATTCTTAGAACAGTTTTCACTTTCCAAAAATGTGGTTATAGTTGGGTTCATTGCCGGAACCACACAATTAGGGGGAATTTTTACTCTCTGCACCTGAAGACATTTCTGACAGTAGATGATTTGGCAGGATAAGCTCTGCACAAATTTAACTTCCTATTCAGACTTTTAGCAACTTAATGTTTTTTTTTCCTTATAGCCTTTAAAAAACAGTGACACGTGCAAGAGGAATAGCCAAATTCAAAGAAAAGTGTGCAAGTGTTTGTATAAATACTTATTATAAGTACTGCTGTGTTGCAATAGACAGCCCCAAAGATTAAATGGGTAGGTTTTTATGCCATATTTTAGAAGAATGCTAAGGGCTACAGCAATAAAATGATTGAAAGAGACTTGCTTTTGTGAGAAAATATATGCTTTTGGTCTTTTCCTTTCTACCTTAAATCAGGGGTCCTCAAACTACGGCCCGCGGGCCACATGCAAATACAAATATTGTATTTGTTCCCGTTTTGTTTTTTTACTTCAAAATAAGATATGTGTAGTGTGCATAGGAATTTGTTCATAGTTTTTTTTTTTTTTAAACTATAGTCCGGCCCTCCAACGGTCTGAGGGACAGTGAACTGGCCCCCTGTTTAAAAAGTTTGAGGACCCCTGCTTTAAATAGTATAAATCATACCATCTCGCTGTTGGTATTGCAATTAATTTGTTAAACAACTAAACTTAAACTAACATTAGGGACAGACTCCCTTCTGATCTCCATAATAAAATGCCTACAGCAGTAAGAAAAAAAATTAAAAATGAAAAACAAACAGAAAAATAAAATGCCTACAGCAATATTTAATTTTGTTCTGAAAAGGAGCCCCATTTTTCTATGTGAGTAGTTATGAGTTATTTAAATAGTTTAGCACTAATGTCATAAGAATAAAAAACCTCATCTTCTTTTCTCAGTCCTTCTACCTGATAGTAACTTTCAGATACTCTTATTCCTGGTATAAAGCAGAAAATACTTGCCCCCAATTTTTGTGTTTTTTAATTCTTTTTTTTCTTTTTTTATATCTCATCTCCCTAATATGGCCAGAAAAAAACAAAAACAACCCAACACTCATATTAACACATGAACTTCAGGGATTTATTTTTGAATGGAAGAGAATGATATACCCATTCATATTATACTTCTAAGTGCTTTATTATTCTCATAGTAGGGGACTTTGACCAGTGGGTTAATGGTATTTCATGAAGTAATAGTAATGTTGGATTAGAAGCATTTTGATGAAATACTATACAATATAACTACATTGTCTTATGAAAGCACCTATGCATAAAACAATATAGAATTGCACATTTTGGTGGGATAAATTTCTACTTTAATTTTATTTCATAAATATTTGTTGAGGATCTACTTTATGCAATCGATGATACTCAAAAGGGCCGTGTGTACTTTTAGCCATTAAGGGACTTATAAAGGGAATAATAACATGTGTAAACAAGTATGAATGGCATGGGCAAATGTAGTTGCACGGGGACATTACAAACAAAAGGTAGGGAGAGTCATGAAAGCAAAAATGAAACTGATGTTTAATGTTGTGCCCAGATTTCAAAGTTCCCAAGACCTCCAGGGAGCCAGTCAGTCCGATGCAAAAGCAAAGAGTCATTTATTTTCAAACCTAGGTTTGGCTCCCCTGCCACACTCACCGATGCAACGGTAAGCTCCAGTGGCCGAGAGAGAGAGACCTGATGGGACCGGGGGTTTTAAAGGGGGGTGGAGTGAGGGCAGGAGAGGGGACTGTGGGCCCCGCCGATTGGCCAGGCGCTAGTCGGTACAGGATGTGGTCATAGTGATGGCGTGCACTTCCCTTGATTATTATTGGTTAGTCCAGAGAAATCCTGGGTGTGGCTAGCAGCGGCTTCTTCCCGTGAGGAAGCACATGGCACCGTCCCAAAATGGAGGACCCAAGGCAAGATGGAGGGCGCAGTCCTTGTCCGGCTCCTGCTGCTGCCGCTCGAACTCACCACAAGGCAGGATGGCCCTCCCCCACAGCACCCGCAGCTGGCCTGCGGGCAGACCGGGACTCCAGCGCGTCTGGGCGGCACAGGCCCAGCAAACGGGGTGCGGCCGGTGGAGTGGCCCAGCCCCGGAGGAGCAGCATCCGCCCGGAGCAGGCCCGGCCATGGGGCCGGTGCACTGCAGCATGGCGGCCTCCCCGAGCTAGGGCACGCGCCCCACTCCGCTGCCGCTGCTGCTGCACTGGGCCCGGTCCGGGGGGCAGCGGGCGGGTGGCAGCCTGTGCCGGGCTCCCGCCGTGGGCCGGGGAGCCAATGCCCCCCCCCATGGGGCCCGGCGGTCGGCCCACGCAGGCCCCCGTCCCCCCGACCGGGCCCCAAGGGCCGCATGGACCCTCGGCCCCAGCGCGGGCAAGCGGGGAGCCGACCACGTGGGAAGGGAGGAAAGAGCCAGGCGGTGAGGCCTTCCGCTCCCATGACCTCCCCCGTGGTCGGTCGCCGCCTGGCCCCACCCCTTGGCCCACCGCTGGCCACCACGCAGCCGGTCCGGACCCGCTCCGGGGAGGCCAGGCCCTACGGCGGGCGCGGAGGGATTTCAGAGCCCAGCAGCCAGACTCCTCCTCCCCCCGCACCGCCCGGAGAGGCGGGCGGCGCGCCTTTCATTTAACAGTGTTTATGTTTCAATTAAGCTGGAACAACCAATTTTAATAGTTTTACTTTCAGAGATTAAAGTTGATACAGTCAGGAATGTTTTACTTTCTTTCCAATGTTTCAGTGGGTTCCTGGATGAAACCCCAAAATATATTATTAGTACTGGCATATTTCAAATTATACCATGAGATTAGAATCTATTAAACTTAAACATTCATCTAGGAAAAAAGAAGACAGATAAAGTGCTTCTAAGTATCAGGTGCTTTAGGCCCCTGAAGGTAAATGAGAGCACATCTTTTTTGAGAGGGAAAGGGGCCATGAAGAGGGGCATGCACATTTGAAATTTATTGAACACTTACTATATGAAAAGGATTTTTAGACAAAAGATTATGAAAGGTTTTATGAAGGCAGTGGCAGCTCATATGGTGATTGTAGACCATAATTTATGACCACCTCAATGCTACAGAAATATGGCTTTTCCCCCCCACATTTTCTACTTTATGACATAGGTGTCATTACAATTATTGTGTCTTTTCATGATTAGGTTGGACTGGATTAGGTTCCTATCCTGAAACAGAATTAGAGAGAGAAAATTTCCACTCATCCCATTCCCAATGTAACCTAGCAGACAGGAATCCTCTCTACTATTCAGAGTTAATAAACATTTGTCTTTTCTCCTTCTCCCCTCCTCTTCCTCTTCCTTATAGTAGAGATAGTAGTAATGGTAGTATACAAACAAGCCAGAATTATTCTAACAACATTAATTACGCTTTCATTTATCCTTTCACTTATACTTCAAGTTACATTTTTATGTCAGATTTTTTTTCAAAAAACGAAGATAACTTGTACTAAATTAAACAAACATGGCAGATTTACTATAAGATAGGGGATGATTTATGACCCAAAGCGCCACAGTGTATTCAGGCCTAAAGATAGGAGAAGAATCGGGACCTGACTATATATGAACTCAGTAAGGAGGCTCCCGCAGTTTTTTCTCTTTGCTTTTTTTCCGTATATCTGTAGCTCTGTTTCCTCTATTTTTACATCACATGACTAGAGGTAGGTGGCCACTCTGCAGCTTCAGGCAGCTGGCCAACATTAACGGCCATCTTTTGAGCCCTGGTCCAAATTCCTAGGGAAGGAAATTTGACTATGAGAGATCGGGTCAGGTATGTAAGACTGATCCAAAGAACTTTAGCTGTAGAGTCAAGTTCACTTAGAATACACATGGGAGAAAATGCCTGGAGAGAGAGATACTGTCTGCATTCTCCACGATCTGAATGAATCAAAGAGGGGAATTTGCCAAGTTCACACAGGAAATAAATAGCAAAATGGGATTTCAGGACACAGATTTTTGTCTGTGTTTAAAGCCCAAGTAGCTTTCATTGAATTGTGTTGACACTTGTATTAGTTTTCTATTGCTGCTGTAACAAATTAATATAAACTTAGGGTCTTTAAAACAACATAGATCATTACCTTACAGTTCTGGATGTTAGAACTCTTTCATGAGTTGGAAGGGCCATGCTTCCTCTAGCGGCCCTAGGAAGAATGCATTTCCTTGCCTTTTATGGCTTCTAGAGGCCACTTACGTTTCTTCACTCATGGCTCTTCCCTTGCATCATTCCAACCTCTGTTCGCATTTTTCTCTTACTCTGATCCTCCTGCTTTCCTCTTGTAAGAACACTGGTGATGGCTTTTGATCCACCTAGATAATCCAAGATTATCTCTCCATCTTAAAACCCTTAATTTTTTACATCCCTAAAGTCCTGTTAGCCGTATACGGTAGCACATTCACCAGTTCCAGGGATTAGAGTATGGATATCTTTGGGGAGACCATTATTTATCCTACCATAGCTCTCTCATTTCTACTTAGTATCACCATGGAATTTATCTTTTAATCTTTTTATAACTTCACATTTTATCTATTTCTAGTTATTCTTATTTATCTATCATTATGACCCTATTTGACAGGGGGAAAAAAGAAAGAAAAACTATTTTTCTTTGTTTCACTTTTACATTACTTGACATTCTGTCATACTTCCAATAATAAATATTTTTTGGTTTTGGTAATTCCTAGATAGTTAACCTCTTCTGTAATTTATGCATTTTTTGAGATGGACTTTGAGTCAAAGCTTTAAGTTTTATAGACAGAGATGTCAGAGCAAAGAGAGGGTATTTCATTTTGAAAGATTTTTATGAACAAAGGCACAGAGCAAGATATGCCTGGTATAGAAAATAGGCCTGTAGGGAACACTTGATGGAAGGATGAGAGAGGGAAGTGAATTGGGAATCATATTTTGGAAGCTATCAAATTAATCAGTAGTTTAATTATGTGGTATGATTGATGGGGAAATTATCATCTCAAAATTAAGTTTTCTGTAAATCCATTCCTTTAAAAATGTGTTCATATTGGAGAAAAATGCTCATTTTTTAAAAAAGCTTGCCATTCTTTACATATACATGGGTTCTACCTTTAAAATTCGAAAAGGTTTTTAAAAAAATTGTACTATTTATTATTATTTAGAGTAGACAGACACACTCATTCACCTACAAAGCTACGAACACATTAGTAGCACCTCATGCAATGCTGGCTATAGAACAGGATTAGAGCACTATAGACATACACCTTTGAACAAGAGTTTGTTTATTTTGCTTATCTCATTCTGTAATTCAAATTATTTTTAATAGTATTGAGTGGTTTCAAAGTGTGGAGATTATTCTATATGTAAATTGTTAGGCAGTAAGTTCCCAGTTGTCATGTACATAATTCTTATTGTATTTATCTTGGGTAGATTATTCATATTAATGTTAACAAAACTCAGCTTAATTTTACAGACATTGAGGACCAACTAACTATGAAACATTTTAGTATGTTCAACCTTGGAGCAAAACTGAGTTATTGAATTTAAGCTCACTGTATAAATGAACAATTTTGGCACCCATTAGATTAAAATGATTAAATTGCTTCTCTCCTGTGTCTCACATTCACATAGGAAGTTTTGTACTTTTGCTTAACCACAAAGTACTTTACCCTCTAGAAGGGAAAAAAGTAATCCCATAGTTTTTTAATGAAAGGGACATTGTGTTATGTGTAACTTAATGTTTCCTCTAGATTTACTATTTTAGAAAAGGCTAGAAGTGGAAAGTATTAGAAACTAGTGGCTTACAATGACATCATTCTGTATTTAATTAAAATGTGTCCTTAATACTTCACTAAAATTTTCAAAACCATAGAACCTTATCTAATTCCATTTTTTACTTTTAAGAACTGTAGCTCTTAGAATTTTCATGTTTGAAATTAATTTTCTGAAGTATGATAAGTCATTTAAGCAAATTTAACTCAGAACTGTTTTTGCCTACCAACATTTTCCTTGTGACTATGTTTATAAAGAAAAATTTCCATAATGTTTACAGCTTAGTCATTTACATAGCTGATGTTTATTAAGTGCCACATATTTATAAATGCAGCTGTATCAAGATATGAAGTATTAGAGATATAAAAGTATACAACATATAAATTTTATTTTAATAATAGCATTGATATACAGTTAAGTATTCTATATAATAAAAGCCTAATATGCGTATCAACCGAATGGTGGAACAACTGGTAGAATGACTGGTTACTATGATGAGCACTGACCACTAGGGGGCAGATGCTCAACACAGAAGCTGCCCCGAGCCTGCAGGCCCCAGGCCAGCCAAGGCGGATGCCAGCGGCGACCCCCCCCACCCCAATCGCCCCACCGGTTGCCCCACAGATTGGCCCTGATCGCCGGCCAGGCCTAGGGACCCTACCCATGCACGAATTTCCTGCACTGGGCCTCTAGTATAGTACATAATGGGATAAGTGCTGATAAAGACGTGTAGAGGTGCCAAGGAAGGACCGCGGGATGTCACAAAATGTTTTCTAGAAGTAAATTATGTTGTAGATAAGTCTTAGGAGCCTGTTGATTATGAGCTTTTGGTCCCTTTAAGAGAGGGTTGGAATTCTCCCAGCTTAAGCTCTGCAAATGCTCAGAGCAGCAAACTGCAAGCATTATTAATGCAGCATATTTCCAAAGGGAGGACTCTAGCCTGTATAATAGCATCGAATCACCATTGATTTTTATATATAAACACTGACTCAGTTATCTATGAGGCAAGCAAAGAATGGATGAATAAAACCCAAGATCACTTTATATTACTTCAGTGCTTTAATTCACTAACTCATTTACTGAAGTTGACCAATAGAAGAAAATGACATCATTTATCATGGTGGCATTCTTATAGTCTTTTAGAGGCTCTCTGAACAATTTCATTTTATATTATGAAAACTTGAAGTATACAGAAAGATACTGGAGAAATGCTAGATCTAGGATCTCACTGCATTTAAGTTTTGGCACAATCCTGTGCCATCTGGATGACCCACCCTAACACCTGCCACTGCAGGTGGATCTGGCTCACCTATCCTCTAGTGTTCCAAGCTTCAATGGAGCCAAATACCATAACGCTCCATATTCATGAGAGAATAGAGTATATATGAGAACATTTCGGAAATGACAATTTATAGACCATCTGAGGCTTTATAATAAACAGTACAAAGGTAGTTGTAATGCCTTTCAAATATTATTTTTCCTCTCACTTTCCAGAAATAACCACTAAATGCAACTGATCATTCTTTTAATTATTTATAATACTCATACATATTCTCTCATATATATTCTTTTGTACCTGTATATGTATTTTTCCAATAGAATTATTAAGTTATTTCTTTATATCAAAGTATGGAATATTAGTTCTGTAGGAAAAACAGGAGATAGTGGTGGGGTATCAGAATTGGGTTTGATGTTACAACAACTTGACCCTATACTATCTATTGACTGAATTTTTCATGAATTCATATTATTTTAACATAACAATAAACAAGAAAAGCATAGTTTTGGTATATTACCTTATATGTGTTTAACCTATAGTGGGATAAAGTTGAATATAGTCCAATAAAAATGTAGCATTATTGCTTGGAAATAGTCAAGAAAATTAAAAGCTTACTAAACTGTAACATTGTATGAATGTGTTCATAGGACACTTTCTAATAGGTAGGATAGCTAATGGAAGCCACAACCGAGGAGTAAAAGCGGGTAAATAGGAAATTGTGCTTAGAAAAACACAGTCAAATAGTAAAATGGATGGACATAAAGAACTGAATGCTAAGCAGTGCATTGATCTGATGCATTCTTACCAGGGAGTTCATAGAGATGGAAGATTACAGAGTGAATGTCACTAAAGGCTCTTCTTGGCCATAATGCACTTTGGTTAGGAGAAATAACTATCATAAAGAAGTATCAAGGTCTTTTTGTGTGTATGTTTTTGTTTTTACATGGGGACTGAATCTTACAATGACCAGAGACCTCCATGACCAAGACCATGGGGCTTAAGTCATGATTTCAAGTGTATTTTCCCTTGTCTAGTCTGGCACCCTGTGGCCACAAAACTTTGTAAACCACAGTGTTAATGTCAGAAGAGATACTCTGGCACATGTGTCCATTGCCAGGACTATAAAATATGTGGGTGCTATCCATAAAATTGTGCTCATGGTTCTATAAGCTGAGTATTACTGTTCTTTCTCAAAGTGTCAGGCAACCACCTGTCCAGTTGGTTTATACATTACTTCATAGACTTACTAAGAACAGTGTGGTCATTGTGTTGAGGGTTACATGGGCAAGCTGTAATTGGGGTAAATCAAAGGACCATTGATAGAACCAAGGAAGAATCTGGCTTTTCTTAACTTATATTCTCTAAAGTTTAGTTTTCTTTCATAAATCTCTGTATCTTCATCCTTGTAATGAAAAAGCTACAGGAGTTCCAGGCTGATCACTCGTGTCCAGAGTGAGGAGCAAATTGCAGTGGCTGTCTTTAAAAATGTAAGGGGCTGTCTTTCCCAGAATTTTCCAGGAAACTTCAACCCCACAGATCTAACTGAAATAAATTGGGTTGAACCCTTTAAGTTAATTGCAGGTTCAAAATCATTTGAACTACTTGTCATAGGCCTGGATTCTAAAAGCCACTGGCCACAGCGTTTAAACTTCTATGCCCACCCAGGAGCTGAGGATGGGATGACGAGCTGTGTGGAGCTGATTTTAGGTGAACTAAAATCAGGTTCTCAGGAAGAGGAAATGATTATTAAGAAGCAATGACACAGTCCAATATAACATATTTTTCAAAATAAAAATTGTACACATTATCAGGTACTAATAAATATTTTACAATGGAAACAAAAAAAGGATATTTGAAATTCACATCCTTCTAAAAAATTGGGAAGGCTTTCTCCATTCATCCTTTATAGCAATGCTACAATTATTTCAGCAATCTGGAGAGACCCAGTAGGTTAACTTATTAGTCCTTTTAATTCCATCAGGATTAGTCCGACCCATTTCCACTTGTTTCCATCAGCATCCTTGGAAATAGTTATTTTGTTTACATACATTTGGTGTCTTTGCCATCCCTAATTTGATCACCTGCACCTGGAAAAATGGTACTTTCATTTGAAGATTCAGGTGTTCTCATTAAGGAACAAAGAATTACATAAGCTTCCTGCTGGCTGAACAAATTTTAATTGTTCTCACATAAGCTCCTCACCTGCTTACACATAAATTTTATATGAAAAGCAAAACAAAAGAGTATCTTTTGACAGAGCGGTAAAAATATTCCATGTTCTCTAAAGAGAAACAATTTTAATTGGAATAAGCTGGCAAAGTTCTGTAGATTGGCACCCTTTACTATATGGAAAAATCTCAGTCACTAATACTATTGAATACTAATTAATGTAATAATAGTATGAATGAATACTAATACCACTGACAGAGTGAATGTGTTGTAAAGAAAGGACACAAACAGCTATTAACAAATGTGAAATATATATTTTTTTACTTTTTAGCATTCAAATATAGTTTTAAAAATCATTATCTACAGCCCAGCCGATGTGGCTCAGTGGTTGAGCAAGGATCTATACATACTCAATATCAACAAAATATCTCACCAAATTTTATATCAATTACAAATTGAAATAACATTTTGGATATATTAGGTTAATAAAATACATTATTAAAATTATTTTCACTTGATTCCTATTTATTTTTTAAACTTAGCTCATAAAAGATGTAATGTTATATATGTGGCTAACATTTGTGACTTGCATTCTATTTCTATTGTACGGCATTGGTTAAGACATCTCATGAGGAGGGATGGTTAGAGTTCAGTTGTATGAGAGCTAAGCACCCTCACATAAATACCAGTAGCCGGATTTATTGGGATTAAAGTGAAATTTACTGAAATCTCAAATCTTTAAGACTCTCAGGAATAAGAGCAAGTTTTAGTCTCATATAATTATAATCTAGTCAGAATCACGATAAATAATAATCTTAGCTTGGAAAGAAACTCATTCTGAAGAAAGAAGAAAGCAGTATTAACCAAATAAGGAATGATTATTTGTTAAAAGCCAGAGGAAAGAAATAGTGTTGAAAGTAACAGGAAATCTTGGCAGTCAGCTTACCTTCTGGACTAGTCATAATAAAGACAGAGTAAAATTACAGTGAACCTAAGAAAATGATACTTGGCTGAGGCGGGAAGTACTCTGAGAGCTGAGGGTGCACTGATTCAGACTTAGCAATGGACTAGAACACGAGAGTGAAGAGGATTTTCACCCCAGTTTCCAACTCCCACACCTCGGCTTGGTGAGCTGCCAAAGACGAGCAGGGAGGAGGGCATCATCTTTGGAAGGTAGAGGATGTCACCAGAGACACAGGCTTGTCATCTCTGTTGGGACACCTGAGTTGCAGGAGCCTGTAGTTGAATGATTCCCCCACGAGGTTCAGGAAGTAGCCCTAGGGATTTGGGGACAATATTTGCAAAGTTGACACTAATGGGGCTGTAGCTAAGGCTTCATGTTTGATTGTGTTTATTATCATGACCTTTGCTTACTGTTCATGTGACCTAAGGCGAATGTGGATTACAATTTAGAAGGTAATGGTCGTTTAAAGACCATTCAGATTGAGGGAAAGGGCCTAACACCATTAAACTTTAATCTGTCAGCAAATCCATCTATAATAATGTGTGACTTTTTCTCATCAGCTTCACTGGCTTGGAGCACTAATGGATAACAGTGATTTGATATTCAAATTAATTACGAGTGACTTTACACATTAGCTGGCCATTCTTTCTTTCTCTCTATAACTCTACCTAGAGAAATTCCTGGCTGCTTTTAAATGACAGTTTCGTAATGTTCATCTGCCCAGGTATTCAACTACAGAGGTTTTCACAATTCTTCTTATTTTTAAAATAAACAGCTTTTCAGCTTCTTTAAGTATATGGGAATCAATTATTATATTCAGCATAAAAACTGAGAGACATTCAATAAAAATAAGCTACTAAATGTCTATTAGTATAAACATCACTTTTATACCAATCAAATATAATTAACATATATATGAAAATCAAATTAATGTAGTGATAACTGAAGTATTAAAGGTTATACAAATATAGGCATTACTGTTTAGAGAAGCATTTAAATGTTTTAATTATGTAATTCTCAAATACCTGTTTGAGTCAAAAAATCATATAACAAATACATATTTACAACCCATATGCATCTCTATTCCTTTTATATAAGTAATATTTAAACATATTTGTGGTATATTTGCAAACATTTTTCTATGTAATCTCTGTTATTTACAAATATGCTATTTATGATTATGTGAACATGTATGTATATTTACATGACCATATATACATACATTTTTATATACCTATGTGTGGCTTTTAGCTGTTTTTTATATAAATGGGCTGATACCAAATAATAATAGGATACTTGGGAACTTGACTTTCAATCAACCATATATCTGAAAATCTTCCCGTATCAGCACATCTAGATCTAGTTATTCTTTTAAAAGGCTGCTTAGATGTTCATAGCAGAGGCAAAACATAGTAAATAGTATAAAATAACTTTCAATAAAGTTGAAGAAAGCAAGTTGCTTTACTTAAGAAGAAATAAACTTTATTTTTTAGTCTAGAGTATGTGAGCTTCCAAGAGTTTCAAATATGAGAGGTTCCCGTGTGTTATCATGTCCATTTGCATAGAAGGAAACCATGTCTAACGAGTGTAAGAAACTTACCCCAGGTCAGCTAGTGGATTGTGTGGCGGTACCAGTTCACAGCCTTCCATTAAGGGTGTACACGGATAGACTTCTGAACTGAATATATAGTTGTGATAAAGCAGTATTTCTGATTGAGGGGAAAAGCCAAAAAAATATCAGATAGATATTATGGAATATAGGATGTGACTGCTATTAAAAGAAAATGGAATCAGGAATCCCTAAGTGACTAGGACAGGATGGCAGCAACTACCCGACATATGTGCAGATACATTGCTTGGATAAATCGGCATTTAGTAGTACAGTTGTTCATATGGAAAAACATATAATACAGGAATAAATTATAATACAGGAATAAACTGTGGTTTCACGTACTTATAGCTGTAAACCTATGTTTGCCCACCTCTGTATATTTAAAAATCTAAGTGATCTGCATTCCATTTGCAAAGATGGGAACTCAGCAAATTCTACTGAAAATTATAACGAATTCTTCTTAATTCCCTATGATTAATATCTGAAGACACATTTTAGAGTAACGTGTCCAAAAAAAGGAAGGAGCATATGCATACCCACAGTCCTTTCCTTTCTCACCTGCTTAAAAAAAAAAAAAAAAAGAGTTTGCCAGCGTGGCTCCTGGTCTTTACTAGGTTTAATCAGGGTAATAGGTAGGAAAAAAACAGATGCCAGGAGTACTACACTGCCTTGGAAAGGACAGCTTTATTTCTGAACGAGAAGTGACACATTTATAAAGGCTGGAAAGGGAAGGAAGTTTTTAAACATTTGGAGAAAAGACAGAGATCTATCTGGGCAGCTTCTGTATAAATGAGGTCAGAAGACAGGAAGGAGTTTTGTTGTACATTATGAATGGGATCTTTTTTTATTTTGCCATTTATAAAAGACTTTAGTAAAGATTGGCAAACTTGTTATTTTTCAAATATGAAATTAAATGGTTAAAGAATAATTTGAAAAATATAGAATTAATTTGATGAAAAGTATTTAGTATGCTGAATATAGCATACTATTCAGTAGGTACAATTGAACAGAACAACTGGAATAAACAAAAAAATAGCAAGGATAGATATAGAATGTCTTGAAAGAGAAATACAGATACATTACATTATTATTGAAATAGTCTTGAAATAAATACTGAGTGTCAGCTGGTAATAATGATTTCTTAAAATATTTCAACATGAAAAAAGGAACCATGATTAAGACTGAATTGTAAGAAAGTGAATCTTTTAGCAAGTTGCAGCATAGATGTAACTGAAGAGAAATAGAAACTATGCAGGAATGCTTGGACCAGGAGGTCACAATTGGATTCCAAGTCAGGGCGCATGCCTGGATCGGGGACTTGATCCCCAGTAGGAGGCGTGCAGGAGGCAGCCAATCAATGATTCTCTCTCATCATTGATGTTACTATCTCTCTCTCCTCCCTTCTTCTCTGTAATCAATAAAAATATATTTTAAAAAGATAATAGAAACTATATAGGAAAGTACTAACCTACAACAGGTGTGATTAATTAAGAAAGGGTAAACTGTTCCCTATGGGCACTACAGTTGATCCTTGAACAACATGAGGTTTGGGGGCCTGACCTGCATGTAGTCCAAAATCCACATATAACTTTTGATTTCCCCAAAACTTCAGTTGTCCCTTGGTATCTATGGGGGATTGGTTCCAGGACTCTTGCAGATACCAAAACCCACAGATGCTTAAGTCCCTCGTATAAAATGGCATCGATCAATGCATACATACAGTGGGCCTCCTACATCCACAAACTCCCAATGGTGATGGAAAATACTGTTTTCAATCTGGGGTTGGTTGAATCTGCTGATGACAAACTGAGGATACAGAGGACTGACCATATGTTTATTGAAATGAATCTATGTTTAAGTGGGCCTGTGCAATTCAAACCCATGTTAAAGGTCAGCTGCATTAAAACTAACATTCTCAGACAATAAATAGCAGGCATGTAATTGGATTTCTGAACTAACCCAGATTTATTTCTATGAGACGTATTAAATGTAAAACAGAATTTGAAATATTATATGTAAAATGGAATTAGTAGTATATCCTATGTATTTTTCAATCAGATACTCCAAATATCTGAAAGTTAAGCACAAGAATGAGTGATCAACTTTATTTGTAATATATTAGGAATATATTTCCTATAAACCTCAATGCTATGATATTAGTAAGTAGAATAACCTTTGAGCCTTAGCCTCAGGAGAGTATGCATTAATAAAAAAATTTTTCATAATATTTTAAATAAAATTATAGTTAACACTTATTGGACACTTACTATATTCCATGAATTTGCTAAATTCACAGTAAGGTATAGTATTAACTCATTTAATCCTCAAACAACTCTAAGAGTTAGTTATTTAGAGAAAAGAAGTCTGAGACATACATATGTTAAATAACTTGCTCACATCACCCATCTTCTACGTGGTGGAGACAACACTTGAATCCCAGAAATGTGGTGTAAGAGCTTGCAGTGTTAACCACTACTCACCATTGCTTCACTCAACAGTTAATCCAACCTATTTTTAAAAGCCACAGCAAAGTTCATTTTGAGGGGAAAGCAATCACTCTTGAAAGGCACAATTTTAAAACTGATTTGATGACTTTTAAGTGGAAGACTTTTCTACATAATTACTTCTTTATTTTTCAAATAATAAAGGGGTTCTTGTCCATGTTGTAGAACTGTTATGCCAGGTCTACAACACTGTGTTCTAATCTAATTGTTTGCATTCCCCATATTATTCACATATATTCATAGTGAATAAGCTGAAAATTAAGTTTGCTTTAATTTTCAAGAGATGCTGCCAGATAATTCATTATATATTTCTTACCAACCTCAAATGACTTAAAATTCTATTAATTTGAAAGAGATGGGAACTTACATAATTTCTTTACAAATTGCTTGACATGTTTGCATTGTTGACATTTTCTTCATGCAATGATATTCTGCACAAACTTCAGTTTTTTTGGTTTGTTTGGTAAAGTTTAGAAAGGAGTAAAAGAGAGACAGTGAATTTTAAGAACTTCGTAGCATCCAGTTTTTCTCAGATACATAGTCATCCTAACCTTTATTTTATAGCCTTCAATGTACAAAATGCAGAAATATGGCTGTTCCAGTAAGAATGACCTTGAAGTTTTGTATGTTGAAAGAAATGGCTTGAATATAGCAATTTCAGAGCTCAAGGAAACCTGGAGTCTGTATTTATATTGTTGACTATAGAGATTATTTCCTTTGCTGGTGGATGGTGGGTAATGACAGACTGCACATAAAGAAACGGAAACCTGTAGATTTTTATTATAATGTTTCAAGGAAGATAAGTTTACTTAAAAGCAACCTCTATTATAGCCTCTTTTTTGGCTTCTTCTTGGTCTTTAAAGATAGGATCTTAACGATTAAAATAGCATGCCAAATCTCTTTGGCTGCTTTAAAGTGATATAAACCTAAAACATTGTATCAATATAACAACTAGCTAGGACCTTTAAGATTCTCGAGAATTGAGATGATTACTCTTTTAGTGGTCCCAAACACATTGGAGATCTGATGAAAGCTGTGCTTGCTCTTCTTAGAAGAAGGTACATTTAGCTCTAACTGCAACATCTGCTGTTGGCAGGGACTCAGACGGCCCTGTGACCCAAAGGTCCAATAAAATCAGATTCACAAATTCTAATCTGATCCAATGCAATTGTTTGTTTCATCGATAATAAAAATGGTTTGACAAGATAGAGATGCTGACATGGGGATCTGTGTTCAAATGAGTGCATTTACCTGTTTACATGTGCATGTGCAGTGATCTATTTACTCTTTGTAATTTACATTGAGTTTCAAGTTTCGGTAATCCATTCTCTGCTTCAATTTTCACATCTTCCTTCTCCTTTTCTCTCTGGGTATCACTTATAAGAGGGCACTTGTCATTGGACTTAGGTCCACCAGAGTGCTCTCATTTTGAGATTCTTAATTATATCCATAAAGACCCTTTTCTAAATAAGGAAAATGTATCTCCAAATAAGATTATATTCACATGTTCTGGGATGTCAATATATGTTTTGGGGGTAGCATTCAAACCACTACAGTTACCATCACTGATCATCTGTTGGTTAAATATATTATTTCTTTCGATCTTACCAAAGTACTGTGAAGTAGGTAGCAGGGTACCCATTGCAGATGAAAAACTTGAGACCCACAGAAGTTAATTAACAACCAGACTTCAAAAGCTTAGTCAGTGGTGTTCTTTTTTAGGCCCATATTTCTCACTGCTCAAGGCTTAATAAAGAGAGCTTAACTAGTTACCCAGAGTAAAATAAAACAAAGTTTCTTAAAGTCCTCTCAGACTTTGTGATTTAAAGTCTGGTTCTAAAGAAATGGCTTGAATATAGCAATTTCAGAGCTCAAGGAAATATATGTATACAAATAGTTGAGGTATAAATAGAATGTAAATACAATAAAGAGAAATATATATAAATTTTTAAGGCTATTGAGAGGAAGCAGATTTACCCAGCCATTTATCAATTTATGGTGTCTTAATACCCTGATAGTGAGGCTGAATGTAAATGCCTCATGAGACATTCATTGTATATTATTATTTTAATACCCATGTATGCAAATCTTCACTGTATTACTTAATAGGCATTCAATCATTCACTTATTTAATATTAATGGAGTTCCAGAAAATAGTTATACACTCAAGATATAATCCTATATAATAAAAGGCTAATATACAAATCAACCAAAGGCAGAATGTCTGTTCGCTATGACACACACTGACCACCAGGGGGCAGACGCTCAACACAGGAGCCGCCCCGCTGGTGGTCAGTGTGCTCCCACAGTGGGAGTGCTGCTAAGCCAGAAGCTGGGCTCATGGCTGCCGAGTGCAGCGGTGGTGGCAGGAGCGTCTCCTGCCTCTGCTGCAGCACTAAGGACCCCTCAGGGGATGCCCACCTGCAAGGGGCTCAGGCCGGGCTGAGGGAACCCTCTTACCCCCACCTCAGTGCATGAATGTTGTGTACTGGGGCTCTAGTGGTAAAAATAAAAAGACTCATATTGTCTCAGTCACTATGTACATGCTGGTGGGAGAGTTATACAGCAAAGAAATGAGAAGACAAATATATAAAGTGATTGCTAGTTTTAGTGAGTACTATGAAAGCAATGGGAGGCTCTTAGGGAACAGTGGAGGGAATCCTCGTTCATGTGGGATGGCCAGGGAAAGCATCTCTGTGAATGGGGCATTATTGCTGAGGTAGAAGCATAAAGAGCGACTTACCCTTGAGAAGAGCAAAGAAAGAACACTGTAGGCTGAGGGAACAACATATGCACATCACTTAAGACCTAAGAATACTTAGTGTCTTCAAAGAATTGAAAACAGGGATTAGTATGGGAGTGTTACAGACTATGAAATAGGCAGGGGCCAGAGAATTCCAATTGTTGTGCAAGGTAAGGGAAGGAGTGAAGACTTTTCTTGGATGTATTCAGCAAACACTGCAGGGCTTAAGCAGGGAAATGAAGTAACTGAGTTCCTTTTGGGAAGATTGCTTTTGTTGTTAATGGAGCATGGGTTGGAAGCTGGCAAGAGTGGAGGAGGAGGGAGCAGTGAAGAGGCTTTGAGAACTTAAAAATTATCTGTCAATATTCACTTAAATAATCGCCAGTCTCTAATATGTATGTTAAGAGTATGTTGAGCTTTTTAAAAAAATGCCTCATGCGTGCCCCCAATTGGGGATCGAGCCGGAAGCCTGGGCATGTGCCCTGACCGGGAATCAAAACAGCCACCTCTTGGTGCATGGGACAACTGAGTCACACCAGCCACAGGTTGAATCTTTAAGAGTGAAAGAATACACAATGGTTGAGACTTAGAAAATATCTATTGAATTTTATTTAAAAAAAAATTTTTTTTGAGGAGTTAAGGATCTCAGTCATGATATGAATCCTTGAAAGATGCTGAATCTTGTGAAATTTTAAGTCTTAATTCCAAACTTAATGCCCTGTGGAATGACTTTAGCATTCTGATATTACTTTTGAAAAGCCAGGATAATAAATTAGTTTTAGAGTAGGTATATACAAGGCTTAGTTTATGACATTTTAGACTACTTAAAAATAATTTAACTTTATTCTTAAAATCCAAATTCAACATCTAGGGGACATAATAAACTATGCAATAGTTAAGATCTGATATTATCATTTTTGACATAGAATCCCACATATTAATAGATACAAGAACAAAGGAATTTAAAAAAAATTATTGGCAGTTGTATTCATTGAACAAACATTCACACTTAGTGTGTCATATTTGCTTGGAACAAGTGTCAAAAATGAAAATAATGTAGCCCTTGCCTTCAAGGCAAAGGGCAGAGGGTTATATAAATTAACAAATATAGTTCAATGGCATAAATACTGAGTTAGAGAGGATTAAGGGGGTGAAGAAAATACATTTATCAGACTGAAAGCTAAAGAAGGCCTCCCACAGAGGAATTATCTATAGGAAATAGTTGGATGAAGGAATTGGTGAAATCGTTGATGAAAGAGTTGGAATTAGCTACACGAAGGAGAGCTGGGGAAGTGCCTTCCAGACAACTGGTAGTCATTCAGTTAGTAAGATACAAGGAAATAATCAGAGTCTAAATGGAGGAAGGATCAATGAAGGTAAATAGGAAGGAATGACCAGGTTAGATAGTAAGTGTATAGAACATACAAATTTGATGATAAAATGGAAATGAGCAAACTGATTAAAAGAAAAGCATCTAAAATGACTAAATTTGAGTATATGATTTCAGCCATAATGAAGGTGGTGATAATGGTGAATGAACTTATGTGCCCCTTACTTAGTTTGCAGTATAAGTGATTAGTGTCAGGAGAATGAAATTGAGAGCAATTAAGAAATGATAACATTTCTTGAGCAAGCCAGAAATTTTCCATTTTAAAAATAGGAAATAAAGAGATCAGAACAGTCTACCTATTTATAATCCTTCCTGTTGAGTTTTAGGAAGGAGTTTGGTAAAAGGTATTTAAAATGTCAAATTTATCCCCTTACCAAAGTTGATAATTTTATTACTGTTGTGGATGTTTTTTTTGTTTTTTTTTTTGTTTTTTTTAATGGAATTGACTCATAGAACTAAATTAATTGGTAGTTTAGGCACAAAGAAGAGTGTGCTTTGGTTAACTAACCTGGGCAAAAGCAGGAATCTTTATCATGTTCCTAAGAATGACTCACTCTTTCAGTGAGCTAATTCATTGCTAGTCTTGAGAGCTTGTTTGGAGGTTCTAGCAGGGGAGCGCAGCTACTCGTATACCCTTGACCGAAGACTAGTCCTCTCCTGGCGGGGGGGGGGGGGGGGGGGAGGTCGTCCTCTTCGACCGAGAGCGCAGCTTCGGGAGGGACGCACATGGATCGGTGAGGGAGGAGGGGGACACCCGCCTAGCCAGCCAGATCAGCCGAATCAGCCCTGGCGATCAATGGAGTGACAGATGTCACAGCCAGATCACCCTCGCATCCATGCTAGTCTTCCAAACACAAAAACAAGCCAGAATTTGGGGCTAGAGTAACTTACTTTTCTAGCTAGACAATCTTAAATTGGCTGTGGCAAACGTAAACTAAGAAAGGAAAAAGAAATAATTGTGGAAGTTAAAACTTGTTCCTAGAGTTTTTATTCAAATCTCCAATGTATCTATTAATTGAAAATTTATACAAAACATGTTGCATTGACCCAGGATTTCTATTATCCATTTCTATTATATTTCCACTAGAGGCCCGTTGCAGGAAGATTCCTGCAAGAATAGGGCTCCTGCTCCGCGGCCCGGCAGGTTTCCCTCCCGCTCCTGGTTTCCCTCCTGCTCCGCTGCCCAGCTGGTTTCCCTCCCGCATCCTGTCTCCACCTCCTTGGCTCCGTTCCTGTCTCCACCGCCTCTACTTTGCTCCCTTCTGTAGCACTTTGCTTCCATGTTGTCTTCAGTCTTCGCTCCCAGCAGTATATGCAAATTAACCGCCATCTTGGTTGGGTTAATTTGCATATAGTCACTCTGATTGGCTGGTGGGCATAGCAAAGGTATGGTCAATTACCATCTTTGTCTTTTATTAGTGTAGATTTTCTCAGTATATACCAATGATTGTATTGCAACAAGTGATATGTACAAATAACTGCCATTATAAAGGGCCAGTTTTAATCATAATTTGATCTATAATAACTATTCCAAGAATTTATGCAACTCTAAATTCTGTTTATTTGTATGTGTTACAAATGATAGACTGATTTCTTTTAAAAAAAATTTTTCTAAGATATTTTTATTTTTCAAATTCTACATTTTAATTTGAAATTTGGTTATAATTTTTAAAAAGAACAATCAAAAATTTTCTGCTAATTCAAACTGAGATTATTACACTAAAACATATAATTCCTTAACACTAAACTAAAACATATAAACATTTACATAGTTTATTATATAGTACACAGCTATGCATAATGAATAGCCAATAGCTTTAGTTTAAAAAAAAAAATCTCTGTCCTAATGATTGAAGTGTAATTAAATAACATGTCATTCAACTATGAACAGTAAAACCTAACAAAATTTTATACACTTCAACATATATCTGCAAATCATTAAATTTTATAATAGGATAAATTATATCTTTTAAAATATGTCTTTTTTAAAATGTATTTTTATTTATTTCAGAGAGGAAGGGAGAGGGAGAGAGATATAGAAACATCAATGATGAGAGAGAATCATTGATAGACTGTCTACTGCACGCCCCATATGGGGGATTGAGCCCACAACCTGACATGTGCCCTTCACTGGAATCAAACCTGGGACCCTTCAGTTCTCAGGCTGATCCTCTATCCCCTAAGCCAAACCAGCTAAGGCTTAAGATCTATCTTAATAAAGCATGGTCAAACAGCTCTTTATATATTAAATACAGTATGAGTAGTTAAATGAATTTCTATACATTTTTATTAATTCAAATAATGCTACTAACTATTCCATAACTTCTGTAACTTTTAATATTCAAGGATTTAACAAAGCTCCACAAGTTTAAAGGGCTGAAATTTGAATACACTGTCTTTGTTATGTCTACATTTAATCAAATTTAGGCATAATGCATTTTTTATTCTGAACTCATCTGCTCTTTATTATAGTGAATCCTTAATTTGTGGGTTTTCTCTCCTTAGTTACAACTGGTTCTATTATGAGTGGGAGTTTATTTGGAATAGTTGTGGAAGAAAATAAATATTCTTTACCTTAATTTTAATAATAGTCTTTCATTTATTTTATAAATTATAATCAATGCTAAAAACAGTTTGCTGTATTATCTGGTTTCTTTTAATAGTCCAACTATGGATTCTATCTTTTCATAACTACAACTTTATGAAAGATCATTGGCATAGCCATTAAAATACATTAAATGTCAGGAACCTAAGAAAACACTTTTGGAAGTATGCAAACTATTTTTATTATTGCATTGCAATGTTTCTTATGAGAAAGTTGTCACAGTTATAATTGGGTACAAACAATGTTCTTTCACAAAAACTTATAAAGGTATGACTTATGAGGTCATATCCTTTTTCTTACATATGCCAACATTCTGAGATAATATTTAGATTTTTTTCAAATTCTGGCAGTTATTTAGATTCCACATGTTCCTCAGAATCAATGTATTTTAGGTTTCTTTATTTAAAGATAAAAGAGGTGATTTTCAAATTGAAATAAATTTAATATAAAGACATTTTTGCTATTCCCTGTGGGTTGTTAACATATAAATTCTCTAAGATTACTTACACTTATGATAAATATAAAAGAATAAAAAAATATTATTTCTAATCCTCTCAATTGAGACCTTTTATTTTGCTTTTTTTTCCCCTAAATATATATTTTATTGATTTTTTACAGAGAGGAAGGGAGAGGAATAGAGAGTCAGAAACATCGATGAGAGAGAAACACCGATCAGCTGCCTCCTGCACACCCTCCACTGGGGATGTGCCCGCAACCAAGGTACATGCCCTTGACTGGAATCGAACCCGGGACCCTTGAGTCCACAGGCCGACACTCTATCCACTGAGCCAAACCGGTCAGGGCTATTTTGCTTTTTTATAATTAAAACACATATCACTCTACATTCTCTACCCTAGAGCCAATTTTTCTCTATTCTTGCTTTAAACCTGCTGTTATCTATCACATGCTTAATCTAGAATTAAAATTAGTTGATAATCTGCCAACACTTTCTTTATTCTTTGTTTCATTTTCATCTAGTTTATGCATATTAGAGAATTATTAGGCTGTAACTCCTTTAGGCAAAGCATTACACATCTGCATATTACATTACAATGATTTTCTCTACCTGTAAAATGCAGTACTGATCAAGTGACTACTTGCAAAACATACAGGGTGGGAAAAAGTAGGTTTACAGGTGTTCCTATGGAAAATAGTAAAATAAGTAATAATACAAGAATAAACTCTGTTTCAAATATTCACAACTGTAAACCTACTTTTGCCCTACCTTGTATGTGCCTTCTGTAGCTACAAGGGTATGTGTTGGATATTGCATTATTACCTAGTATTTTTAGAATAACATCTTGAGTCTTGGCAAGTTAATGACATCCTATTGTTCAAATTCTAGCTTAAGTTAAAATAGTAATGAGCATGAAAAATTTAAACTATACAACAAAATGCGACTATACTAGTACAACATATGGCTTTTAAAAAAATGTTCTTCAAAGTTTTGGTCCCATTGGATAAAGGAGCTATGTTTGTGTGTTTTTTCTAATTTTTATTAACTTATTCTTTACCCTTCCATTTTCCTGAGTCTTACATGGAATATGTCCAATTCTCTCCTATCTATCTATCTATCTATCTATCTATCTATCTATCTATCTATCATCTATCTATCTATCTATCATCTATCATCTATCATCTATCATCTATTGATCTAATCTGCCACATTATTATGACTACCTGACATTTGTAGCCAAATTAGCCATACACTGCATCTTATGGGATATGGAAGCCAAAGGCCTGTTTGAACACCTTTGCTGTCTGCAGTTACCAAGATAAAACATCTCCAGTTCGCACAGGAACACAAGGACTGGACAGTCAAGCATTGGAAAAAAGTCATGTGGTCCGATGAATCATGTTTCCAGTTGCATCATGCAGATGGCAGAGGGAGAATTTGGCAGAAACAGCATGAAAGCATGCACCCCACATGCATGAGTATAACCCTTCAAGCTGGTGGGGACAGTGTTATGGTTTGGGGCATGTTTTCCTGGCATGATTTGGGCCCTTAAATTCATGTGGAACAACATCTGAATAGCACAACATACCTAAGTATCGTTGCTGATCAAGTTCATCCTATTATGTTGATGGCGTATCCCAATGGAGATGGCTTCTTCCAACAAGACAATGCGCCATGCCACAGTGCTCGTATTGTGCAGGAATGGTTTCAAGAACATGAGGGAGACTTTACCTTGCTTAGGTGGCCCCCACAATCACCAGATCTCAATCCACTTGAGCATTTGTGGGATGAAGTTAAAAGAGCCATCAGGCTGCTGGTTCCACAACCATCAATCTCATAGAACTGGACAGTGCTATTCATCAGGCATGGTGTCAGATTCCTTGCATCATTTTTCAACATCTCGTGGAGTCAATGCCAAGAAGAATGGCCGCAGTATTGAAGGCAAAAGGTGGCCCAACGAAGTACTGATGGGGTGGTCATAATACTTTGGTCTCTCTCTCTCTCTCTCTCTCTCTCTCTCTCTCTCTCTCTCTCTCTCTATATATATATATATATATATATATATATATATATATATATATCCCACGTTCAAAGGCTGTTAAATCACGTTGTTTACCCATATCTTCAGAAAAAAAATCACTTCTACTGTCGTGGTAAACAACCTGCTTCCCTATTTATAATGGTTTGGCCCTCTAGCAACTTCAGTGTGAAAATAAGGCTAATTTGCCTACAAACATCAGGTGGTCATAATAATCTGGCCACTCAGTATATATATATGTATATCTTCAATATATATCATGTAATACATGTGTTTATACATAAATTTTCACATAATTATTTTTAAATTTAGATCTCTCTGGTATTTTGAATTAGATGATTAGATGGATAAGTGATACATATAAGTGAGATGAATATAAAACACTAAAGGCCTGATGCATGAAATTCATGCAAGAGTAGGCCTTCCTTCCCCCGACTGCCGGCACCGGCTTCCCTCTGGCAACCAGGACCCGAGCTTCCCTCGTAGCCTGGCTTCATCTGGCAGGACATCTGGTCTAATTAGCATATTGTGTTTTTATTATTATAGATATTATGTCAGCAAGAAAATGTTAAATCCAATTTATAGAACTTGAAATGATATAAAAAAATATAACTATCATAGAAATTAGTTGGATGTTTAGCTAATAACAACCAAAATATAGATTAGTCATACTCTTTCAGCATAACACATTTTACACATTCATTTGGGATATTGAAAAACTCACATTCATATAGCAAATTTACTTACAGAAAAAGAACATGAATGAGAAATGCCTTGGTAAGTTTTATTCATTCATGTTATCTATCCTGTGACTTTTTCCTCTTTCCTTTTAGAAAAAGAATCCCAAATTTTAGCTGGGCCTAATGCTGCCCATTTTAAACTCCACAATTTTCATTATCCCTTATAGTTTATATGCTATTGTCTGAAATTTTCCAATAAAAACTTGAAAGTATTAACTGTTATAACCCAATAGATACAGATGAGCTTCTAAAAGATACGTAAATTGAAAAATGAATGAACAAGGTATTTAGCACATGCAAATGGAAATTTTAAATTATTTTAACAAGATGACTAAATTTATTAATAAAATTTAATAAATGCTGGCTATGAGAAACAAATATTATCATTTGTATAATTCTTAGCATGAAATATGCTTTCATACATATGTTTCCAATAGATTTATATCTAATATATATTTCAGTGCATATTCTTTAATGGTAATATGACATCATTCACTGTAAATTCTCTTTTCTTTGTAAACTAACATAACTTAACACATTCTTTGAAGGCTTTAAGCTGTGCAACTGAATAATACTTAACAACCCATTGCCTAACTATATGAATAAAACTTTTTTCATAGTGCTCTAAGTAGCTGAATATATCTAGCTGTTTACAGGTTTGATGAAATTATAATCTGAAGGTGCCAGCGTGTATACTTGTCCTTCCATCAAGAATTTATAAATGATATTTTTCCCACAGACACAAGGAAAAATGTTAAAATATCTCTTCAATTATTCAAGGGGTAGAAAAATCAAAGGAAGAAGATGGCATATGCCTTTGTTGTTCAGAAAGAAATTGACCCACAGCTTAGAATAACATTTAATTATCACTGAGAACAGACTCAGTTGTTGTTGTTTCAGATAATTATGAGCCTGTCCTGGCTTCGTGGGCTGTCTCATAAGGTTTACACAGCAAGGGAGAGGAAGTCTCAGTAGGAAAACACTTTGAAGTATCCACTTGTATAGTGTTTGCTCTTATCCCATTGGCCAAAGAAAATCACATGGCCCAATACAGGTTTATGTGGGTGAGGATTACCCAAACTTGCAGAAATAGGTAATTGTGACTATTTTCTTAGCAATCTACTTCATTCTTAAAAAAGAAAGGAAGGAAGGAAGGAAGGTAGGAAGGAAGGACGGAAGGAGAAAGAAAGACACTTTATTTTTTCTTCCTCTTTTCCTCAGAATAAGGCCTCTACTTTTCATTATATGAAGTCTTTTTATGATAGACTATGCCTTCCCATTTTCTCTTACTGGGGAAAATTTCGATTCAATTTGATTGTTCTAGCTCTAGAAAATAAAAATTGTTTCTCTTCTATAGCTTTGTCTAAAATTCTAAATGGTGTTAGGAACACACTTGAGATGTCCTTCAGGATGAAAATTATGCACTAGATTTTTTAATGCAAGTCCCTGAGGGTGTTGTTTGCATTTCTATTTAGTGAAAAACTTCGAGAAGAAGTCAAGGTTATATTTGAAGATCAAGCTACAGTCTTGGTATTTATATATAAAATGTTGAATATTGATCAGAGGAAGGAGAGCGTATAGTTCTAAAATTTATAATATTACTCCATTTTGAAAACCTTACTCAGACCTTTAAAATTTTTTTACTGGCTTACAGAAGCAAAACAAAACTGATTAGATCTATTTTAAAAAATATTTTATTCTATAACATGCTAAAAGATAGTCTTATTCAAGATTATTTTTTTCTCACAAAAATAAGAACCCCAAAACACTGAAGTATCTGATAAAGAAGAAGCAGCTATTTTTATTATTTATTCCAAAATTAAAAAGAATACCATAAATATGTATATGTCTCTATTTATGGTGAACTATTTAGTTATCTTAAAGAGATAAAGGAAGCTAAAACATTAGATATTAAATAAGGTGAATTCCCTAATTATAGAGGTTATATTTAATTGCAAAGGTAAAAGAAAATGATAAACATATGCTCATTATTTGTGCTTAAGTCAAAATGTTTTTATCCTTTTGTTATTTTTATAACTGACCAGACAATTTTAGAATGGTGAGAGCAACAAACTAGATTTTTCCCTCCATTCTCAGAATTTCAATTTTTGCCAGAAAAAAAATCAATATTTCTATGATAAAATTTATCTTAAGACAATTGAACATTTGTGTACATGTCCATACACTGATACATGTGGTATGGCTTTTAATTTTATTAAGTACTAGAGGTCTGGTGCACGAAATCCGTGCACTGAGGGTGGGGGCGGGGAGGGGTGTGGCGTGTCCCTTAGCCTGGCCTACATCCTCTCACAGTCTGAGACTCCAGGGGGGATGTCCGTCTGTCAGCTTAGACCCAACAAGATGGGGTCTAAGCCGGAGTCGAACATCCCTCTTGCAGTCTGGGACCCTCCCTCCCTACCACCCGTCTGCTCGCTCTTTGCCACTCAGCTCGCTGCTCCTTAGCACTGCCGTGGAGGTGGGAGAGGCTCCCGCCACTGCCGCTGCGCTCACCAGTCGTGAACTCAGTTTCTGGCTGAGTGGCGCTCCCCCTGTGGGAATGCACTGACCACAATGGGGCAGCTCCTGCATTGAGCATCTGCTCCCTGGTGGTCAGTGTGCATCATAGTGACCGGTCATTCTGGTTGTTCTGCCATAATGGTCTCTTAGGCTTTATTATACAGATGGAACTACCTCACAGTCAATGTGCCCCCCTGAGGAGTCCTGGATTGCAAGAGGGTGCAGGCCAGGCCGAGGGACCCCAGTGGTGCACAATCAGGGCTGGAGAGGGATGTAGGAGGTAGGCCAGTTGGGGAGGGACTGCAGGAGGGCTCCAGGGCTTGTCCGCCCTATCTTGCTCAGTTCTGATCGGCCGGACCCCTGCAGCAAGCTAACCTTACAGTCGGAGCATCTGCCCCCTGGTGATCAGTGCACGTCATAACAACTGGTCAACTGTCTGCCCCCTGGTGGTCAGTGCACGTCATAGCGAGAGGTTGAGCTGCCTTAGCATATCATTTGCATAGTATGCTTTGATTGGTTGAATGGACGACCGGACACTTAGCAAATTAGGCTTTTATTATGTAGGATAGTCAATGAAAGTATAAATTTGATTAATTTTAAAATAATAAAATATGCTTAAAGACAATAACTATTGACAATGACATTCTTTCTCAGCATAATGTCTTATAGAAACCAATTCTGAGTAGCTCCTACAATTTTGAAAACTATTTCAAAAATAAAATAGCCAACATTTACTGAATGCCTATTATGTACCTAAGGTATATCATCCATACTTCTCACAATATTGCTATTATTCCTTTACAAATGAAGTTTTTGAGATCAAGACATTAATGTGCCCAATATTACATAGCTATAGAGTGTTGAAACCAACATTAGAAGAGTCCCAAGTAACTGTATGGAGAATTAAGATTGCCATAAATAAATTTTTAGGCAAGGATTATATAAGTATACTAGAGGCCTGGTGCATGAATTCGTGCGCTTGTGGGGTCTCTTGGCCTGGCCTGCAGGATCGTGCCGAAACCAGCTCTCCAATATCCTTTGAGGGGTCCTGGATTGAGAGAGGGTACAGGCCAGGCTGACAAACCCCACTGTTGCACGATCAGGGCCAGGGGGGACACAGGAGGTTGGCCAGTAGGGGAGGGACCATGGGAGGACTCCAGGGCAAGTCTGGCCCGTCTCACTCAGCCTCGATCAGCTGGACCCCAGCAGCAAGCTAACCTACTGGTTGGAGCTTCTGCCCCCTAGTGGTCAGTGCATGTCATAGCGAGCTGTTGAGCAGGCTTAGCATATCATTAGCATATTATGCTTTGATTGGTTGAATGGCCGATTGGTTGACCAGACACTTAGCATATTAGGCTTTTATTATATAGAATTAGAGGCCTGGTACACAGATTTCTTGCACTGGTGGGGTCCTTCAGCCTGGCCTTCACCCTCTTGCAATCTGGGACCCCTCAGGGATGTTGGAGAGCCAGTTTTGGCTCAATCCCTGCAGGCCAGTGCCTCTAGTATGCATACAAGATCTTTGGTTAATCTCTTCCTGCTCTCCCCGCTCCCCACTTCCCTCTGAGATTCATCATGCCTGTGGTTTCCACTCCTGCATTGAGCGTCTGCTCCCAGTGGTCAGTGCACATCATAGCTACCAAGTGAATGGTCGAACAGTCAAATGGTCGGACGGTTGCTTAGGCTTTTATATATAGAGATATGTCAATATGCTGGAAAGCCAAGATAAATATAAAATGATATTGGCAGAATGGGAAGGGGAGAGTAGTTCTTCAAAACACAGTAGAATTTAGAAAAGATAAATATGTAGAGATAAATAATTAACATTACCAACATAGACTGCAGGGTAGCTATTAAGGTACAATGGAAGGAGATGGTCCTCCTGGACCAGCAGGCTAAAACAAGCCAGTATTTTACTGCTATTGAAGGGAAAGAAGTCAGTACCACATTTGGTCATATTTGAGCTTTCATAAGATGATGGGCCAAAAGCTAATGTGTGTGAAGCATGATAAAATAGTAAGTCCATGTATTAAAAAACATGAGAAAGTCCAAAAGAGAATCCATGATTGATTATAAGGTTGTAAATATAGCATATGAGGAAAGATGAAATGAGTTAGGCGTTTTTAGCACACACAAAAAAACACCCTGAAAACATTGGTTAAGTAAGGAAGTGTATAAATCAGAAACAACTTTAAGATGTGTTCACAAAACTGAATGATAGTAATATTTTAAATTCTCTACCTGAAACCTGTATAATTTTATGAACCAATGTCACTGCAATAAATTCCATTTTAAAAGTCCAAGAAAAAAGAAAATAATCAATAATAATATAAGAAAAAATTCTTTGAAAAACAACTTTTTAAAAGAAATGATGTAGAGAAGCTATTTTACAGCAGTAAAAGGAGGAACTTCTTTCCTGTTCAGAAGATTAAATGCAAGAAGAATTCCAAAGAAGGTCATAAAATGTGCCCCCTGGCAAGTGAGAAAAACACTGACAGCTGTTTGTTCTGTTCAGATATTCTGTAGCCTGTAGGCAAGAAAGCTGGAGCAGCAATGCTCTCCAAGTCTCCCACAGAAGCAATATTAAAGTTCAGATACCAAATATGTATTTGGATACCTATATACACTCATTGATAATGAGTCACAAAAGACATTCTTTTTTTTTTAATCCTCACCCAAGAATATTTTTCCCATTGATTTCTAGAGAGAGTGGAAAGGAAAGAAGAGAGATGGAAGGTAGGAGAGAGAGAGAGAGAGAGAGAGAGAGAGAGAGAGAGAGAGAGAGAGAGAAGCATCAACATGAGACACTTCCATTGGTTGCCTCCCACAGGACACATGCCCCTACTAGGGCTGGGGAATGTGGAATCAAACCCTTCAGAGCCAAATGGCCAGGCCACAAAAGACATTCTTTATGCATTTGCTGTCTATTTCCTGGGAAATATTTTGAGGTCACAATGATTTCTAAGCCTTTTATTAGAATGTTGGTTCTTTTTTGCCAACCACAAAATTATTACCTTTTTATTGCATCATTCCTGCAAACATATTGAACAGCAAATGTGGACAAGGTACTGAATCAGGTGCTGAAGTGATAGCAGGTAAAAAGGTAATTTCCTATTCTTATGGAGGTGACAGTTGAAGGAAAGAGATTGCATAAATAATTAATTGAGCAATTATTAAGCAATAATAGTGACTAAAGAACAAAAACCTTTACTAAAGAATATTTTAATAAAGATGGGAGTGATATATTAATGGGAAACCTTTTGAAATATACTAACGATAGTACAGTGTGGAGAATACCCAGAAAGACCTGGGCATGGCATCCCAGGAATGCAGTTTTATGAATGTATTTTTTTTTTCTGTAACAATTGAATCTCAAAAACAAACAGCTCCTTGCAATATAGTTTTCCTCCAGATTATATTTCATTTTTTAAAAATGGCTTTATTTGCAAAATATATTTTCAGAGGCTATATAAAGCAAGGCCTTTTTAGTGAAAGTTATTCACCACCCATTGAGAGATAATATTTTAATCCTGTATTTTATTATACTGCCGAGGTTCTAGGAAGTTTGACAGCTTTTATTTTGGCACTGTTATCATACATAGGTTAGATTTGTTGAAAATGAAGAGGAAAATGGTGAATCTAGTTGGATTGCTGTCATATTAGGTTTAAGATTGATAGACTACATTTATTTTTTGGTGAGTTTAGGCACAATTCCAGATACCAAGTAAGAGTTAATTAGCATCTTTGACTCCTGTGGGCAAGAGGAAAAATAATATAGATGAGTTTTGTTGAGCTTAGACAAAGAAAGGCTAAATAAGGATGAGAAAATTTTAAACAGTTATGTATTTATACTTTCATACAGCTCAAGTATTGAGAGAAAATTAAACAAAGAAATCATTGAAGTTATTAGGAGGCAGGTAGAAAAAGTAGACAGACATATTTGGATTGATGGCACAGAGCAGAGTTTCTACATTACCATGCATCAGAATGTTGTGAAAATGAGTTTCTGGTTAGGTAGGTCTGGGGTAAGACCCTAGGGTTTGCATTTTTAGTAAATTCCCAGATGCTGCTGTTGCACCACACTGTGAAACCCACTGGCATATGTCTGTGAGTAGCCTTTGAGTAGAAAAGTCATCAAAACAATAAAAGCAAAGCTGATAGTGGCAGAGGCGAAACAACAAGCAAAGAAGAAGCTACAGAAAGTGTGTTCGAGGGACTTATTTCTTTGCTTGCATCCAGCCCATTCATAAAAAAGTTGCCCTTCCTACACCCCTGCTGCCTCTAAATGACTATGCCCTATTAAAAGTGATAATCATGGCACTGCAAGCTCCATGAGGCCAAGGACTTTACCTCTCTTGTTCATCTGTTTCTGTAACATTGTCCCCGATTACAGTTTACTCCCTCCATAGGCTGTCTAAGGATCAGATTCTCAGTGTCAGGAATCTGAATGATGACACAGAGAAGATGCCTGTCCAGTGGAACTGGAGCTATGAAGTGAACTGATTTCACCAAAATCATGAGAAAGTGGAAACCAGGAGTAAACAAGGAAGTCATTAAATAGAGAGGAGGAGAGCGCTGAGAAGGTGTAACACCATCCTTGAGAGCAACTGGTCTGTTTCCGATAACTCTCCTGGGCAAGGAAATTAGCTCTGTTTTATTTCCTCTTCTTGGATTATTATCTGATTTTACAACATCTATAGAATTACTCCCTTCTCTCTCCCCCCTTTTGGGTATGTTGGGTATGTCTTTGCTTCATACTGCCAGAAGCTCACTCTAGACCTAAAGGCTTCTTTTCTTGGAGTAGGTTGCAAATAATAGTCACGTGTAAAGGTTGCAAAAGACATTTTTGCCATCCGAAACCAACCCAATTCCCTTTGCTGCAGATGGACTAGGTTCTCTAAGGAAGATCCTTTGGATACCCTGTTTTAAATGTCAGTATCTGTGAGTTTTAAGGAATAGTTGGGTAGAATGTGTCTTTCTAAGATGGTGCTCCCGCTATAGTGATCATCTTATATATTCAACTGAAAAAGGAGATTCTAGAAAGCCCATCGGCTGCCACTGCCTATGGCCCTGGATGTAAATCTGGGATTCTGAATGCTTCTTGGAAGGAGCCAGAACTAGAAGGCACAACTTCACTCTTAATTGCACTATAGAAATGCAGTTCATAGTCAGGGCTCAGAAAACTCAAGCCCTTTTCCATTTAAAACTCTCAACCAAAAAAGAAAAAAAAATATAATCAGAAATTGTCCTCCAAAATAAAGTTTTCAACTTTAAATTAAGATTGAGAAAACTCTGTGGTTTTAGATTATTCTTTTAAAAACATGCTTTCCAAATATTTTCTTGGGAAGATTTTCATTTCAAATATGCATATTCAATTCTAACTAAAATGCTGAATGGCAGACTGATGAATTATGACTAATATGCTGAGTTATTCCCTGGTGTTCTACTGTTCATATTGTGTACATAGGAGCCTGATAAAAGCCATGGACTACATGTCCCCTCCCTACCAGGCTCCAAGTCAGTAAGCTTCGACGGTATCGGTATTTTTGTACAGTTTTATTTCAAGAGGAGTTCTAGGGCTAAAAATTTAGAAATTCAATCCTCAGATATTAATTAGCATGCTTCCCCACTTATCTAAACTGTCTATATTTTCTATTGTATTTACTATAAAATCAGTGATGCTATCTATGTACATGAGCTTTAGGGTATCAGAAAATATTGCTTCTGTTAGCATATTGATGGAATTCTTAGCCCAAATGAATAGGTTAACTTTTAAATTCAGTTTGTCATTATGCCGCTGCAGGTGAGATTGGCACACAATTTCCAGAGTGAATTGAAAATGCTATCGGCTAGTTACTGTGAGAGCTCAGGAGACTATGTAATAAGGCTCTTGCGAAGGGCAAATACTTTCAAAAAGCAGCTTAATTCAAAGCAGCAATTGAGTTCTTGAGGGGTAGGGTGTTAAGAATGGCATTGCCTACCAGAGGAAAGAATATCATTGGAGATTAGGAGGCAGGCAAGATTGAAAAACAGAAATGAGAAAATAGAAGTGTTTGCAAAAACCTGAAAATTCTACCGTGAAATTATTTTTAAGCTCAACGGGGACGTAGGCAGTCAAAATTCTCAGGGAATCAGAGAAGAACCCCATAGGAATTAATTTATCATAAGTGAAAATAGAGGGGTGGGTGATTTTTCCTTTGAATAAACTCCTATTTTATTTTGAGGAAGACTAAAGCTCACTTGAAAGGGATTGTTATTTTGGTTACCAAGGTAAGTTCTCACATCCGTCATATTGAAAATCTAGGACTAAATTTCCATTTATCCTGTTTTCACACGGACAACCTTGTGCACAGATTAGTACATATAGATTCCTCAAGGATTTCTAGATTAAGAAATCCTACCAAATCAAATCCTAGTTTATCATGGATCTTTATTATATATTTTAAAAAACGACGCTTTAGAAAACATTATTATATAATTGACAAGATAGGTTAACTCCAATCCATAAGTTTAAAACTCTGTTACACACTTCAAAAAGATTATTGAGTGTGAAAGTTAAAACAATATAATAGGAACAAAAAACTATGCTCACAGTAGTCTTCTGAAAAATTCTCTCCTAGTATGCAAATTTCATTGGTATATAAAAAATACAATATTAAAAATAGCAAGCCATTTTAAAGAATAAATTTTTAAAAGTCAAAGTCCTGGCTTTCACTTGTTAAATATTAACAAGTTAATATGAACACATTTTAAATATTAATTTAACCTATTAAAGAGAGAACTAGTAAGACATTATAAACAGTTAAAAAGAGAATTCTAAGAACCCACATGTATAGGGAATAAGAAGTTTTGAAATGAATTTATAAATAGATGCAAAGCCTATCTATCCACAAGGCATAATCAGTTGCACAACATCACACACATTTGTGTTTCTTTTATTTTTTTTTAAAGAAGTTCCTTTTCTTTTTCTTTTCTTTTTTTAAAATATATTTTATTGATTTTTTACAGAGAGGAAGGGAGAGGGATAGAGAGTTAGAAACATCGATGAGAGAGAAACATCGATCAGCCGCCTCCTGCACATCTCCTACTGGGTATGTGCCTGCAACCAAGGTACATGCCCTTGACTGGAATCGAACCCGGGACCCCTGAGTCCGCGGGCCGACGCTCTATCCCCTGAGCCAAAATAGTCAGGGCTACACATTTGCATTTCTATGGACAATCATTTGGATTACCAAATTATTGTACTTATATAATATGTGAGCTATATGTGACACCACAATTTTCCCTGTTTTTAAAGTATTATTTCCTGACAGTAATAAACTTAGAATATTAAAACAAATATGGACAAAAAGAAGCTTGTCAAGACTGTTTCCATTAATGATTACTCTTATTTGGGCACAGTGCCAATATATATATTTCAGTTCTGCCAAATGCCCTTTGGGCAAGGTACCCTGTTACAAGAGAGAAACTAAGGCTCAAGAAGACATCCCCCTGAAGTCCCAGAGCTCACAGCAACCCCAGCGAGGGTTTGGACTTGCTCTATTGCTCAAAGTCCAATACTGTTTTGCTACATCAAAAGTGATACAACCAAAGAAGAGCAATAACTATTGGCATTTTATTTATGATATGAAACACCATAGTGGGTTTCAATCACCAATTAACCAGGTAACTGGTAAATGTATACTTTCTTCAAAACCTGTGAGCATAAGTAAGTTCCAAAAAATATCTTTTTCAACTGGTGAGCTACCTGTAGTTACCAATTCAAGGAAAGCAAAAAGGAGAGCAGAATGTAAAAATCTTATATTTTATTTATGGTGTATGTCTTTTTTGTTAAAGAAAATACTGTGAATTTATTAAAATTTGATTTTTGCATGGCATGGTATGATTAGTCATTTCTCATTACACTAAAGGTAAGAGTTTTATTCTTCCAGTTTTAGTAGGAGAATAAAAGAAGGATCATTATCTCGTTTTATTGTGGTTTGTCATGGCAGCCTGATTCTCAACCATATTTTTATTAAAATGTATTAAAATATTTAGTTCAGCTCTGAAATGTAGCCATGGTTTAAGAAACCCATCTGGAACACATCGCTGCTAATATTAGTGGTGCTATTATTTTTTCCTACTTCATAATTTGACAACTGCACCTTTTAAAAAGTGGATAAAAGTTTATTTTTATAACTTAATTTCTCTCCCCAAAATGTCACAGTTTACATTTTAAAGGGAAATTACTAAAGAAATGTTCTTTAAACTATCCTACAGTTTTCTTTTGAAACCAAATACCAGTAGCATAAAGGACCACAAAAAATTATTCAGTAAAATCTTAGTACCAGACCTTAGAAATTAAAACAATATGAAAAATGTTGCTTTGAAAAGTTGAGGCTGGTATTGTTTTATACGTTATTTCCTGAATTATTACTCAAGGTGGAATGGCGCGCCTTTGGAGATGTATTAGTCAGGGATATCCAGAGAAATAGGAAAATTGGGGAGAGGAGGGAAGAGAGAGAGAAACTTATTATAAGTATAAGGAATTGGCTCATGTGATTATAGAGCCTTGGCAGTCTTGAGATCTGCCCCTGGCAATATTGTTAACTATAGTCACCATGCTGTATATTATATTCTCAAAACTTTTTTGTCTTATAACTGGAAACTTGTACCTTTTGACTATTCTAACCTATTTCTCCATCCTAACCTCAGAAAATCACCAGTCTGTTATCTGTTTTTATGAGCTTGTCTTTTATAGATTTCACATATAAATGAGATAATTTAAAATAAAAATTTAAATGGCTGTATTTACCTCAAGGCTTTCTCCCCATCATATATTGATATTGTTTACTATACACAAAAAATTCAATCCAAAATGTGAATAGTGCCAAGCTTTCACAAAAGCTGAAATGGCAGGTGTGACTTGGTGGTTGAGTGTCAACCTGTAAACCAGGAGGTTGCGGTTCTATTCCTGGTCTGGGCATGTGCCCGACCCCCAGTGTGGGGGCATGCAGGAGGCAGGTGATCTATGATTCTCTCTCATCGTTGATATTTCTGTCTCTCTCTCCCTCTCCCTTCCTCTCCGAAGTCAATAAAAATATATATTTTTAAAAAATAAAATGCAAATGTCAATACTAGAGAAACTCTTCCCTGATATTATTATTGGTCATGTTTTATTTTAAAAAAGTCTAAAAAAAAACAAAGCTCTGAGCCCTCTGGTATTCATTCATGTATGTGAATGTTTTAGTATGAGTAGTTATATTATAAATTACAAAACAAGTATACCTGTAAACCTATTATTCAATTTAATATCTAGAACAGTCCCAGTTCTATGTCATCTACACAATATGCTTTTTCCCTAACTCAACCTTTTAATTTTTTCCAAGAGATAATTATTATCCTGTATTTTATGTTTCATTCTCTTCCTTAAAAATATCCTTAGATAATACTTTATTTTTCCTTTTTTTTTTTTTTTTGCACTTTATAAAACCAGTCTCATAATCTGTGTTCTTTTGTTATATGTTCTTAGGTACTCAATATTACATTTTGAAGAATCTTTAACTGTTGAGAATAGTTATATTTTATTCATTTTTCACTGCTGCATGTTACCACATAGTGTGTGTATGCTAAATTCATATAGCCATCCTTTTTGATAAGCATTTGGGCTATTTTCATTATTTTAGGGGCTTAGAAATATGATGTTATAAATATTATTGTATGTCTCCTGGTGGATAAATACAAGTTTCTTTAGGAAATATAGTTAGGAGTGGAATTGCTGGGTCATAGAATATGTGAATGTTTAGGTAATTTCACACTTTTTAGAAAGGATATACCAAATTATAGTCCTACCAAATGAGTGTATAAATGTTTCTTTTTAATTCACATGTTCATGAACACTTTGTAATATCTGGTTTCTTAATTTTTTTCCCCAACCTGATGTGTCTAAAAAATATCTCATTGAGGCCTTAATTCTGTTTTTATTTTACTACTAATAAGATTGTAAACTTATCATATTTTAAAAATTTAAATTCTTTATTGTTTAATGTATTACATAAGTCTCCTTTTTCCCTCATTGACCTCTCCCTAGCTGCCCCCAGCCTTTAGCACATGCCCTCACCCCCCGCACCTATCCGTGTCCATTGGTTATGCTCATATGCATGCATACAAGTCCTTTGGTTGATCTCTTACCCCCTCACCCCGCACCTTCCCTCATAGGCTGGACAGTCCATTCGATGCTTCTATGACTCTGGTTCTATTTTTGTTCATCAGTTTATGTTAAACTTTTCATATTTGTATTGAAATTTACATTTCATTGTTTGTGAAAGCCTAAGCATATTTCATGCCTATTTTTCTATTGGGATGTTTAGATTTATCTAGTTGGTTTGTAGGTGTTTGTATACATGTACTAGTTCTATTCCATGTCAGGGATTAATGATCCCCCCAAAATTTGGAGCTTCTCCTAGTCAACTCATCAGAACAACTTAATAAAAAAAATAATCCTCAGATGGGTAGATAATACAATGTTAAGAGAAGGAATTCCATTTTGAGATATATTATTTCTTAGTTTTTAATATTTTATCTTTAATCTGTCACAATGTAATAATAGAAAGTGAGATACCAAAACTGGTGGCTATTCTATAATATAAAACACATGCAAAAATTACTTAAAAATCATGTGTTTCTTTGATAAATAAATGGAATGTCAGACAGTAACTTCTTGTTCACATTTAGAATGTAGTACTATGTTTAACTTTTGGAAAAGATATGTCATGATGTTTAAATAGTCAACAAAAGGTGAAGAAGAAAGAGCAACAACTGTATTTCCCCTCCCCCCCAATTTGGAAAGGATAAATATAAAATGCTGAAATGATTCAGATGTATTGCCTGATTCTGTATGTATATGCATTTCACTCATATTATAGCATACAGGAATTCAGAAGTTAGGCTATGGTAAATGAATAGAATAACCATTTTAAGATAATAACAATTTGATCAGTCCTTTAATGAAGGGATTTCAAATCAACACCCATATCATCTGTATGAGACAGTTATGAATGTAGGTATCACCACTTCAACTGATAGGTGACCTACATATTCAATAGCCACATGTGTTTAATATTGAAGGGGGATTAAATAAATGAAGTCAGTTGATTTTCTTGGCTCTGGCTGTTTCTTTAACATACTTTCTGTGAATTCACTTGTGTAACCTCAAGTACTGTAAATAACTTTCTGTGAATTCACTTGTGTAACCTCAAGCAGTGTAAATAAAACTGTGGTCTTTACTTTGCAAAAATAATGGATGAATAAATTTACTGCAGAATATCGGAGGGTGTTTTGACATGCCAATGTTAATAGTTTGGGTGATTAAGCTAGAAAAAACTTCTTGATTTTGAAAATGAAAATGCCTAATTATAATTATTTAATATTCATCACTGGGGTGAAATTGGTAAGGTAAGGAATAGAGAGGAGAAAAGGGGTGAAGAGAATTGAATTTGACCTCACAAGGATCATATACTGTATATAGAAAAGTGACAAAACATTCATGTGGCTTACACTAAAGAGAAAACTTAGAATTTATAAAGCCATTTGTCTGAGATCCAGCAGAAGATAGAAAAAGAGTGAATAATTTCATATTTAAATATATTGTTTTTATCTTTAATGGCTATATTGGTGGAAATATTTTATGGATATGAAATTAAGTAAAGGTGAGTTAGATATTAGGTATACATACAGAGATAATAGTGGTTTGATAAGAATTGATGAAATAAATAAAAGCAGAATGTCCATTAATTTTTAATAATAGGAATGGGATAAAAATAAAACATAAAAATGTTTTAAGTAATTAAAATTATTTCAAGGAAAATAAATTCTGACAAGTGTCAAAAATAGGAAAATAGTCATTGGATTTGATTATCAGGCTATAAATGGTGGAATCTAACTCAGGTCCATCTGATAAGCTATTCCATTTTAGACTTAAGTATATCCTTCAGAGTATATAATCATAGCACTTGAATGTTTAGAGATAATGAGAACAGTATGGTTTACTGAAGGATTGAATGAGATAACATGGTAAAATATTTTGTAAATTAAAGAGATTTACAAGGATAAGTTGGTACAGAGTATTGATAAGAATGTTTCTATATGACTCAAAAATTGAGTCTTTATGTGACAAAACATGCATTTTAATATCAAAATTTTCTATTATTTGGTGGGAAAGAAATATAGTTTAAAATGGGATATTAATTTCTGTGTTGTTCTATTTTCATACTTCCAAATTCCCAGAAAGTAGCCAGGCTTTTAGTATTCTTTGTTTTGGGGGCATATGTGGGCTGAAAGAAGTTGCCAAAGATAAACCCTCTTCCTGGCTTTTATTTTCCCAAACCTAAAATGGGAGAGTTTATGTTTTGAGGGGGAGAGATAGGAGTCGAATTTGTGGATAAGAAGGGTCATAGCTCAGAAGGGCCCAGGCAGCTGGAGCATCCTGGGAGTAGTGGGGACTTACTCTCCTTATTCCCCCACTCCATGGAGGTGATCATGAGGGAAATGCCGTGTGGTATGCTTAGGCACTAGGATGCTCGGCCTCAGTAAGAATCTTGATGTGCAAGTTTGGGAAACATCAAAGAGATGACCACCTGTTGAGGGACTTTGCAGCCTGGAACCTAGGTCCTTTCAGAAGTGATGAGTGTGGATCAAAGAGCAGAGAATCGGCCCACCAAATATTGTGTCTGGGTAGGAAAAACCTTGAGTACCTTCTCAAGACTCTGTAGAAAAAGAAGTCTCAATAGTGCACTAAATTGAGACTCCTCCCTGTTTAGTGAAATCGTGGCATATATCATTTTATTGACATAAATGAGATATTTTTGTACCTATCTAGAGTGCTGAAATAATAATAATTTCTATAAAAAAGATAAATTCTGGGGAAGAAGCAAATCTCAGACCTTTATATGTTGACTTGTTTCCAGCAAGCAATGAAAAACTTAAAGTAGGGCTCTAAGATGGAACAAATTTGAATTAAAGATTTTAATTGCCTGCACCATTACAGCATCACTGTGAGTGTAAGAAGTGATCAAGTTCTTCCCCATTCTCTGTTTCTCTAAAAGCTCTTAAACAGAGGTATAAACATGGAGAAAGGGAAGGCTTGGGCCTACACAGTGCATTAAAGGAGGAGTAGAGAGAGATTAATCCTGGAACAAAAACAGGAAATACAGAAAACTAGAACTCTAGTTTGTGAGCCCACCTTGAACTCACTTGAGCCAGACATGGAAGAATATATCCTACTGAGGGTAGCAAAGGTCACCCATCCGGATCTGGCAGTCTCATCCAGACTGGGAAATGCTACCAATTCCTCATTCTTGTGTGTTTTATTTTCTGTTGAAGGATTGATGATGACTCTAGCATCAGAGTGGGAGAATTTTTCCATGTCTGCCTTAGTAAGCCTACTGGAATCTGGCGGCTTGTCTCACCTGGCAGCCAAAGGCAGGATATACCCCTCTGGAACTCTGTGGGTGGAAGAGAATTTGCCTTGGCCTGTGTTTGCATTAAACAAACCTACTAACCACCCCCTCTAGCAGACACCAAGAGGTTTTGGCAAGCAGCCAATTTTCTAAAGTTAAACATAAATCTTTAAATATGATTTGATAAGAATATAATAATACCATGCATTCTTTGGGGGGGGGGGGTGAGAGGGGGTGTTTATAGGAAAGTGTGTCTGACCACTGCAGACCAGTCACACCAAACTGCCATGGGTTCTGTTCCTTATTTGCTGTGCAAATGGCAGAATGAGTGATTGTGTTGTGAAGAGAAAGCACACCCGTACAGAATATTGGAGTTGATGGTATTTTTGCATAAAGTCTGAGCTTTCTCCTAAAATTTTAGCAGTAATTGTGCAAACTGGAGAAAAATAAGGGAAAGTTATAGACCAATGATTCTGCTGCTGTCATCTTTATGAACTAGTCCCAGGGTGTTAAGACCTTATGTGGTGGCTATAGATGAATAATGTGCAGACTGTGATTTCTGACTCTGCCTAAGTGTTAATTACTAATAACCTAGAATATGACTTGTTAAAATTGACAAAAAAGTAAGCTTTATAAATTATTCAAAGATAAGATAATAAGTATTATTAATTTATTTGATTAATAAGGTTATATTATACATAATTTATTCACAATAAGATTACAATATTAATTAGAATATCTTTAAGAGCCTAATTTAGTATTTTAACAAGAAAATTTGTTTTCCAGTTCACATTTGGTAGTTTTTCAAAACTCATAGGCAGTTGGTTGAAATTTTAGGAAGGAACATTTTTTGGTTCATTTTCAGTCTTGTTCTGAGTTGTTTATACTTTTCAAATGCTGCCATTCTTATTTCATAATCAGACATGATGCTTGCTTAATTTCATTTTTAATTTATTTTGTTGTATACCTTTTATTTAAACTGCAGGTAAGATAAACATCTCTATCGATAGAATTTTGACCTTAGATTTGGAAACATTTACTTTAACTAGTTTGCTTTGCATTTTCAACACAAATTTGTACTATCTTTATGCTAAGGTGATAGATAGACACATACCTTGAATGTGCATTGTGTTATTTGTCACTGGTACATATATATCTCCATCACACTACTAGAAAGAGGCATGAAGATATAGACTTCTTCTAGGCTATCCACATATCCACAGAAAAGGGAATAGAGCCCTGTCACCTGTGCTAGAAGTTCAGTCTACACAGCACTTGCCTCAGTTTGATTCTTACTGGCCATCTGTTTACTTTCTCCATTATGGTCTCTCTTTCCGCCATTTCTCCCCATTTTTATTGAGCTGTTTTGATCTTAATAGTTGAAAAAAATTCTTTTCCAAAGAAGAATGACATACTAAATATAATACTATAGGTTTAATAGGTGCCTGAAAAGCTTTCAAATACAATCACTTGAGGATTGGGAGTAGACATTTGTCATTTTAAGGGTACAATAAAGATCACTGCAGCCTGAGAAGACTGACCTGAAATGGATAGGACTGGAACCTGGTAAATCTGTCGTCCTAAAAGTTTATCTTGACTTCAGAGGGTTTAAAGAAGAAGGAAGCACATTTGCCATTTTAGCAAATGAACATAGTTCCAAATGGACGATGTCCCCTTAGAGTTTATTCAGTTATGGCTCCCATTTCTGAACATTCCCAGCACTGAACGGGGAATGCAATGTATAGTAATGGCACATCCTCAGATATTCATTTTATGAGTAACAGGTAAGAACTAAATTGCCGGATTTAGCAAGGTCAGGAGATCCTGAGTTTCCTATTAATGTATTTATGATGCTAGTTCATTAACTTTTTAAACTGGTAGCATTATTAGAGAGCACTGAAGCATTACGTTTGAGAATGCTTTTATCCATTAGCCTAATGTTTCCTGTCAATTAGAAATAAAAATTGAAACTTAAGATTTTATCAGTAAAACGTCTTTTGTCCAACTCAAGGAAACTATTAAAGCTTGGTTTTAAAAACACATAACTAGCCGAACCGGTTTGGCTCAGTGGATAGAGTGTCGGCCTGCGGACTCAAGGGTCCCAGGTTCGATTCCGGTCAGGGGCATGTACCTTGGTTGCGGGCACATCCCCACTGAGGGGCGTGCAGGAGGCAGCTGATCGATGTTTCTCTCTCATCAATGTTTCTAGCTCTCTATCCCTCTCCCTTCTTCTCTGTAAAAAATCAATAAAATATATTTTAAAAAAATAAAAACACATAACTAATAGAAGAGTCTACAAAGAAGTGAGAAGAAGGGTCCCACATAGCTGAGATATAAATGTTATGAAACTACAGCACAAGAACCCCACTGGCTTAGTTTGATAAAATCACCTTCAAGGCTTTCAGAGATCCTTGTCTTGGAATACCACCTCTTCTTATGTATAGGCCAGCGGTTCTCAACCTGTGGGTCACGACCCCTTTGGGGGTCGAACGACTCTTTCACAGGGATCACCTAAGACCATTGGAAAACACACATATAATTACGTATTGTTTTTGTGATTAATCACTATACTTTAATTATGTTCAATTTGTAACAATGAAAATACACCCTGCATATCAGATATTTACATTACAATTCATAACAGTAGCAAAATTACAGTTATGAAGTAGCAATGAAAAAAATTTTATGGTTGGGGGTCACCACAACATGAGGAACTGTATTAAAGGGTCGCGGCATTAGGAAGGTTAAGAACCACTGGTATAGGTAGTATGTTCTTGGGAAACTACTGAAATTCAGGAATAAAATGAATACAATAATTAATATTCACCATATTGAGTTGTGTGGTGATTAAATAAACTAATATATGTCAAGTACTTAGGACAAAGTACACATGTAGGCACTTAGCCTCTGGCACTTGATATGTCAACTAGAATTTTGGAACCTACCACAGCAGAAAACATTCTCTTCTATCAATGAAGCTTTGGACCTCCCCCACGTGGACCTCTGTTGTCTCCTACAATTGTATCAGTAAATAGTCACCAACTTGGGGGTTATAAATTTATATGTATAGCTGCTTGAATGATGGTTATTTATATGTGTATCTGCTCGAATGAATAACACCACTTCTAACCAATATCATTATTTCATATCTGTTCAAGCACTACAGTTCTCAATTATCTGTAATTAGGGTTTTGAATAAATGGCAATGTAAGAAAGGAAGCAATGTAAAGAATTTATAGAGTCTACTTAAACATATTTTTACCAGCTTTCCATAAAGTGTTATTATCTTCTATAAGGCAAGAATACATGTGCCTACTTACAAGATGTCTTATGTAGTCTTAGAAAATAATTTTTAGAATTTTTTTTTAATATCTTTTTTTCTAAAATAAACCTCTATGAAAGAGGAAAAAGAAAGCAACAATTTAAAGAGGATTTTTAGGAGGGCAGGATAAATGATGAATATAATGATTAAAGAATTATTAACCTGATTAAAGAATTATTAACCTAATTGAAGTTTAAAGATTAAGGTAAATTAATCAAGAAGTCTGAAATCAGAGTGGTATAAACATCACTCTGATATTGAGGTTTCAGCTTGTATTTCTTCTTTTCCCTGCAGCTTAGCAAAATGGGAGTGTATCTGCAATTCTGAAGTCAATGTTGTTTAGTGCATCATTTTGTAGGCATGCGGGACAAGTCCAGGGAAATAAGTTACACATCTTCTGGGAAAAGAGCCATATTTAACCAATCTGCCCTCCCATCCCATCCTCATGTTCTGCCAGAAGGAATTCATATTACTGTTTAGATATAATAGAACTGCCTTAGCTTGTTGATTCCCCACATGCCTTTTTGCGAATACATATCACTTTAAATTTCTACTGCCATTACGTCACAGACTTTCCAGTACAAAGGAGCTTATTAAGAGGATGATATGAGTTGGAACTTTACCATATTGAGCAACCAAAAACACAAACTTGAGTTTATATGAGTCTAGACACATACGCACATTCTCTGGAATCACAGAAGAGGTATTTTAGTCGTGTAACCCCTAACAGATCTGGTTTTTTATCTTGCCTAAGAAACAACAAGAAAAATCTATTTAGTAGTTTTATGTTATTATTTCTGTTGAATATTGAAACATATTTGGTATTTCAGAGGTTCCATGAAAATTAACTCCTATATCTATGACTGAGGTTGGTGAGTTGTTGGTTTCTTTTGTTGTTTGTTTTTTTGTTTGTTCGTTTTTTGGTGGGGAATGGCTAACTTGTCCAAATTACTTTACACCTATTTGTCTCGGCTTACCTAAACTGAAAGTCAGTCCCTCCATGTGTCTTATCCGTTACAAGACTATCCACAATAATAAATACCACTGGTGAACACAGACCATTACAAGGAATTTATGCATTGTCGCTTACACCAGTCCTATAAATAGGTGTAATTGGAGAAGACTGAGGACAATGTTAACCTAGGAAGGAACTTTCCCAAAGTCTCAAGACTAGTTGGCTTTTTAAATATATAAAGCCCATCTCTCATTTTTGGGCTTATAAACTATAAAAAGCCTACTGTTCAAAATTCTCCATTATTTCTTTTATTATAATGTATAACTTATTATTTAATAAATTGGTAAAAAGTTTTTGAGTAAGTACTGCATACCAGTTATAGTGGATTAGAGGCAAAAATACACATGAAAACAGATAAATTACCACCTAAATCCTGTCCTTCAGTAGTTTATAGCGCAATGAGAGAGGCAGGCATTTAAGTTGATTATAAGACCAAGTAACTATAATGAAAAGGTAAGAACACAGTTCTGTGACAGGAACTAAAGTCCTGTATCTTCTGTCTGCTTTCTAGGGTGAATTATTACGTGTTATTTCATTTTATGTTTCCAAATGGGTCAGTTTATTTTCTATTGATTTTATTTTGCCCATTCAACTATTTAAACACTACAAAGTTCTATAAATTATCCTATTTTATGCATATATATATTTACATATAAATAGCTCTACTATATATAAAACAAAAGATATTATACATTTAATATAGTCTATATCTATATAACATTAAATAAATATGTATTTCAATGTATACATAAAATCTATTGTATACATAAAAATACATAACTATAATATTTACATAATAACTAGTTCTATTACATAGAAAACAAAATGAAATTGTTTTTATTAAAATATTTTAAATGTAAGTTTTAAGACTTTTAAAAGATGAAACAAGCACTAACAACAGAACATGATTACTGCGAATACTAACTCTCTAAAATCCTTAAAGTTCTCTGTTAGTTTAACTAATTCTGGTCATTAGAGTTATGTTTCCACCTTGGCCCTTTCTGAGTCACTATACAGTTTTCAAAAGCTAGGTCCTAGGATGCTGCTGACTGTAGCAGTGAGATGCTAGATTCATTCAACCTGCTCTCCACAGGTTCTATTTCCTCAGTACAATCCTTATAGGGCCTCTTTTTTAGTACATTTCCCCATGCAGTTCCCTTCTAAGAACACTCCTTAGAAATATGATAGGTTAGATATTCCTTCTGACCTGTTAGAGGCCACCGTATTGCTGGGAGCCGGTCCATCCTTGCTGTTTCAAAGGACCTGGCATATATGGCATACTGTTCTTAATATGTTTGCTCACCTTCTTGGCACTATGTGTTTTAACCAAGGTCTCTCTCTGAGAAAGGTTGTTTCCCCAGGTAGGGATTTTCCCCTGAAGTTAGGGAGGGAATAAAACCCCTCAACTAAGTACCAGGCGGGTAATTAATCACTTTAACTATGAACAATCATGCTTAAGCTACATAATCTTTACTCCCTGGAATGGAGATAAGAAACGCCCTAACCTTTGTAATAGAGATTGATAGGATTGAATCAACTGGTATAAATACAGATGTAACAAGACAGCAAGACACAGAACTTAGAACACAGAACTTAGAACACAGAACTTAGAACACAGAACCTACACAGAACCTAGACACAGAACCTACACAGAACCTAGAGACAGAAGAACTTCGCTGGAGAGAACATGGCAAAAGATCCTGGACAGAAACTGGAGACAGAACCTAGAGACAGAACCTAGCGAGAGAACATGGCTGAAGACCCTAGAGACAGAACCTGGCTACAGAACCTGGATACAGAACCTGGATAGAACATGGCAAGAAAACCTGACTAGAACCTGGTGACTGAACCTGGATGGAGAACCTGGACAGAACCTGGCTGGAGAACCTAGCGAGGGAACATGGCTACAGAACCTGGCTGGAGAACCTAGAGAACCTGGCTGGAGAACCTAGCAAGAGAACATGGCTGGAGATCCTAACCAGAACTTTGCTGGAGATCCTGGCTAGGCGGCTGATCAACTGAACGCTGTCTCCGTGTCATTCCTTCTTCGCCGACTCCATCCACACCTTTGGGAACCCCTGGACCTGCTGGGGTTGGACCCCAGCACCGTATCATTCTGTATATTTTTCTACCATGGCCAGAGTCTCATGCTAAGGTCTTATATCAGAGTCAGAGATTTTCAGATTCTCTGAAGAATAGGCTTCATGATTGCTCGGAGTTTTCCTGGTTGACCAAATTTCCCCTTTCTGCTAAAAGTAGTCAAAGTTAAGCCAAAATCATATCCTTCAATAATCTCCCATTATTATCTTGTTCATGTTCACTGGCCTCTGAGAATGGTTCTCCGATGAGCTGGCAGTAATCTCTATGTTAGCAGAGAAGAGAATTATGGAGAAAATTGGGTCCACAAGGCTGACTATGGTTGAATCCAGTAGCATTTACCCTATACAACATGTACATTTTCTTAGTATTATGGCCTCCCATTCTCAGGTGTCAGTTCATTCATTCAAAAATAGGTACTGTGTGTGGCAGACACAGTGCCGGATGCTGAATTTGATAAAAATGATCCCTTCCTTCATGGTGTATAAAAACTAATTACAACCTGTACAGTGACTTCAAAGAATTTTTGAATATTTGAGAGGTGAGTCCTGCTCCGTCCTACTCTCCAGGAAGTCAGTGTTGTATGTATAAATTCATGTTTTTAAGACTTTAGAATTCTTTCTCCATAAACTAATGAGGTAGAGTGAATGCCAGCAACCCCACCCTCAATAAAGTGATTGCAGTCATCATTTAAGCCCTTTCCTAGGGATCTGAGCATCTGAAAATACTTAGTCATCCTTTTACTGAGACCTAGGCAACTCACCTCCTTCCTTGAACTCTTTCCTCAAGATATAACATGAAAATGACCTCTAAGTCATATGGATACAGATTTTCCAAATCTTTTCTTCAGCAAACAGTTAAATTTAAACAAACATCTCATTTTTTTATGGCTTTGGGGGTATACAAAGCACATTCATTCAAATGTTTAATTTTTCCATGTAGGTGGGTTTGCTTTGAAACTTTTAAGGAAGTGTAGGACCTTCCCTTTGGGCTGGTTTCATTCGTCATAAAAGATTGTTTTAGTCTTTTCTGTTAGGTATAGGCCCAGTGCCAGGCTTTGAGAGCCCAGGGGAAAGAGAGCTGAAATTTCAACATATTTTAATAAGACGTCTCTTTATCTCTAGATTTGTTTTTAGAAGAGTTGTCCTCCCTCTCAACTGAACCTGGTGTCCCTTAGTCAGAAAGCCTGTGCTTTATACTCTATAGCTAATAAGCTACATGCCCAGTTGCAGGTTCGATCGCAGTAAGGGGTGTGCAGGAAGCAGCCAATCAATGATTCTCTCTTATCATTGATGTTTCTGTCTCTCCCTTCCTCTCTGAAATCAATGGAAGTATTTTTTAAAAAGAATAAAAGTTAAAGAATTTACATTGCTATAAAAATCAAGTTAGAGAAAACAGTTATGCAGAAGCAATAGAACCAAACGACAACAAAAAAATAAACTCACTGATATCCTGAGATCATAGTAACCATGTTAGTCATGAAACAGCAAAATGATACTATTTTTTAATCTGGAAAAAAGAACCCTTTGCATTAAACAGTAGGTAAGTTAGACATAGGATTAAGGAAAACTCAGTGAAAGGAGAACAAAAAACACAAATGGATGGAGACAGAAAACAGAGAAGAGAAAATAATTAATGAAATAATTAAAGAATGTTTCCTAGAATTGAAAGGCTAGTATAAAGAATGAAAAGACTCAAACCAAAACACATTATTATTACACTTCAAAGGATCAAGAGAAGATCCCAAAAGCTTCCCAAATAAAAGAACAAACAGTTTCATACCAACTGTCAGAATGGCATTGGACTTCCCAATATCAATACTAAGGTAAAAGGTAGTAAACAAAATTCTTCCAAGTTCGGAGGCAACATTATTTCCAAACCTGAATTCTAGGCCTAAGAAAATGATCAATTAAATGGCAGGGTAGGATGACATAACGTCTCACAAATTTTGCTTCCCATGTACACATTCTCATGAAGCCTCAGAGGATGTATTCTTTTAAGACAAGATTAAACCAAGAAAGTGAAGGTCAGGGATGCAGGAGACCAGTCTTCAACATGAGGGAGAGGGAAGGGAAATCCCAGAGATTATGAAGAGAGATCCCCAAGTAATATTTCTGTAGCTGACCTAAAGCAGGTCAGGTGGCTCCAGGGGAGATTTATTTCAGAGCATAACATTTATTTTAGTGTATTGAGAAGAAACTGATAATGTGCTAAGTGAAAAAAGAAGCCGTCAGGCCCTGGCTGGTATTTCTCAGTAGTTAAAGCACTGGCCCAAGCACCAAAGGATCATGGGTTTGATTTCTGGTCAAGGGCATGTATTTGGTTTATAGGTCCAATCTCTGGCCCCCGTAGGGGTTTGTGCAGGAGGAAACCATTCGATGCATCTCTCTACATTGATGTTTCAATTTTTCTCTCTCTCGCCTTTTTTTCCTTCTCTTTCCCTTCCTCCCTCCCTCCTAGTCTTTCTAAAAAAAAAATCTATGGAAAAAATATTCTTGGATGAGATTAACATAAATAAATAAATAAATAAATAAGCCTGTTTTGAAAAATTAGCCAGAAAAACCTATTTATTATATAATTCTATTCATAAGAAAGTCCAGAATAGGGAAATTGCTAGAAACACACAGTAGATTAATGGTTGCTTAAGGCTGGTGGGGAGGGGGGTGACAAGGGAGAGGGCAGTAGTAGAGAGGTGACACTAAAAGGAATGGGGTTTCTTTTTAAGATGAAGAAAATGTTCTAAAATTGACTGTGATTATGGTTGTATTTATCTGTGAATAAACTGAAATCCATTAAATTATTCACTTTAAATGGGTGAGTTCAATGATATGTGAGTTATACCTCAATTAAAAAAAATAGAAAGCAGGAAAGCAAGCATCTTATTTAGAGATTTAAAATAAATATTAAAAAGTGGTGGCATAAAAGCAACTGCCTCTATGGCAGAGTTCCTCAACATGGGCATCACTGACATTTGGGGCCAGATTATTCTTTGTTGTGTGGACCTGTCTTGTGCATTGTGCAATGTTTAAAAGTCATCACTGGACTCTTCCCAGTAGAAGTCAATAACCACCCTCTCCCACATCCCCCGTTTGTGATAACCAAGTATGACTCTAGACATTTCCAAATGCCCCACCCCTAGGAAGGTTGGTTTTCTTAGTTAAGAACCATTGTCTAGGAATTGGGAATTGGAATTGGGGAGAGATGAGATGTGGCAGCATGGCTATTTTTCATAACAAATATTGGAGAGCAATTTGACTATTTAAATTGTAAACAAGCAGGTCTTATTAGCCTGAGTTGCTATAATAAGGTACCATAGACAAGAGAGATTAAGCAACAAAAATGTATTTATGTCTCATAGTTCTGAAGGCTGGGAAGTCCAGTCAGGATTTGGTTTCTGCTGAGCTCTCTCTTCCTGGCTTTTAGTCTGCTGCCTTCTGGCTGCATACTCTCAAAGTGAAGGGGAGAGGGAGATTGCATTCTTTTCTTATAAGCCACCTATCCTATTGGGTTAGGCTCACCCTTAATGAGCTCATGTAACCTTAATTATCTCCCAAAAGTCTGATCTGCAAATACATTGGAGGTTAAGGTTTCAGCATTTGACTTTGGTGGGGTGGGGAGAGATGGCGACAAAATTCAGTCCATAGCAATGTATGACTTTGAATAAAATAAAAACTAAATACTGGATATATTTACAGAAAAGATATGCTAACATTAGCCACTAAAGTTATTTCTTTACTAGGGTATCAATGAGGTCACTGGGAATACTGTTTTTTGTTGTTGTTTTGGATATTTATATTAACTTGGCAATAATCTTTTCAAACTGTTATCATAAACTTTGGTTTTTAAAACTATCTCAATATATCTGCTTATTAAAAATCTTAACTGAGCTGTTTCATAGGCAAGATTTTTGGGTTTATTTGCTTTACTTGCTTGCTTTTGCTTCAGTGGTTCTCAACCTTCTGGCCCTTTAAATACAGTTCCTCATGTTGTGACCCAACCATAAAATTATTTTCGTTGCTACTTCATAACTGTAATGTGGCTACTGTTATGAATCATAATGTAAATATCTGATATGCAGGATGGTCTTAGGCGACCCCTGTGAAAGGGTCGTTTGACCGCCAAAGGGGTCGCGACCCACAGGTTGAGAACCGCTGCTTTAGGTAGATTTTTTAACATAAAGATTTTTCAAGTGATTTGGAATAAATGGTGCCATATAAATGAAAGAGTATTCAAATCATTCCAGAAGCACTTTAATATCAAACCTGAAATATATAGACAGTTATACTATTTTTATAAATTGTTATTGATTGTTCAAGCCGTATATATGATATTAGTAACAGCTATTAGCTTAAGTTGGTCTGAGGTGTTCTCCTGGCAAATTAAAATAACTGGACGTTGTGGTTAGTTTCCAGTATATTCAATCCTTTAAACAGAGATTCAGTTTTAAAAGTTTTCATTTGGTCAATTTATCAAAAAAATTTAAGTGATTTTAATCAAAATGATCAAAGTTTTATTTAGATTTTTAGCAAATAATTAATCTTAGTTTTACTATGTACATTTCTCAACATAAAAGCAAACAAACAAAAACACACAAGAGTAGGTACTTTTGAAAGAATTATCCCATTTATCAAGCTGACATTTTGGCTGCTTCACAAGAAAAGCAGATTCCATCATTGGTGTATGTAGAGGCAAAGGCAGATCAAATCATTCGTTCCACTTGGGGATGTTTGATTAATGAGATCCTGCCTGGTTTTATTAATCTTTCTGCAGTTTTCACATCTTACTTTTGACACATAACCATTCTCTTTGGAAACCACTATTATTTTCTTATGTATAATGCAGATTTAATCTTAATTTACATTTGGGATATTTGTTCATTTAGAAGTCTTTTTATAAACTGTTTTTAGGACCTTTATTTCTAAACTAAATATATTTTTCTACTCTACTATATTTTGTGAAGATCTATTTTTCTAACCTCTGATAATAAAACCCACCTGGCAAATAAAATAAAATCTTAAAATAATTGAGACCTTTGCCTCAAAAATAGTTTTCTATTTTTCTTCCATACCTTTAGAATATGAAAAGACATAAAAATGAAGCTTTAAATTATAACCTCAGAATAATATGGCCTCAATAATTATTCTCAAGGTCAACCTAGTGCTGTCTTTGAAGTAAGTGTGAATAGAATCGAAGTGCCCATTAAGGACTCTATGGCTGCTGTGATTGCTTAAAGCAAAACAAACATTTGACAGATGAATAGTGTAAATGTTTACCATGTCAGCTTAATGAATAAATCAAGCATTACCTCCTTAAAAAAAAGTAGGTTTTTCTTTTACTGGTCTCTTGGCCACCTTTAATTTAATGGACTTGCTGCTTAATTTATGTGCTGTCAAAAGCATAGCAGCTTCAAGCAAGAAGCATGGGTAATCCCCTCCACCTACCCTTAGAGTACAAGGAAGAGACACCTAGAGGTGGAGCCAGAATGCCCACCGTATAAAGTCCAGTTATGAAACCCTTTGAGGAGACTCAGGCAGAAATATTTACCTAATAATTGGCAGGAGGTTATAAATTCCAGGAGTTGCATAGTCAAATCGAGGCAAAGTCTAAGTGACGTTTAGTGGATTCATGGACCACAGTATTGGAGGCTAGAAATGCTCAAGGCACAAGATACGGTCTCATCCCCGCCCCAAGTGCTCCATTTTCAGTGTTTCAGAACCTAGCTGGAGACGGTTGAGCTTCACCCCTCCAGGGGAATGGCTCATTAATGCCCTTGCAGATAAAACCTGCCTTGGAAGGCAAGACCATTCGTTCAAGATTCTGATTCCCTTTCTAACCTCTGTGCTTTTACCCTAACATCGCTCTTCTTAAGGCAAAACGCATACTTTAAACAAAAGGGGTAAGCAAACTTTCTGTAGGGTCAGGTAAGAAGTAGCTTGTAGGGTCAGATAAGAAGTAGTTTAGACTTCGGGGGCCAGAGAGTCTCTGCCCCACTGCTCAACCCTGCTACTATTGCAGGAAAGCAGCCGTAAATGATACATTAAAAAGTGGGTGTGGTTGTATGTCATACAACTTTATGTACAAAAACAGGGGGACAGGTGGCAGGCCTGATTGGGCCCACTGACCATTGTTTCAGGGATTCCTGCCCTACATCAGTTGATTTACAAACTGTGAACTGTGATGGTTTAATAGCAGTCAATTTTAGAGGCCACAACCTTTATTTATTTATCTATTTATTTATTTCGCCTTAAATTCCACAATCATGGTTTATTATCCCCGATCCTCATGATGGACTTAGCTATAGCATTTTTTATAAGCAAACACAGTCTCCGAGCTATTTAGATTGACAGTGATGGAGATCAGCCACCAGTAGGGCCTGGTCATACAGGATGAGTATGTCTTTCACCTACTTCAGCCTCATCCATGTTTGTCTGCTAATAACCTCCAGGGCTTTGGCACTGGCCTTGTGCCTAAATTTGGGCCACCTGACCAGCACCTTTCACACGGACGCATGGATCCATGCAGGGGCATTGTTCCTTGCGTAGAAGCAGGACAGGTTCCATTAGCTTGTTTTGCAGCATGTGCGGCTCGGTCAAGGACAGACCATTCGCCTTGATGAGGACTTCCCCTGGTTGGCGATGTTCCAAGGTTGTAGCAGTTTTCTAGTGACCTGCACAGACTGCACAGGGCCCTTGGACCGCATGGCTAGAGGAAGGCTCCTTGCAGCACAGCACTGCAACCAATAAGGGCATTGTTGTTGTTGTTTTAATATTTTTATTGATTTCAGAGAGAGGAAGGGAGAGGGAGAGAGAGATCGAAACATCAATGATGAAAGAGAATCATTGATTGGCTGCCTCCTGCACACCTCACTCTGGGGATGGAGCCGGCAACCCCGGCATGTGCCCTTGACCGGAATCGAACCCGGGATCCTTCAATCCACAGGCCGACGCTCTATCCACGGAGCCAAACTGGCTAGGGCTGCTATTGTTTTTAATAGATGTTTTTGTATCACTATTTAATATTGTTTCAAAAATTCTGGATAATACAATAAAAAAAGAAACAAATTAAAAATATGATTGTAAATGAAAAGATAAATTTATTATTTACAAGTGATAAGACCATAGTCCTCAAAAATCCTAGATAATCAACTGAAAACCCTTTAGAATGATGGTTCCCAAAGTTACTCCTCCTGGGAATCACCTGAGGAATGCCCACCCCCTAGAAACTATCTTGATGCTTGAGCCTCACCCTGAAGACATTGTGATTTAATTGATCCAGCCAGTTTTTTTTCTTAAATATAGGATAAAATAAATCAGAAAATATTCGTGTATATTGCATATAATAAAGGTATTGCTTTATGAAACTTTGTTTTCAGGTATATATTTGATACGTTCATATGTGTGTAGTTGAAACAGAGCATAGGCTCAGCTGCCAGTGAAAGACAAACTGGTGAGATAGGTGCTCATGTGAAGGAAAGCAGTTTATTCAAGTGCCAGTGACCTGAAAAGATGGGGGGACTCATCTTCTTTTTTTGTACTAAAAACTATCTTACCGTCTCTTGTCAAGCTGAATTGTTTTATAAGGGGAAGTGCAGAAGCGCAGGGAAAGAGGTAGATATGCAGTAAGTGGTTCTGTCACCTTTGATAAGGATCTTTGCGTCAGTTGCATTCTTGTGGTCAGGCCACCCCAGGCCTAGGCAGGATCTAGAACAGCCGGTTCCTGTAATATGCTCACAAAAAGCTGTTAGTGATTTATGGCAGGCATAACAAACCAGGCCTTTGTTTTAAGGCATACATTCTGTTTCCTGACCCAGGGAGAAGCATTGTTCATTATATGTTATTTAATCAAGAAGGTCATTTTGTTGGTTAGTGTAAGATTTCACATATCCTCCGTAACATACTGGCTGTGAGGTGAGATCCGTTGTTACCTGTGGGCGTGGTCTAGAAAGTTTGAATGCTCTCCCTAAATTATCTAGAATTGGCATAGGCTTAAAATGGGAGCTACTTACCATGGAATACGTTACAGAGAACAATACTTGAATTGTTTGTAGCCCGAAGATAGAAAGAACTCCAGAGGCAAGAAGCCCTTGCACAAATGCAGCCATAGATATTAGCAAGGAGAAGGAGCTCCTCTTCGGGAGGAGGCTACGCACAGCTGGGGGGCAGCTCAGGGGCTGACCCACCTGCAGTGCCTGAGCCATCCGACCAACCATGTTTCCAGTAACTCACTACTTTTCCTCCTCCTCCTTCTTTTTAATTATTCAAATCTCATGTAAGCAGAATAACAAAGGGATGGAGGTTTTAGATGCAGATAGCTTCCCCTAGGGTGGAATGATCCTGGCTGAGGCTCAATGGGGACCTGAAACTACTCACTTCCCTGTCTTGTCTCAGAGGAAGGATCTGTGGGGCATGTGTTTTCCTGTCTTTTTCTGCCTCTTGGCCTTGCTTGTTTTCTTTCCACATGTGACTCAAACACAAATTGAGATGAAGGGAGGTTCCCTTTTAGTTTGTAAATCCTTGGACCCCACATGATGCCCTAAGGAAATTCAGGTAGTGACAGACAGGTGGAGGGGGGAGAGGAGAAGGAGAGAAAGATACAGGCGAAAGTGGTTATGGAATGGTTTATTGCTATAGTCAAGATATTGGTTTGGGAGATGGAGAAATCCTAGAGATTTGTAGGGGGGTGAATGAGAAAACTGTAAAAATTAATTTATGTTCAGGATTTAGTGTTCATCTTCTTTGAAGGTACAAAAAAGATGCTCTGGTGAGCGTTGCTTACATTACAGATCACATGGTAGGTACTTCATTAACAGATGAACAGAAGTAAGCAAATCGAGACTGAAGTCTCATCTATGTTGTAATTTTTTATTTTTCAAACAGGTAATAATTTCACCTAGACCCATGGTCGGCAAACCACGGCTCATGAGCCACATGTAGCTCTTTGGCCCCTTGAGTGTGGCTCTTCCACAAAATACCATGTGCGGGCGCACACATACAGTGCGATTGAAACTTCATGGCCCATGCGCAGAAGTTGGTATTTTGCGGAAGAGCCGGCATTTTGTGGAAGAGCCACACTCAAGGGGCCAAAGAGCCGCGAGCTGTGGTTTGCCAAGCCGCAGTTTGCCAACCACTGACCTAGACTATATCTAAAAATTGGGGCAAACTTCAAAATCACATACAGTCATTTATCATTCTCTTTTCATTTTATTTTCTTACTAGAGGCCCAGTGCACGAAATTCATTCATGGGCCTGAGATCAGGGCCATCTTCCCCGCCCCCCGTCGCCACCCACCCCGGTTCCCCATTCGCCATCGGGTGATCTGAGCCTGCTGGCTGCGGGAAGGGACCAAGAGGTCAGGCATTCGCACCCGCTCGCTAGTCCTTGCCCCATTGCGGGTCACCCTCTGTGTGTGGGGCGACTGGCAGGGCAGGGGCCTTGGCCTGGCACCACCCGCATCCCCTGCCACCCACCTCCAGTTCCTCATTCGCCATCATGCAATCAGAGCCCTGCTAGCTAGGGGAAGGGATCTAGAGGTGGTCAGTGTGCCTCATAGTGACTGTTGGAGTGGCCGTTCTGCCATTAGGGTCATTTTGCATATTACCCTTTTATTATATAGGATTACTGAAGCATTGAGAATAAAAAAAGAATAACTGCAGAGAAGAAACTAGATTCTAGGTTTCAAGATGCCTGGTCAGATTGTTTCCATCACAGCAAACTTCTTTTGCTTCCTAAAGGAAAAGGTTACATCTTGCTATGTGTTATTATGCAGTTCATTCTTATATTTATTAATTCAGCCTTTCAGAAACTACTTATTTGAATTCCTATTATGTGCCAGTCACTCTGAGTGCTTCTCTTTCAAAATAAAATGAGACAGACTTGGTGTCTGCCCTCATGAAGTTCATGCTCTAGTAGGGGTGATAGACATTAAATCATATTGAAAATATTAATTTCTGGAGAGTAAAGGCAGTTGAATATGGGTTTCTAAGTTCTCCTATCTGTTAGTATTAATTAAATCCTACTCTCTATAATGTGAGAACAGTTTTCTTACTCCATTATATGTCCTCAAGTTAAAAAATTTTTTTAAAAATTAAATAAAGATGTGATAAAATGAATAAACCTTAAATTCTAAAATAATTCCTCATTTGTTATTCAAATGTATTAAAATTTTGCATTGAAAAGGCTCTTTCAAATTTTCTTAATTTGTACATGCTGTTACCCAACAGAAATAACAATCAGCAACATGTGCTAATTTTAAAAAGTCACGTCTATCATGTGTTGGTTTGAGAGCCAAAAGCCAAATGTCTCATCTCCAGAGGATGCCCATATGGAACAGCAGAATACAAATATTTATATTGCAGTTATTTTCAAGGTGCCTATCTTATGTCTTAAGGTAGTTCAAATTAATCAAAGGGAAAATATACAACTCTTTCCCTCATAATTTTTACAACAAAATGGGTTAGTATCTTAAAATGTATATCTTTTCACACTTAGCGTCTGTTCTAAATTGAAAAAATAAAATTTTAATGAATAAATTAAATGTTATAGAAACATGAAAGAAATATATAGATATTTGAAGGTGTAAAATTTGGATCATTCTTCAGAGTTACCCTGCATTGTACCCCCACGTGGATCAGGCATGAGACATGGGCCATCCTGGGAATGAGCTTGACCTTGAGATCAAGGTCCTCTCTTCCTCTCATTAGCTGAGATCCCTGAAAGGTTTGACAGCTGAACTCTGTTGCCAGCATTCCCAATAACTGTGAGAATATTCCTATTTTCCTAAAGGAGAAATGCAAATCACAATGCCCATCATCAGAACTGAAGCAAAAAGGAAGGAATGAGCCTGGAGGGTAAGCATCAGACCCATGTCAGAATATTCAGAATTCTAACCTTTAATTCTCTGGAATGGTGGTGAATGGGCAGTTTTTCCTGGTTGAAAGGGGTCTGTCCAGATACAGTTCAGCCCTGGTCTTTCTGTTAGCTATTCCCACCTTACTGAGTGGGCTTGACTACAAATGGAGAGAGGAAAATATAATCAGTTATAAGAGTATGCTTGTGTGTGTGTGTGTGTGTGTGTGTGTGTGTATTAGAAAAAGGACACAAATTAGTATGTAGTCCCTGAAGCTTTGATTCCTTTGATTCTGAGAAATACCCCAGTACGCTTAGCAGTCACGAGTTCTCTTTTTTAAATTCTTTGTCCAATGAAAGGTGAGTTTCCATCACTGAAAGAATACCAATACTTGATATTTGCTTCAGTATCTCAGCCTAGCATCTCTGGTCCATGGATTCCAGATACCTTGGGGAGGTCTCCATCACTCTGCTTAGCTTCTTCCTGACCCCCTTCCAGGTAACAGTCGATTCTAGATCTATAGTTATCTGGATCTCTAACTAAGGTCCAGTATGATTCTGCTATCACTTGGAACAGTTACCCACCTAACCACAGCATATTTTAGAATTAAAAACCCTTTGTATGCATAGACTACCCAGGTTCATAAGATGTTAGTGAATTTTTCTGAAAGCAGGATCTAGTTTATTTATGAGAAACTGAATCATTTTACCATATGCTAATATTTTATAAAAAGTATTTGCTAGTTTTGGACAGAGATAGCTCAATTTTCCACCTATTTATTACCTAGAGTATACAGAGATAGCTATTAACTATTCTACACATCGGTCAATGTTCTTCTGCATAAGTCACCCTTATCAGGAAAGCTAAGTCATGGTCAAAGAGAAGCAAATATATTGACACAATCACTACCCTTAAACTATGATGTTCTTGGGAAAGAATATGCCAGTAACGTTCCTCGGTGGTAGAAGAGAAATGGTTTTTCTTCCCTTTTGTCAAGAATGCAATTTTTTAGTCATTTGAAGAGCTGCTTCTTGTGGCAGTAATGGAATTCTTTAGTTACTATTTAAAACACTTATGTTACATTCCAATGACCACGGTGTGCGTTATTTAAAATACTTTACCAAAAAGATAACCCTTAATGTGAGTTGAATAGGAATCTTGAATATTCTAATCTCAGACCTTGTCTGGAAGATTTTTGTAAAGATATAGCACTCTCATTATCTAAAACCTATTTACTTTTCCACTTGAGGATATTTTTCACATATTTAAACCCCTTATAATATGGTTCATTAAGAATATCTAAAAGACTCTCTGAAGATCGAGAAGACTAATAAATCACTGCAACTGATGGATTTTATTGTATCTTTATTTTTATAATGCTCTATTGCTGAAAATATGTTTTAAAGATTGTTTAAAAAAGAACTTGAGAGCTGAATCATATCAAATGACATATTTTAGTTTATAGGTCAGAGTTTGCAAATGAAGTTAGTAAGCAAAATTGTTAAAACAAAAGTTAAGGGAGGAACAACTTTTATAATGAAATCAGGTTGGTTTGTTTTTTTTAATCCATGTGTTTTGTTTGTTTATCCATGTTTTTTATTTATTTGTTTTTTCTTGGTCCTGTCTAGATGAGTGAGTACTTAATATGAAAATGAATAGTGAATTGACGTGGAAGGAAGTTTGGCAATATTATTGATCTATAATATTTTTTGCTCTTGATAATATTTTATAGTTTGTAGTTAGCAGTTTATTACTTTAGCCAATCCCACAGCCACTCTGTGCATATTCCAGATAGTCCTAAACAAAACATGTCATCAGTTCCAATTAAGCTTTTATTCAGTCCCTGATAATATTGTATTGCTATTCTAACTTCAAAGAAAGAGATGAAAATATTGGGTGTTATACTTGTGGTTTCTGATGTTTAACTTTTTTAATTCTTTATTTGTCCCCTTGTTAGAAATGCTTAATAGCTCCTTTGTTAAGATTAGTTCTTATAATGATTATCATATAGAAAATATGTTTACTTTATTAATATGCCATACTTTCACTAGGCTAACTTAGGTGACAATTACTTCTGTCTTAACAAAGAGAGCATTAGGGTAAGAATTATGACAGAAACTGTATACAAGCATACAATTAAATAAGTTTAGTAATTAAATATAAATTAAATAATCATTTTCATCATAGGCATAGGCAAGAGCACTCATATCTTTAGTCACTTATTTTAGCAGAAATTTGGGTTCTAGATATAATCACTCTTTAATGTTTATAAAAATTGTCATTAATGATACAGTTTCTCCCCTCAAGAATCACTAATGACAAAAATAAAAAATGAAGGAACTCATTAGCAGTCCTCTTTAAATATTGATAATATACCTAATTCTGAGAAAAATTTATAATGGAAATGCTGTCTTAGCTCAAGAAACCATTGAAATTATTGGTCTTTGTACCAACTAAGTTTGAACTTACTAAATTTTAAGGCTGGTCTTTAAACCACAATGCTGCTATTTTACATGTGCCACCTGTAGGTTTTCAGTGTTTAAGTATTAGTATATTTGAACATTTATTTCTGAGGCCCATACAGTAGAATGCAGTTGTAATGTTAATTCTTGAATATCTGTGGTAATTGAGCAGATGTGGACAGAAGCAAGCACCTAAACATCATATTCTCCAGAGGATTAGTGTGCAATGACAAAAGGGTTATATTGGTGCTGATTGCCTAGTCTTCCTTTCTTTAAAAAAAAATATGTTTTTATTGCTTTTTAGAGAGAGAAGAAGGGAGACTAGAAAGATAGAAATATCAATGAGAAACATCATCAATTGGCTGCCTCCTGCACACCCCCTACTGGGGATCAAGCCCACAACCCGGGCATGTGTCCTGACCAGGAATCAAAACCAAACCCGTGACCTCTGGGTTCATATGTCAACGCTCAACCACTGAGTGACACTGGTGCCAGGCTTCCTTTCTCCTCTTTGCCCATCCACTCTAAGGAAAAACAAAGTAAAGCCTTGCAAGTGATCATTGGGGGTTGTGTTAATTTCCTAGAGCTACCTTAACAAAATACCACAAACTGAGTGTATTTAAACAGCACCATTTATTCTCTCCTGGTTCTTGAGGTTAGAAGTCCAAAATCAAGGTGTTGCCAGAGCCATGCTTTCTCTGAAAGAAGCAGGAAAGAATCCTTCCTTGCATCTTCCTAGCTTTTGGTGGTTGCTGGCAATCCTTGGCATCCCCTGGCTTGTAGCTGCATCACTGCATTCTTTACCTCCACTGACCCATGACCTTCTTCCTTGTGTATCTATGTCCAAATTTCTTCCCTTTTGTAAGGACACTAGTCACTGGATAAGAGCCTACCCTGATCCGGTATGCCTCATCTTACCTTGATTATATTTGCAAAGACTCTATTTCCAAATTAGGTCACATTCACAGGTACAAAATGTTACGACTTGAACATATTTTTAGGGTCTCACAATTAACCCCCAACAGGGTGTTGAGGTAGACAGAGCTGATCTACTGGCAGCCATGACGAGAGGCAACACAAGATTCTGGTACTTTAACTCTGGGTGGTTAATTAAAAATACAGTTGCACAAAGACAGATAACAACCTATGTGCATTTATTTTAATATTCTCCCCAATCCTGCTGAAACAAAAATAAAGAAATTTTAAAAGCACAAATTGCTGTACAAAAAGAAGGGCATAGAAAATCATAGCAACTTAATATTGGAAAGTGGATAGCACATGGATGAGTGTAATTGACTTGGCAGAATCAAGAGAGACAAATCTTAAACCCACAGGGACACAAGTCAAGAAACAACGTGATTTATTTCATAAAATCCCCCAAAGCTTCGGGAATTGAAAGCATCAAGTACTAGTAGAAGTGAAGGTAACGTTGGATTCAGAACTTTGGTTGGAAGTCTATTTAATAAACAGTTAGACCCTCAGATCTCTACCCTCATCCAACATAACCCTGCTAGTTTGTCTACTCTGTAAAAACTTAATTTTTTTTCTTTGGAGTAGGTAAAACAGATCCTCTCTGCACAGAAGGACTAGACTGAAAACAGAAGAACCAGGTGAAAGATAAAGTATTAAATATTGAGGCCAGCAGTGTGCTGGTAAATGTTTAATAACCAGCTCCCTGGGGAGAAAACAACAACACACCTTTATTTGTAAAGTTGGCTGATTCCAGTGGTTTTAATAGCACCACCACACCTAGTTTCAAGCTATAAACCTGATGTCCCTAGTTTTAAAGTTGGGGAAATAGGTACATAATCAGCCCTTATGACCAATTTCTTAACAGTTTCAGCCTACTACTAATTTAAAATTACCTAGTCATCTTCTCCTAAGGCTTTAAAATTGTGTCCCTCGAGGGACACAATTGGAATATTCTTCTCAGAAGAATATGACCTGTGTAAAGAAACATAGTGATGTTGGGCTTCCTTAAAGAAACAATCTTCCAAACCTCTTCAGAGCCAACGGTCTCACTTGACAAGTCCTATTCATGTCCTAGAGCCTCTATTCTTAAGCCCCCTCTTGAATATAAATATACAACCTAAGGCACTGAACAGCTGAGGAAAGTTTTAAAAATGAAAAAAAAAAATAGAGACCAAATAAATAATTAAATGAACTTGAATGGAACAAAAAATCATACTGGGGAAAAGAAAAGATCTCCATAAAGATTAGAGAAAATATTGCATCCATGAAACAAGATCAAGTGCTATTTTCAGGAGGAACAGAAAATCAAACATCTCCCTGAATTTAACATCTGAGAGGAAAAATAGAAGTCAGAAAAGAAGTCTTGGAGCCCTGGCCGGCTTGGCTCAGTGGATAGAGCGTAGGCCTGTGGATTGAAGGGTCCCAGGTTTGATTCCGGCCAAGGACACATGCCTGGGTTGCGGGCTTGATCCCCAGTGGGGGGCGTGTAGGAGGCGGCCAATCAATGATTCTCTCTCATCATTGATGTTTCTATCTCTCTCTCCTTCTCCCTTCTTCTCTGAAATCAATAAAGAAATATATTTTTTTACAAAAAGAAGTCTTGGAAAGTGAAGTTGAGAAAATATCCCCAAAGTAGATTTTTTTTTTTTTAAAAAAAGAGGAAATGATGGGGAAAAAAATGACTGAGAAAACATAAGCATATTTGGGGTCAATCCAGAAGTTTCAAAAAAAATAAGTGTGAAGGAAAAGAAAATAGGAGCATATGAGAGAATTCATCAATACAGTCACTGAAAGAAATTTCTTAGTGTTGAAATAAATTTATTTCCAAAGTGAGAGTTCAGTACAGTAGATGCAAACAAATTTATATCAAAGTAGATCATCATAACATTTTAGAATCCTGGGGTTGGGGGGGGGGGTGGATATTGTATGAGGTTCCAGAAAAATTAAACAGGTTGCATACTCTTCAGGGATTAGACTTTTTGTTCTAATAGAATCATCACTAAAAGCCAGGAGGCAACAAAAAAAATGCCATCAAATTTCAGAGGAAAAAGATTTCCAAAGTAGAATTCTATATCTAGTTAAAGTATCAATTAAATATATTTGAGACTTGCTCTTTCTCAAACAATTAACTTTGATGCAACATTTCTTAGGAAACCATTAGAGGATTTTCCCACCAAAACAGGAGAGTGAACCAACAGAGAGATAGATCCAGGAAGAAGGGAGCCAGGTCATGAAGTTAAAAGAATCCCATGGATAAGAGAAAGGGGGCACCTCCCAAAAAGAATGTGTACCAGAAAGGGCAGCCAATTGGCAAGGCTGCTGGGCAGAGGATCCAAAAGTGGTTTCCTCGGGGCAGTGAAGCTGATGGACTACCAGATGCATCCTAAAAGCACTGAGAGGGGAGTTAGACCACTGCTAGAGTTGGGTTGAATTTGTGATATGTGTATAGAAAACGATGATTTTAAAAAGAATAGAAAAAGAAAAGAGAGAGCAAGAGAATATTAAATCCTATAATTAAAAGAAGACCAGGAAGAAATTAAATATTTTCCTATTACATATAACTTTGTTCAAATACAAGTTTTTAAAAAGTCACAATACTTTAATAGCCTAAGAACCGGCAGTTCTGTGCTATGTACGATGACAGCATAAATTCACAAAACACACCACCTGCTTCCAGGAATGTGGCGTGGCTCCTGCACAGATTGCGTTCCTGCATTCTTGGAAGTGCTAACTTAGTGAGTAATGAAACAACTTAGAATGTTTTTTCCTTTGAATAAGTGCTCAAAAAGATATCAGACATTTCTCAGCTTTTTGGAATTTTAGGTCCAAGTTACCTAGAGATAGTTTGGGCCCTTTTATTTCACCCTCCTGTGGAAGATCTGAGAATATCCTTTCCTCTGATATACTTCATGGGCATTCACAGAATATTAATGCACTAGGGATATTGTAAATTTCTCTACCTACGTGACTTTTCTATTAAGGGACAAGGAAAGCTATTCCTGCAAGTTCTGTAAGGCAGACTTAGCCAAGTACAAATTAAAAATGTATTTTTTGCTCAAATTTGTATTCTATGTACATAATTTGGTTTCACATAGCTTACAAAGTATTAGATAACAGTATTTTAATTAATACAGGAAACAAAACAGTTATATAATTCACTTATGTGAGTTTTTAATGAGATTATAAAATAGTTCTCCAAAAGAAGAGTCTATGAACTTTTTTTTGCTTGAATGCTAGTTATTCAAGTATGCAACAAATTTAAATTAACAAATTATAAATAAACAAATTGAAAATTTACTTACTGGTTACCTTGTAGTTCTAAGGCAATGGAAATGCAAGGCCAACAGATGGCCTTGCCCTAACAATGGCATATTTAGTCTTTAAAACAGAAAAATACATCAATACTATTCCTTGTAATTTGATAAAATGCATTTGAAATGATAAGTGTCATATAGGGACACCAAAGGAAATATGATAGCCTTAACAATACCATTGTTTGTGAGAAAGCTGAGGAAGAGAACCACCGAGGAGACAGGGTGATTGGCCAGAGCTGGAGAAGATGACAAGAAAGTATCAGGAAATCCAAGGATAGGCAGAGTTCATGATGGCAGAATGGCAAACCAGGTCAAATGCCAAAGCGAGAGAAGGTCATGATGGGAGGCTAGCGGTAAATTTGACAACAGGGTTGTTTGATCACCTTCTTGCAAGACTGAAAAGGTTGTGGTGAATTTGCCGATCATATGAATTGTGTTATATTATAAAAAACACAATCCCCTGACACTCCCCCATGACACACTGTGACTCCATTCTCTGACCTCTTTCCTGAAACTCTCTCTGCCTCGGGCTGAATAAAAGCCAGTTTTCTCTTGAAATCACTCTTTTCTGTGAAAATCACAAGCAATGACTGTTCAAGTCTCCAGCTCACTGAAGGTCAAGGTGGGGATGACAGCAGTTTGGCCTGTTAGTCCTTATACCACAACTAGTAAGAAAGAGGCAGAACCACCGCCATAGTGTGTGCAACCCTGAACATGCAGCTTTGAAATTTTAGGAATTAAGATGATGCATCTGTCTGATTCCTCTGGAGGTCACTTCTGAGGAGAGCATCTTTATAATGGTGCTGTATAACCACCTGTATAATTGACTCATTTCCACTATCTCTTTTTGCCACTGCCATCTGCTTGCTTCCTTTCTATTTCTTTGGATTCACCTGCTCTTTATGCTGATGTTATACTTAACCTGTGCTGTTCAATTCTTTGTAAGTAGTTGATCAAACACTGCAGCCTGACACCTCCCCACCTTCCCCGCACTGTTTCCTCAATCCCGAGAATTGTGCTTCGAGGTTCATTAAGGGTAACAGGGGTTAAAAAAAAAAAAGTGGGAAATCAGGTGGGACTGTCTCAGGCAGGCTGAGCAAAGTGTAAGGGGGGAAAGAGTCCTGGGTGATACAATGAACCAAAGGATGAGGGGTTACGTTTTAATCAATAATAGGAAGACAGCTAGAAGGATGCCATATTAAAAGATGGCAACACTTAACTATCTTGTTGTTCCCCATTGTGTCGCTTGATAATACCAGAGATGTTATCCCAAGTGCTGTCTTGGTTGTATTCCCCAGAAGTCCCCAGGATGAATATTGGTGCGCAAGTGATTAATTAAGGAAGTGGTCCCCCGGAAGACTGAAAAAGTTGGGGGGATCAGGACCATAAAGTGGGAAAAATGAGGGTAGCTTTAGCCTGATCCCACATGGGACTTTAAGTTGTAAATTAACTCCTAAAGGGTTAACCCCTAATTGACTGAAGCTGATGATCTGGGCTTCTATAGCCATGCATCTTTCACATACTGGACAGTGCTGGCTAATGAAATAAATTCCAGGCAATTCTCATTGTTCTCTGCTGTGTTAGCAAAACAGCTCCAGTAGCTGAGGGTAGCGATCTGGCATCAGTCATGAATACAGGATGTTAGAGGGGAAAAAAAAGCCCACCAAATTAGAGAAACACACAACAACTAACAAAAAGTGGAAAACTGATTTGAGAGGGTATAGCCGGGACACTAACAGGTATCTTTGGCTACAATTATTGCTTAAGGTAACATTGAAATTTAGGAGAAATCTAATTTATAATTTCTTAAAAATTAAGCATGATACATCTCTCTGATTCATCTGTAGGTCACTTCTGAGTAGAGCCTCTTTGTAATGCTTCTGTATAAACAACTGTATAATACACTAACAGAAACATCTGTCTAATTCTTGTCTCTTCCCTTACTGCCCTGGTAGCATTACATTTGGTAACTCATAACTTTGTAAAGGTACCTGCTACATAGACTGAATTGTGTCCCCTTCAGATTCATATGTTAAAACCCTATCCTGCCATGGCCAGTGTGACTCAGTGGTAGAGCATTGGCCACACAATGAAGAGTCTTGGGTTCTATTCCTGGTCAAGGGCATGTACCAGGGTTGCAGGTCAGATCCCTGGCCCAAATCAGGGCTCATGCTAGAGGCAACCAGTTGATGTATCTCTCTCACATCAATGTTTCTCTCTCTCTCTTCCCCACTCCCTCCTTTCTGCTCTCCCTAAAACACAATGAAAAAAATATATTCAGGTGAGGATTACAAAACAAAAGCAAAAGCTCTATCCTACTGATGTGACTATATTTGGAATAAGGTCAAATAGCAGAATCCCTTATCCTTGGGGAATACATTTCATGGACATCCGTGGATGCCTGAATCCACAAATAGAACCAACTCTCAATAAATATATTGTTTTTTCCTGTACATACATACCTATAAGATTTAATTTATAAATTAGACACCATAACAGATTTAAAAAACTAATAATAAAATAGAAAAATGATAACAACATACTGTAATAAAATTCTATGAATGTGATTTCTCTTTTCTGATAACTAAGATATCTACTAAGTGACTGGCAGGTAGCATGTATAGTGTGGATATGCTGGACAAAGAGATGACTTACATCCACGTAGGATGAAGTGGGGTGGCACCAGATTTCATCATGATACTCAGGATGGCATGCAATTTAAAATTTATGAATTGTTTATTTCTGGATTTTTCCATTTAATATTTCCAGAGTGTGGTTGACCACAGGTAACTGAAACCATGGAAAGTGAAACCTCAGGTCGGGGGGGGCGGGTGTTACTGTAATTAAGGTTAAATGAGTTCATAAGGAAGGTACCTGATAGGATTAGTGTCCTTCTAAGAAGAGACACCAGACAGATCGCTCTCTGTCATGTGAAGACAAACTGAGAAGGTGACTGCAAGCCAGCAAGAGCGCTCCCGTGGGGAACTGAATTGACCAGCGCCCTGACCTTGGTACTTCCCAGCCTCCGGACTGTGAGAAACACATTTCTGTTATCTAAACCAAACAGTCTTTTGTCTTTTGTCGTTTCTACTAACACAGACTAATACTGTGCTTTTCTTTAAACATGTTTTATTTTGTTCAGAAAAAAACAAAGTTTAAACAAAATTCCAGAGAGAATTTTTTCTTTCTAACACCATCTTTTCTCTAGCTAATGAACCATAATGCAATTTCTTAGTCAGCATGTAAGCAATGGTGTATATTCATTGTTATAAGTTGTGCATAATTGGAATATAATTGTGCCAAAATTTTCTCTTGGACCTTTCGAGGATGAACCTAAAGGTTGCCTGCTCATCTTGGTAAACATATTCTTTCTATTCTTAGAAAGTTGGAATCGGCTCCCTGGCAGACTGGTCTCTAAGACACTGCAAGTGGACTATGATTTGAAAAGAAAATGTTCCTTGGCAAGAAGTGCTCCATAGGTCCCTATAAAACTTCCACTGGCATCCATGCACAGGCTTTAAAGCAGTGATGGCGAATCTATGACACGCGTGTCAGAGGTGACATGCGAACTCATTTTTTTGGTTGATTTTTCTTTGTTAAATGGCATTTAAATATATAAAATAAATATCAAAAAATATAAGTCTTTGTTTTACTATGGTTGCAAATATCAAAAAGTTTCTAATGTGACACGGCACCGGAGTTAAGTTAGGGTTTTTCAAAATGCTGACACACCGAGCTCAAAAGGTTCGCCATCACTGCTCTAAACAAATCTTAAAAGATCCAGGTGCTTCCCAGAACAGGGACCAAAGCACCTATTAACTGCAACGCAAACATTCTGCTTGCAGGCAACTGTAGAAGAGGGAGCTAGCCATGTGGCTGACATCTCTCTCACCCCACCACCTAATGCTCCAGACTCTTGGACCCCCAAACAGAACAAGGCAGGCTGCTATTGGGAGCCAGCCAGCAAGAGCTGGCAGCTCGCCAGCTTACTCCTGAGGCCGAGTGTCTGAAACTGGCCAGTCACAAAGAATCTGAACTTGCCAATTTCCTGTGACCAACAAAGCTAAGTTTGACTTAAAATTGTCTTTGAGTGGCAATGTCTTTCAGTTGACTCAACAATAACTTCTAGCCCATCTATCCCCCAAACAGTATTCGAATTAGAAATGCTAAATTTGCATCTTCTTCTTAAATGAAATAGAGGCTAGCAATCTAGCAATGACAAGGGAGGTGTATGTCTTTCCTCAGGGAGCTTCATCCCCCTTCCTGCTACAGAGCCCGTCAGTCTTAGCTTGTTCTCATTGATCCCCACCTGCCTCTCTGTGAGTCCGCCCTTCTCACTGAGTCTCATTTCCCACTGGTCCAATGGCAGTGGGAGAGAGGCAGGGAGTGTTGGAGAAAACCAAGGTGAACTTCTGTGCTGGTTGATAAAGAGAGAGCTGAGTATGGAGGGAGAAAGCTAACACTGGTTCTGTAGCCACACTCCTGTCTCCAAGGTCCTTTCGTTGGTGACGGGGCTTGGTAACTGAGACAGGAGCAGCTGTCTGGTCAGGCCCATTTCTGAGATCCCCCAATCTCCTAGTGAATGTAATTTTCTAGCTGGACTCCCTTAGGCATAGCTAGCAAGAAGAATTATAAATAGCACTCGATAAATATTAGAATCAGTGTCAGTTCTCTGATGCAGGATAGTTTTGGAGCTTATTCTGCACAGAGAGATCAGAAAATCACTCAGAAGAAGAGAGTGCCGTAGCAGTGCCAATGCCAAAAGACGGTCAGGGCTGATTTTCTTGTAAGCCTTCTTCAACTATAGTTTACATATTCATTGATCTCTCACATCTTTATTGAGCACCTACGATGCGACCAGCTTTGGGATTGAGAGGCCAATGTAGTGCTTAGAAAGACTGGACAGATCAAAGACACTGTTTCATGATCGAGCTATACCCCTTGAAAGGGTGTGACCTTGGGCAAATCACCTCACCTCGTGCCTTGGTTTTCTCTTCTGTAAGATGGCAGTGATGAGAACGATGCATATCCCATGGGGTGGTTGTGCAGATTGAGGCTGGCACCTGGTAGTAGCCCTTACATGTGATAGCTTTCGTTATTGTGTATGCCAGGTTCTATCCATGCATAAATCTATAAGATAAAGCTTCCAATATTTTCATAATTTGGTGGAGTCTGAAGACAAGAAAATTATGATAATTAGAGTGATAGGGGCTGTCTCAGAAGGTATGTTCCAGAACTGTGGCACGCATATCAGCCTTACTCAGTCTGAGCAGAGCGGGGATGATGTTAGGGTTTGGTATGAGTCTTGAAGGACTTTACCAAGGAGACAAGAGGATGAGGATTGCAGAAAAGACACCGAAGCATGAGAAAATGTGGTCTCTTTGAGGAATGTTATGTAAGTTAATAGATCTGTTACCCTGGGAGATCCTGGAGGCATGCTAGGGAATGAAGGCGGGGTAATAGGAAGAGCCAGGCCATGCTAAAAATGTCAGTTTTGTTGTAGGATATTAGACAAGTCAGATTGTAGAAAGTTTACTCTTGAGAAAGATTTGAGTTGATAACTCTGGAGGCTAACGCAAGCTAGAAATTTATGAGAAAAAAGAACTGCAGTGAGGGGTTTTATTACGCTGTAAGGCAAAGAAGTCAGCATCAGTGGAAACAATGGCTACATTTTAGGGCTGTGACATAATGGAAAGCGGTAGGGAGCTTACCTGAGAAGGAGGGCCGTGCTCGAGTCTGGGCTAACAGGACCTCTGGGCATTACGGAGGAAGGGAAGAAATGGAGGTTAGCATTACCATTGGCATGCACTGAGATCGGCCGTACATTTATCCTCTCTTTTTATCAATGGACATAATATTTTGCCATTTTACATAATCATTTAATTTTATCCTTATAATAATTCTAGCAAGTGCTATAATTACTGTGTTGATAAGCAAACTGACCAAAATGAAGATAAGTGATTTGACTAAGATCAAGTAACTAGTAAGAAGATGAGCTTAGACTTGAACTCAGGTTACACCGAAACGAAAGTTTGGTTTCTATACAGCTATCCCAATCTATAAGTCTCTATCCTGTTTATATGTCATCTGACCTTTTTCCAGTCTCCAATTTAGACCACTGGTATCACTATCACTATAGATTTCTTTATACCTTTTCCTTTCCTTACTTATGGTTTGTAAATGCTCATTCATCTTTTTTCTCTTATTAGTGGGCGAATGAACATATTTGGCAGAAACCTTATGTCCTCCCAATTTTGGCTGAATCCTTATAGTGCTTTCCAGAGAATTTTCTACATGGATCTTGTCCATTCTATGACCTATTCCCCCTAAATACCTCTCAAACTGAGTCTATAGTCCTTATGTACTAACTACAGGTCCATCCCCAACTCACAGGTGTCATGCTTATCTCCTTTCATGAAGAAAACCAAGCCATCATGGGCACTCATTCAAGTTTCTATTCTTTCTGCAGATTTTTCTCTGTCCCCTCCTTCAACCCCCTACACATTTATGTGCCCCTAATGGAAAAAATAACTTTGGGATTTCAAAACTCCTAATGGAATTAACTCTAGTAATTACTTTTCTCACTCAGAATCCCTAAACCATTCTTCTCCACAATGGTCTTTACTTATTACTACTGTATAAATACATTCTCATCTACCTCAGACCCGCCCCCAAATGTACCTGTGCCCCTTCCTCAGATGCCAGTAGTGCCTAAAATCTAGAAAATCTTATTTTCCTCACATAAGAGGTGCCGTCACATGACATATGCTGTTGGTCCCTGAATTTGATCTCAAAAGTATTTTAACTTATATCTTGATTCTCTTTCTTCAACTCCTACTCTCCTTTTTCCTGTGTTCTGTTTGTTATAATTTTGATGGTCTAGGTTTCTGCTATCCCTTTCCCTAACCTTCACTCCATTCTTCATGATAAGGTAAGGAAATAACTAGTTAAGAAACATATTCCATCTCCTTAGAAGACGGTGAGGTGATGACGATGAAGCTGGTAGACTGTGCATTGTAAATTGTTTACTTAAAAATGAATATTTTTCATGCATCCCTGTCTCAGGTTGGAGGGAGTGAAGCACTTACAAAAAGCGGCATTTCCTGGAGTGCACTTGCAATTAAATTCCAAAATGTGAATAGTTTTTCTCTTTCTAAACTTGTGAGTAAATAAAGTCTGCGAAGTTGTTGATGTATTTAGAACAAGCTCTGGAAGTGACAGTGCTTCATTGCTCACTCTCCCTCCTCTACAAAGCCAACTTGTTATTTAGAGACTAGAGTGTAAATGCCATGGAGTACCGTCTTTCATGCTCTGTCTAGCATAAGGCAGCTGCGAAAACACATGATCTGCAGCATCCAGGCTATTGCTGAAGTCTTCCCTCTCAATGCAGGTGCTCAACTTAAATGCTTGTGCCTGTAGACCCTGAAAGACATAGGGCTGACCTGCTATAGGAGCACTAGAGATGTGTGGTGTTCCGTTTGTTGAGTTTAAAATTGTATTCCAGGAAATAAAGATTCCATAGAAAGGATGCAATATTCTGATAGTAACAAATTCCCTTTGTATATATGATGTCTGTTATTGTACATCCTTACTTTTCTTGCTAAAATTTATTGTAGCTTCACTGGAAGGTACATTAAGAACTCAACTCTCTCAAGTGGGTCTGATACGGCCATTCTGTTAAGAATAATGTGGTAGGTAAATAAACTGTTAATTACCTACTACTGATTAAACATACCACTCTGTCCACTGAATATTAAAATTAGGTGCTGATGATATCAGAACACATTGACTTTAGTGGTTATAGTAAACTAGAGGCCTGATGCACGAAATTCGTGCAAGGGGCTCTGCCACTGCCACCGTGGTGGCTACCTCAGCCCCCGCCCGCCATGGTGGCCTGGGGCCTCTGCTGCCTCTGCCTCAGTCCCCACCTCAGCGGCTTCATCCAGATGGTCATCTGAAAGGACGTCCAGAAGGTTGTCCAAAGGACATCTGGAAGGACATCTGGTCTAATTAGCATATTATGCTTTTATTATTATAGATGTATCCTGTCCATTAAAAGCATTTATATCAATTATTGAAACTACATAATTTTGACTTATCCCCTTCAATTACTTAAGCAAATATTATCTCTCAGCAATGTCAGAATCAAATGATAAATTCCTTTTCATGATAAGATTTGCTAAGCATTGATTACATTCTGAGAGATTTCAAATTTGCATTTTCTTTATTTGTGGTAGATTTATATTTTCCCTAAATAATTTAGCCTTGCTGTGAATTTTTCCAAGTAAAATCGATGTTAAAAACGCAGAGCAAAATATCTTTACATTTTTTAAAGAAAAGTATTTTCTCTTTAAAAGAGAAACCTGTTTTGTATAGAGAAGGGAAGCTCTATGAAGCTGGGGTTCACTATTTTATACATTAGGATACCCAGAAATCAGTACTGTGCATAAAAATACTTGAGTTAATGAATAAAACTAAGTTTACATGAAAAAAATTATGTTCGATAGTGATATGTTATATAATATCAATTTAATGATGTAGGAGAATCACTAACAACTAGATGTTTTATGTAAAGACTAAGCACACCAGGCCCAGCTAGTGTGGCTCAGTGGTTGAGCATTGACCTATGAACAAGGAGGTCACAGTTCTATTCCCAGTCAGGGTACATACCCAGGTTGCAGGCTTGATTCCCAGTGTGGGGTGTGCAGGAGGCAGCTGATCAATGATTCTCTCTCATCATTGATGTCTATATCTCTTTCTCCCTCCCGCTTCCTCTCTGAAATTTATATATATACATTTTAGAAAAAACATATGAAATCCAAATTTTTTAATACTCTGAGGGCCTTGCCATTGATGAGGGGAGAGGTCTAGCCTAGAGATCCCTGATGAAATTATTTCTGTAAGAAAACTCTAAGGATTAAGCAGATGGATCAACAACCGTGGTACAGGCAAAGCTTGGACTTCCAGAAGCATTGTGTGATGGGACAAGGATGCACATTAGGAATATCCCCCACTCCTTCTTCCAATCAGTACAGGAAGGATGAAGGAGGAGGCAATAATTTTAGGAAATCAGCTTCGTTTCTGCTAATTTTCTTGATAGTTTGTACTGTTATTTTGGGTCATTTTAATACAAAAGAACAGCTCATGCTTTGTGACCACATTTACTTGGGATTGGGTTTCTTCTTTTCATATGAAAGACCCTGATTGAGTTAAAAAAGTGTCACACAAAGTAAAACACCTGCAGAGCAGGAGGTTGTGGAGAGGCTGTGCCCCCTGTGGAGTAGTGAGCGGGAAAAGAAGATGAGGCAGGAAGGCGGAGGCACTAGATGGGGGGAGCCTTGCAAACTAATTGTTTTGCCACTGTCCAATCTGAAGAATGCTGTTGCTTAGTTTAATTTAATCTCTTATTTGTCCTGGCAAGGGAAGGCGGGAATAATATATGGGAAAATAATTTTTCTTCATTGTTTTACTTACCATGAGTATGTACCTACAGGGAAAAAATGCATGGCTGTAGGCAGGTGAAGCATCTAAGTAAATATGGTATTAAATCATTACCAAAGGTAAGGTTCAAATTTTCTCTGTCCCTCTTCCTAACCATCCTGATTCTTTTAAAAAATCTTTACAATTGCATGTGAAAGCAGCATATTTTCATTTAGTTACTCACAATTTGTTACAGAATGTCTAGTTAATAATGACCATGTAAATCTACCTAAACTCCAATTAATCATTTTTCTTCCTTAGAATAAGAAATGTGGCGTGCAGTTACATTGGACAATAAATTTTTGTTACTTTTCTTCACTTTTAAGAAAACAAAGTCTCTAACAAAAAGTTATAGAGCTAGATCTATTAGAAGCTTGTTAAATCCTGAATTTGAATCCTTTGTACATTTGTACCAAAAACCTGAAAGAGATTTTGACCGCTGGATCAAAATAGTATGGCATTTATTTCAAACAAATATAATTGGTTAATGATATTTGAAAACCTAATTTTGTAAGTTCTGAAAATACAATGCAATTATTGGTTTCCTAAAAGTGCATGCTAAAGTCACCCAACTAACTCATTTTTCTTATGATATGAAATTGTATGTAAAAGATGTATTTTTTTAAAGAAGACCCAGTGATCGTTTTGCTTTTAATGATAAAAGAACCTAAATATGATCTCATAGACTCATTTTGTGGCAAGTTCACCTTCACTATAAAATATGCAATTAACTTTATAAGGTTTTAAAATGTGTTTGTGCAATCAACATTGGACAATTGTTGTATTAAATAATTATTTTTAGAAAAAACAATTAATTTTTTTGCTTCTTCCTTAACATGTTTATGGCACCTCCATGCTGCCTCCCCTGGGAACCCAGCAGAGCATTTGGAAGTGTTATGGGAAGGGGTAATTATGCTGTCCAGGGAATTTGTCAGGGAGCAGAGCTGTGGGAGATTAAAGGAGATGTGATGGTTGCAGGGGTCACAGCCTTGATTTTGAGCCAAGACTCACTATCACTTTTTTAATTAAGTCTGAAAACTAGAAAGCTATGGTGTAGTAACCACCTAGCACCAAGCAGGACACATCTGACTAATTGGAAAGGAGTGAGCATGAGCGTGGGGCTTAACTCCCAAAACAAAGAATGAGAACAACCAAATATGAATGGCAGTTCATTAAAACAAACACTCCGTAAATAGAGACTCTCCTATTATAATTGATGTACTCTCCCTTTGATATTTTAAAAATATAAACTCACTATTCCTATTTCAAAAGTATGAATAAATTAGCTCCTCTTCTAGCTTGTCCTTATGGAAGGCAAAAACAGCTTTCATTAGTAATGAAGCTTTGAATCCAGAGCATTTTTGTTTTTGCATATTCAATAAAGTTTTAAAAATCATATTTATAGTATTAATGCATATTATCTTTATTACTGTACTACACCACAATTAAAAAGAAGGCACACGTTATGTCATACGGTCACATTCAAAGTACAGAAATAGCTCATTAGGATATTTAAAATACCTTATTTACCTAATTCACTATCTTTTTGCCTTTGTTGTGGTTCCAATTCCTTTTCAGCACATTCCTTGGGTATTCAAACCTCAGATGATAAATTACTAATTTCAGATACCATTTAATAAGACTAAGTTTTATAATTGCAAAATCATTTGTTATAGACATTTGACAAGCTTTATTCTTTCTTATTAAACTCAAATTAATATTAAATACAGTTATCTCTAAAATATACATATCTGATTTTTTCCCTTTTGCTTCCTTTTGAAGTTATAGAGTACCAGAACCAAATATAATACCTTTTTGGAATGGAATGCCCATTCTTTTGTCTTGTTTTATCCAATGTCTATACTCAGAGTAAAATGAATGTACCCACTGCCTGTGTTTCCAGGGGTTGCTAGTTTGTGAAGGCTGATAAATGAAGACTCAGATCAAAGGTTTCAGCCTCGAGTAATTGAACAGTAGACATGCAGTTTTTGGGGGTTGCCAGCTTGGGAGATCTGTTAATTATATGTCCCTGTCTAAAGACTCTTCTTTTTTGAATGGGAAGTCTGTATTAAATACAGACTGGGATGGATTTGGGAGGGTGGAAGAAATCAGAAACCTGGATGTCCACTTCAGTTAAATTAATCATGGGAATCAAATAGGTGAAGATGTTAGTACTAGAAGATTTTTGGACAAGTTTACTTTATGGGCCTAAACAGTGCCTAGCATTCACCTTCCAATCAGTTACAATTTTCTTTTCCATTTCTGTTGGATAAACAAATGAAATTAGCAAATTGTGACCTTTCTCTTTTGTACTGAGGTAACCCTGATATCATATGCTGCTCCGTTCTCACAAAACACATTCCATATATTGCAATAACCAGAATATGCAGCATTCTCTTGCTGTTTTAATGTTGCTATTAGAGAAGAGAGAGGGACCTTTACCTTGACCCTGACCTCAACGGACAAATGGAGATCTCATTAGACCCTTACCCCTTAGAAGCATTCAGTTGCTGGTAGGCAGAGACTAGCTGTGCTCAGACCTTTTTAAAAAATGCTTATTTACTGAATAGAAAATGGCAATCATTGGGAGTAATCATGAATGTTGTTTGATACTCCTTTCAGTGGAGAATATGACATTAGAACACTGACAAATCTCTGTCATGGTGTCCTAAAAGACCTGCTTTATTTCACCTTATAAAATAAACATATTTACGCCTGACCCAAAGGAAGTGTTCACCTCTAAAACTGACAGGCTCTTCATACAATTTCCCACCACATTTTTTCATTGCATGAGTTAGACATGGCATGAAGTCTTTTAGACTAGCTAGATTTCTTTTCTTTTTTTAATTAAATTTATTGGGGTGATAAATTCAAAAAACCATACAGGTTTCAAGTGTACAATGCAATAAAACATCATCTGTGCACAGCACCGTGTGCCCACTGCCTAGACTAGCTAGATTTCTTACCTCAATGCCTTAAACACCTTACAAATGACAGGGGACACACATAGTTTATTAAGAAATCTGCGTGTTGAAAGCTGCTCAAAATCAAACTCGTAGCACTCAACACAGAGATTTATTTTTGAGTTTATCCCCCTTTTAATGGTCATAAATCTGAGAGATGAAGCACCATCTTTTAAAAATAAACTTTCCTCCAGTTGAAATATTCAAAGTTAACCATTATACAAAATATGTGATATCTTAAATAAAATTATTTTCTTGAACATTGTACAGAATAGATTCATCACATGAGAGGTGTCTTATGGGGCAGGTGAAGGACATTCCATTCAATACCAACTAATCACAGCATGGAATATGTATATATATATGAACATGTAGGCACAGCCATATTTGCTTCCATTATGAATATGTTGCTATAATATTCAATTAAGAATGTTTTTCTCAGCCCTTCTGGATCTTATCTGTAATGCCAAGCAGTGATTAGTTTCATTTTCCTCCCATTATTGACTAAAGATTGGATAATGACTGCAACATTTTGGCGAGTTTGATATCCTAGCAATTATGTGTAACCAACCCACAAGTTCACAAACCTATGCTTATTATATGCTTTCAATTTTTATAGCTTACCTAATAGCTGAACCTCAGCAGAATTATTCCACAGCAGAAGTTCTCAGTTTTGTGTCATATTAGAATTACATGGGGGAGATTTTTTTTTAATGCCAATGTCAAACCTTACACCATACTGTCTTGGTGAGGGACCCAGGAATCAGCCTTTTCTTAGAGCTTCCAAGTGCAACCAAGGTAAAGACTCACTGTTCTTAAAGAAACAGAAACACCAATATCAGCAAAAAGTCAGCCCCCCACACTGAGCACTAAATTTACCATTAAAATCATGTTTTTCTGTCAGGTTGATGGGTGCCAAAGTAAATTTTTGACCCAATTATTTAGACTTTTGTGACACCATTCAGACACACCCTGGTATGTCATGGAGTGTGTCTGATTGCCTCCAGAAAACGAGGCCAAAAGTGAACAATTTAGTTGGCTCTGGAGTCCCTCTTTTGGCAACAAGGCAAAGCTATGTGCCAGGACCTAGAAACCTGGCCTGTTAGGGCAGCACTATGAAAGTTGGACTGATGTCAACTTTGCACCCCTACCACCCCCACACCCCCCCTAACGTGCTGTTATTCTTTCTTTCCACATGAAAACACCCCTCCTCTAGGTTTATCTAATGTTACATTTACCCAGGACCCAGTTCAATTATTCATGAGAAGCTAAGTTATTAGTTGATAAAAGTTTAAGGTATAATCCCTCCCAGAGGTTCCAAAATTTTAATAGGGTTTCGTGAAGGACAGACATATCAAAGTTGTAAAACTTTAATGACAGGCATGACTAGGAGAGGATTACATAATTGGACTCTATGGGCCCTCTATATTACCCTTCTTCAAATTATACCACATCGGTAGTCTTACTCATTAGATCAGCCCCCCTGGAAAACATTAAGCTTCTGTTCATAGTAAATTCAGAGAACTCACTATTACCTGATCAAAAAATCTCTTTTTGTTCTTTTGGTTCCAAATATGATGTCTCCTTGGTCATATAAGTAGGATAGTTACTTACATTAGAAATTAGTTCATTATTATTTTACTCATGGTAATTTACCACTAAAAATGCTTTATTTACTAAGGGAAGTGTGCTAATTAATTGCCTTCCAAAACTTTAATTTACTCTAAATCATTTATTATCATAAAATACCTTATAAGATGTCATACATTCTATGCAGTATCAATGGATATTAAAAACATGAATGAAGTAACTATAGAATTTCAAATACTGCAATTGAGTTTTTAGGAATAACAGCCACAGTTAGAAACCTTGCCTTTGTCAAATAAAATTATGTTGCCAGTCAATCGTTTAGTTAATTTCTTTAATGTTCTGGAATGGTCTCATAAACATTTTAACTATTTGTAAGCATTTAATAATTTAGATATAGCAATAAATGTCTGTATATTGTATATAGAAAATTAGAAGTTTCACTGAGAGCTGTAATTGATAAATTCTACAAAAACAGGCTAGGGCTTGATAGCTTTAAATACCTCAATATCATGTCTATTAAGTTTTATTATTTTTGTCAATATGAACTGTAACAAAAATTATCATTTCTTGACATTATCTCAATTTTAATTACCATTTTTTTCTTTCCACTGTTGCAAAGTGAGAGAAAATGTTGAAGTGAAAGATTTTATACTTCCTGTTTGCCTCTGCTTACCATCACCCTCCCCACATTCACATTCTTTGTTTTGTCTCTGTCTTTTAGAGAGAGAGAGAGAGAGAGAGAGAGAGAGAGAGAGAGAGAGAGAGAGAGCTGTTTTAAAGTGATAAATCCTGCAGTCACTAACCTTATACATTCTAAGAAATTGCATCATCACTCTGAAGGGCATCTGCCACTCAGGGAGGTTAATGCATTTGCTGCTTTCCAGTGGCAGAGGCTATCTCTTCTTAGCCATGACAGGACAAGAAAATTGACCTCCTGTTCCCAATTTCATATGGAATTTTTTCCCCAGATAGGGGCAGTGACCCTGCCAGAGGGATCCAAGTGCATGTAAAATCACATTTGACTTGATGATGGATGGCCAGTTATGCAGATGCAAGCATCTGTTCTGATAAAGTTGGGGGCTGGGATAGGACACCTATGTGTTACTGCATTTTACTCTTGCCTCCAGCTGGGAGAAATATTTTAAGAAATTCCATTTATTCCCAAAGGAGATGATGGGCAGTCCTTTCCTAAAATATAAAATGAGGACCTGATCTTGAATTTCATGACAGAATTTATGGGTCATTCTTTTATGTTTTTAATACATTTTTATTGATTTCAGAGAGGAAGGAAGAAGTAGAGATAGAAACATCAATGACAAGAGAGAATCATTGATCAGCTGCCTTCTGCACACCCTCCACTGGGGATCAAGCCCGTAACTCGGGCATGTACTTTGACTAGGAATCGAACCATGACATCCTGGTTCATAGGTTGACACTCAACCACTGAGCCATACCAACCAGACTCATTCTTTTATCTTATTATCCTAATAAATTACTTGTCTAGAGCTAATTTTATACTTTGGAGTTCTCCAGTGAGTTCTACAAAAGACATTTTAACTTATCTCATAAAAATGTCTTCCAAGTTTTCCATGCTTTTTATTTTTAATTTATCATTTGTCCTCTTGTTCTCAGCATGTGGAAAGGTGTTTTCATTTGCCAAGTTACTTGTTTCCTGAGCACTAAGGTTTTGGCTTAGGTGATTACATTATAATTTATAAAGGTTTTGACAAATCTTTTCATTTTCCTAATGTTAGCATGACCTAATTAATATTTTCTCATTTTCTTAATGAATGCGTTATACCAGTATGAAGTTTGAATACATTTAATTTATAGCTTCCTCATTATATTTGAAGCTTATCAAAAAGTACAGGAGAGAAGATCAATGACAATAAATTGGTTATTTTTTGTCCCATAATGACATACTTTTTTGACATAAGAACTCAACAGATATAAAATTGTATCTTCAGCATTAATTCTTATCTCTTTGTACTGCAGAATTAATTCTGCAGTTCTCATTGGTTTGCAAAATTTTACAAATTTAAAAGTTCTAGAAAGTATCCTTTGGATATTTTTGATTTGTGTTTTCCCAACTGGAGATGATATAGTTCATGATGAGATACAGTTCGTGAAGCTAGAGGAAACCTCGCTAGTCACTCTCACCTACTCCTCCTTCTCATCCTACAAATGGGAAACTTAATCTCCTATAAATTGTATATTCAGCAGCAAAATTGGGAACAAACACAGGTGTCCATACATGTTTTAAATTAATTTTTATCTTTAAGAACATTATCTCCTCTTACGTATTTGACGTTAATAGAGGTTCTTTGTTTCCTTTTCTTCGCCTTCTGTTCTCTGTATTGTCTGATCCTTTGGGTCCCATTCTTTTCTGTTTGTTGTAATCAGGTTATACAACATAAGCACGGCTGCCAGGAGATAGCCTTGGGGATGTCTGGGGTAAATTATGAGAAAAGACTGAGGTACAGACTGGAGAACACCTACTTCCACAGGTGTCTGTGACCATTTATTATGGATAAATGCTATTTGATAAATGCATGAAATCAGGGAGACCCCTGTAACATACTCCTAAGAGATTTACCGTACTGAAACCCTATGACTAACCTGAGTCAACAAAGAAACTGTATATTTATACAAAGTCTCTGTTTATGGGTCAAATAACAAAATGAGCAAAATAATGTACTAAATCCAAAAAATATCAACATTCAAATGATACGTGACCTTAGGAAGGTTTTAACTTTCTCCGTGAGCTTCTTTTCCTATTCTATAAAATGGGCAGCATTGTCCATTCATTATTGGAATGATGTGAAGGGCAAATTAAATGACATCAATTGGATATTTTTTATGTGGTACCTACCACCCAAGAGCCTTTCTGTTCATCTGAATCTTTCCTCCCTTCATAGTTTTCAGAGAACACATGGGTGGTCTTTTGGGTACTGTTTGCTTTGTGACAGGTTGTAAACAACAGGGTTTTCTGGGAAGTGAATCGGTGCTTCTTGAGGACTGCTGGAAAGAGAAAACAGAAGAAGAATTTGTTAGCAGCTTAGTCACTAAGGCGACTTTTTGTGAAAGAAAGTCATCAGTGAATTGTACACATAGCATGGGCTTGCCTCCTCTCTTCATGTTTCCTTTAGTTAGCCACATCTGAAGAGAATCCACCCACCCAGGGGGCCTATTACCTATTAAGTGGCATCCGGTTCACATGGCAGCAGCTACAGTAATTGAGGCATGTAATTTAAGAGCAAATGAGCTTTTATTGGTTGTCTAACATTTCCAAACTGATCAAATGATGTCAAATAACGCACAGCCTCATTCCTACTATATCCAGATATACACCTATCAACAGTATTATTGGTATTATTTTCCTTGTCATTATAGTGATGAGTAGATTCAATTTCCATTTAATTAATGGACTATCAAAAGATTATAAAGTCACCTTCATTCTGCCTGGATTTGAAATTCAGTTATTATTCTGTCAGTAATGAAACTAGAAGGAAAATGTCATGTTAATAGAGAACGTGTCCAGATTACACCTGAGTCATTTTTCATGGAAATACGTCAGTCTGGAAAAGACATATTTTTAAAGGTGCAAATGTTCAGTATGTCAGAGTGTCAGAATGCAAACTTCTGGTACATCTGGAAGTCATTTTTTTCTTAGAAAGAATGTTTTGTAGGATTAAATTATATGGGTTAAGCGACGGCTTTATTTTCATAGAGTTGAGACTAAAGATCTTTGTTAGAGGTCAAGAGAGGAAAATGCCGAGGCTGCTGAGCTGTGATGCTTTAACACCATGTCAAGCCATGCACCAGTCTAGAAATTGACGCCTCTGTTCTTATAAAAACAACAACGAAGTTACACACTGGAAAACTCATAGAAATTTAAGGTTTAATAGTAATAGCACACATGTTGAAAGAATTTTTGCCTTCTATTCTGGTACTTCGAATTTAAATGTCAAGGGTAGGGGGGAGATAGTTTTTGTATAATGCATTTATTTTATTGAGCTCATAAATAAGTAGATGATAAAGAAACAAAAGAAATTCTCTAAGAAAATAAAGACTAATTTTCCCTTGCAAGCTGAGATGGATGTGGATTGAAAGACGGAATAGAAAATTATTCCAATCTACTGATGTTAGGAAAGCAAGGTTTTAACTTAAAATAGACTAGCTGTTGACACTGATCATAGTAATCGTGTACCTGCAAAATTTCCTATTTTACTGTAAGCCTATGTAATAAGCCTACAGAGAAACTACGTTCACTTGACAGAATATAATTAAGAAAGACCAGTGTCTGCAGGGGGGATTTTTATTTAATGCCATTGGCCAATAATTTATCAACATTAATGGAAGGAAGGAAGGAAGGAAGGAAGGAAGGAAAGAAGGAAGGAAGGAAGGAAGGAATCCATATACATATATTAGCCATCCATTTGGTACTATGAATCATTGGATTCTTACAGCAACCCACTAATTAGTTATTATTATCTCCATCTTCACACATGGAGTTGAGGTTCAGAGTTCATTCTTTGCACACGTCCTTACAGAGTGCAGCGCCTACTAAACAAATGGCGAGCACCGGTCTAGGCTCTGGGAATGTCAGTGACCAGGATGAAAAAAGTCACCCCTCTTATGGAACCCGTTCCCTGTCAGAGGAGGAAGAAAATATGGAAGTAAAGAAAAATAGAAACAAACAGAAAACAAAGCCAAGTGTGCTTCAGGCAATAAAGGATATTAACGGCGAGGATAAAAGTGAGAGTGCCTAGGTGACAGCTCCAGTTTCTTAGACTGGGCAGACTTCACAGAGGAAAGATCCAAAGGACAAGAGGAGCCAGCCCTGTGGAGGTCCGGAGGCACATCAGACGGAAAGGAGGAGGCAGGCAGAGCTCTACAGCCCATGCCCTGGAGCTGCGTGAGCAAAGGAGAAAGTGGGGCAACATCCGAGTGAGGTGGGCAAAGGGCAGAGTGTGACAGACTCTGAGCCAGGGTTTTTATCTAAAGAACATCATGATCCGATTTCTATATTTAAAGGAAGTCACTGGCTACTGTGAGGTAAACCGATTGGGTAAAAGAGGAACTGGGAGAGAGCAGAAGCAAGAAAATAGGAGGCTCTTTTTCTGGTCAATTGAGTAGTTGTAGTGAAGATGTTGAGGACAGATAGTGTGGCCTTCAGGAAAAAAAGAATCAGGACAAACACTAGATTTTTGCCAAAATCCAAAGAACCATTTACTAAGAGTAGAAGACTGACAGAGTTGGTTCAGGGGTAGAAAACCAGAGTTAATTTTTCATTTTCTAAATTGGAGAAGTTTCTTTATTAAGGCGATGGCAAGGATGCACTTGGTTTAAAAAGTATAGATTTGAGGGGTCAATATAGTATATAAAAATTGAGTCATATTATTTTGAAGAATTTAAAATATCAAATACTAGTATTATTTGAATCAGTATACGGTAAAGTAAAATGCAATTCCAATTTTAGTTAATTTGCTTGTTTTTTGTTATGTAGCATTATTTATTAAAGAAAATATAATGTGTTATAGAACAATGATAAAGTAGTTTGAAAAATATACAGAATTTCAACAAAAACATAAAAATTTAGATGTGGGGGAATGGGTGAATATGTTCAAAAAGTTTAGAGCTTCCATTATATGCCCTGGCTGGTTATGCTCAAAGTTAGAGCGTTGTGGGTTCGATTCCCGGTCAAGGGCATATACCTCTCAGTTGCAGGCTTGATCCTGGGCCTGGTTTGGGCATGTGTGGGAGGCATCAATGTTTCTTGCTATATATCTACTTCCTCCCTGCCCTGGACTCTATCTATAAAATTAATGGAAAAAATATCCTTAGGTGAGAATTACTTTTTTAAAAAAGTACAAAGGCAGTCAGAGAAAGACAAATACCACACGATCTCACTTATGTGTAGAATCTAATGAGCAAAATAAACTGACAAACAGAATAGAACCAGAGGCACGGAGACATGGAACAGGCTCAGGAATATTCGAGGGGAAGGTGTGGATAAAAGGGGAAGAGATTAGCCAAAGAACATTTTGCTTAGCCCATGGTCACAGATAAGTGTGGTGAAGGCCAGTAGATGGGGTAGGCTGGGAGAAGGTGGGCATAGATTGAGGGAAGTGGTGGATATCTATAGCAGTGTCAACAATAAAAACAAATTTAAAATAAGAAATTAAAAAAGTACAACTTCCAGTTACAAAATAAATAAGTCATGGGGATGTGTGTAGATCATGATGACTATAGTTAACAATACTCTGTTGTACATCTGAAAGTTGCTAAGAAAGTAAATCTTAAAAGTACCCATCACAAGAAAAAAACTGTATGAAATGATGCATGTGAATTAAACTTCTTGTGGTAATCATTTGCAATACAATCAAATCATTATGTTGTATACCTTTAAGTTATGCAATGCCCTGGCCAGGTGGCTGATTGGTTGGAGCATAGTCCCATACAACAAAAGGTTTCAGGTTTGATTTCCAGTCAGGGCACAAGCCTAGGTTGCCAGTTTGATCCCACTTGGGGCATGTAGGGGAGACAACGGATTGATGTTTCTCTCTCACATTCCTGTTTCTCTCTCTCTCTCTCTCTCTCTCTCTCTCTCTCTCTCTCTCTCTCTCCCTCCCTCCCTTCCTCTCTCTCTCAAATCAACAAAAACATATCCTCAATGAGGAGTTTTTAAAAATAGTCTTTAAACCTCCTTTCAACTCTTGCCCCCTTTGGCTTTTACGTAATTCAAAACCAACTGGCATTTAAAAAACAAATCTGGTTATAGAATTGCTCTTAAAGCCTGTGCAGGCCCTCCCATTACATTTAGAATAACATGTCACACTTTACAAGACTCTAAAGGAACACTGAATGAATGACACATTGTGGTCCCAGTTCAGGGTACCCCTGGTATGCAGATTCAGGTTAGGAAGCTATTAACATAGGACTTTCTCCTTTGTCCTCCAATGAAATTAGAATATAATCATAATTAAACAATTTGGCAATCAAAAATAGTTAAATCACTGACGTTTAGGTAGTACATTTTACATTCTATGATTTTTAGTTCAATAATTTAAATACAAGCACATAAACACATACAGTACACGGATAGACAATAATACTGTGTAACCATGGCCCAGGGTGACCTCGTGTTCATAGAGGAGTTCAGAGACCTGTAAGCCTGAATACCATGTATAATACTGGCTATTAAATATATATATATCAGAAATGAGTAATCTTAAAATTTTGACACTATTTTGTTTTCCTTGACCGAGGAAGTAAAAGGCTATTTAATATGTAGGCTGTTCGTATGTACATTCCAAGTCTTTCTGCTTTCGTTGAAGAAGTTTATGATAAAACTTGGAGCAGCACAATGCCAATGCCTATTTCTTACCTTTGACTTGTAAGAAAGATAGAATCTAAAAGTTCAGAGAATTCATGAAAGACCAGCCACAGACCATTGCTAGAAAGACTAATCAGCAAATCATTGAACTATTCCCTGTTTGCACTTAAAAAAGTCAATTGCTTATTTCTTTACTACTCTGTTTCAACATTATTACAAGCCATTAGTGATCATTGATCAGATCTGTCAAAATCAGTGAAGCATGTTGCAAGAAGCCCTTTCCTTTTGAACCATCAAGAAATTGAAGAACATTTCCAATGGTTATTTCCATATTCCATTGTTATTAATGCTTCCTATGTGTGCAACTCAATATGTTATTGTTGACTTCACTTTAGATATGCATTGAATAAAAGAATTTATTAAAAAATAATGGGTCTCAGGAAGTCGCTAGTTTGCAGGTGACAGTGGAAGAAGTGTACATCAAGAAGGAAACATCCCTCCCTTGAAGATCTGTTTTTTGTTTGAGAATTGAAAAAATGTGCACTCTCTCCACCCCGTTTACACACGGAGGTGTGGAATTTAAATATGTTTTGACAAAGTGAGAACTGTCTCTGTAATATATTGCTGTCAATGAGTTTTAGAACTATTTCCCTTGCAGGTTAAGAAGAAAGGCCAGGAGAGGAAATGACTAAATCCTCTGTATGTCTTCATTGACAGCTGATAATTAACGTGCAGCTTAGCAATAATAATTAGTTCCCTCTTGAGAAAATTTCCGGATGAACTCTTAGTTGGCATAGCTCAGTTTCATCTTGTTTCTTTGTCCACTGCCTCCCCCAAGTAATTCATGTTATTTTTAGAGGAAGAAAAACTCAAGATGAGCTCCCTCCTTTTTACCGAGTCAGCCCTGTCCATTGTTTGCACTGTGTTTTCTGGAGATTACCTGAGATTAGAGTGTCTGCTGTCCCCCTCTTCCTGTATGTTTTCTGATTCTTTCATGTAAGCAGCTTGAAGCAGTCTGAAGGGATAAAGAAGTTAGCCATCACTTAGTAAATATGCCGAGTCCGCGGACTATAATTTGGAACTAAGATCACTAATAATATTACTGAAAGTGCTAGCTCTAAAACTAAGAGAAAAAAAATTGAGGAGAAAAGCTTTCTGCTCGACCTTCCTTTGGCTTTAGTATACACCAAGAAACAAATATTTTAATTTTCTCAAAAGTAAGATGAATGAAAATGTCACGAATTGATAAATGAAAGCAACATGAAAAATTATGTAGTTATTTGAGACAATTTATAAAATAGGAATTAAAGTTAATAACAATTAAAATTGATATAAAACTGAATTTTTCTGTTGATGTTATTGCTGTTGAATTATTTTGAACTATAACAAGCCCAACTATTGAATATTGGGGAAACCTTCCATTTTATCTTGTTATTTTTTTTCTTTATTGATTAAGGTATTACATATGTGTCCTTATCCCCCTTTCCCCTGCTACCCCTCCACTCATGCCCTCACCCTCCTGGTGTCTGTGTCCATTGGTTATGCTTATATGCATGCATACAAGTCCTTTGGTTGATCTCTCCCCCTAACTCCCACCTTCCCCTACCTTCCCTCTAAGGTTTGAATGTCTGATCAGTGCTTCTCTGTCTCTGGATCTGTTTTTGTTCATCAGTTTATGTTGTTCATTATATTCCACAAATGAGTGAGAAGATGTGATATTTATCTTTCTCTGATTGGCTTATTTCACTTAGCATAATGCTCTCCAATTCCATCCATGCTGTTGCAAATGGTAAGAATGCCTTCCTTTTTTTTACCGTAGTGTAGTATTCCATTGTGTAGATGTATCACAGTTTTCTAATCCATTCATCTGCTGATGGGCACCTAGCCTGTTTCCAAATCTTAGCTATGATAAATTGTGTCGCTATGAACATAGGGGTGCATATATCCTTTCTGATTGGTGTTTCTAGTTTCTTGGGATATATTCCTAGAAGTGGGATCACTGGGTCAAATGGGAGTTATGAGGCTCTACAAAATGCATTTGATTTTAGATACATAGCCCCCTAATAGACTTTCCCTAGTTGCTCCTGAAGAGAGTTTTATATATAATAGGTTACAGAGTCATTGTTAGAAGTATTGATCGACAGCCTCCTGGATTGAGCCCACAACCCAGGCATGTGCCCTGATTGGGATTGGAACCAACAACCACCTCTTGGTGCATGGGACGACACTCAACCAACTGACCCACACTGACCAGGGCTCTAACAAAGAAATAGGAACTGCCACCTTTAGATTATAAGAATTACAGCAAGTACAACAGAAATTGGCAAGTCATAAAATCAAGTGGAAATTGACATGTCTCTCTCTCTCTTTCTCTCTCTCTCTCTCTCTCTCTCTCTCTCTCTCTCTCTCTCTCTTCCTCTTTCATTTGTCTCTCTGTGCATACAAGGGTAATGAGGGCCTAATGACATCACTAGGCAACAAGCAAGGTCATCCCTAAATGGAATTAATTCATGGGGTGCCTCCTTTACTGATTGGGCTTCCTCTACATTTCAATTCATACTTTTTAATTTAGGCATGAACTAATCCACTGTAGCAACATTCTAGGGTAGAATCCTCATATTTGATTCCATTAATGACTTTCTCTATTTTCCAGCAAACTTATCCTGTAGATTTGTCATATTTCATATTGTTCTATGGATGAAATGTTCTGGTCACCTATATTCCACATTCTATCAGATGCATTCTATCAAAGGCATTGACCTTTAGAAAATGAAGTCATTTTCTAATTTTGTCAATATTTCCCAGGGAGCCCTCTTCAGGAATTCTCTAGCTTGCAAGGTCTAGTATTACTATTGGAGGGAAGAGGTCCTTGGCCCCACCTGTTGCTTGTGGGAGTGGGCTTCTTTAGATATCCCAAGAAAAAGAATTTTCTGAGACTTGCATGGGAGAACGAGTGATTTTTATTTGCATATAATTAAATCCCTTTTCCAAGGTTGCATTTCCCTCAGCCTCACCAAGGAAGAAGTCCCATTTTGCCTTTAGCAGGACTAAAATCAAAGCCAATGTTTGGAGCTTCCATTACATGTTGGAGCAATCCAGCCCAGCATCAGGCTAGCTTGGGTTGTATTCCTAGTTACAACCCATCAGTCCATTGCATGTGGGGTCCACAGGGCCACATGGCTATAGAGAAAACATGGGAGAATGCAAAGAAGCAGGAACAAGAGAGCGAGCTGTGAGCCAAAAGAGCTGAGAGATAGAGATAGATAGAGATAGAGATAGAGATAGAGATAGAGATAGAGATAGAGATAGAGATAGAGATAGAGATAGAGAGCACATTTTTCTTTAGGGGATTATGTATTTCCAAATTTTTGTGGTCCTGCAGTAGCCCTACCCGTTCTGACCAATGATCTTTGTCCCCAGGTTTGACTGACAGGCACCTTCCCTAGTCACGCCCACTTCACTGAGCATGCATCTATCTCCCCTTTGTTGGACCCCTTCCCGCAGTGATCTGTAGGGAATGGGCCAGTGGTTCCCTGCGAGTATGAAATTGAAGCTTCCTAGTGAAGCTGCCTACATGACCATGTTTACAATGTGTCACCTTCCTTTCACTCCTTTCCTATTATTAATAACTGACTAATTACAATGGTATCAGTATTGGGGATGATATCCTCTCTCATCATCAAAGACTCTCATATATCATTTACCAATCATAAGTACTGAACTGCTACATGCAATTAAATACCTTCAACAAGCAAACAAATGTATACACATAACGTGTTTCCCTGATTCTGACTTCCTAAATTACATGTATGTTAGTTAAAACAAACAATTTGTAATTTCTGATGTTGGGAAGAATGCATAACAGTAGCCAAAACACAGTGGTAGAAAGTAGGTCTCCACCAGGTTTATCACTCGTCCCCCCTATACTGAATGCTACCATGGGTTACCTCATTGTATTAACAAACCTGATCTTTCCCGGACTTGAACAATTTGACTTTGGACATGACTTTCAAAACCAATTTCTGAGTTGGTGTTTATCTGGAATTAAAGGGGAATATTTATTGTAGATTTGGGATGTTTGTTGCACATAGAGAAGTAAATATAAAAGTCATTAATGGAGTTTTCCACACAGCACTTAAAGACTGTGAAGAGCCATTCTTTCTGTATTTAAAAACATAGGGTAAATACCTTAAGCTGAATTGAAGTTTTGAGATTCATAAACTTATAAAAGATTTTAACTCCTGCACATTAAAATATATTCCTAGTTGCACACCATTTTTTACATAATGCACAAATATTTTTTAACTGTTTCCAGTTTTGAGATATAGTTGTGATATAACATTGTTAAGTTTAAAGTGTACTGCATATTGATTTGATATGTGTATATGTTACTAAATGACTACCTACCGCAAGAAGTTTAGCCTCCAACAAGTCACATCGTTAGAATTTTTTTTCTTTTGAAAACTTTTACGAACTTTTCCCTTAGGAACTTTCAAATATACAATATAGAATTGTTAATGCACGGTGTATTTTTAATCTTTTTGAGTAATACTTTTTACAACCTTTATATTTCTGATAAAATGAATGTAAACTACACAGTTCCAATAGGTATAAAAAATGGAGCCATGAGAAAAGTATTATAAAGGTATTTATGTTTTCTCTTGTGTTTAGCATTCATTTCCTTTTGCATTTCAGAGCTCTTGGAATTAAACAGAACATCAATCTTTCATAGTCCTTTTGGATTTCTTGATCTCCATACAATGCTGCTGGATGAATATCAAGAGAGACTCTTTGTGGGAGGCAAGAATCTTGTGTATTCCCTCAGCTTGGAGCAAATCAGCAATGGCTATAGAGAGGTATGGAAATATCAAACTGTATTTCAGGAGGGAAAGTAAAGAGGTGAGGGAGATCTTATCTTGCGTGAGTGTTATTAGGATTCTTTTTTTCATTACCTAAGTGATACTTCTTTTGAAAAAATGAAGTATTCATTAAAATGAAATCACCTTGAGAAAAGTTTATGAATTGAGGATATACAACATTGCACTTTTTAACACTGATCTCTGTATTCCCAGATGACCTCAGATTGGTGCATTTGACATCCCTCTTGGACGATGCTCCTTGTCACCGTATCCATTGTCCTGAAACTTGGGTTTGGAACATGCTGATTTATCAGCAGTCCCTGTAAGCTCTATTACTCCCCAAATCCCAGCCTTAAGAAATATGGATATAGCTAACTCCTGTACTTCTGTTGGTACTATCAGTAATAAAGGTGGATGGTCTTTAAACAAGGTAGATTTAAAAATAATATTACAATAGGCAAGTGTCCAACATTTTTTGAGAAACTATTAGCTATGATAAGAAAAATAGCTCTTAAAGTCTGTACTTATACAAAGTTAAATTGAGCTAAGTTTTTTTTTTTTTTTAGGCCCATATCAAACTTACATAAAACATGTAGAAATATTTAGATGATAGTATTTTTTGGCATAAATATAAGCATCTATATATATATAGCCAGTGACCATAACACCGGAATGACCTGAACGACCGGTTGCTATGATGCCCACTGAAGCCAGCGAACCCACCCGATCAGGGGTGGGGCCAGCTGGCCAACTTCCCATGGCCTGTCCCCCCAGCCAGCCCAGCCCCTGATCGGCCCGCCCCACCTTGAATCGCCCACAGCCCCTACCCCCTGCCAGCCCTGCCCCTGATCACTCCCCCTACCCCAATATGGGGCGGGGCCAGCCAGTCAACCTCCTGCAGCTCCTCCTCCTGCCCAGCCCCACCCCAATAATGGCAGGGTTGACCAGCCAACCACCTGCAGCCCCTCTCCCTGGCCAGCCCTGCCCCTAATGGGCCCCCACCACCACATTCAGGGGTGGGGCCCATTGGCCAATCGCCCTCAGCCCCTCCCCCAAGCTGGCTCAGCCCTAATCGGGCCTTGATCAGGGCAGGCCAGCCGGCCAACCTCCCACTGTCTCCTCTTCCCTACAGGCCCAGCCCTAATCCACCGTGATTGGGGCCGGGTTGGCTGGACCCCACCCATGCACGAATTCGTGCACTGGGCCTCTAATTTCTTTATAATTTACTTATTTATTATTGTGTGTCAAAATGATTGATGTTTATATTTGAAGGTCATTTTTATTAAAAATTTATGATTAAAAGCAGCATTCATTCATCCCTTCCAGTTCCTAAACCCAAGAAGAAATCACTTAAAATTATTTTTTTGTTTCTTCTGGTACCTACTCCCATATTTCTAAATAAAATTTTTGTACTGTTTTTTTGTGGGTTTTTATTTTTTTGTATCATTGATTTTAGATGCTACCTGTTGATGTACTAGAAGTCAACTTAAGGAAGATGAATTTTCTTCTCTTGCAGAGCTGGGCTCTGTTATTGTACACCACTTCACCAGCAACCTCCCAACCATCAGTTCCCCATTGCAAAATAGCTATACCACAAGTTTTAGTTAAGTAATAATTATTTACATTATTATAATTAGGAAAATAGATCACACTTTTTTCTTTTTTTGCAATTTTCTTATTTCCTAGGATTAAATATTATCCCCTATTTTTCATTTGCTTATATTTTTAATTTTCCCCAAACTCTGTACCAGAGTTTTTATATGCCTCTCAATATAATAAAACACATCAATTCCCATCAGTTCTAAATTTTTGGTGTGTTTTTTTTTAAAAAAATATATTTTTATTGATTTCAGGGAGGATGGAGAGGGTAAGAGGGTTAGAGAGATAGAAACATCAATGATGAGAGAGAATCATTGATTGGCTGCCTCCTGCACGCCCCACCCTGGGGATCAAGCCCACAACCCAGGCATGTGCCCTGACTGGGAATGGAACCATGACCTCCTAGTTCATAGGTAGATGCTCAACCACTGAGCCACGCCAGCCAGGACAGGTATTTAGATTTTAGCTTTTCTAGTGTGCAAAGCCAGTCAGCACTCATCTATATATTATAAAACTTCCAAATTGTTGCTGATATTTCTTTGGCAACTCTAAGTTCTGTTTGTCCTTTTTGAATTAGGACTTCTTACTTTTGTTTTAGTAGTATCAGAATGAAGTAAAATCACATATTGTGTTCATCTCCAAATCTCTTTTTTTCTTCATCTTTAATTTTATTTTCTCTGTAGCTCTGAAAAAATATTATTGATTTCTCTCTTTCCTCTTTCTCTCTCCACATAAAACACACACACACACACACACCATCCTCACTTAATGCCTTCGGTTGGTTCTTGGAACTGTGGAGAAAGACATATAATGAAATCAGTTTAATTGTTGGACACAAAAGTTGAGTGCTGTGGCATCTCCTCAACATTATAATGAAATGGTATTATTTGAGGAACTGGTGTGTGTGTGTGTGGTGTACACATCCAGAAGATATACACCAGGGATCTGACACCCAGAGATTAAGAGTCTGCATTATGGAAGTAGTTGTCCTTGGGTCAGGATTAGCTAACTCATAGAGTGGGAATCCACATGAATAACACGTTTTTAAGATGACTGTGTGTACACACAATCTCTTAACAATTTTCCTGAGCTGTTTCTTCCTATGTGGAACAAAAGCCAAGAAATAGCATGTGATTGCCCGTTAGAGTGGAGGAAATTGAATCGCCTACTTATTCTCCTTTATTGTTTTGGCCTAATTGTACCTTCAGGCCTTTAATGCTGGAAAGATTGGCTTTTATGGAGGAAATGACCTGTAAAAACTCTGTAAGGGTAAGAGACCTGAAGAGTGATGAGGTTTTACGAACTGCATCTTAGGGAGCTAAATAAAATAGCGTGTGGCCATTGAAGCCTCAGGGTGCCATCCAGCAAGAATGTAGCCACAGATTATTAACTCGAATAACTTCCTTGTACTCAAGGGTGAATCCTCATTTTTGTGGGGCCTGAAATGTGTATGATTTGGCGGACCTCTTCAGGAAATATAAGTAATTCAAACTTACAAATTTCACAATTGCTAAAGTCCCTCCCAGAACCATGAAAGATTAGGTGCCACTAAGAACTCCTGAAGCTTAAGCTTCAAGACTATAAAATAAGCTAGAAAATATTTATAATGTAATGGAGAAGATATGTATACATATGCCATATATATATATATATATATATATATATATATATATATATATATATATATTTCATAGATAGCATGTAACTCATGTATGGTCCAAATAAAATGCTAGGAAAGTATACAAAAGCTGGAGGTTGGGGTTTTCCTGGAGGATATATAATTTAAGTTGATTTTGAGTGATAGTTGGAATTTTGGTTCAGACAGATGGGTGGTGAGAATAGACTGAGTAAAGGGGAAGAAGGACAGACATTTTGAGCAGTTTGAAATGATGACTCTTCACCTTGGCGGAAGTAGATAGGTGAAGTGAGGGCATGTGGTTGGGGACAGGGTACAGAGTTCAGGATAGTAATGTGGTTGTGACCAGATCCTGAAGAACAGTGACCCTTGTGCTATTGAAAATAATCTTCTAGGCCAGCGGTTCTCAACCTGTGGGTCGCGACCCCTTTGGCGGTCGAACGACCCTTTCACAGGGGTCGCCTAAGACCATCCTGCATATCAGATATTTACATTACGATTCCTAACAGTAGCAACATTACAGTTATGAAGTAGCAATGGAAATAATTTTAAGGTTGGGTAACAACATGAGGAACTGTATTTAAAGGGCCAGAAGGTTGAGAACCACTGTTCTAGGCAATACAGGAACCAGTGGGAGAGTCTGAATATGCCCATACCACATTTAGAAGTGGACTTTAGTGTGATTGTTTTAGCAGCAGCATAGCGGATACATGGAAGGAAGAAGAGTACAGAGCCATGAAGCCAGGTAGCAGTTAGAATTTAAAGCCACATCCATCCCTCTTAGCAGCTTATGCTCTTTCCACTGTCACATTATTGAGAACCAGGCTACTGCTTTGCTGTGAACTTCACGTCTCCCAGATTGGTCTTGAGTGTAACATTAGTTCTGCCTTTTGTTATAAGGTGTTTCTTTCCTATCAGTTCTTATTAGCTTTGCATGACCACACTTCAGTAATGGTTAACGAACTAGTGGGACAGTTAGATGTTGGTGATAGTGGTAGACAAAATCACTGACCAGTGGGAGAGGAACTGGAGCTCCTTTGTTTACTTATGACAAAGGTTGAGAGCCCAGGACATTCTGTATGCAACCACAGATGAGAAATTAGCTTGTCTGTGTTTTGTCCGTATAGCTCCTTGCAATCTGTGCACATTTGAAAATTATGAAAACTTTCTAAAAAAACAAATCACAATTATTAACTAGTTTGGAGCATAATATTTTCTTTATTTCACAAAGAAAGCAAAAGTGGATGTTTGTTTATTTAAGCTATATTTTATGGGATTTATAGAATAGCTCATATTTAGTAATAAATTTTTTAAATAAACTTTCACCCAGACTTTTTGTTTGTAAATTTCAAATTTTTTTTTTCTAAAATTATTCTCTCCACTATTATTTTAAGCTAAATTTACACTAGTTAATTTGGATACCTGTAGGTTTAGCTCTGTTAAACACTTGTTTGTAATAATATTTATACTTTCTTGTTTATTCACTTGATTGCATCAAAGGCAAAAAAATATATTTTAGAATTTAATTTTTAATTGAGTAGAGAAAGATATCCTATATAATAAATGGCTAATATGCAAATCGACCAAATGGTGGAACAACCAGTTACTATGACATGCACTGACCATCAGGGGGCAGACACTCAACACTGGAGCTGCCCCCTGACAGTCAGTGAGCTCCCACAGGGGGAGAGCTGCTCAGCCAGAAGCCCTGAGCCAGGGTCACAGCTGGCAAGTGCAGTGGCAGTGATAGGAGCCTCTCCCGCCTCTATGGCAGCACTAAGGATGTCCACCTGACAGCTTAGGCCCGCTCCCCACGGGCCTAACCTGTCAGTCGGACATCACCTGAGGGTTCTCAGACTGCAAGAGAGTGCAGGCTGGGCTGAGGGACCCCCCCTGCCCCCAAGTGCACGAATTTCATGCACTGGCCTCTAGTTAAACTATAATTTATATATAAATGGAAGATTGTATTTCACATATTGAGGGCAATTTAGTAAATATCATTCATTAACAAGGACATGCATCAGACCAATAATATTTGTGTAGTTTTAATATTGTTTTAATTCAAATGCTTTGGAGTATAAACATTTCAAGTACAAATTGTGTCTATAATCCAAAATATTACAATCCTGTCATATAAAGTACTTGAATAATGACAGACACTATAATTAAGTATAAAAGGATAAACACTAAGAAGGGTAATACTGGTCAGATTAAAGACTACCATTTATAAACCATTTATTGCTACCATTTATTATGACTCTTAATGTGTTATATTTAAAATATATTCTCTGGATTTTAATGGTATTTATAGGACATAATAAATACATTGACGGACACTGGTACTATACACATATGTAAAGTATAGAAAGAAAAACTAAAATTTAAACACATTTTATTAGAATAATAGAATTAGGAAGAGAATATTAAGTATAATTATAATAGCATCTGAGTCAATTAAATATATTTCATAAAAAGAGACATATTAACTAAATAAATTTATTTTTTAATATCAAAGGAGATCATCTTTCTTTAGGTCAACAGTTCTCAACCTGTGGGTCGCGACTCCTTTGGCGGTCGAACGACCCTTTCACAGGGGTCGCCTAAGACCATCCTGCATATCAGATATTTACATTACGATTCATAACAGTAGCAACATTACAGTTATGAAGTAGCAACGAAAATAATTTTATGGTTGGGTCACAACATGAGGAACTGTATTTAAAGGGCCAGAAGGTTGAGAACCACTGCTTTAGGTAATGAAATTATTTCTTTTTTGTTCATTTGTTCTTGCTCTACAAAATCTTGCATGTCAAAACTACTTGTAACAATAAATTGTTAAATCCTGAATCCTGATATAATTATGAGACTCAATAGGGAGTCCAAGAAAGATTACTTTGTAATTTAATTTTTATTTTATTTTTCTTCTTTGAGATATGCAAGAATAGTAAATGGACTCTTAATGTGCATGGAAACAATTAAATTATATTGGGCTATTGTGATGAAATGATGTATATTTAACCTTTTGCTTATTGTACCTTTTTTGATGCAGAGAATGTGGAAATATCATTATGCCCTGTTGTTTAATTGCCTTTAAAAATGTCTTGTGCAGAACAAATAGGTTAATTTTATGGGTTTTGTTGATGCTAAACTCTGGAGCAGAACCAAAAGACATTCTGTCTGCCAAAACAAATGAAGAAAATTATTTTACTATCTTCCCTTCCTAACATTTGTACATGATGGCTTTAAAATAACTCTCTATTTCCAGTGAGGTCTTTCTCGGTCATTTTTCTCACCTGAATGAACATCTGAATGCAATCCCTAGTCTGTGAGATTTTGTTTTAAATAAACCAAACCAATACAACAACAACAAAATACAACTTGAGTAAATCTATAATTACAGTATTCTTTTGGAGAGTTCCAATGTGTTGGACTTTACAGTGTTGAGTGTTCATAATATAATCTCTACCTCTCCCTAGCTTTCATCTACCCAGAGTTATCTGGTTAAGATCCTTTTCTCTGCCCTCAGAAATCCTACCTCTCTTTCAAAGCCTGGATTATGGCTACAATCTTACAAATGTCCTTCCTCATTAAACTGCAAATTAATTTTCTCATTTATTTGACACTAAATACAATGTTTTCCTGTCGCTGAATCTTATTTTTTCAAACTTGACTAGAATCTCCTTTAGTAAATTTCAAAGAATGTGATAAAGGTATGTGATTAATACAAGTTAATCAATAGACATGGTACAAGCAATGGCTGCATTTAAGACATTGTGCCATATGGGCATCGGCAGGGATACAGAAAGAAGTCACTGTCTTGCCCTTTGTAGCTTATCTATCATAACAAAAGCGCAATATGCTAATTAGACCTGACGTCCTTCAGGACAAAACCTGGGGGGCGAGGGGGGTGGGGTGGGACAAGGCCCTTGCACGAATTTCATGTGTTTCCCAACAAAACCTGAGGTAATGATTCTGTACACTTGTCATTCTTGGGTTCGCGGCCAGAAACAACATATTCTGACAATCCTAGGAAGGCCATTTAATTCTTCGCCATCACGTTATGCAGTATCTTTCTCTTCCCGGGCAAGAACGAAGCATCTGCGGCGTTCTCTCTCTCAAGACGCGCTCGCCTGTCCTCATTTCACAGACACTGGCAGAAGACAGGGGACTCCTGGGTCAGAGACAAAGGACTTTGTTACCCCGGCACAGCATGCAGCGTGAGCTGTTCGTTTCTCCCTCAGGTTCCCTGGGCGTGAGGCAGAGCAGCCTAGGTAGATGCCGCCCAGACAGGGACTATGTGTTACACCCGATTAACCAGCCTCAAGCTTAGAAACTCTCAGTCTTCGAAAGGGGCTGCAAGCAAACTTGTCCCAACTTCTGCCCAGAGGGATTCAGTATTGTTATTATCCTGGTCCTGAAACAACTCTTTCATTTGCCCTGAAAGGAGGTTCTATCTTTATCTCCCAAGGCTGTTTGAAAAGAGAGCGTGGAACAAAAGCTGTCAGTAGATGTGCAGAAATGCTATAGAGAATTGTCCTTGCCCCGTGTGCTGAAATAGTCCTGGAAATAATCATGATGAAGCAGTGATGTAGGAGAACATGGGGTGGCATGTTGAGGTTTTATTATTGGCCTGGATATTATTTCGTCATTGAAAACCTGAACTTGGCATAGGTTTTCAATGACGAGATAATACCCAGGTTATTGGTTAACCTATATAATACGTTGAAATTGTGGAAATACAGTTTTAAAAATTATTTTTATGATGATGAGAAAGGAATAAGAAGGGATGATAATATTCTAAGAAGAAAAAGTTCTGCATTTCGTAAGTTAAGTATGTTAAGAATATAAAGCATTATTCTGAATTACAGATGAGGTATTCTCTAATTTATTCATAGCACTAAATGAATTAGTCATGAAAATCTTTACAATGATAGATGATCCTAAAATGAATTTGTGTTTTCTTTACACACACACACGTTTTCTAGCATATCCTTTTGAATAATGTATGCATCCACAGTAAAATCATAATTCAAAACCAAACTGAATCTCAAGTTAGAAAGGACTTTAAAATTATCTGAGAAAATCTATCCCTTGGTGCAAAATTCCCCCTTTTCCATTCCCCCCCCCCCAAATAATGGCTCAGTAAAGTTTGTAAACTCCTTCAGCTTCACTTCCAGGATCCCTGCTCTATAATGGTGTTAGTGCCTCTCCTCATTGTTGTATTTATGTGATATTTTTCCCAAATCATCCATGATCCACTGATGGATTAACTGCTACAATCAAGAACTTTGATTCTAGGATTTTATGCATGGGACTTTCCTCTTTAGTTGATTTTATTTTATATCCCACTTTTGGTCTTTGTCTTTTTTCTGTCACAACATCCTATCTAATAATAGACAGACATGGTAATTGACCATACCTTTGCTACGCCTCCCATTGACTAATCAGCATGATATGCAAATTAACCACCGACAAAGATGGTGGCTAATTTGCATACTGAAGGCAGGGCGAGCCAGCGTGAGCTGCCATCTGGGCCCCTGTGTGCCACCTAAGCCCCACCCCCAGCCGGGACTCCCGTGTGCAGCCCTGCACACCAGGGCTTGGCGGCGAGATTGGCCCAAGGAAGTCCTATTCTTGCAGGAATATTCCTGAAACAGGCTTCTAGTAAATATAAAAGCTCATGTGTTTCCTTTTTTTAAAAAACCTTTAATGTTGAAAGTATTACATATGTCCTCCTTCCCCCTCCCCCATTGACCCCGTCTAGCCCACCCCTGTTTTCATTTAAAAGTTCCTATGCTCACCCTAGCCAGTTTGACTCAGTGGATAGAATGTGGGCCTGTGGACTGAAGGGCTTCCGGTTCGATTCTGATCAAGGGCACCTACTAGTACTTGGGTTTCAGGCTTGATCCCCAGTAGGGGGTGTGTAGGAGGCAGCTGATCAGTGATTCTCTCTCATCATTGATGTTTCTATCTCTCACTCTCTTCCTTCCTCTCTGAAATCAATAAACATATATTTTTAAAATCTGCAGTAGGAAAGCAAAATAACACCTTCTGCTGAACATTGTTAGTAAGAAATTGGAGGGGATACTACATCAACAAGAACATAAAAGTAACATTATTTGCCTTTAATTCAAATCATAGAGTGTGTATGCCAATGATAATAAATGTAATCATATAAGGATTATCATAATAAAATGCTGTTGTCCCCATTTTACAAATTCCCAATATTTTTCATGTATCAGGGACTGGATTTGTCTACATGATGTAAGAGGTAAATGACAAACCTCTTCCACTTCTAGCACATAAGTGCCTAACCTGGTAGGCACTTATGGGGCACAGCAACAAAAAAGCTTAAATCTTGATCATCTATGGGATTTAAACATATATATCAGATTTCAAACACTAAAATGGCTACAGGAGCCAGTCAGGTAAAAGAAAAGTCTGGAGCAAATCGGAGTGTCTGTGCCATTGAAAACTTCAGACATTCAACCCCAGAGGAATGTTGCCACACCGGAATGCAAGCCTGTTGCCTGTCTGTCTTCACATTTTTCTAGAGAAACCAGAAAGATGGGTTTTTGTGCAAAAGCCCTTATTTTCTAATGTTGGGTACTAATTTAAAAATAATTAAGTAGTGCGCTCACTAAGTAAAAAGCACATTCAGTCAGCAACATCAAATATGTAGGTTGATAAGCATAACAGCCTTCCAGGCCAGCAGAATGCAGCACGGGTTGGAGGTGGGCAGGACAGAAGGAGATATCAGTGAGAGATAATAGAAATATTTGGGGAACAAACAAATGACCATGGAAAAGCAGTCTGGAATACTGGCATAGGCCAGACAATAGTCTACTGACAGGAAACCGTGACACTGGTACCAGGAAACTATACATGAACTCTTCTCAACCCAGGCCCTGAGGACGTTTAACCTGAGGAAGAAAAGGTTATTTTTCAAACTAATTTCTTGAGAGTCCCAGACTACTCTGCTGGGCAATGTCTATTCCTTCACCAAAATGTTGACTTGAGAATGGATTGCTACCCATGACCCCAGCAAAGTGCAAGGTTCAATTGTAGATAAAGAGAGAAATGGGTGATGTGTTCTCTCTTCAAGGAAGAGAAGAATAAATTTGAAATACAGTGAAAAAATACCTGAATTCAGTGGGACACGGGCAGAGTTAATGTTTTAAAAAGTAAAGACCTGCAAGTAGTGTATTAGGCGCTACGTTATAAATAAGTAGGGTCGTTAATCCTTTAATCCTTTCGTGCAGCAACTGTTGCTGAGTCCAGCACACACCAAGTCCGGGGCCAAATGGTAAAAATGCAAAGGGAACTCATGGAGGGGCCTGACTTAAAGGGACAGACGGGTTTAGGAGGCAGACTGGACTGCAGATGTTATGTGAGGTAGGTTAGGTACAGAGCAGGCTGCTTGAAGTGTGTGCGGTCTCTGAAGGACTGAGACATGAGGTGAACCTTCAAACAGTTAAAAATAATAGTTTAGCATGACGTGAAAGCTCAAAGATAAGTGTCTTTATTATGCAAATAATGATGTAAAGGAGGTTGTCTTGTTTTATCCTTTCAGAAAATAGAACAAAACGAAAATGTGTGAAATTGCAGAAAAAAGGAAATGGTTTTTTAGTGTGGTTTATTTTTATATGCAGTTGCATAATCGTACATTATCTTTTCTTTCAGATACACTGGCCCAGTACAGCACAAAAAATAGAAGAATGCATAATGAAAGGAAAAGATGCAGTAAGTATTATTCATTACAAATTACGTAATTCATCAATTATATCTCTCATCAATCACAAAAGACTGAATTCCTAACTTTTTATTTGCTTTAAAAATTATATATGCTATTTATTCTCAAGAATATATATACAAACATATATACATATATTATATACAATGTATGTATATACAATATTTAAAAATTAATTTCAGCCAAAACCAATTTGGCTCAGTGGATAGAGCTTCGGCCTGCGGACTGAAAGGTCCCAGGTTCGATTCCGGTCAAGGGCATGTACCTGGGTTTCGGGCACATCCCCAGTGGGAGATGTGCAGGAGGCAGCTGATCGATGTTTCTCACTCATCGATGTTTCTAACTCTCTATCTCTCTCCCTTCCTCTCTGTAAAAAAATCAATAAAATATATTAAAAAAAAAGACTTTAAAAAAAATTAATTTCAATGTAGAATTAGATTAAAAGGAGTTGAGATGCCATCCCTAACTTCGTTTTTATTTTGTTTTATTATATTCATCAACTCACATTTATAAATTCCTTATGCTAATGTTTATTTCCTATGTATTTGGGGAAAAAACAATTATAGGTAGTGTTTTTTTATTTTTATTTATTTATTTTTTTATTATTAGTTAAGGTATTACAAATGTGTCCTCATCCCCCCCATTAACCCCCAACCCCCACCCCCACCCCCGCCCCGCACACTCATGATCCCATCCCCCTGTTGTCCATGTCCATTGGTTTGGCTTATATACATGTATACAAGTCCTTCGGTTGATCTCTTGTAGGTAGTGTTTTAATTTGAGGAAAAACTAAGCACACTCTGGGAGATTTCATTTCCCTTTGTTTAGTAAATTAGAAACATGCAGAAACAAAAGGAGAAAGAAAAACTAGTTTGAAGAAAGAAGGCAAAAGCAGTAAATATGCCTCACATATTTCATATATTGTTGAAGGGTCTCTCCTGCTTACAGGTTCAGCATTCCACGTCCCCACAGCTTCTCTGCAGTGCATGAGTGAGAACGCGTGAGAGCAGCACCCTCCCTGTCAGAGTTGCGAGCACACTAACACATGAGTGAAGGAGTGACCTTCACCTGCTCAGCGTAGCTGGCCAATGACACCATGCACATCTTTGGAGAAAGGCATGCACATCTCCTTTTGAAAGTTAGCTTATCCTGTTTTTCAGGAAGAAAGCAAAAGACTCACACACACATTATGCCAACTCAATTCTCTGTAGTAACTGGGTCCCAGCCAAGGAATGAGTCAAGACATTCTTGCTGCCTTGGTCCTCAGTGTGATGCTGACGAATTGAACACACTCTAAGGCTATGTCAATCTAAGCCCTGCTGAGCCAAAATGTGGGCTAATTGGCTCAATCAAGATGCGTCCGTGTTTCAACAGATGAAAAGCAGGCACTTATAGCAATACTAGAGGCCTGGTGCATGAATTCGGGCATGGGTGGGGTCCCTAGGCCTGGCCGGCGATCAGGGCCTATCAGGGCTGTCTCACCCAGTCCTGATTGGGGCCAGGCCGATTGGGGCCTGCCAGCCTGGGGGAAGGACCACAGGAGGATGGCCGGCGGTGGGGAGGGACCAGGGGAGGTTGGCTGGCCATGGGAGGTTGGCTGTGGGAGCACACTGACTACCAGGGTTTTAATGTTTTAATCTGAGTTGAGCATCTGCCCCCTGGTGGTCAGTGCACATCATAGGGACTGGTCGACTGGTCATTCTGGTCCCTCAGCCGTAACAGTCGCTTAGGCTTTTATATATATAGATGAGACTAGAATATTTTCTCCACGCCTGGGGGAAAATACATTATTCCACTCTATGGGTTACCCATAGAATAAAATGCTACATGAGTGGGAAATTGAAGAAATAAATATGTGCCTGGGTAGTCAGTTCAGTAATGCCATAACCTGAATCATTTATGATGAGATGGTTCTGCTGGTTTTTCATTCTAACAGTATTTTATCAGAGCCTTTAAAGCCACAGTCTATCCTCATTAAATATTCTCTCTACTGATTATTGCATTATTGCATGTATCAATGTCAAAATAATATTTACCATTTAAAGGTTTAATATTTCTCTAATAATTTGTTTTAAATGAAGTAATAATACCTAATTTGCCAACATGGTATTTGCTAGAATTAATTTAGCCAAATTGGTTTGAAGCAATTTTAAATATTTTTCCATTCAGCTTACTGATCATAAAACTCTCCTAGTGATTGTGTATTAAAACTTTGTTAAGTGTAATATGTATTCGATACTGTGTTTGATTAACTGGGGAATACAAAGATGTCTAAAATAAACATTCTGTTCTCAAAAAGCTTCCAGTTGATTACCAGTGAGGCAAACGAGTTTTTGGGCCAAATGTGGCCTGCCATAAATAAAGTTTTATTAGAACATAGGCATCCACACTCATTTGTGTATTGTCTATGGTTGCTTTCATGCTGTAACTGCAGAGATAAGTAGTTGCAACCACAATGCAAGTAGTAGAGATCAGATCCCCATTGATCTAAGTATGTCCACTGTATGATCCTTTGTAGAAAAAGTTTTCTGATCCCTCAACTATGCTCTTATTGTAATCGCTATAAAATGTTCTTTTTATTGGCTAGTTTTCTATCTATTTACTTGGAAATTCTCTATTAAAGTGCTTTATGTAAATTAATGTTTGAAGATATGATTTATTTCCCCAAATTAAAACTCTGTACATGCTCTAAAGTCTGTATGAGTAAAGACACTTTTTCTAATTATTGGTTTTCTGACTTTATGCTGATTCATTGTTTATATGTACTTTTAGACTAACTTAATTACTTAGTGGTACATATTCAAACTTCACACTTGAATACATTTCCGAACAGTGCTTTTTTAAAATTTCTCAGTGAGTACTAGAATTCATGAAAATAATTCACTCCCATTACTAAGTGGAAGTCCTACATCGCTGCTAACAAAAATGCGCATCCATCACCCAGGTCTCTTCTTCCTCTGCTCCTTGTCCTTTTTTCATCTGCACCTTTTGCCTCCTCTAGCCAGGGAAGACTTAAATTCCTGGGGTTAGGAAACGCAAAAATAAAAAAGGGGTAAACATTTTTATTCCACTAGCCACTTCTTCTTTTTTTCTGCTCCAGAGTGAATGTGCAAATTATGTCCGGGTTTTGCATCACTACAACAGGACACACCTCCTGACCTGTGGCACCGGAGCGTTCGACCCACTTTGTGCCTTCATCAGAGTTGGGTACCATATGGAGGTAAGATGATTTCATTTACTGTTGTCAATAAAAATAATGATGAGAAGTATTTGTTTTCAATGAAAAGTTGTGTGATTTCCTTTGATGAAAGAGAAAGGCATTTAGGAAATACTGATTCTGTTTGCTTGAGTCAGAGAAATAATTGCTCAGGGCCTTTAAAATTGTTTGTCAGCTGTAAAATTTGTGAGCCAGTTAATTCTTAATGTATTCACTCACTGAACAATTTCATTTCCTTAATTTGCCCACTTAAAAGTGTTTGTTAATATGAAACTATGTTCTCTATTGTGTTCTTATATAATTTTTATTAATGTAACCACCAAACTGAAATGAACATATATATAGATTTATATATGCATGTACATATAAATAAATTTATAAGAGTACAATTGCTACACATAGTATTTTATAAAGGACATGCAAGGACTTGTTGATTCTGTAATTGTTCCTTCATCAAGTGAAGTAGGGAGATGGAATTGAAGGTAGGGAGAGATTGCAAACTGATAAATTAAGAATGAGTGGGTAAGAGCTATATGTCTCGTTTCCCACACCTCATCACTAGGCTTGTTAGTAAACAAAAATAGGTTGAAATATAACCTATCTTAACAAACTGGGTAAGCTCTCAAGTTGCATTTATTCTAGGCACAATTTCAAACACCTTACATCACAGTTCCACTCTGAAGCATATTAAACAATATTCCGATGTCAGGATCTGCTTTGTCCTTTCATTTAGGACAAAAGGCAGAATCCCGCATTAGGATGTGACACAGATAAAGCAGAGCTCTACATACTCTGTAGCTGAGCAGCTGGACTCTCTTGATTCTCATATCCCCATTATGAGAGGGCAGCTCTGACTATAAATATGGGGTATCTCCAAAAATGTATACACACACTTTGAATAAGTATAAAGGCAGTGTTCATTAAAATACATTTGATTTTAACAATTGAGCTATCAGCTGTTAAAGTATATATACATTTTTGGGACACCCTGTATTTTCAGCCAGCGCATATAAAGCACAACATTCATTTCTCTAGAGAAAAATTATTTCTGATATTTCCTTTAGTAGTGAACACTCAGGTGCACATATAATTAACAATATCTGAAGTGCTTGCTCTAAGCTGCCTCTGGAGAGTGCCCTGATTGAGGTACTTCATCTGTTAAGTGTCCTTGTAGGCCGGTTTTTGATTAGCATATTTTAAATGTTAACTAACCCCCCGCTAGTGATAGATTAAAGTTAAGTAGCATGCACAAACACATCACAGTGCATTTACTAAATTATTTTAAAGGGACAGTGCAGATGATATAATAGGAAACTTTAGCTGAAGATATAGAAGGAAAGTGGGTCCAGTGCAGTCAGAATATTTACACATAAATAAATATACAAAGAATGCATATGCATGTACATATATATATATATATACATGAGTATACACATGGATATACATATACATACATATTATGTGTATACAAACACATATAATACATGTATACAAATTCAACATGTATACATCATAGTGCAGATCTATTGGAAAAAATTCTCTCAGTTTTCATTTATCTGAAAAAGCCTTTATTTTATCTTTATCTTTGAAGGAAATTTTCTCTGGATATAGAATTCTGGGGTAACATTTTTTTTTTCTTTCAGCATCTAAAAATGTTTATTGTCCTCTAATCTCTTCCTGGTGTAAATTCAGGTTTCATAAATATCCCCCCTGAAGAGGAGAAAGAGGAAATGAGGCAGAAATATTACTTAAAATAGTGACACACTAGAGGCTCGATGCATGAAATTTGTGCAAGAGTAGGCCTTCCTTCCCCCGGCTGCTGGCACCGGCTTCCCTCTGGCACCCAGACCTGGCTTTGTCCAGAAGGTCATCCAAAAGGACATCTGGTCTAATTAGCATGCTATGCTTTTACATATATATATATATATATATATATATATATATATATATATCATTGTTCCACAGATCACCAAGATTCTGTCCATTTTTATTCAATCTTTTTTCCCCTCTATTTTTCAAATTGGATAAATTCTATTGATTTAATTGCAGGTTTATTAATTTTTTCTTCTGACATCTCTAATATGCTCTTAAGCCCACCCCATTAATGGTTCATATAGATATTGTATTTTTCAAATCTAGAATCTTCACTTTCTCTATTTCTTTATTTATATCCTAAGTGTTCCCCCAGTTTTTATTCATAATGACTATATTTACCTTTAACCGACTGACCATATATTTTTAACAACTGTTTTAAAATCTTGGTGTGCTAATTTAAACTGTGGGTCAACCTAGAGTAAGTTTGCATTGACTGCTTTTTCTCTTGACTCTGAATCATATTTTCTTGTTTCTTTGCATGTCTATTAATTATTATTGTGAACTGGACATCATAGGTCATATGTTTTCATTCTGGATCTTGGATTCTGTTATCTTTTGAAGAAAGTTGATTTTTATTCTAGCAGGCAGTTTACTCAGCTGGACTCAAAGCTCTTTTAGGATAATCAGCAGCCACAAATCTTTCAATTCCAGCCACTGCTTTTCATGGTCTGCTTGCACATGCAGTTCATGTGTCAGCCAAGGATTTGGGGGAGAATCTACACACAGATTTCAGGGTTCCTCACTCAGTTTCCAGTTATATCTTCTCGCTTTTCATCTGATCTGGTACTTTACATGTCTTTTCTATGGCTTTCCAATCTAAAAAGTCTCTGCTTGATTCTAGCGCCAGTGATGGCAAACCTATGACATGCGTGTCAGAGGTGACACGCAAACTCATTTTTTTTTTGGTTGATTTTTCTTCGTTAAATGGAATTTAAATATATAAAATAAATATCAAAAATATAAATCTTTGTTTTACTATGGTTGCAAATATCAAAAAATTTCTATATGTGACACGGCACCAGAGTTAAGTTAGGGTTTTTAAAAATGCTGACACGCCGAGTTCAAAAAGTTCGCCATCACTGTAGCCTTTCTCATTGCATGAACTGTGGGTTACCTTAAATTGAAAACTGTTCAGCCTTGGACAGTGTTGCTCAGTGGTTGGAGCCTCAGCCTGAAAGGTCTCAGGTTTTATTCCAGTCAAGGCCATGTACCTGGGTTGCAGGTTGATCCCCTGGCCTGGTTGGGGCATGAGTGAGGGGCAAACAATTGTTGTATCTCTCTCACAATGATATTTCTCGCTCTCGCTCTCTCTCTCCCACTCCCTCCCCCCTTTCTACTCTCTCTAAAACTGAAAACCAAACGAACATGCCCTCTGGTGAGGATTAACAAAAATAAAATAAAAACAATTCAGTCTTTGTCTCTCTTAACTAATCTCCAGTGCCTTCCAATAATGTTTTCATATGTTTTTACTTGGCTCATCATCATCTGTGGGAGAGTTAGTTCATTACAAGCTGCATTGCCATTAACAGAAGTGGGACTCCGTGTAATTCATCTTCATATGTGTGATATTGACTATTTTCTCATATAATTATATAGGTATTAAATATGATTGAAAAGGCATTTTGGAAAAAAATCTGTATATGACGTAAGAGGAACTTGTGGCCATCTGATAATGAGAGATTTATTCCCCGTACTCCATTTTTATCAAGAGAATGAGAAATTACAAACAATTAGAGGCAAGGCAAATAGTTTGATCAAAAAGTTAGAGGCAGGCACGAATGGGATAGGTTTGCAGATATTAGTCTAGTTGGTTCAGAAACAGCAGGTTACAGAGCTAGGACAAATTGGGGAGGATTTTAATGTTAGACAGTGGCATTCTGCAGTTATTTTAAAGACAACATGAGGACCACGAAGGAGCTTGAACAGTGTTTGATTGACATGGCATTAGTAATATTTTGGATTGATTCAAGCAGAGAGAGATGAAAGACAGAGAGAAATTAGAGGATTGCGAGGATATTTAATAGTGTTGTCACAAAAGGACAGGAAGTGTGGAGCTGATGTGAGAAGCTGCCCAGCAGGGGAGTTTATGTAACTAACATTTTATTGGATGTCGCTGATGAAAGGGAATTGAAAACCAATTCCGTTTTACTTCTAGGAAAACAAAGTATTTAACAGCAAGAGGGAGCTAAGGAGACAGAGTAGGCTTTTGTGAGAACATCAAAAATGTTAGGTATTTCTCAGTTGTAACTCTTCGATTTCCATGTGCAATTGTTTTAAAAAAATGATCCTGGAGCTGAGAGAAGATGTTATCAGAATAGATTAAATCTCACAATAGATTGAATTATTGAACCCTCGGGAGTTAATGGTCCCTGAAGGATTTTCTCTCTCCCTCTCCCTCTCCCTCTCCCTCTCCCTCTCCCTCTCCCTCTCCCTCTCCCTCTCCCCCCTTCTCCCTCTCCCTCTCCCCCATTCTCCCTCTCCCTCTCCCCTCCCTCTCCCTCTCCCCTCCCTCTCCCTCTCCCTCTCCCTCTCCCCCCTTCTCCCCCTCCCTCTCCCCCCTTCTCCCTCTCCCTCTCCCTCTCCCTCTCCCTCTCCCTCTCCCTCTCCCTCTCCCCTCCCTCTCCCTCTCCCTCTCCCCTCCCTCTCCCCTCCCTCTCCCTCTCCCTCTCCTCTCCCCCCTCTCCCTCTCCCTCTCCCCCCTTCTCCCTCTCCCTCTCCCTCTCTCTCTCCCTCTCCCTCTCCCTCTCCCCTCCCTCTCCCTCTCCCTCTCCCCTCCCTCTCCCCTCCCTCTCCCTCTCCCTCTCCCTCTCCCTCTCCCTCTCCCTCTCCCTCTCCCCTCCCTCTCCCTCTCCCTCTCCCCTCCCTCTCCCCTCCCTCTCCCTCTCCCTCTCCCTCTCCCTCTCCATCTCCCCTCCCTCTCCCTCTCCCCTCCCTCTCTCTCTCCCCTCCCTCTCCCTCTCCCTCTCCCTCTCCCTCTCCCCCCTTCTCCCTCTCCCTCTCCCCTCCCTCTCTCTCTCCCCTCCCTCTCTCTCTCCCCTCCCTCTCCCTCTCCCCTCCCTCTCCCTCTCCCCCCTTCTCCCTCTCCCTCTCCCCTCCCTCTCCCTCTCCCCTCCCTCTCCCTCTCCCCCCTTATCCCTCTCCCTCTCCCCTCCCTCTCCCTCTCCCTCTCCCCTCCCTCTCTCTCTCCCCTCCCTCTCCCTCTCCCTCTCCCCTCCCTCTCTCTCTCCCCTCCCTCTCTCTCTCCCCTCCCTCTCCCTCTCCCCTCCCTCTCCCTCTCCCCCCTTCTCCCTCTCCCTCTCCCCCCTTCTCCCTCTCCCTCTCCCCCCTTCTCCCTCTCCCTCTCCCTCTCCCCTCCCTCTCCCTCTCCCCACTTCTCCCTCTCCCTCTCCCTCTCCCCACTTCTCCCTCTCCCTCTCCCTCTCCCTCTCCCCTCCCTCTCCCCTCCCTCTCCCTCTCCCTCTCCCTCTCCCTCTCCCCTCCCTCTCCCTCTCCCTCTCCCTCTCCCTCTCCCTCTCCCCCCTTCTCCCTCTCCCTCTCCCTCTCCCTCTCCCTCTCCCTCTCCCCCCCCCCCCTTCTCCCTCTCCCTCTCCCTCTCCCTCTCCCTCTCCCTCTCCCTCTCCCTCTCCCTCTCCCCCCTTCTCCCTCTCCCTCTCCCTCTCCCTCTCCCTCTCCCTCTCCCCCCTTCTCCCTCTCCCTCTCCCCCCTTCTCCCTCTCCCTCTCCCTCTCCCTCTCCCTCTCCCTCTCCCCCCTTCTCCCTCTCCCTCTCCCCCCTTCTCCCTCTCCCTCTCCCTCTCCCTCTCCCTCTCCCTCTCCCTCTCCCCTCCCTCTCCCTCTCCCTCTCCCTCTCCCTCTCCCTCTCCCTCTCCCTCTCCCTCTCCCTCTCCCTCTCCCTCTGTCTTATTTTTTTTCTCACTTGCTTTCTCTGTCTGTCTCTCCCTCTCACACTTTATCAAAGGAACTGGGAAAATGCCATTATTTCGTAACAGTAGAATGGGAATATCAGTGTAAACAGACTGAGCAGACAGAGTAGTATTAGGCAAATCAGGTTAGTGCAAATTCAGAATCACACTTGTAAAAGGAAAAAAAAAACATTTTAAAATGATAGTCAACATCATTAATGCTACAGAGAGGGCAGTTTTAGTAAAGTCCTGAGTAATTAGAATGTAGGAGATTAAGAAATCACTGAAAATGCCCAAATAAAGGCAGTAATATTACCTATTTAATCCAGAAAGAGACTTGTTAAGGAACAGAAATATTGGGGAGGACATTAAAATGTTGGAGTGTTGAAAGAAGGTTTTCTTAGCACAGTGGATATAGAAACTACGTGTATTTGTCAAGTAAGAGGATATGACCACTTAGCTTCTTGGAGTTAGGATATCTCTGATACCTTCGTCTTTTATCCGAATGTTGCTTTTTCCTTGACCTTCTTTACCCTTTTCTTGAAAAAGTTTTGCAGTTTTTTCTTGGAAGTGGGGTGGGCAGGTTCATTTTGAGGATTTGTAGGGCTTCATCTCTCCCCCAGACCCCTGCAATCACCCGCAGGTTAAAGAAGCACAAATCTCTCCCAGGTTCAGCTGTCATTCTAAAGTGACGCTACACTCTCAGTGCATGTGTTTGGGGAATTTGAGAGTTCTTTTTTTTCTCAGGTTTGACAAAACTGGTTCCTTCTCCCTGCAAGATATTAATACTCTGCGTGGTTTAAAGTTCCCAGTAGTTCATCCATAGTACTTGGGGGCTCATGGAGATCCTTAATAGCTAGTTTTGCTGTAGGCATTGTCAATGATCTTTTGGTTTTGCATTTCTACTTGTTTCGTATGGTTTTCTGGGAGAATTTATAGAGAATAGAATATATGCCTCTGTTGCTATCCTGTCTGACATCTTAGGGTACCTTTTAAATAGTAAAATGCTATACAAATATAAAAGTACTACATAAAATACTACAAGTTTATGTCTACCTCTAATTTACTCACCATTCAAAGAAAATAGAAATTATGTGTTGAATGTCGAGGCTGAGAAAAAAAAAAGGTTCAGGTATAAAATATATATTTCTAGAGAACTGACAAAGGTCTTGAACTCCTGCAAAATTAAAGTCATTTTTAATACTTAGCCATTGAAGTTTCTCTTAGAACACAATGATATTAACACAATGATATTAGCATGTTACTATTTGTATTAGATTTCTATGTTGCAAAGCAAATACCCAAAAACAACACAGGTTTACTATCTCAGTCTCTGCGGGTCAGGATTCTAGGCACTGTTTAGCTGACCCCACTGTCTCAAGGCTGAAATCAAGGTATTTCTTTTTTAAAAAATCTTTTTTGGTGAAAGTATTATGGATGTCCCCCCACTTTTGCCCTTTGCCCCCCTTCACCCAGCTCCTGCCCCACCCCAGGCCTTCACTGCACTATTGTCTGTGTCCATGGGTTATGCATATATGCATATAAGTTCTTTGGTTAATCTCTTCCCGCCCCCAACCCTTCCCTCTGAGATTCAACAGTCAATATCCCATGCTTCCATGTCTCTGAAATCAAGGTACTTCATAGACTGTGATCTTTCTGGACCTCAGAGCCATAGTCTAAGTTCTTGTGGTTGTTGAGAGAATTTAGATCCTAGCAGTTGTAGAATTTAAGTCCCTGTTTTCTTAATGTCATCCAGGATCTGCTCTTGCTCTCAGAGGCCACCTGCAGTTCTTGTCACGTGGCCCTATAACAACATGGCAGCAGACTTCTTCAAGGCCAGCAAAAGAATCTGCCTTTCCGATGTACTATGAGGAAGTCATTTAACATTATTTAATAAGAACAACTATAATTCAGCCACCATATAAAGTACTAAAATCTAGAGAGTGATTTCTCACCCTATTGGATTTGTAGGGCCCACCTGGACATCTCTATGTGGAGTGGGAATCTTGAGTGCCATTAGCATTCTGCCTGCAATACTATCCTTTACCTATCTTACAAATGAAAGGAGGATTGGATTAGTACTAGTGTTTTAAGAGAGTGTTTCTTGGGGTGCAAGGCAACCACACAAGGTGAAGGGTAGAAAATGAAATCATTCTTTTCTAAATTTGCTCATGGCTCTTAAAAGGATCCTACATTCATAACACTTTCAACAATAAAAATTAAAAAAATATAATAAAATGAAAAATAAAAAGAATGCTACATTCCTCCATGCAAGAATCATAAAGATTATGGGATATTAATCTTGGGCCACCTCCAGAATTTGTCTAACCAAAGATGGAAAAATTTGATTATGCTTGAGGGCATAAGCATTTAACTATAAATTACTGCCATATTTAATTAGTATAGGGTATATTTTTCTCAGTGTATTTTAATTTAAAGCCTATTTTAATCAATTTTTAAATATGTTGAATATATTACTCATGCAAAGGAGCTTGGCACCAAAGATAAGCAATAATTCACTTTTTTGATTTTCAGTCATGGTTTTGACACAAGTTTCCTCTAGTGCAGAAAGTAGCAGCTCAGCTATTTAAGTTGGAATATTATCAGCTGTACAATCATAAGATTTCATATATACCCCAATCCAGGATAAAATCCCTTTGAAAATATGTTGGAAACTATACCCAAATAATGTTCTTACCAAGTCAGTTCACATTTCTACTTTATATACTAGAAATGGTGTATTTTGTAGTTGTGTATGTATTCACTAGTTAAATATTTTGTAATGTGCAGTCAAAGATGACTATTTATACATAATAGGATTTTTGCCTTTTAGAGTCATATATTTTTTCATACTATCCCATAGATCCTTTAGAGTTTGAACCTTTTATTTTCAATAAATTTTGAAAATACCTTTTCAGGCAATCACACCTAAGTATACAAAATTGATTGAAATATACATGTTATAAATATATAAATTTTATCAGATATATTTTCCTCAAAGGTACTTAATATTTGCTTCTTAGTAGATAAACTTAGTGCCTTAACCAGCTTGGCTCAGTAGATAGAGCGTCAGCCTGCGGACTCAAGGATCCCAGGTTTGATTCCAGTCAAGGGCATGTACCTTGGTTGTGGGCACATCCCCAGTAGAGGGTGTGCAGGAGGCAGCTAATCGATGTTTCTCTCTCATCGATGTTTCTTCCTCTCTGTAAAAAAACAAAAAAATGTATTTTCTTAAAAAAACTTAGTTTCTTCTTATAGTACAGAGTAAAAATTTCATTGGGATAGCCAATAAAACTAGTAACAGTTACAGGAGGTTTAAAAAGTAACCTAGCAGGGCCCTGGCCAGTGTTGCCAAGTGGTTAGAGCATTGGCCCGTGCACCAAAGGGTCTCGGGTATACCTGGGTAGCAGGTTTGATCCCAGACCTTCAGTCAGGTGCTTGAGGGAGGCAACCAATGGATGTTTCTGTTTCACATCAATGTTTCTCTCTCTCTCTCTCTCTCTCTCTCTCTCTCTCTCTCTCTCTCTTCTCTTCTCTCTCTTCTCTCTCACTTCCTCCCACTTTCTCTAAAAATCAATGGGGGGGGGGAGAAGTAACACATCAGAGTTTTATGACTGATATTAGTATTTCTTTTCACAACAGAGATTAATATGCCGTGCACTTAATAGTCTGTTTTTCCCAAAGAAATACTCATATCTTGATTTCAAAAATTTTGTTTAATGTCAACTTTTGCCACACCTAGCTTTGAAACCTATGCAATTCCAAATATTTCCAGGTTTCTTCTTTTAATAGGTTTATGTTAGGTCCATGTTTGTTTATGCCTGTTTAGCTGTAATGACCTATAAAAAGGTTTAAAAATGTTAAAAGTAATAGTTTTTAAATAATTGTGTAAAAATCTAGGTGGCTGTTAGCCATTTAAATAGAATAAATATACAAAAATTTACATTGAGTATTTAGCAATATTTATACTCTCAGATAATTTTTATATATTAAATATGCTTATAGTTAACAAAAATATCCAGATGATAATTTGCACCAAGATAATTTTATAAACCTTATAAGTTACCTGTTTTAAAGGGTAACTCTGGTCTGTAATTTTCTGATCCATTTATGTGAAAATAATATATAGAAATGTTTTATGTTTTTCAAATCTTCGCAATATTTCTATTCTCATTTCAAATAAGTGATTAAAAGATAAAATGTATCACCCTATGAAATCAGGTTTATATTTTCTTTGCCCTCAGCCTATGAGTTTTTCATTCTGCAGATCGGGTGTTTATATGTATTTTTGATTAGAAATATAATGGAAATTATGATCAATGGAAATAGAAACTACCGGACAGCAATACTCTTTTTTTTTAGGCAGGGAAAATGGAGATATTTTATTCATTGAGATATATAGTGAATGTTAAATGTGCAAGAGGAAGTTATTTACACTAATGTAGTAGCTACCTAAAAAAGACAATATATCAGTAGCCCTTTAAAAAAGAAGACAAAAACTTTTGAGTTGGTAAAGAAGGCTTAGAAGACTGAAATTGAACCAATATTTTTAGAGAAATGATATATCTTGTCCATTGCGCACTCAGCCATTTGTTACATTGTTGTTTTTATGCTTTCTTTACTGCAAATGAAAAGAATGTTTTTCAGTGCAGGTGATAGAAAAGGCAGTGCTATAATCCCCGGGCATTGGGAGGTGAGCATGACTTTCTCCACATCTTGCAGTCTGTCATTTTTGTGGTTTTTAAAACCCCTCGGGTTATTTAAAAGTGGCCTCAGTACAGAGGGATTATTCCTCCACGTTTTTCTCTCCTGTCAATCTTAATAGTGAAAGCTGGTGGCAGGAACTGGTGCTGGGAAGGAAAACAGGATTCCTTGTCCTGGTTTTTGTCTAACAATAATTATATGAAAGCTCTTGGAAAGGCAGGCTGCTTAACACACTTCACTTACAGCTCCCTTTTACGGTGTGTGTGTGTGTGCGCGCGCGCGTGCGAGCATGCTTCTGTGTAAAAAGCCTTGCTCTCCAGCAAGGTGCCTGTGAGATAAGAGAAGGTGAAGAGAGAAATCAGGTGATACTGTGTTGCTGAGCAACTTTCCTGTTGGCCACTGGGGAATGAGGGACCAGGAGAGGCTTACTGGTAGTCGGGCCAGACCTGTAACTAATTAAAGCAGCTCAGATCCTTAGGGAGCAGTGAGCTCTGCTATGAGGGTTTTGTTTTTTTACTTAAAATTTTGAAACAAAATATGAAAGTGCTCCAGTACCACTTTTTGCCCACTTCTTCCATGGCACTCCTTTGTTAATAATCTGATGTTTATTTTTTGAAATATGTGCATGTTTGTGTAATAATAATAAAATGTTAACAGTCTATCTGAGGTTCTTATTTTAATGATTTTTATTCAGAAATACTACATGGGCATATGTTAGGGCATAATAATCCTATCTCATTCACTTAAATGGCTGCATAGTATTTCTTAATAAGAATGAACCATAATATGTAATCAAGTGATTTATTTTTAATGACTAATCCTGAGGGTACAGTGAAGCAGAGAATGAGTCTGATGCTTGAGTTCTTGAGCATCTAAAGGGCAAATGAGATGCTCATCAATGTAGACCCATAAGCATTCATGTCTCCAGTTTGATCAGATGTTATAAACTAGCACCATATGCCTGATTCAGCTCACAAATGTGCTTTGTTTGTCACAGACAGAATTTCCTGTTTGTTTTCTCCTATAGAGCCTACATTTGAAAACTGGTTGGTTTCACATAGTAGATTGTGATTTCCATGGGACCGATGTGAAAAGAATCAGTTGGTGCTAAGTAGCTGCTGCTGGACTCCTCAATAGGGGGCATGTGATGAACAACATTCCACAGTCCCCATCACAGCACAATGCAGGCTTACACCAGCCTCTGCCAGTTTGCCATCTCCGCCTGGTCCTGACAGGCATTTGCATCTGTTCCTCAAGCACTAGAAAGGTTATGAACTTCCTCAAAACCCTTAAGTGCTTAGAATCTAGCAGTTAGTCAATAAGCATAGTATGAATGAGTCAGCAAGTAAAGTAATGAATGAATGAATGAGTGTTGTTACAGTGATACTTTAATGTAGACCTCTAAGATTCTAACAAATTCAAATTAAGAAATTGGTTAAAATGTTTATAAGATAGAATTTATAAGTAACCTGTCACACACATAATTCTTTTAATTATGTAGATTTTGCCAACTCTTGAACAGGTTTGGTGATAACATAATAATAGATATTTATTTTTACTTGTCTGGTCTTTAGAACATAAATTGAGCAGCATAGCATAGAGAACAGAGACAGTCTTTAAGTACGTATTTTTTGGCAACTTATAAAATTCATACAGAAAATTATGCAGATCAAAAAAATGCACCTATGATTAGTTTTCACAAATTGAACACAATTATGTAATCAGCATCCAGATTAAGAAAGAAAACATCACTAGAACCCCAAAATCTCTTTCCCCCTTTAAAGTCACTATTCTTCCTATACAACCACTTTTCTGACTTCTATCACCATAAATTCGTGTGTCTCTTTTAAAATTTTACATAGATAGAATCACACAGCACGTATTTTGTGTAGGTGTGTGTGTGTCTAGCTTCTTTTGATTAATAATATAGTGAGAATAATCTATGTTGTGTGCAGTTATACTTCATGTATTCTCATTTCTGTGTAGTACTTTTTGTATAGATATATCTCAATTTATGCATATTTCTTTTGCTGATCACTTGGGTTGTTACAGCTTTTGTTCTGTTACTGTGGTGCTATGAACATTTTTGTGTGTGTCTTTCATTAGCATATGTACAAGTTTTTGCTTAGTATATTGTAGGAGTGGACATCCTATGTCATAGAGGATGCATATGTTCAGTTTTAGCAGATACTACTAAACCATTTTCCATTTATAGTAGCAATTTTATGTCTACCAGCAATGTATGAATGTTTTAGTTTCTCCATAGACAATACAGAGTATTGTCTTTTTTTTAAGTCATTTTGATGTGTGTGTAGGGGTATCATATTGTGCTTTTAGTTTTCATTTTCCTGATGACTAATAAGGTTGAGCGTATTTTTTAATATATTAATTAAGCCTTAGAAATTTTGAGTCATTTTGAGTTGTTGTCTTCTGTTGGCCATTTAAGAGCTGCTTGACATTTGCCAAATGGGGTTTGTTAGGAACTTTATGAAGAAGCAAATGTAAAATATCCTGTTGTGTTGAACATGGAGACAATATTCAGTAGAAGATAATTCCTATTGTTACCCCTTTCTTTTGCTTTTTGAAACTGTTAGACAATTTAAAACAAGGGTCAAAAATAAAATTGGAAAAAAATGATAGAAGAGAACAGTTGGATATATACGAAAATAGGAACAGGGAGGGAGAATAGAACCAATATTTACTATTTATGATATTGACCTTCTTATCAACAAAGTAAGTCTAGAGAAAATGTTGTGTTTTATAGTTCTCATTAGCAAGGACGAGTGGAGACATTAAGGCATAAGCTTTGGATTTAGGAATATCTGAGGTTTTATTTCTTCACTGTAACTTAACTAGATATTTTACAAAGATTTCAATAACATTGACTTCATAGAGTCAATAGTGATAATGATATAAATATATGTAATATTTAAGTATAAAATATTTGAATATGAAAATATAAAATCATATATGAGTTAAAAATTTAGCCCACTAGTGACATAAGTACTCGATAAAAATTAACCACTTTTATCATTTCCGTATTTGAGCTGTGAGATATATTTTGATATAACTGTTTATATAAGGTATATTAACAAGATAATGGACAGTGATCACAACATAAGTTCATTACATAGAAAAAGCAGAGACTTTCTACATATGAACTTTTGTATCTCATGTCAATAATTTGTTACCATGGTTTAACATTTTCACAGTTATAATACTGGAACATCCAGATGATTTATTTTCCTCTTGTGATGGCAATTGAGTAATGGTGGATGTGTTATAGTAGCTACATTAGTCTGCTTTAAGTTGAAAATGATGTCAAATGAATTCAGTTTTTAAATGTTCTTTTGAAAGTAAGGAGAAATTTTGAAAAAATATTCCTTAGGATGTTAATAAATTTCTCTAACTCTAAAAATACATTTGACATTCATTGAAAATTAATGACTGTAAGGAGAAAACATGTTAACCTTGTTGGTCATTCTTGTTTTCAAGAATACTTTCACTAAGACATTTGAGTATCATTAGGTGATTAAAGAGTATTTGGTTCCATGCAAACTAACTTGAATTTTATTAGTGTGCTGAAATTAAATTAGTTAAAAATTCAATCACATGTTATACTATTGCTAATTCATGAACATGATATAGAACAGATGTACATAGTTAAATTTGGTGGTCTAATTAAAATATTGGCTTAACTAAAATGACATGCATTTTCAGTCTGGCAAATTGAATTTTATCAGGTTTTATTTTCCAAAGGCAAATTAAAATAAATTTTAAAGTAAGTAAACTATATTTTTCCTTATTTATTGTATTAACTTTTAAAATTCTTCAATAACTGTATATAAATATTTCCCAGAAAACTTTATTTTGAGCATTTGCATAGATGAAACAGCTGGACAGAGGAAAATAAGAAGAGTATAGAAATTCAATAGGAATACAGGATTCTTGATGTGCTGTTCATCACCATCATTTTCCTACAAGAAAATGAGGAAAAGCAATATAACACATTCATGCAGAATGAAGTCCTTTTATCATCCTAACTAGAGGCCCGGTGCATGAATCTGTGCTCTAGTGGGGTCCTTCAGCCTGGCCTGCAGGATCAGGCTGAAACTGGCCTTCTGACATGCCCCGAGGGGTCCCGGATTGGGAGAGGGTGCAGGCCAGGCTGAGGGACCCCACCAGTGCACAATCAGGCCTGGGAGGGATACAGGAGGTTGGCCAGCTCTGCAGAGACCACGGGAGGTCTCCAGGGCATGTCCAGCCCGTCTTGCTCAGTCCCAATCAGTCAGACCCCAGCAGCAAGCTAACCTACCAGTTGGAACATCTGCCCCCTGGTGGTTACTGCACATCATAGTGACTCGTTGACCAGTTGACTGTCTGCCCCCTGGTGGTCAGTGCACGTCATAGCGAGTGGTTTAGCAGCCTTAGCATATCATTAGCATATTACGCTTTGATTGGTTGAATAGCTGACCAGTTGACCGGACACTTAGCATATTAGGCTTTTATTATATAGGCTATTGGGGGAATATAATTTGGCAAGGCACTTTGGTTGTTTCCACTCCTTGCCCCCTTTTATAACTGACTTTACATTCTAATTCAGCATTTTCTACACTGCCTCTTCAGTGCCATTGGAGAATATAAATACCCCAATCTCTCTCTCTCTCTCTCTCTCTCTCTCTCTCTCTCTCTCTCTCTCTCTTAAATATCTTTTCTCTTTTACACTGGATTACTCCAAGTAAAAGAAGTTTCTGTGTCAACCTTTCCATTTTCTCCAACAATAGCCTTCCTTCTTCTAAGATTAAAATATTAAATATTGTTTTATATGTCTATACATATCTGAAACATTTGTTAGATTTTGGTAGTCTATATATATTGATCACTATATAGATTCAGTTTTATTTATGGAATAAAATTTTGGACCACAATTAATAAGCTGTAGCCTCATCATCATTCACCCTCTTCAGGAAAGTCTGTTTTTCTCTCAAATCTCCCATTTTCTCATTTGTAAAACGAGATGAAGGCATCTTCTAAATCTAAAATTCGATATCAATGAAGTAACAGTGTATACTTCACAGTCTTATTGTAAGAATTAAATCATCTCAATAATAATCTTCATAAATATAACACCGTCTATTGAATACATTCCATGTGCTTTCATGCTCATAACTTCCCACAAGGGAAGAGTTATTGCTTTCATATCACAAAAGAGGAAAATTAAAAGAGGTTACCTTGCTTCTTAAAGCTGTACACTAAGTGGCCAAACTTGGGCTGCATTGTCCAAGGCCAAATTCTTTCCATTATATGCACAGATACATTAGGGCATTTTATAAACTATGAAGTGCCATATAAAGAAATTAATGGTGATGGTAATAATTGTGTCTATGCAGGCATCTTCTGAATGAATCTATGCCTTCCACTATTCTTCCACTCTTTCCTCTAAACTTGATCATCCTCCTCAGCTGTCTGTAGACATCTTCCTATTCTCTCAGTTCATCCATCTCTCCAAATTTTACTCCCTTCTTGACATAATGGAGACCTCACTGCAGTGATATTTATAAAACATCACTACAAACTACTTTTTTCTTTGTATATTCACCTTTATGATTTACTAACCCTGGTTCATTTGAATCTTTTGCTTTCTCTACCGCTACTCCCAAACTACTGCCTATAATTAGAGACAATTAAGGGTTGTTGGTTGTCACCATTGTTATTTAGCCACTTACATGTAGTCAATCATATTTTTAGTCCTTTGTAAACTCTCCTCCAATTTTCCAAGGTAAAATAATGTAGCGAAAAGTATACAGGCTTTGAAACTGGACAGATGAAATTTCAAATATGGGTTCTGTTCCCCACTACCTGTGTGACTTTGGGTCAATTATTAACATTTTTAGATTTCAGTTTCCTCATCTGTAAACTTAAGTCTCTATTTTAATATAAAGCTTGCCAAAGTTGTATGGATTTTCTGAGATATGCTATCTGGGGAAGCAGATGCCCTAAGGACTGGTACATAGTAATGCACACTCAGTGTTAACACCCCCCCCCCATCCCCCATATTGTCTCCAGTGTTGAGTTCCTAGTTCTTAACTCTCAGCATTTGAAATGACTTTCTATTAGAAAAGCAAATGGAGGACATAAAGTAAAAACCCACAGCCCTCCCTCCCTCTTTTTACTTCTCAATTTGAATATTTGATGCTATTCTTTCACTGTCTCAGATACAGACACCACTGGACTCTTGTCTCCAAGATTACTTATTCCATCTATGCCCTTTGTCATCTCTTTTCTTCTTCATTAGATTAATCTGCCACATGTTTTCTCTCTCTCCTTTCATCACACAAAAATTTTTAGACGTCTTTATTCTAAAAAGAAAAATTACAAACCAAAAATTTAGCCTCACCTCTATTTGCTCTATAAGCTTCTTCCTTATTTTGCTAACTCTAGAATTTCCCATGAATTTTCCTATAAATGTTTTCACAGCATAGTCTGTATTTGCCATTTCCAATTCCTCAACTTTCACTGTTCTTCTATTGCTCTTGACTGTCTAGTTGCCAAATAAGTATCTCTTTAACTCCTCAACTAATGATACTTCTCTGCAGCATTTGGTGGTATAGTTTTTATATAGAAGCTGTTCTCTTTTAGTTTTTAGGACCATTATGTTTTAAATAGTTTTAAAGTTCTGAACAGTCTGCCTTTCCAACCCTTTAATTTTGATGATGCAGAAATTCTCTGCTTGGTGAACTTTCCTTCAGTGCCAGCTTTCCTTGATGTTCTTATTGATTCATGTGGCGTTCTCTATTATCTACTTGCTGGCTCAAAAATCTTAGCGTAGTCTTCACCTCCATCTAGCACTCTACATTCGTATTTCCTATACCTATTGGAAATCATCCATAAAATAACTTCCTAGAGACATCGTAAGAAAACAATTTATTTAATAATAAAATTTTTAAAATTCAGATTGACAAAAAAAGAGGAGGTAGATTCTACACTACCTTCATGATTCCCCTTACTCTAAGAAACCAAGGAGGCAATCACAAGATACTGTGTTCTCTCACTTGCTATGTCTTTGCTCTTACTGATCTTTTACTTAAAACACACACACACACACACACACACACACCAAAAAAACAAAAAACAAACTCATCTGTATTCTCTGCTTGAAAAATCCTAACTCATTTTTCAAGACTGAGCTCATACATCATCTCCTCTGTGTGCTTATCTCAGCTGCCACCTGGTAAAGTTAATTACTTTCTCTTTGCATTTTCATCATACTTAAAAACAAACTTTAATTATGATTTATAATTTCTATATGAATACCGGAGTGTCTCTAAGGAAGAGACTGCCGTTTCTATGTCTGTTTCATCATGGCCCAACATAATCCTGATGGTAGTCACTGAAATCATTCACTAAAAAGATATGAGCACATGTAACAGGCTCATCTTTTTTTTTATGGTCACCTGAGAATATTTCCCCCTGAATTTTAGAGAGACTGAAAGGGAGGGGGAGAGACACACAGAGAGAAACATCATGTGAGAGAGACACATCAATTGGTTGCCTCTCGCATGTGCCCTGACTTGGGGCCAGGGATCCAGCCTGCAATGGAGGTACATGCCCTTGACCGGAATTGAACCTGGGACCCTTCAGTCTGTGGGTTGATGCGGAGCTAAACTGGCTAGGGCCCATCATTTTACTTAACCTAATTCTTTGTAACATACTATCTGCCAGATCTTCATCTATTTTCTGAATTTAAATGAGTCTATAAAAGTTGTTTCTGAAAAGAATCTAGTGTTGGGTTGACTTTTTAAATTCAAAATTAGGTATGATCAAACATTTAAACATTAAACTTATTTGAATATTTTTATCAATGTTTATTGATAACTCAAGATCACATATATACCTGCATATGTATAAGTATATATATATATATATATATATATATATATATATATATTTCCAGCTTCTGGACTAATTAATTTTGACTGTTTCTCCTTTTCTACTACTAAGTTCTTAATCATCATTTAGATTTTTACCTTTTATATAATCTCTATAGTGAACTGCTTTGATTTCAGTTCCAGGAATCTTCCTGAACCTCAGTTGGCATCAATTGTAGACTATTTCTACCCGAGGCTGTCCAAGTAAACTTTTTTTTTTAGCTGGAATTAGCAAGCCTTCTTTATTCTAAGGACTGGTACATAGTAATGGGGCTAAATTGGAGAAGGCAGCAGCTAGTCTGTTTTTTATGGCTCTGCTATGACCTATGCCAGTTTATATCAGCACTTTTTTTGGTGTGATGATACCTTTACCTTGCATACTTTTTCTGTCCTAAGTGGGCCCCCAAAGGGCTCTTAATTGGGTTTTTGTTATAAACTGTAGTCCAGCCTTTGGGGCCTGCTTCTAGTTTTGCTTCCTTCCTTAATCCAGTACCCTTCCTCCATGAGGAGGAACACCACTACCCTGCTCAGTCCCTGTGGTGTTCTTCAGGGTGAGGTGCCTGCTGGACCAAACCCCTCTAGCATCTGGCTGCTGCTTTCCATTTGGCCAGCGGCAGCACAGGAGCCCGAGGGCATATGGGATGTACTGTACTCCAGACCGTGCAGTGTGCTGCTTCCTCACACCCTTTCCTCTCCCCATGCACTGGCTGCGGGCTGTGGGGTGGCCATCCAGTGAGCCACCCACCCGTGACACCTTACCAGCAGGCTACCGTCTGCAGAGGGAGGCCTAGTCAACTCCAAGTTTCCGCTGATGCCCTGTGCACAGGGACTTTCTGTGTGTGCCCAGGGTCGTCCCGCTGGCCTGGGGACAGGGCACTAGCTCTGACTGGGCAACACCACGAGCTTCTCCACCATTCAGTGGCAGGCAGCACACAGTCTTCAATGAGACCTGAATCTCCCTCCCAGTCTGTCCTTCCTCAGCTCCAGTTCATCTTTATCCTTGCTCTCCTATCATCACTTTGTAGTAAGTGGCCCCTGTTTAACTCACTGTAGGGTAATTTGTCTCTTGATTGGATCCAGATTTATACAGATAATAACATATTCCCTCTACCTCTTAAGAACCAACTACTTGCTGATTTTCTATTGAAATTACTAAAAGGACTTTACCAAAGTGAAAACTTGTATCAGCGTATACTGCTAAGGAGGAGAGGGCTACCAAATGCTAGGAAGTCCAAGGACATTTTGTCAGCTAAGATGCCACCAGATTAGAGGAAGGTGCTTAGGATCAAATAGCACTGCTTGATGATCGTACGCACTGCAGAGAAGTTCCTGGCAGATTCTCAGGACCTTGCCAGGAACATCTGGCGAGTAATGACAACGCGTTACTTACATGATATAGAGGCCGGCCTAAACATAAAGTTGCGTGCAAAAAGGCTATAAAACAAACAAAGACATTCAAGAAACTGAACCCCAGTGTAGCAGCTTTGGCAAACACAAGAAGAAAGAAGAAAAGTAAACAAAACCTGTGTTAATGGTGTTTTCTTTCAGGACTTTCTGTAGGACCCCATTTTTCTCCCCTCACGTGACCAAATCCCAGTTGAGATAATACAAATTTTACATCAGCTAAATATGTGAAAGGACAAAAGTGACAGCAGTCAAGGGGACACTGTGATAGTTAAGTGGAGGATGCTTACCTTGTTTCAAGACAAAAACCAGCTGGTGGACACCTCTTCACTACAGTGGCATCTACATTAAAATCAGTGACTGTTTGGGGCTAAAGAAAAGTTTCTGTAGCTAAAATATCATAGCACTGGGGATTAAAACGTATTTTTAAAAGAAATGGAGAAAGAATGTAAGATTTGTTTGACACCCAAGTAAAACTCAACATAAGCTCTATGAAATAAGATATCAAAAATGTGACAAAGACTGGAAGGAAATATAGCTTCAACAGTGGTTGTCCCTTAATAGTAGGATTATGAAAAATCATTATTCTCAGCTTTTATATTTATATAGTCTACATTTTCCTCTTTAATGATATATTGACTTAATATGTAAATAATGATATTATTTCAGTCATTTCTAGTCATACAAGTCATTGCCTTCTTCTTTATAAGGAATTCAAAATACAGAGACAGCTTTTTCCCCCCCAATAATTTTCCAACTTCAGTCCCTTCCCCAGACTAAATTACCACTAGCATTTTGGATTGTGTCTTTTAGACCTTTCTCTTTCTGGAAAGAAACAACCTAAACTGATGATAGTGGTTCATAGATAAACATCTACATCTACATCTATGTATATCTCTATCTTTCTATTATCCATGATAATGCCACACCTGTAGGCTTAATCCCAGTCTCCTCCTGACTGTGTAATGTAGAGCAAGTCAGTCCTCCTCTTCCTGCCTGAGCTTGTTCCAGTACTTCGTGTATAGGGGTGTTGCGAGGATTGGATTCATATCAGCAAAGCGCCTACAGTAGTGGCTGGTAAGTAGTAAAAGTTATATAATTGTCAGCTATCAGCATCACCACCAGCAGCAGCGTTGTCATCATCTGATTTCTTTATCTTCTCCATTGGCATCAACTATTGCCATCACATGTCCTTTCACAAATCTGAATTCCTAGTCCTAACATTTTTTTTTTTTTATCTCCTATATTGCCTTTCTGGTATTCCCTGTTATTTAAAAAGTATCCAAATTTGTTAGTCAAACACATTCTTAATGAAATTTATCATGTTTCCTTAAGCACCTTTCCTTTCATTCCTTTTCACTGTGCTCCCTACTGCAACCTAGCTTTTCTCTAAGTTGAGTCAGTGGTGAAATCCTTTCAGCTGTATCTTTAAATTAACTTTCCAATCCATTCCCGCTCTGTTCCTCCTGCCAGAACCATTGTTATCCCTGAATACCGCCACTAACTTCCTTACAGTTTTCATTGCTCTTCAATCCAGCTATTTCTCTGCTGTCAAATGAACCTTGTGAAACAATAGGTCTTTTTAAAGCATTCATGATTTACCCCTGCACATCGACTGAAAGAAGTCTAAATGCCTTATCTCCGAAAGCCAGTGTCCTTCACAGTCTGGCTCTAATGTACTTCCTCAGTCTTCTCTCCCTCCCGCTTATTAAACTTCCCCTGTACAAGTCTGGTTGCAGTCAGTCAGAGCTACTCACTTCTTTTTCCCCCAAGCCCTTCATCTAAGCCTTGAATGAAATGTTTTGTTCTAACTCTAAAATGCCCTCTTATAGGAGAGTGGGTAAGAAACTGGCATTAGATCTTCCCATTGCTAGCTGTGTGACTTTGACTAAGTTTAATATTGCTGAGCTTCGAAACTTTACTTGTAAAATGAGGATAAACTTATCTGTCTCATGAGGTTGTAGTAAAAATAAATAAACAACTAAATAATGTTTTTAGCACAATACTTCAGCTGTAGTGTTCCTAATATGAAGCTCAATCCACTGATTTTTGGTTTTCTTAAGAAAAACATCCCAGAATATCACCATTGTCTCTCTCAACCCAGACTATTCTACCCCCAAAACTAGAATTAGGTTCTAATTTCCTCTTCTCCTCATTCTGTGTAGCTCATTATAAGACTTTTCACATTGAGGTACTCATTGTACTAATTGTATTTCCCTACCTGGAGTCCAGAAGACACAATTCCTGTCCTGTGATGTTTTTTGGAGCATCACTACCTTTAAATACATAACTTAAAGATTTTTCATAAACAATAAGAACATTTGGGTAACTATTTTGTAGCTTGTTAAGTGCTCTTCTGAAATGAATTATGATCTTTGCAGCATCTAACACAGCGCTGTTCACACAGGACTACAGCGTACACTGAATTGAAGTGCACACTGAATGATGTCATACGGAGCTTATGTTAGGTACTGTTTATTCTGCATTCTGCTGTCTTTGGTCATGTGGCCCTCATCAAACATGCTGGTTGTCTCTTAATTTTATTATAGTTCTAACTTATTCTATATGTACAGGCATGAGCCTCCAGAATAATCATACAAAAACATGCTAAGATATGTGTGCATCCCTTTTTACTTTTGTGTGATAAGCTAATTTTTATGGTTTGATAAAGGGAGGACTGAGATGCAAGAAGAAGGGTGGAGCACACAATGTCATACTGAGGACCAGGTCAGGGGGCGGGGTTTCCCATTTCAAGTATCCAGCAGATTAGACTGGCCAATATAAAATCAGAAAGGGTTTAATTATTATCAGCTTGGAAAATAATTCTGGAATACTCATCTCTAACTACATAGGTTACTACAGTGCAGATACATTTCTTTATAAGCATATTTACTCTTTCCATGAGAAAAAGCCGGGAATCACATAGCCCAGACTCCTCTGATAACCATGAAAGACATTGTACCGTAACCCTATTTTCCATAATTGCCTCTGTTGATACTACTTAACTCCAAGAGCTGTATGGTCCCAGCCAGGGGGGAATGGCAAATCATTTGTTACAACAAGTGTCCTTTCCCTTGCAGCTGTCCAGTTCTCACTGTGCAGATGGTGGGTTTATTTTTCCTTTTACCACCAATTCTTTACTTCTCACACAGGACTGTGAACCTTTGTGATCATGTATGACTCAGTCAGTAGTAAGAACACTCATAGAATTGAGTTTTCAAATGTGTCCAAGTGAAAGGGAACAAGGACACAGAAATGAGGGATAGCTCTGAAGGCTGTCTGCATATTAAAGAGGCGCTATGACTTCCTTCCCATGAAAAGTAGACATTCATAGTTTTATAAAAAGCTGCTTTGTCCTCAAAGAAGAATTTTGATTCTTGTTTCATTGTGTGTGGTCAGAATAACAGTGAAAATAGTCAAACCCAGGGGAGGTAGACAGGAAAAGCAGTACAGAAGAGAAGTCTCCATCATAAAGCTAACTTGAGTCAGTATGGTCCATTTCTTGCCATGTGTAAATGTCTAAAGACCTCCATTCTTCAGTTAAATTTTTGTATACATAAGTAACATGTATACAAAAGTATACATAAATATTTGTTCATTATTTCTAGCATTCTCCTATTTAATATTTTAATATTAAATAAATATTAATTTAATGGTAAATAATGTCATATTAATATCTCATTTAATATTTTGCATAGTAAATGCTTAATTTTATTATATACATATAGATTATTATATATACAAATAAAATATCTATATCATATATTTTTATCTACGAAACAGGAACATTTCAATTCAACTGCTTATTGGACATGCTGTGCCAGTTATTTTATCATACAGTATATATAGGAAATCAGAAGTTTACATTGAACAAGTGTTTACTACTACCGCTTTTTGTTCTACAAATTCACCCTAAAATATCTGTACTTGATAGCATGTTCACAACTGTTCAAAAAATAGGCATACATAGTTATATTCACTAAAATTTTTGGCATTTTATTAACCAGGAACTGAAATTATGAAATCTAGACTGTGATGCCAATTACTGCACAACTTTATTTTTGTCAGCCTTCTTTCATATACTTCTGCTTTGAATAGTGTATCATTTATGTAAAGAGATTCCAAGTAAGCAACTCGAGTAATTTGTTATGAAATGTTGCTTTAGTCTCACTATGAGTTGTAAATTTAAAGTTGGAATAACTAGGTAGTCCAGAAAGGGATTAACTATATGTGATGAATTTTCTATCACATTAAACTTGACTTTTTACAAAATCAAACACCGATGATTATAAGGTAAATGAATCAAATCAGTACCCATGCTATAATTATAAGAAGATTGGGTGTGCTCATCTTTCAAATAATTAAAATACATATCTTAATCTTAGAACCAGATATTTATTATAATATGATATTTTCTAATATGGCCTTAAAGGATATTTCTAAATAATTTTGCCAGCATTAGCTGTTTATATTCTTGGGCTTGTTTAGGCTTATTTTGATCCCTTTCAGTTATTATTCTTAGTGATTAAGAAATTGTCTCATCCTTGGAAAGTAGATACTTCTTCAAGTTGGCATCTTAGCCTTTGTGATATAACCCTAATAGTTTTGACAGCTTTCTAGAATGAAAAGATATTTCTATCTTACTTTATACATCTATGGCCTTACAACATTTAAAAATTTTATTTTGTTGTCTTTCCTTGATTTGTATGAGTTCATTATAAAGTAAGCAAAAAAGAAAGCCTTGGTTTTTATTTGAGTGGGGAAAAAATTTTGTTTTTCCCTGTAGTATTTTTTTCTTTAAAATTTTGTCATAATATTTATCACTCTTTATTTTATGTCTTCCAGATTTTATTTATGATTTTAAAAGGCCTTTTTTCCCAGGAGTATATACAAAATTTTTATACCTTTTTCTATTCCTCATATAATTCTATTTCTTATGTTTAAATTGTTGATTGATCTGAAATTTGTTTACAGGGCTAGAGGACATGAGGTAACAAACTTTTTTTACAGATGGCACTCCAGTTGTCCAAACACCCATTTATTGAATAATCCACCATTTATCCATAGTTCTTTGAAATTCTATCCATATTAATGTACACTCTTATACCATATTGGCTTCTTATAATATAGAGCAAGATTTTAAAGTTAATTGTGGAACAACAAAAACAAAATGTTGAATGAAATCAACGTTATGCACCATTGGGTTTTATGTGAAACCCAGTATCAAATCCTTGGATTTTTAAAAGATCAGTTTTCTTTTCATATATGGTTATGTCTTATATTCAAATTTTCTAGTTCTTGTAGTTTTTCAATGGCCTTTAATCTTCATTTCTTTCTATGATTCTCACAATAGTCATAGGAGATACCAGCATAAAAATATTATTTCTTCTTTGTTATAACTCATGAAATTGAGGTTAAAAGAGGTTAGTTATGGCATTTAACTAAGATCAAATCTGAACCTTTCTTATCTCCATTTTGGATTAACTCTCTTTGTAAAACATCTTGACCCTTATTCTAATTCTTATTACTATTCCTATTCTCATTGTCCTTCTTTATCTTCCTTTGACCTTTTACCAGTTTAAGAGAAAATAGTATGAAAGACCTAATTTTATTTCTGCCATTGAAATAATGTATTTGTCTAATTCAATTCTTAAAATTTAGTTACTAGATATTGAAGTATAGTTATTAGATTGATTAATGAAAAAACTTAGACTGCTATAAATTATTTTTAGTGACCTGTTCATTTTGACTTTGCTATTTGTTAAATTAGCAATTAAAAGGCTTCTTTGCTTAATTTTTATGGGGTTTAAATTAAGTAGTATGGATCATGCTTCTTAAATTCAATATTGACTGGATACTTAGCACATATAGGCTTCTTGAGTGTTTGTTGAATTATTCATATGAACATAATCACAGTGCAGTGGGGGATAATGCAGCAAAGATACATAGAATAGTCCATGAGAGAAGTTTTGCCTGGAGGAGTCTTGGAGAATATCTGTAAAATAATTTTTCAACATCATTTTCTCATTAAGTAGGAGTTAGTGTTGTAGAGCATAGGAAGATTGAATTCACTTTTCCCAAAGGGACAATGTAGTTAAAGTGCTGTGGGTATTATCATGTATTGAACTTTTAAAGAAAATCTATCAGATTGTGCTACTGATTGGATGGTGGGACTCATCAAGAGTGCTTTCTAAATTTTAAAGCATTAACAAATAAAGTGTATTATTTTTAGAGAAAATATGTGAAAACAAAAGAAATTAAAATGCAAAACGATTACTAACAACTTTATCCCCTTTTTGTACTTTTCCCCCTCTTTGTTTATTCAGTGTTTATGACATGTTTCAGATATTTTTTAATAAATGTTTTTATTGTTTGCCATAAAAAAGTGAAATAAAAAACAAATGGTAAAGAAAAAGGAGACATATGTAAAACTTTAGACAAAAATAAAAGAAGCAAATCATATTCAAAATTTAATTGTGATACAGATTATTAAATAGCTATTCAATTAAGAATTAAAGTGCATATTATGGCCCTAGCCAGTTTGGATCAGTGGATAGAGTGTCGGCCTGTGAACAGAAGGGTCCTGGGTTTGATTCCAGTCAAGGGCATGTACCTTTGTTGCAGGCTCCTCCTCTGCCCAGGCCCTGGTTGGAGCTTGTGTAGGAGGCAACCAATCAATGTGTTTCTCTCACATCAATGTTTTTCTCTGTCTTTCCCTCTGTCTTCTACTTTTTCTAAAAATCAATGGAAAAATATCCTCGGGTGAGGATTAAAAAGAATAATAATAAAAAAGGGGGATAGTATGGTTATTTATTCTAGACATTTATGTACCAAAACTGCATCTTTGTTTTGTTTTCATTGTTGACAGATATATGTGTATGAGCCTTGTGTATTTAACTTTTTCTCTAATCATTAGAAATAGCTAATATAATAGGTGATTATTTGTTTTTTAGTATTTGTAATGCTCTAATGTACTTTTGACATCCTACAGATGGGAAATTCTCATTTTGTTTAACTGGTATTTAACACCTGACATACAGGGACTCACACCTAGGAAAATAACTTACAATAGGCTTGCTGAGTTCTGAGGACTTTCCTTAAGGCCTAAAGGGAAAATTCTCCCGGGAAGATATACCATTTATTCTTTACAAACATTTTTTTTTTCCTGAAAAGCACATGTGTCTGTGAACATTTGTAACCTAGATGTCCTGCTTTCTCTCAAGCACAGGAGGATCTATTGAAAAATGTCTCCATATCACACCGAAACAAAAAGTACAGCCCACGCTGTTAATGCTAGTGATGTCTTGTAAATTTAAGCCACATAACTCAGGCAGAAATTCCAGCTGTTAAAACACAGATAATGGGAAGCCAGTGTAAGTCGTGACCAGCATTCTCAATAGGGTTAAACACCAACATTACACAGTATTTGAACCATAAACTCGATTCCTTTGGGGTCATTGACAGTGTCATCATGCCTCAGGTTTTCTGGTTGGTTTGGTTGCTAAATCCCACTTCATGGAAGAAAATTATATTACTCGCATTTTAGTATTTTATTGGATTGTGTACTAAATTATATACTGCATTTAAGACCACATTGAACTTTCAAAATAATGTGAGAAACTTTAGATTTGAATTTGTAGTTAATTTCGAAGTTATCTTGATCTATGCAAAATAAAGCAATAAAAGTTTGGAATTTGCCTGCTTTCCATCATAGTATCAGTGCTACTCAGCATGGTAAATATTTTCTTTGTACTTCTTTTTAACAATGTTCACACCTCAGTTGACTAAAGTTGCAGAAATAATCTATTGAGTCCTAAGAATTAAGGTGGATTGGATCAGTGTGTCTTTCTGTCATATGCAACTTAATGAGGTAAAGAAAGCCTCTGTTCTAAAATAATGCAACAAAAGCTAAAAAAAAAAAAAAAAAAAAAAAGATGTTCAGTATTTCCCTTAAAAAGCTTTATATCCAAGCATTTGGACATTTAACTATATTAGAACATATGTATACCTTATCTATTTTTCCAAATGTTTATATAGTGACAGTGACAAGCAATTGTTATATTCCTAGACTTGATCCTTCCTCCTCTGTGTAATGCTATGGGTCTGTTTCCCAAATTTAATGAAAGCCCTTCAGCATAGGTATTAGCTGGGTAGGCCAATAATTATATCTCATTTGAACAAACGTTTTCTTGTCATGTCATTACACATTTTTATCTGTATGGAAGTGAACACAAAAATGGCTCAAATGATTTTTTTGGATTCTTGCACTCTACTAATTTATGTAAAGTGTCTAAATAGGTAACACTTGTTTTTTGCTTAAAATATCAGTTTAGTCACTCTAGGTCAAGAGGACATATCTGTTCTATAGGCTGTGGTTCAATTCCAAGGATATGTCTGGAGGGTTACAGGGGTCAGGTGAACACTGCATTTACCAGAAAGGCTTTGGAAAGGCAGATATCATCGAGAGAAAGAGGAAAGCATGTCCAGTAAGAATGGTGACATAAGGATAGAAACAATAAAGTGGGGTAATGGGGTGGCTAGGAAAGATCAAGTTTGTGAGAAGTGCGTGCAATTCCTGGAGGTTACTCAGGAATCTAGGATTGTTTATAGGTTTATGATTCACATATGGGAAAGGCTACTCATCTATGCCACAATGGGCAGCGTCACCAATATTCTATTGCAAAGTGCAATTAGCCCTTGAGTAGCCCAGGCTTGAACTGCACGGGCCCACCTATACCTGGATTTCTTTTAAAAATCAAGCACCAACTGTATTTTTGACTTGTGGTTGGGAATCTGTGGATGCAGAGGACTGACTATAGTTCTATGGAGATTTTCAACTGCATGGAGGCCCCAAACCCCATGTTTTTCAAGGATCAACTGTAATTTTTTCCGACCAGATTTTCAATATTAAATGTTATTGTCACTTTCCAAAGCTGAATTTCTTTTATCCAAACCATCTATAGCACAATGAATGGAGAGTAACTATAAAAAAATCTTCTACTGAAAATTTTGAAATCTGAGAACATTCCAAGAAAATTTCTGTGGTTATGTGCTTGCAATAGGAACCAATAAAATAGTAGTTTTTCATGGAACTATTGATTTCAATACCTCATTTGTGTAAAGCCAGACTGAAATATTGCTCATAGTGTGACATTTATTTATATTAATATATTCAAACAATTATGCACTAATCATTCTCTAAATTATTAAGTTTTAGATGTCTATACAAAGAATATGTGATGAAGAATACAAATGATTGTAAATAAATATTTCAGATTATTGATGGAAATTTTTATTAACTTCCTTTACAGACTATTTGAAAAAAAATCAATAATGGTCTTGTGGAATAAAAGCCCATTTCCATGTTTATCACTGAATCTTCTTCTCAGTAACCTTTTTTCAGCAGGTTTTCATCCCTTTGGAATATTCAACTGACACTTCTCAGAATAACTAATACTGTCTGATCAAGTGATAAAAACTACTAATTTCATTCATTTCATCACCTGCATACATTTTAGGAGGAGTGAGAAAACCCATATATGACTGCAAAACCATGCATTTATTTATAAAGTTTGTTCCTAAATAACTTGATGTTACTGTCCAGTGCCCTATTTACAGTACCTGTTTTGTAAATAATTAAGGTTAATATGTTTATTGAAGCAATTCTTATTAAAGTTGGTATTTTTGGTTTTCTTTCAAGGATCCCCTGTTTCACCTGGAATCACACAGGTCTGAGAGAGGAAGGGGCAGGTGTCCTTTTGATCCCAACTCCTCCTTCATCTCCACTTTAATTGGTAACTATTGCTGCAGCAGACATCAGATGCTAGTCTTACCGATTTTGAAACTTCAGTTGTATTCTTTTGGTATTTCCTTGTGCATGTTGCTTTGTCATATCTATCTGTTTGTGCTGGGAGGGATGATATTAAATTTCAAGTCATGCTAACTTGAGCTAATTTGACTGTAAAAATAAGTGCAACAGCTTTGAAGTATGGGTGTTTCATTCTGAAAACACAAATTGTCACTTAACACCTGATATAAGATATTTTGTATTGTACCATGTATTGTTCAAAATTCAATTATATGAATATTTTATAGAAGTTTAGCTAAATAAACTATTTTAACTTATGTTAATTCTTTATATTTTAGTTTTTCCATGATTTTATTGGAACTTTTAATAGTCTTTTCTTGGTGCCTTCCTCTGTTTCAGTAGAATTCAACAGAAAGTCATCCTAATTGAAAACTTCAAAGTTATTTATAAAAATTACTGTTAATTTAGAGTGTAAGCAATAGAAGTCGACCAGCTCAAATGACCACTAATGTCCACATTGGAATAATAGAATAAGCTGGCCGTGTCTGTAGATTTCAGTTTGATTCAATTTAATTCGATGAAGAACCTTACTTAAGACACAGCACAATACTATTTTTTTTCTCTTATACTATTTGGGGTTTAAAGTGGCACACTTCTTAAAAACTGCAGCATTATGATGGTACAGACAGATGGATGAGTTCCCAGTTGTAAGACTGAAGAGGATGGTCCCTGACATGTAACATGGGTGCTATTAGGGATCATTCTGATTTTACAGTGTTGAAAGGTTCTGACGTAGGTATAGAACGACGTACAAATTCCTATTATGTCATTTGCAACACTTAGAGTTACATGCTAATGTAAGGCCAGCCTATTTTCAGAAAATGAGAATGTATAAAAAACATGTAGAGACTTCCTATTTGAAATAAATGGTAAAACTGAACACCCCCCCCCCCCACTGATGATTAATCAAAATATGTTATGCTTGATTTAGAGCTGATATAGATGTTTCTGTGCATTCTACAGACTTTGTGTTGTCTGAACTTATCCCAGACAATTGATTTTGATGGGCTTTCTATATCACTTCCTACATTTCTCCATCTTATGTTAGCCTTAATTAATACGGAAAGTTTCATTTATTCCAGCTTCACAATTTGAAAGGGCTATAAGATGAGAATTTCACATAATAATTAAGTTCTTCAGAGGCTTGAATAAAGAGATGTGATATTTTTAAAGAATATAAAATTGTAAATAAAACATTTATAAGATATATTGAGTTCCTCTATTAACCTCTGCGTGTGTGTGTGCATGTGTGGTATGTGTAAGTAAACATATTGAAGAAGGGAGGTTTATAGTATGGGGATAGTGTTTCCTACATCAATTCAGACTTAGTAGGAATCAAAACCATAGGAATGAGAATGCCAGATCCGTAAATATGAGAAATTCCTAGTAGATTAGCAGCATATAATTAATTTCATGCATTTGATAGACTCATACAACTTTTCCTAATGTTTTATTGATTTCTAGCTGCAGCTATTTAAGATTTGAATGTCTGAATGAAAGAGACTATCGCATTTCTTTTACCATACAATATCTTGTACAGAAAAGACCTCCTATAAATATTGACTGAATGGAACACTCACTGGGGTTCCTAAAGAAGCGAACAAACAAAATAAATTTTAGGATATTACTTATAAGAATGCTACAAATGGTATTGAAAGTCAAAAGTTAGACAGGGAGTAACGTGGGGATAAGGACACATATGTAATAACTTAATCAATAAAAGAATTTTTTTAAAAAGTTACACAGCAATTGTATAGTGAAAGATTAGAACATCATTTGTTTTTAATGATTTATTTAAATTGTTCAAAGTAATTTTTTTTCCCACCTTGCCACTCACCATTCAGACTCCCTGGAGCTTGTTTATGCGTGAAACAAGAAATTTAAAACCGAATTTTTTAAAGAGGGGAAATATTACTGCAGAGACTTTTCCAAGTGAGTTTCATGGAACTTCCAAATCGAATTACACTCTGCTGAAATGTGAAATGCTTACCGTCTGGGTGGCTGTTTCACTTATTCAGAAGAGAAATCAAATCAAAAGGGCCCTCCAAGCTAAACACGAACGTTATAGAATAATCCCTCCAAAGAGAAGAAGTAAAAATATAATTCTTCACGTTTTATCCACTAGCTTTCATCCCAACGTACCTCTGAGAGATCATTCACTCAGTGTGGAAATGCAGCAGCCACTGGGATGGAAACCTGATAACCTGTGTCAGCCAGCAACTCTTTAAAAAGAGAGGAAGTAGAAATAACTTACCTCATTGAAAAAGCAGCAGGAATTTGGGCTGGAAAAAAAAATGCAGCTACTTGTGTTGGAATTTGGCAAGCTCAAGGTAGCTTACTCTGACAGGGAAAGAATGCATTAAGGTGGTATTTTCTGACCACACGTGTTCGCTGCTGATGGGTTAGGACAAGACGCTAGCAAAAGGATGACCATCTTGAGACCATAGCTCCTTCTTTGTTTCTTTGTTAGTCATAGGTCAAACTTAGCATATAATGCCTGCTCACATTAAGATATACTTTCATGATAAGAAAAAAAAAGAAAACACAACAACTTGAATTTGTAACAAAACTCATAAAACTACCAGGGCTCTCAACAAAAAAAAATGTGCTTGCAAATCAAAGACATTCTTATAATTTCTTAACTTTAGATACATTTTGTATTTCACTTCCTTTAGATTCCATTGACATAGAATAAAATCTTCCTGGAAAATTGAATATAGAATGAAGATTATTTGCTAGGTGAAACAAGTTAACCAATACATTTTCATTAAACTTGTAATTTATTAGTAAAATGTTAATAACTTGTAATGATTCTATGTGAAACAGAAGTTAAAGAGTAAAACAAGCTCCTTATTGAGCTATGTTCTGTATGTTCAGAAAGCAATCAAAATGAAAAATGAAATCATCTATTAATTAGGGTTACTCATCAAAATTCACTCAGTATTAATATAATTTATTTTAGTGGCATATAAGTTCATATCCTAGGAGTAATATTTCTAAATGTTTAACCACATTTATCCCTACTGTGATTACTAATAGTATACTTAAAGTAGTTTTAAGTATACAAGATAGTAGAACCTGGTTTGTAAAAGATTGTTGAAACAATGAATATTTAGTAAATGAATTGCTACATCACTTGCCTATACCTTTCAAATCATCCAAAGATACTTAGTATTTTACTTGGTACTAAATTGGTAGGTTTGGTAACTCACAATATTAAAATTCAGGAGACATTTTCTGTATGTTATATGTTATTTTGGCCAGAAGGAAAGATAATAGCTGACTCTTTTAATCAATGATGTATGATGCATTATTGCAATAGCCTCCTTTTTATGTTGATAACATCTATGGTAACTTTATGATTTCTCTTATATTTTGCCTTGTCCATTCTATTACCATGTTTTTAATGCATTTCATTCTGAGTCAGATTGTATTGTCAGTTCCAGGCATAACTTAATACCTACCACATCTGAGGTGTACTAACATTCATGTTACATGTTACTAGTTTCGGGGGGATAGACCACTTTAATTTGCCCTGTACCTTTTAATACCACTTTGCTTTGAAAGTATGAGCTTTGTGGTTGGGCTATTTTTAAGATACTCCTTAAATTAAAGACTTGCTAACAATTATTTCAACAAGTAACCACCAATAAGATATTTCACACTCACTAAAATTTTCTTTTTATGTTATTTTTTTTGTCCTGTATTACTATTTTCAGGAAATAAATCGACAAAAGTTTACAGCCACTGAAATTTTCTTCCTGCACTTTTATCTGTAGTAATGAGACTTTCGTGAATATGTCTCCTCATTACAAATTCTGTTACTTAAAGGTAGATGTTGATTGAATGAAAAGGAGTTGAAATACATGCAGGGAAAACTTAACTGATTATTTCAAGCTCTTAATATCATTAAGACCTTTTTAATCAATAAATGTTTATTTTAAATATAATTCAGAGCAGAGTTATAAATGGATCTCTTCCCACAAAATATAACTTAATAATATAGAAAAATAAATTTAAAAAATAAACGAAGGTAAAATATGTCTTTGTAATTACAGCCTCTATAATTGTAACAAGTGAACGTGCTGGCTTGTGTCTTGAATTCATTGCAACTTTATAGAAACTTAGACTTAAAGTTGCTCCCTTACCATGTTCCCATCCCTAAAGAATATCTGTAATTTCTTATCACAGACTGCTGCTCTCAGATTTGGCAGAATGCCAGGTATCCACATGCTCACTGTTGCTTCTGGCCATAACCATGAGTCCCCAAGGAACTATTTGAATACTTTGCTTAAGGTTTCTTCAAAACAAAATAAAAAGTCATAAGAAAAGAAGTTCTACCCTTCAATTCCCCATTGACATCCTCTCCCTTAGGAATCTCGTTTGACCATGTCAGTATCAATCTCACCGGTTTGCCACCAAGAAATCTCAGGGTACTGCCTTGGGTGCTGGCAGATGCCAATAAAGAGGCTCAGAACATTTTCCTTCTTCATTCAGGCCTCGGGAGCCACCTTCTTAACACTGATAGCTAGTGCTGGTGATCTGCCAAAGGAAAACAAACAAAAAGCCTGCACAGCAACTACATAACGAAGAACAAAACACAACACATTCATTCCCATTTCAGCATTCTAAGCAAATTGAGGGGGAACTGGGATGATGGATTATGTGGATCATTTTTACCCGTATTTATCTTCCGAGTGTGTTTTGTTTCTGTTTGCAGTTACACATGTCATAGTCATTCTGCCAAATAATGCATCTAAAGTAGAATAATTTTCTAACAAAATTATATAGTTCAGTTATGAAATGAGGCAGTTAAATCAGTCTTTAACCGTCTGCTTTCCATGAGGCAAATGTATTTCACATTAGATTTGGAGACATTTACAGCATAAATAGAAGAAATGCTTAAGTAAACCGTAAGAAGATAAAGAGGGCATGAGAAACTACCGTGAATTTTTCTCACTAAACAATTGAGATCGATATTTTCAATATGGTGAGTAAAGTCTCCAATTGGCTGATTAAAAAGTCCATGAACAAAGCAAGTGGAAAGTTCCATAAAATATTAAGGCAATGCAGTACTCTTAACTAACCCTTCAAATAGAGCTTGTATTATTTAAAAAGTATTATATACAAAATTATTTTAATTATGCATTTCAACTTATAATTATTTACAGTGGAATTGTTTCTATATATTGCCAGGAGTCGATAGCTGTATCATTTTTTCATATAAACAATTTAGTGTAGACACAGTTTTTGGAGGGCTGAAAGTTTTGGGACAAGTAATAGAAGAAAATAGAATCCTTATATTCATGAATGAAAATAATTAAATAACAAGGCCTCTTGAGGAGCAAAAATTCAAGGAAAAACTCTAACTCATATAAATACCTAATAGTTTTTTCTTTTGATATTTCCCCCTGAAGAAGTTTTGAAAAATTTAATGTTATCCTGAGTTTTTCTCATTGTATTTCATCGCTTTCTTTATTTAAATACCTAAAGAGGTTTGGATATATTCACTTATTAGTTCACTAGGGGCCTGGTGCACAGATTCATGCACATTGAAAGGAAATTAGTTAGAAGAAATATTTTAGAGGCTGGGGAGGAATTGCAGGAGAACTGCAGGGAGTGTCCAGTCCATTTCGTCCAGTCCCCATTGGCTGGACCCCAGCAGCAAGCTAACCTACAGGTCGGAGCATCTGCCCTCTAGTGGTCAGTGCACGTCATAGCGACTGGTTGAACAGTGGAACAAACAGTTGGACACAGCATATTAGGCTTTTATTATATAGGATTGTGCCATTCGTTGATTCAACAAATGTTTATAGAGTGCTTTCTGTATTCCAGACACCGTGCAAGGTACTGGGTACAAAAGAATATATAAGACACATCAAGAAGTCTGCATTCTAGTGAGGCATAATGTCAAACGTATAAGGAGTTAAATAAAATATAGTCAGAAAGCAATATGATGGACATAGGCTTGGGGCTATGATGATACTAAGCTAAGATGATACTAACAAAAGTTTGGTCATGGAAGGATTAAGGAAGAAAGTGGGCAATCGCCAGGTAACTGGGAGAAGAAGTAGGAAAGGAGGTGAAGAATTTCAGGCAAAAGCAACAAGACAAAACAAAAAAGGGGGAAGAGGTGTGCAACAGAGAGACCATAAAAACTTAGCAGCTCAAGAAATCACATTAGATCTCTCTGATCCTGCAGATACTGAGACCATGAGACATTGAATGGTTGTGCCAAGGTCAAACAGCAGATTTCGATCTGGAGGCTTAGTTTGCCAGGTTTCTTGTCTCTGTACATAGAGACTATTGTTGAGCATGACAATGATAAGTGACAGTCACCTGTCAAAATACCCTGCAGATGTGCTTTATTTTTTAATTATAACCATACCTGACCATCTAAAATCAACAAAACAGCAATTACCAACAGAAGCTCATACGCTAACAATGGAAAATAACATGGCATAAAAATCAAGTGGTTATATATATTCAGAGTATCAAGATAGATTATATACCAGTTTTTGGCTAAGCTAATAGTTATTAAATATCATGTCTCTATAGACATAGGACACCAAAAGCTTGGGTAGTTCTGATATTATCATTGAAACTCTAAAACCTATTTTACTATTTATATGGCACTATTTTCTTTTTAATTCATGAAAATGTGATTGATCCAGATGTTATTTTTGCTCTCAGTAAAATATCTACATATTGGTTCACAGATTTTCTCTAAATTATGCCAAATTGTTATAGTTTTAAAGTAAAGTTTTCACCTGGAAACTATATATTTATTATAAATACTATTAATTATAATGATGGTGACTACTTTTGCTCATTTAATTACTGTTAGGTAACATTTGGGCCTAAACTTTTATTCTAGTTTATTATTTTTCATTAGAGTGCTTATTTTTTCTTAGGGGAGTATTTGACCAAATGTCATTATTATCTGTTACTAGGGATTTATTTTGTTCTTCACATTGATAATAAGATATGAAAGGAGAATCTTTTCCTTCTGAGGAAAATCTAATGTTTCTAGTAGAAACACATTTGGTTCAGTTTACATAGCATATAGATTTGAGCACCTGTTTAACTTCTTTGAAGTTTAAGTCATACAGTTCATATTGTGTTATTCGAGTTGTTCACAAACTATTTTCTTTATCTGGATACAAAAAAGGGAAATTGGGTAAAAGTGGTAATATATCATCTTTTATTTCTTTGTGCAGAAAACCTGCCCTAAATATAGTATTTTTTTGGTATCATAGGGTTGCCATCTAGTGGCTCTTGGAGGTACTTGTTTGTTAACTTTATGGAATTTACTTAATTTTTTTTCAAAGTAGAACTTTGATACAATGTCCGAAATTGAGCGGAGTACAATAAAATTGACGAGAACTAATATAAAGATTAGTTTCCCATAATAACAACAATTTCAGGTATGAAAGTTCTAGGAATATTTTAGGGAATTAAATATTTAAAACTTATGAAATAGAAAACTCATGATTTTTAAGAAAGCTTGTCCTCCTTATACATTAAACATTCAGCCCAGTCCATATTAGAAAAATAAGTGACATTTAGGAAAATTTTAGAAAATGGCCTATTTATTTTTAGATGAGAAATGTAATCAAGTATAATAATTAGAAACAAGCTACATCAAAAAAATTCTCACTCTAGAGGTTCAATAGTTAACTCTTTTATGGTCAACTCATTCATTAATGCCATAAAGATGATGATGCCCAAGGCCTTTTAATGAATTCAGCATGACTCTTATCCACGTTCAAGGAGTGCAGAATCCCACGTATGCTTCATATCCCTCACTGCTGAATGCATTTTATCTCAAAATACTTTCTCTTCACTTTTGGATTTAAAATTTCAGGTGAAAACAGCACTAGTTACTTTGACATAAATTATGTTGCTTACTTCCCCCTTCTATTACCAAAGAATATGTTTAAGAGAGTTGGGGTTTTCTTTTTGTTGTTGTTGTTAATCCTCACCCAAGGATATTTTTCCATTGATTTTTAGAGAGAGTGGAAGGGAGGGAGGAAGGTTGGAGGAGAGAGAGAGAGAGACAGAGACAGAGAGAGAGAGAGAGAGAGAGAGAGAGAGAGAGCGAGAGAGAGAGGAAGAGAGAGATAGATGTGAGAGAGACACATTGATTGGTTATCTTCTGCAGGTGCCCCAAGTGGGGCTGGAGATTAACCTGCGACCCAAGAATGGAGCTCATGACTAGGAATCGAACCCTTGACCCTGCAGAGCACAGGCCAATGCTCTAACCACTCAGCAACACCAGCCAGGACTAAATAATTTTGATAGAATTTTCTCTATCAATTTATATTTTCTTAAGTCTAGATGTAAAGCATCTTTGTTTTTCACTTTTTCTTATTTTTCTTAAACACCTCTCAGCATACAGGGTAAACTCAATTAGTATAGCTATTTTATGAAACTTGTTATCTTGAAAAAATTTAAATACAAAAAAAAATTGAAAGAGAATAAGATTTATACCTGTATACCATTTACCTTGATTTATTAATTATTAATGTTCTACCCCAGTTGCTTCTCTCTCTATCTTTCTTTTAAATAGTATGTATAGTTTAAAAGTAAATTTCTTTGTGAGAAACATGTATTTATATTCTATACAGTTTTTAAGTATCCATAATGAATTTTGAGAACAGTAAAACAGAGTTACTTCTCCTTTTTGTAAATTAAACAGTTTATTATAATTACATTTATAAAAACTTATCTGTCTTAAGTCTTTGAATTCAACTTATATCTCATTATTCTATTTCTAAATCTGGTATAACAAAAATCTTTATTTTTTTTAAAGAGTATATTAGTTAACTCAAGTTGAAAATGAATTTCCTTACAAAGTGTCCCATTTATAACTTAGTTGATTACTTTTCAAATCTTACAAATATATTTAAGCTATTTAAGTTTTTTAAAGTTTTAAAGGATTCACCTTGAAAATAATGTAAATTTTACATTATGTAAATTTTATTGTAAAACTTATAAATGTGACACTCAAGTTCTTTCAAACTTTGTTTACATACTTGGGTCAAATTTTTGTACCTGTTCCTTAAATAATCCAAATTCTAAAATTGAGTATACAGCTAACATATATGAAACTGGAAATAGAGTTCATTTAAATTCTGTTAAATTTTGAGGCACTTTACATGCCATGTGTACACATTCCAAATTTAACAGAAAAGCATTAATACTTTAAGTGTAGTGTATTCATCATCTCTGTATTTTTATATTTGACCACAGTTATATGACACTCATTAAGAAAATAATTTTAGCACCCTAAATTGAGGTGGCTATTTCCAATGATCTGCTATCAGTTGCTTCTCAATCAGAGATTAAGGGCATCAAAGTTGCAGAGGCCCAGACCAATCCTCTGGCTTCAGTGATGAGCACACGGATTACCTTTCGTTATCACTTTGGCAAAAGAGGACTCCTAGTCCTTAGGCTTGAAAGGTGTGGTCTTTCGGGGTTCCAGTTATATCCTTATGTTATTTTTCTAGTTGTTGAACTTTTTCTTTCTCGTCTCATAAGCTATTTGAATGTCTTTCTTTCCTGCTATCTCCAAAGACACATTGTCATTTCTTGAGATACTGCATACGTTTATGTATTCCTCAGTCTGATTTTAAGTCTGCAACCTCCACCGCATGTCGCAGCTAACTTCATCCATTATGTTGACTGATCAATTGAATTATGAACTCCATAGCTTTACTATCTAAGCAACAAACTTACAAATTAAATGACAACTAGTTGGATAGTATACAACTTTGTCAGACTTGGCAGTTTCCACATTAAAATCATGTTGATGGAAACAATTTCCTGTTACAAAATGGATTTGAGTTAGCTGACTCACATAAAATACCAATAATAATCATCATAATAATAAATAACATAATAACCTGATGATATGAAGGTTAAAAGAAGGTTAGTAAAATAAGATCAAACCAGGTTATTTGTGAAATGCTTATGCAGGTCTGAACATGTGCCAGTTACTCTTTTAAGTTCTTTACTTTTAACCCTTTTGAGTGTTTTCATTTATAAATGAGGAAACTGAGAGGTTAAACAACTTACGCAAGCTCACACAGCTGGTAAGTGGCAGAGTCAGGATTGAAACTGACAGACTGACTATACCATGCATGCCCTTGACAATAACAATAATTTCATAAGGTTGTATTCATAGTAAACCTAGATGTGGTTTTATGTAATTGGGGCTTACACGTGGCCCTCAGATCCAGAAACAAGCACTGACTCTTTTTCACCGATGTCTCCACGTAGGCAGCGAACTGTTTACTGGACTCTACAGTGACTACTGGGGCAGAGACGCTGCCATCTTCCGGAGCATGGGACGACTGGCCCACATCCGCACCGAGCATGATGATGAGCGCCTGTTGAAAGGTAGGTTTGAGGAGAAAAGAGTATGTCCATCGGAATTGAACACAAGTCTAGAAATTATGGAGAATTTGCCATTGTGATGAAAATAACTCCAAATGTAATTTATAGATTTTAGGGGGTTTAAAATTTAGGATTTCTTAAACCAGTGATATTTGTGAACTAAAATATTATATACTAGAGGCCCGGTGCATGAAATTCATGCAGGGGGCTAGGGGGTCACCTCAGCCCAGCCTGCATCCTCTCCAATCCGGGACTCCTTGGGGGATGTCTGACTGCCGGCATCCTCTCACAATCCTGGACCACTGGTTCCTAATCGCTCATCTGCCTGCCTGATCGCCCCTAACTGCTCCCCCCACCCTCTCGCTAGCCTGGTCACCCCACGCAGCCTGCTGTTCAGTCATCTGTTTGTCCCTCACTAACCGCCCCCCCCCCCGACCTGGTTGTAGGCAGCCATCTTGTGAGAGTGTGAGGGTTAATTTGCATATTACCTTTTTGTTATGTAGGATGATATGTGTAAATTGTTTTATATCAGAATGATTTGCCTTTATTATAAATCTGTACTACATTTATAACAGTGTTTAGAAATCAGGATTGAAATGGAGAAAACAAAGCAGATATATGAAAAGTAAAATCTTTTACCCAATAAGTTGTTTTATCAATTGGTATCCTTTTGGATGACTTGATTGCTTTGTTTGTTTTAATTGGATTATATTGCACTTTAGAGAGAAACAAAAAGTTAGGAAAATCACTAGCCATTCATTCACACATAATTATTTGTAAGGAATATTTTAGCACAGTGGTACAACCGGGGATTAAAATGTCATTTTAAGATGAGCATTTTCATAGTTTTCAGCTTTTTTATTAAGGTTTAAAGTGCATAGTATCATTAGCACTATGTTATTATTAAAATATTTGACCTACCATATCAATCAAAATTCACTCACATCTTTTATTTTTATTTATTTATTTTATTGATTTCAGAGAGGACGTGAGAGGGAGAGGGAGAGGGAGAGAGAAATAGAAACATCAACGATGAGAGAAAATCATTGATCAGCTACCTCCTGCACTGGGGATCGAACCTGTGACCTGGGCATGTGTCCTGTCTGGGAATTGAACCGTGACCTCCTGGTTCATAGGTTTATGCTCAACCACTGAGCCATGCCAACCAGGCAATTAACTCACACCTTTTAGACCACAAACACGAAAACTCAAATTTTCTATCTTAGCATTAATATGGTCTTCCATGAACTAGGCTACTATATAATTCATGAATTTAAGAAAAGACTTATTAACTAAAATATTTACATATATTTACATTCACTTTTTATGTCTGGGAATAAATTATTTATGGAGGCTACCATCATGGTCTTATGGAGGCTACCATCTGTCCTTTGAATGCATTTCAAGTCTATAATGTATGGTGTTCAAATTTTTCTTCACCTTGACTCTTTAATTTTCCAATTAAATTGTCCTCTAATTTTTTTTAAAAACACAGTTTATTGCAAATAAAATGGAAATATCTTCATGATTTTTAGTGTTTAAAATAAAATTTTGAGGAAAATATTTCATTTCTTTATAAATAATGAAAGTTAAACTGAAACTTTCATGTGATATATTATTGATTAAAATAACTTATTTAGTTGTAATGACTATTTCAATTTTCTTTTATTTTTTCCTTCTATAGAACCAAAATTTGTAGGTTCATATATGATTCCTGACAATGAAGATCGAGATGACAACAAAGTGTATTTCTTTTTTACTGAGAAGGCCCTGGAGGCGGAAAACAATGCCCATGCAATTTACACCAGAGTGGGGCGACTTTGCATGGTGCGAAATGCATTTCTCTCTCATTAAGCTTGCTTGTCTCAATTTATGGTCAGGGCTTTGTTAATGGTATAGTAGGTTTCTACTTTAAAATGTATTCCACTATTCTGTGGGCTGCCTAAAATTTATATTTACAATCTAATCTTTATTTTTCAGTTAGTGAAAGTTTTCTCTTAGGAGAGCTTTGCATTTTGTATAATTTCCCCATTTTCAAAGCAATACTAAAGAAATAGTCTGTAATTAAGCTGTACTTCTTGCCTCACGGAAGTTTGAGCTCCATTTTAAAAAAATAATTTAAGCAAAGTATTTTTAATTTTCTTAGTCTACATTCTAAGCAGTTTACATAAGTATGTTTCAACCATGCAGTTGGTTGATTCTGTAGAAAAAAAACATCTGTAGTTTGTTGGATATTCAAATAGGTTGAGAACATTTAAAACCAATTGAAGTAGCAATATATATTGAGACAATGCTAATAATATTGCACATGTGAAGGTACTCTGATATTTAAAAAGATATTTAATGAGTATTTTTAAGAAGAGATTTGTATATATGTCATTGTATACACATGATTTATGTGTTTACAAATATATTTATATATTATGTGTTTGTGTTTATGTGTGTATATTTAAGTTCTCATTTTTAAAGGAGAGAAAGGAATGTATGCTTCTATGTTTATGTGATAAGTTGTTTATTTCTCAATAAAATAATAAAGATTACTGTACTATAAAAGCCACTATTTTATTTAGGAGAGACCACTCTATTAACATTGTTTAATACTTATAAAGTATATTTAAAGGACTAGAGTGAAACTACACTGACCAGATAGAATGTGCAAACCTAAAAAAAATAATATTATGGGGAATTGCATCTGTTATTTGAAATTTATGCTAAATTTTCCGCAGTAAAGGAAAAATCTATAGGTTTGTTTAATACTGCAAAATCTCTTGTTGCTAAAAGCTCTTTAGGTACCCACTTACCTGCTTTTTTTGCTTTTTTTCACAGAATGATGTGGGAGGCCAGAGAATACTGGTGAATAAGTGGAGCACTTTCCTAAAAGCGAGACTGGTTTGCTCAGTACCAGGACTGAATGGAATTGATACATATTTTGACGAACTAGGTAAATATTGGGAGAATTAAATTTAACTCACTGATGTATATGCCGCTCTATAACCCTCACTGTCTCTAGCACAGATGAAAAGTCTGCATTGTTTGACTTCTATCTGTGAGCAACTTTCTGTTCTTTTTATTTTTATGTTAAATCTTCACCCGAGGATATTTTTCCATAGTTTATTAGAGCGAGCGGAAGGGAGGGAGGAGGTGGGGAGAGAGAAACATCGATGTGAGAGATGAGAGAGTTACATCAGTTGGTCACCTTCCACATGTGCCCTGACCCTGACCCAGGCCAGTGAATGAGCCTGCAACTGAGGTACATGCCCTTGTCTGGGAATCAAACCCATGACCCTTTGGTCCAAAGGCGGATACTCTAATCATAGAGAAAACCATCTAGGGGCACGTTTCTGTTCTTTTCATTTTGGCCAGCTCTACAGAGTTACAGGACCAAAGAGAGACCCTCTCATTAGCGAGGTAGCACTGCTTAGTCCTTCCTTGAAGCTCAGCTCAAAGTCATGCTGAACAGCCAAGTGTTTCACTCTGTTGGGAGTTGGTCATTGCTGTATGGCCGTACATGAAAATTTATATCATACAATCTATAATGATTTTCTTTACATGCAAAGAGGACTAAAAATACTAAGTAATGTAATGATCTTTAATTTTTCAGAGGATGTTTTTCTGCTACATACCAGAGATCATAAGAACCCACTGATATTTGGACTCTTCAACACTACCAGGTGAGAAATCGGTGTGGCCAATAAAAGCATTCTGAAACAAAACGTGCCTTCCTCTTTGCTGTGTATCTTACTTGGAAATACGATTGACCTGTTGTCTTTCTCATTTCTCTGTTATCCTATGTTTACGATTGTTCTTTCATTTTTAAAGCCACTATCTCAATCCAGATCCTGATTTGTTTTTTCATCCTCACCTGAGGATATTTTTTTCCATTTCTTTTTAGAGAGAATGGGAGAGAGAGAGGGAAAGACAGAGAGAAATACCAATGTGAGAGAAACATATCTATTGGTTGTCTCCTGCACGAGCCCTGACCAGGGCCTAGGCCAGGGAGGAGCCTGCAACCGAACCCAGGACCCTTTAGTCCACAGGCCAACGCTCTATCCACTGTGCCAAACCAGCCAGGGCAGATCCTTACTAGTTTTTGTTTGAAGTATCCCAGCATCTTCCTATGCACAATATCCTAATTGTTTCCCTCTCTGATCCACAGCAAAGTGTTTTCGTCATGTAGTTTATAAGATATGTGTCCCATGCTATAGAGCAGGGGTTCTTAACCTTCCTAATGCCGCAACCCCTTAATACAGTTCCTCATGTTGTGGTGACCCCCAATTTCATTGTTACAAGTTGAACATAATTAAAGCATAGTGATTAATCACAAAAACAATATGTAATTATATACGTGTTTTCTGATGGTCTTAGGTGACCCCTGTGAAAGGGTCGTTCGACCCCCAAAGGGATCGCGACCCACAGGTTGACCCACAGGCTATGGAGTCTAGGATACATTTTTATTGAGGTATCATTGGTTAATAATAGCATGTAAGTTTCCAGTATACCCCATTATAATTCAATATCTGTATGCATTACAATGTGCTCAATTCCAAAAGTCTAATTTTCACCCATTACCATATTTGACCCCCTTTACCCAGTTTGCCCTACTCTCCCCTTTCCCCTCTGGTACCCACTATTTGGTTATCTGTATCTATGAGTTTGTTTTCAACTCATTGTTTGTTTATTTGTTTCTTTTTTGTTCCACATGAGTGACCTCATATGGTTTTTGTCTTTTTTCTGTCTGACTTCTTTGTGAATTTGATTCCAATGGCAAGGAAACAAATAGAATAGTTCTTTTAATTATCATATAAAATTTCCATGTCAGACTTTCAAAGCTCTCTATCAACTGTTACCCACTCCGCTTTGGAACTCTTTCCTCCAAGCTCTCTGATGCTACTTTGACAGAATCCCAGTGTCTACTAGTTCCCATCATAGGGTTTTATTTATCCATTTCTCTTGCTTCAAACAACTTTCTCTTTCAATATTTGCCGATTTTCACCTTCAAGAAAGAGTCCTTGTGCCCTGGCCTGTATGGCTCAGTTGGTTAAGCTTTGTCCCATGCACCAAACAGTCACTGGTTTAATTTCTAGTCAGGGCACATGCCCAAATTGCTGGTTTGATCCTCAATAGGGTGCGTGCAGGAAGCAGCAAATCAATGTTTCTCTCACACATAAAAGTTTCTCCCTCTCTCCTTCTCCCTTCAAATCTCTCTAAAATCAATAAAAACATATTTTTTAAAAAAGAAATAGTCCTTCTTTCTTGATCACAAAGCATGTTATTCACCCTTTACTCTGGTTGTCCTACTTCTATGTAGAGTCACAGAGAACACATGTTTGAAATTTGCCTTCTATATTTTAATATAAATAAGCTGCTCCTGTTTAGGGCTTGTAATCTATTATTTTTCTTTTTTATGTTTTTATATTTTGTATGATTTGAAGAGTGCTGGGAAAATGAATCAAATAGTTGTTCACACATGCTGATACATGCATGAAAAAATATTAGAATCAGTTTGGTTAAAAGTTCATCTATAATTTTCCAAGTGTCTTTCCAAATAAGGCAGAGTGTAGGTAAGATGACTAGAATGAGATATAAGGACTACACCTCAATGCTCCAGAAAGGGATCAGATGATATAACGTATAATTTCTTTTTTTGCATTGCATTTGCCTTAAACTGAGATCTAATTGTGTTGAACTTACTTGCTTAGTGTCTCTCCGCAAAGCTTTCCTTTAGTTTTTAGCAGGTGATTTCATATGCTCACTTTGAAAAAAATAAATAAATAGTAAAGCTCTTTGGACAAGTTTCCTGCCATTGTAAGGAGACCTTTTCTTCAACAGAGACACATGGGAACAATTTTGCTATCAATTGTTCCTTGATGCAAAGAAAAGTGGTTAATATAGATTGGTAGCTATCACAGCCCATAGAAAATTCATAACTTTTTAAAACTTCATCTTCTCCCGTAAGCTAGTGCAGAATTTATGCATTGCCTGATAATTTCATGGCTTTATGTGATAAATACAAACTATAGAATAATCAGTATAGTTTTCTATGATTTAGTATGATCAGTTTGTAAGCTACTTTCCTAAATGATAACATAATAGATCTGTCTAGATTTCAAAGATAAGACATTATTTTCTTCCATAATTTCAATGTTGACTATTCAATAAATACATAAATCAAAGAAAATGATTTCCCATCTGTTACCTAGTGTAAGGGTTGATATTCGTAGCATGGTGATCAAAGGTTTATTGCCACATGAGTTGGGAGACTATCTCTGCTTTTCTCACTATCATAGGCATTTCCAATTGCTTCAAGGTGTGCTATAAAAGGTGTGAATTGATGTCCTAAGACAGTAACATAACTGCTGTTCTGCAGGTGTCTCAGAGTGTAGGAACTGTTCTATTTATAAAGAACTTTGCATCTTGCAAAGCACTTTCACAAACATTATTTTGATTCTCACAATGAGGGGGCTGGGGAAATGTGAGAATTCATGCAGGTCATGCAAACTAAGAAAAGGGCCAGATTTTTAAAGCACATCATTTAAAAATGTACTTTTGTTGAATTTTATTACATGTGCCCCCCATAAAACTTGTCATACTTAGTCAACGGCTATCATTATGCCTTACAAGTAGAAATTTTTATCTAGAAAATAATTTCAATTGCTGCTAGTTTTGAAGGTAAAGAATCTGGGCTCTATATAATTTAAATAATTTTCTATAAATTAACCTAGTTTAGTCCAGTCATCTTTCTACTCTAGCATTGTTTTGGAATATGGAATAACATACAAGGCTATGAAACCTTAAAATGAATAATTCAACTTGGGAATGAATCTTTTAAAATATTAACTTTAAAATATTAATCTTTTAAATATCAAAACAAAGAATTATCTTTCTTAATAAAAATGATAAAACAAAATATAAAATTTAATAATAACAAAGTGAAGTGACACAACTATGTACTTTTATGATTCTAACAATGTCATTTTCAATTTATTATAAAAATAAGCATAGAAATATTAAGTTTTAGAGTTTTAATACTTGAAATATTGCAATAGTAAATATTTCTAGAATATTCTATGCTTAATTGGTTGACATTTCTTAACCAAAAGACTTCATTCTTATCTATGTAGTCTAGAGGGTTTGACTAGGTGACCTCCTAGTCACTTCCATGATAGTAATCATCTTTTCTTTTTCCAGCAATATCTTCCGAGGACATGCTATATGTGTCTATCATATGTCTAGCATCCGGGCAGCTTTTAACGGACCATATGCACATAAGGAAGGACCTGAATACCACTGGTCACTCTATGAAGGGAAAGTTCCTTATCCAAGGCCTGGTTCTGTAAGTTTGGGCATTTAATGGAGTATTCTTATTTTTTAAAGGCTTTTAGAAATATTTTGTTCACTGTTTCAGATGTTTTACAAAACGTTGCATTACACAGTTAAATCCTACACCTAAAATACATTTCACCACTTTAATGGCAAAAAAAAATCACTTCTTATTTCTAGCTGTGTCCTTGTTATTTAAAGGAAAGAATCTATGATGGGTACATCTTAGCAGGATGATGAACTATGTATTATCATGGACATTTTGGCTAAGTAACCCCAACTAACATTTTCTTTTTAAGGGTACTGGTGAACACAGAAACATCCCATCAAAGGAGATTAGCATTCCTCCCAGCCTCTTCAGAAGAATTAGTGCCACATGTAATTTCCAAGCAGGAGACATTTTTGTATTCTAATATTTGGGTTCTAAGTTCCCTAGGCCAAATGGTCTCCTAGACCAGTGGTTCTCAACCTGTGGGTCGCGACCCCTGAAAATACATCCTGCATATCAGATATTTACAATACGATTCATAACAGTAGCAAAATTACAGTTATGAAGTAGCAACGAAAATAATGTTATGGTTGGGGGTCACCACAGCATGAGGAACTGTATTAAAGGGTCGCGGCATTAGGAAGGTTGAGAACCACAGTTAGATTCTCACATTAGCATATCTAAAAGTAGCTTTTTCTCTGCCTCTTCAGGACCCTCAGCATCTCATTTACCATTCTTGCTGGCTCCCAGGAAAAAAGTGTCCATGCAAAGAGGTGTAGCGAACAGAAAGTTCCACTGTCTGCCTCTGAACCGGTGCTACCAAGGTTCCCCCTCACCAGCCATTCAGCTTATGTGCTTTTAATTGCACACGTATCTGAAACCGATGATGGCAATGGTGATGGTGATGATGATGACGATTTTTGTATCAAGTATCCTGTGTGCAACTAGGATGGGCAAATGTATGATCGTTTTATGTGCTATGTGAGCCATGCCGAGCACTTAATTTGTCAGCGAGTCAAAATCTGTTCTTTTAGGAGCAGCTGGTGAAAACCCCTCACTATGCTGATTCCACAAGTACTTGCAAATCAAGTAGAAATCTTTCTGCAGGGCCAAAATCCAAAGTGGAAACAAACCTTACCTCCATTAACAAGTGTAAGGCTTTGCCATTTCAATCACTCCCTCTCACTAGCTTAAAATTATGGCTTCCAGTAAGATATAAACTATATTTTATTTCACTCTATTGATTGAAATTACAATTTAAATGGAGAAAACCCACTTCTGTGGCTTTGCTGGAACTGCTTCTTGCAACCACATGGTATTAAAGGAGATTTGGAGGAAGTGACTGGTTACTGAATCGCTTCCAGGCTGGTCCAAAATGTTTCCAATTATTTATCATGAAAGTATACACTCAAGTGAAAAATTCAGGCCAAATTAAGAAATGTGGCGTCAATTTTTAAAACAAACCATTAAAAATGCCCTCTTTGCAGAATCTGATTACTAAACTACTGTATTTATACTGTAAAGTGGAAAATTTTTATCAAGATAATCATTGCAATTGCTGCTGATTCTGGAGGAAAATATGCAAAATGAGGGAGCGAAAAATGACAAGCATGATTCAACAGCTAAAGGTATTCCAAGAAGTAACCGAAGGTGCTGCTGTTCGTTTATTTTTAGAGGCAGTGATTAAGGAACTGAGACATGTGTTAGCAAATATTTCTGGCTTTCTCAATTTATTCTGTCTAATCCATTCAAAATAATACAAATTCATACAGATTATAGGAGAACAGAGGGTTTTTTCTTAACCAATCATGATGGAATTTGAATAGGTTTCTGTGTTACAGAACTAAATTCTATAGTCAGTGAGCCAATTGAAGCCATCACCAATCATATCATCGTAGTCTCCAGAATGGGAAAGCTATTTTGTGCTGTTGTGATCCTTAATTTGGGGAGAAAAAAGATTTTTTGCTTTGCTCTGAACGATACATTACCTTCAAATTTTAATTTGCACTGTGAAAAAGTTAATTTCAGAAAACAGGGAAAATAACTACAATATTTATGATGTTATACATTTTGACCACCTTCAAACTAAACCAGGATTAAATATACTTTACTTTTCCAGGATTTCACTATTCTCTGTGCATTTCTAGTGTTGTATGTTTAAAGTAATTTGGAATCTCCTTGCAATTTTTAATGTAGATTTCATTTCTGTAGTGAAGAATATATCCTTACTAAATGTTTCTAAATGCAGTTAATCAAGCACATACAGTTTTTCTAATTCTTTTCATAAATTGATTTTAAATTTGCTTTTTAGGTTTAAGGTCAAAAAAATAATCTCATCCACTTGTATTTTAGTGTGCCAGCAAAGTGAATGGAGGGAGGTACGGAACTACAAAAGACTATCCCGATGATGCTATCCGATTTGCGAGAAGTCATCCACTTATGTACCAGCCCATAAAACCTGCCCATAAAAAGCCAATACTGGTGAAAACAGATGGGAAATATAACCTGAAACAAATAGCAGTGGATCAAGTAGTAGCGGAGGATGGCCAATATGATGTCTTGTTTATTGGGACAGGTAAAGAGATTAGAAAGACTTAGAGATAATCAATAACATTATTAATATTTTAAAATTTATCTTTATTATTGAAGGTATTACAGATGAAGCTCCCCTCACTCCCCCACCCCCCCCCACCCCCCCACACACACACTGAATCTCAGAGGGAAAGGAGGGTGGGAAGAGATTAACCAAAGAACTTATATGCATATATGCATAACCCATGGAAACATTATTAATTTTACACTACCTAACATTTTTTAAACTACCTATCAAAAAAACAAAACAAAAAAAAACTCCTTTTGATCCATTAGCCTATTACACATTGCTTATTTGCTGCAATGGAAGAGAGGTTTGGTGCAGTTACAGCACCTAATTTGTGATACATGGTCAATACTTAATACATTTAAACAAATGAATACATGAAGGAACAAATCACTGGTGTTAGTAAACAATGCCGGTTCCAAGTAGAACTTCTCATAGAGGAAGTAAGGGCTGTATGTAGATGGTTCTCTTGCCATTTCCCAGGTCCGTTGCCAACTCTGGCTGCTTGGTAACATCTCAAGATTTTTTAAACATTTAGGACAATCATTTCACCTAAACCTATAATCACAGCAATGTTTATCAGGCCCTATCAGAATCAACCATTTGTACCAAACAGGCCAAGTGTTACTCATAATGGAGGTAAACTTTTAGACCAAAGCTATAATATTCTGCATTCATAAAATAAACTGTAACAAAAATGCTAAAAGTAAAATTTCAAGTAAATATAAAATTACAATTAATGCCATACATTAGATTTAGTGGAAGAGAACTTGGAATCTTTTAGCATTCAGAGTAAGATGTAGCAAATTCTGTCAAGTACTTTAAAATTCTATAGTCATTTAAAAAGCTTCTTAAATGATCAATTCTTTCTTTTTTTCATACTCATCATAGTAACTGCTACTGCAGTTGCTATTTAGAAGAGTAAGCATTCTACATACATAACTCTAATCAAAGACATATTATGTTAAAGAGACATTGCATATGACCAGATCAGGAACTGGGATCTGATATGAATATTGGTACTTGAGCTTTTGCAGTCATATTCTTTGAAAAAGGCAAATATTTAAGTAAGGAAACATTCATCTAATTTCCACAAATGGATCTCTGGTGCTGGCTATATTTTATCCATTTATTTTAGGAGAGTAATGTTAATAATATGTTCTGCACTGTGGGATCAAGATTAACAAAGCATCACATTTCTTTAACAAACTTAAAATTACCTGTCCATGAATTCAGTCTTAGTGACATCCAACAGAGAAAAAGAAGAAAGAAAGAAAAAAGGAAAAGAAGAAAGGAAGGAAGGAAGGAAGGAAGGAAGGAAGGAAGGAAGGAAGGAAGGAAAGAAAGAAAATTCATTCTATAAGCAAGATCATATTTGATAATCATGGAAAAAAGTATGTTGATAATCATGGAAAAAAGTATGTTATTTTTAAATGTCCTGGAAAGTAGTCCAAGAACATTTTTAGACATACTTTCTTGTTAGATTAACCAAAGCTATTTGAAAGAATTTCAGAAATATCAGGAATGTACTTATGTTATCATGGAAACCATGTTTAAGTCACAGATGTAATCATATTGTACCACAGCTTTTCAACATAAAAGAACATAGTTAATGAATGTGTGAGGAAAAGCCCACAAATGATAGTTATTCCCCAAAAAATTTCCCAGGCACATGCTTTAATATTCTCTAGCTATCTACTTATCTATCTATAGAGAAAGTCCTTATTGCAAAATCACTAGTGGCAAATTAATAATTTGAGTTTAATCTTGGTTTTTGCTTGATGTAATAATTGTGGGATATTTATGGAATATGCTTGGCCTTACAATTTATGATTACTTGTATTCCTTTTAGTATACAATACAGGTAATTATTATTTTTTTTATTTTAATCAAATATTATTAACCTAAATATGAGTTGATAAGTTTTGAACAAGTTGTTAAGTACCACAGAAATTCTTAGATCAGTAATTCCAAAGTGATTTTTTTTTCTGATTTATTTCCAGCACTACACCAAATTATTTTTACAGGCAAATGAGTGTTGTTTTGACTTTTTCATTGTAAACAACGAGTGCAGAATATCAGGAATAATAAAAATAAGCTATAATTTAAAAATGTGAATATAAATTTGCAAAATTATTGATAATTATGGAAGCTAAATGATTAGTGTCGGAGGGCTCATTATACTATACTCTCAATAGTGTGTACTTGACACTTTTCTAATAAAAGTGTGTGTGTGTGTGTGTGTGTGTGTGTGTTGGTTCCTAAGATTTAAAGTAAAGTTTCTTAGCAGAAATGTAGGTTCAGGTAATGAATTTTCCTTCATCACATATGGTTTTGAATTGTTTGAAGACTAAATGTGACAAAACTTCTAGTTTATCTCTCTCTCTCCCCCTTTTTTCCCATACAGATAATGGAATTGTGCTGAAAGTAATCACAATTTACAACCAAGAAACAGAATCAATGGAAGAAGTAATTCTAGAAGAACTTCAGATATTCAAGGTATTTTTAGTAAAAATAATTCAGCCAACATTTATCCATTGCAGACAATTCCAAGTGAGTTGTAAATAGAAAAGACATTATGTCAATTTTTTTTCTAACAAATACGTTGTGGATTTGGAGTGATTTGAAGTGAGGAATGATTTAAAATCCTGGTGCATCTATTTTATTTTCAAAGACTTCAAATAAAGAGGCCAGTAATTACCTAACATGAGAAGAATTTTAATGCATGGAGTGTGACTTAAAGAAATAACGCTTAAACCACATATGAATTCCAGAATGATTATTGCAAAGTTTCATCTTGTACAAATGTACAATAAAAACTGACAACTAAAACATAACAGTAGGTTTTATACTGGGGACACTGTGGTGTGATAAGCACATTATAGCATATCAATTATCCAGAATTTACTATAAAAGGAAAAAATTCAAAATAGTAATGGAAAGATTAGACATGAAAATACAATTGTATATATGCGCACACACACACACAGAGTCAAGTCTCAATATTTGTGGCAGTTATATTCTTTAAAGAGACTGTAAACACTGATATAGTAACTACTGATCATTGCTCCTAGGGAAATATTGATTAGGTTCCCATGAGTCTCCAGTCACAACTTTTTGTCAACTGATCAATATATAATGTGCGTTTTTTGTTTAAAGCCACCTTATTTAGTGTATACTGTTGATCAGCTAGCACTGAGCCCATAGCACTATAACTTATGCCTGAACAGAGTTAATGTAACACACGTATTTTCGCTATAAGGCACAACACAGCCTTTTGGAGCTTAGGAACCCTAGAGAGCACTTCAGCACTGTGTTTAGGGGCCATTTTAAACATTGAAATCACCAACAGAAAGCACAAAAATGTGAAAAACGTGGCACCAAATAGACCATGAAAAGGACGCTTGTTTACAATGTGAGGGCTGAACCTAGAAGGCAGCTTGGATCAACCTCAGCTGGGACTGTGCACATTGGGCAACGCAAACGTTTTGCCTCGCTGCATACACATGTCCATGACTGCAGAGCACCACACATATTGATATTGAGGTTACAAATAAGTTTTAGCAAGTAGGCAAATTTGCAGACACACAATCTATACATAATGAAGAATGATTGGCTGTCTATGTATGTAATGAACATATACCAAAATATTTTATGGATGAAAAACAGTTCATTTCACCCTGGCTGTCTTGGAGGTTAGATTCCCCATAACTAAACCCGAACCTAAACATGTTTCTGTTTCAACCAGCTTAGCTATGCTATTGTTTATTTTTCCTATTGGACCTCTATGTAAGAATTCATTTCACATTAGAGACCATAATGCTCATAGTAACAGCATCCACAACAGTATCTTGTTCATATTAAACCTTAAGAAATATTGTTGCCTGAATGCATGCATACATGCATTTAGGATTCTTTAGTTTAAATTTTTTTTTAAATTGACACATGAAATTTTCTCTTTCATAACATAATTCTTCTAAGGGAAATCATCCACAGAGTGAAACACACCTGCCAATTGCTTCTCCACTTGCAGAATTGATCAGTTTTGTGGTATTCCTTAAAGACACTCTGGTCTTAATCACCATCCCTAGAATAACACAGAGGCTCTCAAAGCTATGTTCTAGATCGTACTTTCACTGGTACAAGTTGTAAACATAGAGGTTATTCATCATGTTCAAAATACTCTGGGTTCATTATTATTAACCACAATAGCTCCAATTAAAAAGTATTTTGTTTAGGCTTGGGATAAGTCAATTAAAGTAGGTTTACATCTATAATTACGTGACATTATTCCATAATTTTTACTAATGTTTTTGGCTTATTAGCAATAAGACTTGTTCAAAGACATAATAACTTTTACTTTTAATGATTCAACTACTTGTATAAGAAAGAACACTCTGACTTGATTGCTCTATTTAAAGATACTTGAGTTTCCAAAGCATGAATAATATTCAAATGCAAATATAAAAAGTACACTTAAGAACAAATGGTAAGCTGCTTAAATTATCCACTACTTTTCTCAGCTACATATCTGTCCCACTACTTTAGAAAAGGTTTTTAAATAGAAAGCTGTATTTTAATATTGTATTTGTCTATCGATTTACTAAAATGAAAGCTATAGACTTCTTGACATAGAACTACTCACATATTATATGATTTTAGGTGATTGATAACCATAGTAAGGTATGTACCTATATTTTCTTTCTGAAAAAGGCAACTTTTTTTAATCTTTCAGGATCCAGTTCCCATTATTTCTATGGAGATTTCTTCAAAGAGAGTAAGTTGTGTGTGTGTTTTCTATGTCTGAGTTAAAGTCAAAGGATAAAGAGCTTATATCTGAACACGTTCTTATATCTGAAAAAGTTATAGTTTTATTCTGAGAAAAATATGTAGTGATTCACATGTAATATATTTTCTTCTTAGACAGGTAGACTTGAATAGATTTACATATACAATTACAAGACATTATTCCATATATTCTCGCTAATGTTTTTTCAAAAATAATAGTAACACAAAAGGTTTGTACAGTGAAACACAAACCTCCCTTCCATTTTTTAAAATATATTTTTATTGATTTCAGAAAGGAAGGGAGAGGAAGAGAGAGATAGAAACATCAATGATGAGAGAGAATCATTGATGGATTGCCTCCTGCACGCCCCACACTGGGGATGGAGCCTGCAACCCAGCCATGCACCCTGGCTAGAATGGAACCATGACCTCCTGGTTCATAGACTGATGCTCAACCACTGGGTCACGCAATCCAGGCCCTCCCTTCCATTTCACTGATACTAGTTTCTGGTATAAATTTCTCATATACAATTGCATATATTCTTCATATTTATTAGTAAAATAACCTTTTATGTTTAGAAAAATGGGAACATGCAATGTTAATTGTTCTGCTACTTGTCCTTTTTACTTGCCAACATATCTTTCAGTTTATTCCATGTCATTCTATGTATGTCTACATCACTCTTCTAAATGTTATATGTCGATGTACACTCTTGGTGGGAATGTAAATTAGTGAAGCTACTTTAGAAAAAAGTATGGAGGTTCTTTAAAAAATTAAAAATAGAGTTACCATATGTTTCAGTAATTCCACTTCTGGGTATATACCTGAAGAAAAGGAAACCACTATTTCAAAAAGGTATTTGCACTCCCCTGTTCATTGCAGCATTATTTCCAATAGCCAAGACATGGAAACAACCAAAGTGTCCATCAAGGGATGACTGGGTAAAGAAAATGTGGTATACACTATGTGTTAGCATTTTAGAGAGTTCTGTCCATAAAAATATGGTTCAGCCATAAAAGAAGAATATCCTGCCATTTGTAATAGCATAAATGGCCCTTGAGGGCATTATGCTAAGTGAAATAAGTCAGAGAAAGACGTGGATACCATATGAACTCACTTAGATGTGAAATTTAAAAAAAAAAAAAAAAGAACTTATAAGTACAGAGAACAGATTGATGGTTGCCAGAGGCATGGGGGCTGAGCAAAATGGGTGAAAGTGATCACAAGGTATAAACCTATAGTTATAAAATACCCAAGTCCTGGGGATATAATGTACAACATGGTGATTATAGTTAATAATGTATTGAATATTTGAAAGTTTCTAAGAGAGTAGATCTTAAAAGTTTTCATCACAAGAATAAAAAATTTGTACCTATGTATGGTGAGGCATGTTAACTAGTCTTGTTGTGGTGATCAACTAGCAATATATATAAAAATAACTTATTACATTGCACACCTGAAACTAATGTAATGTTACATGTCAATGATATCCAAAATTTTTAAATGCAAAAATATACCATTTTTGTCCAGACAGAGTGGCTCAGTTGGTTGAGGATCATCCTGGGCACTGAAAGGTTGCCAGTTTGATTCCTAGTCAGGGCACATACCTGGGTTGTGGTTTGATTCCTGGTTGGGGCACCTACAGAAGGCAAATGGTTCAATGTTTCTTTCTCAAATAGATATTTCTCTGTCTCTATCTCTATCTCTATCTCTATCTCTATCTCTATCTCTATCTTTATCTCTCTCTCTCTTTACATCTCTCCCCCTTCTTCTCTCTAAGTATGTCCTCCAGTGAGGATTTAAAAAAAATATAGTCCATTTTTTAATTTAATCTTTTACAAAACATTCCTCTAGATCTTTTAAAAAGAATTATAATGTTAGGAGATGAAAGGGTCTCTCTACTTAGACAATGGATAAAATAACAGTCAACTTCTTGAGAACTTTGAAATCACTCTAGCAATTTTGCTAGTTATGCATCCAAGTGTAAGTTTCATATCTTGGCGAAATTAAAGTACCAATGTTCTATTATCTATTACAGTCATTTAAGTGAATATTCAAGGAGGTAATTGTGTATGAATATGAAAATCTTGGTGTAAGAGCTCAGTGAGAGTTCTGTCCATTAATTTCTGCTAGTGGCCTCTCTTCTTTGAATCTATAGCAACAGCTGTATATTGGATCTGCTTCTGCTGTGGCCCAAGTCAGATTCCATCAGTGTGACCTGTATGGAAGTGCTTGTGCTGACTGCTGCCTGGCTCGAGACCCTTACTGTGCCTGGGATGGCATATCCTGTTCCCGGTATTACCCAACAGGCACACATGCAAAAAGGTGAGACAGAGTCCTCGAATGTGTACTTCCCTGGTTTAGGAAAATGCTAACACATTTTTTTCTTCTGAACCCATTCCACAAAAATAACAATGTTTTTTTTTTATTTACATTAATCATTTAGTCATATTTTATTTATGAGTTTTAAATTTTTCCTGAAAATTACACCCATCAATATTGTGTAGAAACTGGAGCTGAGCACACTACTAGATTTTTATTTTTCTACCCAGGTTTGAATCGACTCTTCCCCCTTCTGAAACTTTTGCTGCAAGACATGAAAGAAGTTTAAAATGTGGGAATGGCAGGCCACCACACATGAGGGATTCAAAGACTTAAAAGGAAAATAAATAAATAAATTCTAAAATACATCCTGCATTTGCCCCATGTCCTCTCAACCAGCTGGTCTTCATTTATTTCATTTTGAAAGTGAATATTTTAACTACTAAGCAAATTCATGACCTGTATAATTAATGAAACATGTGACTTAATTCAACACAAATGAAAGGTACTTAAAGACTTCCAAACTCTAATGCCTACAGTTCAGCAAGGTCATTGCCACTTCTTAAAGAAGGTAAATCTCAAGATTCTTAGAACAGGAGATCTTGAGGTGTAGCAAGTATTTTGAAGAATAAAAATTTTTCTTCACTCAAGCTTTATGAAATTCTTTGGGGTAAAATATAAGGAAAAATATTTCTATTTTATTTAGAACAAGCAATTCTCTTTTTCTCTTAATAAAGTGACCAAAGATAATAAAAAGCAAAAACATAGAACTATATACAATTTCCTTGCTGAAAAGCAATTTTTACAAACTTCAATTATTCTTACTCTTTCACTTTGGATTACTTTTCTTTAAACCTTTTTCAAAATTTAATTTAACCCAATTAATATAGTTGTATTCTTTATAGGTTCACATATATAATAGAACCTCATTTAAAAAAACTTAGTCACTAATTCAAAATTTTTGTTAATTTGGCTTTAGCTAAATTAACATTTCAATGAGTAAATGAAATGATATGATTAACAGAGAGTGAAAAGATGCTTTCAGAAGACTAAATAATAAACTAAATAATTTACCAACTCTATTAAAGAATCAAGCAAATTAATTGATTTTTTAAAATGTATTATTCATATTTGAAAACCATTATTACAGATATAGCCATGTTATTATTTGAATATATTATTTAATGGATTATTCAACTCATAAGGGTTTGATACAAGGTTTGTAAACAAAAATGTTTACAAACCTTGTATCAAACCCTTATGAGTAACAAGGTTTTTTATTAGGCATTTCATAGTGATGAAGAACTTTAACTGAACCGTTTCCATTGGTAAATATTTCTTGGTATATGGTACCTCTTATAAGGGTGGTACAATCAAAAGCTTGGTAGCATATTTAAAAAGGAGTGGACAAAAAGAGTCATTTAGAAAAATTAAATGAATGGGCAAAATTGTAGGCAGGAAGGAGTGAAATGCTGGAGTCAGGAGCCGTGCTCATGAATGAATTAGTTCAGTTCAGTGACATGTAATGGAGATCTTTCAGGGGTGTCAGATTCTTTTGAACCATCACTCACCCCTGGAGGAGAACTTTTTGGATAAATTCCAGCACATGAAGGGAACATAGTTTGCTTTTATAGCAGATCATTTTGCTTCAGGCCTGACTAGCAGCAGAAATTAAAAACTGGTCACTAAAATAAATACTTTTCTATTCATAGAGTGAAAATGAGTCAACAGAGGGGGGAAAAAAAAAAGATTGATATACAATCAAAACCACTTGTTTAAAATAGTCTTCCAAAATACACTAAAATTTATAGAGCTAAGTCTTTTTCTTCTCCTTACTCTTGTAATTTGTCTATTTCCAGGGTTCTCTTAAAAAGTTTCTATGAGGCAAGAGACATAAGGAAAATATGCAACCTTGAGAATAAAAGGCAACTTTGGATAACCTTTCTAAAACTCCTGATCATTGGCATTCCTTTTTAAGTGCTGAAATAAGGGACAGCTATATGAGGGGAGTATACAATGAATGAAAGCCTAATGAAATCTTTCTTTTAGAATGCATTTTTTCAGTGATTTTAAAGAAATTTTTGCATGGTTAGTATTGACATTGCTTGTCTAGAATTATCTGATTGGAGTTCCTTTATTTTCATGTCACTTGTATAATACACATGACACAACATCATTTCTGCAAAGTGGGAACCATTTTTCACGTCAGTGATTTACTCTGCTCCATTATTCATCCGTCATTGCTCACTACACTTTGTATTCCCAGTACCGAAGAAATACTCAGTGTAGTGAGCACTTAACAAAAGCAGTTAAAATCTCACCTAGAGCTGCCACTAGTTGTATAATAGCTGTGGATGTTAGTAGGGATTAATATAGAAGCATAAAAGTTTTTACTTTTGCTCTTTACTTGTCAAGTTTTATTTTCGGTTTAGCTCAATAGATTAATCCATGTGGCAGATTTAATCTTAACTTTGTAAAATCTGGGATCTGTAGATAAGGTTTGCTGATCGACAATTTTTATTTAAAAACAAAACATGCGTTTATACATAGGTCATAATCCTAAAAAATGACTAGAAGTGTTCATCTGCTCTAGCTCTCAATATAGGGAAGTACTTAAACAGTTGTTTAAGTAATGAGTTGTCAACTAAGATCTGAGCTCACATGTAAGAATGTACTCCATATCTTGAAATAATGTTCCATTATCATTACGGAGAGGCAGTGAAGGGAGCCTAGAATGAAAAAAGAAGTTGGAACTAAAATAAGCTTTAGGTGTCAGACCAATTTTGTTTTACAAAGGAGGACACAGAGGGCCAGAGAATGAACGCGATACGTTTGAGATCGTATAGCATGTGAGCGGTGGCATTGGGATTTGAATCTGGTTCCCTTTTCCAAGTTTTATCATTGCATCTGGCTAAAGCTTCTCATTGTCACTTAGGAAACCGCACCATCTCTCTGGGGTAAAACTTCTGCTTTGCCTTCTGTTTTCCCCACAGTTTTGGGGACATGCCATGCTTTAGAGAAGTGGTATATTCTGCCTTCATGGAATACTTCTGTTTTATCTATAATCTGAATTAATATGCTGAAGATCTTTATTTTAGAATTCCAATACTAATAATGATAATTTCCATTATTTAATCCCTCAGAAAGCTTCTTAGAAAGTTAAAACATGATATATGTATTTTCTGGGATCTGTAGATAAGGTTTGCTGATCGACAATTTTTATTTAAAAACAAAACATGCGTTTATACATAGGTCATAATCCTAAAAAATGACTAGAAGTGTTCATCTGCTCTAGCTCTCAATATAGGGAAGTACTTAAACAGTTGTTTAAGTAATGAGTTGTCAACTAAGATCTGAGCTCACAGATCTGAATTTTTCTATAATGTTATAATTTTTCAATTATATATCTAAACAGTCTGTAAAATATGAAACTATGCTAGAAGTGACCCTGATTCTAATAGACAGAGTTGCAAGATATCCTCTTAAAAATGTACAACACACCACCACATTGAATAGCAGCATATAATTTCTATATATGATCTCTGAATAAACGAGTAAGTTAAATATGTTATTGGTTACCTTTTGATTAGCAACTGTGTTTGGACTAATTGATCATGATGGCTATAGAACAAAGTATTTGGATTCCAATACCATTTTTACATGTACTATTTTATAAAGGAGTTTTATGTATTTTTTACTCAAATACTCTGCTTCAAATTCTACTTTCTTTCTCTGCACACATGCCTTACCACCCAAGACACTCATTTAAAATTAGACTTCTTATTGAACTAAATTTTTAATAAGATGGAGAGCTTTCTTAAATTGATTCAGTATCCAGAATTCAAACTGATGTGAACACTTAAAGAATAATGTTATAAGGATCTTATCCAGTGAATAACATTCAATGGAAATATTGAGAACAATGAAACTCAGATTTTATCCTTGTTTGGTGTGACTGATCAATTTCTTTCAGTAGCAGAGTGCTACTTGAATCTTTCACGCACTTGGCTCTATTTTAAAGTCTGGAAAAATGGAAATCTGCACATCTAAATGCGTTTACTTTCTTTCAGGCGGTTCCGCAGACAAGACGTTCGGCATGGAAACGCAGCTCAGCAGTGCTTTGGCCAGCAGTTTGTCGGTAATCCATAGGAAATTGATTGCTATGGGTTGCTTACAATGTACATTGAAGAGATATCGCACATTTCTTAAAAAGGGTCCTTGTTTTCTTTGTGATTGATATATACAAGCCCAGCGTTACTGAAAGTATTCTTTTTTCTTCCATGCAGTTAAAATATGAATTTGACCTATAATCTTTTCTGATTCAGTAAATGAAGTTTTATATACTAGTACTACCAGCACTTTTGTCAAGAGTGCTCTAACTTGTGTTGTTACCTACTAAGTTTTGGGATAGAATAAAGTAGAAAAACTGTGATTCTCTCGCTGAAGTAGAACAAGCTGAGAGCTGGGGCTGGCTGCGCAGATGTTGGTTTCTGAGGAACAGGGGTAGGTAGGAACAGTGTTGCAGCTCTTCACACCGTGATGGTGGTTGGTGCACGGGCTGTGCTTAGTGTCACCGGTTTCACCAGGAAGTCACGGAAGGAAGGGGCACCATGGCTGGAGACCAGAGGTGTTTATACACAGTTCTAGAGACTGGTCCAGTAGTCGCTTGATGGGCCCTAAGCTGACTCAGGATTTTGTGCAGGATGTAAGTCTCTGAGAATATTGGCTAGAGAAAGGCAGATCTTAATCCTCGAGAAACGTAGGGGTCAGTGTTAAAGGTGAGAACACAGGCCTAGGGAAAAAGCCGTGGGATCTAGTTGTTGAATTTGACCTCGGTTAAAGCAACAACAATTAAATCCACTTGCTTTTATTCCCCACTGCAGTGAGGTATACTTGCCTGTGTGCAAATTTGGGTTCAAGTTCAGTGGGAGCCCTTCTGATCCAAGATACAGTTTATAATCAAGAAGCTCTGGTTCACAAAATCCTTAGTTCAGTTTCATACCCTTTTCTTACTGCAGGAGCCCGATATCTGGAAAAGTACAATCCCTTGTCAAGATGCCACTCACTCTGTGTTTACATAGAGCCCTATCTCCTCGATTTCTGCTGTCTGCTTTTGTCTCATGTAACCGTGAATTGAGCTCTATGCCTTGCTTGAACATTTGTTGCTCACCTTTTCTTACCTTCCTTGCTAAGCACTTGCCACTGACTTCCTATATATTTAACACTGATGACTAATTTAACACTGATGCATCCTTTTACTGTCCTCCTGATTGTCTTATCCTGTGAAACCAAACTCCCAGTTACTTCCTCCTGTCCCACCCAAAAGCCTGCTGTGTCTTTAATGTCGAGATTTTGATATCCCACTAACTCTAAAAAACTCATTTAAGTTAGCTTGCATTGAAATTAGCAATAAATGAGAGTTATTCAGGGCTCTAATGAATAATCTTTTAGAAATATTATTTACCAATAAAATCCAAGTCTCAAGGCTGATGTTAACATTCCTATTGTAGGGGATGCTTTGGATAAGACTGAAGAGCGCCTGGCATATGGCATAGAGAACAACAGTACGTTGCTGGAATGCACTCCACGGTCTTTGCAAGCAAAAGTGATCTGGTTTGTACAGAAAGGACATGACACAAGAAAAGAGGAGGTAAGTCAAAGCTGCACATTCACACCATGGTGTCTTTCATATAGTGAGCAATTAGCCAATAGATGATTATTTATTGGATGCTTAAAAAGAAACAGTCTTCTTATGCTATACATGTCATTTAAAAAGTGGGGTTATTTATTGTGTGTTTTATATCTATATATCAATTTCTTTTTTTTCCTGCCCTTGACAATCCCCTGGCCACCCCTTATATATCAATTTCAAACATTTACACACATAGATTTTTATATACATCTGAATTAAATATAATATAAATAAATTACATATACATATGTTTATATATATAATTTAGATCCTGGAGGCTAGATTTTTATTCAGGAGGAACCTATAGCTTCATGATTTTAGTGCCATATTATCAAAATGATGCTCTTAACTTGTACTTCCCAAGGCAATGTTCTAGAAAAATAGCAAACTTAAACACCATTGACACTGTATCTAAGACTTATGGATAATCAAATTGAAACAACAACAATAGCAGCCAGTATTAAACTGGTTGTTTGATAAAGCTATTAAACATGTGTGACACATTGACACTGGGGTTCCACTGTAGTCCACAGGGAACAAAAGAAAGGCATCAGCTCTTTTTATTAACCAGATTTAGTGGTGGAGCTTATATTTCTATAATCATTTAAATAATGAGTGAAGAACAATTTGGGCAACGTTTAGGAGGATAGCAGCATTGAAAACATACATACAGAATAGTCTGGAGGTAGTTACTGGATAAAAGAATGCAAGTCTAGGGAGCTGGTTGTTTATAGGACGAGGTCAAGGGCATGAAGCAGAGAAACAGATAAAGCTTTGTTGATGTCCCCTCACCTAAAAAAAAATCTTTGTTGATGTTGATTTAGGATTTGAGCTCAATTTTAACAAAAGTGGGGTTATAAAAATAGAAAGTAGAAGAAAATTTGGTTACATTAATGGAAAATAGATGTTGGTGAATATTGGAGAAGTGGTGCTTGTAAAGAAAAGGTTGCCCGTTGAATAAGGGAAAGAAATTCTAGAGACCTGCTGTGGGACACAAGGGAGAGCTAATAAGTGCATAATGGAGAGAATGACTGAATGGAGTTTCCACCTCATTGTGGCGCTAGAGAGCAAACATTTGTCATTAGAAGCCAAAATTATTGATTCCAAATATAGAATACATTGACTTTTTATGCTTTTTTCCCTAGCCTATTGTGAAACTAAAAATCCAACAGGATTTTGATCCAAAATTATACACTACTTTCTGAAACATGATTACATTTGTAAATCCCAGGTTCCTAGTATAACTATTACAGAGTAAGTCGCCTCAACTTACCAAAGGCTCTAGAAATTATATAAAAAGGCAATCTGGCTGTAACCAGTTTGGCTCAGTGGATAGAGCATCGGCCTGTGGACTGAAGGGTCCCAGGTTCGATTTCGGTCAAGGGCATGTACCTTGGTTGTGGGCACATCTTCAGTAGGGAGTGTTCAGGAGGCAGCTGATTGATGTTTCTCTCTCATCGATGTTTCTAACTCTCTGTGTCTCTCCCTTCCTCTCTGTAAAAAATCAATAAAATATTTTTTTTTAAAAAAAGGCAATCTGAAAAGGAGAATCCCCCTAAATTTTACGATGCCGTAAGAATAAATGTATATCCAAAAATGTAAATTATTGATTTAGCACTAACGTATTTTCCATTCCACAAATTTGAGGTGGAACTGGTTTTTAAATTCCATCATAATTCACTTGGCAAGAGAAGACCTGAGAATATTCTGTAATTATCCAGTTGAATGGCTTCAGCAGTCAGAGAAGTAATTTTTTCATCAGTAGTTTTCTTCATTCAGATTATTCTGTTTCTAATTTTGAATTCACCATAAACTGTCTTATTTGGAAATCTTTAACAAATAATTTTGACATGCTGCATCCATCACAATGTTCACTTTTAAGCTTCTTTCTCACATCGTTGATATAATTTCTGATTTACCCATATTTTAGTCCCAATCTTCAACTACATTTAAGTAGCCCTGACTGATATATTCACTGATATTTAAATTTTTGAATGTACTTTCTTCATTAAAAGTTTAGCTATAAGAAATTAAGATAGAACTTAATTTCTATAGACATAGCAATCTGATTTATTCACAATATAAAGTAAAAAAAAAACCAAAAACACCCAAAATTGACATCAACAGAAGCTGAATGTGTCTGCTGTATACACGAGCAGATGCACCTTTTAAACATTTTAGAGTCTGTTTAGAGTATTTTTAAAAAGATTTTGAGTTCAGAGTTGTATATAAAACCATTTTTTACTTATTACAGTTACTGTGAGGCAGCTAAGATAATTATTTTATCAAATCTTGACCCTGGAAATGCTTTTGAGAGCACCTGACTGTGGCCATCAAGGCTCATCATGCACACTGTAAGCCACGAGAAGTCATTTTCTTGCAGTCAAATCAGAGTCTCTGTGAAAATTGATTGTCATATGTACATCTTCCTTTTACTGAACTAAAATTTTGAGTTTGGAGTATCTGCCTGCAATCCAATTTCAGCCCTTTGAAGTTACACAGACACACATATTCAGGCGGATATTTCTGTTGAAATGAATCTTTAAAAATGCTTTAGATAGCATCTAACAATTCAGTTGTCTAGTTTCTAAACTGGATTACTGCAATTTCCTCTTAAAAATGTACTTTATAGTTCCCTGCTTCCTTAAATACCATATATGAAACATAATCTCTACACTTTTTATTTATTTCATAAATTTTTATTGAAAGTCTACTTTATTAGTACTTCATAAAGGAGCATTTTTCCTTGGCTTGATGACCTGGCTAATCGTGGTGAGTCAGTCATTGTGATGCACTGAGGGAAAAGGCAGCAGAAAAGGCTTGATAGATGGGGCTGTTCTTTAATGTGTGTCTGCTGCACACAGAAACCATGTTAGGTGCCTTACCTGGTTATCCTTAGATCTCACAACTGCACATGAGACATAGTAATCCTCCTCTTACAAATGCGGAAACTAAAAGAAGCAGAGCTCATAAACAGTCAGCATGGCTCATAAACATAGCTGGAAACAAAGCATAGCTCGTAAACAAAACTAAAAGAGCCATAGCTCATAAACAAAGACAGACCCCAGATTTGGACCAGGTATTTCTGGCATTTTTAGACTATATCATTTTATTCTAAAAATGTATTTATAGATGAGGTCATTGAGACACAGACTTTCCTGATTACTCACAGCTAGTAAAGTAGATTCAAATACAGGTATCTATGTTCTTTAAACTAAACCACGCAACCTTCTGAAATCAGAATTCTAAGTATAGCTTGGGATGCTTTGGGACATGGACCAAATGGAAAACAGTTTACTGCCGAAGTTCTGGAATTTGATTTCTGAAAAAAAATGCCCCTGGTGTCAGCTTGAGATGTATAGATACAGATATAGATATAGATATAGATATAGGTATAGATATAGATATAGATATAGATATAGATATAGATATAGATAGATAGATATAGATATAGATATAGATAGATAGATATAGATATAGATAGATAGATATAGATATAGATATAGATATAGATATATAGATGTAGCTATAGATGTAGCTATAGATGTAGCTATAGATATAGCTATAGATGTAGCTATAGATATAGCTATATTTTTTTCCATCAGAATTTAGTGGTGTATACTGCTACAGCTTTGGTGCAAAGCCAGTAACATCATGTTTAGATGTCTGAGAAACTGCCATTATCTTTATTTTCAATGGCACATTAGCTGAAACATTTCCCACTCTAAGCATTAATACTAGGAGTCATTAGTATATGATATACACATCAATGTATTTCTAATCTTTTCAGACTTCTACTCTATTTCTGTTAGTAGAAGGACAATTTTGTGTCAAAATAAGTGTGTTCTATCTTGAGTCTATGTAGATATAAAACTCAGAGCACTCTATCTCATTTTCTTGGGTTTATTTATTCATTTGCCTTATTCATTCATTTGAAACCTACTTATTGAACATCTACCATAAAGCACCTACCACATATTCTGCTTTCATAGAACTTGTATTTTGGACAACAGAGAAAGATGATGATAATAATAATAATGACAACCAGCAACAATACTACTAAATAATAATTATGATTAATGTATCGGATGATCCTAAGTAGGAAAATGCAAGAGAGATTACTTGCAGGGAGAGGTTGCAATTTTTTAAATGGGTGATCATGGAAGCTCACCAACAAAGTGATATTTAGAAGAAGACTTGAAAGAGGGGAGGTAATAGGCCACATGACCACATTGGAGAAGAACTTTTAGGACAATGGGAACAGATGGTACAAAGGCCCTTGAGGTACCAGTGCACCTGATATATTCCAAGAACATCAGGTTGAAGGTCAGTGTGGCTGGAGGAGAATGAGCACCAGTGAGACTAATAACTGTGAGTCATAGGGTAGATAAAGGGCAGCTCAAGGAGGGACTTGTAATATTTTATAGACTGGCTTTATTGTTTGCTCTAAGTTAAGTAGAAAACCATTGGGTAGTTTTCAGCAGAGCCATGATATGATCAAAACTTGGTTTTAAGCTCATGCACTGAGGGGTCGCAGGTTTGATCCCTGGCCATAGTTGGTGTGTATGAGAGTGGCAACCAATTGATGTGTCTCTCTCACCTCCCTCCTCTCTCTCTCTCTCTCTCTCTCTCTCTCTCTCTCTCTCTCTCTCTTCCTCACTCCCTTCCCCTCCTTCCCTTCCTCCATCCCTCCCTCCCTCCATCTCTCTCTCCTTCCACTCTAAGAGCAATGGGAAAATATCCTCGAGTGAGGATTAACAACAATAAAAATTGGTTTCATAAAGATCACTTTGGTAATTGTATTAAGAATATAGTAGGTAGGGGGTGAAGATAAAGGTGGAAGCAGGTAATCATTCAGGTGATAGGGACATAAATCTTTATGTTCAATGGCACAACATTAACTATTATGTGCCTTTTACTGTCAGGATCAAATGATGTACAAGTGGCTACCTCATACACATAATAGCAATGTGCAAAAACTCTCTGGTATTATTGAGACTTGTGAAGGCTGTTTAAATCTCAGATGGAATACTTTTTCTACTTTCTGCTCTTATCTCTGTTTAAGTGTCTGAAATTAATATTTTGAACTCAAAGTTCACTTGAAGCCTACTTTAATAGATGATAAGTCATTGTTTTAGCCTCTTTGAAGCCCATAGTCTTATAGTGAATATAAGAATGTAAGCAGATTATCAATTATGCTATAGTATGTTTGGTATAAGTTATGCTGGAACTATGGGAAAAGAAAATGGTCTTAACCAACGGACCAAGTATGCAAGTGGAATGATGGAAAATCAGGAAAAGAGTCAGGGCTTATATTTTTATTTGAGGTTATATTTGAGTCATGTCTTCTCAAATGGATGAGTAGAAGTTAACTAATATAATCATATGTGGTAGAGGTGAGAAACAGTATGGTATGTGTATATCTGTGGCTGGGAATAGGATGCAGAAATGAGTAGAGAGATCAAGGAAACATTTCACTTTCTCTGTAGCCAATAAGAACACCTTAGATAATCTGTTTTTACACATTATTCTAGAAACTGCTATATAGGCTTGGAGGATAAGCTAGATGTCAAGAAGACCATTTAAGAAGGTATTTCAATAGTCAACTGAAAGATTTTTTACCAAAACTAACAGTGTTAGCAGGAATGGAAAAGACATTTTATTTTTATGAGATAGCATTGAATGCATTTGATATTTGAAGTAAAAGAAAAGCAATAAAAATGATTTACATGTTCATTGTTTGGATGTTTGGATGGTCAATAGTGGAGTATTCATGATTCAAGAATATAGAGAGGTAGCATGTAAGTGTATGTGTTTCAAAATTTTTAACAGTTGGAATCATTATATACACATAAATGTGCCTTTTTATCTACTGTAGTGGTAATATTAAATATTATTTAAAACTATTTTATGGAAATGAGATATTCTATCATTTGGATATATGACAATGAATTTAACAAATCCTTTTTGGGCATGATGTTGATTAAAGCCATTGGCTATTACAAATAACATTTCAGTTTATCTCTCTGTGCATATTGTGCATATCTATAAATAGTTTCCGAGGAGAATTTCCTAGATGTGAATTTGATAGACTGAAACATATAAATATGTTAAAGGGTTAAATATAAGCATGCAGAGTTTGAACTAGTATGTTTTACTCTCATTAAAAAAAAAGCTGTAGAAATGTACACACACCCCAACAATGAATGTGGGTACTTATTTACTTCATCTATAACCAACCCTGGAAGTTATTGTTTTTAAATGTTTGTCAATTTGATGGTTAAAAATATCTTGATTTAATTTTTGTTTCTTTGTTTACTAGAGAAGTTGAACATGGGTTCTTGTTTATTGGTCATTTATTTTATTTTATTTTTTTGGTAAGTTGTGTTTTTTGTGTTTTTAACCTCTGTTCTCATGGAGTGTTGGTAGTTTTCTTATCTACACTAATAAAAGACAAACATGCAAATTGACCATACCTTTGCTATGCCTTAAGCCATGCTCACCAGCCAATCAGAGTGGCTATATGCAAATTAACCCAACCAAGATGGCGGTTAATTTGCATATACTGGCTGGGAGCAAAGACTGAAGACAACATGGAAGCAAAGAGCTACAGAAGGGAGCAAAGGAGAGGCAGTGGAGACAGGAACAGAGCCAAGGCTGCAGAGGTGAGAGGCGGGAGGGGAAACCTAGCCAGAGCGTCTGGGAGCGGGAGCAAAGCCCGCCTCAGCAAGTTTCACTCCCTTCTCTGCTTCACTCCAGCCACAGGAAGCCCTATTCTTGCAGGAATCTTCCTGCAACGGGCCTCTAGTTGATTATAAAAGACTAGAGGCCTGGTGCACAAATTCGTGCACCAGTGGGGTCCCTCAGCCTGGCCTGCGGGATCGGGCCAAAACCAGCTCTCTGACATCCCCCGATATGTGAGAAATATCAGCAAGAAATAGTGTAAGGCAAGTGAGTAAGCTCTGGTCCCTAAGACCAGCATTATAATTTATCTTTTGGTAAGCATAGAAAGTTTATTTCCCCTTGGTCCTCCATTGATCTTTCCACTGTAGATTCTCTATTTAAGGGAAATATATTTGTGTGTTTAAGAGTCCTAAAAATACAGTATCTCACTTTAAAATAGCTAATTATAGGTATTGTATAGAATTCTTAAATTATGCACAAATGTGCATATTTACTATGGAAAATTCAGGAGATTGAATGCAAGTTAATATCAAATCTACAAAACTTCAACTTCACTCTCAATTTTTTTTTAACTCTATGCCAAAAGTTGTCACTTCTCAACTTTGACTTCAGATCACATACAATCAGCACTTCCTTCCAGCTAACTTCGTGTTTATTGCATCCAGGCTATATGTGTACAGTTTTAATTAAAACATAATTTTATTGATGATTCAATGCATTATGGAGACAGCTTCTCTTGTAAAAGCAAAACATAAAAACTGGAATATACAATTTACATCTTTTCATGTTGCAGTTGTATTATGTCAGCACATCCTTATTTTACAATCTTGTTTGCTAAAATGACTCATATTTTCTTGACCTTCACCAATGCTAACACATGACAGAAAGTCTAAAGAAATCAATGGCAGCCATACGTTTTCACTTTTTTCTTTATACACATGTACTGAAAGCATCAGGTTTGTTCCACATTGATATAATTTATTTTGTTTTTCATTTTCATATTATGAAGTGCATGAACTATTTGCCTCATTCAAAACATATTTAGCAGTTTTGATGTTTCTATTTCAGTCCAAAATATTCTCATCATTTCTGAACTAACAGTTCTTTATAGATAAATATTCAAAATTTACATTTTGAAGCATTGAGAAGTATTTTTACAATGCCATTTGCCCCATATTTTAGTTCTGGAGTAATTAGCTGTATAACACATTAATTTCACTTTTTCATTCACAATGACAAAGACAGTTCCTATGGTATGAAATGAAAACTATAAAGCAACTTTCTAAAAATAGAAATGAATCTAGATTTTTAAATAGAACTTTCTTCTTTTTACATTCGAAGAGAATTCAAAACATCTCTGAAAAGTAAACATACTTTCCTAAATCTATGGAATCATTGTGGATCTATGTTTTATCCTACTGAAACCCCTCTAACTCTGGGCATCTAAGTAAACAAAGCAACATGGTAATGTAGCAAACCCATTGCCAGGCACAGCATAGCTACTCAAAAATACTAGTTCCTTTCACTTAACAATTCTTCTTGTTCTCATGTAAATTATACTTCGTATAGTCTTCTAGAGAACAGAAAATATAATAAAAATATAGCAGCTTAGAACTGTGTATCTGTACCACATTTGTTAGGCCCATAGAACAGCTCAGATTGAACTGTACTTGGGAACCTTGTTCTCACCTGACCCTGAGGTGTTATCTTAAGGAAGTGAATTTATTGTAGTGCTGTTGGCTGGATGCCTGCCTCTCATTTTATGAAAACAGAGAAGAGATTTCACTCAGGCCTCCATGCCAGGAAAATATGTAGTTCTTATAAGGAATAATTTTAAATATATTAGTTCTTATAAGGAATAATTTAAAATATATATTTCAGAGACATTTGGATCTTAGAATTAATCATACTTTCTTCTTGCCTTTGATCCCTAGGCAATTTAGAATTGAAGTTGTACTCCAGGTATAGTAGTTGTTTAGTGCTTTATGATGTGCATTTTTGTTTTCAAACATTAGCTTTACTTTTATCCTCTGTCCTCCTACTTTCCCTTCATCCTGATCATCCTGATATTCTTATCTGTGGAAAATTTTTTAAAAATACCCTTAAACTTACTATATAATTAAGTAGTTATATAATCATATGACTGTATAAGCCTCAAGCATGAACAGATTACAAACAAACTTATTGGTTGTCACACCAGGATAATCATTACAAACAACTGAAGGGTTTTTTGTTGTTGTTTGTTTTTATCTTTGGTTTGTTTTTTGCATTTTGGTTCCTATTTTTTACTTTCAGATGCATAGTTTAGTTAAACATACTACTTTATTCACAGCACATTGTCATGATCTGTCCACACAAGTCCCCTCTTGTTTGATTTTATTTTTCTTGGACCACCGTTCTCCACTTTCATCTTGCTTCCTCAGATGCATCATTGTAATGATTGCAAGGTATCCAATACTACATTTGTATATTGAATGAGTATTTAACATTTTGAGTTTGCATGAGCCATAAAAATAAATATGCTATAGATCTTATGCTGCTGCTTCTTACTTTTTAAAACTCAACACTGTGTTTCTATGGCTCATCACTGTTGTTGTGTGTCTCTGGTTCGTTGTTTCTGTTACTGATTGAACATTGCAGGCATTCATTGCTCTTCATTGATCCATTCTCCTCAGAGGGGACCAAACACGTCATCAATTCCCACTACTATGTCTTTAATGATCATCTCTGAAAATAATAACATAGATCAGCATGTAAATTTTTGCATTATTAACTATCAAAATCCTTCATTCCTCTAATTATTGTTGACTTACTTTCCAGAATTTCTTCACCATTTTCACTCTCAAAGCTCCCATTTCCCCACATCCTCACCAATATTTAGTATTTTCTAGTCTTTTCCTTTCTTCTGTGTGTAAGGTAGTATCATTTTTAAATTTTCATTCTAAAATTACTATTACTAATTGAACATAACTTGAATACTTATTAAGCATTGGAGTTTCTCTTAATTTCCTGTTTATATACTTTTTCCCATTTTTCTCATATAACTCTCTTTACTTTCAGGAATTCTTTGTATCTTCTATATTTTAATCCATTCTTGAATATAAATGTTTAAAATTTCTTCTTTGATATAGTTGGTGTTTTTTAATATAACATTTTTTCACAGTATGGTTTTGAGTTCTTATTTATGATAATTTTCCTCTCATCATCTTCTTTTGTTAGAAATAAATTTTTCACATTTGGATCTTTAATCTGAAGTATAAATACAACTTTGTTTTCTATATAGTGAAACAGATTTCTTAAATGAGCTATTAAGAACTCACCCTGTCTCTATTGGGTAATCATCTTCCTCATATAGCAGGTTCATAATGGAAAGTGTTTTTAATAATAGATATTTTTTATTTTTATACTGTCATATACAATATATTTCTGTAAGTCCACCAAAAAATCTTTTGAATTGAAGACAGGCCAGATAAACAAACAAACAAACATATAAATTGTTGGTCTTTATTTCTTGACAGAAACTGATTTCATTGTTAAATATATTCTGAACTAAACCAGTTCAAGGCCTATGAAAAGTATGGAGCCATATAGTTGAGACACATGGAAATCATGGCTTCTTCCTGACCAGCTACCAGATGTGCAGGGTTCTTTGTTCAATTACTTTTGTTATTTAACATTATGAAACATACTGAATCAATCTTTATAGCTAAGAATATTAAAACCATTTCCAGTAAAAAATTCTGTATGTTTTTATATTACCTATAAGAATATTTGATAAAATGATGTATTATGTACCATCTTATTGACCAAGTAAATCTGGTCTGCAGACGCAGAAAAAGAACAACTGGATGAAAAACACTTCTGTAATCAGGGTTTGAAGTTGAAGGTACCCATGTTAACTAAAGTGGAAAGATTAAATCGTGGAAGGACTTCAAATACAAATCTCTAAGTCATTTATTATTTCTAGGAATTCATAGGCTGTGGAAGTCAAGCTTCACTTTCAAGGTGATTTAATCTACACAGTGTACAATCATCCAGATCTGAGAATTAACACTACTTTTATTCTTGAATTTATGCTTCACTGTAACCAGGAGGAGAGACCTGAATTCTGAGACAGGCCCTATCTCTAATATGCAAATAAATGAGGTGGAACAATTCCCATTATAGTCATCTTGCTTCCACATCTTCAAACTCGTCTGGACTTTATACATACACACAAGGCTATGTTTCTTAAGCTTGGGTTTCTGATAATGGAAGAAATTCCTTCTTTTTTGACAGATTTTTTTTAAAGCACTCTTATCCAGAGATCAATGGTTTGTACTTATATCACTTTTGCTTTTTGTTTTATTTTAAAAACACTTTCATGAACTGATTGCTATTTGCCAGAATATGAGCTAGGTGACTTTTATGTTTTCTCTTGTGTGATTCACTCTCGCAGGAGATTTAGCAGAGAGAGAACCAAGGATCGTCATATCCAGTGAGGATGTTTGTGTGCAGATGCTTTCAGGGGAAGGCAGTTTCCCAGAGCTGCTTGTCCTATGTGTCTGTGAAGCATACATAGCCCTGTACACTAGTTGCTAACTGTTCCTCAAATTATGCTTGCTTCTTTCCTAGCCAAATCCTTATTGGGTTTACATAGAAATGGTGAATCACTTGGTGAATTACTATATCCTTATTGGTATACCTCATTGTCTTGCTAGTATACTCTGAACAGATTAATAAGTTTTCATTTCACTATGTTCATAGCACTCTACTCATTATGGAATAATCATAATAATTAAGAGGTAGGTCTTTGCCCTTATGAAACTTATTATACAGGGTGGGGCAAAAATAGGTTTACAGTTTTGAGTAAACAGAGTTTATCCTTATATTATTATTTATTAAGTAGAGGCCCGATGCACGAAATTTGTGCAAGAGTAGGCCTTCCTTTCCCTGGCTGCCAGCACTGACTTCCCTCTAGCACCTGGGACCCGGGCTTCCCTCTGGCCGTCAGCAGGCACCCAGGACCCAGGCTTCCCTCACAGCCCCGGCTTTGTCCGGAAGGTCATCCAGAAGGACATCTGGTCTAATTAGCATATTATGCTTTTATTATTATAGATTACTAGAGGCCTGGTTCATGAAATTCATGAACGGGGGGAGGAGGGGACGTCCCTCAGCCCCGCCTGCACCCTCTTGCAATCTGGGACCCCTTGGGGGATATCCAACTGCTGGTCAGGACCTAAACCCAGGTCCATGGCTCCTAACCACTCACCTGCCTGCCTGCCTGATCACCCCTGACCACTCTGCCTGCCTGCCTGATCGCCCCTAACTGCTCGCCTGCCTGCCTGATCACCCCTAATTGCCTCTGCCTGCCTGCCTGATTGCCCCTAACTGCTTGCTGGCCTGCCTATCACCCCTAACCACCTCTGCCTTGGCCCCCGCCACCATGGCTTCGTTTGGAAGGACGTCCGAAATGACGACCGGAAGGTCGTTTGGCTGTCCGGTCTCATTAGCATATTATGCTTATATTATTATAGATTGTATTATTTTCCACATGAACAACTGCAAACCTACTTTTGCCCCACCCTGTATTAAAGTGATGAAACTTTCATGAAAAAAATATTTGAAGAGGATTATAAATACCATCTTGTATGCTACAAATATGAATGCTTTTGAGTTATAAAAAGAAACAAAACATATATATGGGCCATAAAGAAAGTACTCATTTAAGATGTGAAAGTTTAAGCCTGGCAGGAAATTTTAAAAATGGATTGACAAACGGTAGAAAGGAGTTTACTGAGGAGAAGAAGGAATAAGACATGGAAGTGGGAAATTAGATCACAAGACAGGGAACTGAAAGCAGAAGGAGTTTGAAGAGGAGGATTTGACTCTATTTTTCTGCAAGTTGTCCCCACTACCTGCCCTTAAATTATAGCATTGTTCTTGGGCCGGTAGCATGACTTGTATTAAAATGTTTATTAAATGTTCACAAGAATCAAACCAGAAATGCATCCTATATACTTGTAACTTTTATTCAAATAAAAAACAAACATATTTACAAATAAAATATAAGCAAATTTATACATCATTTAAATGTATATTTAATTGGATGATTTTTTTTTTCCACTGAAATGAGGTATCTCCGTGGAAGTAAAATGGTTCGCAGACTACCACATATGTGTGTTTGTGAATATATAAAACATCTGCCTATAGCACTCTGTGCCATGTGATGACTCAATCCCCTTAACACTTTATTCAAGTGACTTCAAAACTTTTTATATGCATTACTACATAAGGATGCTGTTTGGTTTTCATTTGGCTGGAACATATCATTAACATATTAAATCCATCTTTGTCCTCCTTAGCAGCTGGAAACTCTCAAAGCTTTGAACGTGGATCAGATCTATGATAAACACAAATACTAACAATTAGGATCTTCCACATGATCCCAAATATAGTTCTTTTAAAATGTATATTGATTAGAATGGAAATAATCACACTAATCTAAGAAATCCTTATAGAAAACTCATTGATCTCAGAAATGCAACTATTCCACCAACCCCAGTCTGAGAGGCTCTCTATCTTGAGCTGTTGGGATATAGATTTACAAAGGCAGGATCTGGTTAATTGGACAATTCTCACCTGTTCAGGCAAGCAACAGAGAGTCTGAATAACCACCCAATCAGGAGCGTGACAAAAGAAAGTGAACTTTGAAGAAGAGTAAAATAGTACTCATTTGTTGAAATAAAGGGTAAAGCTACCAATCAGAATAAAATTAATGCAAGGGCTGTTTATATTTGCAAATAACGATGCTTGTTCAGGCATAGAAAAGTTAACAAGTGAAATGATGATAAGAAGGAAATAAGGACACTTTTATAGGGGTGTGAGGGAGGCCTGTTTGAAGAGAGAACATTTAAGTCGGCCTTTCTGAATGAGAAGGAATCAGGCCAGACATTGGGATGTTTCTTTAGACAGAGACAAGATTATAGGTTCTGAAACAGAATCCAGCTGGGCATGAAAGCAAGAACAGAAAAAAGGGAGATTTGGGGAGAGTCTGCCATGAGATAAGGTCAAAGAACAGGTCATGAAGTATGAGCCTAGCATTGTAGCAAAAATAATAAAATGGAATGGCTGTTTCTGATGCTCACCAATGAAGAAATGTTGATGGGGATTTGAGATCTGTCGGATATGAGGATAATAATGAGAGAGAAGTATATATGGTGTCCCAAAAAATGTATGCAGACTTTGAATCATTATAAAGGCAGTGTTTATTAAAATACATTTCATTTTCAAAATTGAGCTATCAGCTGTTAAAGTATGTATACATTTTGGGGGGACACCCTGTATATGATAAACACTTTCAGATAGAGTGACTATCTGAAGTATCTATAGAAGAATGATGATGTAATTGTCAGAAATAGGGAAATAAGTAATTGGGGGGAGTCTAAGTGAAAAGACATTGAATTGTGTATAATGAAGGATCAGATAAGTCTCGGTTAGTGTTTCTTAATTTATAGGGAACAAAAAGAAACAATGGATTATCTATGTGCAAGTTGTACCATCTTAAAGAAGCTGATTGAAATTAGGAAATAGAAGAATTATCAAATGGATGCAAATAAAACATGAGATCAGAGAAGGACAGAGGATTGTGCCTTAGAGGAAATGAGAGATCTGTAGAAGACACCAAGAAAAGTCCCAGGACAGTATAATGGCTTATACTACACAGAAAAAAAAAAAAGACAGTTAAGTAGGCCAGTCCATTATGTCAAATGCTGCCACAAGTTTAAAAACAATGGATGCTGCCCTTCAGCGTCAGTATCACGAGAAGCATGGTGTGGTCATAGGCAGGTTGCAATACGTGGAGAAAGCTAGTGGTGAAGGGAAAATTGGCAAAAGGCCCAGTTAAACTGAGCAGAGCAACTCAAAGTCCTTTACGAGTTATTGGTTGTGGCAGGTGCTAAGGCTAGATTCTCAGTAAAACCTATTTTTTAGGTTTTATTGTTTCCATGTACAATAAAAGCTTTGGTTTGAGGGCTCTTCCTTGCTCCTCACTGGAGAACTTCTTGAGTGAATGACTGTAGCATTTTGTCTGCCAGGCCTGGTCCTTCCAAGTCAAGGGAAGCACCTATGAAGGACATATGGAGCTCCTTTTGTCATCCAACTATGTCACTCTGAAGCTTCTGAGTGATTAATTTACCTTGCACAGCTGACAAAATGCCCCAGGGAGCCTTGTAATTTATCATTAACATTCCCATTTGCGGTACAAACTCTCACTCTAGCACTAAGGCCATTTTCCACATTATCACCAATTATATAAATGACCACACATGGGTAATCATGTATGATGAGTCAGTCACATTGCAACTTTGGACATGGCCAAACTGACCAAGGCCTGGGATAGCTGAGCCTGGTGGGCCATGCCAGGACCTACTACTGGCTCAAAAACATGCTTGTTGGAATGGCCTTTACTACCAACGTGGTTGCGTTTGTGGCTGCTATGCCCTATTATATTGGCAAAGTTGAATACTGCTCTTGTTTTGTATTGTCAAAGAGAAAATCAGAGAGTACAGTGTAAATCACTTTTATACCAGCATCATGTGATCCTGGGCCACATGAAAACATACAACAGTTTGTCTTTTATTTCAAGGAAATGTAGAGGTGAATAATTAAGAGATAAGATTTTTTTTTTTTTTTAAGAATGGGAGAGGGTGAAGGTAGTCCAGCTCTCTAAGTAGAAATCCTTGTAGTAACATTTGTCATTCTTATATGAAACACATAAGAACTCCTCAACTAGTAATTCTTTCCATTAAAAAAGAAATTAAACAAATTTTACAAATTGTCATTTCACTTTAACTTTGAGTGCTATATAGAACTGAATATTTTTCTAATAATTGAAAGCTCACTCACTTTGCTCTTAAAAAATATTGATGGCTCTGGCCAGTGTAGCTAAGTTGATTGAGCATCATCCCATGCACAAAAATCACTGGTTGGATTCCCAGTCAAGACACATGCCCGGGCTGTTGGCTTGATCCCTCATAAGCGATGTGCAGGAGACAGACAATCACTGGTTCTCTCTCGTCGATGTGTCTCTCTCTCTTCCTCTCCCTTTCTCATGCTCTCTAAAATCGATAAAAACATATTAAAAATGTGTGGATGTAAAATGACCTTAAAGTGACCTCAAATATAATTTAGTTCAGAGAGAGGGAGAACTGATTTATTTCATTAGGCCCCCTCCCCTCTCTCATATATATGACATTTATTTCCTCATGTTATAATGAAAATGAACAAAATAAAGATACATTATAGGTTGGTATAATATTCTTCTGGATAATAGTCCGGTGTCATTATTTTGTTGTTGTTGTTGTTGTTATTGCAGGTGAAGACAGATGATAGAGTGGTTAAGATGGACCTTGGTTTGCTCTTCCTAAGGGTGCGCAAAATGGATGCTGGTACATATTTCTGCCAGACAGTAGAGCACAGTTTTGTCCACACTGTCCGCAAAATCACCCTGGAGGTCGTAGAAGAGGAGCGCGTGGAGGAAATGTTTAACAAAGGCTACGAAGAGGACAGGCCTCCCAAGATGCCGTGTCCAGCTCACAGTAGTATCCCGCACGGAGCAAAGCCATGGTACAAGGAGTTCTTGCAGCTGATTGGTTATAGCAACTTCCAGAGAGTGGAAGAATACTGTGAAAAGGTCTGGTGCACAGATAAGAAGAGGAAAAAGCATAAAATGTCACCTTCCAAGTGGAAGTATGCTAACCCACAGGAAAAGAAGCTCCGCCCCAAAGCAGAGCACTACCGCCTGCCCAGGCACACTCCGGACTCCTGAGGAGGTGAGACCACCCACTGGGTTCTGAAGAATTTATATTTGAAGCCTAAAAGCAAAAGAAAAACAAGAATGAGAAATCATCCAACTTCTTTGCATTACTTTAAAAAGATATTTCTGTAATACAGAAATGACTAAGAGGTGTTATGATAAATTATTCTACATACTCATTTGACTGGTTAAACATCATATAAGTTAACTAATTTTTTTTTTAAATAAGTGTATGGTTCAATGGTTTCACATTATATTTATCAAAAAGTGACGATAGGTGTAGTTTTGAGTACTTGACTGCTTTTCCAAGGCAATTATTACTTTACTCTTCTTGCTAGACATAAGATAATGGGGATATTGATGAAAATTTTGAGATTTAAATAATCATGGAAAAATAAAAATAAATGTTTTAATCTTTCTGAATTTTGCCTTTCCTCCACACATAGTATCAGATAGTTTACTATTCTCATGTTAACTGTCTGTACGTTTTAAAAATGATTGTATTAGTGTCAAAGCCATGAGCCAAGGTGTGTTGTAATTATTGTAAACCATGAAAGAAAAATTGTGATCACCTTGACAATTGTGCCCTTCATAAAACATTCATTGCACCATAAAGTGAAGAGAAGAATTAAGTGAAGGTAACTTCTCAGAAAGATCTCAAAGAATGTCAAAACAGATGGACTTACAGTTAGAACGCTTATTGAAAAATTTTGCTGCCCTCTTCTGGTAGAACAGTATATTCCTCTACAATTTGTCTAGTAAAGATGTGGAAGTTTCTCAGTAGTATATCTAATCCATTTTTAGAAAAAAAAAACTAACTGAAATAACGATGTGCTAATGCTTATGTCATGCTTTAAGATGTTAATAACTTATTACCTCACAAGCCAAAAATGATATTATAGCACTGAAGCTCTATAAAAACTTAAATTGTATGTCTTCTAAGTAATCTTTCCTGAAATATAAAATATATTCCAGAAACATAATCTTTATTTCTGAAAAAAATATTAAAGCATTTTGCTCTGAGATGTCAAATTTTCCTCTATTTTATATTAACAAATAGAAAATTATTTCATGAGTTCGCCTAACTCCCAAGATGTTCAGAGCACTTTTACTTTTCTCTTATAAATAGTATCAGGAGATTTTATTATTGAAAATGTTTATTTCCTGAAGTTTTTTCTTCTCCTTTATGTAGCAATTACCTTTCTAAAATATACTTTTAAGATTTTTCATTTAAATAAAAATTAAAAGCAAGTGGATTACATATAAAAACAAGTATGACTATTTAAATGTTAATCTTAAATAATATTCATTTTAGTTTTCAAAATTAGCTTAGAGGATGTATAAGTAAGAAAGTCCAAGTGTTGATAACTTGTAATGTCTTTTCATTTTATTCTAAAATTACCAAATACATAAATGTTTCAAGAAAGTTTAAAGAGTTCATTCAGTAAGCTGCCCAGCTACAAAAGGTCTAAAAGATACAAATATATTGAAAATAAACATTCTCTGAAAAACTCAGTTGCTATGTACATAAGAATCCACTGGAGGTCATTGCTGCCCACCAATATTAACTGGAAACAATGTATTGAAAGTTTCATTAAAAAGATGTATTTCAGTAAAGCTGCCAGATGTAGAAAAATAGAACCATAACCACAGATTACAAGACCCTTAGCAAAGGTTATGTCCAAAACACTCAACGTGAACAGATAAGTCAATAAACATAATTATTGAAAATATTCTTCCATTAACACAAGAGAAGGGAAAGCAGGATTTTTCTCCTGTATTTGAAATTTAAGAAAAAAATTATGGCAGATAAGGCATAAGTAGTTATCATTTTAATCTCCACGCATACAACCAGTTAATAATAATGACAATGTCACTTATGAACTAAAATATTTGACAACTGGATAACTAAAAATGAGAAAAATAACTTTTCTATGATGCGTCAAGAATTGAATGGACCTACATGCTTTTAAACTAAAACTATGAACCAGAAAAAAGATATATTTTACGTAAAATGCTAAACTTGATTCTGAAAAAATAAATACAAGCCAAATAAGCTTTTGAAGACTCAAATACACAATTCAGTGAAAGCACTAAATTCCATATATATGTATATACAGGTATATGTATATACATGTGCTTCGTGTTTCAATTTTCTCTCTGCACCCCACACACACACCCACTTCCATCACTCCCCCCACCACATGCACACACGCACACATCATGACGTACTTTGAGAAAAATGCATTGCCCTCTCAAAGGACAAGCCAACAATTTATGTTGCTCTGTCCTTGAGAATCTGAAATGTACCACAAAAACACATTTCAGGTCTTTTGTTTGTTTTTTTCTGGCATTAAAACTCAAATTCAGAATCTCATTGCAGAAATGTCCAGGCTTGGAAAATCACAAATGAATTGATATTTATCCCCTCTTTCTCGAACTTGGGAAAGGCATGCCTAACTACCTGGAAGAATTCAGATTTTGCCCCAACCCCACCTCATTTTCTCCAGACACAAACTCAGTGAAGGAGAAAGATTCCCTCTGGGAAAAGACAGCTGAAAAAGAATCACCACCACCGACCCTAGTTTCAAATGGGGCACCTCCAGGCAGGGACTGTCTCCTGCTTCTCCAGCCTATTCTGTTATTCTCGGTTGAGAGGGTACCTGTGGATGGATGAGCCTTGACATCACAATGAACACCTACATCACCCATTGAGCTACAGATGCAGGTTTGTTAGCAGGGAGGATTTCAACTGGAAGGTATTTTACGTCGTGATTTGCGACGCCTCTTCCATGCCTACCGTCCTAGATGGCTACTTTTTCTTTTGTGTTTATTACTGAATATTTCAGCACAAGGCTATCAACATGGTGAAACAGGGATTAAAAATAGGAATAGATACTAATGAGGGCTCTGGAAGAAAGACTTTGCCTACTTAGTAAGTGGCAATTCCATATATATGAGAGTTTTTCCTTCCCCAAATTAGTTGAGTACTTATGATGTTTTTATTGTGCTTAATATTTGCTATAGGGTGTAGGGTTTTGTAAATCTTCATAGTGATTATGAACATTTGTAAAATTTGTAAAATACAATAAATCATTTTGAGTGTTGGTGTTTCGCATGAAACAGATACAGCAGCCATTGTCCTTAAAAATGAGTTGTGTTTAGCCTGATAAAGAAAATTACTTAGCATTGTGTAGGTATTTGAGATCACGAAGAAGTGCTGCAGTTATGATGCAGTGGGAAGTCATTCTTTTTCTTACGGTGGAGTATCACATCGAGATAATTTTTCAAAAGCAGTGCTCATTTTTAAGGACAGCACTGTTGCATTTAAATCAGATATAAATACTAGATTTCCACGAACACTCTTTTGAATGTAGTGTGTTATTTAAGCTGGCATGTTTATTTTATTTTTCTGGGAAGATAGCATTATATTTTGGCTCTCATTGTAAACCAAATGTATTCTGTTTGTCTAAATGGCTTAGTTATAAGCTCGAGTACTATATTGGCATATTCTTGTCTGTATGGCTTCCTTTTATGTGCTTGCCTGGGTCCATAACAGCACGTGCCATATTATTTCTTTTCACGGATTATAAGCCATGAGACATATCATCTGGTGGCAAGCTGCGAAGACCATTGACTGTCACATGGATTTGCCACTGTGCACTGCATAATTCATCTGTACCATTATGTACAATTTCCATTTAGTTTAACATAGATGATAAATAAATATTTGCTAAATCCTTACATGCTTTTTGAGGAGTGTTTTCTAAGTTTTTTGCCCGTTGAATTCAAGTTTCACAGCATGTCAAGCCGAAATGTAACCGTACAATGCTAGAGTAGCACTCTTTTTTAAGAAGTTAGGAAACAATTCCGTTCTCTTTCCTTGTAAATACGTGAGTCAACTTTCTTAAGGAGGAACAAGGCCATTCATCTCATTACTTTGCAGCAGTTGGGTTTATGTTTAGGCATCATGTTCCTAGGACCAACAGCCAGAAATTCCTTTCTAAACCACATTCTCCAGATAAGAAAGAGTGAAAATGAAACTTTTAGAATGGTAACCAGCAAGATGTCTATGATTTTGGCAAGCCTCAACTTCTTTCTTAAGGTAGCTTAATTGTTGTTTTATCTGCTGTTATTATAAGACATTGGAGCGGTCATTTAAATGAGATTTAGTGTTAAATGATTCTCACTTTGGGGAGTTCTGTTTTCAAGTAACGTGGTGGTAATTACTTACAATGCTTGGAAGGAAGATGAGGCTCTGGCATAGTGTTTCTGGCAGCTTTCTGATATGACAATGCCATTAATGGTAACTGTTTATACTTGTTTTACACTTGCATTCATTCATAATATAGGGCCTCCTTTTAGAGTAATATTCGATGAACCCATTAAAACTGCTTTTTCGATACATATTTAACTACTAGTCAAGGAAAAGTAGAGAAACAGTTGTGGTGACTAGAAATCTCTTACCTATTATTCAAAGAGAACCAAAGTGCCTGGCCAGTGTGGTTCAGTGGTTGAGCATTGACCCATAAAGGAGGAGGTCACAGTTCCATTGCCAGTCAGGGCACATGCCAGGGTTGTGGGCTCGATCCCCAGCAGGGGGCATGTAGGAAGTAGCCAATCCACGTAAATGTTTCTTACTCATAGATGTTTCTATCTCTCCCTCTCTCTCTAAAATCAATAAAAACACAAAAGTATGCACCTTTCTTTTTATTCAAAAACCATAGGCTGGGCACTAGACCAGGTGCTTTATAAAGTGTAGAACTGTTAATGATGCCATTAAGTATAGGGGTAAATAAAAATTGAATTACATTTGTTCTAAGAATTTGTTGACAGTTGCCACTGGAAGAAACTCAAAACCTTATTTTTTTTTTACTTTATGCAGCATGAAACACAAGAGTGTAGCTTTTAAAATATTTTTTCAAATTTGGAATGTTGTAGAAGGTACTTCTAATTATGAATCTTGAGACTTCTTGTCAGGATGACATCAAAAAGCCAGGCTTTGATTCAAAGGAGCAGCAATGATAGATGTTATATAGAAAAAGAAAATAATTTAACAACAAAGAAACAAACAAGACACAGCAAGAAGGCGGCTGTCTGCAAGACAGGAAGAGGAGTCTCACCAGGAGAGCAATACTTTGATCTTGGACTTCCCAGCCTCCTGAACTGTGAAAATAAATGTTTGTTGTTTAAGCCTCACAGTCTATGGTATTTTCTCATAGTGTGGGCAGACTACTGCACAAAGAAAAGAACAGAGAAAAGCAGAGAGATTAAGCACAATCAGAAAAAAAGCAAATAAGCCTACATATATTCCAAAACATCTGCAGTTATCTAAAGTAGTAAGTAGTGATATCTGGAAAAAGTGATGAAAAGTGGCCTCTCCGCTATGACTGCTGGCTTATATCAATTAGGCAGGATATTCAGAAGTGTTTCTCAATCATAGGTGATTTCTTCTCTGTGAATGAGAGTAAGTTTCTAGGAAAGGAGAAAACTGAATTATAAACTGTTTTCAACAACCACAGCAACAGCAGAAAAAAACTAGTGACGAACGGGATGATCCCTTACAGATTATTTCATCAATTCAATCTAGTTGGAAAGAATGGTTAAAGACTTTCTTATTTTACATGATTTTCAGAAGTCAGAAATCAGGACATAACATGTCTCAGCTGGATTCTCTGCTTAGGATCTCAAAAAAACAACATCAACCACCAGCTGCCTGAGACCTGGGGAAGAATCAACTCATTCAGGTAATTGGGAGAATTCTGTTCCTTGTGGTTCTAGGACTGAGATCCCTTCCCCTCTCTCAGCATAATTATTTTCAGACTAGAGCCCGGTGCATGAATTCGTGCATGGGTGGGGTCCCTCAGCATGGCCAGCGTTTGGACCAATCAGGTTGGACGGCAGGGGGAGAGGGACATCAGGAGGTTGGCCGGCCGTGGAAGGTTGGCTGTGGGAGCACACTGACCACTAGGGGTCAGCTTCTGCTTTGAGTATCAGTTTGGTTGACGGCTTTTATGCTATCTAATTATAACCAAACATGGTAATTGACCGTACCTTCGCTACACCTCCCATTGGCTAATCAGCATGATATGCAAATTAACCGCCAACAAAGATGGCGGTTAATTTGCATATACCGGCTGGGAGCAAAGCAAGCCAGGCTGTCGAAAACAAGCCGGGCGGCAGAGGTGGTAGCAAAACAAGCCAGGCGGCGGAGGGAGGCAGGGGCGAAACAAGCCGGGCAGCAGAGACGGGAGCAAAGCCCGCCTCAGCAGGTTTCCCTCCCTTCTCTGCTTTGCTCCAGCCGTAGGAAGCCCTATTCTTGCAGGAATCTTCCTGCAACGGGCCTCTAGTATATATATATATATTCTTCCAAGTTGTTTAATGTATCAGTACTTTATTCTTTTTTATTACTGAGTACCATTCCACTACTAGTATAATGGGTATACAAAAATTTGATGAACATTTTAGTTGTTTCAATTTTGTCTATCTACATTAATAAAAGACAAAGATGCTAATTGAACGTACCTTCGCTAAGCACACCAGCCAATCAGACGAGTATGCAAATTAACCCAACAAAGATGGCAGTTAATTTGCATACACAGGCACCCAGTGAAGATTGAAGACAGTGTAGAAGGAAGCCAAGAACTGCAGAAGGGAGCCAAGTGGCGGAGAAAGGAATGGATCGGAGGTAGAAGAGACGGGAGCGGAGCTGAGCCAGTGGACACGGGAGGGAGGTGAAGCAGAGGACTCAGGAGGGAGTCAAGGCAGTGGAGATGGGAGGGAGTGAAGTGGCAGACACGGGAGGAAGCAAGGCAGTGGAAAAGGAAGGGAGCAGGGCAGCAGAGAAAGGAGGGAGCCGAGGCAGCAGAGAAGGAAGGGAGTGAGGCAGCGGAAAAGGGAGGAAGTGAGGCAGCGGAGAAGGGGGAGAGCCGAGGGCGAAGCAGTGAAGGAAGGGAGTGAGACAGTGGAGAAGGGAGCGAAGCCCGCCTCGGTGGGCTTCACTCCCTTCTCTACTTCGCTCTGGTCTCAGGAAGCCTTATTCTTGCAAGAATAGGCCTGAGGAAGCCCTGTTCTTGCAAGAATCTTCCTGCAACGGGCCTCTAATTATAAATAAAATGGAACATTTATGTGTAAGTATGGACATAGCATTTATTTCTCTTGGGTATATACCTAGCTGAGAAATTTCTAGATTGTGTAGTTGTATATTTAATTTTGATGAAACTGCCATATTGTTTTGCAAAGTGATTATACATTTTAGATTCCATAAATTGTGTATGAGAGTTCAATTTTCTTCATGTCTTCACCAACCCTTGGTATGTTCAATCGTCTTTATTTTAGTCATTGTACCAGGTGTATAGTAATCTCTCATTGTGGTTTTCAATTTTCATTTCTCTAATGACTAATGCTGTTAAATATCTTTGCATTACTTCTTAGCTATCCATGTATCTTCTTTGGTGACATAAGTATTCAAAGATTTTGTCCATTTTATTGAGTTGTCTGTCTTCTCATATTAAGTTGTAAGAGTTGTTTATATATTTTAGATAAAAGGCCTTTGAAAGATATATATTTTATAAATATTTCTCTCAGTAATTAAGTGTTTTCATTTATTTTGGTAACAATGTCTTATAAGCAGCAAATATGTGATTTGTAATCCAGTTTATTGACATTTTTTGTGTGTTTAAGAAATATTGGCCAAACACAAGGTCACTGAGATTTTTCTCCAGTATTTTCTTCTAGAACTTCTATAGCTTTACCTTACATTTAGATCTATAATCCATTTGAAATTAACTTTGTGTATGCTGTGAAGTATGTGTCAAGATTTATTTCTTTGCATATGGTTATTCCACTAATCCGGTACCATTTGTTGAAATAAACAGTTCCTGCATTGAATTGACTTGCCACTTTTTGATAAAGGTAATCAGCTATAGAAATTTTAGGCTGGTTGATCCAGGCTAACTTCCCTGTCCCCAAATGAGATATCCCTGTCCCCAAATGTGCAACATTCTGTATATGTGAAAGCCTTTTAATCTAATCCTAAAAATTATATCAAATAAAGATGTCTTTGATTTATTAAGGAACATTCTTTAAAATGCTAATAACTTGTAGAATTGAGTGGGTTAGAATTCACACAACAGTAGCAACCAGTCAACCAGCTAACAGTCATCTGGGCCACTTGAAAAGGTTAAAATGACATTTTGTATAGAGTGGAGGTAAGGGAAGGAAATGAGGGGAGGAAAGGAAGGAGCTAATTAATTAACTTTAGAATGGAACCTTTTAGGGAAAGTTCAAAACTTGGTTGAAAGATGAGAGTAACAGAGGAGGAATGTGGTCGTAGGGATAAGAAAAAAATAGAATTGAAGGTAAAATTCCTTTTCATGCATTTTTCCTATATTTGTTTTGCCCTTTATTCGGGAAAAGGGATCAACTTTTAAAATATTTTCTCTAGCCCTAACCGATTTGGCTCAGTGGATAGAGTGTCAGCCTGCGGACTGAAGGGTCCCAGGTTTGATTCCAGTCAAGGGCATGTACCTTGGTTGCGGGCACATCCCCAGTAGGGGGTGTGCAGGAGGCAGCTGATTGATGTTTCTTTCTCATCAATGTTTCTAACTCTCTATCCCTCTCCCTTCCTCTCTGTAAAAAATCAATAAAATATATTAAAAAATTAAAAATAAAATATTTTCTCTAGCCCCCTTCATGCCTGTTGTCAATTTCTATCAGCCACTCCTGGAGTTCCTCCATGCCAAGGACTTCTTCTTCCTCTTTTCTGCCCTATGTGGTCTTAACTTTCAAAGAAGAACTCAGACTAGTTAATATAAATGAAGTCCTTTAGGGATATATCAATTTAAAAGACTCCTGTGGGGCTCTCACAGTAATTCAATTGCTGTTTACAACATTATTTCCTTAGGGCTAGTATATTTTTGAGCTAACCAAACTAGTTTTCAAAGAATAAAACCTGTTGTTTCTTTGGGAAGGATTTTCTGTGTTACCTAATCATAAATGGCATCTACATTCTCAAAGATTTAATTGTATGCAAAATATTCTAAGAGCTAATATATTTTATTGGGATGTCATCTTCTAAAATATGAAATGCTATTTGATTATCATGTTCTTTATTAACCAGGCTGTTATAATCGTATCTAATAAAAGAGAAACATGGTAATTGGCATACGACCGCTACCCTTCCCGTTGGCTAATCAGGGCAATATGCAAATTAACTGCCAGCCAAGATGGCGGCCGGCAGCCAGGCAGCTTGAAACTAACATGAGGCTTGCTTGCTTCAGTGACGGAGGACTCCAACGTTCCCCGCCTGCCGCTGCAGGCCTCTGAGCCTGCAGTTTGAAACATAGTTACAAAAATAGAAGCTAAACAAAACCCCAGAAACCAGCTTTCAGCTAGCTGGGATCTCAAACCTGGAGTTGATACAGAGTTTCGATTGTAGAACCGAAACAAACCAGATACCTGCTTTCAGGAGCGGAGGCCTAAGAGCTGGAGCCTCAGAGCTAAAGCTGGCTAAGAATAAAAAAAAAAAAAAGAAAAAAAGGAGCAGTTGGGAGCTTCAGTCCCAACCTGAAAACAGCCCTCTGCCCCTCACCCAGACTGGCCAGGCACCCCAGTGGGGACCTGAAGGGTGTGTGACCAGCTGCAAACAGCCATCATCCCCTCATCCAGGCTGGCCAGGCACCCCAGTGGGGACCCCCACCCTGATCCAGGACACCCTTCAGGGCAAACCAGCCAGCCCCCACCCATGCACCAGGCCTCTATTCTATATAGTAAAAGGGTAATATGCCTCCCAGCACCGGGATCAGTGGAGCCGCGAGGTATCCCGGCACTGGGATCAGCATGACAGGGGGCAGCGCCCAAACCCCCTGATCGCCCTGCAGCTCTGTGTGTGACAGGGGGCGGGGCCACAACCTCCCTATCGGCCCTGCTCTGTTCCTAACAGGGGAAGGCGCCCCAACCTCCTGATCGGCCCTGCTCTGTGCCTGATAGGGGGGAGCTCCCCAACCCCCTGGTCGCCTGCAGCTCTGTGTGTGACAGGGTGTGGCACCCCAACCCCCCCCTCCCCACGGGCCCTGCTCTGTGTGTGACGGGGTAGAGCCATAACCTCCCCATCAGCCCCACCCTGAGTGTCAGAGTGGTGGCGCCCCAACCCCTTGATCGGCCCTGCTCTGTGGGTGATAGTGGGTGGCGCCCCAACCCCCTGATCCACCCTGCTCTGTGTGTGACAGGGGGCGGTGCCCCAACTCCCCTATCGGCCCTACTCTGTGAGTGACAGGAGGGAGCTCCTCAACCCCCTAATGGGCCCTGCTCTGTGCGTGACATGGAGGAGCTCCCCAACCCCCTGATGGGCCCTGCTCTGTGCGTGATGGGGTATGGAGCCCCAACCCCCCTGATGGGCCCTGCTCTGTGCGTGACGGGGCAGAGCCCCAACCCCCTTATTGGCCCTGCTCTGTGTGTGACAGGGGGTGGCGCCGCAACCTCCCCATCGACCCTGCCTTGAGTGTGACGGGGCAGTGCCCCAACCCCCCAATCGGCCCTACCCTGAGCGTGACTGAGGGTGGCATCACAACCTCCCAATCCGCCCTGCTCTGTGCATGACAGGGGGCGGCGCCCCAACTCCCCAATCGGCCCTGCTCTGAGCCCGACCAGGGGCTGCACCTAGGGATTAGGCCTGCCCTCTGCCACCCGGGAACAGGCCTAAGCCAGCAGGTCGTTATCTCCCGAGGGGTCCCAGACTGCGAGAGGGCACAGGCCGGGCTGAGGGACTCCCCCGCCCCCCGAGTGCACAAATATTTGTGCACTGGGCCTCTAGTAAGTAGAATAATATGCCAAATATAAACTAGTCTACAAAACTTGTGCATAAATAGATATTAACTGTATCACTTTTACTCTATTAGAAGTGATATTGCAGATATATTCTTGGTAGCAATCTGAAAATTAGCTTGGATTTTATTTATAAATGTGAGAATGTGTCGTTTTTTTCAACTAATTCCATTTAAAGAAGGCACACATTGGAACACTGTGAATTTATTTATTTTGGTTTGTCAGCTTTATATGTAGACTAGCAGTCAAAGCATTTCTAAACAGTAGACTTTAAAACGGCATTCATTTTACCACATTTTGATATAGTTCAGCATAGAATAAATACTACAAAATGTTTTCAGAAAATCTGAAGTGAAAGACTGAGACACTTTATTAAGATTGCTATTTTATATACTACACATGTATGTTCATGGTCTGCTATGTTTGAGTCAGGTGGTAGATGGTGTACTCAGTACAGTGCAAGGTTCTCTCTTCCGTATTATGTAAAAAAATTATATCTGCACTAAGGGACTGCTCCAATTCAGGCTTTTCTTTAATACCAATCTCCTGCTCCCTGGCATTATCCTTCCAATTCTTCATATACGTGTATAAATGTATAGATATGTTTTGTAATTGATCTAGTCTTTAAAACTTTTTTTACCTAATACCCTCAACTCCTGGCATGTTATAAAATGGAGCTATAAATTCACTCACATTGCAGAGATAGGCAGAGAAGCTGTTGTTTCTTTACTGTCTTTATCCATGCCCGGGCCTTTCTCACACACTCTCGGAATCTAGGTATCGGGGAAAATACATTAGCACTTTTGATTTCATTTTGCTCTGGTGAAATGACTTTGGCAGTTCTTTCTTGGTGGCCAAACGTCCTTTTGGGCTCATGCTCAGTGTCCAGATGACCATGTGCTATCTTCCACCCAAGATCTAAGAAGTCGAGTGCCCAAGGGTATATTGTGAGGAAGAACCATGTGATCGTTTGTCATTGTGAATGACTGTGTCTTCGAATTCAAGCCCTGCTTTAGGTGTTTTGGGGTTCCTAGAATCTTCAGTTAAATTATAATGACATAAAAGCATTTTATTTTCTCTCAAGGGCTTGATGATTCAAACTCACCTCCACAAAGTCTCTGGTGCAAAGTGGCACCAGATCTGGCTATGACACTCATGAAATACTCAGCCCAGATAGTCCACCTGTGCACCACTTCACCTCTTCTGGTAAGCCAACTGGCCAACACCCTTGACTACTTATCACTTCCAGCCACAAGGAGCATAAGAACTTCTGGTAATTTAGTCAATTATGGAGACTCATCTGAACTTTGTGAATTAATTTCCATGACACTGTCCCCCTACTCTCCCACTGTGCCACGAGGTTTCTTTCATGATACCTAATCCCTAGTACTTATATGGATCTTCTGTAAGGCAGTCTACTCTAACTTTTCCAGGTGAGATATGGGTTCTAACCACAGGGACCTTTTCCTGTCACCCATTTTCCCATGCTTTGGGACTTTAAAGCAAGTGATAGGGAGAGATTTTGCCTTCCTTACAAGTTAAAAAGATAGCCTGAGATTTTCCCCTACTTGTAAGTAATAAGATAGCAGTTTATAGTTACTGGAAGAAGACACAAAGCCCCTGGATTAGAGACTAAGTACTTTAACTATTCACAACACAAGCAGCGTGAGTATATCATTGGCAGTGGTTTCTCCTGTCCCCCAAGTTAAATGCATGTGACACAAAATGGCACGCAATGGGGTTAACAGCTGAAGAACATAGACCTTGAGGAAGCAGCTGCTTTTACATTAAGGCTTGTCTTTGATCTGGGAGGATAGATTGCCTCTCTTAAGGTTACTAGCTACTAATAACAACCCTGAGAAACGGTCAAGGAAAGTGCGGTCAAGGCTTTGCATTTTTGCCACACCCAGCGGGAACATGGACACTATGTTTCATGTCAAAGTGCTTCTCCCAAGAAAAGGTTCGTATACAGACCTTACACGTAGTGTCTCCTACATCGCACTCCTGTTCACAATCCTCCATGACAGGAACAGTTTTTCTCTTCTTTTCTTTTTTTTCTTTTCTTTTCTTTTGTCTTCTTTTCTTTTATTTTCTTACTTTTCTTTCCTTTTCTTACTTTTCTTTTCTTACTTTTCTTTCCTTTTCCCTTACATAAAGTATTTCTTCTTTCTCATCAACGCCTTAATGTAAATGTAAGACATTGTAGTGGATAGGTGCATCTTCCTTACATATGGGAAGATAGTTTTCAAATGTCCCTCCATACCTAGCTCTTGAAAAATTCATCAGGAGCTGAGTCAGTGCAGGTCCTCTGGGGAACGGGAACCAGGATGGAATTAGAAGTGCAAGAGAGAGAAGTTTTGGAGGTAATGCTTATGAAAAATAAAAGGTAGAGAGAGGAGAAGCAGCCAGGTAAATACCATAAGAGGATGATACAGGTCTGAAACTTGTGAGAAGAGAGTGGGGAAGGAAGGAGTATTTGGGAAAAAGAGTCTCTGACTGTGGTGTACCTCCAAAAATGTTTCAGGAAGCCCAATGGGGAGTTCAGCACTGGGGAGAAATGACCAGACCCTTGAGTCCCTGTCACACTCAATCATTGAGTTGATCTGGCCAAGGGAATCACCTAGAGATCATCAGCTGACTTACTATTGGCAGCTGCTTCTGTCTCACAGGGAATTCTTACAGTGCACTATCTTGGCTGCCATAGGAACCATAGGAATGACTCGCCTTTTCTCTTTTTATCATGGTTCATTTTAAAGCCTGTTATCAAACTAAAGAGCTCAACACCTTGTCTGTCCTGGAGCTATAATTAATGGCTTATACTGGGAGATCTGAGATTGGAATAGGGAAAATTAGAACATATCTTAAATTTTTGAAATATATTTAACTTTTGAAAAATTTGCTTGTCTTAAGATGTTGAAACCTTAACTCCTTCAAAGTTTTTTCTAGATACATCTTTATAAAACTCAGAGTTAATCCCTAACTCCTAAATCTACATTAACATTATGGTATGTATGATCAAAATATATGGTTAATGATGTGCCTAAATCCCACTCATTTCTATCTCATTTTCAGGACTTCCTTCCTTAGTTTCATGAAGGAAGCTCAAATAATGTCAACTACAGACAGGTCTAGACCTGCCTTAGTCTATGCACAAATTCTAGCAGAAACAGGAATTTTTTTAGCACCCGCTGTTCCACATTTAAAAAGTCAGATCACTTCCCCCAATATTGGACCTGTGGCAGCCTGCATACCATTTTTTTTTTTTTACCATTTCCTTTTCTGATTATTATTTTACTTCCAATCATACCAAAAATCCCCTGAGATTGGGGTAAGTCCTATATATCTGTAAAACTAACATGGAGAAACACCATGGCATAAGTTTTTATTTAAAAATTCCAAGTATAAGGTAGCTCAGAAGAGTGTTCTACGTCAGGGGGAAAAAAGAATAGAAATTGATTGAGTTAATAATGGTCCTCAAAAGAGGAATAAAATGTTCCTGTGGATTAGTAGCTATTGGGATGGAAAGGAAGACCTAGGGGATGAGATTGTGGCAAGAGGGGGTGAGAGGAACAGCTCTGGAGGTCAAGGACATAAGAGGGACTTAGTAAAAAACCCTCTGTCCTTCTGGTTCCTTACACCTTGAACTCCAACTTCCTACTTGTCCCTAGGCATCTCATCCCCTTCCCATATCTTAATTTCTGCTCACTTATCATGCCTCAGGTTTCAGCCTTACAGGTTGGAAGCACTGATAACGGGAACTACCTTCCATGTTGGTAGCACTGATCATTTCATTTTATCCCAGTGTTCGACACTTTTCCCTTTGTCCCTAACAACCTTTCAGGGCTCACCATTTAAGGACAAGTCTCATGTTGCTATCAAGCACATTGCCTTATTTTTAATCGGACAACAGCCACAAGGTTGACTTCTTCTATAGCTGTATCCTACTAGTAAGAGGATCCTAAGCTTTACCTAAATTTTTGGATTGTCTGACTGCCCTCACAGTAGCAGGCAAATCTTTGCCTTACAATGCACGTCTCTGTCTGGCTTGTTTCTCTTCCCTACTGTTTCCATTATTCCAAGGTTATGAGTTATTTTGCACCTAGACATAATCCTTCCCAAGCCTGAAAAAAAGATAGGACTTTGAGAGGTAAATACTAGTAAGATATAAGAAAAGGAAACATCATTCATTAACAAAAGTGCAAAAGGCAAAATGAACTCAAGAAACTGCAAGTTGCCCATTCTGACCATTGTAGCTAGAATGCTTCATGGAGAGTTTATTTAGCAAGGCGGTTATGGATACAATAGAAACCAAAGTGTACCTTTTGACTGTAAAGACACACACCAACCTACACTCCCTTGTAGTTAGGTAGAAACATGTGACCACACTCAGGCCAAGTAAACTAGATCTGCAATTGATGAGGAAAATCCCTACTCAAGAACTTTGTTTGTTTGTTTGTTTGTTTTGTTTTATTTTGCTTTCTGTTCCCTCTCTTTCCTTTCCATACTGACAGTAAATAATGTACATTAGATCTGCTGCCTTGGATTCCAAGCTAGAATTAATGTCAAGAATAGCCAGGGTACCCTTGCTTTTAGTCCTGAACGTTTGCACTTTTATGTAAGAAAACAATAAACTTTTTGTCCTAGCCTCTGTTTGGGGGTTCCACTTTTACACTAATCTATATTTTTATTAACGAAGAGCATTTGAAGACTTTGGAGTAAAGTGTGAACGAAAAATTCAAGGTTGCTATGCCAAAAATAGATACTACCCATCAAAAGATGCTCAGCCCTAACTAAACTGATGCCAGGGTGAGTCTCACATTTTCTCTGGTCCAGTGTTTTTTCTGGCCAATATTGTAACATAAATACATCAAGAGACATCTCTTTCTCACTGAGCTGGAGAGATGCTCTTTTAAAAAATGAATGGGCTTTGGAACAGGAATGTTGCCTTGCAGTGTCAGGCGTCAGCAGCAGAGGAACCATGTTTTCAATATGATATATTCAGCCTGGCACAAAGCACCTCTTTTATCTTCCTACCAGAGTGAGTTAGCTCTTCCCCTCGACATTTTTAGTTAAAACATTGCTAATGTTCATAGGATGCCTAGAAGAGAGAGAAGACCAGAGTCTTCTAATATATTGTCTATTTGCCCAGGTAAATTGTTCTATTAGGAGTTTTCATTTAGAAAATGTTAAAACGTAGATACTAAGTAATTCAATTTTCCCTGGAGCTTGGGGTGATAAGGCCTTCTTCCCTTTCACCGCAGGTGGTAGTGTCCAAACCCAGTAAGACTGACTTCATGGCTTTGGGTTAAGCTATTCGCTCTGAAATTGGAGTATGCTTTTCCTACTGAGTGCTCCCGGGCTGCCAGAGGAATCCTTATGATATATCAAGAAAAAGAATTTTTGAGACTTTTACAGGAGAATGAGTGATTTTTATTTGCATGGAATTGCATCTCTGACCTTACAAAGTCTCATTTACCTTAGTCCAGTTATAGAAGGGTAGCTGGGGTTTCAATAAAGCTAGAAGCAAAGCCAGTGTCCACGGTTTCCATTTCATATTGTGGCTGGGTCCAGTTCAGCTTCAGGCTACTTGCAGGCCATTAGTCCATTGTGTATTGGGGTCTACATGGACGTGGGCCATGTGGGAGAATGCGGGCGAGCCCAAAGAGCTCACCCCTGCAACAAGAGTCCGAAGGGCAGCCAAGAGCAACCAGGATAGTGAAGTCCTTTGTTCAGGTGATTAAATATCCCATATTTTGTGTTCTTGCAGTGGTCATGCCCATTCTGGCCAATGACCTGCTCCCAGTTGTGACTGACACACAAGTAGCTACCTTATGTCACCCCAACTTTGCTGGACATGCATCTATCTCCTCTCTGTTGGATCCCTGGAGTGTGCAAAGTTACAGCTTCCTGGTGAAGCTGCCCAAATGGCATGCCTATAATATTTGGCCTTCCCTTTGCTCCTTTCCTATCCTATCTAATAAAACAGAAACATGGTAATTAGCCGTACATCCGCTACCCTTCCCATTAAATCAGGGTGATATGCAAATTAACTTCCAGCCAAGATGGCGGTTAATTTGCATATTTAGCCGCAATGCTGGGAGGCAAAAGGGGAAAGACTGAAGAATGGTGATCGGCAACCCAGGCGGCAGGCAAGAGCTGGGGGGTGGGCAAAGGCCGCCTTCAGCTGGTGATCACCATGGGAAAGCCAGCTGGGATTGCCGGCTGGCCTGCACCCAGCGATCCCCATGGTGATCCGAGGGCGGGAGGGTCTGTGCCCTGCTATCGGAGGGCAGGAGGGCCGGGGCGCAGGCCAGGGGGCAATCCCAAACTCCCAGGGCTGGCGGCTGGCCTGCAGCCCCAAGATCGCCTTGGTGATTGGAGGGCAGGAGAGCTGGGGAGCAGGCCAGGCAGCAACCCTGGACCTCCCAGAAGCCGCCTGCCCGCACCCGTGTGCAGCAGCAGAAGCCAACAGCCTAAGCCCGTGTGCAGCCTCTGAAGCCGCCTGCCCACAGCGTGTGCAGCCACAGAAGCCGCCTGCCGCCGCCTGTGACCTGATCCGGTCCCGGGTTGCAGGCCCGCACCCGTGTGCGGCTGCAGAAGCCACCAGCCCGTGCCTGTGTGCAGCCGCAAAAGCTGCCTGCCTGCCGCATCCCACTATGATCCACCCAGTTATGTGGCCAGAGAGCAAGGAGAACTTCCACCCCTGAGTCAAAGTGGGGAGCGGAGGACACGGCCTCCCCTCCTAAAGTCGCCAAAGGACAGGACCTAACCTAAGCCACATCCTCTGAGACAGCCGGGCAGGCACCACTGACCCTCTCTGCCGGCCGGGCCCCCCTCCCCCTTCCCCTGTCCCTGCACAGCTCCCATAGGTCCCCACTGGCTGAGTCAGGCACAACACGTTTGCAGCCACAGGGCCGATTTAGCAGCTAATGAAAAATGCGAGAATGAACAAATGAAGCAGCTACTGCAGTGGGGAAAAGACGTTCATCAAATTCGTTGTCTCTGAGAAACTGATGCAGCCAGCACATGCCCCCGCACAGGATGAGGCTTCTGCTTCTAAAGAAACGTCCTGGGGTTAGAGGAGAGGGGGTGCTGCCTTTCCCATCTCAGAGCTCTAGGAGGAGTCTGTGCTCCCCCTCCTGGTATTCTTAACACCCAGAGACCCCTCTCCAGTCCAGGCAGGAATGTTCCACGCTGACCGCCTCCAGAAAGCAGAGAACAAAGAGGCACTTCTTGACTTCAAGCCTCTAAACCAGTGGTTCTCAACCTTGGCTGCACATTAGAATCACCTGGGAATCTTTTTAAAATCCTGATTTCTGGGCCTCATCCTCTGGAAATTCTGTTTCTTTGTTATGGGGTGGGGCCACAACATTAGTAACAAAGAAACAGAATTTCCGGAGGATGAGGCCCAGAAATCAGGATTTTGAAAAGATTCCCAGGTGATTCTAATGTGCAGCCAAGGTCGAGAACCACTGCTCTAAACAGACTTGACCACTGCGGGCAAAGACCTGCAGCTGAGAGGGGGCAGGTTCTGGGTGTCGAGGTCCAGAGCATGGAAGACCTCCTGGGGGAGCAGTGGATCTGGAAGCCTGTGTGCTGGGTCAGAGACACGCCTGCCTCCCACCCTCCCCTGCCCTGCACATAGACGTGCCTGGACTGGGGTGAGGAGGAGCAGGAGAACTAGGGGGAAGGAACACTGCATGTTTGTTGGCGGCCATGTAAAAAGGACTGTGACGCTCCCCTCCCGCTGAGTCACTCCCTACGGCAGCAGGAGATGGAGGGTCTGAGAGCAGCCACACAGCTTTGTGGCCGTGACCAAGGCACCAAGATGGTGTCCATGCAACGGGGCTGAGGAGGTGTCAGAGGACCTCAGCCCAGAAAACCCAATAGCTCTTTGTGTGAGAGAGAGAAGGTGGCAGGGAGGGAGGGAGAGAGCAAATTGGACTCAAGAGACCTCAAGGCCCAGATGAGGAGAATATACCAGGGATCAGCATGGACTTGAGCTCTGAGGTGAGGGCCAAGGGCAGCTGGGTGGGGGCCGGCCCAGACAGAAGACTGAAGTCCAGATGTTCTTGACCCTGCTCGGTTCCTCGGCACCTCTGCCTGAGATAGAAACTGTCTGACATGGAAGTACAACTCCAGAGAAGGGGGTGGGGAACCCAAGTTAAATAATATTTTGTTTTTGTTTTTTCACTTGGCAGAATGGGGGCTGAAGTTGAAGTTAGGTTTGGTTACGAAACAATAAAGAAAGCAACATTTCTTGCACACCCGACTGTGTGGTCTGAGTTTGCTGCTGCCTATAAACCGAGAAAAAGTTGTAAAATGAAGTACTAATCTCTAAGGTTTAGGTCAGACCGAGGAGTAGTGCCACTCAGCCAGAAGCTGGCTCATGGCTGGCCAGTGCAGTGATGGTGGCAGGAGCTTCTCCCACCTCCGTGGCAGCACTAAGAATGTCCAACTAACAGTTTAGGCCCGACCCTTGGGGGCCTAAGCCTTTAGTCGGACATCCCCCCAGGTCTCCCTGGCTGCCAGAAGGATGTCTGACTGCAAGCTTAAGCCTGATCCTCTGGGGAGTGAGCCTAAGTCAACAGGTGGATATCCCCCAAGGGGTCCTGGACTGCAAATGGGCGCAGGCCGGGCTGAGGGCCACCCCCCCCCCCGAGTGCACAAATTTTGTGCACCAGGCCTCTAGTTATTAATAACTAGTTTAACTACAACGGTATCAACTATACTACTTCAACATTCCATGGCTCACATGAGGAGCTGAGTACAATTTATTCTTACCTCTTGGTATGGCATGGAATCGGCCTTAAAACCATTGGGCATTAATTCCTCATCTGGAAGCAGTTGATGTGATATGGCAGAGTAATAATGTAATTTAAGTCAGAGTGCTGCTATTCCTGACTGTGGAAAGTCACTAATGAGAAAAAAAAAAAATACATGCATAGTATAATCAAAGTTTGATAGATGTTTTCAAGATAAAAGTTATGTGCAGTTTCTAAAACTGAGCCTAACTTCTCATTTCATTAGTCAGTTATAAACCAAGTTAATGTTTCTTTTTTTTTAATATATTTTATTGATTTTTTACAGAGAGGAAGGGAGAGAGATAGAGAGTCAGGAACATCGATGAGAGAGAAACATCGATCAGCCGCCTCCTGCACATCTCCTACTGGGGATGTGCCCGCAACCAAGGTACAATCGAACCTGGGACTTTTCAGTCAGCAGGCCGACGCTCTATCCACTGAGCCAAACCGGTTTTGGCAATGTTTCTTAATAAAAATCTTGCAAATCCAGGTTTAGGATCATTTCCCTTTCCTTTGAAATTTTCTCTTTTAAAGTTTTTAAATAGATATTTCACACCCCTCTTCTAAATATATTCTACCACTTATTTTCCATTTAGCAATAATTTGAATTTGATATATAAAGAAAACCTGGAATGACCTTAGTCCAGAAACAAGAGCAGCCCGCCATCCCCTGTGATTTAATCAGTGGGTCTGGCTGTGAATTTTTCCAGTGAGTGAGCTCGGTAATGAGCTGCTTATTTTCCCCGTTATCATAATAGAAAGGGCACGAACCAGAAACTGGTTCCAGCAGGAGTGCCTCGTGACTGCCAGGTAAGAGGAGTTGCTTTGAGAATGCGCCTGTGACTCAGCTCTGTGAAGTTCACCAGCATGCTTCTCCGAGATAAAGACTACATGGCAGAATGAGAAATCTCTTTAAGCCTCTTAGTAGAGAAGAAGGATTCTGAATACTGAAGCTCTCCTAAAACTCAAGGGATGCTGATTGCTGATCTAGATAAGAATGGAGCGAAGTCCTTGGTTTTTTATGGTACTGAGATTAGCACCATTTATGGTCCTGTTGATTTCTAAGAGATGACAAGCTTCGTTGACTTCACATCTGACTCTTAGCCCAATGTGATTTTCAGCTCTCTAAGCTATAGGAATTTGTGCCAAAACGTGCCTCATAATATAGTTGCTTCATACATATGTCAATACTTTTACATTCCCTATTGAATTCAGTTTCTCAAGGTTTCCAGTGTCATATTTATATTTGTTTAGTCCTGAGACTAGTGATTTGCACATATACCTAAATAGACCTATTGTATAATAAGGGGGGTGATTCCTCTCTTTTAGGTATTCTGAAGATTTTTTTCCCTCTAGTTATCCAGTGTTATTCTTTGACTCCCTGGTGACAGACTACTTATTAAATGTATGAAATTATTTATATTTTACTAGAGGCCTGGTACACAACAATTCATGCACTCCGGGGGCAGGAGGAGTTCCTCAGCCTGGCCTGTACCCTCTCGCAGTCCAGGACCCTTCAGGGGATGTCCAACTGATGGCTTAGGTCTGTTCCCTAGGGGATCGGGCCTAAACTGGCAGTCATACATCCCTCTGGCAACCCAGGAGCCCTTGGGGGATGTCCGACTAATGGCCCGTGGGGGACGGGCCTAAGCCATTAGTCGGACATCCTTAGCACTGCCATGGAGGCATGAGCTGGCTTCTGGCTGAGCTGCGCACCCCCTGTGGAACTGCACTGATCAGGGTGCAGCTCCTGCATTGAGCATCTGCCCCCTGGTGGTCAGTGCATGTCATGGCGACTGGTTGTTCCGCTCTTAGGGACAATTTACATATTACCCTTTTATTATATAGGATTATTTGTGACTTACAAAAGCAGCAATATCTATGTTTCAACTTAAAGTCTTCACAAGTCATAAACTTAAATAAAAGTTACATTAATAAGCTAAACATACTGTAAACTGTATGTTATATTTAAAATGCCATATTTGGATATCTGTTAGATGAGCTTTAGAGTGTAAGTTCTTGGAGGTGCTTCTCAATATTTTAGATTAAAAAAAACACACACACACATAAACTCTCTTTTTCCATAAGAAATCTTTTTATGTCTTAGCTTAGGTTTCACAATATAAGAATGTACTAGTTGCTACCTAAACTAATTTATATATTATTCTGAGAAATTTATGAAACATAAATCTAGCTTGAATGCAAGTTATGATGGAAAGAATTATTTTAATACTAGAGGCCCAGTGCACAAAATTCGTGCACTCGGTGCTGGTGGGGTCCTTCAGCCTGGCCTGTGCCCTCTCCCAATCCAGGATCCCTCGGGGGATGGCCGACTGATGGCTTAGGCCTGCTCCCCACGGGCCTAAGCTGTCAGTCAGACATCCTTAGCACTGCCATGGAGATGGGAGAGGCTCTTGCCACTGCCACTGTGCTCACCAGCCATGAGCCCAGCTTCTGGCTGAGTGGTGCTTTCCCTGTGGGAGTGCACTGACCATCAGGGGGCAGCTCCTGCATTGAGTGCCTGCCCCCTGGTGGTCAGTGCGCTTCATAGCGACCTGTCATTCCACCATTCAGTTGATTTGCATATTAGCCTTTTATTATATAGGATTTGTAGATTGCATAAATATTAATACTGTAACTCATTGCATTATAACATATAAAATGTTTATTCATCCACTTAACAAGCATTTCTTAAATGCCCAACATGGGGAGGGGCACTGACTCTGGGGATACAGACATGAAGGAAATGACCTATATCTTCTCAAGGAACTACAAAAAGGAGATGAACAACATCCACTGTTTATATACTTATGTCACTGATAGTCTTACTTTATGTAATGAAATCATCCTCTAGTGCAGTGGTTCTCAACCTTCTGGCCCTTTAAATACAGTTCCTCATGTTGTGACCCAACCATAAAATTATTTTTGTTGCTACTTCATAACTGTAATGTTGCTACTGTTATGAAACATAATGTAAATATCTGATATGCAGGATGGTCTTAGGCGACCCCTGTGAAAGGGTCATTCGACCGCCAAAGGGGTTGCGACCCACAGGTTGAGAACCGCTGCTCTAGTGATTTATGCTCTAATTTATTGGGTAAAGAAAATTCTTTCCTCTATTATTATAGTTTACCATCTAAACAATTGTGACATAAATGTGTATATGTTATTCTAAGGATTAAGTACCATAATTCTGTCTAAATCTTTTCTTTCTAAGCCTGTGTCTAGTGAGAGAAAGGCTTTAGGAACCAAGGCTTTTTTTTACTTGAGGGGGCCTTTTAGAGATCAAAAGTATAAGGCAAAACAGTTCACAGAGAAATGCTAATTAGTGCCAACTCACTCTTACTGCCTCCTGTTCAAAGCTATTTTAAAGAGCTATCAAGTGAACCTGTGAACATACCCACTCACAATAACGGAGGCGGAAGGCTTTCTACTGCTCCCAAGCCTGCATTGGGCCTGATGTATCTGCATGGGTAGCACCTGAGCCTTTTACTAGGCAGGTGGGAGTCTGTGAAAGTTATGTGGTAGTGTGAGCCCTGCCTCTTCGTAGTCACAATCTTGTGAAAGCCCTTCCTTTAGTAACTTCTATTTAAAGAACAAATACAGCAAAAGTGATGTCACTTCCAGGATTAGGTTATAAAAATATCAGCACTCCCTCTTTTGTTCTCTCGCTGGAACATTCTGATGAATCCAGCTATCATATGTGAGCTGCCCTTTAAAGGGCAGCCTCCAGCCAACAGGCAGTGCACCATCCCACGGGGAACTGAAGCCTGCCAACAGCCCTGTGCCCGAGCTCAGGAGCAGATCCTGTGCCAGTTGAGCCTTGGGATGATGGCGGTCTGGGATACCACCGTGACTGCAGCACGTGAGAGAGCCTGAGTCAGAGGAACCAGCAAAGCGGCACCAGAAACCTGACCCACAGAAACTGTGAGATGATGACAATGGGTTATTTCCAACGACCACGTTTAGGGGTCATTTCTTACACAGGAAGAGATAACTAATACAAATTTTTATCTCCTATGGTTGAAATGAAAGATTTTAGCTATGAAGTAAGATGAAAGTAGGATTGCTGAATCAAGGGAAGGCAGATTAGATTCATGATCATAGGCCATTTTGGGGTGTTTTTTTTTTTTTTTTTTGCTCTCAATTAATATATTGAGAATCAAGTGAAGTAAATGAGGACAACCAAAGGAAACAGAACTTTTTAACAGGTCAAGTTTCAACTGGAAAAAAATATATATATAAACCCCAGAGACACAGTTAATCAGTGAGAAATCCTTTTAATTGTGGTATCAACACAATATTTATGAACAGGATCAATTCCAATGGCCATTACAATTAATTTTAAGATATTCAAAGACTTCAAAATATTAAAATAACACACATATACATGCAGGAATTCCTCAGAGATATTGCAGGCTTGCTTCCAGATTACAGCAATATAACAAGTAGTAATATTTTGCTGGTGGAGGGTCTTGCCTTCAATTTGTAAATAACCCAACACCTGTGAAGTGTAACAAAGTGGAGCTCAAGAAAACAAGGTATTCCTGTTTACTTACTAGATAGGTGAACTTCGGAAAATTACTTGACCACCCTATCCTCTGTTTCTGTATGTCTGAAAGAAAGATTGTCCTAGCCATCCCTTAGGATTGCAGAAATGGGAAAATGTGTGCAAATCGCTCAGTGCAGTACCTGGATCCTACCTGCATGATTTAACTTTCCTCTCTCATTGTATACAGTGTATGAGAGTCTCATTCATTGATTATGGCCACTCGGTATTTAACTTGAATAATGAATGCCCAAATGCTCAGAGGAGCCTTAGAGGCTGTGAGAGATGCTGGTCTATCTGCTCATTGAGGCTTCACCATAGTGAGTTCTGGGGAGAGAGCTTTTATAATCACAGTCAGAAGTTTCCTAATTTGCTTCCAAGTGTGGAAGTGGAGTTCACATTTCCAGAAAGAAAATCCATGTTAACACCCACTCTTCAACACATATATAGATCTAAGTCTGTGACATGCTGTCTTAGTTGAGTTCTGCTTTGTTGGGGCTGCCTGAAACAGAATTGTTATTTTCCAAATAGCCATGGAGGCTCTGTTTATTTCTCTCCTTCTTTGTTTCCTTCCTTCCTTCCTTCCTTCCTTCCTTCCTTCCTTCCTTCCTTCCTTCCTTCCTTCCTTCCTTTGTGTCTGAAATATCAGTTGGTAAAAAGTCTGCATTTTTTACCACATTGATTTTTTTACTCTCATCTGGCATTAAACTTTGACCTAGATTAATTCTTCAAAATTATCACATAGTGTTTTAAAGCAGCCAGTGTCAGAAACCCAAGTAAGGGAGGAAGGGAAGACACAGTTATTGGTGAATTAAAAGTACTTCTTCCTGGAAAATGGCAATCCTGGGATTACTAATTATTCTGTACTTACAATATGTCACACTTGGAAAGTAATGGACACCAACTCTAGCAAAAAAGGGAATCTATTAAAACAATACAAAGACACTCAGGCTTGAACGGAAAGGAACTTTTCACCCAGAGAAGGTCTCCATAGCAAGAACCACAGTCTTGGTTCTTGGATAGTCTTGCTCAGGTACTACTGCTAGAAGAGGTAATAACTGAATAGATTTGTTGTTGTTGTTTTCTCCTACATTTTACTAAAATTTCAAAGTGTAATGTCCAAAGCATTATACTAACTGGATAATAACAATTATAATCAAAACAGGTATCTAAACTTGAAGAATCCACATTCTAAGGGGAAAGACACGAATACAAGCAAACAAATTTTTAAAATGCAGTAAGTGCAGAAATAGAGGTGTTGTGTGTTCTTTAAAGCCCAGCTGGTCCCAGCGGCAATAAAATTCATAGTGTCTGGGGCACAGCAGGCATGCACAGGAGTAATAGGAGCAAGACAGGAAAGGCAGCTGAAAACACACAAGAAGGGACTTAAACACAGTGGCAAGGAGATTGTACTTCATTTTCTCAAAAATAGAAAGACAGCAAGGTTAATGTGTTAATTAATAACTCTGCTGGTTTGATTGAAGTGGAGAAAGATGGGCAATAAGAGGCCCAAGCAATAATCTAAGGCCAAAATGATGAGGGCCTGAAGTGAGGTTGTAGCAGTGGATCATGCAGAATCAACAGGGGTGAGTGGCTGATTGACTTTCAGCATGAAGTCAATGGGGAGATGGTAACAGTATAAATACATACATACATACATACATACATACATACATACATAGGAAAAGCAGATTTGTCCAGGGTAGAGAGAAAACCTTTCATGTAGATACATACCATACGACATCTGAAGCGTTTTTTAATGTGAAGAAGGAATTTGAGCACATATAATGATGTGAAATTACATATTTTTGTTGTAAAACGTTACATGGGGCAGTAATTCCATTAGCACAGCAGAGTTTGTTTTTTAGTTGCTATTTTCTAAGAACTTAACTCCAGTGCTATGAGTGAGTGACTTTAATGTAGTTTATTCGGCGGTGATTTAATATAAAATCTTCTTTCTCTGGCTGCTGTTTTAATCTTCTAGAACTAATTGTAGCTCTGTTGATAATCTACAAGACACAGTTTGTGTTTACAGTACCTATCATTGAAGTTAGTGGTGAGGTCTCATTTTGATTAAGTCTTTGAGAAAGCAATTTTCTCATTTGAAAAATCATCTGCGAAATCTTTCCTATAACTTCTTACCTTGAAAGACTACAGCCCTAGGACAGAGGAAAACTTATCTAAGTAAAGGGCCGGTCAGGGAAAAGTGTGAAGTCTAATGTTCTGAGAACATAACTGGCAGACAGTTTGAGTCTTCAATTTGTTAGAATGAAGAGAATTTGCTAGAATGTTGAAAAGTACCAATTGGCAACTGACTCTTCACACTGTTAATTGACTGACTTCATTAATGTATTTAAACATAAGAAGTCTCTTACTTAATTGCTCAGCCAACAAGATATTTTTCCAACTTTTCTGAGGTATAATTGGCATACAAAAATTGCCTATAACTAACATATGTAATTTAGTGAGTTTGGACAAATGTATACACTTGTGTTACTATCACCACAATCCAGGTAATATATTCATCACCTCCCAAAGTCTCCTTATATTCCTTTGTTTTTGCCCCTTTTTTAAAATATATTTTATTGATGTTTTACAGAGAGGAAGGGAGAGGGATAGAGATAGAAACATCGATGAGAGAGAAACATTGATCAGCCGCCTCCTGCACAACCCCCCCCCCATACTGGGGATGCACCCGCAGCCAAGGTACATGCCCTTGACCAGAATCAAACCTGGGACCCTTCAGTCCACAGGTCGATGCTCTATCCACTGAGCCAAACCGGCCAGGGCTACCCCTTTTTTATGGTAGCATAGGACACTTGACGAGATCTACCCTCCTAGAAAAAATTTAAGTACGCGATACTTTAGTTAACTCTAGGCCCTCTATAGTACAGCAGATCTTTTGACACTTGCTCATTTTGTATAACTATAACTGTATACCATTGAATAATTCCCCATATGCCCTTCCCTTCATCCTCTGGTGGCCATTATTCCATTGTATACTTCTATATTTTGACCTATGTTATATCCTTTAAAGTTTAGGAATCGCTAGACCCAGAGTTAGATACGGAAAATTGAGATAAAGTATTTGACAGTATTTTCTTTCAAATAATAACACATAAATCTATATACACACATGTATATGTGTATATATATGAGAAATAGAAGTCTCAGGTTGCAAAGAGGACAGGCATGAGTGAATACATTTGTGATTAATTGCTTTTTTTGTTTTGTATATCTGATAAATGGGTAAATATAGATTTTGACCTGTAAATGTATATTTTTGTTTGAGATGTAGAGTATAGGCCTTGATAAAACTCTCACAGAATCTTTGTTGTTATTGACACACAAAGCTTTTAATTTCTTTGCTTTTTTATTGCTATTAAACAGATTTATTTTTTGACTTTTATATTCTTGAAGGATTAATGAAGAGAGATATCTAGCAGAAGTTACATACATTAACTGTTTGATTTCCATATGGTATTGCTAGTTCCAGTTTGCACAGTCTGAAATTACCTATTTTTACCTCAAATATATTAATTATATTTGAAAGGAATCGTTATTCAAATATTTAGGGTATTACATAAACTATCATATTTTCTTGTTCATCCAAGTAGCATCTTAATATTTAATGAAGAGAAAAATCAATTTACAGATTTTAAAAACAACATTATATTTAAATATCTAATCTAAGGAACTACATAAAGTGGGTCATGAGCCATCAGGAGATATTAAAACCTGAAAGCCTAATTGTCTATGACAATGGCCAGCACTTGCCCTCCTCCATGTGCCCTCTGCTCTGGTTTTCTGTTTTCCTGTCAGAATTGGATGCACATATGGTTATTCTGTGTTTGTCTTGTTCTTGATTTTAGTGTAAGTGGCCCTTTCTCACAAATGATTTGGTCTTTGATTTTGTCAAATTTCTTTTTATAGGTAATAAATTGTGGCAAATTAATTTATGAAGTTGGTAGAGTCACAAAGGAGAGTCAGAATGAAGGGAATGGCATTGATAAACTAGATATTCTTTGCCTCTTGATTTTTTTTATTTATTTTGTATACTAAAAAGAGAAAATAGTGTTTCTGGACATGAAAATACAATCTGCTAATTGTTATATCAAAATCTCTGCTCTCCCAAATTCTGTTCCCATTTCAAATCTGTTTGGTTGCTTACTACCTTCTTAAAGTATTTTATCAAGTTTGTAGTGCAATCTTCATTATCATTACTATCCTATATAATAAAAGGCTAATATGCAAATTGCCCCCTTGGGAGTTCAACCGACCAGGAATTCAACCGCTTGCTATGATAAATTGCACATGGTATAATAACCATACAAATCAAGTTAAAACAAATAACTCCAGAAAACTGCCTAATGTGTCTTTCCAGTCATTTCTCCCCCGTCTACCCTGTAATTAGCACAATGAATGATCTGAATCACTATTATTAATTGAACCTGATCTAGTGGAATTTTATGGAATGTACTCTTTTTAAAAAATATATTTTTATTGATTTCAGAGAGGAAAGGAGAAAGAGAGAGAGATAGAGAAATCAATGTTGAGAGAGAATCATTGATTGGCTGCCTCCTGCATGCCCCCCTCTGGGGTTTGAGCCCACAACCTGAGCATATGCCCCTGACTGGAAAATACTCTTTTGAGTCTGGTTTCTTTCACTGATAAAAATGTTTTAAAGATTCATCCATGTGGTGTAATTATCAGTAGTTCACTCTTTTTATAGCCAAATAGTGGTCCATTTTTGAAAATATGTCAAAATTGATTCATTTATTTGTTGGTGGATACTGAATTCTTTCCAGTTTGGGCTCCTATGAGTGAACATTCTTATACAAGTCTTGTATAGACACGTGTTTTGATTTCTCTTGGGGAAAATCCTAGGAGTGATATTGTTGAGTCACAGAGTAGCTCTATGCTTAATATTTTCAAAACTGCTTTTCCAAAGTGGTAGTATTATTTTACACTCCCATCAGTAAAGTATGAAAAGTCAAACTGCTTAATAGCCTTGCAAGCAATTGAAATTTGTCAGTCTTTTAAAAATGTGATATATAATGGAATCAAATTGTGGCTTGAATTTGCATTTCTCTAATACTTAGGATGCTGAGAACATTTTCATGCACTTGGTCATTTATATATACTCCTCAATAAAGTGTACAGTGGGGCCTTGACTTATGAGTGTCCCGACTAAGGAGTTTTTTGAGGTACCAGCTGTCTCTCGGCCAATTTTTTGCATTGAGTTGATAGAGTAATTTGAGTTAACGAGCTCCTTAACGAGCTCCGTCTCGGAACGAATTAAACTCATAAGTCAAGGCCCCACTGTATTTTCAAATGTTTGTGTATCTTTATTAGCTTGTTTGACTTTATATTATTGAGTTATAGGAGTTTTTTCTTTAATGCATTCTGGATATATTATAGTTTCTTTAATATAATCTAGATATAAGTCTTTTCATTTATATTTGTTTTCCAAATAATTTCTTCCAGTCTATGGCTTGATTTTTCATTTTTCAATCTTGTCATTTGACGAGCAGAAGTTATTAATTTTGATGAAGCCCAGTTTATCATTTTATTCTGAGTCTTTTTGTATTCTGTCAAAAAAAATCCTTGTCCACTCTATGTTTGCAAAGATATCTTCCTATATTTTGTTCCAGAAGCTTTGTGGTTTTAATTTTTATCTTTAGGTCTATGATCTATCTACAATTAATTTTTGTGTAGGTGTGATATAGTAGTTTCTTCTCATTTTAATCTTTTCAAACTCCAATTGTTCCAAAACCATGTTGAAAAGATGATTTCTTTCTCATTAAGTTACATTGGTGCTTTTGTTGACTGACAATTGAACATATGTATACTTGGGTCTAGTCATGGTCTATCTGTTTCTGTCCCAGTGATATATTTATATAGCTTGGTGACAATTGTACATTATTCCCATAACTGTAGCTGCATCTAGCTGTATTGTAAACATTAAAATTAGGGAAAATAAGTAAAATCAGGCATGATGTATGTAATTATGTTTCCAAGATAATTTTTTGCTAAATTCTTGGCATTTCCACATAAATTTTAGAATTAGCCAGTCATATTCTTCATATAAACTGATGGAATAATGACTGATATTTTGTTAAATTATAGGCCAAACTGGGGATACCTAATATCTTGATAATATTGATTCTTTAAATTCATGAACATGGCATATTTCTCCATGCATTTGGTTCAAATCTTTATCTTTTGAGTTTGTCATAGGGAATTTCTTCAATTTGTTATATGGTAAATTATTACTCATTTTCAAATGTTGAACTAAATTTGCATTCTTTTCTTTTTCATTGAGGAATAATTGACACGTAACATTATATTCGTTTCAGTTATATAACATTTGATATTTATTTGGATGTATTTTAAAATGATCACCACACTAAACTTGCATTCTTGAGGTAAACTCCTCTCCTTGGTAATGTATTATCCTTAGGTATATTCTGGATTTACTTTGTAAAAGCTTTGTGATAGATTTTTCAATATGTTCATGAGTGATATATATATAAAATGTTTTACTGCTCTTCTCAGGCTTTGCTATGAGATTTACACTCTATTTTATTTCGCTCTCCAGTTACCTTCAGCACTCAAAGGAGATAACAAGTTGATCATCTCACTGTACTTACTATCTTGGCAGGTTGCATCAGTTTCTAAGCTGATGTAAAAACAACAACAATAAAAAAAAAAAAAAACCATACCACAAACTTAAATTTGGTGGCTTCAAATTACAGAAATTTATTCCATCACAGTTCTCCAGACCAGAAGTCCAAATCAAGGTATTGGCAAGACTGTACACCCTGAAAAACCTATAGGGGAGAATCCTTCCTTGCCTCTTCTAGCTTGTGGTAGATCTAGATAGCCCTTGACTTCTCACTACATAACTCCAATCTCTACCTCCATCTTCACATGGCCTTCAATTCTGTGTCTTCTATCTCTTATAAGGCATTGAATTTAGGTCTCACCTAGATAATCAAATGTGATCTTATCCCAAGACCTTTCGTATAATTACATCTGAAAAAAACACACACACACCCTTTTCCCAATTAAGGTCACGATCACAGTTTCTGATTGTTAGGCTATAGACATCTTTTTTGAGGGAACCCCTATGGTATCCATCAAGACTTGAATTTTGTTTCTGTTTAAGAAGGAACTCTTTATGTATGTTCAATTTTAAGCCCAAAGAATGTGTATACAGGTAAAGCACAGGGTAGAGCAAAAGGAGGCTTACAGTTGTGAGTACATGAAACACAAAGTTTATTCTTATATTATTATTTATTAGTTACTGTATTATTTTTCATATGAATAACTGAAGAAATATAGTTAATACAGAAAAATCTCAGGCAGGGATAAAGTCAGTTAATGTAGTAATTCGGGTAGTCGACAAGAAACTAAAACCAAATAATTGATAATACTGAATGTAAATAGATGATAGATAGATAGATAGATAGATAGATAGATAGATAGATAGATAGATGATAGATAGATAGCGATCATTAAAAAGGAAAAGATTCAATGTGCTGCTAAACCAACTTACAGTGGTTTTAAATATCTGCCATGTTAGTTACTTAAAGCCCAGACATAGCAAAGGCTATCGTCAATGAAATTAAGATAATAAAGCATCCAAGGCACACTAGGAGTCTAACATTAAGGTGATAGGCTGATGGAATAAGTCCTATTTTTACAGCTTGCTCAGCCTAACTGTTTGCACTGGAAGGACTCAGAGAACACTTCCTTGAACAAGGCATTTAGAAACCCATAGCCCTTCAGGAAAGGCTGAAGACTATGCTTAGACAATGAAGGACACGCCTCCTTACCAAGGCTCAGCTGGCCCCTACAACTGCTAACTACCCAACTTTGTTTCAGTAAAGGCAGATGCTGGGTTCCTGATATGTCACCATTCCCCAGGTGGCCCACAGCTACCTGGTGTCTGGCTGATTATATCGTACCAGTTCCATTAAAGAGGGGGCAGGAATTTAATGAGAATATGTGTGCATTCTGCATGCAGATTTCTCTTTCCTGACTGAAATACTTCAGCCTGCACTATTACTTAAAAATGTCTAGAATGCCTCAATCATCACTGTGTCTCTTCTACAACATACATATTCTCTAACTAAGGATTTTAGTTTATGTTTAAAGAAATGCAACAATGCTGTCAGACTTGTGAAATCTTGTTTTACTATGTGCTCCGTTATCTGGAAAGATCTTAGTCAATAGAACTACGGACTTGCCTGAGTCCATGGAATAACATGTTTTATAATTGTAATGGCCTCAGCCATGGGATAATCTCCTGTGGGTTGTTGATTTACAGGATGTAGTTAATCTCGCAGCAAATACATGGCTCACCATGAAAAGAATCCTTGCTTCAGGAATCAATTGCTATTGCCCTTGATAACTTACTTGCTGAATTTGTCAACGAAGTCACTAGCAAAACAACAGAGGGTAGAGGGAAAGGATGAGTTTGGTACATTATTCCTCCCCTTTCTCTTCCTACCTTATTGACGTTTGGGCAGTGGGTGTGTTCCTTAAGGACAAATCAAATCAGGTGCTCCTTGTTCCATGGTTTCAACTCTCACTGTCTCACTGGGCTCTGGCAACATCATCCCTTTGCGTTCCCTTTTCAAAACTAAGGGTAACAGCTCCCCCAGTTCATCCTCCCGCCACCCCCCATACCCGTGAGTGGTCCTTAGTACTTGACCATCCCTTGTTGGTTTACTGTCCAGAACTCTGCCTACACCTCTGTACATAATCCCCAAAATCAATCCTCTTTACTTAAACCCTTTGAGCACTCCATCTGTTTCCTCCCCCACACTGTAATTTATAGAATAAAGAACCATTTTAGTTACCCTGTGTTTATAATTTAGAATCACATATATAACCCATCTTGAGTGAACTTAAGTATAGCAGAAGAAATAAAGCATTGCTTAAACATAAAGCTATAATAAAATACTTGAAAGGTAATTCTTTAACAGAAATTCTTTAATGAATAATCATGAGTGGTTTTAGATAAGGCAGAAAATATTTACATATTTAGAATAACAAAAAATTTTAAACATTTGAAGAGAACTTAGAAATATTGTTTCAATTTATACCTATGGTGAGGTGGGTACAGGAGCCAGGTAAAGAACATGTGACCACAAATTTGGGGAAGCACTGGTGTGCTTCAAAGTGCGGTTGGGTCACCCAGACTATGCCTGGGATGTTATAAATTAGTGTGGAATGTACTGGAATTTAAATAGTATGAAATTTAATGTATGTTAATAAAAATACTATCCAAGATATTTTTAAAACTTCTTGCATTTACAAAAAATTCAATAGCCTTGTAATGGTTGAAAAACTAAAAACTGGTACAGTAGCACATCTAATTCTATGTGTGAAGGCTATGACCATTCACCTACTGCATACATCATACAGTTTCTGAAAAAGTAAACAAGTCATGAAAAATATGGGTGACTCAATATTAGTAGGTGAAACTCCAAACAAAGGACATCTCCTGGACTTACCAGAAAATAAGCCAAATAACTTCAATATCAAGTTAAATGGTAAAAGATAAAAGAACTCAATTTTGCAAAATGTGGCAGATAAGATCTCTAGAGCAGTGCTTCTCAAAGTACTATGTATATGTGTATATGTATATGTGAATCACCAGGAGATTTTTTTTTTAAAGTGAAGATTCTGACTCGGGAAGGGGGTATGAGATTCGGCATTTCTTCTCACAAACTCCCAGGTGCTGCAACGTGCTGGTCTATAGAGAAACAAGAGTCTAGATAACAATGCTCTGATTATATACGACTGTAAAATGAACAAGCTATAGTCCTATTAGCTGCTGAAAGTAAAGACATCAGCTAGAAATATTCTGCTGCTAAAGACAAATCCCTGACCCTGTTCACTGAATGCCAGGAGAGGTCTCCGGTCATTGCAGCAGACATTCCTCCGGAGATGTTTAACACTTTGGGCTGAGAGTCTTGCAGAGCAAAAAGGTGCTCTGGGTCCGCAGAGATGTTGACTGTTTGGGAAGTTGACCACGAATTCGGAGAGAATAGCTAAAGTGTTGAGAAACTGGAGCTATGTGGGGCTTGAGTCATATTAGAGGCTCTACAGAGGTATAAGGGATGAGGTACAAGGGCGATAGGTTCTAATTGCAGCTTTCTTGTCAAACGCTTTCTTCTCTCAGGAAGTTTTTAGTTGTGAAGCAGATAGTGTCGGGAGGTCCGTGGATCCGCACCTCACTCCAATACTGAGCAAGGTTCAGCCAGCAGGAGGACAGCCACACGGATGGAGACATACTCAGAAAAGTATTGGGATCATAAGTGATCAGATTCTTATCATTTATCATTTCAATAGAAATATATTCAGTTTATATTTTCTTATGATGCCTTTCTACAATCCCACAATTTTATATTCGAAGCTAATGTACATTTGGTGGGATATTAATCATATTACCCATTATAATAATTTCTGCCAAATAATCATCTTTATTTTTGTTATCCTGTTTTAGGTTGTTTTAATCTTTTGTGTCAAACCATTCTGCAGGCTGTTATCAATTTAAGCAAAGCCTGGTTAAAACTTGTCAGAAATCAAAATTTCAACATTTTATATGTGAGGGGAATGTTATAGCTAGTTCTGATTCATTTCAGATGATTCTGAATTTTAATTTAACCTAAATTAAAATAATTTAAATCGAATTGACTGTTAGATTTTAAATTAAATTCCTAATTTAGATGTTTTTCAAATTCAATTTAGAATTTTAATTTATTTGAAATATAAGCTAATTTGCATTAATTTTGAAATTCAGATTTCTTTCAGATTTAATTTGAATAAACAGCATTCCTTTTACTCTGCTATTTCAGCCCATGAGTGTAGATTAATTATGTTCTTTTATCACAGCTTCTTTCTTTCCCTCCTTCCTCCAGTGGCTTACCAAAAGTTAAGAGAAAAGGTCAGCTGCCTAGATATAAGCAAGAAAGGTGTGTATTGTAATGTAAAGTCAATAATAAGACCAACCAAGGGAAGTCAGTCTGACTTTTATGCACCAGCAGTTATTACAAACTGATACATTCTAAAAGAAATGCTATTGCTCTGTGATAGTAGTTTGTTGGCCTAGTTATAAATAGTGCTTGTGGTTAATGTTCAGTTTTAATAATATGAATATACATTCCAGGTTAGCACAATTTTATTACAATTTTTAAAAGACATTATATTTTATTTGGCAGCTAATTTGGAGAACTCCCTATGATATATTTGTGAACTCCGCTACCTGTCTTCATTTGGAGAGTAAGCTTATAATGGCTTAGAATCATTCCAATTAGCTTTGGTTATAATTCCTGTCGCCACCTCCAGTTGATATTATGTATTTCTATATTTAAACACTCAATTCAAACAAAGAGTGACAGCAGAGCTATTGTAAAGATGAAGAAAAGAACTTGAGTCACTTCAATTCTGTTACTTGATGTGACCACTCAGAGTTATTTTTTATTCATAATTTAAAAAAATGACAGAGCAGAAATTCAATGTATAATACTTTATTTCTTAAATGCAACTTTTAGTTCACTGATAAAATATTTTTGAATTTTAATATCTTTAAAATTAAAATTAAAATGTTTTAAATTGTTTTCTTTAGTTGATATTAAACTGTACTGTTATTATTTACTCCTATAACAGACCAATGCATAGGTGTCAGTCTTCCCCACCTTATAAAAAATACATTAGTATAATTAATAAAAATTAACCCACTGTTTTAGTTTCCCACTGTAATTAAGAAATATTAATTCCCTGTTTTAGTTTAATATCACAGTTTGCACTGTGATATTACTTGTTTGTCTGCTTGTCTTATTGTGGCATGATTTTATATACTATATATATATATATAAAATATTTATTGTTGAAAGTATTACATATGCCCCTTTTTCCCCCATTGACCCCTTCTAGCCTGCCCCTGCCCCCTGCCCCAGGCCTTCACCACCCTATTATCTGTGTCCATGGGTTGTACATATATGCATACATTTCTTTGGTTGACTTTTCCTACCCACCCACACACCCACCCCTGCCTTCCCTCTGAGTCTCCACAGTCTATTCCATTCTTCTGTCTGTGGATCTATTTTGTTCAACAGTTTATTTTGTTCATTAGATTCCACATATGAGTGAGATCATGTGCTGCTTGTCTTTCTCTGTCTGGCTTATTTTGCTTAGCATAATACTCTCTAGGTCCTCCAGGCTGTCTCAAAGAGTAAAAGATCCTTCTTTTTTACTGCTGTCTAGTATTTCATGGTGTAAATGTACCACAGCTTTTTTATCCACTCACCTACTGATGGGCAGTTGGGCTGTTTCCAGATCTTAGCTACTACACATGTACTAGTATATTTCAATGAAGGAAAATTTTCACTGCCTTTTTCTAGCCATTATTTTATTAATTATATGTCTTGATTGCTATGCTAAAAAATGATCTGCCCTGCTCCCAGTGTCAAATATCTAGGAATACCATTCTGTTCCTCCATCCCTTTCCTCCTCTATTTCTCCAAACCCAAAGTGTGAGAATATAAGGGTTGAGTGGACTTTGGTGACTCTCCTGAATCTACAAGTTCTGAATCACATGTTAGGTGCTCAGGAAACACTCATTATGGAAAGTACCATATTATGCCTATTTTCCTTATATTTTAATATATTGGGTTATTTTATGAGAAAGAAAGAAAGAACAATTAAATGCCTATTAGGATTATCATAGATTATATTGTCACTTGGAATTCAAATTTTCTTAAAGAAAATGCAATTATAAGAAAAATCTATGAAATTCTCTTCAAAGAATGAAATAAAATTGAATGACTAAAAAGACTGTGGAGAGAACTGTTAGGATAAATACATAAGTCCACTATTTCACTTGAGTTATATTCTGTACCTTTCAAGTTCCTGAAGAGCTACAGAAAATTTACCAACTCTGTGACTATGAATATATAGAAGAAACTGTTGTTTGAGTCACAGCCTTAAAGACGTTTTGTTGTAGCTGAGTATGAGCAAACAGTTGGAGATTTCTCTATGCTCTAAAAAGTAAGCCAGACTTTATTACTTCCGCACGGTACTCATCACTAGAAGTGAATCACAAAGACAGAAACCCAGACATTAGGCATGAGTACCTTTATGACTTTTGTACTGTGAACTTCATTTTTCTGTAACCTCTACAAGCAAGGACTCTGGAGAGAGACAACTTCGGTGTGAATAGCCTGTTAGTCACTTAGCTGTGTGATCTTGCAGGTGACTTAGCCTCTCGTTGGAAAAAACAAACAAACAAAAAGCTGCCTGTGAGTGCTAGGTGGATTAACATATGTAAAATGTTTAGAACATATTGACATAGGTAAAGTACTTAGGACAACATAGAAATGCATGTTATCGCTATTATTGCAATAAGTAACATATTATTAATATACTAAACATGTATGTGTCTTTGGTTCTTTAACTTTATTTCAATCCAGTGCAGTATGACTAAATGACAAGTAAGTGATTTTCTTAAAGTCAGCAAAATGGAGTTAGAAAAAATATTTGAACTCTTTCATATAGTTTGGTGCAACTATAGTTGATAGAGGGCTTACTTTAACATTAAAAAACATTTTACCTCATTTCTCTTTCCCAATACCAGTTACATAGCCTGCAGTTGTTAGTATTTTTTGTGATACATTCTTGTGAGTCATGGAGGATATGGCAAGTGCTCTGATAAAAGTGTGTGGTTTGTAATGTGCTGATTGTTGAGATTATGCTCTTCCTAAGAGACTATCGATAATGATTCTGAGAAATTGGGGCAAGAACAACAGAACACGTGGTTTTGAAAGACAAGTCTGAGGCTACATCCCAGATACAAAATGACTAACCATCCTTTCTTCTGAGTGATTGCTGCCTTTTTAACAACAATATCCCCAGTTCTTCTTCATTCTCCCACCTAATAAGCCTAAATAATATACTGAATTACTCCCAATTCTTGACAGCACTCCATGTAAAATTCCCCTTATCCCTGCTTAGAATAATCTACACATGTCCAAACTCTCTAAGAGACATGCTGTTGTCCAGTTCCTGTGATATGCCATCTCTTGCTACAGTAAGTCAAGAACCTTTTCTTTTTTAAGCTACAGGTATGATTCCTGTGGTTTTTTGTCAATGGGCTTGAAATTATTCTCTACCTCAAAGGATATAAAAATCTATAAAAGAGAACTGCACACTACACAATCTTCATCTGTCATGTGTCTGTACAACTACACTGTATTCCATAGTTGACCATCCTGGTCATTAATCGGCTGTGAAGCAGAAAAGTTAGAAAAGACAGTGTTTTATCTGCACTAATGTCACTTTAATAAATCAGTAGTTTGTCTTTCCAAGTCTATTCTAGTCTCCAAATCATCTATAACAGTGGTTGGCAAACTCATTAGTCAACAGAGCCAATTATCAACAGTCCAAGGATTGAAATTTCTTTTGAGAGCCAAATTTTTTAAACTTAAACTATATAGGTAGGTACATTGTTATTAATTTAATTAGGGTACTCCTAAGGCTTAGGAAGAGCCACAGTCAAGGGGCCAAAGAGCCACATTTGGCTCGCGAGCCGCAGTTTGCTGACCACGGATCTATAAGATTAAAATAAATAAAAATAACTCTCCTTGTTTTCTAGATTTATTTTTATTTTTTAAAATAAGAAAGCGCCAAAACCGGTTTGGCTCAGTGGATAGAGCGTTGGCCTGCGGACTGAAGGGTCCCAGGTTCGATTCCGGTCAAGGGCATGTACCTGGGTTGTGGGCACATCCCCAGTAGGAGATGTGCAGGAGGCAGCTGATTGATGTTTCTCTCGCATCGATGTTTCTAACTCTCTATCTCTCTCCCTTCCTCTCTGTGAAAAATCAATTAAATATATTAAAAAAAAAATAAGAAAGCAACCCATAGGAAAATGCTATTAAACTAAGATTATAAAATCACTGTATATTCTATTATTTTTAAGCAGAATGTGGGAATATATAATATTATTTAGGAATGCATAGATTTCTATTTTATGAAAATAGTTCATTTTAAAATTGATAGTCTATCACATTAGGGAGGATACTGTCAATATTCATGTCCTTCTCTTTCTTTCATGTTTCTGCTAGACACTATTGACAAGCAAAACCTTAGTACATAAAAACTGTATAAGTCCTTGTTGCATGGTTTAAATAATATATCTGAGTAACAGTACCATTTAATAGTTCTTTTACTCTTTTTTATTTATTTTTCTTTTCTTTTCTAGTTTTACTTTTATGTTTTATTAGGAATTTCTCCAAAGTGTTTAAGCTTTCAGAGTAATTCATAGAATTAGGTCTTTCGCATCTTTATTTCCTAATGAAAATCACATTGGTCTATAAAAAATTCAAGAATAGCCCGGCTGGTGTGGATCAGTGGATTGAGCGTCAGCCCATGCACCAAGAGGTAGCTGGTTTGATTCCAGGTCCAGGCACATGCCCAGGTTTCAGGCTCGATCCCCAGTAGGGGGCATGCAGGGGGCGGTGGATCCATGTTTCCTTTGCATCGATATTCCTCTCCTTCTCCCTTCCTCTCTCTCTAAAATCAATAAAATCATATTTTTAAAAAAAGAATAAAGAAATAATTTTAGCCACAGCAGACTGAAGAATTCAAAAATGAGATGGAGCTCCCTAACCCACCTAAACCAGTCTAAACACCATGTTTTCTCAATCTAATATTTTTATCACATTTCTTGCTGTATTTGATGCTGGAGGAGATGAGGAGCTGTAGTGGTGTTTGGGTGGCAGGCTCACTACACTGTGAAATGAAGCTCCAAAATAGATAATGCCTGCATTCGATAAGCCCTCAAAAGTAACTAGGCTTGTAATTCTATTATGAACACTGGTCAGGTTATTACTGTAGGTAGATGCACAACTTGAGGCTTATTGAATTTTAATCTGCTTCTGCACTTCCAGCCGTTAAACAGAGTTGCATAATAGGCCTGTATTTTTCACTGAGAATTGCTGTAAAACAAAAAAATATCCACTAGCAACAGGCAGAACAAGGAGCCATTATTTTTAAATGTCACATTAAAGATCAGCCTGAAGGAGCCTCATCACTTTAAAGCCAGAAGCTGAGTGAACAACATTTTGCACCCCAGTGATTTATCATCAGTCTAGATTTTAGAACTAGAGCCAGACAACTCAGAAGTGGCCACAAGGAGCGAATGGGAGATCGAGGGCTGGCAGAGGAGCCTAGCCCACCTGGCAGATGACTTTTCTCACAACATACACAGTATAAAGCTAATGTTACTATTATTATTGGATTGTATTTTAGATTTTAAATAATGTCCCCTGGAAGCATTCACAACATATTTTTGAATAAGGCAGACTGAAATCCATTAAGGGTGGCTTATAAAAACTATATGTAGACATAGTTTTCATTTTCATTTTTATATGGACATAAGTTTTTTTCTTATTTTGTTTTTATTTCTATTAATGAAATAGGTAACAGTTCTATGAAAAGTGATCCACTATAAAAAATTTGCAACTACATAAAATTTTTAAGGAAAGGAAAAACAATAACCTACATTCCCACTATTACTATTTTGTGATTTTTCTTTCTATGCACAATATTTTTATTGCTGTTTATAAATAACTATGATTAGGATACATAAGCGAAATTTTATATTCTGATTTTTTCCTTTATGAAAAAAATTTTACCAAAAAATGTAGGGAATATATACACATACCCATGTAAACATAGGTTTATTTGAAATAAAGCATAATTTAATCTAATAAAAGACAAACATGCAAATTTACCATACCTTTGCTATGCCTTAAGCCATGCCCACCAGCCAATCAGAGCGACTATATGCAAATTAACCCAACCAAGGTGGCGCTGGCAGCCATGGAGCTGAAGCAAGCAGGAGGCTTGATTTCTTCAGTGATGGAGGAAGCCAAGCTTACCGTCCAGCTCTGAGCTCCACTCAAAGCAACAAAGTTTCAATTATAGAAGATAAATAAACCCCAGATACCTGCTTTCAGCCTGCCATGGCCACGGAGCTGGAGTGAGCAGGAGCTGGCTCTGAGCTCCACTGAAGGCAACAAAGTTTCAATTATAGAAGGTAAATAAATCCCAGAATAAAAAAAAAGAAAGAAAGAAAGGAGAGGCTGGGAGCTTCCATCGCTGGGGGGCTTGGCCAGCCTCAAAACAGCCATCAGCCCCTCACCCAGGCTGGCCAAACCTCCATGGGGTGAGGGTCCCCACTGTGGGGGGGGGGGGCTTGACCAGCCTGAAAACAGCCATATGCCCGTCACCCAGGCTGGCCAGGCATCCCATTGGGGACCCCCACCCTGAAGGGGGTGTGACCAGCTGCAAACAGCCATCAGCCCCTCATCCAGGCTATTCAGGCACCGCAGCGGGACCCCTACCCTAATCCGGGACACCCTTCAGGGCAAACCAGCCGGCCCCCACTCATGCACCAGGCCTCTATCCTATATAATAAAAGGGTAATATGCAAACTGACCCTAACAGCAGAACGACTGGGAATGACTGGTCACTATGACACACACTGACCACCAGGGTGCAGATGCTCAATGCAGGAGCTGCCCCCTGGTGGTCAGTGCGCTCCCATAGGGGCAGCTCTGCTCAGCCACAAGCCAGGCTGACGGCTGCCAGTACAGTGGTGGTGGTGGGAGCCTCTCCCGCCTCCTCAGCAGCGCTAAGGATGTCCAACTGCAGCTTAGGCCTGCTCCCCGCTGGCAAGTGGACATCCTCTGAGGGCTGCCAGGCTTCCAGGGGGATGTCTGACTGCCAGCTTAGGCCCAATTCCCCAGGGAGCGGGCCTAAACCAGCAGGTGGACATCCTTCGAGGGGTCCCAGACTGCGAGAGGGCACAGGCCAGGCTGAGGGACCTCCCTGAGTGCACAAATTTTTGTGCACTGGGCCTCTAGTAGAACAATAAACACCAATCCCCAAGCCCACCACCCAGTGTAAGAAATAAAATACATTATCACTGCTAACACTCTCTTCAGGTCTCTGTGTTTCATCCTTTATTTTAAAGGTGTTTTTCAGGAGATCTTGTCAATCAGACTGCTGAAAACAGATGTCATATTTTCTAAGCAAAACTTTAAATGAAGAAAAGCAGGAAGCCTCCTAACATTCTTCTTAACTCACTGTGACTAGTATTACATCTCCTTTCTTTCCTCAATACTTTTTTCAAAAATAATCTTACTGGGAGCATCAAAACTTTCTTCCTTTGAGAATTATATGGTTTAAAGTTCTTCAAAGTGAAGGGCCAATTATTCCAAGACTGTAGTTGACCTTTATAAAACCAGTGGAATTTAAAACCTTACCTGTGAGCATTGTTCATAATTTATGTTTGTTGTATAGTTAAAGCAGCTGGTCAGTCGTTTTTCTCCGCTATTATTGAGATGGAGGCACTACTCTTGAATTGAATATCGATTTTTCTGGATATGAATTAGTTTTATTCTATATACTGCATCAGAAAGGCTAATTTTTTTTTTGGGGGGGGGGAGGCATCATTATGCAGTACATGATGTTTGCTTTGTTCCTTGTACTTTACCTCTAATAAATATCATAAAAGTCAGATACTTTAAACTATAATTATTCCATCTTTCAGGAGAATGTGAAATTTGGATTTATACATACCCATCTTTTTTCTAACGTGTCAGTGTCAGACTCTCCCTCATTCCCAGTAAAACTGCCACTGTTATGCTTTTTATTTGGAGCATATTAAAATTTTAATAGAGACTCAAATCACTTGAACATAATTGGAAGTAGTACAAAATCAGATTTGGGAAGCTACACATAGATTCTAATGATTTTCAGTCTGTTATTATCTGCTGGATATTCAGAAAATTCAACATGAGAAAATGCCTCTATTGAAATCTGTGTCAGACATAGCAGAAAGGCAGTGATCTGTAGGTAGGAGGGCAAGGTCCCTAACAGAGCTTACAATGAGACATAGGCATGATAACAAATTCTGCAGTTCAAGCAATTCTGCTTTCACCTGGTCCTTGGCCTGGTGATAATTTTAGAATACAGCCCTTTCTAGAAAAGTGATACTAAAACTGTGACATATTGATGAAGGAAATGAAACTGGTGGCAAACACACATTAAAAACTGGCAAAGAAAATGGTCACGATGGTCCAAGATGAAAATTGATCCTCATGTATGATCCTAATCAGTGTCCTCTAGATGTCCTACACATTTTATTCTGAGACTTTGGATTACATTGTAAATAATATACATATCATATGCATATATAAACATTTAAATTTAATTTTAATGAATAAATTGTGAAAACTTTAACTCTTAGTCTCTACCTTGCACTTGTTGAATCATTTACTATGTATTAAAAAGAAAGAAAACTTTAGCCCTTCAGTCTGGTAGAAATCCAAATTCTTTGTATGATAGCCAAGAATATCTTGGGTTTGTTTCACTGACATAAAAATGGCTTTAGTCTTCTCAGTTGTGAAGTGGCTCAATCAATTGACACATTCTTATATTATTAGCTCCAAAAGAGGGCTGATGAACAGGAGGCAGAAAAATGATAATTTTGACATGGAAATAGAATGAGTGTATTGTTCAGATTTTAATTTTTAAGCTATTATAAAGGAGTTTTCATAAATGTGAGCACTCCTGTTAAAAATTGTCCATGACTCAGAGTAAGTTAGAAAAGGGATTATCACATTCTAAGGAAAATGGGAATATCAATGACAATTTCATGACATAGAGCTCCTTGACATGTTACTTTTGACTTAAAAACCTTATAATTATGCTTACTCTAGAATTAAACTGTTCTTTAAATTTGTTTAAATAATGTATAAATTTGATAGCATTAATTCTAAAATGACTACTAAGATCACTATGTAACAGAGAGAATATATCCTATATAATAAAAGAGAAACATGCAAATTAACCATCCCTCCACTACACTCAAGCCACGCCCACAAGCCAATCAGGAGCGAGTATGCAAATTAACCCAACTAAGATGGCAGCAGCCACAGAGCTGGAACAAGCAGTAGGCTTGGTTACTCCTGGCGATGGAGGAAGCCAAGCTTCCTGCCTGCCCTGGCCAACCCTGAGCTCAGCTCAAGGCTACAAAGTTTCAATTATAGAAGATAACTAAATTCCACAAAAAAGAAAAAAAGGAGAGGCTGGGAGCTTGGGTCACCAGAGGGCATGGCCAGCCTGAAAACGGCCATCAGCCCCTCTCCCAGGCTGGCCAAGCACCCCAATGGGAACCCCACCCTGATCTGGGACACCCTTCAGGGCAAACCAGCCGGCCCCCACCCGTGCACCAGGCTTCTATCCTATATAATAAAAGGGTTACAAGAAAATTGACCCAAACAGCAGAACGACTATGACTGGTCACTATGACACATACTGACCACCAGGGGGCAGACGCTCAATGCAGGAGCTGCCCCCTGGTGGTCAGTGCGCTCCCACAGGGGGAGCTCTGCTCAGCCACAAGCCAGGCTGACGGCTGCCAGCACAGCGGTGGTGGTGGGAGCCTCTCCTGCCTCCTCAGCAGCGCTAAGGATGTCAGACTGCAGCTTAGGTCTGCTCCCTACTGGCAAGTGGACATCCCCCGAGGGCTTCCAGGCTGCCAGAGGGATGTCTGACTGCCAGCTTAGGCCCAATCCCCCCCGGGGAGCAGGCCTAAGCCAGCAGGTGGACATCCTCCAAGGGGTCCCAGACTGTGAGAGGGCACAGGCCAGGCTGAGGGACACCCCCCCCCCCCGAGTGCACAAAGTTTTGTGCACCGGGCCTCTAGTGTGTATATATATATATATATATATATATATATATATATATATATATATAATATTTTTTTAGAAAATAAAGTTATAGGAACATATAAAAGTGTCTCTGGAAAGATTTAAATATATGTTTTCATCAGGGAAGAGTAATTGGGAGTGAGAGAAATATTTTCACTCTTTCATTTTATATCTCTTTATTATTGAACTTTTTGTAATCATTATTTGAATATAAAATTTTATTTAAAGCAAAAGAAAAAAGAGAGAGAGAAAAGGAAATAAAAATAACATATATTGGTAAGTACTTGCTGTTTATGTAGCTGCATTTAAAAATCTATGCCCCCCCCCCCCCCCCCAGTTTTAAAAATCTTCTGAGAGCCCTAGACAGTTTGGCTCAGTGGATTGGGCGTTGGCCTGCGGACTAAAGGGTTTATGTGTGTTTCCCTTCTGGCCAAGGGCATATGCCCAGGTTGCGGGCTCGATCACCAGTAGGGGTGTGCAGGAGGCAGTCAATCAATGATTCTCTCTCATCATTGATGTTTCTATCTCTCTCTCTCCTTCTCCCTTCCTTTCTAAAATCAATAAAGGTATATTTAAAAAATAAAATAAAATAAAAATCTCCTGGGAAGTAAAAATAATGAGTAATATAAACTAAGCATTTTTTATTTATTTTTGTTTTTAAGATTTTTAAAAATTGATTTTTAGACAGGAAGGGAGAGAGAAACATCAATGTGAGAGACAAACATTGATAGGCTGCCTCATGCATGCCCCCTACTGGGGACTGAGCCCCCCAACCCAGGCATGTGCCCTGACTGGGAACCCAACCAGCAACCTTTTAGTGCACAGGAGGATGTCTAACCACTGGCCAGGGCCCTTTATTTTAATGGCCTGGTTACCTTTTGGTTAACATTTCATCTTTAACCCAGAAAGGTATCGCCATGCTCCGTGAAATCACAAAGTGCCACATCTGAGAAGAACCTGCTTATGCTGCAGCCTAGGGAGCATTGTGTCTTCTCAGACCGCATGTCATTATTAATTTTTTTCAATTTTTGAAATAGCTGGAAATGATTTTTTTTTTAATATATTTTATTGATTTTTTACAGAGAGGAAGGGAGAGAGATAGAGAGTTAGAAACATCGATGGGAGAGAAACATCTATCAGCCGCCTCCTGCACATCTCCTACTGGGGATGTGCCCGCAACCCAGGTACATGCCCTTGACCAGAATCGAACCTGGGACCCTTCAGTCCGTAGGCCGACGCTCTATCCACTGAGCCAAACCGGTTTCGACTGGAAATGATTTTTTGAAGTTGAGTAGAACAAAACAGTTATGGTCAAATCAGATATACACTAGAATATTATTCATATACACCCACAGGCTAAGTCCTGCAGTTTTTTAAGCATTTTGTTTTGGCCTAACCAAAATTTGTTTCACACATTTGACAATTTAACCTCCCTCCCCCCTCTCCCCTGTCCCACTGTTTCTAACAGTGTTCTATGAAATAACTAGCGGCAAACAGAGAATTTAAAAAACTCTGACAGAGAATAATAGCATTCTCATAGCTGAACAATACTTCCATGTCTTGGTCATCAGCCAAATGAGAATATTGAATTTAAATATAAAGATGATATTTAGAAAATCCTATAATGATAAACTCCAGACTTCAAAACTAAAAGCTCACCTGAATTTGGCAGTTTGGGATTTATTATTGAGTTAACCTTAGGGAACTGGTTTGTGGACAGTAGATCCCACTGCATAATTCAGAAACAAATCAAATCAAGCAGAAAAAAATTGAACTTTTGGAATGCTTAATGTTGGATTAATTCTATAAAATAATAACCTTTCTTTGTCTGAGTCAGAGTACAGCTAAAACTGAGTGATTCAGTAATATTTGTAGTACAGTGTTCTATGATATAGAAAAATCTTTGCATTGTGGAAGACAGAGGAAAAGACTTGCCAAGTGCATATTTGGGTGGCAGGCCATGTGCTGTCCTTGAAGCATACAGGTGGGAGATGGCAGCTGATGCCCTGACAGTTATTAGCACTAATCACAGAGGATGAGAAATACAGAGAGTACAGTGCTCTAAGGGCTGTTATCAGCACAGGGCATTGTGGAATCATAAATCATTAGAATGCATAAAAACTCTTATTTATGAGTTTACACGTATAATAAAAATAAATCAAATTTTCTTTCTGAGTAGTGTTCTGGGACAGAGTGTGGAGCATTAAAGTATTTATTTATATTTACAAGCAGTTGACTAATGGATGACTAGCATATGCAATCTATGATCAGGATTCAGAGAGGTGGACATACAGGGAAAAACAGCTAACACTGAAATAGAAATATTAGAGAGAATGCTGTCACCATGATGGTAAGATGTGTGCCGCTGAAAAACGATTGAACTTATTTCTGGCATCCTTATCAAATCAACTTGGTAAGTCAATGGTATAATTTTATTTGGACATTATGAGAAAATCATATTCTTTGAATATCAAAAATCAGCTATATTTCATGCCTGATGACATTAAATATAGAAGATGGAGATCGTTAAGGCATCTAAATCAGGCAGAGTGGTAAAAAAAATAAAACCATGGCATTTCAAGCAAAGACAGGAAATAATTTAGCGATACGGTCAGTTAGCTTTCCTAAGGAAGAGGGTGTTGGGAAGTTGTACTGTCACCAGGCATGCAGAGCGTGCAGCTTCGTGGTGACAGGGAGTTTTAATTAATGAAGACTAGTGAGACAGTGAGGCTATGGACAATTTCTGTTTTGAACCGGAGGGCATTAGACCAGATGCATTTAGGGGCCTGTGGCCAACTTCAGAGATTTGCTGCGTAAGGATGGCCGAGTCTCTGGGATAAGGCAGGTTAATTATGCGCAAGTTCCAACAGCACGGGAAGACCACGGCCAGAGGCTCATGAACGCTGCTGGGTTGGAATAAGCATGCTTCTGGAGGATGTCAGCAACTTGAGACATTCGTTTAAAAAAAAAATTAAGGTTCTTGTCCTTGACTGAGTTCAACTCTGTACTGAGCTCCACCACAGTAGCTTTCAGACAGGAGCCATTAACAGGTGCCGGTGCATTTTTAGGCAATGAAGTTTGAGAAATCCTGTGACAATAGTAGGTTTACAGTTGTGAGTATGTGAAACACAGAGTGTACTCTTGTATTATTGTTTATTAATTATTGTATTATTTTCCACACAAACAACTGTAAACCTACTTTTGCCCACCCTGTCTATAGACCCAGAGATCCATCACACTGCATGTTTTGATTTGTTTAAAGTTTGCTCCCTTTATGTTTCAACCATGAGACAAATTCTTTACTCAATTAATACAGTTTGACTACCAAAGGTCTGTATTTTGGACAAAGAACTGTTGCCTCCGATTCCATGAGTTGCTTTATAAAGACTATTTCTAATCACTTTAATTCATTGCTGGCAGAAGTCGCTTCCCTTTGAAAAACTGAAAATGCCAGAGATTCATTTTCTGTTCTTCCAGCCTGATTTTGAAAAGGGAATTGGAGAATTCTTTGGCAGAGTTCCTTCCATGTTACAAAGACATACTTAAGGAGAACCCTTTTTTCCTCCTTTCTCCTTCCTCCCTTGAATGTTTTGTGTAAATGAGGGTGCTTTTATGGACATCCAAAAGACGTTAAGAGAAGCTGGGCCAATGGCCTAACATCAGTGAATCAGGTCTAAAACCATCTGCTCTGGACTTCTTATTTCATACATTAAACTTCCATTGTTTAAGCCACTTTTAATAAAAAATGTGGCATTTGCAACTGAAAGCAACTTAAATGATCTAACCTGTATTTAATGTATTTGTCTCAGATCACCATGGAGCAGTCAGGGTGGAGAATCCTTCAGGAAGCCAGTGCCAGGCTGGACCAAGTGGGTGCACATATGCAGAGGAACCTGGGAATGCCCACTCCTTAACGCAGCCATCCTGGGGATTTGGTTAGTTAGATTGGACACAATTAAGAAAACTAACTCAATCATGGAGGACAGCAATGGGGTTGAAGCAGTTCCAAGTTGTCTTGGTTGTTTTTCTCAGATAAATCTGGAGGGAAACACAGGCAATATAACACGTCATCTTGTTTTTAAAAACTCCATAGTCATCAAAATATCCAATGGAGGTTGAATATATATGGCAATAAGGAAAAGGATAGGCGAGTTACAATTATATCAGCATCAGCAAGAAACCTAAAATTAACAATTTTGCACATTTGGATGCATGTAGGACATACTAAGTATTTTCTTTACTTATAATCTAAAGGGATATGACACAATCCAAACACGCTACTACCCATGGTGATAATAAAAACACATATACCCAGGTTTAAGAAAACAAATGCTAGGGACATTCTGTCCTTTAACAACCTTTTGTTATAAAATAAAACATCTATAACAGAAAATATGACCAACTAAATGAGTAGATGTGTAAGTTAATGATATATAAAGCAAATGTCCTTGTAGTTACCAACCGGATCAAGAAATAAAATATTGCCAGCAAGCCAGGACAATTTTAAGTACTTGCTTCTTCCAAAAGAAACCTCTAGCCTGGTTTGCATAGTTATCACTTCCTTCCATTCTTTTACATTTTTTTTTTCACTCTAGTGCAGTGGTTCTCAACCTTCCTAATGCCACGACCATTTAATACAGTTCCTCATGTTGTGGTGACCCCCAATTTCATTGTTACAAATTGAACATAATTAAAGCATAGTGATGAATCACAAAAACAATATGTAATTATATATGTGTTTTCCGATGGTCTTAGGCGACCCCTGTGAAAGGGTCGTTCGACCCCCAAAGGGCTCGCGACTCACAGGTTGAGAACCGCTGCTCTAGTGGGTCTCCCTAAATAGTACAGTTTAGTGTTGTCCATGGTGAAAATTTACTTGATAAAGCTCTTTATTCTCTTTTAATCTCCACCCCTCGTATTTCCTTACAATTTATCTGTTAAAGAAACTGATCTAAGTGGTACTAGAATTTCCCATAGACTAGGTTTTAGAGATTAGAAAATCATCATGCAGTTTAACATATTGATAAGTCCTTTGTATTTTCTGATCATTGGCAGCTGGATCTGGAGATTTGAATAGATTCAGATTCTTCCTATTTGAAAAGGCCACAGATGGTGGTATATTCTTTCATCAGGAACACTGGTTGTCTCTCATTATAGCAGAGGTTAATGCTCAATGTGTAGATCCAATAAGAAGTAGCAATATGGGCCCTAGCTGGCTTGGCTCAGTGGATAGAGCATCAGCCTGTGGACTGAAAGGTCCCAGGTTCAATTCCGGCCAAGGGCACATGCCTGGGTTGTGGGCTCAATCCCCAGTGCGGGGTATGCAGGAGGCAGCCAATCAATGATTCTCTCTCATCATTGATGTTTCTATTTCTCTCTCCTTCTCTCTTCCTCTCTGAAATCAATAAAGAAATACATTTTTTTTTAAAAAAAAAGAAGTAGCAATATGGTTATATTTTAATCCTATAGTTTCTTTGTTACTTACTAGCTGGGAAACCTGTATAAAAGGATTCCTTCCCTCATCTATTCTTTTTTTAGAGTTCAAATACTGAGAGGAGACAAATGCTAGGTTTTCTCTTTTATTTACCAGTTTTCAAAATAAAAGTTTTATTTTCTCCCATGTGTAACCAGTTATTTTATATTATGATGGCCATATTTGCTAGATTTATCTACTTCAATAACTATTTTTATTAAAGCTCAAGTTGGTCCCATCTTTGGTCAATGAGGTTTCTTGAAACAGGGTCTTGCGTCTTTTTGACATGACCCTAGCAGTATAATGGCTTCCCTGCTATCTAGTATAACAAAATGTTCCAAGCTTGCATTCGTTTTCTAATTACTGAGTGACAAATTACCACAAATTTCAAGTCTTAAAATAAAATCCATGTTTATTCTCTCACAGTTCTGTAGTTCAGAAGTCCAGCACTACGTGCCTGGGTTTTCTGCTTCGATTCTTAAAAAACTGAAATCAAAATCTTGGATGAGCTGCATTCTTATCTGGAGACTCAAGGGAAGGACCTGCTTCCAAGCTTATTTACGCTGTCAACAGAACTAGTTCCTCCAAGCTGTAGGACTGAGGTCCCCATGTTCTTGCTTGTGGTCACCCTCAGGTCCTGGAGGCCGTGTTGTTTCCACAGAATCACTTCTCCGTCTTCAAGCCGGGAATGGCACGTCAGATCCCCCTGTGCTTTGTGGGGTTTTCGTTCGTTTAAATTCCTTACTTTCTTTTCCTGATGTATTGGTGTATAATTAACAAATAAAAATTTAAGGTATTATTGGTTGTTGTTGTTGTTGTTTTTGCAGAGCCCACTCCCCTGAGTATCCAGACCTTAAAAGAAACTGCTTTATTTCCATTTGTTTCCCATTCTAATTCAAGAGACGTCCCCCCTTTCTTAAAGAAATAACACAATGAGGACAGAATCCTTGGCCTGCTATTGTTTTCCTTTGGCCAAGAATCTTTAACCCAAGTGCAACCCAGCGATTTTTGTACAACGTCAATATTTCTTATGTATCTCCGTTCATCAAACCAGGAATTCCTGGGTGTTGAGGAAGACACCTAATGACTTGACATATGTCTCTCTGGTGCTTTCAGTCTCGGAGCTCTTTTAAAACCTGCAGAAGAAAGCTCCGTGCTTTTCAGGTGCTCATGTGACTAGGCCAGCTCATCAGGGTACTCTCCATATCTTTGGGACTTTAATTACATCTGCAAATCCCTTCGTAGCAATATTAATATTTGATTGAATAACTAATATAGGAATCTGGGAGTACAAAACACACATATGTATTGATATTATGTATAATAAACCTCATGAACTTATATTTTTATTCAAATTCAGGACTTTACGATTTTTATATAACTTCAATATTTCTTATGTAACTCCATTCATTAAACCAGGAATTCTGGTTTTCAAAGATATATATGATAAAGGAATTAGAGTTTCCTATAACTGCTCATTGCTTTATAACATATTACACACACAACTATTTCAGAATGGCAGTATCAGTAATACAACCATTAATAAGCTTCTTGAAAATATGTAAACTTTACATTTAATAAAAGATCTTGCATTTTCTCTAGCCATTAAAAATAGTTGTACTCTGGCTATATTTTCCAATCATATGACCTCTACTATACTCCTTCTTTTTTTAGCACTCATTCTGTCTTAGTTCTACAAGTAATTGCATGTTTGATGCACATCCCCAGTTTTTATGCAGATGACTCTCTAGTTGCTTTAACTATCTGAAGATTTTTCTCTTGTAAATGCCTCAGAAGGATTCTTGAAAATTATATTCCTTGAGTTTTTGCATGATGACAAAACTTTATCTGTGCTCTTTATAATTAGAAGTCAGTTTTGCTAGACATAAACCTTTTTGTCCACATTTTGTTTTCCTTAGAATCTTAAGTACATTATTCCAATTTCTCCTCACATGAAAATACTGCTGTTAAAAAGTGTGATGACAAGCTAATTTTATTTCCTTTATGAGTCATATGTTCTTTTTTCAAGAGCAAAGAGATCCTTTCATACCTAAAAGATTTTTCAATGTCAGTAATTTTATACATTGTCTGGTTGTCATTCACTTTAAATCAATATTCTTAACTATGCAGTGCATTCTTTCATTAGGTAGTTTCAAAGTTTTTTAAAAATCAGAAATGTTTCCTTGAATTATAATTTTTAATATTAGTTTGGTTTTATTTCATTTGTTTTTGTCTTCAGGTTTTCTATTATTCCTGAATTTGATATTCTTTGTTTTTCTTTTTTTTTTTTGGGGGGGGGTATTTTCTTATTTATTTTTTGCTGATTTCCTTCTCTATTTTATTTTATTTTATTTTTTTAAATATATTTTATTGATTTTTTACAGAGAGGAAGGGAGAGAGACAGAGAGCCAGAAACATCGATGAGAGAGAAACACCGACCAGCTGCCTCCCGCACATCTCCCACTGGGGACGTGCCCGCAACCCAGGCACATGCCCCTGACCAGAATCGAACCCGGGACCCCTCAGTCCGCAGGCCGACGCTCCATCCACTGAGCCAAACCGGTTTCGGCTCCTTCTCTATTTTATTTTACTTTTTATTTTCAAAAATATTTTGTGGCCCAGTGCAATAAATTCATGCACATTAAAAGGGAATTAGTTAGAGGAAATATTTTAATATTGCTATTTGCCCTTTCTCTAAATAGAAGTGTCTGAGATGAAAGAAAATCAGTAAAATGTTTATTAAAATATCCCTCCTGGCAGAGTCTGGGTGCACCATGGGACCTAGAGTCAAGTCCCCACCCACCACCCGCACGAGCTTCGAAAACGCAGGAGACCCAGACCCATCCGGCCCCACCCCCATTGGGTGAGACCCAGACCCAGCCAGCCCCGCCCCCATCAAGCCCCTCCAGGCAAGGGGCGCAGCCTCAGGTCCCCCAGCCTGGCACTGGGTGGGGGGCACAGCTTCAGGTCCCCAGCCCGTCCCCGGGGCAGGAAGTGCGGCCTGAGGTCCCCTGTCAAGCCCTGCGGGGTGGAGGGTGTGGCCTGAGGTCCCCCAGCCTAGTACTGGGGGGGGGGGGGGGGGAGATGTCCTGAGGTCCCCTTTCAAGCCCCTGGGGTGGGGGACGCAGCCTGAGGTCCTGCACCCTGGTCAGGCGCCATGTAGCCTCAGGTCCCTGCTGTTCAGTTGTGACATTACAGCATCTGGGCTAATTTGCATATTCCTCTATTATATAGATAGATATACACATACTAGTATATATATATATACACATACACATATATACACAACTGCACAAACATACACATATATTACTTTTTATTATTTTTAATTTCTTTATTCCTTTCTAATTTAAAAATTTTCCATTTTTACCTTTTTTAAAGCATTACTTATTTTTATTTATTTTTTTAAAAAATATATTTTATTGATTTTTTACAGAGAGGAAGGGAGAGAGATAGAGAGTTAGAAACATCAATGAGAGAGAAACATCGATCAGCCGCCTCCTGCACATCTCCCACTGGGGATATGCCCGCAACCCAGGTACATGCCCCTGACCGGAATCGAACCTAGGACCTTTCAGTCCGCAGGCCGACACTCCATCCACTGAGCCAAACCGGCTTCGGCTACTTATTATTTTTCTTATTCCGCTATTGTTAATGTTTGAATTTTCTAAATATCTGTCTTTCCTGAGTTTTATCAACTCTTTTTTAAAAATTGTTTTAAAAATTCTTATTAGTGCATTTTTCTCTTGTAGTTTTAAAATCATTTTCCTAATATCTTTTGCTCATTTTGTTCTGTTCTGGGTGTGTTTTTTGGTGTGTTCTCATTGTTCGTAGAAATGTGATCCTGCTTTTCATTCTATTTTTTATTATCACAACTATGTAAAGAATTACATATTTATGTTTTCTTATTCTTAACTTTTCTAAAAGTTTTCCTTAAATTTTAGAAGGGGGTTTGGTTCTGTGGACCAAAGGGGCCACATGCTGACCTGACAAGCTCAGGGGAGGCCTGCATGGCCGTCTTGCAAACTCAGAGACCTAAAGTCACCACGAAGGATGTTCTGAAATTAAACTTAAAAAGCCATTATGGTGAGCAGTTACGTCCTAGGCTGGTATCTTCACCGTCAAGGTCAACCTTTACCTATGTTTCTGTTCAATATTGTATATTGTGCAGTTAGCACAGTGTCTGACACATAAGAACTCAGTACTAAATGTCTATGAAGATAAGAATAAGTGAGTAAATGAAAATATGCTACTGAAAGGAGTTTGGGGGTAAACTAGGAGTTTTGGGGGTGAAATAGGCAGGTTTAGGAAATTTTTAAAAGTTAAGGGGTCCATGGGAAAAGCCCAGAGCTACAGAGCTGCAAAAGGTACATTTCCATAGAATAAGGAAGCTGGAAAGACCAGAAGGCACATTTCCATAGAATAAGGGGATTGGGAGCTGCAGAAGGTGTACATTTACAGAATAAAGGGAAGGAAGCTCTCATTCACACAGAGAAGAAGAAAGCCCAGAGAGAATAGGGGGACGATGAGGGAGGAGGGGAAGAGAGCCTCACTTGCCCCAAGTGAGGTTTGACCTTTGGGCTCAGGAGTTGCTAAAGTGACCAAGTCAGAAGGATAGTGACCAATCAGAGGGGATATCAAGGCACAAAGATCTGCAGCCTTTATAATAGGGACTCGGTGGGGCTTTTTCCCCTCACCACATAGGAGTCTGTGCTTGTTTCTCAATATGTGGTTTCATTCAAGAGCCCCGGAACGCGAGATGTTAACAGAGCATCGGACCGATCACTGCATAGGTAAACTTTTAGTTTTCCCACAGTAAGGCAGCAGCGTTAACCTATTTCTACTTTTGGCATTTTCAAAGGAAGACTTAGATTAAGTAATGTCAGTTACTGGTACTAAAGAGTAAAAAGTGGCAGGGCTTGCCTTGTGTACTGTAAGGGAAAACATGTGATCTAGGCTTTGCTGGAGTAAGTACAGGCATGCCACCGTTTATTGCACTTCACAGGTGTTGTGTTTATAACAAATGGATAACTAGATCCTTTACCAGCAAAAAAGATTACGACTCGCTTCATTGTGGTGTCTGGGATTGAGCTCACAATATCTCCAAGGTATGCCTGTACGCTATCCATAGTACTTGCATAAAAGGGTTTCCAACACCATCTTTCTTCTTTTTTTGGTTTGGGGTGGGCCAAGGAACTCATTTGCAGTGTTAATTATGCTGACATCCAAAACAATCTGAAGCTTGATCAGCTGCGGAAATGGGGCCTTTGGGCCGTATTCCAGAGGAAAGATCTTAGAGAAAGCCCTGGAGGTAACAGGAAGCAAGCTAAATATAAGGGAAACTCTCAGTTTCTCTTGCTTTTTAAGTCCCACAACCCTCTCTTCCTAATTCATTTAGAGTGCTTCACAACATTCACTGTAATGACAGATGAAATTTTAGTAAAAACAGTTGGGTATGGTGTGCAGCCTGCTCTCACAAGTTACAGTAGACTGAGTGGCTTGTCAATAGCACACATTCGTCTCTCACAGCACCGGAGGCCGGAAGGCAGAGAGCCGCAGGCAGGGTTCTGGTGAGTACCTCTTCCAGGTGACATACTGCCAACTTCTCCGGGTGTCTTGTGTGGTGAGAGCAGTGAGGGCGCCAGCTCTTCCTCTCTCTCCTGATACTGCTTTTCGACAAAGAGTTCTTGGGGGCCAATCTTTTGCTCTTCTTTAAAAATTATGTAGAAATGTTCATAAGAAAGGGTTTTGGTTTCGCACTTCCGCAGGTTTTTCCCATTGTTGTGACACTTCTATTCTCCTTTGGAGTAACTTGCTCCCTGGCAGTAGCTTGTGGGAGCCTGGTTAAAGTTATGGACACCATCTTGAGGTTTCTCCTTCCCCTGCCTGCAGCAATCCTGGAAGGTAAGCCCAGGTGTTATTCCTGCATCGACATGAGCTGATTTATTAAAATATTAACTTGCTTAAAGATGAGATTGAGTTAGCCATGCTTCACATTTTGAATTTTTTAGGGAGAATTTGAATGCAAGTAGTGAAACTAAGTGCAGAGTAAACACAGCTGTCCAGATGTCTGAATTATCAAAAGATTTCATAAGTAAGCAGTTCTTTAGAAAAATGAGCTATTTTGTTCAATTCCTGTAGCAGAGCCCATATTTATTTGTATAGGAAAATTCCGTTCCACAAATAGAGTAAGATTAGAAATTAAGAATTTTTATAATTCCTTTGTCATGGGAATGATTATGGAGAGATATACATTAATTTACATCTTTTCTTGATGTTACAATCTAAATTTCTTTTTAAAAGTTTGGATTACTCCAGGTTTCCTCTGCTGTCTCCTTCAGAGTTTTACTTAATCAAGGATTTGTTCAACTTCTTTAGAAAAGGAAAAAAAAAAATGGAGAGATGTCCTGATTTTTTTCTGCTGGCATGGTCAACATTCTGAATAGGCTGATGTCTCTTTTCCTCTTTCAATCTACTCACTAAAAGACTAAGTCCGAATGTTATCCTATTCCATCCAGTTTTTGCAAACAGAACTTTTATATCAGAATTTGAAAACATTGTGACTAAAATAGCAGAACCCAGAACACTGTTTCATATGATGCATACATTCAATAATATTTAGCAGGAAACTATTTTCCACGATTTTAAAAGAAAAGATTTCTCTGCCTGGTGGGCATGGCTCAGTGGTTGGGTATCAACCTATGAACCACGAGGTCACAGTTCGATTCCTGGTCAGGACACATGCACAGGTTGTGGGCTCGATCCCCAGGGTAGAGCATGCAGGAGGTGGCCAAACAATGATTCTCTCTCACCATTGATGTTTCTCTCTCTCTCCTTTCTCTCTGAAATCAAGAAAAATATTTTTTTTTAGAAAAAGAAAATATTTCTCTTAACTAAAATTCAAAACTTTTCTATATTTTTGAAAGTTTCCAGACAAAAGTGCTAAGTGGAGCAAGAGCTATAATAACAATTAAATCAGAACTTTGTGTTCAATCTCATATACACAAGAACTCGTTATAAGAAGTAATGTGTATGTTTGGTTGAGAATAATGGTGTGCCAACTGTGAACCATGTACTGAACATCAAGGATGAAATTTCTTATTCCTGCTGGTAGAGGAGGGCTTTTGGAGTGTCATCACCTGCACTCCCTCCAGCATAAAATAATTATGATTCAATATCTAGAAAATTTTACCCTGGGAAATGCTAAACACTTAAGCCAGTCGTGTAACCTCTGGCTTGTCTTTGCATTAATCTAACCTTTTTTAGTACAAACAGGATATAACTATTTGGAGAGGATTCATAAAATTAAATAATTTAAAGGTTATTGCTTTAAATTCCTAACTTCAAATTTTCAAGGGAAAAATCAGTATGAAAACACTAGGAAACCCATACCTGTTCCTTACTGCCACTGACTTTATAAAATCTCTAAATTTTGATGTGAATTATGCAAATCATCAGATTGTAATATACTCTTCCCTAAAAGCAGTTACTTCCTTTGTCACAAGGTGGCGCTGCACACAGTTCTAAATGAGCTATTTTTCCATAGGGAAGAATATTTTACATATTTGAAAGAAATCAGCATTGCCCTTGAACATTCACACTTTGTTTCCAGGGTATTGGGAAGTAACATAGAAGGAAAAAACAACTTTCCAGACTCCAAGAGTGTGTAAAAAAAAAAAATAGAAAAATTTCATTTTTCAGAATAATTTTAATGTGGAATAAACAAGTAAAAGAGGAGATAAAACTATAAGAGATTTGCCCAAATAAGTCTATCCACTCCACTTTGGGATTAAACAAAACAGTCAGGACAAAACTGAAAGGGAAGGGTGAAAAAATAGAAATATTAAGTTGGGATTTTGAACACTGTGTACGTTCTTTAAAAAAAAAAATGTGGGGGTGGGGGCATTATATTGCCAAAAGAAGAATCCCTCTTCCTTTTCCTTCCTCACAGGACCTAAGTATGGAGTCAGGCTTGGCAATAGAATCAGCTATGATTACATTTTAGATATGCAAATGTAAGCAATGGGTAGAAAACTTCATCTCTGGTTTTCATCACATTCACAGTCACTTTTTGCAGAATTCATATCACTTTCTGCTTACTGATCCTCAGTGGCTCTCCACTGCACTCAGAATGCAGCTCAGACTCCTGGAGTTGCTTAGTGCCAGGCTTTGAACCCTCTTTTACAGATTTCCATGACATGATATACTTACGACAGATGGAAAAAATCAATCATGTCGTCAAGCACAGTGTGTAACTCAGCGGACCTTTTTCCTTCTCCTCACGGCTTTCTCAATGAAGGAAGCTATGCATTGATTACCTCGAAGCACATCAGCGCTGTCTTAGAGGACCCCATCTACCTCTGCCACTCTGCTCTTCCTGACTCTCTCCCTTGCTGCAAAGGCTCAATGCGCTGTGACCGTTCTGCACCTAAAATGAAGGAGCCAAGTTATTTTTCATGATTCAGGGAATCCGTGCTTACTGCTTCTATTTCTGTCTGTCACCACCCTAGGTGACTTCATCCTTCATACCTCACAGAGGTATTCCCAGGCCACCTAATCTAAAGTAGGTTATCCTACCTGATAGCACCTTTTTATTTTATGTTTATTATCATAAATTGTAACTACAGGGTGGGGCAAGAGTAGGTTTACAGTTGTTTGTATGGAAAATAATACAATAATTAATAAATAATAATACAAGTAAAAACTGTATTTCCCATACTCACAACTGTAAACCTACTTTTGCCATGCCCTGTATATGAAGAAATGATGTACAAGTTTCGTGTTTCAGATAGATTTGAGAAAGGCAAGTGATGGGCCCTCTGGTGAGCCAATTTCTACACTAGCCTATGACAGATTCTGGCAAGTCCTATTCTAAAGAAACCTACTGAACTTTATTTAATTCAGAGCTTCCAAAAATTACTTTTTAGTATTAACATGTTAGGAAGCTATATGGAAGATCCTTTAAAAAACACTAATCAAACCATCAAAGCTCTGCATTTTATAGAAGACAGTACAGGCTCAGATTAGTGATTGTCCATGCTATTTAGCTAGTAATAGTTCCGGGCTATCTTTGATGGACACAATCATATTGACAGCAAATATATTTCCATGGAGTGAGTGAACCCACCCTTACTGTTATTTTTTATTACCCCTGTTTTACTATATTTGGGCTAGGCTTTTTTCTTTATTTTCTTTTATTAACTTTTTCAATTATAGTTTACATTCAATATTATTTTGTATTAGTTTCAAGTATACAGCATAGTGGTTAGACAATTAAATACTTTATAAAGTGCCCCACCTCAATATTTCCAGTATCCACATGACACCATACATAGTTATTACACTATTATTGACTGTATTTCCTGTACTGTACATCACCATGACTATTTTGTGAATACCAATCTGTACTTCTTTTTTTTTTTTTAATATGTTTTATTGATTTTTTACAGAGAGGAAGGGAGAGAGATAGAGTTAGAAACATCGATGAGAGAGAAACATCGACCAGCTGCCTCCTGCACACCTCCCACTGGGGATGTGCCCGCAACCCAGGTACATGCCCTTGACCAGAATCGAACCTGGGACCCTTCGGTCCACAGGCCGACGCTCTGTCCACTGAGCCAAACCGGTTTCGGCTGATCTGTACTTCTTAATCCCTTCACCTTTTTCACCCAGTCCCTCAGCCCCCATCCCTTTTGGAAACCATCAGTCTGTTCTTTGAATCTATGAGCCTGTTTCTGTTTTGTTTGTTCAATTACATTGTTCTTTACATTCCATATATAAGTGAAATAATATGGCATTTATCTTTCACTGACTTCTTTCACTAGGCTGTTTTTACTAATCTTTATTCCAGTAGCTCTCTTTAAAATTAGCACAGCCGTAGCCGGTTTGGCTCAGTGGATAGTGTCAGCCCGTGGACTGAAGGGCCCCAGGTTCTATTCCACCCAAGGGCAGGTACCTTGGTTGCAGGCTCGATCCCCAGGTCCCCACCTCCCCCCCCCCCACCACCAGGTTGAGCACGTGTGGGAGGCAACCAATCAATGTGTCTCTCTCACATCAATGTTTCTCTCTCCATGTCTCTCCCCCTCCTTCCCACTCTCTCTAAAGATAAAAATATCCTTGAGTGAGAATTAACAACAACAAAAAAATTAGCACAGACTAAATATTATCAGAATATATTTATTTGGTTACATGCTTCTGTTCTCTCTGTTTCTATCCACAAAAAGAAGTTTTTCATTATTTCATTGTATTTTAGTAGGTTTCTATTGTAGCATGGATCAAATAGAATAACAAAGATTCATTTCAATATCTCTCTCCCATTTCTAGTGAGTTATTAAAGGGAAGAGAGTTTACATTATTCATTCAAATTTATTTAGGGCCCATGAGAAATCAATACCAGAGGATATAAATATGCAGACTGTCTCTCTGGAGGTAGTGAAGTCTAGAGGGGAGATTAACATAAATACAAGCAATCATAATGTGTCAGGCTGTGATGTGTTCTATGCAAGAGAAAGGTTAGTTGTGAGGAAGGCTTCTGGGATTGCTTTTCAAAAGTGGTAATAGGTGAGTTAAATGGGACAAACAATTAGGATTTCACCATATGGAGGAGGAAGAGAAAGGTAGAGGTAACATCATAATGCAATCATGCTATTTCGCCCACCTGGAATAGTTTACCCTGGCTAAATTTTAATCTAGGTGTCATTAATTCTTATCTCCTCTAGACTAACTTATTACATCGATTATTTGCAAGTGTTTAAAACCAGTCTTAGAAGGTAATAATTAATAAAACCATTTAATGCTTTAGAGCTGAGCTTTCTAGGTAGCCACTACCTAGATGTGTTCACGTAAATTTCTTTAGAACTAAATAAAATTTAAAATCTAATCCATCACTTACACTCACAAGTGCTCATAGTTATGTTTTCAAGTGTTTATTTGACCTCTGCAGAAAGTACTCCTGAACAGTGCTATGGCTTAGAGGGAAATAACGAAAACAAATAACCGGGAGCTTTATCGTGCTAGCTCCCATTTCTGTAGCACTATATATTATTCAGAATCCTTTTCCTATGCTATCTTACTTGATTCTGAGAAAGAGCTGTTGAGTGGGGTGCATAGGGATTAGTATCATTGCCATTACTAAGATGAAGAATGTGCTAGACAGCCACTCAGCTGACTCACCAACTTCACTTGGTAGTAGCTGCAGCAGGGCTTAAAGAAAAGAATTTTGACTCAACTACAGACACCTTTTCTTGGTAAGAGATTAAAACAACAACAACAACAAAGAACAAAACAAAAAAGAACATAAAGGGCCCTCTTCCTCTTGGTCATAAATTCTGGGAAAGTCACATTCTAAGAGGAAGCTAAAAGCAATGAGGAAAATAAGAGATGAATGTTCACCTTTATTGAAATCACTCCTGTGATTCAGTATGACAGTTTCTTAACAACATCTGTAGAACCACATGACAAGATATGATGGGAAGAAGAACACATGCATTTTAATCCAACGGAAGGAAATACAGCTAGGAACGTGATCATCAGCAAATAACGTGAAGAGCTCAAAATCCCCTCGTCATCCAGGCCAGGCTGTTTATCTGCTTGCCTGGAATGAGCAGCTAATTTATAGTGAGAGCAGCAGCAGCAGCTTCCTAACAACGCCCTTGCAGTCCAGCATTTCACAGTCAGCCGGGCATCCAGGCAGCACGGCCATGGTGTCGTTCTCTGTCCTACTTCTGTTTAGACAAACAAGCAAATGAGGGGGAATAAATGGGGAGGGTTAGAAGAGCAGCTCTACTTAGGAGGATGCTCTCCATAATGTAGATTAACAGGAGGAATATGTTTAACTAATAAAACAGATTGTAAAATCTTCAGCTTAAAATTCAAAGCTGAGAACCACATAAAACCCAGGGCCTAGAGTACAATGTGTGACTCATAAAATTGTAATTTGTGTAAGTGGATGTTGTTTCTGGTAACACATAAAGACACAAAGCTGCAGTATGGTTTCCAGGGAAAGCATCGATCACAGCAGCCTTGCTTTCTGCGTGGCCTATGAAAGTTTTGACTGAGGTCCTCAGGATATACACTCGAGGATGCTAAGGTCAGCATCTGAGTCACGACACCAAAAGGAAAATTCCATTTGCTTCCTATTGAGTTTAATAAAGCAGGATGAGATTGTAGTCACTTTACAAGAGAGCCTACATATCTGTTGAATGAATAAACACATTTCTGGAGGATACGTTCTTACTGTTGTGTTATCTCTTATATAGTCAGTATTTTATTATTCATCACAATACAAAGTCTGATTAGTCGGATAAGATACGTTTGCTGCCGAAACCGGTTTGGCTCAGTGGATAGAGCGTCGGCCTGCGGACTGAAGGGTCCCAGGTTTGATTCCGGTCAAGGGCATGTACCTGGGTTGCTGGCACATCCTCAATGGGGATGTGCAGGAGGCGGCTGATCGATGTTTCTCTCTCATCGATGTTTCTGACTCTCTATTTCCCTTCCTCTCTGTAAAAAAATCAATAAAATATATTTAAAAAAAAAAAAAAGATACATTTGCTACCAGAGGAGGATTGGGACCAGTGCGGACCTGCTCCAGCACAGTCTGGAAACAGGATTCTTCGGCCATGTCCCAGGAAAAGAATTTCGGCGATGCGCATGTAGGAGGACTTTAAGCGATAGTGTCAAGATTTATTAGAGTAAAAAGAGACAGTTTATGAATGGCCTTGGAGAGGCAGAGAGTGGGCAGGCTATGGGGCAGCACTTGGTGGACTCAGGAAGGAAGTTACAAAGGCCAAAGGAGAGGCCCCCGCCTCTGCTCACTGCTCCTCTGGTTGCAAGTCTGTGGAGACCCTTAAAGTTTAACAGAAAAGAGAGCAAAAGTGCAGTGCATGCCCCAGAGAAGGGCGGGGGTGTGCTCCACGGAGGGAGGGCGCATGCTGGTTTCCTTGTCCAGTTTCCATATATTTCCTTGGTTTCGACCCATTCTCTATCCTGTCTCTTCCTGGGCTTGTGCCCTGCTCCCTTCCAATCTATTTTCTGGATTCTCTGGGGCTGTACCTTCTCCAACCCTATCCGTGTCCCAGACTTTCCTAGCCTCGTCTCCTCCTCGTTATGGTCACGATCTTAGCTGCTGCTGCACATGCCTCAGAGTTCTGCTTCCTCATTTGGCTTCCAAGGCTTTGCATGTGCTCAGAGAAAGGAATTTCCCTCGCCATTTCCTCCCTCCCCCATTCATTCAGAGGAAGGTGTCAGTTGCTTCCTAGGGTGACTGGAAAGCATCTTTCCTGCCTATTGATGCCTCAGTAACAGTGAAACTGTCCTTTCCTAGTTAATCCGGCTTAATCAAATGTCTGCCTTAACCACATGTCTGCTTCCCTTTGCTTCCTTCCTTTTTGTTAATATCTAACTAACTGCCTACTGTATTGAATTACCCCCTGACGTTACTTGGCTTTCCCTTTCTCCTGGTGTCCTCCCTTCCTCCCTGACCCTCCCTGACCCACCCCTCTCTCTCCAATCCTGATTACAACAATAGCTCTCTTTGTACCATTGATATGATCAACAGCTAGTGGGCTATTTTAACACTGGAAATGTGTACTTTAACATATATTATGGTAGGGAAGAAGAATTAAGAAATTTGTTTAAAATATTGATTTCAGAGAGGAAGGGAGAGGGAAAGAGATAGAAACATCAGTGATGAAAGGGACTCATGGATCGGCTGCTTCCTGCACGGCCCCTACTGGGGAACAAGCCTACAACCCAGGTATGTGCCCTTGACTGGAATTGAACCTGGGACCCTTCAGTCCACAGGCCAACGCTCTATCCACTGAGCCAAATCATCTAGGGCAAGAAACATTTTTTAAAAAAATATTTTTATTGATTTCAGAGAGGAAAGGAGAGAGAGAGAGAGAGATGAAAACATCAATGATGAGAGAGAATCATTGATTGGCTGCCACCTGCACGCCCCCTACTGGGGAACAAGCTCACAACCCTGGTATGTGCCCTTGACCGGAATTGAACCAGAGACCCTTCAGTCCGCAGGCCGACGCTCTACCCATTGAGCCAAACCAGCCAGGGCTAAGAAACATTTTTTGGAGGGAAAAATGGTAGGATACGTCTTTCAACTGTCAATGAACTCACTAATTCCATAATCTATGTGCAGATATTTTGATAGCAAGGGTAAGATTATTTTTGCTATATGTATTAACAGAGTATTCATCTTAAAAACTAGATAACCTTCCTTATATTTACACATTATTACTAACCCCCAGATAAGTACTGTGACCATGTAACTTATCTTCCAAGCCAGGAAAACTTTAAAAAGTGAAAGGGCATTATTAATAATCTGTTTTTAATAAACAGATAAAAAGAAGTATACATAGGAACAATAGCAGGCAATCCATGATGTATGTGTGTCTTCTTGTCATATAAGCTGATTATAATCAAAATAATAACACTCTATATATACTCACTGACAAATGTAGAATATAATTGCTTGGTAATAAATATTGTAGAATACAGTGACACTCTTTGCCTACCTTCTTCAAAGACTCTCTGTTTACCTCATGGTGAAATGCAAATTATTTATTTATTTATTTATTTATTTATTTATTTATTTATTTATAAGGGTCTGAGGGCTGAGCAGTTAGAAAGCAACTTGTCTTTCTTAACTTTCAAGAATCTATGGCAATAGTCTCTACTTTCAAATCCTAGGGTTCTTTTTCTCAGTGTCTCTGGACTGTCTAGAATGTCTGTCTCTTTTTGATACAATATAAGTCCAGAGAACTTTGAAAATGGTTCTGGGCATTTGGTTCAAATAGTCAGTATTCTCTCGGCTCAGCAGTATTTGAGTGTATTATGAGATGGCTATTTTTATCATTCTTGTCTCAAATTCTCACTAACTAGCAGGAGATAGGACAGCATCATATGTTACTATCTTGTGGATTTTTTTTTTCTGATTCTATCCATGGTATCCATGAATTGATTAATAATTATGGAATTGATTAGTAGCTGCATACTTTTAAATAATGTGTTAACACTAAAAAGTGATCAAACTTCACAGGAAGGCAATATAATCTGACAGCATAAGTTGAGAAAGATTATAGAGGTTTCTTCATTAGGATACAGACATATAAGTGAAATAAGATAAAGAATTGAAAGCATAGGAATACCAGTGTTGAGAGAAAACCAGGAAGGGAGACTAAAGATATGTATAGATTTAGATTCACAAATCTGATGTATAACCAGAATTTTGTTTACCTGTCCTTTTTAGGAGAATGATACTAAGATAGTCAAGAAAATTTCTTGAAAATAAATAAATGAACAATAGACCAAGTTTAACTTCCAGCTCCTCTGCCTACCACTCTCCTCTCCCCCTCTGCCTCTTTATTTATACCACTGAGGATACTTCCAACAGAAAGAAACAGAAAACACAAACCAAACTTACTGAAATATTGATGGGGATTTTTGGTTCATATTCCTACAAGTTCCAGAGGAAGTGTGCTGTGTCGTTGAACAGGGCCCCAGGGCCAGCTCACTGAGATTCTCTTGGGATGTGTGCCTCCGAGAGCCATCTTCAACCACAGGAGGTTCTATTCCTGGTGGTGACATGGCTATTGGTTAAATAGAGATAAATGTTCATGGTATGGTATTCCTGGCCCACCCACGTCTCAAGTTCTATCCCAATTGCTTAGGCTTGATTAACCAGAACAGATTTTTTTTTTTTTTTGAAGAGACATACTCTGTTCCCAGAGTCAAGGGGGAATTCAGTCTTACCTCCAACTGTATGGCTGTCACACCATTAGGTGTAAATAAAAAATTAATATAAATGACATAACCCCCCAAAGGAAAACTGGCTCCTAATAAGGAGAGACAAAGGTAGGAAGAGACAGGCATGCAATAAGTACATATTTATTTCTACCAGATGCTGCTCTTCCTTTGCACCTTGCCATCTTTCTTTCACCCATGGACTTCCATGTTCTCATATTCTCATCCCATTAAAAGAACTTGTTATCATAAAATGTTTATTTCAACAATATATGAAATATATTTTTCAAGAGACTATTATTATAGTAGAGCAAACCCCCATCACATTTTTATCTTTATCTCATAGGTAGTATCGATCTTTATCTAGCCCTAGCATTCAATCTGGCCTATTTTAACACAGTCCTATTTTCTCTTCTTCCAATCAATTTCCTCCTAGGTGGATTGAATCCCACTCTTTTCCATACTATTTTAGAGAGAATTTGCAATATAGTTATTTTTATAGAAAACCAGATTAGGTGCAAGCAACAAATCCAAATATATTTCCTAAAATAAAATGATATGTTCAAACTAAATAGTAACATTTGGGAAGCATATTTTTCTGCCAGATTAAAAAATGATGAAGCCAAGTGAAAAAATGCAACATTTTAAATAATTACAATAAAATGCCACTAAAAATGCTCCAATATCTTTACTTAGTTAGAGTGATGTCAGTAGTTGCCTATCAACTATCAGGGAAAGGTTGAAACAAACAAACAAAAACAAATACATGCTGCATCCGTAAAATTGAATTCTGTGGAGTTATAAATAATTGGGGAACCTCTTTTTAATCTGATATGGAAAAATGTCCACAATATTTTGCTGAGTAAATTTTAAAAGTAATAGAACACTGGGTGTCTTATGTGGGCATTTTTGCATAAAAAAATCAGGAAGAGAAATCATTTCCTCGAGTATGCATAATGGTCTCGTGGAGGATGTATAAGAAACCAGGAGGAGAAGTTCTCTATACTGAGTGTCAGGGGAACTAGGCAATTAGGGACAGGTTATGAAGTCTAATTTTAATGTTGGATTATGTCATACAAAGGGTCATGTACGTCTCTATGTACGGACAATGTAAAGATGTCCTAGAAACTCGGATTCAGAATAGTAACCTGATTTTGCCAACTGTAGCATATTTAGTAGAATGGGGTCTAATTTCTTTGGATGCTTCACTACCATGAGTTGCCTTGTGATTTTGTTCTAAAGATCAGTTTTTATCTTACAAATCTGGGGAGGAAGATGCTGTAGAGGACTGTTATTCTTTTGCACTATCACCCCACTAAATATCTCTTTTTATTCAGGTTTCTCTTTTCTATTAAACCTTATTATTCTCTTTGCTTTACTGAATGAAAAATTCATGAGGTAGGGGTGTTTCTCTGTTTTGTTCATTTCTGTATTCTAGCACATAAAGTAGTGGCTGGTATATGGTAATCAATTCATAAATATTTCTTAAATAAGAATATTTTTTAATCTAATACTGATTTCCATGAATGTAATCAGCCACTCATATATTTAGCAAATTTTCTTTTGTGCCATCAACCAAAGGACTTGTATGCATGCATATAAGCATAACCAATGGACACAAGACACTGGGGGGTAGAGGAGGCTGGGGGGAGGTCAAAGGGGGGAAAAAGGAGACAAATGTACTACTCTTTGTAATATTTTAAGCAATAAAAAAATAATAATAATAAAAGAAAAAGAAATAAATAAAAGCTTCTGTATTAACTCTTATTATACTTAATTACTATTTTGTGTAATTTATTAATTACACTTGAGAATAATTATTGTGACCTTTATTGAAGAAACAGCTAAAAATTGAATCAAGAAGGACACAATCGAGAAGTCAGGCAAATTTTCATAGGGTAAGTTTCTGAATAATCTATAGATTGTTCTCACAAAACAAGCAGTTATTATCAAGACAGTATCCGAGTTGATGTGGTGGATTATAGAACATTAGGTAAGATCATCCCTGATGTAAAAGGGAATATAAATGTATAACTTCTTTGAAACATCAGTGTCTCTAATATTTTAGTCACTCTAAATATTTTAGTCATCCTAACCCTAACCCTAAACCTACCCCTTAGCCCTAATGCTATCTATTCTCACAGTATGCTTTAGATTTCTGAAAATGTAATGATATTTCTATTAGTGGCTATCCATTTATCTCTTGAGGATGTTGCAGTGACTTGCCAAAGGTTGTGTTATAGACTCCCTCAAAGGTCAATAATCAGTCACAGACGGCCCAGCCCTCAGGGCTCTAACCAGGACAGAGAGGATTGCCGGGGCTCCAGGAAGGACGGTCTGCCTCACATCTCAGGTCCCATCCTCCGTTGGCCTGAGCCAACATTCGCCCACATTCCAGTGCCCAGGTGGAGGCAACCCGGAGCCTCCGCCACTGGCTCCAGCCTTCCGGGGCCTTGGTGTTTTCAGTGATTCCCCGCGACCTGCTCCTCACCTACCTCAAAACCACCTGGGTAGGTGTTCAAAACCACTTTCTAGGGCACCACCCCCGATCTTCCAGAGGTCAGCATGGAGCCTCTCACCAGGTGTGAACCAGATCCCCCAGGCCAGGTTCAGCGGATCCCAGTCCTGTGCCCCCTCAAAACAGTGACAGCCTTCACCCTCTTCTCCAGCAACCCCAGTGCCGGGCCATCTCTGAGCTCTCCCCTGAGAAGCTGAGCTCCTTGTGCCTTAATCATACCCCTAATCCTAACCCAGCCCTAGACCTAACTGTGCCCTTGCCCTTGCCCTAGCCCTAACCAACCCTAACCCTAACCCTAGCCCCAACCCTATCCCTAGCTCTAACCCTAACCTTATCCCTAGTCCTAAACCTAACCCTAGCCCCAACCCTAGTCCTAGCCCTAGCCCTAACCTTATCCCTAGCCCTAACTCTAACCAAAACCCTAGCCCTAACGCTAACCCCCCATGCCAGGCCATCTCTGAGCTCCTCTGCTGAGAGGCTGAGCTCCTTGTGCCTTAACTATACCCCTAGGGAATCCTAGCCCAGCCTTAGCCCTAGCCCTAACTCTAGCCCTAACACTAACCCTAGCTCTAACCCTAATCACCACGCTGAAGAAAATTTTCTTGATTTTCGGCTGGAAAATTTAAAAGTCATGCATTTCTGCAACTGGCAGCTTGTAGCAGCTGCTTAATCTGAAGACACATGAATTGATACCAACAAAATAAACACTGGCTATGACACCAAGCTACATTTAATAGAGAATAAGTTTATTTATGGCAAATAATCCTTGACAACTCATTTCAAATTTAGCAACATTTTTTTCTTGGTATCTTTCAAGACTTCCTCTTGTATCTATAAATGATGCAGGAGGAAAGTCATTTGATCTCACCCAAATTATTATCATAATAACTTTAGTAAAATTAATGTAAATTAATGTAAATAAATACATTATACAGTACATATTTGGGGGGTTGGCTGAAGGATATTCTGTTTAGACTATGTTCATCTCATCTGGAAGCACAGATTTTTGAAAGATTTCCTTTAGAGTACTGATTTTATTATTGCATTCTATTCCTGAAAATAAATTTTCAAATACTGAAAACCTTAGGATATTGTCTTCATTTTATCAAATTCCATTGAAACCCAAAGACATTAAAATACATGGTGTCATTTCATTTTGAAAAAGAAAGGTATCAAGGCAGTTCAAAAGTAAAGCATGAACATAACCTTAATATATGCTAGCCTTTAAATGAATCAGGTTTATCTTCATTATTTAGTAGTAAAACTTACATTTTGGACTTTATTTTACTTTAAGAAGTCACTGAGTTTGAAAATTATAACTCCAGCATTCTGAAACCTATACATTTTCCTTCATTTTAGAGGCCATTATCTTTTTCTGCTTTTACTTTCAAAATGTGCTGCTTATCCAGCTTAGCAAAGACATTTCCTCTTTCTTCCTTTGTTCTTTTTTAAATTGCTTCTTCATGAATCATTCAAATTCATTCTTCACATAAATCAGCAGAAAATTCTTCTTGAACAGAATGGCTCAACCTTACCAACATGATGGTGTTTATTTAGTTCTGACTAAATTTCAAGAAAATTTTACCAACTTCAATGCAAACTCTTCTGCTCAGTCAGCTTTCTTATTGAATAATTATCTTCCTTCTGATAAGTATTCATTCAGATCCTTTTCAGCAAACATAATTCAAATCTGGATTCAAAGAAAAAAATCTGTCTTATAATTTAACGGCTCATGAACTTTCCTTTTTGACTAAATTAATGATTACTCCACCATGTGTGTCACATGCTAGGCTCCTCTTTACTTTCTATGTCACTGGTGTCACTGGCACAACATTTACAGTCCCAGGAAAGCACATGCAATTGTCAGACCTTAGGTTAGTCTCATGCCGACCGCCTGGCTATACCCAAGGTATGAAAGGAGGGGAACTCTGACTTCTATAATGAAGATGAGGCACATGTAATTTTTCTCATGCCAAGACTAGACAAACCAGAGAATTTTTCCCAAAGAGAAATGAAATGGGATTCCTGGAACAATAAATGACTACACAAGTGGCCTAAAAAAGAGAGAAAGCCTCTTTGTACTTTACTTTAGTACATCATGGTTGTTCCTGAAATTCTAGTTGCTCAAGCTCATCTCTTTCCATGAAGACAAGCAATTCAGCTACACCCTTTGCAAGCCAGTGCCCTGAATCTTGGCAGAGACAACGTGCTTAAGGGCTTCTTACTGGGCCCTCTGAGATCCTGCCACCACCCAGAGGCCTCGCTAGGTCAAGCTGATCGCTGCTACTTCCCAATTATGGAAAGTTTACTTCCTCTCTACCACCATGACCCTTCTTAGACCCCAAAGGCACTCCAATTTTATTCCTTCCCCTGCAAATTACCTAATGCTCCAACTGTCAAACCCTTTCTCTTTTATTCTCCTAAAAGTTATTGAGGGTCATAAAAAGGCTTTATTTATGTGAGTTCTATCCCATCAATATTTATCCTATTAGAAACTAAAACTGGGAAAATTTTAGAGCAAAAGAATATGCAAGCATATAGAGGTAGGCAAAAGGAGGTTTATAATTGTAATATAAATAAGTAATATAATATTTAATAAATAATAATACAAGAATAAACTGTGCTTCACATAGTCATAATGTAAACCTACTTTTGCCCTCTCCTGTATATTCTTAGTTGTCAACATAATGATACCACCTGTCATGTAGCTAGCAATAATAAATTGTTATAAAAATGTGAACCACTACACACACCCCACGATCCTTACACACATTTTGAGTCTCAGGGACACCTCAAGATCCTTACACACATTTTGAGTACCAGTGACCTAGTCTAAATTTCTTAGTAACTTTAAGATTTTTTAAAAGAATATTTTAATACAGATGGTGAGTTAAAACTTATTTAAGAAGGTTGTTTTCATGAATTTCTATTTTCAACTCCACAAAATATCTGGTCATATTGGAATGGAGAGAAAAATATAGTAAAACACAATTAATCACTATTTTTCAAAATGTTTACAACAGTGAAAATAGGATATAATTTAACATCACAGTATTGTAGATTAAACTTCCCCTCGTGGTAAAGCCACTGTCAGTGAAAGAAAAAAAAAATTGTATCCATTTTCATCACATAGATTGATACTGGATAAGTAGCTTTTTACCTGTAGGGATACATTTAGAAAGTACCTAAAACATACACAACCATAATGATCAAGTCAATTATTTCTATACTGATAAATTCCTTCATTGCAAGCTTTAAAATCAGTCCCTTTAATTACTAATGAATTGTGAACCAAAATGTAAGGTGTGTCGGAAGTTATGTGTCATGATTTAAAAAATCGAGTTTTCAGGGGTTTTAAGGTTCTCCTTTCCCAAATGTATATATGAGTGAGTGAGGCTGAATTTTATTTGTTCTTCAATAAATAAACAACATATCCCCACACTTTGACTATAGCAGCAGATACAGTACACACCTATCTTCTATTAGCGTGGCATGAAAGGGATTTGCACACATGTAAACAATAGCATCCACCTCATATTATTTTTGGGAAAACATTTTTTTGGCCGAAATATATTATTTAGGTTAATATATAATGGGGTTTCTTCTTGTTATTTTAAAATAAATTAATAAATATTTTAAAATGCCAGGTTTTAATTTTTAATGTGTTAAATATCAATAGTTATAACTTGCATAAGCAAAAATTGCTTGACTAGAACTGCCAATCTATTTCTCCAGGAACCACACATATCCTGCAGTCTGTTTTATCTGTGTGAAAACACAAACTGGGTTTGCCCATGGGAGCATGCTGGACATGTGAGCATCATCCATCTTGAGCATCAAGGGGAAAAATGATACCTCTCTCTACCGGTGGGTTCTAATGAGGAAACTACTAAAAGCTGGCCTGCCACCAAACCCTTAAAGAAAACTTTCATTTCAGTTTATATCTTTGTGTTATTTGTGCATGGTGACTTCCAAGAGGAATAAATATTCCTTTTAAGAGAGATATAATGACTTACTTTAATAGCTATATTCCTTAGCTCATCTCCCTTTTCCTATTGAGAATAGAGATTGGTATAAAACAAAGCACTGTTCCCTGGAGTTATATATTTATTTAATAGATTTTAAAATATTATGCCAATGAGTTAATGTCAAAATTAAAATACACCAAAAATAAACAAAGTGGGTATGTCCAACTAAAAAGGTTTTACACAGCAAAGGAATCCATCAACAAAATGAAAAGACAACCTACTGAATGGGAGAAAATATTCACAAACAATATATCTGATAAGGGATTAATAACTAAAATATATAAGAAACTCATGCAGCCCAGCCAGGTGTGGCTCAGGAACGTTTGTCCACCCAGGAACCAAGAGGTCACTGGTCCAATTCCCGGTTAAGGCATATGCCCGGTTGCAGGCTCCATCCCCAGTGTGGAAAGTGCAGGAGGCAGCCAATCAATGATTCTCTCTCATCATTGATGTTTCTATCTCTCTCTCCCTCTCCCTTCTTCTCTGAGATCAATAAAAATATATTTTAAAAAACTTCATGCAACATCAATAAAACAAACAATGGAATAAATTTTACTATTGGGACCAACAGAGCCCATACTCCTGTCCACTACTTAATTGTGGCCTTGCTGTGGGCCCAAATGATAACACAATGAAAGAAATGATCAACAGAATCTGAAGAAATGCCATTGAACTTCTAGTAACTCCCAAATTATTTGAACAGATAATGGTAATTCCCAAACTTAGCTTAAAGGACAAACATAAAAATAAAATGGCTCATTTGGGCCACTTCTAATATCTGAGATTAAATGAACAAGCTGCCTAAAGTTACCCTTATTTCTATAATAATAGCTAAAATGCATTAAGCTTTTATGATATGTCAAGTATTATGCAAAGTATTATCACTTATTACTCAGAATAATCTTATAGATGAGGCAATTGAGATTCAACTTATCATACAGTTTACATATGGAAGAGTTAAGATTCCATTCCAAACATTTCAGTTTTATTAGCAGTTTGGTGATGGAGTGGGGGGTCAGGTCTCCAGCTCAGGTTGCCAGATAAAATACAGAAAGCTCATTTGAGTATAAGTATGTCCCAAATATTGCATTTGTTATTTATTTAAATTTCAGATTTAGCCTTGTCTGGTTTTTCTCAATGGTTAGAGCATTGGCCCGTGGACCTACAGGTCTGCAGTTCAATTCCAGGTCAAGGGCATATACTTAGGTTGTAGGTTCCCCAGCTCCTCTAGGGGCCAGTGCAGGAGGCAACCAATAGATTTGTCTCTCTCTTTCTGATGTTTCTCTCTCTCTCTCTCCCCGCCTTACCTCCCTTCCATTCTCTCTAGAAATCAAAGGAAAAAAATACCTCAGGTGAGGATTAAAATATAAATAAATAGCATTCAGATTTAAAAACAAAAAAAGCACTAAGAATTATTTTTTAATTAAAACAAAATCAACACCATATGGGAAAGTGCCTAGAGAAGGTATCTGGAGAATATAAACCTGATAGTTGGAGAACTAAACCTCAAAACGTTACTTAAATAAGAAAAACAGAGTGAGCTGTGAGAAAGACATGGTAATGAGTAAAATGACAATTAAAAATATTTATCTTGAGATATAGAATACTGTTAATCCACATCTTTCTGGTTTTTACCAAAAAAAGCACTACACAACCCTTCAGAGCATATAGAAATCTCTAAGCAGACATTGATTATTTGCAGCATCAGATTTTTAAAAATTAAGTAGGGAGGGATACATTAGCAAATCCACTACAATTCAATCTTTCTGTAAATAAAATTTTTATACAATTTCAGTTCATTTTTAGCTTTTTATCTAATACTGCAGGGTGTGGCAAAAGTAAGTTTACCATGGTGAGTACATGAAACAGTTTATTCTTGTGTTATTATTCAATAATTGTATTATTTTCTATATGAATAACTGTAAACCTACTTTTGCCACAGCCTGTATACGTGAAAATATCTGGCGTTTATTCTTCTCTTCTGACCTATTTCATCCACAACAATAACCTCTTCAGTGGTCGGCAAACTCATTAGTCAACAGAGCCAAATATCAACAGTACAACGATTGAAATTTCTTTTGAGAGCCAAATTTTTTAAACTTAAACTATATAGGTAGGTACATTGTTATTAGCTTAATTAGGGTACTCCTAAGGCTTAGGAAGAGCCACACTCAAGGGGCCAAAGAGCCACATGTGGCTCGCGAGCCACGGTTTGCTGACCATGGCTCTAGGTCATCTGTTGCAAGTGGCAAGATTTCATTCAGGTTTATGGCTGAATAATATGCCATTGTATATACACTTCTTTATTCATCTATTGATGAATGCTTAGGTTGCTTCTGTATCTTGGCTATTGTAAATAATGCTGCCATAAACATATGGATGCATATGTCTTTATGATTTCATTTTTGTGTTTCTTCAGATAAATTCCCAGAAGTGGAATTACTGGGTCCTTCTTTGTCTCTTGTTATGGCCTTTTTTAAAATTCTGTTTTGTCTAGTATAAGTACTCCAACCTCAGCTTTTTTGTGTGTGTTTCCATTTCCATGAAATATCTTTTTCTGTCCCTTTACTTTCAGTTTCATTGTCTTTTTATCTAAAGTAAGTCTCTTGTAGACTGTATATGTAAGGGTCTTGTTTTGTTATCCATTCAGTCCTTTTGATGGGGCCATTTAATCCATTTCATTGAAAGTAATTGTTGATAGATACATATTCATTGCCATTTATCATTCATATTTTTTTTATTTTTCCCTTCTTCTTAGAAAAGATTCTTTAACATTTCTTGTAATACTTGTTTGATGGTGATGAGCTCCTTTCAGCTTTTTCTGTCGGGGGGCGGGGGGGGGGGGTGGGAGGGTGGTGAGGGGAGGTCTGAAGCTCTTTATCTATCCTTTGATTCTAAATGATAGCTTTGCTGGGTAAAGTCATCTTGGTTGTAGGTCCTTGCTTTTTATTACTTAGACCATTCCGTGCCCATCCTTTCTGGCCTGCAAAGTTTCCATTGATAAAGCAACTGACAGTCTTATGGGAGCTCCCTTGGAAAACATTGCAGGTAATTGCTTTTCTCTTGCTGCTTTTAAGATTGTCTCTTTGTCTTTAACCCTTTACATTTTAATTACAGTGTGCCTTGATGTGGGCCTCTTTGGATCCACCTTGATTGGGACCCTTTGTGCCTCCTATACTTATATGTCTTTTTCCTTTGCCAGGTTAGGGAAGTTTTCTGTCATTATTTTTTTCAAATAAGTTTTCAAATTATTGCGCTCTCTCTCTTCTCCTTTTGGCACCCTCATGATGCAAATACTGATACACTCAAAGCTGTCCCAGAGGCTCCTTACATTATCCCCATTTTTTGTATTCTTTGTTTCTTTTTGCTGTTCTAATTGGGTGTTTTCTGCTTCCTTATGTTCCAAATCACTGATTTGAAACTCCGCTTTATTTACTCTACTGTTAATTCTGTGTAATTGTTCCTCATTTCAGCTTCTGACTGGTTCTTTTTTATGTTTTCCATGTCCCATTTGATGCTGTTGAAGTTCTCACTAAGTTCCGTAAGCATATTCATAAGTCTTGTTTTGAACTCTGTATCTGGTAAGTCGCCTGAGTCTACTTAGTTTTCTTAAGAGGCCAGAGGATTTGAAGTAGCACAAACCACAACCTCTTTCCTATGTTTTTTCAACTCAAATTAAGAAATGTTTTATAAGAAATAAAGAAGCAGCCCAATGAATATTTATTTTATACATAATCCTTTCTGATTATTGTACAAATATACTTAGGTCCCTACTGAAACCTCTCTAAAAGTTTACTAAACAACTGTTAGATTCAAGCATCTTTTAGTTTCATGATTATCCAGGGATATTTTGGAAATATTAATTTGGAAGAAAATCAAACTTACCATTCTACATTTGTGAAGTCAGTATTTTAAAAATATTAGTAGAACTCTCAAATTAGTGAAACTACTATAAAATATGTATGTGTATACAAGCCATCAATGAATTTTAAGCCCTGCTTTAAGACTTATGCTTTTTTTCTTGCTTCCTTTTTATTATAAATCCTAATGACTGTTCTCAAATATTCATCTTTCTAAACAATAAGATTCATTATAGACCATATTATAATAGATTGAACATGTTTAAATTCATGTCAGACCCTTTAGTGAGTCACAAGAAAACTTGGTAAAAGAAAATGGAAATGTATTTTGGGTAATTAAATAAGCCCTTCTGTTTTCTTCCTGGCACCACCTCCACACTCCCATCCCCACCCCAGAATTTTTTTCCATTAAGCTTCCACTCTATTGCCTTTACTTAGTAGGGAATTAAAGATGGCTGAGCAAGAGGCAAAATCTATTATTCAGGACATGACTTGCATCATTCTTTCACTTTCACAAAAATCGAATTTTTATTTTAGGATTTCTTATTTCTTGAGTAATAAGCTTTGAAGGCATTATTCTTTGGAAATATTGAGAGGAAGATAAGTCAAACCTAGAAAATTACAGTTTCAGTCTAGTATTTAGAGGATTAAAAAAATCCCAAAACTTACTTATTTGAGCAGCTTCCTGCAGTGAACATGTCTCATTTCCTACTCCTACATTCTTTCAATTACAATTTCTCTCTCTATATAGAGCCATGGTAACTATGGTTTTTGCTGCCCAGCATGGTCCCTTTTCCTTTTTCCTGATAACAACATGTATCTTTGCAAATAGTGGATAACCATTTCCTGTACTTTAAATGCAGCAGGTATAGGGACAGCCTATTATTTAAGCCTGGCCAATTAGATTGCCTAATCTTGATTGCCACAGCTAGTAGTTCAGGGAATGGTAAATAATACAGATGGAAAGGAAAGAAATGCATAGTAGAGTAAACTGAAATTGATCATTAAGTGCTAAATATGAGATCATGTGTGAAAGCTATCTGTTTTGTTCAGTTTTTAAAATGTTTGAAAGTTTTTAAAATGTACCCTGATAACCCGATAACAAGCAGGCACATTTTACAACAGAAATGTCTTTCATGAACAGAACAATAAAGACAAAAGACAAAAGGATAGAAGTGACTATTTCTTTGGGGGTGGGTGGACACATTAGAATTTATTACATTCAAGAGACTACATATCAGCAAATTCATAAGTTTTATAGGTGTTATTAGGCTTTTATGGTAAATATTTCAAGCAAAGAAGTTTAGAAGAAACAACAAATGCTTCATAACTATAGATCAGAAGGATAAAGGTAGAGCTTCCAACAATAGAACAGCCACCGAGTTTAAGCAGAATAGGTTGTGTGCTATTGGTAAAGTACTAATGGAAAGTCTCTCTGTATCTTCATAATGAGTAAGATGATAAAAAAGAAATGGTGATCATAGAGTGAAGAGAGCAGTTGTAAAATTTTATGTGTGCCAACACTTAAATTATTGTTACTTATAGCTTTTTGTCAACCAAGCTTCTCACTATAAATACTATGCAAGAATGTTTGCAGGGTAATGCAGTAGATGAGAGTTAATGATCATTATATTCTGATATTAAAAGAAGATATTAATATACTAGTTAGGTTATAAGGGTTAATTATAGCAGGATTGATATTAGCCTGAGATGTTTTACTGAAATAAGAATGTCCAAGGTACTGATGCCTCGTCAAAGCATAAGTCATAGTGATTAATAGTTCTGTAATCATGGGTCTGAGGAGATTTGAGCAGTTTATATCAGTTTATATCAGCTTTCAGTATTACTTATTGAAATTGATGATTTGCAACGCATCTCCATGAAAAACACCTTGAGGGCTCTGTTGTTGAGGCTCATTACATAATAGGAATATGTAACAAGTGCCAGCAGGATATAAGAAACCCTGATTGAGGCTTCATTTGGGTTTTTGCGTTCTGAGGTATTCTACACACGTAACAGCGATTCCTGATCTAGGAGAATAAGTGCATCCATAGTGGTCTCTACAAAGGAAGGCCGTTGGAATTTATATTCCTAGATTGAAGCTTGGCCTCTCTAGATTGGCTGTGATGCATATGCTTATTTTAATTATGTGAAATCATTTTATATTATATAACTAAATCATTATGTGTGGTGTTATATGATTTTTCCTGTAATAAATTATAGATTTTTGCCATTTCAAGTTTTATTTAGCAATTGAGTACCAGCTCATTAGTACAGTTGGTACCAAAACTGGATTCCTTAGAAGACCACTGACTCATTGCTAACTAAAAATATGACTAAATTATTATTTAGAAATAAAAATGATGCTTCTGTAAAGGAGACCAAAATGAATTTTTAACGCTGCATGGTTGCTTAACTAAGGTTTTGGAATCAATTACTAATAATAAAACTTTACAGTGGAATCTGGTAATGGTAGAACCTGAACATCAGCAGCTATGAAAATTGGATTAAAAGGAACTTAAAATTGATTTTTTATTTTATTATTTTTTATTTTTTTATTTTTTTTAATATATATTTTTATTGATTTAAGAGAGGAAGTGGAAGGAGGGAGAGATAGAAACATCAATAATGAGAGAGAATCATTGATTGGCTGCCTCCTGCACACCCCCTAACTGGGAACTGAGCCCACAGCCCAGGCATATGCCCTTGACCAGAATGGAACCCATGACCTTTCAGTCCACAGGCCGAGGCTCTATCCACTGAGCCAAGCTGACTAGGGCTAAAATTGATTTGTTAAATGGCTAAAAGTTTAGTTTCCATTCAGGGCGCATTCCTAGATTGCAAATTCCATCCTGGTCCCAGTGTAAATGGGAAGCAACCAATCAATGATTCTCTCTCGCATTGATCTCTCTCTCTCTCTCTCTCTCTCTCTCTCTCTCTCTCTCTCTCGATCACTTTCTCAAATAAATAAAAACATGTCTTTGGGTGATGATTAAAAAATTATTAGTAAAAAATATGGTCTTAAGTAGTCAGTAAATTTTAAGAAATTTGACCAGCGAAACAGAAAGTATGAAATATAAATGAAATGGAAATTTTAGAAATAAACACATTGTATGCGGGAAACGTATTTATACGTTTTACATTGACTGGTGGTAGAGCGCGGGACACGTATTAATACGTTTTTTATAGACTAGCGGTAGAATGCGGGTAACATATAAATACTTTTATTTTATACTTTTTTATTGCTCTAAAGGGTTGCTAACATGCAGATATATGAATTCCAAAGGACAAAATTTAATTTGGGTCTCTAACACATACAATGGTGAATTATATATGTGCTTCCAGGTATAACGGTAATCTATTCAACTGCGTAGAGTCATCCCTTCACACAATTCTCTTCCTTGCCACGCATTCAGTGTGAGTCTAAGAAATATAATTCAGTATACATTTTATAGTAAATCACAAAAAGTTTCATTGAAAAAAATATGTAAAACTAAAGTTATCGTAATTTTACTGAACGTTGCCATTTGCGCAAAAAATTAGCAAAAATGGCCCACGCCACCTGTTAGCACGCGATAAAAACTACCCGCAAACAATGTGTAAACAGTAAAATAATTGAAATGAAGATTCACTGAATGAGCTTAATAACTGATTAGAAAAATATATCAGTGAAAATCTGAAAATATTGCAGAAAAATAGACTTTTAGCTACCTATGAAACAATATCAGAAATCTATAATATACATGTAATTGGAGTCAAAGATAGAGAAAAAGTAGTTATTGAGGTAGAAAAACTATTTAAATGTAAAAACTCCCCAAATTTGACTTTAAAAAATGCTTTCCTAGATTAGGGAAGTTCAGCAATCTAAATCAGAAAAACAATAGCCGGAACCGGTTTGGCTCAGTGGATAGAGCGTCAGCTTGCGGACTGAGGGGTCCCGGGTTCAATTCTGGTCAAGGGCATGTACCTGGGTTGCGGGCACATCCCCAGTGGGGGGTGTGCAGGAGGCAGCTGATCGATGTTTCTCTCTCATCGATGTTTCTAGCTCTCTATCTCTCCCCCTTCCTCTCTGTAAAAAATCAATGAAATATATTTTTTAAAAAAAGAAAAACAATAAAAAGAACTATAAGATCACTGTCTTTTTATCACAAAGTAAAGGTTGAACATAATTTTATGTTGTTAAGAGGCATTCACATTTGTTTTTCCTATTCATTTATTTATCTGAATTTTCTACTATGTTTGTACATTCATGTGTTTTTTATTTCAGAACTCTTTGCATATTTGAGATAGTAAACCTTTGTCTGTAATATAAGCGTCAAAACTGTGATACAGGCTTTATTTCCCTTTTCACTTTGCTTATAGTGTCTTTTCCATGCTTTTTTTTTAAGTTTATGCTTGTGGATTTTGTGTTATGGTTAGACAAGTTTTGCCAATTCTGAGTTCATATAGAAAATCAACCATATTTTCTTATGATACATTTATGGTTTAATTTTTACATTTAATTCTCTGTTTTACTTATCCTGGCCTATCAAATAAGTTATGGATCCAATTTTATCTTTTTCTATAGTGCTATCTTATTATTACCATACTAATTATTAAAGGGAAAGTTTCATATTCTCCTGAAGCAATAATAAAAGCAATATGCTTATAAAACAAAGAAAAATAACTAGAGTATATGACCATGTGTGGAATAACAAGGATTCTGGAAGCTTAGTACTAAAGAAAATATGTTTACTCCCTAATATTTTACGCAAATAATTGGCTAAATTTAGTGTTTAAACAATATTTATTTTGCAGGATTACTCAAGATGTTGTTTCTTTGTTTAATTAATCACTCTTTGCAGGAAACATAACATCTATTGATCAGAAAATAGACAATTTTATTCACAGCATTTTAGCAGTTCCACACCCCAATTTCCCATGCAAAGTTCAATGAGTATCTGATGTCATTTGTGCCCTTAGTGTAATTTGTATCATAAGGAAAGAACCCCAAAATTCTGAGACTTGGTACTTTTATAAGAAGGCAGAGAGAGACAGAGTAAAGGAAGAAGGGATGAAGGGATTGGGGAAAAAAGTCAGAGAGAGAGAGAGAGAGAGAGAGAGAGAGAGAGAGAGAGAGAGAGAGAGACTTTTGCTCAATGCTCTAAAGCAGTGGTTCTCAACCTGTGGGTCGCGACCCCTTTGGGGTCGAACGACCCTTTCACAGGGGTTGCCTAAGACCATCAGAAAACATATATACAATTACATATTGTTTTTGTGATTCATCACTATGCTTTAATTATGTTCAATTTGTAACAATGAAAATACATCCTGCATAACAGATATTTACATTACGATTCATAACAGTAGCAAAATTACAGTTATGAAGTAGCAATAAAAATAATTTTATGGTTGGGGGTCACCACAACATGAGAAACTGTATTAAAGGGTCACGGCATTAGGAAGGTTGAGAACCACTGCTCTAAAGTAAACCAGTTCTCTAAATTCTCTAAGGGAGGAGAGAAGGCTACTACTACCCTGGAAGTAAGCAAAAGTATTTGAGCGAAAGAAAAAGATTATCACTGGGTTTTACGACCTTCAGAATGTAAGCAAATGGCTTTGGGAGATATGTCTTTAAGTCTTTCCAGAGCAATTCATTATTTTTAACTTCCAAGACAGTTTACCATTCAATCATCCTTTAATCTAGGTTGTCAGTTCTCTGCTCACAAAGCCCAGACTATGCAGAAATGTGGAAATACTCATGAAGAAATTTTTTTCTGACAAAGACTGGTTACAGGGAAACTGAGATTAGGCATCTAGCTAAGAAGATGCTTAACATTTAGGTTCTAGAAAGTATACAGATTAAGACCAGTCCAGTTGAAATAAAGAGGATAAAATATGAAAATCATATTTTATATAAAACTTTGTAGGACTTTCTGGAATAAGTATTAAGAAAAATGAGATTTATGAGTTAAAATTAATATGCACTTTCAAGGGTGAATTTCAAAAATTATAGAAAAATTAAAGAGAAGCATTTTTTTCAATAGTGGGCAAGAGAAATGGGTTTAAATGTACAGTATGTAAAATATTTGGGATATAATTGGAGTGGCAGGTCAGAATTCACTCTATTAAGTACTATCAGAATTAAGATATTTTGAGGCAGAAATACATACTTATGTAGGTTAAAAGAGGGAATCTAGAAAGGAGCAAATATTTTTCAATGAAACAGAGGAATAAAAAAATATTATTTGTCTGGACAGTATAGGGTCATATATTCCAAAGGAGACAGCTCCCAGAGAAGTAGATTACATATAGCACACAGTGCTGAGAAAGATTATAAGCAGAAGCTATTTAATTTAGTCATAGCAATCTTACTGTGGTTAAGCAGAAGCCAATTATATGATTAGAAGAGGAGGTAAGTGGAAAATAAATGAAAAAAAAAATATACATATATATATAATTTCATTACACAGAGGGACCACTATCCAATTAGCACAAATAAAACAATTCTTCACTGTTTTGACATCTTTGCCTGTGTTTCTCTGACTGTCTTTTACTCTCAGTGACCTCTCTGTTTCCCTCAGAAACCCCAGATACAAATGTATTTTTAAAATTTCAATTATGTTATAGAAAAAGTGAAAGAAACATCAATTTGTTCTTTTACTTATTTATGCATTCATTGGTTTATTCTTGTATGTACCTTGATCGGGGATCGAACCTACAATTTTAGTGTATTGGAACAATGCTCTAACCAATTGGGCTACTGGACCAGGGCCTTATACTAGTAAATGCATTTAGAGAAGCAAGTGTCTGTATTGCACTGAAACACCAGCATTTAAAAAATAAATTAATTCACTATGTTTCTGGATGAGTACTTCTAGGACTATATATGGTCTTGAGGATTTTTTTCATTAATTGAATTTATTAAATAAGCAAAACACAGGTACAACAGGTCACTCTCTATGGTATGAAGATAGCTCCAGCAAACAAAAATTTTCATTTGAAATGTATTAGGTTAGAATATAATTGTATCTGAAAATTATAAATAAATATATATGTTAATTTTTTCTGTGACATATTATTTTTTTCAAAATTCCTTGTCTTTGACAAAAATACTTTTAAGAGGTCTTTTTTAAAAAATAACCTTTAGACATAAATAGAACTAAAGATTATATGTGAGTATAATTATAAAACAGAATCTCTTATGTTGAGTCAGGGGATTAATATCCAGGCTGGAATTGGAAATCTAAAGAGTTTCTAGGTGGTAGCAGTGTTGGTTTAAAGTATTACACAGCTGTCTGGCTGTCTCTTGTGGAGAGAACATTAAAGGCTATCTTGGCTTCATGCTTCCTTCTTTTCTTTAGATTAATACGTACTCTGCCAGGATTTCTGGGAAATCCCATTGTCAAGGTTTCAAGTGTCTAAAGCATTCACTCTCATGGACAGTTTGAAATTGTACTAAAGTAACTAGTAAAACCTTTGTGATTCATTTTAGATGCCCATAACATTTGGCTTCTCTCTGTCATCTAATCCACTCTGTCCAGTGAGTTTTTAGAGAAAGTTCAAAAGGTCCCAAATTTTCTAGATGGAAGCATATGTCAAAATGAGAGTATAATGTAGCTGAGTTATTTTCATAAAATTTTGTTCAATCCTTTTTGTCACTACAAAAGAGAGCAGAAAAAGAACTGCCATTTATTGTCATTATTTTAAAAAGGCTTTCTTCCAGCCAGGACCAGGTAGCTCAGTTGATTGGAGCATCCTCCCATGCACCAAAAGTGAGTTTGATTTCCTGTTGGAACATACTAGTATATCTAGGTTGTAGGTCCAATCCCAAGTCAGGGCAAGTACAATGTTTCTCTCTCACATCGATGTTTCTCTCTCTTTCTCTCTCTCTCTCTCTCTCTCTCTCTCTCTCTCTCTCTCTCTCTCTCTCCATCTCTATAAAATCAATAAACATATCCTTGGGTAAGGATTGAAAAAAAAAAGGTTTTCTTCCAATGGCAAGTAATTTGTCTTATAAATAGTGTCAGAATATTGAGGGTATTTTACACTTAAAGAAAGCTAAACAATTATTTTTGATGTCATCTAGAAAAGATTTACACATAGTGTGTCATATAATTTCCATTAAGAATATCGAGAGTACATTATAGATTACCCGAGTTTGTAATGAACACATTTAGCAAGTCTCTATGTCATATCATCAATAACAGGGAAATTTTCCATATACATCTGTATCACCTGATAGCCACCAGATAATCTCAAAGTCTCTCACAGCATATTATGAGGAACCTAAACAACAATCTAATGCCTCATGGCTGCCCCTGGGTTCTCTTCAGGCATGAAAGCTATGCAGATCCCTGACTGCAACTTGTTTATAGACGAGTAAGAATAGATTGCACTGAAAAAATTTCGTTAGCTAGACTATATTCTGTGAGTTTTATACCTATTCATTAACTTCTCTTAAGTAATTTCATGAGGTCATTGCTATTATTATTCTCATTTTTACAGAAGAAATTAAAGTAATTTGCTAAGAACTTGCTGTAATCAGTCTCTAGTTACCGGAAAAAGCATGAAGGTAACATTCATAGAACAATTGAAATGATGCTTCATGGATCATGCACATCAGAATTTCCTGGGTCCTTTAAAAAAATGGAGTTTCTTAGCCTTGTCTCTTCAAATCGGAGCCCATCAGGCTCCACCTGGATTCTTCCTCCTTTTGCTGTGGCCTGGAAAGTCTCTCAAGGCAGTAAGCGAGGCCATCCTGAAGGTCAGTGTGTTTACCTCCTCTCAGGGTTCTCTGTCCTTCACTGACTAATGTCCACTGTCTTGCAACTCAGTGATTTATATATTTCATCTATGTTTTTTATTATTTAAGATTTAAGACAATAGCGTTAAGTCTGGTCCCCATTCTTTCATATGGCTAGAAGTAGATGTCCTTTTGAGTTTTTAAAAACACTTTTGTAATCTCTATTTAAAAGAAAAGTGTACCGATCATAAGAATGCGGTAGAATAAATGTTTATAATCTATAATCAAAGGATGACAAGACCAGCATCTAAAACAAAAGATTGTTGTATTTATTTCTTATTTTTAGGAAGGAGGGTTGTACTTGTCAGGCACAGTGCCTCTGAGCAGAGCCGACTGCTGATCTTATACAAACTTTTGGGGGGAGCGTGAAAGCCTTGTATTGACACCTTTTAGAGGTCAACTGAGTTAACGTTAGCTGTTGTGTTCACTCAGGTGAGAGTTTGTATTGATTAGTTGTCAGAGGTGTGCTTACTGCAGAAAATTCATTCCTGATGAACGGACTTTCGGAAGCAAGAGGCTGTCACTGATTATAAAAGCACATCCGCTGAGGTGAGTTTTTGACCGTCTAAAGAAGTTTAAAACCAGTGCTGGTGGCTATTTGTTATCACAGATACAGGACAATCAGTCTTTGGTTAGGTGTGTGAGAACATTTTTTGTCATTGAAAATAGCTAAGCAAACAACACTGAAAAACAAACAAACAAACAAATCAGAACATTGCTCCCTCCCAGAAGTCCTACCTTGTGCTCTTTTCCGATTCCTATTATCCTGACTTCTAACAACATAGATTAGTTTTGCTTGTTATTGAACTTACAGAAATGCAATTACTATATATGATTTCTTGTTCTAGCTTCTTTTGCTCAACATTATAAGATTCATCCATATTTAATTCTAATTGAAATCTATATGAATGTATATACACACATGTGTTGAATATATACTAAGAAGGGGAGTTGCTAAATTGTAGGACTGGCATATGCTCAGCTTTAGTAGATACTGATAAATCATTCTCTAATGTGGTCCTACCAATTCATAATCCTATCAGTACTATATACTAATTGTTCCCTATCTCCCTATCTTCACCAACACATATTATCTGATACATATGGTTGTACCACATTGTAGTTTTAATTTGCTTTTTCCTGATGACTAATGGGATTGAAAAGGCTTTCCATGGTGATTAATCTCCCAGCTGTGTCCATCTCGTGGATCCTAGAGCCTTGGAAACTAGGCTTACACCCTCTAAGCAAGTGATATAAAAATTATTCTCCAGGAAACTTAAAATAATTAGATATTGATATTGGTAGTTTCTCCAAAAAGTATCCAATCATACCATACTACCAGGGAGCCATATTTGACAAATCTGTCCATGCACACAGAGCTCCCAATTGGCATTCTAAAGTCCAACTTTTTACTATCAGTAGTCAGCCGAAGGTCATTAAACATTTTAGAAAAGTACCTATCATGAAATATAGACCCAAATAAAAAAAGAGGGAAAATAATTTGAAAGAAACAGTAACTTATCAAGGACAAGCATTTATTATCATAATAAAAATAAATGCTTCTCTATCCAAAATTATGCTATAACTCATAAGGACATATGTACTGCATGCACATTTGCAGTGGGTATATGTATTGAGTATGTGCATTGGATACTAGCGTGTAGTGGCTGTGGGGGAAGTTATGAAAATGATAAAAATTTTCATCTTCCATTGTAAAAATAACATAATGCTTAAAATTGAAAAATAACAAATGAGTATTAGTGTCTGATTGAATGATAGAGATGATAAGATAAAAGGAAATAGCTAATAGTTGAAAGTGACTGCCTCTGGGCAGATAAATAATGCTAGGCAGGGAGAACGGTTTTTTGGTAAGAATCTTTGTAAAATCATGTAGCCTCTAAAACTTTGCCTGGATAATGTTAGAAAAATAAAACCAAATTTAAATTTTTTTAAAGGCTGAATGATATTCCATTGATGTGGGCAAAAAGAAAAGATTTTTTAAAGTGGAATGGTGGTTGCCGGGGGCCAGGGAGAGGGGTAATGGGAAGTTGTTCATTTATGGGCACAGAGCTTCAATTTTACAAGATGAAAAGGGGTCTTGAGATGGATGGTGGTGATGGTTGCACAAAATATAGACATACCTAAAATTGATTAAAATTAATAAGTTTTATGTTAAGTGTATTTTGTGACAATAAAGGAGTCAGGAAAAATTTCCTTGACCATAATTTTGGTCAAGGGACAATAAACATGTGGACACACTTGGCCACCTTTAACCAGGAGTGCTTCAGTAGATGTTATAAGGGGAAGGGGAAAAGAGTATTCAGGTTCCTAGTATGAAGAGGTAAGAGAGAAAAATTGCATATTTTAAAATAAAACTAAAATCAAATAAATCAATTCAGCATCATTATATTAGTAGACATTATCTCTGCAATGAAGGGATACATTGATTTTTACAAAAAAGTAATAATAAAGTAATATCACTTTCTAAATTGGATTATTCATGTTATCTCATGTGCTTAATGAGAGAACAGCTAAAACACATTACTTTAAACTGTTGCTAGAGTGGAGGAAATAGAAAAGCACCCACACAATGGCTTTGCAGTGCAAGGAGTACCACGCAGAGGGGAGAGCTCAGAGCAAATGAGCACACGGTGGAACATGTAAACAAACCTAGGACACTTCCCCCAAAGAGCAGATATTTGAGCAAGTCCTGCAGATTGGGTAAAATAAAATCATGTGAAATAGTACTGCAACCTTCCCAAATGCAATATATTTATTTGTTGCTGTTTGTTTCTTATTCATTTGAACAGTTACTGTGAGAAAGGGAAAGCAAAAGCACGAGGAAGCTAAGTCAGTAGCTAAAGGCACAGACTCAATAATATGACTGAGTCAATTCTCAAGTCAATCCCTAAAACTTGTCTGTACATCCGACAAATCTAGTAAGCTTTAATAGATACTAATACCTGGGACCTACAACCATAGACGGAGCTTTAACTGGTCTGTGGTGTGGACTAGGCATGCCATTGATCCAGCAATCCCACTTCTGGGTATGTATATCCAGAGGAAATGAAAACAGGATGTGGAAAAGGTATCTGTACCTCCATGTTCATTTTGGCATTATTAACACTAACCAAGATATGGACAACCTAATTATCCATCAGTGGATGAACTGATAAAGTGGCAGTGTACATAGCCAATAGAATATTATTCAGCCATAAAAAAGGAGATTCTGCCATTTGTGACAACAAGGACGGTCCTTGAGGACATTATGCTAAATGAAATAAGTCAGAGAAAGACAAATACTGTATGATAACACTTATGTGAAATCTTAAAAAAAATGAATTTGTAGAAATGAGAGGAGAATGGTGGTTACCAGGGTCCAGGACTGGGGACTGGGGGTTGGGGAATTATGGAGTTGTCGGTCAAATCGTACAAACATGCAGTTAGAAGTCAGTAAGGTTTGGAAATCTAATGAACAGCATTGTGATCATAGTTAACAATACTGTATTATGTACTTCAAAGTTGCTAAGAGACTGGATCTCCAATGTTCTCACCTCAAAAAACAAATGAATATAAGTGATGTGATGGAGTTGTTAGCTAAAAAACATTACTATGGTAATAATATTGCAATATACAAATGTACACTTTAAAGGTATCTCTATTTAAAAAAGGATGTATGAAATAAGTAGATACATAGATAGCTGGTAGATGATAATGATAGATAGATAGATGATACATAGACGATAGATAGATAGATAGATAGATAGATGATACTACGTAGCTAGGTAAGATAAAAATTCCCCAAGGAATTCAAATGTATGTCTATGTTGAGAACCAAAGATGCCAGTTATTTCCTATAATGAATTCAAAAGTGAGAGAATATCTCAAGAAAAATGACCACCCCATAAAATAAATTATAGCAGAACTCTAGGACTACCACATATACATATAATATATGTAGTATTTTTCACATAATACAAAGGAAAATGTGGCCCTTGCAGTTGTGATGCAGGAATACATAGGATTAGGAATTTAATTTCCTCTTTAAAATAGTAAAATCTCATCATGATCATGCCAGATTTTGGATTCATGTGAACATTTCTGGAATAGCTTCAGAAATCTGGCATTTTTCAGTCGTCCTGTTCATAAGATTGATGTTGATGTATTATTTTGGAGTTTGTTTCTTTGTGATATTTCTCTGTCTTACCCAGCACATACAGTTCCCTTCCAACAAGTATTATATTCTCACCGGAACATTAGCTCCTTAAAATGTCTATTTATCTGGGGCCCTTACTGAGTGCCTAGCTCCTCACTATAATTGACCATATTTTTCACTATAACTTACTCCAGCAGTTTCAGTAAAATCATATTTCTCAGAGTAACCTAAAAAACAAATTTTAAGTATTTCTTAAAGTAGAGAGTCCCTTTCCCTATCTTTCTGTCAATATTGTTTCTTGGTTTTACAATTACATACTGTGAAAAATGTAAATACCCAGATGAGTACATAAAACAATGTAGATAATGAGGCAACAACTAAGCAGATACTATTTTGTGTGTGTTTTTTTATACTTTTCAGGAATAAGATATATATAGATACAGATAAAAGTCCTTTCTCCCATCAATTTCCCCCTCTTTATTTTTTTATTCCAATATGTATTTTTGTGCTCTGCTACATGAGTTTAATTATAAAATAAATGGATTATTTGCTACTGGTTCCTCATTGCCACCACTGAATATTATGTATACATGTTGATACACATAGAACTAGTTCAGTTATTTTAATTCTTATAATTTATTGGATAAAGAGAGTACAGTTTTTCTATGCTTCTGAAGTTAATTTTTAAAAATATTTTTACAATTCCTAGCTGGGTAGCTCCATTTGTTAAAGCATCATCCTGATAGGGAAGGCTACGGGTTTGATTCCTCAGTCAAGGCACACACAAGAATCAACCAATGAATGTATAAGTGGAACAACAAATCGATGTTTCTCTCTTTCTCTGCCCCCCTATTTCAAATCAATAAATAACAATTTTTAAAATATATATATATTTGCAATTATAAAATACTTTTTGAGCATTTCCATAAATATTTCTATCCTGTTTCTGTTCAGCCGTTTTATTCATTACTTAATGGTATCACAGTGTAGCTTTGATTTGTTTCCTTATATGACTACTCTGTGTGCTTCTTAACCATTTATATATTATCTTTTTTTTTTTACAATTTTTGTTTGTTTAATTTAAATTCTTTATTGTTTAAAATATTACATAAGTCTCCGTTTTCCCTCATTGACCTCTCCCTGGCTGCCCCCACCCCCAGCACATGCCCTCACCACCCCAACCCCCCTGTGTACATTGGTTATGCTCATATGCATGCATACAAGTCCTTTTGTAAAGTGACAGCTACCTGTCTTTTACGTTTTTTTAAAAAAATTGCATCATTCCTTATTTTCTTATTAATTCGTGGGAGTTCTTTAAATATTCTGAATATGAGCCCTTGTCAGATATAACATTTGGAATATGCACATTCCCTTAATTATGTTTCTTGTGAGCAGATTTTTAAAAATATTTATGCCAATTTATTAATCTCCTCTTTTTAAAACTTATTTATGCATTCAGTGGTTGATTCTTACATGTGCCCTGACCAGGTATATCAGGAGGATGCACTAACCAACTGAACTACCCGGCCAGCACTTATCTTCTCTTTCATAGTTAGTGCTTTCTGTCTCCTATTTGAGGCATCTTTCTCTACCCTAAGGTCATGCAGATATTCTCTTTTTTTTATCCCTTCACAATGCTTAATGACCTTTCCCTTCACATGTAAGCCACATGATCCATTTTTTTTGGGGGGGGGGGTGCGGGGGGCTATAAAATAGGAGTTAGGATTTATTTTTTCCCCAATTAAAATTTCTAATTGATCTAATACATTTCATTGAAAAGACCATTTTTCCCCCAAGTATTTGCTTTGGAAACATTATTATAAATCAGTAGATAGAAAATGTTTACATCTGTCTGAACTCCCTATTATGTTCCACTTTCCTTTCTTCTGCCCAGTCACTTTCCTACTCTTCACTCTTTTTCTCAATTACAAATAGATTGTTGTGGGTAGACTTCTATGACTCTAATTTGTGCTAAAGGTGTGAGTTAGGGTGATTTTATTTGCTATCCTAGTCTACACTGTCTCCCTGAGACTTTTTGGAGCATTTGGAATGTATGTGGCCACCATTTCTTATAGGATCCCAGAACACATCTTTAGTTTTTATTTATTTTTTATTTTTTTAAATAATATTGAATTTTGTTTTTGTTTTTTTTTAAATATATTTTATTGACTTTTTACAGAGAGGAAGGGAGAGGGATAGAGAGTTAGAAACATCGATGAGAGAGACACGTCGATTAGCTGCCTCCTGCACACCTCCCACTGGGGATGTGCCCACGACCAAGGTACATGCCCTTGACCGGAATCGAACCTGGGACCTTTCAGTCCGCAGGCCGACACTCTATCCACTGAGGCAAACTGGTTAGGGCACATCTTTAGTTTTTAAACAATAAACTCCAAAATACTAGTAAACTGACAGAAAGCATATCTATATAGATTTCCTGACCTACAACAGCATGTTTCTTTAAAATTTTTAAAATATGTTTTTATTTTTTTTAGAGAAAGGAAGAGAGAAGGAGAGAGATAGAAACATCAATGATGAGAGAGAATCATGGATTGGCTGCCTCCTGAACACCCCCTACTAGGGATTGAGCACAATACCCAGGCATCGAACCATGACCTTCTGGTTCATGGGTCAACACTCAAACACTGAGTCACACTGGCTGGGCTACATTGGCATATTTCATACTCCTCTCTACAGGGGTAAATATTGGTTTATCTATTATTAAATACTCCCATATAAATTAGCTCACCCCATCATTCTTTGGATCGATGGGATTCATACCTCAGAATTCATAAGGATAAACCCAGAGCTTTTAAAAAGTACATATTTTCCCCTAGTTTCTGGTCTGAGAATGGGGCCTAGGAATCCACATTTTTAAGAACCCTCTATTCTGAGACAGGTGGGAGAAAAGCGAAGTTTTCTGACTCTTCGTACTTAATATGTAATGAGATAATGCAAGCCAGTCTCTGTTCAGTGATAAGCAAAATTCCTTAACTTCTAAGAAATATATTTAGGCATATGGACCCAAAATCTGATTAAAAACCTAAGGGAAGTTTTAAGCTCAAAATTATATGTCTAAAAATTCAGAATTCCTGCCATTTAAGTGCTCTCTGATCTCATTCCTAGAAATGTTCCATGCTGACCGTTTTCTAAGAACTGGTTTAAAAAAGAAAATGTATGATTCTGCATTTTGTATTCTATGTTCTACATTTCTGATTTTTAAAAATTAATGAGTGGAATTATATGATATCTCATTATAAATAGTGCCTGAAAAAAAATCCTTAAATTGCACATATCTTTTGTAGAAACCCACTAAGAAGTTATGAACTATAAAACTCAAAAATGGACTTGTATCTAAGGATTTGAATGCGGTAGCTTAAAGATGCAAATTCTATTATCAAATTTATTGTTCTCCCTCTACTTGTAAAAATACTGTTTTAAATAAAATTCCCTTAAACTAAGCAGTTTTTATTATAGAATTTAATTCTTGCTCTCAAGAGTGGTGCAATTAGCCTAAAATATACAACCTTTAAAAGGTAATTCACCATTTCTATATGATATTTTTTCTCACACAGAAATATGGCTATGTACTTCAGTAATGTATTAAATAAAGAGAACGTTAGCTGAAATTTAAAATTTAAAAATGACTTACCTATTGATTTTGTTCACCTATTTAAGTACTATATATGTTCATGTATCAGGTGATACAAAATATAAGTTAATTCCACATTTTTGTAATTGTAATGTCCCAAAATGTTGTGATAAACTTTCATGTTTGTCGATAGAATTATCTTTTTCACTTTTATAGTTATATTTGAAATCCTATATGCAAAACATTGTAAAGAACATTATTTTTTATTCCCACCGTTTTATTGTTGAGAGAAAGATAGAGACGGAGAAAGAGAGAGAGAGAGAGAGAGAGAGAGAGATGTGAGAGTAAACATTGATATGCTCCCTGACTGGGGGTCAACCTAGGTATGTACCCTGTCTGGGAATTGAACCCACCACCTTCTGGCATATGGGACAATGATCCAACCAACTTAACCACACCAGCCAGGACTATTTCCACATTTTATGAAACTATTTTACTTAAAGTCTTGATACATAACTAGATATTGGTACCTTTGTAATGACTAGAATCATCTGTGGACTCATCTAACAATTTTTAAGAAATTATTGCCTTTACTTCTCACAGCCTAACTTGTTTGGATTCAGTTTTTGAATCAGCATATGAAGCTATCATTGGAAATTTTACACCATTCATTTACTGATTTATATAATGGCATAATTTGGTTATTGTTTTTCACATTTTTCCTGTTGGTAAATATTGATACCTCAAGAATATACTATTTAATGTATAGCTTTAGAAAGGATCTTTAAAAGAATTATTTTAATAGTGACATCCATCGCTTGCAAGTGTAAAATATATCACTTAAGGTCATTACAGGCTAATGTAATATTCCCAAACAGTACTTTAAACTGGGACTTAAATATAAAGCAATTTCCTCTTTAACAGGAATGGTTTTGGAAACAAAGTTTCCCAGTCTTGTAACCTACATCTATTACTTATTTATACCTCAATTCATTTAAAAAATATTCAAAATACATCGAATATAGGTCAGTGTTTTAAACTGCCTATTCTATTTTTCTGTTTTAAATTTAAAATAAGGACTTTTAGAGGCCTCCCTTAATCCCAAGTTATTATTATGCATTTTTAAAAGACATAAGAGATCTCCTTGACAGCAGTTTTTTGTTTTTCTTGTTTTTTAAAAAATATGTTTTATTGATTTTGTACAGAGAGGAAGTATTCAGGCCTGTGGCTGAGTGGGGAGAGTGTAGGGGCAGGCTAGAAGAGGTCAATGGGGAGAAAAGGGGGACATATGTAATACTTTCAACAATAAAAATTTTTTTAAATGAAAATAAAAGTAAATAAAAACATAATATTCAGCTTTTATTAAATGTGTAGGCACAGTCATAGGTTCATAGTTTAAAGGAGATAAAATTGCTTATTATAGTCCAGCTGGAATGACTCAGTTGTTGAGCCTCAACCTATGAACTAGGAGGTCACAGATCAATTCCCGGTCAGAGCACAAGCCTGGGCTGCAGGCACAATTCCCAGTGTGCGGTGTGGAGGAGGCAGTCGATCAATTATTATCTCTCATCTTTGATGTTTCTATCTCTCCCTCTTCCTCTCTGAAATTAATAAAAATATAATAATTTTAATCTATTATAATAGATTTTTAAATTCCTCACAGATTTTAAAAGTACAGTGGTTATTTGGTGGTCATATTTAAATGTGTATGTTTACTAATACTTTACTTAAGTCTATTAATAAATCTACTAGAGGCTTGGGGTGGCTGCATGACCAAGGGTGATCCCAAGTGGAGGGGTGAAAGGATTAAGGAAAAGACAGACAAGAGAATAATAGCTGGATCTCGGTGGGACGCTGCCTCCCTGATGAGGAGACAACGACAGCGCCCACAAGCCGTGCCTTTATTTTATAGCAGATGTCACAAGGCAAAGCAGGGGTATGATCACGTTGTTTATAGCATTCTCGTGAGCTCCAACCCTACTCAACTACATGCACCTGAACTCTAGCACAAGGCACGTGGGGCTACGTGTTTGGACCATAAGTTCAAGCTTACAACCACAACCGTTGGCTATAATTGTGCTGGGGGGGCCCTGCCCTCCAGCTGGGACTTGCACGTGGCAATGAGAGGACCCTGTCCTTTCATTAGTCCGAGGTTTGAACCTGGCCAAAACACCGTAACTGTGCCCCACAGCCTGGTGCACAAAAATTTGTGCACTTGGGGGGAGGAGTCCCTCAGCCTGGCTTGGGCCCTCTCACAGTCTGGGACCCCTTGGGGGATGACCACCTGCTGGTTTAGGCCTGTTCCCTGGGGAATTGGGCCTAAGCTGGCAGTCAGACATCACTCTGGCAGCCCAGGAGCCCTCGGGGGATGTCCACTTGCCAGTGGGGAGCAGGCCTAAGCTGCAGTCGGACATCCTTAGAGCTGCTGAGGAGGCGGGAGAGGCTCCCACCACCACCGCTGTACTGGCAGCCGTCAGCCTGGCTTGTGGCTGAGCAGAGCTCCCCCTGTGGGAGCGCACTGATCACCAGGGGACAGCTCCTGAATTGAGCATCTGCCCCCTGGTGGTCAGTGTGTGTCATAGTGAACAGTCATTCCCAGTGGTTCTGCTGTTAGGGTCAGTTTGCATATTACCCTTTTACTATATAGGATAGAGGCCTGATGCATGGGTGGGAGCCAGCTGGTTTGCCCTGAAGGGTGTCCCGTATTAGGGGAGGGGTCCTGCTGGGGTGCATGGCCAGCCTGGGTGAGGATTTGATGGCTGTTTGCAGGCTGGTCAAGCCCCCCCCCCCCCAGTGGGGACCCTCACCCATGGATGTTTGGCCAGCCTGGGTGAGGGGCTGATGGATGTTTTCAGGCTGGCCACACCCCCTTTAGGGTGGGTGGTCCCCACTGGGGTGCCAGGCCAGTCTGGGTGTGGGGCTGAGGGCCATTTTCAGGCTGGCCAAGACCCCCGGCGACGGAAGCTCCCAGCCTCTCCTTTTTTTCTTTTTTATTCTGAGATTTATTTATCTTCTGTAATTGAAACTTTGTAGCCTTGAGTGGAGCTCAGAGCCAGCCAGGGTGGGCGGGAAGCTTGGCTTCCTCCATCACCAGGGGCAACCCAAGCCTCCTGCTCGCTCCAGCTCTGTGGCCATGGCCAGCTGAAAGCAGGTATCTGGGGTTTATTTATCACCTATAATTGAAACTTTGTTGCCTTGAGTGGAGCTCAGAGCCGGCCTCGGCAGGCAGGAAGCTTGGCTTCCTCCATCATTGGAGCAACCAAGCCTCCTGATTGCTCCAGGTCATTGGCTGCCAGCAGCCATCTTGGTTGGGTTAATTTGCATATAGTCACTCTGATTGGCTGGTGGGCATGGCTTAAGGCATAGTGAAGGTACGGTCAATTTGCATGTTTGTCTTTTATTAGATTAGATGTATTTAGTATCTATATTCCAAAATTTCCACCTCTCTGGGCTACCTGTGCAGTGTACACTAAACAATTAAATGCACTATCATAAGTTGTAATTTATTTTGTGGACTTTGGGATTTCTAATCATAAGAAAAAGTTTCTCCATAATTTACTGAGTAAATCAAGTTAATATTTTAATATAGAGATTTCATTATATTAAAAAATTAGTGTTTTTATTACAGTGGGGCCTTGACTTATGAGTGTCCCGACTAACGAGTTTTTTGAGATACCAGCTGTCTCTCGGCTGATTTTTTGCATTGAGTTGATAGAGTAATTTGAGTTAACGAGCTCCTTAATGAGCTCGGTCTCGGAACGAATTAAACTCATAAGTCAAGGCCCCACTGTATATTAAAAATAATATCTCAAAAGTATATTTTTACCCCTGGCCAGTGTTTTCAGTGGTTAGAGTTTCAGCCCACACACCTAAGGTTCTCAGGTAGGGTTCTTGCGTTAAATTCCCAGTCAAGGGCATATACCTAGGTTTCAGATTCTGTCCCTGCAGGAGGCAATGAATCAATGTCTCTCTCTCTCTCTCTCTCTCTCTCTCTCTCTCTCTCTCGCTCTTGCTCTCGCTCTCGCTCTTGCTTTCTCTCTGTCTCTCTCTCTCTCCCTTCCACTCTCTCTAAAAATAATCACTGGAAAAAGTATTCCAGGTGGGGATTTACCCCAAAAAAGTATATTTTTAAAATTTCATTGATATTTTTAATGTATTGAGAATTTTTATAATGCATATAAGACCCTTTAATTTATCTAATTTACATGTATAAACTTTTGTTAATAAAGAATATACTGGCCAAAACCGGTTTGGCTCAGTGGATGGAGCATTGGCCTGCAGACTGAGAGGTCCCAGGTTCAATTCCGGTCAAGGGCATGTACCTGGGTTGCAGACACATCCCCAGTAGGAGATGTGTAGGAGGCAGCTGATCGATGTTTCTCTCTCATCGATGTTTCTAACTCTCTATCTCTCTCCCTTCCTCTCTGTAAAAAATCAATAAAATATATTTAAAAAAAAGAATATACTGTTCTAATCCAGATATTTGCCCAATATTTATTGAGCACTTAAATGAAAAGTTAAAAAATATGTGAAATGTAAGCATAAGTTCAGAAGCTATTTCTTGTAGTCATATGAGGTCTGGAATTTCATCCCTTTGGGTTCAGGCTCATTTACCTTAAGGTGATCTGTCCCATAAAATGCTTATGACTCATTATTAACATCACCTTTGATAGAATGATTTATATAGGCTGTTCTTGCTTCATTTCCAATTTTATACCTGGCTAAGTACCAGAATCCATATCTGCATAGGGCATCTTCTTCCTGTGGGGCATGTTATCAATAATAATTCAAAATTTAAGGTAAGAGAAAGTGCATGATAAAAACAGAACAACATGGTTCATGTGTTGTCATCAGAACAACATAGTCCAATATATTGCTTTTCTCCATTCCTGGAATTTATTTGCTTGAAAACTGAGACCCTTTTTCTAGAATACTCTCTCCTAATTTGTGCATGAGAGAAATGTTGATACATTTTAATTTTCAGCTCTCTTTTTCACCCTTAATTTTTTAAAAATATCAGTATACATTTCCTAGTACAGTGACACTTTATTAGCATCATGGCAATATTTTTTCACCTTTGTGTTTTAAGTGATATCACCCTGGACATAAATTTCTTACTTTTTTCTGTGTTAAATTGTCAGCTTCTTAATGACATAGAAAGTCTCTTTAAAATTTGGTATGAGGAGAAGGGAAAAGCATGAGCTCTGAATCTGACAAGTTGGGCCTCGGTGTTAGCTGTTCAATGCTCAATCCAATAACTACAAAATTATAAGTAAAGAAATCGCGAGGATCCTGAACCTTTTTTTGAATGTGTCTTCCTTCATAAAAATAATGAGGTAGATTAAATAGTCACTAAAACGTTATCACGTAACTATCCTGGAATAATAAAAATAATATCTGAGCCCCCAGCAACTGTCCGCGGCCCCTCCCCCTGGCCAGCCTGTCCCGAGGGGCAGGCCAGCTGGACCGCACCCATGCATGAATTCATGCACAGGCCTCTAGTAGATAACATCTATCTAGCTATTTTTTACTAATAATAAACCTCAACTCTAGTTAGTTATTTAACTCTTGGCCATGTAATTGCTATTACATGCAATTGCACTTTTTCTCTGCCAGAATTCAATACAGTATATATTGTTCAGGCTTAAGGCTATAGTCCCCAGCTTGAATAAAGTAGTAATTATATAATAAAATATGTCAAGAGGCAAGGGCCAGAATATTACAATTGTATATCTTTATTTGTGGCAGATAATTTTATTGTTAACTGATGATGCACAGCTCATATTTCACTTCAGAAGACTCATACCCTTGTTGCTATGGGTTTCAATAGGCACCCTTTAGCTCTCTGCCCTTCTGTGATTGTCTCAGCTGAAGAGCACCTCATTGACCATGGCCACATGGCTCACATCCAATGAATTATGGACATGGAGGAACAAGGGACCAGTCATCTTTGAAGTCAAGAAAATGTTGGAGGACATTCTAGCTCTTCTCCCTCTCTGTGCAGCCAGCTAAGGCTGTTGCTTCCCAGTCCTGCTTCCTCCCCCTCTTCTGCAGATGCTCATCCCAAATGTCCCTGGTGAACACCCTGCATGTGCAATTCTCTCTGAGTCTGCTTCCTGGAGAACTCAACTTGCAAAAAGTGTTTATGAGATTTAAAATTATGTACAACCTCTGAGGAGAAATTCATTCACATGACTTCTATAAAGCACTATAATGGTAATTAAATGCATCCAGATGATCAAAATAGAAAGGCTATACCTCTCTTGTGATGAGAAATTATGTTAGTATGTGTGTGTGATGTAATAGTAACAAATACTTAGGTCAGTGACAGATAAAGGTGATTTTAAACCAAATATTAAATTTCATCCTTCTTCTTTACTAACTAAAATATAATCTTGATCAGAGCAATGCTATTTCTTATCGCAGGCGCAAATCATCATTCTTCTAGCCTGTCTTTACCATAGAACATATTTCAGGACTGTGAAATAGAAACAGCCTCCTGCTAGTTGTCTTGGGAAGCATTTTCTCCTTTTAACAAATGGGGAAACAGGATTGGCACTTCCCTTGTTACCCTCCTTTCTGCCTTTTGGGCAGATGTGCTGTCTGGAGCGGAGATATCCATCCATTGGCTGTGAGAAGAAAGAAAAAAGGACAAGGTTAAAAAAGATCTGAGCCCTAGCCCTTACATTGCTAAGTGGCTGAAACAGCCTCCGCAGCCATCTCTGCCCAGACTGCTTGATATGCATGAAAAATAAATCCCGTAGCTTAAACAGAGGCCTGGTATTAACTTTTAGTCGCAGGACTGACTTTCTTAACTCTTTTTTAGAAGATATGAACACCACATGTGGTTTTTTTTTCCATGAAATTTTAAAAAATCAAATCCCTTTAGCTCTGCTTTAATGTATTAAGACTGTACTAGAAAATCACATTTTTCATAAAAAAATGAAGAGGAGGAGAAATGAACAGTTTTTCAAGTTCTGGTAGATTATTGGGAATAAAAATGGCAGGTGAGGAAGAACAAGGATGCCAGAGATCAGAGTTCTCATCCCTCCTCATCCCCTATCTCTTTTACACCTCATGTTGGGTGTTATAGAGGGAGGAAGGGAGGGGGGTAGAAGGGAGAGAGAGAGAGAGAGAGAGAGAGAGAGAGAGAGAGAGAGAGAGCGCTATGTGAGAGAGAGACATCAATTGGTTGTCTCCTGAACATACCTTGACTGGGGCTGAATATTGAGCCTGCAACCCAAGTACATGCTCTTGACCAGGAATCGAACTCATGGCTAACTCTAATCAGTGTGCCACACAGGCCAGGGCCTTACATGTAATTGTTTATCTTTTTGGTGGTCTCGTTATAACCAAAATCACTTATAAGAGTGAGATAGATTGCCCTGACCAGTTTGGCTCAGTGGATAGAGTGTCAGCCTGTGGACTGAAGGGTCCCAGGTTTGATTCCGGTCAAGGGCATGTATCTTGGTTGCGGGCACATCCCCAGTAGGGAGTGTGCAGAGGAGGCAGCTGATCAATGTTTCTCTCACATCGATGTTTCTAACTCTCTATCTCTCTCCCTTCCTCTCTATAAAAAATCAATAAAATATGTTTGTTTGTTTTTAAAGAGTAATAGGTAAATAATGAAACTTTCTTTACCTCCATATCACAATTCAAATAATGCTATAGCTTATTGTGGACATTCTAATAATTATAATATACTAGTAGCCGGTGCATGAAATTTATGCACTGGGGTGGTGGGGGGCGGGAAGGGGCCCTCAGTCTGGCCTTCACCGTCTCCAATCTGAGACCCCTCAGGGAATGTCCAACTACCTGTTGTGCCCACACTTTTAAGAGATAACAGCTCCATTGTTGTTTCTTTCTTATGCTTAAAACCATTGGAATTAGTAGGTATTCAAAGTGTGTATACATTTTGGGGAGACACCCTATATATCTCTAGTCAGCGGTGAAAAAAACCAACAGCAGATTTGGAACCCCCAAACAGGGAACCTCGCTCAGTCCCCACATGCCTCCCCACTTCAGCAGCAGGAGAATCAACGTTTTCTCTCATTAATTTGGAAAAGCACATCCTGTCACCCGCTGCCTGGCAGGAGTGCGCTAGGCCCCAAGCAAGCGAGGCTTAGTCAGGGCAGCCTTCGTTCATGGGTGCTGGCACCCAAAGTGCACATTCCTCCTCTACAGTCGCCCTGACTATCCCACTGTTTCACTGAGAGGACAGAATTCCTCTCTGCCTCTGGGTTCTTGATCTTGAACGCTGACCGAAGGCACCTCAGCGAGGGCTGCCCGCGCCCACCAGGTGTGTCTATCTGCACCTGCTCTCGCCTCAGCACCTGCATTAACCCCCCAGAGGTGATCTCGTTACTGCACTGGCCTCCGTGAGAACAGGGCATCACCACTCCGCCCTCTCACTGCCATCTCACAGGCGCCCACCCTCAGCACCCAGAACACCCAGACACTCTCCAAAGGACATGAGCGCATCAGAGGGGATGTGTACACATCCTGTGGGGGTGGTAGGCATGCTGGGTGGATGGAAGTGCGGTGGAGAGGCGGGGGGAACTTGTGCATGCCTTGGTTTGCAACTGTTGCAGGCGTGGGAGGGTGACAGTGTGCTGGGGGATGTTCGCACGCCAGCAGGGGATGTGCACACTGGAGGCCTCTGGCTTTGCAGATGCACAAACTCCCGTGGTGTGGCCAGGAGGATGTCAGTCTGACCTGCCACGGTGGCTGTCCCTGCGATCCTGCACCTTCTGGGCCAGGAGGCAGATCTTGCGCAGCCACTCCTGTGCGCTGATGGCCTGCAGGAGCTACTTCAGCTCAGCCTGCAGGCTCCGCTTGGCGCGCTCACAGCTGTCACCACCGCCATGTGGGGAGTACAGGCTGCACTCCGCTGGCCTGCCTCCCCTGTCCAGAGGCTCTCTGCGCTGCTCACCTGCCCAGAGTGACTGGGGCTGGGTGGAAGCCAGGCATCCTGGCCAGCCTGGGTGAGGGGCTGAGGGCTGTTTTCAGACTGGCAGGTGACTGAAGCTCCCAGCCTCTTTTTTGTTTTATTCTGGGATTTATTTACCTTCTACGGCTATTACTGGAGCTGAGAGCCGGCTTTAGTTCTGAGGCTCGGCTCCAGCTCTGAGACCTCGGCTGCTGAAAACAGGTATCTGGTTTGTTCGGGTTCTATAATTGTAACACTGTTGCGGTCCTGCTCGCTCCAGCTCTGATGGCTGAAAGCAGGTTTCTGGAGTTTGTTTAGGTTCTATAATTGCAACATAGTTGCTTAGTCTGCAGCTCAGAGTCCAGCAGCAGCAGGTGGCGAACGTTGGCTTCCTCCATCACTGGAGCAAGCAAGCCTCCTGTTCGCTTCAGCTTCCTGGCTGCTGGCTGCCATCTTGGGTGGCAGTTAATTTGCAAATCCTGCTGATTAGCCAACGGGAAGGGTGTCGGGGTTATGGTCAATTTGCATGTTTCTCTTTTATTAGATAGGATGGTATCTCTAAATATTAAATGAAAGATAAAGGAGCAATCTAGGCATGGTGCTGGATGGGTTTGGGATTTGTTGGGATGATCACATATTAAGTTATATAATGTCTGGTCACTGGTGTGTACAAAAAATAAATAAATAAATAAATAAATAAATAAATAAATAAACAAACAAACAAACACAATATCTGCAAAGTGTAATAAACTAAAGCACAATAAAAGGAAGTAGACCTGTAAAAAAAAAAGATAAAGGAACAGATGTACAAACAGAAGAGTGAGTTTTAGTACTGAACTTCAGCTGCCATGTGCAACTCAAAATTTGGTCTTATTAAAAATATGTGTAGGAAGCACTGATAAATAATAATGTATTACCTTGAGTAACTTTGTGTTAATATGTACTATTATGCCACTAGAAAGCCATCTGTGCAATCTTTCTGAAGATGTCTTTAAAAACGCATATATGTTAGTACCCAATAGTAATGGGTTTCATTAACTTACATTAGTAGTAGCAATTTTTCTTTCTTTAGTTGTGCATCCACATATACATAGCCTACAAAAATATCACCATGAGTGACACTGTAGAGAACCCTACAAAAATTGTTTGCAAGTTTTTAGATCCACAATAAAGAGAACAAAATTTTTGAATAAAATTCCTTGCCAATGAATAGTTTTCATTTAAATGATGGAAGGAAGAGATGGAGAGAGGGAGGAAATGTTAAAAGGAAGCTTCCTCAAAAGAATTTTAAAATGTAACTGCCTTTTAACCCAGCGATCCCACTTCTGGCAATATATCCTAAGAATTCCGAAACACAAATCAGAAAGAATATATGCACCCCTATGCTTAAAGCAGTGTTATTTATATAGCCAAGATCTGGAAACAGCCCAAGTGCCCATCAGTAGGTAAGTAGATAAAAAAAAACTGTGGTACATTTACACAGTGGAATACTACACAGCTATAAGAAGGAAGGAACTCTTACCCTTTGCAATAGCTTGGATGGACCTAGAGATTATTTTGCTAAGTCAAATAAAAAATATCATGTGATCTCACTTATATGGGGAATCTAATGAATAAAATAATCTGGTAAACAAAACAGAATCAGAGGCATGGATACATGGAACAGACTGACAACTGTTAGAGGGAAGGGTGGGAGGTCTAGATGAAAGGTGGTGAAGAGATTAGCAAAAGAACGTATATGCATAATCCATAGACACAGAAAACAGTGAGGTGCTGGCCAGGGAGAAGGGGGTGGGAGGTTGTGGGAGCTGGGTGGAGGTGACAAAGGCGGGGGAAATGGGGGCATCTGGAATAGGGTCAACAATTAAAATAATGTGTGTTTTTTTAAAAAGAAGAAACAATGTTTTGTTCTTAATTTATTCTGTCATTAAAGTCAAACATTCTTTAAAGTATAGGTTTTCCTTATCTTCAGGTGGCAAAGAGCCAAAATAGTTAAGATAGAAAATTATATTTCTTAAAGAAAAAACAATTCGTTTTCTTCCATTGACCTTACTTCCTGGGTCAGCTTGGGTCTACTGAGAAGCATATACCAAGTTGGGACTAGACATGCAGGTGATGTATGGGGGTTAAAGCATGTAAAGGATAGAGAGGAGAGGGCGCAGAGCAAGGTGTGGACTGCCTTCAGACAGATGTGTCCCCGATGCCTGACACTAGACACCCATGAGAGAGGAAAGAAAGGCAAGGAGGGAGGATTCGGTAGGAAGAACTTCAGACTACAGTGCAGGTCTGAGAGTCTTGCTCAGGCCTATGGAGAGGTTGGGCATAGGTTGCCCATTAGTGAGTCCTGGTACCGGCAGTAGTGAGCCAGCTCTGGTACAGCTGCTGTGGTCAGTCAGTGGTCAGGAGCTGTCCTCGACAGCTTGAGCGCTCTGATGAATGTGAAGCTGTAGCTGCCGGAGGCTGTCAACCAGCTAGGCGCCTTGCAGCAGGTTCTCTTGAAGGGAGTTCTGAGTGGTGCAACTCCATGGCCACACATCTTTACTCAATGCTGCCGTTTTCTCTTTCTTATGTTGTAGAAGCACTAGACAACAAAAATGCTGGTTTTCTGCCTGTATTTATTTGCCTGCATATTTCCAACATCCTCTTTGGGTCTATTGCAGGTTTATTTTACAATATAGCACCCAGCCCCCAAAAGGGGGAGAATTTAATGGAGGCAATGTTTTAGACTTCTGGCTCACTTAACTCTGGCAAGTTGATGGCTTCTTTAAGGCCATTATAAAAATGCAATAAACAATTTTCAAACCTTCGCTTCCCTATGCCTATACAGTAATGTTTTTTCCCCCCTAACGTGTAAGTTTAGTACCACACACCTGTGGGAAGGAAATGGGGACTGCTGTAGTTCAGTTCCCTTAGCCCACATAATACAGAGAAGATGTTCAACACAACCTCAGAGGTGAAGTTGAAATAATTATTTTACCTCAATTAAGTCCAAATTCTCTAACTTAGTAACCACACAGCATGGTTTGATGGAAATTGTAATGGGCTATATAACTGCCAAAATAAATTTAATGGAAGACTATAAAAGAATGTCTATTTGGTGGAATAGTTGCAGGTTGTTATAGAGACTTCAATTTAATGTAAAATAAAGAATGCATTACAAAAGGATTTATTACATGAAAGTTCTCGAGCAAGGACAATGAAAAATCTTGATAGACCTTAACACAGAAGCCTATAAAGGTTAAAATACCCATTTATAACATTCAGGGTGATTTGTTTTTTAATCATGGAATCGAGAATTCTTTCTTAGCTGTGTGAGAGGTTAGCTCTGAGGTTTTCTCTTTTTCGAGAAAAACTGCATGAAAATCTTGAAATAAAAAAATTTGCATGTCTCTGGAGTATTTTAATTGTTAGACATTATACTAGATGAAAATAGAAACATGGTCATTGTTGAACAGATGATTCAAAAGCTTGTGCTATGCATATTTTAAAGGACACAATCACAGGGGATATCTATCTCCTTGGCAAATAGTATATATTTTTCAAGAAAGACATTCACCCATCAAATATTTGTCCTAAGTCTTCATAAGTATAATAACCAATAAAGGCATAACCTATAATTCTTACAATTCTGTAATTACTCTTTACCATGACAAACCTTCAGCATAATCAAATCATTCACCAGTATCCCAAATTATTGATATGTGCCTATTAAATTCAATAGCTTTCCTAAATACTTCCCACACTATACTTTTAAAAACTTCAAAATACTAACGATTCACATTTCATGTATAATATTGAGACCTTCGTTGCTGGCCTTCATAGTACCTCACTGAAGGAAGCATCTGTCATCATAAACACATAATTGAGGTGATGTGCTGGTTGGGTGACTGTGCTGAAGGCTTGTCATGGCAAAGGGTAATTGTAGTCACTTGAAGTAATTATTATTATCTAGCTTTTATTCTACCATGTTTTAAGAATGGACCTGTGCTTCTGAGTGCCACTGACATCAAAATAGAAATTAAAAGCATTGTATTTTTCAGCAGCACTGTTGAGGCTTGTATTAGTTTGTTAGGACTACCATAACAAAGTACTGCAGACTGGGAGCTTTCAACAACGGGAAAATATATTTTCTCATAACTCTGGAGGTTAGAAGTCTGAGGTTTTGGCAGGGTATCTTCATAGGGCCTCTCTCCTGGCTTGTAGATGACAGTCTTCTTGTGTTACCTTCGCATGGTCTTCCACACACCCTCTGTGTGTGTCTGGATCCTAAAGTCTTTTTATAAGGACACTAGTCATATTGGATTATGGCCCACTCTTATGACCTCATTTTACCTTAATTACCTCTTTAAAGCCTATATCCAAATACATTTCCATTTGGAGGTACAGGGGATTCGAATTTCAACATACTAAAGTGGGGGATGGATACAACTCAGCTCACAACAAGGCTTATCAACAAGGATAGATTTGAGCCCGAGTGGGTTCAAGTGTTGGCCAGCGCACAAAAGGGTCTCCGGTTCAATTCCTGCTCAAGAACAGGTACCTGGTTAGCGAGTATTCGGGAGGCAACCAATCAGTGTGTCTCTCTCACATCAATGTTTCTCTCTCTCTTTCTCCCTCTCCCTCTTCCACTCTCTCTAAAAATCAATGTAAAAAGCATCCTCAGATGAGGATTAACAACATTAAGAAAAAAAAGAGGGATGATTTTGAAAATATCTTTGGGTTTGGAAATAAGAATCAAGTTTAATTATACAGATAAATATTTTTACAATGACTTCATCTTATATTTTATTGTGATGGGTAATGTGTGCATATGTGAAATTCTTGTGGGATTACCGGTTTACTTATAGGATTTGAACTAAGAAGTAAAAATGGATATACTTAGATTTCATTTTCATAAAAATCTGATAATCTTTGGCAGGGCTCAACTTTTGTTATGGCCATGTTAGCAACACCTTTTCTTGTCATGTGAGGTTGCCTATGTCTTCCAGCATGAACATCATAACTTCAATACCATTTTCTATGTAGACTGGTTAGAAAAGATTTGAACGATGTCAAAATTATTTGCAAAATTTTCTATTAATGATTCTACAATTTCATAAAATTACTTAAAGGGCAGTCACTATAAAAATGAGATTATGAAAGGGACCTGTTATATCTTTCTGGAACAACACATTATCAGGTTATTTCTGAGCATGTTTAACTGGAGCATGAATCAAACATGTTTACTCTCCACTAATGTTAACTTTTATAATATATACTTGAGTTTGGTGAATGATGATAAATGATAATTTTCAATAGCAATATGGGATTTTGGGGTAAACATATTCAAAGAGAGCCTGCAAATGATTATGAGAATCCTCTAAAAATTTTGTCAGTTGCTTATTTCATGGACAAACTGACCTTCCCAACAGCATTACAAATTGTGCATCCTGATATGGTAGTTACCTTTACCACTAACAATAATTTCCAGCTCCGGACGAGCCTTCAGTCTTCACTCCACTGCTTCGCCATTTTGTTGGATTAATTTGCATACTCTTCTGATTGGCTGGTGAGCGTAGCAGAAGAATGGTCAATTTACATGTTTGTCTATTATTAGGTAAGATTACTAAAAGATCATTTAGAATGACAGTGTTCATTTACCTTACTTGTTAGATCATCATTATATTTTGGCTTTCCATTTTGGGATTAACAAAATAATTACTCCAAATATATTCCAAACACAGAATTCTTTCGTTTACTTACTTCTTACTCAGTCAATCACTTTTATGATACTCCTGGAAGAAAGTCTCATTTAGGGCTAGGAAGAAATCAAACGGGGAGTTGGCTCTGCCTTTTAACTTATAACAGTTCCCAATAGGTCATTCATCTATTTTATAAGGTGAATTTAAATATGTCTTTATCAATATCTGGTTCACTAAACAATGAGTTTTTTTTTTTTAGGACTTAATCCTAAAAAAAAAAAAAGACTCCATATTTTGTTGTTGTTGTTAATCCTCACCTTTTGCATTTTTATACTTAATCACTGTATGGAGTTACTTAACTGATTTTTCTTGGCTATGAACTATAATTGAGCCTTAAAAAGTACATATACTAGTATTTCACAATCTTGAGCATATAAATTAAATTTAAAAAATATGAAATAGTTGGATAATTACCATGGTCTAGAGCAGGGGTGGGCAAACTTTTTGAATCGAGGGCCACAATGGGTTCTTAAACTGGACCAGAGGGCTGGAACAAAAGCATGGATGGAGTGTTTGTGTGAACTAATATAAATTCAAAGTAAACATCATTACATAAAAGGGTACGGTCTTTTTTTTCTTAGTTTTATTCATTTCAAACGGGCCGGATCCGGCCCGCGGGCCGTAGTTTGCCCACGGCTGGTCTAGAGGGGAAATTAATTGCAATAATTTACTTACTAACTCTACTAGATCACAATTTAAAATATTTATTTAGAAAATGAGCAAATATTTTCCAAAATGTGAATGGATTGCCTCAAAAAGGGAAGTCATATTAATTTAGATATTTATTTTGTTAGATATATCATCATTAATTTTCTCTAATTAAAAAATAATATTTGTGATAAAACTTTAAATAAAGCAAACATTTGTCCAGTAGAAATAGAAATGCTCCTATAGCCAATCCCCATGTATAAATCTACATAAATATATTCACCTCTTATAACCATCTTGGTTAATAGTGTGACTACATATATTCCAAAATTTATTCACATTTAAATGTATTTTTAAAAATACAGCAACACAAAGGAGACATTGCTCTCTACATAGTGTCTTGCAAATTGTTTTAAAAAAGCTGACACTGTGTCTTTTCTGCCCATATTCATACCTCCAGTCTATTCTTCCTCATATTGTATTATGTTGTATTTAATGGGTTTTCATTATTTATTTTAATCAACTTCCTATTTATGGTATTCAAATTGGTTAAATATCATTTGATCTTCATTGGTTAAATGTCAGTTGGGTGAATTTAAGTGAAATCTGCACAGGTGTGGTTAAGCTCAAAGAGAATTTTCTTAGACAGATCCTGGGATATCACTTGAAATCCCAGGAACCTGGAAGAATCATGTCTAGAGAAGGTGAAAAGAGGGGAACAATCAGCTCTGGTCAAGGTCTCAAGCACCAATGTGATTTATAGAACTCAATGTGATTTATAGAACCCAATGTGATTTATAGAACCTAATGTAGTTTATAAAACCCAATCTTGAGTATGTTGTTCTTCCCCTAAAGGGGCTAAAAAAACAAATAATAGGTGATTTATTCACAATGTTAAAACTGATGATAGTTCTTTCACTAATACAGGCAGTATTATAATCACGATGTAATGAACATCTGAACAATACTGGATATATAATTTGTAAGACCCAGCTCAAAACAAAAATATGGGGTCTTTTGTTCAAATGTTAGAAGAATATCAGGATGGTGACAACAGAGGATTAACCAAACATAGGGACTTCCAAACACAGAGCCCTCTGTAATCGTACTGGTGTCTCATGCTCATGATATCAGCCCTGTTTTTGAGCTAACTGCCAAAGTTGCATAAATTATTTTTCATAAACCTTACTAAAAATGGAAAGGTAAAGAATAATGAACCTGAAATTTATGAGTGTATGTGTATCTTCAGCCATCCTTTCTTCCACAAAATTATTTTCTTACAAAAGTTTGAAATGCAGTTATGTATAGGACAATTTTCCTAGCTTAAGTAAAGTATACCGTGAAAAGCCCATTTGGTAAAAATAAAAATATTTTTATTTCTTTTGTTGTTGTTAATCCTCACCTGAGGATATTTTTTTTTTCATTGCTCTTTAGCAGGAGTAGAAGGGAGGGAGGGAGGGAGGGAGGGAGGGAGGGAGGGAGGGAGATGTCTTCCACTGGTTGCCTCCAGCAAGTGACCCCACTGGAGGCAGAGTGAACCCACAACTCAGGTATGTGCTCTTGACCAGGAATCAAACCTTCAACCCTTTGGTGTGCAGGACGATGCTCTAACCACTGAAAAACACTGACCAGGGCTTATTTAATTTTTAATTTAAAGTTTTTGTTTTGCCAATGCAGGCCAAAGTATATTTATTCCTAGGAGTATTTATCTCGCTATTTGAACTCACATGTCACTGTAAATCAATGTTGTCATTTGATAGTAAGGAAAGGAGCAATTTTATGGTTGGTTTAACAGATGAAAGACTTAATAGTAAATTATTCAAGACATGTGAATGCTCTAATATTAGTAGATAAAAGTACCAGAGAAAACTAGTTTAGAAATCTATTTATGTTAGACATTGTATCTTTAAATTTTACTCAGTTAGATTTTGTCTGTTGACAATCAAAGCTTTTCATTTTATTTTAAAGTATTATATATCCATAAATTAAAACAAATGTTTATGTTAATCTAGAATATGCTTCTGTTTATTAAAGACTGTTTAGGTACCATAACTCAACTAACATGCGGCTCTCCGCATTCAAAAAAGCAGTAGCGCAAATGTAGGGGAAGTTGCTAAATGATAAAGCAACAACATGGAAACTGTCTAAAAGGAAATGATGTCTAGCAGATGAATACTTTTCCTAATTATTATATATATATATATATATATATATATATATATATATATATATATATAATTTTGTTGTTGTTAATCCTCACCTGCAAATATTTTAATAAAAGGCTTAGTTCAGGTATAATAACTCTGGGCCCTGGAACCAAACATCATATATATATATATATGACTTTTTTATGCATGCAATACTTTTTTACAGGCACAGTGTTCTTTTTAATTGCCAAATTATTTTATTTGGATTTTCATTAGAATGTCTTTGCCTCTTTTTTTTTGCCTCCCAATGAGTTATCTCCAAAATTCTTACTAAAAAGTGATGAAATATTAGAAAGCAATGAATAAAATACTATATGCTTAACAAGTCATAATTTTAATCAAGCTTGAGGAAATTAAAAGTAGGCTATCTGAATTTTTTAAGCAATATAAGTTATGGTAGTTTCATGTCATTGTACAAAGCAGCTACTGAAAGGCAAGCCAATTAATAAAACTTTGAAAAGCTCTATTTTTCTTTAGCTAATATAATTTTTTAATCAGTGTCTAGATTTGGCTGTTCTCTGTGGAGATTATACATATGTTAGGAAAATTTAAACGACAGCAGTCATACATACAAAGAAAGAATTATTTGTGAAAGTAATAACAGGCACGGGAGAATTCTCTACGTTGCACAGAACTGAAACACTGGTGCAAATCTACACTAATAAAAGAGAAAAATGGTAATTGGTGTACGGCGATACCTTTTTCATTGGCTAATCAGGGCTATATGCAAATTAACTGCCAACTAAGATTGGCAGTTAACTGCCAACAAGATGGCGGCTAATTTGCATATGTAGGCACAATGCAGGGAGGTGAAAGGGAAAGCAGGAAGAAGCCCCCTGCCACTGACAGTGATCGGAAACCCAGGGGGGAGCTAAGAGCTAGGGGGCAGGGCAAAGGCGGCCCTGGGGCCGCCTTTGCCCTGCCCCCCAGCCATGATCAGAGAATCAGGCGCCTTTGCCGCCCTGGCCAGTGATAGCAGGAAGTAGGGGTGGAGCCAGCGATGGGAGCTGGGCACGGTCGAAGCTGGCAGTCCCAGGAGCTAGGGGTCCCTTGCCTGGGCCTAAAGCGAAGCCCACGATCGCGGCGCCCCCCGCTGCCACTGCAGGTCCCCGCTGCCTGGGCCGGATGCCTAGGCCAGAGGCGTTAGGCCTGGGCAGGTATGGAGCCTGCAACCGCGGGAGCTGGGGGTCCCCTGCCCAGGCCTGACACCTCTGCAGGAGGCCTCAGGCCTGGTCAAGGGGCCGATCCAGTGATTGGTGATCGGAGGGTGCTGGCCGAGGCATCAGGCCTGGGTGGGGGGCGGAGCGGGGGATTGGGGGGATATGATGGTCCCCTTGCCCAGGCCTGAAGCCTGGGTCAGAGGCGTCAGGCTTGGGCGGGGGGTGGAGCAAGCGATCAGAGGGAGATGGGGGTCCCCTGCCCAGGCATGATTCCTGGGCCAGAGGCCTCAGGCCTGGGCGGGGGCCAGAGCCAGTGATTGGGGGGGAGATGGGGGTCCCCTGTCCAAGCCTGACACCTCTGGCGGAGGCGTCAGGCCTGGGCAAGGGGCCAATCAGGCGATTGGAGGGTGATAGGGGTCAAAGCCTGAGGGCTCCCAGTATGTGAGAGGGGGCAGGCTGGGCTGAGGGACACTCCCCCCCCCCCCCACACACACACACCCAGTGCACGAATTTCGTGCACCGGGCCCCTAGTATTTTAATAAAAGGCTTAGTTCAGGTATAATAACTCTGGGCCCTGGACCCAAACATCGTATATTCACTTAAAAATATACCATGTCACAAACAATCATTGTTTTTAGACATATAGCCAATCCACTGTCATCTGGTTTATTGTTGCCCCTTCATTTCCCAACCTTCCTTAAATATACATTCACCAAAACAGCGTAAACTCCTCAGTATATGATATAGTAAATTTCTTGACAAACATTGAGGACACAAATCAAGACTGCCTTGTATAAGTTCCTGGTATATCAAGGTGCTAACATCTTTAAAGAAAACATTGCAGAGGCCCACAAGGGTTAATGAACACTTTCCTAAAGATGTGCAGACTGTGTCTAGAGGATAAGTCTATGACCTACGAGGACACTGCCCACTAAATTTTGCCAAGCAGATTCCCAGTGTGGAAGCCCATGATACCCGACATTACATATGAAAACTAATAATTATATGTGACTTGAGAAGCTATGGGTTCAGTAGCACTGGGACACCACCAGGCTTTCAACCAAGTAAATTCTGTGCTAGAACATTATTGTCAGTGTCAATCAACATCTAAAACTGATTCCTGTTTTTGCCAATGGGTAACTAATTTTTTAATCCTTTATTTCACACTAAATGTTATTTGTCTTTTTCAAAAGTCAAAATTCTGTGCACTACCATATAGCACTGATATTTCAAAATAAGTTTATTTAATTAACATAGTCCATGGTCCTGGGAAGTATCTTCCCTTTCAAGATTAAATCTGATTTATCTGATTTGGAAATGTAAATTTAATTTTAAAAAATCAATCTCTAAAACTCCATGTTTTGATTCCAGACACTGTACCTACTTTGTCACCAGCTTAGTAGCTGTCAACACTTACATAAAATACTTAGGTATTTGACATCCATATGATGACAGTAGGCTGAGTGTTCAGTAATACTCCGCCATGCCGTCTTTTTATATGGGTGTAAAATAAGGCTTAAAGGGCTGTAGATTTGTGGTTAAGAAGAGCCTGGGCTATGGAGATGAACTACCTGAGAGAAAATCTCAACTCCACTACTACAGTGGACATGGAGAAGCAGAGTCATCTCAATCTCCTAATCCATAAAATAAACCTGTTGTGAAGCTCAAATGACAGAGCTGAGAACAGCGTATGGCCCATTGTGAGTGCCCCGGGTCCCTGGGTAGGTTAGTTCTTATTCCTACTCAGCAAATAGTATAGGTCACAACGCAGAGCTTGGTTTGAGCCCTTGCGTTGAAGCACTAGGGTATCCTATGTCTCTGTTGCGGCTGTCTACCACCGCACCCCTTTTAACTAAACTGTGCCATGATTCCCAGCAGAATAATGTACCTCAACATATTTAAGGAGTAGATTTCTGAGTGCAGAGTGGAGAAAATGAATGCAGAATTGTGTTGGAAAAAGTGATTTAATATAAAAAATTAGCCTTTTATAGTATGGTTAGTCTTTTATATCTTCCACAGCACATCTACCACAATAGTAGGAACATAAGGACTGTGAGAGAGTTGAAAAACCTAAACAGGGGAACCTAGGAATGGATTTCTTTAGGTCAAGGTTCAGGAAGTGGTAATAAGATTGTCTTGAGAATGGAGCAAGGCATATTTTCCAGTGAAAAGGAGGAGTCTGGGTTAGGTCTTTAGCACATGCTGGGAGGTGTGGAAAGAACATTAAAACAGAGAAGATAGTTTCTCTGAATTGGAGTTCTAGGGAAAGATAATTGCCCTATACTAATATGCATATGAGAAACATAATTGCTCAAGGAAGAAACCAGCAGAAGACATATTCTAGGATAAAGGCAGTGATACGAGAGGTTCTAGAACTGCCTTGGAAGTCAGTTTTTCCTTATTGAACATGGACTACACCTTAGAAAGTGTAGGGATCACAGGCACCACCTCTTACCACTTCTGCTTCCAGACTGGTTCATGCCGTCATAATATTTTGCCTAGATTTTCGGAGTAGCTTCTAACTGGTCTCCCCGCTTTTGTGTTTGCTCACTATGCACCACAGCCAGAGTGACCTTGTACAAATTTCAGTTAAATAATGTCCCTCCTTTGCTCATAACGCTCCAGGAAATTGGTCTTACCTAAAGGAAAGTCTTCATAACGTACCTGCTCCAATATGTCTCCAGCGCCCATTGTTTTTCTTTTTTTTCAATCTTTAATTTCTTTATTGATAAGGTATTGCATATGTATCCCATTGTCTTTCTCACTGCATCTCTCACTGCCTGTACCAAATGCTCTGTCTGCCCTGCTACGCTGGCCTCCTTGTTGCTTTAGACTAGAACAAGCAAGGCAGCCTGCTGAGACAGGCCTTTTAAACTTGCTTTCCCTGACCTATATTCTCTCTCCAATTACGTGCATGGCTTGTTCCCTTACCTCCTTCAAATCCTTGCCTAAATGGCATCTTTTCAATGAGTTAAGTCTTACTTACCCCATTTAAAATTGGAATCTTTGCACCCCCATGAGGGTGGGGACTCTTCAATCATTAATTTGTTAATTTACGAAATTGATCACTTTTTATCCCTTATTATAAACAGGAATTGGGGATAAAATGGAAAAAGTCCCAGCCTTCATAGAGCACATATTCTTTTTTTCCCCCCCTCATTTATTTATTTATTTATTTTTAATTAAGTCTTTATTGTTCAGATTATTACATTGGTTCCTCTTTTTCCCCCCCATAACTCCCCTCCTCCCAGTTCCCACCCCACCCTCCACCCTCACTCCCCACCCACTGTCCTCATCCATAGGTGCACGATTATTATCCAATCTCTTCCCGCACCCCCCACACCCCTTTCCCCCCCAAGAATAGTCAGTTCATTCCCTTTCTATGTCCCTGATTCTATTATAATCACCAGTTCATTCTGTTCATCAGATTATTTATTCACTTGATTTTTAGATTCACTTGTTGATAGATGTGCATTTGTTGTTCATAATTTGTATCTTTACCTTTTTCTTCTTCTTCTTCTTCTTAAAGGATACCTTTCAGCATTTCATATAATACTGGTTTGGTGGTGATGAACTCCTTCAGCTTTTTCTTATCTGTGAAGCTCTTTATCTGACCTTCACTTCTGAATGATAGCTTTGTTGGATAAAGTAATCTTGGTTGTAGGTTCTTGGTATTCATCACTTTGAATATTTCTTGCCACTTCCTTCTGGCCTGCAAAGTTTCTGTTGAGAAATCAGCTGACAGCCATATGGGTACTCCCTTGTAGGTAACTGACTTTCTTTCTCTTGCTGCTTTTAGGATACTCTCTTTGTCTTTTGCTCTTGGCATTTTAATTATGATGTGTCTTGGTGTGGTCCTCTTTGGATTCCTTTTGTTTGGGGTTCTCTGTGCTTCCTGGACTTGTAAGTCCATTTCTTTCACCAGGTAGGGGAAGTTTTCTGTCATTATTTCTTCAAATAGGTTTTCAATATCTTGCTCTCTCTCTTCTTCTGGCACCCCTATAATTCGGATGTTGGTGTGCTTGAAGTTGTCCCAGAGGCTCCTTACACTATCTTCCTATTTTGGGATTCTTTTTTCATTTTGCTTTTCCGGTTGGGTGTTTTTTGTTTCTTCGTATTTCAAATCTTTGACTTGATTCTTGCGCTCCTCTGGTCTGCTGTTGGGAGTCTGTATAATATTCTTTATTTCACTCAGTGTATGCTTAATTTCTAGTTGGTCCTTTATCACAACATTGAGGGGCTCATTAGTTTTCTTGAGCATCTCACTACATTTATCGGCGGTCTCACCAGTCTTTTTGAGGGCCTTACTAAATTTATTGGTGGCTTCTAGACAGTTCTTTAAAGACCTTAAAAGTGTGATTTTGAACTCTATATCCAGCAGTTTGCTTTCCTCCATTTCTGTCATTTGTGTCCTGTTTCTTTGTCTCGGCATTTTTTATGCTTCACTGTGTCGATAGAGTGACTTTCTGTGCTAAGTGTCCCAATTACCTCAGGTAGACACTCTTGGTGCACCCCCTTGTGGGCTTTGTGCACAGTCTTGTTGTAGTTAAGCCTTGATTGTTTTAATTATCACTGGGAGGAATTGACCTCCAGGCCAATTGGTTGTGAGAATCAGCTGTGTCTGCAGTGGGAGAACTTCTGTGCTGGAGACACCCTTATGGGGCAAGACTTACATCAATGGGTCTTTTGAGTCTGCCCCCTGAGTGTGACCTTTATGGTTCCACGGAGCTGCAAACTGGATGGTCCCACTCTGACCTCTGGATTTCCTGGCTCCTGGATCTCTAGGGAGGTGCTAATCTAGCCTTTGCCTGAGGCTATCCAGCAAAAGCCTCCCTGCAGGACTTGGGCGAGGCAGGTCCCACAGAATCACCAGGGCAGGGCTAGCAGTTATGGCTGCTCTCAGTCTTGCCATCAGATGCTCTGCTTCTCAGTGTCCCAGTAATCACTGCAAGCCCCTTGGAGAGAAAGCTGCCCTCAGGTTCTGACCGATGCCAGATAGTCCCGCTTCTCCCGTATGAGTCTGGGTCCCTAGAGACTTTCCCAGAACTGGAGCTCAGAGCCTGAGACTCCCTCCAGATTGAAAATGACAACTGCGCCCTCAGCCCGCTCCCAGTGCACGTGCACCTCTGTACCTTAGTATTTCACTTCCACATTGTGCCTCCTCTGAGTCTTGGTATGCTTTTCTCTTTCCTTCTAGTTGTAGAATTTCCACTCAGCCAGCCTTCCTGTGGTTCTGGATGATGTACGTCCCATCTTTCAGTTGTATTTTTGAAGTGGTTGTTCGAGACAGCAAACTCCGGTGTTTACCTATGCCGCCATCTTGGTTTCTCCCCTAGCACATATTCTTAAGCATAGAGAGGAAGAGAACTGGAAGTAATAAAAGTGTGTGTGTGTGTGTGTGTGTGTGTGTGTGTGTGTGTGTAAAGCAGTGATGGCAAATCTATACCAAACGTGTCAGAGGTGACACTCGAATTCATTTTTTTGGTTGATTTTCTTTGTTAAATGGCATTTAAATATATAAAATAAATATCAAAAATATAAATCTTTGTTTTACTATGGTTGCAAATATCAAAAAATTTCTATATGTGACACGGAACCAGAGTTAAGTTAGGGTTTTTCAAAACACTGACACGCCGAGCTCAAAAGTTTCGCCATCACTGGTGTAGAGGGTAAGTGTTCAGAGGAGAAAGAAAATGGTGGGGCAGTGGAGGTGCTAGAAGTGGAAGCAGAGGGTGTAATTTTACATAGTCAGCTGTATTTGAGCCAAGACTTCTATACTAATATGCATATGCGAAAAAACAATGACGTGTTAAATAAACAATTTTTTACCATTGGATTAGATTCCAGGCAGGGTTTTTTTGCTTGTTTGTTTTTTAATATATTTTATTGATTTTTTACAGAGAGGAAGGGAGAGGGATAGAGAGTCAGAAACATTGATGAGAGAGAAACATCAATCAGCTGCCTCCTGCACACCCCCTACTGGGAATGTGCCCGCAAGCAAGGTACATGCCCTTGACCAGAATCAAACCTGGAACCCTTCAGTCCACAGGCCGATGCTCTATCCACTGAGCCAAACTGGTCAGGGCTCCAGGCAGGTTTTAAAAGCTTTCCAAATTATCATTATCTATCTATCTATCTATCTATCAATAATCTATCATCTATCTATATGTCTATCATCTATCTAACTTATTCTGTATATTGAGAGGCAGTATAGAATAGTGTAAAAATAGAACAAAAGACTGGATTAAAATTTTAATTCTTACATTTACAAGGTGGATGCCTTAATATACTTTACTTCATTTACTCATCTGAAATGGTAGAACCTACTGGATTTTAAAAATATTTTTTTTATTTTGAAATAATTTTAGACTTACAGATAAGTCACAAAGATAATAGTTATTGTATGCTTTATTCAGCGTCTGCTAATGCTCACATCTTACATAACCATTGTGTTTATCACAAGTAAGAAATTAACATTGGTGCAATGCTATTAACTACACATTTTATACAGATTTCACCAGTTTTCCACTATTGTACATTTTCTTACCCAACATTCATCTAAGTTGCCAGGCTGCATTTAGTTTTCATGTTTCCTTAATTCCTTCCAATCTGTAACAATTCTTAAGTCTTTCTTTGTCTTTTATACCTCTCTGAACTTATCAGGAGAAGTGTATTATAATTACATTTCATCTGTAATCTAGTATTGCAATAATGTTAACCTGTTAGTCCCTCATTCATTCATTCAACCATTGTACATGCACAAAATATTTATTGAATTACTATTATGTGCTAACCACAATTCTGGACATTAGGGATAAATCAGAAAACATCACAGAAAAATAAAACCCCTACTCTAATGGAGTATACTTTCTAGTTGGGAAGATAAAATAGATGTTATATATATAGTATATCATATATGGATAAGTGATATGAAGAAAAATTAAATAATGGAGGATAATAAAAAGTGCTAAAGTGGGTAGAGATTGCAAGTTCAAAGAGACTCTTCATGGAAGGTCTCAATGAAAAGGTGACACTGGAACAAACAACTAAAGAGCAAATACCTAAAAGCAGGAGCTGTGTGTACACAGGAAGGAAAATTGTACCAGGCATAGGGAATGGTAAGTGCAAAGATTCGGAGGTGTCATGGCTGGTATGTTTGAAAAACAAGTTCGCCAATGTGGATATGAGTAAAGGGAGAGTACCAGGGTGTAAAGAAAGTTGGATTGATATAACTTCGTAGGCCCTTGCAAATTTTTTGGGTTTTCCTTTGATTGAGATGGGAAGTCATTGGATGAGTTTGAGTCAGAGTAGTGGTATGATCTGATAGTAGGATTCTGGCTACTTATTGTATAGAGAATGGACTAAAGTTGGGCAGGGGTGGACACTAGCAGAGCAGATAGAAGTCTACTGCAATAATCTAAGTAAGAATGATTGAGTTATCATAGTAGCAGTGTGGATGCTGAGAGTATTTGAATTTGGATAAATTTGAAGGTTGAAGACAATAGGTTTTGCCACTGGATTAGACACTGGATTTAGGAGACAGAGCAGGGCCAAAAAATTGAAGGTCAGAGAAAGAGCTTCACAGACAAGAAAAAGCTAAAGGAGTTCAGCACCACCAAACCAATATTACAAGAAAGGTTGAAGGGTATTCTTTAAGAAGAGGAAGAAGAAGAAATAAAAATATGAACAATAAAATGGCAATAAACACACATCTATTAACAATTGAATCTACAAATCAAAATAAACAAACAAAGAACTTAATGAACAAAATAAACTGATGAACAAAATAGAACCAGAGAAATGGAAACATGCAACAGACTGACGGATTTCATATGGAAAAGGGGTGGGGTGGGGTGGGGTGGGGTGGGGTGGGGTGGGGTGGCAGAGAAGAGATTAACCAAAGATCGTATATTCACATATGCATTACCTATGGACACAGACAATAGGGTGGTGAAGGCCTGGGGCAGGTAGGAACTGGATGAGGGGGCAAAGGGGGGCGGTAAATGGGGCAGGTCTGTAATATTCTGAACAATAAAGATTTTAAAAAAATCATCCCAAGATATCTGACCTTAACAACTATAGAGATGGAGTTACTGTTAAAATGTGAAAAATGGCAAGAGTAGTGCTTTGCATGTAAGGGGTGGAGATTAGTATTGATTTTAGACAGGATAAGTTTAATATAACTATTACATATACATGGGCTGAACATGTAAATCCCTGAATATCTGGTAAGATCAGATACAAAGGGGAGGATAGAAGTGGGCTAAAGCTATAGGGAGAAATGAGGTTAAAAGAGAACTTTTTAAAAACATACTAGGGCCATGGCTGGTGTTTCTTGGTGGTTAGAGAGTCAGCCCTGGACCAAAGGGTCACCGGTTTGATTCCTGGTTAAGGGCACTTACGTGGGTTGGGGGTTGCCCCCCACCCTACCCCAACCCCCATCAGGATGCGTGAGGAAGGCAATCAGTAGATGTTTCTCACATGGATGTTGCTCTCTCTCTCTTCTCTCTCCCTTCCCCCCTTCCACTCTCTCTGAAAAATAATGAAAAAAAAAATCCTCTGGTGAAGATGAACAAAAACAAAAACATACTAGGAATAGAAACATGTTTGTCTGTTGATAGGAAAGATTCATTATGGAGAGAAAATGTCATGTTGTAGGACCTTTGATTTAATCTAAGAGATCTCAGAACTAGGCTGTCGATGGACATTTATAGAGTCTTTTTTTTTTGTGAAAACCAATATTATGGACAAAAAGCATGAGCTACAGTTCATTTCTTTTATAAACATATTGCTAAAAGAGTTTAAAACATATTTACTTAATAAAATGAATAATATTTCAATCTGGTGCATGATCTGAGACATCTTGGAAGGGAAAAAAGTTCACATAAGGAGCAAGGGGAAATAAATCAGGAAAGGCATATTGATGCTAGAGACTGTGGAATATATAACTTAACAACCTGCAGGAAGGGAAGTTGTCTTAACTGACTCATATTTCTGACTTGGTTCAGATTTTTTTTCTGAAACAAGTTAAAATTGCATTGTGGTCATTAAACATTAGATATAATTTTATTTTCATATAAAATTTATGGTCATATATATGACATATTAATTTTTCAAATTGTCTATAAGGGATATTAAAATATTGCTAACATCTTCCAAGAGTTAGTAAGCCCTGGAGAACTCATGAACTCCAAATACAAGGTTTCATAAAAGGAGGCAGGCCAATGTGAACGCTTTACCTCAAACAGATTTTTAGAAATAAGAATAGCTACTTGGAAAGCAAGGTCATGTACATTTATTAGAAATTATTTTGGGAGAGAAATTATTTCCAACTAAAGGAAGACATTCATTACAGAAAACCTCCAGACGCTAAATAAGGAGGAAGATTTCTCACTTTATATATTGCCGTAACTATTATTTTACTCATGTGATTGTTAATTGCAAATCTGACACATGCAGGTGCAGAGAAAGTTCAACCTGTCACTGTTTATAATCCAGGCACACAAACCGATGTGCTCCAAGGAAGATCAATAGTAGAAATTAGTGAAGAGGCAAAGAAGAAAATGTGGCTGAAGTCTATAAGATATTGAACATCTTGTCCCCCATCTTTTAAAAATGAAGTTCAGTTGGCAGGTCTAAAATCAATGATGAATTTCATGAGCCCTAACTAGTTATATCAAACTAGAGGCCCAGTGCACAAAAATTTGTGCACTCAGGGGGGAGGGGGGTCCCTCAGCCCTGCCTGTGCCTGGGACCCCTCGGGAGATAACGACCTGCTGGCTTAGGCCTGCTCCCGGGTGGCAGAGGGCAGGCCCAATCCCTAGGTGCGGCCCCAGGTCGGGCTCAGAGCAGGGCCAATTGGGGAGTTGGGGCGCCACCCCCTGTCATGCACAGAGCAGGGCGGATCAGGAGGTTGCGATGCCACCCTCAGTCACGCTCAGGGTAAGGCCAATTGGGGGGTTGGGGCACCGCCCCTTGTCACACTCAAGACAGGGTCGATGGGGAGGTTGCGGCGCCACTCCCTGTCATGCATAGAGCAGGGCCAATTAGGGGGTTGGGGAGCTCACCCCTATCACACACAGAGCAGGGCCAATCAGGGGGTTGAGGAGCTCCCCCCCCCCGCCCCCCCGTCATGCACAGAGCAGGGTCGATCAGGGGGTTGAGGAGCTCCCCCCTGTCACTCACAGAGTAGGGCTGATAGGGGAGTTGGGGCACGGCCCCCTGTCATGAACAGAGCAGGGCAGATAGGGAGGTTGTGGCCCCACCCCCTGTCACACACAGAGCCGCAGGGCGATCAGGGGTTTGGGCGCTGCCCCCTGTCACGCTGATCCCGGTGCCAGGAGGCCTCGCTGCTCCGCTGATCCCAGTGCTGGGAGGCATATTACCCTTTTACTATATAGGATAGAGGCCTGGTGCATGGGTGGGAGCCAGCTCGTTTGCCCTGAAGGGTGTCCTGGATCAGGGTGGGGGTCCCCACTGGGGTGCCTGGCCAGTCTGGGTGAGGGTCTAAGGGCTGTTTTCAGGCTGGCAGGTGACTGAAGCTCCCAACCACTCCTTTTTTTCTTTTTTTTTCTTTTTTATTCTGGGCCAGCTTTAGCTCTGAGGCTTGGCTCCAGCTCTTAGGCCTCAGCTGCTGAAAGCAGGTATCTGGTTTGTTTGGGTTCTATAATCGAAACACTGTTTCAACTCCAGCTCTGATCCCGGCTGGCTGAAAGCAGGTATCTGGGGTTTTGTTTAGCTTCTATATTTGTAACAATGTTTCAAACTGCAAGCTCAGAGGCCGGCAGCGGCAGGCGGGGAACGTTGGAGTCCTCCGTCACTGAAGCAAGCAAGCCTCAATTTCGCTTCAAGCTGCCTGGCTGCCGGCCGCCATCTTGGCTGGCAGTTAATTTGCATATCGCCCTGATTAGCCAATGGGAAGGGTAGCAGAGGTACAGCTAATTACCATGTTTCTCTTTTATTAGATAGGATTGTTACACAGATTATATCCTCTCTAGATGGGAAGTGGAGACTGTGGCCTAGTCAAATACAAAAATATTTACAGGTGGGCAGGCAGGGAAAATACACTGAGAAGTTGGGTGGGAGCAGGTCTAAAGTTGCCACCCCATTATAGTGAATTGTGTCCAGGCAGGAATGAGCTCAGAATTGTCAGTTTCATTTTTCCAATGAAGCAAGAAACCTAAATGTTTAAATGAGAAAGCTCTCAATTTAAAAGGGAAAAAAAACATGTGAAAATTACTGTGTGAACAAGACACACCATCTGTGGGCCACATTCAGTCCTGTAGTACTTGGCTTGTCATCTTAGTCAGTACTGGAAGAGGAAATGGACACGCTATCACCATGTTATCCTGGCCGATACCTAGGTAAGGATTCCTAAAGCTTCCCAAAGATTCAGTCCAAGTCTGAAGATGAATCTGTCTCCCTTTGTTTAACTCAGAACTTGTTCACTTCCCATTTTTGTTTGTTTTAAATGTAAATTTTTAAAAATATTGGCACTGCATGTGATGTTTGATGAACAAATTATAGTACAGTATTGTCAAATAAGTAATGGTAAAAAAAAGTTGTGAAAGATTTTATTAGCACATCTTCATGCTTAAAGTAACATGTGTATCAGGGTAGTATAAATATTTCTAATTTTTAATACAGTTAAATTAATTTTTATTTTATTTTGTTTGTTATGCTATTTTTTCTTATAACCACAATAAACTAGTTCAGAGACTGCCCTGTACAAGACAACATAACAGAGGTCCAAAGGTCAAGGAGCTCCCTTAGTAAGGCTAAAGAACTCAGTCTCTAGTCATTGGAATTTAGGCCATAATCCTTGTTTTTTGATGGATCACTGTGTGCATGGTACACAGTCCATGCTTTTAACCAGGTATGAACAAGTGATTGGCAACGAGGCCCAGGTAGAAGTAGACAAGGTGGTTGCTTTTTATGTGTCACAGGACTACCCTAAGGTCCTCTTCACAATGCAGTGCCCAAAGGTGTTGGACTTCTTGTCAACCTCCTTACCCAGATGCGTCTCAATGTCCTTATGCTGTAGCTCTTCAGTGCTTGAGTAGCGCACTCCACCAAGTCCCGTTGCATCTCCACTCTCATGGTTGTATCTATGATCATGGTGTTTTGCTCTCACAGAAAAATTAAACTTCTCTAGTGGCAAGTGTAAATGATACAAGAGTTATGCTGGAGACTGGCTCATTAATTCACTTCTGCAAGTTACCTTACAGCAGTGATTTTCAAGCAGTACGCTGCAAGAATTTTGAAAACATGCAATACCTGACTATTTAGTCAGAAGCACTGACATCTTTTCCCTTAGATTGTCGAGCAAAAAAATGACAACAGCCAGCACAACAATTGCCATCAGCTGTGAATGAATCAAAATTATACCTATTTTTTGGTCAGATTGGCAAAAAATATATTTTTGGTGTGCCGCAGAATTTTAGTGATTAGTTTCTGGGTGCCATTAGATGAAAAGGGTCTAAAATGCTGCCTTAGAGCATGGACTGGTCTACCACAACAGTTCTCCCGCAGGACTGATTTCTTTTTCATATTTAGCCTTGCTCATTACACTTGAAAAAAACTCTCTCCGAGATTATGCTCAGCTGAGCAATTGCTGGTTCCTGACTCAAGATACTGAATTCCAATTATACCTCCACTATAACCAAATGAATGCTCTGTCTAAATACCCACATACTCTAAGTGGAAGCATCATATGGAAAAAAAAAGATTAAAAATAATAAATAACAAAGCCTGATTGGCTCTGTGTACCAGGGGATTTGAAAGTATGTTGAACATCTTTCCTGGTACCTAAGTTAGAAATTACCGTCTGCTAACCAACCCATGGCCTCTAAAATCAAGATGTAAAGTGTACAGTATACATTTTTCCGGTAGTCCTTCTCCCTTCCCATTTTCACTGATCCCATTCAGTCTTCTTTATTATCACTTATTATTTCACACTTTAAGGAGCATGTAAATCATCTGAGGATTTTGTTACCAAACTCAAGGAGTTCTACACTTGGGGTGTTCTATCCCAGAACAAGATGCTTAGGGTGTCCGGTTGTTTCAAGCTAGTTTAATTTAGTTGTAGCAAGTAAGAGAATCAAGTGCAAAGTTCTGTCACCCCAAAGAGGTGGGCGTGGGGGGGAGGGGGTTGGCCATGGCTTAGAAACACTATTAATCAATTACCTGTTGATTTCTTCATTGCAGTTGGCAACATTTATCTGGTTGAGTTCCTGTCAAGAGCATTCTGTGTACAGCAGCATCTGCAAAATATTTAACATTTAGCAATAACCGCATTCAGTAAGAATCACCCTGAGCTTGAGACCCTTGTCCTAACATTTTCGTTAAAGTGCACATTCTAGGGCCAGGCTGGAGAGTCTATTTTCCCACAAGCTCTTAAACCGTGCTGATGTGGAAGGTCAAGAACCACACTTTTCCCAGAAAGATTGCAGACAATTGTTACAATTTCTGGCTCAAGGATCAGTTGGGCTCCTCTTCCTACTCAGTGTTTTTAAATTTTTTTTTAATTTCACTTTCCTTACTTTCTTCTCTCATTCTTCTCATGAGCTATTTCAATTTTGAGCTGCCTTTTTACCAGCTCCCGTGAAACAGAGGTCTGGAGTGAAAGTACCTTCCTCCAGGTAAGACTTTCATTTGGCTTTCACCTTTTATCTAGAGGTACAAAGGGTTCACTTCAACCAGTTAACTGCCACGTGTCCAAAACGGAAACCATCCTTGAGTCTATAGATGCTTATGGCTTACAAAGGGTTAATATTGGAAACATAAAGTTTGAGACTTAAGTTTTCTTGCAGAACTTAGGCAATTTACCTGTAAAACAGGCAATTGAAGGGTAAATGTTGAGTTTACCCTCCCCCTGCAGCCCTCTGGTGTTCCAGCTCATTACCTGGAGATCTCATGGCAGACCCTTCACCATTTCAGACTCAGGGTTTTTACTTTTATTATTAATTTTTTAATTGACTTGAGAGAAAGGAAGGGGGGAGGGTGGAAAGGGGGAGGGGAGAGAGAGAGAGAGAGAGAGAGAGAGAGAGAGAGAGAGAGAGAGAGAGAGAGAGAAATTTGTTGTTCCATTTATTTTTGCATTCATTGGTTGTTTCTTGTATGTGCCCCGCCTGGGGTGGAACCTGCAAACCTGGCCTTTCAGGACAATGCTCTAACCAACTGAGCTCCCCGGCCAGGGCCTCTGGGCTTTTATTTTAGGCCTTCTCAAAACTCAACAAGGCTGTTGAAAGGAAAGATGAAACTTTTCTGAATCAGCAAATGCTCTCAGCACAAAAGCAGCTTGCAGGTTCCCATTTCCCTTCAGTTTTTGTAGTAATTCACCATATTGTATCATCAGCTCTTTGATACACCTTAATATTCTCTTTCAAAAAATTCTCACCCAAGTGTGGTTCTTTAGTTATTTTTTTTTTTAAGAGAGAGGGAGAGAGAGAGAGAGAGAGAAACATCAATATGAGAGAGGAACATCGATCAGTTGCCTCCTATATGCACCTGACCAGGGATCAAACCCATAACCTAGGTATGTGCCCGGACTGGGAATTGAATCCGAAACCTTTTTGGTGTATGGGATAGCACTCCAACCAACTGTGCCACCTGGCCAGAGACATCACATTATCCTTTTAAATGTATTTTGACTAACTTCTTAGTTGTTGTTGTTGTTTTTTAACAAGGGGACTTGTCCAAATAAGTTGGCTTGCCATTTTTGAAAATAAGAAACCTGTAATTACTTTTAATAATATCTGTCTCCCCCACTACATTGTGCACTTGTTAAGAACAGGAACTGGGTCTCTTTGGTAAGCCACTATAGTTCTAGCTCAGCGCACAGTAGGTGCTCACACTGGTTGCTGAATGAAGGAGCCTGCCCCAATGAGCAAAGCCAGGAGATGATTTATAGCTGCTAAGGCCGGCAGCAGGCAAGCAGGTGAGAGAGATGGTTCTAAGATGGGCATCTAAAGCAAACTAGTGAGCTACAAAATCTGACCTTGCTCCTGAGCCAGATGGTTTGTCTTTCCTCCTGATGCATTTGAGAATGAAACTTATAGGAGAACCAGAAAGAAACTATGTCTATTGTTCTCTTCACAAGGAGCCTTTCCTCTGAGGAAAATCTAACAGCTTCTATTTGAATCTTTTACTCTCTATGATTAAAAATAGCCTCTGCTTCCTGCCAAACGTTGCAAAGAAATCAATAAAAGATCATGATTATCTATCTTGGAGTGTCATTTATTAGATTGATACGATTACTTTTTTTTTCTTTGAAGAGCTCGGATTTTGAGTCTGTGATTGGTATGTCTTTGATCTTATGAGATGAATGATGAGAATAAAATGTGTGAAAAATTAAACTTCTCTAGTGGCTAGTGTAAATGATACAAGAGTTATCCTGGAGACTGGCTCATTAATTCACATTTGCAGTTTACCCACTTATAAAGCAGACCTGTGATGGTTATTGCAGTATCGTATGGCTGTCAGTTTTCAAGTCTGACACCCCTGCTGTGAACATGAAGTAATATTATTATTGACAGGTTATGGACCATCTGCCAATAGCAGACACTGATCTTTGTATATGAGCACTAAGTCCAATGGGGAGGGGGGAAGACATGGGAAACTTCAGGCACAATTATATAAAATCTTTGCCATCTTCTACTTACTGAACAAGAATTGAAACTGGCAAATCTAGATCTTGGTTGGAATAAAGGGCTAGTGAAATGGTGAACAATAAAATTATTGCTCTATGATTTGAGGCAAAGACATCTAGCCCCAAATGCAAATAAAACATGATAAATAGATAATGACAACTTTTTATTAAATAATCCTTTAAAATCAGAATAATAAAAATAAATTTATTACATTTTCCAATGTACTTATTTTATTCTTTGGCTATATGGAATACTTCTTAGATAATTAAAGGACTGCATGCCACTTTCTTTCATTATCATTTTTGGTCAGCTTGTTAAGAACGTATATACACTTCCATTATACTTTAAGTATTATAAAATTTCTGAAAGTGGCCACAGACATACCACACCACAAGTCTATGCACTCAGTAGGAACTATGTTTTTCTATCTGAGTGCTTTGGTAACATTTAAATATAATATGATCAAGTTCAAATTCTGTCATTATAGAATATCCCTTATTCTTAATGAAAGCATTCCCTTATTCTCTTCCACCATAAGTGTTCTCTACAAAATAACTAATGTGTTTTTTGCATTATTCACATTTTTCATCTGAAGACTTCTCACTAATGCATTTAATGTCTGTTGAGCATTCACTGTATGAACTGGATACTGATAAGGTTGCAAGAGAAATAAAAACATTGTTCCATCATTCTAAGGACTCAGTCCTGAAACACTTAACAAGTAAAGCATGACAATATGTAAATAAATGTCAAATGAATAGTAAGATTCTCAAATAATAATTGAAAACAACAGTGGCTTCAGAATAAGAAAAGATCTTTTCAAGATAAATGGGCTTTGAGTTTGGCCTTGAGAAATGAATGGTTGGGTAGAGGCTAGAAGACAATCTTCCCAGATTAAGGAAAAACAGAAACTAGAAAAGAGGTGAGTTTGGCATTTTGGAAGTCAATGAAGAACTCAAAAGAAAAACAGGACATGGATCACCGATGTGGAATGAATAAGGGGAGCTTGTGTTTTATTAACATTAGTTTCTCCTGTACAGAAATACCTCTTCCTATTTTATATTAGTTAAGATAACACTACTGCTTTAATAAAAAGACTAAAGAAAAAAAAAACATACTCTGGCTCACACACAATAGTCATTTCCCCCCTCATTCATAAAATTGCACACAGAACGTGGTCTTAGAAGGGGAAGGCAGAATTCCACACATGGTTTTCCAAATAACCCTCCTAGTGGTTCTGCCATCTTCAATTCATGGAACCTCTGGAGTTCACCTGTCTCCATCCTGTCAGCCATAGAGGCATACACTCCAGAATTCCACTGGGCTAGGTCTAGAAACAGCACATTTTCATTAGGTGGAGCTGAGTCATGAGGCTACACATACATAATGTTACCATAGATAGTCAGTTTGAGTGCCAGGGAGTCTCCCCCATTGGCCAAGATGGCTCAGGGAGAGGTTCTTACACTGAGTGAACCAAAAGCTAGCAAGGTAATTAGATAGGAAAAAAAAAAGCCCTCCCCTTCCTATCCCTATAAGAACTCCAGGCTTGAGCTGGAAGGGGGATGGTCTTTGAGACAGGATTCCACAGTTCTCCCAGGTCATGGCATCTGAATAAACCTCTTTCCTTTTGAATCAACACCTGCTTCATGAGTTTGGCGTTCGTTTTGGCAGGCAGCTGAACCTGTGTTTTTTTGGTTACTGTAACTGCAAGAGAAGTTGGCAATTGTGGTCAAGCTACTTGCCTAAAAGGGGAGAAAACTGATATTGGTGAAGAGTTAGCATCCTTCATCCCAATATGGGATGTAAACAAATCTACAAATGTACTATATCCTGTCTTCTTTTTTTCTCTTATGTATTTTCCATGTATCCAAAAAGCCCCTTATATTGAGTTTGCCATATTTAGATGAACATTTTTAATTCATATTCTTCAGTAAAAGACTCTAACCTTTCTAGATTTCCTTCGATCTTCTAAATTGCAGTGATTGATATCTTCTTTGATTTGCTGTGCTTCTCTAGTTCTATTACACGTTTTGCAAAATGTGGTGACCAGAATTGTATACCATATTCCAAATGCAGAATTACCACTTTGAACAGAGTAAATCTGTATTTTTTAGCTTTCTCTTAAAAAATCATTTCTGATAATGGCAACCATGTTGCTGATGCCTTTGGCTCCAGCTTCAAAGAAAAATCTACACTGATTCCCAAGTGGCTCTTTCTTGTCTTCAGTCTTGTATTTCTGACAGTAAAATCTACTATCTTTTCAAAGCAGTAATTCTCAACCCACACTGTATGTTACAACCATCTAGGGAGCTTTAAAAAAAATACAAATGCCATCCTTTCCCTCAAGATTCTTAATTTGTAGGAGATGAAGCACAGCTATTGATCCTTTTCAAAACATCTATAGGTAATTGTAATATCCTCTCAGGGTTTTAAACCATTTTTTTACTATTGTACTTTACATATGCCTATTGACAATTATCTGTTATTTTTCTTCTAACAGAGAGATGAGAATAAATCTTTCCAAAGAATCCTCCCATTAGTTTTGAATTAGCACATGAGAAAATTGTAGGGCTCTCTGAAAACCATAATAAACTTTGAACTTCAGCACATATGATAATAATGACTGAAACACAGATGTCAGATACCCTTTGTCCTCCACTCCTGTGTATGAACATGGGATCTACACTCCCTACATTTTTAATGTATTTCAACTTGGAATAAAGGCTGCATCTCTTTCGGTGCCACCCCTCACTCCTACCCCCTCTCAAAGAATCCATGTACAAATGCCTTAGTAATATGGACTTTCCTGGAATTTGCGTGAGAGAGACAAAGTTGGGCTTTACATTCCACCATCCACGGAAGCCACCTTGAAGCCTCACTGACTTGTCAGTCCTGTAAAGCTCCCTAGGTCACATCACCACTAGAGGCAGCAGTGAGGACATTTCCATTTCTCCTTTCCACCAAATAAGTGGCATCAGATATCAGCCTTCCAGTCCATGGTACTCAACCAATTCAAATTGCTCTCTCTTTATTCTGCAGAGCAATGCAGATAAGCCCTGGATATGTCTTCCTTATCCATTCATGTATCAGTGGACATCTAGGTTGCTTCCATATTTTGGCTATTGTAAATAATGATACAGTGAACATAGGGTGGGCATATTTTTTTTTCAAATTAGTGTTTTCATTTTCTTCAGATAAACACAGAAGTAGAACTTCTGGGTCATGTGGTAGATCTATTTTTAGTTTTCTTTTTGTTTTTGAAGAATCTTGATACTGTTGTGCATAGTTTTAGCCACCATCTTGAGTAGGACCTTAAAAGTGTCACCCCCGCCCCTCCCCAGCAGATTCTCCAATAAGTACATTGGTCTCCCTCAGAAAAATTCTCATGCACACGTTTTCCATCTTTGTAGTTAACTTTTTACTTGGATAGTATAGTGTTACATCATTAATAACCCATCCTCCTATTTCTTCCTGTGAGCCTTTCATGAAACAAGCATGTAAGTATTCAGTATAATTGGGTTCTTTCTCATTCATAGATGAGAAGAGTGGTATTTGGAAATTTTGAGCCAATAAATCAAGTACAACTGGACAGTAACTGGGAAAACAGTCACTAGAAGTAAAAGAGTGAAAGGGGAATTTTGAATGATTATGCATAATCATAATGTGTAAAAACTGGAATTTCTAAAACCTCCAAATTTAGTGATCTGAAGTAATTACAAAAGTAACTATTACCATTCCATTTCATGATTCTTTTGGTTTATAGTTCAGCTCTGGTGCTGGTTTGACCTGATTCATTGATGTGACTGTAGCCAGCAGGGACCTCCCCTGAGGCAGGTTGCTCTAAGGCACTCATTGAGGCTTCAGCTGCGATGGCTGGAGGCTGGAGCAGCTGGGTTCCTCTCCTCAGGGAGTCCCACCTCCTGGGCTTCTTCAGAGCATGGAAAACCTCCAGATAAGTGGGAAGGACAGATTGGAAGGCTAGCCTAGGAAGTTACATGCCACCACTCTTCTGGTAAAAATAAGTCAGGGTTTCATTTCTCATCAAGGGATGAGGAAACAAACCCTACCTCTTTTTTTAAAAAAAATATATTTTTTATTGATTTCAGAGAGGAAGGGAGAGGGAGAGAGAGATAGAAACATCGATGATGAGAGAGAATCACCATCGGCTGCCTCCTGCACACCCCCACTGGGTATCGAGCCCACAACCTTGGCATGTGCCCCAGACCGGAATCAAACCCGGTACCCTTCAGTCCACAGGTCAACGCTCCATCCACTGAGCCAAACCAGCTAGGGCCAAACCCAACCTCTTGATGGGAAGTATGGAAGTCCCACTGTAGAGGGCGGTGGACAGGCAGATTTGAGTCCCTGAGGACCAGTATTGTAAGAACATACCACAGTTGCGATATGTTTCTTACTTTACAAGCGCATTCACATCCTTTTCTCATTTCGTTATCACAAGAACCCTGAGAGTTGGTAGATTTTTTCCATTTTTGGAGGTGAGGAACCTCAAGTTCTGAAGAGTCCAAATTGGTCTATGATGGCGGAGCTAGGATTTAAAATCAGACGTTGCCACTAAACAATCATGAATAAGACATGCACGCGTATCCCCGCTTTCCAAAGAGTAGGTTATAAAGTCTAAAGCCTACTATACACTGGCTAAGTAATGCCGAAACATCTGAGGTATAATCTCAACACTTACTAGAATTTTCACACAATATTGTAAAGTGACATAGAAACTAATTTTGTTCTTAATATTTTATATACCCTATCCCTATAGGAATGTGTTTTAAATACATGTGTCTTTCTCTATTTTAAATTACAGATTTGCGTTGGAATAAATATAAAGGGAAAGAAACTGTCTGATATTCCAGATGTCAGAATTCAAAAATAAATTTCTCAAACTCTTCTCTAAAACACTTCTCGTGCTTTCCCCCCCTCAAAATTGAGAAGGCAGTTTATAATCAACCGTAATCTCACTTGAATTTCCTCCATTCTAACTGCAAATCTCATTTTAAAGCAGAGCGAACAAAAATGGCTGAGAAAAGCAATTGAGAAGCAGCTCAGCCATAACAAAAAATTATGTTGGACCTTAACGTCCTGCAGGTTCTTGCTCCACTAAATTAACATAACCTCTCTTACCTTCTATCTGAGAGGGAACATTAAAAAAAGATATGTGCCTATATAGAAATTGACATAATGTGTATATTTACACAAACATAAACTTATACATCCACACATACACTAAAATTCATGGACTTTTAAATCCAAGGAATCATTATGGAGTCATGTTTAGTTGGTAACTATCAGATTTAGATTTGTTCTAATTTACCAAAATCGATACTATTTGGGTAACTGAGACAAGAACAAAACAAATAGGAAAAGATCTGGATTTCTGGAGTAAAGAAATCATTTTAGAAAACATAATGGTAGAGAACAGTGGCGGTTTTAAACAACTAATGATTCCTTTTATGACCCACCTATCAAGATGAGTGAATTGGACCTGAAATAGCATCTTGTTAAATATAAATTCAAATAAATGATCATTAGAGTAACAAACAATATGGCAAACAGGGAGCAATAAAGATTTTGAACTCAGCAGAATGAAACAAATTATGATATTTTTCTGTGTAAGTAATTAGAAACTTTATAAAGTTATCTACAACATTTAACTCCTCATTTTTGTACTCTTAGATTTCTGAGAACCCATACAAAAGGAATTCATTGTTTCTCTTTAGATCATAAACACCTCCAAAGCACAATAAGTCTTAAGCCCAAATGGCGGATTCAAAAGAGAAATGTTATTCAAAACTCCCAAAGGCAAAATCATTTTTAAAAATCAACAACCAAAATTTTCCCAAGTGTCAACATATCTTTTGTTTTCACAGCCCATTTACTCTTCTCACTATATACCCCAATTTTCCTATTTTTGTTTATAATGTTTGCTCCTAGGAGAAAGGAGGGAAGGAAAAGGTGAATGCACATTTTTGCACAAATGATTACTTTTTGGTTAGCCTAGCAACATTACTTTGTGTATTGATGATCATTTCTTATTTCTTTCTTATTACTTCACAGGATCCTTTTTATCGGCAGTGGGAGAGAATATGGAGTTAACTATATATTTTCTTATTTAATATTACTCTGAGGTTAGAGTTGGAAAGCATATTTATCTGATTATTTTTTAGCTTGTGGTTTGTGGGTGTGATTCCTTCAAATATTTTATTTTCACAAACCTTGAGCATATTATGAGAAAATAAGCCAATATGTGACTCTTCTCCTTTCTTACCTTCATCCAGACTGTTACTGATTCACAGAGCAGTCTGAACCATGGAGCAGTTACTTGTTTTGTCAGAGAAGGAATGATGACTCAGAATTGTGTACCAAATTATTTCCTTTTTTGAAGTAAACTCATTTCTAGGAGGTATGACCATAATGTATTTGCCTCCGAGTGTGGCCATCAGAATGATTGGTTGCCTCATCTTGATTTCTTTGTATGAAGTGAGAGCATTCTTTTTTTTTTTTAAATATATTTTATTGATTTTTCACAGAGAGGAAGGGAGAGAGATAGAAAGTTAGAAACATCGATGAGAGAGAAACATCGATCAGCTGCCTCCCGCACATCTCCCACTGGGGATGTGCCCGCAACCCAGGTACATGCCCTTGACCGGAATCGAACCTGGGACCTTTCAGTCCGCAGGCCGATGCTCTATCCACTGAGCCAAACCGGTTTCGGCGAGAGCATTCTTTTTTATTTAAATTAATGGCTCTTAGCAGTTTTGACTTTTAAAGTCACATCCATTATTTTTGAGAGATTCAAATTTTATGCGAAGTTCTTGTAGGAACTCAACCAGGAATGATACTTCATCTGGTGATTAGCTAGAGTCATATGGTCACACATTGTTATAACTGTGCCAAGTGTTTATTTTTTTTCTGCTCAAAACACCTTTATTGGCAATTCAATTAATATTGAGCCCTCTCCACACACTATACTCCAAGTCTCAAAGCCTTTTCACATTATTTTTCCACCTAGAGTTTCCTTCTTTTCCCACTTCTGCATGTCTACAAACTTCTTAGTTTTCAAAATTCAGCTCTGCCTGAGTCCTTACTGAGCTTCCTGTTGAAAATGACTTATTCATCTTTAACCCGCTCCCTCCCTGAAATAGTTTTGTTCCATGGACAGAATCATAATTCTTAACAATCGTTTCTAGTTTTCATATAAGTGAAATGCAGTGTCTAACTATTATAATGATTATTGCAAAACCTTGGTAACATACTTTCTGAGCAACTCATTTATTTCTGTTTTATTTATTTTATTCATTCCCAGTTGTTAGCTTTTTATTTTGTTGAACCTCAACAATTGGGACCTTAAGACTACTTAGTTAGGAAAGGCAGGCAGTAAATTTGGGGCTGAAGATCCAGTGCTGAACTAAGTCATTCCCTTCTAAGAAATGGAGTAGCAAGATAGAGTGTATGTTGGGGATGGTCGGGGAGTGGGTCCAAAAGAGCGGTTAGTTACATCTCTGCTGCTAACCAGCTGTGTGACTCTTGACCTTTTCGGGTTCTTCTACCCACATCTTTTACAAAAAAAAAAAAAAAAAAAAAGATTGAACTCATGTTTTCTCAATTCCACACTGTAACATTTTAATATTCTACAATCTATATCTTACTAGAGTAGCCTACCCCCAATTTCCCATAATCCTTTACTTTTGTGTAGTCCCTTTAGGGTACAACACAGTTATATGCATTAAAAGACCTTACCTGCTTACTGATTCTGTATCTAAGATTTTAATCTAATTGTTCTGGGAAGGATCTAAATGGAAAGGGTCAGTTTTAACTCCTTTGGGAAAATTTAACCCAGAGATATCATGTTTTTCCTGTGAATCTCCAGTTACCTGAACCCATTCCTAGGATCTTTTTAAAAACCCTCCTGGAGAAAAAAAACACACACAAAAAAACCCCCAACACCTCCCCCCACGCCCTTACACACACACTTGCGTGCGCGCGCACACAGACACAGACACACACACACACACAGACACACACACACACACACACACACACACACACACACACACACTTGAAACTACAAATCCCATGAACCAAGGATCAAGGCTGGGAGTAGACAATTCCGCTCCCGTCCCCTTGCGCCGCCGGAGTGCAGACGGCCGAGAGTCAGGCTGGGGCATCCCACCATGTGCCTGAGAGAAACCACGGCCGTTTCCTCCCGGCTTTCATCTGCGCTCGCTCTCGGCTCCTTTAAATCGGTGCTGAGGGCGAGGAAAGATGCTGAGCGACGCCGGCGGGATGGGCGTGGGCCCGGACATCACCTGTTCCGCGGCGCGCACGCGCACTGCGAGGGGGCGGGGCGCGGGGGCGGGGCCGACGGCGCGGGGCTGGCGCGGCTCGCAGCTGCTTCTCCCCGGCTCCGGGCGGCGAGGCGGCGGCGGCGGGGAGTTGTCTCCTGCCAAGGTGGCCTGGCGTTGTCCAACATGGAGGAGGCACCGGCCGCGGGCGTCGCCTGCGAGCGGGACTAATCCCCGCCTGTCGTTCTAGGGAGCGGCGCCGGGTCCCGAGCCCAGGACTCCGCTGCTGCCCGCACACCCCGCTGCGGACCCCGGCTCCGGTGGCTCCTCGGGCCGCCGGCTTCCCGAGGGGACGGCGCCAGGAGGGAGCGCGGCGGCTCCGAGTGCCCCCGAGCCATGGGCAATGAGGCGAGCTTGGAAGGGGAAGGGCTCCCCGAAGGGCTGGCGGCGGCGGCAGCGGCGGCGGCGGCCGGAGGAGGGGCTGGCGGGGCGGGGAGCCCCTTGCACACCGTGATCCCGGCCGGCATGGAGGCGGACCTGAGCCAGCTGAGCGAGGAGGAGAGGAGACAGATCGCTGCTGTCATGTCAAGGGCGCAGGGGCTGCCCCGGGGGAGCGTCCCCGCGGCCGCTGCGGAGCCGCCTCCCATGCACAGGCACGCACAGCATGCTCTGTATGTCCGGGCATATATGTACAGCTTCCCTGCACATACGTGTCGGCACGGCGGTACATATATGTCGTCTCCGTCCCTTTTACGCTCCCGAATGGGGTGGCGTTCAAGGAAGCGTCAGCCTCCTTTCTGATGGGCAGAGTAAAAATGGTGCATTTGCAGACTTTCTGGTGGGATGGTCAAGGGTTGCGTTCTTGGAGCTGTGATTTGGGGTTGTGATTGTTGGCCTTTTGGAACCTTTTCCCTCCAGGATGGCGAGGAGAGACGCCCTCCCGTGTTTTTACTAATCGGAAAGTCTTCCATTAATGCAGAATGGATGTGCTGGGACATAGGTAGATAGGGGCATCTACCTGTCTCTGTTTAGACCTCCTCAGTCATTCTGGGGGCTTTTTTTTTTTTTTTTTTTTTATAAATGTCTAAATGTTTCTGTAACAATACCATTAATTCCCGGGAGGTGTTGTGTTTTGTCTTTCCTTCCCATCCCACCCCCCAGAGGAGAACGGGAGCAGTTTGGGTAGAAGGTCTAAAATGAATGCATCCTTTATATTCCATGCGGGGCCCGAAAATATGTTGTGGCATTAAACAGATGGGTTGGTCACAGCAGAGCAGGTGCTGTGCATGTATTTCTGAATTGGCATATGCTATTTTTTAAGCCACTGCTCTTTTATATACAAAAAGTGCCTTACAGTTTATGGAAGAACATGTAAATTTGTGGTATCTTAAAATTAGTTTCCAGTCCATACTTTTAAAGACAAAGCAAATCAATGACAACTTGCCCAGGCAATCAGGTGCTAGTCTGTAATGTTAACGTATTCATTTCTTGCGCTAGCTCCCCATTTTCCTTCATCCTAATAAATTAGTTGTTTTCTAATTAGTGTACTAAGAGGGTATAATCATTGTGCCTTGCTCTGCCTTTATTATTGTAAACAAATCCTTTAACTTTCCCCCTTCCCATAGAGAATAGTTCTCTATTGGTGGTCCTGAAACCATTCCCGTTTTATGATAACTGAAAGGAAAACTACAATTTTTTCATTTGAAGTATTAGAAATATTACAGATCTGAATATATAGGTGTAGATTATTATACTGTACTTCATAAAATAAAAATATTTTAACTTCAGCACTCTCATATAAGTATATGCAAATGATTGTCAAATAATTACAATGTTAAATTTAATATAGGAGAACTGTAAAATGAATTATGGATACCTAAAATGTTTTATGACAATATTTTTCATATAAAATCCTAAAGGCCTAAAATCTATCAGGTAAAAACCCTATTTTGTTGAAATGAAACCACCACTGCTAGTTAAGTTAGCTCCTTATATTGACTATGTTTTTCTGTGTTTTTAAACTACTAATATATTGGGCTATTTCTTTGGTAAAAAGCCTTTCTTATTCGTTATTCTAAGTAGTACAGCTATGTACTATTTTTCTCTAACGGAGGAAAATATGACTTGGAAAATATTTTGAATGCTCATATACTAGATTCCCATAATGAGGCACAATATTTTTATTAACCTTTTAGAAATGTATGCCTGCTCTACAGTTTTTCCTAAGAGGCACAAGCAACAGGTTTAGCATGCTCCTTACACATACCAAGAAAAGTGTGAGTTTTGATTTCTAAATTCCTAACTTTTCTTCTTTCAGAGGACGTCTGAAAAATATTTCAGCCTTTGTTTTATGCACTATTTGTATCAGATAGCATACTTTTAAACTCTCTATTGATAATTTTATGGTAGAATTTTTATTAGTAGGTAATTTATGACTTTTTGATTAAAGCTTCATCTAATTACATAAACAATGTAATTTTTAATTTTTGCAGCTTACATTTTATTGAAAATTTTCTATAAGAGGCACATAATTTTTAGAAAATTATTATCCCCATAGGTGATAACCAAAGAAATACTTGGCTTATCATTTAACTATTTAGAAACACATTAATTTAAGTATATATGAGAAAGTATATGCAAATTACTTGAAGTTTTAGGAGATTAAGTGTTGTGAATTAGACACGGTTGGGTCCGATTTTTTAAAATCTTTTTAAGAAATATGGGTTGAGAGCCCAGGGACCTAGGTTCTTATTTTGTTAATTTTAACTGACTCATGATAAATTAAAAATACTTCTCAGCCATATGTGCCTCAGTTTCCTTGCTTCTAAATAAGGCAGGGGATACTTGTCGTACCTGTCTTGTCATTCATTGTGAGGATTAAAAATTCAGAAGGACGTTTTGTTTGAATTTTAATATGGAGAAACCTTATAAATAAATAAAAAGTAGTAATATTAATATCAACAGTGAATGGCACTGACAGTGATGGCTACAGACAGGTTGTATATTGAGTTATTCATTATTATGAATTAGTTTGACATGTCTATATTTTACATATGGGACAGTCAGTGCAATATAGTGGAAATCCCCCAGGAATCAGGACACCATATTTCTGTGACTAATTTTATAACGTTGGATTAATTTCTTAGCCTCTTTAACCCCTAGTATCCTCTACAGTATAAAAATGAATTCCTGTAGTTGCTTGTATTTCTAATATAAAATTTTATATGACTCAGCACATGAAATTAAGTGTCATTGCCTATTGTGTTACATTTAACAAAATATTTCAGCATTCCAACTGATTTTACATTCTACTCTTAAATACATGTGTACCTCATTTGTAGATGAACCATTTTTCTCCTGCTAGCCTATAAAAGAAAATTCTACCCTGGGGATGACAATAGCAAAATAGTGATATTGTATAAAGCATGAGGAATTATAAGCTAGAAGTTACAGGTTGCAAAAGTAATGCTCCTAGATTTTTGATTCGTCGTAGACCCAGGGAAATGCCATTTTATTACTTCTACTATTCTTTATACAGCTACAGATGAAAAGGGCTTACTAAAATCCACTTCTGATTAGTAGAATATTTTATAAGAATTCTGTGTTTCTCAATTATTTTCTTTAGAATCCCTCTGGGCCTCCCCTCCTGTCTAGACACTTCCTCACCTGTTTGTCTTCCTAGAGCAGCAGGCCAAATCCAGGATCTAAAAAGAATATGGCATGTTTCCAGTTATATCTCAGAAGGCCTGTACAAGAATTTGAAGTGGAAAGAACTCCAGAAACATTAATTTATAATAATACAAAACTTGCCATGTTCATCATTCGCTCACTCATTGCTATTCACTCATCAATCATTAATGCTCATTTACTAGTTGCCAGATTTGGTTCTAGTGGTGAAAGGAGGAGTGAAACACATTGTCCAGGAGTTCATAGTCAAGTGAACAAGACACAGATTGCATTGTTGCCATTTTTCTTTTTAACAGAACAACTGTTAATACTAAACAAAAATTCACCAAAAGACCACAATTTGCTAAGACAACTTTATATTTTTGTTTGGTATTAAGCCTACATTTTCTCTTTTTATATTTTATTTTTCCATCTATCCCTTCTATGCCCTCTTCAATGACTGTCTTTCTGTTTCTCCAAGGTTTCCATGTTTTGTGTTTATTTACATAATTGTAGCAACTAAGATTAAGTGTAAATTGTAAGGCAGTCTTTATAGCTGTAAGGCAATCTTAATAGGTATTTTTTTTCACAAGGGGAGCCTACAATATAATACAACTTATATTTGTAGGAAGTACATGAAATTATAATTTCTGATCCAAGCTGCTTTCTTTGAATTGTTTATTGTTATACATATTTGGTATTCATGAACTTTATTTTTCATTTGTTCAGTTGGATTATGTGAAATAATATCACAAAACAGTTGTTAAGTGTAAGTAGTATTTCCAATAGAGGACAATTTAGTTAAATTAAGAATAGATTTTTAGGTACTCGGTTTAAATATACATTTCTAGGACTCTGAACAAGGGAACCAATTCAATAAAATGTCTAAATAATTACTTATAAGATAGTCACTTGTATAACAGAATCCTGAAGCATATGCCCTTCAAGGGAATGGTCTATTTTATTAATTGAATGTGAAACATTTCTAGAACAATATAAAGATCTAAACAATGGAACTCTGAAAATAATATATTACAGGTTTACTATGGCTTTTTCTTTCATATGGAAGAGAACACATAGGAAGGCCTATAAAGAAACATTCAAGTTCATTTTCCCCAAATGAAAATATGTGGCTATTCATTTTAAAACATATCTTAAAATTGTTGGAGTTAATATGGGTATTAATTTTACTTCCTTGTTTAAGTAAAGGCTTCAGAGACATGCCAATACCTGAAGTTTTGTAACATTTTTCCTGGAGGAAATTGCCAGAACTACGAATTTTATGTACTTATCTTCTATTAGAAAATCACTTTGTGTATACATTGCCATTTATAGATTATTTTCTTTCTGACCCTTTTCTAATTAGAAGTAATATTTCAGTGTTTCTTTCTACCATGCTTTACATTATTAACTTACAAATGATCTGAAATTTAAAATTTATTCTGTCCATGAGTAGGTATATCTTGATAAAACAAATTAAAACCTGTAGAACTTTACTGTGATCATCTCACATTTTAAGTGCGACTGAATCACTGTTTTTTCCTCCATTTTTCTATTAATTAAAAAGAAGTAAAACTTTTCCAAAATGAAAAAGCTACATATATTAAACAGAATACTTGAAATTTGATATTTTTCTGTGATTCTAATGCAGCATGTTTTTAGTTTCAAGTTTATAAATAAAGGATGGCTTACTCAAAAAATTTTTGAGCTAAAGGTATATATAAGAAACAATTATTTTAATTCTTTAATATAGTGATTTAAATTTGATCTTGTTTCCAAAACTATTTTAAATTATCCATCTTGTATATTTGTCTATGATTTAAAAGATATCCTTCAAATTAATTACTTCTTACAGTTTAAACTCAATGCCAATAAACATTATTAATAATCTAAGAATAGCAATAGTATATGTTGTAGAAAACATTACGCAAGAATATCATATATTTTCGTCATCTAAGGAAAGTAGCAGTACTTTTCAAAAGGGGTCACAGCTAGCTTGTTGCGTTTGGCATAGCAGGCTGTATATCACGATGCTTTAAGCATCTATTGTTCCCTTGCAAACAGATCTCAGAATGAAAATTAACTATTAGAAAAAATAATTAAATGCTATAACATTCTTCCATAAGACAGATGGAACTATTGCCTAAAAATTGCTAATTAAGTAGAATTTTTCATTCTATAAACTTTAATATTTGATGGATATTACCTTTTTAGACAGAATAGGGTAAAATTGACTAGATGATCAACTTTATCAGAGTCCCTGTTATGTGTAACCTTCTGTACTGGAAACTCCCCTGATGTCACATTGTGGGCAAACAACAACAAAAAACAGTTGCAGCGAGCTCCCACATTTTAAAATGAATATTTTTACTTATTAGTGCTGCTAGTATTTTCGAGGCTACCATACTTTGGCCATAACTTTTGATGGAAAAGGACACATCCTGTGAACGTGAATGTACTGGAATATAATGTTGCATGATTTACTGAGTTAATATATTTAATTAGGTTTGAAGTAGGGCCAGATTCTATTAAGTGCAGATGTAAATTATTTTTATTATGAATACTTTCTGACTAGATATCTTAATTTTTCATCAATCATAGTAGCAAGTATTGTCTTCTTCCCCATTTTCTTTGCCTTCCTGTTGAAAATCTTTCTTTATAAAGAAAGTAATAAAGGCATTAGATGTTTTATAACATCATGTTTTATAACATCACTTACACGATGTTATAAAAATGGGTTCTAGTTATATTTATACTCTTATAATTTTGAGGATTTAAGGAAGTTACACCTTTTTGCTTTCAGTTGTAATAATTTTAATTTCATTTTTTTTTTGTTTTGTTTCACTCTTGTAGGAAACAAGAATTCGATAGTAGTCACCCTCCAAAGCCGCCAGGAAAACCGCCGGATCCTGGACGTCCAGCTCAGCCTGGTCTCAGTAAAAGTAGAACTACAGACACTTTGAGGTCAGAACAGAAATTGCCTGGAAGGAGTCCTTCCACTATTAGTTTGAAAGAATCAAAGTCCAGAACTGATTTTAAGGAAGAGCACAAGTCTGGTATGATGCCTGGCTTCCTCTCAGAGGTTAACCCGTTAAGTGCTGTCTCCTCTGTTGTAAATAAATTCAATCCTTTTGATTTGATATCAGACTCTGATGCATCCCAGGAAGAAACTGCCAAGAAACAAAAAATATCTCAGAAGGAACAAGGAAAACCTGAGGGAATCACAAAACCTCCATCACAACAACAGTCACCCAAGTCAGTTCCTAAGCAGCAAGGACCTGTGAGGGCCCCGCATCAGCAGGATGGCTCTCCCAAATCAGTGTCTTCTCAGCAACCAGAAAAAATGAAATCACAACCTCCAGGGACCGGAAAGCCAATTCAGGGACCTACCCAGGCTCCTCAGACAGATGAGACAAAATTGCCACTCCAAAGAGATGCAACTAGGCCTCAGACTAAGCAGTCAGACACAGTAAAGGGAGAATCCCTCAAACCCTTGCTGCAAAGCCCATCTAAACCACCGACTCAGCAAGCAAGTCCTGGAAAACCTCCAGCCCAGCAGCCTGGACCTGAAAAATTTTCCATGCCACAGCCTGGACCTGCAAAACCCTCAGCTCAGCAACCAGGGCCAGGGAAGACCCTAGCCCAACAGCCAGGGACAGCAAAGCCCTCAGCTCAGCAGGTGATAGAAAAACCCCCAGCCCAGCTACCAGGGACAACAAAGCCTGCAGCTCAGCAGCCTGGGCCAAAGTCTCCAGCTCAGCCTCCAGGACCAGCAAAGCCGCCTGCCCAGCAGACAGGGCCACCAAAATCCCTAGCTCACCAACCTGGACCACAGCCTCCAGCTCAGCCACCTGGGCCTACAAAGACACCTGCGCAGCAGGTTGGACTGGTGAAGTCTCTGGCTCAGCAGCCTGAGCCAGGAAAGACTCCTGCTCAGCAGCCTGGCCCAGCAAAACCCTCAGCTCAACAGCCTGGTCCAGCAAAACCCTCAGCTCAACAGCCTGGTCCAGCAAAACCTTCAGCTCAACAGCCTGGTCCAGCAAAACCCTCAGCTCAACAGCCTGGCCCAGCAAAACCCTCAGCTCAACAGCCTGGCCCAGCAAAACCTTCAGCTCAACAGCCTGGCCCAGCAAAACCCTCAGCTCAACAGCCTGGTCCAGCAAAACCCTCAGCTCAACAGCCTGGCCCAGCAAAACCCTCAGCTCAACAGCCTGGTCTAGCAAAACCCCCACCTCAGCAGCCTGGCCCAGCAAAACCTATAGCTCAACAGCCTGGCTCAGCAAAGCTCTCAGCTCAGCAATCTACAAAACCAGTAAGCCAAACAGGAGCTGGGAAACCTCTGCAGCCACCGACTTCTCCATCTGCAGCCCAGATCCCAGTACAAGGCCTCCCTAAAACCATCTGTCCTCTTTGCAATACTACTGAACTTCTGTTGCATGTTCCAGAAAAGGCCAATTTTAACACATGCACTGGATGTAAAACCACTGTGTGTAGCCTCTGTGGTTTTAATCCCAATCCTGATATAACTGAGGTGAGTGCATTTATTCACTGTGTCCACGCTCTTAAACTATTACCGTCTTCCACAAAGGATGTTTCACTTATCGCTAATATGATAGGATGGCATTGTTTTCCTCTGGTTCTTCCCTTCTTTCCCTCCTTCTTGTCTCCTCTTTCTCTTTTCTGCCAGTTGTAAATTAGAGTTTTTAAAAACCTTTTCTTCAATAATCCTAAAATATTGCTGCAATTTCTGATACATTTGGCATATAAAGCAAATATGAATTGATTGAAAGATGCTGCACTCTGTAAGAACCACAATATTTATTATTTAGTATGTAGTGATATTACTTTAATTTTAAATTCATGCTCCTACCTACCAAAATTATGATACTCTTACCTGGGATTATATTTGTGCTGGGAGAACAAGTTTTCCAATTCTAATAGAATTTTAATGTAAAGTTCAATACATTAGTCAAACCACACATTCCTTTTCCTTGACAGAGATTTTGATATCCCCTATGAGGGCATTCTTCCCTCATTAGTTGAGAGTCATTAATACTAGCATAGTCAGTTCATAAAATGAAGAAGTCATTAGAGAAGGGTCAACATTGATGGGTGACCTCTCAGAAGGACTATAGTTTATATTCCAAGTATTTGGGCAAACCTTGTTGACATATCAAATTATAATGGAGCTGGTAGTGCCATAAATGAATTCAAAGTTGTTTATTCTGAATGAGGATAGAAAAGTAATTTTCATCAAGTCAAGGTAAAAATTTGGCAATATTGGTGGGAGAGGGACAAAAAGCACCAAATAGCCTAAAAACTCAGAAATTCTCTTGAGTTAAGAAGTAATACAGTGAAGATAAGATAATAACATAAAATAAAGTGAGAATAAAGATGCTTAGCATCCAAAAGAATATATTTTTAAAAGAAATCTGGTAGCCCGGATAGCCACTGAAATGGTTTACTCTGTCGGGAGGACAGCTGTTGGTGGGCTGTGTGCATTATGTCTGGAACAGCCCAGGAAAAAAACAAAAATGACAGCAGGCAATGAAGGATTATGTGATTTAAATACCCTTGAGAGGGGAGACTTGTGTACCTTTTTTATAAAGGAAATCTATTTTATGATAATAACAGGAATGAGGATTGATAGCTATTATGTTAGTTTGGATACTTATGGTGATGAAAGATGAAAATGATGTGCATTTAAAATGTGGCAACTTCTTGTTATTTTGTAAAGTGTATTTTAATCAAAAGTCATGTTGAGTACCTTAACTTTTTAAATAAGTCATTCTTTAATGATAAAGTTTCAATTAATAAGAACATGCTGCTTTCAAGTTATGGAGGAAATCAGATTATAAGTAGTTTGTTTATGTATTAATATATTTTTAAATGTTGATAAAGGTATATTTCTACCTATAATATATGATCTTGATAGAAATGTCCAGTAATAATGACTTCAAACAATAGATTATTACTTTGTAAAATATTTTCTATGTTTTTATGGCAACTTATAAGGTAGAAATATGCAGTTGAACACTCAAGCCACATACATGGTGGGGCACAAGTAGGTTTACAGTTGTGAGTATGCAAAACACAGAGTTTATTCTTGTATTATTATTTATTAATTATTGTATTGTCTTCCATATGAAAACCGTAAATCCACTTTTGTCCCATCCTGTATGTTATTTGACTACATACCATATAGAAGACATCTTACTATATGTTTTGTGGGATATAAAAATAACTAAAACATAATGCTGATCTTAACATGATCAAAATGTACTAGGTTAGATAATAAATGCACAATGAAATATACTAGGTGGTCAAATGATGATGACTGTCTTAAGGGTAGGAAGTGTCATTTTCAATGGGCGAGATTAAGGCAAGCTCAGTGGAGAAAATGGCATTTGAGCTAGGTTTATAAGGCTGGATACTGTTTCTATAGATGAAGAACAGGAAAGACTGTAATGATTTCGTACAAGACCTAGAGCCAAACTATTTCAGGCAATATTTACAGAATCAGGGATAAATCTAGGTCGGCTGAAGTGGTGGCAAAGAAGAAACAGACAATGAGATTGGAGAGAAGTTGAAGTCAGATTTTGGTCTTCCACTTTTAGCAGGTAGTGATGGGCATTCTGCTTTATGAAACTTAACTTGACTAATGTAGTCATACCTTCAATCCTTCATTCATTTTAGAAATTTGTATCAAATACATAGTTTTGAGGCACACAAATAAGTGACATGATAAAATCAAGTATTCATTAGATATAGAGTCGTCCTTCAACCAGAAAATAGGGGAAATTAAAGTTGTATATAAGATATATATATATATATATATATATATATATATATATATATATATATATATAAATTTGTGTGTGTGTGTGAAAAGTAACTTTGTATAGGGCTTTATAGTTCACATAGTTCTTTCCTATTTGTTTTATCAAAATTAAATTTCCAAATAATTCTATGGGCATATATTTTGTTTTCTCTATTATACTAATGAGAAAACTGGTGTCCTACTGGTTACTATGGTTAGTTTACTTTCAGGATCACCCTGATAGTAAATTGCCAAGCAGAACCCAAGCTAAATCTTCTGATTCCAAGTCATGGTGGGAAGAGAGATAAAGTGCTGTGAGGTCAAAGGAAGAAGCCGTCACTGTCAGCAGGGGGTATCACGACTGTTTTAGTGAAAACAAATATTTGAGCTGGGACTGTGAAGATTAATAAGAATTTGGACACACATGAAAGGAATTGGGAATGTGGAGGCTGGTAGAGGGCCTCACTTGTAATAAAGGAAACATCTCCATATTGATGAGATGAGCTTGCGAGAGTCTTTTACACTTTGTGTGACAATGACATCATTTGAAAAATAATAACATGTTCTCTGTCAAACACATTGGGTTGTTAGGAGGATTAACTGAACCTTTGTATGAGAAAGTGTTTTGTAATATATGAAGTGCTTTTCAAGTTGTAACATAATGTGACATGGGTATTCTACCTTAAATAGATTTGACTTTTGAAGCTACTCTCAATTTGTTCTCTACATAGATACTGCATCATAAATTATTGGCTTCTGTGGTTGCAATCAAAAGATATTTGATCTATAATGTTAATAGTAACATTTTAACTTTAATTTTTTCCCCCTCTAAGGAAAAATGCAATCCAAGTTCTAATTCTGAACTCTAGGAATGCATCTTCCCTAATCCTGTTCACCAAATGGCCAGTTCCTCAAACTCCTGAATTATTAGGAGGTCAGAGTTGGGAAGTTCAAGCTTTGGATAGAGACTGAGAGCCTCTGTTTTAAGAGAGATAAGACAGATGAAATTTTAGGAAAGATCTCCATTTCTAAACTGTTAAATATATGATGAGAGAGTTAACTTCTCTGCATCTTTCAAGGAGGACCATACACTCTAGGTCTAATCATCCTGAAATATTCAAGTTGAGTGAACAGTTTTTCCATGCAAGACAGGAAAAGAGGCTGATGAACCTTCTGTAGCATTTTATGTATATGAATTTTTGTTTTTCAAGTTAGATGTTTATATGCAGTAACGCAATATTATTGATTTGTAGATGATGGGTAAAATAGAATATTGGTCTCTTGTATCACTCCTTGAAAAGACTAGGAGAAATTCTCTGATACTTCTTGTTACTAACATATCAGAATTATGACTACATTTGCTTATGAAGATCCTGGCTCTTAAATAACTACCAGGTCTCCTGGGGAAGCCCTGGAAAGATACCAACACTCAGAGAAGAGCTTTAGGGAAGGGAACTTGTACTTCCTTAACTAAATTGGCCAGTTTCCCCCATCTCTCTCTCTCTCTCTTCTCTCTCTCTCTCTCTCTCTCTCTCTCTCTCTCTCTCTCTCTCTCTCTCTCTCTCTCTCTCTTCTTTTCAGGTCACCAGATTTCTGTGTGAGGAGGATACTGTTTAAATTAACTATCCTCTCTGGTACTGTCAAGATGCATGCTTGCATGCTTTTCCAAATAAGCCTTAAGAATAGACTGGTTCCAAGCCTAGATTTTGATGCCAAGAGGAGTGTATAGCTCTATCTCTTCTTGCCAGTCCATTAATGGAATAGATCTCAACCATGAAGGTTCTCTCTTTGGACTTTCTTTCTGATACAAAAACAGTATTTGCTTTTTAATTAGTAACAAAAGCATTTTGTTGTTGTTTTTGTTATGTTTGATCTATTTGTCTCTTTTGATGTGTAGCCTGGGGCACAATAGATTTAGGGACAGATTTAAAGACTTGTCCCTAATTTATGATAATTATCCCGGCTCTTACGAAATTTTGTAATATATGAAATGATTTGTCATTTTTCCGAATGTTGATAATAACCAACTTTTAGTGATGGAAGTTTTTCTTTTTGTCATAATATTTTGATTATTCTTTCCCATATGGTAATAAGTCTTTTGGCTGAATCTAGATATTATATTAAACAAAATATGACCATATCTTAACAGCCAGAAAAACCCAAAAAGCATACACACCTAAACTTGCATATAGACTATCTCCATTATTAAAAAACAAACAAACAAACAAAAAATGACTGGAATTCTTCAGATTGGTCAAATGATTTGTCACCTCTTAGGTGGATAGGCCTACTACTTCTTCCATTTATATTAAGAGAAACTGGGGGGAGAGTGGGCAGATCTGTTAGGAATTGCTGGTGAGAAAAGACTAGAGTTATGTGAAATGTCAGGAGGCTGAAACCTATGGAGAAAGAAAACCAATAAGACATTTTTAATGGTGGAGTAGCTTAAAGAATTTTTAGAAAAGTGGAGAGTCTCTGTTAAGTTGCTTGCTATTTTAGTGGTAAGGTCAAAAGATTGAAAGTATAGTAGTTCCTGAAAATAGGAAAGATCACCAATAGCATAAGTTGGCATGTTGAAGATTCTTAAAAGATAGAAAGAAGATAGGAAGGAGGGAACAAAAAAAGAGCCAAGGAAGCCACTGTACAAGTGGGTTTCTAAGAGAAAGCTCAGTGAAATTCTAAGCTTGATATCAACATATATAGAAAACAGTAGTGGGTTGTGGGTAGTGATCACACAATAAGTTAAAGAACTGCAGTAGGAAAAATATATGACAAGCGGACTCTTTCCTAATCTCCAGTGGGAAGACATGGAGTAGGGAGAAGCCTTATTTTTTCCCTTCAGGCTAATGCCAGAGAATTATCCAAGTGAAGGTATGAGCTGCTTAAAGAAGGACCCTCATGAGAAAAATAGGGCCTTCAAAAGAAGCTCAGAAGAAGTAATGCTCTTTTCCCACAACAGAGTGATACAAAGGAAAAAACAAGACACTACTCAACCAAAAGTCGAATGTACTACATCTTTTAGCATCGGAGTAAAGCAGTCCTTACTTGGGCTCCAACCCTCCACCTTTCTATTTCCTCTCATTCAAAGGAGAGGGCTAATGAGAAAGCAGACCTGTCCATAAATACAGAAAATATGCTTTTGATTGCCTCTGCTAAATAATGGAGACATTCACTATAAATGAATGGTTTGAAGAGACTAATGACATTTTAGCAATAATATCACATGAAGGATATAGATGAACTAGTGAAACAAAAGAATAAAAAATCTGACCTCATAGAAAATAGTTCATTTAAGAAACATAAAGAACTTATAAAAATTTATTAATCCTGAGAAATATTTAAGAGGATAGCTCATCAATAACTGCCAGATTCAAATTTCAGTGGGCTAATAGAGGATAAAAATGGGTCCAGGCCCAGTTGATGGTCTGGAAAAAAAAAGACCCAGATTTCCCCCAGATAATAGAGCTAAAAGACAATAAAACATTATTCAACTACTTACTAAGCATCCACTATGTTTCAGGGACTCCTCTAGACTCTGGGGATATAGTAGTGAAAAAAAATAGGTAGAAAAATCTTGCCTCATGGAATTTATTTTTAATAAGAGTAACAATAAAACATGTAGTGTGATAGATGATAATAGGTGTTATGGAGAAAAATGAATTAGGAGAAGGGCACAGACCAAGGGAGGGGTGGGATGGGGTGGTAGGATACCCTCCCTTCCATTGGTAGATTAGAATCTGGGATGGACGACTTGGAATTCTGGGATTTTTAGTGGTAACTAAAGGTCTGTCTCATTTGTGTGTATAATCTTAACTGAAGCTGGAGATTTGAGGGGGAGTTAGTGGTTGGTAAGGAAGGAAAGGGTAAGAATGTACTCAGGAATATGTAGAATTCTGAGATTCCCATCTTCACTCCTTCCTTTATTTTTATTATTTTTTTATTTCTATTTTTATGTATTTATTTATTTTATTATATATATTGGTTTCCAGTGTACAGCTTAGTGGTTAGACAATCATGTACTTAACTAGTGTTCCCCTTGATAATTCCAGCACCCCTATTGGTACCACGCATATTTATCACCCTATTATTGACTGTATTTCCTTTGCTTTACTTACTCCCCCCTTACTCCTTCCTTTATTGATGTGGAGGCTGGGATGGGACTTATCCCTAGTATGGAGAGCTCTTTCTGGACTGCTGCCCATGGAGTTGTAGGCATTTTTGGGAGGTTGTTATCTATAACTCTGGGGCTCCCTTAGGACTCTGAGAGCTTTGGAGTGTTAAGAGACATTAAAAATCATGGAGATTATATCTAGATCTCTAATAGGAGTTCCAGAATCAAGACCACGGAGGCAAGCTCTAGAACATTTTTCTGAGCTAAAGAAGGATTGAAGCTTTCAGATTGTACAGCTCCACTGATGGCCAAGAAAGGTTGATAAAATTACTGATAGATAGGTCTTGGTGAAATATCAGATTCCCAAGATAAGGAGAAAACTTGAAGACTTCATAGAGGAAAGCAGTATTGTCTACAAAAAGATGAGAAATCAGGTAGCTATCATACTAATTATCCAAACACAAAACAGCGGATAGGAGGCACTTTCTTTACATTTCTAGAGGTGGTGATAAAATGAATCCTGTATCTAGGCACAATATTAAGAGGCTATGAGGGCAGGTTAAGAATTTTTCTCATGTGAAAGAACGCATAATAGTCATCATCATTCTATCTGCCTATTTAAATAACGGTCTATCTCTACAGAATATATACATGTATAAATGTGTATGTATGTGTGTAGAGGTGTGTGTGTGTGTGTGTGTGTGTGTGTTTGTGTGTTTGTGATACAGTGATATCACAATCACTGTAGGAGTTTCTCTATTAAAGTGGATAATAATACCAAAAAGAATGGGATGGAATAGCTGACTATACCTCAGAATGAAGAAAACTCGAATGGTATTAAATCAGTGTTTTCCAAAATGTGATTACATAACAGTGGTGGAATGTGAGATGATATTAGGTGGTACACAAACCAAACTCAAGAAATTATGTATTATTTTATTGTGTATTAAAACATATAATACAATAAGTCCTTATTTAACACCACTGTTAAGTTCTTGGAACTGTGGTAAAATAACCTATAATGAAACCAATTTTACTATAAGTTAATTGCTATAAACAAGGGTTAAGTTTCTTTGGCATCTCATCAACATTACAACAAAAAGATACTGAATGAAACAACTGTTAATTGAGGGCCTACTGAATATTGCTTATGGCAATCCTAAAATAGGTGATAATATAAGGTTGTCTATTAAAAAATGTGGCTTTTATAGTAAGGTGAAAATCCACAATATTTTAAATTTGAATCAAAGCTTATTATTTGATGTTAAAATGGCAACCGTAAAAAAATCTCAAGGCAAAAGTTAACACTGATTGATTCTGGAGAGTAAGGCTTTTACTATTAATATCATAACTTTTTGTGCTATTTTTTTTAACCTTCTAAATGTTTGTTAAAATTAACACTTTGGTAATTTAAAACATTCTCATTCATCAGATGATTAATTAAATGATTATAGAATGTTAAGGGATGGATAAAGGATTTAGATTCTTGATTTTTACATCTTCAGCCTTGGCGAAATGCCTAGAAATTTTGGTTCTAAAGAACAGTGATGATTTGAAATGCCTTATGCCTGTGATGCAAGTTTGGTCAGTTTTTTAATGTAATCTTATCACAGCCCTGTGTACTTTAATTATCACCGTTTTTATATGAATCCGACAAAGAGAAAGTCCCTTAATTTAAACATAAGGTTTTTAGACGATAAAGGATATTGAGGTGTGTTTTTTTGTTGTTGTTGTTTTTTTTTTTGCTATTTTCTGGTGATCCATATGTTATCATTTATAGTATTTAAAATAATATCCTGACCATAGCAAAATTAATTTATCTTCATTTAGTTTTGAAAATGAATTTAAAGGAATAGAAATACTTGATTAAATCTTTTTAAAATCAGTGTTACTTACATATGTTTACCAGCACTATATTTGCTTAGCTCTCATTTTTGATGAGGTCCAATTTGCAGCATTTCCCTCATGACTTGGATGTTCCTTATATAAAATGACTATATATTCCTCATGTTTTACTTGTAGGTTTAATCATTAGAACCAAAGCCTTTTTTTTTTTTCCACATTCAGCTTTTAAATAACTAGATGTTTTAAATAACTAGGTGTCTTTCTGCATAGTCAGCATTTATATCTGTTAAGCTTGTTGTTGTATATTACTGCAACTGGTGTAATGATCTGTATAGCTTAGTAAGAACAGGTGTTCTGCTGTGAAAGCAGATACCCACACTTAACAAAATCATTTCTTGGATCTGTAAACTTAATACAATGATGGGTTAACTTTCTTATTGTGTACATCCCTTGAGAAAATACACATATGTAACACTCTCCTATTCCATATCTTAATTAGCTTAAATAAAAATGGGCTCATGCTTATGAATATGTCAGAGGTATTGCATTAAAGACAAAGATGTGAATTATTTATGCAAAGTTTATAAATCTTTTCTTAAATTAATGTCTATATCACATGCATTTATAAGGCATCAAAGGTCAGAGTTGTAGTTCTAGTAGATCTGCTGCTCACATATGTACACTCCTGCTGATGTAAAACAATTAAAAAAGTGAAAGGCATGTTTCATTATATGCTGGTTGAATTCCTGGTCAGGGCACATGCTCAGATTATAGCTGGATCCCCAGTAGGGGGTGTGCAGGAGGTAGCAGATCCATATTTTACTCTCACATTGATGTTTTTCTCTCTGTCTCTCTCCTTTCCTCTAAAAATTAAAAACATAAAGGAGGTATTTTTAAAAATGACTAAACTATAAGTTATAAGGGGCTTCTATTAATAGGAAGTTTAAACAGGCTGAAATCGCTTACAAAAAGTCATTTTACACAAGCTTTAATATGCTTTTAGCATTTCATATATATTTTTGTCTTCCATTATAAAAGTAACATGTTTATTTTAGAAAAATAGAGAAGAAAAAGGAAGAAACAAAAATATTATCTGTGGCCCCAACATGTAGTAACAACCACCAGTTATGTTTTCTTCTGTCCATAATTTTTTAATTAAAGTAAAACATATACTTTATATAACATATACATATAAATATATGTGTGTATATATATATATATATATATATATATATATATATATATGCACACACACATACACAAATCAACTCAGTGAATTTTCACAAACTGAACCCGTGTTAGCAGCATCCAAAATTAAAAAATAGAACATAATCAACATTTGAGCAATCCTTCACCTTACTGCTTCCAATTACTACCCACTGCCCAAGGGTAACCACCATCTGATTTCTAACCATAGATTAGTTTTGTCTGTTTTATTTTAAATCTTCACATGGAGATATATATATATATATATATATATATATATATATATATATATTTCTTTCCATTGTTTTATAGAGAGTGTGGAAGGGAGAGGGAGAGAAAGAGAGAGAAAAAACATCAATATGAAAGAGACACATTGATTGGTTGCCTCCCACAGGCCCTCTTTCCCCCAAACAGGGCTGGGGAATCTAACTTAGAAACCAGGTAAATGCCCTTGACCTGGAACCAAACTCACAACTCTTTGGTGTGCAGGCAGACCCTCTCACCACTGAGCATCATCAACCAGTCTGTTTTTGAACTTGATATAAACCATACATACTTATAAAAAATACTAGAGGCCCAATGCACGAATTCGTGCATGGATGGGGTCCGGCTGGCACCCCCTCCCATGGGGCTGATTGGGCCAGGTCAGTGAGGGGGGAGGTGATGCAGGAGGTTGGCCCATCAGCCCCACCCCCAATCAGGGTTGGGGGTCCATTGGGGACCAAGCCAGCAGGGGGAGGGGCCATGGGAGGTTGGCTGGCAGGCCCCGCCCCTGTTCTGGCCAAGCTGGCCAGGGGGAGGGGCCGCCCCTCCCCACATCAGGCCAGTTGGCCAGATGCAGTGCACTTCATAGCAACCGGTAGTTCTGCTAGTTCCAGTCAGTCTGGCGTTTTGGTCTCTTGGCTTTTATATATATAGATAGCTTGATCATTGTTATTTCAAATTATAGCATAAACATTTCTATTTTGTTAAGCACTTTGTAAACATACTTTGAATAGCTGCATAATCCTATACACAGGAGGAACTGTAGTTTACTTAACCATTCCTTTCTTGCTGCAAATTAACACATTGTGCACCATTAGTTTTATTGCTAGCTTTACCCAGTGGCCAGATAAGTTTCTATTGAACGAGTACAAAAAATGTTTTACAAAGTATCATACTTTAAAAAGATATTAGCTTGTAAGAACATGCAATAAATAACTTCAAAATGTAGTGGGTATTTAATTTTGAGGCGTGCCTTTAACATTTATGTAAAACACTGTGTAATGTGAAAACACGAGAATGCTCGTGATCCGCCCGCAATGTGTTAATATTCTGCAGACAAAAATTTTCCTGCTAGGTAGCCAAATCCAAAATCTATAGAGCAAGCCATCAAGGAAGGGCAGACTAGAACTCTCAGGCAGGAGCCGAAACTATAGTTCACAGGTGGAATTTCTTTTCTTTCTTTTTTTTTTTTTTGCCTTTTTTATTGAATTTTATTGGGGTGACACTGGTTAACAAAATTATACAGGTTTCAAGTATTTCAAGTATACAATTCCATAACATGTCATCTGTACACTGTTTGTGTGTTCACCACCCTGCAGATATATTTTTTAAAAAGTTTCTTTCCTTTCCAAGTCAACATACAAGTGATTGTCTTAATTCCAATGAGCATCTAATTGGAAAAAAAAAACAACAAAAACATGTAGCTTTCAGTATACTTAATGAGTTCACAAAGTTTATGAGACCTTTAATTCTTTTCACTAATATAATTGATTTTTTAAATTTTTAAATGAAATAATAGCACAGTTCAATAACTTACTCAAATAATTGTACAAACACTGCCTAATTAGAAATATATATTACAAGCTACTAAATGTGTGTATAAATTATTTGAGGTATAAAAGTTTGTATTTGCCTTATGAGAGGCTGTTCAGAAGTGTTAATGTAAGTTCGTATACTGTTACGGGATCTTCTCTTTATGTAACTGTAATAGAGTACGAATATATTTTCATGTTCGTGCACTGCAATTGTTTTGTTAATTGTGCTCTGATGAATGTGTTATGTCAGTTTTCTTGTTTTAGACTGCAGTGACAAACATTAAAATATGCTGTTATCATTGGATCCTATATTGTGAGGATTTATAAATGTTATTGCTAGCATTTGGTGAACATTATTATACTTTATGAAGGAAAAAGGGCCCATTTAATTTACATTTCACAAGGTTTGTAGACCACACTATTTCTGGATGGACTGTTTTGAATAAAATTGTTTCACCAAATTGCTGGGTATATCATCACAGTTCTGAGGAATGCTAGTGTCTAGTTTTTAACCAAAATACATTTTTCATTAATATGCATAGCTAAAGATGTCACCTGCAGTGAGCCATCTGTACCCAAAATGCTTCTATAATGGAGTTCATGTGGTTTGGGAAATCCTGAATAACACAAAGCATAATCTGTTATCAAACGTTAGCTTGGTTTCCTCTTTATAATATTGGACATTATATTATTATCTGATGTGTATTATAGTATAATTATATTTTCTGTGGCATTCAAAATAATACAATATAAATATAATACACGTAGTTATATTTATAACTATATAACTATAAATAACACATTCAGTAAATATTTGGATGTAATTTGATGAGAAATAGAAAAAAAGTTTAGAGTAATTTATCATTAAATAATATCTAAAATTTTCTTGGTATCCAATATAGAGACGTAGTCACTCCTTTTAAGAGTCTAAGTGAGGATGGAGAGGAGAGGAAATAATTGGAAAGAAAGATTTAAAACACTATCTATTTGAGTCCAGATGTTGTGGTTTATACTATTGTTTAATAGTTGAGAAGAGACAGACCTTAATTGATGATGGAATATTAAGTGATAAAGGAGGAAATTCAATGTGGACCATAAAAAGGTACCATTTAGATATATGGGTGAGGAATACAAATTGGACTGTGAATTATAACTCACATTAGAGAGAATGATAGTACTGCTTTAATGGAGTAAGTGGTATATTTTGATGTCATGGTTTGCAGAAAAGCTTAGTTGTGATGTATCAAGATGAAGAAACCCAACAAGTTTTATTGTAAAGGACAAGATGAAAGCATGATTGAATAAAACTTATTCAATGGCTAATGTGAACGGTATGAACACCAGCAAATAAAGATTCTGTGTGCTTGTTCTTTTGATATTCCATTCTTCCAGGTATTATGCTATGTTGTTGAGCAAAGATTTTATTATAAATTTTATGTAAATTTTGTGTTGAAAGTGTCCAGTTTGGAGCATATTGAAGGGTAGATGTTAGTCATTAAACTTTCTGGACTTTTTTTTTTTTGAGAGGCTTCCATTCTGTTTTGAAGTTAAGCAGTTTAATAATAGATCTGAATAGGAATATGCTTTAATTCTGGAACCCCACATTTGCTAATTCACCTTATTGTTGAGGTGTCTTGAGTTAACTTGGTTGAATGATTACTGAAGATATCCTCCTAAAATTCAGAATATAATTTTTCTTTAAATTTTATTTTATTGCTTAAAGTATTACAAAGAATATTACATGTGTCTCCTTTTTTTCTCCCCTTGACATTCCCCCGGCCTCCTCTACTCCCCAGTATCTTGTGTCCATTGGTTATACTTATATGCATGCATACAAGTCCTTCGGTTGATCGCTTACCCCCCGCCCCCTATCCCTCCCCAGCCTTCCCGCTTTAGTTTGACAGTCTGTTCCAGGGGTGGGCAAACTTCTTGACTTGAGGGCCACAATGGGTTCTTAAACTGGACCGGAGGGGCGGAACAAAAGCATGGACGGAGTGTTTGTGTGAACTAATATAAATTCAAAGTAAACATCGTTACATAAAAGGGTATGGTCTTTTTTTTTTTTTTTAGTTTTATTCATTTCAAATGGGCCGGATCCAGCCCGCGGGCCGTAGTTTGCCCACTGCTGGTCTGTTCCATGCTGCTCTGCCTTTCTATTTTTGTTCATCAGTTTATAATGGTCTTTATTATCCATAAATGAGTAAGATCATGTGGTATTTTTCTTTCATTGACTGGCTTATTTCACTTAGCATAATGCTCTCCAGTTCCATCCATGTTGTTGCAAATGGTAAGAATTCCTTCTTTTTTACAGCAGCATAGTATTCCATTGTGTAGATATACCACAGGTTTCTAATCCACTCATCTGCTGATGGCCACTTAGGCTGTTTCCAGATCTTCGCTATGGTAAATTGTGCTGCTATGAACATAGGGGTGCATATATCCTTTCTGATTAGTGTTTCTAGTTTCTTAGGATATATTCCTAGAAGTGGGATCACTGAGTCAAATGGGAGTTCCATTTTTAACTTTTTGAGGAAACTCCATACTGTTTTCCATAGTGGCTGCACCAGTCTGCATTCCCACCAGCAGTGCACAAGTGTTCCTTTTTCTCCACATCCTCTCCAGCACTTGTCCTTTGTTGATTTGTTGATGATAGCCAGTCTGACAGGTGTGAGATGATACCTCATTGTTGTTTTGATTTGCATCTCTAGGATGATTAGTGACTTTGAGCATGTTTTCATATGTCTCTTGGCTTTCTGAATGTCCTTTTTTGAAAACGTCTCTTTAGGTCCTTTGCCCATTTTTTGATTGGATTGTTTATATTCTTTTTGTTAAGTTGTATGAGTTCCCTATAAATGTTGGAGATTAAACCCTTATCGGTGATAACATTGGCAAATATGTTCTCCCATGCAGTGGGCTTTCTTGTTGTTTTGTTGATGGTTTCTTTTGCTGTGCAGAAGCTTTTTATTTTGATGTAGTCCCATTTGTTTATTTTTTCTTTAGTTTCCAATGCCCTAGGGAGCAGTATCAGTGAAGAAATTGCTTCGGCATATGTCTGAGATTTTGTTACCTTTGGATTCCATTTTTAATAATCAATAGTTTTGATATTTTTAAAAAAGTGTCACCATTTATTAAAAGTCTATATGTGAAGTTCACAATTAAAAGTTCAAGTGGTACCTCTCCAAACAGCTATAAATAAGATATTTCTCATCCCGCAAAGGCCTTAGCCAGGAAAGTTGTAATACTATATTTTACAGCTCTGATACATAACAAAAGGGAATTGGATTAAACAGGGAGATGTGTTATAGAAATTATATGCAGGTCTATCTTATAAAACACAGAGATCTCCGAATGAGCAGAAATCCTGGCTGACCACTCTCTTAACTCCATTTTTATAGCATATTAAGTCAGAAGACTGAATGAATAACCTTATGCCTTTCTTTTGTTCCTTTCCATTAGAGCTAATTGAAATAGAGTAGCTCATTAAACAATTGTGTCTCCAGACCTTGGATTCTATTTATCCACTTTCTATTTTACTTATGCACTTTCTGTAACTAGGGCGGAGAAAGCAAAAAATGACTCTTTTTCCTTAATATATGAACCCTAAATTTTAGCAATAGTTGAGGCATAACATATTTATCTAGCACAGTTAGAATTTTTCATTTTAATGCTTGTATATTGAAGGTAAGAGTTCTTCTGGGACACATGATCCAGTTGTAGGCTTTCCTAGTATTGTTTCTTCTATTTATCTCATAATATTTCAAATGGATGTGGATGATCAGAGTGCAATATAATTAGACCTAATTAGAGCATAATTTTAGGGAGTGTGTGCTTCTTGTGACAGGTGACCTGGGAAGTTGTTCATGAAATATGGATTGAAGGCTTCTGCGAACTGTGGCATGGGGAAGAAGTGATAAGGACTAAAATCTTTTAAGATCCTCATTCATGGCTACAGTGGAATGAAGACCAATCATGCAGACCTAGGGAAACCAACTGTATCATAGACATGGGTACTGGATGGAATTGGCAGTTAAGTGTCTAAGGCAATGATGGTAAAAAATTCAGGTTCATTTCTGCTCAGAGTTAGAGATAAACATTTAATTTTAGGAGAAAACAAGGCAGTAATTTTCTCCAGGCAAGGAAAATATGGTTAGCAGGCATGGTGATTAAGGAGGACTCTTTCAGTTTGAATCAAAGGGGGACCATGGGCAGAGATGTCGACTAGAGTTCTAGAGAGAATGGCATGTAACCAGAAAATGAGGGCAGAAACCTGTCATTCAGGGTGGGTAAACAGTGGGAATTAGCAGAGTAAATACAGAAATGCTGTAGATTGAAAAGCACAAACATTTTCAATTAATTTACTTAATTCAAATCAACTAAAAAAAACATTTGTGAACATCTATAATGCTTTATGGGTTTGTTATACCCTGGGATCAATAGAAAGACCACATTGCCAGGAAGACCTTACCATTTGTTGCTTACAGCCTTTTGATGGGTACAGATCTGGAAATAGAATTATGTAAGTGCTTGCATAAGAACATTAACACAACTTTATATATTGAATTTGTTACAAAAACTAAACTTTATTTCACAGTTATTGGAGATGAGGATTGAGGGGAAGTAAAGATAACCCCTTCGATGGTTTGTTTTAAACAGTGTATATTTGGTGGAGTTATAAGGTATTTGAGAAATGACAAGGAGGACCAAATGAGGAACAGTGACTTGGACATATGAAAGACTGAATGGGAAATTACCTTTCATAAGCAGTATAGACACATGAGTAACAATTGAGAATGCAGGTACAATATGGCAGAAATTTTAACTCACATGGCTGAGAGGGCCAAGGTTCTGTTATTACTCCTTATGCTCCCTAAGTGCATCGCAAAGAGAAGTAGGAGGTTGTTCATGATGTTAATGCTGGGGCTGGTTGTGGTCTTTTTTGTTTTCTCAAATGTATCGGAAGGTTTTTTGTTATTTTTTTCTCAGTTTGAATCAAGAAATTTGAAAATCATCCTGTTTTCAGTACTAAATTGTTAAATGCTGAGATAAAAATAATTTCTATTTTTAACAGATTTAGACTGTAGAACTAAACAAAAGGGAGGTTCTTTATAAAAAATCCTAAAAATACAGAAAGCTTTTTATATTGTGACAGAGGCCTGGTGCACGAAATTCGTGAACTCAGGGGTTGGAGGTGGGCAGAACCTCAGCCCAGCCTGCCCCCCTCTTACAGTCTAGGAGCCCTTGGGGGATGTCTGACTGAAGGCTTAGGCCCACTCCCTGGAGGCTCCCGCCACCACCACTATGCTCACCAGCTGTGAGCCAGCTTCTGGCTGAGTGATGCTCCCCCTGTGGGAGTACATTGACCACTAGGGGGCAGCTCCTGAGTTGAGCGGGATTGGGCCAAAACTGGTGCTCCGACATCCCCTAAGGGGTCCTGGATTGCGAGAGGGCGCAGACCATGCTGAGGGACCCCACTGGTGGACAATTGGAGCTGGAGAGGGATGCAGGAGGTTGGACAGCTAGGGAGGGGCCTTGGGAGGGCTCCAAGGCATGTCTGGCCCGTCTCACTCATTCCTGATCAGCTGGACCACAGCAGCAAGCTAACCTACTGGTCGCAGCGTCTGCCCCCTAGTGGTCAGTGCACATTGTAGTGACTGGTCGACCGGTTGACTCTCTGCCCCCTAGTGGTCAGTGCACATCATAGCAAGAGGTTGAGCAGCCTTAGCATATCGTTAGCATATTTTGCTATGATTGGTTGAACGGCCAACTGGATGACTGGACACTTAGCATATTAGGCTTTTATTATAGAGGATAACAATAGACAGTGTATTCTAGCAGTGGGGAGGAACATTGAGGGATCACATATCTTAATAAATGTTTGAATAAAGAGCCGAAACTGGTTTGGCTCAGTGGATAGAGCATCGGCCTTCCAGGTTCGATTCCGGTCAAGGGCACGTACCTGGGTTGTGGGCATATCCCCAGTAGGAGATGTGCAGGAGGCAGCTGATCGATGTTTCTCTCTCATCGATGTTTCTAACTCTCTATCTCTCTCCCTTCCTCTCTGTAAAAAATCAATAAAATGTATTTAAAAAAAATGTTTGAATAAAGAAATGAATAAATTTGGCATCTCCTTTGCTTTGACACTTGTCAAAAAGAATAGTAGTAATTTAACTATAATAAAAGTGTTATATGCTAATTAGATCAGACAGGCCAATGACCTTCCAGATGTCCTTCCAGACAACCTTCCAGATGAAGCCGGGACTGTGAGGGCTGAGGCAAGCCGCCGTGGCTTCAAGGGCCAAGCCCCTTGCACAAATTTTGTGCATCGGGCCTCTAGTTTAACTATAATGAAAGTCACTGACCCTAGGCGTTTGTAAGTTAAAGTGGTTAATGTGGATGCAGATCTCACATAATATTTTATAGGAAAACTAGAGGCCTGATGCGTGAAAATTCATGCAAGAATAGGCCTTCCTTTTTCCAGCTGCAGGCACTGGCTCTCTTCGGACCCCAGGATCCGAACTGCTTCCCTCCTCCGGCCACCGGCAGGCACCCAGGACTCGGGCTGCTTCCCTTCTCTGGCCACTGGCAGGCACTCGGGACCTGGACTGGCTTCCCTCTGGCCCTGGCTTCATCAGGAAGGACATCCGGAATGATGTCTGGTCTAATTAGCGTATTACCCTATTATTATGGATGTGAGTAATAGAGTATAGTTAAAGAATTATGCTTTTAATTATATTTTCTTCTGTGTTGCCTGGCTGCATGATTATGAGGTGATGTATCATTGAAAGCTGTGGAAGAAGAAAAATAAATAATAGAACAGTAGAATTGACATTGACAATAAGGGAAATGGGAGATGATTGAGTGGGAAGGTGCATAATTATAGAGGAATATCCATCAAGAAGGAGGCAAAATGGAGTGAAAGTTCCCTTACATTCTAGCTCACTTTAATCATGGTACTTGCATAAGGAGCAATTGCTTGATTATGTTTTGGGATGTACATATGTATATTATATGTATATATGTATGTATATATGTATATATATGAAGTTATTTTGTGAAATCTTTCAAACATACAAAAAGGTAAAGATAAAAATATGCATAGGTATTCAACACTCATATTGAGAAAAAATGTAGTCAACACCCCTATCACTCACTCATACTTAATAAATATTTTAATTCTACTTTTTGATACAGATTTTTAAACACAAATATAGCATGTCAGTTGAATTTGAAAATCTCCTTTAACCTCCAAATAAAAATTTGCTCTCCTTGAAATTGAAAAATAAGGCTTTTTATATAGGTGTATGAGTTTAAATAATTTCAATGTGCCTTTTAAAATTTTAAAGCCATTTTAATGATTAAGAAAAATATTCAGTATATTTTTTTTCCCATTAAAAAAGCTTAACTATAAACTGTCATAGTACAAATAAAAGTTTAGTGATTATTAGTTCAATTTCTTTTCAAAAGGAAATTATTTGCAAATAAAGAGTATGTTGTTTACCAGCTGAATAACACTTCACGATTTTATATGGAGAAAAACTTTTCTGGTATCTGTGCTCTATATATTTACTTTTTTAACACATAGAAATCTATACAAAGATTTCAGTGTTAAATTGGTAACATTGGTTACTTTGGTTGGAGAGATTGTATCATGTAGAGTTTGCTATTCTAAATTACTTTGGTACTATTTAAAATTTTATATAGTAAGCATATATTATTTTGGAATTTAAAAAGGTAATGTTAAACATAGGTACTTTTAAATTATTTCCTAAACCAGTGATGGCGAACCTATGACACACGTGTCAGAGGTGACATGCGAACTCATTTTTTTGGTTGATTTTTCTTTGTTAAATGGCATTTAAATATATAAAATAAATATAAAAAATATAAATCTTTGTTTTACTATGGTTGCAAATATCAAAAAATTTCTATATGTGACACAGCACCAGAGTTAAGTTAGGGTTTTTCAAAATGCTGACACGCCGAGCTCAAAAGGTTCGCCATCACTGTCCTGAACTATATAGTACCAACTTCAACATCTCCTTTTCACATTGGATGTTCTTTGAAAAGAGCATCTATACCTATACTTATACGTACACATATATATACATATATATGTATATATCTATACCTATACTTATACATATATGTATATATCCTATATAATAAAAGAGAAACATGCAAATTAACCATCCCTCTGCTATGCTCAAGCCATGCCCACCAGCCATGCCCACCAGCAAATGAGGAGTGAGTATGCAAATTAACCTGACAAAGATGGCGGGTAATTTGCATACATAGAGCAGAGTGGGAGAGCAGGCAGTTTGGGGGGACATGGCTCCCTCAGTCACTCCTTAGGTCGCTCCCTTAGGAGAATGTGGCTCCCTTGGTCACTGGACGGAGAGCAGAGCAGGAGAGCCGGAGGCTTGGGGAGACGTGGCTCCCTTGGTCGGGGAAAACCGAGAGAGTGGGGAGCACCAGGAATTCTGGGCATAGTAGTTTTGGTGGTCACCCCAGGACCAGAAGTGGAAGCCAAAGTGCAGGGAGCACCAGGGATGCTGGGAATCGTAGTTCTCCTAGACACTAGAGCATTGGTTCTCAACCTTCCTAATGCTGCGACCCTTTAATACAGTTCCTCATGTTGTGGTGACCCCCAATTTCATTGTTACGAATTGAACATAATTAAAGCATAGTGACTAATCACAAAAACAATATGTAATTATATATGTTTTCTGATGGTCTTAGGTGACCCCTGTAAAAGTATCGTTCGACCCCCAAAGGGGTCACAACCCACAGGTTGAGAACCGCTGCACTAGAGCAAAGTGAGCGTGGAGCAAGTTACTGTTGCGGTTGGGGCTGGAGGGAAAGCAAAGGTGAGAGACATAAGTAAAATCAGAGTGTCTAGAAAAAATTAAAGGGAAGATATCCTAAAACTTCCAGGAAATCTCCACCAATGGAGCAAAGAAAAAAAAATGCCTCTATTATTCTGTGAGCTACAAACCAAACTGGGTTGTGGGTCTCAGACAATTCGCTCATATGATTGCAAAGACAAACAGAAACTCCTGGATTGGAGAGGGCTCTCCTGAGGGCTCCCAGATTGGAGAGGGTGCAGGTTGGGCTGAGGGAACCCCCCCCCCCGAACCCCCCGTCGTGCACAAATCTTAGTGCACCGGGTCCCTAGTGTGTGTGTGTGTGTGTGTGTGTGTGTGTGTGTGTGTGATGTATATCTCACTTGTATATGTATCTCGCCAGTCAAATAAGAATATTGCTTCCTTGTATTCCTTACATTGCAGTTTCCAGTATATTCAGAAAATCCAAAGGAAACAATATTTTCTCTATTAGACCATGCTATTTAGGCTAATTTGATGGGAGGGGATGCCATTATTTTTTCTATATTTTGTTAACAGAGAATGTTCTCTTTTTAATCCAGCATGGTTAACAATTTTTGTTTTTCACACATTTGATTATGTCTCCTTGGAGGGGGAAGTAATGCTGTGCTAATTTAGGAAATTAGCAATGTGTTAGTAATTTGACAAGCCTACTCTGGGTTGTATAACTAAAATCTGTTATGAACCATCAATAGAGAAAGTATCTAACATAACTGATTTATGGAATCTAATATATATTACAATTTATTTTTTATGATACTTGCTTTTCTATTTCTGGGAGTAATAAAACTTTGAGTAAACCAAAGGTGAAGAATAACAAAATTAACTTTAGAAGAAAAATACAACTCTGTTGATTTTTACTCTTATATTTCCTTAAAAAATAAGAGTGCTTAAGTCTCTGAGGTTTATTAATTACATTTTAAGGTAATTACTTGAATATTATTTAATTAAAATTATTTGATCTTTTATGTTTTGCTTGATGAGAGACATAGTTTCAGATGATACCAGCATTTTGAAAATGTTTCACATTGTTTTTATCTCAGTGACTGTTGTTTTATTTTATTTCTAGGTAAAAGAGTGGCTCTGTTTAAACTGTCAGATGCAGAGAGCTCTAGGAGGTGACCTGGCTCCAATTCCGTCATCACCCCAGCCCAAACCGAAGACAGCCCAAGCCGCAGGTATTCTTGCATCAGTGGTGAGCAAACCATCGCCACAGTCACAGCAGATTTCTCCAAAGAAGGATACTGTACCCAAACAGGATATCTCAAAGGCACCTGAGTCTAAAAAGCCTCCACCTCTTGTGAAACAACCAACCCTTCACGGTTCTCCCCCTGTCACGGCCAAGCAGCCTCATGTGGCAGAATCCTCACCCAAGCCAGCCCCTCCCAAAGAGCCTTCTGTCCCGTCCGAGCTGGCCAAGGTCCCCATGGCTGATGATAAACCAAAGCAGCCCAAGATGGCAAAGCCAGCCACAGACATTGTGTCTTCATCGTTAACAGCAACAAAACCTGATATTCCAAGCTCCAAAATACAATCCCAGGATCAAGAGAAAACAGCTCCTCCTCTGAAAACAGACTCTGCCAAACCTTCACAGAGTTTCCCGCCAACTGGAGAAAAAGTCACCCCATTCGATTCTAAAGTCATACCTCGACCTGCATCAGATTCGAAAATTATATCACATCCTGGGCCCAGTATGGAGAGCAAAGGTAAAAAACAAGTGGATTCAGTTCAAAAGAGGGAAGAACCCAAGAAAGCAGAAACCAAAATCAGCCCTAAGCCAGATGCCAAGCCTGTGCCAAAAGGGTCACCAACGCCTTCCGGCCCACGACCTACCCCTGGCCAAACTGCGCCCCCATCCCCACAGCCACCAAAGCCTCAGGAGCAGTCAAGGCGTTTCAGCTTGAATCTGGGAAGTATTACCGATGCTCCTAAATCACAGCCCACCACTCCTCAAGAAACTATGACTGGGAAGCTCTTCGGGTTTGGAGCATCCATCTTCAGCCAGGCATCAAATTTAATCTCCACAGCAGGCCAGCCGGGATCTCATTCACAAAGTGGGCCCGGGGGCCCAGCAAAACAAGTCCCTCCTCCTGCACAGCCGCCTCCCTCTCAGGGGCCACCCAAATCTCCAGGTCAGGTACCAGCAGCACCTGCAAAGGTTCTACCTGTGAAAAAGGAAACAAAAGCCCCAGGAGCTGAAAAATTAGAGCCCAAAGCTGAGCAAGTTCCAACAGTCAAAAGAACAGAAACAGAAAAGAAGCCTCAGCCTATTAAGGATGGCAAACCTTCAACAGCTGAGCCTCCAAAGGCTGCCCTTCCCCCTAAACTGGAGAAACCCCCCAAACCAGAATCAGCCTGTCCTCTCTGCAAAACTGAACTCAACATAGGTTCTAAGGAGCCTCCTAATTTCAACACTTGCACCGAGTGCAAGCATCAAGTGTGTAATCTCTGTGGATTTAACCCTACACCACACCTGACTGAGGTAAGCAATATTTATATTACATATAGATGTGAGATGATTGTCTTCATTCTGAAATATTTGGTAGCCAAATTGCCGAGCAAAAAAAAGAAAGGAAATAAATATTGATACCTTAGAAGAAGTTTCAATTACTTTTTATAGGTTTATGTACTTATTAAAAAAGTTTATGTAATTTATACTTTTCTGGGTTAATGCACCAAAAGTAAGAGGATGATATAAGCTGAGAACTTAAAATACAACTATCCCAATCCTTTATGAATTAACCACCTGTAGCTTTGGAGGACTGTCTGGTTTTCACCTGTAAACATCAAATAAGAGAAGTAATTTATTATTTCCAATCTTTCTAATCCTTCTACTTTCTTTAATAAAAAAAGAAGTTTGATTGGTTGCAGATCTGTTATTTTACAAAACATGAGATCTATTATTTACAAAAATTGTTAAGAACTTTGTTAAGGGAATATTATTGTCTACTAGAAAATATCAGTTCAAATATATTATGTCTAGACTTTTTGATAGTTCTGTTTAAGCTGTTATTTGGCATAAATATAATAAATTATTTTATTAAGAACTATGGAAAGAAAAAATTATGGATTTAACTGACTAATATAAGGGAATTTTTTTTAATGGAGCAACAAGAAAACTTTTTCCACAAAGTAAATGACTAAAAAACACATAGCCAATTTCCACCTAACCCTATATAATAAATGGGTAGTATGCAAATTGACCCTAACTGCAGAATGACTGGATGCTATGATGCGCACTGACCACCAGGGGGCAAACACTCAACACAGGAGTTGCCCCCAGGTGCACTTCCACAGGGGGAGCGCTGCTCAGCCGGAAGCCAGCTCATGGCTGGCCAGCGCAGCAGTGGTGGTGGGAGCCTCGCCTGCCTTCTCAGCAGCACTAAGGATGTCCGACTGATGGCTTAGGCCTGTTGCCCTCCCCTGAGGGTTCCCCCCCTCAAGTGCATGAATTTTCATGCACCAAACCTCTAGTACAGTTATAAAAGAAGGAATCTATGAGCCTTAGTAATGTGTTAGGGCTGTTAGAATTTTGGATCTTTGGAGACTGACAGGTTAAATGATAGCTGCTATCTTAGATAAGTAACAACAATGTTTTAACAATCATTTTGGGATTGAACTTTAAATAGTTGTTCATTGTTTTTATACAAATCAAAAATACTTAGGGATTATTTTATTTCATTCTCCTTGATTTTGTAATTGATTGGAATGAGAAATTATACTGATTTTTAGCAACTATACAAAAAAAACTTTAGAAAATCTTGCTGTTGTTTTCAAGTTGTTGTTTTTTTTAAAGAATACACCATACAATATTTTAATTTTTCACCTTTGAAAGATATTAGGTTGCTTTGATATTATTAACACTGTTTGAGAATATTGTCTTTACAGACTTAAGCAGGTTTTTATTCTCTTTAACTGTGATGAATAATGTTAACTAAGGTTTATTTTAAAAGGAGGTAAAATTTGGTTTCTTTCAGTGTCATGAGTGGTAACAACTATAATTGTTACTTACAGTAATATTTTGAGAAGAATTGCCTTTGGTTGAATATTCATGAAGAGGAAATTTTGATTTTCCCAGTAAGCAGGTTCTCAGTAATGTTGCTTCATTCAACGTCCTTTCGTTATAACATTGATGAGGAATAAAGAAAATGATTCCTGGCTAGAGAAGTGGAGTTTGCACCTTCTCCCCATGTCTTTGTTGGTTTTCTCTGAGGCCTTCAGTTTCCTCCCAGGTCCCAAAGAGGTACACATTAGGTGAAGTGGCGGGTTGACATGTTCCAGTCTGAGTGAATGTGAGTGTGTGTAAGGGTGCCCTGTGATGGAAATGTTCTGTCCAGGGTGGGCCCCACCTTGCACTCTGATCTGGGATGGGCTCCAGCTCCCTACAACCCTGAATGACTGGAAAATCATTGTCTTATCTACTTTTATTATTCTTTCTCAAATGTATGTATAATTCACATTTATTTCAATGTTTAATATTAGGAGTATTTTGGGTCTTTAGTTAGAAGTTTGGTGATGTTTTTGTGACCAGAAATATGCTGTAGGAACTTAACTCTTATTTATATCAATTAACCCAGGGTAGAATTTATTTCGTTATATGTTGTTTCCTTAAAGTTGAAGTTTCTAAGATCCTAGGAACATCATCAGGTGAGGACTTCCTGTACAACTGTGTTAATTTCATTGATTTAAAACTTTGTACCTAAGCCTAACCAATGGACACAGACAACAGGGGGGTGAGGGCATGAGTGGGGAGATGGGGGGCAATGGGGCAATAAGGACACATATGTAGTACCTTAATCAATAAAGAAAAAACATTATTAAAAAAAAGGGTGGGACAGACAAAGGCAAAGATTTATTGTATTGTAGAATTAATCTGAACTTGTTATCAAGAGATAAAAAGGTTGTAGAAATTAGTTTGTTACTTTAATCAAGCTTTTAAAAGTATACAATGGAAAGATATAATTAAGAAGTACACCAATTTTATTAGGCTATTTGCTTTTTAAGAATCTTATTTTTAGGATACCTAAAAATGAAGAAGAGGAAAAAGGTCCAAAATGCATTTTTAAAGGATATATATACTTCCTCTTAAACTACATGATTATAAATGATGTAGCAGAAATGAGAAAAACTGTCTTATTTAAATATAATTGTTTCTGTTATTCTAACTTCTAAGACAGAGAATAATACAAGTGCTGGGAAAAAAAATAAACTAGAAAAAAAATAAAAAAAAGCCAAAACATTGTACCATTTAATGAGGAGCCCTGTTGTACCAATACCAGGCAGTTAATTTACATAGTTACAAAACTGCACCACTAAAAACAAAACAATAATGTCTATGTTTAAAGTGCATTTGGGGTACACTACAAAAAAGTGGCTGCATTGTGGAGGGATAACTATAACTTATACAGTGGGGCCTTGACTTACGAGTTTAATTCGTTCCGTGACAGAGCTCGTAACTCAAATTACTCATGTGTCAAATCTTAAAGTGAACGAGTGAGACACGTGATGCTGGGCTGATGTTGTGGCGTTCACTGTGACGTTTGCTGCGCCAACTAGCGGTGGGGTATCTGAAGCTGGCTCGTAACCCGAATTTTACCTTGCAACTCAAAGCAAAAAATCGGCCGAGAGACGGCTTGTATCTAGAAAAACTCGTTAGTCAGGACACTCGTAAGTCAAGGCCCCACTGTATTAACATTTGTGTGTGTATATATATATTTGTATGTATACATTTGGGCCAATTTTGTCAGTGTTTGGAGCTATGAAATGAGAGTCCTGAGTAGAGAATCAATAAACCTTTCACAGAAATCTTTGATTTTTTGTAGGTTGCTCAATTATACTTTAGAGGTGGTAATTTGGAAAGGAGAGTTCTTGAATAAAGCAAAGAGCTATCTAGGCATGGAATTTAAATAGTTTGAAAATATAGATAGTTTCAAGTTTTTAAATGGTTTAGGTGAATCCAATTTTAAATGTGATCAGTTAGACAATCTTTCATTGTTCAGATTATTTTGTTGTGTAGTAAATTTGGAAGATCACGTTTCAGAGGAGAAGAAAATTTGATGTAATTAAAGCGTGTATTAGTGTTCCTGGCTCAGTCTGACTGCACTAATCCATAAGAAGTTTTCAGTTAGTAGGTCTTAATGCCCTCTGGTCTCCAGCCGAAGTCCATTGGCTGACCTGGCATCTAGGGAGTGTTTAATCCATGTCAAATAGTTTTTGAATTATTACCTAAAGGACTTTAGAGGACTGGATGAAGGGGTTGGTTGAAGAGAAAGGCACAGTGTGTATGCATATGTGTGTGTGTGTGTGTGTATGTGTGTGTGTATACATGCACATATGTGCCCAGGAAATTATAAATGTGATATATAGGCTTAACTCATGGTGCTATCCCAGTGTTCATACTGTGGTTAGGAAGGCACCTCCTCCTTGATCCTTGTTTTATTTCTATGGCTTTTTCATTCTCTTTGTAATATTTTTCATGTGACCCAATATTTTCTGCTGGGCTGGCACTGTACTTCCATTGTAGTTTTAGAAAACACATTCTGAAAATGCTCACACTTTATGCCTGCACTCTAAAAAGATATGGTATTCCTTAAGAAAGATTCAACTAATTTCTATTTATTTTTCTAATAAAACACATTTGACTGTTTTATAAGCTTCTACGCTAATAACTATGAGACAGGACTTCTTTTTGTGTTAGTACCATCCTGCCCTCCTCTTTGGTGTTCTGTTCCTCTGGTGGCCAGAGGTGCCAGTACTAGTTTGTCATTTAGAAAACACATTCTGAAAATGCTCACACTTTATGCCTGCACTCTAAAAAGATATGGTATTCCTTAAGAAAGATTCAACTAATTTCTATTTATTTTTCTAATAAAACACATTTGACTGTTTTATAAGCTTCTACGCTAATAACTATGAGACAGGACTTCTTTTTGTGTTAGTACCATCCTGCCCTCCTCTTTGGTGTTCTGTTCCTCTGGTGGCCAGAGGTGCCAGTACTAGTTTGTCATGGGTTAGGGAGCTCTCCATAGTATTCCGCCTTCCTCCCCCGATTAATCAAACACACCTTTCTCTAGGGTTGCTTCCTGTCCTGTAGTTCACCCTCCATATCCCCCACAACACCAGTAGAGCGCCAAGGGCTGCCTGCAGGGCTCTGGGGTGTAGCCAGGCTTCAGCCTAAGCCTTACGGTTTAATTAACTGTTTGATGCCCAGTATGTATAAATGGTACTATAATCTATCAATCTCTGCTAGCAAGGAACACTTGTTTTAGGCATTAATTTCTGCCAACTCAGGGAATATTTCATCTTGGGAGGAATTTTAAAATTGGCAGCAAGGCTTTCTGGAAAAGCGAGTTTATAGAATTTGGAAGTATGCTAGGAAAAACAGATTAAATGGGTAATCAGTTTACCTAGTGAATTTTAAGCATTCTGATTCAGTTCAAATGCAGAAAGATGTCAAATTACTCATAGTGGGTATTTATTGTTGTACTATCCTCTATCAAAGTAACTTTTACTATGAACATAAGACTTAAAATTAAGTTTTTTTATGTTTCATGAAGTCCTAGAGCAGGGGTGGGCAAACTTTTTGACTCTAGGGCCACAATGGGTTCTTAAACTGGACCGGAGGGCCGGAACAAAAGCATGGATGGAGTGTTTGTGTGAACTAATATAAATTCAAAGTAAACATCATTACATAAAAGGGTATGGTCTTTTTTTTTTTTTTTTTTTTTTTAGTTTTATTCATTTCAAACGGGTCGGATCCGGCCCGCGGGCCGTAGTTTGCCCACGGCTGTCCTAGAGTCATACTTTTGCTTCCCTAGTAAAATAATTATGCATGACCTAAGTGGTGTAGGAATAGCTTGCATATATTTGACACTTTGCTTTTACTAAAATTTGTTAGTATGCAACAAATGGGCCTTTTGAGCCAATTAAGACACAGCAGTATAACGGAGATCCCTTCAGATCTTCACTCTCCAGCCAGAGTGGCTTCTGCATTCTCTGTCAGATACTCAAGGAAGGCCTGGTGGGGACAAGCTGCACTTGTTAGTTTGGCAAACACATAATATCTTGCCTTTAGTTGGAAGATCATTACATAAGATTTTAAAATCATATATATGTTACTGTAAAACATTTTTTACATAAACATATGAAAAATTAAAGATAGAAAGAATGATAAAAAATCAATAAGTAGAAAAGAATTCAACTAATTAGTTTTAAAAGAACTACATATAATGGAGATCTGCATTCTAAGTAAAAATTTTTGTCATGTATGGCAAAGAGTGACACTTGATGGCACTTTTTGATTGACATAAGAAAGTTGATAAGTTTGTTGGCAGGACTGTAATTACTCTCACTTAAAAAAAAAGGAGTAAGTTTTGTTAAACTCATTTGCCTTAACCTGGCACACCCATTTCAAGTAATTTATCTAACAAATCAAAATACAATAAAAAAATAGTTATAAGTGTTTCACTCCAGCCTAGTTTATACAGTAACAGGAAGTAGAACACCCTTAATTTCTCAGTTTTCAAGAGGGAAATGCACTTCAGTATTGAGATACTGCACAGTTATATACCTGATAAGTAGTAAGAGGTAAGTCAATGAGTGTTCACTTGAAAGAATGTACAATGTATAAAGTTTTGTGAAAAAAAGTCAATAAAAATATGTAGGTGTCTGGTCAAGATGGCAGAGTAGATAAACACTTTGCTCGCCTCCTCCTATGACCACATCAAAATTACAACTAAATTATAGAACAGTCAACCTGGAGAACCATCTGAAGACTAGCTAACAGAACTCCTATACTTCCCTGCATCTTTATCTTCTATCCATTCTTTAAGATTCATCATTTCCCCTTTTTGTTCTATGCTCCAGTCAGCCCTCATAAATAGTATTGCAATTGTCTGTTTATGTAACCTCACCAGAAAGTGAGTGACTCCCGGAGTACAATCAATACTATCTAAATGCCAGCACATAGTAGGTAATCTACATATTTATGCAATGGAGGAAAAACAGAATTTATGAAAATGGCATGTAGAATGAAATACATGCTCTATGTTAATAGTATTATAATTGTAGTTGAAAATAGTTTGAAACTCATTTAATTTTATATTGGCTACAAGAATTTTTAAAGTCCTCCTAAAAAGTCTTTCATACTAATATGTATCCCTTTGCCTATGTTCTTAAAGTATGGAAGGATTAGAAAGAAGATAATTTTTACATGAAAAAATAAGAGCTTTATATTTTTAAATTATTTGCTTAAATATAACCTCAATGAAGCCAACCACAAGCACTCTATAACCTGCCAATCTCCCAAAATGCAGTTTTCTTACTCTGCACCTTGTTTCTTTTATCCACAGCACTTATTACCTTGTTATGTAATATTTAATTTACTAATTTATTATTTTTTTGAAAAATTATCTTTCTACCTCACTAGAACACAAGTTCCATGAGTGCCAGGCCCTTGACATAAAATGAACTCACAAAATCTTTACTTGGCATGCTATAGACTCACAAAATCTTTGTAGAATGAATAAATTTTTCCCACATAGTTATTTCAGATATAGTATCTGAATTAGGTAAACTAGAATATTGCATCAAAATGCTAAGAGGTCAACCTCATATCTGGTTAGCTGCAAGTATTTTTCATAACCTTTCTAACTCACCTTTTCCTAGTATGCCTCCTTTCAAAAGGTGAAGACACACGCCACATATATTGAAAACTTTCTCCAAACAACTTTTCATTACAAAATTGAGCCCATAAAGGATAATGTATCTTCTGAGGGATAAATGAGTGAAATTAAGCTTGAAGGAAAAGAGACAATGGCTTTGGTGATTCATAGAGAGGAAGCATAGCAGGGGTGTCAACATAGCACCTATGTCATCTCTTAGTGGCTTGGTTTCTTCTATAAAATGATATGTGGATCTACCTCATTGGGCTGTTTTAAGGATTAGAGAGTTCAAATAATAGTTTTCATAGCTACAGTTGCCAGATCTAGGAGGCATATGGTGTCAAAATACACCTTTTGTTAAACAGATAATATAAAAATGATTCTTTTCTAAGTAAAGTTTTACCTATAAGAAAAGTTAAACTGCTTAATGAAATGTATTTTGATGTTAAATAGCAAGTGTTGGCCTTTTCTCCAGGTTTGAAAGATTTTATCAGATTATTTTATATAATACTAGAGGCCCAGTGCATGAAATTCATTCATGGATAGGGTCCCTAGTGTCTGCAGGCTGCCAGCCAGGGCCTTCCTTTGTTCCGTGCCGCCCCCTGGTGGTCAGCGCACGTCATAGCAAGTGATCGAACTCCAGGTAAGTGAAACCCCTGAGGGACATTTTGCATATTCGGCTTTTAATAGACTAGAGGGCCAGAGCACGAAATTACAGAGTACAGTCCTTAGGCCTGGCTGTGATCAGGGCCATCTTCCCTGGCTGCACGTAGCGTGCCCCGCCCCCCGCCACCACCCACCCCTGCTTCCCTGTTCGCCATCGGGTGATTGGAGCCTGCTGGCTGGGGGGAGGAACCGAGAGGTCGCCTGTTCTGCCTGCTTGCCAGCCCCGACCCCGCCACATGTTACCCTCTGTGTGTGGGGCGACTGGTGGGGCGGGGGCCTTGGCCTGGCGCCACCTACGTCCCCTGCCACCCACCCTTGGTTCCCCATTTGCCATCGGGTGATTAGACCTTATCGGCCAGGGAAAGGGACTGAGAGGTGGTCAGTGCGCCTCATAGTGACTGGTTGAGTGGTCATTCTGGTTGTTCCGCCATTAGGGTCAATTTGCATATTACCCTTTTTATTATATAGGATGGTAAAAAATAATTGGCCCTGACTAAAATGAAAACACATGCATTGCTCTGTTCTTTTATTTGCATTGTCAACAGTGCTTCTAATTTTACTTATTTAATGAGCTACGATTATAGTATATTAATATGAATGTTTTCTTTACATATGAAAAGAAGCAAAGTACTTTTAAGATTTTGAAAACTTTTATTGTGAGAAGTTTTATCATGGATTTTCTTTAAAATTAGCATATTTGGAAATCCTTAGAAAATTCCTGAAAAGTGATTACCAGTGAAGGTATGTTGACATGAGAAATTCTCACTGAAACTTTATAGCTAAATGGCGTAATTCATGTCAGCTATGGTTTGAAATTTATGTTATTTTCTGACATTTAAATGAATTGTTCACATATTTGTATTTCTAAAACAAATGGAATTATATAAAGGTTTTATAGCATAATGACTTTTTGCTAAATGAAGCCCAGTAACCAGAATTATTATAATGATTTATCCCAGTACTTTAAAAATAAGCATATATTCCCAATTAAAACACTCTGTCACCCTCAGGGAAATTGTAAATATAGTTTTTGACAGAATATTACTTAAATTACACAAAGTAAACAATCATATCATTTTTAGTTTTAAAAATGATATTTTCTCTATTTCTAAACCACCATGTAACATTTAAAGGAAACCTAAATATGGACTCCAGTTTAAAACTGACGTTACTCTGAATTTATATTGTAAAGTAAAAACTTATTTTTTCCCTCCAGTGGTATTGATTTGCTATATAATATGTTGTCACAAATTTACAGCTTAAAAGAATAACTTATTGATTACCTTACAGTTGTATAGCTCAGAAGTCTGGTATGGCATGACTGGCTTCTTAGATCACAGTCTTAATAAAAGACAAATCAAGATATGGTTGAAGCTGTGTTCCAAGTTTATCCAGGTTGTTGGCAGAATTCAGTTCTTTGTCATTGTAGGACTGAGGTCTTAGTTTCCTTGTTAACCAGAGGCCATTATTAGTTCTTGAAGGCTTCTGGCATTCCTTGTCTAATGGCTCTCCCCCATCTTTAAAGCCAGTAACGAAGAATTTCCCTGAAGTGAAATCCATCTCCCTCTTTTAAATCATGTCTTACAAAGGATCCAGGCTCCTTCAAAGACTCGGTGATTGGATTGAGCTTGCCTGGATAGTACCTCTTTTGATTTACTCAAAAGCCAACTAATTAGTAACTTAATCTTGGAGAAATAGCCCATGATGTTTGCACTTTATGCCCACACAGAAGGGGAGGGAATTAAAAATAAGGTATGTATACAAGAAACATAAATCTTGGAGATGGAGATACATCTTAGAATTTCCTACCACAGCAACAAGTAATTGAATTTATTATAGCATGAAAATTTTGTAAAGGAAGGCACATTTATTTGATTTTGTCACAGGGGATGCGTACATCAATGTACATGGGCACTTCATTGACACATGGCTCTAAAGAATTATTTTACCTCAAATTCCAAGGCAAAAAAAAGAGTTAGAGCAGTACCAGAAGTGATCTTTATGGTGCCATCTCTCCTTTCAGACTTTCCACGTAAAAATAATAATGCATCATTCTCCTTATTTGGGATGGTAATGAGAGGTCTTTATGAATTTAGAGTTAAGTGCTTGAGCTTTTTTAAAAAATCTTATAATTAATTTATTAAATGAACAAGAATCTTTTAGAAATTAAAGTTAGGATTTCCTCTAAGGGAGGACATGGACTTGACAGGGCTTACCAGATGACTGAGTATCTGGACGTTGTTTTCATTCTGGGATATTGGGGCAGTAAAATCAAGTAAAAGTGGAATAATATTATTATTTCATATTCAAGAAAACTTGAAGTACTAAGCTGACTTCTAAAAATTGTCATGCTCTTAATTGGTCAGTGAGATGAATATGGAATGATTTTAGAAGGATACGGAACCAAACACCCCGAATATTAATTCCAGTGCATGGTATTTCATCATTAGAGATTTAATTATCTGAGTAATAAAGACACCCTCTCCCCCCAGCAGCCTATTAAAATCTATGTATTCCTGCCTGGCCAGCGTGACTTAGTGGAACTAGGAGGTCATGGATCAGTTCCCAGTCAGGGCACATGCCCGGGTTGTGGGCTCAGTTCTCAGTGGGGGTGTGTAGGAGGCAGCTGATCAATGATTCTCTCTGATCATTGATGTTTCTATCTCTCTCTCTCCCCCTCCCTTCCTCTCTGAAATCAATAAAAAAATATTTTTAAAAAGTTTTAATTGTTATAGCTAGATTGATAGGTAAAAAGATAAGTAGTCAGGTAGATAGATAGACACATCCATATATAGATAGATGCTCTATGCTACAGTAACAGTTCGAATATATGGTATGAAAATGACCAAGTAAATATGTACTTAGGCACTAATATACAGATCAGAGCAAAGCAAAAGAAAATCCATCAGTTTCTCCATTAATCAACGTGTGTGTGTGCGCTGTGGTTTTTTTTTTTTTTTTTTTTTTTTTTTACTTTGACAAATGAGAGAAGGGTAGGCTCAGGTGAAATGGATTTGCGTTGGTTTTAATTGAATATTAAATTTTGTTCTTCACAACACTTAACTCCAGCAAGTGCTAAATGGAATTCATCCAGGAATGGCAGTGTGACGTAAAAGTGCTGATGTCTAAATATGTTCTCTTCCTGTTACTTTTGTCAATGGCAGGATAAATCTAGGTACACAGGTGCCTGGCTGACGATAGTGCAGCTTCTTTAGTAATTCGGACGAACGTCCACTTGCAATTAATAGGTAGTAAATTTCTTTGTTTTCAATGTTGTTTGTACCATTCTTTTAAAAAATGGAATGGCTCTTGGTAAGAAATATTTAATTATTTTCATTGTTATGAAATGTATTTGTGATCATAGGTTATGAATTTTTTGTTGCCTTCCAAAGTCAACCAAGGCTAAGGATTTGACCTGTAAGGTAATCTTTGATACCTCTTCTTTGGTGTAGTTATTGGCTAACATAGCTATAGCAATTGATACTCACCTAGGATGAGATCTAAATCCTAAAAGGAAAATTCTGGAACATTGACGGGTTGAAAAAAATAATAAAATCATTCTACAATTAATATTAGATTTTCTTTCTTCACTTACTTGTTCACAGAATTACACAGTGAGGCAGTATATGGTACACAGATATATGAGGATGAGCAGAAAGTAAAAAACAATCACATTTACAAAGATGAAGATAGCTTAAATAAATGACTACGTTTTCTTTTTTTTTTTTTTAAATTCAGTGAGTCTGTATTCCTGCCTTCAAATATTTAGATGTATTTTCTAGCTTATTGTATAATGCTAATATGAAAGCAGCTGGTAAAAATCCTCAAGCTAACAGGATTTTTAAGAGATTCTGGAAAGATGGGTAAAAGTGATCACACTATTAATATGCACGTATGTTTGCTATGTTAGCTCATGTTGATTAAACTAAGTTAAATATTTTTTTTTTCTCACAGCAGAGAATACTCAGAATTTTGAATGTGATTAAAACCTCCAGTAAAGGGCTGTTCATACATTTCTCATACTTATTTTCATGAATGTGTCTAGGGATCTGTGTGTGTTATTTGAGACATGCTTCTTGAAATGTTGACCTAGCTAAATATGTTATAGTCTGTTAAAATTGACTAATCATGAGACATAAAATACACCTATATTTTTCTTTTCTAGTTGGATATTTTGTTTCATATAAAATTCAGTTAAAATTTTAAATCCTTTGGAAGATTTTAGAAAAAAAGGAATGATACAGCATCTGTCTTCACAAAACTCATAACTCAGTAAAATAGGAAAACCTATAAAGTGGCTATTAAAAGTTAGAAAATGGTAATTACTATACTTAAAGTACAAAAATATGTGTTCATAAAATATGGAGACATGAGCAATTTAAACTATTCTCTTTGCTTAAGTGGAATTTGACTTGTCTGTAAAGGTGGGCAGGGCTTTTGTGATGGATGTTTGCTGAGTTGTTTTGGTTTTCCACAATCTATGCATCATTCCAGTTTAAGATAATGTTCACTGGATAGTTTTGGAGGGAGACACAGCCTTGTTTCATACAGTGGATGGGGAAGGGCAGATGCTCCCCTCCCTACGCCACACAAGCTAAGGCTGGTCTGATGGGGGTCTCTCAAGTGACTTGGCTCCTTGAGAAATGCTAAGGTGTGCCAGGGGAGAGTTTACATTTGTCCTTGGTGGTGGAGGTCAGCCACTGCTCTGAGCAGGGCTCTGGTGGCAACAATACCAGCACAGCATTTTTACTAGATAATTCTAATCTTGTTTGTTGTTGTTGTTGTCAGTCCTCACCCGAGGAAAATTTTTTCCATTGATTTTTAGAGAGTGGAAGGAAGGAGTAGTGACAGAGAGAGAAACACCAATGTGAGAGAGACACACTGATTGGTTGCCTCCTGCACGCGCCCCGACCTGCACTGTGGATTGAGCCTGCAACTAAGGTACATGCCCTTGACCAGAATTGAATCTGGGACCCGTCAGTCTAGGCAGACCCTCTAACCACTGAGCAAACTGTCTAAGGCAATGCTTCTAATCTTGAAATTGACTCTGGTTTTTATTGCCTCGTCTCCTAGTTTCCTCTGTATTTTCAGACTGCTCCTGCAAAATTAGCTGATTTTGAGAACTACTAGAATGTCATATTCCACCAAACAGTCTTCCTTTTTCGGCCTGTTTGTCAGAATTAGGTTTTGTTAACTGTGAGCAAGTGTTACCTGTGGAAGTGGGGTATCCCTTGCTCCACTGAGTGCTGGGGGTGGGATTCTTATGAAATCTAAAGAAAAAGAATTTCTGTGAATTGCACGGCAGGATGAGTGACTTTTGTAAGATAGCATAATTAAGATTATTTTGAAAATGTGTGGCCATAAAATATGGAGAAATGAGCAAATTAAAGTATCATTTTTTCTATGACAAATTGATAACCAGGAAAGAATATTGAAATGAAGCACTTATTATGATTTGGCAGAGTTGCTGTTAGTTGAGATTCTAATTTTCTTTTCTGATTTAATTTTCTTTTGCTAAGTTAAATATGGGTATATTGAAACAGTTGTGAGATTCATAATTGCATGTCTCATAAATACAATTTCCCCCTTAAAAAATAAGGATGACAACTTGAGAGGGATTAAGTAGATGATCTCTGAAGGTTTTCCTGGTCAAAATTTTATATCATGTTTCTTTTATTCTGGGCACTGTTCTAAGCACTTTGCCCACCCACTAAGTTATTACTAGTTCTATAATTCTTAAGAAAGATATAGTAATAACAGGAGTAAATTACAAATGTTTTATAGTAGAAGTTCCCACCATATAGGGAATTTGTAATTATGTAATTGTGAAGTATGTTAAAAATACGAGTTTCAAATATAATCAGACTGTATCTATCTGTATGTATTGATTGGGCTCTCATTATGCCAGATCTTGTATCAGGTTCTAACTCTCTAGTGAATAAAATAGGCATCCTCTTGCTATTTCAGTTCATAAATACGGGAGAGGGAGGAATATAAGTAAATACTACTAAAACAGTGTGGTTCCCTGAAGACCTCTTTAAGGTTGGATCATTTTAGCTGAGACCAATAAAATGAGAAGTAAATGGCTTATGGGGCATGAAGGGCAATTCAAGCAGAAGGAATGGCACATGTAATGGCTCTGAGTGGTAGAGAATATGCAATTCTGATGTTAAGTAGAGAGAGCCAGAAAAAAGTGTCAAGAAACAGCTCTCTCCAGACTGTGGAGGACTAATATTTGTAAATAACTTTTGTAAACAAGCCAGATGTTTATAGGTTTAGAAAGAGCCTAGCCTGTTGGTGTGTTCTTTCTCAGGTTAGCCAATCAATATTCCTAATTATCATCTTTTAAAAATTTCAATATAAAGGTTTCAAATTCCTTGGAAAGTTTGATTTTAATAGACATATCAAACTTGTGAATGCCATATGATTGTGCTTATAAGGCATTTAACATGCTTAAATAAAACAAAAGAAAATAAAACATGCCTTTTTGGTGTGCAAATACATGTAGTTTATTGAAACAATAGATCTTATCTTTTCTTCTTCTTTGAGAAACATCATACTCATCACTTAGATGGATTATACAAAGTGCTATACAGTGCACAGAATTAAATTATTCACTCTCCATGATTAGAAAAATCATTATGAACTATTTGGTTGAATTTACATGACACAACAATTTATGAACTCTAACAAAACTTTTCCTTTCACGTCTTAAAGTACCAGATACAATGATTAGAGTTATTCTTTGAGTTATTTCTAGTCTACTTGTTCGCTTGATTAAAATCACTTTTGGCTCTGAGTCACAAAAAGTAGTGATATTTGCAGACAAAAAGTGTGGGTTTATTTGAATTTTAGCTCTTATCAGTGAAGCATTTAGATATCTACTAAGAAGTATAGACTTCATGATAGCTCTGAGGAGAATGATCTCCAAACTAGCAATTTGGAAATTTTTTGGAGTGTGAGGTAGGAATGCATCGTGATTAGTAAAATTAACTTTAGAAGATTTATTCTTAGAAGCAATATATTCAGCCATTTCCACATTGAAATGTCACAGTTTCTTGTGCCAAAAGTAAAACACATATACCATTAAATTATCCTTTACTTCAACATACATTAGGTAACTAACATCTATCAAACAGTGTGTCAATTAGTAGGCTTTTTCTATGTTAATGATTATGTTTTCAATTTAATGTTATATTTGTATACAAGTATACTCTCTGCCTATGTTTCAAAGAGTTTTAAAGGAAGGTTAAGGAAGGTCTTAGTTTAACATTATGTAACATTCATTAACAGTTTATCATTTTATGTGGATTATGTAGTATCAGTAGAATTTATTAATGAGGTGAGTAATCATGAAGTGAATAAACCATTAACTTGAGGAAAGATTTGCCAGTGGATGTAGTTTATACTATACCAAATGTGTTAAGCAAAGAGAAGTAAAAAATAATAATTTTTAATTATTGAAAGCAAAACTAATATTTAGCTAGAGATAAAAAACACTTCCTGAGTTTTACAAGCAACATATCTATGTGGTTTTAAATAAAAAAGTCATTCGACACATATTGATTGTGTGCTTACTTTATGACAATCACTTTAGGGGGCACAATTTATATTATCATTATGCTATAAAGAGGGTATTGCCATTTCAGGTCTACAATGGAAATAGCTAAATGTCAGAGATTTTAGTTAACTCTTGATACCACAAAGTGGCACAGGTAGAAATCAAACGAGATCTTTCCAATTGCAAAATTTCTATTTTTATTAAACTGAGTGCTCTATTTGTGTGTCTGTGGGGGGAGAGGTGGTGTAGGGTATGGGAAAATGATATAAAAGGTAGGAACTGACCATTGAGATAAAATGTAGCTTTTGATTTTGAGCCAATTCACTGATGTAATTGGCATTGAGGGGTATGGAATATTAATACATTTTTGTACAAAAAAAGTACAATTTTCAATCAAGAAAGAATAACCATCATTACACTCTGCTTTTGTGAGTTCAGCTCTTTTTAGGTTCCATATATAATGCTCACATTGTACCCTTAATTGTACACAATATTTTTGTTGTTAATGTTATCTCAATAAAGCTAGAAAAATAAATATTAATTTTAAAAATTTTAGTAAAAATTCTGTATCCTATAAGCCAAAACATATTGTTTGTTTCTTCTTTAATATTGTTTCTTCAATCCAATTATTTTTTCCTTTCATAATTCTTGTTTGGAGCTTTCTCACCACCAGTCTAGTTTCTTGTACACTCCTCTTCAATATTTTATTTACTCTGGATACCTCCACTATTTCTCCTTCTCCTCCCTTATCATGCTGTCATCAGAACAAAGTATTTTTTCTTTATTTATTAAGGTATTACATATGTGTCCTTATGCCCCCATTGCCCCCCATCTCCCCCACTCATGCCCTCACCCCCCTAGTGTCTGTGTTCGTTGTTAGGCTTAGATGCATGCATACAAGTCCTTTGGTTGCTCTCTTTCCCTTACCCCCACCCTCCCCTACCTTCCCTCTGAGGTTTGACGGTCTGATTGATGCTTCTTTGTCTCTGGATCTATTTTTGTTTATCAGTTTATGATGTTCATTATATTCCACAAATGAGTGAGATCATGTGATATTTCTCTTTCTCTGACTGGCTTATTTCGCTTAGCATAATGCTCTCCAGTTTCATCCATGCTGTTGCAAATGGTAAGAACTCCTTTTTTACCTCAGCGTAGTATTCCATTGTGTAGATGTACCACAGTTTTTTAATCCACTCATCTGCTGATGGGCACTTAGGCTGTTTCCAAATCTTAGTTATGGTAAATTGTGCTGCTATGAACATAGGGGTGCATATATCCTTTCTGATTGGTGTTTCTAGTTTCTTGGGATATATTCCTAGAAGTGGGATCACTGGGTCAAATGGGAGTTCCATTTTTAATTTTTTGAGGAAACTCCATACTGTTCTCCACAGTGGCTTCACCAGTCTGCATTCCCACCAGCAGTGCACGAGTGTTCCTTTTTCTCCACATCCTCGCCAGCACTTGTCCTTTGTTGATTTGTTGATGATAGCCATTCTGACAGGTGTGAGATGTACTGCATTGTCGTATCTCAGATGATTAGTAATTTTGAATATGTTTTTATATGTCTCTTGGCCTTCCTTATGTCCTCTTTTGAAAAGTATTTAGGTTTGTTGCCCATTTTTTGATTGGGTTGTTTATCTTCCTTTTGAGAACTAAGTATTGCTAGTAAATGTTCAGGGGCTTTGTTTATAGAGGAGATTTGAAATTTCTTACCCTGATATTTTAAATCTATTAAATTTGTATTTAATTTATATGCTTAGACTTTTTATAAGCTATTCAAATTTTGTAAGCTTATCAAAGTTAATCACCCCAATATTCCAGGTGTACTTCATTGGCCTTAAAATATGTCTTGTGCTTTCTCAACCCAAGGCCTTTATTCACACTGCTCTTTAGGTCATAAATCCCTCCTATCCACGTTCTATTCATCCTTCAAGACCCAATTTGAATCCTACTTTTATAGAATAGTTGCTGACTACTGCAACTTACCATTGTCTTTTCTTATGCTGGTCTCCTATAATTCCTGTCACCCAAGAGGAATATTGAAATATCAAGTCAGCAGCAAAGGAAAATCATATATTTACTGGAACATGAAGGAATGTTTCTTCTTGAGTATAAGAGAGAACTTGGTCAGGGAAGGTAACTATGTTAGAGAATGCTGAACGATGCTTGCAGAGGGAAGAGTGTAAGACATGCAGATGCTTTTATAGTCATGTGCTGAGGCACTCAATAGGAACATCTGTTTAGGACTGTTACTGATATTACTGGTGTTATTTTAACTCATTTATTGATACAATGTGTTACTTTAAGTCAATTTTGCCATACAAATTATAATATGCAAAGGTCTTCTACAGATACATAAGGCTTAAGATTAATCATTGTGACATATAGTTGTCACTTTATGTAGACTGAAAACTCTAAAGGAAAGAATTTTGCTTTCTCTTGGTGTTCAGTACAAAGTCATAGGTGAGGCAGATGCTTATTATTTTCTTTTTTAGTTACTTGATTATTGACAACACAGTAATATAGAGATGTAGTTGTTATATGGTGCATCTGAAAGATAGAGAGTACCGTGTATACTCACTGTACAATATTTACAAAAAGTGTGGTATTTCTCAAAATTAGCAATCAATTTGTAAATAAATTATTTTCTGGGATTTATATTAATGCTCTTTATTCTGATTATCTTAATTGTTGGACTGATAAACAGGTCAATAAAAATTATGCTTTTGATATCTATATGAGGTACATCGAGAGGCAATTTCTTAGCTGAAAAACCTAAACTGTTCGACTTGTATTATGGAAATGTTCTCATTCATTTCTTTATTAACAATGTGGAAATATGAAGCAATTTAAAATTCCTTTTAATATTTTATCATTTTCATATTATTATTTTATCAGAAAATAATATTAATCTAAGAAAATAGAGAAAACACGAATGGTCAATATAAGTAATGAAAAGGGGATATCAATATTGATCCTGCAGACATCAGAAAGATAAAGAATGCTACAAATAGTTCCACAAAAAGACAGTATTGACAGAATATAATAATTTCTTGAAAATCACAAACTACTCAATATTAAATAATTTGAACAGCTCTATAACTATTAAGGAAATTGAATTTGTAATTTTAAAAATTCTGAAAAAGAAGATCTTCAAGTTCAGATGATTTCGCTGTAGACTTTGAAGAAGAATTAACCAATTCTACACAATCTTTTCAAGAAAATAGGAAAGGAAGGAGCACTTCTCAATTCATTTTGTGAAGTTAATATTATCCCAATTCAGAAACAAAACAAAGACAGATAGTATAAGAAAATAAAATTACAGACCAATATACCTCATCAGGGCAGGAACCAAAATCCTTAAAAAGTATATTAGCAAAGAGAATTCAGCTGTATATAGGAGAATTATACCATCTAGAAAATATTTGAGGTTTCTTATAAAAGTAAACATGTAACTACTATATTACCCAGCAGTTGCATCCCTGGTTCTTACTCCTTAAAAAATGAAGGCTCAAGTTTATACAAATATGTGAACCCAAATGTTTATAGCAGTTTTGGTCATAATAACCAAAAAAATGGAAACAACTCAGATGTTCTTCAGTGGGTAAATATGTAAACAAACCATGGAATACTCAGAAAACCACAAAAACCCAAACTGTGATACACGCACAACAACCTGAATGAACTCCAGATTATTATACTGAATGAAAAATTTTAAAAAAATCCCCAAAGGAATACTGTAATTCCATTCATATAACAATAGAACATTCTTGAAATGACAAATTACAAAAATGGAGAACAAATTCACATTTGATTGGATTTGTATTTGAGTATCTAGAATATTAGCCTGAGAATGTGATCCGGGTTTTGTTTTGGTTCTTCCAATAGTTTTGGGAATTAAATTTTGGGGCTGATTGCTGGCCAAGTGGCACAATAAGTAAATCAGTATGTTTGATGCCATCCTACCTCCATTTTTCTGGGCTTTTCCTTCTCCTTATTCTCATTGGCTATTTTTGTCCATTCATCCCCATGAGTCTTGCTCTCAAGTGGTTGCCAACTCTGAGGATGTGTGAATTAGGGTTCTATTTTAATATAGAATCTCTCAAGACTGAAAGATGTTCAGGACTGTAATGACAGGTAGTGAAGAGGATGTTCCGAAGACCCCCGCACTGACTCACAAACCATGTTTTCTGGACAGCTGCCAACTATGAGGCATCCTAAGTTATTCCTGACTTAGTGTTTCCCACATATTGCATCAGAACTAAGTTAAAAACTTTTAAATGCATGTACTGCTTTTCCTCCTCCTATCCAAATGTAATACTCAATAGTCATTAAATTCAGGTGGGAAACAGGGCATATTTTTAATAAACAAATATGAGATAAAAGAAATTTTGAATTGACATTTCCATTTTTCAATGTTACTTATCGTCAATTCAACTTACAACTCCAGAGTGATTTTTAATTATGGCATGTAGAAACTTCCATCAGTAAGTACATTTAAAAAAATTTCTTCACTGAACTAAAGGCATTTGTTTTTAATATGGCACATGGTTAAAACCTTCATGGTAAAATATTTATAAGGGCTTGGTCATACATTGAATGGCCTCACTTTAAAAAACACATGTTTTCTTTTAAGCTCTTTCAAAATGCATAATCAATAGAATATTTGTTACAAGCAAAGCCAAGTGTGCAAAATCTATATCAGTAAGTGCGGAAAGAAAATGAAGAGAAGAAAATTGGAGCAATTCCTTCCCAAGACTGTTTAGCAAAACTACAAATTGGCAGCTGATTAGAGGTTTTAGCTCTTGCAATCACTTCAGCCCTTGCGTGTCAGATTACATATTCTTATTCAGCAAATCTCAAAATCAGAGTTTTATTCCTCCTAAGCCCTCAAAGAAGTGGCAAAATACTAGGGAAATAGATCCATTTCCTTGAATTGCCAAGAGAGAATATGATTCTACTTTTCATAGCTATTTTTGTCGCATCATGCCTTTGATATGCTTTGAAATGAGTATTTGTTATTTTCCACTCTAATATTCAGTGGGCATGTTATTTTCCAGTTTTTTGATGTGGATTGACATTAAAGAGATGAACATTTTTTTTTATCCCTTCATCCATAAATCATTATTTAGTGGTGAAGAATATATCTATCTATCTATCTATCTATCTATCTATCTATATTTATATTTGAACTCTTTTCAGAGAATTAAGGTCATATATATATTTAAATTGCCTATTTCCTAGGTAACTAAAAATGGGTTGTTTGGGTAAGCATACTTTATTACTTATCAAAACATCATTTAGGCAAGGGATTTACATTATATACAAATTGTTTCTCTAATTGGTACAAAAAAGTACTTGGTACATATATGTATTCCTCAGAAACTATAACTTTATTGTGACCCCACTAATACTCTTGTTGAGGGAAGGGCGACAATAATAGGATGATATATTTTGCATTTAGCACATGGGTAAGATAGCTGTATTTATTTGGAAAAAAATTTTAACGGAAAATATAACACTGTTTCAGTTCCAAGTTTGTCAGAAAATGTTAATTTTAAAAATAGTTTTTAGAATATTTTTGTCTTAAAAACGAAAATGATAGTCAAGTTGTAGATTATCTTGGATCCTCTGGAAACCCATGGCTTCTCTTTGTACGCATTTTAGAGCTTTTTGTTACTGAATTATAAGATTTTAGACATGGAAAAGGATGTCAATAAAAGGCAAGTTAATTTAATATTGAGAAAACAGACTCACAGAGTTTAAATATGATGCTCAGTTCACACAGATTATTTAGAACTGATCTGCAACTGATATTTTTCTGTGAATGCAGAATGTTTACTGTTGGTTAAAATATTTTTGGAATGAAGTCATACTTCCTAATTGATTATTTGAGAGGAATCAAATGTATGATTTTTTTTTGGTTTTTTTTAAGAGACAAATAAATGTCACCTTTCATTGACTTTTCTGCTACTTGGATTTCTAGCTATATGTTTTTTGAGATTTTTATGTCTTCAGCAAATGTCAACCAATCAATCACATTATTTTATACTAGAGGCCCGGTGCACAAAAATGTGTGCACTCAGGGGGTCCCTCAGCCCGGCCTATCCCCTCTTGCAGTCTGGGACCCCTCGGACGATATCCACCTGCTGGCTTAGGCCTGCTCCCTAGGGGATTGGGCCCAAGCTGGCAGTCAGACATCCCTCTGGCAGCCCAACAGCCCTCAGGGGATGTCCACTTGCCAGCGGGGAGCAGACCTAAGCTGCAGTCGGACATCCTTAGTGCTGCTGAGGAGGTGGGAGAGGCTCCCGCCACCACCACTGTGCTGGCAGCCATCAGCCTGGCTTGTGGCTGAGCAGAGCTCCCCCTGTGGAAGCACACTGATGACCAAGGGCAGCTCCTGCATTGAGCATCTGCCCCCAGGTGGTCAGTGTGTGTCATAGTGACCAGTCATTCCCAGATGTTCTGCTGTTAGGGTCAGTTTGCATATTACCCTTTTATTATATAGGATAGAGACCTTTTGCATGGGTGGGGGCCGGCTGGTTTGCCCTGAAGCGTGTCCTGGATCAGGGTGGGTGTACCACTGGGGTGCCTGGCCAGCCTGGGTGAAGGGCTGATGGCTGTTTGCAGGCTGGTCACACCCCCTTCCAGGTGGGGGTCCCCACTGGGGTGCCTGGCCAGTCTGGGTGAGGGGCTGAGGGCCATTTTCAGGCTGGCCAAGCCCCCCCCACCCCCCTGGTCCGGTGATGGAAGCTCCCAGCCTCTCCTTTTTTTCTTTTCTTTCTTTTGTTCTGGGAATTATTTACCTTCTATAATTGAAACTTTGTAGTCTTAAGAGGAGCTCAGAGCCGGCCAGGGCAGGTGGGAGGGAAGCTTGGCTTCCTCCATTGGACAACCCAAGCCTCCTGCTTGCTCCAGCTCTGTGGCCACGGTGGCTGAAAGCAGGTATCTGGGGTTTATTTATCTTCTATAATTGAAACTTTGTTGCTTTGAGTAGAGCTCAGAGCCGGCTGCGGCAGGCGGGAAGCTTGGCTTTCTACATCATTGGGGCAACCAAGCCTCCTGCTTGCTTCAGCTCCATGGCTGCCGCCGCCATCTTGGTTGGGTTAATTTGCATATAATCACTCTGATTGGCTGGTGGGTGTGGCTTAAGGCATAGCAAAGGTACAGTCAATTTTCATGCTTGTCTTTTATTAGTGTAGATAGATAGTACCTGTGTTATGCATAACAATTAAAATTGCTGATTTCTTACATTCTATGTTAATTTCAGAAAGTTGGTTGTAAATTTTACATGAACATGAAATACTGGATATTAATGAACTGAAAGAATTGCTTGCTGTAAAGTGTCCTTACTCTATAGTCCTGACAGACACAAGGCAGGTTATTCAGAAGCTTAGGGGGACTTGGGCAGAATCCCTGTAGATGACTGAAGTGGTGTGGTATGTAGTACAATGGCACACCAGGTTTGCTGCAGTGACCGCAGGTCATTAGTACTCAGCAGCCTATCCTGTGTTTCTTCCTGCTCCCTCCGTTTGTAGGGTTGCACTGACTTTCATAGTGGACCATATCAAATCCAAACTAATGAATAAAATAAACTCATGAACGCACCGAAGGGCCCCGGGTTCAATTACGGTCAAGGGCATGTACCTTGGTTGCAGGCTCCTTCCTGGCTAGGATCCTTGTCAGGGCTCCTGCAATCAGTGTGTTTCTCTCACAGAGATGTTTCTCTGTCTTTCCCTTTCTCTTCTACTTTTCCCAAAAATCAATGGAAAAATATCCTCCTCAGATGAGGATTAAAAAAAAAAAGTAATTTAAGTCATTTGTAAATTTTAACGAATTATTCCATTTGAATTTGTATTTGTATCTGGATAGCTTCTCCCAATCTACTGCAACATTGCTTCAAATACTTTGTGTACCCCAGAGCCTTAAAATAGTGATTTCAAAAATATTAATGTACAACTTCTAGGATGCTTTCACACTACCTCCAATTCAAATTCCCAAGTTCATAAGGATGTCTGAAGAAAAGCTTATAAAATTAATTATAGTATGAACTGAAAATTAAGAACATCATATATGAATTCCTGTCACTTAAAGACAGTTCAGCCCTGGCTGGCTTGGCTCAGTGGACAGAAGATGGTCCTGTAGACTGAAGGGTCCCAGGTTCGATTCTGGTCAAGGGCACATGCCCGGGTTGCAGGCTTGTTCCCCAGTAGGGTGTATGCAGGAAGCAGCCAATCAATGATTCTCTCTCATCATTGATGTTTCTATCTCTCCTTCTCTATTCCTCTTTGAAATCAATAAAAATATATTTTAAAAGAAATAAGACAGCACAGTGTTATGTGTTTTCAAGATCTCTAATTCACAAAGCTGTGCATTGGGAAGAGATCCTCTTCATCATTCTCACCTTTTCTTCCAGTCTTTATCTTTCCCATTAAGGAGGCTGCTCTGACTTCCATTTCCCACACAGAGGGTGCTCTCGTTTTAACCCTGCCCTACTCCTCCTAACAACTTTTTGTAAGAAAGAATTTTGAAAATTATATTTACCCTATTATTATTACAAATGGCAGATAAAACCTAAATTAACTGCTTCTAAGTAGATTTTTTGTTGAGAGAGATTTGTATCAAAGAAATAGATCACTAATGGTGAAATTTTAAAAAAATGGTTCATTTGCTGGAAATATTTTTTTGGTGATAGGATCATTACTAATACTCTTTGAAATCATGACATAGCACTGAATTCTGCCTTCTCTACATATACACTTAAAGCACATACTTTTTTCTTTTTACCATTTTAAAACCTATTCACTGATAGGCAACAGATGGAGTAATTTTCCATCTGCTTTAAAATGGTGGATCCAGCCGTTACAGTGGTGATTATAATTTGTCCATGAAAATATGCAGTGTTGCCCTGTCAGTTTGGGAATAATCAAGGAGCACATAGAACTAAAGGTTAGAGAACTAGGGAAACAGGATTGTCTAGATTAATTTTGTATATACTATGAGCAGCGGTTCTCAACCTGTGGGTCGCGAACAATGAAAATACATCCTACGTATCAGATATTTACATGACGATTCATAACAGTAGCAAAATTACAGTTATGAAGTAGCAACGAAATAATTTTATGGTTGGGAGTCACCACAACATGAGGAACTGTATTAAAGGGCCTCGGCATTAGGAAGGTTGAGAACCACTGACTATGAGATCTAGAAAACCTCATAATATTTCTTTTCGTTCAATGTAAAAAGAAACCTTCAAAAACACAAAAAGCTAATATTTCACCTCCACACATAATTAACATTTTTGTTGAATTGCTTACTTTTTATACATATGGATTAGTGAAGTTGAGATCACATTTTCTATGTTCCTTTTAAGACAATCAGATAGTTTAAACATTATAGTTTTTATTTAATAGTTTATTAGCTTTAACATGTATTAACATTATAGCAATGTTAGGTTGTTGCTAATCTAATAAGATAAACATGTTTCTCAATAAACATGTTACTTTACACTTTTTCACATTGGCCACATTAATAATCTGAGATTAATTTTGTGTATAGAATACAAAATAAAGTTCTAAAAGGATTTTTTTCACATAGTTGATTGTAACAGTGTTTCTCCTTATAACAGTTTTCCTCCTCACTGATTTATGAAATCCTTTTTCATACATAAAATGCATCAAATAAATTTTTTTAAAAGATATTTTATTGATTTTTTACAGAGAGGAAGGGAGAGGGATAGAGAGTTAAAAACATCGATGAGAGAGAAACATTGATTAGCTGCCTCCTGCACACCCCCCACTGGGGATGTGCCCGCAACCAAGGCACATGCCCTTGACCAGAATCGAACCTAGGGCCCTTGAATCTGCAGGCCGACCCTCTATCCATTGAGCCAAACTGGTTAGGGCACATCAAATTTTTTGACATTGTTTCTCTGTTTAGTTCTTTGGGTGATTCTGACTGTTTTAGTAGGTAGATCATTCAAATTATGTAGGGACATAGATTTTCTAATTAGCTTTTATAATTGACAATTTTGAGTTCATCTTTATATTAATGTAGTTTGAGAAAAACTATGTATTTCTTTATTCATTAAATGCAAAACATATTTAATCTCTCTATATATACATATATATTTATATGCACACACTTATTTGAGTTAGTAATAAACATACTGATAAATACACCATCCACTAACAAAAATGAGAGTTCATTGCTAAGTGGAAGGCTTCCAGAAACCAGTTAGTTATTTTATCTTTAAAACCAAACCACTTTTAGAAAAAAATTTAAAAATGAAAATTGAAATGCTGAAATACGGTTTTTTTCTTCTTCTTTTCTTCATCAATGGTTCTATCAGAGTTATTTCTGCCCCCCTGAATAGCGGAGAGGGAAAATGAGAGCTGATTATTCATCACCACTCCTATTTTTATTTCAGTTGACCCGGTTTAGAAATAAGAATAAAAATAATTTCTGGCTACTTATATGGGCCATTCTGCAGTTCTTATGTTGGTTTTGAGTTAGCACTACTTTATTGGTTAACAATTTTGATAAATATGTTACTTTAACTTTTGTTAGTATTAAATGTTACTATACTGAAATACATATATTATCTTTGTGCCCCCTAATTTTATTTTATTTTAAATATATTTTTATTGATTTCAGAGAGGAAGGGAGAGGGAGAGATAGAAACATCAATGACGAGAGAGAATCATTGATCTGCTGCCTCCTGCACACCCCCTACTGGGGGTCGAGTCTGAAACTCTTGCATATGCCCTGACCTGGAATCGAATCCTGACCTCCTGGTTCATAGGTCAACACTCAACCACTGAGCTACACTGGCTGGGCTGTGTCCCCTAATTTTAATAATATCTGTCAGTACATATATCTTCATTAGCAACAGTATGTCAACTGGTAATGTAAAATAATGACATTTGACATCATGTTACTTGGTTTATATTTGTATATTAACTTTGTCTCTGCTATTGGCTTAGATTTAGAGAATTCTAGTAAGAATTTTCCAATAACTTGTTTTTTTTCTAAACATCACCTATGTATGGTTTTAAAAATATTCATTTGTTTTAAGCTAGCTGTATTCATAAGCTATATGCTTTACTTTGCTTGTATTCTTAAATTCCAAGTTCGACTAAATAGGTTTGTATTAGCAATTAATGCTAGCAATATATGGAGTATCATTTTAATCATAATAATTTGGCCAGATAGGGTGATTTTACACAACCTGCAAGTCTACTTTCTTGTGTCATAAAATAAGGTTCTCCTGTTTGTGTGCATCTTCACAAGTTCTGTTAAAAATAGGGCAGTAAAAGTTGATATAGGCTATTTTGGGAATAAATAAGAATTGGCTCAGAGCCTACCAACCTAAAATTCTATTTGCAAATAACTCCTTGATAGTAAGGCTTGAGTGCTTTTTGTGTCTAGCAAATCTCTTGGCTAAATGTCATCATTTTTATGTTTTAATAATGTATGTTTGCTGATTACAGGATATAGTGATAGGTTCAATTTGCATTTATCTGGTTATATTCCTGAAATTAAAGATTTATTTCTCTAAGTAGCCATTATTAGGAGTCTTGAGAGCACAGAAGGCAGGACATAGCTTTTTCCTGTACTCTGAGTGCTGGAAATGGCTTTGGTGGACTGTTTTAAAATGCAATCACCGATCTTCTTTTTTTTTTTTCCATATATTTTTATTGATTTCAGAGAGGAAGGGAGAGGGAGAATTAGAAACATCGATGATGAGAGAGAATCATTGATCGGCTGTCTCCTGCATGCTCCCGTCTCCCACTAGGGATTGAGACTGCAACCCTGGCATATGTCCTTGACCAGAATTGAACCCAGAACCCTTCAGTCCACAGGCTGACACTCTATCCACTGAGCCAGATCAGCCAAGGTGCAATCACTGATCTTGACCTCTGATGGTCTTTTCTGGCCTGTCCTCCTTTTCCATCTGTTATTGAGATAATTTGGATCTCTTCCATTAAGTCTTCTAAGCTCCTGTATTTTAGACTTAACTGTTTTACCTTGAACATTTCTCCTTGATGGATCTCATGAGTTTCTATTATCATCTCCTTCAATAAATAATCTTTTCAGATGCTTATTTAGCTGACTTCATGTGAAAAGCAGTAATCCATTTGTAGGAATGATTAATCCAGGTGTGATTAGATTCCATGTGAACTGTAATCTCAAATCAGACATACTGGCAGAACTTCTAATACTAACAAATAACTCTTTTTCACCTGGTTGAAATTTTATTGAGACTGGGTTGTCTTTATTGCTAAGAGAATGCATCTACTTAAGCATTTTGATCTGTAGTTAGAGATCATTTTTTTTTTTTTTTTTTTACTTTAAAACTCTGCATGAAGTCTAACAGAAGTTGGTTTCAGCCTTCACACTTTCTTTTTTGGTGGTGAAGCCACTTAAAAAGCCCAACAACAGCTCTAAATGGGTAGCTCAGTTGTTTGGAGTGTAGTTCTGTACACCAAAGGTTGTGGGTTCGATTCCTGGTCAGAGTACATACCTAAATTGCAGGTTCGATCCCCAGTCTGGTGCATATAGGAGGCAACTGATCAATGCTCCTCTTTCATATAGATCTTTCTTTCTTTCTTTCTTTCTTTCTTTCTTTCTTTCTTTCTTTCTTTCTTTCTTTCTTTCTCTCTCTCTCTCTCTCTCTCTCTCTCTCTCTCTCTCTCTCTCTCTCCTCCCTCCCTCCCTCCCTCCCTCCCTCCCTCCCTCCCTCCCTCCCTTCCTTCCTTCCTTCCTTCCTTCCTTCCTTCCTTCCTTCCTTTCTTTCTTATTATTCCTCTCTTCCCCTTCTTCTCTCTCTGAAAAAAAAATCAATACATACATATCCTTGGGTGAGGATTAAAACAAAAATGACAACAACAAAAAACCCAACAACAGTAATAATAGTAGGCATCAGGGGTAAGACTTGGGAAAGAAGTGATAGATTCGAAGAAAAGGAGTTAGGGAGCATTCATTAATTTATGCTGGCCCCTTTAAAATTCAGTCCTATTATTATCGAACGAGATCTAGCCTTTCCTCCCTCTTTTGTTGACCTGTTTCAGTCTCACAAACTGGAAAAAGAAAAGTATAATAGAGTAGCAGAGAAGTAGCCATGATTAAAAGACAGCAGGGCCCACTAATGTAAGTGTAAAATTTCACTTCGTTGTTTTACTTTATATACTAGACTTTATAAAATAGCTTCCTATATGCAGAATATAATATTTTAGTGTAAAAATAAAATAACATGGATTTTAAAACCCTTAGCATTTTGACACACATTCATATATACAAGTATCTAAAATTATACTTTTAAATTGTTTAAAGCAGGATATCATGTTCTAGATATAGAAGAAGTGCCCCAAAATATCTTGAGAGTAACCATATTAAAATGTACTGTTTACTATTCCACATGTACACCTTATTATATCTGTAGTAGACAGATTTGAGAGCTGATTATTAGCTCTTTAACCCTAAGGATTTCGCATATTCCTTAGACAGTTATCATTCATTGATGAACAGAGGATTAGAAATATTCAAATGTTTTGTATGTTTTTATATATTATTATTTGTTTCTTTTGCTTTGTTTTTAGCCAGAGGAATATAACATTAAATAGGAATGAGAGTTTTTTTGGAGTTAAAATGTCATTATTTAAAAGTTTTATTATTAAATCAGTTGAGGTGACAATGATTAATAAAATCATAGATTTCAAGTGTACTATTCTGTGATACATCATCTGTATATTGCATTGTGTGCCCACCACCCAGAGTCAAATTTCCTTCCATCTTCATATACTTACCCACTTTACTCTCACTACCTCCCTACCCCCTTTCCCTCTAGTAAGCATCTATGAGTTTTAGTTTGTTTTATCTGTTCATTTGTTGCTTTCAGTTTTGTATCTCAAATATGAATGATATCATATGGTTGTTGACTTTTTCTGTCTATGACATTTTGCTTAGCATGATACTCATAAGATCTATCCATGTAGTCACAAATGGAAGTATTTCATCTTTTCTTATGACTGAGTAGTATTCCATTGTATATATGTACCACATCTTCTTTATGCAATCATTTATCTGGAGGAACTTGGGTGTTTCCATGTCTTGGTTACTGTAATGCTACAATGAACATAGGGGTGCAAACCTTCTGAATGTTTTTTACAGGAAGGTTTTAAGAAGTGAATTTCTCAACCATTTACCTTTTGAAGCATTCCTTAGATAAATCAACTGTATAGCAGGGATAAACTATGAGAATATAATGATCTATACATTTTAATATGAACATGTATAGGAGACTTATGTAAAACTAGAGGCCCGGTGCATGAAATTCGTGCATGGATAGGGTCTGTAGGCCTGGCCAGTGATCAGGGCCGATCAGGTTCCCCGCCTCCATGCCTCCTCCTTCCCTATCCACCTGTGTTCCCCCCACTTACCTGCCTCCTCACCTCCTCCTTGCCTCGCTCCCTCAGCACCCCGCCTTTGCCACTGCTCGCCTGCCATGATTTGTGCTGGCCCCTGGTGGTCAGTGCACTTTATAATGAGCTATTGAACTCCTGTTCTCCCGGCCGTACTCTCAAGGGGACACTGTGCATATTAGCCATATATATAGCCAGATAGATAGATAGGTAGATAGATAGATATAGACATAGATAGATAGATAGATTTCAGTTTTATGAAAGCCTGAGAAATTAGGAGTGGTTTGAAGAGGCATCCCCAAAGTAATGCAGAGAGGCATTAAAGACCAGACATAAATAACTAAGACATAAATTTTTATTTCAGACCATACAATCGTGGTAATCCTATCTAAAAAAGAGGGAATATGCTAATTGACCCTCACACCATCACAAAGATGGCAGTGCCCACAGCGAATAAGGAGGGAATATGCTAATTGACCATAGCACCCACATAGATGGCAACGCTCACAGCCATAAGATGGCGGCACCCAATCCCCTCAGCTCCAACTGGGTGGCCTTGCCGCGTGCCTGCTTCCAGAGACCCCCAGTCACCTCAGCCCACCAGCTGCCCAGGGCCAGCCCAAGGTGCAGGCAAGCCTCAGATGGCGGCTGCCCAGCCGCCCAGGGCTGCCTGAGGCTCAGGTAACCAGGGCTGGCTGAGGCTCAGGTAACCAGGCTGGCTGAGGCTTGTGCTGCCGGCAGTGGCAGCAGCAGAGGTGTAATGGGGCATCACCATCCCCTGATTGCTGGGTTGCCTCCCACCCCTGAGGGCTTCCAGACTGTGAGAGGGGGCAGGCCGGACTGGGGGACTCCCCCCCTCCAGTGCATGAATTTTCATGCACTGGGTCTCTAGTGTTTATAGAAAAATTATGGTTATGATACACTCAAAATTATCTGAAAACAAATGAAAAATGTTTTTGTATTAAAAGTTTGAATCAGCATTTCTTACACACATAGATTGTCTTTTATTTCTAACTGTATCTCACTGTAAACCATAAAAAGACATGGAAGAAAATCCTTTGGATGTATTATATGGTTTACTTAAAGGATGTAAATTAAGCTTTTTTTGTGTTAACATTTATAATTGTTAAAAACTTTTAAATTATATCCAATCAAAAGCTTATACACCACATGAATAATTTTCCAACACTCTCTTTTGATATGTGATGTTTAACTTGGCATTATAGAGAAATATAATGGTGACTGACTATTTTCATGTACAAGGTTTAAAAATGCATTAGAATCTAATGATTCATCCCAGTGTTATACTGCTTGTATCCTGTCAACCCTTAGTATCATTTCACTTACTTTTGACAAAAAAAACATTGGCCATAATTTAGAATTCATGGATTTTTTCTATTTTTTTTTTGCAGTCATTTTATACTTAAAAATGTGTAAGATATACTTTTAGAGTTCAGTCATCTTTGGGTGAAATCTAAAACAAAAGGCCAATTCAACTAGCTGGGATCTTTCAGAATTGAATCAAGGCACTCAGAAATTAACCAGCTGCATTGGTGACAACATGGGTGGATCTAAATGGGATTTGTTTTCATTACTCATAAGGTTTTTATTTAATTGGTCACCTTCACATGTCATTTGATTGCATGATTATGATTTCAGTAAATTATATTTTTATTATTGATACTAAATATTTTTAAGGATCATAATTTATTTAAAAATAAAACTTAATTTTGACTTTCAAAGTTATACTGTCACAGCATATGTAGTTGCATTTCACTATTACTGTGTAGTTCTTGGGTATTTTAGAATTCATATGGTTCACTAAATTTTTATAGCAAAGTAACAAGATAAATACAGGGTAGTTACTTTGTTTGCATTAAAAAAGGTTCTTCCTTGGTAATTGAATGGAAAAAAAGCTAAATGCAAGGCAGAAAATGTATTACTCCTCCAATGCACAATTTTGTTCTGTTTACATTGTGATCTATTTTGTTTACATTTCTATCTCCCCTATAAAGCAGGAAACCTTGAAGGGAAAAAATAGTAATCTCTACTTCCCCAACCACTAGCACAGTATCTGGTACAATGAAATATTCTCAGTAAATTCTAATTGTAATGAACTATGCCTCACAAGGTGGGAATATATTTGCTCAATGCCCTTTCATAATGATTCTTAGTTTATAATTTCAATACCAGTGTATTTTTAATCAGTTTGTGGGATATTCAGAAGTTTGGGCTATTTGATACCATTTTCAGTTGTAAATAGTGTCTACTTACCATAGGGCTCAAAGGTGAAAATTGCATTATCACTTCATTTAAGTGATATTTCCAATCTGTCACTGCCTGATGCCAGAGAAACTAAATTAGAACCTTAGCAATCATCTAGGTGACTAGCAATAACAATCAGAAATAGTATGGAGGAATGGAAATGGAAAGGTACAAGACAACAGAGAGGGGGAGATAAAAAAAACTCAAAAATGAATATTGCAATTGAGTTGATATTGAAGATACAGGGAAGAGAAGACTCAAGAATTATAGATTTCAGGTCTGGATAATGGAGAATTTTAGTGACCTTGTCAAGAAACACAGGAAATGGCTATGTAGTAGGGCTTTTTCATTAGTTTAAATAAATTTGATTTTGAGGTAACTGCAAGAAGGAAAATGTATATAAAGAGAGAAATACCAGAAAATCTGCAACTCAGGAGACGTGCGATATCAGATTTGAGAGTTATAAAATGTTGTAACTGAACAAGAACTGGCATAAAGCTTAATTTGTTAGCTAAAGAAAGTGAGTCCCAGAAGAATGAAGTAATATGGCCAAGATCCCAGAGATACTGGCAAAGTGAAGACTAGAATCTTCATCTTTTCTTAATTCTTTTTTTTTTCTAATTTCTTACATGTAATTAAAGATATAGCAAGAGAATTATTTAGAAAATAATTTTTGGGAAATAAACAGAAGAATAAAAAAGAGAGTGAATATTGAGGTAACTGGCTGTAAGAAGCTTTCTTGGCATGAAAGGGGAGAGTTCTGGTCAAGTTTTCATGCTCTTGAAGTGAGTGTCTGCCTCAGGAAACTGGAAGACCAAATGGTTCAAAATGGGCACAAGCTGGTTAGTTTCCACTTAGTTTCTGTCTCGGATGCAAGCATTTGTGAAGATGATTAGGCCCAGGTAATTTATGCGAAATGATTCCTATGAAGGAAATGAAATGTCTGAGATGCTGGATAGTGCAAGGCAGTCGGACCCTGTGTTGTCGAAAGAACTGATCTCCCACCTCCTGAAATTTCTTGTTCACTTTAGGAGGGAAAGATGACTTTAAAAGTGTTAACTTAAAGTAAAAAGCCAAAATGAGAGGCAACAAGTGTTTACTTGAGATAAAAAAGAATTACAGTCTGGGGCACAGATACAGGCAGAAACCTAAATTATGGAGTGAGAAAGCAAGGTGGGTTTTTTTGGTTTTTTTTGTGTGTTTTTTGTTTGTTTGTTCGTTTTTTATGAGAAAAAGAAGGGAAATACATGCATAGAAGAAAGGAATTTCTATTGGTGCTAACCAGCTAGATTACTCTTTAGCTATACATGGCTGGTTATCATTAGTCCTTGTGGTCATGATGTTTGCTTTCCTGTATCTTTACAACCAGTTGTTTATAAGCCAATGTTGGTTTGGCTCACTTTCTCTGGAATGGCTGCTGTAACTCTATTTTAAAATGGCTTCACTTTTGTCAACTTTTTACAAGGAAGGGCTACTTCGAATTAATAATTTGTATCCTTTTTCCATCCTTTTTGACATTTCTGAGGGAACATGAATGTCCATGGCATCAAAGGAAAGACAAATTAACTTTTTTTATTGCACCCACAAATGTTTATTGAGCTTCTGTGAACGCAGACCTCTCTCTTCTTTCAGGGACACGTTAATTGGAAGTTTGCCTCCTTTTCCTTCTTATTCTGTCCCTATTCTGTGAAATCAGGGCAAATTTTCTGTAGAAAGCAGAATTCTGATCAGTGAACAGTGACAAGGCATACTTCGGTGAACATCTGTGATGTTCCAGGCCCCATGCTAGGAGTCTTACAAACACTGTCTTTTTTAATCATAACAGCAACTCTGTATGGTAAGATGATGTGTTTGTTATGAGTGGTGTTCAAAATCACACTACATTTCAAAGAGAACCCAAAATCCATAGCCTGCCATCCAGGATGCTCCCTGCTTGCTTCATCTATTGTTTTATTAATTTCTATTATTTCATTTCCTGTGTAATATTTTTTCAGGCTACTCTATGTAATCCTCCTAAAGTATAAAACCTGTGCTTCCCTTCTCATGTTTCTTTTTGCAGTTCTCATGATATGACATCACCCAAAATAATTTTACTCAGCCTTACTTGAGTCTTTCTGATGCAACATGCCAGTATCTGTTTTTGCTGTGGTTATTGTGTTTGTAACAAATTATATGTATTTGTCTCATAATTTGACTATATATTATTTCACGGCAAGGAAACCCTCTCAGGAAGCATATATATTCATCTCTATATACCTAACCCTGCTCAGTGTAGGTGCTTGTTCATGGAAGTTTCTTAATATGTTTGTATTGAGTGATGGCCCGCTATCTGCAAAGCACTTTCCTAATGTAAGTTAGTACCATATATTCTGGGAAGGTAAATGAGAGTATAAGGCAAAGTTCATATCCCTAAATAATTTGTACCTTCTCAATAAGGCAAATGTCACAGAGCACAGTCAAATAAGTCAAATATCCACAGTGTGAAAAAACATTTTATAGTGCAGAAATGAAGTAGTTGTTCAAGAACTTTAAAGGAGGGGATGCCACAATAATTTGGGTGGTCAGACCGGACTTTTTGAAAAGGTCAGAGCCTGAGATCAGCTTGAAAGATAAATCACATTTGAATAGGTTGGGAAAGAAGGCATGCCAAATGACAGGAAAAGGGCAATGATGGGCGTGCTTCATTTAGTTTCAGGGATTAAGAAGAGTAGATTTGAGTTCTTGGTTTAAGCATTTAGTCTTAACTTCATGGATGATGGGCATGCTTCCAGGTTTTTAATTTACATGGGAAGAAAATACAGTAGTTATTATAGGACAGTGACGGCGAACCTTTTGAGCTCGGCATATCAGCATTTTGAAAAACTCTAACTTAACTCTGGTGCCGTGTCACATATAGAAATTTTTTGATATTTGCAACCATAGTAAAACAAAGATTTATATTTTTGATATCTATTTTATATATTTAAATGCCATTTAACAACAAAAAAAAATCAACCAAAAAATGAGTTCGTGTGTCACCTCTGACACGCGTGTCATAGGTTCTCCATCACTGTTATAGGAAGTAGCTTTGGAGTCAGATACCTGGCTCTACCTTAGGAAACTTCCTTCGTATTTGTTTCATTAGGTTTCTTCTGCAAAATGGAGATAATAAGAATTCAACTTGGTGGTTGCAAGATTTAAATTATGGACTGCATATAAAGTAATTAGAAGAGAACCTGTCAAATGGCACTCAAATATAACATGCAGCAAACATTAACTTCTGTTAGGAATTTGATCATCGAGCAGCTGTGTATATAAGAAAATTTGGAAGGGACAGTCCATTTTAGGCAGAAAATGTAGTTCAGTGTTAGAGAGCTAATGCCTCACGTAATATTGTGTTTCAAGGTTCTTTACAAGAGTGCCAGGAGAATGAAAGTTAATGGAATAGTATGGTGAGCATTAAAATAAATCTTTTAACAAGATTGGTTATGGTGAGTAGAGGTGATGTGAGATATCAAATAAAATATGAAGTTTTGAGCTTGAAGGACAAAAAACGTGATAATAGCACGGGTTGAAACAGAGAGAAGTGGAAGTTGGATGTAAGATAGTTGATACCAAGTAGTGTATTAAATCTGATGTATGCCTCACACTCAGGACTCAGTGAATGTCTGCTGTTGAGCAGGGCTCCTATTGGTGAGGCTAGTTTTGCTTTCATTTAAATAATCATTATATTTACACTCATTATTTATACTCAACATCCTATCATGAAAGGGAGGAAATGTAAATAAACTGATTTTTTTTTCACTTCAACCCAGAATATTTGCTCAGTTGCAAATGACTATCCTCTGTCCCTTTAATATAGGACTTAGATGTAGTAATTTGCCTTTTATCTAGAAAGGCATTGACTGCTATATTTAACAATATTTTTATTTTGCTCATGACATAGCATATTGATGAAGGCAAATATTAATTTTCAGTAGGAGCATTAATTCCCATAATTCTATAATGACAGCAATTACATAAAAACTTTGAAATCAGATCCAATTACAAATACAGTTCTTACTATTTTATAAGCGTTTTATTCATACAGTCTTCCAAGAGGACCTGTCATGAACTACATGAAACCAAATTTGTATTTCACATATCCAAAGACATACTTCTGAGAGTCCTTGCTAACCATAAAGCTATGCCTGTTGGCTCTTAGTCATCAACTGTCAAATTAAAAATTCTAAAATATTTGAAATATATGACCTTGTTGCCAAAATAACTTCAGGTTCTCAGGAGTAGGATTGGATTAAGTCATATTGTATGTATTCAAAGTACTACCCTATAAGCCAGAGTCAACCCAAATAATTAGAAAGTTAGTCCAAATTGACTCAGAGTTATTCTGAGCTTTAAAGCTAATGGTTTGTGACTTTGTCTAGTTGATGGGGCACTGCAGAGGCTGGAAGGGTGTTATTTTCAATAGGAGATAAATGTACCTGTTCTAGAAAAGGAACTGAAAGTTGCATGTGAGGTTAGCATGTGTAATTTGAATACCAGTCCACCTGTGGTAAGAATAATTTTAAGATTGTCCCTAATATTCCTGCCCCCTGATGCTCATGCCTTGTACAGTCCTTTCCCCTTTAGTGGGAACTGGACTTGCGAATAAGATTATCACTCCCTTCATTATACTATGCTGTATGGCAAAAGGTATTTTGCAGATGTAATACATTTCTTGATCAGTTGACTTGTTGACCTTGACTTAATCAAAATGACCTAATAAGTTAAGCTTTTTTAAAAAGCAAGAAACAGGAGCAAATGTTATTTACAAATTGGCCTTCACAAGACAAACTGTCATGTTTTGGAGAGGGCCACATGCAAGTAATGGCTGGACACTCCTAGTAGCTGAGTTACCTCAGTTCTCTAAGCACGAGGAACTGAATTCTGCCAACAACCTTAATGAGCTTGGAAGAGGACCCCAAGCTCTACATGAGAGTGCAGCCCAGCTAACAACTTGATTTCCAATGTGTGGGACTCTGAGACGGGAACCCAGTTGTGTCATTCCGGAACTTCTGACCTCAGGAGCTATGAGATGATAAATTGGTGTTGTTTTAAGTCACTGCATTTCTGGTAATTTTTTTTTCCATATCAATATAAACTAATATGCCACCTATACATCTATTTTCATTTTACTAAATTTGTTGAATATTAGCCATATTCTGGTGTGTCTAATAAACTGTGCACTGCAGTCTGTGGTTGACAGCAGTAACAGAAATCATGTTATCAGGATGTACTGTGTTGCTCATAGTAAAAAAAATCTATAAAATTATCATCATTGTGAAGTTGGACTCAGCAACCATGACTAAAGGGACGAGTAGTGGTTCAAATCACTTCATCTTGAGCTTGTCCAGAACCAGCCAGTACCCACCTCCTGCCATTGGTGACTTTTATGCAACTAGCAGAAACAGTTTCTCGAGTAATATTGGAAGAATCATGTGATTCTTTGTGTCTTGCTCCAAAGGTGCCCTCTGAGAGAGTTGTACTTGGAGGACTGGGTGTGTTCTCTTGATATCAGAGAAGAGAGAATGTGTGGCAGAGGGCAGAGTGGTAATGTCATCACACTTAAGGAAGGGGCAGCGCTGTGAGCAGCAGTCGGGGCAGGTTTCAAGCCCTTATCTTGTGGAAGCTGCAGCAGAGCGAGCAATAATGAGCAGCAGGTCAGGTGGCATTTCTGGCAGAGCAACTGGCAATTAATGCGAGCACAGTCACAAACAGCAGCCTCAGCACCAGCCAGAGCTCAGCAGGAAGGAGCAGCATCCTGATTTTATCCCTGGGAGCATATGGGATGCTTCATGGATAGGGCTATAGTGTGTGTGTGTGTGTGTGTGTGTGTGTGTGTGTGTGTGTGTGTTAGGGGGGTAAAAAAGGGGCCTGAGATCTGACCATTTTACCAATGAAGGTTATTAAACTATCACATTTGGGTTTGGGTTTCTAAGGTGACATTTGTTACCTGCTGTCTTTGCAGTATGTAAGCCCTGGGTTGTACAAGTTAAAAAATAACTTTACCAGGGCTATTTATTCAGAAGTGTGTTAAATCTACACAACTCTTCTTATCATAGTAAATATGATTTAAGCCACAGAAAATAAATATTAATTGCAACTCCTTATAATCCATGGAAATACTTAAATAGCTTTTGTTTCTTTTCAGATTATCCCAATGACCAAGAGAATAATGCTACTATCATTTTAACCTTTTCTCACATGCTAGTTCATACTCAGCACACTTCTGAAAGAGAAATATTTCTTTATCCATTTTATGTTATGACATGGCTTTCTGATTCTTAAACTATTCCACTGCATTTTCTGCTTTCTGTTTAACTGGGGAAACTCAATTGCTCCCCCTATGTTGACCTCTCTTTGACGTCTTCGAGATTTCCATCTTGATACTCCTTTCAGATGGCATTGCACCTACTTCTTACCCACCAGGCTGAATGAATCCACACTTCAGCACTTACCTCAGATCCATCTCTTCTAGCAAATTGCTTATCAATAATGCACAGATTTGTTAGTTATATGTCTGTCATGATTGTATTTTAGGCCTACTCTCATTTTTTTTTTTTATTAAAAAAATCAATTGATAGTTACTTTTGTTTATATTAGAACTAGAGGCCCGGTGCACAAAAATTTGTGCACTCGGGAGGGTCCCTCAGCCCAGCCTGTGACCTCTTGCAGTCTGGGACCCCTCGGGTAATGACCACCTGCTGGCTTAGACCCACTCCTCAGGGGATTGGGCCTAAGCTGGCAGTCAGACATCCCTCTGGCAGCCGGGAGCCCTCAGGGGATGTCCACTTGCCAGTGGGGAGCAGGCCTAGTTGCAGTTGGACATCCTTAGTGCTGCTGAAGAGGCGGGAAAGGCTCCCACCACCACCGCTGTACTGGCAGCTGGCAGCCTGGCTTGTGGCTGAGCAGAGCTCCCCCTGTGGGAGTGCACTGACCACCAGCAGACATCTCCTGCATTGATCATCTGCCCCCTGGTGGTCAGTGTGTGTCATAGTGACCAGTCATTCCCAGTCTTTCTGCTGTTAGGGTCAGTTTGCATATTACGCTTTTATTATATAGGCTAGAGGCCTGGTGCATGGGTGGGGGATGGCTGGTTTGCCCTGAAGGGTGTCCTGGATCAGGGTGGGGGTCACACTGGGGTGCCTGGCCAGCCTGGGTGAGGGGCTGAGGGGCATTTTCAGGCTGGCCAGACCCCCTTCAGGGAGGGGGGTCGTGCTGGGGTACCTGGCCAGCCTGGGTGAGGGGCTGATGGCCGTTTGCAGGCTGGCCACAGCCCCTTCAGGGTGGGGGTTCACGCTGAGGTGTCTGGCCAGCCTTGGTGAGGGGCTGATGGCTGTTTACAGGCTGGCCAAGCCCCCCAGCAGGGACCCTCACCCCATGAGGGTGTGGCCATCCTGGGTGAGGGGCTGATGGCTGTTTGCAGGCTGGCCACAGCCGCCAGCCACCCAAGCTCCCAGTGGAGGCTGGCTGGAAGCAGGTATCTGGGATTTATGTAGCTTCTATAATTGAAACTTTGTTGCCTTTTGCGGAGGCCAAGGCTGGCCAGAGCAGGCGGGAAGCTTGGCTTCCTCCATTGCCGGGGCAACCAAGCCTCCTGCTTGCTCCAGCTCTGTGGCTGCTGGCTGCCATCTTGGTTGGGTTAATTTGCATATAGTCGCTCTGATTGGCTGGTGGGCGTGGCTTGGGCATAGCGAAAGTATGGTCAATGAACATCTTTGTCTTTTATTAGTGTAGATGAGAGTTTTTCGTTATTTTTATTTTTGCAGTCCTAGCCAGGAATTCCATAGTGATTATTGCATATTAACCAAATCACTCATTTATTGGTTGATCCTCTCATTTTTAAAGAATATTCATGTCCAATACTATATATACTGATATATATGTGTATATGTCATATAGTATGTCACACATGTTTTCTTGATTTTTAAGATGCTGTAGCTTATAAAACTTGATAATTGTGCTAATAACAAAATAAAAGTAATTTTTAGTTTTTTAAAAAAATCTGAGGTTATTTATAGTTTGCATTTTAGTAAAGACAGGGAGGGAACAGCTATTTTTTAAGGAGGGAATAGTAATTTTACTCAAATTAGTATTGCCATTGCTCATGTTTGATAATACTTCATTCATAAAAGCTGACATGTCATGAATTCCATTATTAAATAACTGGACATCCCTTGCTGCCTGTATGGTATGGCATTGCACACTTACTAAGAGGGCAAGATGTAGAGTCAGGTTGCCAAGGTTCAAATTTAACTTCATCACTTGCTGATGATATGAATTTGGTCGTAGAACATAACTCCCCTCCCCTATCTCTCAGTTTCTTTGTTTGTAAAATAGGAAATGGTAGCAGAGTAGTTGTGAGGATTTAAATGAATTCATGTGTTGTTCTTAGAATAGTACATGAAACATACTGTGTTTGATAAATATTAGCACATGTATATATAATTGATCCATATTGATATATTTGATGAAATTCACACTTGCCCTTGAGAATTGTAAGCTGCACAGCATACAAGAGAGTTTTAGTTTTGCTCTGTAGTTTAATGCTATACTGATGTAAGGCTGTGTGTAAGAAAGTGCCTCAGATTCTTTTATGGTTTTTATCTTCCAAAAGGATTAAATTCTTTTTGAGAAATTGTACCTAAGTACCATGACAGGCGTTCAAAATATGCTGCACTTTGATTTTTCAAATGTAGAGGTTGCAGTTTCCTTGGAGGTTACTTTTAGCAACTGACACTAAAAACAAACAACTCCATATTAAATACCTATGTTTTCAGTAGAACATGAGGCAGACTGTTCTGATTTCAAACAACTCTGAATGTGAGAATATTTTTCCAAAAAATGAACTGAAGTCTATATTCTTATGACTTCTACCCACAGTTCTAAGTTCTGTAGCCATATGAAATAGGCCTGAGCTTTAAATATGTATGAAGACTGATACCAGGCCCCACCTGTCTTCTCTTCTTCAAAGCAAACTTCTCTAGTTAAGCTTCACAAGCCCCGAGCTATCTGCTTTCTATTCCCCCAAGAGACTAGTTCATTTTGTTCTGTCTTATTGGAAATGGCAATAAATTCAGGATCTAGTTTTCTGATCTCTCATATTATTATAAAATCAAATTAGTTAATTGTATTTAATCCAAAAGATTTGGAGTAACACTATCTGTATTCTTTCCATCATAAAATAAATTTCAAAAGGTGATATAAAACACTCCAAGTCTTCACTGCTTGAGGTTTATTCTTCTATATAAATGAGTATTGACTACTTGAATTACTTAATATTTGATTGAGGACCACTATATGTAAAATACAGGTGTTTTTTTTTCTAAAAATGTTTTAATTTGACTTAATTTACTAGTAAATCCTAAATTTTGAAAAGTCTGAGTTCATTTTCTGTCCTTCGGTGTAGAGATAACATGGTGAAATATATAGTAAGCTTTTCTGGGAGCATATATACTATTTGTTTTAATGCAGTGGCTCTCAGATTTTATTGTTTATAAAGATCTCAGGGTAAGACTGTGGAAATGCAGGATTAATATAATTATTAATATCCAGTACTTACTCCAAAAGTGATTCTGAGATTCAATCTGTGGTGTAAGGCCTAGGAACCTACGTTTTTAATAAACATGATAAGTAATTCTGATTCAGAGGCCCCATACTTTGGAAAGTACTGTGAAATTACCTGGATCAAGAAAACAAATATAAGTTGGCTATACACTATTGTATTAAAGTGTGTGTACCCACATAAATCGTGGCACCTACCCAAGAGAGAAGCTAAATATCTTCTCACACATGACTTGAAGCCTTAGGTGACTGGATTTCTAAAAGAATAGCAGCATTTGAATAATTGGACTGAATTTAAATGTGAAAGAAGTATTTTATTTACTTTGAATTATCTTCCTGTCTTAACCCAATATTTTTTATTATTGTGTAAAGTCAAAACTAGGAGTAAAAAAATATTAAACTAGTACAGTACTTAACCCCCACACGTTGTTCTTTTTTTTTTTTTTAAATATTCAACAATATTATTCTGTTTTCTAGAAAATTCACAAGTTTGCAAAAGCATTTATACCTACTGACAGCCTTTTTTATTTCTGCAAGTAATTTACTTTGCCAACTTTGCAAGTGCTGCCCTTTAAAAATAGACTCAAATAGTGTCTAACTGATGGAGATAATCCTAAAAGGTCCAGGTGCATAATGGACATGTAATATTGGGGATAATAGACCAACTAAATAATCTTATGTTGATGCTTTTAGGTCAAGTAAGATTCTGCAGAAGGTTCCCATCATCCCTTGCTCCCTCCCCCCCAAAAAACTAACAAAAGGTCATCATTTTAAATTTATTTTTTTCCATAAAGCCTGTCGTGAGTCTCTTCAAATAAAATCAATAATTGTGACAGAATGTCACAGGTCATTACAGATCTCATTCTAAAATTCTCTAGGCACTTTCTTCTCCACATTTCCTTATTGGCCAGTGGGTAGGAAGATGTCCTATTTTATTCCACAATCTATGTGGCGCTCTAGGGTTTGAATGTTTTAGCATTATTTGTGATGCTGCGGGGAGGGGACAGGGATCGTGTAAAAACAAGTCAAGGTTTTTATTATAGAAAATATGGTCTTTCCTATTAATGAAGTCAGGATGGCAGTGCAGTAAATATCTAAGCCCTTTAGGAGATCTTCAGGTGTGGGAGGATTAAATTTCAATTAGGATGGCTCTGATTTAGTTCTTTGAGCAAATAAAAATATGCAAGATACTGCATTTAAAAAATAAACTGTGGAAGTGGAGATAGAAAAAATTAAGAATTTTTAGATTTGCAGATTTATACTTACTTTACCATGCTGTAGTTAGAACATTTAAGTTAATTTGAACTAATCTACCTACCTGGGAAGTTGGTCAACTGATTCAACAAAATTGAATTCCTGAGCAGGTAATTACTTATCATTGACAATGCTTTAAAAAGGCATTTATTTGAGCAAAGAGGGGATTGGAATCCAGGGCACATATTCAGGTAGCAACCTAATTGTGCTCTGGAGAGTACAAAGAAAAGCAGGGCTTGTAAAACGAGGGCTGCATGCACTGTCCTCAGTCCAGTCTTCTTTATGTAAATGAAGGATTCTGGCTAAATTAATAAGGATTGGTTGAGCCCAATAATCAAATGAAAGATGTTGATTGGCAAAATGGGTTGGTTCCTTTCAAAGTAAGAAATCCAGTTGTCATGGTGAGGAGGGGATTAAAGTTCAGGCCTGGGGGGAAAGTTTAAAAGTTCATGGAGAAACGTGCTGGGTGGAACATGTTTAAGACAGACTTCATAGCCTCCAGCCTCCAAATTAGTTCCTGGGACATAAATGACTCCAACTGGCTCCATCACGGCTCCATTCAGAGTTTCTATTTTAGTACACACTTGCCTTGTAATTATTTATATTAAAGTTGTACTCAGTTTTGAGCCAATTGCTGATGAGCTCCTATGCAAATTTTATCTGCATGTTGCTTTTTAGTCATGTGAGAGAATTTTTGTTCAGCCACTTGATCCCTCTGTATCTGGCTTACTGCTTGCATTATTCCTTGAATCCCACCATAGAACTAATATCTTTTTTTAAAATTTTAGTTTGTTTTTAAATAATGTATGTCTGATTTACTAATCAATATTATAACATTACTAGAGGCCCAGTGCATGAAATTTGTGCACGAGGGGCTAGGGGGGATGAGTCCCTCACCCGGCCTGCAACGATGCCAGTGTCCCTCATGGTGCCCCTCCCCTCGCTTCTCTCCATGCGGCCGTGGTGTGGACGCTGGTCTCACATTGCCGTTGCAATGCCGCCAGCTAACCACCCCAGCCACTATGGGCGCCACCATCTTTTTTGTGGAGTGACGGTTAATTTACATATTACTCTTTTATTGGATAGGATAATATTGAAGAAAAGAACCTGTGAAACATCCTATATAATAAACGGCTAATATGCAAATTGTCCCCTCAACTGGGAGTTCGACCAGGAGTCCGATCACGGTGCAGGACTGGCTGGTCAACTGCCTGCAGCCCTTCCCCCCTGACTGGCACTGCCTCCATTCGGCCCCTGCTACCCCAATCAGGGGTGGGGCTAGCCACACCCCATCCATGCACAAATTCATGCACCTGGCCTCTAGTCCTATATAATAAAAGCCTAATATGTGCCCTGACCAGTTTGGCTCAGTGGATAGAGCATTGGCCTGCGGAATGAAAGGTCCCAGGTTCGATTCTGGTCAAGGGCATGTACCTTGGTTGCGGGCACATCCCCAGTGGTGGGTGTGCAGGAGGCAGCTGATCGATATTTCTCTCTCATCGATGTTTCTAACTCTCTATCCCTCTCCCTTCCTCTCTGTAAAAAAATCAATAAAATATATTAAAAAAAAGCCTAATATGCTAAGTGTCTGGTCGACTGGCCGGTTGTTCAACCAATCAAAGCATAATCCTAGCTAAGAATAGACAAACATGGTAATTAACCATACCTCCGCTTCGCTCCCCATTGGCTAATCAGGGTGATATGCAAATTAACTGCCAACCAAGATGGCGGCCAGCAGCCACGCAGCTGAAGTGAACATGAGGCTTGGTTGCCCCAGCAATGGAGGAAGCCAGGTTCTCCGCCTGCTGCGCCCGGCTCTGAGCCTGAAAGCAACAGCTCCGAAATGCAACTATGTTTCAATTATAGAAGCGAAACAAACCCCAGAGACGTGCTTAAAGACAGCCCGGCATTGGAGCTGGAGCTGCAACAAAGTTTCAATTACAGAAGGTAAATAAATCCCAGAAAAAAAAAATTGAAAAAAAGGAGAGACTGGGAACTTCAGTTGTAGGCTTGGCCCGCCTGAAAACAGCCCTCAGCCCCTCATCCAGGCTGGCCAGGCACCCCAGTGGGGACCCCCACCCAGAAGGGGGTGCAGGCAGCCTGAAAACAGCCCTCAGCCCCTCATCCAGGCTGGCCAGGAACCCAAGCGGGTCCCCCACCCTGATCCAGGACACCATTCAGGGCAAACCAGCCGGCTCCCACCCGTGCACCAGGCCTCTATCCTATATAGTAAAAGGGTAATATGCAAACTGACCCTAAGAGCAGAAAGACTGGGAATGACTGGTCACTATGACACACACTGACCACCAGGGTGCAGACGCTCAATGCAGGAGCTGCCCCTCGTGGTCAGTGCGCACCCACACTGAGGAGCTCTGCTCAGCCACAAGCCAGGCTGATGGCTGCCAGTACAGCGGTGGTGGTGGGAGCCTCTCCCGCCTCCTCAGCAGTGCTAAGGATGTCCGACTGCAGCTTAGGTCTGCCCCGCGCTGCCAAGTGGACGTCCCCCGAGGGCTGCCGGGCTGCCAGAGGAATGTCTGACTGCCAGCTTAGGCCCAATCCCCTGGGGAGCGGCCTCAGCCAGCAGATGGCCATCTCCGAGGGATCCCAGACTGTGAGAGGGTACAGACCGGGCTGAGGGACCCCCTCCCCCCGCTCCCCTAATGCACAAATTTTTATGCACCAGGCCTCTAGTATATTAATGATATGCTAAGGCTGCTCAACCACTCACTATGACGTCTACTGACCACCAGGGGGCAGACAGTCGACCAGTTGACCAGTTACTATGACATGCACTGACCACCAGGGCCTCAGGGGTGGGCAAACTTTTTGACTCGAGGGCCACTATGGGTTCTTAAACTGGACCGGATGGCCAGAACAAAAGCATGGATGGAGTGTTTGTGTGAACTAATATAAATTCAAAGTAAACATCATTACATAAAAGGGTACGGTCTTTTTTTTTTTTAGTTTTATTCATTTCAAACGGGCCGGATCCGGCCCGCGGACCGTAGTTTGCCCACGGCTGGCCTAGACGCTCCGACTGGTAGGTTAGCTTGCTGCTGGGGTTCAGCTAATTGGGACTGAGCGAGACGGGCCAGATACACCCTGGAGCTCTCCCACAGTCCCTTGCTGGTCCTGATTGTGCACTGATGGGGTCCCTCAGCCTGGCCTCTCCCAATCTGGGACCTCTTGGGGATGTCAAAGAGCCAGTTTTGGCCCAATCCCGCAGGCCAGGCCGAGGGACCCCACTGGGGCATGAATTCATGCACTGAGCCTCTAGTTAATTATATTTGGGCATATGTTAGGTCAGTCTTTGAAAGACAAAACATGAAGCTTGGTTGGGTTTGCAATATTAAGTTGAACTGAGTATTGCATAAGAGCATTTCATGGAATTGGTTGTAAGGCAGTCCTTTTTGCATAGGAGAGCTCCAAAGAATTAACTATTACCTTTGATAAAATTTTTTCTTTTGTCTTTGTAGCTAGAATAATTTGTTTTACCTGAACTCAGAATGTTTTATAGACCCTCTGAGTCATGTAAAATATCATGTTTCTCTCTTGGCAGTAACTACTGTAATTTTAGTGCCATAATTAAAATTATTCTGTGGTTCTCTAACTGGTATTTGCAGACCCCAGGGTTACAAGGCAATGTTAAATGGTTTTCTTTCCTTTTAGGGAACATAATGAACAGTCCATAAGAATTATGTCACTTTATTGCTTATATTTCATAGATTCCACAATATTTTTCCCCCACATTTAACATTTCTGATGTGAAGATGTCCTTATAATTTTGTTAGAGTTTATTTGATACTTTTTCTTTTTCAGGGTTACATAAGATATTGTAATCTTAAAATAGATGTCATCTTAGAATCAATTAAATAAAATATTATAATATCACTAGAGGCCTGGTGCACGAAATTTGTGGACTTGGTGGTGGGGCTCCCTCTGCCCGGCCTGTGCCCTCTCACAGTCCGGAAGCCCCGCGATCAATCACCCCAAAGAGGTAGGCCCTGCCCACCTGGCAGGCACTCCGCTATGGATCGCCCCTGCAGAGGGAGGCCCCGCCCACCCACCACAGTGCTGCTGTGGGGGAGCCTGGGCCTTCCTCTTTGGGGCGTTTGATCATGCCCCGCAGAGGGAGGCCCCACACACCTGCTGCAGCCCGCTGGTCAGTGGCCTGGGCCTCCCTCTTCGGGGCACTTGTGGAGCCCCCTGGTTGATCGATTGCCCTGCCAGCCAGTGGCCTGGGCCTCCCTCTGCAGGGCAATCATGGGGTGATGGCCAGGCCCCCGACCAATCGCATTGCACCCGCCTTGGCTGGCCTGGCACCAGTGGGTGTCATAGCATGGTCATCCAGAAGGTTGTCCAGATGGTCGTTCTGCTGTTTGGTTGTTTGGTCTGTTTGCATATTACACTTTTAGTATTATAGATTGCAGTTTAGGGAATACTTATCTATATTGGAAAGAAGAGTGTTATTGAAAACTCAAAATGATTGAGTGGATTTAGAGTGAATTCCCAGATTATTATACATAGTCAGATAACTCTAAAATGTAGCTCAATTCCTTATTTTCTGTTAAACTCACTAAATGTTTTACATTCTATGTGTTTAAGTTATCTTTCCAAAATAATATCTGCTCTAATTTGTCTCTATTCCTCCCTTCTTCTATTACTCCTTACCACCATGGTTCTTTCCATGCTTTTCACCATCTATTCCTTTATTCTTTTCTTTCAATATTCACAAATATTAAGGAAGCACATTTTATATTCTAATGACTTTCTAGTTGTTATTATATTGGTTTGAACTCAGTATAACCCTTGATGTCAAGTTGCTTGTATCGAGTCTGCAAGACAGGAAAACAAACCTCTGTGGCAGTGCAATGGTTTACAGAGGTGGGAAAGATATGGCAAGGCATATTCTTTGTCAGAGTAGACTGAGAAGGGAACTGATTTAGTGAAGCTAAATGTGGCACTCAAAGGATAAGAAAAAATAACCGGATAAAAAAAGTACATGGGCCTCAGTAAGAGGAAATGGCAGGAAAGAGTAGAAAATCTACAGAAAACTTTAAGCTAAAATGTCTGAATAGTGATGTTAACTTGTGATGTTGGCAGAAGAGGCCAAAGAGGTAGGAAGACCAGACCATAAAAGGCCGGCTGCATTTTACTGTGGAAGATGCCATCATAAGCTTCTCTGGATGGCAATGTGAACCCAACTTAAAAATTATAAGTGGGACATTATTTGCCTTAAAAAAATCATTCCAGCAGCAGTGTAGAGAATTAATAAGAAGCATGAATATTAAACTGAAGCTAGAGTCTTCAATATGGGGGATGATGTCCTTGATTAGATGAGAGATGATCAGCACAGAAAAGTAAAAGGACAGGGGTATTGGATTATAAACCTAATTACATGGTAGAATCTATGTGCAGTAAGGTTGAGAAGGAGAAGTCAAGATCATTCCTATTTATAGCTAATGACTGTGTAACACTGACAAGATAGAGGGATATAGGTTGCACAGCAGGTGTGAAAGCAGTGAAATAATCATACTTTAGTTTGTGGTCATGGTGATTTTTTGTTTCCTGTGAGATAGCCAGTAAATTGTTTACAAATACAAGCTTGGAATAAAAGCATTAGAGAAATTGTTCTAAACATGTGGCATGAAAATTAATTAACAGTATTTTCCTGTTAAGTCAGACTATGAATGTTTCCTTTTTACAGATGCAATTGTAGTCTTAGAGAAGTTACTACCTGACTCAAATCACTAAAAAGTAGTGGAGATCATTTTGGATTCCAAATATTTCTAACTTTAGAACATGTCTTCCTTCCTTCCTTCCTTCCTTCCTTCCTTCCTTCCTTCCTTCCTTCCTTCCTTTCTTTCTTTCTTTCTTTCTTTCTTTCTTTCTTTCATTTATTTTACATTCTTTTTATAGTGCAGTTTAAGGCTCACAGCAAAAAGTGAGAAGGTACAGAAATTTCCCAGGTACCTACTGCCCCATACATGAATAACCTCCCACATTATCAACATAGCCCACCAGAGTCTTTCAGTTGTTCCAGTTGAATCTACATTGATATTATAATCACTGAAAGTTCATAATTTGTATTGCAGTTCAGTAATCATGTTGTGCATTCTATAGTTTTGGAAAAAATAAAATTATATATATATATAATTATTATTATTACTAGAGGCCTGGTGCACAAAAATTTTTGCACTCGGGTGGGGCGGTCCCTCAGCCCGGCCTGTGCCCTCTCACAGTCTGGGATCCCTCGGGTAATGACCACCTGCTGGCTTAGGCCCGCTCCCCAGGGAATTGGGCCTAAGCTAGCAGTCAGACATCCCTCTGGAAGCCCAGGAGCCCTCAGGGGATGTCCACTTGCCAGTGGGGAGCAGGCCTAGCTGCAGTCGGACATCCTTAGCGCTGCTGAGGAGGCGGGAGAGGCTCCCATCACCACTGCTGTGCTGGCAGATGCCAGCCTGGCTTGTGGCTGGTCAAAGCTCCCCCATGTGGGAGCGCACTGACCACCAGGGGGCAGCTCCTGCATTGAGTGTCTTCCTCCTGGTGGTCAGTGTGTGTCATAGTGACCAGTCATTCCCAGTCTTTCTGCTGTTAGGGTCAGTTTGCATATTACTCTTTTACTATATAGGATAGAGGCCTGGTGCACGGGTGGGGACCGGCTGGTTTGCCCTGAATGGTGTTCTGGATCAGGGTGGGGGTCCCGCTTGGGTTCCTGGCCAGCCTGGGTGAGGGGGTGATGGCTGTTTGCAGCTGGTCACACCCCATTCAGGGTTGGGGTCCCCATTGGGGTGCCTGGCCAACCTCGATGAGGGACTGATGGCTGTTTTCAAGCTGGCCACACCCCCTTCATGGTGGGGGTCCCCACTGGGGTGCCTGGCCAGTCTGGGTGAGGGACTGTGGGCCGTTTTCAGGCTGGCCGGCTACTGAAGCTCCCAGCCTCTCCTTTTTTTCTTTTCTTATTTTTTCTGGAATTTACTTACCTTCTTTAATTGAAACTTCGCTGCTGTCACTGGAGCTGAGAGCCGGCTCCAGCTCCGTGGCCACCACCGGCTGAAAGCAGCTATATGGGGTTGGTTTAGCTTCTATAATTGAAAATTTGGTGCTTTCGAAGCTTAGAGCTGGGCTGCGGCAGGCGGGTAACCTTGGCTTCCTCCATCACTGGAGCAAGCAAGCCTCCTGCTCGCTTCAGCTGCATGGCTGCCGGCCGCCATCTTGGTTGGCAGTTAATTTGCATATCACCCTGATTAGCCAATGGGAAGTGTAGTGAAGGTATGGTCAATTACCCTTTTTGTCTTTTATTAGATAGGATTATTATTATTATGGTATTATACAGAGACTTTTCACTGCTCTAAAAATCCTGTTATGCAATTATTCATTCCCCCACCCCACACACACTTTCTAAACCCAAGCAATCACTAATTTTACTGTATCCATAGTTTTGCCTTTTTCAGAATGTCATACAGTTGGAATTATACAGCTGTAATCTTTTCACATTGACATCTTTCACTGAGTAATATACATTTAAGGTTCCTCCATGTCTTTTCATGTCTTGATAACTCATTTCTATTTAATATTGAATAATATTACATTATATGGATGTATCACAGTTTATCTATCTATTCATGTTTAAGCATTTAATATAGTACCTGAAAAATAGTAATCTCTCATTAAGTGGGAATTGCTAGTACTTGTGACAAAAAGTACTGATTGCAATCATTTATGTATATTGTGGATGTTTATGGTGGCCTGTCTGTCATCATTAATATGAAAACCAAGAGAAATGAATTTTGAAATCAATATGCAAGTCAAATTGACTATGATAATGTAAAAAATAGTTGTAGCATTTTCAAAATTAGCCAGTATTTTATGAAAAATAAAATATATGAAGAAAATTATTTTTAATATCTTAGTTTCTTATATATATTACATTGGGCTTAAGGTAGAAGCTGTATATAATGCTTTTTAGAAAGTTTAATCATATATACATTTTAAAATATGTATATTTTTATTGTTGATAGTATTACAGATGTCTCCCATTCCTTCCCCCCTTTACCCTCCTCTGTCCAGCCCCTACCCCCTCTCCCATGATGACATTGTATGTTAACAAATGTCATATCTGTGCATATAAAAATACATCCATTTGTAGGTAGATAATAAGCAATTCTTTCATAATCTCTTTGATGTTAAAAATATTACCAGATAAAGGCAAATTACTAATTGTCATTCTTTCCAAAGAGGTGGCAGTGTTATCTGGGGAAAAAAGGTAAACAACTGATTTATGTAATAAAAAGCTTTCTTTGTCATATTTATTATCTTTGGTATTTAGAGTTTGAGCTGTTTCCTATTTTTGTTTTAGTTTTATATTCATAATGAAGTTTTAGTAGCTCCCAATTGAGAAAGCACAAATTAGGGTACAGTATCTAGCTGGAGCATTTCAAGGTAACTAATTGTTTTCTATTTCTTAAATGCTACTTGGACAACTTTGCTATCTCATATTGATTTTCCTTTCTATCTTTAAAATAATTGCTCCTGGGCAAAACACAACTATTATTTTGTTGTTCTATACTTATGAAAATGTTAAAGCACAGAGTGTAAGAAATGCCAATGACAGCCAAATCTGTGTGTTTAAAAATTGATTTCTCAGCCAAGGATTCAAATACCTAAATTATAAGCACACATTTCTGTTTAGGGCCTTGGATATGAACCAAGTTTTATTCCTATCAGAAAGGGGATATTTTAAAACCAGAATTAATAAGAATAAAATAAGAATTTGGAAAATGTGTGTATTCATAATCTGTGATTTATATTTTATATCTGGATAAATTTAATATTATATCTAAAAACAGAAAAAATATAATTCAGGAATTTTGAAAGTCATTTAGTGTTTATGAAATGCTTTTAGAATCTCATTCTTGAAAAGAGTTTTGGAGAAGTAGAATTATTATCATTCCTCAGAAAATGCCATTTCTTATTTTAAAATTAGCACTTAACCTATTTAGAAAATCTAAACTAACATGGTAAATAAATACACTAGAAAACAAGCAAAAAAATATGTATATTTGTATTAAGTCTGAGAGTTTATCATGGGGAAATATTAAGATAACAGTATAGTTAGAAAGTTAGATATTCAAATAGGCAGTGTCATGGGATGAATTCTCTCCCCCCCCCGACCCCCCGTCCCTCCCACTCCCCGCCCTATGTTGAAGTTCTAACACCAGTACCCTTGAATGTGACTGTATTAGGAGATAAGGTCTGTGAAAAGGTAGTTAAGTTAAAAAGGAGTCAAAGGAGTCATTAGAATGGTCCTAGTTCAAATGACCCGTGTACTTAATAAGAAGAGGTTAGGACACAAATTACTTAGACTGAGGGACAGCCATGTGAAGACACAATAAAAAGGTAGCCAGGAGAGAGGCATCAGAAGAAACCAAACCTGTGCTCGCTTCGGCAGCACATATACTAAAATTGGAATGATACAGAAAATATTAGCATGGCCCCTGCACAAGGGACACGCAAATTTGTGAAGTGTTCCATATTTTTTAAAAAAGAAAAGAAACCCAACTTGCAGCTTCATTGATCTTGGATTTCTAGCCTTTACAATTGTGATAAAACAAATCTCTGCTGTTTAAGCTCCCCAGTTTATTTTGTATGGCAGCCTAGGAACCTAATACAAATAGCTATCTTACTATGGTAATATTAATATTATGGTTCTTAGAATTCTCACCTGTTGAAAAAGATCTTCCTCTATTAAAGTATTGAACAATTGTAATTAACCTTTAGTTCCATGAATGAGTCCAGGAACAGATCTCTCCGGGATCATCATCTTTCCAGACTTCTAGGAAAGTCATTGGCTATGGGCTAGGCAGAAGAAAAAAGATTATTAAATAAACAATAATTGGAGATAGATAGCATCATCAGTGTACCAAAAGAGCTTAACAACCAGTAATGGTGATAAGCTCTGAATACAAATAATTATAATTTGAGCCAAAACATGCTCAGTGCCATAAGAAAGATCCATGTAGAAATAAAAAGTTCTGAGGAGATAAAAAGTTAATCATTTGTATTCTTTGTTCCAGAGGGCAGATTAAGGAAGTCTCCTTGGAGCAGTGGGCTTAGCTGGATTATAAAGAATGAGTAGAATTTTGACAGAGGATTTTTAAAACAAATTACATTTTATGCATTAGCAATGCCTAAGCAAAAGTACACTTATGGAAAAACCAATCTCACTTTCTTTCCATCCCTGCTATAACAACATCACCCTTTTCCTTTTCCTTTGTCAAGTGCTGATCTTTTCTCTACAAAAGGATATAGACTGGATTTGAGAAGACAGTAGACACTGTGACAATCTGGCATCTAATAGCTATTGGACTGGTATGTTAATTAGTTCCACAGTGAATAAATGATACCATTAAAATTGAATTGCCTCAGGCATGCTTATGTGTCCAGTCCTAATTGTCCCTGGACCAGGACCAGTCTGGGACTGCCTCAGGCAGGCCTGTATTGTGTGGGTTTTTGACTTAGTGTAGAAAAGATTTCATCACATGAGTTTTTGTGATTTTGTATTAAAGTTGACGATAGTGAAATGAAGGATGGACTTAGGGCAGAAGAAGCAACAGGAGGGAGACTAAGTGGTGCTCTGCTTTAACTCCTAGAAATGTTATAGGAAAGAAGTGAGCCAAGACGGGACTGCTGTTAGCTCAGTGGGAAGTAAGAGAAAAAGGGGGCTTTGGAGACAGGTTCAGGGGGGAAGCCTGAGAGGAGCTGCTACTACCCTCTGCTCCCCTGGTTGTAAGTCTCCTGGGGACCCTTAGGAGAAGGAAAGTAAAAAGGTCGTGCCAGAGCACAGGCATGGGCATGCTCCAGAGCAAGGCCACACTGGTATTTTTTGTCTTGAGGATATGTATGTATGTATTTATTTTTCTGTGGGCAAGAATCTTAGGGAAGGGTTTCAGCAGAATGTTAGCTTTCTAGGTGTGTTTTAAATATGTTGATGTATTAAAATGAGCATACAGGAGAGTTTGGTATTACTTTTGGTTGGCTTTATTGTTTGATTTTTACTTGGGGTCTGTCTGGCTCTAATCAGGTCTTTGTTATTTGTTCTCCATCTGTCCTTGGGTTTGGCTGGCACAAATGGTATTAATTGGGTCTCTGTCCTCTATCTCCCTGACCATGGTGATTTAAACTATTTATTCTCTGGTCTGGGGGGAGAGGTATAAGCCATTTGTTCTCCAGTGTCCTTTGTTAGGAAGATACGTTCTTGTGATTCACTAGCTGGCTATAAATTGGTCAAATTTTGTTACCTTATTTATCTTGTCTCAGTTTCCCTATCCCACTTGCTCAGGAATTTCTTTTGCTTCTTACTATCCTGCCTTACTAACCAATTAAATTACTGCTTTACGGTTAGATTTTAAATCTCCCATCAGTTTATAAGAAACATTGAGTAATAAGAGTATATTGTGGTTTTATAAATATTTTTGCTATACACTGTGGCTAGGAAGATAATTTTATTCCATCATTGTTGCTTTTATTTGAAGCCACATTAAGTGACAAAAGAAACATCTTCTCATACTTTAACTGCCAATAAGCTGAATATTATCCTCCTCACCAGCTACAACCTACACCCCCACCAGTTGTAGGCAAGAAAAGTTCACACAATATTGGGAAGGTTCTTATTTAGACTCTAAATCAAGGTATATATTTGACCACTATTTGTTCTTTTCACACATGTAATGTGTGCAATTTAGCATTCCGAATTATCAATCAGTAAAATAGTTACTTTCTTTTCCTGTTTTGTATAGACTGGTCTTTACTAGCTTTTCTTCATTATATAATCCTCAATAAAGTTTGTGGAGCAGGTTCATAAGGGACTATGTACCAAAAAACAAAACTAAACAAAACAAAGACACCTAAATAAAACAAGATAGTTTCGAGACTGTTATAATTTTAATGGTAAAACATCTTGTTTAATTACAACCACTCAAACAGTTAATATTCTATTGATCATCTGCTATATAGAAGATGCATTTAACAACTTAGATTTCTGTGTTATATTACCCCTTTTAGTTGAAATAATTGTGTTATTTTACCTAAAATGTTTAGACTTGCATACTTCAGGGATATTCAGAATACAGATGTATAAGGACCCCCCCCCCCCCCCACACACACACACAATAATAAAGTTGACTTATTAAGGCTGTCTTTTTGGTTTCATGTGAAGGAAGCAAGATTCCAATTTCTTTTCTGGAATTAAAATAATTAACTAAAAATAGATTTGTGTGCAGTGAACTTTTGCAGCCATGGCCGACTTCTGTCCACCCTAGTCACAGCCTGAATTTTTAAGTTTCTGTCAGAAGAGGCAGGAAGTCTTCTGTGTGGGATGCAAGTGAAAATTGAGGACAGTTCAAATGTTGCATGCAAGAGAAACCAGCACCACTTCAGTTCTCAGTTAATTTGCAACTTATGTAAGAAATTGCCATATGACTAGTAAGTATAATATTTTGGCAATTTTTATGCCTTTTTGGAAATCAAGAGGGTGCACATAATTAAATATCCAACACATTTTCCTTCTGACAAATTTGAAATAATGTCATATCAAATCAGTTTATTTACTATCTTGCCAATATGCTAGGGCTATGAAGTAACAATACTGAATCAGATATAGTTCTGCATTCAAAGAGCATATATATTGAAAACAAAAGAAATGGAGAGGATAGGCAAATTCCCATATTTTTTTCTTGATTATTATTACTGTCTTAATGCTTTCTCCAGAACTTCAGCTTCATTAATTTTAAGGCAGTGGCTGCAATTGTTGAGATTTTGTACTACCCAGGGTATATTTGATAATATCTGGATACATTTTTGATTGCCACAACCAGGAAAGAAATACAACAGGCATCTAGTGGGTAGAGGCCAGGGATACTGCTAAACATTCTGTAATACTCAGAGCAACTTCTACAATAAATCAGTGGGTCCCAAATGCCAATAGTGTAGAGTTTATGTGGTTTAAAGAAAGAAGTAACTTGAGAAGACAGAGCATGGCATAGGGAGGCAGTTGTTTCCAGTTCTGTCATCTGCTTTGCTTTGGATCCCCTATCATTTTAAACAAGTCCGTTTCCCACCCTGGTCTAGTTTCCTTCTTTAAGTCTATAAATCTTTAAAATTAATTTATAATTATCTCACTTTTTGAGAGGGGAAGATATAGGGGATTATTTGAAGAGATCATTTAATTAACATTTTTAGGTTATAGTCTTAGAGAATTAACAGTTTATATTTATCAAAGCAGAGATACAAATGGGGTTCACATCAATCCCACTTCTGTGTACTAACAATGAACTATATGAAAAGACATTAAGAAAACAATCTAATTTACAATACCAACAAAAAAAGAATAAAATACTTAGGAATATATTAAACAAATAGATATCTAGTGTTCATCAATTAGAAGAATTAATATTGTTAAAATGTCCATCTTCCCAAAACAATCTATAGAGTCAATATAATCTCTGTCATAATCCCAATGGCATTTTTTCACAAAGAAGTAGAAAAAAATCATCCTAAAATTCATTTTTAACCACATAAGACCCCAAATAGCTATGAGCAAGAAGAAAAAAGCTTTCTGACTCAAAATATATTACAAAGATATAGTAGTCAAAACTGTATTGGAATGGCATTAAAGTAGACACATAGACTAATAGAGCAGCATAGAGCCCTGTAATACACCCATGCATATGTGATCAACTAAATTTTTGACAAAGACACCAAGAATATACATTGAGGAGAGGATAGTCTATTCAGTAAATAATGTTAGAAAACTAGATAGCCACACACAAAAGCATGTAATTGAAGTTTATATTACACCATACACACACACACACACACACACACACACACACACACACAAAACACACTCTTAAATGGATTAAAGTCTTAGTGAAAGACCTGGAACCATAAAACTCCTTGTAGAAAATGGGAAAATGTTGACCTTAGTCTTGACAATGGTGTTTTTGGAATTGACACCAAAAGCACAGGCAACAAAAGGAAAAGTAAACAATGGAATTACATCAAACTAAAATGGTTTGTATGTCAAAGAAAACCATCAACAACTTACAGAATGGGAGAAAATATATATTTGCAAACCATATGTATGATAAAGGGTTAATATTCAAAATATATAAGGAACTCATATAATTCAACGGCAAAAAAAAAAGCTATTAAAAATGGGCAGATGACCTGAGTAGACGTTTTTCCAAAGAAGACATACAAATGGCCACGTGGACGAAAGGGGCCACATGCTGACCTGACAAGCTCAGGGAAGGCCTGCATGGCGGTCTTGCAAACTCAGAGACCTAAAGTCACCACAAAGGATGGTCTGAAATTAAACTTTGACTAAAAGCAGTTATGATGGGTAGTTACATCCTAGGCAGGTATATTCACTGACAGGGTCAACCTTTACCTTAACTGAGCCTATCTGTCTTTTTGTATCTATAATAACATACCCTTGAAATATCTGGGTATCTTGTAACTTACCTTTTTATGGACCCCTTGGGGCACAACCTAATGTGCCTGGGCTCCAAGACAGATACCACAAATTCCTTCATTGTTATGTTAATTATTCCTGCACCCCCCCCCCAAGTATGTATCTCTCATTTTTATCCAATCCCAGGGGTTTCCCTGCTTTGCTTTCTGCTGCCTTTCTAGTCTATCACCAATGGATTTCATGTAACCCACATACATCCCTTTCCTTTGATTGCAATGTATAAATACAGATGTAACCCACCATTCTCTGGAGCATTATCTCAATTCATTGAGGTTCTGCTTCCCAGCATATGTTGACAGTTTGGCTCAAATAAACTCTCAAAAATTCTTTACAGGTTTAGTGGTTTTTTACGTCAACAGCCAGCAGATATATGAAAAGTTGCTCAACATCATGAATGATCAGAGAGAGAAATGCAAATCAAAACTACAAGGAGATACTACCTCAGACCTGTTAAGATGCTATTATCAGAAAGTCAAAAGTTAAGCATGGGAGAGGATATGGAGAAAGAGAACCCTCATGCACTGTTGGCTAGGATGTAAATTGGTACAGCCATTATGTAAAACAGTGTGGAGGTTTCTAAAACAGAAAAAGTAGAACTACCATTAGATCGAGCAATCCTACTTCTGGGTGTATACCCAAGGTAATGGAGTCAGTATCTCAAAAATATGTCTGGACTCTCAAGTCATTGCCGCATTATTCACAATAGCTAAGATATGGAACAACCTGAGTGTTTTTTGACAAATGAATGGATAAAGAAAATGTAATCATAAAAAATAGAATGTATCTAATCCTTAAAAAATAAGGACATTCTCTCAAGACAAATAAACCAGACACCGAAAGACAAATATTCTATGATCTCATTTATATGTGGAGTATGTTTTAGAGTCTTAATGAATAGCTTGGTGACTATAATTAATAATAATGTATACTTGAAATTTATTAAAAGAGTACATTTCAAGTATCCTTACCACACAAACAGATGCAAAAGGTACCTATTTGAGATGATGGTTATGTTAATTAGTTTGATTGTGTTAATCATTTCACAATGTATATTATATCAAAACATCACATTTTATACCGCATATATACAATTGTCATTTGTCAAAAATAAATGTTATTCACAATTTTTCTATGAGTGTGCAAGAATTGAAAGAAGCTTGAAAATATAGAATTCGCATTCATACTTTATATGTGAGGTAACTGCACTATTATGGTCTATTAAATTTTGAAATAATACCATTAATTGTATCTTATGCTTCTCAATCAGATGAAAAGAGGTGGCGCATCTATAAATCTAACTTCTTTTAAAACAACTTCTATTTTAATTCAAGTTTATCTGTAGCACCACAGAATCTATCAATGTTGATGTTGTAAAATGCATTTGACTTTAGTAACTAAAATCTGGGTTTCAGCAGATTTTATTACCTCTTTTAGACTTTACTTTACCTATTAAATAAACACATCTCTTTGGAAGCCCTAGCTGATGTTCATATATTATTTTTCAGAAACACTTTCTGATTTAATTTAGTAGTATAATGATAAATGTAGACCAAGCTCCATATTTTTATATTTTTAAAAAAGTAATTGTAGGAATTAAAGGTAAAACTTATCAAAAAGTAGAATTTAAAGTTGTATTCATTCCTAGATAATTGAATGGACACTTGATTAATTACTGGATTGGAACTTCATGCCCTGGGCTACCTCATTTTTATGCTTTACATTTCTATAATGACTTTATAGGTTAAGATTTGCTAAGGAAAGATAAAGGATGCTGTTACTAGATTTTTTTCTAAGATTTGAATTGTAGAATTATTGGAGAGTTTTAAGACACAGAACTTAAAAAAAATGGGCTTCGCTGCTATGAGAATATAAGTCACTTTTAAAGTGTAGGCGTTAACAGTGTGGAGAATTGGCAGGAGGTACAACAGCAAGTCTGATGAAGTTAACTTGAAGCAAGAAGCTGCAGGCTCACTTCACATATATACCTATTTTTTTAATATTTCTGATTCTTTATTCCTTTTGATAAAAAATTCATATTGACCTTATAACCACGTAGATCATTTCATTTTTTGAAGGGCACACTTCATTTTTTTAAGTTTGAACTTGCTTTGAACATTAGTGCAATATTGGTGGTTTTGCTATATTTCTAAAAGAAGCAGTGGTAAAATCAGCAGTTATAATTTTTAAAGGAAAAAATAATCATTGTGTTTGTCATCATATTTGCCATTAAAAGCTATGAAGTTAAATTTCAGAGAAGTTAAATTTCCTGATTAAATGGTATTCTCAGTCTAAAAACCATTCACAATTGTTCTTTAAAATTAACCTATTAAGAGGTGTAAGTATGCATAAGAAATGAGAGCTCATGATAAAAATACTATTCTATTTATTGTGTGATTAGTGCAGCGTTGCAGATTTTGTGTCTGAATATGTATACTAGAAACATTGTATGAAGCAAAATATAGCTCATAATGAATTATTGGCTTCCTTAATGGGAATTATATTATTAATATCGTTAGTTTATATTTCACTGTTAAAGTTAATGACTACCTCTGAAAGGAAATTTTTTTAATAATTTACTGTGTCAATACATTACAAAGTTGGCTAGTAGTTTACTTGTGTCTTGCTCAGTCCCAATCTGCCGGACCCCAGCAACAAGCTAAACTACTGGTCAGAGCATCTGCCCGCTGGTGGTCAGTTCATGTCATAGAGAGCGGTTGAGCGGCCTTAGCATATCATTAGCATATTATACTTTGGTTGAACGGCTGACTGGTCGAGCAGACACTTAGTATATTAGGCTTTTATTATAGAGGATGAACCCCCTGGAGTTCCACTTTGGCATGATAGCATATGGATCTTTGAGGCCTGGGTGGGGGGCGGGGGCACACTAGAAGGGGTTAATGGGGGGAAAAGGGGAGCATTTGTAATACTTTCAACAGTGGAATATCATTCAGCCATAAAAATGAGTTGAAGTGCTTATACATACTGAAAAATGGGTGAACTTTGAAAATATTCTAAGTGAATGATACAATGAATAAAACACAATATATTATTTCATTTCTGTGAAATACAGCATGGTCAAATCTGCAGAGAAGTAGTTTAGTGATTGTTTAGGGATGGGGATAGGCTAGGGCAGGAACAAAATAGGATTGTGATAACCACAGGGTATGAAGTTTCTTTTTTAAATGAAAATATTCTAAAATTCATGGTGGTAATATTACATATATCTGTGAATGTACTGAAAACCATTAAATTTTAAACTTTAAGTTGATTAATTTATTGCATGTGAATTATATCTCAATAAAGCTGCTATTAACAAAAGCCCTTTCTTCACACTTATACTTCACCTAGCACAGGTACTTTACTCGAAATTTAACCCACAGTTCAGCAACCCGTAGAGAAAAGCAACATTATTTGATAGCAGTTAATGTGCACTTCAAAATAATAAAATAGCTCTGGCTGGGTAGCTCAGTTGATTGGAGCATCATCCCGTACACCGAAAGGTGGCAGGTTTGATCCCAGGTCAGGGCACTGCGGAAGGCAACTGAGGATGTTTCTCTCCTCCCCACCCCAGTTAATTAAAATAAAATAATATGCACTTTATCCCTCAGTAGTCCCAGTAAAAACAGTCATTACCATAAGACAATTAGTGGATTACAAAAGGACTGATGATAGATGAATTATAAGTTAGGTGATTTCTAAGTGGATATTAAGCAGACATTATTTCAATAGCTGCCACTCTTGAATTTTTCTGGAAAGGGTGTCATGGGAGAAGTCAGAGGAAGCTGGAGCCCCAGGATATGCTTTTTCTTTTTCCTTTACTATAAAAAGATCAGAATTGACATCCTATTTATGAAAGTTATGTTTGAGGTATTGTTTAAAATATACCTACTTCTGTCCGTTGGCTCTATTTCTGACCAGAGCCCATTGCCCGTTTCCTCTTGGTAGCCATCAGAAATGAGTAGAGAGCACTTTCCATTGTCCATTGAATCTGGTTCTCTTGTCACTTCAGCAAGAATCTATCAAACCTTTCAAACCAACTTATAAATACATTAATACTGATAGCATCATATACTTTGGCCTTGCGATGTGGTTATAGGGTGAGTGCCTACTGTAAAATCTCCTAATAAGAAAATGACCTGGAAGAAAACCATTTTAAAAGCACATTTGGAAACCAGACCTCTGTCAATAATGGTGCATTAAGCGTAATGTGACCGAGCAACCTGCTACAGTTTGATCAACAAATAGGTTTGCTTACCTGTTAAAAAAGGTTTGTTCTGTCAATAAGTAATAAACAATACTATTTTCCCTTTTTTCAAAATAAATGTTTTTCTCTTTACCTTTCTTCAAAACCAGTGGAAATACCATCAGATAGTTGAATGTCAGATCTGTTTACTCTCTATTTCTTATTACTGCTTAACCAATATCCTATTGACCCCATAAATCATCAATGCCAGATCAGGACTAACTTTGAAGAAAGGACACAGTGCCCATAAAGTTATTTGGCCATGAAGAGGCAGCCTTGGAGCTAGGAAGCAGTAGGGGATAGGATGGAAGCAATTACAATAGTAATGGGAATAGGAGCAATGTAATTAGCAGCTGTGTCAAGGGCAATAATTTGCAGGCATTATGACAATGGAGAGTTGCTGTCTCAGAGAACTTCCCACTCCCTCACCCTCCCCAAAATGTTACTTGTCCTATATTCAGATTAAGGCAGGAGTGACAAATAGGGCTGTGTACTGGAGTCTTTAGGAGAATTTGCCACTATGCGGAGGTCAGCCCCACATTTCAGAATATTTACATCTATAGTTATAACGATGCATGTGAGGACAAATGCTTCTATGGTAACAAAAAGAGGCAGAGGAGAGGCTACAGTCATCCAGGGATAGCCATTGTCAATACCAGTAAAAGTATCATGATCAAGAAGTAGATGATGTCCAACCTAGATTAATTAGCTGTTGACCTGTAGGAGATTTAGCAGTATATCCTAAGACAGTAATTTTCAAAGTGTGGCCTCTGCACAGTGTCAGCATCATATAGGAACTTTGTAGAATTGCAGATTCTTTTTCCCCACCCAGACCTACTGAATCAGACACTTTGGGGATGGGGCTCAACAGTCTGCATTCTATCAAACCTTCCAGGTGATTCTGATGCATAGTAAAGTGGGCGAACTACTATGCTAAAATTGTTCATAAGATGTGAGGGTCACTGCACAGATTAGACATTAGGCATTGCTTGGGAAGGCATGGGGGATATAATAGAACAGTTGGCAATGAATCTTAAAAGGAAAGGAATCAAGATAAGATGTGAGTCCATCCCCATCCACCCCCAACCCCTAATAAAAAACAACCTATTGGGTAGGAAGACATGGATTCAGAAAAATGCTAGGTTTTAACAAGCACTATACAGAGTCAAACAAATATTTTGGCTTCAAATACAGATATATAACCCTCAACAAGCTAGATCCTTATGCCTCAATTTTCTCATCTATAAATTAGTGTGATGATAATGATTATAGCCCTGTAGAGCTATTATGAAAATTAAGTGAATTAGACAACACTCAGAATATGTCTGTCACATAGTAAAGATAGGATAGATATTAACTCACATAATGATATTTATATTATTAAAACTGAGATATGTTTTGGGCTTCCTAAATTATAATTTTAAAGGATTAAAAACATGACTATCATGTAATATAAAATAAATGTGTCAAAAACTTCAAAAAATTCATTAGTTAATGAAGTAACTAGTAAAATGTCAAAACTGGGTTCAAAGGAGATTTTGGAAAACATCTGTCAAGAATGCTGAAATATTTCTAATAGATGTAAAACTGGATAATATCCTACATAGCAATACATTGTAATACTTGGAGTTATCTTTTTTTTTTAATCAGAATAAAACCAATTGCATCTCTCCTGGACAACATTTATATATATATATTTATTATTATGGACATGAATTATTTGTATTACGCCCAGATAAGGATCACTTGAATTGATATCAATTTTCTAGAGGGTAACCTCTAGCCCTACAAAATTTTAGAAAAGCTTAGTCAATAGAAAGTTAATCAAAGATGCACCCACTCTACTATGAAAAAAACAAGCAGTAATTGATTTTACTTACTTCCAGTTCTGGAATTATTTTTCTTGATGGATGTTTCACAAGAAATAGTATAAGCGCCAGGTTATTGCAGTTGATTTATAGGAACAAAGCACAACCAGAAACAAAGGTGGCCTGGCTAGCATGTATGCCCTGGAGCATTTGAGCCTGATAGTGGTTAAAAAAACAAAACAAAAAACAACTGTGAAAATTAAAGAGACCTGTTGCTAGAGCATCTGAATGAACATTACAGCATTTAAAGATGCGTGCATTACAAAAGAAGAGAAATTCACCCTTGATTTGAAATATTTTCATTTTTAAATGGTCAACAGAAACTAATCGGAACATTATCCTCAGATGTATGAAATATTTACTTATTAAAAATAAAACTGTAGCCGAAACCGGTTTGGCTCAGTGGATAGAGCGTCGGTCTGTGGACTGAGAGGTCCCAGGTTCGATTCCGGTCAAGGGCATGTACCTGGGTTGCGGGCACATCCCCAGTAGGAGATGTGCAGGAGGCAGCTGATCGATGTTTCTCTCTCATCGATGTTTCTAACTCTCTCTCTCTCTCCCTTCCTCTCTGTAAAAAATCAATAAAATATATTTAAAAAAAATAAATAAATAAAACTGTAACCAAGGGTATAAGATAAATAAGGATTTTACTGTGGTGTCTGGTGTTATAACATTCACTGTGTTTTTCTCTAATGCAAATGGTATCATCAAATTTGACTTAGAAAGGCCTCAGTAAGAGGTTTTAAAGTATCGCATAAAGTGTGGATGCTGCCTAAGCATGCTATAATTAAGTCACCAATATGGTCTGTGTTGGACAGTGATTTTAATATAGCATATATACAAGGATTAGATGGGTAATTCTCATGTCAGAGACGTGGCTAAGAAGAATAAGGAGATAAAAAGTAATTTGCTTATTTAAAAACCCTGCATCATTATGGGAAAATTATAGCACATCCTTTTCTTTTTTCTTTCCAAAAGTTTTTATAGAAACAAACTGGTTCTTAGGGAAAAACATAGAAGAAATTTATATTTCTTTTTGTTTTTTAATGTATCTCTTTTCTTTTTTAAAGATATTTTTATTAATTTCAGAGAGGAAGGGAGGGGGGAGAGAGAGATAGAAACATCAATAATGTACTGTAAAAAATAATGTATTTCTTTTTTTTTTGATTTTCTGTCATGGAATGGAACAACAGGAGATGGTACGAAGTACTTTTGACTTTTTTCTTAACTATATTGAATTCATTAACAATTTACAGGAATTCAAATTAAATTATTTAGCAATTTGAATAAGGCTATGTACTAAAGATAAATATGATACCATTTATCTAAGAAATTTTCCATTTTATCTGGTAATAAACTATTACTTCAAATAAAGGGAAAATGAATGTAGTAAAATCAATAATAGTCTACGTGAGCAATGACATTGTAGCAGGAATATTTTGAGGAATTTAAAAATATAGTGGGGAGACATGTCTAGGGGATAGAGAAAACAAAAAAATTGAAAAATACAGAATTGGCTACAAAGCAGTATAAGTGTTAAAAGGAAGAAAGATTATATTAGTATGGAAGGGTAATTTACCAGCAAAGTCTTTATGAAGGGAAGAATATTTAAGATGGACTTGAATGATGGTAGAATATAAGTGGTATGTGATGGGAAGATGTACTAGGCTGAAGAAAAAACTGGGATATGTATGTAGATAGAAACATTTAAATAATACATGAGGAATAGGTTACTTATAGGAAAATGGCATAATAATGTCATATTGTATCTAACTTTCAAATGTCATTTTATTTTGTTTGATCTTTACAATAACCTATTAGGTGATATTATAACTTATTTCTGGATTAGTAAGTTACCTGGCTAAAGTCAAATAACTAAGGAGTTAATAGCAATTCTGTCTGATTGGCTTGATAGTCACTAAGCCACATCTCAGGCATTTGGAGTGTTAGATGGGAAAACTTCATGATTTGATTCTAGATTATAGGAAGTGAGTGTAAAGGTAAAAAAAAGTAGTCAAATAGATGCCAATGTTTCATGCCTGGGTGATTTGGAAAATGGTAGCACCATAAATGAAAATAATTTTCATTATAGGACTAGTAATCAAAAGGTGCCAGTGGGCCTGAAGGGAATTACTATAACAAATAAAAATGGATACTTGTATCCAGAATACTGGAGAGATCTGAGCTTAAGACAAAAAAGGGTAACAAGACAAAAAAATCCAGGCAAACAGTGATGTTAAAAATAGAAAGAAGTGGAGCCAGTAAAGAATAAAAGATTAGCCAGGATGAAGCTAGAGCTAAGGGAGTCCTGTGCTTCTGCATTAGAAGGAAAAAGAAAAGAGATTGTGAAGTGAAATGTCCTGTACTCAAAGGATAATGAGTTGTCAATTGTAATACGCAGGATGCCTCTTTAGACACTAGCTGGAGCTGTTTGGTGAAAATTTTAGAATCCAGATTGAAAGAAGAATAGGAGTGACTGGTTGGTAGACAAATGGATGCCAGGGGCATGGATGAAAAAGTTAAAAATTATATTGTATGTCTTAAGAGATGGTCACATTTTTAGTAAGTAAGAAAAACCAAAATGAAAACCCCATACTATTTAAACACTCACATAATAAAACCTGCAGCTGAATTGAAGAAGTAGATAATCAACACATCTACCTACTACATAGAAACAAGCACAAAGAGACAGCCATAATGGGGAGACAAAGAAACATGCCCCAAATGAAAGGACAGGAGAAATCTCCAGAAAAAAAGAAAAGAGCTATGTGAAATGCAGGCAAGCAATTTATCAGAGAGAGAGTTAAAAAAAAAAAAAGGTTATAAGGATGCTCAAGGAACTGAGACCTTCAACTGCATAAAAAATGACATAGGAACCATAAGAAGCAGTCGGAAATTTCTACCTGAAATGAAGAATGCACTAAAATGAATAAACAGTAGGTTGATATAGTATGAGCTGGAAATTACCTTTACAGAGCCCTTTCATATTACTTTCTTCACAGTAGCTCCACTGTTAGCGCAGTTACTATTATCTGTAATTTATGAGTAAGTTTGAACATTGCAAGTCAAAGGAGCTCAGTGACTCCTCCAAGATGCCACAGCAAGTCAAAAGCAGACTGGGAATAGATTTCTGCAGCGCAGTGTCTTCTGGAAAAAGAAGTACCCTTATATACACTTACTTAAGAATTTTTAAATATATTTTTATTGATTTCAGAGAGGAAGGGAGAGAGAGATAGAAACATCAATGATGAGAGAAAATCATTGGTTGGCTGCCTCCTGCACGTCCCCCTACTGGGGACTGAGCCCGAAACCAGAGCATGTGCCCTTGACTGGAATCGAACCGGGAACCCTTCAGTCTGCAGGCCACTGCTCTATCCACTCAGCAAAACCAGCTAGGGCAATTTAAGTATTTTTTAAGTGACTGTAGATATAAAGTCCTGTACTGCCCTATCTGTTCACACACCACTGTCAGTCTTCCTAAATCCAGCCATGGTAGGACCTGACAGGGACCTGAAGGGGCTGTTGCCAACTGGGAACCAATGGGCTGACTGGAATGTCTCCTTTCATTGCACAATGACACAAGTTGTAAAACAAAGGGACAGCAACCACCTCTCTGTAATGTATTTTATTCTTCATGAGGTTTTTTGGCATTAATTTTGATTTTTAAAAATATATGGCTCCTGAGCTTTTTCATGATCCTTTATTTTTTAAAATTGTCAATTATAGTTTACATTCAATATTATTTTTTATTAGTTTCAGATGTACAGCATGGTGGTTAGACAATCATATACTTACAAAGTGATCTCTCCAGTATTTCAAGTACCCACCTGCACCATACAATATTATTGACTACTAGAGGCCCCTGTGCACGAAAATTTGTGCACTCAGGGGGGTCCCTCAGCCTGGCCTGTACCCTCTCACAATCTGGGACCCCTTGGGTAGGGTCCCTAGGCTTGGCCCTGAGATCAGGGCCTATCTGGGCTTTCCTTCCCCCAGCTGCAGGCAACTGGCCCCATCCCCGCCACTGCCACTGCTTGCCATCTGTGCAGCGCTGCCTCCCCCACCTCCCACACCCACCCCTGCCACCAGTGGCCTCCCTCTGAAGACAATAGGCATAGGGTATGATGACTTGGCTGGCCCGGGCCTCCCTCTGCAGGGCTGTCACTGGCCTGATGCACACCTGCCACAGAATTGCCACCGGTGGCCTGGGCCTCCCTCTTTCTTTGCTGGGGAGTGGAGCCAGCCCTGCGAGGGGCTGTCTGCCTACCTGATTGCCCCTAACCGCTGGCCTGCCTACCTGATCGCCCCTAACCACTGATCTGCCTGCCTGCCTGATCACCCCTAACCACTTGCTTGGGGGCGGGGCCAGCCCTACCAGGGGCCCTGGTGGTTCTGGTCTCTGGTTCCAGTTGTTATGCTTATTGTGACTGGCCTTTTATTACATAGGATATTCCCTAAGCTGTACTTGCCGTCCCTGTGACTATCTTGTGACTCCTAATTTGTCTATACCCCTTTAAATTTGCTCCAAAGTGTGTTCCTCACTTATATCACTCTAGTCCCAGCTCTGCAGCACAGTTCCCTCTCCGTTATGCTACTCTGCAGTGTAAATTGCATAAAAGCAAAAGGACCAAAGAGACAGAGGGTGAAGAAATCAAGGGCAAAGACTGATTTATAGTTGTTTTTAGAAGACAGCTTCCAGGTGTTCTCACCTAACCATACCTTGGCTCATGCCATCATAAGGGTGACATATCTTCTTTCCTCTTATTTTGATAAAATCCCAACCATTATTCTAGGCCCGTGGTCGGCAAACCGAGACTCTCGAGCCACATGTGACTCTTTGGCCCCTTGAGTGTGGCTCTTCCACAAAATACCACGTGTGGGCGCGCACGTACAGTGCGATTGAAACTTCGTGGCCCATGCGCCGAAGTAGGTATTTTGTGGAAGAGCCGGTATTTTGTGGAAGAGCCACACTCAAGGGGCCAAAGAGCCGCACGAGCCTTGCGAGCCGCGGTTTGCCGAGCGCAGTTTGCCGACCCCTGGGCTAGGCTTATCAAATTGTATTAGAGTTTTAAATGTCAGTCTCATTCCACCAATTGTGAGGCTTATAAAGCTGAGCTGGGCCTTTTCTTCTCTAGTGAGTGTCAGTAGCACCTAACATGGGGACTGGCCTGCAGCCAGTGGGCAATGATGATCACTGAGTGACAGAATGGTTAAGATGAGTCAAGTCACGGAAATTACTCAACAGGCAGCTTTTCCATCTCCTTAGTTTGAGGTGTAAATTCCAGAAAATAACAAGTTTCCTGGAATGGCTATCGAAATTTCGAGAGTGAGAAACCATAAGATGTTTAGGCACTATTGTTGCTACTGTCATTGGCATTGATACATTAGATAATTATTCGTTTAGTTACATACTTGCACCACACCGGCACAAGACATGTTTACTTAGTTTTTGACTGAACTAGTAAAGCTTGGCCCCAAAGTGTATTAAGCTTTTCTTAGTCATGGCACCCAGATACTACATATTCTAACCCTATTTTCCCCCCAAGTAGAGACATTGTTGCTGAAAACATAATCATTTGTCTTGCTACTCAGGGCCACAGTCCTTTGTGCTAAAGCACTGAAGGACTAATATCTAGTACTTTCACATAGTGATCAGTTTCAAAGTTAAAGATATGCCTTATTCTGTGGCTCTCTCATTCTCAATGGAATGTCATATATGTACTTGGCTATGTGAATACTGTTTCTCTTTCAATCTCATCTTCTTGTTCAACACTTAAGATTAGAAGACAACCTGTTATAATAGATTAAATCCAATACATTAGGTTATAAAATATAGGTTTTATATAGTTTTGCCTAAATTGATTTAAAATGGAAACAAGAGAACTCAGTTCTTTATTTCTGCTCCTCTTTCTGCTTTACCCCTGAAAGATTTAAAATTCATTTGGTCTAAAGTTAAAATAGCTATACTATTTACAAGCAAAGCAAAACACATATGTTGAAAGAACTACAATTTCTTTAAGATATTTTAACAACTCTCTGTTGACACTTTCATTCACTTATTCGTTCACACATTCATTCGTATATTCATACAAGGGTTCCAGAAATATTTATTGAATATAGCTTCAATATTAGTACGTGTAAGTTATAAGCAAACAGGAAGATGTCACGCGCCTTAGTATGTGCCATCATAGTTCTTTCATTTTCATCTCCGTTATTTCACCTTCCAGAGATGTATTTTCCACATAACTCAAATTTTAAAAAAGCTTTCCTCTAATATGTATTCTAACTGAGTGCTAAATAACCTTTAAAACGTACTATACGTTAAAACTTGCCATCAATTCTTTGATGTTGTGGAATACTTCACTAAGTACATCTCAATTATGTCCTTATTTTTAGGCTGCTATTTTAAGTTTCAAAACAGATTAACCAAAGATGTTATATGCATATATGTATAACCCATGGACATAGATAATAGTGTGGTGAAGGCCTGGGGGTACAGTGGGAGATAATAGGGAAAAGGGGGACATTTGGAAGACCTTCAATAATAAAGATAAATTTTAAAAACCCAAACAAACAAAAAAACAGTTGTATAGTAGTCACAGCAAACGATAAACCACTGATTCATGCTACATTGAACTACTCCCTGAAATTAAAAGCAAATTAGTATTTTCTTTAAAATATCAATTAAGATTTAATATCTGTGTTTTCAAGGTGACTTTTAGATCCCCACTTAAAATGGCGTGGTTGTAAAAATGATTTAAATATAACCCTACTAAGCATATTTTAAAAGTATGTAATTCTGTCAGATATATTACCGTTCAAATACCAAAATGCACAAACACTTTCAACAGAATACCAAAATTTGACATTTTAATCTTTTTTCCCTGATTATAATAGAAAAAATGGTAGAAAATTTAGAAAATACATAAAATTATTTAGCAAACCAAAACAAAACTGGACAATGTATCATAACTGATTTCCCTGATGTTGCAACTATTCTTAACATTACGTATTTTATTTGTCACATTTATTCTGAGATTCTATAGATATTTATTAATAGCTATATTTACAATTTTATATTTTATTTTTCACTTAACAGAATTATGTGCTACACATTTTCTGTGGCATTAAAAATATTTTGAAGGCCTAGCTGGTATTCTCAGTTGTTAGAGCACCGGCCCAGGGACCAAAGGGTCATGGGTTCAATTTCTGGTCAAGGGCACATACTTTGGTTGCTGCATCCCCAGCCCCAGTCAATTGGGGTAAGTGCAGGAGGCAACCAATCAATGTGTTTCTCAACTTGGTGTTTCTTTCTTTCTTTCTCTCTCTCTCCCTCCCTCCCTCCTTTCCTCTGTCCTTCCTTCCCCCTTCATCCTTACCTTCCAATCTCTAAAAATCAATGGAAAAAGTATCCTTGGGTGAGGATTAAAACACACACACACACACACACACACACACATTTGTAAGCATTTTGATACATAGATTTTTTTTGTCAGTGCATGACAATTTATTTTGGAGCCCTTAGCATGCTTCTAATTTAGTTTTTATAAAAATATAAATAATACTGCTATAAACAATTTTATGCATTTTAGAGTGTTGCACTTATAGTATAGCTATTCCATTTTGGAGTTCTTCATTTAGATTTATTGCTTAGCAATTTGAAATGTGTTGTCAAGATATTTTTCCCATGAAAATCTTATAGTTACTATTACATGAATAGTCTTTATATTACCTATAATAATAAAAGCATAATATGCTAATTAGACCAGATGACCTTACAGATGAAGCCGGGGCTGTGAGGGAAGCCCAGGTCCCAGGTGCTGGAGGGAAGCCAGTGCTGACAGCCAGGGGAAGGAAGACCTACTCTTGCACGAATTTTGTGCATTGGACCTCCAGTACATTATATTTATGTAATGTATTTCTGTGTCATCATATAGAAACTTGGTTATGTACAGTTTGTATTTTAATGTCTCTTTTCTCTGAAAATGTGTAAAAATATTATCTAGTATGCAGTGATACAGAAGCGTAATCTCATTTTGCGGCAGTAAATGTAATATGAATTGTAATATCTCCTTAAGAAAAGCATGGTATAATGATTTTAAGATAATAAATATAGTTATATCACTCTGCAATGATTTTTCCTGGAGCTTAGTCAACCATCTGCATATGCTAGTCCTTTTCAGCAAATGTGCCTGTGCTTACTGCTCCTGTTCCAGTTCTGGTTTCATCCTCTAGAATGTTTGTAGCTATTTCATGTCCTTTCATTGACCAACTTAATTTTTCTGTCTTTGTTCTCTTCAACTCCACTCAAATATTTTAAAGTTTATACTTTCTTTTCTGACATCAAAATACAGTTTAACTCTATGACTGCATTATTAATTTACTGCAATTATTCCTCTCCTCACCCATCTTCCTTGCCTTATAAAAGATGTATTTTTATCTCCAGATCTTCTCCCTCCTACTTCGTAGAAAGCATTTTATCAACATGCCAAATTGTTTTCTAATTATTTTTCTTATACTTTAATAAATCAATTTTAGAGGCCTATTTGTCGTCTTATTCTTCAGAAAGATTTTCATTTTTCTTGTTCTCCTTTAGACCCATGGAGCCAAAGTTTATTCACTAAGGGAACAGAGCCAGATTCCCCCTGTACCCACCCACTTTAAGCCTTCCTCAGGTGAGGACTACTCACTCCTAACATGGTTTAAACCAGAAAGTCAAGCACATGAATTGCCCTGGGCTCTACAGTCTTACCTAGGATTGCTTGTTGATTGCTTCCCATAGTCTGAAAGGAAAGTTGATATGCAGTTTTTGCAGCCTCCCTTTATTTAGCATACTTTTCAGCTAAGTCAGTGCCGTGTCTTTCTCTCATTTTAATCTACCCTATATAGCACTCAGAACAATTTTCTTAATATTTATTTTCTTCATGTCATACATTACATTGTTCTACTGAATACACTGCAGTGATTTCTCTCTTTTTAAAGGATGACTTTCATATTCATGAACCTGGCTTGCAAGGCCCACCAATAATAGGCCTATTTCTCCAACCTCATCTCAACTCTTCATCTCTACCCTCTCCCGAATCTACCTGTTGCCCAAGCAATAACCTTTCTTTGAAGCCAAGATTAAAAAAATAAATAAATTCTTTAGCCCTGGTAGATTTGCTCAATTGTTAGAACATCAGCTTGCAGACCCTTTGGGCTGAAGGGTCTCGAGTTTGATTCTTGGTCAAGGGCACATACCTCAGTTGCAGGTTCTCCCTGGCCCCGATTGGGGCACATGCAGGAGACAACCAATTGATGTGTCTCTCTCACATCGATCTCTCTCCCTTTCTCTCTCTCTCTCTACCCTCTTCCCCCCCTCTTTCTTAAAAAAAAAAAAAAAAGAGTGGAAAAAAATATCCTCAGGTGAGGATTAAAAAACAACAAAACCACACATTCTTTAATGGCTCAGACCTCTATTTTTGCTTATTAGCATAAGCTTCCTAAATAAACAGAAGAAAGCTAAGACAATTAAAACAGACTATCAAAAAATGGCTTCTGTAGCACATGTACAAAAAATAAGGGCCCGGTTCATTCTCGTTTTAAAAACATCCACACGTGAACTGAATTCTTGCAGAAACTGAAAACACATTTTTAATCTTACTTTCTTCAACATTGATTCTAATTTCAGGTTCCATTTTCACACATACTACTTTCCCATTTCCCTCAACCTCTGTGTTGTGTTTTATTTTGACATTTCCAGATTTTGGCAGCAGTGCTCATCTTAGTCGGTCCATCTGTTGTTGGGCCTCTGATAGTGGGTGTCCAGCCCTGTGCCATGTCCTTTTCACGTGGGGACCTCGGGGAGCAGTGGGGAGAGCAGCACCTGCTCCCAGTGTTTGATTATCCCCCCAGACAGTGCACTTGCATGAAAACAAATGGGAGCTGGTGCTAGAACACTGCCAGGTTCCTGCACTTTTAAAAAGGAGATCGACATAAGAATGTGTAGCGCTGCAAAACTAAAGAGTGTGCGAAGAACAGTTGTCTGAAGGAAATGATTTTTCAACCATGGCCATGATAAAAAGCACATGTTCTTTACAGTAAAATAAAAGAGTTCTATTTTAGCCCTAGCTGGTTTGGCTCAGTGGATAGAGCATCAGCCTGCAGACTGAAGGGTCCCGGGTTCGATTTCGGTCAAGGTTACATGCCCAGGTTGCGGGTTCGATCCCCAGTAGGGGGCAGGCAGGAGGCAGCTCATTCTCTCTCATCATTGATGTTTCTATCTCTCCCTCTCCCTTCCTCTCTGATATGAATAAAAAAATATATTTTTAAAAAGAGTTATATTTTAGGACCTTTTCTAAGAACCTGTACTGTTGTGGGGGGAAATACTTTATAAAAAGAACTAATTCATAATGTGGTACAAGATTGTTATATCACTGCTAAGGAAATGGAAGGATAATGACTATGCATCCTTTAGCTAGTTCACCATGATACATTTATGGGTAACATGTTAGCTTTTATTTAGCCTGATTTTCACAATAATAAATTTCAAATGATTATTTGTTATAGAGTATTGTCTATAACACCTACTTATATCAGTAAGCAGTATCTCATTGATAAAATCCGTTGATACCATTATAACTAAATCTGTTTATTTAAAAAATACATTTATTTATTTCAGAGATACACAGTGTTATGTTTTATGTATATTTTATAGAAATATATGGAACTTTGTAGAGTATATGTGTATAGGAAAGTAAAAAGAAAACACTAAACTCTGAAATAAGAAAATATATATTTTAAATAAACAGATTTAGTAATAAAAGTACCAAGGTTAGTTTCCTCGTGGAGGAGGATGAATGACCACCCCAAAAGTTATGTTTTTTTCCCATGTAGACCTAGCAGTGAAAGCCCAGACATTTAACCTTCACAGTGGCTAGAACTCGTGATGGGTTTCGAGTTACTGACTTATGCCCACCAAGCTCACAGAAGTATTTTGTACAAATTATGTAATGTCAGTAAAGAAGTATTCTAAGTTTAATGTTATTAAGTGACTGTGAGAAGCACTGTAGAGTACTGTTTAAGAAAGATCAAAGACTTAGGCACCAGAATGCCTGGGCCTGAATCCTGTCTCAGTGGCTCACTGCGTAATCTCAGCAGTTATTGTTCCCTTCTCTGCCTCAGTTTCCTCATCTGTAAATGAGAATAATAACCTGGCATAGCTCATAGAATTGTTGTGATGGTTTAAAGAGTTAACTTAGGTAAAGCACTCAGAACAGTGTCTGGCACATAGTCACTGCTCAAAAGAAATGTTCCCTATTGTAATTACTATTACTGTAAGAAACAAGTAAAAAGGGCCAGGATACTCACATTGGGTTTTTGTTCGTTTGTTTGTTTTGTTGTTTGTTTTTGTTTTCACTCTCTGGTAGTAGCTACCAGAGAAACTGAACTTCTATGTCAAGCAAAAATTTGCTCTTTTAGGCAGGAAATTAGGACAAAGATGTTAGTTACATAATTGGATTGTCTAATGCATGTTGAAAGTCTATCTTCTGTTGCATTTTCTTTTTGCTTCTATCTCACCTTTAATTGTGTAATGATGTAACAGTCTCTTAATCTTAGGATTCTAAGATGGTATCAAGCCCGTTATCTCTCCCAACGATATATTGAATTTCACATCTTTTGGTGACTTACAACTACTAAGAGGCTATTAGGCAACAGAAAGTGATGAAGCCTTGCCCTGGGGGGGTGCTCAGTGGTTAGAGCGCTGGCCCAGCTACACCAGCCAGGGCTTGTCCTGTATTTAAATGGCTGAGACTGGAGAAGACATGCACAAAGAGGAACTTACTGGAGTATGCTTTGGGAGTACTAGCTAACAAAACAGTTTCTGAAGGACAGGCAAAACTTGGCTTATAACCTCTGATGAAGTTATTATTGTCACCAGTTTTATGTGAGAAAAGAAAGGGCCTCTGAGCAAATAAACTGTGAAAAATGAAAAACATTTAACCCTGAGAGAGAAAATGCATTCACTGACCTTCTGCTTCTGCATGTGGTGGGGCTTACAAATGGACAGTTTTATTCAAAAGGAAGGAAAGTCATTCTAGGAGTTTGTCATACACAGATTTGTATTTCATGAACATTGTTTGGACAGCAATATATAGCTAACAAGATTTTTGATTCTACCTTAGGGATTTGGATAGAAAGGCCAGAGATGACTCAGTGGCCGGAGGTTGTTGGCCCGAGATTGGTGGCCCAGGTTCAGTACTTCAGTATCAGCTAAGTAGCTTGGGTTTTGATCAAGCCCTAACTTATACACTTCCAGGATCCAGAGAAAAATGTCTTTAATTTTTTAAGTAGCATTTTCCACTTACAAATATATAATTAATATTAATTGCAGAAAATGTAGAAAATAAATAGGAGCAAAGTAAATAAAATCAAAATACTCTATAACTCTTGTCACTTATAATTAGCTACTGTTAATAATTTTAGCAAATATTCCTGCAGTATTTTTTCTGTTTTTATACATATATATATATATATATATATATATATATATACATATATATATATATATACACATAATTACATGTAAGATTTTCAACAAAAGTAGATAAATATAATAGCTTTTATCATTGTTATTCTTTTCCCAAGCTTTTATCATTGTTATTCTTTTCCCAACATATATAATTATGCACAATTTTATGACATGCATTTTTTCTAAAATATAATTAGTATTTTATTATAAAAGTGATAAATGCTCATAAAAATAGAATCTTCTCTTAAGCAAAAATGAGATGATTAGAATCATCAATTTCTCCTCCTAAAGATAATGATAAATATATTTCATTTTTTCTTCTATGTTGGATTCTGTCAATCAGCATTTGAGTGTGCTAAAGATTTTTACATGTTGAACTAAACTATAACAAATATGTATAGTATCCATTATTTATCAGATATGGTTCTAAGAACTCCACATATGTCGTGTGTGTGTGTGTGTGTGTGTGTTTTCACAAAACCTCTGATGAAGTTATTATTGTCACCAGTTTTAAAATGAAGTCATTGAGGCACAGAAAGATTAAGTAACTTATATAAATCCACACAGCTAGGAACTAGCAGAGCCTGTCTCCAAATCCGGGGTATCTGTTTTCAGATTTTATGGCCTTGAATTTATATTCATTTCATGCAGTGATTTATTTCCACTTACCCTTCACCATGAAACTTCTCTAAAGTGTTACTTATATTTTATGCTTGCATTTCCCATATCCCAACCACTCTGTTATAACAATTTACCAAAACAATTGGTTCTTGCTAGTCTCTAATAAATTTCAGGAATCCAGTTTATTTGCACCATCAACCCACCCAGGGCAAGGACTGCTTCTCCTCGCTCTCTTTTTCTTGGTTTATTTGCCTTTTTTATTTTGTTAATTCTCACCAGAAGATAGTTTTCCATTGATTTTTAGAGAGAGTGGAAAAGGGGAGGGTGTGAGAGAGAAACAGAGAAACATCAATGTGAGAGAGATATATCGATTGGTTGCCTTCTGCACAAGCCCGGACCAGGACTGGGGATCCAACCTACAATCTCAGTATGTGCCCTTGACTGGGAACCGAATCCGTGACCCTTTGGTACATACGCCAACATGCTCTAACCACTTGGAAACACAGGCCAGGGTTTTTTTTCTTGGTTTCCATGGTTCATGCTTCTTTTTCTGTTCTACCTATGACATTCCCTGCTCATTCACAGGCTCTGATGTTAGGTCATTACCTTCAACCAAGCTTCCGAATGTTATACAGCTTCAGGGTTTGGCGATAGCTCCTCATATCTTCTTACTCTATATCCTTTTCTTTGGATTTCATCAATTTCCATAGCTTAAAACATTATAGATTTGCTGTTACTCCCAAATGTGTATCTCTGTATCATATCTCTTTTCTGAGCTTCAGACCCATAGGAACAATTAACTCAGCATCATCACTTGATACATTAAAGAATGTCTTTAGAATATTGGATATTCAAATATCTCCTTCTCCCTGTTGTTCCTATCTTAGTAAATGATACAACAATCCAGCCAGAAATTTGTGGCAGAAATTTGGGAGTGATCTTCATACCTCCTCTATTCCTGCTGCCCTCTATCCAGAGAGAGAGAGATAGAGATAGATAGGAGGGAGGGAAGGAGAGAGGGAGGCAGTTAGGAAGATATTAGGGAAATGAACACTATTTTGTTCTTATCCATGCAAATAAATATATATTTTGCTGCCGGGAGCCAGTCCATGCTTGCTGTTTCAAGGGACCTGGCATATATGGCATACTGTTCTTAATATGTTTGCTCACCTTCTTGGCACTATGTGTTTTAACCAAGGTCTCTGAGAAAGGTTGTTTCCCCAGGTAGGGATTTTCCCCTGAAGTTAGGGAGGGAATAAAAACTCTTAACTAAGTGCCAGGGGGGTAATTAATCACTTTAACTATGAAAAATCATGCTTAAGCTACATAATCTTTACTCCCTGGAATGGAGATAAGAAACACCCTAACCTTTGTAATAGAGATTGATAGGATTGAATCAACTGGTATAAATACAGATGTAACAAGACAGCAACACACAGAACTTAGAACACAGAACTTAGAAGACAGAACTTAGAAGACAGAACCTACACACGGAACTTAGAAGACAGAACCTACACAGAACCTAGAGACAGAAGAACTTCGCTGGAGAGAACATGGCAAAAGATCCTGGACTGAACCAGACTGCAAGAGGGCACAGGCCTGGCTGAGGGACCCCCCTACCCCCCGAGTGCACAAATTTTTGTGCACCGGGCCTCTAGTTTAAAATAATTCATTTGTGTATTTATATACTTTTTATTTAATGGTATTTAAAATACCAAACACTCTGAGATTACTTTTTAGTTTAGGAAAATACGTATGAACTGTGATGAGAAAGTGGCTAGAAAAATTATCCTGCTTTAGTCAAAGAAGAATTGACTGAAAAAGAATATCAATTAGGAATATGAAATTATAATCTAAATATAGCTTTAATCTCTGGTGTAAAATACAAGACTTTAGTTGGCATGTTTCTATTATAGAAATTTCTGTTAATGTAATTTACATTATATAGAAACTTACATTTAAAGATTCTACTGAATGAAACAGAGACTTCACGTGGGTGTATAGGGGTGTGAGGGTCTTAGAGAAATAAGCATAGACATAAAAGGAGAGATGAGTAGGGACAGAACCACTGATTAATTTAGACCTAAGAGTGATAACTTCAGTACAAGTTCCTAACAGTATCCAATATTCTATTAGAATCTGTTATTGATTCCTACCCTTCATATTCAGTAATTCCTTTAAAATTAAATGCCTTTTTTTCTTAGTTTTTATGAGTGGTTATGTTCTAATATACTCTGATATTATTCTTATAACTACATATAAATTAAAGGAGGATGAACCCCAATATTTCAATTATGTATTTTGGATAAGAGTTAGTTTTGTTTCAATGCTTGTAAAGGGAACAAAAATACTGAGTAAGTGTATATTCAAGTCAAAAAGAGTATGATGAGAAAAAGAGTTGACACACATCTTATTCACTTTTAGGAAGCAAGGAATAAGAATAGAAATATTATAAGTGCATTATTGCATATAGTTGCACAGTGCAGTCTCATGAGTGATCACAGATTTCTAATATCCTAATTGTGTAGTCTGAACAACTGATTTTGTAATCTGAAAAAAGAACGCATGAACTGTGATTTCAGTCTTTTTCCCTTTCAAGGAACAAAGGAAATAATTTAGACTTTTAATAAGCAAAAAATGATTTTCAGGATGTAAATTGAATTGTAAGAGTGCATGGGCCTTCAATAAACAGAACACCCTAATGCTAAGACTGTAAGTGACATTGATACAAGTGACCATTTGCAGGTAACATTGCTCCCAATTTTTGGATCTGTCAATGAGTCATAGTGATTTCTAAGAAGATTATTAGTGTTAATTATTTCTCAGCTTAAAAAAAAAATAACATTCTGAACGATAATCAAATAAACAGAAAAACAAAAACCCATGTAAAAATTTTATTGTTGACTCAAAATCTTAATAGTAAGCAGGAAACTCAATGGTATTATACTAGTAGTACCAATTCCTTGATTGCTAGCTTTTTCTTTACAGAATTTTGCGTAGGGGCAACCAAGTCTCTGCTTAAATACCTCATTGATGGAAATTATATAAACTTCAAAAATCAGTCCAGTTGGTCTTTTAATGAAAGTTCTTGTGAAAATGCTATTAAGATTTTTCAAATACAAATATGCATGCTGTGTAGGTTTTGCAACCATAGCTTTCCTTTCATTTTAAGTCTAATGGCAAATTTCAACCTGCTGTAGGTCTTATTATCATGCATCAGAAAAGATACTTGGAAAAATAAATAGGCAAGCCTGAAGTTCTCAGATTTTTCTTAATGGTATTGTTGCTATAGTTACAGCTGAACTGTTATATAAAGCAAATTGCTTATTGATGGAAAAATGCTGAGTAGCACAGCAGCATCCTTTTTTTGTGTTTTTATTGCCTTCATTTCCCACTCTCCACTTAAGATTAATGGATTTTTGGAGGTTTATTTTGTTTGGAACAAGCCCTGATTATTTAATTTTAAAATAAATACATTTTATTGACATGTACTAGCTGACAATTGAATATGTTCTAGTATGTTTAATCAAAGTGGGGTTACAGTTTTTATAAACTAACAGAATTTTTCCCACTTGGATGAATATTGATATATTGGTTATTAATATTAAAACTTTGAATAAAATGTTTTTGATTTTACAGAGTCTTCTGCATTTATTTAATATATTAAAAATCTAGATGAAGCATAAACTTTTTTTAAAAATACATATTTTTATTGATTTCAGAGAGGAAGGGAAAGGAGGGAAGAGAGAGAGAACATTGATGATGAGAGAGAATCATTGATCGACTGCCTCCTGCACGCCCCACACTGGTGATCAAGCCTGCAACCCAGGCATGTGCCCTTGACCGGAATTGAACCTGGGACCCTTCAGTCTGCAGGCCGATGCTCTATCCACTGAGCAAAACCGGCTAAGGCTGAAATATAAACTTTTATTATGTTTTGTACTATCAAGATACTAAGAGTATACTAAAAGTAATATCTATTTTAAAAACAAAGAAAAACAAATAGAAATGGTCTGAGAGCATCTATATTGATGACTAGTATGTTAAAAAGCCTACATAAGCATTTATATTTTGTAATTTTCTATGTAGTAAACTAAGTAAATAATAGAAATGCTTTCCATATATATATATATATATATATATATATATATATATATATATATATACATATATATATACATATATAATACATTATACATAATTTATAGTGTATATTTTTTATTGCCTGACTGTCTTTATTTCAAAGAGAAAACCGTAACTTGATATTTAACTATAAGGCAAAATACGAATAGTCATGTGTTTCACAATTGCAAGTGTTACATAATGGTATGTCTGGTATAATCTTTTCAGCTAGTGAAAATCATATATGGCAATGTTTTATTATACACTGAATTCTCATATAATTTAAAGAATCTTGATTAATTTATCTTCAGATTGCCACTGGATCAGAAACATTATGAGTATTTAATGGTATAGTTATTGAGGAATTAAAAGTACAGATAATATTTTTAGACCTAGTTATATAATACATCTTAATTAAATTCCTGACTATATTGATAAAAATAATCTTTGGGATTATTTTTTGGTAAAGAATGCAAAAAAAAAGTGAACCACAGATTTTTACATCTTCTTAGGTGTTTACAGAGCATTTCCCAAATTATTTTTGTAAAGCAAATTATTCCAGTAATTGTGTTTGTATTTAGTGATGTATGATAATGACAATGACTTTTGTTGTCCAAAATGAAATTTCATTTACTCGTGTTGGTCCATTTTTCTTTTCTCATTTCCACTTTAGATTTTACTGTTGCCCTGAGTTTTTCTACCCTCACAATAAAAAAATAAAATTAAATGTACATGTTTAAAGAAATATAAAATTTTGGTGTTACTATAAGTTTTTTCTGTCTTTCAGTTCTTTATTGATATTAAAATGTCCTTGTTGATTATGTTGGCATTCTAATTTTGGTTCTAGGGCTGCAGAAAGAAGAGACACATATTTGAGACCATCCATTCAACATTTCTGATTGGTGAAAAAATACTCTTGTGAGACTCATGATGTATTAAATCTATGTTCTAAATGGATTCATCAGAAAATCCTGTTAAATCCATTGCATTCTTTTTATTTTCCTTATTTTTCGAAGCAAATTATTAGTATACTTATTTTTACTCATGTCCTAATCGTCCTACTTTGATGTGCATTCCTTGATGGAATAAGTATTACAAATACACTTTCCAAATGCTATGTGTACACCATAGATAGAAATAGAAAGAAATATACAGAATCCTATATAATAAAAGCCTAATATGCTAAATGTCCAGTTGACCAGTTGACTATTCAACCAATCAAAGCATAATATGCTAATGATATGCTAATGCCACTCAACTGCTAGCTATGACGTGCACTGACCACCAGGGGGCAGATGCTCCAACTGGTAGATTAGCTTGCTGCTGGGGTCAGGCCAACTGGGACTGAGCAAGATGGGCTGGAAACACCCTGGAACCCTCCCGTGACCCCTCCCTGGCTGGCCAACCTCCTGTGTCCTTACCTGGCCCCAATTGTGCACCAGTGGGGTCCTTTGGGCTGCCTGCGCCCTCTTGCAATCTGGGACCCCTCAGGGTATTTCGGGACCCTCCACTGGTGCAGGAATTTGTGCACCAGGCCTCTAGTAATTACATAGTTGTCATAGTTATTTGTAACATAATAAGAATAGTAACCTCAGTTTCCAGATTAATTTTGGTGACAGTAAAAAAAAAAAATTAGGCTCTGCCTTGTAGTTTTACTCAAAATGCAAGTCAATCATGCAACCAAGAGACCAAGTAAAGCAACATCATGTTAAAAATATTACAAAATAGCAATGATTAAAAATATTAAGTTTAAATGAATATGTACGAGATATAAAGCAAAACATGAATTTAAAGTAGCCAATGAAACTGTAAGGATAAATTCTGTTTCTTTTAGATTGGCACTATTGCCTTCTCTTTGCCTTGAGACCTTAGTAGTGTGTGGGTTATCACTGCTTGTATGTTTATTAAGCATTATTTCAAATCAGGAGAATGAAGTGTTTTATAATAAGATTAATTAGAACATACCTTTTATCCTGTCTGAACTTCAAATGTGTGAAAATACTGAATATACTATACTATCTTGAAATAGTCACTGTGTTAATTTCCTCAACACACCTTTTAACAAGAGCTGTGTGCCACTATGGTATTATATACTGAAAGTAGCAAGAGAGGAGAATTTTGTAAGAATTATATTTCTCCAAAACTCAGGTAAAATAATCATATTTTAAATTGACAAGAATTGCCAATGAACACAGACACAAGGAGGGTAAGGGCATGTGTGGGGGACAGCGGGTAGGGTGGCCAGGGAGAGGTCAATGGGAGAATAGAGACATATGAAATACTTTAAACAATAAGGAATTAAGAAAACAGAATTGCCAATGTAATTAAACCTGTATTCTTGGTATACTAAAAATTTCCTTGTTTACATTAGGATATGCCCTGGACGGAAATGGTTAACACACGCCTGATTTTGGATTTTAGAATCCATTTCACAAAATGGCACAGTGATCCAGCTCTTTGTGTCTGTTTTGCTTTTTAAAATATCAGGTTCTGAATGAAGATTTCTTAAATGTGGCTCAACCAAGTTTTTAAACCCACAGCAGAGATTAACATTGATTTTCTGTAAATAATATGCAAGTATCTCCTTCAGGGACAATTCTGCACATGGGCTGGAGCTTTTAGTATTTGACATAAGGGATCAAATCAGGTTTTTCCCCCCTAAGACTTTTATATTAAAAAGCCACAATTCACTTCAGAGCTGCTTAAGAAGGAATTAAGAAGGAAATTGGTACTGGATGATCATACAAAGAGCAAATTAATCCATAATGTTTAATCATACTAATGTTTTGTAGACAGCATTTTCCTGAAGTTAAATATTTGACTTTTGTCTTTACTCTTTTAGATCAGCAAATAAGAATTATAGTGGCTTACAGATTTCAAAAGAGCCATTATAAAGCAACCTTTTTTATGTCTCTAAAGAAATTGGGAGCTGTAGTAAGAAATGAAACTTAATATATCTGATAATATCTTAGAACAGTAAGTGATTTTTGTCTCTAAATAATTTAAGTTATGCAACTGAAAAGAGTGATGTAGTAGTATGAAAAGCATTTTGAAATTGTTCTTTGCAGAAGACAATGAAACATATGAATGCAATACTATTTTGTATGAACCTCCAATTGTATACTTTACAGAATAAGAACTCATTAAATGGTAACAATTAGAAGCTATACGTATAGCTTTACTTTGTACATGATAGCAAGTATAATGTAAGAAAAAGCACAACGTAAATCAGCAAGGGAAGAATTCTATAATAATATTAGTTGAATATAATCTGTCTCCCTTATAATTATTTGTACATATTTTGAGAGAGTTTTCAGTCTTCAGTTTGCAAAAGAATTAACCAACAATTTATTAAAAGGGCAGATCCATCTTCTTCTACGCCAGGATCCTGCTAAAACAGTTTTGGTGTAGTTCCCATGAATTTGCATGTCCTCACCATAGTTTGGCAAAGGTAGCCCATGAATTACACTGAGGAGCAGAGATATAAGGAACTGTTTTGGTCAGCAATTCAAAAAACTGTGGGGGTAAAGATACCAAACAGTTGGAGCCTGTGAATGTGTCTTGCTCAACTACATGAGAAGTGTGAATGTTATTAAAAATGAAATTTTATTTTAATCCTACAGCACATAGAGAATTATGCCTAAGTGATTCTTGAAAAATCTCCATGTACTTTGTAAAGTTCTACTGTGGTACATAGAGCTACCTTTGACCCAAGTCAAGAGATACGTGACTATAGGCTAAATTAAAAAAAAAAAAATCTTGATTAATTGGTGATTAAATGAAAATTACTATGAAATTTAATAGTTCTATTTGGAGTGAATGCAGATTTTTCACACACAGGAAAAAGAAAAAGAGAGGGTATTTTCCTGGGTCCATCTTTATTGTTAAAGATTTATTTTCTTTTTTATAGTGAGGAGAGTTAAATTAGTCATCTTTAAGGATCCCTCATATTTTTTTAATTTCAGATAGTCTTTTTGAAGTCTTCTTTAAAATCACTGTTTCACTGATTTAGAAAACAGTGATCCAATTCTCCATATACAAAATAGAACTAGAAATTGCTAGATTTAACCTTGGTAAATGCAGTGTAACAAATACATGATCATATAATTAATCTGTTTAATGCTGTTTTATTTGCAGATTCAAGAATGGCTTTGTTTAAATTGCCAAACCCAGAGAGCGATGTCAGGGCAGCTTGGAGACATGGGCAAAATGCCTCCTGCACCATCAGGGCCAAAAGCCTCTCCTATGCCTTTCCCTACAGAACAATCACCTCAGAAAACTGCAATGCCTGGTCAAGGAAAAGTTAAAAAGAAGGAACAAGAAGGAAAAACAGAAGGTGAAAAAATCATATCAGAAAAAGTAAAAGAAATACCTTTATTTGAAAAAATGCTTCCCAAGGTAACCACAGATAAAAAACAAGAAGAGCGTAAACAAGAAAAAGACCAAGTTTTAGCCCTTCAAGAAAAAAAGGCAACCCCTGAAGATAAAAAACTACCTCCTGAAGAAAAAAAACCAACCACTGAAGAAAAACAGCCACCTCCTGAAGACAAAAAGGCAACCATTGAAGGAAAAAAACCACCTCCTGAAGAGGAAAAACCAACCACTGAAGAAAAACAGCCACCTCCAGAGGAAAAAAAGGCAACTACTGAAGACAAAAAGCCACCTCCTGAAGAGAAAAAAACAACCACTGAGGACAAAAAGCCACCTCCAGAAGAAAAAAAGCCACCTCCTAAAGACAAAAAGCCAACCCCTGAAGACAAAAAGTTTCCTCCAGGAGCAAAAACATCAGCTCTAGAGGAGGAACAGAAACAGACTTTACTTAAAACTCAAGTACAAGTTGCTGAAGAAACGCCTGAAGACTGCAGAGTGGCTCCTCAGGCAGTGCAAGAAAAGGAACCACCAGCGATGAAGATGGAGGAGGTACCGCCTGGGGTGCTCCAGACATTGCCTGAGGGAGATGATGGGGCAACTCAAAAAATGAAAGATCAGCCACAGGAAGTTTGTGCAGCGAAGCCTGATCAGGTGGAACCTGGGAAAGAAAAAACGGTAAGTTATGTTTTCTTAACTTTGCACAGTCTTATGTATATAATTTACTAATTTTGACCTAAGAACCTAGAGTGCTTAATGGTAATTATACAAGGAAAATCCTTTGATTAATATATATTTTTTAATATATTTTATTGATTTTTTACAGAGAGGAAGGGAGAGAGGTAGAGAGTTAGAAACATCGATGAGAGAGAAACATCGATCAGCTGCCTCCTGCACATCTCCTACTGGGGATATGCCCGCAACCCAGGCACATGCCCTTGACCGGAATCGAACCTGGGACCTTTCAGTCCGCAAGCCGACGCTCTATCCACTGAGCCAAACCGGTTTCGGCTTATTAATATTTTTTTTCAGAAAAGTGTAACAGTTGATTGCTAAAATGAAGAACTTTTTTGACAGCTTAAAGCATAGATATAAAATTTATTTTTCTAGCTTTTATGTCTATCAGATAATTTATCCACATCCTATAGAGTGATAAAGAAACGTTTGTTACAGTTTTAAGTTATTCCTTTTTCTTTCCACTATGAACATAAAATCAGTATCCTCTTTTAATATGAAATATGTGTGTTTTTAAGTTTCTATTTCCTTATCCACTTGGTTAATTAAGAGTCAACAAGTTCCTTTCAAGTTTCGTTCAACCATAAAATTATATAATTATGATTGCAAAAAGAGTGGAAACATTTAAGACAAATGTCATTTTTTTTAAGTTCGTTTTAGTATTTAGTATGATTTTAATTAATGTATTCTGTTTGTGGTTTTGCTCAATGTGTTTAATATTGAAGGGTTATTTATAACCCAAGCATAATCTGCAAATATATATATATATATTTCTTTTTCTTTAGTAGAAACTTTTAAGAGTGCCCCATCTTAACCAATATTTACAAAAGCAATAATATCAATTTTAGAAGAACTATGATTTTTCAGATTACAGGAAATCTTACATTATATCTGGTTGAATAAATTTATTTATTTTATTTTTATTTTATTTTTTCCCCCATCACCATTTATCTGCCATATACCCATCTCCACCTCCACTGACCCCTCCCCCTACCCTCTGTAATCACCACTCTGTTATTCCTGTCCATGAGTTGTTTTGTTGTGTTTTTCTTACCCCCTTCTTTTTTGCTCAGCCCCTTCACCTTCTGGATGCTAGCAATGATTTGCAGGAAAATGAAATGATTTATTAGTATTAAAAGTTAATATGATAAATCTAATTAGAACCTGTAGTCCATCCAGACTCTGGTTCAGTTGTTCTGTTTTGTTGTTTAAATTTTTTTAACACATGGTTACTAACCTACCTTTGGTATGTGATGTATATCTCATTAAAAAAATTTTGATCTCCCTTTGTTATATGAATGAGTTTATTTGAGTCAGAGAAAGTAGATGCTTATTTATGTATTCCTTACTCTAATATCCTGGTCAGCTACCACCACCACCACCCATAGCCTCTAGCTAACCACTTGCAGAGCTTCATGCTTTTCACCATTTCTCCCTTTGTGAAACTATCCTTTTCTTTCGTGGCTCTTCCCTTAATGTTCTCTCTTTGTCTTTCCGATCATCCCTCCTGAGCTTTTTATTGTGACTATTACTTTCTCTTTCCCAATCTACATACCATGAGGTTTCTTGTTTTCTTTCGAGTTCTGTCTTTTCTCCTAGTGAAGTCACATGGACAATTCCTAAATCCGCTTGTGTACTTAGACCCTCTTTTCATTGTGAGACCTGCATTTTCAAATACCCAATAGATTTTCCCACTTCAAAGTCTGATTGCAAGCTGGAAGTCTGTACAGAGGCAGTTTCTGCTTCTGACTTTTCTATTTCTGATAAAGGCACCACCATGCACCCTGTCTCTCATTTCCCAGGATGAGTGATCTGAGATTTCTTCTTGCATGCTCTTTGCTCTCCACATCCAGCTTATCACACTCCAGTTCATTAGCTCCTATTCCTAAGGACACTGTCCTATGCATGGCCTTCCTGACCTTTCACCAGTGATTTAAATAATCTCTTACTGGCCACTATGCCTTCTGTTTCTCTCTTCTCCAGTATGTACTCATCAGGTAATTATGATTTTCCAAGGTTTGGACAGTTTAACTCTATTGCTCACATACATCTACTGATTCTCTATTGCTTGTTAAGTACAATCTGAACAATGTGTCCTAATGTTTTGTTAATGCACTAGTTTTTATATTATTTTGCACCTTTATCACTTTCTATCATTTTTTTCCTGACTTTTTCTTTTATTTTATAACCTCAATATATACATCTGTATATATATACTTATTTTATTTCTAAATTAAGTGTATATACTAAGTTACTAACATATTATTTACTATATAAAATATTGACATATAAATAAAATAAAAATCAGTGAAATAAACAAAAATTATTTTATTATATGTATTTAAATGTAAATACTTTTTTTAAAAAATATATTTTATTGATTTTTTTACAGAGAGGAAGGGAGAGAGATAGAGAGTTAGAAACATCGATGAGAGAGAAACATCGATCAGCTGCCTCCTGCACATCTCCTACTGGGGATAGGCCCGAAACCCAGGTACATGCCCTTGACCGGAATCGAACCTGGGACCCTTCAGTCCAAAGGCTGACGCTCTATCCACTGAGCCAAACTGGTTTCGGCTAAATGTAAATACTTTTGACCACATTAAAATTTGATTAAAGATAGTGTTTTATAGAGAACATTGATTGACCATGCTTCAATATTTTAGAAAATCTGGGTCTGAAATATTTTGATAGAGTTATTTGAAATTGAACTTCTAAGTTAAGCTTATTTTTATATTTTGATATTTAGTTTTAATGGCTATTATAACAACAACAAAAAAGATAGCTCACAAGCTTATACCAGAATTGGAAGAAGTGGATCAAAGATTGTACTTGCCAAATCTTTCTGTTTTCTAAGTTTGAAATTGAAAACAAAATTTTTCCTTAATTGTAGAAATTCAACAAATAAATGTTAATCTTCCTTGAAACCAATTATCAGATAATGAGGTGTTTTAAAATATTTTATTAACAAATGTCTTTGAAGCTCACCAGAGTTCTTTATCTGAAAGATCTATAAACAGTAAAAATATTCTCTGCAAAGTTTGTTAAATGAGCAGATCTGAAAGCCTTTAAGAATGACATGCCATTTCATATAGCATAATCACATAATTTCCAAAAATCTGTATCTTCAAAGGAGTGTTTTCACATATAATTTTTTGAAGAGACAGCTATTGTTTATTTTTTTCCTAATTAAAGGAAGCATATTGCTGGTAACCAAAAGGTAGCATATTGCTGGTAACCAAGGTTTACTTTCTTCCTAAATACCTAATAAGTAGTATATTGCTGATAACCACTTGTCATCACCCAAAAGTTGGGCAAATTTTCAATTCTTCTACTTTTGTTAAAAAGGAATTAAATCTTCACATTTACAACTTTTCAAATTAATTTCCTGTGAGGTAATCAGTAAACCTCTGTGGCTAAAATACATAGTTATTCTCTAAATCAGTATAAAATATTAAAGATATACTTCAAAATATAAAGGTCTCAGTAGTATGCAACGTGTGCTACATCTGTAGAATCATAAGGCACTCTCTGCATTTCTAGCTTACTTGTAACTTGTAGAAGTAAATGAATTTTATATGTATTGCTATCTCTATAACCTTACCCTTTAAAAAAATAATTTCAGTCAGAAAAGCTATTCTTCAATAATTAATATGTAGGTTTTTTATTTTTTGTTTTTTAATGTTTTCATTGATTTTTAGAGAGAGAGGAAAGGAGACAGAGAGAGAGAGAGAGAGAGAGAGAGAGAGAGAGACATTGATGAGAGAGAAACATCAACATCAGTTGGCTGTCTCCTGCACACCACACCCCCTACTGGGGATTGAGCCCTGATCTGGAATCAATCAGTGACCTCCTGAGGTCAATGCTCAACCACTGAGCCATACCAGCCAGGCTAATATGTAGTTTTTTATTTAAAAACATATATACCTTTGTTATACAAGTCCCTCAATATGGAGGCTATCTACATTGGTATATTATTTCTTTGTGTCTCACAATAGTACTTTTTAAAGAGTTTTATTGAAACAATTATTGAACATTATAAACTGAACATATTTCTATTATTATATAACCTTTTGTTACTTACTTTGCTCTAATAAGATTTCCCCAAACCTTCCAGTTATTTTTTTTTGTTTCTTCTAATAATATTTGCTAATGAAGACATGCAGTTTGATTTGTCACCATATTAGTTTCTACATATTACTTTAGCTATTTTTACATGGCAGAAAAAACAATTTTCACCAAATGACATATGACCTTTTTTCTTACATTATTCAGTAAGAAAATGCATATGAATATTATGTCTTTATTACTCAATTTACTACAAATTTATGAAGTACTAGAATACTTATTTGCTGAAAATAATGTGAGTTTCTGATCCTGTCATATTACTTACTATAATGCAAAACACATTGTGTGTGTTGGCAATGTGTTATTAGCAATAATAAATGTAAATATAGTTACTGAATAGTTTTCTGGTACCATCAAACATTTTTGGCCAACTTGTGTCAGAACTGATTCAACTTGGTAATCATTGCTTTTACCTTGTAAAGTTACTGATGAACAGCTTATAACAATATGGAGAGTAAGCTTCTTTATTACTGTGCTTTATGTTTCTTACATTATTAGTATTATCCTTAACACATGCTTTTTTTGTGAAAATATTTTTAAAGGATATTTTGTTTACCACTTAACTATTATAGAAAAGGTGGTTTAGTTGAAACTGGGTAATACAAGCCACAAACCTGCGTAACAACAACAACAAAAAATAAGCTGTTATATAAAGGTGAGCAAATGAAATGACCACCTCACTATATCTTTTCCTTATAGTATAACTTCCAGTTTTCTCCCAGGATTCTCACAGACCATGTGACCAACTAACATGAGAAACAAAGAGTGGTGTCAGTCTTTTCATTAAAGTTAGCAAAATATAACTTTAGATTGAAAATACAATAAAAATCTTAATGTTTCCTTCTTATAGTCCATTAGATAATTTGGTGTACTTGCTCAGGTTTCTGTATCCCACGGTCAAGGCTACAGACAACAGTTGAGCTTGGCTTTTTCAGCACTCGGAAGTATGGCTGCAGTATAACTTCAAACAACCTAATATTGCCCACAAGTAAGAAACAGAAAACCAGTCACTAGGCCTTTGTGTAACTCCTGAATGTAACTTGTGTGCTCTCCCGCCTGAACCTGTACGTAGTCCTTCTCTGTGCCCTGACAGTGCACCCTTCCTTCAGCCCTGTTAGGAAAGTCCCACCTGGGCCTCTAGGCCGCTCCTCTCCCTAGGGGCACTCACTTTAGCTGCTGAACTCCCCATATTGATCAGCTTTAAGTTAGCTTTTGTTGGAAACAAAAATAATACTCTTAACTTACCTGTTACTATATTCTGTGTACTATGTTAAGTCCATTCTCTATCATTGAACCCACATAATTAATGATAAGGTAGATATCATAGCTGTGTTAAAGAGGGGTAAGCTCTAGGAAACAGCAAAGCTAAGATTCTAGTCCAGTTCTCATTACAAAAGCTGAGCTTCTCAAACACTATACACAGTGCTTCTTTCTTTTTTAAAAATTGTTGATAGTATTACAGATGTCCCCAATTCCCTCTTCCCTCTTCCCTTGGCCCCTCTCTTCCCAGCCCCTGCCCCATTTAGGTCTTCACCACTATTGTCTGTGTCCCTTGTTTATGCATATCTATATATATATATAAAAGCGTAAGCGACCGTTACTACCAGACGATCAGATGACCAGACGATCAGACGACCAGCCGGTAGCTATGACGCGTACTGACCACCAGGAGGCAGATGCTCAATGCAAGAGCTGTCCCCTGGTGGTCAGTGCGCTCCCACAGCCAACCTCCCATGGCCAGCCAACCTCTGCCATCCCTCCCCCAGGCCGGCCGGCCCCGGTTGAGACTGGGTGAGACAGCTCCGATCATATAAAGTCTTTGGTTACTCTCTTTCTGTCCCCCACTCCCCTGAGATATGTCAGTCTGTTCCATGCATCCATGCCTCTGGGCCTGTTTTGTCCATCGGTTTATTATGGTCATTAGATTTCACATATAAGTGAGATCATTTGATATTTGTCTTTCCCTGACTGACTTATTTCAAACTGCATAATATTCTCCAGGTCCTTCCATGCTGTTGCAAAGGGTAAGAAACACAATGCTTCTTTTTTTGATACGTTTAACATACTGCCTTTTCATTATTATACTTATTTATATCTCTTGGCAGCTCCCACTATAATCCCAAACACTTCGTGTAATTTTTTACTTTGTTAATATGTTTATTTATTTATTCATTAATTTGTCTCTGTGTGATTCATATTGTTATAGTATATCGTTTGCATTTCTTTGCTGCCACATCATTTTCTTTCCATTCATTCCTGTCTTTCAAAATGTTTTGCCAAGTGGAATTAAAATTTATTCTGAAATGTAATAAATAATTTGAAAGGTACATTCTTTTTAAAATTTATCTTTATTGTTGAGAATGGTGCAGTCTTCTTTATTTTTTTAACTTAATAATTTTAAAATTACATGTTACTACAGAATTCTCTCTTTTTACTGACATGCTTAAACAGAATACTGCTTATCTGCATTTGATACATTGAAACACTGTAGCTTTCTTGATAAAACCCAAAATTTGAACATTCTTTAGCATAAACTTTAATTTCTGGTTACAATGATCCAGGGGTTAGCATTCAAGTTCTATATAGGCAGTGTATGTAATGGCAGCATAATCAGATAAGATTAAAAATTAAGAGGTTTTCTGTAGTAAAAAGCATTCCCATGTAGGTGGGATTATGATTTTTCTCTCCAGGCTCAGTGAATTTTATGGACTTAATCAGACTAGCAATCCATTTTGACCAAAACATTCTATAAATGATTAAAGATTTTTCTTTCGTTATTTTACTTTGGCCCGTTAAAATAAATGACTTAGGGGCAATTAACCAAAAACTTAATATTGCATCCTTTCTTTGTACAATATTATATTTAACCAGAAACTTAGTTCTTAACACCAATACTGTTCAGGTAACTTCTGTTTACTTTCAGCATGAGAGGCTAAAGGTTTCCTTTGGGAACAGGGCAGAACTAAGTGTGGCAGTGCAGCTGTGTCTTGGCATATTCCTCACCACTAAGGATGTCTCGAGACGTGACGTTGTGGAAAGAGTGTCAAATGGGTCTCAGCTTACTGCCTCTCAGCAGTAGAATATTGGAAGGAAAAAAAATTCTCTATTCTCTGCTTTCTATTGGCAAGTAAAAATATTAATTTTAACCACTGAAAATTTTAAGTTATTATTTCATATACACAGACTAGGAAGGCTTAATAGCCATATTACTATACATGGAAAAAGCACAATACATAATACAAAATAAAAGACAGTATAATATAGTCTAATGGAAAATGTACTTAGAAAAATACAGGGAAAATGTATCCTTCAGGGAAGCTGAAAAATAACATTTCTATTAAAAAAGTAAGCTTAGCCGGAACCAGTTTGGCTCAGTGGATAGAGCGTCGGCCTGCGGACTGAAAGGTCCCGGGTTCGATTCCGGTCAAGGGCATGTACCTGGGTTGCGGGCACATCCCCAGTAGGAGATGTGCAGGAGGCAGCTGATCGATGTTTCTCTCTCATCGATGTTTCTAACTCTCTATCTCTCTCCCTTCTTCTCTGTAAAAAATCAATAAAATATATTTAAAAAAAAAGTAAGCTTAAATTATGGCTGTTCCCACTCACTGCCTCGATCTAAGATGACAAACAAAATTCTCATGCACAGGGTAGATACCTGGACTTTTATTCTTATGTAATAATTTCAAGTCATTCCAGATGTATTTTGTAAGAAATGAAATGGATAATTTCAGCATCCGATTATCGATTCAAATGAAGAAAATAATAAATGTAAGGATATTCAAAGATATATATACATATATGTATATGTGTTATATATGTATGTAACTTAGAAGGAACCCTTTGAATATATTCACTTCATTGAACCTTAAAAAGTTACTAAGTGGTTTAATATTCTTCTCAAAAGTAAATTTGCAGCCACACATTTTTAAAAATATATTTTTATTGATTTCAGAGAGGAAGGGAGAGGGAGAGAGATAGAAACATCAATGATGAGAGAGAATCATTGATCAGCTGACTCCTGCACGCCCCACATTGGGCATGTGCCCTGACCAGGAATTAAACTGTGATGTCCTAGGTTCATAGGCCAACATTTGACCACTGAGCCATGCTGGCCAGGCACAGCCATGCATTTTTTAAGCAACTAAGATAAAACTCAATCTTTTAGTTCTAGAGAAATTTGGGAGAAAATGATCCCAATTATTCCTTCCTCACATACATCCTTTGATCGTGTTTCTCAAGTTACAGTACTTCAGACATCCATTTGAAGCTTGAATAATTAGAGAAAAATCAGACCCAACTTACACACTGTGTTTTACATTCTTCTCAGTTCCATCTACTCTTTCATTTTTTATCAAATTATTACCTTGTTAGGAAACATAAATTATGAAGCAAGGTTTTGCTCTGTTAAATCTGTATAGACTGGTTAGCCACATGGATACAAATTGTACTAGTCCTCACATCAGGTATCTCATGAAGGAGAGCGGATAGCCACAAGAAGGACAAATGGGGCGGACAGATGAGTACCTCATTGTGCCTGTCTTGGTATATGAAGGAAAGCATTTTGTTTCCATTTTAGCAGCAGGATTAAAGATGAATGTATAGCTAGCTGCCTTAAATCAAAGAGGCAAAGGGCCTGATTTATGTATGCTCTGATGATTAATAAGCTAACAACAAAATGAAGAAGCAGGCCACTCACCTGTGTCAAGAGACATTACACCTATGCTACTTAGTATGATAAAAATTGACTTTATGATTTTTTTTCAATATATTATAGTACAGTAAGTACATGACCAAATGTTCGTTCTGAACAGTGTAGCCAAATGTCTCTTGGTCACCTAACTTGATTTCCTTATTAACCACTCTAAACATTGTATCTAGACCCACAAATCTGTAGTGCAAAACCTTCCCACATTTTGCCACCTTATAATATAGAGGAGTCCTTGGTGGGGGGAAATCATCACAACATCATTATAGGTAAATTATGAACGGATCCTGTGAGAAGGCAGAGGGGGAAGGAGGTAGAACATATTTACTAAAGAAAGAAGGAAAGGATGAGCACAAGGTGAAAGGCTACATAAAGGGTATTGTAAGGCAGGTATTTTGTTATTTATGTGTGTTAGTCTTCTGTATAATGTATCTTCATTTCCTTTGACACATTATATATTTCTGGTCCTAATCTTATTTTTGTAAAATGTCACTAGAATATTCAGAACCTATTGTATAAAATTATAATTTATATTTTATTATACTCAATGAATTGTTATATATAACAATAGTAACACTTCTTATATATGTATAGCTTCCTTACGTTGTTATGTTTTATGATATATGCAGACACAAAATAAAGAATATAAATTACACCATCAAACTTTAATTATGAAAGATCATTTTCTTGCCCTTTTATTGAAAAGGAGCTTAGATACTCCACCCATGTGCTTATGGTGTTTACAGTGATTTAGTGAAACTTGGGAAAGAAGACAAGGAAAGACATAGGAAGTATATTGGACTCAAAAAAATATGCTCTTGCTTTCTGTGGAATGCAAGGATATAGAAATGTCCCTCCACTGTGACCATCCAGAAAGCTTTTATTGGAAGACTGTTTTGTAATGCTTACCTCTTCTGTGTGTAGCTCTGAAGAGAAAGGAGCCACAGTTGGTTGGGGACTCATTAGCCCCACTAGTATAGTCTCATAACTGCAGATAAGTAACCCTTCTCTGCACAGACATCTGAAATAGTCCAGATAAATTAATTATTGATCAAAGAGTCGGCATTGCTTTTTGGACTAATGGTGTGAAAAATATGTCAGACTGTCTTTTTTAATTGAGTCATGTTGTAAATTCAGCAAAAGTATTTTACTCTATGATATGTTCAAGATACATATCTAACCATACAGAATAAAGATAGGTAGTAAGATGAAAATGGATGTAAAATTAATATCAAGCCAACAATTTTTATATTTGAGAACTTTATAGATAAAAAGAGGATGAGGAGAAGCAGTCAGAGAAGGAGAAGGATAAAAAGAAGGAAGAAAAGCAGGAGGGAAGGAATGCAGGAAAGAAGAAAGATGTTTTTGAATGTTTGTCGTTTGTTACCTGACCTGACACCTGTTCATTTTGGCTGTAGATAGATTGGAGGAGCCCATGACTACACACCCACTAAAATATTGAGATGGTTAGTTCAAGATACAGACTTAGTGGAATCCAGGGTGACTCCATAGGCCAGTGTCAAATAGAGCATGTCCTGTGCAGCTCTTCACCTTCCTCCTTCCTTTCCTAGGGCTGTTTTGTTGTTGTTGTTGTTTGATTGATTGTTTGTTTTTTATGTTCTCCTCTGAACATGCAAACTAACTGGATCAGCTGGGTTTCATTTTGCTCATAGTTGTTTTTTTTGTTGTGTTGTTTTGTGTGTTTTTTTTTCATTTAGACTTATGCACAAAGTCTTTATGTTTAACATTTTTTTTAATTTAAGGCTTCTGATTCTTGAATCAAATTGTTATCCTTGTCTTAGCAAATAAAATAAGTAGTTCAAGCCTATGATTTGTCTACTCTGTGTCCCAGCTCCCTGAAAAGCCCATATGTCCATTCATACAGTTAGTTGTTGTGCTGGTTGAAGGAAGCTGACTTTGAAATACCATAGAGGTAAAAATACAAGTATTTTCAAAGTCAGAAGACATTTATAAGAGATATTTGATAAATATCTTTGAAGTGGGATACTGAAGATAAATGTGATTCACAACTCTACAAAAATAATAGCTATTTCTCTTTTACTGAAGCTATGAGCCAGACCAATTACTTTTTCAAAGTTTACAATTTCTAAACAGTCACATTTTATAGCATTATAATATTAACTGTGATGCCAATTAAATACAGTGTTTTACATTTTTTAAAAAATACAGCCTTGCTTGAATATCTCTCAGAAAAAAAAAATAACATTCTTTGTGGTCGGTGGGGCAAATATCATTATGGCATCAGATGATATATACTTACTTTTGTTAAGTCAATTTTCCAACATCCCGTAAGTCTTATGGCCACATGAAGGCCCATCCTCTGATTCTTCCTTTCTTTGCCTGTCCTCATAATCCAAAAGTACTAATTATGTCAGTGGAAATATATCATTAAAATTTTTCTTTAATAATTTGAATTATATCCCAAAGTAAATATGCTGAGAAAGAAAAATCATGTGTTTGAAGGAAAATGATATTGAAATATAGAAGGATAGAGCACTAGTGGACTAAAAGTGTCATTTCAAATTGACAATTGACATTTAATCAAATGAAAACTAATCTTAATCAGTATGTATTAACTATTTTCTTTTTTCCCCCATGCAAAGATTTATTTAAAACAGTTGAAAAAGTTTCATATACTTTTTTTCTCTGTTCATAATAGTTATTTGGGAGTAATGGAGAGGCCATTTTATTAGTTTAATCATGTTAAGTTTTCCTGTATCTTTTCCTCCCTGCTAGGAAAAGGAAGATGACAAATCAGACACGTCAAGTTCTCAACAGCCAAAAAGCCCACAAGGTCTAAGTGACACAGGATATTCTTCTGATGGCATATCAGGTTCACTTGGTGAAATCCCAAGTCTTATTCCAAGTGATGAAAAGGATTTGCTCAAGGGACTCAAAAAGGACTCATTTTCACAAGAAAGCAGCCCTTCCAGCCCCTCAGACTTGGCTAAGTTAGAAAGTACAGTCCTCTCCATTTTGGAAGCGCAGGCAAGTACACTTATTGAAGAAAAGTCAGAAAAGAAAACACAACCCCAAGAGGTTTCTCCTGAGCAGCCTAAGGAGGAGCAGAAAACTCAGAGTTTAACTCAAACACTGGAAACTACAGTTTCAGAAGAGAATCTCAAAGAGAGTCAAGAAGCAAAAGATACTTTTACAAAAGATGGCCAACAAGACACTCCTCCCAGAAAGGACCACAAAGAAAAATCTGACTTCGTTGATGACATAGCTACAAGAAGACAGCCCTATGATTCAGTTGAAGACAGTAGTGAAAGTGAAAACTCACCTGTTCCACAAAGAAAGCGGAGAACTAGTGTCGGTTCATCAAGCAGTGATGAGTATAAACAGGAAGATAGCCAAGGATCAGGTGAAGAGGAGGACTTTATTAGAAAGCAAATCAGAGAAATGAGTGCTGATGAAGACGCTTCAGGTTCTGAGGACGATGAGTTCATAAGGAACCAGCTTAAACAGATCAGTGGTATTATTGAGAGCCAGAAGAAGGAAGAAACAAAAGGAAAAGGGAAAGTAACAGCAGGGAAACACAAGCGACTGACTCGAAAAAGTAGCACAAGCTTTGAGGAAGATGCAGGGAGGCGCCATTCATGGCATGATGAAGATGATGAGACATTTGACGAAAGTCCTGACATTAAATACAGAGAAACTAAAAGTCAGGAGAGTGAAGAACTTGTAGTTGCTGGAGGAGGAGGGCTGCGTCGATTTAAAACAATTGAACTCAATAGCACAATAGCAGATAAGTATTCTGCAGAGTCATCACAGAAAAAAACAGCTTTGTATTTTGATGAAGAGCCAGAATTAGAAATGGAAAGCCTGACAGACTCTCCAGAAGATAGGTCAAGGGGGGAAGGATCTTCTAGTCTTCATGCTTCTAGCTTCACTCCTGGCACATCCCCTACATCAGTGTCATCGCTGGATGAGGACAGTGACAGTAGTCCAAGTCACAAAAAAGGGGAGAGCAAGCAGCAGCGCAAAGCTAGGCACAGGTCACATGGTCCTCTTTTACCGACTATTGAAGATTCTTCAGAGGAAGAAGAATTGAGAGAGGAAGAAGAATTATTGAAGGAACAAGAAAAGCAGCGGGAATTAGAACAGCAACAAAGAAAAAGTTCTAGTAAAAAATCAAAGAAAGACAAAGATGAACTTCGAGCTCAGAGAAGGAGAGAAAGACCAAAGACACCACCCAGTAATCTCTCTCCTATTGAAGATGCATCTCCAACAGAAGAATTACGTCAGGCTGCAGAAATGGAGGAGCTCCATCGATCTTCTTGTTCTGAATACTCACCTAGCATAGAGTCAGATCCAGAGGGTTTTGAAATAAGCCCAGAAAAAATAATTGAAGTGCAAAAAGTTTATAAATTGCCCACAGCTGTGTCTCTATACTCACCAACAGATGAGCATTCTGTTATGCAGAAAGAAGGTGGCCAAAAGGCATTAAAAAGTGCTGAGGAGATGTATGAAGAAATGATGCATAAAACCCACAAATACAAAGCTTTTCCAGCTGCAAATGAACGAGAGGAAATGTTTGAAAAGGAGCCTTTGTATGGTGGGATGCTAATAGAGGATTACATTTATGAGTCTTTAGTAGAGGACACATACAATGGTTCAGTCGATGACAGTCTGCTAACAAGGCAAGAAGATGAAAATGGATTTATGCAGCAGAGAGGGAGAGAGCAAAAAACAAGACTTCCAGAACATATTTATGATGATCCTATGCAGAAAATTACAGACCTCCAGAAAGAGTTTTATGAGTTAGAAAGCTTACATTCTGTTGTACCTCAAGAAGATGTTGTTTCAAGTTCTTATATCATCCCAGAAAGCCACGAGATAGTAGATCTGGATAGTATGGTAACTTCTACCAGTGAAGAAAAAAAGTTACTAGATGCTGATGCTGCCTATGAAGAACTCATGAAGAGGCAACAGATGCAGTTAACACCGGAATCCAGTCCAACCCAGCCCCCCATCAGGGACGACCTGACAGAGTCCACTATGGACTTTGATAGGTTGCCTGATGAATCTTTGACATCAAGTATTCTTTCAGGAGCATCTCTTACAGATTCAACCAGCAGTGCAACACTCTCTATTCCAGATGTCAAAATAACCCAACATTTTTCAACAGAGGAAATTGAAGATGAATATATAACTGATTACACAAGAGAAATTCAAGAGATAATTGCCCATGAATCACTGATTTTGACCTACTCTGAGCCTTCAGAAAGTGCTACATCTGTCCCACCCTCTGACACACCTTCCCTCACATCATCTGTTTCTTCGGTTTGTACCACAGATAGCTCCTCACCCATTACTACCCTGGATAGCATAACTACAGTTTATACAGAGCCAGTAGACATAGTAACTAAATTAGAAGATCCTGGGGATATTTCTTCATCAACATATTTTCAAGGCAGCATCATAGACTACCCAGAAGAAATAAGTATATCTTTAGATCAGACTACTATACCAGATGGTAGACCTAGTACTGATCATGTTGCAATTTCCTTATCTGATATGACACCTTCTATCTTAGAATCTGAAGAAACTAAACCCAAGGGGCTAATTGCTGACACTATTTCCACTGACTTATCTATATCTGAAAAGGACTCAGTGAAGAAAGCCAAGAAGGAAACTGGGAATGGAATTATTCTGGAAGTTTTGGAAGCTTACAGAGATAAAAGGAAGGATTCTGAGGCTGAACTAGCTAAAACTAGCTTATCTGAAACCGTGTTTGATCAGCCACCTTCTGGAATAGCCTTTCCAATGAAGGAGCAAGTTTCAACTGCATGCTTTGTATCTGGAGAGATCTTTGGTCAAGCAAAACCTGCATCTCAGTTACCATCTGGCGGTCCTTCTGTTTCCTCTCTTCCAACTAAAACACACCCATTCCTACGAAGTTCTTCTTTGGACACATCAGCTCAACCTCCTCCTCCTCCTCCACCTCCACCTCCACCTCCTCCCCCTCCCCCTCCTCCTCCTCCTCCACCACTTCCTCCACCAACCTCACCTAAACCTGCTATTCATCCTAAGAAAAAGTTAACAGTTACAGTTCCAGTGACTCTAACTATGACAGCTGCATCTCTGGTTGACACTGTTACTACTATAGAGACCACAGCTGTTCCAAGGAGTAATGGATTACCTATAACAAAAATTTGTACCACTGCACCTCCTCCAGTTCCTCCTAAGCCATCTTCCATTCCATCTAGACTTGTATTTACCCACAGACCTGAGCCAAGCAAACCTCCCATTGCCCCTAAACCCCCCATTACTCAGCATCCAGGAACTACACAAAAACCAACAGATACACACCCCAAACCAACAGGTTTATCTTCAAATATGACATTAAATTTAGTCACTACAGCAGATTATAAATTGCCTTCCCCTACCTCCCCACTTTCTCCTCACTCTAATAAGTCCTCACCAAGATTTTCCCTCATGGAAACTTACGTGGTTATCACGTTGCCATCTGAACCTGGGACTCCAACAGACTCTTCTAGTCAAGCAATTACCAGTTGGCCCCTGGGATCACCTCTCAAGCATACAATTGCCACTGAACCTATATTTTCTGTAGTTCCTCCTGTGACAGCTGCAGAAATGTCATATTCATCAGAACGGAGCCTGTACATCTCAGGGGCTTTGGAGACATTTTCTGCTATCCCTGTCACAATACTATCTTCATGTCAAGCAGCCCCAATTTCAGTTACACAGTTTCCTACAACTGAAGTTTCTAAGGCTGAGATTTCAGCAACCAGAAGTACAGTCCCTAGTGTTGGTCTCAGCAGTGTCTCTATACCAATTCCTCCGGAGCCTCTTGCTTTAGATACCCTACATTTAGAAAAGCATCAGCATAAAGAAAATGGAAAGTTGCAACTTATCGGTGATGCCATCGATTTGCGTACAGCACCAAAAGTAGAAGTGAAAGTGACTGAAAAATGTATGGATCTTTCTGCTTCTGCAATGGATGTGAAAAGACAGACCACAACAAAAGAAGCCTATGGGAGACAAATCAGTGCTGTCCAACCCTCCATTATAAATCTCAGTGCAACTTCATCAGTAGTTACTCCGATATCCCTGGTCTCTGAGGCAGTGACTGCTGTCACGTGCACGGCTAGTGCAAGTTACACTGCAGGCACAGAAAGCCTAGTGAGCATAGAACATGCAACAGCAACCCCACTTCAGCTCACTACATCAAAGCATACTGAGCCCCCTTACAGGATACCAAGTGGCCAGTCCTTCCCTACAGTTAAGCAGGAAGCACCAATAAACTTATCTTTAAGCACTTCAGCACAGGCAATGACACTGGCTACTACTATGCCTATTACTGTGCCTCCTGTTGGTGTCACAAATGGATGGACTGATAGCACCACATCCCAGGGCATCACTGATGGAGAGGCAGTGGATCTCAGTACAACAAAGTCTCATAGAACTGTTGTAACAATGGATGAATCTACTTCAAGTGTGGTGACCAAAATAATAGAGGATGATGAAAAACCTGTTGATCTGACTGCAGGGAGAAGAGCTGTGTGCTGTGATGTAGTTTATAAGTTACCTTTTGGAAGGAGCTGCACAGCACAGCAGCCTGCAACTACTCTTCCTGAGGATCGGTTTGGTTATAGGGATGACCACTACCAGTATGACCGATCAGGGCCATATGGTTACAGAGGGGTTGGGGGAATGAAGCCTTCCATGTCTGACACTAATTTAGCAGAAGCTGGACATTTTTTCTATAAAAGTAAGAATGCTTTTGGTTATTCAGGAGAAACTGATGCAGCAGTAGATCTAACTTCAGGGAGAAGTTCTACAGGTCAGTATGATGTCGCTGCAGACCTTTCCTTGAAATATCATTATGGTGTTCCTCATCTCATTTCAGGATGAAAATGTGGCCCCTTTTTTCATTTTGTTACTTTCTCTCTTTCTTTGAATATTTTGGCAACATATTTTGGAGTACATGTGCGCTTTTATTTCTTCATTTTTAAAATTTATTCTGCCCAAAGTCACCTGCATGTGCCTGCATGTTCAACATTGCTTTTCTTCGGCATCTAATTAGGTTAACCAGTGAATTTGCATGTGGTTCCATTCATTATGTTCATCAAGATTGAGAGCTCTTTCAAATCCCCAAAGCATCATTCATTCTTGGAACTGGACTATAACTCTACCCTGTATTTCAGGTGAGGTAATGGATTACTCAAGCAAGACTGCAGGTCCATATCCAGAAACACGTCAAGTCATTTCAGGAATTGGTATTAGTACCCCACAGTATTCCACAGCGAGAATGACTCCACCTCCAGGATCCCAGTATGGTGTGGGGAGTGTTTTGAGGTCAACTAATGATGTTGTCTATTCTTCAGAGGCAACTCCAATGCCCTCCACATTTGCTATCACCACACAACCTGGCTCCATTTTCAGCACCACTGTGAGGGATCTGTCTGGTGTGCACACAACTGATGGAGTAACTTCATTATCCACCCTGCACCAGAGCCAGCCAATGCCTAGATCATATTTCCTCACAACAGGTGCATCTGAAACAGACATTGTAGTAACTGGTATTGATATCAATGCCAGTCTGCAAACTATTGCTATGGAAACTCTCACCACTGAGACAATAGACTCAGTTCCCACGTTAACCACAGCATCTGAAGTGTTTTCTGAAGTGGCGGGAGATGAAAGTGCTCTTTTAACTGTCCCTGAAGAAGATAAACAACAACAGCAGCTAGACTTAGAGCGTGAGCTCTTGGAGCTGGAGAAAATTAAGCAGCAGCGCTTTGCTGAGGAATTGGAGTGGGAGCGTCAGGAAATCCAAAGGTTCCGAGAACAGGAAAAGATGATGGTTCAAAAAAAGCTGGAGGAACTGCAGTCTATGAAGCAGCACCTTCTCTATCAGCAGGAAGAAGAGCGTCAAGCCCAGTTCATGATGAGGCAGGAGACGTTAGCTCAGCAACAGTTACAGCTGGAGCAGATCCAACAGCTGCAGCAAAAGCTTCACCAGCAGCTAGAGGAGCAGAAGATTCGCCAGATCTACCAGTATAACTATGATCCCTCTGGAACTGCCTCTCCACAAACCACGACAGAGCAGGGGATGTTGGAAGGGCAGTATGCTGCCCCAGAAGGCGGTCAGTTTTGGGCAGCTGAGGATGCAACCACCACAGCCTCAGCCGTTGTGGCGATTGAAATCCCACAAAGCCAAGGATGGTACACAGTTCAGTCTGATGGTGTTACTCAGTACATTGCCCCACCCGGCATTCTGAGTACAGTTTCGGAAATACCTTTAACAGACGTTGTTGTAAAAGATGAAAAACAACCCAAAAAGAGAAGTTCTGGAGCTAAAGCCCGTGGACAGTATGATGAGATAGGGGAAAATATGGCAGAGGACCCCCGCTGTTTTAAAAAAATAGTAGACAGTGGTGTACAAACTGATGATGAAGATGCAGCAGATCGGAGTTACGCAAGTAGGAGAAGGAAAACTAAAAAGAGTGTTGATACAAGTGTCCAAACTGATGATGAAGATCAGGATGAATGGGACATGCCTACTAGATCAAGGAGAAAAACTCGTGTAGCAAAGTATGGTGATGGCACTACAGAGGCTGAGAAGACCAAACCCCTTTCCAAAGTCTCCAGCATAGGAGTTCAGACAGTGGCAGAGATATCTGTGCAAACTGAACCAGTGGGAACCATACGAACACCTTCGATACGGGCGCACGTGGATGCCAAGGTAGAAATAATTAAACACATTTCAGCACCTGAAAAGACTTACAAAGGGGGCAGTTTAGGATGTCAAACAGAAGCAGATTCAGAAACACAAAGTCCTCAATATTTGAGTGCCACATCTCCACCCAAAGACAAGAAACGCCCAACACCTTTAGAGATTGGTTATTCATCTCACCTTCGGCCAGATTCCACACTACAGCTGGCTCCTTCCCCACCCAAATCTCCAAAAGTCCTTTATTCACCCATCTCACCACTTTCACCAGGCAAAGCCTTAGAATCAGCCTTTGTACCTTATGAAAAACCCCTCCCTGATGATATAAGCCCACAGAAAGTACTGCATCCAGACATGGCTAAAGTTCCCCCAGCGAGTCCTAAGACAGCCAAGATGATGCAGCGGTCCATGTCTGACCCCAAGCCTCTGAGTCCAACAGCAGACGAAAGTTCCAGGGCTCCTTTTCAGTATACCGAGGGCTACACGGTAAGAGTGATTCTTTTCAGTTAGAAGACAATGGATGAGTTGATGCTAACCATGTGTTTGCGGAGTTTAGGAAGCCCTAAAGCCCCTGGTACCTTGGGGACCTAATACACAGTTTCAGTGAGTATCATTTCATTAGTGATTTGAGGAAAAAATAGAAATGTATACATTCCCACAAAAAGAAATATACTATTTTGTGAGGCAAGATGAGACAGAAGTTTATTATTTTATGACAGTGAGACGGAAAGTTTTGTTCTCATCTTGAAATCTCCCAAGCATTCATTGTAGACTGTGATTTCAGTGAATATAATTAACATTCACGGTTTGAACATATGACATAAACAGATAAGACAAAGGATGGCCATAAATTTAGACCCATGGATATTGGATTTTTTAATGGGAACGTCTTTGGAAATTATCTAGTTAGTCTCTTCTTCCTAAGCCAGAATGTTTTCATAAAAGCAACCCAAAAAGAGACGTTCTGGAGCTAAAGTCCATGGACAGTACGATGAGATAGGGGAAAATATGGCAGAGGATCCCCACTGTTATAAAAATAGAGTAGACAGTGGTGTGCAAACTGATGATGAAGATTCAGCAGATTGGAGTTGAGCAAGTAGGAAAAGGAAAACTGAAAAGAGTGTTGGTACAGGTGTCCAAACTGATAACTAGGACATTTATTGCTCAAAAGAGAACATTTCTAGGGCAGGCTGATGAAATTGTAATGTAATGTTCATAGTTCATCCACACTTACTTTGTTTCTGGCAACCAGTTTAATATAATCTCAGGTAAGCTTTAGTCCTGGTGCTTATAAAAGCAAAATGATGTATGTTTCTTTGAATAATAGATATTAATAATTACTAATTATTTAGAAATATATAGGTATGCTTCAAAGGGAAAAGAACATATATAAATATTTGGGATGCATTTGTGAAGATCTCAATAGCTAATAATAAGAAACGTTTATAATCAGCAATAAAAGCAGACATATCCTACTTAAAATCTAATATATATTTCTTTAAAAGGTTATTGATAAATATGATAATTCAGTTTAAAAGTTGCCCTTAGTGCACTGGCCTTGTTGATAATCTAAACTGATATCTCCTTTGCTTAAAATGTCACTCCCACTTTATTTTTATATAGACATCTGAAATACTGAACACCAGTTGAACTAAATTTAGCTAAGACATGAACTAAGCCCAGAATAGTCTGTTGACTTTATAATAGTTCCTTAATATAGTGAAAACCTGGCCAGAATTAGAATATTAAACTCTGCACTTTACAGTCTTACCCGTTTTTGTCTCTTCTGATACTTACTGAATGTTTTTAATATTCTTTTACTAATTCAATATCGTGCTTGGTGTCTGTCTTTTTGTCTTGTCATTTCCTCTGGTCTTTCTAAAATTCCAGTTTAAATTCCTCTTAATTCAGTTTATTCATTTTAAAATTTATTCTTGTTTGTATTCAGTCAGTATCTCATTCATTCATTGCTCTTTTTCCAGACACTCTGGAAAACTAAAAATAAAGGATGAACCAGAGAGGCAGCGGTCGGTCACGTCTAATCTCCTACCGCTGAGATAATTTTGTTCTTCTTGCCTATGTATTGTATTAGTTTGCCAAGGCTCTCATAACAAAGTATCATGGGCTGCTGACTTGAACAACAGAAGTTTGTCACAGTTCTAGAGTCTAAATGTCCAAAAGCAAGGCGTCGGCTGGGTTGATTCATTCTGGGGGCTGTTACACAGCTCTCTCCTAGCTTCTGCTAGCTTCTAGCATTCCTTGTCTCGTAGGTGATGGTCTCCCTGTATCTCTTCACATTGTATTCCCTCTCTGTGTGTCACTCTTTGTGTTAAATTCCCCCCTTTATAAGGACAGCAGTCCTACTGACTAGGTCCCACACTAATGACCTTGATTTAAATTGATTACCTTTGCAAATTCTCTGTTTCTAAGTAGTTTCACATTCTGAGGTATTAGGGACTAGGGCTACAACATATATTTTTGCGGGGTGGGAGGGAGGAAAGCACAGTTCAAGCCATAGCACACATGAAAGCACTATGCTTTTTGTTTGTTCACAAGCAAATGTTGACTGTTTTTCAGGTGTTTTTTTTTTTTTTTTTCTCCTCTTTCCCTACACAATTTTTTTTTTTCTTAGTGACGATTTCACAGCTTTATTGGAAAGCTTTATTATTTTTTCATTGTGGGTAAAATCTCCCTTCCTGGGGTTTCAAAACATTTGTGTTAGTTGTGCAACCTGGGACATCAGAGGTTTAAATTGTATTCTATTCCCATTCAACTCTGTGGCATAAGAAACTTTTAACTCTAATATGGTTTTATCATGATAGACTTGTGGTCGCATCTTTACACAGAAGTTCCAAGGCAGGAGCATATATTGTCTAGTTGGTGTTCCACTGGCATTTAAGCTCTGGCAAACCAAGATATCATATACAGTTGATTGATTAAAATTAGCATTAACATAAAATTATAAAATATTAGACACAATGGGCATCACTAGAGCGGAGCGTTATCTCAGACCATTTTATTGAATTATGTAATAATTCCTCAATGTCTGAAAGACGTGAGTGCTATTCCTTTTCTAGACCCCTTCATCCTGCTATTAAAATCTCAGCCTCATAGCCAAATTCTATTTTTTTTTTTACAACATTTATGTAACCAAACAGGTCTTGTAACCTTCCTTTTACAAATAAAAATTTTTAACTCTGAGTAAAGATGGTCCTGTAGTTTGCTCCCTGGGAAAATTCCCAACAGGTACAGCTAAACCAAAATCAGAATTTATTCCTTCCCATAGTTAAACTTGATACTTAGCTATGATTGATAGTAATGTGTTTTCATTATGATTTAGAAAAATCACAGGAATCAGTATGGTTTCAAATGAAAAGTAGTATGTAAACTTTTATCAGTAGAACTCTTTTTTTCAAATGTTTTATGGAAATGTTTTATGGAAGCCAAAGAGTTAAAAATGGGTGGAAACTAGTGTAGAGTGATCAAATACCTATCTATAATGATTAAATGAAGTAACATTTATAACCCTCCATCTACTAAGTCTGGCAATTGTATCCAATAAATTTGGTTCCCTTTCCTCTGATTGGCATGTGGCCATATTTGTATTTCCTCAACAGAAATTTGTCAACTCTCACTAAAGAGCTTTACTTTAAGAATCGGTAGAAATAACTCTCAAATCTATTAACTGTGTGCCTTTCATATTTGGTGGTGTATATAATGCTGCTTCTCCAGAAATTTCAGATTCCTATTCTCTATAACCATTTTTAATTTACTCTTTTGCATCATGAGGCCTTCCTTAACTCTCCAGTTGAAAACCACCAACCTTTTTAACACTCTGTCATTATGCACTTCTTGATTTGCCTGCATTATGACATATCATCATCAAAAATATTGTTTGTTCCTTTGCAAATTTATTTGTCTTTCTTTTCCCACCAGAATTTATGGGTGAGGGTTTTTTAAAAATATATTTTATTGATTTTTTACAGAGAGGAAGGGAGAGGGATAGAGAGTTAGAAACATCAATGAGAGAGAAACATCGATCAGCTGCCTCCTGCACACCCCCTACTGGGGATGTACCTGCAACCTAGGTACATGCCCTTGACCGGAATCAAACCCTGGACCCTTCAGTCCACAGGCTGACGCTCTGTCCACTGAGCCAAACCGGTTAGGGCAAGGGTTTTTGGTTTTTATGTTCTCTGTTATATCCCCTGTGCCTAAGAAGATGCTTGATTCATAGCTAGGTTCTCCATAATGATAAATTAATGTGATGAATTAGTGAGTGAATGGACCTCTTTACCCATCAAACTGCTTCTCCCACATATAACAAAAATAAAAGCAAAGCAAATAAAATCCTATTCATCCTCGCACTGCACTTTTTGTGTAGTTCTGTTACAGTTGTTTCCCTTTGCTTTCTCCTCTGTTTTTCTTCCATTTGCTAAATGAGTGACGCTTCATTTTCTCAAATTTATTTCAATCTAGTATTTATGTATGTATCTGTGGATTAGCTCTAGCATCACATCTGTAGAATTTTTATAAACTAGAGTACGAAATGTGTTTCTTATGCCCTTTCTCTTTCTTCTACACAATGAAACTGATTATATCATTAACCTCAGAAGATCAATGACTCAAAGAAGGAAGGTTAATAATATAGCATGTTCTTAACAAAATCAGAGGAGAAAGTGACGTTATCCATTGGGAGAAACAGCAGTGTGAATTTAGATAATTTGAAGCTTGAAGGGATCTAATTCATTCCAAGATTTCTCTGTCTTAAAAGAATAATATTTTTGAATGATTTCTCTGTTTTAAAAAGCATATATTTCATAAATAGCACATATTTTGTCTATGACACACACCACTTTTTTGTACTAAAATGAGCTGCATTTCAGATGTTATCACCTTTACAAGGTCTTAAAAATACATAGACTGTTAAGTGTTAAGCTGATTTGTCCGTCTCTTAGACTTAATGTACAAGTTTAGTGCTTTTTTAGTTATTGGCAAATTCCTTATTAAAAAATATTTTATTCTAGAGTTTAAACCAGAATTCTATTGCTAAGCAGTTAGAATTCATGAGGTGATTTTTACAAGAATATTTTGCTTCACTGATTATTGTTTTGATAGCTATTTTTAATATTTTTGGAACCATTTCATGTCTGTTTCTAAGAGTAATTTCCATAACCTAAATCAAGAAGTTTTATTTCTGTCAATTTTATTTCTGTCAGAATGTACAGTTTAAGAATAATTACTATGATGTCCAAGTGTGATTTGAAGAAAAATATTTATTAGGTATTATTTTTCATTACTATCTTTGAAAATCAATGTAAGAAATCATTCTATTAAAACTGATTATGATGAAAACACCTGTTTTATAATGGTGGTATTTACGTATGTCAGGAAGACTAATGATTATGGTCTAAAAATTTGTGAAAGCTTGAGGTATAAGGTACATAGTGGCATAGTCTAATAGTTGCTAGACATTTTTCTATCATAGTATTCACCATCAAAATATACATTTATAATAGACATCTATACATATAAAGGGTGTCCCAAAATTCACACAAGAAGTAATTTTGATAGAAAACACAGGTTTATAATTAAAAATTGTAAAGTTTTTATTTATTCATAAAGTATACAGTATAGGGTTGTGTATGGAATAGCATATCGGTTAAATGGCCTCCACAGCTTTGCTGGCACATACACACTCTTTTGTTGAAATTTCCCGTGACTGTTTTGCATAAATGTGGCTGAATTTCAATGAGGCTCATTTTCATCTTGATGGCTTGGTTAATCGACAAAATTGTCGCATTTGGGGTTCAGAAAATCCACGAGTGATTGTTGAGAAACAAATGCATCCACAACATGTCACTGTTTAGTGCGGATTTTGGGTGGAGGCATCATCGGACCATTCTTCGAAAATGTGGTTGCTCAGGCAATAACAAAAGAGTGCGTATGTGCCAGCAAAGCCGTGGAGGCCATTTACCCGATATGCTATTCCATACATAACCCTATACTGTATACTTTATGAATCAATAAAAAATTTACAATTTTTAATTATAAACCTGTGTTTTCTATCAAAATTACTTCTTGCGTGAATTTTGGGACACCCTTTTACATACATACATATAATAAACGTACATAAAATACTGCTTTTATAGCATCATATAACTAATAAAATATTTCCACATGCGGTTGCTTGTTTGAGATCCAAACCACTTATGTTTTGTAGTCTTTATGTTTATTTTCATTCCATATTTTAAAGATGAGGAACCTGAAGTCTAAGTCAATGTTCTTTTTATCCCCAGACAACATTTGCATCAAGTGAGGTCCCACTATTTAACAATTACTATATTTTTTATGGTAATGTTCTCTATGTTGAATTATGTGCAGAGTTTGAATTAGGAGAGCAATAGAACAGGAGTGGTGAATTAAACTGACTCTTAAAGGAACTGACTAAATAAACTGAGGTCGTGTAGCCTGAAGCTCTACACAACAAAAAGGATTTTTATCTATTTTGTTTTGATCTCAAGAATTAGTTAAAACTGTTAAAATATTAACCTCAGTGGTTGAAAACTATATAACGAATTATTAAGCTAGATTATAGAACTGCTACCTTAGTATTTTGGGGTTGAAAAAATTTTATGAGATGGCAAATAGAAACACAGTTTTGTGAAAAACAATATATAATGCTCCTGAGGGAATAAAATATCAGTAAAAATCAAAGAGTTGAAGGTAATGGGGATTGATTACACTCATCAGTCCTGCTCCTCTTTCTCCCTCTGCAAGAGAATGTTTAAAATAAGTGTATGAAAAAATATTTGGCCTCTCTGATAAATTATTTTATCTACATGAATAAATTATTATTATTAGGTTGGACCAAATTTTAATTTTTTATCTGTTAGGTAGTGTATTTTAGCATGATAGAGACAAGGCAAGTCCTCATTGTTTTGTTTTGTTTTTGTGTTTTTTTTCTGATAAAACAGCCCTAAATCACAGATCTGAGTTTCCAGAAATAGGGGCTACTTGTATGGCTTAGTCATTTACTTCTTTGACTTTAAATGAAATCTATACTTAAAGTAATAATTAATGTTAATTGTTGATAGTTTTATAATAGTTCATAAAGATGACATCACAACATTAATTTTCCTTTTGACATCAATAAGTATGCATTTCTTCAGTGTGTCATAGGTATTAAAATGAAAAAATTGTTTCTAACAATACAGCAATATTATTGTAATTTTTAAAAAGCATTTTTGTTGGTGATTTCAACCAGTTCTTCCCTTTATGGCAGGAACTGATGCCTATAAGTACTCAAATGCAGAACAGTCATTAAGCTTAGGTTTCACTAATTATCCAGTTGGAAATTTCTCATCACCCATCCAAGTATACCTCTATTCTTTTTTTTAAAATTTTTTATTGATTAAGTTATTACATAGCCTCTATTCTCATGTAATTGAATGTATAGAATTGATAATTGAAAAAGAAGTTAACCTCTTAAATATATAGGTTATACATATTTATTGTCATGTTTATATTAACCCATGAGCTTTATCTTTTAGAAGACTATATTTCTTGTCACTTAGTTTAATTGCTATCATTTATCCATTGTTAATGGTATTGTCTTCTAAAGAGCCAAATGGTTTGGCAGTTTATATTGAATAAGGGCCATGGTCAAGTACTTTACAAGAAAATTTAATTTGGGGGATCTATTTTACGTGATTTTGGTTTATGAAGGTGAAATATTTCATTCACTGCAAACATATGTGATAAAAGCAACTTTGAATTATTATTTTTTTAATATATTTTTATTGATTAAGATATTACATATGTGTCCTTGTCCCCACATTACCCTCTACCCCCCCCCCCCCCCCGCTCATGCCCTCACCCACACCCCCCGTTGTCCGTGTCCATTGGTTAGGCCTATATGCCTGCATGTAAGTCCTTTGGTTGATCTTTCCCCCTTACCTCCACCCTCCCCTACCCTCCCTCCAAAGCCCGACAGTCCAATCAATGCCTCTCCGTCTCTGGATCAGTCCTTGTTCATCAGTTTATGTTGTTCATTATATTCCACAAATGAGTGAGATCATGTGGTATTTATCTGCTCTCCAGTTCCATCCATGCTGTGGCAAATGGTAAGAGTTCCTTTCTTCTTCCTCTTCTTAAAGAATACCTTTCAGCATTTCATATAATGCTGGTTTGGTGGAGATGAACTCCTTTAGCTTTTTCTTATCCGTGAAGCTCTTTATCTGACCTTCTATTCTGAATGATAGCTTTGCTGGATAAAGTAATCTTGGTTATAGGTTCTTGCTATTCATCACTTTGAATATTTCTTGCCACTCTCTTCTGGCCTGCATGGTTTCTGTTGAGAAATCAGCTGACAGTCGTATGGGTACTCCCTTGTAGGTAACTGACTGTCTTTCTCTTGCTGCTTTTAAGATTCTCTCTTTGTCTTTTGCTCTTGGCATTTTAATTATGATGTGTCTTGGTGTGGTCCTGTTTGGATTCCTTTTGTTTGGGGTTCTCTGCGCTTCCTGGACTTGTAAGTCTATTTCTTTCACCAGGTAGGGGAAGTTTTCTGTCATTATTTCTTCAAATAGGTTTTCAATATCTTGCCCTCTCTCTTCTTCTGGTACCCCTATAATTCTGATGTTGGTACGCTTGAAGTTGTCCCAGAGGCTCCTTACACTATCTTCATATTTTTGGAATCTCTTTTCTTTTTTCTTTTTCAGTTGGGTATTTTTTGTTTCTTTGTATTTCAAATCTTTGACTTGATTCTTGGGATCCTCTTGTCTGCTGTTGGATCTCTGTAGATTATTCTTTATTTCAGTCAGTGTATGCTTAATTTCTAGTTGGTCCTTTTTCATGTCCTCCATGGTCTCACTTTACTTATTGAGGGACTCATTAAATTTATCGGCGGTTTCCATAAAATTCTTGAAAAACCTTATAAACGTGGCCTTGAACTCTATATCCAGTCATTTGCTTTCCTCCATTTCTGCCATTTGTGACCTGTTTCTTTGTCTCCGCATTTTGGCTGCTTCCCTGTGTTGATAGAGTGGCTTTGTGTGCTAGGTGTCCTGTAGGGCCCAGTGGCTCAGCCTCCCCAGTTACCTGAGGTGGACACTCTTGTTGCACCCCCTTGTGGGCTTTGTGCACAGTCTTGTTGTAGCTATGCCTTGGTTGTTGCAGGATCACTGGGAGGAATTGACCTCCAGGCCAATTGGCAGTGAGAATCAGCTGTATCTGCAGTGGGAGAACTTCTGTGCTGGAGACACCCTTCTGGGGCAAGACTTGCTTCAGTGGGGCTTTGGTGCTCACTGAGACTGCACCCTGAGTGTGTCCCTTATGGATCTGAGGAGTTGTGATCTGGATGGCCCCCCTCTGACCACTGGGCACAGTGGCTCTTGGATCTAAGGAGGTGCTAATTTAGCCTCTGCCTGAGGATACACAGCAGGAGCTATGAAGAGAACTGCAGATTCCCCTTCCTTTTTTGGAGTTTGGAGGTGCCCTGATGAGGCTCAGCTGTGAAGCAATGCAAGCCGCTGTGGGGCCTTGGGCCTTCTCTTGGAAGTTCTAGGTCTGCCTTGCCCAGCTGCAGTTTGTTAGGTAATTACAGGTTGCAAATGGCCAGGGCATTCATATGCAAAAGCCTCTGCCACAGCCTGGGCGGGGCGGGGTCTCAAGGAATCAAAGGGCGGAGAGAGCAGCTATGGCGGAGCCTCAGCCCCGCCCTAAGGAGTCGGGAGTCCCAGTGTCCTGGCAATGGCTGCAAGCACCTCTGAGGGAAAGCCGCTCTCAAGCTCGCCCGCTGCCAGACAGTCCAGTTTCTCCCCGTATGAGACCTGGGTTCCCAGCGACTTCCCGGAACTGGATTTCAGAGTCGTCGGGAGCTTGTGTCTCCCTCCGGATTCAAAAAGACAGCCGCGCCCTCAGGTGCCAGACCCTTTCTGCGCACGCGAGCCCCCGTACCTCTGCACTCCACCTCCGCAGCTCCTCTGGCTCTCAGTGTGCTTTTCTTTCCTTCTAGTTGTAGAATTTACACTCAGCCAGCCCCCCTGTAGTTCTGGATGGTGTCCACCTTGTGTTTTTGATGCATTTATCAATTGTTGTGGGAAGCAGCAATTTCCCGGTGTTTATCTATGCCGCCATCTTAGTTTCCCCAACTTTGAATTATTTTGATGTCATGTTCCAGTTTGTGTTCTAATCCATAGGATAATCAATGAGAGAGAAACAAAAAACAGAGACTCTGACTTTTGTGATTAGGCATTTCAAGAGTCTGAATGTAAAGTACCTATTTATTATCTCAGGGTAATTTAGAAAGACTTTGCACCACTATTGAAATGGTCATTATATTTCCCATAGCTTTTGATAAGTAGTTATTAAATCGTTTCTCAGAATGCTAAAGTTAAACTTGTTCTGATGAGCGATTGCCAATGAGAAAATATAGAAGCATTGGAGTCACTACAGTCTCTCTTATGGATCAATAATTTGGTCTAAAAATGGAATAATTCACTGGCAGGCAGTACTACACTATTCAGCCTGCTGGAGCATAAGAAATGACTTGCTGTAAAGAAAAAAGGGAAGGTACTTTATACTTTTGTTTTACACTTATGTTTTAGGATAAGTTTTAATGTTAATTCTTGGAAATTTTTATTAACTTTATTATTCTACCTCAGATTGCCTGCATGAACCATTTAACACATTTCCTGATAAAGGGAGATAGTTATTATTTCTAGGTAAGGCTATTAGAACTGTAACGATTTTTTGACCTTGACGAAGGAACCAGCATTAGATAGTTGTTCCTAGCATTCAGTATCCCAGTCCAGCAGCACCCGTAAAAGTTAATTGAGAAAATAGCCGGTATCTGTGTTCATTTTCCAGTGAGCTGATCTGTTATTTCAATTCTTAGGCTATTATGTTTTCATAGGCTTTGGGTTGTCAATGCTTTTAAATTGCTTTTTTATTTCTATTTATGCTTACGGGTCATCAAGCCTTCTTTCTGCCTAGCTAAGAGCACATAGGCAAAATATGTTTTGCTGCTTCGATAAATTTTTGAAGTCATAACTACAAAAAGAGTTATTTTAAACTTAGTAATGATAACGACATTAGGTGACTAAAAGGAAGAGAAAAGGTCATTGTTACCTTCAAGCATTTTCTTTTCTTCTAGAAAAAAATAATCAAGAAAAAGTTATGTTGAATGAAGCAACAAACATCTGTATTCTTACATAGCAGTGCATCTTTCAAATGAAAATATATTATCTGCATATCACTAAGATAAAGATATTTCTTCCACCAATTTTTATTTCTTCCTCTGAGTCTACCCCAGTTTTTTTATGACAAACTAGAGGCCCGGTGCACAAAAATTTGTACACTCAGCCGGGGGGAGGCGGGGGGGTGGTGTCCCTCAGCCCAGCCTTTGCCCTCTCACAGTCTGGGATCTCTCGGGGGATGACCACCTGCTGGCATAGGCCCGATCCCTGGGGGGAATGGGCCTAAGCTGGCAGTCAGACATCCCTCTGGCAGCCGGGAGCCCTCAGGGGATATCCACTTGCAAGCGGGGAGCAGGCCTAAGCTGCAGTCAGCGCTGCTGAGGAGGCAGGAGAGGCTCCCACCACCACCGCTGTACTGGCAGCCATCAGCCTGGCTTGTGGCTGAGCAGAGCTCCCCCCGTGGGAGCACACTGACCACCAGGGGGCAACTCCTGCATTGAGCATATGACCCCTGGTGGTCAGTGTGTGTCATAGTGACCAGTCATTCCCAGTCGTTCTGCTGTTAGGGTCAATTTGCATATTACCCTTTTATTATATAGGAGTGCCTGACCAGCCTGGGTGAGGGGCTGATGGCTGTTTTCAAGCTGGCCACAGCCTCTTCAGGGTGGGGGTCTCCTCTGGGGTGCCTGGCCAGCCTGGGTGAGGGGATGATGGCTGTTTTCAGGTTGGCCACACCCCTTTCAGGGTGGGGGGGGGGTCCTGCTGGGGTGCCTGGTCAGTCTGGGTGAGTGGCTGATGGCAGTTTGTACGCTGGCTAAGCCCCCTAGCAGGGACCCTCACCTCATGAGGGTGTGGCCAGCCTGGGTGAGTGGCTGATGGCTGTTTGCTGGCTGGCCACAGTCCCTTCAGGGTGGGGGGTCCTGCTGGGGTGCCTGGCCAGTCTGGGTGAGGGGCTGAGGGCCATTTTCAGGCAGGCTAAGCCCCCAGCGGGGACCTCACCCCATGAGGGTGTGGCCAGCCTGGGTGAGGGGCTGATGGCTGTTTGCAGGCTGGCCACGACCCCCAGCCACCCAACCTCCCAGTGGAGGCTGGCTGGAAGCAGGTATCTGAGATTTATTTAGCTTCTATAATTGAAACTTTGTTGCCATGAGTGGAGGCCACAGCTGGCTCAGAGCAGGTGGGAAGCTTGGCTTCCTCCATCGCCCGGGCAACCAAGCCTCCTGCTTGCTCCAGCTCCATGGCTGCCGGCCACCATCTTGGTTGGGTTAATTTGCATATAGTCACTCTGATTTTCTGGTGGACGTGGCTTAGGGTGTAGCAAAAGTACAGTCAATTAGCATCTTTGTCTTTTAAAGTATAGATTCTACATACAGATTAAACAAATAGGGAATAAAATGTACTCTTGCTGACACCTTGGCTATAGGAAATCATTCTTTCTATCTTTTCACATTCTGTCCTGACAATGGCTTCCTGTCCACAATATAGGTTACACTACAGGACAGTCAAGTGCTAAGGCATGCCTGTTTCTTTCAGAGCAACCCATAACTTCTCATGATCCACACAGTGAAAGGCTTTACATATTCCATAAAACATAGACCAGTGATGGTGAACCTATGACACACATGTCAGAGGTGACATGCGAACTCATTTTTTTGGTTGATTTTTCTTTGTTAAATGGCATTTAAATATATAAAATAAATATCAAAAATATGTCTTTGTTTTACTATGGTTGCAAATATAAAAAAATTTCTATATGTGACACGGCACCAGAGTTAAGTTAGGGTTTTTCAAAATGCTGACACGCCGAGCTCAAAAGGTTCGCCATCACTGACATAGACTAACCACCTTCTGAAATTCTTAGGCAAAATGCAGTACAAGCGTTTTCAGTAACGTCTCAAGTGCATCTTCTTTTTCTAAAACCAGCTTGAACATCCAGCATCTCCTGTCCATTTAAGATAAATATGTTTTGCTGCCTCACCTTTAGCATCACGTGTTTGGATGGGAAATGAAAGCAATGGTCCTGCTGTTATTGCACTCCTTGACATCTCTCTCTCTCTTTTATTTAAATTGGGATTTATGTTGAATCTTTCTACTCCATAGGCCATTATTTTATTTTCCCTATTTGTTGACATATTCCTGTTAAGATTTTTACAGATTCAGTCTCTTTGGCTTGAAATAATTTTATCGGTATCCCATCTAACCCTGGTGATTTATTTCTTCAAAATGCTTTCATGACAGCTTTCACTTAACTTTTTAGAATTATAGGTTCTTCCTCAGAGGAATCTTCTTCCTTATAGATTTTGTCTCTTCTGTATAGATTTTCATTGTACTGGTTTCACCTTTCCTTTGTTTTCTCCATGTCAGATAATGTGCTTCCTTATAGAAGTTCAGCACTTTGAGTTTAGATTTGAATGTCCCATTTATTTCTTGAATCTTATGGTAAAGATTTCTTGATTTGTTGTTATTGTTCTTTTATATCTCCTTACATTTTGACTATTGTAACAGTTCCCTTTTTTTCTAGATGATAGTTGTTGAAAAACTTTGTTCAGGATTCCAACCCTGCTTTTGTCACCTTTTATTTTTGCCCTCGTCCATCTTTAACAATTTACAGTGTTTCTTCTGTCATCACTCTCAATTTTTATTTTCTTATTACTTCTGGCATTGTCCTTTTTTCATTCTTCCCTAATAGTATTTCTAGTTTCAGTCCACAGTTCATCTGGTTCTTGGTCAATTGAGTGTAACAGTGCAAATATGTTTTTATGTGGACTTTAAGTCCATTAGGAATGTTATTTACATTATATTTTGACACTGTGATTCTTTTAGTGCTCTAATGTTGTGTAGTAACAGTTTATAGTCAATACCACAATCTGCTCCTGGTCTTATTTGGCAGAGAGAATACAGTTTTTCCATCTCCTGCTTCCAATTACATAGTCTATTTGATTTTGGTATTGGCCATCTGGTGAAGTTCATGTATACAGTCATCTGCTCAGTTGTTTGAAGCATGTGCTTGTGATGGGCAAGTCTTGCTTCATAGAAATCCACAAGCTGATTCCTGCTTCATTTCTGACCCTTAGTCCAAATTTTCAGTAACATTTGATTCTGTTTATTTTCTACTTTTGCATTCCATTCACCTATAATTATTAGTATGTCTTGTTTTGGTGTGTGATCAATTTCTTCTGTAATACTTACTTAAAAGCTTTTCATTTGAGCTTTAGCCTCTGTAGGTGGAACATAGATCTGATGTGTATTCAGATGATGCATATATTAATAGATTAACCTAAAAGTTAGATTGATACACAATTTGGTCAGACCTTACCATTGTAGCCCCTAACTGCCTATGCTAAATTTTGCATAAGTCTTAAAGCCACTTCATTTCTATTAAAGAATTATTGATGACATTTTCAAGAAATAGATCCTATAATAACAATCAGTTAATCATATTTAATAATATCTACTATTCATTGTATCCTTTTTTCTAGGCTTTTAAAAAAATAGCCCCAATTAAAAAAAAATTTAATCATTAGGTTCCCAAGTAAAAATCATTAGCTACCAATAAGGGTCATAGGGGACTTCCAGTGTCTTTGGGTGGTCACCATAAAAATCTGGCCGTTTTTTTGTAGGAACATTGAATAATTTTGCCCATTATTAACAACCTATAAATGATCTCCATTTCTTGAGAACACCTCAAAGACTGGGCCTTCTTACCCGGTAGGAACTGATTAATGAAAGCAGTTATTATTTCATATACAAAGACAACTTGGAGTAGTAAGCCAGCTTCTAAAAAATGTCATGCTCTTAATTGATCAGTAAGTTGAACATGTGGAGTGATTTTAGAAGGGTATGGAACCTAATGCCTCTGATATAATTCCAATGCATGGCATTTCTTCATCATTAGAGATTTGATTATCTGAGTAATAAAGACCCCTCCAACAACCTATTAAAATCTATGTATTCCTAAGACAGATCTAATTTCTAGCTTTATGAGAAAAGACAATTCACTCATGTATAAAGAATCACAAAAAGAACAAAGGATCATTTGACCTAGGCAGTATTTTTATAAAGGGCCTCAAAATTTAGACTTCTGATGTCATTTTCAAGTACAAGTCAATTTGTATTTTTGTTTGTGCATATTGAAAAACATGATTTCAATGTCAATATTTTAAATATATCACAGCTTGGTAATCTCATTTGGGAACATTTCTTCATTGCTTATATATTAGGAATACTTTTTAAAAAATGGAAATAGTCTGTGTCTCTCGTAAGTACCAGTAAAGCCTGCACGTGTTGATTTAGCCATGTATGTAAAGCAAGCCTATGAGGGCTGGAACTGTTCAGGAGATAGGAAGACCAAAATGGCATATTATTTTGCCCAGAGTAAACTGTTTTCTCAAATACTTACTCTTTCTGTAAGCCAGTGTGAGAAACACAGAATCATTTTCACTAAAAATTCATTCTAACATTCTAGAAAATTAAATATTATCACCATATCTTGGGAACACCTCAAAGACTGGTCCCTCTTACCTGATAGGAATTGTCAGCCAGGAAAGAAGGCTGAGACAGTAACCTACACAGGGTCCTGCTAACTCCACAGTGAGTCACTTCTGGCTCACGAGTAAGGCTTTACAACAGAAAATAACACAAAAAAAGTAAGGTGAAACAAACAGTAAGAGTCTATCCCTATAACACCGGCTTTCCAGAAAGTACTTGTCAGAGTACATGGACTGTCTGTCTAAAGAGCATAAGACCAAATTATTAGAAATATAAATAGTCATATATTCAGATGTACAATACTGGAGAAAGTCAGTGAGTATATCAGTGATATACTGTTATGTAACAAATTACTCCAACATTTATTTAAAAAAATACAAATAGAAGGGAAAAAAAACACCTAGAAATGTTTGCTTTTCTCTCCAAGAACACATTTGTGATGCAGCATGTTTCATCTATAAGCATAACTATCAAATGATTTCACCTTTCTATAGTAAATTGATACCTTACCATCAAAAGTCTGGCAGGTTTTGAATAACTAACACATCTATGGAGATGATGTAATACCTAGTTCTCTATTTCTTTATCTTTTTGATGTTAGTCTCTGGTGATCATTACTTCTGAACACTCTTCTGAGGAGATTTGTGATGAAATATGAATATTCCTCTTGAACGCTAGACCTGTGTCGGATTGTTGAATAAAGCAGTTGCCCTTCTGAAAACAAAAGCCATACATATTATGGCCATTATACTGAGCTTATCAAAGTATATGAATAGCTATAGTTTGTTTCATTTAGTGGAATATAGCTATCTGATTTAATGTTATGAAAATAAAAAGAGGGAAGAGATGGAGAGCAGGCGGGATGGAAGGAGGAAGGTGAAATACATATGCTACACACACACACACATGCATGCACACATACATACAAAAATATTCATCTTAAAAAAAACTTATAAGAAGGCTTTTTAAAGTACTTTAAGCAGTTTTTAGGAAAGAAAATAAATTCATCTCTGGGACATTCCAGAAAATATAAGGCAATAAATGTTGCAGGGACGGACATGTCTAATGCTTCTATCTAGTGAGGTAGAAACTAGTTTTCTGCTTGGTTGCTCAGCCCAAGAGCAATGACTTTGAGCAAGACAACAAAACAAACTGGGACACGAGGCACATTAAGGAAAAGCTTGAAGATGTCTGCTGCAATATTGAATGCCATTTTCACAATATTATTTGAAGAACCATTTGTCTGTACTCCTAAACTTTGGGAAATAGCTTGTCAGTGTATGACTTTTAAATATCTTCTGCTACTTTGTCTTGAGTCTCCTGATAATAGGGTACTGTAATTGAGTTTCTCATCTCACTTTTTTCTTGTTATTAAAATATAACAATTAGAGAAAAATTAATTTTTTAAAGCTATTTCAATTACATTTACAAATGGAAAATTCTCTCCCGTGGCAATAGAGAGTCAAGACTACTTATTGGTAAAAGTGTCTATAATTTGTCAGCAATTCAATGATATTCTCATAGCACTGATAATAATGCTTATTCACATTTTTGGTTTATAAAAAACAGTTATTACATCATTCCACAGTACTCTAGTTGAAGAAATTTGATGGCTTTATTTTGTGTGTGCCAGGCAGTGTGCCTATTGCAATTTCTAATGGATTTTTGTTGAGTAACACTCCCTCCACGTTCTGCGTGGAGTAGGGTTCGGTATCTGAAAAAGGAGCCGCACAACAAATGAGAGAAAAAGACACGAGATAATTTTGCAATATTGGGGTACCAGGGGGGCAAGTCCCGAAGGACTTCCACCCATGCTCAGGCTGTTCCAATCTTTTATTGATCTGGAGTAGCCCTTAGGGTAAGGAGGTTTCAATGACACACAGATCAGCAGACAATTTCCAGGAATAGACAAAGTATCTGATTAGCTCATCAATAGATTTCCAGGAATAGGCAGAGTATCTGATTAACAATAATCAACAAGGATCTACATAAGTATCTAAGGAATTAAGTGAACTAAGGTGGGGATGCTTCAATTATTATTACCTAAATTAACTGGTGGTTCCTAGATTAACTGGGTGGTGCACAGCCCTGACCTTTGCTAGGACTTCAAAGGTTACTAGCTTTTGGGGGTCTCTGTCTAAACTCAGCTAGTGAAGACAATGAATGGACTTAGGCAGATTTTAAATGTTTTATCAGTTTTAAAGTATTTTCTTAACGTGATAGAAACTATTACACTAAACATTTTGTGTGTTTTAACTCTATATGGGGGTGAGGGTGCGATGGTGTTAAACAATGTGTCTATTTTGGAAACATGCTATTAATGATACGGTGCATAAAACAGAATGCTGAACATTTTTTTTTAATATATTTTATTGATTTCCCACAGAGAGGAAGGGAGAGAGACAGAGAGCCAGAAACATTGATGAGAGAGAAACATCGATCGGCCGCCTCCCGCACATCACCCACTGGGGATGTGCCCGCAACCCAGGTACATGCCCCTGACCGGAATCGAACCCGGGACCCCCCAGTCCACAGGCCGACGCTCTATCCACTGAGCCAAACCGGTTCCGGCCAGAATGCTGAACATTTTTACATGCAGCTGCTATTTTGTCTTAAGATTGGAAACTGTTGATATTGGTGTGGGGGAGACCCCTAGAAGGTGAATTAATGTTTACATTGACATTTTATAGTAGAAATCTGCTTCCATATGAGATAGGATGCGTAAAGGCATATTTTCCAGTCTGCAGCCTTATCTTTTCCTTGTTTTATCATTATCCTTCACCCTAACTTCCAAAAATTAAAGAAATATGCTAGCCTATGTCATATATTTTTAAGAGCTATCTTGATTGAAGAAGGAAAATCCTAGATATTCACCTACCTTCCTAATACCTAAAACACATAGTTCTTTATAAATGATATTTACATCCTAAGAAGAATGAATGGCCAGATACACATCAGAGTAAATAAAGTCAGAAAGCATGATACTACATATGACTATTCTTATCAAGACAGAGACTTACTGTCATCTACAAAGTAAATGAAAGCTCTGGATGAAGGTCCAAATAGGGTGAGACAAACCCTAAGAACAATTTCTACTCAACTTTAAAAAAAATTTTCACTGAGCTATCAGATAAATGTTTTTGTTTTTTGTAGTTACTGTTCTAATTATTTTTTCTTAAATTAGTTTTAAGATGGCAAGGATTTCTTTTTTTCTTTTTCTTTTTTGTGGTTATAATAATTTTTTAATTAAATCTTTATTGTTCAGATTATTACAATTGTTCCTCTTCCCCCCCGCCCCCCCATAGCTCCCTCCACCCTGTTCCAACCCCACCTCCGCCCTCACCCCCTCCCCACTGTCCTCATCCATAGGTGCACAATTTTTGTCCAGCCTCTTCCCTCATCCCCATCCCTGTCGCCCCCAAGAATAGTAAGTCCACTCCCTTTTTATGCCCCTGATTCTATTATAATCACCAGTTTATTCTGTTCATCAGATTATTCACTTGATTTTTAGATTCACTTGTTGATAGATGTGTATTTGTTGTTCATAATTTGTATCTTTACCTTTTTCTTCTTCTTCCTCTTCTTAAAGGATACCTTTCAGCATTTCATATAATACTGGTTTGGTGGTGATGAACTCCTTTAGCTTTTCCTTATCTGTGAAGCTCTTTATCTGACCTTCAATTCTGAATGATAGCTTTGCTGGATAAAGTAATCTTGGTTGTAGGTTCTTGCTATTCATCACTTTGAATATTTCTTGCCACTCCCTTCTGGCCTGCAAAGTTTCTGTTGAGAAATCAGCTGACAGTCCTATGGGTACTCCCTTGTAGGTAACTGACTGTCTTTCTCTTGCTGCTTTTAAGATTCTCTCTTTGTCTTTTGCTCTTGGCATTTTAATTATGATATGTCTTGGTGTGGTCCTCTTTGGATTCTTTTTGTTTGGGGTTCTCTGCGCTTCCTGGACTTGTTTAAGTCTATTTCTTTGACCAGGTAGGGGAAGTTTTCTGTCATTATTTCTTCAAATAGGTTTTCAATATCTTGCTCTCTCTCTTCTTCCTGCACCCCTATAATTCGGATGTTGGTACACTTGAAGTTGTCCCAGAGGCTCCTTACACTATCTTCGTATTTTTGGATTCTTTTTTCATTTTGCTTTTCCGGTTGGGTGTTTTTTGCTTCTTCGTATTTAAAATCTTTGGCTTGATTCTTGTGATCCTCTAGTCTGCTCTTGGAACTCTGCATAATATCCTTTATTTCAGTAAGTGTATGCTTTATTTCTAGTTGGTCCTTTATCATAACCTCGAGGGTCTCACTAGATTTCTTGAGGATCTCACTACATTTATTGGCGGTCTCACCAGACTTTTTGAGGGTCTTATTAAATTTATTGGCGGTTTCTAGAAAGCTGTTGAAAAACCTTAAAGGTGTGGTTTTAAACTCTATATCCAGTCATTTGCTTTCCTCCATTTCTGTCATTTGTGACCTTCTTCTTTGTCTCCACATTTTTTATGCTTCCCTGTGTTGGTAGAGTGGTTTTGTGTGCTAGGTGTCCTATAGGGCCCAGTGGCTCAGCCTCCCCAATTACCTGAGGTGGACACTCTTGGTGCACCCCCTTGTGGGCTTTGTGCACAGTCTTGTTGTAGTTATGCCTTGATTGTTCTAGGTATCACTGGGAGGAATTGACCTCCAGGCCAATTGGCTGTGAGAGTCAGCTGTGTCTACGGTGGGAGAACTTCTGTGCTGAAGACACCCTTATGAGGCAAGACTTGCTTCAGAGGGGCTTTGGTGCTCACTGAATCTGCCCCCTGAGTGTGTCCCTTATGGATCTGAGGAGTTGTAATTGGGTGGTCCCACTCTGACCACTGGGTACACTGGCTCTTGGATCTAAGAAGGTGCTAATTTAGCTCTGTCTGAGGCTACCCAGCAGGAGCTACGAAGAGATCTGCAGATTCCCCTTCCTTGTTTGGGGTTTGGAGGTGCCCAAATGAGGCCCAGCTGTGAAGCAATGCAAGCTGCTGTGGGGCTTGGGCCTTCTCTTGGAAGTTCTGGGTCTGTCTGGCCCAGCTGCAGTTTGTTAGGTAATTTTCAGATTGCAAAGGGCCAGGGCATTCATATGCAAAAGCCTCTGCTGCAGTTTGGGTGGGGCCGGGTCTCAGGGGATCAACAAGGCGGAGCAAACAGCTATGGCTGATCCTCATTCCTACCCTAAGAGGCCCCGGCTCTCAGTGTCCTGATAATTGCTGCAAGCACCTCTGAGAGAAAGCCGCCCTCAAGTTCCGAGTTCTGCCCGCTGCCAGACAGTCCAGTTTCTCCCTGTATGAGTCTGGGTCCCCAGAGACTCACCCAGAACTGTAGTTCAGAGCAGTCGGGGGCTTGTGACTCCCTCCTGATTGAAAAAGACAGCCGTGTCCTCAGGGCCAGCCCTTTCCACGCGAGCCTCCGTACCTCTGCACTCCACCTCCGCACCTCCTCTGAGTCTCAGTGTGCTTTTCTCTTTCCTTCTAGTTGTAGAATTTCCACTCAGCCAGCCTTCCTGTGGTTCTGGATGATGTCCGTTTTGTCTTTTAGTTGTATTTTTGAATTTGTTGTTGGAGGCAGCAATTTCTGGTGTTTACCTATGCCACCATCTTGGTTTCCTCCTCGCCACTTTCCGCAAGGATTTCTTGATTTTAAAATTGAGCTCAGCTATTCAACTGAACTCCCTTAGTGATTCTGGTATTTAATTTCTCAAACTAAATAATCATCCTGTCTTCTTAAGGTTGTACTCTCTTTTTAATTCCACTATTGATTCTTCTTTGAGATTAAAGTAACTGACAACCTTTAACAAAGAACTATCATTTACACAGGTTTTCAACTAGACTGGCAATTTCTTACCTTCTGATTTTCCCTTAGTTATTGCATCTGTGGAATATTTCCTAAGATTTTTATGAGGCTAGACTATAAAGATTAATTTTCTATACTGAAAGGACTAATTTTCATAGCTATAGGCATCGGTGTTTTTCTTTCTGTTCTCTAATAAAACTATAATTTTATGAACCTGGTTGAATATCTTTTGAGTCTTGTTCATGTTAATCCAGTAGATAAGAATTACGTTATTTAATAAAGGGATTAATTACAGGATCATAAAACAAATTTATAACAAGACAGAAATATCTAATACATTCCTATCTTTATTCATTTTCTCAGCTTGTAACTATAGACTATCTCTTTTTCTTTCACCCTTTGCCCCAAGAGTTTTCTTTTTCAAGAAACAATTCAAGTCCCAGTTCCTCTTAGAAGCCTGCCTTTTCTATTCAGAGGAAGGCCCTCAGATATGCAAATGCTAGCATTTTCTTTAGATATAATTAAATAATAGATCAAGGGTCTCTTTATGAGGATTTCATCTTATCTACACAACTACCTAAGTGACTGTTTGGTCTCACACATTTCTTCCCCTCCCCCCCCCCCAGAGATTTTTTATGGTACTTAGTGACATTTGATTTACCTGAGTGGAGGAGGATGTGCTCATGACATCTAGCCTGCAGAGGCTAGAGTTACACCTAAACATCCTACAGTGCACAAAACAGCCACCACCACACCTAACGTAGAATTATTTGGTCAAAAATTTCATTACTGACAAGGCTAAGAAACATTAATTGCTTACTTCCATTGATTCTGGACCATGAATAGCCATGGTATAATTATGGATCCCTGACAAATTATAAGACCACTTTTCATTCGTATGGCCAAAGCTATGTTGTTGATTATGTCGTGGGACAATGTAAAGCTTTACTGAAGCTCTACAGATTGCATCTCTTGTTTCTGTGTCATCTACATGCTGCATTATCATCGAAGGAACTTAAATTGGGCTGTCACAATTTTCTCTCTGACAAAGCAACACTGATTGCTATCCACTATACTACGGTACAAGTCATTGCTAATGATTACACGTTTACATTTTCATGGTTTGCCCTGGCATTTCACATGATATTGGAGTTAATTTGACCAGTATGTAATAGGCAGGATTGCCTTTTCTATCTTTAAAAAAAGGAAATGGATGAGTGGAACTTTTAAGATAGATACAGCTATTCAAGGTATTCCTTATAATTTTTTTTCGATTTACATCGGATACTCTCTGAATGTGTTTCCATCTCTCAGGTATTTTTTTAAAAATATATTTTATTGATTTTTTACAGAGAGGAAGGGAGACAGATAGAGAGTCAGAAACATCAATGAGAGAGAAACATCAGTCAGTCGCCTCCTGCACATCCCCCACTGGGGATGTGCCCACAACCCAGGTACATGCCCTTGACCGGAATCGAACCTGAGACCTTTCAGTCCGCAGGCCGACACTCTATCCACTGAGCCAAACCGGTTTTGGCCATCTCTCAGGTATTAATTCATCACTAGGATGAAGTAAAACCAGATAATCATTGGTATCTCTGTGAAAATTATATTTTATACTGCTCCCTCCACATAGAAAATATTCTCCTGTTTAAGTCCCATCCATTGTTCAAGAACCAGGCTAGTTGTTATGTCTTAATCCATCTTTCCTTCCCTAAACTAAAAGTAAACCCTTCTTATTCTAGATCCCAATACACTCTGTTTATAAAATCTCAAATTCACCTTCTGGCTTGTTATATTGATGATCTTTTAATAGAATATACAATATTTATCTCCATCAAAATATCTTATTTATTAATAAATCTGTGTGGATTTGTACTATTTGTAAGTGAATCCACAGCTCCATTATCTAAAAGTAAAAGGCTTTCATAAAAATATTTTCTGCTTAACTGAAAGAACAATCTTAAAAATCCAAGATATTTAATCATTATGAATATTGATTTTCAACAGCAGGTATAGTTTTCTATATTTATAAAATGAAAAATACATTCCTAAGTCTTTATGTCTCTGATATTAACAAGAGCTATATTTAGCAAAAGACTGAAGTATTTTCTTCATACAACATTATAAAAAAAAATTCTAACTTTGTGAGTTCTTTGAAAACAGGTTTTAAGTCCATTTAATCACATGCCTTTTTACTCTATGCCATTAGTATCTAAAACAAGGGATTTTAGAATTACACTTAACAACAACTGGAATAAATTTGCAAGTTGAATTTTGCCATATTTATTATATATAGCAATTGATAAATAATTTTGACCCAGCATCTATTTTTATCTTATTCACTTTTGGGAGAGGGAGGGAATGGGTATCCTTTAATCATCCTTAGATTGAGTTTAGATTATTTTGCCGATGAGTTCTTAGGATAGTATTACCTTAGCTACTTTTATTAATAGCCCTGACACCTCAGAACAAGGACAAATTATTTTCCTTTGCATATAAGATGCATGGTTTAAATTGATTCCCCTGAGAAAAATGTTGTTTAAAATAATTTTGACTTTGAGCATGTTTTCATATGTCTCTTGGCCTTCCTATACCCGCTTTAGAAAAGTATTTAGGTCTATTGCCCATTTTTTTTATTGGGTTGTTTATTTTCCTTTTGTTAAGTTGTATAAGTTCCCTATAAATGTTGGAGATTAAAACCCTTATTGGTGATAACATTGGCAAATATGATCTCCCATGCAGTGGGCTTTCTTGTTGTTTTGTTGATGGTTTCTTTTGCAGAGCAGAAGCTTTTTATTTTGATGTAGTCATTGATCATCCGAGAAATGCAAATCAAAATGACAATGCGGTACCATCTCACACCTGTAAGAATCTCTGTCATCAACAAATCAACAAATGGCAAGTGCTGGCGAGGATGCAGAGAAAAAGGAACCCTTGTGCACTGCTGGTGGGAATGCAGACTGGTGCAGTCACTGTGGAGAATAGTATGAAGTTTTCTCAAAAAACTAAAATGGAACTCCTATTTGACCCAGTGATCCCACTTCTAGGAATATATCCCAAGAAACTATAACACTAATCAGAAAGGATATATGCACCCCTATGTTCATAGCAGCACAGTTTACCATAGCTAAGATTTGGAAACCGCCTAAGTGCCCATCAGCAGATGAGTGGATTAAAAAACAGTGGTATATCTACATAATGGAATACTACGCTGCAGTAAAAAAGAAGGAATTTTTGCCATTTGCAACAGCCTGTATGGAACTGGAGAGCATTATGCTAAGTGAAATAAGCTGGTCAGAGAAAGATAAATATCACTTAAAATAACTTTGTACAGCAAAACTTACCTTGGAGTGTATTTGCTTGTTATCACAATTACTTCCTAAATACTAAAATTGAAATGAATATTCTTCCAGGCCCCCTACAGACTCTATCCATTCTATGGTTAAGACTTTCCATGGGTCTGCTATTTGCACAACTATTTGAAAATAATTTAAATTTGTATATGCAGTTATTTATATTTAATGTGATATTTTTTTTTGTTTGTTTTCAGATTAAGGGCTCCAGAGCTATCTAAAAACATGTTTTTCCAAGCTGGTCATCAAGGAAAATGTTATTAAACACTAAGATTTTTCTAGATTTTTGTTGTCATCTCTAATCATGGTGTTCAACTATATCACCTTTAATCATGACAAACTTTCTTTTATACATCGATTGACCACTCCCTGGCTACTCCCACCCCCCAGGACAAGTCCCCAATGCCCCAGTGTCCCTGTCCATTGGTTATGCTAATATGCATACATACATGTCCTTTGGCTGATCTCTCCCTTCCCCTCTCCTCCCCCCACCTCTTCTGCCTTCCCTCTGAGGTTGGATGGTCTTTTCGGTGTTTCTTTGTCTCTAGATCTATTTTTGTTCATCAGTTTATGTTGTCCATTATACTCCACAAATGAGTGAGATCATGTGATATTTATCTTTCTCTGACCGGCTTAGTTCATTTAGCATAATGCTATCCAGGTCCATCCAGGCTGTCGCAAATGGTAAAAGTTCCTTGTTTTTATAGCAGCAAAGTATTCCATTGTGTAGATCTACCACCATTTTTAATCCACTTATCTGATGATGGGCACTTAGGTTGTTTCCAAATCTTAGCTATTGTAAATTGTGCTGCTATGAACATAGGGATGCATATATCCTTTCTGATTGGTGTTTCTGATTTCTTGGGATATAATCCTATAAGTGTGATTATTGGGTCAAATGGGAGTTCCATTTTAATTTTTTGAGGAAACTCCATACTGTCTTTCACAGTGGCTGCACCAGTTTGCATTCCCACCAGCAGTGCACGGGGGTTCCTTTTTCTCCGCATCCTCGCCAACATTTGTCATTTGTTGATTTATTGATGATAGCCATTCTGACAGGTGTGAGATGGTACCGAATTGTCATTTTTGATTTTCATCTCTTGGATGATTAGTGACTTTGAGCATATTTTCATATGTCTCTTCGCCTTCTGTATGTCCTCTTTCCAAAAGTGTCTATTTAGGTCCTTTGCCTATTTTTTGATTGGATTGTTTATCTTCCTTTTGTTAAGCTGTATGAGTTCCCTGTAAATTTTGGAGGTTAAACCCTTTTCAGAGAAAGCATTGGCAAATATGTTCTCCCATGCGGTGGGCTTTCTTGTTTTGTTGATGTTTCTTTTGCTGTACAGAAAGAAATTTTTTTTGTGGTCTTTAAAATCAGTCCTTAAATTATAAGTTGCTATGACATCACTTTAGATTTTTTATTATATTGTCTGCCCTCTTGGACAGTAAGTAATTTAGACTCTTTACTTTTTTTTTTTTTTTTAGCTCATTTACTCCTTAAAACAATAATGTAAGGATAAATATTAAACTTCTTTTACATGTAAGAAAACGGAGACCCAGGGAGTTTAAGCAACTTGCTAAAGGTTTCACGGTTTATGAAAGGCAGAGCCAGGATTAAAACAAGCTCTTAGTCACGATGTTATATTCCCTCTCCCTTATAAGAAATATAGTGGAGATTTGGAGCCATCTTCACATTTGTGACTATTTCTATAATCAGAGTAAAAGCTATTAATGTTGGCAAGTGGAGAACAGCAAAGCTAGTTTGATTTGTGGAGGCTAACTAGGCCAATTCAGTGAGTATGTAACTTCTACCAACCAGTTTTATCTCTTGCTTCCATGACTCACATCCATGGTACACAAAATATTAATTAACACAAGTCATCAATGATTAAATATTTGCAACTCTGGAGGATAATTAGAAATCCCCAGTACCTGGAATGCTTCTTTAATCTAGGATTTCACTAACAAAGACAAAGAATTTGACTAAGCCTACTGTCTTGTAAAGTTAAATTAGGAAATAACTCATACATGTATGAGCAATAAGTAGTAAGAACTAGTATCATTTTCTAGTTCACTTTATTAACCATTACTCTTAATTCAATAAATGGTCTTCTTTTGTGGTTCCCCCTGGTTCTATTTTTTCCTGTGGTTTCATGTATACTCTCATTCTATTCAGTGAATTCTGAGAAATTCACTTCATGACTCAGGACCTTTAAAATTAATCACAGCAAGTTCTTATTTCACTCTTTTATTTTCTCAATCTTTCACTTAACAAATATGTGCAGCCATTTAATGGATACCTTCAATTTTTTAAAAATTAATTTTTAAAATGTATATATCTACCCTAGAAATTCTTTATTATTCTATTTATTTGCTCCATTCCATATTTACTATCTTTGTTTTATATGCTTTCTCTCTGCATTTAGGTTCATCATTTACTGTTGCATTAATTGATGGGTGTTTATAATCCTCCTTTGGAGGAAAGAGGGGAGGAGGTACTGGAAGAGATTAAAGAATTTATATGCATATATGCATAACCATGGACACAGATAATAGTGCTGTGATGGCCTGCAGGGAGTAGGTGTGGAGGGGTTAAGTGAGGGAAATAAAGGGGTCATTTGTAATACTTTCAACAATAAAGATAAATTTAAAAAAAGAAAAGAATAATAAAATAGAAAGAAAATAAAAGACCCAAATAGTCACAAAAATATTGAAAGATTAAATGGGAAATTAGTTGATATTACTCTTTCTTGGAGAAAAAAGATTAAAGAACTTGAGGGTTTAATTTCAAAACATTTCATGATTAGAATAGAAATAACGGCTATTCTAGGGAGTAAAAATAGGAATGGAAAGATTGAGGCAAACAACTGAACTTAGTGGCAAATAAGCATTATCTCTAACAAATATAACTTAACCTTTAGATAATTAATACAAATATTTTAGAAATACATTCAGTAAATAATCTTATATTAAATAGGATGGAAAATCAGTTTTTAGAGTTCTCCTAAGGTTCTAACTAAAATATAAGTCTGCCTAGCAATGAGTTCTGTGCTTGATTTCAAAACTAACTTCTAAAGTTGCAGAAGTTACAGTAATAAGAAGCCAATCTACCAAGAAATAAAAATGAGTTTTCAGTTAATTGCACTTGTGGCTAATACTTAAAATTATATAAAAAAATCTTATCATATTATACTGTCATACCTAAAACATATGAAATCATATTTATTTAAATGTAAAAGTGTGAAGGTTTTTTATCTTTAATTTTTCCTTGATAATAAAGTACTATATTTTGTTTCTTTAATTATAGACAAAAAGTTCTCAAACCATAACACCCTCTGGCACCCAGAAAAAAGTTAAGAGAACTCTGCCTAACCCACCTCCTGAGGAGACCTCAACAGGGACTCAGTCGACGTACAGCACAATGGGTACAGTTTCCAGGAGAAGGATCTGCAGAACCAACACAATGGCACGAGCCAAGATTCTCCAGGATATAGACCGAGAACTTGATCTTGTAGAGAGAGAGTCTGCAAAACTTAGAAAGAAACAAGCAGAACTTGATGAGGAAGAGAAGGAGATTGATGCCAAGTTACGGTACCTGGAAATGGGAATTAACAGGAGGAAAGAGGCATTGTTAAAGGAGAGAGAAAAGAGAGAGCGAGCCTACCTCCAGGGGGTAGCTGAGGAACGGGATTACATGTCTGACAGTGAGGTGAGCAGCACCAGACCATCCCGAATAGAAAGTCAGCATGGCATAGAGCGACCAAGAACTGCTCCCCAAACTGAATTCAGCCAGTTTATACCCCCACAAACCCAAACGGAATCTCAGCTAGTTCCTCCTACGAGTCCTTATACACAATACCAGTACTCATCTCCTGCTCTTCCTACCCAAGCACCCACCCCATATACCCAACAGTCCCATTTTCAGCAACAGACTTTGTACCACCAGCAAGTTTCACCTTATCAGACTCAGCCAACATTCCAAGCTGTGGCAACAATGTCCTTCACACCTCAAGCTCAACCTACACCAACCCCACAACCTTCTTATCAGTTACCATCACAGATGATGGTGATACAACAAAAGCCACGGCAAACTACATTATATCTGGAGCCCAAGATTACTTCAAACTATGAGGTGATTCGAAACCAACCCCTGATGATAGCTCCTGTTTCTACTGATAATACATATGCTGTTTCCCATCTTGGTAGTAAGTACAATACCTTAGACCTGAGAATGGGTTTGGAGGAGAGAAGTAGCATGGCAAGCAGTCCAATATCAAGCATTTCTGCAGATTCTTTTTATGCAGATATTGACCATCATACTTCACGAAATTTTGTCCTAATTGATGACATTGGAGAGATTTCCAAAGGAACAGCAGCATTGACCACTGCATTTAATCTTCATGAAAAGGATCTGTCAAAAACAGACCGCCTCCTTAGAACCACTGAAACACGGAGGTCTCAAGAAGTGACAGATTTCCTAGCACCTTTGCAGACTTCCTCAAGGTTGCATAGTTACGTGAAAGCAGAGGAAGATCCAATGGAAGATCCTTATGAGTTAAAGCTTCTGAAACAGCAGATTAAACAAGAATTCCGTAGAGGGGCAGAGAACTTAGATCACCTTGCTGGTCTTTCCCATTATTACCATGGTGATACTACCTATAGACATTTTCCAAAATCTGAAAAGTACAGCATTAGTAGACTTACACTTGAAAAACAAGCGGCAAAGCAACTACCAGCAGCCATACTCTATCAAAAGCAGTCAAAGCATAAGAAATCACTAATCGACCCTAAAATGTCAAAATTTTCACCTATTCAAGAAAGTAGAGACCTTGAACCTGATTATTCAAGCTATATGACTTCTGGCACTTCTTCTATTGGTGGAATTTCTTCCAGAGCAAGGCTGCTTCAAGATGAAATCACTTATGGCCTCAGAAAAAATATTACAGACCAACAGAAATTTGTGGGATCATCTCTTGGCACAGGACTAGGCACATTAGGAAATACCATACGGTCAGCTCTGCAGGATGAAGCGGATAAGCCATACAGTAGTGGCAGCAGGTCCAGACCTTCTTCCAGGCCTTCGTCTGTCTATGGGCTTGATTTATCAATAAAAAGAGATTCTTCCAGTTCTTCTCTAAGACTGAAAGCTCAAGAGGCTGAAGCTCTAGATGTTTCCTTCAGTCACGCATCACCCTCTGGCAGAACTAAGCCTACCAGTTTGCCAATTAGCCAGAGTAGAGGAAGAATACCAATTGTGGCCCAGAATTCTGAAGAAGAAAGTCCACTCAGTCCTGTTGGACAGCCAATGGGGATGGCCAGGGCTGCAGCTGGACCCCTGCCACCAATATCTGCAGACACCAGAGATCAGTTTGGATCAAGTCACTCATTGCCTGAAGTTCAACAACACATGAGAGAAGAATCACGGACTCGAGGCTATGACCGTGACATAGCGTTCATCATGGATGACTTCCAACATGCCATGTCTGACAGTGAAGGTAAATTGGGCCTCAGAATTCCTTGTTACTCTCAAAACTCAAGCTCTCATTTTCCTGCATGTTTAATCTTCCTTCTCTAAGGATGTATTGTACTTTCCTTGGTTTGTCTTTTGCATGTTTTCTTCAATTTTATTTTTTGTAAATGGAAATTGTATCTTGTGTATAGATTTTATAGCATGCTTTTCTTTATTTCTTTTTAGATTATTCTTTTATTGGTGTTTCTTAATTGCTTGATTTGTTCAATGTCCTCTTTTCCAAAATCATTATCAATAATTGTGTCAATAAAATGGTCATTTTTTAAATTCATAATTGGCTAAAATCGTTGGAAACTTTTTGCCTGTTCTTTTCTTTTTAAAATTGTCAGTTTCTTTAAGTTTACGAAATTATTAAGGTTTCGAGCCATTAACTACTATTCTGCTAGACTTTGTAATAGAAAATTACTTATGTTGTTTTTGTGAGACTAGTATTTATGAATTCAGATAATGTTCTCATCTCATATTAGTATAATGCAGAATTTTATAATTCTTCTTAAATGAAAGGTTTGTATTTTATCTCTCATTATGAATACCGTAATTGCCAAGTCTGTACCTTTGCATTATATACTAGAAAACAACACAAAATATGACATTGAAAATAAATAATCTTATCAAGTATATATAAAGTATTTTTTATATTTACAATTCAAATTTTGTACAATGCTTTTATGAATTTACCTAGTTGAAGCTGAAGCCCTCCAGGTCTACCTGTTTAGTCTTTTCCTTGACTTTGCTTTTTGCATCATCTCTTTTTTTGCCCTAAATTGTTTAACTGGTTTTTCATATTGAATAAGTGATTTAGGGCAAATACATACCTAACTAAAAACTAGCCTATGGTGTTTTTGTTGTTGTTGTTTAATCATATAGAACCATAAATACTTTAGAAAATTACCTAGTCCAAATCTAATTTTGAAGATGAGGGAGGAGAGGTACAGTGATGTTAAGAGGCTTGCTCATACCAAGAGGACTCGTGATTCTGGATCACGAGCCCTCTGCGGTTTATTTGAATGTAGGCATGGTTTTGAGTCATGGAAATAAAATATTTTTGATCAAATAAAAGTGTATTACTTCATGCCTTTGGAAACTGCAAAGCACTAAGCTAACATGAATATCTCCCCTTTTGAGTCCTACATTTTCTTTGAGAACTCACAGGAAAATATATTTTCATGAAAAGGATTTTCTTCCTACTTCTGTATCTAGCCAGCAATATGATTTTAGAAATTCAAATCTAGATTTGAAAAGGACTAAAGTAATCACTGGATCTGGAGGACAAGCTGCTTTTTCTAGTGAAATTCCAACAACTAATCACTTTCTTCTGTACTGGCTATTGTAATGACCAGTTTGAATGAATCTAAATAGAATTAAACTATTCATGTAATAATTGGCTGTGAATAATGTAGATCCCAAAATAGCTTACTTGTATTTTACATTTAAGAATACAAGAAAATATCAATCAGTCTAAAAAAGGGGAATGTTTATCTCTAGCAAATTATTTAAATTAATTTGGAAAATGCTATTATAAAATTTAGTTTTTTAAGTGCAGAACTACCATGGCTAATAATATTATTGTAGTTATAAAGAATTAGCATTTATATCTAACTTACTATAAAGTATAAAGACAGAATTTAATATGAAAATAGATTTATTCAATCAGGTTTTTTTCTTTGTGGTTCTATAAATTCCTATGAAAAGCATGATAGACATCCTAATTTACACATAGAATTAGTATAAGAACTATCCATCAAAGTATATTATTAGAATTGTAAATAAATTGACAAAATTTGGAGTAAGCTGGGATTCTGCCTTATTTGTATAGACACAGCCAAGAAAACATGTTTTAAAGGATTGTATTTCAAATGCAGTTAGCAGAATTATATATTCAAGTGAAATCATGTATTGCATTATCCAATATATTCATTTATTAAGAACAGTATAGATTATTTTTTTCTTTTCATAATAAATATAAAATAAATATATAAAAAAGTAAGGTAAATAGTGTTGATGTTGGGACAATCATAAAATTTTAATCTGATGATTAAATAATGGATTTGTTTTCTATTTGCTTATCAAATTTTATTATGCTAAATATTTTTTCATAAATGTAGTTAATTCATATCTAATTAAAACTATGAAAAACCATAAATATCCGGTAGATTATGAGAAATTATTGTGTAACTATTAATAAAGTCCAAGGGATAATTTAATATTTATTTTAAAACATGCATATTATTATTATGATATTTAAATTCTTTCTCTAGTTGATGGCTAATTATTCTGTTTTATTCATTTCTAAATATTTATTGAATGTTATGACATTTGCAAGGCATTGTTTTTAGTGTTGAGGGAAGGAAATAAAAATCAAGATATGAGCCTTGCCCTCAAGCAGCTTAGAATCTAAGAGGGGAGATCAGAGAAGCACATATATAACCACAGATCAGGTACATATCAGTGTATTTCCTCAAATCTAAGACTGACTGAACTATGACACATTTCTCATCTTCTCCTGTTTTGTTTTGTTTTTGGAAGAAATCTTGTGGTTAATTACTACCTTTGACCAGGATCACAGGAGGTAGAAGTAAGTAATGGTGCACATGCTGTGGGTTTGCCAGCCCTGCTAGCAAAGAAATAATAAAAATTGCCTTTAAAAAAATCATGGGAGAAGGGTTTGAAAGAGAAGGCAATCAGGTATGTAGATGTTAAACGAAAGCTATAGTGTGATAGAATTCAACAGTGTGGCATTGTAGAAACTTAGCTTTCCAGAAAGAATAGACTGATATCATCGCCAACAAATCTTTTAGGATGAGCACTTGAGAAAGCTGCTCCATCTCCCATTTAGGAAGCAACAAATATTTCCAAAGACTGTTAATTACAGATCTTTTTACCAAGAATAAAACTTTACATGTATAAAGTTAAATTCTGTATATTAGGTAAAATGGAATTTTTGGTCACTAAATAATAGCTTCAAAAAACGTTAGCAGCACTAAGAACTGAAGTAATAATTATGTACTTAAAAATGGTTGTATTTTCAGAAAAGTATTTTAAGATGTCAAGTTTTGTTACATTATAAGTACAAAAGAAAGTCAAATTAACTCTTCAATCTAATTCCTAGATCTCACAGAAAATAATTGTTTTATTTTTAATAAAAAAAAATTCTAAATGACATATTTTTTAAATATTAGGCTACCAGATGATTATGGCACATATGTTCCTAGCAATAATATCTGAAATCCTTGTAGAAGTAATGTTTTCTTTTATATATGAATGCCATAAAAACAATGTTTTCGAAAAATAGTCACTTGATATTCAAAGCCAGCAGCCACATCTATATATGTACTTGTTTGATGTGATAGTGGGAAAGTGACAAAATCTTCTGTATTTGAGGAATACATTTTCCTTAGACTAGAGATGGGCCATGGGAGGAGGTGAAGAGGTGGGAACTAATGGTTGAATAAAATGACTTCTAAGGAATGTTCACTTCTTCCTTTATTTATTTCAATTACTCTCTAAATTTTTTTTCCCTTCTTTAAAATCTACCTTTGTTTTGTTTTCTTTGGCTCTGAGAGGTTGCACAGGTGTGTAGATGATTTTTTTTCTAGGTTATTCCATGACACATATTTTTTAAACATAGTATTGGGAATGGTTTTGCTCCATTTGGAGTCGTATTTGAAATGCATGAATGGTTAACAAGCCTGGTGCATGTTGTACTTCAGAACGTCCGTTGCCCTCTATCATTTGTATTAGTTGGGGTTACAATGTTTGATATTTCCTTGGTCCCCAAAGCCTACCATCTGCGTCGTGAAGAAACAGATTGGTTTGACAAACCCAGGGAGTCTCGTTTGGAAAATGGACATGGTCTGGATCGAAAACTGCCAGAAAGATTGGTCCACTCTAGACCACTCAGTCAACATCAAGAGCAAGTAAGTACTATATTGAGCACTCTCTTTGAGATTTATACCGGCCCCCAAAAAAATTCACCCTAGAATAGTCATAATTATACTAGAATGCATGAAATTTCCATCATTAAAGTTCACAATTTTGAAGTAGTACGTAATTTACTTTTTCAGCCACAACTGACCTCGCAGCATAGCTGTGATTCTTCTATCAGGCAATTTAAGTGATCCATCCCTCCAACAGATACCGTTTGTACATCATACCCAACACTCTGTACAAGGAGAATACCTAAAGCTCCTAAAGAATTTACAGAGTAGGGGGTGAAATAGATTTGGGTACTTTCAATATTTTCCAATAGCAGTGTGTTCAGATGTTATGAATAGCAAATAAGATGACCAAACCAAGTTAGCTGGGGACAGGGAAGGCTTCCTTGGGGAATGAAGGAAACATATTTTAGAGTGTATTGAATGGAAGTGTTTTGTATTCATTTTTGTATTTTATTATCAGAACTCACATAAAGTAGGTGTTATTAATTAATATCTATTTATAAAGAAACTGAAATGTAGAGATAAATTTCACAATTAGCGAAATATGATTCCAAAAGGAAGTTATTCACTTTAGAATAAATGATGTAATATTTGGGTTAGATTTTGAAAGATACATAGGAGATCAACAGTTGAATAAATTGAGAAAGATTTCTCTAGTAAGCCAAGTGGCTTTCAGTGATTGCCTAACAGATCAGATATTTGCAGGCTGTTACTCATAATCATTAAAACAATCACAAAAGAGGTACTTATTTTACATACATTAACTCCCAAATCATCCTGTCTGATTCATTTATGCAGAAGACAACTATGTTTTAAACAACAAAAAAGAACCATATGAAATTACTATAATTTATCTCAGTGTTTGTCACATTAAGGTATAAAAGAAAAGACTTTTGCATGAACAATAAGTACTGTCCGAAAGATAATATTTATATGCTTAGATGTGGTTTCCTCCTAAGCAATTTCTGTTTTCATAGACAGATTTCTAGCTGTTAAATAGAATTTTCTTTTATCAGAATTTTCATGTGTTTTGTTTTCCTATATGCTATTACATTTTCTAGAAATTTTAGGATACTTCTCTCTGTGTTGCAAATATTCTTTTTAATTTTTGATATCTTTAATAAGTTTTGGTTTAGGGGTATGTTACCTCTACGCACATATTAATAAACTTCCATTTCTTTGTACTTCATTTTAAAGTATCAGACTATTATAGATTTATATTTTTCTTAGCTTATCTTGAATTGTATTTATGGTTGTATTTCAATCTCATCAAATAGATCTGGATGGGGAGTAATAAAAATTAATAAAATCATTCTCAATATGTTTTCAAAATGTAAATTTACATGTTTTCATCTATAGTTACTAAATTAATAAATTTTTAAGCAAAAATTAATTTCATTAAATGTATTTTAAGAATCTCTTCATAATTATTATGCCTTACCTATCATCATTTGTTTCTTTGAAGTTTACATTTCCCACAAACCTAGATCAAGTCACTGAAAGCACAAATCCTAATAAGATGAAATACGTAAACTGGAAAGGTAAAAAAAAATAGTGGCTTTCATATAGTTATTTCCTGACACTATGGTTTTCATATATACTCAGAATAGTCTTGTCCAACTTAATTATTCAACTAATATTTTTGGAGAATACATTTTAAGAAATCTGTGTCCACCTCAAAAATATTTTCTAAAATTCCTTTCTAATGTCTGTAGATAAAACATTAATATCCCTAATGACACTTTTACTCCTCATTTTGTTACTAGCATCTATATATTTATGAGTTTGATCCACTGAGCATGTAGTACTATATATATATAAACGACCGTTATAACTGGTCAACCAGCTGGTGGCAATAACATGCACTGACCATGATGGGGCAGATACTTAACACAGGAGCTGCCCCCTGGTGGTCAGTGCACTCCAGCCAACCTCCTGTGGTTCCTACCCCTGCCCACCGGGATCAGCGGGATCGGCCCCAATTGGGACTGGGTGAGACATCTCCAATCAGGTGGGAGGGACCCCACCTGTGCACGAATTTGTGCATTGGGCCTCTAGTGTTTAAATAGTATAATTGGAGACCAATATAACTCCAAAATTTAAGAATCACTTAATAAGTTTTTTGTGTTTTTTAATAAAGTAGAAAATGTAAGGATCCCTGTTTGGACTATAGCTAGGTAAGCAAATAGATGAATGTGTAATTTTTTTGCGAAGTTATATTTTATATTTTTATAATTTTTATATGTTCATTTTGATATCTAACATGCAAAAAGAAAACTATAAATGTATTTATCAAAATTGCAAATATATAGAATTATAAACTAGTTATAAAATGAACAACCATATAACCACCACACAGGTCAAGAAAGCGAACATTGCCTGCCTTTGGAAATCCCAATGTGCCCCTTCCAGATTGTAATATTCAACACCACCCCCCCCCAAAAAAAAAAAACACAAACAAACACACACAACTATGTTGACTTATGTAACAATAATTTCTTTGTTTTTCTTTATAGTTTTTCTCTAAATAGAAGCTACCTAAAAGACAACATATCTTATTATTAGTTATATAAAGTTCAGAATTTATGCCTTTTTGCATTGATATTTATTGTCAAATACCATTTTACCCCTTCACTGATTATAACTATATTTTGGCCTAGAGAAAATAGCAAAATGTCATTCTCCTTTTATTCACTTCTTTGCATCTCTAATTATAAAAAGGTAATATTGAGCTCTGTGTACCAATAAATCCAGATGCTTTTTTTAAAAAATATATATTTTATTGATTTTTTACAGAGAGGAAGGGAGAGAGATAGAGAGTTAGAAACATTGATGAGAGAGAAACATCAATCAGCTGCCTCCTGCACATCTCCTACTGGGGATGTGCCCGCAACCCAGGTACATGCCCTTGACCGGAATCGAACCTGGGACCTTCCAGTCCGCAGGCCGACGCTCTATCCACTGAGCCAAACCGGTTTCAGCAATCCAGATGCTTTTATTTGAAAACATGCATAACAAAAATTTATGCTCATAAAATGCTCTGGAGGCAAGAATAATAAAATCAAGTTGACTAATACAAATACTAATTTAACTTTTTAAAATATTCTATGTGCAACATACATTGGAGACATACACATTTTTATTCGACTCAAAATCATTAACTACAGGAGTAAACCGAATCTGCAGATGCATATCATTTTCTTTTAAATATACATATACATACACATATAGATGTATACGTATAAATATAAACATACACATACATATTCATTTGGAAATGCAACTGCTTTGTGAATTGAGCAGATTACTTGACCTCCTTTTTAAAAAACTTTTCCTCAGTTACTTCATCTATAAATATCACTAATACCCTTCACAGGATAGTTATAAAGGTCAACACTTCTTTTTATTTGTTTGTCTGTTTGCTTATTTTTTATGGGAAATGGGTCAACACTTCTTGACCAGGACAAAATGCCTCCACTCTGCACTAATGCCCACACTTACAGTTCTCATGTAAATTGCTATATTGACATTTTTAAGCTCCTCTGAGCAAGTCACTCTTTGTTTCTGGGTTTTTGAATGCCTTTCTTCCTCCACCTGAATGCTCTTCCACCTCTCTTTGCTTGGCTAACTGGACACATCACTGAGGTCCCCATGAACATGACCCATCTTACAAGAAGCCTTCCTTGATACTACCACTCACACCTCCCACTAATACAGGGCAAGTGTTCTTCCAATTGTACTGCAAACGTCATGTCACAGCTGTGAGCTCCTAGACAGCAGGGATTCCCTGTTCCATCCACCTCCGCACATATACAGGGTTTAGCACAGTGCTTGAGACACCAAAAGAGCACTGTCTATAGTCTGAACCAAGCATGCCTCGCTTTGAGGTGAAGGAAAGTATGAATGTCTGCATTAACAAAAGATATGTTAACACAAGTGTTATTTCATAAGTACGAAGGCTCATTTCATGAAAATGATTCCTTTTGAAATATGTGTAAGTAGGATAGAGGAAGAATCCTTTTTTCTGTGAGGCAATAGGTCATAGTTCTCTCAATGCAGAGTCATCAAAAGACAGTGCTATCAGACACTGGCCTCTTGGGGAGACACAGGTGTCACTACTTGACATAAGTCCTGCCCCTCTGGCCTTGCTCCTGCTCTTTCTTATTTGGCAGAAGAAACACCCTCCCTGAAACTCCAACTGCTGGAGAACTCACTCAACATTCACCTGCAGTAGTTAGGAAAAAGCAAAGATCTAGCTGGGCCATGCATGGGCGACAGCTCTGCTTTCTGCAGACAGTCACAATGATTATATTTGTGGCAGGTTAATGTTTCTGATTTATTACGTGAATTCATGAAGGTGGTTGTAGACAATCTCTAAACTACAGGAGATTCTATGAGATGTTCTGAAAGCAACATTTATGATAATGATGTTTAACATCCCTTCTACCAACATCATCTTAGGTACAAATTGAAAGGCCATTCTGGCTAGCTGGTAAAGCTCTGATGAAAAATTTGGGAAACCTTACTACTCTTCTAGTAAGGGCAATAGATGCACTAAGAGATTATATCCACTTGTTACTCTGGAGAAATGCAAAGAACAGCAACAGGCAAAACTGTGTTTTCTTAGTTTCTTTTTACCCAAATGGGAAAATTGCTTTTTAAAATATAATACATAAATTTAGAAGATATTTGAAATAAAGTAATATCTACCAATTTAAATAAATTATCTACAACACTAAAAAAAAGTTGTTATATTTAATAGCTGTAGAATTTCCAATGCACATGGTTTAAATTTAGTAAAAAAGATCTTTAAATGCAGATTAGGGGATGGAAGGAGGAGAGGAGAAGAGAAAGACAGGAAATAGAAGGAGAAAATGATGTAATGGAAAGTAAGTGGGGCAGAGGAGAGAAAGAGAAAAGAGAGGGAGAGAGTCAAAGAGAAAACAGGAAGCAAGAGGATGAAAGAAGGAAAATGTACAATTGTTATGAATATCCATGAGGTTTTTAGTGGCTTGCAAAGTTAGTATAAATTATCAAGATTGACTGATTATATTGACCATATATTTTTATAATCTTGCAAACAGTATTTTAGTTTGTAGGATTCATGTAATATCCCTGGACTTAACAGGGTTCTACTGTTGTTTGGGAAGTTTCTATATTCATCAGAGATTTGATTAAACTTATTCTTTCCTGAGGAGAATTAAAACTAAAGGCTTTATTTAAGCTTGTATTTTTTCAATTTGTATTTTACTTTTAATACCTAGAATTTTAACAGTTTTACAGCTGGATTGACAGATTAAAACCGCATGAGTATTCCAATGAATCTTTCTACGCCAAATGTACATCTCTTTGGTTCAGAATTCTGTTTAACATTTCTGTTTAGTATTCCCACACACTTCTTTTTCTGAAGTATTACAGATGTCCCCTTTTTCCCCTCCTTTGCCTCCTTTCACCCGGTCCCTGCCTCACCCCAGGCCTTCATCTCACTATCTCACTGTTGTCTGTGTTCATAGGCAATGCATAGATGCATATATGTTCTTTGGTTACTTTCTTTTCCCCTCTTTCCCTTCCCTCTGAGATCTGTCAATCTGTTCCATGCATCCATGTCTCTGGACCTATTTTGTTTGTCAGTTTCTGAGGCCATAATGAACACTGAAACCAATAATATTATTTTATAGTGTAAGATGCTTCAATGGTGATCATTCCAGAAACTTGCATTATGTTTTTATTGACTGACTCAATATGCTTTTTAAAAACGTCTAGTTCTGCATATTGCACTTTAAGTGTCTTCACGTTGATTTTTCACCTTATCACGTGTATGTCTTAGATTATACAGATGAATGGGAAGACGGTGCACTACATCTTTCCTCATGCAAGGATAAAAATAACAAGGGACTCTAAGGATCACACAGTTTCAGGTAAAGAAAAGCAAACCATCTAGTCCTTTTCATTTTAATGTCAAATTGATAAATGTATTTGGTTTTCAGTTTTGGATAACTGAATAAATTTTAGAAAACACTTTTTTGTCAAAAATTTGTTTTGGAAAATTTCAAAAAATCATGCTATACATATGAACATTAATGGCATGCTCATTAATATGACAAATTACCAAATGGTACATATTTAGATCATTATTTTCATTAGCTGCATTTTTAAAAATGTACATGACATTATAATACTCCATAATTCTTGCTCTATTGTGTAATATGGTCACTGATTTTGGGACTATAAAACATTCTTACACAGGAAGTAAAAAGCTCTCTTGGAGTCTTCTAAGGAATAAATTTCCCTATACCTTGAACATTATCAATTATGCCAAGTTTTTGTTTAACTGTGTTCTTCTGTAAACCAAAGCTCATGATGTAATTTTTGTAAATGACTTATTTTGAGATAATTTTGGACTCTGAGAAAATAGTACACTTAGTTCTTTTTCCCACCCTTTACCCAGCTTTCCTAAGATTCACTTCTAACCACAATAAAACGATCGAAAGCAAGAGTTAACATTGGTATGATACTATTAAAACACCTACAGGTCTTACCTAAATTTTGAGTTTCTCCACTCAACCACTAAGTTTTCCTTTTTCTGTTCCAGGATTGAGTTCAAATCTCACATGGCATTTAGTTACCACACCACTTTCATCTCCTCCAATCTGATAGCTTCTCAGCCTTCCATTGGCTTACTGACTTTGATGCTTTTGAAAGAAAATGGAATTTTTATATTACAAATTTTAAATTTTTAAATCTGAATCAAAATATAAATTTTGTCAAATTTAATAATTTTTAAAATATAAGTACTAACAACTATATTCTCACTCGAATATATTTTTTCTGTTTCATTAACACTGTACATCAAGAGAAAATATTTGTAAAGATATATGTTCTTATATATATTATGGATATATGTATAGGTGACATATCAACATGGTTGATGTGCTGGAGGGTTGTTGTTTTTTGTAGGACTGAGATAACAAAGAACAAAAAGAGGTCTTTTTTCAATGTACTTGCTATTGTTCCTGGCAGATTTTAGACCAGGAAGCATGTGTGTATAGAACAGGTTTTGCTTTGAGCTATTTTTCTGTCTTTATTTTCATAGAGAATGAATCGATTAGGAGGCTAATGTTCTTTCCCTTTTAAGATTGGGTAATTTGTCTTCCACCAGAGACAGATAATTCAACCTTTATAGTTTTATTGTGTGCAGATTGTATTTTAACTACTAATGAAAATTCCAGGGGTGAATCTTAACTGTTTTTGTAGAAATAATTACTTGCTACAAACTATTTCAGTTCCCTCCAGCTCACAAGGCAAAACAGCATAATACTTTCCAGCAATGCCAAACCTTATTTTTTGAAACAGAAATATTCAAACCATTTTTTACTAAATCATTAGGACTCTATTACAATGTATCTATTTTTAGCTCTATTATTATTTGTATACTATATGAATCACTTCATCAACTGGTTATATTTTGCCACTCATTATTTTAATTTGTTTGCTTCTGCTACAATTAGGAAAATTGTTTTAAAATATAAGAATAACAGAAATAAGAGCTATTGATTTCTCATAAGTATTGTAGTCTGAAAACTAAATTCAATTTTATCAGTACATAGATTTTGCAGAATGAGAAGTGAAGATTATTGTTTTGAATATTAAGTTTATTAATAGTATACTATGTCATCTCTCTGAATGTCCCATTTTCTTCTGATATTTCCCTAAAATAATTCAAATATTTTCCATTATATTACCCTGTATTGGTTACCTTGTATTGATTATCACAGGGTAAATATATTTTTCAGGTGTCCTTAGGTGAGTGATCTCAACCAAGCACAAGGCAGCAAAATGGAGAATAGGTAATGAATTTTAGAATCAGAAAGACCCGAGTTGAGGTTCAGCTCTATCACTTATGTAAATTTTGTAATAACTTTGCTCTATAAGAACAGTAAGACCAGTTCTATGAATCTCACATAACTGCAACTGAACCTAGCGCAAAATCTTGTACTTACTACACTCCCAACAAATGTTATTTCCCCTTCTCTTAGAAATTATCAGGGAAAAATAAGAATAAAATGTAAAACTTAAAAAATGAGTCTCTTTTACTTAGTACTCTATCTTATGGCTCTAGAAACACAGCTGTTTGAAACAAGCCAAAAATATTCTTCTGGCTTTAAAAAAGATATTGCTTAAGTGGTTCCATAATGGACTGGCTACATCTGCAAGGCTAAAAAGCATGATTAGCAAGTGTAATACTGAAGAACATAAAAAGTAGCAATGTCTTCTATGGAAATAGTGACTCATGTTCTATTTCTCATTAGTTCACCATCTTAGTGGGCTTTCAGGAACAAGAGACAAATGTAACGGATCTCATTGGATCTGAGTCAATAGCAATACCAAATGTGGGTAGCTCTTTATATTATTATTTTTCCATCTTTAATAAGGTATAATGTACATATCATAAATGTACACATTGTAACTACACAAATCAATGACTTTTAGTGAATTTATGAAGTTGTGCTACCTTCACACAATCTAAAACAAGGTTTAGAATGTTTCAATCATTACAAAGTTCCCTGAAGCCTGCTAGCAGTATCAACGTCCAGCACTCCTCTCCCAAACACAGGTGAGATTTGCTTTCCGTTTCTGTAAGTGATTTAGAGAGATATGTCAGTATTCAGAATTGAGATAGAATGGTAGCAATAGTTTTATATATATTTTCCAATATTAGGAAAAAATAAATAAACCTTCATGTTCCACCTCAATAAAAATACTGAAAACACAATTTAGCCACCCCTCTCTGTTAAATCTTCTTTAACATTTTTCAAAGAATAAGAGATCACATAAAGGAAATTTACAATAAATAACTATCTTCCTTCAATGAAAAGCAGGTAGATATTTGATATCAAATACAGAGTCAACCTTAAACTAGATATGAGGCAGATACAGGAAAATCCTATGCAAGAGTTCTGCTTCCAAGAATTTGCAAGATATTTGAAATGGAACTGATACACAAAAATGAATATTAGAAACTGTATATTGAAAAATAAAATATGTGCAACAAAATATGAGTAAGTGCATGCATGTACATGTATAGTTTTTGTACTGTATCTCTTCATTTGCTCAAAGAATTTTATCTGTGGTGTAGATAAAGCATCTTTTTCCATTTTTTCATGAAGATTTTCATTTCTGTTTTCTCTTAGAGGTCTCAAAAGCTCTCAGCTGCCAGTAGCTAAATGCATGTATTATTTTCACCCCTCTTTGTGTATATATATAAAATGTGTGTGTGTATTTGTGTTGCTAGATGGATGGATGAATGGATGGATAGATAGATAGATAGATAGATAGATAGATAGATGACCAGAAACTTTGTAGAATATAATAGTGGTGAAAAGTATAAAGATTAAAATAAAAGCCATCATAATTTTATAATTTATATTTTCTTCTTTTCCTTCCTGTTTTCTTTATACCATGCATACACACACTGAAAGTTGAGAGTATATTGTAAAGGAGTTTATATACATATTTTTAATATAGTACAAGTTGCCTGGTAAAGTCATTTTCCTGTCACATCAAATATTCTTTGCATACTTATGTTTGATGGCAGTTTTTATTGTATAGATATTTACTTCAACCATTCCTCAATTGTTGGACATTATTTTGTCTTCTTCTTTTGACTATTATATACAATGCCACAATGAAAAAATGCTGCCACAGTGTTTAATATTTCCTTAAAATATATTCCCAAAAGTAAAATTACTGAGTAAAAAGGAAGGGGTATTTTCAGTGTTTCCTAGACATCTTTTCTGACCAGATTAGTTCTATCAATTTGCATTCCCCATCTAAGATGTAGTTTTTTTATTTGCTGTTCACTGTAGGAATTTAAAATGATACAAATTTAAGAAAAAAATATTACCTTACTTTAAAAGTCAAATTTTAGAAACAGCAGTTTCTCCTTCTACCAAAAGCCACATTTTAATAACTTTTAATATCAAGTTGATATTTTATCCTGTATTTACTAGTTAATTGCTTCCTATTCAGTTGGACAATGAGGGAGAGGTTCTTATCCAAGAGCATGGTGATGGCCAAACACAGCACCTGACACCAGACGGATGAGGTTGACAGCAGTCTGTTAGTCATGTATGTTCACGACAGAAGGGAGCAGAGCAGGACAACCATGCAGGGTCCTGTGAGTTTTGTGGTCAGGAAAAAAGTAAATAACCAGGAATGTAAGAGACAGTTTTGTTATTTCCTTTCAATAATTGATCTACTTAATATGCAGGAGCGTAGAGTATTGGTACGTGGGATTTTTGTTTTATTTTGCTATACCACAGTGTACATAGGACCAAAGTTAGGACCAGATCACAGTGGACTTGGAAGACAAAGAGTTGGAATTTGATTCAGTAGGGAGGATGGGCTTCTTGAACCCATGGAAAATATACCCTCCTTTATGAAGGAATGGTTTTAAAAAATATTTTGTCTACTTCAAAGTTGAATTCTGAAAGAAGCTTAACCATAATGAAAAAGGTACACAAGTTTTTTTTTTAATAAGTTTAATTTTCTTTGCTTGAGTCTGCACTGCTATCCTCAAATGTGGTACATCAAATAAAGAGGAACTGAAGCAACAATGTGGTTTAGGTAAAGACCCATTTGCCCGGCCTGTGTGGTTCAGTGGTTGAGCATGGACCTATGAACTAGGAGGTCATGGTTTGATTCCTGGTCAAGGCACATGCCCAGGTTGCAGGAGGCAGCAAATCAATGATTCTCTCTCATTATTAATGTTCTCTCCCTCTTCTGCTCTGAAATCAATAAAAAAATATTTTTTAAAAAGACCCACTTAACATTCTTCCCACATCATTTATGTGAACATTTCATGAGAAAAGTTTGTTTTCATAGCAGACCAAGCCTTAAAATAGAACGTTAAAACAATTATGTCATCTCTCTGCTTCTTGTGGATGACAAAAAAAAATTGTGTCACCTTGAGAACATGTTCCCTGAGACCCAAAATTACTTCCTCCCCATTCAGGATGGCTTTTTCTCTTTTATTTTTATTCTAACAGTGTAATTATATGTGATTCAGTTTTCATTGTAAGCCTCTCAGATTATTCGTAGAAGTAAACTAAGTATAAACCTATAGAAATGTAGTAAGTGTCAGGTTTAATCTCTTCTAAAACCACAATTTCTTCCTGGTAAATTTTAATAAAGGCTTGCCTTTATTTCCTCAGTAACAGAGAAAGTGTTTATTGTCAGGGCTAGTTCTACATTAACAACATCACTTCTGCAGACATCTGTCAGGATAAATATTGCTTGCACAGTCATGCTCCTCCTAAGGACCTAACCTTATAGGCTATTCTTCTAACTGAGTAAGTTAGCACACTTCTCTATGCACTCTAAATAAAATAAAATTAAAGGAATTAATTGATTCTGTGAGGAGAAGATGAAGGCATTCAAGGTATTTCACTTAGAGAAGAGTAAAATAAGTGGTAATATTAATGAACTTGAATGGTGCAAATATAAAATGTATATGAATTGGCTATGGGAAAATTGGCAATAAGAAATGAGATTCAATTAAAGAATAAGGATTTTTCTTGACCCTCTAGAATATTTTCTTGACAATTAGAGTGCTGAGCTAATATGTAGAGAAGAACAAGGATGTGGGAGTCAAGCAAGAAAATGGGCTCTCGTTAGCTTTTTTCCGTGCTGGACAACCAAGGCAAGTTCCTAACCTTCCTTAGCATCAGCTTTTCTGTCCAGAAATGGTATGGATAGTACCCAATATGAAAAGTTGTAGAGAAAATTTAAAATATCTATATGCAATTCATATTTGTAATACAAATGCTAAAATTAAAAAATGATTTAAAAATGTAAAACTAAAAAGTAAAACTAAAATTCATACATTAATAGAAAATAGAAATACAAAACAAGCATAATCTTTTCCAACTAATTAGTTGTAGCTACAGATTAAATTATACTATATGTTTTGTGGGCTGCCTAAGCCAGAAATGCATTTTTTTTCTTCTCAGTCTTGATTGAGAGATGATGTTTCCCGGCATTTTTTTTTTTTTAAATATCTTGGTAGTTTCTCCTTTTAATGGCCTGATTTCAATCTATTCCATCACTCTCCTCTATAAAACTGAGTGAGTGAAAGAAGGGCTGACTGTGCTCCTCCTAAACCCATCCTTTCTGATTCTCAACCAGGTACACTGGCACTAATCGAACACGAGACACATCGCTGAGTCGTTCTCTTGGAGTGAGAGTGTGGACCCCACTCTGGCTTTCCCATATATTAGGTGTTGCCTTGAGCAACTAACCTTGCAAAGCCTCATTGTCTTTATGTGTAAAATACAGGGTATTGCCCAAACGGTGTTGCTCAGTGGTTGAGTGTTGTCAACCTATGAACCAGGAGGTCATGGTTTGACACCCGGTCAGAGCACATGCCTTGGTATCCATCTCAATTCCCAATGGGGGACAGGCAGGAGGCAGCAGATCCATGATTCTGTCTCATCATTATCATTTCTATATCTCCTTCTCCCTCTCTGAAATCAATAAAAATATATTTTTTAAAAATACTGGGTATTTTTATTTTATTTTAAGAGCCAATGAGTTAATGTAATTAAAGGGCATTTAAAAAAAATACAATACAATACAATGCAAATCTATTTTTAGCATCATTATCATTGATGCATTAGCCCCACTTGAGGGAAAATAGGCATCTCAGTACTCATCTATTCATTATTCATTCAGTTATATATTTGGTTCTGCATAGGTGCCATAAACTTGCTACATGCACTACACCACAACCCCAGCATTGCAGAACTGATACACAGATCTTGTTTTTGAAGGGCAAAAGGTTACTTTTCATGGCCAATTTCCCTTTCATTCCTACCCTCTATCACTACTCAATCATTGTGGTAACTACTATAAACACAAATGTTCCACAAGTTTGCTACCAAGTTAATGTCCATATATAGATTGTATGCACAGGAAGCTTAGAATACAACTTTTATTTTTCTATTTTCTATTGATGTGTAACAAATTTAATTGCTTAAAGCAACTTATTTACTATCTCGCAATTTTCATGGCTCAAGAATCCAGGCATGGCTTAACTGGGACCCTGGTCAGGCTCTCACAGGGCTGCAATCTGTGTGTTGACTGGGCTGTTCCTGTTCTGAAGCTTGGGAATCTTTTTCCAAGCTCACTTGGTTATTGGCAGAATTCAGTTCTCCCAAGTTGTGGGACTACGTTCCCTGTCTTCTTGCTGGTTCTCAGCCAGTAGCCACTCTCAGCATCTAGTCACCCTTCAACTCCTTGTCATGTGGCCCTGTCTCACATCCTCTTGCACATTGCAGATTACTTTTTTCCAGCCCAGCAGAGATTCTCATTGTAGTCTCTAATAATATTAATATATATATATATATATATATATATATATATATATATATATATAATGGCTAATACACAAAGTGTCCCTTCAGGAGTTTGACTGGGAGACCAGGAGTTTGATCGCTTGCTATGACATGTGCTGACCATGGCGGAGGTGGCAGGGGAGGGGGGGGTGCTGTGGAATGAAGGAAGGCCCCAGCCAGCAGCCAGGGAAGGGAGGCCCCAGCCAGCAGCCGGAAGGCCCTGATTGGCCCTGATCACCAGCCAGGCCTAGGGAGCCTACCTGTGCATGAATTTCGTGGTCTGGGCCTCAAGTATCATTATAATCATGGTTGTGACCATTACATCACCTTTGTCAGATCTTATTGGTAGAAACAAGATCTGCACTAAAAGGGAGGGTGTTATACAGGAAGGGAGGGTGTTATACAGGACAGTGTATGCCTGCCACAATCCTCTATTATGTCCAGAAGTACAAAAGAAACACTTATTACTCAATTTTGAATTAGAATAATATTAGTCCTTCTTATGTTGTATAAGTAAAACTGACATTTATTTTGGAAAGCACATTATAGTGTTAGAGGAATATAAGTTTAAATCATTTAATTTCCAATGATATTATAGGATTACTTAAGTGTCTCCCCTAATACAACAATTTTCTTTAACACATAGTAAATGCCTGGTGCCAGCCTGTCATTAATGAGCTCAATAGCTAAACAAGTAACTATGAAGCCCATATCTATAAATTGACTCTATCTTCTAATTTATAACATCCACTTTTATATTAAAGAATCATTTTGTTTTAGACCCTCCATATGATTAAATGGAATAATTGTTTTTGTTAGATATAGTTGACAGGTAACGTTATATTAGTTTCAGGTGCACAACATAATGATTTGATATTTGTACATATTGGAAAATGATCACCACAAAAGTCAAATTAACACCCATCACCATGTACAGGTACAAATTTTTTTGTGTAATGAAAACTTTTAAGATCTACACTAATAGAAACATGATATACAATATAGTATTATTAATATAGTCGTTATGCTGTACGTTACAGCCCATCCTGACAATTTATTAATTTTGTAGTTAGAAGTTTGCATTTTTAACCCCCTCACCCATTTCCTGCAACCCCCACTGTTACCCTTCCATCTCTGATAATCACATATCTGTTATCTGTATCCATGAGTATGGTATTTGTTGTTTTTTGTCAGTTTGGGGTTTTTTTGGGTTTTCTGGTGTTTTTTATTTTAGAGTCCTCACATTGTGAGAAGAGACAGTATTGTCTTTCTCTGACTGACTTCTTTCACTTAGCAAAACGCTTTCAAAGTTTATTCATGTTGTCAAAAATGGCAAGATTGCCCTGTGGTTTTCTTTTATGACTGAATACTATTCCATTGGGTACATAGACCACAATTGTTTTCTCTATTCATCTGTCAATGGGCAGTTAGGTTGCTTCTGCATCTTGGCTATTGTAAATAATGTTACAGTGAACATGGGGATGAATATATCTTTTGTATTTGTATTTTCATTTTCTTCAGATATACCCAGGTATGAGGTTGCTGGGTCATATGGTAATTCTATTTTTAATTTTTTTGAGGGAATTCCATAATATTTTCCATAATAATATACACATTTACATTTCCATCAATAGTGTACAAGGGTTCCCTTTTCTCCTCATTCTCACGTATATTTATTGCTTGTCTTTTGTAATAGCCATTCTAACAGTTATGCAGTGACATCTTAAAGTGGTTTGATTTGCATTCCCTTGGTGATTAGTGATATTGAGCCTTTTTGTGTACCTGATGGCCTTCTATATATCTTCTTCAGAAAAATGTCTATTAGATTCTCTGCTACTTAGTTGTATGAGTTTTTTTAAAATATATTTTAGAAATGAGCTCCTTTTTACTTATTTTATTTGCAAATATTTTATCCCATTCAATTGGTTGTCTTTTCATTTTGTGGATGGTTTCCTTTGCTGTACAGAAGTTTTTTATTTTGATATAGTTCCACTTGTTTGTTTTTGCTTTTGTTGCCTTTGCTGTCAAATCCAAAATATCATTGCTGAGATGGATATCAATGAGCTTATTATTTATGTTTTCTTCTTAGAATTTATGGTTTCAGGTCTTACATTCAATTTTTTAAATCCGTTTTGAGTTCATTTTTGTGTGTGTTATAAGATAAAGGTTCAGTTTCTTTCTTTTGCATGTGACTTCCCAGGTTTCCCAATTCCATTTATTGAAGAAACTGTCCTTTCCCCATAGAATATTCTCATAACATACATGCATGGTTTATTTCTTGGCTCTCTATTCTGTTCCGTTAATCTGTGTCCATTTGTATGCCAGTTTCCATAGTTTTTATTCTTACAGTTTTGTAATATTGCTTGAAATCAGGGAGCATGATGCCACTAAGGAATATATTTTATTTTTAATTGCCTTTTATAGAAGTATCATGCAAACCCCTCAAATTTGGTTTTTATGCTTGTAATTTTGTCATTGCCTTATATAAGCTAAAATAAAGGGGAAAAGTCCTTATGTTATTGCATGACTAAAATTTGCATAAAGGGTGGCAGTCTTGGGAAATTTTCTTGGTGGGAATTATTTCTGAAGTGTTTTAAGAAGAGTAAGGTCTGTGCACTTTTAGTAAAATTTCTTTACCAGTATATGCATCATCTGCCATTTAAAAGATGTTTAAAAATCTAGAATACTAGTATCATTTGATATATCTTTGTGACTTGTCTTTTTATTTCCCATGCCAATGGCCATTTCAACCCTATGGCAAGCCAACTTGGACGGTGGCTTTTAACACCATCTAACATTTTCATCTTAACATTGTTCACATTACATTAGAAAAGATAAGTATGAACTTTCACTCATGAAAATGAGATAAAATATTCTCAAATCTTTCATATACATAAAGGATACATATTTAAACTAGGAAAAATGATACTACAGAGTAATTGGATGGATTAGAAAAAGCTCATGGGAATCGCCAAGTTTGTAATTTGATGCTCAGGCTTAGAGTTCGATTCAAATTGGCATGAATCTGATATTGCCATTTTGATGTTGCTGGAAACAGTCAAGTGTGGATTGTCTTTAAGGCAATTGATGTGCTTAATTGTGATTGTAGGAATCTTTTTCTTACAATGAGCAAAAATTAGTAAAGATAAAGGACAAATAGTGAAATATTATTTAGTTCTGAATGTTCAAGTATTAATGAATTAAGGTAGAATTTGGCAAGATACAAAGATGTTACAGTGATTTTTTAATATATTTAGTTTATTTTCCTAAACATTTACACGGATAATTTATAACATAGAAACATAGGTGAAAGAGTATAAAAATAAACATTCACAGCCTTACTCAGGAGTATAATTAACATGTAAACTATAAAAATAGATTTAATTGGACTATCTTTCAGAAACTTTTGCATTAGTCTTAGTACTTTATTAGCATTAATATTTATAATCCTAATCTTTTCTAATTAATATTTCTTCTTTAGGCCAATTAATGACATGACTATATTTTACAATATATCTTCATTTTGTGATAACTTTTTTATGAATGATAAACTACTATTAATTTAAAGACTACTTATCACTGATAAAAAATATTGCTTTCCTTGATGCTTAGATGTGGAATATGATAGTGTTGAAATGAAAAGTATTTTAATTTTGTTCAACCTTAATGCTTTTAATTAAAACATCATAATATTTTCATGTATTATTTTAGTGATGAAAATAAAAACTATTTGTAATATTTTAAAATTTTACAGCTTTTATTATAATATGTTAATAAATAAATATTAATGTAGATTTAAACTGCAACTTTAAATGCAAATTTAAAGATTGTTGTATGTTCATGTTTATTTTATGCACAGTTTATTTTACTTTACTTTTTATTTCAGTTCTATTGAGGTATAATGTACTTATAATATTGTAAGGTAATTAAAATGTACATCATGGTTATTTGATTTATGTATACATTGTGAAAAAGTACCCTCTATCTAGTTAATTATCACATTCACTAACTCATATTTTATCTTCTTGTGTGTTAGAATATTAGTTTTGGTCTCTAAGCAAATTTCAAGTATACAATACAGAGATATATGTACCCCTATCCTATGTTCATTGCAGCATTTTTATGGTTGCTAAGACATGGAAAAAAAAAAAAAATATATATATATATATATATATATTAGAGGCCCGGTGCACAAAAATTTGTCCCTCAGCTCGGCCTGTGCCCTCTCGCAGTCTGGGACCCTTCGGGGGATGACCACCAGCTGGCTTAGGCCTGCTCACCAGGGGGATTGGGCCTAAGCTGGCAATCAGACATCTCTCTGGCAGCCCGGGAGCGCTGCGGGATGTCCTCTTGCCAGTGGGGAGCAGGCCTAAGCTGCAGTCGGACGTTCTTAGCGCTGCTGAGGAGGCGGGAGAGGCTCCCACCACCACCGCTGTAATGGCAGCCATCAGCCTGGCTTGTGGCTGAGCAGAGCTCCCCCTGTGGGAGTGCACTGACCACCAGGGGGCAGCTCCTGCCTGCATTGAGCGTCTGCCCCCTGGTGGTCAGTGTGTGTCATAGTGACCAGTCATTCCCAGTCTTTCTGCTGTTAGGGTCAGTTTGCATATTACCCTTTTATTATATAGGATAGAGGCCTGGTGCATGGGAGGGGGCCGGCTATTTTGCTCTGAAGGGTGTTCCATATCATGGTGGGGGTCCCACTGGGGTGCCTGGCCAGCCTGGATGAGGGGCTGATGGCTGTTTGCAGGCTGGTAACACCCCCTTCAGGGTGGGTGTCCCCACTGGGGTGCCTGGCCAGCCTAGGTGAGGGGCTGATGGCTGTTTGCAGCTGGGCACACCCCCTTCATGGTGGGGGTCCCCACTGGGGTGCCTGGCTAGCCTAAGAGAGGGGCTGATGGCTGTTTGCAGGCTGGTCAAGCTCCCCCCACCCCTGTGGGGACCCTTACCCCATGGAGGTTTGGCCAGCCTGGGTGAGGGGCTGATGGCTGTTTTCAGGCTGGCCACACCCCCTTTAGAGTGGGGGGTCCCCACTGGGGTGCCTGGCCAGTCTGGGTGGGGGCTGAGGGCCATTTTCAGGCTGGCCAAGCCCTCCCAGCGGCCGAAGCTCCCAGCCTCTCCTTTTTTTCTTTTTTCTTTTTATTCTGGGATTTATTTACCTTCTATAATTGAAACTTTGTAGCCTTGAGAGGAGCTCAGAGCCAGCCAGGGCAGGTGGGTGGGAAGCTTGGCTTCCTCCATCGCCAGGGCCAACCCAGCCTCCTACTTGCTCCAGCCTCGTGACCGCGGCCAGCTGAGAGCAGGTATCGGGGGTTTATTTACCTTCTATAATTGAAACTTCTTTGCTTTGAGTGGAGCTCAGAGCCAGGCCGCGGCAGTCGGGAAGCTTGGCTTCCTCCGTCATTGGGGCAACCAAGCCTCCTGCTTGCTCCAGCTCCATGGCTGCAGGCACCATCTTGGTTTGGTTAATTTGCATATAGTTGCTCTGATTGGCTGGTGGGCATGGCTTAAGTCATAGCAAAGGTATGGTCAGTTTGCATGTTTGTCTTTATTAGTGTGTGTGTGTGTATACACACACACACACACACACACACACACTCTAGAGGCCTGGTGCATGAAATTCGACCATGGGTAGGGTCCCTAGGCCTGGCCAGCAATCAGGGCCGATCATGGCCTTCCAGCTGCCAGCGAGGGCCTCCCTTCATTCCATGCTGCCCCCTCGTGGTCAGCGCATGTCATAGCAAGCAATCAAACTCCTGGTATTCGGTTGAACTCCCAAGGGGACACTTTGCATATTAGCCTTTTATATATATACTAGGGGCCCGGTGCATGAAATTCGTGCACTGGGTGTGAAGGCGGGGGGGAGAGTGTCCCTCAGCCCAGCCTGCCCCCTCTCACATACTGGGAGCCCTCAGGTATTGACCCCCATCACCCTCCGATCGCCTGATCGGCCCCTTGCCCAGGCCTGACGCCTCCGCCAGAGGTGTCAGGCTTGGACAGGGGACCCCCATCTCCCCCCGATCACTGGCTCTGGCCCCCGCCCAGGCCTGAGGCCTCTGGCCCAGGAATCATGCCTGGGCAGGGGACCCCCATCTCCCTCTGATCGCTTACTCCACCCCCCGCCCAAGCCTGACGCCTCTGACCCAGGCTTCAGGCCTGGGCAAGGGGACCATCATATCCCCCCAATCCCCGGCTCTGCCCCCCACCCAGGCCTGATGCCTCAGCCAGAGTAGTTGACCCTCATCACCCTCCGATCACCAATCACCGGATCGGCCCCTTGCCCAGGCCTGAGGCCTCTGGCAGAGGTGTCAGTCCTGGGCAGGGGACCCCCAGCTCCCCGCGGTTGCAGGCTCCGCCCCTGCCAAGGCCTAACGCCTCTGGCCTAGGCATCCGGCCCAGGCAGTGGGGACCTGCAGTGGCAGCGGGGGGCGCCGCGGTCGTGGGCTTCGCTTTAGGCCCAGGCAAGGGACCCCTAGCTCCTGGGACTGCCAGCTTCGACCGTGCCCAGCTCCCATCGCTGGCTCCACCCCTACTTCCTGCTATAACTGGCCAGGGCGGCAAAGGCACCTGATTCTCCGATCATGGCTGGGGGGCAGGGCAAAGGCGGCCCCCCAGCTCTTAGCTCCCCCCTGGGTTTCAGATCACTGTCAGTGGCAGGGGGCTTCTTCCTGCTTTCTCTTTCGCCTCCCTCCATTGTGCCTACATATGCAAATTAGCCGCCATCTTGTTGGCAGTTAACTGCCAATCTTAGTTGGCAGTTAATTTGCATATAGCCCTGATTAGCCAATGAAAAAGGTATCGCCGTATGCCAATTACCATTTTTCTCTTTTATTAGTGTAGATAGATAATGGAATACTACTCAGCCATAATAAAAGATGAAACACTGCCATTTATGACAACATAAATGGTTTTTGAAAATACTGTACTAAGCGAAATAAGTCAAACAGAAGAAGTAAACAACCATAGGATTTCAGTCATATGTGGGATATATAACTGAAAGCAACAAATAAACTAACAAGAAAAGCAAACAAACAAAAACTCATAGACACAGATAACAGTATGGTGGTTACCAGAGGGAAGGGGGTTGGGGAGTAGTAAAGGTGATCAAATATACAATGATGGAAGATTTGGCTTTGAGTGATGGGCACATAATGCAATATACAGATGATGTATTATAGAATTGTATACTTGAAACCTATGTAATTTTATTAACCAAAGTTACTCTAATAAATTTAATTAAGAAAAGATTATCTCTTTATCTGTAACCTTTGGCATTTTAATTATGATGTGTCTTAATGTAGAGCTTTGGGATTTATGTTTATTTCTTTCTCCAGGTTAGAGAAGTTTCAGTCATTATTTCTTCAAGTAGATTTGCAATTCCTTACCGTCTTTTTTCTCCTTCTGTTACTCCTATGATGCCAATTTTGTTGTAGTTTAAATTGTCCCAGAGGTCTCTTAAACTATCCTAATTTAATTTTGTTTTCTTTTTGCTGTTCTGATTGGTGTTTTCTACTGCCTTGTCTCCCAAATCACTGATTTGATCTTCTGTTTCATCTAACTTACTATTGATTACTTCTAATGTGATATTGATCTTAATAATTGTATTCTTTATTTCTGACTGGCTCCTTTTTATGTTTTTTTACCACCATTTTTATGTTTTATGTTACATTGTTAAACTTTTTACTGAGTTATTCTACTCTTTCCCTAAATTCATTGAGCATCATTAGAACCAGTGTTTTGGACTCTGCTTCTGGTAGTTTGCTGGTCTTCATTTTGCTTAGTGTTTTTTTTTCTGGAGTGTTGTTCTTTTCTTCATGTTAGACAAGTTTCTTTGTCTCCTCATTTTGTCTGACTCCCTGTGTATGTTTCTATGTATGTGTTTGTTTCTAGGTAGATCTGCTATGTCTCCCAGTCTCGGTAGAGTTGCCTTATGTAGTAGGTATCCTGTGGAGGCCAGTGGTGCAATGTCCCTAGTCACCAGAGCCAAGTAAATAATAACGCATATGTTATGATCATGTTTGCACTTTGTCAACTATAATCATCTGTACATTTGGATTATGTCATCTCAATTTATGATAGTCTTTACTATCTTTTTGTAAGCAAAATGCTCCTTAGTTTTATAAGTAAATTGTATGCTCTGGAGTTTCTTACACTGGGAACATATTCATATAAATTTTTAACAAAATAGCTGGTTAATAGGGACAAAGTCTTAGTATGTTACTGAAGATAGCTGAACTTAAAAAGTATTTGTTAATATCAGATTAATTATTACAGCTCCTACTAAGATCTCATAAAGTTCTATTTTATATAAACTACTATGGAAATCAGAAAAATGTTCTTTTGTTATTGGTATTCAGTTCCAGTATCCATGTTCTAGTTAACTTCTGGGCAGCAAAGCCCACTTCGCACCTTATAATTTGTGATAATTGTTGTCCCTTCTTAAATTATTAATAATAATTTTTTTTGCTTCTTCAATACAGGTAATGGACTAGGAATTAAGATTGTGGGGGGTAAAGAAATCCCTGGACACAGCGGAGAAATTGGAGCCTATATTGCCAAGATTCTTCCTGGGGGAAGTGCAGAACAGACAGGGAGACTTATGGAAGGTAAGAATAAGGATGTCAAATAAAACATATGAACTCATTAAAAATGAAGCAATTTAATATGTAAACTTTCTATTTTTTTACTGTCTAGGAAAGCCTTTTCTTACGGTTAATTGTAAAATTCTTATGTTGTAATATAGAAGATATGTCCATAACTGTATTCATTTTATGTTCAATTGCATTGTCCTTTTGGCAAGTGGTTTGCTATGGGAATATGTTGCTTAAGAAACAGTAATTAGTCAAGATTTTTTTACTGACTGGCACAAAAGTATAAATAAAAGGTTTTGTGGTTGTAGAGATTAATGTTTCATAAATTACAGGGCCATAAAAACATAAGATGATTCAGTACACGTTAAAGTCATGTCAGCAAATTGTGGATGACCCAAATGCAAAATCCATCTTTTGCCTGTTTCTGTAAACATTGTTTTATTGGAGCTCAGCCAAAATCATAAATTTACTTATTGATCACAGGTGTTTTCCCACTACAATAGCAGATCTGTATTCACAACAGAGATAGTAGGTCTACAAAGCCTAAATCATATATTCTTTGATCCTTTATGTAAAAAATTTGCCAACTCCTGTGCTAGGTACTATCTGCTTTAGGTAACATTCACCTTGTTATGTCATAATCATTTTAAAATAATGAACTTTACAGATGTACCTAATGTCCCATAAAATTTATATTTAATCAGATTCTTTCACTAAAATATTACAGCTTGATTTTCAAAATGCATAATGATAATTTCCACTTGTTAATTAGATAATGCAGTCATTTGCATTTTCCAAACCATAGCACAGATAATAGTTTGGAAGTTTTCAGTGATATTGTTTATAATGAACATTTTTTATCATAATGTAGCCTCAACCTATTCTTTTATTTTTGCTCTAAATTAAATACTTATTTGAGAAAGTGTTTTTTGTCATTTTAGAGTTTAATAAAATGTTGCCTGTTACTGTTTAAATTTTTAATTATGTTAAAATTAGTTACTGTAATGTCTTTAGTGGAATGTATTGGAACCCACCAAAATGTTTCTGGATATTTTGATAGACTATTAGAATAAACACAAACTTGAGGAAATATTTATTCACCACGGTGTTCTCCTGGAAAGAGTCTGCACATCTCTTCCCAACTTCACATTCAGTGTCATGACATTGATAGCTTGAATTGGCCCTAGTGAGAGTATCTATAGCACGGGAATAGGCAGATGCTATACATCAGACCATTTTGTTTGTTTGCTTTTTTGTTGGGTGGTTGGTTAGTTGGTTGTTAGAATGCCAGTATAGCAGGATATCACCAAATATGTAGCTATTCTAATAGTATTCATAAAACGAAGAAAGTTAGAAGTGTTAGCAAGATAGTTAAATGGACTAGACTAGTGGTTGGCAAACCGTGGCTCGCAAGCCACATGTGGCTCTTTGGCCCCTGGAGTGTGGCTTTTCCACAAAATACCACGTGCGGGCGCGCAGGTACAGTGTGATTGAAACTTCGTGGCCCATGCGCAGAAGTCGGTATTTTGTGGAAGAGCCACACTCAAGGGGCCAAAGAGCCGCATGTGGCTTGCGAGCCGCAGTTTGTTGACCACTGGGTATGAATCAAGATAAAATAATTATGAGCAAATCACTTGGTCTGTATGAATTGTCTCTGACTGTCATCCTGTCATACCCAATGCCACTCTTTTGGTGTTGCTAGTTAAGATACAGGAACTGAGACTCATGTTTAAGAATGGTAGTGTTATGATTGCTCTCATATAGCATACTCCAGAAGAAATAAATATGCTATTTTATTTTAAAATGGAATATACAGCAATGATTGTGCATGATATAATTTGAAAGAGATATGAGAAAGATTTCAAGATAAAATTACCCTTCTTTGTACTTACATGCTGGAAATTGGCAAGTGCTACAAACTGAGATGATTTTAAACACAATTTCAACAAAGCCTACTGTGGTAAAGTAATGCTCCTTGTATGTGGTAGCTTATGTGGCCATTTAGATTCATAGATTTAAATTAAAATGAGATACAATACAAACTTATTCAAGAGAGAAAATTGAAGTGCACCTTTGATTTTACAAACACAAGGACTGCCACTGATTAGAGTCCAGTTCTTGCATAACCCACACGCATAATTTTTTATTGATAATTCCTAGCTTTGCTTCATTCTTAGAACGTAGGTAGTTTTTCTGTTCGGATTATGATATTATTTTTACTGTCAAAACTTAGAGTCTGACTTTGAAACATGAAATATATTTGAGGAGTAATTTTGACATATAATCAATCATTTACTTTCTTCCAACCTTGTGTTCTATGCCACCAGGCTGCTAGAGGCCGTCAGACCAAATGTCTATCCATAAGCATTCACTGTGTTTAGACCAGTACACTCTCTTGTTTTATATATGTATGTATGTGTGTGTGCATTATAAACTATTATGTGTGTAGTTATATATAGATATTTTTTATATATAGTTGTTAATATATATGTATATTATTTGTTTTGCCCATAATTATGTGTTTCATTTATACATGATATCTTTAGAGTCCTCAGCCTCAAAACCCTAATACATTATTACAAAATTTCAAAGCAGTAGATTGGTTGAGGCACAACTCTGCCTGATGTGAGGAATTTCTATAATAATACCAATTTTTTATCGATGGATTTTAAAAAATTTTTCAAATACTTTTCATGACTATTGATTTTTAAAATTTATTTATTGAAGGTAATAAAAATGGGTAACTTTCCATGAAGTTAATTCTTTTCTGAGAAAAAATTATATATATGAATAGATAGATAGATGTTTGTGTTTTTGTGACTTAACTTCTCCATCTATATAATGAATACCAGGTAGACATAGGGGTTGATTTGATTTCTTCTGAGTATATCTTTCTGCTTTTATGAATGCAAAAGTATATAGACTGAGCCTTTATGACTCAATATTTTCTTCCAGCTGATTTAATACATGACTGACAATTAGGTGACTATAGAATTCATAGACTCTACATTTTTCTCCTCAAAACTATGAAACTGTTGGTCAGAAACAGTTTGAGTCCATTGTTTTTTCTAAGTCGGGTCATTTCTCCTATAATAGGCTTTACAGACTTCTTATGTTCTGACATGTTAATACTCTTGCAGTACTAAATTGTGTAGACTCTGTTAATTTTTGGACAACAGGAGTATTTTTCAATTTCTTCTAGCTTTTTATCCTCTGGATTTAAAGCATACTGACCAATCATGTAGGTTTTCTGATGTTCATAAGCCAAGTGCTATTCTGAAAGTACTCTCCTTATGTAACTAACATTAAATGGATACGAAAAAAAAAAAATCCCAAGTATACTTTCTGAGTCACTCTGTTTATTTTTTGAAAAGAAATTTTTATTCAACCTCTTTTTGAAAAATCTTTCTGAACAAGACTGTCTGTCTTGTTAAATAATTTAGGAGAATTTTGTGTTTCCGAATGCTGAGAATTAGCAATAATTATTACTCTACTCAATAAATTAGGCTACATTCAAGAAATTAGTTTTAAAACATTCCTAAAAATAAAACCAATCTTTCAAATAAAAAAAAAACATTCCAAATATTACTTTGTATGCCATCCCCTGAAATAAAAAAAAAAAAGACAGTTGAAGAGTGTTCTATTAATCAAAATTTCCTGAACCAAACTTTTAGTATTATAACAATCTGCAATGATTTTCTGAAGGAACTCAGGCAGTCAGGTTCTGGAGGGATCTTCCAATATCTTAAATTTTATTTTCTAGGAACATTTAGTAAACATTATTAGTCAAATACTGAACAAAGGATGGTCTTTTCCTACCTATCATTTTTCCTTTTAATGTATAGAATCAGTTTTCTTCTATTGAGAAAATGAAGACAAAAGATCTGGAGAATTAAACTACAAATCTAATTAAGTTCTAAAGTGCCATTTCTTGCTTTTTGCTTTAAGATTAAAATTTTAACTATTTTAGACTAATAGTGTCCAGGCGGTGAAATGTTCAACATTGGGGATTTAAATGGTATCTGATCTCTTTTCATTTTGGGCCTTTGATATTGTCACTTTGAACTAATTTGAGCATCTAAAAGCACACTCAAACATATGGACTTTGAATGTGTGTTTACAGCTTGCCACTTCCATTTTAATTCCTTAGACAAAGCATTATAAACTTTTTTTGTATTATAGTATCAAAACAAATTCAGTATATTCAACACTTTAGATAATGGCCTCAAAAAATTAGATGCTTCCTCTGTAATAAGCTTCCTTTTTTCTAGACTCTTTCTCTGGTGAAACTTACTGAATATCATTACAATTTTAGGAAGTTTTGAATTTATGACATGCTTTAAAAATCCCATGTTCATTAATTCATATTACCCTGTGGGTACTCCCATTTTTCTCAGATCAAAGTTCCAACCATCTCCAAATTTGGGAAGTCCATAATACAGTTCTCATCTCATGACAAGCACAGCCTTTACTTTTTATCTGACAATGACCCGGCTCAGTCCTTCCTGGTACTCCTTACCACATTGTGCATATATCTGTTGTATCCCTTAACCCTGAATTCTTTTGTTCTGCATATTCAATTTCCTTTCATAGTGCCTAATAAAACAAGATTTCAAGCAATATACATAGAAAGGAGTGATAAAGAATTCCTTTTTGCTTACAAGAATTGGGTGCTTATTAAGATGTCATTCCTCATAGGGTCATATGAAGCAAATAAACTGATACGCATAGTCACACTGTAGTATTTGTAAAGAGGAATGCACACTTAAGACAGCATCGTTATTTGATAATAACTTTTGATTATTTTTCAAAGAAGATGTACAAAATGGAAGCTGTTTCCTCTGGATACAGGTTCTTAAAACTTTTAGATTAACTGCTCATTAATTTACATAATTTTTTTGTTTTGTTTTGGTTTTTTTTGCTTTGAATTTAAATTCAGATCTTGGGAATGGGGATAGGAAATTGGATTGTTACTGATAGAGAAAAACCCCTCCAAACTGGAAAATGCAGCACCACTGCCCTAACCGGTTTGGCTCAGTGGATAGAGTGTCGGGCTGCGGACTGAAGGGTCCCAGGTTCGATTCTGGTCAAGGGCATGTACCTTGGCTGCGAGCACATCCCCAGTAGGGGGTGTGCAGGAGGCAGCTGATCAATGTTTCTCGCTCATTGATGTTTCTAACTCTCTATCCCTCTCTCTTCCTCTCTGTAAAAAATCAATAAAATATATTAAAAAAAAGAAGAAAAAATGCAGCACCACTTCCCTGTGCAGTGCAAAGTGTAAGAAGGGGTTTTTTCTCTGGCAGTTCTCTAGCCCAGAATCTCCCCAGTCATTGTGTTTGCTGGGTGGTTAAGAGAGAGTGACGGGTACAAAACAGGAATTTTAAATTAGAAATTAAAATCTCAGTGTCCCTATGGACACAGACAGTGGGATAGTGAGGGCCTGGGGCTGGAGGTGGGGGTGGGCTGGAGGGGGTCGATGAGGGGGAAAAGGGGACATATGTAATACTTTCAACAATAAAGATAAATAAATAATAAATACATAAATACATAAATAGAATCTCAATTTTAACTCAAGGTAGTGTTATCGGAGAATTGTGTGGATTGCCTTTCTCTGTTGCTAGTGGGAGTGGGGTTTTGGGGGCACCATTGGAATAAGAATTTCCGGAGACCCCACAGCATATGAGATGTGGTAGAAAGCTTTATTTGTGTGGAATTACATCCATCTGTTTCTGGTTCATTTGCACTTAAATGGTGAGTGTATTTTGCTCTCAGTCGTATAGTTTTTACTGAAACAACTCAGAGGTTGATAACTTCATTACATGGTAACCAAAAAAGTTAGCATTTGATGTGTACTAATTCATTAAAAGTGGATGTGATTTTCTTTAGTCTGAGCCCCCTCTCAGTCAGGAAAAGTGCCTTATAAGATTCACACAGCTTAATCACACTCTTCATCTCCTTTAGTGAGGCTGAGGGAGCTTCTTGGAATTTGTGGTTTGATGTATGAAATTTAACACTTAACTGCTGACTTGGACTTTACATTATATATGGCAGGTGTACAAAAAAAAATTGGAGAGAATAATATGGCAAACATCTATGTACCCAGCTTACTATATTGTATTAATACTTTGCTGTATTTTTCATATTTTTAGAAAAGATAAGGACCTATAAATCAAATCTGAAGTCTCCTGTAATCACCTCACCTCTCCCAAACCTCTCTTTATGCTCCAGAATAAACCACTAGACTTAACTCATTTACTTTTCTTTACAATTTTATGTATGTATTAATAAACTACGTAAGCATTCATTTTGTTTGTTCATAAAATTTTGTTTATTCATTTTGTTTATTTATGAAATTTTATACAAATATCTTGCCACTTTTTAGTTACATAACATTTATGAGATTTATTCAAGTGGTATATGTAGCTCTAGTTCATTTATTTTAGCTAAGGGGCAGAATTCTATTATTGCATTTCTCAGCTATAGTTTAATTTAAACATTCTCTGGTTACTTTGGTTATATATGAGGATTTTTTTCTTTATGCTACTCAAACAACGCTATAATTAATTTTTAAAGTAGTCTCTTTATGCACATATTCAGGAGTTTCTTGTATAATACAAGTTACATTTCTGAGTTATAATGACTATCTTATTAGGTGATGTAGAAAATGGTGTGTGGTTTCTTCAACAATAGTTGGTGTTTCCAAATTGCTCCCCAAAGTGGTATATTATGTATTTTTACATCCATCAGTAGTAAATTAGTGTTCTTGTTTCTCTACGTCTCTGTTCCTCTTTCTCTACATTTGCTTTTTTTAAGATATTGTGCCATGGTATGCTGTTGTCGTTTCACTCCCCTTCCCTTCAGAAATGTTGAGTATGATACTATTTTATTACTCTTGTTACCTCTTGTGTTTTCTCAGCTGTGATTTGCTGTTTCTTTTGCCTATTTTTTATAAATGGATTTTTACAAATGATTGTTTATGTATTTTAAATTGAGTTTGGGGAATCTTTATATAGTGAACATAATCCTTTGTCAAGTACGTAGGCTGTAAATACCTTCTTCCAGTATATGGCTTTTATATTTAGTTTCTGGTTTTGTTTTGTTTTACAGAAGTTGAAAGTTTATGTAGTCAAATTTTTCATTTTGTTTTCATGAAGGTTTATAAATATTCTATATCATTTAAGAAGTTCTTCTTGCCCTGAAGTCTTTAAATACTCATGAGTTCTTTGTTCTAGCCTGCTGGTCTGTTTGTCTATCCTTATATAATGTCACACTGTTTTAATTCTATCTTTGTATTATGTTTTGACAGATAGTAGGTGACTTTACCATAATACTGTTTTTAAAAATTCTCTTGAGACAATTATTGACCTTTGATCTTACATGTACATTCCAGAATCAGCTTGTCAATTTTCATGAAAATCTCTGTTGAAGTTTGATAATGATTATATTGAAGATATAGATTAATTTGGAAAATAAAGGTTTTATATTGAGTCGTGTCTATTTGAGTTTTCAGTGGATTCGTAATGCTGGACCTTTGTTCAGCCTAAAGATGGAATCATTACATTCTGAATCAATACAGTAAAGTTAGAACATTAAAAAACAAACACACAGCAGTTGTTAAATTTAATAATTTATTATCCTTTTACAACTTATAACATTATATCTCTAGAAAAGGCAAAGTAGAAAATATAAATAAAATGAAATTTTGTTTAGGAAATATAATGGGCCAAATCTAATCATTTATGTGTATTTCCTTGACTAACTTTTATTTCATCACTGGATTTTTTTGAATTTGTTCTCTAAATTGTGTTTTCCTGGTATTGTGTATCATGATATCATAATTGTGAAATATTATATGGGCATGATATTTTGTTTTTAATTTAGAAGGCACTGGGGGCCAGGTGGAGCCTCTTTCTTAAAGAGACACACCAGCTTCTGGCCTGGTCTGCTCTTTATTTACTTGACTACACATTTGCCCTTTAGCAATGCATACAGGCAGATCAATGCTAAGCAGGGTCAGGCCTGATAGTACTTGGATGGGAATTGATACTTTCAAAATTCAAAAATTTTATAACAATAAATCTATAAGATCTAAACATCTTTTAGCCAATGAACCAAAAATAATTATTTGTTTATATTGATAGGTTGTTCAACTGGAAGTTACTTTAATAAAGTCCTGTGAAGATAACATATTTATATTATTGGTAGTATTGGTAATTAAATCAAATTTGTTTGGAAAATTTTTGGAAAGCTGTTTGGTGCTAAGATAGGAATGTAGTGTTGGGATCTAAATGTAGTTTCAAGAACCTTCTTAAGGAATCAGTGGGAACATAGGAGAGCAAAGAGTTAAAACCAGTGATATCCAATGATTGCTTGTGGATTTAGCCAGACTTATATGGAAAGTTAGGTTCTCCCAGGCCATTAGGGATATAAAGAAATGAGTTCATCTTTGTTTGTCCATATGTTGTTCTGTGAGGAAATGTGCCTGTGTTAGAAATTTTAACTCATGGATATGTTTAAATCTGTTGTTTCAGTGTAGGTGATATTGGTACAGCTAGCTAGCTCTTATTAAAGATGAACTTGACATGGTTTCGGGCAAGAAATCATGGTTGGATTTATGGTTGAGAATCCGTGTTGGAGTGAAGGTGAGGTTAGCTGTCTTTAAAGTGATCGTTTTGATTTTAGAAGTTGGCCTCTGGAACTCCCTGTCATGAAGAAGTCTACAGTAGAAGAACTAATTCCAGTAGCATCGCTAGAAGACACACTCCTGTGTAACTTAAGGGAGAATGTTCCTAGGCAAGAAAGTCTCTATTTCTGCTTATGCTTTTTTGGCATATGTTACAGATGGCATGGCAGTGATCAAGGTTGGCGATCAAGAAACACACCACACAGATGAGTGAGCTTCCTTGCTCTTGTTCCAGGGGGATAACCAGGTACGGATTGGTAATTAGCATGAGATTTCTCACAATTCCCGCAAGTTGGTGTGTTAGGTACACGTGACACAAGATCATACTTTATGTTAATACAAAGGTTTTCTAATAAATATCTAGGTAACTATCTTCTGGGGAGAAAATATAAAATTTGGGTACCTGGACTGGTAGATTGTAATATATTATTTTTGGGATGCAGTAATCATACTTACTTTGTCAGGATATTAATGATTAGCTATATTGCCAAGACAAAGATTTATTTTGAAATTTATCAGAAGAAAAGTATGTTTGAGTTATATTTCTGATAAGAACATAAAGAAAACTAAATAATTGACCTGATTTACACATTTTTAGTATGTGTAATACTCCAAACTTTCATTTTATTGTTTTTTTCAACAAGGGTGACATACCTTGAAATATTTATGTATGTTCTGGTGATATTGCTTTTGTACTTAAATTTCTGGATTTTTCTAATCATTGAGCCATAGAGCAAGCTGCATTTTGTTTGTGGGTGAACTTGGAATGGTTATTTTTGAAGCAAGGATGCTGAACACTCTAATATCCATACTAAATCTCTAACTGCCAATGCTATGGCATCTCTGATATATAGAGAAAAATGTTTTTAAAGTCTGGTATTTCAATATCAAGATTTAAATTCAGCTCTGGCACTTAATGTCTGGATAACTTGTTTAACTTTTGGTATCTTGGTGTTCTCCTTAGGAAATTGGGATAATAGTAGTCATTGCAAAATTGTTATCAGAATTAGAAATAATGTTTCAGAAACATGTAATGTAGTGTTTACCGTGGTGTTGCATGTACTAGTAAGTGGTGAAAAGACTGTGCTTGCCTTCACTTTGGAGGTCTTTGATGGTGAGAAGAACATTTGCTATACTAAGCTTGAGTGCTGTGTCCCCCATATCTGTACATGCTTGGTAACTGACCATGGTCATGTCTGCATTCTGAACTACAGGCGCATAGGTTATTTATAATGGAAACAACACTAAGCTTGGAATCGGAAGACTCTGAATCAATGCCATTTTCATGACTTTAGGCAAGTTACTTATGGTTCTGAGACTGCTTTTGTGTCATCTGTACAATTAAGAGGTTTCAACCTACCTCACCTGTCCGCAGGGTTAACATGAGTGTGGAAGATGCTGATGTATTGTGTGTATTTTGTTAACTATACAGCACTAACTGAGCTATGGGAGCTATTTTGTTGAGGATAGATATTTTCATAGATGACTATTAATCTTATAAATTTTAGGCTTTCTGTAAGGGAGTCTTGAAATACCAGAGGTATTTGCTATAATGGCATATTAATTAAAATATCAGACCTAAATAAGTAATAAATAGATGAAAATGCCTGAAGTGATTAAGCCATTTATCATATAACTATATGACCTCCTCACTGTAAAACTATAGTTTTGGCTAATCTTTTAAAACTGTTCTAGGGTCTCAGACCCGAACTCAGTGCTGCGTAGGCTCTTGCAGCCTTTCCCTACATTTTCTCCAAAGGACCACCTCACGGATTCCTTAGTAAGTGTCGGAGGCCTCCACGGGGAGAAAGGTCCATTTCAGCCCTTGTAGGAGTCAGAGGCGGTGGGGCAGCAGGGTAAGGGTTGGGGCGCTCCATGGATCCTTCCCTTTCACTAAATAAATGAATAAATACATAAATATTTCTAAATTTTTTTTTCTTAACAATATATTAATCAGTAAATCTCATGCTCTGATTAAAACCTATGAACGTGCATACAGTTGAATATCTGTTCATGTAATTTCCATGGTCTATTAGTCACTGAAAATATATTAGTGAACAGAATCATGGTTTAGGTGTCAGATGTCTGGCTCCCAGTGTCTGGGCCAATCTTTCTCATCAGTTTGTTTTGTGTGTGAATTTTGAAAAATCACAGAAACTCATTGGGTCTTCAGTGTTAAATGTGAGTGATCCTCCACAAGACCCTTCCATAATGCATACTTAGGAGCCACCTCACTGATGAAGAGTTGTGGGGAAGAGATTAAGCCTTGAGAAGAAACATATAGTTAAGGTTTAGAAGGGGGAACTGAGAGAATGGTATGTGAGGCACTATAAGCTGGGTGTCTTACATGATGGAAATTCAATCACTAGAGTTAAGAATCTGAGGTTAATTATATGGGATTGAAAAAAAGAAGAGGAAAGATCAGAATGGATAAATTATGACACTAATAAAACTTAAGTCTCAAGTCTTCTGCATCAATTGTACTGGCCCCTTACAGGAAGCTTCTAAGCAATATGTGATGTTTGTGGTGCTAATCAGAATTTTAACATTTGTAATTTTTTGTGTTTTCTTTTGTCTTTTTAATGAATATTCATTTGTATCTAATATTACTAGTATATCCACAATCTTAGATGATTTATTATAATTGCATCAGCTTCAAGCCTTACAAAATTTGAATTCATTCCTATATTAGATGTCATTTCTTATTGGAAAAAGACATTGAGGTACTTACAACAGAACTACAAGAAACTGCTGATGTACAGTAACAATATACTGGAAAGGCAGATAGGAGTGATAGATTAATGTGGAGTAGAGGTAAGATTATTAGGAATACTGGAAATAATAAAGACTGCAAGTGGATCAAACATTTATTAAGTAGCCTGGTTGGCATGGCTCAGTGGTTAAACATCGACCTATGAACCAGGAGGTCATGGCTCAATTCCTGGTCAGGACATATGCCTAGGTTGAGGGCTCGATCCCCAGTGTGGGGCATGCAGGATCAATGATTCTCTCTCATCATTGATGTTTCTCTCTCTCCCTCTCCCTTCCACTCTATAATTGATAAAACATGTATTTTGAAAAGCCACATTTATTCAGCAACTATTCAGAAAAACATTTATTCTGTACAAGTATATCCTAGAAATGATATAGAATAATAGGATTCTGTCTTCTATTCAAGGTGCCTTCAGCCTGGAAATGCAGAGGTTAGATGTTCTTTAAGCCATTTATATATATAAAAGCCTAAGCAACCGTTATGACAGAATGACCGGAATGACCAGTCAACCAGTTGCTATGATGCGCACTGACCACCAGGGGGCAGATGCTCAAGGCAGGAGCTGCCCCCTAGTGGTCAGTGCACTCCCACAGGGGGGAGCGCTGCTCAGCCAGAAGCCGGGCTCACGGCTGGTGAGTGCTAATGTGGCAGTGGGAGCCTCTCTTGACTCCGTGGCAGCATTACCGAGCGGCAGCAGTGGGCCAGGATGAGTGCAAGTGGTGAGGCGCCCGGCCCTGGCTCTTCCCTGGCCGCCTGCCATTTGGCACACTGCTACATCCCCCCAAGGGGTCCTGGATTGTGAGAGGGTGTAGGCCGGGCTGAGGGATACCCCCCCCCCCAGTGCACAAATTTCATGCACCAGGCCTCTATTATAATAATTATATAGTATCTTTGAATCAGAAATAAACAAAGTATAAAAACTTAACGTTATATTCACAGCAATGATCAAGTTGTAATATTTCCAGTGATAACCTCTTGAGTTATGATAAAAATAATTCCCCCTTCTTTGTCAAAATAAATATTTTCTTTTCTTATATTATAGGTAAGTATATTTGAATTTTATTTTTGTTCTTAAATTTTGGGAGATTGTATAACTGTTTTGGAAATACAATTTCTTTTTTTGTCTGATTTTACTAGTATACATGATTTAAAGTTACACCTCAGTAATCAAGGTAAAGTTCTACATATTTTATCTGTCAGGTAATCTAATAAAATGGAATTTATATCGTCCTTATATATGTGCTCAATGGAAATGATGATGATTTTGCCATTAGTTCAGGCAGCACCGGCATTTATTAGGAAACAATTTTCCTACTATAAAGTGATGATATTTTAGGTTGAAATGTATTTTTTTTGTAGTAGGATCCATTTAAATAACATTAAAAATGGATCAGTACAGAATGCATGAATATAAAAAAAGGTTAAGAACATAAAGGTCAAGGCCTTAATGATTCACTAGGGATACCTAAAGCAGAGTAGGCAGTAGTTAAGCATTGCTCATCCCCAGTTGTGTCATTTATCCTAGCTCCCAATGCCCGTTCAATTAACTATGAATCTCTTTCTAATCATGAGGGTATTTTTGGATTATTCTGTTACTGTTAGTTGCTCATGGTGTTCTTCAGATTTGATGGTACTAATCTGTTAATGTAATTTAATTAAAAAGTCAAAAGAAAAATTCATTCTGAGTTTTTTGTTTTGTTTTTTAAGCCTCACCTACGGATGTTTTTCCATTGATTTTTAGAGAGAGGGAAAGACAGAGAGAAATATCAATGTGATAGAAACACATCGACTGGTTGCCTCCTGCACGCTCCCGACCAGGGCCCGGGGTCATGGAGGAGCCTGCAACTGAAGCATGTGCTCTTGACCGAAATGGAACCCGGAACCCTTTGCTCTATAGGCCAGTGCTGTGTCCACTGAGCCAAACTGGCTAGGGCCATTCTGAGTAGTTTAAAAAAATAGATTGGGAAATTAAACTAAGAAAAGTTTATAAATCTATGAACTGTAATCTACTTTGGATTAGATGATTACATACCTATCATTAGAAAACTTAGTTATATTATTTTCTTGGGATCAATAAAATTTTACTGATCTACCCATACTCGTTCCCCTGTCTCATTCAACACATTATGTTTTAGTCTGTTTCAAATAACATATCTAATTCTAAACATCATAAATGATAGCCAAGGAGTGACTTTGACATCTATTCCAATCCTCTCAGAAATTTTTGGAGTGGAATACAAGATTATTTTAATGGTTATAGTGGTTACAAACAGAATCCTACCATGATAATATTTCTCAAGTTCAACCACAAATATGGCTAATTATATTTCCACTAGAGGCCCAGTGCATAAAAATTCATGCACTGGAGGGGGGAGGGTCCCTCAGGCCGGCCTGCTCACAGTCCAGGAGCCCTCAGGGGCGGGAGGCGACCCAGCCTTAAGGGAAGGCGATGCCTCCATCACACCTCTGCTGCTGCTACTGACAGCAGCGCAAGTCTCGGCCGGCCCTGGTTACCTGAGCCTTGGGCAGTCCTAGCCAGCTGGGCAGCTTCCATCGGAGGCTTGCCTGCGCCTAGGGCTGGCCCTGGGCGGCTGGGGGGCTGAGGGTGGGTCCCTAAAACTAACTCTCCACCTCCTATTCCTTTCATTCATCCTACATTCTTTTCTTTTGTTTCTTCATTTTAATTAATACTCTTAACATGAGCTCTACAAATCTTTACAGATTTTAAATGTACAATGCCATGTTATCTACAGACACAAAGTTGTTTATCTAAAATTTATTTGTCTCGCAAAACTGAGATTTTGTATAAATTAATTAGAAACAATCTCCCCCTTCCACATCCCTGGCAACTACCATTCTATTCTTTGCTTCTGAGTTTGACTGTTTTAGATACCTCATATGAATGGAATCGTGCAGTATCTGTCCTTCTGTGACTGGATTATTTCACTTAGCATAATGTCTTCAAGGTTCATTCATGTGAAGATTTAAAAGATTTCCTCCTTTTTAAAAGCTGAATAATATTCCATTGTATGCACAAACTACATTTGCTTTATCTATTCACCTGTCAATGGATATTCAGGTTATTTCCACAGTTTGGCTGTTTGTATAGCACTGCAGTGAACATGGGAGTGAGACTATCTTCAAGTTCCTGATTTCAATTTTGGGGAAAGATAAATACCCAAAAATGGAATTGCTTGATCCTATGGTATTTCTATTTTTAATTTTTAGGAAACTTCATACTATGTTCTATAGTGGCTGCACCATATTGCATTTAACACAGTACAAGAGTTCAAATTTCTGCATCTCCTCACCAATAATTAAATTTTGTGTTTTTGACAATAGTCATCCTAATAGATGTGAAATGATAAATCATTGTGTTTTTGATTTGCATTTCCCTGATCATTTGTAACACTGAGCAACCTTGCCTACATTATTTTGTGTTTCAGTATGACCCTGCTTAATTTCTCATCAACATGCATGTAGAAATGTGATACTGACTTTTTTTCTGGGAGTGGAATAGAAAAAATAGATGAGAAAGCTAATCAACTTTTATTTCATTCCTAATTATTGTTATTTACCCACCACAAAATGATTTATCCATAAGAACTTTTTATTTATTCAATAATATCTTCAATTATTCAAGCCTGAGTCTTCAAATAATATTGTCATATAGATCATGTATACAATTAATAAATTATCTTTATTGTAATTAAAATGACATTATAAATAATATATGTGTCCATTGTGCTATATTTTACATATTTGAACACTTTATATTCAGGTGATCTGGCATGTATATTAATTAGTTGAATGAGTTTCCCTTTTAACTGATACTAGCTTTGGCCTTAGAAACAGTTAGATGGAGTTCATATTTCTTGTAATACCATTAAGTAACTTTGTGAAGTTAAAAAAGTCATGTTACCTCATGTTTCATTTTTTCTAATATATTGTATAAAACACTAAAAGGAGAACATCTACAAGGATCTTGCCTGATTTATAACAAGTTTATAAAATAGTTGTGAAGTGCTTTTTAAACACTTTTATTATATAATTTAATTTATGTATGCTTTCTTTGAAGACCTTTTTATTACTGACCATTAATACTGCAAGATATGTGATAATTGATTTTCTTTACAATTATTTTTTTATTATTGAAGCTAAATCTGTTTTAGATCTACAAGTGTAAAAGTCATTGATACCAAATATTTTCAATGTACTCAGACTTAAAAAGGAAGTATGGATAAGCACAATTCTTAGTCTTTGATTTATCTTAAATAATTTTCTATTGAAAATGTGAGAATTTTTTTTTTTTTATTGAATTTATTGGGTGACATTGGTTAATAATCATATAGGTTTTAAGTGTACATTTCTATGATACATAACCTGTATATTGCAGATGATTTGACCACCCAAAGTCAAATCATCTTCTGTCATTTAGGGTGTGATTTTGAGCAATTTATTTTCCATGTTTCTTCTTTCACTCACACTTTTTGTAAAGAACAAGTCATTAAAATCAGCAAAAGATGGCTTACATATATAATTCTCAGGTGAAATAAATTTGCATATTTAAAAATTCTCAAGATCCATCTATGTTGTCACAAATGGTAGTATTTGATCTTTTCTTATGGCTGAGTAGTATTCTATAGTATATATGTACTACATCTTCTTTATCCAGTCTTCTATAGAGGACACTTTGTCTGTTTCTATGTCTTGCCCACCATGTATTTGGCCCGCTTACCCTTTACTTCCCCCTCAACCCTCTTGCCTCTGGTAACCACTATATTGTTGTCTGTGTCTATGAGTTTCAGTTTTATATCCCACATATGAGTGAAATCAATGGCTCTTGGCTTTTTCTGACTGACTTATTTTGCTTAGCATAATTATTCATGGTGGGCAAGACATAGAAACAGCCAAAGTGTCCTCTATAGAATACTACTCAGCCATAAGAAAGATCAAATACTACCATTTGTGACAACATAGATGGATCTTGAGAATTTTTAAATATGCAAATTTATTTCACCTGAGAATTATATATGTAAGCCATCTTTTGCTGATTTTAATGACTTGTTCTTTACAAAATGTGTGAGTGAAAGAAGAAACATGGAAAATAAATTGCTCAAAATCACACCCTAAATTAATGACAGTCATTATAGAACTTAACTTCAACAATTCTGAACTATTTAAAAATATACCCAAGCTCTATAACATTTCTCTAAATAACTCTTTTTTTTTTTGGTTAGTCCTCACCTCAGGATGTATTTTTCCATTTATTTATTTTTTTTAGTGGGCAGGGGAGAGAAAGAGAGAGAGAAACATCAATGTGAGAGAGACACATTGATTGGTTGCCTCCCACATGTGCCCCAACTGGGGCCAGGGATCAATCTGCAATCCAGGTATGAACCTTTGACCGGGTATCCAACCTGAGCCCCTTCAGTTCATAGGCCAACACTCTAACCACTGAGCACAGTGGCCAGAGTATTTCTCTAAAGAACTCTTTTCATTAGTCTGCCCAAGAATGAAAATGGAGTATATTATCATAGCATATACTTTTGCTTAACAATCTTTTTTATTTATTTTGGGCACATGTCTACTCAATATAAAATATGCAGTAGCTTAAAGCAAAAAAGTAGAAAGCTACCCCAAATCTTCCACATATGTGTACTTAATAGTAATGAAATTTGGAAGAATATAAATTTATAACATTTACATTAAAAAGTCTAATGAGCCCAGCTGGTGTGGCTCTGAAGTTGAGTATTGACCTATGAACCAAGAGGTTGTGATTCTATACTGGTCAGGGTACATGCCTGGGTTGCTGACTTGATCCCCAGTAGAGGGTGTGCAAGAGGCAGCCAATCAATGATTCTCTCTCATCATTAATGTTTCAAGCTTTCTCTCCCTTTCCCTTCTCTAAAATCAATAAAAATACATTTTTATAAATGTCTAATGAGTTTAATTCTATTATCAAATAGCTATGGGTCTGTATAGAGTGAGAACTGGAGAATGAGGAGAATAGCAGGTACAGGGAACTTGCTTCAATGAAAGTAGCTCCATTTTTGTACATTTTGAATACTGAAGCACTGTTTTAAGTTTTGTTTGAACTATGGGTTTCAAAAGTAAAAATTATAGCAATAATAAATAATGACAATGACAAAAATGGCAATGTTATGAGATTCACTATTCAACAAGATAGTTTCCAACTTTAAGATTTTATACATATACATGAGTTCTCGCAGAAAATATCCTATCTAATAAAAGAGTAATATGCAAATTGACCATCACTCCAGTACACAAGATGGCTGCCCCCAGGTTAGCCGCCACAAGATGTCCAGCAGGGGAGGGCAGTTGAGGGGGACCAGGCCTGCAGGGGAGGGCAGTTGAGGGGAACCAGGCCTGCAGGGGAGGGCAGTTGGGGGGGACCAGCCCTGCAGCGGAGGGCAGTTAGGGGTGACCAGGCTGGCAGGGGAGGGCAGTTAGAGGCAATCGGGCCAGCAGGGGAGCAGTTAAGCGTCGATCAGGCTGTCAGGGGAGTGGTTAAGGGATGATCAGGCTGTCAGGCAAAAGCAGTTAGGGGCAATAAGGCTGGCAGGCAGGCGAGCAGTTGGGAGCCAGCAGTCCTGGATTGCGAGAGGGATGTCCGACTGCCTGTTTAAACTGGCAGTCGGACATCCCTCGAGGGGTCCCAGATTGGAGAGGGTTCAGGCTGGGCTGAGGGACAACCCCCCACCATGCACGAATGTCATGCACCGGGCATCTACTAGATGTCTTATCATATTATTTTTTTCTTTATCGAAGATTTCCTCCTTTTATACTTTTCCCCCTTCATTCTTTCCTTTCTTCCACCCATCTTTCCTTGTTTCCTCTCTTTCATGTTAATGTATAATAGGTTAAAAATGTAAAATATAGAAAATGTAATTAAAAAAATAATAAAGCCCAACTGGTTTGGCTCAGCAGTTGAACACTGACCTTTGAACCAGGAGGTTACAGTTCGATTCCTGGTATGGGCACATACCCGGGTTGCAGGCTGGATCCCCAGTGTGGAGTTTGCAGGAGCAGCGGATCAATGATTCTCTTTCACCATTGATGTTTCTATCTCTCCCTCCCTCTCTCTTCCTCTCTGAAATCAATAAAAAATATATTAAAAAATAAAACACAATAAAATCCATCCATGTACTAGTATATATTTCTCTTATATTAACACTACATAACTTGAGAATGAATGAGTAATTAACGTAACAGATGTGGACAACATATTGGACTCCTGAAACTCATTTGTAAGATTTGCTCACTATTTAGAAAGTCAGGGCAATGGCCAGTTCAGCTGAAATTTTGCTGCTGCTGCTAGTTTATAAAGGGCTCTTGAGAGTGAATGTCCAAATTTAGTACATTAATCTATAGTCATGGTCAATAATATCAGTGGAGAAAAAGTATTAATTGTTTGTTTTTTGTTTTTACCCCAGCTGCATCAGATTCTCATTTTATAGCACATTGGTTCATGTAAGGTCTCCTCCTGTGTGTGTGTGTGTGTGTGTGGTTTTTTTGTTGTTTATTCAGTCATTTATTAACTCATTCCTTTTTTATCGCATTTTCTTTTCCAATTCCCTTTTTTTCACCATAAGTAGCTATTATAATTTACGTGATGTATTTATTTGTAAAATGTGTAATGATAACTTGTGTCAGTATTATTTTATGTATATAAATGTCATTGCCCTATAGATCAGATCCTGTTTCTCACTTGTCTTTACTTGGCAAATGATTTCAAGATGGTTTTACCTTTTGACCTCAACACCTATATGTCTGTTTCCTGCAAACGCTGTGGAGTGTTTTCAGCATTTTCTTCCTGTCATTGTCCATTTCTCCTGAAACTTACACCTCCCACAAATAAATACTCAAGAAGATTTCCCGGTCATTGGGTGTACATGAGCTTAATTTAACAATATTCTGCCACATTGCCCTCCAGAGTGGTTGCACTTCTCTGCATCTCCATCAAAATAATCACATGTTTGTAAATTGTAAATAAGCAGTTGTTTTATTTTTCATGTTGATGTATTCTTTTCACATCTTAGAGTGGGGATAAAGCTGAAAAACCATCTAGCAAGTATAATTTCCCTTGAAGTAAAGTCCCATAATCCCACATATGGTATTTTCTAGCTTTTGATCTTTTTGAATGATGATAGTTAAGTAATAGTAACATGTCATTCTTGCTAATTTATACTTTCTAATCACTAATGAGTATGGGCTTTTCTTCATATATTTATAACACTTTTAAATTTTCTGTAAATCATCTTTATTTTACTAACTGCCGAGATATTTGTTTTTTTCCACTGGAATGAATGTATTTTATTACTTTATATGACAGCATAAAATATTCGCATATAACAGCATAAAGATGGTGATCATTACAAAGGTGATGAATTGTGTATCACCTGCCACATACAAGGAACTGGAAAAGTATCTTTGAAATAAGTAAATAAAGGTCTTGATATTTTGTGTGATATGTGAGTGGATGTACAATAACCTATAAAAAGTTTGACTGTTAACTCAATAATTTTAATATATAGATGTTTTTGCAGTAATGGCAAATATTAAATATGGACAAAGAAATAACATACATGAAATTTTGTGTTATAAAGATAAGAATAGATTTGGCAGTTGGAGGAACATATAAAATTAAGTAATCCCATAAAATATGAAAACACATTTGAGAATCTTTTATGTGGATTGATTTTTTAAATTTGAAAATTAACCTATTATTATACTTTAAAATTTTGATAACCTTTTAAATATAAGATTTTGAACACCAAGTCCTATCATCACTGTTGCACATTCAGCAAAATTTAGATTATTTTAGTTTTTCTAATAGAAACTATTAGAATAGGTACTTTCTAGGAATATAATTGAAGAATCATCTGAACACTCTCAAACTTGAACAGTTGGCTAACATATATGTTGATAAATTTTAAATACTATAAAATGTAGTTATTTGCTCATAATGCTAAGTAATAGGTTTAACCATTTATGTGTACAATGTCTTCCAGGAATTATTTCTCAAAGTCAGAGTAAAAAGTTATCTGAAGTTTGAATATGCTTACATTCAAATCAATTAAATGGTAAAAGACTGTTTTAGTGAACTATATTTCCATGTAGTATAATAATTTTCAACAAATTTTTGCACGCATTTTACAATAGAATTTTACAATTAACATTTTTCAAAATTACTGTATTTGGTGTGACATGATACTTGATTCTCAAACTGTTAAAACCATCTAATGAATTGATAAGGAGTTATTTGTATATTCACTTGGTTATTGAAGTGTGGGTTTTGTAGGATTCGTAGGAAGTTGGAAAGGCAATGCAAAGGGGAAGTGTTAACTAAATGACTGTTCAAGTAGTCACGTTCCCTGTGTTATCTGATACTCACCTTTGGAACCAAGAATAAGGATAAAAGAACTGGAAAAATCTTTTGAACTATAGTATTGCACCAACTCTGGTGGGAAACTGAGTGAATGGAAAAGTTTAGCAGAGCATACTATGTAGTTCATGATCTCAGATAAATATCTAGGCCAGACCCTAGTTTTCTGTATATTTTTTCCAGCAATGTTATTAATGATTCTAAACAGATTTTTATGACTAGAAGCATTTTTCATTTCACTGGATAATTATGTTTTGGAAATTTGCACTGTTATTTTTTGAGATGTGAAAAATAAACAGGTAAATCCAACAGACGTAGCATCAAGATTATGTGGCTGTTTCTTTTCATAGACTATGCTCTGCAGAAAAGTGACAATGCAATTTCTGGATTACAACACCAGTAATTTGTTTCCATTCAAAATCATCTGTCATAAATAACTCTTACTCCTAACTAACAGAAAAAAGTGTGTTTTTCCTCTTCCAGTACTAAATTTTTCTTTAGTGGTGTCACCACTGTCTTTTATGTTATTTTCTCATTTTATATGTACAACAGCCTGGGATTATTGAAATAAACGTAAGGCCCTCTGAAGATAAAGTTTTCTTGGAGTAAGTTATGGAAAAGTCGTTTTTGTTTGTGTAATTGTGGACATTTTTATGGACTTCTTTTGCCACTTCATTAAAAGCTTTTCCCTTGCTTGCTACTAGTAATATGCTTTTCAATGTATATCAAAATCATTAAAATGTTAAAGACTCAATCGTGCCATGTTTAGCATTTCCCATTGAAATCAATGTTGAGCAATAGATAATTTCACACAGGCATCTGTGAAGCACATTGGAAATGTAATTTGTCGACAAGTATTTATTTTTATTTAATTATAGCCTAGTATGACATACATACATTTTTCTCAGGTAAAGCTGGTAGCATCCATAAATATGTAGGCACTATAACTTTGGATAGTTTTATCTAATTTATATCCAGCTCACATAGCCACAGATTAGGACCATCTGATTTGTGCCAAATATTTGTCCCTAGATTATTTTGACAGCTCATAATAAATGGACCAAAGGATTAAATGTAAGATGTTGAAATATTATATAGTACTACTTTTTTATATGAAAATTGCATTTTTAGGTAACTAAATTTACAGGACCCAGTGCAAAATGAAAATGTAGAGCTCTTTGTTCAAACATTATTAAGAATTTCAAAATGGCAATGGCAAAGCTTAATGAAACCAAGCATTGGACCTCATGAGCACAAGGCCTTGTACTACTCAACTGCACAGGCAATACACACACATGAAGTTACTCTCTCTAGCATTTCTGCTGCTCCTACTCAGGAATATCTCACAGGTAATGAAGAAAAGACACAACATGGAAATCGGTTTATCTGAGCCAAGTTGAAGGTATAGCAGTTCCTTAAGGGGAGCTTCACAGCAAAATCCTAATGGCTTTTTTCTGCCACTCCCATTCCACGATAAAATATGGAACTTGATACTTTTCTAGTTGCTTGTTCCCCATGAAATGATTATATTGGTGGTTGTAAAAAATTGTTCTAAGCAATATACATTCAGTAATGTTTTCTTCATAGCAGTGTGAACAAAATGCATGTGTTTGACAGCATTTAATAGATTTCCAAAAGCAACATTTTGCATGTTGTGTTAGATACATTTCATGTGTTCAGGTAAGTTGATGAAACCAAAGTACATGTGGTTCCAGAGAACTTTGAACTGATGTTCTCTGAAATAGTGTGCTGAGTTGGTTTGCAAATGCAGAGCAGTGTCTTCTATGCCCTATGGACCCGGACTAGAAATACCACACAATTTTCACATTATACTTGAATTTGTCTTTTTAGGGATGCAAGTTTTGGAATGGAATGGAATTCCTTTAACTTCTAAAACATATGAAGAAGTACAGAGTATCATTAGTCAGCAAAGTGGGGAAGCAGAAATATGTGTAAGACTGTGAGTTTTTCCCCATCTTTTTGTTTCCATTTTTTTGGCTATTCATGGCTCTTTTAATTTAAAATTGTTAAGGTGGAACCTTTGCCAGTCAGCAAGATTTTCTATAATTAGAAAATAAAAAGAATGCAAGTTTTATAGATTTCTTGTGTTCAGAATCAAAGTTTAAAGCACAGAAATAATTCAGATAATTTTGTCTCTGACTAATGTCAATAGCTCTCCCCTTTCATCCTTTTATTGAAACACGCTTCATATAAACGAAAACTTAAACCCATTTAGATTTCATGGATGTGTATAGTATTTCAAAATAAACTTACATTTAATCCATAAAGATTTCACCTTAAATAACCATTTTTATCAGCTGACGTTTAACAGCATTGCCAATATATACTTGGTTAGAAGGGTGAGCATGCTTTGAAATTGCTTTATATCATTAACCACTTCTCATTTATCTACTAAAAAATATATTCAGGGTAGTTGGGGAAAAGGGTCTTTTGTGTCAGGCTTCCTCAAATTCTTCCTTAATTTTTTTTGTTTTAATTTTTAGGGACCTCAATATGCTCTCAGATTCTGAAAATCCCCAGCACCTGGAACTTCATGAACCACCAAAATCTGGTAGGTGAAAGCAATCTGCTTTCAACTGTGAGTAAAAATGTAGACGTGGAAGTACAGCTGCTCCTCCACTTACAATGGGGTTTTGCCCCAATAAGCCCATCATAAGTTGGAAATATCCTTAAGTCAAAAATGCATTCAATACACCTAACTTTTCAATCATCACAGCTTAGACCAGCCTACCTTAAATGTGCTCAGAACACTTACATTAGCCTACAGTTGAGCAAAATTATCTAAAATAATGCCTATTTATTATAAGTTGTTGAGTAGCTCATGTAACTTGTTATGTGTATCACTTTTGCCCCATTGTAAAGTTGAAAATTGTTAAGTCAAACAATCATAAGTTAGGAACAATCTACAATTATTGAGGCAGATGTAGCTGTAGATAAAAATACAGACATAAAGATAGATATAGACAAAAATAAAGCGATAGACTGATGGATGTTTATATATTTATGTAATGGTAAAGAAAATCAAAAACATTGTAGCTACATTTTTAGCATTCCAGGGAAACACATATTGCATGTTAAACCCATTAAAGAAATGTATATGAAATTCTTGCTGTGTGATTTCACATTTTTACATTTAGATCAAATGTAAGATTAAAATATCACTTATCCCTTTGTTTAGCAATGATGTATTGAGCACTTCCTATGCATTCTGAGTCTGGGTTATTACACTAAATAAAGAGACCAGGGCCTGTTAAAACAATAATACAGCTAGAAATGTAAATATACTCTTTGAAATTTCCTCCTTAGAGAAAGTTATAGTTAAGATTTAAAGAAGGAAAAGTAGTTAGTCATGCAAATTAAATCCCAGTGAATAAAATGGAATATTTTATCTTCGTACAATTTTCTATGTAAAACATTAAAAACATTTTCTGAAGATGGAATAGGAAGCTCAATTTCCCTCTGTAAGTCAGAATTCTTTTGCTCTTCTGTGATCCTTCTAGACTTCTTAGAAATAGATACATAAAGGTACAATTATTTATGTATTTTTTATTTATTTTTTAAAATGTAGGTGGTTGTATAAGTAATATTTTGACTTTGTAATCTAGAATTCAAATCAGTTCCATGGTGTTAAGTACCTGTGAAATCCAGGAACCTATAAAGCCATTTTATTTTGTTGTAGTGGATAAAGCAAAGTCCCCAGGGGTTGATCCTAAGCAATTGGCTGCAGAGCTCCAGAAGGTTTCGCTACAGCAGTCACCACTGGTTATGTCCTCTGTCGTGGAAAAAGGATCTCACGCTCATTCAGGCCCTACATCAGCAGGATCCAGTTCTGTCCCAAGCCCCGGGCAACCAGGGTCCCCCTCAGTGAGCAAAAAGAAACACAGCAGCAGCAAGGTGAGAAGTGCGCCATATGACCTTTGAGTTACTTTCTAGTTCCTCCTTATTTAGACTAGCAGATAGGAAATACAATATCATTTTCTAAGATGTTCTTATGTTTTCTCATTTCCTAATTATATACTGGAGCAAAAAAACCCCAAACAAACCAGTTTTCCATTTCTGTATTATGCGTTCTCTGTCATACCCCGAACAACTAAAAATGACCAGTAAGTTTATTCTCTATGTTGAATCTAGTTAGGTTTGTGTGCTCTTGTCAAGTAGGCTATGACTGTTTAAAAAAAATAGGTTACCAATAATCACACTTTCCTTTTTCTTTTGTCTCACTTTTGACTTTTTATCTCAGTTATTCCCCAAGTTTCCTAATTGAAATGCAAGGATATCTGGTGTTAGAAAGCTTGTGTCTTTGAGGTGTAGTTTCAGGAACTTGTGTGGTCCTTCTTTTTCTAGATTCAGTTTTCTTTCCTTGAATTTTAATAGTAAAATAATTTTAAGTAAATATAATTGTTCACTAACTGACATTTTATCCTTTGTAACCAGAGCATAGTTTTGGTGTTAGTAAATGATTATTCTTATAAAGGAGTTGAACGAATAAAGGATACGTGGCGTAGAAAAGTTAACACATAGTCCATAACTTTGCCAATGATTATATTAGGGTTTTTTTTTTTCTGTAAATATTTCACAGAACAAGACCTGGAATATTGCTCTCATTTCTAGGATAAAAATTTAAAGCAAAAGGTGGCAGAACAAGTATATACACCTAAATATTAAGGATCTTTCCTTTTCCAGTTAATTATTAAAACAGGCCAATATATAACATGTAGGGAGACTAGGGCCTTCTTTGTAGAGTGGTAAGCTGGCCTCCATTTTGGGAAATGTCTCCCTAAATTGATGCCACATTCCACATTGCCTGAAATTCTGTAAGATCCGGGGTCAGGTTTATCATCTCTCATTTTCTACAAATATTTCAAGGAAATGTAACAAGTCAGCAGTCAGTCATTTTTTCAGCAGTGTGAATCAGTTTACTAGATCACATTCCTGTTTTTAAGGCTCTACTAATATAATGGACTTACTAAGGAAATGAGAACTTAAATAGAATGGGATGGAATTATAATCGAGTGTGAGATCTTAGAAAGTAATTGCCTGGTACCTCATTCTAGAAGAGAACAGGAATACCCAACAAAGGAGTATAAGCATGGATTTTCATAACTTCTGTCTCCTAGGCAGCTGGTGTATATAAAAAAAAAATATTCCTCTATAGATCTTTAAATCCTATGAATATTTAAATAGAGTACATTGAACCAAAGCGTTCATTTCCTTAAGTAATTGAAAATACATTACTGCAGGTATAAAATTATAGCTTCAAAACAGGCTTAACAAAATGAAAAGCAGATTCATGTGGCTATAAAATTAAACATGTATTGAGAAGTATAAGCAGACAGCATAATCTGAAGCAGACAAATGGGTGAAATATATTTTCCAGGCAGTGTGCTCTGGCCAAATAGAAATTAATTTCAGGAGGAAGTTGAAACAGTAAATTCTATGAAGGGTTTATCTATGATAATGTATGTTTTTAATATTACAGCCTACTGATGCAACAAAGGTTGTCTCTCATCCAATTACGGGGGAAATTCAGGTATGAACATTTTTTTTTAAATCATCATTTTGCAATCTTTTCTGATTATTTCCACCCCTGGTCTGTTAAAGTTGTAAACACTGTTAGAACCTTTTCTGTTTTATAACATATAGATCTATAAAGGGAAAAACTACAACTGCATAGAATAGTATTTTAATACAAATATATGTTTTATGAAATCTAATTATATCTATGGAATTAGATGCCTTGAAACATGCCTGAAACCTTAGTAGTATTAATACATTTTACGTCTCAGTTACTTTATATTTCTTGAATGTGTTTCCAACATGACAGATTCTCCTAGACTTTAAAGTTTCTTCTTTAAGAGTTTCATGAGTTGAATGCTGTCCTCGTTTCTTCCTCTGGTTAACAATTGTTAAAAAATTGCTAAACAATTCTGTAGAGCTGTGGGTCGGGGTTGGGGAGAAGGGGTCTGGACTAATTGGAAATTGTTTAAGTCATTTTAGTGGATTTTGACCAGGAAAATAGGAGAAGAAAAAAGTAGTGTTAATCACTCTTTTTAATTCTATGTATGTATGTTTCTGTATTAGTGTAATACATTGTAACATGTATTTCCTACTGTGAGTCATAGTAAAAATGGTAGAAAATTGTGATTTAGATGATACCAAAATGTAATTTCGAGTAGATAAGAAATGTCCCATAGAAAAAATTAACACAGTATAAAATAATAACTGAAGATAGTAAGTTCCTGATAAAGGAATGAGAACAGTGAGTCTTAGTGCAACTCCAACACGTTCTGGAGGAAATGTGCATGAAAGACTTCACGAAGGATCAGAGATTTGACCTGATTTGAGGATAAGCAGGGAGAAAGGGGAGTGTGTTCCTGGAAAAAGAGAAGATACGAGGAAAGGCTCTGCTGCCAGAGAGGCATGAAATGAAGAGGTCGGCTTTGCTGCAGTGAAAGGTTCCTGTAGAGATTAAGTTAAGACTAAATTTGAAAGAACCTTCAATGTGAGCTGAGGGGGAGTGAGCCACTAAATAATAGGGTGATCAGTAAACATTTCGGCGTAAGGAAAAGACTAATTAAAAGGTCATACAGCAGTGGCCAACAGGAAATGTTATAAAGGGGCTGACACACAAAGTAATAAATTAAGTGATTGTCTAGGCACTCACTGATTAAAACAAACGTGAAGTGTGACTGCGGAAATAGAGAAAAAAGTGCTGAAGGTGGATGGACACCTTTCTAAGAAGGACCCAGCAGGATGAAGCCTGATTGCATATGTTCTCTAAGTCTGGTGACTCACTGCCGTTTCCCACTCCTAGGCCAGGCCCTGATCCTTCATTTCAGACAGAAAAAAAAAGCAAAAAAAAAAAAGCTAGCTTTTCTGATTCACAGTTTTTTCTTTCTCTCTCTCCCATTTTTTAAAATTTATTTTTATTTTTTACAATGTTTTTTCTTTATTGATTAAGGTATTACATATGTGTCCTTATTGCCCCATTTCCCCCCCCCCCCCCGTCCCTCCACTCATGCCCGCATTCCCCCCCCCCTTTTTTTCCTTTAATACTTCTTGCTCCTGGAACAATATTTGTTGTGGTTTTTGTTGTTGGTGGTGTTGTTTGTTCTTAAGTTTTTTTTTTCCTTTCCCTTGAGCAGTAGTGTTTAATTCTATAGTAGAAATTTACACTAAAAACATTCCTTCGTAACTCTTGGGATATTTTTCCCTTTCTTTTTTTAAATCCACTTATAACATTGGCTTCATCTTTTTTTTTCTTTTAGCAAAACCTTATTCTAAGTAACACCTTATGTAGACACCCAAACAATGACTGCCAGTGCTTGAGTAGCTCTGGTAAGGATTACAGGGGGGTAGGCATCTCCTTCTCTCCTGGAAGTAACCTGTGAGCAACCAAGTGTTCCCTAAGGCCCCGCAGAGTAAACTTTGAAAAGCACTGTCATAAAGAAGCCTGCAAGTTTTCATTTCAACAGTAAATGGTTTTGGTGGGAAAAAACACAACAAGAAATAGTTTGGGTGCTTTATCAGTTAAAAATAAACTTTAAGGCTGGCAGAGAAAGGAGAAAATAGGAAAGAACTTCTTAAAAATTTGGAAGCTGTTCTAAATCTCAGTGAAATTAATTTCAGTGTAATTGTATATTTCAGTATCCATTGTAGCACAGAGTTACTGCAGTTCTAAACTTCCCAGTGTTCCTCTTCCTTCACAATATTTTGTTTCATGATGCTCAGACTCTGGGCTTTCCTCTATAGAGAAAAGTTATCAAAGATTCCTTTTTTGGCATAAAACACGATAACTAGATCAAAATTATGCTAAAATTAACCATTATTTTAATTATGGAATTTTAGATAAAGTTTGGCTCGTCTGAATTATCTCATTTTCAACATTACTATTACATATCTTTTTTGTATGATTATAAAATTTGTTGGTATTTTTATTTATGGATTTTCTGCTTTGAAATACAAATGTTTTGCTTTTTGTTAATTGGTAAGAACATTTGGTATTATTCTAATACCAAAAGACCCTTTCAATTTTGAACGAGTAAAATGGATTATTTCACTTATTTTGAATTATGCAGGCTTCTCAAATATTTATTAGAAATATAAATCTTTTACTATACAGTGACAATTTTGCAACAGCTATTAAGCATCTTTGAGGCAATGCCTCTTCTTTCCTATTCAGCTTCTAAAATTGAAGAGCAAGATTTCATTGTTAGCCTCTCACTCTACTAGAAAAACAACAGAACAGAAAGAAAAGCTTCAGGTTTAACATCACATAATGTAATATAGGAAGAGGTAAATTTTACACCTTCTGAAATATTCCTGCATTTCAGTAGTGATAGCTTTATGTTTAAATAAGGATTCCTCCCACTGCTAATTATTTGGTGAAATGCAAACTACATTTTCTAGTAAGTGTATCAACTAGTTAATTTAATTTCAGAATTCCAATTGTATATATGAACGTTCAACATTTAAAAGTAGATATTTGATATTTCACTTAAAAATGCAACTAGAATTCACTGTATGATTTTCCTTCTAAATGAATTTTAAACAGGCCAGGACTTTCACCTCAGAAAAAATGAATAGCACTTTTGCTAGTAATTAACATGTGCCTGGGAACTCCCAATTAAATTAGACATTTACTGGTCTGTTCAATTTCAAATAAAATGGAAATGAGGATTGATGCATCTTATGAGAACAAAAGGAAATACTTGTAAAATATTGACTGGTAATGCAATTATGTTTTTTAAAACAAAACAAAAATAATATTCACCAAATATGTTTCTGTCTCTTTAAGCTTCAAATCAACTATGATCTTGGCAATCTCATAATACACATTCTCCAAGCAAGAAACTTAGTCCCTCGAGACAACAATGGTTATTCTGACCCCTTTGTTAAAGTGTACCTTCTTCCAGGGCGAGGGTAAGTAAAGAAACAATTTCTTCTAAGTAATGCATCCCCTGACTTACAAAATAATGATATAATTTTTCTAGTCTCTAATTTCAAAGAGTTTAATATCATTTCCTTAGTTTTACCGAGATGAAATATTTACTAATAAGTAGCAGATGAGGTGGAATTAAAATGTATAATTAAGCCTTAAAGGGTTCTAGGAGAGCCATTGGTCATAATAAAGCCTGCCTCACAGAGAGAGCACATCAGTGATTAGATTCTGGAAACCATTCTTGCTGCGACCAGTCAGATTGTCTGTGAAATCATTAAAGGAAATTATTTGTGGGAGATTTAAAAATGACCTTACATTCCCACATTTATTTACGAAACCAATGTTCAAGGACACATAACTTAGTACTTTATTTCATAGGACATGTGTGTTATCTAATATGTTAAATGTTCATTAAATGACTTGTTGATGCATCCTTATTTATATGCATATTTCAAATCAGTGTTTTTAAAATAGTAATAATTTTTTTAAAAAGAGTCAGTTGAAATGTCTAGTTTGGTAAATAAGTGAAAATTATCTCTGAATCTGTTGTGTGATATATAAACTGTTCATATAAAGCAAACTCTCTATGGAGATATTTAATTTTCACGTAAAATGCAAATTGCTATGTTCTAATATATAAATCAATACTCAAGGATGGTTTCAAAACAGTGATTTGGACCCAGCAGATTGTTATACCTTATGTGAACAATTTGTATTAACAAAATTAGCATAATGGAAACATAAGTGATCAACAAAAATTTTGGATTGGTAAATTGAAAATTCTGGTTTTATTTTTGTTCATTTTGTTTATTTTTTAATTTAATTTGAGAAGTGACATTCAAATATTTCTTTTTCTTGGAAATTTTCTATTTCCTAGCTAATTCTGTTTCATTTTGCCCACATGCACGCCCTCCATACAGATTATTTTAAAGTAGATGTCAACTATATAACTTTTTTCTGCAAATATTTCAGTATATGTTTCTAAAAGGTAACTCATTTCAAAAATAATCATAATACCACATATAACCATAATAATTTTTAAAAATGTATAATGCCTTAATTTCCCCAATTGCCTCATGATATTTTCCTAGTTGGTTTGATGACCTAATTGATATTTATAGAACATTTTACACATCAATAACAGAATACATATTCTTTTCAAGTGCACATCGAACATTCACCAAGATAAACTATGTTCTGGGCTATAAAACAAATCAACAATTTAAAAGCATTGAAATCATACAAAAGCATGTTTATTACTGTATTTGGTTTGTTTGAACAGGATCCAAATTAGAGTTATGCCTTGCATCTGAATCTGCTATGTGTTAATTATATCACCACAGGCAGATCACCAATTCTTTGAGATTTAGTTTGCTTATTAATATTGAGAGAGCCAAGGTAGGCAGAGCCATAATTTTTCATTTGTCAGGGGAATCAAATTAGATAACATTCAAAAAATAATTTGAAAAATGCCAGGTGCTCTAACAAATTCAGTATACAGCCTTTAATTTTATCCTACCTAATAATTTTATTTAGAAACATATTGCTGGTATAAATTAAATAGTTTTAATTTATTGACTTAATTTATGAGATTACCAACTAGCCACATAGTGCAAGAAAAGGGAGTTTTTATTTGATGTTAATTCATTTATATCTTTATGTATTAGTTATTACTGTAATTTGACTAAATGTTTTAAACATGGGTATAACAACAAACTGATAACTTCATTCTGTTTTTGATTTGGGTCATTAGACCTTCAGTGTTATTTAATCAGAATATAATGGGATAAGAGGAAATCACTGCCACTGGTATATCTCTATTTAACATTTGCTAATGAATTAAAATAAAACACTGTCTTTCAGTTTCTATCTTTAATAACATCCTGGAGTATCATCTTTCAAACCATATTAGAGTACCTTTCTTTTATTTATTACAGGACTATGTTTCAGTTAGACTATTACACACTTGAATAAGCAGAAAGGACAGGCCGGTAACATAAATATGTCCGTCCATTCTGGGGTAGCAGGGTAAGGTGGGAACTATAGTGAAATGAAGAGTGAGATTCCCACCTAAAACCATCCTCATGCAGTTTGTCAGACAAAGCATTCCTGCTTGGTGGGATTTGGCCCAAAGGCGGCGAATATGCTACTCCTATTCAATTCCTAGTCCTTTATTAAATTACTCCTAATTATTACAGTGGCTGAGGCCACGGGGTTTTATTGCACTTGTGAGGTATTATTTTCACTTTAGTTAAAATATTATTTTCTGCCTCATGTCATTTGTAGGTTGTGGTATAGCTCCCTAATTATTATTCTCATGTTTTCTTCCATACTTCTGTTCCTAACTTTTTTCTCTCTGTCTTTCCTACTTCCTGTTGTATCCTTCACTTCTGCTCTTGGAATCAATGCAGTCAAGTCATGGTTGTCCAGAATGCAAGGTAGAGTTGGCTCTCTTTCAGTGTTAAGCTATGCTGTACTGTCTAGAGTTTTTTATTTTATTTTTGCCTTTTCCTGTACATGCACCTACAGCTCAACTTGGGCTGTAATTTTCATTTTCTACATGTTGGTGTCTGTGAATTAGACAAATAGCAAATTGTCCCAACCAAAACATTACTAAATAGTTTTAGCAGATGTATGCAATAAAACATAGAAAACTAGAAAATATTTAAAACATAAAAGAGTATGAATAAGGAAATATCACTGTGAAGTTAGGCATATTGCAAGTTTTGTTTGGTTTTAATATATTTTTAATTTCAGAGAGGAAGGGAGAAGGAGAGAGAACTAGAAACATCAGTGATGAGAAAGAATCATTGATCAGCTGCCTTCTGCATGCCCCATACTGGGGATTAAGCCCACAACCCAGGCATGTGCTTTGACCAGGAATTGAACTGTGACCTCCTGGTTCATAGGTCAATGCTCAACCACTGAGCTACATGGCTGTGCACAGAAGTTTTTATTCATAATGCTTACACTAAAATTCATATAGCCTCCCATGTGATAATCATGCCTTAAGTTCACCTGGGTCTTCTGTTACAAATTTTAAAAATCTAGTCAATTTTAAAAGGAATTAACTGATCTGGATGTCTAGTACTAGATGTATAGGTCATCTTAAAGACAATAGTTGTCTAATTTTTATCCTTCACTTAAAACTTGATATGGAAACATTTCCATGCCCCGATACCTTCTGCATGACAAAATGATTGCTGTACAATATAGGTGCTGTAACTGCCTGTTCTAGAGCATTAGCAACAACATATGAGCATCTTTTGTTTGCCAATAGTCGGAAACTGTTGCATCATTACATGGTCAGCTAAGGCTATCTCTCGAAACATAGCCAGAAGTTTCCATTGGCACATCTCATTGCATTATAAATTAAATGTGTTATTCAGTTAGGGAAGAGAATCTTGTACCATCTGTAGCAATAAGGTGATGAGAATTTTAATCCCACCAGAATATTAATGGTTCAGGATTTGTTGTCAGTGACATTAAAATTTGACATTTTTGCTAATCCTGACAAGCTGTGCCCAAAAGAGGCTGTTTCTGATTTTTAAAGGCATAAATATTTAAGTATTTTAAAGAATAAGATTATTCACCAAGTCTTTCTACTGCCCAGAAACTTTTTTGTTTCCTTGCAGCTACATAATTGTGGCAAATAGTAAAATACGATACTGTGAAATGTTGCTTTTTAGGACTGGCTCTGTCATCTCAGGATGCCATCCAGATGTCAGACTGACAAGCAAAATTACTTATTTCAGAGAGATAGTGTCATTTTAGAACAGACATTATCAGTCACTTTATTCAGAACCTTGCCGTCTTTTATCGAGAGAAACTGGGGGGACGTTGTCAGAATGACAGTACCTGTCTATATTTACCTTAGAAGAAAACATGTTTTGTGAGTGTAAATAATGATTGAAATAGTCTAGGCTGTGTTGGATTACAATGTAGAAGATCTAGAAATCACTTTCTCATCCTATATTTCATCTGGAAGTCACTTTTATCATCATCTCTGAGAACTGGCAATGAGAGAAGGAATTATAATGGCAAGGTAATGACATTGTAAGTTAGTCTGAAGAGGCCAGTGAGTAAAGTCTTTAAAAAATCGCATTTGGATTTCAGCCCTGCCAAGTACAAGTTGTGAGGTTTCTCTAAAATGATTCCTTTCTTGCTCAACAATAGGACTTACAACAGCCCCCTCCTGGGCCTTTTGTGAAACACCTGAAGCAATATCCCAAAAGTGATTATGGGTGGCACTTAATAAGCTCTCAATAAATGGCAGCTGTTATTATTGCTAATAATATGCACAATAAGCTTCATGTAGCCAATGGTCAGTTATCTCTGGGAGAAAAAGATCAGAATGCTTAGGCTACTGAATTGTTTCAAATTATTTTACAATACTATATAGAAAATCAGACATCTTTCTTTTCTTCAATTTCAATAATAAAATGAAGTCCTGGCTGGTGTTGCTAAGTGGTTAGAGCATTGGCAGTGCACTGCGGGGTGATGGGTTGGATTCCTGGTCAAGGGCATGTACCTGGGATGCAATTTTGATCTTCGGTCCTGGTCAGGGAGCGTGAGAGAGGCAATCAATAGATGTGTCCCCTTTAAACCTATGTTTCTCTCTCTCTCTCTCCCTCTCTCTCTCTCTCTCTCTCTCTCTCTCTCTCTCTCTCTCTCTCTCTCTCCCCCTCCCCACGTCCCCACCTGTCTCTCTAAAAAAAAGCAATGGAAAAAATATATATCCTAGGGTGAGGATTAATAAATAATAATAAAAAAAATGTTATACATTTGTCATTTCACTGTTCCAGTTTTCTTGTCTTCTTTCATTTTCTCTTTCTACCCTCTGCTCAATATACTCATAAGCTCAGAAAGCCCAAATGTCAGCCAAGATGAGGTCAAAGAAAGACAAAGAAAGAGCCGGAAGAGCCCATGAACTCAGTACTTGTCCCTGTATAATTGAGAAACAGAAATAAGGTTATGTGAGAGATCTCATCCTGGTTTTCTTTCATTACACTTTTGGACAAAGTACATAAGTTTTCCCATTAATGAGAGTTTGCTATAACTGAAGCTGATTTTAGCTATCTTGATACCTGTAAACCTAGTTCCTGGCTGGACTTTCTCTAAACATCCTTGTTAGCATGGGCGATTTCCTACACGTCCCATGTAGAGCAGACCCAGGTGTTGTACATATTTACAATTTGAAGGCCAAAAATTATTTCACTGCAATGAATTGTGAAAGAAAAAAAAGTACAAGAATGTTTTAGGGGGTGCATCCAATACATATTTAGCACAGACTGCTCCAGGTACTGTGCAAGGTTCTGGGGTTAGAGTTGACAACACAGACACTGTCTTTGACTTCAGGAAGCACAGAGGAAAACAAAGTGATGGTCCATAAACACACTATTGCACAGAAAAATAGCTTATAAAATGGGATATACTCTGCACATCTTCCAAATTGAAAGAAGAGTAATTTTGGAAAAATTATATACACTTATTGAAAATATACTTTTGTATTAAAGGAATATACATATTTTTTCAATAAAGAAAAACCAAATAATTTTTTAAATGATGAACTTAAATTTTAGTTAATTTTATAAAAGGTAAATACAAAGAAACCATCATATTCCATTCTTCATTATCAGTAATTTAAAATTAAAAAGAGAAACTCAGAGAACTGTTTTCAGCTGGATTAAGGTAGAATGATTATGTTTTAAATATCTTTTTCTGTCTGTCTTAAAAGCATATCTCCTTGTGACTGGCCAATAATAAAAAAGAGAAAAAAACAAGAAAAAATTAAATTAGTTAAACCTTCACAGGAATGAAGGTTTAGTTATTTTTTTTTATAAACACCATGTCCCATATTGATAAATTGACTTTTATTTTCACTCCTATTTAGAAAACTTCTCTGATTATTAGATATAGCTAATTGTCCTAATATAATACCATTATGAAATCTTCCTGTGAGGGAATTTAGTGTGTTTACTGAAAATGGAAGAAAAAAGAAATTGAGCTCTACTATTTTCTCAACCTGAATTTTGCTCACATTTAATCCCCCTGTTTATCTGGCCATCTTCAACTTGTAATTGTGTAATGTGGAAACACAGCCCATTGGGATCATGCTCAAGATGGTCAGGACATGATAATTATTTTAAAAAAACACCCAAGTGTTACTAGAGGAATAGTTTTGTCTAGCCATCTCTGCGTGTCAGGAAATTCAAGTGCAAAAAGACTGCAGAGGAATTCATTGGCATTTACACAGGACAGCCAGGGACGATGGAAGGGGCTCAGAAATGAGGTGTGTTTTCCTCCATTAATGAGAAAGGCCACAAATACATTGATTCTGGAGAGAATTGGAGAACCAACTCATTATTAAGATTAAGATACTCTATGAAAATGAACATCTAAATTTTTTCCCAAACAATTTAATTATTTGAGTGTATCTGGGAAAAAGTAAATACTTATAGTAATTATCTTTAATTCCACAACACTCTTAGTATATACCATTAAGAATTTCCCTAAGCAACTCTAAAATTTACCTAACTTTTAAGTATTTTATATGTACATGCAGTATCTAAGTTATATTATCTATATGAAATATATATATATATGTATATATATATTTAAATAGGAAATTTGTATATTTAAATTGACTTTAAAAACTTTAAATTGTAGATAAAGCAGACAAACTAATCACTACTCTAGGGCAATAAACCTAAAGGCATCCAACATATTTTTACATTTTCATTGTGCATTTAACTTAAAATAAAGTTTAAGATGTGAGTAAGATGAGATGATTGCATAGTGATTCAAAACAAAATATCATCTTAACATGTCGGCATGCCCCTCGGGTTGACTATGAAGTCATCAGTTAAGGTGAATAATCAAGGTAACTCTTTCTTTTCTTCCAATTCAGTGCTGAGTACAAGAGAAGGACTAAATATGTTCAGAAAAGTCTTAATCCTGAGTGGAATCAAACAGTAATTTATAAAAGTATCTCCATGGAACAGGTATGCAATGATGATGTCCTATGTGACAGATTTAGTATAATATGTGAATAGTAATGACAAAATTATTGAAAGACTAGAATCTAAATTTCAGAGAGAAAGACTACAAATAGAGCAGGAAGAAGACATTCATATGCAATAACTGAAATGAGGTTTATTATTTGCCCTCTGGGAAGATTTCTAAATTGACTATGAAGGTAAAGCTGGACATAAATTATAATATGGGTTTTTGAATTTAAAATAAGTTAAATTCACCTGCAGAAATAAGAATCACTATTGTGTTTTTTGGCAATTTACTGAAACCAAAAAAAAAAACTCTAATCCAAATACTTTGTCTAATTAACCTAGACAGTTTTGCAACCTATATCCCATGTATTTAAAGCATATTTATCGATTTTAAATTCTATTTTTAAAGATGGGGGTAGATTAACAGGATATTTATAAAATAATGAGGTCTCATGGTACTATATTAGGTTGGAGTACAAAGTCATTGATATTTTACATAATATTTAGTATAAGCCCACATAATTTTAGATAATATTTCAGGTATTTTTATGTAAATGAAAATATTTTTAAGGAAGTAAAAATAACTGAGTCTATAATATGAGTGTAATGAAAATTCATGATGAGAAATGATGTGAATGACATTTTGATTTGAACTGTAGCTCAAGAAGAAAACACTGGAGGTGACCGTCTGGGATTATGATAGATTTTCTTCTAATGACTTTCTTGGTGAGGTGAGCCTTTGCTTTGCTTTTCCTTATTTGCTTTGCTTTTCCTTATTTGCTTTTGTTATAAACTACCAATTAGTGCTTTATGCAAAGCATGTAATCTAAGTTTATAAGATAAGTACTTCTGGATAAAGTCCTTTGGTAGATAGAATTTATGTTCTAGTTACTCACAAAGATGGATAGCAACTCAAGAAATGGTTTTTACTTTGCCACTTGATGTATTTTATAATTAATTTGAAAGATGAAATTATTTTTTTACTCATTTGTTTTATTGCACAAAATACACATAACAGTCGAAGAATAACCATACAAATACCACCATGAACATTATTATTTAAACATTACATATGGGCGTGAGAATTTTTGCAGTTCATTTTGTCCTTAGGATATATTTCACTAGGGATGGATGTAGAGTCATATTGTTGTGTTTCAAAATTTCATGGAATAATCTCTCTCAGTGTGGTTATTCTATCAACTGAGTACAGAGTTAGGCTCATTTATTTTAAATTGCTTTTGATTTTTAAGGGATTACTTTGTCCAAATTTTGTATTGAATTTATTGGGGTGACATTGATTAATAAAATTATATGTCAATTGTTTTGATAAAAAGATATATGATCATGCTTTGAATTCAAATGATTATGTTAAAGATTTGATATAAATTTAAAATGACTTAAAAATTTAAAATGATTATAAAATGACTAAAATTTTTTAAAATGCATTTTCAATTTACATAATTGCTATTCCTCATTGCATGTATGAATGATGTGACATTTTATATTCTTATTTCTTGCAAGTATCCAGAGAAAAATCTTTCAAAATATTTTAAGAAGCAAACTAGAAGAGAAAACAATAAAAACAGTCTATATAAATTCTTAAGGAATCTAACCTAACATAAAATCTGGTGGCATAAGTCAGATCCTGTGATTTTTTTAAATCATATTTCAAAAATATATATTTTTTGTAGTGATCTTTGCTTAAAGAAGAAGTTATAAATTATTGTTTAAAAATCATCTCCAAAAGATATAACATTATATATGTGTGTGTTTGTGTGTGTGTATATATATATATATATATCTTTTTGATAGAGACAATAGAACACATTTGTGTAGTCTAGGTGGTATGAGGCCTGGTTTAATTCCTAGAGTCTCCACCTAGGCCATTTGAACCTTATCTGTAGGCCCCATGCTGGTACAGCCACATAGACTAATCTTGATCTTAGACAGGATATAGTGTTACATCTGACTTAATGCCCTATGTTAAAAAACTGACTTACTGAAGTTCTTATAATTTATTATATTTACATGAACATAGAGAATATCTCCATTGTGCTGATGATATTCTTTTTAAATATCTCATCAAATCTAAGATGCCAGCAACTATAAATTCCATTATTATTGATGAACCACTAAGAAAGTAAAAATGCTGCCAATTCAACATGACACAGTGCTTTCTCATCATAAACTTAGTTACATCTCTATTTCAGATGTGAACTAAGTATGTTTTAAAATAGAGGGAATATGTTAGTAATTGCAAATTTTTCATTCTTTTTTAATTTTGTCCCTCTTGTACCTAAAATCAAGTTTCAAAAATGCTAGCCACTTTGAAGACTAGAATGTGTCCATTTAACCAAGTTTTATTTCATGAAGCAATTCTTCATTCTACCTTTTTATAACATCACCCAAAAATGTAATTAATAGTTAAAGATTTTATTCAGTTCAGTTTAACCAAACATTCATTAAATATCTAATATGTACAAGTTCTTAGCCCAATACCATGGATGAAGAAAAATTAGGAAGACAACCTCATTATCCTTGGGTTTGTGTCCTTGAATAAATTTCAGATCACAGAAAAAAGTAATGAATTTATTATAGCTTAATTTATAAATTATATTAACTTATTGTACTCTTTTTTCAGGTGTTGATTGATTTATCTAGCACATCTCACCTCGATAACACTCCCAGGTGGTATCCGCTCAAAGAACAGACTGAAAGCATTGATCATGGCAAGTCCCACTCTGGTCAAAGCAGCCAGCAGTCGCCAAAGCCATCTGTCATCAAAAGCAGAAGCCATGGAATCTTCCCTGACCCGTCAAAGGGTAGGAGATGTTTCAAGTAGAAAAGCTTTTGTCTTTTTGTTCATTCAGTATCTTTTTGAATATGAATGCCTACATATTGAATATATTTTGAAGGCTGAATTATATTAGAATTATTTAATATAGTATTATGCAAAGGATAAGGAGAAATGGGATATAGTCTCAGATGAGCCCATGATTAAGTTCATGATCTTCGCCTCTCTGATGCTCCAATTTTCAACCTTTAAAATTGAGAAGGTTGGGTTATATAAGCTATTGGTTCTTTTCCAACTCTCAAAATTCGTGTTAATAGGATTTTATAAGATGAACTGGGGTATTTCATAAAGGAAATATAAAAATCCTTAAGAGTTCTTTGACTAGACATAATCATCATTTATACATATTTCTTCTAATTGTTTAAATCCTTATTTTCATAAATATATTCTTAGCCATTACATATATGATTATACACAATTTTGCACCTTCCTTTTATATATCATATCAAAATAATTTATACGCTGACATTTACTTAAAACTTTCCTAAATATTGGATTTGAGCTATTTCTATGATTTATAAAAAAAACACACAACTAATATGATCCTGGCTGGCATGGCTCAGTGGTTGAGCATAGACCTATGAACCAGGAGATCACAGTTCATTCCCAGTCAGGGCACATGCCAGGATTGTGGGCTCCATTCCCTGTAGAGGGCGTGTGGGAGGCTGCCAATCAATAATTCTCTCTCATCATTGATGTTTCTTTCTATCCCTCTCCCTTCCACTCTTAAATCAATAAAAATATATTTTTAAAACAACTAATATTATTATTATTTTAAATCCTCATCTAAGGACATGTTTCTATTGATTTTAGAGAGAGAGGAAGGGAGGGAGAGAAAGAGAGGAAAAGAGAGAAAGGGAGAAAGAGAGAGAGATAGAGATAGAGATAGAGAGAGAGAGAGAGAGAGAGAGAGAGAGAGAGAGAGAGAGACAGAGACAGGTTGCCTTCAGTACGAGGCGGGACCGGGGACTGAACCCAAAACCTGGGTATGTGTCCTAACCAGGAATTGAACCTGTCATCTTTTGGTGTATAGGATGACGATCCAACCAATTGAGCCACACCAGCCAGTGCAACAACTAATAATATTTTTAAATATTAATGTCATGCATTGCATTTTGCAATAGGCACAGCATTCCCATTTGAATTAGCTTATCCTTTGGGGGGTTCATTACCAATTACTGTATAACACAACATTAATCTTCCTCATAAACTGAGTTACTGCCTATATGAAATAACTATGTAGTATCTTACCTTGATATGCTAAACTTCTAAATACAAATTTTTATTTTGGACCAAAGTATTGCTTCCTTCTCTCCTCCTCTCGGAGAGTACATTAAGTTGAAAGTAGTTCTTTGCCCCTTAGAAATGAATGAATTTAAGGGCAAATGTTCTAGGAAATAGCAAACTGAGGCCATCCATATCCAGTAGCCAACTGAATGGATGTGATAAACCACTAATACAATGAATGCTATAGATTATTTAGATGGATGAGTTATAGATTGAGTTATAGATTAACTAGAGGCCCGGTGCACAAAAATTTGTGCATTCGGAGAGGTCTCTCAGCCTGGCCTGTGCCCTCTCGCAGTCTGGGACCCCTTGGGGGATGTCCACCTACTGGCTTGGGCCCGCTCCCTGGGGGATTGGGCCTAAGTTGGCAGTCAGACATCCCTCTGGCAGCCTGGGAGCCCTCGGGGGATGTCCACTTGCCAGCGGGGAGCAGGCCTAAGCTGCAGTTTGACATCGCTGCTGAGGAGGCAGGAGAGGCTCCCACCACCACCGCTGTACTGGCAGCCGTCAGCCTGGCTTGTGGCTGAGCAGAGCTCCCCCTGTGGGAGCACACTGACCACCAGGAGGCAGCTCCTGCATTGAGTGTCTGCCCCCTGGTGGTCAGTGTGTGTCATAGTGACCAGTCATTCCCAGTCGCTCTGCTGTTAGGGTCAGTTTGCATATTACCCTTTTACTATATAGGATAGAGGACTGGTGCATGGGTGGGGGCCAGCTGGTTTGCCCTGAAGGGTGTCTCGGATCAGGGTGGGGGTCCCGCTGGGGTGCCTGACCAGCCTGGGTGAGTGGCTGAGGGCCGTTTGCAGGCTGGCCACAGCCCCTTCAGGGAGGGGGCTCCTGCTGGGGTGCCTGGCCAGCCTGGGTGAGGGGCTGATGGCTGCAGGTTGGCCAAGCCCCCCAGCAGGGAACCTCAGCCCATGAGGGTGTGGCCAGCCTGGGTGAGGGGCTGATGGCTGTTTGCAGGCTGGCCACAGCCCCTTCAGGGTGGGGGTCCCTACTGGGTTGCCTGGCCAGCCTGAGTGAGGGGCTGTTGGCTGTTTACAGGCTGGTCAAGGTCCCCAGTGGGGACCTTCACCTCATGAGGGTGTGGCCTGCCTGGGTCAGGGGCTGGTGGCTGTTTTCAGGTTGGCCAAGCCCCCCAGTGGGGACCCTCACCCCATGAGGGTGTGGCCAGCCTCGGTGAGGGGCTAATGGCTGTTTGCTGCTGGCCACAGCCCCTTCAGGGTGGGGGTCCCTGCTGGGGTTCCTGGCCAGCCTTGGTGAGGGGCTGATGGCTGTTTGCAGGATGGCCACAGCACCTTCAGGGTGAGGGTCCCCACTGGGGTGCCTGGCCAGCCTGGGTGAGGGGCTGTGGGCCGTTTTCAGGCTGGCCACACCCCCTTCAGGGTGAGGGGTCCTGCTGGGGTGCCTGGCCAGTCTGGGTGAGGGGCTGATGGCTATTTGCAGGCTGACCAAGCCCCCCAGCAGGGACCCTCACCCCATGAGGGTGTGGCCAGCCTGGGTGAGGGGCTGATGGCTGTTTGCAGGCTGGCCACGGCTCCCAGCCACCCAAGCTCCCAGTGGAGGCTGGCTGGAAGCAGGTATCTGGGATTTATTTATCTTCTATAATTGAAACTTTGTTGCCTTGAGCCGAGGCCACAGCCAGCCAGGGCAGGCAGGAAGCTTGGCTTCCTCCATTGCCTGGGCAACCAAGCCTCTGGCTTGGTCCAGCTCTGTGGCTTCCGGCCGCCATCTTGGTTGGGTTAATTTGCATATAGTCGCTGTGATTGGCTGGTGGCTGTGGCTTGGGGCATAGCGGGGGTGCGGTCAATTTGCATGTTTCTCTTTTATTAGATTAGATTATGGATTCCATTTAGTCAGATCAACTCTGCCCTGATTAATGTTCTGGAAGATCATGAATGTAAATACCCCTCTCTATGACTATGTGTGAGGTATAGAAACAGTCTCAAAAATCACCTGAGATGAGGATTCTGCAATCTTCACTTTTAATATCTCCTAGTGACTCACACACCTTAATCCAAGAATTCACTACATTTTTACTTACAGGTACTCCTGTTACAGTATAAGCCTATTGTCTCTCACCAGGTCCCTACTAGAATTAGCAGAGCTGCTTTGTGAAACTGTAATATATTCATTCACATAAGGTTAGTTAGAATGTATTCCTCTTCTCAAATTTCTCTTCTCAAGATTGTCATCCATTTGCCTTTCCTCCCCAAATTGCTTCCCAAATGTATGACCATATTACTGTATGGTGATCAGTTTCATAAAAGAGCCAAAAAAGAAACAGATTAACCTAAATCTCAAGACAGTTTCAAATAATGTGAGACCAAGCTTGACAGGAGTGCTGGGGCAACTCTAACTCGTGTTTTACTCTTTTGTAACCAGACATGCAGGTTCCCACCATTGAGAAATCCCATAGTAGTCCTGGCAGCTCGAAATCCTCATCTGAAGGCCATCTCCGCTCTCACGGACCATCTCGCAGTCAAAGCAAAACCAGCGTCACTCAGACCCACCTGGAAGACGCAGGGGCTGCTATAGCCGCTGCTGAAGCCGCCGTGCAGCAGCAACGCCTTCAACCAAGTAAAAGACGCAAATAAGTTCCTCAGCATGGCAGCTTAATGTTCATCTGTTGCCTTTCTTTCCTGCTGTCCTTTCCTGTTTGCTTTCTGTTTCTGGCACATCCTGCTCACTCTGTTCTCTGTCCCTTTGTCTGTGTAAGAACTATCAGTACATAATGACGCTCTTTCTTATTTAGAGTTTTTTAATTTCCATAGACTGCAGTAAAACTGGCTGTTTCTCCTCTGTCTCCACCATCCATCCAACCCGGCTCATAGTATTTGGTAGCTGTGTCTGTGATGTTTGCAGGCAAACAACGTGTGTGTCCTTTTGTTGTGCACTTAATTACCCTATAGAATACAGGAATTATAAGCACAGTGGCTGCCAATTTTCCAGGCATTACACCCAAAAAGCACACACACAGGCATTTAAAGCAGATTATACATGAGATTCTTGCATCTAAAAACACTCAAAAATTTGAGGCGGTAGAGTAATGTGACCAATAGTCAAGTTCTAGAACATAGGGGGAAAAGCCATTCATTTCAAGCTTAAAAACTTTGATAGATAACACATGTGAAATGCTGTAGATTCCCATGTGGAAATCTTTATAGTCTTTTGGAAAAAGAAGTCTCTGAAGAAAAGCACATGTCTTATATTCTCAAGAAAGTATATAATATGAATAATATGTGAATAAGCATATATGATGAGGCAGAAACCTCATTAAGGAGCACAATCAGGTCCCTCCTGTTAGATCACACTTTGTATATGATGAGAATTTATAGGTGGTTTTTTTTCTAACGATTGGAAATCCTTTGAAAGTCAACATATCAATAGAAGTTTAACAATTCACTCATTTTAACTGCTGTATTTTCATTGAATTTGTGAAAACTTAGTCGATTGATATATGAAGACATATTAAGTACAGATATTTTTACAGATGTAGATGCACTGTTACTTCCAAGAGGCATTAGCCAGACAGTGGCGAAAGATTAACGTTCTCCCCATCTCCGAAAGTCATAATGTCCAAAGAAACAGCCAGTTTTAACCCCCTTTAGTGCTGTGCATGTGGTGTCATTTTGGCATTTGAAAACACAGCTTCTTTAAATAGAGCAAAAGATCACTTCTGTTTGCATGACTAACATCTAAGCTGGTTCCATCTGAGGATACATACTCTGGGTTTCCATTTCACCCACACTGCCCCAGCAGCACATAAAAGCGGTCAGTCTAATCATGCCAGGAAGCAGCACAGACACAGCATAGCAGGCGTCCTCCCCATTCAAAGAACTCAGTCTGATAATCTGCCTCCACCAGCCAATGGCAACCAAGACCAAAGCCAGCTAGCCCTCAGGAAGGTGATGTCTGATGGACCAGTCAAGCCAGAAGGAGGTGAGCAGAAAGGCACTATTCAAAGCACACAGCAAGAACATTCCCCAAACGTAAAGCCCTCGTCTTTTCATTTTTAGAGATTGTCTGATAAAATATGTTTACCCCTTTTTTAATGTGCTTTTGTGGGCATGGCATTTCAGGACTTCATCATCACCGTACCGTGTAAGTCCCAAGATCCGCCCCATAATATATTGACTACAGTGATTTGTATTTTTCTATGCACTGGGCATCTTTTGACTTTTGTTGGGAAATAGATTAACAGTATTCATATTGCAGAATGGAATGCATGCTACTAACCTAATCTGTTCAAGCATGACTATAAATATGTTGCATTGTGATAAAACTTTAAACTGCTCACAATTCGAGTTAGCGTACCAGTGGATATGTAGATCAGTTTTTGTTACATATCATTTCAAGTGTAACTTTTAAAAAATTCAGTGGATTTTGGAAATTCTTAGAGGAAAGTAAAGGGAAAAAATGTTAATGCACTCATTCACCTTTACATGGTGAAACTTCTCTTTATCCTACAAACAGACATTTTCCACTCATGTTTCCGTAGTTGTTAAGTGTATCGTGTTGGGCATGTGAATATCCAAGTGCCTGTGTAATAAATAAAGTATCTTTATTTCATTCATAAACTACTGGGTTCTGAGCCATTGTTATATGATGCAGCTTAAAATGAGTGTGTCAGTTTTTGCTTTCTCATTTGATTCTTTGCTATAGAGTATTTATAGTCACTGCTCCATTGTTAGTGAGAGCTATAATAATAGTGATTTGGGGAACAGACCAAAGCTTCATGTCAAAAACATTATAAAATAGGTGGAAAATTATTTCCAAATAAAAGCATCAGAGCTTACTTAATAAACATGTAAGTAAATAATGGAGTTGGGGGATCCCCAGGCCATGCTTCCACTCTTTCTTTCTCCCACATCTGATCTATTTCACAATCTTCTCAGGGTCCTGGATAGAGGAAACAAATTCTGTGAGCCCTTGCTGTAGAGATGCATCTAAACTTAATTCCATGGCTGTGTTCAGAAAAGAAAGCAAGCTTATATCTGTCCCTAATTTGACCCAACATTTGTGAAATTTCCCCCTGAGAGAGTGCCAGTGACAGGAATCAAATGAAAGTGATTATAAAATGATCTTCAAATTCAATTCAAAAACATATATAACATATAGTGTTATTTTCCTCTAAATAGAATAGCAGTGTTTGCCCCTAAGTCTCTTCTAGGCCTAAAATACTTTATTTTATGATTCTATACTTTCCACAGAATTAAAGTCAGTCCTTAAACTATTCTATAGAACTTCTCTTTATTCTCAGAAAAACTAAAGAAATTAATACACCCTTATCCCAACTAATCAGATATTTAGGGGCTAAGGAAGATGTATGTGGCAGTATGAAAAGCAAACCACTATGGTGTTTCTTTAATTAGGTACCTAAAAGTTTTCAAAATTGGCACTATAACCCTTGTCTTGTTACTAGGCCTAAGCCTTTGCTTTATAAGCAATTAGCTTACACATTAGCATAATTCTGAATGTGCCCAATTTATAGATTAGCTCCAAAGCACAAATTACCTTTTCTAGTTAGCCTTACTAGTGCTTTTCTAAATTACTTAAATTCCTCCTCTGACCTTATTCTTCCATCAAATAAATTTTGTTGATTTCTTAATGGTATTCATTTTCTTCCTTCAAATATTTCATAATTATAAATATCAAAATAGTAAAGTACTTACCTTATTTCACATTCTATGTTTAATTATGATTTAAGTATTACTATATAATATTTTGTCTGATTTTTTTCTAGATATTGTTGTTAAAATTTGTAGCACATTGTTTTTAATCCCCTTTCTTTGAATAATGTTCCAGTGGATATTCTCCTACCTTTAAAGTGCTATGATTGAATCTTGAAATCATTTTTTATTGAAATTATAATCAAAAGGAAATCAATATACCATAGCATAGATTATTATTTAATTTTATTTTAATAGATAAAGCAAATGCCCTGTTTTCTAAAAATATAAATATTTTATGTCCCTGCTACTATAAATGTACCAGGAATATAATTTTTGCCAAACAACTAGTGGCAAATACAGAATTAAATTTCTATAAAATGCCATATAATGACTTCAAAGCTTAGAGAGAAAAAAATGGTAAGAGATGTAAACGTATGAAGAGCCATCAAGTTCTTGTTCACTAACCGCAGAATTAAGTATTATTATTGATTTTAAGAGATTGGATAAAAGTCTCCCATCTCAAACCTCACAATTGAGTTCCTATAATCCCATCTGCATTCTGAAAACAACAACCTGCATGGAAATAATTCTTCATGTTGTATGAACTGTTTTGTCGTCCATCTTCTCATTTTATCACACCAAGGCGATGAGGTATTCATTGCCTATATTTTTCTGAGTAAGCAATTAGAGCAGCGGTTCTCAACCTGTGGGTCGCAACCCCTTTGGGGATCGAACGATCCTTTTACAGGGGTCGCCTAAATACATCCTGCATATCAGATATTTACATTACGATTCATAACAGTAGCAAAGTTATAGTTATGAAGTAGCAACAAAAATAATCTTATGGTTGGGGGTCACCACAACATGAGGAACTGTATTAAAGGGCCGTGGCATTAGGAAGGCTGAGAACCACTGAATTAGAGAGTCAGTGGGCTAGGATAGACCATCCAGCTAGAAATTTTCAAAGTCGGCAATATAACCCTAGTCTTGTTATGAGGCCTAAGCCTTTGCTTTTTAAATACATTAGCTCCTTTGAAATCGAACTCCCCTGATTGCAATAAAAACAATGATCATTTATGTATTTATTTCTCACCCACGTTCCAACACATGATTAGATGTTTCTAGAAATGAATACAATTTAGACTTGCTGCTCTACCTACATGATCCTCTCTTCTGAAGGCTGATGATTACGCTGCCACAAACCACGAAAATAAAACCCTCTCACTGCACAAGCGCAATGAGGTAGGAAGCAGAGTCCGTAGAGGAGGCTGTGTGTCATTTCTGCCAAGGGTGATGAATTAAGGAGTAAGCCAAATGAATTTTTCCTTTCCCTCTGGGGTTTAGTTGCATGCTAGGAAACCTGAGGGGGAACATTAGACAGATTGTGCCAGATCACCTTGATGCCTAAACAACTCTTGCTTGTATTTGGAAATCCCTGCAACTGGCTTTTTCAAGCCAGTTGTTTGGGTTGAACACAGGCCCTGTCTTTTCAGAAAGTGACACCAACCAGGGAAGATAGTTTAAAAGTAAAGAGGTTTTTTTGTTTGCTTGTTTTGTAAACCATACCAACATGAAAACAAATTGAAGCACTCTGAAAAACCTTGCAAATGAATTTATTCAACAGTCAATATATTGCATTTTAAGTGCAATTTGAAATTCCTGAGCGATTTTTGTTTAATGCTAAGATTTTGGGTGAGTTTTAAGTTGAGAACCCAGTAACACAGGGTGCATAGAAATTTCCCTTCACTCTGGGCAAGAAGACCTGTTGGGATGGGTTGGTGAGGTTAGGTGAGAAGAATCATTGAATTAGTTGTGTGGGGGATTATGATTGAGTTCCTAGGTGGGGCCCGATTGTAGGAGAAAAGCCTGAAGCTACTTCCACAGACCGACCCCTGCTGGAAACCACGTTCAGCAAGGCTCGCTGCGGCACCTGTCACAGAAGCGCTTCATATGCTTATGTGGCCGTGGGGAACTCGGAGTAAGCCATCCCTCTGTGGAGTGGCTCTCTTGGGCAGGTGGTACTGGGTGGCTGGGGTGGGAAGCGGGGTGGCACTGGGAGTGGAGGGAATTATTACAAAAGGTATTTTTTTTTCTTTTTAAGAGTTTCCATATGTCCTTAGAATTGTGCATTTTCAACTTTCTGGAGTCATCTAACATTTATTGTCAGTACTCTCTGCTACACATGCAGAGTCACAGACAGTAAATGAATAGCTCTGACCATATCACACTGTCTCTTGTTTATGGACGCCATTCACAAAGACGAATCCACTGACCTACCTTCGATGGAATATGTTGGTTCTTTTCCAGTAGTAACCATGGGTCTGCACAGAGCCACCCACATAATGTATGTCTGATTCACACTGGGAATGTATATGTTCATTTCATCTGACATGAATACCAAGACAATTGGCGTTTCTAAGTATCAAATTTATTTTTAGTATGCTGTGCCTTAGTCAAATGATCAAGCTATGGGCCTATATAATTGGATATAACTATTAATGCATTATTTGAGAGGAAGAGAAAGGCCTAATTTTAACATGCCAGAGTCCCTTAAGTACTGATTATGAGGTGTCTTTACCAAAGTTAAACTTTTTCAAATGCACTTATTTTACTTTGGGCTCAAGAAAATTATCCATATATATGTGAAATGTGTGTGTGTGTATATATATATATATATATATATATATATATATATACATATGTATATATATATATATATATATATACATATGTATATATATATATATATCCATACACACATATATGTAATATATATATACATATATATATATATATATATATATATATATATATACACACACACACTAATAAAAGGGTGATATGCAAGTGGTCATGACGCCTCACGCCGTAATGACTGATCAGCAGGAGGCTGTGTGCACGGTAGGCGAGGGTGGGCAGGGCTGCGTCCGTGGCGAGGCCGGGGGACGTGAGGCTGCGTCCCTCACCTGGTGCTGGCTGGGGGACATCAGGCTGCATCCCCTGTCAGGCTGCATCCCCTGCCTGGCACCAGCCAGGGGACATGAGGCTGCATCCCCCACCCAGTGCCAGCTGGGGGACATGAGGCTACGTTCCCCTGCCCAGCGCTGACTGGGGACGTGAAACTGTTATTGTTTATTAATAAATTTATATATTATTTTATATACATTTTACTAATTTTGTTTCATCTCTGACACTTCTATTTATAGAGAAAGGGCAAATAGCAATATTAAAATATTTTCTCTAATTTCCTTTTAATGTGCACGAATTTCGTACACCAGGCCACTAGTGTGTGTGTGTGTGTGTGTGTGTGTGTATGTGTGTGTGTATTGATGTTTAGAGAGAGAGGACGGGAATGGGAGAGAGAAACATTGATGTGAGCAAACATTGATTGGCTGCCTCCTGTATGCCCCCTAATGGGGATGGAGCTGGCAACCAGGGCATGTGCCCCAACCAGGAATCAAACCAGCAACCCTTTGGTGTACAGGATGATGCCCAACCACTGAGCAACACTGGCCAGGGCAAGAAAAATGGAGCATGATGGGGCACAGTGAGGGACCGTGGACAAAGAGTACAATATGAGCATGGGGCTGGGAACATTATCATCTGGGTAGGAGGGATCCAGGGAAATGCTACCTAAGGCAGAGGAATTCCAAAGACATTGTCTGGCTACTTAATAGTATTGCCTAAATCCAGATATCTAAACTACCCATGAACTACTTACTTTCCCCCACTTCTCATCCATATGTGTTGCATTATGTAAAATCATGATATTTCACCCATTCTTTTTTGTAGGGGTGGGGGGACATATGGATATGAGATAGGATGAGAGGAATCTTCATGTGTACTGAGGTGGATTGGGAAACTATCCTTTTTATTTTATTACTGTGTGGAATGTGTAAAAATATAATTAATCACTCAGGAGCCATTAATGGATTTTAAATTAAAATATAGTGTATTAGAAATACAGAATTTTGACTGGGGTATTGAGTTTTTTAGAACAAATAGGAATAAGTAGATATATAATCATAGCTCAATCCTTTAATACTTTAGTATCTTCAAGGTAAGATACTGAAAGGTAAAATTTTATTAATTAGTTAAATTGATGATTTGAACAGAAATTAATCAAAAAACTGATGTTGAAATTACAAATCAAACAAGAACAGATACGTTTTGAGAAGAAAATGCTTGCTGAAAGTCAGGATCATGGATCCCTATTTTTAAACAAATAAGAAAGACAGTAGAATAAAATTTCTGCTGTATTTGTTCATAAAAGAAAATAGAAGGAAAATTGGCTTTTCCTCATTACAAACACAATACCACAGTATTTAAAATTCTATTTGTCACATTATATTTTAATCTAACTCTTTATATAAAATTAATTTGGAATCTATATATAGAGACATAGAAAATAAACTTTTTATACTATATAATTTAAATTTCTATATACATAAATATTGAATTACTATTTTGGCTCCATTCAACTATTAATTTACAAGAAAAGTTTTAAAACTTTAAAGAAAACTCCTTTTATGGAAGAATTTACATTATTTTATGCCAGCAAATCTCATTATTTATTCTGGGTTTCTGCCTATCATAAAATAGCTTCTTAAAGCAAAATAAGGGCAAAAAAATTGGCATAATACATATAATTTTTAATTCAGATTTTATATTCCTAGGGTTTTGAAGTTCTGGATGTAATAAGTTCTGATGAAACTTTATAAAGTTAAAAAGGATAATAAGAGCAATAATAAATATTTTCAAGAAAGGCTAACAACTTGATTTTTTAGTATAAAAATAGGTGACTGTCAAAAAAAGCTGGTGCTAATTGGTTTCTTCTCATTTTCACATTTAACACTGCATTTCTATCACTGTAGATCTAAACCAGTAATTCTCACAGTGTGTTCATTGGCCCCTGGAAGTTGCAGAGATGCTTTGTAAGGGTCTAAAAGGTCAAAAAATTCTTAAGAATATTAAGATATTATTTGTTTTAATAACTCTCATTCTTTCTCAAGTGTACAGTGGAGTTTTCCTGCATTTACATGAGATGTCAGGACATCATTGCTTTGATGACTAATGGAAAATGTACTTACTTATTTTAAGTTTTTCTTAAGTTTTAATTAGGTAAATATTGGTAGATATAACTCACATAAAACGAAGTTCTTTGGGGAATTCAATAATTTTTTAAAATGTAAAAGGGGTCTTGAGATCAAAATGTTAAAAAAGCCACTGATCTATACCTATGCACAATCATAATTATTCTAACAGCCAAAGACATTGGATAATTAGAGGTTTCTTCCAAGATATAATTATATTTGTCTTATATCTGTATGCCTTATATTTGTAATATTACACTTCAGAACCCCTTCTCTCCTTTCTCATTTAATGTTAACTTATAATTATTCAGATTGATGAAATTTTTTATTTTAAATTATTATTCAAAATACTTTATTGGAAATGATTTAGATTAAATTATTATTATATGTCTATATTACTCCTTGCTTGCAAAATCTAACTGGTAAGTTGCCTATCAGCTAATCAAGTTGTGCCCAAATTAACATGAAGTGAGAGGGAGAATTATAAATATAGAATAAATTTTATGTGTCCCTGTCCTGAAGACCAAATTTATTGAAAAGCAATTGTTTATAAATTTTGTTTCTTTTAATTTTTGTTGTATTATGTATAGTACTAGACCTATATACTGTAAATTAATTGTGTTGGTAGAAATAATAGAAAAACTGAAGATCATCACTTTGATTTAAATTTGAGGAAAAAATTATTTTTTTTACCTCTTACCAAATTTCTGATCCCTAATTTTCAAGCATATAATTTAGAATGTTTAGATCTAAAAAGGAAATTCTGAAAAAAATATATTTATTATTTCTAGAAAATATTATCTGAATTACCTGTATTAGTTCATTTATATTCATATATACATTTGTTTATTTTTTAATTAATATTATATTCCAAACCTCCTCAAAGTGTTAGTGAAACTACACTAAACAAAATAGACAAAAATCATTGTTATTGTGAATCTTCTATCCTGGTATTATTTATTTAATAACCAATTAAAGATATCTGAGACGAATTATGAAGAATGAGAAAGTATGAGTTTTGTCTACCTTCAACTGGTACTGAACGAAAAAAAAATGTAATTTATGTGCATGATCATGTTTAGAAATATCTAGAAGTGTAATTAATTATTTTATTTGTTTGGCTCTCATTCACATTAATAATCTTTACAGCTCACTGGAATATAATCAACTACAGGAGGAGAGAAAGTATTTGAAAATGATTTACTTGGAGAAGGTAGACAGATTAATGAAATTAACTAGAGAGGTTAAGTCCCATGGGACTGGACACATCTTTATTAAATAATTGTCTAAACTCCTTTATTTTATGGCCATTGACTACATTTGAGTGAAATGAAAAATACTATTCAGCCATGTAGCATTAGCCATATAAATTAGTCTGCTGCTATTATTAAATTGTATATATTTTTACTGGAAATATACTGTATTTGAGCAGGATTTTAATATAAATAAAACTGTTTGAATTCTATTTAAGATCAATGTCCTTGTTATCTAAGTATTCATGATCTAAGTTATCAGTTTCTGGATTATGTAAGATCAGTTTTCAAAACTTCTTATAATTATTCAAACAATTCTGCATGTTTTGCAAGTAAACTTCAAGGCAGAATATTTCTGCTTCAAAAGAAAATGAAATGAATATTGAAAAATTAAGGGTTGGCCTTTAAGACTTGATGTAGATCTTGAATGATTTTTCTTTCAAATATTATTCTCCTTACCATTAATCTTTTAAAGATAAACATTTTTAGTGTTTACAGAAATTGTGCTAGCATCTTTTATCAAAACCAAATCTTGGTATTTGATAAATTACTTGATTGTTCTATTTATTTGGACATAGCTGGAATTATAACCTAAATTTATTAAATATAAAATGAATTTACTATCTTAATTTTCATTTTTGAAAATATCTTAATCAAACTTTTTCCCATTATTTGCTCTGAAATTTTGGCCCCCACTTAACCTGCATTTACTTTAACTGACTTCTTCAAAAACCAGTTCTGAACCAAAAACATGTTAAAAAGGAAGATGGACTTAAAAGGCAACATTAGAGCGTAAATGCAAGGACTATAGTAGACTACTGAGCCATCGCATATATTTACGTAAGAAAAAAATCCTCTCTACCATGTTATTAGTTAAACTAACTTTACTCTCATTTCCAAACACCTGTTCTATTGAAGTTACATGATATTATTTCTGTTACTGGAATAATCATTGAAACTGTTATCTGCAAAGATAGAGAGTATGAAGGATACCTGAAAATTACTGATAACATTAGATAAAAACAGAATATTAAATTGATCATTAAAATATCTTGAAAAATTCAGCCATAAAGTCAATGCAGATGGAGAGGGAAGAGTGTGAACTTGAGCTTCATCACCTTTCCTAAAACATAGCAGATAGAGGTGTCACTTCCCCATCTCGTTCTCTGAATAGTACTACTAAGTGAATATGGAATATGTTAAGAGACATATTTTGATTTTTATAAGGTAAAAAGACATTCTATTCCTTATGGTTTGGTATAAATGTTTAATGTCTTTGTGCTTTTTTAACCAATAATTCTTATTTTAAAAATCCCAATATTATTATTCCTTCGTCTGCCACACACACACACCAAAGTTTATAAATGACTGATATAGAGATCAGAGTTATCTATTTTCATACTTTTATTTATGAAAACTTTGAGAGTATGTGAACACTCCTATAAATAGCTGTATTAAAACTATGACACTTTTCTAGTACTGATTTATTTTAAATTTTTCCAAATTGGATAGTGAATACTGTATACTGAAGTAAAGTTAGAAAAAAAAATAAAGTTCTTGTAAGATACAACATCCCTTCTTAAATTAATACCCCTGAACTGCAATAAAATATATTTTTTAAAAGTGGACATAATTCAAGGGAAGCCTACCAAATAAAGTTAGTAACAATGGAACTTAAAACCTGACATTTTCAGGTACACACTCAAAACAAGCCAACAAATCAGATAAAACTACAGTCTCTTTAGTAACAGAAACAACACAAAAATAGCAGATGGATGAAGAGATTGAAAGATGGGCAGTGACAGTGGGGAAATAGTAAAGGTCACTAAAGTGAATACCAGCTAAACTAAAGCTAGCCAAAGAAAAAACCTACATGCAATACATACAAAATTTCTGAAATAGCCAGATGGTTATTTCAGTTCTATCATTAAACTGTTGGAATAAACAAATAATTATTAAATGATTTCTCTTAATTTCAAACAGTTGATCTTAAATTCTATTGATTGTATCAATGCAGATAATACTAATATCAACCAAGTAATTTGGGAAATTGCAGGCTACCTACATTATAAATTATTCCTGAAATATTTGGAAATAGCTTTGAGCTGGACCAAAGATATAAAACGAATGATAGAAATCACAGGCAGCAGGGCATTATACATTCCTAGCACTGAATCCTAAATTCTGAAATATGCAGATACCTCACAGTTTTTTAAAATATATTTTTATTGATTTGAGAGAGGAAGGTTAGAGAGGAAAGGAGAGGGATGGAGAAATAGAAACATCAATGATGAGAAAGAATCATTGATTGGTTGCTTCCTGCACGCCCCACACTGGGGATGGAGCTCACAACCTGGGCATGTGCTCTGATCAGGAATCAAACCATGACCTCCTAGTTCACTGAGCCAGGCTGGCTGGGCAAAAACCTCACAATCTTAATCTGACGTAATTGGATGTGATAGAAAAGTGGATTAGTGGTTGTTTTAGTTTTGCTTCTTTCTCATTAATTAGCGTATGAACTGAAACAAGTTACTTAATCTTTCCTGAGCTCAGTTTTCCTATAGGCGATCATGGGTCAGGAGCCTGTTATCTCTAGAGTCCTTAGCAGCTTTTTTGTTGATCTCCAGGGTTTCACAGTTGTCAAGTTGTCTTCAATTCTGATCTGCGGACTTTGAGCACAGCGCTGCCACCATGTGGTAGGAACAGTGATAGGTCTGCATTTTTAAGAACTATTGCACTAACACAGGGCAAACTAATTGAAGACAGATGTTCAGTCAAAGAGACACGATCAGGTTTAATTAAGATTAGCCTCAGTAGAGTAGTAAAACAATGATGTCTAACCGTCTTTCATCCGAAGAAAATGAAGAGGTCAAAAATAATTGAAGGCAGGTTACATTGCCTCACAGAAGATACAATTTGTTTACCTGAAATGCCCCACAATCACTGAGTCTCAAAAATGATTCAAGACCCGAGGATTTATTCCTCTAGGGAGCAGGACCCTTTCTGCAAGAGTGTGCATATTTACTCATATGCTTACTTAATACATTCTTTCTTCTAGTCAGTACTTGGTAGTACAAGCAGGAATTCAAAAAGAAAGTACACACACAAAATGTAGGCTCCAAAAATGTTTTCTTAAAGAAACTTCAATTCTTCGGTAAAACAAACATTCTCATATGTAATACATAGGCACATAATATACTCACGCATAATTGGTCCATGATTTCTTAAACTCTGATTAAAAGTTAAGCAGAGGTGGGGTGTTTTTTTTCATTTTTAATTTTAAAATCATAAAATTATGGAAACCATATTTATTTAATGTTTTAAAATATTTTCTTCGGGAACAGAAATACAAAGATAAGAAGTGGGATTAGCACAAGTACTAGTGTCTATAAGTGGCTCCGATGCATTGTTACTATACATATTATTTTCTATCATTTCAATTTAAATATTTATATATAACTAGTGGCCCGGTGCACGGATTTGTGCACATTGAAAGGAAATTAATTAGAAGGTGGCCAGCGGTGCAGGACTGGGTGAGATGGGTTGGACATGTCCTGGAGCCAACCTCCCTCAATCCCTCCCCGGCCAGCTGCACCTGTTATACCTACTGGCCGGTTGGTTGGACAGTCGCTTAGCCTTTTATATAATAGATAAATATCCATGGTCGGTTATGAACTTATTTTGAAGGTCACAAAGCTATGCTCTCTTGTGCTTAGTGTATTATCATTATTTCTTTCAACCAAACAAGTTTTGTGAGGATTGAGAAAACAAAACATCTTGTTGCAAAACATTTTGTTGAATGATCAAATTTTTCCACACAGTATGACATTAAAGTTGCTGTTGCTGAGAAGTGTATGATTTATATAAAACACACAGTTAGTGAGATATTACTTAATTATTCAGCTGTTTTAGTTATTTGGTTAAGGGAAACAATGATTAATTTATTACTTTTAGTAAATATTTCTTCAGCATAGTTTCAGGATAAGCTTTTAAGGAGGCTACAATGGAGAAAACACAGGTTCTGCTTTGAACAATGACATGAATATAACAACTACAATCAAAGACAAAAAGTGGTGATTGTCAAGAAAAGATATTTGATCTTATGCTTTGAGAGTTCACTTCTGATTGGCAAGATAAGAAAAATGCATGAAGCAGGGCCTTTACTGATCTGAGCTGGGCCTTGACTGATAAATATAATTTAGGTATGAAAAAGTGTTTGGGGCAGAAGAAGCATGACAAAATTGGAAAGAATAGCCCCAGCCATAGCTCAGGAGAAATAAAGCCAAACAAAGGGAGTCAGAGTGAATGGTCTGAGTGGTGTTCCAGGTAAAGCATTTGAAGGGGAATTATGAGAGATACATTTGGAAAGAAACAGATGATAAAGGACTCTGGGATGCAAACTACAGATTTAGCTAAAATTGCTTATGCTAAGGGTAGATATAGCCCGGTAAAAAGCAAAGGTCCATTCTGCATCTTAATTGAACTCATTTTCAGAAGCAAACCAAATGTCAGGCTATCTAGTTCTACTCCACATTTACATGACCAGGTTAAGAATAAAAAATACAATAAAGCAGTAGATGTTTTGTTAAGGTAATGCCAAACACCTAGATTTATTTAAATTAATTACCTAACATAACTACCCAACATCTCTTTAGACATAATCTTACATGAATTTTGTTTCAAAAATATTAGGTAGACAAGACTTATATGTTCCAGAGATTTGTTTTTTTTTTCCTTTTGCACTTATAAAAGATTATTTGTTTGCATTTAAATGGACAGCACTTGCACAGGCTTTCTGAATGAGATTTCTATTGCCCTAGACAAGACAAAGAAAATCAACACTGTCTTTTGTTAAATTTACTTCTAGCCTTGTTCCTTTCTTCTTATATCATATTTGCATTTGAAGTTTCCCAGAAGGGAATAGAACTAGAAATTGTATCAGGAAATTCAAAGTTCACAAAAGAAAAGATTGAATATGTTTTTAATGTAAATAATAAGACATCCTTTCTATAATGTAGCTATTTTGATACATTGTGAGATTGCTCTTGGATGAAAATTGTTTTAATTTAGTAGAAATAAATTGATTTAAAATTAATGTTTGTTAAGATTTGTCTTTGAAGATAGTATATTGTGATTTTATGGTCAATAAAATTAAAATGTTTTATTCAATATCATACTAAAAACTATAAACAGTCTTGTTGGTTGGATTATATAATGACAACCAAAAAGTATGACAGCGTTCCTTTCTTTACAATCAATTGACTAATCTGACTCATTATGTGGCAATTTAATTTACTTTATAAATGCTTATAATTTTATATCATAGCAATGTTATCTTTTCATTTTTTAAATTATTTTCTTTAACACCAAATACTCTATCTGGGTTTCTTCTACATAAATTGAATAAAAATTAAGCAAACATTGTAATTATCATTCTGTTTCAGCAAATCTAGTCCTATGGGTTACCAGTAATTCATTGGTCATTAGTTATTTAACAAGATTCAAGCCTTTTTCCAAATAGCTATTTCCAACTTATACCTGATATGTAATTGACTAATACACATTTCCCCCTCTGTTCTGAGAAACTGATAATACTATCACTGGAATAGATATAAAACTGTCTGGTAGCTTTAGAGAATCTGTTGTCCTGAAATGAGGGAAATGCTGAAACTTTTTCAAGATTAATCCTGACTGCCCTGACGATGGTTTTCCTGCCCTCTCATGGTTTCCCTCACCATGTCTATATTTTTCACTTCACGTGGTTATATTGATTACATTAAAATTCCAACACATCAAGAGTTGTCATGCTTGTATATTGTTTCTTAAGAAAAATGTAGATATCTTAGGTTCATTAAAGAATTACCAACTATTCATCCAGTGGTGTGACTCTATCTGCTTACGAAACTTCTGATTGGAAGAGGGCCTCTTAGTTTAGTAGCCTAGAACATGTCTACAATTAAATGAGGAGCCAGGCAAACTTACTGTCAGGGACGGGGTATACTCAAAGACACTGGGGAACAGCCAGTGAGGAGAGAGTGGGGAGATGGCAGGATGAAGAAGAGTCGGTTACTGGACTCATGCTTTCTCTCACTCCTCACAATCACAAGCTTAGGAGACAGGCATTACTGACCCCATTATTTTCAAATGAGGAGACTGAGGCTTCTTAGGTTTACTACAGAATGAGTTGGGATTCAAAATCACATCAATATGATCAAAGCTCATATTCTTACACTGACCAGACAGAAGAAGGTAGATAACAATTTCAAAAATTTGCCTAGAGCATCTTCTCTCTACAAAAATAAGAGATACACTTGCCTTCTCTTCTTTTTACATCAGAAGTTCTCCCCTAATCTCCTCTAATCTAGAACTTCCCTAACAATATTAGTACTATACTCTTGCGGAATAATTTACAGAACAAAATTATTATGTTTCTATGGGAATATAGATTCTTATATCCCCCCAAAATTAAACTCATTAAAATTTTAAAATAAGTCCCAGTCATAAATTAAGAGGTGCCTAAAAGGAAACAAATATCTTAAAATTAAATAACCTGCTGGAGATAGTTGGTAGAGCTACATACAAACAAGCCCAGAATTTTCAATCACTTCTTGAAATTATCTATTGTGCATCTTCAATTCTCAAGAGAAAAACATTATTAGTTATTAATATGGAAAATAATTAAGCAATTTTTCCTTATCCGGCTATTTATATTTGCCCAAGTCTTTTCTAAACTCCTTTCTCCATGAAATAGCCAACATTCTTATTTGTTTGCCATATTATTGCAATACTGTACAAATAAATCACAAATAATAATAATAGAATACTTACATACTACTTAACTCAGTCTAAAATATGATGATTTATCCTTTAAAAGTGATTGGTTTTTTTTCCTTTATGTCTAATAATAACAATCAAGGACTGTGTGCATTATCTGTTAAGGAAAACAAAATGAAAGGCAGATTAAAAAATGTGGAGTTCTTGCCAAAGCTGTTTCTTTATCAATATAAATGAAGAAAATGCATAAGTATGCATTTGGAGGTCACTGGGAGTAGTGTCACTGATTGACTGTGGTGTTGACTCTTCCCACACCATGCAGCAAAGCCCACCAATCACCGGCCTGCAGAAAGCTCCGTGTCCACCGGCTCCTCGGGCAGCAGCTTCGGCAGTGGGTATAGCGTGGACAGTGAAGGAAGCAGCAGCACTGCAGGGGAGACTAATCTATTTCCTATTCCAAGGATGTAAGTGGCTCTTTTTTTCTCACTACAAAGCTAACAGCATCATGAGTAAGCTTTTCTTAACATTTAACAGGAAATAACTAGATAATTATCCAATTCTGAGTCATTGTCCCTGAAACGCTTCAACTGTTCATGGTTACACTTAAAAAAAAAAATACACTGTTTAGGAAAGACTGGATTCATTTAGTTAATTCGAAGGATGAATGATGGTCACTACCAGCTTTACTTATTTAGTGCAATTTGTATTAAATTAAAAAAACTGATAAAATTGATTAGCCATGCCTGAATCAAGCTTTAATCAAATACTGAACAAACACAAACATCATTGGGATTGGAGAGAAGCAGATTAATTTACTTTGAGTCAGGAGAGATTAAACATATTTAAAGAACTCATGTCTTATTTGAAATAGATAACACATTAGGCTACTTATATAGATTTTTTCAACTATAAATCTCACTACAATTAAAATTGAAGATTTTTGTCCAAATTTTCTAGAACAAATATCAAGTATTACATAGATCCCTGAGTAGATACTCTTGGAATAAAGTTCATTTATAATACATTAAACCTAAAGAAAATCATATTGCCAATCAAATGTAAGATTGTTTTTAGAATGGATTTAGTCATATGGGTGGCAAAATCCAGCAGCATCCAAAATAAATATGTAGGTCATATCTGTTCCAATATAAAAATTGAAACAATGACCTTTCTTTCTCCTCCCCACTACTAGTTTTCTGGGCTTTCAAAAACACCACAGCTCCAGAATCTAGGCCAGGGTGAATCCAGCCTGCCACCTGGTTTTGTTAGATCTGTAAGCTAAAAATAGCTTTTGAAATTTTAAATGTTTGAAAAAGGAAAAAACACTCACACAAAAAAACAAAAAACAGGAGAGAATAGCATTTGGTGACACAGGAAAGTCCTACAAAATTGAAATTTCAGGCGCACAAGTTTCTATTGGAACACAGCCACACCCACTCATTTAAGTGTTGCTAATGCTGCACTCCTGGGCAATCTTCAGTAGTTGCAACAGAGACCGTTCAAATCATTTACTATCTGGTCCTTCACAGAAAAAGCTTACAGACCCCTTGCTGGAACCCTGGGAAAGTGTCCTTTTCATTTTCTCCCATGTTGAGTGAGACTTTCTTGGGGGTGGAACTTCCTTTTCTCTTTGTTTTAATGTCATGGTTTTTTATTCTTTCCTTTTGATATCCAGAATGGTACTAATATTTAGATAATGGCTCAATTTACAAAATTGAGTCTCAAAATCTTGGAGGAAATGTATTTGTACAGTGAAAAATGTGTTTATATTGTTATTTTTAAGTTACATTTTCCTGCTTAAAATGAGTAATTATTAGATCACCTGTTCATCTTTGTTTTTTTAAGATTTTAGCTATGGATCGATACAGTTATTTGTATTTAATTCTTTTTCATTGAAAATTATTTCTAAAAGAAGTCTGATCTCATTGTTTCACAGCCTCTGGTGATCCAATTTGATGGAAGAGAATTTTAGCAAATTCATTAAATTCCTCTCTATAAATTGCAAATTTCATATGAAATTATAAAGGTTTACACCACACATCCCTTAACAACCTTTCAATTTCTCCTTACCTTTCAAAATACTAATTTAACACTGATGATAAAGTTATAACTTTCAGAGCATAAACTATATTATTTCCTTAATATCTGAATAGACGCAGATTATATATTTTTACATACATAACAGAATCCAATATTTTTTTTTACCATTTTCATATTTCTCTTGTAAATTACAGCCTTTCAAAATTGCTTAGGAAGCTATTGTTTTTCCATATGAGTACACAAAATAGTTCTCTTGTAAAGCATTACAGAATATACATATGTACAAGCAGTATTTAGTAGTTATGTCTCTTTGGGTCCAGCACAATTATTGCTTGCACTAGCATAAGTGCTCAGTAAGTATTTGGTGAGTGACTAACAAATATAAATTCTAAACTGTGTAGTCAGAATGTTCTGAGCTGAAGATTATTTATTGGGAATTCAGAAAAATTGCATACTTCACATGACTCACAGGTACATTTCCTTTGTACTTCATTTAGATTCATAATGCTGTAAAAATTTTCTAGATAGCCAGCCAGCATGGCTCAGTGGTTGAGCATCAACCTGTGAACCAGGAGGTTATGGTTCAATTCCCGGTCAGGGCACATGCCCAGGTTGCAGGCTGGATCTCCAGTGTAGGCAGCCAATCGATGATTCTCTCTCATCATTGATGTTTCTCTCTCTCTCTCTCTCTCTCTCTCTCTCTCTCTCTCTCTCTCTCTCCCTCTCCCTCTCCCTTTCTCTCTGAAATTAATAAAAACATATATTAAATTTTTTCTAGGTAATTGTAGAAATGCACCAAGTACACATTTTAGCTAAGTACCTAAGAAGCAATGACTGCAGCTAACTCTCACCATTAAAATGAATTCTAGGACTCAAGATCAAATAAAGAATATCAAAAGTTATTTTATTACAATTACTAAAAATTATAATTATTTTGTTAAAGCTTGACATAGTATAAGATAATATTTTTTTCAGTACTCTCATCTGCTAGATTACCACTACCAAAATGATCCACACTTTCAACTGAGTTTGGCTCATTCTACTAGGATGGTGGACTGTTAAAGGTGAGATGGCTGCTGTTTTGTTGAGTTTTTCTCCCTATTTGTAACAGAGGAAAATTAATGTTTTTTAAATGATCAACTACTTATCTTGAATCTCACAGAAGCAATTATACAAATTGAAGTTTTGTGGATTGCTTAAGCAAGACTTTTTTTAAAAAAAATCCTTAGCTAATATGCCTTCCTGGGAAGGAAACTTAGCAATGTGAATCACATGATTGCACAGAACATTACAGAAAAGTCTGTCTGTGTTTTCTTCCTCCCTCCTTTCCTCTCTTCTTTCCTTCCTCCCTTCCTTCCTCCCTTCCTTCCTTCCTTCCTTCCTTCCTTCCTTCCTTCCTTCCTTCCTCGCTTTTTAAAATTTCTTTCTGGGATAGTGGCTTCACTATCTTTTCTTTTTTTTTAATTTCCATCTCCCCACCATCTCCACGTTGGCCACCGTTAGCTTGTTCTCTATATCTATGAGTCTGTTTCTGTTTATTCATTTATTTTGGTGATTTTTAGATTCTACATTAAGTGAAATCAGACATCATTTGTATTTTTTCTGTCTGACTTACTGCACTTAGCATAATACTCCATAGTTCAATCCATATTGTTGCTAATGGCAAGTTTTTGTATATACCACATCTTCTTCATCTATTCATCTATCCATGGACATCTGATTTGCTGATTTGCTGCCATATCTTAGCTATGACAATAAACTGCAATAAAGAAAGAGCTGTATATATCTTTCAAATTAGTGGTTTTGTTTTTTTCAGATAAATATTCAGAAGTGAAATTGCTAAATGGTATGGCAGCTCTAGTTTTAATTTTTTGAGGAATCTCATACTATTTTTCCATAGTGGCTGCACCAATTTACAATCCCAGCAACAGTGCATAAGTGTTTCCTTGTCTCCACATCCTCACCAGCACTTGTTTGTTGATTTACTGATGATAGCCATTCTGACAGGTGTGAGGGGAAATCTCATTGTAGTTTTAATTTGCATTTCCCTGGTGATTAGTGATGTTGAGCATGTTTTCATATGTCTGTTGGAAATTTCTATGCCCTCTTTGGAGAAGTGTCTATTCAGGTTCTCTGCCCATCATTATTTATTTATTTATTTATTCATTTTATTAATCTTCACACAAGGATATTATTTCTATTGAATTATAGAGAGAGTGGAAGGGAGGAAAAGAGGTGAAGAGAGAGAGAGAGAGAGAGAGAGAGAGAGAGAGAGAGAGAGAGAGAGAGAGAGAGAGACATTGATGTGAGAGAGACACACATATACTGGTTGGCTCCTGCATGCGCCCCCACCTTGGCCAGCAGGGGATTGAACCTGCAGCCCAGTTACGTGCCTTTGACCAGGAATTGAACCTGAGACCCTTTGGTGCCAGGGCTGTTACTCCAACCACTGAGCAGCCGAGGCATCTGCCCATTTTTAATGGGATTGGTATCTTGGGGTGTGGTTTTTTTTTGGTAAGTTATATGAGTTCTTATATTATTTTCTTAAATATTTTTATTGATTTCAGACAGGAAGGGAGAGGAAGAAAGAGATAGACACAGAGAGAATAATTGATTGACTGCCTCCTGCACAGTCCCTACTGGGGATTGAGCCCACAACCCCGGCATGTGCCCTGACCAGTAATCCAATTTGTGATCTCCTGGCTATAGGTCGATGCACAATCACTGAACCATGACAGCCGGGCAGTTCTTATTTTTTATGTTAACCACTTATTAGATGTATCATTGGCAAATATGTTCTCCCATTTAGTAGGCTGTCTTTTATTTTGCTGATAGCTTACTTTGCTGTGCCAAAACTTTTAAGTTGGATGTAGTCCTCTTTATTTTTTTCTTTTGTTTCCCTTGCTTTTGGAGATATATCTAAAAAGGTATTGCTGAGAGTAATATCAGAGTTTACTGCCTATGTTTTCTTCTAGAAGTTTTATAATTTCAGGTCTAATATTTAAGTCTTTATTTTTGAGTTTATTTTGGTATATGGTTTAACAATTTATGACAAAGGATGCAAAAATATATGATAGAGTAAGTACAGTCTCCTTAGTAAGTATTGTTGGCAAAATTGAACAGATATATGCAAAAAATGAACTCAGACAACTTATTTACACCATATACCAAAATAAATATACATGTGTATATATGTAATTTCTAATATTTTTGGATGCACTTGGTGTTTCACAGTCAGTTAATAAAAATTGGTGCTTAAACCTTTGACCTTGAATGTCAAAAAGAGACAATGTGATGGCTTGCAAGATAAAATAATTTCTGAATTTATATCTATTTCTTTTTCATAGTGTGCTAAACCATTTTTAGTAAAATGATAACAGGATCTTTAGAGCTGTGTTCAATTAAGATATCATTTGATTCATTTTAAAAATTTATTTTCAATTATATTTGACATCCAATATTTTATTAGTTTCAACTAGTACAACATAGTGATTAGATATTTATACATCTTATGAAGTGATCACCCTGATGTCTACTACCCATCTGACACTATACATAGTTATTACAATACTAGAGGCCCGGTGCACAAAAATTTGTGCACTTGGTGGGGAGGAGGCGTCCCTCAGCCCGGCCTGTGCCCTCTCGCAGTCTGGGACCCCTTGGGAGATAACGACCTGCTGGCTTAGGCATGCTCCTGGGTGGCAGAGGGCAGGCCCAATCCTTAGGTGCAGCCCCTTGTCGGGCTCAGAGCAGGGCCGATTGGGGAGTTGGGGCACTGCCCCCTGGCATGCACAGAGCAGGGTGGATTGGGAGGTTGCGATGCCACCCGAAGTCATGCTTAGGGTAGGGCCGAATGGGGGGTTGGGGCACCGCCCCCTGTCACACTCAAGGCAGGGTCGATGGGCAGGTTGCGGTGCCACCCCCTGCCACGCACAAAGCAGGGCCAATCAGGGGGTTGGGGCACTGCCCCCTGTCATGCGCAGAGCAGGGCCCATCAGGGGGGTTGGGGCTCTGTACCCTGTCACACACAGAGCAGGGCCCATCAGGGGGTTGGGGAGCTCCCCCCTGTCACTCACAGAGTAGGGCCGATAGGGGAGTTGGGGCACCGCCCCCTGTCACACACAGAGCGGGGCCGATCAGGGGGTTGGGGCGCCGCCACTGTCACACTCACGGCAGGGCCGATGGGGAGGTTATGGCTCTACCCCATCACACACAGAGCAGGGCCCGTGGAGTGGGGGTTGGGGTGCCGCCTTCTATCACCCACAGAGTAGGGCCGATCAGGGGTTTGGGGGGCCGCCACTCTCACACTCAGGGCAGGTCCGATAGGGAGGTTATGGCTCTACCCCGTCACACACAGAGCAGGGCCAATCAGGGGGTTGGGGCGCTGCACCCTGTCACACAAAGAGCTGCAGGGCGATCATGGGGTTGGGGAGCTCCCCCTATCAGGCACAGAGCAGGGCTGATCAGGGGGTTGGGGCGCCTTCCCCTGTCACGAACAGAGCAGGGCTGATAGGGAGGTTGTGGCCCCGCCCCCTGTCACACACAGAGACACAGGGCGATCAGGGGGTTTTGGCGCTGCCCCCTGTCACGCTGATCCCGGTGCCGGGAGGCCTCTCGGCTCCACTGATCCCGGTGCTGGGAGGCATATTACCCTTTTACTATATAGGATAGAGGCCTGCTGCATGGGTGGGTGCTGGCTGGTTTGCCCTGAAGGGTGTCCTGGATCAGGGTGGGGGCCCCCACTGGGGTGCCTGGCCGGCCTGGGTGAGGGGATGATGGCTGTTTGCAGCTGGTCACACACCCTTCAGGGTGGGGGTCCCCACTGGGGTGCCTGGCCAGTCTGGGTAGGGGCTGAGGGCTGTTTTCAGGCTGGGGGTGACTGAAGCTCCCAACTGCTCCTTTTTTTCTTTTAATTCTAGGCCAGCTTTAGCTTTGAGGCTTGGCTCCAGCTCTTAGGCCTCTGCTGCTGAAAGCAGGTTTCTGGCCTTTGTTTACCTTCTGTATTTGAAACAATGTTGCGATCCTGCTGGCTGAAGCCCGACGGACTAAAGCAGGTTTCTGGGGTTTTATTTAGGTTCTATATTTGTAACATAGTTGCTTAGAGCTGCAGCTCAGAGGCCTGCAGGGGCAGGCGGGGAACGTTGGAATCCTCCGTCACTGAAGCAAGCGAGCCTCATATTCACTTTAGGCTGCCTGGCTGCTGGCCGCCATCTTGGCCGACAGTTAATTTGCATATTGCCCTGATTAGCCAATGGGAAGGGTAGCAGTCATACGCTAATTACCATGTTTCTCTTTTATTAGATAGGATTATTGACTATATTCCCTGTGCTGTACTTTATATCCCCGTGTCTGTTTTTATAACTGGCAATTTGTAGTTCTTAATCCCTTCATCTTTTATACTCATCCACTCAACCCCCTTCCCATCATGTGACCATCAGTTTGTTACTATAACATTGTAGTGCAGTTTGATATCAGATACTTTGTTTTTTTATTTTATTGCTTTGGCTATTTGGGGTCTTTTGTTGGTTCCATATAAATTTTAGGATTACTTGTTTTAGTTCTGTGAAATATGCCATTGATATTTTGATAGGGACTGCATTAAACCTGTATATTGCTTTGGGTAATATGGTATAATTAGGTTCTTAAGAAATAAATATGGTTACATTTTTAGCTAACCAAATATTTTTGTGAAAGTAAGAATTGTTAGTAAATCCTGCTATGTTAGAATTATTGTCTAGAAAGTAGAGTATCAAGATGTTCTTTTGTTCAAGCATCCTTTTGAATACTTAAGCATTTTTATTCCATTTTTTACAACATCTTATATATGTACATACAATGCAATTCCAAAAACTTTTTATGTCATGTAGCTTTCCTCTAACTAGAGAAATAGCCTATAGTCTTTTGCCTGTTATATTATCAATATTCTGAACCCACAGTACTCCCAGTATCATAAATTATCTATTTGGCCTTCCAAAAAGTTTGAGGCTGCAACTAAAAATGAACAGCAGACTCTGGCTGAATCCTAAGGCCATTATGTGCATGCCTATTAACACTTTCTATTTATTGAATTCTATCATGTTTTAAGCACAGTGTTAAGCACTTTACATATATTTTTTCATGTAGTTTTCTCATAACCAGAAGGTGGCTAATGTGACTACCCTTCTATTACAAAAGAAGAAATAGTCTTTATCAGATTAGGTAGATATGCCTTGGATGACACACAGCATGAAATAACAAAGCTGGAAGCAGAAACCAAGCAGTCTGACTTCAAAACCCAATATGCTCCATACAGCTGTAAACACAGGAAGGATCTGAAAGGAAGCCACTAAGTGAAATAAAAGTCTGTGTTATTGCAATATGATTTTATATAATTTAATTCACAATTTTCATTCTCACCAAAGGATCAATACAACTCATCATAAAAAGTGTAAATATATAAAAACCCTTCTCAGTTTTGAGTTTAAAATGGAAAAATAACCACTCCCAAATTCTAAAACAAAATTTCAAAATGTCATGCTGGTCTGATCATAAATGAGTCAACAATTAAGACGCTGAGTTTTGAGGTATTAGGTTAGACCATGTAGGAATAATAAACAAATTCTCATTTTAAAATTAACACTATATAGAAAAATTTATTGTATTTATATTTGCCATTCAGGAAATTTATTGCAGATATGAATATAAAATGCCATTCTATTTTTTGCAAACTTGGCTTCCTCATTTACATTTAGGAAAGCATAACTGAAAATAGTATAATTTTACTATTTTCCTTATGAACAGAGGGAAGATGGGGCATAATGGGCAAGATCCTATAAAACAGCCAGGAGTAGGAGTGGGCCTATCAGACACTGAAGGTAAGTTAAAATTTATGATACTAAATTTTGATTGAATCTACAGGCTACATTAGAAGTGTTCTTCTTTTAAACATGAATGTTGACTTCTAAATTAACATTTTAATGGATACTAATGGCAGGAGCACTATGAAATAAGTCATTGGTATCAACATTATTTACTAAATTAGAATGATTTTATAACTTCATTTAACAATTGTCCAATTTCCTTGTTCATATTTAACGTTTAATTGTCTAATTTCTTTGTTCATGTTTAACATTGGAGTGTTCATACTTAAAAAATTAAGAGGAAGAGGAATGAGAATGATGACATGACAGAGAGAAGACTTAGGAAAAAGAAAATCTTCACATTTTAAAACATTTTTTTGTTTAAAATACCATTCAAATAAAAAATAAATCATGAAATCTCATTTAAGTCAATAAAAATTCTTAAATATATAGAGCTAAGAAGAAACTAATGGTATAAAAATTATTTTGCCAAAAATAAAAGTAATAATGACTGAACTAACTTCTAAAGTGAAAAACTAATTTGATATTAAATTTGGTTGTATTAAAAAATGGTAAGATTATTACAGATGAAGAAAAACAAAAACCCAAAAAACAAAACAAAACAAAAAGATAACACAAACCACCCTTAACTTTAGCAAAAATGTAACCAGTATCTGTAAGTACACAATGACTGGCTTATTTTTCATAATATTGTGATAAGATCAGATAGCACTGTTATTCTGCAAGAATTTACCAACTTCTCAATAATTTTAACTATCCTTATTATTTTACACTATTCCAAGTACTTTCATGTATTATGTCATTTATTTCTTAAAATTACCTATGTAGGTAAATCATACCATGTACTGGTTTTACATAAAAAGAAACTGAAGTGTAAACAGCACACAAGATAAAAGCAAGTGACTTGAACCCATGAAAACAATGCCAAATCACATGCCATTGAAAGAATGATTAAAGGCACAATATCACAAGGACACTAGATAGGGAACTAGGAAACCCAGAATTGGGTTTCAAAGCTGGTCCTGATACCTAACTGATGACCTGATCTCTCTGTCTTCTCAAACCTCATCCAACAAATGCAGGGCCTAAGTGATGCCTAAGGTGCCTAGTGGACTTAAGCAGACATCACATATTTCTGATTCTACTTAAAAAAAATCTGGATTTATTTAAAGACTGTGCTTCCTCTCTGTGTTGCCATGTTCCCCAGGGTTCCATCCTCAGTCCACCAGCCTGCTTCCCCACCCTCTCTGCATACTCTCATCAATGCTTGTTGATTAGTCCCAAATCTACCATCCAGACTCTGTGGACACCACTCTGAGTATTTAAAGCCTAGCAATTATTATATACTCATTGAAGAGCCTGAGAAACCAAGCAGAAGATAGTAAGTTAGCAGAAAGAAGCCGCTGTCCCTGTAGGGATTGCTGAAACCAGGACAGGTCTGTCTTATTGGGAGAGGGAAATACTAGAAATACTAGTATATCTTGAGACAGACAGGATGGAGAGAAATATCCCAGTTTCTCCTTCCTCCCAGTTTCCAATCTCTGTCAGTGCCTAATCAAATCCAGCCTGAAGCTAAGTGGCAGGGAAACAGCCCAGGGAGCAGCTACTCTGGGAAGAGGGCAGGAAAAAGATCGAGAATGCATCTCAGGGCACACAGGCTTAAGGCCAGCACAATATTTTGCCTGGAGATGCTGTAGATACATCAAAGTACATATGCTCTAAACTCAATTCACCTTCTTCCCTATTTTGCCTCTTTCTTCTCCTATGTGCTCCTACCACTCACAAAATCTATGCCTATTAACACCATAATTTTCATATGCTGTTATCATTGTTCTTTGATTCAAATTTACCTATTTTTCTGCCTGTCTCCTCTATAAATCTGAACAACTCTAAGACCAGGGTTGTGGCTTCCCAGCACTTAGCAGAAAGTCTTGAGTCTAGGGTTAACTTCAACAATGTTTGCTGAGTGAATGAATAAGCAATATAATCAAATACAGAAGTAATAGTCATTGATTTTCATATGACTCTAGAATTTAGGTATAGAGAGAAGCAATTCATGATCAGTTTTTTCAAAGTTTTAGCTATTTGTTTTCACATTTCTTTTGATCTTAAAGTTTATAAATCAACTTCCTTATGTTATCAGTCAATATAAACAGCCAGTTCATGGGAAAACAAAAACAAACAAAACAGAGTTATTCAGTTTGTTTTTAGACATGATATACTTTCCTGACGTGGTTATTCCTCCCTTTAGTTCTTTATAATGGTACACTGCTTTGTGGATTAATACAATTTTCTTGAAATTGTAGATCTTGCAATGTTCCCTTTCTTCTTGAATCTTTCATGTTAACCATTTAAGTGCTTTGTTTTATGAACACCTTGGTTTACTAGAAGGGACAATGATCTACAAAGATATGCTCTAGGATAGCATACTTTACATCAAAAGTATATTATAGATTTGAAGTAATTACCTTTATACAATTTGTTTTCATAAATGTTTATTTCTGTTTTAGAAGTATAATATACAGAATCCAAAAAGTTATATAATATGGGGATGAAATTTTATGTTGAACATCTTAATGAAAAATTTATAATGCTAAATAGTCATGTTCTTAATCTACTTATTGAGCATGTCTACTTATTTGGTGTTCTGATTTTTAAAAACTATATATATTTCTTCTTAATCATTTTGTCTAATAATGTTTCATCTTCTCTATAGCAGTGACTTATATATTTTAATCCCATTATAAGATTTATTCAGGGAGCCAGAATGTGAGATCAATTGAAGGTTCTGGGGTTCTGACACAAGATGTAGTAGAAGATATTAATACTCTTGTGGACTATCTCTACTAATGAAGGTTGAAATTCTATAATTTAAGTTCAAAGTGTGAAGTTCAAATAATCTCTGTTTGGCACATGATTAACATCCTTTAAATTGTAACTATTATTAAATTAGAAGTGAATTTAAGATAGGGACATTTGGATCCCATCCAAAGGAATTAAATTAATCAAAATTGATAAAATATCATGCACTTGTTGGGAGAGCTATACAAGACCTTTTCTCTTAAAGATTTAAATCACATGAATTAGACTTTCCAATCGTGTTTTCCCAATTTACATTAAAAACCTCTAATACCCTCAAGACAGATGATATGGCCCTTTATTGTTAGGTGTATTTAATAGTGTTTTATTTTGCTAATGGTCACTCATATATATAACATATAGTGACTGGCTTGACCCATTTATTCTTGTTAACCAGGTGTTCACAAGCGTTAGCATCAGGCATCAAAATCACAACTTTGTGTGAGGCTTAATTTGCCTGGTTGCATTCATTTAAAAACATGTAGCCCTAATAAGTCATTTCTTTTCTTAAGTATGTTTGGATGTTTGAATTTAATCCCTTAATTTCCATTTTCAATGGGTCAGAACAAATAAATCTCTACCATTCCAGAAATATGCTAAGCTCTACTTCCAGATGTTTTCAAATAATTGAGTGTGTGAAAGCCCATCACCAATAATGTTAACTAAGGAGACAGAGGAGAGGGTAGGGCTGAGAATAAGATTTGATTCAGTAGCTTACTGGGAATGTTGTGGGATTTTTTTTAAGCATAACAATTTATGTTGAGGTAATGGAAATCTATAATCACCACAATGATCTCATTCAACAATATATATATATATATATATATATATATATATATATATATATGCCACTTACTCAAATTCTCAAAATCTCTGATTCCTAAACTACAAAATTAAGAATAACAACTATATTTTGTATTTATCAAGAATACTAATAATATGAAGTGTGTCATTTACTCGAATATCAAGAACGTTAATAATGTTGAGTATGTCATTTACTTGGAATCCTGAGGTCAGTGCCACCCATGTATGGACAAGTAGGATGTGCACATCCCAATTCCAGGATACACTGTTCACATAAACAAGTGAGTGAATGGAGTTATTAATGTGGCAGAGGGATGTGGTATATTATATTGCCTGGACCTGGGGTTCAGAATGAAGTGGGATTTATAGAAATTGGATAAGGAAAATTTCCCTTATTATACAGAAAAACTGTTAATAACTTATACCTATTGAAAGCTTAACTATTCTGGGCACTGTGTTAGCTCATTTAATTTTCCCTAGAACTCTGGGATGTAAAAACCTTTTGTCCCTAACCCATATTATTGAGTCTGAAGGTGGATATGATGCCTGGATAAGCAGCATTCATCTTGCAACTATTAGACAAAAAGAATGTAACAGAGAAAAATTACCTGGTTTCTAACTCATCACTGAAAAGGCAATCCTATATCCATAGGATTCTCATTATATTAGAAAAATAAATCCCTATTTATTTAGTTATAAACTATTTTGTTCTTATAGCTGAAAGCATTTCTTAAGAATGCAGAAGGAAAAGAATTTTTAAAGTGCAGTAAAAAGAAGGAGTTAAATGGAAATAGTTTCTTGGAGCTAACTTATAAAATAATCAAGATATCTACAGTAACTTCTAAGCTTTATTTAAAGCAACTTTAAGACTCTATTAAAGGGGGGGGGGAGGAGACATGTACTACTATTTGTAATACTTTAAACAATAAAATAAAATTTACAAAGAAGAAAAAAAAAGACTCAATTAAAGGGCATAAAAAAGACCCTAATAAGTATAGAGTCATTCCATGCTTTCTAGTGGAACAACAAAATATAAATCTAATAAAATTCTGATTAAATTACCAACTGGGTATTTTTGAGGAACTCATTATACTTACTCTACATTTAATATGAAATAAAGAACCTCCAACATCCAAGTCAACTTTGAAAAAGAGGAGCAAAGAAAACTTTGGTGCTCATTAGTGTTCCTCAAACACTGGTTATTTTCATTTCTCTGACTCCAAGACCATTTGGCTCTTTCTGATACAGTGGGCCCTTTGACCAGTTGTAGCCCACGAGGCATGATGTGTGCCATTTCTGGACTGGGTATTTGATTAATGGAGTGAGATTTGTGGAGTTCTCTTTTCCTTTGGGCATGGCAGTCACAAAGGAGAGGATAAGTGACTGTCCCATCAACCTAAGATGTTGTCACTGTAAAAAGCAGAGACCCTGCCAACTTTCACAGTGAGAGAGTATTAAATCTTTCCATTTTAAATCATTAATACAGGGTGTCCCCCCCAAAATGTATATACACATTAACAGCTGATAGCTCAATTTTGAAAATTAAATGTATTTTAATAAACACTGCCTTTATAGTTATTCAAAGTATGTGTATATATTTTTTGGGACACCCTATATTTTGGGAATATTTGTTACTGCAGCAGAATATAATCTATCCTGCCTGATACGGGGGGTGAAATCAACCTGTGAGATAGTAAGACAAAATGATAAAAAGAGTTTGGAATGTGCGCAAGATGAAGGGAACAGTGGCATAGAGTACAAAGTGTAGAGACAGATCCAGGACTAATGGGAACTGAAAGTGGCACCACAAATTAGAAGGGACCCTTTCTCCCCATAAGGAGAAACAAAACCAAACCAAACCCTGAATGATTGTCTAACTTTATATGCAACAGTTGATGTTCCGTTCCATGGGGATCTAGCAGGAAGCAGTTCACACATTCAAATAGGGTAGTTAGTAGAATTTCATAAAAGGACCATTTACACAGCTGAAAGGAACTAACAAGGAGAGGTGAAGTATAAGAGGACTAGCCACATTTCCACCTGGGTCTAATGAAGCATGAGAAGGGAGGCTGTTGCCAGAACTCATCAAGAGCTCCAGCCATGTTACAGGAGATTTGACTTAAGAGCCGTAGCCTCTGTAGCAAGGCACAGCTACTGCAAACAAGCCAGCAAGAGAGGGTGTGGGGAGAGAAGGCAATAAATATCCCAGCCTCTCTCTTCCTACCCGCACATCTCCTGCTGGCTCTTCACTGCTACAACCTCACCGAAGTCTCAGGGTAAAGGCAGCCCAGGGGGGTGAAGTCCAAGTGTTTTTTCTTCTTGGGGCAAAGCAAGGTAAGAGGAGAAATGAAGAGGCAACAGGGAATATCTAGCGTCAGGGAATTGAAAATAAACAGTTGAGGTGGAATTCTAGTTCGTTCTTTTATTTTGCATGGCAGTTAAGGGCATTGGAAGTAAAATGATACCTGGGGCCTGAGGAAGAGTTTTATAGAATGGATCAGTAAAATATTACTAGATTTTGCTTTAGTAGAAAGTGAAAAACCAAAGAATCAGTTAAAATTGAAAGTAGGATTGAAACCACTGTATGTTGCACTAGCCAATTTGCCTCAGTGGATAGAGCGTGCGCCTGCAGACTGAAGGGCCCTGGGTTTGATTCCAGTCAGGCACAGGTCCCTTGGTTTCAGCCTCAAATCTCAGCCCGCATGCAGGAGGCAACCAATTGCAGTGTCTCTCTCTCACATCGATGTTTGTCTGCCTCTTCCCTCTCCCTTCCACTCTCTCTAAAAAAGCAATGGAGAAAATATCCTGGGGTGAGGATTAACAAAAAAAATTTTTTTAAAAAAATCACTGTATTTTAAGAGTGGCAAAGTTAATCTAAGAACCAAGAAAAAGAAATGATGTAATGGGCAATGGAAACATTTGATTTCCATAATCTAATGAACCCTTATGTAATGCCAAAGGTAAGTAATCACAGGTTCATTCCTTCAGAGGTTATTTGGCTGCCTGGTCACCATCCACTCCTGTAAGAAGCTTGAGGTTCTTCTCTCATTAATTGGTAGTCTCACTCTTACAAACAATTGTTCCTCAAGGAGCTCCTATTATACTGTTATCTGGTTTTATTTTTCAAATTCATTACATGGTAATGCTATTGTTTCTCTGTATTCAAAAAATATATATATTTAGACCCCACTCCCCCGTACCTCCAGGTGGGTAATCTGCCTGCTTTTAGAAGGTCGGGGCAATTTGATCTGTTTTGTTCTGCAACTTAGATGGGAACCCTAGCCAAGGCCTTGTGGACTCCGGAAGCCAGTCTTGACTTCTTAAGCTTAACACTTCTCTGGAAAAGAACTTCATGAGCTCTTGTTTTATATGACAGCCTCTCCTACTTCACATCCTGGGATTTGTTTTCCTGAGGTTTTTGTCAGTTATTTCAAAACTCCAAACATTGTAAATGTGATGTTCACTTAGGTTCTCTCTCTCTCTCTCTCTCTCTCTCTCTCTCTCTCTCTCTCTCTCTCTTTTTTAATACATTGATTTCAAAGAAGAAAGGAAAAAGGAAGAGAGATAGAAACATCAATGATGAGAGAGAATCATTGATTGGCTGCCTCCTGCTCACCCCCAACTATGGATCAAGCCTGCAACCAGGGCATGCGCCCTTGACCATAATTGACCATAATTGAACCCTTACCCATTGAGCCAGAGGGCTCCACTTAGGGTTTTAGTGATTCTTGTGATGGCGTAAGTTTTTTGTTTGTTTTCTGCTTGTATTTTTGTCTTGAACAAGATAATAGGAGGCTTTCAATTAAAAAATTTTAAAAGAACTCTGGTTATTTTCAGACACAGTAAAATGAATGCTAAGAAGCATGTACCAAAAGGACAAAAACTGCACAAAACATTGAAGAAGATCAATCAGAAAAATCTATTTATTCCTACTAAAATTATGTTCTTTCTGGCTTTGTCTCAGAGAGAAAGGATTTCTTTATAGAACAGAATACCGAGAGATTGTGCAGGCTTGCCCTACTTTCGCAGAACTCTTAAATCATATTAAGCCAGAATGCCTGCCTTATTGTATAAGATATCTCCTTGAATCTGGGTTATTTCAAATACTGGCTTAATGAAAAGCTTACAGAACTCTTCTCCCCTGGAAAAAAATTGTAATGAAATCATAACAAAATGCCTCCTCCCTCAGCCCCAATCAGCCCTGGGACATGAACAGTATTCAGATGTAACTGCATAGCTTTGAATAATAAAGGCTTGGATATATATGTAAGCAGAATGAAATTAATAAAGTGACATACAAGCATTTATTTTAGGTGAAACTATAGGTTTGGGGGGAAATCCAAAAATATCTCACTTTGGTGGCCTCCGATTAGTTTAGTAGGAAGAGTATGGGCTTTTCAATCAGACTTGCTAAAAATCACTTCCTTAAGACCTAGACAGAAATGATAGACACCTTATAAATTTTCTGTAAAGATTAGATAAATTTTACAAATTCCTTCATGGACCATCTAATATATACTAGGTATCTTTTCAATGAGATAAACAGGCATGGGTGAATAGGCACGGCTCTTGCACTTTCAGGCTGTAGAGTATAATCCCTCAGGTGTCTGGAACACAAGAGTAATTCAATAAATTGAATGCATTATTATTACCCTTAAGTAAATCATAACTCCCTACATGTAACAGGTCAAGAAGTATATGTTCATAAATTAATGCCTTGGAAAGGAAATGGGTGAGCATATTCTCTCTCTCTCTCTCTCTCTCTCTCTCTCTCTCTCTCTCTCTCTCTCTCTCTTGTACCTGGTCTTTTCAGGACAACTTTCCCACAAATCCTGAGAGACCCCCCCTAAATCCCAAGTGCCCTCCCTTCAACACACATAAGCTCAGAAGCATGTACCTGAATTTGGCATACAATTACTATTATTTAATAAAGACATTGTCACAATTTTGACAATAACCTTCAGGTTGTCTTGTTAGAAATATCTAATCTAGCTATGTGACTTACAGAAAATTAGCCAACTTAAAATTTAGTCTCCTTTCTTGAAAGTGAAATTAAAATACCTGTATTTCACATGTTTGAGGAAAAAATGAGATAATGACAGAAACTTGTGTTAATTTTAATCCTATTTAATTGGCATTCATCATGCAGAATATCACAACACTGTTCACTTGTGTTGAAAAATAACCTTCAAGGTTATTTTTTTTTTTCAGAAAGGATTTATTGAGCTGCCGCTAGACAGAAAAAAGGCCAGATTGGGCATTCAGTCTGAGCCTATCAGCGGGGCTGGATGGAAAAGATAAGCCTTTCTGCCGTCCTATGGCTAACGGGCTCTTTCATTCAATGAGTTTGGGGAAGAAAAATATAAGTTGTTTTGAAAGAATTGACATTGGCCATAGACAAAAGGAGCGGGAGAAGGTGAAGCTGGGCTAGCTCTGGATAGGTGCAGAGTCCATAATGAAAAAGTGTTTGCTCTTTTGCATCTGTCTGGCCAACAGTCCAGAAAGTTCATGTCGATAAGCCGGATGAGGTGATGTCTGGTGGTTGGCTAGTCTCTCTAGATAATCATAGAAATTAATTTTTAGATAAACTTGGAAGTTAACCCAAAGTTTCAACATGCACTCAGGAATGTAAGCAGTCCTTTGTTGGTTTTGCCCTGCAGTTGTTAACTGATTAAACTCTCTTGTCTCCTCCTTCCCCCCTCCAGTCTGCTGCAATTTAATTTAGGACATCTCAGAATTTTCTCCTTGTCACTGGTTACAGATGAGTGTATACTTAAACTCTGAGAGAACTGAAATTTAGATTTCTTGAAATATATTTGGGTTGAACATTCATTTATCTCTTGAAAACCAAATTCATTGAATTGTACTGGAAAGAAATTATATCTGACCACCAAGCACTTAACAAATCCTATCTTAGGAAATCTCTTTTAACTCTTTATTAATAAATAGTATGTGTTAGTAAAAAGTGCTGGACCCAAACACTGTAGTCATCCGTGGGATACAGAGGTAGAAAGTATAAAGGAGCTCGCTGCCTGGGGTCATTTTCTTTGGCAGAGCAAGCTGATTTATCCAGTGTCAACTTCATGAGATCTTACAGTGAGAGTAAGAGCTCTCTGTAGATACAATTTACTACACTATAAAGTGAAATAGACTAGTTCCATTATTGCTTCCCCCTTCAAACTAATGTTTATCTCATTACTAGGATAAACCTTCAGAAACTATATTTCTTCACGCCTTTTATTCAGTCCTGCACATTAAATGTTCTGAATAGGTAAGAACCTTCATCCAGAGAACATGTTTCTGAGGATTAAGTTAACACATATAAGTGGTTTTCATACAGCCTCTGAAAAACAGTGCTATGCCAGGAGATGAAATTCAATACAAACAAGATTACCAGTCTTATTAAAAGATCTAGTAGCTTTCCTTGCTACTCAAGTGCATGGTATAAAGAAAAGGAAAGTACCAATTACAGATAATTATTAAGTATCACAGTCAAATTACTGAGTATTACTTGGGATTTTTGGAAGAAAGAGATAATTCCAGCATGGAAAGTGAAATTATTATAGATTCTAGGGCAGGGTTAATACGCCCGCTTTAAAATTATAGAGAAGGATTAGTGAATAGAACAAATTATAGCAAGCTGACTTCCTCTCTGTAACAGGCTCAGCAAGTGGAAATATGAATTTTATTTGGAAATTTCAATTTTAAATATTGACTTATCTGAATATTTCAAGACATTTTGCTTGTTTGTTACTTGACTATATTGAACAATTGACCTAATAGTTTAGATATGCTTGTTAGATGTAAAAGTTTATTTTCCGTTGCATCAAGTGTTGAGAAATAAAAAGAATTTATGCTTATTGAATAATCACTATTTCAGGCATTGTGCTAACAATTTACTTTTATTATGCTAGCATGTAAAAAATTTATTGTTCAGATCTGAAACTGATAGAACAGAAACAATTGAAAGGAAGGGAAATGCAATTATACATAAGGAAATATGCATCACTACTTTGACTATTGGCAGGTGTTAGGACATTAATAAGACTTTCTGTAATGACTGGTTTTAAAACTTTGAGTAAACAACAAAATTATTTAAAACATAACATGTTTAGTACAGGGCCAGGACTAAGTAATATTCAGGTAATAACACAATATGTCCAAAAATGTATTAAACCATAAGGCTGAAAGAGATATCATGAATAGGCTATAAATAATCTTATTATATATTTTCACTTTATAAGATGAGAAAACACAAAGCAGATATATTTAAGACTGGTATGCCATCTCACAAAGCTAGAAGCCAGAATACCTGGTTTCAAAAATCTGTCTTAATTCCCTATCAGGCTTTTCTTAGATTGGAAATGAGTGGTAGAAGGCAGATAACAATTTATGAGGTGATAGACTATCGGGGCTAAATATACATTGGATCCAACACCAAATCAGACTTGTTAGCTAGCAACAGTGGCCTGAGGCACTGATAGGAAGTATTTATTTGTAAATGCAAAGAACCTAAGTGTTAGTGAGAATTTTATTCACTCTGTTGCTTTTTTCCTTACACAGACATTCCTTTTACAAAATACTATTTTTTCCCCTCCTTTTTCACATTTTCTTCATTTCCAGTTCATTAAACACTGCCTCTAAAGAGATTTTTTTTCCTAAAATTGTCTTGCACTGACTAAAGCTTCTCAGGTTGCAAGAGAATTCTTAGAATTCTGAGAGCGAATAAGCCTCAATTTATACTATGTTCAGTTAAGTGTTACAGATACCAATAATGTAAATAAAAAAAAATACTTATTAATCAATAGTCACTTATTTTAAATCACTTTGCATGTTAAAGTCAATTCCATATAAAATCTCATGTAATTATGAATATTTAAGAAAGTATTTATTGCTGTTTTGTTGTTTAATATAAATAACCCACATAAGTGACCTAATGTGTACATGTAGACAATAACTGCTAGCTATTGTTTGAACACCTAAAAGAACTGCCTGCTATGCCTTCTCTGCTTTTAAGGTCCTATTTGTGGCTAAAATAAAGTATGAAAATAGCCCCTAACAATAATTTTATTCTGATAACATTTTAATAAATATTCTTAAATGAATATCTACATAAATTAGTCAATATTTTAAAAATCGTATTCATAAAAAATATATAAAGTGTTCATAAGAGAATAGAGCCCTAACTGGGCCACTAAACAATCTGGCAAGTTACTTAGAACTCCCATGTTACTGTTTTCTTGTCTATATGGGGCTTACAGCAACCTTATTTCTTGTTGTGAAATCTGATTATGTTTTGTTAATTGTAATGTTTTTTTTAAATATTATGTTCTACAAATATAAATTAGATATATGAAAATATAGATATAAGTATGTGTATAAATGTGTGCATGTAGACATGACATACACACATTTTCCAAAGGTAAAATATAAGTAAACTCTTTTTCTGAGAAAACAAAAAGTGGAAAGAGCACTGCATACCTTAATGGAGAATGCAATGCCTGAGAGTATGAAAAAGAAGGCTGTGGAAAATAAAGATAGGCCAATTTTGCAATTATACTTAGTTGGAGCATTTTAACTAGCTAAAGACATAGACACAATTTTGTTAACATGGAATTAAATTATACATGCTGTGTTGAAATAATTATATTTTTTAATTTAGTGAAGAGAATATTATCACAGTAAAAAACAAGGGAATAGTTTAATTTCAATAAATACAGGGGTGGCTAAAAGTAGGTTTATAGTTGTTCATATTGATAATAGTACAAGAATAAATTCTGAGTACTCACAACTGTAAGCCTTCTTTTGCCCAATCTGTATTTTAGCGATATTACTTTACCAAATATCTCATTAAGTTTAAGAAACTAAAATATTGTTGATTTAAGAATTAGTATTGAAAAGGTTGAGCAATTATTATGATTTTAATACCATATTTCAAATTTGAATTTTATTTATTAATTCTCTTCTTAAAGGAAATCACACTACCTTCCACTAGATTTCTTCTTCAAATTTTCCTCCCTTCCCTTCCTCCTTCTTTCCTGCCTTCCTTCCTTCCTTCCTTCTGTCCTTCCTTCCTCCCTTCCTTCCTTCCTTCCTTCCTTCCTTCCTTCCTTCCTTCCTTCCTTCCTTCCTCCCTCCTTCCCTCCTTCCTCCCCTCCCTCCATTACTATAGTCTCTGCTGTGGTCTTTTAAATATTTTAGAAAGGCTTTCTGTTTCTTTTCCCCAGTGTGCTCTTTCAGGGAACTTATTTCTTTCCTTGAACCCTTTAAACATGTTTTCTCTATTATTAGTAGTTTAAATGGAATAGATCAGTGTTTCAGCTTACCAATATTTCCAGGAATATAAGATGCTCCTTTGATCCACAGATTTATTCTTCTGTTATTTCAGAGAAATGTTATATTTTAAATAGAAGTTATTTTCTATTCTCTTGAATCTATTTTTTCTGAGCCCTTGCGGACACAGTGGACAAAGAGGTTTTTGTCACTATCTATCTATGTACCTGTTTCTAATGAAAAGGCATTCAGATACTATGAAAAAGGTCAGACATGATTGATAGTGATGACTTACAATTAATTCATTTGTCCTTTGAGACCTCCTCAGTAGGCATGTCCCTTTCATCCTTTAGTAGAAACATTAAAGAACAATTTGGAACATTTTTTCAAGTAGGAGAAACTTATCAAGAACTTCACAAGTATCACACCCTGAAGCATATATATTTAACCATCCAGGAAAAAGCAGGCAATGTGACGACTTGAGAACTTCAATTAGCAAGTTTTTAATTCCACCTTCCTACCCAAGTAAGAAAGTAGAAAACAACAATAAATTACAAATGTGTTAGAATTTTAAGGCCTATAAAAAAGGAATATAACCTATAAAAGTGAATTTCTCCCAGAAAAACTTGTCCTGCTGTTTCATTTCTTCATTCTCATTGATGTGATCAATTCTGTCCACAACCTCTATTGGCTCTACATGGTGGGAGTTTTTCTGATTCCCCTCCTTACCATGTCAGAATTCTTTTTTTCTTCCCCTATTCCATGTAGGCTTTGAAAGATGGAGCAGTAGTTCTATTTGCTTTTCTATGACTTTGGAGAAAAGAAATATTGCTGTTCATAGATAGACTTGCACCCTGGATGACTAAGTTTTACTTTCTTTTTTTAAGATATAATATCATTTATTTATTTATTTATTTATTTATTTATTTATTTATTTATTGCCAGCGTTCACTGCAAGTTGAGGTATGTCTTTTTCCAATGAAAAGATACTCTTAGGTTGAATTTTTTTCTCTACTTTATACTGGAGCTTAGTTGTTTTTCCTGATTCCACTGAAACCCACAGATCTTCCTAGTGATGAGTCAAAACTGCTGCTCTCAAGGGTTTTAGTGTGACTTTTCTGGGGCTGCCTACTCTCATTGCTCATCCACTTCTCTATGATGGGAATTTAGTGATAATTCCCAAGGTTTTGTCAATTAATCATTCTTTTCCTGGCAAGATTTTGAAAATATGGTTCTTTTTCATTAAATATTTATATCTGTATTATTGTCATTTTAACCAAAGCAATAAATATTTAAATATGTAATTTTATATTTTAATTCGATATTTTAAATTTGTTATTGATAGCTGTATTCCACACAAACAAAAGTTCTTTGATGACCTTCCATTTTTTTAAGACTATGAAGAGGTCCCAAAACCAATAGGTCTAAAAATAAATGATCCGTATTTATTTTTAAATACCTTCAATAAATTTCTAATGTTCTAAAAGTTAAAACCAAATTCTTAAGATGGCATCAATGAACAATGTTATGCTAACATGGACATTTATTTGGTTTTGTAGGCCCATGAGGTTCCCTTAGTGAACACAGTATTCCTTCTCTTTAGAATGTTCTTTTTTTTTTTTTTAATATATTTTATTGATTTTTTACAGAGAGGAAGGGAGAGAGATAGAGAGTTAGAAACATCGATGAGAGAGAAACATCGATCAGCTGCCTCCTGCACATCTCCTACTGGGGATGTGCCCGCAACCCAGGTACATGCCCTTGACCGGAATCGAACCTGGGACCTTTCAGTCCGCAGGCTGACGCTCTATCCACTGAGCCAAACCGGTTTCGGCTTTAGAATGTTCTTAACCATCCATTTCACTTAGTTAATTTTTTCTCATCCTTCTGGTTTCAACTAAAGCAGCACTTCCGCAGTCTCTTCTGAACCATGCATGCTCTGGCACTTCATAACTCTTTCTTTTTAATTATAGATTTATCAATTTACATATTTCATTAATGAATTTCTTTTCAATAGATAGGAAAACTATAAAGTCAATAAGCATATATGGCTTAGCTCACAATGGGATCAATTCTTCCTAACAGGGTGCTTAACACAGAATGGGGTGGAAGTAAAATATTTGTTGGTGAATAAATGTATGAATTGATAGAGGAAAGGGTAAATGAATAAAGAATTTGACCTAGCTTGTGTAACTTCTTAAAAATATGTAAAGATCCAAGATAAACATTGAAAAGAAATACATTGGATTCATTTATTTATTATTAATTTTTAAAATATATTTTTATTGATTTCAGAGAGAAAGGGAGAGGGAGAAATATCAATGATAAGAGAGAATCATTGATTGGCTGCCTCCTGCATGCACCCTACTGGGGATCGAGCCCACAACCTGGGCATGTGCCCTGACAGGGAATCTAATGGTGACCTCCCAGTTCATAGGTTGATGAACCACTGAACCACACTGGCCAGGCTTGGATTTATTCAAATAACTCATTGTATTTTCCCTTGTGCAATTTTATTACTATGTGTTTTTGTTCACTATTTATTTTACAAAAGAAAAAGGAAGCAGAAATAACCTGCAATGACATTTAATTTTGTTAACAATTGTTATTGAGAAGTCTGATAATGAGCAATTATTGGCAAACAACTCATATTTCATATGACATTCATTCCTATTAATTATACTAGAATCCTATCTTTCTTCCTATAGTTAATATTTATCACCTCTTTTGGCTTAAAAACATCCATAATTGAGTAATATTTATCTACTTGCATGACCTCCATAACTTTCTTTTTACTAGTTTCTCATTATACTTTACATACTTTTTTGTGAGTATATAATTTATCAATCTCCCATGAAACCTAAAATTCTTTAAGGGCTAGGACCATAATTTATTTATCTGTAGAATGTAATAAGGTGTTTAGCCATTGACAAACACTCAATTAATGATTGTATGAATGAATTTTTCATCTAAACATTTAATAAATGTATATATTTCCTTTTTTCTAAAGTTTTACATATGTCTCCTTTTTCCCCAATTGTGTATACATTTATTAACAGTTTTATTTTTAATTCTTACAGTTAAAACTCAGGTAATGGGAGAAATCAAGATTGCATTAAAGAGGGAAATGAAGACAGATGGTGAACAACTAATAGTTGAAATTCTCCAATGCAGAAATATCACCTACAAATTTAAATCTCCTGATCATTTACCAGGTATCTGATTTTATGAAAATGAGCAATATAATACATATAGGAAATTTTTAGGAATATGTCCTAAATAGTTTGCAAAATATGAACTAAAAGTTGGGCTGCACACCAAATATATCAGGAAAAACATGTGAAATAAATTTTTGCTATATAGAATAAGTTGATATTTTATTAGCTTTTAGTGAGATTTTTTTTCAACACATAAACTTGGTGATTCATTTATTATACAACCGGAAAACAAATTTAAATGGCTGAGGAAATTGACATTACCTTTTAATCCTTTTATGTTGTCTGGAACAAATTGAACATAATCTGCTGGCTTTGTATGAGTTATAAGAGAGTACTCAGTGTACAATTTTAATGCTTTCAAAAGGACATTGTATGATTAATGGACACTTAACAAGCTGAATTCTCATTTTTAGATTTATATGTGAAAATATATGTGATGAACATTTCTACCCAAAAAAAGGTGATCAAGAAAAAAACAAGAGTATGTAGACATGATCGAGAGCCTTCATTCAATGAAACTTTTCGATTCAGCCTAAGTCCTGCTGGACATTCTCTTCAGGTAATTGTGCATTATACAGTTACTATTGAAACATATTTATTCATACAGTATTTATTTTCCATTCAGTTATTCAATATTTATAACCTTATCTTATACTATGTTGCATTTTACAAGTTGATTAATTCTTAGAGGTGTCTTCCCTTTAGGGGCCCTTTAGGATTCCACAGACACCTATCCAATTAGTTACTAAGTCTTCTTTATTCTGTCATTTGTTTTATACACAATTATTTCCATGCTCAATACCACTAATCCTCTTTGGGTTCTCATCTTTGTTATTCAAATTATTTCAACACTATACCTGGCCTACTTGCTATCAGTGTCTTACCCTTTTAATTCATTCCATCCTACTGATGGCTGATGTATCTTTTTAAAACATGGCTAGGTTACAGTAAAGGCCCTCAAACACTCCCCAATATCCTGACTCATTCAAAGTCCTCTAAGGTGAGTTTTGATTCATTTGATTTTATCTTATCTCCTTATATACCTTCCCACACACACTATATTTCAGTCACAACAGAATATTTTCAAATCAGATTAAGCTTCCAATCCTTTGCTTATATTTTTACTCCCCTTAAATAAACTCTTCTCCATCTCTCTTCATCCATCACAGTACTCCACATCTTTTCATGTAAACTCAGCCCTTTACGGATGAGCCTAGATATAATTCAGCACTCCTTATTCATATATCATTTTGCTTATCTTATTAAGCAGCCAATCCCAATCTGTCTTGTAAAATTATTTATAGACTTCCCTGTCATTGCTTGTATACAGTCAGGTTCTCTAGGGCAAGTCTTGATTTTCAGTGTTCTTTGTTCCACAGCCTAATACAATGCTTGTACATAGTATGTCTTCAGTAAAAGTAGAAATAAAAAAAATAAAAGAGGTCCAGCCAGAGTAGCTCAGTGGTTGAGCATCAGTCTATGAACCAGGAAGTCATGGTTCGATTCCTGGTCAGGGTTGTGGGCTCGATCCCCAGTGTGGGGCATGTAGAAGGCAGCTAATCAATGATTCTCTCTCATCATTAATGTTTCTATCTTTCTCTCCCTCTCCCTTCCTCTCTGAAATCAATTAAAAAACATATATTTTTTTAAAGAATAAAAGAGAAGCCCAGTTGGTGTGGCTCAGTGGTTGAGCATGGACCCATGTACAACTGGTTCGGTTCCTGGTCAGGCCACATGCTGGGGTTGCTGGGTCAGTCCCCAGTAGGGGGTGTGCAGAGGCAGCTGGTCCAATCTTCTTCTTCATTGATGTTTCCATCTCATCAATGTTTCTATCTCTTCCTCTTAAAAATCAGTAAAAGCTTATTTTTAAAAAAAAATAAGGAGGGAAAGGAGAAGGAAGGACAGAGATGAAAAAATATGGGAAGAGAAGACCATGGTGCCAGCACTTAAAACAAAGGCCTTCAGAGACAAAGATAAGTGCTATTACAAAGCAGAGACTGAATAGAGAGAGTGAACTTACATTAGAACGAGAGAGAATAAAAAAAGTGAAAGGAGACTCTGCAGTCTGTGTGAACAAATGTCTCATTTACAGAGACTAAGTAGCTAGAAAAGGAACTGAGAGGGAGAAAGATCATCCATTTGTGGAAATGTGATAAATTTGATGGGAAATGCTGATGTGAATTCATATGCAAATCTTTTGAAGAAATTCTTGTCATCAGTTCACTTACAAGTATGCCTGCTACCACACCTCAATCCCCAGTGTGGGGACTCCTGTTATTGTTTGTGGGATTTCTTTGATGATAAAATGTCCTTAAAAGAGGTTGAAAAATATACACATGTATATATAATTTAGGCTCTTTTTTTTCTAGGTTTTACTTTTCTCCAATGGAGGGAAATTTATGAAAAAGACCTTGATTGGTGAAGCCTGTGTCTGGCTTGACAAAGTGGATCTCAGAAAAAGAATAGTCAACTGGCACAAACTTTTGGCCAATTCTACTCAAACCCATTGAAGAAATGTGTCTGCTCAGGTTATAGAAACTGCACTAAATGATCTCAAATCCAGACTATAGTTGGATACTGTTGTATTAAGCTATGTTTTCAGGGGTAAACATGAGAGGAGGAACAACAGGCAAAAACATACTTACAGCCTTGTGAGTGTGTTGTTGTGAAACACAGAAAGAAACTCAATTGAAAATGTTTCATGTGTGGAAGGCCAAAAGGAAAAGGAGCTCTGAGACCTCGGATTTCTTGCAGCTGTCAAGAAAGACAGTGAGAAAATGTTTGGCTACTTAATGCGAAAATCTTTGAGCAGAGGTGAGCTAGAGCTAAAGGCAGAGGCTCAAAGTTTAAAAATGGTTTCTAATGCAGACAAAAGTAGTCCTTTATGCAAATAGTCCTTGGTTGAAAGGAAAGAACTGATGTGATAAATCTGTTTTCAAAAGTTTTCTTTTATCTTCTCAGACAATGTATTGTTTTGAGATTGTTACATAGGATACACCTACAATATGTGTCCAAGGCTAGAAGTAAGGGAGTTGTGGTCATAGGAAAAAGAGAACCCAAAATGTAGAAATTATGGTTTTCTCTGTGTTTAAATGTTACAAGGGTAAACCACATTAATTTTGGAATCCATGTTGTAAAAGCACATTAGTACAATCTGAAGTAATGTAGACTGAAGATAATACTAAGTAGAAATGGGATTACATTTATCTAGAAATAAAGCCAGGATTAGCTAAGAAAGAATATTGCACCACAAAATGTTGGGACCTTGGTTGAAAACAAAATCTTCATAATTTACCCTTAAATCAAGACATTTTCATTCTACATACCAAAGGACATAGATTAAATTGGTATGTTCTAGGAAGCATGATAATTTTTTTTTTTTGGAATTACAAATGAATGTATTATCCCACAGATTTCCTTTCTCTTGAGTGATGTATTGACGGAGTGAAAATTATTCCTCTGGCAAACAAATCCTAGTAATCTCTGGCCCTGATTTATTAAACTGGTATCATTTTCTGCTTTTTCATAATTGTTTTTTTTTTCTTAACACATTAACTGATTGTACAATGAAAACCCTCAGATTCTCTCTCTGCTCCATTTTCTTCTTTTAGTGATGATATCACAGTGATCAAGCTTGTTCATGTTGGGAAAAATATATGAAAAGTTCACATTATATTGAATATATTGTGAGCTGTTTGAAAAGTATAGCATTAAAGCACCAATGTCTATGTCACTAAAAGGAAGCACCCTCTCCTCCATCAGCCAACAACATTAACAAGGGAAGGAACATACAGTTGTAGGAAACACACTCAATTGGGATTTAAAGGCCTGCCTTCGGGTCTTGGTTCTGCCATTGACTAACTGGGTCACCTTGCACATGTCACTTAAACTCGCTTTCCCCCAGTGTTCTTATTTGTAGGATAAGTAAGCTTAATATTTCTAGCCTTCCTGGAGGGATGTTAGGATGATCAAACTAAGTGATCTGAGAGAGAAAATGAAAGCACATTTCCAAGTATAGTTTTATACACATAAGTGAGGAATAATTATTATGCAGCTTTTTATTTTTCAAATTTTATATGCAAAAAAGCATCTTCCTAACCAATGGCACTCATTATCATGGGTAAGAGCAGCATATTAGTTCCAAAAATAATTTTTTTAAATATACATTTTCATTTAATCTGAAAAAGGTGAAGAATTAAATAAAAGCTATTTGTAAATTGGGTTATTTGTAAATTAAGTAACATACTGATTTTATCCCATTCCCATATCCTATCCCAAAATAAATTAATTAAATTGCTCCTCAGAGGATTCTAAACTTAAATGCTACTTCTTTATTGAAGGGTGAGGTTTTAGTGAGTTTAGAGAAATCATCTCCAAATATATTATTTGGATATTGAATTTTCTCATTTTTAAAGAAAGCATACTTTAAATTCAAAAGGAATTGATTAAATGTAAAACATTAAAAATCAAATAATTTCTTATCTTTAATGAAAAAATAAAAATTCACTCTTACTCAGTCTAAGAGAGCTAATAGTCATTTATTCTTTCCTCCATTGTTTTTATCCTTCTTTCCCTGACAAAACAATGTTGTTTACCAGTGATACTTCTTTAAAATGAGCATGTGTGGAGGGGATCACTCAAGATTTGATATTGCTAGAATTTTATTTTTAGAGGCAACTATATCTGTTGATGGTTGCCATGGATATTTCCAGCAGAAGTTAGCACTTTAGGAAGCTGATAATCATCACTCATAATTGGGGAAGGAAATAGTTCAGAAAGATATCCTTCTGACATAAAAAAGGCTCTGCTACTTTCCATTGAAAGGGAGCTCGAGCTTACCTTAGGTCCTCTTCTGCAGCCACATATAGTACATCCAGAGGTATGTGTGACAGGTTATATAACCAGTTAGTTTACCAGTTGTTGCAACTTCTTTTAGAGTAATACAACTGAAGGTGCCACCAAAACAAAGAGCATCCCTTGGTAGCTATTTGACCTGTAAGAGTAGGGGTCTTTCCATTACAGGTGCCTCTCTGTTCCAAGGAACTGGTGATGAGGCCAAGTCAATCAAGAGAGCTAACAACAGGGCTTCTTTTTGTGCACCAGCATCCCCCTTCAGAGAGCATAAGATCCTGCCATGGTTTACCAAGAGTGCAGCTAACCACTCCTAGGTTGTACTGGAACTATTCTATGCAACACTGATCCTTATATGAATGCACTTCTGAATGATCTTGATAACCCTCTAACTATTTCTTTTTTAATTGCAAATAGGGCTCTTGGTGTTTTTTACTTTTTTTGTATATATCACAGCACCTGCTTTTCCACTTTTTATTTTATTGGAATTAGCTTTTTTTCTTTATCCTAATAGTTACAAAGTTTGTAACCTTCAAAATAACACATTAGTCCAAAATAACACAGCTCTTATACCTTGAAAAGCATCCTAATTTTCCCCACAGTTTCACTGGGTCATCAGGGACTGAAGTTGCTTCTTAGTTGAAAATTTGGTCCTAAACACCTTTTAGCTATAGAAGCAAAAGCACAGAGTAAATTTTCACCAAAGACAGGGATTTACAGAATGGTTGTTGCAGACATAAATAACATTAGTTTCCAAAAGGTGGTGTTTCCCCTGTTCTTACTTAAGATAAAAGAGATTTTTGGTGACTCTGTATTTTTTATTTAGCATTTTAGTTTAAAAGAATAATATCCAGGACTAAGGGGCAGTGATTGCTTTGCTCCTTAAGGTTGCCCATATTGTAATTACTCACACTAATAAAAGCATATTTTCAGCATCAGTGGAATTAATTTTGTGGATCACACACATTAAAATAGTCATATTTGTGGGACTATAATAGCTGGTAACCAGCTGATATTGATTCTTATTATAGGAATAGTTGTGATGATAGGGTGATAACCATAGTGACACTAGGTTGGTGGTGATGTGAAGTAAATTAAAACTATACACTATATTGTGCCCAATTTCTTAGAAATTATTTAATCAATGTTTCATTTCATTATGATATCATAAAGATATAGTATTTTTTTACTTTATTATTTAAATCATAATAATATTTTTAAAAACTTATTTTCATTGCTACAATGTCTAATATTCCAAAGTCAGCCGACTACAGCTATATATGTTTATAACTCTAAGTGTGACAGAGTGGTGTTCCCTATTTTGAGCTTGAGATGGAAATGAAAGAAAGCTCAATGAATAATTATAAACTGTCTGTTTAATAATTACTTGCCTTTGATGTAATACAAGAATGAATGAGTGAAATAGATTTTCTCATTGAATATGAAACATTGATATGTTCATATCATATGTTCCATGTTGTTATTGTTAACGATCCCCATTAAATCTAAATCATTTAATCAAATGATTCCTTATCTGATAGGTAGATTGAGAGCATTTTCTTAATTTGTCTCCCTGTATATAATTATACACTTGGTAAATTAGACAAAGTTGAAGTATTCATCTCACTTGGCATTCAGCATGTGAATATGATTATTGTTTGATTGTGTCTATATATTTGTTGGTGATGTGCTCAGGTGCTCCCACTACTGATTAATGTGTGTGCTGATATCCTAACAAAAACACATCTGGAGTTAAAGAAAAATAAATCTTGTCTGAAAAAAAACAAAAACCGAATAAAATTGTTTTCAAAATAAAAAGTAAAATACTTGGAAATATGTCTTGTTTATAACTATATGTTGCATGCCATGTTGGTGATTTGGTAATGTGTTCTTTTCTGTTCTACTCCAATCTCTCTGGAAAATCTAATGAACAAATTCTTGGGCTAAAGGTTGTATAAATTGAACTGAAATACATGAGAATTGAATTTAAAAATGCTTGTAAATCTGTCTTGAGTTTAACTTTATGTGAAAATATGTCTTGGTTTTGTGATTGTACACAAGATGTATCTTGATAACTTATGCAAATTGTGCTGTTTAAAGGCTGTTGCCTCAGCCTTAATAATAAATATTGAAAACATCAACATTGACTTCTTGTGGTTAACTGATAAATTGATATTTAATATATAAATACACTTTGAAACATTTTCTGTGAAAAATATATCATCAATGCATTTACTCACCCACTTTAAAACATATTTTAAACACAGAACAGATACAGAAAACAAATTTATAGCTTAATAAATTATATGTATGATGCTCTTGTAATCACCACTCAGATCAAGAAATTGAACTCAGCCAGCCATCTCATAAGACCTCCATTTAACCCATTTCTATCACAATTCCCTCCCCATCCCTTAATGCAACCACTATCTTGATATTTATGATAATTATTTCCTGGTTTGTTGCAAGCATCTTCCTACTAAACACTAGTGTCATTTTCCTGTTTTATTTTTAATATGTTTTATAAGCCTCTTCTAGTCTACATAGTCTCCTCCTCACCCCTTCTTTTCCAATGAATCTTATTTTTTGAAGAATCTTGGTCTTTCTACCTGTGAGATTCCTTGGAATCTGCATTTTGCTGACTGCCTACTCAGAGCGTAGTTAAGGAGTTCCTCTGACTCCGTATTGTCTGTCACTTGCTCTTTTGCTCTACAGATCTGACTTGGTCCACAGGTTCCTATTATATTCCTCCATTAGGAGATGCATAATATCTGGCTGTCTCATTTTGTTCTGTTCATGGCTACTGTTGCTCAATGCCTAGAATAGGTCCATTAATTCACTAGCTGTTACAAAATGGCGATATTCTCTTCAATCATCAGTTCTACTTGAAATATCTTTAAATATATAAATTTCCCCTCAACCAATATTTGATTATGCAGTAGTGTAGTTTTTGTAGAAAAGCTGAGATAATGAGAGAAAGATGGACACATTTTTCCTCTATCTAGTTACCATTTTTAAAAAAATAATAGCTGGATTATTTAGTAAAAAATAGACTTCCAACAATTTGATTATTTGAAAAGATCAATGAAACTAACAAACCCATGGCAATCAAAGGAGAAAGAAGGCAAAGTTACCTTCATCAGGTATGAGAAATTAATATAGTTACCAATATCCAAAGCCAAAACTGATCAAATCCAATCTAGCAATGCATAAAAGTAATAAGAATAAAGACCAAGTTGAATTATCCAGTTTACACAAGATTATCTCAATGTTGGAAAACAAAATAATGAATTTCAGTACGTTGATAGTATATTAAAGTATAAAATCATAATATGCTGAAACATTTTTGATAAAAATCAAAGTCCATTCTTAATAAAAATGTTATAGCACACTTGGAGTGGAAGAGTATTCTTTAAATCTGACGAATATTACCTACCAAAGAAAAAAACAAAAATCTTGCTGGTAAAAAGATTGAGGGCTTTTCTTTGGTGACCAGAAAAAAAGCAAGTATGCCTATTACCATAACTTTTTTCAATACCTTTGTCAGAGTTTCTAGCCATTGTGTCAAGGCCAGAAATCAGTACAAATAAAGGAGTAAGAAGTAAAAGAAAAGAAATATAATTATTTGCAGATTTTATATCTTTGTGTATAAAAAATCCAAAACAACCATCAATTTCTTTTAGAATAGTATATGAGAATTTGTCAAGTTTACTAAACATAAAAACTACAAAATACAAAAATAAATTTCTTTTCTGAAAGTTGGAAAGTGAAAAGTTCAAGACAATTTTTACTAGCAGCAAAAGTATCAAAGACCTAGACATAAATGAACCAAGAAGTTCAAGACTTGTCTATAAAGAAATTAATAAAATTGTCAAGATATTAAGTAAGACCTAGATGCAATGTTTATTGATTGAAAAATTGAATATTATAGTTGTTATGCAAAGTGCTGAGGCCCCAGAAAACCTCAGCATTCTTTTTGTAGATTCCAAATAAATAAGCGGAGGACTGGCTGTGAAAGAAATGCGTTTGCTAGGATTCACGTGTGCACCCGTGGTGGCCGACAGGTGAAATTGTCCTGCTAAGCTCCGTCCGGCCTGCGGACAGGCCACGCCAGGGACAGCCAGCCAGTGTTAGTGTTTTGCTGCCACCCAGACATTCCCAACACAAGGTTTTATAGAGCACAGAAAACAGAGAATGAACTTCCAAATAGCATGGATCAATTGAGTAACTATTTGAAAAAATATAATATTGAGCCTTGTCTCTCACAATTTGAAAATATACATTCCATATACAATAATTTGAAAAAGAAATTTATAAAACATTTAGAAGATAATATAGAAAAATAACTTCTTAAATTTGCAAGCGGAAAAGATTTACTAAACAAAATACTGAACAACTACAAAAAAATTAAAGACTTCTGTTCCTCAGATGCCATAAAGAAGTTGACAGGGAAAGCAAAAAAATATTAGGAAAGATATTTGACACATAAAACAAAAAGGATTGGTGTCAAAAATACATACAAATCAGAGGAAGAAGAAAAGCAATGCAATAGAAATATAGGAAAAACGCTTGAACAGGGATTTGAGATGAGAATCCAAAAAACCATTTGGATAAACATATAAATAGTTGCTCAACCTCATTAGTTTTCAGGATATACCAGCGCACGGGTGGACACCTTCAGACTGCACCAAAGCACCACCCAACTACCTTCAAAAAATAAATAAGTGTTGTGTCTGGACCAAGCCTGTGATTCTTATGATTTTAAGATGCCCTTCACCAATAATCATCAGGAAACCTTGAAAAGACACAGGTTGATTGCTTATAAGACCTGGAAATGACACAGCACACCTGGGGCCACACAACGAAGTCCCAGGTAAAGAGAATGCACGTGGGCCTGGGTTCTGCTTTATTTGGGTCAGAGTGGGGCCTAGGGTTTCACGGGCTCCTGCGTTACTGGTGAATTTAAAACAGAAGAAGAGGAACTTAAAATTCAGGAAGAGGAAACAAGTAGCTCAAAAGGTCAGTATTGAAATCAACCCTAAAGGCAGCAGTGGCTCTTCAGGCTCATGGCTGACCAAGTGTTTATTTCAGTCTTTGGAATGGATGCCTCTGCCATCAAAACTTAAATCACGTACTTGCATTATAAAAAAAGGGGGGAAATGTCAGGGCTTGCACTACATCTATGCCTTATATTTTGTAGTTTAAAATGTTTTTGTTTTTGTTTTTAAAGAGCAAGGATAAGTAATGGTTAACTGCAATTATGCTTTTTGAGAAAGAGATTGAAAATGTGTTTGGCAAAATGTGGTTAATTATAACGTGTAGGTCGGTTCTGTAGAATGATGGGGACTGAAACCAATTTTGACAAATGGACTCAACAGGTATTTGATTATTTTTAGACATTTGGGTTTTTTCTAGGGCAGACTAAAAATGCTCAGGCAGAAGCTGACACCGCAATCTACAGGTGGAATTTCTTCATTTTGGAATCTAAGTTTTGAAAGGTTTTTAAAGTCTTTCAGCTGGTGAGATCCGGCATGCCCACCCAGGTTATCTAATCTACACCCACCAGCCACCAGCCAATCAGGAGCAGATATGCAAATTAACCCAACTGAGATGGCAGTTAGGCAGTTAATTTGCATACTAGGCACCAGTAGCCTGGGTCGGGGAAACATCATAGGGCACCCAGGTCACTCCAAGGTAGGCCCCGTGTGGGCCCTGAGCAGCCTAGGAAGGGCCTGAGCCAGGGGACTTCTGGGCAGGGCCTGAGCCTGCAATCAGAGCTGAGGGGGGCCCCTGCCTGCGATCGCATGGGGTTGGGGGTCCCCTGCCCAGGCCTAACGCCCCGGCCAGAGGACTTAGGCCTGGGTAGGCGATCAGAGCTGGATGGGGGTCCCCTGCCCAGGCCTAACACCCTGGCCAGAGGCCTGAGGCCTGGGAAGGGGCAGAGCTGTCAATCGGAGGGGGCTGGGGGTCCCCTGCCCAGTCCTAATGCCTGGCCAGAGGCCTTAGGCCTGGGCAGGGGCTGAGCGGGGGTTTGGTGTGAACTACAGAGGAAACACCTTTTCTGACTGCTCATTGGCTAAGCTCCCTGTATGCCACTGGTAATATTCTTAGTAACTTGGGTAATAAGAATCCAAGAAGGTAATGTAGGGTTTTTCACCACACTCCTGGAGAAGAAAACGAAGGTCTGCTGCTGGAGAGGCTAAGAAGTGTCATATCCTGCCCTAGCCGGTTTGGCTCAGTGGATAATGCCTCAGCCTGCCTACCACAGGGTCTGGGTTCAGTTCTGACCAAGGGCACGTACCTAGGTTGCAGGCTCCTCCCTGGCCGGGGCCCAGGTCAGGGCTCATGCAGGAGGCAACCAATCAAAGTGCTTCTGTCACTTTGATGTTTCTCTCTGTCTTTCCCTTTCTCTTCCACATTCTCTAAAAATCAATGGAAACATACCCTCAGGTGAGGATAAAAAAAAATAATAAAGAAATGTCATATCCTATGAAAGACACACCTTGAAAATGCCTAAAGAAAGTTGTCATTTTTTCATGGTGAAGGGACTGGAGTCCGTGTTGATGAAAACACCTTGGTGGCTGTGGTGACTGGCAGTGGCCGAAGCAGCGGGGTGTTGGGGCTGGCGCCTTGCCCTGATCAGCCTGGGCGCATCCCACAAAGGGAGGCCAGATTGTGGCTTAGGCCCGATCCCCAAGGAAAGCAGGGAGTGGGCATAAGCCATCAGTAGGACATCCCCTGAGGGCTCCCAGTATGTGAGAGGGAGGGGGCAGGCTGGGCTGAGGGACCACCCCCCTTCAGTGCAGGAATTTCGTGCACTGAGCCCTTAGTTGAGTATAACCTTCTTACTTAAAATCAGCTGATTAGAGATGTAATTTGTCTCTACAAAATATGGTTATACCTTGTTTTATTGTGCTACAAAGATGTTAATGTTTGTTTGTTTTTTTACAAAGTGATGGTAACACCCACCACCAGCAAGAAGATTACAACTCTATTTATTGCCGTGACCTGGAACTGAACCTGCAGTATCTCCCAGGTATGCCTGCACCATCACAACAATGCCTCAAATGGTATTTGAATGAATAATTGTGTAGTACAGCCTAGCCAAGTTGACACACAAAACTGTATGAAGGAGAAATATAAAGATTTTTCTTGGTTGGTCAGTTGGTTTGGTTGTTAAGATGAGAGAGGACTGGATGAATTGCAAAGTCATTGGGAAGAATATATTTGAGAGGGAGTACTCTCCCTCTACAGATAGAGAAAAGGGAATGAATAAATTCTAGCATACAATATGGAAAGATAAACTCTAAATACTAGTTCAAGAACTCCTCTTTAAGAGGAGAAAGGAAAATTTCTCTAATGGTTGGTTCCCAGCCCTGATTACACATGACAATCATCTGAAGAACTTCAAAAAGTATGGATACCTAAACTCCATCCCAGACCACTACATCATCACCTCTGATTGTTGGTCAGGCAGAAGAATACTGGTAAATCTCTTCAGATGCTGTCAAGGTGTAGCAAGTTTTAAACTACTGCCCTAATGAAAAAGAAGGAAAAGGAGATCAGTGCAGACATAGATTGTAAATTATCTGATACGAGGAAGTTAAGAGAGTTCCATTATGATGGCTATGATTTTCTCAGTGAGATAGGCTATGAGGGCATCTGTTTAGAGTGAAGAGGAACTGAATAATGGTTAGAGACTTGAAGAGAGTGGAGGAGCTATAAAGTAGTCCTGAAGAAAAGTGGGGGAGTAAGTAGGAAAGAAGAGTAAAATGCTGTGCTATATTGAAGGCTCTTTGGAGCTTAGTGAATATACACAGTGACACCAATCTGTCTTGTCACATGATTTTCCCCATCTCATTTTATATATAAGAGCAGAGAACAAATATGGTAAATTTAAACTAGACTGAGTCTTACCAGATAGATTAGACAAAAAAAAAAAAAAAAAAAAAAAAAAAAAAAAAAAAAAAAAAAACAAAACCAGATGTGCAAAGGAGTTCCAATCTCAGGACAAAATGATTAGACCATAGGATGTGTAATTAAAAATGGAAGTTTAACAAAAAAAGGGTCAAGACTGGTGGACTAGGAAAAAGAAACACAAATAAATTAATGATACTGTGTTGTGCACTAAAATTTGTTGAGGGGGTAAATCTCTTGTTGTGTTTTTACCATGAGGAAACTTTTAGAGGTGATGAATAAGTTTACTACCTTGATTGTGGTGATGGTTTTATGGGTGTCTGTTTGTATATGTCCAAACTCATTGAGTCATATCTATTAAATGTGTGTGTTTTTTTGTACAATAGGGCCTTGACTTACGAGTTTAATTCGTTCTGAGACTGAACTCATTAAGGAGATCGTTAACTCAAATTACTCTATCAACTCAATGCAAAAAATCGGCCCAGAGACAGCTGGTATCTCAAAAAAACTCGTTAGTCGGGACACTTGTAAGTCAAGGCCCCACTGTATAACAATTATACCTTGAAGAAGCTGTTAAAAATAAAGTAAGATCTAAGGCAGTGGTTCTCAACTTTGGCTGCACATTAGAATCGCCTGGGAATCCTTTTAAAATCCTGATTTCTGGGCCTCATCCTCCGGAAATTCTGTTTCTTTGTTACTAATGTTGTGGCCTCGCCCCATAACAAAGAAACAGAATTTCCAGAGGATGAGGCCCAGAAATCAGGATTTAAAAAAGATTCCCAGGTGATTCTAATAGTCATGGTTGAGAACCACTGTTCTAGAGGCAGGACCAAGCCTGTCTAAGTTTGGTTGAGCTAAGTGAAATGTTAAGGCCTTGTTGCTCACCTGCTTACTTCTCACCCACCCCCATCTCCAATGCACACACACATGCATGAATGCTTCCTTTTCCCTGGAAAGAAAAAGGACAAAAACCAGAGTCAGAAGAAACACTGAAAGAGCAGAGAACTGCAACTCCCTCAAAACTCTAGGGCGGAGGGTTAGGAGGAGGGGATGGCTTTCAGGAAGTGTGGTTTGGAAAGAGATAGGACAAAGGACAGTGCCGGTATAATAGTACAAGACTTTTGTGAGTTCAGTATTCTAGAGAACAGGAGACATGGACAGTCGCTTAAACTTTTTTTTTTTTTTTTGGCCTTATGTTAGAATCCCAGATTCTACCAGTCAAATCTTAGACAAATGAAACTTTTTTTCATAACACATTCTGACAGAATATTTCTTGTAATTAAATCTTGTCTGTCAGTGAATTTCATATACAGTGATTACTATTACACAGAATATATTTTACATAATAAAAATATTTCACAGTAAAAGTCTACTGCATTTGTAAAATATATAGAGGAGGAGAAAATTATTCTCAGATAAGATTTTTTTACCTTATGATCTCAGTATCATCACCTGGGTGATGAAATACTTGCATTGACAAGAATCTGAGAAGAAAAAAAAAAGGTTTAAGGAAAATCAGTGTGAAATGCTGATTAGCTAGTGCCTCAGAAATAATCTGAAGTTTAGAATCTAAAATGAAAAACACCCTGAAAGTGAATTGTTGTCAGTAAAGTGAACAAAGGCATATTAAAATTTTAAATGAGATCTTAGAGTTGACGGAAAAATCTACAACCTCATCTCTAGAAGGTACATGGTAATCAAAAAAGTGTCCAAGGCTAAACTACGTTAATTAACACTTTCTAGATGATGTTTACTGTCAAATATGTGAACAGATAACTGGAACAAATTAGTAATTTGGGAATTTTTAAACTGCTGTCCCTTTTCACAGTTTTCGGTAGTATCACAATTGTCTTAAATTGCATTCTTAATACTCTTTTTGTAAGAAGCAAATGCAAGAGTCATTTAGAGTGAGAGCTATCATTCGGACAGATTAAATGATGAGTTGAGTTATTGAAGAAATATGAATTTCATGTGGGTAAGCACAGTGTTTTCAAATAACATAATCCTAGGCACAAGAGACTCTATGACAGTGGAAAAACACTAGACAGTCTGAATAACAGGTTTCTAACCATAGTTTTACCACTAATTTGTGCTGTAACGTAACACTATCTCCCTTCTCAAGTCTCAGTTTTCTAAGACTAAAGGACTACATAATTTACAAGGTTTTCTCTAGATCTAACAAAATTGAGAACACGAAACAAAACCTTTCTGTTGACTAATTTGTTGCTCATTTTATGGAACCTTCCCCCAAAAGTCACTATAATTAGTCAAGTTTTAAAACAAGATTGTATGCTCACCATGAGTCAATATCTGAATCAAATATGTGTAATCAATAAAATAAGGCTCACTTTTTGTAGCACTTACTGTGTTTCTGGTAGAATTCTGTTTTGCTAATTCTGTATTGGTAATTCATGATGTCTATGCATAGTCATAAATCTTGGCTTCTAGTTTATAAGTTCAATAGAAAGGTATGGGGACAATTAAAAGAAAGCAATAAGCATAAACATCATCTAATCTTTGCTGATGATCAAGAAGTACCCATATTGTGACTGTGGACATTCCAAAATGTCAGTTCTGGAATGGTCAATGACAAAGAAAAAAAAAGGTTTAAGGAAAATCAGTGTGAAATGCTAATTAGCTAGTGTCTCGGAAATAATCTGAAGTTTAGAATCTAAAATGAAAAACACCCTGAAAGTGAATTGTTGTCAGTAAAGTGAACAAAGGCATATTAAAATTTTATTAAAAGTGGCCAATGTCAAATGGCCAAATTATTTTCTCTACCTCATTGTTCAATGCCTCTTTTTTTGGTGGATGCTTTGCCACCAAAGGTCCAAATGCTATTTCATACTTTGATGTCTCTTCCATTCTTTTCCTTCCATGTTCCTGACCAGTCTACTAGGCCATTAGCAAATGTCTAGACATCTTCCTGTATTGTCCCTCTTAGGTCACTTTTTTCCCCCACAAAAAAACAAGTTCTCCATTTGTACCTCAACCCACTGGGAGGATTTTCTCTCCTCAATATTCCAGTATTGATGTTATCTGCCATCTCAATACAATAGCACTACTTGGTATTCTGCCCTGTATCAATCAATACTGCTGTCTGTTGTTATCCAGTTTCAGTTTGGACTCCTACACCGAATCTACCCATCCATAAATCAAGCTAGAGCTTTTCCTCTTTCTTCAGCTGGTCATAGGGAATTTACTCACAAAGGGGAACTAGTGACATGGAGTCTGGACCATCTGCTTGTGCAGCTTGCCTGTGCGCTCTGTTGTCATTTAAACTTCATTTCAAATGACAGTTTCTAACTGATCATGGGTCCACTGCTGAGCCTTCTGACTTTATGACATTGAGGCTCTAAGACAACTCGGCTCATTCTGAGTAGTCCCAGGTGGGTGGTCACTTGGTTCCCCAAGATTAAGTCTCTAGCAGGGCCAAGTATCATGCCAGCAGGTGATTGTAAAATGCAGTATAATTCTCCAATGCAGGTGGCATGGCCTTGTTCCAGAATCCAAGTAGTTGCATTTTGATTCTCCTCATGGGACTTGCCGTAAACTTACATTCCATATTTTCCCGCACCAAGGCTTCCAACATTATAGAGCCTATGAGATTGCATGGCCCAAGCAGTCAGGCTATTTGTACCTCAGCCTGACCAGCTGCAGGGCTCTTTTTCATTCTGGGACTCATTCCGAGTTGGGAACCTTCCATATCATTGAACGTAAGGCTATGAAAGTACTGCTGTGTGTAGACTGTGTTCCAGCCAGGACCCAGAAAGATCTACCAGGTGTTGTGCTGCCTTTCTGTTTTGGGCTTTGGAAGATGCATCATGTTGTCATTTACCTTTCAGGGGATCTCAAATACTCCTGACAGCTAGACTCATAAAAACTAGATTGAAATAGCAGTTTCCTGAAATGTGTCTTATCAAGGCCTCAGTGTGCTAGCCACCAGTTTTTTTCATAGCACCCAATTTAATATCAACATAATGTCATCAATGTACTGATCAATCTGATAATATGTAAAATATCCAGATGATGTAGATCTCTTTTGAATATGACAGTGGGTTGGGAGAGTTAATACAGCCTTGGTGTAAAACTGTATTGTTGTCTATTCCACATAAATGCAAATTTTTCCTGATCTTTTATTATCAGAGTTTTAAAAATGTACATTTGCAAAATCCATGCCTGTATACCATGTAACTAAAGCCTTATTCGTTAGCTCTAGCACCAGTGCCACATATGGCATAGCCACTATGGACCAGAGCTATTTCTAGGCTGAGCTTACAGTAGTCTACATTCTGCATGATCCAAGCATTTTCTCCAGGTGCCAGAATGGTGACTTAGAGATATGTTATGGCCATGCTCCTGTATCCTTTAGGTTTCTAATGATGGTGCTTATTTCTACTCTTCCTTCCTAACCTCATGGATGTTTTGATCTATGATCATGGTTGGGAGGAATTCTGGAGTCCTCCACTTGGCCTTTCTAATAAGTCCAAGAGCCTAACATAGACAATGCTCCAACTGCCAAGTGGCAATCTCAATTACATAGTTAGAGACCAGGAAATGACCATGACCATGAATTGTGTCTATGGAGACAGTGAATCCACTATAAGCCATACTTTAGCAGGTTTCCATTTATAACTTGACTCCTGTAATCCCCACCCTAACTCGGGGGTCATGAGGATACACTGAGTCTCCAGTTGTCAATGTCAACTTAGACTGTGCTCAGTAGTCCTCTGGGTATTTCTCTTTTCCTAATGTAAGGTCACACGAGTAAATGGCTATAACTCTCTAGAAAGTCATTACAGTATATACTTACTGTGGTGTTTCCTGGTCATCTCTTCAATTAATAGATTCTGCTTTTCAAAATTGGTTTAGGTTTGAGAACTGGGCAAAGAATTGCAAGTTTTATTGAGACAACAACCTCAGCTTCCTGTTCCTCTATTCTAACCTCCTTCTGATGGAAGAGTTAAACACCACACTCATTGGCTACCTATCTAATTTGTACTTGGTGATGTCATGTTCTATTAACAATCTCTATAACTTCCTGAGGGTCAAGCCCCCCTTGACTGCTACACCAGTTTTGTGGATTCTTGCTTTTGGCAATTAAGCACTGCCACCTCACCTCAATTACTTTCAGACTTCATCATCTTCAAGGATACTGATCAGACCAGCTCTGCGTATACTTCTCCTACTGACTGCCTTGTCACTTCAAGATGATCTGCCACTGAACTTCTTATGGATGCTGATGCCCCTTACCAATTCATTTCTGCTGGCCTTGCTCAATGCTGGGTTCCCTAGGACCTCCCAGAAAGCATAATCCTCTAATGGGTATTTTGGCCTCGCATAGCATCCATCCCACCTTTTTCTTCTTCCAATCTTTTTAAAAATATTTTTTTATTGATTTTAGAAAGGAAGGGAAATGGAGTGAGAGAGATAGAAACATCAATGATGAGAGAAAATCATTGATTTGATGCCTCCCCCATGCTCCCCACTGGGGACTGAGCCTGCAACCTGGGCATGTGCCCTGACCTGGAATCAAACCATGACCTCCTGGTTCATAGGTGAATGCTCAACCACTGAGTCACACCAGCCGGGCTTCTTCCTATATTTTTCTTCTTCCTCTACAGTTTGCCAGGCAACATAGGCATTTGCACTTTGTTCAATGTGGGCCATCACCTATTCCTGGCTTCTAAGAGCTACTCTTAGCAATGACTTTGTCCCATTTCTGGGGTCCTTACCAGGTTATAAAATCAAGTGTTCCAAGAAAATGCTGCCAAGTCTATAAGTTGTTCTTACTCGGTTTTTGAGGTTTTTAATTCTGGCCTCCTTGATCAAACGACCTCAGAATTTAACCCCAGGGGTACTCCCTTAGCTTCTGCTGGAACATGGTAGCTAATTCTTGCAACTTCTTCAGTGTGTAATCTTGCTCTTCTATAATCAGGCCCATCTTGTCTCTCATTAGATTCGTCTGGAATTTAATCACACTTGTTAGCCTGTTTGATAAAATGGGGTGAGGGGGCAACTCTTGAGAGGGCCACCTGTTGTCTTACAGCCTCTTCCTGCATGGGAGAGAAATCTAAAGAGGTACAATTCTCAGGGGGATTGCTGAAGCAAAAATTGCTCGTGAAGATTTTCTTCAAAGCTATTGAAATCAAAGAGGGAGGCCAGAATTCCATCTAAGCTCAACTCCATGGAAAGAAAGGGCCGGGAGGGTTTTCAGACTCCGGGTGAGCTAGTGGAAAAGTGCTAGAGAATCGGGGGAGGGGAGGCAGGGAGTTGGTCGATAGGATGTGTCTAGCAAATTGACTTATTCCTGAGTTAGCAAGTGCTTTTCTCTGCTATTAGGTCATCTGTGTCCGCTAATTGGTGTCCATGGACGCTGGGCTCCTACCCTGCCACAGAGACTGTGGCATGGTGCACGATCTCCCCTGATAATGAGGCTTGGAAAGGATGGCTCTGAGGTCCTTTAGAAAAACGCTTCTCAGTTGTGAAACAGTCCAGAGGGTGTTAAAAGGATTTATATCTCATAAGGGCAAAGCAAAAGTATATAATTACATGTTGTCCAAAATAAATGCTCTAAAGCAGTGGTCGACAAACTCATTAGTCAACACAGCCAAATATCAACAGTACAACGATTGAAATTTCTTTTGAGAGCCAGATTTTTTAAACTTAAACTATATAGGTAGGTACATTGTTATTAACTTAATTAGGGTACTCCTAAGGCTTAGGAAGAGCCACACTCAAGGGGCCAAAGAGCCGCATGTGGCTCGCAAGGCACAGCTTGCTGACCACAGCTCTTAAGAAAGTGAGGTGAGGGCCTCAGAGGCAGAAAGAAACCTGTGTGAAGTTTAGCCAAGCTGAGGGGAACATTAAGGCCGTCTTGGCTGGCATTCACTCAGGTGTTCCAATTCTGTCAGGTTCCAGGTTTAGGGTGCCCGTTTGGTCTTTGCTGAACATTTAAATGTCTCTGGAGGTCTGCAGTTCTAACCATGAAATCAGGGTCAGCTGCTCTTCTGCATCTGCTCTTCCAATGCAGGAAGCAAGGGCTTCTATTTAAGCTCCCATGGAGGCCCTCCAGCTGTCACACTTAACTTTAATTATCTTGTGAACTGCCCTCAGTTTATCATGATCCCTCTATAAGGCCTCAATTCACTTTATCAGTAACAGTCACTATTCTGTGCTGATTGGCGTTTTTCACCCTGTATCTTTCAAATATCTTTGTTACCACATCAGCAAGGACAATCCTCTCCATGGGGCCATCCTTCTAAGTCACCATTTATGAAATCCTAACTGCCACTCGGTTATCTATGACTCGAATTTCACTGACTTGCCAGCTGGATAGTGAGTAACCTGGTCCCCAAATCCCATCTTGCCACCTGTTTCCTCAGACCACCCTATGTATCATGTGTGCCAGTCTGGATCTTCCAAGCAGTAGATAACAGGGTGGGATTCCATGCACAAGGGATTAAGGGGATTCCTGTGAAGAATAAAGCTGGGTGGTGGTTGGGATGCGGGGGGGGGGGGGGGGGGGGAGTAGGCAGGGAGAGACTTCAGACTGAAATGGCAGGATCTCAACAGTGAAGACGAAGAAGGATTGGGGAAGAAGAAAGCCTCAGATTACACAAAATAATTCTGAGAAATCTTGGACAAGCCGAGGCACGAAGGAAAATGTGTCCATTAGAGGAGTGCCCTTTCAGGCACGCGTGGGCTGGCCCCTCTCCCCCTGCTCAGCCAGCGGGGGGCCCCTTTGGGGACCCATGGCCCCAGTGTTCACCGGGCCATGTCTGGAAGTTGTTGGTCTCACGTGCTCCCCACAGCAGGTTTTCAGGAATCAGTGAACACTTCCCCGGCCGCCACCACGGTCATTAGCGAGAATTCACTGTACAATACAGAAACATAGTCTAGAGAGGTTTCATAGCAATTAAAATTTAAGACTTATGGACAACATTGCAATTAGATTTAGAAACCAATGTACCTCACATGTCCTTCTATTTTAGAGAATACCAAACACGCTGTTTAAGTATAATTTAGGTGTTTAATCTACATGAATAGGTTTCTTCAAATAGTCTATTTCTTACATCAAACATGATATTGTATGGGTAAAGTTTGCCCTTTAACAAAATATACAAAGAGAATACTAAAACTGTTAGAGTCAGAGAGTGATGCTGGCTCAGTGCCTTATCTGTTGAGGAGTAAACAAGGAGAGGCCCTTTTAACAAGATCATTATGGATTGCTGATGTTCTTTTAATGTGTGAGAAACAATGTGTTAGCCGGGTATGAACATGCTTTTAGTACCTGAAATTTAGTATTAGCTCTTAAAATATATATATAATATATACATATATATGTGTGTATGTATATATATATTATATATAAATATATATGTATGTATATATATATTATATATACATATATATGTGTGTATGTGTGTGTGTATGTGTGTGTATATATATATATTATATATATATATGTGTGTGTGTATGTATGTATGTATATATATATGCCAATCAGCACAGCACAATGACCGTTTACTGATAAAGTGAATTGAGGCCTTATAGAGGGATAATGATAAATTGAGGGCAATTTCCATATATATATATATATATGTTTTTATTGAGTTTAGAGAGAGAAGGGAGAGGGAGAGAGAAACACTGATGATGGGGATTGAACCCAGAACCCAGGTATGCGCCCTGACCAGGATTTGAACCAGTGATCTTTTGGTGCCTGGGATGACACTCAACCAACTGGACCACATCGGCCAGAATGTAACGTTGACTCTTAACGGTGGTGTAAACTTTTCGTAGAGACTGAAATGTCTCCTTTGTATTCAAGGAAATGCTGAGCTGCTGCCTCTGAAATGTAGTACTTTCATAAAATGGAATATGAAAGTGTGTCTGCTCCTAAGGAAGAAAAGAAATCCCAGGACCTAGATGCATTCAAATAATAATTGAGACAAAAATACACTTTCCTTAGGGTCTAGGGCCTCAGTTGAAACATACCTAACCTTTTGCTCTTTCCACTAATGTTTATTTTCTATGTTCTCTCTTATTCTTTCCCTGCCCCCCGCCCCCGTGTTGTTCTTCATCTTCATCACTATAATCTATTCTACAGCATTATCAAAAGTCACTATTAAACTATCTCTTTGCCTTAAATATTACCCAGTCTGAACTAATGTTTCCTATGTACAACAGGACAAATGCAGGGCTGAAGGCCAAACACAAGTTAAAGCTAAAAACTCAAACCCATAGTTCTCAGAAACATCATGACCAAATATTGGGATCTTGAGTTGGAAGGTAAGAGAGCTTCTGGGACTTTTTCTGCCAGTCATTGAATGTAGCCTGACGTGGCCCTGGAGTGCTCTGTCGCCATCGAAGGGAAGATGAGCATGGCAGCTGTTCTGAGGTCAGGAGATCCTGAGGTGTCTGAGGATCATGCAGATGGAGATTGGCTCCTTCCCTCTTCCATCAGCTTCCTCATATTTTCTGAATATTTGGCACCAGAAATAATCTTTTTAAGTACAACATATATAATAAGACACTGGCCTAAGAAGTAACGTTCATTATTATTCAGTGGTAGTGGTTTGTTTGTTTGGGGTGGGTGTTTTTTATTTTAGTGCTGTTTGTAATTCATTAGGAACTCTTATTGAGTTGTGGGTACATTCTCACTACAGTCACTTTTCCTCCCTAAGATAGCTGTTAACTTGCCATAAAAAATGTGAATTTTTTTCTCCCCCTGGATGATTCTGGGTTCAATACAGCAGCTCATGTCCACAAAGAAAGAGACATATTCAGACATTTTAAAAAATTCAATTTCTGAAAAAGTTCTCTCTCTCTTCCCCTCCCTTCTCTCTCCTTCTCGTTCCTCTCTCTCTCCTCATATGTGAATGCTGCTGCATTTGCGACTCATGCCCTCTGCTAGAGCCCCACGGTTTGGTTTAAGGTTGTAGAGTCAATACTGCATGATTATGAGTACACTAAGGAGAGCTTTCTAATCAATGATGAACTCACTAATGGAGAAGGTGCAGCAAATGTGTGCTCAGCAGTGCCTCAGGGACAGAGCCTTTCCACATGATCTTTTTAAGGTTTATTTCTTAAATGACTAATGTAGCTTAGTCAGGTTTTTCTGACAGCTTTGGGTCCTCAGCTTTCTGCATTCATCATTTCATCATTTCCATAATAGCAAAGTCTCTGTTTAAAGTGTTTTAGGCCCCAGTGGGTTTGGCTCAGTGGATAGAGCATTGGCCTGCAGACTGAAGGGTCCCTAGTTCAATTCCGGGCAAGGGCACATGCCTGGGTTGTGGGCTCGATCCTCAGTAGGGGGTATGCAGGAGGCAGCTCATCAATGATTCTCTCTCATCATTGATGTTTCTTTCTCTCTGTCCCTCTCCATTCCTCTCTGAAATCAATAAAAATATATTTTTTAAAAATAAAGTATTTTAATTTTCTCTTCAGCTATCCTATATAACAAAAGGCTAATATGCAAATCCAAATGGCAGAATGACCGGTCGCTATGATGCACACTGACTACCTGGGGTCAGACGCTCAATGCAGGAGCTGCCCCCTGGTGGTCAGTGCGCTCCCACAGAGGGAGCACCGCTCAACCAGACGCTGGGCTCATGGCTGGCGAGCGCAGCGGCGGTGGCAGGAGCCTCTTCCGCCTCCGCAGCAGTTGGACATCACCCAAGGGCTCCTGGACTGTGAAAGGGCACAGGCCATGCTGAAGGGACCCCCCTCCCCAACCCCTGCAGCCGAGTGCACAAATTTTGTGCACCAGGCCTCTAGTATATAAATATATACATAGAAGATGTATGTATCCCATACAAATGAACCCTCCCCTACTTCTACCTCCCAACATTTTATGGAGAACTTTGTCTTCTACAAAAGGTTTCTTTATGCAAAAAGTGTAGTTGTGATGGTGGGTGAGTCCCTTGTTTAAAGAAAATTGCATTTAATATGAACCAAGATCAATACTTTATACTTTTTAACACCACCAATATCTACTCAGGCTGTCCTAAAAGGATCCCCAAAGCCATTCCAGTGGAAAACAGAAAATGAGCTATTTGCAGTTTGTTAAGGACATCCCAAAGCTATTCCATTGTATGTTATGTCCAAATAACAAACAAATAAGAAAACTGTAAGTTTAAGAGTTTAAACCAGCCGTGGGCAAACTATGGCCCGCGGGCCGGATCCGGCCCGTTTGAAATGAATAAAACTAAAAAAAAAAAAAGACCGTACCCTTTTATGTAATGATGTTTACTTTGAATTTATATTAGTTCACACAAACACTCCATCCATGCTTTTGTTCCGGCCCTCCGGTCCAGTTTAAGAACCCATTGTGGCCCTCGAGTCAAAAAGTTTGCCCACCCCTGGTTTAAACACAGACATCAGTATGATGATTACCAGAGGGAAGTGAGGTTTGGTGGAGGTAGAAGAGGCTAAAGGGTGATATAGTGATGGAAGGAGACTTTACATGGGATGGTGCACACACAAATACAATACTATCTGTATAGATTGTGCACCTGAAACATGTAATTTTATTAACCAATGACACCCCAATAAATTCAATAAAAACTAAAAAAAAGCTTTTGATATTTTAAAAAAGACAATTATTCCTGATACCAAATAAATTGCTTCCAAGAGGACTTGTACAGTAAAAAAAATAGTTAAGGAAGCATCACATGCTAGAAAATTTGGATATAATAAGATGCATTTATTTTCCTTTCCCAACTAATCTAAACTAATAGCAATAATAATAATTTGTTCAGTATCTACTATATTATACAAATTTTATAATCTTTACAACACACTGACAGTATGTATTAGAATTTCCATTTTAAAATGAGGAAATTAGAACTCAGAACGACAACATAATCTATCAGAGTTACATAGCCAATGAATGGCAGAGCTAGTATTTACACCTGTCTAGTCATATTCCAAAGTCTGTATCTGCATTAAAATAGTAAGACTGTAACTTTCTCATATGCAGTATACCTAAAAAGAGTGAAATTCAAAGACTATGGTATATTATTTGGCCATAAAAAAAGACTGAAATCTTATCATTTGGGACAACATGGATGGTTCTATCTAGAGGGTATTATGCTAAGTGAAATAGATCAGACAGAAGATAAATACTATATGATTTCACTTATATATGGAGTCTAAAAAGCAAAAGAAACAAAACAAACAAATGCATAGTTACAAAAAACAGAGGTACAAATTGGCAATTGCAAAATAGTCACAAGGGTGTGAAGTACAGCATAGGAAATACAGTCAACAATTTTGTAATAACTATGCATGGTGCCAGGTGGGTACTAGACTTACCAAAGGATCATTTCATAAGTTATATAAATGTCTAACCACTATGCTGTATACCTGAAACCATAAAATATTGAAAGCCACTGTAACTGAAAACACACACACACACACACACAAAGGCCAGTGATTTAATCAGCCATGCCTATGTATTGAAGTCTCCATAAAAACCCAAAGGGACATGTTCAGAGAGTTTCCAGGTTGTTGAGCGTGAGAAGATTTGGGGAAATTGGCACATCTGGAGGGAGCATGGGTGCATCCCAACCTTTCCTCATACTTTTCCTTATGCATTTCTTTCATTTGGCTGTTCCTATGGCATCTTCTTTTATAATAAACTAGTAATGTAGTGAGTAAACAGTTTTTCTGAGTTCTGTGAGCTGTTCTTGCAAATTAATGGAACCCAAGTAAGGAGTGGTTGGAACCTCTGATCTACAGCTGATGGGTCAGAAGCACAAGTGACAACTTGCACTTTTGATTTGCATCTGAAGTATGTGTGTGTTTGGGGCTGGGGTAGGGGAACCAATTTTGTAGGACTGAACCCTTAACCCAGGGAATCTGGATAAATAGTGACAGGTTGGATTGAATGTAGGACACCCAGTTGGTGTCCAGAGAATTTCTTGGTGGTAGGAAACACCCTTCTTCTACCTGTTGGAATTGGGGTGTTCAGAACACCAATTGTGAAGTCCCAAATAACAGAGATCTGTTTTTTTTAAAAAGTGACAGTGAGATGTGGGAGGCACTCACACAAAAATCCTTCACTGTGTTCTTGAAATTCACTTTATCAAATACAGCAGCAAGTTTGGTGGTGGGTGGAGGGAAGAAAAATATAGGAAAGTACAAACCTCACCAAGTCAAAGTAAATAAACTCATATTAAACATTTTTGCATTTTTAGAATCAGATACAAATCTGAATATAGTCACATTGTGTTAAATATAGTCAGGGAGAGAGTTAGTAGCAAGGGAGTAATTAGAGTAAATGCTGAAGGGTTAGCAGTTGCTATTTTGCATTAGAATTGTTCCCATTGTATGTTTTCTTTTTCTTGTCCCTGTCCAAGAAGCTCATTAAAAGCCATAATTTCCAAAGTACAACTTGAAGAGTATATGTGGATGACATGATGCATTGTAACTAGAAAGTTTTTAATAATCATTGAGTAATAAATAAGCTTCGTTGAACCTTGTATCATCTCATTATCCAGTACAATAGCCCAGAGGCTTTCATTTTTTGTTGCTGGAAATAATCTTTCTATGTTCAATTTTTAAAGCTGTTTTTTAAAAAACACACAGGAATTTTTTTCAAATTATATTGGTTTGTGGACTATTGTGGTTCTCTAAATTCAGAAAACTGCAAATTAGGAACTGTTCCTGTCCACATCGCCACATTCATGGATAATCCCCCAATAATGATAAATTCAGGAAGCCATTATGAGTGTACATGTTAACAGAGTGATAATTGGATACCAATGGGCGAGAATTAAATAGGAAATTTCAAGGTGTGTTCAGAGAAGCTTCATTTAAAAAAATACAGAAAATGCTGAGAAGCATTTACTTAATTATTAAATATCACATGGCTTTTTAAAATTAATTTCATCTGGTCAGAAAAATATCAATAGCAGCAAAATCTACATTTGAGCTGATGAAAGTTGACCAATAAAAATAGCAATGTAGTTCACAGTAATGGTAGATCACATATATGTTTGATTTTTATATATTCATTTTGAACATTGAAACTGACATGTAAAATGTTAATGAAAGTTGTGCTGCCATACTAAATCAATTATCCCCTCATTTTGAAAATTGTTAGGATGGGAAGTGGAAGTATTAGGATGGATTCTATGTAAAGCTCATTTTAAATGTTTGTGAGGATTTTAAAAACATACATATGCATTAATTTTTAGAAATGTGCATTGTTTATGTGTTGTACACATCCACAGATAGGCTATGGTGAGCACCAGTTGGCTTACACACTTGTCTAATATCCTACCTAAGATGAGTTGTATGACATCTGCGGGGAGTTGCCTCTAACCTGGACACTTAACACCCCAACAGCTCTGACTTTTCAAAGTTCAAATTGCAGCTATTCACTTGTCTCTCTGCAGGCCCAGGGGCAACTTGCACACCTGGCATCACAGTAACTTGACAGACTCTGGCCTCTGAAAGATTTGCAATTCTCAAGTTAATATTTTGTTTCTAAATTTTACCATTTTTAGAGATTTATATGTTCATTCATTCATTGGCATTTATTGGCCAATATTTGTAGAATTGCATTTGTTTCCTCACTTGTATAATGATTTCTTTTTCCATAATAACTAAGGAACGGGATGGTAAATTGTTGCCTTTGCTATACAGTCATTTTGCCACAAGGTGGTGGTATAACTCTTTGAGGTTTAATAAAAACCTTTCAAAAGTGGTTATTTCAAGATTTATAAAAACAAACATAAGACATGGGTACAACTTATTTTATTTCACAGTTTAATTTCTCTGTAGTCTTAATAATTGTAGAAAATTGTCTATTGTGAGTTATTTCTTAAACAACTATATAAATTACAAGAATGAAATCACTGTGATAATGATAAGCAATAATCACAACTGACATTATATAAGCTCTTATTTTTTGCTAGACACTGTGCTAGGGGTTTCACATACATGATTGAATGATTACTGCCAATCATTACTTAAGTACAACCATTTTCACCCTCTTTACAGATTAAAAAAAACAAAGCTTCATTTTTTTTAGCCTTGGGGGAGAGAAAATGGCGGAGGTTTAGACAGACGTGTCGGTGCCTTGTCCCCGGAGCAGATAAGGGCGGGCAGCTGAAACGGGTAGCATACAGCCCGAATAAGCAGAGGAGATTCAGCTGAGACAGTCTGCAGCCAGGAAAGACAGAGAAATCCTAGATAAAGGGAACGGTTAGAGGCTGAGGCTGAAACCTCTCCAGGTGCGCCGGCACAGCCGCGGAGATCGTGCCATCTTGGGTGACTGTCGCCGGCATCCAGAGACCAGCTACTAACTCGGCAACAACGGCTCTCAAGCAGCGCGACTACGTGAACTCAGAGGAACTCTGCTTCTCCCCACAGAAAGGTTAGACTTTCCCCAAAGGTGTGGTTTGCAGTTTAGGTTGGAGAGTGGAACGCGCGCAGGGGGGTGGGGGCTCTGCGCCCCACAAAGACCGCGGCCGTTGGAGCCAGCGTGACCCACGAGTGTGGAAGGGCACCCCCAGGGCTGCTGGCAGAAGGGAACGCTATAAATAAGCCCACAGTTGGACGGGACACAAACGGGCAGCCTCAGATTGCGCCAGTTTGCCGGCTACTCGGTGCCAGGAGCCAGAGCGCGCGCAGAGACTTCGCGCAGATTTGGAAGGTGAAGCATTGCGAGTTCGCACAACTTCCCAGGCTCTTAAATCTGTGCGTTTGATTGTTGAACCCAGTGCAAGGGACTACCCAGTTGGGGTCAGTCACAGAGCTTGTAAGGGAAGGCTGTTTTGGGGGAGCCTGGGAAACAGAGCGGGGAGTGACTACTGGAAAACCAGCTCTGGGCGGAGGACATTCCCAAACCAGCTTCCGGTACAATAGAGAACACCTGGTCAGAGAGGTCCTATACCCTCGGAGGTCAATCCCGACGCACTGCCACCCAGAGGCAGAGCCATGAACTGACTCTTCTGTAAATACAGATAAGGGCTGTCTGGGAAACCAATGTAGCCTGCCTTAAAATCAGGACTGTGGCTTACAACACAGAGGAACAGTGTATCAGAGGAAAATTCAACATTCTCCTGAATACCTGGTGTGCCAAAAAGAGGAGCATAAGATCTGAAGCACCTTCATTACAGCCCATTTTTTTTTTAATTATTTTTTTTTAATTATTGTTTCACCTTTTAACTAAGAAACCATTTATTTTCTTTTTTCATCACCTGATATTACCCTTTTAATTACTACATTTTTATTTTTAACCAGTATTATTACTGCTGCCATTTTACCATTTTTTTTTTAAAGTGTCATTTTATTTTCTCTTTATTTTATTTTGGGACTAAGGTTCTCCATTCTATTTTCATCGTTCCTTTAGCATCATTTTCCTCTACCTCAATTGTGCTGCTGTGCTAAAACTCTCTTCCCCACTTTTCCCCTTTTGCTGTCCTGTTTCTCTTACCCTATTCCTGCTTTAGATTTTTCCTATTCTTCATACGCCCTGTCTAAATTTCACCCTACTTATATATCCCTTTTCCAATCACCTGCTCTAAATCCTTATCCACCTCTCCCTTATCTTTCTTCACTATCCAAATTTTTTATTCTCTCCTTTTCTCTATTGTTCTGTTGTTGCTTGCTCGATTGTTGAGTATATTGTGTTGTTTTTTTCTTTTCTTTTCTTTTCTTTAAGGATTGTATGTGAGGTTGTTCTGCTTTTTCTTTTTCTTTTTCTGTCTCCCATTCCCCCTCCCCACCCCACCCCCGGCCAGTTATTTTTGTGCTTCTGCTTTCCCTTGCCTCACTTGATATTATTGGCTGTTTGTAGTTTGTATTCACTCCAGAGATCCGTTGCTGGAATTTGTTGGGATTAGTGGCGGTTCTATCGGAGTTTTCTCCTCATATGAATAGTCTCCTCCCCTCTTCTACTTCATTCTATTTTTCTTTTTTTTTCTTTTTCTTCTTCTTTTTTTTTTCTCTTTTTTTTCTGTTTTTCTCTCTATCTTTTTCTCTTCTTTCTTCCTTACCCCCCAACTCTCTTAGCTTGGGTGGCCATCTTTATTTGGGGTTATTAATACCGTAATTCATTTGTGTTCAGTGCCTGGTACGTTGTGCCTTGTTGTGTTGTATTTTGTGCCTTTAAATCAACGCAGCAGATCCAAGCAACAGCGGCCTCCTGATCTCCACACGCTCTGTCTGAGGAACAGCTGCTGTGGGTGAAGCCTCCCTCCACCAGCCAGAAGAGCCACAACAGCTGTGAACAGCACCCATCAGAAGACCCGCTAACAACAGAGGAGCAGCTGCTACCACAACCGCCCAAGGAGCAACCACAGCCCGAGGAGCCACTGCCACCTAGGGAGCAGCCACTGAACGACTCAATATCTATATACGTCAGTGAGATCAAACATGGGTAGACAAAGAAATCCCCAAAGGAAAGAAAAGGAGGACTCACCAGAAAAGCAGCTAAGTGATACAGAGGCATACAACATGACAGAAAAAGAATTCAGAATAAGGGTCCTAGAGTGCATACACCGGATGGAGGAAAAAATCGACAACTTATCCAAGAAGCAAGAAGAAACAGATGAAAAAATCGACAACTTAACTAAGACCCAAGAAGAAATGAAGTACGATATAGCTGCAATAAAGAACACCATTGAAAGTATCAACAGTAGACTAGGAGAAGCGGAAGACCGAATTAGTGAATTAGAAGACAGGGAAGCAAAACACACCCAAACTGTACTTCAGTTGGAGAAAAAAATTAAAAGACAGGAGGAGAGCCTAAGGGAGCTTTGGGACAACATGAAACGAAACAACATACGAATAATAGGGGTGCCAGAACAACAGAAAGAGGAACAAGGATTAGAAAACCTATTGGAAGAAATAATATCAGAAAACTTCCCTGAGGTGGGGAAGAAAAAAGTCACACAAGCCCAGAGAGTCCCAAGCAAGGTGAACCCGAAAAGACCCACACCAAGACACATCATAATTACCATGGCAAATGTTCAGGACAAAGAGAGAATCTTACAGGCTGCAAGAGAGAGACGGAAAGTTACATACAAGGGATCTCCCATTAGATTATCAAATGATTTCTCAACAGAAACACATCAGGCCAGAAAAGAATGGACGGAAATTTACAAAGTGATGCAAAGCAAAGGACTGAATCCAAGAATACTCTATCCAGCAAGGCTATCATTCAAAATTGAAGGGGAAATAAGAAGCTTCACAGACAAAAAAAGGCTAAGGGAGTTTATCACCACCAAGCCAGCAATGCAAGAAATGCTAAAGGGACTGGTGTAAAAAGAAGAAATAAAAATCCCAGAAAGAAAACAGCCACACACACACAAAAAGAAATGGCTACAAACAAGTACCTTTCAATAATAACTTTAAATGTAAACGGGCTAAATGCTCCAACCAAAAGATATCGAGTGGCTGAATGGATAAAAAATCATGACCCATACATTTGCTGTCTACAAGAGACCCACCTCATTAGAAAGGACTCACACAGACTGAAAGTGAAGGGATGGAAAACTATCTTTCAGGCTAATGGAAAAGAAAAGAAAGCTGGGGTAGCAATACTTATATCGGACAAAATAGACCTCAAAGTGAAGGCCATAACAAGAGATACGGAAGGCCACTTCATAATACTAAAAGGATCAATACAACAAGAAGATATAACCCTGATAAACATATATGCACCCAATGCAGGAGCACCCAAATACATAAAAAATCTTCTGGAAGATATCAAAGGAGAGATTGACAACAATACAATCATAGTAGGGGACTTTAATACACCACTGTCATCACTGGATAAGTCCTCTAGACAAACAATCAGCAAAGATACAGCAATACTAAATGACTCACTAGATCAGATGGACTTAATAGACATCTTCAGAACACTTCACCCCAGTGCCACGGAATATACATTCTACTCAAGTGCTCATGACACATATTCAAAAATAGACCATATATTGGGTCACAAGCAAAGTATCCCCAAATTCAAGAAGATTGAAATCATAAAAAGCGTCTTCGCAGACCACGATGGCATAATATTAGAAATAAACTGCAATAAAAACAACCCAAAATACTCAAACACCTGGAAGCTGAATAGCATGCTATTAAATATTGATTGGGTTACCAATGAAATCAAAGAAGAAATTCAAAACATCCTGGAAACTAATGACAATGAAAACACAACAATCCAAAACCTATGGGACACAATGAAAGCAGTCCTGAGAGGGAAGTTTATAGCTCTACAGGCCTATCTCAAAAAACAAGAAAAAATGGTAGTAAATCAGCTAACTCTACAACTCAAAGAATTAGAAAGAGAGCAACAAGAAAACCCCAGAGTGAGCAGAAGGAAGGAGATAATAAAGATTAGAGCAGAAATAAATAACATAGAGACCAAAAAAATAATACAGAAAATCAATGAAACCAAGAGCTGGTTCTTCGAAAGGATAAACAAGATTGACAAACCTCTAGCCAGACTCACCAAGAAGCAAAGAGAGAGGACCCAAATAAACAAAATCAGAAATGAAAGAGGTGAAATAACAACAGACCCCACAGAAATACAAATGATTGTTAAAAAATACTATGGACAGCTCTACTCCAACAAACTAGACAACCTGGAGGAAATGGACAAATTCCTAGAAAAATACAACATTCCAAAACTCAATCAGGAAGAATCTAAAAATCTCAACAGGCCAATAACTATGGAAGAAATTGAAGCAGTCATCAAAAAGCTTCCAGCAAACAAAAGCCCAGGACCAGACGGCTTCACAGGGGAGTTTTACCAAACATTCAAGGAAGAACTAAAACCTATCCTCCTCAGACTACTACAAAAAATTCAAGAGGAAGGAACACTTCCAAGCTCATTCTATGAAGCCAGCATCACCCTAATACCAAAACCAGGTAAAGACAACACAATGAAAGAGAATTACAGGCCAATATCCCTCATGAACATAGATGCCAAAATCCTCAACAAAATCTTAGCAAATCGGATCCAGCAGTACATCAGAAAGATCATACACCATGACCAAGTAGGATTTATCCCAGGGATGCAAGGATGGTACAATATCCGCAAATCAATAAACGTGATACATCACATAAACAAATTGAAAGAAAAAAACCACATGGTCATATCAATTGATGCAGAAAAAGCATTTGACAAAATTCAACACCCATTTTTGATAAAAACTCTCAGCAAGGTGGGAGTAGGAGGATCATACCTCAACATAATAAAAGCCATATATGACAGGCCCACAGCCAACATCATTCTCAATGGACAAAAACTCACACCATTTCCCCTAAGAACAGGAACAAGACAGGGATGCCCCCTCTCACCACTCCTGTTCAACATAGTACTGGAAGTGTTAGCCATTGCAATTCGGCAAGAAGAAGAAATAAAAGGCATCCAAATTGGAAAAGAGGAAGTAAAACTGTCCTTATTTGCAGACGACATGATATTATACATACAAAACCCTAGAGACTCCATCAAAAAGCTACTAGACTTAATACATGAATTTGGCAATGTAGCAGGATACAAAATTAACCCCAAGAAATCTGAGGCATTTCTATACACCAATAGTGAACTTTCAGAAAGAGAGATTATAAAAACAATCCCGTTTACCATCGCACCAAAAAAACTAAGCTACCTAGGAATAATCTTAACTAAAGAGGTAAAAGACCTCTACTCAGAAAACTACAGGACGTTGAAAAAAGATATAGAGGAAGACATAAACAGATGGAAGAACATACCGTGTTCATGGATTGGTAGAATCAACATCATTAAAATGTCCATACTACCCAAAGCAATCTATAAATTCAATGCACTTCCCATTAAAATACCAACGGCATACTTCAGAGATCTAGAACGAACTCTCCAAAAATTCATCTGGAATAAAAAAAGACCCAGAATAGCTGCAGCAATCCTGAAAAAGAACAAAGTAGGTGGGATCTCAATACCAGATATCAAGTTGTATTACAAAGCCACTGTTCTCAAAACTGCCTGGTACTGGCACAAGAATAGGCATATAGATCAATGGAATAGAATAGAGAGCCCAGAAATCGGCCCGAACCAATATGCTCAATTAATATTTGACAAAGGAGGCAAGAACATACAATGGAGCCAAGATAGTCTCTTCAATAAATGGTGTTGGGAAAATTGGACAAATATATGCAAGAAAATGAAACTAGACCACCAACTTACACCATACACAAAAATAAACTCAAAATGGATAAAGGACTTAAATGTACGACAGGAAACCATAAAAATTCTAGAAGAATCCAAAGGCAACAAAATCTCAGACATATGCCGAAGCAATTTCTTCACTGATACAGCTCCTAGGGCACTTGAAACTAAAGAGAAAATGAACAAATGGGACTACATCAAAATAAAAAGCTTCTGCACAGCAAAAGAAACCATCAACAAAACAACGAGAAAACCCACTGTGTGGGAAAACATATTTGCCAATGTCATATCTGATAAGGGCCTAATCTCCAAAATCTATAGGGAACTCATACAACTTAACAAAAGGAAGATAAACAATCCACTCAAAAAATGGGCAAAGGACCTAATTAGACACCTTTCAAAAGAGGACATTCAGAAAGCCAAGAGACATATGAAAACATGCTCAAAGTCACTAATCATCCGAGAGATGCAAATCAAAACAACAATGAGGTACCATCTCACACCTGTCAGACTGGCTATCATCAACAAATCAGCAAACGACAAGTGCTGGAGAGGATGTGGAGAAAAAGGAACACTTGTGCACTGCTGGTGGGAATGCAGACTGGTGCAGCCACTATGGAAGACAGTATGGAGTTTCCTTAAAAAACTGAAAATGGAACTCCCATTTGACCCTGTGATCCCACTTCTAGGAATATATCCCAAGAAACCAGAAACACCAATCAGAAAAGATATATGCACCCCTATGTTCATAGCAGCACAATTCACCATAGCTAAGATTTGGAAACAGCCTAAGTGCCCATCAGTAGATGAATGGATTAGAAAACTGTGGTACATCTACACGATGGAATACTATGCTGCTCTAAAAAGGAAGGAACTCTTACCATTTGCAACGTCATGGATGGAACTGGAGAGCATTATGCTAAGTGAAATAAGCCAGTCAATGAAGGAAAAATACCACATGATCTCACTCATTCATGGATAATAGAGACCATTATAAACTTTTGAACAATAATAGATTCAGAGGCAGAGCTGCCTCAAACAGATTGTCAAACTGCAGTGGGAAGGCCGGGGAGGGTTGGGGGGCAGGAGGTAGGGGGGTAAGAGATCAACTAAAGGACTTGTATGCATGCGTATAAGCATAACCAATGGACATAAGACACTGGGGGATAGGGGAGGCTGGGGGACTGTCTAGGGCGGGGGGATAAAATGGACACATATGTAATACCCTTTGTAATACTTTAAGCAATAAAAAAATTAAAAAAAAAAACAAAAAAAAAACAAAGCTTAGATTAGCAGGGATTTTTATGTGATTTTTAATATATCCTACGTTAAGTTTTTAAGTTGAATTAGAGTTGTGTTTTGTAATTGAACGTGAACAATATACAGAGAGTACATGAGTATATATATATGAATAAAAAAAAATTAAATGAAAGTTTCAGACTCCTTACCTAAAGATTCTAATTCATTAGGTCTGCAATAGGAACATAGAAAACTGTACTATTTTATACAAATGTGCCTTATGATTCTTATCATCAAATACATTTAAAAATTATGAATTTATTGCTATATTTAGGCTTAACTACCCTTGTTATAATAATGTTTAAAATAACTTATTTCTAAAAGTTTTATCTCAATACTTAAAAATAAGGATTATAAAATCAAAATAATGGTCATTCAGGTACTTCAACGCTTTTGTTTTTTTACTTTAAATACTTTTTAATTTTTCATTACAGTTGATATACAGAATTATATTAGTTTCAGGTGTACAACCCAGTGATTGGATATTATATAACTTACTAAGTGATCATCCCAATAAATCTAGTGCCAATCTGACACCATGCATAGTTACAATATTATTGACTATATTACCTATGCTGTACTTTTAAAACCTGTGACTATTCTGTAACTTCCAATGTGTACTTCTTAATACCTTCACCTTTTCACCCATCCCTCCAACTCCCCTCCCATCTGTCAACTGTCAAAATATTCTCTGTACCTGTGAGCTTTTCTCTTCTTTTTAAAATAATTCTTTATTGTTGAAAGTATTAATATGTCCCCTTTCCCCCTAGACTGCTCCCTGCCCCAGGCCCTTATCACCCTGAGTTGTTTTCTGTTCTGCTTGTTCATTTATTATGTGTTGTTGTTTCCTCCGTCATGATTGTAACAGACCTTAAATGGATTAATTAATTAGTATTTTAGTGTTGTCAATACACCTATAATTTCTGTTCCTTTCCTACCAATTTGACCAGAGATATTGTCTTACAAATAATAAAACCAAAAAACCTGACATATTTTGAAACTCTTGTTTGCTATACCAAGAAATGACACTAGGTGCCACTAAGTCACTAGAAAAACAACCTAAATCTGGACGTAACCAACATTAAAGGAGATTCTGTAATATCAGAAATATAGTAGGATTGTGTCTCTGATTGTATGTGGTTTTCATTTTCCTTGAACTTTCCTTTTATTTTAAAAAAAATTTTTTTATTGATTTCAGAGAGGAAGAGAGAGATAGAAACATTAATGATGAGAGAGAATCATTGATTGGCTGCCTCCTGCATGCCTCCCACTGGGACCAATCCCACAACCCTGGCATGTGCCCTTAACCAGAATCAAACCTGGGACCCTTCAGTCTGCAGGCTGACCTCTGTCCACTGAACCAAACCAGCTAGGACTTGAACTTTCCTTTTAGAACTTGGTAGTTTGTCTATTTAAAAAGTTTATTACAAAATTGGATTTTTAAATATTAATTTTTTCCATTTTCCCTTTTAAAAATATATTGATAGCAGCTTTATTCATAATCTCCTCAAACTGAAGCATTTATATGAGTTATTGTTGTAGGTATTTCAGTGTACCTTCCAGATGTGGTCCACTGGTAGCCTCTAGTGAGAGCTCCTTTTGTGTCAGCTGCAGAGAATAGCCTGCAGCTGTGGAGGTCATGTTCTTCCCAGGGCAGCCCGCTCCTACTGACTGAGGGTATGTACACCTAGGCATTTTGGCTCTATGTAGGACTTCTTTTAACTTTTAAAAGTTGAGTATAATTAATATATGATATTACATTAGATTTAGATGTACAGCATAATGATTTGGCTTTTATTATATTGAGACTAGAGGCCCAGTGCATGAAAATTCATGCACTGGAGGGGGAGTCCCTCAGCCCGGCCTGCCCTCTCTCACAGTCTGGGTGTCCTCAGGGGTGGGAGACAACCCTGCGATCAGGGGAAGGCGACGCCCCATCACACCTCTGCTGCTGCCACTGCTGGCAGCACAAGCCTCGGGCGGCCCTGGGCGGTTGGGCAGCCACCATCCAAGGTTTGCTTGTGCCTTGGGCTAGCCCTGGGCGGCTGGGGGTTGAGAGAACTGGGGGACTCTTGAGGGAGGCGAGTGGAGCAGCTGGACCCGCCTGGGGGTGTGGGCCTGGCCTTGCTGCATGCATGCCACCGCTGCAGGGTTGAGTGGACTGGGCGCCGCCATCTTTGAGGGCACAGCAGTCAATTAGCATATTCCTTCCTTATTGGCTGTGGGTTCTGCCATCTTTGTGACAGTGTGAGGGTCAATTAGCATATTCCCTCTTTATTAAATAGGATATGTTTCCTCTATACCAGGGGTGGGGAACATCCGGTCCAAGGGCCTGGGTTAATTAAATGTTTGACCAAATATAGCAGGCTATTGTTTAAGTTGATAATTTTGTATGGCCCTTGAATGATGATATAAATAGCCAAATGGCCCTTGGCAGAAGAAAGTTCCCCATGCCTGCTCTATGCCCACTTTTTGAGAGTTTTTATCATGAATGAATGCTGAATTTTGTTAAAGCCTTTCCTGCAGCTCTTGAGATGATCATATGATTTTATCCCTCATTTTGATAATGTGGTGTATCACATTGATTGAATTAAGAATATTAAACCATTCTTGCATCCCTGGAAAAAATCCTACTTGATCATGGTTTATGATATTTGTAATGTATTGTTGAATTTTGTTTGCTAACATTTTATTGAGAATTTTTACATTTATGTTCATCGGGAATATTGATTATAATTTTCTTTTCTTTTAGTGTCCGTATCTGATTTTGGCATCACTTGATGTTGGCCTAAATACTAAAGTGATATAGTATGAGTTTGAAGTGTTTTCTCCTCTTCTATTTTTTGAATGAATTTGAGGACTGGTATTAATTATTCTTTAAATATTTGGTAGAATTTATTAGTGAAGACATTCAGTCCTAGAATTTTTTGTTTGTTGGGAGGTTTTGATTACTGATTGAATATCCTTACTAGTAATAAGTCTTTTTAGATTTTCTATTTCTCATCATCCCCTCTTGGTAGGTGTGTTTCTAGTAATTTACCCACTTCTCTAGGTTGTCTAATTTGTTGGCATAAAATTTTTCATAGTAGCCTCTTATGATTTTTGTATTTCTGTGGTATCAGTTGTAATATCTCCTCTTTTATTTCTGACTAGTGGCCCGTTGCACGAAGATTTGCAGAATAGGCCTTCCTTCCCCTGGCTGCTGGCATTGGTTTGCCTCTAGCACCCGGGACCCAGGCCTTTGGTCTGGCTGCAGCAGTGAGGCTTGGCTTCTCCGCTCCGGCTGCTCCCAGCCCCTCCTTTTTTTTTTTTTCAAGCTCCTTGAGTGGAGCCCAGGGCAGAATGGAAGCCTGGGTTGCCCCCAGTGACCCAGGCCCCAGCCACTTCTTGAGTGGAGTCCTGGGCCGGCGGGAAGCTTGGCTTCCTCCGTCACCAGGAGCAACATAAGTCTCCTGCTGGCTCCAGCTCTGTGGCCGTCACCATCTTCAGTCTTCTCTCCATGCCTGCATATGCAAATTAACCGCCATCTTTGTTGGGTTAATTTGCATAGTCACTCTGATTGGCTGGTGGGTGTAGCAGAGTGGCGGAGTGACGGAGTGATGATTAATTTACATGTTTCTCTTTTATTATATAGGATTTTACTTATTTGAGTACTCTCTCGTCTTTCTTGCTGAGTCTGGCTAAAGTTTCATCTATTTTGTTTTTTTTTTTCAAAGAATCAGCTCTTAGTTTCATTGATATTTTTCTATTCCCTCTTTAGTACCTAGTTCATTTATTTCCACTTTGATCTTGGTTATTTTCTTCTAACTTTGGGCTTCATTTGTGCTTCTGTTTCTAAGTCCTAGAGATGTAGGGTCAGGTTACTTATTTGAGATTTTTATGGTTTTCAATGTAGGCATTTATCCCCGTGTTCTACTTAGAACTACTTTTGCTGCATCTCACACATATTAGTAATGTTATATTTCCATTTTAATTGTCTACAGATATTTTTAAATTTCTCTTTTGTTCTTTCTTTTGATCCATTGGTTGTTCAGTAGCAGGTTGTTTAATTTCCACATATTAGTGAATTTTCCAGATTTCTTCTTGTGATTGATTTCTAGTTTTATACCATCATTGGTCAGAAAAGATAATTCATATTATTTCAGTCCTCTTAAATTTATTGAGATTTGTTTTGTGGCCTAACATATGATCTGTTGTGGAAAATGTTCCAGATGCACATGAGAAGAATGTATATTCTGCTGCCTTTAGACAGAATATTCTGTAAATGTAAGTTCCTCTGACCGAATATGTTGCTTAAGTCCAAAGTTTCTCTATTGATTTTCTCTCGGTCTATCCATTGATGTAAATGGGGTATTGGAGTCTCCTATTATCATATTGCTTTCTATTTCTACCTTTAGGCCTGTTAATATTTGCTTTTTGCATTTAGGTGCTCCTACATTAGTGCATAAATATTTACACGTGCTATAGTCTCTTTTTGCCTTGATCCCTTCATCCTATATAATAAAAGGCTAATATGCAAATAGACCGAATGGCAGAACAACTGAACAACCAGTCGCTATGATGAGCACTAACCACCAGGGGGCATGTGCAGAACATGGCGGGAGTTAGCAGCAGGCAGCAGAGTGTGGTACATGGTGGGCATCGGCCATGGCGGGATCCTAGAACAGGTGAGTGGGAGCACCAGACCAAGGCAGGGTGCCAGTTGCTGTCATTGGGGCGAGCCTCTGGTGGTTACTGAAAATTCTTTACTCCCACGTGCCACAGTCCCACCTGGCGCTCACACCCACTGCCAGTGCCTGGTGTCGCCTCGATCAATCAGCTCCATCAGTGGGTGCAAGCGGCAGCTGCCGGCCCCAATCGCCCCTCAGAGCTTCTCTACCTCCCCCTGCTCCCAAGGGGTGATCAGGGCAGCAGCCACCACTCACACCCGCTGTTGGCCTGGCCCCAGTCACTCCATGCCATCAACGGGTGTGAGCAGGACCAGCATTGCCAGCACATGGGAGCGGTGGCAGTGAGAGCGGGGCTGCTGGCAGACAGGGTACAGGGTGCCACAGTGGAAGAGGCCGTGCGGGGGCACAGAGGATGGGCTGAGACCTGCCCTTGTTCCCACCAGCCTTGCGTCCCACAGTTCCTTTCAAGGTGCACAAATTCGTGCATTGGGCCCCTAGTTATTATATAACTACCTCCATTGTCTCTTATTACAGTCTTTGTCTAAAAGTCTATTTTGCCTGATATGAGTGTAGTTATTGCAGCTTTCTATTTACATGGAATATCTTTCCATATCTTCACCTTCATATTCACTGGTTGAATCTCTCTACTTTCCTTTGGATCTGGATTCAACAGTTACTACTGTTGCTTGCAGTGCTTTTCCTTGAGATTTTTCTGGAAGCATTCTGCTTCGTTTGGTTACAGTTTCCAATGCACTTCTGTCAACTAATACTAGTCAAAGAGGAGAAGAAACTTTCTAAATGTCTGTCCTGCCATGACTCCCATGGCATCATAGTTCCTAGTCTGCCCTTGGCTTTTGCGCAATGAAAAGACCTGTAGTCCTGTCCCCTGGACACTTGAACTTGGGAAAAGGCTGCCCAGTGTGCAGGTGCTTTCACTCCGCCACTCGCCACTCACCACTCTCCCCTCTCCTCCAGAGAGGGCAACCACGTGGGCCATGCCCCATTCCACCAGAGGGCTCTGTGCAGGCGCTGAAGCGAAGACTGGGGGGTGGAAGTTAATATTGGAAAGTTAAAGTATAAACATCACTGATTGTAAGTATAGGACAGAGGATAGGAAGTTTTTGAACAGTGAAACTCTCAGCCCCTGGAAGGATTTTTAATAATTTGCTCAAAAGGGTCAGGACATGCATGCTGTGCACAGGAAGAGACATACTCATAACTTGGGCCCGAGTCTAAGATCCTACCAAAAAGAGATCAGGTTAAGAACTTTTCCTTTGTATTCTACCTGCTACATTTTTATAGGATCCTATAATGAAAATCCTATATAATAAAAGCCTAATATGCTAAGTGTCCAGTCGTCCAGTCAACCGTTCAACCAATCAAAGCGTAATATGCTAATGATATGCTAAGGCCATTCAATTGCTCGCTATGATGTGCACTGACCACCAGGGGGCAGACAGTTGACCAGTCAACCAGTTGCTGTGACATGCACTGACCACCAGGGGGAAGATGCTCTGACTGGTAGGTGAGCTTGCTGCTGGGGTCCGGCCCATCAGACTGAACAAGACAGGCCGAACATGCTCTGGAGCCCTCCCTTGATCCCTCCTTGGCTGGCCAACCTCCCATGTCCTTTCCTGGCCCTGATCGTGCACCGGTGGGGTTCCTCGGGCTGGCCTATACCTTTTCGCAATCTGGGACCCCTCAGGGGATATCGGAGAGCTGGTTTCAGCCCGATCCCACAGGCCAGGCCAAGGGTCCCTACTGGACCATGAATTCGTGCACTGGGCCTCTAGTAGGCAATAAAAGGTGCTGGGAAGAGATGTAAATGAAAATTAAATGTGAGGTAACTAGAGTTAAGCCAATCCTCCTTAGCAACAGAGCAGATGGAACTGAAAGTGAAATTTGAACTGTGTTATTAAGCAGATCATCACCTACAAATAGCAACAAGTCTGTGATACAATAATATAAAAATTGACACCAAGTGATTCCCTGTCCCACGCTAAAGAGTAGGAGAGAAAACATACTCTTATGTCCCTGTGTTAAATACTGAGGACAAGAAAAAAATAACTTAGCTACTTCACCCAACAAATATGTGCTCTTATAGAAAATAACACTGAACAAATTAAAATAGCTTAATTATCAAAATGAAAATATTTGTCCCTCAAGGCTCATTTCAAGATGCTTGTCTTTATCCATTTATTAACCAAAATTATTATGCCATAAACTCAGCTCAGTTTCAAGCAGTTCTCCACCTTTCAAGACCCAGTTAGCCAAAGCCCTGACACCTTATAAATATTCTCCCTTAAATTCTGCAATTTAAGACGCTACTGAGACTCTGATAAACAAGTATCTGCAGTCAATCTAATAAACTTTGTTTTGCTTAATCAATAGCTGTCCCTGATGACCTTTCAGGAGGTAAGTGATGTAACTAGTTCACTGTTGAAAGACAAAGATCAAGTGTCAGTGGCCAGAGGCCTAAGACCACCACAAATACCCAACAGCTGAACAGATTTGGGATTTGGCGGAGTTAATGATTGCAAGAAGGAAAATACACACCATGGAGAACTGTAGGTGTGTCTCAGTAGAAGTGTGTTAGGATTGCATTATTAAAATTTGGGCCTTTGTTAGGTGGTTTTGGGACAGTTTGAAGGAAGTGAAGCTTTGCTATCATTGAATGTTGTCCGGAATTGGAGGCAATTCTACAGACTAGCCTATGAACTATCTATTGCTGCATAACCAATTACTGCAAACTTAGCAGCTTAAAACAACATGCATTTACCTCACGATTTGTGGGTCAGGACTCTACATACAGCTAAGCTGGATTTTCTGCTCTTGAATTTTTCACAAGGCTGCAGTCAAGGTGTCAGCTGGTACGCTTAGAGCATTGGCCCTTCTACTCTCTCTAAAAAAATCAATGGAATAAATATATCCTCGGGTGAGGATTAACAAAACAAATAAAAAGCATCCAAAACTTAAAAATAAACTAAAGGGATTGCTCTTTTTTTTCTTTCAGTGTTTTTACTGAGCATTGCCAGGCCCACCCAGGAATTATCTGACTCCTAGGAGTTTTGCCTTTGCTTAATTTGCTGTTTTGCGATTGGTTTAGATAATTTACAACTCTGTAAAGACAGCCTTAAATGATGCTTGTCCTATAGCAATGTGGTTTTATTGCCCTGTAAAACATTAACTAGGTTCATATCTAAATTAATAATCTTATTCAAGCATTCATTCTTTCAGCCTTTCTAAATAATTTCTTTTTCCAATTCTTTTTGAACCATCTTGCAGGTCCTATCTTTAATTAATGAATTAAATATTTGACATGGGCTCACTTTATGTTCATATGAAAGTTATATATTTAACTTTTTGAAAATTATACTTTGACATCACTAATCTCTTAGAGACTGTGCCTACTAACCCTACATAGACAGTTTTTAGAATATAGCTGGTGCTCCGAAAGTGTTTACTGAGTGAAGTGAATATTGCAGATAAAGAAACTGTGCTTAAGATAAGAACTTGCTTGAATTCATATGGCTTCTGATGTAATAATGAACTGGGATTGAAAACTTCAGTTTTTAAATTCTAGTCCAAGGACATTTTTAATGGAACATGACAGCTTGAACTCCATATATATTCAAATACTGCGGTTACCACATGCTTGGAACAAAATATCTGTTACCTGAAATAAAACTTAAAAATGGTACAACTGCCTTAAAATTTATTATAATATTTAATCATCTTTATGGATGTCAAAATTATGTATAACTGTAATATAAAGTAAGTAGTTAACATAACAGTACAACTTATTGTATAATTAGTGAACAGTTTTATTACTATAATACCCACATATTAAAATTTCAATAAGAAAATATAATAAATATGAGTTATTTTTAGAAAAAGGAACATAGCAGTTCAGAATAATGCCATATTTAAAACATTTTATATATCATAATACTTATATTACAGTTTTAAAAAATGTACATTTATAGAACAAGGGAGAACATCACACAATCTTGCATAAACTTACTCTTTCTTTCAGAGGATAAATTCTAGAAATCTGGCTAAAATAATGCCCTTATTTTGATTATGGAGAGAGAGAGGTAAGAAAACTAATTGTCATGAATCTCAGAAAGATGACTTTTGACAGATATCATTTAGAATTTCTTAAAATAAATACACATGCCATCATAATCACAAAAATATTTTATTGACACATTTGTCTATGACAAAATAAGATGTAAAGGAACATCCCTTTCTCTAAATATATACGTTCTGAATATATAGACCAGTTAATGATACATTGGTCATTGGAAGACTGCATATATGACAGTGGTCCCCTAAGATTATAATGGAACTGAAAAATTCCTATCGCCTAATGATGTAGCTGTTGTAACATCATAGCACAACACATTACTGTGGTGATGCTGGTGTAAACATCTATTTATATGACTGCTGCCAATCGTGTAAAAGTATAGAACATGCAATTACATAATACTCCATAATATGAATGACTATGTCACTGGTTTATGTGTTTTTACTCTACCTTCTATATTTAGGTACACAAATACCATTGTATTAGAATTAGAATTGACTACAGTATTAAGTAGAGTAACATACTATAGGCTTGTTGTTTTTATTTGGGACAGGAAAATCATTTATAAAAAGCAATAGACAGCCCTACTCAGTTTGACTCAATGGATAGAGCATCAGCCTGTGGACTGAAGGGTCCCAGGATCGATTCTGGTCAAGGGCATATGCTTAGGTTGCGGGCTCAATCCACAGGATGGGGCGTCCAGAAGGAAGCCAATCAATGATTCTCTCTCACTGTTGATGTTCCTCTCTCTCCCCCTCTCCCTTCCTCTCTGAAATCAATAAAAAAATATTTTTTTTAAAAAGCAATAGACATGCAAAAGGTTTTTAAATTGAAGTAATTTGATATACTCTACCCTGAACAATTTTAAGACTTTCTTTCAAATTTTCATCATAGATATGTGAGGAGCTAATTCTGGTATTTCTGCAGCAATTCTGAGCAAATGGCATTTACAGTTTTGTTCAAGAATGTTTGCAAAACTGCTTCAAAACAGGAACCAGACTGGCTAACATCTCAGGATAATAAAGCTAAAGTTTCCCTCCTTGGAGACATTCTACAGTATTACAGATAATGTCTCTTTCTAGACTGCAGGAAGGCAAGGTCAGCCAGCAAGTCCTACAAAGATAAAAATCGTAGTCTCACATTTTTTCATCTGTGACACAGATGTACCATTTGAGGAGTATCAGCCTAGCGCTCTGCATTGCCCCTTTGGGATGTGGGGCACAAGGGAACCAATGGGAACATGAAGCTATGCTGCCTGCTGTGCGGTGAGTGATAATCTACAGGCATTGGGCTTATTTTCTCCTTACCAATCAAGTACACGGAAGTGTGGCAAGCTGGCCAGTTTCTGCTCCTTGCCATCTACTTGACTGCTTGATAGAATAAAATTGGAGATTGTAAGAAAATGTGGATTTGGAAGAAGAGGCAAATGATTTGGTCTGCATGGACATCTACTCCCAAAAGGGGCGGGGGGGGGGGGGGTGGGAGGGGGGTGAAAAGAAAACACATACAGCATTCTTGCTGAATATTCTGGGAGTAGTTCTAAAGTATACATTTTCCATTACCATCCCTTGTGGTTGGCAAATCCTTTAAGGAAAATGATGTGTCAAGATACCTTAGTTGGATATAATTATCTGTTAAAATATCAAAATAGCCCTGGCTGGTACGGCTAGGTTGGTTGGACATTGTCCTGTGCATCCAAGGGTTGCAGGTTCGATTCCCAGCCGTGGGCTCAATCCCCAGTAGGGTGTGTGCAGGAGACAGTCAATTGAATTTTGCTATTACATCAATGTTTCTCTCTCTCTCTCTCTCTCTCTCTCTCTCTCTCTCTCTCTCTCTCTCTTTCCTTCTTTCCTTTCTCTAAAATTAATTTAAAAATCTTACAAAAAATCAAAATAAAGCCTTAGTTTGGATCATATATTCACCAAATAAATGTAAATGTGAAAATAACTATTTATCATTTAAAGATGATGATACTCTTCTTAGCAGTTATATTTCTAATGTAAACAGTAGATCTCTCTCTCTCTCTCTCTCTCTCTCTCTCTCTCTCTCTCTCTCTCCCTCTATGAGAGTTTTATTACAATTACTCAACCTCCAAGTCTAACCACTTAGAAAAACTTAAGTTTAGAAGTCTATATAAACTGAAACTAGTCCTGGACTTAGTGAAAAACAAGGCTTCCATGAGAGACAAATTAAATTATATAATGTACAGAGTATGCAGAGAGTATACTATAACATAGATTCACATAATAATATGGAGTATACTTGTCATCCTTATTCCATTTTTAAGTAAAGAAAAGTCTTCTAAAAACTTACTTTATGTTCCAAACTTTGGCCTTGAGAATTTTAATGTGACTACACTCAGTATAATAATTTAACTCAAGAAATATTTATTACATATCTAAATGGACTTGCACTGATGTAAGTGCTGGAATTACAACAGTGAATAAAACACTGAAATAATAACTCCATTCAGCCCTGAAACTGATCCTCAATTATTGAGGTGTTACTCTTGGTGTAAAATGGCAAGCACCAAACTTGTCATTTTACAAGCTACAGGAAGACACCAGGGAAGTCTGAACCGCTCTAAATATGTATGTAAGCTGAATATCACCCATTCCTGCTGATAGTTCTATTGTGTGTCATGTTAGTCTTCCACTGTGTAACTCATATTTCATTGATGGCAGCTCTCGCAGAAACTCCTCAGGCTTCTGCCAGTGCAACCCCCGCGCTCAGTCCCTTCCTCAGTGCAAGTGCTCCTTCAAATAAGACTTCTGTAGATTTGCAGACAGATTTCAGGAGCAGCTTTTCCTTCATTCAATCCCTTATCTTGCTTGTCAAATCAAAAACAAATCTGGACTAAGGAGGAAGAGACTATTTGAAAGGATTATTGCAAGGAGGTGGAGGTGGAGGAGCCAGGGAGGAGCTATTACAATAAGAGCTCTGACCATAAAGTCTGCAAGCTTCTCAAGGGTTAGGCCAGAGGGTGTTTCTTGTCCAGCGAGGAAGAAACCAGGCTCCAGAGAAGCAAGGTGAAAGGGAAGCTTGATTGGATAGTAGATCAAAGAATGTTTTACCCCGAGGTCAATGTACACTCAAGAAAGGCTGAATGCTGGCACTGGCTGAGGGTGGGTCAAAGTTCAGGTTGCCTGGAAGGAGAGAAGCTTCAAGTTTAAGAATTACTTTGTTTCCATTCAACAGTGGGCGAAAGCAGTTCATCTAATTATTTATGAGACAAAAAAAAAAAAAAAAAATGGGAATTTGGACAGTCTGTGTCTTACCTAAATTATATGGGGAAGCATGTTCTTGCCGTAAGCTATCTCCTAGACACAAAGAGGATTTCTTTTATTCTTTTTTTTCAAAGGGGATTTTTTAAAAATATATTTTATTGATTTTTTACAGAGAGGAATAGAGAGTTAGAAACATCGATCAGCTGCCTCCTGCACACTCCCCACTGGGTGTGTGCCCGCAACCAAGGTACATGCCCTTGACTGGAATCGAACCAGGCCAATGCTCTATCCACTGAGCTAAACCAGTTAGGGCCAAAGGGGATTTCTTAAATTGGCGTTATTTCGCAGTATCACAGAGCTTGGGTAAAGTTCAAAATTCTTACACTTTATAATTTTATATTCATTGGTATAACTATCTGACTTAGGTGTATATCAGTCATTAAATTTTGATACAGGAAAACATGGCCTCACCAGGCAATCTGTGCGCTAACTAGCAGTCAGAGCATACACAGGAAAGAAGGAACAAATGATTTTGAAGTCAATGGAAACTTTACATCTCAGTCCCATACCCAATAGATGAAGGGATTTAGTAACTATCTTCATTTTCTGAAACTGTTTAATTTTATAAAACAAGGTGTTTACACAAACACTAGTCTGGGATGGAACCGATTTAACATAGCTTTTAGCTGTGGAGGGCAAGATGACATTTTTCTTTTTTTCTTTTTATGGCACGCTTCACGTGTTTGCATGCCATCCTTGCGCAGGGGCCATGCTAATCTTCTCTGTATCGTTCCAGTTTTAGTATATGTGCTGCTGAAGCGAGCACAAGATGACATTTCATTGGGTACTTTATCTTGTGCATTTGAAGTTTTGTTGGAGTATAGTGAATAATTGCAAAAATAGAGATTTTAAATTTTGAAAAGTATAACATTTTAGTTTAATTGCCTTTCTCCTCCATCATCCTGAGAAACAGAATTCCATTATCATCACTTTTGTGTTACAACCCCCACAATGTCTGATGATTCTCATGCATTTTTTCTTCACTTAGAATCTAACCTCACTTCCATCCATCCTCCTCTTAAGAAATCAACCGATCCAAAGACATACCCTCTTTTGATTTCTTGCTCTAACAACTCCAGATCTTAATGCATGAGAGATAAAAAAAATATTGTCCCCCATAATTAGCTGCCATTTTGGACTGTCAGTATGATGTTCTTCCTTTAGCAATAAGTCATTATAACTCAGTTTGTTTCTATAATAACAGGTTACTTTATTCAAGGGGGCTTTTCTACACTTTATTTTGATGAAACTGGAAAAAGCTCCACCTCCTTTAAGAAAATAAAGGATTTTAAGAAACTCATCATGTAAGTAACCACTCCTTTTGTGGGTAGAACCAGAGGGAAATTCTCACTCAATAAACCAGGGTCCCAGTTATAAGCAAAATGGGAATCACATAACTCATGTAAACCAACTGAGGGTTTCAGCAGTAAAATAATTCCAAGTCTAAGATATGTCTGTACTTGAGAGAAACATTCATGGTAACTCAGGAGTTCAAGAATCCCAGGGTATTTTCTCGCCCTGCCAAGGTATTCCCCAAAAGGAAGTTAACTCAGTATAATTTAGAAGAACTTTGAAACACAGGAGGGAATCTAAAACTCAGTAATTTTAGTGGAGGAGTACAGTGGTACTTAGAATAGTTGTGATTTAAGAGATAGAGCCTGTGAGGACAAAGTGTATCTATCAGGAAGGTGGGGATCCCCAACTGTGAGACCCCCAAAAGCTTAGAGCAGTGCTTCTCATTTTATAGTGCACGTGAAGCACCTAGAGATCTTACTCAAATGCAGATTCTTATCCAAAAGGTCTTGAGTAGGGCCTGAGATGTTGCATTTCTAACAAGCTTCCAAGTGATGCTCATTCTATTGGTCTTTGGCCCATCCTCATCCTTTTTTTAAAAAAATATATTTTTATTGATTCCAGAGAGGAAGGGAGAGAGAGGGAGAGACAGGAACACCAATGATGAGAGAGAATCACTGATTGGCTGCCTCCTGCACATCCCCTACTGGGGACTGAGCCCACAACTTGGGCATGTGCCCTCAACTGGAATCAAACCTGGGACTCTTCAGTCCACAGGCTGACGCTCTATCCACTGAGCCAAACCAGCTATGGCCTTGGCCCATACTTGGAGCACCAAAATCTCCATGAAAGTCTGTAAGGCACAGCCTGAAAACAGTGACGTTCAGCAGTAACAAGGAAGTGGTAACAGGTGGTGTATCCTCTGATTATCAACCAAATGACTAAACTCCATCTGGATTCATAAAAGGAAGCCTTTTGTAAGGATCTTTGCAAATTTTCTTCAGGGAGACCAAGATTTCTATTAGCAGCATGAATCGAGCAGGCGTGTTCAAGGGTTCCTTTCATAAGTATATTAAAGCTTACATTTCTTTTTTATCCTTTAACATTCAAAGTGGTTTCTATATAAATATATATGATCCTGGTTACAAATTTAAATTTGGTAAGAAAAAAAAGTCTATTTATTAAGTCCGGACTTTGTCAAATCTTTCAATTTAGCATTGTCAATCTTTTCCTTTCTGGTGCCTGATTGCTAATCCCCATAGACTGAGACTTGAGGCTAAAATTGTGACTAAGTATTTAACATTGAATGATGAAGTGAAAGACATCTTGTTCCCCTGAAGCAGAATGTAAATTCATTCCTAATGGAAAGCATGGCTTTCAGTCTCAAAGTACCTGATGAATTAATGAGCCACCTCTAGCATGTCAATATTTGAGCTGATTTAGGATTATTTCTTATATGGCCAATGATTTGTCAGAAACATATTTAATTTTTCCATTGAATTTTTAACATTTTAAATTAGATTTTTTAAAATTTTTATAATACATTTCTTATATATTTTATAAAAAGCTGTTTGTAAATGGTGTATCCATTTAACTGTAAATGAATTTTCAATAGTGAGAGCACAGTGGAAATCAAGAGGAAAGCATAATAAACAAAAATACATGAACCAGTTCAGCTCTTCCAAAACCCAAAGCTAAAACACATTTCTCCAGAACAAAACAAGAGTAATCTTTTTAATTAAACCTCCAACTCCCTAGGCTTGAGCAGAGGGATCACTTTATATTGAGCTGATTCACAGAGATAACCATTTCCCCTAAATTTGCATTCCCTCCTCAGCATTCCTGTGGAATTTTTAGGCTGGTCAGTATTCAGTTTACTTGATGGGGAAATTTACAAGAAACCATGTAAAAAATGAACTCACTTTTAAAATAATTTTAAATGTTATTATTAGTATTATTATTATTTGTTTTCCAGTTAATAATTGTGGAGGAGAATATATAGTGAGACATTGCTTCTAAACATTTGATCTTATCATGATTTTAAACCATTCTCTATAAGTTGGGTAGCTTAATTTTATTTACTTGCAGTTATAATGCAACTATTTTTCTACTATTAACTACACTTTAAACTATATCTGATAATGTTGGTATAATGTGTCATGATAATGAGGAGAAGGAAGCAAGGTAGACAGAGGCAGGACCAGGGAGGAGAGAACCAGTAAACCCAGCTGGGCAGGAAGGAAGGATGCACACAGGAGACAAACTTTAAAATGTATGGCTGTTGCTAAGACAGTCAGCTTGCAAATAACCAGTCACAAGGCAGTGAAGCATATAAACCAATCCCAAGGATGTTGCTGAAGCAAAATACTTTGAGAGGACCAATAAAAAACGAGCAAGGCATGTATCTGCCCCTAGATTAAAAAGTGCTTGCTTCCTCTTCTCCCCTCTCCCCTCTCTCTCCCCAGAGCACAATGGGTTCCTGGGGGCCCAGGAGCCCTTCCTGTGTCGGGGACCACAGCCCTGCTCCCACGTGGCTTGAGGCCATGTGGAGCTCCCCTGTGGACTAATAGACTTTAATAGCTGATGGTAACATGGAAAGGAAGCTCAGGACGCTGGGCTGCCCCGGACGCTGGGCTGCCCCTGCAACCCCAGCTACACCTTTCCAGGACTGGCCTGCTACCATTTTTGTCTGAGACCCATTCTTCAGTTTTGTGAGACAACGAACTTAGACTAAAACACCTCACATTTTGGTTTCATATGTCTTATATTTAGATTGGAGATTTTTCTTTTCCTAATTTTTCACCAGTCTTGGAAATACATTTTATCTACTTGACTCTGGTCTCCTCAAAGAGATATTTAGGTCTGTTTTGTTTTCCTTTCCACTTCTAGTATATTGTTGTGATCCTAAAAACATGATTTCACTTCCTAAAGGATCTTATAAAGCACTGAAATTTCCTTGTTAACATTTTGCTATGGAGTTATTAGTTGTGTCTTTTAAAGCAACCTGGAGACTTCTCATTCTGCCTATGTCTTTTAGAAGGGAGGAAAGCTAACTTTATTATTGTACCCTTTTTTGTTTCAAGGACAGATTACATTTGATGTATTTCAAAAGATATATGGAACTTTCCTTTTTTATTCTAATTACCTTTTTAACAATGTTCAATGTTGTCACATAGAGTGAGGCCATAAAACACTATACACTAAGGAGGTAAATGGTAATGACTGCTTCAAAAGTGTATAGTTTAGGGAATGTGCAGTATTGGAGTCAGGAACAGTTCCCCCCCTATCTCTGAAGGGGTTTTCAATACAGCAGTGCTCAGAGGAACTGCATTTATGATTTTGCTGAGTTTACCTCAAAGACATTTGATGTTTTATCCTTTCTTTATTTGCCAGGCAGCCCTCAAGCAAAAAATTTACATGAGAAAACCATAGTGCGCTGCGTTTTAATTAAAACTTCACATCCGAAATGCACTGGGATTTAATTTAAATATTTAATTGAAACACAACTTTAAACATAAAAAAGGAGAAGGGATGTGAGACTAAATGATTGTACGACTAAGAGACACTTGAATTTAACCATAAATACACTGATAGATTACTCCTCACTGATAGATCACTATATTTTTCTTGCTAATGAATATCCCACCCTATGTATATTGTAGTTGTTACTGGACTACAGGGGTTCCTTTGCCTTCGCACATCAAAGCCTAATAAGACCAGAACATTAGTTGGCGGGAAAGAAAGTGTTTATTTTGGGAAGTGGCTCATGCTCAGAGACACAGGTGAACTAATGCTTAAAGCCCTGGCTCCCTGGTGGTTTCCAGGGGATGGGTTATAGAAGGGGAAATCATTAATTATGATAACTAAGGGAGTTAGGGTTGTGGTCTCTACTGATCAGTTGATGCTAGGGTATGGGGATGGTTGATCATTGCATCTGTTCCTGATGTCATCCATAGCATGTGTCACTTCCTCTGGTTTCCCTGCTTTTCTGGGCCTGGAGCTGAGACACAGGGTAAGCCTAGGTGTTATCTCTAATTTGGTTGGAATTCTGTCTCTGTGGTCTTTGTGTCTAAGATTATTTGATGCTGATCAGAACTTCAATGTCCTGAGAACTGAATGAGTGAGGGAGTGAAGCTGTAAGGAGAAAAAGACAGGTGAGTCAGGGTTCTGTTTGAGGCCAGTTTGAATCAAAAGGAAAGAGCGGAGAAAAGGTCATAGTAAAGAAATGAAGCTTTTGCATGGTTACACAGGCACTAAAGCGTAACTCAATCAACACTGATAGAATCATCCCCTAATTCTCCTGTATTCTCTATTGTGATGAATGATACTGACAATCTAGTTGTCAAAGCTTGAAGTCTTGATTTCTCCTACTTCCTCTCCTTAATAATCCAGCCTCCTTTATGAAGATGCCTTGACACAAAACTTTGCTTACACAGGGACAATGCTTACTGGCAGAGTTAGTCTTTCTCTACAGTTTGAACAAGGAATTTAGAAGAACACAAAAAAGTACAAAGTGATGTCAAATTAATTCCAGAACACAGTCCTAGAGATCAACGTACTCTGCTGGAGAGGGGGCAACCAGATTATGCAAGAGCCAGAGTTGCATTGAATTCAGAATGGTGTTCTAATATCCTGTGGGCTATGGCTGTAGCAAGTCTTTGCTTCTTTCCTGAAAGTTGGATATCTGGTTTTTATAGGTCCCAATCAGACTGCAAAGTACAATTCCTGTTTTAAAAAAATAATAATTTTAATTGATTTTTTAGCAAGAGAGGAAGGGAGAGGGGAAAGAGAAAGAGAAATATCGATGTGAGAGGGGAACATCAATCGGCTGCCACCTGAATGCCCTCTACCAGAGATTGAGCCTGCAACCTTTTGGTTCATGTGATGACTCCCAACCAACTGAGCCACACCAGCCCGGAAAATTACTATCCTATATAATAAAAGGCTAATATGCAAATAGACCAAACTACGGAATGACAGGTCATTATGATGTACACTGACCACCAGCGGGCAGATGCTCAATGCAAGAGTTGCACCCTGGTGGTCAGTGCACTCCCACAGTGGGAGTGCCACTCAGCCAGAAGCCGGGCTCACAGCTGGCAAGTACAGCAGCAGTGGCTTTTTAATATTCCCATATTAATTGAAGAAACCTGAGCAAGCCTTTCCTATTGACAACCAATACAAAAATGCTCTTAAGCTATAACTATTAAAGGGACACTGTTCAGGCAGTATATCAAATGGACATTAATGGTTAAAAGCATGTACTTCTAATTGAGTGCTGGCTGTGTGACTTTAGGCAGATTACTTAGCCTTTCTATACTTCAATTTACTTATATATAAAATTATGATAATAAGGCTTACCTCATAAGAATTACTGTTTATGTGGTTGGACTTTTTTCTCTAATGGATGTGTTTTTTATTTTGATTTATAAGAATATTAAAATGTATTATGAATAGTAAATTTCACATGCATTGCAAAGGGCCTCCCATAATGTGCTATTTTGGCATGTGAATTATAATGAGGCACATGCAATCAAGACCCTATAGGTTCAGGAGAAACTTCTACCCCTCCCTTAACTACCTAGGAGACTCTAAATTGGGGTCTTGCACATATTAACAATTAATATGAGAGATAATGTTTTATGACCTACCTATAGGACAGGACAAACTTCTAACTACTGAACGGCTGCTCTTCTTATTATTCTGCAAATTTCCCTCGTCCCCTGTGAAGTCCCAAGGAACCTTACCTCATTCCTTGCTCAGGATGACATATATATCCCATTTTACCATTCTGTCTTGGAACCTCTCATGTATGTGGGCCTCTGATTCTCTCATATATGTGAGGTTCCCAAACATACATATATAATTAAATTTGTTACTTGCTCTTGTTAATCTGTCTCATGCCACTTTAATTATTAGAACAGCTAAATGAATCTAGAACGTTAGAGGAAAATTTCTTCCTTCCCTACAATTGCATATACTTGGGGAGACTTACTAGTACTATGCACTAACTTTTAGTTCTTTTACTCCTTGCCTTGTATATAAGCAAGAATTATTCTGATTACTTGATATATGATTACAATGTTAATTCAAGAAATTGTTATATACCACTATAGTGACCTTAATTTCCATTATTTATTGTTTTAAATGTAGAGTCCAAAGAAAGTAGGTATTTACAGGAAGATTACACCCAAAGCAATTCACAATATGAGAAAGAGATCTTTTATGTCATTTTTCTAAAGATGATTTATGGTTTTCTTCTATATAAAAGCAATAATACAGAAACAATTTTGTGTGTGTGTGTAATAAGGGCTAAAGTTCATTGTCCACTTTCACTTAAAAGATGAACTGTAATTCTTCTTTTGAACATGTTATTAATGAGCTTGAGACAGATTGCTAAAACTAAATCTCATGTTCTATTTACCAGTGTGCTGAAGCCAGCTTATAATGGGGATAGCAAAGACTAGCAATGAAGTGTTAGGAATTTGTAAACCAGTTGACATCACATTGGTGACTTGAAATTAGAAATGGTGAAAGTATTTACACTAGGGAAATTAACAAATGCCACAAATCAGCATTGTTTTTGTTGTTTTAATATACTTCTATTGATTTTTAGAGATAGGAGGGAGAGGGATGGATAGAGAGATAGAAATATGGATGATTAACATTGATTGGCTGCCTCCTACACGCCCCCTACGGGGGATCAAGCCCACAACCTGGGCATGTGCCCTGACTGGGAATGGAACCATGACCTCCTGGTTCATGGGTCGATGTTCAGCTATGGAGCCACACCGGCCAGGTGGGTTTGGGTATTTTGTTATGCTGTTTTTCCCCAGAGAGCTCGCTTTTAAACATTTACCATTACACCACTAATGCTATTCTTCCATCATCCCATGTTTTTTACATTTTAAAACAGAATGGCTCTTTCAAACCCTGAATTAGTCCACTCCGAATTTGACTATGATATTCATTCCATAGCAAATATAAACAGATTAATGAGGGAAGCCTGGGCATTTTTTGTTCTTTGTAGGAAACAAGAACATAAATCCTGTCTTTCCAGAATATAGGCAGAGTTAAGAATGTTGCCCTGTCTTTCTTATCCCATCTGTCATCATAGGTAAAATTTCAACTAAATCTTTTGAGAAATCTGAGTAGAATATTTATGAAGTCTTATATTACAGTTCTTACTCTGCAACTTTAGTTTTAGAAAAAGTAGAATTTTCATCCAAGAAAAAAGCCAAGAATGACCTCTAAAGGAATATAGATAGTAATCACAGAGGGCTTATAAAATTGTTTTGAAAAATATGCAACCCAAAATTAATTAGCTTCTAATCTCATTCATACTGCCTTTGAGAGAAGTTTTAGGTCATCATTTTTCTAGTAGGTAGTATTTGGGTATTAATAGAAAAATCTAGACATTTTTTAAAAAAATATGTTTTTGTTTATGTTAGAAAGAGAGTTAGGGAGAGGTAGAGAGAGAGAGAAAAAAAAAAACCACACATCAATTGGCTGCCTCCTGCATTCCCATACACTGGGGATTGAACCTGCAACCTGGGCATGTGCCCTGACTGGGAAATGACCCAGTGACCTTTTGGTATATGGGATGATGCTCAACTAACTGATCCACACCAGCCAGGGCAATAGATTCTTACCTAGACTTGGCTCCCAGTAACCAGTGATATGAAACTGACTCATATAGTTTTAGTTTAGTTTTTATTTAAATTTGATATATTTGTCAACATTTAAAATTCAGGAGAATTCATACAAACTCTGGATTCCTGTTTTCACTTTTATAAATTAGATCTGCCCACTGTGGGCCCACCTGTTTTTCAAGGCAGCAATTCACTCCTCTTGTGCAGTCATAAGCCCTTACGACCATTAATATGATCTTATGTCCTTCAGTCCTCCCTAGTCATTAAGTTCAATCTAGCTCAATTCATATGGTTACATAACCTGCCCCATTCATGCAGACATTTAATTCTGTACCTCTCATTCCAAGCTGACTTTATTTCATATAAGCACCACTAAATATAATTTATAACTAATCACTCATAATTATTAACCATAATTATGTCATTATTCCATAATCACTCTTTGTTTTCTGCTTCTTAAACTTTAAAATAAATAGCATCAGAGGATGCTGAAAGAGAGCTACCATAAGCTGTTTTGACAAGCCCTGCAATATCTTTGGATTTTCATACCCGGGTCATAGTGCTTAATGAAAGTGACTAGTCATCCTTGACATGCTAAGAGACACGAAGGAATGCCACAAATAAATTACATGGCCTTCAGTTTGACAGCATCAATGTATCTTAAGGCTATAATTTTATAACTTCAATTTCTATTTCCAAGTGCAACAAAGAAAATAAAATTGTGGATGAAAACTTCTAGAACAACAACAAAAGGAGTTTTCTTGATCAAAGAAAATTTGAAAAGAAGAACTACTAGAGAAATATGTTAAGTCTTGAAAAATAATTTCTATTATAAAAAGATACTTTTAGCATACTGAATTGAAATATTTAATTCAGTAGCTCCTAGCAGACAGGACAATTACTATGAAGTTATTTTTGTATAGCATATACCATTTATTTATGAATTCACTAAATTCATAAATACTGAATAGCTACTATGTCTGCACTATTACAGGGATATGGTCCTCAAGTAGCCCACAGTCAAATAGGAGAAATGGACATGTCAATGAAAATGTGATGGAGAGTACCAAATGCTATTACTGAAAAATCCCATTGACAGTTTGTAGTGGTTAAGATCCAATTGCAGGGAACAGAATCTGTTCTACCTAAATTAAGAAGCAAGAGATTTACTATGGGCTAATAGGATAATTTGGAAAGCAGAAGACTCAGGCTCTAACTTGAGCTTTTAGAAATAATTTCCAGAGCTATACCGCAAAGCCAGGCTGCTTAGGGAGCCCTTGCCTCGCCGGCTGGATTGGGATGCTGCCCCACAGCGGCCAGCCCTCTCCACCACCATGCCTCACAGCCAGGATGGAGAGAAATAAAATAGTACTGTATTGGTGACAGAACTGGGTATGCACCTGGAAATGACAGTTAAAGCATGAGGGGGACGCATCGATTTTAAAAGATGTCCAATGTGAAGCAAATTAAGAGTTAGAATGTTGAGTTTTGAAGAAGGTAAGGATAGGCAATGTTCAGTTGTGGCTGTGTGGCGTTTGAATAGGCTGTGAGGCATCCAATAGGAATGTCATTGGAGCAGCTGAATATATGAGCCTCAGAATAGAGATCAATTTGAATTCAAGATATAGTTTTGGAAACTGTAAAGTTAAGGGTGGCAGCAGAGGTTGAGAACCCAGTTCAGTTTGCCTAAAGAGAGAGGAAATGAGGAGAGGAGAGCTCTGGCAAGGGCTACGTTTCCTTTTTTGTTGTTGCTAATTCTCACCCAAGGATATTATTTTTTTCCCATTTATTGGGCCCAGGTTCCAATCTGCAACCAGGTACATGCCCTCAACTGGGAATCAAACCTGTGACCCACTGGTTCCTGGGCTCACTCTCCAACCATTTAGCACACCGACCGGGGCAGAGGTTTCGTTTTTAGAGCAGGTAGTAATAGAAAAATCCAGTGAAGGTGACTGAGAAGTGAGCTCTAGAATGCAGCAGAGGATAAATGAACACTTTAAAAAAATTAAGAAATACAAAAGAGAGGCAACCTCAAGGCGGCAAGTCTCTCAGATGTGTTTGTGCACTAAGCAGACAATCCTTTGGTGAGTTTTAGCTGTTCAAATAGTTAAAATTTCAAGGAGAGATTCCAAGGGTATCTCTCTCATCGCCATTTTTCTGACATCACCTCGTGTCAATCTTTTAATTAATGGCCACTCTGCATGCTCTCCCTCCAAAAAGCACACCTTCCTCTTCTTATTCCCCTGCAGGCTTGCATCTCCTAAACTCTAAGGGATCCCAGGAGACTTCCAACCAGGGTAGTAATGGGCTGTGGCAGCTCGTCTTGGGCTCACTCCCTGAACCTGTATCCCAGACCCCTGTCCTCTGACTTCTCAGTGAGCCAGAGCAGCCCTGCCCAGGCTCTCTCCTATTGCTTGTATGCTGAGCCCTTCCTTGTTTCACTGTCCCCAGCTTTAATAAACGTATTCTCAAAAAAAAAATTAATGGCTACGCAAAAAGCCTTTCTGTATTCCAATATTGTGAATAAGTTCACTCACACTTTCCTCAGTTTTATTTATAACCTCACATTCTTTATGTTTTAATACTTGAACCATTGAGAATTTATCTTTTGTTGTTGTTTGTTCCAATCAGCAGTAGTTTCTATATCATTTATTGAATAATACTTTTTGTATTTAAAAATTTGATATATCACAATAATTATCAATCTAATGCTTCTAAGTGCTTAGGGCTATATAAAACAAATATGTGTGGTGTTTTTTTTGTTGTTCCATTGCCCCAATTTTTTTTTCTGTATCATACTGGCCTTAATATTTTCAATAAGAATAGAAAAGTGTTTCTGGTTGCCATGAAACACCTTATTTATTTATTTTCCATTAATTTTGTAGTTATGACTCCCTAGACGTAGGTGGTGGGGGAATACCTGACATTTTCTGTATAAGCTATCTCATTGAATTGCTTAATTTATTCCTAAACATAATGCTCCTATAATTATCCACTATTGCAGATACAAAAAAAAACAACTTTAAAGAGGTTAAGCATCTGGTGTGAAGTCACAGAACTAATAAATGGCATCGCTGAAATTCAATCTGATGTGTGTCTGATCCTACAGACTATGTTTTTTCCACAACCATACAGTTTTGACATTCTGTGTTAGATGCAGGAAACTATTTGCCAAGCTCAAATACAGACAATGACAGGGCCCTTTCCCAGCATTAAGCATCACACAGTGAGCTGGAATTTGAGGTAGAACGCCAAATATTATAAGGGAGGTAGGGACAACAGGCATGAAATTAATAAATCTCAAACAGAACAAAGACCACTTATTATAAAGGAACATTGGAGAAAGGAAAAACTGAAAATGGAGTTTGGGTCAGATGGTAGAAAGTTTTGATTACCTGGCTAGAGGGTTTGTGATGTATTTATGGTTTCATTCGGAGAAAAAATTTTGCTTCTATGCAATTGTGACTATTCTTTTAATTTGAATAGGACAAGGGTCAACAAAGTGTTTCCCAGAGAGCTCTTTCAATCAGCCAAATGTTTTGTTGTTGGGAATAAGTTTTATGGGAACAGAGCCATGCCCGTTTGCTTATATATTGTTGGTGACTGCTTTGTGCTACAATGGCTGAGTTGGGAAGCTGCATGCAGCCTGAAAAGCCTAAAAATCTGTCCTTTATAGAAAAAGCTTGGCAACCCTTGTACTTTATTTTCTCAAAGCTTTAGTATAGTTGACTTGCATAATCAGATCAATTTTGTTTATATAGACAGAATACCAGGTAAGGAGTTCTTGATTTAACATTAATTTGATTCTTTGACTCATATTACCATCTAAAAATGCTTGAGGCCCATTTATATTAAAACTTGTACTTATTTCATTTTGTTGTTATATGATGACACTTAAGATTTGATATAAAGAAAAGAAAGACTGAAACATACATTGGTCATTGAAGTTGTTTATAAAGCCTTTTAAACTTTATAGTAATACAGAACATTTTGGAAATAATCCAAAAGATATATCAAGAATTTAAAAAAGAGTCTAATATAATTAGGAAATAATACTGCCTATACTATGCAAATTAAGTTACTCTTCTTCAACAAGAGGAGGCTTGAATGGATATTAATGGCACTGCTTATTTACTTGAATTTTCATTATTAAAACACTTGAGCCATTAGCTAATTAATGCAAAGTACATTTGTGAGTTGTGGAAGAGAAAATAATGTTGCTAGAATGCATCAAAAAGTGATTTGGTTCCAAGAGTCAACTGAGCTCCCAGCAGCGTCCGCCTCTTCAGCTCTGGCGGGGACTGCATCCCGTGGTGCTCAAGCATGTCCTCCAAATGTCACCTTCCTGTTTAATGAGATCTTCCTTCTAAACTTGTGTTGAGTTTGAATTGCTTCTAAATCAATTGAGTACTCTTTTTAGAAAAGTATAAACACAAAGATTTAGGGGTTGTTTTGAACTGATATGGAGTAAAAATTAATAATATGCTTTAATCAAGGTAAAACACGACTACCTATAATTATTTACTATAATAATGTTTTTCATATTTGAAGGTGATCTATATATTTTACCCACACCCTAGACCAGTGGTTGGCAAACTGGGGCTCGCGAGCCACATGCAGCTCTTTGGCCCCTTGAGTGTGGCTCTTCCACAAAATACCACGTGCGGGCGCACATGTACAGTGCGATTGAAACTTCGTGGCCCATGCGCAGAAGTCGGTATTTTATAGAAGAGCCACACTCAAGGGGCCAAAGAGCCGCATGTGGCTCGTGAGCCGCAGTTTGCCAACCACTGCCTAGACCAGTGATGGCAAACCTTTTGAGCTCGGCATGTCAGCATTTTGAAAAACCCAAACTTAACTCTGGTGCCATGTCACATATAGAAATGTTTTGATATTTGCAACCATAGTATAACAAAGACTTATATTTTTGATATTTATTTTATATATTTAAATGCCATTTAACAAAGAAAAATCAACCAAAAAAATGAGTTTGCGTGTCACCTCTGACACGCGTGTCATAGGTTCGCCATCACTGGCCTAGACCAAGGCTTCTCCACCATGGCATTCTTGGCATTTGGGGCTGGATAGTTCTTGGTTGTGGGGCTGTTCTATATATTGCAGGATGTTTCCAGCCACCCAGCCTCTACCCACTGGATAGTAATAGCAAAGCCCCCCTTTCCATTTGTCACAACCAAAAATGTCTCCAGACATTGTCATGTCTCCATCTCATTTCTGGGCAAAATTACCCTGGTTAAGAACCACTGACCTCGCCAAAGATTGAGACAGAACCTGTATACTTTATCATCTATTATTCTAGTTAGTAATCAAAAATCATAATTTAAATAGGCAGCCTGTTGATATCACTTCTGGTATTATTTTTCTTTAGAATTATATTTATTTATTAATATTTTATGGGGAAGAAATAGCAAGAGTCAAATGTTTGCTATATGATTTGATAAATTACTTGATCTCTACGAGCTTCAATTTTCTTGTCATAGGAATAGTTTATGTAAGGTACTGAATACCATCCTAGTTATATAATTACTAGAGGCCTGGTGCACAAAAATTTGTGCACTCAGGGGGGTGGTCTCTCAGTCCAGCCTCTACCCTCTTGCAGTCTGGGACCCCTCAGAGGATGTCCACCTGCTGGCTTATGCCTGCTCCCTGGGGGATCAGGCCCAAGCTGGCAGTCAGACATCCTTCTGGCAGCCTGGAAGCCTTCAGGGGATGTCCACTTGCCAGCAGGGAGCAGGCCTAAGCTGCAGTCGGACATCCTTAGTGCTGCTGAGGAGGCAGGAGAGGCTCCCACCACCACCGCTGTGCTGGCAGCCGTCAGCCTGGCTTGTGGCTGAGCAGAGCTCCCCCTGTGGGAGCGCACTGACCACCAGAGGGCAGCTCCTGCATTGAGCATCTTCCCCCTGGTGGTCAGTGTGTGTCATAGTGACCAGTCATTCCCAGTCGTCTGCTGTTAGGGTCAATTTGCATATTACCCTTTTATTATATAGGATTACTAAGTTTTGGGTTATTATGAATGATTATATTAAATTGTATTGTGATTTAAAATAATTTTTCCTTCCCTCTGGAAAGATTTTATATTTTCATCCCATGGGTTTCCTATATGACTTGCCTGGGCCAATAAATTGTGAGTGAAAGTGGCCACTTTTAAAAAGTAGCTTTAAGAACTATTGTGTAGTTCTACAACCTTTCCTCTGGTTCTCTCTTGAGATTAGCAATATTTCAGGTAGGGGCTGTTCCTTTAGCCTGGGTCCCAGAATGAAGAAGACATGAAGCAGAACCTAACCAACCTGTGATAGATGTATAACTTGAGCTAGAAATAAAGTTTGGTTGTTCAGAATGAATGAGTACTAAGGTTTTTTTATTTTGTTTTCAATTGCAGTCTCACTTGGCCTAAGCTAATTGATAAGCAACTTACCAAATATTTCTTGATCACTTATCACATTCCAGACATTATAGTCTGAATAAAAAGATCAGCAAAACTTTCTGTTAGTGTTTTAAAATATAGATTCTAGTGATAGAAAAAGGAATCTGGAAATGGTAGGCTCGTTTCTTTGTTATTTGAAATCTCCCTATTTGGGATTCTTAAGGAATCACAGTTATTTTTTTTACTGGGTTAGTTAGGGTAAATCTATTCTATTGATAATGATGCTATCTTTTATGGATTTTCTGAAAGCTCTTTCTTGCTATGGAACACATTCCTAACTGATAAATTAGGACACTCAGCTTGTCCAACAGTTATGAATCCATTATCATCATATCATCATCATCATCGTCGTCATCATTACTATTATATACCAAGTTGTTCTGCTCTCATAACTATACTGAGATAGTCTCATCAATCATAAATATGACATATGGCCTCATCAATCATAACTGTGACATATGGCCTCAACCTCAAAGGCATACCTGTATAGCTACTCTGCCCAATTTTGTAGCCATGAGCCACATGTAAATGCAAATTAAAGTTAAAATTAATAAAATTTAAGATTTAGTTCTTTAGTCTCAGTAGACACATTTAAAGTGGTCAAAACTACATATGCCAAGTAGCTACCATATTTCACTGTGCAGGAGATACAGAATATTTTCTTCATCACAGAATATTCTGTTGCAAAGTGCTGCTCTATAATAAAGTTCTGCCAAGCTTCAAAATGCCTAGCAGTTCTAATGTAAGGAAGGTCCACATTCTAGGGTTGTTTAAAAATATTAATAGTTACTTATCTATTTTTGTTGTAAACCAAATGTTTTATCTCTTCATTGATAGATTTTATATTTAGAATGGGAAATATAAAAATGAATAAATTGAAAATAGTGACTCTAGCCCTGGCCTGGTGGCTCAGTTAGTTGGAGTGTCATTCGGTACAGCCAAAGGTTGCAGGTTTGTTCCTGGTCAGGGCATATACCTAAGTTGCAGGTTCAATTCCCAGTTGGGGCACTTACAGGAGGCAACCAATCGATATTCCTCTCTCTCTCTCTCTCTCTCTCTCTCTCTCTCTCTCTCTCTCTCTCTCTTTCTGCCTTCCTTTCTCTCAAAAATCAATAAAAACAAAAATCATAAAAATCAATAAAAATGAGGATTAAAAATATAATAATAACTCTAGATTTGCCTAAAATTCAGTGGAATAACCTAAAACTTTGATCCTTTACTGCTACTACAAAATTCAAGTAAATGCATAAAATAAACAAGACAGCAGCCTCTCAGAGATTTAATGCCACTTTCTGTGCCAACCATTCTATAAAATATTGATGAGGACATTTGTGGTAATAAATGTTAATACATTCTCTTGAACATGTGAACACTGGCTGATGATTCTTTATAGTGACATTCAGTGGTAGGAAGAGTTTATTAAAACAATATATTAATTTTGGGGAAGCTAAAAATAATACTTAAGTTGATATCTGTGGTTTTAATAGCTTTCTACTTATTTTTTTTTTAATTAGAGGAAACTAATAGTTTGTAGCAAAAAGTGTTTGAAACCAGGAACCAAAGTACTGGGTCCATGAAGTAAGTACCTAAATCTTGCTGTCTCTTCTTCATGCTAACGTTACTAGGGTGAGGAAAGAGTAACAAGCATTATATGGGCCTTCTGTATAAAACTGAGAGATACACTAATCCATGCTACTGAGTGAACGTGATTTAAAATATGGCATCACTAAATATATGCTATTGAGAGACAGGTCAAGAAAGTCTCTGATATACTAAAACCAAGTCTAATTTGCATACATGCAACAAATATCCTCAGGAGAGAAATAATTGAATGGATACTTTCTTCTTCTATCTCTTGATGTAACAACTATGGTTTATAAAATTTATTTTCTATTTCTTAGACAACTCAAAAATGAGAGCATGATTTTGAAGTTTCTTTTTTCACCAATCTAAGTCATGTAACTGTTGACATATGTGTAACTTAACTGTTAGGATATTTGCAAATACTAAAAAAATTTGCCTTCTGTGAAGTTAACAATTTCGTTTGATATTTTTATTTATGGCCATAAGAATGTAAAATTATCTTTTTGGAAATTGGATAGTGAAAATAGAGAGAAATGCTCTCTGGCAATCTATAGTCAGATTTAAAAATTGAAACCAATGATTCCTATAAAGCTGTAAAGGCAGGCCAAGAAGATTACTGTAAGGCCTCAGCTTGTCTGGTCCTGTTGGCGGTGAAAATGGCACCAGAGGTTAGAGTGAGGTTCCACAACCTCAGTATTTGAATTCTGGCGGAGAAAGAGTTCAGAGCCAACACTCAAACTATAAGAGAAAGTTGATTTAAAAAGTCACAGAGGTAGAAGAAATGAGCCGTAGAAGATACTGGCTCAGGAAACAAGTTACAGAGGCAAAAGAAGGGCCTTTGGAGCTTAGGCAGGGGGCGGGGGAGGAGGGGTAGAGAAAGAGAAAGAGAGAAAGAGATGCAAGGAAGTTACTAAGCGATGAAACTTGAGAGATGAAAGAGAGAGGAAAGATGCAGGCGAGCTCTGGAGAGAGAGAGAGAAAGAGAGAGAGAGAGAGAGGGCATTCATGGTTCCTGTCACATTGCGGACGGATCACGAGAATTCTCACTTCATATCACATGGTGTTTTACAAAGTATCATACTTTAAAAAGATATTAGTTTGTGAGAACATGTAATAAATAACTTCAAAATGCAATGGGTATTCAATTTTAAAGTGTGCCTGTAACGTTTATGTAAAGCGTTTTTTGTTTCAATAGAAGCTTATCTGGCCACAGGGTAAAGCTAGCAATGTGACTACTGGAACGCAATGTGTTAAAGGCTTTTATCTGGAGGCCTCAGGGAAAGATCTCAATAGAAGATCCATCAGCTTTCCAGGTGTGTCCCCTCAGGGCTGTGGTCTCCACTAATTGGTGGTGCCAGGAGGGGGGGGGGGGGGGTGTCATTATTCACTGAAGCTGGTCTTGATGTTAACCATGGCTTTGCTCTGTCTGATTTTGCTACTTCCCTGAGCCAGGAGCTGAACCTCAGCTGAGGCCTACAGGCATCGCCAGGGGTTAATGCTTGAGGCAGTGGTTGTGCAAGAGCTTGTAGTTTTGCCCATTTCTAGGCACCCAGCCTCTCCGCCCTGGTGACCTGGCCTATTGTTCCCACTGTGCCATGTCTATCTAACCGACTACTACAGCACAGCTCACTTACTCAGCAAATATGTGTGAAGCACCTTTATCGCGCAAATCTTTGTACTGCATACATTGAGGGGCCAAAGGAGTTAAAAATGAAACAACAAAACAATGCAACAGTTTGTCTACAGTCCCTAGCACTCATTTTAGTCTGACAGCATATTGGAATCACCTGGGAAGCTGTGATGACCTGAATGTGGTGTTCCCCATCCCACACGCCCCGAATTCAAATGCTAAAGCTTTACTCCCAATGTGATGGTATTGGAGCTGGGGAGGCAATTAGGGTTAGATGCAGAGCTCTTAAGGCAGTGGTTCTCAACCTTGGCTGCACATTAGAATCTCCTGGGAATCTTTTTAAAATCCTGATTTCTGGGCCTCTTCCTCCGGAAATTCTGTTTCTTTGTTATGGGGTGAGGCCACAACATTAGTAACAAAGAAACAGGATTTCCAGAGGATGAGGCCCAGAAATCGGGATTTTAAAAAGATTCACAGGTGATTCTAGTGTACAGCCAAGGTTGAGAACCACTGTCTTAAGGGCTGGGATTGGTGCCCTTATAAGGGGAGACACCTGAGAGCTCGCTTCTTTTCCTGCCCTCCCCAGTCCTTAGGTGGGAGCGCACAAAGCAAGATGGTGGCGGTCTCCAAGCCAAGAGAAGAGGCCTCGGGATGAAACCTTCTGGCTGGCACATTTCTCTTGGACTTCCCAACCTCCAGCATGGTAAGAAAGAAATTTTTTGTTGTTTAAACCATCTAGTCCATGGTATTTTGTTATGGCAGCCTGATATGACCTACACAGAAGCTAAAAAATATATATTTTAAAACCGGATAACAAAATCTCAAGCCCAATCCCACTTCCAGGCATTCTTATCTATTTTGTCTGGTTCTCAGGGTATTATATCCTAAGAGTGCGGCAGGTGATTATTCTACCACCAGGTTTGTGAAGTACTGCGCCAGGGAAGGGGTTTCCACATTTTTTTTCACCCATGAACTCCTCGGGGATATACTACTCCCCAAAGAAGCTTCTCTCAGTTAGTAGTGGGAAAGGAGAGGGCTGGGCACAGCGTTTGAAGCTTTAAAGAAACTACCTAGCTAAGCTGCTGTCTTCTTGCTTCTCATTGAGAGTCACTATGTAAGATAAAGAGCTGTTAGGGCAGAAAATAAAGATGTTATTTTCCGGAGAAGCTTTTTGAGACAAAAATTGTTACTTTGGTACTCAGGTGATAAATATTGGCCTTGTGTTTAATGGGAAGTGAATCTTCCTTATTCTCCATGACCTTTTATGGCCCCCACATTCTAAGATCAGAGCTAGAATCTTTGGGAGATCCGTGGAAAAGCTGTTGGAAATATAGAGTTCTCAGAAGGTGCACTTTCCTGGCAGGTGTGATACTTTCCCTTTGGGGAAGTCCTGCAAACCACTGCAAAACTTTGTCAGGAGAATGGGAGGTCTTGGCGTGCAGGCTGGAGCTGAAACAGGAATTTGGGGTTATTTACGTGACTAGATGCTTGTTTTGGAATAGCACTGTAATTTCTGGATGTCTAGATTTGGTCATTTATATTTTTGTGTGAGTTTAAGCTCATGTGCCATTAGTAATACTAATAATTTGGAAATTAAAGTCTAAGTTCCCATTAAGGGAGTTTTAATGTCTGGGATTACTGGGGAAGCCTCTTAATTAGCTCACTAGAGTCTGAAAGGGGAACAAAAGAAAAGAGAATGATTAAATAATGAGAGTGGCCAAAGAAGTGTGATTTTTAGCACGGAGAAGAGCGTCTGTTATCCCATGGTAAACTGGTAAATAAGCTGTGCTCTGGCTGAAATACTGTAAAACTTCCTCCGTCTCCTCCCCGAATCTTCAGTCAGGCCCATGAATGCTTCTGTTTGTTTTTGACCAATCTCAGGAGAACAGACTGAGTCCCACTTTTGAGTTAAGGCCAAAATGCAGCTGGAGGATATAACATGAATTCAGGATTTCAGAAAGCAATAAAACAAAACAAAATACAGATGTGAGCCCTCATGAACTTACAGATTTGGGATGCAAATTTCTTCTTAGGGTATAGAATGGAATTTTAAGACAGTCTTATGTAGATGATAGGAGTCAGGTGAGTTATACTATTTTCTGAGGAACACATTAGTGGAGAAAAAATGTGCTTTTAAATTTGAATTTTTTAAAAACGTGACCTATTATTGAACAAAGTAAAATGAACCCATTTTTTCCCCACTTGGACCCTGGTCTCACTTTCAGTATTTCATACACAAATACTTTATCCAGTGCCGTGTGAAATTTTAGTAATTCAATTACTTAGGAGACTTTGTGAACCTGCTTAAAGCCCTCACATCCTAGAGACAGTAAGATGTGTCTTCCCCTCCCCCTCACCCCCCCCCCCCCCCCCCCCCCGCCCCGGCACAAGCAATCAACACAGTAGTCTGTAAGGCTACTAACTGTAAAGCAGTGGTTCTCCGTGTGGGTGGTGTTGGGTGGGTCACATGCATCAGTTTCGCCTGAATCTTGTTGAAAATGCTCATTGTCGGGCCAACCCAGGGAATCAGAAGCTCTGGGAGTGGGTCTCGCAGTCTAAGCTTAAACACTCCCTACAGATGATTTGCAAGCAAGCTCCAATATGAGCACCATTGGTTTAAAACAACATCAGCTGTGGGAAAGTGCAACTGTGGCTGTGGAAACGGAGTATTCAGTGAACACCTGCACATAATAGGAGCAAGGATAATAGGCTTGGAGAATGCTCCCTTTGTGACAAGCATGGCTTTATAAACATTGATGAGGGACAGTGTGGCACAGTGATTAAGAGCATAGACTCTGGAGTCAGGCTTTAGGCTGAATCCTCACCCTTAAAATTTAAGAGCTCTATGGTTGAAAAGGAATTCTTTAAATTCTTTGTGCTTTAATTTATTTATCTGCAAAATTCCTAACTCAAAGAGTCTTTATGAGGACTAAATGAGTTAATATGCAAAAAGCATTTAGAACAGTGCCTGAAACAGAGGTATTAAAGTATTGGCTGTTATTTTTACATTTATCAATATATAATGTATAATTTTACATTGCACTATTAAAACCCCTTAACCCAAGTGTAAGTTCTGTATTATCCTTTTTGTATGCATACAGACAACATCTTAGTGTTTCAATAATTTGATGAATTAATCAAGGTCCTTTAAATTGCAAGTATCAGATCTAATCAAAATGCTCTGAATCATTTAAAAGAAAGGGATGTGTAGGGGGGCATATTTATTGATTTCCATAGCTAAAAATTCCAGAGGTAGAACTCATGCAAGGTCTGCATTCATGGGGTTCAAATGATGATTCTATCAGGACCTCTGTTCTTTCCAAGTCATTTATTCCGGGAGGAAAACTCCATACCCTGGTTTTATCTAACTTCTGCTAAGTCCTAGTTGAAAAGAGAGTGACGACGTTAATTCCTGTATCAGGACCCACAGAGTGGAGGGCACCCCAGTGGCTGGTCCACATCACAAATCTAAAACTAAGTTACCTAAGTTTAGGGATTCGACATAACCAGTCACAGTCCTCCAACTCAGTTTAGCCAGCTTTCCCTAGAAAATAAGGCCTTGAAAGGAAATGTCCTAGCCATCAATCATGCCTTGTTTCCCAGGTGCCTCTATAGAATTCCCTCTTGCTGCAAATGCGAATGTTTCACTACTTGTGATGCACTGTACTCCACCAATCCAGGATGGATTTCCTTAAACAAAGCATGTCAGACTCCTTACTAAATTGTTTTAGTTTTGTCATTTGAGGAGAGACTTTCTTCTTCTACTGATTGATAACCCCAGGCTTCTCTGATAAAGCCTGACTTCTATGATGTACTTGTCTTTGAGTCAAGTCCAGTTTAGTTAGCCTGAATCACATGACCATTCTCCAGCTGAGGTGGGGTCAGATCAATCAACCCACACCCTCTTGTCTCAGAAGGAGGGGGGAAAAAACCTCAGGGGTCAGCAACTAGAAAGAAGGGAAATAATGGCAGGAATGAAGACAACATTTGCCTAAGATTACCCATGTTTCCAGTGAAAAGCCACGCTTCAAAATGAGGTCTGTTTTCAATGGAAGGCAGTGCCCTTAAGTGCTCCCCCATACTACCTCTTGTGATTAAACATTTTTCCTGTTCACTATGTTCTAACCAAGGTCCTAGGAATGTAAACCTGTTTAAGACATACTCCTGCCTTGAGGAGCTCTATGTAATGGTGGAGACAAGTGTAAAGATTAAATAATGGAGCTGTGATTAAGGTGCTCAGGAAGAGGCATGAAGGCCTCATTAGCAGCAATTAGAAGTACTTCCTATATGATCATTAATCACCAACCCACACATCTGAACTCCAGGATCCCACCTTCCTTTGCCAAGGAGCACCAGGGGAGAGAATATGTTAACACACAAGATTTATGTCCTAGAGGAAGGAGAAATTGTCCCCAGCTATTCTAATTTGACTTAAAGGAAAAATTGTTGGACAATTTCAGGGAAGTTAATGTACTAGATAGACAAAATAGGGAAAAAGAAAGTAAATAAAATTACAAAAAATTACACCATAGCACAATGATGCATTTGAACAGATGTTCTTCAAATATGGTGATCTTGATCATGAAACCCAACATTTTTCTCCAAAAAATATTTAAATGCTTCAAGAGATCCTAAGCTTACTCACAAGGGAATAAAAACAAACTCATTTTTCTTTGGCACTTAATGGTGAAATTGTTCATTTAATCTAAAAATGACACATGGGGTACAACCAGATCTACCTGGATAAAGACTTGAGAGTGAAGCTCCACTGAACTCCAATCTGAGTTCTTTCTGCATTTGTATTAAATGTTGTGCTTGGCTTACAAGACAGGATGATCACACTATAGTAGACAAAGCAGAATTTTTCATTCATTTCAAGTAAATTTTGTGAATTTATAATGAAAAATAAACACAAGGTGAATGGCACACAGCATTCCCTTAGTTACATTCCTGAGCTAATGTGAATAATAATGCTATCTCTGATTTGGAGTTAAGTGAAGATTCTGGTACAGACAAAGATGAGAACTATTCTGGCATTTTACTCAACTTTAGATATTTGTGAGCCCATAAGCTATAAATTCCAAGACTGTTGTTCAGCACTGTAGACATTCAAACTGTTCATAATGGACTTGTTTAGCTACTGTTCTGGTTTGGAATATTCTCTAGCAAGAGCCACAGTCCTGTGCTCAATCAGTGGTCTCATTTTGCACAATCTGTCATGGACATCTGCTAAGGAAAATTTTGGACTTAAAAAAAAAAAGCACCAAAGCATTCAGACCTCAACTGACTGCAAAGATGAATACAGGAAATTTAAAAATCAACTCTACATACTTTGAACATAAACAATGAAGAGTATATTTCTATTTGGTATTGAACCAAATAAAATATTGGTCAATATATTCAATTAAGTTGCTAATGATTTTTGTAGAATAATTGGCTTCACTAATTCAGTAGCTTAGGTGTAGACAGATGTTGGACTGAATGTTTGCAGCCTACCTCCAAATTCGTATGTTGAAGCCCTAACATCCATGTGGAAATATTTAGAGTAAGAAAAGGATTGCAAGGCCTGGGCCCTGATCTGGTAGGATTAGTGTCCTTCTAGGGCAGCGGTTCTCAACCTTCCTGATGCCGCGACCCTTCAATACAGCTCCTCATGCTGTGGTGGCCCCCAACCATAACATTATTTTCGTTGCTGCTTCATAACGGTAATTTTGCTACTGTTATGAATTGTAAATATCTGATATGCAGGATGTATTTTCATTGTTACAAATTGAACATAGTTAAAGCATAGTGATTAATCACAAAAACAATATGTAATTAAATGTGTTTTCCAATGGTCTTAGGTGATGCCTGTGAAAGGGTCGTTCGACCCCCAAAGGGGTTGCGACCCACAGGTTGAGAACCTCTGTTCTAGAAAGAGAGACCAGAGAGCTCACACATTCTGTGAACTGTCAAAAGAAAGGCCATGTGAGCTGAAGCCAGTTTGGATCAGTGGATAGAGCATTGGCCTGCGGACTGAAGGGTCCCAGGTTCGATTCTGGTCAGGGCATGTACCTTGGTTGCGGGCACATCCCCGGTGGGAGATGTGCGGGAGGCAGCTGATCGATCTTTCTCTCTCATCGTTGTTTCTAGCTCTCTGTCTCTCTTCCTTCATCTCTGTAAAAAATCAATAAAATATATATATATATATATATTTTTTTTTTTTAAAAAAAAAAAGAAAGGCCATGTGAGGAGAAAGCTATTTGGAAGTCAGGAAGAGAACTCTTACCAGGAGCCAAACCCTACTAGAACCTTGATCTTAAACTTCCCAGTCTCCAGAACTGTGAAAAAAAAAAATTTGGTTCTGAACCCCCCAGCCTACGATATTTTGTTATGGCAGCCAAGCTGACTAATATAATAGATAAGGTCATGTTCATATATATGACTATTATATAGGCCTATCCATATATTAATGAATTGATATTATAGATCTTATTAAATATCCATTACTAGATTGATTGATTTATAGTGATAATTATTTTTCCAGATGTACCATTCTAGTAGCCCCTTTAATAAACAGAAATGACATTTCATGATATTGTTTACACCTAAAATTAAATTTTGTAATTATTCATTGGGGGTAAACTTCATACTATTTTTTAATCAATATTTATTATTAAGAGTATTACAGAAGTCCCCCTGTTTCCCCTCAATGCCTCCCTCCACCCGGTACCTGCCCCACTCCAGGCCTTCACCACCCTACTGCCTGTGTCCATAGGTAATGCATATATGCACATAAACACTTTGGTTAATCTCTTCCTGCCACCCTCTTCTCCCCTTCCCTCTGAGATTCATCAGTCTGTTCCAGGCCTCTCATTCTCTTTTATTCATCAGTTTATGTGTTAGTTATATTCCTTCTTCATTTATTTGATTTTTATATTCAATTGTTGATAGATATGTATTTATTGCCATTTTATTGTTTATACTAGAGGCCCGGTGCATGAAATTCATGCACAGGGTGGGGTTGTCCCTCAGCCCAGCCTGCACCCTATCCAGTCTGGGACATCCCTATCACAATCCAGGACTGCTGGCTCCTAACCACTTGCCTGCCAGCCTGCCTGATTGCCCTTAACTACTCTGCCTGCCAGCCTGATAGCTCCCTAACCACTCCCCTGCCGGCCTGATTGACACCTAACAGCTCCCCTGTCAGCATTATTGTCCCAAACTGCCCTTCCCTGCTGGCACAATCACCCCCAACAGCCCTCCCCTGCAGGCCCAAATGCCATCAAATGCCTTCCTCTGCAGGGGTGAGGGGACTGGGGGACTAAGGCTGGATGAGGCTGGATGCTGCAGGGTGGGAGCACTGATCATCTCAGTCAGCCAAGCAGCGCTCCCACTGTGGAAGAACACTGACCACCAGGGGGCAGCTCCTACATTGAGTGTCTGCCCCTGGTGGTTGGTATGGGTCATGCAACTGGTTGACCAGTTATTCTGGTCATTCCGCCTTTTGGTCACTGGGCTTTTATTATATAGGATTTTCTTCCCCTTCTCCCTCCTCTGTCCTCCCTTCTCCCAACATTTCATGTAGTACTGGTTTGGTTGTAATGAACTCCTTTAGCTTTTTATTGACTGTTAATTATAAATAATAGTTTTGCTGGGTAGAGTAATCTTGGTTGTAGGTCCTCCAACCATACTATTTTTCACCCAAACAAATAACCATGAATTTTACTTAGGAGATATTTAATAATTAGTTTTTGAATAAACAGTAAAAAAGTGTTAGTATATTTATGTCTTTTGACTATAGTTCAAGAATTAAGATATATATTGTTTAGGTATAGTTAACTGAAATGACAAAAAAAATTCAATTTATTCAATTAGAGCCCAGATACTAAAATATACGCAGTCGCTCCAGAGGCGGGTTTCTGGGTTCCCAGGGAAAGCGCCCTCCCCGCCTGGCTCCCAGGGAGAGTGGGGTCAGAGGGAAAGCACTTCGCCTGGAGCAGAGCACCTGTCCTATGCAGGGCTCATGCCTCTGATCCTGCCCTCAGCAGCCCCAGCGCCAAGGTGGTGGGCCTTGGGGCTGCTGGGTGCCTGCCCCCACTGCGGGTTTGTGTCTCTGATCCTGCCCCCAGCAGCCCCCCACACTGTGGTGGCCGGCCTTGGTGATGCTGGGATCAGGGCCCCCTGCGGGTTTGTGTCTCTGATCCGGCCCCCAGCAGCCCCAGCGCCATGGTGGCAGGGCTTGGGTCTGCTGGGTGCTGGGGCTGCTGTGTGCCAGTTCCTCAGGTTTGTGTCTCTGATCCCCACAGCAACCCCAGCATCACAATGGCGGGGCTTGGGGCTCCTAGGTGCCTGGGCTGCTGGCTGCCAGTCCTTTGGGTTTGTGTCTCTGATCCCCCCAGCATCACAATGGCCGGGATTGGGGCTGCTGGGTGCCCGACTCCCCTGCATGTTTGTGTTTCCAATCACGATAAAGCAGGATAAGCATAATGTTGAGGATTATGGGGCTAACATTGAAGTAGCAAATTGTCTCTGGAGAAGAACTGGGATAAGAAGGATTGAATTTGGTATTATTTGAGTTGCCATTACGATTGTGTATAAAAGCATAATATGCTAATTAGACCAGACTTCCTTCTGGATGAAGCTGGGGCTGCAATGGAAGCTCTGTCCCGGGTGCCTGCCAGGAGCTGGAGGGAAGCCTGGGTCCCAGGTGCCAGAGGGAAGCCAGTGAGCGCAGTCAGGGGAAGGAAGGCGTACTCTTGCACAACTTTCATGCATCAGGCCTCTAGTAAAAGTTAAAAGACTGTATTTAGAAACAGTTTCAACTGTGTAAGTGCATCAAACATGAAATTAAAATCATTTTTACATCTCATGATTTCATAAATATTTGCCTTATCAGGGATCATTATCTTTTAGCTGAAACCTTGCCTTGTTTTTCTAATAATAGCACTAACAGGTATGTTGTTGTTTTTTATTGACAATCCATATTTTCTTGCTTTCCAAATCTGACAAAGCACACACTCATTATAGGATTTCTGCCTGGAGTTACAATGCCCTGGCACAGAGCTTTCCTGGGTATAAAACCACCGGGCTCACAGGAGAGCTGAACCTGATTTCAGTTGGCATCGTGATGTTCTTAGCTTGAAGCCCTTTTAAAAAGGAAAGTCAAGAAGTATGCATTTGGGGTCTGGCTGGGTAGCTTATATGGTTAGAGTGTTATCCTGATAGGCCAACGTTGTGGGTTTGGTCCACAGAACACATGCAAGAATCAACCAATGAATGCATAAATAAGTGGGAATAACAAATCAACGTTTCTTTCTCCTCTCTCTTACTCTTTCCTTCTCCCCCGCCCCTTCCTCTTTTTAAAAAAATATCAATTTTAAAAGTAGTATAAATTTTAAGAATATGGCCCTGGTAATATTGCCAGGCATGGCATAGAGCGTGTGTGGGACTCTTAGAAGCAAAATGGATTCCAACCCTACTTCTGAGAGGCAGTTATGCGTATACAGGGCAGGCCGTTCTCTGAAGCCAGGAAGCAGGAGCTTTCATCCTCCGGAACTGTAATAGAAAACTTCGAGAGAATGAATGAGCATCAGGGTGCTGGAGGAGTCCACAGCCTCTCATAATGGTGTTTTTGTTGGTACAAGGCTAATCTAAATGTTGCCCTGAACTCAGTGTTGTGCATTTTTAGGCACAGTTATACTTTTCCATGTGTTTTACTTCATAAAAGCAAACACCTTTATGTTCCCTTAAAATGAGGATCTTCTATTTGAATTGCCTAGTGAAGGCAAAGAATGCTACCGCAGAAACGCATTGAGCGTAAGTGCTGCACATGCATATGCTCTCTCCCCCAGTCTCTGTGTATTCATCATCTATCCATCTGCATGTCTGTCCACTTACCTTCCCACCTGTGTTAGTCGCTCAGGCTGCTGTACGAACTTATCATAGACTGGGGGACCTCAACCACAGACTTTCATTTCTCTCTGTTCTGGAGGCTGAGAAGTCCAAGGTGAAGGCAGGTTCATTCCCCAGTGATGCTGCTCCTTATGGCTTTCAGACTGCCGCCTTCTGTGGTGTCCTCACGTGGCAGAGGGGCAAGGCCTTGTCTCTTCCTCGTATTTTAACAGCACTAATCCCATCACATCAGCTCCATCCTTCGGAACCCTTCTAAACGTTATTGCTTCCCGAAGGCCTCATCTCCAAATGCTATCACATTGTAGGATAGGGCTTCAACATCTGAATTTTTGGGGTTGAGGGTATGTGTGTTTGTGTGTGTGGGGGGAGCGGGGGGGGTGTAGAATTCAGTTATAACACTATATTCTGCCTACCTCCCTATTATCCGTATGTTAATATATTCTGACGTATAGAACAATAACAAGGGGCTTTATATGTCACTTTATTTTGTTCTTCCAAAATTCTTGCAAGGTAAATAGGCCAGAGAAAAAGCACCAAGTTCACTGAGATATTTGGAAGTCAAGAAATGGTGGTGCAGGCAATTTAACCCACATCTTCTCTGTCCTCTCCTCCCACTGGGCTCTGTTCCAGCCACATTTGTTCACTCACTGCTCCCTGAGCACATGCGGCATCCTTCCGCTGGGGCTCTCAGGGATGATTTCCATTCTCTGGAATGCTTTTTCCTCTGATGTTTCACACATCCGTCTAGACCAGCGGTTCTCAACCTGTGGGTCACGACCCCTTTGGGGGTCGAATGACCCTTTCACAGGGGCCCCCTAAGACCATCGGAAAACACATATATAATTACATATTGTTTTTCTGATTAACCACTATGCTTTAATTACGCTCAATTTGTAACAATGAAAATACATGCTGAATATCAGATACTTATGATTCATAATAGTAGGAAAATTAGTTATGAGGTAGCAACGAAAATAATGTTATGGTTGGGGCTCACCACAACATGAGGAACTGTATTAAAAGGTCGTGGCATTAGGGAGGTTGAGAACCACTGTTCTAGACTCTTCATATCCCACCATCTCAGTGAGGCTTATCCTTTCCACTGATTCAATGAAAACACTGCTTCTCTTTCCCAGAATCTCAGAAGTCAGTCCTCCACATACTGCTTTATTCCTCATGGCAGTTGTTATTGCAGATAATTGACATGTGTTTATTACTTCTCCCCTCACACCCTCCCCCCCCCCAACCACACCCACCCAAACCAGAATGTAGGCTCCACAGAGTCAGGAATTTTGTTTTGATTAAGTCTAGTAGTGACCCTATAGAACTGTAGGGTCATCCAGAATGGGGCAGAATTTTAACTTGTATGATGTAATATTTTAGCACTTTAGATTAGAGCCAGGCTAGTTATTAAAGAAGATCTTTTCTGATATTTCTTAGCAGCCTGGTAAATTCTAAGTAAACATAAATTGTCAATAATTACAATTTAATTACAATAATTACAGAGCAGGCATGAGTTCTATCTCATTTTGTTCCTCCAGATTCAAGGAACTAGATGCCAAATTCATCTTTTCTGGGTGAAGTGGAAACGCGTTGGGGATGACTGGCCTAAGTCTAAGTTAAATAAGCCACACACACACTCACTCACTCACTCTCTCTCTCAAACATCTTTAAAAACTAAAACCATGAAGTGTGGCTTTCTTTTTTATTTATTATTTTAACTGATTTCAGAGAGGGAGAGAGATAGAAACATGAATGATGAGAGGGAATCATTGATTGGCTGCCTCCTGCATGTCCCCTACTGGGGTTCGAGCCCGCATTTGCCCTTGAGTGGAATCGAACTCTGGACCCCTCAGTCCGCAGGCCAACGCTGTATCCACTGAGCCAAACTGGCTAGGGCTAAAGTGTGGTTTTCTATACACATTAGAGATTCTCTAGCCTCAACTGAGGTCAGAGTGTTGGGAGAGGAGAGAGGAGCATAGAGGGAAGAGGCAAGAGTGTGTCCCCCATCGCTCTCTCTTCTGGACCTTCCTTCCTCCTGGACTGTCATTCCTTACACTCAAAACGAGATTTCAGGAGTCAGCATGTGCAGCCATAAATTGCTGCTGCTTCTGCATCCCAGTCACTGGGACACAGAGCATTTTTCATAGTTAATTCTGGCTCAACACATCTCCATTGATATGCCAGCTCTTCCCCTACGATAAAGACACAGGAGCAGAGGCAGATGAACAGTAATAAGGTTTTATTTAATGCATAGTTGGACAATAAATACATAGATGAGGCAAATGAATAGGGGCAAAAGAAGCACCTATAAATGCTAGTAATCATGAGGCAGGGGTGGTGTCCATAGCCTCAGTGTCATTCAACTGAGATTTGGGGCCAGAATGGACTAAGAGACCTTGATGAGGAGGTGTTGTATCCATAGGTTCACTCTCATTGTTGCTGGGTCGGGGGCCTGGCTGGAGACCATGATGAGGAGACATAGTCTGCTTATCCTTTGTGTCATTCTTCCTTGATCTGGGGCCATGCTGGGGATCTTGATGAGGAGACATACTGTTCTTACCCTTTGTGTCATTCTTCCTGTTTTGGGGGCCAGGCTGGAGACCTTGATGTGGAGGTGTCGTGTCCATAGGTTCACTCTCATTGTTGCTGGGCCTGGGGCCTGGCTGGGGACCTTCATGAGGAGATGTAGTCTGCTTATCCTTTGTGTCATTATTCCTTGATCTGGGGCCAGGCTGGGGACCTTGATGAGGAGATGTAGTGTCCTTATCTTTAGTGTTATACTTCCTGGATTGTGGGCCAGGCTGCGGACCTTGATGAGGCGACATTGTGTCCTTATCCTTAGTTTCCTTCTTCCTGTTTTGGGGTCCAGGCAGGGGACCTTGATGAGGAGGTGTTGTGTCCATAGGTTCACTCTCATTGTTGCTGGGTCTGGGGCCTGGCTGGAGCCTTGATGAGGAGATGTACTGTCCTTATCCTTTGTGTCATTCTTCCTTGATCTGGGGCCTGGCTGGGGACCTTGATGAGAAGGCATATGGACCTTATCTTTTCTGTCATTCTTCCTGGGTCTGGGGCCTGGCTGGGGACCTTGATGAGGAGAGATAATGTCCTTATCCTTAGTTTCATTCCTCCTGGGTCGGGGGCCAGGCTGGGGACCTTGATGAGGAGACGTGTTGGGGGCCAGATGTAAGCTGGCAAGGTCCTTGCACCTGTAGGGGCTAGCAAGGCTGGGACCCTTACCCACACAGTTTTCCCAGACTTCTTAGGATGGCGATTATCAATAGAATGAGAGCAACCTTTGTAGAATAAGAACAGCCTTTCATGGCTTACCAAGAAGTCTGTAACTATTTACTGAGATTTGCTGTACTGAGAACTTGTCCTTCTGCTGTGTCTCTCCCTTAGAGATTAAGAGGAACAAAGCATACATTCCTCTTGACAGACCTCCGATTCAGTGTGTTGTGTATAAACGAGATTGCATGACTAATAAACTCGCTTCAGTTCATTGAGAGAACTGGGGTCCTCCCGACCCCGCTTTCCTGTCTTTCTTTCTTTTCTCAATTCCCACCTCCCTGCCTCAGCCCGGCTCAACCCTGTCAGGCTCGCCCTGACAGATCTGGCACCCGAGCTACGGGTCTGAGGAACTGGGAAAAAGACAGTGAGTAACTCTGTGAGTAACTCTCCGTCGGGCTTGGAGAGATGACGTGAGGATCTCCTCTGGATAAAGAGTGCACTTGTTAAGGTAAGGAAGGAGCAATTTTTTGATCATCGGGAGTAAAGCATGGGGCAATTAGAATCTAGAGAAAATGCCCTTTATGGGCAAATGTTAAAGTTTATGCTCAATAGTAGAGGAACTAAGGTTAATGACAAGAAAGTAGAAAATTTTTAAAAATTCATTCAGGAGGTCTGCATTTCCTTATCAAATTTAATTCGGGATTGTTTGGATCCCAGGCATGACCATAATCAACCGTCTCTTAAGCCAGAAAAAAAGGAGAAGCAGTGTGATAGCACAAAACAGGAGTCTAAAAAAGACAGTATATTAAAAAGAAATAATGTAACTTTTAAAGATAATTTAACTCCTCAAGATGAGGAGGATTTTGAGGAAGCTGCTGCTCTTTGTCATAATGATAATACAGGTATTGTTCAGGCAAAAGAGGAGGAAGAATATTTTTCTGCTGGAACTGAAGAGGGCAGTGATATAGAGGATGTGTTGGAATGCTTTTTAGAAACATTAAAGCTTCTTGGCAAGAAAAAGAGAAGCCGCGAGGGCCGTTCCCGCCTCTCTCTGCTGCCTTGTGTAGCACCAGTTCCACTTTCCCCTCTCCAGATGGCTTTGCAGGAGGCACGAAAGTGTGGTGAGGAATTGGGCATTCACGCCTTCCCTGTTATGGAACAGGTGAACCCTCACATGGGACAGCGTGAGTGTGCTTATGACCCGCTTCCTTTTAAAACCTTAAAAGAGTTAAAAACAGCCTGTGCTCAGTATGGGCCCACATCCCCTTATACTTTAACCATCTTGGAAACTATGGCCTCAGAGGCTCTCCCACCTAATGATTGGAGAGCTATTGCCAAGGCTTGTCTATCAGGAGGGGATTGTCTCTTGTGGAAATCAGAATATGATGAAAAGGCTAAGGACCAAGCTTCTCGTAATCGAGCTGCCCAGATTGATATTTCTTATGAAATGCTGGTAGGAGAAGGAGTCTATGCTGATACCCACAATCAAATTCAATACCCCCAGGAAGCTTATGGACAGATTAATGGAGCTGGGGTCAGAGCCTGGAAAAAGTTACCCACCTCTGGTCAAAAAACAGAGGAGCTCTCAAAAATTATTCAAGGGCCAGATGAAAAGCATCAGGATTTTGTCTCTCGGCTATTACAGGCTGTTGGCCGAGTCGTGGTGGATGGAGAGGCTGGCATGTTAATAGTTAAACAGCTGGCATATGAAAACGCCAACACTGCCTGCCAAGCTGCACTGCGGCCCTATCAAAGACAGGGGACTCTCTCAGATTATATCCGCATTTGCGCAGATATTGGTCCCTCATATATACAAGGAGTCACCATTGCGGCCGTATTAAAGGGAACCACCATTGAAGGAATTCTTCAGCAGCAATTTAGCACAGGGAAAAGTCAAACACACAAGTGTTACACTTGTGGAGGAACAGGACACATAGCAAAACAGTGTCCTTCTAATAAAGGGATTAATAAAGGAAATGGCAAAGGTCCCAACCAACCTGGACTATGCCCTAAATGTAAAAAAGGAAAACATTGGGCAAATGAGTGTAAAACTAAGACAGATATCCAGGGAAATTCTTTGCCTTAACACCAGTCGGGAAACTACCAAAAGGGACCAGCCCAGCCACGGCAAATGACAGGGGCATTGTCTATTTACCCTCCTGTCCCTGTGCTGTCTCAAGGCCAGCAGGCTGCACAGCGCTCAGCCCGCCCCAGAGAGCAAAATAGATACAAGAGCTATTCCGAGCAGCCCCCGGGAGTGCCGGGCTGGACCTTGGATCCATAGGAATAAGACATTCTGTCTGCCCTGGGTGCTGCCCTTGCCTACTGAAATAAACAAAATATCATTAGATTTAAAACCTCCCACATAGAGAAGAAATGATGAATTCCTTGCATTCCCAATACAGCTACAGCAAATGCCACCGGATCTGAAATTTAAAAATACGTCTAGGATTTCTGTGCACGTGTAAAGAGAAAACTGGCCTGGAACTAAGGCGCGCATTGTCCGATTTTGGACATTTAGATGGAGTTTTGAGCTGAAATCTCTTTACAAATATACAAAATAAAACCCAAGACTTATTCTTTCCTAATAAAAATAGCAAAATTTGACCCAAAGGAAAAAAGATGCTGGCTAGATTCTAGCAGCAGGATTTGCATTTTCATAATAAAGAACAGATTTTAAATACTAATAAAGGATATTAAAAAGTTAATTTCAAGGCCGAAAAGGAAATTCAGTAAAATTATCTCTGTTACAAAAATTTGCTAAAGAATATGCCTTAAAATAATAAATTGGATTTAAATCTCAAGAATTATTGAAATATACTAATTATAAAAATCTAAGTAGCCCAGGTAAAAGATGGCTACGCCCTTTAATTAAGGCTGGATTCCCAAAGCAATTTCTAATAGAGGAAGGGCTAGCCTCCCTTCCCCCAACAGAGCAGGTAGGCCAAAAATTTCCTGCCAGTGACAATTTTTAAAGAGAGGCTTGCTTCTCAGTTTCCCATCCTTGGTAGAAAGAATGTAACTAATTTACATTTTAATGGTTACCTGTTTTCAGTCAATGACAGCCCAAAGCTTAGGAGTTTGCTAAATTAAATTAGATATTCTGAAATAACAAAATGCTAAAATATTAGTCTAAATTTCCCTCACGAAAAATCTAGAGGACAGAATTAAATCTATTGATTATGTCTTGTATTTTTGAAGTTTATTCTTAAAAATGTTACTGATTGAGAAATGCTAAATATTTAACTTGCCAGCTAAAAGTTTAAAGTTCTGGTTAAATAAATTGGGAGAAATCATATAATTATAATAAAATTTCAACATTTATCTAATTGAAAAAAGAGGATAAATTCTATAATCCCAACCAAAATTTTTATATACAAAGATCAGTTTTTAATTTTATTAATATCTCTTAATAATTATAAAATGTATATAATCTTTAAATTATATATACACATATATATTTAATAGTCTTTCAAGTCAGATTTCAAAACTATAACCAAGGAATGACTTTAGGACATTTCATGGGCCCTGAAATGTTTTCAAAAGTTTATTCTCTTTTCTTAAAGAATTTTTTAATAAAGCCAATTTAATATACTTGAAATCACATAGAAAGCTTTATCAAATAAATATTAATAAATATAAATTTTAAGTTTTTGCCTCTAAGAAAGGGCAAAACAAGTTATCTTATTTAATATTTCTTAAAATACAGCAATAGAATTTTAAGATATAATTTAAAATAACAAAAGCTCATTAATAATTTTTAATATTTTACAACAGCATATTAACATTTATTCCAAACAAGCTTACAAACTAATTGTTTGGCAGCAATTTAATAAGAACATGAAAGGATTTTATCCCTTCCACTGTATGGAAGACCCCCTAGGAAGGAACTTGAGCATTCTATATTGACCTCTCTTGCCCTTTTTGCCAAGGGGGTCCCTCTTCCAATTACCTATAGCTGTTACCTGAGCTCTCTGTTCATACTGAGGTTGAAGCCTCATGGTGGTTGGTACCATCGATCTGTCTCTTGCCCAATGGCGTAAGCTGGGCCCTCTCTGTAGAAGAAATCTGGGTTCCCCATGATCAATGCCGGGACCCCGCCAGCAGGTAAGGGGATCCCAAGGCAGTTACTGGGCATGGAGGCCACAGGGGCATACGCTACCAAGGAGACAGAACTAAACCTCACATCACCCTGTTTGGCCCCGGAGGATGGCTGGTTAGTCAATGACGGGTAAGACCCCTCAGGGAGGGGCAACCTAAGACAGGCACAGTCGCAGGGGGCCTCAGGAGAGAACTTGGGGGTCAACAGAGGTGGGGCACAGATCCTCACCCCCCCAAATATGCAGGGGTTTGAACACTCGCCCCTTCTGAGGGAGGTCTCCTGCCCCCATGGCTGCTGCGCTTCCCATGCCCAGCCCAGATTGGGACCCAGATAACAGAAAGAGACTTAGTCCAGCCGAAATCGATACCCAGATAACAGAGACTTGGCTAACAGCAACTACCATATATCTAAATCCAGCTTAACACCATGAATGCTCAGGGCCTTCTCAAGGATACAAAATGATCCTTTCCATTAATATTTACAGTATAAACTAAGATTGTTATTAAAGTATTAAATTTGACAGTAAAATAATAGTCAAGTTTTCAGATTAATTAAAAATAGCTTAAGAAGTATTAACCAAAATTATCATTTCATGGAAAAATTGCTTAACATAAAATAACCTAGCAGCAGTCATATTTTTGTACAAAAAATTAAAATTTAAAGTTATCTAGACTGCATTATATAATTTCCAAGTCTTCTAATAATTAAATTTAACAACAACAACAAAAAAAAGGTTGGAGGATAGTGGAAAGATAGTGGAAGAATACCATATAAGGAAAAATATCCTGTAACTAATTTACATCTAGAAAAAATTTTTTTTCATATGTAATGCTAACAGCAAGACACACATGAAAAACATACGTGGTGTCAAAATAAGCCAAAATAAATTCATTTGAGCAAAAATAATTATTAACCTTTGGTCGAGAATACATTTGTGTAATTTCAGAAAACAACTCCAAGACCATGTGGATTCCTGCAACAGAAGAGAATTATCAGGACTGCTCCAGCCACAGAATAGCAGTGGCCCCGTGAGACAACAAGAAGAGAAGCAGTCCAGAAATAAAGATGGTGAAGATGCCTTATCATGCTAGTGGTCAGCAGCTGTGCGTCGCTGCAGGTTGCCCAGGACCAAACCAGAGAGGGTCGAACCTGCATTGCCACCATTTGTCCACAATCCAAAACTGAAATATTACTGCTGACATGTACACATAAGAAACTGTCGGACAATGAAACATGAACTTCACCTAAAAAACAAAAAAGGGGGATCTGTTGGGGGCCAGATGTAAGCTGGCAAGGTCCTTGCACCTGTAGGGGCTAGCAAGGCTGGGACCCTTACCCACACAGTTTTCCCAGACTTGTTTGGATGGCAATTATCAGTAGAATGAGAGCAACCTTTGTAGAATAAGAACAGCCTTTCATGGCTTACCAAGAAGTCTGTAACTATTTACTGAGATTTGCTGTACTGAGAACTTGTCCTTCTGCTGTGTCTCTCCCTTAGAGATTAAGAGGAACAAAGAATACATTCCTCTTGACAGACCTCCTATTCAGTGTGTTGTGTATAAACAAGATTGCATGACTAATAAATTCGCTTCAGTTCATTGAGAGAACTGGGGTCCTCCCGACCCCGCTTTCCTGTCTTTCTTTCTTTTCTCAATTCCCACCTCCCTGCCTCAGCCCGGCTCAACCCTCTCAGGCTGGCCCTGACAGAGATGTACTGTCCTTATCCTTTGTGTCATTCTTCCTTGATCTGGGGCCAGGCTGGGGACCTTGATGATGAGGTGTTGTGTCCATAGGTTCACTCTCATTTTTGCTGGGCCTGGGGCCTGGCTGGAGACCTTGATGAGGAGACGTAGTCTGCTTATCCTTTGTGTCATTCTTCTTTGATCTGGGGCCATGCTGGGGACCTTGATGATGAGGCGTAGGGTCCTTATCCTTTGTTATATTCTTCCTTGACCTGGGGCCAGGCTGGGGACCTTGATGAGGAGACATACTGTCCTTATCCTTTGTGTCATTCTTCCTTGATATGGGGCTAGGCTGTGGACCTTGATGAGGAGGTGTCATGACCATCGGCTCACTCTCATTTTTGCTGTATCTGCGGCCACAATGGAGACCTTGATGAGGAGGTGTTGTGTCCATAGGTTCAATGTCATTCTTTTTGGAAATAGGACCAGACTGGTCAAGAAATTGATAAGGTGGTTTCGTGTCTATAGTCTCGGTGTCCTTCTTTCTGGACCTGGGGCCAGAACAATAAGGAACAACCTGATGAGGAGGCCTGGTGTCCAGGGACAGGGTGTCTTCAATCACAGAGCAAGATGGAGAGCAAGAAGGTTCAGGCTGAGTGGTATTATGGCCAGACAAATAACCATGAATTTTACTTAGGAGATATTTAATAATTACTTTTTGAATAAGCAGTAAAAAAGTGTTAATATATTTATGTCTTTTGACTATAGTTAAATACTTGAGATATATATTGTTTAGGTATAATTAACTGAATTGACAAAAGAAATTCAATTTATTCAATTACAACCCAGATACTAAAATATATCCCATGGATATTTGAGAACCTAATGAGTTAAATGGAGACCATCTTTACTAAATTTGTGATCTTATGTTCCTTTCATTTAATGATTTACTTGTAAAACTAGGTAAATGAAGAAAATACAAACTTCTGTTTGGATTTTTAACTTGGCCTTTTGGCACTCTAATTAGTTTAATAAACATACACTATGTATGCAATACCATGCAAACCATATTTCTTGCTAATAAACAGCTGCTGCTGAAACCATGTCCTTAAAACTAGTCCCTTTCTAAAACGAATCCTCCTTTTAAGCAGAAAGTGAACTAAGTAACTCTGTAGCCCTAGTTCCTATGTTACACTGTTCAGGGTCTTCCCTAGATTATGACCACCTATACGATAATAACGTTAAGTTCTCTATAAAACATATAATTAGAATCATTAGATTTATCTTCATTTGTATTGAAAATAATTCTGTTTTGGACGAACTTCCGAAGAGAAGCTCTCCTTGCAAGTGAAAAGCTCAGGCCCAAACGCCCGTGCTTATTCGGACCAGCCACATGGATGTCAGCAGTCGGCACTGTTGATGGCAGGTCTTCACGGTCACCCACAGATGCTCTTGAATACAGAGAACAGGTTGTTCTCAGTCATATGGTAAAATGTTCTCATCCTCTCTAAATATATTTGTGATAACTGATATGTCAATAGGCACTTTATATCTCACCAAATTTCTATACAATTTATTTTTCTCCAGTCCCAAACACTCCACCAAACAGTTAATTGTGTGTTTTCAGCACTCTCTTAACCCAATTAGGAGAGCTTACCTTAAGGAGCTCCATAGTGAATACTTTTAGAGAAATTTCCCATGGTCATATCCCTTACCTACTATTCTTCTGTAAATGCCCTTCAATAAGCCATAAAGCAGATAATCTAAACTTGCTAAATGATTGTAGAGCAGCTTCGTATGATGGAAAAAGACACTAATGTTGAATCAGAATACAAGTGGTTTAGTGTCTGTCCTCCTGCTGCTCAAAACAACAACTTGGACCAGTCTCTCAGATGTTCAGTTTCAGTTTCTCTACTTGTTTGTCAGTGGGAAGACACCTTTTTGGTTACTATATATCCAGTCACTTGTATCTATGTAGTAAGTTTATTAAGATCAATTTGAAGTTCAAATGAGATGTGTAAACTAAAAGATTATATACCATTAAAGTGTTATATAATACATGAATTGGTACAAGTAGTAGTAATCAGGACAACATCAAGATCCCATATCTCATGACCAGTATGTATTTGTTGAAAAGAAAAGGACCAAGAGTATCTTAGCATTTTTTCTACTCACTTCTATCTGCCACTTCTAAAAATCTTAGCAAACACTATAATTAAAGCAAATGTAGAATAACTTCAATAGTTAAAAAGATTGACATGAGTAAATTGGCTGTGTTTCCAGCAAGTTTCACTCATGGAAATTGTAACAATTGTTCTGATTATGTAATACATTTTATACATTCAATTGAACAGACTATTAAAATGAGGTGAAATGATTCGACACTAATGGAGAAATTGTCCAGGATTTACTCTTCATATTGAAAAGTGTACCCACATTTTAGGAATGGCCTTTGGAGTAGGAGGACCTGGTCTTTATAATTTACAATGTCTTTCATTCAAAATTTTATGATCTATTTCATTAAATGGCATTTATGAAGCAATTTTCATGTCTATCATTTGAAAAAGAATTGACCTCTTCAAAAGAGAGAACTTGAGAACTTTCTTCTCTTTGTGACATCTAGTAAAGGAACATAGTTTCATAGATAGAGGAATAAACCAAGTGATAGAGGATGGTTAATGACATTAATTAGAGCAGAGTCTGCATTTATAATATTGAGGGGTTTGGATCAACAAATCTCTATGGAGGAAAGCAATTTCAGTATGACACATCACTTATTTATAGCATATGAATTGGCACAAAAGCTCTATTGAGATCATTTAAAAAAATCTATTGATTGCTTCATGTATCCCTGGTACAAATAATTTGCCTCAGTAAACACACATCATCCTTCCCCTTTATATGTTTGGATAGATGGACACAAAGTCTAATTGTGTGTGTGTGTGTGTGTGTGTGTGTGTGTTCAACATAAAATTTAAAATGTGAAGTTTCTTCTGCGTTATAACAGCAAAGAGTATCACAGGAGAAATCGAAATAATTAAGATTGAAACCCCATCATTCTGTCCTGCTTTCTTTCCCACTGTCCCTTTCCCAAGACACATATATCAAATTAATTCAGTTGAATAAAATAAATTAATGAATGATTCCTTGTCCTTACCTAATCATTATATAACTTGCAGTAAATATTTTAGATGCCGTTTAACATTTTGTAATCCTTAGGAACCATGAAAGATAGAACCCATACAAGGACTTGAAAATAATTAGAACTGGCAAAGTCCATAAAATTATTGCTAGCTAATTTAAACAAATTTAAATTTGCTTAACACACTCATTCAAAAGGCTGTTTGTACCTTATTACATACAAGCTTTATTGTAGCATTTTATTAATGTAATATTTTACAAGGTTATGTGAATATTGTAAGTATTAATAACAAGTGAAAGAGCATCTGAATCAGTTAATCAATAAGCATCAATATTCAGATACGTCTTGATACCTTTAGGAAGAAAAGCAATGAAAGTTAATTGCAAAATGATGAACACTTTCAATTTTCAACATACTTAGAAAGCAGACTGAGTTTTTGATTTACCAGTTTGATTTACAGGCATATTTGATTTATAAGTTTCATATGCAGCTACCTATTTTTATAATGCCTACTGAGGACTATAAGAAGCCTTTTTATCTGTGTACCTGCAATAAGAGGTAGCACTGCCAAACAGCTAACTGCATGTTTTAGATTCTTAACAGCCTATGTACTGAGGACAGATGTTAAATCCTCATTTACGCTGATGTTCATCTATTGTCTATTTCTGGTGGAATGGGTTTTGCTCTGATCAATAAGTGTATCAGCCTAGCTGTTTATCTTATTAGAGAGGTCAAAGCAGTGACAGAGGTACATCTGTTTTCATGTCAAATAATGGAGGTAATGAATCCTCCCCATGTAGATGGACAACCCTTCTGCAATTGTCCTTCAGTCGTCCATGACAGAAGTGATCACGATTAAACTGAAGCGCTCAGGGAATTGGAAGTGTTGTCACATCCTAAAACTTTTTTTTTTTTACTCAAAAATTTATTTTCATTTTCATCTCTGATGTATTTTTAGTTCTTAAGTAGTGACCCAATTGCATAGTATACATCTAAGATGATGCTTGTTACATAATGCATTTGCATAAGTGGGAAAATATAGCAGAATGATTGTTCCGAAATACAGCCAGTTCAAATTGTTTTCAGTTGCCTATAAAACAATAAGACCTCTTTGCAAGCCTAAATATGATACTTACCATGCTAATAATAAATAAAAATGCTAAAGGAGTGTAATGCAAAAATGCATATAAATGCATGCGAACATAATATATAACTTGTTAATACTTGGGGGATGAAATCCTAATGACTAAACGAGGGCAACCACAAGTTTATAGGAAGCACAAAGAGAGGTCCGGACAAATTTTGAAAGTTTCTATATTGAAGTTGAGTTGCTTTGAAGGAAACAATATCAAGGTGGTGATTTGCTTGCTTGATGTATGGGGCAAGTTGTTTCTGTGTGGATTCAGTTATTGTATTTCTTCAAACCTATTTTCTGTAGCAGAATTGGAAGTGATGAATAGAGCTGGTCACTCTGATTTGTAGTCACTTGCTGAATTGCTAGCATTTATTTTAGTCCTCACTTGGGCATTGATTGACCATGTAGCCCTGCCACTTGAGGCAAGTCACTGGAGCCCTGCAGTCACCAGTGTCTAGATAGGTAAAATATAAGAAACGGCCTCACTAAACAGCCATCCGTGGGGACAGAGCATTCTTCAAGCCATAGGGCAAAGTGAAATCTTGGCAATTAGCAGAATAATTGACAAGTAGTAGTAGACAGGCCATCTGTGTCTTGGGAGCACTACAGAGGGGCAACTGCAATCCTCCAGAATTATCCTCATCCCCAGCTTTGGGATTTTATGATCTAGTGAAATTTCAAAACTTTAGGCAAATATATGATTATCAACTTGTTTTTTCCACTGAAGATGTAAAGAAATATCAAACACTTCATGCAAGAATTATTCCACAAATAAAAGGGTATTTTGACCTCAAGGTTGGAAGAACATAGCTAAAAACAAAAATATATTAAGCAGTGATTTTAACTAGTTTCTTAATGTTTATCTTTTGATACAGCAAACTTAATCATTTACTGACCTCTTATAATAGGTATTTGGGAAACATCATTCCTGAGCGCTAGGAAGGCCCTGCCTGCAGTAAAGATTCTGATGGTGGCCAGCCTCTGGAGACCAAGGAAAACAGACCAGCATGCAGGGTCCACAGGTTCAAAGGAAGCAGCAGAGCCTGGATTTCAAGGGTGGGGCTCATAGGTAGCCTCAGCTCCTGAGGAAAGCACGATAGCCTTGGAGAAAACAGGAACTGACCAGGTTACTGAGATCTGACTCAGATTTAGAGAGCAAAATATTGAGAAAATTCTCAAGGGCAAAGGTAAAAAGTCCGTAATCACTCTGTAGCCAAGCTAACAGTACTGGTATGAAAACAAGAGCACAAAAGAAGCTCAACTGAATCTTCTCAGTTTCTGGATTAGAAATATTCTTTGAAGTACTGAGAATGAAAGCCATTTAATTTTCATCACCGAGGCTGGACCTGACTCTTTACAGAGCAGTCATATCCCCAGCTATGCTGATGGGAGAGGTGGGTCAGGGCTCCTTGCAGCTCCCTGCATTGATGGATGGCATGGGGGGTGGGGGGGTGGGGAGGGGGTCCAACACTACTCTTCATGGGAAGCCTCAATGGAGTCACTTTTTATTTCTTTGGAAAACGTGGTAAGATGGTTGCATATTTTCCTGTGTAAAACAAAATGACTATGCTTCTAAGTCCTGAAAAAGAGTCCGCATAACTCCCCCTCGAGGGCAAAAACTAAGTAGCATTAATACTACGGCAGTTCATCTGCGCGTGGGTTCGCTTTCATTTGCTACCAATCAGTCTCCAACTTCCAATGGGGATAATCAAACATGAAGTTTGTAAAAAGGCACAACATATGGACTACAATTTTCCCAGAAACATCTATAGCTAATAGGATTTGGTTCCGTTCTGTTATTTTTCATTAAATCAAATAAATACAATGAAAATTTTTCCAACATTTTTTAAGTGTTCAAATTTTGTGGAAGCATCCTTTAACTCAGATGTTGACAAAAATTCAGCCCATAGGCCACAACTGGCCTACCACCTCATTTTGTATAACCTTCAACCGAAGAATGTTTTTAAATATGTGAACATTTTCAATTAGCTTGATAACAAGGAAACATAACTATGAAAACCAATTAAGTAAAATGTTATCCCCTCAAAACAATTTCATTCTCATCAGTAAACTAATATTATAAAAGCATTATACTCATTCATTATATTTTGATTATTGTCAATAAAAGTTGTTGAACTTTGTTTTCTCTCTGATATAAGAACAATTATGTAATACTGTCAATTTTGCCTCTTGACCACAAAGCCCAATATATTGTCTAGCCTTACAGAAAGTTGACAAACCCTTTTAGAAATATCAAAGTTTACCCTTTGCATATTATACATTAATATAATGGAAGTAAATATTTACCAAAAATGTAAATGCTTTCCAAAGTATAAAGAAATAAAAGCAATATGTTTTGCAAAAAGAACAAAGCTTTTTTGTCAAGACAGGATGCATAGTTCTTAAAAGTTTTATTATTCACTACTAGACACATGTAGAAAAGTATTTATTGATGGCATAAAGTCATATACAATGTCACAGAATTTCTAATAGGTCAAAATTATTAAAGGAGCTATCTTGCCAAGAATTAATGAAAAAATTATTGCTTTCTGTCTTCTGTCCTTAAAGTATGTGCATTTAAAATAAGTGAAGTGAAGCACATCTTGGGAATCCATTAGCTAAAATAACTTTAGTAATTAGAGTATATATAGACATTACCCATTTTTCTTCAAAAAGCAGGACCAGAACAAGACTACAGACTCATCTTTGAGCTAGAATTTTAAAATCATACATCAAATGGTAGGACTATGCTCTGCTACTCCTTTTAAGTGATTGTCTGCTCATACCATATAACAAGTAAATTGTGTCAAGATGGAAATGATAAAATGTTATGTCCTTGTTAATTAAATTTTTAAACAAAGATGTCTAGATAGCTACGTGTCACCTACTTTACTATATTACTTTACTAACTATTTTGACGATATTTCATGCCTCCTTATGTGGTCTAGTGAACAACAATGAACATAAAATGTTAAATGTAATAAGATGGTTAAAGCCAATGATATAGGCTCACTGCCAGTACATGGTACAGACTGAATTCTAATCCAGCTCTGCCTAAATTCTAACAACTATGAAGGAACTATTAATCAATACCCAGTGCTCTCCCATTAAAAGTTCTCATTGAATATATCCCAAGAAATCAGAAACACTAATCAGAAAAAAATATATGCACCCCTATGTTCATAGCAGCGCAATTTACGATAGATAAGATTTGGAAACAGCCTAAGTGCCCATCAGTAGATGAGTGGATTAAAAAACTGTGGTACATCTACACAATGGAATACTAGGCAGCAGTAAAAGAGAGTTCTTACTATTTGCAACAGCATGGATGGGCCTGGAGAGTATTATGCTAAGTGAAACAAGCCAGTCAGAGTAAGATAAGCATCCCATGATCTCACTTATATGTGGACTCTAATGAACAACATAAACTGATGAGCAAAGCGAGATCCAGAGACATAAAAGCATCAACTGGCTGCCAAACCTCAGAGGGGAGGGAGGGGAGAGTGGGCAGGTGAAGGCCTGGGGTGGGGGCCAGGGTGGGCTGGGAGAGGTCAGTGGGGGGAAGAGGGGACATAAATACTTTCAAGAATAAAGCTGGGTTTTTTTTAGTACTAATTTTAAAGTTGAAGAACCTAAAATATAGGAAGCAATAAATTTCTCCAGAATGTATTGTATTCCAGCTGTGCACTGATCCATTAAAATCCTGAAATGTAGAAAGTGATGTATATTTTATATTTAGGAATATTTATATAAATTTATATATCCTGGCATAGTGTTACTATGCAGATAGGAATAAATAGGGAATCGATAACATTATAATCCTATTTCAATAAAGAATAGCATTTTAAAATCATGAAATCTTTATTCCTGCACAGGTGGGTCCAGCCAGCCCCGCCCCAATTGGGGTGGATCAGGGTTGGGTCTGTCAGGAGGAGGAGATGGCAGGAGATTGGCTGGCCAGTCTGCCCGAATCAGGTTCCGTTAAGGGCTGGGCCGGCTGGGGGAAGGGGCCATGGGCGATTGGCTGGCCAGCCCTGACCCTGATTGGGGTTGGGGGGCCAATTGGGAGCAGAGCTGGCCATGGGGAGGGGCTTTGGGTGGTGGGCTAGCTGGCCCCATCCCCGAATGGGGTAAGAGGTGCCAATTGGTGGTAAAGCAGCCTGGGGAGGGGCCATGGGTGGTTGGCCAGCTAGCCCTGCCCCTGATGGGGTGGGGGGGGGGCTGACCTGGGGTGGGGCTGATTGGGGGGAGGGGCTGCAGGAGGTTGGCGGGCTGGCCCCACCTCCTATTGAGGTGAGGGGGTGATCAAGGGTGGGGCTTGCCAGGGGGAGGGGCTGTGGGCCGATCAGGGTGGTGGGGGCCCATTGTCATGGCCAGCTGTGGGGATGGGCTGCAGGAGGTTGGCCGGCCAACCCCGCTTCCTACTGGGGTGGGGGATGCAGTGAGGGGTGGGGAAGCCGGGGGGAGGGGATGCAGGAGATTGGCTACCCAGCCCCGCTCCCTATTAGGGTGAGGGGGTGCGATCAGGCGGGTCAGCCGCGGGGGGGTGGGGGGTGGGGGGGGAGGGGCTGCAGGCCTATTATGGTGGGGCGGGCTGATCAGGGACAGGGCTGGCCCAGGGGAAGGAAAGGGACATTTGGCCATAGGCCCCCTCTTGCTTGGAGTGGGAGAGTCTGATCAGGGGTAGGCAGGCAGGAGGGAGGGTCCGAGAGGTTGGCCAGCCGGCCCGATTCCCTGATCAGCCAGTTCGCTGGCCACAGTGGGCATCATAGTGACTGGTTGTTATGGTCGTTATGACTGTTATGGTTGCTGGCTTTTTATATATATAGACTAGTGGTCCAGTGCATGAAATTCATTCACATTAAAAGGGAATTAATTAGAGGAAATATTTTAATATTGCTATTTGCCCTTTCTCTATTATAGAAGTGTCAGAGATGAAAGAAAATAAGTGAAATGTATATGAAAATCTCTCTCCTGTCAGAGTCTGGGGCGTGTTGCAGGACCCAGAGTCAAGTCCCCAACCACCTGCACCTTGAAATTGTGTGAGACCCAGACCCGGCCGGCTCACTCCCGTCAAGCCCCGCTGGGCGGGGGGGTGCAGCCTCAGGTCCTTCATCAAGCCCTGCTGGACAGGGGGTGCGGCCTCAGGCCCCCTGGCCCCAGCGCTGAGTGGGGGGGGGTGCGGCCTCAGGAACCCCGGCCCTGGCACGAGGGCCCGAGGGCGCAACAACCATTTGCATATTAGCTTTTTATTATATAGGATTGCTATTGGATCTAATGACAACTGAGAAAAATGCAGAGTTCTTCATTTAAGCTCATTTCTTGACATTCAACAGTCTTCTTAAGGTCTTTAATTGATGCCCATAAATTTAACTATCAACTTTTAACATGATAACTATAATGTTTATCCCCCTCTTCTACCTGTCAATTATCTACAGAGGTCAAATTAGTACATATGACTTTTTAATAAAAACTTCCTTTTAGATGATTTAAAGTTAAAACTCAACATATCCTAAATGTAACTTCTTCAATCACTAATGTCCAAATCCCAAATCTACCTTGGAAGTTAACGACCCCTCACCTTTCATTATCATGCTTCCAGGTCAGCCCAAGTTTTTATCCCCATAAAAATCCTTTCATTTTTTTAATGTCACAACAATCTCCTGTGCTCTTTTTTGGCCTCTTCACACTGGAATTTATTCTCCACACTTCTTTCAGAAAACACACACATACACAATCTGACTAGGACACTTGCCTGTTTAAAGCTCTTTAAGATAGCCCAGAATCTGAAGTCTAAAGTTTAAATTTCTTAGCATGATAAGAAGCTCTTCATAACCTGTCTCTCTGTCTAATCAGTTCTCCCTTGCCTCGTGCCCTAATCTTTAGGCACCAGCTTGCCCTTCATACCCAAATTTAGATATGTTACTTTATGCTACTGTGCCTTTGTTACTGAACAATCCTTATCTCACCTTCTCCACTTACCCATCCTCCCCATTCTAGACCTGTCTCCTCTGTATGGCATTTCTGGACCTGTTCTCCCCGCCTCCCATTGAAAGTTACCACTTTCTTCTTTATGATTTCTTAACACTCTACAGCACACATAGAGCGTCTTGTTGCAAATTTCATCTTTGTGTATTCCTACTAGAATGTGCATAGTTAGATGACAGCAGCTGAGTGTGATATGCATCTTTTTATTCTCAACACATAACAGAGCTAGTTACTTAGGAATATGTCAAATATATTTGAGAACTAATAGATATGAATAAAAGCATAAATGAGGATTATCATATTCCTTTTTTTTTCTTTTTCTTTTTAAAATATTTTTATTGATTTCAGAGAAGAAGGGAGAGGGATAGAGAGATAGATCGATGATGACAGACAATCATTGATCTGCTGCCTCCTGCACTGTCCCACACCGGGGATCAAGCCCGCAACCTGGGCATATGCTCTGACTGCGAATCAAACCGTGACCTCCTGGTTCATAGGTTGACGCTCAACCACTGATCCATGATAGTCAGGCTCATATTCTTTTTTGACAACAAATCACATCCTAACTCCTAATCATAGTTTCAGGTTCTTTTACAGCACAGCCCCAACCTACTTTAAAGAATTGTTCCTGCTTTGACAAAGCGTTCACTAAACCTATACCATGAACAAACCATGTAAATAAGAAATATATATATTAAGTATGGTATATGTCTCTAACTAGTTTGTAAATATGCTTGGAAATTTCAAACATTATAGATAATTACATATGATTATAATTTTATAAATAATCACATATAATGTAAAATAATAAATATACGTAGAATAATACATCCTTTTATATATTATGAGTATGATTACATTGTATAATTATATATGTTTGAATATTATAGTTTTCCCTATTGAGATAATAAACATATTATACAAAAAATATTTTTCATTTGTAAAGTACATTTATAATTATAATACCCTTTCATATAAATTATGGTTTTTTTAAAATTTTATTTTATTGCTTACAGTCTTACAAAGGGTATTACATATGTGTCCCTTTTTTCCCCCCGCCCTTGACAATCCCCTGGCCTCCCCTACCCCCCAGTGTCTTATGCCCATTGGTTATGCTTATATGCATGCATACAAGTCCTTTGGTTGATCTCTTACACCCCTCCATCCTGCCCCCCAACTTTCCCCGGCCTTCCCGCTACAGTTTGACAATCTGTTTGAGGCAGCTCTGCCTCTGTATCTATTATTGTTCAAAAGTTTATAATGGTCTCTATTATCCATGAATGAGTGAGATCATGTCGTATGTTTCCTTCATTGACTGGCTTATTTCACTTAGCATAATGCTCTCCAGTTCCATCCATGCTGTTGCAAATGGTAAGAGTTCCTTCGTTTTTACAGCAGCATAGTATTCCATCGTGTAGATGTACCACAGTTTTCTAATCCATTCATCTACTGATGGGCACTTAGGCTGTTTCCAGATTCTAGCTATGGTGAATTGTGCTGCTACGAACATATGGGTGCATATATCCTTTCTGATTGTTGTTTCTGGTTTCTTGGGATATATTCCGAGAAGTGGGATCACAGGGTCAAATGGGAGTTCCATTTTTAGTTTTTTGAGGAAACTCCATACTGTCTTCCATAGTGGCTGCACCAGTCTGCATTCCCACCAGCAGTGCATTAGTGTAAATTATGGTTTTTAACTTTGTGTTTATTAAGACATAATTATCCCCATTTTGTAGAATATAATATTTTGCTTTAAATTGTTGAAATAACTTTTCAAGGTCACAAAGTAAGGCATGAAACAGGATAGAACACACACATTTTGTTCCCAGTGCAATTTTTTCCCCACAAAATCACATTCACGGTAAAACAAAATGGGGAAAGTATACAACGGCATAATTGTATTTTGCCACATTCTACTTATAAATGTGTATGAGAAAATATGAACATTCACTCATTCCAGTTGTGCATTTAGCTACTGGAAAGTTCTGGCAATGAAAATCTCAAGGAGATGACAAAGGTAATTATGTTGCTTATACAACAGTCGTTTCATTTAAAACTCTTCCTGGTTAGCTCTACTGGAATTTTTCCACTCAGCAACCTCTTGTGCCTGTTTACCCCCTGAGCTGTCAAAAATATATCCTAATGTGAAGAGAAATTGTTCATCTTAAATTTTATCTAAAAATAAAGGCAGCCACCCAAGTTCACCCTGTCCCTGGCAGTGTGAGATGAACATGCATCTCCCTGACAGCCTAGCAGAGCAAGGGTGGAAGTCTTTCCTGGCAAAATGACAGTTGTTCAACTAAGGGAGGGCAGGGGGAAAGCCAGAGCTAAGCCTCTGATTGGTGTCTTTTAAGCAGGCAGTGTTCTTCCTTTGAGTTTAACCTCCCAGGCAGAAGATACCTCCTTAAGTAGAAAGACCTTCCTTTCATGATACCTATGCATTAGAGGAAAACACCCACTGACAGGCAGTTTCTTATTTTATGTAAAATTCAAAATATTTGAATGTGCAGATGATAACCAGGACATCTCGATTCCTCATTAAAATAGTTAAAATTTTTTTTTTTTCTGGGCAGCGTAGAACTTACATGGAAGAGTCATGCAATTTTTCACTTTAACATTAGTATTCTAGAAATGACACCTTCTCAGTGATGGAGGAATCAGACCTATTATCTTGGAATTTAGCAATTTCAACCCGTTTGATCCATTCATTTATTCCCCTCTTTAACAAAATTGTGTAAATTCTGTGTGTCAGTCATTAGGAGGAACACAGAAGAGCTGGTTGGGAGGGAATGAGTAATGGGCTGAATATGTGAGAGAACTTTCTGGAAGAGGCAATGCTTTTGCTGATCATTAAAAATGAAAGACAGATCACTAGTCCAAGCAGAAGAACCAGTATGTGATTAGAAGCAAAGGCAAGATAGTACCTGAGACACCCACGAGTAACTGTAAGTTCAGTAATACCAGAGCTAAGTGAGAATCCGTGGGGACGGAGTAAACTGGTCCCGGGCATCGTAAAGAGGTAGAGTTGATAGGACTCGGGGATTCCTAGTATGTGCTGGGGGTAATTCAGAGAAGGGCGATGAGTTTTCTGACTTGGGTGATTGGCTGACTAATGTGCTATTTCCCTGAATGGGAAAATACAAGAGAAGGGGCATGGGCAGGGAGAGTGGGGAGGAAGAGGCAGCACGCTTGGGAAAGGAGCTAAGTTAGAACGACCTAGGAAACAGCTAATGGGGATTACAATACAATAATTCAGTCATGCACACACAGATATGTGGATTGGAATTTTAGACTGGTGATTCATAGCAAAGAGATTTTAAGTGGAAATTCTAATTTTGAATCTTTTAATTTAGTTTTTAAGAACCTCGGTACTAATATGTTTCTAATTTATGTCAGACAGCGTGCTCTGCCTCATCTCTATCCATGCCTTTGTTCCCACTCCCAGAAGCAAACTTCACTCCATAGACTTCTTTTCTTCTATTTGCTTTCATATTTATTCTAAACAACGTACTCTACAACCATATCTTGCTTTCCCCCCAGTTTTAGGTATTATATATTCACTTCCTATTATGGAAGCTAAAGATTTTCCTCTTTTACATTTTCCCTGACCATCTTCTTAATGGAGTTATGATTCAGTGCTATTATAAAAATAACCAGAATATTTTTCTACTGTAACTATGAAAATATTATTTACAGATAAGCTATGTAATGTGCTATACTTGTGTTTCCTTTTGTATACAACTCTTTTCTCCATGAGGCAATTACTGACGATTTTTCAATTTGCTTAGTCTTCTGTGTAGGTAGCACCAATTCAGTCACAGATATCTGCCAGAAGAGTAAATATTCTCGCAATATTTCAAACAGTTCAGGTAAATCTATCAGTTTACTGTTTTTCTGGTGGAGGTCACTGTGAAAATCTTGTCTTTCTATTTCAATCTGAGTCCATTAGCGCCTGGCCTGCTACACCTGTCAAACCGGGAACCTGTAAAGCATCATCTCTGAGAATAATGGTCCTCTCCTACCTTTATTTCATGACCTCTGTTATGGATTGAATTGTATTCCCCCGAAATTCATACCCTGAAGTCCTAACATCCAGTACCTCAGAATGTGTGACTGTATTTAGAGAGAACATCTTTAAAGAGGTAATTAAATTAAAATAAGGTTGTTAAAGTGTGCCCAAATTCATTCTGACTGGTGTTCTCATAAGAAGAGGATATTATTATTTTGTTAAATGTATTTTTATTTCAGAGAAGAAGGGAGAGAGGGAGAGAGAGATAGAACCACCAATGATGAGAATCATTGATTGACTGACTTCTGCACATCCCTCACTGAGGATTGAGCCCACAACCTGGGCATGTGCCCTGACTGGGAATTGAACTGTGACCTCCTGGTTCATAGGTCAGTGCTCAACCACTGAGTCACACTGTCTGGAAAGAAGAGAATATTATATCACAGAGAGAGTCAGACAAGTGGGGGCACATGCACAGCGGGATAATCATGTGAAGAGGAAGCAAGAGGCAGCAATTATCACTCCCATTTTAAATTTAAGGAAACAAAAGCTTCTGTAATTAGGTAAACTGGCCCTGAGTCTTGTAGTCAGTAGGATTTTAATTAAAATTTGTCTGTTTCCAAGGTTTTTACTTCTGATATGTAATCAGCACATTAATTTTAGCCAAACTGATATACCAAAAAGAATTTTTCTAGTAATGTCTTTATTTATTGTAATAATAATCTTACCAAATATATTTTCCTTCCAAGATGGTGCAAAAGTACATTTCTGCAGAGAAAACATTACTGAGTATGGTTTTTATACCAAACATTCCAAAAGTTAGATTTACTCTGCATTCATGTGATTCATTTAAAATGAAAATGGTTAGATAGCACTTTTGGAGCATTCTTCATAGGACCAGACCAACAGCTATCATTCACAACTTATAGTTAATCAACATTTATTAATTTCACATGCTGTTTTTTTTCTAGGAGCCTAAAAGGGTTAGAATTTTACTAAATTGAAAATGACTTTGAAACAAATTGGGACTCTCTTTTCGAAGGGCTTGTCACATCACTGGTCTGTTTTATAAATCAATGAGGAGTGTATTAGTATATATATGTACACAATATTGATATGTACATATATATATACTCTTCATCAACTACTTATGGAATGCTTTAATAGAACCAAATAGGTATATGAAATGAAAACATGCACTTTATTTGAGCTTATGGAAAAAGGAAGGAATTCAAAGGAAAAAAGTTAATCTAATATGACAAATTAATCATTTTCATATCAACAGAATACTCATTGGGTAAACGTAAATTTTTCTGCATTTATGCTTTTTTAATTCCTAATGCTTAAACTAGATCAAAGAAAAATTTTTTCACTAGTAAGCTGATGGACAAACATGCAACTTCTGCTTATTAGGCAGTAAATGTCATATATATATATATATATATACATATATATATTTATAAGTGTGTATATATATATATACACTTATGTATATATAAATGACATTATGGAGCTTTTGTCCCAATTGTGCTATAACTAGAAGTGGTCTCATAGTTATATCTTTCTATTCTGCTGATCCCAAAGTCTCCAGCGCACTGCTAGTGGCCACTCCTGGCTCTGTCCTATTCTCATCCCTCTAAAAAATCCGTGCTTCTTGAAGGATGACTGATTTTAGGTGCCAGGCCAGAAACCATCTGGTGGGTGCTGATCATCCTCCTGAAGACACTAAAAATTTCAGAAGCAAGGGTGAAAAGAAGCAATATTCAACTTAAACTAGCTTTTAGTGATCAAATTTGATCATTTGAGCAGTAAACTACTAAAAGTTGGTTTGGCTCAGTGGATAGAGCATTGGCCTGTGGACTGAAGGGTCCCAGATTCCATTCTGATCAAGTGCACATACCCAGGTTGCAGGTTTGATTCCCAGTGGGGGGCATGCAGGTGGTGGCAGATCAGTGATTCTCTCACTGTTGATGTTTTTATCTCTCTCTCCCTCTCCCTTCCTCTCTGAAATATATAAAAAAATATTTTTTTTAAAAAAAGAAAGCATTTTATATAACACTACAGGCCCTGTGCATGAATTCGTGCATGGGTGGGGTCCCTCGGCCTGGCCAGCGATTGAGGCCTATCAGGAGGGGGGCCAGCTGGTCGGGGGAGGGACCCTGGGAGGTTGGCCAGTGTGGGGAGGGGCCTCAGGAAGTTAGCCGGCCAGGGTGGGGAAGGGGCCACCAGAGGGGGATGAGGAGAGAGGGGATGCAGGAGGTTGGCTGTGGGAGTGGACTGACCGCCAGGGGGCAGCTCCTGGGTTGAGCATCTGCCCTGGTGGTCAGTGCACATCATATTGACTGGTGGACCAGTTGTTCCGGTCGTTCAATTGTAAGGGTTACTTAGGCTCTTGTATATATAGATGGGCTTTTCAATAGGAAATAGTAGATTCTAGGCATATGTTAATCTTTATTTACTTATGTTAATTAGCATATTACATATGTTAATTTATTTAGTGTGTAATATGTCCTAGGCCAGTGATGGCGAACCTTTTGAGCTCGGCGTGTCAGCATTTTGAAAAAACCCTAGCTTAACTCTGGTGCCGTGTCACATATAGAAATTTTTTGATATTTGCAACCATAGTAAAACAAAGACTTATATTTTGATATTTATTTTATATATTTAAATGCCATTTAACAAAGAAAAATCAACCAAAAAAATGAGTTCGCGTGTCACCTCTGACAAGCGTGTCATAGGTCCACCATCACTGTCCTAGGCTGTTCTAAGTGCTTTACAAACATGGATTTATTTAATCTTTCTAACAACCTAGTAAGGCAGGCATTTTCATTGTCTCCATTTTACAAGTGAGGGAGCTGGAGTAGAGAAATCAAGAAAATGAAAGTATGCACTAAAGCTAGACTGTCACAGAAGTTCTTGGAATTGAACTGGTAGAAATGGCATGATCAACCAATCCTAAGGAGCCACATTTACACGGACATGATCCACTAAGAGAGCGCCTCTAGTGTGACAGTGGATAATTTGCGAGCTGCCGGAGGTCACATAGCTAGTAAAAGGCAGAGGTGAACCTAGGCAGTTGATCTTCAAAGCTGTGCTCTTAATGTCACAAGGAAAGAGTGCTCTGCTTCCCAGAACTCATTGATTTCTTTGATTCTTTTGGCCCAGAATTATTAGTTTCCAAGTGTCACTGCTCAGATGCCTCTTTACTTGAAGACTATTCCATGCCCAAGCCTATGGAGGCTTATTTACTCCTCATTTATAGCCACATAACCAGTTTAAGCTAAAAAATACTTGACGATGGAGATAGGGATTAATAAGAGTGGAAAATGCTGTTGTAATTAAAATCTATAGACTTGGGTCTGGCTGGTGTGGCTCAGTGACTGAGGGACGACTTATGAACCAGGAGATCATAGTTTTATTCCTGGTCACTGATCAGGCCTAGGTTTTGGGCTGGATCCCTGGCGGGGATGTGAAGGAGGCAGCCAATCAGTGATTCTCTCTCATCACTGATGTTTCTATCTCTCTCTCTCCCTTCCTCTCTGAAATAAATAAATAAATAAATAAATAAATGAAATATTTTAAAAATCTATAGACTTTGGGTGGTGAAAACACAATATAATATACAGATGATGTATTATAGAATTGCACACCTGAATCCCATATAATTTTATTAACCAATGTCACCCCAATTCAATAAAAAACTTTTTAGTGGATAAAAAGAAATGTTATTTTCTCATTTACATTTTTTCTAGTCAATGAAAATGAATCATCAGAATTAGATCAAGGTAAAGACTGGGTCAAAGAAAAGTAAAAAATAAAAAAATCTTTAGAAAATATGTGATGAGCCTACTTTCAACACCAATACGAATCCCAAGTTACTAGGTGTTGTGCAAATCTGGGAAACAAAACCCATCAGTAACAGATGCCCTTTCCCTTTATATCAAGTTCTACTCAGTGGGGTTTGATGAAATCTTTTGAATCAGATAGAATTTATAAAAATGAATATTTGAATAAGCATTTTTTTATACTTAATACATGCTGACTTAGACTACTTTCAGACTGACCTTTGGTGATAAATAAAATTGTGCACCAGTGTTGGATTCTTACATAGTTTATTGGGATTTATTGGTTAAATAATCTCTTGTATGTAGATAGCACAGATCAGTTCTAAGGAGCCACACTTATGAGGGCATTGTTCTGTAAGAGAGCTTACCATAGTTTACCAGGGCTAATATTTTATAAAGATTAAGCTGATGCATTTTAATTTCCCTCATTAAGTAAGGAATCGATTTTGGTCTCCCATCTCTAAAGACATATCTCGAGGATTAATTATCATTCAAGAACAAGGGGGCGAGGTTGGGGGATAAAAATGTGAGGTCTTTTCCAAGTAATACATTCAAGACTGGCTTTGGTGGTAAGATAATTTGCTGAATAAATGGGAAGACCCAGAATAGAGGGTTCTTCCATGGTGCTCAACCAATACCTTAGACACAAGGCTTGTTATGGAAGAAATGCGTAGGTGGTCTTTCTCCAGTGCTGGTAGGAGTCAGGTCCTTACAATATCTCGAGAAAAATAATTTCCTTAGACTTGCATGGGAGGATGAGTGGTTTTTATTTGTGTAGAATGAGTCCCATTTCCCTTAACCCAGTCCTGGAAGATACGCAGCTGGGGATTCAGCAGAGCTAGAAACAAAGCCACTGTCCAAAGTTTCTGCTCCATGGTGGAGCTGGGTCTGGTTTAGCATTAGGCTAGTTGCAGTTCATTCGTCCATTGTGTGTGGGGTCCGCGGGGGAGCCACAAGAGTGTGCCCCCTGCAAAAAGAATCCCAAGAGCAACCAAGCCAGTCAAGAGCAACAAGAAAGTGAACTCTTTTGTTTAGGAGGTTAAATATCTCAAATCTTCCTGTGCTTATATGGCCACACCTATTCTGGCCAATTATCTGTTTCTGGGGGTTATTGACAGGAAAGCACCTTCCATATTTCACCCAGACTTTACTGGAAATGCCTACAATATTTGGCCTTCCCTTTGCTCCCTCCCACTTATTTATAACATGGGTTTATTACAACGGCATCAATATGAGATATTTATAGGAAAGAGGAAAGTTTGTGACTTCTGGCCCTGGAAAGTTGTGGGAGGAGGAAGCAGACTAAAGACAAACACAATAGGCAAGGGGATGTTACCAGCCTCCTGGGTCTCTAGGAGATAGCTTTAAACATTAACTTCACTTGGAGTGGTGTGAAGCAGAGAAAGAAAGGGTAAGAGAAATGGCATTTTTTAAATGACTTAGATGCTGCTAGCACTTCTTTCTGACTGAGCAGTTCCTGCATATGACCTCTGTCCATGAGGCCTGAGCAGACAGCTAGGAGTCAGGCAGCTGCAGATGTGTGACGACCATCCTCTCAAAGATGGAGACCTTGCTAAAGAATCATGAGTCCTTTGAGGAAGCCCAGCTCTTCATCAGGTTCCACAGATCATGGTCACTGCTCAGAAACCAGCAGGCTGCATTATAATAGCACAGCGCAATGGCCTTCTCTGATGACTGTTAAAAATTGTCAGCGACTCTCACCCAGGGCCCATTTCACTGCCAACAGTGCTGCCCTACTCAGGGCAACTCCACTAGTGGCAACCGAGATGCTGAGAAGCTGAGCAGAGCTCCTGGCTGACTCACAGGGCAGGGGAGGAAAGATTGGAGTATAAGCCTTGCTGAAGTGTTGTGCACAACTAAAAAGGCCTCCTAGTCCTTCAGTACAAGTGCATGCAAATAAACCAGCCCTCACAGGGATTATAATTAGAGCCTCAAGATACTGCTGCAAGTTTTCAGATGCAATCTGACATTTAATCCAAAATTATCATGCATTTTAGAAGGTGGAACTTGACAGAAAACTGAGAGATAAAAATATAAAAGAGAAGCAAAACCCCATTCCCACTAGCACACTTCTGATCCCCTTCCCTTGCTTTATGTCTTTCTTCACCTTTCAGTATACAATATACAATATACTCATGTATTTATTGTGTTTATGGTCTGTCTGTCTTATTAAGCTTCCTTTAAGACATGGGCTTGTTTATGTTTTATTCAGTGTTGCCTGACACAATAAGTGCTCAAGAAATTTTGTTGAGCCTGGCCAGTGTGGCTCAGTGGTTGAGCGTTGTCCCAGGTACCAAGAGGTTCCTGGTTTGATTCCGCATTAGGACACATGCCCAGGTTGTGGGCTCGATCCCCAGTAGGGGGATGCAGGAAGCAGCTGATCGATGCTGAGGTTTCTATCTCTCTCTCCCTCTTCCTTTCTCTCTCTCTCTCTAAAATCAATAAAAACATATTTTTAAAAGAGAGAGACATTTTGTTGAATAAAAGGAGTCAAGTTAATTTGCATACCAAATAATTGCTGTGACATTTTGGAGATGGAAGCTATTACTTTAGGCTGATTGATAAAAGAAAACCTTGATGAAGAATATTCATGAAAATCAAGAGTATCTTAGGTGAAAACATTAAAAGAAGGTAAGGAGAAGGAGGTGTGGAGGAAGGGAAAAGAGCAAATATATAAAATTTGGGTCACAGAAAGAGTAAATCTGTCTCTAATGTATGTTAGTGTAGGGAAAATAAAAATAGGTGATACAGATTAGGGAAAATGGTAGAGTGAAGAATCATGAAATTCAAGGCTATATTATAACATTTTATCCAGTATCATGATTGCTGTCAGTATTCAGAAACTTGATTAATTATCATTATAAACAATGACCATAAGTACCATGAGTTTTTATATCTCAATGAGTTTAACCAAATCCAAGTTGACAATATTGTGCATTATTATTTAAGGGAATTGAACTGTATGGAAGAGTTTTATGTGGTAAGGATGAAATAAGTTACAGAATGTCTTATACTCAGAATTAATTGAACCCATACTGAACTTTATTTAAGGAAAAATTTGAAGCTTTAAATAGTTTACAAAGGTTAAAATCAAAGAGAGATTTTTGAAAAGTGAGACTCAAAGGGAAATACTTTTTAAAAAAGTTTTTTGGAGGAAGGATAATTTTGTTAAGGTGTGGAATACGTTGTAAATAAAACTATTCTTAGTGTACAAATTATAAATAAGGTTTCTGAGGAAAGTTGTAAAATCAACTATTATGTATTAGAGCAAATATTAACCAAAAATAGATTTTTTCCTTATTTCAAAAATAGATTTTTGGTTCTAATTCTTAGATTCCATTATTTGGTTAGTCATTTATATACATGCTGTTTCTAGTACAGAAATTCTTACAATGTTTTCATCAAAAAGAGATTTAAAATTTTATAAGAGAAGATTACAACCACATATTTTTTAGTTTTCACTTTTTCAATTTTTTGAAGGCTTTAAGGGTAAAAATTAAAATATCCCTTCCCCACCTCATTTTTAGAAATAGGGAATATTTCTAGAAGAACCCAGAAGGAATAGTGGCTGGGAAATTGAGGGCATGAGGGGGACTTCTCACTGTAAAATTTTTAAAACCTGTTCTAAATTTTCACCATGTTCATATATTTTAGAACACTTTAAAAATATGCTGAAGAAATGAAACACAGAGATCACAAAATAGAGTGTTGTAAAAATGAACAAGATCTAGCTGCTGATCCTTTTTCTTCTTTTTACCCAAAGGGAATTTGCCCATAAATTTAAATTTTATTTTTGGAATATATATATGTGTGCGCGCACATGCACACACACACACACACACACACACACATTGATAATTCTTGTTATGGTTGGTGCTTAGTAGATTTTAGTAGCTGGATTTGAAAATGCCCCACAGCCTGACCAATCAGTCTTTTCTTGCTCCTCAAGACCTAACAGGATCTTTGAATCCTGGCAGGTTTAGCAGTAAAAATGATCCTGAAGAAGGGATAGAAATGGAGTCCCCAGGGCTGCCTATAGTGTGTATTGAAAGCATTATGTAAGAGGAATCCGGTGGGGTTGATGAAGCCATAAGTAGGCAGCTTTCTCTAAGCCCAGTTTTACAGTGAACAGAGGAGCCCGGTGGCAATTGTCACACTGTCGCTGGGTTCTTCTCTCTAGATCAGCGGTTTTCAACCTGTGGGTCGAGACCCCTTTAGGGGTCGAACGACCCTTTCACAGGGGTCGCCTAAGACCATCGGAAAACACATATATAATTACATATTGTTTTTGTGATTAATCACTATGCTTTAGTTATGTTCAATTTGTAACAATGAAAATACACCCTGCATATCAGATATTTACATTACAATTCATAACAGTAGCAAAATTACAGTTATGAAGTAGCAACGAAAATAATTTTATGGTTGGGGGTCACCACAACTTGAGGAACTATATTAAAGGGTCGCGGCATTAGGAAGGTTGAGAACCACTGCTCTAGATGCTGAGAAGGTCGTTTTCCTTTCACTGATTTGAGTACAGTTGTTTCAGTGGTTTTGAGCACTGTTTCTCGAAGACAAAAAAATACTGCATCAGCTTTTAAATACAGCCTTTCTGCCCGAGCCATGTATGGGCACTGGCGAAATGGAAGGTTTTAAATTAGTTCTTGTTCTCACAATTCATTGGCAGCACCTTCTTATTAGGTTTAGCCTTTTATGGTTAATATCTGAAATCCTTTTCTCTCTGTATCTAGCCTCTCCTTTTGTTATTTGAAAAAAACGATGTCTGTATGTTAAAATTAAACCATCACAACATGCATACACACACACACACACACACAAACACACACACACAGGTTCAAATGTCCACAATGACACAAGAGATTAGGTTTATAGTCTGTACATTTAAACACACACAAATGTACATATGCACACACGCATATACACACAGGCTGTGCTTTTGAGTGTAATCTTTCTGTTTTTGGGGAAAGTCTTTTGAATAAATACATCATTTGATATCTGATTTATTGAGTGATAATTTTATTTCCTGGACTCACAATAAATCTGTGGGGGAAAAATGCTCCAGTAGTGACATAGTTTATCATGTATTTATGTGGACCTGGGCATTAAGCTGGCATTTCACTCTGGCCCACGAATAGTCATTAGTCACCACAGCACCTGAAGGTTCCATATGCTCCTGACAATCCCCCAAGATATATGTGCTCTGTAATTTAAGATTGATGGTGATACCCATGAATCATCACCATGTATAATGCAAAACCTGGTATTTGCCCTTGTGCTAGAACATTGATTTTTCTTATTCTATCCATTCTACATCTATTTTAAGAAGAAGCTATAATTAGTTTGTCTTAATAAAATAGCTGATGATTTGTGTTTATGATCCAAATGTTTTAAATTACTTACAACTTTAATTCATTAATTGGAGAGGAAATACTTATTATCTCACTGAAATAAATATATGTTTGAATTCTTTGGGTTAGAAGTTTTGATAAGTAGGAAAAGTTTGGTTTCTAGAGAAGACCAAGAATTTTTGAACTTGGAAGTCAAACAAGAGCAGAAAGCTTATTAGTTTGGGTGCCTGCATGGCCTCTGGGACAACATAAATTCTGTTTCATATTCCTCATCTGTGTCTAAGAATGGAGATGAAATATAAGGAGGAAAATTGTTGATATCTGACCTGAAGCACATAAAAGCAAGTTGGTTTTTACATACAATACAAAGTAGGTGGGCAGCTATATAATGTAACTGGACATTCAGAAAAATTAATTCTAATCTTGTAAGCACTTGTAACAATGCTAAGATTAACCATCAGAGAGTCACTTTCCAGCTTAATGTATTCCTCTTATGGCTCTCTAACGTTTAAAGGATGGAATCTCTGTTTACATCACATTTCTAATGTTTTCCCTGGAAACATCTATGATTTTATAAAATTCTCTCTACTCAGAATGCTGTTCCCATTTTCCCCCTTTAAAAAACACACAACAGCCCAGCTGGCATGGATCTGTGTTTGAGCATCGACCTATGAGCCAGGAGGTCACGGTTCAATAACCAGGTTGCAGGCTGGATCCTCAGTGCAGGGCCAGCAGGAGGCAGCCTATCAATGATTCTCTCTCAGCATTGCTGTTTCTCTCTCCCTCCCTCCCTCCCTGTTTCTTACTCTCTGAAATCAATAAAAATATTTTTAAAAAACCACAGAGCAAAAAACCTTAGGTACTTTTCAAGACTATATAAAATATACTTCTGCTTATGCTTTCCCTATTTTTCCCAGGCAGAGTAATTGACTTCCTTTACTATAACCCTGTGCATTTTGTGTCTGTCTCGGTTTGAGTTTTTATCACATTGTATAGTAAGTGTATGTTTGCTGGTATTCATTACCCATTAGACTTTAGAGGAATTTAAAGCCTAGTGATTCTTAGAAGAATTTAAATTCTATGAAGAACTCACAAGCTTGAATGCATGCCAAAGAGCAGGCAGATAATGGAATTGGATTTTTGGAAAATCACAGCACAAGTTATGAGATTAATGGCAACTCACTAAGAGCCGATGGGAAGTGGTGGAGGCTATGGATAACTATATGCTGAAACGTAGCTGAGTGATCCCCAATTACAAGTTAGGAAATGTGTCTACATTGCATAATGCTTCAGTGTTCTTTTCATTGTTTTATTTATAAGATAAAGATGGGGATAGGGGGACAGGGAACTACATACGTTGACCTTTATATCTTCACTATATATCACATTGCTTAACCTTTATATATTCCCTATATATCACATTGCCTCTCGCTCTCTCTGTTCCAGCCTTTCTGTCCTTACATCTTCAGTCTTTCCACCATATGCTTTTCTTCTCTCTCATTTATTAATCCCCATGCATAGCTGTTCTATTTCAGTTTCCTCAAACAAACCACCAGTTACCTCTGCTTGTTCCACCAATCACAATGTAGCACTGCTTACAGTTTTTAAGTGGTAATCACAGTTGTCTGTCTCCATAGATAGAGACTGAGTTCCAAGAAGGCAGGGATTTTTTATCTGTTTACCCTTATTATATCCCCAGAAATAAGCATAGTGTCAGGCAGGAGAGAAATAATAAATACTTGTTAAATAAATATGTGAGTAAATAAATGAATACTACTAAAATATATTATCAAATTAATTTTTAAATGGATGGATGAATGGAAATGGGGAAGCCCTCAAAGTTCCATTATTCTAATTACACAATAAGAAGACAAGTGTGTGAAAGAGAAGACAAAACTAAGACCGTACTGTACATCTTTATGTATTAAATCTACATGCCAATAGCAAGGGATTATTAACTAATACTTCATATGTATATTAAATGTGTCTGTGTACTAAAGCTGATATAAATAGTTCAATATGAGTAAATAGAAAGTACTTTTAAGAAGCTGTTTTTCCATTTCATTAGTGGTGGAGAACAGAGGGCGTGGTGAGGGAAGACTGCTTCTACTACCAGACACCCTGCAGCTAAGATTTCACTGAGTTTTTCTGTTATAGACTGATCTCTCCCCTTTAGTGCTTAATTCTGAAGAGAAATGATATTTTTCACCCCATGTGATTTTAACCTGATAACACAAAAATCCATATAGAATAATAATAATTCCCTGCTACAAGATAGAAGATAAAAATCAGTAATGATCAAGAAATAATTTAATTACTAGTAGATGAGAGAATGAATGAAAATACTTTGAAGGTCTGACAGAAAACTACACAATAATATTCTCATTGCTTTCCATGTTTAAAGTTTGAAACATTTTTGTTTTTGTCAGTAAAAATATTTAAATGATGCTACTTCAAGTGCTCTTAGAAACAAGTTTTGCTTTAAAAAATCTTAGATTTCATTTCTTTCCAAATATGTGTATTTCATATACATATATTTTGCATTGGGGTGTGTATGTTATATACACTGAGTGGCCAGATTATTATGACCACCTGATGTTTGTAGGCAAATTAGCCGTACACTGCATCGTAAGGGATATGGAAGCCAAAGGCCTGTTCAAACACCTTTGCTGTCTGCAGTTACCAAGATAAAATGTCTCCAATTCGCACAGTTACACAAGGATTAGACAGTCGAGCATTGGAAATAAGTCATGCGGTCTGATGAATCATGTTTCCAGTTGCATCATGCAGATGGCAGAGGGAGAATTTGGCGGAAACAGCATGAAAGCATGCACCCCACATGCAAGAGTACAACCCTTCAAGCTGGTGAGGGCAGTGCTATGGTTTGGGGCATGTTTTCCTGGCATGATTTGGGCCCTTTAATTCGTGTGGAACAATGTCTGAACAGCACAACATACCTAAGTATTGTTGCTGATCAAGTTCATCCTATCATGTTATGGCGTATCCCAATGGAGATGGCTTCTTCCAATAAGACAATGCGCCATGCCACGGTGCTCGTATTGTGCAGGAGTGCTTTCAAGAACGTGAGGGAGACTTTACCTTGCTTAGGTGGCCCCCACAATCACCAGCTCTCAATCCAATTGAGAATTTGTGGGATGAAGTTAAAAGAGCCATCAGGCAGCTGGTTCCATAACCATCAAATCTCACAGAACTGGACAGTGCTATTCATCAGGCATGGTGTCAGATTCCTCGCATCACCTTTCAATATCTCGTGGAGTCAATGCCAAGAAGAATCGCCGCAGTATTGAAGGCAAAAGATGGCCCAATGAAGTTCTGATGGGGTGGTCATAATAATCTGGCCACTCAGTGTACACATACTATGCAAATATGTGTGGTATATATTAGTCAAATGTGTTTGTAATATTAAATGTTACATAGTATATAAAATTGTAATATATAATATAAAATTATGTAAATAACAGTTTATATTTTACATATGTATATACATTTACAGAGATAGCCTTTGAATTTGGGAAGTAGACTTTTTCTTGGCAATTTTTAACCATTTGTCATTTTTCAAAAAATAGACAATTTGTTCCCAAATTACCTATTTTCTCCCACTTTGTGGTTAGGTATTTGATGTACAATGAGGTTAGTCACAGGGGATGTGATCAAGAATGATATTCACTACATTGTCACACGTGGACGTGTACTGTGTGCTCCGTTCTGCCCCCCAGAGGAAACCAGTATTCTAAACTTTATGTTCATTTTTTGACTGTTTTCCTTTATATTTTTACCACATTTCTTCACAAAAATATGTTACTTTTTCTGTTATTGTGCTTTATGTAACTATTCAATGTGTCCTGGATGACAACTTTGTATTGAATATGTCTTAAATAATCAACCACATTAATGTGTGAGATGTATTTCAACCACTTAAACAGGGCCATGGTACTTCATGTAGAAATCTGTTATATTGTATTCATTCATTTTCTTGTGGATATTTGTTCTGTTTTCCATATTTATCTCTTAAATACAAATCTCGTGAATATGCAAAGTTTCACTAAAGTCTCTGTCTAGGAGTGCAATTGATGGCTAAGCGTAAAACTGTTTCAAAGAGACTGCACTAATGTGTACTCCCACCAGAAGTGGGTGAGAGTTCCCACTGCTCCATACCCTATCATCTTGGCAGTATTATCCAACATTTTAATTTCACCAGTTTGGTCAAAATGATGTCTCATTGTATGTGTTTAAGTATACAATTCAGTGAATTTTAATGTATTCACAGAGATAACCATCAACACAAACTAAATTAGTAATATTTTCATCACCCCAAAAAGAAGCCATTAGGAGTCACTCCCACCCCCTCTAACCCAGCCATAGACAACCAATGATGTATTTTTTGTCTGTATAGATGTGCCTACTTTAAATATTTCATATAAATGGAATAATATAACATGTGGTCTTTTATGATTGGCTTCTTCACTTACAATAATGTTTTCAGGAATCATCACTGCTCACATATATCAGTATTTTATTTTTTTACTAGAGGCCCAATGCACGAAATTCGTGCAAGGGGCTCGGCCCTCGCAGCCCAGGCTTCATCCGGAAGGTCATCCAGATGGTTGTTCTGCTGTTTGGTCTAATTAGCATATTAGCTCTTTATTAGATAGGACATTACCGAATAATACTTCATTGTGTGGATATTCTACATGTTCTTTATCCATTCCTCCATTACTGAACACTTCAAATGTTTTCACATTTTGGCTATTATGTGCCGGGAGCCGGTCTATGCTTGCTGTTTCAAGGGACCTGGCATATATGGCATACTGTTCTTAATATGTTTGCTCACCTTCTTGGCACTATGTGTTTTAACCAAGGTCTCTGAGAAAGGTTGTTTCCCAGGTAGGGATTTTCCCCTGAAGTTAGGGAGGGAATAAAACCTCTTAACTAAGTGCCAGGTGGGAAATTAATCACTTTAACTAGGAACAATCATGCTTAAGCTACATAATCTTTACTCCCTGGAATGGAGATAAGAAACGCCCTAACCTTTGGAATAGAGATTGATAGGATTGGAATCAACTGGTATAAATACAGATGTAAGAAGACAGGAACCAGAAGACAGAACCTACACAGGAACCAGAAGACAGAACCTACACAGAACCTAGAGACAGAAGAACTTCGCTGGAGAGAACATGGCAAAAGATCCTGGACTGAACCTGACTACAGAAATTGACAAGAGAACCTGACTAGAACCTGGTGACTGAACCTGGCTTGAGAATCTGGACAGAACCTGGCTGGAGAACCTAGCGAGGGAACATGGCTACAGAACCTGGCTGGAGAACCTGGAGAACCTGGCTGGAGAACCTAGCAAGAGAACATGGACACAGAACCTGGCTGGAGATCCTAACCAGAACTTCGCTGGAGATCCAGAGCAGAACCTCTCTGGAGATCCAGACCAGAACTTGGCTGGAGAACCTGGCTGGAGAACCTAGCAAGAGAACATGGACACAGAACCTGGCTGGAGATCTAGATCAGAACTTGGATGGAGATCTTGGCTGGAGATCCTGGCTAGGCTGCTGATCAACTGAACGCTGTCTCCGTGTCATTCCTTCTTCGCTGACTCCATCTACACCTTTGGGGACCCCTGGACCCGCTGGGGTTGGACCCCAGCAATTATGAATAACGCTGCTATGAACATTTGAATACAAGTTTTTATGGATACATATACTTTTATTTCTTTTAGGTATGAACCTAGGAGTGGGATTGCCGGGCTGTAGGTAATTCTGGGTTTGTTTAACATTTTGAGAAGCTGCCAAACTGTTTTTCAAAGTTGCTGCACCATTTTCCATTTCCACCAGCTGCCGGGGTCCTGCACCAGCAGGTCCAGGGGTTCCCAAAGGCGTAGACGGAGTCGGCGAAGAAGGAAGGACACAGAGACAGTGTTCAGTTGATCAGCAGCCTAGCCAGGATCTCCAGCCAGGATCTCCAGCCAAGTTCTGGTCTGGATCTCCAGAGAGGTTCTGCTTAGGATCTCCAGCCAGGTTCTGTGTCCATGTTCTCTTGCTAGGTTCTCCAGGTTCTCCAGCCAGGTTCTGCAGCCATGTTCCCTCGCTAGGTTCTCCAGCCAGGTTCTGTCCAGGTTCTCAAGCCAGGTTCAGTCACCAGGTTCTAGTCAGGTTCTCTTGCCAATTTCTGTAGTCAGGTTCAGTCCAGGATCTTTTGCCATGTTCTCTCCAGCGAAGTTCTTCTGTCTCTAGGTTCTGTGTAGGTTCTGTCTTCTAAGTTCTGTCTCCTTAGTTCTGAGTCTTGCTGTCTTGTTACATCTGTATTTATACCAGTTGATTCAATCCTATCAATCTCTATTACAAAGGTTAGGGTGTTTCTTATCTCCATTCCAGGGAGTAAAGATTATGTAGCTTAAGCATGATTGTTCGTAGTTAAAGTGATTAATTTCCCACCTGGCACTTAGTTGAGGGGTTTTATTCCCTCCCTAACTTCAGGGGAAAATCCCTACCTGGGGAAACAACCTTTCTCAGAGAGGAGACCTTGGTTAAAACACATAGTGCCAAGAAGGTGAGCAAACATATTAAGAACAGTATGCCATATATGCCAGGTCCTTTGAGACAGCAAGCATGGACCGGCAACCAGCAATGTCTGAGGATTCCAATTTATCCACAACCTTGTCAACACTTATTATCTGTGTTTTTGGTTATAGTCATCCTAGTAGGCATAAGGTGGTATCTCATTGACTAATGACTAATGTTGAGCATCTTCTCATATACTTATTGGCTATTTGTATATCATCTTTGAATAGATATCTATTAAGATCCTTTACCCAAATTTAATTAGAGTATTTTTCTTTTTATTGTTGGGTTATAAATTTTTTTATGCTTTTTGGACTCAAATCCTGTATTAGACATATCCTACAAATAAACTCCATGTCAGGTATAAAGAAAATTGACAACACTCTGTAAATAGGTATTTTCCAAGGAATTATAAGACAGAGTGAGTAATAACTATTTTGTGGGGATAGGACTTTTTGAGGAACTCCAAACCCAGTCTACCCATCTAGTGGCTGCAAGGCTGCTGGTTTTCACAGCTCCTGTGGTTGTGAGGTTGGTGATTCTTAAGGCCTCCTTGGAGTCATGCAGAAGAGGATTTGTATCCAGAGTATATAAATAATCTTCACAACTCAATAATAAGCCAAAAACTCGATTTAAAAATTGGCAAGATATTTAAAGAGACACTTTAAAAAGGAAAAGATAGAAATGACAACTTAGACCATGAAAAGTTAAGATGCTTAACATCATTATTCATTAGGAAAATGTAAATTAAAAGCACAATAAATAATAATACATACCCGCTAGAATGAATACAAATGAGGCTCTTAATAGTAAGTGCTGGTGACAATGTAGAGTAATTGGACTTCTTTTGTCTCTTGGTGGCAATAAAAAAATGTACAGCCCTAGCCAGTTTGGCTCAGTGGATAGAGTGTCAGGCCATTGACTGAAGGGTGTGGGGTTCAATTCAAGTCAAGGGCATGTACCTCGGTTGTGGGCTTGATCCCTGGCTCTGGAGGGAGGCAACAAATCAATGTCTCTCTCACATTGATGTTTCTCTGTCCCTATCTCTTACCTCTCCCTTTCATTCTCTCTAAAAATCAATGGAAAAATATCTTTGGGTGAGGATTAATAAACACACACACACACACACACACACACACACAAATTACAAACACTTTAGAAAATGGTTTTGTAATTTCATATATGCTCCAGTAATTTCACTGTAGGAATTTACCCAAGAGAAATAAAAATTTCTGTCCATGCAGAACCCATTAGGTGATAGTACATAGTGGCTTTATTCATACTAGCTAAAAGTCCAGAAACAACTCAAAGGTGAGTGGATTAACAAATTGTATTATAACATACAATGTGATGCTATCAGCAATAAAAAGAAAAGAACTACTGAAATGTGCAACAATATGGATGAATTTTGAATGCATTACACTGAATAAAGAAGCCAGACACAAAAAGCCATTTTATGATTCTGTGTATATAACATTCTAGAAAAGCCAAAGCAAAAACAACAGAAATAGATTAGAATTTGTCAGAGACTGACTGTGGGTCATTCATAATATCTCATTGAACTATGCAGTGAAAAGGGTTAATTTTATACTATGTAAATTATAGCTCAAAACTGACAGAAATATTTTATGTTATATTCCGATTTATGTTATAAATATTATAAAATATTAATATGATGTAGAATATTTACATTTTTAATAGAGAAAATACACAAAAATAGTACCAAGTACATAGCAACAGGGTCATTGATGACAAATGTATAAAGTACACAAGAATAAATCTAACAAAGGTATGTGAAAACTTCATGTAGGAAATTTATAAAGCTTTATTATAATATTTTAGGGAAGATCTATATAGACGGAGAGAGCTATCATATTTGTGGATTAAAAAATTAATGTAATAAAAATGTCAGCTTTCCCCAGTTGAGCCATATAAGTTCAGTTTAAATTCATTTCCTCAGCAAATATTTACTGAGCACTCAAGCATCTACTGTTTTAGGTGTTTGAGGCGTACGAATGAATAAATCCAAAAAGAACCCTGCCCCAATTTTAAATTTATAATCTAGCTAGGTAGGAAATAGGTGGCTGAGACAAAGATGAAATAACATAGGCAAATAATAAATAAACTATATATGTTAGAACATGATACTTAACTGTGAACTAAAAGTAGAGGCAACTAAATTATTAAAAGTAGTGGGGAGGGAATGTGACAGGTTACAATTTTAAATCAAGTTTTCTTCAAAATCAACAAATTTATTTTAAAAAATATATATGCTAACAGCTGGTGTTGCTCAGTGGTTGAGTGTTAACCTATGAATCAGGAGGTCCTGGTTTGATCTCTTGTCAGGGAACATGCCTGGGTTGTGGGTTTGATCCCAAACACTAAGTAGGCAGGAGGCATGTTGTTTCTCTCTCATCAATGTTTCTAGCTCTCAATCCCTCTCTTTTCCTCTCTGAAATCAATAAAAAATACATATAAATAATAATAAATAAAATAACTAACTCATTACTGAAAAAATGTATATACTAAATATTTGCTAAAAATAAATGAACTAAAATAACTAACTTATTACTGAAAATATATATGCTAAAGAAGCATATTCTATCAGATCTGAAGGCGATTTTAAGGCTATACTAATATGGTAGCATTGTGTTAGTGACTGATATAAAAAGGAACAGAATAGAGGACCCAGAAATATATCCAAAGATATATGGAACCCACATAAGTAAGCAACTCTATGATATGGCTACATTAATATAGGCTTTACTATAAAGCAAAAGGAAACAACATTTTGTTTATGGATACCTAATATGTGGAAAAATTATATAGCAAAAAATGATTAATACAACTTCTTTTTGTTTGTTTCCTGGGGGTAGGGAAGCAAAGTAATTGAGGAGGAACACATAGGAACTTCAAACATTGAAATATTCTATTTCTTAAGCTTCATGGTAGATAGGTGGGCATTTGTGTATTTTTTAACTATTATGAGCATCATATACATTCTTTTGTGTATATATATAAATATTTCATAGTATAAAAATGTTAAGAAGTAATGGATACATATTCAATCATCTAATTTAAGTCATACTATGACCATGTTATACATTCCATCTTATACAGCATACTAGAGGCTTGGTGCACAAAAATTTGTGCACTCGGGGGGGGGGGGGTCCCTCAGCCCGGCCTGTGCCCTCTCGCAGTCTGGGACCCCTCGGGAGATAACGACCTGCTGGCTTAGGCCTGCTCCCAGGTGGCAGAGGGCAGGCCCAATCCCTAGATGCAGCCCCTGGTTGCCCCCAACTGCCCTCCCCTGCCAGCCCAGTTGTGGGTTCCATATATCTATTAAAGAGGTAATATGTAAGTTGACCATCACACACTCACACAAGATGACTGCCCCCATGTGGTCACAAGATGGCCACCACAAGATGGCCAGCAGGGGAGGGCAGTTGGGGGAAACCAGGCCTGCAGGGGAAGGAGGGCAGTTGGGAGGGACCGGGCCTGCAGGGGAGGACAGTTAGTGGTGATCAGGCCGGCAGGGGAGGGTAGTTGCAGGGGACCAGGTCTGCAGGGGAGGGCTGTTGGGGGTGACCAGGCTGACAGGGGAGGGCAATTGGGGGCAACTGGGCCTGCAGGGGAGCAGTTAGGTGTCAATCAGGCTGACAGAGGAGTGATTAGGGAGTGATCAGGCTGGCAGGCAGAAGCAGTTAGGGGCAATCAGATAGTCAGGCAGGCGAGCAGTTGGGAGCCAGCAGTCCTGGATTGTGAGAGGGATGTCTGACTGCCCATTTAGGCCCGATCCCACAGGGATCGCACCTAAACCCGCAGTTGGACATCCCTTAAGGGGTCCCAGATTAGAGAGGGTGCAGGCTAGGCTGAGGAACACCCTCACTAGTGCATGAATTTCGTGCACTGGTCCTCTAGTATATATATCCTATATAATAAAAGCCCAATATGTAAATAGACCAAATGGCAGAACCACTGGTGGAATGACTGGTTGCTATGACATGCACTGACCACCAGGGCGCAGATGCTCAATGCAAGAGCTGCCCCCAGGCCCCAGGCCCCAGGCAAGCTGGGTGCCAGCAGGGAGGGTCACCAGGGTCAACAAAGTAGGAAGCAAAATCAGAGAGGCAGTAAATCATATGAGATTATGATGAGAGATCTGTCTTTTACTCTAAATGAGACTGACAGGTTGTCTTCTATTGGCTTACACTTTAACAGGATCACAGAGCATGCAATGGAGAATGCACTGAGGTTGGGCAAGGCAGAAGCACAGAGAAAAGTTGGAGGACATCACCATAACCCAGGTAAGTGATTAACCTTGGTAGCACACAGGCAGTGAGGCTTTTGGGTTTTAAAGCCAGGACAGACAAGATTTCCTTATAGAATTCATGTGGAGTGCCAGAGAAAAAGAGGACTCAAGGGTGACTCCAATGTTTTGTGCTGGAAAACTGAAAAATAGAGTCAGCCACTCTTTCACTCTAAGGTGGGAACATTGCAGGTGGAGAAGGTTTGGAAAGAAAAATCATGAGTTCACTTTATTGTTCAGTTTGAGATTTATATATTACCCCGGGTTTCAGAGAAAAAAGTGTGGGCTAAATATGTAAATGTTAGTCACGGTCGTTAAAGGAGTGAGTAGATAAAAAATAAAAGAAAGTATGCCTGAGCCCTGGAGCTTTCCAATATTATCAGGTCAGGGGGGAATATTAAAAAGAAAAAAAATACACAGCAGAAGGGAGTAAGGGGGTGTGGTTGGTGGTGGGGGTGGGGAAAGATCACAAGTGAATTTTTTCCTGAAAATGCATTAATGTTTCAGACAAGGGGAGCGTCATTAATTGCGGCAAATGCTGCCCAGAGGCTGATAAGTCTGGCGCCAAAAACTGACTATTGACACCATTTATGAATGCAAAGTCACTGGTGGGTGACCTTGATAAGAAGGTTTGTGGTGGGAGTGGGGTTTGGGCTAAGGTTGATTTAAATGGATTCAAGGAAATAAGTAAAAAGAAATTGGCAACAGAAAAGATTAGAATACTATCAAGAGTTTTGCTATTACCTATGGACACAGACAATAGGGTGGCGAAGGCCTGGGGCACAGAGGGAACCGAGTGCAGGGGAGTGATGGCGGGGGGGGGGGGGGGGGGGAGGGACATCTGTAATACTCGCAACAATAAAGATTAAAAAAAAGAGTTTTGCTAATACAAAAAGGGAAATAAGCTGCTGCAGGGGAATGTGGGTTCAGAGATTTTATTTATTGATGGGAGAAATCACAGTATATCATATATGCCAATGAGAAAGTACAGAGGTGATTGCATGAGCAGCATCCTTGAGAGAGGAGAGGAAATGGAGTCTGGTGCCCAAGTGGAGAAGGTGGCTGGAACATCAACCATCCATCCTTACAGGAGTGAAGGTTGAGTACAGGACACTGGGTGATGCTAGGTGTGTAGATGTGGTACTGGGAGCCAGGAAAACATCCTTTCTCTTCAGTTTCTCCATGACCAAGAAATCACAGATATTAATTAAGAGTGACTATATCTATCTATCTATCTATCTATCTATCTATCTATCTATCTATCTATCTATATCTATATTGATATCGATATATAGATATAGATGTAGATGTAGATATAGATATAGATATAGATATAGATATATAATAGAGAAATATGCTAATTAATTAGGACACCGTAAGGAGTCGACCGGACAGGAGGAGGTTGTGTGCCAGTGTCTGGGGCGGGCGGCAGGGGCCTCCACGCGCCTAAGCTGGGGGAGGGCCTGATCAGAAGTGGCTGAGGCTGATTCAAGGGCCGGAGAGGGAGGCAGGGCTGGGTTGGTAGCGGCTGCAGCTGCTGTAGGGCCCGGGGAACGAGGCAGGGCCAGACTGGTGACTCGAGGGTGGGCAGCGCCATGCTATTTCGAATCGCGTGCTGGGCTCCTAGTGGGAGAATAAAGCAGAAGTTTAAAGAAAGAAGACAAAGCATGAAATATTTTTCTAGGAGAGAAGATTGAATAGACTAGGAGTATGGAGTATAATTGCTAAAGAGTTTCCCAGGGCCCACTTGAAGTTGGTGGTTATGAAGTTTAAATGAGTATGGTGATTATGGCTGTATGTTTTTCCCCAACCCAAACTGCTGTTTCAGTACAGGCAGAGATTACAGCAGAAGATAGAAGAAATTTGGGTTATAGGCAAGGGAATGATTAGAAAATTTGACTGTAGAATGTAAACTGGGTAAAAGGGGAAATGAGTACATGAGGGAAACATGGAAATGTGAATTTTTTTATAGGATTAACAGATTGTACATATTACTGGGTTTGAGGATTATTTGATCAGAGAGTGGGCACTTGAAATTTTGATGGTGTGGGTTTGCAGTGATTGCTGGTAACTAATCCCAGGAGATGTATGTGTTTATTGATCTTTGCCTTGATTATAACTGATTATAACTTTTAATGAATATATTCAATGGTATCCCTTGTATTTTGTATTTCTTAGAATGACATACTCAAAAGTTATTTATCGCCTTTAGTTTTTATAGATGAGTGTTTAATGTTTGCATAGGTAAGCATCGAATGCTATAATTCTGTATAACAGATTTCTTTTCATTCTTTTTTAAAATTTATCTTTAGTGTTGAAAGTATTACAGATTTCTCCCTTTTCCCCCATTGACCCCATCCACCCTACACCCTCATCCCTGCAGGCCTTCACCATATTATTGTCTGTGTTATGCATGGGTTATGCATGTATGCATGTAAGTTCTTTGGTTAATCTCTTCCCACCCAACCAGCTCTGCCTTCCCTCTGAGATTCAACAGTTTGTTCCATGCTTCTATGTCTCTGGATCTATTTTGTTCATCAATTTATTTTGTTCATTAGAGGCCACATATAAGTGAGATCATGTGATATTTGTCTTTCTCTGACTGGCTTAGTTCACTTAGCATAATACTTTCCAGGTCCCTCCATGCTGTCTCAAAAGTAAAATATCCTTATTTTTTACTGCTGCATAGTATTCCATGGTATAAATGTATCGCAGCTTTTTTACCCACTCATCTGCTGATGGGTACTTGGGCTGTTTCCAGATCTTAGTTATTGCAAATTGCACTGCATTGAACATAGGAGTGCATATATTCTGTCTGATTGTTGTTTTCAGTTTCTTAGGATATATTCCTAGAAGTGGGATCATTGGGTCAAATGGCAGTTCCATATTTAATTTTGACGAAATTCTATACTGTTTTTCATAGTGGCTGCATAAGTCTGCATTCCACCAGTAATGTTCTAGGGTTCCCTTTTCTCCTTATCCTCACCAGCAGTTTTCATTTGTTGATTTGCTGATGGTAGTCATTTTGACAGGTATGAGGTAATAACTCATTGTCCTTTTAATTTGCACCTCTCTGATGGTCAGTGACTTTGAGTATATTTTTTCATATGTCTCTTAGCCTTCTATATGTCCACTTTGGAGAAGTATCTATTTAGGTCCTTTGCCCCTTTTTTAAATTGGATTGTCTTCCTTTTGTTAAGTTGTATGAGTTCCTTATATATTTTGGATATGAACTCCTTATCATTGGCAAATATGTTCTCTCATACAGAGGGCTCCCTTTTCATTGTGTTGCTGGTTTCTTTTGCTGTTCAGAAGCCTTCTGTTTTGATACTAGAGGCCCAGTGCATGGATTCGTGCACCTATGGAGTCCCTTGGCCTGGCCAGAGGGGATCGGGCTGAAACTGGCAGTCCAACATCCCCTGAGGGGTCCTGGAGTGAGAGAGGGCACTCTGAAAAGTTGCTGTCACTCAGCAGCTCTTGCATTGATCATCTTCCCCCTGGTAGTCAGTATGTGTCATAGCTACTGGACGGTCGGCTGGTCTCTAAGATTTTTATATAGATAGCCCCATTTGTTTATTTTCTCCTTTGTGTCCCTTGCCCTAGGACAGTGGTCAGCAAACTGTGGCTCACAAGCCACATGCGGCTCTTTGGCCCAATGAGTGTAGCTCTTCCACAAAATACCATGTGTGGGTGCTCACGTACAGTGTGATTGAAACTTCGTGGCTCATGCGCAGAAGTCGACCACTGCCCCAGGAGATGTATTGGCACACACATTGCTACCAAAGATGTGTGAGATGTTGCTGCCTATGGCTTCTTCTACAATTTTTATGGTTTCACAACTTACATTTAGATCTTTTATCCATTTTGAGTTTATTTTTGTGTATGGTGTAAGTTGGTGGTCTAGTTTCACTTTTTTGCATGTACCTGTCTAATGATCCCAACACCATATATTAAAGAAACTCTCTTGACTCCATTTTATGCTCTTGCCTCCTTTGTCAAATATTAATTAAGCATAATGGGTTGGGTTGGTTTTTGGGTTCTCTCTTCTGTTCCATTGATTTTCATGTCTGTTCTGTGCCAGTACCAGGCTGTTTTGATTACAGTGGCTTTGTAGTATAATTTGATGTCTGGTATTGTGATCCCTCCAACTTTGTTCTTCCTCAAGATTGCTGCAGCTATTCAGGTCTTTTTTGGTTCCACATAAATTTTTGGAGTATTTGTTTTGCATAATTCTTACTTAAAAAGTGGTTAATAGTGATTCTTTCTGTAATAAGTAAACAGAAGTTGATTATACAAGGACATATGAGTTAGGATATGCTTGGAGTGCTGCCACAAAATGCACCCCAAATAGATTGTCTTAAATAACAGAGATATGTTTTTTCTTGTGGTAAAATTTGACTTGCATCTTCTAAACTGTCAAGAAGCTCTTTGCCTTGTGATCATTCAGGGACTCAAGTTCCTTCCAAGTTCTTGCTTTTCCATCTGCCAGGACAGGCAGGGTTCTTAAACGTTTTTTGTGCCACAGAACTCTTTGGAAATCTGGTGAATTCTATGGACCCTTTTCAGCATAATGTTTTCTAACGCACACAATAAATGCATCAAATTAGAATGAAAATAAATTACATGGAAATATTATGATTAAACTATGCAATTGTATTCTTTGGCACTTTCTATTATGTTTAAAGCCTACATTATAGTATAAATACCATAGTTTTAAAGCAATTATAAAACATAAATACTACTTTAAGATATCTTCAATGGCTATAACAAGTTTTGAAAATATCTGTGATTTATATTTTTGCCAAAGACACAAATACTATTGGTTTATTGTCTAAATTTTCAACAGAAGAAAATCCTAAATTCATGAAAAGGAAGATAATTTTGTTTCCATCTAAATTTCACAGATACATTGAATTTCATCCAGTGATAGCCCTTGGGTTAAGGTTATAAAAGCTCCTCATCTAAAGCATTGATGTCATCTTCAAAGTCAACTCTGAGTAGAAGTGGGAGGAGGATGTGGAAATCTGAAAACTTAAGCCTAGGAGTTGGCACATCTTCCAGTCCATTTCATTTGAGATAAATCAATCACAGGATGGCATCCAACTGCAAAAGGCCGGGAAAAGTGTAGACTAGTCATACTTCAAAAAGATGACAGCACAGAGTTACCGGACAACCAGCAGACTGGGCCACAAAGGCCACACCCTTCATTTCCCACATTTCTCCTCCTCCTTTCGTTTTGGTATGATTTTCGTCTTGTTTCCTTTTAAAACTCAATCTTCTTACAGATAGTTCATTCTAAGTAGTCTATCTATTAGAAAATCTTCTAATAGAATTTTCAGAAGTTTCACATCAGGGTGCAGTAATCATATGAAGACACTTTTGGCATCACATAATACAAATAAATGTTGGTAAGATTATTTAGAGATAAGAAAAATGCAAGTACATTATATGTAATCAGTGTATTGTCCAAGTCTATTTTTCTCAAATTTTATTAAATTATTTCTAGAAGTGTATGCCATCTATTAAATATATAGAGAAATATATTAATATATAGATATATATTAACTTGTTTAGAAATGTATTTATTATCTCATATATATGTATATATTTTACTTTTTGTTTTTTTATTGTAAATCATACATTTTACTTTTAATTCTCATACAGATTAATAGATAACAAGATAATCACATAAACCAACAATATGATCATTAAGTTAACCTTCTAACATTGCCTAAGGAAGAAGCACCAATTTTGTGCAAGGAAGATGGCAATCCATCAGATTTTTCTCCTGTGGTATCTCTGAGACCCAAATAATTGTTCCTTCTGGGAGTTAAGTTGGAAGAAGGAAAATTAGTTTGAATGACTTTTTCTTTATCAGAACATTTAAACTTAAAAAAACAACAACACTAGATCTCAGAACTTTATCTCACTTGTAATCACCTCAAATTAAAATATATGTATTAAATATATATGTTTAATATTATGTAAATATATATATAATGTAGCTGACATGAACTGCTGATACAAGAAAAAGTTTGCTGCCAGTAAATCAGTTCCATGGGATCAATCTGCCTGAGGCCTGCCTTGACTTCATCCAGGGCAGAGGTGTATAAATCAATGCTTATTTTAATGGTGTATCTGGTGCATCTTTAAAACCATGACTTTCTTATCTAATAGAGAGTGCTGAATGCTTTTCTGGTGATTATACATAGAATACATTGTCTTAGATCTATTTAGTATTCATAATTATATCACTATGCCGCATGAGTGTTTTTTTAACCTTTTTGGTGGACCATTCTGATAAAAGATATGGACTCCTCTCCTCTCCCACCACCACCACACAAAAAATTCATGTAGATAAATAAACACGAGTTTTGCATAGAGTTTTTTAAATATGTTTTTATTGATTTTTAGAGAGAGAGGAAGGGAGAGGGGTAGAGAGGTAGAAACATCAATGAGAGAGAAACATCATGGATCAGCTCTCTCTTGCAGGCCCCCTGCTGGGGATCAAGCCCACAACCAGGACATGTGCCCTGATGGGGAATCCAACCAGAGCTCTTGGTTCATGGGTCGACACTCAACCACTGAACCACACAGCCCGGCTGCATGGAGGTTTATTTTTTATTATTTTATCCTCACCCGATAATATTTTTCCATTGATTTTGAGAGAGTGGAAGAGAGAAGGAAAGACAGAGAGAAACACTGATGTGAGAGAAACACATTGGTAGGTTGCCTCCTGCACATTCTCTGACTAGGGCCCAGGCTGGGGAGGAGCCTACAACCGAGGTATGTGCCCTTGACTGGAATCGAACCTGGGACCCCTGACACTCTATCCAGTGAGCCAAACTGGCTGGCATATAGAGGTTTTTTTTACTGATACTCCAATAACTTCTAAAGGCATCCTTAGCATCCGAGAGGAGTTTAAAACCCTGCTGCTTCTACTTATTCACGTAATGGTGAAGAAATCTACAAGAGTGTGGCAAGACCATTTTTCTACAAGTCACATCTATAACAAATAATTTGTTCATTATATTCATTTTCTTGCTAGCAAAATGATCGTGGCAATGTTTTCTTGTTCATTCTCAATGAATATATAGTAATACCTACTAAGATCTGAGGTTCATGAAGAGGGACTGTATGTTTCACACCTCACTTCAGTGCCTAGCTCAATGACTGGCTCATGATGAAGTACTTATAAATTTGGGGTAAGTAAATGAATCCTATAAATTGGGGGTGGGGATCTTCAGTATTCACTTGAAATTGAATGGTGTTGAAGAGGCTCACATGATCCTAAAAAAAATCACAAGAGATACATTAGTTTATCTAAGAAAAGATCAATTCTGGTTAGGTGATCATGGGAGGTTTATCATATAAAGGTAAGATTAGAATAAAAATTTGAAGGAATGCAGATTTCAACAAACAAGTTGAAGAGGAAAGAAATGTAAGAAAAGGTATGTTAAATATACTTTATAATGAATAAATGAATTTGGGAAAGCAAAATAGATTGTATGGAAAAATAATAAAAGATACATCTATAATTGTGAGGGATTTGTCATTGTATATCCCCTTTAATATGATGCTAATTATTTGGATACTTTCACATAAAGAGTGTTAGGTATTGACATTTTTTAAGTGGAGAATGACATGAGATACATATTTGACAATGTTAAGTACAGTAAACCAAAACTACTTTAGGTATTTTGAGCAGAAAGTGACTTACAGAGGATTAGTAATTTAAAAGTTGCTGGAAGAGCCTTGGCCAGTATTGGCCTATAATTTCCTTTCTTCATGGTATTTTTATCTGGTTTTGGAATTAGGATAATCCTCGCCTCGTAAAATGAGGTTGGGAGTCTTCTCTCCTCTTGACTTTTTTGGAATCCTTAAGGATAGATGTTAGATCGTTTTTGAATGCTTGATAAAATTCGCCTATGAAGCTATCCAGTCTAGGACCTTTGTTTACTTTTTTTAAATTACTGCTTTAGTTTCATTGGTTATAATTGGTCTATTCAGATTTTCTGATTCTTTCTGATTCAGTTCTGGAAAATTGTATGTTTTTAGGAATTTATCTATTATACCAGTTTGTCCTAGGTGTTGCCGTAATTGTTCATAGTATTTTCTTACACCCCTTTGTATTTCTGTGGTGTCAGTTGTTACTTCTCTTTCCTTTTGGATTTTATTTACACATCCTTTAGAAGCTGGATTTTTCCTTTGCCAACATTTCAAATCTTATTTAGAGGTGAGACCAAAAGCTCAGTATACCCTTTGAGTTATTCTCCACTGAAAGAAAGGAGAAAGAGAGAAAAGTGGCCAAGAACATAACTTGAAAGCATGCAATGATATGGGTTTAGCTTTTCAAACGAAATTCAATTATTTTATGTCATCACTAAAATTTCATGAATTTTAAAGTATTAAGAAAATATTGCCTATGAGTATTACATTTCTGAGAATAGCATCACATTGAGTTAATCATCAATAATCCATTTATCTGGATGAATCTCTAGAGAACCAAGATGGCGGCATAGGTTAACGCCGGAGTTTGCTGCTTTGAACAACTACTTCAAAAGTGAAACCAAAAAACGGAAGGGACATCACCCAGAACCACAGGAACGCTGGCTGAGTGGAAGTCCTACAACTAGGAGGAAAGAGAAACGCATATGGACACTCAGAGGAGGCGCAGTGCTGAAGTCAAATTCTGAGGTGCGGAGTGCGCGGGAGCGGGCTGGCGGCGGAGGGCGCGGTTGGCATTTTCAATCAGGAGGGAGTCACAGACTCTGAGCTCCAGATCCGGGCGAGTCTTTAGGGACCCAGACTCAAACGGGAGAAGCGGGACTGTCTGGCTTCAGTCAGAGCGAGTGCAGCTTTCTCTCCGAGCTTTGCAGCGGGTGCTAGGACTCAGAGAGGCAGAGCCCCTGGGGACAGGACGGAGAGCCGCCATTACTGCTCTCTCCAGCCCACCCTGTTGATCCTGTGCGACTCGCCCCGCCCAAGCCCTGCACAGAGGCATTTGCCGGATAGCCTCAGGCAAAGGCTAGATTAGCACCTCCCTAGAGGACAGAAGTTCCCTCACTGCTGACACAGCTGATTCTCATAGCCACTTGGCCTGGAGGTCAAACCCTCCCTGGAATTAGCTACAACAATCAAGATTTAATTATAAGACTGCGAACAAAGACCACTAGGGGGTGCACCAAGAAAGCATAACAAAATGCGGAGACAAAGAAACAGGACAAAATTGTCAATGGAAGATATAGAGTTCAGAACCACACTTTTAAGGTCTCTCAAGAACTGTTTAGAAGCCGCCGATAAACTTAATGAGATCTACAAGAAAACTAATGAGACCCTCGATCTTATATTGGGGAACCAACTAGAAATTAAGCATACACTGACTGAAATAAAGAATAATTTACAGACTCCCGACAGCAGACCAGAGGAGCGCAAGAATCAAGTCAATGATTTGAAATGCGAGGAAGCAAAAAACACCCAACCGGAAAAGCAAAATGGAAAAAGAATCCAAAAATGCGAGGATAGTGTAAGGAGCCTCTGGGACAGCTTCAAGCGTACCAACATCAGAATTATAGGGGTGCCAGAAGATGAGAGAGAGCAAGATATTGAAAACCTATTTGAAGAAATCATGACAGAAAACTTCCCCTACCTGGTGAAAGAAATGGACTTACAGGTCCAAGAAGCGCGGAGAACCCCAAACAAAAGGAATCCAAAGAGGCCCACACCAAGACACATCATAATTAAAATGCCAAGAGCAAAAGACAAAGAGAGAATCTTACAAGCAGCAAGAGAAAGACACTCAGTTACCTACAAGGGAATACCCATACGACTGTCAGCTGATTTCTCAACAGAAACTTTGCAGGCCAGAAGGGAGTGGCAAGAAATATTCAAAGTGATGAATAGCAAGAACCTACAACCAAGATTACTTTATCCAGCAAAGCTATCATTCAGAATTGAAGGTCAGATAAAGAGCTTCACAGATAAGAAAAAGCTAAAGGAGTTCATCACCACCAAACCAGGATTATATGAAATGCTGAAAGGTATCCTTTAAGAAGAGGAAGAGGAAGAAAAAGGTAAAGATACAAATTATGAACAACAAATATGCATCTATCAACAAGTGAATCTAAGAATCAAGTGAATAAATAATCTGATGAACAGAATGAACTGTTGATTATAATAGAATCAGGGACATAGAAAGGGAATGGACTGACTATTCTTGGGGGGGAAAGGGGTGTGGGAGATGCGGGAAGAGACTGGACAAAAATCGTGCACCTATGGATGAGGACAGTGGGTGGGGAGTGAGGGCGGAGGGTGGGGCGGGAACTGGGAGGAGGGGAGTTATGGGGGGGAAAAAAAGAGGAACAAATGTAATAATCTGAACAATAAAGATTTAATTAAAAAAAAAAATAATCCATTTATCTGGTTTATGTATAGCCATGGCCAGTCACTGCCCGCACCTCAGCCTACATTTTGCTTTTACAGTTCCATTTGGAAATGAAAGTCGGGATCCTTTCCAATAACAACCACCTCCAATGTTTTCAATATTGCTACCATCACCCTGGCAACAGAGGACATAAATAGTTGCTCTGCCAAACATATCTATTGCCTTGTTATGCTTGTGGGAGTTGACGTTGTCAAGGGAAGTTTATACCAAAATTAAAAGTAAATTTTGACTTATCAATGGCTTTTGGGAACAGCTTAAGAGCAACAATGGGTATAACAGGTTTTATGTCTCTTTAGAATGAGCTTAATGTAACATAAAAGAAGCTGTTAAATGAAAAACTAAGGAAGAAAAATAGATAGATACATCATGGGTCTCCCAGATGAGGGAATACTATGGCAAGTATAGACAACATGAAATTTGGAATCAGAGATTCCAGGTTTGAGTTCTAGCTCCACTACCTACCGATTTTTTTCACTTGAATAAATAACTTAAAGCCTGCTTTCTCTTATTTGCGAAATAGTTAATCACAATCTGTGGCTTCCATGGTCACTGGGAGTTTAATTGATAGCATACAAAAGTATTTAGTAAAGTGTTAGAGAAATCAGGTATTGGTGATAACAATATAGTTACTATAGTGTTAGTCCTAGGACAGATCACAGAGTATTTACCCATTGTCTAATTTAACATATTAAAAAAATAAAACTTAGACATAGGGGAATCCAGTGAGACAGGTTCCTAATAAAGGTGGAATAAAAATAAATTTGAAAGTAGATACAAACCACTATATCCTAGGATCTATGCATACCAATGCATTAAGTCTTACTATGTAATACAAAATTTAAGATGGCAAATCCTTGCTCTCCACATTTGTAATCAATCTAAAGTTTTCTTAAAAGCTGAAAAAAGAAAAACAATGGTTACAAGTGCTACTGTTCTGGCCAGGCAGAAAAGTCTAATTTGTAAAATAAATATTTGCGTAGGAATCATGGTTTTGATAGAGTGGAGTGGAGAGGATCATCACAAGCACCACTTTTCATTAGAGGACCAGTGGGGGCTCAGAGAAGCCTTCCCAGCTACTGGAAAAAGTTATTTGAAGAAAAAGTGAAAAAAGGGAGGCATAACAAACATATGCAATATGCCAGCACTTTTGAAATCTGGGACAGCATAGAGTGTGTATTAGCTTGGACGACTATAACAAAATACCATAGAATGGGAAGCTTAAACAATAAACATTTCTTACAGTTCTGGGTGATGTAAAGTTCAAGGTCAAGGTTCCAGCATGGCTGAGGAGATCTGGTAAAAGTTCTCTTCCTGGCCTGTATACACTTGTCTTCACTTTGGCTCCTCCATACCAATGAGAGAGAGAGAGCAATGGATCTCTTCTTATAAGGGCACTAATTCTATTATGAAAGCCCCACCCTCATGACCTCATCTAAACCTAATTATCCCAAAGGTTCCATCTCCCAAAACCATCATATTGGAGGTGAGAGCTTCAACTTATTAATTTGCTGTGGGTGGGGGTAAAGGGGCACAATCATTCAGTCCGTAACAGCGGAGGAAATAGAATGGAGATGCATAAACTCACTTAATTAAAAAAAGAAAGAAAAAGAAAACAGAAACTCCCTATCAAGATGACTCCCTAAGCAAATATGTTTACTTCTCCTTCCTATACAAATCTCTTTGAAAAGGACATAGAAATGTAAAATTAAATTCAACTTAGCCCTGAAAACTACATAACTATACACTAATAAATAAAACTAAATCCAAACTAACACTCCCAGCAACAGTCAAGATTGATGGAGAGATTCTGAAAGTTATAAAGCAATCAGGACAGTAGATAATGAGGCAGAACTAAGTTGAGGAACTTGCAACCTTTACAGGCCAAAGAAAAGGAACTTGAGAAGTGGGAGGTATCCAGGAGAATCTTAGCACCAAGTTAAGGGCAGTGGAAACTGAAAGCTTGGTCAGCTGGGAAATTAATTAAAGTTAGAAAGAATATATCCGCTTCTGCAAGAGTAAGTGACGCTAGTATTTGTCTCCAGGATAAAGATTCAACTGGCACTTTATGGATGGGCATAAATTCCATAAAACCCTACAATAACACCAATTTTGCTATAACATGATCATATCAACTCCTTGTTTTAAGCTAGAGCCAAATTTCCACCAGATGGCGCCAAACCACAGGGGAGATGGGAAAGCATCACTTTTGTTCAAGCAGCCAAACCCGTGAAGCAGGTCGGGACTGGGCACTTAATAACCTTGAAATAAAGCGACCCGTTTTATTCGATTGTATTTTTAAGGCAAAGTTCTTGAGTTCCAGCAGGATTTTTACTGTAAGATGAATGCTACTTTCTCACTGCCTCTAAACATGTTAATTCCTTGTTAGAAAACAGGCACCTTTAAGTTGAATGATCAGATGAAAATTCTTGACTTTTCAACCAAGGCTTACAAACATTCAACCTATGTGATTATTGACCGAAAGATTGAATAATTTGGTTTCCATTCTATTCACTTTCTAGTTTTTAAATAAACAAAAAACATTTAAGGATAATTTTGTTCATTCCCAGCGTTGGACATGTGTCAGCTCAGAGAGAATTAATATAACCATCCCAATCTCTATCTACATTCAACTTAATGTTGATGATCCACTCAGTGCCCATGTTCCCAGTGCTTATTATGTTCAAAGTTCTCCAAAGGATGCTCGACTTCAATTAACATTACAAAAAGCTCTGAGCATTCAACTTCCCCTGTATAGCTATTAGAGACCTGCTTCTAGAGACTTTGTCTGTGGAAGTCAAACTTTCCAAAGGCAAACCACCCTTATTCTAATTCATTTCAGTTGAGTCATCAATGGCCTGCTATTGTTTAAGTATATCTGTTGAAAATATGTAAGATCATACTTTAGGACTTCAATAATCTTTGTGATATTCTTTACCACTACCATCCTACTGACATAATAGAAATCCAAAATTTATTCATCAGACCTCATTATATTTTAACTATTTTATTGTAAAATTGGTTCTTGAGACTCCAACTGGAATACAAAATTGTCATGTATATAATTTACACATTTGGGACAAACATTTATAAAGTAATTTTTTAAAATGTTGAGTTGAAAGTGTTCTTAGAGAAATAGAAATCAAAAACACTAATTTTACAAATGTGAAATCTGTGACATAGAATGAATGTATTGAAAAGTATACCCAATTAGTAAAAGAGAAAGGATAGTTGAATATTTGTTGATATTTGTTCATATTTTATTAAATCGTCTCTTAAACCAAACATTTCACAGCTCACTTTAACAGGAGACCTTAAAAAGATTCAGCAGTTATCTGCTCCAGATGAAAAAACCCTGATGGGTTTCTCCATTGCCTGATTCTGGATTTAGATTATTCTGATTCCTGTCTTTAGAAGCTATTATCAGAGAAATTACCTTTTGTTGTGGAAGAGTATAGTGGTCAAAACCAAAGCCACTGAAGTCAGATGGATTTCATTTTGAATTCAAGTTCCCCCATTTATTTGTTATATAATCTTGGGCAAATTAACCTCTCAATCTCTCTTCATCTCAGTTTTCTTATCTTTAAAAGGAGATAATAATATCTCTTTTATGGTGGTTGAATAAGATACTGTTCTTATGATAGAGTCTCATGCACAAGAAATCTTCAATACTGTTGGTTATTGTTACTGTCATCACCTTTATCCCAATATTCCTGCAATGCTCATTTTAGTGTAAGTAATTACAGATGGGGTTTAATAAGAATTGTTCAAATCAGAAGGTAAATACAATATCTTAAATGCAAATCTAGACCTCAAGTATTTGATCTTTAACTTGTTGCAAATGTATATAATATGAGACTAATTAATGGATGAGAAAAGATTAGAGTGATAGCGATATCCCAAATAACATTTACTACAGACTAATTGTATAAATAGGGAAATAATTCATGAGACTGTTTAACTCTACTTTGGGGGGTATGTCAGGTATAAATTGCCCTAGAACAAACTATCTTATAACTAAATGTCGTAAGACCACAATGATTGATCATTTATCATGATATGCTCAGTTGGTGTGGTGGTTACTCTGCTGGTTTTGCCTGGGGTTGCTCATGTAGCTGCACTCACATGGCTGGAAGGTCCAGGATGATGTCAGTCACATGTCTAGCTATTGGTCATGGCAATCAGCTAGGATGCCTCTGTTCCTTCCACATAAGTCTCTTATTCTACAGTGAGCTGGACTGGATTTCTTATGTGGCAGCTCCACGTCAGTGTTCCAAGAAGGCAAGACACAATGCACACCTACCTTGAAAGCCTCTGTTTGCAACATGTTTGCTGATGTCCCGTTGGCCAAAGACAGTAGGGCTAACCCCAGAGTGAATGTGAAGGCAAATATACAAGCTTATGGTTACATGTAGTCGTCAGTTATTGAAAGCCACGGCTGGAAGTATCCTAGATGTCATGTTCTCTTTGACGTTTTTCTGGAGTTGTGTATTTGTTTCTTCTTGCTGTAGGCTAAAATCAAGGTGCTAGTAGGGCTGCATTCCTTATGGACCTTTTAGGGGAGAATTTGTGTCCTTGGCTTTTATGCAGCCTAGAGTTTGCCTGCATTCCTTGCCGCGTGTCCATTTCTCCCCTGTTCTAACTCCATTTGAAAACACACACACACACACACACACACACACACACACACACACACATTCCTGTGCAGTATTAATCTCATTATTATATGTTCACTGATGAAATTAATAATATACATTATGTTCTTTAAGTTTATATTATAGTATATTTAGTAGTAAAATAGAAACTTAAAGTCACCTTAATTCCACCCTTTGGAGAGTTGTTCTGTGTGTGTGTGTGTGTGTGTGTGTACATATATGTGTGTATTCTATAAACTTTAAAGATAACATTTTGACATATAATCTTTCATACTTTTTTCTATACATCTAAAGAGATTCAAAGAGAGTGAGGGAGTAGGCCATATGGCTAACAAAGGGAACAGTGTTCAAGGCAGAGAAAATAGTAAGTCGAAAAGCACTAAATTGGGAACATGCTTGGCATGTTCTAGGAAAATGGAGGTGGATAAAATAGCTGGAGAAGATAGATTAAAAGAAGGAGAACATTTTAAAGGGTAGCTAGTTAAGAGGCTAAATAAGACGGTGGCTTAGATCAGAGTGGTGGCAGTGGAATTGAGAATAATGTGATATATTTGGATATGGAGAGATGAATGGATGGGTAGGTAGATGTGGAAATTGTAGAAAAAATATGTATTGGTGAATTGGAAGTGGGGTATGCTGAAAGTCTGCAGTCAAGTGTGACTCCAGGTTTTGTGTATGCATAATCAGAAGATGGAGGGAGCTGTCATCTACTTGGAAAAGAATACAGAAGGTTTGGTAGGAGGCGAAGAGATGTCAGGGATTCCATTTTGGACATATACAGCTGAGATGTATAGAACAGTTCCAAGTGGAGACATGTAGGCAGTGGCAGGCATTAATCTGGAATTCAGTGGAGAAATCTGAGCTGGAGATATAAATTTTGGAGCCAACAGCACACAGATGGTTTTTAAGTCATAATAATAGGTAAGGTCGTCTAGGGAGTGGAGGTAGAAAAAGAGTTTCCATGTCTGAGCTGCGGGGCACTCTGACCTGCATTCAGAGGGATGCTGCCGAGCCAGGAAAGGAGGCTGAGATGGAGTGGTCAGGAACTTGGGAGAAAATCAGAAAAGTGTGTGAAGAAATATTGTTTCAAAAGGAGGGAGTGACAAACTGTCAAATGCAGTCTACAATTCGAAGTACCCGACTGAGAACTGACCAGTGGACTTAGCCTCGTGGAAGCCATTCGCTGATTTCCCACCCTGTAAGGAAATTCTTCTTCCCATTTTCACAATTCCTTTAAAATTCCAAGCACCTCCTCACTCTCAGCTAATGAGCTGTCCTTAAGTCAATGTGGAAACAGGAACAAACAGAAGAGGATTCAGCCAATTCCACCTGTGTGTCTGCCCGGAGTGTGCCCTTTTTCCTATTACAGGATGTGACTCTGGGCTCTTGACCATGAACGACCCACGTACAGTATAAGATCCCATCTGCTCCTGGTTACAAATAACACTAAAACATGGGCACAAGCAATACTGCCTTCCTGTATCATTGTTTCTCCATAGTTCACAATTCTCATTAGCATGTAAATTTCTAGAAGTAAGTTTATAGGTCAGGTGAATATGTGTTTCCTAAAGGATGCACAGAATCAGTTTTACGGAAGTGATTTAATAGTAATTACCACTGTTCACAGACTTGCATAAAATCTCTGCTCTTCAGTTATTCTTTTGGTCAGTATTAAAATCCATCTGTGTTGAGATTGAACTTTCTTTTAAATTAAGTGGCAAAAGGTACTGTTGTCAGTCTGAGTTTGATATAAATATATAACTAACTTCAAATTGAGAGTGCCGGGTTGCCAGTCATCACAAATGTCTGGTGATTGACAAAGATTCTGATTCCACGGAGCTGGAGTAGAAGAGCACCATAACTTTCCAGTTTGGGAAAGAGCTGCCATATTGCATTGGATCTTCTAATTCAGTGGTTCTCAACCTTCCTAATGCCGTGACCCTTTAATACAGTTCCTCATGTTGTGGTGACCCCCGATTTCATTATTACAAATTGAACATAATTAAAGCATAGTGATTAATCACAAAACCAATATGTAATTATATATGTGTTTTCCGATGGTCTTAGGCGTTGGGGGTCGAACGACCCACAGGTTGAGAACCGCTGTTCTAATTCCACTGTGATGTGTGCCCAGAGCAGCTGATGCTCTCTGCTGTGCAATGCCTTCAGGTAAGGGTCTTGGATGTACCCAATCAGTGGCAAAGAAGTTATTTGCAGCAACTGGTACTGGCCTGGGTAGTAGAGTTAAAAAAGTGATTAGATTACCCTGGCCGGTTGCTCAGTTGATTGGAGCATCATTCTGTCCACCAAAAATTATGGATTCCCTTCTGGTCGGGGCACAAACTTAGGTTGTATACTCGATCCCTGGACTGACTCTCTCTCATTCTCTCTCCCTCCCTCTCTCCCTCCTCTGTCTCTCACTTCCTCTCTCTCTCTGAAGAATCAATGGAAACATCCTCAGATGAGGGTTAAAATAATAATAATAGAGAAAACACGTGTTGGTGACTCTTCTCCTGGGGCTGCCACAGCCTCCCTGATTCTGTCTTGTAAACTGTCCCTGCACAGACCCCCACGCAGTTGCTGGCTCCCTTCACCATGCAGGAACACACACACACAAAGAAAAAAAAACCGGCCCAGAAATCGGCCCGAACCAATATGCTCAATTAATATTTGACAAAGGAGGCAAGAACATACAATGGAGCCAAGATAGTCTCTTCAATAAATGGTGTTGGGAAAATTGGACAGATATATGCAAGAAAATGAAACTAGACCACCAACTTACACCATACACAAAAATAAACTCAAAATGGATAAAGGACTTAAATGTACGACAGGAAACCATAAAAATTCTAGAAGAATCCAAAGGCAACAAAATCTCAGACATATGCCGAAGCAATTTCTTCACTGACACAGCTCCTAGGGCACTTGAAACTAAAGAGAAAATAAACAAATGGGACTTCATCAAAATAAAAAGCTTCTCCACAGCAAAAGAAACCATCAACAAAACAACAAGAAAACCCACTGTGTGGGAAAACATATTTGCCAATGTCATATCTGATAAGGGCCTAATCTCCAAAATTTATAGGGAACTCATACAACTCAACAAAAGGAAGATAAACAATCCAATCAAAAAGTGGGCAAAGGACCTAAATAGACACCTTTCAAAAGAGGACATTCAGAAAGCCAAGAGACATATGAAAACATGCTCAAAGTCACTAATCATCCGAGAGATGCAAATCAAAACAACAATGAGGTATCATCTCACACCTGTCAGACTGGCTATCATCAACAAATCAACAGGCGACAGGTGCTGGAGAGGATGTGGAGAAAAAGGATCACTTGTGCACTGCTGGTGGGAATGCAGACTGGTGCAGCCACTATGGAAGACAGTATGGATTTTCCTTAAAAAACTGAAAATGGAACTCCCATTTGACCCTGTGATCCCACTTCTAGGAATATATCCCAAGAAACCAGAAACACCAATCAGAAAGGATATATGCACCCCTATGTTCATAGCAGCACAATTCACCATAGCTAAGATCTGGAAACAGCCTAAGTGCCCATCAGTAGATGAATGGATTAGAAAACTGTGGTACATCTACACGATGGAATACTATGCTGCTGTAAAAAGGAAGGAACTCTTACCATTTGCAACGTCATGGATGGAACTGGAGAGCATTATGCTAAGTGAAATAAGCCAGTCAATGAAGGAAAAATACCACATGATCTCACTCATTCATGGATAATAGAGACCATTATAAACTTTTGAACAATAATAGATACAGAGGCAGAGCTGCCTCAAACAGATTGTCAAACTGCAGCAGGAAGGCCGGGGAGGGTTGGGGGGCAGGAGGTAGGGGGGTAAGAGATCAACTAAAGGACTTGTATGCATGCATATAAGCATAACCAATGGACATAAGACACTGGGGGATAGGGGAGGCTAGGGGACTGTCTAGGGCGGGGTGATAAAATGGACACATATGTAATACCCTTTGTAATACTTTAAGCAATAAAAAAAAAAAAAAGAAAAAACCGATTATATTTGGTTTCTCTTCTCCAGTTTAAATTCAAGTAAGGGTACCACTATGCAAACAACTCATTACAGGATCTAGTATTATTTCTTTAATAGAATATTATGAGAGCACATAGGAGGAAGATAACCCAGCTTAAAAGGATAAGAAGATTTGATTAAAATAGCACATTTAAGGGGTGAGGAACATGGAGGACGAGCTGACAGGAAGAATTAGGGGTAACCTGAGGACTCCTGTGGCATGCACGCAAAGATGCAGTATACTTTGGGGCAGCAAAGTGAGGAAAGAGAAACAGAACTTGGGAATGGAAAGATAAAATCAGCAGTCCATTTTAGAGAAAAAAATGGAAAGCAAATGTAAAGACAGATCTAACACCTCAGTGGTCACACAAAAAAAGCTAATTTTTAAAACCACTCTATTATGCTGCACAGAGCAGTGTAGTCATGACTTCATAGACACTTGTTAATCAGAAGGTAAAAGAAGATGGAGGGCAGAAGGAGCAAGCCAAATAAAAAGGGAGGCAGACACAGCACCTTCAAGAAATATCTGGAAAGGAAAGCAAAATCTTTCCTAGTTTTCTAATGGTCAGGTTTCCAAGATAAAATATTTAAGTCTTAAGGTGGCATTTCTGGCCATTCTGGCAATGGCTTGAGCTAACACTGGCTTGTCTACATGCTGTCCTAGCAACATCTCTAAATGGGAAAGAAATTAGTCAATAACCACAATATTTAATCCACATAATGCCAAACAACAAGCCCTCGCTGAAATGAGGGATTGATTTGGCATCCACAATCCATCTTGTCGATAACCACCCAAAAGAATTGATTTTGAATCAAAGGCACTTCAGACAGAGTGTGAAACTGTGAACTGCATTGAGCGCCCTCAGATGCCAGAATGCAATGTGCTGAGAAACTAGTTTTTCAGGGCGCTGACAAGGGCCTCGGCCAGCCTGGGCAGCCGCCTGAAGTAGGCTGTTGGCCAGGAGTGCCCACGGCTTCACCTTTCTCTGCCCATTTTCTTGTTGCTTGGCTTCTCTCTCCTCTCCTCCCATCAAAACTTTATTTCTCCCCCCCAGAGAGGATCTCATGTCAGTCACTTATATTTTAAACTGAGTTTAGGTAAGCGAGTCTCTAGCCCAGGGTTATTTTGCATCCTGAGTGTTAGCACCAATGCTTCACCCTCCCTTAAGAGAATCTCAGGACTTAGCAAGCAGGAGGACTCTGTACTCTGAGAGATCCTTTCCAGTCTCTGAAGGTTCGGCCCCATAGATTCCAAATCTAGCTGAACAGAGGAGCCCACTAGTTAAGTTTCAAAGGGGCAGAACATTATTATTCTGTAGCCCTGGTGACATCTGCTGGTGTTACCCGCTCTGATTTCATTTTCCCTTTCTTAGTAACAGTACCCGATTTTTCTTTCAGAGGCTGTTAATCCCTTATTCTATCTCATTGGTTTGTGCAGGGTTAACTCCAGTTTAGGCTCCCAAAATGAGCATATGATTTTAGTTTAATTCATTGAGCCTCCAATTTCCCTGGACTCAGTCATTAGGCCATTGTTAAGCATGCCAAGAAGCTTTTACATCAGAAAAACAAAGGCTCATGACCGTCATTCTGGGCAGGGCAAGCCAGAGCCAATGAAACTCAAATCTGGGGACATTGCCTGGACCTCCTGGGGGAAGGAAGGTCTTTCTGGAGTTCCTGGGGGGAACATGTGTAAGACGGAACTACCTGCTGTGGAGAGGAGCAGCATGCCTCCCAATGAAGTGTGGAAAAGAAAGTGGAGTCAAGCGTGACGGGAAAGTATTTCCACATACTTATGATCTCATTTGAGCTACTGGTCTTTTCAGTTATGCACATCAATACTTTTTGGTCAGTGTTAGTTATGTACAACTAAATAAAGCATCAAAGCATTCCCACAGTTTCTGTCTATTGGACTAGACTTCTTGATGAAGCCCAAATTAAACCTGTAGTGATGCTCCTGCTGTAGTGAGAGCTCTCAGGACTTCAGGCTACCACAGTGCCTCTTCAAACCTAGGATTTCTCCCCCTCTATCCCCAAACCCTGATTTATTTTTTTATAATTATTTAACATGAATTTACATAGTCATCACCACTACCCTAACTACGATATAGATATCAACCATTTACTTAGTGTAGCAATCTCATGGGAAGTTTTAAAAAATATATAATTTCCCAGGTCTCAACCCAGAGTACTGTTTAATTGGTCTGGATTATGGCCTGGACATTAGTAGTATCTGACAGATTTATAGGTAATTCTAATTTGCAATTCATACTGAAAACCACCAATTTACATAAAATATCAACAATTACCTTTCCTAGGTTCTGAGTATCTAAGAGGGGACTCACTCTAAAACTTCATTGGTTTCTATTATATGCTTACTAAAAAGCAATTAATACTTTTAAAGATTTATTAAGATAATCCATTATGATATGTTATACATTTACAGATGAAATTTGCTAAGACTAGAGGTGGGACTAGGGCTCCTAAAACTGTGAATATGCCTAATGTGTGAAATGGATGGTAGCTAAATCAAATGTACTTACATTTAAATAACTACAAATGACCCAATTTTGTGTTCTTATTCATGTTAAACTAAAAGTAGAGTGGAATTTTTTTTATACAAGACTTGCTCGATGCCCAGATAAATTTAATAGCAGCAAAATATAGTTCATTTACATACTGTCTGTCTCCAAGGAATATAAACTATTTCCAACTTGGTTCTCTCCTTTGTATCTGGACACTAAAATGAAGAAAAAAATAATGCCTAATTTCTCTTTCCACTCTCTACTCGCTTGTTACCATGCCCAATCCCTGAACTTTTGTCTAGTACTTAGGGACCACAGATCTGTTATGCTTTCAGAAAAAATATATGGGTAAAAGATAGGAGTAAAGTTGTGAAGACATCTTTAAAACAATGTAGAAAATATTTTGCTTTTTAAAAATCTCCAGTGCATTGCTTTGATGAATGAATGTTCTTCATGCCTTGGACTATTTGTATAGCATTATTAATGCTCTCTAGTTCTCCCTTCATTTCCACTTCCAGAATTTCTTTAAATTTTATCATTCTAGTTCAGTGTAATTCAGATGTCTGCATGTTCAGGGTAGAGAATAAATACTGACGCTTGTTTGATTTCTAATTCCTCTTACCTTGGGAAAAAGGAGGATGCATTTTCTTAAAATAGAAAAATACTATTGAAAATTTTCAAAATAATAGTCTGTGATCAGTAACTATGTTCGTATTTCAGGTAAATATAATCCTAATGTTTAAGTATTTCGCTTTTCATTGTTTTTATATAAGAACTTTTTCCTAAATAAAATTTTAAAATTCTTATGTTTTACTAAGCTCAGCGACACCCATTTTCATTGCTCCTTATAGTTTGCATAAGTCATTTTGTCTTTTAAAAATTACACTTTAACACCTAGAATAACATTGAGTTATTAAAATGGTGAACATAGAAAACGAAATTTTTTCATATTTTTACTGTTTAAAGTTAGCAACAATATGTGTAAGCCTTATTAATCATTCCTTAATTTGAGAGAGAGTTAGTCAGGGAGGGTAAAGTGGCATCCACTACTTTCAATTAGCAACAGATCAACATAGAATTAATACTTGAAACTGGTAGCCTGTCAGGGGAATGAAATTTGGTGCCTTCACACAGTCTAAAGCAATCCAAAGCTTTGTTGGTATTTTTGTCCAGTGAAAGACATCAGGCATATATTAAAATATGTTTTTTATTAAGAGGTAACAGAAAAACTTTATTCTTACTTACTGAAGAACAATGTACCATAACAAGTAGCATTTAGCAATCCTTTTGACACAGCGTTGGATCCTAAATGAATTGCCTGATTGATTGTTGAGCCTTTTGTTTGTATGTGATGGGAGAGAATTTTGGAAAGAGCGGTGTTCAACGATTTTCTGATTTGCACCTCGGGAGTGGTGGGGGGGGGGGGCACATTGCACAATTAGATTGCCCTCTGCAAAGTCATTTCTCTTCTTCAATAATGACTTTATACTTCCTCTAAAGAAGTAAACATACCCAATTTTTTCCCTAACTACAGAAATTCCTAGCATTTCTGGTGAATGTCCCAGCAGCCAATTAATTTCTCTCTGAGACTTCTCCAAGTTGACAGGTTCAGCTGGGGCTTGGATTTGGATCACATATGTGGTCATTAAAACCAAGGATGTTAATAGTTCTAAAAATACGACGATGAGGTGGGAAATACATCTTCCCAGACTTTATTTACCAAGTGGGCCATGCAGTCTTCTATTAAACTGTAAAACAGATAAAATATGCCACTTTTACCTCACAGGAAGCTGACCTCTTTGCCGGGCTCCTGTGTGGTTCGATAAACATGTATTGAGTTTTTACTATAGACAAGGCTGTGCTAAGTGGTTGGAATACAAAGACGGATGAGTCACTGTTATTACAGTCTGTGCCTCAGTAAGCCCAGAAAGTTATTCTCTAAATGGGGTGACCATAAACCCCAGTTTGCTCTGACCTATTCCTGTTTACTTCTGTTGTGCCAATAGCTGTAATCCTCCATTTTACTCACAAGGAATCTGATTTAATTATTCAGACATACTAAATCTTTGCAGAAATAGTCAAAAAAATTCCTGTTTACCTTTCGACCAGTTTCCCCAAATGTCAACATTTTATATAATCACAGTAAAAATATGGGAACCCAATTGAACCTGTCAATTCAGGAGAAGTCACAGAAATTAATATGGATGTAATACTGATTCCTAAACATAGACTTTATTCAAATTTTCTCAACTGAGCCCTAGCAGTTTGTCTCAGTGGTTAGAGCATCAGTACCAGGTTTGATTCTGGTCAAGGGCAAGTACCTCAGTTGCAGGCTCAACCCCCTGCCCTGGTTGGGGCGAGTGCGAAAGACAACCAATTAATGTTTCTCTCACACATTGATGTTTCTCTCTGTCTCTCCCCCTCCCATCCATTCTCTCTAGAAATCAATGGAAAAATATCCTCAGGTGAAGATTAAAAAAAAATTGTCAACTGCCTCACTGCTGTCCTTTTTTTTTATTTTAGCCCAGGATTTAATATGGGATCACACATGACATTTAGTTATACCTTCTCCAGTCTCCTTTATTCTGGAATAGTCCTTCAGTCTTTTCTTTCAAGTCCTTGACAGTTTCAAAAAGTACTAGCAAATTATTTTGTAAAATATCCTCAATTTCAGCTTATGTGATATTTTTTCACAATTAAATTGGACTATGTATTTTAACAATCATATGGAAGTGATATAATGTGCTTATTACATCATATGAGGATATATTCACGGAACTTTTTAAAATTATACTAAAAAGGCAAAATTTTCACTTTTCTCTTTTGTAGTGATAGTTCTCACATCCAGATAGTCTAAACCTTATGTAATAAAGTGCTTTATGGTGTTGCACTTCTCTCCGTTGGCTTTGTAAATCACAGACACATGCTGTCCTCCTAGCAGGAGATCGACTATGAGGCCAGTGAATCCACCTACATGTTAAATGTACCTGCAGAAACTAGAGGGGCCAACTGTGCTGCTGGAAAGTCGTTACACGAGAGACTTTAACTAACATTCAGCCTGAGCAGCAGCTGGAGAGGGCACTTCCCACACCTTGCCCTCCGTGCATGCATGACAGCGGTGAGTCAATGAAGCGCAGTGGGTTTTGAGTACTACTCGGAAATTTGTTGAATACCCTCAACTATGAAGATGTAAAAAATGTATTGAGCATTTAGGTCTGCCTTAAGGGTAAACGAGAGAGAAGGTTTTCCCTAGATTTAAATCAGTAAACATTGGTCTTTAAAAAAAAAAGTACTATTCATTCCTTAAGGAATTCCTCTTAAAAGTCCTACTTTTTGGGGTATTCAATTATTTATGTGTATAATGTTTCATTCATTGGATTTGTCTATATCTTATAAAAGATTTGGAAAGAAACCCTACCTAAATTATTTGCAACTTATTCATTGCCCCAACAAGGATTAATTTAGTTTAATTACTCTACCTTAAATTATTCTTCATGCTTTATCACAAAATTATTTATATATTTACTTGTTGGGGTGAAGTTTATGTTTTTTTTCCTTCTAAAAGAACTGGGGCTATTCATTAAAAAAATATAATAACATAAAATGCTGTTTAGATAAATTAAATTTTTAAGGTTTTAAAAGGGAAAAATGAATCATCACTTTTGTTCAAAGATAGAAAAATATTATGGTGAACGAACAATATTTGTGAAGATGTGTTTTATGTAACATAGCTTTGAAAAAATATTTATTCTGTTTCCTTAAATAAGTATTCAAAGTGAAAAATTATACTATGTATATTTTATAGCAGAGCTGCCTCATTATTGCTCCATTTCCCGTATACGTTAAGAAAAAAGAAGAGCACATTGTGCGTGCATTTGTGGTTGTGAAGGGAGACCACAAATGTGTCTTATGTGATTAGTCTGCATCTGAATTCTGGGTCTTATAATCCACTAGAGGCCCGGTGTACGAATTTGTGCACCAGTGGGGTCCTTTGGCCTGGCCTGCAGGATCAGGCCAAAACTGGCTGTCTGACATCCCCCAAGGGGTCCCGGATTGTGAGAGGGTGCAGGCCAGCCCGAGGGACCCCACCGACTGGCCGGACTCCAACAGCAAGCTAACCTACTGGTCAGAGCATCTGCCCCCTAGTGGTCAGTGCATGTCATAGCAACTGGTCAACCTGTTGGTCAGTGCACATCATAGCAAGCAGTTGAGCGGCCTTAACATATCATTAGCATATTATGCTTTGATTGGTTGAATGGACAACTGGACACTCAGCGTATTAGGCTTTTATTATGTAGGATGCATGCCTAGAATGATGAACTGGGGCGGGGTGGAGGGACACTTGTTTGCAAAATGCCTTTAAAAAACATGTAAAATACAATTATTGTAAATTTTAAATGAATGTTAAAGCATTTTTTTTATTTTACCAAAATGCAAACAGACAATAATAATTTCATTCAACTAAATTTGTACCGAAAGGAACATTAAAATCAGGGCCATATGTTCATGGCATGGGGTAATCAGATAAGAATAAATAGTAGGAGGTTCTGGTTTACCACAATTTAATTTTATGTTCTTAGGAGTCCAGAAATTAAGAATTTCCAGTTCTACATTTTACAACATACTTTAATTAGCTGCTACAAATCAAATCATTCAAATTTTTGGTTATATTAAATTCAAACATGATCCTGTAGGCACAAAATCAGGAATGTGGTTATAAATTAACATGGCTTCCAGTTGCTAGTAGTGTCTCTGCTGAAATATGGTAATAATACTGCCTTAGAAGTTCATTAGGACAATTAAATAAGATAATTTACATGAAGACATTTCTCACTTTGCTTCATATGTAATAGAAGTTTCTTTTTTCTCTTTCCACTGCAGCCTACGGTGATATTTTAACTTCATTGTCTTCTGATAATTTCACTGGATCCAAATTCACATTCACTATTAACAGTCTGGAATATCTTTGACCGTTATCATTCAAACTATTTTTTTTCCTGTTTATTAGAGAGCTCCACAAATTATTATTCGCAAATCATTATTTCTGATGCCATTCTCTGAGGTGTGAGCATCTGTGAATCGCTAACGGAGAGTGCAGCTGTTGTTCAGGGACTGGCTGTGTTGTGTTGCCAAGCAACTGCTGCAAACTAAATCCCGGGGCAGGTTGCTTGCCCAGGCGCACCTGCCTGCCAACCCAGCTATTTATTTAATTAAAAATCTGTCCTTGCACAACAGCTTGGCCGGAAAGGCAACAGCAGTAATCGATTACAACTATATTAAACGACCTGCCCGTATTGTTTCATTGACAGTTCATTGCAAAGCAACGGCGTCTCGGACCACCCCCACGCAATCTTAATGACTTTGCAAAAAGTATGTTGGAGCAAAGAATACATAGATTCTATTTGCATCTCAGAGAAACTGACACCCGTTTGTCAGGTCCATCACTTCATGTAATAAAATGTGCCCCAAATAAAATGATTCATCAACAGGAGCTTCTAACAAGAAGTTATTGCATTTTTATGTGCAATAGGAGGGAAATGGGGTTTAGAATGTGTGTTTACTAATAATTGGGAATGTGGAAAATCAATATTTTCACAAACCAAGTTGCTCACTTTCCTTTCAAATAAACAAAAATCACTATTTTAGGTGCATTAGGTTCACTCCTATATTACTCTGGTTTTCTCTTCCTCTCCTCATTTTCTGTCAACCAGACGATATTAGAAATAAAACTGTCAAGAATTAATACCAGTCATTGAAATTTCTTTTGAAAAATCAGGGGGACCCAAGGCAATACTTATATACATGTCAACTGCGCCCTGACCTTTGAAGCTCACTCCGGCTCCCCTTTCTCTCCGAGGAACAACTAGATCTAATAAGGATTTCAAGAGAAAGAAATGAAAGGCCTCAGCTGTGATTACATGACAGATTTGTTTTTAATATGTGAGGTGAAGACTCTAAAGTGAGACTCCAATAACTGAAGTATTCCTAACTTTTATGGCAGCTATAAAAGCCAAGAAAGGTCTTTATTAAGAAGTCAATGTTTGTTATGTCTCTGAGAGCAGCATAAATCACTATTAATAAGGCTAAAATTCTCTTTGAGTAGTTATATAAATTACCTGTGCAAAGGAAGCTTGTTCTCAGAAAAGGTACTACATAAAATACAAATAATAATAAAGATTCAATATTAACTGAAGCTCACATTTAAAGACTATAAGAATGTATTTTCTTAAAATATTCTGTCTGTTTCTAAATTGAGAATATTTGAAAATTAAAATGGGGATTAAAGCATGACAATACCTGCCAACACATCAGTGTTTTTCCTGGTTTAATGCATTTTATAATTTTACTCAGATACACAGCTCACAGGGGTCTGTTTTCATAATTATCCCATATTTATATGTATACTTTTGTTTGTTCACATATATGTCTTATGACTGGTTGTAGAAACAATGCTTAATATGACTAGGTATCTCAAGCCACAAGGCACTGAAATTTCCCAATATCTACTTCAATGCAAATGTCAAAGAAGTACCTTTCATGCACTTACCTGGTTTAATATTCATTTTATTTCTACAAAGTTGTGCCAATCGAATGTCTACTTTTGTAGACATATTGTAGAATGTCTACTATTGCTCACATCAACCAGTCATATACAATTTCTATACTATGCCTACTATAGTATTTATTTTTTTGCTTTTTTCCCTTCTCATTCCTTTTTATTTTAATAAATAATACATACATGGAATTGTCTATTCAATGTAATTTGGAGGCCCCAAGTTCATTTTAAATCCAGAACAGTTACAATTGCTTTTAATCTAGATTGATGGCTCAACAGTACAAAGAAACAAGAGTTATCCACATATTTCTTTTCTTTTTTAAACCTGAACAATTAATAGGACCATAACCGAGTTGAAGACAATACAGGTGAAAATATTGTTCTGATAGCAAGTTCCCAAACTTTAATATATTTCTGCTTTAGTATGCTCATTCAGTACCTATCCATTCTTCAAAGCCTGACTAAATATCATTTCCTTTGTCACCATACCTTCTCCAGTGTGTTATAATTTCCCCCTTCCACCCAGTATTTAACATTTATGTTTATATGTCTTGATTCCTTGACTAGTGATTGAGAATGATAGTATACATTCATCCCTTCAGCTAATTATAAGCCAGACATTGTGCTGAAAGTAAAAAGGAAAATATCTTTGTAACATTCAAGATTTCAAAATTGTAACGGGAGTTATGTACGAATGGGGGGAATTGATAGAGATCAGAAGAAAAACTACAGGGACATTAGATTTCGGTGTCTGCGCTAATGACTGTATTTCCAAAATTTATATTTCTTTTTGTTTTTTTGGTTAACCCTCACCCAAGGATATTTTCTTCCCTGTTGCTTTTCAGAGAGAGTGGAAAGGAGGGAGCCATGGGAGAGAGAGAGAGAAACATCAGTATGAGAGAGACGTCTATTGGTTGCCTCCCACTGGGGCAGGGATCAAACCTGCAACCCAGGTGCATACCCTTGACTGGGGATTGAATCCATGACCCTTCAGTGCTTGGACCAGTGCTCTATCCACTGAGCAACATCGGCCAGGACCCACATTTTATATTGCTACCAGCAGATCCTCCTGGATGATTCAGAAGTGCTTCAAACTCAAAATTCCCAAACCTAAACACTAAATCCCTCTCTCAACCTGCTCCTCTATTCTAGGTATCAATGTTACCTATCATACATCTAGATGCACATTCCAGAAAAGCTGGCCAAGGTCTCTTTTCCCACAGAGGTATTTATGAAAAACAAATTACTGCTCCTCATTACCATCTGCTGTCCATCATTTTTACTACCAAATAATTATGAATGTCTCCTAGCAGTTTCTCTATTTCTGGTCTTGACTTTCTCCATGGACTCTGCACTATTGCTACACAGATCTTTCTGAAACACACAACGGGTCAAGTTACTTGCCTGTTTAAACTCCCAATGACTTCTAACAATCAGCACATTTGGCAGTTTTGGGGGGAAGAGACCTAATAGGATAGTAATTAATATTGTGTAAGAGTGTAGAGATTTACTTTATCTCCTACTCCCATGCTCTGGAGCCTGGCATACATAAACACTAATACAAAAGCAGTCTGGTCCCGCTAATGTGACCAAAAAGTCACCAGTTCAATTTTCTGTCAGTAGGGGGCATGCAGGAGGCAGCCGACTGATGTTTCTCAGTGATATTTCTATCTTCCTTCCCCCTCCTCCTTTCCCCTCTCTCTAAAAATCAATAAAAACATTTTTTAAATAGTAATTGTTTTTTAAAAGCAGTCTGGTATAAGACATTGCCTGAATAGGGGCACTCATTTACCATAATTCATAAACCCATGTTAACAGGAGATTCATCTTTCCAGTGTGGATGGTGTAATTTTATTTATTTTTATTTTTTAAATATATTTTTATTGATTTCAGAGAGGAAGGGAGAGGGAGAGAGAGATAGAAACATCAATGATGAGAGAGAATCATTGATCGGCTGACCCCTGCACTGTGGATTAAGCCTGCAACCCAGCATGTACCCCTTGCTGGATTTGAACCTGGGACCCTTCAGTCAACAGGTCAACACTCTATCCACTGAGCCAAACCGGCTAGAGCTGTAATTTTGGTTTTGATATGTCACCTGAAGCCTGACCAGTATGGGGGCTCCTGTCCCTCCAGGACTCATCCTCAGGGGCTGAGCCTCATGGTACTGCTTCCCTGCCACTCTTCCCAGAGCAGAACAGGATCAAACAGTGATTGACTGGCAACCCAAGCCGAAGGCAGGGTCTTAGGGGATTTATAGGATGAGGAACTGCAGAGAAGACAAAAAAGAAAGTAGTTGGAGCATGGAGCTCTCTGCCCTTTGCAGACCCTCTTCCCAGCAGGGACCAGTTTGATATCTTAGACAAGCTGCTCTCAAATATCTACCACACTGTAGATTCGATTTAACCTAAAGTTAAAAGGAAAAGAAAAGAAAAAACAAAGAGAATTGATTTAACATTCTTCACGATTTTATTGTGTGCTCAACGAGCTAAAAGATATTTTACTTATGGAGTATACTGGCCATTTTTACACACTAGGGTCTAGTGTCAGATACATAATGATACAGAGGCTTGTGGGTGTTTATCACGTATCCCTCTTGTAGACCTGAGCTCTGTGATAGACTATAGGGTGAAAGGTATGTAACACAGAATCTCTGCTCATAAGGAACTCGCAGCCTGAGGGAAATCATATTAGAAGACCAGCAATTCCATAGCCCTGTGGTAAGTGTCATGGTGCAGACTGGAGGGGAAAGAAAGGCTGAAGCATGAATGGGATTTCAAAGGAAGGATGGATGGGAATTGTTCTGATGGACAAGAATAAGGGCACTTCTAGCAATGGAAATTGAGTACATGTAGCAACAGGGGAGTTAAATGACATGGTGGTTTATAGAAGGGAGTAGGAGACGGTATAGGTGAGCATAGGCTTGGTGGAATGTGGAAACTGGAATCCCTGCATCTGCGTTTGGCAGTGACCCCCATAAACTTGACTGACTTTGTCTCTCTAAGTTTTTGTTTCCTCTGCAGTAAAATGAGGAAGACGTAATAATACTTCTGTCAGAGTGATGAAGTTTCATATTATGCATGGAAAGTGCTTAGCACAGTGCCTAACAGTGCTTAGCAAAGTATTACTTAAATGATAACTTCATAGTAGTTCAGTATGGTAGGACCACAGAATAAATAGAAATAAGTGTACAGCAGGAAGGCTAGGGAGGGTGGGAGGGCAGGAGAAGGGTGGGTAAGAGATCAACCAAAGGACTTGTATGCATGCATATAAGCATAACCAATGGACATAAGACACTGGGGGGGTAGGGGAGGTCAGGGGATTGTCAAGGATGGGGGGATAAAAAAAGGAGACATATGTAATATGTCTCTTTGTAATACTTTAAGCAATAATAAAAAATAAACCTACTTAGTAGAGTTAAAAAAAATAGAAATAAGTGAATGGAGTATGAGTCTGAAATTCTTCATAGACAGATCAAAAAATGGCCTTATGCTATGATAAAATCACATTTTCAAATCATGCTAAAATACCTTTGTCCTTTTATGTCTTGCAATGGAATAGAATTGATTTTGAGTATTTCCCCTGATATTTAAAAGCAACAAATTCCTCAAACAAAACAAACCTCAAAGAGAAATCTGAAGAGGATGTCTTTTTTTACAATGTTGTAAAGTGTATTTACACAAAAGACTCAGAAAAATGTATTTGTAAAAAAAAAAAAAATCTGTACTGTAAAGAGACCTCAGGGCAAGTAAACAAGAAAACGGTAATATAAAAGTCCCCCCCCCCCCATTCACCATATGTTATTGTGTACCTAACATAAAAATCAATTTAGAAAAAACAAAATACATTTTATGGTCTTCAAACAATATGCTATTGATGTTGCATTTAAAATTCAGAGCAACACATGACCCAGAGTTCCATTCACTTAGAGAGCATTCCCACTACTATCAGGACAGAAGTGCTCTATAGTCTCTGTCATTTGAATATTTGATCCTGTTGCTCATGTGACAGTAGAATTTCAAGCACTGGGCCGTTTGTTACACTTATGCCAGGGCCTTCCTTTCATTTCCTGTTGATTTGTTTTATTAGTACTTAATCTATTTCCATGCCCTACCTCAAGATGCATGAACATTATTCATAGATATAAATTTAGCAAAAGAAAAATTTTAATAAGAAATTTAAATATGAGAATTGTCATCTGTTCAGATTCTATAGAAAATAATATAGGGAGGGGGGAGAATGAGGTTTATTCCAAGTTTGCCCATTTAAAAAAGATTGAGCATCCATTTAGTCTGTATAATTTTAGTTTCTACACCTAGAAAATAGATCAGGGCAATAGCTGTATCTAAAATCCATCCCCGAACTAAGGCTTTTTGGCTCCCATTATTTTACTTATAATATGCCAGATATGTTCTAGTGAAACATAAAAAATACCATTGGAAAATCAACAAAAGCCCGGCTGGTGTGGCTCAGTGGTAGAGCATCAACCTATGAATCAGGAGGTCGTGGTTCAATTCCGGTCAGGGCATATGTTCAGGTTGTGGGCTCGATCCCCAGTGTGGGGTGTGCAGGAGGCAACTGATCAATGGTTCTCTCTCATCATTGATGTTTCTAACTCTCCCTCTCCATTCTTCTCTGAAATCAATAAAAATATATTTAAAAAAAGAAAACCAACAAAATGTGTATGACAACACCATTGAGAAACCAACAAAAATATCAATATTCTTTGAAAGGGGTATGTCAGTAGTAAAGTCAATCTATAATAATAAAAGCATAATATGCTAATTAGACCAGATGTCTGACTGAATGTCCTTCCGGATGAAGCCAGGAATGTGAGGGAAGACTGGGTCCTGGGTGCCTACTGGAGGCCAGAGGGAAGCTCGGATCCTGGGTGCTGGAGGGAAGCTGGTGCCAGCAGCCTGGGGAAGGAAGGCCTACTCTTGCGCGAATTTCGTGCCTCAGGCCTCTGGTGTAATAATAATAAGTCAAGGTTAATTACTTTAGAATATTTTGGGATAAACAAAATTTTGGACATACATTTCTTTGAAGGTCACATTATGACAGTGTCATTTTGATTACTCTGAATGATAGTAGAGGCAAAACACCTTCTTGCTTGTTAAGAGGTTTCCAAATCCTTTCTTTTCAAAAGAAGCAAAGAGGAAAAATGATTTAGGATGACTCTGGAATAAACATTAAATTTTTTAACCATTCATTATATATCTCCATCTTTACTAACCATACCCTCATTTTTCTCTGGGAAACAATGCTCCCCTACTCTCAATCCAAATGTTTCTCAAAGGACTGAACTCCCTTTGTCAGGCCTACACACCATCGTATTCCACTGGTCCTTGAGGTTAATCAGGGTGAGTGTCTGACCTAAGCAATCAAGTCAATCTCAGGACTCTTACTGAAACAATGGGGAAAAACATATCTTGTCTGTGGACAAGGGCATTGAATAACAGGGAACAGCAGCTGCCAAAGACCACCACCCATGTCTGAGAGAGTAAAGTAGAATCAAAAGAAATAATTGGGGCATTTATTTTACTTCTTTGCAAAGTGATTACAATAAAATATTCCGGAATCACCAAGTCGATTTTCTGCCCACGATCTTCTCAGTTCTGTAAGAAAAAGGGAAAATTTTTATAAATGTAATGTATTTATTTATATTTATTCATGTATTTTATATTTTCAGATATATGCAAAGAGCTTTATGCTGACATTAATTCTATATATGATGCCATTGCTTACACCAGTACTGTCTAATACATAACTACATATGGCTATTTAATTAAATAAAAAATAAAAATTTACTTCCTCAATTGAGTGACATTTGAACCACATTTAAAGACTCCATAGCCACACAAGGCTCATATCTATTATTGGACAGTGTATATATAGAATATTTCCATCATCAAAGAAATTTCTATTGGATAGCATTGGCTTAAGCAATACAGTTCAATGGAAAGCAAAAAAAGAAATTCTCTTGTCCTAAGAAAGGTATATTTGGACTGACTGGCACATACAAGAATGAATTTGTAATTATTATAGATGATGATAAAGAAAATTATGGAAGTAGACAACAGGAACACAGAAATCAGAAATGGCTTTCCTAAAGAAGTGACATGTAAAATAGAAGATAAAAAATATTATCCAGAGCATTTTCATTACCTCCAAATTTTCCTTTCATATATTTAGTTCATCTCTCTACACTAGGCCTCAAACAACTAGTCTAATGCTTTCTGACAGATGGAATGTTTTTATCTTTTCCTAAATTTCATATGATGAAATCACATAGAATATCATCTTTTATGTCTGGCTTTTTTCAATTAGTTTAATAATATTCAGATAGGTTTATGATGTTGTGTGTAAGAGTACTTTATGCCTTTTATTGCCAAGTAGTATTTCCTTGTGTGGATATACCACGGTTTACCTATTGAATGATATTTGCATTCACCCATTTTAGGTTTTTATGAATAAAAATGCTATGCACATTCATTTACAAGTGTTTGTGTGGACATAAATATTTACTTGAATTTCTCTTGAATAAAATATTGACTAGTATAATTGCTTTTGAAGAAATACTAGTGTAATCAAATTAATACATGAACAAGTATATAAACTTTTCCATTGTCTTCCATGGACATATCTAAGATGAGCATTAAGGAGGGTGCTCCTCCCTTCTAGTAAGCATTACTTAATTGCCTACTTCTAATTGATGACTGATAGAATCTTAAGAACAAATCTAAGTGTTGTGCAATCATACATTGTTGTATGACAACCTTGGTATTTTATTGGCAATATAACTCCAATAAAGACTTTAAAAATAGATTTATATTAGAACCTCATGTTATTTTTATTTATTAGAACAAATAATCCTTGCTAATTCTAAAATATTATCATAATTTTTTTCCTAAAATTTAGAATCTGTCCTGAATGCACTATTTGAGTAAATGAAGATCTTTTTCTTAATTCAAATAAATAATTCTAATGTAATTTCTGGAGAATAAAATATTACTTACCCAAGCACAACTAGAAATTCTTGATATGTTTACACATATAGATAAATAATAAATTGATAGAATACATATATAAAATAAAATGATTTTATTTCACACCTTGACAGTCTTGTGAAAAGTGGATGTTACTTCTTATGTTAAAAAATAAATAATAAAATTTTAATTTCTCTACTTTAATACAGCCAGGTTGACATTTTACATTTTACATACAGCAGTTTTTACAGTTTAGAACCGTCAGGATCCTTGGACCTCCAGAATCCTTGGTCTGAGTTTATAGGTCATATATTATATGTACCATATGTAATCCCTACATCTTTCTTAGATTTACGTAATGGCATAGCTATGTCTGTGTTTATTTCAAAGAAGTTAATACTATATTCATTTATATAGTTCACTATCCTATATAATAAAAGCCTAGTTGGCATCATGCCCTTGTGTGATGCCCTCGGGTGACGTCATCGCAATATGGCCACCACAAGATGGCCACACACACAGCAGAGGCAGGGCCTGGCAGCCCTTCTGCACAGTGAAGTCTGGGGGTCCCATGGCTCTGCGCAGCATGGAGGAGGCTGGTTCCAGAATCCCTGCCACCTCACACGAAGGAGGCGGGTCCCGGCAGAGGAGACAGGTCATGGCAGGGGAGAGCAGTTGTGGGTGATCAGGTCGGCAGGGGAGTGGTTAGGGGGAGATCAGGCAGGCAGGCAGGTGAGCGGTTAGGAGCCAGCGGTCCTGGATTGTGAGAGGGATGTCCCAGATTGGAGAGGGTGCAGGCTGGGTTGAGGGACCCCCCCCCATACCCCCCGTGCACAAATTTCATGCACCGGGCCTCTATATATAATAGGCTAAGCAACTGGCCGACTGACCAACCCATAGGTATGATGTGCACTGACCACCAGGTGGCAGACACTCAACGCAGGAGCTGCCAAGTGATAGCAACTTTGCAGAGTGCCCTCTCGCACTCCGGGTCCCCTCAGGCGATGTCAGACTGCCGGTTTTGGCCCGATCCCAGCAGGCTAGGCTGAGGGACCTCGCCTGCCAGAGGGACCCTGCTCACTCAGTAAACGTCCGTTGAGCCCCAGCACCAGCCCATGTGCAACTGGCCTGGAAGGGACTGCAGAAGGTTGGCTCCAGGGCCTGTCTGGCCCATCTCGCTCCGTCCTGCCCTGCCCTGCCGGCCACCTTCTAATTAATTTCCTTTCAATGTGCACAAATCTGTACACCAGGCCTCTAGCGTTATGGTAATGTTTTTTTCCAACTTATGAAATGATTATTAACTAAATTATAAAATTAGTCTTTCTTTTCTCTAAGATAAGTGTATTATCATGTATGATGTCAGGCCAAACATGACAAAATAATCTAGACAATAATTCCTTTGATTATAGGGGCAAAAATCTCAGTACTAAGCTAAAACAAAAGTGATCATCAAACAGATTTAACAAGAATGGTAAATCAATCTCAAAAATACAGTTGTGATTGTGTTAGTCTTTTCTTGATAGTATTACTATTTCTTTAGACTACAGTGGTTCTCAACCTGTGGTTCGCGACCCCTTTGGCAGTCGAATAACCCTTTCACAGGGGTTGCCTAAGACCATCCTGCATATCAGATATTTACATTATGATTCATAACAGTAGCAACATTACAGTTATGAAGTAGCAACGAAAATAACTTTATAGTTGGGTCACAACATGAGGAACTGTATTTAAAGGGCCAGAAGGTTGAGAACCACTGCTTTAGAGTGTCTTTATAAAAGAGAAATCATAGTGTATTTTTATTGAAAAGTTTTATTCAGTAAGATAATTAAATTAATTAATGGCTTTATTTGACTAGAAAATATTTTGTCTGCAAATAATAAGAATCAAAATGCTGTAATATATATAATGGAATTACAAGAATGTAGCTAATTATAAATATGGCTTGCCCAACAAGATCTTTCTAATCCCTCACATTCATTATTCTAATACACTTTTAATTAATTCCTTGGGGCTCAGGAATTTGAAAAAAATACTGCTTTATCAACTGCATAAACCTTCCTTAGTAATGATGATCCGGAATTCTATTTCCAGACTCCATTCATTCATTCTCATTAGCTGGCTTTCAAAGAAAGAAAATCGAAGGTCTTGTCTGCCCAGAGTACAGTGAAGTAAAAGAGTATACTTCCTTTAAAAGTGACTCTCCTCCTGTGTAGTTGACTATCTGATTAAAACTCTTTGTATAGTGGAAATTAGGATTAGGAATTATGTTGGGTCCTGTTTAGAAAACACTGAAATTATAAAAAAAGAGATAAAAAACCCTGGAAGAAAACATAGGTAGTAAAATCTCAGACATTTCACCTTGCAATATTTTTTTATGATATATTTCCTCAGGCAAGGAAAACAAAAGAAAAAATAAACAAATGGGACTACATCAAATTAAAAATTTTTGCACAACAAAATGAAAAGAGAACCCAGTGAATGGGAGAACATATTTGCCAATGATACATCTGATAAGGGTTTAATATCCACATTTGCAAAACCTCAAACAACTCAACATCAAAATGCACACAACCCAAGTAAAAAATGGGCAAAGAACCTGAATAGACACTACTCCAGAGGACATACAGATGCCCAATAGACATATAAAATATGCTTATTGTCACTAATCATCAGAAAAATGCAAATTGAAAACACGAGTTATCATTTCACACCTGTCAGAACGGCTATGGTCATAAATGAACAACAAGTGTTGGCAAGGGTGGGAAGAAAAGGCAACCCTTGTGCACTGTTGGTGGTCTTGCAAATTGGAAAGCAGCATGGAGTTCCGTGAAAAAATTAAAAATGAAACGACAATTCCCACTTATGACCCAGCAGTTCCACTTGTGGGAATATATCCAAAGAAACCCAAAACACTAATTAGAAAGAATATATGCAACCCTGTGTTCATAGCAGCATTATTTACAGTAGTCAAGGTTTTGGAGCAGCCAAGTGTCCATCAGTAGATGAGTGGATAAAAAAGCTGTGGTACATTTACACAATGGAATACTATTCAGCCGTAAAAAAAGAAGTAAATCTTATGCTTTGCAACAGCATGATGGAGCTGGAGAGTATTATGCTAAGTGAAACAAATTAGTCAGAGGAAGACAAATACCATATTCTTTCAGTCATATGTGGAATCTAATGAACAATATAAATTAACAAACAAATTAGAAAGAGACTCATAGAGAACAGAATGACAGCTGTCAGATGAGGTGGTTTTCAGAGCTGGGTATAAAAGTTGAAGGGATTAAGCAAAGAAAAACTATAGACACAGAAGAAAAGGAAATTATAAAAGATAAAGGTAGAACAAGTCTTGGACATAGGATCATACTATATTCTAGAAATATCAGTTTAGAAATCCTCAAGTGGTAATTGTATCCCACCAACAGTCATTGCAATTGCTAAAAATCATTCATTTTGGGTGCCTCTTAAGTCATTGAGAGTTGTGGGTTTTATTTCTTGTTGTTTTGTTCTAAGTATGCCTAGAGCACTTTATCTTTTAGCAAAACAGAGTTTTCAACAAAGGGGGAGTCAACAAGATTGTCAAGTATTTCTAGGCACTAAACCAAATAAGAATTAAGAAGTGCTCATTTGATTTAATGATGTGAAAATTGCTGATTTCCTTGGCAACTGTAATTTCAATGGACTTGTTGGTAGAAAGAAGCCAGATTGCAATGGGTAGAGAAGTGAGTAGGAGGTAAGAAAAAATTCATGATGAGTGTAGAAAACTCTTTCAAAGTGTTTTGTTGTGAATCAACAGGAAAAAGATAGCTGGAGATGGTTGAGGGACTAAAAGAAAGTACGTTCATTATTTTTTAAATGGGGTCTCGATAAAATGCTAATGGAATAAAAACAGGTAAAAAATAGATTAGACTAGAAGATTAAAATAAATGTAACAACTCTTTGGAGAAGGGATGAGTGAGTCTTGGGTAGAAAAAAAACGGTGTCACTTCCAATTTTCATAAAAACCAATTCAAGTTTTCATGTGGGTACGTTTAGAAATCCATTGTCAGTATGTTGATTTTCCTTCTAATAGCTTTCATTTTGAATGCTGCCAGAGAAGTTATTTGTTGAATACAAAGTAGGAATTGGGGTGAGGTGACACTGTTAGAAGTTCAACAAGAAAAATTTTATAAAAGTGAAGAATGGGGGAAAGAGCTGACTTTATTTTTTAAGGTAGGAATCATGAGCCATGCTACTGGCAAAATCAATATTAACATCTTTACCAAAAAAAAAATATCAAACCTTAATCTAAAAAACCTCTTACTCTATCATCTCATAGGAAAAATAAAGGGAAATATTAAATATCAAGCAAATGTAATCAGCTGAATTCCATGGTATTGTCATCTAGTTCCTTCAACAAATAAATGGCATTTTTATTTATTTATTTTTTTTAGAGAGAGAGAGGAAGGGGGAAGGATAGGAAAATAAAAACATTGATGAGAGAAAAACATTATCAATCGGCTGCCTCCTGCATGCTCCCCGCTGGTGACCAAGCCCTCAACCTGGGCATGTGCCCTCACTGGGAATCAAACCAGTGATCTCTTGGCTCCTGGGTTGACACCCAACCACTGAACCACATTGGCTGGGCTAAATGGCATTTTTAAAGGGTAAGGGTACACTATATTCTTAAAAAAAATTAGGAAAAGTTGAGCATTAATGGAATATTAGATCATTCAAGATTACTATTATTTTGTTAGGTGTGGTATTAGTATTATAGTTATTTTTAAATAACTTTATCTGAGAGGCACATGTTGAAGTACTTATGAGCAAAAATATATGATATTTGAGATTTGTTTTGAAATATGTCAGAAAAAAATGTAGCAGAATTAGAAGCAAGAACAGCAAAATGCTGATAATAAATGTTGGTATATAATAAGGAGACAGTAATCCTAGGCATCTCTTTCAAGATGTTTTGTTGAGAAGAGGCTTAATGTGAGGCTGCTGGAAAGGATGTGGGATAGAGGAGTTTATTTGCTTTAAATGGTGCTAAGACATGTTTGCATGCTGATGAAAACAATCCGGTGGATAGGAAGGAACTGATGCTGTAGAGAAGAGAATAACCATAGGTACAAAGTTTCTGAGGTGAGAGAGATGGCATTCAGAATTCAAACAGAGAAATTAAAGTTCCCCTTTGATAAAAGCAGGGAGAGTTCCACCATTGTAATTCACACAGAAGGTGGACTGTCTATGTGCAGATGTAGGTAGGCTCTTACTTAGTGGGAAGAATTCCAAGTTCCTAAATGTTTCTCATTTCCCAAGTGAAATGTGAGGCAAGATAATACATAAGACTAAGGAAACAGGGAGGGATGGAAAGAAGTATGAAAGGAAAAGAGAAATATGGAATAGTCCTTAAACCCTGAAAATACTTTTCAGTTGAGTCTTTCTTCTAATAAAACCTTCTGTTTATATAGAAATGAAGGTTGTGATGTGGTCATGTTTCTCAGATGATCTTCGTGTGAAATCAATTTAGCTTGACTTTTGCTAGAATCTGGGTAGTGAACAGTTCTCAGTGATAGACTCTAACAAAGCTACTCGCCAATAATGAAATGAAGAGCAAAATGTATGTGGGTCACTCAGGCTGTAGGGAGCCTGTGCCTCTCATTTCAGCCTTCAAAACTGCTGTTCAGACACTGCTACTCCACTTTCCTGTGAGTTTGTATGGAGAGCGCTACTGTAGATTTCATGTCTTTCTTTACTTCCTTTGAAGACGTACCCTTTTGTAATCACTGCAAAAGAAGGAGAGGGGAGTGATTAAAAGGCTTGTGTGGATGGCACAATGAAACTTTATTAGCAGATCTGAACCTAGGCTGCGTTCAGTCTGTGCCACACTGCTCATATCATCATGTGAAATAATAATAGATTAACACAACATCTTGGTGGAAGTGGGAGTTTGAAGGCCAATTATACAGAACAAATTTTCTTCTAATGTGTCAAAATAATGCAAGTGACTGGGCTAAATAAATTCATGCTGGCACTCTGCTGTGAAAATTGAATGATTAATACCCTTCAGTATTATTTCAGCTTAGTTTAAGACACAGTAGATTAATAATTAGCTATCATGAAAAAGTACATTTCTATAGGGATGTTACAAGTTCAAGTTAAATTATATACAGTTGGTATGTCATATAATCCCCCACCCCACATTATGCTTTTATTCATTCTGTATGTTATATAAAATCTCACAACCTAGACTAGAAAGAAGTTTTGAAACTATAACCTAAAATGATCTTCCTGTGTGGAAATAGTTATTAATTATTTCAGTGTGCCTGAAATTCTCACAGAAATTTGGGCCAAAATAGCGTAGAAGAAACAAATATATTTATTTGTTTCTACTCTTAATGCTTATTCTGTAAAGACTTGCTATAAAAAGTAATTTTAACCTGGCAGGTGTGCCTCGTGGTCAGAGTGTTGGCCTGTGGACCAAGAGGTCACAGGTTCGATTCTGGTCAAGTACAAATACCTGGGTTGTGGGGTCATTCACTGCCCCCAGTCAGGATGGGTGAGGGAGGCAACCAATTCATGTGTCTCTCTCACACTGATCACTAAAAAATAAGTGGAAAAAGTATCCTCAAATGAGGATTAACAACAACAACAAAAATTTATAATGCAAGTGCACCTCTCAGTTTGCCTTAGTAAATAGGTCTTTGTAATTAGAAAATTGCCCTGTTTCCAAATCCAAAGCAATATGATATAGATGTCTTGGTAAAAAATATATGTTATATGTACATGTTTATAGCATATATATAAATATAACATTTGTATGCTATATGTTGTATTTTTGTTTTGGGTCTTTGTTCTTTGTATGAGGCACATCATTTTAACTCCTGTTCAATCTCAAGTTCAATCCCATGAAGAACTTGCCTGCTGCCTGAAGTACAGACAATAGCTGACTTTATCACCTAACCCCCTACCCATCGGAAAAATGACAAGAAGGGACTGTAGCATATGCCTCAGTTCATAGGAGGAACACAATCCAATTTGAACACCAGCCTCTAGTTGTGCAGAAACTATTAAATTGACCCAAAGTACACCAGCAAAATACCTGTTAGGAGTCACTGAGTTCTGTGTCTACAGGGTGCATGTTATCTTGCCTAATATAACTTTCATTTTCTTCTTAGCTGCATTCTAGAGTTGAATGATAAAGGAATAGTGGTCTCCATGGCCACAGCAGGGCCTTATCTTTGGCTGATTCATATAGTATTCCTATTGAACCATTTTTTCCTCTTGCTTAAAAATAATGAAACTTTGATTTAAATATCAGGTGGTTAAGAAAACAAAAAAGAAAAAGAATGAATAAAAATACTTCATCCTTGTCAAGAAAGGTAGTGTTTTAGTATGGCTATTTATGATTTGAAGTTTCTTGTGTTAAAAATAAGTGTTGAGTCTATTAATTTTAGTTACTAGCATATGGACTCTTGCCTTTTTTGAAGGTTCGATAAAATTTTGAAGATAAAAATGGTAAATGTTAACCCTTGAGGTACCTCAATAATTACCTTCTCATTTGGACACATTTAGTTTTCTTTGAGAAGATTTTCTCTACATGGCATATAACTTATTTTTCTTAATTATAGCACAAGTTTCATAAAGTGTTTTATGCCATGTTTATAAAATTGAATGTATATAAATAATTCAACATTATTTTCATTATCCACTCATTGCAAGACAATAATGATAAATAAGACTACAAACACAACCATATATGATCTTTGCTAATTTCCCGTACCAGAGCTATCTGCAGTGAATGAACCAGCATATAGATTAATAGTCTCATTTCAAAATTATTACATGGAAAATTGGAGCTTTTACATGCCAAATAAATATTAAAAAGCAATCAGAAGGTAATAAATGACATTTTATTTAACATTTTTAATGAAGTGATATAATCAACAAAAGGTAATCACTTAGGTCCTTAGAATTAAAATTATAAAGTCCCTCTCTGAAGCCAAATCAAGTTCATTCAGAGGATTGATGATAGGACTACTCTCATTTGTATACTGATATAAGATATCCATCTTTTCTAGTTTTAGTTTACACAATCATTATACCATATACTAAAATGGTATGCAAAATACAAACTTTTCCAGAACTCCTAGGGCTCATCTTTTTTGTTTGGAAATTCTCATATATGATGAATTCTTAATAAGAGCAATAAATTTAGAGCTCTGTTGCTGTAAAATACACAGTCAATAAGGAGAAATTTTATAATTCATCAAAATTTAGAAATCAATAAACTAGCTATTTAATTTATCTTTTTTGTTTTAGTTATGTTTTATTTTTAATTTTTATTTTTTTATTGTTTAAAGTATTACATATAGTATTACATATGTCTCCTTTTCCCCCCATTGACATCTCTCCAAACACCCTCACACCCCAGCACATGCCCTCGTACCCCTAGTGTCTGTGTCCATTGGTTATGTTTATATGCATCCATACAAGTCCTTTGGTTGATCTCTTATACCTCCTCCCCCCATCTTCCTTCTTTAGTTTGATGGTCTGTTTGATGCTTCTCTGTCGCTGGATCTATTTTTGTTCATCAGTTTATGTTGTTCATAATATTCCACAAATGAGTGAGATCATGTGATATTTATCTTTCTCTGACTGGCTTATTTCGCTTAGCATAATGCTCTTCATGTCCATCCATGCTGTTGCGAATGGTAAGGGTTCTATCCTATTTTTTACAGCAGCGAAATATTCCATTGTGTAGATGTACCACAGTTTTTAATACACTCCTCTGATGATGGGCATTTAGGCTGTTTCCAAATCTTAGCTATTGTAAATTGTGCTGCTATTAACAGCTTCTGCACAGCAAAGGAAACCATCAACAAAACAACAAGAAAGCCTATGGGAGAACATAATTGCCAATATTATAACCAAAGAGAGCCTAATCTCCAAAATTTATAGGGAACTCATACATCTTAACAAAAGGGAGATAATTCAATCAAAAAATGGGCAAAGGACCTAAATAGACACTTTTCGAAAGTAGACATACAGAAGGCCAAGAGACATATGAAAGCATGCTCAAAGTCCCTAATCATCCCAGAGATGTATATCAAAATGACAATGAGGTACCATCTCACACCTTTCAGAATAGCTATCATCAACAAATTGACAAACAACAAGTGTTGGCAAGGATGTGGAGCAAATGGAACCCTCGTGCACTGCTGGTGGGGATGTAGACTGGTTCAACCACTATGGAAAACAGTATGGATTTTCCTCAAAAAGTTAAAAATGAAACGCCCATTTGACCTAGTGACCCCACTTCTTGGAACATCCCAAGAAATCAGAAACACCAATCAGAAAGGATATGTGCACCCCTATGTTCATTCTGTTTTCTTTAAAATATGATTACATAATACTATTTCAGAACATGATGGCTTTTGTCACAGCCATAGCAAGAAAAATGGCATACAAGAAGCAATTGCATAAAAGCATGTTAAATGTAAAATAGACTTAGATAAGCAATCATATCAATTTAATCCTTTTCACAATTAATGCAAACCCATATATTTTAATAGTATTGATTAGTATTGAGCAAAAATTCAGAAAAAAATAAGCAGTTTGTTTAATTGCAGGTGGGGTCCATTTTCATTTGGAGGGAAGATGAAAATGGAAGAATATTTTACCGAACTCAGCAGGGTTTGGGCAGAATTTATTTCCTTGTAACTGTCAGCCTGAGGGTCCGAGAGGCCACCCACAGCTCCTAAAGGCTGCATACAGTTCCTTTCATCACAGTTGTCTTCAGTACGGCCACGCACTTCAAGTGTGTCTGGAGTCTCTCACTTCAGAGAGGTCCTAGCCCTATTTTCAGGGTTTTCTCCTGAGTCAGTTTGACCCTCCCAGAACAATCTCCTTTTGGATGAATTCAAAACCAATTGATTAGTAACAAATTACAGGTCCTGCTCAAACTCCAGGAGGGGCGAATATGCCCAGTGTGAACCCCAGGGGCAAAAATCATGGGGTCACATTCAGGTCAGTCTAACATTCAAAAATCCTTGAAGGCAATCATTAGTATAATATTGAATGCTTTTATTTTTCATAACAAAAAGTTATCAAGTCCTATATAATAAAAGGGTAATATGCAAATTAACCCTAACAGCAGGACTGGAAATGACTGGTCACTATGACACACACTGACCACCAGGGGGCAGACTCTCAATGCAGGAGCTGCCTCCTGGTGGTCAGTGTGCTCCCACAGGGGGAGCTCTGCTCAGCCTCAAGCCAGGCTGACGGCTGCCAGCACAGCGGTGGTGGAGGAAACCTCTCCTGCCTCCTCAGTAGCGCTAAGGATGTCCAACTGCAGCTTAGGCCTGCTCCCCACTGGCAAGTGGACATCACCCAAGGGCTTCCAGGCTGCCAGAGGGATGTCTGACTGCCAGCTTAGGCCCGCTCCCCCAGGGAATGGGACTAAGTCTGTAGGTGGTCATCCCCTGAGGGGTCCCAGACTGCAAGAGGGCACAGGCTGGGCTGAGGGACCCCTGCCTGTCCCCCCCACCCCCCCGAGTGCACAAATTTTTGTGCACTGGGCCTCTAGTTAATTTATAATATGAACAAATAGGTTTAGAAAGAAAAAAAGAAAGTCGACTTTTAAATTTTGAAGGAATTTCAAAATCACCCTTTTCTAACAACCATTAGTGATACTTGAAATAAGAAAGGATTCTCAATGGATTCCTAAACCAGTGAATAAAAGTTTTTGGAGAATAAGGTATCATAAATTTTCAAAGTCTCACTTCAGAGATTATTCATTACAAAGTAAAATGACAAATGTTCAATGGAAAACATTGTAGTTATTAACTTTAACTAATTATCAAGTTTGATAAAACCAATAATGATGAAACTTACATCATTTTTCTCCTGATCATGAGCTTTTCTGAAGGCATATCACCAATTTATTATGTTGAAGCATATGAAGCTTTATTTTTATAAATCAAAAGTGACCAAATGCTAGCAATTTATATGGTCCAACAACTGGCTAAACTTGTCTAAATTGCTGATATTATGAAAAACAAATAATTAAAAATTATTAAAGTGAACTAAAGTGACATAACTCATTGAAATGTAAAATCCTGTATTTTTAAAACACCGAATTGGAAAACTGGGGAAATTTGAAGATAGAATATATATTAAGTAAGCATATTATATCAAAGTTAAATTTCTTGAATCAAGTATAGGTGGCCCCTGACTTACTATGGTTCTACTTATACTTTTTTAACTTTATGATGATTGTAAAGTATTTAGAAACCTTCAAATTTTGAATTTTGATCTTTTCCTGGGCTAGCAATATGCACTATGATATTCTCTCCTGATGCTGGGTTGTGGCAGCAAGACACAGCTCCTAGTCAGTGACAGGATCACGAATGTAAATAGCTGATACATTACAGTACGTATTGCCAGTGTTTTTCTGGATATTGTGTTGTGAGCACAACTAAGGTAGGGTAGGCTAAGCTCTGATGCTCGGTAGGTGAGCTGTATTGAATGAATTTTTGACTTATGATATTATCAACTTATGATAATTTATTAGTTCATAACCCCATCATAAGTCAAGGAGCACCTGTAACTGTATTGTGATATCAAAGAAAACAGCCTAATTCTTAGGAGACATTTGCCAAAGTAATGAAAGATAATGTGTAGTGTCATGAGTTCAGAAAGTTAATCTCAATATATGAGCAGAAATTGTGACTGTGTGTGTGTGTGTGTGTGTGCAGGGGAGGGAGGAATGGAGGGAGGGAGGGAGGGAGGGAAGGGGAGAGAGAGAGAGAGAGAGAGAGAGAGAGAGAGAGAGAGAGAGAGAGAGAGAGAGACAAAAAGCAACAAACATGTGGCACTGACTTTGTAATTGAGTGACAGAAGTTGAAAGAGCCTTGAGGAGACTAGTAGTCAGGGTTTGAAAATGTTAGTATAAGATGAAGAGAAAGGAATTTTAGTTGTAAAGTTAAAGTTTATACTGGTACCTGCAATAAAAAGAAAATAGAAACCATATTATCAATCTGACTAGAGAGATTCCTAGGAAGAATCTAGAAAAGTGACAACTGGCTTCTTTTAAGTGATTATTACAGGTTGTATTGGGTGTCTTCCCCTCCCCCAATTGAAGTAGTAACCCCTAGGACCTGTGAACTTGACCTTATTTGGAAATAGGGTGTTTGCAAATATAATCAAGTTAAGATGAGCCTGTTAGGTGGACCTTAATTCAACGTGACTGGTGCTTTTATAAGAAGAGGAGGAGAGACATTGACACACAGGGAAAATGTCATGTTACAGTAGAGGCAAAGATTGGAGTGTTGTGTGTTCAGGCCAAGGAACACCAAGTATTCCTGGCAACATCAGAAGCAAAGACAAAGGAATAGAACAGATCCTCCCCCAGGATATTCAGAAACACCATGGTCCTATCAACACTTGATTTTTAAATTCTAGCCTCCAGAACCGTGAAAGAATAAATTTCTGTTGTTTTAAGCCATCCAGTGGGTGGCAATTTGTTATGGCAGATATAGGAAACTAAAATACTACCTAAGATAAAATACAAGAAGGAATAGATGAACAAACCAAGAGTATGTATGGTTTTTGAGAATTTATAAAATAACATAAAGGAGCTAAACTTTCTAAATTTAAAAATAAAACTCTTTTATATCTCCTGCCTTTTCCAGAAAAAAAATTCACAAAATAAGACATGACTTCAGGGCAAAGGACAACCTAGTGTGCCCTTGTAGAACCTTTTGTTTCTGTGAGATAGACAGATGTAATTAACTTTTAGTTCAGCAAAAAGCTTTCCAAAGATCTGAAGAAATTGCCTTGTAGTCCCTCTCTATTACATATTAGACTTCTAAGGATGTTAAAAGTACTGGGTATAAGGACTTTAAGAGTACTGGGTACAAGATGTCTGAAGAAATCTGTGGGAAACACTTTTAGATAATAGTGTATATCCCATCATGACTCACAGGAAATTATAAGATAAACAGTACAAAGTGAAAAGAGTCCTTTTGTTCTGAACCTTTTCAGGGCATGTAGAAAGCCCAGAAATTTTTTCAGTTGCAAAGAATTATCCCTGGGAACTAGACCCTAATCAATTGAGATAAATGCTCACCCACATTTCGGAATTGCTGTGGTCCACTGACTACTATAACTCAGTTTCCCATTTTCCCCTCTTTCAATGGGATCATAGACTGATATTTAATATTTATAAGACTTTGAGTTCTTGATAGGAGTAAGAGGTTAAGTGCATTTTGCATATTAGAGATATATAAATAATTTGTGGATACAAGGTGGACTGGGACAGACTAAGGATGGCCACAAATTCTTTGATGTTCATTCCAGTAAGACATGGAATTCACATACTCTTCCCTTGAATGTGGACAGATGCTGTCACTGCTTTGGCCAATGGAATATGATAGAAATAATGCTGTGCTAGTTTCTGGGCCTACGTATAAATTGATACTATGGATACTCAGCATGCTGTCAGAAGCCTAAGCCACATAGGTATTTAAAAACGTAGATTTTATTAGTGTTCAGCTATGGTGAAGCCAACAGATCAGGACACAACTGCCATTGAAAAGACAGTTTGTTGCTCACAATTCTCAATAGGAGAGGGTACACTGCACACACCTCACAGGGCCACACAGGGGATCATCATGTTGGGTCAGGAGTCAGGAGACGTTAGGGGAAAGCTTGGAGGAAGAGTCAGTATTGCGGTCCTCATAGGTAGAGCAAGGCAGGGTAAGCACAATGTTCACTGCAGCAATATTTACAATAGTCAAGATATGGAAGCAACTAGGTGTCCATCAGTAGATGAAGGGATAAAGAAAATGTAGACACACACACACACACACACACACACACACACACACAATGAAATATCACTCAGCAGTTAAAAATAATGAAATCTTGCCACTAGTGACAAGGTGGATGGACCTAGAGGGTATTATGCTAAGTGAAATAAGTCAGACCAAAAATGAAAAATACTTTATGATTGTACTTATATGTAGAATCTAAGAAAACAAATGAGCAAATAAATCAAAACAGAAACAGACTCATAGATACAGAGAACAAACTGATAGTTACCAGATGGGAGGTGGATGGGGAGATGGGTGAAAAAGGTGAAGGGGAATAGAGGTACAAACTTCCAGTTATAAAATAAATAAGTCACAGGGATACTGAGTGCAGCACAGGGAACATAGTCCATAATATTGCAGTAACTTTGTGTAGCGACAGATGGTTGCTAGATTTATCATGGTGATTATATCATAAGGCTTATCCAATCACTGTTGTATACCTGAAACTAATATTACACTGTATGTTGACTATACTTTAGTTTTTAAAAAAGAATAAAGAAAACAAAATAATAAAATTATAAGAACATATAATTTAAAACAGGAGGCCACTCTGGCCAATAATAACAGCCATATGACTAGGCTATCCTGAGTGTTCAGTTCACTGAAATCTTCAGCTGACTTCAGCCACAGGCACTCTGTAATCTATATCATATGAAAGACCCTGGGCAAAAACCGTTCAGCTAAGCCCATTTAACCCACAGAACCATGAAAGATAGCAATCAAGTGTCTTTTAAGCCATTAAGTTTTGGGGTGGACAAATCTCAGCAATTGATAACAATTAGAATCTGTGGATATATGTGTATCTACACACCCCAGGGGAGAAGAGAGAAAGCAAATGTAGAAAAGATGAACAGTTGGACGATCTAGGTAAAGTGCTTAGGGTTGAACTTTGCAATATTTTTATAACATTTCTGTGGATTTAAATTTTTTTTAATTAAAAGTATGAGGAGAAAAAACACATAAAAATACATAAAACCCATCTTATTTGAAATATGGACATGAATTTCAATTGTGCTAGACAAGCCAAAGAAAGAGGTAAGTCTTTTTGTTAGGTTGATGATTATATGAGCAGAAGGTAGCCTCATTGTGGGTGAAGTCAGTATAATTAAAGGCCTGACTTCTCTGCTAAACTATAACAAGAGAGAACAGAAGCTCTGTAAAGAAAAGAAATGTGAAAATCCTGCCAGAACTGAGAATACTCTCGCATTAGGCTACTTCCAGAGATCTGGGAATTATGGTGGTTTCCTCCCAGCAAATTTTTGAGAGAGAAAAAAAAAGGTGTTGGTACATTTTGATAATTGCCTCTAGCTTTCAAAAAATAAATAAAATAAAAATACTTTATTAGCTTATTTAACTGAGAATTCCAGAGGCAGATAAGCCTTCATGTAAAGTTGACAGTGATCTCTGAAATACATGAACAAGACCAATTATATTTTTGTCTGTTCCCTCTGTCTTGGTGCCAACTTTATTCTAAGCCTAATTTCAATATGGTAGCTAATGGATTCCAAGGCTGCATTCTCATTCCTCCAGGAAAGAGCAAGTATCTTTTAAAATCTGAGACTTTCTAAGACCAAGTACTCACTGTGCTCACAAAGCCCCTGGCCATTTTTACGTTCAGAAGGTGGAATGTGATGGTCAGCCCTGCTCTTAGCATGTGGTTTGCTCCACAAAGTCAGGAGGAGTAATATTAGCATCTCTAAGGAAACAGATCTTCTGAGAATTTAAAAGGGGAAACTAGATGTTCTGTGGGCAGCTAACCAACAACTGCTGCTGCATATATTTTCTCTTCAGTTCTCTTCTATTTATCTTCATTTCTTCATTTTTCTCTTAGACGGCAAAGTGACTGCTGGCTACCATGTCTGAGTTTAGAATTCCTCCTCTTAAGAGGATAGCCAGGCCGAAACCGGTTTGGCTCAGTGGATAGAGCGTCGGCCTGCGGACTGAAAGGTCCCAGGTTCAGTTCCGGTTAAGGGCATGTACCTGGGTTGCGGGCATATCCCCAGTAAGAGATGTGCAGGAGGCAGCTGATCGATGTTTCTCTCTCATCGATGTTTCTAACTCTCTATCTCTCTCCCTTCCTCTCTGTAAAAAATCAATAAAATATATTTAAAAAAGAAAAAAAAAAGAGGATAGCCAGACTTAGATGGGAAACTTCTTTGTCCTAAGGCAAATTTATAGGAAGGGGAGCTGGCCTACTCTGAGTCAGGTGACCTGTAAGTAGGAGGTACCTGGTGCTCCAGTTGGCTTGTGGTCTGGGTGAGGACTGTGGAAGTGATGGAATGAGATCTAAGGCTAGATAATGAAAGGCATTATAGCTTCAGCCTTGCTCTCTTATATTATTGCTCATTCTAGGGAAAGCCAGGCACTATGTCATGAGAAAACTTCAACAACTGTAAAGAGAGGATCGCATGGAGAAAAACTTGAGGCCTTCCTCCAACAGCTAGTCTCATCTTGCCTGCCATGAGGTTTAGCAACATTGGGAACAGAACCTTGAGCCCCACTGAAGCCTTCAGATGACTGCACCTCAGCCAGCATCTTGACTACAATATCCTAAGAGACTCTGAGGCAGATTGCTCAGCCTTGTTTCTTCTGAAGTTTTGATCCACAGAAACTGATGATACTTATGGCAGAGACATGCACTGACTGACCTAAGATGCATCCTTAAATTTTTACCTATAGGTCCTCATGCAGTCAGTGTGACACAGATCTGGACAATGAGTGAATTTGTTTTAATTATAACATTTCTGTGGATTTAAATTTTATTAAAATATTAATAAGTTTTGATTTCAGAGAGGAAGAAAGAGGGAGAAAGAGATAGAAACATCAGTGATGAGAGAGAATCATTGATTGGCTGCCTCCTGCATGCCCCCCACTGGGAATCAACCCCACAACCTGGGCATGTGCCCTGATGGGGAATTGACCCTATGACCTCCTGGTTTATAGGTCGACGATCAACCACTGAGCCACATCAGCCGGGCTGTTTTCTTTTTATTTCAAAATTCTTGAGTTGAATATTAGTACACTTTTTACTCTTAATCGATAATGACACTTCATAAAATGAATTTGCTTGTGAGTAGAACTTTGGAGTTTCTGACATTCTTCTTCTTTTGGGGGAACAGTATTTATCTATCTTACTTTGTCCCCAGAATCTTTGATTTTTTTATCCTCATCTGAGGATATAGTTATTTATTTTTAGAGACAGAAGAAGGTGGGCAGGTTCGGGGGTGCGGGAGAGAGATATCAATGTGAGAGAGAAACAATGCCTCTTGTACACACCCCGACCAGGGATGGAACACACAACCTTGGTATGTGGCCTGACTGGGAATCGAACCCACACCCTTTGGTGAATGGGATGACACTCCAATCAACTGAGCATCCAGCCAGGACCCCAGTATCTTTAATTTTAATCACTCCATTTATTCCCTAGTTTTATTCTTCTTGAAGTCCACATATTTTGGGCTCTAATTTGGATCTATGTCTGCATATTTAACCACACATTCTGTACAGATATTTAATTGACTTTTACATTTTAAAGGGCCATTTTTATTCCTTTGGGCTGTTAAAATGAAAATTCTGGACTTATACTTGACCCTGCTCTTCCTTTCACAATGAACTTATAATCAGATGTCAAATCCTATTTCTATCTTCAAAATAGCACAAAAATGCACTATCTTCTCAAATCTTTCACTACTATGCTTATCGCTCACCTGGATCATTTGTATTAGCTGTAGTCCAGATTTGTAGCCATGTTGTCTTTGTTTTAAACTTTTTCCCCAAGAGCCTTCCATCCTTCAGGCCAGTTATTACAGATGGCTCTTTAGGCCTGCTGTGCAAATGTGACCTGAGGATTTGCCTTTATTTCTGGTATGGGCTAAATTCACCCTTTTCTGTATCCAGCATCGTAATCATTTTTATTGAATTCATTATTTTGCCAAATTATAACCTCACGTCAATATTTTTTGCTCTTGCTCTCTAGAGTGAGCTTACCCTCTCAATTTCTAATATCTGACTTTCATTCTGAGATCTTTTCTGATTCATCTGCATGAGCCCTCCATGGGAGTTTCAGTCTGAACATTTGATTGTCCCTCTTGTATGTTTTTTAATTTGACAATTTCTCCTATTCCCACTCCTTCCATTTTCTCTAATCTTGGTTTGAGCTCCATTTAGTCAGATATTGAGACTTTTCATTTATCTCTGAGGTTTTTAAAAATATATTTTCTTGCATACATTTTTAAAATCTACATTCTAGGAGATTTTTGTACTCTAGATTCCAAACACTGTGGGATTTATGTTTGTCCATTGCACATTTTATTTCTAGTGTTATTTCTATTTTTTAATTGCTACCTTCACATACAATTATTATTCATGGATTCAATATATTAGTAAATGTCTTTCACTTTTCACCAGAATTCCAACAGATCTGTACTCTGTTGGAGTTTTTATTGGGTCAATGCCAGCAGCAGGCTGTTCTGTATGTGGGGGCTTGGGGGGGAGGTATTTCAAGTGCCTAGTTCTCAGGAATATATGACATTTCTATGTTCAAATCTGGATGCCCTCCTCTTCATTTCTGCTGTCAGGATTGTACAATGGGTTCACACAGCCTGCAGTATCTGTTGGCATCCTTCAATCTACTTACTATATTCAAGATAATTGATGAAACCCCTTATCTGCTGATACCCTGCCTTCCTGTTTTCTTTGTGGGTGTATCGAATACAATTTAAAGAATGTTATCATTATAATGTGATTGGGGAGAAAAAGAAAATATGCCTAAGTTTTCAGTCCCTGCTGACCCAGAATCATTAATGTACTAGAGGCCGGGTGCATAGGATTCATGCACTTGGGGCGGGGGCGGGGGGATCCCTCAGCTTGGCCCTCTGGCTGCTGGACATCCTTACCACTCCCACCACTGTTGCTGCACTCACCAGCTTTGAGCTGGCTTTTGGCTGAGTGGTGCTCCTCCTGGGAGTGCACTGACCACCAGGGGGCAGCTCCTGTGTTGAGTGTCTGCCCCCTGGTGGTCAGTGTGCATCATAGTGATTGTTCAGTCGATTTGCATATTAGCCTTTAATTACATAGGATTACTGCTGCTTTTTTAAAAAAAAAAAAAAAAATATATATATATATATATAACCAAATACTTAATTCAAGAGTTTTTCCCCTCTAATCAGAAATGTAAGACCATCAGGAGATCTTGGTTCTAGTGTCATTTCTGACCCTCACAGGAGATGTTGGCCAGTGAACTTCAAAAGCAGTGGCTATAAAATTGAGTAGTTCAGATGTAGGGACTTCTAAATTTCTTGTGCTCTAAAACTATGATTGCAATACTATTGTAAAATATTAATAAGTTTTAAAATATTCTTCTGGTACTCATAGAATGCATTTTTACTATATATTCTGGAAAGATAAAGTAAGAATTTGAAGGCAGTATTATTAAATGAGAAAAAAAAAACATCCTTCAAAAAAAATCCTTTTTCTATTATAAATTGTATTTTATGCGGGGTCGGGGAGAGGCAACTGGCATTAAAACAATAAGGTTTAGCTCTTCCAGCATGGCTCGGTGGTTGAGCATTGACCTATGAACCTGGAGGTCACAGTTTGATTCTGGTCAAGGGCACATACCTGGATTGTGAGCTTGATCCCCAGGAGGCAGGCAGTCAGTGACTCTCATCATTGATGTTTATAACTCTCTCTCCCTCTCCTTTCCTCTCTGAAATCAATAACATATATATATATATATATATATATATATATATATATATATATATATAAGTTTTTACTTATAGGAAAAAAGAATGACAGCTCAATTCACTTTAAAGAGAAGTCCTGCCAAAAGCTCCTAAGAAGAAATTCTCTCCTTTGCAAATGTTCATATTGCTCCCTGAATCTCTTTTCCAATTATGAGATCCAGAGCGCATCCAGTGCTCAGTGGTGTATTTGTTTTTGTTCACAGCATGTCCACAACAATAGTATAGATTTTTGGTCAATAGGATGAAAATGAGATCTTAGATTCCTATTCTTGAAAGATTTGTTTTAGTTCTAGGGAAATAGAAGGACACAGGCAGTTGCAGTATTTTTTTTTTAAGAACAAAATCACACCATCAATTGGAACTGTTTACCGTCATTGGTTCTTACTAGTACTTTGAGGACCCTGGACTAATCTGAGTTAGCAGCCTACTCTGGCACATGTCTGTAAATTTGCCATTATTTGAAAAGCTAATGAAGCACAGTAGTTCCCATATCCCCTTTTCAGATAAAGTACTGTTGATGAGTGAAGCAATATTTGGAACATGTGTTAGTACATTTCTACTTTTTTGTTTTTGTTTTTAATCCTCATCAAAGGATATGTTTGTTGTTGATTTTAGAGAGAGGGGGAAAGGGAAGAGAGAGAGAAAGAAACATCACTGTGAGAAGGAAATATCGATCAGTGACCTCCTGTCTGCACCCCAAGCAGGGATTGAACTCCCAACCTAGGTATGTGCCCTGACCAGCAATCAGACCTGCAACCTTTTGATGTATGGGATGATGCTCTAATCAACTGAGCCACCCGGCCAGGGGTCACAAGTGGAAAGCTTTATTCCATGGGCTTGGAGGAGAATTGTAAGGAGGCACGAATACAGCACAAAACGTAACGGACTGTTATAATTGGGCCCTGGAGAAAAACTGTCCTTCCACAGTTTGAGGTTTCCTCCTGGGAATAGGGAAGCCATACCTCCTGTCTTACCAATTTCATTCCTATACATCTTTAGCGTCAATTCAAACTGTAGAGATGGCAGTACTAAAATTCTTATTAGGGGAAATGTTAACTAAATGTCATGGAAATAGCATTTTCATAAATCTTATACTATGTCATGAAGTTGTGTGTATTTTGGCAAACTTGTTTTCATTTTATTGATTCATTTAACCTATGTTTATACTATATATATATATTTAAACCTATAAGAAGAGAAATAAAATAATTTCCAATTATAAAACATTTATCTGAGATTATTTACAAAACTGGGCAAGTTAAATTGGAATCGGAAGTGAAAGAACCTATGCTTTTCATGAAAAGTTGTTGCTGTCTTTGAGTGACATAATATTTCTAGTTTTGTTTTTACTGAAGTAGGATGTTTAGAAGATTATTTTAAATATCAATTCTCATATTCATTATAGGAATAATAAACAAGCTTTGTTTATTTGGCACAAATAAATGTGTGCCACCATTTTGTTGTGAATAATCTTTGTGGGCAAACTTAATCTCTTCTTAATTGCTCTTTCTTCTCTAGCCCCAAGTCCCTTTGTTCGAAGCCTAACATGGGCCTCATTACATCTGTTTGTTTGTCTGTGTTTTACATGTGGCACTTTTCTTACTCTTGTGAGATTCTCAAAAACAGAGATCACATTTTATTAGTTTTTGTTGTTCCACTACTTGGACTGGTGTTTGTTACAGGCTGAATAGGTAGTCACTGAGTTTATTGTTATGTTATCTAGATTTTAAAAAAGAAAACTGGTTCTTTTAGTCATTCCTTTTTCCATTTTATTTGTACATGACTATAAAAACAATGAGAGAATATTGCTCTTTGACCAAGTTACTGAAAAGAGACAAAATGAAACAATGAATAAATTGTTACAAAGGGGTCAAGTTAAACTGGATTTTGACAAATTTAAGCCATAGCAATAACTAAGACTTTTAATATCTATTAAAAGAAATTTTATTTTTAGTGGAAGCTTTATATTCTAGCTAAATGTATTAATGTTTGTAAACTAGATTATTAAATGTTTCAATAATCTCAAAATGTCTGAAGGGGACTACACATTTATCATTTTCTTAAAGAATTCTCTTAATTTCTTAACATCTTCTTACTCTCACCTTTCTTCCAATTTGAAGGGGGTCACTTTCATAAGAAAAAGTGATTTCTGAGGTACAGACATTTAAACTAATAATTATCAGAACATGACTACAGAACATAATTATTTAGTCAATGCCTTTTTTAAAAAAACAACAACACACAACTAAACATTGGTCTGCTCACACTTCCTATCTTCCTACACCTTCCTCTCTTTGTCTATAATCTTTGGCTTCTGCTCAAGAGCATTTGTTGTTTTTTTTTACTTTTTGAACCTTGTCTTTCACCCACATACATCCTGCTGCTTTGCAGGTAACCATGACAATATTTCACATAACTGAGGTTATGTGTCATATAAAATGCAGCCTTGCTGTCTTAAATTATTAGCAGACCCACCTTTCACTAAGTAATACACACACACACACACAATCACACACACACACACAATCACACACACACAATCACACACATACACACACAATCACACACACACAATCACACACGCAATCACACACACACAATCACACACACAATCACACACACAATCACACACACACAATCACACACACACACAATCACATTAAAACTTCACCACATTTGGGAGCACTTACAAGACTGAGTGTGCAATCAGATGATTTAATGAGTGGGAAGAGATCATGATTCTTTTGTTAGGAACAAACGAAAGCATATGAATCTTTGCTAATACAAAAATAGTATCTTAATTTTTTTTCTAGATCATCTTTTCAAACACTTTTACTCCTTCAGTATATGGTTCCTTAAGATTTGCTAATTAAGAATCACAGCAAGTTGGAGGTAGTTATATTTTCTGGTAAAAAATGATAATAATTATTAGTTGCTTAATATTTATAATCAGACAACTGTAGTACAGCATAAAGACTCTGGTGAAGAAGTGAGAAGGTTGAGCTTCAGATTCTGGGTAACCACAGAAATCACTGGATCATCCATTCACAGTTTTTCAACAAGGATACTGTTTCCTGAGATGTTGTTGATTCATACTTAAGGATTCAGGTATCACCTGTTTGCTGGTCATTCAAATATCTCTCACTCTTGCTTCTCTACAGTTCGTTATTGAGTTGAAATGATATCATAAAACCCAGCAGTAATAAATATTTTTGAGCACTAATGAAAACACTGACATAGACACTGAGATTAAAAGAAAGCTGTTAAATGTGAACCCAGAACTTGGAGGATTTATAATTAAGTTGGGGACATAAGTCATGTCTTACTGAGTCTTCTAAATAGCTTCTTTCCTTATTAAACTAGTATGTATTCAGTGATCAGTACTGCTACACTCTCTCATAGATGTGCCACATTAAACTCCTGAAAACAAAGTTTCCAACATATCACCAACTATAAAAGTTTGCAACAGAAAAAAAAATTTGTCATTGAAGGGCCTTCAAAACCTGGTTCTCAGGAAACCTGTGTTAATGCGTTACCATATTTTTGCTGATATTTTTCCTTCTACCGGGTGCTTATCATTGTTTGTAGTTTATCAACATTTCAAGACCAGTTTCCTTAAAAAGAACTACCTTAAAGGTTTGTTGGTTAGAAGGCCTATAGGGGTTTAACTGGGCAAATATAAAAGTATTGACAGGGTTGTTTACCTTTCTGGAGGTCTTGAGGGATAATTCATTTCCTTGCCATGTTCCGCTTTTAGAGGCCATCAGCATTCATTGGCCCAGGGCTCTCTTTCTCCATCTTTTAAGTTAGCAACATTGCATCTCTCTACCCTTCTTCCATAATCACATTATCCCTCTGACCACAGCAGGATTTTTTAAAAAGTTTTCTACTTTTAAGGATCCATGCAATTAGGTTGGGACTAATAAAATATATTTTTATTGGTTTCAGAGAGAGAGGGAGAGGGAAAGAGAGAGAGAAACATCAATGATAAGAGAGAAATATTGATCAGCTGTCTGCAAGCTCCACACTAGGGATCGAGCCCAAAACCCGGGCATTTGCCCGATGGGCAATCAAACCATGACCTCTTGGTTCATAAGACAATGCTCAACCACTGAGCCATGCCAGCGGGGTGTAAGGCAATTATTTTTATTCTTAGGAGAAGGGCAACTATTTAGGAATAAGTCTATAGCTCAATTATGTACTTTTATAAACATATATGATATGTAACATATATTGTATATGTATCACAGATAACCAAATGTGGCAAAATATTAACAACAGTTGAATCTAGATGGAGGGTTATGGTTATTTTTGTCCTGTTCTTTCAATTCTCTGTAGGTTTAAATTTTTTTTAAAAGAGAAAACAAAGGTGCTATTGAATACCTTCAGTTCCCAGATGATCCAGGACACATCTGATTTGAAAGTGATTTCAGAGAAAAGAAAGTGGGGACAACTTTAAGATTGGTTTGCTCATTAAATATCTACAGAGAGACCAACTAGAATAAGAATAAAGCTGTAATAGGTTAAAAAGCAACAGACATTCATATTTTCTGGGAGGGGTGTTTGGTAGTTTGTAGGTGATTCAGTGACCTTGTTTTTGTCTGCTTAAATCAAATTCTAAAGTGGCCTTGTTTTGTCTCAGAATGAACTTGTCTGATGTTGACTTGCTGTAGGGATCCTTATGCTTGACAGGACAGCAACAAGGCCAACCTGTGAGCGCCAGGCCAGCTTCTGACAGCAGTGCCCTAGCTGTCAATGTCAGACCAGTGTTAATCTGCTTTACTTCATTCTCAATTATTTTTTAAAATCAGTGCTCAAAGTAGAGTAATGAGTGAGTTAATTTTAAGTCCAGTGGTAAATTTGCAGAATATAGTCATTAAAATGATAACTGGGCCTAGGATAAATATTTTAAGGAAAGTGAATATTATTCACACTCATGCATTCATTTGGCAAATATATTGAATGTCTAGTACATGGAGAGCACTCTGAGTCACCCTAAGGGAATATAAACATGAATAAGAGATAGTAATTATCTTTAAAAAACTTATACTTTCCTCATGTTTATGGTAGATATGTCCAAGTTAGACCAATTATTATAAATAAGGAATAACTCTCAGCATATTTACTACCTAAAGCTTTGTTTAAAGCTGAATTCTAAATAATCACGTATTATAACAATATTGTCAGGAAAGCTTTATGGAAATATATATATATATGTATATATATATATATATATATATTTATATTTATATGTTCAAATACTTATCTCCCATAGACTCTTATCAAGGCTGCTATTCACTGAGCTGTCAATAGAAATAAATATATGGCTGAATTTAACCAGAGAAATGAGTGTTAAATAATATATTACTAATATCTGCTCCCCATAAGGATTACCCAGCCACATAGCCTTTAGCAATGCTATACATTCACATTGATAGATGGATGATATAAAACCAGAATTGTGCCATGTAATCTTGGATATTTGCATACAAATTAAATATTGTAAATTTTTCCTCATTGAGTCACAGCACAATGTGATTCTCAGAAGTACTATTCATATTGCTATTGTCCTTAACCTTTTATAGTCAATAAATACAACCCTCTGAAAGGAAACATTTCCCAGGAGAAAGCACACAATTTAAATGTGTTCTTAAATTTTTTTTTAATTGCAGTGATATTCAATATTATGTTAGTGTCAGTAGTACAGCATAGGGGTTAGACATTTATATAAGTTATGAAGTGATCTCCCAAAACCATACATATTTTTTACTATAGTCCCTATGCCATACTTAACACCCTGTAACTGCCTATTGGTACTTCTTAATCCCTTCATATCTTTCACTAAGCCCCCCAAACCCCTCCCACCTGCCAACTATCAATTTGTTCTGTGTATCTATAACATAGTCCATTCATGTTCTCACAAAAGGCAAGATTTCATTCTTTTTCTGGTTGAGTAGTATTCCATTGTATATATGTACCACATCTTCTTTACCCATTTGTCTATCAATGAACATTTAGGTTGCTTCCATATCTTGGCCATTGTAAATAATGCTGCAGTGAACATAGGGTTGTATATGACTTTTTGAATTAGTGGTTTGGGTTTCTTTGGATAAATACCCAGAAATGAAATTGCTGGGTTCTTCTTTGTTTCTTATTAATAGCCATTGTTTTAAAGTCTATTTTGTCTGATATAAGTATTACTACCCCAGCTTTTTTCTTTATTTGTTTCTATTTGGCTGAAATATCTTTTTCCATCCCATTACTTTCAGCCTACATGTGAGTCTGATTATCTGAATTTGAGGCACTGTTTTTCTAAAGTGTTTGGCTGCAGTAGAATTTATTGTTAAAAATGTTTTCTCTAGTTAAGCTGCTGATTTCTTGGTTGTTTGGCTAGAGAGAACAGGCTTTTGTGGTGGTTATTTTTGTCTGCTCCTCTTTGTATCTCCAGGTTACCACTTTTTCAGCATCCAGTCTGAGATATATGAGGCAAAAGTAATACCCAGAGAATTTAACATCGTGGTTTTTCCTGTAGTCTCAAGATATTTAGTTGGCCTTCCTTCTTCTCACCACCTTTGTGTCTTGTTATTTTTGTTGTACATACAATGACCAGGAAGGAGTCTTAGTTGGAATTAGTGGAAGGAATATGAAAAAGTACATCTAGTCCATTTTCCTGGGAATGGAAACCCAAAGATAAATTTATTTTTCTATTCAAATTTGTAATTTTTATTATAAATTTTGTCAGTGAGGACAGACTATTTGATGGAAGCTTCATATGTCCTTCAGCATCCAATTTATTTTAGTGGTTTTAAAATATTTATTTATTTATTTATTTATTTATTTATTTATTTATTTTTATAGCACTGTATTGGAAAAATTCTGCTTGACACAAATAGTAGTTACCATAATATCCTTTTTTATTTTGCCTGACTCATAGACCACATCTCACCCACTGCCTATTTTGATAGGCAAAGATATATTAGATCACACTCACATCTATGTATTAATATATTGTGTGTGGCTATTTTTGCAGTACAATGACAGGTTTTGTAGTCGTGACAGAAGCTTTATGATGCATGACACTGAAAATATTTACTAATTGCACTTTAAAGAAAAAGTGTGCCTGGCCAGTGTGGTTCAATGGTTGAGAACCAACCCATGAACCAAGAGTCCAGGTCAGGGCACATACTGGGTTATGGGCTGGATTCCCCAGTAGGGGGCATGCAGAGGGCAGCCCAGCAATGTTTCTCTCTTCGATGTCTCTATCTCGCTATCCCTCTCCCTTCCTCTCTCTCTAAAATAAATAAAAACATTTTTTTTAAAAGTTCCCCAACCCTATTTATTTATTTATTTAATTTAAAAATTGGCACTTTATATGTAATGGAACTGTTTCAGCTACTACTTTTTTTTTTTTTCCCCTCTACCATTCTGGGCATTAACCACACCTATTATAAATGTTTTACTTTACTTTCTCATGATACTAGTATGTAATTACAATCCAGAAGTTAGGATGAGGAAAAGTAGAATAATTTATTTCAAAGATGAATTACCCACTACATTTAATAATTCATTATTTTAGTCAATAAGTGAATTCTTAGTCATTTTTCCCCGTAATCTGATATATTCAATATTGTCAAAGAAAAAAGTAAATGTCTCAGTTGAAAAGATAAAATTTCCCATAAGGTCATTTATTAAGACACTTGAGTCTAAAATATTAAATTTAACTGATTATACTTTATAATCTCCGTTGCAGCACTGTAGTATTCAGACTCTGCATTACCCAATGGAATTTTACTGAGCTACCTGCAAATGAGTGCAACTATGCCATAGGTGAGAAATATGCTAACAATGAAGGGAGAAAGCCACGGGAATAACTGTTTTTCCCCCTAAGACTATACAGTAAATTTGAGGAGGAGGTAGGAAATTGTCATGGCTAGAACAAGAGTAAAGAGTGAAGACATTGATAGGAGATGAGTTTAGACGGGTGGCCATGGGCCAGTATGTGTCAGACCTCGTGTCCCTTGGTAAAACCTGAGATTGCACTCTGAATAAACTGAGCAGCCACTGGAAGTTCTGAGGCAGAGGAATTACATGATTGAATTGAATGGTTGAAAGGAACACCTTGGCCAATATGTGGAGACTGGGCATAAGGTAGTAATAAAAGAGGGATCCCAGTTTAGGAAGCTATTGCAATAGTCTAAGCAAGAAATAAGAGTGATTTGGTTGGGGGCTTTGTGTGATAACAATTTTACTGTCATTGGTTCCTGGTTTCTGGGTAGTTGCCTCTAAATCCTTGGCATTTTCTGGGTGATAGAAATATCTTAGTTTACATGATGGACTCTGATAATTTATATTGACTTGGCCCCTCCATTGTATAAACTAGCAAGATGACTCAGAATGGGGACCATCTAGGCCCAAAAGACCATCCATTTGATTAGAGTGCTGGGTCTTCGCGGCATATGTCAGTCTGACCCCTAGGAAGGACAGGGATCGAGAGCTTGAGTTCAATCATATGGCCAATGATTCAATCAATCATGCCTATAATGATACCCCAGTAAAAACTCTGGACACCAATGCTTGGATACAGAAATGTGCGTAGAGAGATTTTATGAAAGGGTGGGCTATAAGAATGCTGTCCTGCCGAGACCAGTTTGGCTCAGTGGATAGAGTGTCGGCCTGCGGACTGAAGGGTCCCGGGTTCGATTCCGGTCGGGGGCATGTACCTGGGTTGCGGGCATATCCCCAGTGGGGGATGTGCAGGAGGCAGCTGGTCGATGTTTCTCTCTCATCGATGTTTCTAACTCTCTATCTCTCTCCCTTCCTCTCTGTAAAAAATCAATAAAATATATTTAAAAAAAGAAAAAAAGAATACTGTCCTATTTGGAGATTTGTATTTGCTTTTGATATTATGATGTGTTTTCCCTTAGAAGCAAGGCATTATATTTAACAAGTTAGTGGTCATGAAAATAAAATAAACATAGAGTTGATAGCACTTTTGTGGATGTAGGAACTTTCCATAATATTACCATATTTATATTTACACTTAATAAATACTGGAGTATTTACAGTGTGATTCTGGCCACGTTTCTGTGCATTACAGTGCCTTGGAGTTTTAAAGCATATGCATTTACTTTTATTGAAGAGTCAGTGAACACTATGCTTTCCAATAACTACATTGTCACTTAAAATTAGAAAATTTGGAGCACTCCTGACCTCACAATGCCATGGTTTTAAACAGTTCATGTGTAAAAATGTCAAATCACAAAGTACTATACTTATATGAAGTGATTGCTTAGATTGGATGTCCAAATAAATGCATAAAGCTTTAAAGAATATGTAGATTTTAATTTACACAGAAAAAATAGAGTTCAAAACTTCAACTGAAAAATTCTTAAAAGCATGGGAATAGCTTTGGATAAACAAACTCTAGTAGCTAGTGATAAAACATTATAGATGTTCAAAGTCATTTTAGAGTTACTACAATAAAGTTCAGAATCACCAATTAAGAGCAGAGGACAAGTTGTGAACTATAGAAGAAAAGAAGCCAGAGTAATTAAATCTTTGAGCTAGGTGTGTGTATATAGAATAAAATAGTTTCAGGCCCCAGACAACTCCATGACAAGTGATAGAAAAGAACCTATAATTATCAATTATAGTAACATCTTTTAGCAAAACAATTATAGAATGTGAATATACCATGACTAGTTATATGAATACATTTTGGACAGCAGTAGATATTTTTTTAATAAGAAAATTATATGTTGCTTTTGGATTTTTCCCAAGCTCTTTCAAAGATTTATATAAAACCAGCCAAAAGCTTGATGATTTGTCAGCAACTGTATATTGTTGGACATTGAGGAGCAGTATACAGAGCTTATCTAATATAAAGGAGCTAAAGAAATGCATTCTTTAGCATTGTGTGGTGTGTATACGTACATACATACATACATATATATATAATGCAAACATTGAAATTAATTGAATAATTCAGAGGCATGAAAATCACAGGACCAGTCATTTTTAAAATTACCATCACTTTGATTTTCAGGTCATTAAAGGACATTGAATTACATCAACTAGAGTCATGCAAGAGGAATGCACTCATACTGAATCTGTAAACAGATATGAGCTAATTGGCCTAACTGGCTAAGATCTCAATGTTATTTAAAAGGCATGGACACCTTCTTAAATAAACTATTAAAATGGTAGGGGAGATACTTTGAATATATATACATATATATATATTGGATATATATATTTAATATAAAACAGAGAGCATTGCAGTTATTTAGGTTTATCTATAGATGTTGATTATTGCTCCTCAGAACCTGTGCTAGTATTTAATCGACACATATAAGGGCACACTGCTATGGAGTAAAAACATTGTAAGAAGTAATTTTGGCCTCTTAAGAAGTTTATGGTCATGTGGAAAGTGTAAGACATATACACATGAGATATAGTTTATGCAAGACAGTGCAATTGCCAGGCAGAGTAATAACAAGAAATATCTCTGCCCTGAGACAGCAAGGTAAAGTTGTTTACAGAATGTAAGTTGAGCTGGCCCTGAAGGCTATGTCACAGCTGAATATGATAAGAAGAAGGGTGACTCTGACAAAGACAAAGGATCAAGCAAAGGTTGTGCATGTTTGCAATTGGCAAGTAGATATATTTCCCAGGGCATTTGAATATGTGTGACTGAGCAGTAAAAATAAGATTGGGTTTGGTTGTGGAGGATATTAAATGCCAGACTGAGATCGAGAAGTATGGATCTTAACATTGTAGTAATATTTTCATTTGGCTTCTGAGTCAGTACATTCATAAATCAAAACATAAACTTAAGTTCTGGATCAGTTAAAGAGCACTGAACTTGTTGACCTGAAAATAGCAGTTTTTTGTTATATGCCTCTTTTCTTCAGCCTGAGAGGAGATTTTGCAAAAGCATATTGATGGAAAAATTTAAAACAGTTGGTTAAAAACAATGCTATAAAAATTTCCATGAGTCTTATGATTGAATTCAAATCTGTAAAGAGGATTTCTCTCTGCTGAAACATCTCCTGAGGGAATTCCTCAAAATACCACCGAGCAGGACATGGCAGGACATGGTGGATATTTGTGATCCTTCCTTGTACTTCACTCCAGTTTAACTTTTCTCATTGTAGGTGATTTGTCACAAGTGCCAATGAAAGTGCCCTGACCTTCCCTGGCCAGAAGAGAGTCACAGGACCCAAGATGAATCAGAGCCCCTGACCTTGGAACTTAGCAGACAGCCATAAGACTCTGAGGCAAAATATCCCAATTTGTGACATCTGGCCATTCGTTTCTGTTACCTAGCCTCCAGGAACTGTTCTTTCTGCACACCGGGACTCTGGCTCTTCCATTTTCTCTTCACAGGCCCCCAAGAAATTCATTTTTTGCTTAGGTTTTCCACAGAGAGTTTCCATGGCTTGAAACTAATGATACCGACTGGTACCAGGCAACTTCTAATAAGGATTCGGGGATTTTAGTATGACTTGCTGTAGTTGATGGGCAACACTTAGGCCCCACTAACGTCTTATAGGTAAAGTAACAATCTAATTCATGATCATAAACAGTGATACTTTTGAAAGTCAAAGCGGGCATCATTAAAAATTAAACTGTAACAACAGATAAAAATAGGACCAGGATAACCCTAGCCAGTTTTCTCAGTGGTTAGAGTGTTGGCAGTTAGACAAAGGATCAAGGGTTCGATTTCCAGTCAAGGGCATGCACCTCCGTTGCATGTTCATCCCCAGCGCCAGTCCCGGTGTATGTGGGAGGCAATCGGTCAGTGTGTCTCACATCAATGTCTCTCTCTCTCTCCCCCTCCTCCCTCCTTTCCACTCTCTCTCTAAAGATCAATGCAAAAAATGTCCTCAGATGAGGCTTAAAAAAAATTGTAAATTGTATGAGCTTAGCCTTCTCTTGACAAGTTTATAATCTTTTACCTCGTTATTATGATTTTAAAATTTATTTAAAGATGAGGAACATTTAGAAGAATATAAATTTTTCCTCCATGAGGATCTTTAGAGCATATTTTGGAGATATAAAACATTCAACAAAATACTTACATAGAAAAGAATAAGTGGATGGCACAATTCATGACTTGAATCCTTAATCTACTAACATCATGAAGACAATAAAATCATTTTATTTCTATGATTGTTAGCATAGTGTTTTAATATGGGCTAAAAAACTGCTAGGTATGACTTTAGAGAGAGGATTAAATCATTTAACCTTGTGAAGACAAATGTTAACCAAAGAAAAGAGAGGCTGCTTTGAAATGACTAAATGGGTTAATGCAGTATTGGCATAAAGCCACTAGAGGGTGAAATGAAAAATACTACCACCATTTCTTATGAAAATATTTCCGTAAAACACTTCATTTAATCAATATATGACAATTTACTATAATTAAAGGCACTATTTATCTTCATATGATTTTATTATAAGAAAATAGTCATGCTTATACTTTGTGATAACTTATAAAGATGATTCGATGATTTGATTTGAGCCAGCTAACCAGAAATATAGCTCTCCTAGGTCTTTACTGTGACAAACATTTTGCTACCTACTTAAAAGAGATTTATTTGAAAACAAACCAAAAGCTAAAACCACATTGTGTTTTAGTTATTACAATTATTTATCACATATTAATCCAGTAGATTTAATTTAACCAAATAAACCAATACTTACTGTAAATGTATGAAGCCTGTAATTGAATCATAACCACACACTGTGATAGAAGAGAAATGTAGCAATACATTTATGAAAACTGTTTAGATTGAGTAGAATTAACAATAAATTTCAAATTCACCTTTCAAATATCAAAAAGGCTCACTAGCTTCTTTCAAGCATCTCCATTTTATACGTAAATTAGATCTATTTAAATCAACTTCAGTGTTTTACAACTAGGTACCATTTACCTTTTTTAACCTTAAACTGCTGTTGTAAAATATATACTCTTCTGAGTATATGATTCCTTTTAAAACTTTACAAGTATTAATTTCATAGACTCTATATTATTGTTTTATGACGAACATGATGGTGATAATGGCTGACATTACTGAACCAGGCACTGTTCAGCGCCCATAATTGCCTCATTCAATGTGACCCAAACTATTTTGACTGTCTAATATGAATTAACTAATCCAATCTTCAAAACAAACCTAGGAGGTAGGTACAATTATTATTTCAATTCTATAAACAAAAAAAAGTAAGAAATGGAAGTTTAATAACTTGCTCAAAAACTCATGCCAGTAAATAGAAGGTTCAGGATTTTAACTCAGGCAGTTTAGGAGCTTATACAGTATATTGATAGGCTTTTGGCTTCAATTTTATAAAAGTGCAGTTGACCCTAGAACAACACAGGGAATGGAGAACCAATTCCCACAATCGAATATCCACATATAACTTTTTTTTAAATATATTTTATTGATTTTTTACAGAGAGCAAGGGAGAGGAATAGAGAGTCAGAAACATCGATGAGAGAGAAACATAGATCAGCTGCCTCTTGCACACCCCCTCCTGGGGATGTGCTCGCAACCAAAGTACATGCCCTTGACCGGAATCGAACCTGGGACCCTTGAGTCTGTAGGCCGACGCTCTATCCACTGAGCCAAACCGGTTAGGGCACACATATAACTTTTTACTCCGCCAAAACGTAGTTGTTTCTTGGTATCTGTGTGGGGATCCAGCACCCCCTTTCCATCTTCAGATGCCAAAATCCGAAGATGCTCAAGTCCTCCACATAAAATTGTGTAGATCAATGCATGCAGTAAGCCCTTGCATCTGCAAACTTCCCGATGGATTGAAAATAGCACAGGTATTTATTGAAAAAACTGTGTGTATAAATGGACCTGAGCAGTTCAAATCTGTGTTGTTCAAAATTCAACAGTAATTTAAGTTCTGCTTCCTGGAAACAACAGATTACTAAAAGTCATTCGGAACCCAGGCCCACATTCATCTGACATAAGCTGCCTTCACCGTGGCGCTGTGGAAGTTCAACTCCAAAGAGAGCAGCCATATAGCTGAGATACACTGGTGGGGAAGTTGGTGCCATGTCTGTCCTGGCCCCCAACATGGGCCCTCTGAGTCTGTCTCCCAAAAAAGCTTGGTAATGACATTGCCAAAGCAACCAGTGATTGGAAGGGTCTGAGGATTATAGTGAAACTGACCATTCAGAACAGACAGCCTGAGATTGAAGTAGTATTGCAGATTGACGGACAGAAAGAAGCAAGAAAACATTAAGCACAGGAGAAATATCACTTTGATGAGATTGCCGACATTGCCTACAGATGCAGCACTGAGCTTTAACTAGAGAACTCTCTGGAACTATTAAAGGGATGATGGGACTGTCCAGAGTGTGGTCTGCAATGGTGGTGGCTGTCACCCTCATGGTGTCATAGATGACATCAGCAGTGGGTGCAGTGGGATGCCCAGCTCATTGAGAACTACAAAGGAAAATATTTCAATTAGAAATCATTGACAAACAAAAAGTCATCAAGTTGTCATCTATTGCCATGCAATCTCGAAGTTTATACCCATTTGGGATTAGTATGCATTTCTATATATTAAATTCACATGATTTAAAAATATCTCAATGATATGGCATATCTAAAAATCTTGTTTCCTAAATTAGCAAAATATATTTTTAATTTCATGTCATTTCTAAATGGTGTATATAATATTGCTCCAGGTCTCAAAAGAATTGACTGACTCTTTTTCTTAATTTTCACATTTGCTTTTGCTCTTCTATAAAAGTTATATTAGTGAATATTCAAATTCTTAATTATAATTTAATAATGACTTTATGAATATTACAGTATTTTGATGCTTTGCCTTTTTTTCTTTTTTTTTTCTTTTTTTTTTAATATATTTTATTGATTTTTTACAGAGAGGAAGGGAGAGAGATAGAGAGTTAGAAACATCGATGAGAGAGAAACATCGATCAGCTGCCTCCTGCACATCTCCTACTGGGGATGTGCCGCAACCCAGGTACATGCCCTTGACCGGAATCGAACCTGGGACCTTTCAGTCCGCAGGCCGACGCTCTATCCACTGAGCCAAACCGGTTTCAGCCTTTTTTTCTTTTTTATGTAATAATTGTAAGGTTGATCATGTTGAAAAGTGTTTTATGTGATAACATGATACTGAGGCAGTTTGCTAATGTGAAAAACAAACAAACACCTAATAGATTAAGTATCAAAGATGTAGATTCTATTTAATTGAATAGTGATTCACATGATATCAAATACATGACAACTTTATTAACTTCAGGCTTTGGTTTTTTTTTGCTTGAAAACTGAAGATAATTCCAATTGTGGTAGTCCATCATAAAGTTTTCTGAAAATAAAAAAATAGCATATTAGATGACATTTTTGAAATTAAAAAAAAATGCAGTGGTGTGTTCATTGTCATTGCTATGGTTAGTATTACCTCAAAATCAGAGATCAGAACATACATTTCAGGAGATGAAAAAGAGGCACGTGACAGCTTATAATAAGTGCATAGAATAATCAAAAATCTTAAAAGTTTACTAGTAAAGAAGGTAAATTCTAATTAAATGCTTAAATGTATTTTTGCCAAAAAATAGCTTATACTTTAGTTCTATGAACTATTATAGTCCATGAAAGAGTGCAAAGGGGGATAAGGTTTGAAAAAGAGGTTGGATTCAGATTAGGGTGGGTTTTAAATGTTTAAGACATTTGTCCTTGGTTTAAGAGAAAATTGGACTTGCTGAATGTTTTCCAATGGAGTAATGATATAAGAGCTTTAATTTAAGAAAATTAACTTTATAGCAGACCAGTTAGCTAAGAATTGAAAAGAAAGCTAATTATAACATGGCAGGAAACAGATTTAGAATGCCTGCATGTATGTGCAAAGTATGGATCATAACTTTAATAATTTGCTTCAAAATAAAAATAATGGTAAATTAAATTAAACAGATCAATTTAAATTTTGTCTATATTCTATTTATTACAAATAATTTAAGCTAATTTAAAAGGAAGTTATCCAGAGCAGTTAAATGATCTATCAAAAGATCCTGCTCAACCCAGCCTGCGTGATTCAGGGTTGAGCGTCTACTTATGGACCAGGAGGTCATGGTTGATTCCCAGCCAGGGACCATGCCAGGGTTGCGGGCTTGATCCCTTGTGGGGGACATGCAGGAGGCAGCTGATCAATGATTCTCTCTCATCCTTGATGTTTCTCTCTCTCTCTCCCTTTCCTTTCCTCTCTGAAACTAATAAAATATATATTAAAAAAATAAAAGATCCTACTAAATTGTAAACAGGTTTCCTAAGATAACTTCCTACCTTCTGTTTTAGTGAATTCCTTTGATAGTTTAACTTTGAAAAGGCACTTACACAAATTTCCCTAAGGGAATAACAATGTCTTAAGTGCTATATATTTATCCATTTATCAATATTTCAGAAATTTTATTAGCTATAATTTAACAATATAATATAGATTAACCTTTATTGACTTCAGTATAACAATGGCCCATAATATCAAGAGAAATAAATATATAACTATATATAAATACTAGAGGCCCGATGCACGAAGATTCATGCAAGAATAGGCCTTCCTTCCCCAGGCTGCTGGCATCACCTTCGCTCTGGCCTGGAGCCACCTTTCTGCCTTCGCTCTGGCCCGGAGCCACCTTCTGCTCTTGCCTTGTCTTGTCAATTTGCATATTCCCTCCTAATTGGCTGTGGGCGCTGCCATCTTTGTCGCTGAGTTACAGTCAATTTGCTTATTCTGTCTTTATTAGATAGGATATATATATATATATCTATACTAATAAAAGCCTAGGTGACTGTCACACCCTCACATCATCACAAGATGGCCCCCCTATGTCATCACAAGATGGTCACCACAATATGGCTGCCTCAAGATGGCCAGCAGGTGAGGGCAGTTGGGGGAGATTGGGCTGGCAGGGGAGCACTTAGGCATCAATCATGTCAGCAGGGAAGTGGTTAGGGAGTGATCAGGCCGCAGGCAGAGTGGTTAGGGGCAATAGGCAGGCAGGCAGGCAAGCAGTTAGGAGTCAGCAGTCCTGGATTGTGAGAGGGATGTCCGACTGCTGGTTTAGGCCTGATCTTGCAGGGGTCCCAGACTGAAGAGGGTACAGGCCAGGCTGAGGGACTATTCCGCCCCCACTCCCCAGTGCATGAATTTTGTGCACTGGGCCTCTAGTGTGTGTGTGTGTGTGTGTATGTATAATCAGTGCTAATGCTGTGGGTGGTGAATTACATTTATAATTGCATAAAATCAACATGAGTGAATCATAGCAGCTGAGAAGGGAGTAAAAGTGGAAGCAATGTGTCAAAATTGCCCTAGAGAAAGCCAGATGAACATTATTAAGGTGTTTTTACTTATACTTGGTAATAAAGAAATGAAAAGTTGGCAAGACTATCTTGGAGTGAGGCACCAAAATACAATCAGGAGAGCAGGATCACTTATCCATGGAATCTAAAAAGTAAATGAGCAAGCAAAACAGGAGCAGACTTACACATACAGAGAACAAACTGAGGTTGGTGGGGTGGGCGAGATGGAGGGATATATGAAATAAGTGAAGGGAATTAAGGGGTGCAAACTTCCAGGGTAAAATCAATAAGTTGTGTGAAACTAACTAACAGCATGGAGAAAATAGTCAATAATACTGTACTAACTTGATATGGTAACAGAAGGTAACTAAACTATAAGTGGTGACCACATTGTAATATATATAAATATCAAATCACTATTTTGTACATCTGAAACTAATATAATATTGTAAGTCAGTTATACTTGAATGAATAAATTAATGAATGAATACAAGAGATATTACAAGAACAACAAGAGAGAAGCTTTTGAATTATGTCCACAAAACATGTACTTTTTGTTATAGGTTTTAAGATGTAAGGAAAAAGTATGGTTACTATAAAGAGACTCAGTTTAACTGGCTAACTCTTCATGAGAAATTCATTGTGGTTTGTTTGTCTCTTCATGAGTAATTGAGCTGCATCTAAATTTATCTGTACTGTGAAATTGAATCCCACTTATTAAATAAGTGGCATCTATTGGAAAGTTTAGGAATAAGCATGTTAATATCCTTAATCTTTGTTAGATACAATATGACAGTTTATTCTGCATATTTTTACAAAGATTAGCTGCACAAACAAGGATGAGTTCAGGTATATGCTACTTTAAGTAAGGAAAATAATCTGTTTGCTAATGAATTTTTAGCAATACAAATTAAAATATATTTAAAAGTCATGTGCCCTAGCTGGTTTGGCTCTGTGGATAGACAGCTGATCAATGAGTCTCTCTCATCATGGATGTTTCCCTCTCTCTCTCCCTCTCCCTTCCTCTCTAAAATCAATAAAAATGTATTTTAAAAAAGTCATATGAATCTAGGAAGTACCAAAAGTGGTCTTACCTAGCACTAGGATATAATGCTAACGCTAATTTAAAGAAAAAATGTCTGTGTCATAGCAGCTTTAACTGCTGTGCTCAGATGCTGATGCTGCTGTTTCTCATTTAAAGGTAGAAGTGACTGATGTCAGTAAAAATAGTTCTCACTGTTTAGCTGGCAGTGGATAAAACTTCCTAGTTACCAGCTAGAACTTACTTGCTAGATAATATTTCTGTTGCTGATTATACAGTGTAGCTATAGAGCTCTGAAGTTAGAGTAAAATCAGCAGCTCATTGGAGTTGATTTAAAATATAATTCTCAAGGTTGGTAAGAGATAGTAATCAATCATTCCTAAAACTCAAGCTGGCCCTACAAAAATAGAGTCCCAAGCACAATTACACATAAAAGAAAGATGGCATGTAAGTTTCTTTGCGTACTTTTCAGTGGATTCAGAAGAGGAATTATAGTCAACTTTAGAATATTAAATAGAAGATTGTTACTGCACTTAGGGAGAAATATAAAATTTTAACTGTGTACCTTCTCTGCAGGAAAAATTAAAGACAGACAAACTAGACCCAATCTAAAGTGATCCATGGTCTTTTAAAATGTCTTATATCTCTAGTTGCAAAATAATTCTTACTCTATGTCTCTATATGCCTAAAAGCATGCCATAAAGGAAAAAAATTTGTGTGAATATCAAACACCTAAGCTTTTATCCTAAATAATCACAAATTTGACTTATTGTCTTGATTGACCGGTCCATGGAACTAATTAAAGGAATAAATGTATGTTGCAATACTCAACATCCTTTATTTGTTGATAATTTGCTCATAACAATTTCTCTGAACTCCTAGCCAATAGAATTTTTTAATTAGCACAACTATAAATTTCCAGTTTGAGTTTTTTTGCTTTTTGTTTTTTTCAAATAGAATTTGCAGGCAACAGCAGGCCAGGGTAGACTTGGGAATCTTAGCTGTAAACTTCATCCTCTTTTTCTCTCACTTGCCTGCCATATTTTTCTTCCCTTCAGTATACATTGTTTTTTAAAACATTCTTTCTTCTTGGCATTGAGAGATTAACAGGAACGGAGAACAAGTATATAATATAAAGCACTGTGGAAGGAAAAACTACCATACAATTAGAAATCTAAATTTAATCCTGGAATTATAATTAACAAAAACAAATTTCTTAACATGTGTGAGTTTCTGTTTCTTCATATGCAAATTTAGGAGTTAGAAATTATACTCTCTGAGGTTCTTCTAGCTCTATAATTTATTATTCTGAGTGTGTGAGAAAGGATAAAATAAGTCATATAATATTGAAGCAATATTTGTTACCACAGAATGGTGGTACTTTTTTCTTCATGGAAACTAATGTGTCAATGACAAAACATCATAATTTCATTTACATTCCTAGTTCAAATAAAGTAGAATATTAGCTCCAAAATTTGGTAAAATCTGTGGAGAGACTTAGAAATCCTATTATCATATACACTCTATGAGGTATCTGTTTAAGATACCTCATTTACCAAATACAAGTAACAGCTCTTTTTCTTGTGGAAATAGCAGTCAAATTATTTAGTGAAGGCTTGAACGTACAGTTTCTATATGTTGTCATAGTGCAAAAACGTTGTTTAACTGAAGACTTACTGTGAGCTAAATATTACAATCTTGAAAGAAATCGTTGTTTTCATTATCTTCAGGGTTGATCGCTGAGATTCATCAAGTACTGTGAAGCACTGGACATTTTATCATACTAGCAAGCTAACAGGTTGGCCGGCCACAGTTTCAAAACTGCTGTCAAAAGACATAAGACTCCTGGGTCAAAGACATAAGGATTTATTCCTCATTGTATTAGCTGATTCCAGAGTATCAGCATTTAAGCTAATGTCCCAGTTCCACGAGGGGACGGGAAGAGGGATAGATGTTCCCCGTACATACATTATTGGAGAGAAATGCTGAGCTTAGGGAACAAATCCTTTATAATGAACAGTAAGTCTGCCTGACCTTTTTCCCAGAAGAAGACATTACATTTGTTTAAACACAATCGTGAACCAACGTGCTTTTTGCTCCAGAGGGAGGCACTATCTCCATCATTAAAGATTGTTCCCTATACAGACATCCTTGGGAAGATAGTCCAGGACAAAGGCCAACAGTTCCTCTACTAGCAAGTTGTACAGAAATCTAAGAGACCTATGGGTAATTACTCTTGACAATAAAGCAAGCTGTTTAAAAATGGCTAATAATTGCCCTCACTGGTTTGGCTCAATGGATAGAGCGTTGGCCTGTGGACTGAAAGGTCCCAGGTTCGATTCTGGTCAAGGGCATGTACCTTGGTTGCGGGCTCATCCCCAGTGGGGGGTGTGCAGGAGGCAGCTGATTGATGTTTCTCTCTCATCCATGTTTCTAACTCTCTATCCCTCTCCCTTCCTCTCTGTAAAAAAAAAAAAAAAAAAAAAAAAAAAAATCAATAAAATATATTAAAAAAAAAAAGAATGACTAATAATTAAAGGTTCATTAAATAAAACATTTATGCCCTAGCCAGTTTGTCTGAATGGTTAGAGCTTCGGCCTGTGGACTAAAAGGTCCTGGGTTCAATTGTGGTCAAGGGCATGTATCTCAGTTGCAGGCTTCTCCCCAGCCTGAGTCCTGGTTAGGGCCCCTGCAGGAGGCAACCAATCAATGTATTTATCTCACATTGATATTTCTCTCTGTCTTTCCCTCTCTCTTCCACTCTCTCTAAAAATCAATGGAAAAATATCCTGGGGTGAGGATAAAAAAAATAATAATAAATATAACAAAACATTTATTGTTATAATAAAACTGTTTGCATTTTAGATATCAACTGCATTGGAGTTGGGGACAATAGTGAGGTAGAAAATAAGACAAGTCAATATTATAACTCAACAACTCCTTTAGAGAGTTGACTATGTTAAAGGCTATTGTCATCAACAACCCCTATTTGGATGAAGTCATTGGTCAATGTAAATCAAACAAACATTTTTAAGTGACTTAAAAATTTCCCAGGCTTAAAAATATTTCAATGATTTTGAACTTTCAATAGAAATAAAACCAACTTCTGACAGTAACCCACAAGACCCTGTGGCTTCAGTTAGTGCTTACTTCTTGGTCCTCCTCATACCACTCTCCAAGATATTCTCTGAACTTCAGTTACACTCTTTCTTATGTTCCTCAGGCACGTCAAACTTTTCCCCAAATTGGATTCATTTCACTTGCTCTTCACTTTGCCTGAATACATACTCTTCCCCCAGATTTCCACATGGCTGTCTCTTTCTCGTCAGTTGCATTTTAGCTCAGTTTTATCTCAGAGAGATTTCTCAGAGTTCCCACTCCTTCCCAACCAGTCATTCAATGAAGTAGACACTTTTGTGGATTACCATACAGCCATTCTTCTTTGATAACAGTCTTCAAGGGAGACAGGCCCGAGGCATGTCTTGGTTATTTTAAGGCAAGTCAGGATTATCTCAGATTATTGCCGATTGATCACTTTAGCCATAAATCTACCACACAATTTAGAGGAAACTTTGGGTGACAGGCAAGTCATTGCAATTCTAAAAAATTTTATCCTTTAAGAAGAAAGCCCCCCTTAACTATCTCAGGGTATCGGACACCTGAGATTCTCTCTGCTATTTTGAGTCCTGAGTATATCCAGGCAAAAAGGACGAGCCAACATGCTGAAAATGACAAAGGAGAAAAAATTTCTGTAAATGATGAGGTAACTGAGATCTTGAATTAATCATCCCGGAGCTTTCCTAGTACCTGACATCATGTTATATGAGCTAATCAATGTGCTTACTGACCAAAATTTTAGTTTATTGTTTTTTTCTGTAACTTGAGATAGAAAGCATCCTTACTGCTATTAACAGATATCCCATTGTCTTATATTTTTTCTTCCTGCCACTTTCCTCAATGAGACCAGGTACCTCATTTGTCTTGTTCATTCCTAATTATACAGTACCCAGAATAGTGCCTTGACTATACTGTGTACTCAGTAAATATTTTTAAGTTAAAATACAAGAAAGTGAAACAAAATCAATGTCCAATAGAACTTATACTATATTAAAATGATTAAAAATATTTCACACACACTCACACATGTAATAGGCATGATAAGTAATGTTAATGTACTTTTCTCTTTCATCTTTCTATGCTATATAATGTTCTCCCAATCATATTTCTTTGTGTGTTGGGGGGGCGGGGAGTGGAACATTAAAAAAAGAGAAATAAATAAGTGTTCATCTCTAAAAAAATAATATATGGGGGAGTGTTTTGTGAGACAATTTTCTAAATTACAGGTGATTTTGAAAAAGAAAGGGATTTTTTGAATTATTGAAACTTCCATAAGCATACTAAAATTTCAGCCCTCCCAGTTGGTGTGTTTAGATCTGCAGTTGAGCAACATTAAAAAAGTGATACCAGATCTCTCTCTATATCTCCATGTGAGGACATACCAAGAAGGTGCCCACCTGAAAGCCAGGAGGAGAGATTTTACCGGAATCGAGCTGTGCTGACATCCTGATCTTAGAATTCCAGCCTCCAGAACTGTGAACAAATACATTTCTGTTGTTTAAGTCATCCAGCCTATAATATTTTGTTATGGCAGCCCTACCTCACTAATACATGAAAACAAGCAGAATTAAGTCTGTGATTTCATGATTATTCACGTGCCAAAATAACCAGACAAGAAACAAATAAGAATTCCAGAATTACTATAAAAAAAATTCCCCAGATAACAGAAAAAAAGGCAGTTTTGAGGGATTGTGAGCCTCTGATACAGAATTTTTGTCTGCAGTCTTCCTGCCCTCTGGTAGTGCCTCTCCCATGCTGAGGAAGGGCTCTACTGTGCCAACCTGATCATGGCATTGGCTTGCTCTTTCATAGCAGCACGTCATCTGTGGCATAGAGTTCATACTGATCCTGACAAGCAAGGTCCTTCATGATTTGGCCCCAGTGGTGCTCTTTTGACTTCTTTCTTGCCATTACCAGCAACATTGTCAGGCCTAAAGTAACTATCTCAAATTTCTATCTTGCCATGCTGTTCTCACAACTTGAAGCTTTGTACTCTTCATGGGACATGCTCTCTCCTTCCAAATCCCCCTCTTCCATTTTTAAAACAACTGCTCATTCTCCAAGTCCTGGCTAAGATGTTGCCTTCTTTTCTAATTCTAGATCATTCCATAGGCCATATTCTCATTGCATCTTGGCTATTCATCCATCATATAGAAACAATTGTCATATTTATTGTATACTTTATACTGTATCTATCAACATGCCATTCACTTGGACTTACTTGGAAAATTCTCTCTTCTCTGTGCTTCTCTCTTGCTAGTGTAAGTCCTATTCATCATTGGCCTAAAATTCTTCTGGAAAACTTTCCCAGGCTCTTCAGACGAAGTGGTCTCTCTGTAAATACCCATCATCATTCTCATTACACTCTGATTACATTGTATTTACTTATTTGCTGTTTTCTCCACTCTGGAACAATGAATGGATATCATCTATCTGCTAGAGCTGGACTGTCCAACACAGTAGGCACTGACCACATGTGAGTGATGAGCATTTACACTGTGGCTAGTGCAAACTGAGCTGTGCTATAAAGGTAAAATATGCACTGGCTTTTGAAAATAGAACCAAAAAGAGAATACAAAGTATTACAGTAAAGTGGTTTATGTTGCTTATACCTTGAAATGCTGACATCTTGATTTTATTGAGATAAGTGAAATATATTACTAAAATTAATTTTTTTTCTTTTTAGTCTTTTTACCTGAGTACTAAAAAATATAAAAGTTTCAAATGTGCCACGCATTATATTTCTATTACATAGCACTGCACATCATGGTCTTCGTAAGTAGAGAAAACATATTTTATTGATTTTCTACATATTACTATATGGCAAATAGTGAGAATAGCTATATTATTTAATTAGCAACAAGTAAAGAAATTTGCAGATTCTTTGTTACTAATTCATCAAAGTGATCTTAGATTCATCATGACAATGCTGTCCTTTTTTGTATGCTTGTAAAATGGGAGAAGTCAGGGGAATATACTCAGCCTGAAAGCCTTATGATGGTAAAGCTCTGACTCTAAAAGAAATATACATCCCGACTTTAATATATTTTTAAATTTTTTATTTGAATCTGTGTTTGGGGGCCATTCTGAATGTGCCTGTCATAGGCAGATGCTTCTGTTCCCTAAGACGAGCGACATAGGAATCAGTAGGTGGTGGTGCAGATGGCAGAGAGAGGGCGGGGTGACATTTCAGACTGTGGGCAGGACTAATGCAAATTTGGCAGCCCAAATGGAAATTTTGTGGCTGGTTATTTTTGCAAGACTTTTTGCTTTCCAAAAGGTCTTTGACCACCCCACCCCACCCCCATATATATGTGTATATGTTTTAACTCTCTCCGTTGGAATTATTTTATATTGTAATTCTCAAAGACCAAGAGTCCTCAAAATTTTGCCTATGTGACCAAACTTTATACTTCTAACACTGGAAATCATAGGTATTTCTATTTTAAAAATCTTAACTATAGGGAAATAAATTTTTTTCATGCATTTAATTATTAGAAATACATATGCATATAGTTTTAATGAGAAAAAAGTACAAATTGTTTCCTGATTTTTTAAAGCCATTGCCATTGGACTTGCTGAGCCATATAATGTGAACTGCCTGAGATAAGTCAGCCTCCTCACCAAGCGCCTCTGGCATGATTCAATTCCATTCCCAATGAGCCAAGGCAGATAAACTTCATCTCTGTATCTGGGATCCCTAATCCCCCTGTAAAATACGCCCTCCAGCTTGTCAACATCTTTATATAGTGTGATATATTTCCAAATGTCTAACCATAACAACCTGTTGTGTTATATCCTTTTTTCTCTTATGTGCTTGAACATTGAATTCGGGTACTAAATTTTTTTTTAACTTTTTGCAAATTATTATTTCCAATATGCTCATCTACCAAAGTTGTAAAAATATTAAAAGCTTTAAAGATGAAACTGTTAACTGATTAAGATAAAATAGTACATGTCTTTAAGCCCAGCAAAATGCTATAGGCCCTGATGTCCTGAATTCCAGGTAAAGTTCAAGTTTTTGCAGAGAGAGAGAGAGAGAGAGAGAGAGAGAGAGAGAGAGAGAATGAATGAGAGAGAATGAGAGAATACAAGTATAAATGAGACTCTGGAGTAATCCATATTTTTATTCATTCTTAGTTGGAATGTAAAACATGATAGCATTATCTAGTAAAAATGTGCATATACAACTACCCAATAATTCGTTCTTAGAATTGTATCTTAAAGAAATTCTCAAATATTAGAGCCAAGAAATAGGTGCAAGAATATTCACAGAAACACTATTGGTGAGGGTAAAGAATTAGTACCTAGGCAAGTATATCAACAATAAAATGCTTCAAATAATTGTGGTGAATGGAATGCTAGCCAGCAATAAAAGTGAATGATCTTTAGCTAAAATTAGCATGAGACTATCTTGGAGTCATGAGTTGGAGGGGTAAAATAAGACAGGGAAGACTGAATACAGTAAAATTCCATTTATATAAAGTTTTGTACATGCAATATTAAGCAATACATTAATAAAAACTATAGACATAAAGATAAAGGAAGACATGACAAACAAAAAGTTCAAAATATTAGTGAATTCATGGTAAATTAGGAGAGGGGTTGATGGAACCAGGCAGGGCAAGTAGGGACTTCCAAAGTATACCGATCATACTCTATCTCTTTTTTTTTTTTTTTTTTTTTTGAAAACACATTTTATTGATTTTTTACAGAGAGGAAGGGAGAGAGATAGAGAGTTAGAAATATCGATGAGAGAGAAACATCGATTAGCTGCCTCCTGCACATCTCCTACTGGGGATGTGCCTGCAACCCAGGTACATGCCCTTGACCAGAATCGAACCCGGGGCCTTTCAGTCCGCAGGCCGACGCTCTATCCACTGAGCCAAACCGGTTTTGGCCATACTCTATCTCTTAACCTGAGTGGTGGGTATGGGAGTGTTTAATATATGATTATTCATTATATGTAACAGCCTATTATAAATAATATTTTGTTATTTTTTGCATATCACAAAATAATTTTAAAAATAGAGTTATAAAGGGAAGGAAGTAAATGAGGGAAGGGGAAGTAGGGAGGGAAGGAAGGGAGAAGGAAAGAAGAAAAAAACATGGAAAAGTAAAGAGAAAAATAATGACTAAATAAGACAGAATAAAATGAGAAGTCTGAGCAAAATGGAAAGCCCATAGGGAAAGGTGCAAAAAACAGAGAAATGTTGGTCATGATGACACATTAATAGTAACATCACAATGATGATGATGATGATATAGTATCTAATGTTATGGAGTCATTGCTATATTGCAGACATCATTCTCATTCTCAGTTTTTGTACATGAACTCATTTAAACATTATAATAACTCCATGGGATAGGTTCTACTACCATTTCCATTTTTTCACATTATTAAACTAAAGCAAATAAAATTTTAGTAAACTTGCCGAAACCGGTTTGGCTCAGTGGATAGAGCGTCGGCCTGCGGACTGAAAGGTCCCAGGTTCGATTCCGGTCAGGGGCATGTACCTGGGTTGCGGGCATATCCCCAGTAGGAGATGTGCAGGAGGCGGCTGATCGATGTTTCTCTCTCATCGATGTTTCTAACTCTCTATCTCTCTCCCTTCCTCTCTGTAAAAAATCAATAAAAATATATTAAAAAAAAAAAAAATTTAGTAAACTTGTGAAGGTCACACATTTGGTAAGGGGCAGAATGGGGAAATTAATCCATTGAAAGACTGATTCCTTTTTTTTTTAATTGGATATTTAACATTATATAAATTAGCATTATATTACTTTCAGGTTTCCAACATAATATTTGTATCTAAGTTAACATCCATCACCAGACATAGTTACACACTTCTTAACACCATCCTATCTAAAATCTCCAAGAATCATTGTTCTCAGATAATAAGTGATTAATTTTTTCCTAGCCTATCTGGCCAAGCCTCCATGAACCTACCTCAGTAGGTCTCCTAACATTAGGCAGGCTATGTCAGTGGCTATAAGATTAAAAGTCTATTTAAGTCTTTACTTTCACTTTTTTTTATTTTTATAAACGAACATCTCTGAGTTTTTATTATGGTAATATGATATAAGATACTACAATGCTGTAAGACAAAAATAACTTTTTTTCCTGGTTCCCAGATAAGATGCTGATACTTTGTTCTAAAGGACTAATATGGTTGGTTGGTTTGCGTTTCCTTTCTTTAAGGCAAGCACAGTAATTGTTAGTAATATAGATAGATGGTTTTAGATGGCAGATTTTGCTCCAGAGCCCATCTTACGTTTTTTTCCATAAAAACCCTAAAGCTACAGAAAAAGAACAAACTTTTTAGTCTTATTTCCCTCAATAAATGCAAAGATATCAGCAGGCCATTGCTATTCTGTGATTAAAACTACACTGTTGGGGTCCAACCCCAGCAGGTCCAGGGGTTCCCAAAGGTGTGGATGGAGTCAGCAAAGAAGGAATGGCACGGAAACAGTGTTCAATTCATCAGCAGCCTAGCTAAGTTCTCTAGCCAGGTTCTAGCCAGGATCTCCAGCCAGGTTCTGTCCAGGATCTCCAGCCAGGTTCTGTCTACTTTCACTTTTTAAGACATTCTAGTTTCCTGCCTCTTCTCAAGACTTGTCATCCTCCATGAGATACTGAATTTGGAACAGAGGTATTAGGTCACTTTTATTAAATGTTTTCTTAGGCATTACTGTATTTTCCTGTATTCCAATTTCTTCATTTTCTTCCCAAAGAAACAACAAGTCTTATATGATGCCTAGGATTTTTCAGGCATCACACAATCTTTCATTAAAGGTTAAAATTGGATAATGCTCTCATATTTTCAGCTTAGTCTTAAATGAAAACTCACTGAGGGTGGTTCCAAATTTAGAGATGTTTACACAGAAACAATCACAAACTGTTAAAGTCAAGGCTAAGTGAAAAGATTCCACATATTTTCCCCAAATGTCACTATGTACTGTAACTGTCTTTTTATTTCTTATATCATTGTGGTGACCTTAGTCTCTGTGGAATTATATGCCTCTGAATATTTTATCATTCTAGTTAGAAGAATTCATCATAAAACAAAATTATATATGACTCACCAAGTTGGGAAAAAAATGATCATAATAACCATTGAAACTGAGTCATCGTCCCTTTATTACCTTACCCTGTAGTTCTGGGACAGCACTGATTACATCCTCACCAGCCCAACTATCTATAGTACCTAAATCCCCTCTGAACTTCAGTCCTCACTGAAGAGTGTGAATGAGGATGGAAAGATCTGAAGAGTTTTCCAGAGCAGGACTTGGTGAATACCACAGTCTTCAAAGTCAGTGACCTGTTTATTTCCCATGCTCCTATTCGGCAGTATCCCTTCCTAAGCAAGTTTCATAATCCCTATTTCACTCTCAAGAAACCCCTGATGTGTCCTTGTCTCACCAGTAATACTTCTTTTGTCTGGATGCAAAGACTTCTGGGCTCTGGGAGACAGAGGAACCATGAGAAGGAAAGAGCCTGGTCCCTTAAATTACCAGGAGGAGAAATCTGCTTGCTGACAGGCACATCTGCATCGGATTATTACATGAGCAAAATAACACTTTTTCTATGTTACATTCTTAAAATATAAGATTTTACTTGTCACTGAAATCATTGTTAATCAGAAAGAAAATTTAATCTTTTTGTTGAAAATTTAATCTTATAACACAGAAAAATGTAGAGAGGATTCATATTTTCCACTTGGAACACTAAAATGTATGAAAATCACAGCATGAATCCATAGATAATTCTACGACTATTTTAATCAGTGCTAAAAATCTGTAAATATTTAAGCACAAAAATGCCTATTCTGTTGAATACTGCTTTAAAAATAAGAGCATGATTAATACACTGCTTGATATTATTTAGCATAATCCTCAATTTTTATTTATTTATTTTAAAAGTATATTTTTATTGGTTTCAGAGAGGAAAAGAGAAGGAGAGAGAGAGAAACATCAATGATGAGAGAGAATAATTGCCTGGCTGCCTCCTGCAAGTCTCCTCCTGGGGATCCAGCCTGCACCCGCATGTGCCCTGCCCGGGAATCAAACGGGGACCTCCTGCTTCCTAGGTTGGCACTCAGCCACTGAGCCACTCTGCCCAGGCCTCAGTTTTTATTGTTAAGGGTTTGGTTGTATTAAGGAATATGTAAATATAATCTTGTTACATCAGCCCCAAGGTTGCAACAAGTTTTGTATCAACGAGAATATATATCCTATAAAATAAAAGCCTAATATGCTGTCTGGTTGTCTAATTGTCCGTTCAACCAATCAAAGCATAATATGCTAAAGATATGCTAAGGCCACTCAACCGCTCACTATGATGTGCACTGACCACCAGGGGGCAGACAGTCAACCAGTCGCTATGATGTGCACTGACCACCAGGGGGCAGACAGTCAACCAGTCGCTATGATGTGCACTGACCACCAGGGGGCAGACAGTCAACCAGTCGCTATGATGTGCACTGACCACCAGGGGTAGACGCTCCAACTGTTAGGTAGCTTGCTGCTGGGGTCTGGCCAATCGGGACTGAGCAAGACAGGCTGGACATGTCCTGGAGCCCTCCCCCCGGTCTGTTCCCAGCTGGCCAACCTTCTGTGTCCCTCCCTGGCCCTGATCATGCACTGGTGGTGTCCCTTGGCCTGGCCTGAATCCTCTCACAATCTGGGATCCTTTCGGGGATGTCAGAGGGACAGTTTCAGCCCGTTCCCACAGGCCAGGCTGAGGGATCCCACTGGTGCACGAATTCGTGCACCGGGCCTCTAGTACTAGTATATACGACTATTAATAACAGTATATTGCTTTATATATAAAGGGGTATACTAGTAGGTAGAACCAAATACCAAATATTATTATAGGTCATAACACTTGGAAATGTTGAGCATATAGTGATAATAATTAACCTAGCTGGTTTGTAAATTATTGCTGAAGTAATCATAATATTTCAGGGGCTTAATTTTCTTTATGGTATCAAGGTAGTTTAGTAATGCTACTTATGCTTTCATTTAAACCTAAGAATTAGCTTGATCAATCACATAATCTGATACTGAATGTAATAGAAAATTATCAAAGTTACAATAACAGTGCCATATTTCTTATAGATTAAAAAATGTTTATATATATATATGTATATATATTGCTTTGGAAATTGTTTTCACATGTCATTATGCTTACAAAATTCTAATTAAACACCTAAACCTTACAGTAACCCAATCCATGATTTACCAATGCCAATTTCTATACTAGCACTCCTATCTGTTTATTCATATTGACATAATAGACATAAAAAGCACAAACATTTGTCTGCAGATGGTACAGATTTCCTTGGAAAACTAGGGAACTGAAAGAAGCAGAAGCTGAATTACAAATCTATACTTTCTCTATTGGGTTATTTTTATTTCATAACCATATTTTCTTTGGGGTTTCCAGATTTCTCTTCTCTCAAGGCACTAAGATCAATTATTATTTTTTAAACAATAACGAGTTTGTTTCTGTTTTGCTTTTGTTCTCTGAAAGGATTCTATGGCCCATATGAGACAATATCTTATTAGAAAGAGTGATAATGAATGAAATTGTGCTTCAGTGTCTCAAAGTAAATTTGAAAACCATATAACACTACGTTTAAAGTACTCTTTATTAGTAATGCTTTCTTGATTATTGTTTTTGTAAGTGCTTTAAAAACAAATCCTAATAATTTAATTTTGAAGTGAAATAGTTGCAATGAATCAAATCCATATTGACTTTTCTTTCTTTCTTTCTTTCTTTTTTTTTTTTTTTTTTACCAAATATCTTTTCATAGAGCCTGGAAATCTGTTTTCAAGGTGACAGTTCATCTGCTAAACTGATTTTTTGATAAAGACAAATGGACATTTCTGTGTTAATAGGAAAGCTGCTTCCATCCTGAAGGCTTGTGCATTAGAGTGCACTTCATAGTAAAGTGAAGTTGGGGAGGGAGATGGCCTTGAGGGGTACATGTTTTGGGGAAGAATAGGGTCTTAAGATCTTAGACACATCCCAACTCTCATACTGAATAGCAGACTTCCAACTTGGCCCCACATGTTGCAGGAGCTGTTTGGGGGGCAGGCCAGTATCAGTAAATTTGATATGTGAAAGGCAGCAGGAGATCTGACAAGCAATTTAACTCAGGAATTGGTGTTAAAGGTAACACCAGATAATAAAGCTCGCTCACTGAATCACCATTCTTACCAGGTACCAAGATAATGCACTGGTGTAAAAAGCTTTGCTAAAAGTTAGTTTATTGACTTATAAAATTTCTCTCAGTGAGTCATTTCCTTTTATGTCTCCATTTTCCTTAGCCCACCTCACATCATCTCCCACTTAGCATTCACTTTTTGAATAACTGGTAGAATTCCCCTGACACACAGAATCAGTATTATTGTTGAATTTGTTAGACATAGAAATACTTTGGCCCCACCCAAACCTACTGAATCAGAAACTCAGGCTTGGTGCTAGTAATCTGGTCTCCCACGTGTTTATGACGCATACTCGAATTTGAGAACCACTGATATGTATGGAAGGCACTGTAGCTTTAAAAGTATCTCAGTCAGGCCTCTATCTCAAGTATGTGCTTAGAAACTTCTTAGGGGAGTTCAAACCTTCATCTCTACAAATTCACCTCTCCCAGGAATTGATCTTGGCTCTTAGAAGGATAATTAGAACAAATTTCAGCTTGGGTTTATTTTAACAGACACAATACCAAATTTTGATTACTTTTTCTTGCAGGTAATACTTTTGACTTATTTACTTGCCAGTCTTGTTTCCTTAAAACATAATTGCAGAGTGCCTCCTGTGGCCCAGACACTTGACTAAAGGCAGCATTGTCTATGAAATGTGTAGTCTAGTAAAGTGTACCAGGCATTAATATATATATATATATATATATATATATATATATATATATAATCATATATATTATATTATATATATCATATATATATCATATATATCATTATATATCATATATATGATATAATTAAGGTATAGTTAATATGCCATTCACCCATGTAAAGTGTATGAATCAATGATTTTTAATATATTTACAAAGTTGTGCAACCATCACCACAATTATTCTTAGAACATTTCATCTCCCTTCTTGACCGGAAGCCCCTTTTAACAAATTCTTACTAACAAATGAGTAGATGACCAACTCCAAGAATAAACAAATGAATAAAGACACATGTAAATTTCTAGTTTGCATCAAACAAGTGCAAAAGTGAGTTCTTAAGGTTTCTATTATGCACTCACATATATGCTATGCTATGTGTATGAAAGGGAAATTTTGATTAAAAAAAAAAGAAATATAATGAATTACCTTTAATGCTATTCATGAGATTAAGTGATGACTATCAACCCACATTCATCAATTTATATTTCCAAGGTTATTAATTTAAATGTCATTTGAAGTCTGTTAGACTTTATATAGAAATGGTGATTCTCTCGACCCAGCAATTGTAGCTAAGTAGAATTGTGAATTCATGCTCAGGTTGCTCACTAAAACCCACATGTTCTTTCAATGAGAAAATGCAACTTGTGTTTCAAAACAAGGGTATAAAAATAATTGTTTGGAACACATGTTTATAAGTTGGGATTGCCTGTATTTTTGGTATACTGTTACTATTATAGTGTTTAGAAAATACCTTATACTTAAATTAAAAATATACTTCTAAGAGAAAGTACAAAATCCAGTTGTCCTAATATTTCATTCAGGAAAAAAATGACAAATACTACCCATACTGTTTATTTGAGGATCTAATAAAAGTTTTCAAAATGAGACACATTTAGTTATAGATTTTATTTTTTCTTGTATTTTCAAATTCAACTTTTAAAGCTTCTTATTTGCTTGATCAAGGTGATAATATTTTATTTCTCTAAAATATTTTTATCTTTCTAATCTCCATTGAAAGGTAACAAAATCAGTAGTAGGAAGGTGTCTTACTGAGGTATTGCTGTTTATGGAAGAAGAGTACATGAAGCAATAAATAGCTCCAGCCAGTGATTAAATGTAGACACAGAGTTGATGTATCTGATGGATGCAAATGCCATTTACAGCCTCACATAGTTCAATATCATAAATACTACTCACATTGTACAAGTACAAAGATGACAACACAAAATAAGCTCCATAGCATATACATAAATGATACAAATAAAAAGTAGGTACATATGCCAGTTGAAATGATAATTTTATTGGTTTCATATGAATCTATAACAGGCCCAGATGATTATTTTTTTATACTAGAGGACCGGTGCACAAAAATTTGTGCACTCGGGGCGGTGGGGGTGGAGAAGTCCCTCAGCCCGGCCTGTGCCCTCTCGCAGTCTGGGACCCCTCAGGAAATAACGACCTGCTGGCTTAGGCCTGCTCCCAGGTGGCAGAGGACAGGCCAAATCCATAGGTGCAGCCCCTGGTCCAGCTCAGAGCAGGGCCAATTGGGGAGTTGGGGCGCCGTCCCGTCATGCACAGAGCAGGGCAGATTGGGAGGTTGCGATGTCACCCTCAGTCACGCTCAGGGTAGGGCCGATTGGGGGGTTGGGGCACCGCCCCCTGTCACACTCAAGGCAGGGTCGATGGGGAGGTTGCGGCGCCACCCCCTGTCATGCACAGAGCAGGGCCAATCAGGGGGTTGGGGCACCACCCCCTGTCACACACAGAGCAGGGCGGATCAGAGGGTTGGGGCGCCGCCCTCTATCACCTACAGAGCAGGGCCGATCGGGGGTTGGGGCGCCGCCACTCTCACACTCAGGGCAGGGCCGATGGGGAGGTTATGGCTCTACCCTGTCACACACAGAGCAGGGCCAATCAGGGGGTTGGGGTGCTGCCCCCTGTCACACACAGTGCCGCAGGATGATCATGGGGTTGGGGAGCTCCCCCTATCAGGCACAGAGCAGGGCTGATTTTGGGGTTGGGGTGCCTTCCCCTGTCACTAACAGAGCAGGGCGGATGGGGAGGTTGTGGCCCCGCCCCCTGTCACACACAGAGCCGCAGGGCGATCAGGGGGTTTGGGCGCTGCACCCTGTCACACTGATCCCGGTGCCGGGCGGTCTCTCGGCTCCGCTGATCCCAGTGCTGGGAGGCATATTACCCTTTTACTATATAGGGTAGTGGCCTGGTGCACAGGTGGGTGCAGGCTGGTTTGCCCTGAAGGGTGTCCTGGATCAGGGTGGGGGTCCCCACTGGGGTGCCTGGCCAGCCTGGGTGAGGGGATGATGGCTGTTTGCAGCTGGTCACACACCATTCAGGGTGGGGTTCCCCACTGGGGTGCCTGGCCAGTCTGGGTGAGGGGCTGAGGTTGGCAAGTGACTGAAGCTCCCAACAGCTCCTTTTTTTCTTTCTTTTTTTTTTTTTTTTTTGCCAGCTTTAGCTTTGAGGCTTGGCTCCAGCTCTTGGGCCTCCGCTGCTGAAAGCAGGTTTCTGGCCTTTGTTTACCTTCTGTATTTGAAACAATGTTGCGATCCTGCTGGCTGAAGCCCGATGGACTAAAGCATGTTTCTGGGGTTTTGTTTAGCTTCTATATTTGTAACATAGTTGCTTAGAGTTGCAGCTCAGAGGCCGGCAGTGGCAGGCGGGGAACGTTGGCATCCTCCGTCACTGAAGCAAGCAAACCTCATGTTCGCTTTAAGCTGCCTGGCTGCTGGCCTCCATCTTGGCTGGCAGTTTAATTTGCATATTTCCCTGATTAGCCAATGGGAAGGGTAGCGGTCGTACGCTAATTACCATGTTTCTCTTTTATTAGATAGGATAAGCTTAAATATAAACTTTTTATAGTGATTAATTGCTTGAGGTGGACTAAAGGATAGAGAGGCTAAGAGTTTATATTTGGAAAAATCCTAGTCATCAGTAATTTATACAATTTAAGTATAAGGCCATTAAAATTTGTCTAACATTCATGACAAGTTGAATTAATATGTTGCATATCTATATAGTTAATACTTGCATATCTCATCAAATACTGTGCCTGTTTAAATATGTAAGAATTGATTTTTTAAAATAAAAATCTTTCTATGCTAAATCTTTTAATGCTAAAAGCCCTTGTAACATATAATTTAAATGGGTGAATTATACGGTATGTGAATTATATATAAATAAAGCTATTAAAAGTTAACAAATTACAAAGAAATAATTATATGTTTCTAATTTTTAAAATTTGCCTAAAATTTGTGGTTTATTTATTCTTAGATGATATTTTCTTTATTACAAGCTTTTTTCCAAATGAACAATCTCCATCTTTATTGATCATCAGTTTACTAATCTACTATGTATATTTCAAAGCATGTACACATACAGATTACAAAAGAATGAGAAAAAAAGCTACTTCTTTAGAATATATATATATATATATTAGAGGCCTGTTGCACGAAGAGATTCTTGCAATAAGCCTTCCCTTCTCCTGGCTGCTGGCATCGGTTTTCTTCCGGCACCCAAGACCCAGGTCTTTGCTCTGGCCAGAGCCGTCTTCAGTCTTCATGTTCACTGCTCTGGCCGAGGCACCTTCAGTCTTCCGTCTTCACTGCTCCGGCTCGCCTTCAGTCTTCCCTCCGCCACTTGGAGCCTACGTATGCAAATTAACCACCATCTTTGTTGGCGGTTAATTTGCATATCACAGTGATTAGCCAATGGGAGACGTAGCGAAGGTATGGTCAATTACCATGCTTGTCTATTATTAGATAGGATATATATCACATGCCAGTTATTTGTTCTTATAGATAATTGCTTAGTCTTGTATAAAATGACTTGTTATAAATTTCTTTTCAATTCTTAAATCATAGAGATTGAAAAAATTTCACCTTGCATGGCTCAATGCTTTTTATCTGTTGTCCTGCAATATCCTTGACTTTGAGTGTGGCTATGGATGAGTGAAGAAACTGCTATATCCTTTAATCCTCACACAGGATTTCCCCCATTTATTAAAAATTGAAAACTGAGGCAGAAGAAAGAGAAGGAACCTGGCCTACATCTCTGAACTACTACATGACACAGCTAAGTTTTATAGTTAGATATGGCTGGCCATTTCTAGCGTGCCACTGCATGTGAGCACACTTCTCTATAGTTAGGCAGAAATCTCTAATGATTTCAAGAGTCAACAGAAATCTGGGGTTAAGAATTTGAGTATTTGATGGAGGTTTTAGATATTAATGAGTTCAAGTGTTCTCATTAATTAAGAACAAATTAATGTAAGACATGGAAAAGAGACTGAGTGGGACATGTGACTCTGAGCTCAGGGCTCTTTGACATTTGCTAAATTCTAACAGTTTTTCAGGTTAGAATAAAGTCACTGAAGCGGTTAAGTCACCGTTGACCTTTCTTCCTAATCCCATTTACACCTCCCTATTGTTCATGAATTTTTTTGAACAAAGGTATTGAGAGAAAGAAGTGGTCCTGAAGGCTGAAAATGGAAAGAATATAGGCTCATTAAAGTTCATGAGTCATTTACTATGAAAATATTTGTACATATAAATTGATATTCTATATGTAATGGATTATGACATTTTTTAGTTGAGTTCATATAAAAATTCTACATGTCATGATCAGGTTGCTTCCTATGCATAGGGAATTTGAAAACATTGTACAGTAGTTGCATCTTATATAACACTTTATTATTTACTTTTTTATTTTAAAAAGTGGTTGAATATTAATATCATAAAACCCATTCTACTTTTAGGGAATCTTGAAAGATTTTTTATATTTTCTATAAATAGGGAGACATTGAAGATTACTACATTTGTTTAGCAATAAAAATTTTAGCTGATTGAACGTTTGAAGTAAATTTAGTTGTCTTAATCTTTAGCCTCATGTATGCTGTTTTGTTTGAGGCATTTGGGCCTTCCTGCCTCTCACTCTCTCTGTTTTACCTTTCTTCTTTGCATTGCATTTATCTGTGTTATAGGAACAAATTCATCCTTTTTTCACATTGTCCTTCCTTCATGTTTCTATTTTTTCTTCTTTGGGTAATTTCTCTTTGATTTTGCTAATATTTACACTTCCTTTTCTCCATATTACTTTCAAAAGGTCCCTCTTTTGGTAATGTGTTTAAGACATTCAACTATTGTCTGTTGGGAAGGAAAAAGGTCAAAAGAAAAGGTGGAAAAGAGACAGAATGGAACTGGCTAGTTAAGTTGGGGGAAAAAGGGGAAAAACAGCAGAATTGGGTTCTGTCCTGCACTCTGATAAATTATGGACATTTGTTCAAGCTTGAATTTGAAGCTTTGTCACCATGTCGTAACTAAGTTTATGATGACAGTTCATCTTTGATAAGTATTTTGTGGTTGTTCAAAGGAAAAAATGTTGTGTATTTTGAGAAGTAATAATGAAGTTTAAAAAATGTATAATCCAATATATAGGAAGTATGAAAGTATTCTAATAATCTTTTGAAAAATATCAAGTCTTGAATTTAAGAAATTTTCAAGGACCAAGAGGGAGAGATAGAGATGAGTGAATATACACAGCCCTCCCACCAAAAACAAACAAACAAAAAAACAATGGCTCTTATTATAAACTAGAGGCCAGGTGCATGGATTTGTGCGAGGGGGGCGGGAACCCTCAACCTCGCTTGCACCCTCTTGCAATCTGGGACCCCTTGGGGGATGTAGCAGTGCGTCAAGTGGCTGGGGGCCAGGGAGGAGCGTGAGCCAGGGCCGGGCACCATGCTGGGCTCCTGCCACCACAGCTGCGCTCACCAGCCATGAGCCCAGCTTCTGGCTGAGCAGCGCTCCCCCCACCCCCCACCCCCCCGCCCTGCCATGGAAGTGCACTGACCACCAGGGGGTAACTCCTGCATTGAGAGCCTTCCCCCTGGTGGTCAGTGCACATCATAGCGACTGGTCGACTGGTTATTCCGGTCGTAATGGTCGCTTAGGCTTATATATATATATATATATATATATATATATATATATATATATATATATATAAAATGACTACTAACCATGTGAATGACATAATTAAATAAAATTAAGATAATTTTTAATGGCAGCTAGAGTAAGATATGTTATTAGAATATTATAAAAACAAAACCCTTCATTTTTAAGTTATCCATTTGATATTATAAAGTTATTCATTTGGTTTAAACTTAATAATTTACATGTATCCTGACAATATAAATTATATCCAAAAAAGTGAGTGACAGCTTGGCAAAAGATGGATTAATCTCTCTGTAACAGAAAGACTTGCAGTAACATCAGGTAATACATACAGTTGTTGTGGGGGATTGGTTCCAGCACCTCCATGGACACCAATATCTGAGGATGCGCAAGTCCCCTACATAGAATGGCACAGTATTTGCATATAGTCTGCGCACACCCTCCTGTATACTGTAAATCATCTCTAGATTACTCATAGTGTAATTACTCACAGTGTAAACGCTATGCAAATAATTGAACTCTATTGTTTAGGGAATAATACATAGGAAAAAATCTGTACCTGGTCATTGCAGACACAACAGTCACAGGTCTCATTATCCGGCAGTGCACATCAGCAACAACGGCAGTACTCTTCACTTGGTGAATTGCAGCCAGCGATTTAGAGCCCGAGAATACGGAGGGCAGGCTGTCTGCCAGCGCTCAGTTTGGAACGCAAGACTCAAGTGTACGTTCTACTTTGGACTATCATCACCCAGCTTGGCGAATTTATGAAATCAATTCTTTTATTCTGGCTAGCTTGGATAATCTGAGAGAATCATATTCCTAAAGAAAGGGTCACCTTAGAGTAAACAATAGAGGAAATGTGAATAAGAAAAAAAGAAAAATCAATGTATTTAACCCTTTGAGTGCCAGCCAGTATCCTAGGAGCTATGCTAAAATTGCCAAGGCATTTTTGCCGGTTTTACAGCAGTTTAGGAAAAAAAAAATTATGAATCTCAAGTAAATGAAGTTACATATTCAAAAACTTAAGGAAACCTTTACTACATTTGTTTTCATCTTTGACATATACTGTTTGCTGATGGTATTATAAAATACTAGTAGAAAAAAATTGAACAAAACATATCATGCTAAAATAGAGGGACACCCTTCTCCAATATCTTCAACAAAATCGTCATCTTCACAGCAAGAACTGACATATTTAGCAATATCATCATCACTAATAAAAGCAGACTTAGAACCGGGCGCCATTTCGAAGCGTTAGGGCTACAAAATCTGAGTAAACTTCATAAAATCGTAGTACCTGTAAAACACTAGGCAGATAAAAAATGCCAGTGGTCAATTTTAGAACTACCAACATTCGGCATCATAAGTAATCTGCACTTAGGTGCCATCTGCCAATAAAGAGTGAACTACTAGCATCTAATAGTGACACTGCAGGAGGAGCACATCAGCACTCCCTGCACTTTTGGCGAAAGACAGGAGGAGCGCAATTGCGCTCCCCAGCACTCTAGGGGTTAAATTCCAACTGTAGACAATGTAAGTTATCTTTAGAATACAATTATTTAAATCCCTGTTTTTACTTTTAAGGGTCCAAGCTGTTGAAATACTGTTTTAATTATGAAAAAATATAACATCAGAAGCATACAACAATATCCCTCAGCCAGTTGATTAGGCATCACAGTATCTTGTCTTTTTCCAAATTATCAGGAATTGTTAGAAATTATACCACATTCTATCTTTTAAAGAAAATACTATTACTATTTAAAAATATTTGATGGGCCCTAACCAGTTTGGCTCAGTGGATAGAGCGTCGGCCTGCAGACTGAAAAGTCCCAGGTTTGATTCTGGTCAAGGGCATGTACCTTGGTTGCAGGCACCTCCCCAGTAGGAGGTGTGCAGGAGGCAGCTGATTGATGCTTCTCTCTCATCAATGTTTCTAACTCTCTGTCCCTCTCCCGTCCTCTCTGTAAAAATCAATAAAATATATTAAAAAAATAATATTTGATGGTCCAGTTGGCGTGGCTCAATGGTTGAGTGTCGACCAGGAGGTCACGATTCGATTCCTTATCAGAGCCTTATGCCTGGGCTGTGGGCTTGATCCCCAGTGTGAGGCACGCAGGAGGCAGCTGACTAATGATTCTCTCTCATCATTGATATTTCGATCTCTCTTTCTCCCTTCCTCTCTGAAATCAATAAAAATATATTTAAAAAATTTAAAAAAATCGTGATGTAGCCCTGGCCTGTGTGGCTCAGTTGGTTGGAGTGTCATCCTGAACACTGAAAGGTCGCAGGTTTGATTTCTGGTCAGGACACATACACAGAGTGCAGGTTTAATCCCTGGTCGGGCACAAACAAAAGGCAACTGATCAATGTTTCTCTCTTACATCGATGTTTTTCTCTCCACCCCCCCACTTCCTCACTTTCTAAAAAAATCAATAAAACACATCCTCTGATGAGGATTAAAAATGATACTTTAAAATATTTGATGGCCTGGCCAGTGTAGGTCAGTGGTTTAGCATAGACCTATGAACCAGAATGTCAAAGTTTGATTCCTAGTCAGGGTATATGCCAGGGTATGGGCTTGAAACCAAGTAGGAGGCATGCAGGAGGCAGCCAATCAATGATTCTATCTCATCGTTGATGTTTCTATCCCTCTCTACCTCTCCCTTCATCTTTCTGAAATTAATAAACAAATTGATGTATATTGATTTTCAAAAGTTTCCTAATACCCAACTTGTTTATATTGCCCATGAGATAGGTAAATAGAATAGAGATATTATTGTCACCTATTAGTGGAATGTAGGATTTTAACTCTTAAGTTTACTCATATGTCCAGATAATCAAATCCCTTTTGCAATAATAGTAGGTATGTTAATCATATAAATCTGAAATGTGTGGCTACAAAAATAAAATTATTTTTCTTCTATTTTCCCCCACCTCATTACTTCAGAGGGAGAAACTCCTAGCAATACCCTTTTTGTGGTGCTTCTATAAATTCTCACATAACAGATTAATTTATATAAATCTATATTTATATAAATATTTGATCCATAACAGGTATGGTGTGCAGGAGGCAGCCTATCGATCTCACCTATGTTTCTATCTCTCTATCCCTCTCTCTAAAATCAATAATAAAAAAAGAATAGCATCAACAAATGATCTTTTTTTTTCTTTCTCATGGAAGTTTGCATTTATCAGTGGTTCTCAACCTTCTGGCCCTTTAAATATAGTTCCTCATGTTGTGACCCAACCATAAAATTATTTTCATTCCTACTTCATAACTGTAATGTTGCTACTGTTATGAATCCTAATGTAAATATCTGATATGCAGGATGGTCTTAGGCAACTCCTGTGAAAGGGTCGTTCGACTGCCAAAGGGGTGGTGACCCACAGGTTGAGAACTGCTGGTTTACATAATTAAAAAAACTGGAAGAGTGCCAATAGGTATTAGTTTTCGTCTTTTCAAATGTTACTATCTACCCATTATTAACCACATCCCATTGCATTTTTGCTGCTAGTAATTATTTGGATAAGTAACTGAATTCTGTACTTCCCTTTGTCTGTATATGTCTAAATAAATGGATTGCATATAGTTTGTGCTATAACTTACAGTTCAAAAAACAACAACAAAACTCTAGCCTCACCCTGGCTGGTGTGGTTCAGCTCAGTGGTTAGAGCGTTGTCCCTTGCACCAAAAGGTCGTGGGTTCAATTCCCTGTCAGGGTACATACCCAGGTTAGGGGTGTAATACCCAGTTGGGGCATGATACCCAGTTGGGGTGCATGCATGAGGCAACCCAATCAATGTTTCTCTATCACATGGATGTTTCTCTCTTTTTCTTTTTCTAGAATCAATGAAAAATGTATCCTGGGGCGAGGAATAAAAAAACATAAAAACTCCAGCCTTATTTATGGAGTGAAGAAGGATCATTCAATAAAATTTAGATTTTAGAGTCTAACAGTTTTTTTTAATGGGAATTCATGATGTAGGTGCTAATTTTTTCTGAGATGTGCTTGTGTTTAATGGTGGAGGAAGGTAGAAAGAGCAAAAATAAAACAAGAGAAAGGGATAAATAAAAAATTTTATGATTAGCAGAGATTAAAAAATAGAACAGCATAAAAGCTATTGCTTGGTTGAAGATATATATGATGGTATTTAATATAATAGCTACTATTTCTAAATCCTTAAGTTAGCAGAAGTTTTTCAATATCAGATTCTGATGGGCAAATAATAAACTTCTAATAAGTACTTGTTGAATGCTTCTGTGTTCATTTAGAAAAAGAATATTTTTTCATTAGAAGTTTAATGCAGACCTAGCCAGTTTGGCTGAGTGGAGAGAGCGTCCGCCTGTGGCCTGAACGGTCCCGGGTTCGATTCCAGTCAAGGGCATGTACCTCTGTTGCAGGTTTGGTACCTGGAGGGGTCTCTTGTGGGAGGCAACCAATCCATGTGTCTCTCTCACATTGATGTTTCTCTCTCTCTGTTTCTTCTCCTCTCTTCCACCCTCTCTAAAAATCAATGGGAAAATATCTTCATGTGAGTATTAACAACAATAAGAAGTTTAATGCAATATCTGTCAATAGCTGTATTATTCTGACCAAGGAAAAATTTATTCTAAATATTTATCTTGTTTATAGGAAGTATTTGACCGTATTTCCTTATCTAAGACAGTGTCTTTTCCTTGTTGCTTTCTATGATGGCCTGTGTGTGCTGCTTTAGTTTAAAAACACTGAACGCTACTGCTGTCTTAAAAACCATTACACACTCCCTTAACCATTCATTCTCCTGGGAGTTGATACTTCTGAGTTGCTTTCTTTCTTATTCCCATCTTCTGAAAAGATCCCCCAAGGACATAGATAGTTGAAGCTTTCTGTCCATTTTTTGTTTAACTTTGGCTTTCTATGTCACATAACTGTGTGTGCATAGAAGCATGATATCACCTCAAGTCACAGGCATTTTCGATTATGGCTCTTACAGTGTAACTTTATCTCTGAGACAGGTCGTATACTCCTATCTGCATATACACAAATAAGGCTCATTGTTATGATTTTCTCCTTATATTACTTAAGATATGCCAAAAAGAAAAACCTAGAACATTAATTATTGCCTTTTAAGTTATTTTGGACAAGGGGAATTATTTTCTTTTCTAGTATTTGTATATGTACAGGAGAGGAGAGAGAGAGAGAGAGAGAGAGAGAGAGAGAGAGAGAGAGAGAGAGAGAATTAAAAACATTTCAATTAGGTTATTTGTTCTATTATATAGTAAAAATGTTGAATAATTAGATTTGATTTACTGAAAAAATTTCAGGAAAACATGCTCATACAAACAAACAAATATATAACAAAGTAGACTTTTACGCTACCACTATGTATACTATAACCTAAAAAAGGGAATAAAAGTGAATGTTTCGTGGTTACAAGGTGCATACCGTTCTTTGTTCATTTTTAATAAAAATAAAATATATATGAACAAATTAAATATTTACAAATAATAACAATTGAGAGTTAGCCAAAAGTTACAAATTTGTAAATTTGTTATAAAAGTCACTGTTTATGGAGACTTGACTGGGAGTGGTGAGCACACAATACAGTGTACAGATGATGTGTTGTGGAATGGTGCACCTGAAACCCACATAATTTTGTTAACCAGTGTCACCCCAATAAATTAAATGAACAGGGAGTAAAAGTCACTGCTTTGCATGAACTAAATCTTCTTTAAACTTTCTTCTAGATGTGACTAAATATAAATATCTGCAACTCTTCATTAGTCTATTTTCATATTAGAAAATTTCCTCTAAGTGAATGGTAGGTATTGATTTCTTACTTCTTGCTCATTTATAGCCCATAAGACAACTTTTATTATCAGTCCCTGTGTTTTATAAACAGTTTACCTTAAATGGCAGATTTGATGATTTTAGCAAAATTTCATTAAAATTAATGGGATGAGATCTGATTTTTTGGGAAATTTTCTAAAATAACAGAACTGAGATGAAACAATGCATTGTCAATGGCTATGGCTAATCCAATAGGCACATAATATTATGTTGTGGAAATGGTCGTGTTTTAACTATTGGACATTAGAAATAAAATTCACATTATGATATTCTCATTAAAAAGGTTTAGGTAGATAAAAAACCATGAGTAGCAAACCTTATAACAGAGCACTGAGCAGTGATTTAGCCTTACAGTTGATAACCAACACTTTCACAAAGAATTGTAGAAGCAATATCTTTCTTCAGCAGCTTCAGATATTAGAAAACAGTGTGTTTCATCATAGTGATCCAAAAAAATTGAGATTTGGCTCAAAGGCCAACAATGTTAATACTGTAGGCTGACTTACCTTCTCTCGAAGTTTATTACATTTTTTTTTATTCCTTAAGCTCTTTCTTTTAAAGATATCAAATTGGAAATGGTATACCTTAGTAGGAATTCTGAGGTCATTATTGAAATCATTGACAGAATACATTATACATATATTTTTATGTAGTGAGGCTATTATGATAACAACATATCACGATGACAATAATGGGCGTCTAATTCTGCTATTTGTCATCCCCAGACTGGGGGAGAAAATCTGCTTTTGCATCATTGAAAACTGGAAAATAAATGATGGACTGGACTATTTGCTTATCTAATTTTGGAGTGGAGAGCTCTCGTCTGTTATAGAAAATCTCCTTCCTGAGCTGTTTCTCAATGGCATTACATCTCACCTCATCTCTGTTTGCTAGCTCCTGCTGCCGCACTCCATGCTTAGCATAAAACAAAGTTAAGTCCCGGCGGGGTGCCTTTTGTGAGGCCTCTAGAGTAGGAAGAGAGAAACAAAGAGCAATACAGAGATGTAGAGAATACAAAAACAAATAAGGCGCCACAAAGGAGGGTAAAGGGGGGGGGGTGGGGGGGTGAAAACATCATGGGGTCAAGAATCTTAAAATCACACACTTTTTATCTTTTGCTAGTAAGTAGTAGTATGTCTTCTCTGTTTCGGGATGTTGCCTTCAGAGAGCTGGAACATAAATTCGGATGACGTAAGGGTCTTTCATAAGCGCCCCTCTGAAACTAAAGAAGGGATCATTAACATTTTACAGCCACCTCATAATTGTGGCTTGGACGTACATGCAGGATGGTCATTTTTTTTTGTCATCGGAATACACTATCATAGGGAGCTTATGAATTTAAGACGTTCAAGGAAATTTCCCCACTCCTGGCACACCAGTTCCCTCGTGAAGAGGCCTGTGCGGTTGGGAGAGGCCTCATCCTAGACCCCTCTGTTCTCGCTGCGAGGAGGCCTGAGCACGCCTTCCCACTGCGGCTGCCGGGGGTGGAGGTGAAAACTGGTTGTCTTGCTGCTACTCAGCTTTCTCTTCCTCCCTTAATTCCTCCTCCACATTTCAGGCGCTTTTCTCAAATTGCTGCCCTTCTCGTGCCTTCGCATTGCCAAAGTGAACTCACCCTGCAGGCAAGGCAGACCCGTGGCCAAAGCCGGCCGTTTGAACCCTCCTGGAGTAGCCTCACCAGAATGGTACAAAGCCCCGCTCACAGTTCTCTCCTCCCAGGATGGAGAATTCGTCCCTCCACCCCTCTGTCCCACTGAATGGCAGGGCTGGGAAGATGTGACAGCATCAGGTGCTTCCCCGAACGTCCTCAGCCCGGGCCCGGAGGCTGTCCTCGCCAGGTGAGCCGTACCTGGGGTGGGACCGCTGGCACAAACGGCATTCAGCCAGGCCAGGGGCTCTAGCTTCAGGCGCTGCCGGGCAAATAAATAGTGCCACCTGGTAGAGCCCAAAGCGGGGCTTTCCCATGCAAATACACCCCCTCCTGCGTTTGTGGTCAGATCACTCCCCCAGATTCCCAGGCCGGCAGTGGATTCTGCACTCGGGGGAAAGGCTGGGGGAACGCAGCCCGCCTGTGCAAAAATAACCCCCGAAGACGCCGGCCAAGTCCCGGCTGGAGCCTCCGCAGCCCGGTGCCCGCGGGGCGGCTGGCTGTCCCGGGGGAGCCCCGCGGGGCTGGGTCCGCTCTGCCTCCGCTCGCCGGGCAGCGGCAGCGGGCGGGCGCCGACTTGGGGAGTTCCTTTCTGCCTTGTAAGGAGGGCTGCTCTGGCCCGTCCCCGCCCGATCGCGCTGACGCCCAGCCCTCCCTCTGCCCACCCCCAGCCGCCTCCCTTCCACTCCCCGGGAGCAGCCAGACGGAGCCTCTCCCCGCCACAAGTCTCTCCGCCTGCCATCCCCCCATTCCGACATCCCCCCGCCACCCCTCCTCCTCCGCCCCCGCCCCCGCCCCCGCCCCCGCCCCCGCCTCCTTCCCCTGGGCGATCGGGGGAATAAATCTGGGAAGAAGCCGAGAGGGAAAGAGAGATAGTGAGAGTGCGCGGGCGCCGGCAGGCTCGCCCAGGTCTGTTTCCAAAGTCGCCCTTGATGGCGGCAGAGGCGAGGCAGCCGGGAAGCTGAACCGCGAAGCGAGCTCGAGGGTCCGCCCGCCGCCGCCCCTTCCCCGCGCCCGCCGCGCCCCTGCTCCCCCGGCGCGTCCGCGCCCCGGCCGGCGCGCCAGCCCTCGGACCTCCGCGCCCCGGGCGGAGGGCGCCGCTTCTCCTCCCCGCGGCCCCGGCCCCGCTCCTTCCTTCCCGGGCTGGGGAGGGAGGCGGGATTGATCTTCGATCGCGAAGATGGCTGCTGGCTGCCTGCTGGCCTTGACTCTGACACTTTTCCAATCTTGGCTGATCCGCCCCTCGTCGGAGGAGCCATTCCCTTCGGCCATCACGTAAGTCGCCGGGCCGGGCAGGGCTGGGAGTGCCGGCCGAGGGCGCCGCTGGGGCTGGGCGCCCGACTCCGTGGCCGAGTCGCGGGTTTTCCTGCCCGTGGGGGTGGGGAGCGAGCCCGGCTGGGATCCGGAGAGGCCGAGCGGGAGGAGGGCGCCGCTCGCCGCCTGGATGTGCTCGGAACCTGGGCGTCCGAGGGGCTGGCCGCCCTGGCCGCGCGGTCCCGGGAAACCTCCGCCGGCGCCCTCAGCCCTTCTCTTTAAAGGATTCTCGAAAGAGTTTATAGGTGCGCCTTTCACGGGGGGGAAGAGAAGAAAGTTTCCAGCCGCTTGACCGCTCTCAGCCACACGCAGTCTAATAAAAAGTTGTGTTTGGGCTGGGCGTTTTACAAATAGGTAATGTCAGGCTTGGCAGGGCAGCCCGGACTTGGACCGCACTTGGCCTCTGGGATGCTCTCCAGTTGCTCCGGTGTCCAAACTCCTGTAGGTCCTCAATCTCAGGGCGCACTTGACAGCCTCTCTGGCCTGCCCGCTCCCCGCCGCAGAGTCCCGTCCACCCAGGGTCTTGCAGGTACTGGGGCCACCCTTCCTTAGAAGCATCTAATTGCCGGAAGACTTGGGGTTCCTGCTCTTAGAATGAATTGAACCTATTCTTTGGGGGAGGAACTGAGCCTTATCAGAGTCTCCTGCAATTCTCTATTATTTTTAAGATTCTAAAATAACTTGCACACACACACACACACACACACACACACACACACGCACGCACGCGCGCACACACACCACCTCGCTGCTTTTCTGGAAATAGAGTGTTTAAAGGTAGCCATGGAGTCACACGGCAAGGAAGGGAATGAAACCTAATTCTCTCCTCTCTTTTAGGCTGGGAAAAAGAATCAAAGTCCGTGGCACAAAAATACACATACATACTTTTAAATGCGCTGAAGAGAGCCTATCAGGCATTCTGGGAAAGCATTTATTTTAGTTCTTGAAGCTACTTTAAAGCTTCTGAGAGTAGGTGATCTTAAGTGGATGAGTCACTTTAATGCATTTTACATAACAAACACAAAGCCCACGGTAGCCTTCCCGGTATGTATGATGTTGGGAATTATTTGCTGTCCTTTTGTTGACCGAGTGCCGGATACGATAGTTTTTGGTGGATCCTAACTGTGAATCTTTACCAGTTGGAACCCCGCGGCTATTAGATTCAGTGCATTAGGTGCCAGTGCAAGCATCTGACTGATGCACACTCTAACCCAGAGGAGGGAAGTGTCTAATATTTTTATCATTGATTTACAGTCATGTTCCTTTTTAGATAATCTTCCATAAAAACGATTGCAGATCCTATTTTTGTTATGAAGCAAAAGGGTAAATGCCATCTGTGGACCGTCATTCAATTGGCAGCATGTTCTAAGCAGATATTTTAAAACATAAAAAGAGTAAAGATTACCCTATAGATACTTCAAAATGATTTACTCTTACTAATTTTTTACTCTTTCTAGCTTGGCCTATACAGCAAGAACTCCAGTGACTCACTTGCATTTTGTGTCAAATAAAGAAGTGGCTTTTTAAAAAGGAGTCTGTGCGTTTAGTTTACACCTTTTTAGTCTCATTTTTAACTGACATATTATCATTATTTCTATCATTTGGAGGCTATGCATCATCACACCATTGGGTGAAAAAACTATGACTTTAAACTCCAACAAACTACAACCTTTTATTCTTGAATGTGACATGGTAAAATATTAATGTAAAAATCCTTTTTGTAAGTCCAGCTTCCATAAATGATTTCCTCAAAATAACTCAGTTTTCATGGTCAGAAATTTACTAGAGACAAGAAAGAAAATAAATAGTGGGCGAAAATAGGAATTAGGAAAACAAAATTTTTTTAAAAGATTTGAAATTTATTTTTTAACCATGGGAATTTAAGATGTGTTCAAATTATATGAAACATCATTTCATGAAATAAAATCTTAGTGAAAGATTTTGTAGGTCTAAGCCAGTATCATATAGATAATATTAACCATATTTTTGTAAGACTGTACCTTCAATTATTATTCATTTGAAATGTTAGTAACACTTTCCAAATGAGCACAAATGATAATTGACATCTGTACTTCATGTTAGATTTTTGAATAAATTTAAAAAAATTTAAATTGCAGCGTTATTTTCATCAAGATGTGATGCCATTTGCTTTTCTTGAAAGAAAAATCATATGATGTGTGGAGATCAGGAAAAATCTCAAATCTTTGGAAAAAATTTCAAGTTTATAAAAACTGCATACAAAGATGATAGCATTCACTAAAGGCACATTATTATGCTTCTATGTGTAAGTTTCTCATTAGTAAATCATTAGTAAATTTTGAGTGATTTTACTTTTCAGAGAAAAGGTGACATGAGAAGTTTTGATTATCAGAAAAGGATGCCATCATCAACACACTCTGAAATTAATTATGCACTTACTGGAGTGGGCCTCAATTCCAGCTAGTAACTCACAAAGTGTTTCTTTTAGAGTGTTTATAATATTAAGAGCTTAAGTTTTATTACAATAAAACAAAAAATTTTCTAAATAGCTTCAATTTTCTGCTGTCTGCTTTCTCATACATTCTCATAGCAGATTCTTCTGGATTAAAGCAGTAGTTAAACTGTTCTAAGTGTTAATACTAAAATAACTTTTTTTTAAGACAAGGAAATCTTGATACAGTTCTTTGCTAGGTTAGGTTTTCCGTGTGGAAATAATTGTCTCAATAGGTGTGAAACATATATATGCCATGTGGTAGCAACCACCTCATGCATATTGGTTTATATGTAAGTGGAAAATACAGTTTTGTCGTGTTAAAATGCACGTTATATTGGTAGTTTAAAATACAGTTTTCAAAAAGGGAGCTCTCGCTTGTTCTAGAAATAATTTCTTGACTCATGTGAAAACACTTCTATTTTAAAACTCAGGGTAATATGTATGGAAGCCAGTATTATAATGTTAATTTAAACCTGTCCCTCTTAATCTTAGAACCTATTTATAAATTCAGGTTTTTTTTAAACATTGTAGTTCTAACTACTCATGTAAACTTTTATCTCAGTCATATCAAAATGCCAATCAGTCAAGAATAATTGGCTGGGAGACCACTGGTATATGGTGGTTTTATTATAAACTGTGTAATGGGATAAATTACAGGTGTCTACATGAGATATAGGATCTACATGAAAAAACATAACATCTTATAGAAGAGTAGTACTTAGGGGTTTAAATACTTAGTATCTATTTATCTCTCTATCTATCAATCTATCCATGCATATTTCTGTTACTAGACAAATTTAAATTTAAAGGCTGCAGAATTTTTTTTTATGTCATTGGAATGACTATGACTTGCAATGAATATCTTTCTTTACTATGTGTTAGAAGTGACAATTATTCTCATTTGGGCTTAGCAATTTCTTTCCATATATTATGTATACAAGAAAATCTGTCCTTGGTAAAATGAGATAAAATATTAAATGTAAAATAAAACCTTAAAACTATGAACATCAATAAATCCCTGTTATACCTTTAATTTGTTCTCATCAGCTTAAGCACATGACATTTATTATTTCACAGGTGTATGTTTAAAATATGCAACAGTGGATACATTTTTTCAGATAAGAAGTAACATGATGTTAAATTTATTAATGTTTACACATAGTAGTATGTGTAGCTATCTGGATTGGCATTTGGATAAGCATTAGGTTGACAGAAATGGATATAAACCATTTTTTTTTTAGAAATATACAAAGGCATAACTTATTAGAGTTTATAACAAGGAGATAAAATGTGCCTTTATTTTTTCATGGATTTCATCAATTTAATAAGTACATATAAAATAAGAATCTAAAGCAAACTGTTCATTTTGGAAAATATAAAAAATTTACCACTCTTTCTTCAAAGAAACGTCGCTGCATAGACACCTTTCTTTTATTTCTCCAGTATTGACAAAAATAACATAGTTTTACACATGGTGAGGTCTTGCAAAAACCTAAATAACGTGCAAATTATGTATTCAAATTTAGTATTTATATTTACAGTATAAATTCATAAGAAACAATGCATTTAAGAATTTTAAAAATAATTTGAATCATTGGTTTTCAATACACAGGTAAATTTCCAAGGAAGTAATCTGTTCTTCTAAGTTCACCTCTTATTTTCTTATATGTGTCTTCAAACTGTTTATAAGCTTAAACTGGAGATTTAAATGGTTAAAGTAAAATATATTTTAGGCAAATTGCCAATTTATTGATTTCCTTCAGTGACTTACATGTATGGACATAATCAGTTCTAACATAAACATATATATATCTAGAAGTTTGGAAAAAAAATCAGAATTTCAGTATTTCTGAGAAGTAACATTTTATTGCTCTTAAAAGTGATAACCTTTTATCATTTGTAATAAAAGAGCTGCCTGTTATAGTATTTCAAAAAGCCTGTGAGCTGCTTTCATGGGGAAAGAACTCTGTTCTATTTCATCCACTCCACTTTTACTTACGGCTGGTAGCCTGCATCAGGCACTTTTCATGGATTATCTGCTTAGTACCACACCTGTTCCCAAGCCTTTCATATGGTTGCTTTCCAGTGTACATAGAATTATACTGCGATAACCAACCACATAGCTTACACACGGTTCATTTTTTTTTTCTTTTGTGTGCATGAAAAGAAAAGAAAAATGGTTGTGTCATATTGTTTACAGAATTGAAAGAAAGAGGGTTTTTGACTTCAATGTCACTTGAGGTAAAAATAGTAGCACTTTGTGAAAAATACTGTATTTGCCATCTTTTCCTTCTGGGTCCAAAATATTAACATTGCAAAATTAGATAAATTGTCTAGTTTATATTACTATAGTACTCTATTTAATAATATTATATGTGTGTGCAAATATATTCAGGGTGGGGCAAATGTAGATTTCCAATTGTTGGTATGGAAAAGAATATAATAATTAATAAATAATAATACAAGAATAAACTGTTTCACATACAATTGCAGACCTACTTTTGCTCCACCCTGTTTATATATATATATGGGAATGTATACACACCTTAACAGCTGGTAGCTGTAGATTCTATTACATTTTGAAAATGAAGTGTATTTTAATAAATATTGTCTTTTTAGTATATATACATTTTTGGGGGGACACTGTGTGTGTGTGTGTGTGTGTGTGTACACCTGTATGGATTTTTTAAAACTTCAAGTGGTTTGCTAGGGTAGAAAAACTTCAGTAAGGTAAGATTTTTAACAAATGTTCATGCTTTAATATCTGCCAGTCCACAACCTTTTTTTAGGGATTAAATGCCATTCAAAATATTTTTCTGACACTAGCATTTAGAATAACTTGTAAAGAAAATAAAATGATATATTGTATACAAAAGCAACTGGAAAATGCTCAGATCATATAGTGACAAGTTATTAACATAATGATGATTGAAAAGAAGTATGATTCTAAAGATAGTCTTGCCATCATTTAAAAAATAAATATTTTATTATTGATTTCAGAGAGGAAGGGAGAGGGAGAGAGAGATAGAGACATCAGTGATGAGAGAGAATCATTGATTGTCTGTCTCCTGCATGCCCCACACTGGGGTTCAAGCCCTCAACCCCGGCACGTGTTCTGGCCTGGAATCAACCTGTGACTTCCTGGTTTATAGGCCGATGCTCAACCACTGAGCCACACCAGCTGGGGAGTTTTGCCATCTTTTAAACAAAACAAGCATGAGAAAGAAACTATTGCACATGGAATATTGGGGGTACATATTAAGAGGTCTATGCATGCTAAACAATTTTGTTTCTGCCACTTACAAATGGGATACTTAAAAATTTGTTAAGAATTAAACATATTTGGCATTATGACATTTTTGGAATGAAGGATAAATGTGCCCATGTTTTAGTTTTATTTGTAAAATATAACTTTCAGGTTTCTTTTTTTTAATAGGAATTATATATTTTGGAGTATTCTTATACACATGAATAAACTACTATTAGCAATCTCAAATAGTGAGTCAAATGATCATTGCGCCTTTAAAATTTGCCATTTGTACAGATTGTAACAAGATTCCAAACAAAGAAAAGATTGACATTGTGGCCTCAACAAACTGGTGCACTTTTACAGTTAATTTCAGTAATTCAGAATCAGGGTGTTATATATGAAGCAATATTTAAAGTTCTGTTTGAATATGAATGTGGGATATTTCTGGCTAGATGTTATTTTAACATTTGCTTCTACTGATTTTTTTTTTTTACCATATGCCTCTGCTGGGATAAAAAAATTAGGATATATTTTAAATTCTATATCATAAATGGGGGAGCTACTTAAGCTAGAAATGATGGTAATACAAATAATGTTGTTGCCCATTTTAAATGCTTCAGATCTGGGGATAATCTTAACTGTCAATTTGAAGTTCTTTTTTTTCTGAGTAATTAAAAATTTGTGATAGTCTCCTGTCTAATTAAGAATTTTTCTATTCAAATAACTAATAGTTAGTTCTCACATTCATGCACGCACATATTTACTATTAATGTATTATTCAATATAACATTGACTCTATTGGGGATATTTTGGTTTGTTTTTTTTCCCAAGTAACCTGTGATTAGACCTCAATTTCGGGTCCTCCTTCTCCCTTGATTCTTCTCTCACTGTTTCATGGACTTTCTTTCACCAGACATTTCTCTCAATGGGAAATTGTTGAGGGATTTTGATGCACAGATGTCTGTAATATATAATCAAAACTTCCACCAAAATTGTCAGTCTAGACAATTGTTTCCTTTGACATTTGCCCACATACTGTGGGGATAATTAGGGGAAAGAGGGAAAGAGCTAATAAAATAGTTCTCTGTGTAAGGTGCCTACTGTCAGGCTATGTAAAGGGATGGTTAGACATTAATGATGTCTTATTTTCAGGATTAAAGGAGGACTGGCTCAGTAAAATAAAAAGGCTTAGGCAGCCTGGAAAGTCTCCTGTTTTAAAAAAGTGATCTAGAGGCATGGTCAAAATGCCATGAGGAATGATGCATGTGTACAGTGGGGTAGACAGAGGAGCCCTTGGATTACAAAATTAAAGATGCTAAAGGCAGCAGTTGGTTATTTAAAATTTTTTCTTATTTTTTTCCATGTCCCATGTGAGCTTGGTTTTTCTAGTGCTGTTTACTGAACATAATATTAGCTTTTATATATTTAAATATCCATATATGGAAATTCACCTTAGAAACAAACCAAAGACAATAAAATTGTCTCGGTCTCAAAAAATAGAAGCAATTAAACATTTTTATTTTTTATAAAACCCTGGGGAATTGGTTTATTGGATAAGAAGTGTTACTATAACACTATTAAAAACCAAAGTGCTAATAAGAACAGAAAGAAATTCTGTTCGTAATTTTTTTTTCATTAGATTATAAGAAATTAAATAACTTGCAGGTCTGTAGGCATCTATGTATTATACCAGAGATTATTTAGACTTCAAGGTAGATAATACATCATATTTTTGAAAAATTTTAATTTATGCTGTCTCTAATGTCTCCAATGTCTCCTGCTTCATATATTTTAACATCAAATGCAATTTAATTCAATGAATAACGCAATTATTATTCAGTACAAATTATATAATGAACTGAGCTACGTTCTGAGACTCCAAACTGAGGAAGAGAGTCCCACAGGAAGGCATTCACAGCTCCAAGGTGACTGGGAAGCAGTGGGACCAAAACATGATCCAGTAAAAGCACATACCATGTTGAAGAAACATGGCCTGTTCCGTGTTAGGTCTGGGCTCCTGGGTAGGAAGAGATGTTGGTGGGACTGGATTGTTGGTTAGAGTCTGAATTATAAAATGTTTGCATCAGGGCCATCTTTCTACATGACCTGAAGGGAGACAGGCAGTGTTTACAGCACATGGACATTTGTGGTAGCCCAGCTCTGCGTACTCAAATTTGGCCTCCATCCTCAGATTTTTTAAATTAAAAATAAAAGTTATAGGCTTTGGCTTATAATATCTAGAAGGTGGATGAAAGAGACCAATATTTGAGGCAGAGACAATGAGAGGAACAGCTAGTAGACCATGGCAGCATTCCCAGAGTGAGAGTTGGCCACAGTCTAAAAAAGAACAGTGGTCGTGGGAAAGCAGAGCAGGTATGGAACATACTGCAGAAATAAAATGTCAGGTCCTGTTGGTTTGGGTACTCGGGGAATCAGAAAGAGAGAAGAGTTAGAATCTAAGATCTCTACCAGGTAGATCATGTTACACTGAACGTTGTACATTAGAGCGCACAGGAGGAAGACCAAGTTGGTGGTGGTAGTGAAGGAACTGGGCTCACTGTTGGCCATTTTGATGAGCAGTGTGTCTGTAGAAATATGTATCTAAAGGGGATTTGCAGACACATTTCAGAGTGCAGACTTTGAAGTCAGAAAAAAGGGTTCATTCCTCTATTTAGCAAATATTATTTAGTATCTGTTAGGACAGGCATTGCGAGTTTCCAAAGAAGAACCTAGATACAGCAGGATTGGAGAACATCTGGCCCTCGGGCCATATAAGCCTGGAGGGAACATTTGGCCTGGCCATGCCAAGGCATTAAGGGTGAGTTAATTAAATGTTAGACCAAATATAGCAGGCTAATTTTTAGGTTGATAATTTTGTATGGCCCGGGAATGATGTTATAAATATCCAAATGATTTTTAGAGATCTGAAAAGATGAGTCCTTTAAGGAAGTCACCAGGCCACGAGGTTACGAGAGCAGTTTCAGCAGCGTGTTGCTGACTGCAGCATGATTTCAGTGCCTTGGGAGTGTGTAGCAGCTGAGACTAGAAAGGTGGCAAGTGTAGATTGTTCTTTCAAGGGATTTGACACTGTGAGGAAAGGGGAAGATGTATCGTGGGTTCAGAGGAAGACACTTTAAGAAATTTGGCACTCTTGCTTTGTTTGAAAATAGGAGTTATTGTATATTAGGTTGTTTGGGGTTTCAAGTAGTAGTAGTAAGAAACCATAGGACTATCTTGAACCAAAAAGGGAAATATTGTTCAGTGATAGTGGAGCTGGATGATCAATTATGGAAGTCAAGGTCAAGGATGTGCCAACAACTGCAGAAGGGGTGGGACTGCCAACGGGTTCATCCCTTGCTCCTGTCTACAGGTTTTCTTTGACTTTTCATTCTCTGTTCCCTGCAAATTTGCCTTATCTGCTTTCCAGCGCGCATGATATTGAATAGCTGGGAGAGTTCATATTTATCCATCAAAGCTTTGAACTAGTTTGAGACTAGAATTCTAGTCCAAACATAGCATCCTATGTTGATAGTCTGGCCATTTAGTGGTGATCAGGAGATGGGATTTGGAGAAATGATTCTGGTTACCAGAGCTTGGGGCACTTCGTTATACCCCGGTCAAATCTCTTTAGGAAGTATTACATTGCAGCAGACCAGTTGCTGTTAGCCTGGATAGAGTAGAGGTAGTTCTTAGAAAATGGCTCCTGAGGTTGGGGAAGGTTGTAGAGACAACGAAATAAGTGTTACCAAAGGGGAGATTTGAGGGTATCTGAGGGAGGAGACCAAATGGCAGAGAGATGAAAGAGATGAGAGGCCATGACTGATAGGTGAATTTCCTGCCAGGAGGTGAGGAATGGATCAAGAAGAAGAATAGTGTTTTACAAAGTACCTTTTCGAAGATGAATCAGCCTTGAGAGTTAAAGCAGATGTTTGGGATATAGAATAGACGCACTTTTAATTTACTGGAGATGTTTTTGGAGGAATGTTTCAAATTACATATTCCATTCTCAATGAGGAATGACCGGGTTCAGAAATGTAATGCATACACATGAGTGATGTTCAAGTTCTGAGATGCACAGACTAGAGTTTCTCCTTACCTGATAGTAAGGAGACTCAGTTCATAGCTCTATTCCCTTTGGACACAGCGACAGTTGATCCTTTTTTGTCTTTATTTTTTTGTTCACTTCTTTTGTTAGACGACATTGTTATCTTGAAAATCCATGTAGTTTTGCAAAATGTTATTAGATTTAATAAGTATATATGCTCATGGTAAAAAGAAATATGAGTGAAAAGGAAATAACAGAAAGAGGAAAGAGTTCCTGTTTTAGCAATTTATCATTATTTATTATTTTTTGACAGATAGGGGAGGTTTACTACTACATTCTATCCCAGTCTTTAGCAAGAAGAAGAGATTTGAATTGGAACAGTTCCTGGTCAATAAAACAAAATGAAAAATTTGGTAAAATTAGAAACAACTAACTGAATTTTTCTGCAAAGCATGTTCCTGGTCACCTCTTAAAGGGGCATCTCAGGTCTCCTGAAGGCCTGGAAATTACTGGCAGCTGCCTTCACAGCGGTTGCCTGAGCTTCCAGGATGACTGATGAATGGTTAGGATCACACATGCCAGCACATCTATGAATCAATGTCGATCCCATTGGTATCAGTGCAGTGTGGAAAAATCACCCCCGTCGTTTGCAACAAGAGATGAGAAGAGTTAGATGGGCTCTGTATTTTTCTCTTGTTTCTCTCCCATAGGTATTCACTGTTTACTTGAGCTAATTTTGATGTCTCTACCTGCAGAATGTATGGACACTAATGCTAAGCATTCTCTTTACATATTATAAGATTGCTTTCTGACATTTTTGAGCTCCTTCTGTGTGCCAGGCACTGTGAATTAATACTCTGCATGTTTTTGAACCCATCCAACTTTAGTTAGTTAGTCCCCTAAGATAAGTATTATTATCCTTGTTTTCTAGATTAGGGAAGTTAAATTTAGAGTATGAAGAACTTTTATGAATTTTCTTAGGAGCAAAATTTGATCTCAAACAGTTTAATTACTTAAACTGCTGTACTTTGCTGTCCTTCTGTGGCAGGGGCTTTGATGTGTTAGCATCCAATCCTCACTTGGTCCAGCCGTGGCTGGCTGAATATCTCAGCAATGAGGTTGAGGGGAAAGGAGTCAATGTAAATAGAGCAGAACTAACTCCAAGTCTCAATTTCTCCATCTGCAGAGCAAGGATAACTTTAAGTAGATCCAGAATCACAGTGTTATACCATGAGGGTCAAATGAGAAGGTGCGTGGGGAACTTGGAAAGGCTGTTTAATGGCCAGGCTTTAGTATTTGTATCACATGTGATTTTCTTCTGCCTTCAAGAAATCACGAAGTGATGACTAAGATTCAGTGAGCTAGCTTAGTATGCTAATATATCATTGGGCCATGCGGAAAGCCTGAACTGAAGGGGGGATGGAATGATTATCAGACCTTAAAAGTGTCTCTTTGTAAAGCTTCTGTGGCCTTAATCATGAAGAGGGATGCGGTGAACTTGAGAGAATGAAGTGTTTTGGTTAAGGACAACCTGTGCCCTAAAAAAGACCATGGAGAAAGCAGAACCATCAAGGACTCTGTGTTTTATCTAGCATTTCAGCCAGCACCTGTGCTATGAGAACTGTGCCACAGGAGGTCGAATCTGTTCTTGAAAGTTATAACCTTGACACTGATACCCTCTCATTATCAAACAAAGGTGTGAGCTTTCAGTTTCAAGTCAGAATATTTGAAAGTTAAGGCAATCCACCCATGATGTTTATAGAAATGATTCCAGACAACTCTCCAAATTGGGAGAGCACAGAAGAGTAAAATCGAGACCAGTTGCACTTTTAGCAACCAATACAGAAGTCAGAGCATCCTGAAAAGGCCAGTTTTCATTTGTTTCATCCAACTGATGACTACTCACACTCATTTAACCCCGCCCCTTCACTTTCCAGTATAAACGCAGGCCAGCCTTTTACACACACTCTTCGTGGAAATAAAACAGTTAACATGTCTGCTGCACGTTTTTAATCAATTCGTGGAGGAAAGAGATATTTTGATGATACTATACATTAATCCGATGACTAATGAGTACAACTTGGTAATAACCATTGAAGCAGTAAGTTTTCAAGTACCAGGAACCTGCCTTTTTGACATTTGCCACAGAGAGGAATGTGTAATAGTCTTATGATGTTTGTCACTTTAAAAATACCAACCCATCTGTGCTATGGCATGCTATTAGAATCGACGTGAATTTGCATTTGTGAAGATGTTAGGAGAGACAAACCGATGGGCCATGTGAAGCCACAGAAGAATGGTCACAATGGGGGCGATGCTCATAGCTCTGAATTAAACATTTAAGCTTGGTTGTTTCTCAGCACATCTGATTTTCCTGTCAATTTAAATGTAGAAATCAGAATTAATTTTCCTGAGCTAAATTTTTTATTGTGCATGTGTAGCTCAGTTCCCAGGGGATTGATATACATCGTGTCAAGGTCTGCCAGTGAGTAATTGTTTAAAATTTATATCAATACTCAATGGTAATAAATAAACATCGGGGAATGGTAACTCATCACAGAGCCAACCATGCATGATAATTAGATGAGGTCCATTTATCTCCTTAAGTTATCAGATGTGACACAACCTGTCTGTGTGGTGTTAAATGCCAGCTGAGTCCCTGGGTGTAAATGACCGTGACAGGGGGGTGGTTTGAGGGTTGCAAGCCTTGGATATGATTCTACCACTTCTGGATTTTTGCACAAGTAAAGTCCATTGACCCCTGGGATTCTGTACTCATAATATGTATGGGTTCTAAAACCTGGGGTCAACAGACTGCTCAGGATATATATATATATATATATATATTTCCTTTTCTGTTTACAACCACCACCCTAATTCCAGGATAACACATAAAATATGTGTTGTATTATATTACATAACATTATAGTACTACAGCACAGTATATAATATATAAACACTAGAGGCCTGGTGCACAGATTCATGCACCGGTGGGGTCCCTTGGTCTGGCCTGTGCCCTCTTGCAATCTGGGACCCCTCGGGGGATGTTGGAGGCCCAGTGCACAGATTCGGCCTGATCCCTGCAGACCAGGCCCAGGGACTCCATCTGTGCACGGATTCGTACACCAGGCCTCTAGTATGCTTATAAGATCTTTGGTTAATCTCTTCCCGCCCTCCCCCCCTCCCACTTCCTCTGAGATTCATCAGTCTGTTCCATGTTTCCATGCCTGTGCATTGAGCATCTGCCCCCTGGCAGTCAGTGTGTGTCATAGCTTCTGGTCGAAGGGTCGCTTAGGTATATATATATATATATATATATATATATATATATATATATATATATATATATCAAGAATACAGATAATGATTTGAGTGACTCTTTTTTCAGTTCTCTCAAAAATGGTTCATGGAGGACCATCTAATTCTTAAAAATGGGTGCTTTTGAACATTAGGGCTTAATTCTCTCATAGAACTTGCTTGGTTGGTTAAAGTGTGCGTTCAAAGCTCAGCTCTACAATTTATTAGCTGGGTAATTTGAGCAACTGTACCTTCCCATTGATAAAACCATATAATGTTTTTGCAAGAACTAAGAATGTTAATTCATGTAAAGTACGGGTAACATAGAAAGCACTGATTAAATAATATTGGCATAGAAGCAGAATTTAGTGGAGGCAGGTAATCTGAGTTCCTGTTTGTATCTGCCACTAAGTAGATAGGGAACCTGCTTTGGTAGCATCTTGTGAGGACGAGTAATTGTGATACTTGTGTGACATAGAATGGTACTCTTTTTTTTTTTTTTTGAAGCTGAGCAACAAACATCATATATTACCTTGAGGAATAAATGAGTTTTATGGAGTTTCTAAGAAAAGAGTACAAACCAATTAAACTGTTAGAATATCAACTCAAATTTTTCAAGAAGACTTCATAGTAGAACTCATTCATCTTGAAGTTTAGAAGTGTGTACAGAATCACATAAAGTGTGGCCTTTCCTTGTGCCCCGTTGATTAGCTTTCTTCCCAGTGAAATGTCATGATTCTATGAGAGAAGTTAGGAAAACTTAAATCCTCAACATTTATGAAAAAAAAAAAAAAAGTCAATCAGATTATACAAAAGAGTTACAAGACTGACCCCTAATTTAAAGTACAGTGAATGAAAACAAACTAGACAGAATCTTCATAAAGATATTTTATATGAAGATCGATAGGATGAGTCACTTGTTTAGAATTCAGTAATCTAGATTCATTCATTTATTTCATTTTGGCATTTTCCATGCTGTGTATTACACTGCCACAAACTTTGTCGTTTAAAACAATGTACATTTATTTTCTCCCAGTTTCCATGGTGAGGAGCCTAGCCATGGCTTAGCAGTCAGTGGTTCTCAACCTTCCTAATGCCGCGACCTTTTAATACAGTTCCTCATGTTGTGGTGAACCCCAATTTCATTGTTACAAATTGAACATAATTAAAGCATAGTGATTAATCACAAAAACAATATGTAAATTATATATGTGTTTTCCGATGGTCTTAAGCCACCCCTGTGAAAGGGTCGTTCAACCCTCAGGTTGAGAACCGCTGGGACTTAGCTGGATCTTTTGCTCTGGGTCTCACAAGGCTGCACTAAGGAGTCGACTGGTCTGCATTTCTTACTGAGGCTACTTTCTGCTCTTCTTTAAAGCTTATGTGGTTGTTGACACTCCCTTGTGGTTTTAGGAATCCTTCCAACCTCCTGCCCTTTCTTCTTAGCTGCCAGAGGCCCCTCAAATTTCCTTTGCACATGGTGCCCTCTCAAAGGTCCTCTCACAACATGGCCACTTCTTTCTGAAAGGCCAGCAGGAAAATCTCTCTGTTTAGTCTCTCTTTTACGGACTTTCAACTAATTAAGTACACCACCCACGATAATCTTTCTTTTGATGATCTGAGAATCAAATAATTTGGGATCTTTCGTCTACAGAATCCCTTTACTCTTGGCCATATAACATACCCCCGTCATGCGAGTGACTTCCCTGTATAATCACAGGTCCCATCCCTCCCACCTTCTCCCAGGAGAGTGGATGTTACATGGGAGCCCTCTTAGAATTCTTCCTCCCACAGGTTTTACTATTAGACAACCATCATAAAAACACCCCAAGTTAGAAAATGAATAGGAATACTCATTTGCTTGCCACTTTAGATGTTCAGAAACATTGACAATTCTCTGAAGCAGTCAGGTGATTTCTCATCCTTTTGCCTCCAGGAAATCGTGCTCTGCTACCTTGGTGCTGATCTATCCTGTAAGGAAAGTAAATTCCAGGAGCTCATTAACAACTCATTCCTAATGTTAGTTGAACTTTTCATCCTCTACAAAGAAAAAAAATTCTCCCTGCTGTGGTTTAAGTCAGTTAACACAATTATTGCCAGCACTGTGTAGAAAGATTGTAAGACAACTCTTCTGAAATGTAAAGGATTAAATTACTTCCAAATTAAGGTTTATATTTCATGAAAACTTAAGTCTCTCCTGAAATTATGTGCATTTCCCTGCCTGTATAAACTAGGTGATTTTGTAAAATCCTAACCTGCACCTGTTTTTTATACATATCCATAATGAATACCCCAGTTATAAAAGTATTAATGCAGAAATGTTCATGTAATGGAAAAAGCATCATGTATCCCTTATCATCAGTATATAGATTTAGGAGGATAGCTATGGCTTCTGTTTACAAAGAAAATACTATCATAAAATGCTTCTGCAAATTCTTAAGTACTGGGTACTCAGTATGTTTACTTTTAAAAAAGTGCCCTCCCTATCCTGTATACAGGTGCCCTGTGCATACCTAGTCATTTCCTTTGAAGTACTGCTGATTACCTGATTTGTTATACCACTAGCATTAATTAATTAGCTAACACCTGGGTATTCTGGTCAGAATAATTATCTAGTTCAGTGCTTTTCACATTAACTGTTCTAAAGGAATAGAGTTTATTTTTTTTTGTAAATTTCATATCCATTTCAAATGTATATTTTTGTAGAACAATGAAAATCAATTAATGGTAAAATGTAATTTTAAAAGATATGAACCATGTTCTCTTTTTATTATTATTATTTTTGGTCAATCCTCACCCAAGGATATTTTTTCCATTGATTTTTTTAGAGAGAGTGGAATGGAGGGAGGGTGTAAGGGAGAGAGAGAGAGAGATCAAGGGAGAGAGAAACATTGATGTGAGAGAGACACATCTATTAGTTGCCTCCTGCTCATGCCCCCACTCACCAGGAACAGGGATTGAACCTGAAACCCAGGTACATGCACTTGACTGGGAATCAAACCTGTGATCCTTTGGTTTGTAGCCTGATGCTCTGACCACTGCAGATACTGACCAGGGCTGAATCATGTTTTAAAATAATCAGATTTAGTAGTCATAGCATTACTTTTTCGAACAGTTATAAAAGTGTCTAAACACTCTATATTTCTATGCTTTTCTTTTTTTTAATTAAATCTTTATTGTTCAGATTATTACATTTGTTCCTCTTTTTCCCCCCCATAACTGCCCTCTACCCAGTTCCCACCCCACCCTCCTCCCTCACTCCCCATCCACTGTCTTCATCCATAGGTGCACAATTTTTGTCCAGTCCCTTTTCACATCCCCTTTGCCCCTTTCCCCCCAAGAATAGCCAGTCCATTCCCTTTCTATGTCCCTGATTCTATTATAATCACCAGTTCATTCTGTTCATCAGATTATTCACTTGATTTTCAGATTCTCTTGTTGATAGATGTGTATTTGTTGTTCATAATTTGTATCTTTACCTTTTTCTTCTTCTTTCTCTTCTTAAAGGATACCTTTCAGCATTTCATATAATACTGGTTTGGTGGTGATGAACTCCTTTAGCTTTTTCTTATCTGTGAAGCTCTTTATCTGACCTTCAATTCTAAATGATAGCTTTGCTGGATAAAGTAATCTTGGTTGTAGGTTCTTGGCATTCATCACTTTGAATATTTCTTGCCACTCCCTTCTGGCCTGCAAAGTTTCTGTTGAGAAATTAGCTGACATTCATATGGGTACTCCCTTGTAGGTAACTGACTTTCTTTCTCTTGCTGCTTTTAAGATTCTCTCTTTGTCTTTTGCTCTTGGCATTTTAATTATGATGTGTCTTGGTGTGGGCCTCTTTGGATTCCTTTTGTTTGGGGTTCTCTGCGTTTCCTGGACTTGTAAGTCTATTTCTTTCACCAGGTAGGGGAAGTTTTCTGTCATTATTTCTTCAAATAGGTTTTCAATATCTTGCTCTCTCTCATCTTCTGGCACCCCCATAATTCTGATGTTGGGAGGCTTGAAGCTGTCCCAGAGGCTCCTTACACTATCTTTGTATTTTTGGATTCTTTTTTCATTTTGCTTTTCTGGTTGGGTGTGTTTTGCTTCTCGTATTTCAAATCGTTGACTTGATTCTTGCAACCCTCTAGTCTGCTGTTGGGTGTCTGTATAATATTCTTTATTTCAGTCAGTGTATGCTAAATTTCTAGTTGGTCCTTTATCACAACCTCGAAGGTCTCATTAGATTTCTTGTAGATCTCATTAAGTTTATCGGCAGTTTCTAGAAAATTCTTGAAAAACCTTAAAAGTGTGGTTTTGAACTCTATATCCAGTAGTTTGCTTTCCTCCATTTTTGTCATTTGTGTCCTTTTTCTTTGTCTCTGCATTTTTTATGCTTCCCTGTGTTGATAAAGTGGTGTTCTGTGCTGAGTGTCCTCTAGGGCCCAGTGGTTCAGCCTCCCCAATTACCTGAGGAGGGCACTCTTGGTGCACCCCCTTGTGGGCTTTGTGCACATCTTGTTGTAGTTAAACCTTGATTGTTGTAGTTATCACTGGGAGGAATTGACCTCCAGGCCAATTGGCTGTGAGAATCAGCTGTGTCTGCAGTGGGAGAACTTCTGTGCTGGAGACACCCCTCTGGGGCAAGACTTGCTTCAGTGGGGCTTTGGTGCTCACTGAGTCTTCCCCCTCAATGTGTCCTTTATGGTTCCATGGAGCTGCAAACTGGATGGTCCCACTCTGACCTCTGGGTACACTGGCTCCTGGATCTCTAGGGAGGTGCTAATCTAGCCTCTGCCTTAGGCTATCCAGCAAAAGTCTCCCTGCAGGGCTTGGGCGGGGTGGGTCGCATGGGATCAACAGGGCGGGGCTAGCAGTTATGGCTGCTCTCAGAGGCTCCGCTTCTCAGTGTCTCAGCAATTGCTACAACCCCCTCTGAGAGAAAGCTGCCCTTGAGTTCCGACCGGTGCCAGACAGTCCCGCTTCTCCGGTATGAGTCTGGGTTCCCAGAGACTCGTCCGGAACTGGAGCTCAGAGCCTGAAACTCCCTCCCGATTGAAAACAGCAACCGCACCCTCAGCCGCCAGCCCGCTCTGCATGCACCTCCGCACCTTAGTATTTTACTTCAACACTGCGCCTCCTCTGAGTCTCGGTATGCTTTTCTCTTTCATTCTAGTTGTAGAATTTCTACTCAGCCAGCCTTCCTGTGGTTCTGGATGATGTCCGTTCCGTTGTTTAGTTGTATTTTTGAAGTGGTTGTGCGAAGCAGCGAACTCCGGTGTTTACATATGCCGCCATCTTGGTTTCTCAATTTCTATGCTTTTCTTGAGACATATCAGCAGAGTACAACCAGAGTAGCCTTAGTTTAATTGGTTTGCCTACTTAAGGTAACCAAATTACTGTTTTCAGCTTGAGAATGGAATAAAAAACAAACAAAACTAAAATAGAAGATTTTCTCATTAAGTGGTCTTTAAAAATGATATGCCCTATTTTAAAGCTTATCTTTGGTTTCGGCTATTGGATAACCTTTTTCCTCAAAGTAATCATAATGTTTTGGTTCGAAAGTAGCTGCCTATTTCAGATTGTCACATGTATAGTTTCTGAATAGAATTTTATGTTATTTACAAGAAATTTGACTTTTAGTGTATTCTCTTTAGGATGTTTGCTTTTTCCAATGAGTCTAAATGCTTGCTATAAGTGGAACGAATATCTTGGTACTGCAATGAAAGGAAGGACTGCCATACCTGAGGCAGGTTGCATCATTTTTACACTTTTTAAAAAATAATCTGAATAAAGTGTACTTGGCCTGTGAGACTAAGGTTGTATAAAAAAAATCTCTGTTGATATCTCAGATCTGATAGTGTCTGCAAAGTATAAAAGTATGACATTCTCACTGGATTGCAACACATCCGGAATCAAACAATATGACTCTTGCAAAAGGCAATTAAAAGTTTTCTAAGAGAGTTTCACGTGTTCACTTAGTAAGTATTGAGAATTGCAAAACTTTTTCATTTTGTAGACCCCGATTTCTCCTTAAGTATCTGTACTCATTGTAACTGAAATGTCTGAAAAAAAGTATTGATTTTTGACAGAGTTTCTTTCTGTTGTTTTCTCCTGGTTTGACTGGAAATTTTTTCTGACAGCCAGTGCCAAAAAAGTTCTCAAAGTGCATGTAGGATTTTACCTAATGAAACTGAGGCATGTAAAGTTATAGCAATAGACGGGAACAACAAGGTTGCCAGCTCTTTATTTTATGTTTTTCCGTGCAGTCTCTTCTGAGTTGTATCTGTCACTATACACTAATTCCAGAACTGTTGTCTCAAGGATAGAGTTTTCCAGGCTATTGAGACAGACTAGTTTCCTAAGAAAATTAGAACTTATGCGCTTTAAGGCTCTCTTGAAGGGTTCTTATTCTGTAGTTAGGTGGGTCACTTAAAGCTAATCGAATTAAACTAGATCTTTTTATAACGATGCTGCATCTCCGAGCTAATAGGATGTCAGATAAAGAGCAATGCCAGTGTGGACAGTACTAGACAAACTCTTGCTAAACTGGCCATCTAAGTAAGTGGTTTTCAGGATAAGATCACAAAAAATACTTGATTGATAAATTCCCTTACAGCATAACTTCATGGATCTTACATAGTAAAAATTATAGCTGTTTCTATGTAGTTTGAAATCCCCTTCACGAAAGAGAATGTGTAATTTACAACATTACAATGGCCACGGTTCTAAGAAATCTGCTGAAATCTTACTAGTGGAAACTGTCCTACCTTGGAAACCATTATAGTTAATTATTGCAATAAAATATTAATTATCATTACATTTGTATGTACATATTTAAAACCTCTTGGCAAGATGACCCTCATACATGAATATTTTAATTTAATGTATTTCAATTTTGCCAAAAATATAGCTGAGAATTTAAAATCAGATGCCACTGTCTTATAAACCTCCCAAGTAAAAAGTCAAGCATTATCTTCTTTGTGAGCAGTTTTATTTAGGGGTTGGTTAAGCCTTGTCCTTTGAACTGTAGGGAGCAACAGGAAGATAAAATATGCTTAAAGAAAATACATATGGACGAGACAACCCAAACATTTGCTGCATGTTTGAATTTTTATGAGGCCAGGACCTTGATTCCAAATTATCTATGAAATTATTCTGTTGACATCATATGGTCCTGAAATGAAACTCTGTGTTACTCACATTCCTGGCCATCTCATTTTTAATTAGGTGGTGATTTAAGGCATGTCTATGCATACATGATCTGATTACTTCTGAGCCAGCCCTTCCTCCAGGTGAGCACCCGGGAAGCGACAGGGCCATTATATTTAGTAGTGTAGGAGGCTGACACCAACTGTGTTGGAATGTGGGTTTGTGTCTGTGTGCTTCTCCTTCCCTATCCTTCTGCCACTACATTTATCTACTCATTTTCCAGTGGATCAAGTGCCCACAAGCTCTTCCTTGGTTGGTCAGATCTCTGCTTTTATCCTTCACCCACCCCCCCTTTGAATACATTCAGAAGAACTCTTCTTTCTCAAACCATTAGATAAACAGAATCTTTTTAGAGGCATCATTTTAAGTGGGGGTTAATTAGCACAGATAAATCCCTAGTGTGTAGGCCATATAAATGCAGACCATATTTTAAAGGAGGATTTTTCTGAAGTTCTGTCCTGGCTCCTGATTACAACTGCCAAGCACCATGTCAGAAGAGAACTATCTGGGTGATCTACTTCTGGAAGTTTGTTTACTAGTGTCTGGACAGAGTCATAGAACAAGTTTTGAGAGAATGATTTCTTGAGGTTTTCTCTCTAGATTCAGATACTATCCCTTAGAACATCAGATATTATTCTAAAGAAGTCATTAAGTCAGATATCAGTGGCACATAATAAAATGATGACAAGCTAAGCATGGTCAGTAAAGACCTACTATGGATATATGATATTTTATATAATAAAAGGCTAATATGCAAATCAACCAAACAGTGGAACAACAAACTGCCCCCCTGGTGGTCATTGTGCTCCCACAGGGGGAGCGCAGCTCAGCCAGAAGCTGAGCTCATGGCTGGCGAGCACAGCGGCAGTGGCAGGAGCCTCTCGCGCCTCCACGGTAGCACTAAGGATATCCTACTGGAATGGGCCTAAGCTGTCAGTCAGACATCCCTTTGGACTGTGAGAGGGTGCAGGCTGGGCTGAGGGACCCCCTCCCTCCCTGCCCTGAGTGTACAAATTTCGTGCACTGAGCCTCTAGTTTTATAATAAAGCAAGAGTGCTACTTATAAAAATACTGATGGAATAGCAGTCTGGTAGATTAAGAGGCACAGACTATTAGGATAAGGAGAGATGTTTTGAAGAACATGCCCTTGAAGAAGTGTGGCCCGATATTTTTTTTCTGCTCTGATTTTTCTATATTATGTCGATCTACATTGAAGATTGAAAATTTGTTCCACATACACATACTACACGTTTATCAAAGGCAAGGACTCTGCAAAATTGTTGTTGTATAAAATAAGGAAACATGGACCTAAAAACACTTAAAGCAGTTATTCCATAAAACGTATCACAGAGAAGATATTCTATCATTTTTAAGAGACAGAACTGGATTTGCTAATTACATCCAATTGGGTACATTTCTGAATGCTTTTCTCATGCTTTTATCTCACAATGAGAATCATTCTGTTTCTGGCCTTCATGATGTAGCAGGTTAAAAGCAGTGTTTTATTTTATAAAGAAAAGAAAACCAAGAGTTAGTAATGGGGTGAAAACTGGAAAAAAGAGGCTTTTGGAATCCTTAATTAATATGATATGCAATTCAGTTCGACTCATTTATGTTTCTTATTAATCCCCGGTCTCTCCTAAATTCAGACACAGCATGATAGACACGAGAATATTGTATTTTAATTTTATAATATTTGTTTGCATTTAATAATACTTTTATACTATTTATTAACAATTCATAATTTTAGAAAAATCAAATCATAGAAACTTGACTGAAAATAACTATTGAAGTCTATTAAAATACACCAAGGAAAGATAGTGTTGCAACAAAGATTTTATAGAAAGCCACTCCATTTTTCACATAATGTAGGCTAGGTTGCTCAAGCTTGGAACTACTGACATTTTGAACCAGACAGTTCTTTGTAATGGAGGCCTGTCATGTGCATTGTAGGATGTTAGTAGCATCCTTGGTCTCTGCCCTTGGTCACTACCAGTAACAACCCTGCCCAAGTCATGACAGTAAAAAAATACCTCCAGACATTGTCAAATGTCTCTTGTGGTGCAAAATCAGCCCTGGTTGGGAACCACTGACCTAAATGTAAATCGCACAATCAATTGACCTATGGTGTGTATTCCTGTTGCCAGTGGTGACTCTATCTGGCTCATTCCCAAAATACTTAAGTGGTGTTGGCATTTTGTTTTGTCACATCTGTGAGTTTTTTTCATTAACCCCAGAGAAGTATGCTTTTAAAAAAGGTAATTTGGATAGTTCAAAATATTTTCTAAATGTAACTGTTCAATGTAGTGCTTGGTGAAGCAAGAAGAATAATTATTTAACATGTAGTCAGATGTCCAGGGGTGAACTTCTCCAGTTCCCAGAGATCAGTGAGTTTCCTGAAGGAAAATGCTGACCGGCAGTGGAACATGTCTGTCTGTAACAGAGGTATTCTGCTACCTGCTCTTTCCTGCTGGGTTTGGAGCAGAAATGAGACAATCTTCTAGCCGGTCCTTGTGCACAAGGCATAAAATGCTTCATAGACACCAGAAATGCTGGACAGTTGCCAGGGTGGCCTGTGGGCAAACTGTAATTAATATGGACACTCTTGTTAGGGGTGTCTGTTTCACCTGGGAAAGCTGTGTAGTAAGCTAATGAAGATTTTCTTGGCTGAAAGGACTCCCTATTTTAAGGGGGAAATAATGAACAGGGACCTCCCCCACGACCCCTGTTCCCCAAACAATATGAGCACTGTTGGGACAAACTTACTCTACTGCAAAGCGCTATTTGTAGATGTATTGGTATAGTGTTCTGTCTTATGGTGCTTTGAAATTTTATAGGGCTGGTCTGGACTGATCATACACCAAAAATATCTTGATGAGTATGAAAAGAACACCAGGCATTGCTGCTCATCCACTTGCACTGTAAATGGAGACGGGCTACATTCTGGTTTGTTCTCTTTTAGGACAGTGTACTTACAAGAGTGACAATACGATGTGGTGTAGTGTAGAAATGGTAATCCTGCCGAGCACTCGGGGCATTAATTAGAAAGGAATGCTGTGACAAGGGGGAAATGGAAACCCAGAGTCTCTGGTCCAAGATCAAGGAGAATTTCTCTGCGTGTTGTTTTCCTGTCTGCAAAGAAATAATACAGTATTTTATCTTTTTAGTTGATTGGGCTTAAACGGGGCTCTTGAAGTATTTCAGATTCATCCTACTCTAGCTGACTTAGGAGAGCCTAGAAAGATCCACTTTTGTGTCTCCTTTTCATGTAGTCCTCTCTCTGATACCTCTCTAATACTTAACCATTTTGTTAAAAAAAAATAACTATATTGCACTTTCACTGGATGCAAAATCTAGTGCATTTTCACCCATTTTCTCCTTTCTTTATGTAGTCAGTATTCATACATGAGCATAATACTCCCTGCCTTTCCCTTTTGCTACTACAGACAAGTATGGTAAAAAGTATCCTGTAATGACCAGCATTTTATTTCAGCCCAGCTCTTCCTTTTGTTAACCCTTGTGTTGGGTTTGACTAGGACCCTTTTGGTTTCTGCCTGTTATCCATCCTAATGGTTAATAATGACCTTTCACTCTCAAAAGTATCCAGGTTCAGACAACATATGTTTACCCTGTGTTCAAGCTATATCATCAGCATGTTGTACGGTGTAATCCAATTTATGGTGTCATCGTTAGGAAGTTTAGATTACATTTAAAAAATTTATATATGGAACATGTAGTGGAAATTGTGAGTATTAATAAACTTCTATACATATGCCTGGATTGTGGATACATTAAAATGACTTAGAAACACTTGTCTTTATCTTCTTCATGTCCTGGATATGTTTTTTTCTCTTAAGTCCCTTAAGAAATGAGATATTTGCTATATATTCCACAACAGCAGTTTAAAAGTTTTAAGTAGCTGTGAATTACTAAGTTATGCAAACCATTAATAGGAAGAACAACCTGATTTATTCATTACCTGTGAGATTGCTTTTTGAATCCCTTTGAGTTGAGATATGGCTTTTCCAAAATCTATATGTTGAAGTTCTAACCCCCAGAATCTCAGAGTGTATGTGCCCTTATTTAGAAATAGGGTCTTTGCAGATGTAATTAGTTAGGATTAGGTCATTCTGGGGTAAGATGGGCTATAATCCAATATGGCATATGTACCTTAAGAAGGGAAAATTTGGGCACACACACACACACACACACACACGGAGAACGCCACAGGAAGAGAGGAATGATGCTGCCACAGGCCAAGAAACTACCAGAATCTGCGAGAGAGGCCTAGAGCAGACCCTTCCCTAGTGCCTCCAGAGGAGCTTGGCCGTCCTGACACCTTGGTCTTGGTTTTCTAGCCCCCAGAACTATAAGACCACAGGTTTCTGTTATTCTAAGCCACCCAGTTTGAAGTACTTTGTTGGAAATCCCAGCACAGACTCCATCCCCTGTTGGGATGGTCATGACGTCATATTCAGTCATACTGTCGAGCATATTGTCATCATATATAATTACTACAGTGGTTTCATTTTCCATGAGACACCACTGAAAACAATTCCTTTAGGACACTTACTGATGAATGCTCTTTCTATTTATACTCCCTAACATACTCAGTGTAGGTTGTCTTTCAGGCAAAACTTCAAGGCAATTATATGAAGCTCCCGGACTTGAGGTCTATGGAGTTTTTCTAGCCTTCTCTTACCAAGAGAGACTTATATCTGGTGCTTTGTCCTGTGCTCCTTCCTCTTTGGCACAGCATCAATGTATTTGCTCCAGGTTTGGAAAACGTGTGACGGGTGAATAGCATGATTCTTGCCAGACAAACTTCCCAAGAAATAAAGAGAACCCTTAGGCTTTTAAAGATTTGTTTATTTAAAAAAAAAAAAGAGGCTAATTTGGAAAGTTTTTTCTTCTTCTAAAATAACATAATGTGGGTATAGTACTTTTACTTTGGGACCTTTTAAGTTTGAATAGTATGAGTTTGTTAACATGTACATTTTTAGGATGCTAATGATGCAATTATAAATACAAACATGTGGCTATAACCAGTGCATTGAACACACAATTTCACAGAGGTGTGCACTCCAGGGTGTGTTGTCTTGTAGAATCAGAGGTCAGGCTCACTTGGAGCTATTAGTGCTAGTACTGTGTTCACCTTCTTAAAGAAAACATTTTTATGATAAACATGCTGGACACATACACCTCCCTAGAATGGATCAAAATCTCTTATAGGCTGAATCAATACTGTAGATATTCTCTTTCAGGACTTGACACTCTTTTCACCCTGTCCTCCCTGGATTAGAATGCTGGAGTCGTGCTTTTAATTCTCATTGCTACCCTTGCTTCCCACAAATTACTACTCAATATTTCATTGTCTGGCATTATGTTTGGTGGGTTTTCCCCACTATTTTTTCTACTCTGTTTTATGCTTCATTTAACGAGCTCTGTAATGTGTGTAGGGTCACTTGGACCTTTGGTTTTTGTACTAGACATGGGTGCAGGTGGACAGTGCTTGATGTCTCAGTTGCCATTTCCTTATCACTAAACTACGTTCAAATGCTCTCTCTTACCTAGCTCACTGTGTTGCTGTGACAGTCACACAGGCAATGTATATGTGAATACATTGACACTCCAGAGAACAGTATTGCCATGTGATATTATACTGTTCATTTTCCCCACTAAGCCAATGTGTTGGATCTGTGTAACATTTAACTTGCCATGAAGGTTAGTGGTTGGCCTCTTTTTCAGAACCTTGCTTTTTCTGAATGTATATTGTATTTGACATGCAGTTTAGATACCATCTAGTGTAGACACCAGCGTTTGTATTGCTATGATTATAGAGTGGTGACTTAGTTACAATTACATCTTGGTTTATTATTCTAGTATTTTATTGGGTAAAATTCTGACTGATGGGTTAGAGTAAAGTAAGTTATAAATGTTATTCATGATAATCTATCCTCATTAATAAAATAATTCAATGCATAATCTCATTATATGTATGTATATCTATAATATATGCATATATACCATATGTGTATATATGATATTCATGTGTAGATACTCATAACATTAATAAAATAATAAGTATTGCCAACCATGGCCCAGGCAATATGTTAGTTCCTAAAGAAACAAAGTTAATAGAACAAGATTGTACCTTAGATAATTTCTAGGATAATTATAACAATATTTAACATTTAATCATTTGCATGTACTATCTTAAAGCTTTATTTTATTTTTATTAATTTTTTTCTAAAATACTTTGGGTTTACAAGTGTTATGATAGTAATTAAGAAGATACGGTACATATATACTATGGAAACTACTCAGCCATAAGAAAAGATGAAATATTGCCATTTTACGACTACATGGATGGACCTTGAGGATACTATGCCAAGAGTAATAACTCAGTCAGAAAAAGCTAAGAATCATGTGATTTCACTCATATGTGGGATATAAAAGTGAAACCCATTGACACAGACAGACAGCAGTAGGGTAGTTAGTTGCCAGAGGGAAGGGGCTTGGGGGGCGGTGGCTAATGGTAAAGCGAGCCAAGTATATGGGGTTGGGAAATGATTTGACTTTGGGTGGTAGGCATACAGTGCAATATACAGATCATATACAATAGAAATGTACATTTGAAACCTATATGACCCCATTAACCAATGTCACCCTAATAAATTTAATAAAATTAAAAAAAAGAATTAAATCTCAGTAAGTTTTTTTCTAGAAATTGTGCATAATAGGATAAGCTTCATTTATTTTTCTAGGGAATAATGGGGCTTTAGAGCCAAACCCATCAGCTATTGTTCTGGAGCTCCTCAGGGAGGTGCGGGTCATAAGCATGAGGCACATACAGCCAGGCAGGGTTGGGAAGACCTCCGCCCAGGCCTGAAAATGCAGACACATTGCTTCTTGGGCCGAGAAGTCAGGGCATGAGTAGAAATAAACTTGCTGATGACCCATTTTCCTTTAGGTAAATGTTAGATATTTTAGAAGGAAAATTAGTAAGTCCATACAAAGTTTCTTTTGCACAGATATATATATAAAAAGAGTGGCTCCTCTTTCAAAATATAGAAGATAAAATTGATTAAGAAATGTCCAATTAAGAACTGTCCAGAAAAGTTATCTCAGAAATACTAATGCAGTCTTTGAAAATCTGTTAGAGTGTAAAACAGACACACATATATATGTGGACTAATTCAAATAACATTATTTCTTTAATTTTTATGAGAAAGTGATTATAGTTAAAATAATTTAACAAATGAAATACTTCACTTTTAGCAAATGTTAATACTTATTTAAGTGACTTATAAGCATTTTAGAGCCTTTTTCTCTCATCATTTTGCATCTCTGAAACAACTAGGGAAATGTTTCAGTTAATTCTGAATTTTACAAAATGTTTTGATAATCTTGAGGGGGCTGTATAATTTTCCCCTAAATAGACTTTTTGAATTTCTAGTATTTGTTTTTACATAGGTTTCTGCATAATTTTCCACATTTATATCAAGGATTGGATATTTTCTGGCCTAAAGAGTAAGGTGAGAAGCAGTTTAGTCCATTTTTCAAAAATAAAACTAGTGCTTAGCAGATTAACAACTGATTTTTATCTTTGAGAACCAAATCAGAAGGAAAGGGTTACAAGCATAGAGAGCCTGAAACACAAATACAAACAAATAATTGGAGCCCCGAACAGTCTCTGGGACGAATGATCTAGAGCCCAGAAGTGAGATGAGGCCATTTTTTTTTTTTAAATCAACATTTACTTAAAAAAAAAAAAAAATATATATATATATATATATATATATATATATATATATATATATATATAAAATTGATTTTTTTACAGAGAGGAAGGGAGAGGGACAGAGAGTCAGAAACATCGATGAGAGAGAAACATCGATCAGCTGCCTCCTGCACCCCCGCCCCCCCCCCTGCGCCCTCCCCCCTGCGCCCCCCCCCCCACTGGGGATGTGCCCGCGACCACAGTACATGCCCTTGACCTAACCCCCCCCCCCCCCACTGGGGATGTGCCCGCGACCACAGTACATGCCCTTGACCGGAATCGAACCTGGGACCCTTCAGTCCGCAGGCCGACGCTCTATCCACTGAGCCAAACCGGTTATGGCTCAACATTTACTTTTTACGATTACTTCTCATGTATTCAGTACATGGGTGGCAACTCAATTACATTGTTTGAGATTTAGTCCCTGACTTGACTGTGGTTTAATTTACACTTTTTCAACTTTACCAAGATGCGAAAACCATACCCAAACCTCACATCAGAGTTTGAATTTTGATCTTCTCCCAGGCTGGTGATATGTGGTAGGATGCTCTCTGGTAATGCTGGGCAGGGGCAGGGAACACAGATCCCAGTGAGCTGATGTCATGGGTGAACGCCCGAGACTCCGCAGCATACTGTGTTGCCAGTGGTTTTGCGTGTTGTGTTTTCACATGCCATCATGTGTGTAAAACACCCATCTGCGGATCCTGCTTCTGATGAGGAGAAGAGGAAGGCAATTATTATAAGGATAATGGTGCGTGTGTTAGTTTTGGCTAGAGGTAAGGAATTTAACACCTTGAGGGACTTTCATTGTCTATGAAATAATTTCAACTTATCAAAGTTAGACATCTCTTGTGAGAAATGTACCAAAATGCAAACGTTGCTCTAGTGAGGTTTACTACTCAGGAAAAATAATTCCCAGGATATTTTCTACCCCTGTTAGCTCCTCTGTACTATGTGCCAGAAAAATGGGCAGAGGCAAGGTGTCCACATACCTGTATAGAAAAAAAGGCTTTGAGATTTTGGATTCTTGGATGTGAATATTATATGCCTATTTAATAATGTCAACAGCAGTTTAAATAATATGCTTCTTGATTTTTTGATCATTAACTACTTACTGAATAAGAAATTGTTGTTGGAAATAAACATAATTGCTAGCATTTATTGAGTGCCAGGTGTCAGGTAGTATGCTAGTGTTTTATTTATTTCATTCTGACCTCAACCCAGCAGACATTACTTTTCTCTTTTATAGATGAAGAAGACTAAGCTGAGGTCCTGAGCAGTTGAATAACCTGACTGCACTGCATAGATGGTGATAGTGGGATAGAAATACAATTCTGGCCTGTCTGATTCCAGACTTTCAGCCACAAAATTATATTGCCTTCTCATGCAGAACTGCTCAGGTGCCAGGCATTTAAAATAGCATTTAAAATAAGGTTGACTGTATTTGGGTCATTGAATATGTTCTTAGGCAGGCTATAGTTTTTCTTTATCAACACCAGTGATTGTTAAATGGAGGGCATTTAAACTACCATTTCTCTAATGACTTTTAACTCTTGTATTTTAAATAAGAGTCCATACAATGGAATAAACATTTTTTCCATTACAGCATGTGAAAGAAATCTTCAAAGCAAAAAATAGGCAAGTGAATATCAAAGAAGCTTCTTTTAGAATGTAATCCTATCTATGAGAGAGTAGTCATGAAAGATTGAAAAAGATTCTCTTTGTGATTATGCATTTGAAACAGCTGGAATGAATTCTGACATGATCGACATTATTGAGGATCATTTCTGCAAGTGAGGGATACAGAACGTTAAAGACTCATCGCTTGGTCCTGAGGTCACCTGCTTCTTAACAGACTAAAATAGAAGAGAACAAGTGTTAAGAATTCATCCTGCCTTCCCAATGCTTTTGTAGCTTTATTTTTAGAGCTCTGCTAGCAGCAGTTGGGAGCATTGTTTGCCCCTAAGCGCTTGCTCAGTCAGACTCACTCTCTCCCTTGCAGTCTTCGCCTCCTCCTCCTTTGACAGGTGTGAGGGACTTCCTAAGTGTTGCAAGCTAGTCATCTGGCACCAGCCACCCAGATATAGCTTGCACCTTCAGCCCACTGAGGTCATAAGAGAGGTAATTTTTCTTGTGCATGTGAACATGTATAAATTTTTTTGTAAGGCTAAGCCGATCAGAATGAAAGGGTGTTGGATAGATAGTGGTGCAGGATAAAAAATTTAATAAAGAATGGATTAGATAAACTGCCATGATGGATTGATTCATAAGGAAAGAATGAAAAGGAATATGTCAGTGGCTTTCTTACAAAACCTAAGCGATCAGAAATGCCCCAAACCACACAATAATACCAGTTTTTGTGATAAAAGCAGAACACACTTATTATTATAAAAATTGTGCATGTGTGTGTATGTTTCTGAAGAAATTAGAGAAACTATTACATAGAGATTTACCCATAATATGCTGTTTATTCAAGACAAACTAAGTGTAGCAATTTAAATATTTATAGCCCAGGGAACAATAGGGACAGAAGAGATCTTGGACCAGCGGTTCTCAACGTGTGGGTCGCGACCCCTTTGGCGGTCGAACGACCCTTTCACAGGGGTCGCCTAAGACCATCCTGCATATCAGATATTTACATTACGATTCATAACAGTAGCAACATTACAGTTATGAAGTAGCAACGAACATAATTTTATGGTTGGGTCACAACATGAGGAACTATATTTAAAGGGCCAGAAGGTTGAGAACCACTGTCTTAGACAATGACTTTCTCAGGAAAGTCATGAACTGTTGGCAGTTCATGCTATTCCTTGGAATTATGGGAGATACAGTGGTTTTTATTGCACATATTATACAAGGTAACACAGCAGATACACATTTGAATCACCTGGGAAGTTTTCAAAAGTTACAAGTTCTTAGGTTCTACTCTAGAGACTCTGATAATTGGCTTGGCATTTGTATTAAAAAAAAAAAATCTCCCTGGATGATTTTATTGTGCAGCCAGGGTAGAGAGCCATTGACTTAGAAAACTCAACAGGAAAGTTGTGCTTTCAGAATTACATATCTCTAATTATACTTGGCTTCGATGACCTGTGGAATATAACATATTTTCAGACACACTAGCATTAAAAAATAGGATTTCGTTATCCAATAATCTATTCATGAGTTAATCAAATATGTGTTCAATGCCTACCATGGAAGAGGACATTGATGGAGAGAGAGCCTAAGGGATCCAGCATTTTATTTCTTCTCAAAGAATTTATAATCTGGGGAGTAATAGATATATCTTAGGAAGTAATCAATGTTCTAAAGCTGTATGTGCTTCGCAGCAATGCCCAGTAGTGATAAAGTGAATGGAGGAAGAGTAACAACTCTGGGCTCATGTGGTCATGGAGAGTTCATAGAAGGTTTGCAATCCTCCCCATCGCAGCTTTTCTTTTAAAGCCTTTAAAGCTGCAGTCTCTGAAGTTTTGTTAGCAGCTTAAAAGTGCTGAGACCCAGATCTATCTGGTCTTCTCCCTGTAGATACTAGTAAAATCTCCTCATTGAATTACATTGTCTTGGGACCACCCTTAACTAGCTGATTACCCCTAGTGTTTACAACTGCTTTGAACTTGAATATGAAGTTTATCTAAAATAAACTAGCTTTTGATCAGGCCTTACAGAATGAACAGAATTTAGGTGCAATTACAGTAGGTTGAATTTTCTCTGCTCCAGATTAGCAGGGGGACCATATTAAACAAAAGTAAAGAGTATACAACCTGATTGCAAAAGGAAGGTTATTGCAATAGAAACAAGCTCATACAGTTCCTCTTCCATGTGCTCTATGTTAGATGCATTTTTATTATTATCTTATGTTTACAACTTTTGTCAGGTATTAGATTAATTTTTTTTAATAAAAAGAGAGGTTCAAAGAGTTTATAATATCAAACATTAGTAAGTAATCAAGTCAAGTTTCCAACACAGTCCAGTAGCCACTCTGATATCAAAAGCAGTGCTCTTTCCACTCTGCTGCGTCTCCTTGTATAAACGAATAATGGGAAGAGACCAAAAGCAGGTAGAGGAAGAAGGTGGCTTGTGGAATCCTTGAATACAAATTCAAAGAAAGGATTTCATCCTGAGGGAAGAAGGGAGTCATTCAATATTTTTGCAGGGGGTATATATTGTGGAAGGCTAAACAGTCAGGGAATTACTTACTGAACACATTGTATTCTACACAGTATCTGATCCCAGGGAGGAGAGTTGAATTAATGAGTGTTTTTAATCAAGAAGTTTCTTTGTAATATGTTGTGCTAAAACATTTTTGAGTGAAAGAGAAATAAGATACAGCCTCCACCCTCTATATATCTTGTTGTTGAATTAGCCTATTGGATAATTGGGCCCTTCTGGGTGTTTTTGTACTTCCAACTGTGGCATGATGGGTTCCAGGGGAAGGAGGCTATGCTGGGATCATCAAGCTTTCTGTAGTGGTCCATCAGAAGGTCTCTACTCAAGTTGAGAAGTGGAAGATGAAAAGACAGAAAGGAAGAGTGTCTGTGATTTTTGAACCTTTATGTTTTGTTTCACACAAACTTCTTAAAAATAGTTCTGTCACCATGAGTTAATATATAGCACGCTGTGACATTCCAGTGTTCCAGATGAAATTAATTTTTACTTTGAGTGTTTCTCATTGTGTACAACATTCTCTTTATGAAATATTTGATATGTAGGACTCTGAAAGATACTGTGAGAAGTTATGAGAAGAGGGATTATATAAAGCAAGAGGTAAACAAATTATATATTAAATTATATGATATTTTTATTTGTGGCAAAGATCCACTAAATTTGACCATGTTTTTTTTTAAAAAAATATGTTTTTATTGATTTCAGAGAGAGGAAGGGAAAAGGAGCGAGAGATAGAAACATCAATGATGAGAATCATTGATTGGCTGCCTCCTACTTACCTCCAGTGGGGACTGAGCCCAAAACCCAGGCATGTGCCCTGACTGGGAATCGAATCGATCTCCTGCTTCATGGGTCAACACTCAACCACTGAGCCACACCAGCTGGGCTTGACCAACATGTTTTTTGAACTGTCTTTCTGGATGGCTGACATTCTTTGAAGAAAAACTATCTACCATTAATTATCAATATTAAGGCCAGACCACAGAGAAAAACTGACCTCATGAAGTATTAAGCTCTTTTTCTGGGCATTTTTAGTACCATTCTCTGACCCAATCTGTGTGCACTGCACCTCTGATTGAGTAGAGGAGAGGGCTGTGAAGTTTGTTTCTAAGGTATCCTTAAATCCTATGGGTTGAAAACATTATCTATAGCCTAGGCATAAAATCTGTCTTATTTGTAATAATTATTGCTGTTTTTAAACTGTATGTCAACGTCATTCTTATTAATAAACTAGAGCCTGGTGCATGAAATTCGTGCACGGGTAGGGTCCCTAGGCCAGGCCGGGGATCAGGGCCAATTGGGGCTTTTCAGCTGCCAGCTGGGGCTTTCCTTCCCCTGCTGCCAGCCGGGGCCTGCCTTCATTCCGCACTGCTCCCCCCCCCCCCCGCCCCCATGGTCAGTGCACATCATAGTGAGCGATAGAACTCCCAGTCTCCTGGTCGAACTCCCACAGGGACACTTTGCATATTAGCCTGTTATATACTAGTATATAGATTATACTTGGGCATGTGCAGTTCATATATTTTTCTGCTAAAGCAAATTCTAATTTATAATGTTAATCAAGAAAAATTCATTAAATAAGTGCGCAAGGACATCAGTAATCTTCCCATATTCGGGGATACAGAAGATGTACATTTTATAGCGATATTGAAATATCAGATATTTTGTGCATGATTATTTTACTTATCTAGTGATATAAAGAACTCAAAACCAAGTAAAGACTCTCAAATATGGATGTCAAATCTATTCCCCATTGCCTGTTTGAATATCAAATATATTTCCATAACACTTGCAACATGAGCTCACACACCTAGTGTGTGTGTTGTCTTGTGGTAACATTGCTTAAGGTGGTAGGCAGATCCCTCAGAAAATGCCTGAACAAAGAGTTGAAGACAACTGGCAGGCAGCTGTTAAATTAAGCCATGCTGGAATTCTCTCTGTGTCAGTCACATTCTTCAGATGGACAAAAGACTTATACATTAACAGATCTGCCTTATTGGCCTCCTTATAATATTTTTAGAGGTGTAGTAAATAGGATATTTGATCTTTAAGGTTACTTTTTATATATGTGGGCCTGACATTTGAAATTACTTAAACATAATTTATTATAGTAATTGAACATCTACAGTATGTTTTAAAATAACTTCCTGGATAAAGTTGAAAAGAAAGTGGAAAATCTAAAAATAATAGTGAGACAGCCCTTGCTGGTTTGGCTCAGTGGATAAAGCATCGGCCTATGGACTGAAGGGGTCCCGGGTTCAATTCCAGTCAAGGGTACATGCCTGGGTTGCAGGCCTGATCCCCAATAGGGGACATGCAGGAGGTAGCCGATCAATAATTCTCTCTTATCACTGATGTTTCTATCTCTCTCTCTCCCTCTCCTTCTCTGAAATCAATAAAAATATATTAAAAAAATAAAAATAATAGTGAGACAAAAAAAAAATCCAAGTAAAATAGATAAGGATTTACAGGGGGAAAAAAAAAAAAGTGGTGCAGTGATTTCTGAGCCAGGGCTTCTCTAAAATAAGTAAAACAAAACAAAACAAAAATACTTTATTTATTTGAGTAGTTTTAGGTTCACAGCACAATTGAGAGAGAGTTCAGAGATTTTCCATACAGCCCCTGCCCCTACACATCATAGCCTCGCAGAGCCTCCCCATTTTCAACATCCTTTTCCTTGTATGTGTTGCATAAGCATCCACACTAGAAACCCAGGAAGGAAAGAGCTGAGGATGTGACTCCGATGGTAGGCTGGGGAAGGGCTTCCAACAAACACCGCTTCAACTATAATCCCGACACTTGAAAGGTAGTTCTACTTACTCAGATCTGATCATTTGCACTACGTAATACATAAGTACATACTGAGCCGTGTTCCTTAGAATCCGCTCTGAATTCCACAGGCAACATTGCTACTGGCCACTCAGCCGCAGTGTGAATTCCTAGACTTTGTCCTTCATTTTCCTCCTGACCATCTCCTATAGTTTTAGACAGTCTGGTTTTCTCTTTTTCTTTTAGGTGGTGACTGGAGTGTTGCAATGCCTTTACTTAGAAATAATTTCTCAGCTTTAGAAATATGACTGTTTGCATACATTTAACTTATTTGTATATCTTAGTTTGTATGATTTTAAACCTTGATTTTGTTTTTTAATTATTCTTCTAAATTTTAATATACATACTTCATAATACATTTAAAGAGAAAATGTGTTGTCTATTATTTTCATGCTATAATTATCTTAATTAGACATACTCCTTCACTTTAAAAATTTATTTTTCTTTTTTCTTTTTTCGTTATTGATTAAGGTATTACATATGTATCCTTATTCCCCCATTGCTCCCCCACCCTAGTGTCTGTCTGTGTCCATTGGTTAGGCTTATATGCCTGCATACAAGTCCTTTGGTTGATCTCTCCTGCTTCCCCCCACCCTCCCCTGCCTTCCCTCTGAGGTTTGATGGTCTGATCGATTCTTCTCTGTCTCTGGATCTGTTTTTGTTCATTAGCTTATGTTCATTATATTCCACTTTCTGAGAGCATTTGTCATTCAGCATTGACCATATTTTCTGATCAGAACCCTGAAAGCAGTGATATGAAATGACTAACCAGATAATTTTAAAAATGGCAAAGAGAATATCAGTCTCTTTTCTAACCCGATGTTCTTTGCTAACCCGCCCATTTTACCTTGACAAGTGTTGTTATAATGCCACCGGAATTTTACTTAACCAGTTTTGAAACACTGTCTCTCAGAGAGAGTAATTCTCAGAATCAGCTGCCTCCGAAAAGGCAAGTGTCTTGGGTGCTTTGGAGTTTTCTATCTAGATCTCCACTTGCTGTCTCAAGTAAATATAGAGTCTGTCCTTGAGCGGCAGCAACAAATGCTGAAACCTAATCCTACATGCCCAGCGCTCTGATGGGCCATATTTGGCCAATCACTGCTCTCCCTGGACTTCACTGGTCCAGCGAATATCTTTTCTGCTGACTACAGAGGGAGGCGTAGGCCACAGTCTCATGGTTTACTTTTCTGCCTGTGTAAAATTAGTAGTACGGACTGAGAGTGTGAAGTAATGAGTTAGTATTAAAAGTTGCCTAATGGTGCCAGAATGTGAACGTGAGCTTGGCTTTCAGTCACTATTCTGTCACACATACAAAAGCAAGTATGCAAGATATAGAACTACATTTATTCCCCTATAATTGAACTTCATTTTAAATTTGAGCCGTCTTTAAGAATGATACTTAAAACTAACAGTCAGTTTAAGGGTTCTTCACTAAACCATTTCAAGCTCGAGTGGCAATTCAGATCTGAGGAGGGCCTGTGCAGTTCCTAGACTTTGGGTTGGAAAGGTTCATCTAGCATCCTTTGAAATGAAGCTAATCTGTCTAGACCTTTGTCCCTACTGCAGATCCTAAGATATGCATGTTCCTGCACTTGTCAAAGTCACTCTGTGTCAAGAGGTTCCTTCAGGTCACCGGCCTCTGTCCGCCACTTCATGTCTCCCTTTTGGCCAGAATTTCGAGAACTTATTTAGAACTCCCATCAACCATCCAAGAATTTGACTCTGGTCTGTGTACTTCATGTTCTTTGCTTACTAACTCAATGTAGGAATTGGAAGTGGGGGAAGGGGCAGGAAAAGGGGGAGAAAACAGTGTATTCTCACTTAACAACACTAAGTCTTATCCCTCACACTTAAAAAAACTATTCAGCACTTAATAGTATTAATATATTTTCTCAGGAATTGTGTACCTGAAACCTGTATAATTTTGCTAACCAGTGTCACCCCAATAAATTCAATAATAAGGAAAAACAAAAATAAAACAAAGCCTTTTGTTTCTTTTACTGAGTTGATTGAAAATGACAACTAAATCCTGTTCACCCATCTAAACTTACAATTCTACTCTGACACTTACTATATTAATTCCCAACTTAATTTTCTCTAGCATATAGAAATACTTAATATTTAGTTAATATAGTTATCTAAATAATATATTTTGCTTGTGTCCTAAATTTTCTAATTTCTTTGTTTTCCTTAATCTTAAATGCAAGCTTTAGAATAAATACAATGTGGTACTTAGTAGCTATGCCCAAGAGAGCTCAGTACCTAGTAGATATTCTTATAAATAGATTTTCCCTTCTGGAAAAATTTATTTAAGTCTTAGTTTCTATTACATTAAAATAATTTCAGAATGTACATCTTTTTGTTTGTTTGTTACATTGAAGTAAAATACCCAAGAGATTCAATATCATTTTTAATTCTGTTTCCTAATTTAAAATGTATATCTTATTAGCTCCTCTTTTCATTTGTTTGTAATTTTGTTAGTAAGGTATGGAATTATTATTTGAACAATTGCATAACTTGAACACACCTGTGTAGCCTTCAGCATGGATTATACATTTTTATTTGCAAGAATATATTTAACATTTTTGTGTGTAAGAATTCAGCATTTCTCTATTGAAAGATGACCTTCATTTCCATTACTTCATTAAAATAGTACATATCTGCATATATGTCAAAATTTCACATGCAGATGTTGTTTCAAGGTAATTCAAGTGTCGTTGCCCTTTTACATTTTTGTTTGTAGTCTATCATTTTATTATTCAAATCTTTCAGGACTGAGCTGGAATACTGATTATTTATAACTTCATATTTACAAAATTCATGCAAATTGATAATATAATCAAATTGATATCACTTCTGAATTATTACCAAAAAAGGGGGGACATTATCTTTCAGTGAGAGAGCTAATACATGTATATCTTGTCTTTGCGGTTTCCTGATGACTTATAGAGTCACCTGACCATTTACATCCAAGGAGAAACATTTGTAAGTAGAATTTTTGTATCGACTTGGGATAGGATTCAATAATTTTTTTCCTGAGGCATTTAGAGTTCATGTATTGTTTTTATATATTCTCTCAAGTGTAATAAATTTATTCCTTGTAAGCTGATAGTGATTAAGCATTGTAAACTGATAGTGAGCCCTTATAGGGTTATCCTATCTAATAAAAGAGAAACATGGTAATTGGCGTACGACCGCTACCCTTCCCATTGGCTAATCAGCGAGATATGCAAATTAACTGCCAGCCAAGATGGCGGCCGGCAGCCAGGCAGCTTGAAATTAACATGAGGCTTGCTTGCTTCAGTGACGGAGGAAACCAACGTTCCCCGCCTGCCGCTGCAGGCCTCTGAGCTGCAACTCTAAGCAACTATGTAAGAAATATAGAAGCTAAACAAAACCCCAGAAACCTGCTTTAGTCCGCTGGGCTTCAGCCAGTAGGATCGCAACATTATAAGCAAAGGCCAGAAACCTACTTTCAGCAGTGGAGGAAAAGAGCTGGAGCCAAGCCTCAAAGCTAAAGCTGGCCCAGAATAAAAAAAAAAAAAAAAAAGGAAAAAAGGAGCGGTTGGGAGCTTCAGTCACCCCCAGCCTGAAAACAGCCCTCAGCCCCTCACCCAGACTGGCCAGGCACCCCAGTGGGGACCCCCACCCTGAAGGGTGTGTGACCAGCTGCAAACAGCCATCATCCCCTCACCTAGGCTGGCCAGGCATCCCAGTGGGGACCCCCACCCTGATCCATGACACCCTTCAGGGCAAACCAGCCGGCACCCACCCGTGCACCAGGCCTCTACCCTATATAGTAAAAGGGTAATATGCCTCCCAGCACCGGGATCAGCGTGAGAGGGGGCAGTGCCCAAACCCCCTGATCGCCCTGGGGCTCTGTGTATGACAGGGAGTGGGGCCACAACCTCCCTATCCACCTTATTCTGTTCATGACAGCGGAAGGCGCCCCAACCCCCTGATCAGCCCTGCTCTGTGCCTGATAGGGGGGCGCTCCCAAACCCCCTGATCGCCCTGCGGCTCTGTGTGTGATAGGGTGTGGCGCCCCAACCCCCTGATTGGCCCTGCTCTCTGTTTGACAGGGTGGGGTGCCCCAACACCCCCCCCCCCATGGGCCCTGCTCTGTGTGTGACGGGGTAGAGCCATAACCTCCCCATCGGCCCTGTCCTGAGTGTGAGAGTGGCGGCGCCCCAACCCCCTGATCAGCCCTGCTCTATGGGTGATAGAGGGCAGCGCCCCAACCCCCTGATGGGCCCTGCTCTGTGCATGATAGGGGGCAGTGCCCCAACCCCCTGATTGGCCCTGCTCTGTGCGTGACAGGGTATAGAGCCCCAACCCCCCTGATGGGCCCTGCTCTTTGAGTGACAGGGGGAAGTGTCCCAACCCCCTGATTGGCCCTGCTCTCTGCGTGACAGGGTGGTGCCGCAACCTCCCCATCGACCCTGCCTTGAGTGTGACGGGGGGCGGTGCCCCAACCCCCCAATCGGCCCTACCCTGAGTGTGACTGAGGGTGGCATCCCAACCTCCCGATCGCCCTGCTCTGTGCATGACAGGGGGCGGCGCCCCAACTCCCCAATCAGCCCTGCTCTGAGCCTGACCAGGGGCTGCACCTAGGGATTGGGCCTGCCCTCTGCCACCCAGGAGCAGGCCTAAGCCAGCAGGTCGTTATCTCCCGAGGGGTCCCAGACTGCGAGAGGGCACAGGCCGGGCTGAGGGACCCCACTCCCCTCCGAGTGCACAAATTTTTGTGCACCGGGCCTCTAGTCCTATATAATAAAAGCCTAATATGCAAATCAACCAAATGGCAGAAGGACTGGTTGGCGGGTGGTGGGGGGTGGGACTGGTGAGTGGGCAGTGCCAGGCCAGCCAAGGCAGGTGCCTGCAGGCAGAGGGAGGGGACAGCAATCAGGGGGTGGCAGCGACTGGCGGGTCGTGGCAGTGCGTGATGGGGGCCAGGGCCAGCTGCTTACCTGCCTGCACCGTCCCCTGATCGTCCAACTGTGGCTTAGGCCTGCTCCCGTCAGTCAGACATCCCCTGAGGGCTCCTGGACTGCGGGAGGGCGCAGGCCAGGCTGAGGGACACCCCGCCCCCCCCCCCCCCCCCACACACACACACCCAGTACACAAATTTTTATGCACTGGGCCTCTAGTTTTAAAATAAAAGAACACTTTAGGAAACAAAACGATGTTAATATAAAACCAGGAATAACTAATTATGTGTGGGGAATAACTTAATTATTTTAGCTTCCTTTCAATTTCACCAGATGGGACTACCAACTTTACCTCTGTAAACTATTTTTACTGTGTTTTTTTTTAATTTTATTTTTCAATTATAGTTTACATTCAATATTATTTGTATTAGTTTCAGATGTACAGCATAGTGGTTTAGATAATCATACACTTTATTAATAATCTTCCCAATATTTCCAGTACCCACATGGCACCATATATAGTTATTAGAATATTATTGACTGTCTTCACTGTGCTGTACTTTACATCTCCATGACTATTTTATAGCTACCAACTTGTACTTTTTAATCTTTCACCTTTTTCACCCAGTCTCCCAACTGCCATTCCCTTTGACAACCATCGGTCTTGTTCCCTGTGTGTTTTTTTGTTTGGTTTTAATCTGTGCAAATAAACAATACAAAATTTAAGAAATAAAATCTATTGTGTGAAAATATTTAAAGTATTTAAAGGCCAAATATTTTATTTTAAAAAATAATTTTACTTATTTCAAAGATGAAGAGATAGATAGATAGAAATATCAATGATGAGGATCATTGATCGACTGCCTCCTGCATGCCCCGCACTGGGGATTGAGCCCACAACCCTGGCAAGTGCCCTGACCAGGAATCGAACCATGACCTCCTGGTTCGTATTTCAACACTCAACCACTGAGCCATGCCAGCTGGCAAGGCCTAATATTTTTATGCTGTATTCTGTCTTGGCTTTCCATAGATCAGTACCCTTTTATGATGTGGATAATTAAAATTTTACTGTATTTTGAATTTATGCAGATTAATCTGGGTAATCTGAAGTTTCAAAAAGTCAGGCGAGTAGAGGGAGAACTGGAGATTGCACTGTATAATTTTTGCCAGTCCTATTAAATCTGCTGGTAGAAATTATGAGGATTTCCTCTAGAAACATAAAGCATGCAGAGTATTTAACTTATTTCTGTCTAATTATATACTTGAGCGGTGCGCGTGTTGTCAGATTCTGAAACCATCTTTGAATTAGCTTTTTCTTTCACCTTGGTGCTCTGTGCTTTCTGAGATTTTGCATGGTTATATGAACTATGAGCGACGCTCAATGTTGACAAGTACAGTGCAAACAACAGATGGCAGGACAGTGATGGAGAAATTTGTTAATGGGCTGGTTGTCTCGCTTAGACGTACATCTTTTGGCTTTTTCCCTCTGCTTTTCTACACTTTGTACCTTGGAAGGAGGAAAGAACAGGAAGGTCTTTTTATGTTTCTTCGTGGGAATATATTTTCTAATCTGACTGTTCTCTGGAGAGTCACACCTCCATTTAGGCAACACAAAAGTAAACCGTAGCTTCATTCTTTGATTGTGAAACATAAAGAAGCTTCTAGAAGATTTGCTAATTGGTAAAGGTGAATTTATAAGTAAAAAGTAAGTATTTCCTCTTCGTTTTTCTATAAAATGACAACCTACCAGTGGAAAGGCATATCTAGAGATGAAGAGGTTAGCTCTGATTTAAATTTGAACTCAGGAACTTTCCCTGGGAACCTAAACAAATTATGCTATCCCAATATAATTTAAATACTTTTGCTGCTTCTCATTTACATCTAGCCAAGAAAATAACAAAGCTATTGCTACTGTGTTCTCAGGTATTTGAAAAGGGAAATGTCAAAATACTGTTGGAAAGCCAGTTTTTGATTAAAGTTATTCCTCCTGATCTTCTGACTGCCTCAGAGAATTAAGAGCTCATTTAGGATTGTGAGCCCTGACATTTTCATGGCAACTCTCATTGTTGGACCACCATATCGATATAACTGCATAAACAAAATTTGCCACCCTTGGCACTTCCAAGCACACTAAAATGTTTAAATCCAAAAAAAACTTACTAAATTTGGCCAGGCAAAGCAAAACAGTATTATACAAACCTGTGTTTTTGACTCAGATCTGATTTTCACTGATCCAGCATTGATCTTAAATTTTACATAGAGAAAAATATTCAAGAAAATGTCTCTTTTAAGTGGGGGCGGTATTGGAATAGCAAGTAATACCTTAAATGTTGAAGGGTAAGAATGCTGGGATAGGGTTAACAATATGGATTACTTCCCTGGCCATCAGAGTAACGGCATTTAATGTTTTATAAAGGACATATGACCATTGGAAATTATATATTTTTTATAAAGACATATCTTAAGTGCAATGATTAATAATTAAACTGCCACAATTATTCTTTAACCACATGATATATAATATATTTAAATTGCTACCACTTTATACTATCTATATATTGTTGTGTGGTGTGTCTGTATTGTTTACTAATCTAATTGTCTTAGATGGATATAATGATTTTTAACTGATTGCTAGAAGCCAAATTGTCATAGTATATTTTTACAATGAAACAATTAATGGTGGGTTTAGCACTTTTGCGCATACAGTCTTTAAATGCGTATGGGACTGTATTTTATTTTACTCTTCATGAGAGTGTATTTCTGTTAACTTCTAGTTTTTAGTGGACAGCTGCTTGGCTTCAGAAGATTGTAATTTATTATGTTAAAATGTAATTTGAAACAAGAGCTAATTTCTTCTCTCAATCCTATGTGTAAATATATTGTTAACATATTGTATGGTTTGCCCTTTCCAATGAAGTGCAGTTGCATTCTATATAAACGTTTTTCACAGAAGAATGCAGCACAAAGTAAGATTAAAATGGAGGCTATTAAATACTACAGGCTTTTTTTTTCTTTTGCTGGAGGTACTTATTGCTGTGGTTATTGCCATTTAAGGCAAAAGATGCTGCTTACTTACTGGTAGCTGGTGGTCTCTAGGGCACTTTACAGAACATCCTCAGAATGCAAGTGTATGTATAAGTGAATTCTTTGGAAACACCCCAATATATTTTGTTATAAAAAAGAAAGATTTTTCAGGCCAGTTTGTAAAGCCTATTTAACCCACATGTAACAGATAGAAAATTACGATAGAAGTATCTCAATCATATTTGACCACCAGGCTTTCGTGCTCATATATTCATCATGAGCATCAACAAGAGACATTTCTTTGTAGGCACTGGGGATGGAAGATGGAGGTATGGGGCAGAAGACACATGTATGAAAAAGTCCCTTTCTCTAAAGATCTAATCATTCCTCTTACGGTAAGTTACAGTCCATTCCACTTTGAGACTTTGGACTATTTTTCTTATTCCAACAGTGGGAGTGAAGCTCTCCAGCCTCTTTGGAAAGCCCAGAGCAGGGCAGAAGAGGCAGGAGGAGCACAGCACAAGCTGAGCACAATGAGGTCCTATTCCTTGGGGAGCTTGCAATCCAGCCAGCAGGTGCACAAGTGGGTTTGTGCCCTGGCGAAACAGTGACGTTTTGTAGGTATTGGAACTGGCAGGAGGAACTCTTAATGCAGGCAGAGGAGAAGGGTTTGCTTGCGTTGTTCCCAGTATTTCACTAGGGTCTAAATGGTTCAGGAGCATTTCAGTACATTAATGTGATTTATGCTCGATCTATATGCATTAATTGATTCTTACATCATGCCTCATTTTCCCATGTGTCTTGCATCAACATTTAGTTAAAAACAACTTCATCTTCGCTATATTCAGTCGGTTTCTACCCTAACGTCTACTGATTTCAAACTGTATGAAAACTCTCTCTTCCCTAGCCAGCCAGTTATTTCTGTTATTTGTATACAAGGCAAACAAATAAGCTTTACTTTTTTTTTAATCTTTAGCATTTTAATGCAATGCTCATTTCGTATTTTAAAGCATACATTCTTTCTAGGACAAAACTATGTTTTCTTTTTTCTTTATTTTATTACCAGTGATCTATTTTGTATATCTCAAAATATTTTACAACTAATTGTATTAGTCTGCTTGGGCTGCTGTAACAAAATACCCAAGGCTGAGTGGCTTAAATATCAGGCACTTATTTCTCACAGCGGTAGAGGCTGGGAGGTCAAAGGTCAAGGTGCTGGCCAGTGTGGTTCTTGGTGAGAACCTGCTTCTTAGTTTACAGGTAGACAACTTTTTGCGGTGCCATTACATGGCAGAGATAGAACATCTTTCTCTTCCATCTCCAAGTGCAGTCACATTAGGGATTAGAGCCTCAACATACTAATTTTTTTCTTTGGGGGGAGGGGGGAGAACAAAATTCAGTCCATAGCATTGACATAGTAATAATAAAAAAACCCCTGGAGCTTTTTAAATTATTCTGTTAATTCTCTAGTGTTTTAGTCAAATGAAAAGTTGATAAATGAGAGATATAAGTGTATCCCATAACTGAACAGGAGTCAGTTTTTTCTGTATATTTCAGCATTTCCTATTTTCAGCACTCACTTGGCTATGTGTGGTGAATATGCACTTCATATAGATGTGCAGATTTTTCCAGGAGCTGCTTTTGGCTTGTTTAGTTTTAAAAAAATCACTTGGCTTTTCAGATATGTAAAATTTTGGTTATCCACATGCCTCAGTGTAAAGAGGTACTTTATAAATATTTACTAATTGCAATATTGGAAATTTTAATTCGTGTGAAAAGGACTTTGACTAAAATAGGAATCTAGCCTGTGTATATTAGTAAATAAGCATTATATCAAATTAATTCAAAAAGGGGGATTTTAGGCAAAGCGATGAAAAGTCCCGTGTTGATGGGTGCAGGGAGAGGAGAGCTCAGGTGATAAATAAGAACTGATGTAAATAAATACTAGTCGTGCTTTCTCTACTCTGAAAGCCTCAGCTTATCCAACACTCCTTTGAATTTATACATGTTTACTACTAATTTAATTTTTTACATATGAAGAGCAAGAATGCTGCCCATTTTTATTAGGATTCCTGCGTACCTTTTCTGTAGCCCTGGTGTCAGATATCATTCTCCTGCGGTGCGCCTGCCCCGTGTAACTGTGAAAGGCCCTCCTCCTTCTTTCTCGGGGTGCCTGTTTGCGGCTCTGTTTCTCCTTCGTGTCTCTCCACACAAAGGCTGAATATGAATAATTGAATGGCCAATAGATTTAGTTGGGAGCAGCAGTGGTGCAGCTGGCAGCCATGCCAGTAAGCACCCTTGGCATGGAAAACTAGCCAGCCTCTGACCAGTTTTTCTCTTTTGGAATAGAACAGAGACTCCAAACTTGCAGCCAAAGAAGCTGAAATACAGGTTCTCATTTGGAGGGGAAAAAATAACTACATGACGTGATCTATTTTTGTATCCTAAGGCTGTATCCTAAGTGACAAATGTGTTAATGTCCTTAATGGTTAATTTTACAACCTCTACTGACTTTTAGATTACTAGATAAAATAATCCTCTAGGTCATCAGTTCTTCTACTGCTGCTATGGAACTGATGGTATAGAAGAAATCGCAATACCTTTCAATAGAAACAACAGAAAGATTGCATCCCAAACCTTAGACGGAGAGACTTAAAGTCATCTGCACTCAGAGGGAAGGCAGGGGAGGGTGGGGGTAAGGGGGAGAGATCAGCCAAAGGACTTGTGTGCAGGCATATAAGCCTAACCAATGGACACAGACACCAGGGGGGTGAGGGCATGAGTAGGGGAGAGGTGGGGAGCAAAGGGGGGATAAGGACACATATGTGATACCTTAATCAATAAAGAAAAAAAAAGACATCTGCAAATCTTGGCTACCATTACATATAGCATATATTTTTATGCATAAATGTCTCCAAATATATTTACCCCTTGTGTTTAGAACACAGTTTATTTTAAATGTATGAATACCAACAATATATTTCTGTATATCTAAACATGTCATTTGAGTAGTTTTAACTACTAATAATTCATCTAATCTTTTCAGAAGCACCATTTTAGGCCATGTAACATTTACCGTATCACAAAGCGTATTATGGAGGAGGTGGTCCTCTTACACTTACATACACAACCAGTAACAAATAGAAGGTCATTTTCTGATTTAAGGGGTCACTTTCCTTTCTTCTGTGGAGGGCTGCCATCCCGCCCACTGCCCCTCCCCTAACAGTTCTCTGAATAGTCTCTGTGAATGGGCCAGCACGCCTCTGTTTAGGCCTCAGCCACTCTTGCTGCAAAACTTGAAAAGAGCCCATACGGGTCAGAAGTGAATGGGATAGCCCAGGATCACTGCTGGGAAACATGCTCAAGCTAGTCACAAACTAATCTGGGAGTGACTTCAGACAAAGAAGACAAAAGGCCACTTTAGGGTCTAAATCACCCACTTGACAGAGGAGGGCTCCAGAATAAGTACCCTGCTAAGTTCTAGTTACTTCTGTGTTCCTTTCTCTTTAATTGTAATGAATTTTAGAGGAGAAGGCCAGAAAAATCAGGAAATTTCCTTATTAAAAGAATGTCTATATGTAGTTATTCTTCATGCTGTATATGTTTGCTTTCTAACAAGAGCTCTGTACGTACATAACCCAGCTTTAGTATGTTTCTATTTCCATTACTCAGTTTCAAAGTATTTTTATTGAGGATGATTTTTTCAAGTTAGGAAGCTTTTCTTTTTCTTTTTTTTCCTGATGTATTGTTTTAAAATAGTCTCATGTGATATGGGTAAAGTAAGTCCCTTAGGAAAAAATGTGTTCTATTAATATTTTTGTATTTATTTATGCACTTAGAAGGACATTAAATCATACAGTAGAATGAAAAAAAAATAAAGACAAGAAAAGAGTAAATGTAATTACAGGCTAGGGTGGTCTGAATGCAAATGTGTAAACCATATATTACATAGTTTTTTTAAAAAAAATGTCCTGAAAGTTTCATTTTTGAGATTTCTAGAGGCCAGAATAAGAAGGCAAATAAATCTGTTATATAATTTATATATGGGAGTAGTGTACTAATTCCGCAGGGGCGGTTAAGTATTTTTCCTGGTACTTAGGTCTGAAAGAATTTCTTCCCATGAGTTTTCAATACATGAGTTGTTGAAGGATCAATAACTATAAGATTGGATTCTATAAACTTCTGTCCATTACAGCTGAGGCTATAATGCAAGGTAAACTTTGGAAAAGTAATTTTAAAGGGTTTTACGAGAATGTGGTGCAAGAACATGGCCTTGATCCACAAGTAAAATCTAGATCCAGAGAAATGTCTTTTAAATTTTCCCCACAAATATTGTTGCTCTTCCTCGGGCTAATGATAAAGGCAGTCACAAATGATTTGAGACTATATTTTCTATAAGACTTTGGAGTCTAGACAGTCTTCATTGCTTAGTAAGGACATTCTTATATACATTAACAGAGCAATTGGTAGGTTAGAACGCTTTGTAAAAATTTGTCTGACCAAGTTTCAATTTGTCTGATCCAAATGCTTATTAAATGGATACCCATCTCTCCCACTGGCCACCCATCTCTTTATATAAGAGAGTGTCTAGATTTGCCAATTCTAAACCAATTCTCAAAGCAACGGATAATCATGGGATATTTTTCTCTGTGTGTGGACTTTGATATAAAGGAAGTACTGACAAAGTTGATACAGTGGGGCCTTGACTTACGAATGTCCCACATAACGAGTCTTTTTGCATTGAGTTGACAGAGTAATTTGAGTTAACGAGCTCCTTAAGGAGCTCATTAGAAGCTCAGTCTCGAAACGAATTAAACTCGTAAGTCAAGGCCCCACTGTATTATGAATTCTCTTACAATACAAGCAGAAGTTGTTTAGACTTACTTGACTTTTTTATACCTTTCTAATCAGTCACAAAACTAATGTTCCTATTTAAATTTTATTATCTTCTTTGTAGGTGAGAAAATTTGAGGTTTGAAATGAACTGTGCTTTTATGCCAAATAGAAACTTTCTGCTTCGTGGATAATATAAAATGGGAGGCAATTATAGTTAGAGCACAGAATGCAAATGTAATAAATGTTGACCGTTTAAAAGTAATGCTGTAATGAAGAGAAGCTGGGTTATGGGAGGAGGGAAAAGTGAAGGGACTGGGCAAGGCATTCATTTTCTTCTCTTTTGATACGTAGGGAGTAAGAAATGCTGCCTAAAACCTATGGATAGTCCAGTAGATTCTTAAGATATTACTTAATTATTAAGATGGAAATAATGGAAAAGTTAAAATTATAGCTAAGAAAAGTTGGAAGAACGGAGAGATCAGTAGTTGGATATATGGGGAAGACAGAAAAGTAGTAGTACATGTGAATTAATTTCCGTATATTTCATAGGAGTAAGCAGGTACTCCTTACAGCTGAAAAATCAAGAAATGGAGGTAAAAATAGATTATTTCAAGTATTAACATGGCCAAAACAAGAGTTGTAATTTTTTCAACGAAAGGAAAATTTGATTATACTTCCATGGAATAGAACTGAATATGGAATGAGAGAAACTTCACTTTCATTTGTAACTTTCCATTCCATGTATTACTTTAATATTTTTGAATAGGTAATGACTGATTCAGTAGCTATCTCAGTGTGAAACTTCAGAACATTTTCTGAGTAGTCAGTAGTTTTTGAATGTGTCTGAGGAAAATACAAACACTTATACATATATTTTTAAAAATGCTATTTTTAGCCCTGGCTGGGTAACTCAGTTGGTTAGAGTATCATCCTGATACACCAAGGTTACAGATTCAATCCCTAGTCACGGCACATATAAGAATCAACTAATGAATGAATAAATAAGTGGGATAACAAATCTATGTTTCTCTCTCTATCTCCCAAATCAGTCAATAAGTTCTAAAAATACTATTATTCAGAAAAGTTTAAAAAACATAAGTAAATTAGACAAGCACTATATTTGTAAGTGCATACAATTGTTTTAAGGGCAATCGTTTAGTATGTCTGTTAAAGTGCTTTACAAATTGTAAGATTAAAAATGTTTGGTGCGTCTATTTTTTATCAAGGTTGTCTTTGTAATTTGTTTTTAGGGAAAAGTAAATGTCTAATAACTTTATGAGAAAAAATGCCTTTTGAGTTATATTTCCACGGATTATTTTGACTCAAGTTCTGAAATTTATCATTTGACAGGCATGGGACTGGTCTAGCAAATGTGTCATTTTTAAAAGCATCTAATTTATTATCATGCAAATAATTATGGAAACCCACTTGAGAAATTGTGAATAAAAAGTAACTGGATGTGTGACTAAAAAAATAAAAGTACCACTTCTCTACTGAACCTAGAACTCTACCCTGATCAGGTGACAACTTGAATGTTGGCTTTAGGTCTCAGAGTAAAATTTTTATTTAATAAGTTTATTGAAAAATTAGATTATCTTCTTGCTTTCCCCCCTTAATTAATTAATTAACTAATTAATTAAAGTACAGTTGCTATACAATGATTATATTAGTTTCAGGTGTACAACATAGTGGTTGGACACATATATCTTGCACTGGGAATACCACACTTAGCCTGGTAATCATCTGTCACTGTGCAAAGTTCTCACACTGTTATTGACTATATTCTTCTTCACTTTTTTCATCCATCCCTTCACCCCCATCCCCTCTGGCAACCATCAATTTGTTCTTTGTTTTTGTGAGTCTGTTTTTGTTAATTTGTTTTGATTTTTTAAAAATTCCACACATAAATGAAATCATGTGGTACTTGTTTTTCTCTGTCTGACATAGTTCACTTAGCATAGCACCCTCTGTACCATCCATGTTGTCACAAATGATAATATTTCATTTTTTAATTAATATTCCATTGTATATATGTACCACATCTTTTTTATGTATTCATCTATCAATGGGCCTCTGGGTTGCTTCCATATCTTGGCTATTATAAATAACTAGAGGCCCGGTGCATGAAATTTGTGCACGGGTAGGGTCCCTAGGTCTGGCCAGCAATCACAGCCAATTGGGGTCTTCCGGGCACCAGCCAGGGTCTTTCTTCCCCTGGCTGCTGGCTGCTGGCCAGGGCCTTCCTTCGTTCCACACCATCCCCTGATGGTCAGTGCATGTCAAAGTGAGGGATCGAACTCCCAGTCTCCTGGTCGAACTCCCAAGGGGACTATTTACATATTAGCCTTTTATATATATAGATGTTGCAGTGAACATAGGAGTGCATATATCTGTTTGAATTAGTGGTTTCATTTTTTTCTGATAAATAGGATGATAAAGTATCATTATGAGAAGTAATAATGAATAACTTGGCATTTTTTGCAAGCTCAGAGAATTCATGACAGAAGTAGACATATAATGAAAGCATCAGAAATTTAGAGCTAGTGAAAATTAGTCCTCAATTTAGAAATTAGCCCTAATTACAGAAATTTAGGGCTAGTGAAAATCATAAGGAGACAGTATGGTACACTTTAAAGAAGCTCTTTCTGTCAATTAAAATTATTAAAATAAAACTGGAACTTTCAAGAAACTGAGCTTTTCATCCCTCATAACGTTTAATATAGTTTTAATTGTTATTTATTGAGCATTTACATACTAAATATTCTAAGGCCTTTTACTCTGTTATTCAGTTCTCAGCATCCCTAAGAGAAAGGTACTGCCAAATAGCTCTATCTTACAGGCAAGAAAATAAAGATTTAAGGAGAGTAAGTGTTCTTTCTGCTCAGGATCTCACTGTACATGACAGGTAATACCAATTCTTCTGGCTCCGAACTCTGAACCCCTAAGTAAGAAGATCAAGTCTAAGTTGAATATATTTAGATAACATATGTTTGCAAGAGGGTCAGATTTAGATGCCCTTATGAATATTGTCATATGTCTTAATGATTTTCTTTCATGGATCCAGTTGGCATGACCTAGTAGTTACAGTTGTAGTATTTAATGGTATAAAGTAGGAAGGCAATCCTATTTCTCACCACGTGGACTTCAGGTTTTATCTTTTTGATATTTGGAAGAAAGTGTTTCGGTGTGTTTGATTAAAAAGAAGGATCTAGAAATGCATGAATTCCTGTCAAGCACTGCTATTGTTTTTGGAGTTTTCAGAGAAGTTGTATATACAGGTACATAATTTCAAGAATACAGTACTATCATAAATACCCCTTAGTGATTGATAGTCTATTGCAGTGTTTGGAGCTAATGGCTTTGCTATAAATAATCTCTTGTGAATCTAAAATTTGGGCCTAGAGTGCTCAAGTATTTGTGGAAATGGTGAGAAAGAGAAAGCTAGGTCTACAAAGGGGACTTGTGCATTCCTCTTGCTTCTGTCTCCACCTGAATTCTTAGAACCAAAAAGAGAATGGTAACGTGATATAGTCTGAGGTCCGATATCCATGGGGCGAAAAGCAGAAAATATGAAAGAGGGCCCTTTCTTATAAAGGACCCTGTTCCTTAAACCACAGTGACTCCTGTTTATTAGTAATCACAGACCAATCAATATTTCAAATGCCAACCAATAAGGAGAAATTCTTCCTATAGGTGGACAAGGAGAGGTGAGTGTCCAAACAGGAGGAAGGTGACAAATGTTTTAAGTTTTAGACAGAAAGCAAAAATATTCCTTATAGTCTTTATTAAATTCTCTCCCTGCATTCTTGAAAATTTTCCCAAACTTCCTAAGACCCATACTAACTTTATAGGTACAATAGGGGCTAAGACAAGCCAATATGAAGAGCTAAATGCGACAGATGGCCACAATTGCATTGATCTAATATATCAATCCTGATCTAAATGGAAAAGAGAATCTAATACCTTCCAAAGCAACTCTGAAGCTTTAGTCAATAACTGGAATGTTAGATTTTGGCAAAAGAAGAGATGTTAGATTTTAAAAGCTGACTATATGACCCCAATAAAAAAGAATCAATTTTTATTAGGAATGGAGCCTGGCAGTTTTGTCCAATGCATCCAGAATTTCCCTGACGAATTCTGAGTAATGGATTTGCTTCAGTGGAAATTAGGTGATTTTTTGTGACTTTAACATGATGCACAAGAAGCTTCAATCAATAATACTTGCATTGGAGAACAGTTTTTGAAGTAGGCAAACAGCATATATAATATGTTGTCATGTGTATATAATTATCTCAGCATGCCAAACAGTGGAAAACAATCTTTAAGTGGCAGAGAATTAATAACCCTCCATTTTATTGTTCAGCATTTTATTCTAAAGTTATGTTGGATTTCTTTTTGTTTTCCTAGAGATTTTCTTAAAAGCACAAACCTGACATGGCTCAATGCAGCTCACTTTCATCAACAGTGAGCTGATACTCTGTTGAAAGCCAACTATTGTAATTGTCAGTGTCTGAGAAGGCTAGTTGCAAGTAAAAAAATAATGGGGCTAGGTACTATATGGAAATTTATGCATATATAGATGCAAGAATCTAACCCACAGGAATTCTTCTAAATTAGATACCGAGTTATATGTATATATTTAGAGGTATATAATTGGAAAAGAAGTGTAGAACTGTTCATTTCAGATGAGAAGAATTTAACCATTGCGAAAACTGCTGAATTAATAAATGCGGCTGCTTTGGAATATCTAATGCTTATTTACTATTAAAAGAATATACAGTTCATATTGAAAGGATATATTTTATCTCTTAGTTTATTTCTCTTTGAGGAGAACATTAGCCTTGTATTAGGGAAGTACAGCAAGGACAATATCTACTGAAAAGCATGAGTGTTATGCTGTCGTTGTCAAGTTCCCAGCTGTTTTATATTATGATAACAATAGGGGGAACTGTAAGAATGGTGCTGTGTACCTTAAAGCTTGTTTTATTTCTAGTGTGTGAATGACAGGTATTTATTGAGCTGCCTCAGACATATAGCAACATGGGAAAATGTCCATTAAAAGCTAGTTATTTAAAAATATATTGTAGAACAATTTAAAACTAAATTTGGCAGCGTTCGGGATCCAAGGGCATTTCATACCAATTTCCCAGACTGCTGAATGGGACAAAGCCAGCCAGACCCTTTCTTTTTCTTTCTTTCTTTTTTCTTTTTCTTCTGAGGTTTCTTATATTTCATAAGAAATAGGTGCCCAATGACCTGAAGATCTCCTTTGTGACACCTATTTTCTGCACCGCTCCCCCCCCCCCCCCCAGCTGACACAGAAATGCTGTGACATGTGGGCTTGTCCCAGTGACAGGCAGCCAATGTGTTTTCAGTCATTAACTTGCTCCTGGAGCCTAGAGAGCCCGAGGCAATCACCAGCAACTGATTTTCACCCTGGGGACCTGCAGACACACTGTTTGGGGCTGTAGACAATTAAGACAGCCTACTATGAAATCAATAATGTTTGGGGGGCATTGAGTATATTTACTAAGCATTGTGATAAATGCACACATGTGTGTGTCCTGCCCACAAAAACCTGCATTTTTGTGGCGAATATACACAAGGGAAGCTTGTTAACAATGTAATAATAATAAAAAACTCCCACACATACAGAAGTGTCAAAAGTGTTTAAAGCAGTACCTCATTAACTGGTTGAAGCAGTAACTAGTGTAGATAGTACCTGTTCCATAAAAAGAGGAAGCAGGAGGTGCCATGGAGCTGGGCCAACTGGAAACATTTTTTTTTTTTACGTATATGTTTACTGATTTCAGAGAGGAAGGGAGAGGGAGGGAGAGATAGAAACATCAATGATGAGAGAGAATTATTGACTGGCTGCCTCCTACACACCCTACACTGTGGATCGAGCTCGCAGCCGGGCATGTGCCCTGACCAAGAATCGAACCATGACCTCCTGGTGCACAGGTCGACTCTCAACCACTGAGCCACGCCAGCCAGGCTCCGTGTTTTTTCCGTACAGATCTCTGACCCAGTCTGGAATGTCAGTTTTTCATTTGAGCAATCCCCAGATTTCAGATCCAATATAATATTCTTGGAATGAATCCCTTATATTCCGTCAATTTAATGCCTTAGCTTTTTGAGGATTAGAAAACTGGTATCTGTTTTCTATATTCTAAAATCCAGCTAAGTCCTTAACCTTTTATAGAAATGCCTTGTTTTCTACTTTACAAATGCTTTTGTTGAGAGAGGTTTTCATGAGAGTAACTGAGTCACCTCAATCAGCAGTTACTGTAGACATATCCAAGAAGGCTGTTAATTAAAGGGACAGGAAAACATAATTATGCTAACTTTCTGGATCCTCTGCCTCGCATAATGATGTGAGAAGAATTGCTTGGCACATTTCAGGATTTCTGAGCTCCCTTAATGATGGCTATAGGCTGATTTAATCAACAAACCGTGCAACTGCAGTCACTGTGACTCAGGCCCTTGTGACGAAACAAATGTTTTATAGTGAACTGCCAGAAGATACAAAACACCATATATAATTCTATGTGGTGTTTTTATTTTTTTGTGGAGGGTTGTTTATTGTGCTCTGTTTTTACTAAATATTTTTGAACAACTAATTTATGAAGAGCACTGGTATATAGGAAGTTTGTATTAACGTGTAGCTAAATCTGAATTCTGTTATCTTTCATTTAGTTTGACTTATTTTTTTTCCACCTATTTCTGTGATGTTCTAGTACTGATTGCAGCTCCCATAAATTCTCATTTGCTAAGATGAATGTAACAATGAGAAAAGCATGGCTCAAAGCTGAGGGGGAGCGCCTGTGTTTGTCTCTGGGTGTGTGCCTGCCTGTGCATTTGCGCATGTGAGATGTCTTGATCCATGTGTACATTTCTCTGGGGAATTCTCAGGCAATTAAGCCAGCCTATTACAATAGAGGCTTTTCTGCACGGTCTGATTTGATAGGAGAATGGGTAATTCCTGTTAATGACTAGTACATCTGTTCAATGATATTGTTTGGTATTGATGCTTAATTAGGTGTCACGTTGGAGACGGGGGAGACCCAGAAAGCATGACTTCCTTTTAAATGTCAGACTCGCCCTAAATTACCTGTCTTTTTAACATACATGGGACGCTTTGACAGGCAGCACGGCCTTCCGACCTTAAAACATTTCCACTGTGTTGGAGAGGAAGTGCAGTGTTCCCTGGGAAGAGAGCTGTTTTGGAACTGGTTTGCCTTGCATGTCACACATGTCCAGTTTCGTGTGGTGCGACCCTTGTCAACCTTTAGCTGGCAACAGAAGGAGGGCTTCCCAGGGGTAATACAATTTTTTGTTAAATGGCCTTTTTTTCCCCTCTGGGAGGGTTTTCTTTAGAAAAGATAGCCCTGAATAAATTGAGGCTATATTGCTTAAAATCATAGCTTTTTTTGCTTTTTTTTTCTTCTGCTAGATGTATCTAGATATAAGCAAATACACCACCCATTGTATATTTTCTTTTTTAAATAGTATGGTCACATGGATCCTATTTGTATAAAATATAGCTAGACTAATGGGTACATAACTGAGTATAAATACAATTCTTGAAAATAGAATAGGGAGAGATTTATAATAGAAAAGATAGTGTCTGAGGAGCTAAGTATTCTTCTAGCTCAGGAATCATGAGTGTCACAATTTGAAAGCCTTTTTAGCCAGCCTGTAGGCATGTGTTTCATTTCTTATTGGTGTCCATTGGTGGGTTAAGGCCAACGATGATTATGTTTTCCCTGACAACCCATGCTATGTCACAAGCAATGTGATGTGTTTTAATAACACCATGCATTATGTAGGAGGTCCTGGAACAATTAAAAAGTGGGAATTGACAGCACAGACAATTAAGTCCTTAAAAATGAGTTGTAATGGCCGAGGTTTGCTGGTGGCTGACCTTGCTCAATCACCTAGTCCAGTGGTTTGCATCCTTTTTCATCTCATGGCACGCATGAACTAATTACTAAAATTCTGCAGCACACCAAAACATATATTTTTTGCTGATCTGACACAAAAAAAGGTATAATTTTGATTCATTCATACCAGAGAGCTATAGTTGTGTTGGCTGTTGTCATTTTTTTTTCATTTGATAGTCTAAGGGAAAAGAGGTCAGTGCCCCTGACTAAATAGATATTGCATGTTTTAAAAATTCCTGCTGCGCCCTAACTGGTTTGGCTCAGTGGATAGAACTTCGGCCTGCGGACTGAAGGATCCCGGTTTGATTCTGGTCAAGGACATGTACCTTGGTTGCGGGCACATCCCCAGTGGGAGGTGTGCAGGAGGCAGCTGATCAATGTTTCTCTCTCATCGATGTTTCTAACTCTCTGTCCCTCTCCCTTCCTCTCTGTAACAAATCAATAATAATATATATATAATTTTTTTAAAATTCCTGCTGCACACTGACTGCAAACCAGGGACATTGTGTGTAGCATCTGGAGTGTTTTTGTTGACTGTGTGGCTATCCTTAACAAATGAGAAGGATATTAATGTGTTGTCCAAAACTGAATAAGGAGTTGTTGATTGTGCTACCTTAAGTTAGAAACCTCTTTCCTAAAAGAAAAGGAGTTTTGATGGGTTAAGATAGTCTAGTAAAATTTGGCAATTCTAACATCTGGCAAATTCTTTGTTTTGTATTTTCTTGTTCATATTAGTGATCTGTCTGCCTTTAACAACTATACCTTAGGATAGTAAAATACAAGAATGTGTAAAGGAAACTGTAGTTAACCATTCACTGATGTACATTCTTTGCAAGATTTGCTCCAGTCCCCATCTTTAGCAGTATTTACTGTTCTCACCCCAGACAGTGTGGCTCAGTTAGTTGGAGCATACGCCTGTCCACTGAAGGATCAAAGGGTCATGGGTTCGATTCCTGGTCAGGGCATATACCCAGACTGTAGATTAAAATCCCCCATCAGGGCACAGGCCAGAGGCAACTGATGGATATCTCTCTCTCATATAGATGTTTCTCTCTCTTCCTTTGTTTCTCTTTAAAAATCAATAAGAACATATCCTCGGGGGAGGATTAAAAAATATTTACTGTTCTCAAGACTCTTCTCTGTAAACCATATTCTAAATTTGGATAAAATAATTCTCTTTTATATTTTAGGTAATATTAGAAAATAAGAAAAAACTGCTTCCTAACATATGTTGCTATAATTTTATACAGAATGAGATTTTGCCTTATTGAATTTACATTTTTTTTGCACTAGTCCATACTGTAAGTTATTTCTTAGATAACTAATTTATGCATAGCTTTCATGCAATGAGGAATCTCACACTAATTTCCAGAAGATTGAACATTTTTTTGAGGAACAATTACGCTAAAATTACCTAGTAATTTTGGAAATGTTACCATGAAGTTACACAATATCTTAAAGTTTGTACTTTATTTTTTGTGTTAATATTTATTTGCTGTGCTTTCATTCTTGAGAATATTACCTTGGAATAGATGTTATGTGTAAAATAATTCTGTTACTGAGCACACTTTTTGTATTATAAAAATATGTATTAAAGGTTATGTACAAATCTTATAAATTATTAATTTTTCCACTATATAAAATTGAAGATCAGTTAATTTCATTTTTCTAATCATAGGATGCTTATTAAATATAGAAAGAAATACTGATGGGAATTTTAATAAAAGCATGAAAATGACAATTGTACAACATTCCAGGCCTTATAGTCTTGTAATGAAATTACAGATTAAGTATCTCATAGAATTTCATTAGAGTGATGTTATTTGTTATTTATTATTTTTTTGTTAATCCTCACCTGAGGACATTTTTCTCCATTGATTTTTTTTTTTTTTTTTTTTTTAGAAAGAGTGGAAAGGAGGGGGAGAGATACATATAGAGATCATTGATATGAGAGAGACACATGGATTAGTTGCCTCCTGAACGTGTCCTGACCGGTACTGGGATTGAGCCTGCAACCGAGGTGCAAGATGCTATTTTAAAAATATTATCTAGAACTTGTGATTTTCAGTGGCGTTCTATATCAATGGCACACTTATCCCATTGTAAATAACTGTTTCTCCTTGAAAAAATTTAGGCTATAGTTTAGTGATACATTTATTTCTCAACCTTAAGCTTTAGTTCCTAATATTATAAACTTTGTAGAGCAACCACAAAAACTTGGTGAAGATATATTGTGTTTGTGGTACTGTGCTAGGTACTTTATAGATAAGATCTTTTTTTAATCTTTACAAGAACTCTGTGAGTTATATACCATTACTAGCCTAATTTTTAAAATGATAAAGTAACCGTCCCACATCAGTTAGTAAACAGCCAAGCCAAGCAGTCTGGCCCAAGCCCCAAGAACTTGACCTACCTCTCTGCTATTCTGCTAATTAGTAGAGAGATGTTCCAGATCCTGCTAAATGGTAGACTATTTCTATCTAGGAGAGGTGTGACTATGCCTTTAAAAGTTCTATTAGCACTGCATTATAATACATTACAATGCAAAAGATTCAGGCAGATAATAAATATACACAAAATAATCTACAGAGGACATTTACAACCCATCTCTCTGCTCCACTGTCAGCAGTTCTGTGTGTGTCATTCCAGTATTGTTCGCTGTTTATGTAACTCCTGGTGTGAATACTTACAGAATCAAATATTTACTTTTTACATATATATATGGATAAGTGGATACTCTAGGCCAGTGATGGCGAACCTATGGCATGTGTGTCAGAGGTGACACGCGAACTCATTTTTTTGGTTGATTTTTCTTTGTTAAATGGCATTTAAATATATAAAATAAATATCAAAACTATAAATCTTAGTTTTACTATGGTTGCAAATATCAAAAAATTTCTATATGTGACATGGCACCAGAGTTAAGTTAGAGTTTTTCAAAATGCTGACACGCCAAGCTCAAAAGGTTCGCCATCACTGCTCTAGGCATTATTATGGCTTGCTTATTCACTGAAGATCTTGAGACCTTTCCATTAATTATTTGTCTTGTTTTATTTTTTCCCACTTAATTTTTTGACTGCTGCATATCCCATGGAATTGATGTGCCATCAACTATTTAAGGAGTTCTCTTAAATAGTAATATTTAGGTTGATCTTCTTTATTTCCTATTACAAGTAATGTCCCTGTGCACATCTTGGTACACACCACTTTTTGGATCTGTTGGCATGTTTTTATGTGATAAGAGACCTAGAGATAAACAGGGAATCAGCATTTTTCACATTGAAAAATATTTCCTGATTTGCCTTCAAAGAGTGTATATATTTACACATATAATATATGTATACATATAATCATGTATATACATATGTATATACATACACATATAGTGTATAATAGATATATATATACATAATCTTTGAAGGCAAATCAGAAAATGTTATATATTTTTAAATTGTATCTTTATTTTCACATATTATGTTTCTCCTAGTGTTTGTCAGTATTTAATTTTTTGTTGATCTGATGTGTAATGAAATGTTGTGTTTTGTTTGCTTGGTCATTGATGAGGCTTTTTTTTCAATAATTTTAATTATTTTTTCTGATAATTTGGTGTCCTCTGCATATTACTCTATTAGTTGTTTACATTTTTCATAAAGAGCTTGTAAAATCTCATATTGAATTATAGTTTACTAATTCTTCAGTTTATTCTTTTGGATTATGTAGACAATCATATTATCTGCAAATAATAAAAGCTTTTTTCTTTTCTTTCCCAATGTTTATGACTCCTATTTATTTTTCTATCTTAGTATATTAGCTATGAATTCTGTTATAGCATTTTTGTGCTACTGAGAACGTACAATCTTCCCTTTGCGCTTGACTTAAGTGGGATGTTTTAAGTATTTCACCTTTAAGTTTTCTTCCATAAACTGGTAGATAATGTTTAAGTTAAGGAAGCTTATTTCTCTTCCTAAAAACAAAAATTAAACAGTAGTAAAAGTATTTTGGGGTGTATTTATTGAAAAGATTGGGTGATTTTTATCTTTACTTAAAATACTGTATTAAATTACAAGTTAAAAACAATACAATTTGAACATAATACAATATTAACCCTTTAGTATATTCCAGGGATTGTTCTAAATGAATTTTTTGTTTTAATTAATTTTAATTTTACAACCCTTTGAGATGAAGCAACAGTTAAAATGTAGAGGTATTAGGATACTTTAATGTTGAAACATTTATTTCTTCCTGGAATAAATGTTCCTTGATCATGGTGCCTTTTAAAAAGTTTATCTTTGATGTGATTGCTTAGTATTTCATATAGGTTTTTTTTGCTTATGTTTATATTTGGGATCAATTTATATTCTCTTCTTCTGGCTTGTTTTGGTAAGAAAATGTTTGCTTTTTCTAAACTTAATTAATGTATACAGGTTAATTTTATAATCAGAAAATAAATTTTAATGTTATTTAAAACACTGTGCATTAATATTTACTCTGATAAAAGAGTTGTGTAAGTATGGGAGGCAGAGGAAGCTAGAGACAGATGGACCAGGAAGCAGGGCACTACAATAGTCCGTACATTAGACGACAGTTTCTAAAAGCAGTGACACTGCGAATGGAAAGGAGGAAGGAATGGCAAAGAGTTGTTTATCTAATAGAATTAACATTAAGTCATTAAACATTTAATAAATTCTTACTATGTTTCAAGCACTAGTCACTCTTATTGTCGTGAAGCTAAAAGTTAAATGGAGAACTTGACAAGCAAATAAATTGCTACAAAATACAATTGCTTTTTTATATTGTAAGTAAATTATACCATATCCTGGAGTGATTTACCGAAAAGTAAATACTTCAATTTGGCCTTAAATGTAACTGGAAATTTGCCCTGGCTGGTTTTTCTCAGTGGTTAGAGCCCACAGACCTAAGGATTGTGGGTTCAATTCCAGGTCAAGGGCACATACCTTGGTTGCAGATCCTACAGCCCCAGTAGGGGTCTGTGGCGGAGGCAACCAATTGATGTGTCTCTCTCCCTCCCTCTCCTCCCTTTCTCTCCCTCCCCCTCCTCCCTCCCTTCCACTGTCTCTAGAAATCAGTGGAAAAAATATCCTCAGGTTATGTGATGTTAGTAACATCCTATACGTAAATTATTTCAAATTTATGAATATTTATACAGAAGTATTTTAAGATATTATTCTGTAGTGAGAATGATATGATATTAGGATCATTGTTATGTACAGAAAAGGAAGAGAAAATGTTGATAGAAGGTAGGAAAGATTGGAAGTATAGGAGGTATCAGTTTATGGAAACTTCTTTTAAAACATTACATTGTAACTTACTGTGATGTACCTGGGAACTTACTAGGGAGCAAGTTGATAGGCTCTAGCTTCTGTGAACAACAAATTCTTAGGCCTTTAATTTTGTTATTATTGTTCAATAATAGAGAGAATACCAGTCCCTTAGCAACTACTTAGGAAATTGAGGCTAGATCAAAGCATATGTAAAATATGTATAATAACACATTCCTTGGACTTAATAGTCTCTAACCATTTAAAGTACAATAAAATGGTACACTGATTTGTTTAACATCTAAAAATGCAGAAATAGGGCCATTCTATTTCCACTGTAATTTCAGATTCTGCTTTTGACTTTGAATAAGAAATCAGCTATGGTATCATTATTTTCCTGCTTCATAGAACTTAATGAGCTTTTAAAAATAATTTAGCAAATGGCAAAGCCATACAGTGTTAAACAGTAATTTCTGTGTGTTTCCACACAATTTGTGTAGCTGCTTTTCTCTGAAGAATCCAAACATTTACGCTATTATGCCAATACTTCAGCCTTCTAGGGAAACACCTTGGGGTGAAGTTTCTGCACGTGATGAGGGACATTCCCGTAGTCAAAGCAGACTGGCAGTCAATGTCCAGGTAGCAGAGCAAATTGTCAGTGACATAAAGTGTTGGATCAACCTGGTGGAGGCAGACAGTGCCCGAATTGTTACCCTTTGATTACATTGCAGTCGTTGGTGCAATGGCTTCATCCCTGTTGGAATTTCTAATTTTTGCTGTAGTGATGCAATGATCCTGTTATTTCTCTCATTCCAAAATGACCTGAAATAGCTTTATAGGCATTTAGTATGAAAATGCAGACTCTTGGAATGTAAGGTTTTTTTTGCACATGACTTTAAGAGACTTTATGGTGTCTGTGTCAGCCAAGATTATTTTTACCCATTCTTCTCCATTCTATTACTTAATAAAAAAAGAGAAGTTATTGGATGTAAGACCATGCTTTTTCAGTTGAAGCCTTCTTTATCATGCCTTGTGCAAAAATGCAGATATCTCAATTTGACTATTCTCTTTGCTTTCCCCCACAGAGTCATTTATTTATTCAATTAATATTTTATTGCACAACTATTTTATCTCAGTCTTAAGCTAAGTGCTTTTGATATCAGATGAGAAAGGCCTTCGCTTGTGTTGTTTACATTCTAATAGAGTAAAGGGACTGAAAACAAGTAAAAGGCACATCTAATAATTGCAAGGTTGTGAGTGTCTCACAGAAACATTACAGCCTGATGTGAAGGACAGGGGACAACAGGATCAAGTGATCAGTTTAGCTACTGGGGTCAAGATTTAGTCTATGAGGTGATGACATTTGATGTGGAATTAAAAGAATGAGAAGAGATGAAACGACCTGGAGGGAAAACGTGGTAGGCAGAAGAAACAGCAGGCAAAAGCATGCTATTTGATTGATGATGGTGTCAAATTCTGTATAGAGCGGCAAGTTCAAGATCTAAATCTTTGTCTTTTACCCAAAATGTTAGTGAATGCATATGCTCACGTATTGGTGCTGTAGCAATGAGCAGTCTAGGAGGTGGTGGCCTCATGCGGTGTTTACCCTTTAGGTTCATTTCCCTTTTGAGGTTCTGTGTGCTAAAGTTTTTCCGATTCATTGGCTAAAATATCAAGGAATAAAGAAGCTCCTATAGTATCTTCACCACCCAATTCTTATGTCATCCTCTATGTGTAATAGAAAATAACTTGTAGGGTCATGCAAATCAAGCAACATCACTTCAGCCCTTCTTTAGCCTCTCCTTATTATCCACCTAGAACTTATCAAGAGAATGTGAAAGATGGCTGCCTAAGGTTTAGAGGTAGCATATGCTACAGCACTTCAATTTTTAGTGCAATGAAATAATTAAATTGGTGTCTTTCATGGCAATGTTCAAATATAAGAGTATCTAAAATATAGAGATGCACAAATATGAACTCCATTGCTTTGCAGGGAGCCAACCATATGACTGGTATAAACAAATCATTGTTCATTTATTGATCTGTAATTGATCTGTCTGCACAGCAGAAATCAATGCTATTCAAATCCATTGTCCATACTGAAAAAATATATATACTTGATTATAAAAATCAATGAACATTACTTTTCCTAACAATAAGTTGAATATAAACAAAAATTCTTATTAATAAAATAGTCTTGTAAGAGACTTGCCTTCACAATTCTATGTAAAATAGATGAAAGCAGCCATATGTTCTATCATAATTGGGTTAGAGGTTATAACATTTTAGAGTTATAGGACTGTTAACAGTATACCTTAAAAGTTGCAATGATTATTTGAACAATAGTACATAGTGCATTGTTTAAAGTTCTTGGTGATGAGCAGCTTTTTTTTTTAAAGTGTACAAAAGTAAATTTTCATCTGTTTTAAGAGAACCTCCACCTTCATTTTAAAAAAATGTGCATTTACTTTTAGTCTTTTATCTTTTTTTATTCTCCCTACTCTTCCCAACTTTCTCTTGATTTCTTTCTTTCCCATTGGGCCCATTGAATTTCTTTCAATTCCTTCATTTTCATTTTCTTTCATTTAATCTTATCTACAATCAGCTGGCTGTGTCATAAATTCAGGGGAGAGTTGGTTAATCAGGAACATGTTATTTCCCCTGGGTTGCCCAGCTCTGTGTATTCCTCTGGATTTTTCTAATGAAGACGAGAGATATTGTGATGGGCACAATGAGGTCTCTTCCATTAATTCTATTGTCTGCCCATTCATTCCACAAACATCCCCTCTGTCAAATCAGAAGAGAGAACATAGAAAACAAGACCAGCTCAGTTGGAAATTAGAACCCTTTTACCACAATCCTGACGGGTGTTTTCTTCAGGTGAAAAGTATATACACTGCCTAACCTCCTTGAATCATTATTCTTGTGGGCTACTTCCTTGATTCTTAGTTCCAACTTTGCTTTTACACAGTGACTATTGGATCCTCCTTAGATCCACAGTCCAAAGAACCTGGCGTAAGGGCAGACCCTGTCCACTCCTGAACCTAAACCCAAACCCAGGTTGCAGAACTTTGGAGGTATATGGTTGTCAGGTCTCCCCTTGGTCAGAAAATGTTTCTATTAAACGTACATGGTATATTTAGTAATCATTATCACCTAAGTTGCCCTTATTGGCTGATTATTACTTTTTTTTTTTTTAATTGCAGGGAGAAGACAAATTCTCATTGTGCCCTTTGCACAGCTATATTTTTATTCACTTTTTTCATTCTGGTTAAATCTAAGGATAAAGACAAACAAAAATATGGTAGTCAGATGGCTACATCTAAGTCAGCTGCTTCCACTGTAAAATATATACTATTTTTTGCCCTAACCAGTTTGGCTCAGTGGATAGAGTGTCGGCCTGCGGACTAAAGGGTTCCAGGTTCGATTCCGGTCAAGGGCATGTACCTTGGTTGTGGGCACATCCCCAGTAGGGAGCGTGCAGGAGGCAGCTGATCAATGTTTCTCTCTCATCGATATTTCTAATTCTCTGTCCCTATCCCTTCCTCTCTGTAAAAAATCAATAATATATATATATATATATATATATATATATATATATATATATATATATTATGTGTGTTCTTTTGCTAGGTATTAGGAATTGGATATTTCTGAAATATTTATAACTTTACTTTTAAATTCCAAAGGGATAATAATCATTATAAAAATCAAATAATATATAAATGTTTTATAAAATACCTGATTTTAGGTGGTTGTCTAATAATTTATAAGGTAAAATATCCTTAATTTCTTTTGCACTCAGAAGAACTTTCTAACAGTTTCACCTTCCAAATGGGAAAGCTATTCTTTAGGTAATGAATGTCTGTCACAGAAAGTATTGGGGAGAATTGGCATGATAATGCTTCATGGGTAATGAGTAAGGAAGCCTCCACTAAATAGCAGCCTGGACTAGAAGACCAAGTTGTCTTCTGCAGTTTCTAGAACTAAAAATAATGTTTATTAATACCTTTGTTCATCGGAGAAGTAACCTCAGATTCATAGACTACATGTTGAAAGGTGATGTGAATGCCTCTAAAGCTACTATTTCCCTGATGTTATCAAGAGATACGAGAGGCTGATTCGGTGCTTTGGGGAAAATAGATCATGGATAGTTGAAACGATAGTTCTGCAGACAGCAAGAGATGCGCAATGGTTTTTTTATCTTCTATTATTACAGGTGACCTAAAACAGGTTGCGCGTTTTCTATGGATTGCCTTTTGTATTTTCTGCATAGCAATAGGGCGTTCATTCAGCCTCTATTTTACAGAAGGAACATTTTGAGATAGAATATATGGGCTGTCAGGCCTGTGGGAGGCTGCTGAGTCACATATGATTCACAGATCTGGCTTCAGAAATCTTCAGAATTTCTCTTTACAACACAGGGTGGTCTGTTTTAAAACCGCCTGTTGATATCCACATTGGGATGTGCTCTAAATGGAGCACTTAGCAACAGTGACAGAATGACTATTAATGAAAAAAAAATTTAAAGGCTGCAACGATTCCTTCAGAATGCTGATGTGTAATTTATGTTACTGGCTGCTTCATGATTTCTTCATGTTTCATAAAGATGATGAGTTACATGGGCGCTATAGCAGGGCCCTCCAGCCAAAGTACCGTCCCCTTTTCACTAGGGCTCATAAAATGCATCTTACCTATTTCTAAAATGACGGAATGAGATCAGTTTCCTTCTAATTTCAGGAGAATTATTTCAAATGTGGAAGATGTGAACATCAACACAAATGAGCCTTTCTACTAGGAGATTGACCACTGTATTTTAAAGTGTTTATTTCATATTTTATATAAATAATTTAACTTCTAATTATTTAACATCTTGTTATTTGCTTCCTAATAAGAAAAATATGCCTAAGACTTCGATTTTTTAAATTTCTTTTTTGTTTGTAATAGCAAATCAATCATCTGATGTTAGTTATTTAATTATTACTTTATTTTTTAAAAAAGCCTTCTAAGTTACTGTACATACATGATCATGCTTTACAGCATTTTTTAAAAATATATTTTTACTGATTTCAGAGAGGAAGGGAGAGGGGGAGAGATAGAAACATCAGTGATGAGAGAGAATCATGATCGGCTGCCTCCTGCACGCCCCATACTGGGGATCGAGCCCACAACCTGGGCACATGACCTGACCAGGAATCATACCGTGACCTCCTGGTTCATAGGTTGATGCTAGCTGGGATACAGCATTTTTCAAATTTACTGAGAGTAGGACACAGATGCTTCAGTTGGAATTATCTACATAAAGTGCTTTTTTCCCTTTGATATATTTTTCTATTTAATTGCCTAGATTTTCACCTACCTTTCACTTAGAATTCATAAAAGGTCATGATTTTATAAAATTGTTATTGAAACAGCAGCCAATCATGTGAAATCTTGATTCAAATACAAATGTTTGACATTGTTATCAAGAAATTAAAGCTGAGTTCTTTTCCTGTATCCCGTTGACATGTATATAAACCTTTCACCAAAGCTTCACATTCTTCACAAGTACTTATTGGATAGTGCTAAAATTGTAATTTTGTCACCATTTGATAAGCATCAATTTATTTTTAAACACAATTCTCATTGTTAATTTCACTGCATTAATGATTATTTTTTTAAAAAGTTTAGCCTTGTGTTCCTGTTGAGCAGGACAGGAAAGGGTGCTACTGCAATTCCTGTCTGAGAAGCAACCTTTGCCTGGGCTGCTTGGTGCACTCAGACCATGGGGCGGGGGTGAGGGGAGGCACAGGGGCAGTGAATGTGCAGCTCGGGCACAGGGTCAAGGAGAACCACGAGTCCGAGGGGACAAAGAGGCTGAAAGCAATTAAAAGGTAATATATTTTCTGAGCTGTAAGATATTTACTATCTCATTTTTAAAGGTTTCATTTCATCTTTTCGAGAATTCTGTACTTAATACTCAAGGAATAAACGTATCGGAGACAGGCTCTCCTTATAATTTTCCTTTCTAAAGGTCCTTCAGGAAGAGAGTTATTGTTTTTCTAATTTGCAGGTTAATCCATTTGCATCTGCATCGACGGCTTTTTGATTGTTCAATAAACTCTGTTCTGAAACAGCTGTCAGACAAACGACACTGTGGGCTGTCTATACAGGGAGCACCGCAGAAGTGGGGCCAGGCTGTTACATTGGTGCATTTGTTTGTGTATCCGACCCTGCATCAGGAACACAATGAAGGCCAGCTGAAACAGGCATCTTTTCCGTTGATATTTGAAAGATTTAATGTTGCTTTTAGAATATTACATATTTAAAACACATCAGGGCTCACTGTACATCTCACCTGCTACTTTATGTCAAGTGTGTGCATGCTGTGAATGATATGAGGGTCATTTGCCGTGCACCTAAGACTGAGGATATCTTGTTATGCGAATGAAAGGCATACAATTTATGGTTTTGTCATAAAATAAACAGTTCTTATTTGCTTGCTAATATTGATGGGAAAAATTCAATTTGAAGAAAGATTACAGCATCGAAGAAATACGTGCATATTTCCAAAAAGGCCTTTTTAGGGAAGGAAATGTCTGGGTTTTCTCAATTACTTACATTTCTATTTTCTAATTATAACTTACTTTTTTCTCTTGCCATGTAAACATATAAGACCTTTGTAATTGCCATTTGTTCCCTTTACATCAATAGCAGACTTAGAACCCAGCGATATGCTATGCTGTAACATAAAAAAACACACCACAAGACATTCGAAATTTGTGATGAGAGGAGAGTTGAGGATGGCTGTCTGGTGGCTGAATGATGGAAAGCACCAGGCCGTGTTTCAGATCGCCGCATCGATTAGCATTTATTAATGTATGTGCTCTATTGGCTTCTAAAGGCAAATGGTTAACTCTCCCCCTTACTAACTCTGTGACCTCGGGCAAGTCATGTGACTGCTGTAATTCAGTTTCCTCATCTGTGAAGTGGGACTCATAATACTGTCTGCCTCAGTAGATTTTTGGGAGAATTAGTTTGTTCATATAACATGTTTAGAACATCTCCTGGCACAAGGCACTTAAGTAAGTGTTATCTGTTATCTATTGAGCATCCACTTTGTGTTCCGAACTATGCTGGGTCCTCCCAGAATACAGGACTGTAAGCTGTGGTCCGTACACTCGAGGAAATTAAGTATTGTTGGAGAAAAATAATTCTAGCGTCAGACAGTATATCCATATGTGTGACATTTTGTAAGACAGGCAATATATATCTTAAGAATTTAGGGAAAGGAAGCGTTTTTAAGGATTCGAGGTCTTAGATTGTCCAGAAGCAAAAGGACCTAAGGCACAGACTTAAAGGGTGATTTTCAGGAAGTGCAGAGACTTAGAGAGGCAACGGCAGGCTAGTAGGAAACATGACAACGTGACAAAATTGACATGTTGCTGAAACAGTTAAAATGGTTTGGCTCCCGACACTGATCCATGTGGGGAAGTGGATTGGCCATTTAAATCAGAATCTAAACAGAATAAGCGTTATAGTATTTTGCAGTGTTGAAAATATTATGCAAGCTCGGTTAATAATTCCGAGAAGGAAATGAGGAATTTTTTATCACGACATTAAATAACACTTACACACATGAATTAGGCTACAATAAATTTTGTGAACAATCTGCAATGAGTGAAAAAATATAAACATTGAAAGGGAAGACCTTCAATAAAGTGAACGGAGGTTTTGTAATGAGCAATTAGAAATTCAGCTCATGCGGTTCGTAGACGCACCAGCAGCAGATTGTGTGGCCATGTGGGACCCGTCCCCTGGCACCAGGCCACAGAGGGACTGTGCTGGAGGTTGTAACTACCTCTGATGTGGAAGGTAAAAAACAAAGCTCTCAGGCCTCGGGGGATCAAATCCCTGTATGAGAACCATCCCCCTCCGGCTAATCTGTGGAACTACATGAATATCAACCCTGCGTGTATTGCTCATTTGTTGTCTTGGAAGCTGGAAGCCTACGCTGAGGCAAAAGATAGCAACTAAATAAAGAAGCAACGAAAAATGCTTGGATAAAACAAAACTTAATCCAAGATGGCGGAAACGTAGATCTCATAAAGAAGCTTTGTTTTTTTTGTTTGTTTGTTTTTATATGTATTTTATTGATTTTTTAGAGAGAGGAAGGGAGAGGGATAGAGAGTTAGAAACATCGATGAGAGAGAAACATTGATCAGCTGCCTCCTGCACACTCCCTACTGGGGATGTGCCCACAATCAAGGTACATGCCCTTGACCGGAATCGAACCGGGGACCCTTGAGTCCACAGGCTGACGCTCTATCCACTGAGCCAAACTGGTTAGGGCAAAAAGCTTTGTTTTTTGAGAATGATGAGTATGTATATTTGTAAAGTGGATTAAACACACACACACACACACACACACACACACACACACACACCAGCAAAGGCCAACAGAAAATGAAGGCAGAGGAACATGAACAACTTATGAATCTGATTTTAGTGATAAAGCCTTTTTTCCTACTCCTCAAGCATTTTACCTTTACAATGTAATTAGCAAAAATCAGATCCCTTTTAACATTGCTTGCAAGATTGACTCTAGGCAAAAATGGAATACTAAAGCATTTCACAAGTCAAAATAGCTTTCTAAAAACAGTTTATTGAAAATGGCTTAAATTGTTAATAATTTTAAGAACTAACATTTCTGGCATGGCATCCAGCTCACAAACAATCCTAGATTGAATGTAATATCAAGTACTCTTTTACACACACACACACACACACACACACAATTGTATTTCATAATAAAGTTATCCATGTTATAAGAATTGCACAGTTATCAAATAGTGTGTCTAGGTTATCTGAATCTTTGGCTTACTTATACAATTTTTACTCAAATATGGGAACACTGTGGGTGGTTTATTATATAACAAAAATAGGAGCAGTTTGGCATTGGTGGGATATTTATAGCAAGTGGAACACTTGAAATATATGAACTTATTACTTCAAAATTATGAACAAGCTGCTTATATATGAACACAATTGAAATGGTCAGTTGGTTAGAGCTTGTGATATTTATTTTTTCCAAGATCCACAGGCATAGCTATGTGTATTTCCTTGGATTAAAAATAAAATGATTTTTTAAAACAGTGGCATAGGCAGAGCATTGCCTTTGAACAAGGGCTGCAAAGACTTCTCACTCTCCCACTCCTCCGCTAAGCCCTTACTGTAACAGCCTTCTTCCTTTCCCTTTGCTCTTCTCTGTGTCTCCCATTTATTTATTTTTTGGCTCAGGTATCTATGATAATTGCTAGTTGGATAATTCAAGAAGGGTGTCGAAGGAAGATGTCTGCTTTTAATACTCTGTCCTTCCTAATAGCAGTAGATCCAGACACATTCTTCTCTATTTCAGAGGATTTACCACATCGAATATAGGAAGGAAGGACAGTTAGGTAACAATCCTTAGCTATTACTTTGGCTCCATTCTTTCAACAATGAAAATCTCTTTGTAGCATTTAAAACAATTAAATAGATAACTGTGCAGACTTGACACTTTGTACTCCACTGTTATACTTTTCAATAGATTAAATTGGGTATAATTTGTGCTGTTCTGAATTTGCTCTTCCTCAAGTGCATGAAAATGAAATCGATTACCATAATTCTTTTTAAAAAAAAGTTTTCCAAACTAGGTACTACTCTTTTAAAAGCCATTTTACAATCAAATCCAACCTGAAAAGGAACAGTAATTACCTGCCAAATATTTTTCATTAAATTTTCGTGAAAACTTGAATATTTTATATATTTGCTTTTAAATTTGTGCTGTTTCTGTACCATAAAGTGAAGCAGATGATATAAAAGATGATCTTAATTATTTAATAAAATATTTGCTTCAATATTTAAAGATCTCAGTGAATTCTCCAAACTACATTGAGTCTGCAGACATCTTCAAACAGTTGGAAACACTCTGCTAGTCGATTCTGTAATGAGTTATTGTAGAGGCAGAGACAGATTACAAGATAATTTTTTCCTATGACATTCAATATCCACTTGACGGATTTGGAATGATAAGTTATGTACTCTAGAGATTTACTAATTCCTGTAGAGTATTAAGTTGCATTTTGAAAATATGCTACTTGTTGAAAAACAGGGCCTGTTAACAGATGCATGGGTCCAGCAGTTCTTTAGTTCTTTTTTTTTTTTTCTGATGTGGATTATGGGGAGAAGAGGGAATTAGTAAATGAATCACTCAACTTAAATAAATATAATTGTGCTTTAAAAATCAATAATGCAATTTTATTTCAATATATTTTCTGTTTATTCAATAACTACTCATCTGCTTACTATATGCAAAACACTTTAATAAAAATATTGAGGATTCAGTGACAAATAAGTATAAATGTATATCCACCTAATCATGAAAGTATACAGGAAAATAAGCATAAAGCCAATTAAAGTGCTTTGGAGTTTAGTGGATAGAAGAGAATCTTTTTTAGTTTGGCAATTTATCAAAGGTGATATCAGAGCAGTTGTGGAATTTATTCATAATGAAGGCAGAGAATTAATTTCAGGGACAGGCTCACGTAAATAAGAGGATAGAAAGCTAGGTTGGTTAAGTTTTTTAAACTTTAATTTTTGTCAGACATTCTGACCTTCCCTCATGTGAGAGTTACCCCCCCCCCCCCGCTCCACCAAACCCCCCCCCCCCGCTCCACCAACCGCCCATACCTGGAGGGAAAGCAGTGTCCTTATCTCCAAAGATCAGGGACAGATAAAAGATCAGGCATGAACAGCCTTTGTTAAGTTTCCCGCAGTTTACTATGCACAGCTCATACTCTTTGGCCTGTCATATCTTTCCATTCTTTATTAAATCTAGCATAAGGACTCTCAGGTTTAACCATCTCTTTGTGTTTTTATTTCCTTGGGAAGGCTCCCATGTCATGTAAAACTCCTTCTGGAGTGCTAGGTTGGTTTCTTATTACATGAAAAGGCTATGTAATCTCTCTAACTTTCTCCAAAATTTTATAGTATATTCTGGAGACAGTCAATGAAATAGTGCTCAGTGATTATAAATATGTGTTTGACAATTTACCTAGAAATAGAAAGACTGATAATTTGCACATATGTGTATTTTCCCTTGGGTAATATTTTACTTTTATGATGAAAGGAATCTTTGCATATTTCCTAGTCATTATATTCTTCTAACTTCAGGTTTGGGAGTCAGAGTGCTTATGTCTTTTAGGAAAACCAGGCAACATGTCATATCTATAAAAAATGATCCTTGCTCCTATAAAGTGTAATTGATAGCTTGTCAGTGGGGCAAAGAAGACTGGAAGAGTCCTGGATTGCTTTTCAGCCAAAACAGGTTTACCTCAATGAACAATGGCAGTGACAGTACACTCAGGTGTCAAGTTAGAATGAAAGTTTTAGACCATTTAGCATAAGTCAGAATTCAGGCATGAGTTAAGTTGATGTTTTTACATATATACTATTTGTCTCTTGGTTTCCCAGCTAAAGGGATGTATAAGATGTATGACAGTTTTTATTATTTGTCAATGTTGGGAATTATACTTGAGAAGAGATGATTCATTTTCCGTGGGTTTTAGGACTTGCTCAGTAACTGCTTGGAGAAACGAGGTTGTCTGATCTGAATTAGAAAATGGTGTCAATATTCTTTGCTCCTACCAGTTTCCTACTGTAACCTATTGTTTTAAATGTTAAGATGGGAACAAATATATTTATCTAATAGTAGTAATAAGAATATTAGTTAGTATTTATAATATGTTTCAAATATATGCACCAGCTCATAAGCAGCACAAAGTCTAATATTAGAATAACATGGTTATGCATCATTCATTTTAATGAATCTATAAATTTCTCTCTACTTTGTACTCTCCTCCCATTTATTTATTTATTTTTGTTTCTTGATATTGATTTATCTTCTTTGTATCAATTTCATACAGCATGGTTCAATAAATATTCTTTCTTATTTTCATTTGTGTTAAAGTATCCCTAGCATTTATGCATTTCATTTGCTAACTAATTTGTTGCACATGTAATCAAGCCTCTGCGTTTTCCTCTAAGGCAGTGGTTGGCAAACTCATTAGTCAACGGAGCCAAATATCAACAGTACAGCGATTGAAATTTCTTTTGAGAGCCAAATTTTTTAAACTTAAACTATATAGGTAGATACATTGTTATTAACTTAATTAGGGTACCCCTAAGGCTTAGGAAGAGCCACACTCAAGGGGCCAAAGAGCCGCATGTGGCTCTCGAGCCGCAGTTTGCCGACCACAGCTCTGAGGCATTTCATTCTTTTTATGACTGACTTTCAAGTTTTGCTTCTTCCCCTTCCGTTTATCAGCTCATTATTCTTTTATGTGTTCTCCTACACCTCATTTAAATCCCTTTTTCATGTTATACTTCTTTCCATGCTTAATTTCTTATTCTGTCACACTTAAATTTATTTGAAAAAAATGGCTGCCTTATAGTACTATTGAAACTCTTACTTATCTGAAGAAAAGAAGATTAATATGGTTAAATACCCATGATCCCAGCACTTATGAAATATAAAGTTCACTTTCCTTTATAAAATAACATGTTATAAAACATTTATTGTTAATAAAATTTAAAGAAGTGGGGTAAATAAGATACTTATAATGGCATAGGACTATTTATCATATGACCTCAGGAAAAGAAAAGATCGATAAAGTTTACATAGCATGCTTTCAACCATGTGAGGTAATTTAAAAAGACTGAATGGGAATACATGAAATGTTAGGAGTGGTTATCACTGGGTAATTAAATTAGGAGACATTTAAAATATTTCTCACTTTGTGCATTTTAAAAAATGTTCTATACTTAGCACACCCTTAGTATTATATCCAGAAGACTTGTGAGCTAAAGAATAAGGCTTAGTTTAGAATATTCTATTCCCTAATTTTAAATGGAATTTTCATAAAAATTAAGCAAATTTATCCACATATTGGACATGACAATCATGTCATTTTTCTTTCTTTTATCTGGGGGTATTTCAGCATTCTAAGAGGCTTTACAGTAAAGTTTTATTGGCTTTATAATTTGTAGATAGGATGGGAGGGTGGACATAATGAGAGCTGGGAGGGAGAAGAAAGATTTAAAGGTACTTTAGTGAATTATCTGCATCATGACTGTTACGTGGCTGTCTGTGGCCTTCATTTGCCAGAGACATGACAGAATATTTTCTTCTCTGATTTCTGCAGGATCAAGTCGTGGGTGGATAAGATGCAAGAAGACCTTGTCACACTGGCAAAAACAGCAAGTGGAGTCAACCAGCTGGTTGATGTGAGTAGGACCCAAATAGATTCAATCTTTTCTTTAACTTGAATGCAGTCCTAGCTTCTAGGAAGCTGTTTTTCTATATCATAAAGAAGTTGTTTTTTGTGTGTGGATCTGATGGTGAAATTCTGGAAGAGACCCTTGGTATTGCTTGGTATTGTGAGAAAGAAACATCATACCTACCTAACAATTGATAATGCTTTCTCACCACACACACTTTACAGTTTAAAAACAGCCCTCACATACACGAATCCATGTGTTACCTAGACTCCCCTAAAGTTTAAATTGGGATGTTACCTTTTTATTCTCCAGGCTATATTGTATAATCTGCCACATAGTGGAGGCTTTAAGTACTGTGATGGATTCCTTTGAATGTCCTCAGTGGGAACACTTCTTCATTTTTTAATGGTAGATTTTATTTTTAAAGAGAGTTGAAAAGTGTTCACAGCCATGTCTGGAGACTAGAGTGCGTCACTGATATGGGGAGTAAAGATTTTGGTGTAAGAAAAAGAGTCACTGTAAAATATGGTTTTTCTTAGGATTTATGCAATGATTATGAAAGCCACTATTAAATGATTTTTAAAGGTAATAATATTATATAAATATTTATGTATCATCTTAGAAAGGTTATTTTTCTTGGGTAAGAACATTTATGTTGTAGGTTTTGTATTTATTAAACATTAAATGTTATTGCTTGAGTGTCTCACTTCTATTTCAAGGTCAGTAATGTAACAATTTGAAAGTATTTTCGTCTTGTGTTCTTAGTGATGCAATGAGGCCTTTTATTTTCCAAAAGTGAGATGAAATGTATTAAAGCAGACTTATCTGTATGATACATGAACACTTATGATGTGGATATTTATGTGTGAATTCTTCTTTCTAGAGAAAATGGAATGTATGGTTGTTTACCATATATATTAATAGAAATTCATAAAGGAACCTTATTAATTAAGCAGATACTTAAAAAAAATTATTCCAGAAACTGTGTACAAAACAATCATAGGTTTCCATCTAAGAGTATGTTGCGCAAACTTAAATATTTGTGAGATGAAGATATTTGGAAATGAAAAATGTTCCTTGGGAATAACAATGATCAAATTTAGTTTAGTCAACACGTATGTCCCAGGTCCTGTGCAGGCTACAAGGGTTGACAGAGAACAGTTCCTTTCCCCAGAGATCTGCCGCTCTGCTAATCTTCTATGTGGGCCCGAAGATGGCTGGAAGTTTCTGGTAGCTGGTGCTGGAGATCTTCAATGACTTATCGTGGTGAAATATGTAAGAACATGAGCGTGTGCAAGCTAATACGTGAGCCTCTGTGAAAGTGATGGAGTTTGTGGGATGAGAAAAAAAAAGAGATGCGAATTAACAGGTTCTGGTTCGAAGCTATATGAATCTTTTTATTGACAGATTGAGATTAAAAATAACTGCTCCTGGGAGCGCTCCTTCACTCCTCCCATGCTTCTGCAGCCTCAGAAACCACTTTCTTGGCTGACCTCATTTTTACTTTCCGTGTAAATATGTGAACCTTCTCTCACTGAAGCTGCTTTTGCAGGGAATCATTATGCAACCAAAAAAGTCTCACCTGATTTCCACTATGATTTCGCGAAGTGTAGCTGACTGAGAAGAGTGTAAAATTGTTAAATGAATAAATGGCTTTGTCTGAATATGGATAACAAAATAGAATGGAGAGGATGGAAGAAAATTCCCACACTTTTTCTGTTTATGAGGCACATACATAACTACAGTGACAGAAAAAATACAATTAAATAATTTGTTTTATTATATGTAACAAATGAGGGGAGAGAGAATTGATTATTGGGAAATAATTTTAGGATTAGGTCACATGAAGAGCGTCATTTTGCATAGATAAATGATCCATATGCCTCTGTGCTTTTGCCTGGAGAGAAGGTTCATGTGCGGGCTTTTGACTGTGGAAATTTAAAGCAGAGACTGGCTGAAGGATGCTATAGTGGATAGTGGACTTTGAGCTGAGATTGGGTGTATTGGATACAGGGCGAGGACCAAAAGTTGAATAAATGGAGGGATTTAACAGGTTCCTGGATTGAAATTCAATATTATGGAAATGATGATTCTTCCAAAAGTATTTAATGTAATTATTTTTACTGGTTTTGCAGGATAGAACTACCATTTTACCTGAATACTCATATGTAATTGTAATGAGGCAACTTAGCTAAAATAAGTCATCTTTACAATTTAATGAAAATTAAAGTTATTTGCCTAACTTCTGTTAAAGATACAGCATGAATAAGCTTAAGTAGTGCTATGTCTTAATGAATTATTCCACTATCTAATCATTTATTAGAAGACAACATGTCCATTAATTGCGTATGCTCAGAAGCAAAGTAGATGAAGTAATTGAGGGAAGAAAAGAAATAAAATTAGGGAAAAGAGACAGTAATATGTTATAATTTTGCTTAGTGAATTTAATATATTAGAACCTTTCAAATACAACTGAAGGACTTCATTTGGTTTTCATTAGTTCAAGAACTGCACTCAGCCCTTTGCATATGGCATCTTATTAATTCTCAGGACAACCTTGTAAAGTGAACATCATCATCTGTAATATGCATGAAGCATTTGCAATGTTAAATTTTGGTTCTAGGCCACACAGCTACTAAATTGAATGTACTAGTAACTCCAAAATTTTAAAAAATATATATTGTTATGTTTTAGAGCAGTGATGGCAAACCTATGACACGCGTGTCAGAGGTGACACGCGAACTCATTTTTTGGTTGATTTTTCTTGGTTAAATGGCATTTAAATATATAAAATAAATATCAAAAATATAAGTCTTTGTTTTACTATGGTTGCAAGTATCAAAAAATTTCTATATGTGACACGGCACCAGAGTTAAGCTAGGGTATTTCAAAATGCTGACACGCCAAGCTCAAAAGGTTCGCCATCACTGCCTTAGACCAAGCTGTCAAACTCGCGGCCCATGGGCCACATGCCTTGTTTATTTGGCCCGTGTTAGCCTTTGAGTTTGACATGCTTGCTTTAGACTATAAGTTAATATTTTACCTTTTTATATTGCTTCTTGTACACTGAGTGGCCAGATTATTATGACTGGCCAGATTATTATGACCACCCCATCAGTACAATGAAGTGAATTAGTTATGCAAATAATAATAATAATAAAACCTTGAGAGTATTTGCTTAGGAAGTTTTCAATATTCAGTATTTTTGGAAGTGTCAATGAAGTACTGATGGGGTGGTCATAATAATCTGGCTGGTCATAATAATCTGGCCACTCAGTGTAAATTAGAAGAAGCCAAAATTTGGCTAGCAGTTACCCACTCATGAACATTTCTATTTAAATTTATTTTTAAAAAGAAAGTATAGAAAGATATTGCAAAATGTAAATTTACATGCAGAATGTAAAATCTTCCATCATTGTTGGTATGCACAGACATGGTTTTTGTGTGTATATCTATTGAAAGGATTGCTAAGAGTGGTACAGAAAATAGTTTTTCTTGATTTTGTCTTTATGGTCTTCCACCTGAAGAAAATACACTTACTCCAATTGATAGTTTTGTGATCTGCCGAGATGTTTCATCTTATGGAGTTGTTGAGATTGATGACATATCCATATATAATATTTATTGACCTGTAACCAGAACGCAAGAAAGATCATTCCCCCGTTGTATTAGTCAAGAGAATTGTATTATACTAGAGGCCCGGTGCACGAAAATTCGTGCACTCAGGGGTGGGGGTCCCTCAGCCCGGCCTGCGCCCTCTTACAGTCCTATAGCCCTCACGGGATGTCCTACTGATGGAGCGCTCCCAATATTCTCTCAAAGACATAAATATGAAATGTGTCTAAATATTGAGCATTCAGTCCTCTTAATTAAGTTAGTATTTACACAAGGATTTTGAGTGAAGAATTTCATTAGTAACTAAAGGGGTTCACAGACCAATGCTTTTTCTTTGACATTGTGATCACATGATCTTATGTAAATAGAATTTTCATTTTCTAGGTTGTAAAGAGTTTAATATATTTATTTATTGGCAAAATAAGATACTCTAAAGCAGAACATAATTAATCACTGGTGATTCTGAGTAGGGATTTAGCAAGATGCAGAGTCAACAGTAAGGAAGGGACTCTTTTTTTCTCCTCGGGAATGCTGCTAAGTAGCTGGTGATAGTAGATTTCCTTTACCTGCTTGTCAAGTGAGATAGTAATACTCTCCCTCACAGAAGTGTTGTAGGAGTAAAAGGGATGTAAAATGAAATGTGACAGCAATAATAGATGACATAAAAAAGTTAATGCTTACTTCCCTTTAACATGTAGTTTTATATTTATATTACTTTAAAAGTAATATTATTATTTAAAAAAGTAACCTAAGTACTTTATAAAAATAATAGTATTACTTTTCAAATATAGCTTATTTATTTCATGTTTTAGTTTTGTTCAGAGTTGCCTTACACCTCCAACTAGGAAATGTTGTGACTAGTTACCGTAATAACAGGCAAATTGAGATTATTGTCATCTTAGGGAAAAATACATTACCCTCCCCCGCTAAATGGAGAGAAATCTATTGAGACTGCAGAATATATTTCCACAGAGAGAATATGGACTCTGTTATTTTTGTGTATGTGTGTTTTATTTCTTTTAAACAGTGGTTAATTAAACTGTTTTCAAAGACATGAAAGAAAATGAATTCTAAAGGGGTTTCTAATCTTATGATAACTTTCAATATTTTATTTACAGGTTTTTAAGTGCAGTATTATTGGTTCATAAACATTAATAGTGAAAGACTACTAAAATGATTTCTTTTTTACCATACCAATCTGTTCTATTATCAATCAATAACACTTTTTAAAGTTATGCTGGTATTTGCGCGAGTTCTTATTTATTGTTTCTTCAAGTAGCAATCCTATGGCTTGGTAATACTAATTACAGGGAGAGTAATAGATAGTGGTTGTGCTCTCTTGTCTATGAGCCTCACAAAGGAGGGGAAGCTGAAAACTTATGGAAGTGATGTAGCCAAGGGTTAGCTTCATCTTTACAATGAAGATGAATGACATACAAGACCATTATTCGCTACTGCACACTCTCAATATACAACATATAGCTGCTTATCGTTCTCCCCTGAAGACATCTTTAATGTCTTTATATAGAGTGCAGTGATTCTCAGCCTGGGGCAATTTTGTTCCTTAAGAGACATTTGAAACATTTATTACTGTCACAACCAGGGGTGGGGGTGGGGGAGTGTTACTGGCATGTAGTGTGTAGAGGCCAAAGATGCTGCTAAACATCCTATACTGCGTAGGACATTGCCCACAACAAAGAATGGTCTGGTAAAAATGTCAATATTGCTGAGGTTGAAAACTTAAGAAGGACAAGAATCTGAGGCAAGAGTACATGTATGAAGCTTCTTTAATGAATGTAAATTTGTAAAATTACACATCAGCATTGATAGGAAGCAATTTTTCTTTAGAGAAGCCATTTGCTGCCAGATGGTTAAGCACAAATTAAACTGTGCTGCATTTTCAAGGTCTTTTGTTGGCAGTGAAATAAATGTAGATCCTTTGGGTTTAGGGTCAGTCTCAAACAGTTTGGAATTGACTACATAATTAGGTAAAAACGAACACTCTGAATTTTATAGCTCTTCATAATAGTGTCACAATTAGTTTTTCAGTCTTTATTTTCCAATAATTTCTTGTTTCACACACATTCTGATTTTTCTCTCTGCCTTACTTATGCACATTTATTCCCGAGTGTGGCTATAATCCATCTTTTTTATGATCATAACCAGTATGACTTGACTTTCCTTTGAATTCTGATGGCACGATTTTCTGTCCTTCCTCATTGGAACACTGATAGTATTTGTATTGATTATTACCCTGTTTTGTGTATTTACTCTAACCCAGGGTGGGCAAACTTTTTGACTCGAGGGCCACAATGGGTTCTTAAACTGGACGGGAGGGCCGGAACAAAAGCATGGATGGAGTGTTTGTGTGAACTAATATATATTCAAAGTAAACATCATTACATAAAAGGGTACGGTCTTTTTTTTTTTTTTTTTTTTTAGTTTTATTCATTTCAAACGGGCCGGATCCAGCCCGCGGGCCATAGTTTGCCCACGGCTGCTCTAACCTCATGACCATTTACATGTTGCATTTATGTTACACTATGTAACTGCATAGTACCTTACATAGCCTTGTTGTTTTTTAGGTTTAAAATAAATATTGGTTTTTAAAACGCAAGGAAGAACTTGTTACAAGCCAGCATTTCCGTTCCTAGTAAAGCCTGATGCAATCGCCAGCCTCAGTGTCCATTTGCTCATTGATGCCGCCAGGATTATGGAGCGCCTGCTATGTGCGGGCACTATATTATGTGCTGGGCTGTACCAGTGGACAAAACAGGCAAAAATCTCTTCTTGAAATTTCTTCTCATGCTACCAACTCTGGTTTTCTCTTGCAGAGGCACATCTTCCTCGTCCACTCGAAAGGATCTTTCTGATTACATTGGACTCACCAGGACACTCCGGGATAATCTCGTTATTTTAAATTCATCTGATTAGCAAAACTTCATTACAACTGCAAACTTAATTCCATTTTGCCATGTGACATCGTATTCACAGGTTCTGGGGATTCAGAGGTGGATCTCGTGGGGAGGCCTTTATTGTGCCTCCCACAGCCATCGCTTCCGTCCCTCGGTGTCTGGACACTCTTTTCCTCCCACTAGTCTTTTCACTACTGCTTCTGCCCTTGATCCATCCCACTGTCATCTACAGTCAGACTCTGATTGGTGCAATGTATTACTGTCTAAACAGATCTTTTGTACTTGGCTCCTACAGGCCATTGATTCAGAAGTTAGCTGCTTGTAAGTGTGAAATATCTTAATACAATTAAGCAAGGGTCAAAGTTAAGGTCATGCATTAGAATAAAGCTACCCACTTATAAGGAAATTCTAGGGCTACTCTTTTTCAGGGACGGGAACAGGGGAACCTTTCCTCAGAAAGATGGCTGTGGGCAGCCAAGATCTTGATTGCTTGTGCCTGACAAGTTCTATGGAAGGAAAGCAAATGTCCAAGTATTGAGGGAAGGCGTTACCAAGTTTACATATGTATAAGCTATAATCGCAGAAATTTGACTGTTTTTCTAGGGAACTTAACTTACTCATGAGCTACCATTCTTTCTCCCAGGGGAGGAAAGTATTAATCTTACCATTTCAAGGTTCCTGTTTTTCAGTTCCAAAGGGGCTTTTGTGGTCAATTATAGATTTAGTACAGTTCAAATTCAAACTCTCTTTCAGTATTTTCTCATGTTCTTGACTTTGCTCCTTGGCATCTGGGCACAAGGGGAAACTCGTGTGAAGGAATGTCTAGTGTATTTGATCTTGAATGTGATTGCCTCTAAGAACTTGGTCAATCTCCTCATCCTGCTGAGGGCCCTCTGGTGGTTTTCACCATCATCCTCCAGGGGAACCTCTGCTCCCACCCTCCGTCCCTCAGTCTCAGCATTGGGCTCCCCTCCTCCTGCACCGAGGGCTGTCTCCTCGCAGACAAACTGACCCTTCATTCTCAGCGGCCTTTCTTGTTCCTCCCCAGGGGCTTTTCTATTCCCCTACATCCTGCTGAAGCCAACCGGGATTTCAAGCAGAAGGGTATTGCGAACTCACGTTGCCTAACCATTTCACCTTCTGCTGGCCCGGACAGTAGTTTGGTCATACTTGAAGTGAAATGGGAGTAAAACTCACTCCACTCTGATATTCAAGAGCCTGAAGCCCAGTGTTCCCATTAATATGATGGCTAATTGAATGCACTTTTTAGGTTTCTTAAAGTGAGTGGTAGAGAGAAGCTGCCTGAAAGTGATTGCTAATCCAGTCTTGTCTGTCATCCAGAACTTGGAAGTGTATCTGGCTTTCAGTGAGCATTAGGGGTATCTGCATTAGTCTACGGCATCATTCATCGTCTAAAACTAAGGCTTATGATTTCAAAAACAGTTCTCTAGGTATGTTTATGAAGCAGTTATATCAATGAGTGTTGTCACCTTTTAGATATTACATTTGAGATTATTTTAAATGTATGATTCTGAAGATTATCTTGAAACTATGGACTTAATTAGAGCAGAGTGAGTTAGACGTTTCCAATGAAAAAGGTAGGGAAACCATATTCTCTGTTGTCATTACCACAAAATTTGGTCTATCAATGTAATACTGAAAGTACATTAAAACCAGTTAATTAAAATTGTAAGAAAGAAAGAATATGCAGGCGACAAGTACTGTTTTGTCAAAACTTGTGCCAAAGATTGTAGGGGGAGGACTTGAACAACAGAAAACCTAGAGCATATTTGTGCATCGGTCAGCAGGATAAAACATCCTGTGCGGGAGTGTCTTTATGGGCCGTATTCTTTCAGGCAGAAGAAATGGAAGCCAGTGTCACACAGCATGTGAGGAATCAACATGTGATTTGAATGGAGTTTATCTGGTCACAAAACTCCTATTATTTCCACCAAAATGTTTTTCTTTCAGAAAGGCCACTGGATAAAATGCTAAAGCAAGTCATTGTTTTTTAAGGAAACAAAATACTAGAAAGAGGAAAAGATACTTAAGATTTTTTCAAATAGTCGTATGTTAACATGTGAAAGAGTATAGAAATGTGGTTTATTTTAGTGGGAGAAAAATTATAAATTTGTGTACATTAGGAAAATACATAATGTTAAAATCCATGTGAAACTTTCTACTCTGAAAATGTTTATAAAACAAAAACCAGTAGACTTTTTGAGAGCCTTCTTGATACTTTATGCAACAAAGAATATTGTAGTCTTTAAAACCAGAAGCAAGAGTCAGTTTTTCTTTTGGTGGGACAGTTAAATGGTTCAAATTCATTTTTATTACCAATAAAACATTTCAAATGTTTTATATGTAAAACAAACAGTAGGATATTTACACTGGGGATCGAGATTTAAACTTCCTTAATTTTACATTTATTTAAAGTTTATTTGCGCCTAGCTGATGTTGCTCAGTAGTTGTGTGTCCACCCATGAACCAGGAGGTCAAGGTTCTGATTCCCAGTCAGGGCACATGCTCGGGTTGTGGGCTCAGTCCTCAGTGAGGGGCATGCAGGAGGCAGCCAATGGAAGATTCTCGCTGAGCATTGGTTTCCATCTCTCTCTTTCTCTCCCTTCCTCTCTGAAATCAATAAAATATATATATTTTAAAAATACGGGCAATAAAAACATATTTTTAAAAAAGTTTATTAGCCAGGTAGATCTTGTTTTTTTTCTTAAGCATTAAAAAATTACCCTAGAAACATAATTTGAGAGAATAGATTATATATATTTTAGAAGAGATTATATATATATATATATATATATATATATATATATATATTTGAACTAAATTCTTCTGATTTATAATCCTCTCATTCTTTAGAGCACCTATAATGTTTCTGGTTTTGTAGGTAGTGTATTAATCAATGTCTTTATTTATAGTACATAATGCAAAGTACAGACTATGCATCCTGAACTAATCTTCACCAACTCTGAATTATATTGTAGTCTCTATACCACAGGAAGGAGATCAGACTTCACACAGAAAGGAGCAAGACATTAATGGTTCAAAGCACAGCTGCCTTTATACCAATTAGCTATATTGGTTTCACTGCAAAGAACTAAATATCCTGGATCAATTAAAGTGATGTTGAGGTTTATCTTTTTGTACCCTGATCAATTAATCTATTCAGGAGGTCATGTTCTTGGATGTCATCTTAGGCTGAAATAAAAGAGGGAGCCTTGAGTTGGATGGATTTTATCATGGATAACCTGGGTCTTTAATACAGAGCTCAATAATCTGTCCTGCAGAAGAAAACACAAGCAGTCCATAGTCCAGTAATATGCAGGAATCCTGGATGACACTAAATATGGAGATTGTATATGCTAAGTTACTGTGGTTTGAATAGGTGAAATGACAACCTGCAAGGTCAAATTAAGTCTAGTATGGAAAAACCTCATAGTTTGAATAAAGCAAATGAATTTAGGAGTAAAAGCTTGATTTAAATGTTTTAAAATGATTAATTTTTATCATTTGAATAAAAATGTTAATTCTGTGTAAATGAACATACATACTCTGTTATAAATAATCTAGAGGCCTGGTGCATGAATTCGTGCACTGTTGGGGTCCCTCAGCTTGGCTGGCGATCAGGGCTGTCTTGCTTAGTCTCAATCTGGGCCAATGGGGGTTGGCTGTCCAGGGAGGAACCGCCACGGGAGGGCTCCAGGGCTTGTTCCACCCATCTCGCCCAGTCCCAAATGGCTGGACCCTAGCAGCAAGCTAACCTACTCTGATTGGTCGGAAACTTAGCATATTAGGCTTTTATATATCTAGATGTTAGCATATGTGCCTGTGTCCATTTGAAACCAGTGTTCACCAATAGCATCCATGCTCAGCTGGGACCAGGCTGTAGAATTTGTTGGTAGTAACAGAAGGCTGAGGTTGTGCTAGGAAAACAGGGTTAAACTAGTTCCTGCATGTGCCTGGATTCTCTTCTCATACGATGGCAAAAAACTGCCAGGTCTTGGCTTTTAAAGATGGTTTAGTCATGCATGTGCAACCCATCTGTTGGATGCATAAGGGATTTCCTTCTCTGCTCAGCCCTCCAGCCACAGATAGGGTTGCTGGTCCTCTCCCCACCCCCTTTCTTTCATTCTTCCTCTCCCGCCAGGAGCATACAGGCTCTGCATACCAAGTGTATCTGATGCTATGCTGGGGAACTCCTTCCATGGACACTGATGTGAGCCAGAAATGCAGCAGCCGAGTTTTCTTTTGCTGCCTTTCAGTATGGTTTGATTCAACTTACTTTCAGTATGGTTTGATTCAACGATTTAAAAACAAAACAGTCAATCTGATAATAAAAATATTTACACAATTCCGTTTTAACTAATCTTGAAAGTCGACCTTGATAACCTTCAAACTACTACCCTGTGAAATGAAGCTCCCTGTGTCACCTGGATGACCGGTGACAGCCCCTTCCTTAGCAGGGGCTTTATATTCATTCATTAATTCTCTCTTTCTTCTCATAAGGTTTAGCAGCAAACCCGTTAGCCTCAGTGATTGCAGTGAGGGAGAATAGTGGGCAGTCTCAATATATTAGCACTCCCCCTCCCTCCTACCTTTGTTCACTGCACATATCCTCCAGGTTTGACCTCCCATACTCCAGTTCTCCTGTTTTTAAAATGCTGATGGCAGTTCATACTAGGTTTTGAGGTTGAATGTACAATTTCAAGTCACAAAATTGCATATACAAAGCATTGTTGTTCAAGATGTTTTACAGCCTGTTGACATAACTATTTTGGCAAGCTGGTGTTCTTATAGGAAACTAATATTTATATACATATTTTTGAGACACCTAAAGGAAAGATCAAGGTGAAGGAAGAAAAGGGTGGACTTTTCTAATCAATTGTTTATGATTTTAAATACATTCTAATGTGAACTTATGAACCAAATAAGCAATTATTGTTCTTAACAATTTTCTTTTGCTTTTCACATAGATTTATGAGAAATACCAAGATTTGTATACTGTGGAACCAAATAATGCACGCCAGCTGGTGGAAATTGCAGCCAGGGATATTGAAAAACTTCTCAGCAACAGATCTAAAGCCCTGGTGGTGAGTTTAAATTGGGTTTGCTCATTTGGTTATTTTCCATTCCTTATTATTTTTCATGTTTTAGTTGGAGGCTTTCTTCACCATGGAAACTGTTCATCTAATGTGTGCATGAAGGTGAGATATCATGGTTCCATTATGAATTCAACATAATCAGCTTACTTCTAATTATTAGTTTGTTAGGTGATTCTAATACATAGGAATAGTGTATTTAATTTGTACATGGATGTATTTATACATATGTAAGTCATGATGTGTAATAATAATGTTTAAAGTTATTGTGCAACATAAAACCTACGAATATTGCCAGCACCCTTAACGCTGCCTTCTTAGAACTCTCCTGTCCCCTTACCTCGCCTCCCTGTCAGGGGTGGCCAATATTCTAGATATTTGATTACTTATTTCTTTGTTTTAAAAAATAGTTGTGCTTTACATACATGTTTTGTTAAACAACATATTTGCTAGTTTGCTTTCTTTTTAGCTTTATCAAAATCACATTATAATGTATGTAGTTCTCAACGACTTTCTTCCATTATGTTTGTACTAGAGGTCCAGAGCATGAAATTTGTGCATTCCAGGAGCCCTCAGGGGATGTCCGCCTGCAGGTTTAGGCCCACCAAGGGGTCCTTAGCTCTGTCTCAGAAGTGGGAGAGGCTCCCGCCACCACCGCTGCACTCACCAGCCGTGAGCCCAACTTCTGGCTGAGCAGTGCTCCTGTGGGAGCGCACTGAACACTACGGGACAGCTCCTGCATTGAGCGTCTGCCCCCTGGTGGTCAGTGTGCATCATAGCGACCAGTTGTTCCACTGTTTGGTTGATTTGCATATTAGCCTTTTATTATATAGGATGATTTATCTGGAGGTTTGTACTTAGATTTAATTCATTTTAGCCACAGTTAAATATTATTTCATGAGGGTATATCTCAAATTTTCATTTATTCTCTGTTGGTAAATTATTATTTGGCGCTGCTACATTTCTTTAACAAATTTCCTGGTACCACATGCAAGGATATCGGTAGGGTCAATAGTGGAATTATTAGACTGTAGGGTATTCACAAAGTTAGCTTTATAAGAATATGACAATTGCTTTTCAAAATAGTTTTATCAATTTAGATGTACACTAGCAATATATTTTTAGTATCAAGATTATCAACATAAAATACCCTTGGGAATATGTAATAGATGTAAATCTATGAAAAACATGTAAATTGAACTGGTTGTTTTCTCAAAAATCTACTAAAAAAATTCCCTATGAGTTTCTAGAATTCAGTTGTTTCTTTTTTAAAGAAAATGAACAACTGAAAGGATTTTTTTCTTTTTTTAGTGGAATGATTATAATTTCTATGATAAACTTTATTATGTCTGCACATATACTGATTTTATGTATTTGAACATTAAATTTTTAATTCTGGCTTTTATAGTCTGTTGATTAAACATGAAATCATAACTTATTTCATTGCTTCATGCTGAGCTTACACTGAGTGGCCAGATTATTATGACCACCTGACGTTTGTAGGCAAATTAGCTATAATTTTGCACTGAAGTTGCTAGAGGGCCAGACCATTATAAATAGGGCAGCAGGTTATATACATACGTATATATATCCCACGTTCAAAGGCTGTTAAATTGCATTGTTTACCCATATCTCCAGAAAAAAAAAATCACTTTTACTGTCATGGTAAACAACCTGCTTCCCTATTTATAATAGTCTGTCCCTCTAGCAACTTCAGCGTGAAATTATAGCTAATTTGCCTACAAATGTCAGGTGGTCATAATAATCTGGCCACTCAGTGTATGTTTGACTCAAAACTATTTCAACCAGTATCTTTCTTCAATTTCAGTATTTATTTTGACATTTTTTTAAAAATATATTTTATTGATTTTTTACAGAGAGGAAGGGAGAGAGATAGAGAGTTAGAAACATCGATGAGAGAGAAACATCGATCAGCCACCTCCTACACATCTCCTACTGGGGATGTGCCTGCAACCCAGGTACATGCCCTTGACCGGAATCGAACCTGGGACCTTTCAGTCCACAGGCCGACGCTACATCCACTGAGCCAAACCGGTTTTGGCTATTTTGACATTTTATTCATGCTTATATTATGCTATTATCTTTTGATCTGCTCCAACAACCAACTTTAGAAAGAGCTGAAAGAGAAACCAAGGTAAAAATATTGTAGTTGCTTTTGCCATAAAACCAACCTCTTTTATAGCAAAACAGATTTTGCACTTAAGTCGTTTTGGTTTTGTTTTGAGAGTATATAAAAACAGGTTATGATTCTGATGAGTGATATGCATTGGGCTGACACAGAATCCTATGAAATAGGCACATTAAACATCTGTTCATTCTTCTTTAATAAATGAGGAAACTCATAAAGGTCTAGAATTCTTGTCCAAGACTTGTATAGATAGCATGAGGTTGTGATGGAATTTAACTTCAGGAAATCTGTCCATGAATCCAGCTTTTTTCCCCCTCTAACGCCACACTGGTTCAGCCATTTTGTTTTCAAGATATATTTCCTAAGTGAGTATTTTTCTATTTTCCTTGCTATGCCTATGCCTCACAAACTGGCTCAATATGGTAATTATTCTGCTAACATTGTTGGATTATTCTTAAGCAATCTCAAGTCTAAAAAGAAACAATCGTTTAACATTGTTATTAACATTTATTTCAGCCTGCACTAGGCTGAAAAATCTGCAAGTGTTAATGAACAGTTCATAGGAAAAAGCTTTTCAAAGAAATAATCCAACCTCCTTCAATGGTGCCTCCTGAAAGATGGAGGTGAATTAAATAAGTGGTCTTATTGTTCACCAACCAGCACAGACAAGGGGATCTGCTGAGTTAATGAAGGTCTCTAGACATTTTGCTCAAAGAAAATAGGATCAAGGTTATAATAAACACATTTTTCTAGTGACACATTTCCAATTATGGCGTATAGTGTCTCCCTCTGGCTGTCCTGGTAACTTTAATTAAAGCTGCTCTAATCTATTATGAAGCTTTAAATACTGTAACATACGCCACCTCCCTCTTAATTCAACCTTGATATTTAGTTTATGATTAGATAATGAAAAAGAGAAAATAACAAATGTTTTCAACTGACTGTTAAAATAGTATCCCCCCTCGTAGATCATTGTTGATTAACCAAATTGTTTTGTTTATTTTTAGCTATTAAACCAGTAGTTCTCTATTTTTCATGTTTGTCATTGATATGAAGTTTGCTAAAAATGCAGATTCCTGGCCTTTATCTACAAAGTGTTTAAAAATAAATAAATAAATAAATAAATAAATAAATAAATAAATAAATATCAGAAAACCAGGTCTAAAGAAGTGATAAAGAGATTCAGAAAGAAATGTAAAATTTTTAGAGACTCAAAGAATTTAAAATGTATTTGGGTTTTAGGAATCATTGATTTACTTTTATAAAAACAGATTCACTAGAATATATTGGAATGGAATAAAGACCACAGTGTTAAAGAGTTTTTGGGGCCCTAACTGGTTTGGCTCAGTGGATAGAGCGTCAGCTTGTGGACTCAAGGGCCCCAGGTTTGATTCTGGTCAAGGGCATGTACCTGGGTTGCGGGCACATCCCCAGTAGGGGGTATGCAGGAGGCAACTGATTGATGTTTCTCTCTGATCGATGTTTCTAACTCTCTATCCCTCTCCCTTCCTCTCTGTAAAAAATCAATAGAATATATTTAGAAAAGAGTTTTTGGGAAGTAAGAAATTGGCATGCTTAAGAAGTTTGGTAGGACAGTGAAAGAGAAATGTGGAGAACTACTATAGACTTTTTTTTTTTCCAGAATGGAGGACATGTAAACATGCTAATGGACAGAAGGGAAGGAATCTATTAAATGTAAAACTAAGAAAAAACACACACTTCGATGTTGAAGGATAATTCCAGAAAACACATACACCAATATTAGAGTAATGAATTTATCTTTGAAAAGGTGGTGGCATCTTTCACTTGAGACAGAATGGATAGTAAATATGAATAGAGATAATTAAATTTGCAGATAGACGAAATTGGAAGTCACACTGGATGACCACTTTTCTCTTGGTAAATTAGAAGTCTTATATGCAAAGAATGGGTGTCGTGAGGACCGTATTAAAGATTTGGGGACGCGAAACAAGAAAAGGTGAAAGGAGTCTTGTATAGGTAAGTGGAGAAAAGTCTGTGTCAGGAAAATTAGCCCTAAATCTATCTTAAGGGTATAGATTTATCCAGATTGAATAGAAGAAAAAATTCCTTTGGGAAAAGTATGGAATATTGTGTTATTTCTGTTTTCACAGAGAAAAATGTGCTTACCCTTCTCCTTAATTTTAGTATACATGTTCTTGAGAGGATTGCTAGGATTGCTTATATATTTAATTCCCCTTATCTGAGTGGTAAAGGTACTAGCTAATCTACTATTATTTTGTCAAATTTAGATTACTTTTATTTATTTGGATTAGCTACATGCTCTGGATGCTAACAATAAAGTGCTGAGGTAGAGATGCCTGTCTGATGGCTAAGCAATGAAAGGTGGCTTCATTGGGCACAAGCTTACACACAAATCAGAACAGAGATGAGCCTTACCTGATGGAGCTGGTCTGGGACTCGATCCAATAGGGCACGCTGCCAGGGGCAAAGCCAGTTCAGCACAAACTATCAGATGGGAACTGAAGCGTAGGGTGCAAGTGGCAGCCAGAAGTGTGGCATTGTAGCAAGATGTTCTGAAAATCTCCAAACAATGCAGGACGGCACCCCAAGAGAGGAGCAAGTCAGCGATGAACATCCACCAATGCCAGAGTGTACCAACACACAGTCATAGTGAGAAAGGGGTGTCCACTACCAGCTTTCTCACAGTGCCATTGCAGAAATCACCACCTGGGAGCTGGGAAGTGCCATCAAGATGGCATCAGGAGGAAAAACTCAGAGAGTGGATTTACCACACTCCTCACACAGAGACCCCTGAAATTTCTCAACCTGGAGCAGTACCGAGCTAATATTGGAAGTACAAATGAATTTTAAAATTAGATTTTCACTTTAACCTAAATTAGATATTTTAATTCATTAGCTGAGATTATTTTTAGGTATAAAAGTTAGTGTTGCTTAGGACAGTTATGGAACCTATAAGGCTTAAAGTTGTGTTCAAATACTATTATAGACAAGCCAGCTAAAGGGTGATTTGTACAGATGACAGGTTTATTTTCCTCCATGTCACAAGAAATCTGAAGGTAGGGAGCTGGAAAGATTTCCAGAAGTCCCATTCTGTTACTTATGTGTGCATTTCACTAAGACTTGCCTGCAAGGGGGGAATAAGAAATAGAGTTTTTGCCTCGCTGTACAAACTTGTTGTACCCTTAGTTAAAATTTTGATCCAGCCAGCTGGTGTCTATGTCAAGACCTTTACAAGATTTAATGTGAGTTTTAAGGAAGAAAGTCTAGAGCAAATCCGTTTTAAGAAACATAGGAAAGAAAAACATTGCTTTGTAAAACAAAACAAAACAAAACAAAACAAAACAAACACCCAACAACCCTAGAGTTCTGCCCTGGCTGGTTTGGCTCAGTTGGTTGAGCATCCTTCCATGCACCAAGAGGTCACCAGTTCAATTCCCAGTTAGGGCATGTGTCCAGGTTGCAGGCTCGATCCCAGTAGGGGGCATGCAGGAGGCAGCCAATATATGTTTCTCTCCCTCTCCCTTCCTCTCTCTCCAAAATCAATAAAAACGTATTTAAAACACACACACACACACACACACACACACACACACACACACACAAGTTCCACTCCTTTAATATGATTACATGCATAATCAGATCAGCTTTTTCTATGGAGGATTGGGGCAGTATTAATAGTAGAAGACTGAAAAGACTCTTGAATCCATTTTAGATTGAGTTTGGCAGAGTAAATATTATAAACATCGAAGACACTTAAGACTTAGTCACCAGTAGTTGAAATATTTGAAATCATGAACTATGATAGGTAAGGTATGGTAATGGTCAAGAATTATGAGTATAAGAAAGAAGACAATTGTATGTGAGTAAAGTATAGGTTTATAGGGAACAGTGGGGAAACAAGAAATTGTGGTACATGATGGGGATTTAAGAAATTAAGAGTTCTGGGTGATAATAAGGTTGAGGCATGAGTGAGTGAGCAGGTTGTTTGAATGGAAAAGAGTGAAAGCTTTTGAAGTTTTAATGATAAGGAGCAAATTCATAATTAGCATTTATTGAATGTCTGCTGTGACCCAAACACTTTTTGCTAGGCTCTATTCATATATTTCTAACACAATTTCTGCTCTGAAAAATAGGTATAATTGATCACATTTTAAAGATGAGAAAATGAAGGCCTAAGTAATTAAACATTTGTCCAATTTTACACAGCTAGTGAGTACTTCAAACCCACGTATGTACATATACAAGGTACTTGGTGTTTCCTGTGTGGCCTTTACTAGTTTAAAAACCATGCTGAAACCGGTTTGGCTCAGTGGATAGAGCGTCGGCCTGAGGACTGAAAGGTCCCAGGTTCGATTCCGGTCAAGGGCATGTACCTGGGTTGCGGGCACATCCCCAGTAGGAGATGTGCAGGAGGCAGCTGATCGATGTCTCTCTCTCATCAATGTTTCTAACTCTCTCTCTCCCTTCGTCTCTGTAAAAAATCAATAATAAAAAAAAAACCTCCCACATTAACTCCTTTAATCTTCACAGTACATCTACTGAAACTCAGATAAATTTAAGTTCTTGACCAAGTCTTATATGGAGTAAGAGATTTGGGCTTGAATTCTTGTTTTAAGGCCATCTAGCTTTTAGCTTTATGCACCATATAGCTCACCTCTATGACATCTCAGTAATCTAAGCCAAAATATATTTTGTCATTTGTTCAAGCAATCGGATCTCTTTGTACAGGTGACATATAACTGTTATAACTAAGTAAGCCACACTAATTATGCCTCTTATTGGGTCCCATAGTACCATTGGATTGAAGTCCTATAAAAGGGCATCTTCAGCGGCTGTGTTTGCCATGAGGATCTAACACCTACTTGGAGCATAGTTCAGCACTAAATAAAACACAGTCTATGTAACCTGGTTTCACAATAGAATTCCTCTTGATTTCTGAAATCCAACTTTCACAGAGTACACAGATCTCTCAATAAGATACTTTTTGTTTCTTGGTGGTTTTTTGTTTTTTGCTAATGCTTATAAGGCAACTATTTACATGTACAACCTCCAAACTCAGTATTTTTTTTTACAGTGTGATATCTGGGAGTCTTGATTTAAATTTTAAATAGAATTAGTAGAACATCAGAATCATGTGTAGATGCTTTGAAGAATAGGCCCGATGCCAGCCGAGGAGATGTGCATGTTTTCCACTGGCATTGAGAAGCCAAGCCAGGTCTACAAACACCTGCACTTAACAGTCCTACTCACTGTTTCACTAGACAGTGATTATAGCACGTTACCCTCTACTATGAAAGCTTCTTACACTTAGTGATGCACATTTGCATTTGATAAGTATATATATTTTACTGTTTTAGTTCGAATTTTAAAAGTTGGTTGGGGGTGTAGATTGATACAAATATATGATTTTTTTTCCATTCACCATCATAAATGATTGGCTATCAGAATTTTCACTCAAAACATCTGATTTTTTTTTGTGTGTGTGTGTGTGTGTGTGGCTTAAATGGGAGATGCCTGTATTTCTTGATACCATTTGTTAATGTGTTAAATGGAAATCTCTACACATACCACCACATTTCCTCTCTCAGGTTACACACTTTAGTGGCATATTTATGGATTTTTAAATCTATCATGATAATGACAGGACTTTGGGCCCAAGCAGAAGAGATGGTGAAACATTAAGTGCTGCTTAGGATCTCTTAAATTACTAAGAAGGAAACAACAGATCCATATAACTATGACTATGCTGCAACTCTCTACCACACTCCACATTTTAATTTTTATAACATTCTGTTTTGATTTATATATTATTTAAACGTTTGTAGTAAAGTGTTTTTATACAACACCTTCTGTTGTAAATTGCTTAGTGCTAAGAGTACTTTCTCCCTCCCCCATTCCATGAAGTAGTATCTGCACTAAATGACTGTATGAACATAGACACTTTTGGAAAAAGCTAGGTACCAAATATATCTTGAAGATGGAGAGCACAATTAATAGTATAGTGCACCTATTTTTTTAATGGAAAGTATTCAGATGAGAAAAGGTTCCGGGCAGCAATTATAGTTTCTTTCTGATAAAATAAATAAATCCCTTTTAGAAATGTGATTCTCATAGTCCTGAGTTGACAATCTATAGGTTCAGAAAGTAATTTTTAAAGTACTACCAAGAGTGCTACTGTGTTGGCAATTTGATAAAGATAATGTATGCTCTGATAACACAGCACTTGCAAAAATTAGGGTAAAAGGGAGTGATGGGTTTGTTGATTGCATTGAGTACAATGGGAATTAGGTGAAGTGACTTGCAAAATGAAAATGTGAGGCCCTTTTAAAAAGGGATTAAGACTTTCAAGATTGCAGTAGCAGAGCCTTAAACCAATTGTGGGCCCATCTGAGTGAAGGGCCCTATCTAACTGCAGAAGTGACACCCCATAAGGCTGGCCAGCCCTTGCACACAGTTGGTTAGTGGCAGATCTGGAATGGGACTTGGGATTATTAACTACTCATCCAGTGCTCTTTCTATCACGATAGTCATTGAACTTTACCAGGTGGCTTGAGAGTCTATGAAACCTATGGCAATTGTTGAAAAGATACTCCCAAATGAGCCAAAAATCCATATTTCATTCCACTTCTATTATTTAAAAATTGCAAACTTGTCCCAGTAGGACTATAGCAATGCTCTGATCTAAATGTGCTAGTAAGTGGTGTTTTGTATAAAAATCAATAGAGAGAAACGGTGCTAATCCAAGGCCAGCCTCTTCGACTTACCTAATGGAATCTTTAGATAGAACTCCATAGCACGCCATAAAATGGTGATGTGATGATCAAGTAGAGTTTGCTAATGATAAGCACTGTTGAAACCATTTTAGAGATGACCTTTAAGTAGTGTTCTGATTCCTAAATGTTCTTCACTGTATTTATTTATTTTTATTTTTAAATATTTTTTAAATCCTCACTCAAGGATATGTTTATTGTTTTATTTTGAGAGAGAGGAAGGGGGAGAGAGAGAAAGAGAAATATTGATGTGAGAGAGAAACTTTGATCGGTTACCTCTCATACATGCCCCAACCTGGGACCAAACCTGCAACCTGGGCATGGGCTCTGACTGGGAATTGAACCCTCGCACTTTCACTGTCCAGGAAAAAGCTCCAACCAGCTGAGCCACCCCGACCCGGGCTTAACTTAATTTTCAATCTATTGAGGTTTAGTTTATCCTTTTCCTCATTACCCACTGATTGTCCTGCCACATAATTACGAAAACTGTAAGTCGTCTTCAGTGCATTCATTTTCTAACTTTTACTGAGTATCATGCAGGCTGAAGCCCTGTGTGAGATACCCGATGTCACACAGCCTTTTTTTTTTTTTAATTTTTTTTTTTGTATACCCAGGAATTCTTTTGAATCTATTCTTCATAGTTTTTTAGAGCTTATAAAATTAAGAACTGCTTTTAGATGATCTCAAAGATGAGCTCCCCATGCCTACCTTAACATACCCTGGCACAATTTGCCATTAAAATAGAATGCCCTGTTTATTTGATTAAAATATCAGAGAATCACAAATCTTGAAGGAATTTTGGGAATTTGTTTTTCTGTCTTCCTCTCAGGCAGGTGAATGTTTAAACCACCAAGGATAGGGAGTTGCCAAGCAGCCATTCTTGCCAGACATTGTGTTAAATGCTTTACATGTCTTATCGAATTTAATCTTCAGAACAACCTTATGTGGTAGGTGTGTTATTGGGTCTGAAGATCAGAGTTATATTGAGATATAATTGACCTGCGGCACTGTATAAGTTTAAGGTGTACATCATAATGATTTGACTTACGTAGTTCATGAAATGATTACCATAGTAGGTTTAGTTAACATCTATCATCTCATATAGATACAAACAACAATACACATCTTTACATATGGGAAAACTTTTGATTATCTTATTAGAATAAGTCATATAAATGGAATGGCGGAGTCAAAAGCAGATTGACATGATTTATATTTTTCTTTTAAGGAAATTATCTTTAATCTTTCTACTAACTCTTTCTCTGCCTTCTCTTCATTTGTAAACAACAGGACTTCTGAAAAAATTAGGTATGAATGACCTGGTTGCATTTAGCCCAGTGTAATAAGTTAAATATGGTTCTGCAAGCAGGAATTAATTTTAAATGATAGGTATATTTTTAATTATTATAATAATGTCAAAACTCATACTGTTTTCTACGGATTAGTGCCTTTTTTTTTTTTGGCAACATAATCAGTTCAAAATTAACAAGCTGGCTGGCTCAAACATCTGCCTTCCAGGTTTATTTTTAAAAACATCCAGCCTGAGAGTTGCAGTTCCTGATTCCACATGCCTGCTCCTATGCTCTGTCTTGCATGGTTTATTGCATCCACGGGCAGCATGCCAACCTGCCGCGCTGCACGAGGGACCCTGCTGTGGGCAGACCTTGTATTCTAGGGCAGCTGATGCCATCTAAGCCCAGTTATGAGCAGGCGCCAAATTGTGTCTTGACAGCCCAGGCATTAGTTCCAAAAGACTGTCCACTCCTTCTCTGACTAATTCATCCATTTAGTCCCAGGACTCATTACTCCCCAATTACAGCTACTCCTATATATGTTGGCCTATTGTTGCCTGACAAACCAATCACCTCTGATTGTTTATACAGTCTTTTCCCAGAAATTCTAGGTCAGCCAACTTAAATGTCCAATAATAAATAATAATAATGACTCATTTTCTACCAGAGAGTTTACAGAGAATTTATTGCCCTGTGTATTACTGCCTATGCCATTATTTTCTCCAGCACAACGACACAGTGTGACCTCTTAAAAAGGAAAAGAAATAAATCATCCACTGGGATATTTATGTGCTCAGAATAGTTCTTTAAAATATGGATGTTCAATAGCCAGTTTTGCTAACTTGTCCTAGAGACACGTTTGACACTTGCAGAAGGGCTCATTCTCATTAAATGTTTGCACATGTTCGCTTTCCCCTCTCAAACGGGTGTTTGTAAAATTACAATATCAATATAGATTTTAACAGTATATAGTTTCTGATGCCTTTGTTAGTAACTATACTTTGACTCACTAATTATAGCCATTAAAATGAAATTAATATTCACAATTTCTCAGAGAGTGATGATGTTTTTAAGGTTAAATATTAAAAATGTTTTAAAACTAACATCTTATGTAACTTCTTACATAGGAGAATAGTAATAACAATAATTTATTAAGTGCTTATGACAAGTGCTAAGGCCTTTATTTGTATTCATGAATTTCAACTCATCCAATATATTTCCACCCTTGATATTAATATTATATCTATTTTATGTAGATACTTTTCCCAATGCTTTGAATCCAGTTGCATTTAATTTTGAAGTGTTATAGCAGCATTTCTCCTCACTCTGCCTTGTGTTTATTATGTGTCAGACACTCTGCTGAGTTATTTTATATGTATTATTTCATTTAATAATTTCTTCTCTTTCTCTTACTCTCCTCTACCACCTCTTTTCTTTTACTCCTTCTACCCTCTGGGTCCCTCTTCTCCCTCTTCTTCAGTATGATAAGGTGAGGAATTATAGATTACAAAGTTCTAAGTATATCATCCAAGGTCATGTAGTTCTAGAATGGTACTTTTGTTTCAAAATAAGATTATAAATTATCATGTTTTTATTTTATATAAGATGTACAAAGAAGTGGTAATGATACCATATGTATATATGTGTGTATATATATATATATATATATATATATATATATATATATATCAATCATACACACACACACACACACACACACACCTATTACTGATTTCAGAGAGGAAAGAAGAGGGAGAGAGATAGAAACATTAGTGATGAGAGAGAATCATCAATCAGCTACCCCCTGCATGCTCCGCCCTGGGGATCGAGCTGGACACCTGGGCATGTACTCTGACTGGAATCGAATTGTGACCTCCTGGTTCCTAGGTCAACTCTCAACCACTGAGCCATGCTGGCTGGGCTGATAGCTTATTTTAATTTTAATTACAATGTAAAAGGAGAGGAATACTACACCGCTATAAAAAAGAAGGAACTTTTACCATTTGCAACAGCATGGATGTAACTGGAGAGCATTATGCTAAGTGAAATAAGCCAGTCAGAGAAAGATAAATATCACATGATCTCACTCATGTGGGATATAATGATGAACATAATTTGATGAACAAGAATAGATCCAGAGACAAATAGTAGGGGAGGAGGGGTTAGAGAACAACCAAAGAATTTGTATGTGTGCATGTTAGGATAATCAATGGGGCAGTGGGGCCTTGCCTGGGGTGGAAATGGTTGGGGAGGGTCAATTGGGGAAAAAGGAGACACATGTAAAACTTAAGACAATAAAAAAAGGAGAGGAATACTAAAAGAGAAGGAGGGGTGGAGGGAACAAAGGATAGAGGATATAGATTTTCTATTCTCTAGTATTACTAATACTGGTAATGCATTAATGTGTGGTTGTCTAGTGATATAGACAGAGATAAAATCTAAAAATTTTTATCAAGTTTAGTGTAATTATTTGGGTTTCTATATGAAAACCAACTATTTTGGAGTATCTACAAGTCAACACATTGTGCTGGGGCTTTTGTACCATAAGTGAATATATTTTGGGAGTTTTCTAAGGAAACTGTCTGGATAGTAACACATACAGTTGTGGTATAAAGATCAAAATGAATCAGAATGGTCCTTATTTGTAAACTTGAACTTAAATGCCATACAGATATTCACTGTGTTATATCCAATGAAACCAATGACTTTTTGGTATTGTCTTTCTCATTTAGATGATATTTCAAGAAGTAAATTTTACTAGTACCTAAAGCATTGGCTATAGGCAAAGGTTCAGAGTAAGTGAATCACTTGCCATTCTAAACTTAAGGTCTATTTAAATTATCCAACTTTTAATTACAAATAGTGAGAAATTTAGGGAATGGTGTATAGTTAAAGGACAAGACCTGTTGCTCTAGTCAAGGAGAGAGAGATGCATTATGGGAGTGAGAAAGGGAAAATATGGAAGCCACCTGAGTTTATCTCATAGAGTACAAAGAATTTCCAAAACTCTCAGAATTTTCGTTCTTCCTAAAATGTGTTATTTGTTTAAAGTATTCCCTATCATTCCTTTGCTCCCGATCATGGTTCGCTGGAGACTTACACTTTTGAAAATGATGCTATCGTTTGGGAATTCGCAGGGGGATAACTCTTTCTATGATTTCAGTGATGCTAAATGTCTGCCCGTCATCTGCTTGGGAAACTCAGTGCTGCTTAATGTTCCTGCACTTCCATGATCCAATTTCTCTTCACTAAATGGTAGTGTGTCCTTAGCTGACATTTCACACCAATTGCCCCCTGGCTGTTGGGAGCTAAATCAGCATATTAAGCAGCAGCAAGTGGCAGCTAATGCCTGCCCTGAGGAAAGTAACCATGTGTTAGTTACCGCACGGATCCTCAGCTGCTCTCCCTGATAATTCAGACACCACACTCACTGATGCTCACTGATGCGAAGCAGCATTTCTCAGCTGCACAGGAGGCACCCGGAAAAAAACACTGGAAGGAGGGAACTTTAAAGACTTAAAGGCAGGTCCTGTCAAGGCAGGCCATCCTTTTCCTCTCACTGCACACACAGAGGAATTATCCCTGTGATCTGCCCGTGTTTTATTGCCACATCAGTAGGCGTCCATTACAAAGGGAGCGGGCCGTGTGCATTTTTGCTGTGTTTGTGTGACAATAGTAATTTTCTACTTCTCCATTCAGTGACAGTGTTTAAAGAGGAAAACAATGGATGCATATTAAGAGGCAGTGAGCTCCAAAAGGCTCTTGGTAGTTTCTGTAAATGTATAGTCATGTCTATGGTGCAACTAATGTTTAAAAAGAGGATGATATTCAACTAACATTAGCCCGTGAAGGACTGGGGTCTGCCTAGTGTGCCCTGGATGATACTGGTAGGTTTGTTTCTGATTGGCTTTGTGGTGTGACCTGTTCAAGTAGTACTGAATCCGATATTTTTGATTTATACATTAAATCCTGATTTAGGTGCTTTGGTGTTCTTTTCTGGTCAAATAGGAAATCGTCCTACTATATTTGGTTCTCATCAGAGAGGAAAATAAAAACTTGTGGGCATGTTTTCTCTTAAGGAACTGATGGGGTCAGGGAATGAATGCTGTAGCTACATTGTAAATCAGTACATACTGAAGTGACTAGGAGTTTGACAGCTTGAAGAAGAGAAACACTTGTAAAAAATAAAATGTGTAATTAGGTTTCTCAGGTCTAAAATTCTATAAATTCATCAAAATCCTTCCTGCTACTCCAAGAAGGTTTCTAATTATGTGTCTCTCTGCTAATTAATTGTGGTAGCTCAGAGTTTCATCCACTATAACAGCTGTGGCTCTCAGGGCTTAAAGCTGCAAGATTTTGGCCTGACACAGTGAGCAAGCTGACTCAGATGTCACAAATGCTGTGGGATGTTAACCCTATTTTAAAAGGGTCACTTATAGAAACAGCCTTTCCTATTCAATATCTACATGTTAAGTCTCACATTTCGCCCTACCCTTTAGTCCTTTATGCTGTCACAAAGTTGTCCTGTGCTATGAAATAGTGAGTCATTTATGTTAATGCAAATCACTAAGCCATCTGTCCTGCTAAATTTTGAAACTCTCCTCCCAAGTTCAGTGTCTAAGTCAGAACATAGGTGAGAGAGAATTTAATTTTTCTGGATAGTCTTGACTTAGGGGTACGTGGCCCAGGTGCTCTTGCTATTGAGATTGAATGATTGAATTTTTTCTCCTCTGATATTTGTTCTTTTATAATAAGAAGTAATATTTTGCATTAACTTATAAGTTTAAGAGTTGTTGTTTTTTTACCTTTCTGGAATGTTTGGGGAAATAGGCAAAATGGAGTATTTGAAGCACATGTTTCCTTCCCCAAAAAATTATGTCTTGTTTTTCACTTCCTTTTCTGAAAGATTTTGTGAAACTAATATTTAGATGGCAAATCTTTGTCTGTTGTTTAATTTAGTGTGTAAAAATATTGATAGCTATATTGATAGCTATATAACTCTGTATACTAGTTATCTTCAGTTGATATATTTTTGAACTGATTTAATTGTTTTTGTTGATATTTAGATTTTTAAATTATTTTTTCATTAAATGTATTGGAATGACATTGATTAAAAAGATGATATAGATTTCAAGTATAAAGATCATATAGGTTCAAGTGTACATTTCTATGGCACATGATCAGTATAGTGTATTGTGTGCCCACCACTCAAAGTCAAATCATCTGTCACCATATATTTGGTTTCTTTTACCCTTTACTACCCTCCACCCCTCTTCCTTCTGGTAACCATCATACTATTGTCTGGGTCTATGAGTTTCAGTTTTATATCCCACATATGAGTAAAATCACATGGGTCTTAGCTTTTCCTGAGTGCCTTATTTTGCTTACCATGATATTCTCAAGGCCTATTCATGTTGTGGCAAATGGCCATCAGATATATGAGAAGATACCCAACTTCACTAGCTAGTAAAGAAATGCAAATCAAAACTATCAGGAGATACTACCTCACACCTTTAAAATGGCTGTTATCAACAATCCCTGTAATAACAAGTGTTAGAGAGGTTATGGAGAAAAAGGAACCCTCAGACACTGCTGATGGGAGTGTAAATTGGTACAGCCACTATAGAAAACAGTATGGAGGCTCCTCAAAAAATTAAGAAAAGAGTTACCAGCCTTGGATGGTGTGGATCAGGTGGTTAGAACATTATCCCATACACTGAAAGTTTATGGGTTCAATTCCCAGTCAGGGCACATACCCAAGTTGCAACTTCAGTCTCTGGCTGGAATGAGTTCAAGAGGCAAACGAATGATCTTCCTCTCCCTCTTCCTTCCATTTTCTGTAAAATCAGTGGAAATATATCCTCAGGTGAGGATTAAAAGAATAATAAAGTTACCATATAACTCAGCAACCCATCTTCTGGGTATCTACCTGAAAATTTGAAAACATTTAATCACAAAGATATATTCATTGTGGCCAAGACATGGAAATAACCAAAGTGTCCTTCAATAGATGATGGATAAGGAAGATGTGGCACATACATGCAAAGGAATACTACTCAGACATAAGAAAAGAGGAAATACTGCCATTTGTGATATTTAGATTTTTATAAAGTGAATAATACATCATCTTGTAAAAACATGATACAACTACATTAACAATATAAAATGCAGATAGAAAAATATAAATTAAAAATGAGCTCTTAAATATAGTAGTGTAATCAATCCCCTTATCAAGTTTCAGAAAAATAGCATTGATATTTTCTAGACTGTTAGTTTAAATTTTGTTGTACATATTTGGCTTTAGGTATATCAATACTCTAAATCTGAGCACTCTTCTGTTTTGTTACATGGGATTCTTCTGTAATTATTTTAAGCATGCTTGCTTCCCTGACATCTGAAATAGGTTTTACATTAGGAGACAATAAATGATACAACTTGTTATTATCCTTTAATCAATCTCTTTGTTTATAAACATGTTTTTCTCCTAAGAATAAAAGACTCATTTCAAAGCACAAAAGTCATATTTTTGTTGTGACTAAAAAGCCAGTTATAGTGAAAATAAATGAAAAATTTTAAGTGATTTTCTAAATTCAAGAAAGAAAGACCTGTGATAAAGTTACCCGATATCAAGTTAAAAATTTTTCCATATTTCTATGTTATATGACACATCAAACAAAAAAATCTTCAAATTTCATATGATAAACACAGTTATTTTATTATTTAGCTTATGTTACTGTTAAACAAAATAATTTAAAAGTTTACTAGAGTTACGATTAATTGTGATGGTTTAAATAAGCATGTTTATCTCTTCTTTCTCTCAAAACTCTATTAAAATAAATTTAAGGAATAAAGAGGCTTAAATCTGTAAGGATAACAATTATAGAAGGTAATGTCACAGAAGATCTGCTAACAAAATTCAGAACCAGACAAGAGTACTCCTTGACTTACAAGAGTAGAAAGTGCAAAGAGCTAAGTGCCTACATTAAAATAATATAAAATAAATATGTACCACATTGAGAAAAAATTCCATTTGTGCCCCAGAACTCTGGTAGAGCTTAGAAATTAGAGCTAAACATGACTTTGAAAGGCTGAGTGCAAGATAGGGCTGAAGACATGAAGACTGATTAAGAGGGTTTACAAGAAGTTCCCTTCTCAAATGCCGCCCTTGCTGAACTCAGGCTAGTGTTGAACTTAAGAATCTCTGTACTCGGAGATAGCAGGAGATAAGAGAAGTGTCATTATTCTACAAGAGGAAACTCTTTTTAGAGTTACAGGAAGTCTGTATCTTGAGCTGTGAACTTCTCAGTTTCCTTCCTTCTTGAATCCCAGAATTAGAGAGGAGTTTGGAGACTTAATTTCTGGAGATATTGGCCCAAGAGATAAGATGTACAGAGACTGACATTTTGGGATTCACCAACAAAATAACCAGCTCACCAACTGATCACCCTGTGGTAAAGCCCATATATCAGCAAGCAGGTTCATGCACATGGAACTTTCAATCAACTTTTCAATGCCTTACTCTTTAAAAACATAATTTATTTGTATGCATTTAATATATAAAATGTTATTCATAGACCAAGCAACCAGAAAACATTAGCAAATACCCACCTATGGCAACACTAGTTTCCATTGTGAGAATTCTCTCCAAAATGACTTGTAGTCACTTCTGCAATGGGTTTGACATTTTTAAAAATGATGGCAATATTGTCACATACCCCTCTGGCTATCCTTGGCACAATCTGTATCAGTGATGCATTTTAAAAATGGTTCATGAGCTCAGATTTTTTTTTTTTATTCAGTGCTGAGAGCTTTTTAATTTCAGGTACATAAAATCTGGTTACAAATTAAAACCTTCATGTACTCTCCCACCCCTTCCCAAGCTCCGCATCCCCCAGGTTTATGCCATGGAGGTATCCACCTCCAGCCACTTCCCCACAAGTCAGAGGAAGTCCCTGTTGAAGGGACTGACCTTTCCTTTAAGAGCCTGGCAATTGCCAAAACCGGTTTGGCTCAGTGGATAGAGCGTCGGCCTGCAGACTGAAGGACCCCAGGTTCAATTCCGGTCAAGGGCATGTACCTGGGTTGCGGGCACATCCCCAGTAGGAGATGTGCAGGAGGCAGCTGATCAATGTTTCTCTCTCATCGATGTTTCTAACTCTCTATCCCTCTCCCTTCCTCTCTGTAAAAAATCAATAAAATATATTAAAAAAAAAGAGCCTGGCAATGTATATCTCCAGGGAAATCAGAAAGATTGTCACAGTAAACTGCATGCCTTACTCATAAGAAATATTTATTTCATCTTAATTATTTCAATATTTAATTACCTAAAATTATGACTACCTATATGGGAAAAATGAGGGATGGAACGTGTGTGTGTGTGTGTGTGTGTGTGTGTGTGTGTGTGTGTGTGTGTGTGTGGTGGGGCAGGGGAAGTGACATAAGAAAACAAAATACTTTTTATAGGAGAAATTTTATGGGTATTATATAAGCTTATAAAATAATACTTGGACATTTTAGCATGTTCTATTTTAAAATGGAATCAGATCACCAAGAAAAGCAATATGATTGAGAATGGTTGGCTCTGGTAATCAAGTGAGAGTGGGAAGAGATAAGGCAGGATTAAAAAAATCATACTCTTATTTTACTTTATGACTGGCTATGCTGATTGACTTTTAAATTAAGCATTTGTATTATTTGGGAAAATAAAACTGAATTAACAATAACATAGTCCATGTAATTTCTAATTGAAAAGAAATATACTACATTTGTATTTCTTCTATAAAATTATGGAAAAGCCCCCCAGATTTAGTGGGCCTTGTATCTTTGTTACATTTGTGCCAATTTTTAGACAAATCTAGTATTGCTGAAAGGTATATCTATTTTCTTCTTGAATTTTATATTCTTGAAATAGCAAGAATATAAAATAAAATTAATAAAATTTAAATAGCAACTACTTATCATTCCTCCTTCTGTGCATCATCATTTAAATATTTGAGGCATCCTTTGATTGTTTCTGTTAGGCTGGCCTCTTGTGCCTTCCACAGAATCTACTTTTGGCCAGAAGTTCACCTAACTCCCACCTGGAATATAGCGACCACTTCTGAAATGCTACTCCACCTCCTAATCTCTCTCTGCTTCAATTTGGTCTTTAGTGCTTGCAGGTTACACTTCAGAAGTCACAACAGCGATGCTGGTTATTCTCTCAGTGAACAAAAAGGAGGGAAGGGAAAGGTAAAGCAAACCCTTTTCAGTGGAAAATAATCATCTTGGGAAAGGAACATTATGTCATTGTTTTTGGTGCTAGTGATAAGGTTATTCAAACTCAATATATTTAGTGATCATTGACTAATGCCAGACACTCTACTAGTAGGACACCCTAGCTACCAGGGTTATAAATATTAGAAAGATAGTCCCTTCCTTTTTAGTTCACATTGGTAGCAAGGCTGTAAATATTAGCATTTTTAAGGGATGGCTATAGAGCCTTTAGCTGGTCAAGTATTTGTTGAGAGAGATTTAGGATTAATGAGCTGTATGTTAACTATGGTAGGTTAAATGGCAGTTCTTTTCCCCTGCATGTCTTTACTCACTGAGAGTACTATTTAATTTTCTAATTGGAACACTTTCATTTATACTTCAACATTAGGAATTAATTATATATCTATGTACATTCTTTGGAATGGTGAGCCCCTTTTCTCTATCCATTTCTATTCCCATTTTTACTTATCTTTTTATTCTGGGTCTCTGCACAGTTTTATCCGCAAACAACTGCAACTTCAAAATGAATAATTCATCTGCTTCATTGTATCCTGAATTAGCATGTCTGAGAGCAGATACAACACTGTGTGTTCATACCAGAGGAGGCCTTTTGTTCTTTAGCAAAAGAACAACAAAATATGTGAGGTGTCAAAAGGTGTCTGTGCTAAATTATGTATGTGTTGGGTACTTGATTCTTACAATCCTACTGGGGGGTGTATATTTGAATGTGGGGAATCTATCATTAGGTTTCATTGTACTTATTTGTATTGGATCAATTGAAAAAATATCATTTCAACTCTTAATTCATCATAAATAAATAGCATTCATCTTCCCCTTTAGGAAGACAAATAGATAACTACCTCAGTTGGATCCCATCAAGATATACAACTGTGTGGAACTAAATATTTGCACTATGTGGTCCTGGTGACTTTCTGATAGGTAGTGGCTGCTTGCAGGCTGGCTACATGGCTGTGATTTATTATTTAACCATAGGCTGTGTTCATTTCAGCAGGGAGCCTCTCTTCCTGCAGCTCCATTGAGATCTATGACTGTCATCAGACCTTGCACAGTGACTTGGACATCAGTCTCAGTTGCAGATCTCTCTGAACTCCCCCAAAAGGGGTCATTTTCATAACCTCAGTGGAACACACAGAGAAATCAGGCCCAAGTTTATTGACTCTGATATCTAGTGTGTTCATAGGAGCATAAAACCGTAGGCAGCTGTTCTTTTGGGTCTCAGTTGTCAGGTGGGAAATTAGGAAGAGCTTCATGCTGCTCTAAATAATTAAAATTAATACCTACCGGAAGAAAACCTGCTCAATTAGCATTAGATTCCTTACAGATATGAAATAATTAAACTATAGTCTGTAAGAGACAAGAGTGCATTTGTAAGATACAAATATTTAAGTAGGAATAATTTTTAATCTGCATAGACTGCTCAACAAATATATCAATTCAATGACTCTTAATAAAGAAGCTAAAGTATCCGTGTGTGTGTGTGTGTGTGTGTGTGTGTGTATTTATTAGGTGGGGAAGCCAAAGAAGCCAGCTTTTGATATGAGTGCTCCTTCCATCTTCCCTTCAGGTTTCTTAACTCCCAAAGCAATCCTCCTTCTTCTCAATTTCCTTTAAATCATTTATATTATAACTTTTGGAGGACAGAGATGGGACCAAAGGGAGCCAGGAAAAAAATAATGCTATTTCTAAAGAAATATTTAATAACATACACAAGTTCTAATCCTGGAATGAATGTCAAGAAGGCAACTGCAGGAATGTTTATTCCATGGCACTTGAAGACCTATATAAAACAACTTGGCAAGACTGTACCTAAAGCATTTATAGCATTTTATACAGCAGACAGAGAGCATTAGCAAGCACCAACCATCCCGCTCTCTGATCCACATCTGAGCTGAAAACGCATAACTGTGCAAGGCTGTAACCAAGGTAAAAGAAAGAATATAAACAAGTTCTATTCTTAGTCCTTGTGACTCTCAGAGCTTCACCTCTTTATATTTAGGTCATTAGGTAGTTCATAGCTGTGTTCCCATTATTTTAATTGTCTGCATCATTTTTAAAAGACTTGTCAAAGATAGCTTGCCAAAATACATGACATTTGACTCTTTAAGAAATCATATGATATTCCAGATCTGAAAGTAGAAAGTGCATTTCAATGCTATCATTTGAGAATTTGGGTCAGCACTCCTGGGAGTTCTGAATTTGATACTCATTGCCTTTCTCAGCTGCATTTTTTTTTTCCCACTAAAAGATAGTTCAGTGAAGCATATAGGACAGATGTTGTGTATGAGAATGAAAAATAAAAACAAACACAACTGTGTAATGGGATGTAATTTGGAGGAGATGTAATAGAATTCAATACGGTTATTTCTCTAGAACATCCCAACCTAGTATAGCATCCATTCTTAAGGCCACAAGACCTTTCTGATAAACCTGTCTGCCTAAATATGTTTATATTAATAAGGAATTGATTTTTAGAAATAACAAAGGGAATCTCTACTATGCAAAAAGAGAAACAAAAAGTCCAGACCTGGTTTCCCAGGTTTTAGTTGATTAATATGTCGGTAGTTAGAAAGTTGGTCTTGAAGCTCCTTTCTGGAAATCCATGAAAAATAAAAGAAGATACATTGATGCTAACTGTCAATGTCCTGAGTTGAACACATATGTTATTTAAAAAGAGTGTGCAAAGGACAGTGATAATAAATTGAGTGAACTGTAAATTAGATAAATTCATTATTAAAAAATAGAATTTTCTCTTTTAATCTGTATATGCCTATTAAATGGTGTATGAGACACAGAGCACCTACCTGCCTTTTCCATACACGGGACCTGCTGTGCTTTTAAAACCATACATAAGCCAACTATGTTCTGAGAAGCCCACAGAGTTCACTTCATCTCTATAAATGAAAAACAAAAACAAGGGGAAAACAAAACACACACACACACCCACACACACACACACACACTATTAAATAAGCAAAAAGACAGAGTAGTTTTTCTAAGGAAATAAAAACCCTTTGGGTGTTTTTTTGTTTTGTTTTGTTTTGTTTTTTGACAAAACGTTTGTTTTTTTTCTTTCTTCTTCCTTTTGTATGAGATTAAACCAAAGCCTTTTAAGGCCAAATGAGGTATCAGACATGATCTAATCTGCCTTCCCCGCAACTAGGCTGTGCTACATCAATAATCAGTCAGTGACTCAGAATATGAAAGTAGGGAAACAAGGGAAAGAGCAAAACTAGAAAATTATAGACTTTGAGAAAATAAGTTTGGGATATTAGTATAGCACATTTTGCTATCTTCCATTGAAAAAATCTATAATATACTATATCCTATATAATAAAACCCTAATATGCAAATTGATCAAATAGCTGAATGACTGGTCACTGTGATGTGCATTGGCAGATGTTCAATGCAGGATCTGCCCCCTGATGGTCAATATGCTCCCACAGGGGGAACACCTCTCAGCCAGAAGCCGAGCTCACTGCTGGCGAGCACAGCGTTGGTGGCAGGAGCCTCTCCCGCCTCCACTGCAGGTGGTCGGTAAGGAGCAAGGGGTCCCGGACTCCGAGAGGGATGTCTGACTGCCAGGCTTACGCCCGCTCCAGTAGGACATCCCTCGGGGGTGCAGGAAGGGCTGAGGGACCCCTGCCCCCCAGTGCACTGGGCTTCTAGTATATATATTTTAAGGCTCAGCATTTCCTGTGAGTGATTATAAACCCACTAGGGGCCTGGTGCATGAAATTCGTGCACTGGGAGGTGGTGGTCCCTCAGCCCAACCTGCCCCCTCTCACATAGTGGGAGCCCTCAGGGGATGTCCTACTGATGGCTTAGGCCTGCTCCCTGCTCTCCTTAGGGAGCGGGCCTAAGCTGCAGTCTGGCCTCCCTTTGTGGGAGGCATCCGGGCTGATCAGGGGAAGGCACCAGCCCCATCACCCCACTGCTACAGCCACTGCCAGTCACCGCAGCCAACATGGTGTTTTCATCAACACGGACTCCAGTCCCTTCACCATGAAAAAATGACAACTTTCTTTAGGCATTTTCAAGATGTGTATTTTCAAGATGTGTCTTTCTTAGGATATGACATTTCTTTATTATTATTATTATTTTTTTTTTTATCCTCAGCTGAGGATATGTTTCCATTGATTTTTAGAGAATGTGGAAGAGAAAGGGAAAGACAGAGAGAAACATCAAAGTGAGAGGAACACTTTGATTGGTTGCCTCCTGCATGAGTACTGAACTGGGCCCCAGCCAGGGAAGAGCGTGCAACCTAGGTACATGCCCTTGGTCAGAATTGAACCCAGACCCTGTGGTAGGCAGGCCAAGGCATTATCTCATGAGCCAAACCGACTAGGGCAGGATATGATATTTCTTAGCCTCTCCAGCAGCAGACCTTCGTTTCTTTCTCCAGGAGTGAGGTGGAAAAACCCTACATCACCTTCTTGGATTCTTATTATCCAAGTTACTAAGAATATTACCAGTGGCATAAAGGGTGCTTAGCCAGTGAGCAGTCAGAAAAGGTGTTTCCTCTGTAGTTCACACTGATCCCCGGCTCGGCTCCTGCCCAGTCCTAAGGCCTTAGACCAGGCATTAGGCCTAGGCAAAGGACCCCCAGCCCCGTGCGATCGCTGGCTCAGCCCCTTACCAGGCCTCAGGCCTCTGCCTGGGGCGTTAAGCCTGGGCAGGGGATCCCCAGTCCGCTCTGATCGCCTGCCCAGGCCTAAGACCTCTGGCAGGGGCCTTCGGCCAGGGCAGGGGACCCCAGCCCACTCAGATAGCAGGCTCCACCCCTGCCCAGGCCAGAGGGGTGTTAGGCCTGGCCAGGGGACCTACAGCCCACTCCAATTGCAGGCTCTGCCCCTGCTCAGGCCTTAGGCTTCTGGCCAGGGCATTAGGCCTGGATAGGGGACCTGCAGCACGCTCTGATCACCTACCCAGGCTTCAGGTCTCTGGCTGTGGCGTTAGGCTTGGTCAGGGGACCCCCAGCCCATGCAATCACCAGCTCCGCCCCTGCCCAGGCCTCACACTTCTGGCAGGGGCGATCACCGGCTCTGCCTTTCTGGGTGGTGTCTGACGCTGCCTGCCCCGCCTCCCCAGTCCCCGATCTGTGGCCCGGATCCCATTGGGTGGCTTCTGGTGCTGCCCGCCCCATCTGCAGTATGCAAATTTAATGGCCATCTTTGTTGGGTTAATTTGCATACTCTTCTGATTGGCTGGTGGACGTAGTGAAGGTACGGTCAGTTAGCATCTTTGTCTTTTATTAGTGTAGATTTCTTCTTCAGGAGTGTAGGAAGAAGACAAGGGGGAAAGGGAGTGGCAGAGTATAAAGAAGAAGAACAACACAGACAGGCAGAGATAGGCAGAAAGAGCAGAGACTTCTGGGAGATGCCATTCAACCTGTCCCATAAAGGGGGGTGTTTCTTAGTCATTGGGATCCTTTCCCAACAAGAGCTTCACATTGTTCTCTGGATGACTAGGGCTGCTTGATGGCAAGTAGTAGCTATGGAGGCTAATGACAGACATAAAAATGCTACAGAGGTAGAAATGGGAAAGGACAAATATAAAAAATAAGAAGTGATTCTGTGGTACAGCAGAGAGGGAAGAGGTTATAAATGACAAGGGGAAAAGAGAGCAACAAATACTGCTTTTGGATTGCCTGGGAAAGGCTCTCATCTCTAAGGGGTAGCTTAGTGGACTCTGTCTCTGGCTTTTTCATCTTGGATCTATGAAGAATAGAAATAATTACTCAAATATATACTCTTGAGTGTATTTTATCAGCTGTGTCTATTTAATATGCTTAACTCATTTGCACCCCAAAGTGGGGGATATTCTTCATAGAGAGTCCTGTGGGCTCCCATCTCTAACTCTTCAATATGTTATTGCCAAAACCATTTTGTTCCATTTTGCCTGTCCTAATTTTGTCTGTTATCCTATGTATTTCTATATACCACTCAAATTTACTCTCCAAAAGGTTCCATTTTGAAAAAATGGTATGTGGTCCATTGATCACAATTGATCAAGAAAATGTATTTACTCTAAGCTAAAGCTATCATAATATACCTATAGGCCTGTTTCTGAGTTCTTTTTATCATCCCCTATCCGGTAGGTAAGATTTCTTCTAACAGTCTTTTAGCTCGTCAAAGAACACAAGAGTTAACAAATATTGAAAGTTCATTTATATGTTAACAGTAAATATGTAAATCACTAATTCAAGAGTAGCTACGAAATACCATGACACTTTGCAATCGTGTAGCCTGGTTAGGACTACAAGATTATCCAGAGTTGGGCATTGTAGGGGGTATGAAGGATTTGGTGCCAATCAAGGAAAATATATGACCAAGGAGAGGCAGTAACTTACAACAAGCTTTATTGAACAGCACTTGACCAGGGTTGCCTGAGAGGGGAAGTTGTCTCTCATAGCTTGTGAGCATCCAGAAGCTTATGGCACGGAGGTCACCACCCAGAAAGGGAGGAGCACTGGGAAATGCTTGAGGAAAGGTGCATCAGGGAGGGGTGCACCTCTCCTGGTGGTGTTGCTCAGCCGAGGGTCTCTGGGTCAGAGAACTATTAATGGCAGTGGTGTCTTGGTGTCTTCATAGCCAGGGCTTATCTTATTTATTGTTAGAAAATGTGGAGTGGGAATTTGAGGGCTGTGTTGAGTTTCCATTTTCATATGCATGGAGAATACAGTGCCTGCATTAGCCTGAATGGGCCCAGCGCTTGGAGAGCTATGGAGAGCTAGTCATGATATTCACATTTATTCCAGCTTGCCTTGGTCTTTCATTTTTAATTTGTGTAGTTAGATTTATCAGTCTTTTAATTTATAGCTTCTATCTTTGCCATTTTGCTTTGGAAGGAACTTCTCTAACTGAAACAACTTCCTTTTCTTTATTTACTCTTTCATGATTTCTGTAACACTTTTTCTTTCTCACATTTAACTTCTTACTCCATGTGAATGGATTTTGGAACATGCTGTGAAGTGGGCCTGCAATTTTTTATTTTCCTTTCCAAACAGTTAACTAATTATTCTAGGATTATGTTGCCATTTATTAAAGATTTTATCTGCTAATTTGAAATGATACCTTGGTTTCTGAACTCTCAGTTCTGTTCTATTAATCTCTTGTACATTATTATTCTAGTAACACTCATTGTCATTTTTTCCTTTGTTGTGCAATTTAATATTTTTAAGTTCATATATAACCTAATTTTATTTTAAAAATGGATATTCTTCATGGTGATGGTTAATGCAGTTTTATCAGAAACTTGCCATTATCCCATGCTCTCAAAAACATGTAGTTTTAACTCCTAATTCCATATATTCTTGCTTCTCATATTCATGGATATTTTTCTCTTGAAAGTCGCTATTCATGTCTTAATCCCCAGATCCAACTGCTTGAATAAGTATTTCTACCAGCATCTATGGCATTTTATCATGGGTTATATCTGTTCTCTCTCTGTAAACTTTTACAAAATTGTAAGCTCTTTAGCTGCTGGAGCCTTCCTGACCCTTTCTTTTTATCCACCTTGCCCTCGCCTGGTATATTGTAAACACTGAATGCTCTTGTCTTCTATAAGAAGAAATCTTTGAGGCCGGTTCCTTAGAAACGGTATCATAAAACATTGCACAACTTGAGGGAAGTCAGTTTGAATTTTGGAGTACAGACAAGAAACGATTGATATACTATTCGTTTATTTTCTGAAATGAAATTTTTTGAACTTCAATTTTTTTGTAGTAGCAAGAAGATTGGTACTCTTCAGGGAAGTCTAGCAGGCTCAAAATACAATTGTAGGAGCAAGTTTTCTGTAATATTTTGAACGAAATGTAGGGGATAAAAATCTGTCTCTTGATTCAGTTGTTTAAATTATGGGTCTATCTACCACTGTCCCTGATTATCTGGGTTACTAACCTCTCATTTAAAATCAAGTAAAGGTCCTTCTAATTGGCTGAATCAAAGTGGTTGGCCAAGTCCCAGAGGCAAAGAAGGCAGGTAAAACAAGCTTTCAAACTCTATACTTGGATGTGGGCACTGCCTCGCAACATAATTTTATCTTGAGAAATTCTCCAAACATAGAGAGGCGTTTCAATGGCTGAAAATAAATAAAAAACTCAGACAAATGACGAATGTCCACAATAATGTTTAGCTAATTGTAAGTAAGTACCTCTTGAGAATATTGTCTTTAAACACTCCTGTGTCCAAATAATTTGACATTTCAGTTTCACTTGATTACTTTAACCAACCAAAGCAAAATAGACTCAACACATGTAAAGGATATGATAAAATAAAACTGCCTGTTTGACTGGGTTGGCTATCAAGAAATGGGAACAGTTAAACAATTACTTAATTGGTGTAAATATAAATGAGATGATGTGAGTGGGGACCTTGGAATTGCTTATTCATTGTGGTGGAATATTTTTAAGAACAGTTCAAAAGCTGGTTATGGTCTGGTCAATTTGATCTTTGAAAATCTATGCTTCAACAGATAATTAATTATACTGTGTGCCAAAAGGCAAATACAATATCTCCTAAAAGTTTAGTGTTTACTGTGTGCATCCTACTGCACTCTTGCTTACAAGGTACACATTTTGATGTCAGAGCACTGTTGCTCTTTGCCGTCAAGTGTATCATCTTTAATCAGCTTGAAGTGTTTCTTGTGTAAGGTAATTACCGGTTTTCAATGGAAATGACAGTGTACTGCCAACTAGATGGTGTTTGTCACACTGAGAATGTATGAAAAGCACACACAAACTATGGGCTCTCTGCAGAAAGAACCCTTCCAGAGATAATGATAGAGCTGCTTTCGGGACTGATAAAATCAGAGAGCAACCTGATGGGGGTACTGCCCTCACCTTGGGTGAACAGTTATGCTGTCTATTTAAGAAGATCAGAGAAGGTAAAAGGAAAGTGTTAAACAATGTGTAAACACTGCTGGCTACATGCTCTGAAATGCATTTGAATTTAAAGAACTATTATAAAAGGGGAGTGTTATTAAAATTTTGATTACTGGTGGAAGCAGTTCCAATGTGGTATTGTTTCAGTTCCTTTTCGGGAACTACACGACAGAGCCAAGGAGCTTGCTGCAGGTCCTGAGTAGATGTTGATGTTTAATTGAAGTAACATTTACACTGTGATTTAATTGGCAGCATCGAAGGGCTGGCTGCTTGATGGGAAAAGCTGTGTATTGTGCAGCTGTGTATATATTTCATATCTAACTGACTTAATGCTTGCGTGTGAGATTTGTCATGAGCAAGCAATTTTCCTTCAGTATGCTTTTATTGCTGCATACTTTAGATCACAGCGTGTGTGTCCTTGCATAGAATTACATGTGTTTGTTTTTTCCATTCCCTTATGTTATATCACTTTTATGATACCTGGCACAAAATACATTGGCTATTCCTCATTCAGTCATTCATAAATACATATATTTGACAGTTATTTATTTTTTGAGTGCCAGCCATTGATTTGGGGGCTATAAACAACAACAAAAAATGATTGCCTCCCTCTGGAGCTTGTGTCCTAGGACTCTGAGCGTAAAAGTATATGGCGTTCAAATGAGCTCCCACACATTGTGGACAATATAGATGTGATTTTGTTCTCTTTGCTTGGCGCTTTGTTGTGCTTTAGTGAGGATAACCTGGCAGTGCCAGATGTCAGTGAATGAGAATATAGTACTCGTTAGGAATGAGGAAGGAAGAAGGAGAGGTTGCAGTACCTATAAGCCAAGAAGGGAGACAGTATGAAGAATAGATGGTCAGCAACATTAAAGAAGGCAATCCTTGTAGCGCTCATTCATTCAGAAAACATTTCTCCAATCTCTGCTATTGGTAGGCATTTTCTAGGGACTAGATGTAGCAGTTAACAAGACAGGCAAGTTTCCTGCTCTAATTTTATATTTTATAAATTAAGGGAGATATACACTAAGCAAAAAAGAAAGTAAAAAAAAAAGTATTTTTCCTTCCACAATTTACAAGACTTTTATTGAATTCAGTTGTAGACAGCTATAAAAAGGGTGATAGCCTCAGGCTATGGGCAGCTACTAGGGGCCTCCATAACTCATTTTTTTATGTTTATTGAATTTATTGGGGTAACACTGGCTAACAAAATTATACTGGTTTTAGGTACACAATTCCACAGCTCATCATCTGTTTGCTATATAGCATATTTGCCACCACAACTCAAGTCTCCGTCCATCAGCATTTATCCCCCTATGACGTCTAAAATTGCTTGGAAAATTAACAATGTACAGTGGTGAAAATAACAAAGACAGTAATAATGACCCATAATGATGAAAAGGAGGCCCAAGACCAGGGCCCAGATGTTGAGGCACTTAGTGGTAGACACAGCTCTGGGTACCTATCACAACACTCTCCATTTTAGGTCCCTAAACTTCAAGGAGCAGGTGAATGCCACGAAGCCCAGGTAGCAGGAATTCATGAAGCGTGTGTGTTGAACAGGGACCAGACAACGCGGTGGGCCATGGCAGGCCATGTGATGTTGATCACGGTGGTCGTCATGGGCCCCAAGGTCTGGGGCATCTCTAGCTGGGCTGCTCCCTATTCCTCCTGGAGCATCTCATGTTGGGGGACTCCAGTGTGGGCAGCAGTAAAGAAGGGCTGTGATTCATGGTGCTGAGACAGAGCAGCTGCAGCTCGGGTCCTGGGCGGGAGCTCTGTCAAAAGGGAAGTTTTCATATAGTAGAAAGTGCTCTGGAAATTGGTAATCAGAAGAATGCACTTCTTAACTTATTGCCCGGGGAGACTGCTTTCAATGTGATGGGTAATAAAGGTGCTCTAAGGTGATGGGGAAGATGTTCAGTGGAGGAAGCAGGTGTGAAGGTGCCACTCCAGGTGGTGGGGATGCTTAGTCAAAGGCCGTTGGGCCCAGGGACCTTCTGCTTCCCAGGATCAGAAGGTCTCCTGTGACTGGAGCTTAATGAGCAAGTGTGAGAGTGTCTAAGAAGAGTTCAGAGGGGCATCCAGGGGCCAGATGACAGATGGCATCTAGAAGAGTATTCACAGTGTATGACAATGAACAGTATTATGTGCTTCACTAGAAAAATTGCTGTCTCAATATTAGGAAATTGGTAAATAGCAAAGGAAAAGAAAATTTACTCTTAATTCTACACTCAGTTGCAAATATTATGAACATTGTGGTGCTTGTATGTCTATTCCTCTTTCTGTCCTTGGGCCCAAATACATGTGCAAACATGCATACTCACACATGCAACTTTTAATTAAATTGGAACTACACTGTTCACATGTTAAAATCAGTTATTTGCATTTAATGTATTGAGAATGTTTGTCTATGTCATAAAATGTAACAATAAAAATAAAATCACATTGTATAATATGTACAATACACACTTTACTTGGGGCCCAACAGTAAACAATATATAAAATTTTATTTTAATGGCTACATCGTATGGGTATACCATTATCTGTGGCTAATTCAGAAGACATCTAATATTTACTATCACAAATATCAATCTTATAAACATTTATTTATTTATATATATATACACACACATATATATATATATATATGTATATATATATATATATTCTACCTAATAAAAGAGAAACATGGTAATTGGCGTACGACCGCTACCCTTCCCATTGGCTAATCAGGGAGATATGCAAATTAACTGTCAGCCAAGATGGCGGCCGGCAGCCAGGCAGCTTGAAACTAACATGAGGCTTGCTTGCTTCAGTGATGGAGGACTCCAACATTCCCTGCCTGCCGCTGCAGGCCTCTGAGCTGCAAGCAACTATGTAACAAACATAGAAGCTAAACAAAACCCCAGAAACCTGCCAGGCTTCAGCCAGGCGGATCGCAACATTGTAAGCAAAGGCCAGAAACCTACTTTCAGCAGCGGAGGCCTAAGAGCTGGAGCCAAGCCTCAAAGCTAAAGCTGGCCCAGAAAAAAGAAAAAAAAAAGAAAAAAAGGAGCGGTTGGGAGCTTCAGTCACCCCCAGCCTGAAAACAGCCCTCAGCCCCTCACCCAGACTGGCCAGGCACCCCAGTGGGGACCCCAACCCTGATCCAGGACACCCTTCAGGGCAAACCAGCCGGCACCAACCCATGCACCAGGACTCTACCCTATATAGTAAAAGGGTAATATGCCTCCCGGCACCGGGATCAGCGGAGCCGCGAGGCCTCCCGGCACCGGGATCAGCGTGACAGGGGGCAGCGCCCCAACCCCCTGATCGGCCCTGCTCTGTGTGTGACAGGGTAGAGCCATAACCTCCCCATCAGCCCTGCCCTGAGTGTGAGAGTGGCGGCACCCCAAACCCCTGATCGGCCCTGCCCTGTGGGTGATAGAAGGTGGCGCCCCAACCCCCTGATGGGCCCTGCTCTGTGAGTGACAGGGGGCAGCGCCCCAACCCCCTGATTGGCCCTGCTCTGTGCGTGACAGGGTACAGAGCCCCAACCCCCCTGATGGGCCCTGCTCTGTGCATGACAGAGGGTGGCGCCGCAACCTCCCCATCGACCCTGCCTTAAATGTGACAGGGGATGGTGCCCCAACACCCCAATCGGCCCTACCCTGAGCATGACTGAGGGTGAAATCACAACCTCCTGATTGCCCTGCTTTGTGTATAACAGGGAGCAGCGCCCCAACTCCCCAATCGGCCCTGCTCTGAGCCCAACCAGGGGCTGCACCTAGGGATTGGGCCTGCCCTCTGCTACCCAGGAGCAGGCCTAAGCCAGCAGGTCGTTATCTCTCGAGGGGTCCCAGACTGCGAGAGGGCACAGGCCAGGCTGAGGGGCCCCCCTCCCCCCCGAGTGCACAAATTTTTGTGCACCGGGCCTCTAGTATATATTATGTACAGTATATATATTAAGACTCTTATTTCCTTAGCATAAAATCCTAAGGTGGAACCATGTCAGATATATGTTACACTTGTTTTAAAAAATATGGATACAGATTCCCAAGTTCTCCTTCTAAAATTGTAAGTAGTGTATGAGAGTATCTTCATTTTTACTTCCTCTGTAACATTGGATGTTATCATTTCTTAAACACCTAAGTTGATATAGGCAATGATATTTCACTTTTATCTATTTCTTTGGTGGTTTTATTTAGGACATCAAGTGATTTGTTGATTATATTATTGTATTAGTTATCTATTGCTAAAGAATAAATTATATTGTGGCTTACAACAACAAATATTTTTACCTCATAGTTTTCTTGGGTCAGGGATTCAGAAGTGGCTCAGCTGGGTAATTCTTAAGGTTGCTTAGGTGGTTCTGGTCATCTGAAGGCTTGACTGGCACTGGAAGATCTGCTTTGCAGGTGTCTTGCTCAGAGGTCTATTGGCAAGAAATCCCAGTTTCCTGACACATGGGCTCTTCTCCATCATGCTTGGCTGTTGCAGAGAACTTTGCCATAGTGAATAATCCAAGAGAGCATGGAGAGGAACTCACTGACCTTTTATGTCCTGGTCTCATAAGTTGCATATTGTTACTTCCACGTTATGCTAGTTGTTGAAGTGAGTCACTGAGTCAGGCCTACCACTTGAAGAAAGGAGTATCAAGGACCTTGTAGACACATTTTAAAGCCACACAATAATTTTTTCCATTGTCTCACTGGCATATTTATATAGCATTGACAATATTAGTACAACTATTATTACTACTGGACAACTAAGGCCACCACCTCACTATTTACAGTACAAAAGTTAATAAGAGCAATTTCACATGTTTGTCATATATTCCTATTCTAGTCCTGTCAAAATTATTCTGTTTTACTTTTGGAATTCTACAAGTTAAGGTATATTCATGATTTAGAGAATACTGTCTTTTAAAAAACGTTTTTATTGATTTCAGAGAGAGAAAGGGATAGGGAGAGGGAGATAGAAACATTCATGATGAGAGAGAATCATTAATTAGCTGCCTCCTGAAAGCCCTCCTGGTTCATAGGTCAATACTCAACCACTAAGCCACACTGGCTAGGTGAGAATACTACTGTCTTTTAGAGGTTAAACAGAGGGTAAAAATCTTGTCATAACGTCTCATACAGTAATCATTTTGGATTTCTGCTTAAATGTGTTTTGACTTCCATACATTTATAATTTTTTTTGTGTGTACTGTTTGCATTGTTAGTCCATCATCTATTGTCTAGGATTATGAATACTGTTTATTTCAAATAAGATAGATTCAGGAAAGAAGAAAATGATTATTAGAGTTTTACAGTGTAATTAGCTGCTTTCATCTTTCTAGTCATTTACCTTACTCTTGAAGCCTTTTTATCTCCTTGGTTCTGATTAATAACTGTCTAAGCTCAGTTTCTCTAAATTCCCAAATAGGGATAATAAGAGAGGCTTATCTACAGAAGAGTTTTGATGCCTAAGGGGGAAAAAAGTATTCAAAGTTATGACATCTTAGCTGTTGCTTTGTTGTTGTTGGTGGTCGTGATGGTAGTCTGAGGACCAAAATAAGGAAATTGAAAATTAGCAAGGGTGTATGAAATTTAGCCAGTTTATATAGGTTTATTTATGGATGGTAGGAGGTACATAAAATCATAATTGCAAATTTCCATTTTAATGGAATAAATATCTTATACAGGATAAAGAATGAAAAAAATGAGAAAAAATCAAGATAATATATTTACTGCATATAGGAGAGAAACGAGTGAAAATAAGTGACTCAAGATTCTGAGATTGAATGAATGAATGGTATTGTGAGTGGCAGGGAGAAGCTGTATGGGGGGCTGGATTCTAGAGAAAGCAGTGGCTTTGCTTTTTCACCTGATGACTGAGACAATGGTAGGCTTTCTTGCAGTAGCTGGCTAACAGCAAAAGGAGTTAGAGGATTGAAACTTCCAGAAAGGGTGGTAGTGGATCTGTCCTTCCATTTAGATGACAGTTGACATCAACAAGCAAGAGCAGAGGGCTGAGTCTGTGGTTAAAACATTAGGTGTATGGAGTAGAAGTGGAGAATAGAGCCAGAATTTCAAGGGAATTATGATATTTACATGCCATCCAATACATCTAAGGAAGAAGTTTGTAATTAAATAAGGAATACAGTTCAAGAAATGGTTATGGAGAAAATATTTTGAAATTGGAGGTACTAGAGCAGTTAGATAAGGCCATAAAGAAATGTTAAACAATGAATATGATCTAAATAAGTAGTTAAAAGGAGTTTAGTAATGAAAGACATGAAACAGTCTGTGTTGAAATCCACCAGAATGGCCAAAATCTTGAAAAGGCTCCTAACGCCAATTGTTGGTCAGTACAGGGGTAGGCAGAAGTAGGTTTACAGTTGTGATTACATGAAATAGTTTATTCTTGTATTATTATTTATCAATTATTACATTATTTACTTTTATTATAACTATAAACCTACTTTTGCTCGCTCCTGTGTATAGAACAACTGGAACTTAACATATTGGATGTTAGGAAACCCATTTTTACAGAAATCACTTTGGAAATTTTTTGGCAGTATTCTAACCCTATGATTCAGCAATTCTTAAAACATACCTAAGAGAAATGAGTGCAATAGCCCTTAGCTGAAAACAACTCACATGTCCTTCAACAAAAGATTGGAAAAATAAACTGTAGTATATTCATACATTGGGATATAGGGCAGCAATTAAAAGAACAAAGCACAGATATACAATAGTTATAAATATCACAGATAATAGTGAAGAGCCAAAGAAGTGAACCAGGAAAAACTACATATTATATGATTCAATATATATGAAGTGCAAAAACAGGCAAAACTAATCTGTGGCAGTAGAAGTCAGAATAGTGGTTACCTTGGATATAAGGGCAGGGAGGATAGATATTGATTCTAATGAGCATGAAGATATGTGAATAAAGTCTAAAAGGGGAAGTCAGTAATCGCTGAGGAGAGGAGAGCTTAAGAACTTAATTAGTTGAAGCCAAATGATGGGTCTATAATTCAAGATGTGGAAACCAGAGACACAAGCAACAATGTACAACTATATAACGACCTAAGGCAATAGAAACTCTGTTGTCTGCTGTTTAAGTCTTAGAAGTCTCTGTTTAATGCAGTGACTTGGGAGGAGGGGAGAATATAAATGAAGGGGTTGTTTTCTGTCACTTTATTCCTGGTATCTGTTATGCCTCAGTCATTCACTCAGAAAATTTTTACTAAGCCCGTTTTATATTCCAGACACTGTGCTGGATACTAAGGATATACAATTGAAAGATGATGTCTTGGAGAGTATTTGACTTTGGATGGTGGGCACACGGTGCAATATACAGATCTTGCAACATAGAAACCCACACTTGAAACCTATATGTTCATGTTGACCAATGTCACCCCAATAAATTTAATTAAAAAAGAAAAAATAATGTCTTTCCCCCACCAAATGTATGTAATTTACGTTTAGTGGGGGAAGATTGTCAAATAGATAAATAATTTTAATAGATGTGCAAGTACAATGGGAGAATATAGAACAGTTCTCAAACTCCTGAGGTGAAGAGAAAACCTAAGGGAATTTCAGGTGCAAAGGTAGGATACATAAAGGAAATGAATGGAGAATAAATGTGAGACTAGAGAAGTAGAGACTGGTAATAAAGGGACTTGTACAGCATGTGCGCTGAGAAGCCACCACACTTGAGAGTAGACAAATTTGGGTTTGATTTTATGACTTGCCCATAAAAAATGGAGAAAATGGTCTCTATTTTGCAGGGTTGTGAGAATTAAAGGCGTAAAACCTGCTTGCTGTTGTTTTAGTGAAGGTAGCCCTATCATGACAGGGAAGCTATGAAAGGCATAAAGGAGAATATGAATTGATATCAATGTAAATTCACATTGACAGCTTTAGCAGGTTATGGGCCAGAGAATTTCAAAATCGGATTCTGGAACACCACTGAGAAGGCTACTGCAGAAACCCTGGAAAGGGAAAACAGCTTGAAGGGAAACAGTTTTTGTTCATATGGAAGAGAGGAGACAGAGAAAGCAGGAGAATATATCGGTCGTGCTGTGACTGAGTGTGAACATTGGAGAAAAGATGTTTAGGTTTCTGGTTTAGATAAGCTGGCAGAGCAGATAGTCACCAATGAAGGGGCTACAGGAGGGGCATCCACATACACACTTTCTGGCAGATTTTCATGCCATTCCACCTTGTACTCTGATTCTGGCCTAAGGAACTACTATCTTTTCAACTTCCTCCACCACCCTCATAGATCGGGTGCTCTGGATAGAGCTTCCTGGATACCATTTCTTCTTGTCTTTTTGTCTGTATTAAGCTACTTAGCAGGCTTTCCTACTTAGCTGTCTTGGAAAGGATCCTTGTCCTTGTGTTCTATTCACCATCCTTAATTTTATTTTTTGTCTCAGGTGTCTTTCAAGTTCTCTTTCCATTCCCATTTAAAAAAATATATTTTTTTTACCTTTTTATTATTATAATCATTATTCAAGACACCTTGCCCTATGTAGGCAAACTAATTTATCAACTTTTGCCCAACCATGGTCCACATGACTCTAGTAATTAACTTTTCTTTTTGGGTATTTCTGGTTTTTTCTGAATAATAAAAGTGGAAAGGAAATCATAGACTAGGTGTTATGACAGGGAGAGTGGGTAATTGGGCTATAGCAATAAATTTGTATAACTAAATAAACCCCACATGAGTTTTAGGAATACAGTTCTACAGTCCATTATCAGTGTATTGTATTGTGTGTTTAGCATCCCAAGTCAAGTCTCCTTCCATCATCATTTGTCCTCCCATCTTCTATCTTCCTCCCTGCCTCTCTCCCCTCTGGCAATCACCATACTGTTGTCATCCCAATAAATTCAATAAAAATACTACAATAATAAAACAAAACAAAACAGATAATGACTTAGTTAGTCCTATCATTTCAATAAAACTAGGAAGTGAAAGTAAAAACAAACAAACAAACAAACCCTAGACAGTAGGTCTCAGTTTTGCTCTGTATTAGGCTAACTGGCGGTTTCATCTGTTTTTGTAAAATAACATTTAAAAGTTAATTTTATATACATGACATTTTCAGTTCAACTGATTAATATTATAGAGATAATATCTGAAATATTAAATCTTAGCTATTTATTATGGAATTCATTTTTAAAAGACACATTTTAACTTTGGTATAATTATTACACTGTATTTCTTTTGATTTACTTTCATCTTTCCATACCCCATTTATATTTCACTAAATTTGTTTAAATGTTAAAAACAAAACTATGCCAAAAAATAGATTTTTCCTCTGCCTATGTAATATATGCAAGTAGTAGAATAATTCTTACTTATTAATTTATTGATTTTTGTTATACAAATAGGGAGGCTGTAGAAGGTTTAAAGAGGTTAGCTTTGAAAGCTTTAGTTTCTTTAATTCATTAGGACATTCATGCATTGATTTTGTATATGAGAAGAAGTGCAAGGTGATGGTTATATAAACAATACTATTTAGTACTTATAGTCAAGAAATGTTACAGGCTAATGGCAGAAACAGACAAGTACCAAATAACAGTACACAGTAATACCATATTACACTTTTAAGTACTATAAGTGAATGTCTTATGATGAATTATTAGCAAACAGCTTATTCTGAGCTGTTTTCCAGATTTGAATTTAATATCATTTGGTGCTGAGATATAAATAATTGTAAAACTTAAGAATTGTATTATAAGTATGTATATAAAAAAGTCAGATGTTTTACAGGTTGCTAAGCAAAAGATTAACAATCAAAAGAAAAGTTAGCAAAGTATAACTTTTATAGCAAAGTATAACTCTCTCAAATACACATACAGGCATACAGGCCAGTAACATATGAAAGTGTTTATTCTCTATAGAGAAATGCAAATCATCACCAGTATAGCCTGTTTTTGCCAATATATTTTTCACTGGCATAAGTGCTTTTTAAAATAAAGAATCTTTTTCAGCTTTTAATATTTGTCCTGAATCTATTTGAACCTAAATAAATCAGTTAGTTTTAAGCAAGCTATACACTATACATATCCATTGGGAGTGTCTAGCTGATGAATCTGTAGATGAAAATGCATTTCAGAAGAAATTTGTCTTGTGATTGAAATGTAGATATGGAACAAACCATATATTTCCTGCTTCATTCTTCTTTAGGGTAATTCAGTTCTTATTACAATTTATCTTGTCCTGGAAAACTGTCAAACACATTTTTGTTAAGAATTAGTTGAAGGCCCTTTCCACCGGTAGATTTGATGGGTAACTTTTCAGCACTGACCGCTATATTTTGGGTACGATAAGACGCTACTTGTAAGTTTATTTCTTTGGCCATTATAATTTACATGCAGATGGTGGTAAACTCATTACCATTTTTACAAAATGTTCTTCTAAACTAACTTAAGAGTACTTGTGGAAGCATATACTTATTGAAATTGGTAGAAGCACAAATATGTTATAATAGCAGTGACCCGTGAAGGAGTCTGTTCGCTGATAACCAATAGCACTCTGAACTTAAAAATCTAAAAATCTAGATTTCAAATAGACAAAGGATGCATCTCATTATTAGCTAAAGGTCAGGCAATTTCTTTCATTTTCCAAATTGGTTTCTTGAATGGAAATGCTTTTGTGGCTTTTTTTCATGGTAATGTATGGCTCCTGTAAGACTGCCTTTATATAATTTATAAAATATGAAACGTTACATGCATTCCCATAAATAAATATGCCATCTTGTAGATCAAATAGATGATTTAATGAGATAGAATATAATGCCCTCTAACTTTTTGTCTTTATATAGACAGTTTGAACCATTAAAAATAGCTAACCAAAAATATAGCTTTAAAATTCTCTATTGCCTCTCATTTCTCAGGATCAAATCTTGGATAAAGAATAACAAAAATAAAGAGGAGAATGATTGAAAATCAAATGTGCAATGTATAAGAAAGTGGAAAATGGGTTGCAAATCATGGTGGGCGGTTGAAGAATAAGATATAGTTTTAAGATAAATTTACTCACAGGGCAGCTACATGATACTTTTATGTAGAGCCCCATAGATTTTTCCAAATCTTTCACAAGAGCTTGCAGTAAAAGACAGATATTCAGAGAAGAAAAAGGACCCAGAGTAAAGTAAATAAACTTCTGGATATATATCTGTGAGTTCTCTAAATAAGCCAAAGGATCTATCGGGATTTGGGGATTTCTTGAATGAAATCCAAATGTGTTCTTTGTTAAGTAGAGGGACAAAATCTGCACAGACATCAGAAAATGAAAGAGTAAATCATTAATATGCATGGGTTAGATTTGGCCCCAGAGATCTTAGATTCAAATATGACTGGGTTTGCATTGCTTTAGGAAAATTGTAAGGCAATATTTAGAAAAACATTATACAGCGGAATTTAGCATTTCCATTTGAGAAATAGTGCTTTGGTTCTAATGAGCAGATGCTCAACTGTGTATTGAGAGACCTGATGCAATTAAAGGAGGCTTTTAGGTGGGAGGAGATCATTCAGCCATGTATCGCCTGTCAGATCTACCTTGGCCAGCTTTCTGCATGACAGATGCAGTTAGATTTTCCTAAGTCTATTCAGCCAGCCATTAATTTGGCAATGGTCCCTCCAACAATCACTTTATAAGACCTGGGTTTAGAAGACTTATGTGTCGCTTTTTTAATATATCAGAGATCAGATGTATTACTGCAGTGATATGAACATGCCTGCTAAAAGGATGAGGCTCACTGACTTTTCAGGAGAGAAGATGGAGACTGAAATTGGAAATGGCAGAGATAGCTTGTTGGGGAAGTCTGCTATAATATAAGTATATATTTTGATCTATAACAGCAATTTTCAACCATTTTCATCTCATGGCACTCATAAACTAATTACTACAATTCTGCGGGACACCCAAAAATATACTACATTTTTTTTGCCTATCTGACAACAAAAAAATAGGTATAGTTTTGATTCATTCACACCAGACAGCTATTGTTTCTGTTGGTTGTTGTCATTTTTTTTTTATATAACAGTCTAAGGGAAAAGAGGTCAGTGCCCCTGACTAAAATTGCATGTTTTTAAAAATTTGTGCAGCACACTGGTTGAAAATCGCTGATCTAAAAAAGTTTATATATATATGAGATAGAGAGAGATAAAGCTCTTTAAAGCAAGGGCAAGAATGCCTCTTTTTAGACTAAGTGGCTCCATCACCAGTGGTATATCTTGGATGACACTATTTTTTTTTTTAATCATAAATGAGGAAGCAGGTGCATCTTGAGTAAGAAAGTGGAGCTTAGAGACACCAAGTCATTTACTGGAGGCCAAATTTGATTCAGCTGATATGCTTCCCGTTGCCCATTCTTTTCCTTTTCTTTCTTCATTTCTCTTCAGGTCAGAGGCTGGCAGCATAATTAAAATTTGAATTATTTATGAAGAGCCATTAAAGTGGGTGGCTTGCAGATTAGTCAAAGACAGCAGCGCTGACACTAAGCTGCATTTCTTTTACTCTCTCAACTGTAACTGATATCTGAACTGTATGTCTTGAATGTAAGCATATGAAGTTAAAGCTTTTCAAAGAAAAATATGTGAAAATTGTGACTATTTACATTGAAGCAAAGATAAGTGTGTGTCTATAATTGTCATAATGTTCAAAACATCTTTTTTGTGTGTGTGTGCGTACATACATAAAAGATGTTTCTCTGCCAATAAGTCATTAATATTGAATAGAAGTATAATTACCAAGGGGAACTATTTTTTTGGTAGACATATAAAGATATGGCTAGAACTATAAATATGCCCACATGGGTATCATTAAGTGCGCATTTTATATTTGGACAGGGACATTGAAACAGTTCAGAAACATCTGCCACCAGTGTGATGTGTTGAAAAGCAAAAGAAATGTAAATGGGTGTCTGTTTTCTCAAAAGCATTAGGATTTATAAACATAAACACCATTTTTTTAATCTGCCAATTAGAGTGAGTTCATGGACCTAATGCAATTTTGAAAACAGTGAGAGTCTGCATAATAATATTAAGCTAGAATATTCTTCAAATTAACAAAGGGAAAAAACCCCTCATATGATCAGTTTCTCTATAGCCTATCGTTGTCTTGGGGGGCATATTGTCATATGTTTTATTTTGCATAGAGATTGAGATAAGTCTCTCCCCATTTTACTTATTGAACACATGTAGATTTTTATTCATACCATTCAGAAGAAAATCAAACATACTTTTGATTTTGAAAAGGCTTTCCTGGCCTTTTACTTTCTCCCCATGAAAAATGGCCCAAAACATGGATAATAGTTCTAATTGTGCTAAAATGGAATAAATTAAATATATATCCAGTTAGTTATTTTCATCTTAATATGTCTCTTTTAAATGTCTTTAAGCAGAATGGACTAATACTTCTTTGAAATAATCACCTTTATCTAATTTTTAAAACCATTCATTTATAATTTTAGAGTGTTGTGGATTAGGTCAATCTTACTTTTTTTTTTTAAGGAAAAATACCAGAGTGAATGTTTATTTGAATTGGTAGAAGTGTTTTAAAAATAAAACCATCCACTCACGTTTAGGCTAAAGTCTCTCTACTTGTCAGGAACAAAATGACCAAGGTATGATGTTTTCCCCAGCATGTTGATGTATATAGGTGAAAGAGTAACATATCTCTTCCTCTTCATATGTTCTCTCTTTTATGTGATCCTGAATCTCCTCCAGCGGATTTTTTACATGGAAGTCAGCAGGCGTTACAAAATAAAAGAATAATAATAGCAACAGCAACAATAATAAACTTACTGATTCTTGTTATTTGTCAGCATGGAAACATGATGAGCTTTGTCAATTTCAGGAGAAAGGGCAGGCTGGTCAGCTTCCTCATCAGCATTTGAAATTGGCTTTACCTCCAAATAAGTCATCTACAAGGAAAGATTAACCCTTTTTTAAAATATCTGGCCATTCTTTTTTAATATACTTTTATTTACTTCAGAGAGAAAGGGAGAGGAAGAGAGAGATATATAGAAACATCAATGATGAGCGAGAATCATTGATTGTCTGCCTGCTACATGCCCCACACCAGGGACTGAGCCTGCAACCCGGGCATGTGCCCTGACCAGAAATCAGCTGTGACTTCCTAGTTCATAGTTGATGCTCAACCACTGAGCCATGCTAACCAGGCAAGATTAACCCATTTTAACACATTAAATACCAGGGTCATTGAAAGAAATGTATCAGTAAGACACCAGGCCTTTCCAACACCAAAAAATTATTTATCGCAGCAATTTATCCACTTGGAATGAAAAATTTGTATCTATTTCTAACGTTCTCTTTTTCTCATATGGTGCTTATAATCTCTGTGATGTGGTGGTATATATTTTTTAAGAAATGATTAAGTAGAATACTATCCTATCTGAAGTGATAATCAGTAGTGCTTAGAAAAACGTTTCTTCTTACCAATTCTTATCCTAACCTCATTGATTAGTACCTGAAAGGAGACTTCATCGGCCTAAGGAAGGCTTATTAAAATGGAAATACCTTGGCAAAGGGGTTGACTGTAGTTGCACTTGACCTTGTGAGACAAAAAAGGAAAAGAGTAGTCTGAAAAGTCTGGTGATAACAAGATTATTAGAGCTATACAAACTGCTAAGGAGAATAATTTTTTAATATATTTAAGTTGTATTTTGTTTTATTTTGGTTTAAAAATTTTACATTCACGGTTTTCCAAAATGTGTTCCATAGCACCCGGGTTCTGAGAGACATTTAAAATTGGGCCATTGTAAATAACGCTGCTATGAACACAGGGGTGCAAAAATAGAATTTTACTGTATGTAAAATTATCAAAGAAATAAAACGAAACACAACTTAAATGTATAAAAAAATTGGGCCATTGTCCAATAAATTTTGGGCACAGTTTATACTATATATCTCCTCATAGACTCACTAAACTCTTGGGCATATGAAAGACATAGGAAGGCCCTGCATTTAGGAAGCCTACATAAGTTTGTTTAGTTCAATTTTTCACATATATTTAAATGATATATATCTACAAATGTAATTATAATGTTACTTGAATGTTATATATGTACTAGAGCCCTGGTGCATGAAATTTGTTCACGGGTAGGGTCCCTAGGTTGGGCCGGCGATCAGGGCCAATCGGGGCCAATTGGGGCCTTCCGGCTGCTGGCTGGGGCCTCCCTTCCCTGACTGCTGGCACTCGGCTGGGGCCTTCCTTTATTCTGCACAGCCGTCTGGTGGTCAGCACACGTCATAGTGAGCAATCGAACTCCTGGTCTCCTGGTCGAACTCCCAAGGGGACAGTTTGCATATTAAGCTTTTATATATATAGATATATGCATATATGTATCTATAATATCATTTGAATATTATTTACACATACATACATACACATATATACAAATGTGTATGTGTATATATATTTGTATTTAAAAATATATCATTTGGAACTAATGTTTCTTGAACACATTTGAAACTCTTTGAGAGATACTGGTATAAGTTTTATAAACAGATTTTGAGATTGAACCATCTAGAACAAAATTTACTTCTATCAAACTGAACAACCTTGAGCAAATTACTTAACTGGTCTGAAGCCCAGTTCTTCTACTGCAAACTGGTGCAAATAATTTCTACTCACATGATTGGTTTAAGGTTAAAATGCCATAATATATATAGAACTCTAGTGAAATTCTATCACATATGCATTTGATAATAATGAACTTGAGAGGATGATGTCTTTAAAGTCATATTTTGCCTATTGCCAATGTTGTATAGGGTTATCCTTAGGTAACTGGGTGTTGCTTGAATTCTCATTGTTTCATGGGTATAGCATTACTCCTCAAGGAAATTTTTAGTTCTCTATAGTAGATATCTGTTGTCTTGGCCTTCTTGATTTTCTTTTTGTTTCCTATGGAAAAGTGCTTGTATGCCATATGATTCTAGTGGCATTGTTCATAATGATGTTGATATTGATGATATTATTAATAATGACCATGCATGACACTTGCTGAACGTTAGGCAGTATTCTAAGTGCTTTAAATATATTAAACTCAATTATTTTTTTATATCACCTTTATAGCATACCTACTTTAATTATCTCAATTTTATAGGTCAAAAATTTTAAAAAGGGGTAGAGAGAGGTTAAGAAACTAGCTCAAGGTTACACAGCTAATAAGTGGTTCAGTCAGTAGTAAACCTGAGCAATAGGGCTCCAGAGTCTCGGCTCTTCACCATTGAATTATATGCAAAAAAAAAAAAAAACAAACCTCAAAGGAGGGCTCTGTTGCTCACTTTCCACCTGGGATGTCACCTCTGTGAGGTAGAAAGTACGCTAAAGCCAAACCTAACTTTTCAACTCCTTGGCATTCTAATAGTGTTTCTGGATGATTACTATTATGTCTTTCTACCTTCTTTATTACCCCCTTAGCATTTAGGACTAAAAGTAGGATGTATTTAGTAAGTACATGATTAAAGATTTCTGATAATCATAGACTCTGAGTTGTGAAAAATTCCTAAAGTACTTTAAATATTTTCCCAAGTGCTATTCCTTAGCTGTTTGACAATCAAAATATATATGTACTCAGAGACCTTTTGGTATCTCCAAATTTGTAAGCAGTGTTCTGCCACTGTAATCCCTGACTGTTCCATTTATGAAGGAAGGACATTGATACCGCTTCACAAGATTGGGTGCTATGGTGGTAAGTAGCAAAAGGTCCTCCAGTTAGGCTCAGTGACTGAATAATTCTCATTAAAATTCAGGCTCATGGCCTTAGTCACTAAAATATGTACCATAGAAATATCACAAATAGGTTCATATTAAAGCTTTAAATTGCTACAAATAATCCAAACACCAAATGTGACATAAATGTGTAGATTTATATATGATTTAAAAACAAAATTTTACATTTTAAATTTATCACCACCTAAACTATTTGAATCAAGGCCATACATAATGATCCCTTCTTAATTAGAAGTTGACCATCCCAAAAGGGTCTACCATACTCCAAACATTATCTGTCTGTCTATCTATCTATCATCTATCTATCTATCTATCTATCTATCTATCTATCTACCTATCGTGAGCTTATCTATTCACATCTATCTCAGTGTTTATTCAGGAGTCAGATGAAGGATTTTATTTTCTTAAGAAATTTTTGTTTTCTTCTAATAAGCAAAAAAACACATTTTCAAATGCATTGGCTTATGTATTTCTCTGTTAGGTAAGATGAGTGGTTATTGAACAAAAAGAAAACACTATATTTGGAAGACATGGGTGGATTAACGTTTAAATACTTTCAAAGGAGCTTTTTTATTGATCTATTTCATCTGGTCATCCCAAACTGTTTAGACCCCAGGTTTTTAACCAGAAATTCCCGTTTTGTCAGAGAAGTAGTGGTTATGAACTGGAAACCTTAGTTCTGTAAGCCCTACTGACTCTGTAAAGTTTGCCTAAAGCTGGAGAGTTCAACTAGTGGACCTGCCAGGAATGCTCAAGATTAGAAACTCCTTAAGGAAAGTAATCCTTACTATTGTTGGCCATTGTACTGGACACTCTTTTACTTTTTTAAATGTATTTTTATTGATTTCAGAGAGGAAGGGATTGAGAGAGAAACATTAATAATCAGAGAGAATCATGATTGGTTGCCTCCTGCACAGCCCACACTGGGGATTTAACCCTCAACTCAGGTATACGCCCTGACTGGGAATCTAACCATTACCTCCCGATTGATAGGTAGAGACACTCAACCACTGAGCCACATCCGCTGGGCTGCACTGGACAGTCTTACATATTTTCAGATTGACCAAGGAACTATTTCCTTTATTTAAACTCACAGAAGCATTTTTTCCTCCTTTTCAATAGGAAGGAGTAAGTGAAAACAAGTGGATAGCAGGACTGTATTCTCTGTAAGAAACTGGAAAAAGGCATTGTGGGTATATACTTTTTAGAATGGAGAATATTTGATTTACTTTAGTCATAAATGTTGAGGGTAGGATTCCTTCCTCTTTCAACTCTAATATTGTCAAACTTTCACTATATCCACTTGTACCTCCTCCCCCAAGAAAAATGTCCTTTCCTCTGCTAGAAGCTAATGGCTTCACCTGTTTTCAAAAATACCTCCCTCCCATCTCATCCAACAGTGGGGGCTCCCTTCATGTTTCTATTTTATTTTCAGTTCCATTTTGTTGGCTTGTGCCTCAAAGTTTATACACCTATTCATGCTCTAATCTCTCTCATCTTTATAAGAAAGCTACAAACAAAGTAATTATTCTTACATTCTGTGGTTCCATTTAGCTAAAGTTTCTTCTCTCCTTTACTTGATAGCCAAATTTATATCGGAGCTTTCCAGATATTCAGATTTCATGAATCCGTATGTTTTTTAAATGTGAGAACTAGTAAATGACTAACAATTACTATATTTCATCAGTTTAATTTCATAAAAGAGAGGATATTATAGAATCATAATAGAAAGGACATATTAGTTATTTTGTTCTGAGTACCTGTTTTAGGTTTTACATAGTCCTGGAGTACAGAATACTTACTCTCATTAATGCCTTTGTTTGTTTATTGTAACCTTATTGGTGCAACTCAGTGCCTATATTCGTATTTTAGGCATTACCACTTTGGCTTTGAATCAAAACAAGAAGTGGATTTAATTCAGTGGATTGAGTTGCCAGTTGTAAATGGATATTATCCCAAGATGTGTATGCAATTTTCCTGAAAATAGATGACTGGCACTGAGTGTGTTTTCAGTGTCGAGACAGGGGTAATGTATATGATTGGTGGTAAAATATAGACTGCTGTGGGCTTGCAGCCAGAATCTTGTGCCAGTCCCTTCGAGGAGCAGAGCTGGCTAGAGCTGATTTGCTCAACTGAAACGCATTTTGCAAGATACCATACTAAGTGTCATAAAAGGAGGGGAAAAATAACTCTTTTATTCAATGAAACTCACAGAAGCTTTATTTTTATTTTTATGATGTAAAATATTAAAATTTGACATAAACACAAATAAAAGAGACAATATAGTATAATACCATTAGTATTGGGAGCAAAACAAATCACTTCCAAATTGTCATAATTCAGGTTGTATTTGTTGCTGCCATCTTCATCATTGATATTATCCCTAATGAATTATCTTTACATATTGATTGTGGGAAAGGTATTTAAATTTTTGAAACTTGTGATAGTAAACACATTATTTCTAGTGATGGTAGTGTAACCAGAACAAATACTAAGTCAAACACTGTTTTATAAGTTACTTTAACTTTTTTGCTTCAAATTTTAAATGACTTAGAGATTCAGATTATTTTAGTTGTTTATGCTTTTATTTTGTCCAAATAATATTATTATAGTATGTTCTAATGGGTGGTTTGACTCAGGCTGTAGAGGGAGGGACAGGTCATACTAAGTAGAACCTTGCAAAACATTGAATTTGGATTTTTTTAAAAATGCAATTAATGGATAAGTTTTAACTTAAATGTAAGAGATGGTTCCATTTCAAGGGCACTGATGAAACCAGGATTCTAAATCTCTAAAGCTAAAAGCCTGATGCTGGAATGCAATAAATTTAAAGAAGGTAATAAACTCTACCCTTTGAGATCTTTTAAATATATATATTTTATTGATTTTTTGCAGACAGGAAGGGAGCAGGATAGAGAGTTAGAAACATTGATGAGAGACAAACATCGATCAGCTGCTTCCTGCACACCCTCTACTGGGGATGTGCCCGCAACCAAGGTACATGCCCTTGACCGGAATCGAACCTGGGACCCTTCAGTCCGCAGGCCGACGCTCTATCCACTGAGCCAAACAGATCAGGGCGAGATCTTTTGAAGCCAGTTTTTCTCACAGTCTGAACCTGTTGACTTTTCCTGTATATGCTAGGAAAGAGATGAATGATAGCATGACATTATACATATCAACAGTGTTATATAACATATCATACTTTTGATAATTATCGTTTCAAAACATGTATCTGACATGTTTGTTTGGACAAAAAGAGACCATACAACTTAAAGGGATATACTTGTTATTTTATTGCTAGGTCTTGAACACATGTGTTCCTCTCACCACTCGGAGTTTATACCAAAATGATGCATGAAGAATTAAGAACAGAAATAATAGGGTGAAACAAATGAAAATTTAAAAAATAGTGAACCAATAAAAGGTATATGGAAACAAACAATCACTTGTGGTTCTCGTTTTCACAATTATATACACATAATACAAATTTTCCACTATTAAGCACAGTCTTAGAAACACACAGGATATCCAAGGGATTTATGCTGAATGCTAATTTGTTTTATTTATTTCATATTTACATTTGGAAGGACAGAATAAGAATGAACCAAATTAAATTGCAGAGATGGAGTGAGGTGAGAGGCAGCAGGATGCTATCTTGTTAAGCCCTTGATGATGTATATTTCATTTCCTAATGGCCAGTTAGTATGTAGCAAAGCAAAATGTAATTCATATTTCCTTGTTGGTAAGTTAGAATAAAGATTAGATGAATAATCTGTTGGTGGCACCAATTTTTGATGTTTTGTTTTAAAGTCAGAATAGAAATACTCCCCAAACATAGTCCTGGGGTGTGGGGTGTGAAGCTACTCATCAAATTCAATTGTCAAGGAAGAAAGAGTGTTCCTTTTCAAAAACTGCCACCTAGAAAAATATTTTGACCTCATGTTTCTTAGCCAAATGGAAACATACTAAATTCAGTGTTCAGTAGCTTCGGGGAATTTGCTCTAAAGCCTTGCAAGTTTCTGGAGAATAAACATTAAGTTTTTCTAGTGTAAAATTCATATGATTAAAATACATTATATGGCACCATGAAATTTGTCAAAGATAGCAGGTAAGGGTTTAGCACGAAACATCATTAACAGCATTATTGTACATTTATTTTATATGCCAATATTTTATGTCTTACTAGATTCTTTTTGGTTGCTTTAGTTTTGTATATTAAAATATTTGTTGATATCTGTCAAATACCCTTATTACATGAAATCAACTTCCAGAGCCAATAATTTTTATCATTATGCCCTTATTGTATATCAAAAGTTATTTTCTCTCTGGATTCTCCTTTTAAGCAAATTTAACAAGTCTCCCCACAGCTGTCTTCCTACCTCAGTTCATGCCTTTATCATTTCTGATCTGTACTTCACATCTTTATCTTTTCAAACCTGTATTTCTAACTGTCCTCTTGCTTTTTAAAATTCTCACTGCCCTTTGATTAAATTCTTTTTCCACATTACTGCCAGTCATCTTTTTCAAATTCAAAATTTATCATTTCGTTTCTCTACCCAGAATTCAAGACTCATTTCTCATTCCCTTCAGGATATAATTCAATTATTTTGAAAGTCAAACAGAGCCTACATTCCTGCCCTTTCTTCCAGCCATTCCCTCCCTCTTCTCAGTAGCTACTCACACTCCCATTTCTCCCAACGTCCATATGCTGTGTTCTGATCTTTGAACACCCTTCATTTTAGAATATATTTTTATTGACTTCAGAGAGGAAGGGAAAGGGAGAGGGAGATTAGAAACATCAGTGATGAGAGAGAATCATCAATAGGCTGCCTCCTGCAACTGGGGATTGAGCCTACAACCTGGGCATGTGCCCTGATAGGAATGGAACTTTGACCTCCTGGTTCATATGTCAACCCCCAAGCACTGAGTCACCAGGGCTGGGTGAGGGGCTAGGCCAGTGATGGCGAACCTTTTGAGCTCGGCGTGTCAGCATTTTGAAAAAACCTAACTTAACTCTGGAGCCATGTCACATATAGAAAGTTTTTTATATTTGCAACCATAGTAAAACAAAGACTTATATTTTTGATATTTATTTTATATATTTAAATGCCATTTAACAAAGAAAAATCAACCAAAAAATGAGTCCGCGTGTCATAGGTTCGCCATCACTGGGCTAGGCTGACACCTTTCAACTGGTTAACTTCTCATTTTATTAAGCGGGTTTTCTCCACAAAATCTTCCTGGATTTTAGTTTTTCTGTCTGTCCCCAAACTCATCCTCCCCAGCTACCACAATCTGTATCTGGGTTAAGTGTTCTTCTCTGCTCAAGCAGATTCTCTCTTACCACACTACAGTGATATTTTTTTATTGCTGTGTTGCCTACTATTTTGTAACTCCTTGAATCCAGGAACTCTGTAGATCCATTGATGAGTACACTGGGCATTCAGTAAATACATATTTAATGAATGAACAAGTAGATGTTTAATTAAGAGAGGGAGTATGGTTAGTGCAGTTGTAATAAGGCAGGCAGCCCTGCCAGTTTTCAAATCCTGCCTCCACTACTTATCCACTGTTAGTTTCAGGCAAGGTATTTAACCTCTCTGTGATTTATTTTCTTGATGGGACAATGAGTAATACAAGAATAACTATCTCGGATCATAGTTTCAAGGACTGCATAAAGCAGTTAGCAAAATGATTGGTATATCATCAGTGCTCAAATGAATATTAACTACTGTTATTATTGTGAAGGAGAGAAACATCAAAATTACAGAATACTGTACAGTATCTTAATTTTGACTCTCTCAAAACATGTTCACATTCTCATGTTAGAGTACAAATAAGAACAGGTAGAACATACTTGCAAAATAGTCATTATTGTAGTGTCTCATAAATAAAATAGAATAAATGACAGATAAAGAATTTGATACTCTTATTTTGAAGGACATACCAATTCAGGTAATGAAAAGTAGATGAGTCATAGAAATATAAAGTGATTATTTGCTAGACATTTTATCTCCCATGTCCTTTATAGTTTTACAGCTGATTACTGTTTATTGATAAAACGTGTTGAAGATCATCTTTAGGAAAGTGGGCGTTGGCATGAGGCAGGTCCAGGTTTGCGTTTCATCTCCTGCCCCTTCCAAGCTGTGTAAGTGCCGATGGACTACTTGACATTTTCTAATGATCTTAGGAGCTACTTTAAAGAACCTAACATATGGCATACCAAGAGCTGGAAAAATGTTTTCAATGTATGGTTCTGAAAATAAAATAGAATAGAGCAGCACGAAATCACTTGCGGTTCCTGGAAATAAAATTGAAAAGTGCAGTATAGCCCAATCCTTTCACACCCACTGCCCTTTTTGGGGGATAACTAATGGAATGATTAATTTAAAAAGATCTAATTGCAACATCACAATAACATATTATACTTTTTAAATTTTTCATATGTGTGTATTTATGTATTTAATTTGAGACACAATTTATATGCAATGGAATGCATAAATCTGTGTCAAACTCAAGGACTTTTGACAGATGCTTACAGCAATATAATGTAACTCCAGCTTCTGCCAAGATATAGACAATTTCTAATATCCCAAAAGGTTCCTTTTGTGCTCCCTTTACTTATTGTTATTAGTGCAAGATTTTAAATCTCTGTCTTCTGATATCACAATAGCAACCTATTTTAGGTACTAGTAAACTCCATTAAATCAGCTCTTTAAAAAATGTGAAAATTTTGCAGGTGGCACAAGGAAGTGGTCTTTCTGGTTTTGTTTAATGTTGTTTATTAGTAAATTTCCCCCCCCCCCCCAACATTAGAAAATCAGTACATACAACTTATTAAATTAAATGATTAAATGCCATTCTCAGAGCAGCCAAAAATAATTTGGAAAAATTTAATACTTCTCTTTAACCTAAACTCTTAAAATAGAAAGCAAAGGAAATATTGTCTTTAAAATATATTTTTATTGATTATAGAGAGGAAGGGAGAGGGAGGTGGAGATAGAAAAATCAATGATGAGAGAGAATTATTGATCAGCTGCCTCCTGCATGCCCTCTACTGGGGATTGAGCCCACAACCTGTGCATGTGCCCTTGACTGGAATGGAACCTGGGACCCTTCAGTCCACAGGCTGATGCTCTATCCACTGAGCCAAACCAGCTAGGGCTAGGAAATCTTTATAATTAATAATAAGTGTATCAGTCAGGGCTCTGTTTAGAAGACAAAAACTATTCTAGGTATGCCAAGGAGGAATTTAATATAAGAAATTAATTCCTTTCAAAGCTGAAGTATGTAATTTGTGGTATCTTATCCCCATAAATTTTTAAAATTCAATTTACTGGAGTGACGTAGGTTCACAAAAACATACAGGTTTCAAGTGTACAACTCAATAAAACATCATCTGCCCATTGTACTGTGTGCCCATTGCCCCAAGCAAAGTCTCTTTCCATCCCTGTTTTGCTCCCTTTTGCCTACCTCCAACTACCCCAACCCCCTTTCCCTCTGACTATAACTGCACTGTTATCTGTGTCTATGCGTAATGTATACATGCTCTTTGGCTAATCCCTTCAACTTCCTTCTTATTACACCACTAGTAGCCCAGTGCATGAAATTCATGCACATTAAAAGGGAACTAATTGTCCTAACCAGTTTGGCTCAGTGGATAGAGCATCGGCCTGTGGACTCAAGGGTTCCAGGTTCAATTCCAGTCAAGGGCATGTACCTTGGTTGCGACACATTCCCAGTGGGGAGTGTGCAGGAGGCAGCTGATCGATGTTTCTCTCTCATCGATGTTTCTAACTCTCTATCCCTCTCCCTTCCTCTCTCTAAAAAAATCAATATAATATATATTTTTTAAAAAGGGAATTAATTAGTGGAGATATTTTAATGTTGCTATTTGCCCTTTATCTATAATAGAATTGTGAGAGATGAAAGGAAATTAGCAAAATGTATATGAAAATAATATATAAATTTATTAATAAATAAACAGTAACAAAAGGATATAACAACAACAGAGGCATGATATAAAAATGACAAAAACATGACATGAAAACAACAAAAACATGTTATAAAAAAAACAGTGATGCAAACAATGATAAAAAGTGATTAAACTTATTCTAATATCTCCCTGTACACCACATTAAGAGTGAAAACACTTTCAGAGTGCTTGACTAATTTCCCTTGTAATGAAGTACTTAGAACTTTATAACGTCACATGCTCTTCAAAACTCAAGAGAAAGCAACATATAACTGACCATGTGCAAAAACGGGTTCAGGTAGGAATATGCCTACTTTGTCTAGAGTTTATCCTTGTGATTTATTAATAGTCATCACAAATGCTGGCATCACGGGAAACCGTCGTCGAATCAATTTAAATGGGAGGCCAGTGTCAGATGGGGACAAATTAATTCTTGGAATCAGAACCTCTCCCTCTGCAGATCCTGTTAATACTTCAGCTTCGATAATGTTAGGTCATAATCTTTTGATAATAAATCTGGTACCATTACAAAGACCCCATTTCCTATTGAGATTTCTCAATAGCATGATGATTGCACCCACTTTCAATTTTAATTTATGACACAAGTTCTGCTCCAAGGGCAGGTTCCTGCCTGATACCTCGCCCTCCAGGAAACAACTGGGGGAGGGCGCAGCCATTTCCAAGACGATCCTTGCAGGACTGACTTCCTTCCAGTTGGTCACGGTTCTGGCCGTGTTACACCCAGGATTTTTATATAAGTAGATGGCTTTGAGAGATGGAAGATATGGGCAAGAGATCAACATTATGTCCATTGTTTTAATAAAGATTTTTGAATTTATATAGAGATAACTGACTTGCTATGTTTCTTAGGACTTCTTATTATTCCTGGCTTCATCTGTTTAAATACATAAATAAATATGTACAACAGACTCTCCTAACACTTGAAAATATCTGGAAAAAGATTATTAAAACTTATACAAATCAAGACCTGAACTATTCTTGTGGTTAAGTGTGATATTTGTTGCTGGTAGCCTTTGGAAAGAGTGATAGTGATGGGAAACAAAATTTCAAATGACAAGTATTTGAAATTATCAGTAGATCATAAATCTTGTTAAGAAGAAAAGAACACACAAAAGAGCCAATATTTAATTTCTTAGAAAAATGCTGACTATGCAGATGGCTAAATATAAAATAAAATTAAAATGTCTTACTATATTATGGTGAGTTAGAGCCATTTATTAAAACTTGAGCTTTTACACATAAGTCATTGCTGAAGCAATAACAATTGAAACTTAGACTCCTTCTGGAATAGTAATCACCCTCAGAGAGAAGGTAATTAATGCCACTAACTGTGAATCCTTAAGAATTATCTCATATGTCCTCCAAAACCAGGTAAAGACAACACAATGAAAGAGAACTACAGGCCAATATCCCTCATGAACATAGATGCCAAAATCCTCAACAAAATCTTAGCAAATCGGATCCAGCAGTACATCAGAAAGATCATACACCATGACCAAGTAGGATTTATCCCAGGGATGCAAGGATGGTACAATATCCGCAAATCAATAAACGTGATACATCACATAAACAAACTGAAAGAAAAAAACCACATGGTCATATCAATTGATGCAGAAAAAGCATTTGACAAAATTCAACACCCATTTTTGATAAAAACTCTCAGCAAGGTGGGAGTAGAAGGATCATACCTCAACATAATAAAAGCCATATATGACAGGCCCACAGCCAACATCATACTCAATGGGCAAAAACTAACACCATTTCCCCTAAGAACAGGAACAAGACAGGGATGCCCCCTCTCACCACTCCTGTTCAACATAGTACTGGAAGTGTTAGCCATTGCAATTCGGCAAGAAGAAGAAATAAAAGGCATCCAAATTGGAAAAGAGGAAGTAAAACTGTCCTTATTTGCAGACGACATGATATTATACATACAAAACCCCAGAGACTCCATCCAAAAGCTACTAGACTTAATACATGAATTTGGCAATGTAGCAGGATACAAAATTAACCCCAAGAAATCGGAGGCATTTCTATACACCAGTAGTGAACTTTCAGAAAGTGAGATTATAAAAGCAATCCCGTTTACCATTGCACCAAAAAAATTAAGCTACCTAGGAATCAACTTAACTAAAGAGGTAAAAGACCTCTACTCAGAAAACTACAGGACGTTGAAAAAAGATATAGAGGAAGACATAAACAGATGGAAGAACATACCGTGTTCCTGGATTGGTAGAATCAACATCATTAAAATGTCCATACTACCCAAAGCAATCTATAAATTCAACGCACTTCCCATTAAAATACCAACGGCATACTTCAGAGATCTAGAACGAACTCTCCAAAAATTCATCTGGAATAAAAAAAGACCCCGAATAGCTGCAGCAATCCTGAAAAAGAACAAAGTAGGTGGGATCTCAATACCAGATATCAAGTTGTATTACAAAGCCACTGTTCTCAAAACTGCCTGGTACTGGCACAAGAATAGGCATATAGATCAATGGAATAGAATAGAGAGCCCAGAAATCGGCCCGAACCAATATGCTCAATTAATATTTGACAAAGGAGGCAAGAACATACAATGGAGCCAAGATAGTCTCTTCAATAAATGGTGTTGGGAAAATTGGACAGATATATGCAAGAAAATGAAACTAGACCACCAACTTACACCATACACAAAAATAAACTCAAAATGGATAAAGGACTTAAATGTACGACAGGAAACCATAAAAATTCTAGAAGAATCCAAAGGCAACAAAATCTCAGACATATGCCGAAGCAATTTCTTCACTGACACAGCTCCTAGGGCACTTGAAACTAAAGAGAAAATAAACAAATGGGACTTCATCAAAATAAAAAGCTTCTGCACAGCAAAAGAAACCATCAACAAAACAACAAGAAAACCCACTGTGTGGGAAAACATATTTGCCAATGTCATATCTGATAAGGGCCTAATCTCCAAAATTTATAGGGAACTCATACAACTCAACAAAAGGAAGATAAACAATCCAATCAAAAAGTGGGCAAAGGACCTAAATAGACACCTTTCAAAAGAGGACATTCAGAAAGCCAAGAGACATATGAAAACATGCTCAAAGTCACTAATCATCCGAGAGATGCAAATCAAAACAACAATGAGGTATCATCTCACACCTGTCAGACTGGCTATCATCAACAAATCAACAAACGACAAGTGCTGGAGAGGATGTGGAGAAAAAGGATCACTTGTGCACTGCTGGTGGGAATGCAGACTGGTGCAGCCACTATGGAAGACAGTATGGAGTTTCCTTAAAAAACTGAAAATGGAACTCCCATTTGACCCTGTGATCCCACTTCTAGGAATATATCCCAAGAAACCAGAAACACCAATCAGAAAGGATATATGCACCCCTATGTTCATAGCAGCACAATTCACCATAGCTAAGATCTGGAAACAGCCTAAGTGCCCATCAGTAGATGAATGGATTAGAAAACTGTGGTACATCTACACGATGGAATACTATGCTGCTGTAAAAAGGAAGGAACTCTTACCATTTGCAACGTCATGGATGGAACTGGAGAGCATTATGCTAAGTGAAATAAGCCAGTCAATGAAGGAAAAATACCACATGATCTCACTCATTCATGGATAATAGAGACCATTATAAACTTTTGAACAATAATAGATACAGAGGCAGAGCAGCCTCAAACAGATTGTCAAACTGCAGCAGGAAGGCCGGGGAGAGTTGGGGGGCAGGAGGTAGGGGGGTAAGAGATCAACTAAAGGACTTGTATGCATGCATATAAGCATAACCAATGGACATGAGACACTGGGGGATAGGGGAGGCTAGGGGACTGTCTAGGGCGGGGTGATAAAATGGACACATATGTAATACCCGTTGTAATACTTAAAAAAAAAAAAAAAAAAAAAAGAATTATCTCATATGTCCTAAGTTACATAATGAAGTTAAAAATGAATACTTTTCAGGATATAACAATTGGATTTAGATTTTTACTTATTTGGTATTTAAGAAAAAATAATTTCCCACTATGACACTTTATTCATATAGGGTCAGCTCTGTTTTTCCTTCTATATCCACATATTGTCAAGCTTCATTACAATGCAGAGGAGTTGCAAGTGAGGTGTAGAGACTGTTTTGCTAGTTGCCTACTACAACCCATTCCCTACTATCCCCCTTTTCAAAGCCCTCCTATTGCACCCATCATAAGATTTATCCTGGTTCCAACTTCAGGGCTGGGAATTGATTGTTCTAAACCAACTCAGTTTAGGATTGGAGATAAAAGTTGCCTAAGCCAATCAACACAAGGTCTGTGTTGATACTATAAAAGTTAGGCTCAGGGGTATTGCTTGATAGTTTTAAGAATACTCGTGAGCCCTGACTGGTTTGGCTCAGTGGATAGAGCGTCGGCCGGACTGAAAGGTCCCAGGTTCGCTTCCAGTCAAGGGCATGTACCTTGGTTGCGGGTACATCCCAGTGTGGGGTGTGCAGGAGGCAACTGATCGATGTTTCTCTCATCGATGTTTCTAACTGTCTATCCCTCTCCCTTCCTCTCTGTAAAAATCAATAAAATATATATCTATATCTATCTATCTATCTATCTATCTATCTATCTATCTATCTATCTGAATACTCATGAGAATATGACTGTTCTCTCAGTGATAAAAACAAGCTCCTTTTCCAGTCCTTTCGCAGCCATAAGGTTGGCAAAGCTGAAGATGATGTGCTAAAGGTAATGCCAGCACAGGGGGAGGTCAGAGCTAAGGAAGTGTCTTGTCTTCCTTCAACATGGCAAAGTTAGTCTTTCCCAATCTGGCTCAAACACACCCTTTCAATCTCATCAGCAATCTGCTTCCTGCTGTACTCTACGCATTCATGTGATCCTGTGAAGAATTCACGAATAGTCCCATACTCTTATTTCTCCAGTTTGTTTCCCCACTGCCCCAGAAGTCCCTTTACTTAAAATCTTTTGTTCCGTCAACACTAGGGTAACATCTTTGGTCTGAATGTTTTTGTACCTCCCAAATTCATAGGTTGAAACCTAATAACTAATGTAATGGTATTAGGAGGTAGAAGTTATGGGGGTGATTAGATCATAAGGGCGGGCGCCATGAACTGGATCAATGCCCTTATCAATGAGACCCCAGAGAGCTCTCCTGCTCCATGAAGTTACTCTCCCCAGACACCAAAACTGTCAGGTATCATGATCTCAGACTTCCCAGCCTCCAGTCTGTAAGAAATAAGTGTTTGTTTTTTTATCCACCCAGTTTATGGTATTTTTGTTATAGCAGCCAGGATGTACTAAGATACTGTCTCTTTGAAGTATTTCTTAGTATATTTAACTCCTATTGTATCTATTGAATATGGTGTTCCCCCTCTGTGCTCCCATAATTCCTTGGAGATGCAGAAAGTCTCTATATTGAATTTTATGTGGAGATTGTTTGGGTCTCTGTCTCATATGAGAATCTTTAGGACAGGTATTTGTTCATTACTGTGTCCCAAAAACCCAGCCCTTCTCTCTGGTCATACAACTGCAGAATTTGGATATAGTACGTCAATGCCATTTTTTTTTTTTATAATTGAGATGCAGCTAAATTCTGGTTAAAGAGTGAATTCTGATAAAAATAACCATGCTTCAGAAGACACCAGGTGCAAGAAAAATATCACCAACTTGGATTCACAATGTTACCTTTAATTATCAGAAATCAAAAATCACTTGGTTATTTAAAGTGTTAGCCTGTGAATAAGAAAGTATGGATTCTCATCTTACCTTTAACATTTCTGTAATTATCTAAGTCCTGTTTAGATCACTGAGAGAGCAAAGTGCTTGGGAAAATAAACAGCACAGTTCAAATAGGGTCACCCCTGGGTTCAGTGCCTGTGTGGGCTGGAGCGCTTCCTTCTCTTCTCGGGTCACCAGAAGTGCCCCTGTCCCCAATTACCAGTCTTCCAAAAGGAAGGCCATTAGGGAAGAAAACTCCCATGGGAGACATGTATGGATCCATGGCACTCTGCCAGCAGTTTAGAAAAAAAATAGTCAAAGTGAATGCCTGAGTGCCAAGTGGGCATCATTAATCTTATGCATGAAGCATTTTATTATTGTCACTCTATTGTGGTCACTATTAATACATGTAGTCATGGCCTATTACCTCTTCAAATCTAAAAGAGAGCCTGTGTAATATCTACAGACATTCTTTGCTTGTTGCTGCTCGGTGCTTCCGAGGTGTTAGCTTGGGTGTAATAGAAGCTGCTTAGTGCCCTTTGTGTACACCTGGGCCTTGGCACATGTTTGTGTAACTTCCTAGTTTCATTTCTCTAAACTAGGAATAATAAGGCTTCTTATCAGATATTGTTGGAGAGCTTAAGGCTTTTTTCTCTCTCTGTATTTATTAGACTTCAGATTTGTTCTTTGTGTAGTTTTAAAATTCATTTAAAATTCAGGATTAGTGAATAATTACTTTATAATGTTAAAACATCTCCTGCTTAATTTTTCCTCAGGAAATCTTATAAACTAGATGAAAATATCCAGGGAGGCTGTCTTCTTATAGTTAATATTTAAAAAAAAAAAGAGATTTTGTCAACCTGATGTCAACCACGCAAAGCCTGTGTTTCCATGACAAAGCACAACACTCAGTGACACATGATTGGATATGTCTCAGGGCTGAGCTCAGTGGGCCCTGTGGGAAGAGTTTGGCCCTTTCACTTTCACTCTCAGAGTTACCTATGTGAGTGGGCTTGAGGAAGATTGATATGGTTTAATTCCTAGCTAGTTACTGAAATGTTATTTTCTCATTCAAATTCCCATTTTAAAATCTCCAAGAGGCTGGCTGATGTGGCTCAGCAATTGAGTGTTGACCTAGGAACCAAGAGGTCACAGTTCCATACCCAGTGAGGGCACGTGGCTGGGTTGTGGGCTTGCGCACCCAGTAAGAAGCTTGCAAGAGGTGGCCAATCCATGATGATGCTTTTCTCTAGTCAATGTTTCCCTCTCTCGATTCCTTTCCCTTCCTCTCTCTCTAAAAATCAATTAAAAAACATTTAAAAAATCCCCAAGAGATGTAAAAGAGGAGAAAGCAAGGGGGTTCTATTTTTATTTATAAAACAAATATCCTCACTGATTTTACTATATGTAGTGTTTAGTTATTAGTCCATTACTGGAGTTTCTTCCATATTGGGAAACACAAAACCTGAGTTCTGTTCCACCTGGAAGCCATTAAAGATGAGTTTCAATTGTGTAGTGGAGATTTTATCATGAATAGAGAATTACCCATGGGTTTATTCAAGACAAAAACAAATTATGCATCAGTGCATCAGTGAGCGAGCTATAAGTCTAAGGAATTCAGGAATTTGGCTCACCTGTGATGATGGTGATTTGAGTAAGGCAGTAATCACTGATGCCCTGGCCAGTGTGACAGTTGGTTGAGCATCCTCCCATGCACCGAGAGGCCGCAGGTTCAATTCCAGTCAGGGGACATGCCTGACTGTTGGGCTGTGCAGTGAGGGTGTGCAGGAGGCAACAGATAGATGTTTCGCACGCTCTCTCTCTTTCTCTCTCTCAAATTAATAAAAACATATTTTTGAAAAAGATAGTAATCATTGATATTATGAAAATTTTCAATGTTCTGTGGCTGGCACACGACTTGCCATGGAATTGGTGTCTAGGAGACACATTATACTTCTTATCTGGTGTCTGTGCTTATCCCTCAGTTTGAGTGGACAGCCTGGAGGATGCTTTATGCTTTGTTAGAAGACCAGCTCTGAGCCATTGTTGCATTTTCAGTTTTATGCTTTTCCCAAGTGTGAGAGGCAGGAATGATCAAAGGTATTTTCCCATGTATAATTGATAGGACTTTGATGGAAATGCACATTGCTGTTGTCTGTAGAAGTAGAATATACTTGAAATTATACATTTAAAATAATACTAGTGCTTATGCTTATGTGTGTTAAAGTTGGGACTGTTAAGAAAAGAATCTATTTTAGCTACCACTTAACACAAACCTCTAGGGTGTATTTTATCAAGCTGTCAATATATGATCCTTTCCGATGAAATCTGCGGGACAGTTGTCTGCATTTATGACCCAGATAGTCACACCCTTCACAGCCTTTAAGCTACTTTTGAAATATTGCATTGCCTCCTTTACCTTAACAATTCATCTAATTTAAAAATTATATGCTATCTATACCCAGGTACAAATCATGTTTATACATTAGTATTTTCTGTTGCTTAACATTGCATTTTCATTACATTTCTTTATCTATGTATTTATCTATTTATGTTTTCTTTATGTTTCTCTGGTCCTTAAATTTTGCTGTTTTGGTTTTTTTTTTTTTTTGCCCTCTGATTCTGTATCAAATTTTAATGACTCATAAAGAAACTGAAGAGAAAGACGCAGAGTCTTCTATAAAGGAATAGTGTACAGTGGCAATAATCAGACCTCTTTTTTAATTTTATTTATTTATTTATTTATTTATTTATTTATTTATTTATTGTCTAAAGTTTTACATATGCCTCCCTTTTCCCCACTTGACCCCCCTCCCAGCCATTCCAACCCCAGGAAGCCCCCACTGCCCCAGTGTCTGTGTCCATTGGTTATGCTAATATACATGCATACAAGTCCTTTACCCCCTTACCCTGCCATTTGCAGACCTCAGTTTTAACATGCACAATCACCCCCACACACACGTTTTTAAACTAGGTGTTCAACAAAAAATTTAAATTAATAAGGTGAGTTATGACAGTCCTGCTTCTGCTACCCACTAGCACATGTGACCTTTTGTAAATTACTCATGTATGATCCAGAGAAACCTATGAAAGCTGCTTATAATATACCTGTCTAGATCAAATAAAATAAAGATGTTTTAAAGAGTGGTGAACACTCTTTAAAAATTTGAGTATACTATTCAATGGGAGAATTTGAAAGAGGAAAGATACTACAAGAATTCCTAATTAATGAAGATTTTTATTGTTATTAAAAATAATTTTCTTCACGTGACCTTCTTTTTCTGTGGCTATTAACTTACTCTAATCATAATCATTCTGTGTTTTTCTGTGTTTTATTTCTTGCTTTTTTCTTGTTTAATTTCCATTTTCCTTTTATTTAAACCGATATGGCTATGTTATTGTCTTACTTATATGTGGGCTTTAAGCATATCTCTTAGAAGTTACTACTTGGTTCAGTTTAATCTAGATTAGGGCTGTTGCTCTATAGTTGAAAACTAAACCTAAACCTAAACCTAAACATAAAATAGGCATATAGGAAAAGTGTCTATAAGGACTATTTAAAATCTAATTGTGACTAATAGTTATTTTAATTTCTTTCTTTTTTAAGCTCACTTTCTCCCTTTTATCTTATGGGATTATAGAAACCTCTCTGATAGCCCGGCCCATGTGTCTTAGTGGTTGAACATTGACTTATGAACCAGGAGATCACAGTTCCATTCCTGGTAGGGCACATGCCTGGGTTGTGGGCTCTATCCCCAGTAGGGGGCATGCAGGAGTCAGCCGATCAATTCTTTTGCATCATTGATGTTTCTATCTCTCTCTGTTTCCCTTCTCTGAAATCAATAAAAATATATTTTTAAAAATGTTAAAAGAAACTTCTTTGATAAATAGAAGGATGTGTGTATAGGTTTGGCTACCTCATCCTTAGTATCATGAAGGATTTGAACTTAAATCTGATTAAAATTTCTAATAAGTGAATATGAATATGCATATGAATTATTTATCCATTGAGATAAAAATGAGGATTTTAATAACAAGAATATACTTTGCTTCAATGAAATGTTTCACCTGAGAAACTAAATACCTTTGAAAAAACAATAAAATCCACGAATTATCTAATTAATGCACATATTAGTTAATGAATGAAAACTCTGTATTCTCATTTAAAGATACCAATCAAGGTGAAATAAGAAAAAGTTAACACCCTTAAATTAGTTTGTTGAAGAAACAGTGAGCTCAGGTCAGAAAACTCTTGAAAATCCTTGGTTGCTATTTTCTTTATGAAGCCAGTATGGGATTTCTGGTCACTTTTGAAAATGGAAATTCTGACATTTAAAACCAAGAACCACAAATCATAGTTCTAAAAATTCTAAAGCTAGACTAAATATAAATAATTCTGAGATTTTATTTCTGGATGCTCTATAGAATAAAGGGCAAGAGATTGGGATTTGGAGTCTAACTAGATGGGTTTTCTTCGGGCTGCACCTATATAGTGAGGTGTGTGAGTAGGTGTGAGCTACAAGGCCTCCTGGGGCCTGGGTCTTTTCATCTCTGCAGGGGGATCCTGACACCTTGCTCATGTATTTGTTGTGGGGATTAAAGGAGGTATTGTGTGTAAAACACCATATTGCTTGGAAAGTAGCAAGCATTCAGTCACTGTTGGCTATTTGTAGTATTTTGATACTAATAATTACTGACAATTACAGGTAAATATATGGATAGCTAATCTGTTTACATTGGGAATAATAGTTTTCCTATTTCAGGAAAAGATGTGTATCAAAATATGTCAAATTATCTTTAAAAAATGCTTACAAGGCATGAGCTCTAGAATTGAAATTTAAATGACCTATAACTAAAGTCAGCTGGAATTATTTTCTTCTTTGGAAAAGCGTTTTATATGCCGTAACCGGTTTGGCTCAGTGGATAGAGCGTAGCCTGCGGACTCAAGGTTCCCCAGTTCGATTCTGGTCAAGGGCATGTACCTTGGTTGCGGGCACATGCCCAGTACGGAGTGTGCAGGAGGCAGCTGATCGATGTTTCTTTCTCATTGATGTTTCTGACTCTCTCTATCCCTCTCCCTTTCTCTCTGTAAAAATCAATAAAATATATTTTTAAAAGTGTTTTAGAAAACTTGGTCTTTAAATGTGTCTGTGGACAATAGGGTGGTGGAGGGTGGAGTGAGAGATGGGGAGGACTTGAAATAAAAAAGAGGTAAATAGTTTAGTTTCCTATGTCATATTTAATCAGGCTTAGTTTCATTATTAAATAAAAGATCAGAACAGCACAGTTTAAAATTTGATACAAGAATTTAAATAGATATTGGAGCCCAAATATCTATTTAACACATACCACAATGGTTTAATATCATAACTACTCAAAGTTAAATATACAACTTTTAAATACTTTAAGTATTTCCTTGAAAATTTGATTTGTGCTTTTATTTTATTTTTAATTCATTTATTTATTGATTAATGTATTATATATGTGTACTTATCTCCCCATTGTCTCTCCCCCCACTCATGCCCTCACCTCCCTGGTGTCTGTGTACATTGGTTAGGCCTATATGCTTGCATACAAGTCCTTTGGTTGATCTCTCCCCTTTACTCCCACCCTCCCCGCCCCTCCCTCTGAGGTTTGACGGTCTGATTGATGCTTCTCTGTCTTTGGATCTGTTTTTGTTCATCAGTTTTTGTTGTTATGATTTGTGCTTTTAAACAAGATTGACTTTCATAATACAACGAACAATTTTGTGAGGCTATGATTTTAAGACACACTCTTACTTTTAATAAAATGTGAACAAAACATATTTTCCTTGCTTTTGAAAAGCATTTATTTATTTATTTTTGCAATAAATTCACTATGGGACTGATTCATAAAATTGATTTGGAATATGCATATGTGTATAATGTAAAACAAACAAATTAAGAATAAGAATCAATGCAGTGAGTCTATTTGTAGAAGGAAAACTTTCTATTGCATATCATGAAAATCTCTTTTGTGTTATTTGATTTGCTGAATAGGATCTTTTCCATTGGAAGGAGGCATGTTCTTTTAGTGATTACTACTCTAAAAGAGTGTCTGAGCATGAAAAAGTGAACTTTTATTTAAAAATACAACACAAATATGCACCCAATGCAGGAGCACCCAAATACATAAAAAAAAAAAAACCTCCTGGAAGATAACTTTTAATTCTTGAAAAAAAAAATACAATACAAAATCTTCCTATGAGAAATAAGTGTAAATTAGTTAAAATCCACAAATAATTTTTTTTGTCTAACATAAAAGTGAAATAGTTGTAGTGAATTTGAATATGAGATGAATAACATGTTTATATTAACACTAGAGGCACGGTGCACAAAATCCGTGCAAGGGGCTTGGCCCTCGCAGCCCTGGTTTCCTTGGCCCTTGCAGCCCCATCTGCATCCAGAAGCTCATCCAGATAGTCATTCTGCTGTATGGTCTAATTAGCTTATTAGCTCTTTGTTATATAGGATTATGAAGATTGCTCATGGTAGTTATGATCAATATTAGCTGTGTTTTATATTTATTTTTTATCATAAAATATTGTCTGCTGAAGATGACATCTCAGATAGGTTAGGACGGTAATTGATTAAAATTTTTTGTATTACTAATTATGTCCGTCCAATGTATTACATACTATACTATTAGAATAGCATCTAGATCTAGATCTATATTGATATATAGTATGTAGATCTAGATTTAATCTAGTTACTATACTAATATAGTATATCTGTATACAATCTGTATACTAAGAGTATATAGATCTAGATTATATATAGACATTATCTATACTATTCTTTCATTTTTATTTTATTTCATTTAAAAAAATCTTTATTGTTGAAAGTAATACATAGGTCCTCCTTTTTCCCCCATTAACCTCTTCCAGCCCACTCCTGTACTATTCTTTCTTATTCTTCAAAATAAAATTTATTTACTTACTATTCTTTTAGGATATTCATATACACATAATATTAATTAATCCCTAACCTAAGCCATGTATTGCACTTGAGATTTTTATTTGTTTCTTATTCAAGCTTCATATCACTTTTTGATGAACATTTTTATTGTCTTTATGAAGGTGAAGCAATTGAGGAAGATTTTTGTAGAATGACTTTAGAAGCTTATAAGCAGAAACACACACACATTCCCTCCTACTCCCTCTCCTTACCCCTCTAACCCTCTCCCCTCAGGCATTCTAGGATAATTAGAAAATTAGATCTGAAAGGTGAAATGGTGATGATATAAGTAGATCTCTTGGGACACCTTTTGTCATGAATTTCCAAGTTAATCCTACAGAGTTAGAGAGAGTACTCCAAGGATGTTTGAAATGTCATTGAGGAGGTCTGGGCTTTTCTTTAGCTGTCTGACCTTAAGCAGGTCTGAAAAGCAATTCCCAGACCTACAGAAGTCCCTGAATTAAACAAAATGTAGTCCAGATTAGCACAATTCTCTTTGCAGCTACCTCATGGTGTAGAGAGCAAAATATTGATAAAAGTATTAAGTCAAATGTTGAAATACAAAGACATACTTTTATCTTTTAATAAGTAATAACCTATTAATATAAACCTTAATAAACTTTATAAAGATACCTAATTCATAATCAGGTCAAAAAATGCTGAGAAAATCTGAAAAATTATTTTCAAAATACATATAAGTTATATCAGTTTTACTATACAACAGATAAAATTGAAATATAGAAAGCCTGAGATAAAATTAAAGATGTTTTAAGTACTGGTTTTTGATTCTTAGGTTTGTGTACTCTTAATTCAGCTCTAATTTTGAAATATTTGTATAACTACACTTAAAAACACATTTGAAGGCGACTCTTAAAGGTGCCTTTTAGGTAAAATTTAATGAAGGGTGCTTTAAGAATTTAATAGAATAAATTAACAAATTAATTGATAAATTATTGATATATAAAACAACAGGAAGTAAGAGATGGTTTTAAGAATTCTTTGATGCATTGATGTTGCCTAGTCAGTAATACACTAATATATACTTCTAATCTCTGAGGATTTTAAAATTATTCTATGTTCCATATTCTCATGAAAGGAAGCTAATAGTTTTCTAAACTTGGATATAGATTTAGAACTTAAATATAAAATGTGATTAGATCAGGAATATAATTTGAACCCTCTTGAAGTTTATCTGTAGTAAACTAGAGGATGTGTGTGAAAAAATATTGCTATATAACTATAAAGACCTATAAGTAACAGTAACAATAAATTATGCTTACACCATCCCAAGTGTGCTTCCTATTTTCTTATTTTTTAGTTGACATCTTTAGTTTTAGGCAAGCCACCAACTGTACCAGTTGCTTTGCATACAGAAAATCATCCCATTATGAGATCAAAATGTTAACATGAGGTTAATGATTATACATGATTTGGGTGTAAAGTAAATAGTACTTAAATGAGTAAGGTTTGAGACAACCTATTCATACCTGATAATCCAAGTAGGAAAACAAAAAATAGGATATTGAAAAAAAAAAAAAAAGACAGAAGTATATATCTGTAGGTGTGTGCGTTTTTATCTGATGTTTTGCTAATAACATGATATCTTGTGTTCAGTAAAAATGAACTGAGCTAGCTTTAGAAGTGTTAGTTATTAGATTTTTGTGTGTGTGTTCCTGACCTTAACCCAAATTAAAATAAAATTAAGGAGAAAGGATTCGTTTTAGTATTCTGAATTTTATTAAGAATGGGAGGAAACTTGAAAAGCTTATATTTGTTTCTGGTTCTGAGTTTTTACATAATTTACATAAGCCTTGGGTAAGTTAAGTGCCCAGCTATTAGAAAACACTTTAAAATATGTTTTATCCACAGTGTCATAGAATTAATGTGATATATTTTATTTTTACAAGTGTTAGCATATTATGTAGGTGGACCAATTAATATAAAGAACAGTTTTATGTATAATTGTGTTGAAATACTCAGGAAAATGTAAGTGTACTCACCATTGCTGAGGAAACAGATTTCCTTTAACAAGTTCTTGCTAATTAGATTAAACATTATTTTATTTCACTCTTCACATAAAATTTTAGAATTCAGAATAACAGTCACCTTCAGTGTAAGGAAAATTAGTTTTATGGCACATAACTACGACATCAGTGAAGAAATATTGTTAAGAACATATCAGTCAAATAGCACTAAAAAATTTTCTTATACTTTTGCTATATCATCAAGTTGGATACCTTTAGAAAAAGTCCAATGTAAGAAACACTACTAAAAAAGAAGGAACAAAAGCTTCTAAAAGCTTTGTTTGAATTCTTCATTCTAACTTAAATCAATGAAGAAAATGCTTACTCCAAGTCAATTTTTCTCATATACAATTGGTTAGTGTAGAGATTAAATTATGAATGTCGCATTTAATTTAAAACTAAAGAGAGAAATATAATTATCGCAGAGAATGTGCTCTTCTGTGAATGTCAAGCGCAACTTGTTGAAGGTCTTTTGAGACACGCAGAGGACAGACTTTGTGCATTAGTGATGCATGCCTGGAGCACCTACCAGTTCGGAATACAGATGCCGAGTGCACTTTGGTTACCCCCGCTTTCTATGCAGACTGGTTCTTGGAACCACACTCTCTATTTGCCAGGGAATGAGCCTCTGCTACAGAGTGGATCCAAAGCCTCTTAACATCTGTGTAGAAAATAACATTCTTGCTTAGGAAGTTGGTTTGCACTTCTAAATTCATGACTTACCTAGTAACTTGGTAGGAGTTTCTAGAGAGCCCTTTTTCTCTCCTCTGTGTTGCATTTACCCCTCTCAGTTATTGGTTTATCTTAACAAACAGTGTCTTTTGTTAGCAAGGTGATACTCAACTAAGAACCTTGCCAGATGTTTGCCTGCTCATTTCTATTCACCTTTTAGCCTTTCACTGAGCTTATTGGGAGGGTTATTGGGCTAATTCATGCGAAGTTCTTACAGAGTTTCTGGCACAATCAGTCGTCAGTGGGGCAGGTGGTGAGTATATTTCTATTAGACGAGGGCAGTGAGTCCTAGAAATATAATTTCTTTAGCACAGAAACATCATTGGACCTTTTGTACAGTGACATTTTAGAAATATACCCAGGCCATTCTTGTTCCTTTATCTGTGGCCTATTGGCTTTTCATGGCACTGTCACTGCAAACCTAAATATCTAACCACCAGTTAGCCAGTGTTCCATAGCATTTTAGCCGAAACCTACAAAAATGGAGAAGATCCAGACGTGCTGAAATTTTGAGAATGAACATCTATATAATAAAAGCCCAGTGACCGTTACGGTGGAATGACCAGAATGACCTGTCGCTATGATGCACACTGACCACCACGGGGCAGACGCTCAATGCAGGAGGTGCCCCCCTGCTTGTCAGTATGCTCCCCCAGGGGGAGCACCACTTAGCCAGAAGCTAGGCTCACCGCTGACAAACACAGTGGTAGTGATAGGAGCCTCTCCCGCTTCCATGGCAGCGCTAAGGAGTGGCGAGCCAAGTGGTAAGGAGTGAGCAGGTGGGTGGTTAGGAGCAAGGGGTCCTGGATTGCGAGAGGGCAGAGGCCGGGCTGAAGGACCCCCCCACCCCCCACCCGCCCCAACACATGAATTCTGTGCATCAGGTCTCTAGTAAAATATAAAATTAAAAGAGTCATCAAGAGAACTTTTATGAATATTTTCAAGACTATTCATCTTTAGTAATTCCAGCTATTATTATTAACACTTCACTCTCTGGTATAATAATTTAAAGTGATGTGTGAGTTTGGAAGGAGTTACTGACAATTAAAAGCATTCCTGGATATAGTGAATTGATACTGTTTCTGGTGCTGTAGTGAAATGAAAGTCCATTTGCCTTTGGTGACTGTGCTGAATGACATTCTCTAAGGCACTAACTAGAGGATTAAGGGGTAATCGGTTTAGCTCCATTTTATATTAGCAATGGATTGGAATGTTTCTTTCAGGAGACAAGCATTATAACATTTTTATCTGCAGCGATGAGCTGATTTTGCTCATTGCACCATAGAGAATATGTGAGCAAAAAGTTTAGTTCCTTTATATAGTTTACCATCCATCTGTTTTTTGAGTAATTTTAATTAAAAGGAAAAGGAGCAGAGTTAAAGCATAGCATTGTTAGATATTACTTTCATCTTTTCATTTGCTTGTTTAGCCTGGTGAGCATGTTTTAGTAATTCTCCTCATTCTCAAGTTTTACCTGCGGTCACTGGGTTAGATATTGGATAAAGTTTATTATTTGCGAAGTAATAAGTTGTAGCACTTGAATAATAACATCTTTACTAGTTATTCTCATAAACCATTATATTTAATACTAGTTCTCTTTAAAGTGAAAGTCTGTTATGAATCCAGAAAGAAGAGGAATATGCCTGTTTTGGAGAGAGAAGTAGGAAAAATGTTTTCTCTCCAAATGAATAGCATTTTTTGGACAAACTAAGGTCATTCATATCCATTTAAGTTTCAGAAATCAAATTTTTATGTTAATAAATGTTTTCTTACGTTAGAGATTAGTTAATTTTCATGAATTGATTGATTCCATTTTCAGTTTCTCTGGGTTGTCTAAAAATTCAAAGATAGTTATGGCCCCCTTGTGGTCAAATAACATAAAAATTTCAAGATTGGAAGAATAATCTTTTTCTAAAAGGATATTCTGGAAAATTCTAAGGCTCTGCCTTCTAAAATCATAAAATAGTCTGATAGAGAATAAAGACATCAGTTAACTAAAGATATTGAATTAACATATGATCTATAATTTTATATAAATAGATACATGTTTAGAAAAATATCTGAATAATTACTTTCCTTACCCCACCCTCTGTGACATTTTAGTTCAGATGTGTTAGTAAGAAATTCTTTTTTAAAGTGTGTCTGGTATGATGATGACTTTATTAACTATGGTTCATTTAATACTTAAAACCTATTAAGGTAGATCTTGCCAGTGTTGTTCACTGGTTAGACTGTCAACCCGTGTTTCGAAAGGTTCAGGGTTCAATTCCCAGTTGAGGGCATGCACCTGGGTTGCAGATTCAATCCCCAGCCCAGGTCAGGGCGCATGGGACCAATTAATGTGTCTCTCTTCACATTGATATTCTCTCTCCATCTCCCTCCCTCCCTTCTACTTTTGCTAGCAAAACAAACAAATAAACAAAAACAACACACAAGAAAATGAAAAAAATATCCCGTGGTGCGAATTAACACACATATACACACATACTCAAACCTATTAAGATAGCAGGATAAGAAACAGCATATATTATGTACATGCTTTTGATAATTAAATCTTAACATTTTAATTAAAATAATTATCTAGTTCTTTATATAGTCCTATATTACTCTTGATTAGTAGAAGCATCTTTAAACCACATCAGAGAAAATGAATATTAATCAGCATTTATTTTTGAAGTTTTTTTTTCTATGTTCAGGGTATGTTTTATGTTCTAAATAAAGATTAAATAAAATGATGTCAGAAAGTATGTATCTTTATGCATATTTAAGTTAATTTATAAACGTAACGAGCAATTGTTTTATCATAGTCATGATAAGATTTCCAATTATTATTACTGAAAATATATTGATGTGGATTATTTGTATGTTACCTTTTGGAAACAACTTTATGTACATAGAAAAATCATTTGGATTTGGGCCAATTGCTTTCTAGAATAGCATGTGAAAATTTACATATGATTGTTTTATGTATAAATCTACTTAAAATATAAAAACAGATGGTAATGAACTAAACAGGAACAAATTGTGCTATGCAAATATAACTACTGTCTGTGACTTGTTTTAGTGAAACAGTCTTTTTAATTTTAATGTGACTGTAAGAGTGGAAAGGAAAAAAAAAGTCTTGTAATGTGCAGGACATGCCAATAATAGATATTCACAAGCTGTCCTGATCACTGCCAATTTGATACTATTATTTTTATCCGGTGCACTTCACTTGATCTCATGGGATACAAACTTCTGTCTTCATTGAAGAAATGGAAAAGCTAGCAGAAATTAAATGAATACTTTAATAAATGTCACAAAGAATTTATCAGAGCTATGCTAGATTTAAAAATATCTGTGGCTATTTGGGTTCTTTTGTGGTTCCAGATAAATTTTCGGCATTTTTGGAGTAGTTCTGTGAAGTACTCCCTTGATATAGGAATTGCATTGAATCTGTAGACTGCTTTGAGTAGTATGACATTTTAATGATGTAAATTCTTCCTATCCATGAACATGATATATGCTTGCACTTATTTGTATCTTCTTCAATTTTTTTCTTCAGTGTCTTATAATTTTTTGAGTACAGGTCTTTTACATCCTTGATTAAATTTATTCCTAGATATTTTATTTTATTTTATTGACGCAATTATAAATAGGATTGTTTACTTAGTTTCTCTTGCTGATAGTTTATTATTGGTGTATTAAGATGCAACTGATTTTTGGCTATTTATTCTGTATCCTGCTACTTTACTGAATTTATCAGTTCTACTAGTTTTCTGGTGGAATATTTAGGGTTCTCATAGCCATAGCAATCTTGAGAAAGAGGAGCAAAGCTGGAAGATTCACACAACATGATATCAAACTATATACAAGACCAAAGTAATCAGAATAGTTTGGTACTAGCATGAAAACAGACATTTAGATCAATGGAACAGAATAGAAAGCCCAGAAAGAAACCCACACTTTGTGGTCAATTAATGTTTGATGAAGGAGGCAAGAACATACAATGGGGTATAAAGATAGTCTGTTAAATAAACGGTGTTGGGAAAATTGGACAGATACATGCAAAAAAATCAAATTAGACCACCTTTTTACACCATACTGAGAAATAAACTCAAAATGGATTAGAGACTTAAATATAAGACTGAAAACAATAAAAGTTCTAAAAGAAAACATCAGCAGTAACATCTTAGACATTTCTAATAGCAAAAAAAAAAAATTTAATATATCTCCTCAGACAAGGGAAACAAAAAAAAGAGAAGATAAACAAATGGTACTATATCAAACGAAAAAGTTTATGCACAGCAAAGGAAACCATCAAAACCATCAACCACCCATTGAATAGGAGAATATATTTACCATGATTATCATTATTTATGACTAGAGGCCAAATGCATGAAATTCATGCAAGAGTAGGCCTTCCTTCCCTTGGCTGCTGGCACCAGCTTCCCTCTGGCACCCGGGACCCGGGCTTTCCTCTGGCCGCCAGCAGGCACCCGGGACCCAGGCTTCCCTCGTGGCCCCAGCTTCGTCCAGAAGGTCTTCCAGAAGGACATCCAGTTTAATTAGCATATTACACTTTTATTATTATACACTAGAGGCCTGATGGACGAAATTCGTGCAAGGGGCTTGGCCCCCGTGGCCCCGGCCGGCCCTTGCAGCCCCTCGCAGCCCCGGCTTCACCGGGAAGGTCGTCCTGAAGGTTGTTAGGCTGTTTGGTCTAATTAACATATTAGCTCTTTATTTTATACGATAAGTATGCAATTGAACAAAGATGTTATAAGAATTAGGAAAAATATAAACATCATTTGAGCTAAAGTGGTAGAATTTGGGGTGTTAATGTTTCTTTAATGTTATTATTATTTTTTTCTTTCCACTTGGGAGAAGGAGAATACATAATAAACACAAAAGCAGTTACTTTTTAATTAGACCAAGGACATTTTTCATGGCATGCTAATTTCTATTCACTGAACAATGTGAGGTTTTTGATGGCAATATATTAAAATTTTACAAAATTGAGTTGCTTTGCCATTGAGTTATGTCTATGTTTGCTTCTTTCCAGAACATATCATTGATATTTGACCCTAACATCTCTAAGGAAATTTCATAGGTAAATGTAAATGACTTACCAAGCAGTTAATATGGTTGTGCTGCAGCCTCTGGAGGCTTTCAGGTTTGGTGGCTTACCTGTGTTTCCCATCACTCTGTCCTTTGCCCAACTCTAGCTCCATTTGCACCAGAACAGACTGGAGGGCACTGTGTGAATGCAGTGAGTGGTCTGTGTAACCAGAGCAGGTAGAATGTAAACATTTATTTCCTTCCTCTTTTGGTTCAAGCCCCTTCCAGCCTCCTCTAGGGCCTGAAGCACAAACAGCAAAAGAAGGACTGGGAAGGGCCCATTTAATTAATTTTACCAAGTATCTTACCACCTCATTAAAAGCACATTTCAAGGGGAACATTTTCTGACATGGCTTTTTGAAGATTCATTTATTCCATAGACATTTAACCAGAGTCTTCGGTGTACGGATGTAGGGATATAAAGATGAATTTGACCTGGTCCCTGCCTCAAGCAGCTTATATAAGGGAGAAGTTTGTCCTGATTAATGTTAAGGCTCTCTAAAACACAAACAGCTTCTTCCTTTTTTATACTACATAAAAAGAAAGCCAATGATGCTTTTATTATATTAGAATTCATATATATATGAAATATGCAGGGTGTCCCAAAAATGTTTATATACTTTAATAGCTGATAGCTCAATTTTGAAAATGAAGTGTATTTTAATAAACACTGCCTTTATATTTATTCAAAGTGTGTGTATACATTTTCCTGGGACATCCTATATGTATTTTCAATAGATGTAAATTACATTTCATATAAGTTTGTATATTTTAGAAGTAAAATTGGCATAATATCTGCAGTGTTGCTTTAGTTGTTGTAGAGAAAAATTTAATAAAATCTTCAAAATGAATTTAGCATGATAGAAAATAAAAGATGGGGTTGCACTTACTTGGACACTTTCTTCCTTTAGTTTTGGTTGAGCACCAACACTTGTATCCCGTTTTCTTTTGTTTGTTTCTTTTCTAATTTTAAAGAGTGATTTTCGTATCTGTCACAATAAAACATATAGATTCCTCTCAGAAATATGTACGTTGCCAAAAGACATGCACAAGGATGTCCATTGCAGTACTAATTTTCATAGCCCCAAACCAGAAAGAACCCAGAGGTTCATCAACAGTAAAATGGAAACGTACAGTGTGGTACACGCATTCTATTGGCATACCACATGGCGTTGAAAACAGGATAATAAGGATAAAGCTGAAACACGGCACTGAGTGAAGGAAGGTAGACACTAAATGTAGATACTTCTCTGATTCCTTATCAACAAGATACAAAACAGACCAGACTGTGGTATTTAGTGGTTAGCTTTCTGTGGAAGACTCTCCTTTCTGGAAGGGATCACAGAAGATGGTGTGTGAGGGTTGCTAGTTACATGGAATTTTTTTCACCTGGCTTCTGATACTCAGATGTGTTTAGTTTGTGAACTTATGATAAATGTGCTTTTTTGGTATGTGTATCATTCAACACAAAGTTTAAAAATGAACTGTTAAAGTAAGTGAATGTATGGGCAAGTGTAACAAGAAATGGAGCTGTGCTCCCAATAGTCACATACTTCATCCAACAGACTTTGTGGAACTAAATGAGGACCACGCAATTAGAAAAAACGGAGGCTATTCGTTCAGAGCTTTCTGTAGCAGCCACTATCAGTTGCATTTGGCAGAGACTCAAAGGTAAGGAGGGGGATGGGAAAGCATCATAGCAAAAATGGGGGAAGGCTTCAGGCGGGCTGTGATTGGAGGCTGCTGGCATGGGAAGTGGAGGTGGGCTGGCCGGAATCCAGGAATCTTATGTGATTAGTTTGGGGAGCACAGTTTGCTTTCTCCAGGCAAAAAAATAGAGCAGCTGGAAATCTTTGAGTAAGTTCTGCCAGTTGTGGGAAAGTTGCTGCAGTTATGACTTGGCTGCCTGCAGAGGTGGCAGGTGAGAGTGCTGTTGTCACATGTACTCTGGGCATTGCCTGTTTGCATATTCAGTTCCATCATAGAAGGAACCGTATGAAGGGCTGTGCTTTGCCAGAGCCTCGTCTGGTGCACTTTGAACGTAAGGCTTGGTCAACTATATTTTGGGGACTAGACCTGTGATTTGTCAGTTTTCCCAAAAGTAATTGGACTATGAGTAACTACCTGCTAAACTAATCTAATCCTATTCCTACTGAGCTAATCTAAAAGAGACTTATAATGGAAAGACAATTTATTTGGGTAAACTAGTGGTCATATCTTGTTCAATAATTGGACATTCTGCCCTACCTGGTTTGGCTCAGTGAATAGTCGGCCTGCAGACGGAAGGATCTTGGGTTTGATTCTGGTCAATGGCACATGCCCGGGTTGTGGGCTCGATCCCCAGTAGGGGGCGTGCAGGAGGCAGCCGATCAATGATTTTCATTATTGATGTTTCTATCTCTCTTTCCCTCTCTCTTCCTCTCTGAAATCAATAAAAATATATTTAAACAATAATTGGACATTCCCTTACTTGATGGTGAGTTGGTTCAGTCAGATATAGTCATTAAATGCTATTTTAAAAAAAGCTAGGCGTCTCTGTGATCATATATTCAGAGTAGTTCTAAAGCTCAGTGAATATTAGAATCCCCTGGAGAGCTTTGAAACTGCCCTGATCCTGGTTCTGCCAGCAGAGATAGAGATGCCAATGCAATTGATAAAGTGTGAGACCCAGACACTGATATATATGTTTTAAAGATCTTGTGATTTCAGTGTGTGGCTGGTGTTGAATCACTGGCTTACAGCAAAGGTTATTATATAACATTTGACTTCTTGATAGTTGCTTATATTACATCAAGTATTTTACATACACTATTTTATTAAAGTATACTCAACGCCCTATGAGGTAGTTGTTATGATCTTGTTTTTAATATGCACATTATGAAATTATATTAATTTAATGACTTGCCTATAGCAATTAAATATTTTACCTTGAGTCACACAACGGTAGGTGCACAGGTCCATATTTAAAGACAAAATGTGACTTAAATTGAAGTGAGGCTCTATGCAGCCTTTATTTATCTTTCTTAGTATGGATATTCAGATATTTCAGTGTGTTTTAATACTGGGTCCTAGAAATGTTGATATAATATACAGAAGAGTATTTATCATAGTTTCTTTCTAAAATTGAAAAAAATTCTATATTTCAAACTCTATCTGTCCTCAAGTTTTCAGATAAAGGCTTATGGACCTTGAATAAGTATAAGAGCAGCAGGTTTAATCAAATTTAGAGGAATCTCTCTTAACAGCTAGTCTGTACCTCTATTTTATGATATTTTTATCAAGCTATGCTGATCTAATAAATTTCTCTTTATTCTAGGAACATGTTTATTGAAAAAACCTGTACCAGTCACTATTATTGATAGATCTGTAATTTCAGGCTTGGAAGAGATCTTAATAGCTTGCTATACCAATCACCAATCTGATACTTCAATGTATTTTATCTTCTCAGGGCACAAAACCTGGCTTACAGCCTTTCCTAGAATCAATATCAGACTCTCAACTTTGTCACTTGTACAATTTATTTTTTCCCCATTTGGAAGATCAGATGCACTTGTATCTTGGCTCTTAGAGCCCTTTTCCTCTTCTTCATGAGTCAGTTAAGACCATGACATTAGTTTCAGCTAATTTTCACCTTCTTCCAGTCTGTGTCATGTTCTTTCAATCTGAAGGTCCTTGGGCTTATTGTGAATGAATACATTTCCGCTCACAAAGTAGGGCATGGATACGGTTTTATTCTTTTTTTCAACTCTTAATATCCTAAAGCCTATATTGACTACTATAGCAACATCTTTCAATTTTATTAATCCATATTCAAGATGTTAAAGAAGATATTTTTAATTACTAACATGAATTTTGAGAATTAAAAAGTAATAAGACAGTATAAAATTATTCACTCTTCTGGTGCAAGTAAGAATTGTAATATTTTATGTGTTTTATGTAATACAAGGGGCAGGCCTCCTAGAACAGTTTTTTTTTTTTTAATATATATTACACCTTAAACTGGGTAATAGTTCTGGTTCAACTGATTCTTTAGAAGAAATGTGGAGAATATCTAATATATAATAAAGTACATAAAAACCCTACCATTTGGAATTTAATTGAGGCGCGTAAGAAATAACAGCCAGCTAAAACACTTTCTAGGTCTAATGTTTTAGGATTAAGCCTCCGAATTCCATTTTTCTTCTTCCTTTAGGATTTTAATTGCTTTTTTGGTGTCTGGATCTGTTCTGATTTCTAATGGATAATTGAATGAGGTCCTTCGTCTTCTGTACTCAGGAAGCCTATTCCATTGGTCCTGTAGTTCAATTGCTTTTTAATCAATCCCTCTGAAAAACCAATATGCTAGCAAAATGACAAAGTGTCTCAGAGCCCTGACACTTGCCTGAGAAGTTAAACCAGTTCTTCCCTTTTTTTCCCAAAAAGAATGGGTCATGGTAAAAGCCTTCATCCCAGAAAGGAGGTCTCAGCAATAACTGCTTACCTCATCTAAAATGCACTTCATTCTCTTTCTTGAAGGGCTGTTGTAAGGACAAATGAGAAAATATGTGTGAAGTAGCTATCGGAGCATGAGTCAGCCTTCAGTAAAGGGTGGCTGCGGAGAAGAGAGGCAGCTCTGGTGGTGTTGGTATAGTGGTTTGAGCTGGTGGCAAGTGTGAATCAATGAGAACCAATGAGTCTTTGGTGTAAGAAAGTTTCTTGGCCATCAATGGGATTGTAATTCATTTGTGCCTTGCAAAAGATGTCTAACAAGGACATACCTAGTATGCTGACTAAACAACTACCTAGGACATAATTTTAAAAAATAATTTTATATTTGGTATTAAAACAAAATTAAAGTTGAAGTATGTTGGGTTTTCTAATATATATTTTAGACTTTGAAATTGGTTTTATTTTGAATAATGAATAAACTAGTCTATAAGCATTTAGTTTCTTTACAGACCTTAGACCACCCCCAAGTCTACATTTGCGTGGAAAGTCTTTATTTTAACATACATTGGTGCTCAATTAAACAGAGTCTGTAGCTTGTGTTGTACATTACATACACCTTTGTTCAAAATTCTTGTATTATTTCTTCCAATTTAGCTTATTTTCCAGGTAACAAGACCACTTAGACAAAAATTATTGTATAAAATGAGAAACCAGAAAAAGATAAGAGAGGAAGAGAATGTTTATATCGTTAGTATTAACTTTTGCCATGTTATCAAATAGTTGATATATTTTTACATTGGACAGTCTTAGCAAGCATAAATGTGGTGTCTCAATAGTGATATACGTTTGTTTTTCAGCAGTGGGGCGTTCCAAGTTAGGTTTGAATTTCACATCCAAATAAGAGCATACATTTCACCTGTCATTGCACATTTTGCTCTGCTGAGGGGAAGACTCAGATGCCACAGGGAGAGAAATGTGGCCTGGGGGCGAGTAAACAGCCACCACATGACGGATGAACAGGAGCAGTTCATGCCGCTCCTGTTAAGATGGAGCTACATGTCCTCAGACCTTTGTGAACTATCAAGTGTGGGCTGACTGAGAAATAGGTCCTGTCTTATTTCTTACCCTTTTAACATGACAGGAAAAAATGCTCTTTGAATTGTAACAAATCATCGGTCGCATAGGAACAGTAGATCAAAATGATTTTATGAACCCTACAAGAAAATGAATGTTGTGAGGAGACCAGGCTATTTTTGTGTGAAATTCTTTCTGGAAATGAGTGTGTTGATTCAGACAGACTTGGAATTGGAAATCCTGGGTCTATAACCAGGCTCTTATCATTTACTAGGTTACCTCGGGTTAGTTACAGAAGTTGCTAAACCTATGCTTTTCAACTGCCAAATGAGGACAATGATGATACCTATTAATTTTAAGTTTTGTGTGAGGACCAAATCAGTTACTGCCTGATGTATAATGAATAAGCACTCAATAAATACTGATTGTTCTTATTTTTTATTTAAGATGATGAAAACATTTCTCCATGATTTTATAATTTTGCTGCATGCTACCTAGGATTTTTTTTTAAAAAGTATTATAGATAATATATTCATTCATTCAGCAAATATTTTTGAGGGTGCACTGTGTATTAGGTGCTGCATTAAATCCTGGGCAAATAGCAGAGAAGGAAACGGAATGACAGGTGGGGCTAGGAGAGGTTGCTAGGGTGGACTGAAGATAAGTGAATATTTTAGTAGATGATTGAAGTAAAGTAAATAAATGAAGCGATCACTTCTCCAGGCAGTGGATTTTCTGATGCAGTGAGGATCCAAGGTGAGCGTGCTTGGCATGATCACGGAGCCACAAGGAAGCCAGAGAGGTTGTTGTAAGAATGTCAGGTTGAGAGATCGTAGGGCGTTGAAGGTGCGGACACGTCATGTCAGCCTTAACAAATGGAGGGAAGGGATGCCGTAAGATGGTTTTGGGCAGGAGAGTAACATATCTGATTTACGTGTTTGGAGAAGGGGCATGCATGGAGTCAGGAAAGTCCTTTAGGAGCTATTACAGTGGTTTAAGATAGAAATGATAGTGTTTTGGACTAGTCTGATAGTGGTAGAAGTTAAAAAAAAAAAGGCCTAATAATGTATTAAATACTTACTATGAACTAGAGGCAGGTGGAAGAGGGCATAGAGGGGATAAATGGGATGAAAAAAACCAACCAGCCAGCAAACAACCCCCCCTCCCCCAACAAAAAACAAAAAACTAACAACACCAAAACTCCTGAAAAACCTTTTAACTTTTATTTATTTTTTAATTTTTTTAAAAAAATATATTTCTTTTATTGATTTCAGAGAGGAAGGAAGAGGGAGAGAGAGACAGAAACACCAATGATGAGAGAGAATCATTGATTGGCCGCCTCCTGCACACCCCTTACTGGGGATCAAGCCCGTAACCCAGGCATGTGCCATTGGCCAGAATCAATCCTGGGACCCCCCAGACAGCAGGCTGACGCTCTATCCACTGAGCCAAGCCACCTAGGGCAAAACCTTTTAAATTTAATTGGATATTTACTTATTCAATAAACAATCATTGAAGTTATTTAGTACCCAGTATGCGGCAGATGCTGTATTAGATACTTCGGATAAAAAATAAATAAGACATGATACCTTCTCTCAAGAGCTTGGTGATAATAAATAGCCTGTATTGAAGAAAAAGATCAAGTGTTCTATTATAAATTAGAAAGCAGTAAGCAGTTTCGCTTCTTGAGGATGGCAGGAGGTCTTCAGAGAGGGGAACGCATTTGTGATAGATCATCTCTTCTGTTATAATTGGACACAATGGAAAAGCTCACTTGATCCATGCAGTAAAAGTCTCCGTTCCTTAGTGTAGAAAACCAGATAACTGTAGTCACAGGTACACATGACTGCAGTTACAGGTATGTATGTAATATACCATAGCCTTGGATAGCTTTCTCTTTGGCCATCCAAATTTCAACTGACCGTGGATCAGATTAGCTCCTGGTCATTGTTCTCTCAGAAGTTCCTTCTAAGAAGAACCATTCAGGGGCTGAGTATTATCTGAATCCCTGACATGCACTAATAACTCCAGCCCTTCCACTGTGGTCTTCAGTTTGAGCTGCATCTTTTGGCCACTTCTTTTGATTCTTCAAACAGTGGGTCTCTTCCCCTCCATGCCCATCAGAATCCTCATTTTGCTCATTTTCAAATGGTATTGTGCTAACAACTAAAGAAATGGTTCCTACTTTTGAGAAGGCACTGGGGTTACTCATATATGGATAAAAACCTCCCACCTCATACATGAAAAGGAACCTCTTGTTTTCACGTTTATTACAGCTGGTGGACCCTTTTCCACCCAAACGTACATAGCTTTATGGACTACAAGAGCTTTTCTTTACATCAAAATCATGGCTATTTACTTTAAAGGCACCATTATAGAAAATATCCTATAACTTGTCTTGAAGCCAATTGGATGTGCTATCAGAATTTGTAGTAAATTAACACTTTTTGTAACCGTGAATTAATTTAACAGCATTTAATTGTTTCACTCTGAACTGGAAATCCAAGACCATGTCAGAGGAATCTTGGGAATCACTGTAAACAAAGTGTTTGGAGTGATTGTTATGTGTAATATTTATTCACGAAGCATACTCTTTATTTGATTTATATATATAATACAGCAATGTTTTAGAGGTTGTCTGTATTAAAACATGCAAACATAGTGTTTCTCAAAGTATGGTCCAGAGACAACTATAAGTTTCCAGAACACTGCTTTTATTTAAAGTGAAAACAAATTATATAGAGAAGCATTATGCCATTTTTCAAGTTGAAAAATATTAAAATAATTTAATGAGGTTTGCTATATTATAATGATTGTCAATTAGAAAACTGTGAAATTTATTTTTACTAGGTCATACACATTAGGTCTCTCTCTTCTAAGTCTTTGCCATTCCAAAACACTTCTCTTATTTTTCAGATAAATATTTATTAGGTAACAACCTCAGACAATTGTAAGTTTTGTAGGGTATTATCATTGTCATTTTGCAAGTGAATACATTTTAAAAACACCTTTTTGATAAGTGTTTGCAATTTATAATTAATATCACAGAGAGGAAAAGAAGTGGCCTTGAACTGGAGGAGCCCATGAAGACCACCAGTTAGGCAAAACTTGCCTGCCCTTGCTCCTTTTTCTTAACTAGAGCTAATCTCTTTATTTTGATGATATAGAAATAGAAATGTTGGGGGGGGGGTAACTCAAAATATGTAATTGTTCAAGATTTAATTGGTTCGTGGCAAACATAAACCACTTGGGCTGCTTGAAATTTTTTGAGAAGAATATGTCACATTCTTCCAAAGGCAGTGTACATATGCGGCTGAGTTGGACACGTGTCCTGGCCATGTCCCAGCTGCTGTAGAGAAAATGAAAATGCGCCTCAGAATTAGAACTTAAACAACTCTTCTGAGGTTTCTTCCTCTTTCCTGGTGATTAATAAAATCATAGCAAAAATTCTATCACTGAATGGTGTAGAAAAATTCGATGCTCCTATTTTATAGTAAGGGATTATTATTATTTTTAAATCCTTAACTGAGGATGTTTTTTCATTGATTTTAAGGGAGAGTAGTGAGAGAGGGGAAGACAAAGAGAAACACTGATGTGAGGGAAACACATTGATTGGTTGCCTCCTGCAGGAGCCCGGACCAGGGCCCTGGCCAGGGAGGAGCCTGCAACTGAGGTACATGCCCTTGACCTGAATCAAACCCTTGACCCTTTGGTCTGTAGGCCGATGCTCTATCCACTGAGCAAACCTGGCTAGGGCAGGAGATTATTATTTTTAACAGAAACTATGATAAGGTAGAAAACAATTAGAATAAAGAATGCAAATTACTTTGCTGCTTACTAAAGAAGCAGAGTAGTATAGATCTAATAATTATAGGTCTAAACTGTCTTTTTTCTATGATCAGTATTTACTAGTTGTCTGAACTTCAGATAAGTCAAGGAACCTTTTTAAGCATTAGTTTTCTTATCTCTTAAAATGGGAATAAAAATAGTACCCAAATGAGAATTAAATAATCTAGTCTTGTTGAAGGCCTAGCATAGTGTCCCCCGCCATTAAAAAACAGAATATTAAGCCTATGTTATCTATATTGGTGTTGATAATGATGACTACAACAATGATAAGAAAGAATTAGAAAAGTTTTACAAGTAAAAGATTAGTGACATTTTTGCCTCTGAAACTATTACAAATTTTAATAGTTTCCAATCTATTTGTGCTTTTCTTCTATTTGAAATTAATGAAATGGACATATCATGATAAAATTTTACTTGTGTGTGTGTGAAAATTCACCATTACTATTGGTAGCTCTTGCCCTTGGCAATGATATAATCGCAGCAGCAAAACTACTGAAATTCTTTGTATGTCTGAAACAAAATTCCCTGCCTCTGTTTAATATTTAGAAATAATCTTTTAGTTGCCTTTCAAAGTGTGTCTAATTATTTGAATCTGGCTATGAAATTTCCTTGTGTCAAAGACATAGTCTTTTTTTTGATACTTAAACAAACAAAACAAAATAAGAAAACAGGATGTAACAGACATGGACATGAGGTACACATCTTGATTTCCACTAGTTCTGATTATCTTTCTATTTTAGATCTTATAGCTTCAGGATACTGTCACCTTGTGTGTTTGTGACTTGAATTAACAATTCAAAGCATATTGTTTAAAGGGATCAGGTGAAAAAGGTGATTGAGAGGAACAAATTATAAATCACTCACAAGCTAGGCCAGTCAGATGGGGAATATGAATAAAAGACTGAGCTAGTGTCATTAACATTATGAAGAGAAAGGAAATAGCACTTTATAAAATAGGCAGCTATAAGATTATTATCCACTGATTTGGAATAAAAAGGATATAATATAATGTAACTTAAAATGCTATCTTTGTATAACATACAGGTTTCCCTTCCTTCCTTCCCTTCCTTCAAGTATTTCAGCTATCCAGACTCTTAATAATATTTATTTAGGCTAATAGCCAAGAGGTTCTGAGCTTATGGCTTTTTTTTTTTTGGTTCAGACACATTTACTAGTTTTTTGGTTGCTTATTTATGGAGAGTATTTTGCTATTTGGAGCATCATCTCCTTTTGTCCTTTATTTTTGGATTCATCGTGTTCTGGTTACTTGATTTTGCTGGAAGTCTGGTATTTGGGTAGCTGAAATATTTGACAAAATGAAACTATTCTTTTGAGTAAAATGTCTTATTTTTGTAATGCTTGAAGTTCCAGAATGTTTCATAGAAGGAAGAATAAATCAGCAGTTTAATTTTTGGAAAAGGCAAGTTCAGAATATTTACAATAAAGTACCTCATGAATATGTAGCAGACCAAATTGATTTTGATAAACTGCTTCATATTCTACTGTTATTACTCTGCCTAGAAAATATGCTTTGTGTGGTGAGAAATTTAAACAATATAAGGAATATTTGGAAATAAAAAGAGGTGTGAATGTCAGGAGAATGGAAGGAAAAAAAGAAGCTACCTATTACTTTTAAAATATGCTGAAACAAATGCAACCCGCAGGGCTTGCAAAGACACACTTGTGTTAAAGACAGGAAAATAGTTTGCTGATCTCTATTTTGATTGGCTCTCACTTCTGGTTTCCTTATCACTTTTTTTTAAGGTTTCAAGAAGTAAAATGATAGAAATAGGTACTTTTATGACAATATTCATCATTTATTTGGTGTTGACAAATTCAGGGCCTGCCTCATATGCTTTTCACTTCCATGTAATCTCTTAAACAGATGGGAAATATAGGAGTATTAGCTTTTTTGTTTTTTAAAATTTATCTTTATTATTGAAAGTGTTACAGATCTATGTCTCTGGATCTATTTTGTTCATCAATTTATTTTGTTCATTAGATTCCACATATGAGTGAGATCATGTGATACATGAACAGAATAAATTATTTGAAGGTTTAAAGAAAAAGCTGGTCATGTTCAGAACTTCAGAAGTTTAGTATGATAAGTCAGCAGGTATAAATAGAGAATGATAATAATGAGGAAATAAAAATAGACAATGGGCAGATAATTGTAATTCTTGCAGGTCACAATAGGAGAATTATACTTTCCTGGTAAGAAGGGGAGTCTCAGGATCAAATTTTTATTTCAGCTGTGTATTCTTCTATAATTTTAATTATGAACAGGTTTGTTTTGGATTTTGGTTTTTAGTGAGCTTAGAGTTCAAATATATGAGGTAGTTTTGAATGAGAGATTATTCTATATAATAAAAGGCTAATATGCAAATCGACCGAATGGCAGAACAACTGGTCACTATGACTCGCACTGACCACCAGGGGGCAGACGCTCAATGCAGGAGTTGCCCCCTGGTGGTCAGTGCACTCCCACAGGGGGAATGCCACTCAGCCAGTGGTGAGCGCAGCGGCGGTGGTGGGAGCCTCTCCCACCTCCGCTGCAGCACTAAGGATGTCTGACTGCTGGCTTAGGCCCATTCCCCATGGGAAATGGGCCTAAGCAATCAGTTGGACATCCCTTGAGGGTTCCCAGACTGTTAGAGGGTGCAGGACAGGCTGAGGGGACCCCCGAGTGCACGAATTTCATGCCCTGGACCTCTAGTAGCTTTATAGAAGCACAACCCGGTGAGGAGGGAGAGCTGAGCTTATTCTGTGTTGTGTGGAGGTGTAAATTTTCCCCTAGATATATGAGCCTTATGCCCATACCCATGGGATCCTCCAACCTGCCAGCTAAAAGGCACTGGCTTGCCCTAGCCAGTTTGGCTCAGTGGATAGAGTGATGGCCTGCAGACTGAAAGGTCCTATGTTTGATTCCAGTCAAGGGCACTTGCCTGGGTTGCAAGCTTTATTCCCAGTGGGTGGCATGCAGGAGGCAGATGATCAAGGATTCTCTCTCATCATTGATGTTCTATCTCTCTCTCCCTCTCCCATCCTCTCTGAAATCAATAAAAATATATTTAAAAAAATAAAAGGCACTGGCTCTTTAAGAGAGTATCTTTTGGTTTGTTTGTATGTGTAACTATATTTTTATTTTTTTCAATATATTTTATTGATTTTTTACACAGTGGAAGGGAGAGGGATAGAGAGTTAGAAACATCGATGAGAGAGAAACATCCATCAGCTGCCTCCTGCACACCCCCTACTGGGGATGTCCCCGCAACCAAGGTACATGCCCTTAACCGGAATCGAACCTGGGACTCTTCAGTCCGCAGGCAGATGCTCTATCCACCGAGCCAAACCGGCTAGGGCTGTAACTATATTTTTAAAGAACTGTTTGAGATATATATATATATATATATATATATATATATATATATATATATTAGTATATATGGCTTATATGCAAAGTGTCCCCTCGGGACTTCGACCGGGAGTTTGAGTGCTCGCTATGATGTGCGCTGACCACCAGGGGGAATGATGGAAGGCCCCGGCTGGCAGCTGGAAGGCCCCAATTGACCTTGATTGTAGGCAAGGCCTAAGGACCGTACCTATGCATGAATTTCGTGCACTGGGATATATATATATATATATATGTATATATATATATAATATATATAATATCGTCATTTAGAAAGATAGTCTAGAATATTATTTAAGAACTAGGATATTATGCCCAGATTTTCTTGTTTTAAATCCCAAATCTACATATACTTGCTCTGGGACCTTAAATTTAACAAAATAATATCTTATTTCTTCATTTATGGGGATAATAATGACACTTTAGGTCAGAATACTTCAATGCCATGTAACATAAACCAAACTCATGGATCAATGAAAAAAAATGTATTGGCATAATGACGTTGAATTGTGCTAATCCAGACCAAGTCCAGTGGTCCTGTTGGATCCAGGAGCTCAAACAATGTCCTCAGAATCTTGGCTTTGTTATACTCGAAGACTTCATTGCCAATCCAACTTTCCGCATGTTGCACAAAAGATAGTACCCAGAAACTTCAGGCTTTACAGTGTATAAATTTAGCAATTGTAGGAAAAACAGGAAATACCTCCTGTCTAATGGTTCACAATAAGTCTTAGGCTGAGTCTTACCATCTCTTCTTATAGGATTTCCAGATAAAATTCAAATGTATCTGAATTACAAATGCATAATGAATCATCTTTAAAAACCGTGATTTAAACATTATGTGAACTGTACTTACACTAAGAAATGATTCACTGTATATTTGAAATTAAATTGAACTGAGTATTCAATATTTTTATTTACTCGCTATCACAATCCTTTTGGGGGAACCTTGTCTATATCTGAACCCATTACTCTAGTCAGGGGGACTGAGTGTTTACTAGGCCTGGTCAGATGCCTTAATAGTGAAAACCTCCACCTCAAAGCAAATGGATTTTTAAAAAGACAAAAATAGTAGCTCCACATCAAATATTGAGTTGCTACTATCAAAGAAGAGATGAGGTGCAATTAGAAAACAAAAACATAAAAACAAATAATGTTTTATAGAAATGGTGTCTAATAGAAATTCTTTGAAGATTACATTAAATGGGATAGATAATCTTCTTAAAGCTGTCAGCACAGTGCTTGGCACATAGAAAATCTCAGTAAATATTTTCTATGACTCATGCTATTATTGTTCTACTAATTCTGATACATAAGTACTTACTCCATTTATTTAGCTGACATATATTGATGACTTCTATAGTATTTCATAATTTTCATGTTTTGCAAATCTTAATAGGAATAAATGAAACAATTTAAGAATGATTAAAATATTCTGTTAAACATCTTTGTGCATTGGACTCACCCTTCACCCCCTAAATAAAATTTTTCATAGGAACAGAGAAAAATTACTAGCTCAGAGGAAATGAACATTTTGAAATTCCTAGATACTTATGCTTAGCTGTCTATCAGTTGTGATTCTGTAGAAATCCATGTTTCAAACCAAACATGCTGGTATTCTTCCTGCTACCGACAGACTCAGCCTTATATCCAGTAACCTCTGCCTAGACCCATCCAATAATCTAAACTTTATCTCCAATTCACAGCTTATAAGACCTCTTACTACAAAATCATAGATCAAGCTTAATTGTTGTTTCTATAGTTCTCTGGCCTGGGAGAGACTTTCTCAAAACCCACCCCAACACAAGGAAAGTCCCATTGTAGAGGTGGTTCTGGAGACCTGAAAATTCAATTTATTATTATTTTACTGGGCTATTTATTCTATTCCTTCTGTGGTGATTTCTTCCAGTATATGTATAAAATTCTGATATCAGTCAGTCCTCCTAGCCAGTGGTTGGCAAACTGCGGTTCCCGAGCCACATGCGGCTCTTTGTCCCCTTGAGTATGGCTCTTCCACAAAATACCACGTGCGGGCGCATATGTACAGTGCGATTGAAACTTCATGGCCCATGCACAGAAGTCGGTATTTTGTGGAAGAGCCACACTCAAGGGGCCAAAGAGTCGCATGTGGCTCGCGAGCCGCAGTTTGCAGACCACTGTCCTAGGCAATCCACACAATAGATAAAATGAATAGTACATAAGGAGTCTTACTGAGGAAACCTTATGAAAATAAACCTAATATTAGAGAAAAATCACTTGTTAGCACAGAGTCATAAAGTTGCTCAAATGACTGTTTTGGGGAGGAACAATAAAGGATCTCCATCCATACCAATTGACCAAATTGATCTGCTTTCCATTCACACAGAGGTTCAAAGAATTCATCTCCTCATTTTCATTTCTCTCTGGTTGTTCCCTTTGTTCAGAAAATTGAAGAGAAATTGACTAAGGTTGCAGTTATTTGTTATAGCAACTTCAAAAAAGAGTATTTGTACTAATGTTTAGCTTTGCCTGTTAAAGATAAAAGCAAACTGGAAAGTTCACATCACAAGGGTTTGACTGAAACCACATTACGGAGGCTCATTCATACCTTAGCTAGACTATTTTCAGTGCATGCAGGATGCCAGCCAAGAAGGTCTTCTAAAAGGTTTTACACATCTCCCTGAAAAAAAAATTGAAATGTATCTATTTGATGTAAATTGGTAAATCTCTAGTTTAGACAACTATCATTGTCTTAACATAATCGTCTTTTAACCAACAAAACTTCCCAATCCCATCAATATCTTAACTTTTCCCCAAGTTGTACTTAAGTATTTACACAACTGGTAATCGCTTCACTTCTTTGAAAATGAACAATCAATCATTAGGTTCCTTTAATGTAAAATACTGTCTTCTTTGGTGTCTTAGACCAGTTCTGTTCCACATTTTACTATTGCCTGGTTTTTAGGAGGTTTTTCTCTCATATGCAAACCCACCCTCAACACTCATGAGTCTCATCATTCCTTTCATTTGACTGACTATAAATTGCTAGCCTCCACATCACTGATTGTGTCACAGAGAAGCTCATCAGCTCTTTGAAGATATGAAATTCTTTGGCTTGGTTGTATCATACCTTAAATGATTGCCAATCTGACCCTAATTTATAATAAAAAATACTGTGAAATCATATCATAACTCAAAGGGCCCAAAGGAAAATTAAGGTTCATAGTTCTTTGCATACCAAAGAATAATGAATATTAATAACATTTTTATAGTAAGAATAATGTTTATAAAATTAGCTGAAATGTATATATTATAATTTAGAAAATACTTCATAAACATCTATGGAAAAATATACAAAGATACTGATATGTCAGTTTTCCTTCCAGAGTTTGAAATAATTGTTTGCAAGAGGCATGTAAGTTACAAAATAACTTCTCTCATACACTGATATTTAGGCTTTTCTTAACCAATGTGGTAAAGTAACTTTGTGTTTAAGTAGAAGAGGAAGCCTGTTTGTAGAGCATTGTCTTTACTTTGACTGTATTCCATTTATATAATTACTAGAGGCCTGGTGCATGAATTCATGCATGGGTGGGGTCCAGCTGGCCTGCCCTGATCAGCTGGGAGGGGCCAGGGGCAGTTGGCTGGTTGACCCCGCCCACAATTGGGGGTGGAGCAATCGGGGGCGGGGCTGGTGGGGGAGGGGCCACAGGCACTTTTCCGGCCTGCCCCACCCCCTGGTCAAACTCCTGGTTGGACTCCTGGTCGAACTCCCAGTCGAGGGGACAATTTGCATATTAGCCTTTTATTATATAGGATACTTTTATGAAAGAATAGGTATGCAGTATTTTTCCAACAGCCTCACATTATGCTATTAATGTTATGAGCACTTAATACTAGGGATAATATCCATTTGTTCCATGCTTGGGATATGATAAACATTGGGCTTAGCATAGGACAAACATTAGGTAAATCAACTCATATGCCTGTGAGATAGCCATTGCTATTCCCATAATCAGATGGGAAAGCACAAAAATTGTTTTAAGTTTAGGGAAGCCTTGAAAATATTGATATTCTAAGGAGAAAAGGCCTATAGGTAGGTAGACAAAGACAAAACACTAGAGAAGATAGGTGCTGAGCAAAGGTGAAGAGAGATGAATCTTAAGGATTAAGGAAAATTTTCCTCTGAGATGGAAGAAGAAGAAAGGGCTGTAGGAAATATCAATAAATTAACAGGCCAACATTAAAGTGAGTCTGGTTGACTATGATTTTGCATTTAGCTTTAGCAAGGATAACAAAGTGCCATAGACCTGCTGGCTATAAGCAACAGAAATTTGTTTTTCACAGTTCTGAAGGCTAAGGGTTGGAGATGAGGGTACCAGCGGGAAAAGGTTCTGGTGAGATCGCTCTTCCAGGCTGCATGCAGATGACTTCTTTTCCGCACATGGTGGAAAATGAGTCACAGCGCTCTGGGTGTCCCTGTTATAAAAGCAATAACCCCGTTCATGAGGGCTCCACCCTCATGTCCTAATTACCTCCCAAAGGCCCCAGCTCCAAATTATATATAAAACAATTGTATGTGCCTAGCACTATGTAAGGCATTAAATGGTCACAAAGAAATATAAGTCTCTGCTTTGAGAAGCTCAGAGTTTCATCAAGAAGACAAAGCATAACAAGAAAAGACAATGCAAGGAAATCTGCAGTTGCTACTACAATGGATGTTAGAGACAGTTACCCTGACGAGATCAGAGTAGTGGCAGAGAAATACTAGTTTCACTAATTTTCTTTAAATCTAGGATGGCGTCACTTGCAGAACACAAGATAATCTTTAAAAATCTACAAAATATGACTTGTCATCCTATCTAATAAAAGAGAAACATGGTAATTAGCCATACGTCCGGTACCCTTCCCATTGGCTAATCAGGGCGATATGCAAATTAACTGCCAGCCAAGATGGCGGCCGACAGCCAGGCAGCTTGAAGCGAACATGAGGCTTGCTTGCTTCAGTGATGGAGGACTCCAACGTTCCCCGCCTGCCGCTGCTGGCCTCTGAGCTTGCAGTTTGAAACATTGTTACAAATATAGAAGCTAAACAAAACCCCAGAAACCTGCTTTCAGCCAGCCAGGATCTCAGAGCTGGAGTTGAAACAGTGTTTCGATTATAGAACCCAAACAAACCAGATACCTGCTTTCAGTAGCGGAGGCCTAAGAGCTGGAGCCAAGCCTCAGAGCTAAAGCTGGCCCAGAATAAAAAAAAAAAAAAGAAAAGAAAAAAAGGAGCGGTTGGGAGCTTAAGTCACCCGCCAGCCTGAAAACAGCCCTCATCCCCTCACCCAGACTGGCCAGGCACCCCAGTGGGGACCCCCACCCTGAAGGGTGTGTGACCAGCTGCAAACAGCCATCATCTCCTCACCCAGGCTGGCCAGGCACCCCAGTGGGGACCCCCACCCTGATCCAGGACACCCTTCAGGGCAAACCAGCTGGCCCCCACCCATGCACCAGGCCTCTATTCTATATAGTAAAAGGGTAATATGCCTCCCAGCACCGGAATCAGCGGAGCTGCGAGGCCTCCAGGCACGGGGATCAGTGTGACAGGGGGCAGCGCCCAAACCCCCTGATCACCCTGCAGCTCTGTGTGTGACAGGGGGTGGGGACACAACCTCCCTATCTGCCCTGCTCTATTCGGGATAGGGGGAAGGCACCCTAACCCCCTGATCAGCCCTGCTCTGTGCCTGATAGGGGAAGCTCCCCAACCCTCTGATCGCCCTGCGGCTCTGTGTGTGACAGGGTGCGGCACCCCAACTCCCTGATCAGCCCTGCTCTGTGTGTGACAGGGTGCGGTGCCCCAACCCCCTCCTCCACGGGCCCTGCTCTGTGTATGACGGGGTAGAGCCATAACCTCCCCATCGGCCCTGCCCTGAGTGTGAGAGTGGCGGTGCCCCAATCCCCTGATGGGCCCTGCTCTGTGTGTGACAGGGTAGAGCCATAACCTCCCCATTGGCCCTGCCTTGAGTGTGACAGGGTGCCATGCCCCAACCCCCTGATCCGCCCTGCTCTGTGTGTGACAGGGTAGAGCCATAACCTCCCCATTGGCCCTGCCTTGAGTGTGACAGGGTGCCATGCCCCAACCCCCTGATCCGCCCTGCTCTCTGTGTGAAAGGGTGCGGTGCCCCAACCCCCCCCCCCCCATCAGCCCTACTCTGTGAGTGATGGGAGGAGCTCCTCAACCCCCTGATTGGCCCTGCTCTGTGCATGACAGGGGCTGGCACCACAACCTCCCCATCAACCCTGCCTTGAGTGTGACAGGGGGTGGTGCCCCAACCCCCCAATTGGCCCTACCCTGAGCGTGACTGAGGGTTGCTTCGCAACCTCCTAATTCACCCTGCTCTGTGCATGACAGGGGCGGCGCCCCAACTCCCCAATCAGCCCTGCTCTGAGCCTGACCAGGGGCTGCACCTAGGGATTGGGCCTGCCCTCTACCACCTGGGAGCAGGCCTAAGCCAGCAGGTCGTTATCTCCCGAGGGGTCCCTGACTGCGAGAGGGCACAGGCCGGGCTGAGGGACCCCCTCCCCACCGAGTGCACAAAATTTTGTGGACTGGGCCTCTAGTCTATTATAATACCCATCCATATTTTATAGATATTAATATGGATAAAAATATATCCCTCCAACTAATTTATTGATTAATTTACACAACAAATAATTGTATAATGTATTTAATTCTCCAGGCCCAGTTCTTGTTGGCCATAATTTTATTTACATTAACGTCAAGAAAACCACTGATTTTATATTTGAGTTGAGAAATTTTAAGTAACTTAATGACTGCTGACCTCAAAGAATTCAGGTACATACGGCCAATTGCTTTATAGTTGGCAGCCTTTTTTATTTTTATTTTTAAATTCAACATTAACATGATGATTTAATATTCACACTCGCATTGAGGATGTTTTTAGATTTTGTTGTAAATGTTGGTCTGAAAGTACCCAAAATATACTTCATTTTGTTAATTTTTAGAAGCAGAAGAAGATTTATTTGGTTCACCAAATTTAAAAATGTGGCATAGGATGTATAGGGAGCAATTTTAGTAGCAGTAAAACATTTCACAACCATTATTATTTCAAAAATAAAGCTTGTGTTTGTTTCTTTGACTATAGGGAAGAATTAGAGCTAGAACTTTCCTGGCATATATACAGAAATGAACTCATTAGCATTGGAATATCTTCTTATAACTGTTGGGAACAAGGAAAGAAAAACCAATCTGTTTGTTCCCTATTTTATATTCATGAGGCTGCTCAGGAGGCAGTTTGATTGACACCATTGGTGTGTGTTGTCCGCTTTCTTCAGATCAAGCCGGGGGTTTTGGTTCACCTATCACTCACTTCTACTTTGTTACCAAGGTCTATTGTGGCTCTCTAAATTGTGTTGTGATGAATTGCCCACTTGGGAATTTTTAGGACATCTTAATCCCAGTCTGACAGAAATCCCTTCCATAAATAATCTACCAACCCCTATGCCAAATGCAAGTGGATCAGAGGACACAGATTTATGACAGCTTTCACGAATGAAAAGTAGCGGCAGGGAATTTGCTAGTGCACTGAGAATCCATGGATTGTCTCTATTTCCTAGTTTATTTTTCCTCAGATATATTCAGTTGAACTGTTCTCTGCAGAATTTTCTTTAAAGCTCTGTTGTGTGTGTTTGTGTGCATGTGTGTTTGAATCTGCAGTTGTTGCTTCATTGCTTTAAAAAAAAGGGGGGAATTATATACCATTTTTTATTTATACATTTGGCTTTTTTGGATAAATATAAGGTGATAAAATTGGATAGTAATTATGAATGTGAAAATTCTGATTAAATAGTTTTTAAATAATTTAAAATAGCAGTTGAAACCAATTTGAGAGGAGTTTATAACTAGTAGATTTAGAACTTGAATGATAAGAATATGTGACTTATTTTAAATGATGTAATTTTTCTTCAAAAAAGGTATTTTTTACTGAAAATCATATGACAAATTATCTGTGGTTGTGTTAACCTGATTATAATTTTATATGTGAATCTAAGATATTTGCATAGAACCAGTATAATTCAGAACCAGCAAAAAAAAAAAGTTTGGTAGATTGAACAATTTGCCTATAATATTTTAATGTAATTTATATTGATTTATGATAAATTATTAAGGATATCAAGTCATTAATGCTATGAAATGAGCACTCATAATAGAAAATAGAATTCAAGTACCATCCTTCATTATATATATATATATATATATATATATATATATATATATATATATATATAGATATATAATGCATTTTATTTATTAAACATTTAAAGAGTAAAATTCTAAAATAGAATCCTTGTTTAGTAATTCTTGCATTAGCACACTTAGACTGTGAAATCTGTCACTCTATAATAGAAGCACCATTCTTTCCATAAAGTGACAGCCACCTTTTCTTGCCCTGAGGGTATATGGCACAAGTTCACAGCAAGTCAGAATGTGACATGTTGCTATTTGTCATTCATAATAGTTAGACAGCTTTATAAGCTTCTTATGAGGCCAAGAGTTCTCTTCAATAATAAAGAAAAGAGAGTGGTTTGACCTTATGTATGCACTTGTTTCCCTCTCTGGTGAGATACCGTGCATGCTTTTTGTATATACTTATAAAAACAATGGGAAAAATAACCCCCATGGACTGGAAGGGTTTGTAATTTCCTAAATCCATAGAAGTAAATTAAAATGGATATATTGTTGTTGTCATTAGTTAAAAAAATACTGGATTTTTTCAGAACAAATCCTAAAGAGGCTATTAAATTCCCACTAAGTACCAGCTTCTTCTCCTTAGCCACCTTAGCTACCAGTAGGGGAATGGAGCCCCATTAAGGCGGTAACACAGGGTCAAGGATGAGAATTGCTTCTGGATTGGATAACTCAAAAATCAGAGTCTCCAAATTAGTACACTTGCATTCAAATTAGACAGGGATACATACTTTTCTTAAAAACATCAAATCTCTAACCACATAAAGTACAGCATAGGATAATTGTTAAATGAGAAAAAATGTTATAATTTTGGGTGGTGCTTGACATTTTGTAAAGCCTTTTTTCTGTCCCAGTCTCATTTGACCCATACAATGATTTTGTGAGGTAACGCTTGTCCAATCCACATCACAGAAGAAGAAACCGAGGCACAGAGAGAGCAGTAATATGCCTAAGATCACAGAGCTACTAGGGTAGCATCAGGCTTATTGAATTCCCTCTGCTCCATTTTAAGCCCTTTGCTCATGTTGTCAACCTGGGACTGATATAACCTCCCTCCTATTGCCCCGCCCCCCCCCCCCCCCCCCCCCCGACTCCCACCAAGAAAGTTTTTGCAAACATGAAGGTGCTTTGGCTGTCACAATAACAGCTGCTGACATTTAGTGGGGAGGGCCAGGGGTAGCGCCATGCAAGGGCTTTTTTCTGCCTAAGATTCCTGCAGTGCCTATGTTGAGGAACAATTACAATTACTAGGCATATCAAGGAAGGAGGCTCTTACAGTTTTAAAGTATGTTACATTCTGCTCAGTACATTGTTCCTTGTTTTTGTTTTTATCCTCATCCAAAGATGTGTGTTGCTCTAACACTGATGTTTCTCTTTCTCCCTCTCCCTTCCTCTCTCTCTAAAACTCAATAAAAAATATGTTTTAAATCCAGTTCTGATAATAAGCAGGATCTTTAAATATTTGTTTCTTACTTATCTAGACTCATCTTTGACCACCAGCCCCCCAAGTCTAAACTCTATGCTTTTTCAAAATACTTTGAACAACCTTTATTACCTTCTGTGCTTGATTAACTTCTATTGTACCTTAAGACACAGGTCAGGAATCACCTTCTCCATGGGGCCTCCCCTAATGTCATACCCTACCCCATTTTGCATTAGGGCGTTCCCTTATGTGTTCTTGTGGCACACCACCCCCTTCCATCCACTCACTCATCAACCTGGATAGTGGTGGTGGTCTTATCTCTCTTCCAAGACTATGTCATTCTTCAATTTTCTTCAATTCAGGGACTATCTTTTGTATCTTCTTGAATTAAGATATAATGTAAATCTGAAAAAAATACTTCCAGTATAGGTCACTAATCCAAAAACATTGCAGATAAATTATTTCCCGTAAAAGATATGATAGTGAAACATAAACTGTTGCCTTTGTCTCTTATGATTACCTTTATGTGACTGCTTGGAAGAGCATGTGTTCATTCTCTCTCCTCCTCCTCCTCCTCCTCCTCCTCCTCCTCCTCCTCCTCCTCCTCCTCCTCCTCCTCCTCCTCCCCCCATGCCCCTTTATATCTCCTCGCCCTCCATCTGTTAAGTATTTTTACAGTATCATCTCATTATAGCATACACTCGAGGGTTCTTTTTCATTATGTTTTTCAGTCCTTCCCTACAGATAATTTTGTTCTCTTCCTGCTCACTTTTCTTCCAAATCTAATTTTGCCAAACATTGTAATTGATGCCCTTTCCCCAAATCTGAATATGTTTTTACAATTATTTTTAATAAAATGTCATAATATATATCAAATAAAATACAATGTGGTTTTATTTGCGCCCTTTTCTCATTAAGATATCTGTGCCTGCTTTGACTTAAGCTCAATAACTACACTTCATTTTTTAAAAAAAAAGATCTAAGGAAAAATGGGCTTGAGATTCAACATGTAAATACCTCAATCCTTGCATGGTATTTCCATATGCATACACAACTACATGCAAATTATTAAGGGAGGAAAATATTCATTTTTTAGCTCTTCCAGCATAGGAAGTAAAGACACATTTTCCTACCCTATATGAGTTTGCAGAAGTTTATTCACTTGTTATTTTGGCCCAAAGTGTACAAAGTTTGTCATCTTGAAGGGCAGAGTGGAGACCATCACAGGAGCTCTTATGCCATGAGGAGATGAGAACTCTGGAGGCAGGCTGCCCCAGCTGGAGGTTGCTGAAGGGTACCATACCCAGCTCTACTGAGCAGTTCAGGGAGAGCTGTGTAGATTCTGTCAGTGGCTGGTGCCAGCTTGTGAGAAGTTATATAGGGCTTTTAGCAGCTACTTTGAAATCTTACTCGAATGCAGTTGGTTCATTTTAGAAATGTAATTGAATATTAACTTCCTCATTTAATGATATTTGGTACCAAAACAATGTGGTCTTATAATTTTGATGCCAAAATCATTATAGTGAGATTCCAATGTACTCTGAAAGTGGGTTATACAGATGAGATCTTTTTTAAAAAAAATCATGAAATAAAGTGAATAAAACATAATCAATAAAGGGAATATTTGAAAGCATTTATATACAGATATATTCTTACATTTCCCTCAGTAGCACCAAATGAATTTTCAGGTTATAAAGCAGCTATTTAAAGATAATGTTAAAATATATTAAGCATTCTAACAAGCATGTTAAATACATTTGTTTTTAATAATACACATTCTTTAAATAATGAATTTTTGGTAAAGTTGAGGGGCAGATAAAAACACAAGCATTCCACAAGTTTTTTACACCATTGCCAAGATGATTAAAAAAACTAAGAAATGCAGCACATTAACTTATTTATACTCACTTTAATGTAGTATGCATTCCCATGGATTACAGCATACTACTTTTGCTTAGATTGATTTTTTAATGCACTGTATAAATGAGATTTTATTTTGTTCATGCTATGTCTTTTTAAGATTAAAAATACCCCCACAAACCCACACATCTCAAAAGATTTGGCAAACTACAATGAAAGCAAAGCAATTATTGTTCATTCCAAAGACTGCTAAAATTTCCCAGATATTTGTCAGTTTGCCCAGGACTATTTTGGACACACATGGTAGAAGAGATTAATTTGCTATTATCATGTAGCCATTAGTCATTAAAAAGTAGATAATGTGTCAATATCTATTGTTTGAAATACTTTAGAAGTACTTCCATCTGTGTCTAATATTAATAGCACTTAAACATTTTTCTCACCTGTTTGGTCTTGTTTAATATTTTGCATGGTGAGGGGTTAGAGCCCAGGCAATATGCAGTTCCATATCCAAATCTAACATATAAATATTCAGGGTAGGTTTTGTACACCCTTTGAGATGAGCACACCACTCGCCAATATAGTTTGGCAGAAAAAGCATCAGACAAAGGAAATTAGGAATTAGAACAGATGGAATCTAGTTCTAGTTTAACTGATGATTTAAGGATGCCCTTGATGAAATAGCTTTCTTTGTTTCAAGGAAATTATAACTAAAAATCACTAATCAAGTAATGTTTCCCATGTATGTCAGGATAGATGCCATTGTACAAGAGAATAATACTTTCTGGAGCCAATCTTAAAGGTGTAGAGACACAGTAGATGATGTGTGTGTGTGTGTGTGTGTGTGTACTTAAAAAAAAAAAGAAATGGCTGCTTAAGTTATTAGCTTTAGAAGATCTACATAGAAAATACAAAAACAATGGAGAGTATTGAATAGAAGACATAGGGAAATCTACCAGGCAGTTGACCTGGTTGATTTAGGACACCCCCATTATGTCAGTGCCTGACATGAACTCTCTGGAACCACTTCTGAAGCATCTTGAATCCTTTCTGTTTTCTCTACTGGTTCTGTTGATGCTTCTACCTAACAGATGATTCTAAAGGTCTGGCCCTCTTCTCTCTTTACTGTTCCCTTTCTATGATCACATTTAAAATCCTATCTAATTAAAGAGTAATATGCAAATTAACCATCACTCTGTGACAAAATGACTGCACCCATAGCAGCCAGGGCAGGATGCTGGCGGCATCACCCCGGCAACATGAGCCCAGCAGGTATTGCCGTGGCAACCCGCGATCAGGCAATCATGGTCCTCAGGCAGCACCCAGTAGGGCCTGCTCGTCCATTGCTGTGATGTGGAGCAGGCAGGCCCTGCAGAGAGCAGAGAACCACGGGGAGTGGTCCCAAGCTGTCAGTAGGACATCACCTGTGGGCTCCCGGATTGGAGAAGGTGCAGGTCAGACTGAGGGACGCCCCCCCCCCCCCCCCCCGCATGAATTTCGTGCACTGTGCCTCTAGTTTTTTCATAAAAGAATGTGTCAAGTCAATCCTTACATGTTTTTTAAGCTCTAGGTCCCCATCCCAAAGCATTGAAATATTTACCCAGTTTCCCAGATTCCACATGCACCTCAAAATGCCAAACTGAACATTTAATGTTTCCCTCAAAAAAGCCTGTCCTTGCATGGCTCAATGGCTGAGCGTTGACCTATGAACCAGGAGGTCACAGTTTGATTCCCAGTCAGGGCACATGCCCTGATTGTGGACTTGATCCCTGTTATGCGTCATGCAGCAGGCAGCGGATCAGTGATTCCCTCTCATCATTGATGTTTCTATCTCTCTCTCCATCTCCCTTCCTCTCTGAAATCAACAAAAATGTGTGTGTGTGTGTGTGTGTGTGTGTGTGTGTATTTAAAGAGTCTTTCCTCAAGATGTTGTGCCTTTAAAAAAAAACAATGCCATTTTTTGGTGTGTGTTAGAACTTCTGCTTCCACAATTGTGATCTATTTCTTATATACTTCATGTATGTCATACTAAAGATTTTGGGGAAAAGTTAGAAAAGGGGCTTAAATCTTTGCCACAAAATAACACTAAATTGAAAATTAAGCTTCCCAATTATTAAAAAATGTTTCTTGACATCCCCAAATGAGAAATTATTACTGGTATTTCTTTGCATCTATTCTACGCGTACATACCACCTTGAAGTGTCTTCTTCCTTTCCTCATGCCCTCCAGAATTGCCTCGTAATTGTAATTTCATTTTACCGCGTGAAGAGGTCTGCTTTTCTTAGCATGATTCCCAAAAACTTGAAAATGTAAACCAACCTGATGCTCCTCTGAACAAAACGGGCTTCTCTATTTCACAGGATTTTACCTCCTTAGAAGGAATTTGTTATTTGTAGGGATAATTTTCTGTAACACCAGCTATCCTTTCTCTGCTTCTTCCCTGGGTGGTCCCCATATCCATTTAGATTCAGATATTGAAATCAACTATTGATCACTCTCTCTTTTGTATGAGACCCTTGCCATCTAAACCTTTATTTCTCAATTTTTCTCCATCTTTAGAGATTCATTTCATTTTCTGTCAAATAAAATACATTAAGTTACCTTACCTTGGACCTGTCCTCAAAAGGGTTTCTATATCTGTCATACAGTGATGGTAATACTTATTGGTGGGGTTATTGTGAAATTACCTGCCACCATGCTTAGCATTCAGTATTAAGTAATTAAATGTGATGTTCCTCTTATTTTTTCCTTTGGAATCCATTGAATATTAATTGAATTCATGATACTACCTTAGTCATCCTATTTAAAAATAACACTTCCCTGTTTATCTCTATTAAAGTGTAAAATTTTGGGGAGCAGGAATTTTATCTGGTGTTCAAATATGTATAACAGCAAAGTGGAGAGGGATAAGGAAGAGTCAAGTATTTTTTGTGGTAAAATGTTTTGGAGGGATGTGAGCCCTAAGTTCTCACTATGTGGTGATCATTTTTCCTTTGGGCTTCTAGGATAAATCTGAGTCCTAATGGAGAGAAAATTCTATCTGACTAAGCCTGTGTACTGCAGTCTGTTTCTTTGATAGATATCCACTACTATTATAATTCACTTTTCCCATTTTCTTTGATTTCTTTGTTTCTGTCTTTTGCTGCTTTCAAGTGCTTACTTGTTCTCGAACTTTATTACACACACACACATGCATGCACACACATGCAATGTCCCTTAAAATATGAGAATATAAGTTGGATTTAATATGTTGTGACTTTGTTTGACTTTTTAAAATAATTTTTTATTTAAAAAAAAATACAGAATGCTTCAGAGTCAAAGTTTTTATTCAGATAGAAGGTGGAAATGAGTGGAAGGAAAAAACCAAAGGTTTTGTACAGGATAATATTCAAAGCAACTTGCCTGTGTTCTTTGAGTTTGAAGGTGGTGATTAGGTTTTCAGATTTAGAGAAGTGTGAGACAACCTAATTAAACACCTTTTTGCTGAAAAGCAGCTCTATAAAGCCAGAATGCGTTGGGAAGCTCTCAAAGCTTTTATCAGAAAGCTAATATTCTGAAGTCTTTCAAATGAATAGGTTTTGAAAAACTATTTCTCAGGCTGGAAATAAATTATAAAGGTACTCAATAAACATGCATGCTAGACTCCTTACATTGAATAGATGCAAAAATATATCTTTAAAAGCATAAAATATATAGTAAAATAAATGTGTACATATTTTCTAGTTAAACAAATAGTTGAAACAAATTAATTTTATAACTTTAGGAACCCTTAGCTTTTAATTAAAATCCTTAATAAATAATTATATATTAAAGAGAATCGCATGGCAATCAGGATGAAAAAAGCACAGCAAATCTTTACAGATTGTAGATATAGTATAGTTTTAAATAAACCCCTCATCTTCTTTATGAGCATAGTGTTTATTATTGCCCTCATTACCAGTGTACTTATTACATGTGAATTGTTTATCTTTAAATACAATGGAATATATTTTGTAATTTTGTAGTATCAATCAATAGCATACGTTTCTTTCTAACAACACAATATTATTTTTCATAGCCTGTAGTGACCTTTTAATGGCCAAGCAGACAGATCCTCTATATAAGCTGGCTTGTCATTGTATGAAATGAGAGGAATGGCCTCAATGACCTCTAAGATTTCTTTCAATCTTTAACAACATATGATTTTATGGCTTAATTTTTTATAATACCAAGAGGAAATGGTGATGGGTTGAAGGATATTCAGAAAATTCATTTATTTAATTAAAAATACTCCAAAGCTCTATCAGAGGATACTTAAGAAGATGGTATTACAATGCGAAGAGAGCATGAGATTGCCTTTAGATAATGAGTAAGGGTGGTATAAACAAACTCACACACTATTGGGTTGATTAAATTTATCTTTATGGGAATTGAATATATGGTGGTCTTTTATACTACAAATGAGATCTGAGGAAAGTTAATGAAGCTGAGTCCTCATTAGTTGGTCATGCTTTTCTGCATGTTTGATTGATAGCAAAGGATCGCTATTGTCTTTTAGTAATTAATCTCCTTGTTCCATAGAACAGAATTTTTTTTATTTAAAACAGTTTATTCAAAGTTAATAAAATTATGGATATGAAGCAATTAAACATTGGCTTACATTAAAGATAAAGAAAAACGAATTGTAAACTGAATTCTCCATTCATGGAACAAGGGCAGGCCAATCTTGCTGCGAAGATGATTCTTTCTGTGGATGTGAAGAATGGCATCATTTTGGCTTCTGTGTTTACAGCTTTCTTTTAAAAACATTTTTGCTTCTCTGACTCTTAAAATACATTCACTGAATAGTTAAAAAAAAAAACAAGTTCTCATGAGCAGAGCAGACACTGCACTGTCAGATTGCAAACACTACAACAGGATTTCTTTTCAGGGCAAGGTAGGCTTATCTATATTTCAAATTATAAATTCATTGTAAGTCACTTATCTTTGAAATATACATGTAATAAAGTTTGTTATTGCTATGGTTTTATTTTATTTGATGTTTACTTTTAAATCATCTATAATTTTTAAAAAGTATAAATTCCTCCTAAAGCAAAATCTTGTCTCTCCCTTTGAGTAGACCTAATGCAGCTGCTAGTCTTGTTTTCATCTGTCTTTTAAACAGCGAGCCTAGTAGAAGCTCCATTAAAACTCCACAAATGAAAGTGGAGGTTTTCCTACAGAATTCTTTCTTGTGTGAGTTCTTCTCCCTCCTTTATCCTTTTCCTCTAAGAACCACGCTCTTATGTATTCTTCTGTTACTATTTAGGATTCACTATTCTGAAGCTTCACCCAGGCATGCCATAACCGAAGTGGTACCTCTTATTCTAAAACTAGAGGCCTGGTGCACAAAAATTTGTGCAAGAGTAGGCCTTCCTCCACTCCAGCTGCTAGCACTGGCTTCTGGCACCCGGGACCTGGGCTGTCTTCCCTCAGGCCCCAGCTTTGTCAGGAAGGACATCTGGTCTAATTAGCATATTACCCTTTTATTATTATAGACTAGAGGCCTGGTACACAAAATTCGTGCATGGAGGGGGGTGTCCCTCAGTCCGGCCTGTACCCTCACCAATCCAGGACCCCTTGGGAGATGTCCAACTCTCTCTCTCGCAATCTGGGACTGCTGGCTCCTAACTGCTCGCCTGCCTGCCTGCCTGCCTGACCGCCCCTAACCACCTCTGCCTAACAGCCTGATCACCTCTAACCACCTCTGCCTCGGCCCCGCACCCGGGAACCAGGATTCCCTCCTCTGGCCAGCTGCAGGCACCCAGGACCCTAACTTTCCTCTCTCTGCATCAGGCCTTTAGTATTGATAATAACATTTTATCTCTGTCAGGTCTGGGGCATTTCTGAGCCTACTGGGGGTTGATCATACCCCAGTAATTCCAGTGAAGGAAAATACCCGCCCCTCCACTTTGCTTTGCTCTATAGCACACCTGAAAATTGAACTGCCTTGTGCTTTTAACCCCTTATAGAGATTTTGGTGAAATAAATTTTAGTAGTTTCTTTCAACATTCTTGGGATCTGGATAAAAACAAATCAAGAGGCTTCACTTAGAAATCTTTTCCACGTTTCTCAAACTTGGCCTATTTTTTTAGAGCAAATGTGTTTGTGTTTATTTTTCCTTTCCTGAGGATAAATTATATTCTTAAAAGCGCTTACATATTTTGGGTAAGTAAATTTCTACAGGAACATCTCATTTTCCCTCCCAAACTTTTCCAGAGTAAATCAATCTATATAGCAAAACTAAGCACCATATGCTTCTTTACTGTTTTCCACAGTGGCTGCACCAGTCTGCATTCCCACCAGCAGTGCATAAGGGTTCCTTTTTCTCCACATCCTCACCAGCACTTGTTGACTCCTTGATGATAGCCATTCTGACGGGTGTAAGATGATACCACATTGTGGTTACAGTTGTATTTCTCTGATGATTAGTGACTTTGAGCATTTTTTCACGTGTCTCTTGGCCTTCTGAATGTTCACTTTGGAGAAGTGTTTATTTAGGTTCTTTGCCCATTTTTTAATTGGATTTTTTCTCTCTTTTGTTAAATTGTATGAGTCCCCTATATATTTCAGAGATTAAACCCTTATCAGATGTACCATTGGCAAATATGCTCTCCCATGTAGTGGGCTCTCTTAGTGTGTTGATGATGGTTTCCTTTGCATTGCAGAAGCTTTTATTTTCATGTGGTCCCATTTGCTTATTTTCTCTTCAGTCCCCATTGTCCCGGTAGATTCACTTGCCTCTTTAATTTTGGATACTGTAACCTCCCTGGGAGGAGTAAGAGTTAATGGAGTTTCTGAGGAGAAAACCCCGCCTCCACTGTACATTTTTATTTGTATATTTTGATCTGACCCTTTGTTCCATTGTTGATATGCTTATTGAATTATCAAAGCAGTGGAGTGCAATGGGGTGGAGAGAGAAGAGTAAACAGTTATAAAAGGATGCTACTAATTTAGAAAATGAACATAAAATCTGGTAATTTCTGAAGGAAACCTTTTTCAAGTGCTTAATGGGTTGATATATATCTGAGCTACTCTCTACTATATAAGGAATGAAAAGAAATTAGTCCTTGTTCAGTTTTAGTGTTTCTTCCACTTATGTGATGTTGAGAGCAAGTTGTATAACTTCTGTTATCGGGTGTAATAAGGGCAATGGGACTGGAATAGGAAGCCTTATTCAAATTCCAGCACCTCCACCACTTGCCCTTTGTCAAGCTCCTTATAGGAATTATCCCATCTATCTTTCCTACAAATTTAATAGATAATATAATTAGCTCCATATTCAGATGAGTAAATAGACTTGAAAGAACAGGTAACCCAAGGCAACTTAAACTCTCTAAAGTCTGTTTACTCCTCTATACTTGGAGCTAATGATAGTATCTACTAAGTATCTAAGAAAGATGAGATAATTTCTAGGAGGTGCTTGGCAAAGAATAAGTACTAAAAAAAATCAGCCTTTATTCTTATTTATATCTCATTATGATGATCAACTGAGACAGCATCTATAAGAGAAATTTCATAAGTTATAAAGAGCTACATACATTTTAACTATCATTCGTGTGCATTGTATAATGACTATAAAACTTTATTTATTTTTTTTAAAAAAGGAAAAAAAATAGAAGCCTTCTTGAACTTCCCACTCAAGAGCTAAGTGTTTAAAATGTTGTCACTTCTTAGAAGTTTATATCTAAGAAATTGGAACAGAAAACCTTTGATAATAATGTAAGAATTTTAAGAGAATTTTGATAATATCAGTTACTGGAACTTTTTTACTGAAATTGTTGAAACTCACATAACAACAAAGAGAAATAATAGTATTACTCAAGTTAAAGAAAAAAAAAACGCTAAAGAACTACTAGATTTTTTACAGCAATTCAAAAGCACATTCTCTAGAAAAGAGGAAAACAGGAATGGCATATATATATATTTTTAAATTAGTGCATGATGTTTCTGATATTTAAAAAAATCTAGTAAATTGCATATTTTACCAATTTGATTGACTGATTTGCACATCATAGTGATTTTCCAAATACTAGGAGGAAAAATTATACACGTGGGGGAGAAGTACACACTACACACTTTTATCTACCACCAGATGTAAGGCATTTATTCCCAGTGTATCAACAAAAATAAAAAAAGGGATTGTTTCCATAGCGACGTTAGCTAAACAGAAAATGTGCTTGCTAAGATCACTATTTTGTTTTTAAAGCCTGAGCACTGACCAAATTGGCAGCCTGTGAGAGTTAATTAAACTCAAATGTAAATTATTTAAAAGTAAAAAGAAATTTAGATAGCAGGGCAGGAATGATAAATAGTTAACTACCAGTCAAAGAGTAGCCTGAGGTAAAAGAAACAAACCCCCTTTGATAGAATAAGAATCAAAGGCAGGGTGTGGGGAGGAGGAGCATCAGAGATGGCAAATCAGAATTGTAAAATGAAAAGGGTGGAAGGTGGCTGAAGCAGATACAATCTGACGGGATCTTGGGTGCAGTGCAGTATATTTATACCAGAATGATATGTACCTGTTAGATTTTACCTGCAAAAAGATAAAATAACTCCTTTCCCCCCTTCTTAATTAGTAGTAGCTAATGTTGATAAAAATGTCACTGCTGTTTGGTTTTGCAAAAATCTCATTTAATCCTTAACTATTCTGTGAAACTGGTACTATTACCTGTGTTTTATAGGTGAAGAAGCAGAAACACAGAGAAATTAAATAACTCCTCCCATATTTTCTTTTTTAAAATGTTATTTATTTTTACAATTTATCTTTATTGTTGAAAGTATTACAGATGTCCCTTCTAGCCCAGGCCTTCACCACTCTCTTCTCTCCTGTATTTTCAAAGTCAAGACATGTTTTATGGTTTCCTGAGTTCTTGAACAAGCCCTCCACGAAAGTTCAAGCAAAAGTAAAATCTTCAGAAATATATTCAGAATAGCTGGTGGAAAATTTTATGTGATATTTTTAGTTGCCATGTAATATAAGGATGTTTTTGCATTTACCCAGTACGTTATAGGTAGTAGCTGCCCATGTCTAATATTTGTCTGCAGAACAGTTTTGGTGCAGTGGGAGGTGATGGATGTCTATGTGAGTTCATTTGGAAAATTAATTACTCAGGCTATTTTAAAACTCTTGAATTATGACAAGGGAAATATACTGATAAATACTTTTAGGGATTATAAAATGCTAAAAGATAAATTCTATATGAAATGATCCTTTACTGATAGTATAAACCTTTTAAGTTACTTTCCACTGTAGGGTATCAAAATAAATTTGGTAGACCCTTTTGATCTGCTCTAACTGCCAATCTTTTTTAAAAAAATATATTTTCATTTGTTTGATACATATGCAAACTTATATGTAGACATACTTGAAACTAAAGATAAATTACAAAAATGTATTCTTTTGTCATATATATTTATTTATATATTTGCCTTTAGTTAAAGTCGTTGAAGAGAGTTGAAGCTTTTATTTTTTATTTTTTTATTTTAATATTTTTTATTGATTAAGATATTACATATGTGTACCCTCTACCCCCCCCCCCCATCCCCTCACCCCCCCCGTTGTCCGTGTCCATTGGTTAGGCCTATATGCTTGCATATAAGTCCTTTGGTTGATCTTTCCCCCTTGCCCCCACCCTCCCCTACCTTCCCTCCAAGGCCCGACAGTCCAATCAAAGCCTCTCCGTCTCTGGATCAGTCCTTGTTCATCAGTTTATGTTGTTCATTATATTCCACAAATAAGTGAGATCTTGTGGTATTTATCCGCTCTCCAGTTCCATCCATGCTGTGGCAAATGGTAAGAGTTCCTTTTTCTTCTTCCTCTTCTTAAAGAATACCTTTCAGCATTTCATATAATGCTGGTTTGGTGGTGATGAACTCCTTTAGCTTTTTCTTATCCGTGAAGCTCTTTATCTGACCTTCCATTCTGAATGATAGCTTTGCTGGATAAAGTAATCTTGGTTGCAGGTTCTTGCTATTCATCTCTTTGAATATTTCTTGCCACTCTCTTCTGGCCTGCATGGTTTCTGTTAAGAAATCAGCTGACAGTCGGATGGGTACTCCCTTGTAGGTAACTGAGTTTCTTTCTCTTGCTGCTTTTAAGATTCTCTCTTTATCTTTTGCTCTTGGCATTTTAATTATGATGTGTCTTGGTGTGGTCCTCTTTGGATTCCTTTTGTTTGGGGTTCTCTGCGCTTCCTGGACTTGTAAGTCCATTTCTTTCACCAGGTGGGGGAAGTTTTCTGTCATTATTTCTTCAAAAAGGTTTTCAATATCTTGCCCTCTCTCTCCTTCTGGTACCCCTATAATTCTGATGTTGGTACGCTTGAAGTTGTCCCAGAGGTTCCTTACACTATCTTCATATTTTTGGAATCTCTTTTCTTTTTTCTTTTTCGGTTGGGTATTTTTTGTTTCTTTGTATTTCAAATCTTTGACTTGATTCTTGGGATCCTCTTGTCTGCTGTTGGGTCTCTGTAAATTATTCTTTATTTCAGTCAGTGTATGCTTAATTTCTAGTTGGTCCTTTTTCATGTCCTCCATGGTCTCACTATACTCCTTGAGGGATTCATTAAATTTATCAGCGGTTTCCATAAAATTCTTGACAAACCTTATAAACGTGGCCTTGAACTCTATATCCAGTCGTCTGCCCTCCTCCGTTTCTGCCAATTGTGACCTGTTTCTTTGTCTCCGCATTTTGGCTGCTTCCCTGTGTTGATAGAGTGGCCCTGCGCGACAGGTGTCCTGTAGGGCCCAGTGGCTCAGCCTCCCCCGTTACCTGGGGTGGACACTCTTGTTGCACTCTTGGTGCCTTGGTTGTTGTAGGATCACTGGGAGGAATTGACCTCCAGGCCAATTGGCTGTGGGAAGCAGCTGTGTCTGAAGTGGGAGAATGGTCCCCCTCTGACCACTGGGTACAGTGGCTCCTGGATCTAAGGAGGTGCTAATTCAGCCCCTGCCTGAGGCCACACAGCCGGAGCCACGAAGAGGCTCAGCTGTGAAGCAATGCAAGCCGCTGCGGGGCCTTGGGCCTTCTCTTGGAAGTTCCGGGTTTGCCTGGCTGGGCTGCAGTTAGGTACATTCACATGCAAAAGCCTCTGCTGCAGCCTGGGTGGGGCGGGGTCTCAGGGAGTCAAAAGGGCGGAGAAAGAAGCTATGGCTGATTCTCAGCGCCCGGAGTCGTGCGTCTCAGTGTCCCGGTAACGGCTGCAAGCACCTCTGAGGGAAATCCGCCCTCAAGTTCGCCCGCTGCCGCCTGACAGACCAGCCTCTCCTCGTATGAGTCCTGGGTCCCCAGAGACTTCCAGGAACTGGATTTCAGAGCAGTCGGGAGCTTGTGATTCAAAAAGACAGCCACGTCCTCAGGTGCCACCCCCTTTCCGCGCGCGCGAGCCGCCGCCGTACCTCTGCACTCAGCCTCCGCAGCTCCTCTGGCTCTCAGCATGCTTTTCTTTTCTTCTAGTTGTAGAAATTACACTCAGCCAGCCTTCCTGTTGTTCTGGACGATGTTTGCTCCATCCTTTGGGATATTTTTCAATTGTTGTGTGAGGTGACTATTTCCCGGTGTTTATCTATGCCGCCATCTTAGTTTCTCTCCGAGAGTTGGAGCTTTTAGATTCACCTGTTTTTTTTTCCTTTGAAAAAAGAAAAGTTGAAAATATTAAAAATTAATTTTAAAGGTACTTCCCAATCTGCTACACTACATCATTTTATTACGTCAGTTTGCATCATATTCAATTAAACTGTTTTTGCTATTTTCTTATTCTAATAAGGCCCACGTTAACACATTTTTAGATTTATAGAAAGGCACAGCCTCACACAAACCATCTGACAGTGAAAAGTGGCCTTCCTACATTTTTCTCCTTCTTTTTAAGCGGTTGTGTACTTTTTCAGGTCTTTTGTATTAACTGAGTGCTGCAAAGATTTGATTATTTCCTTATAAGTAAAGCTAATTTTTCTTTTCTCCCTCTCATAAGCTTTTGTGCTTTATGCTTTATTTGAGAACCAGTACATTAAAAACAAAATGAAACCTGGAGCTTACACAAGTTTCTGCAAAGTACAAGTAGTGGGCTTGGTAGAACTAAGCACGTTTGAGCCCACTTAGTATCCTGTATCCAAGAAACAGAGGAAGGAAGGGGAGAATTATAAAACTATAAATATAAAGCAGTGCATTTCAATAATATATTTCAAAGAGGAAAAATAATAAGAGAATATAATTTTAGATAATTCTAAATTGCATTTTTATCAATTCTAATTATCTTTAGGACATTTTTTGAGGATTCAATACAGTCTATATACATTGATATTGTATTCTGTACCACAGTCATTTTACATATGTTTTCAAAAATCATTTTTTCTTATTTATTTTAGGTTTCAAACTAAAGCTAATTTTCTCAGCAACAAAGCTAAAAAACTATAAAAATCAGTAAAAATAAGACTGTAAATCATGATCAAACTTCTGAGTTGTTATCAATCTACTTGTGGACTTCTGCCTCACCCTTTCATCTCCATTGTGTCTGAATTTACCAGGTTTATTTTTCAAAAAGGTATAGAGCCATTTGCTGTTATTTTATTTCCCATTGCTACAAGAGCTCGTTGTTAAGATCATATAAATCTTCTGCTTGAATAATGCTCTGATTTTTATTTTAGAGCGGTACTTCTCAAAAGTGCACATTAGAATCACTGGAGGTCTTGTTAAAACATAGGCTAATGAGGCTCACCCCAAGAATTTCTGATTAAATAGGTGCTGAGCAGGTTCTGAGAATGTGCATGTCTAGCGGTTCCCAGGTGATGCTGCTCCTGCCGGTCTGGGCGCCCTTTGAGAAGCACTATCCTAGGGATGCTGAGACGTAAGCAGGGTATAAAACGCATGCTCAGGAAAGAACTGAGGACGAACTAAATGTATCAGTTAAATGATGTTGAGGGTTTGAAAATATGGAGACGGATCCGTGAACATTGTTATGGAAACGGACTCAACTAGGGATGGTGCTTCAAGAAATATCAAGGCTCTGAGGTTTTACCCTTCTTGACAGCTAACAAGCTGGCTCACCCCAGTTTCAAAGATTCAGGAGACTCCCTGAGTCAGACACAATGGGTTTGCTGGTTCCTACGCAGCAGGAAGCTTGGTATTGTGTTACCACCAGTTCCTTCTGACCCTCAAGGCCATGCAGAGTAGCGCAGGTAGTAGGCACTGTGTGTGCCATGGGTCTGTGTTGCAGCCCAGGAAACCTGGGATTGGAAAAACCCATCTTTTAAATGGGGACTCCCAGCAAACCTGCTTAACTTTTCTCCCACAGACTATTCTTATTTTCTGGAGCAACAAATAAATCTGGAGGGAGACATGCTGCCTGTCTTCCCAGACTGTTGGATATTCTTGAAAAGATAGGAGCAAAATCTCCTGATTATGTGGTCCCCTGATACAGTGGTTCTCAACCTTGGCTGCACATTAGAATCACCTGGGAATCTTTTTAAAATCCTGATTTCTGGGCCTCATCCTCCGGAAAATCTGTTTCTTCGTTATGGGGTGGGGCCACAACATTAGTAACAAAGAAACAGAATTTCCGGAGGATGAGGCCCAGAAATCAGGATTTTAAAAAGCTTCCCAGGTGATTCTAATGTGCAGCCAAGGTTGAGAACCACTGCCCTAATATAAGTAGTCTGATGTTTTAGCTTAACTGTTTGGGACTCTAGAGCCAATTATTAATAGGGTTAAGGGCTAGACTAGTTTTAGGAACTGTTTTTTTGTTTTGTTTTGTTTTCTTTTCCTCTCCACTGACCAGATTCTCTTCCTTCTCCACACTGATCATTTCTTGAGTTTCTGAATCCACATTAGTATTCAACATTTAGAGAACAAGGCAACTGATTATAAATTAGCTCTAGAATCCTAGAGTGGGATTATATGGATTAGCTTGGACCCCTGCCACATCCCCAGCCAAATTCTACGAAGTTTTAAGGATCAGGTGGGGACAAATTAACACACCAACTTTTACCAACTGAGTGGTGATGAATTAATCTAGCAATATGTTTGTCAGATAGAAAGACAACTTTTGTGGCCTCTCAAAGTGTCATGGTAATGAATAATGATGATCTAGTGAACCTAGTTATAAATCTTGATAAGCTGAGAGAAAACCTTGAAAACACTTGGAAATGATGATTTCCGCATTCTCACACATGTTAATTGAGTGCCTGCTCTCTGGTGCTTTGTGTAAAGTGCGTGAGGTGTACAGACATGAAAGAGCTTCTTCTTATACTTAAGGAACTCACATTTAACGTTTTATTGAAAGATAGAAGAAAGCCAGACAGCCAGAAAGAGTGAGGGAGAGAGAGACAGAAAGAGAGAGAGAAGTTGAGTACAACATAAAGGGTGTCAGAATAGTGTAAACATATGGCTCTAGTAAAGGGCAAGAGTTTATTGTTGTTGCTTCTCCTTAGAACAATGCTTCTCAAAGAGTAATTAAATCCATATGTCTAATAGAGCTAAAATATTCCCCTCTAGAACAATGTTTTCAAAGTTTAATCCAAGGAAAAGGAGTACTCTATTGAACATACAGAATTCTGGGAATGACCCCAGGTATGGAATCAGAATCTTTGGGTGAATGTGGGGTTGAGTGGGTTCATATGAAGTCCAAGTATGTTGAACACGCTCTTTAGATTTGTCAAAGTGTAAAGCTGATGTGGAAATTATGTTCATTTGAACAATCTTTTATTTTATTGTTTTGTGCTGTAGAGCCAAAAATAGGTAATGATAATTACCGGTTATATATTATTTACATTTGCTACCACTGAAAGGAATTTTACCATTCTTACCAGATGACATCTCCTTTACCCTGGCTTCTGTATTCCAAGAGTCTGCCAGTTTATTTGGGGCTAATTACATCTCTGAAGATTAGACTTGAAGCTTTGTGATTAATTTCAGAAGCATTTCGTGAATATAACAGATCCATGGCTGGAATCTATATAACACGATCCAGAAACTATATTCCAAAAGATTTATTTTTCACTGGGCCAGAAGTAGAATGAATGATGACTGGCTTGACTTTTAGCAACTTTTATTTATATATTTTGCTTATGGTATACTCCCTTAAAACTTGCAGTGGAAGGAGAAATCGTGTTTATATTATGAGATTTTTATTTCATATAACCTGGAATGAAATGAATTGTAAGAAAATGATAGACTATTAAAAAGAATTAATCTGTAGCCTTATATAGCACTTTATGCAGTATGAGATTTATATGTGATTTGGATTAATACAATAAATTAATATTTTACTATTTTTATAGTTCTCATGTCATAATTCCAGTATTTGCAGAAGTGTTAAAATATTTGAATAGACATAAATGATAAGACTATATACTTTATTCTCCTGGGTCAGTCTATTTACAACTAATTTTAATGAATAGTAAAAATTATATATTATGTAGCTTGTTCTGTTTCTCTTAAGAAACAATAGTCAAGAAGGCAAACTCCCTTTTTTCTTCTTAATTATCTCAAAAAGATAGACTGGTGCTAAGCTATTTAATCAGGATTTGGTAAAATTTCTCAAATTATTGAAGTATATTTTTCTAAATTACAGCAGAATTTTATTAAAAATAACCTTTGTGTCTTGTAGCCAATTTGGGATTGCCCAGCTGGAAAAACAAAAGTGAGTTTGAAAAAACAAGAAATTTAATGATTGTAATTATGTGCTCATGTTTTGTGTTATTAAACAAAACCAGAACGTCTGCAAAAACATATTTTAGGCAAGCCTAAGTAAAACATAAAAACAGTGTTTAGTCATCTTTGTAAGAGTGGGCTTGCTAACCCACAGCACCACAGTGAAAGGGATCAAAATGTCTTTGGGTAAGTTGTCTTACTTAAATGTTGATTTAGCATCTTTCAAACTGTACCAGTAATACCTGTGCAGAAACAACGATAATGAGAAAGGATAGGTAAGACTGCATTTACAAATAAGGCCTGTTACTATCTTCTGATGATAAAGATGCAATAATAGCATAGTGTTTTAGTGCTAAAAAAGAGTTATAGAGATGGCTTCAGTTTTGTTTCCTTGAGGGTTCTTCTCTCTTCTGGGCACCTTATCTTTATTTTCAAAACCCTGATTAAACCATTTCTCAAAACTCCCTGACAGTAATTGATTCTCTCGTTCAATCTAAACCATGACTTCCAATGATTATGGGTTTCTCTCTAGGAATATCAGCCCTCTCCCCCCACTAAAGCTGGTGCGGGTTTTCTTTGGCATTCAGCCTACACACAACCTTGGAAAAATCAACAGTATTGACATCAGATAACATTTGCATACTTAAAAAAATATTTGTCAAACAGTGCCAAAGAATATAGACTAATTCATTATACTGATTACTATGGGTAGAAAAATTGGTTAAAGGAGATAAATAAGGTGAGCTTCAAGGTTATTTGTAATATTTTATTTTTTCCAAAGTAGTTACTAAAGCAAATATAAAAAATAAAGATGAATCTGGGTCATGGGTTCCAGAATATTTTTAGGCTTTTCACTATTTTTCATATTTCATAATGATCTCCTCTTTCTCATTTTATTTATGATAAACAAAATAAAATGGAACTCACTTTATTGACTATTATATTAAACTCACATTCCTTGAATCGCTTATACTTTGGGACCACCATATGGGTCTTTAAGAGCTTTTTGGCTTGGCAACATACAGTTAAAATATAGGGACTATTCAAATGTTTTCATTTGTTTCACCCAGATATGTATGTGTTGAAGTGGTCATCAGTGATTGTAATTCTAACATAGCCTATTCTATGAAGTTATATTTGTAAGCTTCAAATGGAAAAAAAAATATTGAGTTTATAATGTACTAGATGTTTAGCATACCAAACATAAAGTATATAAAGGAGTTATTATTCTTAGATGCAGAAAAATGTTGAGTTCATTGCTTAAAATTTCATAGTTACTGAATGGAAGCACCAGAATTGGGAACCAGATCTGTCTGGTTTAGACGTACATGCTCATTATACTGTACCTCCAAAATAATGTATTGTACCTGTACATTTTTCTTCAAAACCTATGTCTATTATTCAACTAAATTTGCCATTTTCAATTGATAATATTAGACCATTCAATTGATTATACTGATTTTTTTTTACTATGTTAAGAACATTGGATGAAGATAGGCAAAATTCATTAAAATGATAAAAATTGTCAAATAGACATAATATTATTGCTTTTCCTTATATGGTATTAATTATTTGAACATTAATCACATAACACATGCATATTTTACTTGGATTAGTCTATTGTGAAGCTCTGTTACCTCTTTATATATGTATGTATATATATGTATATATATACACACATATATATATAATTTTTATTGATTTCAGAGAGGATGGAAGAGGGAGAGAGAGATAGAAATATCAAAGATGAGAGAATCATTGATTGTCTGCCACCTGCATGCCCCCCACTCGGGATAGAGCCCGCAACCAGGGCATATGCCCTTGACTAGAATTGAAACCTGGGACCCTTCAGTCTTTAGACAAATGGTCTTTCCACTGAGCCAAACAGACTGGGACTCTATTACCTCTGTATTAGGAAGAAATGTCTTGACATACACTAGCCAAAGAGATTGTTTCTTTGAGTGATGTTTTTAAGTCAATTCTTAATTAACACGAATATCAACATTATTAGAGTTTAACTCAACTGGCATATGATCCCTGAAGTTTTCCTTTCAAAGCTATCAAAAGAAAATTTCTAATAATTAAATATATTAAAAAATTATTTTATCTTTCATCTGCAATTACCTTACAGTCTAGGAAGCAAATTATAAACAGGTTTGGAAAATAGTATCTTTCCAAGAAAAAAAATATATGTAGGTATTGTTAAGGAAGAATGATAGAATTATTTCTTTATACACTGTGTAATTATAGGGCTTTGATTAGACTTTCATATCACCTGACAGAATTCAATGCCAGTGGAAGAGATAAAGACATGTCAAAAAGTGAAGGTTGAGAATGAATAGGCCTTCAAGGGAGCTGATCTTTCTCTGATCTGATAAAATGTCTCCCTTTCTCTGTTTCTGTTTTTGTTTTGTTTTTTTCTTTCCTGCAGATCACTGCATATCAAAAGCTTTCTCTCTGAATAGCAATAGTCTCTCAGGATTTGAGGACAGGACCTATGTAAAGAAAGTTCTAAAACTGACATACAGTTTTTTGTTGTTTTTGTTTTCAGCCTTTAGAAATGTCTAAAAATTTGCTGGGGAATATCCCATTAATCTGAAATAGTTCTCTACCAGTGGTTTTGGTTTTGACAGTGCTTTGTCTTCAAATAGTCTGTCAATGACTAGTGATGTTCACACTTTTGATGGGTTAAATGGATATTAAAGATTGTTCTTGTGGAATGAGCATAAGCTTTGGAGTCAGAAGGCTTAGCTTAAAGTCCATTTTGTTAAATTTGTGAGTCCTAAAAAAGTCATTAATATGATTTTCTATTTTATCATGCTCAAACCAATAGATAGGTAGGGATGCACAGACATCTGTGACATTGTTTATACATTTATTGTTTTATACTCAAAGGATTTTTAAATACATGTGCTGTTTCATTTATAATAAAGCCATTTAATGAATCTTTCTGGCATATCTTAATATGAGCAGAATTAAGTTTTAGTTTTCTGTCAAAGGTAGTTATGCTGAGCTGGGATCTTTGTTTCTATCTGGTGCTTGGTCTGATTTTAATGATTGATATTATTACTATTAATTAAATGAGAAAAATATTATCTTTCCTGTAATAAATTATTGTTATAGACTACACTTATATAGCCAACTATGGAAACAGGGATACTCTACCAAGCAAATGTTCACATTTTATTAGGTAGGAATTTTATCAATCTTAACACATTTGTTTGTGGCATTTAATGGTCAATCATTGGCTTTAAAAAGAAATGTCACCTGACCAGAATAGAAGTTAATTAGGGACTTGAAGTGTCAGTTTTCTGTAAGTCATGACTAGCTGGTCTTTTGCCACAAGAAAGATCACCATCAGCAACTATTTGTTTGAGTCCCCAAGATAGACTATTTAAGCATCTAAAGTTCAGTGTTACGCTTTATCATGAGATTTGCTGGATTAAAATGTATTTTGTTAATTTCTTTGTGAACAAAGAAGATAACAGTAGTGCATTTCATAACTGTATTTTCAGATTTCCAAGCTAAGGATATAAAATTTAGCAATTTTTGAACTTCAACCAAACTTTTAAAATACACTTTGCCTCCCTTCCTTCCTTCCTTCCTTCCTTCCTTCCTTCCTTCCTTCCTTCCTTCCTTCCTTCCTTCTTTCCTTCCTTCCTCCCTCCCTCCCTCCCTCCCTCCCTCCCTCCCTCCCTCCCTCCTTCCTTCCCTCCCTGCCTCCCTCCCTCTTCACGTGAGGATATTTTCATTGATGTTTTAGAGAGGGAAAGGAAGAGAGAAAGAGAGAGAGAAACATTAATCAGTTGCCTCCCATACACACCCCGACCTGGGATCAAACCAACAACCTAAGTATGCAACCTGACCAAGAATTGAACCCACAGACTCTAGTGTACAGACAATGCTCCAACCAACTAGGCCACACCAGCCAGGGTCACGTTTTTTTTTCATATATAACTGCAGGGTGCCCTCCACCCCCCGCCAAAAAAAATGTATACACACTTTAACAGCTGATAGCTCAATTTTGAAAATGAAATGTGTTTTAATAAACATTGCCTTTATAATTATTCAAAATATGTGTATCCTTTTGGGGGGATACCCTATATATGTCTTTAAGTTTCTAAAACTATTTATGAATTTTGTGACAAATGGCACTTATTTTAGAAAATTAGTGTTTAAAAGCATATATTAGAAATAGAGCTAATTTGGACTTTCCTCCCTGGAGGATAATTATCTTATAGTTTGTTGCTATTATTCATTTCTCTTTAATTTTTTTTTCTAGAAGTAAACTGTAATGCTTACTGTCATTGTGGCTAATTAAGCATGGATTGTGTTTATATCATAAGCCATGTGATTCTGGATCAGATCACTTTCGTTGTCCTTTCTCATGCTCTCTAGAATAGAGAACACTGTGGTAGAATTTGAACTCCGGCGTTAAAAACTGTGTTTCCCTGTGGCTGAATATCCCCCAGTGTGTTTTGTTTGGGGGTGGGGGTGGGAGGGTAGGGGAATTATCCTTCTTCTGTGCACTGTGAAAAGGAAAAAAAATCTTAATATTCTTCTCTAAGACATAAAGGCATTCTAGAGTTCTAATATTTTTTAATCTAAAAAATATTTAACTTATTTGTATTTTATCCAGTATTTTCTTTAAATCCACAAAATACTTAAGTTTGTTGTGTGCCCCAAACATATGAATATTCAGCTGTTAAAAATATTACCTTATATTACCTGTTAAAAATGAGGGAAGACTTACACTTTGAATTTGTCACGAATATCACTTGATGTTTATCTTCTCATTCTGCCTTTTCTTTCTTTATCTTCCCACACTGAGGCTTTCTGATGAAGAAATTGCTTCCATTTCCATTTCACTTGCTGCTGTCTTATTCACTTTTTTTTGCTACATTTCCACACTGAATTTGAGTTTCCAAAAGTAGTGTGATGAAATGCTACTGAAGGGTATGCATTCTTTTAACTTTGCTGTTTAGTTATTTCTTTTTGTAGGGATAAAGCGTAAAGAAGCTTTTTTGTTTACTCTGGTACAATTTCTAATGTTTACTAGCCCCTATTACATCCCATTTGTGCCTGGTGGCTGATAGCCGAAACCTTTGTCATTTAAAATTGCTGGACAATTTTCCTCTTAATTCAGCTTAGGGACTCTTAAATTGAGATCTCCCTTTAGCTAATAGTTTATAGTCATGGATAATACTTACATAATAGGTAGAAAAATGAACAGATTATATTAAATAGCAGGGAATAGAGGTCAATACACCAATATAAAAAAACTGCTCTAAAGGTTGTTTCCATTTTCCAGTGTAGCCTGGATTTGCTAGGAGCACACTCTGAAGCATAGTTCATTGTGAAAGATTCAACACATGCACCAGCGAACCACTAGGAGATTTGTACTTTTTACAAACCTAACCTGATCATTTATCTCTTAGTAAATGAGTATAATACCTTCAACTTGATTACGTGGGGTCCCCCCAAAATGTATACTCACTTTGAATGATCATAAAGTCAGTGTTTATTAACATACAGTTCATTTTCAAAATTTAAATGTATATTTTTTTAATGATTGCAGAGAAGAAGCGAGAGGGAGAAAGAGACAGAAATATCAATGATGAAAGAGAAACATTGATTGGCTACCTCCTTCACACCCCACACTGGGGATCGAGCCCGAAACCTGGGCATATGACCGGGAATCGAACCATGTCCTCCTGGTTCATAAGTTAATTATCAACCACTGAGCAGTGCTGGCCAGGCCATTTTAACAATTTATGAGAATCTACAGAAATGAAGAATTATTTTTTTCTGCACCTGTTTTCTTTTTTAAAAAATATATTTTATTGATTTTTTATAGAGAGGAAGGGAGAGGGATAGAGAGTTAGAAACATTGATGAGAGCGAAACATCGATCAGCTGCCTCCTGCACACCCCCCACTGGGGATGTCCCCGCAACCAAGGTACATGCCCTTGACTGGAAATCGAACCTGGGACCCTTCAGTCCGCAGGCCAACACTCCATCCACTGAGCCAAACCGGTTAGGGCAGCACCTGTTTTCTAACTGAGGACTGTCTGGTCTGGCACTGCTGATAGCAGGAAGCAATGGAATCACAAATATCAAGAATCATTTTATTCGTATCTGTGCACCCTCAGTCCATCAACTGTTGTCTGTTTTGTACCGTTAACTTTATTTTTTATGTATCTCCATAAAAAAAGTCTAGTGGATAAATTTTCTGTGTTCAAAGTTTAGTGTGGCTTCACCCATTATTTTAAATAAGTTAAACCTGGAAAGGAGTGAAAATTAAGTGAGTTATCAGCTGTTAAAGTCGGTCTACATGTTTTTGGAACACCCTGCATTTGATGTTATATTTGTCCTGTTTCTTTCTGCCATTGTCTTTTAACTGTGTGTGTGTGTGTGTGTGTGTGTGTGCATTGGGGGTGGAGGCGGGGGGGAAGCAGGGCAGGCCACAGATGCACACACTAAGCTATTTTTCCCATATGGACACAGAGTGCAAATAGATTCATAATTACTCTTCAGAGTTACATAGCTGTTATACATATAACTCATTTAATCCTTTGAACAATCCATGAGGCAGATTCTCACATTATTCACATAAGAAAATGGGAGGAGAAACTTAATTTTTTCTAAGTTTGCACAGCTAGTATACAGCAGGGTTGGTATTTAAACCCAGGTAGTCTGGCTGAATCTCTTTACTCTTAATCACTAAATGTTCCTGTCTCTTGTAAAACCTTATAACATGGAGAACATAATAGTAACACAAGGAACTACAAAGAGAAAAACCTAAACACCAGAGAAGGAAAAAAATAATCTACCTACAAAAAGTATTAGGAGATGGACAATAGATAGCTTATCATCAGCCTAAGGAAATAAGTCAGTGTACAATTCTCTAACTCATTTAGTATATAAGAATGAAGGTAAATGAAGCTATATTCAGGTGTGACGATTGTGACAGCTTGCTACTACTCACAGGTTATCTCTGAAAGAACTATTAAGAATGCTCTATTAAGAAAGAACTATTAAGGTGGACATTATCACATTGTTGTGACTTTTGGTAAAATAAAAACAATGGAATATGATAGTAACAAAGTGCCTAGTACAATGCTTAGTGTATATTTAATGATTTTTCAATGTCATTTCCTTTCTGCTTATATAGAAACTAGAGGCCCGGTTCACAAAAATTTGTGCACTCGGCGGGGAGGGAGGATCCCTCAGCCCGGCCTGTGCCCTCTCGCAGTCTGGGACCCCTCGGGAGATAATGACCTGCTGGCTTAGTCCTGCTTCCGGGTGACAGAGGGCAGGCCCAATCCCTAGGTGCAGCCCCTGGTTGGGCTCAGAGCAGGGCTGATTGGGGAGCTGGGGCCCCACCCCCTATCATGCACAGAGCAGGTTGCGATGCCACCTTCAGTCAAACTCAGGGTAGGGCCGATTGGGGGGCTGGGGCACCGCCCCCTGTCACACTCAAGGCAGGGCCGATGGGGAGGTTATGGCTCTACCCCATCACACATAGAGCAGGGCCTGTGGAGGGGGGTTGGGGCGCTGCCCCCTGTCACACACAGAGCAGGGCCGATCAGGGGGTTGGTGTGCCCCACCCTGTCACACACAGAGCCGCAGGGCGATCAGGGGGTTGGGGAGCTCCCCCCATCAGGCACAGAGCAGGGCTGATCAGGGGGTTGGGGCACCTTCTCCTGTCACGAACAGAGCTGGGCGGACAGGGAGGTTGTGTCCCCGCCCCCTGTCACACACAGAGCCGCAGGGCGATCATGGGGTTTGGGCGCTGCCCACTTTCACACTGATTCTGGTGCCAGGAGGCCTCTCAGCTCTGCTGATCCCGGTGCTGGGAGGCCTCACGGCTCCTCTGATCCCGGTGCTGGGATGCATATTACCCTTTTACTATATAAAATATGATAGAGGCCTGGTGCACGGGTGGAGGTCAGCTGGTTTCCCCTAAAGGATGTCCTAGATCAGAGTGGGGGTCCTCACTGGAGTGCCTGGCCAGCCTGGGTGAGGGGATGATGGCTGTTTGCAGCTTGTCACACACCCTTCATGGTGGGGGTCCCGCTTGGGTGCCTGGCCAGCCTGGGTGAGAGGATGATGGCTGTTTGCAGCTGCTCACACACCCTTCAGTGTGGGGGTCCCCACTGGGGTGTCTGGCCAGTCTGGGTGAGGGGCTGAGGGCTGTTTTCAGGCTGGTGGGTGACTGAAGCTCCCAACTGCTCCTTTTTTTCTTTTTTTTTATTCTGGGCCAGCTTTAGCTCTGGCTCCAGCTCTGAGGCCTCTTCTGCTGAAAGCAGGTATCTGGTTTGTTTGGATTCTATAATCGAAACACTATATCAACTCTAGCTCTGAGATCCCAGCTCGCTGAAATCAGGTTTCTGGGGTTTTGTTTAGCTTCTATATTTGTAACAATGTTTCAAACTGCAAGCTCAGAGGCCGCTAAGGCAGGCGGGGAATGTTGGTTTCCTCCATCACTGAAGCAAGCAAGCCCCATGTTCACTTCAAGCTGCCTGGCTGCCAGCCGCCATCTTGGCTGGCATTTAATTTGCCTATCTCGCTGATTAGCCAATGGGAAGGGTAGCGGACGTACACTAATTACCATGTTTCTCTTTTATTAGATAGGATACTAGAGGCCTGATGCACGAAATTCGTGCAAGAGTAGACCTTCCTTACTCTAGTTGCCGGCACTGGCTTCCCGCTGGCACCCGGGACCCGGGCTTTCCTCCAGCCTCCAGTAGGCACCCAGGACCCGGGTTTTCCTCACTGGCTTCGTCAGGAAGGTCGTCCAGAAGGACATGTGGTCTAATTAGCATTTTATGCTTTTATTATTATAGATATCCTATTCAGGAATGTACTAACAACAACCTACCAAGATTAAAATACTCTATCTATTGACTGAAGCTTTCTCTAAAAACTAAAATGTTAGTCGTTTTAAATATATATATATATATATATATATATGTATATATATATATTTTATGAGAATCTAGAGAAATGAAGAAATTTTATGAATAAAAATATACATATACTTATATATATTTATATATCTTACATATATTTTTATTTATTTCAGAGAAGAAGGGGGAAGGAGAGAGAGATTGAAACATCAATGATGAGAGAGAATTATTGATCGGCTGCCTCCTGCACACCCCCTGCCGGGTATCAAGCCCGGGATCTGGGTATGTGCCCTGAAGGAACGGAACCATGACCTTCTGGTTCATAGGCTGACCTCTGAGCCACACTGCCCAGGTTGAAATGTTAGTTTTTGATAGAAAGCACTTGAAGGGGACATTACTGCCCATGATGTCAGAGCCCATGAGCTTCATGGTATTCAGGAGTAGTACGTTACTTATATTACTAAAAAGGTAAATAGATGTACTGTTTATCAACTTCAGTAGGTTATATTACTTAATCATTTAGACTTTATGAATTATAAATAAGGAGTCACTTCTGTTTTTTTGCCTTCATAAGTGATTTCAAAACCCAAAGACTATATAATGAATACATATTTATGTGGTCATTTTCATTCTAAGATTTATTGTTTTCTTTTCAGCGCCTGGCTTTGGAAGCAGAGAAAGTTCAAGCAGCCCACCAGTGGAGGGAGGATTTTGCAGTAAGGACCCTTTTTTTACCAATTGGTTTAAATAAATGATGCGCTGTGTCTTTATAGTTTTCATTCCATTAATATTATTTAGTGATGAAATCTTATGGTTTATAGGACCAAAATATAGCTATAGTTTGTTGCTTTAAAAATATTGCTTTTCGATAATCAGGGCCAATTAAGTTATTCCAAATGTTCCTGCTTATGTTCTATATTTTTTAAAAAGAAGAGTTCATTGAAATGTTCTTCCATACTCAAAGGTATTTATAAAATTAATTACAGTAAAAAATAACATTACAGTACAATATCTGAATAAACTTTGTAGATATATTAGTTGAAAAACAAGTGGCATTTTAAAATTCTGAGTTTGTGAGAAGCGACTTGCATATGATAATCACCTTTATAGTGGACAATGTGATTAAAGTGAGAATAAATGTATTAAACCTCTTGAAATTTAATTTGCTCCATGCTAGCTGGAAGTAATCTTTCATCTACTCTGCCCCACTTTTAGAAATGCCAACTTATATTAACTTTTCAATGTATTTTTTTTTTTTTTGGTAAACTTATTTTGTTCAACAAGACTCATTGTGCTAATTATACAAATAGCAGAAATTATTCTTGTAATGATTTCTATCTATCTACCTATCATCTGTCTATCATCTATGTATATATATTATCTGTCTTCTTACAGCTAAGGGGGACAGTGAAAAAGTCTATCTTTAATAGTCAGTTAAAATATTTCTGCTACATATTTGAACTTTTCACTAATATTGAACATTTTTTAGTGTCTGATTACATAAAAATTATAGACAGTTCATTTTGAGCATGTTAAAATAGGAACCGAGTATGAGTAACAGTTTGATTGTATTGTTCAATTGTATTTGAATGTTTTGCAAACCTAAATCTCAAATTTGAAGGTTAAGAAAGTTGTGCTTCAATAGAACACTAAATCGAGGTTCTGTAATTAGCATGTTTCCTTTGTGTTTGTATGATTATACTATATATGAAAGGAAAATGTATTCATTTATTGAACTCTTAGTCTACTAAGTGGAGACTCACTACTGTCAGTTTGATTCTGTCCATAAATTGATCATATTGCTTGATTTATTGGCATCATGTAGCTACTGCCTTGGTCCACAATTGTTTGACATAGGTAGGTTAAAAAAGATCAATTTGTCATCCATAATATATAAAGAAAACAATCGATGATTAAATTAAAAAAGATAACCTTTGAGTACTGAGGACAATTTGTAAACTCATCCAATATAGATTTTACATTGTAGTTGTTACTTTTAGATAAAAGGAAACTTGAATATTTTTGTTTTTTGATTAGACCAAAATGCAGCCAAAGTAATTTACCCAAATAAGTATCCTTTTGATTAACTAATTTTCAAATCCCCCCCGCTCTAGGTGACATATAAAGTCCTGTGTAAGACATAATAGATGTGAAGCTGGACCATATATTCTGCCTAGAATTGCTGTAGTAAAATTGGTTCTGTTTTAGTTTAAATCACAAGTAATTCTGAGCACCCCAAAATCAAGTTTATCCAGATTGGCTTCTTTTGTATATAGATTCCATTGCTTTCAAAAAGCTTTTCTTTGAATTAAAGGAATTTGATAATATTTTACATAGTCATTGATTAGTTGTATGTCATTTTTAGATCTCTAAGGAACAATGTGTTTGAAAATAATTTGGCAAGTAGGGATGTAGTAATGCCTTTTATATCACTGGTGTTGTTTTCTTCAATTATTATGTTACTGTTCTGTGGATATAATGTTTTTTCCCCCAGATATATTGTGAACTTTTTGATATCAAGCTGATTAACACTAAATTAACATTCTGGCAATGATTTATTTCTCCTGATGGAAGTAATAGGTGACCATTGTAGATGTCACAAAAACTTTCAATGTGTGTTAGCTATTATTATATTATATTGAATTCAAACCATAATTATTTGTAAGGCATTCTATCATTTATTTATTGCCAAGAAAGGAAAAAGAAGCCAATTAGATTATGATATACCAGCAATTTGAATCTGTATTCTTTCTTGTCAGATGTTAAAATGTGGAAAAAATTACCTTGAAATGTAATTCCTATTATCTATTTTCTCATTGTCTATATCCAATGAGAATCACTGCTAGGAAAATTTATGCAAGAGGACAAATTAGTCCCATAATGAAACAAAAGCCATGCCTAAATCTTATAGGGTAAAATAGAAAATAAATACTTTACCCAGTAAATGTTAAGAGTTCTTAGCAAATAGTAGTCACAGTGTGGAGAATTCCTGAACAAATTCTGTTCTTAATTTCCCCCTAGATTACCTCACACTTTATTTAGGACATATGAACATATTGATTGACATTAAAATAGATTGTTAAAGAAAAAACAGATTCGGCCACTTTAGAGACCTGTCAACTCATTTTTTGAGTTCCTCTTGAAAGACTGTGAACGATATTCAGGGGACATGTGTCTGTCACAGTTTGCACACTGAGAATTCATATTTTCCATATCTTACCATGTCAGTCATACATAACGTCTTTACAAGAGTCCTTCCCTTTCAAATACCATGGCTGATAGAACGGTCAGATAATGGTGGTTTTGTATTTTAAGAATAGGACCTGAATGAAGATTATCTAACCTTCAGACTCAAATAAGTAAATAGTGCAAAAATAAGATACTTTTCCCCTTTTCCTATTTTTGATTGTTGATAAAGTAGATGATGCTTCAGTTCATATATAGAAAGGTTAAGCAACTCCTTCCAGGCCATTTATACAAATCTAATTAAAATTTGTGCCTGGCTCTGGTTGGAACTTAGAAATCAGTACCATGAAATCTCCCCTTATTTTGTGGGAGCTCACAAAACAATTGCAGATTTTAGCAATGTCTTAACTAAACACTTAAAAATGTTTAATTTGAAGTTAAATGCCACCTTATTTTAAAAAGTCCTTCTTTGAAACTATATAAGACTTTCATCTTTTGAGGTATTTAACTATTTGCATCAGAGCAATATTTCTTTAATGCCATCCTTCAATAATTTAACACGAAGATGATTTAGAAGGCAGAAATAATTTCCTAAGAGGTACATTAACATTTCAAAAAGAAATATAATATTCTGATTCTTCCCTCAAGTCTAAGTAGGCCAGTTTTATTAATATTGCTTAGGCAAAATGTTGATTAACTTTCCCTACTGTGTAATGTAGAGAAGTCTCACGAACAACAAGAACAAAAGGCAAAGTACTAAAATGCTGGCAACAAGAAACAGATCATGTAATTCACACTCTCCCCCAGCTCAATTCCCAATTGAATGTACAATTAAGGGAACAAAGGGCATACACTCTAAATGGATTAAGAGTTGTGCGGTCATGCATTTACAAGTTCAAACCATATTTGTAAATAAGCCATGTCTGCCAGCTGCTTTTCAAGACTCCTTACAACATACGGGTGTTAAAGGTGACATTTCGGGTCATTTATGATGGACGAATTTTTTTTTAAGAGCAGGTGGGAAAAGGAAAAAAGAATTTGGAAAACTAATTGCTCCACATGAAATAATTGCTGCTGTTTCTATAGAACTGATCTTTCCAATTGCATTTGAAATCTCATTTGATTGTATTGCAATGGTTGGTTAACTATAACAGTGTTATTTCCAACTAAGCCTGCAATATTAATTGTACTTACACATGTATAAACATGAGGGGGGCCTAATTTGTATTTTAATAAGAAGGATCTTTATGTATGGGTTATTAGCATCAGCTTGTTACTGTGTAGGCTTAGCACAGACGTCTAGAAATTGGCCAGTAATTAAACCTTTGAGTAGCTGTTTTTAGCTTCAGCTTCACAGAGAAACTAAATTAGAAGCTGAAATATTTTCTAGTGAAATTGAATGTTATTGAGTGTCAATCAGGATAAATTAGTTCAAATTTAGCTTTAATTATATTTACAATGGTGGACAAAAGTAGGTTTACAGTTGTGAGTATGCTGAACAGAGTTAATAAAGCTATTGTAATAATCATAACCTGCATATGTCTTTCCATGCAAACAACTCTAAACCTACTCTTGCCCACCCATATGTGTGTGTGAGTGTGTGTGTGTAATCACTTTGCCCAAATCACATTATGAAATGTTGATTTAAAAATAGTAATATTAAAAATTTTGTGTTTATATGAATTAAAGTAATACGTACTGGTATTATGTATTTCACTATTTCATCTATCCTATTCATTTCATGAAATTGGATTATTTCTATTGATTGCAGCACAACAGTTATAAACATGTGAGCCATAAAAACATACGTCATTTTTTTTTGGTTATAATGTATAAAGATAAATGCTATTCTAAATTATAATTAGGTGTAGGTCCTGGATATGAAAGAGCTGAATTTTTAGTGATTAAATAGTGGGGGAGTAAAGTGAAAGGGGAAAGCAGTGTTCTGTTTTAAAGTATAAATGAATTAATTTAATAATTGGTCAAAGTGACATATTAGTTTCTCTTAGTTTCTACCTTTGGATGAATTGCCATTTCGAATCAAGAACTTGCATATTTAATTTTGTTGTTGTTGTTTTTTGCAACACTTGTAAATAGGAAAACAATCAATTTTTTACTGCTGCTTTCTTTTAAGATTCTTTTTCAGTATTTCCTCATAATTAAGATAAAGGGAAAGGAGCCACAGTGCAAAATTGACTTACTCCAAAATTGTGGGAAACCAATTCAATAGAAAAGACTCAAGCAAATTTATGGTGTTTTTTTCCTTCTGTTTATTCATACTTATAAATACTCATGGTAAGAGCTTATAAAACAGCAGAGTAGAAAAAAATAAACATGGGGAATAACCCCTATCTTACTTTCTTATGTTGAAAAATAGAAGACATAAAATATTTATTCATTAATAATCTAGCCAATAATATTGTTTTAATTTTTAACAATTTTTAATATTTTCTAATGATCTTCCAGACCTCTATTGTTTTTTACTAGAGGCCCAGTGCACAAAATTCATGCACAGGTAGGGTCCCTAGGCCTGACCGATCAGATTCCTCGCTTCCCTGCCTCCCCACTTCCTCCTTCCCTTGCTGCCCACCCGCATGCCACCACCATGCAGTTTCCTCCACCTCCTCCTTTCCTCACTTCCTCAGCACCACTGTTCGCCCTCAATGTTCCACGTGGCTCCCTGGTGGTCAGTGCATGTCATAGGGAGCGATCAAATTCCCGGTCTCCTGGTTGAACTCCTGAGGGGACACTTTGCATGTTAGCCTTTTATATATATAGATAAAGCCAAGGTCACATTTTAGTACAATAGAACCCCTAAAGATATACGTCATGGTTATTACCCAGATATACGTCATGGTTATTACCCTGGGATAATGCAAACTTAGATCTAAATGAGGCTGGGTATATTTCTTTCTTTTTTTTGCCCCCTCCCCCCCCCCCCCCTCAGGAAGGGAGGGATAAATAGGAAAGGACAGGTATCTGTGACTTAGAAAGTGGAGAGATGGATATTGAGTCTATATTTTTCAAGACTAGTGTGTTGCCTCATTAACCTGGAATTGAACTAATGAAAAAATTGCTAAATTTTTGAGACATTCCTGGAAATGATTCCAGTACTCTAAAAATTCTAGCCATGCAGTGCACCCAGGATCATCCTCATCAATGTTTAAGTTAGAGTAGATTATTGCCATCAGCTGGTGCCAAATTATAGTGTTGAAGAGAGTTTTTGAATTTAGGGATTTTATTAACTTTTTATAACTTGACTTGCATCTTATTAAAAGTTCTCAAATCCTCCCACAACCACATCAAAATTACAACTAAATTACAGAATAGCCATCATTCACAACTGCCTCAAATCTAGCTGAATCATACAACTAGGAATTTAAAGAAGAAGTTACATGGAGACTGGTAGGAGGAGCTGGAGACACAGAATGAGCTGGTGCCACAGCACATGTGGTGGATAAAAATCCGGAGGAATATCTCAGCTGCATATGTCTCCCCTGAGTAGCAAGGTGTTCCAGCACCACACCAGGCCTCACAGCCAAAGGTTCCAGAGCCAGGAAGAGAAGTCTCCATAACTCTGGTTGTAAAAACCAGCTTGGATTATGGCTGAGTGAGAGATAGGGCTGCTGGAGTCCCAGGCAGTTAATCTTAAGGAGCCCATGCAAGAACTTATTGAGACTCACTCCTTCCAAGCTCCAGCACTGGGGCAGAAGCTTGAAAGGAACCAGGGAAATAGGGGAGGAACAGCATTGTCTGGCATCAGAATGAGAGTCAATGGGTGAGAACTTCTTTCTGCCAGACGAAAGTGTTGGCACAGTTTATTGTTCTTTTTTTGAGACCTGCCCCCCTCTCCACAGAGCTGGCAGGATGATGCCATATCTGAGTGTCCATCAACCTGGTTCATCCTGTTTGTCCTTCCCTAGTGATTCCCTGAGATCTTGCCCCAAGCCATTTCCAGTGGTTTTCATACAAATGGCTCATCTGGCTTCTGAATATCCCCTACCTCTTTCTAAGGGCCCTGCACTATTTGCAGCACACCGTGGTTTGCAGTTTGGCCTCTACTGGGCACCTCCATGTCAAGTAACAGCCATCTGCAGATTGCTCTGTGGTCATGCCAGGTAGCCCCGGGAAGTACACAGGTGCTGGCTGGCCTTACATCTCCCAGGAGGCCCCAGAGCCACTGGACCCAATAGACAACTTCAAACCACTCTCTATTACAACCCTACCACCTCAAGGAGCTGCACACTCAAGGGGCAGACTCAGTAAGCACTAAAGCCACCCTGAATCATGTCCAGGGTCGACACCTGCACAGTAGCTGTGCTGTAGTCACAGTTGATCAGTCTGGGGATCTATCCTTCCCAGAGACATTCAGTGACTATGAAGGCTCAGCTACACTAGGACAGTGCACATAGCCACACAGGCTGAGGAGGCTGTGCCACTGGGCCCTATAGGACACTTATTACAACAGGGCCACTTTACCAAGTCTGGTAGATGTAGTATCGCTACCTAATACATAGAAACAAACATAGGGAAGCTGTCAAAACGTGAAGACAAAGAAATAGGTCCAAAATGAGAAAACAGGAGAAATATCCAGAAAAAAAGAGCTAAATAAAATAGAAGCAATAGTGGTTATATGGATGTTCAAGTGCCGGGGTCCAACCCCAGCAGGTCCAGGGGTCCCCAAAGGTGTGGACGGAGTCGGCGAAGAAGGAATGACACGGAGACAGCGTTCAGTTGATCAGCAGCCTAGCCAGGATCTCCAGCCAAGTTCTGGTCTCCATCTCCAGAGAGGTTCTGCTGTTTATTGTCTTGTTACATCCGTATTTATCCCAGTTGATTTTAATCCTGTCAATTTCTATTACAAAGGTTAGGGTGTTTCTTATCTCCATTCCAGGGAGTAAAGATTATGTAGCTTAAGCATGATTGTTTGTAGTGATTAACTACCAGCCTGGCACTTAGTTAAGGAGTTTCATCCCCTCCCTAACTTCAGGGAAAAATTCCTACCTGGGGAAACAACCTTTCTAGGAGAGGCATCCCCTCCCTGACTTCAGGGAAACATTCCTACCTGGGGAAACAACCTTTCTCGGAGAGGTGGCCTTGGTTAAAACACACAGCGCTAAGGGGAGCAAACATATTAAGAACAGTATGCTATATACGCCAGGTCCCTTGAAACATATGCTGTGCAGATGTTTCTTTCCTGCAGCAACTGTGTCAAGCAGCAAGGATAGACCGGCTTCCGGCATTCAAGGAATTCAGTGAAAACTTCAACAGCATAAGAGAAGATATGGAAACTATAAAACAGAACCTTTCAGAAATGAAAGATACATTAACCGAAATGATGAATAATTTACAGTAAATCAACAGTAGAGTAGATGATGTTGTGAATCAATTTATCCAATCAGAATAGCAAAAAATACCCAATCAGAAAAGCAAATAGAAAACAAGGAATCATTCCCCCCCCAAATGAAAATAGTGTAAGGAGCCTCTGGGACAACTTCAAATGTACCCACATTTGCATCATGGGGATACCAGAAGGAGAAGAGAGAGAGAGCAAGAAATTGAAAAACTATTTGAAAAAATAATGACAAAACTTCCATAACTTGGTGAAGGAAATAGACATACAAGTCCAGAAAGCATAGAGTCCCAAACAACATGAAGCCAAAGTGGCTTACACATCATGGTTAAAATAAAAAAATATTATAGACAAGGAGAGGATCTTAAAAGCAGCAAGAGTAGTGCTCAGTGTCTGAGCATAAACCTATGAACCAGAAGGTCACAGTTCAAATCCTGGTCAGGGCATATGTCTGTGTTGCGGGCTTGATTCCCAGTTGGGGTGTGCAGGAGACAGCCGATCAATGATTCTCTCTCATCATTCATTTTTCTATTCTCTTCTCCCTCTTCCTTCCTCTCTGAAATCAATAAAAATATATATATATATATTTTTAAAAGGCAGCATGAGAAAAGCAGCTAGTTATCTACAGAGGAACTCCCATAGACTGTCAGCTGATTTCCCAACAGAAACTTTGCAGGCCAGAAGGGAGTGGTAAGAAATATTCAAAGTGATGAAAAGGACCTAAAACCAAGATTTCTCTACTCAAAAAAGCTATCATTTAGAACTGAAGGTCAAATAAAGAGCTTCCCAGACAAGAAAAACATAATGGAGTTCATCACCACCAAACCAGTGTTATATGAATTGTTAAAGGGTATGTATAGTATCAGATGAGTACAAGATTTATTGGGGTGATCACTTAGTAAGTTATATAATGTCTAATCACTGGAATGTAAACCTGAAATTGATATAATATTATGTTAACTGTAACTGAAAAATAAAAAAATGATTTAAAATGCCCTCATGGAACAAAAAAAATCCAGTGACTCTTCATTTAGCATAAATGGTATACCAGCCCCTTCATGAACTGGCCTCATCTTACTGTGGACGAAAATAGGGGCTCTATGGAAACCCTCACAGGGTGATCTGATCATAAATTCCTAACTGGGCAGGTAAATGGTTGGTAGTCATATCTAGGCACATCACTTTTTACTAAAAGTAAAAAGTATCTTTGCCTTAAACAAATCCTCTCCACTGCTTTTGGAATCTAGGTTAACACACCTTTGGAGTAAGCATAACCACCCCCAAGAGAGACCTAATCTTGTCAAGTATCCTATAATCTAATGTCTGCTTTGCTTTCTTCCACCTCCATTTAATCTTCCTTATGTTCCCTCAATTTAAATGCACAAAAGAAGCTGAAAAACTATTATTCTCCGGAGCATTTGAGATCTTGCTCTGGCATATGTTGTAAGTTTGGTTCAAATAAACTTATAAAAATTCTCTACAGGTTTGGACTTTCTTATGTTGACTTTACCTTTCCTATTTTCTATTTCAACTTCTTCCCAGCAGCTATTAACACACTCCAGAAATGCTAAGCCCCAAACAGAGTAAACTACTTGATGTTTTCCTAGGAGGATATTTTTTTTCCTTCATCTGCAGACCTTTTGATAATTTTTGCCTAGAATTATCTCCTCTTTCTCCCTTATTTCTTCTTGTCTTTCATTTACTCATCCAGGATTTGTTGTCTGTTTTACGTGGCCCTCTAATTCCCAGTATATATTCCTATTTAAGTATGTACTCACTGTATAATTTTCCTTTATCCACTTATTTCCAGCACTAAAACGTAAACTTCTTGGAGATAACAGGTATAGCTAGTGCATTACTAAGAAAACAGTCGTCTATTATAATGCATAACAGACAGTAGCATATATGTAATTTTTTATGAAAAATAATTACTTGAGTCTTGAGTTGTATTTTTAATATAAGCATCAGTGTCAGTTTTACTGGAGAAATAATATTTGCTTGAACTGAAGTTTCTTTTCTTAATATATAGGTCTCCAGCCATGGTTACAGAATACTGGGCTTGGAGTTATGCAAATCTTTCAAATTTTGGCTTTGCTACTAATTTGCAATGAGATTTTAGAAAAATAATCATTTGTTGAATATCAATTTCTTTATCTCAAAACTATTGTCTATGTTAAAAAAAATCAACCAAGTAAATTTGAAGATTGAATTGACTATAAGAAAGGGATTCATGAATTAGGAAGCATCTCATCTAGCAACTACAAGGACCCTGCTGGACAAGGACCCTCCTGGAGTTGTACAAAATGGAAGCTTTTTATATTAAGAAGCTTGGGGAAAGGTAGCTATTAACAAAAAAGTAGAAAAGAAAGAAAAGAAAAGAAAAAAGAAAAAAGGAAAGGAAATGAAAGGAAAGAAAAGAAAAAAGAAAAGAAAAGAAAAGGAAAAGAAAGGAAACGAAAGGAAAGAAAAAGAAAGGAATATTTTTAGACCATATTTAGACTGGGGCATCTTCTTGAGAGGGTGGAATAAGAGAATGGCAAAGGTCTTGATTATACAGATTGGTCTTCTTTCTCTTGGGGGGATGGAGAGGGCCCAGGATACAGATTACTTTACTGGTACTTGACCAGCAAATTCAGACTTGATTAAGATTACATTTCTGGGAGAGACTGGCACTGCAATTAGATCAGGTATTAAATCTAGGTTGGGTATTATGGACTTTTAGCAGGAGTGCCACCATTTGGGGCCTGTGGTTTTCTCTTGAACAGCTCTGTAGTCTCCGCCAGCATAATTATCTCTGTAAGATGCTCAGTAATTATTTTTCTATGTTCCTGTGAGCACTATTTCTCTACCAAGAAGCATATTTTCTAGAAACCCCAAGATTTGACTCAGGTGTTCACAAGCAGGTTGACACAAGTCCCTGGATGGATACTCACATAGTCCATTGAGCATCTGCCAGCTCCCATGACTGTTGTACCTTATTTGCCACCCTTCCCAAATAGCAGAATTATATTCCTGGGCTTCCAAAGTCCCATATCTCTGAGTCCAGTCCTGGAAGAAGTGCAGCTGGGGATTTCAGTAGAGCTAAAATAAAAGCCAGTGTCCAGAATTTCTATCCCATGTTGCAGCTGGGTCCAGTTCAGTATTAGGCTAGTTGTAGTCCATTAGTTCATTGTGTGTGGAGTCCACCATGTGGATGAATGCAGGGGAGCCAAGAGTCAAGTGCAACATGCCAAGAGGAATCGAGAGAGGGAGCTCCTTTGTTTGGGGACTGAATAACCCAAATTTCACACCCTTGTAATGGCCATGCCTATTCTGGCCAATGACCTGTTTCCAGGTGTGACTGACAGGAAGCACCTTTCTGACATGACCCCACCTTTACTGAGCATGCATCTGTCTTACACCCTGTCCAATCACTTCCCCCAGCAATCTGTGAGGAATAGATCCCTGCCTCCCTGGAGAGTGTAAAGCTTTAGCTTTCTGGCAAAGCTGCCCAAATGATATGCCTATCATATTTGGCCTTCGCCTTTGCCCCTTTCCTATTATTATTAATAACGAGGTTAATTACAACAGTATCAGCTGCACCATTATATCTTCCCACCAACAATGTGTAAGTGTTCCAAATTTGTCCTATTCTTGCCAACACTTGTCTAGTTGAAAGACTTTTAAACATAAGATATGAAGCTGTAAAACTCCTGGGCTAAAACATAGGAGGAGCTTTATGACATTGTTCTTGGCAATGGTTTTATGTTACCAAAAGCACAGGCAGCAAAAACAAAAATAAACAAGTGAGGCTATGCGAAACTAAAATGCTTCTGCACAGTGAAGCAAGCAATCAACAGAGTGAAAGACAACCTGCAGAACTGGAGAAAATATTTGAATGCCATATAACCAATAAGGAGCAAATCTCTAAAATATATTTAAAAAATCCAGTAACAAAAAATATCAACCCTATAGGTTTTTAATCACTAGGGCTTTGAACCTAGTTCTCATAGTCCATGTGTCACAAAGTTTCTGAAGAAATCAGCTCATTCATTATTTATAAAGGACTTCTGTCAGTGAGGGCAGAAACACCTTTGTCTGAGAGAGTTTTAGGAGACTTATTCTCATCTCCTCAATGTCCCCATGAACTCTTGTCCATGTATTTCTCCTTTTTTAGGGAATAATCCATTGGCCTTCAGCAAATGAATGCATTAAACAGATTCCTGATAATTTTCCAACTCCTAACCTATATTGCCATAGGTCAGGTTAAGCCCAGAGGACCCTGCTGATACATATACTCATATTCCCAAAGAGCTGTTAGAAATTAAATGAGGTCGTTTATGTAAATATGCCTAGCATTTTGGAATTCTCCAAAAATGATAATTTTAATAGAGGAGGCCAATGTGTTGTTTCCCTCCTGAAACATTTTTTTAAGATACAGAAGGCAAGTGACTGTGAAATGTTAAATAAAAAGGATAATATGGAATCAAAACATCCATTTTGATCAGTTCTGTTCTTGCTCTGAGCAAAATAAAGAAATATTTAGCGATTTTAAGCTGGAAAAAATGTCCTGAAAACATTTCTGCACTCATAGTGTTTGTATGAGTGTTGGAATCTCATTGCCTTACTGCTCACGATTGGTAAAATCTAATACGTTTTACATTTCCACGCTTTTCTTTGAAATTCTCAAGAGTTTTTATGTCCTGAGCATTTTTGTTTTGAAATAAAGAGCATTAGTTACACTCTGAATAGATTACAAAATCCAACTTGCAATACATCTATAATATATATTTGATGGATCCATGCTAACTTCTTTTTCATCATCCTTGTGATGAGTGAAAATGACTAAATCATATATCCAAGATGACTTCAGCCTATTTCTTTGGCTGGAAGGGAAACAAACCAACCTGTCAGAGAATATCAATGTTTCTGTTATGTTATTATGATGGATGTTAATCCTGAGGCTTCCCAGAAGTTTCTCTAGTTTTTACAGGATCTTCTCTGAAATTCTGATTCATAAAGTTAACGCATTAATTTAATAACCTAGATTTTTAATTCAAACATTTCTTCTATCTCACAGGCTTTTAATTCTAAATTCTGGTTCATAATTAGTTACTAGTTTGCAAGGGAGAATGGTGGAAAACATGAATCATTTTATGCCACAAATGAATAATCACATGATAGGCCATTTTCATCAAACTCTATTTTCTTATTTGAATGCACATAGAATAAGCGCCAAAAGGGTGTTGGGAACTGTAGAACATTGGATTCTCTGGCATAGCACTTTTTATGGCCTACTTGCATTGTTTCCTTTCTTAGTACTCTCAAATGTCAAGGGTATTTTGTTGATGATTATAAATTGTCTTGAGTCATACTATGTGACTCACAACAAAAAAGCAGCAATGACAAGAAAAGCCAAGGTCTCTCTTTATAAAAGCACTGCTTGGCCATGTTGAAAGCTTTGTGAATTTAGAATGAAGATGGCAATTGCACTATAATTCATAGCTCTGCCTGAAAGTGCCAAGGAGCCCTATCTCTCAACAGTTTTGAAATTCTTCAGATGTAAAACTCAAGGTTACTGTTGAGCAAATTAAATTAATCAAAATACTTTGATTTCAAAGGGTATTAGATATCTATTTTGTAGTTTGATAGAAAGTATACTTAATCATGTTAATGCCAGGCAGATTGGTAATGTGAAAACAGGAAAATGTAAGCGACTTTCACCTGTAGATAATAGTTTATAAATAGAGGTCTTTGTGAAAAAGCCTAAGCACATTTTCATGAAAAAGGGAAGTTGCTCAGCTTCCCATTTCATTTCCCTTCTGCATCCTGTTTATAAAAGAAAGAAAGAAGAAAAACATTGCAAATGATTAATGCTGATTAATAGCTTAGTTATTAATGTTACATGAGATTGTACAGATGAATCTCTCTTTTGGAGGGAGAAATATTAGTTTATTTATGATTTTTCTAAAAAAATAGTCCTTTCCCCAATTATTTAGATACTTTTTTTAAGAGAGGCAGAGCATATAAATGAAGGAGATATGTAATTTTCTTTTATTAAAAAAAGTCGGGGCCCTAGCCAGTTTGGCTCAGTGATTGGAGTGTGTGTCTGCGGACTGAAGGGTCCCAGATTTGATTCTGGTCAAGGGCACATACATTGGTTGCAGGCTCCATGCCTGGCTCTGGTCTGGGTGCTTGCTGGAGGGAGGCCACCAATCCATGTGTCTCTCTCATATTGATGTTTCTTTCTCTCAGTCTCTTCCCCTACCTTCCACTCTGTCTAGAAATCAATGGGAAAAATATCCTCCAGTGAGAATTAACAACAACAAAAAAGTAGGGTACTGATAAATTACTAGGGATGATAGAGTGAAAGTTGATTACACAGAAAAATCAAGAGAACTGACTTCTGAGTTGCTTGCAGATAGATTTCCCAGCTTCTCCCCTGGAAAAGACTGACATGTGTCTGGAGTTTAACTTGAACTGCTGTCCAGCTGGCCTGCAGCTCTTTATGCAATTTGGTGACAAAGGGCTTCCTGCCGGGATACCTGATCCAAAAGTAAAGAGAAGTCAACAAAACAAGTAATTAAATAGGTATCATTTGCACTGATTGTCCCTAAATTTAAAAGCAATGTTTACTGAATTAAAGCAAAAGTGGCGACAGTTGATTGCATGGTGTGCCAACATATTTTATGTAAATTTATTTTTTTAAATCATGCCTTTAACTAATTTGTAATTACATCTTGGTGTGCATTTAATCTCCTAAATCTTACATATTGCCAATTTGTCTTTGATTATATAAACATTAATTTGTAGTCTTAAGCCTCTTTTTTTAAATTTCATGTTCCCCAAAATTGTTTGAGGGTCAAATAAAATACCTAGTGAACATCAGCAGTATCTAAGCAAACATACCATGCTGAATGTATTTATCCAAATAGTATTTTGCTAATGTACTTTGAGTGTGCTTCTTGACTTTTAGCTTTCTATCTTGGCTGCCCTCTAGTGAAATACCCAGTAATGAAGACAGTGACTTGTTATACCCTTTCTTCATGCTGATGGAAACTTATATTATGTATATTGCCACCCTGTGATTGTCAATTTTTTTATTTATATAATCTGCATTATACTTGGGCTTGTTGGCCATAATTAGTCAGGGAGATTTGAAAAAGCAGAGAGACCAATCTGGAGAAACTTCTTGCTTTGATTTCCTTTTGCTAACTGCAAAAAATAGCATTTCAGAACCTCACCAGGAAGAAACATTGTGATTCAGAAGTTGAGAGTTTTGGGATTTAGTGTTTCCATACTATGGATGCTTCTCGTGTTTATCATCATATTTATTGAATATTCACAATTTAAAAATATGTAGTATACTAACTTAATGTTACTATATAAATACAGGGTATGCATTTCCTCTGGAGGAAATTATGTAAGCTGCAGTGTTAGATAGACTTACATTCAAATTCTATTTTGCTATTCCCTATGTAACTCTGAGAAATTGGCTTACCTTCCTGAACCTTTGTTTCCTTACCTATAAACTGTAATAATACACATCTCCTTAATATTTGAGGTGAGCAATTCATGAGGTAGTATGCTTCCACATTAAATTATCAATAAATGGATATTATTTTCATTATTATTATTCATACTTTGTTTTACAAAAGATGACTCTACAAAGATCAAATTCAGTGCAATTCTTTTCAGTATTTATGTGAGCATATAGATGTTTTATGTATATGTTGTATCATGCTTTTCTTTACTAGGAAGAAAAATGGGTGCTGGTAATCTTAGGTTCTCTGTTCTTTACACTACAAAACACATTTCTTAAGAATTTCACTTAAAGTTTGGGCTAAAAATATAAAGAAATCTTAAAGAATGGTATTAGACTGTTGTCTATTTTCTGTGTGTACAAATATACTCATCAATTATGGAGGTATGTATATATAGAGAGAGAGTGAGAGAGTGGCTGTTTGAAGAATCCTTTTGTGTTTGCTAAAAAAATATTTTGAAGAACATGTCCTTCAAGCTTTGGTTATAGGAAGAAGTTTCTGTCTCAAAGCAAAAGTCTCATTTATCCTTTTCATCAGACAAGGAGAATAATGCTACGACCATAGTTTCCTTCTCTCACAGTCTGTCAGGAAGCTCATGGCTGAATTTTCAATGCTTAATCACATAATTGCAGGTTCTTAACATATATCCTTTTTCTCCTGATAAGGTTTTTTAAACAATTATTGTGTTTGAAATATTTATTTTAACAGAGCTCTTTCATACATGTTTTGTAGTTTCCTCTAAGAATGGAATAATTTTCTTAAAACAATGATGCTTATTTAGAGCTTTAAAATCTCCATCAGAGCTTTTCAAATACAACATTTTGATATCCCTACACACAATCCAGTAACAAATCAATGACTCGTCAATTAAAAGTCAGTGGATGGCCATGCAAACATCAGTGAACTGTTGTTAAAAGTTTTAAGTTATTGGAATTTGTAAAACTGATGTTTGTCACAAATAAATATATATTATACACATAGAGATCCAGCAATCCATTAACATCCTTTTACATAATTTGTCAGTTTTAGATACTAGAGTTCCAAGAGTTATTTGAACAAGGATTAAAAAAAAAAAAGTTAAAATAAGCAACTTGCAATTGAGCAATTATCTTAAATGTATGAAAATTTGAGTTTAAGTCTTTAGTGACTAAACTAACTTATAAGAAACAAAATCTACGAAGCAAATCTATATTTATTGTATGAATTCTGTGTAATTAATCACATGGTTGTCCAGCCTACTTTATTTTGTTTATACATGATTAGTTTGACTTTAGTTTAGAAATTATAAGGACCCAGAATTTTTATAGAGGATAGATCTAAGTCCTTTTCATGAATTCCTGGGGAAACTAGACTTTCTCATCATGGCATCATCAACAACAAAGTAACTGGTGGCAACAGGCAGAATTTGGTGTACTTACCCCTTAAAGTGCTTGGTTTGCTGGTTCTACCATGTCAGTCTTTTCCAATACCTTTGACATCAAGAATGGCCTCTATCTGGGAATGGTGTTCTATTTGACCTAAAGTGTAAGTTTAGAGGAATCACAGGATCGATCGACAGTTTGAATGTAAGTGGGTAACTACCTGCATGTTCAGGTCATGAAAGTCGACATAGGTGATCTGTGAGAAGACAGCCATGTTTCTCTATTATTAGTTTTAGCAAAGCATCCCAAAATAATAAACTGCTGCTGAATTATCAGTGCACCTGTTTTGATGATTCCTTAGTGGATTACAAAATGAGAATTAAAAGAACAAGACCAGGTAATTATCTGTGTGAAACTGGAAATGCCATTTCCACATACAATGCATTTGACCAGAGATTTACTTCAACTTTGAGGAACAAATGCTCCTTGGCCTTTCGGGTGGTTTTTAAAAGACTAGAGCAGTTTGTGATTTGATGTCATTTGAGATCATTGTCCAGATTTAATTTCAAAGATAGTAATTAATGCATCCTCCATCTCCAGAAAAAATTCCCGCAACAATAATTTTAAACTTGTCAGAAATCCTATAAAATATTTTTAAATTATGTAATAATATCTTACAAATTTGGGTTGCTACATTTAGCACATGAAAGTACAGGATGCCCAGTACATTTGAATTTCAGATAAACAAACATCATTTCTATAAGTTTGGAACATTCTTTTACTAAAAAAAAAAATTACCTGAAATTAAAATTTAATTGGGTACTCTCTATTTTATTTGGCAACGCTATAGTATAAATACCAATATTTTCTCAAGCTCTTACATGAAAATTCTTAGCTGAAGCTTTCTTAAACTTTCTAAATTTTTTAAGACCTGATTTCTGCTTTGAGCAATCTCTAAGCAATTTTTAAACAAAACTAGGCCAATTCCATAACTGTGATTTTTGTACATGTACTTGATCTTGACAGAAAAGGACATTACGTATAGTGATATTTATCAGCTTTGATTAAACAAATTTAGGTTTATCTTGCACTCTGAATATAACTTGAAAATTTTTGCTTTTTGAGTAAAATTTGGGTGGTAGTGTTTTTGATCTGCTTTCATTTCACTTATTTCTCTGGGGTGTTTGTAGAGCTGCTATATTTTTACTAAACAAGTAATCCATAAAAGTAACCAAAATCCACAGCAGAGTGGAGGAAAGAACACAGCCTTCTCATTTTGTGGAGAGGAAATTGTGTTTGCAGAGGTTAATTAGCTGCTAATATATTCTCTTCAGACTTCTCACCTGGCTATTGACTTTGAAATTTCTTGAGTCCTTAAATGTAAAATATTTTTCATACTGAGTTTCTCATGCACTAGGAAAGAAGTCAGTGTGATCAAAAGATGAATACACTGATGTGTTCCTTTGTTCAGTAACACATCTGGAAGCACAGTTTAAAATGTAGACAACTCTCTAATTGTCTCGGCTTCTCTGCAATATTTATGCTCTCCACTGAAGTAACCCTTGTGATTAGAATAACTTCATTTAAGCAAGTCCTTTAGTTGGTCAGTTAATATGTTATCTCAATTTCTTATTTAAAACTACTTAAATTTTATTATTTATACTTAACCAAAATAAATATCTTTTTTACTTTTTATTCAATGTTTCAACCTTTTCTTATTCTATTTGTATAATTATATTACTGAAACAAGTATCTAAGTAATTGTACATTAAACTGTAAACTTCATTAAAATTGTGTGAAACAGTTATAAGGTAATTTATATGCTATATAATATTAGAATTTGTTATATATATATCTTTAAAATTTACAAAGTTATTTCAGATAAATTATAGCATTAAATTATCACTGCAACCCTTTGAAGTTGGAGTTCTTTGTCCAATTGATAAATAAGAAGACAAAACAATTTTGAATAGGTTAATTTGTTTGCTTGCTAACACAGGCTAAGAATTGCACCAAAGAATAAAATTCAGATTTTTTAATTTGTCATTTAGTGCATTTGTATTACATCATGCTGCCTCTGCTTGGTTACAACTTTGTGTATAATATTTAGAAAAAATATAAAGGTTTTATTTAATGCTCCCAAGAAAAATGCATATTTTTTTCTAAATAATTATACATTATGACAATTAAAATGAATAATTTGTAAAATTATTCTGGAGAATTAAGCATGGTCCACAGAGTTCCTTTACCCTGTCCTTCCTTTTTAAAAATTTGAGTGAAAGATGAAATGCAGTATACAACTGAACTAGGACTATGTTGGGAGTCTTGGATTCCTTGAGAACTTTTTTGAATTGTGGCGTCTATAATAATTAACACTTTAACAATTATGCATGTTTTAATTAGAGTCAAGTTATATCTGAATCAGTGAACAATTTGAATTTAGAAGCTCTTTGAAATACAACTTAATTAAATATAATTCCTAAAACTAGGCTAATGAAGTTCAAGCTATTAGGAATTTTTATTTGTTTTCAAAGCATTTATATGTTATTCAAATGGAATGTCATGCTTTTTAAATTTTCAGAATTTATTTCATTTATTTTCTTCTGCAGTAGCCTTTTTTTTCTTTGTACTGTTAGTAAAATTATTTTTACAGAGAAGTGGAACAAATTTAAACTTTATCACCGTAAAAAAACACTCTGATTTCTATTAGTTTCAACACAAATGCATGGCATTTCATGATATTAATGAAAGATAGCAGTGGTTGATCTAGAGCAATTATTTTATGCCATAATGGAGAGACTGCCAGATTGGTATGAATAAAGGGGTTGATTTAATCTAATATGAGGTTTTTATTTCAACACAGGCATCCTCAGAAATACGGTTATTATGTTTCAGAGATAAATGGATATACTTTGACTTGACCTTTTAAGATATAATGAAAAATAATGATGCAGAAGTTCTTACACTTTTACATGTTTCTACAGAAATATTTCAGAGAGATTTCAGCTAAAAAAAAGAAAGAGAGAGCTTTCTCTTTACCTTTCAGAATTGAAAGATGTCTAAGTTCTATTGGGTGTTCACTTGAGAAGAGAAGTAATCACAGACTTATTGTGAAAAATGGAGGAACACAGCTACTAGGTCTTCTGTGATCTAAAGCAAAAACAATTACTCAGTGAAAACATAAAACTATATAGGTGGAAAGATTCTAGGCTATATTTGTCAACTAACTCATCATTTTACAGATGAGGAATCAACGCCTAAAAAAAGTCACACTGCTAACTAGTCACTGCTTAAGCCAGGGGTGGTCAAACTTTTTGACTCGAGGGCCACAATGGGTTCTTAAACTGGACCGGAGGGCCGGAACAAAAGCATGGATGGAGTGTTTGTGTGAACTAATATAAATTCAAAGTAAACATCATTACATAAAAGGGTATGGTCTTTTTTTTTTTTTTTTTTTTTTTTTAGTTTTATTCATTTCAAACGGGCCAGATCCGGCCCGCGGGCCATAGTTTGCCTGGCTGGCTTAAGCACTTTAAAGTCATTTATTGATTTAGTTATGCTCTCAATAAATATCTCTAAAACACTCCCTATGTGTCTATAGTAGATGTTGTGGGCCCCCTGCCCACATCTTCTGAACACACACACACACACACTCCTCTAGCTTTCTACCCAAAGCATGTGCATATCTCTGCTTGAGGGCTTTCTCTGGTGGCAAGAATATGTGGAAGTGAACACTCTATACTCAGAGAGAGAGAGAGAGAGAGAGAGAGAGAGAGAGAGAGAGAGAGAGATTGATTGATTATTTGGTTGCCTTCCCAATGTGTCCCAAACCTTTTGATGTACATGGCATGGCTTTCTGTAGCAGGCCCATGTTCCACTTGCAATAAGCCATGCTCTAGCCGGATACATTTGTTTACTTGAGGTGAATGGTGAATGGACACATTTACTAGACCTAGTCAGTATGAATTTAAAATTACAGTAATACATATAGAAAAATTTTCTGTGAAATTAATCTTTTCATACAGACTTAATTTTAATGTGTCCACATAAGTAAAAACTAATTTGTCAATTTTTTAACATAAGCATTCTGAAAACCTACTTTATTGTATAACAGACTTTCAGCTTCAATGGATACCCCTTCGTTCAAATTAGTTTGTTATATTGAGGTTTTACTGTAGTTATGTTCTCATCATGCCACCAATAAAAATTAAAGTTCAAGCAAATACTATTAACTGTTAGTATTAGGAATTAGAATGGAAAAGAGCATTGTGGGGAGTGTGGTATTTGTATTAGTGCTATCAGTTGTCAGAGTTAGAGACCACATTCTAACTAGCTTAAAAAATAATAAATTATTGGTTCTATAATTAAGAAGCATGGAGATGGAGGGAATCTCTGGCACATCAGCTTTTAAGCAGCTTATCTTTCACGACCATAACTACTCCTGGAAAATGGAATATTTTGGGGAAAGTTATAGAGAAAAGTTGTAAGTGGACAGATTCAGGCACCTGTAATGTCTGTCATTAGAGGAGTTGTGTTGTCAGCCAAACGGAATCACATCATTGGAAGAAACAGTTTTTCAGATAGTAGCATTTCCAAATAGAAGAAAATTAACCAAGCAAAGCAAATCCACATGTTTGCTTATCCTAGGTTTTACATTGTGAGCACTGCTGACTTACTCTGTATGAGGGCTTCCTGTGTCATTTTCTCCATCAGAATTCCACAGTTTGGGTGTTGGGATGGATAAGCAAACTTTTGGTTTACTAAGGTTGGGCAGGAGTTAGTGAGAACTGATGTGTGAGAAGTGGGTTTGGAAAGAGTGCATAGAATCATGGAGAAGTTTAGAGCAACACATGTAATGGATAGGATGCATACTGACCCATCACTTACCTCCCATTTGTATTAGACTTCCTCAAAAATGTACCTCATCTAATTGATCCAATTAAAAATACTAACAGAAATTAATCATTTTATTTCTTCACTCTGGTACATGGAGTCTTTGAATAAATAACTAAATGAATTAAATAGACTCACAGCATACTAACTGACCTAAGGAAATAAAACCATAATAATTTATTTGGATTCATATAAGTATCAGATAAAACTAACATAAATTCTATGGATAATACTGATTTTTCTTCTTCAATATATAAAATAATAGTTGATAACATATACATGTCACATATTGTGTGCCAGGCACTGTGCTAAACTTAATCAGTTGTGTTATTATCTCCTGGTACATAATATTCATGTAGGGTTGTCATATGACTCAGTCCATTAATCTGGTAACATTAATCTCTAGTTTGACTTGTGTCGGCCTTTCCTTTCCTTTTTATCTTTATAAACAATGTACTCATACATTCTAAACCTCACACAAATGTAATGACACACAAATATTTTTTTTCTCAAAGACTATTGTCTTCAATTTACTTCATCTACTTTTAGCTATATTTGAAAATGTGCATTCCATTCACATTCTTCCTCCCATCTCACCCCTGCTCCCATGCATGCACACCCAGCCACACTCACACCCGCACAAGCACACTCACATGAGTTCCTGAGTTCTTTTATTCACACAGGGCTGCAGTGCTGCTGTTTAGCTCATCCCGTGTACCGTGGTTTACTTGGGCACAGTCAAGAGCAGTGGTGTATGGTTACCAGGTCAAATTGGTACAAAGATATATTAACCACAACATTTGAGTTATAAGTGATTTGAGCTAAATTATGGGGCTCTTTGTTGGTAGGAATTATTAACATAACTCATTTATAGATAAGAGAATCCTTAATGCTTATCTGATTGACTTCATATTTGGAACCTAACTAAGAGTGATTAAAAATGACCACAATAATAAGACTTAAACAAAATCTTTAGCAGACAATTCAGTTGCCTGAAATGTGTCAGGTGGTGGATCATTGTGCGGAGCCAAGGATATTGCCAAGAAAAGAGCATTACTAAATTGGACGGGGCGTTAATCTCTATTTGAATTTTGAATGTGTCATATATTTCAGATGTTGGCTATAAAATCCTAATTTTCTGTTCCAATATTTAAATCATATTTCTGGCAGCATCTTACTTCCATGTAGAAGCTTTGTACTTATGCTTCAAATTTTTAACATCAACTATTCATCAGAGGCCAACTTTTATAGGCAAGTGGCATGCAAGGGACTGTCACTCAGAGCGCCATTTTAAAGATGGAATGGTCTATTTTGCCCAGATTTAATTTTTGACTCCCAGTAGACGCTAGGAAACTGAAGTAATTTATCTCTCAACTTGCTAGGGGATGTCTTAAATTTCAGTAAGCAGCAGTATTATATTAGCATAGACTATTTGGATAAATTTGTTTGAAGGAGATAATAAATAACTAAACTACTTGGTTAAAATCAGAAATGAAACAATTTGTTCTTGTCATCTGGTGGTGCTTAAATTATGACAAATAGCTCTCCAAAGGTCTAACCCATCTACAAATCTCCTTTGAGGCCATTGCTAGCTTTATCCTATCATAAGGCATGGAATACACTGAAATCCACTGAAAACTTCTGTGTTTGAGTTAGAAATAACTTCCAAGGTCATGTTTAATAATTTGCATAAAAAACATTTAGCCAGAAGTATGTTAAAGAAGATAACTCAATTTTATAATATGTGCCTGTGCTAATTAGTTGCTATGCTAATTAGTTGAAATATTAGAAGATACTGATATAACTATGTACTTTCTGGAGAAGGGACTGAGGGAATTTTGAGTAATAGGATAGATAAATGATTAAGAAACACACACATGCACATTTGCAAATACACATACTTGAACTGAACAAAATGGGGAAACTTTTACAACAATCTGAATTTCTTAATTTTCACCTATTTTGAAACCTAGGACAGTTGATTTATGTGGTCATGTCATCCAATGACAAATAAGAGTTATTCTTCAATTTCAGCTACCTCAAAGTCTTGCCACATGTGAGTTGTGATGCGAGAACTTGCTCCTTATGGTTGGAGGGGAGTCTTCATCTTTGTTTTCTAAATGAAGCACAGAGTGAAGTCACCCAAGTTGTAGAATAGTTGGGGACTGTCTCCCTCTGTTGGTCAAAAGATCCCAAAGTCTCTATAGGGTAAAGGGAGAAGGAATGCAGCTCATTCTTTTGCCTCTTCTTTAATTATACCCCCTCAGGACATACAGCTGTCTTTACACTGTTTCTTAATTTTGTTTTAGCACGGAATTCATTTTAAAAATATTTTTTATTTATTTCAGAGAGGAAAAGAAAGGGAGAGTGAGAAACATCAATGGTGAGAAAGAATCAACAACAGTTGCCTCCTGCATGCCCCACACTGGGGATTGAGCCTGCAACCTAGGCACGTGCCCTAATATCCCAGTTCATAGGTCAACACTCAACAACTGAGACACAAAAGCCAGACACACAGAGTTTGTTTTAGCTAAAATCCATCCCTATAAAAACATCGGGACATAGAAACAGTGCTGACTCAGTGTGAATTGTCCAATATTCCTGAAAGTTGTCCTTTATCCCAACCTGGTTAAGATTGGTTCTGGATATATTTTGGTGCTTCCATGATTTGAGTCATTTGATTTTATACTTATTTAGTTTAACGAAGATTCACATTCTTTCTTTTTCATGTTAACAAGTAATTTAAAATACTTGTATTGAAAATCGTCTAAACAAATATAAATGGAACTACATCTATATCTTGTTTCATTGGAAGCAATTTAGTTTTTAAAAATTCTTGTTATTTAGATTTTGAAATATTATTTGTAATATTAATTGTAGTAACACATTGACCTTACATTTATATGTTTTTCCAATGTTGATTTTTTTGTATTTTCTTTTTCTTTTTTGATTTTTCAATTATAGTTTACATTCATTATTACTTTGTATTAGTTCCAGGTGTACAGCTCAGTGGTTAGAAAATCATATACTTTACCAAAGTGTTCCCCTGATATTTCCAGCTGCCACCTGACACCATTTGTAATTATAACAATATTATTCACTGTATTCATTATGCTATACTTTATATCCTCATGACTATTTTATAACTACCAATTTGTATTTTTTAATCCCTTTATCAATCAAAACATCTCTCATTTGGCAATCATCAGTCTGTTCTCTGTATGTATGGGTTTCTTTTGGTGTGTTTGTTTCTCCTTTAAATTCCATGTATACGTGAAATTATATGGTATTTGTCTTTCTTGAACTGACTTATTTCACTTAGCATAATAGCCTCCAGGTTCATCCATGTTGTTGCAAATGGTAAGATTTCATTCTTTCTCATGGCTTAGTAACATACCTTTATATATATGTACCAGAGGTTTTTTATCTACTTATCTACTAATGGACACTTAGGCTACCGACAAATCTTGACTATTGTAAACAATGCTGCAATGAGCATAGGGGAGCACATATTATTTTGAATTAGTGTTTGGATTTCTCCAGATATATACCCAGAAGTAGAATTGCTGGGTCATAAGGCAGTTCCATTTTTAGTTTTTTTGCAGTAACTCAATATTGTTTTTCCACAGTGGCTGCACCAATCTGCATTACCATCAACAGAAGCTGCACACATCTTAATGTATATTCTTATATACAGAGCTAATATATATTTTTATATAGCAAAAGAGATAGTTATAAATGAAATTGATTTATAACTTTACAGTTTCACCAAATCATGTTTTTTTTCCCCTCAAGCTTACATTTAAATTTTTTACTGAGCCAAATAATTCTGATACTATAAGCCACACTAAAACAAATCACTGCAATATTCCATAAGAAAGTATGATTAATTGAGACTGGAAACTATTTTTATGTAGAAAAAATTTATATAGCCAAAACTGGTTTGGCTCAGTGGATAGAGCGTCAGCCTGCGGACTGAAAGGTCCCAGGTTTGATTCCGGTCAAGGGCATGTACCTGGGTTGTGAGCACATCCCCAGTGGGGGATGTGCAGGAGGCAGCTGATCGATGTTTCTCTCCCATCGATGTTTCTGACTCTCTATCTCTCTCCCTTCCTCTCTGTAAAAAATCAATAAAATATAAAAAAAATTATATAAATTCAGTGCCCTGTGAATGTTTAAATTTTATAGTCCACCTGCCATGTAGATGAAATGGGGTGACAAATTAAATGCACCATTATCTTTTCTCCAAATTGTTACATGGACCTATCCTTGCTAACATTGATCAGTGGCGCTTTTCTTTTAGGTAAAATAAAGGACTAATGAAATGTGCATGCTATCCATGCAAGTTTTGAGGTTTGGGAAAGGAAAGTGTATTTATAAAAAATGTTTCTAGGCCAAAAGCAATGTCACATTTATTGGAGAAGAAATTTTGTTGTAATGCAGTGGAAGTGACACTATTGTTTTCCTTCACATTTATATTTTGACCATGTAAGAAATTGACCTTGTATAAAAAAAGAGAGCTTTTTAAAAAAAGAAATGTGCCCTAGCTGGTTTAGTTCAGCGGACAGTGGGTCGGCCTACGGATTGAAGGGTCCCTGCTTCGATTCCAGCCAAGGGCACATGCCTGGGTTGCGGGCTCAATCCCCAGTAGGGGGGCGTGCAGGAGGCAGCCAATCAATGATTCTCTCTCATTATTGATGTTTCTATCTCTCTCCCTTTCTCTCTGAAATCAATAAATAAATAAATAAAATAAAAGTAGAAATACAAATTACCCATTTTAGAAGGGGTATAAATATTTGACATGTAGTATTATTTTGTGATTAATGTGTTTTTCATAGTTCACATAAAAGAAAAAAAGCCAGCTTTTTGAATTACATGTATTTCAAAGTCCCGAAAGACTTGTACAAATGTATGAAATTTAAATAAACTTGGCAATATACCTTTTTCAATAACAGTTTTAGAAGGAGTACAGAGGTTCTTAAAGAAGAGGTAATAGGGTTTTGTATAAAATATAGCACAGTAAAAGAGGGAAAGGCATTTGGAAATTCTCAAACCCAATTTTCTGTATGTTAGTTTTTATTTTAATTTCCAGCACAGTTTATCTAAATATAATCAAAATACTTAGTTTGAGTGAAAACTAGCATTTCTTTATCATACTTAACCCTCCTCTGGGACTGTAGTTGATATACTGAATCTCAAGTTTAAGGATTAAATTATCTTTATTTGTTATATGTGACAATGTGTGACACATAAGGAAAAAGCTTGCTAATAAATTTAGTCCTTTAATTCAAGTACCATGTACCAAGTGTAGTCCTAGACACAAGTGGCTTTATATAATTAATCTGTATCCATTATTTTACCAAAAGTATAAGGGTAGGTATGTTTGCTTATATTGTGTCTCCCTTGGCAGAGCAGTATGTACATATGGGTATATAAAGAATGTTGAAAATGATGATACTGAACTGCATGAAATTTAATACAGTTTCAACACCATTCAATTTTGAAATATAAGGAAGCAGTTGGAAGAAATAAAATCTAAAATGAAGATAAACTTATTCGGTACTTTAACTTTTGATGGACTCCACATTTTAAATTGAAAATTGTCTCCCAAGTATAAGTTACAGGGTTGCATGAGGGATCAATAAGCTAGTAATTAGATTTGGGTCTCAGGTGAATTCAGATGGTAATGATGAGTTCTGATTTTGTATTTTAACTTTGCTTCAAAACTAATGCTATAAGAAATGTTTCAGGAATTAGAACTTACATGCATGGTAAAAATCTCTAGCTACTTAATTATTTTAAAAATCATTTAATGGTAAGTTAAAAAGTGTTATTGACTCTATATGAAATACATTTGAACTCCTGGGTTTCATTCAGTGTTATGAATCATGATTTCATGTATTTGTCTATATAGGGTTTGGTTTGGTTGTTTGGTCTTCTGAGACACCTATATGGTATGTTTCTTATATAAAAAGGAGGCAGGTTCTGTGACAAATAAATCTGGGAAACAAAACAAGATCTACTTTCCTCTTGGACATTTATAATATACATACATGCATACACTGAGGCTCTGTGAGGTCCTGCTGAAAAGAGACAATTCTGTCTATTTTTATTCTAACGTCATGACCATAGAATACTTTTGCCTATGTAACATTTATTATGGCTTGAAGAGCTAGAATTTTTTTTTTGGGGGGGGGGCATATTTTAAGAAATATTAATCTAGTCTATTTTTTCCAAGTAATTTCCTTCAAATATTTTTTGTACATTGTGTTTTCTTTTAATGGAATTTTATAGTGTCCATATTTGTAATTAAGAGGTACAGAAAAAAGCAATTTTTACATAGTACTCATTTTACTACTGGAGACAAACAGAAAATGGACTGTATTTTCGATCACTTCAGGAGAGGAAAGGAAATTGAAATGGATTATTTTTAAATTGCATGGTTCTAGCCTCTAAGACTCAAAGAAATGTCCAAAATTATAAGACAAAATTTATTCTTGAGGAGCCAACACACTTATTCACCACTTTGGTAGAAATGGAAAATATCAGTGTGTTAGATAAATACGTATTTTTTTAAAGTCATAGTTTTAGCAAACAATTAAGCAACTTGTATTACATTTTTCTTGAATTATCTTATCATTTGTGGTTTAGGCTGTGTGTGTGGGTATGTGTGTGTGTGTGTGTGTGTGATATTTATCTGCATTATTAAATTTTTATTTTTTCTTGACAAATTGTTCTCACACTTACACTGAGATATTTTCCCTCAATGCAAAATGTGCTTTTCCAATCTCACTGATATAGTGTTTTAATATGTTCTTTGAAAATATTGGCTAATCTTTATGGATCTTTGTGGAATATATTCTGAAAGGAATATTATGGGGGGAGTTAATAATTAAAGTATAAATCAAATGTATTTAGTGTTTTATCCTGTATATTTTTATTTTTACTCAAATTAATAAAGCATTCATTTTTATATTTTTTATAGAGTAATGAAGTTGTCTACTACAATGCAAAGGACGATCTGGATGTGAGTATTAACATTTTACATTAAATTCCAAGGTGAACTTAGTTATACTGGGATGACTGATTTTTTAGAACAAGTTGACTTAGCAGGTTTAGTATTTCAGAAAATGCTCCATAGCAGAAGAAAAATGCCAATTAGACACAACAAGGTAATGATGGATTTTAGTGCTTATGTGATCTTTAACAACTTATTGTTGGTATCTTCCTAAGAAGAAATGCCATATGTTTCTCTGATCTGAACTCACACTGTACCCTGTTCAGACCTCGGTTCACTGCACTGACTTAAATTCTCTATACTCCATTAGCATTGTTGACAGAGATTGGGTCCCATCCATCTCTATATCCTGGCTCCTGTCACCACGGTCACTAGGCATGTCTACTCTGGCCTTAACTGCATACACCAGGAAAAGCCATTTACTTCAACTATAGTGTTAATGACATTCTGGAAGCTGAGCAACCACTAGCCTGCCTATTCAATCTTTGAAGCATATTATGTGCTTAATATGCCTTTTAAATAAATATCTCTAAAGTACATGTTCAAATGACTTCAGAACATGATTATTTTAGCTCAAATAAGTTAGTTATAATAATGAACAGATCAGGACAGATTAGGGACACAATGGGACAGATTAGGGACCCATTTTCATTACTTAGATATGGTATAAACATTTATAAAATTATATACCAAGATTTACACGTAAGTCTTAAGTTCTATTGTAGTTGATTTTTGTTATCAGAAAAAATATTTATATACACTTATTTTTTATCCAATGTTTTTTGAGGGCCTCCTATAATTTAGGTATTCTTCTAAGAGCTTGGAGTATATTAAAGAAAAGATTAAATAAGTATACTATAATTATTGTTTGTTCTCAGACTTTTTTATCTGAATCAAAAAATATATTATATTATATATATATAGTTATTATAAGTGAACCTATTGAATTCGTCCTCCTTTTGACTTTTCCCATGCAAAAATGTCTAGTATTACTGTGGGTTATAATTATGCCTAGAACCAGGATACATTCTCTTCTTTAGGTCATGAGTTGAGCTATAGCAAATTAAATAAAAGTCTCTTAATAGGAATTGATATCAACTATATTTGATATCAACTTTTAAATTTAAAACTTATAAGTGATGGTTATCACTTAGAGAAATTATTTTTCATTTGTTTATATATATAAATGACTGTTTCAGAATAAGTGGTTAAGAGTGTTGTGTAGTGGAAAGAGCATTACAAAGGAATCAGAGACTTTCATGCCCCATCCAGCCCTAAAAATGTAGTCTCTCACAGGGCATTAAAACTATCTAAATTCAGACTGTTTCCCCACATTCTACAGCTGACTAAGTGATCCATAAATTATTTCCAGTTCTGTGTAGTCTTAGAATCCTGCTAAAATAGTCAAGTTTGCTGGATTTAGGCTGTTTCATGTAAAATTTTTGAGAATTTATAAAGAACTATAAGATTGTTTCATACTTCATTAAAACTTTTTATGGAGATGTTCAAAGGGCTTTAATATTAGTCTTGTAAACCCTTAAACATTGAATAAAAATGAACCATATTTTATGATTAGCCTCTGGGTTTGGCTGTTACGGAGAAACCTAAAGTAATAGTGGTGAAAACAAGACAAAAGTTTATTCTTCTTTCATGTACCATTCTGTGTACAGGGCTTAACATGGTAACTCAATCATCCAAGGCCCAGGGTCCTTCTCATGTTTTCTCTTCTCAATATACTTTTTCATGTTGTTGCCCAAGCATGATGCTTCAGTATTCACAATGATTTTTGCATTCTAGATAACTGGAAGGAGACAAATGGCAATGGAGGGCATGCTCTTTGCCTTTAGGGGGATGTTCAGGTGCATACATCACTTCTATCTGCACCATGGTCCACAACTTAGTGACTCGTTTTGCCTATTTGCAGTAGAATATGGAATATAATCCACCCCTATCAGATAGGCATCTACCCAAATAAAAATATGGGGTTCTATTACTAAAGAGAGAACAGGGAGAATACTAACTAGGAGATAGTTTCTATGAATATCTTCAAATTACTCTTCTGACATATTAAAGTTAATGCCCAAAGTCTACCCAATCTTAGTGACGTCTGTGATCTAATATAGTAAAATTCTTCAACTTGGCACTGAGGAAAAATTATTTTTCACAGCAAAATGTTTATAAATTATGTGATGTATTTTTTTCTTAATGTTTTGATTACTGTGATCAAATTGTTTTCTGCAATAGAAATATTTACAATCTTACAGTGAAAGGAAGTTAAGACATCGAAGTAAATGTAACACTTTGATATTCTACTTTAGAATTTTCAGTGGTTATAATTTTCTTAAAGACTTGCTTATCTGATGAAGTCACATTTCAGTGGATGATGAAATTTACTCACCCTAGCCAAAAGTTTTGCAATATAGGTTGATTTAATTGACTGCCATACTCAAAACTTTATACATGTTGTGCTTGATTATTTTATATATCGAATTCTCACAAATCATAATGCGATCTCGTTCTGATTTGAATTGGCTTATTATCACTGTTCTTTTAGGTCAGGGGTCCTCAAACTATGGCCCGCGGGCCACATGCAAATACAAATATTGTATATGTTCCCGTTTTGTTTTTTTACTTCAAAATAAGATATGTGCAGTGTGCATAGGAATTTGTTCATAGTTTTTTTTTTTTTTAACTATAGTCCGGCCCTCCAATGGTCTGAGGGAGAGTGAACTGGCCCCCTGTTTAAAAAGTTTGAGGACCCCTGTTTTTTAGATGATAATTTTCACAAATTCCACAGAGCCAGATGCATTATTAAAAATTGTGATAGTACATTATCTAATGTGCTTTTATACATCACTAATATCTAATGAACAAATGCACTGATTGGAGTACTAAATATTGAAGCAACACTGTCAATTAATACATTTGTCCTCATATATTTGAATGATGCTATAAATATCTGAGATGTAAATAAAGTTTCTATTTTAAGTATTATACCTCCTACAGGAGTCTAAAAAGATTGTAAATCTCTAGCTTATCACTTATAAGTTTTCCCCCAGTTCTGCATTAGCAAGAGCATATTTGTTTATCGAGGACCACTTCTAGTAGAAGAGTGATCATTTCTATATTTCCCAGCTCTCTTACATAGGTCATTTCCATTCCTTTCCTTCTCGATGACCACCATGCAAGTTTAGATATTATTCTAAAAAATTACCTAAGACCTATTGAAATGGTCTCTCATGCTTCTAAATTTTATATAGATTTCATAATATACATTTTTAGTATAAAAATTCCTAAATATTTTATTTATAATTCCTTTTCCACTGTCAAGTTCTTCAGATCCGTTATTATTGCCTTTATTTGGTATTTAAGATCCTGAATAAACTTTACCAGTTTGTTTTTTTCTAAGCCAACATGACTTTTGTAATGAAATGGTCATTTCTTCTTTTGGAGGCACAACCAATCTTTATAAATTATGTTCTTGGGTCCTTCCCTTATGTGTAAGTTCCTGGAGGGCAGCTCTTATGTACTCACAGCAGCTAGCCTGGCCTTAATAATAGCAATTAGCACATTGTAATTACGTAAGGTTTTTTCCAGTAATAAATCTAAGTTAAAATAGAAGTTTCATTGTATGTAAGTATGAAATGGCTTAAGAAGAGCAATCATAATTATATACCCCCTTTTCTGCTCTCCATACATAACTTTATTTTTAAAGAAGTCCTTTCACCACCACCACCCCAATTTCAGCCCAGACCTGTGAATCTGTGATATAAAGTGTTTCCCTGAGGAAAACACTTGCCTTTAGCAAATTCCTACTTGACCAGAAACCATACCTATATTACCCTCTGCCTTCAAGTTACAGATCTGACAGCATCAAGAAAAAAACCCTTGAAAGGGAATCTGTACCATTTGACTGTTTCCCAGTCCTGAGACTAGATAATATTAATTCTGAAGAAAGACTAGATAGACCTCTCTTTATTAAGGAAGAAGCAGTTAATGGAGCAATCCATGAAAAGTTCAATAACAGTATAGTAGACATATTGTATTATTAAAGATACAGAAGAAACAAAATAGATCCAGTGACATAGACCCATGGAATAGACTGTTGAGTCTCAGAGGGAAGGTGGGGATAGGTGGGTGGGTGTGAAGAGATCAACCAAAGATCTGTATACATATATGCATAACACATGGACATAGACAATAGGGTGGTGAAGGCCTGGGGTGGGGGTCAGGGGTGGGCAATAAGAGGTCAGTGAGAGAAAAAAGGGGCCATATGTAATACTTTCAACAATAAAGATTTTAAAAAAGAATGTTACATTTAAGTGTAATCTATTGATTTTGCCCATTATAAGGATGATACATAGCCTCAGGTAAAGGTCAAACAAGTATTTAAAAGTGATCAATTATTCCTTTGGAATGTAACCTTTCTATTAGCTACATCTGAATAAGTCAGTTTGTGAGAAGCTATCAGGACAATTTCTCAGGGTCATTTTATATTATTTCTGCTACTCTACTTAGATCAATGCTATTTATATTCACCTTGTGGATATAAAAATAAATAAGTGACAGCCAGATTTAGCTAAAGTAGTGACTAAAGTAAGGGGTAGAATTAATGTTTCTGAGGATTGTGTAATATGGTAAGAAATTATAAATGCAGACTTTCAGACAAGTTTTCCCCTTGAAATTTAAAAATATAAATTATTTGGTAAGCCATAATTCTCATGGAAGGATACAAGGCACATAACCTTACTAGAAATTTAAGGTCATTCTTCCTGTGTCGACTGAGCTGGTTAATGCTAAAGCAGTCTCTCTTCTGATTACTTGATCATGGTACCCTACAATTTTCCAGTCAAATGTTAAGTATTTAAAAACCAATTCAGTCTGACCAGCGTGGCTCAGTGGTTGAGCATCTGCCTATGAACCAGGAGGTCACAGTTGATTCCTGGTCAGGGTACATGCCCAGGTTGCAGTAGGGGGTGTGCAGGAAACAGCCAATCTCTCTCATCATTGGTGTTTCCATTTCTCCTTCTCCCTTCCTCTCTGAAATCCATCAATCAACCAATTCAAATACTACCTCCTCATAAAGTCTTCCTTGGTTTTTCTAGTTAGCAAATGGCATTTTCTTCCTCTGGGTATTCTAAACAACAGTCTCTCTGTTTTTATCTTTTTTAGTTTGTAAAATAAAGGTAATCATAGTACCTATCTCATACAGTTAGTGTGAAAATTAAAATTAGTTAACACATATAAAACATTTAGAACATTTCCTATCCCATAGTCAGTAATACAGAAATATTAGTGAGTATATTTTAAAGAGAATAATTTTTAATGCTATTACAATAAATTTAAAATTGATTTGAAGTGGTTTTAACTCAAAATGGAGCATGTTTGTGTGTATGCATTAACAATAATGAAAGGGTAATAGATTAAACTATTTTTTTAATTTTATTGTCATGAATATAATTCTAGCATAGGTGTAAAAATTAAGACAATGCGAAACACAATAAAAATCAAATTAGCATCTTCAAAAAATAACACTTAGAATAAAATGAACACAATGCTGAAATTTGTCTTGGTAACATTATAAGTTTTATTATGTCCAGATTTGAAAGAAAAATTAAGCATCAAAATAAGATGGGAAAAGGCTATTAAGCAACAATTTACTTATGAAATTCCACTTTAAGTTTTACTTCGTTTTGAAATTCATTTAGGTTCTTGGCTTAGTGTTTTAGAAACATCTATCTCAATAAGTCCTTAGATTCACTCAAAAGTAGTGAAGCAAAACCCACAGAAGGCTTGAGTTGTGCCAGCAAGCTGCACTGTTAATTCCCAAAGCAAGCAAAAAGAATGCAGATCATTACAAACTCTTATTAACCTGATTCCAAGATCTATGTTTCTGACTAAAACCCAAATGAAGTAAGTTTAACTTTGAATTCCCATGTCGATAAATTGAGCTGATTTATTTGCTACATTTTATTTTATTGATCATGTTAAAAATTTGACCCGTCTGGGACTTTTGGCTAGTCTGCCGAATTCCCTTGCATATTTATGTTACTATTTATTTTGTTAGCAGAGTCTTGTCTATGTTAAAATTAATTGAACACAATGTCCTAACTAAATGCCTTTTTAAAAGCCCAATCTTTCATGATCTTATCTTACTTTACATAAATAAATAAACCTGATTCTAGGAGGGATATGCATCAGTGATGAAATCTATTCTAATTATTAAAGAAGCAAAGTCTAGATTTTTTTTCTAACATTTCCCCCCCACTATCTTATAGAATGTAGCCTTTATTACAGGCTCTGATGACTGATGTTGAATCCTCAAACAGGCGATGGCATAGAGATGAAATATTAATTGCCTCTGTATAACGACTGGTTTAATCAGAGTTGCTTTTTTGTGTGTATGCATCTAAGATAAATGTTTTAAATATTCTGGATGGTATATGTTTGGATTGGATTATAATAGTAGTTAGTATACATATTCTTATTCTTAATAGGCAGTAAATACTTTGTATGCAATGCTAGCGTTTAAAGTTCACACTAATCCTTTGTAGCATGCACTGTTATTTTACTGATTTTCAGGTGAGACAAGTAAATCTTAGTGAGCTTAAGTCACACAGTAGGTATTTGATGGTGCCAGGCATTGAACGTGGTGCAGTCCGTGTGCTCCGCAGCAGAAGCAGTGTGGTGTTGTGCTGTGGGCACCCATGGGATGGAGAGGGCCCTGTAATGGAGTTGCTATAAATCAAAACTGAAGGTTAAAATTTTTGGAGATGGTTTTCACTTAAAATTTTAATTGATTATACCTACCCATTATTCTGTCTATATTTAATGGTGATGTATTTGGCTTGTATTTAATCCAGCCAGTTTCATCACTGACAGTGATTTGCAGTAGGTAAAAAGAAATTGCTATGATTAAAAAGAGTGTTAGACTTTGAATCATAAATCTCCATTGATCTGATCTACTATTCCCAGTGATATTAATGCATGCAACCCTGTGTGAAATATGACCACATTAGGAGTCATTGGGAAAATTTTTGTAAAACTAATAAAAAAAAAGGTAGATTAGATTCAGTTTCTTCTAGTGATCCTGCCTTATGTTTTGGGGGGCTTCTTTTAAAAGTTTTGAGTCTATTCAGAAAATTTTTAATGCTTTACATACTTGGGCACATGCTTGTTTTGCAAGGATAGTTTAAACATTGATTCTTGGGTGTTTTTGTTGTTGTTTTTGGAGATTGAATGATTCTCTTATAGATTTGCATCCAGTTCTTTCTTTCCAGAAATAGAGTATAGCATACATATTTAAAATACAATGAATAATCATTAAATTTAGAAAATTCAGTGCATTATGTGGGCATTATAAATTTACCCTGTTGTACAAAGATGGAGACTGCATTGCTTTGAACAGAATCTTAAACCATTTTTTGTTTACACGTGCATATCAGTTTGTTAAAAAAATGCATCTCCCTTTATAAGAATATTTACTTATAAATTCTATATATTTACTACTGAACTAATATATTTAAAAACCCCAAAGGAGACTTCTAAATCTTTGTTTAGTGAAATTTTACAAAGTATTGGTTTAAAGTGGCATATGATTAAAAGTCCTTAGATGAAAAAGTGTAAAGATTTTTCTGGATGCTAGTTATTAGAGGCCTTTGTTAATTATGATGACTTCAATTACCATTGGAAATATCTCGACAGGCCATATAAACCATTACATTCTTATCAATAATAAATTGTACTTAAAATAGCCTTCTTGATAATTTTTAACTTTTGACCAATTTGCCTAATTAAACAAATTAAATCACTGTTTTCATCTTGTAATGAGGTTGAAGAAGAGCTAATGCTGAGAATAAACAGAAGCATCATCTGTCATTTTCCTGTTGTTCAGTGCAACTTCCATTGGTAGAATTTCATCTTTAATCATTATTAATTTTAAGATATTTTAAGCTACTGATCCATACGCTGTAGGTTAAGCCAGAAAAGATAGTATATAAATTGCATATAAAATATAGCACAGTACATTGAAAGTGATGGTACAAGTGAGAAGGTAGCTACCTACTTGTCAGTGTGTAAGTTTCCACTTTTTGCTGTGGTGCCTGGAGTGTAGCAGGTGACTCCAGAGCAGCTCACACACAAAAGGTAGGGATTGCTAATGTCAATCCCTATAATAAATATCAGTCAACTTTCTCTTTTTTTTTTTTCTCTCACTTCACTTGCTATAAGTAGGTATCAGTTCTGTTTTCTTTCAACCCTCCAATGGATCCTTTTAGATACCACTGATACATGATGTATTTATTTTCATTTAAAGTCTTATGAAAAAGAAGGACTTAGTTATCTCTCAGGGATGTAAATGAAAGAATAAAACCCATGAATTGAAAAGAAAAACCTAATGTTTTAATTCATATGCACCTACAAATTGTCTCTTTGACTGATTGATGTCTAGCTTTATGATATGAATGCATTGCCCTAAATTAAAATGTAAACTCTCAGGGTTTGGTTACCCAGAGACTTTAGTGGTAAATGCTTCTTTATAGCAGCATCCCACCATTAAAATGTTCTTCTAGTTATTTGGCATTAAAAAAAAAAAAAACTTTGTAGATAATTTGCTTTAAGTCCATAGATTTCAGAATTAGAAATTTTAGAGCTGGAAAGAACCTTACAGGTCTTGTTTCCCTCTGTTTCTTATAAAAGAAAACCTGAGGAGAAAGCAAGGATTCATAGAGTTGGAATGAGATTGAGAACCTAGATTCTTGACTGAGGCACTGTCTGTCCATTCACCAAATTGCTTCCAGTGTTTGTCCTAGGAAAAAGGCATAAATTTGGAGGCCAGGAAACATGGATTCACTTTTTAAAAAATATATATTTTTTATTGATTTTTTACAGAGAGGAAGGGAGAGGGATAGACAGTTAGAAACATTGATGAGAGAGAAACTTTGATCAGCTGCCTCCTGCACACCCCCAACTGGGGTTGTGCCTGCATATACCTTCACCAAGGTACATGCCCTTGACCGGAATCGAACCTGGGACCTTTCAGTCCACAGGCCGAGGCTCTATCCACTGAGCCAAACCAGTTAGGGCAGGATATGACATTTCTTAGCCCCTCCAGCAACGGACTTTAGTTTTTTCCTCCAGGAGTGTGTTGGAAAAACCCTAGATCACATTCTTGGATTCTTATTACCCAAGTTACCAAGAACACTGCAAGTGGCGGTGTACAGGGAGCTTAGCCAATGAGCGGTCAGAAAAGGTGCTTCCTCTGCAGCTCACACACAGAGGCCCCCTGCATTGTGTCCGCTGGCCGGGGGCGTGCTGCCTGCCCAAATGCCCTCCGTCCCTCTGTGGCCGGGGTGTGGGACGCTATGGGTGCCGCCATCTTTGTGAAAGAGTAATGGTTAATTTGCATATCACCCTTTTATTAAATTATATATATATGTATATGTAAAATACTATATGGTTCCCATGAGGGTATACTATATTGAACTTTTAGAGTATCTAAAATATTATAGTGTTTTTCAAATTTGAGACAACACTTCACAATCCCTTAATAGAGAGAAATACTGTATCAGCCTCTTCCCAAAATTTAGTTTACATATTTATAAATATAGATATGTACATATTTTCATTATATTACATCCCATTCTAATGCTGGTGATTTGAAAAGTTCACACTACCTTGGAATTTAAATCAATCCCAAATCTTCTTGTCATCAAACTTACCTGTATTATGATTCTAATGGCCCTCATTCTTACTCTGTGCTAGGTCCTGGAATAGCTGATTCACCCATAATGTAAACTAAAAAGTCATCTGTTTTATTTTGAAAATGTTCTCAGATTGTTTATTCCAACTTTTTTGAATGTTATCATTATAATCATTACCAGTAATAGTATATATATTTTTAGGAATGTCTATTTTTGCTTTTACATTTAATTTAATAAACAAATTATTATAGTGATCAGTATCACTTTTGATTTAATTTAGTTGTTTTATGTGTTTCATATTCATACCTGTCTTTGACTCTGTCATATTCAGAGAATGTATATATTTTTTATTTAATATCCCCTACATTTTTTTTGTTTTACTTGCTACCTTTCATTGTTATTGCACAGTTTAAGCTGCTTACTGTTCCTTTTCCTCAAAGTTGGCTTATTTCATACTGTTTCTACCTTATTTTTTATGTATCATAATTAGTAGTAGAAGAATACATGGAGGCTTCACAGTGAATCTAATCTTTAAGAACTAGAATTATTTCTCCAATTATCTTTTGATCACTAATGTTATAAATTTACTTTTCATGTTATATTTAAAGCAATCTTTTCTTAATTTGTTAAATAGATTGCTTCTGAAAAATTAATGCTATAGTTTTTTCATAGGTTAATCTAAAGAGTTATATCACTTTGATTACCCAAAGAACTAAAGAAATCTTCTGAATTCACGAAAATACAATTTCTTCATAAAACATATTATGATTAGCTAACCTCATGTTTTTGCAAGGATAATATGTCTATTAAGTTCAAAATTTAAAATTTGTTCTTATTGTTATAATTTAGTAACACAAAAGTACAAAAATTTAAGTCTTTAATGTATAATTTATTTAGTCATATTTTCCCTCTAATTCTCTTCATCCACTCAATACTTGTGAGCCATATTATCCTCAAAGAGAAAATAGCTTAAACCAATTAACTCAGGGGACTCAACAGGGTTCTTACTGCATTGTAACTGAATTCATGGCTTAATTTTCAGCCTGGCCTTACAGCCTGACCAGAACAACTATGGCTGATGAAGAAGGCTCAGTAGCTTTTGCTATGTATTATTCACTAATTGGGCCTGGTCCGTTGCAGTTGCTTTGGTGAATTTCCATTCCTAATAAAGGGTGTCCCAAAATTCACGCAGTAAGTAATTTTGATAGAAAACATTGATTTATAATTAAAAAATTGTAAATTTTTTATTGATTCATAAAGTATACAGTATAAGGTTATGTATGGAATAGCATACATAAAAACTGGATTATCACATTGCGATAGCGAGCACCATTAACTGTTACTGCCTGAGCAGCCGCTTTTTCAAAGAAGGATGGTCTGATGATGCCTCCAGCTCAAAATCCGCACCAAACAATGACACGTTGTGGATGAATTTGTTTCTCAATAATCACTCGTGGATTTTCTGAACCCCAAATGCAACAATTTTGTCGATTAACCAAGCCATCAAGATGAAAATGAGCCTCATCGAAATTCAGCCACATTTATGCAAAACGGTCATGGAAAATTTCAACAAAAGAGTGCGTATGTGCCAGCAAAGCTGTGGAGGCCATTTACCTGATATACTATTCCATACATAACCCTATACTGTATGCTTTATGAATAAATAAAAAATGTACAATTTTTAATTATAAACCTGTGTTTTCTATCAAAATTACTTCTTGCGTGAATTTTGGGACACCCTTTAGATTCAAGTGATTTGGTAAAAGGAGGCTTTCCTTTTTAAGAGCCAGAACTGGTAACCAGCCGTAACTAATAGGGGATCACAGAATGCTTCGATTCCAGGATTGGACTAGTGGTTACAGAGGCAACCTTACCTTTTAATCCACAGGATGACTGCAAGGCCCTGTTGTAAATAATATGCTTGTAATAGTAAAAAAGGAAAGGATGGCCCTGGCAGGGTGTGTCGGTTGGAGTGTGGCCATGTACACCAAAAGGTTGCGGGTTTAGTTCCAGGTCAGGGCACATACCTACGTTGTGGGCTCCATCCACAGCTGGGACATGTAAAGGAGGCAACCAACCAATTCATGTTTTCCTCTGAAATCAGTGTCTCTCTTTCTCTCTCTCTCCCCCTCTCCTTCTCTCTCTCTAAAATCAATTTAAAAAAATCATAAAACAAACATATCCTTGAGTGAGGATTAAAAAAAAAAGGATGCATTTAGAGGTAGACATTTTAAAATATGCATGCATACATACTGGATAATTGTATACAAACAATTACCTCTAGGTATTGAAGAATTTGTCTCATTTCACAAGAGTTCATTCACTTAACTTCATTAGTGAGTTAGAAATGCCAATTGTAATACTTATATAAAGAGTAACACAAGGATCTCAGTGTACCATTCTTATTCATATCAACTACTTTTCTCAATTTTGGGGGACACAAAAAAATAAGAGAGAGCAGTGGGAGAATATAAGCCTAGCCACAGTATGATTGTGAACCAAGTTTCTCAATGAGCACATTTAATCTGAATTGTGCAATGTGATTAGGCTAGTTTCTATTGCAACTTAGGTAAAATATATAAACTTCAAATTTCTGGACATTTTCCTTTCAGTAGAAGTAGTTTTTAAGTTCACAACATGAAAAAATAACTATTGAAAAGAAATGGGTTATTATAAATCAATTCTGAGTGTTTACTTCAAGATAAATATATTAAATATGCAAGAGCTTTTCCTGTCTGTCACAGACTTGTCATTGTGACTTTGCAAATTAAATTTGCTAATGCGCACTGCTTGGAAAATTGAATGACCTGCCCATCCAGCATTGGCCTGTACGCTGTCTCTGAGTGATCTAATCTATTATTTAATAACTGAAATTATATTGAGACCAATAGTCTGAGAAACAGACTTCTCATGTTTCACTTATGTGTTTTACCAAATGCATTTGAATACATTTGAGAATCAATTTGCTCATTTCTTTGTAGACATTTCTATAGGATGGTTTGGAGAATTCAGAAGAGAGATTTTGGGGGAAAATGTTAAAAAAGGAATATAATAACTTAAACAAGGAAATGTTAATTCCAGGGGAAGCATTTAAAAAGTTTAATTAACACATTAAACAACAAATGTTAAGTAGCTGTCCTCCAATTTTCCATTAATTCCTTTATGTATAATATTTTTGTATTTTAATTACTATATAATGACAATATTAATATAGGTATCTGAAACAATAATACATGTTTAAAAAAATAAGTGATTTGCATTAAAAATTCTGATATTTTCATGAAATTATTTCAATTTATGGAGGTTATGAAATGGAGGACCAGGGAGAACAGTATTGTTTTCCTTAATATATTTAACAACTACACATTAAAACTAGTCTTGATACACAATTATACAAGTTAAGAAGTACATTATTATTTTAAAGTTATTTATAAAAGCCCTTTATGTGGTGATTAAAAAAAGAATCTGTATAATATATATTAAAAGAATTAATATATTTAAAATTGTAATTTTTAGCTATGAGCGGATTCATAGGAAATATAAGAAGTAATTTTCACCTTGGTAAGATAATCATATAATGCTTAATAGAACTTCAGAAAGGAATTCAAAGAAAAATGAATATTTTTCTGATTAAAATATAATACATGCTTCTTGTATTATTCTAAAAAGCAAGAGAACACAAACATAACTATAGTTATATCTCATAACTACAAAACTAATTACATTTACTATGTAAGCATCCATGCATATATCCATTTACCTCTCTTTCCTCTCAAAATAAATAGGCCTTTTCTTTCCTTTTTGCTGAATATTTACTTTTTAAACTTTAGATAAGTTTAAACAAATATAGCATATATGTATATTCTCAATGCAATTACTCTTTTATATTATAGCTGTCACTATTATTGTGACCATTTTACTATTGTTGGGCATTTAATTTATTTCCCAATTTAGATATTAAATGGCATTTCAATAAATGTTAATATCAGTAAATCCTCCTCATTTTACCAAGTAAATATTTATTGAAAGAGTGAATGAATGAAATATTTGCACATTTCCACATATTCCTAACCTTAATTCATAGATGTAGTTCAATACCTTCCTATTGGTCTATTATCATCTAATCCTTCTACTTTTCTATATCTGAACTTTGCTAGAAATAGATGCAAATGAGAATTCTTGAAAAGATATTCTGACAAAAATAATGTGTCCTTTTTTAAAATTATAGAAGTGGAACGATAATTTTCACAACTGAAACTGACTTTGTAGATTGTTTAGTTTGAGGGTTAATTGAAGACAGGAGAGAATTAGAATCAACTGAGAGATTCCTACAAAAGACATTCTCCCCATTGGGATATGCTGCTCTGTTGGTGGGGGCAGAGGCTTCCCATGTGATTCTGATTGTCCCACGGGTAAGGACCACACCTGCAGCCCATAGTCATTTACTTACAGTCAAAAACAGAAGCCCAAGGAACAGTGACTGGCCTACGTTGCAGACGTTATTAGTGCAACAGACTGGAACCAGATCTCCTGACATCTACACTTTCCACTCTGCCTTTTATGGTATTTTGTGAGTACTGTATGTTCTTTGTAATAGGTATTATATTTTTTAAAAGAGTTTCAGGTTGTATAAGCTTGAGAACACTGGGTTAAACAGTTGATTTTTTTAGTGAAGCTTATTTCAGAAGCTTTGAAATATGATATTCTCTTAATAGAATAATCTAACAGGCAGCGTTTTTCCAATTTAATTGTGGATGGAGCTAACCCCTAGAGCAGGGGTGGGACCTTCCTGCCTGCATGCCATATAAGGCTCCAGAAATATTTGCTCTCGCCCTGCCAAGGCATTAGGGGTAAGTTAATTAAATGTTTGACCAAATACAGCAGGCTAATTTCTAGATTGATAATTTTGTATGGCCCTCGAATGATGTTATAAATATCCAAATGGTTCTTGGCAGAAAAAAGGTTCCCCACCCCTGCCCTAGAGTATCATGAGGGACTGTTGTCTTTTGAAACATCCTTTGACAAAAACATTACTTGCCATATCGCCATATGTATGCACAGTAATACTAAAACTGTCTTATACATGGAGGGCAGAAAATTTTAGGTATCCATTAATATGAATATTACTGATCAATCCTAATATTTCATGAGTGTTTCTACTACATAAAAATGTATGCCTAATTTAAACTACTGATACTTTGAAGCACAGGACTTCCATTTTTGTGTTCATCAGCATCACCTGGAGGTTTGTTAAACTACAGATTGCTCAGCCCCTCCCATGGTCTTTCTTACTGACCAGGTCCTGGGTGGGCCCAGAGAGCCTGGATTCTAAAAAGTATCCCTGGATGCTGATGCCACTTCTCCAAGTACCGCACTTTGAGAAACCACTGCTTTAAAGTAAATGTGGAGACTTTTCACTAATTCAGAATGTTTGCAGCTGAGAAGAATAATATCTATTAGTTGGAACCCTCTTTACATTCACATTATTAACAAAAGTAGTTTGTTTTAATGTACCTTTTTCTTATTCATGTCAATAGTGCCCAGGAATAGATACCCATAAACTAGAGAGGGTGAATTTTAAAGTGTATTAAAATGCACAGTTGAATCCAGTGCAAATCCTTTAGTCTGAGGGTTCTTAATTGAAGCTAGGAGAGAATCTTAGGATCAACTGAGAGATTCCTTCAAAAGACATTCTCCCCATTGTGATGTGCTGCTTTATTGGTGGGGGCAGAGGCTCCCCCACCTGATTCTGATTGTCCCCTGGGCAAGGCCCACACCTGCAGTTCAGGGTCATTTACTTATAAGTCAAAAACAGAAGCCTGAGGAACAGGACTGGCCTGAGTTCGAGATGTTATTATTGCAACAGAGTTGAACCAGATCTCCTGATATCTATACTTCCCTCTCTGCCTTTTATGGTATTTTGTAAGTACTGTATGTTCTTTGTAATAGGTATTATGCTACACACACTTCTGTTTTAGAAGACTGTAATTTGTGATTTTCGCATGTAGGTGTGTTCCTAAATGTTAGACTTTCAACACTGTTATTTTGCATATTTATTTTGTTACTGGAGGGACAATTATATCGTTATGGCTTTTAACTAAATAAAATGTGCTCTGTTCCCAAATATTTTATCAATGACAAATTTTACAATTCAATTCGCACATACCCACATGTATGTTCGTACACACACACAGTCATACCTAACTTGACCAAAAATTTCACAATATAGTTCTCTCATGTGGAGTGTATTTTCATATTTCTTTGTTTCATTTAAAAACGACTTGGTCATGACATATTAAGTTGATTTTATTACCTAATGATGGATCAGACCTACAGCTTTACAGAAATAAAAAAAAGCCATGTTGCTCATATTGTGTCTAAATAATCTTTTCAACGTTTCAGTTTTCTTAGAGAAAAAAAAATACCTAAGTGTGGTTGTGTGTGTAGGAAGTTGTTAAAATATCTCAGGATGCTGATGTGTTATCTGACCGTATAAATTTCCAGAGCCATATGGAAAGTTGGACACATGCTTCTTTCTAGACCTGCTAACTTCAGATTGTTAACACATCCTCCCAACCTCCTTCTGAAATCTGGTTGTCCATGGGTCTCCCACTGTTTATCCTTGCCCCACCCCATAACAAAGAAACAGAAATTCCGGAGGATGAGGCCCAGAAATCAGGATTTTAAAAAGATTCCCAGGTGATTCTGTTGTGCAGCCAAGGTTGAGAACCACTGATCTAAATTGCAGAGGTCCTCAAACTACAGCCCGCGAGCCAATGGCCCGCCGAAAACATTTACCCGGCCCGCCGGGTGTTTTTGCCACCACTGGGTGCATAGGAATTTGTTCATAGTTTTTTTTAAACTATAGTCCGGCCCTCCAACGTTCTGAGGGACAGTGAACTGGCCCCCTGTTTAAAAAGTTTGAGGACCGCCGAAACCGGTTTGGCTCAGTGGATAGAGCGTCGGCCTGTGGACTGAAAGGTCCCAGGTTCGATTCCGGTCAAGGGCATGTACCTGGGTTGCGGGCACATCCCCAGTGGGAGATGTGTAAGAGGCAGCTGATCGATGTTTCTCTCTCATCGATGTTTCTAACTCTCTATCTCTCTCCCTTCCTCTCTGTGAAAAATCAATAAAATATATTTAAAAAAAAAAAAGTTTGAGGACCACTGATCTAAAGCATAGTTCAAAGAGATAGAAAATTCATCTTCAACCTTAAACTCCTGTGGGATTTTCCTAAATCATTATTGATTGTTTCTTGGCTTCTACCTTGGGAGACAAATTGCTTCAGTTAGGATTTGATTGTACTTAGAGTTATAATAGATCTCTTCTTTTCTAGTATACTTTCTTTTTTTAAAACAAAATATCATGCCCTAGCCAGGTTGGCCCAGTGAATAGAGTGTGGGCCCACAGACTGAAGGGTCCCGGGTTCAATTCCAGTCAAGGGCACGAACCTTGGTTGCAGGCCCTAATCACCATATGGGAGGAAACCAATCAATGTGTCTCTGTCACACTGATGCTTCTATCTCTCCCCTCCACTCTCTAAAAATCAATGGAAAAATATCCTCCAGTGATATTCAGGGGTAGGTCCATGAAAATCAAATTGACCCGGGCTATGGGGGGAAAAAAATCTCACTCACTTGGGAAACATGCAAAAGTCAAGGGAGCATGACATAAAATAATTTCTCATTACTGTCTTTTATTCAGTCATGTGGACCATTAGTTGTCAAACCCAGAATTATCCTCAACTGTACACTCTAAATGTGGTAAGATAAGAGTGAAATTCCCTCCAAGAGGATAGTTTTTATTAGGTTGTATTTAAAGACACTTATCTGTTGTTTAAATGTACATTTTGCTAAGTACTAGTTGCTGGTAAGCTCTGGTTCTGTTGGGATGATACTGAGGAGTGACTCAATCACAGAGGAAATTGGGAGAGAAGTTAGGTTATACTGTGAATACATTGGAAGTCATCATGGTACTCTATTTTAAAATATTCTTTTAGTTCCTTTGTTAAAGAATAAGCACTTGGCACATGATAGGAATATGAGAACATCTGTGTTGCATAAGTTGTAATATTCTGTTTGTTTTCTGTATTTTCTTATATAGCCTGAAAAAAATGACAGTGAGCCAGGCAGCCAGAGGATAAAACCTGTTTTCATAGATGATGCTAATTTTGGACGACAAATATCCTATCAGCATGCAGCAGTCCATATTCCCACCGACATCTACGAGGGCTGTAAGTAAAAGGATGTGAACAACAGCTCAAATACCATGTTCTTATCTATCTGATGGAGCTAATGTGATACTGTTTTATTTTCATGCCATTTGAGAGTCTGTGGCAAACTCTGGTTTGTGTAAAAGAAGAAACCTGATTTTCATGAGCTGTTTATGCTCAGATGGCCTCGCTGGGACAAAAATTGTAGGCAAGTCTGCATCCATGGAGATGTCCTCCTACTCTAGGGTTTAGTAAATAATTCTGCTTTCCCAAAGGACATCAATAACTTAAAAGGATTAGATATATTCTTTAAAAATGAAAACTGTGCCCCACAAGTGCACACATGCAAACATTCTTACCCAAACACACCAACCGGTAAAGGGAGCGAGATGTATATTTTAGACTCCATTTCTTACCACATCTTATCATGCTTTTAAGTCTCTCTCACTCCCAATATATTGTGGGATCAAGATAAAAAAAAAAAAGAAAGTGTTGGGAGAAGGAATAAACAAAAGACCTGGGGAAGCGGAAAACCACTAAATGGAAGATTAGATTGAGAAGGCTTCACTGTAAAGAAGGGAGGGGTTAAGTTATATGGGAAAAAGCAGGGGAGCAAGCTTGGGTCAGTGATGTTTCTCAGAAACGCCCACATGTAACCAAGGCAGAGCCTGAGGATTCTAACTAGGAAGTTCCCTGAGGACAGCCCAGTCATCTGTGAGGACTAGCTGTGACCCAGAAAGCAAGGTCTTCGTTCAATCATAGCTCTGGCTTCCATGATGTCCATTCTCTAACCAGCTTACTTTCATGCCCCCTCATACCCTGCCTTCTCACAAAAACTGGTAAGGAGAAAGAACCACTTGACATTTTTAAAAGTGTGTTTCCTGTATTCCCCATAAACAGAAAGGCTTAGAATGTTCTGAGTATCTAGAGTATATCTTGGTTTCTGGAGCCAGATGGCCTAAGTTCAAGTCTAAATTTTACCAATATTGTTTCCTTAGGCAAATCTTTTGATGTGCTGGTCAAGCATTTTCTTACCTGTAAAATGGGGGTAAATTTATTAACCCTAAAAGTCATTTGAGGATAAAGTAAATTAATATATATGTTTGCAGTACCAGGCTTAAAGTGAGTTCTATATAAGTGTTTGCTGTTACTATTAATTATACAATTAAAGTTTAGAAACAGGATTAAGCACAGAGACTAATATTGTAAATTAGCTTTTATTTTTTTAATTCACTGTGATATTATTTATTGTTTAAAAGGGAATTTGAAATACATGTATGATTCTTTTCATAACATAAATTTCAACTATAAAATATGGTATTCATTCATTTTGCTTCTATTTAATGTTTTAAAATGTGCATGTTGTTTTCTTATCAATTCTCATAAGATGTTAAACATACAATATTTCTCTACATATAATAGATACAGAATGGTGTGTATAGGTAGTTTTTGATGCTTCATGCAAATTAAAAATAATTTGACTTCTTTACAACCAACTTATCCTATTAATTGCAAGTCCTTTGAGAAACTACTTGGGATTTAGATTCAGAATTTTTTTTTTTACTTCCACAATTTTGTTCTTCATCAAAAAGTTATTTAATATTTGCGATTATATTTTGTAAATACTATAGCGAGCCACTATTCAGACAACACCAAGCTCTATAATGATGTTTTTCATTTAAAAATATTATTTAATTCACCTTATTTTGTTTAAATGTTTATAACCTATTGCTTGTTGGGTATGTGAACAAAGTAACGATCTTATTACTTCATCTTTCTATTGAATTTACATAAGATAAACTGGGTGAATGGATATAGAAATTCTTAGTCAAAACATTTTTTTTTTGTCAATACTGTGCATAGCATGGCTCTATTTTTCAACTTGCATTAGTATGTTAAAAAATGGACTTCAACTTGATTGTTTTTAACATATTGGGAAGCTTCTTTGATTATGTTTCTGTTTTGTTGCCTCTTATTTGAGTTTTTCCCCTTATTCCTGAAATTCACTACTCTATAAATGTCAAGATATTCAGTCAATTATTTTTTTCAAGTAGTTTAAACATGTAGACACTTTGTTTAAAAATACCTATTTACATGAAAGACTTGTAGATAAAATTTAAAAAAATGATTGAAACAAATGTGGTGTGACCAGAACCCTGCCTAGCTATCTCTTTATGTTCTTTAATAGGAAACCTTCTGTTTGTTTACTATTGGTAGTCAAAATAGTCTCTGACCAAGTTCATAGATCAGCAATTTTCAACCCTTGGGCCGCAATAATTTTTAAAACATGCAATACCTGACTTTTTAGTCATGGGCACTGACCTCTTTTCCCTTAGAGTGAAAAAAAAAAAAAAAGACAACAACCATACAAAAGTAGCCATCCAGCGTAAATGAATCAAAATGATACCTATATTTTTTTGTCAAATCAGCAAACATATATTTTTTTGGTGTGCTGCAGCATTTTAGTAATCACTTTATGTGTGCCAGGAGGTAAAAAGGGTTGAAAATCTCAGTCATATTATTGATTGTTTGTCCTGACCAAAGAAAGGAAAAATAAAATAGTTGAGTGTATTGTGATTTTAATTTGTCTCTTGTGGATCTAGCAGCTTAGGGAAGTTGATGGTTATTTCTTAGAGTTCTGCCTCTACACGCCCCCTCCCTTTCTCCTCTTTCCCCTGGCCACTGCCCCATCTTTCTCAGGACATGGGCACTTTTGCCCAAGTATAACTTGAGAAAAGAATGGCTTGAGCTTACGCTCTGCACTGTATACCACCAGACACACCACTTCCACCCTTTCATGGTACATAGACTAGGCTGCCCCTACCTCACTGGCCTGTTCTCACTCCAGCTCCCTCCCTCAGATACACAGAATATTTAATGAGGCTCATCACATGCACTTCCACAGTCTTTTTTGCCCCTCTGTAGGTAAATTTCCTTGAAGTTCAGGCAGTCCAGTAGTGCTTATACAGAAATCCTCAAATTTTCTGTAAAATTTTCAATGAAGGATATCAGAACTACTTCACACATTTTTAAAACAGGTTTCTTGCCCTAGCCGGTTTACTCAGTGGATAGAGCATCAGCCCACGAACTGAAGGGACCTGGGTTGGATTCCAGTCTAGGCTCCATCCCTAGTGCAGTGTCTGGGAGGTAACCGAAAAGATGTTTCTTTCTCTCTGTATCTCCCCGTCCCTTCCACTCTCTCTAAAAATCATTGGGAAAATATTCTAGGGTAGGGGAGGCTGGGAGGGGGTCAATGGGGGAAAAAAATAAAGGAGACATATGTACTATTTTTAATACCATAAACAACAACAATAATAATAAAAGAAAATACCCTACAGTGAGGGTTAACCAAAACAAAACACAAAACAAAAAGAAATACAGGTTTCTTTTTTCTTCTAAAAGCTATGCGCCATGGTGGCAAAATTTTAATATTGCATACATATTTAACATGGAAAATGAGAGTCTCCAATGGTATCCTCTCCTGAAGCTAATCATGGTTAATAGTTTGGGACATAGTCCTTTAGAATATTTTTAAAATTGCCAACACTAACTAATGTAATAACTGAAATAGGTTTTTCATACTGTTCTTCAGCTTGCTTCCCCACACCTGCCTTATAATAGAGGGATATTTTTGTTAAACTATTAAAAGGCTGAAAATAAAGAGGAAAATTTCTCTTCAGGAGTAGGTTACCCAGAGAATATAAAAACAAAATTACTTTGCTTAATTTTTCAATGGGATACTAGTTTTTAGAAGCAAAAATAAGTGAAAAATTCATTTCCCATTTTTTACCTAGATTACTAGAACCCAAACTAATTAGAACATAATTCAACAGTCTGATAAATTACCTTGTGTATATATTTTACAAATACCAAGCGTTAGTAGACTATATAATTCCATTGACCTGATTAAAAATAACCTTTTTTAGAGTTTACTAGTTACTTGACTTCATGCTAATAAACTTCCTTAATATAATATTTTATGTATTTACTATAATTTTGTTAAATAATTTTGAAAAGGGGGAAACTGAAGTGAAGTGTTTAATGAAAAACCACAACATTTGTAAGAAATGGTGTCAGATATCAAATAAATTCTAATTCCACCCTTTATTCTTTTAATAACTATGAGAAATAATATACCTGATATTTTACTTTTGAGTTAATTTTGACTTGGTTATATTATTTTGGAGCCAGGATTGTCCCCAGAAGTTAGTAATATACTTACATATGAGAATCTTCCTTTTCTTACTATTTTGATCTCTTTCTTTTAGTTGAAATTATATTCATGACTAATGTCTTCATCTATTTTATACTGTCATGAAATCTGACACATAAAATAAATCCATGAATATATTTTTAAGATATTGTCATATAATATACACATCTCTTTATTAAAAATATTGTTATTGATTTTAGAGATATAGAAAAGGAGAGGGAGAGAGAGAGAGAAATATCAATTGGCTGCCTCCTGCACCCGCCTCAACTGGGCATGTGCCCTGTTGGGAATCCAAAGACTTAGGAGGACACTCAACCAGCTGAGCCTCAGTGGCCAGGGCATGTATCTTTTTTCAGTATCTTACTTTGTCTAAACCTTTTCCTTTATAATTTCAAATAAACTAAATGTTTTTCTTTATAATTTCAAATAAACTATTTGTAAACAACTGCAGAAGATGATTTTAATCACCTCAGAGAATAAAAATACTGCTTTACTTTGAAAATTAATTTAAAAATACCTAGAGATTTTCAGAAGTCTTAAAATACTTTGGCATATGGCATACATCTCTTAAAAAAGGAAAAGAAGCTCTGTCTTTGGATTATTTATTTGGCCCTATTTATCTTGATATTGGCTTTTCCTTCTTGGTTGAAATCTCATCAATAAGACACTGACCCTTCCCGGCCTGTACTCCTTTAAAATTCATATCCAGTGTTATGGGCTGTGTGAGTAAATGACACAGAAGTAAAATCAGCAATGTTAACAAGATCTTTAAAATTTAATAATTACTCGTAGTTTTTATGCAGTTCCCCACAACATATTAGATTTACAATATTATTCTAGGTTTCTGAACTTAAGAAATGTGAAAAGTACAGTTAATTGAAGCTTAACAGCAGGAAACAGCTTCTTTCACTTAAAGGCAGTTGTATAGCTACATTCTCATAATAGATCTTATGTTCTAATTTCCCAAAGGCGGTTACTTTAGTCCCTTGAATTGAAAACTGGTTATTTTTGCTCAATGATATGTTTAAAATTTTAGAATAGTATATTTAATTAAAACCCTATCTGAAAGTTTTCATTTTTGATAATTTCACAAGTTGGTACTTTTATGTAAAAGGAATTCCAAAATTCATAAGATGTTTAGTAAGAAATCATATACTATTTCAACCAAGATTCTGATATGTAGAACAACTCAATCAGCATTCTTATTTCAAAAAAAAAAAATAGAACATGGCATTAGTTCACAATTACTTGTTTTACACAGAAAAACAGTCGAAACACTATCATGAACATATATAAGCATTAATAGTTTGTGCTGTGCTGTGAATCCCAAACCAGAAGTGATCACAAAAAATATGGCAGGCAAGCCCAAAAGCCAAGCTCAGAAATGTCTATCAATGTATAAGGAGTTATGTAAACAGGATTTTTTTAAAAAATTATCTGCATGTTTCCCTCTAGTATTTCTGTCAACTGTTCCTAACTTTACCACTGAATGATCAGAAAAGAAACTAACTTGCATGGAATTTATTTAACTAGGAAATAAAAATTAAGAGTGATGGAGAGCCCTGACCAGCTGCTGTGTCTCAGTTGCTTGAGCGGCATCCCATGCACGAAAAGGTTGTTGGTTTGATTCCCAGTGAGGTTACCTATCAGGTTGTGTACTCATTCCCTGGTTGGGGTGTGTGCAGGAGGCAATGATCACTATCTCTTTCTCACATCCATGTTCCTCTCTCTCTCCTTCTCTCTTCCTCTCTCTCTCGGCAATCAATAAAAACATATTTTAAAATAATTATGGAGAAAGGTATTTGGAAATTTTGCCAAATTGCACTTTTATTTAATTCACTACTCTTTAAAGATCCTAATAATCTTTTCTTAGCTCATTTGCTTTTCAAAAGTATATTTATAACATTTATGAGAATTAAATTTGTATACCACACTTTTTGAGATAATTAGATTAACATACCAGAATGCCATTATAAAAACTATAATGAACATAAAATTAGAAGGAAGAGTATAGGCCTAAAAACTATACCAGGTTTACACAATATGGGGGCATGCGTCCTTGGGCTACCACTTTGTGCAAGGTCCCACCACCCCTCGTCTGTTCTTACGAGAGTACCCAGTATAACATTTTTATGCAGGCAAACAGATCACATAACTCCTCTGACAGAAACATCACACTTTCCGTTCCCACTATGAACTGAATGCTTGTGTTCCCCCCAAATTCATATGTTGAAATCCTAACTACCAATGTGCTAGTATTAATGTTAGAGGTAAAATAAAGATAACATTTTTGCCCTTAAACTATTACAGATAGCCCCCCATTTCTCCTTGTAAAGGAAAAACATTTTCTGTATTACAAAATAGGATAAAGGAGAATATATAAATTTACAGTGGTACTAATACTATATGTATGTGTGTTTCTTGAATATACTAATAGTAAGTATATAGTAAACTAAGTGAATATACCAATACTGACATATTACAAAAATGAGTGAATATAAAGTTTATACCTGTACTTTTAACATGCCAGGAAGCTTTATCATATATTATCTAATAATATTTTTGAAAATAACACTTTAATATTATATGTTCCATAGCTAATTTACATTATTGTCATTTTATTATGGTAAATAAATATATCTCTATATCCCTTCATAATTTTCTTATGATAAAATATAAGACCTCATATTAGAAAGTCAAAACTATTGATAAATTTTATTTATATTGCAGGTTAATACAAATTTAAATTTATGCTAGCAGTGAATTAGTGCCTTTCTAACTCCAACATTATCAACATTGAATATTACCTCTTAACTAATTTCTCAATGTACAGAACATTGAATATAAGTTGGATTAGTTTACTGCAAAATATTTTTCCAGCTATTACATCATATATGTATATTTCTGCACTGGGTTCTGTAGTTGTTTTCTTTGCTGGTATTTATGATAAATATTAATTTCGATCAAGACAATATTATACAAAATGTTTTTAGCAATAATAGGTTCTTAAATTTTGTGTTCATTGTTGTTTTTTAACCAGATAATTTACCAAAAAAAGAAAAATTTTTCTGCTATTCTGGAGGTGCATCATTCCAGTGCAACAGAGCTGTATGCTTAACTGCTACAAAGGTCAATGCCTTAAATAACTGTCAGTAAAATGTTACCATGTTTATTAATATACCAAAGTGGCAAAGCAGCTTTTCTTTATTTTAAAATCCTATTTCAATTATAAAGCCTTGGTTATGAGTCAAGGAAATAGAAATCTGATAAGTGCTAAGAAAGGGAACTCTTAAGAAGTACAATTGATTCTGTAACAAAGTGATCATCCCATCACTTTGGGGAAAAAGAATTAGCTTAAATAATTAACATTATATCTTATTAGGAGTAGGGCAATAAAATAAGAACATCATAAAAAATACATTGAAGACAATCCTGAAGTTCAAAAATGTAGATTTTAGGCTGGGGTAATTTGATCATCTATAATAATATAAGGGTAATATGATAATTAGACCGACGCCTACCAGACATCATTCCGGATGTCCTTCCTGACGAAGCTGGGACCGGACGGAAGCCTGTGGGCGTCCCGGGTGAAGACAGCCTGGGTCCTGGGTGCCAGAGGGAAGCTGGTGCCGGCAGCTGGGGGGAGGAAGGCCTACTCTTGCACGAATTTTCGTGCATCGGGCCTCTAGTATTTAATAAGAATGGCCCAAAGAGAAGCAATTCTTCTCTGAGGTAAAATTTGCACTTACTTTCAATGCCTTACTATATGTAATACATGCATTTCAGAAAGAGTGATATAGTATTTATTTTTCTATAGAAAAAATGGTGAACACAGGTAAACCCAAATGATCTTACAGATACTAGCTCTTGAATTCATTTAGGACTGTAGAGTAACAGACTAATTAATAATAATAGTTTTATGGGCTTTGTAAATTGCTATGGATTGAATTTTCCACAAAAAGTCATGTTGAGACCCTAACCCCCAATGTACTTGTATTTGGAGAAAGGGTTTGGTGGTAGAAGGTGAAAGTTAAATGAGGTCATAAGGCTGGGGCCCTAACCTGCTAGTATTATTAGCAAAAGCCCATACATGTACACAGAGGAAAGGCCAGGCGAGGAATAGTATGAGAAGGCAGGTATCTGCAAGCCAGGAACTGAATAGGCAGTCACCTTGATCTTGGCTTTCCCATCCTCCAGAATGTGAGAAAATAAATTTCTGTTCTTTAAGCCACCAAGTCTGTGGTATTTTGTTATGGCAGCCTGAACTGACTAAAATGCAAATTTATTTCCAGAGGAAAAATGCAATAGGCTTCAACTCTGGTTTAAAAGAATAAATATAAAACAAACAATGAAAAAGTTAAGTTGGCTATTTCATACTTTATATGAAAATATATGGTTTAAAAATTTTTGGCTGGAAATTTGTATTTGCAAGCCTCCTTTTTGCATTTTAATCCAGAATCTTGGTTTTTGCACTTCCCTTCAAAGGGATTGGTCTTCAGTGCTCACCAAACTCAATAGATAAATAGACTTGATTGGGAAGACAATTAATTTGCAATTCTAGGCATAAATAGCAACAATAATTAGTTTGATGATTTTCATGGAGAATCCCCTAAGTTACCGAGTGGGTATATAGGATCTGCGGATATAGAAACTGAAAATTATAGTCACTGAAGTCTGGTTTTGTTTTGTCATTTTTAAGAGAGGGCAGAAGAATACTGTAACAGTCTGATTAATTATGAAGTCATGCTGACAAGCTGTTGCTGTTGCTTTTACCAGCCTGTGCAGATGACATTGTCCTGTGCACATTATAAATGGATCACATTTTAGAATACTCCCCTACTGAGTGAGTTTGTGAAGCATTCCAATTCCCGAATTGAAACTTGAGGGATACTTTGACCCTTATCATATTTAGAATTATAAAACCCTCTGATCTCATTGAAAATAAAATTGTAAATTTGCTTTTGAGATAGCTACTGATTACAAGGTCCACTGAGCTTTTTGGTGTAGACACCTATGATGGTGGTTGCACCTGTCCTCTGTAGCACCTACCATGTGAACTACTCCAGAATGGCACATTTTCTAAATATGTCTATAGGTAATAAAATTATATCAGGATTCTTCAGTGGGATAATGGTTTGCTGGCCAAATAAGTTTGGGAAATGTTGTATTTTATAGTTCCCTCTTTGGAGATTCATAGTACACGTTACCTTTAACAGCTCAGAGAAATTCTGCTAGAAAGAAACAAAACTCAAGTTGTTTTACCCGATGTTTATCGTATTTATTTGACCATGCAACATTACCATCCCACAAGTATATATTTTATTTAATTTACACCATCACTCTAAAATAATAAAATGGCCTTGGTCACTTTTAGTCATAAAAACAATCACCACCGCCCCCCCCCCCAAAAAAAGTTTCCATTCAGAAATTACAATGTCTGTTCCGTGTAATAGTCACGAATCTCAAATTTGAGGTAGCGTTGCCTCTTCTTCCCTATCATAGATTAGAGGTAATGAAAGCCTACAACGGAGAAGGGGCAAAGGGGGGCGGGGCATTTATAAGCTGGTATGTGAATTTTATTCCCCATCAAGTTGAAGCAAGGTGGGAAGGGAAGGTGTAGGGTGGTCCTGGGCTGGGTGGCTTAGGGCAGGGCTGGGTGGATGATGCATCTTTAAGATAATTAAACCGACTCTTTCTCCTGGAGAAAGATCTTATGGGTTATTTAGAGACTTCTTGCTGGGTTCTTCTCTTCTCTAGTTCCTTTGACCCGACAAACACACATTTCTGTTCTGTGTGAAAACTTGCTGCTACTCGCCTCCATGGCCCGGCCTGGCGTTTTGAATTGGCTTCCCCAGAACAACCTAAGGTCCTGTGGATAGCGACATCCTTCATACTCAATGCCAGCCTTAGCAGAGGCTACCAAGTCAGCCAGGATTTAGACATATGATATTATATGGTTCTTAACGTTTTACTGTATATCTCTTATAATATATTTAATTACAAAGCTTATTTCATAATGCTGCATATTTGGCCAAATATATAAGACGTGCCTAATGGAAAGGTTATTCTCAGGAGCCTCATGAAGGATGTTCAGTGAGAATACTTGGAAATTTTTAAAGAATCTATGTCACAATTAATATTGGTATTGTCCCCATCTTTCTCATCTAATAATGATAATGCCCATATACTGTATATCACCCAAATCTTAGCACTCTGCTTAGCACACATATAACTCAGGAATACACACATCTTTCCATGAAATATAGGAGCTGGCATTTATTTCTCAGTGCTTTTTCTTAAGAGGGAGAACAAACATTGAACAGTATGCTAATGAAATTTTCTTAATTTCTATTCATATTTTGTTAGTAGCCGTGTTACAAATAAAATAGTCTTTGAATTATTTTATACTATTGCTGAACAAGAAATTCAGGCATTTGTTAAAGATCCAGTTGTTGCTATATTTCTAATTGTGTAGTGGGGAATACAAATTAAAATGCACGGTTTCTTGGTTTCTAAAAAAGAAATTAAAATGGGAACATAGAGGGAAGGCATAAAAAAGAATATGTGCACAATTCAATGCCTCTATAAATTGATAGCTGGAAATCAGAAGTGTACTTGGCCAGCTTTTTATGATGGATATAACAAGTGACAGGCCATTCAAAGGTTGAAGAAAAGAGATAATGAAATCTTAAATTAGAATAGCTTCCAAAACAGACTGACAGTACTGTTCACAGCAAATTAAAAAGGGATTGACAATTGGAGAGAAAATGAAAGTATGGAATTTGAGATGAGAATATTTTAATCATCTGACATTTGCTTCATGGATAAAATCTTATGCAGATTTCTCCCTAGAGATAAAGAGGTATTTAAAAGGTATTTCTACAATCCTGTAAAAAAGAGAAAGACTTTAAATAGATTAAATATTTAAAAACTAGTTGTCTCAAGATACAAAGATCAGATTTTAAAAGTATGGGGCTATGAGCTATGCTAGGCTTGAGATGGCATCTTGTCAATTTTTATTGTGATTAGAGCAAATAAGTCATATACCATTTTAACTTAATGAATAATACATGATGCTTTTTAAAAACACTGCTCGAGGTATATCACATCCTAAAGGGAGTACCAAACCTTGCTAACTGGTTCAATCTTGCGTACAAATTTGATTTTACTTTTTCCTGCAAATAATAGTAACTAGACACTGTGAAGAAGTTCATTGTAGGCTCCGATGGACACTGGGGTCCTTTATTGCCTTACATTCATCCGGTCTGGAGCATGACGGAGGAACTGTTCCCATTCCTACCCTTTCAGGCCTGTGAGGACCACTTGTTTCTGTACTTTCTCGGCAGGGAAATGCATTGGTAATGATTAGACCACTCTTGGTAGAGAGCAAAAGTCCCCAGGAGAGTTATAAGTAGTTTAGTGGGAGGCTTTATTTTTGAAACTAACCTTGTATGGGTTTGGCATCTTTTACTCTTAACATGGCTTCTCTATTTAATCTTTACCTTTCATAAATCACAGGGATTCTTCATCCCATAGGAGAGCATCCTCATTCCAGAATAATTTAATTCTTTGACTCTCTTCAGTTAACAGTTTCATCCCAAAGCTAAAAACAAAAACAAAAAAAAAAACAAAAAAAACACAAACAAACAAAAAAAACCAAGGCAAACAGGTAAATGACAAGAAAAACTGGTTTCAATCATTTTTTTTTTCTATATGTATACCACATTTTTCCATTTCCAATAGAAGGGCTAATGGGGGAAAAAAATCAATGATCCCCTGTATTTTGTTTGTCATTTATTATTTGAAGTTTTTAGGTTCTCAAATTTAAAATAACATATATTTGTTAAAAATGTTTTCTCCTTATAAATGTGAACAATTTTTATGAAAAATTTTGCATGTATATTAGTTATTTCTGATATTTTGATATTGCAACTTCTTTTTAGAATTACCTTCACTATCAATTTTCTAGTAAAGAAAAAAACATTAAGTAATTACTATGTTAAAAAAGAATAAATAAATAAAACAGCCAGACTTTTTAAAATCACACTTAATTCTAATGGAGTTATAGCTGGTGGGTTTTATTGCCAGCATTAGACCCTCTGGAATGCTCTTTTCACCCAGGACCAGATGGGTGGAACCAGAAGGTCCCTGGGTTGAATGAAAACATACTACAGAGCCTACTCCCTCTCCCACACCTGGACTATACCACCTATAAGCAGTATGTTTGTAGGATATGAGAGAAACAGACTAGTAAACTACTTGATGTTTAAACTACTGAAATCACATATATACTAATATGTATATGTGTATATATGTATATATATATATATATTCATATGCATACATATAATATGCATATAAGTGTTCACACACATACTCTTACACAACAAATACATTCTAACAGTTTTAGCTAGTTTTCCTAAAATGTTTAAAAGTCAAAATGCTAACCTAAAAGTTTTATATTCAAATAAATTTTAAGACAGTTTTTATCAAGTCTTAAAGCCCTTATCAAGCAGATTGATCTTATATAGACCTACAAATTAAATGTCATTTCCATTTTCTTATTCTCAATCTTTCATTCTATTTCTCTTTCTTCTTAATTTATATTTTAAAAAGTATGACAGGTTAGGGAAAACAAAAATTACAGCTGATTCTTTGAGGAGGTTGATGACAGGTCGATTTCAGACTCTGATAGTTTTAAACATATTTTGCTCACTTCCAAGTTAATAGTCAAAGCAAAGACTTAAAAGCATATAAATATTATATGTTGACATGATATTTCCAATTTATTAGCTTGTTATATAAAACTAAAGAATTAATCTGTTATTCACAATACATGATGTTAACTACCCTTTCCACTGCCACAATTATGCCATGTGCAATTATGACAAAATATATGAACTAACATGTATTCTGTAATCGATAGTTTAGGGACCATTCAAGTTAAGAGATTTGCATTTAACCTGGGTTAGTATGCTATAAAATGTATGTATATATATTTTTATATTCTTAAATATATATCTACTTAAATTATCAATCAAACACATTTTTATTTACAGGGGGCCATATACTATAAAACCATTACTGTAATTATACCATTGCTATACTCAGCTTTATTTAAATACTAGAGGCCCGGTGCACAAAAATTTGTGCACTCGGGGGGGAGGTGGGGTCCCTCAGCCCGGCCTGTGCTCTCTCGCAGTCTGGGAACCCTTGGGAGATAATGACATGCTGGCTTAGGCCTGCTCCCGGGTGGCAGAGTGCAGGCCCAATCCCTAGGTGCAGCCCCTGGTTGGGCTCAGAGCAGGGCCGATTGGGGAGTTGGGGCGCCGCCCCTGTCATGCACAGAGCAGGGCGGATTGGGAGGTTGCGATGCCACCCTCAGTCACGCTCAGGGTAGGGCCGATTGGGCAGTTGGGGCACCATCCCCTGTCACACTCAAGGCAGGGTCGATGGGGAGGTTGTGGCGCCACCCCCTGTCACGCACAGAGCAGGGCCGATCAGGGGGTTGGGAAGCTCCCCCCTGTCACGCACAGAGCAGGGCCAATCAGGGGGTTGGGGAGCTCCCCCCTGTCATGCACAGAGCAGGGCCGATCAGGGGGTTGAGGAGCTCCCCCCTGTCACTCACAGAGTAGGGCCGATAAGGGAGTTGGCACACCGCCCCCTGTCACACACAGAGCAGGGTGGATCAGGGGGTTGGGGCGCCGCCCTCTATCACCCACAGAGCAGGGCCGATCAGGGGGTTGGAGCGCCTTCACCTGTGATGAACAGAGCAGTGCTGATAGGGAGGTTGTGGCCCCGCCCCCGTCACACACAGAGACACAGGGCGATCAGGGGGTTTGGGCGTTGCCCCCAGTCACACTGATTCCTGTGCCTGGAGGCCTCTCAGCTCCGCTGATCCCAGTGCTGGGAGGCATATTACCCTTTTACTATATAGAATAGAGGCCTGGTGCATGGGTGGGGGCTGGCTGGTTTGCCCTGCAGGGTGTCCTGTATCAGGGTGGGGGTCCCCACTGGGGTGCCTGGCCAGCCTGGATGAGGGGATGATGGCTGTTTGCAGCTGGTCACACACCCTTCAGGGTTTGGGGTCCCCACTGGGGTGCCTGGCCAGTCTGGGTGAGGGGCTGAGGGCTGTTTTCAGGCTGGGACTGAAGCTCCCAACTGCTCCTTTTTTTCTTTTCTTTTTTTTTTTATTCTGGGCCAGCTTTAGCTCTGAGGCTCCAGCTCTTAGGCCTCTACTTCTGGAAGCAGGTATCTGGTTTGTCTCGGTTCTATAATCGAAACTCTGTATCAACTCCAGCTCTGAGATCCCAGCCGGCTGAAAGCTGGTTTCTGGGGTTTTGTTTAGCTTCTATATTTGTTACAATGTTTGAAACTGCAGGCTCAGAGGCCTGCAGCGGCAGGTGGGGAACATTGGAGTCCTCCGTCACTGAAGCAAGCAAGCCTCATGTTCGCTTCAAGCTGCCTGGCTGCCGGCCGCCATCTTGGCTGGCAGTTAATTTGCATATCTTGCTGATTAGCCAATGGGAAGGGTAGCGGTCGTATGCCAATTACCATGTTTCTCTTTTATTAGATAGGATTTTCCACATTAATTCTTATAATGAAGGATACAATTTTATTGGAATTTAAAAATATTGTAGTTTATCAGTGGACCAAATAAGAATATTATAGGCCTTGCTGATTTGAATTTAACATTAAATTATATAACTTAAAAGTTTTATTTTGAAACATATTTTTATCTGTCTTATGAGTTCCGTCTCTCATTGGGCATTTTACTGGAGTTGATTTGTTGAATTTCTAGATAAATTATGTAGATGTTCGTGTGGCCAACATCTCCTGTCTGCCTCCCTAGCCAGGGTATGCTGAGTTCAGACTTTCTCTAATAGTAAAGGTATGGGAGGTTTTTGTACAATAAAAATTGAGAACTATGTTCTGACCAAAACATTCTTATTTCAAACTCCAAATTTGTTTTGGTAACATACAGTGCTACATGTACATAGTTATTTTCTTCTTTAGATTTTTCATCTTATGCTAGTGTATAGTTACTTCAAATTTAATCTGTTTATATAATCTTATGTATATAAAAATCTCCCAGACAAGGAGTTCCTAAAGAAACATTACTTGTCTTTGGTTTAAATAGTGAGTTCTAGGTCAATGAAAAATATGCCAAATACTTAAATTCTGTTCTATTTTAAAAGTCAACCCCATAATCTTAATTATGATTTACACATTTCAAAAATTATAATTAAAGGTTCTACATAGAAAATGACACTAAAGCAGTTGCTAGAAAAAAGTGGAAAGGTTAAAGTTTTGACCCAAAATGAAAACAGCAGTTTGGAAAAAGGCTTTTGCTTGATATCTTCAGAAAAATAAAAAATTTAGAATACCATTTCATATCTCCCAATTAATCCTCATTTTACTTTGAGTAAATGCGCATATGTATACATTTCACATATGTATATGATTTGAGTGAACAACTCTCTCCAGGAAGCTTTGTGTTGATTGAAATTTCAGATAAAAATATCTTAACTTAGGGAAGAAGTATACTGCCATAGTCTATATTTTTATATTGATGGCATGAATTTCAACTTATTCTGAACTAAGGAAAAGCAGAGAATTGTCTAGAAGTGGACATAACAATGTTCATGAGTTTTAAGGAAATTTTAATTTTATTGAATGCATCTTTATGCCCCAAAAAATACCTGTGAAAGATTTATTAAATTTAATAATATATATAAATTCTTTTATTTAAAAAGTTAAAAGATATAAATATCTTTTATTAAAGACAATAAGATTATATTTTTGAATTTGATTTAAAAAATAGTAACTATTTTATAAAATGATTAGTAAGATGAACTTCAGGTGGTAGGAAAAAAAAATCACTTTGCCTATCCTTGGAAGTGTGGAAATAAATTTACATTCAAGAGAATCCTTTTTGAGACTATTACAAAGAAACAGTAAATTCAATCTCAACCTCGTTATACTTGTACTAGAGGCCCACTGCACGAAATTCTTGCAAAAGTTTGCCTTCTTTCCCCAAGCTGCTGGCACTGGCTTCCCTCTGGCACCCAGGGACCTGGGTCTCCCTCCGGCTGCAACAGGCACCTGGGACCCAGGCCTCCCTCTGGCCACTGGCAGGCACCTGGGACCCAGGCTTCCCTTGCAGTCTCAGCTTCGTCCGGAAAGAAGTCCAGTCTAATTAGCATATTACGCTTTTATTATTATAGATTTTTCAAAGGCTTAAAAAATTGTGTTTTTGTTCAACAGGAAAATAATTATGTGATGTTTTGTCAGTGTATAGAATGGCTATTATAACCAAACTAGAGCCCCAGTGCATGAAATTCATGAACTCAGTGGGGGTTGTGGGGCGTGGTGGGGAGTCCCTCAGCCCGGCCTGCGCTCTCTCACCATCCAGGAGCCCTCGGGAGATGTCTGAATGACTACTTAGGGGGACCTAAGCCAGCAGTTGGACATCCTTAGTGCTGCCATGGAGGTGGGACAGGTTCCTGCCACTACTGCTGCGCTTGCCAGCCAGGAGTCAGGCTTCTGGCTGAGTGGTGCTCCCCCTGTGGGAGCTCACTGACCACCAGGGGCAGCTCCTGTGTTGAGCATCTTCCTCCTGGTGGTCAGTGTGTGTCATAGCAACTGCTGATTTGTCGATTTGCATATTAGCCTTTTATTATATAGGATGCTTTTTAAATGAATTAATTAAATGTTATTTATTGTATATAAGTATACAGTGGTTCAAATAGAGGATGGAATAATATGATCTGGTGCCTGTTGTGATACATACATACTCCTTCTTACCTTCTTGTCTAAGAAGGTTTGGTTACCTTATTAAAGAATATATAAAATGAAAATTTGTTCCCCCAAATGTTAACAATAAAATGCACATGCTTTTGGTTCTTACACACAAAAAATTGGCGATGTTGCATTTTCTGATATCAGATGCAAGGACAAGAAAATGAACAATTGATACTTTAGTAGAATATTTATTTGAATCAAATAAATGAAATCAAATAAATGAAAAGACTTTGCTTCAGATATATTTGAAGGGCGAGAGGAACTGACAAATAACATAAAAGATTCTGGCTTTCATCAGTTTGATTCAGAATACAAAGTGACAAAGTAAAGGCTTCTTTTAAAAACATGAGTAAGATTATTAAAGAAAATTCATTTTGGGAAGAACAGTAATATTTATTTCAGTAAACCTTGTTTATATCAGAGAATGCTAAGTATGTGTTTGAAGTTAAATTGCATTTATTACTTCTTACATGTGCCTAATTTTGTTGTATGAAATAGAAGGTTTAAAAATTCTTGATCTCTGCGTTACCTTCTGATATTAAATTTTACTGAAAGGTTGATTGAAGTTTCCTTTTTAGGAAGAAAAACCTCATATGTTTCTAAGTAATTAAATCTTGTCACTCTTGCTTTCTGATGAATGAGGCTGGTTGGCATTCAGGCATTGAGAGCTGCTGATGCCGGTTTAAATCATTTCCAAAAGTCAAAGGTGCAAGTGAATTGCAGAAGAGAGCCGCACCAGGACGGTGAGGAGCGTGTGTTCGGCAATTTGAAGTGTCTTTATAATACATATATGAGTCCTGTGGTAGAGCTTGATGGTCTTATAAGATCATGTAATCATCGAGCCTCACCCTCTTGAGGCTCCCGGTAGGTATACAGGCACAATAGATTACTCCGTCCTTCCAGCGGAAGCAGAGGGAAATTGCTTATTCTCCAAGTGCTCAGAGAGCATTAGTGTGCTCTGCATGCAGGAGAGGCAGGCATTGTATCCCTGGGTACTTGATTTAAGTCAATAACTATTTTAAAAGTACAAAGTTGTAAAAAAAAATGCATTCGAAGATAATGGATTTTTATTGGTTTTTATACCTTTCCATATTCTCTCTTCCTGATGGACTGTGAGTCACACATAGATAACGTACAATTTGTATTCAGTACTCTTATTTTAATGCAGATGTGAAAATCATATTTGAAAGGCACATTTTGTCATTTTAATGAAATGAAAACAATAGATATTAAAGTATACTATGCATCACTTACTTTTTATGGAAAATATGTCCTGTATGAGAGTTAGGTCCTCATTTGCTCCTTTTGGCAATCTCTCTCAGGTAAGTAAAGCCTCCTTAATACTTAAAGATCCCTAGAGCTTATGATGTCAATAACTGCTGGCTTCACGCAAAACGGATAGTTCCAGTTGTCACTGAACAATGACTCCCAAATCTGATTCTTCCTTGCAGACGTCCTGGCTCAGCTGCAGGTTCATTTCTCTCATTGCCTTTTAAGTCATCCTGTTTACTAGCTATCCCACAGGTACTTCACGTTGTGTTCAAAATGGAATTCATCATCATTATCCCCAAACATACCCCTCCTCCTACGTTCCTATCTTTGTTAATAGTACTATCCAGACCCAAGTCAGAAACCCAAGGCTCCCCTTTTCCCTTTCCCACTATCTGCCACGATGGTCTGTAGACTATTTTTCCTCAACTTTCACTTCTGTGTCCACCACTGTCTTTTTAGTCCTCAGCTGACCATACAAGCTTGTATCCTGACCATACAAGCTTTCTATTTTGCCATCCCCACTCATCTGGCTTGCTTTCAATCTGGCTTCTAAGTGAACTCTCAAGTGCAAATATAATTATTTCAGATGTCAGCTTATATGGCTCTCTATAATTCTCAGAATAAAATTATTGTGTATTTAGTAGTTCTGGATGATCATGACAGTGTGTCTTTAATCTTAGCATTGCTGCCATGGTCCTACATGCAATCCCCTTTCCTTCACCATCTTAGCAAGGAGCTCCTAAAATGTCTTATGCCTTGTTGTTATCATTGTCTCATCTCTGTGCTCTTCACAGGTTAGTCACTGAGTCAGCCACCACGCCCTCTTTCTGCCTCTCCACTCTTCCTTAACACTGTGTGTCACCAGCTCCAGGAAGTCTTCTATGACCACCTTCCCTCAGCCCTCAAAGCATTTACTTAGCTTTTCATAGGGAGGTAACAGTTAATAGGATCTATGATACAAAAGCAAAATTTGATTTAAGATGCTTTGGTTTATCTATCTTCTCTACTAGCTTTTGATACACTTGAGAATAATGATCACAATTTATTTGATTTTGGCTTGAAGATCTAGTCAAGGATTATTAATAAGAATTATTACTGTATTATTAAGATACTCGCTGAACAATGCAGTCATTAGGGCTGATAAATATAAAGTTAATGTCAATTACTATAACAAATACATTGAAATCTGAAGAAATCATGTTCACTATGTTGTAAGCATGATGTTTTTCTCTATAAATAACAAAATACTTAATGAGTGCCCTGCATGCATGCATGTTTATATGCACTTGGGAAATTCTCTATTCCTATGCAACTACATCTCTATTCGTGTGCATCTAGAGATATTAGGATGTTAACCTCACATTGCCTTGGAAATGGTGTTCAATTTTATTCATACCTTTAGGTAACATGACTGTCATTCAATTTATTCAATTTATTTTATTTTGTTTTGTTTCATTCTGAAGCAGAGGGATGGCGTATAAACCAAGTGATTTCTCTTCTTGATTACAGCCAACTACTGTGTGCTGAGTTTCAGTGCATCTGATCTTTGCATCTTTAAATCACCAGGCGACTCTTTATTCCAAAACTGGTTGACACAAACCCTTAAGTAGCAAGCAGTGTGTGCCTTATTGATAGCACCAGCCCAGTCCCCAGGAGCCTTGTCATCCTTATCTCATTAGTCAGCTCCAATACTTTTTGATCCTTCATTTTGAATTCAGACCAGCTTTACATGGAGACACTAAATTCCCTATGCAGTTAAGGAGTCTCAGAGCAAAGACAAGAGATATCCCATAGCTCATTTGGCCTATAATTCTCACCCAGAGTTTCCTCTCAGCCTTAACAGAACTGTGGGTGTATCATCCTGTGTGTTGTGTCTGCTATGTACATTAGACCTTATATAATTTAATTTCTTCTACCGGAATTTTAGTGTGTCTGTTCTATCATGGCAGCATTCACCAGTGTGGTTTGATTTCAGGGGGCACTGGAAATATCCCATTGTAAAAATCATCTCCTCACCAAACTTATACAGTACATAAAGGGCGGTCACTACAGAGAATTTTTTTTTTTAGGTTTTTAATTCTCTTATAACAATGTAAATAATTTTGGAAAGGTTAACATACCTTTTTCTCATGGCATTTATAGCAAGGAGATTAAGTAATGTTGGACATTAACTTAGGGCTGAGTTAAGAGCAAAGGTTTCTTGAGGAGGGGAGTGAATGAGAGGTTTTAATTATTCATCCTAGCATTTTAGCAGCTCAATTAGAATTCCTCCATCAAAATATGTTTGTTAACCTTTTAAATGCTGAATATGAAGAGGTGAATGCGCCCTGGCCACTGTGCTCAGTTGGTTGGAGCATCATCCACTGCACGGAAGGCTGCTGGTTCTTTTTCCCTCTCAGGACACACACCTAGGTTGCTGATTTCATCCCCAGTCAGTGTATATATGGGAGGCAGTGGATCAATATTTCTCATACATCTATATTTCTCTCTATATCTCTTCTCTCTCTCTCTCTCTCTCTCTCTCTCTCTCTCTCTCTCTCTCTCTCTCTCTCTCTCTCTCCCCCCTTCCCTCCTTTCCCCTCTCCCTAAAATCAGTAAAACTATGTCCTCCTGTGAGGAGTAAAAAAAAAAAAATTTTTTTAAAGGTGAATAAGATAATAATAATGGTAAGGGAAGGCAACATTTATTGTGCAGTTACTAAGTGACAAGCAGTATTCTGAATACATATAATCTATTCTAAGATATATATATATGTATATATATATATGTATGTATGTATATATATATATATATATATATATATATAATCACTTTTGTTTACAATTACAAATTTAGTTATAAATAGTTGAATTTATGATGAAAATGCCTTTGTATCAATGGAAGAATTGATTGTCCTCTTCAGGTTTAACAATTGATTCTGCATAATTTATATTGAAAAATTATGCAATGTTCCTAAGTTTAAAATTATATTTTACCTATATGTTTTCAATGAAGAGTATCTCATGATATGAGAACTTTTAATTATGGGGTGGATATAAGGAAAGTGGCTTTATTACAAAATAAATGGAGAAATATGCTAACTGTTCATTCAAGTAAAACAAAGTGACTGGCAAGACTCAAATAATGTGTAGAAATGTAAAAAGAAGCTATTGTCTATGAACCAGTAAGACATCTAAAGGCCATGGACATGTTACAGTTTTCCAATCCAGCTAAGGGAAGGACTATAATAAAATCATGCTCCCTTTTATTCAAAAACTTATCTGACATTCATACTAACTCTGAAGGCGATCCAGCATTCTTAGTGTACTTATATTCATTTTTTAGATGAAGGAACACAGAAGCACAAGAGGTCACATGACTTCAGTAGCCTGTTGTGCTAGTGATAGAGACTCTTCTCTACCAAAGTCACTAATTGTGTTTTTCTTTTTTGGATAATGTTAGGAACAGAAAAAGTTAGAATGCTTGAAAGATAAAGAAAACAGTGTTTTTAACCTTGCCCTCTACTCTCATTATTCCCATGCAAAATCACTACGCCCCCCCCCCAAAGAAATAGCTTACAATTATCATTTTATTAAAAGTGGCATTTAAAATCCTTCAATTACTAAACATAACATTCTATCCCAGGGTCTTCTATTCCCCTTACAGTGTTCTTAATCTCTTGGGTTTTTTCTGAGTCCCTTCGATGTGCTCCACAATTTTCAGATTTCATTGAAACAGAACAGCTGTGCCCTGGATATTAGCCACATACATGCTCAATCTATGGGAAACGAAAGACCTAAGGAGCAAAACCAGAAATCTCAGTAATATGGGGGTTAGAGAACTGACAAGGACAAGAGCCTTTTAATATTTTTACCAAATTAACTGTACGAATAAGGCTTATCTTGTCATCGGGGTCTACGTATGCCTTGGACCCTTCTGTTCTCCCATCCTCAGTGGGAGGTGCAGTCTGGTGCGTGAGACACAATTAGAAAGATTAGATTTGGTCTTCCCTTCTCTCTGTGTTTTATTAATCTTTCAATTACACTGGGATTAGATGAGATTCCCTTAGCCAAATCCATTGAAAAGATTCGTTCATTTTAATATTTATGCACACTGTCTAGTCCTTAAAGTGGATTCTTTTTGCCTGTGCATTTAATTGGATCAGTGGGTTTCTTCTTATTAACATTTTTCCTTTTAGAGATTAGAGTTGATGAATAAAATTAGTGACATCTGGCTCAGCTCATCTGTTAAATGCAACCCTTTTAATGATGACCTTGTGTACTATGGGATAAAATGAACATTTGCTATAGAGATACAATAAGCTCAGTTTAGAATCACACAGTAAGTGTTGACTCGTTAAAAATAACAACAGCACCAAAGCAAAACTCTAATATTCTGTGACTATCCAAAAGCAGGTGGTGGGAGGGATAACATTTAATGGCACTAAAAAGTAGCTTTGAATCCTTACTTTTTTAGAGATGAGAACAGTGTGTTAGAGTTTCTGAGACTAAAATGAAAATTTGCTCAACCCAAAGGGTGTCAAAATGTAGCCTGAAATATTGAGATTATTTAATATCATAAAATAATCCTTTAAAAAAGTATATCATTTCTCACTTTGTAGAAGTTTTGCTGTGACTTTTTGTTGACAACATTCATTGGGGATATTGGTTTTTATAAAGTGGATTCATTGTCTTGTGTTTATAGTTGTACTTGAGCCAGGTTTCTAAACCTGGACGCTATTGACATTTTAGTAATTCTTTCTTGCGGGGGATGTTCTGTCCATTGAAGGATGTTTAGGGAATCCCTGGCCTCTGCCCACCAGATGTAAATAACTTCCCAGCAGGTATGACAATCAAAAATGTCTCTAGGGTGGGCAAACTTTTTGACTCGAGGGCCACAATGGGTTCTTAAACTGGACCGGAGGGCCGGAACAAAAGCATGGATGGAGTGTTTGTGTGAACTAATATAAATTCAAAGTAAACATCATTACATAAAAGGGTACGGTCTTTTTTTTTTTTTTTAGTTTTATTCATTTCAAACGGGCCGGATCCGGCTTGCGGGCCGTAGTTTGCCCACAGCTGCGTCTAGACATTGCTGAAGGTCCCCTGGGAGGAATATTTCTCTCAGTTGAGAAACAATGTGTTACAAAGGCATTGACATATTTTTTTAGATATAAAATTTTAAATATGTAGAGCTAAACATACAATGAAAACTTTGAAATAAATAGCTCACATACGGTTAACATACCTGCAGCACACAGTAAGTGCTTAATATTGTTGACCTTATTTGCTATTACCAGTAGCAAGAACTTAAATCATATATACTAATTTCATCACAATGCCAGGCTTTGATAAAAGAATGGTATTATTAGTTAAATAGAAATAGCATATTAAACATTGGAGCCAGTTTTCTTGTTTTAATGATTTAATTGCATCATATTTACCATTATAAAACAACAACACAATTTTTAGCATCTAGTTCCTTGCATAGCTTTAATATCTACAGGTCTTATCAGAAACTTGTCAAAGCTATTTTATGTTTGATAAAATTTATTTTTGATACAGATGTACCCAGTGTTATTTATATTTTAAATAAATCATAAAAAATATTTCTTTTTTTCTACATATAATTGCTTCATTTGAAAGCTGTAGTTGACATTATAAATAACCTTAAGGTTTTTGAAATAGTCATTTTGTGTCTTCTATGCACACGAGGCCCTGAACCCTGAATAAGTCAACAAAATATATTCAAACTTAAGGGGACCAACAGTGCGACACTTTATGGGTTGAAGATTACAAGAGAAACTTATAAATAATTCTGTATGCCATGTCAGAAACAAGATATAGGGATGTCATTTATTTTAGAAGAATTAGCAAATGTAAAGTGCTTCTTTTATGCTGTTGCAAATTAGATTTTCCTTTCTTCCCTTGAGAAGCCTGATTGAACAATAGAACACTCTAAAAGCGAGAATCCTTGAACACCAAGGCCATGTTTTTTAAAACCAAGGATAAGGAGAATAGAGATGTATCCTTGGCGCTCTGAGTCAATTATCAGTGGAATCCTGTTAACCATTCAGAATAGAAGCCCGAAGTCAAGGTTTGCTTCCCCAGCATTCATCGATTTTAATAGGCTTAGCCTTGGACATCTATAAAAGACTTATTTTTGCAAAATCTAATTTTCTAACAAAGGTAAAGATCCTCATTTCTTTGAAGTCGGCGGAAAGTGAGGACTAATTTTGCTCTTAAAGTCGCCATAAGACACTTAGCTTAAGTTCATTAGTTACTGACAGTATGTTCAAGGCTAGATCAGCATCGACCAGTTACTCTTCTATAGTGAAAAAATGTCACTCATTTATTTCTAATATCCAATCAAATGAAAAATCATAAGTTTGTGTGAATGTAAAATGTTATTTTTGGAGGTTGTGGGAGAAGGAAGACATGAGTGAATCAGGGGTGGGCATAAATAGGTTTACAGTTGTGAGTACAGGAAACAGTTTATTCTTGTATTGTTATTTATTAATTATTGTATTATCTAATTAAAAACATGCTTTTGCCCATCCCTGTATAATACACAATCTTTTAAAATGTAATACATATACAATACGTAACTGATATACTATATAAAATACAATTATTTAAAATACTGCTAAACAATTTATAGAAAATCAGTCAGAATTATTATCCAGTTCTTAAGTAATTCTGTCCCAATAAAAGGTAAAGTTTTGGTTTTTGGTCAAGGAATATTTCATGTTATTTTAAAAATGTTTTATTCTGGAGTTCTTGTATGAAACATTGTTTGGCTATTAATTTATATCAGCGTTTTGGCAATTAAAATCTTTTGATTTCTTGCTCTGGTCTTTCAAATAAAGATCGAGACTTAACAGAAAACTAACTGCATTTTAAGTGTTTATAAGATACATTGACAGCCGAAACCAGTTTGGCTCAGTGGATAGAGCGTCGGCCTGCGGACTGAGGGGTCCCGGGTTCAATTCTGGTCAGGGGCATGTGCCTGGGTTGCGGGCACGTCCCTGGTGGGGAATGTGCGGGGGGCGGCTGATCGATGTTTCTCTCTCATCGATGTTTCTGGCTCTCTGTCTCTCTCCCTTCCTCTCTGTAAAAAATCAATAAAATATATTTAAAAAAAAAAAAAGAAAAAAAAAGATACATTGACAAATGGAAACTTACTTACAACCTGTTTATCTTTATTGAGTTAGAGTACCACAATTATTCTTTGAGTCTCAGGTCTTTATATAAATGAACAATACAGTTTCATAATCCAAAGTAATATTGGCTGAAAATAATTTTCCAAAGAATTTGGTCTTGTTTTGTTTGTTTCATCATAGAAAGATTATGCTTTATAGTGCCTTTTATCTTAAATATTATGATGTAAGAAAAACAGGGGACTCTAATAATACCCCAACCCAAAGAAAAGCACCAGCACCATAACCACAGAAACTCCTTGTAATATAAAACAAAAGACCTCTCTCTCTCTCACCCTAACTGGTTTGGCTCAGTGGATAGAGTGTCGGCCTGCGGACTGAAGGGTCCCGGGTTCAATTCCGGTCAAGGGCATGTACCTAGGTTGCAGGCACATCCCTAGTAGGGGGCGTGCAGGAGGCAGCTGATCGATGTTTCTCTCTCATTGATGTTTTAACTCTCTATCCCTCTCCCCTTCCCTCTGTAAAAAAATCAATAAAATATATTTTTTAAAAAAAGATCTCTTAATGATAACTTTTTGAATGTGCCTTTTTACCCAATTGCAGCCAGGGTAGTTGATTAAAAACCATCTCCCTAAATAATCTCTACCTGATGATTTTAGGTGAGAGACAGTAAGTATCTTCAGTAAATGAGATACATTTGTTTTAGCATGGCCAATATTCTGCATTAGTTTTACTAGTATTATTCAGTCATCTGCAGATTACCCAGTAATTTGAGTTATGCTAATAGCAAAGAAATAAAGAAATGCATGCTCCCCATAATTCTGAATTAAGCTAGTATTTAATTTTATACATTTTAAGAAGACAAAAGTCTGTTCCTTTCAGGATATTAAAATAATATATGCTTATAGTCTAATACAATGTGTGATGTAGATCAGAAAAATATAGCCAAATGAAGAAGCAACTAAAATATATTCATACTTGTTTGTTTACTTTGATATATATATATATATATATATATATATATATATATATATATACATATATATATATTGTATTTATAGTTGCTTTCAACATAGCTTAAGAAAAATTTTTCCTAGTGCAGCAATATATTTTACTTTGTGGTTTTGGTGCCTTAAAATTTTGAACACTATGATTGAATGAATGACTCTTGCTCTAAAATTCTCTGGTTAAGGACTGGAGATCCATACTGCCTTTATGGTATAAATCCCCTGAAATTGCTAAAGACTATGTTCATTTTGAAAGACAGCTACAATCAAGTTCCCCGTTAAAGAGGGTTCGCTATTCTGTGCTCTCAGGGCCAACTTTGAATTTTAATTTCTTGCTCCAGACTTTCAGATAAAATTATGTCTAATAGAATAAAAATTACACCCAATAGCCTTTATAAATAACCACTCAGAAATGGAAGTATTTGTATCCTCATTCATTGCTACATACTATTATCAAGTTGATAAGCTTTGCCATAGGTTTACAATATAATTTCTTTCATTCTGAATAAAATTTAAAAGCAATTCAGGGACCTATTCTGTAAATATTTTATATACTTTGTTCATTGGCAGATGATCTAAATTAGAGAAAACATTTTTTAAGTCTACTTCAATAATGGCTTATCTGAATAAGAGAATTTTCAAATATATAAACTGCAAATTTTAAAACATATCTCCAATATAGTAAGAATATTCCAGAGTTGACTTTCCCCCAAGTAGATAAAAGTGTAATTCACAATCAGTGTATCAGAGCCTAATCTTTATAGTTGTTAACTTATCAAATAAAACTTAAGAAAAAAAATAGCAGACTTGAAAACGAATAAGTTTATTAAAATAATTAGATATCAGTTTTTGCTTAATGTGAATTAAATAGCCAAGGAAATTGAAAAGATAGAGTAGATTGGAGATTAATGAAGACTACTGGATCATAAATAAACATGATTATTTGTTCAGTGGAATATTAAACTTATGAATGTTTAAAGAAAAGTATAATATCCCTCATTTTCTGTGATGTTTTGTATATTGCTATAAATATTCATGAATAGTGAGTATCAGTTCAGGTTATCTGTGTGAATATAAATTTTTATATAACCAGTCACTTAGGGTTCATTGGATCATGCTTTTGCATATGAAATCACTGGTATCTCAGATGCACCACGGATCTGACCCAACTCATGAATATTCACACACACACTGATCTTTCAGGAAGTAACCACATCTATAAAGATGGAAATCTTGTTAGTTTTTAATAATGAGAAACGTATTAGAATGCTGGTCCCAGAACAGTTTTACAATTTTACTGTTTTCATTTTTTTGTAAATGATAAACTTCAATATACACCTTTTTTGATAGAACCTCTTTTTTTCTTTTACCTTTAAAAAGTCTTGTGCATGGTTTAGCCATAATTGCATTTGCTTCCTTTATTCCTTGTGGTCACCAAAAAACATAGACACTAAACAGTATCTCCAGACCTTATCTGAAGCTAATTTCCACTGTTTAGTTTTGGTCATAGATTCTCAAGTACAGAGATGTCCAATGTGCTAATCTGCTGAGGTCATGGTATATATTTTACAAAAAAAAAGATACAAAATTATTTTTCATCTTTTTGTGTGGAGGGAAAAATAATATTCTAAGCCAGTTAAACATTAATATGCTAGACAGAGGGTGCTGTAATTAGAGAGGCCCATAGTTACAAATTATATACCACTTTAACCCTTGTTTCATCCCACATTATAATGCTGCTCTTTCATTGTAATGAAAGGCATATGTTTCAGTCAACAGTTATAAGTAGGTATCAAAATCAATGACCTAATCCTTATTAGCACTATACTCTAAATAATTGAGCTAACTAGAAAAAAAGAAAACTGTTCATAATGAACTACTTCATATTTCTAACATTGACATTGTCAAACCTCTGAATGATTTTTTTTGGTCAAAATGAATACCTTTTCTATTTTGTAAGCACATTAAACTATGGTCAATGGCAAGCATATTTATTTTTAACTCAAGTAACACACCAGATTATCTAACAGCAGATTATTGAGGGAGGTGGTCATCAAACTGTGCCCTGAACTGTCTGAAAGTTAGGAATGCTGCCATTGTCTGTTGTATGTATTACTAGTGTCCTGGTGCATGGATTCGTGCACATTGAAAGGAAATTAATTAGAAGAAATATTTTGATATTGCTATTCGCCCTCTCTCTACAGAAGTGTCAACCAAATTCACCATAGGCAATGACATATTGAAACACATGCATGCAATTGGCACCAGCGAGAGCTTTATATGTATTGTGCATGCACGAGTCAACTTAGCCTTTTATATACATAGTATAAACTTGCTTAATTAGACATGCTTTCTGACTTAGCTAAACTTTTTCCAGCCCAGTGAAGCACCCCAACTTCTCTTTCAGGTAATTGTCAGCAACAAGGCAGTAAATATCAACACTAATCAGATTATTATTACAGATCAAGCAGAGAGAACAAAGAGTAAAATATTTAACTGCAGCAGTGGTTGACTATATTCTGTGCAGTGAGAAAACCTGAAGTCATTTTCAAGGTCCACCATTTCTTCTTTTCCAGTCGAGTCAAGTTTCTAAACTTTCTAAATCCCCTTTTTCTGGCAAATGAAAAGAAAATAGGATTCTACCGAGTCTCCTATCTACCTACCCCAGGACTTGTGCGAGGATCTAATGAGATGAGGCATGGGAAAACACTTCACAGACATTTGATTAAATTGTAAAATGTTGGCACCTGGCTATAAAGCAAGTCAGGTTCCTGGGTTGAAGAAACTCCAAGGAGGCTAGTCGCTAGGGGTGAGGAAGTTGGGCGTTGCTACATGAAATCATTAACTGGGCCCCCACAGCGACTGCTGCTGGGCTTAGCTGGACTGTGGACCACATTTTGCATCACGGGGTCTTGGCAGCATTGACTGTGATTTGGGGGGCTGTCGCTCCGGAGTGATGGTGGGGCCCACTTGGGGGAAGCCAAGTGTTGGTTTGTCGGCGCCAGGTCTGTGGTGCCATTTATTTTTAAATGGCCAGTGCGTGTCATAGCTACTGGTCAGACGGACAGACACTTAACCTTTTATATATAGAGATAGTCATTCTCAACAGGGAGCAGCTTTGCCCTTCCAGGGATTTCTGGTGCTGTCTGGAGGCAGTTTTGCTCATCACAACAAGGGGGACTATACTGACATCTCGTGGGCGGAGGCCAGAGATACTGCTGAGTATTACACAAAGCACACAAAGCTCCCACACAAAGATTACCCAGCCCACAATGTCTAAAGGCCAACATCCTATAAAAATTTGTTTGAAGACATAATCCCATGTCTAAACATTTTGGTAGCTACTGGATTAGAGTACTTTATAAGTAAAGCAGTGAAAATGTATATCTCTTTTTGCAAATCAGTGGAGACTGGTTCAATTATAATTATGAATTTTATTAATTTCTTTCTCTCTTTTTTTTTTTGTTAGCAACAATTGTGTTAAATGAACTGAACTGGACAAGTGCCTTAGATGAAGTTTTCAAAAAAAATCGAGATGAAGATCCTTCATTGTTGTGGCAGGTGTTTGGCAGTGCCACTGGCCTGGCCAGATATTATCCAGGTAAGCGCTTAGTGAATCAGTAGGTACCAGGTAAAATCATAAGTCCAGACTTAATGTTTCTTGAGAACAATCTATTACCTTCTCCTTCATTGAAAGAAAAAGATAGTTTCCATGTTACTTGTAAAAGGAAAGACTATTTCTCTTTAAATGGCTTTGTATCTACCAAAACCACTTTAAACCCAGACACCTAAGCAGCACCTGAGGTATTGGCAGCTGGAATCAGGCCAGGTAGCTGTGAGACCAATGATCAGGTATCTGTATATCTGCATGGGGAAGTTATCCTGAATCCTAAAGCAATTCTGATCCACATGCTCAGCATGGACCAATGAGTCACATTGAGAATTGAATAGAATTTTCAGAACCTAATTGAAATTTTTCTCTCCGGATCTGGTTTATGTTTCTATATAAAATGCATTGATGCTTTTCTCCAATCTCAAATGAGGATTTGTAGAAATGAGTATGATAGAAAATAACATGCAATTTCAATGAAAGTAAAGCTTTCTTAGGTATCAGGTTGGATTATTTTGAGGGCATCTCAGCAATGAGATGAATCTATTTTATACATTAAAATGGATAAACCCTTTTGTGATGTCCTTTATGTTTTCTTATAAAGGAGGGTTTGGAGAAATAAATCTATCAAAAAATGAAAAATTCATCACTAGTCAATCCTGAGGACCTGTTGAAAGGACTTTTAGTGAAATGTCTGTTTCTCCACTTTTAAGAACAAGCTGACAAGCACAAATACATTTTATTTCTCAGAGATATGGCCTGAGCTATATGGGGTACTTAAGTAACTTGACTTGAAACAGTATAGAGGAGAATTTTTCCTAAGAGTTGACTTTTTGGCCGGGACCGTTTTGGCTCAGTGGATAGAGCATCAGCCTGCGGACTGAAGGGTCTCAGGTTCGATTCCGGTCAAGGGCATGTACCTTGGTTGCAGGCACATCCCCAGTAGGAAATGTGCAGGAGGCAGCTGATCGATGTTTCTCTCTTATCGATGTTTCTAACTCTCTATCTCTCTCCTTTCCTCTCTGTAAAAAATCAATAAAATATATTTTTTTAAAAGAGTTGACTTTTTGTAAACATGTTTAACAAATAGAATTAGTCACAATAACAATCACAAAAGTGAACATGGAGAGAACTAGAAACTGGGTAATATCTAGCTTTGCATGGCAATAACTCAGTATCAGAGAAATTAATGACGCCAAGAAGGAGGGGCAAATCAGTTTATAAGAGAGAACTAGGAAGGGGAGATTACAAAATAAGAGGGAGAGAGACCTTTGTGCTCAAGAATTAGAAGTAAAGACAGGTTGTGTTATAAGCACTTTTCAAAGATGGCTCCTTTTACAAATAGCAATTAACTTTTAAAAAATACTATTTAATCATATTCAATTCTTTCGTTTGACATGCTCATTGAGGAAGCAGGTTTTAACTTTTTAAAGCCCTCCTCACATACTTTCAAATGTACTGCCATTTGTCCACTTTGTTTTGGGAAAAAACTTTAAAGGTTTAATTTAGCTGAATCCTCGAGGTCCTTCCAGAATATTAGCTGTGGAAGAAACCCTGGACTCTCCGGAAATACCTAGATTTGAACAATGGTTGGGCAGACATTTGCTTTCCTAGATTTTCTGACACCTGAATATGGGTCTATATCCTCTCTCTGTCTAGGAGATTCATCCTAGACCTTGCTGTGTGAGCCATGATGCTAATTAGGGACTGTGGAGAATCCATTCTGGGATGGTAGTAGTTGGGCAGCAACACTCAGATTCTTGAAAATCTTGTGAGCTATGCAATACAAATGTATGGAATCAATTCTTAAAAACAAAACAAAACAGTCCAAACTCATTATCTTGGCTTGGAATTCAGAACCATGACTAATACTCCATAGGAGATGACTGAGACAAGCCTAAAATAATGATTGACGTAACATCAGTTAGATCCCAGCAATTGGACCAGGGTTAAAGGTATTTTTAGGTATGTGAAATTCACCTTTCTTTTTCTTTTAATGAGGGGAAAAATGTGAAGTCTGTAGAATAAGAAAACTGCACTCGAACTTGCTAATTGGAAATGCAATTAGTTTTCATGTGAAATGGTGTTTCTACCAAGAGAATTAGCCCTCAAATGCATCATTATTAGCTGCATTATTTCCTAGCAGCTGAAAATAAAAGCATACTCTTCTGTTATTTTAGACTGTATTGACTAGAAAATGGATTTGTAATTTGCATACTTTCTCAAAAATATAACTAACACATATTTTAGTATTCTGATGTAATGTATAAATACCTTTTTTTAAAGTCAGCAGTCCAACAACTGACATAGTATTCCTTAAATATCATGAAGTAGAAGTGTAGTTCAATAGATGTAGTCAGTGATAAACTCACAGTTCATTTTTGATCAGAGGAAAGCATTCTCGTGAATGACTAATATCACCTTTAACTTGGGCTTTCAGAAATTATATGCCCACAATGTAGTTGTTATTCCCACCCCTTCTTTCTTCTGTCATCCCGAAATCTTATTGGAAAGCAAAAGAGACTTTAAACTGAGCAACCTTTCACTTTTTGCAGGGATTTTAGAAGCTCTGATTTCTTCTCAAAATCTGTATCTTTCATTCTGCATCATTATGAATCTGATCATTTCACTGTATGGTTATTAGTCATTTTTACTATTTGATCTTCCACAATTCTGAGCCTATATAAATAATGTACCAGTTAATTGCCACAATGGGATTTTACAACAAATTAATTAGTAATATCACAGAAGAAATCACGTTGTTTAATTTTACCATAATATAAATATCTTAACTATAATCAAGGGATATGCCCTAATAGTACATATTTCAGAAGACTCTAAGAGAAGATTCTTAATGTTTTTAAATATAAGCCATTTAAGAATCATGAATTATTATTAGAAATTTCTCTAAGGGTCATATATCTAAACACTAGGGGCCCGGTGCACGAAATTCGTGAACTGGGTGTGTGTGTGTGGGGGGAGTGTCCCTCAGCCCAGCCTGCCCCCTCTCACATACTGGGAGCCCTCAGGCGTTGACCCCCATAACCCTCCAATCGCAGGATCGGCCCCTTGCCCAGGCCTGACGCCTCTGACAGAGGCGTCAGGCCTGGGCAGGGGACCCTCATTTCCCCCCATCACTGGTTCTGCCCCAGGCCTGATGCCTCTGGCCCAGGCATCAGGCCTGGGCAGGGGACCCCCAGACCCCTTCGATTGCTGGCTCTGCCCCTTGCCCAGGCCTGATGCCTCGGCCAGAGGCATAGACCCCCATCACCCTCTGATCACCTGATCGGCCCCTTGCCCAGGCCTAACGCCTCTGCCAGAGGTGTCAGGCTTGGACAGGGGACCCCCATCTCCCCCCGATCACTGGCTCTGGCCCCCGCCCAGGCCTGAGGCCTCTGGCCCAGGAATCATGCCTGGGCAGGGGACCCCCATCTCCCTCTGATCGCTTGCTCCACCCCCCGCCCAAGCCTGATGCCTCTGACCCAGGCTTCAGGCCTGGGCAAGAGGACCATCATATCCCCCCAATCCCCAGCTCCGCCCCCCACCCAGGCCTGATGCCTCGGCCAGAGGAGTTGACCCTCATCACCCTCCGATCACCAATCACCGGATAGGCCCCTTGACCAGGCCTGAGGCCTCCGGCAGAGGTGTCAGGCCTGGGCAGGGGACCCCTAGCTCCCTGCGGTTGCAGGCTCCGCCCCTGCCCAGGGCTAACGCCTCTGGCTGAGGCGTCCGGCCCAGGCAGCGGGGACCTGCAGCTGCAGCGGCCCCGCGATCGTGGGCTTCGCTTTAGGCCCAGGCAAGGGACCCCTAGCTCCTGGGACTGCCAGCTTCGACCGTGCCCAGCTCCCATCGCTGGCTCCACCCCTACTTCCTGCTATCACTGGCCAGGGCGGCAAAGGTGCCTGATTCTCCGATCATGGCTGGGGGGCGGGGCAAAGGTAGCCCCAGGGCCGCCTTTGCCCTGCCCCCCAGCTCTTAGCTCCCCCCTGGGTTTCAGATCACTGTCAGTGGCAGGGGGCTTCTTCCTGCTTTCCCTTTCGCCTCCCTGCATTGTGCCTACATATGCAAATTAACCGCCATCTTGTTGGCAGTTAACTGCCAATCTTAGTTGGCAGTTAACTGACAATCTTAGTTGGCAGTTAACTGCCAATCATAGTTGGCAGTTAATTTGCATATAGCCCTGATTAGCCAATGAAAAGGGTATCGTCGTATGCCAATTACCATTTTTCTCTTTTATTAGTGTAGATATTCAAGGAGAGGACTTGTTCAGCATAAAATTATTGTCTTATTCATCAACTTCTAATGTTATCCAATGGGTCTAAGTGGTGTGTGTGTGTGTGTGTGTGTGTGTGTGTGTGTGTGTGTGTGATATTGTGAAAGAAGGTTTGTAAAACATTTAAATTAAAATATAGATTTAATTCGAATAAGTATACATCAAATACATTTGAAATCAATGCAGTTAGACAAAAGTATTTTTTTATAATTACTGAAAATGGTGAAAGCTATGAAATTAACTAAAGGTTCTTGAATCTGTATTGAATTACTTCAAATCCTTTAAATAAATTTAAGGAAAACAGTTTTTTGTGTAGTTTTTAATTATAATTTAACCTTTTAATTAAAATTTCAAATGGACTAGCCATTATCAAATGGCTAGTTAATAATAAGACTAAAATTATGATATTGTATGATAACAACCCAAGAAAAATAGCAATCTTTTTTATAGATCAAGGTAGTATGGCTTTAGATGAAAATATAAAGATTAAATAATTGAAAGCATAATTTCCATGATGCCAAATCCATTTTCTTTTAAGGTAAATTTTTCTGTTAATAGAGAAGAAAGAAAATATATAATTTCTGGAAACCTAGTTAAACATATAAGTCAGCACCCAGAAAATCCCTGTGTCTGCAAATTATTTCTGAAATAATATGAAAAAGAAAATATGTTGACTTTCTTTTATACTGCTATATCATTTTCCATTTTTTGCCATTAACAAACAAACAAAAATTATGCATAAAAATTGTATCCCCCATTTTAAAATTGTTATGGATAAGAAGAATGTGTCAATGGTGTTTTTGGTTTATTTTAAATACTATTTTTATAGGTCATGTCTAATATTCTGATGTTATTTCTCTAATTTTTAATGTAACTTAATTTCTCTCTCCCTTTTACTTTCTTATTTTTTTTCTTTCTTTCTCTTAAAGCTTCTCCATGGGTTGATAACAGCCGAACTCCAAACAAGATTGATCTTTATGATGTACGCAGAAGACCATGGTAAGAATTTTAGGTAATCATGAAAAGGTTAAACAGACAAAAGTAGGCTACATTGTTTTGTGTGAAAAAGATGGAAGGAATCTTTACATTATTAGGATGAATATTGTCTAATTATTTAAATGGCTCTGTTATTTTTTAAAAATGTTAACAACTGCATACAGTTAAAAGTAAATGAAGATAAAGTTCACATGGGAACAATAATGAATATTGTTGAAATTCATCAACACATTTATTTCAACTGGACTACCTTTATTTGCAATTTCATTTCCAAAACTCTTTTAGCTGGTGGGATTTCTATGGAAAGACCCCCAGTTTGCTTAGAGTAGAGCTCTAATTGAGCCTCTGGACTGAGTAGGAGGTGGTTTGTCTTTGGCAGTCAACTAATGAGAACTGGCCCAAACAGTAAGAGCTGCCCCTAGTTAAAGTTATATTGCTTAGGTTTATTGTTCAAAAAAAAAAAAGTATTATTTGTTTCTCACTAGTAAAGCAACTCATTTTCCTAATATAAAACAAAAAATACCAATAACTTATATTTTCCCAACTTATGTGTTGTAAGGTTTTAAAAATGTATTTAATATCTTTTCTTGAATTAGTTCACATGATGTCCAATATACTGTTTTGTAATATACTCTTTTCATATCAATACCTTTTAATGCCTGTTCCTAAGAGATACACTACATCATTTTAAAATAATGACTATGAGGTAACTTATTTAAGAAATCCCCTATTATTCCACATTTAGATTATTTCTAACATTTTGCTAGGGTTCATACAAATTCTCAGATATACTGGTTGATTCAAAGTAAATGTATTTAATGCTTTGATGATGCTGTTAAATATCCCAGTAGCAGTTTACATGAACATCAACCATTATAGTAGTGCAAAATATTATTAATCCACATATTACGTTTGTTGATATTTCTCCAAGTGTGGTGGCTGTGAAGCAATGGGAGGTAAAGACAATTACATCCCATGATTTGGATTCGGGAAACAGCTGTTTGGGGGGAAACCTAGGAGCTAAGTGCTAAACAGAAGAGGCGGACAATAGTCTTTCCTCTAATCTTCCCACAGAGAGGCACGTCTGCACCATTTGTTAAGATGCCAGACATGAAGTAAATTTGCTTTCCGTTGGAATATCCCAGCAGCGTTTCCCCTAGCCTTCTTAGAGTGACGCAAGCTTGCCTGCAAGTTATAAACTCTGTTTCATGAACACAACACGTAGTCCTGAGTAGATGCTAACTGTGCTGGATGCTGTCTCTACACTAATAGACAAGTCATCTGGCAAAGTTCTGAAAAGTGAGATGTAGAGTCATGGGTAAAGAGGCATCAGAGATGAGTAGAAAGTTGAATCTTCAGCCTTCCTGGTGGGGAGAGTAGGTCCCTGTGCCCTGGCACTCTGTGGCCAGGCAACATGAACTTTGGGATCATTCACCTGAAGTTATGTTTCTCTCTCTACAATTCCTAAATGATCTGAATAAAACTCTCCTATAGTCTCTTTAAAATGCAGTGATTCTAAATCTGTAGGGCTGGGTTGAACTTGGGAATCAACATTGTAAAGTAACTCTCCAGGTGGTTTCTTAGATTCTATGAGGTTTGAGATTCACCAGTGAGAAATCTTGGAAGTAACATTATATATTTTTCTGTTTTTAATTTCTTTATTGTGCCATTGTATTTCTGTTCTGTTGATGTTGCTTTTTCATGGCCCTAGACCACTTAACTATATTTCATGTTTATTTTTTGCATTTAAAAATATGACTTAGCCTTGTGATTATTTATTCTTATTATTCCTTAGAATTAGTTTTAGAATGTGTAGTCAACAAATTGACGTTCAGAATAATTTTTCCCCCCAAAAAATGGGCTTCTAGATAGAAGTTACATTATTTTGCTCTTAGTATTAAAACACGTCTCTTCACCCTTTTTAAATAAATATCTGAAAAAATATAATTGAAACATTATGCCACTAGCATCTCTACTATTATAGCTTTTTAACATGGACAATGCAAAACTATGAATGAAAGAGCAGAACATTGTTGACTGAGATAGAAGAGAAGTAGGTCTGTTTGGAAAATACCTTATCTCTGATCAGGAAATATCAGGGTAACAAATATCAAAGTTTGCTATTTTGCAAGAGAAAATGTGTTCATTTGGGATTTGTTTCAGGTACATCCAAGGAGCTGCATCTCCCAAAGACATGCTTATTCTGGTTGATGTGTGAGTAGCTAAACACTACATATTTATTTCTATACTGAGAATATAGGGTTGAGCATAGATAACAGTAATGTGTTGGGACTGAGAAATGATTGACAGGTTGGGGGGGAAGAACAAAGTGTTATTATGATTACTTTTATATTGAGACAAAGAAGCCATATAAAGACAGTAACAAAACAAAAATTATGTTATTGAAAATAAGAATCTATATCAGAATTGAAAATTAAGGCCTGGCATGGTTCTAAAGTCTGAGCTTTTTGAAAAATATTAATTTTCTTCTAGTGTTTGGCTTTATATTTAAAATAACTTTAAGGTACATTCTGGCTAATACTAAGCAGTTTCTGCCACACAAAAAAAATCATTCAGTTGACAACTAGTCATTAAGATTCAAATAACTTTGAAGGTTTTGACTACAAAACAGATAGAGTAAAATGTATTAAATGTCAATACTGGGACTTTCTCGAGGGAAATGCTAATATATGTGTAAGAATTCCAGGAGTTTTTATATTGGTCATTTTATGTGTTACAATGTTTCAGTTTAAGGTGTGTGTGTGTGTGTGTATGTGTGTGTGTGTGTGTGTGTGTGAGAGAGAGAGAGAGAGAGAGAGAGAGAGAGAGAGAGAGAGAGATCCTTTAATAAGGTTGAAAATAAAATGGTAGAAAAACATATATCCTGCTATAGAGATTTGGTTTTTAAGAGTAATACCAAGGAATAAAATCAAAGCATAAAATGCTTTGATTATTTTCCCTGAGAAAATAAAGGTATGTCCTCAGATATTCTTCACCACATTGGAAAAAACAGAATCCAGTGATTTATTGGCAAATAAATCTGTATCACAGGTTAACATTAACGTTTGAAAATTTCTTCATTTTGACCTAAAGTAAACAAGTTCAAAACTTTATAACCTAGCCTGCGAAGAGGAGATAAATGAATTAGACAAATGTAACTTAAATGTTCATTCATTCTCATTTCATTTGTTAAATGCATTTAAGCTATATCTCATTTAAATTAAATTATTGTGGAATTTATATCATACACGAATCCTTAAGTACAAATTTTAAATGGTAATGTAATGTGTTATAATTCTATTGAATATATAATTTCCAGAAATAATTTATCATATTAAAATCTTTGAAAACCACATGCATATCCCAAAATTGAAAATATATATTTACTAGGTAACTATGGGTAGTGTTGTATTAAGGTGTGTTTCCAGAATGAGCTGCCGGCAGTAGCTGTTACCATAGCTCAGCATCTTCAGGTCATGGAGATCTGAGTCAGAGTGGAGAGCTGGTGGAGGGGAGGCCACTGTCTGGGAACAGAGTGAAGTGGAATGAATGAGAAAATTGTCTGCAAGGGAAGGAAGGTTAAGGGGGAGGAGGAAATTGGACTAAGACCTAGCTTGGTTATTACCAATAACATAAATAGGAAAGAAAAATATGTTGGGGAATAATGTGTCATTTTGGGCATTGAGCCTATAGTTTAACAAGCAGTGAAATGTAAAAGTGGGGAAAAGTTGGGAGCTAGAGATTAGAATTGGGAGTCAGTTGTCTAGAGCCCCACAAATAGATGAGGTCATTCATGAGCATCATAGACTATGTAGAGATGAGACAAAATGAAGACTGAACCCCAGAAAATATCAACTTTAGGATACAAAACAAGGCCTTTTGTCCACATAAAAAATATGTCTCTTACCATATATGTTATGCTGCTTCATAATTATCGGTTTAATCAGGTAAAACATTGGATACCCTCAAGCAATGACCTTAAATGTTTACCTGCAGAGGTTATAACCCCTCACGTCTAACTTGGATAACCAAGCTGGTATTAAGTTTATGTTTCCTGAGTAAGCGACTATGCCCTGAGTATTCATATTTTCTTAAAATTATCATTTGACTTTCCATTTTTGTCATTGTGCTTAGAAATATATATTCTGATGCTATATAAAACAATAAGATTTCCTTTTTTCTACACTATTAAAAATACGACTTTTTCTACTACTGATTTTTTAAAGACGAAATTATTTGAGTATTATATAAAGATCTAGAGCCAGTAGGTAACTGCCTTTACTTAAAGTGTCTGATTTTGATGAAATAGATGGTCATTAACATGCATGCACCCATTTTTTATAGGAGTGGAAGTGTCAGTGGGTTGACACTTAAATTGATCCGAACGTCTGTCTCCGAAATGTTGGAAACCCTCTCAGATGATGATTTTGTGAATGTAGCTTCAGTAAGTATAAGATGACTGCACTTCTTCGGTCATCCCATTTTGGGGGAATTAAATCTGCAATTTCTGTGACTTTAAAATACTCTGCAATGCTGTATTATAGACAGGCTGAGATATTTCTGATCTATTACAAGACTATCTCACTGAGCTGTTCCTATCCTGTTACTAATTCTCCTTTATTTCTTCACCAAGGTCCTTTCTGAATGTCTAAGGCTTTAGCCACAAAGTAATTGAAGGAAAAACATTACACATATTCTCCTTTACTCAGAGAAGCTTAAGCAGGTGACATGAACCCTTTTACTCATTGATAACATTATAACTCTTAATAAAATTTATTTTTCAATTTAACAGGAGAACCAATAGATATTTGAATGTGCTTCGTTTAGAGTTTTATTTCCCCAGAACCATCTTAGGCCTTCCTATTCATAGAGTGTACTGAACTCTGAAAACAAGTGAAATAGAACAAAATAAACGTTACCATGTCTCATTTTAATTCATAGAAATGAGGCAAAAAATGCCATGGCTGGTGACTGATGGATATAATTTCACATTTGAAGTGGATGTATTCCTAGAGATGAACATGAGGGAAGGGGAATTTGTGGGGAGGTCATTTTGTATCGAACACAGGAGAATGGCTTTATCTCTGACACCACTGGGAGGAGGAAGAAGTTCAAGCACATGGCCTCCCTTAACTGAGAGGGCACCTTGGGGAGTGAAAGTGGGCAGGAGATGGGGCATAATCCCTTGTCAATCAGAGCTCCAGGTAACTAGATTAATATTTACTGAGAGGAAGAGGATTAGTCCTAAAGTGCTTTTAGCATGATATCCCTGGCTAAGGGTAACTATGCTAAATAGAACTCAGGATCAATGAAGTAAAACCCCCTGAAAAATGTCCCTGCGTGATATAACTCTCTGGTTAATACATTGGAGCTAGTCCGTAGTTTAAACAGTCCAGCTATGCAAGGAACCCCTCAAACCTCTTATTGAGACTTTTCATCTGGGCCCGAGGGGTGTCGCCAACATGGTACTGAAGGGCCTGTCTATGTTTTCTAGAGGGGCCATATAGAATGCCACAGACTGGATAGCTTGAACTACAGAAATGAATTTCCTCATAGTTCTGGGGGTCGGAAGTTCAAGGTCAAGCTGCCAGTAGAGTCAGTTTCACCTGAGTTTTCTTTCCTTGGCTTGCAGTAGCCGCCACCTTGCTGCCTCTTCACATAGTCACCTCTCTGTGTGTGCAGGCCCCTGGTGTCTCTTCCTCTTTTTATAAGGACTCATGTCCCTAAACTAACTGCCTCACCTGGTTGAAGTTCTTATCTTCGGACGCTGTTACATTCTGAGATACTGGGGTTGGGACTTCAACATATGAATGTCAGGGGGACACAGTTCAGCCCATAATAACATGTGGCACCACTGTCCATGTCCAGATCTTTTTCTGCTTCTGATGAACCTTTAGAAACCTTAGCTTGTCTGACCCCATGTGTTACCTCACCACTTAGTCTGTAGTTCTCAAAAAAAGTGACCAGAAAAGATAGTCATGTTGTTTCATTTGTACATAAACACATTGTTTATCACACAGCCATTGTGGTGGTGCTAACAAAATATGATCTTTGACATCACAAAAGAGAAAGTTGTAAATTCAGTACAGATTTGTCATATCTAAGTTTCTTTTGATACTTAAATCATGTAGGAGATGCAGAATGAATGCTGCATCATTTCCTAGTGACTCTGTTGTTTCCAGTGCTGTTTGTTGGTTACAGAAAAGAAGCCTGCTGTTAGGCAAAGCTCAAATGCAAGCATTATGTAGCTGTTTTCCCACTAATCCAGTTATATGTTTTGACAGAAGTAAGTGGTAGATGATAGGAGCAGCAATTCAATTATAGCATGTTCTGATTTACAGGCAAAATTTCAAATGTTGACACGGGAGTGGAATTTGTTTATGAAAGTGAGGGAATTTGACGTTTTAGGAATAAAGTTGTGAGCTAGTGGATAATGAAAGGAAAATGTATGCTGATTATGGGCAATATGTGAAAAGTTACCAACTGAACAAGGTTGTCATATATTTCCATAAAGTCACATAGCTTCTTACTTAAGAATTAGATGCAAATATCAAGATTGTAATAAGGTTCCTTGAGTGCATTTTCTTCCAGAAAACTTTTATAATTCATGTGCATTAAAAAATGCTGTCCTGGAGTAGTCATCAGAAAGAAATAATCAAAATATAATTCCTTATAATATCTTTGCTATTAGTTGTAAGAGAGAACTTTTTTCTTAACCCTCACCCAAGGATATGTTTTCATTGATTTTAGAGAGAGATGAAGGGGGGGAGGAGAGAGAGAGAGAGAGAGAGAGAGAGAGAAGGGAGAGAAACATTGATTGGCTGTCTCCCATACAGTCCCTGACCACTGGCGATTGAACCCCCAACCTAGAAATGTGCCCTGACCTGGAATCAACCCTTTGGTCTTTGGGATGATGCGCTATCCAACTGAACCAACTGGCCAGGGCTGAGAAACTTGTTTTTTAAAGTAAACTCTCCACTTTACCTAGATTGTAGTCATACCTAGATTGTGGTCAGTAAACAACAGTTTTAGGAGTGACAGTCTCTATATGTAGTACGAAATGGAGAGTGAGGAACCACCGCCACATAGGAGTTGGGGAAGGGTTGATCTTGACCTGATGGCAACATTAGCAAGGCTCACCTCTTGTGAAGTGACCCACTTCCCACTCTTCTCAGACAATCCGGCCTCTTGGATGTACTCGTTGAATTGCATAGGGATTGTGCATAACCTTTGAAACGATTAGTTACATGACCTTGTACAAGTTATGTAAGGCTTATGAATCTGTTTCTTCCTCTTTGAAAAGGACATCATATTTGTCAAAAAGCTATTGAGCACTATATGCAAAATGCTTACTTATGGCAATTGTTATTATTACCATCATATTCTTCTAATACTTTTCTACCAACTGCTGAGAGACAGTTCTTCATGAATACGTCACATTTCTTCAAGGCTAAGCATTAACAGCCAATCTGCTCAGCTTTATGTCCATTCCAGGAGAGTGAAGGTAGAGCTGTCTTCTCCCCCAGAAGAGGTTTACATTGCCGAGTCATTAAGATATGGTCTCCTTTTTATGAGGATGATGGTCTGTCTGCCAGCAGCCCCTTGTAAGCTCAGGGGCTTCCTCATTTGGGATCTCTTGGCCAAAACTCATCTATGGCCAGTGCGGATGACTGCTGGCCCTTCTCTTATCCCCTGTGGCGATTGGGTTTTGGGTGCAAATAGGTCTCAGTCTGGTTACTCCTGCCTTTTGTCTCTCACCAGAGGACTTGTATTTCTTGGGCTAGCACCGTGGTCGGCAAACTGCGGCTCGAGAGCCACATGCGGCTCTTAGGCCCCTTGAGTGTGGCTCTTCCTAAGCCTTAGGAGTACCCTAATTAAGTTAATAATAGTGTGCCTACCTATATTGTTTAAGTTTAAAAAATTTGGCTCTCAAAAGGAATTTCAATCGTTGTACTGTTGATATTTGGCTCTGTTGACTAATGAGTTTGCCGACCACTGGAGCATCTATGAAGCGGTAGAAGACTAACTACTTAGCTTAAAAGTAGGATGAAATCTCAGACACCTCCCAGTTCTTGACTTGATAGTTAAACACCAACTAATGTCAGTGGGGGTTTGTTGAAATATGCAATTGTACATATCTGCAAACAGACACGATTTGGATTGTTCCTTTTCCTATGAGCTCAGAACTTTTTTTCCCCTTCTAAAATATGCCTAATGGCTTTCTCGGGTTAGGAACTTCTCTGCGTATGATAATGAGCACAGTTGTCTGTTGTTTCACAATTTAAATTTAAAAGTTATTTTTAAACCCTTCCGAAGCAGGCCCGCATTTGCCAGTGCTCGAGTAAAAGAAAAGATACTTGGCAAGCCATTGCAGTTTGCTGACAAATGAATTCTGGGAGAGTAATGTCATTTCAGTCTTATAAAATAGTCATCCGTTTAGATTTCAGGAAAATTTTATGTTGATTCATATCTCATGTCAACAAATAAGAATATTAGAGTTTGTACCCTTGATTCTCACAGTGGGGCCTGTGGCCAAGCAGCATGAGCAGCACCTGGCAGCTGATTAGAAACGCAGAATCTCAAACTCTGCCCCTGATCTGAGGATCCAGACTCTGCAGTTAGCAGGTCTCCCAACTGATTCCTCAGCAGTGGGAAAACCAGAGAATCCGGGCTCATCAGGGAGGCACATTTGGCAGAGTCCAGTGGGCATCTGCCTGGGGCTTGTTGTAACTAATCATGCTTATTCATGATTGAGATTTTAAGATCTTGGTACTTCATTGAATTACTAATACAATAGGTGTTTATGAATGTTTTCATTTTGTAGCCATTTGCTTTTGTGAGGGTGAAATTAAAAAAAAAAAACACAGGAAGAAGGAGTAAAATTAAGCTCATTAAAAAAACCTGAAATTCCCTCTTTTTACATACTTTTAAAGGTAAAGATGGGTGCTTTAAAAATTATCTTCATCTAAATTATACACAAAAGAAATTGTAGACTGTGAAGGAAAGACTGAAATGAGAAATTTAGGGATTATATAACAAGACAAGTAATCAAGGTTATTTAATTAAAAAAAAGAGATTGCTAGAGGATAACTTAATTGCTTTGGAAGTATAAGGAAAGTTTATAAGAAGGTGTGGACAAGCATGGTAAATATTTTTCCATTAATTAAAAGGTGCAAGAAAGATGGATTTGGTACTTAAAAATTAGTTGCATTTGGAGTTTTAGAAATAAGAAAGTAATACTTAAAGTGAGGAAGAGGGAATACTTTTAAAACTGAGCTATTGTTTTTAAAATAAAAGTTATTGACTTATTTACTGGGGCTTGAAGGACTAGGTAAAGATTCCATGCCCAATAAGCATAGATGTATGTCATTACATGTTGGGTAAAATTTTTCAAAGTACATTTATTCATTTAATTTTAAGTAAAGGCAAAGAGATTGGCTAGGGCTAACCTGAGCTTTAGCCTTAGCAGGGTAGCTCATAGTTATTTTAATTAAATTAAACTATCGTATTTGCTATTTAATTATTTAGCAGGTTTAGCTTTAAGAGAAATTAAAATATAAAGTGATAGTATAATAAGGTAGTTATTAGCAAATATAGAGACTTAAATCTTAATTTTTGAATAGCAAAATCCCACTTCAGCAAATTCTTGGTCATATATTCCACTGTAAAGGACTTTGTTATAGTAACAATTTGCATATTACGTTCTCTTCCAAATTTCAAGATACAAATATTGCCATTTGCTTTCCCCCACTTTTCTAATATTTTGTTAAATGATTCATGTTTATTGTACCCCTTAAAATATATTCCTCAAATTTTTTTCACTCCTCATGAAATCTTTCCTGCTTAACCTTTGCTCTATCGATAGGTATCTATTTATTATTTTTATTGATTTATACTATATCAATAGTACAAATTTTTTGGATGTGTATATTTCAAATGTATATTTTGATCCCAATGGAACTGAGTTAGATTGAATATAATTCCTTCAAATCTAGTTGGTATTTTTTTTGTTGATGCCAGATGCTATCCCAGATGTTTAAAAGAACTTATTGGAAATGTTAGTAACTTTGTATCAAAATGCAAATAGAATATCGTAAAATGACACTTGGGACATACGCAGAAATTTATTCACTATTTCAACAACGGTTAGTAGGCTGAATTTGGAGTATGTTATGATTTAAGTTAATTGGAATATTTCTTTAAAAATGAAAACATCAACATTTTTGATGGACTATCATTTATAATTATAGACAAACAGAAATTTTGTTTTGGTAATGCTATCAACATTTTTATTAGTTTATTGTTACCATTTTCTTTTGACATACAGAATTTATTATTCCTATTTATTTATGTAATTCTTTTTCTGATAGTTAAAATGATCAGATCTGGCTCTGGGCGGGGGTCAGTTAGTTGGAGCATTGTCCCGTACACCAAAAGGTGGTGGGTTCAATTCCTGCTCAGGACACATACCTAGATTGCAGGTTCCACCCCCAGTCAGGGGAGCATACAGGAGGCAACCAATTAATGTTTCTCTCTCCTTTTCTCTCTTTTCTCTCTCTCCCTGCCTCCCCCTCTCCCTCTCTCTCCCTTCTGGTCTCTCTAAAAAATAAAAACATACATTCTGGTGAGAGTTAAAAAAAATTATCAGATTTAATTACCTGATTTTAAAATTTGAGGGGCTTTCCCTTTTATTTCAGAAAGGAGGAACCTAAAGCTCAGAGCAGAGAATTTATTAAAATGTGGCTATTGATGCTTATTAGTAGCCATTTCTGAACTAGTCCTGCTTTTCTGAAATTGAATTAAAAAGTGGAAACCTTTTTATCAAAACTTATTTTTTTATACAGTAGAACCAAGAAACCACAAAACAGCAGCCAGTGTTTGGGGACAGTGACATCAATTTGAGGACGAGAGTGGTCAAGTCCCAGAGTGCCATTAGCACAGATATTCCCGTTGTCTCCAGCCCTGGGTGGCCACATCTTCTGGTTTCCCCAGAATAGGGCTTAATAATAGCATTAAAATCAACGTTACAACATGAGCACATCTAATGAATTACCTAGTAGTACTTTTAATAATATATTTAGGATCTGAATTTTTTTTAAAGGAAAGAATATATGAGATATATGTAGAATAGTTGAAATGGAAATACAGTTATAAATGTGGAATTAATAATTCTTTCTGGAATGGAAACTGACTCAAGTGAATATGTAAATTTTTCTCAAGTTTATTGGTAAATGCAATTTTAATTTGACCAAAAAAAAGTTCCAAAGTTCAATAGGACAACAACTGATCGAAAAGTGACAGGGTATGACAGCTTACTCTTCTGGTTTATATGGAAAATGATTAGGCACCATAGACAAGAGGGTGCCAGGTGTTTGGGTTAGTAGTAGAGCTCTGACTCTTGGTTGCTGTGTGTGATTCTTAGCCTCATTTTCTCAACTTTATAATGTAAATCATATTAAAACTAAAGCCATAAGCTTGGTGAAGGTCAATTGAATTAATACATGTAAAGTGCTTAGCTTGGCACAATTGTTATCCTCAATATATTTTGGCTAATTTTTTTATTAATATTAAAAATAAGTTGGTGAAATGATGGAAAGAGTAAAGGGATTAAAATTCTTAGAAATGTATCTAAATCTTAATTGATTATAAGGAATGGATCATAAACCAATAATTATTTAAAAATAAAATAAAATTGACTATTTGAGAAAACACACATCTAAATATAATTGTCACCTCATACTTTTGGGGGAAATAAATTCCAACATGACTGAATACTGAAATGTAAAATAAGTAACAAAATCATCAAATATTAGTAAAGACCATAAATGAATATTTTCCTGATTAGTTTATGTCTTCTAAGCATAAAATTACTTTAAGAAGTCATAATAAATAGGTATAAATTAAAAGCTAATCAACAGAATGAAAAAATAAGACAACATTTTAACAGATTATATGAAAATTAATAGATGGGAAAAATTTTACTTCTTAGCCATCAGGGAAATTTAAGTACCTAAATATTGAATTATCCTCTTTACTTATAATTTAGCAATTAAAGTAATAAGTGCTTATGAAAGTGAAGTTAGATGTTTATACATATTATTGTAAATTAATTCAGTATTTCTGGAAAGTAATTTGGCAATAGATAAAGAACCTTAAAGTGATTCTGAACTGGGAATATGAGCCTATGTGTATGGATAAGTGTTATCAGCTATTTTCTCTGGATTTTATAACAATTTTATTATAATATTTTCTAGTTTACAAACATCCTATTAAAAATAGAAAAATCAACATAAATAAACCATATTTTAAATAGGAATAAAAGTTAACCAATATTTTCAAGATCACAGTTTGTGTTCACTTTCCTTTTATTTTTTTTCCTGCATCGCCCTCTGGTGTCCAAAATGTGGATAACTTCTGTTACCATGATTTGTAATTGTGCTTACTTAATATGCAAAATTGCATTGTTTACAGTACATAATTTAGGTAATTCATTTAATTAATTATTTTATCTAATTTAAATTATGTTAAGAAGTTTATTCATATTGTATAATTAAAAAAATACCCATGTTCCAAAGCAGGCCGGTCTGGATTTGAGTTCTTGTGTTTTGCTGATCAACCGCACAGCTTGAGCCCACACTTTTCCTCTATTTTTTTTACATGCAAAAAAGAGAGAGAAAAGATCCTTAGAACATGTTCTAAGGAATAATTTGTATATAGAACAGTTTTTCAAAAATCAAGGAATTATAAATTATGTTCAATTTTTCCATTAAAGAATGCTTTATGACAAAGTACCCTAAAGGGAGTTTATAGGAGTATAGAATCCATGGATGAGGTAAAGGAGGGGAAATTAAAGACATGCTGAGTGGTCAGACACATATTAAATGGGCCACTTCTTTTTCTCTGCTGTTCTAAGCGGAAGAATATTCCCTTTGGGATTTTACTTTTAGTTCTTAATGTGTTAGGGTAAAACTCTGTGATCCCACCAGCCTTTCAAAGGGAAACTCAGGGTTCCATGACGGTGGATTACAGGTGCCGTTCCTAGACAAGGCTGCTTTCCAGGACCTTGATGTTCTCTGACTGTTGGTGTATATCAAGGCCATGCCAACATTTTATGGTTTGTATCCCAGGTTAATCCAATGGGCAGCAGAGCTGCTCTCATGAATATTTTTTGGAATGGTTTCTTATTCAGTAGAGGCCACAGAACAGAAATAGATAACAGCCTTCACAAAACCAAGAGTTTAGGACGCCTCATTTGAGAAATTAAGAGGTTGCTTTGGACCTAGAGTATCTTTTAATTTAATGTGTGTACTTGACTGTGATATTTAATAGGAAGGTTCTTTGAAGTTTACTCTTCATGGTTATTTCAGAGAATATCTTAATATTAAACTAATGTTTGAGGGACCCTTGTTATAGGGTATAGCCTGTTAGTGAACTTTATTTAAAGTTTAATAAGCTGGTATTGTTTATCTGAATCTCATGCATCTAGGAATCCATTCTGATTTTGCTACTGATTATACTGATGTTTTTACTAAAATAAATTTTTAAAGGATAGAGTTGCCATTGATTTAACATCTATGTGCTGGCATCTACTTTATGCTAGGTGTTTTACAGTCATTTTCATTTGACTATTTTAATAGTGTCTGTTTGGAAAGACTACTTATGATTATGAATATAGAAATATAAACACCTATTACACAGTTAAAATATAGTCACTACAATAATAGGTTTATATCTTGATTATTGATCAACATTTTGGGCCATATTCTAATTTTCTTAAATTCCATCCATATATTCAGTAAATATTTATAGCGTACCTATTATATACCTAACATTAAGGATGGAATGATAGGATGGCCGTTTTCTTTGATCATGTGGGCTTCTAATCCAGTGGAAGAGTCATTTAAGATGCCATACAAAGAAATATGAAATTATAACTAAGATATGTTCTATAAAAAATAAATCTAGGCCTAGGAAAGCTTATTATGGCATGATTTGTCCTAGGCAGGGAAGGTCAGGAAAGCGTTGCTAAGGAAAGAATGTGGAGGTAAGTGGGATAACTGAGTGTAGAGGAGAGGCAGAGTGTTGTAGGCAGAAGGAACAGGATACGTGAGAGAGGGAAATGAAAGAATGTCCAAGTGCCAGAACACGGTGGCAAAGTCCCTCGTGATTTACAACCAGATGCTCACATTACCCCACACACTTTCCCTGTCTCAGACGCTCACAGAGATTTTGCTCAGCAGTTCTAAAAAGGACCTATTTGCTTGGATTTGGGGGATCAGGAAAGGAATCCGTGTGATGTTAGCTTGAATCTCTGACTCTGTAGGGTTAGTGAAGAATACATCTTTAAAGAAGTATTTAATTAATAGATGACAAAAGCAGGGCTCCTTAAATCTATTTTCACTCACCATATACTACTTCAAAGTTTTATACGGTTACATTATTAAACTTCTGCCTTCCAGTTTTTAATATACATGTGGCTTGTATATTAAATATGTGATTTATAAAATAAAATATAGGCACATGTTACCGAAGACTACAATTTTAGTTCATGAAAATAAACCGATGAATATCAGATGTCTGTGTAATGTATACTGATCTAATTTAGACTTTTAAAATGTATCATCCGTTTCCTTGGGAGAATAAGAATTGCTATAGGGACTTAAATGTAATTTCTTTCTTGCATTATTTATGAGTTTTATTATGAATATAATTGTAGTCTTTCTGATGTACATACTGAATTTGTATTTAATGAATTAAATTTACATTTAATCAGTTTGTGTTAAAGTGATTTAATGAGATGTTTCACTTTTCTGTTTAAAAGCAGGTCAAGGCCAATCAGAATACTTAAGTCTATACATTATTGAATACTCATTTTGTGCATAACATAATTTTATGATGTATGGTTTAACTAAATCAGTTAATAACATTTCCTATAACTATACCTAATAATTCTCAAAAGTTAAACATTTTGCTATTAATATATTGGCAAATTATTATTATTATTTTACTTTCTAACATGAAAATTATCATTCTTTTAAAAAATATTATTTTAAATGGACTTTTAGGAGAATGGAGAGAGACACACACACATAAACACATGCACACTCATATAGAGAAACATCAATGTGAGAGAGAAAATTGATCGGCCACGCCCTGATTGGGGATCAAACCCAAAGCCTAGGTATGTGCCCTGACCAGGAATCAAACTGCCACCTTTGGTACAAAGGATGGCGCTTCAACCAACTGAGCCACACCAGCCACAGCCTCACATTCTTTTCTTTTCAAAATGAAACATGTAGATTAAGATTGCGTCACACTATCAAAGATTGGAAAGTAATGAACTAGGCAGTGGGAGTTAAAACATTCAAATTTATAGACAACAGTAAAATATATTGGAAGTTTATTATTCAATGTTAAGGTAAGAACTCAGAGTACCTGTGCAGGACATTTCACTTGTTATTTAATATCCACTCCCTCCAAACCATCTCTTCTCTTGCTTTACCCTGATGACCTTGCTTCATTGTTCACTGGGGACACAGACAGTAACTGTCATCTGTTCAACACCCAATCTACGCACCCCAATCTACGCACCCCAATTATCTGTGCACCCCCATTATCTGTGCTCGGCTCCCACTCTTCTTTCCTGGAACAGGGAAGTCAACACATGTTTTCTTAAAGGATCATTTTTATAGCTGCCAGCTGTATTCCCTCCTTCCCCACCTCACAAGAACTTTATTTTTTACCTCTTTTCTACAGGGTGTTCCAAAATATGTATACACACTTTAACAGCTGATTCCATTACATTTTGAAAATGAAATATAGTTTAATCAGCACTGCCTTTATAATTATTCAAAATGTGTATACATTTTTGGGACACCCTCATTTCCTACCTCTTTTCTTTCCTTTCCTCTTTAGTATCAATCCTCTCTTGCTCTAGTGACCCTTCATTTTAAAGAAGCCCTTCCTTGCCCCCCGATTTACGTTTACAGGTACTTTGCTCTCTTGCTTCTCTGCTTCCCACCCAGGCGCTTTGAAGGTGACCCTCTGTGCATGCTCTCACCTCCCACGGTTCTCCAGTGCACTCCACTGGGTTCAGCCCGTACTGCCTGGATGAGTTCAGTAGTAAGTCCTCATCTTCTCTGTCTCTGAACTGCAGTGTCATCTTCTTGAGACTCTTTCTCTCATCATCCAAGACAGTCCAATCACCTTGTTTCTTTCTTGTCTCCATGGGAACATAACTCTTATTCAGTTTTCTCAAGGGCTCTTCCCCCCCACTTTTAATTTATATGGTTTTAAGCCAAATTTCTATGATGAAGGTGTTTTGTTTTGTTTTTAACTTTAACCAAGACTTCTTCTACTAGTAAGCCTCATGCTTTAAATGTTCTGATTTACTGACATCTCCGTTGGCATATCTCACTTGTATTGAAAACTCACCCTCACGAGTACTCTGTGCTTCTCTTCCCTATAAGTCCTCTAGCTACTCCTCCAGCTCTCCAGCCACCCCGGTGCCCATGTCAGAATCTGACAATCATCTAACATACCACAGTCCTACTAAACCACACCCCCAATCCACCACCCCATCCTATTGATTCTTCCTCCAAAATAGATCCGGAATTCCTTCTTTTCTGATGACTCCCACAAATAATAAAGCCAATATCTATGTTCAGCTTGGTTATGGCAACAGCCTTTTAATTATTCCCCCCTCCTTTAAATTTTGATCACCTTACATATATTTTCCAAACAACAGCTAGTGTGATCTCTTAAAATTCTAGATTATACTAGTTAGCATTTGGCTTGAACTCTTTCTACGATGTTTCATTTGACAAAAGAAAATCCCAGTTGTTCAGCATTTCCATTAGGCCTTTCATCTAGCCCCTTTCTCCTTCCCTGAACTCATTTGTCTTCATATGTGATTGGGCTAAACTTCTTTATATTTCCCTAAAAGGCTCCCCCATCCCCACATCACCCCAACACATCAGGGTCTTTTTGCATGTTGTTCTATTTGCCTGGAATGTTCTTCCTCAATAGTCTTCAGTAAATTATTTCTCTGGAATCACAGGAAATGCCATTTTTGGGGGGAATTTTTTCCCCTAACTGCTTACAATTCAAAATAGGACACCACCCCCTGATAGGTTCTCCTAAATCATAATACTATATTTCCTTTTCAAAAGTAATCATAATTTATTGTAACACATTGAGAGGTGATGTGGGAATAGTTAAAATCTCAAGACTCTTCTGCCACAGTGCTAGTCTGAATTCTGACTATCACTTATTTGCCACTATGGACATATTTCATTTCTCTATGTTTAAGTTTCTTCAGGGATAATAGTAACACTAATCATAGGACATTTGCCAAGAGGAGTGATAAATATTTGTAAAGTACATAGTAAATGCAGCACATAGTAAATACCATATAAGTGTTTACACACATGCAAACGTGTGTGTATATGTGCAAGCCCAGTTTACATACTGTCTGAAGGCACAAAACTATCAGCTGCCATAATTCTTAACATATAATATTGCCAGTTAATGTTTGCTTAATGGGTTGATGAAAACTGCGGTGTCCTTATAACAAGGCTTCATTGATCTTCAGAGGAAAAAGAATGATGCATTATAGTTATAAGAATATATAATTACTTTAAAATTTTGTGTTTTGGCTTGTCATCCACCTATAAAAATCATTTAATTATGTTTTTGATCTGAAAATATTTTCAAACTTTTACCTGACCAGCCCCTATCTTTTAGCAAGTAGGTTTATTATCCTAATGTTTCAGATGTGACAGTCTAAACCCCAGGAGTCTGAAGGATTTATACAAATAGCAGAGTTAATAAATAATAGGATGATCCAACTCATATCAGTATTCTGGATCTTATTGCAGTTACTCCTATTGTTCTTCTCTTTTGGGGAAATATCCAGTGAATTATGTGAATACCTTTTATAGTGATTGGTGAAATTGGTGATCACTCTTAAATTTTCAGTTTGGGGCAGGTATGGTTGGAGTTTATCCTCTCCTCTCCTTGCCGCTTTGTTGATCAGGAACACATCACTGACAGCAGTAATTCTCTGCAGTGTTCTCTTGTCTTTTGCTTGCCTCCAGTTTCACTGAATTCTGTATAGAACCTCTGCAGTGATAGTTCTAAAAAGCTACCAGGTGTTCTTGACACTTTCAGATTACCTGTTTTAGTCCGCATAGGAAGGCTCTACTCTCACGTTTCAAAATGATGAAAGCTCTCTTCTTTTAGCTCAGTGTACTGTGTTTCCATCTAGCTCTTCCTGATGAGGCACGAGTAAAATACTCAGTCTCTCCCTTATCCTGCATAGGCATCATCATATCACTTCTGGATTCTGAATACATTTCATTATCTATTGGGTTTCTTCTCTCTTTTTTTTTTTTTTTGTAAAAATGCTTATAAAATTTGAGAGCTGGAAGGGACTGTATATAACTCAAATCCCAAATGTATAATCAGGGAAACCAGGCTTCAGGAGGTAAGTGACAGGCTCAGAGTTCCAATATAACTTCAGGGCTTAGGTGAAAATTACTACTTGATCCTCAGTATACTTTTGTTACCAATCTATTCTACCCTTTTTTTTTTCCCAAAGAGAAAGCAATGCATTAGGATTGAGAATTACAAACAATAAATTCAAAGAAAATTACATGGTTGATTTAAAGTTCATTTATATGTTCACTGTTTTATCTTTTTCAGTTTAACAGCAATGCCCAGGATGTAAGCTGTTTTCAGCACCTTGTACAAGCAAATGTAAGGAACAAGAAAGTACTAAAAGACGCCGTGAATAATATCACAGCCAAAGGGATTACAGATTATAAGAAGGGCTTTAGCTTTGCTTTTGAACAGCTGCTTAATGTAAGTAGCAATACCATCCCCTTTTCTTTTTCATTATTGAATTGCAGCTGCTGAATTTTAATATCCTGAAAGTTGAAGCTCTCTGGGTTAGATAACAGTGCTCTTTTTCATTTGTTTAAAAAGTGGATGTGTCCAGGCCATAGAAACCTTTGTACTACTTTTATCTTTAAATTCACATTTAAAAGGTATACAAAATTCATATTTTCTTGTCCTTTTAGATCTTCTATCATATTTTCAGAATATGTTTAGAAACATATTTACAAGGTAATTTAATTTTGCATAAGCACTTAAAACTTAGTTGTCAAAATTAGAATATCATTTATTTTTCCTTCTATCAATTGCTATATTATTTTTTTGGAAATTTGTTCTTTTGATCATCAAATGGTTGGTGGAAAGATTTTAGTTTTAAACATCTACTTTGGGTATTTTAATTGTTCCTAAATGTACAGAAAGGTCAAAATGGCAGACAGTAAGTTGAGAGGGAAGATAAGTCCCAAGCAGGAATTCCTCAGGGAAGATTCCCCTCAACTGATCACCCATCCATGTCTACAGTTAGACTATGGGACTCGGACAGCCTGCTGCCTGACACTGTGGATTGTATTTTCAAATGGCTGCGCCACCTTTTTCATTCTGAACTAGTTGAGAGCAGGAGTTATCATTCAGTTTTGTACCTCTCAAGAGACAGTATTTTCACTGTGTTTGAGACTGAGGACCTAATTGCTCTGTACCTTGGTTTCTTGTCGTATACAGTGGAGGTCACCATCACATGTACATCATATGGTTGTGGGCAGGGTTGTTTAGAGTATCTGACCCACAGTAATCCTCATGTGTAATATAAGCTGCTGGGCTGGTGTTGGAGTTAAGATCATGATTACTATAATTAACAACTAGTACATGGCTGGTACAGAATCAGCAGATAATTCCTAATGTATTTGCTGAACCAGAAAAGCCCTTACAGGTGATCTTTTCTTCAAATTTAACTTTGATGTTCCCTAAGTGAATCTTTCTAAACAGGTTTTGAGAGTCTGATCAGTTGGTTCGGCCAATATTTGTGAGTGTCTCACAAATTCCTGTCACAGCGCCAGAGCTGGAATTCTAGAAATACTCCAGACCATCGGCTCTTGAGAAGCTCCAGCATACAGTAAATCATTATCCCAGTGCAATGAGTTAGGGCCATCATGGGGCATTCAGAGTGTGTTTCTGGAGCAGTGTGGAGGAGGAACTCAACTTACCCAAAGGGGATCGGGAAGGTGTGGCCTTTCCTTGAAAACAGGCTTTTGAGCAGTGAGTAGAATCTAGGTAGGTAGCCAAGAGAGGGGAAATCATTTAAGATAAAAAGAACTGCATGGACAAGTGCCAGATGACATGGAACCTTGCGAGAATTGCGGGCTGTTGGCCATGGCTGGAGCATAGCAATACAGGAGCAGTGATGGAAATGGAAAGACCATGAATTGTCAGTTAATGGAGTGTTTAGGAGCCAACCAAATGGTAATGGTATGGAAATGACATGCTCTAACTAGTGTTTGAGGTTAAGCTATGGTGGGAATCCAGGTGTTGGAATAGTGGTGAAGAGATGTTAGGAGTAACAGGGTAACTGGCCCAGGGAAAGAGGCTGCTGAGTGGCAAGAGGGATTCGGGTGACTCTACGTTCTTTTAACAAGACTCTAAGTTCTTTTAACTAGATAACGGCACAGGAATCTAGATAGAGGGAAAGTGAGGGCAGAAAGAGCTCAGTTTCAATTGTGTTGACTGTTAGATGCTGTTAGATAAGTAAGTAAGGAGATGGAAAGGCAAAGCAGTTCAGCACTGCAGTTTTGAAGGGAAGTTATATTTGGTAAAAATGCATGTTTGTTAAATGATGTATGTTCATTAATAAAAATATGACAACTTAAAACTTTGAAATTCAAATGTAATTGGCCATTAGATTCAGATATATTCTTTCTATAGAAAAGGAATATAATTTTGAAACTAATAATTACTTATCTCTTGAGTCAGTAATTGAGTTTTCCAGATTGGCAGGTTCATTCTTCTCAGTGTTGCTCATTTAGCTGGCTCCCTTCCCTCTTATTCAGGTTTCACTTGTGAAATGCTAGGGTGTCTCAAGCCTAATGTAGGATTTCAGAGGCAGTCTCATTAGAGAGGCCACATTAACTCCCAGATTCATTGCTAGTTGCTGATAAAATACAACTGTACTTCTCTTGGCCTCTGGTGCTGCCTTTACCACCATTGTAAAGGAGTTTTAATATGTCTCAGTCATTCCTGGAGTAAATCTCAAATGTTCTGCTTTCCATGTGTCCCTTAGGTATGCACTTCTTCATTTTAAAGTAATTTTCCCAAATGTCACGGCCTGCCTTATTCACAGTGGAAGCACATTTTGTTATTTCAAACACTTCTAGTCCTCTTATTACCATGTAATGCCATTCCCTGTTTTTCTGTAAATCCTTGCAAGGTTTACCTTTGAGATCACTGAAGCAAGCATCAAATAGAATTAGACATATCATTTTCCCCATAGTAAGCCTTAAATTAAGATTTGAATTATTCTTCAGGTAGTGTTTCATAAAATGTTACCAAATACATTGAGATGCAATTTTTAAAACATTTTTATTGAGTGCATAGATGCTGCTCTATGTACTGGCCATGCAGGTATACAGCAAAGAAGGTTATGAAATAATATATTAAAGCAAATCAACGTATTGAAATAGTCATGTTCTTTATTTTACTTAATTCATTACAAGCCAGTCAGGCATAACTCTGTGACTGTGTGATTGTGTGATTCTTTAGATTATTGCAAATGCACTGAAAAGTTCTGTGATGTACTTTGCTTTATCAAAAGTCCTGAGAAGGCTGCTTCTAGGAAAAATCATGTCGAAAACAAAACATTTTATTTCCATTTTCATGTGTCCTAATCTCTCTTTCCTGGGAAAGGTTATTATTACTTTATTTGTACCAATATACAAAGATCAGCAGCACCCGGTGTGCTAAGTTACATTGATATTTGCACTCAGTGATAAAATTCCTCTGCAACTTTAAGGAAACTAAGTCCTGTGGTAGAAATTTTACTTATCACTTTTATGAGACAATCTTTTAAATACATATTTATTTTGCCCATTTTTAATATACAGATAAAAAAGACAAATCATTATGGAAATTAATTTTAGTTAAGGGATTTCAACACCTTTCACAAAGTATTTTGATAGTCAAATTTTTAGACGGTTACATTCAAAGTCAAGAACCATGTTTGAATGGGACAAATTGTTTTAGTCAGTTCTTGTGTTTTCACGATGCTTGGATGAAAGCTTTAACTGCCAGTCTTCTAACGCCTAGTCAATGGGGTGAGATTTTTATGAAACAGGATTTTTTTCATCAATAAAACAAATTTTGTTTTTCTTAGCCTGTCCAACAGGAAATGGGGTTTATCTTTTTAAAAAATAAGATAGAGCACTGCCCTCCAACACCTTAAACAGAGAAGGATAATTAATGATTTAAATATATATATTAAGGGCCAGGTTAATGTGCTGTCCAATATGGTAACCACAATCATATATGCTGTTGAGCATTTGGGATATGCCTGGTCTGAACTGAGATTTAAAGACTTATTATGAAAGTAAAAGTATTATGTTATCTGAAGAATTTTTACATTGATTTCATATTTAATTGATAATATTTTGGATGACCAAGTTAAGTAAAATATATTGTTAGAACTAATTTCAGATATTCTTACTTTCTTTAGCATGGCTATCAGAAAGTTAAAATTATAAATTAGGTGTATCTCCATTGATACTACTAGGCTGGCTATGGGGTTGGCATTTTGAAAGAAGATGAGCATTCATAAATTAATTTTAAGTTCAACACAACGCAGAAACACACTTTACAATAGTAAAAAGACTGACATTATTGTTTCAGACCTCAAAAATGCCCATATTCCTAAATTAAATTCATGAGAGGAGTCTTTTGGTGCTCATCCATTGTTCTCCTATGATTGACTCTTTTGGGACCTTAAAGTTCAAGAGATTTACACTAGGAATTGAGTCTTTCAGGATTAGAATATGTGTGGCAGGTTGAGAGAACATAGCAGAGGCTATTCTGGGAATAGGTATGAACATTTACAAAGATGAAAGAGCATTGGGTGTTAGGGATCAAGTAGGAGTTTGTAATTTCAGCAATGTAAAGTTAATAAAATAAAGTAGGAAGAAGGAGGGAAGGGAGGAAAAATGTTTGTAAATGGTTTAAAAATATATGTGAATGGGTATGAACAATTTTTATTAATATCGTTTCTGGTTTAAATTATAGGGGGGGAATGACAGCATATATTAATTAATTTAAAATCTATTAATTAACCTCTGAGAAATTATGTTCTAGGCACTTATCTAGGCAAGAAAAAGACACTGAACAAAAACAGACAGGACTTCATGCCCTCACGGTCTTTACATTTAATTATGCAAAGCCAACAATGGGCAAGCGAATACAATATCCAGTATATAATGCTGTGAAGAAATACAGCCTGGGAGGGAGATTGCAATTTAAAAATGTAGCTTCTGGGAAAGTTCTCAATGATAAGGTGACATTTGATCAAAGATCTGAAGGAAGTTGGGGTCTATGGATGTCTGGGGTGGGGGTGGGGGCTGAAGGGAAGGCTCTGTGAGGGGATGGGCCTGGACTGATCCAGGAACCAGTTCTTAGGATAAACATATTGGGCATATATTTTACTAATAACTTGCATCCTCTTTATGCTCTTTCATATGCTTTATATTTCTACCTTTTATTATGAATGATATACATATATATATCTTTACTTTACAGTATAATGTTTCCAGAGCTAACTGCAATAAGATTATCATGCTGTTCACGGATGGAGGGGAGGAGAGAGCCCAGGAGATATTTGCCAAATACAACAAAGACAGAAAAGTGAGTGCAATTTTACAATTTTTTTAATCTTCACCTGAGGATATTTTTTTATTGATTTTTAGAGTGAGTGGAGGTGGGGGAGAGAAGGGGAGAGAAAGAGAGAGAAACATCAATGTGAAGGAGAAACATTGATCATTTGCCTCCCATAGGCACCTGGACCAGGGATTGAACCCTCAATTTATGTATGTGTCCTGACCAGGAATCAAACCATGCTCTCCTGGTTCATAGGTCAATGCTCAACCGCTGAGCCACACCTGCCAAGCTCATTTTTTTTAACAAAGGCATTTTGTGACATGCTACACCTCATGTTAAATGATTCATATCACATTTACTTTTGTAAAACTAATGAACCTCTCATATGCAATACTGCTGAATTTCTGTTAATATATTGTCTATTGTGCTTTAAGGACATGCACTTCCCTTAAAAACACGTATCTTTTGTCAATACCAAAGCAACTTTGAAAATTCAGTAATTAGCCCTTATTTTATATGATTTTTAAGTCAATTTTATTTTTATTTAACATAATAATTAGGATGTTCTTGAAGTTCAATAGTTTCCTTATTTTCTAACATGGGAAAACTTTGTTAAACAAACACATTTTCATCTCCTGGTATTGCTATGTTCTGTAACTACTAAATGAAAATAAATGATGACCAACAAACACTTTTAATTCAGTTCTACTTTTGAAAGTATTTGCATTTTGTTGAAATAGCATTTACATATTTAATTGTTTATGTCAAGGACATATGTGTGCATATAGCACACATATGTATATATTAAAAATAGTATGTATCTGTATAAGGGAGATTTTTTTCCATCATCTTCACATTGTTGTGGATGAATTGAAGAATCTTTTCTGGCTTCCTCTCCTCATTCGAACGTCCCAATCTTCCATGCACCTACCAACCCTGTCTAAGGCATTTACAGCCCACAGACCCTGATATGGAAAATAGTTATCTATCTTTGTCATCTAAGGATATGTATGATAGACCAATTCCATACCTGCTCAATTAATATTTGTTACATAATTATCAACTCAGAATTTCACTAGCCATATGATCTTTCAAATGACCAATGTGTAAAAGTGAAATTTGATAGATTTAGATATATACATTTTCAGTACTCTTAAAAAGTCTATATTTGATTATAACTTTGTTTAAAATATGCTCTTTAAACAAGAAGTTCATTTGTAGCTTAAAAATACCAAAATTATAGTCATGAAGAAAGTTTGATTAGCTTTTTTAAAAAAATCTGAAAACTACTCTTTGAATGCTATTTTTCTCCCAAGCCTCTTGCTTGACATTAATATGGCTGCTAAATGCTTCATTTACAATCATTTTTCATCCACTTGACACCAGAACTCACTCAGAGCACCCAGGTAGGTGTGATGAGGCGCATCCGGAGAACTGATGAATGAAGCTACAGATACACAGCACAATTTAATGAGGCCAAAATGTTTGAGAGTCAGAACAGAATGTTTGGGTTCTTTAGTGAAATGTATTACTCTGGGGGATTATAGATAGGTACAGCTTTAAAACCAAATCCATGTTAATCTCCTCACACAGCTGTTTCAAATTAAAATGAATTCGCTTTCTAATCTTTACCTGCCGCAATGCCATTCCTTAGGGCTCACCCATGTGTACCAGACATCCTTAAAAATGGTGCCAAAAGTAAAATGAACTCTATCAGAGAGTCCAAACAAATGAATAAAGAAAAGTAAAACCAGACACAGAGCTGAAAGATAATTTCCAGGCCCAGCAAAATTAAGATAGTGGCCCTTCTGTAGAATAGCAAAGGGGTTGCTTAACATCACACATTTAAGCTTGTCTTGCCAGTTAGAACATTGCTCTCTGATTCTTAGCTTAATTCTCAGAATTAAAAAATGAAAGGCAGTCAAAATTAATACAGTGGGTATTTCAAAACAACTAGTAAATGAATGAGAACAAGTGGAAAAAAGCATATGATAGATGGGGAATAATTTTCAAAATAAAGAATAGCTATAAAATTTAATCATCTGACAATAGATACATTATTTTTTAAATTAAATAAAAAGTATGTCCTAATTTTCTATCAAATCCAAAGTAGCGAGATATAATCTATACCCTATAAAATTTTAAAGCAAATCACAAATGGCTGACTCTGTGTATGTGTTTTATATGGTAACAGTGAAAATTTTCAATTTTTCAACAGATGGTAGGGAAAATTATTCATGGAAAATAATTCATTGCCTTTTCTCTTGTCTCTCTCTGGCTACTTCATCAGGCAAGAATAAAGCCTTTAGAATGAATGTTCAAACATATGATAATGAGGGCATTCAGATGTGTAAATTTTTTTAATGTGTTTTTATTTCAGAAAGGAAGGGAGATGGAGAGAGAGACAGAAACATCAGTGATGAGAGAGAATCACTGATTGGCTGCCTCCTGCATGCCCCCGACTAGGGGTTGAGCTTGAAACCCTGGCATGTCCCTGACTGGGTACCAAACGTGACCTCCTGATTCATAGGTCGATGCTCAACCACTGAGCCACACTGGCTGGGCCAGATGTGTAAAATTATTTAATACTATTTAAAAATGCACTGCTTCTAAAATCTCTGTAATAAAACTTTTATAAAAAAAAAAAAGACACTTTCAACAGTTTCCAAATGATTTTTAACGTTAGAACAGGAACTATACCTTGTTGATAAAATCAAATATATTATTTTATACCAGAGTTACTGGATAGCTGAAAGCAATAATTGCATTGTAAGACTGGCCCTGCCAATAGAGAGATTATCAAAGGCAGGTTTTGTGCATGTGTTTGTGACTGTGTCCTCCTCTTTAACAGGTTTATTTACATTTGTTTCTTTCTGAATAAAGTTAATGTTGACAGTTACCTAAACTAAGGAAAATGTTATCAGATAGTGGCCTGATGCATGAAATTTGTGCAAGAGTAGGCCCCCTCAACCCGGGCTGCCTTGGCCCTCACAGCCCCAACCCGCCAACTGGTCTTCTAGAAGGTCATTCCCCCATCTGGCCTAATTAGCATATTAGCTCTTTATTATTTAGGATATATTTCCTTCAGTCTTGAGTAATATTACTTTATGTATTTTATAATCTTTAATATCTAAAACAAATCTTATGAAAAATGAGGTTAAGTATTAATTAAGCAGAAAGTGTAAAATATAGCATAAATCTCAGAGTATAGAAACTGCACTTGAAGTAATTTCTAGGTAGAACTGTATCACCTGCATTTGGGATTGCCCATTGTTTGTGTTAAAACTTCATATCAGAAAAGGCATTCCGTTCTCCTTTTTCTGTGGCTGCCTTATTGATAGAGAACAACTCTGTTTACAATATATCTCTGTAGTTGTCTTCCTCACCCAATCTTTCTAGAGTGGCCCCTTCCCCCAGAAACTCCCTTAGCTTTCTCTATGCCAGCATCCTTTTTTCTTTCTGTTTTCTTTCTCCCAGATTACCATTTTTAATTTTACTAATGCATTTGTTCACTCTTTAATTTGAACTCCCCTCTATTAGAAGGTAGGGTTTCTGTTAATTTATAAGCCATCCATTGAACCTTAGTGGTTAGCACAGTGCTTGAAACACAGTAGCTGCTACATGAGTACTGACATACAAGATATCAGTAAATATGCAATAAATATGCACCTGAGGTAAACCATAAGAAATTCATAAATGTCAGGAGAAACTCATAGCTTTGTTCTTTTAATGGGAAGTCGCTTAAAACAATATTTGTCTTATAATTGGAATGTGGAGTAAAATTGACGGTCTATTCTTACACATCATCTTATAAGTAGGGAGGATTTAAGTTTATATAAAAATGATTGTATCAATGGCACTTTTCCATTGACCCTAATCAGTCCAACACATAGTTTTTCATGAGGATTCTCATTATTAGTGTCAGTAAAGTATTTGGCTTTACTCAAGAATAACATCTGAAATAAATCACTATATTGCTTATTTTCTGATATCTCAGCTGACAGCAGTCTTTGCAGAGATACAAATTGCTTGGAAATGCAATGGGCCTGTAACTTATTCTTTCCTTATAAAGTACTATAAATGAAGGCAGAAGGCCGGGGAACTCAAAATTTCTTCCTTATAATCTGATCATGTAAGGGTGATTCATTATAATTGTTGTTTATAAATTAAAAATACCATCATAATCCCAAGTCATGTATCTGTGCTATGCACCGACATGTTTGATATGAGAGAAAAAGAAATATCTGTTTCTTTTAGATAAAAGTAGATGACTATTGCATTTCATTTTTCTTTTTAAAGTTGTTTCATATTGTTAACTTAAATAAATCCAACAGACATCAATTAAATTATTGCTTCTGTCAGACCCTTGGAAATTCCGTACAGACATATCTCATAGGAACAAAATGACATTTAGACAATATTAGACTCTTTTATTTAGAGCTTATTGCTAAATGTAAGAGAGTGAGCCAAATTTTTTCCTTTAGAAAGATATTATTTTGAGGAATTTTAAGTTCATTTTGAGGCATGAAAGGCTAATGTCCCACTAATGGGAAACGTTACCTCTTTGAATTCTGATGGTTTGACTACAGAAGACATTCTAGTCATCACTGTTACTGTTGTTATAATTACCATCATCTTCATTACTGTAGCTAATATGTACAGAGCTCACAATTTTTCATATAATATAAATGCTTTGCATGTATCACTTTATTTTCAACTGGATTAATCATATGATAAAAGTATTTTTATTATCATCCTCATTGCCATTTTGGAAATTAGAAATTCAAAATTTGAGAAGTTAAAGTAACTTTTTGAAAGTCTCACAGCTATTAAGCGACAGAGTCAAGAGTTTAAATGCTCTACAGTCCACATTTCTTAGCCTCATGTGGAATGTGCCTGGCTGGTCCTCTGTCTCTCTCTTCTCCTGGGCAGCCCTGTGGCTATGCCAGTCATCATTGCCCACCCAGGAGCCTTCCTTCTTGTTGGACAACAGGATTTTACCACTGAAGGACATGCTTCCCACAGCTTTAACAGACAAAGATGGATGAAACTCAGCTGTCAAAATTTTGCAGGCTGCAAGTACCTTTCAGATCTTTGGGTTTTATAAAATAAAGTGTGAAAGGAGTATTTGGACACTTTTATTTACTTTATAATACTATAAAACTAGAGATATGGGTTATTCAAATGCTCTGAATTCTGGAATCTTTGTAAGTTCTGGAAACCACTGCAAAATTTTCTTCTAAAATACTCAGTCCAATCTCTTATTTTCATAGGCGTAAAGCCAAAAGTTTTAGTACACATAGTAAATTAATAAAACGCATTTCTGACATCATTTCTCTAATATGTTTCGATAGCTGAAGTTTTTATTTTAGTTTTATTGGCTTTCTTTCTTCATAGTCTCATTTCCATTATTCCTTGGAGATTTGCCTAATGCAAATTAAACTTGAACTCTGGGTAACTGATAATTGTCGAGGTGACAGTTTCCAGTAACTGTGTTCTGCTGGGAAACGAGAAATTCCTATGATTTTTTAAAATAGTTTGACCCTGTGGCTTTGGAAAAATCTTAATTGACGACAAGTATTTTATTCTTCAACAAACAAAACAAAATAAAGAGATTAGCAGAAGTCCAGTATTGTAGGATAAAGTTATAAGTCATTTGCATATTATAAGAAACAAATAAGTAATGTATTTCAAATAACAAAATTTGTTAATTAAAAGTTTTCTCTGATCAAATAAGGTAGACTTGATGTATCAGCTTTATATTATTGGAATTATAATTTCTCTATTCAGAGAAAATTTGGTTTTTGAAACAACTAAAGGCCAATTATGAAAGTTTGAGGCTAGTAAGGACTGATGTTTGTTTTTAGTTTAATTTTATTAAATACACTCTTAAATTACTAGTGCTTCTATGCATATGCTTATGCTTATACAACTAAACATGAGTCAAGGGTTATGAGAATTTTTTTTTATTCTTTAGGAATTAATGCAGTACATAAGTGGTATGTGAATTAAGTATATTTTATTTTGCCTGCAAAAGTTTGTTTAACTCTATTGAGCAAGTCTAAATAACATTAAAAAAAAGGTTAAGAATTTACCATGATATAATGAAACTGCCCAGATTACAAAATGCAAGACAGCTATGAGCCCTGTTTCGGCTCTGCTCTGTTATAATTAATTGCTTTACATGTCAGATAGCATGACATATGTCTTAGATCCCTCTGGTGAGAAGTTGAGACCACTCATTTGACAATGGGCTTTTTTTCATTTAACAAATATTTATTTCCATTTATTTATAAGACACTAAAATAGATACAATAGATAAAATAGTGTGATCTTGGACCTGTTTTAACCTAATCCAATGTTTATTTAACCCTACTTTCCCATATTATTTCTGTTAAAGATCTGAGCACCAGCATTATCAAAATATTTTTCAAAGCCATCTATGATTGTCTATGTCTCATATATGTACCTCACAGAAGTGAACATTTCGAAACATGAGCCTGTTGAAAATCACACAAATTAGTTGAGGAACATTTAGCAAATTTTCTATATTATTTAGAAAAGTTTTTAGTTTGCATTTGTTACATGAATCTAATATTGTGATTATAAATGTACCATGCAGCATAAGTAATTTTTTTATAAAAGTTGACTTTGTCTTGATATAGAGTTGGTTTAAATTAATTTGTTTGAGACTTTAGATAAAATACATAGCTTGTGTGAGTACACATTAAGGATTTTGAGTTATTTTTGTGTGCCATTTTATTTAAGACCATCCAAATGCACTAATAAGAATAGAGCTCTAAAAATATACATAATTGGGAATGTAGTTTACCTTGATTTTTAAATTGTGCATATTCCAAGGAATCGCTTTATTTTTCCTTTACCTAAAATTATAGCTAAATCTGAAGTGTAAATTTAAAGAAGCGGAAAACATGAGAGCAGGGCATAGCAATCATCTCTGTGGATCTGGGTATCTGGAATTTTAGAGTTAGTTCATTATTCCACAGGGTGGCAGTAATATTATATAGAATAGGAAGAATACCATCTCAAGTCCAAGTGGAAAGTCAGTGTGCAAAAAAATCATCTTTTAAATTTCACTAATTCATCATGTACATGCACTATAACGTGTATTTCACATGTTTATGAAGTTAAAATTCTTTAATAATTACCTATTATGTATAAAACAAAGCTAAATTAGACATAGTTATGGCATCTGCAAGTGAAATAATTTTATTGATTTTTTTTCATTGTCATATAAGGAATTTAAAATTTTAGGTAATTCTTAGTATACTTTTTCTGAACCAAATATATATTTTTTAAATTGTTTCTGAAAATTCTAAGAATCTGAAATCATTAAATATATACATGCATCTGATTGGTGTATATGTATGTATATGTGTGTGTATATATATCCATCTAGAGAAAAATAAGAATCTTAGATATAGTATAAAGATTTTGTAAATATTATAATGGTAAGGTAGTTGCAGAAATTATAAAAAGGTTACATTTAAAATTCTTGAGATTTTATTACCCACATGGAGTTCAGAAAATTTCAGAAAGAAAAATATCTTTTAAAATGTTGACAGTAGCCCTGATGGTGTGGGCCAGTGGATTGAGCATCATCCCATGCACCAAGAGGTTACCGGTTCAATTCCAGGTCAGGACACATGCCCAGGTTGCGGGCTAAATCCCCAGTAGGGGGCGTGCATGAGGTAGCAGATTGATGTGTCTCTCTTGTGGATGTTTCTAGCTCTCCCTCTCTTTAAAATAAATAAAAAACATATTAAAATATTTACAGTAAGTAAACTATAATTGAAAAATAAAAAATATAATGCTTTATAAAGATAACATTTTTAAAATATGTTGACAGTTAAAGCATATACATTTGTTATATGGGAAGGATTCAGTCAGTTAATGTTATATTCTAATAGCCAAGGACCTATGTGAAAAATGAACAAAGACAGATTGGGGGTGGGGGGGAGTGGAAATGAGTGTCCTTTAAAATTTTATGAAATTATAACTGTGACAGAAAGTATACTTCCACACCCAGCCCTGATCTTGAAACCCTTAATTTGGACTTCGGAGGGCTCCAGGGGAGTAGGAAAAACTTTAGTAGTAAAGCAAAGTTACAAGCTTTTTTTTTTTTTTTTATTAACCCGTATGTTTTTTTGGCTGATTTGTGTTTATTTGGACTATTTGGTGAAAAACATCACTCAAAATAATGGCATGGTATGTCTAAGTGTAGCATCTATGCCTCTATGTTATTAGAAATGCTTACCTAGAAGGGACATATTAGTGGTATTCATTTATTTCTTTTTAATGAAAAGTGTTTCATGGAAAATTTTTTTCCTAGAACACTGTTGTGGGAACAGGAACAATGAGCGAAAGCAATGCTTTAAGTTGAAAAGTGGAGACATGCTTTCACATGTTAATTATAATGACAATCCCTGAGTGCTTTCTGGAGCATCTGGGTTTTTTCCCTGCCCTGAATTCATGTGACAGTTGTGTAGGGGCTAGCATTTAAATCGAGTCATCAGTAGGGTGGCCAACCTATTTATCCAAAAGTATTTCCATTTAGGGGTAAGTTCAACTATATAAGCAGTAACACTCCATTGAAATATATAGGCAGCCTAAAAAGGGATCCAATTGAAGAATTTAAGAAAATGAATCTTGTATTTTGAGAGAGAAAAAAGTGTCATTAGTCACTCACTTTTGTTAACCTAGAACCAGTCATTTGTTCTTGCAACTTGAGGTGATTAAAACTCAGCTGTGTCCACCGAAGGGCTCGGTATACAACTAGCTAAGGCAAACCTGGACGACTTAAGGGTGGCTCACATAAAACTTTACAAGTGAAACAGCAACATCTCCAATGTACATTTTTGGGCAGGGGTTGTTATACTGTGGTTTCTGTGTGGCCGAGACAAGTGAGAGAACAGAGAACAGATGTGAAATCTCTTTTGAGATTTGAGCTCTGCAATCATGTGGAAAAGATGAAACAGATGAAACAATTAGAAAATGTCAATTCAAACAGTCAATCGACATGAATTAGGGAAAAGCTCTTAACATAGTTCAAACCAGAACATGAAAATCATGGAAAAGTGATTTTCTGCATGTTTATCTTTAGAAAAAGCTAAAATGTGGAACTTAGAATATTGGTTTAGATTACTAAATTGGTAAAAATCAACCCATGTTAAATAGCCATTGTATTAAATACTTGTTAGCATCATTAAATTTGTCCTCTACACTTTTATAGTATTATTTAAATTCAATGCCTCTCAATAAATATTTAAATTACTATAATTTAACAACCATCTCAATTAAAGTTTTAAAGATTTGCATATTTTATAACATGTTAGAAACTGTCTATTTTGGTTCTCTTTAAAAATCATAGGAGCTTAAAATATTTATATACACCAACCATCTTTTATAGAAAATAAGTAATATAACTAGTATAATCATACCTATGCATTCTAAATATTTCCATAGCGTGAAAGTAGTAAAAACATCACTACATTTAATTGCCTTAAGCAACTAAAAGTATAATGATGTCCTTTATGTATACACTAGAGGCCCAGTGCACGACATTTGTGCACTCAGTGTGTGTGTAGGGGGGTGTCCCTCAGCCCACCTGTGCCCATTTGCATTCTGGGGGCCCTCGGGGGATGTCCATGGGGAGCGGGCCTAACCCGGCAGTCAGACATCCTTAGCTCTGCCACGGAGGCGGGAGAGGCTCCCACCACCGCCGCTGCACTCGCCAGCCATGAGCCCAGCTTCTGGCTGAGCAGCGCTCCCCCTGTGGGAGCGCACTGACTACTAGGGGGCAGCTCCTGCATTGAGTGTCTGCCCCCCCGGTGGTCTGCGTGCATCATAGTGACCGGCCGTTCTGCTGTTCATTAGATTTGCTTATCACCCTTTTATTACATAGGATTTTTATCACTACATGCCTATAAAGTATGGGGAAATTTCTATTGTGTACTGAGTAGATATATGAATAATATGTTTTAACCAGGTAAGACAGGTGAACTTAGATTGGACCTGAAAGATGCTGTTTCTACTAATAAAACCTTAGTTATGATCTTGCCATCAGATCAGGATATGGTGCAGGGCACTTTTAAATGTCATAACTGAAGTCTGTGGTGATATTTTTTTCTGTCTGGTGCCTTCCATAATGCTTTTCTGGTCTCAATTTTTCTTGTCCCATTAATCAACTATGAAAAACATGCTTTTATTTTTATTTTTTTTACTTTAGCTATATTGTTGTGCAGTTTAATTAAAGGGTATGCAGCCTAACAGATACCTAAATTTTTATTCACCAGGTACGTGTATTCACATTTTCTGTTGGTCAACATAATTATGACAGAGGACCTATTCAGTGGATGGCCTGTGAAAATAAAGGTAACATCCATTTTCATGACCATGTTTTATTAGAAAAAAATAATTTGGTAGTTGTAGTTCTACATATTATTACTTAAAATAATCTAAAGTTGTAGCTAATTTTATAGGACTCAAGGCTAGAATAAGATGCTGACAATGTTTTCTGTGGAAAAACAACACAACAGACTTTTTGTTACATTATATAAAAATTCAGACACGTGATATTGTACATTCATAAAAGGATATATTAAATGATACTTAATGATGCTTATTAAATATAACCTTAATGTGAAAAACTAACAATGAAAGAATACCTAAATTACATAAAATTTGGATATAAGAAAGTGTGACATATGTACATTTTTGTCTGGTTAAATTATTGTTGTTTTAAAGATGTGTTTTTACACATTTCTAAATAATTCATATTTTGTGTAGTATGTCCATATTTCCTTTGTACTCAGAAAAAATATAAGATGTTATTTGAAAGATAAACAGTGATCACATAGGAATAGAAAGAACCTAAATGTATTCTTAAAGTTATATTTAGGCACATATTTTATATAAATATGATTATCAGATACTCACGATCATTCATTGTCAGTAATTTCCCCCATAGAAAACATTTTTAATGTTATCAGGTTTACTACTGTTTTGTAGAAAAATAAGTTATTTTGTACAATGTAAGATAATGTAGCAACATTTCTAATAAACTATGTATCTGTAATGAATATACAATAATCAATAATTTTCAAATTTATTGGTGGTGGTAATTTATTGTTTGCACAATTAAGGTGAAAAAATGTTTTTCTTACGAAGCCATAAATAATTGCATGAACACTTCTATAATATATTTCCATAAATATGTATACATATGTTTCAGGTTATTATTATGAAATTCCTTCCATTGGGGCAATAAGAATCAATACTCAGGTACAGTTTTTCAAACCTTTATTAAATTATTGTTTTCAAAGTATAAGGTATTTTCTGAATTATATGTACTCAATATGCAGAAAATAGGTGAAAATGAAAATATTTTACCTAATAAGTTTACGTTTATGCATAATATTACATTTGTAACAAAATGATGAGTATTATGGTAATGTATTGTTGTTTTTTTATTCCTCACCCAAGGATATATTTTTATTGATTTTAGAGACAGAGGAAGGGAGAGGTAGAGAGAGAGAGAGAACATGTGTTGCTTGCCTCCTGACCAGAGATAGAACCTGAAACCTGGGAATATGCCTTGACTGGGAGTCAGATCCATGACCCTCTGAGGCACTGTGATGCGGCTCCAACCAACTGGGCTACACCAGCCAGGGCAGCACTGTATTACTTTTATTCCATTAAGGTTCCAAGGGTTCTAAAACTCAAACATAAAATATATAAGTATATTGTTCTTCTCAGATGTGAAAAACATCGTACAAAACAAATACAATCAAAGTTACCAATAGTCTCATCTCATGTAATTTGAACTTGATTCTCTTGCAAATAATTTAAATGAGGTTTTTTTTCCAGTTGTCGGTATCACATAGAAAATGAAGCTGTAATTATTCTGGACAAATTATATAAGTTCTTACTAAGAATTTACATCCCCAAATAACCCTTGTAGATATATTTACCTGTTTAAAATAAACTTACATCAAGGAGATGGCTTTTCTACAGCCATTTAAGGGGGAGAGATCAACCAAAGGACTTATATGCATATAAGCCTAGCCAATGAGACAACAGGGAAGTGAGGGCATGAGCGGGGGTTTTGGGGGGGGGGCAATTGGGTGATAAGGACACATATGTAATACCTTAATAAATAAAAATAAATAAATAAATAAAATACATAGAAAAAGAAAAACATGCCTGGTCAGTAACTTTATACATTGAAACAATTAAGTTAATTTAATTGTTTTATTTTTAAGTATTCATAAATTACTGTTTGAAGCTATAGCTCAATTTTGAATATAACTGAGGATCTGTAAAATAGACTAAGTCAAATTTAGCTTAAATAATGTGAAATTTGTGGAAATGAATTCTGAATACATTGAATGTTGAAATGAAACAGCAGCTACATTTGAGTCTGATGTCTGGATTTGGCACAGTATTTCATTTATTATTTTATATGTTTAAATGTAGTTTTGAATTTCAGCCAAACAATCTATGATATGAAAGCAAATACGTGGCTGCTTTATTATTTCAAATTTGTGCAGTTCCATCCAGTAAATCACAGAGCCTAAAATAGTTTAGATTAACATAAAACAATTCACAAGGAACATATTTCACTTATCATTGGCTTTGCCACAGAAAGATAATGTTTTGATTGTTACTAGGAAAAACTAGGGTAGATATATTTTATAAATAATGTAAGTCAAATAATGTTGATTCAGAGTATGTAGTTATACCATTTAAGGAGTGCCCAAAGTAGGAATAGAATGATTACATGTTTACTGTCTTAATAATTTTGACTCCATATTCATTTTTAACTCTAGATAATTTTTCTTCTGTGAGATGGGTTTTTTTTTAACACAGCATTTTTAATTTTCAACTATTTTACTTTTTTTTAATAAATAGGAATATTTGGATGTTCTGGGAAGACCAATGGTTTTAGCAGGAGACAAAGCTAAGCAAGTCCAATGGACAAATGTGTACCTGGATGCACTGGTAAGAGGTTGGCTATTCAACCAAAAACTGTCATAACAAAAGCACACAGCTGACTTCTTTGTAGATGACATTTCTCTTTTCCATTTTGCTAAACCTTTTTAAAAACCCTATCACAACTTTTTTAAACTAGAATTTAGATAATCTAAATATGAAGCTATACTTGTATACTAGAGAACCACAGATATAAAGTGTTATCTCTTTTTCAGTTGATCCATTAAGAATGTAAAGTTTCCAACCATGAATTCATGGGCATTTCCATAACTTTTTCAATAGCTATGTGAAAAATGCTGAAAGTCTTGTGAATTAGTACCTGTTACTGCAGGTTTTGAACAAGAATTTTGAGGTATTTAAAAAGTAGACCTCCACTAGCAGAAGCATTTGTAGCTTCGGTAAATCAAGCCAGATCCCCAAAAAACTCAGAAGTACATGCAGTTAGGCAAGAAATCTTACCTTATTCTGAATTCAGTACAAACCTAATCACCTCTTCATATATAAACTCTTGCTTTAGGTTGTTTTATAAACAACCCCAGATGTTTATAAAAATAGACCCTTGAGGTGATCAAATCTGGTATGAAATAAGAAAAGCATGTTCACTTGTCCATTACACAATTACAATTTTAGTACAGGTATTCAATTATATTTTAAGGTGGAAGTTCTCAGCTGTGGGTGATTTTCCCCTTCGCAGGTCATTTGGAAATACCTACATAGATATTTCTAGCACGATGACTGAGGCGCAGACGCCCTGCAGGCAGGCTGCTAAACACCCTACTGTGGACGAGAGCACTCCCACCCTCCCACCACGCACACGCAACGAACAATCATCCAGCTCAAAATGTTAATAGGGCTGAATCTGAGGGGAAAAAAATGTTAATGTAAATTTTTCTTTCCTGATATGAAAGTTATAGACAGTAATTATCATACTTAAGAAATATTCATATGCTTAATCTTAATAAGACTTTATTAATGATTTTACTAATGTACATATTAGAGAGAATCAAAGTACTAAGCTCTGAAAAGTACATAGTGATTCAATAACCCTTTTTCCTACTTGAAATTTAATTATATGCTGATTCAACTGTTCTAAATACAACGATGAACCCAAGGGGCAAAATGCAACCCACTTAAATTACTTATCAATTGGTTCTTGTAAAATAAACACGTACAGGAAGTTAGAGGGAACATAGGCACTATTAGCAGCAGCCTTGCATGCGAAGGCCGATAAAGTGAAGCGTGCTACCTCAGGCCCCTGGTTAAAATTACTGTCCAGTGTTCCTTCTTGACATCACATATTTATTTAAGGTCACATGGTCATCTAAAGCTATGGCCAAATTTCATCCTTTCCCAAATCCATCATAGTACAGAGTATGATAGGAGGAGTCAATAATTATGCCCTGTAGTATTTCCTATGACCAGAAGTTCATTCACCAACATTTGTGCACTGTTGGTAAGGTTCTTACTGATAGCACAAAAGACATTAGGAAGAAATGTTGGTTCTAAATATGCTGTTCTATAAGCTGAAACTAAACGTCAAAAAAGAACACATATTCTTTTTGCTCACTTGAAAATGAAAAGTGACCCATCTTATATTTCTAACTATTTGTTTATAGTCTCTGCACAAAGCAGATTCAAAACAAGTGCTGGTCAAAATAACTGCTATACCAAGAAGTAAAAGGGAAAGTACTCCAAGACTGTAATAAGTATAATGAGCAAATGAAAAAGTATCTGGAAATTCAGAAGAAATAAGCCATATATTTTGAGATAAAGTAGGGTGAGGTTAAAAAGATGGTGGCATTTTTTTTTTTTCTGATTTTCCACTTCAGGTTAGGTTTTTATTATTGGTGATGAGCAGTGAACCAGGATGAAAGTTGCAAAGTGCTGGGTATATGAAGGAATGATACATAAGTCACTTCAGGAGATAATGAGAGAAAGGGAGGGCAAGACTGGAGCAGTATTATAGAGGGTTCACTTTATTTGGGAGGTAAAATGAGGTTCTGCACATAAAAAGAGAGAGGGGGGAAAAGAGCTGGGTTCTAGAAAATAAATACCAAATAAATTCCAGGAGAGCAGAAATCTTGCTTTGTTCCTCTTTTCTAATTCTCTAGAAATGAGTACAGTTGTTGTGTGTTTTTTTTTGTTGTTGTTGTTTTCTGTCTGCTGTATAAATAAGGGAGAAAATGATTGTTGGCCACCAATGAGTTTATCCATGAATTTATTTAATATATTAGTCTTGTATCTTATTTTAGAACATGTTACAGCATTTATATGCTAATTAGATTATTCTATACAAATGCAAAAGTGATCCAAGAAAGAGATTATATCTATATATACCTTATCTTATTCTATACTAGCATGCATGTACATTATAAGTCAAATGGAAAGTTTGCCAAAAGGAATCTTCAATTAATTATTTTTGGGGACTAGTTTTATAAATTACCTATAATTTTGACTTTTTTGAGATGAAATATTTTCATTGTGAATATTAATTTGCACATTAATTAAGGATGCTTTCATTGTCAAATGGTCTTGTTTAGGACTAATTAGAGAGCTAACATATAAATCATCATGCACCCAACTATGTGTAGATGTTTCCTTTATTTGTCCCCCAAATTTAGTATCTTGTTCTACTGAAAGCCTCTCTATGATTGTCCTTCCTCACTTTATTTGGTTTCCATTATTTTTGTGCTTCCCACATGCACATTTTTAAACCCTAGTCTAGGACATTTCTCCATGAGACCATGCTGTTTCTGGAATGAGAACAGGGGTCCTGAGATTTGGATTTAGGGTTATTATTCACAAGAAGATCCACTAATATTTTCACTAATGTCATTCACTATTTTCTCAGCTTAGCTGAGAAATTTTTGACAATTTTAAAATTATTTTAAAAATGACTGTTAAAAATGGTTTTTGACATGAAATAGTGGTAAATATATAGGTTGCCTATATTTCTTTATTAGTCAGATGGCACTAATAAAGAAAAGGGAACCTCTGACTTGAAAATCAGTTCATTTGGACTAATCCATGGTCTCATCTATATATATAAAAGCCTAAGCAACTGTTTGACCAGTAGCTATGATGCACATTGACCACCAGGGGGCAGACACTCAATGCACCGGTATGGAAACATGGAACAGACTGATGAATCTCAAGGAAGGGTAGAAGAGATTAACCAAAGATCTTATATGCATACTAGAGACCTGGTGCATGGATTTGTGCACCAGTGGGGTCCCTAGGCCTGGCCTGTGGGGATTGGGCCTAAACCAGCCCGGTGCATCTGTGGAGTCCCTCAGCCTGGCCTGTAGGAATCAGGCTGAAACCGGCAGTCTGACATCCCCCGAGGGGTCCCGGATTGCCAGAGGGCACAGGCTAGGCTGAGGGACCCCACTGGTGCATGAATCCATGCACTGGGCCTCTAGTTTAATCTATGATATCATCTACATTCTGATTTATTATTGTTACACTAAACTGCTTCATGACTAGTCTTTCATATTTTTTTAATTGTTTTATTGCTTAAAGTTTTTGTCTACATCATTTTACTTTGTGAAAACTACTCTTTATTTTGGAGGATATTACTTCTTTTGAACAGCATAGTATTTACCAAGAATATCCCAGAAATTCAGTTATCTGTAACATGTTTCTTTGGTTCATAATGTTATTCTGCAACACATTTGTGATTTAGCATGTAAGCCTTGGGCTAGGGCATGAAAAAGAAAATCAAGAATGAAGCTACAACAAAGGAAGGTGAATAAATCATTTGAGGCACATAATATTTTAATATCACTCTGCTCATGGAGGCCTCTGATGTTAGGTGAACTATCACCGTAAAGAAAAGAGTAGAACAGGATAACTGAAATGTTTGGTGTCAGTTGATTTTTTTGTATTTTAAGTTATTTGCAGTGCTCTTATAGAGTAATATTTTAGGTGTTTCATGCTTCAATGGCTGCCTAATAGATCTTGATTATTTCTAAAACATTTTTATTGATTTTTTTGTAAAATAATCTTTCAAAATCTATTACTAGTTTTTTTTGTAGCTCTTTATATAGTATAAAATGCAATGTCAGATATCAAAGACTAATGCAGTAGAACAGAGTTTAAGTTTTAATTTTAATTTGCCTTTTCTCTCTGATTCTATTTTTAGGAACTGGGACTTGTCATTACTGGAACTCTTCCGGTCTTCAATATAACTGGCCAAGTTGAAAATAAGACAAATCTAAAGGTTAAAAGTTAATTGATAAAATTAATAATAATAACTGATAAACTATGACGTTGAAGCTCAATGTGGATAAGATATTTCTATAAGGAAGTACATACAGAGTAACTGACTGTGAGGCTGGAAGTAAAAGGCAACAGCTGCTTCTGTGATAACCACCTGGGAAAAAGGAAATGCAGGTCAAGTCCTCTGTTTCCCCACAGACAGGATTCAGCCTAACCCTATTTAACTATGACCTGATGAGAACACAAGTTCAGACTTGGGAGTAATTATGTAATGAATGGGCAATACTGTTATGTGCACATTTTTAAAATGCATCTAAGATATTCATGGAGTTCAGAAAGAACATCCAAACAAAACCATTTTGTCTCAGGTGTACACAGGTATATTTAATGAGTTGTTCCTCCTCCAACTCCCATTCAAACCATTGTTTCTTTAATCATCATGCCACTCAAGGATCTGATTTAAATAATTTATGTTTTCTATGTTAAGGTTCAGGAAAAATACTTGAATTTCACAATTTTTTTTTTTAAATTTCTATAGCACTGGTATATTGTCACTGCAATAAAATGCTACCCACTTAAAATTTGGAAAGTTCTGAAAAATATCTTGTGCTTGTTAATTTCCATTTCTTATTTTTAAAATACTTTTGATTTAAAAATAGGGTTACATGCTTATTTCTTAGCTTATAGCAAAAGGAATTTAAGAATGTCAGAGAATACTAAATAGTCATTTTGTAGTTTGGTTGCCATTCTTGATTTGAGGGCCATTTATTTCCAGTTTATGGTATAATGAAGCCTATAGCACTTAAGCATTACTTGTTTAGTTATTATAAATTTCAGTTGAGCTCCTTATTTTAATAATGTAGCCATAGAAAACATTGCTTATTCCTCTTTGGAGGCCCATTACCACTCTTAAATGTCTGTGGGTCATAATATCATAACTCATAAAGTAGCCATCTCTCTCCTCATATGGACTGTACCAGGGACTGCTTTAATTTGGGATTTTACTTGAACTAGGAAAACAGCATAGTTGTTGACATAACTTTCTCATTCTCTGTGCATCTACACAAAGTTTAAAGAATTCTTATAATAACTATAGACTGGGTTTTACAATTTTCTTGGTAACATCTAAATTTAACTTATAATTTATATAATTTTATTTAAAACAAAAATTCCTGATTCTAAATGTTAACTCCATTTTCAATTTATGCCCCATAGAATATTAAGATAACAGTTTGCCAAACAGCCTCCTTGACTTGCAACTAAAACTATGATGCCCATTTTTTGGTATTTCTGGGAAATTAGCAGCAAGCAGAAATTAGTGTTTTTAGGATTTCTGCAACTTTATTACTAATAAGATCACATACTTTTTAGGATAGTAGAATAGATACTATCAACAGCAAAAATCAATAGTTTTCTCATTGCCTATTACCAAACATCTAACTGTAAGCTAGACATTTTGGTGCTTTTTAAAAACTTTTAATTTTTATTGTTGAAAGTATTACAGATGGCCCCCATTTTTCGCCCATTGACCCCCTCTCCCCCCACTCCTGCCACCCCTTCCCCAGGCCTTCACCGCACTATTGTCTATGTCATGATAGTACACCACAAAGTCAGTATACACTCACATGCATACACGCTCACAGAGCTGCAGCTGCTGACTATACAGTAGCAATAAAATTGAATATTAGGGGTAAAATAAGTACAAGAAGTATCAAATAAAATTTTTCATAACATGAATTTTCAAGATTTTATTTTTTAAGTTAAATAGTAAGTAATAAAATTGTGGGAAAACAAAGCTGAAAATCATTGTACATTGATACAAAAATGCCATACATATATGCCATATTTCTTTATTATCTATATATAATGTAAATTTGAGCTATAGTATGGCATACAAACAATGCCAAGCAAAGGGATGAATAATATTGTGTAGAAATATAAAAAGTTTCGGTATAAAACCCACTACCTTTTTGCTATCTTATAGAACCAGCTGATTCTTGGTGTGATGGGAGTTGATGTGTCTTTGGAAGATATAAAAAGACTAACACCACGCTTTACAGTAAGATGCAATTTACCATTTTGGTATCTTTTCTGTCTTAAAACTCTGTGTTAATTTAACTTGTCCATAAAGCATTAAATAGCTTTAAAAATTATGTGCAGTTATATTAATGAAGGAACTAAATGTTAAAAGGATCCTTAAAATAAAAAAATAAAGATATCATGTTATCTTTCTTCATGCTTTAAAATGTGTATTTAAGATTTATTTTAAAAGGAGAATGAGGATTTCTGCCTGTGGCTTAGGAATCTCTATCTAATTTTTTTTTTTTACTTTCATTGTTGTTTGTTTGCAGCTGTGCCCTAATGGCTATTATTTTGCAATTGATCCTAATGGTTACGTTTTATTACATCCAAATCTTCAGCCAAAGGTATGTATATAATTTGTTTACAATGATTAGTGTCCTGTAAAATTAATGGTTAATATTCTTAATGGGTATGTTATTTTAGAATTCACTGTATAGCACTAAATAGAAACATTATATTTGTAATGTTAATAGATGACAAGATCACAGTTTATAATATATCAAAATGTGAAAGCACTGTTTATTTTCTCTTATCAATTTAGCTAATCAATATTCTTATCTTAAAGACAGCCATTATCACCACCCATGCCTGAGTTCCACATGTCCCACTTGAGACTTTGTTTAAGGTTGTAAGATAGTGAAGGAGATTGCCGACTCCCACCCCCACCCCCACCCCGTCCACCCACATGAATCTGATAAATATAAGTAATGTTCCTCAATGCATAGGCCACGTTTTCTATTGCCCTTTTCTTCTGGTAATTCTCTCTCTCCCCTTCATCTCCAAGACTGTGGGGTGTGTTTTTTTTCTACTTTTGAATAGACTTATAAAAATATGTATGCAGTTCAGTAAGTAAAGCTCCATGGGATGGGCTTCAGAAATGGGAAGTGTTTATTAATCCATGAGTTATTGGGAAGTGATAAAATTGCATAAACCTTTTTATCCTAATCTTTATGCCTTTTTTTAAGGTATAAGTTATATTCTTTTAAAACATATATATTTTTATTGATTTCAGAGAGGAAGGGAGAGGGAGAGAGAGAGAGAGAGAGAGAGAGAGAGAAAGAAACATCATTGGTGAGAGAGAATCATTACTCGGCTGCCTCCTGCACGCCCCCTCCTGGGGTTCAAGCCTGCAACCTGGTCATGTGCCCTGAACAGAAATTGAATGGCAACCTTTCTGCATGGGATGATGCCCAACTGAGCCACAGTGGCCAGGGCCAGCTTTTTGTATTTTTACATAGGAAATTATTAAAAGCAAGTATGCAACAGAATCACATTTAGAAAAATATTATTTTAGAAACCATTACAAAGAAATATAGTTAAACAATCAATGTATTTTTTTCTTAAATTCATGGTTTTGAATTCTTATCATTAAAAGTTAAACATAATTTCTATTTTGTGGGTGATGTATACTATACAGATTGATACAAGAAACTCATAAGATGATAATACAGTATATGACAAATGTTTCAGAAACTGACAAAGGACCAATAGGGTAATTTCAGCAGATAGGCTAACAAAAGTAATCCTAATTTTTTATTAGCAATTCACCAATAGAAAAAGAAAAGGAAAATAATATTATGTCCTATAGTACCCTAAATTATTTAACAAGGTCAAGTCTAATTTTATGTTTCCTGTTTTATTTGAAAATTCATTTTAATTGTTTTCCATTTTGTTTTATTGAAATAATCAGATTAAGTATACATATTAGGTAATTCCTTTTGACCTGTCCGAAGAAGTATTTATTGTAAAGGAAATTGTATATTCTCTATGTCATAGAAGTCAAGATTTAAAATAAATATATAGTGTTTTGATTGAATTACCCATTAGTGCCACAGATCTATTTGGTATTACTTCAGAAAACAAAGGCACAAGTTTTAAGGGTTAAAACTTTTTAATAGTCTATAGTATTTATATTTTAACACATTTGAATTATGTAAATTCTATACATTCTTTTTTTTTTCTTAATCAGCATGAAAGTTGTCTGAGACAAATCATCTTTCTCACAACTTCCTCACTTTTTTCCTAGGGAAAAAAAGAGAATATTAACAGTCATTTCTCTTAACAAACAAACAAACAAAAACACAGTTTTTTACTTACCATATTTTTAAAGTTTTATTTTGTTTACTGACTCTTCATGAACTCTATAATACCTATTTTTTATCAAGCAAATACATGACCACAATTGATTATAGGATAAAACCCTTATCTATGTTGAGTTGTAGCATGATGAATTACCATCTTTCTGTTGCTTTAGCCTATTGGTGTGGGTATACCAACAATTAATTTAAGAAAAAGGAGACCCAATGTCCAGGTAACTGAATGAAATTAGCAGTGCCTCAAATTTGCTAAATCAGAGTTGAAATTAAGCTTCTCTTTCTAAAAGCTTCTGATTAATGCTGCCTTTCCTGACATCAAGCTTCCAGAGCATGAGATGGAGATGAGCATCGTTTCTCAATAAGCTGGAGCAAAATGTTATTAATGATGGCAGAGGGTATGCATTGGCTAACCAAAAATTGCTAGCAAATTATGTAGTAATAATGTTAACAATCAGCATAATAATCAATGGCTTCTAAAGATAAATTTATTAAACATTGTGAAATTGGTATCAAATCCATGTAATCTTAACAATTTGTGAAATTCATTTCTAAGTGGAAATAAAAATACAATTCTGATGTGATATTTTCTATAAGCCATAGAATTTAAGCCAACGTTTCTTTTTTTACTTTCTAAAAGTGTATGCTTAGTTAGAGGTTAGAGAAAATTCCCTTCAACTAATTAAAGATGTCTAAAATTACAAATAAACATTATGAATTGTTTGTTATTGCTTGGCAAACTCAAAATTTTTCTCTATTGTCAACAAAATTTAAACTTTATTATATGTATGCATATTTCTTTAAGCACCTTAAAAATAACAAATGTAAAAGAATACTTCCTGTAATTTAGTACAGTTTAGTAAAAAAAAAAATTTTTCAATGTTAAAGTTCAATATTATTTAAGGCTTTAAATGTAAGCTTACAGTTTCTTAAAAAAAGAAAGTTGGTGGCATAATACAAATGGTCTCTACTTATAATGATTCGACTTAGGATTTTTTTGACTTCACAAAGGTGTGAAAGCAATATGCATTCAGTAGAAATCGTATTATGAATTTTGATCTATTCCTGGGCTAGCAGGATATGGTAGGATCCTCTCCCATGATGCTGAACAATGTTAAGAGTTCTGAGCACGTTTAAAGTAGCCCATCTGAAGGTATGATGCTCCATAGGTTAGAAGTGTTAAATGCATTTTCAACTTATAATCTTTGCCATTTATGATGGGTTTATCGGGACATAAACTCATCATAACTCAAGGAGCATCTATAATGGAGAAGTAGTGTGGTATTAAGAAACCTTTGAGCTATAAAAGTAGGACTTACAGCCAACACTGTAAACTTGAGTAATTGAGCAGAGGCTTAAACTAATAATTATTTTCTACCCCACACAGTATATCTGCCTAGGAGATTAAAATATATATATATATATTTCAGGCTCCATTTCCTGAAAATTTCATTTAATCTGGCAGGGGACGGAATCCAGGCTTCTGAATAGTTTTTAAACTAACCCAGGTTGTTCTAAAGTGCAGAGTCTCTAGATGAATGGCTTCAGGAAATTCCCTTCTAGCTCTCGAATTCCATGACAATTTGAATTTCATTTGTTGCATCAGTCTTTATATCTTTTATGATTCCTTTGGAGATTAAAATTATACTTATGTCTCGATAAATTATTTTATGTTCCTCTTCTTGCATGTTTCTGTGTATTATCTTAGCAGTCGTGTACATCTTAGTGAATTATTATTCTTGCAGTACTTTCAGATTGCATGTAATATTTTGATATAATTTTTAAAACAAACAACCTTAAAAGTGGTTTGTTTTATGTTTGTTTTCCTTTAAGGAAACCCCAAATGGCAAACTAGCAACCACACAAGACTTCTGAATTTTGGAAATATTTTTTGAACTACGTATGTAGTATTTTTAATAATACTTAACTACTAATTATTTCAATTTAAAATTTGTTAATATTGCATTTTATTTTAGTTCCACAAATTATGTGGTTATTCTGTCAGTTGATATTCAGATTTTACAAATGAGAAATGTAAAATGTTAGATATTTAAAACTTAAAAGTATTGGGAGTAGAGGAACTTGATTCTAATTCTCAAGACTCTCTTGTTGCTTTCTTATTAGAAGATTTTACTTTTGCATTTTTTTTATAACTGTGCCTATGATGGGTCTTTCAAAAAATTGCCTACGATGGGTCTTTCAAAAAATGGTCAGCCAGATTGCCATTTAAAAAGTACAAGTTATTTATTGACATTTTTCTTTTATTATTTCATTTTCTTCTCTGTGTCTTTATATGTTGGATTGGGACATCATCTTCATATTGCCAATTCTTCCTGATAATGCCTCCTCCATGCATGCTGTTTGGGTCTGGTCATGCTATGCATTATCCATTGCATGTAAGATAATATTCTTATTTATGTTTTGATTATTTTGACTTTGTTTTGCAGTGACTTTATTAAAATTTTAATGCTGGTATAATGGTGTTTGTGTGGAGATAATTTATTTCATGGGACTTTTAAATAAGCAATTCTTAGTATTTTCAACTATAGAGTATCCTTTTGTTAGAGACTTTCTCAGTTTTGTTTCTTTAAAGAAAGGATTAGAATTATTTTCAACATTGATTTTTATTTTCTTCTTATGAAATATGTGACATTTCAAATCAATATTTGCTTCTGAGCAAATAAGATGCTATCCAAACAATGGTCAGTATTGAACAATTTGATCCTTATTTTCAGTTATCTAGAATCTTCTGATTCTACATATTGAGTTCATAAGCAGTGAATATTTTTTCAATAAAATTGACATACACAGTTGAGATTATTTTTGTAAATTTGCCTTTTAAAAAATCCTCATTCATCAAAACCCATGGGAATCATAATCTTGCATTGTTTAAATGGAATTACTCTTCAAAAGAAGGCCTTTTGTTATAATTATAAATTAATACATGCCATGTGCACTTATTTGTCATCATTTGTGATAAATAAGATATGGTTAATTTCAGTATATTTTAATAATTGGTGCTGTCTTTGGTAGTCAGTCCTCCTAAAACATTCTTTAAAATAGTGATGATCTGAATATATTTTGGAAGAGCCTGTGAGGCTGAAATTATTCAAAATCTATTTACCTTGCAATAATACAGCGTAGTTTGTATTTATTACTCCTGTTTACTTAATTATTATAATATAGCAGTATTTATTTTATGAAACATTAAACACCTGGTTTCTAAAATTTTGTAACTATAGAATTATAGATACCTATTATAATTTCATTGTTCTAGTGAACTTTGAAATTCTACTATGGCATGTTGCGTTACTTGGCATGTGTTATAAGATAATCAGTATATTTTTGTTTATCAAATAGTTCAGTAAGTTTTCATTTTGTAATTAACAACTTTTTAAAAAATGTCATATGAGGTGAATTAGCCAGGCTAACTTTTATTTTGATATATTTATATAAATAAGTAAAAAAATCTTCATTATTCCACAATGAATTTTATTTATTGTTGGACACCAGTAAGAAGCAGCGGTAGGAGATGTTAAAGCAGGGAACAGTATTTAATGAATCCAGGGGTCATTATTCTAGTTAGACTTCAATTACAATACCTAATCTTTATTAAGTTTTTTTATGCCTTAGCCACAAATTTTTCGTTAAATAAACTATATGTAAGGTTCTGAGATTCAAATACATGAAAGAAATTTGCATATTTATGCATTGTAAGAAGAAAGAATACATTTAGTAAAGCTTGTTCTGCTTAGCAAATTCATAGTTTTAAAGTATTTTTCTTCATTTAATCTCTTATTACTTTACAGATACAAATAAGGAAGGATATTATTTATATATTCCCTTTGTTATATTGCTTAATATGTTATTAACTTGGCTATATTTTGCTCCTTTCCATCATAACTAAAGAGAAACTCCTGAGTGGATCTTCAAAGTCATTTCCCCCCAGAGCTTGTGGTTCTAAATGTAGTATCTAACTCAGTGCTCAAAATAAGACTATCTTCAGCTGATGATTAATTAAAATTTGCTGCACTTAAAGCTTAAATTTCTGGCCCTACTTATTATTACTTTAATATATATATATATATATATACATATATATATATATATGAAAGAATATATCATTATTTTTATTATATAATTTTTATTATACCTTAGGTAAGTAACCTTTACAGGTTAATTTTATATTCAAATATTAATTGAATTATTCTATATATAGCATCATTTTACAATGTCACATATGCTTAATTATTATTATTTTTTGTGTAGAACCCCAAATCTCAGGAGCCAGTAACTTTGGATTTCCTTGATGCAGAATTAGAGAATGATATTAAAGTGGAGGTGAGTGTAATCAGGAGGCCTGAACAAGACCCTCAGCTCAAATGCTGGAATCACCCACTCCACAAGTATCTATTGAGCAGCTTTAGTGGGTTGGGTGCTCTCTTAGGTACTGTATACACAAATTTGGATTTTTTTTCTCTTGAAAAAATTCTAGGTCCTGGGCTCACTTATCCAAAAGGTCATATGAAAAGAAATAAATATTTTAAATTGGGCATGTTTGTTTCTTTCTCATCTCACAGATAGAGATATTTTAAGTATCTCAACACAAACATGTGTCAATAAAAAAAAAACAAACATGTGGAGTATGTTGCTATAGAGTTGAAAGAAATTTGCAGGGAATCTAACCATTCAACCATCCAATGAGCAACATGTGTAGAGAAGCTGACATGTTTGTCTTAGTGCTCTTTCCTCAGAAAATGTCAATATAATTTCAAAACCAGAATTGCATGTCACTTCCTCTGAGAGGGTCTCCCATCACGTTAAGGATAATCATTAATAATAATAATAATATTTATTGAGTACATGACATGTAAGTCATGGATTCTCAAGAACCTTTGAAATAGTTATTATTATTGTTATTACTATTATTGTTATTATATCTGTTGTCCTGATGATATGCGAGGTACAACAAGGTTCCATTGCCTGCCTAGCTTGTCTCCTGTTACTCAGCTGGTAAGTAGCAGAATCAGGTTTTGAAGCTGATTGCTCTCCAGAGCAAAGATTTTTAAGATTCTTTCAGATGGATGAACTCCCTTTTTTCTCTTATCATAATCTGTCAGATTGTGTTTTAATTTGTACTTGCTTTACACATTGTACAGCTTTATTCCTCATTTTACAATATAATTTAATTCTTTATTTTAATTATTCTGGGCCAAGGTATGATGCTGGATGTTTTAGATGGTTAAAGAATATTTGTTGTAAAATGTTTTGACATGATAGAGTAGGATTATGTAATAGTAAGGAGCTTGGTCTTCGGACTCTCATGCCACTGAGTAACTATAATTATTATTTCACCACTCGTAAATCTCAGTTTCCCCTTGGCCACATGAAGTAATTGACCACTCCTTTATTGATTATATTTTGAGAATTACTGCCTCGTTGAAAATATTTCATTAAGGATGTTCTTATTTTTAAAAAATAATGTAAACTTACTATAATGTGATAGCTTTTAAAAAAGTATTCCCAGAGAATAGCAGCAACCTACTACTTTTATTCAGTTGGTTCTGAAATTAGGTATAATATGTTAATAAACATACTTTGGTAGGTCAATTAGTAATAATTGCAATATAATATTTTTTTTCATTTTTCCTTAGATTCGCAATAAAATGATAGATGGAGAAAGTGGAGAAAAATCCTTCAGAACTCTGGTTAAATCTCAAGATGAGGTAAGAATTAAGTCAGGCTTATTCTCATACATGTCAATAATAATTGATATTGGTAGTTAGTCTTTTTTTCTATTAAAACAATATTTATTTATAAAATAGGGTTGTCTCCAGTAAACAAATTTTTTAAGGTACTCTTCTTTCCTAGAGGGATATTTTCTTTTTTTATAATCTTTATTGAAAGTATTGCATAAGTCCTCTTTTCCCCCCATTGACCTCTTCTAGCCCACCCCACCCCTTTCAATAAGATTTTTAACTCTTGGATTTTTATAAAATAATGTTGTTTTGGGTTTCTTTATTCTTTTTCAAATTTAATTTTGTTTTTCATGTATTCTTATATTAATATGTTCTTGAAATATTTTTATCATTATAAGAAATAAAGCACAATTTAATGTGGATGTTCTTATTATTGTATTCCACATATTAACTATTTAGGATTTTAAACATTTTTTGGTTGTTTACTTGTTTCTGGCTTGATTTATCTTAGTGCACTATTTATGTACTTTATATATTAATTTCCCTGCAAATCTGAAATTAAATCAGGAGACAACACAACTACCCCCATACGTCACTGGTACAAATAATGTAATACAATGTATTGTTTATTATTATTCCATTGTCTTTGAAGAATTCTTTATATGAGAAGTGTGCCTATCTGTTATTAGTCACATGTAGAGTAAGTGCATGTTCATATATTTGAGTATTTGAAAAAATATAGGACTCAGAAGTTTTTGAGCCTAGAAATTTAATCTTTATAGCATCCTTTTAAAATGTAAGATTTCTCCTGAATTCCTCAGCAGATCTTTTCCTAAAATGTAGCTAGGATCTAAATAGGATCCTTCAATGGCATGTGGCTTTCCTTATTTTATATCATTCAGAGTCCCCATTATGAGACCCTAAGGGGAGGTGAAAATCAATTTCAGTCTTCGTTAAAACTTCAATTCTCTTTACTCAGACTTTAGCTGTGCTGTTTTCCCCTTCACTCCTTACAGGAAAAATGTGTGCCATTCACCAGTTACACCAACTTTTCCGTGTAGTTCCATCAACCAGATCTTTGACTTGAACATTCTTTCCTCAACTTAAAAATCACTTTTGTTTCTATTAAATCACTTTGATATTTTCCTACTTCAATTGACTATAAATTATTTTTATGACCAATATTCACCTACAGAGTTTTCCTATTACTAATAGTGAAAAAATATCATCTTGTATGTCTCCTAATCTGATATTATTTTTACAACTTGCAGAACAACACTAGTTTGCCATGTTTGTTGAGCAGTATCTAATAGGTAAACATTATTTTTAAAAGTTATTTTAAGAATTTTACTAGTCCAAAAACCTTAACACTCCATTCCTCCATTCTCCCACTCTCACATAAATAAAACCAAGGGATGTTGGATGTATAGCGGCAGCATTGTGTAGTTGCTATACAATGGTTTGACATCATACATTTCCTTCATCCTCTCAATAAATTTATTTCTTCATCATTAATTGTGGAAAATAATAGTATCTTCACCAGGAGGTTGATTAAATGAGATAGTGACTGCAAAGTGCTTGGTATGTTGCCTAACTCCAATTATTACTTCAGTGACTGTTACTGTTCTGATGAGGATGACTAAACTGGAAATAACTAAAAGAATTACAAGATATGAATGTGTTATCACTATATCTAATGGAAGAAAGAATAATAATTTCTTTAGTATTGTTCATCAGCTGCATATAAAAGATTCTACATCCAGGCGGTTATTTCTCTCTTTACTTCCTTTCCCTGGTACATTTAGTTGTTTTTTCAACCTTCATAATACTGAGTTGTTAGTCTCTCATGATAGATAAAACTATAATAATGGCTTAATTAAAATAGTAATATGCTAATCTTACATTTGGATCTAGATACACTGACTGCATTAATTTCCTGATATTATAACCATTTCTTTTAAACATACTCTGGTATGGATTATCTGAGTCTTATCGAACATTTCACAGTCCTATTTCATTATTACAGTTTATTTTTCAGGAAATGTTTTTAAAGTATTTGGGTTAATAATTTGGCATAAATTGCCAAGATTTTCACTTGTAAGCTTTTAAAATTTATCATGTGGTTGTTTATTTTGTCCTAACATTTTGCTTTATATATACCTATATCCATAACAGAATAAACATTATAACATAGAATAGATCAGAAATTTGTGTGGAAGGATGTTGACTGACCACTGGATTTATAAATAGATCCTAATGTTTTGCTCATCATGTAAATTTACATAGAGTAAAAGCTGAGAATAACCATGTGAAACTTTTTTTCTAGAGATATATTGACAAAGGAAACAGGACATATACATGGACCCCTGTCAATGGAACAGATTACAGGTAATTAACTATATTTATATGTATATTGAATAAAAGTATTCATTTCAGTGTCTTTCACCTATTTTAGTAGTGATTTTTCCAATGGATGAATATTAAGTCTTTGCATTTTCATTAGCTATTTTCAATGTAATTAAAATAGAAATGTTACCTTTTCCAACAGTAAAATGTTTAAAGTTATAGCTGTGTTGGTTTTTACTCAAAGTGGAAAATATAGGGAAATGCTAGGAATATAAAATTTAGAAATGATATGTGATATAAATATATTTGATATTTTGTATATTTATGTTAGTAAAAATAAATGTTGACAATATGCCCTTAATTTGTAGCTGTCACCTCCACTAACCTCCTTATATAAATTAGTTTACATTATTCACATTTTAGGTTGTAATTAACTTAAAAATAATGTTTATTACATCATAGTGTGATCTGATATAAAATGCTCAGTTGATATAATTTACCCCCAAGAGTAGCAATTTTGCAATATACTAATTCCTCCAATTGACTGGGCCTTGTAAAACTGGACACAGCAACACCCTATAAGAGTGATAGATTCTAAAATTGTTGCCTTCTTCATTTAAATCCCCAGCTCATGAGACAGTGGCACATGGTAGACATTCCTTAAATATTTACAGGATTCAAAATTAAGATTTTTCAGTTTGCCCCATCCTGTCCATTCCAAAGAATGGTGTCCAAACTTCCATTGAAACAGTTAAGTCTGAAGGACTCTTTGGCTACATATTTATATATAATAACTGTGGTGGACTCAACTATTCCTTAACAACAGCCCCCCACTATATATATATATACATATATATACCTAACCTTTCAGGGGGGCCTAGATGCTGGGGATTTCCCTAGAGCTGCAGTGTTGTTATAATAGGAAACTGTCGCCTTTTGTGTTCCTAGGAAGGCATACAAAATAGATATAGAAGAAAACATAGGTATTAATGTCAGAAACAGTACCTGCCAGTCTTTCTCCACTTTTGCTTTTGCTTTTTTACATACTTTTGAACGTATTGAGAAACACCAGAATAACTGGTTTAATTACTTTACTTGTGTCTACTGATTTCTCTCTCTCTCATTTCTATTAGGCATCTCTTCACATATACACAATCTTTATTTACATACAAAAGTCATTACTTCTTCTTTCTCTTTTATGACTATTGCCAGCTTCCCCCCCCCCTTTTTTTGATGAATTTGTCAGAAAGTGTAACAGCACAGAAGAAATCTAGAATCTAGGAGCACAGTCTCTTTATTATTATTATATTAATTATAGTTATAGTTATTATTTTAACCCTCACCTGAGGATATATTTTTATTGATTTTAGAGAGGAAGGGAGAGGGAGAGAGAAACATTGATGTGAGAAAGAAACATGGATCAGTTGCCTCTCACATGCACTCCGACCAGGGATTGAACCCACAACTTGGGTATGTGTGGACCAGGAATCAAACCCAAGACCTTTTCAGTGTATGGGATGATGCTCCAACCAACTGACCCACACCGGCCAGGGCAAGGAGCCCTATCTCTTTAGAGATGATTTTATGATAAAACAAAGTATTGGATGTGCTATTGGGAACGCACTCTCTGCCTTTGTTCCTTAGGTGCACAAATACATTGCTTTTTTTATTCTTTGTAGAATGAATTTTTTTGCATGTATATTTATACAAAGAAAAACCTGGAATTTTATTTTTTATTTTTTCCTGTTCTGTATTGTTCATAGGAAAAAGTAATGAGATTACAATCTGGACATTCATCCCAAAAGCCATGGTATGAGGCTTGAGTTATTTGAAAGAAGATCTCCTGAAAATGTCTAGAAATATTTAGAAGCCTGAATATGCACAGCTTTTCCTGTGCATTGCTAAATTTTAGATTACATATTAAAGGCGAATCCTGAATGACTCAATTGATCAACTGAACCTAGCCTCACTTTTGGAAAATAGGTGCATCGGAAATCTTTGAGATTGCCTCATTATCTGCACCCATTAGTTCCTATGTTTTCTTCTATATTCAAAGAATTGCAAAAGTCATTTGCAACAGCAAATGTAGACATGAAAAACTGTTTCCTTTTGATCCTGGCAATGAGTTGTCAATAGGAGTTGTTCCTACTACAGTCAGAATTATACTTTGGGGGTATTTTTAATTCGCCTCATACCTTACCTAAATGTATCTGTAGCAGACTCTCAAATGTCCATTACCTTCAGCCCCTTTTCCTCACACATCCAGACATAACACACAGTGTGGACAGGTTAATGCTTATTTCTGCAGGGCTGAGCATATTACTTTTTTATAAAAATGTAGTCTCTTCTCATTTTCATGAAAGTTAAATTTCAACTTCCAATTCTGATCATTCATGTCGCATATTTCTACCCTGTCTTTTCTCCCACTGCTCTTCCCATACAAGTTACTGTTCTCTGAATAGCCAATCTTCCCTTCTTCTGCATGTTTGCATCTTTCATTCCCTTCCCCAACCTACAACTTTGAGCCAGATTCCATCTCTTTCCATTATAAGTACTTTTCTGAATCTCTTTACAAATAAATTCATAAATGCCAATTTAGAAGAAAATGTTACATCTATATTAAAGAAACATGGCATGTGTTGATTTAATGAATGAGGTACCAAATTTTATTTAGTGATTTTTGTCTCCTTAAGCCTTGATATAATTTAGATACATTTTGAAATATAGTAATTAATTATATTAATAGAATTCTCTCAGCACTAATGGTTTGTAGTGAAACATTTTCAAGCTGAAAAGTGTTACATTCTACTTAACTAGTTAATCATATTTATGTGACTCACATAAATATTACATGGGATCTAACATCCATCTTGTGGCCACTGGATTTATTGGACGTTAATCCCTGGGAGAAAATAAAGTCGCCTTGGCCTATTGGTTTTATATGGAGGGAAACAGCAACGCTGTGTATGAGAGCATTGCTGACTGGGAATGTTGGTAAAGATCTTATCTGCTGCAGGTTGAAGAAATAACTGTTGTCTTAACATGGAAATAATTAAATGTAGCTATGTTTTTCTACAGAACAGTGTGTATCCACGAGTAACAACCTGAGACTTCCAGGCCAGATATATACTTAATACGTCAATTTTAAAACTATTGTGTCCCTCGAGGCTTGCCACACTATTTTTTTATGGTGCATGAGATGTAACACAAGCTTGCAGAATGACACTGTGGTAACCACATGATATAATGTTATCGGTTTTAATTAGAAGTTTCTCTTAGCAATAAATGCTGATGGGGTAGTAAAAATGTCCTAATTTCCCTGGAGAGGAATTTTTAGGAGACGGTCTTCGAATGCTCAGTAATTCTGCTCCACATTTTATAAATGGCAAGTGAATCATGAAAGGTCATCTTGCTTTCAGGCTAATTGCACTGCTTATTTTAATTTTAATCTCTGCCTCCATTTAAAGGAAGTTACCTACAAAATGAATGTAGAGATTTGCATTAAATCTACATAACATTTTATTTCTCTGACCTTTACCCATAAGGAAAGTCTGTGAATTTCTTAGTGATGGTAAAAGATTTGAGAACTGGAGGTAGCAAGCATCCACCCATTTTGCTACCTTGACTGAACAGTTAAATTGTAGCAAATAAACCACTGCTTCTTTATTCTTCGTAGAATTAATTTTTTGCATGTATATTTATAAGAAGAAAAACCTGGAATTTTGTATTTTTTCCTGTTCTATATTGTCTATATTGTCTGGACATTCATCCCAAAAGCCATGGTATGAGGCTTGAGTTATTTGAAAGAAGATCTTCTGAAAATGTCTATAAATATTTAGAAGCCTGAATATGCACAGCTTTTCCTGTGCATTGCTAAATTTTAGATTACATATTAAAGGCGAATCCTGAATGACTCAATTGATCAACTGAACCTAGCCTCACTTTTGGAAAATAGTTGCATCGGAAATCTTTGAGATTGCCTCATTTTCTGCACCCATTATTTCCTAAGTTTCCTTCTATACTCAAAGAATTGCAAAAGTCATTTGCAACAGAAAATGTAGATATGAAATAATTAGCAATGTCCTATGCATGTATATTAGCCCTTGTAAGAATAAAAGAATTTCATACATGCAGTGGTATTTCTGGAAATTGTATAATATTCAAATGTTCTGACATCTTTTCAGTTTTAATGCATTATGTGTTTTATTAATTGGCAACTTCAAAACAGCAAGGTTACCTGCCTGTCAGCTTTTTATTTTGTTCAGTTACTAAGACAAGGTTTCAAGATAGGCTTTTCGGTGTCTAAATAGTTCTGAACTTGGTTTAAGATTTGCACACGACCTGTCCTCTAGTTTGTACATCTATACGTTTAGAGTATCCCATGATTCTTGTAACGTACTGAGCTCAAGATGTATGCCCTTTTGTACCTGACAGCAATTTACCAAGTGCTGTGGAATATCCGCAATAAATGAATTTGAAGTATTGGGTAAGAACCAATGGCATGAGCAGGGAATCATTTTTAGTGCTATAAAGGAATCTGAATTTTCCCATTAATGGACTCTCTGGACTTGTCTAAAGATTAGAGTATTAAAATAGTAGTTATTTAGATGAATAACCCATGGATACAAACAATAGTGTGGTGAAGGCCTGGAGTGGGTGCGTAGAGAAGGGGTGGGCTAGAAGGGGTCAGTGGGGAGAAAAGGGTACGTCTGCATAACTTTCAACAATACAGATACATTTTTAAAATGAAAGGAAAATGATTTTTAATATTTCAGATGATTATGTAAATTGTGTAATAGAAATGATAATACTTACATTTGTAATTTTTAATAGCTTACATTTGCTACAAAGCACTTTAACATTATATTTAATGCATCAATTTTATTTGCTTTGTTTAAACATACTCCCGTATTCTATATTTTTCAACACTCAACAGTGTTTTCTGAAAATATAGTACCCATGACATTTCTTTCTCAGCTAATTTATAGGCATATTTAGAAGCTTATTTTCCATGTGTCTTCTGATCCCCTATAATGTAGAGAGCTGGGTGACTCAGGATGGCAAGATCAAATTAAATACTCCATTAGCAGAATGCATTTTACTGTCACAGTAATATGTCTTTTCCTTCCCATGAAAAAGATTTTTTTGGATTTTCCATGAACTTGACGTGTGGTGGTTTTTTGTTTTTTTTATGTTTCATTTTTGTTTGTTTGTGTTTATGCTTCTCTTGTTTCTATTGCAGTTTGGCCTTGGTATTACCAACCTACAGTTTTTACTATATAAAAGCCAAAATAGAAGAGACAATAACTCAGGCCAGATGTAAGTACTGTGAAAGCAACTTCAGGGTCCCTTTACCATCTTCTAGTATCAAATGTTTAAAGACGTCTAGATTTTGGAATACCCAAGGCTTATCCATTCTAGTAGCTGTTATTACCAAATCTACAGCAATGATTCTAACCCATTCCAAACATGCAAGGAACAAGAAATATTCTACATGGATAGAATATGAGCAGGTACTCCAGTCTCACTGGCAGTCCCCACCACCCTTCCCGCCTCGCTTTGTGCTCTAGAATCATTGCAGTGCTGTGTCCTCTGTTGCTGTTGTTTTAAGGGTCTGCTAGCTGATGCAAAATGTTTCACATAGTCTCTGCCCACGGCACTGTGCAAGTAAAGCTTTACCTTTTCTTTCTTTTTTCTTTATTTTTTTTTGTTATTGTTGCTTTTGGCAAGAATAATATTGTGCTCCACATGTTCTACTTTGTTGGAAAATATTAGATTGCACTGGTCTTTGGTTTTGATTTGGTGATTAACTTTTTCTTATAATCAAAATTAATGTCTTCAGTAACTTAAATGAATTCTTTTAAGTATCATTTGGAATGTGGAGTAATTATTAACACTAGTGAATATTTCAAATCATTATTAATCTTTATTTTGTTTTGGGTGACTAGATTTAGTATAGTAAAATGACCATCATATCCTTTGCACATTGCTCACTTATTACAACCTAAATTTTTCTGAGTACAATAAAGTAAAAAATGTATACATATTTGCATATATATTTTATATCGGAAACCGGGAATCTTAAGAATAAGTAAACTAGATTCTTTCATTTCTATGTCAGTTCTTCTTTGCTCTCTGCAGTCCTGGTTCTCAGAGTACATTGTAGTATTTTATACATTTTTATCACTTTCACTTGATAGGTATGATGGTCTTTTCACAACCAGTAACTTTGCATGAGCTAGTTCTTCACTGGATAAATGAGGGGATGACTAGCGGGTCTTTGATGATTGGTAAATGGCTTTGTTTATAGGCTAACACCGGTATTGCACCTGCATTAACCACTTTGAAGAATAGACCCTTGAAATAACCACAGTGCAGATAGAGTGCTCTAGTCGTAATTGACGGGGCATACTTTCCAGTCTCCAAAAAGATGTGTCTTCTTTTCCAGACTACAGCTGTACATAATGAACCTTTGATCTATGCGCAATATTTTTATTCAAGGAAGTCATTGAATAAAATATTGTTTGTGACCCCCTTTGCTTTACCCTCTTTTTTTTGTTTCCCTGCTTTCTCTTTCTGATGGATTTTCACAGCAAAAAAGGGCAAAATGAAGGGCAAGTATTTTCTTGTTGCTCAACTTTTTTTCTGTTTAGTACTCTTGACATTTCCACTGATCTTTCCATTCCTAATGGATATTATCCTCTGTGCTTCTCATTAGCTAGATTTTCCTCCATGATCACTCAGACCTTAGCAGCCAAAAACGGGGAAAGAATATGCTTGTGTTTTCAAGTGGAGCCTGTTTCACATTCAAGTGTTGTCTTAGACTTAAATATTTGTGTGTTTTTATCCTTCTACTTACTAATTCATACTAATGTGAAAAATGTTACTAATTCACTAAGGCATTAATTGGTTTATTGAAATCATTTTCTTTACCATAATATTCATAAAATTTTATGTTGACATTTTAAATACCTGTGATATATTAAAGAATATCTTGGTTAGAATATGGTTAGTAAATGGGAAAGTTATAAACTTAGCATTTTCTCTGACAAAACTGTTATAATCTATGTTACAAAATTAAAGTTTATTTTTTTAAGTATGAAGGACATTTGTAGTAATTGATGTATTTCAGCTTAGGATATACATAACATATTTTAATTTTCTCATTAGATTATATTTCTAATGCCTTCTTATTGCCATAGAATCTCAGGATATATATTCTTGATTGCTTATCTAACCCTGTAACATTATCTTTGCAGATTCAGAGACACTGAAGCCAGATAATTTTGAAGAATCTGGCTATACATTCTTAGCACCAAGGTTGGTTTGGTTTTATTTTATTTTTATAGCTTGTATGAATGATAACAGTTCTGAATTTGGGTCAAGACTGCTGCTCTGGGTTAATTTCATGCCAAATTATGGAACCAAAGGGAACAACAACTTTAAAAAGGAAAAGAATCCTGCTAACTCATTCATTTACTCATCCAGGTATTTACTAAGCAACTACTATGTGCTAAACAGATTGCTGATGTGGGGATACAGTAGTGAACAAGACAGGTGTAGGCTTTGCTTTTGTTGGAACTAACCAGGTAACAAGAATGAATTATATATTTGCATTTGTATGTGTACACATACAAACATACTCTCTATATATGTTTTACATGTTATATATATACACACACACACATATATACACACTGACAGATATATATATGTGTACATATACACATGAGAATATATTCACCTTATAGTAGGTCTTACATAGCAGACCGTGCTGATTGGCTTCTGTGCTTCACCATCAGACAAGATGGAAAATATAGGTAACAGGCATTCACAGAGGATAAACATGTCTCAATTTCAATTCCCAATTGGTAGGCAAGGGACTTTATTTAGTTCAGCAAGGACTTAGCCAGTGGGCCATTCCTGTGGCCTAAGTCATCTTCAGTATCAACATGACTTACTGGAAGATTGGAAATTTCCTGTGTGCTTAGGGATGGAGCAAATCCACCAGAGAAGGGAAGCAATGTTGTTATAACTTGTGACACCTCAATTAACACATGTTAAGCCCTTTACAAGCATAAGTATATTTACTGCTCAAAAGAACTCTATAATAAATTAGTGTTATTGTCCCAAATCACAGATCAGGAAACAGTTTTAGAGATGTGAAATAATAGTTTCCTCTTTACTGCAAGGTATGAGTATATATTGACTATACAAATGCCGATAGATGTCAAAAGAACATTCAGTATACTTGAGTAAAATATTTTTGTAGGGAAGGTTTCCTGAGAACATTAATACTGAGTGTGTATTCAAAGCATTGTGAAAAATAAGGTGATTAAAAAATTGGGATAAAGAATAATTGGCGAGAAAAGGCAGAAAGTTATGTAGTATAGGACAGCAGTCATATATTTTTGTCACTATTATTAATGAGAAACAGCGTAGCAAACTTTAGAGCAAGACTGTCTGGGTCTGTTACCCATATGTTCATTGTTACAGCGTGTTACTCAAATTCTCAGCACCTTAGTCTCTTTGCTTTCAAATGTTGGATCCCTGACACCTACTTCAGAGTTTGTATAAGCTTTTGATGAGATTATGCACGCAAAGTATATACCAAAGTTCTTGGTAAGATATGAGCTCTAAATAAATATGAGTTATTATTTATTGGTTGTAGTAAGAGGTAGTAAGAGGAAGGAGAGGAAGAAGGATTTAATAAAGGGTATTCAAAAGTAGTTATTTTAAAATAATTTAAAGAAGAAAGCTTGCAAGTTTTATAGACATATAGCCATTTTAGTTAATTCTTAAATTAAGCTATTTGATCATGATTAATCAGTTTTTGTAATTTCCTCAATTTTAAAACTACTGCAAAAGGAAAACATTGAATTTAGATGCACGGAACATTCCTGCCTTAAAGAGGCATACAGTCATAGGAATGAAAAGTCTAAAACATAGGTTAATTTTGCTGTCTGTCTTGGATGTCCAGAATGAGAAAGGCACTTCAAAGAAGATGAGTTAGACTGAGAAATAACAGTTTGCGATAGGCTAAAGTTCAGTGCTTACCTGTGACTTATTTAAGGTTGTTGAACAGAACAAAGTCATTTTCAGTATTCTAGAAGTAATTTGCCAAATTTCTAATACTAAAGGTCTGTAGTTTCAATGCCTTTTGAATTACAACTTAATTTTGTTACAGAAAGTGACCGAAAGAGATTATAACTTTCAGGTCCTGAAAGTGTTTTCAGCAAATTGAAGTTTGTTCTTTTAAAGTCAGGCAAATATTTCTTCACCTTGCTGCTTTACTTTTCTGAGGAATCATTTTCCTAAAAGAAATTAACAATGATCAATATTGTAAACTTGATCACTTTTATTTTTTTTTTTCAAATATATTTTATTGATTTTTTACAGAGAGGAAGGGAGAGAGATAGAGAGTTAGAAACATCGATGAGAGAGAAACATCGATCAGCTGCCCCCTGCACATCTCCCACTGGGGATGTGCCCGCAACCCAGGTACATGCCCTTGACTGGAATCGAACCCGGGACCCCTCAGTCCGCAGGCTGATGCTCTATCCACTGAGTCAAACCGGTCTCGGCAAACTTGATCACTTTTAGAGGAAACAGAGCCTCATAGTAGATATATTAACAGGTATCCCCACACGTCTTTAGAGACGAATTTAGAAGTTTTGGTAATGACAGGTATTGTTCGGCTCCCCACTGTCATGTGTGATTCCTTTGGGGAAAGAACCTGAGAAAGAGTGATTCTCTTGAGTCCTGAAGCACCCAGGCCTGTGTTGAATAGCCATTAGGCTAACAGACAACCAACATCAATGCTGTCTGTCTAACCCCATATTCGCCTCTCAAATATTACCATCAGCCTCTTGCTACTTATTGCCTGTAGCATACGCACCACACTCCTCATGGCGGGTGATTTTCTGTGGTCCTTCTGGATCATCTTATTACTAAGGAACTCATTCTACTGACACAACATTCTGTATTTTCTCACCTTTTCATTTTAAAAACCTTTCACTTTTATCCCCATCCTAATTCACAACTCTCCTTAAAAGGGAACTTTCAACATTTTTTGGCTTTTGCTATTAGTAAAAATCAGATCCTCTGATTTTTATTGTAATCAGACGTAGTCAGTATGTCTTTAGACTATTTCAAAATGCAGCACAATTCAACCAGCAAATGTAAACACACACACACACACACACACACACACACAGGATGACACTGTCTAAATTGATTGCTCACCACACTAAATGCCTTCTCTTGGCAGAGGTCAAAGTTGCTTTTGGCCCGGAGCTATGCAGTAACAGAAGTGCACAGGGTGGAAGTTCAAAGCACCTCGTATGGTTAACACACACTAATTCGGGCTGTGAGCTGTGAAGACGGGGCGCTTCCTCGGGCTTCCCCGTCTGCTAGTTAGGTCCCTCTGAGTAACCTGTTTGCAGCCTAGAGTCTCGGTTTCCTCACCTTTGAAGTATTGTATACTTTCTGATAAAGTGAATTTTAGGATTAAATGAGCAAATGTAATTTTAGAAATGCCTTTTAAATAATAACAGAATTCTAAAAATGGGTTTTTAATAATTATTTGCAACATTTTATTGAGTTCTTCTAATACCTTGAGTTCAGCTTCTAACTTGGTGAAGTCATTGCAATCTTCATTGCCAGGCACCCAATCAGGGGGGAAAAAGCCAGTTGCACTTAAAAATGTCCTTAATGGAAGGAATGAGATTTTTATTGAAGCTTTACCCTTGCGTATATGTCCTTTAATACTCCCTGTGGTGAATATGGACGTTCAGAGGCATGTCAGAGTCACCAGGCTGTCTCAAAGAGAAACCCTTGTCTGACTGTTTGAATTGAGAGCTGAAATTGGTGTTTTTCTTTTTTTTTTTTTAAGAACTATCATTTTAATTGAAAGAATGACTTTGGTATTTGGAAAATCTTTTCTCAAAAAGTCAATCGTATCAGCCTTTACTTTGAAAAAAAATGACAGAGTTTTTGTTGCCAAGGACAAAAATTTGAGCTTTTAAACAAAAATTAGAATTGGTAAAGTTGAATTTATTACTATGAGTGTCCCCATATTTAGACTATTCTGTTGATGACATCAGTGATGATATTAATGAATATGCATTTTCAATATTGTATAATAAAATGTGTCATCATTTGGAAGACCTGCATAACTCATATTTCCCAAGTGACTAATGAGTTATGTTACAAAATCATAGATGCAAGAAGATTCGCTAAAATATAAGATAGTGCATTGTTTTATGTGCCAAAATAAAATCTTGCAGTTGACCATAGTTAAATCAATGCTACTTTTTCCAATAGGTTATTGTTTTATTTAAAAACAGTAATTTCTCATAGAAATGTTAACATAATGGTTTTACTAGTATTCTTCTATTTAGCGAGAAAATACATGTTTTAAAATTTCTCAATTTCTATATGAAAACTGTAAACCTACATCTTACAGTGATAATAATGTAATAAGTATACGAAAGCTAGCATTTATTGATCATATGGTATCCAGAGGTCAAATGCTTAATGTGTATATCTATAATACCACTTATTGTCAAAGTATTATCTTGATGTAGAAATGAGGAAATAGAGGTAACAAAATCAATGGCTTACAAAGTCATATAGCTAGTAAAAAAAAGTGTTTCCACTTCCTATGATTATGTGTACATTTTTAATGTTTTGATTTTAATAACCAATATCTTAAAATATTTTTCAGAGATTACTGCAATGACCTTAAAATATCAGATAATAACACTGAATTTCTTTTAAATTTCAATGAGTTTATTGATAGAAAAACTCCAAACAATCCATCCTGTAAGTATGCACTAATTCACAATAATTGTTCGTGTGGTCAAATCCCGGTTCAGTTTAATTTGTTATGATGGTTTATTTATTTTATAAAATTTTAATGGTAAAATGTAACAATATGACCCTAGTAAAGAAATGTTATTACATTATTAAATGAAATCAAAATTCAAAAGCCAGAAAATAGATACTTGCAAGTGTTGAGGATATGCTTACCTTTGCTCCTTTCAAATTTAAGAAGTTTAATTTTGAATGATCTTTTGAAGGTTTTTCATTGCATTGTTCTTGCTATTTGGAGGAAAACAAATATATAACACATATTTTCCAATTTATATAATGAGTTTTACTATGAATAGAATAAAAAGATAAACAGTATTACCTAATTGTTTTCTTGCTGACATTCTATTTTGATCAGTTAACTTTGTAATTGAAAATATGCTTCTATATTTTCCCATTTTGGTAGTCTTTTACTATTACATTTGTCTTTTAGAGAAAATTTGCATCATTCATACTATGAAACTTGATAGATATTTATTAATTCTTAGTTTTTTAAAAAATATATATTTTATTGATTTTTTACAGAGAGGAAGGGAGAGAGATAGAGAGTAGAAACATCGATGGGAGAGAAACATCGATCAGCTGCCTCCTGCACATCTCCCACTGGGGATGTGCCCGCAACCCAGGTACATGCCCTTGACCGGAATCGAACCTGGGACCCCAGTCCGCAGGCCAATGCTCTATCCACTGAGCCAAACCGGTTTCGGCGAATTCTTAGCTTTTAAAACATTTAAAAAATCTTAACTATTTTTTCCTAAAAATTAAAATAATTAAGACCAACTAAGATTTTTCATTTTAATCTTACCCCCCATCTCTTGTAGTAATAGCATATGTTCCTAACCTGAATAAAATGAAATGTTGATATGAATGCAGTTTCAGGGGCTACTTACAGGTTATTCACAGCATCATGGGCTTAGAGCAGAGGAGCCTGAAGAAAAGTATGAAGAAAAAGTGTTTCTAAAATGTGTATTAATTTGACCCTTGATTTTTATTATCTATCCTTCCCATTACCTTTGAATTTGAGCTGATAGGATCCTTCACTAATATCAGTAGATTCCAAAAGCTAGTCTTGGAATGGAGATGGTGTGTGATAACTTACGCTCCTTGGCCAAAACAAACAAAAACCTACATAACTATGTATTTTTATATTTATATATAGAATTGTCCATGAAATGATGATAGTTTGAAATCACTATACAAAAACAAAAGAGAATACTATTTCTTCATTGTTTCTTGATTGGCATATTTCATATATCTTGTTAATGCAGTTTTAAAAATAAGTTGCCTCATTTAGAATTGGCTTTTCCACTACTAATTCTGTCCATAGCCTAAAAAAGTCAAGGAAAGATGAAAAAATGCAGAAAATAAATATAGGATTTATTTTTAAATTCATGGAAATATTTTTCATTCTAAATTGCTTTTAGAAATAGATAATATATTTGTCTCATTATCTTAATTTTAAAAGTATGTGGGTGTCATTGAGGGTCTCCTTTTTCTGTGTTAGGTAACACGGATTTGATAAATCGGGTCTTGCTGGATGCAGGTTTTACAAGTGAACTGGTGCAAAATTACTGGAGCAAGCAGAAAAACATGTACGTATTGCTCTTATTAATTAAAAACTATGTCCTCCTTTTCAGTTCAGCATCTTTCTGGGGAATGTCTGGAAATAGGCATCAAATTTAAAGTTCATCTTTAATAACAATTTATTGAGAAAATCAGTTTGCAGTTGTTGACAACTTGCATTTGCATTTGCAGTTGTGGGTGTATGTGAGGAATAACACCTGCCATTACTCAGCTTTACATGGAGTGTCTACACTGACATGTGAATAGGCATGTTTGCGTGTGCTTCTACATGTGGTAAAATAGGTTTCCTACCATGTACCCAGTCAAGAAACTGACAAATCTGACGATGGTTCTCATTTACAGTCTCTCTTCTACCCATTTCCAATCAATCATCAAGTGCTGAATATTTATCCTAACAATGTTTTCCTCTCTTTATACGCAAAGTCCCAATTCCAGTTTTTAAGCAATTACTGCAACTGATTTTCATGCCTTTAATACTTCCCATTCCTCTTCCTACAACAGCCCCCAGTCTATATTCTCCATGTAACTCACACTTGCCAGTCTTACTTTTAAAATGCAGTTCCAATTCCAGGCTAAAGGTGCCACTCTCCAGCATGGATTTCAAGGTCATTCATGAGCTGACCATTCTTAGAAGCTTGCACTCAAAACTTGACTTCCTATATTTCTCACCGTGTGCCTTTTGCTTTTATCACACCAGATACAATCACTCTTCACTAGCTTCCTCTGTCATCCCGGTTAACTCCTATTCCATCTTCAAAATTCGGCTGTATTATTCTTTTCCTATATATGTCTTCCTTAAGCGTCCTCCCTTTTAATTACATATTTCTTAGATGTTTTAACTATTAAAACATAGTTGCATCTATTGATATATTTACTTTGGCTACTTTGGCTATCTGTATTTTAAGAAATAGTTTTATTTATCTTTGTATCACCAACACCTAAATTAGTACCTTTCAGAGAGTAAGTTGAATAAAGTATTTCCTCCTTCTGTCTTCTGTTCCAGCAAGGGAGTGAAAGCTCGGTTTGTTGTGACTGATGGTGGGATTACCAGGGTTTATCCCAAAGAGTAAGTTCAAATAACATCTGTAAAAATAAGTGCATTACAAAAGACTACGGCAGGAATCTGTTCATTACTGTATGAGGAAGCCATTCTTCAGAGACACTGATCATTATTCATACATTAAATTGTAATCATTGTTTAAAGTATTTACATTACAAAATATTTCATTTCTTTAAAAATGCTATATGATTCTTCAGTAATGTATTTGCTTATCATATATATTACATAATTTAAGATATTTTAAAAACATATTTCTCTTTGTACAAACTAACCTAGTCAAATGAACATAATGGTTATAGCCTATGGACTGTATTTGAATAGCACTTCATTGTTTTCACTGTACTTCAATGAATCTTACCTCTGTTTACCTTCAGAACAGTCTATAAAGTGGGCTGGGCAGGCTTATTAATATTAATTGACCTATTAACTGACTTGTCCAGAATTACCTAGTTTCCTAATGGCAGAGTAAAACCTAGGAGACAGTTTTTTCTACAAATTTAATGCTGATGTATTGCTTAATAATGAGTATCATATACCCCATCAATTACCATTGACTTGCTTGGGCTTACCAGAGATGTAGACATATCTGTAAATTTTGGTTTTGTTCACAAAGGGAAAAGTAGGTTATCAGGTAAATTAAAGACTAAAAATGATGAGCCATTTCCTCCTTAGGGCTGGAGAAAATTGGCAAGAAAATCCAGAAACCTATGAGGACAGCTTCTATAAAAGGAGTCTTGATAATGATAACTATGTTTTCACTGCTCCCTACTTTAACAGTAAGTATTTCTTGGAATTTAGCTTTTATAATTAAAAAATAATGAATTGTTGCTACTACTTGCATTACTCCCCCAAAATATAAGTTACTTGCTCAGAATAGTCATTATTAAGTACACACGATATGCTGACATTGGAAAGACAGAAGCATCTATTTAACTGAGGTAAAATGCACATACAGGAAACAGTCATCCAGTAATGTAGAAGCAGCTTATCTGCAGGCATGCATAATACTAGAAACATGTAGATAAGCCTTTATTTCACAAACTGAAAATATAATGAAGAATGTTTAATTTTTAAAAATGTAATTTACTGCACTCTAATTAGTTTGTTAAATATATTAAGTATAGGAATTAATAGTAGCCATATTTTAAAATATTTTATTGTTATTTCCCACAAATTTTCTAATTGAATTACTCAGCCTCTCTGGGGATAGATATTATTTATCCTCATTTTCACAAATGGGAAACTGAAGTTCAGAAAATATTAGAGTTTTTTCCAGGGACATTATCTTCTAAAAATTCAAAGGCAGTTTGAGAATCTAATATCAATCTTTCCACTTCAGCTGCCTTTCCGATATTTTAGCAAATGTCATGAAGCAGAGGTTTGGCATGCACCCATTGCATTGTGGAATGCATGAGGCCAAGCTGAATAGTTCACATCCCAAAGGCAATTAATGCAAACCAATTCATGGACACTCCAATTACCCTGGCATATAGCATATACCTGTGCTAGATTAGTCATGTATTAAAAGAAATTCAATATTATTTGATTTATCTAGATAGGTCTTTTTTCCACTTTTTTTTTTAGAAAGTGGACCTGGTGCTTATGAATCAGGCATTATGGTAAGCAAAGCGGTAGAAATATATATCCAAGGAAAGCTTCTTAAACCTGCAGGTAAGCATATATATATATATAAATATATATTATATAGCTACACATGACCAATATTAATGTGACCTAATATTTATATTTAAAAAAAATGGGCAATGCTTATCAGAAAGTTTCAACCAAAATACAGACAGACAAATGTTTTAAAAAATAAAATACAATCACTTCTCTTTGAGGTTGGGGATAAAATTAAGTTGGTAGTATATAGAGTTGAGGAATTTTCTAAGAAGTGTATATGTTTATATGCTGTTGGCACAAATTTGTGGAGTCAATTTAGTGTCATATGTAAAAATTCTAAACGCTGGATTGGAATTTGGACTTCTCGAGCAATCCCACCTGAGAAGTCCAACCTGAAAGACACTTAAGAATATGCGAAAGGATGCATGGCCAAAGAGGTGAATATTTGTAATGATGTGAACATGGACAGTTTAGTTTCCGTTATTGGGGTGAAAAGATAAGTTATGGCATAACTATGCAATAAAAAGTATTAGGTAAGGATCCATTTTTTAAAAACCTTCCAATAAAGTAGGTTGAAAATAACTTTTTTTGTTGTTAAAAGAAATCAAACAAAACAATTTGTAAAACTGAAGATTAATGGGAATTGGAAGGAGGTTGGAATGAGTAGATAATAATGTAACAATTATTATTTTTTCATTGTATGATTCAATGTTGTTTGTCCATTTCAAAGAGCATGCGTTAGGCCACCGGGGAAGGTTCATAAATTGCCTTCCTCCTCCTGAGGGCAGTTTTTTCCCTCAGTGGCTCAACGACATAGTTAGATTCACTCCATCACTTCCTAACCAATACACCCTTCCTTCACTTGCTCAGGTGCTTTTATTCACTGAATTATCTCTCAGACACTTTATCATTCTTCCACTCACTCAACCGTTCATCTTCTCATCTAGTCACTCTTCAGCCAACATTTCTTCATTGCCTATTGCATACATTGCATTGGCCAGGTTAGGAAAGCCTCCTAAGACATTCTATTTGAATGGCCTTATATTTATAAGGCTATTCTTAATACTATCACATTTTTTAGCTTACCAGCTATATTAGTTAATTGGCCAGGTTGTGGCAAATGAATAAGCTGTTTTGTGAATATAAGTGAAGTTTATGTGATAGATGAAGAGCTATCAGCATTACTTCTTAATGCAAACCCCAAGAAATATCTCTATAACAAACATTATATTCAATGCTATTATATAAATTACCTAAATTATCATGTAGCAAATATTTATTGCAGCTAACTAAAATTACAGTCTTTTAAATTAATTCAAATAAACTTTTCAATGTATAGCTGAAATTAAATTAATTTCTTTTAGATTTCCTTTAAATCTCAAGAAACTTACACTTGCCTGCTCAGGAATTTTCAAATATGAGAAGAAAAATTGATATATGAGAATAATAGGTATATTTTTTAAAGATGTATGTCCATTTTTCTTTTACATATTTTTCAGTTGTTGGAATTAAAATTGATGTAAATTCATGGATAGAGAATTTCACCAAAACATCAATCAGGGATCCGGTAAGATATATATATTTTTAAGTTATTTTACTATGTACTTACTCTCAAATGTAAAAAAGTTAAAAGTAAAATCTTATACAGAGGCTAAATTTTCAGTGCCACTACACTGAAACTTTTTTTTCAAAGATTTTAAAAATCGATTAATAAAAAAAATGTAATGTTATCGTTTGAAATGGTAGTGTAGATAAGTATTGCTATTTTCTAAAGATAAAATAATTCTCTTTTTTATGGGCTAGGCTGATATTTAATCTTTTATACTAAATTATTTTGATTTATAATTGCAACATAGTAATAATATAATACAATTAAAATTCAGTTTTACAAAATGTGGTAATAATTGTAATTTTGTCTTTCAGTGTGCTGGTCCAGTTTGTGACTGCAAAAGAAACAGTGATGTAAGAAAACTCTTTAAAATAAACATTTTAACTGTAATTTTATTAAAAATATATTTTATTGATTTTTTTACGGAGAGGAAGGGAGAGGGATAGAGTTAGAAATATCAATGAGAGAGAAACATCGATCAGCTGCCTCCTGCACACTCCCCACTGGGGATGTGCCCGCAACCAAGGTACATGCCCTTGACCGGAATCGAACCCGGGACCCCTCAGTCCTCAGGCGGACGCTCCATCCACTGAGCCAAACCGGCCAGGGCTTAACTATAATTTTTTATTGTTACTCTTGCTAAGATTTTATGATTAAAAAAAGATGCAGGAAATTTTAATTAAGTGCTAAAAAATTAACTATGAAGTTGTGAACCACTTTAAATCCTATTTTTAAAAAGATTATTATATTATGGGAAATTATAATAAAGGCATATCTATATGGACTGTATTCTCTTCTATCTCAATTCTGTTAGATTCTTTGTACCTATGAAACTTTACCGCTATTCCTGGGTGGGCCTTTTCTAACCAAGGTATACTTTCTACTTATCCATGCAGGCTTCCCTCATCTTTTGCATTTCCTCTAAGTTTATTCCACACTGTATTTACAATGATGAGAAATTGTTTTTTTAACTAAACCTAAGGATTATATAATTTATTATGAAGTTCCACTAACATGGATTGAATTTTACATTGCCTTCTATTTTATTTGTGTTTGAGAGTTTGTGTGTTGAAAGCAAATGTGGACTTTTTTTGTTCAAAAGCTGAAGATGCTTTAAGGATGATACTAGATAAACTATTCCAAAAAATGAATAAGGAAGGATGAATTCCACTCTTCTGGTCATTTTATCTGTGTGTATATTTCCCAAGGAAGCAAGGGGGGTATATCATCTGATCACTTCTAGTCATCAAAATTATGTCAATAATTTATTTTTGTAGTGTATCCATTTTATAGAGAGTTTGTAAACATTGATTATGGGAACTATTTTTTTGGAGCAAAGGTTTTGGCAAGCTGCTTCCACAGTAGGAAAATGGAATGCCCATGTCCCCAACTCTGAAAACAGTATTTCAAATTGTTGTTTTTATATAATAAAAACTAGTAAACTGATTCATGCATTTACACATGATTTCAATTAGGTGGGAATTTATGCTATATTTTAGGATTAATGACTTTTTTCTGTCACAGGCATTTCTTTTTTTGCTTTTAAATTTTAAATGATCCAACCCAGTATTTATAAATATAGCTCTAAATATCCCAAGACTGCTCCTTTTTTAAGTCTATGAAACACGATGACTAAAATTCATTTAAAAATATTTTCTATCAAATCTTAAACATGTGCTTAAAATAAGAAAATAATTATACATTATTAAATATTTTGATATATTCAATTTACCGAATGATTCAGATGATTTTTGGAGTGGCAAAAAGATTATTTCTGATTTGTTCTTATGATTTGTTAAGACTAAGTTGACAGTTTTAACTGGATTGATAGTGGTGGAATATCAAGCCCTGGGGTTTGATATGAATCTATGCAGGCCCTTAATTTATTTAATCAGAATCCCTTGAGGATGTGTGTCCAAGAGAAGACATAATCATTGGAATTTTTCTCCTAGTTGTTGTTATAATCATCTACATGTATGGACGTAATGATAGTATAACCTTATAATCTTTCTAAAATGTGTTAACTGTTATTTTTATTTTTATAGGTAATGGATTGTGTGATTCTAGATGATGGTGGCTTTCTTTTAATGGCAAATCATGATGATTATACTAATCAGGTATGTACCTTAAAGTGAAAAGGAACTAAGGTTTCCAAAGTATATTTTCCTAGATCAACATTACAAAACTCCTTCATACCATAATAGAAATTGATGAGTTGTTTTATTTTTGTTATAAATTTTAAAATGCTTAATATGATATAAATCATTAAGATATGATCCAGAATATAGCTTTCCTTATGTTTGTTAGTTGAGTTTACTTTCTAGTACTCAAATTAAAACATATAGTTAAGGATCTTAACATGATATAAACTATTTTTTATATTTGATCTCTCAGAAATGTAGAATAGTCACATGTATTAAATACTTATCAGTTGATAGTGTCTAACTTAATATATGGCTGCTTTGAAACAGAAGTTTCTAATCCCAAATTTGTAAATTGCTAATTGCTTCACAGAAGATTTTGAACAAAGTAGAATTTTTTGTCAACTAATTTCATTTCTGAGTCTACATTTGTGGCTTCTCTTAAAAGAAAAAGAAGGAAAAGATCTCTCAACGATGACCATTTTTCCTAACAATGTTTATGGGCTGGAGTTTAGGATTAAACTTCAGGGTAACCCTCTAATACCTTGGAAGTTGCTCCTGTGGTTGGGGCTCACTCCAGTTCATCACAGTCCCTACAAATTTCTTTCTCAAGTCCCATCCATTTTTCTTATTTGTGCTATGTTTCTCATCTTCAGGAGGCATTTGGTTGTCCTTAATGCTGAATAAATTGTTTCCATTCCTTCTACAGATATCACACAGAGCTTTTGAGTACTGAATTAAGCTCATTTGCGTTCTTTTGGAATGCCAGATCTGGTTTTAAAACTTCTAATTTTAGTACACGATTCTTTGTATTATTTCTTTTCACTCTACTGATTCACGTATTAATATTTGACTTTAGTTTGCAACTATTATTTTTTTCTGTGCAGATTGGAAGATTTTTTGGCGAGATTGACCCAAGTTTGATGAGACATCTGGTTAATATATCAGTCTATGCTTTTAACAAATCCTACGATTATCAGTCGGTGTGTGAGCCTGGTGCTGCCCCAAAACAAGGAGCAGGGCATCGCTCGGCATACGTGGTCAGTGATCGCCCAGTCACCCCTCCCTCCCCAAGAGACACTCAGTGTGGATGAAAGCACTGACTCTTTTATTTTATATTTTCCAGCCATCAATAGCTGACATATTACATATTGGCTGGTGGGCGACAGCTGCTGCCTGGTAAGTCAAAATTCTATTTTTATTGGTAAGGAGAGAAAGATGTAAATAGTAAATAATGTGATGAAAACATGGATTTTTGTGACATGTAAATAATAATTATGGGAATTTTTTTATTCCCAATAACACATATTGGCAATATGTATTTATAAATAGTCCTTCTAAGTGATCCATGTAAAGCTGTTACAATCATTCCGTGTTTTTTTTTTGTTTTTTTTTTTATGAAAACAATGTTATGCTCATGCAAGCGCCAGCCTTTCCAGAAGCTTATTTTTCCTATGGGAACTTTGAAACTCTTCATTTGTGTGTCTTCCTTATAGGATACTCAATTCCTTAAATTGTAGGTGTTTTTTTTATCTCTTCTATCTATTGCATTCTGTATTCCAGTTGGATTTCTTCATCCATCAAATTCCTGACATAATGACTCCTCTTTCCACCCCTTTACTGTTCATACAAAGGCTGGCATAGTTTTAAAGGAATCAATCATCTTGCTGAAATGGATCTAATTCTTTCTTTTCACTGAATCCAACCTCCTTCACCCCCTCACCTAACCTGCCACCTATGTAAATGAGACATTTAAACTGCTTAGTGAGGCACTGTGGGAAGTCTGAAAGATCAAATTTGTCATTGGTTCTGCTTAGTCAAGTAACTGCAACTCCTGTTGTGTCTGGGATCCATTCCCTCCCTCCCTTCCTTCCTCACTGTCACTATATTTCTTTTTTATCAATGCCCAGCTGTGTATTGTCCTAGCCTTATTCCAGGAAGGTTAATCTCTATGTTCATTTGATATTCAGGCTTTCCCAGCTAAAATTAGATTATAAAGTAGCAAAGATTTTTGAATAAAAAAATGCATTATTTTGGGGAAACAAATTTGTAAAAATTGGTGCTTTCTGTTGTGAAAATGAGATTTCTAAATCTCATATTGAGCCCTAGCTGGTTTGGCTCAATTAATAGAGTGTCGACCTGTGGACTGAAGGGTCCCGAGTTGGATTCTGGTCAAGGGCACATGCCCGGGTTGTGGGCTCAATCCCCAGTAGGGGGCGTGCAGGAGGCAGCCAATCAATAATTCTCTCTCATCATTGATTCTGAAATACTTGATTGCCTTTATGTTATTTTCTGGCCAGAATATCTCACCACCACTTTTTTTTTTTTAACACTAAACTCAGTTCCAAATAACTCTATACTAACATTTGGCTCAATTGTCCTTTATTTGAAAATTGAAATGTTCTATATGCCACACATACACATATATATACATATCCACTGTGTATTTAAAAATATACTCTATATTATAAAGTAAATAGTTTATAAACCCATGGCACAAAGTCATTTTTGTTTTTTATGCTTCTTCTTCTACCACAGAGCTTTAAAAACTAAAAGAAGGAGAAAATACTGACTGTGAAACCTGTACATTGGAATACTGATATTCTCCTGCTAGACTTACCACTTCTCCACAATCTCATTTCATATTATATCTCCTCACACATGTATCCCTCATTTGGTCCTACACACCCTGAATTCTTCAACAGAAATAATGTATAATGTTTTGTACAATTTAAGGATACTTATATAAAAAGCTTCTAAACTTTTTATTAACAAATTCTTAATATTTTCCTGAAAGGTAAAAAAAAATGTGTTTATAAAAAAAATTTTCTCACATTTTTATTATATAATTTATAAAGGAAAATATGTAGATTTTAATCAATAATTACTCATATTTAAAATTTAGGTCTATTCTACAGCAGTTTATCTTGAGTTTGACTTTTCCCCGGCTTCTGGAGGCAGGTAAGTAAATGCTCAGATATCCTATATAATAAAAGGCTAATATGCAAATCGACCAAACAGTGGAATGACCAGTCACTATGACACACACTGACCACCAGGGGGAAGACACTCAATGCAGGAGCTGCCCCCTGGTGGTCAGTGCGCTTCCACAGAGGGAGCGCCAAAAGCCAAGCTCATGGCTAGGAAGCGCAGCAGCAGTGGCGGGAGCCTCTCCTGCCTCCACGGCAGCACTGAGGATGTCCAACTGACAGCTTAGGCCCTAGGCCATCAGTCAGACATCCCCCGAGGGCTCCCGGGCTGCAAGAGGGCACAGGCTGAGGGACAATCCCCTGAGTGCATGAATTTCGTGCACCAGGCCTCTAGTTGTCATAATAATTAAAATATTTTTGGGTGTACTGAATTTAACAAACTCAGAGTGTGTGATAGAAAGAGAATCACCCATTTGACACTTATAGGTTCAAATCTATTTGTCAAAACTTTCCTCTCTCATTGGCTCTATTTTGTAGCTGTTATATATTTGAATTAATTTTTTCCATTGAAAAAATTGTTGGGCAACTATTAAGGGCTACCACTATATTACTAGCAGTAAACAGCCAATCATGGTGCCTGCCCTTTTGCAGTTTTCTCCGTGAGAAAGGAAGGCTCTGGGGACTGCCTACCATGTCCCTTCCTAATGGTGGTCTTCGTTTCCCCACAGTTGATGTGGAAGATGAGGACTTTACAGCCTCTATATCAAAGCAGAGTTGCATTACTGAACAAACGCAGTATTTCTTTGATAATGATAGTAAGTCATTCAGTGGTGTATTAGACTGCGGAAACTGTTCCAGGTAATTTTTCTTCCTCATTTCTGGATCAAAGAAATTGTGTTCACTTTATAGTCATTACAGGAAATAATAGAGATTGTTGTTGTTTGAGTCAGAGAGATATGGATAACTGTTTTAAAATGAAAACATCAGAAATTATCATTTTTAAATTTAATTCTTACTTAGATAAGTTATAGTCCCTTCAACTCTAATAAATGTTCTAGAAAAAAATACCCACTTGTAGGTAGAATAGAGAAATGATATTTGTGTATTTTTTGTCAAAAGTAACTCATATTAAAATGTTTAGAGAAATTTGCAGAATCATTCATTCTAATAAGATTAGGGTTAATTATATCAGTAATTCCAAGGCAGACGGATGATATTTTTTACATTTAAACTATTTTCAGGGGTGTGTATTCTAATTCAAAACTGGGAGAAAATATTTCCAAAGGTCAAGGTTAATGTTAGTCATCACCAGTATCCATAAAAAATCTTGAAGCATTTTTGAAAGAGATGGAGAATTTAGTTTGGTTGTAATGGGATAGAGGCAAAGTGGGGATTTTTGGTTTTCAGAGGAGAGTGATAATCCATGTCACAGGTCTGCTGAGAACGGAGCAGAAAGGCAGAGTTGGGATACTTTGTTTTTAGAGACTGCGGGCTGGTTATTTGAGAAGAAATGTTAACATAGAGAAGAGAAAATACAAGGAGATGAGGTAATCTGAGCACAGAAAAGGGCTGGAATTGTTAGTTGCTAGGGATTCAAAATAGATGTTTAGAACAGTTAAAAATATTTTCAGGGATGGGTTAACTGAAACTAGCATGAATTTTTAATAAGCATGTTCAATATGATTCGATGACTTTATTTAGCTAAGCTTTATGTTCTGGGAGGAGGTAGAGGGTATGAAAAGGAGAAGAAAGGGGAGGACAGTCAGGCACGGACTCAGTAAAAAGCAGACCTCCTTGTTGAGAGATGAGTGCATTAGGCTCTCCTCTATCAGTGTCATCCGGCACATCGGAAAGAGCTTCAGAATCCCTTGTCCTTTCATTAATTGACGTGCAGTATAGCACTGTGTGCTTTAAAATGGCTAATTTAAATTGCATAGATAATCAAGATATTAGAATGAATCGCAGAAAAGCCCCACTTTTTAAAAAATAGATAATCTTATAGAAATTACTCTTTAACGACAGAGTTACTGATTGCTAAAGAAGTGGGAAAAAAAACACACAACAAAACACTTCATGGAATTTAAAGCTCTTGACTTTCTCTATATGTGTGTTTCCAGTTCAGTAGTTAATATTAAAATGTTGTGCCTCAGTCACATTTCAGGTGCTCAATAGCCTTATTGTCTATCATATTGCATAAAGCAAAAAAACATTTCCATCATCACAGAAAGTTTACTGATCTAGTCTTTACTCTGCCATTAGCTTGGGCAAGATGATTAGCCATATCTGTAGTCTGAGTTTTCTTATGTGTAAAATAAGGTAACTATGGCTTATTTCCAGTGATTAATACCACAATTCCTTAAACATGTAAAATAAAACATTTTTTCTATGAGTTTCAACAATTTAATAGTGCTAATTTTGCACTGAGAACTAACATTTTTAAACATGCTTAAAACATTTTTGCATTTTTTTTGCATTCATTTGAGAGAGGTAAGAGGTGCAGACTAAGACATAAAACACAGTAACCTATCTTCTAAACTCATTCTCCTTCTGTTTTATTGTTTATGTTTATGATACTTTGTATTTCAAGATGTGATATCATTTTAATGTGTTAAGAATCTTTGAATATTTTTATTTCTTTTTCCCAAAAGATACAGTTCTGTTATTTTTTAAAATATTTACTTTGCAGGATCTTTCATGTAGAAAAACTTATGAACACCAACTTGGTATTCATAATGGTTGAGAGCAAAGGGACTTGTCCCTGTGACACACGACTGCTCATACAAGCGGAGCAGACTTGTATCCTTTGACATCAGAGATGTTTGGAAGGGAAAGCCATCTTGAAATAATGAGTTTTTAACCTCGTCATGTTGTTTAGTCATGTTGTTTATGCCCGTCAAAAGAAAAATATTATAGAGTGATCACCGCACAGGAAGAAGGGACCCCTCACGCGAAATTTGTTTTGCATGTCAAGGCTGATGTTGCTATACATGCACCAAAAGAATGTGAAAGGTTTCTTACTCACAGAATGAAGTTTGGTGGAGAGAGCAGTGCAGATTCCCAAGTAGATCAGAAAATGGCCTGAGAGAGCTGGGAGGAGCAACTGTCTGGGTTAGGCAGCAGTGCCAACGGAGGGAGCATTCCACTCCGGCTTTCCTGATCGCCTAGATGTGGGGTAGAAGGAAAGGGAGCATTGTGGCTTGAAAGCTGTCAATAGTCAATAATGCAAAATGCAGTCAGATATGGTATATGCATCCAATGGAACACCATTCATTCTTAAAAAAGGAAACCCTGTCATATACTACAACTGCCAAAACTACTTCTAGTGGCAAACATGCAAAATGGCATGCAATGGCTATTAAGCACTTATGCAGAGGTTCTGTAGAGCGCCTATCCTATATAATAAGAGAGGGAGATGCTAATTAGTCATGACCGGTATGCAAATTGACCATCACTCTAACACACAAGATGGCCTGCAGGGGAGGGGTTAGGCGTCAATCAGGCTGGCAGGCAGAAGTGGTTAGGGGCAATCAGGCAGGCGAGCCATTGGGAGCCAGCAGTCCTGGATTGTGAGAGGGATGTCCCAGTTTGGAGAGGGTGCAGACTGGGCTGAGGGACACCCCCCCGAGTGCACAGATTTCATGCACCAGGCCTCTAGTGTGTGTGTGTGTGTATTTATTTATTTATTTTTATTTTTTTCAAAAACAGCAGGGGCAAATGCTAAAATAGTTCTCACCTATGTTTAGAATTGACATTTACCAGTATTATTAGAAGTTGGTTTTGTCTATCTTTGCACCCAGGTTCTCCCCTGTACTGTTTTATAAGTATGACCCTGTCTTATACTCTGCATCATTCATCCACTTTTATGTGCCAGGGACCATATATGGTCAGAATTGAAAAAGTTGATCTCTTCACACAGCCTCTAGTCTGACAAGAAAAATTTGTGGCAGTTTAATTCCTTAAATCCCAAGTACTTGAACTGGTTGTGCTGGGTTAGAGTAATGACATAGGTAACTCTTACTTGCTTTGAGAAATAAATATATTGCATTTTCTTTATTTGTGTGTGGGGGGAAGTAATTTCATATTCCTTAACAAGTTTCTTTAGCTGATGGTCCTGATCCTTGTGACATGGTTAAGCAACCCAGATACCGAAAGGGGCCTGACGTCTGCTTTGATAACAATGACTTGGTAAGACCAAATGTTTACTGTATTAAAATACTTTATCTCAATGGTCCTTGTCCTCAAGTACTTAAAGAGCCATAGTGTTTCTCGTTAACATGATGTACTTTCTGGTAAATAGATTTTTCATTTCAATATTTTTCATGGTTAGAATAAGCTTACCAGTTGCTTCTTCTATCTGTCCTTCCCACAGAAATTGTACTTTCAAACACAATTCCAATCAATTCACTGATAACCCACCATTACAAATCTGATGATTTTAAAGACTTTCATGGACAGTAAATGTTATGTATGGTATATGAGTTGTCTACCTTCATTTATATTCCAACCTTGAAGATATAAAAGTTATTTTTATTAATTTGGTTTTATTCAGGGTATTTAAAAACCTGTTAAACAGCTATTATCTAATTGTTTTATAATTCTTTTTTTTTTACATGGTTTCTGATTCTGTCATAGATTAGATTTATATTATTTCTCTTAACTATTCTTATATTGTTTGAAATTAGACCAGGTCAATTACACAGGGTTAAGTTGATAACATATTAAATGTGCTTTGTAAAATTTTATTTAACAAACTGCTAATATTCCTATAGGTCAGCTGTCTTCCTCTAACACTATTCTCACTGTGTCGGTAATCAGCTTTATGCTTTTAAAATTATTTTAGTTAAGAAACTTTATTCTCAAGCATAAAGGTTACAAAATGCCTGTCCACTTTCAAAAATTAATTTTAAATATAACATTCAATTCTCTGATTCTTCAAGGTGTGCCTTTGCATTTAGTGGTTTGCACACAGAGACCATTATTATCTTTGGCCCTAATTTTAGAATATAATAATTCCTATCATTTACTGATTGATGTGTATTTATAGAGGTTTTTATTTATTTAGAGTAGACTTGCCTACTATGTACTTAAGCATTTCCATAAATACATGTTATGCAATTAGATAATTTAAATTATAATTGGTGCAAAGAAGAAAATCTGGAGAATAAGGCTAAAAAAGCAAGATGTTTTAGCAAGTATATCTCTGACCCTTCCCTTTGATGGGGAAATGATTCAGAATTGCTAATTGTTCTTTTTCATTTTACCCAGTTAGAATTTTAAAAAATTCAGATATGGGGACTTATTGTTTTATCTACTACACCTTCAGGAGCTTTGCCCTTGTCAAATCATTCCCCAAAGAATGTTGTATGTGGGCCCAAGGGTAGTATCGCTCATCAGCTATTTACCATCAAAGACTGAGGTTAAATTCCTTCAGATGAACTTTAAAGATCATATAAAATCCCTGTTACTCAAAAATATTTTTACCCTATGAAGCTCTATATTTTGATCAAGGCATTAAAAAGGTTTAAGACAGAAAATGTTCAAATTCCTATAAATTATATAGTGGATTGTGGGTGAAAGTACAACTCTTGCTCTGTAGCTTAATGTGCTAATAGTGTCTGTGTTTCCTTAGCAGTGGACTATCTCAGTGATGCTTATTTGCAATGGTCACTGTGAATCTGCTCTGGATGGAGGCTCCATAAACTGCTAACTGCCAGCAAATTGCATGAGATCTCATCCTGTATGTCTTCTTTTCTGTGTTTTCTTTCTTTTTTCCTGTTCTTGCTACTTTGCCTGTTATTAATAGGATCAACTTATATGCACAACGAGTCGTGCCTGTACCATGATGTCCGCTCCTATCTTCATTTTACTGCAAGTTTTCATGTGGTGTGGATGGTCAGTCACTCTCTAATTTTTCTTTGTTTTTGTGTTTGGCTCGAAATTTAAAAAAAATAATCCATATCCCTAAATGTCCTGAAACCAGGTTATTAAAATACCAGTACTAATTATAAATAGCTAATTTCAAATGTTGCATAAGTTTCTAATCTTCAACTGAACATAACATTCTATATTTATTTAAAAATCAGTATTTTCTCAGTTTTTTTTTTAAAAAGTCAATGTGGAAAAAAAATTATATAAGCTTCATGATGTCTCAATTTTACTAAAGAGAAATACCTTAAGGACAATTACTAGAGCTGGTCATCTCAATTTAATCATTACTTAATAATTCAATCATTCTACTTTTTTTCTTTTTTAAACAACTTTTTAGATATTTACTACCAAAATTTTGATGCTCTTACTGTATAAGTGCTCCCAATTTCATTTTACTTAAATATCACTTACATTATCTAGGGCAAAATAATCATTATTTATTAACCTTTTGCCATTTACTGAATTACATAATCAATGTAACTAAATAGATGTTTTAGGGCCTGAGTTTGTGTTCAGGGTTTTATTTATAGTTTTGCAGTTTCTTTTCTGATGGCCTTGATTCACCATGATTATTATTACTAGAACCACTTTGGTTGTGTTTGTTCTTTCATCATTGTTGTCCAGGTAGTCATTGATTAGGAAACCACTAGATGGAGATGTGGCCATTACTATGGATGGAGTGAGCTTATCAGAGGGAAAAGGGAGTAGCAGGAGGATATTTAGAAAACAACTGCATTTGTTCTGGGATAATAATGGAATTTTTTTTTGCTGTGAAAACCAAGTGAAGAAACCTATCTGGTTTAAATACTAAAAAAAATACCAAAATTGAATTATCTCTCTGTATGAACATTTTAAAAAATATGTCATTATTCCCTTACCCTGGCTGGTGTTGTTCAGTTGGTTAAGCATCATCCCATGCACCAGAAATCATCGGCTCTATTCCTAGTCAGGATACATTCCCTGGTTGAGGGCGATCCTCAGTAGGGGGCATGTAGGGTTTTTTTTAATAAGTAACTGAAAAGTGAAAATAGGAATGAGGAATTCTCAGTGTATCTTTTTAAGATTCCTTTGAGAGACATCCCTGGAAAAAATCTACTAAAATTACTCTATTGTGTGTGTGTATATTCTAGATAGATAGATATTTAGATATATATAATATTAGCACTGTATAATCTGTCATACTGAAATAAGGTACCAATCTCTTATTTTCTACTATAGTAATCTTTTAAAAAATCAGACTTGATTGATCTGGTCATGATGTTAGTGGGAGTTTGGTCGCTTTAAAACAGAGAAATGCTGAAGTTCCACCCATACCAGTGCATTTGTGATTTGGAATGTTTTTAGAATATAGCTCATAATTTACTTGCATGGAATAATTTCAAGTCTTGGTAAATGTAGTTGTCCATGCAAAATGCATGAGAAAGCATGATCAGGACACTGAAGAGGCAGATTTTTTAGTGTGAATCAACTTACAGATTTCAGGGACTCCAAATAACTTATCTAAACTACCACCTTGCAGGCTAAAACAGACATATATCATCACACAGGGGAAATGAGCCCCCACCCTCCTCAAAAAACAAACACACATTTGAAAATAAAGAAAATGGATTCAAGCCAGAGAGAATATTTTTCTTTCCATAATACCTTTCTAGGATAATTTTTACATTAATAAGAATTTCTTTGGTAAACATATCTTTAATGAATTAATGGGTCTTGTTTGTGGTCTAATTTTCTGTTCCATCAAAAACCAAAGAACTTATAAGCATATATGCATGGCCTAGGGTGGGGTTGGAGATGGGTGAAGGGGGGAAAATAGGGGACATCTGTAATACTCTTGACAATTTAAAAAAAAAAAAAAAAGCAGCCGAAACCGGTTTGGCTCAGTGGATAGAGCGTCGCCCTGCAGACTGAAAGGTCCCGGGTTCGATTCCGGTTAAGGGCATGTACCTGGGTTGCGGGCACATCCCCAGTAGGAGATGTGCAGGAGGCAGCTGATCGATGTTTCTCTCTCATCGATGTTTCTAACTCTCTATCTCTCTACCTTCCTCTCTGTAAAAAATCAATAAAATATATTTTAAAAAAGAAAGGCAGAAGAATAACATGAAAAAAAAATACCACTTAAGTAAAACTTAGGAGACACTCCTGGTATAAGGACAAGCTTTAAGTTAGTATTTTGTGTTTGTAACTAATCAATATATGTGCTACTTTACTGAGTACCTAATCTTAAGTACTTACTCGTGAGATATTTGAGGTATGTATAAATTAAAAAATTATTTTCAATTGAAATGTAATTAAGAACCCTGTTTTTAATCTGGTAACCCTACCTACAGGGAAAAGTATCTGAACAAAGAGAAGAATGAGTACAAAAGTCCCGAGATAGTAAACACCTTCACCTCTTGCAGAAACAGCCAGTGTTATCAGAGCAGAATGCGTGGTGAGGGCGAGGAGAAGAGTACAGGAGGGTGAAACTGGAAAGACAGCCAAGTCCCAGACCATACGATGCTCTGCCGAGAAATTTTGCTCTAAGAGCGATAAGAAATTTCAAGAAAGGGAGTGAAATGATTTGATGTCTGGTTTTGAGAAGATTGCTTTATGAGAAAAGATCATAAAAGGACAAGAGTAGAAGCAATGAGGCAGCCTTGCAGGAGTCTAGGCAAGAAGTGATGGTGACTTAGACATGAGAAGTAGTAGGTTTGGGGATATATTTTGAAGCTAGAAGACATGCTGATGGATTAGACTTGATAAAAAGGGAGGAAACACAGATGACTTGTCTGACCTGATCCATTACTCCTAAATGTGTCATTTAGAAAAATAATGTTTTGGGGCAAGCTTGATATCTTTCTGAGCCCATATAAGAGTAGAGGTGGTAGAGATCAATGAATGTGGAGGTCAGAGGAGAATTTAGGGCGAAAGATATAAAAATGTGAGTAATTGAGATGCTGGTCCAAAGTGGTGACATAGTGAGCCCCAAGACACACCAAACCTACACCTATAAACCGAAATTCCTTCTGAAAAAAATCAGCTGAGTGACCTCTATACTTTGGATGAACAAGAAACAGTCACATTGAAATGGGTAGGAAATGCTGAGACATACTATCACCATAAATCTCACACCTGGCACATCAACCTAAAATCAGGAGGCAACTCACAACTCCCAGGTTCTTCCTGAAGACGGAAGGGTTTCGACTGAACATCTAGCACCTCAACTTTTAAGATTTCCACCTGACGATGAGCCCCCAAAACACCTAGCTCTCAAAGTCATTAGGGGCTTGCATCATGAGACCCACAAGACCATAGCAAACAAAGGAAAAGTTTTTAATGGGCCCATGAGGGCTCACTACGACCATCCTCCCAGGGCTCAGAGAAAAGAGAGCAGCCAGAAATGCCTTCCCCCAGTCTTTCCCTGCCAGAGGATATTTGCATTCTTTAAAAGCTCTTGCCTGAGAGTAAATCCTCTAATTTAGCACATATTTAGGAGTTGACTGTGGTCCTCCCTGAAAGGCTGGACACAAGTAGGCGATGCCTCCATGCTCATCCTCCGACCCACTCCAGGTCTCTGGTATCTGTTTGAGAAGATTTTTGAACATATCTGGCACCTTGGCTTATCAACCACCACTCTAAGAATGCACCCCTTTATCACTTGGCTCTAGTGGCCAGCACAGCTGGCATTCACAGGTAATATAGGACTGTAGCAAACAGTTCTTAACCAGTTGTCCTTCCAGAGCTCAGTGTAGAGGGAGCTACCAGAAATGCCCATCTCCAAGCCTTTCCTGAAAGGCTTGCATATTTTAAAAGATGCTTACTTTTGCTTCAGCCTCCAAGCAGCCTGAATCTGGGTGTAATGGATTCCTCCCCCACTCCTCCCAATCCCCTCAGCCCCCACCCCAGGACAATGTGCTCAACATCACTCACTATTCATCAGGGAAATACAAATCAAAACCACAATGAGATACCATCTCACACCTGTTGGAATGGCTTCATCAAGAAGATGAGCAACAATAAGTGCAGACAAAGATGTGAGAAAAGGGAACCTTTGTACACTGTTGGATGAAATATAAATTGGTACAACTAGTATGGAAAACAATAGGGAGGTTTCTCAAATAATTAACACTGGAATATTTTTTAGCTATGAGAAAGGAGGACATTCTGCCATTCTTCATAACATGGTTAGACCTGGAGCATATTATGCTAAGTGAGGTAAGTCAGACAGAAAAAGACAAGCACTTTGTACGATATCACTTATATGTGGAACCTTATGAAAAAGCACTTTGTGTGATATCACTTATATGTGAAACCTTAAAAAAAATTGTAAAAACAGAATGGTAGCTATCAGAGTATGGATAGGGGGGGGAGGGAATAGAACAGTCCTTGTTCAAGGGTACAAAGAACAAGTAGTAAATAAGTCCTAGATATCTAATGCACAGTACAATGAATATACATAATAGCATCCTATCTAATAAAAGAGAAACATGGTAATTAGCGTACGACTGCTACCCTTCCCATTGGCTAATCAGGGCAATATGCAAATTAACTGCAAGCCAAGATGGCAGCCGGCAGCCAGGCAGCTTGAAACTAACATGAGGCTTGCTTGCTTCAGTGATGGAGGACTCCAACGTTCTCCACCTATCGCTGCAGGCCTCTGAGCTGCAACTCTAAGTAACTATGTTACAAATATAGAAGCTAAACAAAACCCCAGAAACCTGCTTTAGTCGGCTTCAGCCAGCAGCATCGCAACATTGTTTCAAATACAGAAGGTAAACAAAGGCCAGAAACCTGCTTTCAGCAGCGGAGGCCTAAGAGCTGGAGCCAAGCCTCAAAGCTAAAGCTGGCCCAGAATAAAAAAAAAAAAAAAAAGAAAGAAAGAAAGGAGCGGTTGGGAGCTTCAGTTACCCGCCAGCCTGAAAACAGCCCTCAGCCCGTCACCCAGACTGGCCAAGCACCCCAGTGGGGACCCCCACCCTGAATGGTGTGTGACCAGCTGCAAACAGCCATCATCCCCTCACCCAGGCTGGCCAGGCACCCCAGTGAGGACCCCCATCCTGATCCAGGACACCCTTCAGGGCAAACCAGCCGGCACCCACCCATGCAGCAGGCCTCTATCCTATATAGTAAAAGGGTAATATGCCTCCCAGCACCAGGATCAGTGGAGCTGTGAGGCCTCCCGGCACCGGGATCAGTGTGACATGGGGCAGCGCCCAAACCCCTTGATCACCCTGCGGCTCTGTGTGTGACAGGGGGCGGGGCCACAACCTCCTTATCAGCCCTGCTCTGTTCGTGACAGGGGAAGGCGCCCCAACCCCCTGATCAGCCCTGCTCTGTGCCTGATAGGGGGGAGCTCCCCAAACCCCTGATCGCTCTGTGTGTGACAGGGTATGGCGCCCCAACCCCCTGATCGGCCCTGCTCTGTGTGTGACAGGGTAGAGCCATAACCTCCCCATCGGCCCTGCCCCGAGTGTGAGAGTGGCAGCGCCCCAACCCCCTGATCGGCCCTGCTCTGTGGGTGATAGAGGGCAGCGCCCCAACCCCCACCCCACGGGCCCTGCTCTATGGGTGATGGGGTAGAGCCATAACCTCCCCATCGGCCCTGCCCTGAGTGTGATAGTGGTGGCGCCTCAACCCCCTGATCCGCCCTGCTCTGTGTGTGACAGGGGGCGGTGCCCCAACTCCCCTATCGGCCCTACTCTGTGAGTGACAGGGGAGAGCTCCCCAACCCCCTGATGGGCCCTGCTCTGTGCATGATAGGGGGCAGCACCCCAACCCCCCGATCGGCCCTGCTCTGTGCATGACAGGGGGTGGCGCCGCAACCTCCCTATCGACCCTGCCTTGAGTGTGACACGGGGCAGTGCCCCAACCCCCTAATCAGCCCTACCCTGAGCGTGACTGAGGGTGGCATCGCAACCTCCCGATCCACCCTGCTCTGTGCATGACGGGGCGGCGCCCCAGCTCCCCAATCGGCCCTGCTCTGAGCCCAACCAGGGGCTGCACCTAGGGATTGGGCTTGCCCTCTGCCACCCAGGAGCAGACCTAAGCCAGCAGGGTGTTATCTCCCGAGGGATCCCAGACTGCGAGAGGGCACAGGCCTGGCTGAGAGACCCCCTCTCCTCCCCGAGTGCACAAATTTTTGTGCACCAGGCCTCTAGTTGTATTATAATCATCAAACTTACTAAGAGACTAGACCTTAATTATTACTACTACAAGAAAGAAAGGATCATTAGATAACATGATAGAGGTACTAATTATTGCTACAATGACAATCATATTACAGTATATTCATCCATCAAATACATTTTTCACCTTAAATTTATACAATGTTATATTTCAAATCTCTCTCTATATAAAAGGCTGAGCTACCATCCTGTCCAACCAACCAGTCAACTGGCTGGTACATATGACACACACTGACCACCAAGGGGCAGACACTCAACGCAGGAGCTGCCAAGCTGTGGTGACTTAGCAGCAGTGGTTCTCAGGTGACACACCCTGGAACCAGAGAGGAGGGAGCCTGATTCCTTTCAATGTGCATGAATCCATACACCTGGCCACTAGTATGTCAATAAAAAGAGACCCACACTAAGACCCATTATAATTAAATTATCAAAGTAGAAGACAAGGAGAGAATCTTAAAAGTAGTAAGAGAAAAACTGTTATGTACAAGGGAACCCCTAAGACTATCTGACTGAAGGTAGTGGCACATAATAATCAAAGTGCGAAAGAACACACCTGCCAAACAAGAATACCTGGGAAAATTGTTCTTTAGAAATGAAGAAGAGGGAGTTTTGAGACAAGCAGAAACGGAAGGAATTTATAGCCACTAGAGACTAGACTTATAAGAAATGTTAAAGACTCTTTAAGTGCAGGTAAAACAGTGTTAATTAGTAACAGGAAATCATATGAAACTATACATGGTAAATGCATAGTTAAATTGAGATTGATATTATAATGGTGGTGGGTTAATAATCACATATATCTAATATGATTGTTAAAGAGTTCATCCTGGTGTATGAGACAAATTATGATTTGGCTTCCTAGCAGCATGATTGTGGGCAGATGGCTTATTTTTTGAAACTTGCATTCTGTGTAAAATCTGGACACAATACCTACTTCATTGGGCATCCATGAGAAACAACTGAGATAATTTATGTGATGAGTTGCACAATGCTTTGCAAATTTGCCCCCAAAAAAGATCTTAGTTCAAAAATATGTAGTGAAATAACTATAATAATTAATGATTACACAAGATAAAATATGTAAATTGTGATATCAATAACAAAATGTGGTGGAGGTAAAAATATAGAGCAGTGCTTCTCACCCTTGGCTGAACATTAGAATCACCTGGGAATCTTTAAAATCCTGATTTCTGGCCCTTCTGAAAAATCTTTAAAAAGATTCCCAGGTGATTCTAATGTGCAACCAAGGTTGAGAACCACTGATGTAGAGCTTCAGAATGCATTCAAACTTAAAAATGTTACCACCTTAAAAATACAGTGTTAAAAGATGTTTTATGTAAGCCTTTGGTAACCACAAATCAAAAACACACTGCATACCCAAAGATAAAGGGAAAGGGATTTAAACAGACCACTAGAAGAACACATCAGATCAGAAAGGAAGAGAGTGAGAGCAGTAAAGGTAACAAAGGAATTTGAAAACAGCCAGAAAATGATTAACAAAATATCCATCAATAATTTACTCTAAAGGCAAATGAACTGAATTCTCCAATATAAAGACATAAAGTGGCTGAATGGATTTTTTTAAAAAAGATAAAATTATAAGCTGTGCACAAGAGACATACTTCAAGTTTTAAAGCCACACACAGATTTATTGTGAAGGAATGGAAACAGGTATTCCATGCAAATGGAAACCAAAAGAAAGCTTGGGTAGCTTTTCTTAGACTGTCAGACAAAAATTGTAATAAAAAGCCCTGGCCATGTGTCTTGGTTGGAGCACTGTCCCATGTACCAAAAGGTTGGGGGTCTGATTCCCAGTTGGGGTGCATATAGTAGGCAAATGATTGATATTTCTCTCTTACATCAATGTTCCCCACCCTACTATTCCCCACCCCTGTTCTTTAAACATATCCTTGGGTGAAGATTAAAAAAAAAAATTGTAATAAGAAACAAAGTCATTATATAATGACCTTTATAAATATTTATGCATCAACATATAGCACCTAAATATATCAATTAAATATTAACAGACAAAAAGGGAGAAATAGACAGCAATCTACATATATAAAAGCCTAAGCAATGTCCAACCATTAAACCGATCGCCTGGTAGCTATGACGTGCAATGACCACCAGGGGGCAGACACTCCAACCAGTAGAGGAGAGAGCACAATTTCTTGCGGAATCTGCCAGGGGTTAGGTTGCTGCTGGGGCACTGTCAGCCCTGAATCTGCTTCACCTGCACCGTGAACCCAGAGAGGTCCGTTGGCCTGGCCTGTGGGGATTGGGCCAAATCCAGTTCTCTGACATTCCCTGAGTGGTCCCAGATTGCGAGGGCACAGGCCAGGCTGAGGGACCCCACCGGTTCACAGATCCGTGCACTGGGCCTCTAGTACAATATTAGGGGACATTAATTCCCTACTTTCATCAATGGGTTTAACATCTAGATAGAAAATCAATGAGGAAACTTTGGAGTTAAGTGACAAGTTAGAGCAGAAGAATGTAAGAGACATTAACAACATTCCACCCCAAAACAGCAGAATAGACATTCTTCTAAACTGCATGGGGATCATTCTCTCCAATAGTACATATTTTATGCCATAAAAGACAACTTAATAAATGTAAGACGATTATTATTATCAAGAAAAAATTATATCAAGCATCCTTTTGACCACAAGTGTATGACAATAAAAATCAATTACAAGGAGAAAACTGGAAAATTTATAAATGTGTGGAGATTAAGCAGCATGCTCTTAAACAATCATTCAAAGAAAAAATCAAAAGAGAAATGGAAGTAAAACATACCAAAACTATGGGAAGTAGTAACGTACTTCTAAAGGGAAGGTTTATGGTGATAAATACCTATAGTAACAATTTTAAAAATCTCAACCTAAATCTATACCTCTAGGATGTAAAAAACAAAAACAAACAAAAAACAACAACAACAAACTAATCACAATGGTATTAGAAGTCAGGGAATAACAAAGATCATAGCAGAAATAAATAAACTAGAGACTAAAAAGACAATAGAAAACATAAATGAAACAAAAGATAATTAAAATAGACAAACCTTTAGCTGGCCTTCCCAAGACAAAAAGAGAGAGGACTCATAAAATTAGAAATGAAAAAGTTGTTAAAATTGATATCAGCCAAAACCGGTTTGGGTCAGTGGATAGAGCGGACTGAAGGGTCCCAGGTTCGATTCTGGTCAAGGGCATGTACCTCGGTTGCGGGCACATCCCCAGTAGGAGATGTGCAGAAGGAGGCAGCTGATCGATGTTTCTCTCTCATCGATGTTTCTAACTCTCTATCTCCCTTCCTCTCTGTTAAAAAATCAATAAAATATATTTAAAAAAATAAATAAATAAAATAAATAAATAAATAAATAAGAAAAAATAAAAAATTTACTTTGCTCATATATTCAATTTAATTTTGCTCTGGCACTTTCATTTTATAAAGGAACCTACTCAATATATTTTTTCAGACATTTTTCAGGAAGTAAATTAATTGTAGTTATCTTTTTTATGGATGCAAAATGCCCTGTTTGGGTGGGAGGGTCTCTTTCTAAAAAAAAATTGATATCAAGTACAAAGGATCAAAGAAATTACTATGAACAATTATATGCCAACAAATTTGGACAACAGAAGAAATGGATAAATTTCTAGAAACAAATATCCTCTCAAGGCTGAATCATGAATAAATATAAAATTTAAGCAAACCAATGACTAATAAATAAATTGAATCACTTATCAAAAACCTCCCAGCAAACAGAAGTCCAGGACGAGATGGTTTCACTGGGGAATCCTACCAAACACTTAAAAAAGAATAAATATCAATTCTTCTCAAATCCTTTAAAATGTTAAAGAGGAGGGAACACCTCTACACTCATTTTACAAGGCCAGGCTTGACATGGTACCAAACCAGACAAGGAGACTACAAACAAGAAAAATAAGGCCAATATTCTTGATGAACATAGATGTAAATATCCTCAACAAATTAAATGAAACAATGCATTAAAAGGATCATATACCATGATTAAATGAGATTTATTCCAGCGATGTGTCTGCAAATAAATCAATATACTACATTGACAAACTGAATGATAAAAATCATGTGATAATTTCAACAAATACACAAAAAGCATTTACCAAATCTAACATGCTTTTTTTTTTTTTTTGCTGCAGATTTAAAAGCATTGAAATAATTTTTCATATTGGGAATATTGACAGGGTCAAGTGACATGATGGCTTTGGTTTATAAAACACAGTAACACATGAACAAGGGAGGAGAACACCATTCCTTATTCTTAGTGTCAGCTAGGTGGCATGTTATGGCAGTGAAAACTTTGTGATGTAACACAGTGTTGTGGAGAAAATCAGAGGCAACGAGAATGTGTTCGGTTGAAGATATCAACTTGGCATTCTGGCGAAGCCAGTGCAGTCCCTGCCAGGTGTAACGAACTAGATCTGTCATGATGCTTGCATTAAAGATGAGAGGACCCTTTACTTTATCCAGTTCAGCAAAGAATTCTGTTTGTTCTTTGGAAAGCTGCTCAGCTGGGTTCCACATTTCTGTTTGGTGAAACTCTAAACAAAGATCGGATTGAAGGTACATTCCTCAACATAATAACAGTCATACATGACAAGTCCACAGCTAATAATATCATATTCAATGGTAAAAAGCTGAAAGCTTTTCCTCTAAGATCAGGAATAAGACAGGGATGCCTACTCTCACCACTATTATTCAAGATAGTACTGCAAGTTCTAGACAGAGCAATTCAGCAATAAAAAGAAATAAAAGGCATCCAACTTGGAAAGAAAGAAGTAAAATTGCCTTTATTTGCATAAGACATGGTCTTATATTTAGAAAGCCCTAAAACTCACTATAAAACTGATAGAATTTATAAATTTAATAAAAGTCCAAGATACAAAGTCAATATACAAAAATCAGTTGCATTTCTAAACACTAAGATTGAACTATCAGAGAAATTAAGAAACTCCATTTACAATTGCACCAAAATGAATAAAATACCCAGGAATAAATTTAACCATGAAGGTGAAAGACCTGTATACTAAAAAAAAAAAAAAAAAAAATACTACAATACGTACAACATAAACCACAAACATCTCAAATCGCCAAAGCAATCTTAAGACAGAATAAAAGTGAAGGCATCACACTTCATGCTTTCAAACTGTATTACACAACTACAGTAATCAAAACTGGCCCACTATCGCATACTATGCACAAATCAACTCAAATAAGCAAATGGGACTTAAAAGATATTGTACAGTAAAGAAAATTATAGATAGATAGATAGATAAGTAGATAGATAGATCTTATCGATAGGTAGATAGATAGATAGATAGATGATAGATAGATAGATAGATAGATAGATAGATAGATAGATAGATAGATAGATAGATCTCCATCTCCTCAATCTACTGAATGGGAGGGAATATTTACAAGTCATATATCTGATAAGGGGCCAGTACCCAAAATATAAAAAGAACTCATAAAACTCAGTATCAAAAAATAAATAATACAATTTAAAAACAGGCAGAGGATCTGAATGCGAGGGGTCTTGATCCAGCATCAAGAAGGGTTCAGAAATCTGGAGAAGGGGCTGTGCATAAATTAAATAAGAGTCCAGAGACAAAACATAATTTTGAAAGGCATTTGGGGGTCAGAGGAGCCTAGCTAAAGAAACTAAGATCTCCTTGTCTCAGGAGGACCCCTTGCTATTTATTAACACAAATTGTCCTAAGGCAAGGTGGAGATATACACTTCAAAGGGTAGGGTTGGGGACAGAATCCATTGTCAGATTGGAAGAATTTGCCTCTGGCTGTTCAGGTGTTTGGCCAGTAGGAGGCAGTAACATGTAGATTAAGATGCCCTGAGCTGTCTGGCAGCAAGCAATCATCCCTTTTCAGGTTTGAGGAAAGGCCCTTGCCACTCCAGATGATTCAGCCCTTGCTGACATGCTGGAATTGGCTTCCGGCATCTGAATAAACATATTTTCAAAGAAGACATATAGGTAGCCACCAGGCATATGAAAAGAGGCTCAACGTCACTAATTAGGAGTGACACTAACATGCAAATCAAAACCACAGTGAAAATCAACTCATACCTATTAGAATGGCTATTGTAAAAAAAGACAAGAGAAAATAAATGATGGCAAGGATGTGGAGAAAATTTACATTTTGGGGAATGTAAATTGGTGCAGCCACTGTGGAAAACAGTATGGGGGTTCCTTAAAGTTTTTAAAAATAGAGCTACAGTATTATCCAGAAATTCTACTTCTGGGTATTTATCCAAAGAAAATGAAAACACTAACTGGAAAAGATATATACACTCCTGTATTCAGTGCATCATTATTTATAGTAGCCAAGATATGGAAACAACCTAAAAGTTTGTATAAATACTAGAATTTCATTCAGCCTTTAAAAAATCAAATCTTGTCATTTGCAAAAAAACAACAACATGGATGGATCTTGAGGCATTATGCTAAGTGAAATAGACCAAGCAGAGAAAGACAAATACTGCATGGTATCACTTACTATATACAGTGGGGCTTTGACTTACGAGTGTCCCGACTAACAGGTTTTTTGAGATAGGAGCCATCTCTCGGCTGATTTTTTGCTTTGAGTTGCGAGCTAAAATTCGGGTTATGAGCCAGCTTCAGATACCCCACCGCTAGTTGGCGCAGCGAACGTCACAGTGAACACCATGACATCAGCCCAGCATCATGTGTCTCACTCGTTCACTTTTTGATTTGACATACGAGTAATTTGAGTTATGAGCTCCGTCACAGAATGAATTAAACTCATAAGTCAAGGCCCCACTGTATATGGAATCTCAAAAAAAAAAAAATTTCAAACTCAAACAAAATTGCTGCCCAGTGCTGAGTGAATGGGGAGAGGTTGATAAAAGTGTAAGGCCTGAGGATCCAATAAAACATGGTGACTATAATTGATGACAATGTTGGTAACACTGTAAAATTGAAATTTGCTAAGGGAGTAGATATTAAATATTCTCACCAAAGGAAAATAAATTAGTATGTGAGGTAATGGCTGTGTTAATTATCTTGGTAGGAGCAATCCTTTCATAATCAAGTCACCACAATGTTTACTTTAAATATCTTGCCATTTTATTTGTCAATTATAATTCAATAAAGCTGATTTTTTTTTTTTTTTGGAAAAACAACAACGTTGTTTTCATATTAAAAACAATAAAAATATGAGTAATTAACAAATGGGTGAAATTTAAAGCTACAGGGCTGGATTAGAACACTTAGGAAGAAAGTATAAATAAAGAAGAAAATACGAGTGAGAAATAACCCCTGGAATAATCTAACATGGAGAGATTCTGAAGAAAAGAAGCTGAAAAGAGTAAGAACCACAAACAAGTGTGGAGGAAAGATGCATGAGAAAATATTTCAAGGAGAGAATATTTATTGTATTTTGTCAAATGCTCCTGAAAAGTCAAATAGGATGAGGACTGAGAATTGATCATTTTTTAACTGTCTCTTTAGATTTAGGGCCTATCTTTTAAAAATGAAATTTCCCTTAATAGATTCTTTTTCCTCAAAAATTCTGTTAGACGAACAAAAGAGTTCTGCCTCATAATACAATTCAAGAAAGAAATTTTACTTATTTATTGGGTAGCAATCACTGTATTAAGCCCTAGTGAGCAAAGAGTCAATGTCCTATTCTCTGGGAGCTCAGAGTCTTTGTATAAATATTCTGAATAGAATTTTTCCTTAGTTAATTACTTTTGTACTCACATACTTACATAACATTTTTGTTAGTGGAAGATGAACCTTGGGTTAGTAAATTCTTAAATGATGTTTAGAAAAATAATTAGATATGAGGGTTTTCTATTAAATTCAGCATATTAAAAGGAATGAAAGGATATAGAAAATGTTACAGAATACAGAACTTTGGAATAAAAGATAAATAATAATGTTGCATTTGTAGGGAACGTAATGAACCACAACTAGACATTGGGTAATCCAAATGAGTATATGCATTACCTACATTCATGGTTTTCTAAACAAAACTTGATAGCTTAGCCCCTGTTTAAGATATATGCTTCAGAGTGTCCTTTCATTTATGGTTCAAATACGTTATTCTTTTTATTTTAATTCTTGATGGAGGTCCAGATGCTACATGTCCATATGGTATGTTCACCTTTGAAACTAGATGTAAGGGATATGGAAGATAGAAGTTCACTTCTCAAATTTATTTATTTTACCAGTCCCAAAATTTGCCTAATTGCGCATAATCACTAAAAACATAATTCTCGGCAATTATAAAACATGCTGTTAAATTTTATTTTTATTTCTTGTATTTATAAATATATGGGAACACTTAATCCTATGAAAGTTTGTTGTTTTTTAATTTAGAAATTGATACATAACTCAAAATAGCATTGACTATTAAAATATTTTCTTTCATTATCATCAGAATCTACAATAAAATTATAAAGCATTCTAAATGGTACTAGGGAAATTTCTTTATCCTAAATCACTGAACAATAAAATCTAGGAGAATGTAATTTATTTGGACTAAGAGACATTTTATAAGGTGAGTTCAGAAGTGGACTAAACCCGGGTGCTCTGAAAGATGTCTTACTAAATATTTTTCAGGATTTTTCTTTTTCCTGTTCTTTCCAACAGGAGGATTATACAGACTGTGGTGGTGCCTCTGGATTAAATGCCTCCCTGTGGTCCATCATTGGAATCCAGTTTGTACTTCTTTGGCTTTTATCTGGCATCAGACACTGCCAGTTGTGACCTCCCAAAACCAAATCTGCATAATTAAACTCCAGACCCTGCCTAAACATGAGTCCTCAACTGCAGTAACCTAGGGTCAACCTCGGATCAGCAGAACATTAGCTGGGCCCACAACATGGCATAAGTCTAAGGCGCAGACTCATAACGCACCCACTGGCTGCATGTCAGGGTGCCAGATCCTGAAACTTGTCTGAATGTTGCATCATCCATGTATAACATCAAAGCAAAATTCTGTGCGTGCTTTCCTGGAAAATTTGAAAGTTTGTTGTTGCATTGTTGGTGATTACTTGTAAAAGGGCTCCCCACACAACTGTTTATGACTCATACAAATTGTCTTGATTTTGACCTGGAATTTGACTTGCTGCAATCCTTGTTCTTTTACCAAGAAAACCTCTAGGGGGAAAAAAAGTCTTGTGTTGTTTTTTGGGTTTTTTTTGCCTTTACTTATTCTTCTGTTAACCATTATTTCCTGCTTTGAGTAGTTATTACTGAAATATGTATATATAGAGAGAATTAACATTGATGTAATCTGTTGAAATAGAAATAATGGCTAATTTTCTATAAAAAAAATTTGCCATGAATAAAATGCCTTATGAAGAATGGCTTCTCTGCCAAAAAATATAACACAGATGATGACTAATTAAGTTTTGGTGGGGTAATAAATTGGTTGTTTGAAAATAATAACTAAGAAATTATTATACTAAAGGTGCTTGAGGGTAAAATTTGAATATGTGACGTATTTCCTCATAAATGTAAGCCCTTACTAATTGCTTCAGTGTACTGGTCCTTTGTTCACAGTAGAGTTATGTAGTGCTAGCCAGATATTTCAAAATGCTCTAAAAAAGCTTGTTGGGGCAGGGGAAGATGTTTTTTCTTGTGATAAATGAACTTTGGTTACCAAGGGTATTTTGCATGATGCTGCTATTTTAACTTTCAGTTTGTTTTTCTCTTAACTGTATAGTCCATTGAACAGTTAACCGAGTGACATTATTGTTATGTAAGAATCTGAACCTTGCAGTGTAATGCACCTAAGTCATCTTTAAAAACATTGTTAAACTACTCTGAATATACTGTGCAATGTAAATGCTGAATGACTGGGTTAGATAAATGGTGAAATGGGAATTGATGGATTTTATACAGATTCGTGCTTTTGCCTGAAAGCCTGTGTACAGATATTTTACGTACATAAATCAGATTTGACACATTTATTTTTTGAAAGCACATATATGTTCTCAATGAAGATTCATCCTAGGTTTCCTCTTTGTTCGTTTGAATAGTGGCACCTACAATCCAAAAATTTCTGCTGCTGTTGCTGCTGCTTTGTCCCTCCATTTTCAATGGTCTGATCACTTGACCACAATTTCCATGCAGATTGATAAGGGTTTTACAATAATCTGAACAAATAGGAAACCTTGAATCTATATGTTATGCATATGAATACTTGATGATGAATAATCAAAATTGTTTTATACAGCCTCATTGGTGAAAATCGTTAGCATAGTAAATCAAATATTTCATTATAGATGAATATGGAAGCCGAATATTACTTATACTTTAAAATTTATTTTCAAGAGTAAACAGTATTTGAAGAAAGGGTGAAAACTGAATGTGTAACTCTAGTTGTAGTGAGTAATTCTGCTGAAGGTTGGAAGTATACAGATATTTTTCATGGTAAAATGCACTTGTTCTTTTTTGAACATGCCAAATATTGGTGTGTGTATATGCTGGGAATTTTCTTATATATCCTTTTAAAGTCAGAATCTTATTAAGATTATCCAGCATGCTTTAATATGCTCCATATAGCAAAGATATAACAAATTCTTTAGCATAGCTTAAAGGGTATATTTGTTTTGTCTTTAGCTTTGCATACATTTGTAATACCATCCTACCGCCAATATACCCTAGGTACTATTTGTGTACATTTCCTTATTTAAAATATTTTTTTATTTAAAAATGGTGGGATTGGGAAATAGATTCACTTTGCCAACTATTGTTCTAAGAGTCTACATCAGTTACCATTTCTAATGCATTGTGATTTTGTAGTCTCATTTGTAACTGGTATTGACATTTTAGAAAACACCAAAGTGATTTAAAAACAAAAAGTGGAATTTCTCACTCTAGAAATGTTTAAATCATGTTGTTTGTTAATTAAATATTTAAAACTTATTGTTAACTTTTGCTAGACTATTTTAAATCAAGAAAGTGTTGGGAGGGGGTATCAAAATATAAAATTGTTAGTTTGTGTACATAAGCAACACATTAAACAATGGAATTGCTTCCAGCATACAACAGACTACCTTAAAATTATCTTTAAAATCTATTAAATATATTTTCATGACTAATGTCACTGAAATAGTATGTATTCATCGACTACATTATTGTATTAATGACAGTTAAATGTGGCATCTCTTGGCAGGATCCTATTTGATTTCATTTGCCATCAAAATATATTTAATGCATGAGTCTTGCTATGATCCTTTATTTTCTGCTATACAATATACTAATATATTATGACAGCCACATACATGATTATAAATTGGGTAAGAATGTGCTCTGACTAAAAATTGTTCTGGGTCCTAATACTTGTCTTCATGCCTTTTGCATACTTACTTTTCTGTAAGACAATAACACTCATCCCATCAAATTTTTATCTTTAATTTCAGATTTTTCTCTGAGTTCTAATTGTTGTCAAAAACTTAAATTTTAACCTATTATATATATTGAGTTTCAAAGACTGAACAGTACAAGAAATCAAGAAAAAAGCTTTTAAACTCTTCATTTGTGCAATACTCATACAGCTTTAATGTAGTTTGTCATTAAAACGAATTCAAATAACTCTTGCATTGGTGTTGAGTAACAGGAATAAATTTTGCATTAATGGTTTTCTTCATTTGAACAACCAGCATTACTGCCAAACACCAATCGTGGTCCATATTTGTAACAGGTTTTTAATATGACATAGTTAGCAAGTTTGATTGAAGAGATTTTGAGGTCCTGGACCTGTAAGATTTTAGTATGATCTTTTTTCATGTTTCTAATGCTTCAAGCATTATTGCTTAACTTGGAAAACAAAAACATAAAAACGGAACAGTGTTGCTGCCATTTGTAAGTTTTCTTGTAATATTCCTTTTATTGACTTTAAAACGGGCCTTACTGGATTCAAATAGGCAGTATCCCTTTTAAGTGACCTTTCTGACCCAAGTGTTACTTGCTTATTTGATGCTCTCTTGTATTTTCCATCTCATTTAAATCTTTCCCTCCACCAAAGCTGAAATTCTATGTCTTAATTTAAAACTCTAAACTATTCCATTGATCATGTTACTTGACATGAAAATGTCCAGAGATACAGAGTTTGATTCAGTGAAACAAGTGTAGTGACTTTGTTTTATAAAAAAGTGTAGAATAGAAGGATGATTTCACTTCCCCCAATTTCAGATACTTTATTGTAATCGGAATGTTGTTTTCCTCAAAGCAGAATGTTAATATTGCTAATAATCCATGTGCATTGATGTAAAGAGCAAATCAATATAACTCATGTATCAAGTGTTGGGAAAAATCCAGAATTTCAAAAACTTAGACAACCCTTACCAATAGTTTCATGTACTTTGTTTATATAGCTCACATAATTCACTCAGAGAAATTCCTCTGAGACTAATGGGATACTGTCTCGTATAGATGCCAATTGAGTTTACAGTGTGACCTGACAAAGCTATCATTTTTGTTGTGCTGTATGATTGTTGGATCATGCTTTTTAGGATGTTTTTATTAAAATGCTCAGTGTGCATCCATGCAAAAGGCCAAGTGGCTTTGTGAACAAAAGATCTTTTCTCCCATTTATTATGTTCTCTTGACACTTTTGTGGAAATTAAGTAGCCTGATAAAAACATTTTGTAAAAATTTGTATAATAATGTTATAAAAATATTTATAATCCCAGAAAATGTTGTGTTAAATCTTGTGCAAAAACAGTATATTCAGAATAAAAGTTTATCATTTAAAGTCACGACAGTTTGAATTATTTAATTACTTAAAATCCTGTTGAAAAAGACTGGTTTCTATCATAAATATATTTTAAGAAAGCCACCTTCCTGTAGAGATAATTCTAGATTTGGGAAGCAAAAGCTGAGATTGCAAAGTACTTCTACAATTACAAACCTCAACTCACGAATAAACAAATGTACTTGCTTAACTCTGACACTTATCATGTGCACTTTTGCCATCAAGGCATTTAGAAACTTATTAAATCAGACTTCCAATTTCTATAGTAAAAAAGCCCACAAAAATTCTAGGCAAAAATGTTTCCAGGTTTCTTTAAATACCTTCGGAAAACAGTTTGAAGGAAAATTGTTAAAATATCTGAACAATGCATACCTTTTATTACATCTGATTAATCTAAACATATAAAAGCCTAAACGACCAAATGACCAGACGACTGGTCGCTATGACACACACTGACCACCAGGGAGCATCTGCTCAATGCAGGAGCTGCCCCCTGGTGGTCAGTGCCCTCCCACAGCGGGAGCACTGCTCAGCTGACCAACAGGGCTAGACACAGGGTTCATGACTGGTGAGCGCCACTGCTGAGGCGTGAGCCTCTCCCAATCAGGACTGTCTGGGCACGAGCCCACTGGCAGGTGCAGCGGGGCTGGGATGAGGGGGAGCAGCAGGTGGCATTGGACTGCCAGTTTTGGCCCAATCCCCGCAGGCCACGCCAAGGGACCTCACTGGTGCACGAATCCGCGCACCAGGCCTCTAGTATTTAAAAATTCCTGCTATTTTATGCCAGCTAAGACAATGAAGTTTATAGAGTTTAAACACACACACACACACACACACACACACACACTAGATTCCTTTTACATTGATACCAGCTTACCACCTGCCACCCTGTGCTCATTGAATAATAAAGTAAGAAGCCTGATATTGCGTGGAACCCAGTATAATGTCAGCCACTTTTCTTTCTGGGGACTTCCATGAGAGAGCAAAAAAGACCTACATGTGAGAGCAATGTGGTATGTAGGTACCAAAGTTGGTGGTTACTAGAAAATTTGACTCTTGGTTTATGATCAAGGCATTTTAACAGGAAAATCCCTACCTCAAAGTGTAAGGTAGATAACATTTGATTTTTGAACATCTGGCTCCATTTTGTACCAATGTATCTCCTCAATCAATCCTCTCCCCTCATTTCCTCTATCAATCATCTTGGTGCCACCACCCCCTAAACCCCGCCTCTTCCCTGGGGACCTTGTTTCATCAGTTCTTTCCTAAGCATATCCAGTCCTCCCTTTCTGCAGGCTCACTTCCCTCTGCCTGCAAACACATTCAGGACACCTCTTCTTAAAACAGCAAAATCAAACATCAACTGCTGCCCGTTAGCCCTATTAATTACTGTTATACACCTAGAATTAAAATATTCCTTTCTATATGTACGGACACATTTTGGTAGTCTCTTTGCAACATACTCAACTAGGCCTTAGAATTTTAGGTTGGAAAGTCATATTGTTATCTCTGACCTTTAGTTTGGACTACCGCTGAAAAAGTTTAGTGGCTGGTATAAGGTACTAAGAAAGTCAACATCTTGGGCATCTCTTGATTCTCAAATTATTTGTTTCTTAAAGTGGAGCTATTCATAGAGCACCTCTACAATTTTCTGCAAATTGGTATACAATCAACAATACCATTTATTTAATATTTTCTATTTAAATTGACTAACGTTTTTTTTAAAAATATATTTAAGAGAGAAATTCAACATAACTCAACCAAAGAACTTATATGCATATTTGCATAACCCAAGGACACAGATAACAGTGGGGTAAAGGCCTAGAGAAGGGATGGGAGTGGGGAGGTGGTGAGGTCAATGGGGGAAAAAAGGGACATTTATAAAACTTTAAACAATAGAAATAAATTTTAAAAAGTAAAAAAATGACATTATTGTCATAATTGAAAAACCAATATAATTTGCCATAATTAGTAGGAATGTCACATTAAAATAGGTTTTTTGTATCCTAATAAATCAATCAAACCACTCAGCATATGCCAGTGTCAAATGTGCTAGATTTAACATAACTTCTTCAACATATTTACTGTAATGATAGATTAGGCAGTTTTTGTATTTCCACCACTAATGTTTTAATTGTAAACCTGGACTCAAACATCTTAATAAATTATAATTATTAATTCCTTAAAATAGATTTATCAAAATGCATACTCAATTTTTTTTTTCAAAATGTTGTTTTCTTGGATGCACAATTTTTTTTAAAAAAAAGCTTTACTGTAATCACAATAGTCTTGAGTACCTCAAGACTCTAATATGCCTTTAAAGATTACTTATAACACTTCCACTGATATAAGGATAATGTATAATGAAGCTAGGTTGGAGTAAGATAGCCAATTTCCGGTACTGGGAAGGACTGCTCTTTTCCAGATATTCTCTTTCTTTAATTGTTTAGTTTAAGAAAAACTGATCTCTCCTTTGTGAAATTATGGGATAGCTGATAATAGCAAATTTTAAACATATTTTTCATTGTTTTCAGACAGGAAGAGAGAGAGAGAGATAGAAACATCAATGATGAGAGAGAATCATCGATCAGCTGCCTCCTGCATGACCCTACTAGGGATCGAGCCCACAACCTGGGCCTGTGCCCTGACCAGGAATTGAACCATCACCTTCTGGTTCATGTGTCGAGGCTCAACCACTGAGCCACACGACCTGGGTTAATAACTATTTTAAACTGCAAAATTGTTAACAAACATGTCAGTTGTCATCACTGGTGCTTCAACCCTCCTTTTATCAATTTCAAAATCATACAGATATATAAAATTCCTAAATGTTGTAACACTGCTCTAGTCCTCATTATGAAGGCAGTGTAGCCAATTAGTAACTGCAATCTATTGCTTAGATTCAGACCTGACTTTACCACTTAATAGTTTGGGAACCATGTGCAACTTACCTCTGTCTAAAAGCCTTAGTTTCCTCAGCCATAAAACAGAATAAAAGTAACTCCATTAGAGGGTTGACATGATGACTACATGATATAACTAATGTAAAGCACTGAGCACACTAGTAGGTTCCAGCACTGAGGAAGCACTCAACACTCCATCCATCAGTATCATGAATTATTATCACAATCATTTCCCTGGTCATCACAGTCATTTTTGGCTGGAACTTTTAAGTTCCTAATGTTGCACCTTTTGTCACTTAATGCAGAGAATATCTCTGTTTAAAATCTATGAAAATGTGGTGTATTTTTTCAAAAAGACTGTGTGGACTTTGGAATTAAACAAACCTGGTTTCATCTGTAGCTTTGATTTTTACTTAACAGATTTACTTAATATTGCAGCATAGCAGTACAGTGGGGCCTTGACTTATGAGTTTAATTTGTTCCAAGACCGAGCTCATTAAGGAGCTCATTAACTCAAGTTACTCTATCAGCTCAATGCAAAAAATCGGCCGAGAGACAGCTGGTATCTCAAAACACTCGTTAGTTGGGACACTCGTAAGTCAAGGCCCCACTGTAGCTTTAACTGTAAGTTGTCACAGCAACATTTTCCTGGCAGTATTTGGGCCAAATCCTAATAATATGGCACTGGCAGAAAATAGGTACTTAATAAATATAGCCAACATTTAGGAAAATAAGTACCCAATCTCCTAATAGCCATAGCCCTTGTATTGCCAGAATATCAAAAATGCTTCTAGTAATCAAACATTTGGTAGATTTTTATTAATATTTCCATCTCAATTGAACAAGTGGTTAGGTTGTCACATGTCCTAGAGGCTTTTTATTCTCTAATTTAGCATTCATTCTACCTAGTACTACCTCATGTCAAATTGAGAAAACCTAATGGAACACACCAATCTGCATATCCCAGATTTCTTCATCTGTAACTCAAGAATCTACTTCTAAATTTTAAAAATTACTTTAGAATTCTGGAATTCAGATAACATTATAAAAGGGATCTAGTCATAAGGATTGGATTGGAATTAAGAATCAGAGTTCTGAGATTAGCAAAAGTGAACCAAGCAAAGTTATAGAAAAACTAGCAAATCAGACGCATCATTTTTAAAGTATAAATATTTTTTAAAACTGCAAAAATAGGGCTCAGGATCAAGTTTTATTTAATGTTTAATACTGAGCCATTAAGCTACCAATAGGGGACTTTTATATTTCCCTAAATTCTGGGGTCAGCAGAGCCTCACAGAAGACATCAGGGGGCTGTCAATTGATAGGAAGGAAGCAAGACAACAATCTAGCCACTAGCTATGATGAGAGGTGAAATGAGTGGAAAAGAACAACAATGTTTGATTTTTAGAAGTCAGAATTCCAAGTGTCAGCAGGGCCACACTTCTTCCAAAAGCCCTGGGAGAAAATCCTTCCTCGCCTCTTTGAGCTTCTGCTGGCTCCAGGCATTCCTTAGTTTGCAACAGCATCACTCATCTCTGCCTCTGTCTTTTCCTTCTCTGTCTCTCTTAAAAGGATTTAGGGCTGGGAAGACCCTTTTTCCAAGTAAGTTTACATTCACAGGTTTCAAGGTTTCGGACTCAGCCCTATCATTTTGGGAGACATAATTCAACTAGCTACACATAATGCATTTGGCACATGTGTGAAGACTGCTTATTAGGCTTATGATGAGTTCACCAATTTCCATCCCCAGCCTTGATTTTTCCATTTTTTCTAGATGTGTATATCCAATTTGATGTGTTAGAGGCCAGTGTGTTCCACCGGAGTGTTTAATAGGTGTAGGAGAGGTTATGGTGCAACATCCAGATACCTATGTTCAAGACTGAGGCACTTATTCTCCCATTTTCCAGGAGGGTTGACTGGGGCTCACAGCTAAGTCCCTTCCAGAAATCACCTTGGGGTGAAGGAGCTGCTTTGTGCCTCCAAGGGGATAGATGGGGAGGTTACAAAAACTCGGAGCACTTGCCTTAACTCAGTCCGTCACTGAGGGGGTCATCCAGAGCTTCCCACAAAATGGCTAAGAACTCTGTTACAACTGTCTGACACACGCTCTTCCCCTGCACAATCCTGCTCCCTTCCTGTTCTCATAGGTATTACTCCTAAGAACACTTTGTGATAAACCACTTATATACATGTCTCCATTTTGGAGTCTACTTCCCATAGAACCCAACTCTGTAGTTGTGTAGGAAAACAACTCTTATTGAATGTACCCTCTACCACCTCAAGTTCCCTCCCTTCCACCAAAATGGTTCCACCCCCCCCCCCCCCCCCGCCCATCCCAACACAGTAAATGGCAGTATCATCCACAGAGCTCTCAAGCCAAAAACCGAGGAATCACTATACTTTATGATCTTTTCTCTTACCAAGATCCTATTTGAGCAAGGCGAAGCAGTTTTACTTCTAAATTATATTGAATATCTATATCCTTTTTTTTTCCATTTTCATCACCAAACCTCCTAGTTGACCCTCATCTCTCCCCTGAACTATTTCTGAGTTAGTAGTATTTTTATTCTGAGTGATGTACTTAACCTTTATTAGCCTCCAGGAAATGAAGAGAACAACAGTATTGATGCCAAATTTAGTTTTGGCTGCCCGCTGCTTCGAAAGCCAATACTTGAGAGACAGGTGCTTAGTGTCAGGAAAACTGGTTTATTCGAGAGCTGGCAGCCTGAGAAGATGGGGACTCTTGTCTTAACATCTCGCTGCAGGCAGAAGTTTTTATAAGGAGGGGAATTTAGTTGAAAAAACTATATTGATGTTGAAGCTTCCCTTGGACTGAACAAAGAGACCATGAGGAGAGGGTTTGAAAAGTCCTCTGGGTAACAGACCAGTACAGTCCATTCTGATAAGGACCTTGAAACTGGTCAAGCAATGATCTGGTGTGCACCACCCTGTTTTTCATCATCCTGGTTTTACAACATCCTGGTTTTATGGTTGAAGTTAGGAAATCTCCTGGAGCTAGAATGCCTGAAGGCCAGAATTTGTGTCTTTTGAAGTTAGTTCCTAGAATTCTTATACAAACATGTTGTTTATCTACGAGCTACATATTAGAATCAGCATTTACAGAAACAATGTCCAAAGAATGGTGGGGTTGCTTACAATACCAACATATACTAGTACCAATATTATAGAATTGTTGTGATCAAATAGGTTAATAAATGTAGAAGAGTTAATAATACTTGGTTTATAGTAAGTGCTATAGTGTCGTCATTATAAAGATCCAATTTAACTAGGTTACCTCTTATGGTGGGAAATGGAAAGTGCATACAACTGAACGAGGATAATTATCTGTGGATTTCTCCATTGGTTCTCTTTGTCCTCACAATCAAACGATAATCTTTTTTGCACATAATAGCACCATATCATTCCCTATGGTGGGATTCCAGGATTTATGTTATTTTAAGATATTCAATACACACATATAATAATGAAGTAAATGTTATATAAAATAATATTTTTTCTAAATATCACAGCCTTTGTTACTTATCTGAATGGCTCTAATTCAAAAATAAGCAGTCCAGATTCTGCCAAAAGTGCATTCCAGGAGCATACTGTGGGGTGATTATTTCCAGTACATGACCTTACCCCTGTCATGAATCTGCTTACTGGTTAATTTCTTTTAAAATTCCCATATACGTAGAAAAATACATATTTGGCTCTTAGTCTCTTCTTGTTCATCCCTTTCCATTCTTAGTGATGACTAAATGGGAAATGATTTCTCAAGTTTCTCTAGCATTGTGGTTAAAATGTGGTGTTCAAAACTATGAGACATGGGCCTCTGTGTGTGATCTAATACCAAGCATTTCCCTAGATAAAATGGATATTCATAGAATGAATTAGGTTACTATACATCCTTTAACATGACAATGGCAGTTTAATAAGTTTAACAAGGGTCATAAGATATAAACTCAATTTTAAATTTAAAATCATGATTAAGTATATCATTTTTAAGCCATTCTACTATTAACAGAAGCAGGGTAATAAGATATGTGAACAAATAAGGTTGCTTCGTTTGTTTTAATATAGCCATGAAAAAGCATCTGTTAAAGTTTACTAGAACTTAGCCATGCTCATTTCAAAAGCACATTCTTTAAAAGTTAATAAAATATGTTATATTCTCTCAATCTAGTTGAAAAAAAACCTATATTAATGGTGAAGCTTCCCTTTGCCTGAACAAGAAAAGAGCTGCCAATTCCTGTCATGTCCTACTCTGTATTTGGGGTGCAGAAAATGTGAGCAATTTGGAAATAAGCATGGCAAGGATTACAAAATATTTCTTGAAATGGCATAGATCTTCCATGTCAAGAAGATCCTATTAGTATTTAGTTCTGATATAGGCCAATGGACAGGAGGCAATTAAAACAATAATCAAGTAGAGAGGTTTCAGCCATTCTGTTACTTGGACCCAAAGAACCCTAAATGAAACAACTGAACAAAAGTTAGCCAGGATTCCAGATACGTGAGCAAACCATTTACTAAGTAACTGATGTCAGAAGAGGGGCTGGATAGGGAAGAGAAATAATGAGTGCATTAGAAAAGGTTGAGTTTTATGTGCCTATGAGAAAACAATGTGTAGAGTGGCTATAGAATATGAGTGTGTATCTCAGCAGGAAAATCCAGAAGGAAAACTCCAGATTTGCAGTTAATATATAAATAGCACTTGAAATCATAAGTTTTGATGTGGTGGGCCAAAAAATAAAAAGTTAGAAATAAACATGTACTTAGCCTAATGAATCTTGTGACCCCTCATCTTTCTTTTACGCCAATTTTATTTATTCAAATGTCTTATAATTATAGATAATAAAATTTTAAAAGGATATAACAGATGATTTAAAGAAAGGTATTAATTTGCATGTATGTGCCCAAATAATGTCTTGCTTCTTAGGTAAGTTTTTTAATAAAACTATGTCTAAGGTTTTAGATCATGTTTAAAATTAAGTCTGATTAAGTAGAAATTTTCTCACTTTCCTATGAAGGAATTGAATGTTTCACACTTAGATGGCAGAGCATGAAAACTAGAATCCGAAAAGGGAAGTAGAAGAGGTGGGGAGGGTGGGTAAAAGAAAGGGAAAAAGGTTCATTTCAATCATCCTCCTATATAGATTTTCTTGCATCTAACAGTTAAATATAATTTCTCCATCTCCTGTACTTCCATAGTTGTTAATTTTTTAAATTAATATTGTATATGCATGTATCCGTATCTTCCTACCCTGATAAATCATATACTTTCTCAAAACAAAGACCAGTTACCTTTGTAATCCCACTGTAATATCAAAGTTTAAAATTCTAATATATTTGTCCCCATAGATCTAGTAAAAACAAACCTAAACTATATTTCTGATTTGTATAAAAGGGTGATCTCAAAGCACTTGAAGTATTTTTTTTTTTTTATCATATACTAGAGGCCCGGTGCACAAAAATTTGTGCACTCGGGGGTCCCTCAGCCCGGCCTGTGCCCTCTCACAGTCTGGGACCCCTTGGGAGATAACGACCTGCTGGCTTAGGCCTGCTCCCAGGTGGCAGAGGGCAGGCCCAATCCCTAGGTGCAGCCCCTGGTCGGGCTCAGAGCAGGGCTGATTGGGGAGCTGGGGCGCCGCCCCCTGTCATGCACAGAGCAGGGCGATCAGGAGGTTGCGATGCCACCCTCAGTCACGCTAAGGGCAGGGCCGATTGGGGGGCTGGGGCACCGTTCCCTGTCACACTCAAGGCAGGGTTGATGGGGAGGTTGCGGCGCCATCCCCTATCACGCACAGAGCAGGGCCAATCAGGGGGTTGGGGCACTGCTCCCTGTCACTCACAGAGCAGGGCCCATCAGGGGGTTGGGGCACCGCCCTCTATCACCCACAGAGCAGGGCCGATCAGGGGGTTGGGGCGCCGCCACTGTCACACTCAGGGCAGGGCCGATGGGGAGGTTATGGCTCTACCCCATCACACACAGAGCAGGGCCCATGGGGGGGGGGGCGGGGTTGGGGGTTAGGGCGCCACACCCTGTCACAAACAGAGCAGGGTGGATAGGGAGGTTGTGGCCCCTCCCCCTGTCACACACAGAGCCGCAGGGAGATCAGGGGGTTTGGGCGCTGCCCCCTGTCATGCTGATCCCGGTGCCAGGATGCCTTGTGGCTCTGCTGATCCCAGTGCTGGGAGGCATATTACCCTTTTACTATATAGAATAGAAACCTGGTGCTTGGGTGGGGGCTGGCTGGTTTGCCCTGAAGGGTGTCTTGGATAAGGGTGGGGGTCCCCACTGGGGTGCCTGGCCAGCCTGGATGAGGGGATGATGGCTGTTTGCTGGTCACACAACCTTCAGGGTGGGGGTCCCCACTGGGGTGCCTGGCCAGTCTGGGTGAGGGGCTGAGGGCTGTTTTCAGGCTGGGACTGAAGCTCCCAACTGCTCCTTTTTTTCTTTTCTTTTTTATTCTGGGCCAGCTTTAGCCTGGCTCCAGCTCTTAGGCCTCCGCTCCTGAAAGCAGGTATCTGGTTTTTTTCGGTTCTATAATCAAAACTCTGTATCAACTCCAGCTCTGAGATCCCAGCTCACTGAAAGCTGGTTTCTGGGGTTTTGTTTAGCTTCTATATTTGTTACTATGTTTCTTAAACTGCAGGCTCAGAGGCCGGCAAGGCAGGCGGGGAACGTTGCAGTCCTCCGTCACTGAAGCAAACAAGCCTCATGTTCAGTTTAAGCTGCCTGGCTGCCGGCCGCCATCTTGGCTGGCAGTTAATTTGCATATCGCCCCTGATTAACCAATGGGAAGGGTAGCGGTCGTATGCCAATTACCATGTTTCTCTTTTATTAGATAGGATTTAGGTGTATCTCAATGTAAGAATAAATCTAAGACTGGAAAAAAGTATTCTGGGTTAAGGTTATAGAAGTCAGATAATACTATAGTCTGCCTCACTCTTTTTGAGATTCCACTGAAATAAACGGAATGAATTGCAAAGAAGGATAAAAGCATAACATTGAGTAGAACAGGAATAAGGGAATGAACATGACTGACCAATAAGAAAGATCCACACTTTTGCTGAAGAGAGAAGTTGCAACCTAAATATGCTATAACAAAAAAGATAGTACATTTTCAGAGAGAAGCTCTAAGAAGCGCTCATCTCAGAATCAGGAGGTATGATTAAGTGTGGAAATGGAAAGTGGAGCTAAAATTCAGTGAAAGTGTAAGTATGAAATAACTGTTGTTAGACACCCATTTACCTTCACTAATCCTGAACAAACAAATCGCAAACATCCACATTTGTTCCCAAGCAAATTAACTGATAGTTTTACAGGACCATGTGGCTAGTGATGACCAAGGAATGATCGGAGAAAGTGATATGTGTCCCTTTTTTGAGCAGATCATTTAATGGTTACAACCACTCCAAATCTCTTTCCATAAATCTCAGACCAGCAGCATTGCCATACTGGCTACACCCAGTGTCAGCCTAAGTCCAGAGTGGAGGCATGGAACAAAGACTCCAGGCTCTACTGTTGTTAAAGTCATACATTTTTTGGTTTGTTTGTTAACAAAACCTAGTCTACTCTTGTTTTGCCTGTCCTCTTAGCCAAAATATTTTGCAGAAAATGGGAAAACCAAACCTTTTCGTGTGGTCATATGTACCCCAGAATTAAGTTCCCATAACTCCAGTATTTGGGGGTTTCTATAAAACAAAGACAAAAGATGAAGGAAAGGAGGAAACAGATTTGATGTGAGACACTTTTTAGAATGAAAGAGCTCACCAAATGCCCATCACTTTAAATTTTACAAGACTCACACTTACACATATTTTAAACTTCAGAACAATAAAAAGAGGAAAAGATATTAAAAACGTCTAAGGACATTTTTACTTTAAAGTCACTCAAAAGGCAATGAGAAAGTGAGTGTCATGAGAAGCTGTGTAATGCTATGAAAGCACATGAGGTCTAGAGTCAGGTACTACAACATACTAACCATGTGCTTTGGACAATTTATTTAACTTGTGCCTCAGTTACTTCAGCTATAAAATGAAGATTATAATAGTTTCCTTTGTGGTTAAGACCTTAAAGTATTTAGAACAGTACCTAGACCTAAATAGTTGTTAAGGAACTATGGCTATAATAATTTTTAGAGCTGCCAAGAACAATCCTGAATGTGAGAAGTCTATAGGGCAAAGAACTCAATTTATAATGTGCTTTAAATTATTGCAGTTACAAAATGAACACAATTAAAAGTGTCCTTTTTCTTCCTAATTGAAATTTGTTTTTAGTTCCTGAATTCCAATTTGTAATTTGTAGTAGAAATCTGGCCAAATAAACAACCTAACATTACATCTTTAAGACCTAGAAAAAGAAAAACAAATGTAGCCCAAAGTCAGCAGATACTTAAGGTTTTAAAAAGGGGCTCTTGGGACTCTTGTCTTCTCTTGCTTCTCTTGTTGACAGAAGGAAGGAGTGGGAATAGGAAGTACCTAGGAGTGCAATTCTGCTCCAAGTGCTGCTCTCTCTCCTTGATAGCTTCCCATCTGGCCTAAGATATTGGTCACTGTCTCCAACAAACAATTGTGTCACCAGGGGGAATAATTTATTGTCTCTGCTTTCATAAAAATGTAGTCTTTGTTCTGAAGTGAAGTTTGGCAGTTCTCCTCCTGTCGATTTGGATTCCACCTTAGTCCTTGTTGCATGTACTTGATTCTCTGAACTCAGCTGTCTCCCAGTACAGCCTGGACTATCCTTCCAGAGACTCAGCTACATACATGGTCCCTTTCCCCCAACTCCACGGTGAACTTTAGCAGGCTCACACTGGCTTTATAATCTCAACCACATTTTGCATCCAACTCAGAAATGTCCTGATCTTCTCCACGATGGTGACAGCCAAGGATCTCTATTTGCACTAAGTTGCAACTTTGCTTTTGCATACGGGACACATCCTAAAGGATATGTAAATAAAGAGTGTGGCTGCAGTGTGAAGATTCTAACTAGATTTAGTGATGAAAGAAATTAGAGTGCTCTATCACAGAATTACTGGAGTATATGGGAGAAAAAGATGAGTTTTTATAAAAATTAGACTAACCTACACTTTAAGCATTTCTGTTGAGAAAAAAAAAAAACACATTTATTTTAGACTCACCTTTTTCAAAGATCTCTACCCCATTGCTCCATTACATATGAAGGTAAAATTGTACTGTCCACTATTTAAACAACTGACATACCCAGTAGTTGAATGAGAGCAAGAGCTCAGTCCTTAAATGTGATCTGATACATGGAGAATATAATCTCAGGCTCTGCTTTTAGCTTTAAAGTCTGTGTGTCTCTGGGATTCACATATAATGTCAATTGAGTATAATTTCCATTGGTTAAAAAATAGTTTAATATTTTATAATTTTTAAATTTTAGATATTTGATAATAAAACATTAAAAATACAATATTTGCTATTAGTTGTTGCAGGCCAAATATAGGATATCTCTTTAAGTCTTTAGTGACTGAAGTATTAACTATATAATGTGATGTGCATGTCTAGTATAGTACCTTAATTTACAGAAATGTGATTTTTTTTAAGAATGGCTTTTTTTAAGCCCCTGTATGTGGATTGATTAGCTTTATTTCCTATATTATTCCTAAAATATAAAATTCCAATTATCAATGACAATTTTTTAAAAAAAGACCTATTGCTTGTTCCTGGATGATTTAAAGAGAAAAAAATAATGTTATGACATATGAAACATTAGTAAGTGGTGGTTTAAGTCACATTTTTGCTATTTTATTTGAAGATCCTTCCAGTCTGAGAGTGTGAAAAAGAATTTGTATTTTGTTTTGAAGCATAGTTGTGGAGACATCGATGAAAGAAAGATTATTTCTTTGAAAAAATTAAGACATCATAATTTCTCATTATCTGATCATGCTTTCTTATAATACCTAAATTCAAGGACATGTGGAATGAAATGCGATCGAGAGTCTATATACGTTACATATTATATTACCAATGTCTAGCTTCAATAAAAACTTCATCCAGCTTCTGTGCCATGTGGTATATGAGTTAGACTCACTTTAATTGACTCCAGCTGTTACTTACTACATGGAATAATAAATCATGATCTTTTCAGCATTGTCTAAAAGGAGATATGTGTACAAAGAGAGAAAAATGTGTAAAAATATAAATAATCACCAATCTATATTTATTGAGTGTACCAAGCCAAGATGTAGAGAAAGAGGGAGATTCTAGAATATGGCAAAGTAAATAATAAACTAATTTAAAGACATTCAGTCATGATGCAAAGAACAGATGTCTAGAAGTCAGTACACCTGGTTTCAGGCCCTGGCTTTGCCACCACTACCCATGTGAGTGATTAAAGTGTGAATTATGCTTGCTCCTTCCAGCCCAGGTAACAGAGAGAGAGGGGGGATAATTTACCAAATTTGAATAGGCTGGTAGGTGAGGCAGGGCGATAATAGAACATCTACCAGGGAGATCCTTCAGAGAACCATGGCCAAAGAAAATTGATATACCCAGGCTAATTTAGGCCTCAATCACCCATGGGTGTCCGTGTAGTGATAGAATGTCAGCCAAAAAGAGAAGAGAAGCAGATTGTATTTTATAGCCAAATAAGATCAGTGGTTCTCAAGCTGACTGCACAGTTGTGGGGCCCACCTCAGACTCATGAAATCAGGTATCTAGGGTTGAAATGCAGACATGTATGGTTGAAATACAGACATGTAAAAAAATTGCATAGCTCCCTGGATAATTTTAATGTGTTGTCAAGGTTGATAACTAGTGGGTTACATGAAAGTTTTGCCCTTGAAGTGGCAGGTCACATGCCATTGGACTGGAGCTGAGTCCCCTCAGGGAAGCAGAGCCCCGGCACTGGGAACAAGGTATGAGGGATGGGGAGAGCTATTACTCCAAAATTAAGATGAGGGACCGGTGGAACCAAGTGGACAGTAGCTCACAAATATAGCTGGTCACACATTTAAGAAGATGACTACACTTAGCCCTTAGTACTAAAGAAAGACCAGAGAGTAGTGGGAGCAGATGACGAGAGAAGCTTCCGAACCTCAATCAGCATCTGAAATTGGTTAGGAGAAAGATAGCCAATCAAATGATGTTTGATAAAACCAGGGAATAAGCAAAAGGCAGATGCTACTCTGCCTTGGTTAGTTCATCAGCAAAATGAGTTTGAAAAATCATCTCTTGGAATACTTTGTGCCCACATCAGTTATCTGCTCCCCTTCAGAGCCTTTTCCCAGGGCATTCCTCTCAGAGTTACACTTCACTGTCTTCAGTACTTCAAAATTCTGCAGTATAGCTCTTTCACAAAGAATTGCAAAACTACCTAATAAAGTTATCATGACACTTCACAAGAGTGATTTCGAATGGTACTATGTAAGTAATACAATGAGAAAGAAAAAGAAATGTGCTTTAAAATTGGAAAGAGTAAAATTATAATTTTTTGATGAACCCTCGAGAATATTATAAACACCAAGTTACATAGTAAAGTGGTAGATGTAAGATTCACATACAATATTAGGAGTCTGCCTATATACAAACAATAAATTAAAAAGTAGGAATAAAAAGATTAATATTTAGCCCTGGCTGGTTTGCTCAATCATGATCTTTTCAGCATTGCCTAAAAGGAGATATGTGTTAGAGCATCGGCCTGCAGATGGCAGGGTTGCAGGTTCAATTCCAGGTTAAGGGCACATACCTAAGTTGCAGATTACCCAGTCCTAGTGGGGGCATGTGCAGGAGGCAACCAATCAATGTTTCTCTCTCTCCCCATTCTCCCTCTTTTTCACTCTCTCTAAAAATCAATGGAAAAAATATCCTCAGATGAGGATGAAAGAAAAAAGATTAATAGAAAATATGGAAAAATAAATAAATGCTACCAAGAAACTTTTAAATTAATAAATGGAAAAATGTTATTTGAGCTTTGGTAGAAATTTTATAATAAAGATGTCAGTTACAACTAAATTAATGTTTAATTGAAAAAAGAAATACAATAGGAATTTATTTTCAAAATTAAACACCTTAACTTTAAAGTTTATAAGGAAAATAATACGTGTAACAATATTACTTTTTTCATAAGGCAAGAAATAAAAACTTTAACAATAAACATGCTGAAAGTCATTAATCATTTGAGAGGTGCAAATCAAAACAACAATGCGGTACCATCTCACACCTGTCAGAATGGCTATCATCAACAAATCACCAAATGACAAGTGCTGGTGAGGATGCGGAGAAAAAGGAACCCTCATGCACTGCTGGTGGGAATGCAGACTGGTACAGTCATTGTGAACAGTATGGAGTTTGCTCAAAAACTAAAAATGGAACTCCCATTTGACCCAGTAATCTCACTTCTAGGAATATATCCCAAGAAAACAGAAACACCAATCAGAAAGGATATATGCACCCCTATGTTCATAGCAGCACAATTTACAATAGCTAAGATTTGGAAACAGCCTAGGTGCCCATAGCAGATGAGTGGATTAGAAAACTGTGGTATATCTACACAATGGAATACTACACTTCTGTAAAAAAACAAGGAATTCTTACCATCTGTGACAGCATGGATGGAACTGGAGAGCATTATGCTAAGCGAAATAAGTCAGTGAGAAAAAGATAAATATCACATGATCTCACTCATTAGTGGAATATAATGAACAACATAAACTGATGAGCAAAAATAGAACCAGTGTCATTGAAGCATCTAACAGACTGTCCAACCTATGAGGGAAGGCGGGGGCTGAGCTCCCAAGGGATCAATAGGAGGACTTGCATGCATTATGAGCATAACCAATAGACACAGACTGGGTGGCGGAAGAGGGCAAGTGCTAGGGGTAAGAATGACTGGGGAGAGGTCAACGTGAGAAAAGGAGACAGATGTAATACTTTAAACAATAAAGAATTTAATAATATTTTGGTTGTATAGAAAAGAACACCAAGGAAAAGAACAGACTATGAAAAAATATCGGATTTTTGTCTAGGTAGAAATTATTTTCTAGATAAAGATATTGTCTAGTAGTGATTCAATCATAAATAAATCACAAATAGAAGTCTGAGGTATGTAGTGTGATTCTGGACTTCTCCATTTCTTTTTTTTAGAAATTCACAAATTAAAACTAGGCATATGGTCAATTTGAAATAGGGGGCATTTATATCATTCATCTGCTTGACTTCCCTTACTAACCCTGACATAACATTACACTTTCTTAAAATACACCATTACGCTTGCACTGTTCTGACCCACATTTGCCATTTTTGACTTTTTATTGAGGCCTCCCTTCCATTGCCCAAAGCTGACCCCTACCTTGGCCTTGCTTCTCCCATCCATCAGTTTTTCAAATACTAATACATTTCCTTCCTGTAGATTCTAAGACAAACAGTAATGCTTCAATCCATTCTATTTAACTGCAACTAAAACTACTAAGCACTTTCATATCTGCTGCTATAAAGAATAATCACAGTCCAGTGTCCTTACATACCAATTCAACAAACTTTGATGACATTACTTTTTATTAGATCTTAATTTCCTTATCACATTATGAAATAATTATGACATGTTTTACTAGAAAATAATCTGATTTCAGAGTTTTAAAAATTATAAGCCTGTGAAGAGTTAACTGTGTGCTATGTGCTATGTGGATTGATTCCATACTTTCAGACCTATTATTAATTTATTAAACACTGAATAGTTTATAGTTTCATAATTCACTGGTATTATCTTAGATGTATGGTATATTCATGAGCTTTGGGGGAAAGACATTAGAATAGCAGTATTTTAAGCCAGAAAATGAAAACACATATATTTTTCTTTTGCTAAAAACATATATCTAGTTGACATTATTTTTTTCTGATGTTCATCCATATGGTTGAGACATAAGTAGCCTTTTAATTCTGATGTGACATGGTACTACATTTTAGTTCAAATTTTTGTTTTCCTGTGAGTACAAATTGCATTTATCTTAACACAGGAGTGAAGCAAAGCTTAAGCTTTACAAAAAGGTTCTTTTTATATTTTACAGTTTATCTACATCATTATTGATAGTTATAGCAGAGAAAATACATTAAACATTCCTCTCCTCTAAGGAAACTGGCAGTCCATACTGTTCATTTAGAAAGGATAGATTTTTGTTCACCTGGAGCATAGAATTTGGCTATAGGCCACTGAAACAGTTTGAAAAATGATCTCTAAAATGTTTAAATTAATAAAGCAACTGTAGTGTATGTATTCATTTTTGTTTCAGAAATGGTTCATTTTACACCCTTTGACCAATGCGGTTAATTTATCACTGAAGTTCATTTTTAATATATTTTAGGAAAGGCATATTGTTTCAACTAAATTATAGAAATAGTAGTCAAGTCATCTGAAAAGTTTGTTTTATTTTTTACACATTCCGGAATAATATTTTTGCCACCAGTTTATCTGGAGATGGAATAATTTTAACTTTTTCACTACAGATTTATTTCATGACCAGCATGAGAAATGCACAAGAAAAGGAGGAGACCTTAGGCCAAGAGGAGGAGCAGGTGAAGGAGGGGTTGGTGAAGGAGGAGTGACCTAGTCAGATAATGGTGTTGATGAGATTAAACAAAGGATATATATAAGACAGCAAACCATTTACCTTAATGAGTGTGATTGCAATTAAGTGTTAAGGACAGAAACCATCCTTGATGAATTAAGCAGGAATTGAGATTAAGTTAGAGCATGCTATGTGGCTAGTGAGCCAAAGTGTTTTCAGTGAATAAGTATAGAAAGATAAAGTTATCAGAGAAGTAGCTTTTATGTTTTATTTCTTGGAATAATATGTATTTTGTCACTCTTGACAGATTTACATTTGAATTGAACAACAAATTCGTGGGAGTAAAATAGCCTCTAAAGATGTATGAGGAAAATTAAATGCAGCAGTTGTCACTAATTTGTATATGAAATTGACATAATCTTTTAATTTTCTAATTTGCAATAGAAAAATTTTCTTATGCAATCTTAATAGTCTCATAATGACAACAGCAAGTATCTGAATTATTTGTCATAACCACACATTATTCAATTATCCCTGCTTCAAACAGATTTTCTTAGAACGATTTATTGTTGATAAATTTTGAAACATTTCAAAATAAGCCACTAACTCAATGAAAGAAATTGTATTTAATTAGAAGGGAAATTAACTAGAAGTGTATCAAACATGAAATTAACCTACCATCAACCACTCTGTTCAGAAATAACATTCTGAGAGCTTGAGAGATTTACTTCCCCTTTGGGAGCATCTGCCATGTGATACAAAGCCTTGAGCTGTGGAAATGACTTTTTGATTGCAGTTATTATGGAAAAATTTGACAGTATTTAAAACTTCACATTTTTCAATGCTGAAGATTAAATGCACTTATCTCTTAGAAAAGAAGCTTGATCTCAAATTTGGACATGGATCTCTATAGTCTATAAATAAGTTATTAAGGAGTTAATATTCTGTAAAGTGCAAATTTTCCCATTCTAATATTAATAAGAACATAGAAACAGTTGCTATGGCATATAGAACATATAATTATTTTCTAATGTTTTCAAATCATCTCAGAGCATCATAAAAATTATATAACAAACCAGAAGCATTCTCAGAAATATGTGTATATTGACAGAAAATTCTATAAGAAGTTTAAAGGAAGCATTATATATTCATTTCATAAGCCAAGGACACTACTCAAATAACTTCCTATTTAAACAAAAAATACATGATTAGAAATTAAAATGTTGAATTATGCTAGTCACCACTAACACATAGCAATTCTTACATGGTTAGGTCCATGCTATAGCATCATTTTGGTTCAGTTGATGATTTTTCAAGGGGGGATTATATGTCTAATTTGGTTTGATCTCATTTTGCCTTTTTTACAAGGCAAAAGTTCCATCTACTATAAATTGCTTAACACTGGATAAGACTAGGAGTACTAGGGTTTAGTACCATAGTTGTTTATGGTATTTGTCATTAATTAATGCATAGTTTTGTAATAAAATCAGAGAATGTTTTATATAGTAGTATTATATTTTTAGTTTGTATTTTTAGAAAGTGTTCTTTGTGAAGTAATATATGGTCAATTTTTGTGATTATTACATGAACCCTGGAAAATAAGGTATTTTTTTGTTTTTAGAGTATAGAGTTTGATGTATATCAATTAGATCTATCTTCTTAAATATGTTACTTTGGTCTTCTATATCTTCCTTTACCCTCTTGCTTTATTAGAGAGAATACCAACTAAAATTTCCTATTCCTAACATGCTCTATTTCTCCTTGTATCTATCAATTGCATTGTATTATTAGCTGAATTCTACATTCTACCCAGGATAATCATAAAAAAAGAAAGGAAACCCAATTTGCCAATATCAGAAATTAAATGGAAATATAATTACTGAGTAAAATAATAAGAAAATACAACCAAAACAATTATGCTCACAAATTCAAAAGCTTACATAAAATGGAGCAATTCCATGAAAGCTATGCACTGCCAAAATTCATCAAGACAAAGCCCATTAACTAAAAAAGCCTTTTTCCACTAAAGAAATTAAGTTATAGTTAAAACCTATTAAACAAATTAAATTGTAATTAAATACTATAGGTTTTAACTCACATACTTCAAGAACAAATCATTTCAACAGTGAATTCTACCAAACATTTATAAATAAAGGATGCCAGTTATTTATAATGGTGGAACTACATAAAATTTGTATTGGTAGAACTATATTATCACTTCCAGAAAAAAAAAAAAAATGAGAGGGAACATTTCCCTACTTTTTAAAAAAATTCTTTGTTGTTTAAAGTATTACATATAGTATTACATATATCTCCTTTTCCCCCCATTGACTTCTCCCCAGCACATGCCCTCAACCCCCTACTGTCTGTGTCCATTGGTTATGCTTACATGCATACATACAGGTCCTTTGGTTGATCTCTTACCCATCCCCCTTCCCCTGCCTTCCCTCTGAAGTTTGACAGGCTGTTCGATGCTTCTCTGTCTCTGGATCTATTTATGGCCTACTTTTTTATGATCCCAGCATATTACCAAAACCAGACAAAGACATTATAAGAAAAGTATAGATAAGAAAAGTACAGACAGATATCTCTCATGAACATAGACACAAAAGTTCCTAACAAAATAGTAGCAAAGAGAGAGAGAGAGAGAGAGAGAGAGAGAGAGAGAGAGAGAGAGAGAGAGAGAGAAATAATCTATGGGGTTCTAACCCTTATTTTATAAGCATTCATAAAATAATGGTAAATTCTTTTTACATATGAAAGTCAGAAGACTTGTCATTGATTATCAAAATAAAATTAAAGAGAAAATTTAAAACACATGCAGGTAGGATGCATGTATTGCCAATCACTGAAAACTATAACAATAAAAAAAATAAACTAGATAAAAGTGACTCAAACTTTTAGAGCCATGGACCTTTTAAGATTAAAGAAATCTACAAACCTCTTCCACCTCTGCTTATTCCAATATATATCAACACTTGCATTCAGAAGTTTACCTAAGATTCATTATAGTACCTTAGAAGTTTATTTCCTTCACATAATAAAAATTTTTAAATTATATTTCCAAAATTGTCTTTTGTTAATAACTGCTGTAAAACTGTGGCTATTGCACTGAAAAATTGGAAGCTCAACTGTACAAATTAGTTTAATTCTGCTCCAAGTAATTTTCCATATGAAGATTGCATTTGTGGATATGAATAAGTTAAATTGATGAGTGGTCTCTTGCATGCTATTTTTGAAAAGCAATTGCTTTTGATCATCTTGTATTTAACAGCAAGCTGCAGAAAATTCAAACTCATAAAAGTATGCATTAGCAAGCAGAAACAGTACATTCTCATAGCCACTCTTCCAGATAAGGGTGGCTTATGTCAAGGAAACCCAGAATTCTCTAAGACATTTCTTTGAAATCATGTCAAATTTTTTCTTTTGTCTTCAAGGCTGACATCATCTTTGGCAAGGTATACCTTACTGATGTTGTCTTTGACAGATCAGAAATTAATAAGAAATCCACATTTCAATTCCTTCTGTCGAAGCAGAAGGAATCTTCAAAAGAAGGCTGTGGGGTTCCCAAGTGTTTTCAGATTCTTGTCTGTGGTGAACCTGATGTATAAAACTCTTGGTTCATTCTGCAGAAATATTCCCATCATTGGAAAGTTCACATTTGGTGATCTTCCATTTCTTTCTCATAAACTTCTCAAGGTTTCAAGAGACTTCATACTATTGTCTATAAGGCCAAAGCAAAAATATCCTTCCAAAAACCCATTTTTGAGTTTGTATTGAGTGAATTCTGATGTATGTATATCTCTTTAGAAAACAGGCTTTTCTTTGAATTTTGTGAAAATTAGAATTTTTAATGGGAAAAAAACCCACACAAACTGACTTCAAATAATTTAATGAGGGGGAAAGCATCACCCCATTTTTCTGGGAAAGTAGTAAATGGAATAGATGAAAAATTAAAAGCAGGAATTCCGAGTCTATGGCTCCTAGGATATTCTATAAGAAATCACCAGTCTTGTTGTATTCGGGCAACTACTGTTAGTAATTTAACAAACATTGATAGTTAACTCCTATAATAAGAGACCTTGCTCCCACACAAAAGCTACAGTCTCTGCTTTTACCCTTCCTGCCAAATATAAGGCAGATCTAATATGCCCACTCCCCTCATATTGCTCCAGGAATTCCCATTTTATGTTAGAGGAAAAGGAGAGCCCAATTAGTCCAAGCTATTCCTGGAGACAAATCAAAGTCAACATGTTATTTTCATCTCATCAAAATTGTCCTATGAAATGTGTTGCCCTCTTTCCTCCCACCTACTTTTCTTTCCTTCTTTTTTCATGTCTTCCTAAAATTGGGATTTTATGTGCAAAGAGTGTCAATAGAAAATTCAGAAAGCTTTACTTGATATGGATATTTTTATTGGGCAAAAAACAAACTTTTCTTGAACAGGGAGCCTTCAAAAGAGGTGAGAAGGTTGCTTTAGGAAGGTTACAGTAAGACTTATGAAGTTAGAGGAAGTTAAGAGAGGTTAATTCTCATTGGTTAGCACAAGCAGAATACCTAAATCATCACTGATTGGCTACAATGTGCTGAGCCACGCTGATAAGGAAATAAGGCTCAAACTTTCTTTACAGTTTAAGTGGGTATTTCAGGAAATGGATCTTTATGAGTTTTACTAAACTGCGTGTGAGCCATTGGTTCAAAAGCAAAGGTAGGTTCTGGCTTCCATTTTGGTTTTTATTTCACAAGGGATTATATTATTTTTTTCCAATTTCTTCTTATCCCCAAATTGGAATAGTAAATAAAGCATGGAGTAGTTTAAAAATTAATTTCCATTTTGAGATATTTCCATGTAGAGATTATTAGTTTTTTTTTAGAGGAAAGGATGTACTGTTAGTATTGGAAGATACATCAGTTATCTATGCCTATGAGTAACATAATCCTGAATATAGTGAATAAATCACACAAGTATTTCTTTTTTCATGCCACAGTAGTTCAGAGATAAGCAATCCAAAGTTGTTTTCTGGCTCTCCAAAAGTACTGGGAACTCAAGATTCTTCTAGTTTTTTTACTTTGCAACACATGGCTTCCATCCTCAAGGACAACTAATTTTCCCAGGAGGCAGTGGAAGTTCTAAGCCTTATATTTGACTTCTAGAAACAGGAAGGAAGATGGCACCTCCTCTCTGCTAAGACTGATCTTGTCTGAAGAACTACACGTTTTTTTTTTCCCCCCAGGGGATTTTTAAGATTTATTTTTAAAGACTTGCATATCAATATGAGAGCTCCCAAACCCCATCCAGTGATCAGGGTCTGCACTGTTCATAGCCTGAATGTTAGATATAAAAGTTCTAAATAATACTTTCTAAGATGACCCCTATAGTCAGCCCCTTGTGGAAATGTGGCATTAATGTGGAGGAGGGGACGGTAAATTCTTGATGTAAGAAAAAAATCTTGCTCTTGTTCTCCTGAGCTACTTTTGCTCTAAATGATAGTTTCCTTGGTAAAGATATGACTCCCAAAGTAGTGTATTTCTTAAAACTATGCAATAAATTGACAGCTGGCAGAGAATTTTCTGTATCTAGAGAGGCATCTATTGGGAGATGGGAGATTCCTGGGGCGGGGTGGGGGGAGTTGACACATGGCTTCCTCTTTTTACATGTATAGGAACAACTTATGCTGAATTGCTTTTGACACAATACAGCTGGTACTCCCACACTCCCTTTTTCCCATGGACCAATCTCTTATTGGGACAATTGACCGTCCAAAAACTTCTTTAAGTTCTGCAGGTGGAGAGTGTTGGCATGGGGCTGGGCATTGTAGCAAAGGAGGGTGGGTGGGTAGGGGGAGTCAGCTTGTATTTCTAATTCACCTGCCTAATCAAGTAATGGTCTTGTTTTTTGCCTTAGTGCCCAACTGCTCAAGCTACGTTTAACCAGTTAGTTCTTTACCAGTACAAAGGAAAGTTGACGGGTCACAATCCATTCACAAGTAGGTTACCAAATTTTAATCTATACAGAACATTTATTTTTGTTTCCATTGAAGATACTATTATGCTATTATGTTGATGTCTGTCAAATTGACTTTTTAACTGAACAGATTTAAAATATGATATAGAGATTATAATTTAAGAGATAAGGTACGTGGTGTCATTGAAACTCAGAGCCAGAGCTACATAGCATTTCCTTGGGATATCAAATAATCCTTTGCTGGTGCACAGGTAGAATAGTTACATCAGAGGTGAAAAGAGCTCTTTCAAGCAACCACATAGTTTTATGGGATGATGAACAAGTGCAATAATTGTGGATTGGTTTTTGTGCAGTCATTGTGGACTATTTTATATAACATATATTCTTCAGTTTGCCATTTTTAAGTCAGAGTTTGCCTCAACCCTTCCACGTTGGGGCAAAAACAAGTCTAGTCTATTTCAATCTCCTTCTTTTAGAAATGTCTATACTCACAACCACAGGGAATGGGAAAGCAATTTCCCAAACTCATTGTTTTGTTGGTCAATTTAGGCAGATTGCCAATTATGAAATCATGCAATGTTAACAAAGCCTACACATTGATTCCCGAAGCTGAAATCGTTAGCATATCTGAAGCATCTGTATTGGTGGTAACTGTCAAACTCTGCATCGCAAAATTCAAAGCCAGAACTTGAGTGGGATATTAAATATGAGGATTCAGTTTTCAAGAACCGTAAAAAGTAAAAAGAAAAAAAAAAGAGAGAGAAACTAAAAGCCCTAAGGCAAATATATTACACTGACATTTGAAACTCTTACAATAGATTTTATTTATTATGCTTTCTAAAAACAAAGAGCTAGAAATACACATTCCATTTTGCTAGGTGAGATATATTCTCTCTATGACAATAAAAATGTAAAAATAAGGTATTTTATGTATAGAAATTCCAATGAATTTGAAATTTGCAAATGATCTCTTTCCGAGGACCTCAAGACAATAGTTAAAAACCTCTGGTGACTATATAATGATTCATACCTAGAAAGTGCTTGAAAATTGTTAAACACAGATTCCTATCCAGAAAGTGCTTTAAAACTGTTAAACACTGTAATACAAGTTGAAATAGTCCATACTGAAATGACCTCTGGTGAATTGGACTGGGGTTGAAAAAACTGTTTTGCCAGGGATCATGTTAAGTGAGCGCTAGCAAGCAGGGAGACAGGTGTTTCCTGTTCCCAACCACATGGCATAACCATATAGATTAGCTGCAAGGAACCTAGCCAGAAGATTTTCAAAAAACCTAATTCAATTTACCACCACTCATATGGAAATTGGTTTAGGTTTAAATTATTTTCTAAATAATTTAAACTCAAAGTTAAGATTTATACTCTTCTTTATTATTACAATATCCCTGAATCACAAATGCTAATAACAGGGTGGGTACATGAGGTATCTCATTCACACTCTACTAATATAGGTATTCTCCCTGGCACCGCCCTGGAAGATGGGCCACTATCCTGTTTTAACATTTCCCAGGGTCAGAAAGGGAAGAGGAGGAACTCACAGAGGACTGAGGTGACAAATCCATTTGTAGACACCTCTGAAGGTACTGTTTACTGATGATCATTCAGACATTTAAACTAGAGTTAAGATAGTGTTACACTTGCAAAATGGGAAAACATCTTTTTGCATAGCCTGCCTCTTTAAGTTGATCATATATTAATGCCAACTGGAATTATCACACAATATGGCTTTCACATTTCTCAAAAAATGTTTATGTCTAACAGAATGCTAAGTTGGAGGGGATGTTCTCTGGGTTAACACTAATAATTGACACACAGTGATTAAGTGGCATCGGTAAGTCTGTAGCTCTCATTCTCCTGGACCATAGCCATCTAATAGCGATGGGAAGTCAGGCACTGCAGGGCCCTTAAAGAGGAGACTTTCTAGCTTCTGCCTCACTGCCTCGCCACACACTACAGCACATCATCTGATGAGCTTTAAGAGTGTGGAAGAATGAAAGGGGCTTAGTTATGTGGCACCCCGTTGGGTTAGAGAGGGGGTAGTCTTGGATTGTAAAGGAGAGAATGATATAGGAAATTCCTAAAATAGTATTTGTTACGGGCTAAAGGCTCTGTGGAAGTAAGAAGCCCTCAAAATAGATTTTCTCCATACTCTTCCTATTAAGAACTAAAAGAAATTATTACAACACTTTATTCTCCGCAGAGCTGTGAGGCTCTAGGAAAGATGCATAGATCTTATGCATGAATCTGTTCTAGCAATGGGACAATCCAGTCCAGGAGCCAATTTTGTGGGTCAGAGTAAATGGTCCAAGTCAAATTCCAACACCACTGCTTAAGCCCTGTGACTTTGTACAATATATTCAACTTCTCTGCCTCAATTTATTTCATCTATTAAGTGGAGATACTAACCTATAGTAAATAGAGTTGAGGTGATAGGGAAATGAGTAAACTCTGCACAGTTTTCAACGGGAGAATATATTATCTTCATTGTAAAGATATTCTGAAGCGTCATTAAGGTTTTGTTTTTATTTGCTTTGTTTTACTTCTATTATTAAGGGAGCACACATTACTGACTCTCCCAGTGGTCCGCAAACTGCGGCTCGCGAGCCACATGCAGCTCTTTGGCCCCTTGAGTGTGGCTCTTCCACAAAATACCACGTGTGGGCGCGCATGTACAGTGTGATTGAAACTTCATGGCCCATGCGCAGAAGTCGGTATTTTGTGGAAGAGCCTACTTTTTTTGTAACCCTGGTTGTGAAACCCTAAAGATGGTGAGTATTTTGGTGAAAGAGAGAGATTTCTTTCTTTCTCTCCCCTCTTCCTTCCTCCTCCTCTGCTCCCTGTCTGTTTTGCTGAACCTTCAGTTTTGTGGGCCCTAAGAGTAATGCGCTGAGGATCTGCCCACACAGGTAGTAATTGCCTGGACTGCAGGCTGAAAGCGCAAACACTCCACGTGGTGCTGGGACTTCCCCTGCTCGGGACAGATGTGAGCATAGTTTTGGCCAAAAGACAAGAAGGTGGGAAAGGGAGAGATTTCTCAGAGCAATGCTTTACTGGTGTCTTTCAAAAGAGAAAAAAAATTATACCTCTAGGTTAAAAAGCAAGACTAAACCACAGTTATGTAATTTTGAAAGATTCCTAAATCTGTACTGGCATTATATTTAAAACATTAAACTTCAAAGAAATAACCAAAGAATTCCCCCTGACCTCATACTACATATATCCCATTAAAAATTCAATTTGTAAAACATATTTCAAATGGTCATTCTCAGGAGAATATGCTTCGGTAAAGACCAGACACATGGAATATTTCAACTGTGTGTGGCTCTTCTTCATTTTCTTTTTCTTCACATACAGGACAGGACTTCTAGATGAATAAAGATATGGTGTTTGTGTATTTTCCAGACCAAGTTATCTTTGGGCTGTGATCAAGCATGAGGAATTTGCACCCTGAGGAAAACTATTTGAAGGTTGCAAAATGAATGTAAGTTCATGGGTAATGCTACTTTTATATTGTAAACATACTGTAATTCAAATATATTTTCTATTGAAAATACCTAGGAATTCCTAAACTATATATTTTCTGGGAAATATAAAATTTTAGTGGCAAAAATTTTAGAGATTTTTCTAGCCCAATGCTCCCATTCTGCAGATAAGTAAACAAAGACCTTAATCATTTCAGGGAGAAAGTGCATTCAAACTTTGTGATAGAAAATAATTTTCTGTTTGAGTGCCAACTCTGGCTAATTGATAGTGTCTATGTACAAATATCTTTTGCGAAAGATTGAGAGGTTAACTTCAGAGTCAGCTGGAAAGGATGCTATGATCAATGAGCATCTGCTCCAGATTTGGGGTCAGGTATAAGAAAGCAAGAATGGCCCTAGCTGAGTTTGCTCAGTGGATAGAGCATTGGCCTGGGGACCAAAGGGCCCCAGGTTCAATTCCTGTCAAGGGCATATACCTCGGTTGCAGGCTTCTCCCCTGTCAGGGCCCTGGTCAGGGTGCATACAGGAGGAAACCAATTGATGTGTTTCTCTCACATCAACATTTCTCTCTGTCTTTCCCTCTTCCACTCTCTCTAAAAACTAAAAATCAATGGAAAAATAACCTCAAGTAAGAATTTAAGAAAAAGAGAAATAAATAAAGAGAGAAAGGAAGAAAGGAAGGAAGGAAGGAAGGAAGGAAGGAAGGAAGGAAGGAAGGAAGGAAGGAAGGAAGGAAGGAGAGAAAGAAGGAAAGAAATTCCCGTAGTTGCTGATGTTAGTTGCTGACTGGGAAAAACAGTCTTTACAGTCAAAATAAATCTGGCAATGGATTGATTTCTTCATCGATTAAGTGGTAGTAAATTATTTATTAGGAAAATATCTATTGAGCCAATCAACTCTTTTCCTACAGTCCTAGATTTACTTTACAAAAACAATGCTGCTTTGTTTTATAGTGGCTGACCTCTCCTCCAGGCTGGCTTTAGTAGTTCCTCACTATGATAATGAAAAAGACACTCAAGGAAAGCTGTGAAAAACATGATCTGATCAAGCATACCAAGAGAAGACTGTAGCATTAACAGTCACATGGAAGGAAAACCTGAGGAATATCAATATACAAGACTGTAATTGCTGCATATATGTAAGCTGGAAAACCAAATCATAAAAGCCAACTCTGTGTAGATTCCCCTAAGAGCAGGCTGGAGAAAGCATGGCTATATGAACCTGATCAGAAAAGAGGGTGATTGTATTTTGTGCTGAAAAAACAGTACTTTGTAGGACCAGCATATCAGTGTTCCTGAATGAGCAATTAAAAACAAACTACAACATAGTTTGCTTTCAAAATGAATAGTGTACCTTTGAAACACAGAGTCCAGTCTGGTACAGCGGCCCCATGGCCATCCCCTGCCTCTTTCCTAAGACCCTCTTTTCCACTATGATGCTTCATTTTTACTTGATGAAAAGGACCCCAGCAACATGAAATCAGAACCTGGTTCAGTAATGCCTATGTGGCTTCAGTGTTTGATATGAGGAGAAGTATCATATATTTCCTAGGTGAAGTTAATTCATGGCAACAGCTGCAAAGTCACATCATATTTCTGTGAGACTCTAAACCCAAAGTGCCAACCAATTCTTGCCCTTATGTCTGTTGTAAAGAAAGCATGAGAAGGTGAGCCAGAGGGCTTACAGCCTTACTCTCTGCCTATAATAATACAGTTTAAAGGATATTGGTCCCAAATTTGTCTCTACACAAAATGATCTATGTGTAACTGTAGCTGTGTTTCCTCTCTCAACTGTTTATAGGAAGATGTTTTTTTCTTATTCCTCTGGCTATATACCTCTTGTTTCATATTGTTAAATTCCTACAGTATAGTAATACATAAGACAACTTGAATAAAGATAGTGACTTTATCTTAGAAGCATATCTTATATCTATAGAGTAGCCTTATTATGGGTGGAGGCTTGTAGCAGTTGAGAAATGCTCAGAATGAGATTGCCATTATACTGCCAGTTTAAAGGCAAAATTTTAGCCAACAAATATACATACATAGTTTAATAGTATAGATGAAGCCTTAGTATTTGCAGTCTAGCCTAAATTGTCGTAAATTAGTAAGCAGATTCTTCACTGTCTACTTCCTTTAGTTATTATATTTAATACAGGCCTGTGCACGAAATTTCATGTACAGGTAAGGTCCCTAGAGGCTGCTGGCTGGCTGAGGCCTCCCTTCCCCCAGCTGCCTGCCACCAGCTGGTATGAGGACGGCCAGGGGGAGGGTCTGAGAGTCGTTGGCCAGCTGGCCCCACCCTCTGGTTGAACTCCTGGTCAGGTCAAGGGGAAAATTTGCATATTAGGCTTTTATTATATAGGATAGCTTTACATTTTTATCTTATTAAAAATAAATATAAACATATTGAATATTTATTATAAACAAAAAAGTACAATATGTATAAAGTTTCCCTTTTCTTTCTATAAGCTCAACCCCAGCCCAAATAGTATCTTAAAGTATATGCTATTTTTAATCTTTTCAATATAATATACTGAGACAAATTCAAAGTACTAATTAACCTTCATTTTCTTTGATAGCATAAAATTTCATAGCGTTCAAACACACTAATTTTTTTAATATATTTATTAGGTTATGAATAATCTTTTGTTAGGCAGAACTCTCTTGTTACAAAGACAGAAATCAATTTATAATAGCTTAATCAATAACAAGTCCATGTATCAGACATATATAGTGGTGGGACAGAGAACTGAAGGAAAAGCTAAACTCCCAAACCTCATAAAAACACAGCTCCAAAGTCAGACCAGTTCAAACCACAAAAACAACTGCATCTAAGACTTTTTCTATCACTGGTTTCTTTTTCTCTCTGTGAGTCATCTTCATTGCCTTTAACCATCAATGGGCTTCTCTACAAGGTGGGGAAATAAGCCATCTGCAGCTCTGTACTCAACTCCCCGCCCGCCCCCCCCTCCCCAAACTAAGGAGAAAAGGGATTACCTCTATTGCTTAAAAAATCTTTTGAAAAGATTCTACCTTCAAAAGGGTCAGATTGGGGCACTTGCCAGCACTTGAACCACTATCGCTGAGGAATAAAATATCATTATTGATCTAGCAGAGGTCCCTGCTATGTCCCCAATGCCATGCCATGGTCAAGTCTCAATAAATATTTATGGAACTAATATCCCAAAGATAACAGTGTTAAAATATAAACATTTAAAAAGTCTAAGCACCTAAAAAACATCCTGTGTCTAGAATCTATAATTATTATTGTAATTTTACTATACATATAAATCCTCACTGTATTCACAATCTTTTAAAATGTAATTCTGACAAGATTATTTAGACATAATCATAAAATCCACTATTTAACTCATCTGTTATTTGAGATTAATTAAAAGACCAATGACTGCAAGCCCAATTTTTTGAGTGCATGGCAAATTCAGATATTCAATTGGCTTAAAGCATTGAATAAACTGTTTGGCTTTTTAAAATTACAGTTTAAAATCTTTAATTCATCTTTCCATCCTTCCAGAAATACTCTATGAACATATATGAAGTGTGAGACCCTGGTTCAGGTGCTGGAAATAAAGCTATTTATAAGGCCAATCCTGGTAATCACTGAGTTTATATTCTAATTAGAGGAGACAATAAATATGCAAATCATTAGGGGATACTTGAATATGCAAATTGATATCAGGTACTGAAAATTATCTATTAGGAAAACACAGATATTAGAGTAAGGCAAGAGAGTAATGGCATACAAGTAGTTGATATTTAGATAAGGGTGCCAGGCCAGCTAGTTCTCTGAGTGTTGTTTGAACAATAACTAAGTAAGGGAGGGAGTCATGCAACTAACTCAGGGCATAATTACCTGTATAAGGACTCTGAGAGAAAGAATACAGCACTCAGAAAATTGCAAGAAACCATAAAGTATCTACTGAAAACCACAAGAGAATTGTGAGTTATCTATGAAGCCTTGGGGAGGTCTGTGAGTGGTAGGAGATGGGGTTGGATAAAGTAAAGCTTTATTTTTTATTTTTTAATGTATCTTTATTGTTGAAAGTATTATAGATGTCCCCCTTTTTCTTCCCCATTGACCCCCCTTCACTTTGCTCCTACTCCACCACCCAGACTTTCACCCCACTATTGTCTGTGTCCATGTGTTATGCATATATGCATTGGGAGATGTAAGAAGTGAAACAATCTGATTTTTGTTTTAAATCATCTATGTGGCTAATGTCATCTATTGTGTACTGTTTTGTTGGGAGAGCAGTTCTGCAAAGTGAAGTAAAGGAACTTCAACAACTATACTTAATATACATATATTAATATATTGTGAATATAGTGATATATTAATAATACATATTAATATATTAAATTTTGCCAGTCCTCCATTATGCTACAACTTTTATTTTATTTGGTGACTTAAATTAAAATAAATTCTCTGTAAGAAATTTAAATTTAATTGCATCAAATCAATTTATTTTTTAGATGGGTGATCTGACCATAAATTTCTAACTGGGCAGTTCATATGGGTAAAAGGTTTATCTTTGCCTTAAGCAAGCCCTGCCCAGTGTTTTTTTGAATCTAGGTTAACACATCTTTGAAATAAACACCCTCAGGAGAGCATATAATCTTGTTAACTATTTGATAATTCGGTCCCCACCTTGCTTTCTCTGACCTTCATGTAAATTTCCTTGCATCCCCTCCTAATCGCAAATGCATAAAAGAAACTGAAAAACTCTTATTCTGAGAAGCATTTAGGATCTTGTTTCCTGGCAATTGTCGTCAGTTTTAGCTCAAATAAACTCTTACAAGTATTCTCTACCTGTTTGGATGTTCTTATGTCGACAGAAGAGACTTAGGAACTTCCGATTAGCTGGGGGAGATTAGCAAATAAATAAAATGATTGATATGTTGGGATAGGATGGTATGGCAGAAGCAACACTTAAACTAGTCCTTAAAAAGGTGGGAGGGTCCAACAAGGCTTTTTGAAAGATACAACTTTTAAAGTTGAAAACTGGTGGAGCCCAGAGGATGTGCAAAGACTGTAGGCAAGGGATTGTGGTAAATCCAGGAAATGTTCAAGGATGTCAGTGAGGCTGAGGAGGTTTGCTTGTTTGTTTATTGGGGTTTATTGTCTAAGAGGCAGTTACTGGATGTGGAGGAAGATAATTAGCAAAGGAAAGTGTAGGTCAGAGACATAAACAAAGAATAACAGCTGATACTTCACCAACTTTGACATCAGGATGATGCCATCAAACAGGTTACTATGAAAAAAACTATTAACGGTGAATGATGAAAAAGTACTAAATCCTCAAAAAAACCAGCATTACTCTCAGTGCCTACCAGTGAAAGTACATTCAGTCCATCCTGCAGAAGTAGGGTGAACCCAAAGGAGAAATGATGAGGAATATCAAATATCTGAAATCATGTAAATTTCTGACACCAACAAGAACAAATTCACAACTGAAATTAACACAGTGAAGGCTCAAAGTCATATTGCAAAACAAACAGGCAGCATCATCTAATTTATAAAGAAGTATTTTGGATGAATTTTGGTGTGCTTATTCATAATTTATTATACTTTACTTGCTTTAAAATTACTGAATAGATACATTTGTCATAAAAATGTACCTTGTAGTTTTGGATATGTTTTTTGGAGCAATGGAAAGCCCTAATTAGTTTTAAACAAATAAGTGGTTCAGATTTGTATTTCAGAGACATCTTTGCTATTTTTGTCATCGAATATTGAGAACCACTCAGAGCAATTCAAGATTGGATGTAAAAAGACTCGGGCAAAGTCTAGATATAGGTTCCTTAGGGAATCTTATACATGCTATAACACAAATGATAATAAATATAGAAATAAATGTATACACTGAAGAGATATTTAAAAGCAATTATTCAGTGGGACTGGGTGGTTTGGAGTGGAGTTAAGAGAAACTGAAAACAACACTCAGCTTTTGACATTCATTTAGATTCCACCAATTAACACTTTGAAAATGTAAGCCAGACTTACATTGACTTGATGGGCTTCAAAACATATTTTTCAATGTAAATGATGCCAACAAGATGGGACAAAGTGTGTTGTTTTTTTTTCTTCAATATATTTTATTGATTTTTTTACAGAGAGGAAGGGAGAAGGATAGAGAGAGAAACATCGATCAGCTGCCTCCTGCACACCCCTCACTGGAGATGTGCCCACCACCAAGGTACATGCCCTTGACTGGAATCAAACCTGGGACCTTTCAGTCCACAGGCTGACGCTCTATGCACTGAGCCAAACCAGTCAGGGCGAGATGGGACAAAGTTTTAAAAACAGAAGTGCTACTAATATGCAAAAAACTGTAAGTATATTTTAATAATAAACCTAATCAAAGAATGCATAGATGTAGCTTTTAAATGCTGCTTATTGAGATTTACAATTACATTAAAATGGCAATTTAAATAGCTTATACATTCATATTTGCTTTCTATATTTTTCTGGGTTAGTGATATTACATTGTTTTATTTTATTATCATTCATAAAAGTGTATGTGTAGATACTATTATAAGACACTAGAGGCCCGGTGCACAAAATTTGTGCATAGGGAGGAGGGTCCCTGAGCCCGGCCTGCATCCTCTCCAATCTAAGACCCCCTCTGGGGATGTCCGACTGCCGGTTTAAGCCCAATCCCTGCCCGGCAGTCGGACATCCCTCTCACAATCTGGGACCGCTGGCTCCTAACTGCTCAACTGCCTTCCTGCCTGATCACCCCTAACCCCTCTGCCTGCCTGCCTGCCTGATCACCCCTAACTCTTCTGCCGGCCTGCCTGATGCCCCTAACTGATCCTCTGCTGGCCTGATCACCCCTAACCGCTCTCTCCTGCCTGCCTGATCGCCCCTAACTGCCTCTGCCTTGGCCCCCGCCACTGTGGCTTTGTCCCGAAGGACGTCTGGAAGGATGTCCGGAAGACATATGGTTTATCTGGTCTAATTAGCATATTACCCTTTTATTAGTATAGATATTTCATTTTTAAATAGGTATTGGTTAATGAGCAACAAACAATTACCACTAGATATTCAGTTTTTAGGTGAGAGAGCATTATTTAAGAGAAGCCATCCATAACTGGTCTATTGGATTTATATCTAGAGAGACATGAATGTATGGTAAAATGACTGATTTTTTAAATAGATAAATTTTCATAATCTGAATCATGAAGTGCCATTTTACAAATTAATGGAGCTATTGTAAGAATTACATTAATTAATACATTTTCAAGGAAAAGTCATTCAATGAGATATCACCTCACACCTGTCAGAATGGCTATCATCAATAAATCAACAAACTTAAGTATTGGCCAGGATGTGGAAAAAAGGGAACCCTTGTGCACTGTTGGTAGGAATGTTGACTGGCACAGCCACTGTGGAAAGCATTATGGAGTCACCTCATGAAATTAAAAATGGAACCTGCCTTAAGACGCAGGGATTCCACTTCTGGGAACTGATCTGAAGAAAGCTGATACCCTGATTTAAAAGAATATATGCATCCCTATGTTCATTGCAGCATTATTTACAATAGCCAAGATGTGGAAGCAGCCCAAGTGTCCACCAGTAGATGAGTAGAAAATAAAGCTACGGTACATTTGTAAGAGGGTTAACTTGGAACACAGGCAGATAGGGCAGAGATCCAGTGGAAAACAAAGCAGGTGGGACATAGGCAGGGGCAGACACAGCAGTTTGAGCAGCCTAACCACAGAAACCAACCAAGCAGAAATAATAAAATGTTTCTGGACTCAAAGCGGTAGGCATGGGAAGACAAGGGAGGGCCTGCAGCAACAAGGTGTATGAACACATAAAACAGAGAAAGTCCATCATAGGAACAGAGAAAGAACACATAGAAACAGGGTAAGTTTAAGTCCTTTGCTTGGCAAAAACAATTGAGGGAATCAATCAGGTGATGACACAGATAGATATAGAAGCAGGCTTGTAGCAAATATATACGCCTGGACTACAAGGCTTTAACAGGCAGCCCATTCTTTTGGCCCCCTCCCTGTTGGGGAGTCTGAATCTGTTTGTAATAAGTTTTCCACGCTTTTGCTTCAGTGTTCTGAGACACAACCCCAGGAAAACACCTTGGCTCACCATTCCAGTTGTCATTTACACAATGGAATACTACTTGACCGTGACAAAAAAATTAAAAGGAAATCTTACCCTTTGAAATAGTATGAATGGACCTGGACAGAATTATGTTAAGTGAAATAAGCCAGTCAGAAAAAGACAAGTACTATATAATTTCACTAATATGTTGAATCTAATGAATGAAATAAACTAACAAAGTGGAGACAGACTCATGGACACAGAGACTAAACCAGGGGTGGGCAAGCTTTTTGACTCGAGGGCCACAATGGCTTCTTAAACTGGACCGGAGGGCCGGAACAAAAGCATGGATGGAGTGTTTGTGTGAACTAATATAAATTCAAAGTAAACATCATTACATAAAAGGGTACGGTCTTTTTTTTTTTTTAGTTTTATTCATTTCAAACGGGCAGGATCCGGCCCGCGGGCTGTAGTTTGCCCACGGCTGGACTAGACTGACAGTTGTCAGAAGGGGAGAGGGCTGGGTGAGAATGTTGAAGGCATTAAGGAAAAAAAAAACATGGTCACAGACAACACTATGGTGATTGCCAGAGGAAAGAGAGGGTGGGGAAGGGTAGAAGAGAGTAAAGGGGGGATAAATGGTAATGGAAGGAGACTTGACTTGGGGTAGTAAACACACAATACAACATACAGATGATATATTGTAGAATTGTATATCTGAATCTTATATAATTTTATTAACCAATGTCACCCCAATACATTTTTTTTTAATTCTAAAGCCCTAATAAAATACTACATTTTAAAACATTATTGGAATGGCAATTTTTACTCTTATTGTTATTTCAGACTCTTGGATATGCTAGTTTCTTTCTAAGTCATTTGTCCTTGACAAGTATACATGTGAAATGTTAAAGATTTATAAGACAAAGTTAGTCTTTCAGAAGCCTATCATTAAATAGTTCTCTAAACAAATAACATCCAGAGGAAAATGAATGAAACAAAGCTTGCATTAAAAGTAATTAAAGGCAATATTCTCTTACTTCATGATTTTGCATTGATAAATCCGTGTATGGAGAATGTGTTTACTTAATCACATTTAACTTACTTAAATTAGGTGCAAAATATTTAATAAAATTCTTTTTAGGTTTTAATAAACCCTTTTAAAGAAAATATAGCCCTGGCCGGTTTGGCTCAGTGGATAGAGCGTCGGCCTGCGGACTGAGAGGTCCCAGGTTCGATTCCTGTCAAGGGCACGTACCTTGGTTGCAGGCACATCCCCAGTGGGGGGTGTGCAGGAGGCAGCTGATCGATGTTTCTCTCTCATTGGTGTTTCTGACTCTCTATCTCTCTCCCTTCCTCTCTGTGAAAAGTCAATAAAATATATTTTTAAAAAAGAAAACATAAAGCCTTAATATCTTAATTCATTGATATTGTTCATTTTTACCTTATGAAAATTTGGGGACAATTTACAGCAGTAATTTTAGATTCTTTCAAATAGACATAAGATTCTAATTACTGTCAGCGGAAACACTTGTAAGAAAACAATGTGTTGAAGGGGGCACATTTCCAGAAACATCCTCTAGATGCTGGATGCCCCTGTATTTGAATGCCAGTGTTTATTGGGTGATACACATTTCTATATGCATTTATCCACTTAATCCTCAACAACACCACTGTTTGACTGAAGAGGAGGAGACACAGAAATCATAACTTACCCAAGGTCACACAGCTGATCAATACTGGCCCTGGAATTCTGTTCTGTATTAAATTGTATTCCTTCAAAATTCATATGTTGAAGACCTAACCACACTACCTTAGAGTATGACCTTATTTGGAAATAGGGGCATCACAGGTGCAGTCAAGATAAAGTTGCACTGGAGTAGGGTCCTTACAAAGAGAACACCATCTGAGGGGAGACATGTTATGTGAAGATAAATAAAACACTGGGTTTCTTCAAAGAAGTAAGGTGGTATTGACTATAGAAAGTGTATTCTGTTTTCTTTTGAAACAATTCACAGGTTATCTCAATTCATGGTCAATCTACTCTTCCCACTACTCAGGCCAAAATGATTGTTGTCATTCTTTTATTTCTCATACATTCTTCATCTAATCCATAAGCAAATATTGCTAGTTTTATTTTTAAAATATATCAAGACTAGAACTATTTCTCATTACCTCCACAGCTGTATCTTTGATCTAAGCCACCATCATCTCTCGCCACAATTACTGCAAGATTATTGCAACTACCACCACCTCTCTTGCTGGCAGTCTCTTCACAGCCGAGGGGCCAGAGTGATTCTGTTACTCTTTATATGTCACTTTTGCATTTAATCTTCCCAATGGCTTTCCATTTTCCAAGTAAAACCCAAAGTCCCTACAAGGGTTCTGTAACTGCTGCATGATCTCATCCCACCTATACTCTTTCCTACCTCATTCCCTACAACTCTTCCCTTTGCTTATTCTGAGACAGGCTAGTAAGCCAGGACAAGCGGAATAGGGAAATGAGACAGATAGTTACAGAGCAGTTTGTAGCCATCTAGAAAACCTAGATGCAAAGCAGGTTGCAGCCATCTGGTAAGTCCTATCTTCCCTAAACAGAGGACACTTAAGAGTACATGGTTTGCACTTCAATCCAACCACAGAGCAAATAGCATAAACCACCCTACTCCGTGAGTCAGCAGCCATTTGTGCCAACCACACCCAAGGACAGATGAAATTGAGAATAAATCTCATTTTGGTACATAAAGCTGAGGAATATTCTATTGAGTTCCTCCCTTAAGACCTCGGGTAAATGCCCAGCCTTTAAAAGTCCTCAAAAGGAAGGTCCAGCCTGCTCCCCTTCCCCCATCTTTCCCCACAGGCACGCATCTCCCAAACTCCAAGTGACCCAAAGGGCTTGCTTGCAACCAGGGGAGCAATGGGCAGTGGCAGTCCATCCCGGGCAAAGCCCTGGAACCTGTTTTCCAGGCCCCCTATTCACTGACTTCTCAGTGAGCCAAAGCGGAATAGCCTAGGCCAGTGGTCGGCAAACTCATTAGTCAACAGAGCCAAATATCAACAGGACAACGATTGAAATTTCTTTTGAGAGCCAAATTTTTTAAACTTAAACTATATAGGTAGGTACATTGTTATTAACTTAATCAGGGTACACCTAAGGCTTAGGAAGAGCCACACTCAAGGGGCCAAAGAGCCGCATGTGGTTCGCGAGCCGCAGTTTGCCGACCACGGGCCTAGGATCGTTTCCCTAGCCCTTTGTTGTTTCATAGTCCCAGTGGTGGTGGTGGTGGTGGTGGTGGTGGTGGTGGTGGTGGTGGTGGTGGTGGTGGTGTGTGTGTGTTTAAAAATATATTTTTATTGATTTCAGAGAGAAAGGGAGTGGGAGAAGAGATAGAAACATCAATGATGAGAAAGAATTTTGCATTTCCCTCACTGGGGACCAGCCGGCAACCCAGGCATGTGCCCTGACCAGGAATCAAACCATGACCTCCTGGTTCATAGGTCGACACTCAACCACTGAGCCACACCCTGCTGGACTCATTGTCCCTCATTTTAATAAACATCCTCTAAAATTCACCTAGACTTATGTTGTAAAATTTTTCCCTGCACAAAGTCAAGAACCCAAACAGTACTGGCTGGCCCTAGGCTAGTGATGGCGAACCTTTTGAGCTCGGCGTGTCAGCATTTTGAAAAACCCTAACTTAACTCGGGTGCCGTGTCACATATAGAAATTTTTTGATATTTGCAACCATAGTAAAACAAAGACATATTTTTGATATTTATTTTATATATTTAAATGCCATTTAACAAAGAAAAATCAACCAAAAAAATGAGTTCGCGTGTCCCCTCTGACACGCATGTCATAGGTTCGCCATCACTGCCCTAGGCAGACCCCCCAAGGGCCAGCTCCCCTTTTTGGTAACAACTCCACTTCAACAACCTTTGCCTCTTTCCGGGCATCTTAAGCCAAGTAGTTGGTTACATTCTTTCCTCGAGGCTTTATTTAGAGTTTGCTCTTACCTCAGTATAAAGCACTCTTTCCCAAAATATCCATATTATTTACTCCCTCTTAAAATATTTTCGCAAATCTTACCTTCTCACATCTCAGTCCCAAGTCAGCTGGGGTCCTGGCGGAAGAGTTGCTAGCGTGCAAATGCGTAATTTAAGAGATAATTGGGGACTATTTACAAAGACTGGGAAGGCCGAAGGAAATTACAAAGAGGTGGTGAAGAGCCCAAAAATTAGTAACAGCTGGAAGCCATTACCATCCCTTGAGTGAAAGCACCAGGAGAAGAGCTGTTGTTATCTGAAAGTAACATTGAGGAAAGTTACAGGAGCTTGAGGGCCTGGATAAGGAAACAAAGGCACCAGCAAACCATAATTCATCAGGGAAAGAGTAAAGGGAATAAACTCCCTGATATCTTTCTCGCTCTTTTCATCCTGTGATTGACTGCTGAGGCCTCACATTGGCTGTATGTAAACAGAGGCAAGGTGAGAGTGAGTCTGGGAGTTACACACAGTAGAAGCAAGGCTTGTGAGAGTGCAGGGTCGGGCAGAGAAACTCAGGGAATGGATCTGGCAAGTGAAATGGAAATTAGCTGCAACCATTGATCCTTCCCCACTCCCAGAATCCACTCTTTTAAATAATAGCTGCAACTAGATAATATATTATATGCTACAAATTTAACCATTTTAAAGGCAAGTTACCATCAACAAAGTACAATTAATTGAGTGGCCTCTGGAAAAGTCAGCAGTATATACAAATTCACTGCTTTACCTTGAGGCTATGCCAATTCCTATTTCTGGTACAGTCCAGAGAAACCAGGACCATCTTGCGGGTCCATTACAAGGGCATCATGCCAGGCTATTGCAATGTAGCTAACCCGCATGACTATTTCTGTATGTCACAGCCAGCAAACAAAACTGTTCCACCTTTCCAGTTGCATGCCAACTATGTCTGCTTATCTTTGTTGATGGAAATTGAAAAGAAAGTGATGTCTTATCCCACAGCTGTATATCAGGTAACAAGGACTGATTTACTGCAATGATATCATGAAGAACAGCTGGGATTAGCTCCAAGTACTGATCCTCTTTAAGAAAATCCAGTCATTATTCAAGACTCATTTGGTTTGTAATGGCTAAAGAGACAAGTTAAAGAGATGTCAGAGGAATTACAGACCCGGCATTTGTCAAGGCATTAATGATAGTGCTAATCTCTATAATTCTCTGATAGATGCAGTGTTGCCTTGAATGTACTATTTTTGATGGAGAGTAGCATTTATAAGGACTTTCACTAGAATTTTTCTATCATAATAGTCTTACTCCATGATCAGGTAACTAACATGGGGAGTTTTGCCAGTTACCAAATATACACATTCTCACTGTGCATGCTTGGGCTATGTAAATAACCACACGATGGGTCCCTGGTTCCACTGTGAGACAAACTCAGACCAAGGCTCTGTCTGTCATTGCACTTCAATAAACTTCCATTCTAATCTGTGCATTTCATATATCCAGGGATTGACCTCAGTAAAGAGCCTCTGTGTAGAGCTAATAATCTTCCAAAAAGTCTGTATTTTCATATCTGGTGTAGAGTTCTACCACCACCTCCCTCCATTAGGAGCAGACTTAGGAAAAGACTCAGGGTATAACTTGTAGCCGCACTGCAGTCCTTTCTCAAGTCTTCATGACCGATTTGTCTTTGATGGGTTCGGCTTGATTCTGGCAGCTATGACCAAGAGTTTATTATTAAAATTAAGCTCAGAAATATGAGTTCCAGTCCAGAATCTCCCATTATTATCTCTGGCCTATATAAGACCGTCATTACAGAGTTTTAAAATAATGTTTTAGAGAAGAGTAAAGAGGGTTACCTCAGAGATATTGAGGGTTTGGTTCCAGATCACCACAATAAAGTGAATACCTTAATAAAGCAAGTTGTAAATTTTATTTTATTTTTTTTGCTGATGGAGGGTCTTGCCTCCAATTTGTAAAAATATAACATCTGTGAAGTGCAATAAAGCAAAGCACAAAGTGAGCTATGCCTGTATCCTCTGGTCTTTCTAGAAAGATAGTAGGAGGAGGCTGAGAAACTTCTGTACAATTGATCCACTCTAGCATTCCTTAGGTCTCCACACTTTTTTTAAATTATCTTTATTGTTGAAAGTATTAAAGATGTCCCCATTTTTCCCCTTTAACCCCCTCCCTCCACACACCCCCCTCCCCCGGCCTTCATCACATTATTGTCTATGTCCATGGGTTATGCATATATGCATATAAGTTCTTTGGTTAATCTCTTCCCACCCTCTACCCCACCTTCCCTCTGAGATTCATCAGTCTGTTCCATGCTTCTGTGTCTCTATATCTATTTTGTTCATCAGTTTAATTTGTTCATTAGATTTCACATATGAGTGAGATCATGTGATACTTGTCTTTCTCCAACTGACTCATTTCACTTAGCATAATACTTTCCAGGCTTCTCCATGCTGTCTCAAAGGAAGAGATCCTTCTTTTTTATGGCTGCATAGTATTCCATTGTGTCAACGAACCACATCTTTTTATCCACTTATCTACTGACAAGTGTTGGTGAAGATGTGGAGTAAAGGGAACTCTTGTACATTGCTGATGGGAATGCAGACTGGTGCAGCCACTATGGAAAGCAGTATGGAGTTTCCTCAAAAAAATTAAAAATTGAAATTAAAAATTGACCCAGTGATCCTACTTCTAGTAATATATCCTAAGAAGCCAGAAACACCAATCAGAAAGAATATATGCACCTGTATGTTCATAGTAACATTATTTAAAACAGCTAAAATCTGGAAACAGCCCAAGGTCCCATCAGTAGAAGAGGTCAAACTATTTTCTTTAGCATGCCAGGAAGTGTTGTTGGCTCATTGATAGTATTTCACCACCGAGTTCAGTTTTCATTTGGTTAATGTACCAAGCCATTATTAACTCGACTCCCAAATGCTTGAGCTCCCATATTAAATTCATCCCAGGTGAGATTCTCTAAATTCAACTAAAATCAATCTTGTATTTGACCCTCTTTTTTAATATACTCTTGTAAATAATCTCTACCTATGTTGCAAAACTCCTGACTGTGCAAATAGGCTCAATCTTTTGCTAAAGTGCCTCATCCCTGGAGCAGATTTTTCACTTTTATATCTGGGCTATGCTAAGCTATAAACCACCCTCTGGGCCTAGAGGTGAGGGAAATTGGTGTGAATGACGACTAAGAGGATATGTAATCCTTGTTATTTGTCCAGCTATTTAAAGGTTTTTAGGCTGGGAGGCCGGTTCTCTGGGGGGCATGGCGGAGGAAGAGGCAGCTTTCTCTCCCAGGGAGCGTTGAGAAGGATTTGAGTGCTCCGTGCTTTCTATACTGTCTCTGTCTTGTTCATGTCCAGATGTCTCCATACCACATTTCAGGGTGCTATTCCTATTCACCCTATATCTTTCTCTCAGGAGAAGAGACTGGAGGTTTTCTATATTTAATTAGAGTTGAAATTCCATAACCCTAGCAATCAGGCCTCGGGCTGGATCCTTAGTCTTTCCTGGGACTAAATAAGAGCATTCTTTTGTAACTGCCCGAAAGTCAGTTGATTTTTCACCCATGCTTTGAGTTTTGAATTCAGGGCTTTTGGTGTATCTCTCTTTTTTCAAGCGTATAGGTTATTCAGAAACAGATAGCTCATCCCTCAGTTTTTATATTCATCATCATCACCATGGTGACTAAAAGCTTCACTACTTCAAGATTTGCAAATGCCTCACCCACCACTAGCATTCCATCCCATGCCACCAGCAGTGATAATTTGAGTAATTTTAATACCAGTGCAAGCTACAAATTAATAGCATCTCATTTATTCCAACAAGGAGATTCTTTGTTTGTCTCTTTCAATATATGAGCAACAGTTCCTATAAGGTGATCTATGTTAGATATTTAGTTTTTAATTTTTACTATTTCATATATATTTAAATTTTCACATTTAATAAGCACTTATTTTTTAATACTAGGGCTTTTAAAAAGAAAATTTATAAACAAGACGAGTTCCATATTTATTTGTATATTATTTTACGATATCTTTATATTCCTTGGAATGAATTCCCAGAAGCAAAATTCCTTAATCAATGTGGTCACACTTACAGATATAGCAATTTCCTTCCAGAAACTGTGTATCAGTTTTCATGCCCTATAAAAACACAGGAGAATGCATATTTCTCTATATACTGGCCAGCATTCAGCAGTCATTTTTGATAAAGTTTTGCAATCTGACATTAAAAAATGGCATGACACTGTTTTTAAAAAATTCCTTAGTGATAATTGCTTGCCATTTAAAAAATATATATAATGTTAGAATAAGTATGTAACCGATTTAGAAGTAGTGGCACTTCAATGTAATCATGTATCTCTGTTACATCACACACAACTTCAATTCACTAAAACGTTATACATACTCATCTCAAGCTTTCATTTATCTATGAGGTTTTAATTTTTATTTGTTATTATTTTTTAAATATTTTTTATTGATTTTAGAGAGAGAAAGTGAGAGGGAGACATAGAAACATCAATGATTAAAGCGAATCATTAATCAGCTGCCTCCGGCACGCCCCCTACTGGGGATAGAGCCTACAACCCAGGCCTGTGCCCTAACCAGGAATTGAACCATGACCTCCTGGTTCTTAGGTCAATGCTCAACCACTGAGCAACACTGACAGGCCATGAGATTTTTGAGGAACACTGAAAGTCAAAAGGAATCCAAGACATTTCATTATACTAATACTAACGTGTCACATTAATCAAAAACCAAGTCTCGCCCTGGCTGAGTAGCTCAGTTGGTTATAGCATCATCTCCATATGTCAAGGTTATGGGTTCCATCCTGGGTCAGGGCACACACAAGGGTCAACTAATGAATGCATAGGTTGGTGGAGCAGCAAGTCAATGTCTCTCTCTCTCTCTTCCCCCATTCCTCTCTGAAAGTCAATCAATAATAATAATAAAATAACCATGTCTCATCTTTGTGGAAGTCAAGACACACATTCACTGCAGAGACATTATTGCAGCTGGTGACTGGGCTGTAGCACCTTCTTCCTTTCAAGCTTTCCCCACCTCTTGAGTTTTTCTTGGTGTTCTCTTTGACTCCAAAATTCAATTTAAATGTATGCTCTTAGGTGTTATTTTAACACTCTGGTAACTTATTTCCAAAGTTAATCTAACTTTTTTCTTTTCTCATAGTGTTCTAAATGCCAGGCTGTTGTTCCTGATGAGATTATAAATTCCTACATTATAAATCAATTGGTGGATTTCCTGGATAGGTCTTCCTGGGGCTCAGCATACATTGGGCATTTAAATATTACCAGCATGTGCTCCTTTCTGAGTTCTAGACAGAGTCTCCTTGTTAGGCAAAATCTTTTTGAAACAAGAATAACACAACAAGCTAGTGTGCCTCAGTGGTTGAGTGTTGACCTATAAACCAGAAGGTCACAGTTTGATTCCTGGTCAGGGTACATGCCTGGGGCACAGGCTCAATCTCCAGTAGGGGGCTGTAGGAGGCAACCTTTCAATGATTCTCTTTCATTATTGATATTTCTATCTCTCCCTCCCTCTCCCTTCCTCTCTGAAATAAAAAAAAAAAAGTATATATTTTTTAAAAAGAATAACACAACAAGATTTGACATCTTCTGTCATACTGAAATAATCTAAAAATTCTGGGTCTTTCTTAGCTACTCAGTTCCTTAGTTTGCCATTTGTGAATGTTATAATCTTCCTTGATCCTTTTTCTTCTTGCTGTGGCTACTTTGGTACCCTTTCATACACATTCTCCGCCACATTTGTGATGTTTAGCTAGTTTAGAGTGTATGTGACTCACTAAATGTGTAGCTGAGAGGTTTTTGCAGCATTCTGATTTTTTTTAGTAGCTGTTTTTTCAGAATCATTTCTATTTATCTCAGCAGGTCTGTAATCCACACAGGACATTATTATTTCAGTAGGACATGAAAAACAATAACAGTGGTGATCAAAAGAGCCTGAGGAAAGACATGATTGTAATTCAGAAAAAAAAGCAGATGAACAGATATAATCGTTATAACTAGAGATTGAGAGGTCATTGCAGCTGGAATGACATTGTTTTATTTTTTCCTGATTTATAAAAGTAACACATGTGTATCACATTAGAGAAAAAAGTTTAAAATATATAAACATATAAAAATGAAAAACTATGGGACTTAGAAAAATATGAATATGACACCTAAAAAAAAAACATGGCACAAACTATTTCTTACTTTAAATTATTTTATTAGCACTTTGCTATATACTAAAAATACTTAATATATAATTTAAAAGCTTTGATACTATTTAAATAATATGGGTTTTTTTTAAATGTTCTCTTTTTATCAATGAGACTTCTATAGCTTTGCAACTGATTCTTTACATATTTCCAATTATTTCTAGAGGGTACATTTCTTTTTTTAAGACTTTATTTTATTATTATTCTTAAATATTTTATTGGTTTTTTTACAGAGAGGAAGGGATAGAGAGTTAGAAACATAGATGAGAGAGAAACATCAGTCAGCTGCCTCCTGCACACTCCCTACTGGGTATGTGCCCACAACCAAGGTACATGCCCTTGACCGGAATCGAACCTGGGACCCTTGAATCCACAGGCCAACGCTCTATCCATTGAGCCAAACCTGTTAGGGCACATTTCTTGAAGTGAAAAATATGAACATTAAAAAACAAGTGCCCTGGCTGTTTTTGTTCAGTGGTTAGAGCATCAGCCATCAGACCTAAGGGTTGCAGGTTTGATTCCCCATCAAGGGCATAAGGCTCGGTTGAGCATGTGGGAGGAAACCAATTGATGTGTCTCTTTCACCTCTTCTCTCTCTCTCTCTCTCTCTCTCTCTCTCTCTCTCTCTCTCTGTCTCTCCCCTCCATCCCTTCCACACTCTCTAAAAATCAATGAGAAAAATATCCTCCAGTGAGGATTACAAAAACAACAACACACACACACAACAAAAAAATTAACATTTTATCTCTTGATAATTATTGCTAAATTTCCTCCAGAAAAGCTACCAAATCTTTGACAGCAAATTATGAGAATGTCTATTTTCTCTAAATCATCACAAGCATTTATATATCTGTTGTGGATTGAATTGTGTTTCCCAAAAACATATGTTGAAATCCTAATCCCAGGCAGCTACGAATGCCACCATATTTGAAAATAGGGTCTTTGCAGTTGTAATCAATTTAAAAGAGGACTTACTGGATTAAGGTGGACTCTAAATCCAATGACTGGTGTCTTAATAGGGAGGAGGGGCAGGGCTTGGAGACAGAGAGAGACAGAGAAGACACAGGAAATAAGGCCCTGTGAAGACAAAGGCAGAGATTGAAGTCATGGTGCCACAAGTCAGAGAATGCTAGGGGCTGTTGGGAGTCCCTGGAAGCTAAAGGAGGCAAGGAAGTATTGTCCCCTAGAGCCATTCAAGGGGTCATGGCCCTGCCGACAACTTGATTTTGGACTTCCGACTTAAACTGTGAAGGAATAAGCTTCTATTGTTTTCAGTCACGAAGTTGTGATCATTTGTTACAATTGCCTTAGGAAACGCAATATCCTCAAAAAGCTAAAGTCCATTGTTATATAGGCATTTTAAGATGTTTGCTATTTAGGCTGGTGAGGAGAAACCATTTTTATTATGCTTGTGGCAAAATAAATGCTGTCTTGGTCAGCGGGTCCAACAATGCCATTTGGGCAGATCCCATTGTTTACTGGGTCTTCCTTATGGCAGAAGTTTTCAAACTGTGGTTCTCTAATTTTCATTTGTGAGATTCTCCCCCATCCCCACCACTTTGGAATTTGTATTTCTCATGGAAGACATTTTCTGCCACCAAAGCCCTGACAGAGGCAAATGTCACTGTCGTTCCACTGACACTGCTGTTTACTTCGACCCTCTTCTTTGTCTTGAGTGGACAAATCCTGTGAGTCCCAGCCTTATTCAGAAGGCTTACTTCCGGAACTCTACTCCGAATTCAGATCTGATACCATATTTCCTCTTGCTGTTGGCTATGAAAACTCCATCTCCCTGCATGCCAGGTTCCATAGTAGGGCCTAATTCCTCCTCCTGATGACTGAGCTAGGACATCTCTATATGTCCCTACATTCCCCCTTCATTTTTGACATGAAACTTCCTTTTCTTTGAAATTTAGCTATGGTAATACAAATATACATAGTGTTTAGTGTTTGCTTTTAGCCAGTTTAGCTAGTGGCTATATCAAGAGAGAGAGAGAGAGAGAGAGAGGAACTAAAAGTTATTGAGATAAGATAAAAGTACGGGACATTTGCAGTGTTACTATAGTGGAATGGAAGGCATTTACTAAGTCTAGAATAACTAGTCAAATTACCTAATGCTAATGTTTGTAATGTAACCACCCAAATTCAATGGCTTTACACAATAAGTGTATTTCTTGCTTATATCATTAAAAAAAGATAATGGTTTGGGCAAGTGCTAACTCAGGGTCCCAGGCACCAAGATTTCACCATGTTGTTACCCTGCCATCTTGAACATATGGCCTCCAAGATCACTTTTGTAATAGAAAAGAGAGAATGAACACACAGGCCTAGAAGATGACACAATTTAACAGTGAGAAGCCAGTCACTTACTCTGAACTTAATCTGAAGGAAACCGGGAAATGCAGTCTTTCCTGGATTCCTGAGAAGTGGATATCAGGCTGCGCCACATGAGATGAGATTGGGGAACACCCCAGGAGGTGCTAATAAAATGCCCAAGCCATTGTATTTACAGTTTCCCTCTGATAGGGACAGTCCAAGGTAGTAAAGTTTCTTAAATCCATGCACTAAGAGGAATGTAAGAAGTTGAGTTCACATGTTTAGGAGAAAAAACAACCATCACCTAATATACCTCATTTTTAATCCAGCTTTGTTGTAAGGAAAACTAAGATCACAGGGAAAAAAATAATTCATAATTCTCTTAAAGTAATATAGGTTTATAAAACAATGGATGATAAGTATTTTATATCACCATTCCTAAAGGAAACTAAATATTACAACATTGCACATTATTGACATTGTTCTTCTAAAACTTTTATCAATGTCTTCAGTTCTCACCTTTTAAAATATCTTTCAAATTTATACACACCTGCTTTTAACATGAAAGCAGAGCCTCCTGGCCAAGGTTGGCTTCATATTAAGATGCTTATTATACTTGATGTTGATACTCTTATGTATGTAAGTTTCTATAATTGAACTCTGGATATTAGAAAACCCACTAACTCCGAGTTTTCTCTTGTCCCCTTAGTGTTTCTCTACAAGTAAGCTTATTACAACTAAGCTTATTTAATTCCAAGTTAGCACTGCCATTACTTTGGTAGATTTAGAGCTGCTGCACTCAGGGCTCACACCTGCATGGACAATGTTGCATGGAGTTCTTATCTCATAGAATGAAACTTATACTCTCTACTCTCTGCACTTTTTTATTTGCTGACTGAAATACTATTTTTAAATGAACCAATATCCTAATCAGTAACATTGCCCCCACCCAATGTAATGTGATTTCCTGATGGTTCTAGTTGCTGGGTTTGCCTCCACCAAATTGGGCTACCTTCAATACAGAAGCCAGTCAAAATTAAGCCTATGTTGATCACTTCCCTTTGGTTGACAGAATTGGGTCTTCTGGTCATCTAACTTGGTCAATGAGATTCTCCAGGTCAAAACTCCAAACTAGTTTGATACAAAGTTTTATAAAAACTGGCAGCTTCTTTTCTTAATCACTCTAGCTAAGATTTTTTTCTCCCTTCTCCAAGTTCACTTACAAAGTTGAGTAGCTGATAACACATCTTCATTTCTGAAACTCTTTAAGTAGCAACAACACTGAATACTGTAAAGAGAAACACAAGTAAGAGTGATGTCCTATTTTGAGATGCTCATAGTCTAGAGTAATAGATATATAAATATACTAGAGGCCCAGTGCACAAAAATTTGTGCACTCAGGGTGGGGGGGTCCCTCAACCCGGCCTATGCCTTCTTGCAGTCTGGGACCCTTCGGAGGATGTCCACCTGCTGGCTTAGGCCCGCTCCCTGGGGGATCGGCCCCAAGCTGGCAGTCAGACATCCCTAAGGCAGCCCGGCAGCCCTTGGGGGATGTCCACTTGCCAGCGGGGAGCAGGACTAAGCTGCAGTCGGACATCCTTAGCACTGCTGAGGAGGTTGCAGAGGCTCCCACCACCACCGCTGTACTAGCAGCCATCAACCTGGCTTGTGGCTGAGCAGAGCTCCCCCTGTGGGAGCACACTGACCACCAGGGGGCAGCTCCTGCATTGAGCGTCTGCCCCCTGGTGGTCAGTGTGTGTCATAGTGACCAGTCATTCCCAGTCATTCTGCTGTTAGGGTCAATTTGCATATTACCCTTTTATTATATAGGATAGAGGCCTGGTGCATGGGTGGGGACTGGCTGGTTTGCCTTGAAGGGTGTCCCGGATCAGGGTGGGGGTCCCGCTGGGGTGCCTGGCCAGTCTGGGTGAGGGGCTGAGGGCTGTTTTCAGGCTGGCCAAGGCCCCCAGCGACGAAAGCTCCCAGCCTCTTTTTTTTCGTTTTTTCTTTTTTTATTCTGGGATTTATTTGCCTTCTATAATTGAAACTTTGTAGTCTTGAGAGGAGCTCAGAGCTGGTCAGGGTGAGCGGGAGGGAAGCTTGGCTTCCTCCATCTCCAGGGGCAACCGCTCCTGCTTGCTCTAGCTCTGTGGCCACGGCCGGCTGAAAGCAGGTATCTGGGATTTATTTATCTTCTATAATTGAAACTTTGTTGCTTTGAGTGGAGCTCAGAGCTAGCCGTGGCAGCTGGGAAGCTTGGCTTCCTCCATCATTGGGGGAACCAAGCCTCCTGCTTGCTCCAGCTCCGTGGCTTCCGGCCGCCATCTTGGTTGGGTTAATTTGCATATAGTTACTCTGATTGGCTGGTGGGCATGGCTTAATGTGTAGTGAAGGTACGTACGGTCAATTTGCATGTTTGTCTTTTATTAGTGTAGCTGTATTATACAACATTATAATTGCTCCAATAACTATTAAACAAAAGGTTACTAAGAAGGGCTAATAAAAGCAAATGAATATTAAGGAATATGTCAAGTTAATAATTCCCCAACATATTCTTCCCTTATTATAAGGACTTTTAAAGTGCTTATTCATTTGAGACGATTGTATTCCCCCCATATTTCAGTGTGGCTTCCACCCTCCAACCATACTCTGAGAGCCTAAATGTTCCAGCAAAGATTCCTATGAGCGCCTGTGGGACAGGACCTGTTGAGTGGATGCACAGACATTGCAATCAACTTGGTTGGAGAAGAAGGAGGCTGAGGCAGGGCAGCAGCTCACAGACACCAGTGTATGATTAGGCAATACAAGGGAGCCAGGGGCACTCAAGAACCTATCCCCTATTTAGGAGAGTTAATAAGTTAAAATACTCTGTCCCTATATGAATCAACAAGTTGCCTTTCACATAGTGTGTGCTTTTTTTCTCTGCTTTCTCTTTCCCATAATAGGCTCTGCTATTTATCATTGGTCCCTTCTGGCTGGGTGGGAAAATTCAGTTGTAGAGGATGGAATAGTCTGAATCTAAGTATGTTCTGGTTATCAAACTTCATTTTCCTATTTGGCTGTACTGGAAATAAAGAGTAGATTTGGAGTTCCATCTGATCATTGTTTCTACTTAAAATTGGTCCAGAATACACTGGGCATGCTGGGCCAGAAACCTTGCAAAAAAGACTTAGGAACCAGCTTTTTGGGCCCAATTATGTAGGGAGGCAAAAGCTTTTCATTAATACAATGGTATGTTTAATAGGAACAGCTCCATGGGTCTAATTTTTTCACTAGCATAGAAGTCAAACTCTGAGATTTTAAGTAGGGGCTGTTTTAAGCTATTAAGTTTGTTAATATTTTTTTTTTGGCAGCCAAAGAAAACTAATGCAGGTGGGGTAGGTGGCAGAGGAGGGGCCATAAAACAAGTAAGAAACACAAAGGTAAAAATGATCTTATTCCTAATGTTCTAATTCCGAAGTGAAAGGGGGAGAGGGGTTCATGGTTGCTCTTTTACTGTGATTCATAACATATATAAATACTTTATACTTTTTTCTCTTGTACGGATCTCATATTACTTGAAAACAGTTTAAAACTCTTGTGTTGCTTCGTCTGTGGTTTTGTGGCAAAAGCAGATTAAATTGCCAATATTTTCATTTGAAACTTTCCTTTCATGAAAAAGACACATATCACACAGTGTATTTTCACAAAGGACAGGTGTGAGGTTCTCTGAGGTTTTTAGTTTCCTGTGGATTCCACACTAGCATTAGAAATGCTGAAAAATTGTTTCCCCTGGATATTTAATAAAATTTTAAAAATCCACAGGATATGAAATCTGTCCTCTACATTTTTCACCTTATACAAATTGCGGTATTACAATTCAAGAGAGCCCTAGCTGGTTTGGCTCAGTGGATAAACCATCGTCCTGAGGACTGAAGAAGAGTCCTGGGTTTTATTCCTGTCAAGAGCACACACCTAGGTTGCAGGCTCCATTCCCCTGGCCTTAGGGCCACATGCGGGATCAAGTGCGGGAGGCAGCCAATCAATGTTTCTCTCTCACATGGATGTTTCTCTCTCTGTCTCTACCCCTCCCTTCCACTCTCTCTAAAAATCAAATCACACTTATTTATTGAGTACCTACAGTTTGCCTGGCTTTCTGCATTCGGTGGCTACCCAAAGAAGTACAGCTCCGGACTGTGCCTATTTAATGGTCTATAATTATAACTGAAGGGTGTATTTAATTTACCCAGTTGGACATTGTATTCGTTTCCTAAGGCTGCCATAAAAATTAATATAAACTGGGTGACTTACAACAACAGAATTTCTTTCCTCACCATTTTGGAGGCCAGAAGTCTGAAATTATGGTGTCAGAAGAGCCAGCAGGCTCTAGTGCAGCTGTTTTCAACCTGTGGGTTGCGACCCCTTTGGTGGTCGAACGACCCTTTCACAGGGGTCGCCTAAGACCATCCTGCATATCAGATATTTACATTACGATTCATAACAGTAGCAACATTACAGTTATGAAGTAGCAACAAAAGTAATTTTATGGTTGGGTCACAACATGAGGAACTGTATTGAAAGGGCCAGAAGGTTGAGAACCACTGCAGTGCAAACAATCTTTCCATGCCTTCCCCAGCCCCTGGATGTTGCTGGCATTCCTTGGCTTGTGGCTGCTTGCCAGGAGCCGGTCCATGCTTGCTGTTTCAAGGGACCTGGCATATATGGCATACTGTTCTTAATATGTTTGCTCACCTTCTAGGCACCATGTGTTTTAACCGAGGTCTCTGAGAAAGGTTGTTTCCCCAGGTAGGGATTTTCCCCTGAAGTTAGGGAGGGAATAAAACCTCTTAACTAAGTGCCAGGTGGGTAATTAATCACTTTAACTACGAACAATCATGCTTAAGCTACATAATCTTTACTCCCTGGAATGGAGATAAGAAACGCCCTAACCTTTGAAATAGAGATTGATAGGATTGGAATCAACTGGTATAAATACAGATGTAAGAAGACAGAACGAAGAGAGACAGAAATTGGCACAGAACCTACACAGAACGTTCTCTAGAGACAGAAGAACTTCGCTGGAGAGAACATGGCAAAAGATCCTGGACAGAAACTGGCCTCAGAACCTAGAGACAGAACCTAGCGAGAGAACATGGCAAAAGATCCTGGACTGAACCTGACTACAGAAATTGGCAAGAGAACCTGACTAGAACCTGGTGACTGAACCTGGCTGGAGAACCTGGACAGAACCTGGCTGGAGAACCTAGGGAGGGAACATGGCCACAGAACCTGGCTGGAGAACCTGGAGAACCTAGCAAGAGACCATGGACACAGAACCTGGCTGGAGATCCTAAGCAGAACCTCTCTGGAGATCGAGACCAGAACTTGGCTGGAGATCCTGGCTAGGCTGCTGATCAACTGAACGCTGTCTCCGTGTCATTCCTTCTTCGCCGACTCCGTCTACGCCTTTGGGGACCCCTGGACCCGCTGGGGTTGGACCCCAGCAGCTGCTCAACTCCAATTTCTGACTCTTTTCTTCATTTGGCTTTTCCACTTCTCCTCATGTGTCTTTCCTCTGTGTGTTTCCTATAAGGGCACTTGACACTGGACTTGTTATCCTCTTGATGATCCAAAGCATCTCATATTTAGATCTTTAATTTACTGACATCTGCAAAGACTTTTAAAAAACTTTTTAAGATCACATTCACTGGTTCTGGAGTTAGGATGCAGACATATCTTTTTACCCCACTACAATACGAATCTAAAATTCATAACATATAAATAATAATGGTAATATATTTTCATTTGAATTACATGACCCTTATAATAATTTGTTCTAAAAACAGTAACAAAAGGAATTTCCCTCGATATGATTATAAATGTTTAAAGCTAGAAAATAATTTTTGGATTTATTTTCAATTTGGTTCATAGTTATTCATGATCTTTTGACACCCTTATAAAAAATCATAATTCTGGAGAGTCTTTCTCTACCAGGAGCTGGACTAAAAATATGTGCCTTCTGGGGAAGAGGCTTACCAAATATCTGTCTTGTAAATGGAAGAGAGATTCTGGAGATTTTGGAAAAGACCTTAAGATAAACCTATTGCCACCCTGACTGGTTTGGCTCAGTGGATAGAGCATTGGCCTGCAGACTGAAGGGTCCCAGGTTCGATTCTGGTCAAGGATATGTACCTTGGTTGCAGGCACATCCCCAGTAGGAGGCAGCTGATCAGTGTTTCTCTCTCATTGATGTTTCTAACTCTCTAACCCTCTCCCTTCCTCTCTGTAAAAAAAAAACATCAATAAAATATATTTTTTTAAAAAAGATAAACCTATTGCCTTTATAATTCACATGATATCAAAACTGAAAAATTAGTCATACCGTGGAGGGAGGGTGAGAAAGAATTATAAGGTTGAAAATGTAAAAAATAAGCAAACAACCTTTGATCAGTAATCATACCATTATTCACCTCATATTGTTAATATTTACTACATATATTCCTCTGTCAAACTGATTTAAAAGTCAAACCTAAATATTTATGCTAATTGTTTTTACAAAACTGTGCAATAATCCTGTGGGCTACAGTGGATGATGGTTAACTATACACACACATTAAAACTTTTGTCTGCTCATGTAATCAGGTAGGCATGGCCTTATGCAGAACTTAGGCTACTTCTGTTCAACTTCTTTGCAAAATTTCCTTAAAATAACATTCCTAACATGAATTTTAAAAAATCAAGAGTATATTAAGTATTTTATTCCTGTATAAAATTTAGAAACCATACTTCACCTATCCTAAAAGAAAAAAACAAAAATAATTTTTTGTCTCACATTAGCGATAACAATGTTTTCTTCAAAACCCAAATGGACCTAAAATTTTTTTTGTGGCATAACAAATATAGAAGGCCAACAAACAGAAAATCTGCAACTGTGTGTGTGTGTGTGTGTGTGTGTGTGTGAGAGAGAGAGAGAGAGAGAGAGAGAGAGAGAGAGAGAGAGAGAGTTATTTGAGGGACACAAAAAATATGGGTGAGAAAATATGTTCTGTTTGCTAAATCTTTCTTCTTAGAGCTCATAAACAGAATGATTTTCAGATTGGTGTACATGTGCTAACATTGTCTTTTGCCAAGTGGGAAAGAAACATTTCTTGATCTGGTTCCCCCAAATGTTGATGGTTTATATCTAATAAAGACATTTAGATTCCATTTCCTTTAAGATATGCATGTGACAAATACAGGATACATTTTTCTTTCTTTGCCAATTTCTCCTATTATAAGAGCACGCTCTGATTTAAGACACTACTCCAAACAGCAATACATATCAGGAGATTGTGCACACAAAAAGTTAAAAATAGCATACAGCTTAATGAAATAAAGTTTCATGTAAAATAAAGTACAAAACAATATACAATACAAAAGTAAAGACAAAAATTTTGGAGTGCAGAGACATCTGACGGATTTATAGTATGCTCAGGTTTGATTAGCCTGCCAGGCACACTTTAAGAGCCATTCCGTTGTTCAAAGGACAGATCAAGAAGCATCATGTGAAGGGGAATGACTGAGTTCAGCAGTTTGGGTCAGGTGTCTGTTTCTATACTGCATCCTTCCTATGCATGTCATCATGATGAATGCAGAGTAACTGAACACTAATTCTGTCTAAATCCAGCTGAAAGGAGTGTGTGATCGTATCACAATCGAAGGCTCCTTATTTTTCAGCCTACTACTGACAGCATGACAAAAGTCAGGGGTTATCACTAATGATGAGTAACATCCTATAATAATTTCATGCGGGCTATGCTTGAAAAAAGACAATCTATTCCAAAATTGTAAAACTCCAAGCATATTTTCCGGCAGACCTAATCTATATCTTATTTCCTTTCATAAATCATTAGCAATAACTTAAAATTAGAGGAAATGATCTATGGATGTGAAACTCTTTGCTAAAAACTAACAATGTAAGGTCAAAGGAAAAAAAAAGATAACTCTCTGTGGTTCCTCTTTGGATATAAATCAAACTGTATGCAAATAGTCATTTAGGTAGAAAAATGCCATGAATTATGTACATGAGTATCAATAAATTCAGCTTAAAGCACATGATCTTTAATATAACTTATAAAAATAATATTGTCCAATTTAAATGTTCCCTTTTTCACAAAAGGTGACTGCTTTTCAATAGTCTGGATTATCAGAATTAGATGATAGCTCAGAATAAGACATTTGTCTCTGTTGCTTGTCTTAATCACTAAACGCCACCACCAATAATAATAATGAAAATTTAATAATAATAATAATAATAATAATAATAATAATAACAAATGTCAAATGCAGTAAAGGAGGTTTGGATTGCTTTGTTTTGTCTTGAGCAAGCTTAGCAGGCTCCAGGTTTTCTAAAATACATATGCCATGCACTAAGTTAGTTTTAAAAAGATACTATGATTTATGGCTTTTTGTGTTTCCACGGGAACTATCTTTAATTACCAATATCTGGTTGTCAGAAATTCATATATTTGTAAAAGATAAAACCAAAAAATTTAGGCTTTTTTGAACATTTGTAAGTGTCTAATTAAAACACATCAGTTACCAAAGTCACTTTAAAAAGTGACTTTGAAGTATAATACCTCCTTATCATAAAAATTCTTTGGGAGTCAAACCTTCTCTTTCAACACAACAATGACTTAACAGTGAGTGAATCATATGAAAAGTTTACTGAGATCAAGAACAATCTTAGTCTGATAAATATAATGGAAAGCTAGCCAATAAATGAGATAGCTAAAATAGGTCTAAATGGAACAAATATGTGTGTGTATTTTTAATCTCGAGATACATTTCTTTATTTTGAAATGATTTAAGAATTTCCTTCTAACAATTATGTAGGATTTGGTTAGGTTAAATGAAGTTCAATGTTATCCATGCATTTTCTCTTTGATTTTCACAGAACACAGTTGTTACTTAGCTTTTTCACAAGAGTAGATTTGCACAAGTTTGGAAAAGTATTCACATTTTTATAGTAATGGAAATATTTTCATTACTCTGATATAACATAATACTAAAACTAGAGGCCTGGTGCACTACATTCGTGCACTCAGAGGGTAGGGGAAGGGGTCCCTCAGCCCGGCCTGTGCCCTTTCACAGTCCAGGAGCCCTCAGGGGATGTCCAACTTAGAGGACTGGGTCTAAGCCGGAGTCAGACACCCTTAGCGCTGTCGTGGAGGAGGGCCACTGCACTCGGCAGCCATCAGCCCGGCTTATGGCTAAGCAGCGCTCCCACTATGGTAGCGCACTGACCACCAGGGGGTAACTCCTGCATTGAATGTCTGCCCCTTTGTGGTCAGTGCGCATCATAGCAACCAGTCGTTTTGCTGTTTGGTCTATTTGCATATTAACCTTTTATTATATAGGATTGTCTTATTGCTTGAAGTCTTATCAGTGTATAAATACTAGAGGCCCGATGCATGAAATTTGTGCTAGGGTAGGCCCTCGCAGCCCCGGCTGCCTTGGCCCTCGCAGCCTCAGCTGCTGCCTTGGCCCTCATAGCCCTGGCTTCTTCCAGAAGGCCATCTGGACAGTTGTTCTGCTGTTTGGTCTAATTAGCATATTAGCTCTTTATCACCCAACTAGGTTACTAAAACTTTGAGCAACAAAAATGTATTGTTCTTACTAATATTTACTGAACAATTACTTTATCCATGTATAGTATACCCTTATTTCCATAAAAATCCTCTTTATTTGTAAATAAATGGGAATGAGCCAATTAGCTATTAGGAAGAAGGTATAGAAGCAAACATTTAACTCCCTATTCAATGAACTTAGTACATTTTGGCAGTCAACGAAGCCATTGGCAAATAGGCTACTTGAGAATCAACCTTTTCAGAGACTATCAAAAATAATTAAAGCACAGGAAAGTAGTTCATTTATTATTCATATTAGTAATTTTTATTATAGATTCTTCATAAGCAAAAGTGATTGAAATAGTAAAATAAAGCCCATGAATATATAGTCTAATTTCAATAATATCTCTAATTTTGTTTCATCTATTTCCTGCAGGTTATTTTTATACAAAACCAAAGCATTACATTACTTCACTGTACTTACTTCAATAAATCTCTGAAAGATAAATATTCTTTAAATAAAAACATGCCAAAACTGGTTTGGCTCAGTGGATAGAGCATCAGCCTGTGGACTGAAAGGTCCCAGGTTCGATTCCGGTCAAGGGCATGTACCTGGGTTGCGGGCACATCCCCAGTAGGAGATGTGCAGGAGGCAGCTGATCGATGTTTCTCTCTCATCGATGTTTCTAACTCTCTATCTCTCTCCCTTCCTCTCTGTAAAAAATCAATAAAATATATTTAAAAAAAAACATAACCACAATATGATTAGGACAACTAGAAATGAATAATAATGTATTTATCTGATTAACTTTCAAATAAATTCTAATTCTGTAGAATATTCTTTTATAGGTTTTAGATGCTTTGGCTGGCATTGATTCAGCTTCTATGTGAATTTCTTTATTTGGAAAAAGAATTATCATCTAAACAGCACTACTAGTATGCGGTAGGTAGGTATATGATTATCTTTCTCTCTCTCTTTTATTTCAGATTGAGACCTACATGAAATAAATTTCCTAAGGTCATAATGCCAGAACCAGTTCAATTTCTGGCATCTTATTCCAGTACCCACACTCTTTCTTACCCAGATCCATATAACTTTAGGGTAGAAAAATATAAGGAATATACTAGTAAGTACACTCAAATAAATATACCAATTTTTTTTCTCTTTTGAAGTAAGGTTTTATTAGATTTCTTGAACATCTGAAGCTAAATACACATAGCTATTCATCAAATGAGGGCAGATCCACAATTGTTAACAAATTCTTGCTCATGACAGGATAGGTTTTTTCAGTATGCCATGGACCTATTTCTCCTTCATGTTTAACTAGCAATTTTATTATCTTTAGAATTTTGTTTATAATTTTTAATCTCCTAAATACATTTTTCTCATCCAAATCATTCTTTGCATTTCCCCAGACCAATCATCAGTAAATAAGGATGGCTTAGTCAATGAGTATCTGCCTTAGTGAGAAGAGTCTCACCTCTAACCTCTACCCCAACTGCATTAAATATACCACTTTTTTTAAAAAAAAAATTCATATGCATTTGAGTATGTAAATTTTGTCCTTCCTTCTTTCCTTCCTTCCTTCCTTCCTTCCTTCCTTCCTTCCTTCCTTCCTCCCTCCCTCCCTTCCTTCTTTCCTTCCTTCTACCTTTCTTTCTTTTCTCTTTTTATTTGATAAACATAAATTTTGTCCATCAAGTCAGAAATACTTATTCACTTAATAAATCTACTAGGAGATTCTATTTAACTTTTTGTAAAATAGTTTAAACATATCTTGACACATAAATGTGGATATATTTTTTTTATCTAGCTAAAATGTTTCTGAGAGCAAGAATGTTAGAATATTAATATTTAAAATAAGTTTTGATATATAAATCTACAATTTAAAAATTGGTTCCATAATTGAGGTTGACTTCTACATAAATATGAAATGGAAGGCTTAATAGTTTTGGGACTCCAAAATGATTGGAACTATAAACACATCAGGTAAAGCACTAAAATCAAGGACTTTCACCGCTCTTATTCAACATAGCACTGGAAGTGCTAGCCACAGCAATCAAACAAGAAGAAAACATAAAAGGCATCCGAATTGGAAAGGAGAAAGTAAAACTGAGTTCTTCGTTAAACTTTCTAGCCTTTGATTTGAAGTGAAGGATGTGTCACTTGAACACTTAGAGGCCATTGTAGGATCAATAATTGGCCTAATTTCAATTTTGTTGTGTCCCAGGGAATAGGGAGATCTGAGAGGGAGAGAGATGAGGAATGACCATCCTGTTAAGCAGTTAGAACATACACAACATTTATCCATTAAGTTTGCCATTTATATGAGTGTTTGTGGTTCCCCAAAATATTACAACGGTAACATCAAAGATCACTGAGCACCGATTACCATGACAAATATAACAGTAATGACAAATTTTGAAATATGTGAGAATTACCAAAATGTGACACAGAGACATGCTGTTGGAACAATAACACCAATAGATTTGATCAATGCAGGGTTACCACAATAGATTTGATCAATGCAGGGTTACCACAACCTTGCAATTTGTAAAAAAAAAAAAAAAAAAACAAAAACAAAAACAAAAAAAAAAAACAAAACAAAAAAAAAAACAAGTGCCATATCTGCAAAGGTTGCCTGTAGTTTGCTAGTTAGTCTTCCTTATCCACTTTTATCTCCTCTAAATACATTCTCCTCATTAGATGGTCATTAAAAATCCAAGTCTCATAATACTTTAATTTCTCTACTTTTAGAGTAATCATCAAGCCTTAAAGTGTCCCACAAATCAACACTACATGGACAACAAGCATGAACTGACTCTTGCTTATTCCTTCAGGCAGGTACCAAACTAGTCTTAACCTGGATCTCTGTATGACAACCTTACTGATTTCCTTTCAATAAATAGTCCCTGGATGCTCAGGACCTTTGCAAATGCAGTTCCCTTTATCTTATATCAGTTTACTCCCTCATCTGTGCTTGTACAGGATCTCAGTTCAAATTCACTTAATTGGGAAACCCATCCCTCCCAAGAAATACAGAAAAATCTCTTTTCTACAGTACTATCTGCTTTTTGTTTCATGGTTTTTGTCAATTATAATTTCATAGGCATTTATGTTTTATTTGATTAATGTCTGTTTTCTCTCAAGAAACTATAAACTCCACTATAGTCTGTTTATATTCATTACTAAAGGCCCGGTGCACAGATTCGTGCACTGGTGGGTGTCCCTCAACCTGGCCTGTGGAGGTCAGTCTGAAACCAGCTCTCCAACATTCCCCTGAGAGGTCCTGGATTGCAAGAGGGCAGGTCTCGGGTGATGCACCCCAGAATTGGGCTCCCTCCTCTTTGGTTCCAGGTGTGTCACCCGAGAACTACAGCTCCTGTGTTGAGGGTCTGCCCCCTGGTGGTCAGTGCATGTCATAGCTACTGGTCGGATGGTCCAATAGTCGGATGGTCATTTAAGCTTTTATATATATAGATTAAATAGCATAAATACTCAACACAGCATGTGACATTAACAACTCAATATATATTTACCAGTTGTTGAATAATAAGAATTTAATTTTTCTTTCCTTCCTTCTTTCTCCTTCTCTCCTTCTTCTTCACTCTCTTCCTCACCTTCTCCCTCTTCTCTTTCTCTCTCTTTCTCCCTTCCTCTCCACATTTTCTCCTCCTCCTCCTCCTCCTCCTCCTCCTCCTCCTTTTCCTTCTTCTTCTCTCTCTCTCACTTTTATAGTTCCCTCCTTTTAAAAAATCATCAGGAGATGCTCATTCCTATAATCTGTAAGTCATTCTAAGAACCTACAAGGCTATAATGTAGTGATTCTTAAACATGGCTGCCTGTTAGAATCATCTGGGGAGCTTTTAATAAGTACCCATGCCTAGGCCCACCACAGACCAATTAAACCAGCATTTCTGGAGGTGAGGATCAAGCAACATTTTTATAAAGCTCCCTAGGTGATTCTAAGGTTTAGTCAGGGTTGTGAAACATGCTCTAATGGATGAAATCTGAATACCCATCTGGTCACAAAACATTCAAGCCATGACTCTTGGTGTAGGAAATTCCTAATTCTGATTAAGTGACCTTTATATTCATTCATTCATTCATATATTTATTCAAAACACGATTTTAAATCATGTTATTACATATTTTATTTGTTACACTAATATTAAATAGTATATTTATTACTAAAAGCAAAATTTTCTATTAGGAATTGCAAAAGACTATACAATACAGCTATATACTTTCTAGATTCTGATTTGACTGAATCCTTTTCTCCCTTTGCTGATATCATGGGTTTAAATTACAAATTTAAGCCTAGAATTTTCTCCTTGCTTATCTCTTCACCGTGCATGTTACTTGAACACGTGGTAGCCTTTCACACTGATTGCACAAATGTAGCAACCCAGACATTGTTTGTGAAAAACAAACAAACAAACAAAAAACCCAGGCACCTCTTCTGTAAAATAGGCACATCCACACAAAAATATTTCTCCCTTACTCTGAAAGCTGTGAAGGGGAGTCTTTCTGATTGCTATAACATCTAAGGGACTAAGTAATTAGAGATGTGGCTCCAAAAAGAGAAGCTGAAGAGCGGTTGGGGCTGGGCAGGAAGAGTAGAAATATTTAAAAAGAGACATGGTGCAATCAGGAAGCGTTTTCCTCAAAGGGCAGTTGCTGCTGGAGCAACTGAGTCATCCTCCCGGTATTGTCTGCCCTAGATACAGAGAACAGGAAGTGAAAGTTCAGTGTTGCTTACTGTCAATTACCATCCACATAAACAGACACAGGAAGATCAAGTCATGTTAGTTAGCTTTATTGCCCTGGGATGTTTTGATAAATATGTTAGCAATATAAATAATAAACTTGCATACCCCCAAGGCCAAATTTTTGAGTTTCCTTTCTGAATTCATCTCTTTTGAAAGCACTGTCTTTTCCCACACATTTTCTTTTTGAATTCACCAACCTCTGAGCCCCTTGCGTCTCTTCACCTTCTGTGTATAGGAGGGGACACCTCATCCTCCAGGCCCCTCATAAAGGTAAACGTGGTGCCAGCGAGTAATCCCCTTGGGTCACTAATGGATATTCACACATCTGAGAACCCTGTTAAGACGCTTCTGAAGTGGAATGTGACTCCAGCTGTAGCACTTACATACTGCTCATATTTCCTCCTTTAGACTCCAGGGAGTTCAACAACTGCCTATTAGCAAGCTGACGATGGAAGGAAGCGCCATAAATCTCCCAAGCAATGATAAAGCCGATGCTCCAGAAAGAAGTAGGAAAGAGCGAATTGCAATTAAAAAACAGAACCGTGAACTTTGGCCTTTTCAAAGAACAACACCCACAGTAAGTTAATGAAGGACATGAGAGGATAAACGAAACTGTAAACATTTCTTATATCTCATTTCAGCTATCATCTGGGTTGCAAGCAGAATGAAAGAGGACACTAAACATCAACAACCCAAATTAGTCTCTAAGATACAAATGCCGTATCATTTTGAACTTTTTAGAACATTTGGTTTACATATAATTTGGTCACTCCTGTTACTTCAGAGAGGCAAAGAGTTTGTAACTCCTATCGTATAGGTACCGTTAAAGACGAACTCTTAAAAATAAGAGAAAATAACCTTAGGTGTTATAGAAATCACATATGCTTTAACTGAATATGTTGGATACTTTTAAACAACATGGTGAGTTGATGGCACATGTCTTCCCATTGTTTAAGCAGAAGCAAATTAAAATTTCAGAATGTAAGGTAACTTTCCTGACCATATGCCAAGTAAACTGAATGGCTTCATTCATTTATAGCTAGAGGGGAATCTACCCTATGTGTGAAGAAGAGAGCTTGATGTTCAGACTGAAGGAAAGGGGGAGGGAGATGTAATACAATTTTAAAAAGCATAAGAATTAAGATATATGAATGATGAAGAAGAACACCTGGCTTAATTTATACTTACATATATTATCTTGTTTTATACTCACAGCCTTTTGATGATAAGATTCACTCTATAGGAAGCATGGGCCATTTCAAAAAAAAAAAAAGAAAAAGAAAAAAGAAAAAACACACACAAAACAAAACATTGCCAGGTATCACTTTTGCCCTTTTGATTTATGTAAAAAAGGTATAATAATATGAGTATTTTGCTTTTGTACATTGCTAATGTCTCATAGTACTATCATTACATCTGTTGAAAAGATAATTATGTTCTTTATTATCAAGTGTACCTAAATAATAAAGTAACATCAGACTAGATAGGACCATCCCAGATATAGCCATACAATAGTCTCAGACCACTTTGAAATAGAAAAAAAAAAATGCTCATAAATTTATAATTATGTCTGTAAAGCATTATCTCTAAGATATATAACTTAATTATTCTTACATTTTAAATAGCTTAATGGCTGCCTTTGTACTGCATTGGCCATAGGTGTCAAGCTTGACATGTAGGTTCACAACCTACCAAGAGTATAGGAAGTACAGGTGAAGAGCATGTTTGTCCCATGTTAAAGAATCTACCTGCTAAAAATAATCACTTTGCCTTCTTGAAAATCTTTCCCTGCTGCATAACAAATGACTTCACAAAATTTTTTGACCAAAATCTCTCAGTTGATTTGCATTAAGTAGAATTAGTGGCTTCTTCTCTCTATATAATAGAAATTCCAATTCCACTACCAGCAATTCATTAAGGTGACTCAAGAAAAATGCTGCCAACTATATTTTAAAATTTCTGGTCTTATTTACTTTGCTCTGTCTCAAAACCAGCAAAAACAGATGACCTGCCCAAATAATCTAGATTCTATGTAAGTTATACAATTTCATTTCTTAATTTTAAATGATGCTTTGTAATTAGAGAAAATGCTTATGTATGGGTTTTTAGAGAGAAGTCTTTATTAATTAGACCGAAACTACAAAAAATTATGAATAGTAGTAGAATTTCAATACTATGTACAATATATATGCAGATGTTCAAGTTTTCTTTAAATGAATTATTCAATGTTTACATCACATAATATTAATTGAAATATTTGTTTAATAACAATACCCATGAGCTATGGTAGATAACAACAGCATTAAAGAATGGCAGACTCTGGCCCTGCTGGTGTGGCTCAGTGGTTGAGCATCGACCTATGGACCAGAAGGTCACGGTTCGATTCCCAGTCAAGGCCTATGCCTGGGTTATGGGCTTGATCCCTGGTGTGGGTGTGTAGGAGGCAGCCATCCTCATCATTGATGTTTCTATCTCTATCTCTCTCTCCCTTCCACTCTGAAATCAATAAAAATAAAAGAAATAAAGTAAAAAGAATGGCAGACTCTGCAGTCAGAATGTCCCAGACTACTTGAGTTCATATCCAGGATTTACTTAGTTCTTTATTTTTTATAATTTAGCTTTTTTCTTCTTCTGTAAAATAGTTTACCAATAGAGCCTACTTCATAGGATCATTCTGAGGTTTAAAGGAGTTAATACATGTAAGCGCTTATAACAGTGCCCACTACGTGCATAGTATCTGTGTCTTGCTCCCCATGCCCCCCTTACAGTGCCCTCTCTCCTTTTTATAAATATATTTCCTTTGTCTAGGGCAGTGATGGCGAACCTATGACATGCGAACTCATTTTTTTGGTCGGTTTTTCTTTGTTAAATGGCATTTAAATATATAAAATAAATATCAAAAATATAAGTCTTTGTTTTACTATGGTTGCAAATATCAAAAAATTTCTATATGTGACACGGCACCAGAGTTAAGTTAGGGTTTTTCAAAATGCTGACACGCCGAGCTCAAAAGGTTCGCCATCACTGGTCTAGGTGATATCTTTTCTGAGGGATTAATATCACTTAAGTGTAAATCTGGAAATATTGTACTAACTTTACTATAAAATAGTGTAAATAAGCAGATATGGTGATTGCCCTCATGTTGTTTATAATTTAGTGAATAAAATTTGAAAAAAAACCTATGAATGCTTGATTAAGTTTGTAAGGATAGTAAAACAATAAATATACAAATAAACAAATAATCACAAGCTGTGATAAGTGATATGAAACGACAGTGAAAAACCAATGGTAAAACTAATTGACTGCCTTCCAGGAGTTCACTGGCCAGCAAAGAAGACTTAACAACAAGAAACAAAGCAGCCTCATGTTAAAAGTATTTTTATAAAGTAAAATTAAGTAATATTAACAAGAGTTAATTAACATACACACTAGCAAGAATTCTACCAACTTTAACAATGCCTGTTTAAATATATCACCAAATGCAAACAATTGTATGTTTAAGCACAATTTATATCCTGCTTTTCCACTTATTTTTTGTCATATGTGTGTGTATCAAGTTCTACAAAGCTTCACAATTACATTTGAATGGCTTCCCAATATTTCATCAAATGGCATATGTATTCTCTTAAGTTGGACACATATGCTAGTCTTAATATCTTATGATATAAGTAATGATCCAATAAAATAATTATATTGATTTTTTTAATCTTTTTTTATTTCTACAGAATTCTTCTATAAAATATTTTTCTTATTTTGAATAGTCTTCTTTTGATCTACTTTAATAAGTGAGATTATTGAGTCCAAATGCATGATTTATTTTTTCTGACCCAACTTCTTTCAAAATTAAATTAATATTAGTATGTTCCAATTTTAAAAATATTTGATTTGTGTACAAAAATTCAAGCAATCACCCTAGCTGGTTTGGCTCAGAGGATAGAGCGTCGGCCTGTAGACTGAAAGGTCCCGGGTTCGATTTCGGTCAAGGGCACATGCCCTGGTTGTGGGCTTTATCCCCAGCAGGGGGCATGCAGGAGGCAACCGATCAATGATTCTCTCATCATTGATGTTTCTCTCTCTCTCTCTCTCTCTCTCTCTTCCTCTCTGAAATATATATATATATATATATATATATATATATATATATATATATATATATATAAAATTCAAGCAATCAAAAAATGTATAAAGAAAAAAAAAAATCCTAGATGGAGGTAGCAGACACCCGACCGGCAACGTCAAGGCAGCAGGGCTCTGCTCTGCTCTGATGTGTTCTGGACTCACACACACTTCTGGGTGCAGCAGATCCCAGGCTGAGATGGAGCAAGAGGACAAGGTGCTGAGCCAGTAGCCGGCAGCTCAGCACCAGTTTGCAGAGAATACTGAGAAGTCATTGTGCATCTTGGAAATGTCTCTATCTCCTGGAAGCAGTAGAGTGCACACTTCTTGGAACCATGGCCCTTCAGGTATTCAACACATTCTTCAGTGTCCACAGGTGGAGAGGATCCTCTTGGTTTCTGCTGAGGTGCCCAGGCAGAATGTGAATGAAATGGGGCCACAGTTCAGTGTATTGCTCCTGAGCATGGTGTGAACTACTGCCCCTAAGTGACACTCCCTCCTTCCCAAATGATTTACTGTCATGGAATGTCTCCTTCTCAACCACGAATGATGATTTTCAAAGGGCCCCAGGTGATGTCCTTAGGAGGGTCCAATATTCCAGGGTGGTCATGACCTTCAGTGAGAATCTAAGCATTCCCCCCAATGGGCCACCATTCACAGCTCCCAGTAAGATCCCACATTAGGACACCAACAATGCCTTATTCTGGCCACCCTACAGTACCTTTTAATAGAGACTCCTTAACACCTAAAATGTTATTGCCCTCAGCCATGCCTTCTGCTGAGGGCCAGGCAAGGCTGTCCTCTTTGTCCCCTAGAGATCCCCACAACTGTGGAATACCCACAGCTGGGTCCCCATTGTTGCTGACTTTAGAATCCCAGGACTCTTTTGTTAGCCAACCAGCCTCCCAGGAAGACCCCTTCCTCCCTGAGCTACCCATACCTGCTCCACAAAGTGCAGAGCAGAAGTGCAGGGCCCTGGAAAGAGCAGCCAGGAGGAGAGCCCTGGTTGCAAGGCCTGACGGCTGCCAATATGAGAACTGTGGCAAAGCTTACAGCAAGCGCTCCCACCTTCTGAGTCACCAACACAAACACACAGGTGAGAGGGTCTATAAATGTGAGTGGAAAGGTGGGAAGTGGTCTTTTTTCCATTCTAATGAGCTTGGACGACATATGTGGATACACACCAGATACTGACCACAGTATCATGAGCCTATATTGATACATCATAATTACCAAAGTACTCTCTCTTTTGAAGAATAATTTTATTGGATATCTTAAACATTCCACTCCATTCTCTTCTTGCATGCATAGTTTTTACAGTTTCTGAAGAGAAATTCAATGTAATTTTCCCCCCGTTCCTCTATAAGGTAATATAGTTTTTTTCCCCTGACTTCCTTAAAATTTTTGTCTTTGATTTTTTTAAAGTTTAAATATGATGTGAATAGGTATAGAATTTTTGGTATTCATCCTTCTTAGTGTTGCCTTTCTCCCTTTCTTTCTCTCTCTTTCTTTCTTTCTTTCTTTCTTTCTTTCTTTCTTTCTTTCTTTCTTTCTTTCTCCCTTTCTTTCTCTCTCTCTCTCTCTCTCTCTCTCTCTCTCTCTCTCTCTCTCTCCTCTCTCTCTCTCTCTCTCTCTCTTTCTTTCTGCATTTCAGTTTTGGAGGTTTCTATTGGCATATCTTTAAGCTCACTGATTCTTTCCTCAGCTGTGACCACTCTACTGATGTGCCCATCAAAGGCATTCTTCATTTCTGTTAGTCTTTTGATTTCTAGCATTTCCTTTTGAATCTTTCTTAAAATTTCCATCTCTCTGCTTATATTACCTATCTGTTCCTTCATGTTGTCCTCTTTTTCGAGTAGAGCTCTTAGCATATTCATTGTAGTTTCTAACATTTCCAGTGTAATAATTTCAAAATCTCGGCTGTGTCTGGTTTTGGTTCTGATGCTTGCTTTGCCTCTACAGAGTCTTTTGTTTTAAAAAAATATTTTGCTTTTTTACCAAATCTTGTAATTTTTGTGGAATGCCAGATAGATTATCAGGTAAAAGGAACTGAGGTAGGTAGGCCTTTAGTGTGAACTTTCATGTCTTTCTGTCTAAGACTTGGGTTGTATTCATGTTTGCTATAGCTGCAGTTTCAGAGGCTAAAATGTCCTTTAGTTTCCATGTTTTTGACTACCCTGTGGTTTTGGGTTTACCCAGCGACTCTTTAAATAAGGCCTGAGGTTTGAACTTCTTTAGGTGTATTCCTGTTATTATAGAAGAGCCCTGTTGATATGGTGCCTAAGATGAGAGAGAGGGAAAGTGATCTATAGTCCCTGATTAGGTCTCATTCTTTTAGTAAACTTGAGTTGGGTATTTCTCTTCTCACATATCAAAGGCTAGAGTAGGCTCGTGTTTGGTTATTTCCCTTCTCCCACTTTGGGTAGGCTCTAGTAAAACTCCATGCAGCTCGGTTCCATAGGGTCAGACCTTGTTGAGACAGAGAGCTCTGGAAATATTTCAAAATGGTAGTTTTTCCCGCTCCCCCTGCTGGAAGCATGAGGTATTTTTTTCTCTAATTTTCACAGTTTGAACCTGACAGAGCAACTGAAAGTAAAAACCTTGAAAGTGTGGGCTCACACGGCACTGAGAATAAGCCACCCCTTAGTTCTGAACTCTTCCTGTCCATCCAGCAATTCATCAAATAATTTAGTCTTCCCACTGAGATGGGCTCAAGTTGTGGAGATCTGCTCCGTGGCTCCTCCAGTTTTCAGGGTAGCACGGAGGCCTGAGACCTCCATTCCCTGATGTATTTAAGAAGAGTTGTTAATTTTCCATTTGTTCAGCATTTCTCATATCTGGATGGGAGTGATGATTTCTAAGCTCTTTGCATGTTGGACCAGAAATCAGAAGTCAAGTGGCCCATATTAAATACTCAACAAATATTGTGCTGCTTCTCCTTTATTTTGTTATTATTTTTATACATAGTTATCTTATTGTTGATAGGCTAGCCTTTTGTTGTTTTAAAGAAAATTCTCCTATTTGATACAGCCTGGTAAAAAAGAAAAGTTATCCCAGCCGGCGTGGCCCAGTGGTTTAGAGTCGACCTATGAACCAGGAAGTCAAGGTTCGATTCCCAGTCAGGGCACATGCCTGGGTTGTTGACTCAATCCCCAGTGTGGGGCATGCAGGAGGCAGCTGATCAATGATTCTCTCTCATCACTGATGTTTCTATCTCTCTCTCCCTCTCCTTTTTTCTCTGGAACCAATAAAAATATTTAAAAAAAAAATTTAGAAACCCTTAACAAGTAATAATTGAATGAATTTTTGCCTCACATGCCTTAAAACGTGTACCTTGTTACTAAAATGATGAAGTGCAGGCTGTTTGTGTGGGAATTCTTGATCTTCATTCTGTGGGAAAAGCTCTCATTGTTTGAGTAACACAGCACCATTAGTGCCTGAGTAAACGAAGTCAGAGGCTAGAATCCAGTGTACTAAATCTATTGTTTTATTATGAACGTTCCTTTGCCAAATAGAAATATCTTTGTAGCCCAAAGCACAAGTTTATACTCAGACACTCCACCCTCCACTCCCACCCCCACCCCCCTACCCCCGCCCCACACACACACAGAAAGGGGAGTGAATCAAACTCTTTATATTCGGCTTATATTTCCTATTTATTTTTAATGAGTTAGATCTCTGTAATTTGTGACATACTTTTAAGACCTTTCAGCTTCGATCTATGTCTCTTAATTCTGAGTTATCATCCAAAGTCCACATCCTCATCTCAGAGTTAAAAGAAAAGAATAAAAACCTAAACCTCACTTGGTGAAAAGCAGCAGGTGCTGTGTTCTTTGCTAAACCCATTCTTCTCTTTCAGGGATTGAGATTCTCAGATCTCAGAATGCCTCATTTCTGCCTAATCAATAAACATGGCTTCTCCTGACATGTGTGTTCCAATAAAACCAGACTATAGTGTGTACACTCAAGATTGCTATCACATGTCAAGTGTCTTTAGCATAGACTTATGCCTGGATTGATGGCTCTACTGAGCTGACACACTAATTTTCTTCCCCATTAAACATCTCCCCATTTTGCAAGCATCCATTTCATTGATAGAAGTCTGCCACATTTAAGTATTTCATTTAACCCCCTATTGTGCATTGAAAGGTATATGAAATTGTTTCCTAAAAAACCTATTTTTGTTTTCTTCATACTGATAGGGTAAACATATGTTGTCTTTTTAAATGCCATAGATATCCTAACAAATAAAATAGGCTCATTATTTTGGGACTGGCAGCTCTGTTTGTTTAAAAATGCAGTAAGAAAACAGGCTGTGTTGATTCAATGTACCTTTCTGGTGCAAAGTCTACTGAGGCATCTGTTCTAAGACCAAGAAAACATTTGAAGCTTTCAATCTGGTTTTTCAGACAGCTGAACTAGTTTAATTTAAAGGTTTACAGAAAGAGATGGAGAAAAGAAATCTATAAAGAGTTTGGTCAACATTTCAAAAATACATTAGATATTTTCTCCTTGGCTTCCTAACAATGTATGACATCCATTGTGACAATGTTTCCGGATTCAGTAGGGACAGAAGTAAGCACTGGAAGCTTATTTTTTGATTTATAAGGGCAAAGGAATGCAAATGGATATTAACATATATGTGTGTGAACAATATAATAATATAATATTGGTATGAACAATATATACCTATCCATGTATATACCTATTTAGTATGCTACATGGACATACTAAGTGTAACCATCTATACTAATAATAGAGGAATATGCAAATTGTCTGGGACACTGTCACAGTAACAGTAACGACCGAACAGCAGGCTGCATGGGGCCACAAGGATAGCATGGGGGGTTAGTGAGGGATGACCAAATGACTGAACAGCAGGCTGTGTGGGGTGACCAGGCTGGCAGGGGGGCAGTTGGAGGCAACTAGGCCAGCAGAGGGGGAAGTTGGGGGGGACCAGGCCGGCTTGGGGGGCAGTTGAGGGTGACCAGGATGGCAGGGGGCAGTTGGGGGCAACCAGGACAGCAAGGGGGGCATTTGGGGGTGACGAGGATGGCGGGGGGGGGGTAGTTAGGGACAATCAGTCAGGCAGACAGGTAAGCAGTTAGGAGCCAGTGGTCCTGGATTGTGAGAGGGATGTCCGACTACCGGACATCCCCTGAGGGGTCCCGAATTGGAGAGGGTGCAGGCTGGGCTGAGTGCATGAATTTTGTGCACCAGGCCTCTAGTTTTATATATTTTGATTGAGAAATGGTTTTGAAAATAGAGATTATAGGTAAGTAAACAGGTTACAATTTAATTCAGTTTTTGAAATAGAACCAAAAGTTGATTAAGTTATCAAAATGTGAAAACATCTCAATAGACAACAAACAATGCAGCTGATTATTATATTGAAGTTTTAAAATTTTGACTTTTTCTGATCTTATGATTGACACAGAAAAATTACTTATATTTTGCTTTTCATAAAAATGCTCTGTGCCATGAAAATAGACCATATGGAATGAGATTATTCTTCATACTGTTTGGATAAAAGGAAAGAACAACTTGCAGAGAGAGAGAGAGAAAAGGAAGCAGCAATGGGGAGAGGAGGATATAGAAGGAAACAATAGAATTCATAAAGAGAGAAAGGATTTCTGGGGCTGTTTTGTCACTGGACTTCCATTTTTGGTTGGACTGGGTGATCCACTATTTTCACAATACTTTCTTTCAGTTGAACAATTATATTCAGCTGGATCACTGTTACTTTGCTCTACGACAGGTCAAGGAGGGACTCAAAGGCCTGGAGGAGCCAAGCCATGATTTTAACAGGACCAGGCTTTGTGTTCTGAAGCAAAGATCGAGAGCAAAACTAATCTATACTCAAGTGGGTCACAACTGCCATTGTGTCTTTATTAAAAATATATCCTCATAGACTGAATCAATTGGATTCAGTATATATATATATAATATATATATATATTTACCTTTATTTTCATTTTTTTCAAATAAGAACTTTTTTTCTAAGATAAAGCTAGAATTTAAGCAACTTATTAATAGTGCAGAATGATGACAATTTTGATAGGAAAACAAGTTCCACAAATATGAAATCAAGATGATATTTAATCTAATAATAAAATATAAGAATTTCCATAAAAGGTCTTGTAAAATAATAGACATTATAGGCATTACATCATGCAAAACTACTAGAAAAATATCAGCAAAAGGATTCAAACCAGTTACTTTGCCCTTGTAGCCAATAATCTAATCCACTATTTTAAGTACATATTTGATTTGCAAACATGTGTCAGAATATTGTACAATGTCTGCACAATTAAGAAAAATAAAATCAGCATTAATTGATTGTCCATGTAATCTAATTAAGCTAAACGACTCTACCTGATTAGTAGTATTATTATGCCCAAGTTTTTGAAGAGGAACCTACAGAAATGGCTTCTAGTGTAGCTGGATTCCAAGGCCTGCACCATGTGGCTGTAGGTTTTTGTTTCCATTGCACCAGGTGAGAAACAGTACATTACAAATTAAAAAAATAAAGTATTTACTTTTTATTTTATATAAATACCAAAGAAATGTAATATTCAGAGAAAGTTTTGAAAGAACCTTAATTGTTTGGGGGAGCACAGATCAGCTCGATATGTCAATAAATTCTTTTAAATAAGCAGACCCTATAGGTCACTTTATCAGACAATTACCTGACTGTCCAACAAAACCTCCTTCTTAAACATTCCAATATGTTGTTAAGAAAAAGATATGAAGTGTGATGTTAAGTATTAAAACACTTAAAAGCATGCCTGCACTTCTTTGGCGAATGGACGTGCCATTAATGAAGGTATATAAACTTCAGAAAATAAGAGCAGAGTGTGTGAGGAGAGATTTACTTCAAGTGAAATCCTCTGCCCTCAAAGGGTTAAATGTTAACAAAGTTAAAAAGCAGAAATCAGGCTCCTATTAGTCTTGAACACTAATCTTGTTGACGGCCGAAGTGTTTCCTTATTTTATCCATATTTATTATATTGAAGGTGGGTTATATGGTGGTGACTAATGACCAAACATCTGGACCTAGTGACCCTTAAAACCCTCTAGCCATTGCTGTTCACAATTAAATACCACATGACTAAAATGATATTTTGGCTTGATCAGGACAAATTAGTGTGGCAAATCTAAATAAGTAGACTTGCCTTTAGCTTTGCAGATATCATAGCCTATAGAAATTTTAAAATTAAAAAAAAAATGAAATTTTGTATGGCTCACATATCTCATTGTCATTATAGAACTAACAAAAGTAAAATGGACTTTTTTTGGAAGAAAATGAATAAGTATTCTGGTGGATTGATCACTGTGGGTATGAAGAACATTTGTTTCAGAAGTTTTACCTCCCAGAATTTTGATTGAGCTGTGGGAAATGGGATTACTTCAGGTTAAATAATTGGCAAACCTCATTTCCAGAGTAATTAATTTTATCTGCAGACAGATAGCTAAAGGGGAGAGAAAGCAAATGTCACCATCATCATAAGAATTATTCAGTAAGAATGAGTAAGTTTGTCTTCTTACAGGTTGAAAGGCAAGAGAGGCAATATAGAATAATACTGGTCAACAAGAATAAGTTGGAATGGGCAGAGACACAAAAGAAAAAGTGGGTTAATAGAATGCCTGAGGTTGTGTAAGTACCCAATGGAAGGGCTTCCATGAAATTCTGTTTGAACTCTACAAAGTTTGCTGATTTTTCTCTACTCTGGCTAAGAGAGGAGGTGGAGTAGTGCTGGGGAGAGGGGGGCAAAGGTGCTGAATGCCACTCCTGTGATTGAGTCCATGAGAGATGAAGCCTTCATATTTGACTTACATATTAAATTCAAGTCTATCTCTTGTTATGACTAGGTGGTATAAAACCTTTAATTTAAAAAAGTGTCAGAGATGAAAATCCACAAATCGTGTTGACACACAGCCTCTACTGATGAACCCATGCTACCTATCTAAAATAAGAGCACAAAATTACAGACAGACCACAAACCAGCAATAATCAGCCCTCAAACTTTGTGATGGTCTGAAGTGGACACCAAGAGGATTTAGAGAAGAAAGGAAAAGTATCATGGGGAATTCATATAAACTATATCTGGGGGAAATGTTCAGGTATAACTATCCATTTGGAATATGGGAAAGGAGAAAAGAAATCCCTGACCCCTGTGGGAAAAAAAAAATGCCAGCTCAATTTTAAGAACATAAAATGCAACACAAGCTTAAAAACCCTTCTTATGGAACTTATATCAGATACTTGAAAAAGATTTTCTAAAAAGTACTTTCAACTCCAGAAGAAATGCTAAGCAACTTGAAATCAATAAAACAAGGATGAGATAGTGAAACAAGAGAGGGATGTAAATTAGAGACTATGAAATCAAGGGGAAAACTGAGAATCAAAGCCATGTCATTAAAGAATTAACAATTAAGAGACCAATAATAAAGCATAAATATGCATATCTAAAAACTAAAATAATGACATAGAACAGACAATTCTTTAAAGTAGTTAAAGATGGTTTATATTGGGTACAGAGTTAAATTTTTAAAAAAACTAATGTTCCTAAACTAGAGAATGAACCATTATGCAGCAAGTAGTAATCAGATATATAAAATAAGAATGTAAGATTCTCAAAGATAAATCTGTAGAAACTAAATAGAAATAAGTAACACAAGAAATTTTATATCCTAAGAACAATCAAGTAGACAAATGAAAAGATAGAGATGTATATAGTAATTAATAACATTGATCCAAGTATATACATGAGTGAATAACCATGGCACTAGAGTAAAACTTTTTAAAGTTATTTTACATTTTCAAAAAATAGTATATTCTTGACAGAGTATTCCAAAATGTGGTATAGAACAAATAGGACTCAATGCATGTGCACACACACACACACACACATACATATATTTAGTATGCAGAATAGATACAAATGAAAGTACTACATATAAAAAACATATGAGATAGACTAAATTGGGCTCAGATGAAAAATTCAGAGCCTTACACATTAATGCTACTTACTTTGATACACAATAAATCTAAAAAATTAAATATTTAATAGAACAAGATAGAAATAGACTGCAAAATAAACCTAAGGAAAGATAAAAGAAGGGTATAAATAACAAAAGCAGTAACAAACGAATCAAAAAATAGAAAAAATTAAAAAAAAGTGAAGAGAAATTTTTTGGATAAAATTTAAAAAATAATAGGAGCCCTGACCGGTTTGGCTCAGTGCACTGAAGGGTCTTAGGTTCGATTCTGGTCAGGGGCATGTACCTTGGTTGCAGGCACATCCCCAGTAGGGGGTGTGCAGGAGGCAGCTGATCGATGTTTCTCAACGATGTTTCTAGCTCTCTATCCCTCTCCCTTCCTCTCTGTAAAAAATCAATAAAAAATATTTTAAAAAATAATAGGAGAACACAGAATTACAATTTTTTTATAAAAAGTGTAGAAAGGTACAGGCAGAAGTAGTTTAAACACTTTTTAGTATGCATTTTGCAAAAGTATAGATTACAAAAGTACAAAAAAACTAAAAGAAATGATTCTATAATAAAACCCAAACAACATAAAATATTAGAAAACCAAAATAACAAAAATGACCTTAGGAAAAATAGAAACATTGGATAAACTGAACAAACCATTAACTGTGAAAACAAATGCTCACAAAGTCATACGCTAATCATCTTCCAAAGTGGTAGGCTTAGACAATTTCCCAGGTAACTTCTTTTTAATCCCTGGAGGAACAGACAATGCTGATCTTGTTTTCCAGAACATGAAGACAGTGGGTAAGTCAGCATAACTCTGACTATAAATACATATACAGATAGATTTTTAAAAAATTTAAAGAAAATTTATATATGACAGTATTACATAATTTCTCCTGTTGTCTGAAATCAATTTTCAAATAACAGAATCAATTCTAAAGTATCCCTAAAAAGCATCTGTGCTAACTCTTGACTTTAAGGTTCAGCAGTAATTCAGGAGTTCTAATTATTTTTCATGGCTCATGCCATTTTTTTTCAAACGCAAGGTAGATCAAATTTGTATAACATCAGTAGGAAAATGAATACTTCTTTTTTCTACTAGTTTTGCATTTGGAGGTTATAAGCACACACACATTGCTATTGCTGTGTATAAATGTATTGAAACTGATGGTTATTGCATCAAATTCAAAACTTAGTAAGTTAAATTAACAAATGCTGTTCCATAATCATCCCTCCCTGTTTGACTATTTTATATTCTGTAGGGAACTAACTGGTGAATATTTAAAAACAATGCATCCTCAAAAGGTATTTTTTAAAAATAGAGATTATAACATTTGAATTAAGAGAAATATAACATTATCAAAAGAGGTCAAATATCTTTATGATGAGGAATTAATGGATTTTTGAATTTTCAAAATTTTAAATAACTGTCCCAAAGTAGCTTTATTTGATCAGATAGTAAATCACATCTGGTAAATAAATAAATAAATAAATGCAAAAAATTTCACGAGAAATAATCTCCAATTTTTGAAATGTGGTTATATTTTCTCAATAAGTGAGTTAAGCAGTCACCATTTGTTGATAAGCATCATATGGGAGAATGGAGAGGTTTGCCATAGTCGGAAAGTAAATCAATCATAGGTTTGCAAATAGAATCCACATGTGCAGACCTGCAGAGCTGGTTGAGCCACCGGCCAACACTCTCTCATCACACTATATTAGCTCCGTTCCTGTCCGGGGAAGATTGTTAATGGTGAGTCTGATTACACCATGAAACCCTATCCCAAGGGAACTGACAGAAACGCCATCTCACGTGCCATTTAAAATAACTTTAGGACCTGGAGGATATCATCTGGTGTTAAGATGTAAATAAAGGGCTTGATTATCCTGAGATATTAACAAAATCCATCCAACCTAAATAAGCCACCTTAAGGGGGTTTTTTTATTGTTTTTTTTTTTAATTTTTTTTAGGAATGGCCTCAAAAATGACCCAGCAACATGAAGTACAATAATTTGAAGATAATTAATTTTTACTTGGGAGATATTTGTTTGTTTGTTTTGGTAGAAGGGTGCCAAATTGTTGCTATACTTTGACTACAACAAAAATATATTTTATCTTGTATTCCTAGATGATACTTCATTCATTCATTCTTTAATTAGTAAATAAACTGAGGACCCAGCTTCTTCAAAGTCCTGCTATTGTATAGAAGAGGCTTTTCCTACATCACAGCACAGAGACAGTCATGCTATATCAATGCAGACTTTTCTAGTTGCAAATGATGAAAACAACCTAAATTAGCTTAATGTTCATTAGCAAGAATAGCTGAAATACCTAGGGATGCAAATGGCTTCCGGCAAAGTTAAAGTCAGATGCTCAAATACTACTTTAGCATTCATTCTCTCCCTCTTGGCTTCTTGACTACTTCTTAATGGCTTCACTCTCTGGCATGCTTCCAGTAAACGGTGGCAAATATTACCTGCAAATTTACACGATGCTTAGCAAGCGTGCTCTCAGACACTAGACCCGTTCTTTTCACGTGTCTGATGTCAATTTCAAAGTGGAATCTGGTTTTTACCAGTGGGTTATTTGTTCTTCCTGAGTCATTCATTGATTTAACAGAGTAGGTAACTTCTTGGCCTGAGTTTTAAAATGCAATGAAGATGTTTAATTTTTGGACAAAAGTAGTAAGAGGTGACAGCAAGAAGAGAATCTTTGAGTAAAAGTATAGAGAAATTAAACAGTCTGGGAAGCTATTTGTTATGAACTGATCAAGCGATAAGCCTTAAATCCAGATCATAGTAGTACTCACTATGTAACTATCCAGATCATAGTAGTACTCACTATGTTACTATCCAGATCATAGTAGTACTCAATAAAAGTTTGTTGAGTGAATACAAGTTGAACAATTTTCAAACCCAATAGGAAGAATCCAGTGTGAAACTAGGGAGGAGGAAGAATAGACTTTTCCACCCCTTTGGGTGTTTGGCAAATATGTTGATGCTTTTGGCAAAATTAAAAGGTGAGTTTCCAATTGGAGTATCACTAAAGCTAAATAAACTTTGCCTTTGCTAATAGTGACCTCCTCTTACTAAAGATCTCCTTCCCTAACCATATCTTACCACCATCGCTGACAAAGAGAAGAAACAAAGATGAGAAGAGGAGCATTTCAAGATTAAAAAATTTATATGTTTTCTCAGAACCCTATGGTGAATTAAGAACACATTTTCTTCAATATTTATTAGTCATCTTCTGTTCCATCATATGTGTGTGCATAGTTTTCTAATAAAAATTATCATGTTATTATTTAATCTCCATTTAAAAACAAATTATTTTAAAAGCTCTCTTTTAATATTATATTTTCACAATATTCTATTAAAATTAATGTGCACTTGTTAATATAACTAAAATATTTTCTCATTGAGCCCATGAGTACATGAGTATAGTGAGGAAATGGACTAAATAAATAAATAAATAAGTAAATTTTCTGACTTCTTTGTATCTCAAGTCTGTAGGCAGGCTATACATGGAGAGAAAGAGAAACAGTGAGGGGCCTGCATATGTATTTGGAATTAACAGTGTACTTTGTGAGGTGAAATATAAAACCATGTATAAGTCACACCGCATCATGGTCATGGCACTAGGATATAAATTAATCCAAAATATATCTGATTTTCAGTTTTGTCACTTTTAAAACTAGTTTTACTTTGGGCAAATTAGTTAACTTTCTGAAATTTATTTCTTTATCAGTGAAATAACAATAAATTATCAGGGCAATTGTGAAGACTAAATGAGAAAAATGTATGTAAACCACACTGCCTTAGATCTTGTACACAATAAATAGGTGCTGCATAAATATCACTATTATCTGAGAAATCTGTCTTTGAGGAAACGAAATAGATCTCAGGTTACAACAAAATCAGTGAAGGTAACAGTGTATGTAAATACAGAAGGTGTTGGTTGGAAAAGCAGTTACTCAGTCACAGATGTTTTGAGAAGGAACTTCACTGGCAGTTCTCACCTATGTCCAGTGGAGCAGAGATAAGGATGTGAACTGTTTAGTCAGGAGGCTGTTACATGTTTACGTGGAGGTGAACACATTTGCTTGTCCTAGAGCAGTTCCAGTACCCACTGGATCATCTCTCTGTCATTCCTAAATGCAAACTGGTGTCAGCAGACTTGACTGAGGTGCTTTTAAAAGGCAACTTCCAATGTCCCACTTGATATCTCCAGAGTACAGCTAGATAACCCACATTGTTAGCAAGGTCCCTAACTGATCTAACTATGCATCCTAGTGTACGTAGATGGCATGGGTGCTGCTCTCTGCTCTGATTTTGTGCTTATCACTTCGAGTTATGGTTTGGTTCCCCATACCCATCTCCTACAGAAAGAAAATGAACTGGTTATCCGGTCAATGTTTTCAGTGTCAACTGTATTTCTTGCTGTAAATTTACCATTGTCATTCTGGCTTATCCAGAGTTTACTGTGAGCTAGAAAAATATATTTGCCATAGACTACTTGTGGTGTGTTGAGGAAATAAAGTTTCTACACTTCCCAACTGTGAATATCAGACAACTCCTTTAGAGAAGTATCAGAATGTGAAGACCCAGTGTCACCATAGCTGCCGTCTTCTCAAAGGTCAACAGTGCTGGTCCTAGTGACTTCATGTCCTGTGTTCATATACACACCGTGTGCTTTTAGTTAGTGATAGGAGTCACCGAATGTTAGTCTACAGGCCTGACCCAGCCACTCAGTGACTGATTTCCTTGACAAAATGCAAGGGAATTTCAAAAATGAAGGCTCTTGGGTGGATATTACAGGATATTGCTGTCATCCCTCTGTCCCTAAAATTGTCTTTGTGTGGTGACAGGGCAGTCAGCTGAGAAGGGGCACTTTATCCTTCAGGGTTAGCTTTGCTGCATCAGGTCTCAGTGATCTGGTTAGAGCCTCCAGATATAAATCTCCTTACTTTAGGAGAAAAAGAGGAATTCTTTCTCTCACTTGCTTATTTTTGTTGTTCAACAAGAGACTCAAGACCATTAAATAATACTTAAAAATAACCCTGCTGAATCAGCAAAAAATCCTTGTATTGTCAGCACAAGGCTTTGGATGGGCCACATGATTGTATAGACTGGTGAGGTAAGTCCAGTGTGTTGCACTGGCCGCTGGAGGCATGTCTCATGGCATATCTTCTCTCTTGAATCCCTGAGAGACTTGGTTTACTATGAGGACAGTATCATTTGCTTCTCTTTCTATCTGGAAAAGACCATTGTTCTGGTGTTTCATTAAAACCAGACTCTTTTCAGCATGGCAAAACCAGCCCCAGAAAGTATCAACATTAGAGATTCTACCACTGTAAATGTATTTTTGTCATAAACCCTTGCTAAGTTCCCTAAACTAACTTCATTATTTCTGGTGTGACAACATATGAAACTAAACTTACCCTTCCCAGTACTTATTTTCTGAAGGTCTCATTCCAGTTGTAGAAGAAACCAGTTTTAAAAGTCTAAGAAGGACTCTTTTATGAGCATGTAAGGTGCCTACCGGCAGGCTGCCAATAATCCCAAAGCAGCATACAAGCTGGGCTTCTAAAATTTCTTCTCCCTTTAAAACTTGCTCTAATGTTCAGTTTCATCTATTTTGGGAAGTGTCCCAAACAGAGTGATTTTCCCCTGAATGTGTGCTCTCCTAAGTAAAACCTGAGTAGAGGTTGTTATAAACCAGCTGATAGGAAAGTGAGACAATGCCTCTTCCTCACTGTGCAGTGACGTGTAGAGAGCAAACCTGGTCCCTGCTTCACTGTCACGAGGGTTGGCCGTTTGAGGCCTGACTGGCAGAGTGAGGTACAGCAGGTCCACAGTGAAACCTGACCCAAACTCTATGTTGTTCATGTGAATGTGCACCCCGTTTGTATCTGTATACTGTGGTTTCATTGGAAGAAAACAGGGGCTTTTCTGAACAGCGCCTTGGCATCTTTCAGCCCTGAGAAGAACAGAGTGTGTGTGTGCATGCGTGCGTATGTATGTGTGTGTGTGTGTGTTTATGGCGTGCTCATGCCTTTAACCTCCTTCTTGTTCCCAGTCCAATGCCAAGATTTGGAGGGCTCACATTTTTACCAGGCCTTGTGTCGGTCTCTACGTGGGCTGCCTCAGCTATTGCTTCTAACAACCACTGAGAGAGGCATCATGAGCCCCATGTCACAGGGAAGGCGATGGGAAAGGAAATGAGTTGCCCTGGAAGCTGAGCTGATATTTGACTAACTCGGCCCAACTCCAGTGTTTCTATGTCTATCTCCAAACGCGGTAAATACCAAGCCTCTTAAATTAATGAGTGCTTTCTGAAAGGAATTCTAGGAGTCAAACACTAGAATAGAGGAAACCTAATTTTTTTTTCCCCTTCAAGGTTGCTGGTGCCAGGGAATATGGCAGGACATTTGTAAACAATTTGTACAATATCTTAATGATAGAAATCACAACACAAGCATGATTGTTTTTCTTAGAATGTGAATGAATTGAGAAAATGATAGTACTAAGTTTCAGATAAATAAACATCCAGTTATACATCTTATTGATTAAATATGAAAATGTCCTTAGGAAGGTCACAGGTTTAGGAAAATTGAGGCAAAATTTTATATATTATATTGCTCCATTATTAAAATATTTATTTAAATTTCAGCCGAAACCAGTTTGGCTCAGTGGATAGAGCGTCGGCCTGCGGATTGAAAGGTCCCAGGTTCGATTCCGGTCAAGGGCATGTACCTGGGTTGCGGGCACATCCCCAGTAGGAGATGTGCAGGAGGCAGCTGATCGATGTCTCTTTCATCGATGTTTCTAGCTCTCTATCTCTCTCCCTTCCTCTCTGTAAAAAATCAATAAAATATATTTTAAAAAAATAAATAAATAAATTTCAATTGAGAACTGATCCAGTTTATTATTCCTCTATGCATAAAATGGACTTAGTACCCAAATGCATTACTATATAGTCAAAGAAAAGAGATATGTTTATAATATGCAAGTTGTAAATCTTTAACACCATTTCTATATTGAATTATTTTTGTTATAATTATTAACCTTCATAATTCTAAAAATCAGCAAAAAATTAAAGCTATGTTAAAAATCATATTTACAAGTTCATTTATGACAGCATTATGACCATCAGGTTGTTTTCTGTTATACCACAAAAGCAGGTACCTAGGTATTCCCTTGATGGTGAGACTAAAATGCTACTTAAATGTGGATTGGGTGGCAACTGGGAAAGGAAAAGTTTTGCCAGTGGCAAGCTGACTGGGATCAGGCTCACCAGTGGTTTTACTGCCTTACCTTCCAAGAACATGGAGCTGTCTATGAATTTGTTTGAGGTTCTAGACATCTGTTAACTCAATTTTAATCCAACGTTTTTTTTTTTTTTGTCATAAAATACAACCCTTCTTTCTTTTTTGAAAAAAATTAAAATCTTTATGAAATGAACGGATTCTGAATCCATAATATTTAATTCATAGAGTCACTTGATTTCTTAATTTCATTATAGAGTCTACTATTGAAGTCATCCCATATTGCAAAACATTTGTGATTCTCTTATTAAAAAAATAATAGAAAATAGAATTATAAAACCATAGTCTATAATAGTTGTTACCAAATACTCTAAGCACATTGCCTAATTTAAAGGTCACAAGAGCCCAGTAAGATAAATATTATTATTCCAAGTTTATATTGAGAGAACTGAATTTTAGAGATGACACACTCTTAAAAAGACTGACATCAATGTTATTTTCCTCAAGCTACCAAAGCAGAATTGGGGAAAAATAATTTTAAAAATTGTTGTTCAATACTTTCTTTCACACAGAATTGTAGAGAAGATTTAAAATATTTAATTAAAAAAATTGGGAAATCAGAAAATGCTAGCGACTGAAGCAGGCCTAGCGATTAAAATATATAATAAACATATTATAAATAGAACAGTGTAAAATAGAATTCCTAAGGCTTAAGGGCTAAAAAAAACTTTGAACATGCACCATATATATTGAAAGGAGAGAAAAAGAACAATAAAATCTTCACATTTTCAGTGACATCAATTTCTTTTCAATAGTGACCTTTGAGGTTGAGAAGGTCACTCTTGAGATTACATCATAGTGCAAAGGGCAGGAAATTCTCTCATTTCTCACTTTTCCAGCTTTTGTGTCCATCTAGATGTTGATCGATGATGGCAAACAAGACTGTCCCCAATTATACACTAGTGATACTGCCTTCAAAACTCTGGACCTGAAGATTACAGAGAGCGAGGACTCCAGAGAGAAGACAGAGGAGACACAGAAGAATTCAAGTATCTCAGATGAGGGGCTGAGAAATAGGAGTGGAGTGTTAAGTGATAAAGTAAAGAGAGCCTCTACAACTTGTTGAAGACTGAGAAGGACTTAACCTTGTCCTCCCCTTTCCCCATTATTTACCTTCTTGTTTTGTCTGTTGCCTCTTCCTTCTCTTTCCATGCCACTTCCTCTCCACTGCAGCAGGAGAACTGTGGAATATTGTGGTTGCTAACAGCCTGATGGTATTTGGGGAACAGGGCACACTCTTTCTAGTTCTTTCTCCTCCTCCCACAGTTGTCCCTGCGGCCATGTTCCACTTCTCTACAGGCCTCTAGAATGGGAGAAGCTGTGCTGAGCAGATGGTGGTAGGTTGCCGTAGATTAGTTAGACATCTGTTGGGTAATGTTACCCATCAGTTGGGTAAGATATGTGATATACTCTACACTAATGCAGGATAAGCTCCATAGCTGGATAGTGCAGGTAAGCTATCAATAAGTAACAGAGGTAGATGTGTACATTAGTCAGAAATTGCCATATATAGTTTATATGTTACATGTATATCTTATATCACTAAGAGATAATACAAAATTCAAACACACAAACATATTTTTCACTTACTAATTGACTGACCAGGCATTTTTAAATAAGTATGAAGCATAATTAGGATGAAAAGATTTAGATACTTTCTTTTGAGTTGGGAAAGGCCAAGGTTATTAACTCCAGCTTACAGATAAGGAGATTTATGCACAAAGTGGCTGAGGCAGTTAAATGGAATCACTGGATAGTAAGTCTGAATAAATAATTCTTAATATGACATTTCATTTTTACTTACATTGAAATTGAAATCAGTTGAACTTTCTCGGATTCCTGTTTGTTAATTTCTATGGCACTCACCCAAGTGTCAAAATGTCATAGAAACACTTCCATCTCAAAAGATATAGACATGTATATCTTGGCTCTCACAGCAGCTCTCCTGAGTCATATTTCTAACTGCTTGTAAGGTATCACCACTGAACTGTCTTGCCACTATATTCAATTTATCAAGTCCTAACTGTATCATATCTCTCACAGACACTATTATTCTTCTAGTCATCTGAAAGGACTAGAACTTTGGAGCCATCTTTTACTCATTCTGTTCCTTCATCGTCTAATTATGGTCTGTCCCCAGGAGTTCTCATTCCTTCATCTTGGCCTCCCCTGTGTGATTCCCATAGCTACCTCACTACTCTGGGCTTTCATCACCTCAGACTTAAATGGTCAAAAGAACCTTCAGATGGCTCCCTTGCCTACACTCCATCATCTACTGCTCTGGCCCCAGATCAGTGGCCTGTCAATATTCACAGCCACTCGCTAGTCAAAACACTTCTTCTGGGTTTCTGAGTCTTTCTAATCTAAGTCTTTTTTCTAGAATAGTCTAACATTCACTCTCCGCTTGAGGGAGGCCACAAGTCACCTTATTTCTGTTCCACCTTTTTTTTTAAAATAATTTTCTCTTCCATCCTTCTTACATTCTTCTTTGTATTCAAACTTTAGCCATGTTGAAAGACTCAGCTCAAAATCAATGTTCCATCGTCTGTGATTGAGGAAGTTTATAATGATTTCTCTATTTCCTGAATTCACATGATTTTCATCACTATCACATGCTCTGGTATATTACTGTGTTCTAATGAATGTGGTATATTTATCTTACCAAAGCGATTGTAAATGCTTATTGTGTAGAACTACTGTCACTTGTACCTTTCATAGCATCAAAAACAGTTGAAGGCACATAAAAGCGATATTTTACTAATTGACTGATTCATTAAAAATGCATTATTATATTTTATAAGCAGAGAGGAAAAGCTGACAAGGTATCCTTTAGTATAAAAAATCTCAAATAGGTATATGACTTTTTTTTTTAATTTTACAAGTCTAATAATTTTGGCTTTATTTATACACTTATTCTGAGCCAAATATTCTGCTAACAAGGAAAGTATCAGATTTGGAAACATCCTTTATTTTGAGGACCAGAGATTTACATGCAGAATTATATATTGAAATTCTATGCTATTTCAAAATGTAACTCTGATGCCAGAGCTGCATCCTTTTTCTGATTAAATTACTCAATCAAAATATCAAAATGGTTGGGCATCTGAACGCATACATATGCCTGACTTTCTCTCTGTGTTTTTTTTCCTTCCTTTCTAATGTCAGCTGTATAATTTCACAAACAAAAAACCTGGGAAATACTGAACTCCCAGTTAGGTATCCTTGGACTTAAATAGAAATGCATCTAACTCAAGGTTTTGCCATTCCCGCCACTTATTCGAAATCTTTGCAAGAAAAGACAGAAAAGAAACAAGTTGTTCCAGTAAAATGAAACTGTGCATAAAATCCCCAACAGTTCAAAACTTGGCTTTCTGGACTTTTTCACAAATTACAACTGCAAGTTTAACAGCCAGCTTTGGGGACTTCAGTGCACCAGGTAGGGGATATTGTTCCATAGAATAATTGCTCTCCAGGGGAAAGGCATTTCGGTGACTTTCATGTTGTAAGGCAGCACGAGCCAGTGGGTCATTAATCATTAGTGAGTGTCACTGAGGAGTTTAAATATAAAGAAAAGGGCCCAATGACATTAAATATCAGAAGGAAAAAAGAATTGGGCAAATGTTCATGATAATCTGACTTACTGACACTAAAGTTTCTTACCTGTGCACATATGCAAATATCAGGTTTAAAAGAAACTTAAAGACTAATTTACGACATTGAAGTAAAAATGGCATCTTCACAGTTGATTCGTTTGGATACATGTAGGAGAACAGCAGGGTAGATGAAAATAAGGTATGTTTAATAGTCTGAAATAAAAATGTGCCATCTCTATCTTTGATTGGTTGTAATTTTTTGAGTTTTGTTATTTATTATGCATCCATTTAAGTATAAGAAAAGCAACTTTTGATAAAGGCAATTCTGTAGCTAAAAATTAAAATTAGGTAAAAATTAAAATACGGTAAAGATGCACTGATAAGAAAAAAAGAACAGCCCTAACCAGTTTGGCTCAGTGGATAGAGCGTCGGCCTGTGGACTCAAGGGTCCCAGGTTCGATTCCGGTCAAGGGCATGCACCTTGGTTGTGGGCACATCCCCAGTAGGGGGTGTGCAGGAGGCAGCTGATCGATGTTTCTCTCTCATCGATGTTTCTAACTCTCTAGCCCTCTCCCTTCCTCTCTGTAAAAAAAATCAATAAAATATGTTAAAAAAGAAAAGAAAAAAAGAACATTATTTTTCCCCCCAAAAAAGTTTAACTTAAAGATAGTTACTTGTAGTTATGAGCTATTCTACTCCTAAACTTCTTGGCAGCTAACCAAAAAGAAAAATAGGATAAATTATCTTCTGAAAAGCACAATACAATATCAGAAAAACAATTTTTCTCTTACTACTAATTTTCAGGAGTTTATTTCATAAGTGACATTAGACAGCATTGATTTAGTTAGTGTTCAGTTCCAAGTAGCAGAAACCACCTTTGGGCAACTTCAGGGCATTTATTGAAAAGATATTGAGGGAGCTCCCAGAAGCAAAGGAAAGGTTACAAAACCAAGTGTGGGCCCAAGAGCCACCAGGCTTTTAGAGTCTCCGTAGCTGAAACAGTCTGACAGCCTCTCCTTGGCAACAGCACTTCAGTAAGTCCCACTCTCCTGCTGTCCTTGTGCCTATCACTATAACAAGGTGACCTGGGTCTCAAGAGCAGGAAGAATTTGACAGTTTCTTCCAGGCACTATCCCTCTAATGAATTAGTCTCGCTTCCCATGGCCCTCCTGTCTATAGCTTGTGACAGTCAGTTGAGATCTGGAAGTGCTTTCCTTCTCAAGCAATCATCATCTCCCCCCTCCCCTCCCACTGTGTCCGGGGCTGGTAGACCTTGTCCATCCAAATAAATGTGGTTAAGCACATTATTCTGAGAGGAAAGGCACTATTAAACGGAGACAAAACGGAAACGTAATTATCTGCTGAGACCATCTATCATTGCACACAGAGACAGAATTTTTCAGGAGAAAAAAGAAGCACTTTAAGTGGGGATCTCGGTCTTCTCTCCTCCACACCTCTACTCCTCCGCCCCTCCTCCTGGGCCAGAGGGAATAAACCTGTCACCTTCAGGGAAGGAGAGAGATAAAGAGCCATTCCTAAAAAAGAAAGAGTATATCAGATATTTTTAAAATGGCTCCACATCTATTAGATGTTCGGTATTTACAGTCTTGTGAGAGAGTGGCTGAGCTCAGGAGGCACACAAGCCCACACAACTGCTGTGTAGGCCAATAAGAGTCAGGCTCTGATGTAGGAAATCTCCAGGGACCTCGTTGGCTTCCCTAGTGGGAAAGGGGGCATCTGAATGTGCAGTCCCACCAAGGCCACATATAGTGGTAGTGGCAATTACCCCCAAAGGAAATCAGCGTTCTCTCAAAAGAGGGAGAATGGACTGATGTCCAATACAGGCAGCAGCGGCAACAACGGTAGCAGTATCTTTTTTTTTTTTTTAAATATATTTTATTGATTTTTTACAGAGAGGAAGGGAGAGAGATAGAGAGTTAGAAACATCGATGAGAGAGAGACATCGATCAGCTGCCTCCAGCACATCTCCTACTGGGGATGTGCCCGCAACCCAGGTACATGCCCTTGACCGGAATCGAACCTGGGACCTTTCAGTCCGCAGGCCGACGCTCTATCCACTGAGCCAAACCGGTTTCGGCACGGTAGCAGTATCTTATCAGACATTTAGTGAGTGCTTATCTGCCAGGCATGGTTGTAGGTGCTGTACAACCTCTTTGCAATCCTCACAACCTCTCTGTGAAGATGGTACACTTTTATAATCGTCCTCAATAAGTTGCCAAAGGTGCTCAAAAGGTCAGTGTTGAAACTAGGATTCAAACCTGACTGCAGGACACATGTTCCTGATGCCTATGGACACCTTCAGTCGCTGTTTTAAGAGAGATGCAGAACTCTCTTCATCCAGCTGCTTCTCATAAAAATAAATGAAAACCAGAGCTCCTTCGGAATACATCGCGTGTACTATCAAATATATTTAAAAATAAATTATCCAATATAATAAAAGGGTGATATGCAAATTGACCCTAACAGTGGAACAACCAGAAGGACCACTCGACCAGTCACTATGAGGCGCACTGACCACCTCTCACCCGATGGAGAGCGGGAACTGGGGGTAGGTGGCAGGGGATGCAGATGGCGCCGGGCCAAGTCCCTGCCCATCAGTCACCCCACACACAGAAAGCAACCTGCAGCGGGGGGTGGCGGGGCCGGTGAGCAGGCGGGAACGGCCCACCTCATTGTCCCTTCCCCTGGCCATCATGCTCCGATCACCTGATGGCGAACGGGGAACCGGGGTGGGTGGCGGTGGGGGGCAGGGCTGGCTGCAGGCAGCTGGAGAAGATGGCCCTGACCGCAGGCCAGGCCTAGGGACTGTACCCACACATGAATTTCATGCACTGAGCCTATAGCACAGGGGTCCTCAAACTTTTTAAACAGGGGGCCAGTTCACTGTCCCTCAGATGGTTGGAGGGCCGGACTATAGTTTAAAAAAAAAAACTATGAACAAAATCCTATGCACACTGCACATATCTTATTTTGAAGTAAAAAAACAAAACGGGAACAAATACAATATTTGTATTTGCATGTGGCCCGCGGGCCGTAGTTTGAGGACCCCTGCTCTCGTATATATTATAAACATCTCTAGTATCAAGTACATACAAAAATAAGGATAAATAAATGATGCTAAAATGAAGATCAGTATTGTTTTAGAAAAAATAAGAAAGTGAGGTTTTTTTATGGTAGAAAGTTTGAAATTGCTTTCTTTGTATGTTTTGATAAATGTATCTTTCTAATCAAAATAATATAATTTAATTATTATTATTTTATTTCTGTTTTTATATTTTAAAATCCTGGTTGGGTAGCTCAGTTGTTTGGAGAATTGTCTGGATATGCCAAGATTGCAGGTTCCATCCCTGTTCAGGACACATACAGGTATAAACTAATGAAGGCATAAATAAGTGGGATAACAAATCAATCTCTCTCTCTCTCTCACACGCTCTTTCTCTCTCTCCTTTCCCTCTCCCCCCTCTGTAAAATCAATCAATAATAAAAAATAGGGGAGTTATTTAAAAATAATATGTAATCTATTGTCAATAATTTTATCACAATTCACATATTCCCCAACTTAAGAGAGAAAGCTATTTGTCACTGTCCCCAGATCCTCTGCCAGTCCTGTTCCCTAGATGAAAGTCATTTGAAGTGTGATTTTTCTAGAACACCCTCCTTCTCAAGGAGCAGGCAGATACTGTGACAGCCATGACATATTTCTGGCCCAGATTTACAGCCAAATAATAGAGAATGCTATCAATTCATTGAACTTTTATATCACCAAATCTTAAGTGTCTTTTATATTATTCTCCAAAACAATGATAATCAAATTATTTAAGAGTGGCAATGACAAGAAATTGAAGAAACCTATCCTTCTACTTGTCCCAGTTTGTCACTGCTCTGTGTCCTTAGTTTTATATAAAGGAGTGATTTTGTTTTTGCCACACCGATGTTAAGATCTACAGGAGAATTTGATAATCATTCTAAATCTTTTTTCTCTCCTCCTCTCAGGAAAAAGAATCATATACAAATATACTTGCACATATATATGTATCTCCCACAAGGCTCTAAATGATTTCGGGGTTTCATTGTATAATAAAGCCATTTAGTGACAACAGTTCTATGGTAAGACCTTTCATTTTAATTTAGTGTTTTTTGTTTGAAAATTTTCTTATGGAAATGTATATTGGAGAATAAACCAGGAAACAAAACAGGAAGGTCTTCGTATGCAATGATGTCCATAATATATAATATAATAATATAAATATATAATTAATATAATATGAATTAACATATATACACTATGTATTATATATGACATACAATATATAAAATCATATCTTATTTTTTTACCAATTTAAATTGTGTCTTTCACACAGATTTAGGTGTAGAAATGAATTTTTATCATTTGAGCACCTTTTAAGAGAGCAATTTCTGATTACTGAGAAGACTACATCTTAAGGCAGGGGTGGGCAAACTTTTTGACTCGAGGGCCACAATGGGTTCTTAAACTGGACCGGATGGCCGGAACAAAAGCATGGATGGAGTGTTTGTGTGAACTAATACAAATTCAAAGTAAACATCATTACATAAAAGGGTACGGTCTTTTTTTTCAATGGTTTTATTCATTTCAAACGGGCCAGATCCAGCCCGTGGGCTGTAGTTTGCCCACGGCTGTCTTAAGGGTATTTTCAAATTTTAAGGTACTAACACTTTGAATATGAAATGGGTGAGAATAAGACAGATTAAAGTGAGACTTAATTTTACTAATTTTTCTCAGCATCCTCATCCTTCTTCGCACATCCCACACTCTCCTTAATGTATCGGTTCTCTCTATGGTTAAACATATGCATGATGAAGTGCCCACAAATGCTTGCTTGGGGACACACAGGAGTTAACATTTTCTTATGTCCACAATAAATACAAAGTCCCTTATCTTGAAATTTCCTCAATATTTTCTGTGCCTGAACCACCATACTTACAAAGTGACTTTCCTTTAGCTACTCCAAACAGCATTTCTCCCATTTAACCAACCTTAACTTTTTCTATAGCTTAACTCTTGAAAAAATCATTTGTTAGATGTTTGATGATAAAATCGCAAGATCATCACAGAAAATAGATTTTTCTGAGGAAATGTTTTATATAGGTATATTCTGCTACCCATGGGAGGATAAAGACAGGCCTGTTTTCCTTTGTACCTTGGAGTGACCCTAACTTGTAAGGTGATGGTATCACTATTACATTTAAATAGAAAATTGTTCTGTGGAGAAAATGAATGTCCCAAGAACAAGCTTTAAGTTCCTGCAGGGAGAGGAAGGCTTCTTGCCTGAGCAAAGCCCTGTCTGCATACACAGGTATACCAAGAGCATTTTCAATTGCTTAGTTTTAAAAAATGAATAGGCAACCAAAGATGACTAGAGAGTTTCATAGAAGAAGCAACTTCAAAATAAGGAAACAAAGTAAACATTAACCTTGAGTAAAATTGACCTAAGAAAAAGAGCAGACTTAGAACCAGGAACAACTACATAATTTGTGGGGCCCAGTAAAAATAAATATGGGTCCCCTTGTTCAACAAGTATTACGAATTTCAGATGTCCACACTGAGAACTAAACTAAGAGCCCTTCTGAGCACAGGGCCTTTTTGAGACTGCAGATCACACCTGGGGGCAGCAGGCCTTCCCTCTTACAACACAAACTCAAACTTGAATAAATCTTTATGAATGACCTTTGGAGGGATTTGAAATGATATTTCCACAAAATAGGAATACAACAAAAATTAAGAAAATAATAGAGAAAACAAGAAAGGACTCATGAAGTTTAAACATATTTAAAGATGCATCTTCCTTCTTTAAATTTGGCCCAGATTTGCTAATTGGCTTTGGCTTCTGCCTTGGCCTTTGGAAAGCCAAAACGGTGAATGTTAGCTTTCATGTCCTTTTTGGAATCCTGAACTTGTATGTGAAAAGTGATTGGGCCCTGGCTGATGTGTCTCAGTTGGTTGGGTGTCATTCCATGCACCAAAAGATTGCTGGTTTGACTCTCAGTCAGGGCACATGCCCGGGTTTCGCACCCAATCGCTGGTGGGGAATATGCAGGAGGCAGCAATCAATATTCCAATCTCACAATGATGTTTCTCTTTCTCTCTCCCTCTCTCTCTCTCTCAAATTCAATAAAATATTTTTAAAAAGAATAGAAAAGTGATTGGGTTCCCATGAACTTTAATTGCCATATCAATGACAGAAACAGAAACAGGCCATGCCATTCAGATTTAGTTATCATTTCTAAATATTTACTTCCCTTGGAGCAAATAATTAGTAATTAAAGTATAAATACATACTTATTATTGGAAGTTTAATTTCTGAAGTATTTATGACTATAAATTGATATTTTATGAAAAAAGTAATTATTATCAAGCTTTAAAGTAAGTGAATCAACAATCAATTTAAATGTTGAACAAAAATTGATCACCTGGTTCTGTGGAAATTAGGGTTGTAGTACAGAATGTGAATGCTACCAGCATAAATATTAAAAAACACGTTTACATACTTACCATTTAAAAATATGTTTTATTGATTTGAGTGATAAAGGAAGGGAGAGGGAGAGAGAGAAACATTGATGCTGGAGAGAAACATCAAATGTTTGCCTCCTGTATGGGCCTCAACTGGAGATAGAACCTGCAACCTGGTTGTGCGCCGTAACTGGGAATTGAACCTGTGACCTCTGGGTGCATGGGATGATGCTCTACCAATTGAGCCACACCGGTCAGGGCCCTTATTGGAATCTCACAACAATCCTTTGAGGTAAGTAGAGGTAGTTGTTTACATTAGATATTTGAGGACCTTGAGTTTCAGAGAAGTTAGACTTGACCAGGGTCACCTAGGTTATAGAGGCAAATGGAACCAAACCAAATTTTGTTGCTCAAAACCCACTGTTATTTACTTTACACCGTACTGTCTTTTCTGAAAAACTAGATAATTCATGTCAAAATATTATTTTTATGAATAAGTGGGAGAAGATTATTATTCTTTAAATAATCAGAGAGCTCCCTTAAAGCAAGCATAGCATTGGTTCTAAATGAATCATTAGATCAAACATTTTTGTTATCAAGAGACTACCAAAGAGATTGTTTCAAATTGGGTTCCATGGTGTTGTAAGATGTTTGGAACAAAGAAATGTAGGCCAGTCTGGGAGGTAAAAGTATGCTAGGGTACCATTCTTTGAGAGAAGATGGAAGTTCACCTATTACAGGCATATAAGTAAACCATCTTTTGAAGGAAGGATTTCATCCTATATAATAAAAAGCTAATATGCTAATTAGACCAGACAACAGAATGACCTTCTGGAACAAGCAATGGGCAGGGGACTGGGCCACGGGGCAGCCGGGGCCACGAGGCAGCTGGGGCCGTGAGGGCTGAGAGGCAGCCGAGGCGGCTGGGCTGCGAGGCAACAGTTGAGGAGGTCAGGGCTGTGAGGCAGCCAAGGCTGCGAGGACCCTGGCAGCCAGGACTTTGAGGGCCTACCCTTTCACGAATTTCATGCTTTGAGCCTCTAGTGCAGCCGTGGGCAAACTGCGGCCCACGGGCCGGATCCGGCCCATTTGGCTGTTCTATCCGGCCCACGGAGCTGAAAGAGTGGAGGGTTCTCTTGCTCTCCCCTCCGCTCCTTCACCAGCAGCAGTGTTAACATGTATTAGTTCACACAAACACTCCATCCAGGCTTTTGTTCCGGCCCTCCGGTCCAGTTTAAGAACCCATTGTGGCCCTCGAGTCAAAAAGATTGCCCACCCCTGCTCTAGTGTCTTAATAAAAGAAATTAAATGTAAATCAACAATGAAAAATCAATGACACACTGACTTATCTATACTAATAAAAGGGTAATATGCTAATTAGACCGGGAGACCTTCCAGACGTCTTTCCAGACAAAGCCATGGTAGCGAGGCCAAGTCAGAGATGGTTAGGGGAGAGCAGGCCAGCAGGGGCAGGGGCAATTGGGGGCGAGCAGGCCAGTGGGGGGGGGGGCAGTTGGGGGCAATCAGGCCAGCAGGAGGGGCAGTAGAGGGCGAGCAGGCTGGTGGGGGGGGAAGTTGGGGAGAGCAGGCCAGCGGTGGGGCAGTGGGGGTAAGCAGGTTGGCGGGGGGCAGTTGGGGGTGAGCAGAGTGGTGGGGAGGCAGTTGGGGGCGATCAGGCCAGCAGGGGGGTGCAGTTAGGGGTGATCAGATTGGAAGGGGGGCCAGTTGGGGGCAATCAGGCCAGTAGCAGAGTGGTTAGGGGCGATCAGGCAGGCAGGCAGGTGAATGGTTAGGAGCCAGCAGTCCTGGAGGGATTTCCCAGATTGGAGAGGGTGCAGGCCGGGCTGAGGGACACCCCCTCCCGTGCACAAGTTTTGTGCACCAGGCCTCTAGTCTATATATATAAAAGACTAATGTGCTAAGCGTCCAACTGTCCAGGTAATGACGTCACATAGCAATGCCCAGCTTCCTATCCCTGGCGACTAGCCTCCTTGCAGTTTCTTCAGTTAAATATTTTACCCTTTGTTCTCCCTGCATGATCTACAATGATAATCTGCTTCATGTTGCTATTTACTGTGTGTTGCTGACAATTACCTGAAAGAGAAGTCATGGTGCTTCACTGGGCTGGAAAAAGTTTAGCTAAATCAGAAAGCAGGTCTAATTAAGCAATTTTATTATTATTATTATATATATATATATATATATATATATATATATATATATCCTATCTAATAAAAGAGAAACATGGTAATTAGCTTACGACCGCTACCCTTCCCATTGGCTAATCAGGGAGATATGCAAATTAACTGCCATCCAAGATGGCGGCCAGCAGCCAGGCAGCTGATGCGAACAGGGAGGCTTGCTTGCTTCAGTGACAGAGGGAGCCAAGCTTCCCCGCCTGCCTTTCTGGCCTCTCAGCTGCACTCTAAGCAACATTGTAACAAATATAGAAGCTAAACAAAACCCCGGGCTTTAGCCAGCAGGACTGCAACATTGTTTCAAATACAGAAGGGTAAACAAAGGCCAGAAACCTGCTTTCAGCAGCGGAGGTCTCATAGCTGGAGCCGAGCCTCAGAGCTAAAGCTGGCCCAGAATTAAAAAAAGGAAAAAAGGAGCGTTGGGAGCTTCAGTCACCCGCCAGCCTGAAAATGGCCCTCAGCCCCTCACCCAGGCTGGCCAGGCACTCCAGTGGGGACCCCCACCCTAAAGGGTGTGTGACCAGCTGCAAACAGCCATCATTCCCTCACCCAGGCTGGCCAGGCACCCAAGCGGGACCCCCACCCTGAAGGGGGTGTGACCAGATGCAAACAGCCATCATCCCCTCACCCAGGCTGGCCAGGCACCCAAGCGGACCCCCATCCTGATCCAGGACACCCTTCAAGGCAAACCAGCCATCCCCCACCCGTGCACCAGGCCTCTATCCTATATAGTAAAAGGGTAATATGCCTCCCAGCACCGGGATCAGCGTGACAGGGGGCAGTGACCAAACCCCCTGATCGCCCTACAGCTCTGTGTGTGACAGAGGGCGTGGCCACAACCTCTCTATCTGCCCTGCTCTTTTCCTGACAGGGGGGAGCTCCTCAACCCCCTGATCAGCCCTGCTCTGTGTGTGACATTGGGTGGCGCCGCAACCTCCCTATCGACCCTGCCTTGAGTGTGACAGGGGGCGGTGCCCCAACCCCCTAATCGGCCCTATCCTGAGCGTGACTAGGGGTGGCATCGCAACCTCCTGATATGCCTTGTTCTGTGCATGACAGGGGGCAGCGCCCCAACTCCCCAATCGGCCCTGCTCTGAATCCGACCAGGGGCTGCACCTAGGGATTGGGCCCGCCCTCTGCCACCCAGGAGCAGGCCTAAGCCAGCAGGTCGTTATCTCCCGAGGGGTCCCAGACTGCAAGAGGGCACAGGCTGGGCTGAGGGACCTCCTTTCCCCCCCGAGTGCACAAATTTTTGTGCACTGGGCCTCTAGTATATATATATATATATATGGCTAAGTTGACTTGTGCATGAGGAATACATATAAAGCTTTCTCTGGTGCCAATCGCACATTTGTTTTTCAATCAGTCATTGTCAATTGCGAATTTGGTTGACACTTCTATTATAGAGAAAGAGCGAGTAGCAATATTAAAATACTTCTTCTAATTAATTTTCATTTAATGTGCATAAATTTGTGCACCAGGCCACTAGTTGTTAATAAAACTGAAGCCCGGTGTTTTATCTATGGTCCCACACACAGCAAGTGACTAGCTTTATCACATGTTTCATGACCCCCTCCACATAGATCTTTATGTGAAAGCACACTGCTTATGATTTTACTTTTAAACTGCTTTCCACTAATGTAATTACTTGCAGAATATTATTTCTTGCACATTACTGTCAGTTATAGTGTATTAGATACCTATTACTTCTTAAATGTAAACCATGACCATGGCTTTGGATATAATGATATTTTAAAAAATTTATTTTCAAATATTTCAAACTTTACTTGACATCATAATTTCCACAATTCCTATTGCTATGAGTTCTTAGCAATTCCACTTTCTTTTATACACAGATACCATGATCACAAATCTCCTAGAAAAAAAAAGCCCATTTTACATAGTCAACCATGTGTAAAGCCAGATTTAGTTATAAGTGCATAAATCATGCATTTGCACCTGCATAAAAAATGCTGCATTATATAAATAATTTGTTCTTGCCAAGATAATGTTTAATAGAGCCAAACCTAGCAAAATTGTAATTTTTTTATTCCTTTCCTTTGTCTGAAGTTTCTCCCATGCTTTGCTGAGCCTATGTCCTCCAATAACATTAATAATACTAGCTATCATTTATTAAACTCCTCTTCTGCAACAGGCATTTTATTTATGAAACTCAACACAACTCTGCAAGACATTTATTAGCTTCCATATTTTTCAGATGAGGAAAGTGTAGTGCAAGAAATTGCAGAAACGAGTCACACCAATAATCTCTATGGTTTCATAGCTACTTTATCACCTCACCTTACAGAAGACCTCTCCAGACCTTAACAGGAAACTCAAAATAAAATGTAATATATTTCCTTTATTTTTGTCTCAAAAATAAAAGTAGCCTAGGCCTATTTTGGAAACTAATTTATCATATATGGAGGAGATGCTATTGTTTTTACTCATACTTTATATCTTTTCTGATTTTTCTTATACTTTTCAAGATCAAATCTCCAGGAGTAAAATTTTTTCAACAGTATGTCAAAATTTCATGACCAGAAAGTATAGATACTGCTGAGTTTATTTATGGGGATTATTAACTTTATTATTAGTGATATTATTTTAAGTCCTTCAAATGCTCATTTCCCTCCCCATGTTATAGCTGCACTTCAGCCAAATTGTTCACATTTTTAGTGTTAAATTTGTTGTTCAATTATTTTGAATCTATAATAATAAAAATGTAATATGCTAATTAGACCTGACAGCCAAACGACCTTCTGGATATCATTCCGGATGACCTTCCAGATGAAGCCGCGGTGGAGGGGCTGAGGCAGAGGTGGTTAGGGGCAATCAGGCATGCAGGCGAGCAGTTAGGGGCTATCAGGCAGGCAGGCGAGCAGTTAGGGGCTATCAGGCAGGCAGGCGAGCAGTTAGGGGTGATCAGGCAGGCAGGCGAGCAGTTAGGGGCGATCAGGCAGGCAGGCAGAGGGTTTGGGGTGATCAGGCATCAGGCAAGTGGTTAGGGGTGATGAGGCAGGCAGGCAGGGTGGTTAGGGGCAATCAGGCAGGCAAATGGTTAGGAGTCAGCAGTCCTGGATTGTGAGAGGGATTTCTGACTGCCGGTTTAGGCCTGATCCCAGCCTAAACCAGCAGTCGGACATCCCCTGAGGGGTCCTGGAATTCAAGAGTGTGCAGGCCGGGCTGAGGGGATCCCCTCACCCCCCATGCATGAATTTCATGAACTGGGCCTCTAGTATATTATAAAAAGACAAGAATACTTTTCATGAAGCAGTATTTACAGTTCTAGGATTTAATGGTTCAATATCAATATTTATATGAAGGAAATAAATGAGTGATACACTTTTTCATAGATGATAAGCTGAGGAAAAAGGAGAAGGAGAAGGCATGAGAGAGAGAGGGTGATCACTGGGGGAAGGGTGCTACAGGGCTAGAGGGCAGATGCAAATGACCAAAATGACCAAAAAATTACTTATTCTAGGGCTAATTATATAATTATGTCAAATAATCTCTATTATTTGACAGACAAATCTATTTTATCGTCATATAAATTAATATTTTGTCAGTTTCAAATTTTACTTGATTATGCCTTTTAGCTCGGTGTGTAGTTTAGTAGCTTGTTCTCTTAAGTAACAGCGATAAAAAAGACAACATCACAGTGATTGCTACTGACCCTATTTTGCATGGATTGGTATTGATGGCACCATAGCTCAGAGGATACTGGGTGACATAGTCCTGTCTATTCTATTATGTACTTTGTCACAAATAGTCACCATGAAACTAAAGTAATTCTTTAAACTATAGGTAAATCTTAAATGTTCCATGATCAGATTCTTTTACTGGTATTTTTAGAAAATTCTAATAAATAGATCACTTCCTTTGTTTAGAAAGTCATTCTTTTTCTTCTCTCCATTAGAAGAAGAATTCTAAAATGGAACCGCTGTTATACAAGAATATATTTAAATTTTTCACCAAGTGTGACATGCTTCCATTTACCCTTCTAGTTAAGTATGCCCACATTTTATCAATTACAGAGATACACGCAGAATATTTTATGAGAGACAGTATGGTATTATAAAAAAGTGCTCTGGATTTGAGTCAGGAAAACAGATTTCTAGTTCTTATTTCCCAGTTACTGACTGCACACTGCTGCAAGTCACTTCAGGTATCTGAGTTTTAGTTTCCTAACCCATGAAGTGCAATGGTTAAATTATATAATTTCTAACCCTTCATGCTCTAATATTGCAATGAGTCTATTCTTCCTCCCCATCCCCCCATTGCATTAGGAAATCACAATGGTGGAGAATGATGAAGAACTTAAAATACAAAGTTTTATTTATTTTTAAGCATATTTCAAGATAAAACAGATATCATGGTCTTCAGAAGAATCTCTATTTGTGTCCTCTATCGATGAGCTTAAGGCATTAAATAAATTCGTGCTGTGTGTGTTCTTTGGTAGACCGGTAACTATTAACTTTATGTGACACTTCTTTCTTATTTTTCTTTTACTGAAAGAAATCAAATTTAAAATTAAACATTAATATCCTATTATTTCATTCTCTGTAACTGCATAAAATGGTTTACAAATGAGATTAGCAAGTATTTGAGAGAGAAATTTGCAGGTTAACCTTCTTGATATTAGGTAATTACAACCTTCTGTGGTTCTATAGTAACCTTATTTCCAGGGTTAGAGCCAGTTTTTTGCATTAGTTCTTCCAAAGGGACCACATGTCAAATATCCTTGGACAGGGTACAATTTAAATTACTGGTGGTCTACTAGTTATTTTCAGTCTAGGAGAACAAACACCAGATGTATTATGGACAGACTTTAAGAGGCATTATAAAGAGAAGAGGGGATTGGTCTGTTTCTCACATTGTGAGATCCACCCATTGTTGTGTGTAATAATCTCATTCTGGAAAAATTAAGTTCATATTTATCACTGTGTCCTTTGAAATGATTCACTGAATGAACACTCTATGCATAAAGCAACTTCATAGAAGCAAGACATAATTCACTCTTGATTCCTAGCAAGTGACTTGAAATTTGCATGTCAGATTTAAAGAGAAATTGATGGTGTGCATTTTATCAAGTCTTATTTACAGTTACTTGATGGTGTCCTGTGGTTTTGCTTGGAAATGAAAGTGTTTACTAATTCAAGGAACAGTTTGTAATAATTGTCTGCAAAATGAACCTGCGTTATTAAGGGTGAAATAAATTTTAAAACACACCTCATTTTTCTTCTCTATAGGGCAAGGTTTTCCTAGGGATTTTGCTGATATTTTGAGCTACCGTCTTCATAATCCCTTCTCCATTTCATTCCCTGATCTCCAACCATACTCTGTTTCCAGGGTGACATTGACACTCAGCATAGCTATTAACATGATTTTGCTGACTGCTCAATGAGCCTGTGTGAATTGCGTAGCCACCCTCGCCAGCTGTGCAAAGCCTTTGATCTTTATTTACATTTTCATTTCATGTTTTGGTGCTGGTGGAGATTTTGTAGTCAACACTGGGTCAGTGAATTTAAAGTTCTGTACAAAGGTTCTTTTTTTTGTTACTGTCTAATTAGGGCTATAACGCATTGAGGTAAATAACTACCACTTATTTTTCCAAACCATAAAGATATGTACACACTATGTTTTAAGGTGAGCCTAATTCTTATTGAGCCTTGATTCTTTTGTAACCTACATCTACATTTCTATTGGAGTTAATTTAAATAAACATTCTTATCATTTGTACCATCTCATGGATTTTACTGAACAATGTGCATTATATAATTCACCTGAAAATTTTTGCATTTTAATGTAACAAATAATTTTGCTTAAGGTATTACTTAGAGAAATCAGATCAATAAGGGAATTGTACTAAAGGTATCTATCTTTCTGTCAATATGTATATCTTTTAAAGCAGAAGTAGGGGGGTTACAGAAAGAATATAACAGGCATGGCTAAATATATTAACACATAAATAGGGAAATTTTAAATGTTCTCATACATTTTGATTTAGCAAAGCATATATATACTTGTAAATCAATATATAGTAATTTGTACATCTATCTCTATCTTATATGGAATCAAAGGATTATATGAAGCAAAAGAATATTTAAAAGCAAATAATATCATTCTCTTAGACATAAATACATTTTATAACACAGAATCTAAATGTTTCTTAATGAAAGATATCATTTTAGAAGATGAGATGAGCACTGTTTACTGAAATGAGGGCTTAGAGCTTTCCCTGCCAAAAGTGAGTTTGTTCAAATATAAAGGACAAACCTTTCCTCCTGGAAATGACCCTCCAATGGCCATTTCTCTTGCTGTCACTCCTTAGTGTCAACAGTAACATCTGCATTTGTGAACCCTGTGGTTTTTTGTTTGTTTCACATATTATGTGCGTGAGAGATATAATTTTCCCAATTTGCAGACAAGGAAATAAAACTCAATATTGTGTGCAAGCAGAATGCAGGTGACCCATACCTATTAGGGATATTATTAATGGGCTTCCTGGAATTGGGATAGGGGTGGACAACTTCTGAATTCAAGAGAGTAATGTAGCAGAGTTCTATAAGTGTAGGCCTCAGGATTAGTAGAAACCCTTTCAAAAATGTACTTTTTAAATTTAATTTTATTTATTTTTGCTATTGTAAATGGCATTTTTCAATTACAGTTTACATTCAATATTATTTTGTATTATTAGCTTCAGGTGTATGGCATAATTTACATAGTGGTCCCTCCAATATTTCAAGTACCCACCTGGCACCATTCATAGTTATTACAATATTATTGACTATATTCCCTATGCTGTACTTTATATCCTGTGACTACAAATTTGTAGGTATTAATCCCTTCACCTTTTTTACCCAACACCCCAAATCAGTCCCCTCTGGCAACCATCAGTCTGATCTCTGTATCTATGAGTTTATTTCTATTTTGTGTGTTAAGTTTGCTCTTTATAATACAATATAAGTGAAATGACATGGTATTTGTCTTTCTCTTTCTGACTTATTTCTCTTAGCATAATACCTGCTAGGTCCATCCATTCTGTTGCAAATGATAGGATAGTATTCTTTTATGGGCAAGTGATATTCCACTGTGTATATGTACCACCATTTTTTAATCCAAACATCAATTGGGTTGCTTCCATATCATCAATATATACTAGTAAAGGGTTTCCCCACAAATGTATACACACTTGGAATAATTATGAATTCCAATGGATTAAATCTGAAAAGAAAGAAACATAAATTGAGCTATCAGCTGTTAAAGTGTGGATACATTTTTTGAGATACCCTATATATGTTAAATGAGTGGCTGAATCCTATCATTAACTCTTTGGCTTCTAAAACTAGGGAAAATAACTGAAGAATTAAAAATAGTCTGTCATCTCTTCTGTCCCCAGTAATGTCCACTATCTAGTGATCTGGAGAAATTTACTTACTTTTGTGATCACAAATGTCTCCAGTGAATTATTTTAGAAGGGTTTAGTATTTTGCTTTTTTTCCTATATGTCACAAATGAGATGAAATAATTAAATTCTTGGTGATTTATAGAGTAGCTTTTTTGTTAGATGTACAATATTATTGGACCAATGGTCAACATATTTTAGTTAACAGGATTGTTGAGGGAATGTTAACCAAATTAGAAAAAAATTAAAAGATTAAAAAATATACTTAAACATCATTAAAAGCAGAAATCCTTTTAAGGTGCTTCTATATACTATCTATGAATATGTCATTTTGTAAATGTCACAATGTTTGCTGTTTTATAGAATCTAAAATTTTGCTCAGAATTTCACGGTTCATCAGCTCTGTTGCAGTGAAAAAACACAGCAGAACTGGTGGGTGGTCTAGTCCCTACACGGAAGCAATTGGCAATCTGTATCTTTAAAAATATCTAAATTCTGCATTTGTTTCTAGAGCAATTAAATTCTGCCACCTATAATTAATTTACACAATCTGCTAAAGGCCTGAGAGAATGATCCAATCATAAAATAGAACAGAATACCTACGGGCAGGATTCAATCCTAAGAAAATGTTTGTAACATTGAAGAAACAGTGTCGAGGAAGGCAGCTGGGTCACATCTCTTTCTGCTCATCCAACTTGACCAGAGTGACCAGGGATTTCAAAGCCCATGATTTCTTATTAATGCCCTATTCCCCTACCTCACCCAGCTCATTGTTTAGTCTAATAGACTTTCTGCTTAACCAGTTCCATTCAGGATTTTCTAGTTCCCTCCCATTTGGCTTTAGTCATGCATTCTTGTGAATGGGTAACATTCTGAAAAGTTTCTATTTTTCTCCTTGATGAAAAATGTTGAATATAGATCTATTCTCATTTTTATTCAACAAGATTCCATTTAGTAAGACTTCTCTGAGAAAGTAAAGATAATGCTGATAATAATAATGGTAGCTGAAATTTATTGAGTACTTAATATGTGCCAGTATATATTTATTATTTTTTAACACTTAAAACAACCATAGCCTGGCTGGTGTGGCTCAGTGGTTGAGGGCCCACCTTTAAACCAGGAAGTCACGGTTTGATTCCTGGTCAGGGCATATGTCTGGGTTGTAGGATCAATCCCCAGTAGGGGGCATGCAGGAGGCAGCTGATCAATAATTCTCTCTCATCATTGATGTTTCTATTTCTCCCTCTCCCTTCCTCTCTGAAATAAAGTATATATATGAAAAAAAAACCATAAAAGTTAAATATGAGTATTATCATTTTATAGAGTAAAAACAATGAAGTGTAAAGATGGTAAGTAGTTCAGGTCATGCCAATTAAGTAGTAGTGCCAAGATTTAGCCTTCTAAAGTGGACTCTTAAGACTGGGCACCTGTGATAACCATTCCCAAGGATATAGATAGTTATTTCCTGAGCTTCTTGGGATTTATAAGAAACTCATACAATGACTAAGTATTTTATACAAAAAAGGATAAAATTAAGTACTGTATTTTTAGTGGTTGCTGTAGGGAGTAGTCAAAAGATAAATGTGAATCTGGGAATCTTCAGGCAAGGTGGTCAATTTTTTCCTTTTTTAGGAAAAAAAAAAAAGATCAAGAATTGAAGGTGGGAGCAATGCAGTGAAATATCAAGTTAAAGGGGAAAAGGCATCAAGAAAACAGCCTGGCTCCTTCTGAAGGGCCAAAGCACCAACAGCAGACAGAGATGCATGAGCACATTCTTCTAGCCCACAGGCTTTCAGATGCTTTCCTGGAGCTCTAAAATTCTCAGAGTCAAGCGACCCCATGCCTGCTTCAACTGAAATTGCTCTGCATCTGTGTCCACATATGCATGTATCGATATTCCTGCTGGCAGACAGACCAGCAAGCTTAACCTGGTACCACATCTTGCCACTTGCCCTAATGACTTTTCTTAAATAATTAATATGCAGAGTGACAGTTTCCATCTTTCTATAGGGTTGCAGTGCACATGAAGGACTTATAAGGCATTGTATGCTTTGATCTTTCTCACAACCTGGAGCATAGTAGGTGTTCAGTAAGTGAATGTAAGAAAAAAAAAAAGAGGAAAATCTGGTGTAGGTCCAGCAGAGACTCAGTGTTCTTGTTTCCCAAGAACAAGATTTCTAAATTTCCAAAACTTTATTTTCTACTACTGTCTTTCTTCCCCCAGAATAGATCTGACAATAAAGAAATGTAGAGAGTACTGGGTCTCTTTTTCCCTGCCTGTAATTATTTCCTCCAATCAGGATGTAGTTTCAAGAGTAGCCAGCACTGTCAATCACCCTCTACCCTCCTTTGAAACTTCTTGATTATGGGAAAGTGCTCTGCATGTAATCACTCCAATTACTCAGTAAAACTTCCTGTGTTCCTTCTGCTGTTTTGAATTTGGGATTTTAAAGGGGCTTTGCTACTTTCTCCTTACATATAAAAATATATGTATTTGGAAAGAGTCAAACAAAATTGCTTTTACAGATGACCACACATCCAGTTGTCCAAATTAGCTTGCCCAGCATGGAGAGTCTGCAGGAATGGAGCAGACAACAGGGACAGCACAGGCATCAGAATGAGGGGCTTTTTAGCTGAGGGTTAATCTGAGACTGCAGATTCCAGGGAGATTGCAAGCTGGGAACTTGGTAGCAGGCTGTTCCATTTGAAACCATTCATTTGGTCAGAAATTCCTCTGGCATGAAGTTCTGGGTTACTTTATGGGTGATACATTTCTCTGGCCTTGAACTTGGTTTTTTTTTTTAAAAAAAAACAAAAACAAAACAAACCAAAAACAAACAAAGCAACCACAGCAAAAGACCCTCTTTGCTGGACCTCCCAGTGAAGGGAATAATAGCTTCAAAAAGAGATTCCCTCTTGATCTTTGAGGCCTATGACCTGCTCTGTGATATTATAGTCACTCTGTTGGCAAAGTCTGCAGAGGAGCTTCCAGGCTCCTGATCATGGGTGGTGTGGGGTTTACAGGACTAAGTGAGGACTTCTTTCTCAATTGGCTCAGTGATGGCAATGTGGTGCCAGGGGTCAGATTTCTCCATATAATCCTCTGCACCCTTAGACACTCAATTATGGGCAGTGTGATGAAATCTTGGTGGTTTAATACTCAGTGATATACCCCACTCTTCTTATTTTAAAATTCACTCAAGATTATATCAGGATCATGTGAAAATAAATACAAACATTTATTAAACGCCTACTATGTTCTAGAAACTATGCTAGGCACTGGTGATACTGAGGTAAATGATACCTGGCTTTGTCCTCCAGGAGATCACAGGTTAATTAAGTCCTAATGGGGGAGTGGAATCCTCCTTCTGCCTTACGCAGGGCTTAGGCATCAATTCCCAAGGAACTATTTGTGGCGGAGCCAGAATCAGATGGTACCAGAATTGGCAAAACTCTCAATGACAGTTTCTTCTATAACCTATTCTAGATAAAGTGTTTAGACTTTATGTTCTAATGTCCCAATTTCAATTTGCTTAATGTGAGAGAGCTAAAGGCAGCAGAATTCTGAATTTTTCATTTATCATCCAAAAATTAGAGAAAAATTCAAGTGGAAAGATATGAGGACATGGATCAGAGGGAGACACTGGGAATATAAGGGGGAAAACTGACAAAATATTTTACACCATCAATCAAGTACTTTCCTGTATTATTAATTTTTTGTTCCTGTAATCAAAGGGGACAAGGAAGATTACTTGGCACTCATTAATACCAATTGGTTCTCTTTATGTTGTGTGTTCCCCTTATTCTTTACCGAAGTTTTATAAACCAAGCACATCATTTTTTTTAAATAAGGTAAAGGAACTGAGATTAAAAGAGGTTGTCACATTCGTGAGGCCATAGCTGATAAGTGGTGGGCCACATTTTCAATGCATTTGCCTCTTTCCAAAACCCATGTTATTTCCACTAGAAGTGTCTATAATTATTACCTCCGCTTTACAAATGAGAAAGTCATCTAAGTGGTCTAGGTTGACAATCCAAGGAGGTAGGAAGGAGAAGATAGGAAAGCATCTCCAAAGAACAATGGCTAACGCTTCCTCAAAAAAAAGGATGTGGGCGTCAGCTAATTCAAAATTCTGAACCTGGTAGTTTGAGAAGTGGTAATGTCACCAAAAACATTTAAAGTTATAAAGGTTAGCAAGTGTAAAAGAGGAAGTTAATATGGTGGTCTGTTAAACTGACTCTGAGTTGATATCCAAATATTTATTGAGATGACTAGAAGGTAACTGAAGATAATTGAAAGGGCAGGTCACATGACAGGCCCATTCTGGAAATATCTATATATATAAAAGGCTAATATGCTAAGTGTTCGACCATCCGACAAGTCACTATGATGCTCCCTGACCATGAGGGGCAGACGCTCGATGCAGGAGCTGTTATGACACGCACTGGCCATTTACAGAGAAACAGCACTGCAGACCTGGCACCCACAAAGCAACACTCAGCTTCCCCCAAGTGCAGCATAGGCCCCGCCACCACCCGGAGCGACAGCCCACCAAATCACAGCTGATGCTGATACTCATGTCGCAAAATGTGGCCCACAGCCCAGCCCAGCCCAGCTCTAAAACAGTCGCTATGGGTGCTGGGTAATGACATCACGTAGCAACGCCAGCTTCCTCTCCCTAGCAACTAGCCTCCTTGCAGTGTCTTAAGCCCAGGAACACAACTTGCTTTATAGCCAGGTGGAAACATTTTATACTTTAACCAAATGTCTGTGAAGCATTTTTCCATGTCTCATCTCATTTGATCCTCACAGAAGTCCTGGAATAGGTAAATAGGAGACTCGGTGGAATCCTATTTCTTTTCATTAGCTGGAAAATGGAGATTTAGAAAGCTTAGAAACTTGACCCAACTGAAAAGAAGAAATGGTGACCTTGAAAATGACTACAGGTTTTCTCACTGCACAAAATATAGTCAAACACTGCTGCAGTTAAATATTTTACCCTTTGTTCTCCCTGCATGATCTACAATAATAATCTGCTTCATGTTGATATTTACTGCTGTGTTGCTGACAATTACCTGAAAAAGAAGTCAGGGTGCTTCACTGGGCTGGAAAAAGTTTAGCTAAATCAGAAAGCAGGTCTAATTAAGCAATTTTATTTTATATATATAAAAGGCTAAGTTGATTCACACATGTGCGATACATATAAAGCTCTCTCTGGTGCCAATCGCACGGTGTATTTCAATCTGTCATTGTCAATTGCAAATTTGGTTGACACTTCTATTATAGAGAAAGGGCAAATAGTGATATTAAAATATTTCTTCTAATTAATTTCCTTTCAAAGTGTATAAATCTGTGCACCAGGCCACTAGTAGCTTTATAAATATAGTTGCTGCTACCTATGTGTAGAATTTCCTGTCCCAGATTTTCCAAAGCTATTTTCTTTTGATATTCTTACCTTACCTCTCTTGTTACTTTTCCCACTTAGTCTTCCTTAGTCCAATCTAAATTTTTCTTCCCTAGCTACCCCATTGCTCTAGCATTATGTGTTTTATGTCCTTCATATCATTTACTATTATCTGAAATAATCTTACTCATTATTTATTTGCTTGTTTTCTGTCTCTTCACACTAAAATATCATCTCCAGGTGACCAGGGACTTTTGCCTATCTTGTTTACTAGTGTTTCTTCCAAGCCTAGAACTATTATCGGTGGCAAGTAGACACACTATAACATTTTAAAGAAAAAAAAAACAGTGAAAAAAGTAATGGACATAGAAAATTCAACTAAAATATATGTTAAGTACTAAAGGCATACTTTTTAAAAACTTTTACAATTTATTTTTATTATTTATTTAGTTTTGATATTCTTATTGATAGTTTTGAGACAGAGAGGAAAAGAGAGAGAAACATCAAAGAGAGAAACACCCATCGGCTGCCTCCAGCACGCACTCTAAAGAGGATTGAGCCTGATACTTGGGCACATGCCCTGACCTGGAATTGAACCTGCAACTCCTTCCTACATGGGACAATGCTCAACCAACTGACCAGGGCTGAAGACTCATAATTTAATGAAATATATCAACTGTCATTACAGAGCTAAGCCATGGCAATAAAACAGTTTTCTGAGGGAAGGTATTTAGGCATAAGAACAAAATGAAGGACTAAACTCTGGAGAGCAACCAAAGATGATGTGTGGGGACAGAACTGATGCAATGAAAAATAAAAATAAAAGTATATAGTAAAAGTATAATATAATATCATAAACACCAAATGAGAAAATGTTTTGTGATGAACATTTGTGGTATAAAATTAAAATAATTAATTAATTTCAGAGATAAAAAATATCTAGAGCCGGCTTAGAAGCTAACTTATTAACTCCTATTTTAGTCTTTTTGTCCTAATTAAAGATAAATAATAAGTTAAAAATGTACAGGTTTTTCATTTTTTTTCTTTTGGCCTTAAACATCCCTGAAATGTTTTAACAATGATTTTAAGTACAAATTTGAATGCTCTTTTTACACCCTATTAATACAGTATAATTAATATATAATAACAATAAAACATATAATAATATGTGCTACATCTGAACAGTTAAGTGAAATTATCTTTTTTCAACATTAGAACACAATATTTGGCCTGTTATATGCTGTCTTTTTTTTTTTTTTCTTTCTGAAATCATGGCCCTGTTTGGAGATAAGTGTAACATTAGTGGTAGTTCAATAGCTGGAAAAGATTAGCAAGAATGAAAACAATATTTATCCTGGCAGAAAATTTAAATTACATTTTAATTATTACCATTTAAATTTTATTTTAGTGAAACTTACACTCAATCTGTAACTCATGGGGTAATTATGTACTTAATAGTTAGTTTAGTCTCTAAATTTGTTTGAATTTTGACTATTTTATCTTGAATGTCTTTGATGTTATGATGTTTTCAATGGGAGGTAAAAAGGTTGGGTTCTCTTTGTTTTTATTTCAAGAATTAAAGAAAAATAAAGACTTTAACAAACAATTCTATTTTTCCTGAAGTCATTTTTCTTTCTGTCATCAGTTTAAATTATAGATCCATCAGCAAAATTCACATCCTTTACTTACAGAACTTATACATATTTTTAACCACAGTAGCAGAAAATTAGGTTAATCGTGAATGCAGTTAATGTAGCACATTAGTAAGCCCTTAGGTATTTTGTATGCTATTGGAAAAAAAATTATTTTTTATTCTTAAATTCAGCATATTGAGACATGAAGTCTAAAAATAAATTTGTTGCCCTGGCCAGTTTTGTTCAGGGTTGGAGCATTAGCCCATGGGCTGAAGGGTCTCAGGTTTGATTCCTGGTCAAGGACACATAACTCAGGCAGGTTCCCAGCCCTGTGGGGGCTTGCGGGGAGGCAACCAATTTATGTTTCTCTCTCTCTTTTCTCTCTCCCCCTCCTCCCTCCATTCCATTCTTTCTCCTCTCTCCCTCCAACTCTAGAAATCAATGAAAAAAAATCCTCGGGTAAGGATTTTAAAAAATGGATCTGTCTTTGAAAAATGTTACACTGCCAGAAATCCTTAATGAATAGTTATCAGAATCTTTATGAATAAAAGCAAATAGTTTTGGGGAGATGGCCTTTTTAAGAATAATGGCATTCAACTATGAATATTCATTATTTTAATGACTATTTGTGAATTTCTACTTGTACTTTTTCTGCATACATTTTGTGTGTTTTTTTTAGAGAGAGAGAGAGAGAGAGGAAGGGTGAGAGAGATTGATTTCTTATTTCATTTATTTATGCACTACAGGCCTGATGCACGAAAATTTGTGCACTGGAAGGGGGTCCTTCAGCCTGGCCGGCCCCCTCTCACAGTCCGGGAGCCCTCAGGGGATATCCTACTGATGGTTTAGGCCCGCTCCCCATGAGAAGCAGGCCTAAGTCACAGTCTGGCCTCCCTCTGCGGAAGGCAATTGGCAGATCATGGGAAGGCACCACCGCCATCACCCCCTTATGGCTGCTGCCTCTGGCCTCCCTCTGCAGGAGGCAACTGGGCTGATCAGGGGAAGGCAACACCTCCATCATGCCTCTGCTGCTGCCACTGCTGGCCACTGCAGCTGCCTGAGCCTGAGCCCGGCCCTCACAGCAGCAGCTGCCATCTGTGGCTTGCCTAAGCCTCAGCCTGGCTCTCACAGCAGCAGCTGCTGTGGCTTTGTCCAGAAGGACGTCCGGAAGATGTCCGGTCTAATTGGCATATTACCCTTTTATTAGTATAGATTCATTGGCCGATTCTTGTATGTTCCCTAACCAAGGGTTGAACTGTCAACCTTGGTGTATCAGGAGGACGATCTATCTAACCAACTGAGCTACCTGGCCAGGGTAAGTATTCTAAATATGTTAATGTATATGTGTGTGTGTGTGTGTGTGTGTGTATATCTGTGCATTCAGTTTTCATTAAGATTTCCTTAATAAGAAATTTAAAGAATGGTGATTTAGCCCAGCTGGTGCGGCCCAATGTTTGAGCATCGACTCATGAACCAGGAGGTCATGGTTCAGTTCCTGGTCAGGGCACATGCCTGGGTTGCAGGCTCAATTCCCAGTGTAGGACCTGCAGGAGGCAGCCAATCAATGAATCTCTCTCATTATTGATGTTTCTATCCCTTCCTCTCCCTGAAATCAACAATATATTTTTAAAAAAGAATTGTGACTTAAATGCATTTTATTTCTATAAATATTATAAAATACTTCTTATCCATTGTTTCATTGTTTATTTGGAAATAAATACAGCCTAATGTTCTAAGCCTAAAGTCAGATAAACCAACATAATACAGGGGCAATGTACCAAGAACAGGTGAAAACAATTTTAAGGCATTAGTTTGACAATATCAAATAGTTACTATGCATATGTTCATCTTTCTCCCTCATTTTCATGACACAGTTTTACCTCAGTAGAATTTTGACTACATATTCCAAAATAAACAGAACTCAGGCTTCAGTAAATCTATTTTAGAACTTTGTTTCCAAAAATAAAAAAATAAATGGTAACTATACGATAGACAAATACTAAAAGAACTCATTATTTCACCAGTAAGTGGCAACCTGCTTTGCTCTGTTGCTTGACTTTCAAGAGGTTATTTTTCTTACTCATTTTAAACTGTATTCTGAAATATGATTTTTTTCCTGCCGGCATTCTGCCAAAACTTAATAAATTTAGAAAGGTCTGACAAGTCTGTTTATATTTTTGTGAACTATGAAGATCAGGGGTTCCTGGGGTAGATGTGAAAAAAGTGTTAGGTGTCATTTAGTTAATTTAAAACACATTATTGGACAGTTATTCTTTATCTTAATGTTTAATAATTAAATTTTATCCCAGTTGAAAAAAAATGGAATGTGGGTAAATATTCCAAAAGTTTTTTTTTCATAATTTATGGATACTTTTTGTATAGTTGTTTTATTTTAATGTTCCAAACAGCTTTTTAAAAATAATATACATTATTCCTATTATGGGGGATTTCAATTTAAAAAAAAAAATTGTGACCAAATGTTTATCTGTAAATCCTAGATAATAAAACCCTAATATCTAAATAGACCAGCCGTGGGCAAACTACGGCCCGCGGGCCGGATTCGGCCCGTTCAGCTGTTCTATCCGGCCAGCGGAGCCGAAAGAGTGGAGGGTTCTCTTGCTCTCCCCTCCGCTCCTTCAGCAGCAGTGTTGACATGGCAACGTCGGGAAGCACGGCCGCAGCTCCTTCTTCTGAGTCCAGTTTAAGAACCCATTGTGGCCCTCGAGTCAAAAAGTTTGCCCACCCCTGAAATAGACCGAACAGTGGAATGACTGGTCACTATGATGCACACTGACCACCAGGGGGCAGACGCTCAATGCAGGAGTTGCCCCCTGGTGGTCAGTGTGCTCCCACAGGGGCAGCACCTCTCAGCCAGAAGCTGGGCTCATGGCTGGCAAGTGCAGCAGTGGTGGCGGGGAGCGGCAGTTGGACATCCCCCAAGGGGTCCCGGACTGCGAGAGGGCTCAGCCCAGGCTGTACTGAGGCTCCCTCCCCCCCACCCTCCCCACCCCCAGTGCAGGAATATCATGCACTGGGCCTCTAGTATTTCATAATCAAATCATATGTAAATTATGAGCTGACTTAACCTTATATGCATGAGTTAAAGAATGAATTACATGGGAAAATAATACTTCAAAATTAGAGTATTTATGGGGATTTATTATGTGGGAATAGTTTTACTACATCATTTTAATACTGCTATAAAATACATTTATGTTCATTTTATATTTTATTGTTCCTAAATATCTACAAAGTATGTAAGAGAAGTTTCACAAGGCTGCTTGAAGAAGTGACACTGAGTGGGCACTCAGAAACCAGAGTGAACAAAATGTGGAGAAAGAAAGCTTGCATCTGGATAGAAATAGTATGCGTTGCTCCCCACATTACCCACTTCAGGAGGTTATTATGAGGATTAAATGGCATGGTATTATACAAAATTATCCCATATAATAATCTGTCACTATATGGATGAGCCTGTATAAGAATTGAGTTCAATTGATGTCTCTTTAAATTCTTTTAAAGAGGCAGTGCCTTTATTTATTTATTTTTTAACACAATTTTATTTTTTTTATTTTTATTTTTTAAAATATATTTTATTGATTTTTTTACAGAGAGGAAGGGAGAGGGGTAGAGCATTAGAAACATCGATGAGAGAGAAACATCGATCAGCTGCCTCCTTCACACCCCTTATCGGGGATGTGCCTGCAACCAAGGTACATGTCCTTGGCCAGAATCGAACCTGGGACCATTCAGTTCGCAGGCTGATGCTCTATCCACTGAGCCAAACGGTTAGGGCAATTTTATTTATTTTAGACAGAGAGGAAGGGAGAGGGATAGAGAGATAGAAACATCGATGAGAGAGAAATGTCAACATCAATCGGCTGCCTCCTGGGGATTGAGCCCCAAACCCAGGCATATGCCCTGATTGGGAATCAAACTGGTGACATCTTTGTTTATGGGTTGACATTCAACCACTGAGCAACACCAGCCAGGCACAACTCTTTAAGTTTTAATTCAGGAATAGAGATAATCTGAGTTCCACTCTGCGTAGACTAGACCATGTTAATGGTGTTTCATTCCCTTCTGGAGAATTTAGTAGGGCATTTGAGCATAAAAGCTGGAAATGATAATGGTTAAAAGGACTGGAATGAGATGCATCACTTGAAGAAGGAATACACATCTTTATGTATTTGAAAGGGAGTAGTTTTATTTTCTTTGGCTGTGGGAGGCAGAATCAGGAAAACATGGAAGTTGTAAGGTAGCAGATTTCTGATCAATATTGAGGAGAATTTTCTAACAATAAAAATGTTCCACATCAGGAAAAACTACCCAAAATGTTTATTTGAAGAAATAAAAGGATGAATGGCTACTAGTGTCATTTGTAGCAATGAATAACTAGGATTTTAGAATTCATGTTTTATTTTAATATTTAATAGGGTTCAGAAAAAAATGGAAAATTATATAGATGTATACAGGGTCTGGCGTGGTCTTGAGTAATGATTAAAAGAAGTGACTAATCCACACTGCCACCTATCAGATGTAGAAATCAATTATATAATTAATGGAGATATTTTTCCTCATTTTCCATGTTTAATTCAAGTTTCAATTAGTCAAACCTTTATCCTACGCTCTTAGATTGCTGTGAAGAATTTCAATCTTTTTATATTTATTTTCCCCTTCCTTCCTCCCTTCCTCCCTTCCTTCCTCCCTCCCTCCCTCCCTTTCTCTCTCTCTCTCTCTCTCTCTCTCTCTCTCTCTCTCTCTCTCTCTCTCTCTCTCTCCTTTTGTTGTTGTTGTTAGAGGTTATAATATAGGCTCCAGAAGCAAAATGCTTGGGTTTTAATCTTAGATTTGTCATATACTAGCTGTCTGCAGTGTCTGTAGTAAAACTGAGTGTCTGGGAAATGAATATAATAATAGCACCTATTCTTACGTTTGCCGCGAGGACTTAAGGAAGAATTTTAAAAATATAAAGTATGAAATGTGCTTAGAATAGTGCTCTAATAAATGCCTATTTTTATTTATGATTTGGAATTAATTCATTTACATTATTTACAGCAAAATCAATAAGGGAGATTACCTGTCGATTCCCCATACAGATTTCTTAAATTAATGAAAATGGTACTTCTAGCTATTTTTACATTAGGAAACATAGTGAAAGCAATAAGTTTGCAGTAAGTGCAAATGGATACATATTACTGACTGGCCATTATAATGACCAAAAACTAGGGTAACTCAGAACAAAAGGAAGAGTATAAACCCAGTTCTACTTAAGAGTTTAAAAATCATGAGAAAAGTAATACAAAGAATGGAGACACAAAATTAAATGTTAAAATACATGAAACAACTTTATGCATGTCTGAGAGCTCTCTCAGGTTTTCATTGTTAGGCATATTGGTAGAAGATCATTCATTCCTTTGGTTGGGGTTCATGTCTTCTATATCTTTGTATGATCTCATATTTATTAATACCTTGGGCACTCAAAGATTATTAATGTCATTTTCCGGCAGGTGCAAGAATTGGAGTAGGTTTCAGCATATGATTTATGTTTGCAATAAGATGTGTAAATACAACAGTCATCCAAGAAGTAGTAAATGGGCCAGTAAGGCGGGGCGGGGGATAAACATACTTTCATTACCCACATTACACCCACACGTCCTAGAGGATGTGGCCAGGATTTTTAGCAAAACCCATCTGTGTTTGACACTTGGTGTAATTTCTGTAACGATTTTTTCTGCTCCTTTCTAATAAATTATTTGGCTTTTTTTTTTTTTGCACTGTAATATCAATTTTTTAGTTACATTTTGCACAAGAACTTGGGTTCACATCCCAGAGGAGGCTCTGGGAAGCCTAGGGTATCGGATAAACTTGGCCTGGAAGAGGGCCAGACAGAAAAGATTCTCCAACAAGGATAATACTGGCTGTAAAAGCCTCCTTCCTTAGGAATCTGAATAGATAAAGGAAAAGACAGTTTTGCAACTTCCCCTTTCAAAGATACAGATCTCTGTCTTTCAAAACAGCACTATTGTTTGCTAATCTTCCTGAAATGTCAAGTGTAATTTCTGTGCCTTCTCCTGATTACTTGAATAAACAACACATTGCAAAATGTTTCTCTCAGAGCAGTTAATGCATCATTGCACAGAGCAAGGCAGAAACCACTATGAGGTGAAGATTGCCACCACAACCTAAACAGTACAAATAGTTAAACACACACAACTTCCTTATTACATCACTCAATCAAGATTTCTTGAACATTTACTAAGAGAAAGGCATAAAAATAGGCGATTTGGAAAGATATAAAGAAATGTAAGGCTTCACTCCTACCTTTAAAGAGTTTACAAACTACTCAGGGAGGTAATACATACACATATGCATTGGCTGTTATTGCTGTTGTAACCAATTACTACAAACTGGGTGGCTTAAAACAATATATGTTACCTTTGTTAGTGTAGGTCAGATGTCGGACATTGGTCTGACAAGGATAAAATCAAAAGGCTGGCATGGCTGTGTTTTTTTGCAGTGGTTTTCAACCTGTGGGTCGCGACCATCGGAAAACACATATAGCATATCAGATATTTACATGACGATTCATAATAGTAGCAAAATTACAGTTGTGAAGCAGCAACGAAAATAATGTTATGGTCGGGGGTCACCACAACATGAGGAACTGTATTAAAGGGTCTCGGCATTAGGAAGGTTGAGAACCACTGCAAGGGAGAATCTGTTTCCCTGCCCGTTTCAGCTCCAAGAGGATGCCCTCATTCTTTATTTTGTGGTCCCCTTCATTCATCAGCAAATTGCATTTCTTTAGTCATCCTGGTTCCCTCTCTGAACACAGCTGGGAAAGGTTCTCTGTTTTAAAGGATTCCTGTGATGAGATAGGGTCCACCTTGATAGCCCAGGCTAATCTCCCATCTCAAGGCCCTTAATCTTAATCACACATGCAGATCTCCCTTTGCTATGTAAAACGACATATTCGCTGGGTAGAGGGACTGGGGCGTGGACATTTTTGGAAACCACTCTCCTTCCTACCACAATTTATAAAGTCACTGTGGTATCTTTAGCACCTAACAGAGTGTTCCATAGATGTTTAGAATCAAGATGTATAAAACAATATATTAAATATATAAGGAACATCTTTTGGAAATAAACATCGCTTGTGCAATTATCTGGAAGCTGGAAAAAACAGTTAACATTTTAGTATCAACAAGTCCTGTATGGGACTGGCTACAGCTACAGAAATATCTAATTGCTTGAGGTGAAAGATTTCAAGTAAAAATATTTAAAGATATCAATTTATTATAAACATATGCTTATAAATATTTTATTCAATGTTATCATAATCATTGAAAATAAATTCTAATGTTAATGCATATTAATAGTGCCTGTTTTGCTATTGCAAATCATATGTTTTTAAAAAGGTACTTATTAGAGCTGAAATAAATCTCAATAGAGCATCAATGAATGTGGATTTTGGATTTTGTCTTAAATCAATGTCTAAAAATGTTTATCAGAAAATAGGGAATCCTTAAAAGTTCTAGAAAAGTAGAACTTTGCCTTTAGTTTCAATTTTTTTCTCTTGTAAATTGACAGACTTTGGGTCGAATAAAAAATCTAATAGTCTACGAAATGGAAAACTGGCTTTTCTTAGAGTAGTTTGTGATGGAGGGATCACCAGACTTGATGCATTCGTGCATGTGTGTGTATGTGTATATATGTGTCTGTGCATAAAATTAAATAGTGAGTTTATTACTATCTTGTCATGTTGTTTGAAGACAATCATCAACCATTTTGATACATTAGGCCTATTCAGAGTCTATATAGTTTTTGATAGTCACTAAGATATTCCAGACACTACTATAGGCTCTAGTGGACAATATATATTCAATCATATACTCTATACACTTGAATGTAAAATGAACGGATAGCCTGAATTATTTGGGAATAGGGGTAAAAAAAAAACAGTTAAAATTTAAGCATTGAGAAATCCAGACAATAGAAATCTTTTGGATAAATCATGTTGGTATTTAATCCCTTTTTTGCTGATTTAATGGAAGAAAATAGAAATACTGTTCATTTCTGGATGCAATAATTCCCTTAAGTAACATCAAGAATATTATTTTAGTGACATTTATTCAGGCAAGATGCCAATGCAAAGTTGAGCATGCCTCAAACTTTTTACATATTAAAATATCAAATTATTTTACTGAGATATAATTTTTCACTAGCAATATTTTATAACATGGAATTCTATACCTTTTTCTGCTTCCCTAGATTAGTTAACACATGGATGCATATGAAAAACTTATATTCGTATCTAGTGTCACTTAAAATTTATTTTAAAATATTAACAAGCACTTTGGATTAAATAACTGGTAAACACTAGGGGTTTTCCTTATATCATTATGCCAAAAGCATGTCTTCTCTCTGCATTTTAATTGAGGTATTTTCTGTTTGAGACATTAAATAACTAAAAGAGTATCTTATATGTTTCAGTATCAACAAAAACAATTACTAAAATTGTATAGTGTTTCTAAATATCCCCTATGTTCTTTATATGACTATTCTCCAATTGTTACTATAATAATTATCAAATACAACTGTCGTAACCCTTTTTATACATTCTTCATTATCATTTTGCAGATGAGTAAAATGAGTTAATTTGTCTAGGTTTTCTCAATAGGTGGATAATTAGGACTTGAGCCAGCTGGTTTTGACTTTGCACTATCTCTGTGTACATTAAGACATATATATATATATATATGTTTGTGTGTATGTGTGTGTGTGTGTATATATATATATATGAACCTAATATGCAAATAGACTGAATGGCAGAACAACCAAACAACCGGTCGCTATGGTTTGTGCTGACCACCAAGGGGTGTGCATGGAACATGGCGGGCGTTGGCAGCATGCGGCAGAGTGTGGAACATGGCGGGCATTGGATGTGGCGGGATGGTGGAGCAGGTGAGCAGGGGAGCAAGACCAAGGTAGGGCTCCTGTCGCTGTCATCTGGGTGAGTCTCTGGTGGTTACTGAAAATTCTTTGCTCCCACATGCTGCCGTCCTGCCCGGCACTCACACCTGCTCCCAGTGCTGGCCCTGCTTGCAACCGCTGCTGATGCCCGAGCTGCCACTCGCACCCGCTGCCGGCACCCTGATTGCTTGGTGCTGTCAGCAGGTGTGAGTGGTGGCTGCCGGACCCAATCACCCCTGAGGGCTTCTCCACCTCTCCCTGCTCCTGAGGGGTGATCAGGGCCAGCAACTGCCTCTTGCATATGCTGCTGGTGATGGCCTTGCTCGCACCTGCAGCCGGAGCCGCTGCTCGCACCCACTTCCAGCGCTGGCCTCACTCACACCCACAGTCAGCGCTGGAGCCGCCGCTCGCACCCGCTACTGGCACTAGCCCCAATTGCTCCACGCCGTCAGTGGGTGTGAGTGGGGCCAGTGCTGTAAGTGTGTGGGAGCAGCGCCGGTGGGAATGCACCAGTGGGAGCGGGGCTGCCAGCAGACAGGGGCCTGGGGGCGTGACAGGAGGGGCCAGGCGGGGGTGCCAAGGATTGGCTGAGACCTGTCCCTGTGCCCACCGCAGCCTCGCAGCCCACAGTACCTTTCAAGGTGCATGAATTCATGCACTGGGTCCCTAGTAAATCTATAACGAGAAATGTTAAACCATAGGGCATTAAAGCTATATATTGTACAGAAATCCTGAATTAAATCTTTAAGTAAGACACAATGTTTTCTTCTAAGTTACTCTTAGAATGATGCTAACTAACCCTAACATGTAATCGCACTTTGGAGAATTAGGAAGTTGTTTCTGAGGAAAAAGGAGGAGAAAAAATAAAAACCTGGAAAAAATATTAGTTACCTTTAAACATAAAAAATGCTACAATAAATTTATTATTTGGAAATAGACAGACATAATTAAAAAATATTTAATTTATTTTGAAAAGAAAAGGTTGTAACCTCTTTTATTTATAAAAGTAAAAATAAAAAAAATAAATCATGGAAAAAAGATTCAGAAAAATTCTATGAACATTTTTCTTTTATCAGGGCAAAAAAAGAAAAAAAGTTTAAGATAGCTACAATCCAGCGTTTTCCATGTGGGTGTTCTGCTAAATGTCATCACCTATTCAATATATGAGGTATAATTCTGTTTTAGAGTTGCAGGGTGAGAACATTTGGTCATTCTAGAGTTATTTTTCTCCATTCAGGATTAGATTAAAACATTGAGCAACATACTTCACCTGACCTTTGCTATTTTTGCAACATTATTGTGAATTATAAAAGCATAATATAGCACGATTAAATAATTAAGCAACATAGACAGTTTCAGAGATTTTCTCCTCATATTCAGTGTTGTGTGGCTAGAGAAAAGCGATGTTTCTGATGGATTTGATAGTCTCTGCGCTCTAAAGAGTCTCCAGGGGTCCAGTGAGTGCAGAGTCCCAAATATGAGTGAAGTAAGAAGTCTGCCAAAGACCCTACCATTTTGAATGAGAAATCCCAGTCTCCTAGATTAGGAATTTAAGTATAAGCTTATTTAAAAATCTAAACCATACTGCCTTATTATGAACAAACTAGATATAAATTCAGTCATTAAAAAAATTACCAAGGTTATTATGTTATACGAGACCATGGTATCATAGCATTAGTTAGATAGCTTTTTAAGTAATTCATAAGTAAGGCCAATAAACCAGATGAACTGTGTGCAGTATAGTATATTATAAAGAAACACCTCCCTTCACACCCCCCTTCACTTGCCCCCCCCCCGCCCCCCCCCCCCCCACACACACATACAAATTCACAGAAAAGCTGTGCTCCACCAGCTTAAGCCTTTCTCTCAAGTTTGAAATGTAATTCCTGGTATTGAGTGCCATCTGGTAAATGGAGTTGCCCTCAGATATCCCCAAGACCACAATAAACATGCAACATGGACATATAATAAAAGGGAAACCTCAATTTTATGATGTGGCTTTTAAGATGCAAAATGAATGGATTAAACAGTTGCTTTGAAAAGTACCTTATTGTGATATTTCCGTTTTCTTACACTAATATAAATATATTTTTTATCATCATTGGGTTCTAAACTCAGAAAACAAAGTTGATTCCCCAAATTTATACATTTTTACTAATATCCCCATGTTCAACATACCAGGTGTGGAATGCTTAGGCTTTATAAGTTGGGGGCACTCCAGATTTAACGAAGCAGCCAGCACCTGGAAAGACATAAAAGCTAGCCTCTAAACGAAAGGTGATGAGTGTTAGTTAACTAGCCCCCCTGGATTCAGAGAATGGCCCCTCGTGGCTCAGAAAAGAAAACTGAAAATGCAGCATCACAGAGTTTAGTTTTAGCTCAGATTTCCTGGTGTTCTCAACGCCTGTCTTCTCTTTACTCCCCAAAGGCAAGAACAGCCCCAGTCGTGACTGTCCTTTTGTTTTGTTTTTAGAGGAATTTCTTCTAATATGCACCGTGCTATTGCTTTATCAACATTAGTGAACTGCACAACGATTTCTGCTTCAGTATGCACAACATATTTCTAGAGAAAAAATCATTCTGCTTTTTTACACACTTGACAATTCCGACTGTGTGTTGACGTCCTTCAACTGTTTCTGTCATTGTCCTGGATGCTGCCTTGTGGTCTCACCACAAGTTCTGCAACAGATTTCCTGGGAGTGTGGCAAAAGTCACCCTGGGTAAGTGGTTGAGTCTACGATTTGGTTGAGTAAACATTAGACACTTTTTAGTGGTTAATCAATGTTAAGTTATTTAAATGTTTTTAATATTACATATAAAATGTGTCCGAAAGTCAGCGGTTGTTTTCAATTAGGTCATTTTTTTTAATGTACTAGACAGATTTGTCACATTCCTAGAGACCCTATACATACTTGAATGTATGGATTGTACCATATTCCTCAGTAGACAGGTGTTTGTTAAAAATACCTATTTTAGCCGAAACCGGTTTGGCTCAGTGAATAGAGCGTCAGCCTGCGGACTGAAGGGTCCCAGGTTCGATTCCGGTCAAGGGCATGTACCTTGGTTGCGGGCATATCCCCAGTGGGAGATGTGCAGGAGGCAGCTGATCTATGTTTTAACTATCTCTCTTCCTTCCTCTCTGTAAAAAAATCAATAAAATATATTTTTAAAAATACCTATTTTAAAAAGTTTTTCTCATGACCAGTTTCTCTGTGCTTGTTTCTGTAGTGTGTGCCTGACATGTCCTCCAAACAATGAGTTGTCTCCTGTCAGTTACTTTATATCCCAAAGAAAAGTAATGAAAGTCCTGTTATTTTTGTTCAAACTATGTAAAATATTAATAGAAAGAAAGTGTGGGGAGATTTTATATTAAATGTCCCCACCATACAAATTTTTTGTGTGGCCATTGTACCCACTCTTCAAAATATATTCATATAAATATGCCATTATGCCTGCTTGTCTCATTGTTTTCTGATTCTGCTTCGCATATTTTAAAAATATTCTCTATCTGATCCAAACTTATAGGTCAACCACTATGTATGTGGAACATCAGACATACTTTTACTTTTGGTTTTCTGGAAAACAATTGCCCATTAACCATTTTCCATCTCTGAAACATATATTCCTTCTTCATTAGGAGTTCCTGTCAAAGATACTAGTGCCTTTAGTCTGTTTGGCCTGCTACAACAAAATCCCACAGAGTGGGTGGCTTATAAACAACAGACATTTATTCCTCACAGTTCCTGAGACTGGAAGTTCAAAATCAGGTGCCAGCAGACTCACTGCCTAGTGAGGGCCCGCTTTCTAGTTCACAGGTGTTGCCTTCTTCATGTTGTGTCTTCACATCGTGGAAGGGCCTATGGAGCTCTCTGGAGCCTCTTTTATAAAGGCACTGACTCCATCCATGAGGACTGCACACTCATGACCTAAACATCTCCCAACACCCCCACTTTCTAACACTACAATCTTTGGGGACTAAGATTCCAATATTTGAATTTTGGGAAGACATAAACATTCAGATGATACCACCTTTCATACAAGCAGTGGTTCTCAACCTTCCTAATGCCATGACCCTTTAATACAGTTCCTCATGTTGTGGTGACCCCCAACCATAAAATTATTTTCGTGGCTACTTCATAACTGTAATTTTGCTACTGTTATTAATCATAATGTAAACATCTGATATGCAGGATGTATTTTCATTGTTACAAATTGAACATAATTAAAGCACGTGATTAATCACAAAAACAATATGTAATTATATATGTGTTTTCCGATGGTCTTAAGCGACCCCTGTGAAAGGGTCGTTCGACCCCCAAAGGGGCCGCGACCCACAGGTTGAGAACCACTGCATACAAGTTAAGGCAAATTAATGTGTTGACCAACATTTCATGTACATGCTCTACATTGAGCTATATTATCTAAAGGAAATTAATATAAATTGTTATGAATTTTGCAATACTTCCTACATTAAAAGTAGTCAACACAAATTATTCAGTGCTGAGTCTCTATAGATGAAAAATTACCATAGAAGGTCGGACCAATATAAAAGGAAAGAATGAGAAGATATCATTACATGGGAAAGATAAGCAATACCAAAGATTACACAAGTGCTTCTGAGATGTGGAAGGTCAGAATTACATAAAAGTAAGGTGACCACTACAGAATTCAGATAAATAGAATAATCAAATTTATATCTGGGAGAAATGTTGAAAATCTCAATATGGGTCTTTGTCAATGTGGCATTACCTAAGGCAAGTGACTTGTCTCTAAATCTCAGTTTCTGCACACAGTGTCCTCAGCGGGCCTCAGATATGTCTCTTGCTTCAACAGCGTTTGGATGGAATGGACCAAAGGACACCCCTTCTTCCAGCCTCAGGCCACTCTCCAGCATCTTATCCAGTCACCACCTTCAGAACCACCTCAGCCATCCTCAGCCTCTAAGACCAGTCAACACCGTTTTCTTTTTAATCTTAATTCCTATTTCCGAACAACCATGAGCTCCCAAATTCATCAGAATTATTCCACCAGGTGGAGCCTACGGTCAACCCCCTGGCCAGCCTGCATCTGCGGGCCCCATACACCTACCTCTCTCTGGGCTTCTATTTCAACCTCCATCGAGGATGTGGCTCTGGAGGGCGTGGGCCATTTCCTCCGTGAGTTGGCAGAGGAGTGGAGAAGAAGTGGAAGAAGCCTGAGGGCGCTGAGCATCTCTTAAAGATTCAAAACCAGTGCAGTGGCCGCATTCTCTTCCAGGACGTGCTGAGCCTCCCCAAGGTGAGTGGCAAAACTCAGGACGCCATGGAAGCAGCCCTGGCCTTGGAGAGGCATCTGAACCAGGCCCTTTTGGACCTGCAGGGCCCTGGGTTCTACCCTCACAGACCCTCAGCTCTGGGACTTCCTGGAGAACCACTTCCAGGGTGAGGAGGTGAAACTCATCAGGAAGATGGGCAACACCTGACTCATCTCCCCAGGCTGCCGGCCTCCAGGTGGGGCTGGGCGAGTACCTGTCCAAAGGCCTCAGCCTCAAGCTCGACCAGGAGCCTCTGGAGCCCAGAGGCCTTTGAGGGGCCTCTCTGCTTTCCCCTGGGGTCTGGCTTTTACCTGAGCCTCTCCCCGAAGCTACTAGCCATTCTTTTAACCACCCTGGAGCCCTCTCCCATGCCGTGGACCAAATGGAAGCAGTAAAGCTTTTTCAGCAATAAATAAATAATAAATAAATAAATCATATATATATATATAATTGGTGTGTGGGGGGGGAGGGTGAATTGGGTAAGTGAGATGGTACATTGGAAATGGTTAGCACAGTCCTGGCACAGAGTGTCCTAATTTAGTGGTAAGATAACTGAGGTATAGGGATTAATTAACTGTCTTAATAAGAATTGAGACCAGGAGTAGTAGCAGCAAACAGAATGGCATCACAAAAGTGCCAGTCACTTAATAAACGAAATGACTAGTCCAAGAGCACTTTGTACATTAGTGGTCTGCAGAGCACAGGCACATCAGCTTCCTCTTGTTGTGAATACCTGCAAATATCACTTGAGTTTGAGAAACATGGGGCTTACGAAGACAAAAAAATTTTTTGAGCCACGTGCAACCTTTTAAAAAAGTACAATTATGTACATTTTCCATTCAATCAATCTTGTTTCCTTGAGATATAGAGACCTCAATCTTATGAGAGATTTTAAAAATTATATAGATAATTTGTATTTATCCTATATTTAACTAATTACATAAATTCTACTATTTAAAGTATGCTTTTGTCCTGGCCGGGTTGGTTGGAGTGTTGTCCTATACACCAAAAGGTTGCTGGATTGATCCCCAGTAAGGGCACATACCTAGGTTGTGGGTTCAATCCCCAGTTGGGGTGCGTGCGGGAGGTAACTGATTGATGTTTCTCTCTTACATTGATGTTTTTACTCTTTCTTCCTCTCTCTGAAATCAGTAAACATCCTTGGGTGAGGATTTTTTTTAAAAGTATTCTTCTTGAAAAATTTTCTGTTCTACCAAAAAAATTTTAGAAACATTTTTTGGGATTTAAATGAACAGTTTAACTAACACCTAAGGAGTATAAAAATAATAGCACAGGATGGGGAAAACATCATTATTATAACTTAGGAAAAACAAAGAGAATGTGTTACCAACACAAAGTAAACTGATAATGTAATAATTTTTTTCATTTATATATCATTATAGTTTTGAAAGATTTAAAATTACTTATATATTGATTTATTTTATAAATTATTACTGAACATCTCCTGTATGTTCTGTCTTAGGCTAATTTTGGTGACCATAATCATCTATAATAATAAAAGCATAATATGCAAATCAACCGAATGGCCAAACAGCAGAACTACCATCTAGATGACCACGCTATGACACGCACTGGCAATAGGCCAGTCAAAGTGGGTGCAATACAATTGGTCAGGGGGCCCCACCGTCACCCCACAATTGCCCTGCAGAGGGAGGCCCAGGCCACCTTCTGCAGGGTGATCGATTGCAGAGTCCCAGCTGGGTGGGCGGGGCCTCCCTCTGTGGGATGATGGATTGTGGAGCCCTGGCCATGGGGGTGGGGCCTTCCTCTGCAGGGCTATTGATTGAGGAGCCCCGTGATCAATCACCCCAAAGAGAGAGGCTCAGGCTACCCGGCCCGTGGTGCTGCGGCGGGTGGGCCGGGCCTTACTCTTTGGGGAGATCCATTGTGGGGCTCCCGAACTGCAAGAAGGTGCAGGCTGGGCTAAAAGAACTTCCCCAGCCCCTGAGTGCACGAATTTTGTGCACCAGTCCTCTAGTATTGAATAAAAGACATGTGGTTCTTCTCATGGGGTTTATAGAAATTTATGGGACGTGGCCAACTTCATTTACTAGTAAATCTCACATCTGAATCTTTATTCCTTTGTGACCTTGGGCAGAGCAAAAAAGAAAAAGAAAAAACTTGGTGATTGCTGGAGTAGGGGGTGGGAAGAGGTGAAGGAGGTTATAGAAGGGATAAATGGTGATGGATGGCCACCTGACTTGGCACTGAGAACATACAATACAGTGTACAGATGATGTGCTATAGTACTGTGCACCTGAAACCTGTACAATTAAACAGTGTTACCCTAATTAAATAAAAAAGGAAAATAAATAAAACTTAAAAGAATAAAAATAATTTAACTTTAAATTATAAATGGAAATTATAAACAAGTTATAATAAGTAGAAATTATAATCATTCTTTCTTAATATAAGTTTTTTGTAAGGATTAAACAAGACAATCTTTTAAAAGAGTACTTGGAACAATGTTTAGCATAAACTAAAACCTCAATGTATATTAGCTAGCATTTCAAAATAGAGAAAACAAATAATCTGTCAAAAGAGAAATAAAAACATAAAATGCTAAATAGGTTTAAGCATTTATTGTATTTAATGTTGTGATAAGCAGTTAGACAGATATGAGCAGAGCAAAGACAACAGACGAGCTTCATAAGGTCACCAGGGTTGAAAGTCCCAGGTGTAACATAGCCTGGTCCCACTATAAAGTGGGCAATGGAGGGGTTTGGCCAGTAATGGCACCATTAATTTTAACACTATCTTATAGCTACCTCTGTAACTGGACCCCAAGTTCAGCTGCCCGTTGCCACAAAAACCAAACTCATGAAACAAGATCCTAGTGAAAAATGACAGAGGTTTATTCAAGTGCCAGTAACAAGGAGATGAGGGACTCTTGTCACAAAGCCCATTTCAACATCTCAGTGCAGGCATAGGTTTTTATAAGGAGGGAGAGGAGAGCAGAACAAGTAACTCAATGGGAAAGGGTGGAAAAGTTCTCTCTGTGCAGGCCAGCATAGTCCATTCTGATAAGGATCTCAAAACTGGTCAAGTGATGGTTTGGTGTATGTCATCCTGGTCTTCATCATCTTACCTCTACATCATCCTAGTTCTATGTTTGAATGTCAGCAAATCTCCCAGAACTGGGATGACTGAAGGTTGGAGTCTATATCTCCTGAAGTTAGTTCCTAGGATTCTATACAAACATGCTGTTTATCTAAAAGCTCTATGTTAGTCTGAGTCAGCATTCACAGAAGCAATGTCAATATAATCCTCACTGTTACAATGACCTATTTTGCCAGTCCTAAGGGAAGTACACAGAGGATGAGGCCTTTTTAGATCAATATGTCTTTTCCACACATGCAAACTTTTATGGCTCTCTGAAATCACCTTCAGCTATGTACCACTGGCAAACTAGATTTCTCTCTAATTGCTACAGAGCCTGAAAGAAAATATACCTAATGGAAAAACAACAACAACAACAACAACAAAAATTCCAAAAATGGGTGAATAAACTTGCCAGTTTTCACCAACATTTGAGTAGCAACCCAATTCTTGAGGTATTAAAAATGACTTCCTTGTTTTACAAATAAAGTCTTTACAGGGCTATAGGTATGGCTCCAGAACATCAAAGCCCACTAAATCTTTTTACCTTCCCCAAACCTCCACTATTCTGCTCAAAAAGCTTATAGATAATTGGCTTTATGAAACAAAGTTCTAGGAGGAGCCTACATTTATTTCTCTGTACCTTTGAAAGGGAAGTATCTGGTTTTCTTCAAGAACTCTTATCTGAGCCATCTCTTAAAATGCAAGTTTCTGGGATATAATCCTTACCGAAAGAAAAAAAATCTTTAGCCATTTAAACAGATCAAATTAATTTATCTTAGCTGTTAAATATTGATTGCTAGACAGGTATTAAGTTCATCTACTTTTATTATAAAAAGCTAGAAAATAGATTTGGAGCTGTTAATAAATGTCTTAAACTTTGTTAGAAATATGTCTCTTAAAAATATGAGTGTGTTTGCCAGTGGAGAAGCCTATGATTTTAGAACTTATGAAATATATTTGCCAATCTAAAAAATGCTAATTGCTTACTTTTTACTTGTAATTTGAAAAAATTTGTATAGTTTTTTGATAGAAGGTATAAGGTCTAAGAATTTTTTTTTTAAGGAAAATGAGGTAAGTTGTTCCAAAGCTGTTTCTTTCTGAATGGGTAAGAAGGGTTGTGAAGGTTGTAGAAAGGTTTGTGAAAGTTATAGACGATTTGTGAAAAAAAATCTTAAAAGGAAATTATATAAGTAAGCTGAATAATAAATGTATTAAGTGAATCAATTTAAAGAACAAAAGTAAACATTTGATTTTGGTTCTTTTTTACTTTGTTAAATGGACAAGCATTTTCCTCTTACTTTTCAGATATAAGGAGACATTTTTTAAAAGCAATTTGGTAAATTATTTATTTTTCTTTCTACCTGATCCCTCCAGAACCTGGCAATTCTTAATGAGTAAGTCATGGCAATATGTTTCTTTGCATGTTTAAGCCCAGTTTCCAATTGTGGTTTTATTAACCAAGACTTTGGCTGGAATGTCATGTCTGACAGAGACATGCCTGGACTCTGGATGTCACCAGAAATCCTTAAGAAATGAAGATTGACTTTGAAGCCAATACGAGCCCCTTAGAGACATGGCCTGGTACATTGCTTGGGCCTATGATTCATAGTAGTCTTTCCAGGTAAGGAATGAAGGTTGTTTTCCTGAGAGATGACAAGAAAGGAACCTCAAGACATCTTTGGGGACCTCAAGAACTTGAGAAATTCTCCCAAGTCTATAGGTATTGCAGGAAAACCTGATGGCAGCTAGGAGGTTTGGCTTCTTTGTCCTGAAAGGCTTATTGAAGCTCAGTAATGAGAGTTCAGAGAAGTAGATTTAAGAGACCCTAATTGACCAATTGCTATTCTTGTTGTGTTTATGCAAACAATCAGGACAAATTGAAACTGGACTTAATACAGTAAATAAATTAGTCTTAATTTGGCTCTTTGATAGAAAAAATAAGGGTGATTGCAGGGGGGGAAATTATGTTTCAATAGACTATATAATGCACAGTTGTGAATATTAGACTCTAATTCAATTAACTATCTTCAAAATTTATTTTTCACCTATGAATTGAACTGGATCCTGAATATTTCTAATTTTCTTAGGTATTTGACTACAATCCTCCAAATTAATGTTTTGTTTTTCTCCCATCCTTTTACTTAGAACTAAATCTTTCTCCTTCTATCAGACCATTTGTCATAATTCTTGTCATTCTAACTTTTGCCCCAATAATACCAAGACAGTTTATCTCCACCAGGTGACAAGCCCTACTCATACTCAGGGAATACCACCTCTAGACACCATTGCCACCACTTTCCATGCCCAGGCCTCATCATCCCTCTGACAGAGAGCAAGGATCTCTTGCTCTGAAGAAAAATGCCATTTCTCTTCAGCAGGAAGCAGCTATAGAAGAGACCCTGAACCTCTAGAATTTCCACTCTTACAGCCCTTAGGAAGGAGGACCCAGCATGTTCTCCCTCCCCGGAGCATGCCCATGCCTGTGCCTTTTCCTTCTCCCACCCCCCTCCCCACAGGTACATAGATCACCTTTACCTTCCTCACTTCTGAGCTCTAATGGCCCTTCCTTTGCCTGTATCACCTTCTTCTACGAATTACTTCTACTACCTCTGTGATTTTCTAAATAAATGTTCTCTTATAGTTTGAGTCTTGGCTCTGAATTCTTTACTAATCAGAACTCAAGTACATAGGTTGCTGAACCCAGGTGGTCCGGTCTAACCCCACCAGTCTGGTGCCATTCTCATCAGAGACAACAATGTGACAACAACAAATTGTGAAAATGTGTGACCTATTAAATAATCTCTTATCCAGGGTATATTTTTCCCCCAAGCCTGTAGTAATAATTGAAATTATGCTTACAGCCCCATACCGCTTTGTTTGTGTGAGAGAGCAGAAAAACTTGTCTCCTTCATTGTTTACCTACAAGAATTTACTTCAAGAAAAATCTAGCTTCTTTAAAAGGAGTTGGAATCCCTAATACAGTCCAAGAGATGCCATGGTACAATTTAGGATCGTGGTCAGGCAATACACTGAAAGTGACATTTTCCAAAAACTGTAATAGAAAGTCAAAGGAAAGTGAAATGGTTACTTGGGACACCAGAGCGAGGGGACAAATGACTTTTAAATTTGATTGGTTTTGTTTTTATAAGGAGAAAATGATCAAACAGAAAAGTTAGCAATAAAAAGGTGATATAAAATGGATTCCTCAAAGTGGTTGTCTTAAGCCCCCACTTCTCTAGCTATCCTGCAATCTTGTGGTGTGTGTGTGTGTGTGTGTGTGTGTGTGTGTGTGTGTGTGTTTTCTGGAGGTGAGGATGGGTAGAGCAAGAGGAGGAGAAAGCAGAGTTGTAGGTGCAGATAAGGCTGCTCTGTGGATGGCTTTAATTTTGCTCAACACCCTGCTCCAGAGTCATTCTCACATTATGTTCACTTTCCCTTCCTCTGTCCACAGAGACACTGCTTCCCACTGGTGCTCATCTCAGAGACACATGTGGCAACTATCCCCGCCCCCCTAACACCCAGTCCATTAAAAATAAAGCAAGTGCTTGCCCAAAGTAACCAGAGTAGTGCCGAGACAAATCCTCTCAATAAATGCAAAGTCTGGGCAATGATTTCACAAAGAATCTACAGAAATGAGTCGTGTCTCTCTCCCCTTCACCCCCCCCCCCCGCCCCCACACACACACCCTGCTCCAGCTCTTCATCCCTCCATTTCGATTTTGGGAGGCTGGTGGGTGAATGCAGGGGGATGGAGCTTAAGAAGAGAGGTCCATTCATCACTGCTGTATTGAAACCGCTTGAGAGATTTCCAGAGAAATTCTTTGACGGTGCGCACGTCATATAGACATATGTGTGTGTGACTGTGTATGTGTGTACATGTGTACAAGGACATATAGTCCATTCTACATTTATCCATCCAACAGGCAGTGGATAATCGCAGAACCTTAGACATTTTGAGAGCATGACCAGATTTTATCAGACCCCAGATCAGACAAGTTTCCCTGAGGCACTTTGGGTATATTTGTGGTGATTCTGGGGGGCTTAGCACAGCTTCTGAAAAAACTGCCTGCTCTGAGTGCTTTGGACAGGGTCAATTTTCCCACCTGACAGTGTGGCTGCGTTTGTTTGCTTATTTATTTTGCCCATATATTACCACACCCTTTTCTCACCTAACTTCTTTCTACCTGGACTGGGCTTGCCTGCGCTCTGCCTCCTGCCTGCCTCCTCCTCCCACCCTGCCTCTCACCCCCTGGGCACCTGTGCCAGGGTTTTGAATACCTAGATTGCTCTAGCAGTGAAACTAGACGGCTCAGGAGCGAAGGCACATTTGACTAAAAAGCAGCTCTTCGCTTTCTTCTTCTGCTGCTTCCCCTTCCTCTTTTCCCAAATAGATATGTAAACACATGTATTTTCTGTTTAAATTGAGCGAATTGGGTCTCTGTCTGTGCCTTGATTTAGCTATTGGGCTGAGTCTTGCTCCTCCCTCCCCTGCTCGGATAGGAGCGCTCCGATCTGGAGCTCGAGCTTCCAAATTGAAGCTGGCCCCAGGCCAGGTGACCTTTCCTTTGTAAGTTTCTTTCCTAAGCAGAGTTGGAAAGTGGAGGGGGAGGGGGGCGCGGGGAACTGGGATCTGTTTGGTGTTGGGGGGGGGGGGGTAGTGAGGGAAGGAGGGGGTGGAAGAGAGTAAAGGGCTGTTGTTAAACAGTTTCTTACCGTAAGAGGGAGTTCAGACCTAGATCTTTCCAGTTAATCACACAACAAATTTAGCTCATTGCAATAAAAAGCCGCTCAGAGCCGACTGGCTCTTTCAGGCGCTGAGTCGGAACAGGATTCCTCCACCCAGGCATCTCCTCCAGTGGGACCCGCCAGCGCCCAGCACCATGTGGGTGACCAAACTCCTGCCAGCCCTGCTGCTGCAGCATGTCCTCCTCCACCTCCTGCTGCTTCCCATCGCCATCCCCTATGCAGGTGAGTTTTCCCTCCCTCCTTGTTATTATTTCCACTATCTCTTGCTAACCTATTCTTTCCCTGGGCTCTCTCTTCCCCCTGTCCCCAGCATCCTTTCTTAGCTCAGTATGTCCTATGGGTTTTTTTAAACTTCTCAATGTCCTTTCTTTTGATCTCTTTGCAAAGCATTTAAAGTGATAATTAACATCCCCTCAGCGTGTCTCCCCACCCCACCCTTACTCCCTAATGACCCAGCCCCTTCTCACTTAGCTTAATAGGTGTGGACTTCTGGGTAGGGATGAAGTGCCAAAACTGGCTGGAACTTGGATGGTTTGGACAAGTTTAAAGTTGAACAGAAGGTCTGGGCTGACGAGGGGAGAGTGATGGTCAGTGCCGCAGGGATTCATTTTTTTTTTCCAGAGGATACTTTTCCATGACCATCCACGACCCCACATCACTCTGTAAACACTCAGAGCCAAATTATGGCTTTATGCAGGTCAACATTTGGAGACGGCAGATGAAACTCTGAGTCTATGCATGTTATGAAAATGAAAGAGAAAGCCTCCCTTCTAAGATCTCAGTTTTTCTGGGTATGGATGCCTGTCTTTTTGAAACTGCAGAGCAAGGAAGGCAGAAAAAAACAAAATTGTGTAACTTTGAGTAAAGCTGCAGAGCTGCTTTCGGCGTCTCACTTTCTGCCCTGAATTTACAGGTTGGGAAGGAGTTGCTTGGGAGTTCCTATTGCCTGGAAGTTGAGAAACTTCATTTACTGCTGTGGGACGTTTTCTGTTGTTATCAGGGCAAGAGGAAACATCTGCATTTGGTTGTATTATCATTGCAGTGGCTGGGATGCCAGCGGGAGAAAGTAGTGAGCATCATGGGTGGGCACAGGGGAATAAAAGAATGGAACACATGCCCAGATGGTAGACATGGCCTTTTTATAATCTAAAACAGAGAACTGGCTGTATTTTTTAAGAGAAGTTAAATATGAAGTTCGTCAGAGCTCTGATCTAGCTCTTGATGTAATAGAAGAGTTGAAAACATCAGGGATGTGCTAAGTGATAAGAAATCGTTCAATCCACCTGGCTTTCTTCTCTTCTGTGAATCGGTCCTTTTGGAAAACAACACTGTGTTAGAAAGGTCAGCTTGAAAACAGGTAGGTTAGACTTCTGAAGAGGTGAAAAAGAAGTTAGTGCAATCACCAGGTTATCATGCTTGAGATGTACCCTGTTAGAATAGATTCTTATAAGACATCGCTGGTTTAGGGGAATTTAAGTATAAATTGAAATCATGGCTGATATTTTGAGGGCTTTCATTTTTAAAGATTAAAGTGTTGCTAAAGTCTGAAATAGACTCTGGTTACCTGAAATCATCTGTGCTATTGCAAGGGGAACACAGTGTGGAAAACCCAAACAGTAGATCAACCATAGACAATGTCTACTTGCTTTTGGCATGCATCATGAAGTTTTGGCAGGAGATATACATTCGTAATTATATTTCACTTTGGCTAATGTTGAAATGACTGCGTTTCCTGAGTGTAGAGAAAACGCAGCCCAAGAGTGTGCTGGCAGGCAAGGAGAGGCCAATTGGGAATTACAGATATGCTGTGAATAATTCCTGAAGTGTATAATGGTCAAATTGTCATCAAAAGAGGGTCTGCCTTTGTTTGGGTGGCAAGTTTATGTTGATAGTTGTTTTTTTTTTTTAAATAACATTCTTCAAAATGGAAAACATGGATAGCCCTCTTAGGACACAGAAAGAAAGTTTGTTCTTTTCAGTTTCATCTAATGATGAACATTTAAAATTTTTGTTGTTGTTACTTGCTTCAGTGATACTTTTTGATTTATCTTATTGTACATATTGTAAAATCATGCAATGTTAGGAAAGAATTGGATACTATAGTAAAGTGACAAGCAGTTCTGAGCAGAATGCATTATGGAGATATTTTACTGAAAAGTTTTTTAAGAAATATTCAATGCAGTGGACTGAGCCATGTTTATAGAAGTTCTTACACAGAGAATTACCCTTTATCTGTTCCTAACTACACTGGAAATAAATATCTAATCCCTTGTAACTGCTGAAGCATTAAATGAGCATCTACTGTGGGGGACATAAGATGAACAAATGAGGAAGAAACCTACATTACTGAGCAACTGTTATGGACCAAGCTCTAAAAGTGAAACTTACTTAATTCTAATAAGATTGGCACTGTTGGACTCATCTAACACGAGAAAATTGAGGTTAAAGACCTTAAATTATCTTAGTGAAGGAATAGACCTGAGTGTCTTACCCAAATCTATGTGAATGAAATATATGGGATTAAAAAATATTTATACTGAAGCCAATAATTGTGAAATCAATTGAAACAGCCTTTAAAGAATCCATTTTGCTAAGAAATTTAAGAAAAACTGTGGGCAGCTGCTGCAAGTTTTCGAGTTGACAAGGTACTTGACAGTGTAGTTGTTTTGGTTGCTGTGTGGATGGAGCGTGGTAGGCAGAAACAGCAGAGGAAGAGAACAGGAGCTTTATGGGATGAAATGAAATGGAATGAAAGAGAATGGAATGAAAGAGAAGGGAAATGTCTAGGGAGGCCCCTAACCTCCTACGGAACATTGCTTCATTTTGCAAATCTCTTTGCTGCTTCTCAAATATCAACATTTGATTGAAGTCTGACAGGATGCCTTTCTTCTTGACATCTTTATTTGTGATGCTATTACCTTCTCTGCAGAAGGGGAGATGATTGTGATTTCCAAGTTCCTAGATAACTGCAATGAAATTCTGGACCAGTATTTATGATTCCTGCCTTTGAGAAGTTTAAAATCTCCTGTCACAACCATTCCTTCCCATTAATTATTTGTATACTTTCATCTTAACATCTTGCCACTTCAAGCTGTTAATCACTAATCATGTGGGTAGGTTTCTCAGAATATGTAGAGCCAGATTCCTGCATCTTTCTACACCCTGCAAATCCTTTCCTTGCACGATTTTCCTTTGAAGTCAATGGTTAGTCCACACAGAGAAGAAAATATATGAGGTACTGAGAGAAATGAGTGTGAGGCCCAGGGACCAGAGGGAGAAATGTGTCTTTCTTCAAGCACCTTGATACATTTGACCCTACTCTCTGTTTGTCGGTTTTCACTACAATCCTAATGATTTCAGTTCTAAAATAGGGACTTTATGTCCTTCAGGAAACACAGCTCCCAGAATGTTTCCCAGACTGGGAGAAGAGGAAAAAGTCGTTACAATTTCAAGTACAGGAAACATGACAAAGTTGGAGTGCTCTCCCACCCTTTGATTTCATTTCACTATTTTGTTTATAAACTTCAACTAACAGCCATGCACAAAATTAGTAGGGCAAAATCTGATCCAAAGATATTTTTGAGTTTCTTCCCAAATTAAACTTGTCTTTTAACTGTTTTCAGTAAAATAAGCATCAGTTGTTACTACATATGGAAGATAATTCTTTTTGGATGCTGCTTTTTAATGACTTCTGTTTTGAAGTTTTCTTTTATTGAAGAAGAAATTAAGTTTATAGGTGTATGGGGTTACATGATGTACAATTAGCCTGAACTTCACATTTTTGAGTATATGTTACTGATCCAGTAGAAATGACTGAATTATAAGGGAAAGCGTCTAAGTCATGACAAATGAATAGTGGAAAGGGAATCCTGGTATCTGGTTCTGATCGCCTCTGATTAGCTTTTGTAGCCCAGATAAGCCTTTCACTCCTATTTATTATCTAGTAAAGGGAAATCATGGACTTATTTGCCTTTTAGAATGCTTTTTGATCTTTAGATGAAATGTAGTGATGGGAAAATTTATCAGCAAGCAAGAGTAGACTATTTTTATGAGGTACAGCCACACATTAACACATTTCAATAGGACAACTGAGGAGCTGTAGAATTAAACACAACCAGCAAACCCACAGAGACTTTTTTCTCACAGTAGTCTTCCATGCTTGCTTTCATATTACATGGTATCAAGAAAAAAAGCAGAGCATTGACCAGGGATTCTATTTTTTTTCAATAGTTAGTAAAATACATATCTGAATTTAATGTTAGTCTTGGACTTTTTAAATTTCTCTCTCACTTAAATGTGTATAATAAATACATATTCATGAGGTCATTTTTAATTTAATATTTTTAGTTAACAGAATTCATTTGATATATATAATGCTTCCATTTTGGTGGACAATTTTTTAAATAAATGATCTGCATCTATTAACTATATTTGTTTCTAAGAAATATTTCTATTTGTGTAGGAAATCAGATGATTATTATGCTGTGAAACATTTCATAGCACCTGTGAAATAGTGCACTAAGGTCAAATGAAGGAGAACCTCTTAATGAAGAAACTTATCTTCCATTAACATGGTCCTATATTATAAACCAAAATTTGAAAAGAATTCTACTATTTTTTTTTTATTTTTTATTTTTTGCTTGGGAGAGTAAGTTTAACTCTTATGCCAGAAATTAAAGAATAAAATTTCAAAAACAAAAGTAAAACTTTGCATATTAATAACATTATTTATTCAAATTGGTTTCCAAATATTTACTTAATGAGTATGGTTTAAATAGCTCCTTTTAGTTCAACTATAATACAACTTTTATTTTTCTTAGATTGAGTAATTGGGATATTAGCATTTCAGGTAATTAAACAAAGTCATCTGGCGAGTCAATGAGAATGCCAGAATTATCATCTGTCTGCCAACGTTATGCAAGGCATTTGGTCCGCACTCAATAAAAAACATGTTGATAGATTATTTGGTTGATTGAATTTCTATGTTAAAATGTCTTTTAAATTATATCTGTTGTGCCATAGCCATTTAATCTTGTAGGGCAAAGAAAAGCTAAAAAAATGAAAGCATTACTACAGAAATTAATACCAGTCTTTTGGACCCTGTGTTCTGGAGTTTTATAGAGAACTAGACATGTAGAAGACTTCATGTTTTCTCTTATTTATTGTGAACTTCAGGTTAGGAAAGACATTAATGAGTAGCATCTGTCCTCTTAATAAACCAACTGGAGCCAGTGGTTGCTGGCAAACTTAAGAGTACAATGCCATTCTTGGTACCTCACTCTACTAGCCATAGTTCCAATTTTTTTAGACAAAAATTTTCATTCTCTTTTCTTGACACATTTCACCACATATAAAAGCCAGGAATGCATTGTCTGTTCTACTGTCCAACTTACTTCTGTACTGATGGCTCTAATCTAAATCTTCATGAAATATTTACAAGCCATATTCTCACATTCTTTCTTAGCAATGCTAACAGAAAAGAAGGCATCATAAGTGTTTAAGAGTGGGGGTTCTGAAGCTAAGGCAGCTGGGTTTCGAGTCAGATCTTGTAAGTGGTCAATTTTCCCCTGTGTCTTGGTATCTACATCTTTAAAATGAATATATTATTGCTGCCTTTCTTATAAGGTGTTCAAAAGGATTGACAGGCAGAGGAGGGCACAGCTATGTCTATCCTCATTATACAATAGCTGCAGTCTCTTAGACATTTTTATCCTCATGGTAAAGAGGGTGATCATCATTACAAACCAGACAACTTTAGGCAAATTGAGAATAAAGAAGCAAGTTCATGATACTCTGATGTTATTCAATGGATTACATCTTTTAGGATGTTTTAGTTCTGTTCTCGGGTTTTTAATAGGAGGATTCATGCTATCTAGGCGCCTTGTCGAGCACTTTCCTGAAGAAAAATGATGTTGTTACATTAAAGGATGAAGCTTTACACACATTTGATTTGCAGCATTTGGATTGATTTCAAGACAAACAGTTCAATGATACTAAGAACAGAAGTCACTAATGTGGGAAATGAGAAGAGCTAAAATATGAATAGTATGAAATATTTTAAAGAGCAAGTCAGAAAAATGTGTCCACTGTCCCAATTTTAGTGAGAAGTTTCTTATCTGTTATTGAATGGGCTTGTTTAATTAATACTATAAATTACATACAGACCACTTATGGGAGGAAATGACAAATTTAATTATAGAGCATGATATGATATGCCCTGGCCCTTGCTTTCATACTGTTTGGAGAATATCATGTTATTTATTTCTTTAGAGTGAACTCTGCCCTAATTTTTAAAAACATCCTTAATTTGAAAGAATGTAGATGAGTGAAGTGACTCTACATGACAAGTTATTTATTCTTCACTGATTATAATATTCTTTTTTTCTCTTAACTATCAGAGACTATCATTGCCCACTTCACTCTGTCCCTAACTCCTGGAGGTCTAGTATGTTGTCAGATAGAATCATTATTTTGTGGATGATCTTTAAGGATTTTTTGTATGTTAGCCTCAAAAGCATATTCCTCATGTGTGTTTTTTAAATTATTATTAATAGAAGGACAGAAGAAAAGAAGAAACACACTTCATGAATTCAAAAAGTCAGCAAAGACTACTCTATTTAAAGAAGACCCATTACTGAAGATAAAAACAAAAAAAATGAACGCTGCAGACCAGTGTGCTAATAGGTGTATTAGGAATAAAGGACTTCCATTTACTTGCAAGTAAGTTTCTTCATTTTGTTCTTAGGAAAACTTTCCAAATACAGTATGTACTTATTATCATCATGGTTTTTGTTTTTGTTTTTGTTTTTGTATTTAATGTGATTTGCCCTTAAAATTATAAGCTTGACTTTAGTGTTAAACACATTACAACAGAAGACTTAGCTCTCAATTGATGGAAATATGAGTAAGGAAGTACATATAAACTGATATCTTTTAGACCTCATGGTGGCTTTGGTTATGGAATTTATATTTCTCATCTTATAAACAATTGAACTTTAGGAACTGAAAGGTAATTAGATTTACTTTTATCTCACTTTTAAATGTTTTAGAAAACATTTAAAATATTTTATTCAGAGTAAACATTTTTTTTTTCTTTCAAGAGTGAAGAAATTTTCAGAATATAAGTTGGACAATAGCCAAAATTTACTGTAACTTATGTCAATGTCTTTAGGGATTTAAATAAAAGGTGTTGAGAGAATTAGATTAAAAACTAGAGGGGTTGGTGTCAGCAGCAGAGACTGTTACGGCCAGGGTAGTGATGATGACGTTATAGATGAAAAGTGATGGGGTAATTCAGAGAGGCAGGAGGGGACTCAGAGTGAGTTCTCTTACTTGTGAAAGTCCCTGCATGATCTCACAGAGAATTCCTTACTACTTTGCTAGTAATCCCAGAGGATGCAATTTGGAATTTTGGGCCATGAAGGTGACACTTTCATCCTAACTGCCCAAGGAAAATGTGTTTCCTAGTTCTTCTCCATAAACATTTCTCCCCTCACTTACTTTCCTCCCTTTCATTCCCTATTTCATCCCACATGTTAGAGGATTTAGCATGACACCCTGTAAATTTTAAATTCTGCTCTATAACATTTGGGTCATGACACATAATGTGAACACAGATTTAGTAATGTCATGGCAAGTGGTCTGAATTTCATCTCGCCTTTCTCAGAGAAATGAACGTTATGGGCCTGAGGGGAAAGGACATGGTCAGAGAATAACTTCAATAGATTTAGAGGGAGGAGAGACTATCTCCTTTCTATCCATTTACAACTCCTCTGGAAGTATTTTATAGCCAAACTGCCACTTTCAGGGAGATATTTCTTGGCAAGAATAGTGGGGGATTGACTTTGCAAGTATTTTCCTATGATGATTCTGCTTCTTTCCCTGACTTTCTGATAAAAGCCTTGAGTTAGTTAAAAATAAATTAGAGAAAACCACTCTCAATCAGCATCTCAGCTGTGCAGATTTATGGAGATGTTCTTCTGGCAACTGAGGAGGTTGGATTTACTGTATTTCCCCCCTTGGGGTTGGAAGGGCAGGGCATAGAGAATTAGAGAACCACAATCATTGTTGGTTTTTAACTCTGAATCTGACAATACACTCTCCTGAATCCACAAGTAAGGAAAGTATTGCTACCTTTCATTTTTCACATTAATCAGCCTTATGCCTATTAAAACCAAAACAAAACAAAACAAAAAAACCTTTTCCTTTGTTGTATTTAGTAGAAACGAAAATGAATTTGCTTCATGGGAGAACACATGTGACCTGATTAATATATCTTTATATACCCCATGTATATGAGGTTTCATATTTTCCTACCATATTCTGGTTGAGTTAAATTTAGTCTGCAAATTTATGGCAACCTGTACAGAAAATCACATGTAATAAAACCCATGCACAGCCCAAGTTTTCCTGCCTAGAAATTGTATCATCCTTCTCACTTATCTATCCCAATATGTGTGTCTTATACATAAGTGTTTGGAAACACTAAATACATTAGTTATTCAGAATTAAATATATATACTGTGATACTCTGAAATTAGGTTCTTAATGAATTACATGATATTTTTGCCGACTTGTTATATGGACTAGAATCATTGGCAAACAAGGGCAAATATAGGAAAACGTTGGAAAATACCAACAAAGCTGTGTGAAAGCATTTGCGATTGAGTAGGCATGGAGTGGAGCATTGTCAAACACTCTTTTCTCTTGAGAAGGGATCAACACAATTATTTCATAGAGATTGAAATGTTCCTTTGCTGGGTAGGAAAGATAACCAGAGTGCCTGGTTCTAAGCTCTTCAGAAAATTGCCATTCATCCATTGGCTCAAGAGAAGAAAACAGGGGGCATTCCTCTTCAAGCCATGACTGAGTTACTCTTACTGAATTGCCCTCCTGCCATGACCAACTAATTCTGGAAATAAAGTTGATAATTAAAATCAGGCTAAGATAAAGTCAAACTCTTAAAGTCAAACTTAAATTTGACAGCCAGGGTCCAGTCCCTATGGAGTGTACAATGGTCGAAGGAAACAGTTTTCTGAGAGAATATGGCAGAGTAATGGAAGAAGAGAAAAAAGGGAATTAAATCAGTGAGCTGGAGACCCTGTCCCTCACTTTCCAGATGTAACCACATTGTATTCACAGAGGCTAATCTTGCACGTTCCCCATGGGGCTCCTGCAAAGTTATCTCATGTCAAAGCCATATAGAAAAGTAGTTTATATATGTTTGCTACATTTTTATTTTAATGTAAAGTTAAGTGGGACGCTATTGATTTATTTTTAAATGTTTGTTTATTTTTATATATGTTACTTATATAATTACTATGGTTTCAAGGTCATTTAACACTCTCCCCCTAACACTACAATAAGGAAAGAGGGAATTTAACATGTATGGCATAAGCTTATAGTCTACCAGATCACAATACAAATCTATTATTAGCCAATTCTTTTTTTAAAAATTTGTTTTATTGCTTAAAGTATTACATTTGTCTCCTTTTTTTTTCTCTCCCCTTGACCTTCCCCTGGTCTCCCCTACCCCCCCCAGTGTCTTGTCTTATCAAGTTATTCTGCCACAGCTACAAAAATAATACTTTTATGTTTTGCTTTTAATTACTATGTCAGCTGTAAAATGTTTTTAACAGGTAGATATTTTAAAATACTTGTATGTAAATCAAAGCACAAAGTTTATGAATATGTTTTGAAGTTATGGATATAGAATGAATTGTAGTAAATAAAATATAAAATAATAAGTAAAATATTTTCTAAAATTTTATGTCTTTTTTGTATTTGTTTTATAAAAATTATTTCCCCTTATTCATATTATTCAAAAGTTGTCAAAATACTAAGAAATGAAGGCTTGTCCATGGTGGCATCATAAGTAGCATAGTGAGGAATTTAATATCATTTCTTAATGGGAAGAAAACACTTCAGAATTCCAACATCGGTTCTTATGTATAAAATGTTATCAAATACTTTACTATTTATGGTTAAGAGATTTTTGCATTTATAATTTTAGTTTAGAAAGACTTGTTATTGCCCTCCTTGGTTAAACCATGTGCCCAATCTTTAAAAACTGTATAAATAGTAGTATTCCTTCTTTTCATTCAGATATTTTTTTCAGGGCCTTTGTTTTTGATAAAGCAAGAAAACGATGCCTCTGGTTCCCTTTCAATAGCATGTCAACTGGAGTGAAAAAACAGTCTGGCCATGAATTCGACCTCTACGAAAACAAAGGTAACTGGCCACTTTCTAAATACCCATAATGAAATCAAGTGTAAAAGTCTGTAAATTTCTGCCACAGTTCTCTTTCTCATGGATTTTTCTGTTATGTACTGGATCTATTATGCAGTCAATTCATCTGTGAAGACAGACGACACTAGAGACTTGACAATAGAATGACACTTGATTACAGAGATCATTTCCCAAACTTCCCATCATTAGATCACCTCTTCTCAGTTTATTTCTAGGAGCCTCTCCTAGAAATGGTATTCCCCATGTCATTTTGGAAAGTGCCACCTTAAGCTATTAGTTTGACATCTTACATTACAGCAAATTTGGGGATTACTATAGTATTTTAAATTTTAATAACTTTAAATATCTAAGTTATAGTGATAATTGCTGATAATAACAAATGTGGAGATATTGAAAAAATAGTTGGATCTATTTCTAATTATTATGTTCTTTAAAACTATATATATATATATATATATATATATATATATATATATATATATATCTTTATTGATTTTCTGAAAGGAAAGGAAAGGAAGAAAAAGATAGAAACAGCCATAATGATAATCATTGATTGGCTGCCTCCTGCATGCCCCCCACTGAGGATGAAAACCACATCCCAGGCATGTGCCCCGACTGAGAATTGAAGCTTGATCTCCTGGTTCATAGTTTGTGGTACAAACACTGGCCAGGCTAATAAAATTTTTTTAAAAGAAGAATTGAGACCAATTTTTTTGTTAATTTGTCATTTTAGTATTCTAATATTATAGTCACAAGGTACTTACTTTGTAAAAAGCAGAATGATATCAAATTATTGAAGAGTGTTAAATAAATATGAATTTGAGAAGATAAATCTCTCATCACAAGAAATAGTTATGGATTGTATTTATGATAATAGCATTAATTTTAATGCTTCCTTCAATCATATTATCTTATTAATTTAGGTATTTGGTAATATACACAGATATTTTCTTATAATATGGTATATGTATAAATTAAATTAAGATGGTTTCATGGTAGAAAATAAGATGATATTTATACACCCCAATAATTCTACAAATCCTAAATATAATTCATACTCTAGTATAAGACCATCTTCAACTAACAACTGTATTATAGTTGATATTGTTTGACAGAAATATTCAGCATGTTTCAATTTGATTGCCCTGCAATTTAGCAATGGAAATATTAGCAAAAATATGGAAAAAATCAAAATAATATAATTATATCACACACACACACACACACACACACGTATATACAAAACCCACACCATTTTACTAAAAGACAAATTAGTTATTTTTATTATCTTAAAGTAACTCTGAATTCATTATAGGTTTTATAAATCCATTAATTTTCATTCTTAATATTTTCTTAACTTGGTCTGCATAATTGAGCAAATCATTCTGCCAAATTAAGTTTGGCCAGTTGAGTGTAGAGACTATGTTAAATACATAGACTAATATCTTCAGTTATCGAAGAATATGCTCACAAAATTAAAACTTCTCAATAGTCTTTTTGTTGTTCTTGTTTTGGATTATTCTGAAATGTATTATTTTGAAAATATTAGTAGAAGCTTTAGGCAATACATTTCAATACGATTCGAGAAACAGTAGTTTACAAGTGTTAATTACTTAAAGGTTTGAATGGAAGTTTCTTTTACTTTTAGAAATATACTGCATGTTACCCATAGTTATAGCCTTTGTCTCTGCTTTCTTCTGATAGACTATATTAGAAACTGCATTATTGGTAAAGGAGGTAGCTACAAAGGAACGGTATCTATCACTAAGAGTGGCATCAAATGCCAGCCCTGGAATTCCATGATACCCCATGAGCACAGGTAAGAACAGCATGAAGAAGAGAGGATAACCCTCTTTTTTGATTATGTGTGTTATAAATCTCACATTGGTCCTTCAGGATAATTCTACAGTTCTATCATAGCATAGACAACCTTGCTGAATTATAGTAGGCCAAGGATGATGTGAATCCATGACTGGTATTTAGCCAAAGATGAACAAATTTATCATTAAGATGTGGCCTAACAGCATCCTCCCTCAAAACTTCAATTTATAGATCCTAGTGTTTGTGAAAAAGTAATGGAAACATAATTTTAAGATTTCCCCCCCTCCCTTTGCCTTCAAAAAGGTTCCGCATTGTGCAGCTGGAAGTGGAGAGGTTGACTGTATAAATTAGAGATGGATCACATTCTGACCTTACCTAGTGGCCAAATGTTCTTTAACCATGGTGGTTCTCAACCTCGGCTGCACATTGACATCACCTGCTAGAAGCCCATAACACCTCCTGCCACCCAGGTATCAGCATAGACCAATTAAATCAACATTTCTTGGGGAAATAACCATGTGCCATCTTATTTTTAAAAAATGCTCACCAGATGATTCCAAAGTACAGTCAAAACTGAGAACGGCTGCTAAAAACTCATGCCTCTGACCAGCTTTCCTTTTTTACCTACTGTCGGATGACTGAAAACAAAACAAAACACAACCTTCTCATTCCTTGGGAAGTAAATGTCTACACTTAAAATTGTGTTCATTATGAGATGAATGCTATTTAAAGACGAGTACGCATAGTAGCCATAGGCTCATTAGTCTGAAAGTTTTAATCATAATGGAGGAGAAACATAGGTATCTACTCCCCACTAGAGAACTAAATTTAGCCAGTTTTCAAGGTTTATTTTACAAATAATTTTAACTGCAACTGAAGTAGTTGAAAAACAGCTCACCCTGGTTATTGAATGCATTAGAAGATTTAGATTACCATGTGCCAGTTACCTTGCTGAGCAGTATACCGCGTCTATATCCTTTAATCTTTCCAAGAAACACATAGTGGATGGTTTTATTAATTCTGCTTTTATATAGGGGGATGCTGAAGCACAAAGAGCCTTAGTAACCTTTCGAGGTCATTCACATCTAGTAAGTGGGATGGCCAGAATCTGAGTCCTGCTTTTAACAAGCCCAGGGCATCATACACTTAGCAGGTCAATACATACACAGTACATACACAGGCTGTCACTTGTTTTTGCAGTAGTGAGGATAACTTTGCCTTAATGAATCCACTTTTTATCCCACCCCATTAATTTTTGGAGGGTATAATTATGAAAGATGATTTTACTTCAGTAAACAAAGTTGAGTTCATTGGTCCACATACAAAGAAAAAGAGTTTGTTGCTTCATATTGGGATCAAACTTGTGATCTCAGCCTAATTAACACCAGCTAGTAAGTGTCCAAATTGATCAGCTTTCCCGTGTTTCAGTAACAGAAAACAACTAATCTTTTCCAAAGTATTGATTTTTTTAATTTTAAATTTATTTTTTAACTTTATTGTTACTATTGACACTATGACAGATGTCCCCATTATCCCCCGTTTGTCCACCTCTACCCATTCCCCACTCCCCCTTCCCTCTGGCCATCACCACACTGTTGTCTGTGTCCATGGGTTATGCATATATGTTCTTTGGCTAATCCCTTCACCTTCTTTTATCCAGCCTCTCCCTTCTCCCTCCCCCCTGACAGCTGTCAGTCTGTTCCTTGCATCCATGCCTCTATTTCTACTTTGTTGGTCAGTTTATTTTGTTCATTAGCTTCCACATATAAGGGAGATCATATTTACTTTTAATTACACACAGATATCTGTGAAATAGAGAATTGTCCTTATATTTAAAAAACAAACAATATAATTGGTTTTGTCCTCTCATAAGTATGTGGATGGTGTCATTCCCAGGATATTACGGAAAACATCTTATTTAAATAGATAGATCTATGCTTTTCATGAACAAAGGAATAGCATTTGAAATCAATCCAGCCTTAGCTAAGGAGAGTGCACTGGACTGACCCAGTAGAGGTCTTATTTCAATCCAATTTCTCTATGATTGTGATTCTCTGCTAGAGGAGTAAATGTGAAATAGATCTCCCTGGGAACAGGCTTTCCAGTCCAATCAGCTATTTTTCCAACAAACATTTCCTTGAGTTTAGGGTTGAGAAGATCTTGTACATTAATCAACATTTTAAAAAATTCAGTGGGAGCAACACTTAATTATCATCAATTATCAGCTTATTGGAATATCAGCATAATTGCTTAACACTTTTAAGTGTTAACTAAAGATTAACTTCATGGGAAATGGAAAAAGAAATATATAAATGTCTTTGTCTAGAGGAATGATTTGTTGTTGACTCCCTAAATTGAAATATTTTACAAGTGGCTTAATGGGAAGATGATGATAGATGATGAAATGAGCATAGAAACTTAACCAGAGAATCAGGTGACCTGATATCTACACCTCTATCTTTCATTGGCCACCCAGCATTCATTAATGAAGCAGATGATGGAACAGATCAAGTTTCCTATGAACGCTGTTTATATGAAAAGGAAAGAAAAGGTGACTAGCACCAGAAGATCTAATTTATATTTCAAAGTACCTTTATATATAACTCAATTATAAATATTTCTTCACTTATCTCTCTTAAAGCCTTGCCAACAAGGACAAAGAACCAACAATAGTATATATGTAAATAAAAGTTTATTACAAATCCTGTTGACTGGCATACGGCTTTGGTGTAACAGGTTTTCATAAACATTTGTTGACTGAACACAAATAAGTGAAAAGAGCAGGACTAGGCTTCACCCCTCGGTCAGGTACAGGCTGCTACAGAAAAGCATGCTAACACCTCAAAGCACAAAGGAAAACCAGTTAATCTGGGTAAAAAGTCATATATGCCAAAGAATGAAGAGAAGAGATGACGCAGTATTCTTATTACCCTGCATGCCTTCAAGAGGAATTCAATATAAATTGATAAAGAATTGTGAAAAGAAGCACATCTTTTCATTTCTCATTTTGTTAACTCTATTGGGACAAGTTTATTCATTTTTCAGCCACTTTTAGGTTTGATTTACACTTTATCTACCTTTCTACTTGTATTTTTCCTACTAAATTGTTTTTTGATTCATTCACTACTTCTTCGCAGCTTCTTTTTTACTTTAAAAATCCACTGGAAAGGTTTATTTGTTTATATATTTGTGTGTGTGTGTGTGTGTGTGTGTAGAACAAAAATCTCTAAAACTAGATATTTAATGTGTTCATTTAATATGTGCTAAATCCATTATTTAGTTTCTTAAGTAAACTGAGTCTGTAAAATGATACAAAATGAAGGACCTCATAATAATCCCATTCACTCCATTCATCTTATACATCTGGAAGTTGAAAACCCCAGATGTATCTAAGAACTGGTGTCATATATGGCAGCAATGGAGATTTTGTGATTATTCTGACTCTTCTATTATACTAAGCTTTCCCATAAAATAGAGTTATAAGAGAATTTTCTAAGGTAAATTTGATTAATACATTACTTTATGAAAAAGAGTAAAATCAGTTTTGATTCTATCAGAATAGTATTTCATTAAAAGTTATTATAAAAAATTGGAGAACTGACAAAAATGAAAGAAAATTTCAAGCACTGGCACATACAAAAGGTATCCTAAATTATTCTGGAATAACAGGACTAAAACTAAGACAAAAGATGACTCCTTTTTCCTTTCAAAATGAAAACTGTTAGGAAACTAGTGAAATCATATGGGCTTTAATTGTTCATTCAATTGTTTAATTTTTACTTCCACAGAGTAAAGACTACTAAGTGGAGTGTGCTTAATAGGTAGCATTTATTGTCAGTTACTCTGTCATCTCTTAGAACTTCTCAAAACAACTGTATACTGTGTAAGATATGGTGACACAGTGTACTGTGTTATAAGTTATGGTTATATTCATTGTACAGGTAAGCTAATAGGCTGAGAGGCCAAATTACCTGCTGGGTCTCCAGTTAGTAAGTGAGAGAGTTGAAATTTGAGTCCAGGTTTAATTTGATTCTAGACCCTTTGTTCCTGTTACTTCATCAAGCTGTTTCTCAGTTGTTCAGAAAATAGGAGGGACATTCTTCATAATAAAAGCAACAAATAAACAAGCAATTATGTGGGATAAGCAGCGTAACTGTGAGCTTTCAAGGTCAATTGCAGTGTTTCTTCAGTTTTCTTCTTGGTGGCCTTGCTCAATCACTTGCTGCCTTTGAATGAGGCTTAGAAATTGTGGTACAAACAATGTTCACTAGGTTCTTAAATGTTTGGCTCTTGAAAAATCCAGAGATAAATCATTCTTAATGATGTTGAGCATGTGAATTGTTAGCTAAGTGTTTATAAAATTTAAGGATTTTAAGAATGGATGGAAATAACACTTAAAGTTAATATACAGGGTGGGGCAGAAGTAGGTTTACAGTTGTCTATATGGAAAACAATACATAATTAATAAGTAATAATACAAGAATAAACTCTGTGTTTTGCATACTCACAAACTGTAAACCTACGTTTGCCCCACCCACCCTGTGTATGGAGATCTGAGTTAGAATAAATGTTTCTCCACTTTCAGGGAAAACGTACCCACTAATTAGTAAATTTAATAGGCCCACCGTAAAGTTGCATGCGCTTATACTGTAATGATTATCATTTTAAAACTAGCTTTTTGCCTTCGAGCTATCGGGGTAAAGACCTACAGGAAAACTACTGTCGAAATCCTCGAGGGGAAGAAGGGGGACCGTGGTGTTTCACAAGCAATCCCGAGGTACGCTACGAAGTCTGTGACATTCCTCAGTGTTCAGAAGGTAAATGAGCCTGAATGCCGTGCGCTCAGGGGCACTCAGCTCCTCCTTTGTGTAGATCTGCCGCTCGCATGAAAGGTTAACAAAAACAAACCAAATCGCAATGAATATGCTGTTAATTCAAACACACCCAGAGAATTAATAGAGCCTTTTATACACAGTGTTAAAACCTGATCATCACCAGATGAATGCAGACTAAGGGAGCGAGTTATCAGTTTGTGAGTTTAAGAGGCCTGAGGCATCATTCTGGGGAGAGTATAAGCTTGGACTTTTTCATTAACCGTGTGGAGCTCACGTGCCTCAAAGTCTGTTTCCATACATCATCTGAAAGGAACCAAATGCAACTTAGCTCTTTATGTATGAGTAGAGCTAATTCTCTAGTCATCAAACTCCTGCTTCCACAGCAGCGGTGCAGCAAGGCTATATGAACCCAGAAGGGTATATGGGAGGGGGTCATGGGAATTGGACACACCTGTGTGCGTTTTGGTGCAAACGTGACTAGAACCAAATCTAACACATAGACTGGAACACTGTTCAGAATAGCACCTGAAGAGGTCAAGGCTGTCTTGAAGGCAGGCACCCTAAATCCATGTCTATGTTTTTACCTCCTCTCACAGCATAAGAGGGCACTGTCCTTACTTTTGCAGTGGAAAACTGAATGACTGACGAGAAGGAAGAGTAACCATTTCAGCATTGTATACGGTTTATTTTTCTTAGTTATCTGGCTACCAAATAGCTGTTCTTTCAGAACCTAAAATCCTGAGAATCCAAATGAAACATGGATTACATTCTGATAGAAATTTAGTAGGATTTTGAAGTTTTTGGGGTTTGGGGGGGGGTCTGCTGAAATACTGTCCAATTTTTATAGTAAGTTATCTTACCTATTTGTTAATGAACCAGTTTTTTAAAAGACATTTCTTCCCTAAATATCAATTTAGTATTAGGTTGATATTTTCACATAAAAAATCATTGTTAGTTCACTGTCACAGAGAAGGTGGATTTGTTTTCTGTTGTTGGTTAATTTAAAATTGACTTCATGTGCTAGAGCCAGTTCTATCTCTGTTTGTAAATTCTTACTTTTCATTCGTTCCATATCGTATTCTGTTCACTATAACTTCTTCATCATTGTTTTCTTTTCTTTTAAAAATAATAAACTGATCTGTGATAACGTGATGAACAAGTCTGTTTTGTATGAATAAGTCTGTCATTAATGTTTGTCTTAAATTTACACCTGGAAGAAAATAACCTGCTTTTGGGAAACTCTCCATTATCACAATTTTCTGAGGTTGAAAGTCATCGCAAGGAGTTTTGTAATTGATTTTGTTTGACCTTGGAAAATGTTTTCAAGGGAAGGCAACATGGTCAAACTGTAAACAGTTTAGCATTTATGTTACCTGCCTAGTCTGTATGAGAATGTAATTTTTCAACCACTGGTTTATAAGAGAAACCTTATCAAAATACACTGGCATAGATCTGAACTGATAATTAATGTAGAACAAACATGCTAGAAAATAAGTAATTGTAGAAGTCCTCTTTCCAGTTATTCTTATGTCATTAGATTATATACCTCTAACATCCTTTAATAATCATTTTAGGTCATTACAGCTCCCTTGGAAAGGGCATTACTATTTAGTATAATGGTGCATGATGCTGATGGTTACAATGGCACTGAAGGTTGCAGATATGCTTTTTCTGGAAACAATTAGAAATCTGACAATAGTAGAAAAACCCTCCTGTAAGAGAAGTAAACCAACACCTACCTGCCCTATAGGCTGAACATATCTCAGGGAGTGTGAACTGAGTTGTGATGTTTAAATTCATTCTATAATGAACAATGTTTTAGCAGATTTTAATAAAGAGGATCTAAAATAATAAGCACTATCAATACATCAATAAAGAAAAATAGCTCTTTATAAAATAAGTAATAAAATACTCAAAATAATGTACAAATGATGTTCATTTATATTAAGATACAAATGTAAGGGGGAAACCTCAAAATCCAGAATACTTAATATCATCAGTGAGCCATTTTTATCTATGTATATTAATTTATTAAATGGCAATTTCCAAAGGTTACATCATTAGGGATGAGGTAATAATAATCAAATAGTTTTGAATATTTAAAATTAAGCAAGAAAAATGCCTCAAGTCAAACTTCAAACTGTTCTTTTTTAAAAATACATGTAGAACAGTATATATTTTTTGAAAAATTTATAACAAACTTTTGACTAAATACTCATCTGAAATTTTTCAGAAAGTTTGATTCATAGACAATATATATCTGATGTCTGATGATTAATATTATTTTCTTATAATTTCAAACTTTGAAATATATTAAGCATTCCAGTAGAAATGTCAATCTTTGATTCAAAGATTGTGGAAAACTGAGCTTTGTAAAATCTAATTTCTTGTTTTAACATTTGCTTGGGATTTAAAATAAAGCCAACACTAGTCATTGGAACAGATGTCTTTTTAATGATTGTCAGATATCCGAGTAAATACATTTTAAGCCATAATCATTATTTTTTAATGTCTCACACATAATATCCCAAATAAAACTGTGTGTTAAATCCATACTCTGCATGGAGAATGACTTTAAAAAAAACAAGGCTTAAATAAAACTATTACTAGTATTTATAAATATGGATTTGTGAGACTATCCATATTTTAAACATTCAGTTGTTCTGAAATAATCACCAGCATGGAATTTTCTGAGAAATACTTTTTGAAATATCTCTTTTACTCTTAAACTCAGATTACTGTGGTTTTATGATTGAGAAAAACGGAACACAATATTTTTTGTTAATTAGTTAATATGGTGAGAATGATGTTACGTTAATCCTACTTATGTTATAATTATGTGTCATTTTATAATTTTCTACTACTATTTAGGTCAAAACTATATTCAGAAAAAACAATCTACTTATGAATAGAAATAATTAGTTTGCATTTATGTGATCTGGATTAGTATTTTACTTTTTTGTACTTTTTGTTTGTTCTTTTTTTTTTTTTTTTTTTTTAAGAAAAGAACTTGCTAGAAGGGTTAAATAATACACTTACCACAGTAGAGAGAGAAAAAGAAAATAGAGCAGGAGGGCAATGCTCACCCTCTTGTACTGTTAAATAGCTTATGCTTTCACCTGGTTCCTTGAGTAGGTGGACTTAGTTTCTACCTGTCCTACCTGTACTGCTTAACTTTGAGCTACAAAAACTTAGAAGAGTCTTAGAATTCTGGAAGTTTGAAAAGTGACTGTGAGCTTAAAGTTTGGCTTTCTTGAGGTAATTTTTTAAGACTAACCTGATGGTTTGATGCAGTGGTAAAACAACAAACCTTGGAAAAGATGGTCAATCTACCTGCTTTCCCAGGGCCTCCTTTTCCACATGCCCCAATAGGTGAAAATCCAACAGGAGGACAACCTACTGTTATACACAGGAGAGCAAAAGGTAATTGGGACAATGTTGAAAAAGTCAGGGAGGTTGACTTTCTGAAATTATTCTTATCAGTCTACCTGAAAGTGTGACTAGTTAGGATATATAGGGGACACATTAAAATATGTAGGACACAAAAGCAGTGAGGGAGAATGGAAAGAACACTGGACTATGGGTCAGGAGACCTGTGTTCCAAGCACAAGTTTGACATATTTCTGTTTTAGGTAAGTCCTTTAAGATTTTGTGAGTTCTTTCCTCACTACATAGATCAAATGATTTCTTATACATTAAAAGTACTGAATAATCAAAGAACATGTAATGATAATATATTTAGAATCTCACTTCTATCACCATAACACATTCATTGACTACCAAAATCCAACATTATTCTTATTAACTTTTATTATTTAAAAAAATCTCACTAGGTCTGAAACTGCATCCATAATCATCTCTTCACTTTACTATAAACATAGCATGCTAATTCACATTTCTATACCATTTTATGGTATTTTGCCCTTTTTTAGCTTATCCAACTCTCATTCATCCTTCAAGGACCAGGTAAAATCCACTCTCTTCTAAAAAGCTATTACTGACAAACACTTAGAACTTTTAGAATGGAACTAATTATCTACAAACTTGCTACTCTCCATGAGATCCAAGTACCAGAAGTATCAGCATCCGCTGGGAGCATCCCGACCCCCCAAACCCTTTATAAGAACTTGCCCTTTAACAAGATCTCAAAGTGACTTTTTATGCACATTCAAGTTTGGAGAAGCACTGGTCTACCACACTCATTCTAGAAAGTGGTCAAAAGAAAAATAAAAAATCCTGAAGTCCCCAGGAAAAATGTTTTATAATAATCCCCATAGTATAGCCTCCTAGAAAATAACTTTATGTACTCTCATGTAAGGGGATATACTCTTATAAACTGCATTTGCTAAAGGAGACAAAATAGATATATTTTAATTTCTTGAGTACTATCTAAGGTTAGAAATTGTATATGTGGACCCTTACCTCTTATGTCTGACCATAGTATTTTATTCTATTTTCTCATTTAATTGAATTCATTTTTTCATTCAATTTTATTCATTACAAAGGAGCAAACAACAATGATAAATGTCACATCATTTTCTGTGAAGATATCAAATCTTGCATTCTTTTAAAAAAAGGGAACTAAATCAGTCTGTACTGCATTCAAATGGAAAGCTCTCGTGTGATAAGGCATAACATATGTTGAGCATTTCAGTGTTGAAGAGGCCTTGCCCAAACAGAGAACTGTTATCATTATGCTCTTGGACCCCTGAAATGTAGGGTGCACATGCTTACGGACTGTAGTCTGGGAATCTCAGGACCAAATGAGAGGAAGCTGAATTGGTCCCCTGTCTTAGTTCACAGATTAAACTACATGAAAAGAAGTAGATGGATCAAGCCAAACTGTCTCATGTTTTGGAGAGTTAATAGTTAATGTCCTATTAGATGATACAAATCAAAGGTTCAAAAGTGATTTTTCTGATATTATACCCCCAAGTTATTACAAATGCTAATTAGGCTAGATCTTGGTAGATAAAACTAAACATTGACATCTTTGCTCCCTTTCAGTAAAGGTAGATGATCAGTATTCACAAGATACAAATGATGTGTTTGGGGAAGTTTGCCTGACCCATAGGAAAGCTAAGCAATGATTTATTCCACAGGGTGCCTGTAGGACTACAAATCAACCTGTCCATTTGAGAAGTATCTTTTTTTCAGATAGTTGATGTGATTCAGGGTTTTCAGTGTGACATAAGAGGCCAGCCAGAAGAGAACTATTAATTAACCACACAGAATCATCAGTAAGATTCTGCATACCTAGGTCAACTGAAAACATTTTAGAAACAGGGAGTACAAGGAGTTCAATAGTAGGCCAACTTCTATCCTCAGCTAGATCAAAGTAAAGCCTGCACAGTTATTCAACATGGATATTTGCTAGCAGGAAGGAGCTATGGTTTCTTCTTTTAAAATATTCTTTGAATAGTAGCAGATTTGTATGCAAAGCTGGTCTCTACAATCTGTCTCATCCCAATTTGGGCATTGACCATATGAGTAAGATGTACACTCATTTCCGGTGCATGTCATTGGAGGTTCGGCTGAGAGGGGGGCTTTATTGTACTGACAGTATAACTACTGAGATCCCTTGCAGCTTAGACAAACCAAGAGGAAAACCCCAAGGCTCTATCTGCTATTTCCAGTTTCTAAGTACCTTTGGACAGTTATTGAAAAATTAGAAAGGTAATTTCCTGGTCCTGTGGTAAATCTGTATGACACTGAGGACAAAAATCTCATTTAAGCTATATGAAAAGTTCTGTAAGGAGGATTTTATGTCACTCTTTATGGACATTAGGCCATAATTTAAAGTTAAAATGACATGTAAGTTTTTTCTAGAAATCTCTTTGTGAAACAGATGATTTACTGTTCTTTAAATGGAACAGTGGTGTTTTTGATTTTTCTGTCAGAAGCAATTAACATGCCATGCTTTGATTTTATTAGTAGAATGCATGACCTGCAATGGGGAAAGTTATCGAGGCCCCATGGATCATACCGAATCAGGCAAGATTTGTCAGCGCTGGGATCATCAGACGCCACATCGGCACAAATTCATGCCAGAAAGGTAAAATACCACCAACCGTGCTCCCAGCGATTCTTTTCTCAAGCTGTTATTTGCTCCCTGACAAACAGAAATGGAAATTCTCTTTATACAGTGTTTTCTGGAAAGTCTTGGGCAAAGGGATTTATGATGAAGTACCTGAGTGCTGTGTACACTCCAATTGGTCCTGGCTGACTAGATTCCAATTCCCAGAAATCAGGACAGTCCTGAGGAGCACCCGTGGAAAGTGAAAGGGAAGCACTAACAGGAGCTTCCTCTTTCTCTTCCACAGCAGAAAAAAGACAGAGGCCCTTTCAATAATGACCTCTTTGACCAACCTGAGCTCTGGGAGCGGGCATTCTTGCTAAAATACAAGCCAGACTCTTTCTAGAGCCACATCTTCCGTGAGTTAGGTAAAATGGGCTCCCATGGGTGACAACCTGACAGAGGTCCTGCCCAGGGAAAGGGAATGGAAGGCAGAGCAAATGATTCTTTGGCTGATTTATCCTGCTGTAGTTTTTAAAAATACATTTGTATTGATTTCAGAGAAGAAGGAAGAGGGAGAGAGGGAAACATCAATGATGAGAGAGAACCATTGATTGGCTGCCTCCTGCACGCCCCCCAGTGGGGATCGAGCTTGCAACCTGGGCATGTGCCTCTAGACTGGAACCAAACCTGGGGCCCTTCAGTCTGCAGGCGGCCACTTTATCCACAGGGCCAAACTGGCTAGGGCTACCCTGCTATATTTTGAAATTTTAACCAAGTCTATTTTCTCCTCAGAAGTAGGTTTTGGAACTTAAATGGTTAAAAGAAATACTATCTACTTTGGCCCATTCATTTCACATGAAACACTTTAGTTGAAAAAAAAAAATCTTGTTTTTATTATAAAGAATAAAAATACAGATAATAATTCCAGAGGAAGCTTTCTCCCTATCTCTGTTTAGAAATGTGTTTTTAGAAACGTGTTTTTTCTTCTTTATATTTTTATTTATTGTTCTTCTAAATGAGGTTAGAACTTGGCTTTCTTTTTCAGTGCATCTCTCATCCTTCAAGTGAGAGCAGAAGGGACATGGTAGCAATTAAAATCAAGTCACCTATGCAGGCCCCAGCTAATTGAAAGGGAGGCGGGTAGGGAGAAAGGGGTGTGATGGAGTTTGTCTCTTGCTCCAGGGAAGGTGAGGGCATGACCTAGAAAGGCTCTGGTTCCAGAATTGAGCTATATCATTAGTAACAGCTCTTGAAACCTACCTTTTGGTTTAAACTTAAAGCCTGCCATGGAAGAAGACCTGTTTTTTAAATGAGTATTTTACACGAGGTGATGTTTGTGTAATCTGTTCTTAATTGGGCTTTATGAAAAGAGGTTTAGGTTTTGGACCTCTAATGGTAGACAGGTACCCAATGGACTTAACTTATTAGTAAAGGTGATGGTACTCTATACTTGGTGGAATATGTAAGTTCATAGATTCAACAATGATTAGCAGTCCCTGTAAGGTGAAACACAGAGAACTTTTTTTTATTATTAGTCCCCTCAGCTAGCAGTATCTGAGCTGGATCAGAGGTTATTTTCTGAGCTGGGGGCTAGGAGGTGTTTCCAGGCAGATTTACGTGACACTTTTGTTGGTGTGGTTTGCAGATATCCTGACAAGGGCTTTGATGATAATTATTGCCGCAATCCTGATGGCAAGCCGAGGCCATGGTGCTATACTCTTGACCCTGACACCCCTTGGGAGTACTGTGCAATTAAAATGTGTGGTAAGTTAGGGTCAAATTTATTGCTTCCTTTTCCTCCCACAGATTGAATCGAAGCAGGTGATTATTAGTGAGACTGGTTAACAACTATTTTACTTGATGCTTTACTGTGTGCAGGTTTTTAATATTTTAAAAATGTGTTACATAATCCTACCCAATCCATAATTTTGAAAGAGAGAAATACACAAGTGCACACATACTCACAAAACATTTATACTTATTAAAAGTCCTAAGCATTCTCATGTCATCAAGGAAAAAAAAAATCCACAGAAGGAGAAAAAGATCAGAGATTATATGAAGTGTCATAATGTCACCAATCCTGTATCCTTTCCTTACCTTTCCTCCCCAGACGTTACATTGGCTGTCCGCTCACTGTGAGCCTCCTCTGGTGAAGGACAGAAGCTGCAGTGATGAATAACAAATCTTTCATTTCTAGGAGCTGGTCCCCAAGGCTGTCCTTGTACACAACCTGCATTCTCTTCCAACCTCTCTTAGCAGTTCTACAATTCTTCTCTAGGTACTGTCCTTTACCCACTCCCACTCTCTGAATTTATGGTAAAAAGTTTCTTTTCTCACTTGCTTTGTGGTATCCCTTTAAATCTGTATGTTTGGTCCTCTCCTCCATGGTTCACTCACATATTTTTACTCTTTTCTGAAATAATATTAATGGATAATAATTAGGCATAGACATGCTTTTATTTACATGAGTACAGATGGGTCTTATTTTTTTTCAGCTGAATTCTAAAATGCTTTAAGAACAGTAGAACTGCATACATTTAGTAAGGTGTAATAATGATATAACTGACTTGATATTATAAAGAGGATGGGGATAGTCCTTTGAACAAACCTAATTTGGTGTTATCCACAGTATGATACTGCCAAGGTAAATCTCTCTTCACTTAGACCTGCTAATAAAAGGAAGTGTTTGGGACAAATCAAAGCCCATAGAAAGGGCCATGTCTGGCATATGTGAAGTAACTGCAGAATCTGGAAGGCTCTCAGTGTGAACACAATGTTCCAAGGAAATTTAATCATCTGCTCGGACCTTTAAAATAAAAGACAGCTCCTGTGACAGTGTGTCCCTGTATAGATTGAATTAGTTCCACTTGTTGGCTTTTAAAATCTTGTTACTCTTTCCATCATTAGACCATTTTAGGTACAGCAAAACAACTGTTTTCCTTCCCTGTGTGTGTGTGTGTGTGTGTGTGTGTGTGTCTTAGGTACTCTCATAAATTGTCTCTTGTATTTTTGGTGTGTTTTAGGCATACACACAAGCATACTCACCTGCACATTCACCCTTCAACTGATACCACTCCCCCCACCCCACACAAAATATCCATGTGTTGCTCTCCTCTTCATTTTCCCAACCAATCTTTGGTTATTGTTAAAGGACATTAGGAGAGGAGAGAAATGGAATGAATATCACACTTCCTAACTATTACATAGATTATCTTTCTTTTCTGTCTGAGGAAAAGTCAACTAATTATTGCAAGTAGCATGCAATAATTCTGATGGCTTTGTTAAACAGAGGGTGGTGTTTATAGGATGCTAATTCTAAGAAAATGGTAGAACTTGTGAGGCAAACCTAAAGTTAAGATTAAAATACTCTTCTGAGCTTTGGAAATATTTTAGAAATAATTTATTACAGGGAAGCTTTTAGTTTATAAAATGAATAAAAGTTGACATTTGGAATTCTGCAAAGTATGAGATAATGTTTTATGAATATCCTTTCATAATATTTTGGCTTCAATATATAATAAAGCTTATAATGCAAAATCAAGAAACTTGGTATTAGTTTGGTAAAGCCTATAATGTAAAATCAAATTTCAATTGTGTATTTGTTTTCTACTGCTGCATAACAAATTACAAAAATAATTTGATGGCTTAAAACAATGCATATTTATTATCTCATAAATTCTGTTGGTCATTAGTGCAGGCATGACTTAGGTGGGTTCTTACTATTGGATCTCACAAAGCTGTGATCCAGATGCCTGCCAGAACTACAGTCTCATCTAAGACTCGGGGTTCCATTCCAAGTTCACTGGTTATTGGCAGAATTCAGTTTCTTGTGGTTGTAGTGCCGAAGTCCTCAGCTCATAGAGAATGCCTGTTGTTTCTTACTATCTGACCCTCTCCACAATAAGTCAGTTTATCTCTTAAAAGCCAACAGGATAGCTTTCTGTTCCTTTGAGCTTCTTACCCCTATACCCTCTTTTAAAGAGCTTGCTTAATTAGGAAAGACTCATCTAAGGTAATCTTTCTTTAATTAATATAAAGTAGATTTTAATGAGGGACTTTAACTGCATCTGCAAATTCACTTCATTTTTATGAAGCTAATATAAGCTAATAAGTTAATGGCAGGAGCGGTTCCATAATGTTCACACCCACACTCAAGGGGTGAGAGTTATACAGTGTGTACACCAGTGGGTGGGAATCTTGGGGGCCATAATTGAATTCTATATACCACACACAGGTTCACATGCACTGATTGTAAGAGAATATTGATTATCACTTTTTATTTGTATTATTTGATTCTTGGGTGAGCTTTCTGATTATCTCTAAGTCCCAATTGCTTGAATTCATTCTGAGTTTTCAATATGTTTGAATAAAAAAATAGAGTTGATTATGTCACTTATCCTCTCTAAAGTTTAAGGGAAACTTTTAAACTCTTGTTACATTATATAATATTAGTGGCCCAGTGCACAAAATTCGTGCACTCATGGGGGTTCCTCAGACTGGCCTGCACCCTCTCGCAGTCCAGGAGCCCTCAGGGGATGTCTGACTGCCGGCTTAGGCCCACCACCGCCACTGCACAACCACCAGGGGGTAGCTCCTGCAGTGAGCGTCTGCCTCCTGGTGGTCAGTGCACGTCATAGTGACTGGTTGGTCTGCTGTTTGGTCAATTTGCGTATTAGCATTTTATTATATAGGGTATGTTCTCTATCCAGAATATATAGCTATACAGTGGGGCCTTAACTTACGAGTTTAATTTGTTCCGTGACAGAGCTTGTAACTCAAATTACTCGTATGTCAAATCAAAAGTGAACGAGTGAGACACGTGATGCTGGGCTGATGTTGTGGCATTCACTGTGACGTTCGCTGCGCCAACTAGCGGTGGGGTATCTGAAGCTGGCTCATAGCCCGAATTTTAGCTCACAACTCAAGGCAAAAAATCGGCCGAGAGACAGCTCGTATCTCAAAAAACTCATTAGTCAGGACACTCATAAGTCAAGGTCCCACTGTATATACATTTACACATTGTGTGTGTGTGTGTGTGCGTGTGTGTTTAGTGAATTGTGTATTTATCTCTTAGAATCTTGTGGTCACAAGAAATTAAAAAAACTCAATTTTAATATATTAAAATCTTTTAGAAAAGTATAATGGGGCAAGGAATAAAGGACTCTCCAACATAAAAGAAAATGAATTACATTAAAATAATATTTTGGGGTAAAGTGGAATGGAAAAATGATTGAAGGAGAAAAAGAAGTTGATGTACATTTTAATCAGAAACAGGTAGGTATCAAATCACTGTGGTATTTACAACCTATGAAATCCATTTAAAAATCATATGAATTTTTTTGTCTAAAAATGCCAATAGGTATGCTAGAAATCACATATTTTGTAACTATTTAAACTTACCATAAAAAGTATAGAGGTCAACTTAAAAACATAAGAGGAAATATGAATGATTTTTCAAAATTCTTTTAGTAAAGGAGAAAAAACAAAAATGAACATTTGAAGACCACTGATCTTGAAGAATTACTATACATTCCAAGTATTTTGGGTGGAGAGGGCTGAGGAAGGGGGCAGGTGGGTCTGGTGAGCTCTGATTTTAACAGCCCAATTAGAAATAAAGAGAATGTGAACTAAAGCAGTAAGTTGTGAGAACAATTGGGTGAGGAAGGATGTGAACAATACTAAATAGGTATAATGGATGTAGTGGGAAATAAGATAGGGATAGAGAAAAGTCTAAAATATATCCTACATTAATGGGTAGATGGTGAATATTTGAGAGAGTTAAAATTTTCAGGAGAAAGATAAGTTTAATTTTGCTTATAATGAAATACAGGTGATTGATGTGTGTGCTCATAGCACATCTAAGTTCAGTTTTCTCTGAAGCTCATGCAAAGTCATAAGTAATTACCAGTGGTAGTAAAAGCCTTGGACATAACAGCAATTCCAGGAAGTACATGGAGAACACAAAGAGGTTGTTCATCTCTTTTCTATAGGGTTTATTTAATAAGTATTTACTGAGTAGATCATATATGTCAAATGCTTTTCAGATTCTCAGGATGTAGAAGTGAACAAAACAAACCAAGACCTATGATAAAACTGCAATTTCAGAGCGTTAGCACGAACTAGTGAAGTGAAAGCTGACATTGCCTTGCCATTAGGATATTCACCTTTCTGAGCCAAGGTTTTGAGTACTGCTCAGTTACTTTTATTTGTTAAAAAGCTGAATGAACCACACATTTGTTGTCACTTTGCTCTCAGCCTTCTACTCTTACAATCAGCGTATCACTGAAAGTGAAGAATGAGCCTGCTGGCCGCCTGACCAGTGTGTGCCAGGGTGGTCCAGGACAGGCCTTCTGTCTTCCTTCGCACCACTTTCCTCAGGACAGGAAAGTGTTCCCAATGGCAGCAGCCCCACATATTCTAGCGATATTATGTTTAACAGATTGCCAGGGATATGAAATTTTAAAACATTGCAAACATATAAGATTGGAGGGCCTATATAGTGCCTAAATGAAGTACTGATTTTCTTATGTTTTTTTCCTATGACAACTTTATATTCTGATAAACAGTTTGTTCACTGTTATTCAGGAAGAAATAATAATATTGATTGGCCATAACTGTATTTTTCTGAACTGAACTTGAACAGTTCTCTGGCAATTTAAAAATGGTTGTGGTTGCTATCCCTCAGGAACTCTCATTGATTATTTAAATCAATTGTTAACAAACTTCTTGTTATCTCTAACCTCATGTACTATCACATTTCTCTCCATGATCTTCGTTCTATCCAGAATAGTTTCCTTCTTATACCTCATTATGTCCCATATTGTCATAATGGTTCCTTCACCTCTGCCATTTCCTCTGCCTCGAACAATTTTTCCTCCACGAGTTCAAAGTTCAACTCAGTTATCATTTCTTCATTCAATGTCCCTGAGTTGGTCAAATCCCTTTTTATATGTTTATAGCCCCATCAGCCTCTCTTTCCATGTACTTCTTAGAGTTCAGTTTTTACACTTATTTTACACTTATCTTTATAGTCTTTAACATTACTGAGATCCTCAAATTGTCAATGTGGATTATATGACTCAATATTTACTGTATTGGAAATTAAAATATAAATTTTAAAATTTTATTAATTTGCTAAATATAAGCTTATTGGATTTAATAAATATAACCAACTTTAAATAAAATAACTTTTTTCAAAAAATCAAGAAAACAATGATGTTTTTAGATTTTTTGAAAATGCAGATGTTTTGCAAATTTATTTAATGTGACTTTAATTAGAAGAGGATAACTGAGTATCTCACATTTGGTTCTGCATTCAATAGCTTGGGATATCATGCATCACGTGCATCTGAAAATTCCACTTTATAAAGGACAAATGATGACTTAGCATTGTTATGAAGCTTCTCCAGAGCCCCAGGTGTTCCCCTGAGTACAGCTGAGTTACTGCATGTGCGACATGTAAGGCTGATGTAATCCCGCTAGAGTGCACTCACTAGGATACTCCTGTTAGCTGCTCCGATTGATCCTCACCTCTCACGACCAGCAGCTCACCTAGTTGGGCATTTCATCTATCATTTATTATCTTTATCTCTGACTTTCTTTATCTAGGCTGTAGGGTGGTCTACTATGTTTTAAACTCTCTTTTGTATGATTGGTACTACCATTTACACAGTTTAACTGCCGAAAATCTGGCATAATACTAGACATGCTGTTTCTTTCAATATTCATTTGATCCATCCATACCTGTCAATGTTATCTTCTACGTACCCTCAAATCTGGCCATTACACTTTATCACTGTCTCCATTGTCCAAGAGAGCATTGTTCTTTATCTTGAATATTTGTATGACCTTCTGAGTAGAGTTGTATCCATATTCACTAGTTTTCCCCTCTAATTCCTTTTCTACACTGCCAATAGTATATTTTTTTCAATCTGAGTATACCCCATCTCTGGCATACAACATATGTACTCAGTTACACACACCAGTTAAAAACCCTTCAATTTGGGGAGTGAGGGCGGAGGGTGGGGTGGGAACTGGGTGGAGGGGAGTTATGGTGGGAAAAAAGAGTAACTAATGTAATAATCTGAACAATAAAGATTTAATTAAAAAAAAAAACCCTTCAATGATATTCTTTGATCTCAGGACAAAGAAGAAAGAAAACCATCTTTTACTCCTACATCCATATCTCTAACCTCACATATTACCACATTTCTCTCCATGCTCTCTGCTCTATCAGAATAGTTTCCTTCTTATACCTCATCATTGTCCATACTAGTATTGTCATAATAGTTCCTTCACCTCTGCCATTTCCTCTGCCTCAAACAATTTTCTCTCCTTTCATGATTTCAAAGTTCAACTCAGTTATCATTTCTTCATTCAATGTCCCTGAGTTGGTCAAATCCCATTATATATTTATAGCACCATAAGCCTCTCTTTCCATGTACTTCTTAGAGTCCAGTTTTTATACTTACTTTTGAAATTTTTTAGTTAACAGCACTGTTAAGATTTGTAAGCTCCGATAGTGCTTAGTACTTTGTCTTGTACATGGTAGTAGTTCCACAAATATTTGTTGAATTAGTGAATGTTACTTTCCTACAAAGTGGTAGTTTTAATTTTCTTTTTGTGTTTCCTGGAATTTCTTTTATGCTTCTTGATTTTCATATGAAAACTTGGCTTCTGTCAGATATTGTCTACCAGGAAAATTTGCTTTGTACCGTCTTCCCATCACCTCATCAACTCATCCTCAGGTTTCTTGTTTCCCTGGCCTAATTTTTGTCCCCTTGTTGCTGGTTGTCTTGATGGTCTTTACTTTATGGACAAAAGAGACAAGACTTTTCATGATTTGCCTTATTTTTTCCTTTTATTTCTTTTTCTTATTTTTTAAAGTTCTAGATATGTAAGTGTCCAGACCATTTTATTTTATTTTATTTTTTAAAATATATTTTATTGATTTTTTACAGAGAGAAAGGGAGAAAGATAGAGTTAGAAACATCGATGAGAGAGAAACATCGATCAGCTGCCTCCTGCACATCTCCTACTGGGGATGTGCCCGCAACCCAGGTACATGCCCTTGACCGGAATCGAACCTGGGACCTTTCAGTCCGCAGGCTGACGCTCTATCCACTGAGCCAAACCGGTTTCGGCCCATTTTATTTTTTAACAACTTTATTCAGTTGTAATTGATATGAAAAGCTTCACATTTAATGTTACAATTTGATGGGTTTAAGCACATCTATATACCCACAATCAAGGTAATAAACAAATCCATCACCTTCAAAAGTTTCCTTCTGTCATCCCCTGCCATTTATTTACTTATTGTGGTAAAAACACTTAGAGATCTCTCTCAACATTTTTTTAGCATACAGTACAGTATTGTTAACTATAGGTACTATGTTGTACAGCAGGTTTCCAGAACTTACTCATCTTGCATAACTGAAACTTTATATCCCACTTCAGAAATCTAAACTAGGCAGATCTTTGGTAGCTAGGATTTCTATTAAAAATATTGTTATAGATTGAATTCTGTCCCTTCCCCACAAAATTCATATATTGAAATCTTAACCCCTATTGTATCTGTATTTGGAAATAGGGCTTTTAGATGTAATTAAGGTTAAAGTAAAATGAGGATTCGTGGCTATATAAGTAGAAGAAGAGAGATCTCTTTCACTCTCTCACTTCACTATATGAGGTGAAGGTAGCCATATGCAATCCAGGAACCAAATTGACTGGTACCTTGGTCTTGGACTTACCAGCCTCTAGAATTGTGAGAAAATACACACCTATTGTATAAACCACCCAGTCTGTGGTATTTTGTTATGGCAGACTGAGCAGTCTCATGTAGTTATGTTGCCATTGGTCATTAATGAAAGGAACCCTTCCTCCTAGTAACTAATATACATTGGTATCATTTTAAGAAAACATCTACCTTTAAAAATTCAGTATGTTTGTATGTTGGGAAAATAACTTTCTAAAATTACATGCTAACACACTGAAATTATTTTCTTTCTTAAAGAAAGCTGGTTATTTCTCTGAATTTTAATAATCCATCTAACGCCAGACAGAGATTCATAGGAATAAAATCTTCTTACTGTAGTCTGAGTCAGGAAAAAACGATACTGTCAATACTGTTCTCAAGGGAAAGATCTTATGCTTCAAGGTTTTATTTTTTTTCCAAGTCATCTACTAAGGAATAAGAGTATAGAATTGAAGACCTTTCATGAAAGTCTTGTCTCTTGAGCATTTTATACCAGAAAAGGCTTGGATAAAGTCCAGGGAAAAGTTTCAGTCAGGAATTGTAGGTTCACATGGAAAGCAAACGTGCAAGCAATTTGAGGTTTGCACTTTGGAGGTCTTTATACTACTTTCCCACGTCAATTTTAAAACGAGAAACTTTTTAAATTTACATTGAGCCCGGTCCTGTCTTTTGTGGCCCCAAAGAATACAAGTCTATTGACAGGCGAGTAGCCTTACACACTGTTCTGAATCTCCAGGGACCATCATAGAGTAAAGCCTGCATTTCAGTTGCTCTTCAATAGCTAGGAGTAAGAAGTGGGTGGATTGAACTAGTTGGAAGAATAAGCAAGTATTTGTCTAAGGGCCTGTGAAGCAACTTGTTCTTCACTATAGTCAAAAGAACAGTGATAGCTTATCACCACTGGGAAAACCAAGTTTTGGGGTGTGCGGGGGATATGTAAATGTAGGGCTTTACTTATTGTCCATGTAAGTCTTACAGAGCCATGGGGGTGGCTCTCTGTAATATGCGTGTGCATTAGAATTCTTCAGTTGCCTTGGATCTCCGTTAGGGCCATGTGGTCTTTCTGCATAGATTTGGCTAGCCTTTCACAGAGAAAACGGATCAGACTTATTAGTCATCTTGTTCTACTATTTTTTGGGGGGGTGGGAGGGCGGTGGTGGGGGTGGGGGAGAAGCAGATGTTTGTTCCACATATTGCATCACAATTAATGCCCATTCTCTTAAACCTTAAAGTTCCCCACTAGCAATCCACACCAGCAAAGTGAAATTAACATTCCAAGAGGCACCCATTGTTTTTGATTGTATTCTAACAGGACAGTAAAACATTTAATTAGCAAATGCTGTTTTCCTTAAAGCATCTCCAAACAGAAAATTTCATGTCAATCATCAAAGAAAAACATTCTTTCTCTCCTAGGCCACCAAGGATCATATAAATTATCTTTGCATCTGCTCCAAAGGGTGATCACTACTGACACCTCTGGCAAATGTTTTATTTGTGCGGAACTCTCAGAAGATTCTGGATAGTTTCAGTATGAGTTTGGTAGACATTACTTGCAAAAATATTTGTGTACGTGGGAATGCAGTATTTAAAAAACATGTTGCTTTGGCTAGACTTCATCCATTTCCGCCAATATTTGAGGATATTTCTGTGCTTAACACTTCACTTGGCTTCCAGAGACTCTTCAAACTCATCCCTTAATTTAGGTGCCATGTTAAAGTATTAAGTCTCTAAAGGAACACCTTTCCTACCATTTAATAGCCCTTCCCAAAGTAATTGGCATAAAACATTTGTTTTTGAACCAGGTTTTGATATTTATACAGTAGGACAGCTGAAGAAGTAGACTTTATTGCAGTTCAGGAATAAGTCATCTTGTCTGAATAGTAAGTATGTATGTAGGCAGCAAAGATCAAACATTTATATCACATTAAAGGGTCTATGGACAAATCATTCATCATGGTGCTCATTGGGTAATAGTTATTAGACAGCTGCATGCATTATTGATTGATGACAACTAGTTATCTTGTACTAATTTACCGTTTTGGCCTTTGTTATTTATTTTTATACATTGTCACCAGAATTATGAAGTTTTGTCTATGGCAGCAGCTCTCAACCTGTGGGTCACAACCCCTTTGGCAGTTGAACGACCCTTTCACAGGGGTAGCCTAAGACCATCCTGCATATCAGATATTTAAATTACGATTCATAACAGTAGCAACAGTACAGTTATGAAGTAGCAACAAAAATAATTTTATGGTTGGGTCACAACATGAGGAACTGTATTTAAAGGTTGAGACCAGAAGGTTGAGAACCACTGGTCTATGGGGTTACTGCTAGCAGCTGAATGTCAAATAGGATAAATACAGATGCACTAACTTCAGAAGGTACTTTTTAGTTAAAGTAAAATTCTATCTAAATACTGCTAGTTTTGCCCTATCTGGTTTGGCTCAGTGGATAGAGCGTTGGCCTGCGGACTGAAGGGTCCCAGGTTCGATTCCAGTCAAGGATATATACCTTGGTTGCAGGCACATCCTCAATGGGGAGTGTGCAGGAGGCAGCTGAATTGATGTTTCTCTCTCATCAATGTTTCTAACTCTCTATCCCTCTCCCTTTCTCTCTGTAAAAAATCAATAAAATATATTTTAAAAAAATAAAAATAAATAAATACTGCTAGTTTGTAGTTAAAATCATAGGTAATGTTTCCACTGAATTAAAAACACAAGAATAAGTAAAACCATTAGGTGTTTGAGGTTATATATTTACCTTCAAATTAGGAAAATAGTTATTTTCTACTAGCTTTTATATATTAACATTCCTCTTAATATTTTCTGATGATCATATGATTGCCTACTCTTTTAATTTTCCCGGTATTAATTTCTTAATGAACTATGATAATATTTGTTTATGTTAATTATCTCCCTTTACAGAAAGCAGTGTAATTCAAATTGGTTAAAGCTCTATGTATTGTTTCACATTTTAACGATTCTAGGTCATTTCTACAATAGTGTCATTTTGTAAAAGGTGCTTATGAAAAATTACTTGGAAAATGCAATACTCTCTAAAAGTGACACTTTATATTTAATATTACATCAACACAGTAGGCATAAAATTTTGCTCTCACATCTCCACACAGGCATAGTTACACAATGAGAGGCTACTGGTGGATTCACATAGTAGAGGAAATAGCCCTCTGAATCTGCTGCCGTTTTTAGAAATTCCATCAAATCATGGCCAAATCCCTCACCATCTCTAAATAGCATATTCCCTTTTTTTTCATTGTTTAGGTTTATATCTGGCAAATCATACTGTTGTCCAAGGAGAATAAGAGACTGTTAATCTCTGATTGGCTCAGCCTCAATCTAGGTTCCTAGTAAGATGTGTTGGGCCCACATCTAGCTGAAGGTGATTGATGGGGACTCATTAAGACTAAGTTTTGCTGTTACGTGTTCACAGTGTCAGAGTAATACTTGAGTCTGGGGAATAAGTCCCCCAAAGTAGCTTTAAAACTTCTAGCCCCCCAAACTTCTGTAAAAACTGCTCTCTAAATTATTCTGTACTGTATTTCTCTTCTAAAAATATGAATCTTTCAACCAGGCTCCTGGTGACAGATGGGTTTCCTTTAAGCCAAGTTTTATTTTTGTTTTGGGGTGTGTGTGTGTGTGTGTGTGTGTGTGTGTGTGTGTGTGTGTGTAGGGTGGGGGGGGGGCAGTTCTTTTTTTTTCTTTTACATTAAACAAAAGCTACTGATGATTTCCACGTGAAAACAAAGAGCCATAGTTTCAGCCTTGAAAAAAAAATGAGTCAGTAATAAAAAAAATAAAACAATATATACAAATAAGTAAGAAAGTAAAAGAGGTTTGTGAAAAGATTAATAGAAGTGTTTCTGCTTTGACTGCTCTAACTCTGTTTCTCCCATTGTCAGGACTCTGAGTCCCGACCAAGGTCACAAGTTTGCTGCCCAGGAGTTTGTGTCCAAGAAGTGAAGGAATCAAATCTTTTCTTCTAAGATGCTAAGCTAACAAATTTATTGATTCCTGAGGACATTTGTTTTGTCTTCTTTCACATCACATATAGTTTTGCAGCTATACATGAAATATGTCAATATGAGCTTGACCTTTTATCTGTTTTAGAGTTATCATCCTTTAAAGTCTCCCCCCACAGTCTCCTCACATAATTTAACAGTAAACTCAAATTATCAGAAATGTAGCAGCTTAGTGGCCTTTGTTTTAATGAAATACATATAGTTCCTCAGGACCTATGAAATCCATCTTATTTACTATTTCTTGAAGTTTAGGTAATATTAAAATCATAAAGAACTTGGTTAATTAGAACCAACTTTTTTTATACAAGTCATTTCTCCTCAATAATTTTTGTTCTTATAGTACATTTGTAAACATTCTCTAGGCTATCAACAATGAGCACTTCATGGGCCAATCTTCAGCCACTTTCTCATCTCAATTTGAACTTCCTTTTAACTTAGGATAATTCTGAGGCACTTTTTTTTTTCTTAAAGTAGGTACGTAAAAAATTAAAACATTTAAAAATGAGCTGATGTTATTAAAAGGCAAATTTGTAGAAATCTGTATATACAACATATTCCAGCTGTTGGGATGGTTATTAATTAATCTTCCTCCTTTTTTCATGAAGCTTCATAGAATAACTTCAAGCTATGTAATTTCCATGGAATTTAATGAAATAAAGCATTTCGCCACACGAGGTAGTAATTATTTGTAAGGAAAATATAAAGTTAAATAAAAGTGAAAAGCCATTAAATTTTTTACTCTATTAAATAAGGAGCACTTTTATAGACATCCTCGGCCTCTGAAGTCATGTCTAATTTTGACCTCTCCTTTGGAGAACTGATACATCTAATTCCAGATTGGATAAATCAAAGGCATTTATTCAAATCATAAACTGTCCTGGAGGGTGTCAAATTGAGTTTTATCCAGTAGTATCTTGAATGCCATTGGAATGGCAAAGGTTACTGAGGAGTTTACACTGAATTTAACTCTTTTGAACCATAAACATTTTCATGTATGTTTTGAAAAGGCATATGAATTTTGGTTGCTCCAGAATGTTTTGAGTTAATATTTTGTTTGAATAACATTAAAGACAAAAAGAAAGTCCAAGTTGTGGTAAAAATTTAATTTTGTATTTTTTTCTTACTTCTTTGTTACTAAAATTTTCATGAACTTCATAAAATATGGTAAGAATTACAGTTGGACTAAGAAAAGAGCGAGAACAACTAATTTTTGTATTTTTAAATGCCAACAAGTTTATTAAAAATAAAAGAAATTAGCATATCAGCTTCAAATCCTATATAATAAAATGCTAATATGCAAATTGTCCCCTCAACCAGGAGTTCCACAGGGAGTTCAAACAGGAGTTTGACCAGGGGGAAGGGCTGGCTGGCCAACCTCCCACGTCCCCTTCCCCCAGCTGGTCCGGCCCGATCAGCCCCAATGGGGGCAGGCCGGCTGGACCCCATCTGGGCATGAATTCATGTAACAGGTCTCTAGTATATTTATAATATTAGAGAAAAACCAAGGTTAATACCATCACCAACTTTGTATGTATTTAAGCAAATTAATTTTAGGAATAATTGTATAGCTATTTCAGAAATATATACTCAGCATATATGTTATAGTGACATATGGAAATAAATGCCTTTGAAGAACTTTTCAAGAACCTCCTAATTTGACATTTGAAAGGAAAATTGGAAAGGAGATAGCCATAATGATAAATTGACTTTTTTTATAACTATAATCTCTAGACCAATATTAATTTCCCTTTTTGTAATTTTTTTTTAATGGCCAAACTTAGAGCAAAGTACTTTTTTTATTTCCCTACTTGATCATTATATTACTCATAGATGTTTTTCAATTTCCAAAGAAAAGTGATTAAAAAATATATGGGATAGATAAACATTAATAAATGGAGAAATTTTATGTCGAATGTTAAAACATGAGTAGACAGATCCAGGAAACTTAAAAATTACCAGTTGATGCTTTTTTAAACTGGTCTAGATGAAGCCAAGCTAAAATATTCTGTTTTATATGGAGAAAAATCTCACAGTCGGGTCCACCATGTCAACTTGCTCCTGTACGTTAAGTGTGATAGTAATAATGATACATTTAATATTTATTCCACTCAATTATTATAAAAATGTATGTGACAAAATATTTGGGTAATATGAATGCAAATGAACATTCAGAAGGATGATAGTTTGAAAGATTTTATTAATTTGTATTTATTTTTATCAATAGCTCACAGTACTATGAATGACACCAATGTCCCTATGGAAACAACTGAATGCATTCAAGGTCAAGGAGAAGGTTATCGGGGAACTGTCAATACCATTTGGAATGGAATTCCATGTCAGCGATGGGATTCCCAGTATCCTCACCAGCATGACATAACTCCTGAAAATTTCAAGTGCAAGTGAGTAAATTAGGCAAATATTATAAATATGCAGTAAGCTCTGGGAAAATGAGGTAGGGTGGTTACTTTTCACTAATTTCTGTGTTAGTGATCCTTAAACTTTAGTGTGCTAGGGATAATCAAAAGGCAGATTAATCTACTCAGAGATTTTGATTCCTTAGGTTAAATATGCATTTTTTAACAAGAATTCTAGGTACTTTCAAATCAGATGGTTTATGTACTATGCTTTGGGAAGCACATATACAGGTTTCTAATCGCAGCTTTGTTCTTTGCTTTTCTTTTTCTGGTTAATCTTCACCCAAGGATATTTTTCTATTAATTTTTAGGGAGAGTGGAAGAGAGAGGGAAAGACAGAGAAACATCGATGTCAGAAAAACACAATGATTGGTTGCCTCATGCACAAGCTCTGACCAGGGCCCTGGGCCTGGGAGGAGCCTACAAACAAGGTGCATGCCCTTGACCATAATCAAACCTGGGACCCTGTGGTCTGAAAGCCGACGCTCTATCCACTGAGCCAAACTGGCTAGGGCCATAGCTTTGTTCCTACAGGTCTAACAAACCAATAAATGGTAATAGTAACCAGTCAAATTTTAAACCAGTGCCTTTCATATTAACTTTAGATTATATACTTTTTCTCCTGCAAAAAGAGGAGTATCTTATTTTCAGCTAATATTGTAAACTGATGAATATTAGGCCTTGAAACAAACTTTTTTTTAAATGTTAAATGAATATTTTCTTTTGTTTCTAGGTTTGCTTTTTAAAAATGGGGATGTAAAACATTTGTTTAGGTGAATTAAGCCAAAGAAACTTCCCTTAAATGTCAGTAACTTGGTTGTATGTGCCTCCTCTGTGGCTGCTTTTTTTCACCACTTGACTTGTCGGACAGACACAGCCACAATGCCATGTGTTTTAAAATTGTCCACCTTGTTATGGGGAACATAAAATGATTGCTTTTGAAATTTATAACACACGTGTCATTCATAGTGCCTTGCTGAAATAGCACCTATAAATAACATATATTGGCTTTATGTAATTGGATTTTAATAAGAGAGCTTAACATTTCAAGATGGAGAATTTTGAGCACTAGTCAGCCAATCCATTGGAGAAGGGAGTTATTTTATGTTTTTCTTTTTAAGTTAATTTAATGTATTTACTTAGATAATAAATATTCATCGCTTATGAGTTTTTTCATTATTTTATAATAACACATTTATAGTTGTTATTCTGGGTTTATTTTCCATCATTTTTTTCACAGGAGTATACTTTTTATTCCTGACCTATATGCTTCACACCTCAGAAATAAATATCAAAGTAAAGAAAGCAAAGAAAATGAGAAAAGATTAGTTAAGAGAGATAGAGAAGACACTGTCAGTGCCATTCACACTGTCTGTTAACTTCTAAGACTGGTAATATTCAAGTAAGAAATAATGTATGTGTGAATACCCAATTAAATTTATTTGTAAGAAAAAAATAATAATGTAATTCACATATTTCACAATTAAATTTATCAAAAGTTTAGTTGTTATTTGTTATCAGAATTTAAGTTATCCTTTCTTAATTTATTTATTTGGTCAAGATTACCAAACCCACATACAAAAAAAAAATAGTGAGTTTTGTTATAAAGCAGATAAAATCTGACTCAACATTTTTCTCAGAATGCTGATGCATTTATTTGTGGTCTAGCAGAGAACAGTGTGCTAGTCAGGTGTCTCTGGTTGCATTAAACACCATTTGCTGCAATATGAGACTCTCCTTACAAATGACAATTTTAAAACTATAACTCAACCATAGTGCCCGTGATGAATCTACATGAATCATATAATAATTAATTTGTTTTAGAAATTGTAAACAATTCTTTCTTCAAGTAAAGGGAAAGATCATAGAAAAAACATTTGGGCATGCCTTGACTCTCACGCTTGCTTAATCTAGATTAATGAGGTGCTAATAGATATTGATTTGTGTGTGTTAAATAATTTTTTAAATTAAATTAATTGAGATGACATCAGTTAATAGGATAATACAGGTTTCCAGTGAACAAACACTCTCCCAAGAAGACATACAAATGGCCAACAGATATATGAAAAGATGTTCAACCTCACTGCAATTCGATATAGGTTTTTAAAGTGGGCCTAAACTAAGGCTTTTGTTAGCCTCAGAACTCTAATGATCTCGCCCTAAATTAATTTAACTAAGCAATTATTCATCTAAAATTACAAAATGGTATAAATTTTATGTAAACTTTAATGCACATATTTTGTACTGACATACATTTTTGAAACTTTAGTATAAATTGTTTGAAAGAAATGACAGATTTTCTTTACCTTTCCAGTTAATAATTTTATCATTTATAAGAAGGCTAAAGGCTTGAATAGGGGTTATAACTATGAAAACTTGTTGTTCTGGGGCCTTAACTATTGGCAATCACTGTTAGTATAACCTTAAATAACAAAGTTTGTGTCAGGACCTATTTTTACAGTATAAATTATTATTGATTTTATAATCAAACCCAAGCCTCTTCCTTAAGAACTTCTCAGTTTCTAGTGGTTAATTTTGGTATCAATAAAATTATAGTTCTTTTTAAAAATATGTGTTTTTGTTGATTTTAGAGAGAGAGGAAGGGAGAGGAAGAGAGAAAAACATAAATATGAGAGAGAAAACTTGATTGGTTGCCTCCTGCATGTGCCCCAAATGGGGAAAGAACCTTCAACTTGGTACGTACCCTGACTGGGAATGGAACTGGGGACCCTTCAGTGCATAGGACAATGCTCAACCAACTGAGCCACACCAGCCAGGGCAGTGCTTTTAATTGGACCTAAGTGATGTAAATAATGTGGTTTTAATAGATTGAATATTAATTTTGTTAAATTATTATTCACAGATCTAAAAAAAGACAGTGCAAGCTTGCTTTAAATTAGAGAGCATGTTTAGGAAAGCAAGTCTTAAATTCAGTATTTCATTTGAAGTGAATTTTATATTAAGTTTTGCATTAAAATACTTTTATACACAGAGAATATTTGTATAGAACTTTTCCTTACTGAGAACTCTAAATACTTAATAAGTTACTGGTAAAATAAAGGATGTACCTATACTACATTGATGACTTCTGTATTAGGTTTCTATGTTATAATTATGTCCTTATTTTACAAAAATATTTATAAAGATTTAGGTAACATCTCTAAGTCAAGAAATAAGTAATGTGCAATTAAAATAAATATATGTAGCAAGTTAAATGAATCGAGAAAAGACAGAATTCAAAGAAGAAATAGGTATGATGTTTTTGTGTGGCAAATGTTTGATTAGGCAAAATTTTCAGTTTAAGTGAGAGTAATTAATGACTATTAATACTAGTCTTTATTCTACAGAGAGATGCATGTTGTTTCTACATTATGTATGAGCCATAAAGATAATAAATAAGAGTTTAGTTTTAAAATGTGTAGCAGTTGAGAGTCCTAGACTGACAATAAGTGAGAAGAATGTAGTGAGTGGTACCAGTTCTCTCTTTTGTGAAGCAGGAGTGTTTGTCTGAAACTCCAGGCTGGTGGGAGGAAAAGAATACTGACATCTCTCAGCACGTTTTTCAGTAATGGGGCAGTGTCCGTTGCATATATTGAATTCTAAATTGTTCTAACTATCCTAAAACTAAAACTTAGAACTCTAATTATTGACATGCACACATTCTGGGGTGTCTAGAGGTATAGTAGTGCTGATTCCATCAATGTAAGAACTCGGGCAATTTACATTAACATGCTTATTCTCAATAGGGACCTAAGAGAAAATTATTGCCGAAATCCAGATGGGGCTGAGTCACCCTGGTGTTTTACCACTGATCCAAACATCCGAGTTGGCTACTGCTCCCAAATTCCAAAATGTGACGTGTCGAGAGGACAAGGTAATAGTTGACATTTTGCAATATGGGCATGATTAAATTCAGGGGAACTGCCTAAAGGGAGCTCACAATTTACAGCAGAAAGCCTACTTCTTATTGCACTGCTTTTGTTGAAAAGCAAAGTCCCCAAGTCTAATTTCTTTTTCACATTCCCATTCATTTGTTCAACGTTTATTTACTTATTGCCTGTATACCAGTGCCAGACACAGTTCTAGGCACTGGAGATATACCAGGAAACAAAACAAAATTCTTTGACCTCCTTGAAACGAAATTCTGGTAAATAGAAAACAAGCAAAGTAAAAACGAGGTTGGGATAGTAAGTTAGTTTGTGGTAGTGCTAGAGAGAAAAGTGTTCCAGTTAGAAGAGAGGGGTTTTGCTACTTTATATTTTAACTTGAGGCCCAGTGCCCAAATCTGTGCATGGGTGGAGTCCCTCGGCCTGGCTGGCGACATCAGGGCAGGCCAGGGATAGGGACTGTGGGAGGTTGACCGGCTATGGGAGTGCACTGACCACCAGGGGGCAGCTCCTGCATTGAGCGTCTGCTCCCTGGTGGTCAGTGCGCGTCATAGTGACCATTTGACCGGTCATGTGGTCGATAGGTCCTAACAGTCGCTTAGGCTTTTATATATATAGAATTGTTTGGGAAGATCTTACATAGTAACACATTGTATGCGCGAAACGTACTTATACATTTTACTTATATGTTTTACGTTGACTGGTAGTAGAGCACGGGACACGTATTAATACGTTTTTTATAGACTAGTGGTAGAATGCGGGTAATATATAAATACGTAAACTAAAGTTATCGTAATTTTACTGAATGTTGCCATTTGCGCAAAAAATTAGCAAAAATGGCCAGCGCCACCTGTTAGCGCACGATAAAAATGACCCGCAACAATGTGTTAAGAAGACCAGAAAGACGTCAGGGAGCACATGTGCCATATACATCTGTTTATAAAGGGCATTCTAGATAGAAAAAATCTACAATTGCAAAGAGATGGAAGAGTGCTTGAAAAGTTTAAAGAAACAGCACATCATTATGGCTGGTAGAGACTGAGCAAGATAGAGAGTCTCAGGAGAGGAGGTTATAGAGCAGCGGTTCTCAACCTGTGGGTTGCGACCCCTTTGGCGGTCAAATGACCCTTTCACAGGGGTCGCCTAAGACCATCCTGCATATCAGGTATTTACATTATGATTCATAACAGTAGCAACATTACAGTTATGAAGTAGCAACGAAAATAATGTTTATGGTTGGGTCACAACATGAGGAACTGTATTTAAAGGGCCAGAAGGTTGAGAACCAATGTTATAGAGCAATTGGCTAAAATCGCATAGGCCTCGTAGGAGTTGGAAGGATTTACACTTTTATTCTGAAAAGGAAGGAACTCTTGTAGGGTTCTGAGAAGAGAAATTAAATGACCTGTCTGACTTAAATTTTAACTGGACGATCCTGGCTGCATTATGGAAAATACCCAGAACTTCTGACAAGGACCCAAACAGGGTAATCAGTTGAGTGATTGTTTCAGTAATTTAGGAGATGAGAGTTATGGGGACCTGGGTGTTAGCAGGGGAGATGGTATGTAACAATGGGGTTTGAAATAAATCACCCTTGTACTTGAAAACATAGGTGCCATTGAAGGTAATTGTTTCAGGAGCAGTAGTAGAGAAAAGTCAGATTGAAATAGATTTTAAAAAGAAATTATTTGTCAAAGATTATTAATAATGTTAGGTTATGGACATGTATTCGTATATAGTAAATTGAGAGCTCTAATTTTTGAATAATTATTTTTTTCACATAAATTTAATTATGATGGCTATTGTCAATCCTAAATCATCCTAAAAAGTCCAAGCCAGAGTCAAAGCTTCATTTCATAGATTTGTTGTCCTATACATACTCATCTATCCTTTAACCTCTTTCTCAGTGACATTTTTCATGAACAACTCTGAACACAGTTGCAGAGAGAAGAGGGGATGAGTCCCTTTTCAGTCAATTTCACTGTTCTTTGGCAGATTTTAAAGGTCATTTGGAAATAAAGTTAAAACCAATTATTGAGGGAGTCTTGGTATCTACTGGATGTTTTATTCCTATCTTGTTCGTTAAAGCTATTACTGATAATTTGTGACCATAGAGGCAAAAAAGAGCAATTGCTTGATAAGCTTCTGGCATATATGAAGACACTTTTGTGTATTACTTAGTAAGTATTACTTACTAAGAGATCAGGTAATATAAAATGAGAGTTTTGTATTTTAGAAGTTAAGTAGATGTTATTGCTTATCTAGTAAGTGCACAAATTAATAGACAAAGAAATTAGTTTTATAGAATTTAAATAACTTAGCTAAATACTCAGATTAGCACAGCTGTGACTGAATAGAACCCTCCTTAAAATGATCTTTCCATTATTCCATGTTTTATCTTTTTTATTAATACTTTAACATTTATTGCATTGTTTTTCTTTAATAATGTATTGTACTGATACATTACAACGAAGTGCAGGCTCTGTGGGGCAATTTAAAAATGAAGTCCTACTTAATAGACAATTCAACATACAGCTGTGAAATTTTAACTCTGTTATGCTATCATTTGATATTGCCAAGCTAATGGCATGCGCCAAGCTAATGGCACGCGCGCGCGCGCGCGCGCGCGCACACACACACACACACACACACACACACAAGAATGTTGCTGTTATCCTCTCCATATACCAGAAAATATAAATTTCACATATAGTTTGATAAGTTAGAAATTTCTTCTCAAAACTTGCAACACCTGAATTAGCTTATTTATAAATGCTCTTCTAATTGGATATTAAATAACTTTGTTTAAAAAATAAAATCTTAAATTACAGACTTTCTTTATAAATGTTGATAAAACACAATTTATTAGATTATGTGAGATACACTTAAGAGAATTCATAATCCACATTTATATCACTCCTTCAACTACTAACAGTAGTATTGCTACCACTACCATTGCTATTACTGGCAGTAATAATACCTAAATGGAAGGAGCAGGGGAGAAGGAAACATTCATTTATAAGAAAATGACGACTACAAAAGAAGTGTGGGAAATAAAAAAATAACCATTTTAAAACCAGCATAGTACTAATTCATGCAAAATTAACCAAAGTATGCCTAAGTCATTAAGTGACTATTACTTGGCAGTATGTTTACTCAGTCTCAAAGGCCTCAACATTTTTTGTTTTTGTTGTTATATAAAAAGAAGTTTTTCTTTTGCACCACTTAATGAAGATATCAAACTCACCAGTAATAATGATAAAAGCTCTGAAAAGAACAAAATATCATTTAGTCAATATTCCCGTGTTTAAATTGATTTTATTCATGAGCAAATAAAAGATGAAATTAAAGAGCATTTGCAAAACACTTGGCTTGGCCTGGTTGATGTGGCTAAATGGTTGAGCATAGACCCCAGAACCAAGAGGTCATTGGTTCTATTCCTGGTTTGATTCCCAATCAGAGCACATACCCGGGTTGTGGGTTTTAGGCTCAATCCCTAGTAGGGGGTGGGCAGGCAGCAGTGCTCGCTAACATATGGGGATGTTTCTCTCATCTATCTCTCTATACCTTGTCCTTCCTCTCTCTAAAAATCATTTTAAAAACAAAAACAAAAAACCCAACATATTAAAAACAAAGAAAACACAGCTGGCTTGGGTGACTCAAAATCCCAATCACATGAAAGATAAAATTAAAACACAACAAATGTGATGAGTATATGAGTGTTCATTATGTCATTCTTTTCTGAAGAAAATGTTGGGAAATATATATGTCATTCTAAAAAGTCCCACTGTAAGTGTCCTTAAAAGCCACCTGTTTAATTTTTTTTAAAATGTGCAATTTACTGCATAAAGTCTCATTTTAATGAAAAAGAAATTTGGCTGAAAATAAATAATTTGTACAGATTTTAGAGTGATTTAATTTTTATGTTGACTTTTGTGAATGTATATGTTATGTTTTTGTTCTATCTGTATTCCCTAGTATTCACTAGTTTTTTTTCCCATGTATTTATTTATGTTTAGATTGTTATCGTGGAAATGGCAAAAATTATATGGGCAATTTATCCAAAACACGATCTGGACTAACATGCTCAATGTGGGACAAGAACATGGAAGATTTACACCGGTGTGTAAATTTCTTTCTTACAATATATAGTATCCTATATAATAAAGAGGTAATATGCAAATTGACCATCACACCCTCGCACAAAATGGCCACCTCATATGGTCAAATATGGCCACCACAAGATGGCTGGCAGGGGAGGGCAATGGGGGGCAACCAGGCCAGCAGAGGAGAGCAGTTGGGAGCGACTGGGCCTGCAGGGGAGGACAGTTGGGGGGGACCAGGCCTGCAGGAGAGGGCAGTTGGGGGTGATCAGGACGGCAGGGGAGCAGTTAAGTGTCGATCAGGCTGGCAGGGGAGTGGTTAGGGCGTGATCAGGCTGGCAGGCAGAAGCAGTTAGGGACAATCAGGCAGGCAGGCAGGTGAGCGGTTGGGAGGTAGCAGTCCTGGATTATGAGAGAGATGTCCAACTGCCAGTTTAGGCCCGATCCCTGACTGCGGTTGTGTGGGGTCAGGCCTAAACATGCAGTTGGACATCCCCCGAGGGGTCCCAGATTGGAGAGGGTGAAGGCTGGACTGAGGGACACCCCCCTCATCCCCCCCCCCCCCGTGCACAGATTTTGTGCACCGGGCCTCTAGTGTAGTGATAACAGTAATAGGTATATGCAGGTATGCACATTGATATATCTTTCCATTTTTATATATCATCATAAGCTAACAAAAACATTAGATTGGTTATTCATGCAACTCAATTTAATATTTTACCTCTAAGTAGCAAACTTTTAAATAAGAAATTCAAACCAGTACATATTTATTGAGCACTTACTGTATGTTCTGCTTTGTGATAGGTGCCATGGGGAACATTAACAAAAATTGGGTATACATTTTGACTCCATCTTTATGGAGGATATGGTCATATTGAGAAAATAATTTATATTACTTAATAAGACAAGGCATAATTAAGTGATAAATTTTATGTTTCATATAGTACATTATATTATTATGTTCTCATAATTAATTGTTAATATTCATAAAAATTGAGTAAGTTACCATTTTCATGTACATACATACCTTAATATCCAATTAACTCCTAAAAACTTAGAAAGACATGTTCCTTATATAACCTTATTTTGACATATAAAATGTTTCTAAAATAAAAGGAATGTAATTGGAAAAAATTCTATATAGTTCAAAGAAGTAGAGATTTTAACATTGGACATATTCACAGAAAAATAAGTTATCTTCCACTCAAACCTAGCAATAGTGTCAGTGTGTTTGAAATTACAAAAGAAAGGCCATAGTTGTGACATAAAATATCCCAGAATATATGCATAGTTACATTAGATGAGTTATCACACTTGACCATTCTATATGCGTGAATAAGAATTTTAGCACTCAGAGAAATTGAGTCATTTTGCCTCCAGCCACACTTTAACTTTAAAGCCTTTATTCTCTTCCAAAATGTACTCACTAGTGGATGATAATGTTTCAATTAATTTACTTCATAAATAGTGATAATTCTAAGGTAGTGCATTTCACATATGTAAGCTTCATATGTACTTTTAAGTTTTCTAATAGACACATTGAAAGAAGTAAAAATAAACAGGCAGGATTGTTTTTGTAAATATAGTTTTATTATAAATCAAATATATCTAAAGCTTTTTCATTTTAATATCTATTCAATATAAAATTATTAATGAGATCTTTTACATTTTTATACTAAAATGTAAAACCTTCAAGATCTGGCATATATTTACAATTATAGCACCATTCAATTTGGATTAGCCACATATCAATTTCTCAGTAGCCATATGTAGCTAATAGCCACTGTATTGGGCACAGTAGCTCTAGGACTTCAAGCATAAGCAGAATTCTTTCCTCATAGATTTTCAATTCTAGTATGTAATGCCAGAAAACAGAAAATGCCAATATCATATTGTAAAAATTATGAAAATAGCATATTTTATGCTGTGGGAATGCAAAGAAGTGGCACTCAAACCTTTAATCGTCAGGAAGAATTCTAGAGGAAGGGACATTAGCTGTGACATGAGATAAGTAGGAATTGCTGAAAGGAAATGTGGGAGATAGAGTGCATTAGGCAGAAGGTATAGTTTGTTCAAAAGCCTAAAGATTGAATTGTTCGAAAATCAGAAATAATTTTGGAAGTTTGAAACAACGTAATTTGGCCACTGTCCACAGCCAAGGAATTCCCCATTGGCAAGACTGTATAGAGCCCTGGAAGCTGTTTAAAGAAGTTTGGATTTTATCCTGAGCATTAAAGGGATTCATTAATGAATTTTAGGCAGGAATCAGCATGATTAAAATTAAATGCTAATTTGAACACTGCTATTTTAAAACTCATTTTTAGAAATACAAAGGGGTGGATCTAGCTCTTATGGACAGACCTGTGAGAGACAATTGTACTAACTCTGCCTTTACTGATTTCTCATTAGAAGGTCAATATTTTTATGATGGAAGTATTTACACCACAAAAATCAGCAGGAACAACCTATAAAGACTCCCTTCCTACACACTTCAGAGTTCCAGTTGTTAAATATTTAGCAGCATATTACTGGAAAGATGTAACATTTACTTAGGTATTGCAATGGTTATAACTATTAATTTACTAAGCTTAAGATTACTTTTGGAAATAGATAAAAGTCACTTGGAAATAATTTGTAGGAAACTGATGAATGATTAAGTTACATGGTGGCACTTAGGTTATATATGTAACTCACATAGAATCTGGCACATGGTATTATATGTGTTTGCTGTTGTTATTGCTCCAGAAAATAAACTTGAGTTTGAAAAGATGATCTAAGTTTCCATGTCCAAAGCTCTTCCCATATTAATTACAGTTAAGATGGTAGTAATAAATAATCCAAAACAAATACAGTTAGATGTATAGTTTTCATGATTTGGTTAGGATGGCCATGTGGAATTTGACTTCACTAATATTACTGAAGTAAATATAAATATCAATCTATAATAATAAAAGCATAATATGCAAATTGACCAAACAGCAGAACAGCAGAACAACTGCTGTTATTATTAAGGTCCACAATTTACTATGTTTATACATTTTTAAAATTTAAATATTTAGTAAGGTACAGTAATGATATTGTACCTTATGTACAGTATATATATATATATATATATATATATATATATATATACTGCACATAAGCAGGTATGGTCTTCTATACAATATTTTTGCTTTTCTTTTGTAACAAATTTAGTGAAGATGTAAAATATGAAAGGCCAAAGTGTTACTCAGTTATCTGTCAAGAAATCACATTTTGTAACTCTATGACCAATGATATTTTATAACTTAACTATTTTATTAGTACATTATTGTTATTAATTTCTCAATGTTTCTTCTTGTATTTTTGCAAAGTTATTTTGCAAGAGATGCTTCATATGTCACTGAAACAAAAAAGTACTTTGCAATGGATTATGTTTTCTAGTTATTTTATAATATTGATGTTCTTTGTCATCTGCTTTTTTTTTTTTTTTTTTTTTTTTTTTTGCCAGTGTTCATTTCCATGCACAGGTATATTGTGCCTTACCACTGCAATTATTAAATAGAAATAAAGCCATAAAATCTTTCATCATTTAACTATGCTAATTATTCAGCCCTATTCCATATTCCTGATCTAGAGAACATGCTTCCAAACTGTAGAAACAAAATAAATATCAAACAAAATAATCAAAATTCATATCAGTTGAAGCTTGTGCCATATCTCTAATGAAAGTTATGTGCTCGGGTTTTATCTTCTTGGTGACATTTTGGGTTTTTTTTGGACAAAATGAGCATCTTGTGATGTTCAGAGTATTTTGTTTATGCAGGCATATCTTCTGGGAACCAGATGCTAGCAAGCTAAATAAGAATTACTGTCGGAATCCTGATGATGATGCCCATGGTCCCTGGTGTTACACGGGAAATCCTCTCATTCCTTGGGATTACTGCCCTATTTCTCGTTGTAAGTATATTTAATGATCTTTTTCAGGTGAAATATTTTAAATATACTGCATCTTCTCTAAATTGATATCGTAATCAGAGGTGAAATAATAATATAGGAGGAATGCATTTGATCCCTTAATGAGAATGTACCACACACACACACACACACACACATTTTTTTCATCTTTCATCTAGACAAGGAGACATTCTGCTGACCTTTAAAAAATATATATATATACATATACATAGAATTATATATATATATTATATATATATATATAATTGATTTTAGAGAGGAAAGGAGAGGGAGAGAGAGAGAAAAAAATCAAATGATGAGAGAGAATCATTGATTGGCTGCCTCCTACTGAGGATTGGGCATGCACCTCTACCAGGAATCGAACCGTGACCTCTTAGTTCCTAGGTCAATGTTCAACCACTGAGCCATGCCAACTGGGTCATTCTGCTGACCTTTTAAAAGAAGACCTTCCTTCCTCAGAAGATTCTCAAATTGAATCCAGAAACAGTCATTGGTCATGGCTCCAATATGACTGCTCTAGGACGAACTCCCCATTCTCATCACCAGTACTATCTGTTCAGCCTTTGAATATAGCAGAGCTTTCAGCAAAGACCCCCAACCCACTAACCATCCCAAGAAGAGAGCTGAGGTAGTGGTGCTTCTATCTTCTTAGTTATTTAGCCCAAGACTAAGAAGTATGGAGCATTCCATCCACTCTTTGAGCCCAAGAGAATTTTGTTAAAAGAGTATTAGTGCATAAAGTAAAAGATACAGTGGGGCCTTGACTTACGAATTTAATTTGTTCCATGATGGAGCTCGTAACTCAAATTACTTGTATGTCAAATCATAAAATGAACGAGTGAGACACGTGATGCTGGGCTGATGTTGTGGCGTTCACTGTGACGTTCGCTGCGCCAACTAGCGGTGGGGTATCTGAAGCTGGCTCGTAACTCGAATTTTAGCTCGCAACTCAAAGCAAAAAATTGGCTGAGAGACAGCTCGTATCTCAAAAAACTTGTTAGTCGGGATGCTCGTAAGTCAAGGCCCACTGTATATGTAAAATATATGTGTGATATACTTCACATAAAAGAGCACCTATATATCAGTAAGAAAAAGATAACTTAGGAGAAAAATAAAGAAAACAAATCCTCAAAAATAAATATAATTGATAAACAAATATTAAAACTTAATTGTAAGAAAAATGAAATTATAAAAGCATAAGAAATAATTTCCACCTATCAGGTTGGCAAATAAGAAAATGATTGTTGCCGAAACCGGTTTGGCTCAGTGGATAGAGCGTCGGCCTGCGGACTGAAGGGTCCTGGGTTTGATTCCGGTCAAGGGCATGTACTTGGGTTGCGGGCACATCCCCAGTGGGAGATGTGCAGGAGGCAGCTGATCGATGTTTCTCTCTCATCGATGTTTCTAACTCTCTATCTCTCTCCCTTCCTCTCTGTAAAAAATCAATAAAAATATATTTAAAAAAAAAAAAAAAAGAAAATGATTGTTAATGCCCAATAACATTGAGAGCGTGGGTGATCAACTCCCTCGATTCTGCATTACTTTGTGAATGGGAAAGCTTATCTGGAAGTAGTATGGAGAAATTTTGTAACCTCAATACTAGAGACACTGTGTGCTAGATAACTCTTGTTGTGGGAGGCTGTCTTGTGCAGTATAAGATGATTAATAGCCCCTACCCACTACATGCCAATAGTACCACCAATACATCCAGTCACGACAATCAAAAATGTTTCCAGACATTGCCAAATGTCCCCTTGGTGGTGATGGTCGGGGAGCATGGGAAAATACCCCCATTGAGAACGACTTATATGGAAATATATCCTCAATATATTATTGAGTGAAAAAGTCTTATTATAAAACTGTACAGTAGCAAGAGACCATTGTACTATACTATGTATCTCACAGCTCCATGTTTATAGCAAACATCTTGAAACACTGTTAAACTACCTTCTTACTTAAAAAGGACGTAGTTTGATAAATTCAATACTAGTCTGTTTTAAGAATGTTTTACATGTGAGACAAACCAGCAGCAAGTACCTTGAAAATAACAGTAAAAGCACCCTTTTTTAAAGAGGCAATGGTTTGAAGAAATGTTAGTTTTAAAACATGAAATATAAACAACTCTATATTTTTCCTTAATATATGACAAATTAAAGAGATAATGTCTTACTTTAAGTGGAAACATTGTGAAATTTTAGCATAAAATGGTAAACCTTAAATACAATGCTAATCAAGTATATCTATCACTATTTTTAATAAAGAAATTCTCTATAATAATAAATAAACATGTTTGCAAAGGAATACTATTAATATCATTATATTTCATCTCATCAGCTCTAATCAATAGCCTTTCAAATTCATTAGTGTTTCTCTGGTGTTCTGTTTTTCCCACATTAGGGTTTGCGTAGGTCCTGGAAATGTTCTTTTGTAAAAGATGTCTTTCAAGTTTTAATGCTAAAACAAACAAGCAAACAAGCCTACTTCTTTGGCACAAAAAAACTTAAAAAAATAGTTAAAGGAAGTAATTTTTCTAAATATTACTTTTACCTCATGGAAAATTTTTGTGAAGTTTCTGTGATTAAGAATAAGGATGTCCAGATGGCATGGCTCAGTGGTTGAGCATTGGCCTATGAACCAGGAGGTCACGGGTTCAACTCCTGGCCAGGGCATATGCCTGGGTTGTGGGCTCAATCCCTAGTAGGGGGCATGGAGGAGGCAGCCAATCCATGATTCTCTCTCATTAATGTTTCTATCTCTCTCCTCCTCATCCTCCCTCTCTGAAATCAATAAAAATATATTTTAAAAAAAGACTAATAAAGGCTAGTAGACTATTCAATGAGAAGGAAAAAAGTCAATGATCTGGCTTTTAAAAAAGGTTCTAATGCTTTTTCTGCAGAATTCCAGATATGTAAAAATCCTGGTAGCTTAGTTTTAGCACATAGGATAAAATGCTCCCATAGAATCTCAGGGAACTGAGCTTTGGATTACAAACCTAATGGACACAGATCTCTAATAATTTAAAAGTTTTAAAAACATATTTCCAACTAACATTTTAAAACTAAAAGTTGTCTTGTGCTATTGAAAGACTTTAAGGTGTTGCTAGTATTTGATTAAATGTTATTGCAGATAACTCATTTTTACTTCAATTTATTTTGAACATTAATTTTAATAAATATTTTTACACTGTCATCTTTCTAACTAATATTTATAGCCAGGATTTATTTACATTTTACCACTGTTGAAAGGCTAATAAAATTTATCTTTAGAAAATTTGAGGTTGTATTTATTTAACTGCAGAGACTAAATAAATCATTTTTGCAAGGTACAATTGTGGTACAAATCATGTAAAGGTTTTATTACTTTAAAAAATGCTTACAAAATTATACTTAACATATATTTTTAAGATCAAATATGCAGAAATAAGACTAGAGAAATGTTTAGACATTTATCTGTACATAAACACAATCAATATAGCTTAGAAAAAAATCTTAGTTTTTAACAACTAAGAGTATAGTGATTAAGAGCTTTATCTCTGACCTCTGGGTAAGAATTCCAACCCTATTACTATAAGTGCCTTGGGCAAGTTATTACATTTAAGTTTGTATTTATTTATTCATTTTTAACAACTTAAAATTGAGTTACTACTATGTGCAAAGCCCTATATAACACACTAGGTATCCTATATAATAAAAGGGTAATATGCAAATTGACCCTAACAGCAGAACAACTGGGAATGACTGGTCACTATGACACACACTGACCACCTAGGGGCAGACGCTCAATGCAGGAGCTGCCCCCTTGGTGGTCAGTGTGCTCCCACAGGGGGAGCTCTGCTCAGCCACAAGCCAGCCTGACGGCTACCAGCACAGTGGTGGTGGCAGGAGCCTCACCTGCCCCCTCAGCAGCGCTAAGGATGTTTGACTGTAGTTTAGGCCTGCTCCCCGCTGGCAAGTGGACATCCCCCAAGGGCTCCCCGGCTGCCAGAGGGATGTCTGACTGTCAGCTGAGGCCCGATCTCCCGGGGACCGGGCCTAAGCCAGCAGGTGGTCATACACCAAGGGGTCCCAGACTGTGAGAGGGCACAGGCCGGGCTGAGGGATGCCCAAGTGCACAAATTTTTGTGCACCAGGCCTCTAGTACAACAATATAAACAATGTTTCTTACCTTTACATAATTTTCAGTGTAGAAAGGAGACATTTATGTAAATAATTGCAAATATAATTATTTAATAAACATATATTAATATTAAAATAAATAATGAAAATGGGAGCAATCAATATCTGCCTGGAGAAATATGTGATGTTCATAAAGTTTGAACCTGACTCAAAAACTTAAGAATATATTAAAAGGTTTCTTTTGTTTTCAATAACAGTTTATGGTTTGAATCACAACACATAAATACAACTTTTATAATTGACATGTTTTCCTTCTTCAAAATATAAGTTGAATCAATACATATATATATTTTTTTTTCATATTTGAGTACTATGGTGGAGATAGTGGGAAAGAAGTAAAAGAGGAAAAATGAGAATAGTATTTGATGGTAAAATGGAAAAGGCCTAGAGAGCAGTTTTTCAAGGTTTTGCTCAAAATGTACAACAGAAGAAACTAGAATGCTTTTAAAAAATTCATAATCTAGCCTTCAACCCAGAATCTCCAGAAATCTGACTATAAGTGGTATTTCAGCTAATTCTAAAGTGGGGAAAATATTTGCTTAACAGGAAACTGTATATATTTTCAATAATTAATTAATATTAATACCAATAATATTAATTAATTATTATTTAGGTCCACAATTTACTATGTGTATACATTTTTAAATTTTAAATATTTTAGTAAGGTGCAAATGAACTAGATACTGCGTTGTTCTATTAGCTTGATTCTTAGAAATAGAAAACTTGTTATGCAATTAAGGATAGAATAGTCTTTTTCATCAGGACAACATAAGAAATAAATATATATTTTTATTTTAGAAATTTTAAGTACTTAACTTGAGTGGAAAAACCACTGCCCTTGATGTTTTAATGAGTCACAATCAGCCTCAATCTTTATTTGTACTATAAACTAAAACCTTGGCCTCAGCTGACTCTAAGACAAAACCCTCCCTCAGGGTAAGCTAAAGGGAAAGTAAATAATGAAATTTATATGTTTTCCTTTACCCTTATTCACTTAAAATACCTAGACTTGGTAAATGAGCTCAAGTAAAAACTCTTGAGATTCTCTATAAATAACAATCAAATTTGCATCTATTACAAAGGAATCCGTATGCCATTGTTCTTTTGTTGTGGGTTTATTTGAGCTCAGAGTGTTTCCAGGGATTAACAAGCAGCTGGGTCTAAACAGTGCTTGACTAAACTCTATGCCATCACTTCTGAACAGTCGGACATTAAACTCCAGGAAATGTATTGTGCCTCATTTTTTACTGCATAAGTACTCTCAAATCCTAGCATCTTCTAAGCCTTTCTTTTTGTAGCAATTAAGCCTCAGTAAAGAAGTTATGAAAAAGGAGTAAGTTATGAAGTTTTAGTTAGAATTAATTTCCAGTTTCTAGTGTTTTCTTTTTCCCATATTTTTTACTATCATCTGGAAAAAACAATTTTGAAATATTCTAAGGAAAAACGTTATATTGTTATTTCTTTTTTCCCATTGATGATTTTCATTTCTATCTTCTGGAATTCTTAAAGTTTTCTGAAGCATGTGAAGTTTCAATTATCCTCCACTGTATTTTTAAAAAAATAATTTTCAGAAAAAATATAAATGAGCCACATTACACTAAAAACATAATTTATCGATATGAATGCCACAAGCAAGCAATAATAAGTATTAGTGCTATTAACTGAAATGGTCCTTGTGTATGATGTTGGGGGGTCTTGGTAGGATGAGGCAGCTCCTTGATGCCAGTAGACACCCTCCACAGTCATAAAACAGGGTTTTCCCCACATCACCCCCTACCAGTAGGCACACACCTTCAATACTGTCCAGTAAAAGTGACACATAATTACTCAAAAGAGTACTATTACATTTTATCTTTGAATAAAATGTCAATAATTTTAGTAAATTATCCAATTCATGGACATTTCAATTGCAGTATATAGCTTTGGTTTTATATTACAGAAGTAAGTCTGTATGAATTATGTTTATATGTACATACTTATTTTTACAGGTGAAGGTGATACCACACCTACAATAGTCAACTTAGACCGTAAGTAATATTTTGTATATTTGTGTCTCTATGTGTCAGAAAGGAGTCATTACTTTCTTCACAGGAAAATACTTTGTCACTATATTAACTTCCATTATAAAAATAAGTTAGTCTATTTTTACTTAATTTTTTTTATGTGCATATGTATAGGGTTACAAAGGTAACTGCATATTAAATATCAAAATTCAATTCTGTAGCAGACATTATAAGAAGTTATATTTAACATAGAAAAAGCCATTATATTTCTTTTAATTCTGGCCAAAATGAATGTATGGACCTTTACCCTCTTTTTAAGTTAATAAAGATGCAAAAATCAGAAGGAATGAAACCAAAAGGTTGGGAAATTATGCAGCACCTCCATCTTGCTCTATTTTTAAAGCTCTTTGCATGCTCTACTAGGCCAAAGATGACACAGCCTGAGAGGTTCGGTCAATCCTCCATTTAAGAAAATCTGTTGAGAGCCACTAGTTTTTAATTTTTGCATATTTTGGGGGCTAAAGGAAATCATTCAAGTGTTTTGATTTAAGAGGCCACTTGCTTTGTTCCAGGCTGAAGAAGCTAGTAGAGGTCATTTTTAGACTAGTTGATAGGATAAGGCAAGGGACAAAGAGGAGCGTCAGGAAAAAGTTTAATTCAGAGAGTTCTGTATTGTCATTTGGATATAATGATTTGAACATAGTAATGATGTCAGTTGGATAAATTATCAATACTTAGAATATTGATAACCTCATTTAAAATTGCTCTGCATTCTCACTTTACTATTTCAGAAATAATAAACCCAATATAGTTTTGGTTTGTTTGTTTCATTCAGGCTTTTGATTTGCGTTGGCATTTAGAAACTGCCACCATAAATGACATAGTTAAATTTTATGTTGAGGTTGGTGGGGAAGATACAATCACTAAGAGACATGGAGAACTGTTCTGACTTAGTGCTGGGTGAGGAAAGCCACTGTCATGCTCATGGCCATGCTGTTGACCTTGAGTTGATTAGTTTTTCTGTGTTATTCATCTAAGATGAGGATCGCAAACATGTGGGGCCTGATTTGGCACGGTAGCCACAAAGCATGCTCACCCTTAAGTGTTCTTCTGACAGAATTATAGTAGTTACGTTTGCCTAGGTACCTTTGCTGAGAGGCACAGTATTAAAAAATGTTTTGTTAAAATGTTAAGGGGACTGGGGCGAGGGTGCCTGGATAAAGAAAGTGAAGGAAACAGCTAAAGAATATATGTGCATACCCCATGGACATGGACAATCATTTGTAAGGGCCAAGGAAGGTGGAGGCAGGGGAGAGTGGAGGTGGGCAAATGGGGGGAGGAGGACTCCTGTAATAATGTCAACATTAATTTTTAATTAAAAATGTATGTATATAAATTGTGTATATAAGTTATGTTTGGTTCTCTTTTTAGATCCTGTCATATCTTGCGCCAAAACAAAACAATTACGAGTTGTAAATGGAATTCCAACACGAACAAATGTAGGATGGATGGTTAGTTTAAAATACAGGTAATTATTAATGACACAAATTATATGTATTTGGCTTATTTGCAGAAGGTGTATTCCCAGCAGTATGGCCATATGTGGTCATGCAGATTGCGCCCTCCCCATGGGCACTCCTATGAGGGGGGCTCCAGAGAGGATCGATGACATTCTGCTTGCCAAACAGCCCCATATTTTGCAATTTGTTCCTCTTCAGATAGTACCTTCTTATTTATTTTTTATTAAATTGATTGGGGTGACATTGGTCAACATGAACATACAGATTTCAAGTGTGGGTTTCTATGTTATAAGATCTGTATATTGCACCATGTGCCCACCACCCAAAGTCAAATCTTCTCCTGTCACCATATATTAGGAACCCCTTCTGCCCCCACCCTCTTTTTGCCCCAACCCAATACTCTTTGTGTTCACCAGTTTCAGTTTTATATCCCACATATGAGTGAAAATATATGGTCCCCAGGTTTTTCTGACTGACTTATTTCACTTAGCATAATGTTCTCAAATGGCGCTATTTCATCCTTTCTTATAGCTGAGTAGTATTCCATCATTTATATGTACAGTACCCTTTTAAATGTTCACAAAAGCCCCATATGTGTTGGTATTGTCCCTAATTACAAGTGGCACTTCAATTCTGATTAAGCAAAACATACAGTACTTATACCTTGATATCACCAGACTAGTTATAATGCATATGCTATTAATTTCCCACTCTAGGATATTGTGACTTTATTTTCTAACATGCCTATTCATAATTATATCAGAAATTTTATATTTCTTTTAAAATTTTGAATTTTCTTTGTCATACTAATGAGAATGGCACTAATTTTAAATTCTAGAATATTTTGCCATTGAGAAAAATATTAATAAACAATAGTGATGGCCCTAGCTGGTTTAGTTCAGTGGATAGAGTGTCGGCCTACAGACTGAAAGGTCCCAGGTTTGATTCTGGTCAAGGCCACATGCCCAGGTTGTGGGCTCAATCCCCAGTGGGGGTCATGCAGAGGCAGCCAATCAATGATTCTTTCTCATCATTGATGTTTCTATCTCTCCCTTTCCCTTCCTCTTTGAAATCAATAAAAATAAAGGGGTGAGAACAAAGCACAAATATTAAAAACAAAACAATAGTGAGGTTGAGTATTCCTGCTATTGTAATATTTAGTGTAGATAAAAATTCTTGGCATGTCTATTTCCCAGTGCTTTAAAGAATGAATGGTATGTTCTGTGTGAAATAAACTATGCAAAATATACTGTTATACAAAAATTAAGGTTAGTAATTCTGTTGTAAGAGATTGATATTGAAAATGAAAGTTAACTTAAAATATGATCTTAAAACTTTCTATATACTACATGCATTATACCATACGGTAATCAAAATGTTAAAATATTTTTGTCAATACCCATCTTTACTAGAGCCTCATCACAATGAACCTGAATTCTAACCACATTTTCTATTGTTTTGAAGACACCTTACATTTCCCCTCTAAGTCTTTGCGCTGTTCTTCCCACTACAGTGGTAGCTTTCTTCCTCCATATTTTATGCTTGGAAAATCCTTCTCATTCTTCAAATACCAACTCAAATATAACTTTTTTTGGGAAACCCTCTCTGTTCCTTGAACTATAGCCTCCTAGAGTAGAGAAAGAAAGTACATATTTTACTACAGTGAAGTCACAGTGATATTAAAGTAGAAAAGAGACAACTTGAAACCGAAGTTCTTTTATAAATAAGACAATTCTTAGCAAACAGAATCCTTTGATATATACCAGGTAGAAGATGGTCTAAAGTTCTCTTCTAGTATGTCTTTCTTTTGAGGAATAAATGACCAACTTTTATAAATATGTGTGATGATAATTGTAGGGTAGCTGTCCTAGGTGTGTAGTACTGAAATAGAGTTGTGAAACTCACCAGAATTTTAAAGCTAATTGTACAAGATGAAGATTTAATGAAGGCTGCAAAATTTAGGGGGTAGTGTTTCATTCTATTTATTATAGAAAATGTTTCAAAAATCCACATCTCTAAATTAATTATTCTTTGCAAATCTCATAACTCCATAAAAAAGGTATGTACATATGAATTTATTATTACCAATACAATATATAAGGATACTCCTTTGGAAGTTTCTGAGGAGAAGGAGATAAAATTGTTTTTCATTAGATCAGAGTACTATAAACTTTTAGGGGAAAAATATTTTTCTTTTAAATCCAAGTTCTCTAGTAACAACAGCTGTTTAGCTATTCTTCCAAAACACATACTGAGAGGAACAGAAATTAAAACTCGATATATACTCTTATCCTCCTGTGTGGTACAGGCCATAAATAACCATGGTCTTAATCTGGGAATCTTTTGCTATTATTCTCTCAAGCACTGAACATCTGTACACTTTGGAAATGTAAATTGTGAAAAGTTCTACTTTTTTTTATTTCTCTGCCAAAAAAACAATGGATTTACAGATTTTGGATATCACCAAATAAATGTACTAGTGTTTATTATTCTCCACAAATATCTTAAAATTTTTCCAGATGATATGTCTTGCAAGCTTGCTTTAATGATATGTTGCTGGTCTTAAGCTGAACAAACAAATGTATTCAAACTCAGTTGTATTTTAAGTTAACATCTCAGAGCTAAATAATGGTAATGAATGAAGGAAATAGTGTCCAAATTTTATATATTGCTGCCACCACATGTCTTTTAGAGTGTAAATAAAAACTTAAATTTGCATTTTTCATAATTAAACACTGAATAGGCCTATGTTGTTTTTATGGTTCATATTTTTGTTCATTCTAATTATCCTATATGTGTGGCACATACTTTCTCTCACAAGGAATAAATCTTGGTATGCAGTGGCAGGGTTCCACATACAAAAATAAAGTTGATTTCATAAAATTGTAATCACGTTATAAAAAAATGCTAATGCTACAGTCACCAAACATCATCTTTCTGATAAAAGGATTACTCATTTTATTCTAGTTGGGTTAATTTCTACATTTTTCTCTCAAATGCATTTATTTTTAACAAACGCAGCCATAGATTTCACATTAATTGGCAGCCAACCTTCCTGCACAGATGTTACTTGTTTCTCTTTCCTCTTTCTTGTAGAAATAAACATATCTGCGGAGGATCATTGATAAAGGAAAGTTGGATTCTTACCGCGAGGCAGTGTTTCCCTTCTCGGTAAAGTGTTTCTGAAACCAATTATTTGTTTTGAGCATTTAAAAATATGCATGGCTTCCACTTAGCTTTAGACTTAGTATGTGTATTTATTTAACAGAGGTTAACCAGCATGGGTGAAGACACTAATATTTTTTTTTTTTAAGTTTTAGCTAACAAAACTTTCTTTGACTTAATTATACTTACTTACTGGGTGCTGCTTCTATTCACCTTTTCCCACAATTGGCATTACTCTAATTTGAGGGGAAAGTTGCTAGAATTATGCAAATAATTTAATTACAACCTCTTGCACTCTATATTTCTAGATACAAATTCTTTTTCTGTTTTTGTTTCTTTTTATTATTGAATTTATTGGGGTGGCATTAGTGAATTATCAAAAACTTTCAATCCTCATTTCTGCTTTCTTATGTAGAGACTGCCTCCAGATCATCCTGGGAATAATTTCCAATGAAACAGTCTAGCAGTGGTTCTCAACCTTCTGGCCCTTTCAATACAGTTCCTCAGGTTGTGACCCAACCATAAAATTATTTTCGTTGCTACTTCATAACTGTAATGTTGCTACTGTTATGAATCGTGATGTAAATATCTGATATGCAGGATGGTCTTAGGCGACCCCTGTGAAAGGGTCATTCGACCGCCAAAGGGGTCGCGACCCACAGGTTGAGAACCGCTGTAAGAAAAAGATGGGAGGCAGCATTTGTAAGCTAACTTCCTGATTCTCATCAAGGTCACTCCGATTTTGTTAGTATAAATCACCAACCCCCATTAAGAAACCAAACACACACACACAGCTGAAGTGAAAGGAAACTTTGTAGTAAAATTGCCTGAAAATTTTTTCTCTCTAGCAAAACATAATCAAAAATTTTTGAAACAGCCATTTAGATTTTCATCAGTTTATAAGCTATCCCTTATATGTACTTTTAGCCATCAGAACTTTGCATAATAAATATGTTGCTCTTTATTATACTTTGAATGAGATTTTAAATTTAGGTGATTTTTCTTTTTCTTTTTTTTCTTTTTTTTTAAATATATTTTATTGATTTTTTACAGAGAAGAAGGGAGAGAGATAGAGAGTTAGAAACATCGATGAGAGAGAAACATCGATCAGCTGCCTCCTGCACATCCCCCACTGGGGATGTGCCCGCAACCCAGGTACATGCCCTTGACCGGAATCGAACCTGGGGCCTTTCAGTCCGCAGGCCGACGCTCTATCCACTGAGCCAAACCGGTTTTGGCTAGGTGATTTTTCTGTACTTGTAAGGTAAAATAATATATATGAATAATATTTACACAATTTAAAATTATATTTTACATTTTTTGTTTTTTACTTAGAAACAAAGACTTAAAAGGCTATGAAGCTTGGCTTGGGATTCATGATGTCCACGGAAGAGGAGATGAGAGACGCAAACAGGTTCTCAATGTTTCCCAGGTGGTGTACGGGCCTGAAGGGTCAGATCTGGTATTACTGAAGCTTGCTAGGTTAGTTCCTATAGGAGGTTTTGTATTTTTAACCTAGATTGAAATTGTTAAAGCTCTTTTCACTATGTGGCTACTCTTCTGCTCTCATGTAGATTTGTTATAGAAACATAAGTCATGTGTAATATTTGAATATATATGTGTGCATAACTAATTTACCTACCATCTACTACAGATTTCTAAATTATATATTAAACATTCCCTTTTTCTGTTTTCTTTTTTAAGAAACATGACTTCTTATTCTCTCTAAACATCATATTAAATATTAACACTACATTTCAATCTGTTAATTTTGTACTGAATCCAATTGAGAATACTACCATTATATTTTGTCTTTTCAGACCTGCTGTCCTGGATAATTTTGTTAGTACAATTGATTTACCCAATTATGGATGCATAATTCCTGAAAAAACCACTTGCAGTGTTTATGGCTGGGGCTACACTGGATGTAAGTTATTTTTCATAAGATAAGGCAATACCATATTTATTTTATTAAAAATTGTATTTGTTTCTTATTTTTTCTCGCTGGACCCTGTGCTCATTAACTGTAAATTTTTTTGCACCACTCTAGTGATCAACTCTGATGATCTATTACGAGTAGCACATCTCTTTATTATGGGGAATGAGAAATGCAGCCAATATCATCAAGGGAAGGTGACTCTGAATGAATCTGAAATATGTGCTGGAGCTGAAAATATTGCAGCGGGACCATGCGAGGTAAAAAGGGAGCTTTTTTTTAAATATATTTTATTGATTTTTTACAGAGAGGAAGGGAGAGAGATAGAGAGTTAGAAACATCGATGAGAGAGAAACATCGATCAGCTGCCTCCTGCACATCTCCCACTGGGGATGTGCCCTCAACCCAGGTACATGCCCTTGACCAGAATCGAACCTGGGACCTTTCAGTCCACAGGCCGACGCTCTATCCACTATCCCTTCAGCAAGGGAGCTTTTTAAATAAGGCATAAGTGATTAGTAGCATAGTTTCGCATGTTTATTTTGTCTATATTTTTCAAACGAAAATCATTATACACCAACATGTTCCCAGAGAGAGGAATTGGGAAAGATAACCCTGTATTATCTTTGTAATTTTTTTTTAACTAAACAGTGATACAATCCATGTTTCATTAGCAGTAAACTATGATGGCATTTGTCTCTAAAAACAACACAAAAAATCCCCAAACACAAACAAAAAGCCCCAATAAACTAATAGAGCCAGAACTCTAAAAGAAGCTGTATAAATGAGAAGTATCCAATAGGATTTTGATATAATAGCTTTAATTGTTCTAATGTTTTTCTAAATTTATCTAATGTTCCCAAATTCTCCCTAAATGGACTATATTAATAATTTTATTAAGAAATATCTATCTAACCCAACCAGTGTGGCTCAGTGGTTGAGAGTCCACCTATGAACCAGGAGGTCAGGGTACATGCCCAGGTTGCAGACTCGATCCCTGGTAGCTAGGGTCTTGCAGGAGGCAGCTGATCAATGATTTTCATCATCGATGTTTCTGTCTTTCTCTCCCTGTCCCTCTCTAAAATCAATAAAAAATATATATTTTTTAAAAGAAATACCTGTCTAGTTTTTAACTTTTACATGTGTTTTTCATTAAGTCAGTGTGTGTGTGTGTGTGTGTGTGTGTGTGTGTGTGTGTGTGTGTTAACAAATTCTATTTTAAAAACCAAAAGGTCAAAGTCTATGACTGTAAGAGCTTGGACATTATAATTTGTTAGGCAACTGTTCTTTCAACTTGGCAGTGTTCCTATCCCTGTTTTACATAGACAAGCTGTTAAACTGTTACTTTAGATGTATTTTTGAATGTAACAACACACTCCTTAAGCCTGGGAGCTGTGGAATTGTAGAATATTATGTGTAGCAAAGCATAGATTAAGTTCAGTATTAGTGAAATGTCTTTTGACTTGTAGGAAATGGCCTAAGTATGGAGCATTAATATTTATAGAAATGCATGTGTTAAATATATTGCTCTGAGATTTATTCCTGAAAAGAAAGCATTTACTTAGTTAAGAATATTTTAGAACTGCTTAAGATGATATGGCTAGAAACAGATTATATATTTATAACCACTTTTAAATTCCTGTTTTTCCAGTAAGTCAGTATTACTGTGTTCATTATAACTAATGAAAATAACAAGGAGAAAGGAATCCTCCCTCCCTACCACTTTTCCTTCCTCCCACCCTCCCTCCCTTTCTTCCTTCCTTCCTTCCTTCCTTCCTTCCTTCCTTCCTTCCTTCCTTCCTTCCTTCCTTCCTTCCTTCCTCACTACGATCCCTGTGAGCATGAAGTTTGAGCTAGACCCAATCTTTGCTATCATTTAAGATGCTATGCACTTATCCCAGCCCTACTGCCATTACTAAAAATGCTTTGGCAACTGCTCTTCAGGAATAGCCTGTAATCCGGTTTATCATCTATACATTCTTAGATTCCTAACTTTAGCATTGGAGTTTTCATCACATTATCACATACCTGTTATTTTTATTATATGGACAAGATTTGACTTCAGGTTGATTCTACCACTTCTCAAGAATGGATTTATCCTCTAGAATATATTTTAAAAAAAAACAGGGCAATAAATCACTGAAACCACTTAAAAATAAATCTCCCAAATGTTTGTAGCATCACATTTAGTAAAAGGTACCCAATGTAAATTGCTTTGAAGATAAAGCAGTTTACTGGTGATTTTATTTTAAAATCAAATTTATTAACTCATGTGTCATGATTTATATGAAGTCTCGTAGAATGAACTATTTTTTTCACTGTTTTATATTCTACTTCACCCTTACTTTGATTTTTTCCATCATAGAATGTTGATAGCTCTCTTCTTTCCACCTGTATCACAGAACTAAATTTCACAGTAGTTTATTTCTATCTCATCACTTCGCTGTTGTGGGAGAATTAAGATAGTGTCAAACACTCTTCTTCATACCAGGTTGCTGAAAGTCATTATCACAATTGTTAAGAGGCTACATAGTTCATGAAAGTGATGAAACACATTTGTAATGATTATATACAGCAATAGTGTAAATATAGGGTGGGGCAAAAGCAGGTTTACAGTTATGAGTATGTGAAATACAGTGTTTATTCTTGTATTCTTATATATTCATTATTGTATTATTTTCCATACAAACAGCTGTAAGCCTACTTTTGCCCCATCCCATATATGTGAATATAAAAATATACAAAAAAATCAATCTATTCATTTATCTATCACATATCTATATCTGATGATATAACAGGGTTACCATACAAAAAATGCCATAAAATCACAGTCTGCCTTCCTCAAGGAGGGGTATAAAATGTAAGCATAACTATGTATAACTACTAATGCCAATAGTAAGTGCAAAAACATTCCTTCTTTAAGCCTGGAAAAACAATATCTAAATAGTAAATAAAATTATTTTTTATCAATTATATGTTTTTGTTTCACTTGTTAAGATCATTTTAGAAACAGGATTGGAGGAAGGAAAAAAAGCTTTACAAATAAGAGGAAATTTAATGCAGTTTAATCATTAAACATGTATAATTACAGGGTTTTTTTGGTACTTGCATTTATCTACATTTTCCAAATTTTCTGTAGTGAACGTATTTTAAACAGCAGAAGAAAGTAAAAATAAATATAAAAATGTACCTTCTTAAATAGCTATCAGTGGCTATGTGTTAGTATGCATTCAAAAGAGGCAAAATCCACTTTCAAAGAGGAAAATATGTCATTCTCAAATGAATACTACACATTATAGAACACTTTGAACTTTTGTACTTATCTCAGTCTTAGTTAATTCAATAGAAAGATAATTAATGGTTTAGTACATAAATTTTTTTAATATATATATATATATATATATATATATATCTTTAAATATATTTGTATTGGTTTTTCACAGAGAGGAAGGGAAAGGAATAGAGAGTTAGAAACATCGATGAGAGAGAAACATCAATCAGCTGCCTCCTGCATACCCCCTACTGGGTATGTGCCCACAACCAAGGTACATGTCCTTGACTGGAATCGAACCTGGGACCTTTCAGTCCACAGGCCGATGCTCTATCCACTGAGCCAAACCGGTTAGGGCTAGTACATAAATTTTATTTAAATTAAAGTTATTCTCTTTTTTATATATGTACCTTTGAGATACAAATCTATATAGAAAATGTTAATGAATCATTCAATTATATTTCTAAAATAATTACTTGTTGTTATGTCACATGTCTTCTTCCTAGGGGGATTATGGTGGCCCGCTTGTTTGTGAACAACATAAAATGAGAATGGTTCTTGGAGTTATTGTTCCTGGTCGTGGATGTGCCATTGCAAATCGTCCTGGCATTTTTGTCCGAGTAGCATATTATGCAAAATGGATACATAAAGTTATATTAACGTATAAGGTACCGCAGTCATAGCTGATGTAACTGTGCCTGAAATTTCCATCAATACAACTCTCTTTTACATGAGGATTCAGAGAACATGGAATTAAAATGTCACTTAAAACAATCCTAAGACACTTGAGTGTCATGTTTGTTAGATACTCATTAATATTTATGGGTGTTTCCTGTTGTTTTGTTTGTGAATGTTATTTTGTAAATGTTGAAGTGAATTAAGGTACATGCGAGTGCAGTAACATATCTCCTGAAGATACTTGAATGGATTAAAAAATGCAAAGGTATAATTGCTGGATGATAAAAGACTTAATGGGAAAATCAATTAATCTCTCTACACTGCTTTCCAAGGTTAGTTTCTTAAGAATGAATGCACCATAAGTTAAACATTATTTTAACCTCACAAGAATAATTTATACCTTGTTTTTTAAAATTGTAACTCAATATTAAATTATATTACCTTTCATATGCCATACATTATATTTCATTTGTTTCTTCTTACTATGTATCCTGTAATATTAGTATACATACTTTTTATAAGAACTTGTACCCATATACACAAGCCTGGGTACACAGGTGCATACACTAGAGTTCAAATTGTGGTGTATCTAATGTAACCCTTAAATATTCTGAAAGAGTACTTATAGTTTTTCCTTAAGAAAAAAACAAACAAATGTAAAGACCAATAGAAATATTAAGGAAAGGTGCAAAATAGAAATGACAAGCTCATCCTGATATATAATCTGCAGATGACCTCTAGGGTTGGCATTGAATGTGTGTTCATGACCCACAATATTAAATAACACCTAATCTAGGTAGCTACATATATTTATCATCCTAGTTATTTTATGTAGTTTCTAATTCTTAAAGGGAAGAGGGTGATATGCGTATTAGTGTCATTTCTTCCAAATTTAGGGCCACATTTTTATGTAAGATATTTTTAGATTTATTTTCCTATAGTATTTTTTAAAATCTTAGATGAATATGCAATTGAAATTTAAAAGTATTTTGGTATTTAAAATGTATTTCAGTAAGGTAACTCTAAGACTTGCTGTGATTGGCTTCTAACTCATCCTCTTTAATTTTTAAAAAGTATTTCAGGGGAAAATTTTCTTGCCTTCAAATATTTGCTAATAGCCCCTTTTCAAATTATTCATTAAAGTATATATTGAAGAAAAAAATCGAAATACTTTTTTTCTACCTGGAGGTCTTTTAGCCTAATAAAATTTTACTCAAGTAAAGTAAAAACGTAAAATAAAAGGAAAGAAAATGACTTGTCCAAACTCTCTGTATTAAATTTTTTAAAAGATTGAATCTGTTAAATGAGCTATTTTATCAAGATATCTTTCTTTGATCTTAACTTCATTTTACATAGATCTTTCCTAACACCACAGGAAATAGTCATTCAAATTTTGTATTCTGTATGATAATAAGTAAATTATCATATTACTGTATTTGTTGTGATTAGCTGAATATCATATATTGTCAAGAAGTGAGATAGAGAGTAATAGGATAGGTTCTAAATTTTTACAAAATCTTCCTTACAGAAGATCTTTGAAAATAATGATTTGAATGATTCAAATCCAGCATTCCCACTTCTCCAACTAGCTTCTCTTGAATGATCTTTATTAAGGCCAAGGATTTATTGAAGAGTAAAAACAGCATCACCAATAATCTATCAGACATGCTGTACAAAACAGTTCTCCCTTTGGGAAGTTTTCTTTGTAATAGAGGGAAAAGGGAGGAATTGACAATAAAAGCAAGATGAACAAAATCTGTTATTTTAGGTGGCAGGACAGGGTATAATCATATATTTTTATTTGGTGAAGGATACTACTACCTGGGCATTCTTTTCTTAATAAACTACAAATCATGAAAAATCCAATTTATCCCAAAATCCATTTCATTTTGAGTCATGGATCAAACTATCTTTCAAATTAGAAGTTTTCATTGCTATTTTTGTTTTGGCTGTTTGAATAATGGTCATATGTTGTTATAATTATGGACATTTTCTGATGTCTACCAGGAATAGTAATGTAAAATTAAAATATGTGTCATAATGCCTCTGCTGTGCAGAAGGGATGATAATCCTTTTGTATACTTCTTTAATTTTATTGTAAAATATGTATGACTTTTACCTATGTGCTGTGGGCAGGTCCTCAGTAAAATGGTTTCTATTGAACCAATCTCTAGTATCAACAGTCTCTTGCTTACTATCTAAGTGTTTCAAACTGTAGGAAATATGAGACACTGGAAAGCAAGAAAAATAACAATAATGGTATGTGACAGCAAAATTATATTTCACTTATTCCTGTGAATATTTCTTGTTGGTACCAATGGTACTGTACAAAGTGAATGTTATAGCCACAGCATTCTCTTGAAGAAAAAAAACACTGTCAAGAAGTTAAAAATTGCTGCCGGGCATTTTCTTGTTGTTTCAAAACATGTTTTTAAAGAAATACTGGTTTTGCAATGTAGGGATCATGGTGTAAATAATTTTAATAAACTCTACTACTAAAAAACATTAAAGTGATGACTTACTAAGGTTCAAAAATTGACTACTTTCAAATAATTATATCTCATGTTTATAGACAAACATTTGAAAAACAAAAATAATTTGAATAAAAAGACATAGTGTGAACAAATTACTTTTCAAAATAAAGTCCAAAAATAGGTTATCTTTTAAAGTTCAATTAAGTTCTGAACTAAGAATTTACTAATACAAAAAAAAAGAGTACATTAAAACTTTCTGGACCTTATAAATCTTAACAGTGTAACTTTAAGTAGATAACTTCCATTTGCACAAAAAGTTTCTGTCTTTAGGAAACTGAAAATGGAATACTGTGGATGTTATGACTGTGTTGTGTGTGTAAATAGGAAACTGATAAGCTGCCTATTCCGTGGTATAGCAGGATGCTTACCCAAAAAGGGAACACTGTGGTTATGACTTGTATATGAAGTGTCTGTAGTTAATAAAGTTGTTATTTTTATAACCATGATTATATTAATATTATTCTTAATGATAATAAAATATTTTACCTAAATGCTTCAATTCTCTTATTATAATGATATATATGAACATATTTGAATCTGCTCTAGTGCTTAATGCAATAAATGACAATCATTTTATTGACAGAAATAACATGCAAAAAAAGGGCACACCTGTGCCCTAATTTCAATAATAAAGATAAATTTTTTAAAAAAGAAATGTCATATAACCTGTTTATAGAACTAAGACAAAAGTTATTATTTTCTTTCAACATATATCCATGGCAATAACAGCAGTCTTTAGTAAACCATTAATTTCTGCGCACTTCAATTTCTTCCACTGTGCAATAGTCATCCTTCATATTTCCTAGAATGGCGCTATGATATAATTTGCTAATATATATAAAATATTGTCATGAATGATCACCTTCATGTTTTTACTATATCACTCTCTATTACATGGATAATTATAGATAATTCAATTAATTAATTTGGAGTACAGTTTCAAAATATGTATTAAAGTCAGAATAAATATGAACCAAATGGGTTCATTTGATTCAAATTGCAAGCAAGATTGAAAGGACTAATTATCAATTGATCAAACCAAAAAGAGCCGTAACACCATTGATTATTTCAAGTTATGCTATTCTGCCTCTTCCCAATAGGGTTGCTCTATTTTTTTCTGGTATAAATACCTCTTTCACGATTAATGCATCTGATTCTAGAGGCCACGATAAAATATCTGATCTTCTTTATGATTTTAATGCAAGCAGAATATATGCACTTATTAATTTCCGGTGTTAGTTTCTTTAAGAGATAGCATTGAACAGATTCTCAAGCAGTGTAAATATCCAGAATCTGATAAATAAAACTTGGACAATATTTCTGTTAGCTTTTTAATATAAGTTATTTATTCACTCTTACAAACTGTAATGCTTTAATTAGTCACCATTTGTTAGTGTCCCAAACAGAATCACCTTGGTTTGCATTTTCTCAGTGTTTTAGTCCAGAATTTTTATCATTATTCTATCCATTATTTTCCTACACAGGCCCATCCTTAATCAATACAGTCAATAGAATTTTACCAAATTACAACCCTTTCATGTAAAATTCAGAATAAAAGTCTTATTCTAGACAGTCTATTTTTCTTTTGCACCTTACATTTACAAATATCTTCATTGCATGTATTGTTTAGGAAAGCTGAAATTTAAAAGTAACTTCAAGATAAAAATAATATTGTAGTAAATTGAACAAACTTTTCAGGCAAGAACATCTTGCCTAAAACACATCTAAGCAAAACAGAAAATACTGAGCAAATGAAAAACACTTCTACTTTTATATATTTAAAAAGAAGTGTTAGATGATACATTATAAGTATATGTATGCTTTAAAAAGGTAAACAACAACATCAAACAAAACTATCAATCTAACTTTAACTCCAAACTAGCTTTGGACTCTCATCTCTCCCAAATACTCCTGAACATCCATTACTTTATTTCATCATTGGGAACATTACTTCGCATTTAGGTGTCATGGCTGCATTCAACAGTCCCTGTGAACATTAGGCTTTTCTTTAATTCTTCAAAACCTTCAACTGTCATGTAACTTCTTCTGTGAACCCATCCTCAGCATCCTCATGTAGAAATCACCCCTTCCCCAGATTAGAGCTGGGTTTGCTAAAGCTTCTTGGTCACTTGTTATAATAGTCTGCCTATAACTACATGAGGTTCTTTTTTTTTTTACTTTGTATTTAATGTGTAATTTACCTCCACCCCATTTAAACTCTTTGGAAACAACAGCAATGTCTTGCTATTAATATTTATATATTCTTTATTTTGCAGAGTGCTTCACACATAATGATAATCTATATATTTTATAATTATTCAATAATCTATCATCTTTTTGAAGGCTTATCAGTATAACCCAGAGATTTATAAGATTTGTAGAAATTACACAACTCTCATTGAGGACTTAGAATTTTAGGATTTTGTATTTAATTGTATTATTTAGATTTGAAATAATAAATGGGACTATTTTTAAGTGGTTTATTATATTTCAAATACTAGAAGATACAGCTAGAAAAGAAAGCATTAACTCTAAAGATATAATATATATATTTGTAAATGTGGTTATCTACACTAATAAAAGACAAAGGTGCTAATTGACCGTACCTTCACTAACCCAAGCCACGCCCACCAGCCAATCAGAGTGACTATATGCAAATTAACCCAACCAAGATGGCAGCCAGCAGCCTCGGAGCTGGAGCAAGCAGAAGACTTGTTTGCGCCGGCGATGGAGGAGGGCAAGCTTCCTGCCTGCTCTGGCCGGCTGTGGCCTCCACAAAAGGCAACAAAGTTTCAATTATAGAAGCTAAATAAATTCCAGATACCTGCTTCCAGCCAGTCTCCACTGGGAGCTTGGGTGGCTGGGGGCCATGGCCGCCTGAAAACAGCCATCAGCCCCTCACCCAGGATGGCCACACCCTCATGGGTTGAGGGTCCCTTCTGGGGGGCTTGGCTAGCTTGAAAATGGCCCTCAGCCCCTCACCTAGCTGGCCAGGCACCCCAGTGGGGACCCCCACCCTGAAGGGGCTGTGGCCAGCCTTCAAACAGCCATCAGCCCCTCACCTAGGCTGGCCACACCCTCATGGGGTAAGGGTCCAGGCTGGCCAGGCACCCCAGCAGGGACCCCCACCCTGAAGGGGATGTGGCCAGTCTAAAAACAGCCCTCAACCCTTCACCCAGGCTGGCCAGGCACCCCAGCAGGACACCCACCCTGATCTGGGACACCCTTCAGGGAAAACCAGCCGGCCCCCACCCATGCACCAGGCCTCTATCCTATATAATAAAAGGGTTATGTTCAAATTGACCCTAACAGCAGAAAGACTGGGAATGACTGGTCACTATGACATACACTGACCACCAGGGGGAAGCTCCTGCATTGAGCTGGATGCTTAATGCAGGAGCTGCCTTCTGGTGGTCAGTGTGCTACCACAGGGGGAGTTCTGTTCAGCCACAAGCCAGGCTGATGGCTGCCAGTACAGCGGTGGTGGTGGGAGCCTCTCACACCTCCTCAGCAGCACTAAGGATGTCCAACTGCAGCTAGGCCTGCTCCCCGCTAGCAAATAGACATCCCCCAAGGGCTCCCGGGCTACCAGAGGGATGTCTGACTGCCAGCCCTGGCCCAATCCCCCAGGGAGTGGTCCTAAGCCAGCAGGTGGTCATTCCCTGAGGGGTCCCAGACTGCGAGAGGGCACACGCCGGGCTGAGAGACCCTCCCGAGTGCACAAATTTTTGTGCACTGGGCCTCTAGTTAAAAATAAAAATGGAAAACTAGGTTCTAGTTTGTTAATAGATACAGGTGTTTACTTCACACAACCTAACATAGTTTTGTTTACATTGCTGAACATTTCCCATCTGAGTTTCTTGCATGAAGTGTCGATGTCAGAACACTGAGGGGAAAAGTCATATCAATTATTGTAAAAAGTTCTGAGTCAACAATAGTCCACTCACTACTTATGTGCAAATAAGCCATCTGCTGTGCATCGAGAAGTTTCACAATATTGTTACTCAATTAGCAAAAGGTTTTCATTTGATGACGTTTCTAAACTGAGAGAAGTCAACTTGGGTAACATATTGCAATAAAATGAAGTAGAGAAAAGGCAGATGGATTTTTATATTATTTTTTCCATGTGTTTTTAAAGCTTTACAAATATCTAGTTTTCAGACCACTGAGTTTTAGGTGGCTAAAATAAAAAAAAAAAAAACCCAAAACAACAGTGATAATTTAGAATATATGACTATACTCTGAAACAAAGACTTTATATCCTATAAAAAATAAATAATATAAGTGGAAATTTGACATTATGTAATTATAAAAGTGACTATGGACCTTTACTGTACTGAAGACAAGGTGCACTTATGATTTAATATTTTTCATTGGTTGTTCCAAGAGCCATTATGAGAGAAAATTCTCAAGACCTTCTGGTTAGGAGTAAGAATTTGAAGAAAAAAAAAAAAAAAGATTGATATTTGAGTTAGACAGTTTAGGTACCAGGCAGAACTTCATAATTCTGAAGGCTAAGGAATATTTAAATGAATAAGAAAACACATCGAATCCCTTCCTATGGACATTTCTTAAGATAGGAAGTATTTCTTCAGTGACTTAGGGAAGCTTTACCCAAACAGTTCCTTGCAGAGCCGTATGTAGGACACTCAAAAGTTGTGCTGAGGAGAACAAAATGCCCAGGGCTTGCATAAGTTTTAGAAATGCTGAGATGCTTTACATGGGTCGATTTGTTGCAGAATTGTCAAGGGCCTTGGATATTCACGTGTATTTTGAAGCTCCATGAGGGAGCATGGTATGGCACATTCTTCAGATTCACTGTGCTACGGAATCCCTTTAACATTATGGAGACAATATTTGCCCCTCTAGCATCGGAGTTCTGCTACGTGCGGTCCAGGAAAACTTGATTTACATATTTATTTTCTGAATGGGAGGCAATAGTAACTACATAGTTTTAGATTTTTACTGTCTTTTGTAACCTACAATATTTTTTCTTCTCGACAAAAAACTCCCAGCCATCTTTCCATTTGACGAATTTTCCCAGATCAGTTTTCTTTTTTACATGATTTATTCCTTTATACTCAATTTGAGTAAAATTTGGACATCTAGGAGTTGAGGCATATTTTTCTTGACATATGTGTACCATCTGCTTGACATCTCCTATCATGGGGAAAAAAGACAAGTAACGACTGTTAAGAAAAAAAATAGAAAAGAGGAAGGAAAAAACACACGAAAAATAACACTGGAGGAAATTTGGGAAAGTTTTCTGGAGTTGTTTACATGTCACCAGAAGTAAAATCAACAAAAAAGATCTAAAGCATTATTTATTAGCCTCTTTCCTTTTTAGTCACAACCATTTGTACAGGGTGGGGCAAAGTAGTTTTATAGTTGTGAATACATAAAACAGAGTTTATTCTTGAATTTTTATTTATTTATTATTGTATTATTATTCAGACAAACAACTATAAACCTACTTTTGTCCCACTCTATACTAAAAATTAAAATTTCATGATTATAATAAAAGGGAAATGGTAGAAAATAAATATAGGGTAATTTGGAGGATATTAGTAAATATTCACATTCTTACTCTAGATCAGTGATGGAGAACCTATAACACACGTGTCAGAGGTGACATGCAAACTCATTTATTTGGTTGATTTTTCTTTGTTAAATGGCATTTAAATATATAAAACTAGAGGCCTGGTGCACAAAAATTTGTGCACTCTGGGGGCGGGGGGGCGTTCCTCAGCCCGGCCGTGCCCTCTCGCAGTCTGGGACCCCTCAAGGGATGACCACTTGCTGGCTGAGGCCTGCTCCCCAGGGGATTGGGCCTAAGATGGCAATCAGACATCCCTCCGGCAGCCCAGCAGCCCTCGGGAGATGTCCACTTGCCAGCAGGGAACAGACCTAAGCTGCAGTCGGACATCCTTAGCGCTGCTGAGGAGGCAGGAGAGGCTCCCACCACCACCGCTTTACTGGCAGCCATCATCCTGGCTTGTGGCTGAGCAGAGCTCCCTATATGAGAGCACCCTGACCACCAGAGGGCAGCTCCTGCATTGAGAGTCTGCCCCCTGGTGGTCAGTGTGTGTCATAGTGACCAGTCATTCCCTTTTACTATATAGCATAGAGGCCAGGTGCACGGGTGGGGGCCGGCTGGTTTGCCCTGAAGGGTGTCCCGGATCAGGGTGAGGGTTCCGCTTGGGTGCCTGGCCAGCCTAGATGAGGGGCTGATGGCTGTTTGCAGCTGGTCGCACCCCCTTCAGTGTGGGGGTCTCCACTGGGGTGCCTGGCCAGTCTGGGTGAGGGGCTGAGGGCCATTTTCAGGCTGGCAGGCGACTGAAGCTCCCAACCTCTCCTTTTTTTCTTTTTTTTTTTTTTATTCTGGGATTTATTTACCTTCTATAGCTGTCACTGGAGCTGAGAGCCGGCTCCAGCTCTGAGGCCTCCACTGCTGAAAGCAGGTATCTGGGGTTTGTTTAGCTTCTATAATTGCAACATTGTTGCTTAGAGTGGAGCTCAGAGCCCGGCTATGCAGGCGGGAACCTTGGCTTCCTCCATCACTTGAGCAAGCAAGCCTCCTGTTCGCTTCAGCTGCATGACTGCCGGCCGCCATCTTGTTGGCAGTTAATTTGCATATCACCCTGAATAGCCAATGGGAAGCATGTCGGAGGTATGGTTAATTACCATGTTTGTCTTTTATTAGATAGGATAAATATAAAAAATATAAGTCTTTGTTTTACTATGGTTGCAAATATCAAAAAATTTCTATATGTGACACAGCACCAGAGTTAAGTTAGGGTTTTTCAAAATGCTGACACGCCAAGCTCAAAAGGTTTGCCATCACTGCTCTAGATACTGGAAATACTAATTTGAACCCCTTACAAATACCAAATTGTCCCTTTATGTAGCCTGGCCTTGTTATTTAAATGAAGTCCTGTTATCACTGGGTGTTTTAGGAAATTATATCAATACTTCCTCTAAGTCAGTATTAAACTAATATTATCTTGTTACTTCCCATCCTTTTTATCTAAGCCTACTATAGATGGAAGAGAGAGCTGTATGCTCAGTATTCCCTTCAAAATTAGGAACAATTCTGAATATAGGAGTTCCCCTTAGCCACCGGTTCATTTTCCACTGCTTCAGTTACCCGTAGTCAAATGTGTCCTGAAAATATTAAAGAAAAAATTCCAGAAATAAACAACTTATCAGTTTTAAATTGCGTGCCATTCTGAGTAACATGGTGAAATCTTGCTCAATACTGCTCCGCCCGACCAGGATGTGAATCATCCCTTTGAGCAGCATATCCACTCTGTATATGCTTATCTACTCCTTAGTCACCAAGAGGCCATCCCAATGGTCAGATTGACTGCTATGGCATTGCAGTGCCTGTGCTCAAGTAACACTTATTTTGCTTAACAACGACCCCAAACACAAAAGCAGCAATGCTGATCATTAAGATATGCCAAAGAGAAGCTGAAAAATGCTTCCTCTAAGTAGAAAAGTAAAATTTCTTCATTTAATAAGAAAAGAAAAAAAATGTGTGCTGCGGTTGCTAAGATCTATAGTAAGAATGAATTTTCTATCAGTAAAATTGTGAAGAATGAAAAAGGAATTTGTGCTAGTTTTGTCGTCACACCTCAAACTGCATGTATGTATAGCCAAAAACATAGTAGGGTTCTATACTATTTGAGGTTTCAGACTCAGGGGTCTTTGAACAAATCTCTGGTTGGGGTGGGGGTGGGAGTAGTACTGTAGCTGGGAAGAAAGACAAAAAGAAGGTTTAAGGTTTTCTTTACAAAAGTAAATATCCTCTATTATACAGTTTGCTAGTATTCCCCTAAATCCATTCTCCACTTCTTCATTTGTAATGGAATCCCCAATATTTAGCTGAACACATGGAGCCTAAGATTTCATATATCCTTGTTACTAACCCTTTCAGCTACATTAGGCTAAGTTATGGCCAAGGACTCCTGGGAAGTGTTCTTAAAGGGAGAGTGCCTTTTCTTTCTCCCTTCCCCTCTCCTGGAACTCAGGCTTGATAGAACCTTGAGAGTCATTTTGGACATAAAATTGAGCTGAGTGCTGAGACTAACATAGCAATAACACCGACAGAGTCTGAGTCCCCGATGATTTCCTGAATTTACCATGCCAACTCTAGACTTCTACTTCCAGATTGCTTTTATATGAAACAGATATAACGTTATTATTTTCAGTTTTTGTCAATTGTAGCTATATCTAATTATAACTGATAAACCCACACTTATGGGACTTTCTTTTATATTAATAAACAAAATATTCACTATCTCAATACTTAACCTTGCAAACTACAACAAAACCACAAAAATATAGATAGATTCCCTTAACATCTTATGATGATACTAGAGGCCCGGTGCACAAAATTCATGAACTGCGGGGTGAGGGAGGATGCCCCTCAACTCAGCCTGCACCCTCTCCAATCGGGGACCCCTCAGTGAATGTCCAACTGCCCTGTGGGACTGGGCCTAAACCGGCAGTTGGACATTCCTCTCACAATCTGGGACTGCTGGCTCCCAACCATTTGCCTGCCTGCCTGCCTTCCTGATCACCCCCTAACCACTCCCTTGCCAGCCTGATTGACGCCTAAATGCTCCCCTAACAGCCCGATCGCCCCCAACTGGCCTCCCTGCAGGCCTGGTCCCTCCCAACTGCCCTCCCTCCCCTTCAGGCCTGGTTCCCCCTAACTGCCCTCCCCTGCAGGCCATCTTGTAGCAGCCATCTTGTGCCCACATGGGGGTGGCCATCTTGTGCGAGGGTGTGACGGTCAATTTGCATATTACCGCTTTATTATATAGAATTCTTAACTGGATTAGAAATTAGAGTGATCCAAACCACTGCTGGTTAACTAAAAAATCTAAATGAAAGCCAAGCCACTTATGTGTACAGTCTTCTGAATTCCATTTCATGGAAGGAAAAGCAAAAACCTCAGAATCTAAGGTTCAGTGATAAACACCTGTTCCCCCTGCAGTTCTGAGTCCATTTGATGTGGAAGCCGAAGCTCCAAGGAAGAGGGATTGAGTGTATGAACCATGCCGTGAGAGTCTTACATGTGACAGTTGTTCAGGCCCAGTTAAGAGCGGCAGTGCTGAGATCCTGTTGCCGCAGGGAAAGTAGGTTCTTTAAGGATATCCATCTGAAAACAGATGGGACAGATCTAGAGCAGTGGTTTCCACCCGGACACGGAGGCTGACAGGACTAAACAAGAAAGGGGGAACCAGCCATCCAGCTTAGGACAAAGACAAAGAGGAGGCTACACCTAGGGTCAAACTCAAAACTTCAGTAGAATTCAACAACAAATGGAGATGGTAGGCAGAACTATTTCAGGAAGACAGAATTCCATGTCGAAGTTATTGAGGCAAGAAACAAAGGAAACATAAAAATTAACAATAAAACAAAAGAAGTCACTGGTCTTTCAAGCAGCTACCGTGGTACCTCTTTGCCAGAAGCTGAGTTAATAAGGGGGAAGAGGGATGGAGAGAGCTCTGGGGTCACTAAGAAGCTTGGGGTCTGAATCCTGGCAGATGGAGAGCCAGGGAAGGACTGGAGGCACGGGCTGCCTTTTTCATATGTGCCTTTTCCATAGGTCGCTCTAAAGCACAGCAGAGGATGGCTTAAGGGAGAACCACTTTAGATTTAGCCTTTTAGAACACTGAACCCATGGATGGAAAGAATGAAGGCTTCAACGAGGAAAGGGAGATAAAAAGGACGAGGAATGGTCATTTTCAGGCATAATTAGGTGGCAAAATCATCAGACCCTGCGATCGGAGCTGTAGGAAGTGGGAGAAGAATAGATGAGCCAGGGCTCTAGCTTTAGTGGTTTTGTAGATATTACTGCCTCAACTGGAATATAAAATAGAGGAAAATCTGTGTGAGGGGGAAACAACATGTTCTGGATTGGGAAGATACTATTTGAAGTACCTATTGGACATGTAGGTGGAGACAGGCTTAGGGGTTTGTCTTTCTGAGAAAACTTCAGGAGATCATTTTGGACTCCAGATAAAATCAACTGCAAGCATCACTGTATGAAGGGTAACAAAAACTTAATTGACTAAAATGCATGCCACAGTATTGTGAAGTTAATAAAGTCAACATTTTCAGGTTGGCATTACTATTACAAAAATAAAAAGATCCAACTTATGCCACTGTACATCATTGACCAAGTGCTGAAGTGATAAAACTTCAGATGATCAGAAGACCACACTTGCCAACCCTACCTCTTTCCCTATCAGGACTGTGGCATGAAGGAAAGAAATTGCACAGTTGCTAGATAGGGCCAGTGGGCTAAGGTGGTCTTTGTTATGTTTTTAGATATGTGGACATCCTGAGAATTCTCATAATATTCTAAGGTGGATAGAGACAGAATATGAAGATTCAAACTACTGAATTAAGGTGGCCAAGACAAAACATTGGGAACTGTAAGTACATTTACTAAGCTTTTAATCCCAATGTGTAACCATGTATTTGGGAAACTTAGAGCTAGAGTTTCAAACTCATCTCCTCACGGATTGCACAACCCCAGAACACCCCTGGCCCTAACTGAGGAACTAAAAGCAATTCAAATCTGCCAACAAAGTCAACCTTTTAAAGCTGCTTTAAAAATTAAATCTCCTCTCTAGGTGAGGAACTCTTGCAGTTTTCTGAATTGGTTGGCCCTGGCAGGTTCACTTCCCCAGAGTTGGGAAGGACAGCCCTACACTCATCATTCCAGGTTCTGCTACTGCCTGGCAGTGTGTGCTCTTGCTGCTTCTGCATTTCTATTCCACTTCGACTTTTTCTCAGTCCAAGACGGAGTCAGGTCACAAATTGGACTTGGGAAGAAAGCTGAATCACATCCACCCTGGCTCAGTCCTCATGAAGGAGTTTGCTAGATCCTTACTTACAGTGGCCGTCCCTGCCAGGCCTTTGTCCCTTTACACTGTCAAGTAGACTGGGCCTCACTTTTGCTTGGGTGGCATTTTAAGTTTCTGTTTTAAATTGTTTTAAAACGCTGCAGTTCTTTTTTAGGCTTAGACTAAATTTCAATATTATGTACTTTATGCTTATGATCTCAGTTTAAAGATAAGTAAATAATAAAACCAAGATTTTTCATTTTAAAAGGAGTAGGTTTTGTTTCTGGGGCCGGCTCTGTCTCTAGCTGTGTAACCTTGGGCCAGTCAGTACACTTCTCTCTTTTTTTCTCTGTAAATTGATGAGGTGACTTTTAGCATGTCTTTGCAGCTGTCAAACTCCATGATTCCATGTGATACAATGCAAAAAAATAAAAAATTAAAAATAAATCAAGTTGTTTTTTTTACCAGGACTGCAGTGGTCTTATATAAGAGATTATCATTTCCTCTGTAGGTGTTTACCTTTTTCATAAAACACCCTCTGGTATCTACAATAAAGAGAAAGCAACATTACTGCTTTTTTTGTTTGTTTGTTTTAGAATAAATTCTGAGCTTCTTTTTTTTTTTTTCATTCCAGTCCCTTTAAATTTTTACCACTCTATGTTTCTCTGCAGTTCTTAGCATTTCTATCTCGTAAGCCTGTTGTTTTTCTTCTCCAAAAGCTATAACACCCTCCCAACAAAGATAAAGAAACCTCTCCTGCTAAACTAGTCCCTTACCCCACTAACCTTCAACTCTACAGTCTTTAGCATTACGAGCAGCTCCGATAAGCCATTTCTATTTGAAGGTGAGGAGGCCATGCTCCAGGGGATGCTCTTGGGGCAAGGCCTGTTTGAAAAGCAATCTGACTTCTGAATAGCTTCTTGCTCATATCCTGCCCAGATGATGGCAGTGGTTTTTTTTTTGTTGTCGTCTACATGAGTTCCTCTCTTTTTTTCTATTTTTCTGGAAAGAATTAAATTCAGTATTCATTAGACAGGATAGAACTAAAGGGTCAAACACAATTAATATTGAAAATCTTCCCCTCAGTGTGTTCTTATTACAAGTTCTTTGAATACTTCCTTTTCTCTAAAATAGATGTAACCTGCCTGTGTAACATTATAAGGACGATTAAATGAGATAAAACAGAGCCTGGCAAGTAGAAAGCACTGAATAAGCATTATCTATCATTATTAGATCATCTTCAAATATAATTAAAAACTTATGATGATGAAAAAATTTATTAATCTTGCGCTAGCAAAAGAAACCTTTATATGATTTTATCTCTAAAAACTGCTGGTGTTCTTATCATTTGAAAAGTTACATTATTCCCTTGATAATAAATGTGTCACTGAATCTACTAAAAGTGTCATCAGATTCTTAGGAATATAAGGAAGAGGGGGCAGGATTTAAAAGATTAGGAGCTTGGAAAAAATGAACAAAGAACAGGGAAAATAAAAGAAAAGTAAATCTAAACTTAGTCAAATTACTAGTAGTACAATGGTAAAAGTGTTCATAAAATAGAAAAACTAATATTCAAATTGACAAGATTTAGGACTAAAAAATAATAGAAAATTAAGGGAAGATGAGCCAAAAAGCTGAGTAAAATCTTACAATACCCTCCAGAAGCTATTTGGACTTCTCTGTGAACACTTTGAGGTCCTTGTTTCATGCTTGCCTCCCAGATGTGTCTGTATTTATAATGAAGGCAGGTGACAAGTTTTATATATTCACCATTGTGTTCCCAGGACCTAGCACTATCATGGTAAGTGATCAATAATTATGGGTTTATGTATGACAGAAGCCAGTAGAAATGACGCTACCAACATTACCACCAAAAGAATTTAGAGATATAACTATTTTAATACTAAACAAAATAATGTAACTGCATTTTGGAATTGAATGAAAAAAAAATTCTGCAAGCAGGTAATTACTGATGCATTCATTAAACAAATATTTATCATGTAGTACTTACCCAGTAATGAAGATCAATGTGTGAAGAAGTTAGACTTAGCCCAAGTTCTCGAGGAGCTAGGAGAAACTATACATAAATGCATACACACACACACACAGATGTGTGTGTGTGTGTATGTGTGTGTGTGTGTAAATAATTTAACTGGTGCATCATACTTTGAGTTGTGTAACTGGGTCAGGAGAGTGGGTGGGGAATATTTGGTGACATTTAAACTGAAAGATGAAGTAGGCATTAGTCAGGCAAAAAGTGGTGGATAGAGGAATAATTTCAGGCATAAAAAAATAGCAGATGCAAAGAATTTAAAAAAGAAAAGAGCTTAGCTATTCCCTGAATGGAAAGAGTCTGATGTAGTTGGGATATAGTGGGCAAAACAAAAAGAAGTGATGGATGAGTGGAACAGTCAAGGACAGTTAACATAGATATAGGTAGGCAATGGAAAATAATTAAAGGATTTTAAGCTTCCTTAAAAAATGAGTTATATTTTAAAATGTGTTTCTGGAAATTGAACATAAAATGGTTTGGAGTATATGTGTATATTATGTGTAGTTTTATTATAACCAATTTTGTATGAAGAAAATGTACAATCAGATAGGTTTGTTTTTTTAAAAGACAAGAAAAATCTCTAAAAATCCCTCGTTAAGTTCAGAAGACCAAACTATTCTTAACATCTTGCCATGAGTATTTCAAGTAACACTCGTGTGATTTGATGATGTACTAGATAATTATGAAAGAGTTATATTTCATACAGGAAAGAATTTGGAGTGGTTTATTTTATACATGCTCTAGTGATATTTCAATTTAAATTAAACATATTTATATTCTTTCTAGAGGCCCAGTGCACAAAAATTCATGCACTGGTCCTTCAGCCCAGCCTGTGCCCTCTTGTAGTTAGGGAACCCTCAGGGGATGTCCGACTGACGGTTTAGGCCCACTCCCCTCTGTGGGAGACAACCAATGGGCTGATTGGGGGATGGCACCAGCCAGCGAGCAGCCGGCCCCACTCCCCATCACCTTGCGACCACTGCCCCCTGATCGTCATCCACTCCCTCTGCCTGCTGGCACCCACCTTAGCTGGCCTGGCCCCGCCTGTTCACTGGCCCACCCCCCACTGACTGGTAGTTCTGTCATTCGGTTGATTTGAATATTAGGCTTTTATGATAAAAAAAGTAGTACATCAAAAAATACCACTAACACCAGATATTCTATAGGAATTTCTTATCTGGAGTCTATGTATAAGAAAGAAAGTTTTATTTTACAATGACCAAATTCTCGGTTAAAGTATATATCTAATGCAATGCTAACTTTTTCTTTATTAAATATACATTTCACTTGGAAAATATTTATGATTAGGCAATCTACTTCCAAAGAATGATGTTATATATCTAAAACCCAAACCATACTTATTAAAGATAATATAAAATAGCTAACATTGAGTGCCTCCTCTATGAGAGATACTAGACTGAGAAATGAATATAGACTTCTGATTTAACCTTCACAATAATCTGCATATTTTCACTTTACTGCAAGTTAACAGAACATTAGGAATTAGACATCGTGATACATCTTAAGTGATAGCATCCAATTTGTGCTCTTTCTCATAGAGTTTTCATATTGCTCTACCATAACATGCACTTTATTCTCATTCTTTTACACTATCAAGATGAAATAATTAAAATATCTATTTTAACATATATGTTGTTATTGTTGTATTTGTACATTCTGCCTTCCTGGTGTTTAAGTCAATGTACACTGAGTGGCCAGATTATTATGACCACCTGACATTTGTAGGCAAATTAGCTATAATCTCACGCTGAGGTTGCTAGAGGGCCAGACCAAAGCACTCATTCAAGAATGTAAAACTCAGCCCTATTTGGTTACATTTGTTAATTATTTTAACCTGCACATATTCACTGAACAGATGCTATGTGTGAGGTACTTTTCTAAGCACTGGGAATGTATCAGTGAATGATATAGGCAGTAATCAAGTAAACACATTTTATATTTTGAAAACACTAAAACAATGCTTGTAGAAGATTTAAAAAAAAAAGAGTAAGGAGATAAAACATAACGAATTGGATTTCTGGTCAGGAAAGACCGCTTTCTTCATAAAGATCATATTTGGGTAGAGACAGGATATATACAGAGAAAAAAGCCATGTTCTATGGGGAATAAAGGACATGCAATGGCCTGAAGAATGAGTGGATGGAGGAGAGTTTGGAGAACAGTGGAAGATGAAGTTTAGAGGTAGACAGGAGCCAGCTCAGATGTGCAGAGTTTTCTAGGCCATGATTAGGAGTTTGCATTTATTCTGAATGTGGGGTTCTCTGCTTACTCAGCCTGATGGAAAAGCCTCAGTCTGGACCACAGCTAGACATGATTGCAGAGGGGACTTAAGGCCCATAGGCAACTCTGTTTTGGACCAGGGTGACTGGTGTCAGGGACCTATTTATTATACATACTAGAGTCCCAGTGCACAAAATTTGTGCATGAAAGGGGGAGGGGTCCCTCAGTCCAGCCTGCACCCACTCCATTTGGGGACATCTCGGGAATCAGGCCTAAACCGGCGGTCAGACACCCCTTTCACAATCTGGGATCGCTGGCTCCTAACCACTCACCTGCCTGCCTGTCAAATTGCTCCTAACCCCTTTGCCTGCCTGATCACCCCAACTGCCTCTGCCTACCTGATCGTCCCTAAACTGCCCTCCCTTGTTGGCCTGATCTTGCCCCCAACTGCCCTTCCCTGCCATCCTGATCTCACCCCCAACTGCCCTCCCCTGACAGCCTGGTTGCCTCCAAGTGCCCTCCCCTGCCAGCCTGATCTTGCCCCCAACATCCCTCCCTGGCCTGCCTGATCTCGCCCCTAACTGCTCTCCCCTGCTGGCCTAATCACCCCTAACTGCCTCTGCCTGCCTGATTACTCCTTACTGCCCTCCCCTGTTGGCCTGATCTCGCTCCCAACTGCCCTCCTCTGCTGGCAAATTTGGTTCTGATTGGTCAGTTTCTATGCCAGTCAGCATCAAAAGCTCTGCCTCTGAGGCAGCCATTGGCTCCTCACAGTTGACCCAGATTTGGTTCTGATTGGTCAGTTTCTATGCTAGTCAGCATCTCTGGGCCTATCAATGGGGCCTGATCAGAAAAACACACCTGATCAGCAGCCCCAGTGGAGACCTGGAGAGAAATGGAGGCACAACTGTTGGCCAGGCTGGGAGAGAAAGAGAGGCAAGTTCTGATCAACAGCTGCCACAGAGGCTACGGATCAGACCCTGCCTCTCTCTCTGCAGGCCTCTCTCCAGGCCTGATCTGCAGCCCCCTAGACAGTCAGTGCTGGGTTGGGACACCCGCAGCATCCCCAATCTGGTTGAACCTTCTGTGGTTAGGACTCTGGCTCTTTATTATATAGATTACTATCTATTTTTTTTTCCAAACCATGTTTTCCTTTTAATTGACCACTTATTTTATGTTTCTTTCTTGGCTTCTGCTTTGGTAATAAGCAGGTCCCATCTCTTAGGAATATTGTATCTGAACATGCTGAGAAAGAGTCAGTGTGAACACAGCCCCAAACCAGGGCTTTGGAATAACAAGAACAGCAAAACCAAGCTTTTTCTTCATTTATAAAGGGATTGTGATTTGGAGGGTCCAAAGCTCTACTTTCTTAAAAGAAAACCTGGAACTCAGTGTAAAAATGGAAACCGAAATACATCAGAAATGAAGCATAGTACTCCTCATATACTCAAGGTCAAGATGGTTTTTGAGAAATAAGTATCTGATTATTTGGCCTCTTATATTAGGAATGACCCCATTCCAGGATTTTTAAAGGAAGATGATTTTATTTCGATTTCATTTCCCAAACAGGTATAAAATCTACTAAAAGGGAGATAATGAATCAGAAGAAATCAGCTCACTCATAAGAGGCACTTCTAGATAATGATTTTTGGTTGCTGAGAATATGCAGCACATGATTTCAAAGTGGCAAAATTCAGGTCATCTGAGGAGGGAATTCAAAAGTAGCAGCTGCAGTCACTGATAGAATTATGTGACACACACTCATAACCCCATTTACTTTTCAGTGTATATGTCAAGAGACCAAGACCCCTGATCATGAAAACATGTTATTTTGTACATTACAGTGCACAGAATAATAGAGGAAGGACACTTTCTTGGAGAGTGACCCAGAGGCATTTTGCAAAAGGTTCCTATCACTCTGAGGGGGAGGCCTGGAGCCCAGTGCAGCAGCATGGCCTTCATTCACTTGGCATTCCTCTTCTTTGGTTGGTGGCCTCAGCGAGAGCTCTGTCTCTTCTAAACGTTCTGCTGGCTTCTCCTCCTCATTGTCTCGGGAATAGAGGTCCTGGTACTTCTGCATGCACTGCTGCATGGCCCAGAACTGTCTACACAGTCTGATCCCTAGACATCCACCATGCTACAGTTGAAGCAGAAAAGGGGGACTTGAATGGCTCCCCATAGACCACTGGCCATTCCCCCAAGGTGTGAATAGTTCCGGTTTATGTCTCCGTTTGGCAGGATCAATCTATGCTTCTTGAATGGGTCATTGGGATCTTCAGCCACCAGCTCTGCATTGCCTGGAGTTTCATGGTTTTCTTTGGTCACAAGTATGATTGGATCCTTCCCTTCTTGCCGGCAGTTGGCCATGGCTAAAGCCCAGCGCCTAGACTTTGCAGTGGTAGTGCGGTCATTACTATTGATTCCTGAGAGCAAGGCCAAGAAAGCTCACTCATCTAGCCTAAGGAAACTATTACATATACAGGGAGACAAAAAAAGCATGCAAATGTGTAAATCATTATAATTTTATAATACTTACTGGAGGCCTGATGTACAAAAGTCGTGCAAGTGTAAGCCCTCGCAGCCCTGATGCCTCAGCCCTCACAGCCTCCCAGCTGCTGCCTCAGCCCTCGCAGCCCCCTCCTGCCCCCACCCCCTCCCCCACCCCCGCTGCGGCCTCGATTTCATCCAGAAGGTCGTCAGGACGGTCATTTTGCTGTTCAGTCTAATTAGCATATTAGCTCCTTATTATATAGGATATACTGAAAAAACACCTAAATATTCAGCTTTAGAATATAATATATAGTACAAACTCATATATATATATATATATATATATATATATATATTGCTTCTATTAAAATGTTATGTTGCTGATGTTACATGTAAAATGCTTGAGCTTGTGAGATTCTGTCTCTCTTTCTCTCTCTCTCTCTCTCTCTCTCTCTCTCTCTCTCTCTCGGCACTAAACTAGTGACTAAGGAGTGATTTAAATTACTCTTGCTACTTTGTACTAACTTTTATTACTCCATAGTATAAGCACACACCCACATTTAATACAGGAAAAAAATAGGGGCTATAGGGTTTGGCAGGTAGAATGTGCTATGGTTGATCTTAGACAGACAAGATTCAACTGAGGTAAAAGATAAATTAAACATGAGATCTTGGATTTGCAGGTAACTTTAGTTTGTGATTTTCCAAATGTTCCCTGGGATTATCTGATCAGAAAACATAATATATACAAATGCAAACTGTTCAGTGTTTAAAAGAGAAAATATGAGTTCTCATCTACATGAAAAATAGCATTTTTCCCCTTAACATTGCCAGCATTTCTTTTGGTGCAACTCAGAATGAGAGTCTTTTTGACGCCACATTAATCCATTTCATAATATTATACCTTCAATTTATCTTTTGAAATTGACACAAACTTTCTTAACTCTAGCCGAATTCTCTGAAAGCACATCCTGTGTGGCTGCAGGTACCATATGCTAAAGTTTGATTTTATGCTATTTATCACTTCGGTCCCTGACCCCTTTTGCTTCTAATTCTGTGTAGCATAAAGGGGAAGATTTATCTTTATTTACTGAATTGTAAGCTCACAGATTGCCTCTGCCATCCATGCAGGGCAGCAGCGTAGGTAGTCAGTAACCATCAATGAGTGGAGGCTGCTCTGCATGTCTCTTCAATTACCCTCCCCTGGACTTTCTCAATGTCAGCTTTATCTTCATTAAGGTAAAGCTGCCACTTCCCCTTTGCATTTTTGTGAGCTGGGCCCTGTGTAAAAGGAATCGGTGTTTTGTTCTTTATGCTATCTTTGGTGTATTATCTTAGTGTAAAATAAATAAGTAGCTTGCTGAGTGTGTGTGTGTGTGTGTGTGTGTGTGTGAATTACCAAGTTTTGTATTTATAATATAAATGCAACACATGTCTATGAAAAAATGCAAAGAATACAGAACACTATAACAATATAAAGTAATATGGAAAGTAACACATCATCACAGAAATGACATTAAGAGTTCGGCATATACCTTTCAAATAGTATTCTATTTACATAATAACAGAAGTTTGTTTTTTTTCTAAAATGTGATCAGCCTACAGATATTTTCTATTTTTTTTGTACACATTGCGTGCATCCTTCCATGATCACATTTATAGAGCATTTCTCTCTCCCATATCTGAAATAACTATATAGTGTAGTAATATATATACTAGTAGGTCAACATTTCATTTGAAAATTATTATTTTTTGGATGAATGTATATCACTTTGTTATTATCACTTTTTAAAAAATTACACTGCTTAATTCCCAAGATTTTCTAATGGCATTTTCAAAGTAAGTTTTATTTGTTGCCTTTTCTTGTGAAAATAACCATAAAAAATACTTATTTTAGTTTAAAAATAAAGAGAAAAGGAAATGAAACATGGTGCTTCATCTGTGCCAAGGTTTACACTAGGAACCTCAATAATAAATAAATTATTTTTTATTGTCACAACCCTATGAACAAAAGCCATTGGTGGTAAAATATTTATTAAACACCTACCATGTACTTGATGCTGTGTGAATTTTGTTCAGAAATCATGGAAGTTAGATACATTATTGCCATTTTACAGAAGAAAAATAAAATGGATCCAAAGGTTAAAAAGTAAAGGTAACAAATGGTCATGATAAAAATACATAGCCTTTATTCTTTCCATTAAATCATTTAATGTCACCTATTTAAGTGTTGGTAATGAACAGTATTTTACATTTCTCCACAATTTATCTCTCTAAAAATAAAATGTGATAATCCTACTTTAAAGCTTCCAATGGCTTCCAATTCTCTAAAGGATCTAGTTTTAAATTATCGATAATGTTTAAAAGCCATTCAAACCCGTTTGTCACCTGCTTCTCAATACAAACCACCATCAGAACTAGTTTTCACTCACCAAATATGACATATTGTCTCAGCTTTGCATATGCTTCCTCACATGCCACCCTGCGCCTCACTTCTACAAATGGTGAACTTATTTTCATATTTCACATTCCATTCAATTTTCACCACCCCTGGGAAGCCCTCCTGGACTTCCTCAGAGAGAATAATCACTTTCTACTATAAGCTACTAAAGCAACTTGGACATGCCTTCTCCAAAATACATATCATAATAGCATAACCTATCACAGTGCAGGTATGTTTCCATTTCCACTAGAACAAACTTTTGGAAAGTAAGATGTGTGTTTGAGGCTTCTGTTTGTCTTCACCACGGTCTAGCCCATTGACTAGCAAAGAGCCAGTGCTCAAGAAATGAGAGGTAAATAAACATCATGGAAGACGTACTTAAAGTTATATATTAATTTTGACCACAAATATGAAATTACTAAATCTACAAGGATTATCTCCATCAGCTTAAATCTCCATCTTTATGGGGAGTATATTTTTGTACCTTGTGGATGATACTAATTATGACATAAACCTTATCACTTCTGTGGCTTATTCTACTTCAGAGTTGATATGAAAAAAGTGAGAATGCAGGATGGATATCTCTTTTCCTTATAGGACAATAAAAAAGACAAGAGATGCTGCCAGACTTTACTATGATCTTTAGTCCAAATCTCATACAGTATATTATTTTGTTGGGCAAAAGCAGACCCAAACTTCCCTGGCTTTTTTTTTTTAAAGGCACCAGAACCTTCTGTAGCTTCATTATAGCTAAACCTTCTCCACTTATAATTTTCTAGTTCTGGTAAAGCCAACATTGGAAAGCCATGCTAGTGTCTTTTTTCATAGGATTTTGCTGATATTTGAGTGCCTCTGATTCATTTTTAAAAGCACCCTCGTGTTATAATTTTAGAAACAGAGTCTTCCCATGAGATATATAGGAAATTAATTTCAATAATAGCCTATATTTGGAAGTTGTTCTCCTCTTATGAGCAACTTTACTGGTGCAATGCATATTTATACTATCACAAAATTCTTTTCCAATGAAGTATTGATTTCTATAAACTGAAACTCAATATTTTGCTAAAAATAAGATTACATGTCAGTGAGAGAACCCTAACAAAATAGTGGTTAATTACATTATGATGTTAAAACTTCCCACCCTTTATTATTAAATGATTACTATAAAACAACTGCTGTGTTTAAGCATCATATTTATTCAGCATAGCCTTTATTTTAGTGATGTATTAAGCGAAGTAGATGCATACACAGTGATAACACAGGGGAGTCAGTTTGGAAAACTAATCCCTTGAACACAGTCTAGCACGGATTGGAGTTACTTGTTCGAAGATCCTCTATTCACCTATCAAAAATCTAAGACATACCATTTTAACATAAGAGCTCCAGTCCTGGGAGTGCCTTGCTGTTCTTTGACAGTCGGAAAAAACACACGGGGGACCAGAGGGGAAGAACATAGCCTTTAGTACTTACACATGGGGATGACTGATGGCGGGCCAGGGTCTGTCTAGCAGAGGGGAGGGGGAGAGGGACTTGCTTGGAACAGCTTGTGTGCAGGCCAAGGACAAACAGTCTGGTGAGACTTGCTGGCTGTCAAGGGCGTGTGAAGACACAAGGACATGTGAAGGTATGTGCTGCTCTGCTCCTGTGGCTGCTGGCCAGGCGACACAGTCCACTGACTGGGAGGGGGAACTGCGCTACGTCCTCTCGTGGCCCCGCACCACTGATTGGTTCTTCTCTTCCACTTCTGCTCTGTAGGCAGCCGAGTGGATGAAAGCCTAGCTGAGCCATCCAGTCCCCGCTTTCTACCTCTGCATAGAAATCAGTTATTTCATGACTTACTTCCTTTAAGTCTTTGTCAAAGTGCAAAGCTCTCAATGAGACCTTCTCTGGGCCATCCTGTTACAAACTGCATTCCTGGCCTTCTGCTCTCCCTGTTGCGGTTCCCTGCTTTAGTCCCCTGTGCCTCTTATGATCATCCAACATTCTTAAAATCTAACGTGTTGATTGCCTCTCTTCTCTCAACAGAATATAAAGTCCAAGAGGGCAGAGAGGTCCATCTTCAATCCTGTAATCCTATTACTTGACAAATCACCCAATTTTTCTAGATTGAAAGCTTAGCATCTCTTTAAATAATGCCTCTTTGTCACAAACCATATCCAATTGTCTCACAAGTTTTGTGCAATATCTATTGGAATGGTTTTGAAGGTCCATATTATGCATCCCACAGTATTTCAGGCTTGAACTCTAGATATTGCAATGTCTTATTAACCAGTTATATTAAGATTAATTTAGTTGTGTTAGAATCTCCAACCCAACTAACTTACACAAGAAAAGAGAAAATGGATTGGTTTAGTATATCAGTTATGTACTGTCACAATAATGCTGCATCAGAAACAACCATAAAATCTTGGTGGAATACAATGCTAAAGTTTGTTTTGTTCTGTACGTCTGTGAGTTAGGGGAGCAGTTCTGCGGCTATGGACTGGGTCTGGGCAATCTTGGCTGGGCTAGTTTGTGTGTCTATGGGAGGCTGGCAGGTTGGCCACCAATTGGTTACGCTCTTCTCTACTCACTCAGTTTCTCAACCTTCGGCAGGTTGCCCTGGTTTCTTCTTATGGAAAAAGCAGGGCTTTAAGAGAACAAGTTGCCTTAGGTCAGGGGTCAGCAAACCGCAGCTCGCGAGCCACATGCAGCTGTTTGGCCCCTTGAGTGTGGCTCCTCCACAAAATACCATGTGCGGGCGCACGTACAGTGCTATTGAAACTTTGTGGCCCATGCGCAGAAGTCGGTTTTTGGCCTGGGCGAGTCTATTTTGAAGAAGTGGTGTTAGAAGAAGTGGGGGGTGTCGGTCGGTCGGTCGGTTGGTCGGTCCGGCGACGGGAAACGCAGTGCAGGCGGGCTGGGGAGACGCAGTGCAGGGGAGGCGCGCACGATTCATGCACAAGTTGAGCGAGCCAGTCAGTCAGCAGTCTCATTGTGCAGTGGTTAGTGCTAGTCGCATCAGCAAATCGCGCGCGGGTGACAAAAGTAAAGTTTATTAAGTTAATTTTAGGGAACGCTGTGGAGTGAAAGAAGATGTAGTGCCAAGGATTGAGAAAGGTATGTTGAGATGGTTTGGACATATAGAGAGGATGAACGAAAGGAGATAGACGAAACAAGTATACAAGACGAGTGTGGATGGGAGAGTTGGAAGGGGTTGACCTCAGTGAATGTACCTCAATCAGATTGAGGACGTTTTTAGCAAAGGCCAGCTTAGGAGTACCCTAATTAAGTTAATAACAATGTGCCTACCTATATAGTTTAAGTTTAAAAATTTGGCTCTCAAAAGAAATTTCAATCATTAGTACTGTTGATATTTGGCTCTGTTGACTAATAAATTTGTCGACCACTGCCGTAGGCCTCTTGAGGTTCTGGCTCAGAATTAGTATAGTTATTTCTGCCTCATTCTATTGGGCAAAGTAAATCACAAGTCTACCTGAGATTCAAAAGTTGGGGAAATAGATTTCACTTTAATGGAAGGAACTTAAAATTCAAAATTACAAAGGGCACAGGTAAAGGGAGAGGAAGAGTTGGTGCCATTTTTACACTCAATATACTATACTAGCATAAACAAAATTAGGGATGGGACAGTGCTGTTACAGAGAGGATTAGATATGGGAACAGAAGTCTATCAGGAATCAATTTCTCTCTTCCTCTCTTCAACTCTAATCTGCAATTGTCAGGCAGCTATTCCCACAAGGCTGGTTCTAAGGTTGCAAGTCATTTTGTGTTTACAATTAAAGTAAATTCTTCTTCCTCAGCAACAGCTGAAAAAATCAAACCAGGGAAAACCTCTAATTTCTTCTGCTAGGCATAAAAACCTATGTCTGGTCTTTTCTCTGCAGCCAAGGATAAAGGATACTTTAATTAGCCCAACCAAGGTAGGCTAGGGTGCTCTTTGCTCCCAGAATCAGAAAGAAAAAAGGAAAAAGTGCTTTGACTAAAAGGAAGAAGAATGATGGGAAGGCAAAATTAACATGACTGTGGACTGTGTAATTCAGTTCCTTCACATTCTTACTGGGATACTATACAGCATCACTGCGGTTTCCCAAATGACAGATCTCAAGTTATTTCCCCCCTTACAACCAGTGGTCCTTCATTGACTGAAATTAAATACAAACTTTTTAGCCTGTTGTCATGTGTAAAACCTTCTTAATTTGTTATACATGTATCTCTTCAGTCATTTTTATCTGCCTCTTTTTTTTCCCTTGGTTACCCAAAGATATTTTAGCCACAGTGACTTATTTGCCAGGACAGGAATACCCTATGAATTTTGCCAAAGCTTCAATTGCATTTTCTTCATTACCTGGCCCAAACATGTATCTCCAACATTGTTTCTCACCAGACCATTTCAGCACCTGGTAATTTATAATCAAGTCATCCTATATTTCTGTCCCCAAACTTCTAATATCCTTTATGATTCATCCATTTGCGTATGCCCCTTAAATAGAATGTCCTTCCCTTTCTCTTCTTCCATTTGGTATAATCCTAGTTATTGGTTAAGTCATAAGTCCATTATCCTCCTTTCCATGAATCTTGCCTTATCCATAAATGTTTACTAATTGTTCTCCCATAATCCCTATCATATGACATTCTGCTTGCTTGCATTTTTAAAAGTATCTTCTCCCTCTGAGATTCTTTACACTTTTTTTTTTAAATCCTCTGTGCTTAGCATTATGCCTGGACTATACTTGCTAACCAATAATTACCAAATAATGATTTTGTTTATAACAATAGTTCTCAATTTATTTGTTTAAGTGAATAGAAATTTTGATGGATGAATAAAAAAGATACTATGTTGGTATAAAAAATATTAGCAAATCTTTTTGGATAGAAAAATCACTCTGCTTCAATCCTAAGCATTAGAATAAAGATGAGTTCTTTAAAATGTTCAATCTCCTTCAAAAACTCTTGAAAACATGTGAATCTAGAAGTTCAAAACTAATTTATCAACTTTTTCTTTAAAATTTCATTATTGTATTAGTTCTAAATTATTCTCTCCTCTTGTACAAAAATGGTGTGACTATCTTTTGAAATTAAATATCTGATGTTTCCTCCTTGGACTAATTCAAATGTATCCTCTTTCTAAGCCGAGATAGATGCATTTTTACTTTGTTCTGTAAAACCATCCATGCTAGTGATAAATGAGCAATGTCGTGGTTACATTTGTTCTTATCTCTTTTGAAGCAGAAAATCTGGCAGTCTCTTATCTAAACTTAACAAGTGGAGATAAACCTTGATAAAAAAATGTTTCTGGACTGCCATCGCTTTTAGCAAGAGTAAACTATTTAAACTAAAAGCAGCTGTTTGATTTTTCGAAAAATAAATCTAAAAGTAAAATTTCCTCTAAAAAAATGGCTTATAATTCAATGTAACTTTCAATCATGTGCAAAAGCAACTGTATTGCACATTTATCATGTATAAATGTAAGGCAATTTTATAAATTAAGCTATTTTGGCTTTAGAACTGAGGCAGTTATTGAAATAATGTCCAGTCCAGGCCATTAATATGATCAAGGAAGCGCTGCTAATCTGTAGTGCAGGTTCTTAAGCTTAGAAACATCTATATTTTATTTTTGTAACAATTGGTAAATTCATTTGCTGGGTTTCAACTTTTGTCCCAGCAACTGGGAGTTTCTCCAGAAAGTTCTTAAGAGTGGATCTTGGCTCCTAATGGAGGAAGGCAATTCAAGAGTGGAATTCCTGTTCCCTTTTAGAAATGACTGCAAAAAGATAAAGAAATACATGGAAAAAAAAAAAAAAGATAAAGCCTAACAGTGAAGAAGGAAGCAAATAAACAAATATTTCTGCATTGTAAGAGAATAGAAGTGTATGTTTTATTTTTTTAAATATACTTTTATTGATTTCAGAGAGGAAGGAAGAGGGAGAAAGAGATAGAAACATCAATGATGAGAAAGAATCATCGATTGGCTGCCTCCTGCACACCTGCTCTGGGGATGGAGCCCACAACCCCGGCACGCGCCCTGACTGGGAATCGAACCGTAACCTCCAGGTTCATAGGTTTATGCTCAACCACTAAGAAATGCCGGCTGAGCAGAAGTGTATATTTTAAATTTGAAAATTGTCACCTCAATTTGTCACTCATTTTGCTCCAATTAGCTCACTGATCTGACTTCCCTGAAAGTATTACAGGCACAAATTGGGTCTGTATTTTTTTCTTTAATGCTTATCCCTTGGGATGTTTTTGTACATTTTGTTTCCTGTGCACATAATAGGCTGATCTATATTAATAAAAGCCTAGGCGATCCTCACATGATGCTCTCATGTCATCACAAGATGGCCACCACAAGATGGCCACCAGGGGAGGGCAGTTGTGGGCGATCAGGCCGGCAGTGGAGGACAGTTGGGAGCAACTGGGTCAGCAGTGGAGAGCAGTTGGGGGTGATTGGGCTGCCAGGGGAGGGCAGTTGGGGGCAATCAGGCCAGCAGGGAAGTGGTTAGGGGGCAATCAGGCAGGCAGGCAGGTGAGCAGTTAGGAGCCAGCAGTCCCAGATTGTGAGAGGGATGTCCGACTGCCAGTTTAGGCCCGATCCTGGTTTAGGCCCGATCCTGCAGGGATCGGGCCTAAACCGGCAGTTGGACATCCCCCAAGGGGTCCCAGATTGGAGAGGGTGCAGGCCAGGCTGAGGGACACCCCCCATGCACGAATTTCATGCACTGGGCCTCTAGTCCTATATAATAAAAGCCTAATATGCAAATTGTCCCCTTGATCAGGAGTTTGACCAGGAGGTCAACCAGGGGGTGAGGCCTGCTGGCCAACCATGGGGAGGCCCCGGCTGGTGGCAGGCAGGTGCTGGGGGAAGGGAGACCCTAGCTGTCAGCCAGCAGCCACGAGGGACCCTACCCATGCACGAATTTCATGCACTGGGCATCTAGTATATAATAAAATATAATGTGTGTTCAAGTTGTTTTATTAACAGAACTGTCCATTTTTTCCTTCCTCCCTTCCTTCCTTTCTTCCTTCCTCCTCCCTTCCCTCTCATCCTTCTTTCCTTCTTTTTTTCCCTTTATCAAAGCAAAAAGAAACATCACCACAATTGAGCAAAACTTATTTTCCTTTGTAGATAAATTAGTATAAATATATGCATATACTTTGACTAAATCGTATTAAGATCAATTGGTAAATTAAGTCTACTTGCCTGAAAATGTTCTTCTGTGAATGAATCTCAGTACCAAGGAATCGTTCCTCTGTCCTTTCAGAGAATGTTAAGTCACCATGTTTGACTTCCAAGTTCCTGTAGTGCTTCCTAACTCTTTCACCTTTGGCTTGAAGATATACATTTTATCTTTAACTTCAAAGTTTACTTTAGAATTAGAGTTAAATTTGAAATGTAAGGATTCTGCCCTGTGCATGTCAACAACTAAGTTCTATTTCTGTGGTTTCTTGGGTAAATTCAGCTGTCTTACTAACCAATCTTCTTCATAGTTGCTATAATGATTCAAGATAACAATTTGCCTTGTCTTTGTTCTGTGAGAACTACAATCTCTGAATAAGAGTTTATATCCACTTTAAAATTATGAAATATTTCCCTTGGCACAACCATTCATAGTAATGATTTTTTGAACCCCAAATATTAGTGGCAACAGAGACCTGTGTGAGGATAGGACACTTTGATTCAGTAAGACTAGTGGAGGCAATTGAAATCTGACTGGGGGCAATTAAATTATGCAAGGGAGATAAAAGCCAAAATCATTCCTTAAAGGGGGGTTTTCAAAATTTAATGTCACCAAGACTAAGCTTTATAAGTAAATCTCCTTGTTAAATTGTGACATGCAAAAAAATAATAATAATGAATTTGATTTTTAATATTCTACCTCCATACTTTGAATAATCACACTCTCAAAAGGTATTAAATACATGCCACTTCCTTCACAAAAATAGAGATCTTGGTAGAGGAAACTTGCAAGTGAACTATAAATAAATTATAAGTAAATATAGTTTCAGAAAAAGTTTTATCTAGCCTAAAGGATTGCTCTGCTTTCCCTTAGTCCTTCAAACCAGATACATAGAATAAGTGTACTTTGTGAATGATATATTTGTTTGCCTTGTTTTGCCTTAATTTTAAGGAAATGTATAACCATTACTTATCGCTTAATTTTGGTAATTATTAGTTTATCTAAGTTTTGACAATTCCTATGTCTGTGGTCTTAAATTTATTTTTAAATTTTGTAATTTTTTTTATCTTTTCCTGTATATGTAACTTTATTCTTCCCAAAATATTATTGGAAGACAGTGGAGTACATGCATCATAAGTAAATTAAGATGAAAGAAATAAATTAGTGCATTGTGAAAAATAAATGGTACAATGTAATACATACCAATATTATTAACAGAATCATAATTACCAATCTGTGAAACTTTAACCTTGATTTTAAGGGAGGAGAGAGCCTGTCTCAAACGTTTAAAATTATAATTAGTATTAATTGTTGGATTTTATGTTAATAATTAATATTTGGCAAAAAGGGGAGTAGCTGCCTTTGTCAATATATTTATGAGATAAACATTTGTGTGGAGGAAGAAATCAGTACTGCCTGTTGAGAGTTTAGTTTGTGGTGTAAATGTCACATAAATATTTAACAAAAGGAAACCCGAGGTCTCCTGTGGACTTACATTTGCTACTGAAGAGCCACAACTCACATGCATCACGTGTCTTTTCTTCACATATGGCATATCAGAAAAGAATGTTTAAAAAAAAAGTAAAAAATGTAAGTTCCTAACCAACATTAAAATTGCGTGTATATAATAATACAAGTATGTCTCATTAAAGGACCCTGGAAAAATATCTGGAACACATATGGAATAAGACAGCTGTTCTGTTGCTGCAAGGTTAAACAGATTTATAATATCTCCACTATACTCCCCACATGTTAATATCAAGAACTTCTAGGAGTGATTAATATTAAGGACATTAAAAAGAAAACAAGTGTGTCTTTCTTTGAAAAATCAGATTTTGCACATAATTTTTGAATTGACTAAAAGTGTAAGAGCATGTAAGTAAGAAATATTATTTTAGGCAATCCTAAAGAATGCTTTAAACAAATCCAAATGAGAAATGGAAAGTGTTAAAAGATTTCAACTACTTTCAGAGTCATGCAAAAAAAAACCAGTTGTTTCTCTTTATAAGTTAGATTCCTTAACATTCTCTCCCAACAGTCCTATAAAGAATATGAAGAAAGCAAAACTGAATTTAGAAACCTGAATGAATTGCAGTCTGAGAAATGCAACTTTGAAAGCAATTATACCTTAGAAATCTACATCATTATAAAGTTAGACTATTTATAGTCTCTCTCTTCCTCTCTCTGTCCAACTCTGTCTCTGCCTCCTTTTGTCTTTTTGTCTTTCTCCCCCTCTCTCTGTATTTCCAGTCCCTGGGTTTGTTATTCCAAAAGGATTCAAGACAACTTTTATGTAAATACATGAAACTCAGCAAAATAACTGTCAGCAAAATAACCAGGAAAACAGAAAATGGTCTAATCATGTTTTAATAAAGTGAACTTAATAGAAGACATTGTTTATACAGGTGATAAGTTAGGGGAGAGACCAAATAAGGGACAGTGAGGCAACACAGAAATTAACAACAGCAGGAAGCAGCTGCCATCCGCAGCTGAAGGGACCTGGTGATGAGGCTGTGTTGGTGGGACATAAGGATTGAAGTCTCCTCATAGGAGCTAGACCTACTGCAGGTCTGTCTGGCAGGAACCAGGGCCACAGGGAAGATGCACTTACTGACTGCATCTACAGAGAACAGAGAGAGGGGAAGAAGTACTCTGGCTTCTCCCATCCTCTGGACCCCATTCAGTCTTCCAAAAGTGCCACTCCTACGTTGAACACAATGGGACACCAGCTGAGGTCATATTAAAGTTGATTCATTATAAGTAAGCAGATAATTTTACTATTCATTTTTAAAAACAGATATATTGAAGGCTGCATTTATTAATTTAACCTAGCTGTTTTGTGAAACAGTGTATGTTAAAGAATGTTTTAAGTAATGTACAAATATTAATTAATTTAATATACCATACTAACCTAACAGGTAAGTTCTAATACAGCCCCTATTTTATAGATAAGGACACAGAAATAAAGTAAACTTCCCAAGACTGCACAGCTAATGAATAATGGTATTAAACCCAATATGGACCATAATGACTGGAGGAAACAAATGCACAAGAAGGAATTTGCAGTAGAGAAAGAAGTAGTTTACCAAATAGGCGAAAACCCTGAAAAAGAAGAAAAAAATGCCATAGAAAAGAAAGTGCATATTTCAGCTATTAGTGAAGAAAGTTTATTTTCTTCAATCCTCAATGTTTTTAGGTTGGCCAAATAATTAAATCTGCATGAGACAGGGTAACAATAGAAAAAAAAATCAAATTTAATCACATACATATGTATAGGAATCCCACATAGGACAGGTTCAGGAACAGGAAGTTAAAAGGAGATATATATGGCATTCTGAACTAAGGTTGAGGTAAGGTGCCTTGGAATTCCAAAGAGTCACTGTAGGATGATAAGAAGAGCAGATGTTCAGTAATTAGAAGTTTGTCCTGCTCTGCAAACAAGTCATAAAAAGTTATTTCTGGTTATAATGCTTATTATAGGCAAGGCCCCTAATTTAAATTCTTCGAGGGAGAGATAAAAGTTTCTTGTGAACCTATAGGGTCTTGATTATCTTCAACTCAAAATAACATATTTACTAATGTGACACATTTTGGGGAGGTCTGTTCTGAATCCCTACAAAAGGAAACATTAAGGTTTACTGAATAAGTTACATTTCACACTAAATCTGGATAACTGTGCCATTTTATAGGAATGAAATTGCTACTACCTCTGAATACATTGGCATTCTTAGCATTGTAATGTAGATAAACCATTAATTATGTGCTACTATTTTACCACTTTGGCCCATCATGCACTGCTATATCATAATTACATAATATATGGTTTGCCCTTAATCCAGATCAACTGCTTGCCAAAGCAAAAAAGGATCCAGACTTGACCAACAAAATTGAATAGCTCTACAAAGGTACTTGGAATATAATCTTGAGTTCTTTAACATAATGTTTATCAAAAGGAACTGAACAGTGGCTGATATCTCCAGTCCATAAGTGTTAGGGTTGCCAAAGGAGGAACACATGAGGCCAAAAGGGATAAAGAATTATACTAGTAAATTCATTATTACATCTGCTGGCAGGAGGGCTGAGACCAAAATGGAATCAGCGGGACAGAGTAGGGGGAGTGGGATATTTATGTCACTTGTAAAGGTCAGTCAGAGTAACCAGTTGGACCAGGTGCAGGTGGGGGCCAGGTGGGCGGTCCACTGGATACTGGGTGAGATGGTTCACTGGAAATCGAAGGCTGTTGATCATGAAACCTACACTGAAAATAACTGGAAAATCGCTGGGAAGGGCAAGAATATACCAAACATTCCAGGGAGGGGCAAGAGCCCCAAGCAAGGCATAATGGAGCACAAGAATGTGCCTAACAATATGCTTTTCTAAATCTGCACAAACAATATTTTGCAGCAAAAAAAGTAAAGGTTTATTAATTAAGAAAATGGAGACAAACCCAGAGCCACAGTTGAGCTCTTCCTCTAGGACCTAGCTCCCTGATGGTTTCTAAGGGATGGGTTATACAGAGAGAAAAAAAATTAATCATGGCAATTTAGGGAGTTAGGGTCATGATCTCTACTGATTGGTTGGTTCTAGGGTGTAGTTGATCATTGCATCTGGTAGTGATGTCAACCTTGGTATCATCCTGCCTGTTGGTGGTCCATTCTGCTTTTCTGGGTGTAGAGCTAAAACACATCCAAGGCTAAAAGTGGATTTCTGTGGTCAACATACCCAAAGCTTTGTTTCCAAGACTATTATATACTGACCGGAAACAAATTGTCCTGAGGGCTTAATGATTGGGGAGTGGATGTGCAAAGATGGAGGGAGGCAAGTGAGTCACAGTGCAGGATGAGGCCAGTTTGAATCAAAAGAAAAGAAAAGAGAAAATCTCATATTAAAGAAATGAAGTTTCTGTGTGGTTACAAGTCTGTCCCTGGATTAATTTAGACTCTAGGTGATCAGAGGACAGTGCTTAGATCTGATTAGGGTGCATTTTCTCCTTGGAAAAGCTTTCTCTAAAATGCTTCTTATGTAACAGTATTTGTTTAGATTGAAAAACATTGTAAGGAATGAGTTTCAACACTACAATGATTTTCACAACAGTGTTGTGAAAGAGAAAATTATAGGCCCAAAATCACATTGCTTATGCTAAAAGCCCAGGATAGCAAACCTAGATTTAATACCTAATCTAATTGCAGTTTCAACCTCTCCCAGAAATGTAGTCTTAATCAACCCGCCTGGAATTCTCAGGTTAAACACCAGCAGGTAATCTGTCACTTGGGCCTCTCCATCTTCCCCTACCCTTCACCCCATAAAAAAACAAAAAAGGAGCAATATACATGGTAAAAACCCATTTCCTTTCCTCCAAAAGAATATATAATGCTTTTTTTTTCTTTTGTGAATTGCTCACTCTCCCCATACTTCTTCCTTAAAAAAAAAAAAAAGAAAGAAAGAAAGACAAACAAACAACAACAAAAACTTCCATTCTGTACACTCCCTGGAGCACCCTTCTGGTTGCTAGATGGGAGGCTGTCCATGAATCGTTTAATAAAGTCAATTCTATCTTCAAATGTACACAGTGGGCTTTTCTTTTTCAACTGTGTGCATTACTTTAAACTCTATCTTCTTTATTAGAACACTTAGAGCAAATTCAATTCTGGTTTTGTCATCAGAAAAGCTCTGCCTCATCTGAGTAATTTCTTACGTTATAAACTACATGGCTACTTTTATGTCTCTCTTTGATTTGTTAGGTAGCTTAAAAAATGGCTGCCTCCATTTATCAAGCTAATATGCTTTTGAAGCTGAGTTTTGTTTATGTTTTATGTTTTATGTTGGTCTCAGCTCTGGGCGAGGAATGCCTGGGGTACTCTTGTAGGCCATACTACTGTGGCCAACTCCCACGGACGTTTCCCTAGTGGGAGACAATGTTGTGGCTGGACCAGCCCTTGTGGTTCTCATTATGGTTGCAAGATGCACCTCAGCAACAACTATCAGGGAGCTTTAAGAAAACAAGTTTTATTACTCATAAGTCCTGCAGCATTCCCAGGACCACACAGTGAAGTCACGGGGAGAAAGAGAAAATGAAAGATGGACAGAGGAGAGAGAGAGAGAGAGAGAGAGAGAGAGAGAGAGAGAGAGAGAGAGAGAGAGAGAATACCTGAGGTTCTGCTATATACTGGCCAGACACGAACTGTCCTAAGGTCTTAATGATTTTGAGGGTTCACTCTTTATTTGTAAATTTAAAACAGAACAAGAATTAAAGCATGGGAAGGGAAGAGCAGGTTCATTCAAGTAGTTAGCTATTTAGGTCACTCAGGGCTTCCTAAAAGGAAAACTTCATTGGGTGGAGCAGCCTGGCTCTTTTTCTAGTTTTATAGCTGGAAGTATGTTTACTTGAGGTATAGATCTTTGAAATGTATGCCGCAGGGATCAAAAACTTAATGTCAGGCACTTATGTTATAATAGAAAAAGCTAACCTTCAGGCACTTAAGCTACATTATACTAACCTCACCTTTGCTCACTATTCCTAGTATGTTGCTATCATTGTCTTCCTTAGGAATTCTCTCCCATACACTCTATGGAGGAGATGGTTCATAAGTCTCAGCTGAAGGCCAGGGTTGTGTTTCAGGCATCTTCCCTCTTATTAAGCCCTGAGCGCCAGTGTTGTCTCTGTAGCACTATGTTACTGCTAATTTTTTGCTTAAGCTTTTTAGCCTCTGATGCTTGAGGCTTGGCTTCCTGGCCATTTACCATTTACAAATAGGGATTAGGAAATGCCTCCAGAAAAAGCAGTTCAAAATTCTATGCTTCTTTCCCTATTGTTTTGTTTTGTTTGGTTTCAGATATAACTTGTAGTTATTATAATTTATACAGCTAGTTTATACTTATCAACTCCATTTTTGCCTATCTCCTCTCCTCAGGCTTCCCAAAGTGCTAAACTCCTGATCAGCCTGCATAAATTACCTATACGCAAATGCCTTGGGTTGAAAATCAGTGAAGAATTTGGGGCTTACTTTAATGTTTTCCTGTCTCAACAACCTAACCCCTTAAGTCCCACCTGCCTTTGCTGTTCTTTTAAACCCTTCTAATAGCTATTTCTTAATATTATATACATTTTATGATTACTATTCTCAGAAACAGAATTTGTTTCTTGCAAGCTATTCTTAACTACTGGATGGATAAGACAAAAAAGCATTCATTCATGTCTCATTCTCTGAAAACTACCAAATGTATAGTTAAAATGTGACTGAGCAGGGTGCTATTTTGTTAGCTTATATTCAACACAAAAAGAGCGTAACATTTGTAAATATTTAACAAGTATTATTGAGGGACTACAATGGTACTCAGAGGTTGAAAACTCTTCTAAATTGGAAATACAGAACTGAACAAAACAGGCAACTGTCAGCCAATTGGAATTTACAGTCTGGTGAAATGGAACAGTCACAATAGAAATAGAAGAGAGAAAGATTTTTACTAATTTTTTAGAGAAATTTTGTAAAGTGATTATAAATTCATATTACAAGGTTAAATATATGTTTCCTATAAGAACTGAGAAAAATCCATGATAATCTAGCTATGGGCTTTCATAGGTCTCTGCCACAACAATTACACAACTTCTAGAATTGCAGCATTTGACTTCTAATTTTTTCTGAATGTCACTGAAATTTAGTAAGTTTATTTTATGTTATAAGTCACACTTGTATTCTTTCATAATGGAGAAAAAATATGTTGGGGGATGGGTGAAAAAGGTGAAGAGATTAAGAAGTATAAATGGGTGGTTACAGAATAGTCATGGAGATGTAAAGTACAGCATAAGGAATATAGTCAACGGTACTACAGTAATAATGTATGGTATCGGATGGGTAGTAAGGTTTATGGGGTGATCACTTATTAAGTTATATGATGTCTGATTACTGGGTTCTACATCTGAAACTAATATAATAGTGTATGTCAACTAATTGAAAAAATAATTTATAGTAAAAAAATGAAACTTATCAGGATTTTGAGAAACATATGAAGTTGTAATAGTCACTTTTCTCATTTAAACCCATTTGTAATAATATTTTCTGGGTATTTTAAAAGAGTTTTTGTTTTATTTTGTAGCTATTTTACCACTAAAGATAAAGTTTCTTTTTTTATTGTTGACACTATTACGGATGTCCCCCATTTTCTCCCTTTGCCCACCTCCTCCCAACTCCTGCCACCCTTCTCCTGGCCTTCACCACTCCGTTGTCTATGTTCATGGACTGTGCATGTTTGTTCTTTGACTACTCTCTTCACCTTCTTTCATCCAGTCCTCCCACCCCCCTCCCCTTTGACCTCTGTCAGACTGTTCCTGTATCTATGCCTCTGGTTCTATTTTGTTTGTCAGTTTATTTTGTTCATTAGATTCCACATATAAGTATGATCATATGGTATTTTTCTTTCTCAGATTGGCTTAGTTTGCTTAGCATGATACCAATTTCCAGGTCCAAGTGCCCAACAGTAGATGAGTGGATAAAAAAGCTATGACTTCTAAGTTTTGCTTGCTGGCTCAAATATGGAATTTGCTCTTTGGATTTTTGTTTAGGGTTCACTCTGCTCACATTAGTTGCTTTCGACTATTATGGATCCAGGTTTCAACTCACATTCAATACTATACTAGCATGGTCAAATTTCTGGTGAACTAACGTTGAGCATTGAATTTTGGCTCCACTAGCAAGAGAGCTAACCTCTAATATGATACAGAGGGTAAATAAGGCAGAACTTATTTTTTTTAAAATTGATATTTACAGAGTGGAAGAGAGACAGAGAGAGAAAGACATTGAATGGCTATCTCCTGCACTCACCCCAACTGGAGATTAAACCCCAAACCTGCTGGTTATAAGGGATGATGCTCCAACCAACTAAGCTACCCCAGGCCAGGGTAGGGCAGAATTTCTTAACTTGAGATCTCTGAATCCTTGAGGGTCCATTGCATTTGCTTTATGTGATTGTTAGTTCTACAAAGTATATAAACAATATCCACATTCATATGCATATATTAGTATATTTGCTTTTGGGGTGAAGGGCCTGTATTTTCCATACGCTGGCAGTAAAAACTGTCTGTGATAGTAACCTAGCTGTCTTTCACATATGTCCCTCACCCAAACCTAATCAACAGTCCACCATTTTGAATTCTAAATCATGAGTAACTCTGAGTTCTGTCCACTCTCCAATATCTTCGGTGTCGTCATCCAAGTCTAAGCCAGGATTATTACACCAATAGAAAACTTTAATAAATGCAATAAGTTCCTTGACTTCAACCCCCAATGAACCCAGGGTATTTCTAATAAAAAATGATCATGTTGCTCCTTTCTTTCCTTAAAAGTTTAGCGTTGTTTATGCCATTTTAAAATGCACTTAGAATAATGTAGATTTAAAATAACATTAAATCCTTAGTATCACCCAGCAGTCAATCTAGTGAGACTGTAAAACTCCTTGGCTAATAAAACAGCTGCTGGAGTCACTTCAAGTCATAGCTCTGCTGCTTACTATGAAATTTTGGGCAAGTTATTTACTCCTCTGTGCCAAGTTTCTTTTTCTATATGATGGGGATAAAGATGTATCTACATGGGATTGCTGTGAAAATTAAGTAGGTTTAAATAACAGTAGACTTAGAACAGTACCTAGGAAGCTCCCAATAAATATCTTAATATATATTAAGTTTTGCATGATATAATTCCTGCCTTCATCTTCATATTTATCTCACATAACATCCCAAAACCCTGCCTACTGAACAGCTTTAACTCCAGTCTTACTGGCCTTTTTACAGCTCTGTAAATACCTTGAGATAATTATTCCTTATTCTTATGCATACCTGCTTTTCACAAGATCTTCACACTTACTGTTCTTTTACTTCAGAAAGTAGGTTCACTGACTGATTTTAGACAACTTTAGGTTTTATGAATTGTTCTCATCATAGCTCATTAAAAAGATGTGATTGTAATTATTTTCAATAATTGTTGACTTGATTGCTCACTAAGTTGAATGTCCCATACTGAAATCTTTTGAACAGATTTTCTTCATCTTTCTTTCACCAGCACATATAATATATAGCACATATTAACTACCCAATAGTTTTTGTTGAATTATTATACTGAAAGAACAAAAGAGATCCTGAAATCCCCTAAATCATAAAAAACACAGATATGAGAGAGCTGATGATAATGTATTTGGGGAAATTGTGCTCAAAGATCGGGTGGGACCACTGAGGATTGCTCAGAAGAGATGATACATTTCTAAGGTAAAGACAACTCACCAAGTTCCAAAAATAGAAAACCAAAAGCTGGGATTAATACCAAGGAAAATTTAGCTAAAATAAATAAATATCAAACACAATTTTGTCAAGTATGAACTGTACTAAATTTGGGTACTATGTTTAACATAATTAATACAATGACCCCCCCCCCCCCCAGCACATCTATTGAGAATCCTTCATGTACTTAGTCTTCCTAGTCTGGTTTCCTTTCTACCTGCCAGCACCCCCACAGAGATATTTTTCACCGTACTAAGTTAATTCCTTTCCTCCCAAAGAGTCTCAAAACCATAAGAAACCACAAATAGGCATGTATGTTTTTGAGACTGAAGGTTTGCCAAAGAAAAGTATTCAAGCCAAATCAAACTTGAAACTCTAATGCTTTCACACTTAAAACATTGCAGTTTCATGGTAATGCAATGTCCAAGAAAACCACACACATTAAAAAAATTTTCAACACTTCGTGATGTTAAAGGATAAATAAATGAAACATAACATTTTGATTAAACTGGAAAGCAAATAAAATCAAAGTACAATTTTTCATCTTAATTACTTTTTCTAATTTACAAAAATTTTAATATTTTAAGCTTAAGTAAAACTAAGATGTAAAACATAATGTATGGTACAGAATTTTAAACTGATAAATGCTAAAGTAAAGTATGCATAAGAAATATTATAAAGGCTATTTGAAGGGAAGATTATTTCAAAGGTAAAAATAAACTTTTTTGTGCGAAGTCAACGTACATAATATAATTAATTTTTTTGCAGTCTGTTTTTACTTTATGGTAAACAAAGACTTCCCAATTTTTTAAGATATTGTAGAGTTTTTATGTCTGTCTTCTTCTCCAATAAGTAGTTTTGAAATTATATAGATGTTCTTTTTTATTGTTGTTTCTTTTATTGAGCTTAATATAAAAATGTGTGATCAGAGTGTATTTTATTTTTAAGTTTATTAAGTGCTAACTCTGTGCACCTCCTATGCATTAACTCATTCCTCAGCAACTCCTACACATGAACTCATTTCTTCTTCAGAACAATACTGTATGATTTATGTACTATTATCGAATCAATTATACAGATGGGGGGAAAAAGGCACAGAGATGCTGAATAAATTTTTGACATTTACACAGTTTTCAAGGGGCAGGATTGAGATTTAAACCTTGGCAGGTGTGAGGTGATACATCATTGTTGTTTTAATTTGCATCTCTCTGATGATTAGTGATGTTGAACACTTTTTCATATGTCTCTTGGCCAATTGTATGTCCCCTTTGGAGAAGTGTCTATTCAGGTACTCTGCCCATTCACACTCATGTTTATGAATTTTAAACACATATGATCAAACTTGAATCTGTGAACTTGATCAGAAATAGGCTCCCTAGAATTTCTAGCCATCTGTTTCCCTATCCATCTAAATCAGTCGGATTCTCATTACAGAGAAACTCTCTTAGCTGGGGTCATCAAGTCCTTCCTAACTGCCAGATCTCCTGGATGTCTTTCTGAATTTAACTTGTTTTACATAATTGCCATAATTAAGGTTATTACTCACTTCTTTGCTGAATCTCTCTCTCTCTCTCTCTCTCTCTCTCTCTCTCTCTCTCTCTCTCTCTCTCTCTCCCACTCCCTTCTCTCTCCCTCTGTCACCAATGGCTGCTATGACATCAAATTTAATGGTTCAACTCTATATCCTCAACTCTATCTATATTGATTTCAGAGAGGAAGGGGGAGAGGGAGAGAGAGATAGAAACATCAATGATGAGAGAGAATTATTGATTGGCTACCTCTTGCATGCCCAATACTGGGGATCGAATCCACAACCTGGGCATGTGCCCTGACCAGCAATCAAACCTAAACCTCCTGGTTATAGGTCGACACTGAACCACTGAGCCATGCCGGCCAGCTTCTTCAGCTTTTTGACAACATTTATCCATATTTCTTTTTTTATTTTAAAAACCATAAGTATTTTCTATTTTGGTGTGGACTTAGAACTACTTAAAGCAGTGATGGCGAACCTTTTGAGCTTGGTGTGTCAGCATTTTGAAAAACCCTAACTTAACTCTGGTGCCGTGTCACATATAGAAATTTTTTGATATTTGCAACCATAGTAAAACAAAGACTTATATTTTTGATATTTATTTTATATATTTAAATGCCATTTAACAAAGAAAAACAAACCAAAAAAATGAGTTCACGTGACACCTCTGACGCGAGTGTCATAGGTTCGCCATCATTGATTTAAAGAGTGGCTTTTTTTTTTCTTCTTCGGTCCATCTTCCTTATTCTCAAGATTTTAACTAACAACCCTATGCTGATTTTTATGTCAGGTATTTATTTCTGGACATGATCTCTATTCTAATTTCTAGAAAAATATTTATGCATGTTACCTAGTGAATAACTACTTGCATGTCTCACATGTAACTCAAATCATCATTCACTGCTCTTTCATTTTTCTCAATCACATATCCAGTATTCTTTTAAAAAATATATTTTTATTGATTTCAGAGAGGAAAGGAGAGAGATAGAAACATCAATGATGAGAGAGTACCACTGATCAGCTGCCTCCTTCATGCCCCCTACTGGGGACCAAACCTGCAACCTGGGCATATGCCCATGACTGGAATCAAATCTGGGACCCTTCAGTCTTCAGGCTAACACTCTATCCACTGACTAAAACTGGCTAGGGCTCAATTATATATCCAGTATTCTTTCTGCATTTCCCATCTAATGAAGTGGCAAGTCTCACCCTTTTCATCTCACATAAGATTAAAAAGCTATCTCATTTTGTTCCATTTGTCTTGGTATTGATTTATCTTAGATCCTCATTACCTATCACTTGAGTACTTGTATCAGCGTCCCATGTAATTTGTGCATTGGATTGTACCCCTCAACACTGCAGTACACTTAAGTCACTGAGTTTAAAACTCTGATTCTTAGGATATATTCCTAGAAGTGGGATCACTGGATCAAATAGCAGCTTCATTTTTAATTGTTTGAGGAAACTCCTCACTGTTTTCCATAGTGGTTGCACCAGTCTGCATTCTCTCCAGCACTGTACTAGGGACTTTTTCCTCCACATCCTCGCCAGCACTTGTTGTTTGTTGATTTATTGATGATAGCCATTCTGGCCAGTGTTAGTGTTGTTTTAATTTGCTTTTCTCTGATGATTAGTGATGTTGAACATTTTTTCATATGACTCTTGGCCATTTGTATGTCCTCTTTGGAGAAGTGTCTATTTAGGTACTCTGCCCATTTTTAATTGGATTGTTTGTTTCCCTTTTATTGAGTTGTATGAGTACTTTATATATTTTGGAAATTAACCTCTTATCCAATGTATCATTGGTAAATTTGTTCTAAGAATCTGAAACACCAACCAGAAAGAATATATGCACTCTATGCTCATAGCAGCATTATTTACATTAGCTAAGATCTGGAAACAGCCCAAGTGCCCATCAGTAGATGAGTGAATAAAAAAGTTGTGGTCCATTTATTTACACAATGAAATACTGCATGGTCATATAAAAGAAGGAACTCACCTTTTGCCACAGCATGAATGGACCTGGAGATTATTATGCTAAGTGAAATAAGCCAGTCAAAGAATGACAAATATCACATGATCTCATTTATATATGAAATCTGATGAACAAAATAAACTGATGAAGAAAATAGAACCAGAGGCATGGAAATATGGAACAGACTGAGGAATCTCAGAGGGAAGAAGGAGGGGGAATAGGAAGAGATTAACCAAAGAATTTATATGCATATATGTATTGCCCAGGAACACAGACAATAGGGTGGTGAAGGCCTGGGGCTTGGTTGGAACTGGGTGGAGGGGGGTAATGGGGGGGGAGGGACATCTGTAATACTCTCAACAACAGAGATAAAAAAATAAAACCCCACATCTGACAATATCAACGCTTTAAAAAAATTACCTCTTAACAAGCTGCTCAAGGTACATCCTCTGTCATGCCCTTCCTCACACTTCACTCATTATTTGAACTCTCTCTTTTTCACATAGGCACGCACACTCATAACACACACACACACACACACACACACACACAGAGGAGTGCATGTACTATGTCATATCCTACTTCTGTGCCTTTTTTCATACTGTTTCCTCTCCTTGGAAGGGATTTCCTTTCATTTCTAGTTTGCTTAGAACACACAGTTCATTTAAACGCAGCTCTTGCAGTATTTCCTCGGGGAAGAGTTTTCTGATTTTTTAAAAGATTTAATTAAATAATTTCCTCAATACCAGTCTTTCTTGCCTAACTTACCATAGTAGATTTAAATTAATTTTGCCTCTTCATTTCCCATGTAACTGTAATTTCCCTTATGTAAAATTGGTATCTTATTCATTTTTCTTTCCCTAAACAGCCATTTAGTAGGTAGGTAATGGTCCCTTAATAAGGATTTACATCTTTAATTGAACAAACATATGTTTTATATATCTGTCAGGAAAAATACATAATTGAAGTGTTTTCAGACTTAGATTTTTTAATGTGGTATGATAATTAGAATAATCTTTATTCTTATTAATTGTTCTTTGTTGAAAAGAGATATTTTAATCATAGTATATCATTTGCCTTATGGGAGGTGATACTGTAAAATTCAAAGTAAAGTGAAACTGCCCTAACCGGTTTGGCTCAGTGGATAGATCATCGGCCTGCAGACTCAAGGGTCCAGGGTTCGATTCCGGTCAAGGGCATGTGCCTTGGTTGCGGGCACATCCCCAGTGGGGAGTGTGCAGGAGGCAGCTATCGATGTTTCTCTCTCATTGATGTTTCTAACTCTCTATCCCTCTCCCTTCCTCTCTGTACAAAATCAATAAAATATATTTTTTAAAAAAGTAAAGTGAAACTGATGCCTTCTAATATTTACTTTCCAAAGATTAAGATATATTTTCACATTTACAAATTTGAAGTAGAGCACAAATTTAACATAATATGATTATTAATAATGATTTTGATAGAAGTCATTTGGTTTGAGGTTTACCTATCACATAGATATTAACAAGATGACCTTGTTAATTTCCTATTACTTGAAGTTCTGTGAAATGGAGTACAGTAACTGGCATTTTTTCATATATATATTTGAAAAAATATAAGTATATATATTCATATAAATATATATTTCATATATATTTTGTATATATATATATATATATATATACAAAATCAAGGAGTTAAGTGTTTCATAAATGACTACTTTAGCCGAGATATTTTTATATCTGGACTCTGACATTCCACTGGGCTAAAAACCATTAATTGTCTAATTGAAACATTATCTTCTGAAATCCATAGACATAAATCTCTCTATTTATTTGTAGTCATCTATTTGGAGATCTCTACATCATCTGCACTATATTTTCCCAGGATGACCCATGGCCTGAGAGATACCAGAGAGCTTTAGCCCATCTCCTTGCTAGATTGACATGTATAGTAGAGAAGATACACTCTTTAATCTATAACTCTACAGTATATCACATTTCCACTTATGTTGTACATCACTATATTTTGTGATGCTTCCTGATATGTTCAAATGAGTTATGTTTTCATGCCAAAAGTGATTGGACTGTCTCTGTTTTTATTGGTTTACCATTTTCTCTAGGGAACTGATCAAGAGTCAGACTTTTGAAATTGCTGTTAAGTGAAAGACAATACTGAGATCTGAGAGAAAATGTTGAAAGTATAAAAGAAAAGCTTTCCTATTTTTTTTATTTTCTACCTCTAGTTCTTAAATCTACTGTTCAACTTTCTACAAATTAATAATGAAATGTTTTATGATACTTAATAAGTTTTGTCCAAACCAGGAGACTCAAGTGAAGAGTCACTTACATCCAGAGAGAGTTAGTTCATACAAAAGATAAATTCGCTGAAATGTGATTATATATAAAAGTAGACAGAATTTTGGCAAAGAAAATACCTTCTAGAATTCTAGTTTTCATATATTTTAGTCTATGAATCATTTGGGGCCACCAAAGATCCCCGATGTTGGCTGACATTGAATATTTTTCTTTAAGTAAAATTGACCTGGTTCTACCTCGCTAAGCCTGTAATTCTACAAATAATAACTACGCCACAATTAGAGGGTTACCATCTTTAAATCACTTCTGGTGACTCTGATGCATTTTTGATGAGTTGTAAGATCACCAACTTTAGCAGCAGACACACTTATATTTTCCTCTTGCCATATCATTGATAGTTATACAATGTTAAAGCAATGAAAAAAAAATCACCTATTTCATGGCTTTATTGGGATCATTAATGTAAATATAGACAGTTTCTGTACATACAAGATAAATATTTGTTCTCCATTCTCAGTAACAATTCATTTTTCCTTTTTCTCAAAGACCTCAGCTCATTGTCCTTGACATCTTTCTTTTATTATTTTCATTTTTAAAAAAATCTTTATTGCTGAAACCAGTTTGGCTCAGTGGATAGAGCATCGGCCTGCGGACTGAAGGGTCCCGGGTTCGATTCCAGTCAAGGGCATGTACCTGGGTTGCAGGCACATCCCCAGTAGGAGATGTGCAGGAGGCAGCTGATCGATGTTTCTCTCTCATCCATGTTTCCAGCTCTCTATCTCTCTCCCTTCCTCTCTGTAAAAAATCAATAAAATATATTTAAAAAAAAAATCTTTATTGCCCTAACTGGTTTGGCTCAGCGAATAGAGCATCCGCCTGCGGACTCAAAGGTCCCAGTTTCAATTCTGGTCAAGGGTATGTATCTTGGTTGTGGGCACATCCCCAGTGGGGAGTGTGCAGGAGGCAGCTGATCGGTGTTTCTAAACTCTCTATCCCTCTCCCTTCCTCTCTGTAAAAAATCAATAAAATATATTTTTAAAAAAATCTTTATTGTTGAAAGTATTACATATATTCTCCTTTCTACCCTCCCCATTGACCTTTCCCACCACACCCATGTCTAGAGTGGGGAAAAATCAAAAGATATTTTTGTATGCTCCATTGGTAATCTTTTATTGTATTGAAATGATATCTCGACTCTAGTAATCGTGACGGAGATCACTTTGTAGCATAAGCCTAAAATTTAGTCTGGAAACACACACACACACCTCTATTTGATTGTTTTATTTTATAAATTCAGATAATAGAATGGTTAAATACAGCCAAATAATTACCTCATGAAAAATCATGAGAGTTTTAATAATATTTTTTAATCTTCACTTCTGATTAAATGCTAAAAAGAGGAAATGAAGTTGATATTTCTAATTTTAGAAGTAAAGGCTCTATTCATTTCCTGAGAATGAAAACCAAACACTTTTTTAAATTATAATTTTAAAATTATAATCTAAAAATGGGTGATATTTTAATGGGAAAAGAGCTAGAAAATCCTCCCCTAAAACATACAATCATTACCCCAATTAAATAATGTTTACATCCTAATAAACATTTTATTAAAATATAACATAGGCACATAAAAGTATATATGTCACCAGTATATAGAACAACAGTTCATCACAAAATAAACACATATGTCCATTAATGTGTTAAAAATTAAAATTTAATTATTTAAAATATTTATCAATTTAATATAGCCAATCATCAACACATTATGCTAACATAATGCATTTTTATAAAAAACAAATTACATTTTCCAAACAAAAATGTAAGGAAATTAACATTACATACATTTTTCAAACTCTTTAATATCGGTATTAATAGAAGAGAGTTAGATTTTTTTATATTAGTTTCTGTATTTAATCTTTTGCAATATGTTGCTTGGTTAATTGCTTTGAAGGAAATGCAGTTGCATAAAAATACATACTAGCAGTTGGAAAGGCAAGTTTGTTTTACTATCTTTTTTCAGGTAATTGTGGATATTTTTGCCACTACAAAAAATTTCTACAAGTGGTAATTTCTTAAAGGTACATTAGAATGTGGAACTGAAACTGTGCTAATGTTAACCCTTATACCTCTCCCACTTCTACCCCTGGATACAACAAATTTCTTATTTCTGTCTCCTTAGATTAATCTCGCCTGTAGCTGAACTTAATATGAGTGGATTCAAACTCTAAACACACATATATATATAAAAGTCTAAACAACTGAACAACTGGTCACTGAACAACTGAACAACTGGTCGACTGGTCACTATGATGCACACTGACCAGCAGGGGGAAGACACTCAATGCAGGAGCTGCCCCCTGGTGGTCAGTGCACTCCCACAGACAACCTCCCATGGCTGGCCAACCTCCCGCAGTCCCTCCCCCCCGCCAGCCAACCTTCCGCGGTCCCTCCCTCTGGCTGACCAGGGAGGGGGGGCAGACCGATGGACCCCACCCTTGCACAAATTCATGCACTGGGCCTCTAGTAATGAAATAAGAATGAAGCCAGCAAATAATGTCTCAGTATTATAATAAAAACAGTTTTTGTCTTTATAGACCACCTGAAAGACCCTCAAGGACCACTAGGGTTTTCCTAATTACCCTTTGAGAACCACTATGTTGGTATAGTATTTTACTATATAAATACACCTAATTTTTTAACCTATTCTATTAATAGATATTTAGGTTGTTTATTAAAACCATTAACCTTCCCCTAAATGTTATTCAGTGTACTTTTGTTTTATGTGCATATATTTCTGGATTCTATAATACTGTTTTGTTTTAGCTATCTAATATTATAACAATAAAACAACATTTTAGTTATTGTGGCTTTACAATAATATATAATATGCCATAGATAAGTCCTCCAATTTTTTCCTTTAACATTTTCTTTGCTATTTTTGGCATTTAAATATTAATTCTAGAGTAAGATAACCCTGTAATTTTTGTTTTCTCTGTGGACTCATACAAAACATTGATTAAAGTCATTCTTATGTATCTTATTTTTTTATGCAATGGTTGATAGGACTTTAAAATTTTTTCAGTTTCCACTTCTTCTGGCTTATGGAAATACAATTAATTTTTTTATGGTGTGAATTTGCTTATTTATTTTGATAATTTGGTACACACTTTGTTTTTCCTATGTAAATTCATGACATCTGAAATAATGAAAATTATATGTCTTCTTTTCCATTATTTCTCTTACTTGCTTTATTGCACTGTCTAGGAAAGAGCTCAAGTAAAATATTAAATAGAAGCAATGATATCAGATAGTGCTGCCTAATTGCCAAACTAAAGGGTACAGCTTTCATTATTAATTATTTAGTAATTACTTAATAAACATAATTTCATCAAGTTTGTTTGCTATAGGTTTTGATAGAAAGTTCCTTTATATTCCCAGTTTATAAATACTTTTACATCATGAATGTGAATATTATCGAATTCCTTTTTGAACCTAAAATAGTTTTCTTTTTGTATCTTTTTAATATAATGAATTATATTGATGGACTTTTAGAAAGAACCTAGAATAAATCCAACTTGATTGTGATTTTACATAGGGTCACACACATACAATGATTTTGAATTGACAATGTTTCATTTAGAATTTTAAAATGTGTATTCATGAAAGAGATTGCCTTGAAACCAGTCCTTTGTACATTGATTGTGCTTGTCAGGTTTTAGTATTAAGGCAATTTCCCCCCTAAATCCCATTTTTCTTATTTTCTAAAAATTTATCTTTATTGTTAAAAGTATTACAGATGTCCCCCTTTTCCTCCCTTCAACTCCTTTCTCCCCTCCTTCACTCCCTCTGCCCAAGCCTTCACTGCATTATTGTCTGTGTCCATGGGTCATGCATATCTGCATAATAGGAGTGCCACAAGGAGAAGAAAGTGAACAAGGGATAGAGAAGCTCTGAAAAAAATAATGGCAGAAAACTTCCCTAACCTGGTGAAGGAAAAAGTCACACAAATTCAGAAATCACAGAGACTCCTAAGCAAGAAGAACTCAAAGAGGCTCATGCCCAGACATATTGTAAGGTGATGTTCTCTTAAACCAAGTTATGAGGTGCTACTTTTATTTTTGTGTATGTGTAAACTGGAATTTTCTTTTATGGTGGAAATTCAGGTGAGGATTAACAATTCATCATTTTTGTTTATTCATTAAGGTGTAAATATATATATACATATCATATATATATATATATATATATATATATATAAAGGATATATATATATATAAAGGTATATATATATAAAAGGTATATATATATATTTATATTTATATTTATATATATATATATATATATATATATATATATATATATGAAGGTATATATATTTATATGATGCCTGTGTCTTTAGTGTTGAGTTCCTTGTTTTATTCATTTTTCTTTAGTTTTATTATTTTCCAACTAGAGGCCCGGTGCACGGATTCATGCACCAGTGGGGTGCCTCAGCCTGGCCTGCAGGAATCGGGTTGAAACCAGCTCTCCAACATCCCCCAAGTTGTCCTGAATTGCAAGAGGGCGATTCTCGGGTGATGTACCCGGAAATTGGGCTCCCTCCTCTCTGGTTCTATGTGCATCATCTAAGAACTGCAGCTTCCAAGTCACTGCAGCTCAGCAGCCATAAATTACACACACTATCTGGCCTGGTCTCTATGTAAATTTAATTAGTTTTAAAGCCTGTCTAAACAGAGAGCAAGAAGACCACATTATCTTAGTTCTAGCTTAAACTTTAAACTTCAAATTCATCCCCATTCTGATACCTAGATCCTCTCCCACACAAACACAAATAATTTATGAGAAATGGCCATTAAGTCAGTTGCATTAGAACTGGCTTAATTCTGTAGTCAGCACTCCAAATTAGCTATTGGCCTCACAGCAGGCCACCTGGAACTCTTGAAGCATGACAGGTAAAGAATGGGTAGAGAATGTCTAAGAACAGGGCCAATTCCTATTCTTTAATAGAATTAAATGATAATTCTATTTTCCATTATACGTATTGAGAAGTTAGTGATTAGATTTTTTTGTTACTCTTTGATCCTAATATGTATTTTTTCTGATTGCCTTAAAATTGTCTTGACCCAGAGAACTGATGCTGTTGTAATAGCCTGGCTAATATGTAATAGGAAAAGAGAAGTCAAACATTGTAAGCACGATCACCTGGGAAACTTCACCAGAAAGCTACAGCTTCGCATAGCATTGTTTCTCCAAGGGATTAATAACCCTTTCTTCCCCTATCTGGTACTATTTTATTGGGGGGTAAAGGCGGAGACAGGCACATGCACAGTAGAAGTCAGGGTGGTGCAGGGGAAGTGGTTGCCAGTCTAACCTGGGGAACAGTGGATTAACTAGTGGGTGGAACTCATCCAAGAAGCACATGAAATATTGGAAAGTTAATTCGTTCATTTGAAGAAGCTCCTGGTTAAAACTTCAGACTAAGGAGCTTTCTCTCTCTTGTTCTCTCTTGTTCCATGATCCACACTGGCCCATCCATTCATGTGTTCTCTCTCAATAGCCATGTGGCCTTAGCAGCTGCATGGCCCATGTCCATGCATACTCCACACACAGGATGCTGAACTGGACTGTACTTTAATATGGAGCAGAAACTATGGGCAGTGGCGTTTATTTTGGTCCTGCTGAATACACATTTAGACTTTTTCCATGATAGGTTGGGCAGAGAGGGGACCTTGGAAAGGAACCCCCTTAATTTTACATCATCAATAAAGCTTTCCAAGAAAACCCATCCTCTTGTGGGGCCTCAGGAAATTCTTTTCCTAGAGGCACTCCAAGAACTCTAATTCCACCAATAATACTACTATTTAAAAAATAGAAAACCAGAAGATAATTTGGGAGTAGAATCCAAATCTGGGAAGTTACATTAAAACAAAAAACAAACAAAAAACCCCACTATGACATACTGGTTTGGGGATCAAATATATGGAAACCTGCCAATCCTAGAAGAACCTATCTATGAAAGGTTGAAAGGAATTGAGGAAAATGTATTGGAAGCTTAAGGGAAGGGGACTTTTATCTTTGACTCTCTTTCTAGTCTGCGAAGGAGTCTCAATATAAAAAAGACAGCAAAAAAAAAAATCAAATCCAGAACCCTGAAAAGAAAGCATGGCCTCCTGGGAAAAACAAAGTCAAGGTTTGAGAGAAAAATTCTTTGCTGAGGTCTCAAAATACTTACGGTACTTTCTCATAGATTTTTCAGAAAGACAAAAGGCCTTCAGAGGATCTTAGAAGTAGGTCTTGCATATACTGTTAAATTATAGAATTTCTAAGAATCTTTGGGTTTTGTCATACAACAAGCACAAAGTGGCTTAAGTAGAAAATATTTGTAGTCATTGTTTTTGTTTAATGAATTGAGTTGCAAATTATACACTTAAAAAGACAATGTTTTTAAAGGAATTATACCCGCCTGCACTGAAAGAGATAGATAAAGTGTAAAATGAAAAAGTGGTCTTTTCTCTACTCTTTAAAAATTGAGATATAATTGACATATAACATATCAGTTTCAAGTGTGCAACATAATGATTTAGTGTATAAACACTTCAAAATAATCACCACAATAAGTTTAGTTAACATCCATCACGACACATAATTACTTTTTTCTTGTGATGAGAATTTTTGAGATCTATTTTAATATCTACTTTTGAAAATGTGTCTGTTCAGATAATCCTATTGTGATAGTTAATTTTATGTGTCAGGCTAAGAGATGCTCAGATAGCTAGTAAAACATTATTTATGAATGGGTCTATGAGAGTGTCTTTGGAAGAAATTAACATTTGAAAATTCTCTTTTTAAAAAATGTTTTTATTGATTTATTTAATTTTTTTGAGAGAGAGAGAGAGAGAGAGAGAGAGAGAAAGAGAAAGGAGAAACATCAATCGGTCACCTCCCACCGGGGATATAGCCTGACCAGGAATGGAACTGGTGACCTTTTGGTACATGGAACAATGATGCTCTACCAACTGAACAGCACAGGCCAGGGCAAGAGATCAGCATTTGAATTAGTAGAGTGAGTAAAGAGAGTACTATTACCAAAGCCCTTGGGCATCAGCTAATCTGTTTAGGATCTAAATAGAACAAAACCTGGCTAGCCTGAGTGGCTCAGATTGCTGTGTGAAGTCCTGTGCACCAAAAGGTTGCTGATTTGGTTCCATGTCTGACCTGACTGGATAGGAATGGAAGGTAACTGATCCATGCCTCTCTCTCTCTCTCTCTCTCTCTCTCTCTCTCTCTCTCTCTCTCTCTCTCTCTCTCTCTCTCTCTCTCTTCTCTCTCTCTCTCTCTCTCTCTCTCTCTCTCTCTCTCTCTCTCTCCTTCTCTCTCTCTCTCTCTCTCTCTCTCTCTCCTCTCTCTCTCTCTCTCTCTCTCTCTCTCTCTCTCTCCTTCTCTCTCTCTCTCTCTCCCCTTCTCTCTCTCTCTCTCTCTCTCTCTCTCTCTCTCTCTCTCTCTCTCTCTCCTTCTTCTTCTTCTTCTTCTTCTTCTTCTTCTTCTTCTTCTTCTTCTTCTCTCTCTCTCTCTCTCTCTCTCTCTCTCTCTCTCTCTCTCTCTCTCTCTCTCTCTCCTTCTCTCTCTCTCTCTCCTGGGGTGAGGATTTAAATAAATAGAACAAAATGTTGGAGAAAGGGTGAATTCACTCTCTTTACTTTAGGTGAAAACATCCATCTTCTCCTGCCTTTGAACATTGGTGCTCCTGCTTCTGGGTGGTTGTTTTATTTACCTCACACCAGGACATTACACTTTCGTGCCCCCCTCTCACCCCCCTATTCTCTGGCCTTCAGACTTAGATCAAATTATACTACTATTTTCCTGGTTTTTCAGTTTGCAGATGGCAGACTATGAGACTTGTCTGCCTTTGTGATTGCTTTCTATCTATCTATCTATCTATCTATCTATCTATCTATCTATCATCTATCTATCTATCTATCTATCTATCTATCTATCTACCTACCTATCTATCATCTATCTATCTATCTATCTATCTATCTATCTACCTATCTATCTAATCTATCTTTGTCTCTATCTCTATCTCTATCTCTATCTCTATCTCTATCTCTATCTAATCTCTATCTCTACCATCTCTACCATCTCTATCTCCTTTCAATCCGGTTTCACTGGAGATTTCTGACTACTATACCTATGCTGTCTCGCCACTGAATGTTGAACATGGTGGTGGTGACAGGAGGCAGGGGCAGATCAAGAGGAACTGTAACTAAAGACTTGAACCTGAGGAGCTTCATCTGTATCTCTACCTGATTTAAATGATGGCATTCTTGACCATGAGCTATGTGGTCACTAGATAAGACTTTTGGAGGGTCTTGAAAGGGAATGAGTACATTTGCTTTTGGGAGGTATTTAATAACTATAGTCAGAAGGCATACTGCATAATTTGAAAAGATGGCAGCAAATTCTTTGACATTTCTCCCATAAAGAAGTTGAGTCTATGTTCCTTCCTTTTGAAACTGAGTGGGCTATGACTGCTGTGACCAATAGAGTATGCAGAAGAAATGCTATGTGACCTTTTGAGGCTGTTATAAAGATCAAGCACCTTTGTAGCACCTTGCTTTTGGAATTCTGAGTCATTTGGACTATTTGTATATAGGGAGAATACTACCTACATTAACTTTTGAATAATGTTGCTATTTTATATTATTAACTAGCTTTCTATTTTTCTTGAAGATCTGATAATATTCATATTCATTATCAATTGATACATATTTACAGTTGACTAATTCTTCCCAATGTAGAGTGTCACATACATTAACGTGAGAATATATTTTTAAAATAATTGTTATTTTTGCTGTTTCTGGAAGTAGGAAATAGGGTAAAGTGTTGAGAAAGTATAAATGAGGTTAAAAAGAACCTAGGCCAAATCTAGATTTGAAGGAAATAAGCTCCCATGATTTCCCTTTAAAGGTAGAGAATATAAGATAAGATAATATGATGAATAGGCCAAAATCACTACTAAATGAATGATAGTTTTACTAATTTATCCTTATTTTCTCCAAATTTGCCAAAGTATAGGTATAAATCAATGACTAAGGAGATTAGTCATAAAGTGAGAGTCTATTGTTTATCAAGTTCTCAATTATGCTTTTGAGTTTTTGTTTGGACCTCATTTATTTTAGGGACCACTATATTTTCTAATTGATGGCTTCTGATACATTGACTTATAAATAATTCTTTGTGATGAAAGTAATAGGGACTTTAATTTTTCACATATTTCAATTAATTTAGGTAGAGGTTTATTAAATGAATTCAAAGGCAAGTGTTTTGATTTTATGGGACCTAGTTTTTTTTTATCGACTAACACTGAATTGCTGTAGGAGGTTTTAATTTCTTTAAAGTTATGCAATGTTACTGACTCAAGATCTTCTGATTTGATTGCTCAACATTAGTCACCATCAGATGTAGAGCCCAGTAATTTCCCATAGGTCCATGAAGTCGTTTATGAAAGGAAACTATTGTTTACAAATCCATCATAATCTTTTTTGTACTGTAAGCAACAGCTTTCTAAATTTAGTATAAAGGAAAATGATGTCACCAATTTACTCTTATTGAAATTCCTAAAATTAAGTTATTTTCATTTTCATAGAGCATGGAACATTGATTTTCAACATCTGTGTAGTTTGGAGATTATTTAATAATTCAAATAATCATGAAATGTAACTACATTTGTAACTATAAAGTATCTATTGGATCCCCTTGAATTTCTGATTTATAAAGGACAGAAATGAGAATAAGTGAAAATTATATTAATAGATTCAAAAATTCTAAAATGTATCTCAACTTATTCTTAGGTGCATATGAAATAGGGAAAGCAAAGATTCTAAGAAAAATATTGATTCACAGGAGAGCAACTTTACATTCACAAGTCCCAAGAATATTAAAAACAATAGCTACAATAATTTTTTAATAAAAACACAATATAAAAATAGCTATATTGTGACATCAAAAACACAAAAGGGTTGAAAATTAAAAGGGTAAAGTTTTTTATGTGATTGAAGATAAGTTGTTATTAGTGTAAAATACACTGATATATTTATAAGATGTTTTATTTAAGCCTCATGATTACCACACAGCTAAAACCTATAGTATATTTAAAAGAGATAAACAGAAGGAAAAAAATCAATTCACAAAGAAAGGCACAAGAGTGGGAGATAGGAAAAGTAAACAACTCCCCCCTACAAAACCAAACCAACCAAACAAAAAAACAGAAAACAATAGGATAATATTAGTAAGTCCATATATATATACATATATAAATATTTACTCTAAATGTAAATGGGTTAAATTCTGCAATTAAAAAACAACATAAAGATCTTGGATCAGTGGCTCTCAACCTTCTGGCCCTTTACATACAGTTCCACATGTTGTGACCCAACCATAAAATTATTTTCGTTGCTACTTCATAACTGTAATGTTGCTACTGTTATGAATTGTAATGTAAATATCTGATATGCAGGATGGTCTTAGGCGACCCCTGTGAAAGGGTCGTTTGACCGCCAAAGGGGTCGCAACCCACAGGTTGAGAACCACTGCCTTGGATTGATAAAAAATAAATAAATAAAAAGAACCAACTATATGCTGCCACAGGAGACTTATTTAGCTTTAGGGACACAAAATCATTAATGAGAGACAAAGAAGGCCATTATACAATTATATAAGGGTCAATTTGTCAAGAAAAAAATAACAATTATAAGTGTACTGCACCCAACATTAGGGCACCTAAATATTAAGCAAATACTAACGTATCTAAAGAGAGATAAAGACAACAATAACTACTTTCAGCAATGGGTAGATAGATCATCCAGACAGAAGATCAACAAGAAACGGTTGAGCTTGATCTGTACATTAGACCAAATAAATCTAACATACATAAAACATTCTATCACCAGCAGCAGAATAAAGATTCTCCTCTGGTTCACATGGAACATTCTCCAGGATAGATAATATGATAGCCCACAAAATTTTTCTTAGCAAATTTAAGAAGACTGATATCATATCCAACCACAATGCTCTGCAACTAGAAGTCAATAACCGAAGGAAAGCTTAAAAATTAACAAATATGTGGAAATTAAACAGCATACTCCTGAACAACCAATGGGTGAAAGAAATAATCAAAAGGGAAATTATCTATTTAGTTTTAATGAAACAAGGAGATATTCTTCTCTGTTAATATTCTCCCATCAAAATTCCCATCATATATAATATATCAAATTGAAGTATTAGGGAAAGGGTTATATTTCCTATTCATCACTGTAATTTACAAATAAAAAAAATAGCGTTATTAAAGAAAAATATTCATGGACAAATATTGCTTTTTTTTTTTCTAGGTAACACCAGGTAATATCTGAAACTCTGCTGCTAAAAAAGTGCCTTTTAATTTTCTCAGCCAATAGCCAATTCCAATGGGTCATTTAAATAGTCTATGACTATTCCACATTTGAATGTCAGGGCCCCATTCAGCTCTGTGATCTGAAGAATTAAGTTTTTCCCCAGTCATATCAAATTGGAGCCACTGGATGGGTTTCGGAATAGGGCCAAGATGTCAGTGTTCTTTTCCTTTACTGGAATCTAAGAGAACTCAGTTTATCCCCCAAAAGTAGGCACTATGAGACCAATATCCTATAACTAATGCCAAAATGGTCATATATTGGTTGGCAAAAACCTAAGTAGTTAACATAGAATGAGTAGGTATTAGGAACATGACCTTTGTTTGACGATGCTGAAATTATATTAGGGAATTCAATGGCAGAAGAGAATAAGCAAAATATATATAGCACGTAAATATCAATGTTATCTGGAAATAAAATATGAATAGAATATTTTAGACAAAAAAATGACATTTTAAATAAAGACACTTGAAAGTGGAAAGACTAGTGGGGAAAACAAACAATGGTTCTTGCATTAATCTAATGCCTAACATAAACATTAACATTTATTTTAGCATTTTTACTTCCTTTTTAAAATTTTTATATTTTTAAAATAACACTTGTATTTCATAGTGCTCAGTCTATGGAAGTATTATATTCTGGCTGCTAGAGATTACACTCTTTCAGAGGGAAAAGTAATAATTACAATTTTGCTGCTTGAAACAGTATTTAGATTTCTTTTTAACTCATTTAAATACCTAAGATAGGGGGGAAAAAAATAAAGCTTCTTTTGGTCTTTCAAGAAGCTCTTACATATCATAGAGTTAAACTATAATAGCAAATGTAAGAATAATGTGGTTAAGGACAATAACATATTTTATGAATTAAAACTCTTAGTTTCTTAAAACAAATTTATACTCTTGCCAAGATCTTTTAGACTGTCACACACGCATTAGTTTGCTTTTGAAGAAATAAGAAAATCTTTCTTTTGTTATTTTTATATGATATTTTTATATGTTATTTTTCTCAACCTACCAGTTGCCAGTAAATTTGATAAAGAGTTTCTACATAACACACATTTTGATAAGAAGTTCTTATATATCTATACGTAGCAGCTATTGATGCAACATACAGAAGCTATGCTGTCATTCTGAATACATCCACCTGACTTATTGCTTAAAAGTAAGGTAGTTCCCTTGGATCAAATACATACAGATGTTTAAAACCTATGGTACAAATTAGAGGGGAAAATTTTTGTCTTAAAGAGCCAACCTGTTTAAAATGCAAAATTGTCTTTTAAAAATTCTCCTTATGGAAACACAGCTTTCACTGAAGTTTTGTCTACACTGGTAATCATTTTCTATGAGATTTGCCAACGTTCACTGTCTATCCCCACTGGAAAGAAAAAAAAAATGGATGTTTTCCATCTGCAGCAAAGTAGAGTCAAAACAAACGTATTTAAATTGGAAACACTTGTGGCTAAAAGAGCTGTTCTCCATGAAAACATCTGGTTGTACTTTTAAGCCATTGCCAAATAAACGCAAGCTGGAAAATCTATTTTATGCCACACATGGTCACCCATATATATGTAGCTGGCCTAAAACTGTTTTCATTTGAGGTCAGCACCCTTTTTTAGGAAGGAAAGTACAGATTTGTGAGTGTTCAGTGATTTCTAACAATGCTGCTGGAGTGACCATGGAGGTTTGAACATGTCTACTTTCTTCCAGACAAGGAACAGAATATGACAGATAGTGATTTTGATAGTTTTCAGGTAGACAATGCAAAGACTGAAATAATGATGGTTGTGGAACAGATCAAACAGCTACTTGTGAACAAAGACTGCTTGTGGTTTCTGGTTTCTGCTAGTTTTGGTTTTGTTTTGTTTTTTCTTATTTACATTGACTCAAAAGGATAATCAACTGAAAAGATGTGAAGAGTCAGAATTTCAGACTATAGCATTTGGTTAACTAAGTTTATTTCTTAGTGCAAGTAACCCCAAAATATCAGTGCCTTAACACAATAGAAGTTTCTCTTTCATTGAAGCCCAATGCTCATGTTTTTGGTTGGTGGGCAGCTTCCATATTGTCTTTCAGGGATCTAGTTTTTTTCAATCATGTGGCTCTCTCAAACAGCAGGGCTCCAAGACTACTGAAGGTTATTCTGTATCTGCTCATCAGACAGAGTTTACAGGATCATACTGGAGATTTTTGGTGCCAGGCCTGGAATTGAGTACTGTACTTCCTTCCAGGTCTCATTGGCCACAGCTAGTAAAAGGAAGACTCTGGTACTCTAGCTGTGTACCAGGAGAAATAGGATACGGGTTTTGGTAAATGCAAAGTTATCTCTGCTACACTCAGGAGTGGAGTTAAACAGAACATTTTTCAACTATTAAAACACAATATTTTACATTTCATTATACATATAATGTAAATGTCAGAACAACACCATATTAACTATCCTATATAATAAAAGCCTAATATGCTAAGTGTCCAGTCATCCAGTCTGCCATTCAACCAATCAAAGTATAATATGCTAATGATATGCTAAGGCTGCTCAGCTGCTCGCTATGACATGCATTGACCACTAGGGGGCAGAGGGTCAAACAGTCCCTATGACGTGCACTGACTATCAGGGGGCAGATGCTCCAACAGGTAGGTTGGCTTGCTGCTGGGGTCTGGCTGATTGGGGCTGAGCAAGACAGACCTGACACACCCTGGAACCCTCCCATGGTCCCTCCCCTGCATCCCTCCCCGGCCCTGATCATGCACCCATGGGGTCCCTTGGCCTGGCCTGCACCCTTTCACAATCCAGGACCCCTCAGGGGATGTTGGAGAGCTGGTTATGGCCCGATCCTGCAGGCCAGGCCAAGGGACCCCACTGGTGCACACATTTGTGCATCGGGTCTCTAATCTACACTAATAAAAGACGAAGATGCTAATTGACCAAACCTTTGCTATGCCCAAGCCATGCCCACCAGCCAATCAGAGCAACTATATACAAATTAATCCAACCAAGATGGTGGCCAGCAGCCTCGGAGTTGGAGCAAGCAGGAGGCTTGGTTGCCTGGGCGATGGAGGAAGCCAAGCTTCCTGCCTGCCCTGAGCCAGCTGTAGCCTCCACAAAAGGCAAAAACGTTTTAATTATAGAAGCTAAATAAATCCCAGATTGTTGCTTCTAGCCAACCTCCACTGGGAGCTTGGGTGGCTGGGGGCTGTGGCCAGCCTGCAAACAGGCATCAGCCCCTCAACCAGGATGGCCACACCCTCATGGGGTGAGGGTCCTTTCAGGGGGGCTTGGCCAGCCTGCAAAAAGCCATCAGCCCCTCATCCAGGCTGGCCAGGCAACCCAACAGAACCCTCCACTCTGAAGGGGGTGTGGCCAGTCTAAAAATGGCTCTCAGCCCCTCACCCAGGCTGTCCTGGTACCCCAGTGGGACCCCCGCTCTGATCCGGGACACCCTTCAGAGCAAACCACCCGGCCCCCACCCATGCATCAGGCTTCTATCCTATCTAATAATAGAAAAACATGGTAATTAACCGTAACTTTGCTACCCTTCCCATTGGCTAATCAGCGAGATATCCCTCAGGATGTTAGTAATTCAGTAGGGCGAAGCAGGCACATGAACAAGGCAGTTGTATGCACAGATACAGTGTACTGGGTTCTGTGAGGGCTGTAACTAATGCCGACTTTGTTCTCTTGATAAATTGGGGCCTCGGGAGCCAGGCTGCCCAAGCCTGTAGGCCTGTGCCTAGGCCAGGAGTGGCTGGGGTCCCAGAACATGACAGAGGATGCAGGTCGGGCTGAGGGGTCTGGCCCCACTCCTCACCCTCACCCCTGAGTGCACAAATTTTTGTGCACTGGGCTACTAGTCCTATATAATAAAAGGGTAATATGCAAATTGACCCTAACAGCAGAGTGACTGGGAATGACTGGTCTCTATGACACACATTGACCACCAGGGGGCAGACGCTCAATGCAGAGCTGCCCCCTGGTGGTCAGTGTGCTCCCACAGGGGGAGCTCTGCTCAGCCACAAGCCAGGCTGATGGCTGCCAGTACAGCGGTGGTGGTGGGAGCCTCTCCCGCCTCCTCAGCAGGGCTAAGGATGGTCGACTGCAGCTAGGCCTGCTCCCTGTTGGCAAGTGGACATATCCCGAGGTCTCTCGGGCTGCCAGAGGGATGTCTGACTTCCAGCTTAGGCCCAATCCCCTGGGAAGCAGGCCTAAGCCAGCAGGTGGTCATCCCCCGAGGGGTCCCAGACTGCGAGAGGGCACAGGCCTGGCTAAGGGACCCTCCCGAGTGCACAACTTTTTGTGCACCAGGCCTCTAGTTTTATAATAAATTAGAGACCCGGTGCATGAAATTCCTGCACGGGTAAGGTCCCTAGGCCTGGCCAGTGATCAGGGACGATCGGGGCCTTCTGGCTGCCAGCCGGGGCCTCCCTTCCCCAGCTGCCAGCTGCTGGCTGGGGCCTTCCTTCATTCCATGCCACTGCCTGGTGGTCAGCACATGTCATAGCAAGTGATCAAACTCCTGGTCTCCAGGTCAAACTCCCGAGGGGATAATTTGCATATTAGGATTTTATATATATATGTCACTAGACTGTGCCTCTCCTTCTCACATAGGGTACTGACTACCTATAAATTAACCCTGAAGTATGCTTCTAAAAATGTCTCACAGGTACTCCTGGAAAAACCTACAACTGCCACACCACCTTTTATCTGCTAGACAGGCTGCTGAGTACCACAAGGTCCATTCATTATGTGCTACTTCCTACTACATCTACCTGCATCTTTTGATGGATCCACCACTGGTTTGTGCTGTGTCTAAACATATTGTGCACATTTGAAAACACGATAGCATAGACCTATAGGATGTCATATTTCACAGTATTTTGTTGCAAAATGGGTAAAAGGTTGTTAGAAGTGTATCCAGGTGGAAGGGAGGCAAAACTTTACCTCTACCCTCCTAGAGTCTTTGCCTGGGCCTGAGAATTAAGTGGACGTGAGACAGATTAACACTGGAAAAGCATACCCATTTTCACATGTATGTGAGAGCTTCTATAGAAAAATGAAGACCCAAAAGCTGATAGACCTGCATGCTTATATATTATATACTAAGTTGAAAAAAATTGCAATTATGGTAAAATAACTAAAATATATGAGAAGACTAAAGGAATATAAATGTAATTTTAACATGGTCTGTTTGTATAGCTTTCTCTTGACCTCAATTCCCCATCTCTGGTGATAAGAATATTTCTTTTCTCCTGGTAGAGGGAGGGAATCTTTTACATAAGAGATTTATCTCCTGTTTTCAGAAACAAAAGGGGAGATCAGAGTGCTCTTCTTGCATCTGCTGTTTTTCAAGTGTCTGTAGCTCAAAATATGCTAAAGTGGCATATTTAGGATGGCATATTCCACCACTCTTCTCAAGCATTTCTGCTTGTTTCCTCTTATCTCTCAGAGACCCTCATTAGACATCCCATCTTTCCGTAGGGCTCAGGTACTTATCTAGGCCTTATAAATGTCTGCACATGTCGATGCACGACTAAATCATTTATGCTCAAGTAAGCATGCACCTAATTTAATCCTTACAACAAATCTAAGAGGCATATCTGAAATAATATTATTATTATCACTCCTGTTTTTCTGATGAAGAAACTTAACCTCTGAAAAGTTAAGTAGTTTGCCCCATGGAGCAGGATTCCAGGCCAGATTTGTGAATTCAAAGTTCAAGCTCTGAAGCACTGCATTATGTTACTTCTTTTAGCATGCTCTATATTCTTTTCATTTTTATTACCTGTGCTTTATCTTCACATATTTCTCTCCTCTTTTCTCCCCTCCCTAAAATGTCTATTACTCCCTTTTACTAAAAATAGTGGTGTTTAACTTAAAACAATCCCAGGTTAGTGCTCTAATAAAACTCACTGAGAATCCCACGGTCAAATTCATGTACTAGCAGTGAATGAGGGAATTCTGTAGAAAAGACTATAAGGACAAGGACTGTATGTGCCAATCTAAAGGGGGCAGCTACCATCTAACATGAGTCAATGGGCGTCATGTAGGAGCACATACTGCGTGTTGCCGATTCTAATGATTTTCCAAGGGAAGTTAGGAATGTTTATTTTTTTTTACCACATTTTTTTTTAGGAATGTTTAATTTTTTTTTAATGTGCAATATGCAGATTTTTAATTAATGGTATTTTTACTCACATTTTTCTAAACAATAGGGATTTCTAATGGGCAATGCCTGAATGAGGTCCATTTGGCCCCTCATTTATTTTTGTGACTGGAAATAGAGACATTCTTCATATTTGTTTGTGTTACTCATTTATTAACCACTACACATTTAGTGTTTCATTCACTAACACTGATTGTACTGGGTCCATCCCTATAGTTACTCATTCATTCATGTATTCCATACATTCATTCATTTTTCCATCATTCAATGAATTCCATATTATGTTCAATGCACACAGTACAAAGATAAAAATAAATTATCCCTGCTTTCAATTTGATATTGAAAAGAGACATACTAACAAGCAATTAAAATGTTTTTGATAAGTGCATTAATAATGGAAGGCATAATTAACTCTATAAAAGGATAGTATTTAATTATAACTGCAAACTTGCCAGGGAGAAAATACATGAAAAGCATGATATATAGAAAGGCTAGAAGGTTTAACACAGCAGTGTACAGTTGAGAAACCTGAAAAATTCCACATGGCTTGAACAGAAGATGCTATTGGGAGTGGTAGAAACCAAAAGATATAGACCAGTGAGAATAAACAATATCTGATGGAACATTTATTCCTAAATAGGAACATGGGTCATATTATCATATCTATATTTATTAGCATATTGCTTATATGTATGTATTTGACTATTCTCCTCAATTACACTTTAGAATTATAGAATCCATAATAATCATCCTTGTACAGTGTATCAACTGTCACAGCACTACTAGTATATACACACGTTACTCATTAACTGTTTGTTGAGACAACATATTGTTGAATGAATCTGATGGCAGCTTCCCTTAGACCGTGGTTCTCAACCTTCTGGCCCTTTAAATACAGTTCCTCATGTTGTGACCCAACCATAAAATTATTTTCTTTGCTACTTCGTAACTGTAATGTTGCTACTGTTATGAATCATAATGTAAATATCTGATATGCAGGATGGTCTTAGGCGAACTTTGTGAAAGGGTAGTTTGACCGCCAAAGGGGTCATAACCTACAGGTTGAGAACCACTGCCTTAGAATGTTTGCACTAAAATCAATATTGTATTTTACTCTTTATTTTATTTTTTTAAATATATTTTATTATTGATTTTTTACAGAGAGGAAGGGAGAGAGATAGAAACATCGATGAGAGAGAAACATCGATCAGCTGCCTCCTGCACATCTCCTACTAGGGATGTGCCCGCAACCAAGGTATATGCCCTTAACCGGAATCGAACCTGGGACCTTTCAGTCCGCAGGCCGACGCTCTATCCACTGAGCCAAACCGGTTTCGGCTTGTATTTTACTCTTTAAAGAAAAGTCAGGATACATGGGAATAAGTGAATGTTTCAAAAACGATTAGCTGTGAAATCATATGTATGGTTATTTGGAGTATAACCTAACTAAAAATATCTTGTTTGTGCTGAGTTTTTAGTAGTATATCAATATGCTATAAATTTTTAGGTGGACTGATAGTCTCAATAAGAGAAATTGTATAATTTATCTTCTAAAATGGCCATGATTTGAGAGTGAAAGAATAGTTGGTAATTATGATAGGATAGTAAATACAAACCTGGACTATCCCAGGCCAACAAGAGGATAGTCATTTTATCACCAATCACTGAAGTATTTAATAGTATGCATGTTCCAGACATACATGTGTTTTTATGTATACTATCTGAAAAATGATAAATCAGAAAAATCACTAATACTGATTGTGCTGGGCCCATGCCTATAGTATTTCAAAGAAAAGGTATATTTTTCTCCAAAGAGGCATATATGAGTATATTTTATATCAAGAAAATGTCTAAGTATATAAAAAGGTACAGGGTGGTGGGGAAAACTTTTGATAAAAATCTTAGGAAAAGGAAAAATAAATATACCATACGCTGCTTGGTATTAAAATAAATGTCAGTCATTTCAAATACAAAGTAATGGAATTTGATGGGTGAGCTACATGATATGACAAAGATTTGATCACAAAACTGAGTCACAGTCAAGAACTACTTGCAATATGGAAATTTGATAATCCAGATAGCAAATATAAATTTTATTTATTATATTTTTATTCTGTTTTAGAGATTTTTTTTCTCAAGAGGGTAAAGAAAGTAACTGGTAGAGGTATTATTTTGGATTTAAGTCTGAAAAAATGAGGATTAAATAACATTACTGCTATTTGGAGAAAAGGTGACAGGCCATTTTAATATGTGTGATGGCCAAAGTAGAAACATTGAGTGTGATTAAATATATCTCCTATACATTAGAAGTATAGATTTCCCCAACTTCAAGGAAAAGACTTCACAGTTTAAAATTATCATGACTTAAAAAGAAAAGGAATATTTCAAAACTATAATTTCAAGATTAGTTTCTTTAAAAAATATAGGGTAAATTAGTTAAAAGCATGTAGCTTCTTAGAACACTCCATAACGTTGATGATGAAAATAAAATTATGACGATAATTTTCAGCTAATATCACTATTAAAGTTTATTCCATGTACTAAACACCCATACTTAATACAACCTTATTTTACAGAAAAGACAAATGAGGCTTAAACAAAGTCAGCATTTCCCAGAATAATATAATAGAAACTATGGGATATATTGTAGGCTTTGTGATTTTAATAATATAATAGAAACTATGGGATATATTGTAGGCTTTGAATATGCAGTTTATATTCAAATCTAAGTTTCCCTGAATATAATAATAGTTATTATTATTATATTTTTAACCTCACCTGAGGATATGTTTATTGATTTGAGAGAGAAAGGAAGGAGAGAGAGAGAGAAACAACTATCAGTAGCCTCCTGTATGCACCCCAATCAGGGATGAAACCTGCAACCTAGGTATGTGCCTTGACCCAGAATGGAACCATCATTGTTTTGACATACAAGATGATGCTCCAACCAACTGAACCACCAGGCCAAGGCTGAATATAATTATTGGAAGCCATTTTCTTCTCTACTACAGAAGAATATAAACAAAAGTTAGTAAAGAATAAAATATCATTGCCATCCTACCATTATTATGTAAGTATAATGAACATCTCAAGATAATTATACTCTACTTGGAACCAATCAATCTTTCCTTGCAGGTATTGAGTAGAGTTCAAAACACTGCATTTCAGAAATTTATAGATGTCCTTTGAAATAATAACTACATTTTGTAGAACACCTGAGATTACATCACCTAAAAAAAAGTTACAGATTTAGTAATGTTTAACCTAGACAATAGAATAATTGAATAATTTAAAAAATGGTTCCCTTTCAAATTCATAAAACAATAAATTGCAATGAGGCTTGTTTAATGTTATATCCAGAAAAAAATTGGGGATGATGAAGTTGAACATACATAACTTTATGAGCCAAAAAATGTCATATATGTCATATGTATGCCATGTATAATAATTATATTAAAAGGTTCCATTTTCTCCACATCTTTGCCAACACATGTTATTTGTTGACTTTTTGAGAATAGCCATTCTAACTGGTATGAGGTGGTATCTCACTGTGGTTTTGATTTGCATTTCCCTGATGATTAGTGATGTTGAGCATCTTTTCATATGTCTGTTGGCCATCTGTATGTCTCTTCCTTTGGAGAAATGGCTTTTTGTGTCCTCTGCCCAGTTTTAAATGAGATTGATTATTTTTTTGTTATTGCATTGTATGAGTTCCTCATATATTTTGGACATCAACCCCTTATTAGATATATCACTTGAGAATATTCTTCTATTCAGTAGGTTGATTTTTTATTTTGTTGGAGGTTTCCTTCACTATGCAGAAGCTTTTTAGTTTGATGAAGCCTCATTTGTTTATTTTTGCTTTTGTTTTTATTGCTGTAGGGGACATATCAAAAAATATTACTCAGACTGATGTGAAATGATTTACTTCCTATGTTTTCTTTAGGAATTTATTCTTTCAGGCCTTACATTTAAGCGTTTAACCCATTTTGAGTTTATTTTTGTATATGGTGTAGAGAGTAGTCCAGTTTCTTTCTTTTTCTTTTGTTTTTGTTTTTGTTTTTGTTTTGTATGTAGAGAATAGTCCAGTTTCTTTTTTTTATGGTTGAAGAGACTGTCATTACTCCATTGTATATTTTTACCCCCTTCCTCAAAGATCAGTTCATTATACAAGCAAGGATTTATTTCTGGACTCGCTAGTCTGTTCCATTGATCAATGTGTCTGTTTTTTTGTGCCAGTATCATGCTGTTTTGATTATTATAGCTTTGTAGTATAGTTTGATATCAGGGAGCTTGACATCTACAACTTTGCTTTTCTTTCTCAAGATTACTTTGGCAACTCAGGGTCTTTTATGGATATATATAAATTGTAAGATTATTTGTTTTACTTATGAAAAGAATTACATTGGCATTTTGATTGGCATTCAATTGCATTGAATCTGTAGATTGCTTTGGGTAGTGTGGTCATTTTATTTTTTAAATGTGTTTTTATTGATTTTTAGAGAAAGAGGATGGGAGAGGGAGAGGGAGAGAGAGATACAAACATCAATGAGAGAGAAACAACAACCTTGATTGGCCACCTCCTGCATACTCCTTCTGGGGATTGACCCCTCAACCAGGGCCTGTGCCCTGACCAGGAATTGAACCAGTGACCGCTTGGTGTAGGGGTCAATGCTCAACCACTGCGCTCAACACCAGGCAGGCTTAACAATATTAATCCTTCCAGTTCATGAGCACAGTATATCCTTCCATTTATGTATGTACTCTTCAATTTTCCTTGAGCCCTGTAAGTGGGACTGCAAGCTATTGCAACCCCTATGGGAAACAACATGGGGATTCCCCACCCCCACCCCCCAAAAAAACAACAACTAAAAGTAGATATACTATATGAAGTAGCAATTCAACTTCTGTGTATTTATAAAATAAAAAATGACAACACTTACTTGAAAGATATATGCACCCCTATGTACAGTGCAGGATTAGCCAAGATATGAAAGCAACCTAGGTGTCATCAATACATGAACTGATAAATAAGATGTGGTTTATATATAAAATAAAATATTATGCAACAACGAAAAGTGAAACCTTGCCATTTGCAACAATCATAGATGGATCTAGAAGGTAGTATGCTAAGAGAAATAAGTCAGGCAGAGAAAGACAAATTCCACATGGCTTCACTTATATGTGAAGTCTAAAACAGCAAAAAAAAGAACAAACAAAACAGAAACAGAGACCAAAGGGATGGTTATAAGAAAGGAGGAGGTAGGGGATGATGAAAAGGGAAAGAGGAAATATAGTCAATTATTGTGATAAGTTTGCAGAGTGACAGAGGATTACTGGATTTAGTGGGGCGATTACAGTGCAAGGTATAAAAATGTCAAATCACTGTATTGTTCATCTGAAACTAATGTAACCAATATATTATTGTATGCCAGTATACTTAAATAAAAATAATTTAAAAACACTTATGTTAAAAATCTTTGAGGAAAATGTTATCTTTATATTAAAGAGAATATTAGTGAGAGATTTCCAGAAGATAAAAATAACAGACCTATTAAGTGGAAAGCAGCCTTCCAGTTATCTTCTGTATCAAACAATGTATATAAATGGAGTACTTAAAAAATAAATAAAATGTCAAACACATCCACTCATGATCTTGATTTTCTTATGTGCAAAGAAAACATTAGAAATGATACTTATGTTTTCTCCAACTCCAAAGTATACCCCTTTGCCTCACATTCTCCTATTAAATTCATCATCTATTTGCATAACATCAAAATAACCAAGATTGTATTCACATGTTCAGTTGACATAATTGAGTGTATTAATGAATTATTTTATCACAATGTAGAAAGTTGAGGAACTAGTGTAATTAACTTTGACTTTTTAACAGTGTATTTAAAACTCAGCAAAATCCTTTCCAGTGTTCATTTTGTGACAGATTGATTGGGTGTGACCCATATACTAGTCAATAATTTTAATTTAAGGTCTGCCTATTTCTCCAAACTGCATAAACAATGAAACTTTCAAAAGAACATTTTTTAAAAAGCAAGAAGAAGAAAAGTATTTGCCCTTGATTTTCTTCCCTTTATTCTCCATTTGTCAATATAAACACTTTATTCAGGAAAACAAAACAAAACAAATGGAGTGCCTTTTAGCCTATACCTTCCCTATATAAGGTAAATTAGAATTTAAAAGAATAGGGTCTTTGAAGTGTTTGGGGAGATTTTGAAGTAAAAATAAAATAATTAAAAACCCACCATTCAACCAAATAATAAGCAATTACCTGCATGATCTTTTAGTCCTAATAAAATAGACATATCAACAGAGGAAAAGAAATTGCTACATTGTTAACATATACCTATATCTGTTAGTTTGATATCTGAAATGATGAAATTCGTGTATTTATAGGTTTGTGCCAGTTATAAGACCAATTATAAACCCCCATTTCCCCCAAGGGTTTCTTAAGCCTTTGGTTCAAAAGAGCTTGAGTTACTCACGAAAGATCTGTATTTTTCAGACATGCAACCAGTGACTCACAGGCTTAATAACAGCCAGCAGTTTTCTTTCCATCCCCCAGTCCCCTCTGTTCTCTCCTGCTTAGCCAGAACATACAAATTAATTGCTTGTTTTTAGCATCCCCTTCCATTGCTTATCTCAATTCTTGGCTATGATGCTTTAATAACTATACCTAGCTTATATATTAAACTATATTCTAGAACAGGGGTGGGCAAACTTTTTGACTCGAGGGCCACAATGGGTTCTTAAACTGGACCGGAGGGCCGGAACAAAAGCATGGATGGAGTGTTTGTGTGAACTAATATAAATTCAAAGTAAACATCATTACATAAAAGGGTACGGTCTTTTTTTTTTTAGTTTAATTCATTTCAAATGGGCCGGATCCGGCCCGCAGGCCGTAGTTTGCCCACGGCTGTTCTAGAAGGAGCTAACATAATCAATGAGAGAAAAAAAATTATATAAATCTATCTATCTATCTATCTATCTATCTATCTATCTATCTATCCATCCATCCATCTATCCATCCAGGTTTTGGAAGGAACTGTGAAATCTATATTGGAAGCAGTCCAAAATTCATTTTAATATCATAAATCAAATCCTTACACTTTTCTCTGAAGTAGGTTTTGTAGGATGCTGACTTGGGAAAGAATGCAATGGGAAATCTTTGTCACAGTTTGTCCCTTATAGCTATTATTCTCAAAAATCATTCAGCATGATATTCTTTCAGTTACTGGAGATGCCTCCTTCAAGAAAAGAAAACGAGCTATATCTCTGTCCTCGTATAGTTTACATAGCAGTGAGTGAAAATCAACGATAGAGATACTATAAGCAATTGCATGATATGTTACAGGATGATCACTACCATGGAAAAAATTCGACAGGGAAAGGGGAGAAGGAGGAGTTCCTATTTAAATTAGATGTTGTACTTTCAATAAGAAGTGAAAACTGAGCAAAAACTTGAAGGAGATAATGGATCAAATACGTGAACTTTCAGTCAGAGAATGTCGCAGGCAGGGAGAATGGTTAGGTCAAGTGTGTTTCACACAATGTGCCTGCCAGAAAGTGTGGGCTTTTAATATAAGATTCTAAGAGAATACACATCCTTAAGACTGCAAGGAAGTAAATTTTCAGATAGAATTTAATCCAGATTATCATAGCAAACACAGAGTCTTTTGTTCATTCATTTATTCATTCAGAGACCAAACAAATGAATACTAAGCCTCTCATTATCCCGAGCACTGGAAACACAAATAAGTGTTAGACAATCGGGAAACACTTATGTAAGCAAATCTTTACATTTCACATCATAAGTTCCACAATCGTGCATGTTTACAGAACTCTTTTGGATGATAGTAGAGTGGTGACCAACTATCCTGGGGAAGTCATGAATAGCTTCACTGAGGAAGTGATATTTGATCTGGTTCCTGAAGAATGAGTAAGATTTCACAAGGAAGAAATAAGAGAGAGGTATTTCTGGGCGCAGGATCATATCTGTAAAAAATGGAGGTATAGAAAAGATTATGAAGAAGTCTTGATTTCACAGGTATATGAGAAGGAAAAGTAGAAATGAGTAAGGTACGAAATACTAAGTTGTTTTGGACTCTCATTTGTCAGGATATTTTTGTAGAAAACTGACATAATCAGGTTTGTAAATTAGAATTATTTGATGGTGGACATAGAGGATGGATTGCCCCATTCAGACAACTTTCTACAGTTACCAGCTAGTCATGAGATCTCTGTAAATACATGTATAAAGATGACTTAATTCATCAGGGAAAGCTTTATAACATTACGTAGAAACCTCACTGCTAGTGTTGATGTAGAACAGAACTCAGAACAGGATAGGTTACTTCCGAAAATATTTAAATCACAACCCTATGGGGTGTACAATATGTGGGTATACAAGATTCCACTCTAGACTTTAGGTTATTTAATGAGGTATCCTAAGTAACTCTAAAGCAATATAAAATATTTGTTGAGTGCTTCTCGTATATCCTGTAGTATGCTCGTTCCTTTTATGCATTACCTCATATATTCTTCAAAACAACTCTGAGGTAGTCATTATAACTTCCTACATATTATAAATGAGGAAAATGATATGTATGAAGGTTAAGTAACATAATAGCTAAAGCAGTTCTTATTGGAATCAGGTAGTTTTGATTGCAAGTGCTTTGTTATACTACTTCTCTGAAAATCTGGCACGTATTTGTGTCTGCAGTATTTTCCCATTAAAGCACAACATACATCTGATGTTTTCTCTTCTACAAATTTTGAAGTTGCTTTCATTTATGCACTGAGACCTGTGTTAGTGACTGGAAGGATATACTGAGGTTTCTCATGACAAGAACTTGTGAGGGGTATGAGTTTTTCTCTTGCTTGCAGAGGCACAGGGGTTTACTTCCCACACTTCATGGTTGCTGATACAAAGCATGATAGACTGAGGTCAAAAACAAAGGACATTGTTACTCAAGGGAATTGCAGAAGCTGGAGTGTCAGCATTCATACTGGTTCCTTAAGTCCCAAGTCCCAAAAAATAATGCAGAGGACCATGCCATCCATGTCTGCATATGCATTGGGGTGAGTTAAGAAAACTTGAACCTTTTATAGTGGCATTCATTAAGTCTACCTGAATTTTGCCTTCCATGACAACTATATTTATATTTTATTGGACAGGAAACAAACCATCCCTTGTTTTAGAGAGGGATACTGCTTCTATCTTTCAGATGATTTCCTATGCAAGACTCCTTGCAAACATAGAACAAAGGTGGTCAGGTCAGATCATTAGTTTGGGAGACCTAGAGAAACGCAAGAAGCTCATGGAGGATTGTCTCCCAGCATCTCACCCATAGGAAACCTGTGCTAGAGGATATGTGAGAAAGCCTTACAAACCACCATTTCCATTTTATATTTCTGGAATCCCACTGCAGACTGGAAATGCAAACATTTCCTAGAACTTCACTTGGATAATTTAAGCCAAGTTCTATTCCACTGCCAGAGCCATATAAAAGTTTGCAGATTTCATTATGTGATGAACAAGTCTCTGTGGAATTGATGTTTAATCAAAATACAGAAAACTCTTACTCCTTGGTAGATTTTGATACCACAGTCAAAGGTCTCAGTCAAAGTATTTTGTTAGCACGGTTACTATTTGAACTGCACATACCCTTGTTCTCAGTGATAGAGACATACTGTAGGCAAAATAATTTACTATTTTAAAGTACGTTGACTGCTGGATAATGCTTCACATCATTCTGATTTTCTTAGAGATGTGAATAAAAATGTGAAAATGTTCATTTTACCACCAAATAAAACTTTATTATTCCAGTCAATAGATCAAGGAGACATTTCAACTTGTAAAGCCTATACCTTAAGATGGATTTTCAGTCAGGTTATTCACACAACTAACATCATGCACTTTTCTTAGCTGCACTTTGGATGAAATGTGACATAAAGCATGCATTTGAAATAAGAGCATCTAGATAAAAGGAATTGTGTATAATATGATGCTGTATGGCAGAAGCATTTACTGTACTATGCAAATGATATTGCAGAGCCATATAAAAGTTTGCAGATTTCATTATGTGATGAACAAGTCTCTGTGGAGTTGATTTTTAATCAAATTACATAAAACTCTTACTCCTTGGTAGATTCGAGCATAAATGGAGTTAATAGAATAGCTGATTGTGGGCATGTTGACTGCCAAAATTTATAGAATTCTAGATATACAGTCAGAGAAACTTAGTAAAGGTGACTTAACAACATAAAGGAAGAAAGTCCTGTGACCAAATAGAATAAAGATGCCCCAGAGGAAGTGGGACATTTTCAAAATAGTTCACATTAAAGGAAATCTCAAAGACATTTAAGAACACCAAAAGTACAAATGATAACATATAGGAAGCTGATCTACACCTAGAAAGAAATAAGACAATTTGCTAAGATCTTTGCTCCTTATCTTAAGTTATTTGATGATAAGAAAGCAAGCACTGTTCAGACTACTCTTGCTGTTTTCTTACAAATAAATAAAAACCACTTTGGCCAGTTAACTGCCACATTATTTTGAATTTAATAAAAAAAGTTCCGCTGCTAGCGTCTATAGGTGCTTATGGGAACAAATGGTTAATTCTTACTTAAACTACCATATATCAAATAAATATTTATTTGCTCTTTTAAAAATTCCCCACCTATGATAGGAGAGTTTATCATATTTGGCAAAATATTTAAAAGTACTGGAACAATTGTATTATTGTTACTGATTATCAACATTGAATTGCATGATTTCATCTTGCCCAGCATCCTTCCAGTCCTGCAATGCCATGTAAAGCAAAGACTACCTATCATTACATACAGATATATGATTGTTTGTAATATACATATGTCACAGCCTTATTCAGAAGCAAATAATGAGACTTCTATGTATTTCATTAAAATTTTTCCTACTATCCTACTTTTGCTCATACAGACCTTTTCACCAATGTCTCATTCTCCCCTTTTCCTCTTCCATTTATTGCATGAATATATAAATTAATGGATAAATGGGTAAATATTTATAGGTAGAATATATTATACAAATCAAGTAAATTAAATTAATTTTTTCCACAGTGTGATTCTCATACATGAAGGAATTTGGAAAGCAATCTAGTGTAGTGCTGGAAGAAAATACTGTTAGGACTTCTGTTTACCCTTATTTTTAAAATCTCATATACAAAAGAGAAACTAAGCTTTAATATTCATGCAGCGGCATTCTTACTGGGTCCTCATACCAAAGAGTTATGTGCTACACGGAGAGCAGGGGGGAATTCCATTGTACAGACTAAGGCCTTCTCCTATGCGTGTTTATGTCCAGCATATTGATCTCATTTGCACTTCATGTAAATGTAGATGAAATGAATTTATGCATTATATCATATTGTTTAAACTAAATATCTCTACAAAATAAATTTAAATTAAATACAAAAACAATGGAGGAAAAATGGGGGAAGGGCAAAAAATGACATTAGATTTGCACGCCTGCTGCTAGTAGTAGGAGCTAAACATTGATCTCATATTCCAAGAAGTTGCCAAAAAATTCACTATTATTCAGAAAAAAATATCTGTAGTATTCACTTACATGTACTATACAAATGATGAATTTCAACCCAAGTACATATATTCTTGGAAATATTAGCTCATGGTAGCTTAAAGACATCACAGTTAGCAAATGGTTAAAATTTGGTACCCAGAACATGAGGTCAAAATTACGCAGTAATTTTAGCAATGTTGCAAATTAGAGGTACAAATGGAACCTGACAAAACTTTACCAATTAGCAATAAATGTATAGTACAAATTCATAACCACATATGATTGAGTTAATAATAATTATTCATGCAGTAAAAAATAACTAAAAGGGCTTATGTGAAATAATAGACAAAGTGAACAAAATTGCTTTATCAAAATGTTTGGAAGATGTTAAAAATTTAAAGAAATAATTATTAGAACTAATCACTTAGTGGGAGAGGTATACACAATAGTTGAAGGAAAGCACAGGTTTCCAACATGCCTCAGTTTACGGTACTTGTTAGATTCTGTTGTAACCACAACAAAAAATTAAAAAATCACTTTTTTTGGAACCACTAAAGAGAGTTTACTAAATAATATAGCAATAATATTATGCCAGGTGTGTACCAGACCTATCAGTGGAATCACTTTCTAAGTTACATAAATGTCTAATAGCTATGCTGTACACCTGAAACTAATATAATGTTGAATGTCAACTGTAATTGAAAAAGAAAAAGAAAAAAGAAGAAAAATGCTCTCAAGAAATATAACTATTCAAAGTAAAATATTGGGGGAAACATATTAGCATAATCTCTGATAAAATGGCTGTTTGACCAGAATTAAAAATAAACAAATAATTCAAAAATTAGCTTACAAAAATAGCATCATATGTGAAATACATTCACTTGCATTATTGATAGGCAAGTTATTGCAGCAATAATGACGTTTAAGGCAGAAATGGAAACAGGTTATCAATATGACTACTTTGTAGGTTGGAATGAGGAAATGGATCTTTAAGAATCATAATTTTGTAAAGAGATAGGGAATAAAAATGAAAATTCTTTTTTACATAGATGTGATATATTTTCCAACCTTATATCATTATTTTAAATTGATTTTAATTTATATTTTATGAGCACATATAATATGCTGTGTTACATATGAATAATTTATCCTATATAATAAAAGGCTAATATGCAAATCGACCAAACCACAGAACAACTGGTCGCTATGACATGCACTGACCACCAGGGGGCAGACGCTTAATGCAGGCGCTGTCCCCTGGTAGTCAGTGCACTCCAACAGAAGGAGTTCCACTCAGCCAGAAGCCGGGTTCATGGCTGGCAAGCACAGCTATGGTGGCAGGAGCCTCTCCTGCCTCCGTGGCAGCACTAAGGACTTCTGACTGCCAGCTTAGGCTCGCTGCCCGAGGGGAGGGGGCCTAAGCCTTTGTTGGACATCCCCCAAGGGCTCCCAAGAGGGGGCAGGCCTGGCTGAGGGACCCCCACCCCCGAGTGCATGCATTTTGTGCACTGGGCCTCTAGCAAATATATAAATGGACATATATTGGGAAATAACACTAAAACCATTTTACTAATACATTGCTATTATCAGAAGGCTTTATAGTTTCAAGCTTCATTTTATAAAAGCCACTTCCTCCTTGAACTTTTCTCTCTTTCCCCTTTTTTGGAAGTGTTTTTTTTTTCCTTCTCTTTAACTTTCATATAATTTTACTGAAACCTATCACCTGCTATGCCTGTTAAATTTTTTCTAATATTTACTGTTGATAGTCTTGTACATGTTCCCTATTTATTCCCTTTTTCCCCCTTCCACCAAACCCCTGCCCCACCCCAGGGCTTCATCCCACTATTGTCTGTGTCCATGGGCTATGCATATAAGTATGTAAGTTCTTTGGTTCTAGAATATGTCCTAGAACCCTGAAACACCAATCAGAAAGAATATGCACCCCTATGTTCATAGCAGCATTATTTACAATAGCCTAGATCTGGAAATAGCCCAAGTGCCCACCAATAGATGAAGGAATTAAAAAGCCGTGGTACATTTAGACAATTGGTATAGTTTTTTAAAATCTATTCATTATCTTTGCTAGGTTACGAGCTACCTAAGAATGGCCTGTGCTCACCTCTGAATAGTCTTCACCAAGTAGTGAATGCATAGTTTGTGACACTCAGAAATATGTGTTTACTGGCAGTGCCCTCAGCGGTCCCAGGTCTGTCTCTTGTGTCAACAGTGTTTGGACAGAACAGACTCAGGGATGCCCCTTCTTCCAGCCTCAGGCCACTATCCTGTGTCTTATTATCCAGTCACCACCTTCAGAACCACCTCTGAGACCAGCCAACACACCGTTTTCTTTCTTCTACCTTAACTCCTTATTGCCGAACAACCATGAGCTCCCAAATTCATCAGGACTATTCCACCGAGGTGGAGGCTGCGGTCAACCCCCTGGCCAGCCTGCTTCTGCGGGCCTCCCACACCTACCTCTCTCTGGGCTTCTATTTCAACCTCCATCGAGGATGTGGCTCTGGAGGGTGCGGGCAGCTTCTATCACGAGTTGGCAGAGAAGCTCGAGGGCACAGAGCATCTCTTAAAGATGCAAAACCAGCGCGGTGGCCGCATTCTCTTCCAGGACGTGCTGAAGCCTCCCCAAGGTGAGTGGCAAAACTCAGGATGCCATGCAAACCGCCCTGGCCTTGGAGAGGAACCTGAACCAGGCCCTTGTGGAGCGGCAGGCCCTGGGTTCTACCTTCGCAGACTCTCAGCTCTGGGACTTCCTGGAGAACCACTTCCGGGGTGGGGAGGTGAAACTCATCAGGAAGATGGGCAACACCTGACTAACATCCGCAGGCTGGGCTGGGCGAGTATCTCTTTGAAAGGCTCACCCTCAAGCTCGACCAGGAGCCTTTGGAGCCCAGAGGCCTTTGAGGGGCCTCTCTGCCTTCCCCTAGTGTCTGGCTTTTACCTGAGCCTCTTCCCGAAACTACTAGCCATTCTTTTAACCACCCTGAAGCCCTCTCCCATACATTAAACCAAATGAAACAATAAAGCTTTTTGCAGCAAAAAATAAAAAGGAAGAAAGAAAGAAAGAAAGAAAGAAAGAAAGAAAGAAAGAAAGAAAGAAAGAAAAATGTGAATTTGCAAATACATATGGAGTCTCATGTTAAAAATAACTCTTTATCCTATTACAGAACCTTTTGTTAGGTAAACAAGGATTAAAGAGCAAATCACCTGGATTACTTGCCAAAAGTTCTCCATAGAACACCCTACTCAACTCTAAATACTTATAATGATCTTGGCTTTGCTGATAATCCTCTCACCTGATAAATATGGGAAACAGACACAGAAACTGAAATATGACCTATGTGCACAATCACTCACTAAACAGAATAAAATGATTGGGTTCAATGTTGAGTAACAATTTGTTGACCTGTGGGCTTAATTATAATAAAGATTACATTTGTATATATAGCCAAAGCCATGCATCTGTTAGTAGACATTGCCATGGACATTAGGAAAGCTGATGTAGATATGAACATCTTCAAGATTTTACTAATGTGCACAGGTTTGTTTAACTTCGGATATTTCCATTGCGTGGGGGTGAGGGGGAAAGATCTACCAAAGGACTTGTATGCATGCATATAAGCATAAGTGATGGATGTGGACAACAGGAGGTGAGGGTGAGGGCAGGATTGGGGGGATGAGGGGACATTGGAGGGATAAGGACACATTTGTAATATCTTATTCAATAAAGGGGAAAAAAAGAAACTTAAGTTTACTTGTAAATTAAGGAATTTGAATTCCTGTTGTGATCCTTTTTCACTCATGGAATACTATTCTCTCATTCTCAGTTTCTTTATGGGTGCACATTTGTGTGTTTAAATACAGAACAAAAGCTCATTACATAATCTTGTATTGTTTCAAACAGAATTTTACTTTTGGTCTGTTTTTTTTTTCTTTAGGGTCTTCTTAAAGTAATTTGCTATATAAAATCTTCATTTATAACAAAATGTCATATCAAATATTATTTATTAATATAAGGCTATTTTTAAATATTGGGCTTTTTAATATAATTTATATTTCCTTTCAGTCAAACTACATACTCTGGGAGTGAGTTATAGTATATGCCTATTTCTGCTTTTTGCTTTAGAGGTACAGCATAACACAATTTACAATGAGTCACAATTTAACCAAAAACAGAGCCTCTTTTCTTTCTAATAAGAGAAAAAGCAATGAAAATAAGTAAATAAATGCAGAAAGTAGGTTGCACTGATTTCTTTCAGCTAGCATTTTAAATTATAATACAACAAACTTTGACATGAAAAATATAACTTATGTGAGCATGCAAAACAATTTGACTGAAATGATCAGTAAAGTAAAGGAAGAAATTAATGAAACTGGCTTTTAACTGAAATAACCATTCTACATAGAAGTTGTTCATGAAAGAATGAAAGAAAGATGTAGGAAATCTGAGATCTCAATTTGTTCTTTCAAATTTGTTCTGTACAACACACAAAAATATTGAAATATGAGTTAAAGAAAAAATATTGACTTGGTTTTAGATGAAAGTTTTTTCAAAATCATAAATACCTGTGAATTTAACTTATAAGGACAAATATATGGAATAATTATTAATAAAGCTGTTCATTTTTAATTTTAACGTGGTTTTACTTAAAAGTCTCTCTGTTATTTCCTCAGCACTTTCATACACTGCAGCAGAAATTCAGTTATTAATTAACCCAATAAATTTGCCTGAAAACATGCGTCCTGGTACTCAACTAAGTCGAGCTTATGATAAGGACGTTGTTGGAAAAGCAGATGCCTACCGCTTTCTGAATAAAACAAAGGACTTTATCATCGATGCAAGTAAATACATTTTGACATTTTAATTTTTATACTTATTACTTTTAAGATTCAGACTTGAAAAAATATTTAAATTAAAACGAAGCATTTTTTTTTTTTTTGTAATTCTGGGTTAAAACCTATTGCAGGTAGTTATATAAACAATTTGTAAAGGCGCTTCCCATTAGTACCGTACTCCACATTCCTGATATCCCAACATTGCTACAAATATTTCTTGAAAAAAGAAAAATTATTATGCATGAATTTGGCATGAGAGTCACCCTATTCTTTTCAAGCAAAATAAATGTTTTTCAATAATAGGAAAGATGATCCAGGATATATATTTTTGTACTAACGTCAAAAAAATAATAAGCATAATGCAACAAATTTACATGAAAAATATAGCTTATGTGAAGATGCAAAACAAATTGACTCAAATGATCAATAAATTAAAACAGAAAATTCATGAAACTGGTCAAGGGAATTAAAATGTTTGTGCAAAGGAAGATGACATTAGTCAGTTCGAACAGGGAATATGTTGTGCTTGGTGTTCCCCACAGCACCCTGTGTCTAACCAGGTGTTTTGCACAGCAGGGCCTCGGTGGGTTTAAAGGAAAAAAGCAATTGCATATTTCAGTTAAAACCAAAATCCAAAAAGCTCTGTTTTAACAATCAATAATCCAACCAAATCCAGTTACAAGCACAAATGTGTTCCTGAATTCCTCTGAAATAGAGCCCACCTATTTTCTTAAGTGGGTGTTTTCTGCTCAGATTATGATTTCTATTGAGGTATATAATTAGACGTTCATTCTAAACGAAGACCTAAGATAGCATAACTTTTGTCCATGTTTCAGATAGTCATCATAATGTGTATGTATTTTTGTGTGTGTGTTATGCTTAGGAAATGTTAAAATATTGTCCAACTTATTTTTTTGCAAATTAAACAAAATGGTTTTGCAAACAAGAATAGACAGCATTTTGTCTCATTGTCTGCCCAGTGTTGCTTCACTTGAACACTTGGCTTGTGGTTCAGCACAGTCCCACACTCAGAATAAACCCAACTTTCCTCAGAAGTCAATTCTAAGCTCAGTGAACTCACTTGCTCCCTTTCCTCTCAGTGCCTAGGACTATACCCTAAATCTACAAATTCCAAATATCTGAGCAACCCTAGACCCTCTGTTACCTCACAAGAAGGGCCAAGATACTGGAAACCTTCCTTTGATGGGAGAGTTTCTGATTCCTTGTGGTCAGAAAGCAATAATGTCCACCTCCTCAGGCTCTCTCATTGCTGCCTTTTGGACCTAAGACTTTTTGTTTTTCTATTTGAGGTCTGCTGGGAGTGATACCACAGACCTTGGCCCAAATCCCAGAAGAATCCCCCATTCTCTTTGCACACTGGTTCCTTAATAATGTGAAAATGTCTGAATCTAATTACATGAAGAATTTGTACCCACTTAAATTCCCTGTTTCTCATATATTTGTTATCCTTGATCATTGCTTAAGATGAAAGCTCCCTGCAAATATATATTTATCCTCTTGTCTCTTCTCATCTTTATACTATTCCAAGCTTCCTCTCCCATAACCTAATCTCACATTCTTGTTGCATTCTTATATCTTTCAATTATAGTCTATGAAATCCCCATTATGTGGCAAACACATACGTAAACAAGCAAACCTCTCCTGTGGCATTTCTCTACCTCTTACTTTAATTAAAATTTGTTGTAGTGTGGAACAACCACAGCACGCCTCCAGCTGATGTTACTCATTCACCCACACGTCTCATATCTCTGGATCAGTTAGTTTGTGGGAAGTCGGCATTCTTCTGACTTCCCAAGCTGATTCCTGACCATTACTCTGATCCCCTTGCTCATTTTGAGGATATTTGGTTCCTTACAAAACATGCCAATCACTCCCTCTCTAGCCCTGGGGACTTGAATATATTATTTATACTGTTTCTCCCTATCTCAGTTCTGCCACCTTTTCTTAGGTTACTTCAGTATTCACATAATGGCCCATCCAGCATCTTCAATCCCTCTACCTTACCTAGTGTCAGTTCCTGTCCCTAAATCCCTGTGACTTTAAAAACTACTTTTATCCACACACCCTCAATGCTGCAATCAGAACCTCATCAGTACCTAGAACAATTCTTCTTCTCTACTATTAATCTCAGACCTCTCCTATACTTTCTTCAGCTTTTTATTCCATTTTTCCCTACTATGCTGTTTTGTCGATATCATGAAGGCCACAAATTCATTGATTTTTTTAATTCTATCATTGACCTCTTCTCTTTTCTTTTCTATCCAGTATTATGACCTATCTTTCAACCCTTCCTTGACAATATCCTCAGATAATTTGCTGGTTGTTCTATAAATTTTACCTAGCAAAACTCCAACATGAAATAGAACAAATAGTTGATGTTGCCTATTATACCTGGGCTGATGAGTTTTGTTAGAGAAATCACATAAATCAGTATATTAACACTAAATTTCACTTGGCCAAATATACTTTCTGGTAATCCTTCTAAATTTCTCTAGTTATATCTCTTTTTAATTTGTCAACTTGGCTATTTTAAATTTTCTCCAATCTCATTTCAAATCTCCTACTCACCTAAAATCTCTTCTTTCTGTGGGACTCTGCAAAGATCATGTCTTTTTTTCTCCTTTATTCCTCTCCACCTGACCAACTCCTACACATTATCAGGCATTAGTCAGAAATAATTTCCTCTGGGAAGTAATTTTAGCATCCATCCTGCTTCCAACATTAGGTAAAATGTCCTTCTTCGTATTTTTAAATCACTCTTTAGCAATTTTTCCCTTCAAGTTGAATCTCTTAAGCAAAATGACTATGCCTACTTCAATTGTTTGACGTCTTGATTATGTATCTGTGTATATGTTCCTACATTAAAAGATTCTTGATTGTGTTTCTAATTCTTCTCCCAACTCCTCAAATCTACATGCCCCCTATGTCAGTGTTTTGAAGCTTCATAACAAACCATTCCAAAATATAACTACTTAAAATGATGAGTTTTATTTTTTCATAATTCTGTGAATTGGATTAATTATTTTTCTGCTTGGCTTTTCTAGTTTTGCTTGAGTTCACTGATAAGGCTGAATTCCAAAAGTTTTCACATCTGTTTCAAAGGAAAGTGCATGACAACTTCTGAAACCTAGTCTATCAAATTCTAGCCCCTCATAAATCTAACTAATTCTATCAAATCACAAGTTTTTTAATACATTGTCAAGACTTACCCTGGGACTCTCCTTCCCTTATATCCTTTACACCAAAGATGAGGGCTAAAAATATCTTGCTTGGATAAAGGGGTCAAGGGAGACTCACAGGATTACTCAATAAAGTTTTAGTCCCATTAATCTGACTGGAGGAGACCTATTAGGAAACATTAGAACAGTGGTCGGCAAACTGTGGCTCACGAGCCACATGCGGCTCTTTGGCCCCTTGAGTTTGGCTCTTCCAAAGCCTTAGGAGTACCCTAATTAAGTTAGTAACAATGTACTACCTATATAGTTTAAGTTTAAAAAATTTGGCTCTCAAAAGAAATTTCAATCGTTGTACTGTTGATATTTGGCTCTGTTGACTAATGAGTTTGCCGACCACTGCATTAGAATAACCACCCAGTGGTTGAACCTATTAATATTCCCTCTAGGTTTGATCCACTACTACACTTTGAGATTGTTTATTGTCCTATTTGGGAAGGGATATACAAGCTCTACTTCAATTAGAAAGAAGTTCAATATTGGGTTGTTCTTGTTTCTTGTTATGATTTTGCTTGACTAATCAATATAATTTTTAAACCTTTTATTTATTTTTAAATGTTTTTAAATTGATTTCAGAGAGGAAGGGAGAGGAAGAGAGAAATAAAAACATCAGTGAGAGAGAATCATCAATCAGTTGTCTCCTGCACATCTGCCACTGGGGACTGAGCTAGCAACCTGGGCATGTGCCCTGACAGGAATTAAACTGTTCAGGGGTTGATACTCAACCACTGAGCCACACCAGCTGGGCATTTATTCAATATAATTTTTTTAAATGTTGCAAAAAAAATTTTTTTTTAATTGCCCTGACCGGAAATCGAACCCAGGACCCTTCAGTCCGCAGGCCGACGCTCTATCCACTGAGCAACACCGGCCAGGGCTCAAAAATTTAAAGTAAGTCTTATTTGTTACAGAGAAACTTTTTTGTCTATATTGAATCCATTTGCTAAGATCAGTTAGTATATATTTTTAAAAGAGTTGCCTATAGATAAGAGTGATTTTCCCAGAATTAGAGATAATATTTGCCCCCTCTAATACAATAGCCTTTGTGACTCAGAGCTTTCTAAGAATATCACAAATATTTCATTAATTCTAAGAGATATTTTTGTTAGATATTAATGACTATCTTTTAAAATGCCCACAATTTTAACTGTACAACAAAATACTATTTTTATTAGTATCTGTGTTATTCTCCCCTTTACCTATACTTTCTTTTCTTGTCTTTACTTAAAAGAGTTAATTATTTTACACCCAGGTCTTAGGCTAACCCAGCAAGGAATTGGCTGCATTTACAGTAAATAGCATGTAAAAGTACCTTTTTGGAGGCACCATGCCTCCTTTGATAATAAAGACATCTTTGTGGTAAGATGTCTGCTCAAAATTATACCAAACCTATTATATGATTTCAGGTAAACTCACAATAATTAATGAATTTGGATATAAACAAACACCTTTTTTTTTTTTACGGTTAATAAAAAGTAGATATATATTGTGATCACAATATGATGTTTGTCACTTATAGTCTCTAATCTTTGGAAATGGTTTTCAATGAAAATGTTTGAAAACAAAATACAGCTTACTAAAAATAGGTCTAAACTAACATTAAAAATAAGTCAACTATTAGTGTTTTTTATGTATTTTCATATTTTAAATCTTCTCTTGGGAGGTAGCAAAAATAAAAATGGGTAATTCTAAAATCTTTCAAGACTCAAAAAATATGTTTCTATATATTTATGTGAATTATCATTCGTGAATTATCTGTTTACTAGGTTCTGGGATAATCACGTCTACCAAAATTTTTAATTATGAAACGGACCCTAGAAGGTTTCTATTGATAGTTGATACTGGAGGGCTTGTGAGACATGTTCTGACCATTAATATCATTAATGTTCCGGAACCTCCAGACTGTACTGCTGACCCCCGGTTTGCTTTAGGCACAGGTATGATACATAATTCTCTTATAATTTACTTTTAACAGCTATCGATAATGAATGAGACTAGGCACATGTCTCTAGTTGGAAACACTAGTGATTTTTAGTATGTACCTAATGTGTGTTTATATAAATATACCAAAATATGTGCAGCTATTCATGCATGTAAGAAAACATATACTATCTCTATCAAACTGTTTGGAAAAAAATATATTTGCCAGATAGAAATTCTCACTCTGCCATTAAGAGATTAGAGAGCAAATAAATTAAAAACAGCAATAGAGATTCTTCTAAAGACGTGTAAAATATGTGAGGCAGTAGAGAAAAAAATAAAAGGCTTTGACAACTTTGTACATAAATTTAAATGTTTACTTATGAAAATGTCACAAAGAATATTTGACTTTAATACCCTTAAGGTTCAAAGGGTATTTTCATACTATAACAGTAAATAATGTGTGGGTTTGTGTATGGGGGTTGATCAAGTCAGCGACATAAGGGAAGCTTCCTCTAAAGAATTGACAATATTGTAGGTACAAACTCTTATTTTAGTAAATAAGCAAGAAGAGAGGGAACAGTGTTTTATGTAGAAGGAACTGTATGTACAAATGCCTAGAGGCACATAAAATGTAAAATTGGAACTTCTACCATGATTACAAAGGAGGGAGCACTATGTAAGTAATATAATTCAAAATAATTGTTGAAAGGTAATATGGGTATTTTAAGAATGTTGGTCTTTGTTCTAAGGGTGTGGTAATCCTTTTAAATATTTTAAGCAGTTAAGTATTTTCAATAGATTCATCTGGTGAGAGTAGAGCAAGATTGGAAGGAAACAAACTTAGAGGAGGTGTCAAAAGATTTTGTAAAGAGCCAGATGGCAAATATTTGGGGTTTTGAAAGCTAAAAGGTAAAATCAAAGACATTATTTATGCAGTATTTATATAGCAATGTAGGAAAAAAGTTTATATAAATTTTTATTGACAAAATTTTAAACATATAAATGGTAACAATTGGCTATAATTTTGTAATAGAGGTATCAGTAAATAGTTTTCCTTGTCAGCTAAGAAATGAGCCACTTAGGATCTTATTTTTGTTGTAGCCTAATTTAAATTTATTTTTGTGAATAAAATCATTTATCTTTAAATTTTTTCTCCTTGACCAATGTTCTCCTGCCAAAAGGGAATATTGTGATGAGTTCTCAGTCTTATAATTCTTATGTACATCATGTTCTTTTATGACACCTACAGTGACTTTTTATCAAAAACACAATGCTTTGCCACATAATTCAGTACCAATTAATCCATACTCAATCATGCTTTAAAAGTGCAGCATTCAAAATTCACATTTCTCTTTTTGTTTAGCCATGATAGGTAGGCATGGTAATACATAAAAACATGAATGGGAAGAAGAGAATCCAGGAAAGGAGAATGAAGAAGCAGCTCTGACAGAGGGAAGGAGGGAGAAAGAGAGAAACGTCGATGGCTGCTGAAAAAGAGAGAGGAAGGGAGAGAGATAGAGAGTTAGAAACATTAATGGGGAGAAACCAAGATGGCGGCATAGGTAAACACCGGAGTTTGCTACCTCGAACAACCACTTCAAAAATACAACTAAAAGACGGAACGGACATCATCCAGAACCACAGGAAGGCTGGCTGAGTGGAAATTCTACAACTAGAAGGAAAGAGAAAAGCATACCGAGACTCAGAGGAGGCGCAGTGCGGAAGTAAAATACTAAGGTGCGGAGGTGCATGTGGAGTGGGTTGGCGGCTGAGGGCGCGGTTGTCGGTTTCAATCGGGAGGAAGTCTCAGGCTCTGAGCTCCAATTCTGGGCGAGTCTCTGTGGACCCAGGCTCATACGGGAGAAGCAGGACTGTCTGGCATCGGTCGGAACCCGAGGGCAGCTTTCTTTCCGAGGGGCTTGCAGCGATTACCGGGACACTGAGAAGCAGAGCCTCTGAGGGCAAGATTGAGAGCAGCCATAACTGCTAGTCCCGCCCTGTTGATCCCGTGGGACCCGCCCAGCCCAAGCCCTGCAGGGAGGCTTTTGCTGGATAGCCGCAGGCAAAGGCTAGATTAGCACCTCCCTAGAGATCCAGGAGCCAGGAAACCCAGAGGTCAGAGTGGAACCATCTAGTTTGCAGCTCCCTAGAAACATAAAGGACACACTCAGGAGGCAGACTCAGTGAGCACCAAAGCCCCACTGAAGCAAGCTTGACCCAGAAGGGTGTCTCCAGCAAAAAAGTTCTCCCACCGTAGACACAGCTGATTCTCACAGCCAATTGGCCTGGAGGTCAATTCCTCCCAGTGATAACTACAACAATCAAGGCTTAACTACAATAAGACTGTGCACAAAGCCCACAAAGGGGTGCACCAAGAGTGTCCTCCTCAGGTAATTGGGGAGGCTGAACCACTGGGACCTAGAGGACACTCAGCACAGAAAACCACTATATCAACACAGGGAAGCATAAAAAATGCTGAGACAAAGAAACAGGACACAAATGACAGAAATGGAGGAAAGCAAACTGCTGGATATAGAGTTCAAAACCACACTTTTAAGGTCTTTAAAGAACTGTCTAGAAGCCACCGATAAATTTAGTTAGGCCCTCAAAAAGACTGGTGAGACTGCCGATAAATGTAGTGAGATCTTCTAGAAATCTAGTGAGACCCTCGATGTTGTGATAAAGAACCAACTAGAAATTAAGCATACACTGACTGAAATAAAGAATATTATACAGACTCCCAACAGCAGACCAGAGGATCACTAGAATCAAGTCAAAGATTTGAAATATGAAGAAGCAAAAAATACCCAACCGGGAAAGCAAAATGAAAAAAGAATCCAAAAATGCGAAGATAGTGTAAGGAGCCTCTGGGACAGCTTCAAGCATACCAACATCCAAATTATAGGGGTGCCAGAAGAAGAGAGAGAGCAAGATATTGAAAACCTATTTGAAGAAATAATGACAGAAAACTTCCCCTACCTGGTGAAAGAAATAGACTTCCCAGTCCAGGAAGCACAGAGAACCCCAAACAAAAGGAATCCAAAGAGGGCCACACCAAGACACATCATAATTAAAATGCCAAGAGCAAAAGACAAAGAGAGTATCCTAAAAGCAGCAAGAGAAAGAAAGTCCGTTAGCTACAAGGGAGGACCCATACGACTGTCAGCTGATTTCTCAATAGAAACTTTGCAGGCCAGAAGGGAGTGGCAAGAATATTCAAAGTGATGAATACCCAGAACCTACAACCAAGATTACTTTATCCAGCAAAACTATCATTCAGAATTGAAGGTCAGATAAAGAGCTTCACAGATAAGGAAAAGCTAAAGGAGATCATCACCACCAAACCAGTATTAAATGAAATGCTGAAAGGTATCCTTTAAGAAGAGGAAGAAGAAGAAAAAGGTAAAGATACAAATTATGAACAACAAATACGCATCTATCAACAAGTGAATCTAAAAATCAAGTGAATAAATAATCTGATGAGCGGTATGAACTGGTGATTGTAATAGAATCAGGGACATGGAAAGGGAATGGACTGACTATTCTTGGGGAGGAAAGGGGTGTGGGGGTGTGGGAAGAGATTGGACAATAATCGTGCACCTATGGATGAGGACAGTGGGTGGGGAGTGAGGGCGGAGGGTGGGGTGGGAACTGGGTGGAGGGGAGTTATGGTGGGAAAAGAGAGGAACCAATGTAATAATCTGAACAATAAAGATTTAATTAAAAAAAAAAAAGAAACGTCAATGAGAGAGAAACATCGATCAGCAGCCTCCTGCACACCCCCCCTGGGGATGTGCTCGCAGCCCAGGTACATGACCCTGACTGGAATCCAACCTGGGACCCTTCAGGCGGTAAGCCAACGCTCTATCCACTGAGCCAAACAAGTTAGGGCATGGACTGAATGTTCTTGAGCATCTCCAGGAAAGCCTGCGGGGATGGTGCGTCCACATTCTGGAAGGTGTTCTGGACTCTGCTGTACAGGACGAAGCGTTTCTCCTCTCGCCAGATGAACCCGAAGTGGTTCTCATCGAACAAGATGAAGACTCCAGGGAAGCTCTTGCGGTTGGATGAGCCAATTATGGCAAGAGTGTCCACGCCATAGAAACACATCCTGCAGGTTCCGGGGTAGTTCTGGCCTCTTGAGCGCACGCCCACAGGCAGAACAAACGGGACAGGCTGCTCCTCCCGAGCTGCAGCCCTGGACTCCCAGACGCTGGGCTGGGCAGGGCTCTTCCAGCCAAGGCCCTCGCTTTCCTCAGTCCCGTCTTCTTGCTGTTGCTGCTGCCGCTCCCGGATCACCTGCTCCTCAATCTCCTGGACCACGCGGGAGAGCTCGTTGAAGTTGCTGAAGATCTCGCCATCTCGCAGCTGGATGCGGCGCATGAGGTGGATCTCTAATGTCTTCTTGGAGTCTCCCGTGATATCGGTGACCCGGGCATACTTCCCATGGAAGCTGAGCATGGCAATCTTTAGGCCAAAGTCATCTAAGTAGTATTGGAAGAGGCCTGGCCTATGAGGTCCTCTGGGTGGCTCGGCGGGAGGTAGAGGCGGCGGTAGGGCAGGCAGTCATACCGCTCTCTGTCCTCCCGTATCAGCGCGCCCGCACCATTCATCCCTAAGACTCGCTGTTCAATCCTTTCGGTGGTATGTCTGGTTGCAGTGGGTGGTGAACCTGTCCTTCTGAATCAGCACCTGGCGGCGGTGGGGCCTGCTGTGGAGGCCTTCCATGCACTCCACCGTGGCTGACTTCCTCTCCGTCAGGCGAATTCTGAACACGGGCTTGAAATGTATGGGGCCACCCACCCACATGGGTGTGCAAGGAAGGCCTGTATTTCCAACCAGTAATGCATAAGCCGTCCACCACGACATTCACTAGTGTTCTATAGCTACGATCTAGCTGCCACAATCCCAAAATGTTTCTGTACGGGAACAGCTTCGTATAGACTTCTCCATAAGACATACCGATCATCTCCAGGTTCTGCAAGTTTTCACGAACGCCAAACTCCTCCCGGTAGCGCCGTCTCCAGATGCTGTCAATGTGCAGGGTTGGTGGAATTTGGTGCAGGCCTCGGCCAGGCTGGGCACGTCGGTGGCGGGAACCCAGGCGAAGATCTCCACCAGCATCTCCACCGGCAGGTCCTGCAGCGAGCAGTGCGGGGGCAGCGGGGGCAGCGGGGGCGGCGTGGGGCTCGCGATTCCTCCACTCCCCGCACAGCACCGCGCTGCCGCGTCCCCCTCGAGGTGCTTTTCTGCTGGGGCCGGCTTGCCATCTGCCGCTGCCATCTCAGCTGGGCGCTGGTGCTTCTGAGGACACCTACATCCCTGCGAAGAGCCCATTCAGCAGAGGCAACAGCCATACCTCCACAGGTAACAGCCACAACAGCCTGGGCCTGTGCACCTCAGCCAGGCTTTAAGCTGGCTCGTCCCGGCCACGCCCCCAGGGCCTAGCCACGCCCCCTCGGAGAGGTGCCAATTGTAGGACTTTACCTTTTTTTGAATTAAATCTTTATTGTTCGGAAAAAAACGAAAACAAAAACATGAATGATAGGTCGGCCTGGCAATAAGTAATAAGTACTCTCAATGCTGTGATGACTGGATTAATGCAATTTACAGTACAATATGTGAAATAATGAGAGCACCACATAAGGTCTCTATCTCTATTACTAAACTGCCACCATACTAAGAATGCAGCAATAGACAATATGCAAACAAGTGGGTTTACATATGTATGTTTTCTAGTACACTTAAACACTGAAATTTGAATTCCATGTAAATTTATTCTTTCATTTTTTTTTTTACCGTTTATAAATGTAAAAACCATTTTTAGCATAAAGACCATATAGAAACAGGCAGCAATACAAATTTGGTTCATGGGTGGTAGTTTGAAGACCCATGGAATAGGGAGAGGAAGTGTAATTATCAGGTTATTTCAGTAATCCAGGCAAGGAATAGTATAGTTTGACCTAGGAAGGTTATGGAGATAAAGATAAAAGAATAGTATGGAGATACTTAAATAGTAAATGAACCTGCTATTAAGTTAATGTAAGGAAAAGCAGAAAATGGAGATTTCTGATTTATATAAGTGGTTTGGAGATCCTCAGTTAAGCTATCTAGAAATAGACCAAATTTGGAGAAAAAAATTATGAGTTCATTCTTGAACATCTTGTGTTTGATATGTCTTTGTTATTCAAAGGAGAGATTTAAGTAAGCAGTTGAGCTCAGAGGTCTTGCCTAAGGTTAGAACTGTTTTTTAATTGAAACCATGGATTTGGATGAGATTATTCAGCTAGTGAGTAGAGAATTAGAAGAAAGGAGGGCATAGGGCCAAACCTTGAGGAACTCCTACACTCAATGATGTGAGGAAGAAACTCAGCCAGCCAAGGAGATTAAGGAACAGCTAAACTGGTGGTGGAAAAAAAAGAGTTATATCCTGAATGGCAGAGGAAGAGTGTTGAAAGAGGGTGCCAGTGGTTAGTAGACTTGAATTCTAGACTCAAGTAAGATGAGGTATTAAAATGTTCATTGCATTTGGTTAGTGATATGGGGATAGTGATAACTAATGAGCCTACTGAGAACTATTTTATTGGTTTTACAGGAGTAGAAGCCAAAAAGAAGCAGACTTAGGAGTGAGATTGTGAAAATAAAAGCCATTTTTTAGGAAATTAGCATGTAAAATGGAGAGAAAGCAGTGACAAAATTGTATTGGATTAAAAGAGTTTTGGGGTAATGTTACAAACAAATGGGGAGAATACAGTTGACTGGGTGGTTGAAGATACATGATGAAGAAAGTAAGAGAGAAATGGTATCAAAGTTTAGGGGGAATCAATTAATCAAGCATTTATCATATCAACATTTACATACCAATCTTTACACTTTTATTTTTATATTTAGAAAATTCAAAATTCCATGAAGCTTTAAGTTTTCTCCTTTCCGATGGTACTTTCTAATTTCTGAAAAAGTGCTAGTGAAGTGAGGGTCCCAGGTTATTTAAGTGTGTGCCTGAAATAAATTTTCTTTATCATTGGTATTCAAATATATTATTTTGAAAGAATTCATCATTATCTCTTGATTTGAAAAAGTCATCGATAATATTTTTTTAAAAAACTATATAAAATAACTTTAAAATTATTACTTTGAAATTTGGACCATATAAAACAAAACAAATCATTCATTAAATTTAATTGCCATAATAAGTATCTTTTAAATTGATTGTAAAAGTAAATAGGATTTTTCTACATGCATCTCTATTATACTGTGCTAAAATATCACATTCTTTTTCTTAAAAAAGGACATTGATTACAAACAGAAATGTAATGTTTATTATGTTAATGCAAAAGTATTTTTTCTAATATTCACTGTTAAAGGCAATAATCTTTGATAACCATGTACAGTTATTTTTATAGCAAATGTACACACATACATATGTATACTTGTTCAATAATGATATTGGCTATGAATGTGCATAAGTAACTAGAATACCTGCATTGTTTTTGTTGTTGTTTGTCCTTTCCTCTTTATCAAGGAGAAATACTTTGAGCAACCTCTCCAGACTCTCCTGGGCTTGAAGCCCCCTTCTGTGTCATACTGAGGACCCTTGAGTCCTTGTTTTCCATTCCCAGTGTTGTCCAGGATATGAGGTGGTAAAAGTGTGCACTAAGGGATGGCCAAATAGGTTGGTGGACAACAGAGACAGAAGATTGTTAAATTGTTGATTAAGATTTGAAAAGCAGCCCTAGCTGGTTTGGCTCAGTAGATAGAGCATCAGCCATCCCAGTCAAGGGCACCTGCCCGGGTTGCAGGCTCAATCCCTAGTGGAGGCTCTGCAGGAGGCAGCTGATCAATGATTCTCATCATTGCTGTTTCTAGCTCTCTCTCCCTCTCCCTTCCTCTCTGAACTCAATAAAAATATATTTTTAAAAAAACACAATGATTTGAAAAGCAATCATGAGGCTTTGGTCTGATTTGAAGACTTAATGGTTGTCTAGGAACCTTGCCAAGTTTTATTTTCCCAGGCAATATTTTTAGAGGTACTCAGAAGTTTTAGAGCAAATCCTCTAGATTTGCAGTGATCTTTTTGTGCCAAGAGAAAAAGCAAGAGTCAACTGTGTAAACACCAAAGAAAAGTTAAGATGGACACTAAGTATCGATTGGGTCTGGCAGCATGGAGAAGGCCTTTGATGACTTCGCGAAGTTTCAGTGTTTGTAGTGGGGGCAGAGCTTGTAGCAGAGTGAACTAAAGACTTACTGGGAGGTGAAGAAATACACAAAACCCCCGCCTTGAAGGGCAGGATATAGACAGGGCCATAGTTAAAATTTGCTTGAAGCCAGGTACTTCTTTTTCTTTTTCTTTTTAATGGACATGCTAATGGAAATTAGACAGTAATGAGGGAGTATTTTGAAAATGAAAAATAAAGTCAGAGTCAAGTTCCTAAGGAAGTGGAAGAGGAGACACCTGCTAATGGACAGGTGTTATCATTAATGAATATCCTCCTTTCGTTGTAAGAGGGGAAAAGGTCCAGATGTTGGTGCTATCGGAGGAGTACACGAGTGGGATTCCTCCATTGTCAGTGGGAGAGGAGACACCTGCTAATGGACAGGTGTTATCATTAATGAATATCCTCCTTTCGTTGTAAGAGGAGGGGAAAGGTCCAGATGTTGGTGCTATCGGAGGAGTACACGAGTGGGATTCCTCCATTGTCAGTGGGAGAGGGGCTCTTGGGGAGCTGCTGAAACGAGCACTTTCAGAAACTCCCACTGGAGAATGAGGTATGGGTGGGAGACTTTATTTGCATGGAGTTACATTCCTCAGGTTGTGAAGTCCCATGCCCTTTAAACCAGTCCTGCAAAAGGAACAACTGTGGATTCGGCGAAGCCAAAAGGAAAGCCAGCCTCCAGAGCTTCTGTTCCATATTGCAGCCGGGTCCAGTTCAGCAGTCAGGCCAAATGAAAGCCCATCAGTCCATTATGAGGGCCCCACACAGCCAAGGGCTTCATGGGCACAGGCAGCAACAGGAGTCACAGGAGTGCAGCAGGCAGGAGAGGCAAGAGCCGAGAAAGAGAACTTCCTTTGCTTAGAAGTTTAAATATTTAGTTTTCAAGCCCTTGCAGCGGCCACACCTGTTCTGGCCACTGACTCGCTCCCAGCTGTGATTGACAGCCAGGTAAGCACTTCCCATGTCACACAGACCTTACTGGGCATTCATCTAAACTGCCTTTGTCCAGTCCTTCCCCCCTTTGATCGGCTGGGAATAGATTTGGCGAGTGTTAGATTAGCAAAGCTGTATAAAGGGCATGGCTATATTATTTAGTCTTCCCTTTACTCCTTTCCTGTTAAAAAATAACCAGATTAGAGATCTTACGGGAAAAGAAGAGCTATCACTAGTCTAAGTTTCTATTTATTCTGTACAGTATGAAGAGAGATCCCCTGTGGGAAGTAAGATAGAAGGGACAGGGGAAGAGATTTGGGGCAAAGGAGCAAGGTTTGAAATAATTGTTGTAGAAAGTTAAATAAACAGAACAGAGACTTGCTTAAGAGCACTGAGGGTCCTATACACTTATTCCTCTATTAATTTTCTTTGCATTAAATAGTTCAGGCTTATACAAAAGTATCACAAAATCTGACTTTTTTTAATGTTAAATAATGAAAAACAATTTAAACTCAATTTTCAGATTATTTGAGTCAAAGAAAAGTTATAGATGCCAGTGTATTTCTAACACATGTACTTCATTTATTGTTTTGTTTAAAAATATTTATCTTAAAAGCACTTTTATTTTAATTATGTCTTTGCCTTTAACAAAACAAAATTGGAAGATATGAAACTTGATTTTTTAACTTATGTATCTTGCAAGCATGGTACTTTCAACATAATAGAAGTTTTGATTCTTGTTTTTTTTGTTGTTTTTTTTCACATTGACTTATTCTTTCTGGCAGCAATTTTATATCACTCTTAGGTCTGTAGTTTGCTTTCCCTTATTCTTTTCCCAACAGCTTTTATGTGTTACCCTTTGCATAACACAAGGTCTCATGGTAGGATGGAAACTTGAGACATTATTTGCCAGGATTTATTAAACTTTTTTCCTTTCTTTAAAAAAAAACTTAACTTTATTATAAAGTTTGGTCACATTCTATCTTCAAGTTACACTGAGGGTAGGCTTTTGTGGAATTCTATTTCTTTTTTTTTTCAGTATGCTCTTTGAGAAAATATTGGGAGACATGCTTCTAGGCAGCTATCCTTATCTTTATTATTTTATTTTCTTCATCTCCAAATCTCCTGGTAACTCATTTTAAATGCAATTACATTAGAAAACATATCAATTAAATATAGTTGGGCAACTTGTTAAAATTTAAATTTGTTATAATATACTAGAGGCCCAGTGCACAAAATTCATGCACTCAGGGGTGGGGGGAGGGTCCCTCAGCCTGGCCTGTGTCCTCTCGGAGTCTGGGAGCCCTCAGGGGATGTCTGACTGCCGGCTTAGGACATCCTTAGCACTGCCACGGAGGCAGGAAAGGCTCCTGTCACTGCTGCTGCACTCGCCAGCCGTGAGCCCGGCTTCTGGCTGAGGTGCGCTCCCCCTGTAGGAGTGCATTGACCACCAGGGGGCAGCTCTTGCGTTGAGCAGGATCAGGCCTAAACTGGCTCTCTGACATCCCCTGAGGGGTCCCAGATTGCAAGAGGGCACTGACCAGCCCAAGGGACCCCACCGGTGCACAGCTGGTGTTGGAGAGGGATGTGGGAGGTGGGCCAGCCTGGGAGGAACCATGGCAGGGCTCCAGGGCGTGTCTGGCCCATCTCGCTCAGTCCCGATCAGCTGGACCCAGCAGCAAACTAACCTACCAGTTGGAGTGTCTGCCCCCTAGTGGTCAGTGCACGTCATAGCGAGAGATTGAGCGGCCTTAGCATATCATTAGCATATTATGCTTTGATTGCTTGAACAGACAACCGGATGACCAGACACTTAGCATATTAGGCTTTTATTATATAGGATAAATTTGGTCTTCAAGTATATGCAAGGAATACAAAATCTTAAAATGTCTTATTAATCAACTTGACTTACACTCTCAAACACATACTGTATGAACTGTAATAACACACACACACCACAAGAAAAAAAAACAAATTAAACAATTAACCTGAGTCTTTCCTCGTCAATCCACCCATATTATATGTGGTTTAGGTTTTTCACATGTGGTCAAGACTGTGGAAAGGAGATATGTGAGCGTTGTCTGCAAATGTATTTCTAAGAAAAAGCTCCTCCATGCATGGCAGATAAGGTCTAGAAACTGGAGCACTAGAATCTTTTGTGAGGCTACCCCTTTAGCTCCCCACAGGACAGTCTGTCAGCATATATGTCATGCTCCTCTTCTTTAAGCTATACTTGCCACAGACAGATCCAGGAAGTAAGAAAAAGCACTCTGTAGGTGCAGAAAAGATGATAGAAAGCCAAAGGAAAAACTATAAATATAATAAGAATATTTAGCTATCTTAAAGTATTATCTGAAACCCACCATACAATCTAAAATTAGTATTGCATCATATGCTTTAACTTTTTTTATGTAACATGTTAATTTTGGCTTCACAGCTACCTTAGAAATTGATGAGGACTACCCATTATTTCAGCCCATTTACAGAGTGACAGCCACAGATGAGGACTCTTCACATGGTGATAGATTGATGGTAAATGTGGATATTGTGGGAGATGTATATATCACTTTGGCATACAGCTCTATGCTTCGGATATATTTTTCAAGAGAAGTTAATACATTTAATTTGATCATTAGAGAGAGTATAATGAAGTTGATAACCACTATAATGAACTATTTGTGTTAGAAATAGCATTTATGGAAGATCTTTTTGTGATGTGTACAAGAAATTTATATGACTTTTAAGGGAGGTGGGCAGCTGGTTGAAAGACATCAATGCTGAGCTGAAACTGTGCTTTGACTTTTGGATGTTCTTGAGAACTGTTTCACTTCTCTAGCTATTTCAATGACACATGTGAATGTGATTATATTTTTTTTGATGTTTCAGTATCCTAATTACTAACTGTACTAGATTTGCTTTTCTCATAATTGATTCCTGGTTATAAAGTCTTTTAGAGATTTGGCAAAATAAAATAAACCTATAAAGCTCTATCTGGAGAATTTAGTGGTACGTTGGACTACAAAAGTCAGCATGCTTGGCTCTGCAGCTGTTCTCTTTAGACATGTATTGAGTTTACTACTTTTAATTTAGTAACTCACAGTATGAAGTAATGGAGCACTGAATCAGGGTGAAGTAATGGAGCTGTCAGGTGACTTGGGTCAAATAATGACTTTTCCAGTAACTAGCGATGTGATCCTTGGGAAGTCACTTAATCCCTCTCAGCCTTGACTTCCACAGTTAACCTTCAGTGAGATGTGGCTGTTGTCAGTCAAAGTATTCAAAATCCCTGCTCAAAAATATTTAGTTGTAGACCAGCCAATATCAAATTCATATTAAATTGTTAAGAAATATGAGACCCTTTCTATTAAGTAAGTCTTTCCAATAGATTAAAACAATAAGCTATAGTCCAGGTGAAAATTGTTACTACCAGTTGTGTCATTTGCAGCAATAGGATAGGGACCCAGCAGGTATTATTTTAAAAATTAGGGTTTTGAGAACTAGTAACATTGTTAAAGGTTAGAGCTTTATCCGATTTTTAAAATATGCAGATATAATTGAATTTTTCATTAACAAAAATTTTACCGCATTGCCAACTACATTTTTTCAGATACTTGTGTAAATATATATCTACTCTCACTTCTTCTCAGAGTTTATGGCAAATAACAGCTTGGGCATTGTTCTGTACACCAAAGAGGTTGCAGGTTCCATTCCCAGTCAGGGCACATACCTACATTGCAGGTTTGATCCCCAGTCAGGGTCCATGCAGGAGGCAACTGATCAATGTTTCTCTCTCACATCAATGTTTCCCTTTCTTCCTCTTTCTCTCAAGTCAATAAACATACATTCAGGTGAGGATTAAACAAATAATACTGAAAAAGATGTGATAAATTTAAAACTTCATATTCAACTATATTAATATTCAAAATTGGTTTATATCATAATTTCTGTTTTGCTTTCTAAATTTATGCATTTAAAAAAATCTCAGAAAAATCTGTATAGTGTTGTGCAGCTCTATAAAAATATATTTAAAAGTTTGTGTTAATATACTGAACAACTCTTGTTTCCTGTATTCTGCATCAGTATATGCTGGAGGTTTTAATACAAAATAGATCATAGAGAAAGAATAATTAGTGTGAAAATAGAAAACTATCTACATATTTGCTTTATCATTATATCCTAATGATCTCCCAAATACCTTCCCATTTATTTTGATGTGACTAATGCATATTTTAATTTTCTAGTACACCACTGAGACACAGTTATCTGGACCAAAAAAAGGAGCAAATTGTTTTGGAGTGGATCCTGTAAGTGGTATTGTTAGCTTGAGAGGCAATGATACCTTGGATTTTGATGCTGGATATCAAGTAATTAATATATTTATTTATTATTTTACACAGAGTGACAGATTTTTTTTTACAATGTTCACCTCTGCCTAAAAAATTAAACACATTATTATTTTAATGGGAAAGTAATATTTTGTGTGATTCTTTTATGAGAATTAGTGCAGTTCATCAAAGGTCTAGAGCAGTGGTTCTCAACCTTCCTAATGCCGCGACCCTTTAATACAGTTCCTCATGTTGTGGTGACCCCCAACCATAAAATTATTTTCTTTTTTTTTTCTTTTCTTTTTATTTTATTTTATTTTTTTAATTAAATCTTTATTGTTCAGATTATTACAGTTGTTCCTCTTTATTCCCCACATAGCTCTCCTCCGCCCGGTTCCCACCCCACCCTCTGCCCTTACCCCTCCCATTGTCCTCATCCATAGGTGTACGATTTTTGTCCAGTCTCTTCCTGCACCCCCACAACCCTTTCCCCCCAATAATTGTCAGTCCACTCCCTTTCTATGCCCCTGATTCTATTATATTCACCAGTTTACTCTGTTCATCAGATTTTTTATTCACTTGATTTTTAGATTCACTTGTTGGTAGATATGTATTTGCTGTTCATAATTTTTATCTTTACCTTTTTCTTCTTCCTCTTCTTAAAGAATACTTTCATATAATACTTTCAGCATTTCATATAATACTGGTTTGGTGGTGATGAACTCCTTTAGCTTTTCCTTATCTGTGAAGCTCTTTATCTGACCTTCAATTCTGAATGATAGCTTTGCTGGATAAAGTAATCTTGGTTGTAGGTTCTTACTATTCATCACTTTGAATATTTCTTGCCACTCCCTTCTGGCCTGCATAGTTTCTGGTGAGAAATCAGCTGACAGTCGTATGGGTATTCCCTTGTAGGTGACTGACTGTTTTTCTCTTGCTGCTTTTAAGATTCTCTCTTTGTCTTTTGCCTTTGGCATTTTAATTATGATATGTCTTGGTGTGGTACTCTTTGGATTCCTTTTGTTTGGGGTTCTCTGCGCTTCCTGGACTTGTAAGTCTATTTCTTTCACCAGGTAGGGGACGCTTTCTGTCATTATTTCTTCAAATAGGTTTTCAATATCTTGCTCTCTCTCTTCTTCTGGCACCCCTATAATTTGGATGTTGGTTTGCTTGAAGTTGTCCCAGAGGCTCCTTGCACTATCTTCATATTTTTGTATTCTTTTTTCTTTTTGCTTTTCTGGTTGGGTATTTTTTGCTTCTTCGTATTTCAAATCTTTGACTTGATTCTTGGTATCGTCTTGTCTGCTGTTGGATCTCTGTATAATATTCTTTATTTCAGCCAGTGTATGCTTAATTTCTAGTTGGTCTTTTTTCATAACCTCCAGGGTCTCACTAAATTTATCAGCGGTTTACAGAAAATTCTTGAAAACCTTATAACCGTGGTTTTGAACTCTATATCCAGTCGTTTGCTTTCCTTCATTTCTGTCATTTGTGTCCTGTTTCTTTGTCTCCACAATTTGGCTGCTTCCCTGTGTTGACAGAGTGGCTTTCTGTGCTAGGTGTCCTATAGGGCCCAGTGGCCCAGCCTCCCCAATTACCTGAGGTGGAAACTCTTGGTGCACCCCTTTGTGGGCTTTGTGCACAGTCTTGTTGTAGTTAAGCCTTGATTATTGTAGGTATCACTGGGAGGAATTGACCTCCAGGCCAATTGGCTGTGAGAATCAGCTGTGTTTATGGTATGAGAACTTTTGTGCTGGAGATACCCTTCTGGGGCAAGACTTGCTTCAGTGGGGCTTTGGTGCTCACTGAGTCTGCCCCCTGAGTGTGTCCCTTATGGATCTGAGGAGCTGTAATCTGGATGGTCCCACTCTGACCACTGGATACACTGGTCCTTGGATCTCTAAGGAAGTGCTAATTTAGCCTCTTCCTGAGGCTACCCAGCAGGAGCTACGAAGAGATCTGCAGATTCCTCTTCCTTGTTTGGGATTTGGAGGTGCCCAGATGAGGCCCAGCTGTGAAGCAATGCAACCTGCTGTGGGGCCTTGGGCCTTCTCTTGGAAGTTCTGGGTCTGTCTGGCCCAGCCGCAGTTAGTTAGGTAATTTTCAGATTGCAAAGGGCCAGGGCATTCATATGCAAAAGCCTCTGTGCACAGCGTGGGTGGGGTGGGGTCTCAGGGAATCAATAGGGTGGAGCAAGCAGCTATGGCTGATCCTCACCCTGCCTTAAGAGGCCCTGGGTCTCAGTGTCCCGAGGTAATCACTGCAAGCACCTCTGAGAGAAAGCCACCCTCGAGTTCCGAGTTCTGCCCACTGCCAGACAGTCTAGTTTCTCCCTGTATGAGTCTGGGTCCCCAGAGACTTCCCAGAACTGGAGTTCGGAGCAGTCAGGGGCTTGTGACTCCCTCCCGATTCAAAAAGACAGCCACGTCCTCAGTTGCCAGCCCTTGCTGCGTGCGCCTTCGTACCTCTGCACTTTACTTCTGAAGCTCCTCTAAGACTCAGTGCTTTTCTCTTTCCTTCTAGTTGTAGAATTTCCACTCAGCCAGCCTTCCTGTAGTTCTGGATGATGTCCGTTTTGTTTTTTAGTTGTATTTTTGGAGTTGTTTGTGGGAGGCAGCAATTTCCGGTGTTTACCTATGCCGCCATCTTGGTTTCTCTCCCCATAAAATTATTTTTGTTGCTACTTCATAACTGTAATTTTGCTACTGTTATGAACTGTAGTGTAAATATCTGATATGCAGGATGTATTTTTATTGTTATAAATTGCACATAATTAAAGCATAGTGATTAATCACAAAAACAATATGCAATTATATATGTGTTTCCTGATGGTCTTAGGCGACCCCTGTGAAAGGGTCATTCAACCCCCAAAGGGGTCGCGACCCACAGGTTGAGAACCGCTGGTCTAGATTAAAGCCAATGGTTATTAAAAACTGAGATTGCATCTTAACTTTTTAGATCTATCTAAAGAAGTTTAAAGAAAAAAATTTAAGTAGCTTTCTAATCAGAAAAACTAAATCAGTAAATCAATAAAACTTAAATCATTCTGAACATCAAATAAATAAAATAAACTTAAAACCTTAAAATTTTAATATTGAAACTATTTGAGCATTCATATCCTGCCCCACTTAAGTTGGCAAAGCATATAGGTAGCCAAGGTTAGAGTGGGTATAAACCTTATAAAGGAATATGAAACTAATGTGGTAGAAAAGAAGAACAATTTCTGGTATTTCCACCAGAAAGGCCATTTAAGGAAAGCATTGTTGGGAAGATTTTTCTGAGTGGGATAATGAAGAATATGTAAATAGGACAGACTGACTAAAAATATAGTAGCTAGAGATAATCTATCCACTAAGAAATGAGGTATTAGATCTGAGAAGTAAAGGGATACATTATTATTATTAGTAGTAGTAGTATCAGTAAAACATTGTCATTTCCAGAAATTCTCCACATGTATTATTTCAACGAGGTAACTGAGAAAATAACCATAAGGGGGGAAATGTAAGTATTGACAGAAAAAATAAAGAATATGCTGCTGAACAGATATTTAGGAGAAAGAAGCATTAATAATTGAAGATGACCTCAACTTTCTAAACTAAAAAAAGCATAAATGGTGGAAGAAAAGCCAATGGTTTCTATTTCAGTTTCAGTTTGGATGTATTGAATGTTACAGGATGGTGGAGATGCTAATGACACATATCTTTAAGCAATTTGTGTGATAGACTACAATATGAGGTTAAAATTAGGTGAAAAAAATGGAGGTTATGCATATGAGCCACATATTAAGCAGTTCAGTTCCATATTTCTGGCCATTTCCTGTCTCACATCTCCTACCTGCCACAATACACAGACAACCAAGGACTTGCTAAGTCCTTTAAGACCTACTTCATTTTGCCACTACATAGCTAACCAATTCATTTTATGACATTTGATATGCTAGTACCATCCAAGAGATTTTGGTACAATCATTATCAGCCCCTTACTGGTCTCAGGCTCTTTTTGTACATTGTAAATCCTTATTAAACGTTTGCTTAAGAAGGTTTTAGTGAATATCTTACAGCCTCAGCAGTGGTTTTTTTTTTTTCCCTAAAGGACACTTGAAGATATGTATGAATAAATGATACTTAAAGGGTAAGATGTGTGACAGGATGATGAGGAAAATATTTGAGATTTGATGACATTCTCAACTCTTCAGAAATTACCTTCTGTTCTTGGTCTGGAAAAGTAACTCATTTTCTAGGGGTTAACATCAAACAGCCTTCTTTAAATAGTTTCAAGGCATTGTACTTTGGGTTTATGTTTGAATTTGAAATTCATTAATTATCTTTTTAGTTCCATTTAATCTATATTTAGCCAAGTTAGATAGACCTTTGAGTGAAATTTAATTGCATATAAAATGAAGCCACTTGAAACCAAGATGGTGGCATAGGTAAACACCTGAAATTGCTGCCTCGCACAACGACTTCAAAAATACAACTAAAAGACAAAATGGACATAATCCAGAACCACAGGAAGGCTGGCTGAGTGGAAATTCTACAGCTAGAAGGAAAGAGAAAAGCACACTGAGACTCAGAGGAGGTGTAGAAGTAAAGTAAAGCAATATGGAGGTACAGGTGAAAAGGGCTGGCAACTGAGGATGTAGCTGTCTTTTTCAATTGGGAGGGTGTCTCAAGCTCCTGAAGGCTCTGAAGTCCAGTTCCAGGTGAGTCTCTGGGGACCCAGACTCATACGGGGAGAAACTGGGCTGTCTGGCAGCGGGCGGAACTCCAGGGCAGCTTTCTCTCAGAGGTGCTGGCAGCAATTACCTCGGGAAACTGAGACCCAGGGCTCTTAGGGCAGGGCTGAGGATCAGCCATAGCTGTTTGCTCCACCCTGTTGATTCCCTGAGACCCCACCCCACCCACGCTGTGTGCAGAGGCTTTTGCATATGAATGACCTGGCCCTTTGCAATCTAAAATTACCTAACAAACTGCAGCTGGGTCAGAGAGACCCAGAACATCCAAGAGAAGGCCCAAGGCCCCACAGCAGGTTGCATTGCTTCACAGCTGGGCCTCATCTGGGCACCTCCAAATCCCAAACAAGGAAGAGGAATCTGCAGATCTCTTCGTAGCTCCTGCTGGGTAGCCTCAGGAAGAGGCTAAATTAGCACTTCCTTAGAGATCCAAGGACCAGTGTATCCAGTGGTCAGAGTGGGACCATCCAGATTACAGCTCCTCAGATCCATAAGGGACACACTCAGGGGGCAGACTCAGTGAGCACCAAAGCCCCACTGAAGCAAGTCTTGCCCCAGAAGGGTATCTCCAGCACAAAAGTTCTCATACCATAAACACAGCTGATTCTCACAGCCAATTGGCCTGGAGGTCAATTCCTCCCAGTGATACCTACAATAATCAAGGCTTAACTACAACAAGACTGTGCACAAAGCCTACAAAGGGGTGTATCAAGAGTGTCCACCTCAGGTAATTGGGGAGGCTGAGCCACTGGGCCCTATAGGACACCTAGCACAGAAAGGCACTCTGTCAACACAGGGAAACAGTCAAAATGCGGAGCCAAAGAAACAGGTCACAAACGACAGAAGTAGAGGAAAGCAAACGACTGGATATAGAGTTTAAAACCATGGTTATTACATTTTTCAAGAATTTTCTAGAAACCGCCAATAAATTTAGTGAGACCCTCAATAAATCTAGTGAGACTCTCGAGGATATGAAAAAGGACCAACTAGAAATTAAGCATACACTGACTGAAATAAAGAATATTATACAGAGATCCAACAGCAGACCAGAGAATCACAAGAATCAAGTCAAAGATTTGAAATACAAGGAAGCAAAAAACACCAAACTGGAAAAAAAAAAGAAAAAAGAATTCAAAAAAATGAAGATAGTGTAAGGAGCCTCTGGGACAACTTCAAGCATACCAACATCTGAATTATAGGGGTGCCAGAAGGAGAGCAATATTGAAAACCTATTTGAAGAAATTGACAGAAAACTTCCCCTACCTGGTGAAAGAAATAGACTTACAAGTCCAGGAAGCACAGAGAACCCCAAAGAAATGGAATCCAAAGAGGACCACACCAAGACACATCATAATTAAAGAGCAAAAGACAAAGAGAGAATCTTAAAAGCAGCAAGAGAAAAATAGTTAGTTACCTACAAGGGGGTACCCATACGACTGTCAGCTGATTTCTCAATAGAACCTATGCAGGCCAGAAGGGAGTGGCAAGAAATATTCAAAGTGATGAATAGCAAGAACCTATAATCAAGATTACTTTACCCAGCAAAGCTATCACTCAGAATTGAAGGTCAGATAAAGAGCTTCACAGATAAGAAAAAGCTAAAAGAGTTCATCACCACCAAATCAGTATTATATGAAATGCTGAAAGGTATCCTTTAAGAAGAGGAAGAAGAAAAAGGTAAAGATAAAAATTATGAACAACAAATACGTATCTGTCAACAAGTGAATCTAAAAATCAAGTGAACAAATAATCTGATGAATGAATAAACTGGTGAATATAATAGAATCAGGGGCATAGAAAGGGAGTGGACTGACAATTTTCGGGAGGAATGGGGCATGGGGGGTGCAGGAAGAGACTGGACAAAAATCGTACAACTATGGATGAGAACAGTGTGGGGAAGGTAAGGGCAAAGGGTGGGGTGGGAACCGGGTGGAGGGGAGCTGTAGGGGGAAAAAGAGGAACAACTGTAATAATCTGAACAATAAAGATTTAATTAAAAAAATAGAAAAATAAAAAATAATAATAAATAAATAAATAATAAAATAAAATGAAGCCACTTTGAAATATACAAATAATGTATATTTAACTAAGAAAGTAGTTGTATTTTTTTCAATGGCCTAGAAGAAAAACAATAAACATATATATATATATATATATATATATATATATATATATGTTAGAAGAATGTTAAAACAAAATAAAACATAATAAAACAATAAACTAGCAGGAGCCATATAGATACATATTACAAAATAGCATATTATAACATTTTTGAAAATTCTTTTCCAGGTTTTCCAGCTTGCATTGAGAGCAACAGATACAACAGGTCTGTTTTGCCAAGGGACACTAATTATAAAAATCAGAAACATAAATGATGAGAAGCCTCAATTTGAGTAAGCATATTTATTTTAAAGTAGAATCATAAGAAAATGACTAAACTTTTTACTTATAACATAAGAATAATAAAGATTATGTAGTTACGTAGAAATATTTTATATTGTTATACTAAAAATCAATGATTATATATACATGATTAAAACATATACTTATATCTAGTAAAATATATACTAGAAAATACTGTAAAATGTTGGGGTCCAGCCCCAGCAGGTCCAGGGGTTCCCAAAGGTGTGGACGGAGTCGGCGAAGAAGGAATGACACGGAAACAGAGTTCAGTTGATCAGCATAGCAAGGTTCTCTTTTTATTCTCCTGTTACATCTGTATTTATACCATTTGATCCTATAAGCATGCCTCTGTAGTTACATCATGGTATGTTTTGGGTCCTCCCTTAACCTTCTACAGTTCCTTGTTTCATGTCCATAGTTTATCTGACCTTTGCCAAAAAATCCCCTCTCCATCTAGTTCTGTTGATTTTAATCCTATCCATTCTATTCCAAAGGTGTTATCTCCATTCCAAGGTCACTACTCTACTGTTCTGTTAAGCTACAAGGAAGTAACTGAAGGAGATTATCCTAAGTAAAGATTATGTAGTTTAAGCGTGATTGTTTGTAGTTAAGGTGATTAATTACCCGCCTGGCACTTAGTTAAGGGGTTTTATTCCCTTCCTTAGTCCTGTTAATCCCTAACTCCAGGGAAAAAAATCCCCACCTGGGGAAACAACCTTTCCAGGAGAGGTGACCTTGGTTAAAACACATAGCTCTAAGAAGGGGAGCAAACATATTAAGAACAGTATGCCATATACGCCAGGTCCCTTCAAACATTTGCTGTGCAAATGTTTCTTCCCTGCAGCGACTGTGTCAAGCAGCAAGGATGGACCAGCTTCCGGCAAATTAGCCCTTTTTTATTTTTTAAATGATAGCATGTGTAAATCAGCGGCTACCTCTCAGATTGGGTTGTTTAAGACTTGGAAGCCCTGTTTGTGACTTTGCCAACAGGTCAGTCCCAGGCTTAACCCTATATCGGCTCTCCACAGTAAAATACTGTAAAAATATAAAAATGACCAACATTGTAATATGGAGAAAGGATTTGTGTGTGTCTTTTTTCCCTTTTATATTTCCCCCAAAGGTGTTGTAACCTTCTTACATTGCTTTTTAATAAATACATTAATTTTAAATAATTAAATATTTAATTTAAACTATTTTACTCCCATACTCTGAGATATAATTGTGACATTGGAAAACATTTGCAGATTATAAATGGCGGGTGGATGTTATACTTCAAAATGTAGCAAATATAGGACTATAATCTAAGAATAATCAAATGTTTCATACCTAAAACTGCTAAAGAGAAAAAGAAAAATAGTAGTATTTAAATTCTTTTTCTTCCATCACTAAGTTATATCTTTATAGGTGAAGGAGAGCATTCATTATTTGAGCCCTCAAAGTCCCTTTAACTTAAATTAGAAGCAAATATGGAGCTAGTTTCTCCTTTATTTCTGGGGATAGTTACCCTAACTCTCAACCTACATTTGCAGTTAAGGTACCGCCAACTTCTTTGAACATTTTTCTGTTGCCTTCACTCCTTTAACAAGAATTATTATTATTTTTTTTTTGCTTTTACTTGGTAGAATTTAATGCTAGATATTAAAAGCAATACCCAAATCACTAAAATATTGCCCCCAAATATTGTTTTCATCTCTTAAGAGACATAGCATGTTAAAGGACAATGAAACAGAGAAGGAAATTATTTAAGTGATCTAAAATATTAGTATTGTGAGTTATATTACATTATGGTTTAAAGAAATAACCACACTGTGGAGGGGAAGCCACACTGGATTGTGGTGGTCAACAAGGTTGCTCAGAGGAATAGCGCTAGCCATTCACCTCCTTTTTCCTTTGATTACATTCCTTTGAGAACTTCCTTGAATATCTCTTTCAACCCCAGGTTTAGTCTTTCCTTCTGTTTGAATTTGTACAAAGTTATGGTATTTATCACATAGCATTATAGTTCTTTGAATCTGTGTCCTACACAAGCAGTCAAGTCCTGAAGAGCAGGCGCAGATTTAGAACTCGGTGTAAAAGTGGAACGACACACTGTAGGCTATCAATAAATGTCCGATGCTTGAATGGTAGGTTAAGTTAAAAAAAAAAGTTTCAGGAATGTTCTGGAAATTGATGAGGAACTTTAGGATTTAAAAAGATGAGCAATAAATTTATAAGAAATATTTTGATCATTTGCTTTTATAAGTTACCAGTTTGGACAGCATTTCATCACACTGGATAACAAGATGAAAATGACTATATTTAGTCCCTTATGTTCAGTTGCCAACGATTCCATACATTTGATACTTGAAATAATAGAGGTGCAGTATTTCAATGTTTCATCTTTTTGCCACAATATCCTTGATTTCTGGCATGATACCAGAGACTAGATGATGAAAAAGTAATGCCTATGCAAAAATTAAGTAACTTTGTGCCAAAAATGGGTTTTCTTAACATTTAAATACTTTTGGATCTTAACTTCTTGACAAGATGAAGGCGGTGACATCACAAATCTAAAAGATGATTTAGATTATCTTAACTCAGCGTATATATGCATACAAGTTTGCATTTTCAACATTCTTCATCATCATATTTTTTCTTTAGGCCATTTCCTTTAAATACAATTAATGTGACTGAAGATAAACCTGTTGGAGAAATTATAGCAAGAGTAAAAGCAACAGATCTAGATGAAGACAGCAGCATTACTTATTCCTTTAAAACTCAGCAGGACATGTTCAGCTTGGACCCTTGTAAGTTTTAAATGCCCACTTTGACCCCACTTTTCTTCAACATTCACTATCGAATTCCTGCATTTATTTTAGATGTTGGCCTGATAAAACTACCCCCAAATTAAATCAAGTGTGAGGATGGAAACATACCAAAAACATGCAGCCTATGATAGTTGCTAATCTGTGAATTTCTGGTAAACTATACGACAACTAAGTCACATCTGTCTCCTTAATTTCATTTGTGCTCGTTGGGATATTCTGTTCAACCACAGGGAAACAAAAAAAACCCCACCAGGAACAGAAATGTGAAAGGTGGTTAAACATTCCCTGAAAGGCTGTTGTCTCTGTGTGTGATACTGGAGCCTGAAGTCCACAATGCAGGAAGTCAGGAAGGACAGGGGATATAAAGTGGGGACATCAGCATGTGCTGGACTCCAGGAGAATGGACTGAAATCGCTGTCAGTTCTTGCTGCCTCTGACCTTGGTGGTGTGAGTATCCTGCAGAAGCTAGGGCCTTTTATCACAAGGTGGAGCACACACACTTGCTCTAAGAGTCAGATAAGCTGAAAGAGGACCCGGAGGCGGGTAGACAGTTATACATACTCCACGCCAATGGTCAGGGGATGGGCCAGCAAAAACACATGTAAGAATTCAAAAGGCTGCTGCTAGCTTTTCACTCTCCCAGTCAACCAAGAATCTTCCTTGGTGTTGTCAGGAATAAATTGTCAACTCTGTTTTCACAAAAGTTCCTAAGTTTGACCTCTGAGCACATTTTTCATTTTTTATACAATAAGATTAAATCAGATTGCAGAAGTAATACATGATTAAACTTTTAATATGGTTTGGCTAGTTTTTTTCATCCTCAAAAACACTAATAACTTTATTATTGCAATTAATATACAGTGGGTTGTGCCTAGAATTTTTAAATAGAGATCCTACCTATGCTTGGTAGATTCATAAATGACAACTTAGAGATCGGAGGAAAATGTGATGAAACCACTTATGACATTTAATTATGATTTAAAGATAAGCAAATATAAAGCAAGTGGGCATTTTTAAATAAATATTTTTAGTGGTAAACACTGCTTTTCTTATTCACTAAAATGTGTATCATTAAATGAATTAAAACACCATCAATATGAATAAATTAACATGCTTAATTATTTTAATTTGGTATTTTTTTTCATTTTACTTCTTTTCATTAGTTACAGGCATAATCACTCTTCTTCAGCCTTTGAATCTCAATAACCCAAATAACACTAAAACCTACTCTTTGGATGTTGAGGCCAGAGATAATGGAAATAATACCAGTACCTATATGTTTACAGTTTTTGTGGAGAATGTAGATGATCCAATTATCTGTGACTCAAGTTTTTCAACAGCAGCAGGTATATTACAAATCAATTTTTTATAACACTCATAAAACAATGATAGTGTGAGAAAAATTTTAAATAAAACTTGGAATTATAGTTTGTTTCTTATAGTTCAAGCATTTCTTTCTCTTTAGTTTCACAAAAGACAAGTACATAAAGTGACAGATATACTTCTAAAAGAAAAAATAGTAATTAGATTTAGTGTAATTTAAATTAACATTCAAATACTTCTTTGTGCAGCAGATTAAGTATAGGAGTACTTACAAAATTATTTTAAGTTTATATATAACATATGAATTAAGAGGTAGTTCACAAGTTGTCAAATACATGAAAATCTAGACAACAAAATATAATTTTCATCTACTAAATTGACCATGGTTTAACAATAATAGGGGGAAAATACCAGTGTTGACTAAGATATAATAAAAAAATAACACTTTGATAAAGTGGGATTTAAATAATCTCCCCAAATTCTATTTTAGTAAACATTTAGAAGAATATTAGAATAATTATAATTTTATTTTAGTAGAGTTTTTTTTTTTAAATATGGAATGTTTCATGACTTTGCTAATCTTCTCTGTATCATTCCAATTTTAGTATATGTGGTGCCGAAGCAAGCACTCTCAAAGTTTTTATTTACAGAATTTTGGGGCATACAGTCAAGATTTATGTTTAATATTTGTAGTAGCATAATGTTTGAAATATCCAAAATGTCTAACAAGAAGAAATTGGTTAAAAGATGGTCTATCCATTTGATAAAATGCTGTCTCGCCATTGAAAAGTATCTTTCAAAAATAAGCATGAGATTATATACAAACTGTGAAAAGTTTCCTTCATTTTATTGTACATAATGATATGTGATATTAACAATTATAAACACATATCATCTATATACATAAAAGCCTAAGAGACTGTTATGCCCAGTCGACCACCTGACCGGATGACCAGTCACTATAACGATGCACTGACCACCAGGGGGCAGACGCTCAACTCAGGAGCTGCCCCCTGGTTGTCAGTATGCTTCCACAGACAACCAGCCTTGGCTAGCCAACCTCCTGTGGGCCTTCCCCCTGACCGGCTGTCCCCGATTGCCAGCCATATTGCCAGCCAGCTCGAGGGACCCCACCCGTGCATGAATTCGTGCACTGGGCCTCTAGTTATATATAAATATATATTAAACCATTGTTATCTCCTTTTTGTATGATTACAAGAAATTACTCTTTATTTTTGAACATTGTAATAAACATTTTTTACTGTTAATTTTTTTGTTCCTCAAATTAAAACTCTAGCTTTAGTTACAAAATTTCAACGTCTTGAATAAGAATCATTATTAGTCCTAATAGTATATAGTTATTTCATCTGATAGTCTTGCTCCCAAAAGAGTTTTTGCTTTCAACAGGATTTTAATTATATAAATTAGAACATATAATTAAAATAATATATGGAGGTATCCTTCAGTATAAGTAAAATAGATGTCCCTGAGAAGTTTGGTATCAATTAAAATTTTGTCAATTGTATTTCATTTTTTAAATTTTACCCATAAAAATATCCCTAACCTATTAATTGGAATCAGTATACCCATGTGAGTAAAATAATAAAGTATGCTCTTCTTTTCACCAGAGCCATACAAATTGTAATCTCATATACTGCTCACTGACTTCACCCTTATGTGTGTTTGTGATTTCATGAAGACCTAAAACTAAAAAGTTTCAAACATTTGAATGTACTTGAGACTTTGCACATAGTAGAACCTCAGAAAATACAAATTGGTTTGATTTGAATTTGGTTGGGTCAGCTTGATCTCATCAGTTGTATCTGGTGTGCTAATTAGTTTTTCCATTTCCTACCCTTCATTTATTTCTAACTTTACTTGCTTACTTATATGTCATATTAAACCCTCTCTATTCTTTCTACCTTCTCTATTTTGATTCATTTTAACACTCTTGCTCTTTCTATTATGAACAACTACCCAGCTAACTGCGAGACAATCAGGAAAATGAAATTGAGGGCAAAGGACAAGGCAAACTCCATTAAAATAGTTTTTCTGTTCCAGATTCCTGTCCATTGCTGCTCTCTATCCATTTCTCACCACGAGCATTATGTCTTCTCCATTTTCAAGAAATATCACTATCTTAGGAAATTTTAAGTTTCAAAACACACATGTATACGTGTGCTCAAGCACACACACGCACACCTCTTACTTTGAACCAAAACATACCTTTGCTATGTGTAGTAAAAATATATCTGAAATAAAAATTTGTGTGAAAGGAACCTGTTCACAGAGGCTACACTTAAGAGAGAAGAGTCTCCTAGGTAGGCCTTGTCAATATAAAAGAGACAATTTAACTGATGTTCTTTGCAATTTCCTTTTGGTCTCCTCCTTTTAACAAAACTTAAAAAAGATACACATGGATCCCAAAGAGGTCATCCTGACCTGACTTCTACCATAGACTTGGTTGAACCAGCATGAGTTTCTTAGGCAGCATCAAGAACAAGATGCCCTTCTCGTCCATCCTGGGGGTTTGTGGTCGTTGGGACAGAGGAGTAGCAGAAAAGATATCACTTTCTTTAAAAAATTGGGTAAATCTGTGGGTGTCTGTGAGGTTACCCAAAACAGGGAATTGATACAATTTCCAGGTGGCTGATGTAACACATACATATTCATTTCATTTATTGTATGAAATTATCCAAGTGCCTTCATTAACTAGAACAAAGCACTAAATTAGCGAATCTACTTACACATGTTCAGTTTGAAACAAAGGTTCAAATTAAACAAACCCATTCACATAAGTGTCCTATTACATTCTTAGAAATAGACAAACCATATGAGGCTTTTGTAGGATTTCCTAATCTGGATTATAATGCCATGTTTCCTGGACATGAAATCCAAGATTCTACAGCACAGAAAGCAGGAATACTCTTTTTTAAAAAAGAATATCATTTGCTAAATTATATAGCAGGTAAAGAAACTATGTCTGTTTTAACTGTGTGTGCATTTGTATTATTTGATTTTGAGGTGAAATAGAATAACAAGTGGTTATGTTTAAAGGAAGATAAGGAATAGTGGTTGGAGAAAGGAAAAGTAATTAACATTTACTGAGCACTTGTGAGATGTGTTATATATAACTTTTTATTTAATCCTCAGAACTACTCTCAGATAGAAGATGTATTTTATCCCTTTTGCTCTATTTTTTGTGCATTATTGTAAAAAGAGATAAAAAGCTTCAATTATTTAAGAAATCACAGTTGAAATCACATCTTAATGACCGACCATTGACATTGTGTCAGACACTGAGCAATTATATCCCATTCTATTCAATAGCCCCAAATTTAAATGTAACAATATGAAAATGATATTGTTATTTCTTAAAATGGGTGTTAATGGCAATAATTATTTTTGGTCTTTTTTTCTGAAATGAGTATAATTTTTTAAAAAACTACTGTAAGGAGAAATACAGAATGACAACAGAGGTGGTGGAAGAATGTTTGAATTTAAATTATTATTAATGGGCCACAGTAACATCTCTGTGATACAAATACTAAGTGAGCATTAGAAAAAGTATTGATTTTGCAAAGGTTAAAGATCAGTAATATCATAGGGGAACTTAAGGGAGAACTAGAGAGTAACACTTATTGATTTCTTAGGAAAAGAGGACTGGCTAAATGAAACATTGTTTCTAAGCATTTTACGTTATTCAATAACCCAGTAATTTGACAACTGAAGCCACGAAAGTTTAAATGATATACTTGGTCTCAAATTTTGAAACATTGCCCTTAATATTTTTCTTATAAACTATTTTAGGAAATAAGCGATACTTATCAGTAACTTTATTTATATTCATATTTAATTACTATACTATATTTTTGTTTAGGTAGCTGTACAAGTATAATTCAAGATGTAAGGTTTAGTTATTTATGATATCCTTTTCTGTAATAATGTTATGATTAAAGTCAAATATGTCTGGCGATTATTTTGTTCAAAATAAGTAGATGAGCACAGGTATGAGAAACTGAGATTTTAATCATTAGGAAAAAAGGACTGTAATTATTTTAAACCAAAATATTTATAAAATTAACTTTCATAAAATTAAATAAAAGCAAAAAATTCATTTATCTCTCCCAAAGTGTTGGAAGATAGATCAGAAGCTAGAGTGATGGACTGAATATTTAGAAGCTCTTAAATTTCCTATAATATTAGGAAAATAATACATAAGCACATCAAATTGCAATAGTATAATTTTAATATACTAGACTTACGATGAAAAGGAAACAATGCCTATTGACTGTTACCTGTTCTAATAGAAGATTTTAGACCTTACAAAATAGCTCTTGAGATACTATTCACTCATTGCATCCTATCTCATCACTAAAGGATTCCTTAATTGGCCATGCCAGTACCTCCGAAAGCTACTATATTGGGGGCCCCTATTTTACAGTATAATTCATTTGCTATATTCTCAATTGATTCATAATCTAAAATACATGTGTGTGTGCACAAACACATGTACACACATATATCTTAACTATAGTAGGCACTCAGTAAAAGTAATTTATAGCAAACACAAATTACTCTGTTTAAGTATTTAGCAAATATATGGAAGTAGATGTACCCAGGCAAATTTTAAACTGGCCACGAGAAGTGAGAGTGTTCTAGGCATAGACTGATGTTTTCCTGGGAAAACTGAATAGCTTCAGTTAAAAGAATATCTCCTGAAGGTTTGCTACATTTTAATTGTAATTCAGTATATATATATATATATATATATATATATATATATATATATATATAGTCTAATGTTATTGTTGATTCTTTAGACATCTGGAAAAGTAAAGTGCAAACTGAATTATTATGGATTATTTAAAGTTTGTCTTAAATCACCAAAACCGGTTTGGCTCAGTGGATGGAGCGTCGGCCTGCGGACTGAAAGGTCCCAGGTTCGATTCCGGTCAAGGGCATGTGCCTGGGTTGCGGGCACATCCCCAGTAGGAGATGTGCAGGAGGCAGCTGATCGATGTTTCTCTCTCATCGATGTTTCTAACTCTCTATCTCTCTCCCTTCCTCTCTGTAAAAAATCAATAAAATATATATATATAAAAAAAGTTTGTCTTAAAAAGGGTTAATATAAGGCAATATAATGTTGAAATTTCTTATAGTTAGGGCTTTTGGAAATTAAGTCAATTAAAAATAAAGTTAAAATGTTATAAAAACTATTTTTAAGTGTTTGGTAAAATAAATGCAATAAACAAAATAATATTTAAAAAATGTTTAGCTATGCTGGGAAAATAAATTGTAGTTAGTTAAAAAAGATTATTTTGCAATATCAGGTATATTTACTTTTCCATTCTTTGGTAAAAGTAAAGAGACCTGATTCCAGGTGAAAGAGAATATGTAAGAAAATATTGTTCCTACTCTAATTTGAACTCCAAGTAGGTTTTTAGGTTGAGATTTTGGAGACCAAGTACAAGTCCTTACTTAGTTACTGGGTGGCTTAGAATAAATAAATTAACCTTTCTGTTCCAAGGACAGCAAAAGAGAGGCATCTTATTAGATTATCACCAAAGTTACTTTCAACATTACACTTCTTTGACTCTAGGGCTTACAAAAGTCCGGAAAAAAAAAGGAAAACTTCAACTGAAAACATGTCAAGAACTAAGAGATCTCTTCAGCTTGGTGAACCAATATTTTCTGAGTGACATGTACATGGTGATCATTATACATGAGTAAAAGATTCACTCAAAGTGAAACATAGACCAGTGGGATTTAAATGTAACAGTATTAGAAGATAAATAATGTTTTCAGGTTCCACATTTAAAGAATATATAAGTAAAATAAAATAAATTATTGTTCATGGTTTATATAATTGTGTAGGTGTTTCAGTGTCTGTTCCTGAAAATGTCCCTGCATCTGCTTTTATATACATGATTCTTGCAAGAGATCCAGATCCAGGACAAGAAGTTGAAGTACGTGTTTTTTTGTCATCTATTTATTTTTTTTTCCAACTTTGGTTAAAAAAGGAGTGCTCAAATTTTCAATGAGCAAAAAATTATATCATCGGGCTTTGAATTATCATTGATATCTTGTGGTAGTCATTGATATGAAAGAAGAAAATTAAACCTTTGAATATATTAACATAGACTAAAAATGTATGATTTTAAAATAAAAAGAATAGACTTTTTAAAATGATCCAAAAGCACATGAAAAACCAGAACTTACATTCATTTGCATTTATCTGATTACATTTACATAGGAGTATTTTCTTTATTATACACATCATTTGAACAAAGTAGGTTATATCTTCATATTATTTCTGGTTTCAGCAATAATTAACAATAGCAAATTAATCAGTAATGGATGACAAAATAGCTTCAGGTTAAGAGGAGGTAAACAAGGAGAAATACAAGATAATTCATCACACTAGATTTTCTTAGAAAATTTCATGGTATATGTATGACTTATATTGTTATTATATTACAAGAAAAAAATGATATCTTGATTATATAATATATTAGAAATCATACTATTGCACTGGAATATTCTGCCCAAAATTGTGTAATCCTCAGTCTAAATCATATTAAAGCAACCTAAAGTTTTTGTTTATTGCCCTTTGTCCATACTTTTAACAAACGGCTCATAAGCACTGCTTGGAGAATAGGGTTGAAATGAGCATTTAGGCGAGTTGGAGAATTTAGTTTGTATATAATTTTTCTAGTGACCTGATTATAATTAGGCATTGGTCAGCACTCCCAGTTTCTTTCCTTACTTGTTTTTGCTTGTGTGAAATTTATACTCAGGACAGAAGACAACACAGGAGAGCATAATTTCTGTTTTACCAGGTTCAGAAGCTCCATGTATATGGGTGTGTGAATGCGTGGGAAAGGATGGGGGGTCAGGATTTGGAATATGTGTGTTTAGGTGTGTGGGAGTTTAGGTCATGATACATGCATATGTGTCAAGGATGGGTGTGTATGTAATAATAAATTATTATGTGTGTACCTGTATATTTTCTGTAACTAAAATTACAATATATGGGTTTTATTTTAGAAATCATTGGGAAATAAAAGCTATACAAAGACTTGGAAAACAATAATTTTTAAACAAATCCAAAGCTATAATAATAAGGAAAGAAACAAAGAAAAGGAGATTTTTCCATGAGAACATTTTATGGATCTTAGTCTAAAATAAGCCAACTTTGCTTGTTCACTTAGAGCCACAGGAAAATCAGTTAATATGCCCATCAAAATGGTTGTAATTTTTTGGGGGAAATGGCATTGGATATCATGTCTCCTGGGTTTTATAATTTTCTCTGGATGTAAATTTAAAATATGTAATGTATTTACTAAATCCTTCTCACAATCTTTAATATTCATCTTGAACCTGAGCCCAGTTATAATCCTGGGTGATAACAATAAGAGGAACATGCTGATGCTCATGAAAAATAAACTTTGTCTAAAACAATATTTAATTGTATCATGGAGACAGTCAATGCAGAGATTACGTCAAATGGCTTCTTCCAAGTAACTCAGTACATATGCCTCCTTTAGGTACACTTCCTGAGTGTACAAGGGGAAATGACTTTTTTTGTATATTAGAAAACTATAAATGCAACACTGGAAAGTACTAGTTATAAACCAAATGATAGCTATTTACCAAAAATGGTCTAATACTTAAGTATAAAAATCTTTGGAAAAATATAACCAAAAAGTGTGAAAGAATTTTCAGATTGCTTTTGAAGTCTGGGATTGAAAGAAAGTTTAGCATTTATTTTATGGGCATTGTCTTGAGACAACTAATATTGGTCTAGCTAGGTTTTGCCATATAATGGCATCAAAACTGTCAGTTTAAAATTCATGTTTCTTCACTAATGGATTAACCATTTTTGTGTGTGTGTTTTAAAGTTCTTAGTATTAAATTCTTCAGCTAATGCCACTGCCTACTTTGCTTTGGATTCATATAATGGTGTCATTTCTAAAACCACAAAACCCCTTTTGGACTATGAAACAAATCCTAAGGTGAGAATAAATATAAATTGTAACATTAAAATGATAAATATTTTTAAATATGAATAATTTTCAATATTTCAACAATATTTTTAAACTTATTTAAATTGAAATAAACATGCCAAATTTATGTAATTGCATTTTTTATACTCCCACAGATTAAGCAGAAATTCATGTTAAGAAAATAAATTTAGAAGTTTATTTGATTCATTTTACTTTTATCCATTAGAATTTATTTAAATATTATTTCAGTTTTTGTCTTTGCTTCTTCAGGTTTGTATAAAAGTTGGAGAAGGAATTGTCTCCATATTCAAAAGCATAGAACTGAGGCAATGTTCTGGGTAATTAAGTAAAATTACACTTTTCCTACACAAGTTCACCCTTAAGAAAAGCTTTACATGTTTCCGTATTGGACAGTGTTGAGCAATTGTACCTCCAAAGGGGTTAGTTAACCTTTTGACTCTACCAGGGCTCCCTGGGGCATCACTGGCCTCAGGAACGTTTATATGTTAATTTCATGGATGGGCTAATCTTTAACCAAATGAGTCTCTCTCTCCTCTCCTACCCAATAATTTTATTCCAGTCATATTCTAAAAGGATTCTGCCAAATTACCTAACTCCATCCACCAATGGAGTCAAACTGATCCAAAAGCAAACCTTCGTTGGATAGAATTTCACCTTCCTTTGTTTACATGCCAGTCTTTTTCTATTAGAATGTGATTTTCTCCATGTTAAAGTTATTTCTAATTTAGTTTTTGCCTCTTGGGGACTGCACAGGGCATCAAATAGTTAGTGTTCAAAAAATATTTCTAATTGAAAGCATCTACTTCATCAGTTTCAGAGATTCCTGTGCTTTGTTAAGACTTAAAATATTGAGAATCAATACATGTTCCTTGGTTCAAAAACATTCACTATTTGCTGTATGCCAACTACTGTGTTGGTACCCTTGACCTGATTTCTAAGACATTTCACATTTATTTTCATCTTATTTTTTTTCTAAAGAAACAAAACACTTACATTATGTTGAGTATGAGCTAGGCGGTACAAATAATAACTTACTTAATTTTTACGAAAACCTTGTGAAGTAGATACAATTATTATGTTCATTCTACAGATGAAGACACTAATCTGAATAAATAACTTACCCAACATTATCCCTCTGGCAAATACATGAATCATGATTCCAACAAAAGCAGCCTAACTTTAATACAGTTATTCACCACTAGGCTACCTTGCCACTGTTTGCTTGTCATCTCTTCTGAGAAGCTGCTAGTATCCTCCCTTTTGTGCTCTGCTGTCATGTCTGAATAGGCCATGTAGAAAATGTGTGCTGCTCATTTTAAATATCAGTGTTTGGTTCTTGATGGATATACTGAGAATGAATGAACACATGGCTAAATGGCTAATTCAGAATAGCTGAACTGTTATAGGGAACCCCAATATTTTAAGACTGTGTCAAGGAAGGGAAACATTGACACATTTGAGAATAAACTTTTCATTTTAATATGTTTTTATTGATTTTTAGAGAGAGAAAAAGTGAGAGGGATAGAGATATAGAAACATCAATGAAAGAAAAACATCATTGATTGGCTGTCTCTTGCATAGCCCTTGGGATGGAGCTCACAGCCTAGGCGTGTGCCCTGACCAGGAATCAAACTAGTGACCTCTTAGTACATAGGTCCATGCTCAACCACCAAGCAACTCCAGACAGTCTAAGATTTTCATTTTAAATCATTCTTTTTTTCTTGCCTTTAAAGCAATTTATACACCCCACCCCGCAAATTAATAGCAATGTGTTTTTAGTTAAGCCACATTTTAGTTAAATATTCCTTGTAATTTCACTTTCTTATCATTTATTTAAAATATTTCTGAAATAGAAGTCTCAAAAAGGTGCACTCTCATATAAGTAAAGGCACTTTGAAGCTTATACACATAGTATAATTATTACTTATAGAATTAAGTTTAATAAAAGAAAAATTAAAATCACTTTAACTTTAAACTGATTAGCTATTACATTAGACAATATTTCTTATTTTTTACACATTAGAATATAAGCTTTTAAAACGTTTTACTACCTTTTTGAAGTCTCTAAAGTATCCACGGTTTTTCAAATATTTTCAAAAATAAGATAGTTGTTTAGCTTTACATAATATTTTTTCTTAACCAGTAAAACATAAGTTCCTCTTTTTTGTTAGGTACTTAAAGAAATTTAAATTGACTATATTGCCTTAAATTTAAATTGACTACATTGCCAAAACCAATGACAAAGCTCCATAACAAGTGGTAGGTAGCATTGGTAACAGAAATATGTATGAGAGTATAGGACATATTCCTCTCAACAAATGACCTTAAGATGTTTGGGGACTAGATCTACACATTCTTATGTTTGCAACTTTTTAAAGGTTTTTTTTTTTCAATTTTATTTAATGTAAAGGAGAATTGCATATTTTGAGCATCATAAATATTCTGTCTTCTCTATTTACTTTAGCATTTCCAGTTTGTGGTGGCCGTGAGAAATAGAGGGAACCTGTCTCTGGAGTCGTGCACTGGCACCATCACTATAAATATCAGAAATGTTAATGACGAGAGCCCTATTTTTGGGTAAGCAATGGGCAATGCAACATTTAAATGCTAAGATTTAACCCTTAAAACTTTTTTATAATGGGGTATATATCAGTGTTATTTGAGTATTATTTCCATTGCCAAGATTCTTACAAACATTCCAACTGACCTAGAAGCAAACCTCTAGGAGACTTATATTATTAATTATTTTAATAGCCAATTATATTTTGTTCTTGAAACCACAGAAGAGTGTCTTTTTTGATGGAATAAGAATTCAAAACTTTCTATTTTCCTGCTGTTTATCTGTAATAAGTAACATGTTGCAGAAAATGCACATTGATACAGTTCTATTGTAAAATCAATGTGGCCATTAAAAAGAATTTGGGCAATAAGTACTTGTTGATATAGAAATATTTCCAAACATATCTGAAATAAAAAAGTGACTGTGAAAATGTTTGTACTATTTTGTTATCTGAATTAAAATATAATTTAACAGTCAGGAGAAGGCCTAGAGATAGAAGGAAACTTTTAACTTTACTTTATAAATACATAAACTTACTCTAGTATATATAGTAATTTTTTAAAATGTATAGTGTATTTTTAAAACCAGGGTCTTGAAACTGTTAAAAATGTGTATCACAAAATGTAAAATATATGTTGTGTGACATAGATGAAAAGAGACATTTGTTTACACTGAGTGATAAAAAAAAATCCTTTTGTCCCACAGATACATACCAGATGCACCTATAAATATTTATGAAAATCTGCCTGTGGGAACAATGCTCATCAAGTTGACAGCCACTGACAGAGACATTGGGGACGCCGTACATTACGAATTTATAGGTACACAAAAAGAGTTTTCAATAAGTGAAGGTACGCTTTTCTATTGCTAGTCATTTCATAAAGTATAATATAAAGTGTGTTTTTTACTAGTTAAAAATAAGCCTGGTGATCATTCTACTAGGAAAAAGAATCTTTAAAATACTTAGGGACATATTTAGCATATTTTATATGAGGTAAACAGTGATCATTCCTTCCTTCTCAGAAGTATGGAAATAGTCTGCACAGTCTGTCAGATCCAGAGGACTCTCAAACAACTCAGATACACAGTAGGGTTCCCTGGGATGGTATTGTATGGTTTTGTTGTTGTTTTTTTTTTTTTTGGTGAGAAGTGGATTTTCTCATGGAAACTACAGCACTATTCAAATGAACTGAATATTTATTCTGTATCATGCATTCTCCTAAGCGCTCTGTAAGCACAATAACTTTGTTGGGTTTTTATTATACTAATCCTCATCTAACATGTGATGCTTGGAGAGGAATCTTCATTTACCCAAAACCCTGCAGCTAATTTGCATGGCAGAACCTGTACTTGATTATGGTATTTGCAACTCTAATTACATTCTATATGACCAATAATTAGGAGTCCATGCCTCTAACAACCCAGGAAAAAAGCACGGGAAGGGGAGAAAAGTTTCTTCTTTTTAAAAGGTGAGGTACATTTTCATACATGAAAAGAGCAGGATTAAACACATACTGTCTATTATACCAGTAGGAAGAGCTCCCATTTAGGGAGTAGAATCAGAGAGGTGAGGAAGATGACCTCTGGAGGGCAAGGTCTATGGCATGTCACAGCTTAAACAAAGAGAAAAGGGTGTCCAAGCCCATCATGAGGAGAAGAGAGTGGTAGCAGATAGAAGATTAGTTGCATACTAGAGGCCCAGTGCACAAAATTGATTCTCGTGCACTTGTGTGGGAGGGTGTCCCTCAGCCCAGCCTGCACCCTCTCGCATTCCAGGAGCCCTTGGGGGATGTCCGACTGCCATGGAGGTGGGAGAGGGTCCCGCCATCACGACTGCGCTCACCAGCCATGAGCTGGGCTTCTGGCTGAGTGGTGCTCCCCCTGTCGAAGCGCACTGACCACCAGGGGGCAGCTCCTGCACTGAGCGTCTGTCCCCTGGCGGTCAGTGTGCATCATAGCAACTGGTCATTCTGCTGTTTGGTCGATTTTCATATTAGCCTTTTATTATATAAGATTGGGGGAATTCATAAAACAACCATGTTAAAGGTAAATAAACACTAGTTTCATCTATCAGATATGAGTTACAATTATAGAAAATGAAAAAACTGGAATGAACAATATGAGGATGAATTAAAATCAAAGGTGTTAAAGTGAACTTAAGTTTTTCTTTATATGTATGCGTAGAGGAAGGTGTGTGTATGTGTGTGTGCACGCACACACACGTGTGCACACAATATTGATATAATTGCATAGGCACAGACACATGAATGAATTTCTGTAGCTACATCTGGAGGATGACACCAGAATAGCAATGAGCACATCTAATGTGCAGATACTGACTTCTAAATGCCATTTCACAATGTAAGAACTCCTTAGAAAAGGTGTTTTTTTGTTGTTGTTGTTTTTAGGTGACAAGAGTTAAAATATGAGATAATCTTGAAATATCTGGTTGTGACAGAAAGCAAGAACATGCTCAAAGGTTGACAAGGGTATGCAGAAAAGACATAGAAATCAGCTTGTATTGGCTTTCTCTAGCCAATGCAGGGCAATTTAAACATCAAAATGAATATCAATAGTTGCAGATTATAGCCCACTATATACAATGGGACACCATGAATCCATTGAGATATAAATACACACATAAATTGTCAGTTTGATGGGGACCATGATGTTTACATATTTTCAAAATACCTCACCACAAAATACTTATTAATTGCAAAAAGTAAAATAGCAACTTTGAAGTGGAGAAAATTGGCAAGCACTATCTTAGTCAAGAAATTAAAGTGGACATCCTCATTGCAAGACAAACTGATAGCATGCAATAAGAACACCATATAAGTTCTGTGATATTTAATCAAAACTACATAACCCAAATTTACTGTGAGAAGACATCAGGCACATCTGATTTGGGAAACTTCTCCAAAATTACCAGCCTTTAATCTTCAAAATGGTCATGAAACTTAGGGGAAGATTGAAGAACTTTCATAATTGAAGGAGACATGACAATGAATGATTCTGAACTGGATCTTCTGATGTAAAAATATCACTGAGATAACTGGTGACATTTGAAAGGGGGTTTCAGCAATAAGTGTTTGATGGGAACTTCTAGATTTTGTCGTTTTATTGTGGTAATGTTGGAGAATGCTCTTAGGAAACATATCTTAAAAGTACTTGGAGATGATGAACATCAGGTCTTTCAAATGATTCAGGGGAAAAACTTTACCACGTATGTGATTATTTAGAACATGTAATACTTATAAAGACCAAAAATAGAAGTGAATAGAAAAAAAGATGATAGATATAGAAGGTAGGCAGAGAAGAGGCAATACCATAAATCATATTCTAAAAATTCCTGAATAAGCAAACAAAAGTTGTGGAACATAAAAAATACTAAAAAGTGTCACAGAAGAAAATGTTGCTAATATAAAAAAAAGATTTGAGGCTATGTATCAAAAAAGGTAAACTAGACTTCTGGAAAATCAATACAGAATGGCTGGATCTGAATCATATTCTAGTAAACTATTAGATATTAACCAAATAAATATTTGAGCCCCTAAGCAAAAGGTTAACTCATTTATAAAAGATTGATAATCAAATTGTAAACATTACTTTCCACAACACTTTTTCCACAAGTTACTAAAGTAACATATTCAGGAAACTCAAGGACATAAAAAGTGACTTGAGAAATTTATACACAGAAAATGACCTTATAGGTAAAGAAAGCATATAAAAATGTTAGAAACATGAAGACAGTCAGGATATATTGTTCCTCTTCCTGAGAACTCACTAGAGAATGCACTCCAGACAATCTAAATAACTGGAGTGATATCAGCATAAGAAATAATGCAGAGAGTTAAATATATATTCACTTATAGAACTAAAAATAAATAATGTTCACAAAGAGAGTGTATTGCATGTAAAGGCTAAATGTTCTGCAAACATAGATATAATAACATTATTTAAAAAGCAACTTAATAGAAATTTCAGATTTTTATTGATTTTTTTTTTTTTTTTTTTTTTGCATATAGTTCCTTACCCGAACCCTAATCTCCCTGGAGCTAAAGAAACAAAAAGCATTTATAGTAAGGAAACAAATTGGAACAGAAGAGCTATGAGGACAAGCTGAGTCTAATAGATATTCAAACAAATTACAATGCCTCTGAATTGCAAACAATGTGATGCTGACACACGATTAAGCAGTTAGACATAGTGAACAGAATATGAAATCTTGATAGAAGTCCTGTGATCATGAAAATGTATTATTCAGTAAAAGTGCAGAAAAAATGACATTTCAATAAATTTTGTAGTTACTGGATAGCATTAGGAAAAATAAAATATTTTATACTGTATATCAAAAAAGTTGAATATATAAGATAATTTTTACAAATGGAACCACACAGATAATAGAAAACACAGGGTGGGCAAAAGTAGGTTTACAGCTGTGAGTACGAAAAACACCGTTTATTCTTATATTATTATTATTTAATTATTGTATTATTTTCTACACAAACAACTATAAACCTACTTTTGCCCCACTCTGTATTAATTAATTTCTTTACAAACCTGCGAATGGGAAAGACTTTTATAACTACAGCTTCCAATCCAGAAACCACATGATTACAAATGAATGAATGTCATGTAATCATTATATCATCATCATCACCATTATCATCATCATCATGACAACTTTATGGCAGACAAACAAAGTCACCATAAGTAAAGTAAAAATATAAATAAGAAATTGGGAAATATCTGCACATTAGAAGAAATAAAAGTAACAATTGTGTATGAAAATGGCTTAAAGATGGGAATCAACAGTTTAGAGGAGCTGAAATTGACTCTCAATCATATAAAAAAATTCTCAATCTTGCTCAAAATTGAAAATGAAATATTACTGTTTTAAATAATCACAAACGTGGGAAAATTTTTCTGAAACACTTGATAATAAATTTCTGATCTGATGTCCATAATCTCCAAATGGTTTGGATGCACATTGAATTGCATAGATTAGAAAATATTTTATAGGCGGGTCATGGTGGGTGGGGGTAAATGGTGAACAGTGAAGCCTGGGCTGAGTGTTGAAAAATAAGCAAAGGAAACTGAGGCAGAAAAGTTTGGAATGGCTGTAGGGCAAGGAAGGAAATAAGTGTCTTTTGACAAATGAAATGTAAGTGGAAAGACTGCTTTAACCTATCATATTAGCAAAAATTTGTGTTAGACAATATCTTCTGTTGGTGAGGCAGTGAGAAAACAGACCTCATATACTGCTGATGAAGTGAAAAATACTAAACTCTTATGAAGAAATATTTAGCAGAATATAGGAAAACTGCATATGAATTTATATTTTGACTATAATCCTACCTTAGAAAACATCTCAAATACATTGGCAAAAATATAAAAAGACATATGCACATGACATTTATTGAAACATTATTTAATAACTATTGAAAATACCCATAGGGTATTTGTTGTATAAACCATGATACATGTAAGCAATGAAACAATATGTACCTACCAAAAATTGAGGCACCTCTCCATATTATTATGCAATAATTTTCAAGATAGATCGAGGGGGCAAGTGTGCATGTGTGTTACCACTTAATTGATCAAGTAAAGACCACCAGAATATGAAACAAAATTTTTAAAATTTTGGAGAACCTTATGGAGTAAAGAGATTTAAGAGGAAACAAACAATTACAAAGTATGGATTTTCCTTAGATGATAATTAGAAAAGAAACAAAACATAATAAAAAAAATCCAGGGAATTTTATCATTACTGGATATATGATGATGCTAAGGAATTAATGTGATGTTTTGGGTATGTAAATATATCATTGTTATATTTTAAAAGAAGAGTCTATTGCCTGTAAGAACAGATAATACTGCCCAACTGGCCTGGCTCAGTGGTTGAGCATCAACCTATGAACCAGAAGGTCACAGTTCAACTCCCAGTCAAAGCATATGCCTGGGTTGTGGGCTAGATCTCCAGTGTGGGGCTTGCAGGAGGCAGCTGATCAATGGTTCTCTCTCATCATTGATGCTTCTATCTCTCCCTCTCCCTTCCTCTCTGCAATCAAAAAAAAAAATATTTAAAAAAAGAATACATAATACAACCCTAGCAGGTTTGGTTCAGTGGATAGAGCCTAGGCCTGTGGACTGAAGGATCCCAGGTTTGATTCTGGTCAAGGGCACATACCTTGGTTGCAGGCTCCTCCCCAGACCAGGCTCTGGTCAGCACATGCAGGAGGCAACCAATGGATGTGTTTCTCTCACATCGATGTCTCTCTCTGTTTTGCCCTCTATCTTCCACTCTCTATGAAAATCAATGGAAAAATAACTTTGGATGAGGATTAAATAAATAAATATATTAATAAGAATAGATAATACTTACAAATAAAGAAATATGTTATTTGCGATATTCTTCAAAATAATTCAGGTAGGGGATAAAGTATGTAATGCTATAAATGAAACAAAATTTGCCATCAATTGTAATCATTGAACTTAGTGATGTGTACATAGGGTTTTATTGTGTTATTCTCTTGTATTTGTAAATTTTTAAAATAAATATTATTTTAGCCAGGGAAGTATATGCCCCATCATAATAGGAGTATATAATTGATTTTTCAATTGCAATAAATGATATCTTTAAAATAACGTAATTTTAGAAGTGGGTAGAATACTATAGTAAAGATATAAAGAATTTCATTGCCTTCAATCCACCTTTGTTACCCCACCTCAATTACACATGGCTAATCAGCCAGAACACGTTTATCAAATCTACCTGCTACATATGAATTAAAATCCTTTCTTTGCATCACTATTGCAATCAACATATCTCACCCAGTCTTCAGTTAGGCAATTTACTATTTTCATAATGATCATCTGTTCTTGTATGTATTTTTTTTCCTTTCCATGTGGCTGTTGCACCTGTCTGGATCCTATTTATTTCTCTCTTTTGGCTTCCCTTTACCATAAATAACTGCCTCCTTGCAACCTCTCTCCACCCCAATCTTCTCTGATTTTCTGCGCTCATTTTTCAACACTCGGCCTAGGATTCACCTTATCCATCATGACCCTCTCACAAAATAGTTTCTGGTCTATAAGTGTAGGAGGCTTCACTATTCCACATCGCTAACCATTCCCTACGGATCCTCAATTATGAGCTTCATCAGGCCAGAAACTGTGATTTGTCCTTTATAGTTTATCTCTAGAACTATTTTATCCATGTCATTACTTAATTTCATAATATATTCATCTAGCAAATGTTGAACAGAGTCGCATTTGTCTATCTTTTAGATTCAGGAGAAGTCACAATCTCCTATCCTTTGGATTATGAAGACACAGCCACCCCACATTCCTGGGTGTTATATTTTAGAGCTTATGACAATGAACGAGTGCATTCCACAACTGGGACACTCACAGTGATTCTGCAAGATGTTAATGACAATCCACCTCAATGCATTCAGGATATTTACATGTAAGTTATTATTAAAAATTTGGCCTTCAGATTTTGGCATAGAGAGAAAAAGAGAAAAATAAATGGGTAACCGACATACCATTTTTGGAATGAAGAGTAAGACTTTTATTTCTTCATTACTATATTTTAAACAATTTGCAGCCTCTCTATTTTTCCTCCCTGATACAATTGGATCTTCCTTTTTTTGTCTCAAAAATTTATAAAAATGAAAATTAAATATACTTCAAATTATAACTTTGGTACCCCTTGTTTTCAGGGTGATTAAACAATGATCACATTTAAATGTATGCATATATGTACAAAATATAACAAAGTTAAAATTCATTTTTAATTTTTTATTGACATTAATTTAAAGATTACTTCAAAGCCACATGCCTTGGTGTTTCTTTTTTAATTACATAGAGATTTGAAAATGCAGTCATGATATGTTATTAGCATTATATAAATGGAGTATCAAATCTATAAGACTTCATTTACATATAAAGTTTACGTTAATTAGTAGTAAACTAAATCCTGAAACACTAATCTTCTGATCTTTAGTGCTCTTTTTTGGTATTCTGATTATATATTCCATTCCAACAGTGTGTGTAATAGTCCACACCTGAAGAAAACCATAGACATGTGTGCTTTATATCATCAAGCCAATGTGAGTTAAAATCAGCTGAATGGAGAGAATTTTGATAGTCCTGCAAATTGAGCAATGGCAGCTCCAGCTTAATCAGAATTTTCACTCATGTGGCAGACACAGTGTTTTAAACAATGCTATAAAAGTGTTTTGGTGGTCTGCTCTTGAACAACTTAATTCTTACTTAAAATAATATTTTACTAGTATTATTGCAGGCACACATTTGATCACTTTGTAGTTACAATACATAATCCAAAATCCACACATAGAAACACTGCCGTTGCCCTGTTGTACTTCAAAAATCGACTTTCAGTTTGTAGACTTTTTGTCAGAGATATGTTTTACTAAAAAATACAAAGATAGAAATAATAAACAGTCATTCTGTAGCCACCCTAACTGTAAAGTGCTCTTACTTTCTTTTCTAGCTAGTAGTCTATAGATTCTTACTGGAGGTATGTTAGAAGTCTGTTAACAAATAAGACAATTTACATTTTATTCCATTATTTTTCAAACCTAAGGTATTGCAAGTAATTAAAATTAGAAATATTATTTTAAAACAATACCTAATTTGGTTAAAAAAAAAACCACCATAAAACATAACACTAGTTCCATAACAACAACAAAATCAGTGGCTAAACCCAATAAGCATTTCTCTGTCCTTTATGCAAAGAGCAAGGAAGTTGGCTTGGCTCTCCTGAGTGGCACTCCTCTTTGCTATGACTGAGGAGTCCTCATTTATTGGATCCTCTGGCTTTGCCATGTTGTTGCCATTTGCTTTCAACTACATGAAGAGATCAGAGAGAGTGAGAGCATGTGGAAGGTACCATAAATATTTATTCACCTTGTCTATGCTGATGTACACAGCTTTTCCCATCACGCTTCATTTGCCAGGACATTCTCCTCTCCCCTCACCCCCAGAGGACATTCTCCCCTCCTCGCACCCACAGCCTGCGAAAGTTGTAGGGAGACTGGGATATAGACAGGGACGAACGAACATTGGTAAAAATTGACAGTCCCTGCTAACTGGCAAATAGATATAACAGACACTCTGCAGTAGGATAACTATAGCTTAAGCTATGTGTGGAGATCAATTCATTAATTTGAGTGTAATATTAATTTAAGGAACTCCCTATCAAACAGAATTTTTTTAAAGTTTCATATTTGTTCAGTGCTCTTTACTTCCCATTGTAAAAAGTTATTTTTGAGGAACTGAAATCCCAGAAGGTAACCCAAACAAAAACATTTTAAATGTTTATGTTTTTAAAAATGATTATTCAAAGGAAGACTTGTAGAGAAGTCATAGTGAGGAGAGAGAAGGCAAAGGTAACTTCTGAAAGAAACTGTTCTGATAATGACCCAAGTGATGTTATACAACTACATTCAAGGACACAAGACAAAACACTACTTTAAAACTAGAATAACTGAATAGATAGGTGAAAAGCACAGGTAAGGAAAATGGACTTGTGAATAATTAAATTGTGACAATGAATCATCTGTCTGTGCTTCTGTTACCTGAATATCTCCAATCTCAGTTTCCCTTTTTTACCTCCCACAAATTTCAAAGCAGTATTCTCACAGAACTAAATCACAGCTATCGTTTTGTGAGCATTCAGAATTTCAATCCAGTAACCACCTGCCTAAAAGCAAAAGTATGGAGTAATTATAGGTCACTTTTATGTCTAAGATTTAGAGATAGAAAATTATGAATTTGAGGTACAAACTGACAATTTTTATGTGTGTCTCTTATTAAATTTGCTGCTTATTAACCCAATATAATAGCAGGTCATTTTCCTTAGGCCTTAGCAAGAATGCCAAATATTTCCTTATCGTTCACAACTTTTAACCAACACGATAATTTTATTATTGGCAGAAGTGGTTATTTAAAATATGAGCACATTTTAAAACCTTTTAAAATGAAATATTATCATCTGTATACATCTAGATTAACATACTTCACCACATTTTTTTCTCATATTTGACTCATTACAGAACTGAACTTCCTGAAAACATTCCAGTTGAAACTCCTTTAGTCTCTCTAACTTGTACAGATGAGGATGGAACTGTTCCCAATAACAATATTACTTATCATTTGATTTTAGATAATTTTGCAAATGAAACTTTTACTCTCATGAACAATGAACTGAAAGTAAGTATTTTCAAGTTGCTCTCTGACTTTGGCCCTATGATTAACCTTAGATAAAAAAAATATTATAATAGAATTCTTAATGAAGTACAGTAGTTCAAATAGCTGATGGCAGAATTTGTTCCTGTATTTTTAACTGAACCTTAAATTGCCAACAAAACAGCTTATTTTGGGATAAATGCTGGAATGCAATTTTGATCTTGGGAACTGAACTAGGAAGGTTGTAAATTTCCTAGAACAAATATTTCTGTGAGAAAGGTCTTGTTATTTCTTTGTATGTGTTGCAATTACTGTGATTGCCATTAATAAGCATGTTATATAACACATACAACAGAATAAATATGCATATTTTATCACTGTATCTTGGAACATGTAATAGCTTAACTCTCTTACCAATTCAGTAAACCTAAATTGTATTTTTAGTAATTTTTGAGACCAAAGTTGCTTGGTCATGTTTTTTAAATAGAGTAGGAAGAATTGGATTAGGCACTGTGTCCAAACAGGATTCATGGCTATTATTTATGGCTAATATAGCTGGGAATTTTTATGATAAAAATTGCTCACCAACTGGCTAAGACAACAGACATGGCCTGGATAAGTAAAGACTTAGATATGTAACAATCTGTTTTATGAGGCCTTGATTTGACACAATCTCTTGCAATTGGACTACTACCCAAGCCCCAAGTTGCATTTCATGCAAACCCTTAACACCCTTACTATTCAGTCCGCAGCCCCACACTCTGTGATCGAGGTGCACAGATCACTTTCACAGCCTTAAAACACTGTGCTGTCTCTCAGCTCTGACTTTTAGTCCTAGTGTTCACACTGTACTTGCTGCTAGAAAATGCACCCCAGCTCTTTTTGCCCTCATTATCCATACACTTTTGCACAGACTTCATTTTGGACTTCACTTCTTTTTTTCTCTTTTTTTTTTAAAATATATTTTATTGATTTTTTACAGAGAGGAAGGGAGAGAGATAGAGAGTTAGAAACATCGATGAGAGAGAAACATCGATCAGCTGCCTCCTGCACATCTCCTACTGGGGATGTGCCCGCAACCCAGGTACATGCCCTTGACCGGAATCGAACCTGGGACCTTTCAGTCCGCAGGCCAACGCTCTATCCACTGAGCCAAACCGGTTTCAGCTGGACTTCACTTCTTATAGCAAGTCATTCTGGATATTTCTTCTCCCTCTTATCTGGGACAGGTGCTTCTCTTTGGGTTCTCACAGAGTTTTTTTGGTTTTTTTTTTTTTTTTTTTTTTTATCTCTTTCCCAAAATACTTAGAACATCTCTGTCTTCCAATTAGACAGGAAAAGAAAAAAAATCTGTTTTTAAACTCATGATTGGCACCCATTCAGTACTTGTTAGATTTATATTAATCAGTGACTAAATTAATGAGTAATAAATCAACATTAGATTGTGAAATAGTTTTATGACTTGACAGGATTTAGTAACAAATTACTCCCAAATGCATACCACATTTTCACAATTCTTTGCCACTGAAATTCATTATTAATCTGACCAGAATGCTACAACACTTCCTCATAAACTATATATTAATTTATACCCTGATAATGATAGAAATAATAAAATATCAAAAATATTTTAAATTAATAACGTACAGATTGTGAAAGCGTATAACTTTTCTTTGATTCCTCCTTATTCAAGCAACTTTCAATAAGAATAAAATAAAACAAGCACACAAAATATATGAACAAAAAGCAACAAGACAAATTATGTTGGACCTGTTCTAATTTTGACAAAAACTGTTAAATTTGCCGCACAATTGGGCAGAATTGAATTGGGTCATGATGACTTTTTCTAACTTTTTCTGTAAATTATGGAATTCTGACCTGCTTCAAAATTACCGATATATGATACAAGCCCCTTTTTTATTTTTAATACATTTTTATTGATTTCAGAAAGGAAGGAGAGGGAGAGAAAGAAACATCAATGATGAGAGAGAATTATCAGTCAATTGCCTTTTGCACAGCCCCCTGCAGAAATGGGCATGTCCTCTGACGGGGTACCAAACCATGACCTCCTGGTTCATAGGTCTATGCTCAACCACTGAGCCATGCCAGCTGGGCACATTAAAAAAATATATATATATAAAATTTGTGCACTCGGAGGGAAGGGGGGGTCCCTCAGCCCAGCCTGTGCCCTCTCGCAGTCTGGGACCCCTCAGGAGATAACGACCTGCTGGCTTAGGCCTGCTCCCGGGTGGCAAGGGCAGGCCCAATACCTAGGTGCAGCCCCTGGTCAGGCTCAGAGCAGGGCTGATTGGGGAGTTGGGGCACCACCTCTGTCATGCACAGAGCAGAGCGGATTGGGAGGTTGCAATGCCACCCTCAGTCACGCTCAGGGTAGGGCTGATTGGGGGGTTGGGGCACCGCCCCCTGTCACACTCAAGGCAGGGTCGATGGGCAGGTTGCAGCGCTACCCCCTGTCACACACAGAGCAGGGTCAATCGGGGTTGGGGCACTGCCCCCTGTCACTCACAGAGCAAGGCCCATCAGGCGGGTTGGGGCTCCGTACCCTGTCACGCACAGAGCAGGGTCGATAAGGGGGTTGGGGAGCTCCCCCCTGTCACTCACAGAGTAGGGCCGATAGGGGAGTTGGGGCACCGCCCCCTGTCACACACAGAGCAGGGCGAATCAGGGAGTTGGGGCGCCGCACCCTGTCACACACAGAGCAGGGCCGATCAGGGGGTTGGGGAGCTCCCCCCTATCAGGGACAGAGCAAGGCTGATCAGGGGGTTGGGGCGCCTTCCCCTGTCACGAACAGAGCAGGGCCGATAGGGAGGTTGTGGCCCCGCCCCCTGTCACACACAGAGCCGCAGGGTGATCAGGGGGTTCGGGCGCTGCCCCCTGTCACGCTGATCCCGGTGCTGGGAGGCATATTACCCTTTTACTATATAGGATAGAGGCCTGGTGCATGGGTGGGGGCCGGCTGGTTTGCCCTGAAGGGTGTCCTGTATCAGGGTGGGGGTCCCCACTAGGGTGCCTGGCCAGCCTGGGTGAGGGGATGATGGCTGTTTGCAGTTAGTCACACACCCTTCAGGGTGGGGGTCCCCACTGGGGTGCCTGGCCAGTCTGGGTGATGGGCTGAGGGCTGTTTTCAGGCTGGCAGGTGACTGAAGCTCCCAACTGCTCCTTTTTTTCTTTTTTTCTTCTTTTATTCTGGGCCAGCTTTAGCTCTGAGGCTCCAGCTCTTAGGCCTCCGCTGCTGAAAGCAGGTTTCTGGCCTTTGTTTACCTTCTGTATTTGAAACAATGTTGCGATCCTGCTGGCTGAAGCCCGGGAACTAAAGCAGGTTTCTGGGGTTTTGTTTAGCTTCTATATTTGTAACATAGTTGCTTAGAGTTGCAGCTCAGAGGCCAGCAGCGGCAGGCGGGGAACATTGGAGTTCTCCGTCACTGAAGCAAGGAAGCCTCATGTTAGTTTCAAGCTGCCTGGCTGCCGGCTGCCATCTTGGCTGGTAGTTAATTTGCATATCACCCTGATTAGCCAATGGGAAGGGTAGTGGTCGTACGCTAATTACCATGTTTCTCTTTTATTAGATAGGAGATATATATATATATATATATATATATATATATATATATAGATATATAGATATATAGATATATAGATATATAGATATATAGATATAGATATAGATATATATACACAATGGGTTTATGGGTTTATCATCTATATATATACATATATATATATATGAATGAGAATAATTGTATTTTCCTTAAAAACTGAAAGGATGCCCTAGCCAGCTTAGGTCAGTGGATAGAGAGTCGGCCCATGGACTGAAAGGTTGTGGGTTCGATTTCAGTCAAGGGCATGTACCTTGGTTGCAGGTTCAATCCATTATCCTTGTTGGGGTGCACGTGGGAGGCAACAAATCGATGTGTGTCTCTCTCATATCATTCTCTCTCTTTTCTGTCTCTCTCCCTTACATTCTCTTTTAAAAAATCAATGGAAAAAAATGTCCTTGGATGAGCATTAACAAAAAAAATGCTGAAAGGGTTATTAATATGGCAATATTCTTATTTTGCTACAGCAGCCAATCAAGAGAAGCTAGTGACACAATTTTAATGCTTAGTTAATAAAGCCTTTGTCAAAAGAACATAGAACATATATTTATATGGCTTTCCAACAATGTTTGAGTTTTAAGACACTAGTTTTTAAAAAATAAAATTTGTTCTTAGATGGCCATACATTTGCATGTATATTCTAAAGGATGAAAAAAAGAGAAAGAGACTTAGCAGTCATTCAAAACTGGGATTTATAATAAGCACCAAGAGTTTATGTTAAAATAATGAATGAAGCTCTAATAGACTAGCGGATATCAACTCTGAATATATCTTAAAATATTGAGGAGTGACCTTCACCAGACTACCCATGATAGACCTGTAATTTTAGTGTTGCACAACTAATTGCTATATAAGGAATCCAAACCATTTCATGTATGTTTAACTTATTAATAAAATAATAAAATGAATGGTTCTTTATATTAGCATTGCTAATCATATATTTTATTAGATCATTTCTCTTTAATGAGCCTTGACCTGAAACATCACCACCATATATTTTTATTAGTCAATTCATTTTAATTACTATTTTATGATGTAATATTTGATATTTACAAGATAATATATTTGCAAGTTATGACACATAGCAATAAAATAAACCCCTAAGCACATCACCTCTCTTCAGAACTAGAACATTCCTAACAGCTGTGTTACTATATTTTCTCATCCCTACCTACTGCTTGACCTTCAAAAACAACCAATATCCTGAATTTGTATTTGTCATTGTTTGGGGGATTTTATGGGTTTATCATCTATGTATATATTCCTGAATAACATTGTTGGTTTGCTTAGCTCTTGAGCTTTAAAAAAGTGGTATCATATCCTATTCAGTCTCCTGTGACTTAATGTTTTTCATTTATGTTATATCTCTAAGAGTTATCTATGTATGATGAGTATCTATCTATCTATCTATCTATCTATCTATCTAGCTAGCTACTTAGTAGCTGTACAGTTTCATTATATGTCTTAATATTCCCTGTGTGACTATAACCATTCTCACTCACATAGTTAGAGATTTGGATTTCCTTCTGAATTTTGCTTAAGGATACGATGAATATTCTTCAGCATTTCTCTTGCTGCCTACATGCAACACCTTCTCTACTTAAGAACAAATCTGCATGTCATAGTGTAGGTAAATGGTCATCTACATTGGATTCAATCATGTACCTCCTAACAGCATTTCAGTTTATGACAGACCACATATATGACAGTGCACCCATAGTATTTTAACAGAGCTGAAAGATCCCCATCACCTGGTAACAGCATAGACATCTTAACATCATAACACAATGCAGTGTAAACAACCTACTGCAGTGTCAGTACTATCAAAGTATAGCTTACAGTACAGTACATGATACTTGATGATAATAAATGAAAATAATACTAGTTTATGCATTTACTATACTATATTTTTATCATTATTTTTCAGAGTATATTTTTCTACTTAGAAGACAAACATTTGCAGTAAAACAGTATATGCTGTGTTGCTCTGACAGTGGCCTCATACTTGACCTGTTTAGGGCATCTCCTGAGTGCTTCATTTTCTCTTGAGTCTGATTTAATCTCGTGTTGTTGTGTTCATCATGACTCCTACCTGTAGTGTAGTGACTGTAGTGCTAAATTGTTGCCTCACTTTCCACTCGCACCAGCCATGTGTAAGCTTTGTTCTTGATCAGTATACTTATCACAGTATCTGGTGCTCTTACACATTTAACATGATTTTGCCTGATTAGTAATGAGGTTGCACATCTTTTCATACATTCATCAATTGTGTGAAAAAACACACACACCATGAAATAATTGTGTTTCTGTTGTGTAAAAAGCATGGACATGTATTAACAAATTCTTGTTTTATATATTTTCCTTATTGATTTGTATGATATATTTATATATTCTGAAAAATATCTTATATATTCCTGAAATATTTTAGCAAGTGGCCTTTCTTTCATATTTAAGGTTTCTAAACACCAGGGAACTAGTTTTGTGATGTGGAGTGAAGTAGGAATTCAATTAATATTTTTCATCATTTGTAATACCAACTCCCACAGTTTTATTTCTACAGTGGCCTGCACTGACTTCTCTGGCATAAATAGAATTTTTGTGTATGTTTGTGTATGCCTTTGGTTATTTTCTTGTTGTAGTTATTTTCAATGCTCAATTCCTTTCTATTTTTTCAAATTATTTTAATGTAATAGGTTGAGAGGAGGCATATAGTAAATTAATAGTAACACTGCTTTTAGCTTCTCTGCTGATACCTGGTTCAGTGCCATCTGTGTTCTTCATGCCACCTCTATTTATATATACTTAGAATATAGATTACAGAATTATAGGGTTGAAAAGTACATTCTAATACACTACTAATATTCTACTTCATTCATGCAGAAACTATTTATTCCCATTTGACAACTCATTTACAGACCCCAATTTTTATAATTCTTGAAACATTGTAGGTTCTTAAGAAAACAATGCTATTCACCTATGCTTTTCTGCACCAACTCATCACTCAGTTGCTACACATAAATTCCCTCCCTAATAGGTGCTGGCTGTTTGTTAAGGAAAATAATTAATGGGAGTGTAGCTAAAGCACACAAAGGACCTCAGAGGAACTGGAGACACAGCACGCAATTGCATTCCTTCCACCCCTCTAGGATGGCCTCAGACCTACTTCAGCTATGGCCACCCTGAGGATTGTGTGATTATGCATGAGCAGTGAAGGGGGAGATTCTTAACATCACCCTTTTCCTTTAACATTATGAAAGATCCTGAATGCATCATGCCTGCCCTGCAATCCCTCCCAGGAGAGGAAAGTGAAAGAGCAAAAATATGAGATACTTTAACCTCTCTCACAGAGTGGATCTCAAATTCTGTGTTTGAATGGTTTCTAAGGCTGCAAGTTAAAGCTTGCTTCTGAGAGATTATTCTTGCTAATACTAACTCATTTTTTAAAAATGCAAATAAATTCTTGACAACTTAGTTTTTAAAATCTTAAATACACACCAGAGCATGTATTTATAAAGAAAATGTATGGAGTAGGAGAAGGCAATCTATGGCAAATGAAGCAGTGTAGACAAATGCAGATCAACTATGTAACCCTAATTTTGCCAACAGTATACTTCTACAATATGAGGTGATAATTACAAAGTCCCAGGATATGTAGAAATATTATCATAGTTTTGGAAAAATATATATTTTTGTAAATGTTCTCTATGAAGATGAGGACGTTCACTTAGAATTTTTATCATAAATGGGTGTTGGATTTTGTCAAATGCTTTTTGGCATCTATTGATATAATGTATTATTTTGAGAATTTTTTTCTTTTAGGATGTTGATGTGCAATGTCACTGCTAGAAAAGTTAAAATTACATATGAGGCTTACATTTGGGGCTCACATTACTATTTAATATATCCCTATTGAAGAGCACTGCTAGATAGAATACCATTTTCACTATTTTTTTTTTACCACAGCTTAAATATCTCGGTTTTAAATTCACATACATGGTAAGCAAGATTTTTAATTAAAAACAATATTCATCAATATAATATTTTATTTGCAGGTTGGGCCTACACATCTAGATTATGATAATGCTATTTTTGCAGGAATGCACTTCAAATACACATTGTTTGTGAGAGTGTCTGATAAAGGAAATCCTGTATTATCAAGTAAGAAGTTATTAATTTACAATATCGATATTTTAAGTTATATATAATGAGTAATTTTAAAAATTAGTTCTTAGAAGTATATTATGCTTGTAAATATTCTGATGATGTTATAATAAAGTTTTAAATTATTTCTCTGATATTGGCTTATTTAGTGCCTATGTACTATTATTTTAAAAAAGAAAGTCCAAATAAAAACTGAGACATGAGTGAGAGAATGATGTCCAAATCTTATTATAGCACATTGCAACTCTTTTAAGGCAATGTCAAAGTTAAATTTTTCTGAAATATTTGTTTAAAAAATTTCTGAGGACTGAATTTGTTTTACATTAGAAAAAATATAAATATTCCTATGATCATAATACATTGCAGTTTCTTTATATTTCTTTATTACATTGTCATGTGGAGATATTTTAATCATATTTCAATTAGCAAACAATGTGTGCTATTGGAAACTATGACCTATAATTAAGAACAGTATTTACATATAAACACATTATAAAAGGCAGTTGATTTGATGGGTATTCAAAAATCAGTTAATAGAGTGTTTTAATCCAAAACTTGTTTCCAAATGCTCAATAATTGAAGAGATAATAATTTAATAACAGAACTTAACATTTAGGTATGTGTGTGTAATTTATACACTTAGAATTTAATGTATAATGTTGATGTTAATTGAAAAGGAAAAGAAAAAGGAAGAATTATAGAAGATACATAATTACCTCAGTTACGTTTATATGTACTTTTCCTCCCTAGCAATTATTACAATCATCATAAGAGTGATTCGAATAAATGAGTTGAATCCAATTGGAACTATATCAACATTTATCTTCAATATATTTGAAAATAGTCCAGTTGATACCCTAGTTGGAAAAATTACATTTACAGATGCAGACTGGCCATTTAATAATGTAAAATATACCATTGTTGGAGGCAATCTGGGATCACCTCCCAAATTTTACATTGAACCAGACACAGGTACTGTAAAATTGATGATATCAATTGATAATAAAATAATGAGCTTGCATACTTATTTGGAATTTATTTTATTGAGAAACTATAATTATCGGAACCTCTTAGAAATCAACTTTCCCTTAAACTATGTAATGCTCACATTGGTTTGTCAGCTGTATCCACCATTGCTTATTTACTGCAGAAAAAGCACTGCAGCTTTGTGCTTTGCCAAATGGAGCTTCAGAAAGCCCATGCACACGTACTTCTGCCATATACTAGTATGTAAGATTGTATAGCAGATGATTAAGTTGGTGTGCAAATTAAGATCTGCCATCATTTGCTGATGAATTACACGCTGGGAGTATAAATATATTACCAAAGTTGGTTTGCATTAGTTCATTTCCATTTGTTATTTTAGCGATTATTTCATTTACATAGTTTGTAATTTAGCATGAATTGAAGATATTTCACAATCCTGGGATAACAGTTTTCTTTTACTTTTTGTTTCAGGAATGATAAAGCTACTGGGCTCACTAGACAGGGAAACGGAACCACAGTACAAGATAGTTGTGAGAGTTACAGATTTGGACAATGACGCTGTTCCCGACCCCCTCAGACAGAGGAGTGGAACTGCTCAGGTGACCGTCAATGTTCTGGTAAGAATGAGTCACTGCCTATAATGCTCTCATCCCTTAGGAAACATATTCTTGGGAAATAAACACAGGGATAATTGCGAATAATTAAAGTTAAGTGCCGTCTGCATGGACCTAATTCAGAGAGCAACATATTGGGTTCAAAAACATTGTAACTGTACCATATCAGTGTGAGTTCTGACTTTGATCGTCTCACAAATCTGAACTTAGGTTAAGAGTGCCTGAAAACTGAAGTTGTATTTAAGAAGTTCTTGTAAGGCTCATTTTGTCATTACATGTACTTCCATAACCAAACAAACTTATATCCCAGAGTTTAGGAAATTACACTGAAACTAAAGCTGTTTCTCTGCTCATTTGGTTGTTCTCTGCCTCTCTGGTTTTCACTTAAGAAATATTTTAATATTTTAATTAATCAAGACTCTGAGAGATCAGCCACAGACATTCACAAACATGAAGTAATGAGGCAAGAACTGGTAACATAAATACTTTAAAAAATATACATATATTTTTATTTATAGATAGAACCCACAACCCTGCCCTGTGCCCTTGACCAGGATCGAACTGTGACCTCCTGGTTCATAGGTTGACGCTCAACCACTGAGTCACATCAGCTGGGCAACATAAATACTTTTTAAATATTTAAAGCAAAAATATATTTGACTTGGTGTGTTTAAGACTTACATCAATATAATTCTGTGCATTCTTTTTATTGAAAGAGATATAAAAATATCCCCCTTTATAACGATAGTGTTAACTTTTCTTTATCTTATAACTCTGCTCCTTCTTGCTACTTGAGAGCAGTGAGAATTCCAACAGTGGATCTAATGAAGCAGGCAATGACTTCTAATAAAAACGATGTAAAACCAAAAGCAGTGTTTAGAGTCTGTGCATACTCCTACATGATGAACACTTTCCTATGTGTTTTTGGTGAACTAAAATACTTAACAGGGCCCATGACTCAGTGTTACAATCCCCAATATAGACTCATTATGTCTGGAAAACACAATGAAGCAGGCCAAAAACCTTTGTGGAGAGAAATTTAATGAAGTGATTTGAGTGGTTTCAACAATGACTCAGAGGATGTCATAAGCTAATGAACCTGCTGTCTTTAAGCAAGCTTCCAATAATACACCCCAAGTGCACCCTAAGTTATATTAAAAGTTTTAGTAGATATCTTTTGTGTTTGAATTTCTATAACTGATTGTTTCCACTTCCATTTTGTTTGGACTTTTATAACTGATCGTTTCCACTTCCATCCTATATTCAAATAGATATAAAACAAAAGGTATTTGTTCTTCAGCCTTAAAAGCATTCACATTTCTATCTCCTTCGGGGCTAGAAGGATTTATTCAGGAATGAATATTTTATTTCTTGGGACTAGGTAAAATACTATACATTTCCTACCATAAAACTGTTGACTAAAATATTGTTGCTGAATTCAAATACCTTTCCCCTATAGAGACTTCCAACCAAAATTTAGGTGAAAGGCATAAAAAATATTCTATTCAGAAAAATAAAATAAGACCAAAATTTCAAAGTATGATAAAACTATTTTTATACTAGACTTTGTTCCAATAAGGAATGAAGCTCATATAAAAAATAAACAAAATAGCCCTAACTGGTTTGGCTCAATGGATAGAGCGTTGGCCTGCGGACTCAAAGGTCCCAGGTTCGATTCCGGTCAAGGGCACGTACCTTGGTTGCAGACACATACCCAGTAGGGAGTGTGCAGGAGGCAGCTGATCGATGTTCTCTCTCATCGATGTTTCTAACTCTCTATTCTTCTCCCTTCTTCTCTGTAAGAAATCAATAAAATATATTTAAAAAAATAATAAATAAACACAATAGAACAATACTACTTAAGTTGGAAGTAAATGAATGAATCTAAATTTTATTTGGAAGGGTGAACAAACAAGAAAAGTTGATATATTATACAAAATAAAGGATGAATACTGTTATGGACTGAATGTTTGTGTCCTACCAAGATCCCTATGTTAAAGACCTGATTCCCAGTGTGGTAGTATTGGAAGATAGACCCTTTTAAATGAAATTAAGATAAGATGAGGTCATGGGGATGAGGCTCTGATTGATGGGATTCGTTTTCTTATAGAAAGAGAAAGCAGAGAATTTTCTCTTTCTCCACCATGTGAGAAAACAGCAAGAAGGCAGACATCTGCAAACCAGGAATAGAGCTGTCACCAGAAATAAAAACATTCTGAACTTTCTGATCTTAGACTTTCTAGCCTCTAGAACTTTGAAAAAATAATTGATATTGTTTAAGCAACCCCGCCTATAGTATTTTGCTGTGTAAGCCCAACCTAAGACAAAAACCACTTTGTTTTAACAAACATAAAAACGTTATAAACTATACTATTAAAATACATATTCCCAGTAAATAATAGATGTGCAGCTAGATCAGTGAGACATATTAGGAAGTCTAGGATCGAAGATATAAGATTGAAGATTTATGGTAAATTCTCACATAAGTGAAGTTAGAATAACTAACAAACCTATAACTAATAAACTCAGAAGCATGTATACCGATCTCCTGCTATAGCCTTCAAGATAAACTAGTTTCAAAATGTATTTCAAAATATTTTAGGGAGATGAATTTATAGGCATCATTAGCTGTTGCTAAATTCAAATTTGCCATTGTCCATTGACTAGTTGATCTATAGCTCTTCTTTCTGGAATAATTTTCTTCTTGGATCATATCTTGGGTTTCTAAGATAACTCTTAGGTTATGATAATAAACTGCATCATGAAAACAAACTTGTTTGTTGGAAAATGAATATTTCAAGCAAGAGTTGGGGGGATATGCTTTCACTTTGAAGAAGGCCACAACATGCAGAACACAATTCACCAATGCACAGTTACTTCATGCCCAGCTCACCGGCTGTAGGCTGAAATGACTGGAGTGAGATGGTTTGGGCCCTGAGTGTGATGCAGAGCCTAGCATACCTTTGTGGCATGATTCCACAGCCAGGAATGGTTTACTTACCTGTGTTGTGGAGTCTGTTTCTGACTCATGTACAAAGGATGATATGATTTGTAAGCTGCTAGTTGTTGTCATTTAGGTGTTACTTATTAACATATTGTGTAATGTTTACTTTTGCTAAATCTGCATAACTCTAGTATTGGAATTTTGTAGAAGGAACATATGTGGAAAAAAACCTGAAGTGTTAATAGATCACTTGTCTAATGGAAATGGTTATGATTTAGTGACTACAATGCCTGCGTGGCATTTGGTCTCAAATCATCTAGGCATTCTGAACGTTTTAACCAAGTGCACAGGAGTCAACATTAGATGTGGTCCTATGTTTAAAAAGGCACTGTTTTATTGTAGTGAGAGAAGCTGGAGCTCATTTAGTAATGTGTTGGCTGAGAAGTTTTTATTGCAAGAATCCAATCAAATTGCATTGTTATGTGACAAGGAGCCTCATGTGGTGCTTAAATAGCTAGAGAAACATATTCATTAAAAATTGACAAATGGTGTTGAGACTTGCTGCATCAAAGAAGTTTCAACAGATTTTCTTATCAAGTGGTAATTTATGATTTGGACCATGATATCGGAAATGAGTTTTTAAAAGGATAGAAAAACTTGTCCTTTTAACTGGATATGACCGGAGTGGTTTCAGTTAACTGTTAGTGATGTGTCTTGTGTGAGCTTAGAAAGAGGCCTGTCCTGTAACAAGACAAATAACTAAAATAAATGTTTTTATCTAGTCAGAGACAAACTTTTTGCAGCTGTAATACTCAAGGAAAGTAAGTCAATATTCACCAATAATGTCACTACCTGGATCTCAAAATAATAAACAAAAAAAAAACAGGAATTTCTTTACTGATATAAAAAATATAATAAACAAATTTCTGAGTTTGATCATACATCATCTATTACACCATCCTGTACTTGCTGACAAGAATTTGCATACAAAATTGAAAGCTGTTTTGTCTCCTGCAAAGAACATGATACATTTCCTCAGAGGATAGTTCCTAAATCATCATTGTCTTTTCAGTGATTCTTTTGAAGTAATTATTAGCAAACACAGTCCTTTTATTTTTCAAACTAGAGAACAGGGGCTCTCCCACGGCCAGATGCTTACATTATTTCTGTAACATGAAATATACAAGCCATTTTTTAGCATTAAAATATTAATAGAGCCAACAACTTATAAAGTAATGTTTTCTTTTCCTTGAATGTGATTATAAGGGTACTCAAATGCTTAGAATTCATTTCTGTTCTATATATGCATAATCCATGGACGCAGACAATAGGGTGAAGGCCTGGGATGGGGGGGGGGGGCTAGAAGGGGTCAATGGGGGAAACAAGAGGACATATGTAATACTTTCAACAATAATGATTTTTTAAAAAAGAAAAAAAACGTGTCTGCCACACTTAAAAAAAAAGGAACATGTAAGAAAATAATAATGGTCACCCTAAGTGTATCTGATTTTATAAATAAACAATATGGGGGGCAAATTTTACGAACTTGGATTTCTAGTGGAGAGGTATTAAAAAGTGCAGAAACAACCATCTGAAATGCCAAGAGTTGGAGAGCTTCCTGTGACAACAAAATAGATATTGGATCTATTCATGTATTTAACCTGGATGCCTATTAACCATAAGAGCTGGTAACTATATCCACATATATTTAGAGATAATGGCATTGCCAGATATCTTTTAAAACACTGTATGGTGTTTAAGAGCACAGCTTCTTTAGCCAGATGGCCTGGACTTGAATCTGGGCTTCACTGCTTACCATGTTTATGACCTGGATCAAGTTATTGAACCTCTCTTTTATTGTTTCTTCATTATAAAATGACTAGAGGCCTCGGCCTGGCCTGCTCCCTCTCGCAATCCAGGACCCCTCGGGGGATGTCAGAGAGCCGGTTTTGGCCCAATCCCCACAGGCCAGGCCAAGGGACCCCACCAGTGCACATGCACCGGGCCTGTAGTATACATATAAGATCTTTGGTTAATCTCTTCCCACCCTCCCCACTCCCCCTTCCCTCTGAGATTCATCATTCTGTTCCATGTTTCCATGCCTGTGGTTACCACTCCTGCATTGAGCATCTGCCCCCTGGTGGTCAGTGCGCGTCATAGCTACCAAATGGTCTGCTGGTTGGCCAGTTACTTAGTCTTAGGCTTTATACATATATATATAGATAGATAGATAGATAGATAGATAGATAGATAGATAGATATAGATATAGATATAGATATAGATATAGATATAGATATAGATATAGATATAGATATAGATATAGATAGATAGATATAGATAATAATAGTGCCTACCCTCGAAGGTAGAGATAAGATTTTTGAAAGTATTTCTAATGCACTGATGGGCTCATAGTAAGCACCATATGAGTGTTTGGTAAATAAATAAACTAGAACTCTTTCCACAACTGGAAAAAAATGATGGAAATTTGTTTTACTGAGTTTACATAATTGACTAAAATTAGATTTTTCACATTTAATCATCAAAGCAAAGTCCAGAAACCATTTACATATAACTGATAAGAACTTCAAATGTTATTTTTAGCAGATTATGGAATAAAGTACAAGTCACTAAACTTATATTTTTAAAAAACAATGCTTCTTGAATTATTTATATTATTATAAATTTGAAACTGTAAGTCCATTTTAATGTACTAAATATGCCATAACTTAAAGAATCTTAAAATATAGCATAAAGAACTAACCCACACCAGATTTTTATTTATAAAATGTGTGAGATCACATTTTGAGAAAAAAAAATTAAATAATGTAAACTAAAGGAAGCAAAAGGAAAAAAAATCTGTTAGTTACAGGTCGCCAGAGAAATATTTATCTATATATCTCTCTATCTACTTATATTTCTATCTTTCTATATAAAGATATCTATATATATAAAAGCCTAATATGCTTTTATGATAATTGTTCAACCGGGAGTTCGACCGCTCGCTATGACATGCACTGACCACCAGGGGGTGGTGCAGAACATGGTAGGCGTTGGTGACGTGGCACTGGCAGCAGGTGGCAGTGGCAGTGCTGCTCACTCTGATGGGCCCTGACAAGAGCAGGACCACGGTGGGATGGTGGAGCAGGTGAGTGGGCAGTGCCAGGCCAAGGCGGGTACGAGCGGGGGCCCGATCGCCCCACTGATTGCTCCTCAAACCCAACAGTGGTGCTGGAGGGCTGGGCTGCCACCCAGCTCCCAGGTGCTGAGGGAGCTGGGTGGGGGGCCCAGCCCCGATCAATTGCCATCGCAGGCAGGATGGTGGAGCAGGTGAGGGGGCAGCACCCAGGCCACAGTGGGGTGCCAGGCAGAGCTGCGAGGCTGTGGCATGAGTTAGGCTGTGAGCCTGGGGGTGCGAGCTGGGGCCCAATCCCTGCAGGCCACCCCGAGGGACCCCACCCATGCACAAATTCATGCACTGGGCATCTAGTTTATCATAATAAATTGGCTTATGAGGTTATAGAGGCTGCAAAGTCTCATGATCTGTCACTGGTAAGCTGGAGATATAGTTACTGCCTGATTCTGAAGGCCTGAGAACCATGAGCACCAATGGTGTAAATCCCAGTCTGAGGGCAAGAGAAGACCAATGTTCTAGCTCATGAGTCAGGCAAAAGATCAAATTCTTCCTTCTTTCACTTTTTTGTTCTACTCAGGACTTTGGCCATTTTCAAAGGTGAAGACACTATAAGATGAAAGTCACATTAAGCACATTAGATGATGTTCACCCATCTTGGAGAGGACAATCTGCTTTATTCAGTCTACATAATCAAATACTAATCTCATCCAGAAAATGCCCTCTCAGATACACTCAGAAATAATGTTTAAGGAGATATCTGAGCATCCTATGATCCAGTAAAGCTAACTACCTCATCCAGCACAGTTTTAGTGAACACTGAATTGAAAATTAATTGTTCTTTTTGTAGTGTTCCAATGTTTTTTATACCTTTATTTTGACAGTTAAATTTTTCTGGCTTCCATTATAAAAAAAAAAACATTTTTTAAAAATCTAATCTAGTCATTAGATTCTTGAAGGCAGGATTCTTTATCATGTATCTTTTGAAATTTATTATGCATAGGATTTCCTTAATTATTTTACGTAATATCTACGTGACTATAAATTCAATAACAACTCTGAGTAGGAAAAAATACATTAGGGCCTAAGGACTTATTGTAATTGAACATGAGAATTCTGGAGTTGGAAAAACTTAAGAAAAACCTGTTTCTCTCCTCTCATTTTATACCAACGAGACTCGGCCTTATTAAAGTTGAGAAACATTGTGATTATAAATGGTTCCCCGAATGCGTAGCTTTGAAGTTGAGGCAATGGCAGATACATTGCTTTGTGCTGAACAGATCCTGATTTATTTTCTGGGTACACAGGAAGATTACATTATCTGACTACTTTTCGGTGAGATTGGGGCCATGTAACTGGGAAGTGGGCTGAAGGGCTTTTCTAAGCCTGGCCATAAAATCCCCACAACAACTGCCCTCTTTCCCTTTGCAATGTGATTTTCAAAGGCCGTTTTTCAAAGGTGAAGACACTATAAGATGAAAGTCACTTCTTGAAAAAGAGCTTCCAAGAAGACCCACTGAACATGTCTGATGATGATACAGGCAAAAATTAACCTTGTTCCATGTTAAATCAATCATGTTTTACATTGTAATTGTTATTGCAAACTGTCTAGCCAATTGTGCCTAATGCAGAATTTTTTTCTGGATAACAGTTGGACTCTCCCAAATAGTTGGAATTCTCTCAAATTTCTTTCCATCTTCATATCCCTATGGCTTTGAGAATAAGCAACAATCTTTTTATAACATCAAGATGTACTACTTGCATGCTCTCATGGTTTTATTTAAGTTATGAGTATGTAAACATTTATATGAAAAACTTTTTATTGGAAAAATCATCAATATAAATTTTACCAGCTAGTTTTCTTTAAAATTATATGCATTTCTAACTGCTTGATAATTTTCCCAGTATTAGCGAAGGATACAATTTTTAAAAAGCTTAGAGGTTGATAAATTTTCATAATTAATTATTTTAGTAAACAATATCTCCATTTTTAACAAGAACAAACCATGATAATGTGTTTTGAAAACCACAAAAATTTAGATTAAATATATGCAATTATTTAAATTATTATCTATATTGACATTTTTATTCCAATATTAAGTGATTTGTGTGATCCACTTCTTAAGATTAACATTTCTCTAATCTGTTCTCATCTTTTATTTGTACTGGACTACAATTGTCCTGAGGGTAATGACTCAATGTTATACAAGATTATTATATATGATTACAAAAACCAGTATATTTCTGGGAAAACACAATTGTGAGAGCTGAGAGAGAGAATGGATTTGATGATCATTTTAAGCAAAAACCATAAAAGACATAAAAATGAACTATATAAAACGACGTTTTCTGTATTAACAATTAAAAATTCTTCTCTGAGTATTTACATTGGCAAATAAAAAAGAAGTAAATCACAGGAATTATTCCCTGCAATATATTGTGAACCAGAAATGCAAAATATTTTATATAATTTGAATTTGAGCAAAATTCATAACAAGCATATATATTTTAAAATAAAAACATGTATATATATTTTAAATGAAAAATATACATATATTTTCTGAATGAGAATTAGTATATTATTTTAATTAAAACTTGAAAATATTTTTAATTATGTTAAATTATATTGCAGTCTCAGGAATGTGACATGTTCTGTATCAATGTAAGCTTGTCTGCAAATATGAAAATTTGTATATCCTGTTAGCTTTAAGTACTGAATTTAATATTCTCTGTTAGTGCTTGGTTCAGAGAATATATATATTCTCTGTTCGCTTTCAAAGACTGTCATAACAAAGTACCATAGACTGGGTGACTTAAAGCAACAAAAATATATTTTCTCAGTCAAGAAGATAGAAGCTCAAGGTGTCACCAGAGCCATGTTCTCTCTAAATGTCTGGGGGACAATCTGTTACACACCTTTCTCTTAGCTTCTGCTGGCTCCAGCAAATCTTGACATTCCTTAGCTTGCAGATGCATTATTATAATCCCTGCCTTTGTCATCATATGGTATTATTTCTACTTATCTCTCTCTGTGTCTATTCTCCTCTTCTTATAAGGATACTAGAGGCCCGGTGCATGAGGGATCCCTTGGCCTGGCCTGTGGGGATCGGGCTGAAACTGGCTCTCCAACATCCCCCAAGGGGCCCCAGATTGCAAGAGGATGCAGGTCGAGCACCGGGCCTCTAGTATGCATATAAGATCTTTGGTTAATCTCTTCCCGCCCTCCCCACTCTCCCCTTCCCTCTGAGATTCATCAGTCTGTTCCATGTTTCCATGCCTGTGGTTTCCGCTCCTGCATTGAGTGTCTGCCCCTTGGTGGTCAGTGTGCATCATAGCTACTGGTCAGATGGTTGAACAGTCACTGAGGCATATATATATATATTTATTATTGGATTAAGGGCCCACTTTACTCCAATATGACTTGGTCTTAACTCCATCTGAAAGACTATATTTAAAATATATATATATATATATATATATATATATATATATATATATATATATATATATATTTACAGATATCAAGGGATAGAACTTGAACATGTCTTTTTAAAATATATTTTTATTGATCTCAGAGAGATAGGAACATCAATGATGAGAGAGAATCATTGATAGGCTACCTCCTGTATGCCCCACACTGGGATTGAGCACACAACCCAGGGATGTGCCCTGTCCAGGAATCGAACCATGACCTCCTGATTCATAGGTTGACACTCAACCACTGAGCTACACTGGCCTGGCTGAACATATATTTTTGAGGGGTGGGCAATTCAACCCATAATAATTACACATGTCATCTTAGTCAATTCAATTTCTATTTTGGAAAGAAAGTTTAAAATAGTAGTTATAAACATGAATTCTAGCAGATTAACCTATTAGAAATCACCATTTTGCCTGCATGGACTGTACACTTTATGAAAAGTACTTAATTCTTGGGGCTTTAGTTTCCTCACAAGTAATACATGCTAATGATAGTAGTCACTTCAGAAGTTTGGGAGATGATTCATACTCCCAGTTCTAGGGATATAAATACAAATTACAGCTTAGTGTTTCTCATTGTTTTGGCTGCTACTAAGACTTCTGAATTCCAACTAACTTTCATTGAATGGTTCCATTCACAAGGACTGAAATTCTATCCATAATATCATATGGATTTACCTAGTTAACATAATAAATATACTTGGTAAAAGTTATTTTAAAAATTTGATCAGAATTCAGTAATATAATTCATTTAGAATGAAACCAAAATGTAAATAAACAGATGATAGATAGATAAGTAGATAGACAGGAGAATAAAGAATCAATACTATAATCAACTTTTTTAATCCTCTACTCAGGTTCTCAGAGTATTTAGTAAACTAACATGCACATGAATCTCTGAGGGCAATGGGAATAATGGTTGATAGTAGTTCCTAAACTCTGTCCATATGGCATATTGTGAAAAGTTATGCTCCTTAGATCATGCATTGAGAAATAATGTACAACAAGTAATATGTGATTGAGGTTAAAATAAATTTCAGTATAATAGTGTGGCTTAAATTATCCAAATACTAGTGAACAATCTAATATCTTAGACATATACTTTTACTATTAATACATTTTTAAAATATATCTATTATAGTATCCTGGAGATTAACTTTAGGGATTTTGCTCTTGTAATTATTTGAACTAAAACTTATAAATAAAAATGCTTTGGTCAGAAGACTCGATATTGTTAAGAGTTAGTTGTACCCAACTTGATTTATAGATTCAGTGTAATACCAATCAAAATCCCATAAAGTTATTCTATGGATATCAATAAAGTGGTTTTTAAAGTTTATATTGAGGGTTAAAAGACTTAGATTAGCCAGCACAATCATCTTCCATGCTAAGCACTTCCAAGGACTGACAGTAACTGGCATGAAGAGTTATTATAAAGCCATCTATACTGATAAAAGGGTAAAATGCTAATTAGACCCAGTGTCTCCCAGACAAAGCCACAGCAGCTGCCTGCGCCTCGGCCCTCGCAGCTGAGTCTCAGGCAAGCGGCGGATGGCGGCTGCTGCTGCAAGGGCCAGGCCAAGGCTCAGGCAGCAGCTGTGGCTGGCAGTGGCAGTGGCAGCAGCAGCAGCATGATGGGGGCATCATCTTCCCCTGATTGGCCTGGTCACCTCCCACAGAGGGAGGCCAGAGGCAGCAGCAGTGAGGGGGTGATGGGGGCATTGCCTTCCCCTGATTGGCCAGTCGCCTCCCACAGAGGGAGGCCAGACTGAGGCTTAGTCCAGCTCCATGGGACTAAGCCATCAGTAGGACATCCCCTGAGGGCTCCCTGACTGTGAGAGGGGGCAGGCTGGGCTGAGAGACCACTCCAGCGCACAAATTTTCATGCACCGGGCCTCTAGTAGTAAATAAGAGAGCATGGCAGTAGTGAAATAAGAGCTATATTGATCAATGTAACAAAATAGTGATCTCAGGAATAGATCTACATAAATATGTGAATTCATCTTTGATAATGGAGCAAAGATATTCCTTTCAACAAATGGTGCTGCAATAATTGGACATATACATGCAAAGAAGTGAATCTAGACAGAGACATTACTCAAAATAGATAAAATATTAACTCAAAATAGATCACAGATCTAAATGTAAAATGCTAAAAATAAGTGAGCTATGGAGCCATGAAAAGACATGGAGAAACCTCGAATACATATTACTAAGTGATAGAAGCAAACCTGAAAAGGCTACATCCTATGTAATTCCAACTATATGACATCCTGGAAAGGGAATTTGGGAACTACTATAAACTATTATTCCCATCATGGGTGCAGGAAAATTACCAGTTGCTTTCCAAGATTATGGAGGAAGAAGGAATGACTAGGTAGAGTACAGAGGATTTTCAGGGTTGGAAAAGTATTCTGTATGATACTACTATGATGGATGCTTATAATCACACCTTTGTCCAAACCCATAGAATATGCAACACCAAGAATGAACTGTAATGTAAACTATGGACTTAGGGTAATATTGATGTGTCAGTGTAGCTGCATCAATTGTTACAACATACCACATGATGCTGATAGTGAGGGGGGTTTTGTGTGTGCTGATGCAGGATTTATAAGGGAACTCTCTGTACCTTGTATTCAATTTTGGTATAAACCTAAACTGCTCTGAAACACATGGCTTATTAGTTATTTCTAAAAATTCCTCACAGATCAAGGGGTGACTTACTTCCAAATAATAGTTGTAGTAACAATTGTATTTTTTTAAACTTAGCTGTTTGGTGTTTTCCCCTAAAAGAATGAGAAAAATACAAATATAGCATAAGTGTTGTGAGGATTTATGATCTATAATGGAAAAGATAACCATAGCTCTTTGTAAATACTTGTGAAAGAAGTCACATTTGGATACAGCTCTTATGTAGTTTGTAAGTATTTATTATTTGGGTTTTTACGTTTGATGTCCATAGCTTTACTGCTATGCTGGAGACAGCTCTACATTGCAATAGCTCACTGTTTTAGTGTCTCTCCCCAACTTCCCATTGAATAACCATCTTCACAGGAGTTTGAAGTCAGCTATGTCCAGAGTATTTGCAAAATATTTACACCATACAATTGGCAATCTCTATAAATCAGATGGGGTTTTTTTGGAGGGGGGTTGTTTTGTGTTGTTATTGCTTCTGCCCCCTCCCCCCACTCTGCCCTTTGGGCAGGAGTGTAGAGTTCAGTCGTTACATAGCAGCTCCCCAGTCTGTCGGTTCTCTGAGGCTTAGGAATGACCAGATCTTCTCTCTTTTCATTCCATACCAAGTGTGTGGCACAGGACCTGTCTCATTTGGTTCAAAAATGTAGGTTAAACTGAGGAAGTCATTTTGAAAACGACTTGCAGTGATATTATGATTGAAGCCCATTGAGAGAATTCAGCCACCAAAAGTAGAAGTTTAGTGGGAAAATAAGGCTGAAAAAAATTGGGTAGGGCATCTCTCTTGAATAGTAAGAACAATTTTTTAAAAAAAGGAATGCATTTGAAAAGGAGAATTAAAATATAAAACTCAGTATTGAGTATTGTATTGGAAGGTAGAGAAATAAAAGGAAATCATTTTACATGCTGAAGAAAGCAAGCCAAAGTCTTCATTTTTAGGAGAGTTGTTGGAGCAAAAATCCAAAAGGCAGGACACTGATGAGTTAGTTGAATTGTAGAAATGGGGGCAGGAAGAGTGGGGGAGTGAGAAAGAGCCCCTTTTTCTTGAGGTCTGACAGGTCGGGGCTTTGGTCTCCTTCAAGGTGGTGCCTTCTTTCCTTGCTCAGAAGGCTGGCTTCTCTGAGCTCCGTGTGCCCAATGTCTTAAACAAGAGTGAGAAACTAGAAGATCATTTCCAGTTTAAAAATTAAAAGATTTTTGGTTCTTAAAAAAAAATAGGGGAATGGAGAGAGAAAAAGGTGATACTTAAGAGACTAACAAGGATTGCTTTCTTTTTTAAAAAATTTATTGATCAAGGTATTACTTTCTTGAGTATAAGAAAAATATATTGACTGTGTTGGCAGACAGAAAGAAAGAGATCCAAGGTAGAGAAAGGGTAGAGTGACGATTTAAATGGGGGAAGATAGTTATAGACCAGAATGGGAAAGAGAATATAAGTAGGTGTGTTAGGGCTCAAAAGAATGAAAGAAAACAATTTCTCAGGAAATAATAATAATACCTAACATTTATTAAGGATGATACAGGTATTATCTTAAATTCTTTGCCTTTAATGTATCTTTTAATTCTCACAAAAGTCTAAAATACAGGAATTTTAAATTCTTATTCAATAAGAAAAAAAAACCTGAAAGATTTCTTGTCCACGAACCTGTGATGGAGATAGGAATTTAACCCAAAATTCTGACTCCGGGTTCTGTGTGCTGCTGGCAGAAAGAAGCCTGTGACTGGGGGCCTTTCTGATCACTTACCAGATTGCACCTCTGTTTCCTTATTCATCAAATAGTCACAAGGTTTTCTTTCGCATCTAACTTCTAGGGCTATTGTGAAGTTTACTTAGGAAATTATACATCATAAAAGGTAAATTAGGATAGATATGTAACATATTTTATACAAAATGGACAAAGGAGCAGACATTTTTAGTGTAGAGGATAAAAATTAAGTGACTTAATCTTGAATACCTTTGATTGCTTCATCAATGTAGATGCAGTCATATCTAAGAAAGAAGAGATGAATATTGGAAACTTAAGGGGCAAGGAAAAGATTTGGACAAGTTAACACTGGATAATCCCCAGTAGTACTACTATATTTACACTATTTGATAATGGGACACTTGCCAGACCATAACAAAGGAAATTCCAGATCATGATTTAGCAGATCCTCTTATATTGGCTTCAGTGCCATTTTGCTTTCTTTATAGTGTGTCAACATTCATAACATCTTGTATGAGTGCCGTGTGTCAGACATGCTATTGCACTCACTATGGAAACCAAAATTTCTCATGAGATTCTGAACATTAGTTAGGATGACAACAATGTTGGATGCACATAGCCTTACGTGAGCTTTTCTTCCTGCGTTTTCACTTTTTCTTCTTTGGCTAAAAGAAGCAAATGCAGAAATAAAGCCTGAGGGGTTTGGGTTTTCATTTGTGTTATTTGTTTGAATATGAGTTTTCTTCTATTTTTTCAATATTGTTGTTTAATCCAAACTACTTTGTTTTTCTTTTTACAATAAAGCAAATCTTAACAGCATGATGAAAATATGAGTGGGAACCATTATTATTACTTTTTTGTGTTATTTTGGCTCAAAGAAACTGTGAAAAAAAAAGACAAAGGGAAAATTATATCTATGCCCACCCACAACTGGATAGCCCTCCTAAGTTAAAGTGATTAAGGTCCAGTCTCTGGCTTGAGGCTGTGTGTGGAAACCCCAGAGATAACATAAAAATGGCCTTCCGGGCATCCTCTGAGACAGAGGATGTTCAATCCTATTCCAAGAACTCAATAACATGTTTTTTTCCAAGAGAGAAAGCCAAAATACAACTTTCTTGTAAGAACTACAAATACCATATGGAAAATTGATCCCATAAACTACAAGAAAAACATAATAAAAGAATAACTTTTGAATTCCACTATTCCAGTTAAAGGGTACAGTCCTGTCTTTTGTCCTAAAAAAAAAAAAAAAAAAAAAAAAAAAAGATTGTATTAAGAGGGAAGATTTGACTAATAACTCAAGTATCATTTCTTGTTCTCTTAGAAAACCTTATACAGAGTGCTATCTTGTTTTGTTATTTGCAAAAAAGAAACCAGTTTTGAGAAAGAGAAGAGTATATAATTACTTTCATGGGTTTCCTGTATTATATTGCATTTTGGGTTAGTTTTTGTGTTTCCTTTCAAAAAAAGCTGTAAGATGGTAGCAAATTTACTTTAAGTCGTAAGGAGTTACCCAATATATAGGAGAAATAGTTATCTGTACTTGGAAATTTATTTTTTTATTTTATTTGTTTGTAATTAGTAAGGCAGAGTATAGTTCCATGGTGAGATTATAAACTACAGTTGACATAAACTTAATCCTTTATATTAATGTTTTTATATGGCCTTTACTATTATTTCCAAATGAAACAGAAAATTAAATAGGCCTTACACTTTCCTTGTGGTTTATAATATTTAAGATGTTTACTTTAGTAAATCTAAGCATACTAACTTTTATTGTCTCTTATAGATAATATTATCACTTCCTGGAATATTACTTCCATTTATGTTTTGCAAATTTTTATTGTGCTCTTACCTTTTTGCAGGAATTTTTATTTTTAATAAAGTCCATTGGCTTGTAAAACACTCCCCTAGAACTGATTTGCCTTTATTTCTGCTCAGCATTCAATAAATATCATGTATTCTGGATCAAACTTTATATAAATCTTTTCTTTAGGATCCCATTAGTATAAAAATAGGATGAATTCAAATGCCACACTAGAACAAACACCAGGACATAGTGTTTATTTAGTACATATAACTTAAAAATTACTTTTTTCCTTTCTAAAGCCCTGGGGTGAGAAATTTTTTCTTGCTGTGGACAGAATGCATGTATCTTACTTCCAGTGAAATGACCAGTTTTCATGAATTCTGATTCTATACAGACTTGTTGGTTTTAACTCCTTCCCTCAGACAATCTCAAGGCCTATTCTCCCATCTCCCTCTGCAGACTTTTATGCCAAGCTTCTTACTGTTTTGTCCATGTGCAAATCAGATGATCCTTCTTATTGCTCTGCCTTTCAATTTCCTCTCCATTGGTGGCACCTATAGTTTTCCTTTTTTCCCCTATAAATTCATCTCCGTAATCAAATTCAGCATTTTAGGCAATTTGTAGCAGAAGATGTTACTATCATTTTTTCTGGAAATTTTGAAGGACCTTTTCACTTATTTTATAAAATTTATATCAAGTTTACAAACTGGGACACTTCTGTAATCCTTCATCCATAACTTTATCATTGTTCTTCCATGGCCTGCTTTTATTAGTCATTTTTAATAATATAATTAGTACCTTCAAGCTAATCATACAAAATAATACTCAGGATCTTGAAGATAAGTAGAACTTGGGCAAATGACTATATGGCAGTCAAACAGAATGATTCACAGCCATATGCATGGAACTTAGCAATATGCTACTATTTTAATGCATGTGCCAGATAATTTTTCAATCGCTACCTAAATATTTTGCCGTGTAGGTAAAAAATTAGTTTGTATTAAATTTAGTAAGAATAAGAAGCCAAATTCAAGTTATACATTTATGGGGATAACAAATCATTCACTTCAGGACTCTATTGAAACTTTACTTATCCTAAATGAAAAGTGTCAGGTAAATAGTAGTTCTGCTAATATAGCTTTTCTTGATGTAGATTATTAATGTCCAACATTCACACTTGACATGTACCCATATAATGAGATATTTCAATACTGTTCCAGAAACTTCTTTTTAGTACTTAGAAATAAAAATTTTTTACAGTAAGTTATAAATGTATGTCATCCATTAAAATAGCACTACAAAAAATAAAGTCACAAAGTACTCACCAATTATAGTTTATATTGAAAATTCTGTCACTCAATAATAGACAAATACAGAGTGCACATAAACAATAAATGGGGAAAAATCTTAAATATAAAATCTAATTTAGGAAACAAGAAATCTTAGGAATTTGTAGCTATGTTTTTAAACTAGAACCCTACTGTGATGACTGAGAATATTCCATCAAATCTTCAATTATGTGTTCTAGGATTTATTTAACAATTTTATGAATCATAGTCTCTTACAATTGTGCACACCACAATCCCATGAGTAGCCTGCTCAAAGTAGACATTCTTGGAACTCATTGCAGACATATGAATTCAAAATCTCTGGAGATGGAAACTGAGTATCTTTAATTTTTAAGGTTTTCAGGTAATTCCAAAATAAACAATCTGAGAACTCCCAACTAGATGACTTTAATTTAATTCTCACATTTAAATTTTATGATATAATTTGGATTCTGCATTAACCAACATTGAACTTATATTTATTTTTAATAAAATCAAAATCAAATCATAACTATGGAAAGGGTTATTAATCTGTTCATTCATAAAAGCAAAAAAACAACAACATTATTTTTCTCTGGCCTGTGATTAATTCTGTAGTATATTCCTTCACTACTTTCTTTTTTTTTTTTAATTAAATCTTTATTGTTCAGATTATTACATTTGTTCCTCTTTCCCCCCCCCCCATAACTCTCCTCCTCCCAGTTCCCGCCCCACCCTCCGCCCTCACTCCCCACCCACTGTCCTCATCCATAGGTGCAGTCTCTTCCTGCATCTCCCCCACCCCTTTCCCCCGCAAGAATAGTCAGTCCATTCCCTTTCTATGTCCCTGATTCTATTATAATCACCAGTTCATTCTGTTCATCAGATTATTTATTCACTTGATTCTTAGATTCACTTGTTGATAGATGCATATTTGTTGTTCATAATTTGTATCTTTACCTTCTTCTTCTTCCTCCTCTTCTTAAAGAATACCTTTCAGCATTTCATATAATCCTGGTTTGGTGGTGATGAACTCCTTTAGCTTTTCCTTATCTGTGAAGCTCTTTATCTGACCTTCAATTCTGAATGATAGCTTTGCTGGATAAAGTAATCTTGGTTGTAGGTTCTTGGTATTCATCACTTTGAATATTTCTTGCCACTCCCTTCTGGCCTGCGAAGTTTCTGTTGAGAAATCAGCTGACAGTCGTATGGGTATTCCCTTGTAGGTAACTGAGTTTCTTTCTCTTGCTGTTTTTAAGATTCTCTCTTTATCTTTTGCTCTTGGCATTTTAATTACGATGTGTCTTGGTGTGGTCCTCTTTGGATTCCTTTTGTTTGGGGTTCTCTGCGCTTCTTGGACCTGTAAGTCCATTTCTTTCACCAGGTAGGGGAAGTTTTCTGTCATTATTTCTTCAAATAGGTTTTCAATATCTTGCTCTCTCTTCTTCTGGCACCCCTATAATTCTGATGTTGGTACGCTTGAAGCTGTCCCAGAGTCTCCTTACACTATCCTCGCATTTTTGGATTCTTTTTTCATTTTGCTTTTCCGGTTGGGTGTTTTTTGCTTCCTCACATTTCAAATCATTGACTTGATTCTTGCGCTCCTCTGGTCTGCTGTCGGGAGTCTGTATAATATTCGTTATTTCAGTCCGTGTATGCTTAATTTCTAGTTGGTTCCCCAATATAAGATCTAGGGTCTCATTAGTTTTCTTGTAGATCTCATTAAGTTTATCGGCGGCTTCTAAACAGTTCTTGAGAGACCTTAAAAGTGTGGTTCTGAACTCTATATCTTCCATTGACAATTTTGTCCTGTTTCTTTGCCTCCACATTTTGTTATGCTTCCTTGGTGCACCCCCTAGTGGTCTTTGTGCGCAGTCTTATAAACCTTGATTGTTGTAGCTAATACCAGGGAGAGTTTGACCTCCAGGCCAAGTGGGTATGAGAATCAGCTGTGTCTGCAGTGAGAGAACTTCTGTCCTCTAGGGAGGTGCTAATCTAGCCTTTGCCTGAGGCTATCCGGCAAATGCCTCTGTGCAGGGCTTGGGCGGGGCGGGTCGCACAGGATCAACAGGGTGGGCCGGAGAGAGCAGTTATGGCGGCTCTCAGTCCTGTCCCCAGGGGCTCTGCCTCTCTGAGTCCCAGCAGCGGCTGCAAACCTCAGAGAGAAAGCTGCACTCGCTCTGACCGAAGCCAGACAGTCCCGCTTCTCCCGTTGGGGCCTGGGTCCCTAAAGACTCACCCGGATCTGGAGCTCAGAGTCTGCGACTCCCTCCCTATTGAAAACGCCAACCGCGCCCTCTGCCGCCAGCCCGCTCCGTGCACTCTGCACCTCAGAATTTGACTTCAGCACTGCGCCTCCTCTGAGTGTCCGTATGCATTTCTCTTTCCTCCTAGTTGTAGGACTTCCACTCAGCCAGCATTCTTGTGGTTCTGGGTGATGTCCCTTCTGTTTTTTGGTTTCACTTTTGAAGTAGTTGTTCAAAGCAGCAAACTCTGGCGTTAACCTATGCCGCCATCTTGGTTCTCTCCTCTCCTTCACTACTTTCTATAAAAATTCTTTTCTAAATATTATCACCCTGTCTTCTAAAAGCCTATAGCAGACCCTCATAATTTAGCATACTTATTTTCTGTAAGTTTAATACATCAAGATTGTATCTCATAGGTAGAATGTTAGCCTCTTGGGATTAGGTCCTAATGACATATATCATTGTTTTTACACAATTTCTAGAACAATTTTGACTAAGTCTATAAGGGTGATTTTTACTAGACAATCTTTTGATTGTTTATCTATATAATTACATACAAACTACAGCAATTACATTTAAATTTTATTTTTTAATTTATAGAATAACACACTACTTTAAACAACAAAATTACACAATTATTGTTCAGTTTATGAGCTTGAGAATTAGTTGGTTTGAGCTATGTACCCTCTACCTCAGATGGTTTCTGGCATAGCCTTTCTCTCTCCAAGTCCTAGTTCATGTTCCTTTCCAGAGATACAGAGCTATCCTCACATACAGTTATAATGAGTTTAATGTTCTCTGCTTGTTTTGAGAAATAAGAGAAGGGCCTTACCCTGCTTTTGCACAAAAGCATCTCCTCTACTTAATTGTCCCATGCCTTTAAAATAGAAACTAGAATTTTAAATTTTATATATATATATATATTATATATACATATATATATATATACACACACACATATATTATATATATAATATATACATTTGCATATATACATCTATCTATATATATAATACCTCCTTTTGGATGTTTAACATGTTGAAGTATTTTTTGAAATAAGGCTTTAGTATCACACATAAAATTTTAGTGGATGAGAAGATATGAGTAGTTAGAAGGGGTTTGAGAAACTGTGTTCTAAAAGCTCACCACTGATTTTTCAGAGAAAATTCTTAATTTCATTATTTTATATGTACTACTCTGTTTTGCATAATCAGAATCAGTGTATAGTATCCATGCTAGGATAGCATGGTTACTAGAAAATTTACTTAATTTAATTAAATTTTATTTATTTTTTAAAATTTGTTTATTCTCTGAGCATTTATTCCATCAAATAACCTTTAAACTACTATATTACATTTCAAAAGTATCAGTAGTATGAAGCAAAATTTTAGTAGTGCAAATTTAAAATATTAACATTAATAATGTAGTATCAGTGCATCTCAATTTTTTTAATTTTTAAAATTTATATTATTTTATTTTTTTCCATCACTATTTAGTCCCCCTGTACTCTCCTCCATCTTCCACCACTAGTCTCCCCTCTATAATCATCACACTGTTGTCCACATCAGAGTTATTTCTCCATTTTTATTTTGCTCAAACTCTCCACTGCACCTCCAACCAGCACCCCACCTCCTGACAGCTGTCAGCCTGCTCTCTCTATGAGTCTGTCTTTATTTTGCTTTCTAGTTCATTTTTGTTCATTATATTCCACATATCACTGAAATCATATAGTGCCTGTCTTTCTCTGACTGGTTTATTTCACCTGACATAATTTTCCCTAGGTCCATATATGCTGTCACATACAGAAAATTTTCCTTCTTTTTATGGCAGAGTAGTATTCCACTGTGTAAATCTATCATAGCAGTTTTTATCCACGTATCTACTAATGGACACGGGCTGCTTCCAAATCTTGGCTATTGTAAGTAATGCTGCAATGAAAATAAGGGTGCATATGTTCTTTCAAATTAGTGTTTTGAGTTTCTCAGGTAAATTCCCACAAGAGAAATCACTGGGACATAAGGCAATTTCATTTTTAATTTGTTGAGGTAACTCCACACTGCTTTCCACAGTGACAGCACCAATCTGCATTCCCACCAATAGTGCATGCCGGTTCCCTTTTCTCCACACTCTTGCTAACACCTGTTGTTTATCAATTTATTGATGACAGCCAGTCTGATAGGTGTGAGGGGATTCAACATTGTAATTACAATTTGTATATCTCTGATGATTAGTGATGTTGAACATATTGTCACATGTCTTTTGGCCATCTGTATGTCCTCTTTGGAAACATGTCTATTCAGGTCCTTTGCCTATTTTTTAAAATATGTTTTTATTGATTTTAGAGAGAAAGAAAGGAAGGGGGAGAGATAGAAAGATCGATCAGAAACATTGATAGGTTGCCTCCTGCACGCCCCTACTGGGGATTGAGCCTGCAACCCAGACATGTACCCTGACAGGGAATCGAACCAGTAACCTCTTAGTTCATGGATCGATGTTCAACCACTGAGAAACACTGGCTGGGCTCCTTTGCCTGTTTTTTAATTGGATTGTTGTGTGTGTGTGTGTTGAGCTATATAAGTTGTTTATAAATTACACCTTTATCAGATATATCACTGGGGAATAAGTTCTCCCATTCAATAGCTTATCTTTTCATTTTGCTGATGGTCTGCTTTGCTAAGAAAAAATGTTTCAGCTTGATATAGTCCCATTTGTTTATTTTTTCTTTGCTTTCCTTTCCTGAAGAGACATCTTAGAAAAAATATTGCTACAAGAAATGTACATTTTACTGCCTATGTTTTCTTCTAGGATTTGGGGAAGTCTAACCTTTAAGTGAAACATACCCACCCTATTTTCCTTAGTGAAAAGAGCTTTTTATTTATCTACTAGCAGTTTAGAAATTTAATAATTCTACACTTTTAAAATGTATAAACAGCTAAAACTTATTTTTTTCCTCTTCTATAGACATTGTATATATATATTGAGCAAATTTCCATAATCCAAGAGTTATACTTTAATATTTTAATTGGGAACATTTAGAGAAGTGAATGTGCTATGTTATCCTGTAATTGGAGATTCGTGAATCAGGATAATGATGTTCTCTTGCCAAAAGTAATTCTGACATGCAAGATTGTCATAATATATTAAATGCCAACCCATAGGAACAGCACCCCAGAAATAGGAGCTGATGATTCAAGCTTGGCAGGTTCTCCTTGTGCTCAATGTTAAGACTAGCTTAAAAGCGGGTCATAACAATGTTGGAGAAAGAAGAATTCCTCCTTCCAACATGTTCTTTGACTTTAAAAACATAAGGAAGATGTTAAAAAGCTTTTTGAAAATTGCAGCTCTGGAAAATAAGGTCAAGATTTGAACTTGGAAGCTACCTTGTTCACAGAAAGTTTTTAGACAATTACTATCTGAAAACTGTTTGTCCTTATTCCTATCATTTTTAGTGATGCTTTATTCTTTTTAGGTTTGTTAATTCTTCATTAAAGTTGTGACATGTATTCCTTATTTTTTTTTTAAGAGGAAGGGAGAAGGATAGAGAGATAGAAATATCAATGATGAGAGAGAATCATTGATCAGCTGCCTCCTGCATGCCCCTGACTGGGGAATTGAGCCTGAAATCCAGGCATGTGTCCAGACCAAGAATCAAACCATGACCTCCTAGTTCATAGGTCTATGCTCAACCACTGAGCAACACCATCCTGGCTGAAATGGATTAGTTTTTAAAGGAAAATATAAGAAAATTCATGAGTAGTTTCAACTCAGTTAATTAACTCATGCCCTTAACATTTGATTCTTATCCTTATAGCCATAGAGCGCTTTTTCTTTTTTTCTTTTTTTTTTTTTTTTTGTGTTCAGAAAAACCACCAAGCTCACTTTTATTAAGTAGACTGCTTTATCAAGAGAAATGATGGCAATTTTCATATTGGCCACCAGGAGTTACAATGAGCATTTTGTACCTCTCAGAACAATAGCTCTTTTTTTTTTTTTAAATTTATTGCTTAAAGTATTACAAAGGGTATTACATATGTGTCCATTTTATCCCCCCGCCCTAGACAGTCCCCTAGCCTCCCCTATCCCCCAGTGTCTTATGTCCATTGGTTATGCTTATATGCATGCATACAAGTCCTTTAGTTGATCTCTTACCCCCCTACCTCCTGCCCCCCAACCCTCCCCGGCCTTCCCGCTGCAGTTTGACAATCTGTTTGAGGCAGCTCTGCCTCTGTATCTATTATTGTTCAAAAGTTTATAATGGTTAATTATTAAACAATTTTAATTGTGTTTTCGTAAGTTCAAACTATACCTGCAGTGATGGTACTATGTATAGTTTGCATCAAAGTATCTACAGCATAACTGAGCAGTCTCACTGCATAAACCACTTGGTCCAGATAATATGTTTCCCTGAAGGACTCTCTCTGTTTACTCCATGTTAGGTTAATAAGGAATATAATGAAAGGAATATAATCTTCCTAATATGGATCTTAAGGATAATATAAAACTTGATTAACACATTTTATTACACATGACAATAATAGCTATTACTGAGTGGAGTTCTGTGTACTCTGATGAAAACAACATATATATATATATATATATATATATACATATATATATATATATATATACATATATGTAATAGAGTACGATCATTACAGGTATAGTTTGATTTATGAAGACACAATTAAAATTGTTTAGTAATTAAGAAAAGAAAAAGCACTCTGTGGGTACAAGGAAAATAATCAAATGTTAAGGGCATGAGTTAATTAAATAAGCGTTAATATGATATTCTCTATAACTATAATGAAAGCAGTTATTTATTTATTTTTCTTTAAAAAAAGAATGTATTGTTAGAGATTTTAGTCTTTTAAAATTGACCATGCTCTTATTCTTTCAAAGCCTCATGAAAGCATACTAAAGTTTAATAAGCACTAAATGTAACCACTTATATAAATTTCAGTATTAGGTTAACTTCTTTTTTATTGTTGTAAGTATTACAGATGTCCCCCGTATTCCCTCATGGACTCCCATTCACCCCATACCCACCCATCTCAGGCCTTCACCACACTACTGTCTGTGTCCATGGGCTATGCATATCTATATCTATATCTATATATCTATATATCTATATATCTATATATCTATATATCTATATATCTATATATAAAACACTAATATGCTGACCACCAGGGGGTGCACATGGGCCATAGTGGGATAGTGGAACAGGTTAGTGGGGGTGCCAGACCAAGGCGGGGCGCCAGTAGCTGTCATCAGGGCAAGCCTCTGGTGGTTACTAAAAATTCTTTGCTCCCACGTACACAGTCCCGTCTGCTGCTGGTGCCAGCCCTGCTCACACCCATAGCCAGTGCCAGAGCCACTGGTCCCACCCACTGCCAGCGCCCAGCACCGGTCTCGATCTCTTGGCACTGTTAGCAGGTGCAAGTGGCAGCTGCCTGCCCCAATTGCCCCTGAGAGCTTCTCCACCTCCCCCTGCTCCTGAGGGGCAATCTGGGCAGCAGCTGCCACTCACACCCACAGATGGTGCTGGCCCTGCTTGCACCCTCTGCTGGCGCCAGCCCCAATAGCTCCACGCAGTTAGTGGGTGCTAGTGGGGCCAGTGCCATCACCAGGTGGGAGCAACAGTGGTGGAAGCGGGGCTGCCAGCAGACAGGGGACCTGGGCTGCGACAGAAGGGGCCAGGCAGGGGCGTGGAGGATGGGCCTAGACCTGCCCCTGTGCCCACCACAGCCTTGTGGCCCACAGTTCCTTTCAAGGTGCACAAATTCGTGCACTGGGCCCCTCGTATGCTTATAAGTTCTCCTATTAATCACTTCTCCCACAACCCCACCTTCCCTCTGAAATTTGTCAGTCTATTCCATGCTTCTATGTCTCTGGATCTATTTTGTTCATCAGTTTATTTTGTTCAGTAGATTCCACATATGAGTGAGGTCATGTGATACTTATATTTCTCTGACTGGCTTATTTTGCTTAGCATAATACTCTCTAGGTCTATCCATGCTATTGCAAATGGTAAGAGTCCCTTCATTTTTACAGTATGTAGTATTCCCTTATGTAAAAATGAACCACAGCTTTTTTATCCACTCATCTGCTGATGGACACTTTACAGCATACACAAGAATAAACTTAAAAGGGATAAAAGTCTCAAATAAGTTGTGAAACCATAAAAATCTTAGAAGAAACCATAGGCAGCAAAATCTCAGATATCTTTCATAGCAATATGTTTACTGATACATCTCCTAAGGTAAAGGACATTAAAGAGAAAATAAACAAATGGGACTACATCAAAATGAAAAGTTTCTGCACAGCAATAGAAATCATCAACAAAATGAAAAGAGAGTCCACTGCATAGGAGAACATATTTGCCAATGATACATCCAATAAGGGGTTAATTTCTAAAATATATAAGGAACTCATACAACTTAACTAAAGGAAGAAAATCAAATTGAAAAATGGGCAAAGGATCTAAATAGATACTTCTCCAAAGTGGACATACAGAAGGCAAGAGACATAGGAAAAAATGCTCGAAGTTACTAATCATCAGAAAAATGCAAATTAAAACGACAATGAAATATAACCTGATACCTGTCAGAATGGCTTTTATCAACAAATGGCAAGTATTGGTGAGGATGTGGAAAAAAGGGAACTCCAGTACACCATTGGTGGTAATGCAGACTGGTGCAGCCACTGCGGGAAAAAAAAGTATGTGTTTGTCTCAAAAAATTAAAAATGGAACTGCCTTTGACCCAGTGATCCCACTTTTGGGAATACATTCTAAGAAACCCAAAACACCAATCAGAAAGAACATATACACCCCTATATTCATAGCAGCACAGTTTACAATAGCTAAGGAAAGCAGTTTTTTAAAAAGTCATCAACTATAGAAAAGTCAGGAAAAAAGTCAGAATATAAGAATATTCAATGATACAGATTATTATAAGAAAAATATTTTTGTGATAACAATAACTTTAACCTAGATATTACTATATTTAGTAATTGTCCATATCTGTGACAGGTGAAAAGGAGAAAGAGGATAGTGGCAAGTAGTTTATCAGACACTTTTTATACTAGATTATAGATTCTAAGAATCTCAGAATTTGAATACTCCAGAGATAATATAGTTACCCTTTCAATTTAACTGCTGGAATCCCCCACATGTTTAAAATATAAGTCACATGTCCTACTAGATTTTAAGTCTCTTTAGAACAAAAACTAGGAAGAATAGGTTGGATTTTCAGTCAAAAATTGAAATAAATAAAAATGAATTGTACAAGGAAAACTATCCAAGAGTAAAATTGGTAGAGAGTACTTTCTGTGAGGAATTTTTTAAGAGGAGACTTGATGACATATATATTCTAGATTTAAGGGAAGTGTTTAGTGTATATAACATTTAGTTTTCAATCTAATTTCAATAAAATAATTTTATGATTGTCTGAATACCTGTCTCAGCAATATTATGTAGGAAATAAACATTTGTTAAAAATTAATTCCACATTCATAAAATTAACAATGGAACATGAACTATACTCCTGGATAACCCAAAACAACAAAGATTATCTGATGAAACACTAAAATATAACCTTTAAATGTAAAATGATTAAGATGCATTGTAAAAGTATGTTTGAACAATATTGTGAAGGTGAAAACAATGAGAAATAAAATTTAAACAATTAACTAAATAGATAGGGTACTATTTGAAAGACAGACTCTAAACTAGCTACTATTCTTGTGTTATAGAATATGAATGATGAGCCTCCTGTATGCAATCCACCACATTTGGAAACTCAGATTTATTCCAGCATCAGGATTCCTTTTATTCAGCTCAAATGTTCAGACAAAGATTCTCCACAGGGACAGCTGAGCTATTCAATTGTAAGAGGTAAGACATGATTTCAAATAAGTCACGTCTATGCTATTTAAAAGATAACCATGTGAGATATTTTATAATGGTCAAAAACATATTATAAAACGTATTATTAAATAATAATTTAAGACAATAGAAATAACAATAGACAATGTTGTTTTACTTCTATTTTATTACCTCATCATCCTCAGGAAACACAAACAATCAATTCACACTTTGGAGACAAGGCGTTGATCCTCCTTTTCTGACCATCACTCAAAATTCCCAGGATGATGCATTTCAAGGGATTCAGGACCCTCTGACTTTCCAGCTACTTATTGAAGTTACTGATGAATTAGGTGGGAATAAAGCTAGTCAGCTGTCAGCCACTACAACAGTCATAGTTCATGTGTTTCCCTGGACCACAACACAGCCAACTTCTTCCACTGAAACAACTACAACTACAGTAAGTACTTGGTGATGAAATAGAATTCTAAAGTAGTCTGAATTAGTCATAAACATAGAAGGTATTTGGGAACTCTCACAGGAGTTATCCTCATATTTTGGCAATGAAAGAGATGAGTGAAACAGTTGGTTTAATACATTAGAATTTCCATCATCAGAATAAGGAGAATATATTGTAGCTGTTAGTCATTAATTTTAAGTCAAGGTAAATATATCAATGTTAATCATTTTTATAGACTTTTGTTAGTATTTAACTTAGATGTCTAGTAATTAAGTTAATTCTAATCATAGTGTGCTTCTTCATTTAAATGAATACTCATGTAGGTTTTGTTATGCACATAGCACCATCTAAGGCTTACAAAAATAATGGGCAAGCTTGTTTCCTTGAAAAACTTAACAATCTCACTGGAAGACAGGATATATACTTAAAACAATTTTAAAAAAATATTAGATAGTGCCAAATGGTAGTGCATCTGTTATTTCACCTTGAGGTTTCAAATAAGGTAAATCCGTGTTGAGACAGGCAGTAAGTTCTCTGTAAATAGAGGAGAAAAATAATAATGTAGTTCTTTAAAGACAGATATTTTTATGTAAAGAGAAGTCAAGCTTTGCAGAAAGAAGGCATAGAATTACCCCTGGGAAGAGTATAATATATTCTGTGAAATGTTGAGAAAACAGTGAAGCTGGAGGCTAGATTTGTGTCAGGAAAAATGAAGTTCATGGTAGATATGTAAAATATGTGTGCATGGAACATCTTGAATGTAAAGATGAGATTTTGAATGATTACTGAATATATGAAATTATAACAATTTTGCAGCATAAAACACCTCACGATGCCTTATAAACTTTGCAAATATGGGAATAAAAGGAAAATCAATGATGTGATAGGACTGTTTTATGTGGAATATGCTGTTTGATTTCAAATAGGTGGTGTTTAAACAGTCAAGTAGGTATTCATATCCAGGCCCTCACTAACATTGTTATGATGTTCTCCAAATAACCAAGCTAACACAATGAAATATATTTCAATTAAAATAGCTATTTGTTAATAAGTTATAGAAAATTCTTCCCATTGCTTGGCTTCATGGTCCAGAAGTTTTACATTAGCTATACAAAATCATCATAGTACAATTTGAATATTCTGGGTGCAAAGATAACAATAAGGTGGACTAAAATGATATAGGACTGGTAATGTTCCTAAGTGCCTAGCAGAAGAAAATTCATATTATCTCTGGGGCTTTGAATTATTTTCTGAATCATTTAATTCAGAAAAGAGAATTAGGTATCCTAAAATAAGGCAGTGGTAGATTATGTGGAGATGAAGTGCGAGATTTGAAATTTATGCAAACAATAAAATTCACTATTTATTATGTTTAAAATTTGTGTATTACAATATATTGTGAGAAAGTTAATTTATTTTAGGATTAGCCATTATTAGACTTTAGGTTTTATTATTATTATTAATATTATTGTTACTAGGCAGATCTTTTTAGAATATTAAATGAGATATAAAAACTTAAAAATATTTTTAAGTGGTTAGAATCTACTGCCAGGATTTTTCTGCTTCTAAATATAACTTTAAACCCCATTACAACACAGAGCATTTTTAAAGCCAGATTACTCACAATGTGTGCTTATGAGTTATAAAAAAAATATGACCTGTGGATAAAAACTCAGTTATTACAAATAAACTCAATTATATAATAAATATTACAGGAGACATCATCAGCATGAAATTTACTATAAATGTAGATTTTTTTCACATTGAAAAAAATATAGGCCATCCCATAAATTGTAATCTAGTGAAGGCATTCAATAAAGACCCGTGCATACTTTACAATGCCAAATATGGTACTTGATAAGTAAAAGGACCAATGCCACATGTTATATAAAAGGTATGTGATAGTTCTTAATTGGGGGAAGAGGGATTTATGAACTGTTGCAGAATCTGATGAAAGTTATGGTCTTTCTCTCTCTCCAGAACAATGTACACTGTATATGTGCATATACTTTTATATTCAACATTAGAGGCTTGTAAAACCCATCCCTGGATCCCAGGTTAAGAAATCTTGACTAAAAGCAAAGGTTTATTACTGCTTCTGAATTAGTAAAAAAGTATTTCATGAGCAAAGTATATTTTTATTATGAATTAAACAAAGTAATAGAAGCCACAAAAATAACTATAGAGAAAATTTTACATAATATATTTCTTAAATACGTTAACACTTGGCATGTTTTTATATATATTACCATAAGTAAACTAATACCTTGAGGCTTAGGAAGGAAAAAATAGAAAAAAAATTCTTTATCTTTAATGTAGAATGACTTAATCAACAAAGCTAATAATAAATAAGCCCAACCCTAGGCTAAAATAAACAGAATGGTTGTAAATTGTCTCCAAATTAACCTTTGTCTTTGAATCCCTACCTGCCTATTCAGAGGTCCCTCTCAGGGCAGGTAGAGAAGAAACGGTCATGTTTCATGAACTGAACTGAACTCCTCCAGTTTAAGTGCAGATTGGCTAAAGAGACAATGAGGTAACTGGCTAGACACCATTTCCTGCAAATGAAATCCCTAAAGAATTATGAATCAAAATTCCTGAAACTATCTGCATTCAACAAATTGAGTCCATAATAAAAAGCTCAGAATTAATATCCATTTTCAAAATATAGAAGATAATAGAAACCTTAAATCATACTAATTTAAAACTATGTTTTTACTCTGATTTCAACATAAACAGTGCATAGATAAAAGAGTACAAAGGAGAGAGTCTCTATAAATAACTGTCTAATCTTTCCATTGATTCATCCTGGTAACCAACCATGTTTGATATTGTGTATTAGTACAATTAAAAGGTTTTTAATCCATCAATGGAAAACAGAAATGAGGCATTCGATCTATAGAATGACAAAATTTGAATTGTTTAGTGTCTTTCACTTAATCGCAACTTCAGAGACTAATCTTAAGGATCCTATGGCTGCTTAGAAACATATCCTGAGAGACAAGGGGTTCTGTCTTTTTAACCATATTTTCTACACTGTTATGCTCATTGCAGAGGCATAATACTTTCCCAAGGCTGACTTCGACTCATCAAAGAGCAATAATTTACTAGCATATATGTCACAAGGTAATTTGCAATCATATGTGCCTAAAACTTTGTGTTCAGCTGAAAATTTAGAACAGTGGTTTGCTGGCACTCGATAATTTAAGTTAAGGAAAGTCTATGTTAAATATTCAGAAGTTTTGTAGGCTGATTGCTAAGACAGTAGTAGTTTGAATTCAATCATGGTGGAAATGTTAATACTATGAAAATTGGTTAATGCTACAGGATATTTTTTTTTTCTTTTTAGAGTTAATTCACTAGCACACTACTGAACCTGCCCACCTTATTCTTTAACAGACACTTGGAAAGGCAGAACAAATTTCAAGTGAATAAAAAAGAGATTTAAGCCCTGACCAGTTTAGCTCAGTGGATAGAACATCGGCCTGTGGACTGTAAGGTCCTAGGTTTGATTCTGGTCAAGGGCATGTACCTTGGTTGCGGGCACATCCCCAGTAGGAGGTGTGCAGGATGCAGCTGATTGATGTTTCTCTCTCATCGATGTTTCTAACTCTCTATCCCTCTCCCTTCCTCTCTATAAAAAAATCAATAAAATATATTTTTAAAAAAAGATATTTAAGAGAGATTAGCAAAAACTTATATATGATAAGCAAAAGTTTAGCCACTAAAAAAATGAAAGAGCAATTACTTTACTTTCTCACGCCTCATTTCAAAGAATAATATAGCACTGTAGCTACACACTTTAATAGGTCAGAGTATCCATGAAAGCCACTTGTACTTTTTCTTGATTCATCCATATATATGAATCTACATATATATCCAAATTACTGAATAAATTAGGGAAATATGTGAGTTGTGCTTTAACACTCTCTCTGCCTTGTATGACTAGGACAGTGATGGCGAACCTATGACACACGTGTCAGAGGTGACACACAAACTCATTTTTTTGGTTGATTTTTCTTTGTTAAATGGCATTTAAATATATAAAATAAATATCAAAAATATAAGTCTTTGTTTTACTATGGTTGCAAATATCAAAAAATTTCTATATGTGACATGGCACCAGAGTTAAGTTAGGGTTTTTCAAAATGCTGACACGCCAAGCTCAAAAGGTTTGCCATCACTGGACTAGGAAGTAAAGTTCATTGTGCTACATCACCCAACTACATAACACTTCTGAACTAAAATTCCATTCTTGTTCTTTGTCTTTTTCTTCCACTACCACTGTGTTCTTTTTTAAAAAAAATATATGTTTATTGAGGAAAGGAGAGGGAGAGAGAGATTGAAAAATCAATGATGGGAGAAAAATCATTGATTGGCTGCGTCTTGCACATCCCCTACCTGGGATTGAGCCCACAACACAGGCATAGCATGTGCCCTTGACTGGAATTGAACCGGGACCCTTTAGTCCCCAGGCTCTATCCACTGAGCCAAACCGGCTAAGGCTACAACTGTATTCTTTAAGCTTGATTAATCCATGTACCACTTTTACAGAAAAAAACTCCCATACACCCAGCCTGACATGTGTTATGTGCTACTGAGTTGACTCTGACTTCCTGTGTCCCTATGAGTGAGTGATGTTCTCAATGTCCTGTCCTCAACAGTTCATATTTCAAATGGCTCTCCTTCAACACTGTGTTTCAAATGAATGATGTCTTCATACTAGTTTTCACCTTATTTTTGTAAGAAGTAGAGAGGAAAAATATATTAAATTATAACTTTTTAAATGTAGTAAGAGAATTATAACATATTCCCCTCTCTTAGATAATTTCTAAGAGCAAATCAGTAAAGAGACCTATATATAATAGGTTGACAATGATGAATATAATACTCTTGTAGTAGGCAGAAGCAGAGAGAATATAAAGAAACATATAAATGGGAAACACACTTATTTTTATCTGTTCTCTCATAGTACAGAAGTGTATTATAAGATATGATGTATGTATTTACCTTTGTGTGACACAGCAATAAAAGTCCTCTTGTACCTATGAGGGTACACAGAAATATTTGCTTCATATTTTTAACCATTCTGCTGTTCAATCTATATCTATAAGCCATGTAATTTTTCTTCATTGTTTTTATTGTAGTGGATTTCTAATTTTATGCCATTGTGATCTGAGAAGATGCTTGATATGATTTCTATCCTCTTGAATTTGAAGAGACTTTTCCTGTGACCCAATATGTGGTCTATCTTTGAAAATGACCCATGTGCACTTGAGAAGAATGTATATTCTGTGGCTTTGGGATGAAATGTCTGAAGATGTCAATTAATTCCACCTGATTTAGTGAGTCATTTAGGATTGATGTTTCTTTGCTGATTTTTTGTTTAGAGGATTTTTCCAGTGGTGTTAGTGGGTTATTAAAGTGCCCTACTATGACTGTATTGCTGTCAATCTCTCCCTTGATATCCTCCAGAAGTTTCAAAGAACCAGCTCTTGGTTTCATTTATCTTTTGTATTGTTTTTTTTTTTTTTTGTCTCTATGTCATTTATTTCCTCTCTGATCTTTATTATTTCCTTCCTTCTGGATACTGTGGGCTTTTCTTGTTGCTCTCTTCCTAACTCTTTGAGTTGTATGGTTAGATCATTTATTACCAGTTTTTCTTGTTTTTTGAGGTAGGCCCTCAAAAAACTTCCCTCTCAGGACTGCTTTCATTGTGTCCCATAGATTTTGGATTGTTGTGTTTTCATTGTCATTTGTTTCCAGGATGCTTTTTATTTCTTCTTTGATCTCTCTGGTAACCCAGTCATTGTTTAATAGCATGCTATTTAGCCTCCAAGTATGTATTTGGGAGCTCCTGTATTGGGTGCATATATGTTTACCAGAGTTATACCTTCTTGTTGAATTGCTCCCTTTAGTTTTACGAAGTGGCCTTCCTGATCTCTTGTTATGGCCTTCACTTTGAGAGGTCTAATTTGTCAGATATAAGTATTGCTACCCCAGCTTTTTTTTCATTTCCATTTGCCTGAAAAACCTTTTCCATCCCTTCACCATCAGTCTGTGTGAGTCCTTTGATCTGAAGTGGGTCTCCTGTAGACAGCAGATATATGGGTCATCTTTTCTTATCTACTCAGCTACCCTATGTCTTTTGTTTGGGGCATTTAATCCATTTTCATTTAAAGTTATTATTGATAGATATTTGTTTGTTGCCATTTTTATTCTTTATACCTGTGTTCCTTCTTCCCTTCCTATTTCTTCTTTTTACAGCAGTCCCTTTAGCTTTTCTTGCATTGCTGGTTTGGTGGTAATAAACTCCATTAGTACTTTTTTGTCTGTGAAGCTCCTGATTTCACTCTCAACTTTATTGATAGCCTTGCTGGGTACAGTATTCTTGGATTCAGACCGTTGCTTTGCATGACTTTATATATTTCATTCCATTCCCTTCTGGCCTGATGTGTTTCTGTTGAGAAATCAGTCAATAGTCTGATGGAAGATCCCTTGTAGGTAACTTTCTGTCTCTCTCTGGCAGCCTTTAAGATTCTTACTTTGTCGTTGGTGTTTGTCAATTTAATTATAATGTGTCTTGGTGTCAGTCTTTTGGGGTTCATCTTGTTTGGGACTCTGTAAGCTTTTTGGACTTGTGTTAGTTTTTTCTTCTTCCCGATATCAGGGAAGTTTTCTGTCATTATTTCTTCAAACAGGTTTTCTATTCCTTGCTCAGTTTCCTCTTCTGGGACCCCAATCATGTGGATGTTGTTTCATTTTGGGTTGTCCCAAAGTTCCCTTAGGCTCTCCTCCTGTTTTTTAAGTATTCTTTCCAGTCACTACTCTGCTTGGTTATTTTTTCCTACCTTGTCTTCTAGCTCACTGATGCGGTCCTCCTCTTCTAGTCTACTGTTGATGCTTTATATTGTGTTCTTTATTGCAGCGATGTCATTTTTCATTTCTTCTTGGTTTTTCTTCATTTCCTCTTGGTTCTTACATATATTGTTGAATTTTTCTTCCATCCTTTTCAGTGCCCTTATGACAATTGCTCTGAATTCTTTCTCTGACATATTGCTTGCCTCTATTTCATTTACTTCCTTTTCTGGTGATTCCTCCTTTTCTTTTGTACAGGGGCTATTTCTTTGTCTCCCCATGTTCACTCCTCTCAGGGTGTCTGGTTATGTAGCTTTTTCTCTCTCCTGCATTGACTTAAAGGCACAAAATACAACATGACAAGACACAATGCACAGGGCACCAAACACAAATGTATTCATGATAACAATAACCTCAAATAAAGGTGAGAGCCAGAGAAAGGAGAATTAGGGGAGAGAAAGAGTGAAAAAATGATATTGAGAAAAGGAAAAAATGTAAGAGAGAAAAGAAAGAAAAGAAAAAAGAAGGGGAAAAAAATATATGTATATTGGAAGAAAATGCCAAAAATCCAACAGCTAATCCAAAAAATGCAAACAGCAAACACTCTGAGATGAATGCAAACAACAAACAATAACTAATCCAAAATATGCAAACAAAAAGCACCCAAACAACAAACACCCAGCTGAATCTGAGGAGGCAGAGCTCTCTCTAGGCCAGCGATTCTCAACCTCTGGGTGTGACCTTTTCACAGGGGTCGCCTAGGACCATTAGAAAACACATATATAATTACATATTGTTTTGTGATTAATCACAATGCTTTAATTATGTTCAATTTGTAGCAATGAAAATACATCCTGCATATCAGATATTTACATTACGATTCCATCCATGGTTTGCCTCACCAGCTGTGTTTAATTCACCAGTTCCAGGTGGAGGTTGTTCAATTCAGCTGTTCCTTCTATCTGCTCTGTGAGAAGGTGCAGGGCCCGTCCGCGTATTCGGCACCACTTTGTCTCCCCCTGGACAAACTTTTTAGGTGTCTGTGGCCAGGGAGGCTGGAGTTTTGGTGTTTACAGGTTCGCAGCTGAGGCAGCTGGTCCCTGGGTGATATGGTTATAGTGTCTCGGGAGGTATCCGAAGTCTACCCAGTTGAAGGTAAGGCTGGGCCTCTGATCACAGCCGGTCTCCCTTTCAAGAAGACGTGGTCTCTGTGGCAGAGCCAGCCACTCCGGGAGAGATTTCAGCAGTAGTAGAGGCTTTTTGGCCAGGGGAGCCTGGTCCGCCAGTCCCCAACTGTCCTGTGGAAAATAGCTGTCCCTCACTCACAAATAAAGACACTCCCCACATGTCCACGCACTCTCCTTTTGTTCTCTTACACACTATCTTGCAGCCTGCTGTCCCATCAGCTGCCATCTTGGATCTCAGATTTAATGCTACCACATTTTAAGATAGAATATAAGTTTCTTAGTATAGTTGATTTATTTCAAGAAGTTATTTAGAAACTAGAAACTAGTAATCTATTTACTTTATAAAATATAAAGTAGGTCACAATGCCTTCACAAGTAACAAATGAGTAATAAAAGTGAGACAAATTGATTAAAGAAACTTAGGAAATGTATTTATTTATTTGTTTACTTATTTATTTAGCATTTCTAATAATGTCTTTTTGCTAATTGGTTCTGTCTTTCAATCTTAGAAAATCATGGCTAGGCATTTAATAACTTTAAATTTCTGTCTTTATACTTTAAATGTTATACTTTTGAATCAATTTTCCTTGTTTTATTTTTCTTTTCTTTTTTAGCATTTATTTTCATTTGTATAATATGTACTAGTTTAATTAACCTCTCAGATATGAGGATTAATAAGAAGCTCTAAGAGTAATATCATAACAGAAGGTTAAACAAGTTAATTGTTAAAGAATAACTAAATGCCCAGAAAACATTATGACAGCATTCCTTTTTAAATTCTCCCCATACTCATTCATTCACATAGTATGACCAGGCCTTTTAATGCAAAGGGAGTAAAGTTTTCAAATGCAATTTTGAAATGAAAGAAACGCTATTGATATAATTTCACATAGATTCTGTCAAAACTGTTTTTAAATAGACAGTAGGCAATCTTCACGCACAACAGAAAGAGAGTGGCATGGGGAATAAAACAGATCTTGGTTTGAATCCTGGGTCTTCTGCTCAGTAACCTTCAGCCTGGGCTGAGTTATTTACCATGTCCATGCCTCAGTTTCTAATGTGTCAATAGTGACTATTAAAAGGTATTTCATAAGCCTCTCCTAGTGCAGTGCCCAGAACATAGGAGGTGATTAATATGTAGTAGCATTATATTAGTTAATTGATAGATGTTTATCAATTAACTAAAAACACAGAAACAGTTTGTATGAAAACATTAGGCAAACGTCATGACTGACATGGTTTACAAACTCCTTGAAGGGGAGCAGAATTTGCCCCTACAAGATATGCCTATTTGACCTAAGGATTATTTTCGGCTGATTATTTTTAAGAAACAGCAGACAGGCAAAGTTCTGAAATTGGAGTAAAAATGACCCTTTTGTAAGAGACATTTACGTTTATAAGGGAAATCTTCACTTGGCAGGGTGTCTCCCATTCTGTACCAGAAAGAGGAGGATGACCCAAACTCTAGAAATTTATGGAAAAGGTAAGGACCTAAATCTGCATAACAACCTTACTCTTGTTTATTGTGTTTTTCCTGATTGTCTATCATAACTTGCTCTCCCACCCTCAATATCTTCTTTTGTCTTACTTGAAGAAGGTATTTAAAGTGGTAGCTTAGACCATTTCAAAGAGTTATATATGTTATTAAGCTTCTGTTTGTTTTCCTGTCAATCTTTTACTAGGAGGCAGTGGGTATGTGAGGGGGAGGGAAGGGTTCTCAGTCAAGAACCTAGAAGAATAGAGAGAAAATTATTTTTCCTCCTCTATGCTCTACTTCTTATTTGTAGTTCCCTCTAAGGAAAACAAAAGTTTTCATGTTTTCTTTATAATATTAACATTTTGAAATGCAGTTGCTAATATTAATTTTTTGGTATATCTATGTAAAAAGAGGAACATCAGCATTTTCACTTAAATTTTCAATTTTTTACTACTAAAAATTACTTATTTTCTATAAAAATTTGGTGTATACTTAAAGTATTTGAGGCAGCATGAAAAGCAACTATCACATAAACTTGAACCAGAATTTCTTATTGGCAAACTTTTAAAAATTCTTCCTCAATAAGAGTTAATTGAAATATTCTGAAAGTCAGCAGAAATATAGAAATTGTACTCTGCTGGGTTATAACCTTGCACAACTGCTGTGACCCTAATAACCAATGATGAAAGATTTTATGACAGGGAAGAATGTTATTATTGTCTTTTCTGTAAAATATAACAAGTTAAGTAATTAAGGCTAGAAATCAAACCAAATTAACTGCAAACAGCTGTAAGAAGCTTAGTACATGACCAAATAACAGATGGGAAATTCTTTTGTTTTCACTGGTGATTTACCTAATGGTGAGATAAATATCTGATGACATACATAGTCCAGTGTCCTGTCAATCTTTAGCCATTCATTATATCACTCCTCATGTTCATTCCAGAGAGAAGTAACTGCTCAACTGTTCAACTATAAAAGTATCTTCATGGGTTCTGCTTAAGCAAGCAGTAAGCAATAAAAAAGGTTTCAACCCATAATTAATTTTTTTAAAAAATATATTTTATTGATTTTTTACAGAGAGGAAGGGAGAGGGATAGTTAGAAACATCGAAGAGAGTGAAACATCGACCAGCTGCCTCCTGCACACCCCCTACTGGGGATGTACCCGCAACCCAGGTACATGCCCTTGACCGAATCGAACCTGGGACCTTTCAGTCCGCAGGCCGACGCTCTATCCACTGAGCCAAACCAGTTAGGGCTCATAATTAAAATTTAAATATAAAACGAGAATATTTTAACCCATGGACACAGACAACAGTATGGTGAAGGCCTGCGTAGGGGGCCGGGACAGGGTGGAGGGGGTCAATGGAATGGAGGAAATAAAAGGGACACTGTAATACTTTCAACAATGAAGATAAATTTTTTAAAAGAGAATATGTTACACAATAGTATATACATGAGCTAAAATGATTTCTAGGAATTTTAGGATATAATTACATCAAATTTTCATAATTTTCCTATGAGAAGATAATTATATCCATATGTTAAAAAAATTCCTTGCTAATCATGAAATTTATATTTACAAATCTATCAAATTGAACTGTCACACCAATTAAATAAAAATGATTTATTCAAAATCAAAGTTTTAACTACTTTTTTTTTTGGTACAAAGAAGAAAATTGATATTCCAGGAATTTAAATAACTTTCCCAAAGTCACAGACTTAGTAAGTAGTAGAACCAAGAAGACTGGCAAAAAGGTAGAGAAATGGTTGAGGACGAATGTGGTGAGTTAGAGAAAAGAGTGAAATAAAGTAAAGAGACTGGGTTTATATCATGCAATTACTTATAAGCAACAATAAGCATATAGATTTATTTTAAATCAGTCGAATTATAGGTCATTATGACAAGTGCTATAAAGGAAGATTAACTGTATTGTAGTACAGACAATGTTAAATATTCTGGCTTGGAGAATATGAGAAGTTCCAAGAAGAGATATTTGAATTTTATGTAGGCCTTTGATGGCTGGAACAAGAAGCAAAGACCTTTAGAAATAGTGGAAATTAAGGAATACAGATTTGAGAATACATGGTATTGAAAGAATTAAAGCCAAGAGTGTCTAGAACGTTTGAGGAGGGTCAGCCAGAGACCAGCCCAGAAAGGTAGATGTTATATAGATTGACACAGGGCTAGCATCAAAAATATGGATTTTGAACTTTGTTTTAGACAATACAAAAGCAATTTAGATTCCTGGGGAGTAGAAATTAATAGTTTTAGGACAAAAGTATACCAGCAGAGGGGAGGATAGAATGGGGAAAAGAAGACCAGTTAGGTCAGTATTGCAAGAAGTAAGGCAAGAATGAATGTCCTTGCCTTCATGGTTTTTATCTATTGGGGATTCCAAAAATTTTATAAACAACTAAAATATCAACTGATAATGTAGTAAGCTATGGAGTATCAAATGCTAATACCCAAATTTGTTTTTTTTTAATTGTTTTGAATCAGCAACTGAAAGAATATATACTTGAGAGAGCCAAAGCTTGCAACAAATACATATTTAAATATTTACTCTGTGTACTGTACATGGATTACTGAAAAGATTAAAATAACTGTGTGTATAGTACAAAAGATGTTGCCAGGATCAAATGAAATGAGACATGAAAGCTCTTGAAATAAACATGCTACTTAAACACAAGTCAGTAATATTATATTTAATTCCTGTATAAAAATTTGCTTTTTAAACATCAATTCCTGAAGAAAAGTAATAGTCTGACTTGTCTTAGATTTTGAAATATATATATATAAAAAAACAGATGCACTATCCTATATAATAAAGAACTAATATGCTAATTAGACCAGACGGTGGAACAACCTTCTGGAACGACCTTCCGAATGACCTTCCAGAATGACCAGTGGGCAGGGGGGCAGGGCTGCAAGGCAGCTGGGGCTGTGAGGGCCTATGCTTGCACAAATTTCGTGCATTGGGCCTCTAGTTTTTTTAAATAAAAGCTTTAGATATTTTTGGTGTGGGTGCATGAGAAAGGAAGGAAAAAGAGAATGAAGGAACTGAGACATCCACCTTGTTTGTCAGGCAAACCAAGTACAAGAAATAAGGATGATTCTTTCCTCTTACCACTAAACAATTTTTAAACACCTTGAATTGGATCTATACAGTTGAATTCTCATGAAAAAAAGTTACAGTGACTTTAATGTTTTATAGGAATTAATTTTTCCCCCTCAAAATTCCACATTGTCCTCATTTTCTCGGCAGGTAGCACTATTAGGAAGAACATGGTCTTTAGAAACACACAAGTCTGTATGTGAACACCAGTTCTGCCACTTAGTAACTGTGCAACTGTAGGTGGCATAGGAAAGAACGTCCTGGGCCTCGGTCCTTCTTTGTAAATTGGAAGCAGTGAACACCTTTCTTTTTGGATTGGCATCAGGGGAAACTGATATACTATAGCTAAAAAGCACACAGTGGCTATTGAATAAATGTTACTCGTACCCTTTTCAGTTTTAAATTTCCTTTATAAAGTTATTTTGATGTACATGTCTTGGGATAAAGCAGGTGTTTAATAAATATCTGTTGAGAGAAAGAAAGAAAAAGGAAAAGAAGAAAGAAAAAGGAAGTTTGCTAGTTAACTTAATAGGGTTAGGCCTGGAGTCTTCTTTTTTTATTTTTATTTTTTTTTATTTTTTTAAATATATTTTATTGATTTTTTATAGAAAGGAAGGGAGAGGGATAGAGAGTTAGAAACATCCATGAGAGACAAACATCGATCAGCTGCCTCCTGCACATCTCCTACTGGGGATGCACCCGCAACCAAGGTACATGCCCTTGACCAGAATTGAACCTGAGACCTTTCAGTCCGCAGGCTGACGCTCTATCCACTGAGCCAAACCGGTTAGGGCTTATTTTTAATGAGTAGTGGCATTCTTGCCAAATGTATTTGGTGGAGATATATTATTTTAATGAACTGAATGACATTAGATGCAAGATGATTAAATGACATGACCAAATTGTTATCCTTTTGGTCTGTTTATTATTTGGAAATAAAGTATATTATTTATTTAAGAAAACAAGGCTGCAGTATTTCAACGAAAACTGCTGGAACATGGATGTCCTGATCTTTCTTTGCCCAGACATGCCCAGGTTGCTGTAGCATAAAATAGAATGCTTAGTCATATAATACTTAATCTCAACAACTACCAATATTCAACAAAGTAATCAGGATTCCCGTCACTGAATTATATAAGGAGTACTATTTCTGCTACCACCTCTATTGATTGATCTTTATTTGCAAAGGTTTATTTCCTCCCTTTTTCATTTCTGTGAAACTAGCTCCATGTCTTACATTGCCTTAAGAAATGGTGTACCTAATGAGTTCATGTTCACAAAACGTATTCTATCCTATGCTGCCATCTGCTGGAATACAATGTTACTTAGCCAAAGAAATTGAAATACATTAAATTATATTACTTGCTTTTTAAATGGTAACATTTTAGATGAGAATTTACCTGAGGAAAACAAAACAAAACATGTTTTGTGCTTTCATAATAGGGAACTCAAAAGGGCAACAACCCATTTTCAAAATAATACTTTGTCCTGTAAACAACTTGCCGATTCATTTAGTCTGTCATTTAGCCAACACTCATTGACATCTTCTCTGTGGCAAGAACTACAAAGAATCCATATCTTTATACATGAGCAACTAATGGTCTTTGTTTAACAGAAGTTTTTCCCTAATAGAAGGATCAGAATTAAATGAAATAATTGCGGTAGATTGCTCTAGATATTACAGTAGAAATATGAACAAGGAGACATGGTAATTTCTACCAAGAAGTCGACTCTTGCAAAAGCACCAATGGAGCATAACACTGATAAGTGGACAAGTGTTCACCTGGAGTTCTTCATGACAGGAAAGGTGATTCTGGCCAGAAGCAATATTATGAACAAAGACATTTGCTTCTAAAGAAATACATTTATTTTTAGTGGCAGAAAGAGGTGTTCATTTATTATGTCTTATAATTTGCTGTATCTGTGTTTTTTTAATGTTTCATATAAGAATCAGATGATAATCTTATTTAAATAATATAAAAAGAAACAAAGTCAAATGTCAGCCTAAACTGTTCATAATTTTGTCAACAGCACTGCTATTAATATTTAACAAATATTTGTTCTATTTATCAGATTACAACTTCTGTCTTAATAAAGATTTCATATTATTGGAGCCCCGATAACTGGATCCCTGCAGTGTTAACTCTAACGGGAGTTCTTTTTGTGATGTGTCTCTATGCTATTGCATGGTGCCTCTTCAAAGAGTAAGATTTGAATTACTGCTTCTATTTGAATTCATTCATTGTTCATAAAGTTCATCAAGAATGCCTTGAAAAAGCCATGATGGAGGGGGAGAAAGAGATTAGGAAAAATGTATTGATCATTTATTACTTTTATGCTTTACTGGTGTTATCCTTGCTGATAATCACAACAAAGCTGAGCAATAGATAACAGCATCGCTTTTTAGGTTTGGATAACAGAATGTTAACCACAATCTTCTGGTTATAAAGCTAATGCTCTATCCCTAAGCAATCAATCAAATGGTTCAAGCTAAGAAACAAAACAAAACAAAAAACATTTATCTGAAAAATATAGCAAACTAAGAAAGTGTAATAAGTGGGTTTAAAAGCCTGTGCTGAACCCATATCCTGCTGTTCTCTATAATCAATTTCTGATCTGAAATTATATGCCATGGAAAGGGATGTCTGATGTGTTATTGCTAAGAGGAGCATGTAGCAATCTATAAAATGCTACTACATAGTATTTGTTCTTCCCAGGTAACCCAAAGTCATCTACATTACTCATAGTTTTTTTTTTTTTCTGAATAAAAATAGCAGAGTAATATGAAATATCTTGAGTACCCAAAGATCTAATCTTTTTTTACGGAAACTTTATTGAAATGGTTTAAAGATATCTTCAGTTCCATATACAAAAGAAATATCAATTAGCATTTTATTTAGATTAAGTTTTATTATTTATGTGTGTCTGTAGTGTTTGTTAACAAGGTAACTTAATGCTATTTGATTAATGTCAAAGCAGGGAATTAATTTTGATAATTTTGATGAAAAAATAAGCACTGTTTCTTTTTTAAAAACTTTATATCTCTTTTTTTCCTTGTTCCTTTATCTGTAGTGCTCCTTCCTGTTCAAGATTTTTTCCCCACTGTCACAAACATCAGCAGAGCCTACCAAAGCTTACGACCAAGGAGCCTGGGCAGGTACCAAGGTAGGGATGGCCTTGATGCTTGACAGAACAAAATTTTAGGCTTTAAGATTAGGGTCCCTAGCACTTCACTAAATTTCAAGTTTAGAATCATAAAATGTTGTTTGGCATTTAAAAGGCTTAATGTCATCCTTAAGTTATTTATCAAAATAATTTTTAAGTAGTCCTATATTCATTCAACAATTCTTATTAACCGTGTAATACTATTCCGGCATAGAGTGGAATGATATTTACCTGGTACAAATAATCATTAAGATCTACTACTGATATTCTATTGCCAACTGTATAATGGTATCCCTATTTTTAAGTGAATTTGTTTGCTCACAATGAGGAGGCATAAATGCCATAAGAATGAGGACAAATACAATTGTTTTCAAAAATCTAAGATGAAACTTATAAATTTTTGTCTTAGAACAGCATCAAGATCCATGATCTCTATCTTGAAAAACTATTATCTAAAATGAATATAATACAAATAATTCCCTTTGTGCTTAATAACATGATTATGATTTATTATCAGACAGAGGCTCTCAGGGGCCAATTGAAGGTCTGTTTAAATATAGCATTATTCAGTGCTTGTTTACCTACTTACAAATTAAATTATTGAACTATTTATATGCACTAAAATATATTTTTGTATTAGAGATTAAAACAAATATTTTCATTATTCTTTAATATTTTCATAGCTATGGCAATTTTTTGAATAGTGACCCAAAACCAAGCACAAAGTCAAACTTGCTGCCTGGAAATCATCAGGTAAGGACAAAGGGGAAAATCATTTCATAGGTATTACAATACTTATTCTCTTATTTTTTTATAACACAGACAAAAAAGCACTTGCAAATAAATTACTATAATGAATTATTACTAAAAGACAAAAGGGAGGACTTATGCATATCAGTTGAAAGTGAAAAATGGAAAATGAGGGGTAAAGACCTAACTTTCAACTTTAAGTGGTTGGCATTGATGATATCAACAATATCATTGGAGTTAAAATATTAAAATCAAAGCACAACATTTCAGTGAATTTCAGAACTAATTTTTACATAAAACTATATTTGGCCCAATGTTTTCGAATAGGTAAGATATGTTCCAGTCATGCCAAAAAAATAAAAGAATGTAAAGAAGTAAAAAACATGGTCTGCACTTGTCAAGACCCATATTCCAGTTGGGAAAAGATACAAGTAAAATATGGTAGAGAGTAATGTATGGTAGTATATTAATTTATGTCAATATGTATATCCCCATACGGACTCCAAGAACATCAAGGTCCTTATGAGGTAGACCAGTCAGAGGAAACTTTGAAAAAGAATTACCACTGGGGTTCACATGAAGAAAATTTGTATTTTTATAGATGGAGAACAATGAGAAGAGGTTGCACAGTCTTGAGATAAAGCAAGGTGTACAAACTCCAAGCCTTTTCACAAGTTTTCTGTCCACAAGGACCAGGTTTCCCTTCTTCTCTGTCTTTCTAATACTTAGGAACTGAGCTCATATCCTCACTGCCACCCTCTCCAATTCCACGATGTAGTTCAAAGTTAGATGCATCTACAGAAACCTACATGTACTCCATCACAGCATATATGGCACTGTACTATAATACATGTGTGTCAGTCTCTCCCTCCATGCTCTTCCTTTCACCTCCTTGCACTAATAATTTTTTTGTTAAAGAACACTACTGTGGAAGTTATTTTTCCAAACACACCCCAATATCTGCGAGCCTAGAGATGCAATAAGTGACTTGTTCCCCATTTCTTCCTCTTCTACCATGTTTCCCTCCATCTTCACAAATTGCTGCCCTTTGGGGTATCACTAGTTTTAACAGTAATTATTGTCATTATTATCTTCGAATTCATCAATGACATTTATTTCTGGCTCACAGGGATTATTCCTACCACTTTGCTTGCCATTTTTCATGCCATATTGAACTTTCACAAAATGATCCACCAATATCATTTCTGATCACTTCTAACTTATCTTGCCCTATTCTTGTCCTTCACTCTAAATCCAAGTATGAGCTGCTCTATGATTGCACTTAAGCACCAGTATGATTCTGTTGACAATGACACAACTATGCATTCTGATCTTACTTCAGATTTACGACTATGCTTCAAATGTAGCTCGATACATCTACACCTGTCAACACGTCCCTAATAAATTCACTTTACCATTTTCAGTGATGACAATTTCAAAGTTTCCTGCTTTCTCAAATCTCCATATGATCAATTCTTCTGAGCTGTGATATCTCATCACAATTCATAAAACAAAATAATTAGATTTTTAAATTCTCTCAGACTTCTAGAACCAACTCCACAAACCCGCCTGCATCAGTACTATACAGCCTGACCTTCCCAAGTCCTGCTCCTATCAAAGCTATCCTTTCAGTTATGCTTCGGGTACCTATCTCTCTGGTATTATCATGGGGAAAATTCTCTCCCTCTCTCTCCTAGATCATTCACATTGCCTGACATGACTTATAATATTCTACTTTCAAAGTGCCTCCCTTGACCCCATTTTTCTCTTCAGTAACCACTCCATTTCTGTTCTTTATAACACCTTTAAAAAATTAGCTAGCCTGGCTATATGTAATTCCTTGCCTCCAAATATTTACTCATTCATTCCAAACAGGAATTATTTTCCATCATTCAATTGAAATGGTCCTTTATCCATGTCTCAAATGACCCACTATTGAGGGGAGATATGGCCTAATTCTGATTTCTCTAAACACATTGTTCAGGAGCTGATAGACAGGTACCATTTCATATTCTTTCTTGCTGCCATGGCACAAAGTGTAATATTGACCAGTATCTTGGATATGCCCAAGTTAAGCTTTAGTATCAACAAGTAAATTGCTATGAAACTATAAGGAAGCTTTCAGTATGCTATAAAAATATTTACTTAATACATGAATAATAGGATTAACAAGACAATAATTTTAATCAGTTATCAAATTTCTTACATAAAAGGACTCTGGTAGAGTGAGTGTAAATTGAAAAATAGTAAACCCATTAGGAATACAAGGTCATTTATAATGTCAGCATCTACATATAGAAATATAAATAAATTTAGAACAGAATAATAATTGTAAATTATCTTTTTTTAGCCATCAAGAGTTTATGATGGGCGTGCAATTGATCCTGGTAAGAATAAAAGACAATACCAATGTTCCTATGTTTAAAAGTGTTCTAAAAGCATGGAAAAGGTTTCACAATACTAATGAGAAGAATTATGGAGTGATTAATTAATGCGGTGTCAGGTTTTAATTATGCAAACTATGCATAAATTAAGGAAATTACAAATGCTTATTTTTGTTTAAAGATCAAGTGCATTGTAATAATAAATTGTCCTGCTATTCAAAAATTCATTATTTAATTTTTTCTTAATCACAATGATTCCTAAATGTTTGAGATACTTTTTTTGAAACCTATATTCTGAAAATTTACAAACCTCGTCCCAAGTAGATTCAAATGCCACTGTTATCTCCCATTAATCTCCATTCCAACTTAAATAGCCTTAATTAATCACTTTTGCCTGTCAAGGTTATGCTTAATGCTCCTAATTGGCCTCACTGTTTCTATCCTGCATTTTCTTCAACATTTCAAATACTGCCTCTACTGCTACTATGTAAACAACATAAAATATGGGCAACATTACGTGAATATGTATTACCTACTAGGCCTGTAGTGCCAGAAAAAAATCTTAATATGCAATTGTCATGAAACCATCAAGAAGGACGTAATATTATTATTCCAATTTTAACCTATAAGGAAACAGATATGGGGGGGCCAACTTCATACTGCCAAAATTCCAAAATCCTTAGCTAATAAAACAATCATGATCTTCACTATTCTCAGACATATACAACCCCAAATATATGCCATTAATTCTAGCATAACACCACTTGTATAGATTACTAATCTGTCATGATATGTCATGCCTTTATTCTTTTGCATAGGACTTCATTGAGTGGATTCTGTTTGCACTACCTTTCTGTTTTATTTCTACCAGTAATCTTCTTTTTCCCCACCAGAATCAGAAAACCATAATCAATCAAGGTTTTTTGAAATGTATATATACCTGCTGAACCAAAGATTAATGATAAAAGTTATCTCTCCCAAGTATTACCATTATAAAATATCTCTCATTCTATTAACTTTTATTGATCAAATTATAACTTCAATAGTTAACAGTCATTCAAGTTTGCATAAATATTTTAACAAGTATTTGTTTCTTTTTCTTCAGTAACAGGAATGCAATATTTATTCAACAGTCAGACAGGTGAAGTCAAGATGTTGAGCAATTAAGAAAAAAAAAAAGTGATTCTGGTGGAAGACATTTGACTTTAACCAGAATAAAGGTCACCACATCTTCACATCACTTGCTATATTTGAAAAGGTCTTTTACAAATACAGCTTCTAACAATAAAACTGTACCTATTATTTCGAAATAAGGAGATACTTTTGTGTAACCTGTCACATATCTTCATAGGTCTGACTTCTGTTGCAATGATGCTAAGGTTTACTTGATGTGGAGATGTTTGTTTTTAGTTTAAAATTTTACAATGATAGACTGATCACCAACAGAATAATAAATTGAGGATTCTAATTGTGTTCAGATTGTATTTGTATTTCAATAATTAACATCAAATTAAGACATTTAAAAATAAAGATCATTAATGTGAAATCATATGTAAATTAAAAGAATATCATTAAATAAGACTGAATTCTTTATTAAACTACTCAGAAACTGGATTTGATTCACTTTTTCAAAAGAAAATATCAAATATCTAAGTGGTAAACAACTTCATACCTTTTCAACAATGAACCATGTCATATTCTTACCAAATTCTAATATCCTAACATGCCTCAATAGCTTAAGCATTCTGCAAAAATAGATAGTAATATTGAAGTAAAAAACAAATTTGAACTTGATGAAATTTCTTCCCAAGTGTAACCCCAAGTCAGATAGTGTCTTAGGTCAGATTCCCTGAAAAAAATAATTTCTCAGGCAGCAATTTGCCTGCAGGAAGGCCTTGAGAACCAGCACCTAAGGTCCTGAGAGCAGAATCAGGCAGATCTGTGATACAGGGACAACAGAGGATCCATCTGAGGTTCTAGCCTGGAGTGAAAGGAATCTAAACTATGCAGTAGGGAAAGGAGATTTGAAATAGCAGTGTTGTTTCAGACCAGCTGCAACAGAAGCCCCTTTTCTGTGTGCGTCCAAATATCAAGCCAGCTCACCAGTGAAACAAACTCAGCCTCTTTCCTCCTCCAACACGTGGATACGCTGTTCCATAGATGTGAGCTGAGGGAGAAATGCCAGTGCAGCAGTAATGAAAGACACAGAGATCTGGGCCACCCGTCATGCAGCTAACTTGTGTGCTCTGGCACCGAACATGCACCATTCCAGGTGTACTTCGGTTTTACCCTGAGTTATTGTTGCCTCCTCCTGGTCAAGTTTTCATTTTATTAGTCTGATAGAACCTGGCTCCTGAGGGGCAGCTGTAGCCACATGGTCACTTAGTATTCCGTGGTCAGATAGCTTATTGCTAGCACACCAGAAGCTGGGTTTTTTGGTTTTTTGGTTTTGTTTCTTAGAATGGTGTAGGGCTCTCTCCTGTAGATGGCATCGCCTTGCCACTAAAACCTGTGGGTTTACATTATCATTCTTTTATTGTGTTTGGGTTTGTTTTCCTGAAAATCTATATGATGCCTTTCTCGCCAGAGTCCTTAGTATTATAGATGCCTGCCGGGTCACATGGCCCAGGAGGCAGGGCTGCTTACTCTATAAGCTAGACTCGCTGCAGAGCCCTTTCCTGCTCTGAGCTCCACTCAAATTTGTTAGATTTTAATGTCACCTAATAGATAGATCAGTGTACTATTATTACCAGGTGTTGTGCTTCCATTTTAACAAGTGGAAAGTACAAAGTGAAACAATTTCCCTTTATTTTAAAGGGAATGCCCAAGTTACCCCAAACCATGGGAAATCTAAAAAAAAAAAAATATTACTAAGGTGTAGGTCTCTGAATCTTTGTAGGTTCATCTTCCATCCTCTGATGTGCATGTGTCCAACCAAGACCTTCATATTTCTTACCACTTTGCTCATCTATACAATTAATATAATGGCATAGATATAATGAAATGATGTGATGTTATATCCAGTCAATCCTGGATCCTTTGGATGATATTATGACAAAAAGTGAGAGAATCAACTTAAATCCGAGCAAGACCTTAAATATATATTATTGTCCATTCCAGGAATATAAACCCATTTCTCATATGGATAAACATGATGTATTCAACAAACAATGTCTTTATACTATTTACCTGAGTCTGTGTTGATTTGCTCTACTAGAGCATATCTAACCCAAGAGCTGAAATTAGGTTGAGTTTGATAATTTCCTCTCATCCACAAGAAACTTTCTAATTTTTGTGGAGGAAAGACTTGTGAATTAAATGGGGCTTATATGGAAACTATTACCATCCTTTATATCTTCAAGGGTACCACTAATTCCTGTCACATCTCATCTACTCCTAGATTATACTATTTTTGTTGTTGTTTTATATTTACTATTTTTGCCAGGGAGGGGCAGTTTCAGAGACTAACTTTTGGCTTTTGCAACAGGCCAAGGAATTAATGATGTAATTCTTCCAACAACCAAGTATGTTCATGCCAATTATACACTAGGCACTGTGGAAATGCTTTCCAGATGGAGTGTGAGCTGAGTAAGCTGACAGTGAAGGGAACCTGGGAGGGGACTTCATCTATTTTTACCTGGCCTCCAGGAGCCCTAAGACTCAGGCCATGGCAATGCTTCAGACCAAATGAATCAATTTCAACTTGAACCCTGTATCCAACAGTTGTCAAATGTCTGCTATTTCCCTTTTTACACTGATCACTTATAGAAGAAAATGATCTAAGTTTCCCTTGGGGAAAGGCTACTAGAGAAAGTACTGCCACATACACATTCTGTTGTATTAATGGGTATTTTTCTTTTTCATAAGGACCCAGATGCCCCTCTGAGTCTTCAAAATATATCAGCTCTGGGTACTAGCATGGGATCAAACTTTTTATTGAGATGAATGCCCTAAGTCTTGGATTATGAATCTCTGACTTCTCTTAATTATATAAATTGTGAAATAACCTAGTTGGCTTTCCATCTGACTTGTATATGGAATCATGTATCCAAATAACCATCTCCATAACTCTCGATGTGCCAGGCATTTTTAGCTGCTACTCTGACCATGTTGCTCACAATTCTTTTTGCTTCAGACTCTTAAGTACATGATTTTTCTTATTTTGGTATCCTATTATCTCCATGGCAATCAGTGTGCTAAATTCTGTAACAGAAACACTACCATCAGCTCTGGCCTACAGAAAACAGCTACCATTGAGGTTCTCAATGGGATGCCATTCTCACCAATGGATTCCTTACTGATGTAGAAAATTCAGTGTTCTCTGAGTCCTCTTGTGGAGAACAGTTGGGAGGTGGTGTTTTTTACCCTTATGCATATATAATATTTTCTCTAGAAGACCATTTCTGTGAGCCATTTGACTCCTTCCTAAACCATCTGCTATGAATATTCTGCAATTTTTACTTCCTTTAGTATAGCTCTTTATTTTTCTAAGCTTCCAGGAATATGTTAACACTGTTTCCCATGGTCCTCGACAAACTATTATTCATCATCATCATATTGATAAACTAGAGGCCCGGTGCACAAATTTGTGCACTGCCAGAAGCCAATTCTAACATGTCATAATTTCAAGAGTTTCATCAAAAGGTTGGAACTTGGGGACTCACAAATGTAGTCACCTGTTGGAAATGGCTGATGGCATTTCCCCAAACCTGTATAGGATACATTAAATTGATTGTTGGCTGCCAGACAGCTCAGGGCATCTTAATCTACATGTTATTGCCTCCTACTGGCCAAACACCTGAACAGCCATAGGCTAATTGCCCCATTCTGACAATGCCTTTGTATACAAAATCCCTGACCCTTTGAAGTGTATATCTCCACCTCACCTCAGGACAAATTGTGTTAATAAAAAGTATGGGGTCCTGAGATGAGGAGAACTTAGAATATTTAGATCTTAGTTTCCTTTAAACTAGGCTCCTCTGACCCCCAAATGCCTTTCAAAATTATGCTTCGTCTCTGGACTCCTATTTAATCTACGCACAGCCTTCTCCAGATTTCCTGAACCCTTCTTGATGCCAGAACAAGAACCCTGGCAGTGCACCAGTGGGGTCCCTCGGCCTGGCCTGTGGGATCAGGCTGAAACTGGCTCACTGACATCCTCCAAAGGGTCCCAGATTGTGAGAGGGCACAGGCCAGGCCAACGGACCCCACTGGTGCACAATCAGGGCTGGAAGGGATGCGGGAGGTTGGCCAGCCAGGGAGAGACTGTGGGAGGGGTCCAGGGCATGTCTGGCCCGTCTCGCTCAGTTCTGATCAGCCAGACACCAGCAGTAAGCTAACCTACCGGTTGGAGCGTCTGTCCGCTGGTGGTCAGTGTATGTCATAGAGACTGGTTGATGGGTCGACTGTCTGCCCCCTGGTGGTCAGTGCACATCACAGCAAGCAGTTGAGCAGCCTTAGTATATCATTAGCATATTATGCTTTGATTGGTTGAATGGACAACTGGGCAACTAGACACTGCATATTAGGCTTTTATTATATAGGATTGAGCCTTATCAATTTTATGTTCTAGAATTCTAGATCCATCAACCTCAGCACCTCAGGATTCAATGGCATATACACTTTGGCAGCTTGTACTGGTACATGTTAGCTGGATGCTGTGATCTAAATTTTTGTGACCCTCTAAAATTCATATGTTGAAACATAATGCTCATAATGATATTGTTAGGAGGTGGGGTTGTTAGGAAGTGATTAGATCATAAGGGTGGAGACCTCATGAATGGGATTAGTGCTCTTATAAAAGAGACCCCACAGAGCCCCCTAAACCCTTTCTTCCACAATGTGAGGTTCTAGTTAGAAGGCATCTGTGAACCAGAAAGTGAGGTCTCACCAGACACTGAATCTGTCTGTGCCTTGATCTTGGACTTCCTGGCCTCCGGAACTATGAGAAATAAATTTTGGTTGTTTGTAAACTACCCAATTTGTGGTATTTTGTTATAGCACCTTAAGCATACCAACCCATGAGGTTCTGCAGCTTCTCTGGTGCATAGGCATTTTCCTTCCCCTGGCAGAATCAGCTGAGTTATGTTTTGGCTTGACCCTCATTATTGGTCTGGAAGCAAGGAGAGAAGGTGGAGATTGATTCTAAATGACCTACAAGTTAAATTGCTAGGTGTTGTCTTTTTTTTTTTAATTAAATCTTTATTGTTCAGATTATTACATTTGTTCCTCTTTTCTCCCCCCATAACTCCCCTCCTCCTAGTTCCCACCCAACCCACCGCCCTCACTCCCCACCCACTGTCCTCATCCATAGGTGCACGATTTTTGTCCAGTCTCTTCCCACATCTCCCACACCCCCCCCCCAAGAATAGTCAGTCCATTCCCTTTCTATGTCCCTGATTCTATTATAATCACCAGTTGATTCTTTTCATCAGATTATTTATTCACTTGATTCTTAGATTCACTTGTTGATAGATGCGTATTTGTTGTTCATAATTTGTATCTTTACCTTTTCCTTCTTCTTCCTCTTCTTAAAGGATACCTTTCAGCATTTCATATAATACTGGTTTGGTGGTAATGAACTCCTTTAGCTTTTCCTTATCTGTGAAGCTCTTTATCTGACCTTCAATTCTGAATGATAGCTTTGCTGGATAAAGTAATCTTGGTTGTAGGTTCTTGGTATTCATCACTTTGAATATTTCTTGCCACTCCCTTATGGCTTGCAAAGTTTCTGTTGAGAAATCCGCTGACAGTCTTATGGGTATTCCCTTGTACGTAACTGAGTTTCTTTCTCTTGCTGCTTTTAAGATTCTCTCTTTGTCTTTTGCTCTTGGCATTTTAATTATGATGTGTGTTGGTGTGGTCCTCTTTGGATTCCTTTTGTTTGGGATTCTCTGCGCTTCCTGGACTTGTAAGTCTATTTCTTTCACCAGGTGGGGGAAGTTTTCTGTCATTATTTCTTCAAATAGGTTTTCAATATCTTGCTCTCTCTCATCTTCTGGCACCCCTATAATTCTGATGTTGGTACGCTTGAAGCTGTCCCAGAGGCTCCTTACACTATCTTCGTATTTTCGGATTCTTTTTTCATTTTGCTTTTCCGGTTGGGTGTTTTTTGCTTCTTCACATTTCAAATCTTTGACTTGATTCTTGCGCTCCTCTGGTCTGCTGTTGGGAGTCTGTATAATATTCTTTATTTCAGTCAGTGTATGCTTAATTTCTAGTTGGTTCTTTATCACAACATTGAGGGTCTCATTAGATTTCTTGAGGATCTCACTATATTTATTGGTGGTCTCACCAGTCTTTTCGAGGGCCTTACTAAGTTTATCGGCGGCTTCTAGACAGTTCTTGAGAGACCTTAAAAGTGTGGTTTTGAACTCTATATCCTCCATTTCTGTCAGTTGTGTCCTGTTTCTTTGTCTCCGCATTTTTTATGCTTTCTTGGTGCACCCCCTTGTGGTTTTTGTGCAGTCTTGTTGTAGTTAAGCCTTGATTGTTGTAGGTAATACTGGGGGGGGAGGGATTTGACCTCCAGGCCAACTGGCTGTGAGAGCTAGGTGTTGTCTTAAAGCCAATGGGGAGCACTCATCCTCAACAGGTCCAGAGTTCAGCGGAGAACTAGTTTAAAGTTTATTAAGTGTATCATCCCAGATGTCTTGACTCCAAATTTTACTTTTTTCCCCCAAAGTCCTGACATTGGTGGAGCAGACTTACCATAGACCTGAATTCACTTTTCACTAAAGTTCCATTACTCTGAGTAAATATATCCTAGGTCTGATTCTGGCTTTTTTTGACCTCTAGCTGTCAAAGATGACAGAAGAATTCAGATCACTGAATTCCTAAGCTGTCAATTTGTGCCAATCTATCTTTCCTTGTAGTCCCTAGCTCTGGTTGTAATATTTCCTTCCCTGTCTTCTTCTCTCAGTATAGGCAAGAATGATCTCAACTGATGCTTACATATGTACTATACTAATTATTTAGGGAAGCTCCTTTCAGAGTATGTGTTTTTATGGCTAGGATCTCCTAGAAGCAATTACTTCAATTCAAAGTAGATAATCAAGAAGACTCCTTGCTAATAATTATCAAATGGAATTATTTTGATATAATTATCATAAAAAATAAAGCTTTCCCTTCATTTCTAGTATGTATCTGATCAGATTTGTGTTTTATTTTTCAAAACTTTATCCAAGTTAGCTTATATAGCTAATACTTCATATAGAAAATTCTTGGTAACTTTATTCTAAGAAATAACCAAGAGAAAATGTCCTTTGTCCATACATAATTTATACATTTAAAATATCTATATAAAATCCCTCTTTATTTTTTATTAAATTTATTGGGGTGACACTGATTAATAATATTAAATAAGTTTCAGGTGTACAGTTATATAATACATCATCTGTATATTGTGCTGTGTGTTCACCACCCCAAGTCAAGTCTTCCAACACCATTTGATATATGATGTTATGTTAACATCACATGATATTATTCAATTATTAAAATACTAGAGGCCTGATGTACGAAATTTGTGCACGGGGGGGGGGGTGTCCCTCAGCCCGGCCTGCACCCTCTCGCAATCCGGAACTCCTCGCTCCTAACCGCCCACCTGCTAGCTAGCCCCTTACAGTTGCTTGCTCCTTACCACTTGGCTCACCGCTCCTCAGCACTGCTGCGGAGGCAGGAGAAGCTCCCGCTACCGCCGCTGCGCTCGCCAGCTGTGAGTCCAGCTTCTGGCTGAGTGGCGCTCCTACTGTGGGAGCGCACTGACCACCAAGGAGCAGCTCCTATGTTGAGTGTCTGCCCCCTGGTGGTCATTGCATGTCATAGCGACCAGTTGTTCTGGTTGTTCTGTCATAACAGTCACTTAGGCTTTTATACACTAGTATATAGATTTTATCTGATTCCAACATATTTGAAAAATATGTAAAAGTTTGTTAGTTTTAAACAGCAACACAAAACTGTGAAGGATGAAAGAAGAGATAATTGGGAAATGTATTATTGGATATTCTGGGGAAGCAAGTCATTAAATCTCAAACTTTCTTCAATAGAGATTTACAGCTAACATGTGCCAGCTAGTAGCAAAAGAAACTTCACTTACAAATTTTTGATAACATTTCTTAGTGCTTTACATTTCGTAGTTTATTTTTGTGAATCTTTAGAAAAAGTCATCCTGTGAGAAAAATTCTATTGAATTGAATTTATACAATTTTCTTATTCTTAAATTTTATAAAACATGCTCTTATGCATAAGACATTGTAAGAAAGTTTAAATTATAAACTTCAAAGGCCAAGAGGACCTCTCACGCTACCATTCCTCTGATATCACAAGGTTTAGATGTAATTTTATTTGTTTTCTTTTTTTTCTACGTATTTTTTATTGATTTTTTTTCTTACACAGAGAAGAAGGAAGAGGGACACAGAGCTAGAAACATTGATGATTGATGAGAGAAACACTGATCAGCTGCCTCCTGCACACCCCTCACTGGGGATATGCCCACAACCAAGGTACATGCCCTTGACCAGAATCAAACCTGGGACCCTTCAGTCAGCAGGCTGACGCTCTATCCACTGAGCTAAACCAGCCAGGGCTATTTATTTTCTTTATTTTGTTTTTTTGTTTGTTTTAACATTTATCTGGTTTCTTGGATCTATGGTTAGGTGTCTGAAATTAATGCAGGGATATTTTCAGTCCTTATTGTTTCAAATATTTCTTCTGTTCCATTCTCTTTTCCTTCTCTGATTTGTATTCCCATTATATATATGCTACATCATCTGTAGATGTCCCACAGACATTGGTTACTATGTTTTCTTTTTAATATTTTAATCTTTTTTTCTCTTTGTTTTTTCACTTTGAAGATTTCTATTAATATATCCTCCAGCTCAGCATTTCCTTTTTGTGCCATGTCCAGTACACGAATAAGCCCATCAAAGGCATATTTCACTTCTGTTGCAGTCTGTCTGACCTCTAGCATTTTCCTTTTTAGGATTCTATTTCTCTGCTTGCATTGCCCATTGGTTCTTGCTTGCTATCTACTTTATCCATTAGAACCCCTAGTATATTAATCATAGTTGTTTTAAATTCCCAGATGGATAATTCCAACATTCCTGCAATGTCTGGTTTGATGCTTGCTCTGTCTTCCAATTGTGTTTTTACCTTTCAGTATGCTTTGTAACTTTTTTCTTGATAACATGACACAATGTACTGAGTCAAAAACAACCTCTCTAACTAGGTCTTTAGTAATGTGGTAGTAATGTGAGGGGGAGGGGACGCATTCTATAGTCCATTGTGTAAATGTACCATGTTTTTTGTTGTTGTTATTTTATCCATTCATCTACTAATGGGCACTTGGGCTATTTCCAGATCTTGGCTATTATAAATATCCTGCTATGAAATAGGGGTGCATATCTTATTTCTGATTGGTGTTTCAGGATTCATAGGATATATTCCCAGAAGAGGGATCACCAGGTCAAAAGGCAGTTCAATTTTTAATTTTTTGAGGAAACTCCATACTCTTCTCCACAGTGGGTGCACAAGTCTGCATTCCCACCAACAATACATGAGGGTTCCCTTTTCTTCACATCCTTACCAGCACTTGTTGTCTGTTGATTTATTGATGGTAGCTATTCTGACAGGTGTGAGGTGATATCTCATTGTGGTTTTAATTTTCATCTCTCTGATGATTAGTGACTGAGTATTTTTTCATGTCTCTTGGTCATGTGTATGTCCTCCTTGGAGAAGTGTCTATTCAGGTCCTCTGTCCATTTTTTAAGTTGATTATCTGTCTTCCTGGTGTTGAGCTTTATAAATTCTTTGGAAATATCTTAAAATTATTATTTTGACTAAAGCATCTGATATATAAATCAAAGAATTATATTACACATCATTCCCAGAATCAATAAGTAGTGTGTTCCTAGGCCATTCTGTTAGAATTACTGTTATAGAAACATTGATCTATCCACAATATTTGAAATATAACTTGCATTATTTCTTTGCATTACAAGAGAAAAATAGTTGAATTTCCCATTGTATGTTATAGTATATTTTTCTGGGCCCAAAGAATATTATGCATATGATTTTCTATAAATTTTAATAGCATTATTTGTTTTATTCAGTTTCTAATGATTTCTAATGATTGTATTTACTAATTTTTTAAAAACTTGTCTTCCCTCTTGTAATATTAGTGGAGAATCAAGGATTATGACAAAAAGCTGGAATAAACATTAATTTTGGCCGCCCACACTCCCATAAAATCAAAGCCTGTTTTTATGCATGTCTGCCTAGTCTGGCTATTTATTTGCAATAATTTAATAGACCAATGACAAATAAAAGTAACTTTATTGATTTACATAGATGGTGAGCATAAAATAAGTATGAAACAGGGCACAAAGTACTTTTGAGTTTTGAAGCAGGATCATCACATTCTCATGTAATCATTTATAGTATCAGGAGGTCATTTGAGCCAGTTGCATGGTCTTGAATGGTATTTGGTATTTTGTTTTTGCTATTGTTTTTATTTAAATCTCTAACACAATGCTCCTTTATGGTGACCATGAGAATGGGCCTCAAAGACTTCCAACTGTGGAAGAGTAATTGACCAAAGGCCTGGTGTCTGTATTCTGAAATGTGTAATGAGTGTGTATGTGCCCAGGACACACTTCCCATGAGCTACTCCCAGCCAATGACTGAGGCAACAGAATCCTAAGAGAGATCCACTCCCAGAAGACAAGGAACTCCTTGGACCAGTGATTTGGTTCACAGGTTCTCCCACGGCCTTGTTGAAATCTCCTCTGATTGCATAGCATTTCCCTTTATTATCTAATAAGAAACTATTTTTCTTCAATTTAAGGTTTTGGCCATTCAATATTTACTAATATGGTAAACATATGTGTGTTTTGTCCTGACACCATATTTTATGTAATGCCTTTTCTTTTTACTATATTTTTCCTGCAACCTTTTATTGCATAATCCCTGTGTATGTAAATATTTTGATAATTGAATGGTTTATATATTTATTTAGCAGTTACATTTCAGATATAAGATATAAAGCATTTATATAAATAAGTGCCAATTTATTTATATACTATTGATTGAATCTCTATTATGAACAATAAGAACATTATTAATACACTTTACTTTTCCTCCTTCTCTTCCTCCTCTATACCTTTCAATTTTAGTTAATTGTATTACCTTCTTGGTGGTTACCTTTATAACCTCTTTTTACATGATGTATTATTAATTAACTAATGTATTAATTCTTGCAATAAAACATAAGGAAACAGACTCCTTATACCACTTCTATCTTCCCTTCTTCCTTTGATTATTAGTATTATTTCTATATAATTAGGACTTGTAATATAAATAGTCTGTTCTATATTGGAATCCTCATTTATGTTGGTCTACTTACTAGAGTAAAAATATGTCAATTCTTGGCTCACTTCTGTTCATGATGGATTAGCCAGGATTGGTTTTGTACATCTGCCTTAAACAAACAAATAAACAAAAAACTTAGAACAAAACAAAGCAAAAAAAACCACCCCAAAACAAACACTTAAAAAAACATGCACATGAAACCAAAACAAAATATATGCTATACCATCACTGCCTTGACACATTGGACAACAGGCAGCACACTGCAGTGATGCCTGAGGGAAAACAAACAAACAAGGTCAGTCCTCAAATTGCCACAGCTCACTGTCTGGAATTCCAGTCTGCAGCTCAGCGAGGCAGAACCCAAACAATGCCTGGTGAGCTGCCTGAGCTAAAGGGATGAGACAGACTTGATAATTCTGGGAGATCACTGTGGCTAGAACTCATGGCCTAAGGACCAGAGAGAATAGAGCAGCAAGGAAAAGGCAGAGCTGAACTCCCTTTTCTGAGATTAATTTAATATAGAACATCATGCTCCACTGAAGAGTCCTTCAAGCTCATTAATCTGTTGCATAATTTTATTAGAATGTAATATAATAATGATTAAAAATGTCAGAGCATTTTAATCAGACTTAAAATTTAATTCCCTTCCTCTTCTTTATATAATTTGTTTAAAGGGCTGTAATAGAACAGCTGTAACCATGGAAAGAGATTGTCTTTTCTAGAAAACAGATACAAACAAGCCAGCGGTTCGGTCCTGACAGGGAAGGGTAGAGAAAGGAAGAATTGTGTTATAAGTGATTCCATCAGGAATAACAGCCTTCTACTCTAGAGCAGGAGATTGTTTGAAGTTAGATCACATAAGGAAGTTTGATGAAAACTATGAAGCTAATGAAAAATTGCTTACACATTACAACTTCATTAGCTGTACACAGTTAGGCATCCTCATTTGGACAGAAGAAAGGACTTTAGCATAAAGGAGAGTTCAGGTAGAGGCACACCACACAGACTTCTCTTAACAAAGCTTGTGTAAAACAACTTTATGAAAAACTGAATGCTTGAATTCTTGGTCATATCTAGTTTATTTTGCACATCATTACAATTCCAAGATGTTTAAAATGTTATAATTGATTAAACAGAGATGTTCGCAAAAACAGTTCCAAGCTATTCAGGTAATAAAAATAACTGAATACATCTTCTAAGATAAAACATTTTATATTCCTTATCCCAGATTGATATTTGCAAGATATTCATTCATATTATGTTTAATTCATGGTCCAATTCAAATTTAGTTTAGAATACTTTGCTTAATTATACCCTAAAGCTGATGTTAGCAGAAGAAAATGAAAGAATTAAGAGTTCCCTTTAATTGAGCATGCCACGATATATTCACATACATTGCTTTTTCATGTTCTCAAAAACTATGAGAAGTAGGTGTCATATCCCTTTTTATATATAAAAACTGGAATCTGAATAGATCAAGCTCGAAGCAACCAATAAATCTGAATTTGAAATGTAGGATGAGAAACAGAAATGGGAAAGGCCTAGTAAGTTAAAGTTTTAAGAGCTTTAAAGAGTGAGGGATCAGCCATCCCAAAAGAAGCAAAGAGATCCAGAAGGTAAAGAATGAACAATGTCCACTGCATTAGGGTACAGAAGTCATTGATGATAGGCCAGAGTTCTTGTTCAGTCTGAGGGCAGATGCAGAAGTGCAAGAGGAAGTGGAAATGAGGACTTTGAGAGTTGATAGCTGCTTTAAATAGTGCTTGAAAACGGGAGGAAAGATATGACTAGCATTAGCAGCCTGAGTAAATTAAAAGGAGAGTTATTCTATGTTTGGTTTTAAATCATTTATTAGTTATTATTTTAAAACTAAGGAGAAACAAACATTTCTATACTCCATTCTGGAAAAGATCTTATCAATATGTGGAATTTAAAGGAAAGCTCAGGGTCCAATTTGTACAATAAGAAAAGTTTACTTTCACAGTAAAGCGTTTGGCAGGGGAGACCAGCTTTCAGATCAATTGGTCCACTGTAAAAGAGAAAAAGAAATATTGAGAGCTCAAATTTTTATATGGCAGTTGAAATTCTCATTAGATTAACAATTGGATCAGCTACGATGAAAATCATATATTTCTGTTTTTGGAAATATGGTGTGCTGGCCTTACCATAACCATAAACTTGGAAATATCTAGGTACAAAATATGGAAGAGAGAATATAAAAGAGAGGAGCACAGAGAGAGAAGAAATTATTGGCTGAGGTGAAGTGAGAGAATGCAAAGCAGCACCTATTCTGAGGGATGAGTCAGCCTTCATTGGGAAGTACACAGCCTCTCTTGGTGGCCAAGCCTTGGGGGGGGTGACAAGTGGGAAGGTCTAGAAGCCCTAAACTGGAGAAGGAAGGTGAAGGAAAACAATGGAGAGTTAAATCTTCCCTGGACAAGCGAGATTTTCCCCACAACCACATGGAGAATCAAAGTCTGATAAATTTTGGGGGAGAAGGAAGAATAAGGGACAAGTTGAGCTTGGGAAAATTAAGTTTCTTTCTAAAGTGTCACAGAAAAAAAAAAAGAGGCAGAAACAGACCTTAAATTCACAACTTTTGACTCCTCCAACTATCTTTCCAAAGTATCACGCTCTTCTTTTAAATACCAATCTCTTTTTATATTTGATAGTTTATAAAACAACAACAAAGAATTTGTATGCATATATGGATAACCCATGGACACAGACAATAATATGGTGAAGGTCAGGGGTGGGGAGTCGGGAGGTGGGGGCAGGCTGGAAGGGGCTAATGGGGGAAAAAAGGGAACACTATGTAATACTTTCAACAATAAAGATTTAACAGACAAAACAACAAAAGAGCACTTACTATGCTGCATATTTAACACTTTCATATAATAATTCAAATATTCCCTTCCTTTCTACTTTCCTTTTTTCCTTGCTACCTTCTTTCTGTCCTGGGCTTTAAGTGAAAAAGTAGAATATATTTTCTGAGTGCTTCCCCTAATTTTGCTTCTGGTCTTTCCATGCCATAATCACAATGTTTATTTCTGATAATAAAAATGTTAGTTTCATGGATTGTGCCAGTTCTACACTTTCTGGCAAAATTCAAAAATATCTTTATGATTTCATGTATGTTTCCTACTCTTTACTTCAGTCTTAATGATGTAAATAGCCTTCCTTCTCACAAACACAATTTTCTTTAGAGTCACTTATTTCCTTAGGCAATTCTGAATAAACTTATTTCAACTCAATTATACTATCATTTCTGATGTTCTCTGGTATTAGATTTTTCCCCACTATTACCTCTCACATTCAGCACTTTTTTTTTTCATTTTTTCTTACTATTGATACCCCCTCCCCTGATTCAGATCTTAGAACTTACTTTTTATATCCCTCTCTGCATCCAGAAATACTACCACCATAATAATACAAATACATGTAATCAGTTGTCCCACCTGAAAACTTTGATGAGTACCTATATTCACATAAAAGTGAACTAACTCTTTGGTTTGATATTTAGGACTCTGCATATGGACCCTGTCACTGTTTTTCTATATCACACACCATCTCCCAACACACACACACACACACACACACACACACACACACACACACACATTCTGGCATGAAGACCATGCTTCTGTTTCCCTGAATTACTTTCTAAAATCATACTATATGTACACATCTCTCCATATCTGTTGAATCAATTCTCCTTACTTGGCATGTTTTCTCCTATTCTTTGCCTCTGAGACTACTGTTGGTTCTCTAAAATATATAAAGCATTTAATATTAGAATCCTTTTCCATTTTTTGAGCTTTTTTTTTTAACTGGAGAGCATGAATTAAAGTGTAATAAAAAGAGCAAAGTATATATTGGCTTAGGAAAGAAAAGTGTTTATGTATCTGTATAACCTTCTATCAGAATATATAATCTTGATTTATTTATTAAAATTGTATTTTATATTTGAGGATGCTCTGATAGAGTGCCAACTTCTTGATTTACTCTGTTTATTTACATTAAAATATTTGAAAATATCTAAATTAATCTCATATACTAAATTGCTAGTAAACTTACCATGACACATTCAATAAGACTGACTTATTTCCTCCAAAGACTGGAATTTCACATTTATAGTATTTATAAAAAGCAACATGCAATAATAAGATGCAGCAGCAGATGGAGCTCTAGAATAAATTAGGACTTACTACTACTCTACAGTCATTTTTTTATTGATGAATGTGAAATAATTGAGAATTCCAGATATACCTATAGACACTTATTTTTATTATTACCTGACATTTCTCTTTTCATAAGTATATTATCCATTCATTACAGGATTCTGGCATTTTCAAAATGATTGGATGAGTTAAATTTATCCAATATTTAAGAAAATAATGACATGGAATTGATATTATTATATTTCAATAATATTTATGCTTTAATAATGTTAATACTTTATACTGTATATTTTTAAAATGATAAGTATTTAAATACATCCAATAATTGTTTTACCTTTAAAATTTCCTTTTTAAAGCTACCACTAATAGGTACCTGAATAGGAATCCCTCAAGAAAAAGTCAATCTATATATTATGAAAATCATATCCTCAGTTCACATCTCATCTCTAACAATTATGTCTTAATTTTCATCTTATCTTCATTAAGCCTTCTTTGACTTACCCCTGTGCAGGCAAAATCAGTTAGTTTTTCTAAGTGCTCTATTATCATCAATTCTAGCAATTTAATTGCAAATAATAATTTCTCTATCCCCCCACTGGGTTATGAACTCTATATCCACACCACCCAGCAGAGAGCCTGGCATTACTGAATGCCAGGAGATGTACATTTGGAGCACAAGAAAGAACAATGAGAGAAATGTTCTGGATAAAGTAAGGCACATACAAGGAAAATAAGTGATGACGAAGGAATGGTGGCAGATTTGCAAGTGCTTCACTGAAACCAAGAAGTGGCACAGTTATCTTTGCTAAATAGAACAGGATTGGCATCTTGGAGTAACTCCAGACCAGTTTTGAGGCCATAATAATACTTTGAAGAGACACATTTATGACAACCAATAACAAAGGCCAGGCAGTACACTTAAACAGGTGAAACAGGGCCAGTTAGAACTGTGGAAAACTGAGAGCTGTATCTAAAGTAGGTATCATTTACTCAGTTTCTGAAGCTAATTGTTATGTGGAAATGTGGACTAAATATTCTAGACTTTAAATCCTATACAAGAAGCCAAAACCAAACCTCGTACTTTTAGGAATTGTTAATTAAATTTAAAATGTTAAATCAATATCTGGTTTTAAAAAATTATGTCTGTGCATGTGATCTCTCCCAAAGACAATCCGTTTGCCTTTCTTGACTCAATAGGGCAATAGTAGCAATGATGAAGAGGGAGTGGCAGATTCCAGGAACAACTGCGAAGCACACTGGGTAGGAATTAATAACTGTGGCAGAGAGAGAGAGAGAGAGAGAGAGAGAGAGAGAGAGAGAGAGAGAGAGAGAGAGAGAAATATACATTTATAGGAACAGATATATAATATTTAGATGCAATTATTTATCCGAGCTATAGCAATTTTTCCTGTTCTGTTGTCCCGTCTTTACCTACTATCTAAGTTGGTTTAAGTCATATGTTAACAGAAAATGCTACAAAAGTTTCCTTTTTAAAATTGTCAGTTTCTATTTTATTTAATTTATTCACTCTCTATATATGCTATTTTATCACAAAACTTACATATGCTCCTAGAACATCTAATGATATATAAGGAAAATCCCTCCCCCTACCTGATTTTATTCCACAGAAACAACCACAATTAACAACTTGATTTATAGTCTTTCAAACCCTTTTATAAATGCACAACTTTTAAATATAAAAATGTATATACATTACAATGTTTTATGCATAGCTTGACTCATTTTTATAAAAATACATTGTGTGTGCATATCTGTATTTTATAGCAGCATATTATAATATGGTTCTGTGATTTATTTTTTATCATGGATATCCCTCCACTTCATATATATTTTCACTTATCAAAAGTGAAATATACATCATCTGGAATGAAAAAAAAATAGGAGAAATTGTAAAATCTGTATAGACATTTCTGTTCAATAAGCAGAATGTCTCTGAATCAGTATAGACAAAATTTTCCTTCCATTTCCTTTGTGCCCTCTGTTGGTCTCAGTTCCTAAGACTACTCAGAGCCTTTTCTAATGTGAGCTCTTGTAGCATTAAGTTTGACAGAGTAGTTGAAAAATGTATGTTTTGTAAAGCATCTTCTTTACATAGTAATTAACTAATTTACCCAGGGCCGTTGTCTCTAATGTGACACTTTATTGAGATATTTTTAAGAATAATTTTGATTACAAGTAAATTTAAATCTTTAGAACCAAATTCCCTGATAAGGCATGACTCTACTATATGTTTCTATCTGATTTTTAAAATTAGTTTTATTGAGGTGACATCTATAATAAAAGTATAACATTCTAATTAGACCAGATGACCTTCTGGACAAAGCCGGGGCTGCGAGGGAAGCCTGGGTCCAGGGTGCCAGAGGGAAGCCGGGGCCAGCAGCCTGGGGTGGCAGTCGGGGGAAGGCAGACCTACTCTTGCACAAATTTCGTGCATTGAGCCTCTAGTTAGTTAATAAGATTATATAAATTTCAAGTGTACATTTCTACGATACATGATCTGTATATTGCATTGTGTTCCCACCACCCAAAGTCAAATCATCTTCCGTCACCATATATTTGACCCCTTTACTCATTACTACCCTCTCACCCTCCTTCTCTCTGGTAACCACCATAGTGTTATCTGCATCTATGAGTTTTTGTTTGTTTGTTTGTTTTTTGTATTTGTTTATTTGTTGCTTTCAGTTTTATATCCCACATATGAGTGAAATTATATGAGTCCTTAACTTTTTCTTCCGACTTATTTCGCTTAGCATAATATTCTCAAAGTCCATCCATGTTGTCACAAATGGTAGTATTTCATCTTTTCTTTTCCTATAGCTGAGTAGTATTCCATCGTATATATGTATCACATCTTCTTTAAGCAATCATCTTTTGAAGAGCACTTCAACCTGATTATTTTTATCTGTAAAATAGTAGTCTATTTCATTGGTATGCAATGATGCATTTGCTGATTCTATATAGTTACACATTTATTTGGGGGAGGAGGGCTAGTGCCTTCCATTTTTGTTATATTTCAGCACTATATTACCTATTTTTAGTGCTTCTTCAAAGCAAATTTTACTATGAATTTGCAAAACACAAATTAGCTTTTGTTAGAATTTTGAATGAAAGTGAATTAAAACTAATAATACTATTGTATCACTGTTTATTGAGTTTCTCCTTTATGCCAAGAATTCCTGGCCATAACTCTCTAAGGTAGACACTATATGATTACTATATATATTATACAAACAAGAACATGGTGACACAGGACAGTTAACTAATATTACCTAAGTTATATAGGCAGCGGGCATTAGGGATAAAATCAAAAGTAGACTTTGAAGCCCCTAACCTAACCTGTACCACCTTCTGAATTTTTATTTTATGTACATTATATCTTGATTTCAATTTTGGGAAAATTTATGTCTTTACAATATTAAATCTTCCCAATCAGGAATGCATTAGCTATTGTCTCTTCTCATTTTCAAATAACATTAATAATAATAATAATAATAATAATAATAAATGTAATCTCTCACATTAAGGTATTGTAATTTTAGATAAATACACAGATGCATTTATTCACCATTTAAATAATATTTTTATTTATCATCATTTTCCATATTATTTTATGAGTCTACTCATCAATACACTTACCAACTTTTTGCATCAAATACAGACCAGTTTAAGAAATAAAGCACTTTAACTGCAGGACCTGTATAAAAATAAATCTAAGCTTCACTCTAGAAAATCCTAAAAGTAAAGGTGGGTTTAAAATTCAAATGGGCAAAACAAATAAAGAAATGACTGCAATTTTAAATATTGCTGACTATTCATACTTAAATAGATTGACCTAATTTAAACATTTTTCTCAAAGTGGGGTAAAGTGTTCTAAATAACTCAGATCCTAATTAGATACCAATGACTTTCATCTTAGGATTCTGATGGCCATTTTCCTCCCATTACTGTCAAACACATGCAAGTTAAGGAAAATTCTCCACCACAAAAATAAACAAAGACTCTAATAACTTCGAGGACCACTAGGGGGCATGTTCTGCTTTTTTATCAGAGAGATTTTATGTTTTTTCCTTTTCATTTTGAAATGGTCCAGGTTAACAGATGAAGAATTGTAAAATCAATAACGATTATGAAAATAGCTAAAATGTTTAGTTTTAGAAGAGCAATGCATGCTTTTTATAGACAATTTAATAGACTGGAAAAACATAAAGTGACAAAAATCCAAAAGCAATTTTTATTAATACTTGGCAAATTTGTCAAAGTCACATACAAAATTATTTTCATATTACACATATATTTTTGCAATATGAATGATTTTGAGTTCGCTTTCATACACTTAAGTATATATCCTAAGCATTCCCATGGCATTACATTATTTGGTTAAATGCAATTTTTTTCTTTCTTTTTTTTGTTTGTTTAAAGTTTTACATATGTCTCCTTTTGCTCTGATTGACACCCTCCCAGCCACTCCCGCTCCCCAGAACAAGCCCCCACTGCCCCAGTGTCCGTGTCCATTGGTTATGCTAATATGCATGCATACAAGTCCTTTGGTTGATCTCTTACGCCCCCTCCCCTACCCCTGCCTTCTCTCTGAGGTTGGACGGTTTGTATCTTATATCTATAGTTATGTGGTGCTTAAACATCCCTTTATTATTAGATATTTATGCTGCCTCTGATTTTCCATTAATATAAAACATATCCTGAAAAGAACATCAGTAAAGGCATAACTGCAGGCTGATCTGGATTCATGTCTCAACTATGTCATTTACTACTGCAAATATGGGGTTAATTATTAAAACCTTTAACTCAAGTGCTTTTCCCCCACACTTATTTAAAATAGGTGACAGTAAATAGTACATACATGGCAATTGTTAAGACTAATTGACTTAAAACACAGAGAAAAGAAAAACCTTAGCATATAGGAAGTACTAAATACATACTAGGATATTATACTGTATTTATTGTCAACATTTTTTAACATGAATCTGCATTTCAGATTTTTTCTCTAAAACAAATTTCTGGAAATAGATTTGCTCATTCAAAAGTGGTTCTCCCAAATTGCTTTCCAAAATAGCTGAGCTACTTTAAAATCTAAAGATATTCTTAAATGTTAAGTCCATTCATTAATACAAAAATAGTAACTCATTCAGAGAATAGCATGGTTTTGAGAGACACAGGAATTCACATTTGTCTTTAGATGTAAAAACAAAAAATGTACATCAGTAAGCATTATGTGTATCTGATTTTGATTTAGTATTTTTTCTAAATCAGACAATCTGAGTTTCACAAGGCCTAACAAGCATTTTATACATATACTAGAAGCCTGGTGCACGAATTAATGCACACTGAAAGGAAATTAATTAGAAGAAATATTTTAATATTGCCATTCGCCCTTTCTCTATAATAGAAGTGTCAACCAAATTGACGGTCAACAATGACAGATCAAAACACACGCGTTCAATTGGCGCCAGTGAGAGCTTTATATGTATCGCACATGTGTGAGTCTACTAGCCTCATATATATATATATATATATATATATATTATATTATATATATATAATATATATATATATAAATATATATATAACATATATATAATAACATATATATATATATAATAAACTTGCTTAATTAGACATGCTTTCTTATTTAGCTAAGCTTTTCCCAGCCCAGAGAAGCACCCCAACTTCTCTTTCAGGTAATTGTCAGCAACACAGCAGTAAATATCAACACAAAGCAGATTATTATTGTAGATCACGCAGGAAGAACAAAGGGTAAAATATTTTACTGCAGCAGTGTTTGACTATATTCTTCACAGTGAGAAAACCTGAAGTCATTTTCAAGGTCCATCATTCCTTATTTCCTTTCATTCAGGTCAAGTTTCTAAGCTTTCTAAATCTCTGCTTTCTGGCTAATGAAAAGAAAATAGGATTCCATCATGTCTCCTATCTACCTACTCCAGGACTTCTATGAGGATCAAATGAGATGAGGCATGGAAAACACTTCACAGACATTTGGTTAAAGTGTAAAATGTTTCCACCTGGTTATAAAGCAAGTTGTGTTCCTGGGCTGAAGAAACTCCAAGGAGGCTAGTCGCTAGGGAGAGGAAGCATGGCGTTGCTAAATGACATCATTACCAGCACCCACAGCAACCATTTTCGGGCTGGGCTGGGCTGTGGGTTGCATTTTGCACCATGGGGTCTCAGCAGCATCAGTTGCAATTTGGTGGGCAGTTGCTCTGGGGTGGTGGCAGGGCCTGTGTCTCACTTTGGGGAAGCCGAGTGTTGCTTTGTGGGCACCAGGTCCACAGTGCTGTTTCTCTGTAAATGGCCAGTCCACGTCATGGCAGCTCCTGCATTGAGTGTCTGTCCCCTGGTGGTCAGTGCATGTCGTAGCAACTGGTCGGACAAACACTTAGCATATTAGCCTTTTATATACACTGAGTGGCCAGATTATTATTACCACCTGACATTTGTAGGCAAATTAGCTATAATTTCGCACTGAAGTTGCTAGAGGGCCAGACCATTATAAATAGAGAAGCAGGTTGTTTACCATGACAGAAGTGATTTTTTTCTTAAGATATGGGTAAACAATGCGATTTAACAGCCTTTGAACGTGGGATGATTGTTGGCGCTCAGAGCCATGGAACGAGTATCAGCAAAACAGCCGAAGGCCTGTTAAAACATCTTTTCTATCACCAAAACCGGTTTGGCTCAGTGGATAGAGCCTCAGCCTGCGGACTGAAAGGTCCCAGGTTCGATTCCGGTCAAGGGCATGTACCTGGGTTGCGGGCATATCCCCAGTAGGAGATGTGCAGGAGGCAGCTGATCAATGTTTCTCTCTCATCGATGTTTCTAACTCTCTCTCTCCCTTCCTCTCTGTAAAAAATCAATAAAATATATTTAAAAAAACAAACAAAAACAAAAAACACCTTTGCTGTCTGCAGTTACCAAGATAAAAAGTCTCCAATTCGCACAGGAAAACGAGGATTGGACAGTCGAACACTGGAAAAAAAATCATGTGGTCCAATGAATCATGTTTCCAGTTGCATCATGCAGATGGCAGAGGGAGAATTTGGCGGAAACAACATGAAAGCATGCACCCCACATGCATGAGTACAACCCTTCAAGCTGGTGGCGGCAGTGTTATGGTTTGGGGCATGTTTTCCTGGCATGATTGGGCCCTTTAATTCATGTGGAACAACGTCTGAATGGCACAACATACCTAAGTATCGTTGCTGATCAACTTCATCCTATCATGTTGATGGCGTATCCCAATGGAGATGGCTTCTTCCAACAAGACAACGTGCCATGCCATGGTGCTCGTATTGTGCAGGAGTGGTTTCAAGAACATGAGGGAGACTTTACCTTGCTTAGGTGGCCCCCACAATCACCAGATCTCAACCCAATTGACCATTTGTGGGACGAAGTTAAAAGAGCCATCAGGCAGCTAGTTCCACAACCATCAAATCTCACAGAACTGGGCGTGCTATTCATCAGGCATGGGGTCAGATTCCTCGCATCACCTTTCAACATCTTGTGGAGTCAATGCCAAGAAGAATCGCCGCAGTATTGAAGGCAAAAGGTGGCCCAACGAAGTACTGATGGGGTGGTCATAATAATCTGGCCACTAAGTGGATATAGATATATATGTACTATTTTCTTGAGTAGGGGGCCAATAGTCCTTGTAAATCTCATAAAACTGTGTCTCAAGAAAAGTAAAGAACCACTGGTCTAAACATAACCCTCTTAAAATATGTGACCTGCTGATCTGCTTGAAGAACTTTAAATGTGTCTTTGTTTTTCAAGGCCAAGTATATTAATCAGTGTATATATATGTTATTAACTTTTATCTTATTTCTTTTGGTTTATAATGTCTATAACCTTCCTAAAAACTAAAAGTAAAGAATTAAAGCATCTACTAAGTATTATATTATATAATGTCTGTTATTATTTTGAAGCTTATGTTAAATATAACTAATCGGAGCCTTTAAAGTAAGTTCCAACTACCTACATTTGTTGTAATGCATTCAATTAATACATGTACTAAAATGTTTTATTTATTGGATTTGGAAGCATGTACAAATTTGGAGGGCCTTTGACTAATTACATCTAATTAGAAGACATTGAAATATAGAGCACAATACAATTTACCTTTATGTTTCCCTTTTTGGGAGGCCTGCCAAGTACATATTTGCAAAGAGCTAATCAGGAACCAATTTCTTTTAGGGGCAAAAGTATTTATTATTCTATTTCTCTATGCATCCATATATTCAGAAATCAGAAAGTTTTGAAAGTTAAATGTATTTTTAGTACTTAGAAAACTAAAGGTAAACTAGTAAATAAAAACAAATAAACCAAATGAAGTTAATCTCACCGTTGGGTCAGGATGCTAGTAAAAACAATCATGCCCTGGTCAAGTGGCTCAGTTGGTTGGAGCATCATCCCTTACATCAAAAGGATGCGGGTTCCATTCTAAGGCACATACCTTGGTTGTAGGTTTGATCCCCAGTCGAGGTTCATACAGTTGGCAACTGACGTTTCTCTCCCTTTTTCTCACTTTAAAATCAATAAAAAATATCCTTGGGTGAGGATTTAAAAAAAAATCATCAAATAGGTGAACTTTTAACTGAGATATTTATATAAAACTCTTAAGAGGTTTAATCATTTTCAAGAGAAAGATACAGTTTCCTTAAAATGGTTTTCCTTAACCTTCATTCTCCCAGGGGCTTTCTGGATTTTAGATAAGAATGTCAGCTATGCTAATGTGAAAGCTGCTTATGAAAGGATCAGATTAAAGGTCTGACATACAAATAACTATTGAAAAGTAAATTGCCAAACACTTACCCTGCTTATCTCTTTCAACTTTGAGTTGGGCACAGACATCATTGATAAGAGAGAGTGGACTCTTATCTATTCAATTTAGAATTCTTGTTGAATTTGCTAACTTGTTTCCAATCTTGTTTAGTTGATATTATAAAGATAAGGTCCAAGGGAAAAGATTGTAAGTGGAAAGTAAGCATGCCAACAGGGAGAGTCTTATGTAAAGTTAGACTGAGAGACCATCCACAGGTCCCAAGTCTGTCTGTTATCAATTTGAATAAAATAATAAAATCAAAGGCATTTTCATGAAATTAATAACAAGTTGCTTATTTTTAAATCTCCTCACCAAGCCAAGAATTTGGAGCCAATACTGTGACTCACTAGTAGTGACTCAGCAGTGAACTTCAGATTAGAAATGTAAACAATTTGGAATGTTAAAGAATGAAAAAATGTTCTGCCTTAACTTATCTGATCGGATATATTTAGTTTAAATAAAAATGGGCTATCATAATACTGTGACTGTTTCCAGTATTCTCAGATCCTTTGGTAGCTCCTTCCATTTATAACTGAAGAAAGTGTCTTGTGAAAGGTGTTTCCTGCCCTTTCAACAATATCCAGGGTACCTGCTTGGAGATGAACCCATGTAAAGGCGAAAGACTTCTACTCAGGATTTCCCCATTACTTCTCCTGCCTTCAAAGACTTCTCTCTCTTCTCTCGCTCTCTCTCTCTCTCTCTCTCTCTCTCTCTCTCTCTCTCTCTATATATATATATATATATATATATACACACATATATATATTCTTTTACTAATGAACTAAGGTTACCACAGGGTTTTGAAAATGAATCACCTACATGTAAGCTCTTACTTGCTCAAATGATATTATTAACCTAGCCTTATGGTAGTCCTAGACTCTAAGCCCTTTATGCATAAGAACCACAATTGTCTTGTTTATTTACTTGTTTGTTTACTGCTAGGCGTTCTCAACAAATATTTGTTCAATGAATCAATAAAGGTTCACAAATATAAAATACATAGACCCTGCCCAAATTGAGTAATCACATTTGTCTCTTAATTTTAATTGATTAAAAACTAGTAACTACATTTCCTTATTAAATTATTTCTATCAAACATACATTCTGGTGTAGTTTCATATCTTCATATTATGATAGCTGTGTAAATGTTTTTCCTTTACACTTGGTCCTGGAAAATATTCTTTTAAGTTGGTTGGAGCACCCTCCTGTATACCAAAATGTCTTGGGTTCTATCCTGGACCTGGGAGGCAACTGGGGAGGCAACCAATCTATGTTTATCTCTCACATTAAAGTTTCTCCACTCTCTGTTTCTCTCTCTCTAAAAATCAGTAAACATCCTTGAGTAAGGATGAAAAATGAATATAAAATTGCTACTTAATTTTCTCTCTTTAATCTCTTGATTAAAACCCCTATATACACACAACACACACACACACACAATTTTAATCATGGCTGTGAACATTTGCATACACTTTAACATAATGCTTTCCTATCAATATGAACTCCTTTAGAATATCTCCAGAGATCCAGAGAGGGTTGAGGAGATCTAATACTTGTTAAAGGAATAGCCAGGGATGGGGAGAGCAAAAATTGTTTCCTGAAGAGGAAACAGACAGAAGAATTGTAAATCACACACTTTGGGTCTCTGAGGAAGGGTGATATTCAAACTGAGACAATTCTTACCTTCGGAGTTTTATGGGATGATGAAGCATTAGTGGATAAGGTTAGAATACACTACAGCATATAATAAAGCTCATGAATACAGGGATGAACCTGGGCAAGGCTTGGAACATGAATACTAAGCCACATTTGCTTATTATGTGCAACCATAACAATAATTATAATTTAAATAATTTTCAGTCTTTTATTTTGTAACTAGAGGCCTGGTGCATGACATTCGTGCACTGGGGGTCAGGGGGAGGACGGTCCCTCAGCCTGGCCTGTACCCTCTCACAGTCTGAGTCCTGCCACCATAGCTGCTCTCACCAGCCGTGAGCCCGGCTTCTGGCTGAGCAGGGCTCCCCCTGTGGGAGCACACTGACCACCCACGGGCAGCTCCTGCATTGATCATCTGCCCCCTGGTGGTCAGTGCATGTCATAGCGACCAGTCTTTCCATTGTTTGGTTGATTTGCATATTAGCCTTTTATTATATAGGATGGAGCAAAACTAAATATGAAGTGTTCAGCTGCTAAGAGAATTCTAAGGCCCTTCAGAATTATTACTCAGGATTAGAATTATAGCAGAGTAAATAAAACAAGAGTATTCAAAATATTATCCTCCCCTTTTAATTCAATTCAACATGTAAATATATAGGAGGCATTCTAAGTCAGATGTGAATTTCAAAGATACAAAAATATTTTTCATATCTGTAAAAAGCTGCTGTGTCTACAGTTTACCTTATTAGTCATGGTTGTATGTCAGGGTCCAATTCTATGTTTAAAATGTGCTTTCTGGTTGTAGATGTCAGAGACATTTATTTTTTGTACAGAGGCCAGATCTACTGTTTTACTGGAACAATCTTGAGGTTCATTTGATTTCCCCATCATTATTGTCACAAAATCACCATGAAATCACAATGTACTCCCACACATTCCAGCAAGAATTAGCCCAAGTAAAGAAGTTTTGTTTTGTTTTTCCCCCCTACTTTGTGAATTAATCATTCTGTAGTTGAGAAAAATGCATGTCACAATGCATGCCACTCATTATAGATGTAATTCTAAGAGACTTTAAGCTATGATCTCCCTCCAGTTATTTTATTTTTAGTCTTTAAATTAACATCTTAAGAAATGCTTTTATATTTATATGTGGATTAAATTTTCATATCATATAAATCTCTTCCTTTGAAGCTATTTTTGTTCTTTTTCTTTAACAGCAATTTAAGTTCACAGCAAAATTGAGAGGAAGGTACAGGGATTTTCCATATACTTTTTGCCCCCATGCATGCATAACCTCTCCATTATCACATCCTCCACCAGAGTGGTACACTTGTTTCCATTAATAAACCTACATGAACACATCATAAACACCCAAAGTCCATAGTTTACCCATGTATAATGAGGTATCCACCATTATAGTATCATATAGAATAATTTCACTGACTGAAAATCCTCTGCATTCACCTATTCACCTCCCCACTCTCAATCCCAACTATTGGTAAGTACTGATCTTTTTATTGTCTCCATAGTTTTGCCTTTGCCAGAATATCATATTATTGAACTCATATAAAATGTAGCCTTTCTAGATTGACTTCTTTCACTTAGCAATGTGCATTTAAATTTCTTTCATGTCTTTTCATGTCTTAATTGCTCGCTTATATTTAGCACTTAATAATATTCCATTGTTCAGATGTTCTATAGTTTATTTATGCATTCACCTACTTTTAGGACATCTTGGTTGCTTCCAAGATTGGGCACTTAATAAAGTTGCTATAAACATCTGTGCATAGATTCTGCTTCTTTGTACTTGTGTTTAAGAATATAACGAATTAATACATATTAAAGTAAATGCAATCAAACCTAAAGTATAAAGGGTAAAATATGAGAGTCTCTTCACCCTCAATGCAATCAATCCTAAGTATAAAGGGTAAAATATGAGAGTATCTTCACCATTAACTGTCCCCCATCCTTATTTCCTCAAAAATAATATTAAGTACTCTTAACATTTGCATTATATGTGGACAAAACATAACTAAAGTATTTTTAGTGTCGCAGGGCAATTCAAAAATGAATGACAGATATTGAGATTTTCTTTCAATGTGAAATAAATACACTTTAGCTGTCTGAAGTAAATATTAATATATGTATATTAATATTTACTTCAGACAGCTAAAGTGTATTTATATATGGTATCCAGGTATATTGTGTAGGTATATTTAGTTTGTCTAGCTATATTCTAATTTATGCAGATACTAGAGACCCGGTGCACAAATTTGTGCACGGGTGGGGTCCCTCGGCCTGGCCAGCAATCGGAGCCAGTCGGGGCTGTCTCACCCAGTCCAGGGGAAGGGAACACGGGAGGTTGACCAGCTGCAGGAGGTTGGCTGTGGGAGCACACTGACCACTAGGGGGCAGCTCCTGCATTGAGCATCTTCCCCCGGTGGTCAGTGCGCATTATAGCGACAGGTCATTCAGTTGACCGGTCCTAATGGTTGCTTAGGCTTTTATATATATAGATATCTCTTAGACAAATGAGATTTTAAAAATATATTGTCTGGAAAATGTAGGCTTCTATTCTAGTTTCTCTAGATATGTTCCAGAAAAATACTAAAGTTAACAAGAAAAAAGACTAGAAAATTTCCATAAATTTTTCTTAGCAATAACTAAATAATGTCAGATTTATTTTTTAAAGAACTAAATGACAAATTTAAAATAAATCACATTAACATATTATGTAAAATGGAATTGTCTCATTCCTCTTATCTTTTTTTACAACAAAAATTACTTTATAAAAAGATAATGTTTCTAAAGGGCCATAAATGAAACATTTTAAATAATTGTGGTCATCTTCTATTATTTACTAGTATTGAGGGCTAATGATGATTTTCAAAGTTAAATCTTAGAACATTTAATTTTGAGTTATAATTAAAAAAAATAACAAGAGGCAAAAATGGTCTGATTATATTATATTAAATGATTGAAGAGATTCACAATTTTCCTTTCTCTTGGAAACCACTTATTTTAATGAAAACTGAAACTGTTCCGTCATGACTTATTACTTTATTGGTTCTTAAACAGGAGAGAGAATTCTGAATTCTTTTTCTACAGTTGACTTAATCATTTGCTAACCATAGTTCAACAAACTACTGTGTTTACTTTTCATCTCCTGCTTCAAAATTGTCTGTGGTTTCCTTCTTTCCTTCTAGAAGTTTTACAAATAAATCTTCAGGGTATTAAAGCATAATGTCTTCTTTTGAGAGCTCTGAAAAAGTTATATACAGTAAAGAACTGGCTTTCTTACTACAGTTAGTGAGAAAGTATCAAGTAAAGGAGAACATTTTCGCCACAGGAAAGTAAATTTAGCTTAAGAAAAAATATTTGAAGTGAAGTCTATTTAATTTCAGAAGTCAGAAAAACACGTCAAAAATAAAAACTTAATAAGAAAACACTAATTATACCTGTTTCAAAATGACTGCAAGTGTGTTCTTAAACACATATAGTTGTTCAAACAGTGTTTTAAGGTATTTTTTATAAGTGAAAAATGTGATTAGCCAAAAGTAATAAGGTATCTATAGTGATTTCTACCTCTTGACCTCACACCATGCTTGTCACTCTTGCTCACAGGCATTCTCTTTGTACCTCAAATAGACCAGCTACCCCCAGGACCTTTGGGCACTGATGTTCCCTTCTCCTGTGACTTCTTTTCGCAGGTATTTGCACTGGTGATGTCTTCTCATCATTCAAGATTTAGCTCAAATTTCATTTCCTGTCTGTATTCTCTAATTAGCTTCATTACCATGTTTTCTTTTTATCATGTTACTGTTTCATTGTTTTAATAGTGACTATATCTCTCTGAAATTGTCAACCTCATTTAGTTGTCTGTAGCCTGACTTCTTTGCAGGTTTAATTTTTATGTGAGTGGGATTTTTTTGTCTTTTCTTCTTTCTATAGCCCAATCCAAAAGACTAAATGTTTCACAGGAATTGAATAAATATTTTTATAATTATTTAGTGTATGAACACTTTTGATGACATTCAATATTATTTTACAGTAGTTTCAGGTGTAGAACATAGAGGCCAGGCAATTATATAGTCTATGAAGTGATCCCCCAATAATTCAAGTACCTACCTGGCACCATACAGAGTTATTACAATATTATTTACCATATTTCCTATGCTGTACTCTATATCCCCATGACTATTTTGTAATTATAAACCTCAACTTTATACTCCCTTCTTCACATTTTCCCCAGTAGCTTATCAATTCTCCTATCTGACAACCAACAGTTCGTTCTCTCTGATTACATGTCTGTTCTATTTATTCATTTATTTTCATCTTTAAATTCCACAGATAAGTGAAATTATATGTTATTTGTATTTCTCGGTCTGGCTTATTTCCTTAGCATAATACCTTCTAGATCCATCCATGCTGTCACAAATGGTAAAAGTTCATTCTTTTTTATGGCCAAGTACTATTCCATTATGTATATGTATCACATTTTCTTCATCCACTCATCTATTGATGAGCACTTGGGCTGCTTTGAAATCCTGGCTATTCTAAATAACACTGCAATGACAGAGGGGTGCCTATATCTGGTGTGAGAGATAGACTAAGTAGGGAGCCTAAGGACCCAGTCCTTATAAAGAGTGACAAGAGACTAAACTAAGGTCATGGTAGTAGAAATAGAGAAGGCACATCTAAGCTTTATTTTGTGGCTAGAATAATAAGAAAAAAGAGCTGAAACTGGTTTGGCTCAGTGGATAGAGCGTCAGCCTGCGGACTGAAAGGTCCCAGGTTCGATTCCAGTCAAGGGCATGTACCTGGGTTGCGGGCACATCCCCAGTGGGAAATGTGCAGGAGGCAGCTGATCGATGTTTCTCTCTCATCAATGTTTCTAACTCTCTATCTCTCTCCCTTCCTCTCTGTAAAAAATCAATAAAATATATTTAAAAAAAATAATAAGAAAAAAGACTAACAATGCTAACAATAAATATAATCCTTTACTGAGCAATTACTATGTGCCAGACCTTGATAAATCATTTATATATTAATATATTTAATTCTAACATAATTAATATAAGCAAGTACTATCTGAGGCAGTTTGTTCATAAGAGGAAATGCCAAGCATTGGTAATTAGTTGAGTGTGTATGTGTATGCACATAGAAGAAAGTGAAAAGTTAATAACATAATAATAATAAAACTAATAAGCAACTATAACACTTATTGAGCACCCATACTTGGTAAGCACCTATATAAATTCTTACCCATTGATTTTTCACAAGAAGTTTTTTATACTGTTGAAGAAATTGAAGCACAAAGAAGTTTTAAAAGTTTACCAAAGTCACCAAATAGAAACAGGATTGAGTCAACTTTTAAATATAGGAAATTGCCCTAACCGGTTTGGCTCAGTGGATAGAGCGTCGGCCTGCGGAATGAAAGGTCCCAGGTTCGATTTCGGTCAAGGGCATGTACCTTGGTTGAGGGCACATCCCCAGTGGGGGGTGTGCAGGTGGCAGCTGATCGATGTTTCTCTCTCATCGATGTTTCTAACTCTCTGTCCCTCTCTGTAAAAAATCAATTAAATAAATAAATAAATAATATAGGAAATTGACTTCTGAGCCGTAGCTCTTAATCTGTAACTTATAATACTACATACATTTTAGTTATATAGAAAAGTTGTAGTATTTGGCAAATCAATGGTAAATAACAAATGCTATTTAAATTAGGGAAAGGAGATAGATGAATACAAGGTACTTGGCAGGTCATCTCCTTATAAGGGCACTGATCCCATCAAGGGGCTCCACCCTAATGACCTAATCAAACTCTAATAATTTCCCAAAGGCCTGACCGCCAAGTACCATCATGTTGGAAATTAAGGTTTTGACATATGAATTTGGGGGAGACAAGCATTTAATCCATAGCACCTAGCATTTTTTATGGCTATGCCAAAGGCAGGAAAAAACAAACAAAAAACCTGTGCTAATTAGAATATTCTTTTCTTAATTATTTGTATTTTTAGTGAACTTATACTTAAATTTTCACTTAACTGTTAGGAAATTCAATTAATGCACTTTACAGTTAAACAGAAAGTCTCAGTCCCAATGCAGGTCTGTCACTAAAGAGACACTAGCCACTAAGTCATTTAGATTTTTAATGCTCTAATTTAACTCCTCGTATACAAAATATTTCTAAGGGATTTTTTATTTATAAAGTTCTAATCACTTGATTAGAAAATGTAGCATATACCATCCAATGGTTAGTACAATATTTTGTTATCAATGCAGTTATATCACTTTAAAGCTCTAAAAAAAATGGGGGGGGGGGCAGTTTTAGCAGTATTTTTTAAAAACCCCACAATTTCTTAGACAATAACCTTAGAGGAGTTCTTTTTTAAAGATCCTAAAGGGGTAGAGATGACAATTTTTCACTTGCAGTAATTGCTCTTCAGAATATTGGAAACTCTCCTCATGCCAAGGAGCCAGGAGCCCGGCAGGCTGCACTATTAGTCCAGTCTGCACTGTGAAATAATCTCATAAGGACAGTGCTTGCAGGGGTTTGTGTGCCTCTTTGTGATGTGGCTCTGGAGATCTTATAGTTCTCTAAGATTGAGAAATAATTGCCTTTTAATGCCAGTGCAGGCCTTGGTGGGACTGCCAAGTAGAGAAAGCAACACATGGCAATTTGATAAGGATGAATATCCTCTCAGACAGGGGCATATGATCACTCGAGCTTTCCTCTTCCCCAGATGACTTCCAGCCAAAGCATAAAACCTCCTCTAAATATTACTGAATGCTGGTAAGTCAACAATTTAGATTCATACCAGAAATACATGAAATCTAAGTGAATAAAATGTTTTTCTGTTATGTATTTCAAATTGTGCATCAAAGAAAAGAAATAGTTTCCTAATTGGAAAGCTGAATGTGACAGGCATATAGTCTATAAACTTAACAAGTAAATCCATACATTTTCTGTTCATAAGCCACTCCCCCCTCACCCACAATATACCTCAGTCATGCTTTCGAAAGCACACTTTATAAACCTTTTATAATCAAAACTGACAAAGATATTAAGAAGCCTAGTGGCTTTTCTAAAAGCTTTCACATGAATGAGTAGACTACACACAAATCAAGTGAAAGCTGAGATGCTAGCATTAATCTAAACTGTCCGCTTTGTCTGTAAATGTCTAATTTGCTCTGTGGCTTGATGGGATACAGCAGTTCATAAAAGACAAGGAACATTTAAAACATATATAAATTTCATGTTTATACATGCAAAATGGCCACCTACACACTTCCTTTTTTTAAAAAAAATGATGTAAACCAGAGGAAAAAATAAAATTAATACACGTACTCAGAGCTGGGAGTAGGGTGAGCATAGTGAGGCTCTCACCTTGGGTGCAAAATTTAAGAGGGTGCAAAAAAACACCCCTCAATGACAAAGAAAAGTAACATTTAATGCTATATGTAAAATATAAAAGTTAATGCCAAAGTTCCGTAAGATCTAAGCAGTTAAATAACGACGGGATCAGTATTACTGATAGTTTCTTCTGCCTCAGTTTTCATTATGGCTTGGAGCTACAAATACTACGTGTCTTTTTTACATATCATACTTCAGAACGTAGAAAACAGAGCAGAAATTAGACGAGTGAAAGGTAACATTCTAATCTTTTATTTTTTGCATTAAACAAATTTTGTAGATAATGATTATAGCCTTTATAGTCTAAGCATGCTAATTGTGTCTCTCTACGTATATGCTGAGATCTTTAAGGCAGGGATCATGTTTTATACTTCTCTTATTTCACATGCTGTCTCACAGTGTTATACACATAATGATCTCTTTTTAATCCTTATTAATAAACTGGTTGAATTAAATACATGCTGATAATAAGCATGGCTTTCCCATTAGCCCTCAATCTCTCTATTTGTGATAAAGTGACATGCCCAAAGAATTACAAAACAGAAGAGACTTTTACACTGAGACAAAGATAATATATTTTTATTGATTTCAGAAAGGAAGTAAGAGGGAGAGATAGAAACATCAGTGATGAGGAAGAATCATTGATCTGCTGCCTCCTGTGTGGCCCCCACTGGGAATCAAGCCCACAACCCTGTAATGTACCCTGACAGGGAATCAAACCAGTGACCTTTTGCTTCCTGGGTTGATGCTCAACCATTGAGCCACACTGGTCAGGCAAGAACTTTTTTGATATATGTTTTGAATGCTTTGAAATATATACCTTTCATCTTTTTCAAACTAATTTTATTTGCTCTAAATTACATGGAAGTACTGTACTTCTTTGGAAATAATAGTAAAAACAATTCTGTATTTCCATTTATCAATGTAACCAAGGTATGTAGGCACATTATTTTTGGAGAAGAGTAGCTCAATATGAGATATAGGATAAGGATAATGAAAGAAAAATAAGATTATGAAGTGAGTCACTTAATCAAACACTTCAAATGATAATTTCCTTTTAATAAAAATAGGAATATGGTTAGTAAAAATATGTTAAACATACTTTAATTTTTATCAATTGTAAATCAATGTAAGAATACAATGAAACCTCTAGAAAACACATATATGGACCATGTATGTTAGTCTGTCTGTCTGTCTATCTATCTATCATCTATCAACTTCTTCATTTTCTTTTGACCATTAATTTTTCTCATGTTTTACTTATATGTAGCTATAATTATTACTGAATCAGCAAGACATTAATTAGTTCACAAAATTTCTAATGTTTTTGCAACATCCAGAAGGAAAATTAATACTTGCAATTTTATACCATTTGGGCACATTGCACTCAAGTCATTTATACACTACATATCTTGCCTGTGTAAAACAGGTATGCCATTTCTTTGACAATCATAAATTGCCCTTTATGTGCAAATGTTTTGCAACACATAGGTTTCTAGGTCACATATCTTTTATTTTTACTACTAGAGGCAAAGCGCGCGAAATCACGTGGCCCCACCCACCTGAGCGTGCCTCGCCACACTCTGTGCCTGGCCCGCCCACCACCCCACCCATCTGCCAGCCACCAGCCTTGCTGTGATTGGAGCCTTGCTGTGGGCCACGGGGGAGTGACCAAGAGGTGCTCCATGCAATTCCTGGTGACTGGTCCTTTGGTCGTTCCAGCACTCCAGCGTTCCAGTCACTGGCCTTTTATAATATAGATATGGTGATTGCTATGGGTTAAATTGTGTCTTCCCAAAATTCATATGTTGAAGTCCCAATCTATATTATCTCAGAATGTACCCTTGTTTGGAGATAAGGTCTTTATAGAGGAGATTCAGCTGAAAAGACCTCACTAGAATGGGCTCTAATCTAACATAATGTCTTCATAAAAAAGAGAAATTTGGAAACAGACACACACAGGGTGAACATCATCTGAAGGTAAAGGTAGTGATGTGGGAGATATTTACCCAAACTGAGGAATAACAATGATGGCTAGCCAAACACCAGAAGCTAAAAGAGAGGCATGGAACTGATTATTTCTCAGAGCCCACACAAGGAATCAACTCTGCTGTCTCCTTGATCTTGGACTTCTAGTCTCCAGAACTGTGAGACAAAAAATATTTGTTGTTGAAGCCACCTAGTTTGTGGTATTTTGTTACTGCAGCATGGCAAACTAAAACAATGACCAATAAACTTTTAAATTAGATTTAAGACTATTGAGATTTTTAAGAACTGCTTAATTTAAGAATTTTAAAAATTATTTCCTTTGTTGGTGTTCTCTCATTTTTTGTCACAAACAGATACACATCTATAAGTCATTGATTTAATAGGTAGGTAGGGGGAAGTAATTTTGGAAGCAATAAATTAATTCAAGCTTCTGATTGCAACATAGCTTCATTTGCATTCAAATAAAGTTCCCTTAATCTTGAAACAGATAGCATGAGGAAACATAAAACTTAGTAATATAGTTTTACAAAGAAAAATTTTCTTCAAGAAAAATATTCTATATTAATATTTCATTATTAATGTATTTATCTTAAGAAAAATTGGTGGTATGTGCTATAGGTGAACTACTGTGATGGAGAATTCATCCAAAGATGAAATGTATGTACTCTGCCTTTAAGAAACTCACTATCAGGTCCATTCCATAGTTCATCGATCACGTACTATTGGTAAAAATTGAATGCTGACTCTTTTTTATCTTTAACATTTTATTCAATTAATATATTCTCTGCTTTTTAATGAGAAGAATAAAAAGTATAGTTAAATATATAGAAACACTATAGTCATAAATAAATGCCAATGTAATACCCAAGAGTTTCCTAAAAAGAAGTTTATATGTACTAAGTCAGTGAAACCGGGATGTCTGGCCACATATTACAAAGGCATTGTTAAAATATATTTAGGTTAAAACTGAGCTTACTGTATATGAAGTATTTAAATAACTTTGCAGAGGGGACAAAAGCAAGAGAGAACATCATGCAGGTAAACAGAAGTTTAACACAATACTAGATTGTAAAGAGATTAAAGAACATGAAACTGTTCCTATGACAAATGCATTGACAACTGATTCTTCTCTCATTCATGAGAATCTACTTAGAAAGTGTGGTTTTTGAAAACTTGGTGGGCCGGTGGGATGGAGTGCTACAGTTGGAACAGTTTTCTGACCACAGTGCCAGATGAAAAAATGGCTTGGGGTTTCAGGAATCTATCCAGTTTGGTGGTAATATTTTCCAAACTTAACATGAAATATTTAACTCAGTCTTGTTTTTACTGGACCAGATCTGAGTGAGTTTACTTTTTTGTACCATTCAGTTGGTTTGAGACTTGTTGATATAGGACATAAACAAAATATTTCTTTTCCTTGTACAGGAAAGGAGATTAAAGGCATAGAACTTTAATGTGAGAAACAGTCCCACCACTGTTACTCCTTTCCTTTGCCTCCATGAGAGGTTTCATTGTAGCACATATACCTTACGCCAGCCTTAGAATTTAGCCCAAGATTATCATTGTTTACATGGAAATAACATCCATAAATGCCACCTGGACTCTCTATTAGAGCATATTTTTAGTTTATAGTATCAAGAAAACTCATTTATATGCATATTTAGTTTTTGCATTTAAATTGCAGTTGATACCATAAACATCAGATAACAAGTTCTTTAATGTAAAAATTTAACTTGAATACAATCCAACATTTCTTTCTAAATCTCTTAAAAGTTTATCACTTTTGATATTATTGTCATGGAATGTTTTCATAGCTGCTTGACCAACACAGAATGGAAAATTCAAAATAGTGACAAAACTATTTTTTAAAGGCCTAGATTCATAAAGAGCAGTACCTTACTATCTGAAGTTTAATACCTTTAGTATTGCTTCTTCTTAGCGTGAGAAGTGCTCAACTGTCCAAATTTAAATAATGGACTCAGAGACAGAAGTATGGTGAAAACAAGACTTTTAATACGTTCTGCAGAGCTGGTGTCTCGCTGTACGGGCACTCCTGGAGTAGAGACCACCGCCTAGTTATTTCCTTAGGTTGTGAGAGGCCCTCCTCCTCTTCCGGTTCCTCACTGGCTGAGGCCTCTTCTAGTTGTCTCTGCCTCCCCCTGTTTAGTCAGGAGGGTCGCCCTGGAGTTTCCACCATGATGCTGGCTCACATCCACACTTCTTTGTTATTATATCCTCTTCAGTAATCTTTTCCATTAAAATTTGACTCTGCTGAAGATGGGTCACAGAGCCTATTTCCTATATTAGCAGCTTATTCCTTTCTTTCTCTCTTCCTTTCTTTCTCTTCCTTTTTTTCCCTCCCTCCCTCCCTCCCTCTCTTCCTTCCTTCCTTCCTTCCTTCCTTCCTTCCTTCCTTCCTTCCTTCCTTCCTTCCTTCCTTCCTTCCTTCTTTCTTTCTTTCAAGCTTATGGAAGTTTGAAACAATTGAATTATCTGGGCACTATCTGTATTGCCCTTCTCACTATCAGGAATCAGCAGAGATTAACTGCACATTCTTTTCACACGTGTAACAACTCATGACAAAACAAATGAAAGAAGAATCACCTCATGTCTACCTTTAATGTCTTACCACACTTTGCTAACTTAAAAATTTTTTTAAATAATTTAAAACTTATATAATAAAAAATATTTAATCAGTAATAGTGCTTTCATTGATAAATATGAAGTTTATTTTGGGTCAGGCCACGAAATCAGATCTTACTGCCAAATGTGAAGTTTTATAGTTACCATACCAGCTCTACTGCTCTGTGGCCTAAAGACATATTGCAACTCCAAGAGCATGTGGTTGACAATGTTGTGCAGCAGCTGGTACAGAAGAAAGCTGGCAGAGCACAACTCAGAGAATTAAACAACTTTGCTAGTTGCCACTATAAGCTTGCTTGTCTTGAATATAATTTGTTAACAGAGCTATCTTGTTAGCAACTTTATTATAATGTTATGTCTACATTTTTAAATAAAAATCAAAATTTCTGTAAATATTTACATATATCATTATATTTGAATAAGTGGTCCTTCTGTTTAACGCTGTTTTCCATCTAACTATATACACCTTATAGGAAGTGCTACCAAACCATTTTAGGCATTGTGTTGAAACTTATGGGAAAAAAATATCAATTAAAATTATGAAATTTATTTAATATCAAAAACATCCAGAGCCCAATTTAATGCTAACAAATTTTAATCTTTAAATAAATGCATATTTAAATTATGTTAAAGTTATTTAACATAATTTTAGTTATTCAGAGATATATGTAAAAATATTATATATTGTGTTGTAAAGTAAGTTACCTCAGAGTAATACCTGTAAAACTGGATTTTAACTTTTGCCAATATGGTCTCCCTATTCATTTCACAGAATTTATGTGTTGCATTATGAATAGCAAATAAGTAAGATATTCATATTGTTATATGTTTAAATAACTTTATCGGGTGTTGAACAGTTTCTAATTTTAAATTTTAAGGTAATTTTCTATTAATCCTATTAAATTATTTGCCCTTGGTTAACATGAACTGATTAATCTGTTTTGGCAAGACTTTGGATATCAGGTTTTGGAGGTTATCCATCCTTTGCCCAACCTTTGCTAAATTGGTAATCTCTTCTTAATTCTATTATACGTTGTTTTACTACATTTCATTATCTGTGTACTTACTTTTATCACCCATTAAACACAATGTTATTTTTTTTAAAGGCCATGTCATTTACTTACTTACTTATTTATTTATTTATTTACTAGAGGCCTGGTGCATGAAAATTCATGCACTGGAGGGGGAATCCCTCAGTCCAGCCTGCCCCCTCTCACAGTCTGGGAGCCCTCAGGGGCGGGAGGCAACCCAGCAATCAGGGGAAAGTGACACCCCCATCACACCTCTGCTGCTGCCACTGCCGGCAGCACAAGCCTCTGATGGTCCTGATTACCTGAGCCTTTGGCAGCCCTGAGTGGCTGGGCAGCTGCCATCCGAGGCTTGCCTGCACCTTGGGCCAGCCCTGGGCGCCTGAGGAGCTGAGGGCGGGTCTGGCCGCACCATGCACCTGCCAACCCCCCGGAGGAGCTGAAAGGACTGGAGGACTCCAGCAAGGCTGAGGGGACTGGGCGCCGCCATCTTGTGGCTATGGGCGCCACCATCTTTGTGACAGCGTGACAGTCAATTTGCACATTCCCTCTTTATTAGATAGGATTTATTTATTTCCTAGTGTCGGCATAGGTAGTTATCTAGTTATTAATAAAGAGGAAGAGCAAAGGGAATCAGACATTGACCTTAATAAATTAGGGAACTGAATCAAATACTACACTTAATAAACTGGAAAGCTGAATCACATGTTAGGAAGATTCCATTACACTCACTAGGAAGCTATAGCATTTACACACTCATTCACACGCTCCATGGGACCACCACCAAAGAGACTTAATCCTCCAAGCAGGCAGGAAAGCCTCCTGGGGAGTGCTGCCAGCCTGGTACTGGATTATCAGAGGAAGGAGGAGGGGAAATTCCTCTGCTGGGCACGTGAACAGTAGAGACCAGATGGCATACAGAACTTTTGGACATGCACAATGGAAGCTAAGACGGTGCCCGGGGAGATGCTTCTACTTTCAGGCATGAATCTATTCTAGGAAAATCTAGGAAAAGGATCATATTGGATAGGGATTGTGGACCGGGTAGGTCTAGGAAAGGAACTGATTAAGAGGAGGTCCCAAATGAAGCCTGGAAAGAATCAGGAATTGGGTGGGATGGTCTGAATGGTACCTTACTCCTTATGAGAACCAAGAAAAAATATGGAGGGCTATCAGGAGTCTAGGGGCAGCTCTGCTAGAGCCTGCCCACCCTCTACATCCCTGAGGGTATATGATTTCACTCAATAAAACTTTATCACTACGTTTGAACTCTCCACACCTGTGCCTTTTGAAATTCCTTTCTGGTAACACTGCAAAGAAGCCTACTTTTACCTGAACACTATTGCCTAGCATCATAGGCATAAATATCTGTTGTTGAGTGGCCATTTATTAAAATAATGCTTGTCTCCTGAAAGCTTATTGTCTTCCTTTTATAGTTTTTCCTAATGGCCAACAAGAATTGTTCCACAAATGAGATCACAAATTCATACACTTCTCAGATTTACTTTTTATTCTGACCCTATCAGTCATTTCTAAAGTCTTGCTGTCAGATTTTAACCAGACACCTATTAACCCTAAAACTGCTTATTTCATAAATGACTCCTGCTTTTATATTTCTCCATACCCAGTTTGGAGGTTTACTATTATTATTTTCATTCCTATTTTCCCAATATGATTCACAGCTTGGTCATTAACACTGATCACACATTGACCACAATTACTGTTGCAACTATTGCCTGTTTTCCTTAAATCTTACACCAACCAATTACTTGGCCTTTTCTCTTTACATAGAAAAGTAAAGTTAACACAATTAGATTCTATAAGTTTCCATCTCTAAACTTCAAATCTTATCCATGTTCTCCCCTACCTACTATATGGAAAACTATTCTTTTAGCTAATGAAAAAATACATATTAATGTAGGTACATATATATTTGGGTTCTATTTAATTATTTCCTACATCAATCTCTTAATCAGCATGAATTGATAGTTTTCTTGAACTTGAAATGCTTATCTTATATGCTAAATAATAGATATTTAATGTATAATTTTAATATAACTAACTGCTATTCATTATGTTAATCATATTTATTGAGTTCATACTAGTTGTCAAATATTTTTCCTACTGGAAATATAGCAGTAAAGCAGATACAACGCAGACACAATGCCTTCCTAATGGGAGGACAGAAACAACAACAAAGGTAGACTGTATACTATGTTAAAAGATGGTAAATACTACTAATGAAGAAAACAGAAAGGTACAAAGCTGAATAAGCAGTCCAGAAGTAAGGTTTATTGCAACTTTAAAAATGAAATTGGAAAAAAAAATCCAATTTATCATTTCATCAAGGAGAATACAATACTTGGGAATAAGGTTAACCAAGATATGAAGTGTTTATGCCCTGAAATCTATAAAAAATGACGAAAGAAATCAAAGAAGACACAAATAAATGGAAAGACATCCTATATGCATGAATTGGAAGAATTAATTTTGTTAAAATGTCCATACTAACCAAAGCAATTTACAGATTAAATGCTCTCCCTATCAAAATCTTAATGGCATTTTTTGTGGAAACAGATTTAAAACCCTAAAATAAATATAACAACACAAATGAGTGAGAATAGTCAAAGCAATCTTGAGAAAGAACAAAGGTGAAAGCATCACACTTTCTGATTTCAAAATATATAAAAAGCCACAGTAATTAAAACAGTAAGGTACTGGCATAAAGACCATGTAAACCAATGGAACAAAATGAAGAGCCTAGAAATAAACCTTCAGTGTAAGGTCAACTGATCTTTGACAAAGGTGCCAAGAACACTCATTGGGGAAAGGACATTTTCTTCAATAAATGGTGTTGGGAAAACAAAAAAAGAAAAGTGAAACTCTACCCCTCACACAAAAGTCAACTCAACATGGATTAAAGACTTAAAACTTAAGAGTTGAAACTATAAATCTTCTAAAAAGAAAACATAGGAGAAAAGTATAAAGACTTAAATTATTTTAATCATCAGAGATCCTCTAATCCTATATAACAAAAGGCTAATAATATGCACATCGACCGAAGAGCAGAAAGACAGGTCACTATGATGCGCAGTGACCACCAGGGGGCAGATTCTCAACGCAGGAACTGCCCCCTGGTGGTCAGGGCACTCCCACAGGGAGAGCGCTGCTCAGCCAGAAGCCCTGAGCCAGGCTCATGGCTGGCGAGCACAGGGGCAGTGGCAGGAGCCTCTCCCACCCTGCAGGGGGGCGGGCCTAAGCCAGCAGTCAGACAACCCAGGAGTGCTCCCAGACTGCAAGAGGGCACAGGCCGGGCTGAAGGACACTCCCCTCTCCCCGAGTGCACAAATTTTGTGCACTGGGCCTGTAGTCGAATTCATAAAAAGGGAGATATAGGATTTTCACCTTCTTTGTAATCTCATGATAATATACCCCCTAGTTGAATAAAAAATATTCCCCAGATATTAACAGTTATACATTAATATTGCATTGAAGGTTATCCTATTAACACATCAGAAATAGCCTATGCACCTGAAAACATATATAACTTGGCAATGAATCAATTTACACATTGTGTCCTTTACAACTCAGCTAATAATGAAAAATTCTTATAACAAATTGGGAGTTATTTGGCTTTAGAATTAAAAGTATAAGAAATCTGAATTTTTTAAAACCATTCAGAGTGATGTCAACTAGCCTAATATAGTCTACTATTTGATGTTGTTCCATGGAGTCTATTGAGATTAACATGTCCTGATTTAATTATATATTATCATAGGTTTCATATGAATTAAATATAATTCTTCATTAATATTTTTAGTTAAAATTATAAAAATAATAAGATAAAAATGTGCATAATTGCTAAACTAGAATGTTTTCTGAAAACTACTTAAATTGTTTTATTCTAATGACAGCAAACTAACTTTCAATATCAAAATAATTATAATAAAATTATATAATAATAGAATTTTGATCACTCACTATGCTAAGTAAGCCTTTCCAATATTCAATTATATGTGTTATTGTTCCATGGAAGTTACACATCTGCTTTAGTTACTTAGCTTTTATTTTGTTGCCTTAAAATTAATAAGTGCAATATTAAAAAATCAGATAAAAACACTTTTAAACTTGAAGCTGCCCTCCATTTGATGTTGCCTGAATGGATAAAATTTATACTCTTAAAGAATCATACACATTGAACATCAAACATAATATTGAAATATGCAAGGCAAAAGGAAGGGTAGCATCTTTCTCAGTCTCATGGGGAGTGGAGGGGAGTGAGAGAGAGGGAGAGGGAGAAAGGGAGAGGGAGAGGGAGAGGAAGAAAGGGAGGGAGGGAGAGAAGGAGGGGGAGGGAGGGGGAGAGAGAGAGAGAGAGAGAAAGAAATTGAGGACAATAGCTTGGATGCTTATTTTCATATATGAATGTTTTACAATAATTGTAAGTAATATGAAACTCCCTCATTACCAGACCAGTATTTTGTGTTTCCTGAAATAATTGGAACCATGGTCATAAATAGTATTTCATCTCTTGCCTGGCTTGTCTCCATGTGGAGACACAGGACAGGTACTCATAAAGCTCTAGGAAAGCTGAGCAGCAAACCTGCTTGGCAGAACCTCAAATTCTTTTTATTGTTGCTTGAAGAACTGAACCTTGATTTTAAAGCCATATTTGTGGCAAAGAGAGTTTAATCTATACCATTTAGAACTGTTTATTTTAATCTCATCCAAATATCATTTTATACTAAATTTTTATGTCCAAAATGTCAAACATTTCATTTTCATATGCTGTTTTGTTTTTGTGAATGGTAAAATAATTTCTTTAATGATTTTCTTTTTTTGCAAGAACTCCTGACATTTTGGTTTTCAGAAACCAAAGAAATATTTTGAAATATAAAGTTAAAATGTTTATCCTAGCCATATTATGCAGTATAATCTGATTAAAGTAGTGGTATATGTAAACCAGAACACGCAAGTATCATCCAGCAACTATTAATGTGTTAAAAATTATACTATTCAGCAATATCACACCATACTAAAGTTACTTGTTTCTTTGCAGGACCAAACAAACCTTGTAATTAAATTTGAGATGAATGAGAACAGAGATGTTTCAAGAATATTTTTCTCTGATTTTCCCTCCTACATTTATAAAGAAATATTATATTGTTTTGAAAAAAAAGTCTGAAAATTCCATTCAGAATGTATAAGTGAAGTTGAGGCATCTTTAAAGTTTCTTGTAGTTCTCTTTATTATTTTTTGGAAGAAAGCATGTAATCAATAATCTGTACTCCAACAGTTAAGATACAAATTTAATTATACTGATTTAAAGTATAAGTTCTGAATCCTTTTCTCAGCTCAGGATTTTGAAACTACTAAAACAATTAGCTCTTGTTTCAATATTTTCACATTCTCCTACACAACTTCTTTGAAAAAGCTTTTGAGGCTCACTCAAACTTTCTTGGCAGTCGACTGCCATTTTCCTCTAACTCTTATTTTATAGGTGTCAGCTGGCTTTTCCACCTGGTAAGGAACCAGTAAAATTCAGGAAGCATTTTTAGCCAAGTTCATCTCAGTCATTCATTAGCACTTGGAAATGTTTAGAAACCAAGATAAAATTAGTAAGGAAATGTTGCTAATGTTACAGGTTTTAAATACATAAACAAATAGTTGCTAATATTTGAATGAGAGGATGTGAAAGAAATTGTGATGAATGCATGGACAATCACGTTTTTTCTTATTTCTTTTACGGCATAGCTATTCAATTTAGCTTTAAGTGCTAATTTTAGAACTCCCTGGAAATAACTTTCTTTTTTAAAAATTGGAATACATATGTAGACTGGTACAAGTTTGATTAGGAAAAGGTGTTTGCATGTCATTTGCCCTTTAGCAAAGGCATCAGAATACACTTTCCATAGCAAAACTTAAATAATGGCTATTTAGTGAATATTGCTAAGTTCTTATTATGATTTGTATTTATTCTCTTCATTTTCTTCCTGCTTATTTATTCCTTCATTTTTTGATTGATCTTCCTGGTTCTCTCTTGTTGTTTTTTTGTCTTGTTTTGTTTTGTTTTGTTTTATGGTTTGTTGTTGTTGTTTTTTCTCTTGGCCTGTAACAAAAGTTGGTCTTATCTTCCTTGGCCCTGTTTTCCCCTCTACACACCTTTCCTAGACCACACTGTTCACACACTTACCTTTCTCTATGAGGAGTGCGGAACAGCTGGCCCACTGGTGCTATAAGGCCCTCGAAATCATTTGGTCTGGCCCTGCAAAGGCATTATGGGTGATTCAATGAGATGTTTGACCAAATACAGCAGGCTAATTTTTAAATTGATAATTTTGTATGTTGTTATAAATATCCAAATGGCCCTTGGCAGAAAAAAGGTTCCCCGCCCCTCCTGTAGGTTCTAAAGCTCCCATCCCAACTTCCAGCGTAAACTAGAGCTCCCATGAGCTCCAAGGTCCTTCCATATTTTCTTCATGCACCATAATTATTTCTAAATGAACTTCTTTCTCATTTTCCCCTCCTAATTAACTTCCCCTACATTCTCTTGGTCAAGGAAATTTTCTCTCCTCTTCTGGATTATCTAAAAAATCAGTGTGTGTTTGTTCACCTCTCCCTCAAAATACACACTTGTAACAATATTTCCATCATAACTTTACACAAACCAGAGCAGAAAGCGAGTTTAATTTTTCCTCAGTAAGATTCAGCTTAGGGAGAGGAGCTATTTGTTCAGTTTTGCATTTGGAACTCCTAACTCATAGCAGATAGTAAATGAAAAAGAAGTATTTGGGGAATAAATGGATAAATATATATATTTATCATCATCTGTACTGTTCTCACTCAGGCTTACTTCAGGCATGCTCAGTTAATAAAATGTCACATTTCCCCCCAAGTATTTGGGAAGCTAACAAAATTTTACAACACTAGAGATAAATGTTTTAGTTCATTTATTCTCTCAATGATTAGAATAACAAAAGAGCAGCAAGTCATTGTTACTGAGAAAAATATTATAACAATTATATTGAATTATAATTGGCATATAACAAACCGCACACAATAAAAATGTTCATTTGATGAACTTGACATAGTATACATCTGTGGAACTATCACCACATCAAATATTGAAAAAAATCCATTATCTTCAAGTTTCCTCAAGCCTTTTTGGAATCTATCCCTCTGGAAGCTTTCTGTGTCCACTCTCCCAGGCAACCACTGATATACTTTCTTTCATCATATGTTATTTCACATTTTCTAGAATTTAATATAAATGAAATGACATAGTATGTAGCCTCTTTTTAATGTGACTTATTCATTCAGTATAACTATGTTGATAGTCTATGTTATTTCATATAGCACTAGTTCATTTCTTTTGAATTTTTAATGAAATTTTGAATTTCATTGTAGGGATATACCTTGATTTGTTTACTCACATGTGATGGGACCTTTGGTATTTTGTGTGTGTGTGTGTGTGTGTGTGTGTGTGTGTGTGTGTGTGTGTGTGTGTTTAGTTTGGGACTCTTATAAATAAATATTCTATGACTTATTCAGGTAGATACCCAGAAGAGGGGTTGCTGGGTCATATGGTAATTCTATTCTTAATTTTTTGAGGAGCCTTCATAATGTTTTCCATAGTGGCTGTACTATTTTTAATTCCTACCACTCGACTGGGGCTGATGGGGGAGCCAGCCGGCTGGGGGGAGGGGCCATGGGAGGTTGACTGTGGGAGCACAATGACCACTGGGGCAGCTCCTGAATTGAGCATCTGCCCCCTGGTAGTCAGTGCACATCATAGCAACTGGTCAACCAGTTGTTCAGTTGTTCAGTTGTAATGGCCGCTTAGACTTTTATATATATAGATTGTCAGATTAAAACTGAATATTGGAAATAGATACTTTTCAAATTCATCTAATTTTCAACTTAAAATAATTTAATATAAAATAAACTTAACTATGATTTATTAGTAAAAAACATAAAACTATTTTCAGGTGATATAAGAATTTGGAATAGGAATCAAAATCTATACATATAACATTTTTTAGTATGTTTCCTTGAATAATGCACATCAGTTCATTAGATTATTAAAAGTATGTATTGGCCATCATATAGTTGGGACCATTTTTGTGTAAATCTATTGATGCAAACATGTATGCAATTCTGTTGAGTGGGTACACAGAAAAAAATTTCTGAGTCAGAGGAAATGTATATTCAGCTTTAGTAGATTCTGCCAAACAATTTTACCAATTGATTGTTCTGGAAATAAATGCTGAGTAAATACAACCCCGGCATATCCTAAAGGGGTTCAAGGGGAAAGCAGAAAAGTGAACAGCAATTTCAAAGTCCATTGATAAGCACTACAATAGATGTTTATAACAGAGTGCCAAGTACACAATGTGTGGCTATATACACATATACACAAAAATATTTACTGAAATTTGTGAAATAATAACATATTATTCTTATCATCTTAGACTATTACTTCTCTGTGTTTTAAAAAAACTGAAATCTGAAACTTAAACTCTTGACTCCCATGGGAAAAAGGAAGAATTTAGTTTTATATAGGAATTTGCCAAACAATGCCCTACATGCCATTTGCTTGAAATGTACAACAGTAACCTTAGTTCAAGTTGATTTCAGATGTTCAGCCTTATTGAATTATTTTCAGTTTTTTAAAGTGCTAAGGTCTTTCTTGACCCTCTGTCTGATTTAGATACCAATTCTGTGAGCATCCCTGATTATAGAAATTATCATTCTCTTCTTGTCAGAACAACACTCTGTGTCAGGAGTCAGCATGTGCTAATTGCAGAAAACATCTCCTGACCCAGTCATCTATCTGTCTCTGACACACCTTGAGAAAATAGCTGTGGGCGTGAATATTAAAAAGACAAATTGCTGACACTATAAACCTTGCAACATAAGCATTTTTTCCTATGTAATAACTCTTAATGAAAGTTATACTTGAAAAATCACCTCAGCCATATTGTAAAAAACCACCAAGACTTAGAAAATCAGCAATACCTGAAGGTGATGAGTAGGACACTCCAGGCAGCAGGGAACAGCCACAGTGGTTACAAATCATATTTCTTCGAGCTGCTTCGACTGTCTGGAACTCAGCCAAGGATGTCAGGCCTCTGTTTTAGTACCGGTAACAAGGAGAGACTAGATGCATCCCAGTCTAAGAACAAGGGTTGTTCAGAGGTCAGTGGTTCCAGAGATCTGCAGCGAGGAACACATCTGAATATCACCATCAAAAACCCCAAGCAAACATGAGGAGTACTAATTCAAGAAACAAAGTACAGAGCCTCAGCCATGAAGGCTAAGTATTCCCAACACCTTTCAATGTCGTAACATTGTATTTACTTGACACATATTTGATGAATAACAGAATGAATAAATTCCTAGTGAAAGAACAATAAAAAATCTGTGACAGAGTAACTGCCAACTTGAATAAATTAAAGTGGAGGTGGAAGAAATATATTGGAATTGTATGTATATAAGGTGTGTGTGTGTGTGTGTGTGTGTGTGTGTGTGTGTGTGTGTACAGAAAATCACTTTGCAAATAAACTCATTGTATTAGTGCTGGAAGGCCCTTTGAAGCCATCTAGTGTAGCTCATGTCATGGATCTGATTCCCAAAGAGGAAGGTGCCTTGTCCGAAGCCACAGAACTATCAAGTGCTAAAATGATGAGTTGAGTTAAAAATTTTGAGTTTTTAGTTCAGTTCTTTTTTTCCAGCTAGACAATGATGGTTCCCTGGGGAATATAATAGCATGTACTAGGGAATTTAATATGTTGGTATTTTAATATATATTTACATCTGGATATATAATAGAAATTTAGGGGAAAATAAAATATACTGAGAGAAGAAAGTAAAGGTTCATTATAATAGTGAATAAAAGTCTTTAAGAATCTATTATGACAACAATTAAAATGTGTTTGAGTTACTGGACCTAAAAGTTAATAGATTTATTATTAATATATTCTCTTTATAAAGACTAAAGATAATTTGTAAAAAATATGTATTTCCAATTTAATCTTATAGCAAAATGAAATATATTTAGTATCCACACCATATGCTCACCATTTATATATCATATTAAAATATAATTTTCATTTTTTCATAATGTATTTTTTAAAGTAGAGGATTTCTACATTACAAACATTTTTTAAGTACTAGTTTTCACATTAGCTCAGTTTGGACATGACATAGCCTGGGTCCCCTAAAAAATGGTCTGAAGCAAATCTTATGTGCAAAGGCCATAATGGAAGGTGCAATTCCACAGCAGCAAGAGTGAAGTTAAAATGAAAGTAAGACAAGAAAGGAGGGAGAGTAAATATAAGTTGGTGGTTGTTATTGCTGAGCTGGTTAAGGCTTCACAAGAAAACCAGATGACTGCTCAGACATGGGGGAAACCATCCAGATAGGTCATGCCAGCCTCGATGAAGGGCTTCTAAATAGTCTGGGTGGAGGAAGGGAAAGACATTTATCTGTCAGCTCCTTCTGCCTTTCATCTGTCACTGATCATATTTCCCTCCTTAGAGCATGAAAGCCCCAGCACTTCAAGTTCAAGCTCATACCTAAGGCAGCTCTTCATTTGACCCTGAAAGTGATGGAAGGAGTTCAAAACTCTTCTAAAGCTCTTTCATGAACAACTTTAGTTAGGGTTTCAAACACAACTGGAATAATGGATGCTTTTCACCAGCTCCCATGGCTATCCCAGAGAAAGAAGAGACAGAAGTGTTAAGAAATAAGGTAATGCTCAGAGAGTAAACGGCCAAAAAAATGTGGAGAAGGGAAAAACTTGTCTAGTCAGAGTAGATAACATTTTATACAGATGAGAAAATTGTGACATTCGATTAGTCCAAGATCAAATAGCTAGAAAATCATTAGCACCAGGGCCTGAACCCAAACGCTTCTAACACCACAGCCAGTGCTCTTAACTGTACAAAAAACTGGCTCTAGTTTAGCTTTAATAGCATGCAGTGTAAAACAGTAAATGTTTATGGAGCACTTTCCATATGCCCAACAAATTATGAGAAGTTATAAAAAAGTTACAAGGGAGAATAAATGTAAAAATAATTCTAAAGTAATTATCTGGAATATAATTCATAGGAGATCAAAGAAACATTAAAATCACTTCACATTGTTTGGTGTGAGAAATATAGTCATGGATAAAATGAATTAACTTTAAAGAATTTGAGTTATTAAGAAATGGGTAAAAGCATATGCATGCATGTGAAAAGTAGTATGCTTTCAAAATGCAAAATGCAAGTTGTAGAACAATCTCTCTCTTTTTAAAACTGATTTCAGAGAGGAAGGGAAAGGTAGAAATGGATAGAAACTTCAATGATGAAGAAGAATCACTGATCAGCTGCCCTCTGCATGACCCCACTGGGGATTGAGCCCCCAACCCAGGCATGTGCCCTGACTGGGAATCGACCTCCTGGTCCATAGGTCTATGCTCAACCACTGAGCCATGCTGGCCAGACTAGACCAATCTTTTAACAGTTTCTATTTAAGAAGAAAATATGAAGCACAAAAACAGGTCAGACTGAATCACACAAAAGAGCAAGAAGAAGGGTGAAGGCAAAACTGCAGTTTTTATATTATAGACTTTTGTACTATTCATTTTTTAAAATTAAATCTTTATTGCTCAGATTATTACAGTTGTTCCTCTTTTTCCCCCCCATAACTCCCTCCACCTGTTCCCACCCCACCCTCTGCCCTCACCCCCCGGCCCCTGCACTGTCCTCATCCATAGGTGTACAATTTTGTACAGTCTCTTCCCGCACCACCCACACCCCTTTTCCCCCACCCCCCAAGAACAGTCAGTCCACTCCCTTTCTATGACCCTGATTCTATTATAATCACCAGTTTATTCTGTTCATCAGATTATTTATTCACTTGATTTTTAGATTCACTTGTTGATAGATGTGTATTTGTTGTTCATAATTTGTATCTTTACCTTCTTCTTCTTCTTCCTCTTCTTAAAGGATACCTTTCAGCATTTCATATAATACTGCTTTGGTGATGAACACCTTTAGCTTTTTCTTATCTGCGAAGCTCTTTATCTGACCTTCAATTCTGAATGATAGCTTTGCTGGGTAAAGTAATCTTGGTTGTAGGTTCTTGGTATTCATCACTTTGAATATTTCTTGCCACTCCCTTCTGGCCTGCATAATTTCTGTTGAGAAATCGGCTGACAGTTGTATGGGTACTCCCTTGTAGGTAATTGACTTCTTTCTCTTGCTGCTTTTAAGATTCTCTCTTTGTCTTTTGCTCTTGGTATTTTAATTATGATGTGTCTTGGTGTGGTCCTCTTTGGATTCCTTTTGTTTGGGGTTCTCTGCGCTTCCTGGACTTGTAAGTCTATTTCTTGCACCAGGTAGGGGAAGTTTTCTGTCATTATTTCTTCAAATAGGTTTTCAATATCTTGCTCTCTCTCTTCTTCTGGCACCCCTATAATTCAGATGTTGGTACGCTTGAAGCTGTCCCAGAGGCTCCTTACACTATCTTCATATTTTTGGATTATGTTTTCTTTTTGTTTTTCCAGTTGGGTGTTTTTTGCTTCTTCGTATTTCAAATCTTTGACTTGATTCTTGCGATCCTCTAGTCTGCTGTTGGAACTCTGCATAATATTCTTTATTTCAGTCAGTGTATGCTTAATTTCTAGTTGGTCGTTTTTCATAACCTCGAGAGTCTCACTAGATTTCTTGAGGGTCTCACTAAATTTATCGGCGGTTTCTAGAAAATTCTTGAAAAACCTTATAAGTGTGGTTTTGAACTCTATATCCAGTAGTTTGCTGTCCTCCATTTCTGTCATTTGATACCTGTTTCTTTGTTTCCACATTTTTTATGCTTCCCTGTGTTGACAGAGTGGCTTTCTGTGCTAGGTGTCCTATAGGGCCCAGTGGCTCAGCCTCCCCAATTACCTGAGGTGGACACTCTTGGTGCACCCCTTTGTGGTCTTTGTGCACAGTCTTGTTGTAGTGAAGCCTTGATTGTTTTAGGTATCACTGGGAGGAATTGACCTCCAGGCCAACTGGCTGTAAGAATCAGTTGTGTCTCCAGTGGGAGAACTTCTGTGCTGGAGACACCCTTCTGGGGCAAGACTTGCTTCAGTTGGGCTTTGGTGCTCACTGAGTCTTCCCCCTGAGGGTGTGCCTTATGGATCTGAGGAGTTGTAATCTGGATGGCCCCACTCTGACCACTGGGTACACTGGCTCTTGGGTCTCTAAGGAGGTGCTAATTTAGCCTCTGCCTGAGGCTACCCAGCAGGTGCTATGGAGAGATCTGCAGATTCCTCTTCTTCGTGTGAGGATTGGAGGTTCCCAGATGAGGCCCAGCTGTGAAGCAATGCAAGCTGCTGTGGGGCCTTTGGCCTTCTTTTGGAAGTTTTGGGTCTCTCTGACCCAGCTGCAGTTTGATAGGTAATTTTCAGATTGCAAAGGGCCAGCTTGGGTGGGGCAGGGTCTCAGGGGATCAACAGGGCGGAGCAAACAGCTATGGCTGATCCTCAGTCCTACCCTAAGAGGCCCCGAGTCTCAGTGTCCCAGTAATCACCGCAAGCAACTCTGAGAGAAAGCCGCCCTCGAGTTCTGACCAATGCCAGACAGTCCAGTTTCTTTCCATATGAGTCTGGGTCCCCAGAGACTCGCCCGGAACTGGAGTTCAGAGCAGTCGGGAGCTTGAGACTCCCTCCCGATTGAAAAAGACAACCGTGTCCTCAATTGCCAGCCCTTTCCACGTGTGCCTCCGTACCTCTGCACTTTACTTCCGCAGCTCCTCTGAGTCTCAGTGTGCTTTTCTCTTTCCTTATAGTTGTAGAATTTCCACTCAGCCAGCCTTCCTGTGGTTCTGTATACTATTCCTTTTTAAAATAAACATTTCAAATAGTTGCAATAAAATTATATATTTGTGTTTTGATTTAAAAATTGAATATGCATTAAAATTATAAAGCTATTTTCAATTTGAAAAAAGCAAATCTTTGTACATTAATGGGTCTGTTCACTGGGTGATTTACATTTTAAAAAGTATGGAATCTCATTTCTCTCTTCTTGTTCTGAAATAGATTTTTTGAAAAGATAAGTGACCTACATGTCTTATCTTTCTTCAATTTAACCTTTCTCAATTTTATTCAGTAAGTCTATCATTACATATTTATACTTTCTAAATTTAGAAAGTTTAAATGTGTTAGAGAAATCACCACAAACCTAAGATGCAACACAGCAAAATAACCAGGTTCTACTCAGAGGAAAGTCTGCTTTTTGCAATATCTGAATTTGTATTTCCTAGGCTAAATCAAATTAGGTAGCACAACAAGAGCATGCAATTCCTAGGACAAAATCTCTCAGTCTGGTACCTGCTTTTGTCCACCAAGGAAGCAGTGGGGTAATGGAGGTACCCCAAGATCAACAACACAGGGAGCACAGCAGTTCAAGGTTGACTCTCCTCACCTAGAACACACTTCAGTAGCTGAGCTCTCCTTCCAGAAACCCTGATGGAATGTGGTCCAGTTCACTTCCAGTGACTCCTGCAGGCTTCTTTGCTCTTAGAAGGTTGGCATCGATCATTTCCTCTCCACAGCTAGCACAGTCCAGGGGAGTTCATTTGCGCTTGGAAGGGCAGAAGAGGGGCAGGCACAGTTTTCGCTAGTGTTACAATCAGCTATGGTTGTTCTCAGGCCCAAGTGCACCTGGGTTCCTAATTTCTGATTACACAAATAGCCTTTTCTTCACAGCACCATCACATGATTAGAGCCAGGTAGCATGACAGGAAGATAGTCCCACATAAGCTCCTTAAAGTGATCAGAGCTAGCTCTGCCTTACACCAGTCTATGCTCAGACCCTAAAAACCCTGATAAGTGATTCAGTGTCCTTCCCTCAAAGAGAGATGCCCCGTGGGGTCTTCCTTTTCTTCCTGTGTGATTAGGCAGCACCAATTCAGCACAGTAGAAATAAAATAATCAAGTGAAAATTCAAAGAGAAAAGGTGGAGATACATGCACATCTCCTTTCTACTGAAGTCCTTCTGGCCCCTGTGCAAAATTTCTCACTACTTTTCCAGCTTTCTCAAAATTCTACCAGACCAGTGGATGTGAAAAATGCATATCAAGACTATTTTTTGTCTATCTAGCGTATAGCCCAAATTTTGGCCTTACACAAAACAAAATACTGAAATAATAACATGATTCTTCAATGATAATGGAGCATGTCCTTTAAAATTGCATAATTAAGGGATCACCAAAGTTTTTCTTCTCAGAAAGTAAGTTTTGTACCAAGTTATCTTGTAGTAATTCCTCTGAAAATAGAATCAGCCAGAGACTACTACATGTACATTTTTTTTTCTTTTCTTTGTAAACATACTACCACTTTATTTTCCTATGATTTACTGAAAAATTCTGAGAGGAATGAAGAGTGAATGCATCTGAAAGATATGAACAGGAAGCAAAGTGTAAGAGCAACACAAGCTTTGGAATCACACAGCCTTAGCCTCTGCTTTCCAGGCCTGCCACACACTAGCTATCTGCTTAACTTGCACAAGCTTCCGCCTATTAAGCTGCTAAAAACAAACAAACAAAAAACCTTACAGTTTTATCTAAGGATTAGGAAAACATATGCAAAGCACATGATCAGAATTCAAATTGTAACTATTATCATTATATGATCCCAAGGTAATATGCAAACAGGTAGTCCAACTGATGCTTGTTGTAATAACTTAGTTATTATTTAATACAGATAGGCCATTGATGCAGCTTTGCAAAAAGGCTTCATTTAAAACTCTCAAGTCTGTTCCCCATAGATTCAAGGGACTGGACAAAGGCAGTATAGATGAATGCCCTACTGGTCTGAGTGACTTGAGAAAATGCTTGCCCATCAACCACACCTGGAAACAGGTAATTGGCCAGGATGGGCATGACCACTGCAAGCCTGCAAAATTTAAATATATAAACTTCCAGGTACACAAAGGAGCCACTCTCTTTAGGCTCCAGGGCACCTGACTCCTGTGATTCCTATTGCAGGAGCATGCTTCCCTCTGCTCACACGGCACATGGCCATGTTGGGCTCCACATATGGACTGATGGACTTTAATCAGGCCTGCATGCTGAAACACACCCAGCTGCAACATGGAATGGGAACTCTGGATACTGGCTTCGTTTCTAGCTTTGCTGTATTCCCAGCTAGCCCCTCTTTCAGGACTGGCTTGGGGGAAATTCAACATTACAACCTAAGGCGTGTAACTTCACGCAAATAAAATCTTCCACTTTCCATCCTCTTGTGGGGGCTTCAGAAAATGCTTCTTTCAGCAGGGCCCCTAAGAACCTCCACCTCACTCCCAGGAGGGACCAGGGAATTTAATTATCCGGTAAGAAAACCCACAGGTAAACATTTTCAATGGCTCTTTTAAATTATTCCTTATAATCATATACCTGGAATTGCACTTATAAATCTAGATTTTACCTTTATATTTAGTTTTCTTAGTATATATAGTTTCTTTCTTAATACTCCTTATGAATATATAGTATATAGTCCTGAGAACATCAAGAGTAATTTTTACATAGCAAAATTTAGAACATAATTTATTAAATAAATCAATTTAGGAAAACAGGTAATAATCATTAATTCATTCATGTAACAAATATTTATGAAGTACCTATATCTGACTGATATTACACAAAGTATTAAAGCAGAACACACTATTAAATATTAAAGTGTATTAAAGAACACACTGCTAAAGGAAAATATAACACAATTTAAAAGTAACATGAAAATGATTTTTCCCCCATACCAATTTTATGCTTGAACACATATAATTTAAACAGGCAGGAGCATTCACCTTGAACTCTGACTTTACCAAGAATAAAGAACAAATTAGATTAGAGAAATTAGAAAATAAGAAGCTGTCTGAGTTGATCAGAATTTGTGTCTACTACAGTGGTTTCATGACATCTCAAGGAAGAAATAAGTGTTAATTCACAACTCACCTATTTTCTCTCTTTCTCAATCATGCAGGGCTTATATATCTGATTAAAGTGCTTTTGAAAATATAAATGTATTCTTAAATAACTAAAGAATATATATTTTAAAATATCTAACCGCATACAAATATTTTTAATAACGCTTTAACCAATCTCTCTTGGAAAATTTACCACCCATTAAAGAGAGCATTCAAATCAAGAATTGAAAGTGTTTTGACATTGAAATAAATGATTCCACAATGGTGATTTAAAGAAGCTCCTTAATTTAATAACTTAATCTAAAAGTATTTGTGTAAATTTGAAAATTCTCAGAACTATACTGCGGTCACTCTTGGTATACAGACCAGTCACTTTCAATTCCACATTCCACATGCTCTGACATAGCCTTACAAATAATTGAGAGTTGTAATTCTGAAATAAAATTAAAAAGGCTCCAGAGATGGCAATAGTGCAATTAGAAAATGACCTACTATATAATTCAAATACATCTTAATCATTTTTCACTGGTGGAGTATAAAACCTTTGAGATGAGAATTAGTAAATCTTTCTCTAGGTCCCTTTCTGACACGAAGCGATGACCTTGGGCAAATTGTGCAAACCCTCTTCGTGTATATTCCCATCAGTGAGATACACATGTTGAGCAAAATGCTCCATGATCACCTTTATCCATCTTGGATTCTTTCATTTTTGCATGGGACCTCTAACACTTTTTGTTATGGAGTTGGTTGTTGTTATGTGGTTTCAAAAGATACTTATTAAACTTTGTAAAAGTCAAGTCCTTGGTTGTCATTTGTTTTTGAAAAATTTATGACAATATATGAAATTCAATGAAGAGAATTCCTCTCTCAGTCTCTAAATCTCTATCTGCATATACACCTAAATATTGTGCTTTTGCACATTTCCATGTGTGTATATACAAATGTACTGTATATATGTAAAATAATACATGTATACCTGTACACATGCATACCATTATTGGATTTAACTACAAATTAATAAACGCTCATTATAACAAGTCAGTGAATAGAGTTGTGAAAATGTTTATATTGAGACCTCAGACATCCCCTCTTTTTAATTTCTACCCTGATCAAGTAATCAAGGCTAATAACTTGATGTATATTTCTCCATATTTTTTCTATCTTCATTAGCATATAGAGCATGTATTTGTATTCATAGAGATGTTTTTTCTTTCTCCCTTCTTTTCCTCTTCGTTCTTTCCTTTTTACCCCTCCCTTTTCTTCTCTTTAATTCATTATTTATTCCTTTATTTTCACATAAATAATCTAATATACACTTTATTTTACTAATTCTGGGTTATAACCCATTAGCAATTTGTGAAATTAATTTAATCATCATTACCAACATTGTAAAACTAAACATTCAAAACAATTAAGCTGAATGAAATAAATTAAAGACAAATGCCATACAAACCATATAATCTTTCTTATATGTGGAATTTAAAAAGAGAAATATTGCCCTGACCGGTTTGGCTCAGTGGATAGAGCGTCGGCCTGCGGATTGAAAGGTCCCAGGTTCGATTCCGGCCAAGGGCATGTACCTTGGTTGCGGGCACCTCCCCAGTAGGAGGTGTGCAAGAGGCAGCTGATCGATGTTTCTCTCTCATCGATGTTTCTAACTCTCTATCCCTCTCTCTTCCTCTCTGTGAAAAATCAATAAAATATATTTTAGAAAAAAAAAAAGAGAGAAATAAAGACTCATAGATACATACAGGGAGCATATTGGTGGTTGCCAGAGATGGGGGTTTAGGAGATCTGATGAACTGCTTTAGTTTTTGTTTTGTTTAAATAATTGAATTTAAGGCGAACCGGTTTGGCTCAGTGGATAGAGCATTGGCCTGTGGACTCAAGAGTCCCAGGTTCGATTCCGGTCAAGAGCATGTACCTTGGTTGCGGGCACATCCCCACTGGGGGGCGTGCAGGAGGCAGCTGATCGATCTCTCATTGATGTTTCTAACTCTCTATCCCTCTCCCTTCTTCTCTGTAAAAAATCAATAAAATATATTTTAATAAATAAATAAATAAATAAATAAATAGAATTTAAAAATAAACACATATTAGAGTATATGGCAAATAACAAACTGCTGTAAGAGAATTTCATTTCATCAAACTTTTACTTCCATCTATATATTTTAAAATATGTATGTGTGAGTTTATATACATATGCAGAAGTGTGTGTGCTTGAAACATGTTTGCATGTGAGTATAGATTTTGAATTATTATAAAATAAATTTCTTATGCTGTGTAATAACAGAGAAAGTGATGAAAGCTTTCCTTGGCAAAATGTTGTTTTGCTTCTGGTTTGCACACCATTGAAATAAAGTTGATTAGCACATTATTTATTATTTAAAATTTATAGAGTGCAAATAAATTAGCTAAATCAGGCTGAGCGGCAGACTTGTCCTTGCATAGTACTGTATCATATTAATTAAATTATTTGTAAAGTAGCTTCTATGTCTGAAATGAAAATGCTTCGGGCATATGTCAAGTACTTGTCTTGAGAGTATTATTAACCTAGGACCCCGTGAATGTTATTTTAAGCATATCACAGAAAAGAGGATAGGGAAAAAGAAATAACAGAATAACAGAATGAAAATAATATAATTCACATAATATGAATGATTTTTAATTTTGCTTTGCCAACATCAAATGGCAAATATCTAATGTGATTAATGAGTCTAGTCACATTAGATAGTTTTATAACTTAAACTTTAGTAGGAATTCAGAACCAATAAAAAAACCTTCTAACTTTAAGTAACTCACTTATAAACTTCAACAAATACGAAAGAATGAACTTTTCATAAATGCACTTGATAAACCTAAAAAAGATCTGTACCTAATGAACAAAATGAACTGCTGAACAGAATGGAATCAGAGCATGGATACATGGGACAGACTGGCCAGAGCCTGAGGGTGGGGTGTGGGTAACAGAAAACAAACAAACAAACATCCCTTTCTATCTATCTATCTACCTAAGTGAATCTTCATATATACAATATATAAATATAATATCTATGTTTACTATACATACTTACCCCATCAATAACGACATACCCACTGTACACACAAACTTAGATTTAGCTGTACTCACTTTTTATCCCACTTAAATCATCAAGTAGGAGCAAAAATATTTCCTTACTCATAGCCAAAGCCATTTAAAAAGTTCAGAGATTTTATTAGATATTTTTGAAAATCTGAACTTCTTAGGAAGAAACTGGTATGTGCTGTGGTCTTAATGTAAGACTAAAATTAAACTTGTACCTGTATGGTGGTGATTTGAAGAGATGAGAAATGAATGATACCCTGATTCCTTATTTCAAGGACTCACATTCTTGGAATACAATTAATAATTTTCTATCTCTAGGGATCATGATTCAGATAAAATGTGCCTAGAACAGCATGCAAAGTTTGGAAAAGAAAGTTACCAGAAATATTGTAACAGAAAACATAGGACTGCCTGCCAGCTGCACTGGTCTCAAAACTTGGCTTAGTGAGTGATGAAAAGTACTCCCCAATTGCATTGTGGAAAAAAAAAAAAAGAAGAAAAGTAATATTCAGACAGACACACAAATTGGAATCAGCCCCCAAACCCAGGATATGAATACAATTAGGTCAAAGGTAATAGAGATACCATTCATTCATATCCTCACTTCTCCCAAGTCTAGGCTCAGATGTCATGTTTTCAGTGAGCCATCCTCTTTCTCTTCTGAAAACAACTCTTTCCTACATTCCTTTTACTTCGGCTCTTTGCCAAATTTAAATTTATAAAGCCTATTTATTTGCTTATATGATTATTATTGGTCTACATGAGTAGAATAAAATTTTTAAGTAGATAGGGATTGGCCTGTCTAGTTTACTGTACTATCACCAACATCTGGGACACAGTAGATGCTTAATAAATGCTTTTATAATAAAAGGTACTAAACCATTTAATTACAAAATCAGAAACTTAGAAGTTATTTGGACTTTTCAATTTTACCCTTCTCATTTCTACATCAAATTTATCACTTTATTGTCTGAACTAAACAATGCCTCCCTTATCTTTGCCTTCTTTTCTAGCCCTAAATTCACTACCTTGATTCTAAGTCTTCCTATGAATCAATACCATTTGGCTGCTAATTTGCTATGGCCATTTAGTAAAGAGCTTTGACTATGATTTTATGCTCTCAATCATCCGCTTGAGTCAAATATATTTAAATGTGTTTCAACTGTTCAGAATTTATTTAAAACCTAAAACATTCAAGTTATGTAGCAATAAAAAAAACAAGTTTTTATTTCTTATACTAGAGGCCTGGTGCACAAAAAATTGTGCACTTGGAGGAGGTCCCTCAGCCCAGCCTATGCCCTCTTGAAGTCTGGGACCCCTCAGAGGATGTCCACCTGCTGGCTTAGGCCTGCTCCCTGGGGGAACAGGCCCAAGCTGGCAGTCAGACATCACTCTGGCAGTCCGGCAGCCCTTGGGGGATGTCCATTTTCCAGCAGGGAGCAGACCTAAGCTGCAGTCAGACATCCTTAGTGCTGCTGCGGAGGCAGGAGAGGCTCCCGCCACCACCGCTATGCTGGCAGCCATCAGCCTGGCTTGTGGCTGAGCAGAGCTCCCCCGATGTGAGAGCGCCCTGACCACCAGAGGGCAGCTCCTGCATTGAGCGCTGCTCCCTGGTGATCAGTGTGTGTCATAGTGACCAGTCATTCCCAGTCATTCTGCTGATAGGGTCAATTTGCATATTACCCTTTTATTATATAGGATAGAGGCCTGGTGCACGGGTGGGGGTCAGCCGGTTTGCCCTGAAGGGTGTCCCGGATCAGGGTGGGAGTCCCGCTGGGGTACCTGGCCAGCCTGGGTGAGGGGCTGATGGGTGTTTGCAGGCTGGTCACACCCCCTTCAGAGTGGGGGTCCCCACTAGAGTGCCTGGCCAGCCTGGGTGAGGGGCTGATGGTTGTTTGCAGCTGGTCACACCCCCTTCAGGGTGAGGGTCCCCACTGGGGTGCCTGGCCAGCCTGGGTGAGGGGCTGATGGCTGTTTGCAGGCTGGTCAAGAACCCCCCAGTGGGGACCCTCACCCCATGGAGGTTTTGGCTAGCCTGGGTGAGGGGCTGATGGCTGTTTTCAGGCTGGCCACACCCTCTTTAGGGTGGGGGATCCCCACTGGGGTGCCTGGCCAGTCTGGGTGAGGGGCTGAGGGCTGTTTTCAGGCTGGCCAAGCCCCTTTGTGACAGAAGCTCCCAGCCTCTCCTTTTTTTCTTCTTTTTTTTATTCTGGGATTTATTTACCTTCTATAATTGAAACTTTGAAGCCTTGAGAGGAGGTCAGAGCCAGCCAGGGAAGGCAGGAGGGAAGCTTGGTTTCCTCCATCACCAGGGGCAACCCAAGGCTCCAGCTCCATGGCCACGGCCGGCTGAAAGCAGGTATCTGGGGTTTATTTATCTTCTATAATTGAAACTTTGTTGCTTTGAGTGGAGCTCAGAGCGCCGCGGGAAGCTGGACTTCCTCCATCAGTGGGGCAACCAAGCCTCCTGCTTGCTCCAACTCCGTGGCTGCCGGCCGCCATCTTGGTTGGGTTAATTTGCATATAGTCGCTCTGATTGGCTGGTGGGCGTGGCTTAAGGCATAGCGAAGTTACCGTCAATTTGCATGTTTGTCTTTTATTAGTGTAGATATTGATATGAAACATAAATATTAAATGAATGTGGTAAGTTTGAGGGCTTTTTGATATGGTCATAAAAAGCATTCCTGATCAATGAGATGAAACAAGATGGGAAAAGGGGTGTAAGTGCCCCTCTCTCTCTCTCTCTCTCTCTCTCTCTCTCTCTCTCTCTCTCTCTGTCATAAATTATATGCGAGCCTAGTCCAAATGACCCCATCATCAAATGCACTGTGTTAAGAATGCCTCATCAAAATGTAATGTATCTCTTCTCAAGAAGTCACTCTTAGAGTAAGTTCTAACTAACTTCTACTAGTCTTTCTGCAAATGTGACCAGTCTTTAATTACTTCCCTACTAGAATGACATAACTAAATGGAAAATCTGAATATGTTGTTCTTATGCTGAAAATCTTTCTGTAGTTCTGTAGATAAAGCTAAAATGTTTAGCAGATATTTCATAGTTGACCATCATGAAGCCTGTACATTCCTATCTAATATTTTCTCCTACTGTTTCCCTACAAAGATGTCTAGTCATAAATAAGTTCCCTCTATTTCCTGAATGAACCACGCTGCTTTATGCTTTCATTGGTGGTGGAGTCAGTCACTTTACTCATAGTAGATGCAGAAGGTTGAACAATCAAATTTCAAACTTCTGCAGAAAGAGGGACTATTAATGGGCAATGCAATGACATCCATACATCCTTGCAGTTGGATATCTGTTTTCAGGTCAATAATCTGAAAATTACTGTTTTATCTCACAAAACAGCCCTCCCCCAATTTAGCAAAGCATAAAGCAGACAAAAAAGGAAATCAGGTAACAGACAATGTTCAAAGGAGACATAACTATGGGTCCATATAAAATGACAGAAACAATTTCTAGTGGAATAAATAATAGGTGGCAACATTTAACAGAATGTATTAAAAAAAAAGCATGTTTTAATTGTATTAGGTGATGTTTCTGTATATAAAAATCAAATATTTAATAACATCCCATAAACACAAGTTTTCTAAAATTAGGAATCAGGTCTGACAGGATAAATTGATTATTCCAGCACAGAACTGAATAGACAGAGAAAGAAGTGAGAATGAGGAAAGTGGAGCGCAACACAGAAATAAGACAGTATGAGAAATTAGTAGATGAGAAATTGAAATTAGTATATTTGGACTTGGCAACCTGTTTTCATTATTCCTAGTAGAGAAAAAATTGGAAGACCATTGTACATGTTTTATAGTTGTTTAATATAACTATGTTAGTAAACTTTTGTATAACCATATTTAATTATAATTCTTTTGAACAGGGACATTAATTTTTAGTAGTTTTTATTTATTGTTGTTAGTCTTTAAAAATCCTTAACTAAAGAATTTATTAACTCCAAGTTTACTCCAGGTATATTTTTCATTAATTATTCTAGTGCTCTGAGTCACAAACAAGGAAGTGACAATCCCTCTTAAAAAATGTTGTCTTAGCAAAGTGCATTATCTATTTATTCTACTTAGCACTTCTACATGTTTCATTTACTGGAAATGGCCTCTTGTTCTTTGCTTGGTGAACTGTCATTCCTTCTTTTGAACCATATCAAGCAGCATTTGGTCCTCTGTGAAGGCTCTGTTCACTATCTTCAAAACTCTTCTCCAGAATGTGCCATCAGTTTTTGTTGTGCATACTCAATTATAGCACTTAAATCATAGTAATGTTATCTTATGCTCACTTGTAATTTCTCTCATTAGATAAAGCACTTTGAAGTCAGACAAAAAAAAACAGTGATTTACTTATAATAAGCACATGACACACAAATATATGAAAGATGAGTGGAAAGAACAAATATAGAAAGAAGAATAAAAGAAGAGGAGAGAGAAAGTGTTAAAATAAAAGAGAGGTAAGAGAGTATAAATGTTTTATATCTTAAACCACCTCAAAAGTCTTCCTTTTAAGTAGTATAGATAAAATTATGTAGTGCAAATAAAGGTGAAAAATGGAAATTCAATAATTTACCTTTCAAGTCAACTTTTCTCCCTAAATGAAACAAAATATAAAAGCATCTTCTGTTTTCTTTTCTTTTTTAAAAAAGATATATTTTTAATGATATCAGAGAGGAATTGAGAAGGAGAGATGGAAACATCAATGATGAGAGATAATCATTCATCAACTGCCTCCTGCACGCCCCACACTGGGGATCGAGCCCATAGCTTGAGCATGTGCCCTGACTATGAATCGAACCGTCACCTCCTGAGCCACACCAGCCAAGCTAAGTTTCTTCTTTTTTCTTTATTGATTTTTGAGAGAGAGAGAGAGAGAGAGAGAGAGAGAGAGAGAGAGAGAGAGAGAGATCTAGACATCACGGTTTCCTCCTGACCGGGGATCGAAGCTGCAACCTGGGTATGTGCCCTGACCAGGAATTGAACCTTCCACTTTTTGGTGTATGGATGACTCTCCACCCAACTGAGCCACACCAGCCAGGGCTCATCTTTTTGTTTTATTGGTTTGTCAATTCTATGATCTAAATACACAAAGTACTAAAAAACAATAAATGACTTAGTTTCTCATGCTTTAATGTATATTGCACCATGTCCAATGTCTTTTTACATACTTGATAGATAATAATACTATGGCTTATTTACACAAAAAGTAGGTAATATATCCATAAATACTCTATGTTATTTCTTTTCAAGTTTTACTGTATTGACATACAAAAAGATTAATAGTTTTTTCACAAAGAAAATATGAACAATAAGAATCATGTGTGGGTTGCTTTCTATTTAATACCTCTAAAATATAATTACCTCTACCTATTAGCATAAGATGGACTATCAGTAATATAAATACTTTACTACTTTAAATATAAATATTTTTGATTTTTTATTTAAATTTACAAATGTACAAAATCATTTGCCATTTAAATTATTATTAGGAAGCTCACTTCTCAAGAAAAAAAATATGAAGCTTAGATTATTTATTAAAGCCCTGGTACAATTCATCATTGGTCTTTTTAGTCCCAAGCTAACATTATAACATTTGGGAGGGGCATGGAACACTAATAATAACATGTATTTTACCAAAATTGTTTCATACCACCACCAATTTCCAAATCATGAACTGTATCTGGATGCACTGATCCAGAACTCTGCATGGAACTCTGAGAGTGTGCCAATGACCATATATTATCAGTCTGTGTTTGCTGAAAATTATCTATTGGTCTGGCCATAGTAAATATGCTTCTCAGTTTTTATATTTAACCTCTGATAATTTATAATGTAAGCTCCCTTTTAAGTATATTTTGTTAATTTGGCTCGATGATTTACATAAAAACTCATTTATTACAAAATGAATTGTAATATCTTCTGTCTATAGTACAAATGCTATTGCAAAACTTAAAGTATTTTTTCATAGAATTAAATGTTCATTATTTTTGAAATGATGACTCAGGATTTAATTTAGAGTATGCTTGTATTGAGAAATACAGACGTCATGATGAGAAAGTTTGAAATGGGAAATGATATGTTTGGCTCTGGACAGTTTAAACTTGTCATAAAAGAGAAAAGCATGGGTAAGATATTCCATATTAATAGTTGTGAATCTGAACCTTGTGAAAGATTGTAACTAGAAACAATTTGTGTTAATATTAATGGGATTATCATAGAAAGCGTGACAAGCATAAGATTGACAAAAGTGAGAACATAAGAGTGAAAGAGAACATACAGGAGAAAGGAAAGATGAGAGAAACACTTGGAAATATTTACTTTTAGGGAACAGAAATGAAACATAAAGACATGAGGAGGTTAGGATCAGGGATATAAAGTGTCTACCTAGACAGCAAACATTATAAGAACGAAGGAGGGTATGATATCCCGGATTGTGTCCCTCCCAAATGCATATATTGAAGTCATACGCATATAACTGTATTTGGAGACAAATAACAGATCAGTTGCCATAATTTGCTAGTGAACAAGCAAAAAAAAAGAGGGCTTTATTGTTTTAACTAGATGACAGTTGCTGTAACCATTCACTAAAATTCAGTTTATAACATGGTAGAAAAAGCATAAAATAGTTCCAAATAATGTACAAGTGTGGTTATATTATATTACTAAGTTCCCAGGATATTCTCAATAAACAATAAAATACACATTATTGGGTTTTACTATAAAATGAGCTTGTCCAAAAAGGAATTTGAATCTGCATTAAAGTTTCAAATTATCAAGATAGATGGCCTAGAAAGTTCATACTATATCTTGAAAAAAGCCTCAAGCCTCAAAAAGCAAACAAGAAAGTAAGAAGAGAAATGAAGAGCAAACCAACTCAAAATCAGTGTGGTGTGAAAAGGCAAAATCTGAAGACATACGTAAAGTTGATCTGAGCCAAACTTCATCACGGTGCTTTTTCTGGGTGGTCTAAGACCCATGGCCATTTATAATAAAGGCTGGTAGTTTATACAGGAAAAGATTAGCATACATGTTCAGGTACTTGTCTTTTTTGCTTTAATTTAAAAATTGTACCTCATAAATATACCAGTCATATTCCTGAAACCTCATAAATATATTGGTAAGCAAAGATTCTCATTAAGTGCATAGAAGTATAGTCACCTTGGCACATATCTATCTGCAGAGCATTTCATCACAGAATTAGATCAGAAGCTGACTGTTAGGGAAATGGGGTGAGGTATGAAACACTAGTAGCCCAACTGAGCTCAGCAGCAGGTCGAGTGCCTGAAAGACAAGAAGTCTTCATTTATATTTGACAAAGCTGAAGAGTGTATATGGGACAGGAAAATATACAAATATACAATAATCTGCTTAAGACTCAGTGTAAATATGAAACTGAGAAACTTTATAACATGGATTTCCATTCTGAGGAAAAGTAAGCTCTCATGTAGTGTCCTTGCAGCAACTGCCTTTGACTACTACTTAACCCACAGTTACCATTACCAACTCAACTCATACTTTTCCATCAAATGTGCTTCATTCTTTTCGTTTTGTTGTTAATCCTCACATGAAGATATTTTTCCATTGATTTTTTTTTAGAGTGGAAAGGAGAGGGAGAAAGGAGAGAGAGAGAGAAACAGAGAGAGAGAGAGAGAGAGAGAGAGAGAGACCGACCAATGTGAGAGAGACACATCCATTGTTTGCCTCCTGCATGTCCCAACCAGGACTGGGGATCAGGCCTACAACCGAGGTATTTGCCCTTGACCAGAATCAAACCTGGGACCCTTCAGTCTATAAGCCTATGATTTATCCACTGAGCCAAACTGGCTGGGTGACATGAAGCATATTTTAGTTTTGGAATTCTTATTTTAGTAAATATATAGCTTCCATTTTTCTACTGATCTTTTTCTAGTTTTTGCTTGTTATAGTCTCACTTTGTTTCAAATAATTGAATATGTTTATAATAACGTTTGTATTTATCTATACACATATTTTTTATAACTATAAAATTTCTACCTCCTATTCCACCATGCTTGTTATTTCTGGTTTTATTTTAATGTATTGTTTTTTATTTCCTGATTATATATACATTTACTACTTCTTTGCATGTCTAGCAATTTTTGATTTTATGCAGTTGGACAGAATTATACATGCTACATTATGAAATATTTGGGGTTTGTTGTCTTCCTCAATTGAAAGCTGAGTTTTTTCTCTGGAAAGCAGTTAATTCACTTGTGAATCAGTTTAATCCCTTTGAGGTTTATTTTTCACTTTGGTTATTATGGTCTTAATAGCTTATACTTTAGGACAGATTAGCCCTAGTTCTTAGGCGCAAACTTTAGAGATCACTGCTTGATGATCTGAATTTTTAATAAGGTCTCTCTACTCTAGAAAGTTAGTATTCAACATATCCAAACTTATGTGACCTCAGGTATTTGTTCAGCTTACAGTTACATATAGTTGTTTTTTTGATAACTTTTTCCCAGTACTTGTTTTGTCTGGCCTTGTGAAGTCTCTCCCCATACATATACAATCTGCTATTCACCAAAATATTCAAGGGGACTTTTATGCAGAATTTTGGAGCTTCATCCATGCCCAGCTTCCTTCTCTTTGTTACCTTGCCAAGCAAATTTTAGCCAGCTCAGTAGCAGTGATTTCTTGGTCTCTCTGACTCCCCAGCTCAGCAAGACCACCAAGTACTGTTTGGCTCCCCTCTCCCCTCTCTTCCTATGCTGTCCTCTCAAAAGTGATTCCATGCAAAAGGCCAGGGGAATGATGTGGCTTAGCTCATGTGCTTCCCTTTATGCAAGAGTCGAATTTCTGCAGGTTTCCCTCCAGGCACCCCCTGAGGTTTTGTTGTTGTTCCTCTCAGCCTCATTTCACATGGCACCAAACTCAATTTCATAGACCAATTATGTGGAAATATTAAAATGCCTCTCTAAATAAGACTTTTGCAATCTTTTGAAACAATTTCAATTTTAAATGAACCAATTTCAACATTTTAAAATAATTCCTAAATGATGTCCAGAAAGTACAGAAAAAAGAAGTAGAGCAAAAATCCCCATGTAATGCTTTGATTTGAAGGGTTTTCTTAAAATGGATGGCGAGCACATATATTTTCATTGTGTAATAATGAGATACTTTTCACATATTTGATAAAGATTCCTTTGATTCTACTCAATAATTTGTAAAACAAATAAAAAATGAGAAGACAGAAAATTTACCAATGAATTTACATTAGTGAACTGACAGTGAATTGTTTTAGTTAGGAAATGGAATGGAGACAGAGGAGATTTTTTTCTCCCAAATATGTTTTCTAAGCTCTGCAGTCCTGCTCTCAATTACAATGTAATAGAAAGAGCTAAATTAGAAGGGAGTAAGACCGGTATCTACCCCTAACACATAATCCTAACTGTATATATTTAGGTGAGTCCTATAATATTTCTAAGTGTTCCTAATCTGTAAATAAGGTTAGATTACCCAAGACAATTATTTGTCAAAATAAATGCCTTGTGAACTGAGGCAGTTGAGGATCTCAATGCTTTTCTCCATTCTAATTGAAGAGGATCTTTCATGAGTTGGTAAGAGTGATGCCACATAAATAGAATACAATTCCATCAGGGCATATATTTTATAACTCATGTCATAAATGTTGCTCACAGGAATTATTAAGCAGCTTCTTGCCTAACTATAAAAAGTCCTATGTCCTCAGTCAGGTTCTTTGGTAAACTGTACCTTGGCATTTCACACCACTAATTATATCTCCCTTTAGTTTCTTAGAAAAGAATCTGTTCACTGGAGTTTCCTCTAACCCAGGGTGTTCCTGAGCTCTCAGCAGGCATTTTATCCTAAGGGTAATCATTATATCTGTTCTTTCAAGCCTTCCTCATTTTGGCTTTACCTCAAAAGTGTCTTAGAAATGAAAAAATAAGTCATTTTTCTATTTTAATAATATCAAATCACAATATTGAGATGAATAGTATATATCTTGTGATTAAATATTAGCAAATCAATGAAGATTGATGTGTGATTCAATATCTTAATGACATGTATGTATGATAAAATATTGGTAAAGGAAAAAATTATCTTACTTGGCTCACTATATGATAGGAGTAGAATACTAGAATATTATTTTTATTTAGCACTTTATACTAGTATGTGGTTTTATATACTACTATTATTTCACATTTATACCCAAACATTCAAAATAGGCACATTCAAAATAGCTTACAAATACAGTCTTAACACTTTGCATGTCTTACTAACATATAGATGTACCTTTATTTAGTCATCTCTAAATTATGTGCTTCAATTGCTGATGTAGGTCTTTTCTTTAAATTAAGAATATTTAAGATTTTTGTCTTCAAAATCAGTTTACAATCTGTTCTATATTCCAGGGAACTCTGTGGTTCAATGTTAGTGTTTCTATTTGTCCCAAATCTTGTTAGAATTTTATTGCTTATGGATTTTTGTAGTACTTTATTGCTTTCTGTTTTCTTTCATGGTGAGAACATCCCTGAGTGTATTTACAGCAATAAAACACAATCTTGTTGATGGACTACTTATGACTTACCAGTTTATCGTGCCTAGTCAATAAGAACTTTGGTACTGAGAGTTTATTCCTGTTAAATAATATGATTGAATTCTGTATAACACTATAAATTACTTCTAGTGAGCTACTGAAAGATATTTACTCTGAAACATAAACAAGCTCTCTGATTAATATAAATGCTTGGGAGCATATCGAAGAGTTTGAGGTCTGATTACATCTTAACATTCATATGCTAAGAGGTTTTTGTTCTATTGTTAAATAAATTAAACTGAGAGTCTTGAATTATAGGCTCCTGATTATAGTCTCAACAGGGTATGCACTCTTAGGCTTTTCCTATGTCGTTACTTCAAACAACCTATTGGTATAAAAACAAGAAAAAGGTTAAATTAGAACATTAAAAAGATAAGCCAAAGAACATATATGCATAGCCCATGTACACAGACAACAATGTGGTGAAGGAGGGTGGGATGGAGAGGGCTTAAGAGTGTGGAAATGGGGGACATCCATAATAGTGTCAACAATAAAAACATACATTTTCAGACCTCTACCTTAATACTATTGCTATTCACCTAGTCTCACAAGTATACTTAATTCTAATGCAACATTTCAGGACTCCTATATTTTTCTTCTATAAAAAAATGTACTATATCATCATTGCTTAGGAGAAAGGGAGTTCCTTTGTGTGAACTTGGCACTAGGAAGGTGTTTCTAGCATGCAAACTATTTAGTTTCCGACTTCTAAGCTTCACTGATAACCTCAATGACCATTATATCTAGCAGTACACATGTAATTTAGGAGGTAGCCTGGGCCAAAAGATATAAAATAATACTTTGGTAAAAATTGTGCATTGATTTGATCAATCTCCATGTTACATCTCTAAGATGCTGCCAAACTGAAAACGTCATCTCCCATTATCTAACTAGGATTTCAGGGACGTGGATTACTCCAATTAGATGTGTTTTAATAAGATTTGGAAGTGAGGAAAAACTATATGCTGGCCTTTTTTGATACATTCTGTTCTCTAGCACTTATGAGATTAGATAATGCCATGTGGAAGTTACCTTTTATCCAGCCATCATAAAAGTAACAGCCTTGTAATTCAATTAGGAATACATTCTTCCAAAATAATAAGTCTTAATATTTTCTTAATTTCACATAAAATAATGTAAATGATTTTCTCGTGAATATACAGGAAATACTATTGTGTGGGTCATATTCTTTCTGAGTATTAAGACACAAATTCATTAAGCCGTGGTTTTAAATTTTAACTGAATTGGAGTCTGTCATACAAGACCCTCAGTGAAACTGGGCTAGAGTGTCACAATCATGCTGATTATTTTTAACCTTATTCATCCAGGGAGGATTTTCCAACCCAACATCATTAGTAGACACATCTCTCCAGGGTTATAAGGCATCAAGTTTGGGACAGTACCTTCTAATGAGTTACAGATTCACCAAGTAATATTCAGTATTCTGTCCTCTTCAATGTGTTTGATACAGATAGAAGAATAAAGCTCAAACTTTCAAAAGAGGACTTGCCTTACGAACATATATTAGCTAAAGGTGTGGAGAAGATGATATGTACCAGGATAGTGGATATGGTAAAGCTGGGATAGGAAAACTGTGGCATCCCACTAGTCTCTATATCCTTTAAATTCTCTATAGATGTATGTTGTGTTATTTTTAGGATAGTTTTAGCCTTCCCTTTAATTTTATAGTGATAAATTATCTTGTCCAAGGCCAATTCTTTTATTTATTTACTACTATTAGCAAAAATAAACTTATAGTTATAATAAGATCAGGTTGATTTGATAGATTATGTCTACTAATAACCAGGCTTGTTTGCTATTTGGAAATCTGGTTTAGGGAGAGAAGAGAACATTGCTGAATATATAGGATGAAGTGGGTATGTGATGTCTCTTATCAAGAGTAGCCAAGCATTCATAAAAATCATGCTTATCCTAATAAAAGGGTAATATGCAAATTGACCCTAACAGCAGAATGACCAGAAAGACCGCTCGACCAGTCACTATAAGGAGCACTGACCACCTCTCAGTCCCTTTCCCTGTCCGGCAGGCTCCCATTGCCCGATGGCAAATGGGAAACCAGGGGTGGGTGGTGGGGGATACAGGCAGCACCAGGCCAAGGCCCCTGCCCTGCCAGTCGCCCCACACACAGAGGGCGACCACAACGGGGACAAAGCCGGCGAGCTGGTGGGAACGGCTGACCTCTGAGTCCCTCCCCCTGGCCAGCAGGCTCCAAATGCCTGATAGAGAATGGGGAGCCAGGGGTGGGTGGCGGCGGGGGCAGGGCCAGCTCTCTGTAGCTGGGGAAGATGGCCCTGATCATAGGCCAGACCTAAGGACCGTGCCCATGCACAAATTTTGTGCATTGGGCCTCTAGTATTGTAAATAATTTGCCAATCATTTTAGAATACATTGGTAGTTAAAAGCTAAACAGTGTTAACTGAAGTAACAATTATGTATAGTTTCAAAAATTTTTTCTATATTCTATCATCTTGTTTATACAATATGCATGTATAAAAGTAGAAAAGTGCCTGGGTGACCAAAAAGAGAAAATAATATCACTATGAGAAGGCACTTGCTTACAGAAAACAAGTCCCAAAGAAAGGAGATTTCTCTAGGCACCTAAGCCCACATATGGAACTAATACAAATTGGAATCAGAAGCTTGGTCCCTGGCCAGGCAGCTCAGGTGGTTGGAGCATTATCCCGATATCCCAAGATTGCAGGTTTGAGACCTGGTCAGAGCACATACAAGAATCAACCAATGAATGCATAAATAAGTGGGACAAAAAATTAGTCTTTTGTCTCTCTCTCCCTTCCTCTGTCTCTAAAATCAATAAATAAATAAAAAAATTGAAAAAGCAACCATGTAGGTTGTGCTGGTATAAAATAAAGAAAAAAGGTTTTTAAAAGAAACTCTCTAAATTAAAAAAGAAATAAAAAAAATTAAAGAGAAGCTTGGTTTGTGATTGGCACTAAATTTAATAAATAATTCTGTGGGTGAGTCCACCCTTTGTCTGAACAGACTTGAGAGCAGGTGACTTCAACTGCCATTTATTCTCCGTTAAAAGACTGTTGACAAAAATCTACATGCCTATATTTAGCTAAGGCTGGCCACAAAGCCAAAGAAGCTTTTTAGTGGGTGAGATCACTAAAAGAGAGATAATCCTGTAAGACTCTGGAGTCAGTGGGAGAGGATTCTGCTGGACACATCTCCAGGGATGATGCAACTAACTCATTCTAGACAATGTTTCAGAGCAATATTCCTGGCATCTTTCCAATTTCCTAAAGTAATTAAGTAGGACTGGTTACCCAAACATCTTTAGCAGACTCTTTGATTTAGGTTCTTAAGGTGAGGATGACAAAACCAAGTCTGACAATTTTAAGCAAAGATATATGAGGATATTTTGTTGCTTATAGAATCCTTAGAGCAGTTAGAGATGGGAAGGTGGCTAGATACAACCCAGAACAAAGGCCGTCAAGGGAAATAGCCGCAAGACTGCTCTTGTGGTAACAGTATGGACAATGGCAATGACATTTTGCACCTAAGACAATAGGAGGCAGATATCAGGATCTGTGTTTGAGCTGCCACAGAACAAAACGCCTCCTGTTTCATGCTTATACAAAATACCAGTCTCTTCCTGTAGCTCACGTTCTTCCATCTCTTCTAACTTTCTACTAAACTTTCTTCCTGGAAGATCCTTTTAAAAAAGCAGCTGCAGAGGAATCTCTAAGATTTATTTAAGCTTATTTTGTTTTTAAGCATTGCCCATATTTAGAAGCATGCTAGAATGGAGTTGAATTGAGAAATCCAATCCACAATATCTTCTGGAGAAATTTAGTCCCATTTCAGATACTCTGCTTACATAGAGCAGTCTAAGCAAGGGAAAGTGTAATCAAATGGTCTAAATACCTCCATATTGTAAACATTTTTCAGTGGAAATAAGAACACAGCAACATAAACTGATAAACCATCAAAGTTCAAATAGACTTATTTGTGAATATGAAAGCTTAATCTGTTTTTAGAGTGGGGATTTCTGTTTAATAGATCAAGCTACAGAGAAGTGTAGGTACTTTTTAAAGTGGGCTGTTGAAAATTTCAGGTTAATACATATAAAAATGGCTGAAAACATGAATAAGTCACTCAAAGAAAAGCATGAGAAGGATGAATACTTTTGTTTTCTTTGAAATTATAAACCATTGAAGAGATTATTGAGATCCATTACATTAACATTTCTTTCTTTCATCTATTGGCATTGTACCATTCCCTTAATTTTATAGTTTTTAATCTTCTCTCTTTTGTCATTTTTACTCATAAATTTTGAAAGCCTTATTAAATAAGATAACTGAAAGATCAATATCTGCAAAATCCAAGTGGGGCATTTGATAAATGATAAAGGATTGCAACTCCATCCTGAAAAACTACTATGCACAAATACCTTTTGGTTTATGTAAAGATAATTTTATGAAGATGAGTAATATGCTTTTCCTCTCCTGGTAGTGATTATCTTTTTTCTTGCTGGATAATTCCAATATGAATGCACTTAAAAAACTATTATGTGTTTACAGTGTGCAATGCACTGTTGAATGTTAGAAGAATTCATATTAACTTTCACAAAATGTTAACAATTTCCTTAGGTATTATGTCATAGCCTATTCTAGAATATATATTTATATTTGATATACTATAATCAAAAGATAACAGAGAGAATATATAACTTACATAAATATATATATATACATATATATATCCTGTTTTTAACAGATCATATTTTAATAATAACATAAAAAATCTTTCTTACTTAGATCACAGAAATTATTTTGAGGAAAGGTTTTTCCAAAATATATTGCCTTTTGCCAAAAGAGATGCGAAATAAGAATTTCCATCTCTGCATTTAACCCCAAACTGATCCAGCTGTGATCATAAAATTCTACATAATCTCCCATTCATTATCTAATTTGTCCTTTTCTTACCTTTAAGAAATGTATTACTGGTAGATAATCAGATTATCTTTTCTCCTTTCTAAATGAATAAAGTTGTCCAAGACAAATTTTAAATGTGATCAATATCACAAGTAAAGTATTTTCTATTGAAAATGTACCTAAAACAATCATTATCTATATCTATATCTATCTATATGTGTGTGTGTGTATATATATATATATTAAATATATATATATTTAATAACTGTAATAAATACTATTCTGGATAAGTCCCATGAGTTCAACAATCTTCAAGTTTTTATTTAGTAGACATGTGTTTTTAGGACTGATTTTTCATGCTAAATCAGCGATGCTCAAACTGAATGCATATTAGATTCAACCATGGATCTTTGGGAACCCAGAAACTCTGATGGAATTAGTCAAGGAAGTAGTGTGGACATTAGTATATTCCTTAAATATTTTTAAGTGATTATACTGGCAACCAAAATTGAGAGAGTCCATGCTGGACATTAATCCCAAAAGATTATTAACTCAGGTATTGTCATTACCTATTCTAGAATATATAACCAAACAGATCCTCTGTTTCTATTTATAAGCCTACCAGAGGCCTGGTGCACGACATTTGTGCACTGCAGTTGTGGGGATCCCTCAGCCCGGCCTGCACCCTCTCACAGTTTGAGACCCCTTGGGGAATGTCTGCGTAGAGGGGTCCTTAGTGCTGCTGCGGAGGTGGGAAAGGCTCCCGTCACCTCCAATGTGCTTGCCAGCCGTGAGCACGGCTTCTGGATGAGTGGCACTCCCCCTTTGGGAGCACAATGACCACCAGGGGGCAGCTCCTGCATTGAGCATCTGCCCCCTGGTGGTCAGTGTGCATCATAGTGACCGGTCATTCTGCCATTTGGTCGATTTGCATAGTATGGTTTTATTATATAGGATAATTTATCTATGAATAAACCTAAGCAGTTCTTGAAGCTTTAGATTCCCAATTTGTGTTTATTTTCAGCATTTGTCACAGCCTATTAACAAATTTAATATTACAATTTAAATTACTTAAGATGGCTTTATTTAAAGTCATTGTTTTGTACTCTGGTGGCTGCAGTTATTTGATATAAACATATGCTTTTAGGTTTGTATAAAATATGATGGCATCCTGTATGGATATGGTAGATTGGTACTCAATAAGTATTCTACTCTCCTTCTGGTACCTCTTGCATTTAGATTTTAGAAAATGATAGACTGCACTTCCCAGATCTCTTTGGAACTGGGGTTCCAAATGGGATTTAAATTCAAGCAGTATGATTGTCCATGGGTGATATTGGAAAGTGAATGTGGGCAGAGACCAAACTTCTGATGCAATTACCATTTCCGATGCAACTACGTAAGGAGGTTTGTAGCTTTCTGAAGCAAATGAATAGTGGTTTCAGTATCCAATCTTAAATTTTGGGAGTGTCAATAGGCAAGGCCTGGACATCCATTTACCAGTGTGGTTTATAATAAGTGAGGTGAAACTATGTAAATGGTAGCAGTAACAGCTAATTTCTGACTATGGAAAGTGACTGTATCAATCTCCTGATTCTGGTAGGGAGGGTATATTTGTTCAAACCTCCCAATGATTTTATAATTTATTATTTAATTATCTCTAATAATCTTCCTGCTTAAACTATCCAGCCTGGATATTGTATTCTGGAATTAAACTCTGAGTCCTATCTTTCTACCCACATATGACCTATTTCTTTTACACACACATACACACACATGGGCACGTATGCACATATATGTATTTAAATCTGTTGTCAGATATTCTAAACAGGGAAATACCATTTTGATTTCCTTAATGTCAAACTTTTTTTCAGTTCTCATATATTTTACTAAGAAATTGCATTTTGGTTTCAATTATACTACATAAGTTTATTAAATTACTAGAGGCCCAGGGCATGAAATTCGTGCACAGGAAAGGGGGGTCCCCTCAGCCCAGCCTGCACCCTCTCCAATCCTGGAACCCTCAGGGGATGTCTGACTGCCGGTTTAGGCCCAATCACAGGGATCGGGCCTAAACTGGCAGTCGGACATCCCTCTCACAATCCTGGACTGCTGGTTCCTAATTGCTCACCTGCCTGCCTGCCTGGTTGCCCCTAAATTCCCCCCCCCCCCACCGCTGGCCTGATTCCCCCTCACTGCCTCTGTGTGCTGGCCTGATCGCCCCTAACTGGCCCCCCTGCTGACCTGGTTGCCCCAACTGCCCCCCTCTGCTGACCTGGTCCCTCCTAACTGCCTCCCCTGCCAGCCTGGTCTCCCCAACTGCCCCCCTGCCAGCCTAGTCACCCCTCACTGCCCCCCCCCCGCCAGCCTAATCACTCCCAACTGCCCGCTCTGCCAGTGGGGGGCGGGAGGGGTGAGGGGCGACCAGGTCGGCAGAGGGGGGCAGTTGGGGGCAACCAGGTTGGCAGGGGGGCAGTAAGAGGTGACCAGGCTGGCAGGGGAGTTAGTGAGGGATGACCAAACAACTGAACAGCAGGCTGCGTGGGGTGACCAGGCTGGCAGCGCGGGGGAGGGGTTGGAGTGGGTGAGGACATAAAGGGTGACCAGGCCGGCAGGGAGGTTAGTGAGGAGTAGCTTTCCTCTCTCTTTTCTCTACCTATTTACTGAAGAGTAGATCAGTGCTAACTGCTTGACACACAACTATAAATAAGACAGTCATATTTTATGTTCTTGTGGGCCTAGTAATTAATTAAGTAATCTCAGTAGAGTGTAAGTATTATATCAGAATATATTCAGAACATTACAGGAACATATAAGAGATACACAACTGGATGTATGAGTTTCAGGGATTTAATTGCTTTGCATAATAAAGGGGAAAAAATTTGGAGCTTCTAGGAACTATCAGAGGAAAAACAGGAAGAAAGGGGGCAATGATTATAATAGTTATTACATATATCTACCTATGAAACAGGCACTGTTCGCAGCAACCCTATGAAGTAGATGCTATTAATATCCTTATTTTAGAGACTTCATGGCATGAAAAAAACACGCAAGACACAATGTGCTTTGGCAATAGTTCTGTCTTCTTGAATGTGTTCTTTTATAAAATTAAATGGTCCTCTCCTACATTAAATTTGATGCACATAAACTGGATTAGGGGCAGAGTTTCTGATATACTAACAAAAAATTGTGACTATAATTTTTTCGAAGTTGATGTTATCTCTTTACAAAATCATTTAATCAATTGCCAGAGACCCCGTACCCAGTAATAACTATATAGAGTTATTGAAGCTGTTTTAATGGTATGAAAGTTGTAATAATTATACCATCAATATGAAGGCAAAATTATTTTTTGTTTGTTTTCTGGGATGGTGACTAGTCAAATGCAGCAATTATTATATCTCTTAAGATTTGATTCTAGCCCGGCTAGTGTAGCTCAGCAGTTGAGCATTGACCCAGGAACCAAGAGGCTGCCAGTTTGATTCCCAGTCAGGGCAGTCTTGGTTGCGGGCTTGATCCCCTGTGGGGATGTGCAGGAGGCAGGGGATCACTGATATTTCTCTCTCATCAATGTTTCTATCTCTCTATCCCTCCTACTTCCTCTCTCTCTCTAAAAAAATCAATAAAAAACATACTTGAAAAAAAAAATTTTAATGATTCTAGTGTGTAACATTACATTTATTTATGTAATAGATGTAGAATAAATGCGTGAGATTCTTTTGGGGTTTTAAGAGAATATAGAAGGACTTTATAAAAAACATTAAAATAGAAGTTTTATTAAACAGTATTCTCAGTACAAATATAAAATCAAATACCTTAAATAACATTTAAACTTACAACTAATAATTTTAATAATTGAGTATTTTCCTTAAAAGAACTATATGTAGAATCATATTTGAACTATGACACTTCTAATGTGAATTATGATAGCACTGTGTTTTGGTGTCACCCTATATATAATTAATGATATAATGATATACAAATGATACTTCTTATAGCTATAATAGATGGTTGTACAGAGAATTAAATTAAAGGCACAGTGTATCCAATGTCAGTATTTGATAGTTTTCTAGTAGAACCAAGACAAAAAAATTTCCTGGATTTTATAGAACCAAAAATAATATTAATTATATATATATATATATATATATATATATATATATATATATATTGATTTCAGAGAAGAAGGGAGAGGGAGAGAGAGATAGAAACATCAATGATGAGAATTATTGATTGGCTGCCTCCTGCATACCCCCTACTGGGGATCGAGCTCACAACCCAGGCATGTGCCCTGACTGAGAACCATGATCATAGGTTGATACTATATCACTGAGCCACGCCAGCTGGACATGTTCATATTTTTACGTACGTTTCCACAAAAACTATTTTATAATTAATTTTCAAATACTAAAAAGTATGCCACATCCTGTTATTTTAGATTTCAAAAGGAATGTTTATATGTAAAATTGAATCATTCTTTGAAATAATTTTTTTTTATTTTTTTAGTATTTATATAAAAAATAAATACTTGGCTGCTTTCTCCTTAACTCTTATTGTATTATATCACAGTTAGGTGTGGTTCTGAAAAATCATTTACTCTGTAGCCAATTCTTTTTATTTTTATAATGAAAGCCCACATGCACCATTATTCTTGAGATGAGAGAGAAAAGCCATATGGCTATCATGTGTGTTAGTATTCCATTTAGTGAAGAAAGAGAATGCTGATAAAATTTAACCTGATATTCGAAAATAATCTAAGATGTGTATTTCAATGAATGTATTTTTCATGTTCTATAACAAAATTATAAGGATCAATATTATTTGTTGATAACCGTTAAGTTTTACTTTTCCTAGTGGTTTGCCAATGGTTTTAATACAAATTTATGGAACATTTCTACAAAATATGTTTTTTTTCTCTAGTTGTGTTTTTTAAATGTTTAAATATGATAATTAGAAATGCATAAAATAATGAGGATCATAGTGTGTCAATACCATTTTTAACTGAACTCTATCCACAGATAGAGTTGATCAATTATTCTTTGTGCTTTACTTGGATACTTTCATACTTATTTTTTACATTGATAAATCTAAATTTCAATTCTGGAGCCTACTTTTAAATCTCTATTAAAATGTGTACACTTTGAGGACCAGCAATATACATTATCTTTATCTCCAACACTGTACCTAATGTATAAAAATATCCCATAAATGTTTATTGACCCAAATTTAAATCTTTAATCATGAAAAACTGGTTGTACTGATAGCAAAATATTTCCCTTTTATTTCTTGCAGTAGGGTGTTTCTTTTTTCCCAAAAAGAAATTCATAAGAGTAGTCTAGAGTTAGTGTTTATAACTAGTTATAATATTGAAGTCTTGAAAAATCAAAAGATCGAGATTAGAATCAAGTCAATAAAACAAAACAAATTTTAACTGAAAAAATCATCACAGTGGAGAGAGTCCTGGCTGGTGATGGATAATATTGAAAAAGATCTGTGAGGTAAATTTATATATAGCATAATTTTTTTTAAAATTCTTTATTAGTTAAGGTATTACAAATGTGTCCTTATCCGCCCCCCCATTAACCCCCATCCCCCCCCCCCCAACTCATGCTCTCATCCCCCTGTTGTCCATGTCCATTGGTTTGGCTTATATGCATGCATACAAGTCCTTTGGTTGATCTCTTCCCCTTACCCCCACCCTCCCTTACTTTCCCTCTGGGGATTGATAGTCTGATCACTGTTTCTCTGTCTTTGGATCTGTCCCTGTTCATCAGTCTATGTTGTTCTCTATAATCCGCAAATGAGTGAGATCATGTGGTATTTATCTTTCTCTGACTGGCTTATTTCACTTAGCATAATGCTCTCCAGTTCCATCAACAGCATAATTTTTTAATTAATAGTTTATCCTAATAAGCTTCCTGAGTTCTAGATTTCTAATTTTCTACTGAATATCTCCACCTAAATATTTTATACATTCTTCAAATTCAACCTTAAGAATTTTAAAACTGAATTCACCATCTGCCTCTCAACTTGATCCTCTTTCCATATTTCTCCTTTGAAAAACGCAACCACAGCCTAAGATCTCCATGTTCACTACCTCTCTGGGAAGTCATTTTACCAATTCAGCTCACTTAACAATCTTAGCATCTCATAATCTCTCGCTCCTTTCCTGCATATTTCTTGATTTTGGCTTAATTCAAATCCTTATTTTTTTTTGCTTGATTTATTGAAAAATTGATCTGTCCTCCTACTCTAGGTATAATTCCTCCCCAATCCATTCACATGATCAGGGCCAGAGAAATTTTTCTGAAGTTCAAATATAACTCTGCTAAAAAACAAATAAACAAACAAAAAAAACCCCTACAACACTCAGTAACATCTCTGACTCTATAAAAATATATTATATCCCAGTCAGTAAAGTATCAAATTTAGTAAAATATCAAATTCTGGATATACAACCTTTTATCATAAGACCTTTGTAGCTTTATCCACCCTTATGCTATCTTCAAACATGTACTCTATACTGCAGTCATAACTAAAGGCCTTTTTTTCTTGCCTTGGAATAGTCTGTTCATTTTCTGGGATGAAGCAACCACACATTCTTTCCTCCCCCATTCTTTATCTAGCCGCAGCTTTCAATACAAATAGCTGTGAAACATCTCCCCAGCTTCCAAAGACACATTTCTCCCTTCACGTGTGTTCTTTCAGAGCTTTGTTAATGTGTATTATTGAACTTATTATTTATTTAACCATTTGCTTGGTTTTATTTGTATTTTTACTAGAGTGAGCCTTTCAAGAACAATGAATGAAATGCAATCTTTGCATCCACAGTATATAGCAAAGTGCCTGCCATGCACATACTGATGTCAGTGACTTAAAAATTAATGTTGATAACATATTTTCTTTTTTTAACCTACAAAACCTCACTTTTCTTTTCATTACTTATACATATTCACCATCTACCAAAACAACCAAAATTTCTAACATTTTATTCTTTGACATTAAAAATCTGAAAACACAAATGCTCGTATTTATTTCCTGTGAGAACACATATAGAATGCAACATTCATTTAGCCCTCAAACACACCTCTATACAATATCTTTTACTTTTTGTGATTATTTAATTTCCCAATTTAGTATTTCAAATATGCTTTATTCTTTTACACTTTATTGGATCTAAATAATTAGAGTGACTATTCATGGCAGTTTGCCTGGGGGGGGGGGGGAATCCCATTTTACTCCTGATATTCAGAAGTATTCATTATTCTGCCTCCCTTCCAATCTAAAAATTTTCAAGTTTAGATAACAGTTTGGCAGCACAACAATTAATACCTACTTTACTGTTGGTTATTTAGGTTTATTAGTTTTGAATATATTTGTAAACTAAATGAAGAAATTACTAAGTCTGTTGGCTCCAAATACAAATTGCAATTAGCAAGAGAAGAAATGGGTATCAAGTGGACTGAACTAGGAATAAGAACTGTGAACAAGTTATTATTCTCTAAGTCAAAGTAAGCAACTGCAGTGAAACAATTCAGAAGGGTAGAGGTTATATGATGAAAGCCTACAATGTTGAAGAATCTCAAATTTTGACAATTTCTGATTTAATTGACTAAATAGATATCTATATTAATATGCAAAGCTTATTTTTATTTACTAAAATTACCTCTGCTTAAATGAGAGCTTATAGTACACTAACAGTATAAAAATAATGGCCTTTCATAAAGAAAATTAAATTCAGACTTCGAAAGTGATCTTTATAATATATCTGGGCTGAGGGACATTCATTTACCACTTATGGGTCATTTTTTCCACATTATATAAGTTTTGATATAAAAACTTTGAATAAAGAATATGTTATATAAATTTAACATTGAGCAAAAGGAAATGATCAAAATTTGTAATATATTTTAATGAAAGATATAAAGGATATAGTATACTATTACTGCCTTCACTCTTAAATTTTCATATTTCTGATGAACTAACTGGTTCATCAGAAAAATCTGTTACCCATGGGATGGATATTTATTTTTAAGTAAACTATTTTCTATGGATTTAAGATATAAACTGATGAATTATGGCTCAGAAGTTAACTCCCTTTGAGTATAGCCTGCTACCCTGAATTTAGTAAAAATGTTTTCTCAGTGGTCTTCTAAAAATTTTCAGAAAATATTTGAAGATGAATAATAAATATATTTCAATCATTGTAAACTATGCTCAATGTAATGATTAGTAATTTGTAAACAAACTCAAGATTCTATTTAATTATTTTGACACCAGCTATGTGTGTTAGTTCCAATAATTAACCACTGGAAGTTGGAGGGAGAGTACAGAAGCATGCCCTTTCTTCACAGTCAACTCTCACTTCATATATTCTGAAGGCTCTAGGGCAAGCGTGTCAAACTAGCAGCCCATGGGCCGCATACCTCGTTATTTGACCCGTTAGCCTTTGAGTTTGACATGCTTGTTCTAGGGTGTTGTTCGAGATTCCAGGAGACATACACTTCTGCTTGTTTTGGGTATCTATCACTGACTTCCTGGGAGGTAGAGGATTACTCTTTAAGACCATATATTGCTAGTACATACAAAGTTTCCAAAAATCTAGGCAGAGATTTAAACTGAGAAGTATTCAAGCCTTCTCAGTGTAAGAGCAATATTACACCTTAATATTATAGAATGATATAATTAGTTCTCAATGTAATTCCTCAATGTAAATAATAATTGGAAATTTGAGAAGTGTTTTTCCACATATCACTTACAAATCTCAAGAGCACAAGCCAATCTCAAAGGTTCAAGTCAACTCTATGGATAGAATACAGATATTACACCTAGAAGGCTGGTCCAAACTAGTGACTTGGATGAAGTAAGTGGGGTTATGTCACTTTTCAAGATTTTATTGAGTGTAGCTGGTTTTCTTAGCAGATATTCTTTTCACATTCCCATAATCAGTGCTACATTCTATTTTTGAGGCAAGACAAATTGACTTTCAGGCTTAACCCTTTGCGGTCGTTTGTCTACTCTCAGCCACCAAAGCTTTTTTACCGTTCCGGTTGTATGTCTGCTCTCAGCCACCACAGCAAGGAACCGTATGAATCTTAATTCTATTCATTCATGTATCAGTTCATAATTTCTCTGAAAGCTCTTAAGTGTCTAAGCGACCTTGTCACGAACCAAAACATTGCCCCGACAAATCGGAGATATCGAAACTCAATATAAACAAACGCGGTCGTTCCACACTCGCCATGCAAAACACCGTGGCGAGTCAGTCGCCTTTTGAGAGTGAAGAAATCGACAAGCTTCGGAGATACTTCGCAGAATTTCAAATAAAGCTTTACAAATTACGTTTAACTGTAATTAGGCATTCTCGCTTGTTAAGATATTTCAAAATAATACTCCAAAATGGCAAAAAGAAAGTTACCGAAAGAAGCGTACTGCGAATCTGTAAGTAACGATGAAGAGTTTTATTTTGGCACCTTGAATACTGACTCTGATGTAGAAAGTGATAACGTTTGTAGTGATTCTACTAGTAGTGACGTAGTTCCAAAAAAAATTAATAAATCTTGTTTATTCTTCATAATCTTGCATGTTATGTATCACTGCTCTTTCAATGGAAATTAATTCCGACCAGTACGACACCCATGTCCAAATTTAATACGACCGCAAAGGGTTAACATATCACTGTAGAGAATTATGTTTCTTACATAGTCTTTAAAATGTAACAAATATTTTTAGGCTTCCTATGCTGCATGAAAATAGAAAGTATTCCAGATTTTTTGTTGTTGTGGTTTATTTTCAGTAAAGCTAATTTATATTCCTGAGTTTATAAAAATACTAGTGACCTGGTGTATGGATTTGTGCACATTAAAAGGAAATTAATTAGAAGGTGGCTGGCAGGGCAGGACTGGGCAAGAAGGGCTGGACAAGCCCTGGAGCCAACCTCCCACGGTCCCACCGCAGCCGGCCGCGCCTGGAGCAGCACTTTGGCTAGAAGAGCATCTGCAGAGTGATCGGGGTCCCTCCAGCAGGTGGGGTCCCTCAGCCTGGCCTGTGGGGATCGGGCTGAAACCAGCTCTCTGACATCCCCTGAGGGGTTCCAGAGTGCGAGAGGGCACTCTGCAAAGTTGCTGTAGTACGGGGTGTGGAATGCAAATGCAAGTGTGCAGTAAACCAGATTCAGAGCCGACAGTGCCCCAGCAACAACATAACCCACAGCCGAAGGTGGAATCGCGTGGCCCAGCGAGGAATTGGTCTCCCTCCTCTCTGGTTCCAAGGTGCGGCACCCGAGAACCACAGCTGCCAAGTTACCCCAGCTCGGCAGCTCCTATGTTGAGCCTCTGCCCCCTGGTGCACATCATACCTACCAGCCAGTCGGACAGGTGGACAGTGGGACAGTCACTTAGCCTTTTATATATATAGATAATATAAAATTTATCACAAGAAAAATTTAATCTGTATCAATATCAGAAAACATGTTCATTATACTTCAGTTATTTAATCAGCTTCCTGTAGACAGGCTATGCATACTGGCATTGAATGACCATTGATGTGAACCAGATATTTCTGTAAATTTTGAAGCATCTTCTAGTGTCAATCATATGATTGTTTTGTGTCATCCATTCAACCTGACAAAGATCCAAATATAGAGGGATCACTTAAATTAGACCAAGTTGTCCTGTCTAGTTTTAATCACAGTAGGAATATTCTGTATGTCTATAAAATCTACAGATCATTTTCAAGTCAGACTAGGATATGTAAACAATCTGAGACTTTGGGATATCATTCTGTAAACAGCTTCTATCTTTCGACATACTCATAATTTGTTTATTCCCCATTTTTCACTGTGGAATGTCCGTCACAAAGGTAGCTTAATTAGCTTGATTATCTTTTTACAGTAAATCCAATTAATAATTATCATATCAAGCAGAAATTTTACTTGTCCTATAAAAGAAATTCACTATCCCTCAAATAGGAGAATCTTATAAATGCTAATAAATATCATGTAAATATTTACTTAAATATTTCAACTTGCAATGATATGGTCCTGTTCGCAAATTGCTTATAGTATCTACATGTCATTCTAATAATAAGTTATGATAGCAAAATTATTTCTCAAGAAAAGAGCTGTTGTTTATTCATTGGCATTTCATTCTATGCCATTGCCAAATCAGCCTTCCATGTACATTGTTTTATTTAACAATCACAACAATCCGTCAGGCCTATAAAAAATAGAAATAAAAAAATTTAGTCTCTAAAAAGTTTGTAGCTGAGTTAAGATTAAGTTATAGGCCTGTCTAGCTTGTGTGGGTAAAATATTTGTACAGTGATAGATATCCCTTTCTCTGGAAAATAAAATTAAAGATTGGTTATTGAATAAGAAAAACTTGATTTATTTGGTAAATTTAATACTCAACGCTAAATCAAGTATAATAAGATTTCTAATGTAGGTTGTTTCTACATGATATACAAATCACAATCCACTAGAAGTGTGCATGTGTGCTAGGCATAAAGAAATGAAGCAATGTGAGTGGCTTTTTTCTTTAATTATACCCTACAAATTCATGAGCCTCCTAGGTATCTGTAAATAAAGCCAGACCTGTTCCTCTCCATAACTATTAGAATGGCCATAAGAACTAAATAAAGGTTAATATTTGTCCCAATTTTTAAACTATCTTCAGAAGCCTCAGGAATGTGACTTAATTGCATGAGATTAGGGAGAGGAGCACACAGCTCAGAAAAAGCAAAATGTAATATGCCAGTAATACATTTCACCACATTTGCAATAATTTAGCCAAATATTGTTTAAAATGTACCCATTTAGGTGGGGTTTTGCTAAAAATGTATCTCTAAGGCATTATTAGGCAGAAGGTGATGTCAAAAGTCTCTTCTTAATTATCCCACCCTTCATGGTTCAATTTGTTATAAAATATTATTCTGAAGAAAAAGAAATATGAGTTTGTGGTGCTAGAATATGACTGCGATCAGCTTAGAATGTATTAGTCAGACTTTATAGCTGACTAAGATTAATTGTACCTCTTCATGCTTTATAGCCAAATGAATACTCCCTTCTACACGAGCTTTTGGCCTACCTCCACAAACTATAACTGTAAGAATTAAGGAAAATTTGAAAACATTCAGATACATTTCTCAACATTTTATAAATTATCTACCCTTTAACTAAATAGACCAAATATCTTTATTGAGGGTTTTCTTTTATTATTTGTTGTTAGAGAGCACATGCATACAAACACACACACTTTCCAACACACACACATACACACCACACAGGCACATAAAAGGAAAAAAAGATAGCTCATTAGGTATATCTTTCTAGAATTATTTTACCACCAAATAAGGTTGGACAGCATTTAAGACTGGAATATAATCATTTTAATGAAATTCAGTGGGGGTTTTTTGCAAATTGCTAACATTAAATTAATTTACTTAAGTAGAATATGTACATACTCTAAAAAACTGTGACTTAATCCCCCATTAAATGACTAAGACCAATTTTAAAAGTGAGTAACACTGACAAGTTATCAAAGAACTTGATATTTTGCAAAGTAAGTATGTCAATTATAGTTCCTTTAATGTAATACAGAATAATAAATTCCAAATCACACAGAACATATGCAAATTTGGAAGCCATCTAAATAATGCATTCATATTTCTATTCTAGGAATTAAAGTACATGAGTATAAATGTAAAATTGGCATCTGTGTCAATTATTTCTAAACATCAGTCTGGAAGAAAATATCGCAGCTGTTGCTGTGTGATATCTGTGTTATGTGTTTGTTTGAATGTGTGTGGGAGTGGGAGATATAATAGAGAATTTTAATACTCTACATAAATTACCTAAAAATAATGCAAATGTTCAGAATAAATATTATTTCATTTATGATACAATAATTATACTAATCCACACTGTATTTTCAAATGACAGCCTTGTCACAGCAACTTAAAATGAAACATAATTTAACTTCCTTTTCTACTTCAGATAAAAACATAATTACTTTTTTTATTGCCTTTGAATTGCTGTATAACATTGCTTTTGAGAATCTTATTCTATTATATGCTCTATTCCACTCCTGGTTACCTTTCTACAAATTTACATCATTAATAGATGGGAGAAAAAAAACTCACTCTGAAGAAGATTCTCTAAATGAACCCTATCTGGAAAACTGTCCATAATCTTAGAGATCAATGAAACGTGCTTGATAAATATATTTGTTGATGCTTTTATTCAAAGTAAGAGCACAAAAGCAAGCAAGAAGTTATGTCACATTACACTAATGCCATATATCTGCCCTTAGAATATTATTTATTAGGAAAGGAGAAGCACCACCGAACAGTTAATTTTCATTTTCTTTAACCAATTGGGAGTTATGACAAATTTTGAGCAACATTAGAAATTGCCAAGATTTTTATAAATAAGATAAAAAAAAACTAGTGTAATTATAACCTTCACAGAAAGTAAAAATGGTGGAACTTTATGAAACTTTAAATGAAATGCCACAAAGAAAGCAAAGTGAGATAACTTCAAGGTAGTGTGAAACAAATTATATATATATATATATATCTCCTGGTCTTGAAAGCCATGGCAAACTAAAAATATGACATTATATGAGAGTATTCCTTCCAACTCTTCATCTGCAAGAACATAATGAAACCAGGATTCATATGATCTTTAAAATACTAACATTTTATATGTTACTAAGACTACAGCACCAAGACAGCATCATAGTAACAGAACACTGGCTATTGTGAGGCTCATTTGTACATGTACTGGTACTGACTGCCTGAAGTTTGGCATCATTTGTGCAATCAATAGAAAATGAAAAGTGATTTTATTTTAGGTTGTTTGAAAATGTTTAAAACTTTTTCCCTGTTTAATTAGAAATATATAAAAATTTATAAAGCAAATTTGATGAGAAATTTTTATTGATAACTTTTTGGGAAATAAAATTAAAGAGCAAAAAATGGAATATAGATCAATCAATAATCTAATATTTATAATCATATTATTAACTCATTATAATATGAGTTGTTCTATCTAGATGCTGAGTGTCACCCACCTTTCACCTCACTTGGTGCCATCAGAGAGTGACTGAGCAGGGACTCTCAGAGCCCTTTGTTCTCCTGAGAAGCCCCTACCAACATTCACATCTTTATAACAATAACTAGAGGCCCAGTGCATGAATTCATGCTCGGGGCCAATTGGCAGATCGGGGCCAGGCCTGTCGGGAGGAGGAGACAGTGGGAGGTTGGCTGGCGGGCACTGCCCCCTATTGGGGTGGAGGGGCAGATTGGTGGTGGGGCTGGCCTTGGGGAGGGGCTATGGGAGGTTGGCCAGCCAGCCCCACCCCTGATTGGTGTGTGTGGGAGCAGTAGGGGCAGAGCTGGCTGAGGGGAGGGGCTGTGGGCTGATCGGTGTGGTGGGGACTGATCATGGGTGGGGCCAGCCGTGGGGAGGGGATGTGAGCAATGGACCGGCTGGCCCCACCCCCGAATAGGGAGAGGGGGCCAATCAGGGGCCAGTGGCCTGGGGGAGGGGCCATGGGTGGTTGGCTGGGTGGCCCTGATCAGAGTGGGGGGGCCAATAAGGGGTGGAGCTGGCAGGGGGGAGGAGCCATGGGTCAATTGGATTGGTGGGGGCCCATCGGGGGTGGGGCAGGCCGGGAGAAGGCAAGAGTTTGGCTGGCCGGACACACCCCCCATTGTGGTGGGGGCAATCAGGGGTGGGGCTGGCTGGGGGGAGGGGCTGTGGGCCGATCGGGGTTTTGGGGGCCCACTGGAGGCAGGGCTGGCCTGGGGGAGGTGCTGCAGGAAGTTGGCCTTCTAGCCCTGCCCCCTATTGTGGTAAGGGGGTCAATCAGGGGCGGGGCCAGATGAGGGGAGGGGCTGAGGGCTGATCAGGGGAAGGGCCAGCCAGGGGGAGAGGCCACAGGAAGTTGCCTAGCTGACCCCATCCTCCAATTGGGCCGGTTCGTTGGCCGCAGTGGGCGTCATAGCAACTGGTCATTCTGGTTGTTATGGCGTTCTGGTCACTGGCTTTTTATATATATAGATTTTGTTTTTCATCTTTCTTAATCAGTCCTGTATATGCTCTTAATGATTTGAATATATGTGGAAATGGTACTTCCAATCTTGTCCTATCACCATTTCTTGAGTGCCTCCTTGTTAATAACATCATCCCCAATCCTCTTCCGGTATTCACTTTCATAATCATAGATTGATTTTGCTAAAAATTGTCCTGACTCTCACAGGATCTATAGATTTTTCACTGGTTCTCACTCCTGTCTTGTTCTTAAGACCATCAGACATGGATTAGGTTCCACAGCCCATTTTCCTAATAACTTTCTCATGTGCCTCCTCAACTTCGTTACAAAAATTTTTCTTCATAGCATCATACTGATGTTAAAATCATGACTACCTAACATCAATTTTGCTTTTACTGCTACAAGCAACCCAACTAAATTTCCTTAATCAATTCGCTCTCTGACTCTGTGATTTATTTTACAATTTCTCCTTCCCTCTCAAACATCTGTTAATTTTTCCCCTCTCCTTGCTCAAAGCCAAAGAAATAGCCTCAGAACTAATCAGAGAGAATTGCTAAATATTTCTCCCCACCTTCACATTACTTTGATGATTGTTAAAAACCATTTAAGGGCAACCACTCCTTTCCTGACTACCTAAAGGTATTAGTCTTATAGGTGTCTTCTTTCTCCTGAAATGTTAATTTTTCTTTACACAGTAGTACATTCCCATCAGCCTACAAAGGTATTGAAATATTTATCTTACTTTTTTTTTTAAAAGAAGTCCCCAAAGTTGCACGTGAAATGGCCTGAAGACAATTTAGTATTGCAATTCCAAACAGTAAGTTAAACTGAATTCTTTAAATAATAAAAAAAAAATCCAGAAAAATAAAGACTAGCAGGCTATGAAAATTATTCATAACCCATCCCATGAACACGTTTTACATTTCATTCACATACCAGTAAATTTTTTGTAAAAAATAACAAAGAATGGTTTCAAATTAGCATTTTGTGAAAATATAAGAATAGTATGAAAGTTAGGTACAGATATGATATGAACAATTTATAGGTCATAAAAGTATCATATTCTAATCCAATGCTTCTCTTTTTACATTGCGCTGAAATAATTTTTTTTAATTTAGAACTTTTTATATGTATTTAGAGTATTATGCTTAGCATAATTCTCCACATATAACTGGTCTTTCCACTTCTAAGTCCATTCTATCCAATTCTTTACATAGCCCAAATCCTTAAGGGAATCCAATCTATTACAGTTTATTTTGATTGCATTATTTGCCTAATCAGCTACTGACTCTCTAAAGTCTATAAACTTAAGTTTAATGTTAGTCTGTCATTCCAGGCTCCAAAACCTCTCTAACTAAATCAGACTTTAGAAGGAAACCAGATTTGCTGTCACTTGCAAACATGATGGTTTCACATCTTTTACTGCTACTCTTATCATTTCCGTTTTAAATGTTTATTATCTCATCCACATTCAACGTAAAAATAATTTTTGTTCCCTGTTTTTATATGAAGCATCTTTTCTCTACCACAATATGTGGTGTTTTCTATTCCTCTGGATTCTCAAGAACTATATGAAGATCCTGAAATATGCATTATTTTTTTGTTAATTGTTTTAAGATTTCCCCAATTCTAATTATAAAGCATTGTGATCAGTTAATACATTTTATATCTCTTCACATCCATACTTATCAAATACATATTAGTATTTCATTAAGTTTAAATAATTATTTAGTAATAACTAATTATCTGATTAATTTGTATTTTGATGAATCTAATTTTTAATAGGTTGTATCCTATTGTGATATGAATATGACTTCTAAAGTCACTAATTATATATTCACCTAAACATTTTAATTTGCTGAAGGGAAAAGTATTTAATTATCAAATACAACTCTAAAACAAATGCTCTTTAGCTGTGATGATATAAAACTTAGTTATTACAAGATGAAGACAATTATTTGTATCAATCATTCATTGAAACAGAGCAAAAAACAGATTTTAATTATAAGAATGATTAATAACTTCAAAATTTTCAAAGTTAGACAAGTTTTAACAAAAGTAACTAGATCTAAATGGCATCCTCATGTGTCTTGATTCTAATACCAAACAAAAAGAATTATTTAAAAAAACAACAACAAAAAAACCCCAACATGTTTTATGGATGTCTTCATGCTATGGTATTATTAACCCCTGAAAGTATACTGTGATACTGAAAGATGCCTTGACAAGAATTAGAAGATCATTATATTATACAAACCTATATCTTTGAAAATATTGAATTTCTTGGTGGCTATAAGTAGCTATAGTGAATAGATCTCTCTAGAGAAATACCCTTAAAGAGTTAACATTATCATTAATTAATCACTAATCCACATAAGCTCAATTATGAATTTAAATTAATGGACCTGGAGAATATTACGCTAAGTAAAATAAGCCAGTCAGAAAAAAAAAACAAATATGGCATGATCTCACTTATATGTGAAATCTAATGAACAAAAGAAACTGTTGAACAAAATAGATCCAGAGACATGGAAGCATGGAACAGACTTATGAATCTCAGAGAAAAGGGGGGAGGGGAACAGGAAGAGATTAACCAAAGAATTTACATGCCCATAATCGATGGACAAACTATAGTGCAGTGAAGGTATGGGGGTCGAGGGGGGTCAATGGGTGGAGAAAAAGGGGGCATCTGTAATACTTTCAACAATAAAGATAAATCTACACTAATAAAAGAGAAACATGCAAATTGACTATCCCTCCACTATGCCCACCAGCCAATCAGGGCGAGTATGAAAATTAACCCAACAAAGATGGTGACAGCCACGTAGCTGGAGACTTGGGTTGCCCCTGGCAACGGAGGAAGCCAAGGTTCCCGCCCACCCTGCCCATTGCTCAAGGAGTTATTGGGGCCCTGGGTGGCCACAACCCAGGCTTCCAGCTGGCCCTGGCCTCCGCTCAAGGAGGGGCTGGGGGCTTGGGTCTCTGGGGGGCATGGCCAGCCTGAAAATGGCCCTCAGCCCCTCACCCAGGTTGGCCATGCCCTCCCCCCCCAGTGGGGACCCTCACCCCAAGGGGCCATGGCCAGCCTGCAAACCACCACAGGCCCCTCACCCAGGCAGCCCCACGCCCCAAGGGAACCCCCACCCTGATCCAGGACACCCTTCAGGGAAAACCAGCTGGCCCCCACCCATACACCAAGCCTCTATACTAATAAAAGGGTAATATGCTAATTAGACTGGGAGACCTTCCAGGAGACCTTCCGGACGTTCTTATGGAACGCCACAAAGCCATGGTGGTGGGGCCAAGGTAGAGGCAGTTAGAGGCCAAGAGGGGAGGGTAGTTGTGGGTGATTAGGCCAGGATGGGACGGCAGTTATGGGTGATCAGGCTGGTGGCGGGGTGGGGGAGAGGGGTCTTGTGTTTGATCAGGCCAGCAGGAGGGGCAGTTGGGGCCGAGTAGGCCAGTGGGGAGGGAAGGTGGGGATGAGCAGGCCAGCGGGGAGGGGGGGGCAGTTGGGGGTGAGCAGGCCGGCAGGGGGGGCAGTTGCGGGTGATCAGGCTGGCAGGGGGGGGTATTTGGAGGTGAGCAGGCCGGAGGCAAGGGGCAGTTGGAGGCGAGCAGGCCGGCAGGCAGAGTGGTTAGGGGCAATCAGGCAGGCAGGCAGGTGAGCAGTTAGGAGCCAGCAGTCCCGGATTGTGAGAGGGATATCCAACTGCCGGTTTAGGCCCGATCCCTGTAAGCCAGCAGTAGGACATCCTTCCAGGGGTCCCAGATTGGAGACAGTGCAGGCCGGGCTGAGGGATAACCCCCCCCCCCCCGCACGAATTTCATGCACCGGGCCACTAGTTTAAAATAAACCCTAAATTAAAAAAGGATCATTCATAAGCAGTCCTTTCTAATACTCAGGGGCTTGACAATATGGACTCCCTTTCCTCTACAATGTTTTCTTTTGTGCCTTTGACATGGGTTTTATTTTGTAATTCTTTTTTTTAAATATATTTTTATTGATTTCAGAGAGGAAGGGAGAGGGAGAGAGATAAAAATATCAATGATGACAGAGAATCAATGATTGGCTGCCTCCTACATGTCCCACACTGGGGATTGAGCCCGAAACCCAGGCATGTGCCCTGACCAGGAATTGAACAGTGACTTCCTGGTTCATAGGTTGACACTTTACCACTGAGCAACACTGGCTGGACTATTTTGTAATTCTTGATTATTGATTTTGACAAACCACTAAAAATTTAGGCACTCTTAAACATAAAATCTACTAATTTGAGGTTTGTTCAGTAGTAATGTTGTAGTACATTTGGGGGTAAATGGCCTTACAGGCTATGCTTTTCTTCATATTTTATTTTCTAAATAAGTCTTGAAAATAAGAGCATTTTACAGAACACATAAACCACTCTTCAGTAAATGACTCAAGACTGTGGACATTTCACAAAAGAACCAGATAATACAGTGCTGTTAATTGACAACTGAATCAATTAAAGTTCTAGATAATTCTTAGAATGCTCGCTTTGTAGATTGACTTGATAAAAAATAATACAAGGACACACAGAACTTACATTGAAATGAGGCACAAATTTCCATTCTAAAGAAAACAAATTGATATAGTCAATTTGAGCATATATGTTATCTAACCATCAAAACATAACTGCAAAAATAGAATTACGGAAACTGTCTTTAAGTCAGAGAACGTGTATCTAAGAAATTGTGAATGATCTGCCATGACTACATAGTTGGTAGGACTGCATATATACTTCCAGAAATAAGGTATCCTTCTATTAAAGCTTAAATGCCTCAAACTTAAGTGGAAATTAACCTTAACTAAATGTACTTAGCCCATCAGGGGATTTTGTATTTGAAACATATATTTTTGTATGTTTCACAGGAGGACATTTCAGTGGACATTTTGAAAATATCTTTCAGAATTTAACATGCATATTCATTTTGATCTAGTAACCCCACTTCTAAAAATTCATTCTTCAAAAGTGTATACCTAAATATTTACGTTTAATATTTTAAACTGCAAATTTTTTATAATGACAAAAAATTAAAATGACCTAAGTATCCATCACAATATAAGTTTTTAAATAAGTTGTGGTATACCCATATTTTTAAAATAATATGCTAAGAATCCAATAATAGAGATATATGTAATAAAATAAAAATTTAAACAATATAAAATTTTAAATGAAATGATAATAAAGTAACATAAATGAGAAAGTTTTATTTCTAAAAGGCATTTGATTTTATGAAATAAAAATATATTTAGATAAGAAGATGGATATTAAATTTTTGACAAAAAGCTTTTTAGGAATAGATTATAATAAAAAAAGAGCTGAGTAGGTATTTAGTATATCTGTATAATTCTGTATTATTTGAATCATTTTATAATATTCATAAATTAGAAATTTTCTGGTTAAATTTGTAATAAAATATATTTAAAACTATATGTGCTTATGGGTGACATTAAATTCTGCTAGAGAAATATATTACAGGCAAATAAGTGTAGGAATTCAGTGTTTTCAGTTAAAAATTCAGTTGGCAATCATCACTCTATCTATCTAAATTGAGAACAAATGGCTGATTCAGGTTCTTTTCAAAACTAAGTCGATTTCCTAGTATGTGACATCATGGAGCCATGTTGACGAAATGACTTTTCAAATAGATGCTTTGTTATAATGCCAAGGAAACTTTTTTTACATTCCCAACTAATGATCCATGTAATTCAAATCCAGTAAAGACTGGATTGCTGAATGTGCAATGAGCTCAACTGTTTCATTTTCACAGGTCACAAAAGCCACGGTAGAAAATAAGATCCAGTGGAGCATCAAAGAGGGAGTCAAATTCCCACCCATCTCTCTGTGCGGACAAAGGGTTTACCTCTGTCAGTGCCAGTCACCAGGAGCATCCTCTGATGCTCACCTCTCACCTCAATGGTGGTGATACAGTAGGAAGGGGTAGAACATATATGAAAATAAGGAAAAAGGAAGAAATCATAACTCAGGAAAGGTAACAATCAGGATCCAGAACTAAACGAGGACACAAGAAATCTATCCCAATTGCAGCTACATGTGATGTACAAGAGAGAAAGTATAAAAGTTCAGACAGATGGTGTGGTAATTTCAAGCAAAGCACAGGTAAAACAAAAGCACTTTCCCCAAAAAGGTGGGAAAGGAGGCCTGTAATTCAGTTTCCCTAAATGAAGGTTTTTTTGCAGAAACCAGCTGAGAAATCTGGTTAGATGGCAGGATACTCCTGGGATTCAAAGGCTGAAGTGGAGACTGGGGTAGGATGGTCATTAATATCTCACTGTGGCCAATTTCAAGCTACCAATTATTTAACTACCATTTGGTAAATTTCATGAAAATTTAACAATCAGCTCCTATAAGTCAGTATGTGTTTGATCCAGCATACCACCTGCAGTTGGTGTTAGAAAAATCATACACACCAGAATGTGACTCAGGCCAAAGGTAATATTGAAGTTGGAATGCAATGAAGAATATACAAGAGGCTGCTGCCTGTCAGCACAGCTGGGTAGATAAAAGGCAATTCCATATACTATCAGAAGGGGAGTGTGATATGTGAATATTTTCTGTTAATGAATTTAACATTCCATGGGAGAATGCAGAGGACCTTGTAGACACCCATTGCTCACTGCAAGTAGCTGTGAAGAGGCTCTGATTGTCACAGGAATGACAACCACAGCCTTTGACATGGATCAGAAAAACATTCAGGAAAGTCTCTAAATGCTACCAAAATAATATACATAATTTTATGGTTTTAATGTATCATATAAACTAGTCCTTCATGCTCTCAGTATAGTACACATTTTACCTTCTATACTTACATATATAATATAAATATTTACATGAACTCTAACTCAGCACTTGGCTGACACTGCACTAGATTGTCCAAGCACCTGATCAAGACAATGAACATGTTCCTATTTTGTTGCTTTGAATAGGCCTTTTTGAAGATTCAGTAACCAGTCCTGGGGTACTCCCAATCCAACTCCCAACCTGAGTAACTTAGTATGAAAAGTCTTCCTTTCAATTTAACTAAAGACTCAGATTTCCCTTGATTCAAGACCATTTCTCAGTGCTGTAATCCTCCTGAAATAAAACTTTATTCTCCCTCTTTTACTGCTGGTTTTCCTGATATTTTATGTCATTAGATTTCCTACTTTTATGTCCTGGCCAATATCTGAGTATTTGAGACATCCTACTTTCAAAGCTTCCTATGGTAATTGCTAATATGTCCCTTGCCAATATTCTCTCTGGATTTTTTTTTACTAAACAGCTACTAAGGAAGAAAAATAGACATGGGGAGGTCTGTACAGTTAAAACAATAGTAACATCAAGATGCCCTTTTGTAAGTTGGGGGGAAAAAGTAAAATTACAGGGAGTCCATTAAACTTTTTTTTTTTTTTACAATAGGTTAAATTCTGCAAAGATGGAGAAAACATTTAGAGACACTAGGATGTAGGGAGAAGTGGAGACCTCCACCCAACAGCCAGGAGAACCTGAGACTGGCCAGCAACCACATGAATGAGCTTGAAAGCAGTTTCTCAAGCCCTAATTGAGTTTTGAGATAAAGGCAGCTTCAGCTAATAGCTGATGCAACCTCAGTGAGAAACCCTGAACTAGAACCATCCAACTAAGCCACTCCCAGATTCCTGACCCACAGAAACGGAGAAAAGTGTACATTTTTTTAAGTTATAAAATGTTGGGGAATAAAGAACTATACTTTTCAGGTTAGTAGTGATGAAACTGTTATTTATGAATGTTGATGGATCATGTTTGGTGGGTAGAATAGGAAACCACACCTTTTTATTAATAATTTGAATTAATTACTTGGTTATTTACCAGAGACTTTAGCAACAAATGAAAAAAAGAACAAAGGTGTTACATATGTATGCAATGGTAAATTATTTTGTTTACATGTGGCTTAATAAAAAATATTTATGAGGCTTAAAATTAGAAATTTAATATAAAGAACAGAAATGAGTCCTATTACCAAATTCTTATATTAAATCAGACCCATGACGACAAATGACAGAACAGATAATTGAAGGCCAGGGATAACAGATTGGATTAGACTACAGAAGGTTTAAGATGTAGATAAAGCTCTTGGAATGTATTATAATGTGTAGGATATTATGAATAGTCATTACTTTGCTTAATGACTATTCATAATAGCCTGTACATTATTTTTTTCTAAGTTTAATATAGATTTCAAAAACTTCCATCTCAGTAATACAAATCTTGCTCCCTCTTTTAAATAGCAGCAAATATTTAATCGTGAGAATGCAATATATTTACTTAACCAATATCATATTGTTGAACATTTTGGTTGACTTTTGTAGCATTTTGCTATAACAAACAATATTGCATATATGTTGGGAATATGCTCAGTGGGAAAATTCCCAGATGTAATATTGCTGTAACCAAACATACATGTTCAATAAAATTCAATACATATTTTCAAGATTCATGCAGAAATATTACACCCAACTCACATTCCCACAGTAGTACAAGACTGACTGACTATTTTTTCCCTGGTTTTGCTATCACTTATAAAAACTTTCAGCATATTTGCTAAGCTGGTAGATAAAGCCTACTTGCATTTTTTAAAAATTAAATGCAAATTTTATTAAGGATTTCCAATTACACATTTCAAATTTCTTGAATGGAATAGAACCACTGTGGAACTGGAAAGATGGCATAGATGAACACTGATATATTTGAAACCACAAGCTTATTAAGAAACCAATTTCTCTGCAAACCTTTTTACAACAAGATGAAATAGTATCCACTTCCTCACTTTGGCAATAGCTATTTCCTACTGGAATAGGAAAAAAAAAAAGTGGTTTTACTAATTTAATTAAAAGTGAGATCCTATCTTTAGATTAACATTTTTTTAAGTTAAGCTGTGTTCAAATGAGCTAGGGGCACAAAAAATTAGCACAGAATGTCTAATCAAAGCAACCAAAATAATTTTGAAAATGAAGAAGAAAAACAAGGTGTTTTCATGGCATTTTTTTCCTATAAACTATTGCAATTGGTATTAAGTTATCCGTAGACTTTATTATTTTTCTTTATATATGTATTAGCCTCTGGGATTTCTTTTTCTATAAAGTGCCTGATCATTGCATTATCCATTTATGCTACTGGAGTATTTGCTTTTGTCATATCAACTTATATAAAATGTTTGGTGTATGAACTATTAACTGAGTTTCTTGTCATTCTTTAGCTTTATGTAGTTTCTGTTTTGCTTTGTTTCACTGTTAGTTTGTTTGGTTTGGTTTTTGCTATTCAGTGGCCTTTCAGTTTATTTGCATTTCAGGTCAATTAATCAATATTTTCCAAAATGTTTTCTGAGATTTTTGTATCTTGCTTAGAAGAAACTTCCAGACTCAAGGTTATAAATAAATAATGAGAGGGAAGGGGTAGGGTTATATAGTACTAGAAATCCAGACCGGAATATATCTTATGTTTAGAACTAAAGTCAATATTGAGAGACTCTCTAATCTTGATCCAAGCAAATTTATTTTCCCCAAACAGGAAGCCTTGAGAATTTTTCCTAGAACCTGTACACTACGCATTCATCAGCCAGTGAGCACCATTCATCTCCAGAGTGTGTTACTTGTTCTCTAGCCACTGAAGAAGGACTTCTTCTCATTGGCAATTGCCCAATGATTATCCAATAGATTAGCATTGCCCCAAGATTTGGCTCAATTTTAAAAAATTATTCTTTTTATCTCTTTAAATCCTTTTATCTCTTTAAATCCTTACAATCATCCTGTGAGGTAAATACTACACTTAAACCCATTTTTAGTTAAATTAACTGGGTCAAAGACAGGTTTTGTTACTTGCAGAGGGTCACAGAGTAGAGCAGAAACTGAAGTCTTGACCTATAATTACACTGCTTCTCTATCAATACTAAGTTACAGAAAAGGTATATACATATTTCAGTTATATATAACTAGAGGTCTGGTGCACAAAATTCGTGCATGGGGGTGGGGGGTCCCTCAGCCTGGCCTGCACCCTCTTATAATCCAGGACCCCTCGGAGGATATCCAACTGCCGGTTTAGGCCCTGTGGGATCGGGCCTAAACTGGCAGTCGGATATCCCTCTTGCAATCCAGGACCACTGGCTCCTAACTGCTCACCTGCCTGCCTGCCTCACTGCCCCTAACCACTTGCCTGCCTGCCTGATTGCCCCTAACCACTCTGTCTGCCTGCCTGGTCACCCCTAACCCCTCTGCCTAATTGCCCCTAACCACTCTGCATGCCTGCTGATCACCCCTAACTGCCTCTGCCTGCCTGCCTGATCACCCCTAACTTCCTCTGCCTGCCTGCCTCATTGCCCCTAACCACTCTGCCTGCCTACCTGGATGCCCCTAACTGCTCGCCTGCCTGCCTGATTGCCCCAACCACTTGCCTGCCTGCCTGATTGCCCTTATCCGCCTCTGCCTTGGTCCCTGACATCAGGGCTTAGTCCAGAATGATGTCCTGAAGGTCATATGGCTGTCCCGTCTAATTAGCATATTACAATTTTATTATTATAGATAGTAGCTTAAATATATATGATAGTAAATTAGTAGCAATAACCAAAGTGAGATTGGAATTCAAGTAATATCTTACAAGTTTAACTAGTTTACTTTTAACCATTTTAAAACATACTGATAGATGTGTATTAAGACAATAGAAATAGCAATTAAATTGTACATAAATATATATATGTATATTTTGTAGACAATCCACACTCTTTTTATTATAGATTGATATACATGTCCACCTAACATTTTATACATTTTCTGTAGCATGTGCTAAATAGAACCAGATGTAAGAAAACTACATGATCAAAGCGTGAAGAAATACAATTCTTAAATAATATACACAATAAAAGATAGAGTCCAGCTGTATGCTGTTGCAAAAGAAGTGAGTACACAAGAATAGTTTCTTTCACTCTACTTCATTATTATTATTAGCCCTGTAAAATGAGATTAAGCACTCCACCTTAGTATTTATTTTCTTGCTAGAATTGTACCAGATGGAAGAATTTCATATAATTAAAAACATTGATTGGTATGCTCTTCTGTTAAGATGTATTTTCACCAATATAATTCTACTTTATTTTATATCTCAACAAATTTTCTTTTTTCTTTTTATGTCATGCCAGGTAACCCTTTTCTATTGCTATTATGTCATACTACATAACCCTTTCAAAACAGCCTTTTTATATATTCAGCATGTCTTTTCAAAGCCAAGACACCTATGATAGTATCTATGTAACACAGGAAGGAATCCCAACTTATAATGTACTTCTTTTAGAATAGTAATTTCTGTTACTTTGCTTCTTACGTGATGAAGAGGTATTAGAGATAAATTTTAAGTATAAGAAAGTGTTTTTAAATCTTTGTATGCAACCCTAAAGGATTGATATCTTTTTCTAATTATTTTACTGATGAATAAACTGAAGTTTTAAGTCAAACAGCCATTTAGTGGCAAAAATCTAAGCTCATATCCATATTTGTTTAATTTTTACAATGCTCTTCTACTTTGCCATAAGAGCATTTAAGGACGACTCCATAAAAAGTAGAGCTATGGAACTTACAGAAAGAGAGATTTAAAAAACAATCTCATTGCACCAAAAAAATTAAGATACCTAGGAATAAACTTACTCAGGAGGTAAAAGACCTTTCCTCAGAAAACTACAGGACGTTGAAAAAAGAGGCAGAGGAAGACATAAACAGATGGAAGAATATACTGTGTTTATGGATTGGTAGAATCAACATTATTAAAATGTCCATACCACCCAAAGCAATCTATGCACTCCCCATTAAAATACCAATGGCATATTTCACAGACCTAGAAAGAACTCTCCAAAAATACATCTGGAATAAAAAAAAAGTCCCTGAATAGCTGCAGCAATCCTGAGAAAGAAGAACAAAGTAGGAGGGATCTCAATACCAGATATCAAGCTGTATTACAAAGCCACTGTTCTCAAAACTGCCTGGTACTGGCACAAGAACAGACATATAGACAAATGGAACAGAATACAGAACTCAGAAATCAACCCAAACCACTATGCTCAATTAACATTTCACAAAGGAGGCAAGAGCATACAATGGAGTCAAGACAGTCTCTTCAATAAATGGTGTTGGGAAAATTGGACAGATAACATGCAAAAAAATGAAATTAGATCACCAACTTACAACATACACAAAAACAAACTTAAAATGGCTAAAGGACTAAAATGTAAGACAGGAAACCATAAAAATATTAGAGGAATCCACAGGCAGCAAAATCTCAGACATATGCCAAAGCAATTATCACTGATACAGCGCCTAAGCCGCAGTGGTCGGCAAACTGCGGCTCGCGAGCCACATGTGGCTCTTTGGCCCCTTGAGTGTGTCTCTTCCTAAGCCTTAGGAGTACCCTAATTAAGTTAATAACAATGTACCTACCTATATAGTTTTAAGTTTAAAAAATCTGGCTCTCAAAAGAAATTTCAATCGTTGTACTGTTGATATTTGGCTCTGTTGACTAATGAGTCTGCCGACCACTGGAGTCTAGGCAATGGAAATTAAAGAGAAAATAAACAAATGGGACTACATCAAAATAAAAAGCTTCTGCACAGCAAAAGAAACCATCCACAAAACAACAAGAAAGCCCACTGCATGGGAGAACATATTTGCCAATGTTATCACCAATAGGGTTTAATCTCCAACATTTACAGGGAACTCATACAACAACAAAAGGAAGATAAACAACGAATCAAAAAATGGGCAACGGACCTAAATAGATACTTTTCAAAAGAGGACATAAGGAAGGCCAAGAGACATATGAAAACATGCTCAAAGTCACAAATCATCCGAGAGATGCAAATCAAAACGACAATGTGGTACCATCTCACACCTGTCAGAATGGCTATCAACAACAAATCAACAAATGACAAAGTGCTGGCGAGGATGTGGAGAAAAAGGAACCATCCTGCACTGCTGGTGGGAATGCAGACTGGTGCAGCCACTGTGGAGAACAGTATGGAGTTTCCTCAAAAAACTAAAAGGGGAACTCCCATTTGACCCAGTGATCCCACTTCTAGGAATATACCCCAAGAAACTAGAAACACCAATCAGGAAGGATATATGCACGCCTATGTTCATAGCAGCACAATTTACAAAAGCAAAGATTTGGAAACAGCCTAAGTGCCCATCAGCAGATGAGTGGATTAAAAAATGGTGGTACATCTACACAATGGAATACTACGCTGCTATAAAAAAGAAAGAACTTTTACCATTTGCAACAGTATGGATGGAACTGGAGAGCATTATGCTAAGCAAAATAAGTCAGTCAGAGAAAGATAAATATCACATGATCTCACTCATTTGTGGATTATAATGAACAACAACAGATCCAGAGCAGAGAAGCACTGATCAGTAGCTCAAACCTCAGAGGGAAGGTACGGGAGGGTGGGGCTTACCTCAGAGGGAAGGTAGGGGAGAGATCAGCCAAAGGACTTGTATGTATGCATATAAGCATAACTAATGGACACAGACACCAGGGGGATGAGGGCATGAATGGGAGTGGGGTGGGGGAGCAATGAGGGGATAAGGACACGTATGTAATACTTTAATCAATAAAAAAAGAAAAAAGTAGATCTATGAATATTTGCTAGCTATATACAAACTTACTTTAATACATTACAATAAAAGTACGTAAAAGGTGATAGATTAGTCACTAATCATTAGTGTCTTAAAATATGTTAAAATAAATATGAACAAATAGTTTTTAAAAATGCACCAAATAATGATGATAACCTCCAAATTCACAGTCTTTAAATATTCCATGCAATTATTATTTACTACTACCTACTAAATACAGTAGCAGTCATCCCTAGAGCACTTTATTCTCTAGTTGCAAAAATCAAACATAAAAACAATGCTTTTCTAACCTAAAAAAAAAAAACCACACAGGTAAATACAAAACATACTAGGAGCTAGGACTGGACCTTCAACATTTAACTAGAATTTTGTAAGATTGTAAAAATAAGCATATAAATAATAGGAAATATCGAGAGTTAAAGTATCATCTTTCAGGTTTTAGCTGTTGACTTTATGTTATTCTAGAGCCTATTGTCAGATTCTCATCCAATCCAGGTCAAAATTAGAAAGAAATATATACATACATGTCAGGAAGTATATACTTCTGCATAAATCTCATAGAAACATAACATATAGGATGTATATTATAATCAAAATATCTTCCATTTTGCTTTCAAAATTTATTTAATTGATAAATCTTTTCCTGATAGCATTGGGTGAAATATGTGCAGGTCGTGTGACCTTTCCATTAATTTCTTCTTGGAATCAAGGGTCCTATATTCACTTTTAGTGATGCAGAGCAGGTCAAATCAAAAATTGAAAACATCTAGTCTGTCACTTAATCCATAAATCTTCATTATGAGAATTCTTTTCCACCTTGCCAGCAGTTGGGTATTCTCTGACAGTGGGAAGGAGTCGTGCTAGGCTTTAAGTCTTCCTGCTCTGCGTCCCTCCAAGTACAGGAGAGAGGAGGATAATGGGAATAAGATAGTTTCACTTCAACTGAACACTCTTAGTTCTATTATAAACTAGTGTCAGGCTGGCAAATGTTTAAAATCATTTCTTTTTCTAGTTGGGCACTTTAAAAGTTCTTCTGAAATTCTCCTGGTGTTCTTTCACCTGTATGCAGTTCCCTAAATTCCAACAGATGAATCTCTATTTCAGAAAGATGTTTATAAATCCTTCAGAAGCCCCTAGGAAGCCCTTGTATCCTCTGGCTGCTTGTTGCTTAGGTCCCTACCCTTGTATGTGAGCTATTCTGTTGGCCAGGACCCAAGAAGATTCCACACTGTCACTGGCCTAAGTGCATGGCTCACTTCTCGTTTACAGGAATCACACATCCTTTGCTCCAACAAACTCAGAGTACTATCTAATTCCAACCCTGCAGCAACTATCCTGGCCAAAAACCATAGAAGTGATTCACTCTCTTTATCCTCAAGAATTCTTGGGTCAGATATTCCCCAGATTATAATGACTATATACCATGTTCTTAAGTGAACTACTCAAAGCACCACCACCTCCCACTAGGCTTCATATGACAAAGCTGGCAATTACTCCCTTTGGGTGGGGAGGATTTGCAGCTCATAGAAATACATTTTCAGGAAATTCATTATCTTCTACATGCCCTCATCCAGCTTTCACATAACTGATTTTACTAAGTTGTCTAGGATTCAAGTTCCCAGATATAGAATATGCAGTTCTAAGTCCTGCATTTTTTTTTTGTGTTTATCTTGGTATTCAGCATCTACTTGTCCTGGTACAAGGTAGAAATTTCATTTATAACACTGGGTTACACAAAAGGCTCACAGCTTATAAAATACATGCTGTCTTGATGAATGAGAAAAATCAAACAAAAATAGTTTTTATAAAATGAGCTTAAAGCAAGTCAAATATTTAGACCTGATGATTTGGCTATGGATAGTTTCAGAGAGAGTACATTCATAAAATTCATATATAGTTTATATATAAGATATTTGCCGAGAAAATTATGATGTTAAGAATCAATCAGCATGGCTCACTGATTGAATTTCAACCTATGAACCAGGAGGTCACAGTTAGATTCCCAAACAGGGCACATGCCCTGGTTGCAGACATGTCTGTAAAACGTGAATTAGGAGGTTAGAGAAAGTTGTAGAATGTAGAATGTGCAACAAAGTCCAGCTTTTGTTTGTTATATTAGTTAAAAATGTTTCTGAGGCAATTCCTGCTATTTCCTGATTAATGGGCATTTCTTGAGCATATAGATAGATAGATAGATAGATAGATAGATAGATAGATATTTACATATATATATATATATATATATATATAGAGAGAGAGAGAGAGAGAGAGAGAGAGAGAATTTGTAAGTGTAGATAGATATATAAACTTCACAGTTGAGATTTCTCTCTTAATCTCTTCCCCATGTACAATCCTGTAGTTTTTTAGAGTAATTTTTTAAATGATTTTCAAATGGAACACATAGTTTATGAACTTAAAAAAAAATTCCTGTCGTATTTACAGGAAAAAAATAACCTGTCTGATATATGATTCCCTTACCAGATATATAATTCTTAGTTTGCAAGAGTATGAAGATGCTATTCATTATCTCCAAACTTCTATGATTTCAAATACAAAGTCTGATGTCAGAAAGAGAAAGTAAAGAATAATATGAATGTTTTTGGTTTAAGCAATCAAGAGAATAGAGTTATCATTTATTGAGATGAAGAAAAAATTTAGGAGGAGCAAGTTTGGGAAGAATGACTAGATATTTGTTTTTGGATGTGATAAGTTTGAGATATCTATCAGACATTTACATGAAGATGTAAAGTTGGCAGTTGGATAGCTGAGCCCGGATGCATAAGGGAGATTAAGCAGGAAATATGTGAGATTTATAAGCCTATATATAAGACTTAAAGACATGAGACTAGGTGTGATGAGTTATATGTGATTAATGATGGGAAAGAGTTGTTTCAAGGACTGAATTCTGTGATATAAATGTTTGGTGACTGGAAAGAAGAGGTGAAAAGGAAAAGTCTGAAGAAAGGGAAATGGAAGAAAACCAGGTTAGTGCTGTGTACCAAAGCCAAGTAAATAAAAATTTTCAAGCATTTTATAAAATTCTGTTTATAAATCAAATATTATGAGAACAGATAAGTGACCACTGGATTTATCAACATAGAAATCATTAGTTTGTTCATCATGATCAGTTTGGGTAAAGAGCTGGAGGAGAGTGAAAGCCTAATTACAATAGATCTACGAGGCACAGTAGGAGGGAAACTAAAGACAAGGGTTGTTGATGTCTTTTATACAACAGAAAACCATGTGCCCTGTAGATTCCTGTTTGCCAAGCTCTTCTCATTCATGCTCTCATGACTGATAATAACTGGTGTTTGCCCAGCCTGCATAGAACAAGTTGGTACTATTTCTCTCTTCTCCTAATCCACACTTTATCACAACCAACATTCAGATCTCACTTACACCTTACTGCTCTGGGGTGCATCAGAAATAAACATTTAAAAATTTGTAATTGAAAAATTTAAAGTATAAATCATAAAAATTTTAGTAGAATTTAGAAGTTACTTGTTTTAAATCAGTGATTTTCAATATTTTCCAATCACAATGAATATAATGTAGATGAAATAATTTATACATCACATTTGTGAACCACTTTCACTCAGGGGAAGAAATAAGAAATTTGTAATTTATTTAAAAAACAGAAGTATGCCGAAACCGGTTTGGCTCAGTGGATAGAGCATCAGCCTGCGGACTGAAAGGTCCCGGGTTCGATTCCGGTCAAAGGCGTGTACCTGGGTTGCGGGCACATCCCCAGTAGGAGATGTGCAGGAGGCAGCTGATCAATGTTTCTCTCTCATCGATGTTTCTAACTCTCTATCTCTCGCCCTTCCTCTCTGTAAAAAATCAATAAAATATATTTTAAAAAAAACCACAGAAGTAATTTCCCAAATTAGTAGATTCTGGTTAGTAATAAATTATTTGCTCCTACTTTACAGCTAATCATGATACCCCAAATATGTGTTGACACAATGTGAGAATTGCTTTTATTCGTGATTACATTTAAAAGCTTGGAATATGTGGTCTGAAGGGCTAAAGCAACACACTAAATAAAGCCACCTAACTCCAACAGCAAATAGCTTGGACTGGGACTCAGTTCTTTTAGAGGACAGAGATAACAGAATAAGAGGTAGGTGAATCCTGAAGGAAATGAAATGAGTTTGGGAGTCATTTCCTAATGGAAAATTCTTTTTTCTGAGACAGAATTGGGAGCCAAACCTCATTAAATCAAAAAGGTTGTTCTGAGATCTTTAACCTTTGTAAAGTAAGTAACAAAGAACTGCTAATCTTGGAGAAGGAAATCAGGCCAGAGCTGCATGCTGCACATGTACTAGAAGATGGAAATATCAGAAGCTAATATAGACCCACAGATTTTTTTAAAAGTTCCAATAAAAGATCCAATGTAAAATTATAATATTTTATAGGTTAATAATAGAGCTATCTAACTTTCTAAGGACTTTCACAGTTTTTGATTCCCATAATAAACTTTGAAACAGGCAAATTTTAATTTTTCCATTTCACTAATAAGGAAATGAGACAGATAATATAAAACATTTGTCCAAGATCACAAAACCAGCAAATTGTAGAACTGGGACTGAGCCCAGGTTCTCTGATTATAAGTCTAGAACTGTTTTCACTAAATAAAGTTGTAAGTCATAACAGAAATGGAAGACTGCCGAGATTACATGATTTATATAGCAATTGGTAAAAGTAATATAGGGACAATGTCTAAAATTTAATTATGTTAAACCTGTAGCTATTCATCTTCCAACAAACTAAAATAATATATCAATTGAAGTTACTGTGCTCTTTTGTTTTCCACTCTGGAAGAAAGGCTCTATGCCTGCTTAAGTCAGCGATTTTCAACCAATGTGCCACAAGAATTCTTAAAACATGCAATACCTGACTACTTAGGGGTACTGACCTCTTTTCCCTTAAATTGTCAAATAAAAAGATGACAACAGCCAACACAACTATAGCTGTCAGTGTGAATGAATGAAAATTATGCTTATTTTTGTGATACTGGCAGAAAATGTATATTTTTAGTGTACTACAGAATATTAATAATTAGTTTATGTGCACCATGAGATGAAAGAGATTCAAAATCGCTGACCTAAGTAGTTAAGAGGATACTTTGGGTTTTGTGTATTAACGTAGACTTGAAAGATTTCTCTGACACCCATTTCCACACTGTTTCACAGTTTAATACTTCTACAGCCTTGGGTGCATTAACTGATCTTGATTCAATTTTCCATCTTTATTAGAGATTATTTTATCTACCACTAAACATGGATGTGAATAATAAAGATTAAATGTTATAAAGTGACTACAATAAAGGAATCAATTGTAACTGATTCAATTGCAGTGGATGGTTACTAGACTTACAGTGGTGATCACTATGTATTATAATCTTATATACCTGAAAAAATATATATGTAAATATAAATACTATCTTGGATAAACTGCTGTCTGACTCTGTGCAAATTAGTAGCAAGGCATAAGGAAGGGAAGACTAATACAAATAGCATGCTTACAGAGGTAGTTTCTGAAGGTGGATGGTATGCAATTCTCCCAGAGAAGGGTTTTAGCAAAAGAGATCCCAAGAACCCTGAAGTTGGAAAAATGCTTCTATATATTATCTATAAATGCTGGAGAGAATGGATGAGAAAGTGCAAAAATCTAAGCCACTTGCTTTCTTTATTTCATTTAATGGGCACAATAAATTTTATTCATTGCATATTCAATCAGTACCCTAGTACAATTCTGCCCACTTGCACAATCAGCAAACTCATAAGGAGACTTTCAGTCCTAGAGAATGGAAAGATCTCATGGTTAAGTCATGGAGAATGTTCAAAGATAAAAAACAAATGACAAATTTTAAGAGATTTATTTGAAACTTGACATTAACCTTGTTTCTGTCATTGGGTTAATAATTCCATGAGAGAAGCTAAATAGGAAAGATTCATGGCGATAAAGGGAACCTCATTGTTATTTATGTAAGTAGATTTCACCTGAAATATTGTTATTTTCCCCTAGAACCGTGGTCGGCAAACTGCGGCTCGTGAGCCACATGCGGCTCTTTGGCCCCTTGAGTGTGGCCACGAAGTTTCAATCGCACTGTACATGCACGCCCGCACGTGGTATTTTGTGGAAGAGCCACACTCAAGGGGCCGCAGTTTGCCGACCACTGCCCTAGAAGACCAGAAGACCAGACAAATTCAAGGCACATTAATGATATCTAGTGGAACTAACAGAAAATGCAACAACTAGAAAATGTTAGACGTGCTTCTGACATAAAGAAGTACAGTATATGATTTTTAAGTATAGTGGTCATGTCCTAGCCCAGTGGTCAGCAAACTCATTAGTCAACAGAGCCAAATAGCAACAGTACAACGATTGAAATTTCTTTTGAGAGCCAAATTTTTTAAACTTAAACTATATAGGGAGGTACATTGTTATTAACTTAATTAGGGTGCTCCTAAGGCTTAGGGAGAGCCACACTCAAGGGGCCAAAGAGCCACATGTGGCTCGCGAGCCGCAGTTTGCCAACCACTGCCCTAGCCGGTTTGGCTCAGTGGATAGAGCATTGGCCTACAGACTAAAGGGTCCCAGGTTTGATTCTGGTCAAGGACATATGCCCAGATTGCAGGCTTGATCCCCAATCGGGTGCATGCAGGAGGCAGCCAATCAATGACTCTCTCTCATCATTGATGTTTCTATGTCTCTTTCTCCCTCTTTCCTCTCTGAAATCAATACAAATATATATATTTTTTAAAAGTATAGTAGTCATAAAACAGATATGAGGTAGAACAAACATCAGGTTCAAGTATCTATCTCAAATACACCTGTTAGCTTCAGGTAAGTCACTTAGAAATCTCAGTTGAGAGAGTTTGTCATTCTGCTCCATCATGAGGAAATGACTAAAGAATACCTCAAAGTCCCTACCAGAACTGCCATTTCTGTGAAGGAAAATTAAATGTAACAAATCTACTGTTAGGATAACAACTTACTCTTTACTATTATTTTAGTTTTGACTTTGTAATAGAAAGATTCCTTTTAAGGTTCCAAAAAAATCTTACAACTGCATTTTCCATAAGTCATTCGAAAACATTTATGTTTGGATAGTTAACAAGTCACCAGGGAGTTTGTGGATGAGAAAAAGCACAACCCTAACAGTAAGCCCATGTTTTTATAAAGGATGCCTGCTGTTGTAAGGTCATAAGCTGTGAGGCTGTGGTTAGCGAATAAATTAGTCATGAAAACACAGCAGAGCACAGCAGGGATTTATTATGCATAAACCACTTCCATTTTTTGTTTATTTGAAATAAGCTAGATTGTGAAAGTGTTGAAATTTCCTCCTGGTACATAACTTTAGGGGAGTGCCCCTCTCTACTCCCCAACACATCATGCTAATGAGATTATTCAGAAGATATGATCTTCATCCAAAACTAAAAGTAAGCAAGGCTTTCAACACATGAGAAATTCCAAATGTGCAAACATGAAAGTTACCACACCCACAACTGAATATTCAGATTGTTTTTCTGAAAATTAGCACACATGTACATATGAGTTTTAAGATTAAAGTGGATATAGCTCCCCAAACATGAATAAGAAATGCTGAATTTGGTGCAAATAGGCCTGCTCAGAATTACAAATCCTAAATGGAAGAACTTAGAAAACATTAAGTATTCCCGGTGGAATAATTTCCAAGTTCCTGTAATACTTTTAACTACTAATAGGCTTTGGAGGAATTTAGTAAAGGGTTTAATTTTTTTAGAACAAGTTCCAAATAACTACCTTGAATTTGTAGTTTGTTTTTTTCCATCTACACTGCCTGTGGTTCAAGCACAATATCTCCTTTCCAAGGCTGCACATGTGCATTTCTGCTTTTTGATCTTAATATCATCTCAATACACTCAGAGAACAGACACCTTACTTTATAGTATATGGTAAAATAGTGGATATCACATTACCACCTCAAATTGTAGCTATATTGGTATTCTGCAAAAGAAATTATTTTTCAACTGTAACTAAATACATGGTAAGAATCATGAAGGTCAACCTACCATAATATTAGAGATGAAGTGAGTGTGTTCTGTCAGGTGTGTTTTATTAAATACTAGAGGCCCGATGCATGAAATTCATGCAGGTGTAGGCTTCCTTTCTCCAGCTGCTGGTACCAGCTTCCCTCTGGCACCCTGGACCTGGGCTTCCCTTGCAGAGGGAGGCGCCGCCCACCCGCTGCAGCCTGCCGGGTCGGTTGCAGCTGTGGCAGCTTGCTATTGGCCCTCGCAGCCCCAGCTTTGTCTGGAAGGTCATCCATAAGGACATCTGGTCTAATTAGCATATTATGCTTTTATTATTATAGACTAGAGGCCTGGTGCATGGGGGGGGGGGTGTTTTTCTCCAATCTGGGACTCCTGGCTCCTAACCGCTCACCTGCCTGCCTGCCAGATTGGCCCTAACCACTTCTGCCTGCCAGCCAGATCGCCCCTAACTGCCCTCCCCTGCGGGCCTGATGGCTCCCCAACTCCCCCCCCCAACAGGCCTGATGGCCCCCAGCTGCCCTCCCCTGCCAACCTGATTGCCCCAACTGCCCTCCCCTGCTGGCCTGATTGCCCCCTAACTGCCCTCCCCTGCCAGCTTGATCACCCCCAGCTGCCCTCCCCTGCCAGCCTGACCGCCCCCTAACTACTCTCCCCTGCTGGCCTCATCACCCCCTAACTGCTTGCTTCCCCATGCCAGCCTGATTGTGCCCCTAACTGCTTGCTCCCCTGCCAGCCTGATTGCCCCGAACAGCCTCTGCCTTTGGCCCCTGCCACCACGGCTTTGTCCGGAAGGAAGTCGACATCTAGAAGATGCCCAGTGAACCCGATCTAATTAGCATATTACCCTTTTATTAGTATAGATTCCCCTTTACCCAAATTACACTTTCACCTCAGAGGTGTCTTCTTTTAAAATGCAGAGATTATTTTTAAAGTTTCTTTTTAATTTTAGAGAGGGCAAATCCAACAACAGAAACACCTTGTGGGCATAAGTTTATATGAATCTCTTCCTTTGAGTCAATTCTAGAGTACCATGAGGACATGGAAAACTAGAAGAAAAGAAATATTGAAGTGGGAAAAATTTGTAGAAAAGGAAATGGAGATATAAAAGGTTATTATGCACAATGATTCATTATAACATTAATTCTTCTACTGAAGCAAAGTAAAGTACAATAATAAATTATGGTATATTAATATAGTAAGTACTCTATAATGGGGAAAAAAGCTGATGATATATATTCAATGTATATGAATTTCAAAAATAAAATATTGAATAAAAGAAGCCAGAAATAAAACAGTATTTATTGTATGGTTCCATTCATATATGAAAGCCAAAAAGATGAGAAAGTAATCTATAGTAGTATAACTTAGAAAAATTGTTAACTTTGGGAGAGAGGATGATGACTAGAAGGAAGTAATGCTAGCATTCTATATTAATATAGAATGTTATCCCATATAATAATATATAGTTATATATATAATTAATTTATCTTATATACTTTGAGAGTCAAGTATGGCAGACTGACTGTAAGATTGCCTCCTTTGGTCCCTACCCGCTGGCATTTATATCTTTTTGTAATTCCCTTCTATTGAGTGTGGATTGAACCTATTTGTTTTTAATAAATAAAATATAGTAAATTACTCCCGTGCTTAGGTTACATACAATACTGACTTCAGGTTTGCTAGCAGACTCACTCTTTGGTTGACTGTTTTAAAGCAACTTGCCATCTTGGAGGGGCTCACTGGCAAAGAACCAAGGCTGGCATCCAAACAACTGCAAGGAAGGAACTAAGGCCTTCCGTCCAAAAGCCCTAAGTTATGCCCAGGTGTGTAACCCAAATAATAAGAGACAAGGACTGTGTGCTGTTCTAAGATGGTAAGTGTTGGGACAATTTGTTACAAAACAATAAATAGTACACCAAGCCAAACATGTCTGTAACCTAAATTAACCAATGAGGTGCCAGTTCTGGACAAATGAAAAGTATAGAATGGTAGAAAGCATATTATTTGAAGTCACTTTTTCTCTACAATTATGCTCTGACTATTAGAGTTAGATGTACACATAATCATAGTTCCCATTTGTCTTGAACTAAGGAATTTCTCAAGATGCATATCTTTCAGTTTTAAAAGCAGGTTAGTTTGGGGCCAACCTGGACAGTCGGTCCCCATACCTACTGAACATAAAACCATAAAAACATTTTTGCTGTGTTTTTATTCTTAAAACATAATAGAGGCTTAATATTTGTTATATGAATTAATTTTCCAAGTAACTATTTCAAAAACAAATATTTCTGATCTACGTTAAGAGAGTCAAGAAAAGCAAGTCATAAAGATTTTTTTCTTTTCTTTTTTCTTTTTCATTCACTCTTTCTCTTGGCAAGAAATCAAGATTGAGAAATTAGTTGTTATAATATTTCAATAAAATAAAGCTCTGGGGCCCTACTTTAGAGAATCTCACTGAATACATTGCTGTTAATGATGACAAAGCCTTGCTGAGATGTCATGAATCAAGTAAGTAAAGGTCAGTTTTGACCAGGGTTGTCATCACTAGTCAGTCTCACTGCAACAATTTCCATTCCGATGACATTTAAGGGAGGGAAAAAAAAATAATGAGCTCTCCAAACACAGTTGTTCTTATAAAGGAAATGGCATCTTCTACTGTAAAATGTATAGAAAAGACTAAGTTATTTCTTTATGATCATCCTTTTAAACACTTAACCCATCTCTGTTTCTCTGTCTCTGCCTCTCTCTTCTTCCCCTCTTTCATACACATTCACATACACATATACACATACACTCCAAAAACCTGTTTTTTTAACTCCATATACCTATTTATTGCATGTTTTAAATATTGCACATGTACTCTTAAGAAGGGTAAAAAGCAAATGTTAATTGTTCAATGATTTCTGTATATCCTTGCTTATGGTTAAAGAAAATACAAAGTAAATCACAAGTTAATGACTTTAAATTTATTTTAACCTTTCATAATAAATGGTCTCATTTGTTTGTTTAAAAAATAGTGTGTATTATTAAATATATTGAAGCTAATGACTTTCTAGGAGAGCTACTAATTAAAATGAATAATGACAATAAATGTGGAATCGAAGTCTCCCTGCATCAGATGATTTGGATAGCCCTCAGTCTAATTTTCTTAAGTTATTTGTGCTATTAGCCTGTAGATTGTCTGAAATTACTACTATTATCTCAATATCTTGAGTTGTGACATTAGAAACCATCGAAAATTAACAAACCCTATTAAAATTCAATTAGATCACTTGGAAGAGAACACGTATTTAGCCATTATTATTCATTCACCCACTAGTATAGACTAATCATAAATGTCCTATTTATACCCTAGAAGAGAACAAAGCTAGAAAATGAGAAAATAAGATCAGTGCATTTTTTTGAAAAGAAAAATGTGAGTGTATTCAGCTTCTTTGCTGGAAGATTACACAAGAAGCACCAGGAATAGTATGAAAACTGGTATGGATGATTCATCCCCAGAGAGGACAGTACTTAATGTTAGAAATGAAACACTTGCTTTATATTATACCTGGATTTTAAGTTTTGTTAATAGGTTCTTCAAATGAATTCTTCTGTGATACTGGATTCAGTTATACACAGGTGGAAAACAGAAACATAGTCTTGACTCCTTACATAGAAAAGTTCACGTGTAAGGGCGCTGGAATCTCCTTAAGAATAGTTAATATTTCAACACATCTTCATAACACCTTGTAAATACCCATACAACCTCTGCTTTTCCTTAACCAAGCACATATTCTCTGATCTTCCTGGCAATCTGGTGAAAGGAAATCATTTTCCTGTCTGGAGTAAATTTTTAGAACCCTGGAGTACACGGGGTTAACATTTTTAAAACAGGTTTAGGTCCCTTGGAGCTCAAAAAACTTAAAAAGACACATTACATTCCAGGAGTAGCATTATTAAATTATCTAAAACAATTCACAATATAACAATCTCAAGTAAACGGCTTTGAATAACTTCCTTGACGGATTATGATACTTAGCTATACTCAGTGTAAACACATCCACTTAGCTTCCATCTGTCCTGCTTTATGAAAAGTAAATGATCACCATCATCAAGAAAGCGGCAGAGCAGGTTTCCCCAGCAGCACCTGCAGCCACTGCCAGGGTTCAATGTCCAAATCTATCAATCAACAACTGTGTGCTCTTGGGAAAATTACTCAACCTCTCAATTTCCTCAACTGTCAAGAGAACCACACTAATTAAAGATCTGAATGGATTAAGTTGGCACTTAGTAGGAGCTTTGAATTGGACAAAAAGGCTGAGGGGAGAGGGGAGTTTGTGAAATGTAAAAGTGTGCTCATCTCAAAGCCTGATAGGCACAATCTTTCATGGAAAAGTAGAGAATCTGAAGGTGTGGACAAAGAAATAGAACAGATTAGAGAATTATTCTATGAAAAGTGTAATGGCTACAGTTACTGCCTATAGAATTTAAAATTAAATAGATAAATCTACTAAATTTCTAGAGAACTATAATGACAACAAAGACACCAGCTGAGATCATAAGAAATTATATCCTAAAATAACCACGAGGCAAGCCTTCTAAGAACAGAAAGAAGACGAAGTAAGCTGATCAGCCTCCAAGGAGCATATGCCACTTCATGGTCACTTCATGCGTGGCTTCAAGATGAAAATCTCTGAAACAGAATGATGAACAAGAAAGCTGCTCTGAGCGTACATAATTAGAAACTTAACAAGGGACATTTCACAGCAAGCCCTTAAAATACCTGGCCAAACAGTTTCAGAATTTTCAGTAACCAGTTTTGGCTTTTTTTGTGATTGCCCCCGTTCTCAGTGGGAGCACCTGATGAAATTTTCCTGTCCCTGTACCACTATTATATATCTCTTGGGCTAAAGTCAGCACGACTTGTGGTTACAGTTCAAAGTTGTCTGGTTCAAGAAGAGCCATCTGTGAGCCTCATTTTGAGACTACCGGACATTATCCCCTCAGGTGGAGTCTGCTGTAAATTACCCAACAATCCTGGACTTTGATCTTAATTCTACGATTGAATGGGGCTTTTGTCTTTTCTTCTTTGAGGAGAGAATGAGTGTACATAAAAAAAAGGAGGGGAGGGAACATGATGTATTGGCCAGTTGGAAAATATTAGTTCAGTGAGTTATGCAGCTCTTGCAAAGAAGAATGTTGACAAATTTCCTTATACATCACCACCAATCTCATCCGATAAGCCATTAAGTATTGAGAAACTATTAAGTGCACACTGGCAAAACAAGTTTCTCCAAATTTTAATTTTTACTTGGAAGCTCAAATTTATCATGGGCAACAATCACTTTTAAGTTCTTTAGAAATATTTTCCCAATCACAAAGCACACAGATATTTGAAATCCAGAATATGGAAGATATGTAGGCAATATGTTAATATATTGTTTTAAGTCATTAATTCAGTTAACATAGCTTAACATTTCTAGAATATTGCTAAAGTAATTAATATATTACCTGTAAGATAATTGTATTGAAATATTATAATAACTAATTTCTCATATTTGGGTTCCTTGACAAGAGAAAGAGGAAGAGGATGAGAATGTAAAGAAAAAAAAGATGAAAAAAGAAGAAAAAATCTTTACGACTTTATTTTCTTAAATCTCTTAATTTAGGGGATAAACTTTAATTTGTATATACATAAAGAGACATGCATATGGCCCTTGAATGGGTTTGAACTGCATAGGTCCACTTACATGTGCCCCCCTCCAATAAATATGTACAGTACTGTAAATATATTTTTTTATTATTTTCTTAAAAACATTTTCTTTTCTCTACCTCACTTTATTGTAAGAATACAGTATATAGCACATATAATACAAAATTATGTGTTAATCAACTGTTTATGTATTAGTCAGGTTTTGGTCCAACAGTAGACTATTAGTAGTTATATGTGGAGTTTTGACTGTGAGCCCCTAACCTCCATGTTTTTCAAGGGCCTACTGTACAAAGCTAGTCAAAATATGATGGGTCATATTTTTACATAATTTGGAAAAATAATACTTGTATGTTCTTCATAAATTGATAATTTAATTATTTTTATTACTTCTAGATGCCAGCTTTGCTGATGGGATGTTGCAATTTGCAGGAAAATTGGGACAATGGATAATTAGCATCTTTAATAAGTAATTAAGGCATGAAACCATAGTTAAAATACAACAAGCCCTATACTTAGTTAATTTTTTGAAAATTATTTTTGACATACTCTGTACAGCACTATTGTCTTTAGTGAGTGACTATACATTTTTAAATTAACGAATCTTATCAAGTCAATTTTCATTACCCTAGAAAAGAAAAAAAAAGGAATTTTGTTGGAAGTCATATTACAACATTGAAAAAAGGAAAAAAATAAATTAGTTTCATATTTTACCAGACCAGTCAAGAGATCAATCTTTCCATATTTGCAAAAGCATGGCAGTTAAGTGAGAGAAATTCTGTTATAAGAATATATTCATGATCTTGAGACAATACCTTTCCTCTTCAGGGGGAAATAACAACCAGAAGATAATCAGTCCACAAACTAAGAACTGAATTATATGTTGGGTGTGCTGCAGAGTTGTCCAAAGAGGATAGCTAGGATGATCAACAATGGGGTTAAGAATATTGCTTAGAATTTTGAAATGAAGAATGATGAAAAGAAAGAGCCCATAATATCCGTAAGATGTGAAGCTACCGAGAAAGCCCTGTATGTAACAGCTCAGCCTCTGTAGATAAAATACTAAGACTGAAAAAAGAAGAGTTGTAAGATTGCCCTCATGACTAATCTACCAAAGTGAAAGCAGAAAAATGAAAGGGATGCAAGAGAAGAGAAGAGAAATATCATTCTTGAGATAGGTACTTACCCCTTATAATTATAGAACTACCCTTGTAATTATTTGAATTCTTGTTAATTTTATATTTTACTTTATTTTGTGTGCATGGCCTCTAGGCCCTAGGTAGATAGGCAGGTAGGTAAATAAGCACACATGCGTGCGCACACACATATACATTCATACTCATACACACAAATAGAGAAAGAGTGAGTAGAAAAACTGAAAAGCTAAAAAGAGATATGAGTACTATAACACGGAGCTTTAAAATCTCAAAAGAAAAGGAAATAATAAAAACTAGATTTTCAAAGTTATAGAACAAATGTTATTCCTAATATAAAATGCCATCCCTTTTTCTTCCCACTCTCTTTCTTGGACAGTCTGAGAATCAATTACATATTCAAAAGGAAGATTTAGGCAGGGTATCTGAATTTTATTTCCTCATAATCTAGTGGTTTGGATTTACTCTGATACCTGACATTTCACCCTAATAACAGAAAATATATTTATTCCCTGAATTATTTACCCATAGTTCTTTAACACCATGTAATTTGTAGATATTGAAGAGATTTAATTCACAAAGATAATATACAATTTAAAGTCAATGAAGGATCTCCTCTCATCACATATAACACAAGCTAACTGAGGTCTTAGAAAATAATCATATTGGATGATAGATATCAAAACATGTTCATATTTTGGAAATATCAGTGCAGTATGCACATCAGAATTCTAAAGTTGCGTATCAAAGGAAAGACATCAACTGCTAAAGGGCATTTAAATACCTAACCACATAGCTAAAGTTATAATATTTTATCCACATGTTGCATTCCTTTGACTTTTGGCTTTGCCTATTGCTAAAAATGTATTCCAGATGCCACCATTATTGTTATAGACCCATTTCAAATTTTAGACTACCTAAGCTAAGGGAGAAAAATGTTTTAAAATAAAAAGTTTAAGGTATCAGCAAATAATGGAAGGGGACCATATCCAGAGTACATAAGGTATTCCTACAAATCAGTAATAAAAGACAAACAATTCATTTTTTTCAAATGTGCACGATACAAAAGAAACTTCAAAAAAGAGGATATCCAAATGGATAATCAATATGTAAATATATACTAGCTATTTAGTACCATCGAGAAAATAAAAATAAAAATTGTTATGATACCATTCCATGTACAAAAGGTGGAACAAAACTTAACAGAAAGATAATAGCAAGTTTTGATAAAAATGTGGAACAAGAAGGAAGTTCAGGTGCTGCTGCTGATAATATAACATAGTACAGACACTTTGGAAAATTGATTGTGCCTACTAAACCTGAACATTTGTATCCTATGACCTGGTAGGGCACTCAGGGGTTTATATAAGACACAAATGAGTACATATACTTACCAATTTACAGATACCAGAATGCTCGTATCAACTTAATTCACAATAGGTCTAAACTAGAATTAATCCAAATGTTTTTTAAATATCTGTGAATTTATTTCTATAGAGTTCAAGAAGAGAAATCCTTGTAATACTTTCAACAATAAAGATTTATTTAAAATAAAGAAACTAGATTTAATAAAGTAAATAAAATAGACTTAAAAAAAGAACAGGCAATCCTAATGTATTGGTGTTATATGGAATTAAGACTTAAGACAAGAGTTTATCTCTTTAGAGGATATATTGATTCATAAGCTGGAAACATCCTTTGTGACTCAAGCTGCTGATTATACAGATGTATACATATGTTTAAAAATGTACATGTTATTATATGTACATTATGCCTCAATTTAAACATTTTACAGAAAAGACATCATATATGAAGTACACTATAACCTTCCACTGTTATTAGCAGCCTTTTCAAGAGCAACATCCATATTTTACAACAAAAATTTCCTAGTCTGAGATTCTTAGATCATATATTTAAACATGAAATTTAAGAAAAATGTTACCTTAATTCTCTCTATATAAAAGGCTAATATGCAAAGTATCCCCTCAGGAGTTTGACTGAGAGACCCAAAGTTCAATCACTCACTATGCCATGTGCTGACCACCAGGGGGCGGCACAGAATATGGGGAGCGACCAGCAGCAGCGGGGTGCTGAGGGAGCGAGGGAAGGAGGAGGCAGGGAGGCGGGGAACCTGATCGGCCATGATCGCTGGCCAGGCCTAGGGACCCTACCCGTGAACGAATTTCATTCACCAGGCCTCTAGTTTAATATAAAAAAGAAAATTAAAGTGTAAAAGTAAAGTAACATTCAAAATACTAGTGTTTGGGAATGATTAACCAGAAGACATGTTGAAATAGTCACATGCTTAAACTCTTATGTATAAAATGCCAATACTGTCAATGCCAACAGATTTAGCTGTGTAGATAGGCAAATAAGAGGCATAGCTTTGTCTTCAGTAATATGATTTTTGAAATGGTAAATCCAGGTCAAGTTCCAAAAACAGGATAATCTTTCTTTAATAAAAGAAAGATTACATGATACACTTCTGAAAATTTTACTGTCCATAAAAACATTTAAAATTTATTTTGTAGTAATGGAAAAGAAAAAAGGGTCCAGACTCACATAATCCTATATAATAAAAGCCTAAGTTTCATCACACCCTCGTGCAATGCCTTCATGTGACGTCATCACAATATGGCCACCACAAGATGACCAGCAGGGGAGGGCAGTTGTGGGTGATCAGGCCAGCAGGGGAGGGCAATTGGGGGCTATCAGGCCTGCAGGGGAGGGCACTTGGGGGTGATTGGGCCAGTAGGGGAGCAGTCAGTCATCAATCTGGCCAGCAGGGGAGTGGTTAGGAGCCAACAGTCCCAGATTGTGAGAGGGATGTCCGACTGCTGGTTTAAACCGGCAGTTGTACATCCGCTGAGGAGTCCAAGATTGGAGAGGGTGTAGGCTGGGCTAAGGGACACCGGCGCCCCCCAGCCCCATGCACAAATTTTGTGCACTGGGCCTCTAGTTATAAATAAATGATTTACCTATGTAAATACTACAATGGCAAATTGAAAGTAATAGATATTGTGCCAATCATTTTGGGAAGATTAACAAATCTAGCCCACCCAATCTTTAAATGCCACAATGAACCTGTTCAATGTAACCACCCCAAACTCTCCCTATGTATTTAAAGGCCTCCCTAGAAGGTGATGCACCCTATTGAGAATGACTACTTTATAAAGTATCACACAATAGACTTATTAACACTCTTAATAAAAATTAAAAGTCCATAGTTATCCTATACTTAATTCTTCCAAGGCTGAATTCACTTCTAAAATATATAGCATACAAAAGAGAAATTACTTGAGAGTAGAATGACTTTACATCTGAAAATTTACAATTTTAAATAATCTTTAGGCTTATGATAAGTAAATAAAAATATAAATACATTGGGAAAGAAAAAGTTAAATTATTGTGATAAGTAAAAATGTATTTCAAGTTTTCTTCCCTGAAATTGTTATTTAATAAGTCTGTTTAGTTAAAAATTTTATACCACAAGTTTATCAATAAGAAAAATGAAATTAGATTATGCTGCTCTTTACATTTTATAATTAAACTATATATATTATGTTCTTGATATATTTGAATGCTTAAGAATACTCTGCACAGTTTTTATTTATATTTTCTGATAAAAATTTTATGACATACTTTTAAAACAATTTAACTCAACAATGAATTATTCAAATATATTTTACAAACATTTGTATATGTAGCTACATATCACAGTAAATATAACTGCAAAAGGTATTATGTGAAAGGCAGCGAAAGAGCTACTGTATGTCAAACTGAAGCATTATAAAGAAATCAGTTACATAGTATGTTTAATATTGATTTAGACATAAATACCTTTTTTAATAAGATCTAAAGGCATAACTTTCACTTCACATGTGCACACCACATGAGCAGGTGCATGAGTAAATGGGGAAGTGTGATGACAGGTCTATGTCCCAAATCAAATCACTGTAATATGTATTTCTGCAACTGTTATAAATCTTTTTATTTTAACTAGTACTTTCAAGATATTTAAGCAAGTCAGTTTATGTAGCTAAAAGAAATGTGATCTACTTAGATTCTCCATATCTTTTTGCTATAGTATACAAAACTGCATAAAAATACAGTTTTATGCAATATTTAATCTATACAACCCAAAAAATTTACTTACAGATTATAGATGGTAGGAACTGTGAAAACAATGTATAGTAGCATTCCAATTCTGTATCACTGTCCCTAATATTGTAACTATCTTAACTTATTTGTAGGTATGTTATAGATTTCACTGGCTCCTTAAACATACTGATGGTACTAAGATAAAAAACTATTATCAACAATAATCTGTACAAAAGTTGAATTTTAAAACTAAAATAAAACAAATGTATAATATGCTCTGTATGTTAGGTATGAAAAAAATATGTTGGACATTATATAACCAATATAATTGTTTACCCTGAATTTGTAGTTGTGATATCTGATAATATATGGCTAATAAATAAATCTTCAAAATAGTTAAATCTCTCTCTTTATATATATATACATATATACATATATACCCACATACAAATAAATACACATATATTTTATGGTACATATATATATGGCATAAACATATACATGAATATAACATATATAACTTAAAATATGTATATTTTATAGATTCTGGGATAAAATAAAGCTCTTTTAGTTTGATCATGTGATTTCCAATAAGCTAGTAATAATTACTTGTAGCACTATTATTAAATACTATGGTAAATCATTTTCAATGCTATGGCTCAGAACCAACCTACACCAAATTTATAGTAGATAGGTGTTAAAAGAGGAGTGCTTTTGAGGATATAAATATTTTTAAAAAGAAGTAACCAAAGTGGCACTATAAAAATAAAAATCAAGAAATTTCAAATGGACTACATCTATCACCAATTTAACATGAATCTGTCATCCAATATGCTTTCATATTTTTGTTAAAGTTTTCAAAAAATCCTATAGCTTCAAAGTGGCATCTATATACCCTGAAAAAATATATGTGAATAGACCAGCCTGAATGAAAAAGAGATTCTCTATTCTGGCACCACATTTATCATATCTGGTGAAAGCTATTAAAAAAACGGACTATAAAATAAATGCAAATAAATGTATTGGTTGCCAATAAGTTGGATGCACTGCCAATGAAATGGATAAATAAATTGGAACTTAACCTTTTCAAGCTCAAATCAATACACAATACATTTACACATTTGCTTTAATGACTTACTTCACAAAAGAAAATAAGGAAGGGACCAGAATTAACTTGTTTCTATTGCTCTGTTGTATCTCTTGGCTAACTCACAAAAAGAGTAATGACTTACTTTAAGCTGTATATACCTGGCAAATACAGACTGGAAAATGAACTAGGCCAGCAAAGTACACCGATTTCTGTACTTGGAACCAATGAAATTCAAGCCAACATGGAGCCAGAAATAATTCTATTTGAGAATGTACAGGAAATCAAAGGCAGAGCTTCTGGTCCCTTTTGAGTAGGAAATGGATTTCATGAGGTACTGGTGAAAAAAAATCTATTTAATGATAGCATTTATGTAATATGTACTTATTTTAAAATTTAAAACTGCATTAAAGAAGAAACTGGGCTATTTTCACAACCTCCTTCCCAATGAGAATATAGCCTACTAAATATTTGTTGAATAAGTGAATAAATAATACACGAACAAAGGAGCCAAAAAGAACCACTTCTCTCTCATTGACCCTTTGTTCCTTCAGTCTCTCCTGCAAATGTCTCCAGATTTCTATCATCAGGTCTTTTCTAACTCTCTCCATGAGATTTAATTTATTTCCATTACTTCAACTTCCTCTTATACGGAAATTTCTCTTAAATTTGTATATCAATCTTGACATTTCTCTTATGTGTCAAAATCATTCGAGTGTTTTTGCTATAACACACTATATGTGTGACTGAACACACTTCATATTCTGCAAAACCATGCACTAAAAATGACACTTAAGGGAAAATTATGGTTAGAGTGTACTACTAAAAAACAATGTTGTTTAAAAGAGATGTAAATTCCCAATAAATTGAGAAATATCCAGATACTGTGAGATGTGGTCTTTAAAGATGGCAAAGGTAATTTTATGATAGTTTAAGAAGGGTTGAGTCTGCTGAATTATGGGGACTTGAAAATATGAAGGGAGGAGAGAAACACTTCTAAGGAAGAGCACTTGGCCCAAAGAAGCATGGAGTGAATAACCATCATGGATAGTAATGCATTTAGCTGAGTTGGTGTAAGTTATATTCAGGAGCATTTTCTTTGTGTTGAAAACCATTCATGTGTTAGAAAAACTTGCTTATGAACCAAAGCAAATTCTGCATTATAATCACATACATCCTACTTCAGCAATAGAGTAAAAGCTAATTTGCGTTACAGAAACAGTAATTGTAACAGAACACATAGGATTTCTGTTTATGAAGAAGAAGAAAAAAAGCCAAATAGGTATTCTATAAGCTCCTCAAACTCAAATAAGCCCAGGGTGAAACTCATCCCCTAAAGACATATTATTCCTTATTTACCACTTGGTTGGGATAATGGCATTACTATCATTTAGTCTGGAAAAAAACGCTCCAGCAAGAAGGGCAAACACTATGAGATTTGTTGGAATTTGACCAGGTTGACTCCCCACAATACCACTATTCAATTGTGAGCAAATTATACTATGTTCATTATCAAAATCCACATGTACTAAAAAGGAATAACTTTAATATCATTTTTTTGTTACATTAAGTAAAATGATGTTTCACACAATGTCTATCATTTAAATGCCCAATAAAAGGTAGCCATTATTAAGATTATCTTTAATTTCACTTCATTACTTACTAGAGGACCGTTGCATGAAGATTCGTGCAATAGGCATTCGTTCCCCTGGCTGCCTGCACTGGTTTTCCTCCAGCACCTGGGACCCAGCCTTTCGCTCTGGCCGCCACCTTCCATCTTCACTCCGGCCAGAGTCTTCAGTCTTTGCTGTGGCCAGAGACTTCAGTCTTTGCTCCAGCCCAAGCACTGCTCCTGTAGCTCCCTCCGCCCCCTGCCCTCCCCCTCACAGCTGGTATCCCACCCCGCCCAGCTGCTCAGCGCCTGCATGCGTGCTGCCCAGAGGCTTGGAGTGGCTGGAGGGCAGGGCCGCCACCAGCTTTGTCTGGTTAATTTGCATACTCACTCCTGATTGGCTGGTGGGTGTCACAGAGGTATGGTTAATTTGCATCCTTCTCTTTTATTAGTGTAGATGTGACTTAAAGGGCACTATACCTTTTACTCTACTTCCATTATCACAACTGTAATATGATCCTCATTATCTATCTCCTAAATAATTATTCAAGTAGATATCTAAATTTTCTTGCCATAATGATTTTACTCTTCCGATACATGTTTTCAATATTTTTACATTATCCTTCTTATTAAAAAATGTCTAACCATGTCATTCTCTTGCTCGTGTCATTTTACACAATAGTAATATCATATTGTTGACAGTAAACTGAACTAAATTGCAATTGGTCTATCTAATGATATGCATGTGCATCAGTTTTTAAAATTATAAGCCACTGAAATTAAGAACAATTGGGTTTTTTAAAAATATTATTTCATGTGTTTAAAATCAGAGAAAAACAATTTCTTCTAAGAATAATTTACTGAAACAAAATTAAGAATTTCAGAAGTCTACTGAGATTTAAACCAGATGATTTTTAAACATATGCAACTATTCTTATTTATAAGTTTATCTTATGTGATTTCATGAGTAGTACCAATGACAAAACCCAATGTTTGAAAATATAGAATCAATAGGGTATTGAAAGTAACTCAGAGAAATGTCTTCCACTTTCTCCTCTTCATCTTCCAATTTTGATTCCTTCCTACATATTCATATGGAAGCTTATATGCACACATTAGTTATACAAACAATGTTTCCATATGGAAAATAATAACTCTGATTACAAGACCTGGGAGTATTGGCTATTTCTAGAAATAGAATTAACTAGGTTAAGTCTAATAAATTATGATGTGGGGTACCATCCATGAACACAATTAGATAAATTTGTCTATCTTCTATTTGTCCCCTAAGAGGCAACGTGACTTTCACAAATAATGTTAACATGTGCTCACTAAGGTTATGTTTTAGTATACAATTAAATAAAATTTGAGAGAATCAAGTTAAAAGAATCATTTTTCAAGTTGAGAAATGTATTTATGAGTGAAATTTTATAATAAAATAAATTTTAAAATAAAGTAAATTTAAAATTTAAATTAAATTTAGGGATGTATTTTCATATGTGGTTTTTGCAAATGTTTGCTCTGTTGGTAGGCAGATCTAACATAGAATTTACTACTATGTATTACATTCACTAATTAGTATGTGCACCTCCATTAATAGACTGATTTTTTTCAACAGTAATAGATATGTTTCAATTATCTGTTATGATTGAAAGAACCTGGAGTAAAACTGCTATTTAGAACGGCTTGCTGAATAAATGAGTAAATGGTTCAATAGAAAAAAACAAACACAAAATTATCTGTTGTTCTACATGATTGGTATCACAAGATTTCAGTGTATGTTAAACTTTGGCTGAGTTTTTATTTCTTATCTCTTACTATGATTCATTTTCTAATGCAAGTAGGTCTATCTCTCTTTCTGGGATGACTCATAGTTAAAGTACAATAAGAAATGAAAAAGGGAGAAGCAGTGTGCTAACCAAAGAAAGTGTGGGCTTAAAATTCAAATACTTCTGGTACAAAATAAAGACATGCCATAGTCTCTCCAACTCTAAGACTGTTATGACTTAAAAACAGACGCTAAATTATGTGCAATCAAGGGTGTATGCTGTTATAACTTTTTTAGAGTCTTGTCAAGCAAATAGGACCAACGACTAAAAATTATAAGGAGCAGTACCTGACTTTAGTCCAGTTTTGTTAAAGGCTGCACAGCCAATACCTAGAATAATATCTGGCATGTAGTATAACATTTAATAAGTGTTTTTAAAAATATTTCCAGCCCTAACCGGTTTGGCTCAGTGGATGGTGCGTCGGCCTGCAGACTGAGGGGTCCCGGGTTCGACTCCGGTCAAGGGCATGTACCTTGGTTGCGGGCACATCCCCAAGAGGGTGTGTGCAAGAGGCAGTTGATTGATGTTTCTCTCACACTGATGTTTCTGACTCTCTGTCCCTCTCCCTTCCTCTCTGTAAAAAATCAATAAAATATATTAAAAAAAATAAAAATAAATAAATAAAAATATTTCCAGAGCCCTCTATGTTGAAGAGAAATAAAAAGCTTCCTTAGGGGCTTCTAGTTTCAGTGCAGACATGTAAAGAGCTTAGAATTCTTCACTCTCATGCTTACGTGTAAAAACTAAACAAGTCAATGACTTTTCTTGAAACTATCAGACATTTGACTTTATAAGGAAAATCTATACCCTACAATCTTAAGAGATAGGCAAATCCACAAATTCATAGTGAGGATCTATTATCTGAGGTAGAGGCACTGGAGCTGTACAATGGGAGGAACACTTAATGGTAATTTTCATGAATTGCTAACGGCTGATTTTGGACTACCATGAGAATGAGAAACTCCTTGCGAACATGGTTGTAAGGGTGTTCCCACACTGTCATGTTTTCCCTTTAGGAACTTGATCAGGGGCTCACAAATAATAGCTAAAAAAAAAAAAAAAAGATCCTCTGGTACAGTGGTTCGCAACCTTGGCTGCACATTAGAATCACCTGGGAATCTTTTTAAAATCCTGATTTCTGGGCCTCATCCTCCGGAAATTTTGTTTCTTTGTTAGTAATGTTGTGGCCCCAACCCATAACAAAGAAACAGAATTTCCAGAGGATGAGGCCCAGAAATCAGGATTTTAAAAAGATTCCCAGGTGATTCTAATGTGCAGCCAAGGTTGAGAACCACTGCCCTGGTAGTTTAGCAGGTGAGAGAGAAAAATAAACATTGTGATTAGAGCAGAGCATTCTCTCCAGGTGAAAATAATGTTACCAGATTTTCAGCCCAGCAGCGGGAGTGACATGTCTCACACTTCAGGCCCCCTTCTAGCCTTTCTGCTTCACTTACAACAATCAGTGAAGATCACAACCCAAGGTGCAGGTCCACTCCAAGATTTAAATTTAATTATAATTATAAAACACTTCCCTTCCCCACACCTCACCACCACAAACAGAGGAGTATTGTTATTATAGAAAAAAAGAGAACCAAGACACAAGCTTTCTTTCAGGAGGAGTACCTCTGGAAACCCAAAATCACCAAGGGAGAGAAAAACAAGGGCAGAGAGGTACACTGAAAGCTCTGAAACATGTAATTACAGCAAACATTAAACACAGCACAACTGCTAGCACGATTCCCATAAAAACTCACACGAAGGCCTATATACTCAGTACCTTTTGCTCAGTGCCACATGTCCTACTTTGAACAAAACATTACAAGACATGCTAAAAGGCAAGAAAAAATCAGTCTCAAAAGACAATGCAAATATATGAACAAGATTTAGATATTAAAGAAGTTTGGAATTATCTGGCAGGAAAATTAAAATAACTAAGATGACCCAAAATCATTATTATTTAAAAGAAATGAAATCTAGAAATTATTAGATTTCGTGGACATTAAGATAATATGATAATATTATGAATAACTATATATCCCCAAGTTTATAACCAAAATAAGATGGACTAATCACTTGGAAAACATGGTCTGCCAAAACTTATATAAGAAAAGACAGATGTCTGAAGAGGCTTATATTTATTAGGGAAATTGAATCAATAATTAATGACTTTTCAAGACAGAGAGCAGCAGACCCAGATGAGTTCACTAAATGAACTCTACTAAACAGTTAATGAATAATTTATTCCAAGTCACTATAATATCTTCCAGAAGACAGAAACAAGAGGGGATACTTTCTAGCTCACTCAACGAGACAGGCATTACCCTAAAAAGCAAAACCAGACAAAGACAATACAGGGGGGGGGTGGGGGGGGGTAAGAAAACTATAGTCCATTTTGAACATAAATGCAAAATTCTTCAACAAAATCTTAGCATATTGAATCTAACAATTTATAAAAAGAATTGTATAACATGACCTAGGTATGCAAGGTTGGTTCAACAATCAGAAAACAATTAATGGACTTACTTCCGCTTCCTTCCAGTAGGGAGTAGGCGCTCCCCGGGTTTCTCAGCCAGGTAATGGCTCGCAGGCTTGAGATGTTTGGCCCCAAAAGAAATGCATTCATCGGACTCAACCTCCACCGCAGGGGGCAAGTTGGGGGTCTGTGGCTGCAGGGAAGCCTGGCCTCGCCTTCAGGAAAAGGGCTTCCGACTGCCCTGCCCGAAAGAGATTCCTGCCCGCAAGAGTCAGGGGGGAAGGGAAACGGGCACGGTGATTGGCTGGAGCGCTGGCGCGAGCCCCAAGCCATTCTCGCGAGGGATCCTGGGAGGGTCGCCTGAGGGATGCTGGGAGGATCGTGCAGCCCTCGGTCCTCGCCCATCCTCGCCCCTCGCCCATGGGCATGGAGGGTCCCGAAGGCACCGCGGCCCCTGCCAGGTGGCTGTTCTCGCCCATCAGCCGGGCCTTGCTGCCTGAAGCGCTGGGAGCTCTGGCAGCCGACGCCATCATGTCGCCCGGAGAGGAGCTGGGCAGGTATGAGCCGGAGCCGCTCCGGAAGCAGCCGGCTGTCCTGCCCTTGCTCCAGCTGGTCCGGGAGGCCAGCGAAGGCCCCGTGCAGGTGGGTCACTGCCCTGGACCCAGCCCCATGCTGAGGAGGAGGAGTTGTCCCTGCGGTCGCTGGAGATGATCCCTCAGCACCTTAGGGAACAGGCTACGGCGCCAGGGACCAAAGCCAGGGCCCACGGGTCGCCGGTGTGCAGCGGGGTGCAGAGGGGTGCGGCAGGAGACTGCCTTCCTAGGTACGCTTTGCTTCGGAACTGGACACAGAAAACGAAGTGTCATATCTTCGTCTCAAGTGATGGTTCATGCTTTTAGGGACGGAGTGACAAACAGGCAGGATTGTGACTCTCATTTCTTTGGGTGCCTTTGTAGCCACTTTAAGAGTATAAACCAAGAAAGCTGCATTGAACCGTTAGCAGAAGACATCGCAGATGTCTCATAGGGACAGAACGAGACTGGCTAGTCCAGTGGTTGGCAACTGTGGCCAGCGGGCCACATGTGGCTCTTTGGCCCCTTGAGTGTGGCTCTTCCTAAGCCTTAGGAGTACCCTAATTAAGTTAATAACAATGTACCTACCTATATAGTTTAAGTTTAAAAAATTTGGCTCTCAAAAGAAATTTCAATCGTTGTACTGTTGCTATTTGGCTCTGTTGACTAATGAGTTTGCCGACCACTGGTAGTCAAACAGAGAGGCTGGGAAGGGTTTGTGGAATTCTTCCAGGTGGAGGACATAGAAGGCTGCGTCAGAAATGTGCTGCTGGCTTTTGCAGGTGCTGGAGTAGGAGCTGGTTTGCCATATCTAATAAAGTAGACTTTTAAGTGAAATAATTCACTCTTAACCAACTTCAGGCACCAAAATCCACAACCAATCTGCTGTGAAACCAATGTATGTATGAAGTTTGACTTCAAGCTGTCCAGGCTGTAAACTCCAAGCAACACAGGAAACCAAGTGGCAAGAGGATTGTGACTAACAGGAATAAATAACATGGAAAAAGTGGTCCCCTTGAGGAGTTACGGTCAGAAAGAAGCAAAGTTACATTTCAGCAACAGGCAAACTTTGGGAGGCCCTGGAGGAGGACTTTTGGATTTAGTGAAGATGGAAGGGTGGAGAGACTTGACATCGTTGTCTAGAACAGGGGAGTGGCCGGTAGCCAGGCTAGTCATACAGAGTTCATTAAATAGGCCCTTTAACTTCTATAGTCTTAGAAGAGAAGCACTAACAATGCCAGTGAACTGTAAAGTGGATTTAAGCTCCAATAGAACTATGACTAGAAGCCTCAGTAATATACATCAGAATGTGAAGGGGAGTTTTTTCGTCTGTATAATTAGTTTTCCCAGGTATGCTTCTTGAAGAATACAAAGTCCAAGTGCTCAGGACTTAAACCTATTCTACTTTGGCTTGATTTGAGTGGTTTAGTTTGTTAGCTTGCAATGGCCAAGAATACTTGACTTAGGCTCAATAATTGTAGTTACAAATGTGGATTGTCCTCAATGTTTAAGATAAAAAACAACTTGTAAATGTACTTGTAAGAATTGTATATATTTTTACAGAAAGTCTATTTCTTTAAAATGTAAAGGGACAAGAGTCGAATTTCATTAGTTTTATCAAACCCTTTTAAAGTTTACAACTTCTATAGTTAGGAACCTATTTCTTACAGCTTTTCTATTCTAAACTTTGTCCTGGTCAATTCTAGATTATATACAGAACAAGTTCATGTAATTGTATGAAATCTGGTTGTGGTGGAAAAATTATGATTCATAACAATGCAGGCTTTGATTTTCCTATCTGAGTTTGGTAATATTCCTTATAGGGCTTCTTAAAAAACACAAATAAACAAAAAACCTGAGGAATGGGAATTAATCCTTTCACTTTATACACATGTAGATTTTCAATAATTGAGTCAAGGTGTCGTTCTAAGGGGGTTGGGGGGGCAGGCCGATAATATATAAATAATGAGCTCTGATTGGGCAACAACTTGTTTTGAGTTTCTTCTGTTCGACCTAACTTAACTGGTGAAATTTATGTTCATGAGCTCATCTGCAAAGCTTTTAAAAACATATTCAGCTGTTTCAAGTGGGACTTATTATCAGTATGTGTATAAAAAGATCACATCAGGTAGATGAGAGATGTTTGATCCCTTGTTTGCTTAATAAGTTGTAAAGTGATGGCTTTTAAAAACAGGCTATAACCCTAACCAGTTTGGCTCAGTGGATAGAGCGTCGGCCTGTGGACTGAAGGGTCCCAGGTTTAATTACGGTCAAGGGCATGTACCTTGGTTGCGGGCACATCCCCAGTGGGGAGCGTGCAGGAGGCAGCTGGTCGATGTTTCTCTCTCATCGATGTTTCTAACTCTCTGTCCCTCTCCCTTCCTCTCTGTAAAAAAAAAATCAATAAAAAATATTTTTTTAAAAAATAAAAACAGGCTATAGTGGTGCTATTTTAGGTTGGCTTATTAAACACAGGTCTAAGCCTAGTATGTCAATAAAGCAAATACTTAATTGTTTTATTTCTATTTTTAAAAGAACAATCAATAGCCCTAGCCAGTTTGACTCAGTGGATAGGGCATCAGCCCATGGACTGAAGAGTCCTGGGTTTGATTCCAGTTGGGTGCTTTGGCTGCAGGCTGGATTCTTAACTCTGGTCTGGGAGCATGTGGGAGGGCAACTAATGGATGTGTCTTTCTCACATCGATGTTTCTCTCTGTGTGTCTCTCCTTCCCCCACTCTCTCCAAAAAAAATCAATGGAAAAAATATCCTCGTATGAGGATTAACAAAAACAAAATAAAACAAATAATCATAATTAATGTAATATATCAACATTAATAGGCTAAAGAAGAAAACTCATGTGATCATATTAATAGATGCAGAAAAGTAACAATGATACCCGATGCCTACTCATGGTAAAAACTCTCAGTAAACTAGGAGTAGAGAACTTTCTTAACTTGATTAAGAACATAAAAAAACACACCGTAGAGTTAACATCAATACTTAATGTTGAGAAACTACAAGTTTTCATGCTAAGTTTAGAAACAAGGAGACGGTGTCCTCTCACACTACTCCTTTTCAACATTGCACTAACATTTCTAGCTAATAAAACAGCTTAAAAAGGAAATAAAATGTATACATATTGGGAAGATTTAAAAAAGCCTTTGTTCACCGATGACATGTTCACCAACATAAAAAAGGTCTGAAATAACTGAAAAAAAAAAAAAGCCCTCCTAAAACAAGTTATCATCACAAGTTTTAAGGACACTAGGCTAATATACAAGGAAAATCCTTTTCTATATACCAATAATGAAAATTAAAATTTGAAATAAAAAATTACACATAGAGAGTCTGCATTACCATTTCCCAAAATGAAACAATTTGGTACAAATCTTTCAAAATATATACAGATCTATATGAGGAAAACTATAAATCTCTGATGGACAAAATAAAAAAAAATAAAAACTGAATGGAGAAATACTCCGTGTTTGAGGATAAGGAGACTCAAGATAACCAAGATAGCAGTTCTTCCCCACTTGATCTATAGGTTCAAAACAATCTCAATCCAAATCACAGCAAGATATTTTTGGATATCAACAAACTGATTCCAAAGTTTATATAAAGAGGTAAAAAAAAAAAAAAAGAAAGAAAGAAAGAAAGAAAGAAAGAAAGAAAGAAACAACAGAATAGTCAATACAATATCAAACAAGGACAAAATTTGATCTCTGATTCTATCAGCTTTAAGACTTACTATAATTTGTATAGTCACTCAGATTGGCTGGTGGGTGTGGCTGGTGGGCGTGGCTTGAGCGTAGCAGAGGGATGATTAATTTGCATGTTTCTCTCTTATTATATAGGATGTCAAAGATTCTTCTCTAATAATCCTAATTCCTAATTCCAGAGAGATGGCATTTATTTTCCTGATTTATGCTTAGATTAGGGTTGCATTTCCCCCACCCCCATTACAAAAATTTACAACTTTAGAGAATTATCTTTCAGGGGGCTTAATATGTAGTGACGAGATGATTTGACTTTGGGTAGTGGGTACATATGCAATATAGAGATCATATATCATAGAAATGTACACTTGAAATCTATTTAATATTAACCAATGCCATCCCTATAAATTTAATTTAAAAAATAAAAAATAAATATCATCTTGGTGTATCACTGCTGTCTCTTCCTCATTTTGTCTTTCCACATCTTTTGACCTATCTTCCAAGTCACTAATTCTCTTTTCAGCTTGGATCATATGCTTTTAAACTATCTTTTTCAACATAATTTTACTTGCTATTTGATCAAATATGCAGTGTTTCTTCTGATAATTTTCACTCAAAAATTTAAGTTTTGCTTTTATCTCTAAAAGGCATGGTTGCTTTAAAATCTGTGTCTAATAAAATAATATCAATATAGAACTTCTTAAAAGTGTACATGTGTTACCTCTTGGTTCTGTTGAGTCTGGTTTATGTCTTTTTTTCAAATGTATCAACATATTTGGTTGTACGCTGTGTACAGTGTTTCTAAAAATACTTTGAGACATAATTTAAAGATGAAGATACTTTCTTACTTAGAGAGGATTTTTGTTTTATGTTGTGAGGCACCAGAGGGCACTAGCAGTCCAGGACCCAGAATGAACTTTGGTTCTGTACCCTGACTTACCAGGTCATAGTTTCAGAGTATATGAGACTGTTTCACCAGGAGCCTTCTCGTTGGTAGCAACTGACTTTAATTCATGTTCTTTCAGCCTGATAACCTGCGAAAAGAGTAGCTGCATCTCTACCTTGGCAAAGGCTCTTTAGGTAAAGGCAGCTATTAAGGGGTACCAGACCATAATGAGAAAAAAAGGGGTTGATCTTAATCTGTCATGGCATTGAACTCCATGTTATCTCAGTACAGTGGTTCCTTGCTCTCTAATTAACTCCCCTCAAGAAACATTTTAAGAGAGAAGAGTTCATGCAATTACATAGTCTGCAGCAGGTTATCTAATCAGAGTTGTTCTTCAAATGATTAATCTCTCATTTCAGATGGACACACCACTGGCTGCCATTTTGAATCTGTGCTTGGCCCTACTTCACATAGAACTTCCTGTGGACGAACAAACCCCCTTCTGATCAGTCCCAGCATTGCAGGATGATGACTGATCACTAAGGTTGCCAGAAAAAATATAGGATGCCTAACTAAATGTGAGTTTCATGTAAACTGAATATGTTTAAAAATATAAGCAAGATCCAAACATTGCATATGACTTAAATATTTTAAAATTTCCCATTGTTGATCTAATATTCAAATATGTTCCCTTTATTTTAATTTGCTAAGCCTGGCAAACTTAGCAGTGGCTGGCAGTATAAAATTTGGCTCCAGTGAGCAGTGTGTTTCTAGGAATTCCAAGAGTTAAACACTTCTTTAGATTTATTGCAACAATTAGAGTAAGATCTACTTATAACATATGTTTAATGATGCCATAATGCAATGTTTATTTCAAGTAGAATTAAAGAATCTCAGCATATAAGCTTAAATATTATAAAATGTGTGTTAAATGCCATCCAAAGAGAATTATTGTTATGAAAATATTCAATACTATCTGTAGAGGAAAGCTTAAATGGTCTTAGTACAATTTTATAAAAATTCTCAAAATGAACTATCAAAATTTGTGCAGACATTTAAAATTGATTTTCAAAGCCTCAAATTATTTGTGTAAAAATATTTAATGACCATATTTCAAAGGTTTATTATTTTTAGACTTATGTTTTTATCAAAGGTATGAAGAAATGTATGACATCTCAGGAAGATATGTGTATTTAAAATAATGAATACATTAAATTTATAATCTTGGCAATGCATGTTCCCAAATCTGATTGCATATAAAACACGAACAGAACACATTAATGAAAGAATGCATAGCACTGAGGTTCTTGCAACCTAGATTATTGACTCTTCGATTTTAATTTTATTTTAGCCCTGTCTCCATTCCACATAGCTAACCCCTCCTTTCTCCCTAAGGACTTAATATTGAACATACAGTTTTAATAAATGGCATCTGTTTTCACTTTTTCACCTCTGTTTCACAAAGACTTCTAAGCTCATGAAATATGAACATATCTAGGAACTGAACATCAAAAACATAAGATAGGACACCTCTAATATTTATTAGTTTTAATAGATTAAACACCGTTTGGACCAATGCACAGCACATTAATTTGCTAATGATTGACTATATCTCTAGGCTAAAAATAAAACAAAAAAATTATTTTAATTTTATAATTGCACAATAACAATTTTTTAAAATTTTAAACAAAATATCCAGGAAAGCTATCTCTGACATTCCTGTGACACATTACACTATTTTTAAAATTTAGTACATGGAAAACAATATTTAAAAAATTAATCTTTGACCTAAGTAAGCTTCAATCAGTATTTTTCTTTTTTTTTCTTTTTTTTAAAATATATTTTATTGATTTTTTTACAGAGAGGAAGGGAGAGAGATAGTTAGAAACATCGATGAGAGAGAAACATCGATCAGCTGCCTCCTGCACATCTCCCACTGGGGATATGCCCACAACCCAGGTACATGCCCTTGACTGGAATTGAACCTGGGACCTTTCAGTCCGCAGGCCGATGCTCTATCCACTGAGCCAAACTGGTTTCGGCCAGTATTTTTCTTAATAATAAAATACATATACTGATATGTATAAAATATATACTGATACATATGAAATATATATTAAATTGATGTAGAGAACAGTGGATATGTTAAACTAGTTGATGAGTACTTCCTTTTTTTAACTAAAATTTGTTTCTATATTAGAGTTGGCATACAACCCAGTGATTAGGCATTTATATAACTTAAGAAGTGATCACCCTGATAAATCTAGTACCCATCAGACACCATACATAGTTATGATAATATTATTGACTATATTCCCCATTCTGCATTTTACATACCCATGACTATACTCAATTGCCAATTTACACTTATTAATAATCCCTTCACCTTTTTCACCCATTCCTTTGCAACCTTCCTCCCATCTGGCAACCATCAAAATGTTCTCTATATATATTAGTTTGTTTTTGTTCTGTGTGTTTATTTTGTTTTTTTAAATTTCACATATAAGTGAAATTGAAATCGTATGGCATTTGTCTTTGTCTGACTTATTTCACTGAGCACAATATCCTCTGGGTCTATCCGTGTTTTCGCAGATGGCAAGATTTCATTCTTTTTTATGGCTGTGTCATATTCACATTATATATATGCACCATTTCTTCTTTTTCCATTCATCTATTGATGGACCCTTAAGGTGCTTTTCTATCTTGACTATTGTAAATAATGCTGCAATGACTATATGGATACGTATGTTGTTTTAATTTAGTGTTTTGGGTTTCTTCAGATAAATACTCAAAAGTTGAATTGCTGAGTCCTTCATTGTCTCTTTTTTTAAAGGCTTCATTGACTTTATTTTAAAATACATTTTGTCTGATGTAAAGTATTGCTATCCCAGCTTTCCCCCCCCCCCCCATTTCTAAGAATATATTTTTCTATCCCTTATTTTCAAGTCTGTGTGTGTCTCATAATCTGAAGTCTCTTGTAGATAGCATATATAAAGATTTTGTTTTGTTATCCATTCAACCTTTTGATGGGAGCATTTAATCTTGTTTTGATGGGAGGTTTTGATGGGAGCATTTAATCCATTTACATTTAAAGTAATTGCTGATAGATATGTATTTATTACCATTTTTATTATTGACTTTTTTTATCTTCTTTTTCTTAAAGAAGACCCTTTAACATTTCTTGTGATACTGGTTTGGTGGTGATGAACTCCTTTAGCTTTTTCTTGTCTGGGAAGCTCTTTATCTGTCCTTCAGTTCTAAATGATAGCTTTGCTGGATAGAGTAATCTTGGCTGTAGGTGCTCGATGACTCCACCCCTTAAGTGTGTCACTCATGGAGGTGGTTGGGTGGTGCACTAGCAAGGTCCTAAGCTGTCCACTGGATATGCTGGCTCTGGGGCCTCCAAGGAGGTGCAGGCCAAGATCAACTGCTGCCTCTGCCCTGTCTGGGACTACTGAGAATGCGTTACAAAGCTATCTACAGATGGCTGCTTCCTGTGCTAGGCTTGGAGGTTCCTGCGAGAGGCCAAGTTGTGAACTGAAGCCAGCTGCCACTATTACCAGGCCTGGGGCCACTTAGCAAGGGTATGCTAAGGCCAGATGCTTCTTGTTTGAGGTTTGTGAACCTTTCAGAGATTTTAGGAAAGTCTGAATTGTGAGTCAAGACAGACTGTTTGTATGGAAAAGCCACAGAAAATGACTTTGGTGAGCCTGCAAATTGGGTGAGATGGGCTCTCAGGGAATCAGCAGGCCTAGGCAAGCAGAGTTGCAAGTTTGCTGAAGATTCAGATATGGCACCTGTCTGCCTGCTTTGTGGTGGGGAGGACTCAGCAAAAGAACAACTGCTTCTGCCAGCTCTTCTGTCCCTCTAGCTCTCTCCCCAGAACCAAACAATGCAATTTCTCCCCATGTGTCCCTGGTACCTTTTGAGCTGCCATCAAAGTGCTAGAGCCCAGAGCAAGTGAGTCCAAGTAAGTCTGTGCACAGTCCTTTAAGAGGAGTGCCTGGAACTGCAGTAGCACTCCCTCTCAAAGAATGTTTTCAATGTTTACTTAACATAGCCTAAACACCAGTTTCATCTAATCTAAGATGCATATTTTTTCACATTTTAACATTTCTGAAATCAGGATGTATCTTTAAAAAAATCACACCAGACAGAAAACAGTTGTGATATAGTTGTTATTGCCTTCCCATGTGAATCAAGACTATTAGGGCTTGAAAGTCCCAGAGATAATGAAAAAATGTTGCATTATCAACACTCAATGTCACACAGCACAATTTACATAGAAAAGCAAAAACATGGACAACTCTGGGTCAAAATACCATTCAGAATTGTCCAACTTTGAATATGAAGTTTTACAAATACATTTTCTATTTTATTTTATACACACACATATGTGTAGAGGGGGGAGGAAATTTAAGAATCTGTGTGTAAAAGAAATCTAAAAAATCACTGTTAAATAAGTATAAATGATGATGTCTAAGTGATTTTAAAAAGCATTGTACCACAGTAAAATTGACAGCATTGTTTGTCTGCCTTAGAGAGAAATAAAATAGTGGTATATCTTTGGAATAGTAAACACTTTGGGTACCCATCCCCACAAACCCTTGACCTGCCTCTGATTTCAGCTGCAGCTGTAGTATTGGTACCGTGCTCATTGATAATGCTCAACCTAAAGATCCCAGGCTCCATTTTTGGATTGACCCAAACTAAGACAGACAGTATCTTAGTTTGATTAATTACAATAAATGAAATGAACAAGTCCTTTTTATTTCTTTTCAAGATAAAGGTAGGTACAGGAGTTTATATAGTAAAATAAATATCTCTTAAAATTATCAATTCAAATTACTCTTTACTTATAAAATTCCTATTAACATAAAAATATTAAAGCCAGCTGCAGTAAGTTATTATTACCACCCCTGTAAATGCCAAAAAGTGTACTTAATCTCTGACATATATTACAGCCAATATTTCTAATTAATGGGATACAGGACTGATACATAATTTAAAACACTTGAATATTATACAGTAATAGAATACAGATTTTAAAAGCGCATTTATATGTGCTCTAATCACACACACATTTCATCATGATAAGAAAATGCCTAAAATTGTGAGTCATTTGTAAAAAGTATAAATTCCTAAGCATTGCACATTTTCTTATCTAGCTCTATCCTTTCATTCTGTTTGAATATGGAAATCAAAGACTTCTTCAGACATGCTAATAGTACACATATTTACCCATAGTAACATGACAAAGAAATGTGCTATTCCATTTCCATAATTTTTGCTTAAATAGTATTTATATCAATAAATTCTTTATTCACATGTATCATGTTCAATGTAGTATGTGTTATAGAAATGTCAAAAAAATGAATGAGAAGCAATCCTTATAAGCACTCATGTTGCCCACTGTAAATAAATGGCATAAAATCAATAGAATACAACTTTTAAAATATAAATAAAATGTTATTAAAAATCTAAAATTAATGTCCAACAAAGGCAGAATTCACATCTGTTTTGCAAAGATCTTAGTTTTGGCTGGAATGCACAGTTGATTAGAGAGTCTTCCCATACACCCAAAAAGTTGTCGGTTCCAGTCCCAATCAAGGCACATACCTAGGTTGCAGGTTTGATCCCAGTCAAGGCACGTAGGAGAGGCAACACATGGATGTTTCTCTCTCACATCCTTGTTTCTCTTTCTTTCTCCCCGCTTTTCTGTCTCTGAAATCAATAATAATATCCTCGGGTGAAGATTAAAAGGAAAATGAGTAGGCACTAGCTATAGGACGAAGGGAGAAAAATCTGTGCTAGAAAGATGTGAGCAGGTACACAAAGATGATGACAGCATGCTGGTTCAGCAAACCCAGAACTGCTCAGTGTTGCTAAGACATGAAATGAAAGGGAACATGAAATGGTGGCAAGGACCTGTCAGCGAGGCCCTGCATGTGTGGCTAAGAGACTGGTGTGACAGGGATGGGCAACACTGTAGGTGAGCAGAAGTAGTACCAGGATAATGCAAGATCAATGAGGTCAAAAGAGAAAATTATTTGAAGAAGAAGGAGGTGGTAATGACAAATGCTACAGAAGAAAAACTGAGGCAAATTTGGAATCCCTAGATCATCCTCATAGGTCCAGTCCCCAGCTTCTATTTTCAGAACAGCTGCTATCATTAATTATCCAAACCATTTCTTTACTTTATAAAAGTCTCTCTCTAAATAATATTTGTCATTGTGTTTTGTTGCTGTCATATACTATAAAACATCCTATAATTTGCCTTTTTTTTCCTTTTTCATTCAACATTATTTGAACTCTAGCCATGTTGCTAAATATAAATTTTATGTACTCATTTTAATTGCTTTAAAGTGTTCCAACATACAAATACACTGTTATACATTCATTTTCTTATTGATGGCATTTTGGATGTCTTCAGTTTTTCACTATTATGTGTAACAAGCTTGCAATAAAAAGTCTTCATATGCATATAAGCCAGAATTTCTCTTGGATATAAACCAAGGAGTTAGCTTGCTGGATCATGGAACGTGCACATTTTCAGCATCTATAAGTAATGCCGAACTGATGACCACAATTCAATGAATGTGAGATTTTTGTTGAGAAATTTTATGCTAATTATCTTTCAGATTTTTCTCTTCCCTGAACTATCCATCATCTATAATGAGTTTGGGATTTCTACATTACCTAGTAATATACATTAAGATTTGCTGGACTATATGAAATCTATAGTAAATGAATCTTGAATCTATATATGCTGTCTTAGTCCACTTAAGATACTGTAACAAAATGCCATAGAATGGGTACTTTATAAGCAGCAGAAATTAATTTTTCACAGTTCTGGAAGCTGGGACGTTCAAGATCAAGTTGGCAGTATAGTTACATACTGGTGAGGGCCCTCTTCTAGTTTAATAGATGGCAACTTATCGCTGTATTTTATTTTGCATGGTGAAGGGGCCAATGAGATCTATGGGGGTCTCTTTTATAGGAAAATTAATCTCACTCATGAGGGCTCTCCCCTTATGACCTAAGTACCTTCCAAAGTCCCCACCCCCTAAAACCATCTTATTAGGATTTCAACATATGATTTTGGGGGGGCACACAGTCAGATCATAGTACATGCTTTTACAGTATCATATATTGAACAATTAGAAAATATTGATCATTCAGTTTCAAAGTATTTTATTATACAATATAAAATAATATTCACACTATTAATTTGCAACCAGTCACATCAGAAAATATGTTTATTGTTGAAAAGTTCTAGAGCACAAAGTGATAGTAACGTATTTTCTAAAATTCTAATTTTCCCTCGAAAGTTTAAATGTTATCATTGGCAAAAATGTTAGTTGTTTTCCTTCAAGGAGAGGTGTAAATTTACAGGAATTCTGCCAAATACCCAGTTATGCCTATCAATCATTTTTCAAGTAAAAAAAAAAATGTGTCCAATAAAAAAATGGCTACTTTAGATGGCAACTCAATTACAAAAGTGTCTTTTAATGTAAACATTGCATTTCACTATACTGAAAAACGGCTTTATGTATACTTCTTATTCTGTCACACAGAATATTTAAAAGACTTGTGTCCTCCAGAATTGAAATTTAATATTTTTACTGCTTCATCAAGGATCTTCTTAAATTAAAATATTCCTTTACTGTGACTGCATGGTACTCATGAATACAATAACAAACTTTTTTGGTGCTACTGTAGTTTATATCCATCATAGCTTGAACAGCACCAGTGTAGGTATCAACACAGAAACAAGGCAAGTAACATGTTAGCATTATTATGAAATAGTTTTAACCTAATAGATCTCCTGGTTGTATATATGGAATTCCAGGGGTCCAGAGAGCATTCTGTGAGAATTACTCTAGTAGACTGAACAACTCTTTTATTAAGACTCCTATTAATATACCAAAGCATTGGTTTTCCAGGAAACACATTTTGAGAACATTGTGACATCCCAGAAAAAACTCTCCAATTGTAAATTCAATTTCCTTTCCTTCTTTAAAAAAATAGTGTATTAATCATTTGAATCCCTGGTTCCTAAGGGCTATTTAAAACTAGAGGCCCAGTGCATGAAATTTGTAAACTGGGGGTGGGGGTCCTTCAACCCGTCCTGCGCCCTCTCACAGTCCAGGACCCCTCAGGGGATGTCTGCCTGCTGGCAGGCAGGCAGACATCCCTCTCATAGTCCAGGGCTTTCACAGTCTGGGACCCCTAGCTCCTTACTGCCCACCTGCAGCAGAGGCGGGAGAGGCTCCCGCCACTGCTGCTGCACTCTCCAGCCTTGAGCCTGGCTTCTGGCTGAGCAGTGTTCCCCCCTGTGGGAGGGCACTGGCCACCAGGGGGCAACTCCTGCATTGAGCATCTGCCCCTGGTGGTCAGTGCAAGTCATAATGACCACTGTTGTTCTGCTGGTCGGTTGATTTGCATATTAGGGTTGTATTATGTAGGATTTTTAATTACTTCTCTTTAAGTACTGAGGAAGATTAAGCAACATAAACAAATTTTACTCAAAGATCTTTAACTTAGGATTTTACCAACTTACCCATTTGTATGTATGTCTACATTGTTTATTTAGAGAAACTTGTATTCCTTTATTTTCCAAAATTTACAAAAGAAATATATTTATAAACTAAACGAGCAAAAATTTTTATAGGACATATTTTAGCTAAAGTCATTTCTTATAACTAATCTTAACAGTTTCGATGTTTATAGACACAGACTCTAGAAACATTAAAATAACCCTTTTAATATTACTTGAAAGCTCTTTGCCTTCCTTAACAAATATACTTAGAAACCCAATTCAATGAAGATATAGAAAATATAAATTTAACTTAAAATTTATAGAGGAAAAAAGTATGCAATGGTTTGCTAATTTTGTATTGTCTATTTAAACCAAATATATAGACAAAGTAATGGTTTTGTCTTTACAAGCATCTGTGTCATTATCTTTCAAATTCTATTCGAGGTTCCTCAATAAAATGTTAACTGAAGTCTGTGATTTCAATTGCAATTTCTAGTCAAGGATAAGTTCATATAACAGAATTTATATAAATACTTTTCCACAATGGGGAATTTGCCAAGAGAAGTTTTAGTAGAGCAACACAAGAAAAAAACCTATTGGAAAGAGATCTAAAGAATTTGGAGGAGAAGAGACAGAGTCAATGATTATATACATCTAAGAGTTTAGCTCTCAGGAGGAACAAAGAGAATGTGGAATAAAAGGAGATTTTTCTTGATTATGTTGTTTGTTTTTGACGATGAAAATATGGCAACATGTTAATGGATATAATTATGTAGAGGGGGGTACAGGACAAGGACTGAGTGACTATGTGGAACAAGACAGAATGGGTTCTAGTGGGCAAGGGGTGGGTTTAATATTCATATAGAAGTTTATCTTTGATGAAACAAAATTTTGTAGAACATGATAAGGAGTTTGAATTTAATGAACCAAAATTAGGACAAATTTTAAAAACGAATCAGAAAGTTTGATGTCACTTTTGAAAGGTCAAATTATGACGTAGTTTTTTGATAATCACAAATCCCAGAAGGTTACAACCATGGGAGTGGTGGAGAGAGCAGAAGAAAATGCCTATGAAATGGGTAAATTAATAAAATGAAAGACCTGGTTTTGGATGGGCCAACCACACAGATATTAATATTGGCAAGAATGATGTTACCTAGATGGGGTGAGCATGTTTATAAGACAAAAGCTTATTAATGAGTGAAATAACAATGAGTATTTGTAGGTGACATAAATTGGAAGGCTGAGAGATTAAGAGTGTGAGTTAACATATTAACCTCAATCTGATGAGTATGTTTAAAGATGGAGGGAATAGAATAGTATGGACAACTCCTTCCAGCTCTGAGGTCAAGGGTTGATCTTTGAAAAACACAATGCAGAGTAGTGTGGTATAAAAACAGTTGTAATCATGTGAGCAGAGTGTAGCACCTCTGCACTATAATCAGAGACCTGGAACAGCAGGAACATGTGCTCATAAATGCAGCAGAGTCCACATGCCTGGTTTTAATAATCAATAGGCATGGCTGTGAAAGTCAAGTCTTGTGATAAACTAATCAGACACCTATGGATGGGCAAACTTGTAGAATTTGTGGGGGCAAGGCAGGGGAGGTTGTGAATGGAAATCTTAAATAGAAACACTTCCTCTTCCCAGAGCAAAAAGGATCTTTAGCTATTAATCTAAATGAATGAGTGTATTTCTACTTTGATTTTTGTACAGCTTATTAAAACACTTATGTATAGATATGTACATATATATATGGCTTAAAATAGCCTCAAGGATCAATAATCCTTGGCAACTATGTCTTTGTCAGACAGAAGCATATCAATGCTGTGCCAAGCATTGATTTTTTATTTATCAGTTTCATTTTCATTTCATTTTTTATCAGTTTATCTTAAAGAAATTTCCAAATTGATGCTTTTGATTTTATTTTCTCAAGGCTTATTTCAATTTAAGCTTATTGTTACTAAGAATATTTGTTACTTATACTTTATTATTCATGTTCTCTTGGTATATCTTGGGGAAAATACATTATACATCTGCTATGAACTGCTGTTCTAATTTCCAGAGAATTTTTTTGCTATATTTTGACACACATATCCCACACACTTTATTTTTTAATGTTTTCCTATTTCATAATCAGTAATACAGTAGTTCCAAGTTGAACATAACCGCAGTATTTACCAAGAATGATATAATTAAATTTAAAATATGACTCCCTCCCCCAGTTAGAGGAACAACACTATTAATCTTGCTGATTTCTAATGTGAGACTTTAAAATTGAAAATGAGGTGTGGACAACTGTAAAGTAGATGTAACTTTGCAGCTTCCAAAGAGAACTTTATCTGATAAACAACAATTTGCTCAGCATCATCTCATTGGTGACAAGATAACAACATAATCAACCCAGAGGACAGTGTTGGCGATTCTTAGAGTACTTTGTTTACTTTAGGAAGCAGATTTTGCCTCTGAAAACATATAAAGGTTGGTTTTTCATATTTTCTTCTATTTGAGTACTTGTTAAATATATTATTATTTAAACTCACCTGTCTGATTTTTCTACATGTCAGGAACAATTTGTATTTTTCAATAAGTCTCCTGTCACTCACTTGTAGAAGATGTAATAAATCCTTACACATACCCCTACCCCTGCTATACTCCATGTTTATAATAAATTCTTTGTCTTGAGTATCTAAAGATTAAGAACTCTAGAGAGGGTAGATCAGAATACAGGGACTCAGGAAAGCTAGTGCTTGGCTATTCATTTTTCGGAGCTTATTTTCTGACACGTTGCCTTTAACATTTTAGAAGGGCAGAGCCAAGTCTCTGGCCCATGACTCGGAACCCAGATGGGACTTCTGCTCCTCTCTTGTCAGACATAATTTGTCTTCTATTTTCCTGCTGTTCTGTTTCTTAGAATCGTGTGTGACATTATCCAGTCTTCTTCCCTGGCTCACCCATTTGGACATAATCTGTTGCCCTGACGGTTAAGATCCTCAAATTCTCCCAGTTCCCCTATAGTTTGCCTTCCTTGGCAATAATTCAATTGGAACAATAACGGCTTCATTCTTGGCCTCTGTGCTTGGCAAACTTGAGTTTCCTGCTTTCTATAGATGGCTTGAGTTGAAATAGAATCCTGGCTTGAGTTGCAGACTTTATGTTTATAATTATCTGAAGAGTTTGTTCTCAGTAAGGTATGCTACTGGCAAATCATGTAGCAGTCAGCCTAGTGCCCCTCTGCAGTTGACACAGTCCTTTCTTCTGGGCCAAACTAAGCAGGATGTGAGCTGATGCCTGCCATCTAGAGGGTGTAAAGGACAACTTTACAATTGTGTGTGTGTGTGTGTGTGTGTGTGTGTGTGTACTTAATTCAGAACGTATATGCTGACTGATGGACAAAACAGAAACCCTTTTTAAATCTTTAATATACATGTACCACACCAGTTTGTAACAGTGTCCATAGCTCTCTGCTGCTTTTCTGCACATTCACCCTTTCAACTCTGCAGTCCATGTCATTTCAATGGAAACTGTTTTCCACAGGTTGCTAATAATGGCTTCCCCAAAATTAAAATTGGCCCAGCTAGCGTGGTTCAGTGGTTGAGCATCAATTCACTTCCCAGTCAGGGCAAATGCCCATGTTGTGGGCTCAATCTCCAGTGTGGGGCATACAGGAAGCAACCGATCAACGATTCTCTCTCAACATTGATGTTTCTAGGTCTCTCCCTTCCTCTCTGAAATCAATAGATATATTTGAAAAATAAATGGCTTTTAGTTTGTACTTCCCTTCTCAGAGGCATTTACTAACATTGGCCATTCTCTCTGCTGTGGTTTGAAAATTTGTGTTTCCCCTAAATTCATGTTAAAATCTCAGTGCCCGATATGATGGTATTAGGAGGGGAGGTCTTTGAGAAGTGATAAGTTCATAAGGGATTAGTGCTCTTTTCAAAGAAACCTCACAGAGCTCCCTAGGCCCTTCTGCCATTTGAGCTATCACAATAAGTTTGTCACCAAAAAGAGCACTCTCATCCAACCATGCTGGCCTCCATCTCAGATTTCCAGGCTCCAGAACAGTGAGAATAAATGTGTGCTGTTTATAAGCCACTCGGGTTGTGGTATGTTGTTATAACAGCCCAAACAGAATAGGACACCCTATATTTTCAATAACTTTTTTTCTTCCTATTTTAAAATTATCACATTCTTCTAACTTTCTTCAGATTTCTCTGACATCTCTTCAAAGGAATATTTTCCTCTTTCTACCCTTCAATTATTGGATTCTTAAGAGTTCCACTTGAGCTCATCTTGTGTTCAGATTTTATGCACACTCTGAGCAATCTCCTACATTCCTCTGTCTTAAGTTAGCGTAATTTTGCTGAATGTGTTCTTTCAGACATTCTCCATAGGAAATCCATATATCCAACTGCATTCTGTGCATCACCAATTGAATATATGCGACAATCTTGGACTGAACTTCTCTTCACAAAAATGCTTCCCCCAGCATAGAGAATATAGTCAATAATTTGTGCAGTGATAGATGGTTACTGAATTTATCAGGGTAATCACTTCTAAAGTATATGCTGAATAACTATGTTGTAGACCTGTAACTTGTATAATTTTGTATGTCCATTATACTTTAATAAATCAATTTATATTCTCAGTGTCTTAAATATGCTTGCCCTTGTTTAATAATAAGTTAACAATAAATAAATATGTTGGGAAAGTAAGTTACCAGTTGGTAAAACTTTTGAATAAATAATTGCAGGATAGTTTTAGTCTGTATATAAATACGTGTTTTAATAATTTTAATACTGTTTTAAATACAATTTATGCTATTTGGCTCTTTCAGGAGGCATAATCACAGGCTATGTGCTAGTTTCTACAATTCATTGTTTTACTTCCATGGGACATTTTTTATGTCTATTTTATATTATCTATATATCACACTAAGATGCAAGAAATAATTTTATTCATTCTTTAATTAACACCATATTAAAATGCATTCCTAGTGAGTATCATTATCTCAGATTGATTCATGAGATTGTTGCTCTTATTTTTGACAATCTGGCTGCTTGACACATACTTTCCTCTAATTAAAAGACATTTTATCAAAATGTCTTTCTTAGAAACAAAAGAAAAATTCATGAAGATACTGTATCATAATTTTCCACTTATCTGAATATCATCAAATTACTTCCAGTGAAAATATCCATTTATGAATTTGGCTATTTTTAATATAATTTGACATGTTTAGAATATGTTTGTTAACATTTTAACAGAATAAAGACTGTTCAGCTTTCTTTTCTTCCTTATAATGAACATAAGGAGTTCATCTTTTGCCTGAGACCTGCTATATATACCCAGACCACCATGGTGGGGTCAAAGGAGCTAGTATATTTCATGAGTAGAAATCTTGCTCTTTGCTCTGTTCCACAAGAGGCAAGTAAACAGAGCAATATGGTTTATATGTCATATTTGAAACATGATTTAATTAAGTAATATCTTGTTTGAATTCAGTTTACAGCAAATGACACACAGAATTAATAGCAAAGGACATCCATATCCCAACTATCATGTACTGTCTTTGGGGAATAAGAATAATGTAGTGTTTCAAAGACTATAAATGCTCCAAAGCATCAGATTTGGTCTAATCTGTTTTTTAATATGCACTTGCAGTTTGCAACTCTGGATTCCTTTGACTGCTGCAGCCAGTTCTATTCTCCTGCCATGTCTGCTTAGCTGATGTTGCCATCGACATTCCATTGAGTCAGTGCAACCTCAGGATGGGATTTTCCAGCAACAGCATAGCAGGTATGTTACACCTGATGGCTACCATACATTCATTACAGATGAATGATTAATGACCAAAGGGCTTTAAATATGTGTTTTAAAGAAACCTGACTCACCATTAATCCTGACACCTCACAGGCTTAAAGCTGTTTAATGAGCATGCATCAAAAGAGTCTGTATGAAATATACTATTTAGTCTGATATAGCCTACTTCCTGCTTAATATTGAAACATATAACATATGAAAATCCCCTCATTAGCCAAAATCATGTAGTTACAGACATGTGAACATTTGTAATGTACAGTAAGTAGTAACTTTTTAGGATTTCTGTCTGCTTGGCATACTCTATACAAGAATTCATATTTTTCTGATATATTTAGTTCCTTATATTGGAGAAAAATTATGAAATTCAAATTACAGCACTGTACTCTTTTTCTTTAAGTGTGATCCATGAGCCCACTTAATTAAAATCACCCAGGGAACATCATAAAATTTTAGTTTTCTGGAACCCACTCAGTATTTACTGAATCCCTAAGCTTAGATTCCAAGAATCAACATTTCTACCTGAGCCAGGTTATTTAAAGTATACAGCAGTTTGAGAGCCTTGGTTTAGAAATGCTTGCTGGATACTCTACATCAGTTTTTCCACCAGGTATTTAAGTTACACCCATACTTTATACTGGAAATGCTGGAGAACATTCTTGAAACCAATGCTTACCTATCATTTATAGTTTTCTTTCTATAGTAATCTTGTGTTCTTCCCTTAATAATTGATAGTATCAGAAATATCACTTTCCTCATTTAGGTAAGACCTCTAATGATTGTATAGACTACATATTCTACTTTGAACAGGGTGATAGCTAATACCCTAGCACATGTATGGATAGTAGGAAAAAGAAAAGAAAGGTCAGAACAGAATAAATGAGTCAATTAATTGGATAAATAAACACAAAGGGATATCAGGATAAGGGACAACAAAATGTGAAGGCTTAAAGCCAAAAGCAACATATTTATAGTGGAGAATTTCTTTAAGAAGAAATTTGAAGAGCATGGATTTGAACAATTGCACATACCCTGTTTTTCTTGAAATTAGTGTTCCATATAACTTGTCCAGTGTTCTCGGTGTTTATGGAAGGGTGACAAAGCCTTATTATAGGCCCTATTATACTCTTGTGTCCTAATCACTGGAAAGTTTTGAGCAGAATAGTGACACCTGATGTCTGTTCCACAAAAGCGTCTTCTCTCCATCAAGTCAGTGAAATCAGCACAGCCCACTCTGCCTATGCCCAGGTGCTCTCCTGTGACCTTTCTCCCCCTCTTCTTCTGATTACAGTGACCAACCAATATTTTACTTTTTGTGTTAAAGAAAGCTCTCAGCTATTCTGCTCTGTTTTTTCAGCCTCCTATGGCAAATATATTTAATATAAGATATGAAATATGTATGAATTACTGAGTTTTTAGAGTATTCCATAAAACCGATAATCTTGGTAGATGTATGTGTATCAAGGCTGAGCCTGAAAGAATTTAGCTGAAAAGGATTAGCACCATCATGTAATGCAAGTGCTTCAGGCACTCAGTGACTTAGTATTTATCTGTAGAATGTATAAATGAATGAATGGCTATAGTCATGAAACAATAGGTGTTGAACTACTGCCTCTTAGTTACAAACCATAATTTTCTCTGATTTAAAACTCACCTAGTGTGTTGTTGTTTTTTTAATATCACATTCTATTTCTCAAGTCAAGCTGTAGGATGAACTGGAGCTATAAAACCCTTGGTATATAACCTAGAAGTTATTTGCCCATTAGAGCACCCCCCCCCCTTAGTGTAGTATAGTGTACTTGTTCACCCAGATGGACTCTAAAACCAGATTGGACGCTAAAAAAAGATTGGACTCTAAAACCGGATTGCTGACAAAGGAAAGAAAAAGGAGGAAGGAGGTAAAGAAGGGGAGTGAGGAGGTAAAACATTCTTTGGTAGACAAAGTTACAAATTTAGGTAAAATATATAAAATTTAAATTGTACTGCCCCATTCACCCCTCTTTAAATTTTCATTTTTCTGAGTCCCTATGAACACTTTTTTCCACTTTGAAAACCTCAGAAAGCTGTAATCCCTGTAGTCTCAAAGTCAAGCTTTTAAGTGCCAACATCTGTCCTTTTGAGTTGAGGGGTTCACAAAATTGCAGTAAGACACATAAATAAGTAGAGGCCCTCACACTTTCCATCCATAAAGATTAAAGGCAACTTGGTGTTCATTATATTCCTTTCTTTATCCTGAAAGGCCCAGAAATTTTCCAGTTACAAGTTTTAGATCTTAAAATGGTAAGCATGCTCAGCAGCACATGATTAACTTATGGTATTTTTTATTTTAGTCTTCCTTGATTATTTAACACATGCCAATTTTGGGTCAAAAATATTATTTCACCTCTCTTTAATCAGAAATAAAATATAATGATTTTTTTTTACAGAGTACGTTTAATGGGCTTATTCTCTGTTTAGTTTCCAGTGGACAAATATTATTAATTACTAGAGGCCCAGTGCATGGATTTGTGCACCAGTGGGGTCCCTTGGCCTGGCCTGCGGGAATTGGGCCGAAACTGGCTCTCTGACATGCCCCGAGATATCCCGGATTGCGAGAGAACAGTTCTCGGGTGACGCACCCCAGAATCAGGCTCCCTCCTCTCTGGTTCTGGGTGCATCACTGGAGAACCTCCGCTGCCAAGTGACCACAGCTCGGCAAGTCCTGTGTTGAGCATCTGCCCCCTGGTGGCCATTGTGCATCATAACTACTGGCCAATCAGCTAGTCACTTAGGCTTTTATATATATAGATTAGCTACTAATCAATAAAAACAGTTATGAAACAGATTATTCTAAAACATTATTGAGAGAATCTTGGCCCCAAATCTATGCTACTATACTACTTAATCACTAGCAGGATCTTTAATTATTTTATTCTACCATTGACTCTCAAACATGAGACAGTAAAACAAATACCTTACTGTCACACTAAGAAGAAATTTTCAGTCAAAAAACCTTTATTTTTTGGTGGTATGGATTTCAAATACCACATACTTAGATGTCAAATAATACATACACTCATATATATGCATATCGAATTATATTTATACAGACATTGCATATACCTTAATTTATAATTCTACCTGATTGCAGAACCTGAACCTTATCAAAAAGTCCCTTTAAAATTTTACCAGTAAATTTTGGGTTCTTTCCTGTTCCTATCCCAAGCCTCAGCTGTGTATATGTTCTGAATTACAGGGAGTATAAGTAGTTAATGGAATGTTGTGAAAGTGAGATGTAAGAATGTGGTCCTTACAGTGCATCTATCCATAGCACTGGAGAATGACACTGAGAATGACACTAAAAAATAAAAATAGCTAACATTTATGAAATATTACAGCCTTATACTAGGAGATATATATATATATACATATATATATATATCCTTCATAAAAGCCCTATTCTTGTTTTATAAATAGGAAAACTGATGCACAAACCGCAGCTCTGTCTCTTAATTGCTACATAAACTCGGCCTATCTTTCAGAAAACTTCAAAATATTTTTCCATCTTGACTTCAAAGCTCTAATTTTAGCCGAAACTGGTTAGGCTCAGTGGATAGAGCGTCGGCCTGCAGACTGAAAGGTCCCGGGTTCGATTCCGGTCAAGGGCATGTACCTGGGTTGCGGGCACATCCCCAGTGGGAGATGTTCAGGAGGCAGCTGATCGATGTTTCTCTCTCATCGATGTTTCTAACTCTCTATCTCTCTCCCTTCCTCTCTGTGAAAAATCAATAAAATATATTTTTTTAAAAAAAAGCTCTAATTTTAAAGAATTTGAGAATTATCTCTATAATTATCTTCAAACATCAAATATAAAAGCTACTTAGTGTTCTAGTCCTTTTAAAAGAGCTTGGGGGTCCTGGTGCAATTTCTAAGAGATTTAAAAGATTTCCTCTGCCTTTTACAGTAGGACTGTAACTGTGCAAAACTTCATTTTTTTTAATGTGACCTTTTCTCTTTTCTTTCCTTTTGATTCAAATTGGTCTCATCCAGAACCCTGACTCTCACCTGCCTCCTCTCCCTGGCACTCCACTCCCTTAATCATTAAACCCTCAGGACAATGAGGTTCTGATCAGTATCACATAATCTCAGGAACAAAGTCTCAGGTCCATTGACCACAGTCAAACAAGATAGCACCTAGGCCTCAGCAGTGTTTCAGCTCCGGCCCAGAAAAGTGCCAAGAACAGTTGAAGTGCAGGCCATGGTTGACATCAGGACCAGATGCACTGATCGGCTACCCCCTACCCTAGCACTGACCAATTAGTAGAGAACACAACCCTTCCGCCCTTAGTCACCAGAATTAAAGATTTTCCCCTTCTATTACCCATCCCCCGAAGCCATCAGGGAGCCAGGTCTTTAGCATTAGCTCACTGTCTTCTGGTGTGGACTGCTTCCTGAAAATAAACCCTTACTTTCTTTGCTGCAAACTCCTGTTCCTGTCTTATTAGGCTCTGTGTGATGTGTACCGGCAAATGGACCCGGTTAGTCTGCCAACAGGAGGAAAAATAAAACTTACTAGTATTTGAAAGGAGCCAGAAGCCTGTGGTTCTGGTCTCAACTGTGCCAATGACTAGCTGAGCTGCCAAGGACTAATCACTCAAATATTGTTCTGTGAATTACCCAACTAACATTTCTGGAACATCATCTGTGAGTTGGTAACTAAATATATGCTATTTGTTAATCATCACAATTTTAGCATAGTCAGGACATTTAAGTAACTCGTCTAAGATCCTAGAGGAATTAACTGACAAAATTGTGATTGAAAGAAGCTATGTATTATTAAATTATGATAATCTTTGATATCTAAAATCCCACCTAGGTTAAAAATGCCTTATAATTCTGAGAGAGAGATGACAAAAAAGACTCATCAAAAATTTCGTTGGGAGCTTTAATGTCATATATATTTTTTCTTTTCTTTCTTTCTTTTTTTATTAATCCTCATCCAAAATCATTTTTTCCATTATTATTATTTTGGTTTTTTTAGAGAGAGAGAGAGTGGGAGAGATGGGGGGAGGGAGAGAGGGAAAGAGAGGGAAACATCTATATGGGAGAGACACATTGATTGGCTGCCTCCTACACAGGACCAGGGATCGAACCTGCAACCCAGATACATGACCTTGACTGGGGATCAAACCCATGACCCTTAGGTGCAGGGCCAATGTTCTAACCACTGGGCACACCAACCAGGGCGCTTTTCTTTTCTTTTCTTTTTTTTCTTTTACTGTGATCTGTTGGAAAGTATAATCTTTGAATAACAAATCAGGATGCTTGCTAGTTAATACAATGCTAGAGATCTTCTCCTTTGCACCTCTCATTTTGTATTCAGTACCTGTATTTTATCATGTCTTCTAAAAATTCTTACACATACAAGGCTTACTAACCTCTCCAAAATTTGTTAATCATATCCATTTTCCTAGCAGAGGTTGTCATGGACCCAAAAGAATGGAATTTATCTTTAACTATCTCCTCAAGGGCTAACATTCACGTTCGGGAATGTGTAATGTTTTCTCACCAGGCATGTTGTCAGGCTGACATCAATAATGAAAAATGTGGATTCATACTTACACAAGCTAACATGATTTTCGCATTATAAAAATGTCATTTTAAAAAGGACAGTCTACAATGATAAACAATGTGTGGGCCTGTTTTGGCAAGAAAATAATATAAAGGCTTTTCTAGTTCCCTTGGAGTATATATTGATTAAGTGAACTATATTACATTTCCTTTTGCACTGAAATACTGGGTTGATTTGCAAATATTAGTGGATTCTTTTCCAGAACTCATGAATGATCACTCCTTGGCTAATTATTAGCAGAAAAGGTACTGCACATAATTTAATCTTCTTAGACTCAGAGTTTAGAGATTTGGTAGTTTGCATCTGGAATCTGGGTTTGTTTCTTATTTAAGTGAATAGGGGTAAAAAGTTTAGCTGTGAATTTGGTCAAAAATAACTCTTTTAAGACCCATGGATCCTCTGCCTTGTGATTTAATTTTTCAGGTCCATTTTCATTTTATTTAACCAAGTTTTTCTTATTTCTCTATTCTCACTAGTTGTAGTCTAGAAAATAATATGGGAAAGTATCATGGGTCTAGAGCAATAGAACCCTAGCAAAAGCCCATTCATCCCACTACTCATAAGCTTCAGAGAAATAATATGTAAAATAACAGTTTGAAATCTGCAAGGAAATTGTGTCCACATTGAAAAGAGATTATGACAGCTTAATAGCCCCTATTTTCACAAAAGATGATTTCCAGTCTCTTTTTTGCTTTCTTCTTGTGATGCAGTGGTTCTCAAACTTGGCTGCACATTGGAATCACCTCGGGAATTTTAAAAATATGAATCTCATAACCAGAGGTTCTGATACAATAAGGTATTGCCTGGGCAACTGGATCATTAAAAACTCCCTCGAATGATTCTAATGTGGAGCCAAGTGCTAAGAATCCCAGACTACTAACTCCTGCTAAATTCTCAAGTGCCGCTCACTCATGGTTTTGAGCTGCTGACCCTACCACCCCTCCCAGCTGGCTGCCTCACTGTCCTTTTGCTGTAGGCAATAAAACAGATGTTATTCTCAAGGCATGGTGCTCTGTTCTGAGTCTGTTGCACCTGATTTTCTGTTTAATATATGGTTTATGCATCATTGGTCTACTGTGCTGCTTCGCCCTGGACATTCCAATAACAGGCTCATAACATGTCTGTTGCTGTGTACACTTTACTCATGTTCCTGGTTTCAGTGAAACCTCTATCTTATAGGCATTAGATCTTTTGGCAAGTCACTAGAAAAGATTTGCTAATTTCTTTTTTAATTTATTTACTATATCAAGCACAAGCCTGAAAAACCCATCTCCTAGAGTTTATTCAGAGGTTAAAGAGGATATCTAGGATCATTTAAAGCTTACATAGAGTCAGGAAGGATTTAACGTAGTAAGAGGTATCCCTTTCCCAGCAGTGGGGGATGATGAAATAGAAAAAGAGAGTGAGAGGAAAATGAATCTGCTATCTTTTTCTGGGTATTTGAAGCTTTATTGGGGAAATTTATTAAATGAGTGATGATATTATTTATTGCAAAGCAAAAGGACTTCAATCATTTCTGGATTCCAGGGAGGGGAAAAAATACCTCTTTACCACCCTGACACATAGCAACTTGACAAACTTGTCCAGATCAAAAAAAGCAAAACAAACCAGAAAGGATGTGAAGCAGGTAACCTTGCCTAAGCCACTTTCAGTTTCTGGGTGACATGAACTCTGGAGCCTAAAGAACTGCTCTCAGGCCTTTAAGCAACAGGATGATGACCTCCCAACAGAGGAGAGAGATGGGGAGACAGGTGGCTGAGCCCAGGTCCACAGATGCCAAGAACTGAGCAGAAACCAAATCAACCCAGAGAAGTGCCCTGTACTTGTTAGTACCATTGCCTGAGCCAATGAGTAAACTAAGAGTTCATCTACCATAGACTTCTGCATCAGAGGCCAACAGTGCTTGCAGGAATAGCCTATGAACAACAAACAGCTCAGACCCAAGGATCAGCGTGACAGTAACCTTCCTTACCTCTACAAGGAGAGGAAGTCCCTGTAGTCCCTCAGGAACACATTCAGATGTTGTTTATGATCAGAAGCATGGAAAGGGCTGAATAATTTTATAAAAGATAAACTGAAAAATTGTTTAAATTTTGTGATTCTGACTAAGCTTTCATAGGATTAGGTATTAAGTTTATTTTTCCGATAACAGCTGTGCATGAACCTGATACCTTTGTAATGAACTTAGTCATGAATAACAGGAAGGAGCTAAGTGAAGGCCAAACATTACAAGAATGCTACTAGTGCGGCTTTGCCAGGAAGCTGTAGTTTGACTTCAAATAAACTACAAAATATGTATCAAAATATGGTATCAAATATGTATCCCAGGGGGCCACCGGTCTGTGCCCTGCAGATCCTGGGGGAAGGGACTGGACAAGGAGAGAATGCATGTCCAGTACAGTCAGGGTGAAATAGGGAAAGTACTTCCTTTTCAGTCATACCTGGGAACAAGTCATTGGCCAGAGTAGGAGTGGCCACAGCAAATGGGGGAGATTTGAGATATTTCATCCCCTACAGAAAGGAGTTTGCTCTCTTGCATTCTTGGCTCCTGGCTCCCTCTTGGTTGACTCCTGGCTTGCGAGGCTCTCAGGCTCCTGCATTTGCTCACATGGCCCACAGCCATGTGGAACCCACACAATGGACTAATGGACTGCAAGAAACCTGATGCTGAACCAGACCCAGTTCCAACATGGAATGGAAACTCTGGACACTGGCTTTGTTTCTAGCTCTGATGAATTTGGTTTTTAGGTAAATTATAACTTTATATGCATTTAATTAATTTGCAAACGCTATTTCTAGTTGTGTGGTTTGCTCAATAAATTGTTGAAGGATAATTCTATAGTTTAAAATTTTACAAAAAACATTCAAAATTGTGTAGCTTTTAAAAATGATATAGGATGTATATAATTATGATACTTTGAAATAAAGTTTTGCATAAATACAGATATAATTTTCAATCTATATTTAAAAGAAAAATATCATTATTTTAATAAATAACTAAAATGTGATATAAGTTCATGTGAGGAGAAATCCAAGAAATATATTTATGGGATCCACTTTACATGGGTTCAGACAATCTCTGGTTTCTTAGCTATGATTTACTGACTGCAAAATCCATTAAAGAATAGATTTATTCCAAATTTGCATTAGAAATATATGCTACTCAATGAGATTATGTTAAAACTATACAAATATATAGAAAATTAGTATTTACTGTGTTTTAAGCAAAAGTTTTTTAAATACAACTATTTCATTCAAAATTGAAATTCTTAACTGAGTATTTAGTACCATTTTAGAAGATTACTTTTCCTCTTATTTATAATCTTTTGCTAAAATGTTCACAATGCTCATTTTGCATACATTTTTAGGCAGTACTTTTTTTGTCAATGGCTAGAGCTAGATACATGAAAATATACTTCAGGAAAATAAATGCCAACAATTTTTAACCTGGGAAAAAGAGAGTGTTCCAGAGGATTTGTGTTATTTGAGAGACTTAAAAAATCAAATCTGAGTTATTTTGAGAAACAGAGAGCATTCCCTCTTAACAGCCCTCTGTGCCCTTAACATCTTCAACATTGATTTCCTAAAGAAGACGGAAAGATTAAACTGAAAAATGTGAGCACCATCATTCAGTCATGAATCTTAATGGACTTCATATTCTTTAATTCAAATACTCTTTGGTATAAGAAATGTTGCTATGAGTTCAACTATTTTCAAGAGCAAGATCAGTACTTCCCTAGGGGCACTTGTTTGATTACTTGTGCCCTAAAGTTTCCAAGTTTTCCTTTCTTCTTTAAATTTCACATATTCATTCATTCCTTCAGTCAGTCATTCAATAAGTACTTCTTGAGCACTAACATATGTGGGGAAATGTTCTGGAGTCTGAGGATATAAACATAAATAAGACATAAAACTTACTTTAACATTACCCCAAGGATTTAAAAAATATTTATAATTGTGTTATAATATTATGATATGAAAGAATTATATTACAAAATGGTATATGCAGTACCATACCTAAAGGAGGTAATGACTGAGATGAGGCTTAAAGGCAGGACGATCTTTTAATTCACCACCCAACTGGAGCAGCTATTCCAGAACAACTGGCTTGTTTCTAGACTGTTGGAGTTAACAAGATTTATGATCATCCTATTTAAAAGAGAATAGGGAACAGAAGAGGGGTAGCTAAGGAAGACTGTAGAACAAACTTCAAAAAGACCAAGACTATTTCCTACTAGAACAATACTAGTGGCTACCAAAGAACAGAAACATATTTAGGTATTTATGGCATTGTTTACAAATATGACAGAAGAGTCCCTAGAGTAGAATTGCTTCACTTTTGAATAGACCTATGAGGAAAAATTCACCTAATTATTAACCTAATAGTGCCATATGTTCTGTTTGTAGCCATATTGCCTGATGTTGTGATGCTGAACACACTGTTACTTTGCATGTGAACAACAAAGTACAAAATGATTTTACCTTAGGATTGCTATCATGTATGGGAAATCACATTCTGAAAACATTGTGTCTTTCATTTGTCCCCCTTCCCCAGAAAACGCCTAGAATATACTTAACTCTTCTGTGGTAAAATAAAGAAGAAAAATGCATCCTGAATCAAAGAATTGAAACTACTTGGAATCTAGTAAACAAAATAATTGGTCTTGTTATTTATTCTGTTAACATCAGCTTTTTGCATCTATACTAATTTTTAATGACATAATAACATTTGCTGTATGTATATATAATTTATTTTTAAAAATTTTATGGGGAAAAAGCTTAAGTTGATAAAATATGCATTTGATGAGATAATCAAAATGAATTACCATTGACTCCATAATTAAGTTTTATAATTTAACTAGAAGCCCGGTGCACAGATTCCTGTACCAGTGGGGTCCCTCAGCCTGGCCTGCACCCTCTTGCAATCTGGGACCCTGAGGGATGTAGTAGTGCGTGAAGCAGCAGGCGGCCAGTGAGGAGCCCGAATCCTGGCCAGGCGCCGTGCTGCTCCCACTCATCCTGGCCTCACTGCACCTGCTGCCACCACTGCTCAGTAGCACTGCCATGGAGGTGGGGGAGGCTTGCACCACCGCAGCTGCGCTCACCAGCCATGAGCCCAGCATCTGGCACCAGTCTGTCAGGTGAGCAGTGCTCCTGCTGTGGGAGCACACTGACCACCAAGGGGAAGCTCCTGCATTGAGTGTCTGCCCCCTGGTGGTCAGTGTGCATCATAGCTACCAGCCGGTCATCCGGTCGTCCGGTCGCTTAGGCTTTTATATATATAGAAGTTGCATTTCTCAAACATTTCTTTCCCATCTCAGAGCATCCACATACTATAACAAAGTACAATAAGTATGTCAACTGTAAGTGCTGCATGTTACTTCCATTTATATCACAGCTAGAGGTCCAGTGCATGAAATTTGTGCACTCATGGGGGACCCTCAGCCCGGCCTGTGCCCTCTCACAGTCCAGGAGCCCTTGGGGGATGTCTGACTGATGGCTTAGTCCCACTCCTCATGGAGAGCAGGCCTCAGCTGGCAGTTGGACATCCTTAGTGCTGCTGCGGAGGCAGGAGAGACTCCCACCACCACCACTGCACTAGCCAGCTGTCAGCCTAGTTTGTGGTTAAGCGGCGCTCCCCCTGTGGGAGTGCACTGACCACCAGGGGGCAGCTCCTGCATTGAGTGTCTGCTCCCTGGTGGTCAGTGCATGTCGTAGCGACCGATCATTCCACCCTTCAGTCAATTTGCATATTACCCTTTTATTATATAGGATATTATATAGGATGGCTTCTAGCACACCTAGCCATGAAGGAGCTGGGGAAAGAATTTATGGCTATATGCCCAGGAAGAAGAGGAAAGAGAGCTATAGGAGGCTATTTTAGCAATCCAAAAGAAACAAACTTGGACCAATGGGTAGAATAAATGGAAAATATTAGACAAGATTAATTGGTAGAGCTTGGTAATAGATTCAATATGAGGGTCAAAATGGAAGGGAAGACATTCAGATTCAGAGGTTGTAAATATGGCTAGATGTTAAATTAAGAATGACATTAATCAATAACATGAACTCCCAAGCAAAGCTCTAAGACCACTTACGGAGAGATACAATACACACACATATACAAATGCACATGCTGGTACATATATGTTTACATAATGTGCATATGTGTTCTATTCTTTAAAGAAAATTGCTATGGAAAATTGTTTTATTTCAAGGATATTAAAGAAGAGTAGTATTAATAACACATTTTTAATAACATTAACAATGTTGCTAAAGTTATTTCATTTATATCCCTGTGACCAAAAGTGAAGGTTAAACTTATCCCTTGCAATACTGGTTAGTATGCAAGAACTAAATCAAAACAGAACCTTGAATCTAGAATTATGAAGTTTATATACCTTGTTGTATCTTCATTGAAAACACACCTTAACTCAAAAAATATTTTGACAAAGCTCCTTTCAGCAATATTACCTCTGGCAAACGACACTTCATTTCAAACTCAGAAATGATTTATTTTTGGCAACATACAATTCAGCTAACCACCTAACCTTGAGAAACTTAACCTCTGGTAGTGTTCATTCAGTATAAATTTTGTAACTTCATCTTTACCAAATTGACTTTAAAACACCATGAAAATTTACTAAACCCATAAATACTAAATTTACTAAACCCATAAATACAGAAGTGGAAAGAATCCTGCACATATATTCAGCTTTAATTTCCTCTCTTTTACTGAGCATTGTCTCAATGTCTAAAGAAAGCAACAACAACAAAAACTCGAGAGAAACCAAATCCAGTTTCTAGTAGACTGAACAACTAGTTATAAGTTTGTAATTTTGTTAGATGGCTAAGTAGATTCAGTAATTCTATTAATATTATGAAGCAGAGATAAAATAACATATCATAATGTTAAGAATATATTTCTATTAATTGAAAATAAACAGAAATATTGTTCTAAAATTAATTTATCAGCTCTGTTCAGCCTTTCTTAATATTATCTTCACATGGCTATTTATCCTGAATTTCTTGGATGAGGGATGTCTTAAGTAAGATCCAAAGTCATTTTCAAATTGTGGACTCTGTTCCAAAGTGTAATAAATACAGTCGCCAATAATACAAGGAACTTAAACACAAATTTCTTGAGAAGACATATCTTGGATTTAATAATTTCCTATCTCTGGTCTCTCCATCATCATTATTATTATTAATTATTATCATTTTTTTTACTGAGGATCTGTCTTTTTGTTGTTATTGTTAAGCCTCACAGGAGGATATTTTTTCCATAGATTTTTTTAAGGGAGAGTAGAAGGGAGGAAGAGAGAGAGAGACAGAGAGAGAGGGAAAGAGACAGAGATCAATGTGAGAGAGACATATCGATTGGTTGCCTCCTGGATGCACCATACCTCCTGATTGGGGCTGGGAATTGAACCTGCAACCCAGGTACATGCCCTTGATCAGGAATCGAACCTGCAGCCTCTCGTTGTGCAGGCCAACACTCTAACCATTGAGCAACACTGGGCAGGGAGTATCTGTCTTTTTTTTTAAGTTTCCCTGAAGATTATTATAGACATGCAAAATTAATTGACAGCAAGTTATAAATTTGCTTGAACTGTGAAAAATCATCCAAAATGCCTACCACCATTGAGGGTGGTATTAAGTAACTTGCTGATACATACATTGCTGCTGAGAATATATACTACAGCAAACTATTTGGGAAACACCCTATCTCCCATCTCGCAGCTGAACAAATAACATTTATTCTTATTTCCCTGAGGAACTGTGGATGTTCAAACAAGAAATAAACCATATCAAAATCTATAAACTTGTCTGTATATATTGCTGTATTTTGCCTTTTATTCTGGTCAAAACAAATAAGCTGAGTTTCTATCTAAAACCAACCTCTCCACTGAGCTCACTCACGTCTTTTTCTAATTTAATTCTTCTTTTGCTTGTATTATAAAACCCTAATTAAAACTGCATTAGGGCAGAACTCTTAAAGGAGTTGTCTATAGTTATTATTTATAATTTCTCACCTCCAAATTTCTCCTCTGCCTGATCCTAAAGTTTTATTTTACTAAATCTGGTTTTGACAGTGTTCTTAATTACCTTTTTCTGGTCATGTCAGATTATCAGTTCTCAATTCTTATTTCTCACCACAGTTGATACTGTTTATAACTCTTACCTTTTGGGAATGATTTTATACATGATTTCTATGATTTTACACTCTACTAGATTTCCTCCCACATCAATTTTTACTTCTTCTGTCTCTTTTCTTGATTTAACTCTCTTTTCTATTCTAAAATGCTGGATTTCCCTCTGTCGTAATCTGTTCTCTACCCACTCACTTTTATGCCCGTACAGTGACTTAAAACACTCCTAAACTTAGAAATCCCAAATCAAGCCACCTCTTATGTCTAGATATGAATTTGACTTTCTACTTGGTTAGCTTGAAAGGGTTGGAGAATAGGAAGAGATGTGTGAGAGTAAAAAGGGAGTCGGAAACTGATGAGATGGCACTAGGCAGTCAAAAGGAATGGTGGGGGCGGGGGGGGGGGGAGTTCCTATTGCTGTGGCACAGGATGCTCAATTCTCATTGCAAAGTTGTTTGCATTCTGAGATGTAACACCTCCCCCCATCCCTCCACTAAACCAGGTAAACACTATGCACAAGCATCATTTAGAGTGAAAGAGGTTATCTTTGTGGACATTAAGAAAATGGACCACATTCCACATCTGTGTCCATCTGAGGCTGAAGACAAGCTGTATGTGGAGAAAAGCAAGATAATCTATAATCTAAGTTAATTATGTAAAAGTAGAAAAATAGAGCCAGAAGGGACCATGATGATATAAGGTCCTCTTGGGACTTTTCAGAGATGTGGGGAAAGAAATGCCTGCAATGTGATTTAAACTGTCAGGGGTAGTGATGATAGCTAATTTCCAGATTACACACATCCATTCCCATCTGGAGGCTATTGCTAACAAGAGGATGCATGATATGAAAATCAGATGTGAAGTAAAACATTTAAATACTTCTTTTCATTAGATTCTATTCAATACCTGTGCAAACAAATGGGACCTGAGCATACAAGTCAATGGGACAAATGGACATAATTGTGTTGTGTGTTTCTTTATTGTGTATCCTTTACCTAGTACATACTGTAATAAGATATCTTACAAAAGATTAAGTGCCAAAAATAACCATCTGAACAAAAACGCATGGCTTTAATCATACTTTACACACACTTCATTTGCATAAATTAAGGTACTTTAGCTTAATGCTGAGGAGAATATAAAGGTATGAGAACTTTTTATGTGAAGAGATTTTAGAATTGAGTATATCCAGAAATTAATCAACTTAACTATCTCAGAGTTTGCTTGTGTATAATAACTTCATGAATTTTTCATAAGGTAAATGAATGCCAAGTTAATAAAGTGGACTGTATCTTTTTTTTTCCTAAAGTTCTTTGTCAAAATCATATTTATATACAGTGGGGCCTTGACTTACAAGTGTCCCGACTAACGAGTTTTTCAAGATATGAGCCATCTCTCGGCCAATTTTTTGCTTTGAGTTGCGAGCTAACATTCGGGTTACGAGCCAGCTTCAGATACCCCACCGCTAGTTGGCGCGGCGAACGTCACAGTGAACGCCACAACATCAGCCCAGCATCACATGTCTCACTCGTTCACTTTAAGCGGTTAGTTAGCTCTTAGTTGAAGCATCAGTGTTGTGTTCGCATTTGTGCTTGCAGTTATTTTGCAAAACTTCGTTTTTTCAACCATGGATCTGAAGAAAGTAAGTGTGAAGGACAGTGCTGAGAAGAAGAAGCGGATGATGTGCATTGAATTAAAGAAAGAAATTATCGAAAAACATGACCAAGGTGTGCGTGTAATCGACTTGGCGAAGCAGTACAAGTGTAGCACTTATACGATCTGCACCATACTGAAGCAGAAGGAGTCGATACAGGCTACAACTCCAGCCAAGGGTGTTAAAATAATTTCTAAACAGCGGACATCTATCCATGAAAATATGGAGAAGCTGCTAATGGTGTGGTTAACGGAGAAGCAGCTCCCAGGAGATGCCGTGACGAAGGCTATAATCTGCGAGAGGGCACGAGCTATTTACGCTGATTTGCTGCAGCAGACCCCAGGCCCTTCAATGGACAAGGAATCGGGCGAGCTGTTTAAAGCCAGTCGGGGCTGGTTCGAAAATTTTAAAAAGAGGACCGGCATTCACTCCGCTGTCAGACATGGTGAGGCAGCGAGCTCGGATATAAAGGAACGTGACATCAACGAGCTCATCGAGGAGCACTCCGAGGAACTGACAACGCAGGAGCTAAAGGAGCTACAGATGCAGCAGCACACGGAGGTTTTGCAGGAAATAGATGACACGGAGGAGGAGGAGAAGGTTATCTCTATAAGTGAGATAAAGGAAATGTTGGGAATGTGGGAGAAACTTTCAGACTTTATTCAAAAGAAACACCCAGAAAAAATTGCAACTGGGCATGCAATGGAGCTATTTAATGACACTTGCCTAACTCATTTCAGAAATATTCTGAAAGGGAGGATGAAACAGATCTCACTGGACAGGGTTTTATCGAAAACTCCTGTAGATGAAAGTGATGAAAGCATGGCGGAAAGGGCAAAAATCAGCAAATAAGATTCAGTTATTCAGTTCAGCTTTTCTCCTCCAACTCCGTCAGCATCTTTAAGTCGTTTGATCTCCAAGGTAAATGCTGTACATTAAACTTAATAAAACAGGTTTATTGCACTACATTCTATTGTTCAGTATCGTGTTTTTATACAATATTCGTTATTTTTAGATACATTTTTCTTATTTAAAAACAATTGCAGTGTTTTTGGGGTATCTGGAATGGATTAATGGCATTTCAATTCATTGTAATGGTGAAAATTGATTTGACATACGAGTAATTTGAGTTACGAGCTCCGTCACAGAACGAATTAAACTCATAAGTCAAGGCCCCACTGTACAATGTATTAAAGTAATGTGGTTATAAAATAAGAAAACTACAGTCCCTGTATTCCTATATACCTATCATCCAGAGAACAGTGACCACATCTTACATTCCTTAGTTAATGAACTACTTAGAGTTGGTGATGTTTACCAACAACAAATGTCAATTTATAAAGCCAGGAGCACTCCAGAGGCTATTACTTCATAGATATATTGATCTACCAGTAGATTTGGTTTGTAGCCAAAAATTGCATGGGGATGCTTTGGATTTAGTTTCAGGTTTCAAACCTTTCCACATCATTTGGACTTTTCCTACACAAATGGGATTTTATATTAGAACAGCAAAGTAAAACAAAATAGACTAATCCACTATTTAAATATTAATTAAACTATTTAGAGGTAAATATAAATTAGGTAAAGTTAGGCTGCACTCACTCTTCTTCTTCTTCAACTATTTATAATCTCTGTAATTTAATTTTGAGATCCTTTCAGGCTTGAGCAAAATTGATTCTCTATAAATCATTCTTAAAGTCAAGAAAAGACAGTCATATGTCAGCCAGGTTAGAATCTAGTTTCCACACTGCTTTCTCCAGACACTGTGACATTGCTTGGCGATAAAGAGCTGTGTGACATCCTTTATAGCTAAGAGCTGTGTTAATCTCCAGAACAGTTTCAGGTTGTCTTCCTTGTATTCCTTGTTAGAATTTCTGAGTATGAAAGGCTCCACTTTCCCCACATGCTGATTTTGCCATTATTGAATCCTCTAAAGGTCATTGAAAACTTTTACTACTTAATGTTATTGAAAATATCATAAGCAAATTGATTACAGGAACATTGAACAAAATATAAATGTTTATGGAAAAAAAATTTAAAAACTACTTAGAAACAAACATTGCATTTGTTTTCTGAGGCTGACGAAACAAATTACCACAGCTTGATGGTTTAAAAGGACAGAAATTTATTCTCATAGTTCTGGAGGCTAGAAGTCAGCAAGGCCCATGTTCCTTCCAGAGGATTTAAGGGTGAATTCATTTTCTTCCTCTTCCAGCTTCTGGTGGCTCCTTGAATTCCTTGGTTTATGACTGAATCACTCTCCAGTCTCTGCCTTAGTTGTCACAGTCTTCTCTTCTGTGTCTGTGGGATCTTCCTCTTCTTCACTCCATAAAAACTCTTGGCATTGGATTTAGGCAGCGGTTCTCAACCTGTGGGTCGCGACCTCTTTGGGGGTCGAACCACCCTTTCTCAGGGGTCGCCTAAGACCATCGGAAAACACATATATAATTACATATTGTTTTTGTGATTAATCACTATGCTTTAATTATGTTCAATTTGTAACAATGAAGTTGGGGGTCACCACAACATGAGGAACTGTATTAAAGGGTCGCGGCATTAGGAAGGTTGAGAACCACTGGATTTAGGGCTCATCTAGATTATCAGGATGACCTTGGCATCTCAAGGTCCTTAGTTATATCTTCAAATATTCATTTTTCAAATAAGGTAACATGTACAGATTCTGGAAATTAAGATGTGGCCATATCTTTTGGGTGTCCTCCATTTAATCCACCGTAATCATTAAAATTTTAAAGTATTTTTCCTAATATTTCTTTCTCCTAATATATTTCATTATTGACTACATACTACATAAGGTTTCCTATTTTTTAAAAAAACAACAACATAAAACTAAATAATATTGAGTACTTGTTTAATGGATGTATATTTTATTATTTTTCATAATTTACTTACATGTTATATATAGTCTTTTTTTTTAAAATCCTCACCTGAGGACATGCTTAAAGAGAGGGAGAAAAGGGAGAGAGAGAAACACTGATGTGAGAGAGAAAAATAGGTTGCCTTCCATATCTTCCCCAATGAGAGATCAAACCCACATATCAGGTATGTGCCCTGACTGGTAATGGAATTGGCAACTGTTGGTGCACAGAATGATGCTCAACAGAAAATTTTAAGGCCAAACTATTGTGGGTCCATTTCTCTTAATCTCCAGGGTCAAATGCTATACTTTACTCAAAATCACATTAAACCTTTAATTTAAATCCCAACCCAAACTAATGATCTTCTGACTGAAATTCTTCTCATAATTTTAAACTGCCAGGATCAATTTGAGTCTTGGTTTAAAGGTCTAAGTATACCCATGTGCATGCAGATAGGCATTAGGTACTTTACCAAATGCAGAATTTCTACAGTCCAACTTGTGTCTATCAGTAGTGCTAATTGGATGTTGTCACTAACCAGCTGTCCAAACAAGATTTATTGAAGTTTCAATTTTCTCATTAACCTTCTTATAGAAAACAATTCCAAATTTGTTACTATCATTTACATGCATATGAATGTAAACATCTGCAGACTTGCGACCAGGGTGAAATTACTCTGACAGTTTGAATTTGACTGTGTCAGAGTTCTATCTCAGAAGTCCTCTGATAGCCAGCCATAAAGACAGTGCTCAAAGGCCAGCCAAGCCCAGCCATAAACCGCAGGTCTAGAAAAATCACTAATAGTATTACTGTTACAACTGGCAAAATCCTGTTTATAGGAAGCCTTCAAATTTCTGTGTTTGGGTCAAAGACCATTTTAAAAGTCACTTGTAACCCTCAGTCAATTCTTTCTCTATAGGGATTTCTTTCCAGTTAAGTACTGTCTGTATTTTATTTGTAGACAAAAGTATGTACATTCTGCCAGTGATAGGTTGGCTCTTTAGCAGCAGTAAGCTGGATCATCCTTGGCAAAAAAGAGCCCAAATAATTGGGGCAAGCATAGTACCCATGTCTGCCTCTGTCCATGGAGTCATTGCTCAGGCATTGGAGTGGCTGAGACTGGCAGATATCTAACAGATGAGGCCTACTTCCCACCTGTTTCTGAGTACCTCTTCTGTTGATCCTTTCTAGTGCACTCTGATTTGAGACAAAAAATCCACAGACTTTGTGTCCACCTGCTCATGTCCATCCTATGCTTCTTCCTGAAATTGCTTTGTCTCTGCTTTTCCCATCTTATTATTTCCAGAGCCCTGCTGAACCAGCCAATACATTTGGTACTCTTTTGAAGCCTGTGTATTACTTATGTCGGGTTAATTCCTTTTTATATACAGTGGATAAACAATGATTTTTTCATCTTCAACTGACAGCATTTCCTTTAAACATTATGTTTTAGAGACAGACAGCACCATGTTCTAGGGACCCCATGAGTGGCAATAGTGTAGTAGCAGCTCAATGTATCAGACTGATTCACACATTAAATAAAACCTGAGATGTTTCCTTCTCAGACATTCTGTTACATGGACTCATTCATCAAGATTATTGCTATTATCTGAATAAAAAGCAAAGATGAAACAAAGGAAGGTGCATTGAGACTTGGTCCACCTATTCATGTAATTTACTTATGCCCTCTACCGAAAAGCTTGGCCATGATCTTAGATGAATTATTTCCATCATGAAATGGATTCCTGGCTGATGTGATAATATCTAGTCTATAATACACTGCTCTATTTTCATAGTCATGTGATGTCAGATGGTCAGGCACTCAGTGTCTAGTAGAATTCAATAGTATAAAAGTAACTAATTTAAAATGATTAGTTCTGTAGAACAAAAAGAGCACTAGGGGTCCATACCATTTCCTCGATTGTTGTGTCACAGAGCCCTGTAGGAATCTTACCTGCCTATCCTTGTCTACCAAGGAGTCCTCTAATTCTGTTAGATCTCTCAAGGGAACTTGACACTGCAGCCTGGACCTGTTGTAGAGCCTGATCTTGTTTGCCTTCACTCAAAATCAGTAGTCTTTGAATCCTATAATGAATTGGTCATAGTAGCATTCTCAATTACAGAATATGGTTCTCCGAAATCCAAAGAGGCTCAAAAAGAACTGTTTCTTTCTTAGTGGTTGGAGATTCAAGATATAATAACTTGTCTTTTTTTTTAATCTTTATTGTTGAAAATATTACAGATCTCCCTTTTAGGGTTTTCTTCCCATTGACCCCCTGCACCTGCACCTGCCCCTCCCAGGCCTTCACTACACTATTGTTTGTGTCAATGGGCTATGCATATCCTGTATAATAAAAGGCTAATATGGAAATTGTCCCCTCGACCAGGAGTTCGACCAGGAATTCGACCAGGGGGCGGGCCAGTCCCCAATCGCCCCCACCCCCAATCAGGGGTGGGGCCAGCCCACCAACCGTCTGTGGCCCCTCCCCCTGGCCAGTCCCAACCCTGATTGGTCCCCCTCCACCCCTTGATCTGGGTGGGCTGGGTGGACCCCACCTGTGCATGAATTTGTGCACTTATATATATATATAAGTTCCCAGGCCAATATCTCCCCACTCACCCTCCCACCCCACTTTCCCTCTGAAATTCGTTGGTCTGTTCCATGCTTCTATGTCTCTGGATCTATTTTGTTCATCAGTTTATTTCGTTCATTAGATTCCACATATGAGTGAGATCATGTGATACTTATATTTGTTTACAATAGCAGCACAATTTACAATAGCTAAGATTTGAAATCAGCCCAAGTGTCCATCAGCAGATGAGTGGATAAAAAAACTGTGGTACATTTACACAATGGATTACCATGTAGCTGTAAAACTGAAGGAACTCTTAGAAATTGCAACTGCATGGATGGACCTGGAGAGTATTATGCTAAGCAGAATAGGCAGTCAGAGAAAAATAACTTGTCTTTTACCTTGGTGTGCTTCTGATCATTTGGTCCCTAAAAAAGCCATTGATGTAACAGGCCTCTAGATCTTTGAAGGGTTTATCTCCTACACTCTGACATTTATATTATTAGCATACTCTCAGTACTTGGCATTTCTTGTCTACCAAATTAAGTTAGCTTACTGTAATCAACATAGTTGATCACCATAATATTCTTCAAAAATAAAAATAATTAATTTTCTAGACTATATAGTGACAAACACTTGGGCAAAGACAAAAATGTATGCCACTACCCTTCTCAGAAAAAAACAAACTGATTCTGATTATTTTTGTTCTGATTACATCAAATAAACCAAGTGAAAGATGCTGTGTTAATATAACCTAGAAAATGTATTTACATATTGTACAGCAACTTTAATTGGAGCTAACACTTTATTAATTTTAGGATAAAATCTATTATCATTTTCCATATCCATCTGACTTCTTCTAGGGTGATATAGGCCAAATGACCATTAATATTTTAAGGACAACCACTCTTGTAGTTCTTTAAAATTACTAGTCCATCATCATGTCCAGATTTCAAAGAACCATTCTCTAAAATTTCTCCTGATTTTTGCTTCTGATTTACTATTTTGACTGGGAAGGAGGGAAATTTTAAGGACTTTCAGAAGAATTGTTTTGCTATCCTAATGGCTTTTATTCCAGAGGCTGGACTATGCAATGTGAATGCTTTGTCTGCTGCTTAGTATAACCTTCCCATTTACACACTTATGGTCTGGGAAAAAGACCACAGGACATGACTACCATTACACTGAAACCACGATGAAATGCACTTGGGACAGAACTCCTTTTATCACCTGGTCTTTATAATACCTGATATGAACTGTGGAGCATAGTAGTATGTAGATCCACAGGTAGTATTAGCTCAAAGTTTTTACACTGCACCCCTCAAAAGATCTGAATTTTTAGATTCCCAGGATACCTTTACTCTAATACCTTTGGGAAGGTCTGGGGGGAGTATGGTGTATGTTTACAGTTTTGAATTTAGATTGTGAAGTCCTTCTTCATAAGAACTCATATTCCTTTGGGAATAATCATTTGAGTTTTTTACTTGGCTCAAATGTAGGGCAAGCAATTTTTTTCCATTGTGTAGGTAGATGTAGCCTTTTATTTATTTATTTTGATATATTTCTGGTTACACAAATTTGTTTTTCTGTTTGTAAAAGTCAAACAATACTCTAGTTGGTAGCCAATCTGTCTCAGAACTAGAAATAATATGATCTATTAGTCATCTCTATAGATTCTGGCAGATAAAAGCCCCAGAACTGCCACTCCTTTCTTGCCATTTTGGCCTCATATCCACTTTGTCAATGATGGTTATGCATCATTCCTTGGTTTTTTTCCCCTATCATAGGAAGCTATCAGTTATATTATTAATAAGAATAATATCTCTTACTATCAACTCTATACTGTAGATGACAACTAACATTGCGCTTTTCAAAGATACTGGTGTTCCCTCACTAGTGCATTTCAAATTGCCTCAGAGGAGAAAATGACCTCCGGGTAATCTGAATAACATTTCTGGTCCAATGGACTACTTCCCTCTAATATTCCCACTTTTCAGAGCCTTCTGATATCTACCTTAATACTTTAACAAGTCAGTCTCAGCATCTCTACCGCAGTTTTACTAGTCCATCATCATGTCCAGATTTCAACGAACCATTTCAGTTGAACTGTGATTCTCACACCTTAGCATGCATCAGCATCACATAGAAGGCTGCTTAAATCACTGGTTTCTGGACTGACTCCATCCACCAAATTTGTTTCAAACGTTTGGGACAGGACATAATAACATGTGTTTCTAAGAAGTTTCCAGGGGATGCAAATGCTACTGGCCCAGGAGCCACACTTTTAGAATCATTGGTGTAATCAGTACTGCTTCTTCTACCTGTATCTCAGTCCAACCCAAAGCAAGTGAGAGTCAGAGGAAATGTGAAACTGAAGCATGCCAGGGATTGTGACCGCCCCACTTACCAAATATGTTATCCTTATTGCCATATGACTGGTGGGTGATCCAATCCCAAAATCCCAACTTAAAAGGTAGTTTCTAAAGAACCAGCTGTCCTTTAGAGGTATGGGTTCCTTCTGAAAGCCAAACTTGAGACAGGGACTTGGAAAGATACATAATTTATTGAAAAGGTAATCTCAAAAATAGTAAGATATGAGAAAAGTAAGCTGAAAGTGTTAATTGACAATAAAAACTATGTTACCAAATTGGTTACTACTGTGAGCAACTGAGAGACTATCCCTTTGGTGACTACCTGAGGTATAATGTAGAACTCGCGGAAGAATTAAGCCACAGAGGATGGGGAAGCTGGGGCACCTAAGTCCACCTTTTGCCCCCCTCTTCCCTAATTATATTGGAAGCTTGTCCCAGGGACATTTCTGCTTTTTATGATGGAGCAAGCCCATGAGTGAAAGATTTTTGTGTGAAAACAGAGTGGTTCGATCTGGAACACTGACAACCATGCATAGAAATGCCCATCTGGTGGGCTAAGGGCTGCGAAATGGTGCTTCACAAATGCTGCTACATTACTTAGATATATGGACGTAAAAAACAGAGAAAACAGCTACACGAGTTTAAAATATTCCATCTGGGAAATTGTACTCACAAGAAATGCACACTGGGAAGAAAGTGGGGCCATTAAGGCACTTTAGTTTTTTACATTTTAATCTAGAGAGCAATTTGGCTTTTAAAATTATGCATATACATTATTTCAATTAAAAATTAAACTGTGTAGTTGACAAATGCATGAACTATGAACTAAAACATAGAGTGTGGCATTCCTTACAAGTTGAGCTAGTACATCTACTTCTTAATTTTTCCTTTAATATACTTTGTTTTAGTTCTGTTTTCTCCCATTGCTTCAGCTAAGACATAATCATCTAGAAAGAACAGGTTCTTTTAAATTTCTTTTAAACAGATGGCTCTGAATTGATTTGCCAAAGACCCACCCAGGAATCCTGACTCAGTTAAGTAGGGTGGAGATTTTCTGAGCTAAGGGAGGTTGTTTTCTCTTCCACCTCTTTTGAGAGAACTCTTGCAGCCAAATCTCAAGGCCAGAATCAGATTATAAGAATTCAAAATCTGAGTTCAATCTGAGTTACAAGGTCCAAGACCTCCAACATCTGCCAGTTTCAGCGAGTTACTCCTACTCTAGGAGGTAAACAACGTTTTTCTATTTTGCTTTAATGAAGATTAAATGAGAATTCTTATCACATTATAAAGTTTATTTTCAAAATTAAAGTACATAGCTAGTCCTGAATATTTTTAGTTGGTGGCAAAAATCCAAGTGCTGAATCCAGAAGCAATTTACCATATTATTATATTTTTCTATAATATCCTACACATGCTTCTTTCTGTGTAACTGATATTCTACATTTCCTGGGAACAGGCACTTCACCTCTTTCATCTCTGTAAACCATTTTCTAGCCCCAGATGTTGGGCATTATAATTATTTATAATTAATGTCTAATAATATTGATACCTATTTTTTTTGCTGGAATAGTAATGTTAATCAATGGCCATGTTTTAAAGATGGGAACTCCAAATTCTTGTCCTCATTCTTATACAGGATTTCAAATTGTATTTTAACAAAGCCCATTCTTGGTAAAGGTATCTTTTTTAATGTATTTATTTTTATTACTTTTCTTATAAGCCAACAGCACAGTTGGACAGATGGGAGAAGGAACTTATTAGGGTCAAGTGAAACTATTCCACTCAACATAAATCACACCACATGGGTATGCCCTAGTTTGTCCACACTGATGATAACTGCTTTCTAATAAGACCACTTTTTTATAATTATATTCTTATATATAGGTTGTCCCCCAAAAAATGTATACACACACTTTGAATAATTATAAAGCATTGTTTATTAAAATACATTTTATTTTCAAAATTGAGCTATCAGCTGTTAAAGTGCGTATATATATTATAATAACAATAAAAGTGTAATATGCTAATTAGACCAGATGTCTTTCCAGATGTCCTTCTGGGATCAAGCTGGGGCTATAGCCATGGGATCAAGGCAGCCCCCGTAGCTGCGAGGGAAGGTCCAGTATATATATCAATACCAATAAGAATTGTTTTTCTATTGGTACATATTAAATTATTATTTCAGAAGATTTATAAGTTCTTCTCTTGGTCTATGCCTCTGATGAATAATCTTTATTTCTAAAAACACCAGTTAAGAAAATATAAAAATGTTCAAAAATCAATTTTTAATTAAAAAATGGTATTAGTTTTACTAATAAGTCTTATAGAGAAAATAGAAGTATATATACATATGTTTATGGTATGGAAATATATGAAGAAGGGTACTTACAGTATTTGAAACAATTAAATACTATGTCTGGCCCTAACCGGTTTGGCTCAGTGGATAGAGCATTGGCCCGAGGACTGAAAGGTCCCAGGTTTGATTCCAGTCAAGGGCATGTACCTTTGTTGCAGGCACATCCCCACTGGGGGGCGTGCAGGAGGCAGCTGGTCGATGTTTTTCTCTCATCGATGTTTCTAACTCTCTATCCCTCTTACTACCTCTCTGTAAAAAATCAATAAAATATATTTTAAAAATAAATAAATAAATAAATACCATGTCTGTATAATTGAAAGACAGCAATACAGTCATACATATGTATGTAGCACTTCCTACATATTCATAACATACATATACACATATATAGCACATTTTTTAATTTCAAGGTGAATTTATATATAGTTTCATCATTGAAACAAATAAGAGAGGAAATTGGTGCTCAAGGACATGATACAGTGTTAATATAAAAGATTAGGCAAGAAATATTTCATTGCATCCTTTAGCACACTTTGCTGAACACTGTGGAAGCAGAGATCCATCAGATGTAAATCTACATTACCCAGGTTATACCAACATCTTCTAAGGCTGTAGAGTATTCTCTTTCTGAACATTTTAGAGAAGTCCAAATGGGTAACCAACCAGGAGCAACACCAACATGGCACAATTCCAGCTTTAGGGGGAATTTAGAGGCATTTTGCTCCAGGTCCAGAAGAAGTAAGGTTCTGTCCTTCCCATGAAATGATATCTTCAACCCATCTTCAGTCTCAGCCCCTTTAGCTGTCCCTATTCAGCAGGAAGTACATGGATTTATTTAAGAAATCACACAAAACTATGTGGTAGCAAGGGCAGTTCTTTCTTATTTTTTCTAATCCCTTTCATTTGAATGACCAACATTTCTTTTTTCAGTCATAACATGAAGTAAGCCTTGAAAGCCCCTTGATAGTCATCTCTAGTCTAGATTGCCCTCCTCACTATCCCACTTAAATTCAGAATCTGGTCTGTGACAACACTGCGGGTTGGCTGAACCTAATATTTCAATCCAGCTCCACACTTGTTTCTCAAACTCTTTGGCAGCCAGGAATAGCTATATGATATGCTCGCCAATCAGACATCAAGTGGAGTATGGCAAGGAAGCTGTGAAACTAGTAATTTTTCTAAGGGAGAGGAATATATGGCATACTATATGTGGAGAATATATGGAGAAAATTTAGATCTTCCTTTAAAATTTGAAACAAACTCTTTCTCAAACTAATTCTTATTTATCTTAAATGGATAACATAACCCTTGATGTAAGCAAACAATCTCCGGGGATCAGGAGTGACTCATACAATTTGAATGGAGACAGTCTACAAGCCAATATCATTTAAATCACATAAACACCTCATGCTGATACTCAGCAATGCTACCCAACATTATTGCTATTCAATTCAGTCAGGAATCTGACTGCTACCAAGGATCAAATCTGTGAATTTATCTGGAAGTTCTTGGAGAACTATAAACCTCCAAATAAAGGGCATAACTCTGTTACTATCTTTTCTTCTAATGACCCTTAACCTTTCACACTTCAACACTTGACTCTACTTTCACCACCAGGGTTTCTCTGAGTAAACATTTACAGTTGTTAAATTTCCATTTGTTGTAAGAGTACACTGTATTATCAGTGGCTCTCTCTATCTCCCTGTATCTAGACCTTATCTTGGCAAAATTGTCAATTGGGCAGAGTTTGACATGGAGTTCCCAGTTACCTGCAATCCTATAGAGCAGTGGTTCTCAACCTTCCTAATGCCGTGACCCTTTAATACAGCTCCTCATGTTGTGGTGACCCCCAACCATAAAATTATTTTCGTTGCTATTTCATAACTATTTTTGCTACTGTTATGGATCGTAATGTAAATATCTGATGGCAGGATGTATTTTCATTGTTACAAATTGAACATAATTAAAGCATAGTGATTACTCACAAAAACAATATGTAATTATATATGTGTTTTCTGATGGTCTTAGGCGACCCCTGTGAAAGGGTTGTTTGACCCCCAAAGGGTTGCGACCCACAGGATGGCGACCCACAGTTTGAGAACCGCTGCTATAGAGTATTTAATTCCCTGCTAGGGCCTTAACTGGCAAATTAAAAGGTTGTTTAATAAGGGCTTAAACTGTAAATTTTTCAGAAACAATATTCAGGACAATAAAATAATGATGGTGGTTGACTGATAGACAGTCAGTAGCTTCAAAAGCTCACCATCTAAGCAACCAGCCACTCCAGATCTATTCTCACAGCCAGCTCTGCCTATTGGGCAACATTGTGTAGACTTGCCTTTGATTCTCATTGAAAATTCCTATTTGACAGCTCACTATTTACATTTTCCCCAAGGAGGACACAGCCTGTGGACTCCTGAGATTTAAATACACCATTAAAATGAGGTTTTTCTTTTTCCCACCCTTGCTTCTAATTATTTCATGGTGGCAGGTTTGGCAAATTTGCCAGCTCCACAAAGCGTACAAATGGGTTCTGCATAGAGCTGAAATTCTTCATTGTTACCATTCCATAAATGTATGCTCTGAAAATGATGTGCTATGGTCTGCAAATACCTCTCCTACCAATGCAAATTTATATCTTAGCTACTGGAGTTTGAACATTTTTTTTTGTTGGTAGTGGAGACACATATACTAAAGTGACCTCTCACAGTGTAAGTGTCTACATCTGATACGACTGCTTGCAGACACAGCTGAACTGACCTTTATTTTTTCCTCCCTTAATGACACATCAACAGCTGGTCTCCTAAAGGGATGGGTGAACCCAGTCATATTTTAAGCCAGATAACTTTTCAAAAAATTTGTCAAGTATTTTGCCAAATGCTTAAACTTCTATTTCTCTAAACCCTTGTGTATTTGAAGAAAAAAATTTAATCCACATGTTTCTGAAAAACTTTAACTCATCAGAATATTTTATTAGAAAAAACAAACTGTGATCCAAAAGAGCATGTATTCAATTAACTTGTTTGTCAAATAAATGTATATATTATCTTACAAAATTTGGTTTGAGGCTCAAACTGCATTTCATTCAGGAAGTTCTAGACTGAAAATAACATATTGATCTGAATAAAACAAGGTTTTTATTCTGAGTGGAGGGAAGCAATACTATGATGCCTGTACACACAATTCATAGCTTTCTCAGTCCTCTTGCCTTTCTTCCTCCCCCCTTTTTCCTTCCTTCCTTCTTCCTTCCTTCCTTCCTTCCTTCCTTCCTTCCTTCCTTCCTTCCTTCCTTCCTACCTTCTTTCCTTCCTTCCTTCCTTCTTTTCTTTTTTTCTTTTATCTTTTTCATTCCATGAAAGTGGCATTGTATCATGTTACTTAATTTGCTACAGTCTACATTAGTGACATGTTTCTGGGAGGGCATTTGTGTTCCATGTAGCCCACATATATTGCACTCCCTGGAGTTGTATACAACATAACCTGCAAAGTCCTGAAATCCACAGCCAAGAGAGGTTACTCATATTCAAAGTATAAAAGAGTAATGCATCAGTTCAGATTGAAGTTACCTCTCTAATAAATAATAAGACAGCTAAATTGATAATAAATGAACAAATTATAACAGATACTATTATAGATCTGACACTATTTCAAAGGAAGATGAAAAATCTCAGTACAAAAGACAATGTAGCTTTTCTATTTCCCTCTTGGGAAGAATGTGGAGGAAAGGAATACCAGATGAATTATTGACCTTGTGTAGGATCTCTTTTTGTTTTAGGCAAATAAGGAGTTTTGCCTTATTGTCTAAACATGTGGTGAAGGAGAAGCCAAGGAATTGCACAGAAAATCCTTTTAGGCTAGGTTGATCTTTGACCACTGAAATACCTTCCATTGTCCTCTAGGAGCTGGAGAAACAGAATTTTGAGAGTCAGTTCTAGCTGCTTCATAAGAGCTTTCTTGTTCTTGGTGTTTGTTTTCTTTGGCTCGTAGTGCACAGCTTCTTATGGAAAATAAATCCCTTGGTAATGTTTGTCTTTCTTGTATGTGTGTGGGACTATTTGACTCAGAGCAAGTTCAAGCCAAATCCAGAGTTCTAGTGTGTGATGAACCTAGGCAGCCTTTACCTTAAACATTAAAAAATAAAAATAAAAAGCCCAGCAATTCAACTGGCCCTTCCAGCATTTCAGCAGTGATGCGTACAGAAATCCATCACAGAGGAATGTGTCACTTCATTTGACATGGACCCTTGCCCAGAAACTTAGTAAAATCCCAGTCCAAAAACTCATTCAGGGGTATGTTTGATAAAACACGGATATTAGTGAATATGAAAGAAAAATAGAGAAGTTAAGCTTACCCAGAATTGCCTTTATCAATTTTATCTCAGTTTACACCTTCCTTACAAATCACATTACCGGTACATTGCTTGAAGTATTAAATGTAAAATTAGCAACCACTAGAAATAGTCATGAACCCAAACAATGAGATACAGGCTAACAATGAAAGTAGGAGACGTAAAAATAAATAAAACCTTGGAGTGTTTCATTGCTTAGTATTTTTCTTCTTTTAAGATTCAGGAACTGTAGCCTCATGTGGAAATGTAAGACCCGACATGACAATGAAACAATGGAAATATCTCAAATGCATTATATATTAGGAATATGAAGACAAGAAGATTTTGAGTACCACAAATCTACATATGGATTTTTGTGTGTGGTTGTACATAGGTATGAATATGGGAAAAGAGAAAAAGCCAAACTATTTTAAGATGACTTTCCCATGAGCATAAAAAATAAGACTGTATTACAAGCTTAATAATGTAATAATAAAAGTTTTATATAATATTTTCCTTTCATTCAGTAAATACTTCTTTTATATGGAAAGGGTGGGATGGAAGGCACATTTATGGTCTTCATTATTATACCATATGATGGATTCATTTAGAACTCAAAACAACCTGGGCATCCTATACATTGGTTACAAATGGATCAAAGGTATTTATTTTTCTTCTTAAAATGTATACGTTAGAAGGAGTAAATAGGTTTTACCCCCTACCTTTGGATTCAGATATTAACTATTCATGGTAAATTTGCTTCCTCATTTGTATAAAATAATGTTCTGATAACATGGATTTTTTAGTAATATGTTGTTTACTCACTACATATTTGTGGCTTTCCTTCCTTTTTGCAGTTGATTTCTAATGTCAAGCTATTGTGGTCAGAGAATATGCTTGGAATAATTTAAATCTTGAAACTGTTGATGCTAGTTTTGTGACCCAACATATGGTCTATCCTTGAGAATGTTTCATATGTACTAGAGAAGAATGTATAATCTGATTGCTCTGGGGTGAAAGGCTCTGTGGATGTCAAATATGTCCATTTAGTCTAATGTGCCATTTAAGACCTATATTTCTTTATTGATTTTCTGTTTGGATGATCTATCTACAACAGTCAATGGAGTATTTAGGTCCCCCATTATGATTATGTTTTGGTCTATTTCTCCCTTTAGTTTTGAGAGTAGTTGCTTTATATATTTTGGTGTTCCCTGATTTGGTGTTTCCTGATTGCAGGTGTTCATTGCATCAAGAAGACAGTGTTATGTCTTTTTGATGCAGTGCCCCCTTTATCATAAAATGTCCAAGTTTGTATCTTGTTATCTTTAAATCTACTTTGTCAGATATAGATATGGCTATACATGCTTTTCTGTGGATGTTATTTGCTTGGAGAATCATTTTCCACCCTTTTACTTTGAATCTACCTTTGTCTTTGCAGCTTAGATGTCTCTCTTGAAGGTAGGATATGGCTGGGATTTTTGGGGGGTTTTTTATCCAATCTGATGTTCTGTGCCTCTTTATTGGTGAATTCAGTCCATTTATATTTAAGGTCATTAATTGATATGTGAGGATTTCCTACAGCTATTTTATCTTATACCAGAGGCCTGGTGCATGAAATTCATGCACTCAGGGAGGGGGGTCCCTCAGCCCGGCCTGCACCCTCTCGCAGTCTGGGAGCCCTTAGGGGATGTCCGACTGCCGGCTTAGGCCCGCTCTCCCTGGAGAGCGGGCCTAAGTCGGCAGTCGGACATCCTTAGCACTGCTGTGGTGGTGGAAGAGGCTCCTCTGCACTCGCCAGCTGTGAGCCTGGCTTCTGGCTGAGCGGCACTCCCCCTGTGGGAATGCACTGACCAATAGGGGGCAGTTCCTGCATTGAGCTCTGCCCCCTGGTGGTCAGTGTGCATCATAGTGACTGGTCGATCCACCATTTGGTCGATTTGCATATTAGCCTTTTTTTATATAGGATTCTCTGGTAGCTCTCTGCCTCCATTGGTTCTTCTCCTTTGTGTTTCTGTCTTTTGTTTTTATTTAATGGTATTCATACTTCTTTCCTCTGATTCCCCCTTTTTAAGCTATGTGTCTCAGTTTGTGTGTGTGTATGTGTGTGTATTTACCATTAGGTTTATAAAAAATTACATTGCATATATACAGTACTTGTTGTTTTTTTCTCTTTTGAGTGCATCTGATCATTATCCTCCTTTGCCAGTTCAGACCTTTACCCATTCTCCTTTTATGTTTTCGTTGTTAAAAATTATCCCTGTTTATGCTGTACATTTTTTGGTGATCTTGCTAGTAGTTTTGTGACCTTTAGCTCTTTGTTTCAGGTATAATAATCACATTGAGTATTTCCTGAAATGGAGGTTTTCTGGTGATAAATTCCCTCAGCTTCTGGATGTCTGAAAAATTCTTATTTCTCCTTTATATGTAAAGATAACTTTGCTGGATATGTTATTCTTGACTGGTCATTTCTCTTTTTTAGTCATTTGAATATTTGGTTCAACTCTATTCTGGCTTGTAGAGTTTCTTCTGAGAAATCTGATGATAACTAATGGGTTTTCCTTTGCAGGTAATTTTCTTCTCCCCATCATTTCTAGATTCCTATATTCGCTATCACTAATTCTTTTCTCCATCTGGTTGGCTCTGTTTTCTATGCTCAGCAGATGATTTCTTATCTCCTTAATTGAATACTTCATCTCCAGAATTTCTGTTTGACTCTTTTTTAAATTTTTAATCTCTTTCATAAAGTATTCATTTTGTTCATTAATTTGTTTTTGGACTGCATTAAATTCCCTGCTGTATTTTCTCACATCTTGTTGAGTATTTTCAGAAATGCAATCTTGAGTTCTCTGTCATTTATATCACATACTTCCATTTGTTCCAGTTTTGCTTTCTGGAGATTTTTCATTTTCTTTCTGTGCTGCCTCTCTACCCTGGTTATTCAAGGTATTTGATGGGCTTCTTCTCTGTCTAGGCATCTATGTACAGTAGGTCCTCTGGTTATGTGGGAGATCCGTTCCTATGGCGCAACATGACGCGATTTTCACCGTAAGTCGGAACCCACCTACATCAGTCACATGGAGCACATGCACAGCAGTAATGAAGTGAAACAGTAACAAAAATTTAAAAGAAAGATAACAATTCCTGACCTTTACTTGTGGTAAATAAATAACAAAAAACATAAAGCACATATGTACACATGTCGAAATGACGGAACTTTATTTTTTAAATAAATAAATGGGAGATGGCAACGTAACCACGAAATGACATACATCGAGTCCGAGGTAACCTGATTGCCGGTATTGGCACCTCTCAAGCAGCTTTCTATGAAGGGTCTTTCTACTACTTTCCAGTAGGTGGCGCCGAATCACAAGGGTTTTAGCTCTGAAATTCCTCTGTGTCTGCAATCAGTGTAGCCACAATGCTTGGGGCGGGGTTTGTTTGAACTTCTTGATAATACCTCCAGACCTCTGTGGGGGTTCCCCCTCCTATATGACTCAACCAGGGATCAGTCACAGAGGGAAATAGCGATTCTCAGGTTTGTAAATAATGTGTTCCACAACCCCATACCACCCACGATGGGAGGCGAGCTCTGGGGAGTCCAAGGGGCAACAGGGCTCTGTGGCCCCATTTCTTTGTTTGGAACAATGACTGCTCCACAGCTGACAACCATGGCAGAGCCCCTGAGCTGTGTCCTTGCCCAGGTTTCTCAGCTGGCTCAGCCACAGTGCTCACTCCTGTAGGCATGCCCACCGAGACTCTCTGCTCCTCCTGGCTGAAGGAAACACCAGTTATAACCTGCTTCCTCCCCTCTTCTGGCGGAGTCTGCCTGGAGCTCTGGATTGCAGGGCTGTGTCTGTAGCCCTATCTCTCCTCCCTTTTCTCCTCCTCTGTTTGTTCTGATTTGCCCACCTTTAGATGCTTCAGTGTGTGAATCTCTTAGGCATGCTTTTATGCTGAGCAGAGAAGCTGATCAACTTGTGGAAACTTCAGGGGAAGACGCCAAGGGGATCTCTCACACTGCCATTCCTCTGATGTTACTCTACACTGGACTTTTTAATAGCCATTAATATGATGGTCCCTTTCTCCTTTCTTAAAACTCACGTTTCTCTTAATTTCTCTAACACTATACCCTATTGGTCTTCCTCCTTTTCTACTTGAGTTCTTAATTTTTATGCTCTTCAGTATTCAGCCCTGGGGGAAAATGGAAGGAAGGAAGGAAGGAAGGAAGGAAGGAAGGAAGGAAGGAAGGAAGGAAGGAAAGAAGGAAGGAAAGAAGGAAGGAAGGAAGGTGTCTACACCTAATAACAGAGCTTCAAAATACATGAAGCAATAACTGATTGATTTAAAAGAAGAATTAGACAAATCCACGACCTCAGTTAGAGATTTCAACACTCATTTCTCAGTACTTGATAGAACTGGTAGACAGAAAATCAGTAAAAATGTAGGAGACCTGAAGAACAATATCAACCAAGTTGTCAGTGGTTCTCAACCTTCTGGCCCTCTAAATACAGTTCCTCATGTTGTGACCCAACCATAAAATTATTTTCATTGCTACTTCATAACTGTAATGTTGCTACTGTTATGAATCGTAATGTAAATATCTGACATGCAGGATGGTCTTAGGCGACCCCTGTGAAAGGGTCGTTCAACCGCCAAAGGGGTCGCAACCACAGGTTGAGAACCGCTGTTTTAGAACATCAGTAGAATACACATTCTTTTTTGGTAGACATTAAATATTCACCAAAATAGACCATATTCTGGGTCAGAAGACAAACTTTATTAAATTTAAAAGGTTGAAAAATTACATTTCTTGACCAAAAACAGAAACGTTAAAACTCAAATATCTTTATAATAAACAATGTATTTCTCAATAATTCCAAAGTCAAAGAATAAGTCACACAGAAAATAAAATAAAAATATTTGAACTGAATAAAAACAAAAATGCACCATATCAAAAATTGACAGATGTAGAGAAAGTGGTGCATAGAGAGAAGTTTATGCCAAAATGTCTATATTGGAAAGAATGAAAAAAAGAAATCAAGTTAATAATCAAAGCTGCCAATTTAAGAAATTAGTCATAAAGAATAAACATAATCCAATTCACGCAAAAGAAAGGAAAAATAAAAAAGAGCAGAAATAGATAAAATCTATTTAATCAGAAGTTGCTTGACTAAAAAGATCAATAAAAGTGATAGACCTCTAGTCAAAATGAGGAATAAAGAAACCAAAAAAACAAGACTGGATAACTTAATTAGCATCATCAGAAATAAAGGGGAGACTATCACAGATGTTATATTTACACCATGGAATACAATGCAGCTGTAAAAAAGGGATTTCTTACCCTTTGAGATAGCTTCAAGGCACCTGAAGAGTATTATGCTAAGTGAAATAAGCCAGTCAGAGAAAGATAAGTATCACATGATCTCGCTCATATGTGGAATCTAATGAACAAAATAAATTAATGAAAAAAATAGAACCAGAGACATAGAAACATGGAACAGACTGACAAATCTCAGAGGGAAGGTGGGAGTGGGTAGGGAGAGATTAACCTGGGAATTTATAAGGTTTGATTCCAGCCAAGGGCATGTACCTCAGTTACAGGCTCTATCCCCAGGCCTGGTAGGGATACGTGTGGAAAGCAACAAATCAATGTGTCTCTCTCACATTGATGTATCTCTCTATCTCTCTCTCTCTCTTCCCTTTCACTCTCTCTAAAAAAACCCCTCAGTAAATGGAAAAATATCCTCAGGTGAGGATTAACAACAACAACAACAAAAAAGGATATATAGATGGAAGTACTTACACACATAAAAAAGATGTTCAACAGCAATGGTACTAGGGAATTGCAAATTTAAAAACATAATGAGGTACCACTACACACCAATTGGAAAGGCTCATTTTTTAAGTGAAACAAGCAAACAAATTTAATAATGACATGCTGCTGAGGATGTATTTTTCTGGTGGGAATGCGAATTGATACAACCACACTGTAATGTAGATGTACCACTTTTTTTAAGTTAAATATATACTCATATGACCCAGCAATCGCATTTAGGTATTTATCCTAAAATAATGGTCCTTATTTGGGGCTGATTTTGCATCCAGGGAACATCCAGGGCTTGAGACATTTTTGCTTTTCACATCTGTGGGTGCTGCTGGCATCTAGTTGGTAAAGGCCAGAGATGCTGCAAAACATCTTACAATGTGGACAGTCCCTTAAAATAAACTAGAGGCCCAGTACACAAATTCGTGTACTGGTGGGATCCCTTGGAGTGGCCTGCAGGGATTGGGCCAAAACCAGCAGTCCAACACCACCTGTTGCTTCTGCCTGCTGCTCCCACTCATCCTGGCCCCACTGCGCCTCCAGTGGGCTCTCAGTCAATCCTGATGGAGAGAGGTTGCACCACCACAGCAGCACTCACCAGCTGTGAGCCCTGTGTCTGGTGCCTTTCCCAAGGGAGGTTGGGGAGTGGGAGGGGGGCCGCGTGGTGACACAATCGGCCCTCTGGATGGATGGTGGGATGCCCTTGCCGGCTGGGATCTGGATCTGTCCCTCTGACATTCGCGCCGGTTGTTGGGAGCCACCTGGCAGCCACTTTTATATCATTTCTTCCTTGTGGAGCATCTAGGGAGGGAAGTGGCTGCAGTACCTGAGGCCGACTTCCAGGAGGCTGGCAGTGCTGTCGGGATCATGCCGGTGGCGCCAGTCCATTGGTGCCTGGCCCATTCTCCGGAGATTGGACCTGCAGGACTACTGAGGGAGTGAGTGGCTGCCACCAAGCTGGTGGGCCACCAGATGGGTTGGTCAGCTGAGTGGCACTCCTGCTGTGGGAGCGCACTGACTCCTAAGGCCTGCTTTGAGCGCCTGCCCCCTGGTGGTCAGTGTGCATCATAGCATAAGTCGTTAAGTCATTTGGTTGCTTAGGCATATAAACACAGCAATAAATCTTAGATCTATACTCTCTAGTTAATCTGTAACTTTATCTTTTAAAAAGCAATCTCAGACTCTGTGCTTGCACATTCAGTTTTTATTTCTAGGTCCCAGCCTAGACAGCCATGGGAGATGAGTCACCTGCTCTGAAAGGAGACCCTCTGTGCAGAGATAGCATTACTTCTATGATTTGCAGTGGCATAGGTCAGGTTTCCCCTATGAATCTTCAGAAGGACACATGTCAAAACAATTTGAGCTATGCCTCATTGATTAAGAGCATGAGTTTTTAAGGTGTCTGTGCTTTAAGGCACACTGCCTAATTGTTACCTAAGAACAGAAATAAAATACCCAGTCTAACTAAATATATATATATATATATATATATATATATATATATATATATATATATATATTTGGTTGCCAGGTTTCTCCTAGTTTATGAGCTCTTTAAGCCAGGAAACATGTCAAATCTCCAAAATATGCATAATGTTCAAATATTTATTAAATAATAAATGCATAGTGGAGATATTTTTAAAGTAAAGATATATGTAAATATGGTAAGTGATTAGATTTCTTTTATAAAGAAATATGGAATAAAAATCTTCTAAACCTAAGACCACACTGTTGTAAAGAATTGTTCAAGTAAGCCAATTTTCTAAAATATGTCATTGTTGCTCTTTGTTACTTAAAATGTGTGTGTGTGAGATAGAGAGAGAGAGAAAGAGAGAGAGAGAGAGAGAGAGAGAGAGAGAGAGAGAGAGAACTTCCTCAAACAAGTACTAAACAGCAAGAAAAACATACTAACTTGAGGGAGTTAGTATATGTATATGTAGGTTTTTCTCACCCACATTAAGTGAAATGTCTACTTTCTCAATTACAGAATTTCTAACTCTCATATTTGCTCTTGTGCAATTATTTTTTAAAAAATTTAGGGATTATGTAACCTCCACTATCTGACAATAATTATTTCTCTTCAAGGAGATTGTCCCACTGCTAATTTAGTTATATAGTTACAAAATATTTAAAAGAAAACTAGATAGATAATTATAATATAACTCTTCTGTTGGTAAAAATAAAACTATTTTTATTATTTTATGTAGCTTCCACAAATTCTTAATAGGGAATAAAAAGCATTTTAGATTAATCTCACATTTGAAAATAAATACCTTAATTTTTTAAATTTCTAAGATGTTGTATCTTAGAGACAATGGATGAAAACTGAGCAGGAACATATTGGGAAGTATAATACCATAACTGTTCAGCTGGGTTTAGGTTGGCTGAGAGATTGATGACCCATTTGTTAATGTAGGAGAAATATACACAGGGTATATTGAGTTACTTTAATGTGGACAGTTTGATGTGCAGTATTATGTTAGAACTACTCGATTTGACCTCTGTTCAGTGATGCATTAAAAATGTGAAGTATTGTAGTTCCTTAGAAAGCAGACTCAATACATTTCAGCCGCATGCTGGTTGTTACCCAAAGCAAGCATGGTTAAATTGTACACATCTCTTGGTTTTAAAGGAAAGAAAAAATAGAGGAGGAGACACATCTCTCATGTATTAGCATCCTTTGATCCAATTTTGCAACTAACCTAATACAAATTTGGTATATCATTTTCTCAGGATTGAAGAGAAAAATGTTTTGTCTGTGTTTTTAATGTTGAAAAGATCTGAAAAAAAATTCATAGCACATCAAGTGGTCTCTTTCAATATAAATGTTTCACTCCACGTGAGCATACAAATCAATTTTATTGAAAAAGTAACTTTGAGATTCTTCCTGAGTATTTTTAAACTACCTCATATATTTGTAACCTTCAACAAATACACATTTGTAACCTTCAACAATTACACACTTGGTGACATGTGTTTGTTCCTATACTAAGTTTCTTATTGGTTCAGAATCATTTAAGTTATAGGTATAGATCTTGCTTCTATCCCCCTAGTTTTACATAGCCTTATATTTAGACAGTAGATTCTAAATAAATGGTGAGAGCACAGTGACTGTAAAAATAAAGAAACAACTTGAGTAACTTTAATTCTACCACTCTATGAGACCACTTAGAGTTTTTGCTCATACTTAATATTTTAAAAGTAAAACAGATTGTGAATATTAAAGGGGTAATATGTTTTGGGAGTGGCATTAAAGTATGTATTTTAAATAATACATTACATATTTTGTTGAATTTTAATAATATATTTTAAGTTTAAATTTGTTCTTTAATTTATTGTTTGATTTAAAATTTAAAAATGACTTACAATAAAAATTATTAGTAATTGTTATAATCATTACTGTGTTATACTTTTGTTATAGAAATATAGAGGATATTAAAGTGTGGGTATGAGATATGCAGGCTATATTTTGTTCAAATAAAAATGGGAGAAGAAGTTGGGGTGAGAATATAGGAATGATATATTACCTAACAGTTTTTATTTATTACATAAGAACATTTCCATTTCTTTAGTATTTTTTAAAATATTGATACTTTTTGCTCTTTTTTCACGAATAAAGCATATTATTTAGACTGAAATTATTATTCATAAGATCTGATTAAAATATTTTATTTTCTCAAAATGCACTTGTTTCAAGACCTGGAAAATGATAAATTCCTCCTGGCTGAGTTATTAACATTGAACCATGCCTTCAAATTGACACTTAAACTAGACCATAAAGGACACATTCAGAGTCTATGTGAGCTATGCCTTTTAGAAGTCAAGAGAATGTAAATCCTTGCATAGATAACATCCAATGTACTCAACAGTTTCAATTTAAGTTGTGTTGTGTAGTTCCATACAAGAACCCCTGAGGCTGAAAGTGTCTATTGGACTTTTGACTTTTGTTTGAAATTTGAGAGGAGCCATTAGAAAACTGAAGTTGACCCATTCATTGTGAGAAAACCTAATAAAAAAGGATTTGAAATATTAACTTTTAATGAATGTCACTGTTAATTGTACTTTATTTATCAAGCACAATATTAACTAAAATGACATATCTTGTGGAATCCTGTGATTTATTTCTGGGTGACCTCTCATAAGAGGGTGCTGTGGTTGTGGTTAGAAGATATTGTAGGAAGCATAAACACACACACACACACACACACGAGTCTGAAGAATAATTAAATCAAACTTATTATAGATGCTCTACTGAAAAAGGAAGAATTATAATTTTTTTCTAAATAAAAAATCAGAAATACTGTAGTCCTATAAATACAGTACTAAGTTGTAAACATGACACTGAAAATCTTAAATGTTTAAGATTCCCATCATATTGTTGATGTCAAACAAAGAATAATAACACTTATACAAAGGTCTAGTCTTTTATGGTAACAAGGATTTAAAATTACAACAAATATTGCTATATGGAAATAATGCTTCTAAGAATATAATGATCCATCTTTCCATGACCTTGACTCACATGTTAGCTCTCAAGTTTTATTCTGGGTTTAGTAAAATGAACCACACATTTTCCCTCTCAAATGTGGGTTTGCCTTTCCTCCATTCTTTCCTTTTTCTTGGCTTTAGACTCCTTCATTTGTGGTCAACTTTTCTTTCTTCATTATTCCTGTTTTCTACCTCTTGTTTTGGTCTAAGCTGGTTACCTAATCATTCCTCTCCACCCTATACCTCTGGGTGATGTGGGATATTTTAGTTTTTAGTAACAAGTGAGTAACCTTTGCATGAAAATGTAACTAATAGCAGAATAGCTCTCTGTTTGCTTTCATGGCAGCTATTCAATAGTGGTTATTCATTAACAAGTTCTCTTCCAGAGTAAAGTGCTTGAAAATAACCGGTTCAGAATGTGGTCTTTGTTTCCAAGTTTTCCTTTTATCTCTGGTTGTTCCCTGTGTCCTTATGCCTGAAGCAGTCACTCTGTTCTTGCATGCCAAACCGTTACAATTACCTTCACATTCTACCCCAAGAGTCATCACTCACAGCTCCCACTCAGTGTCTCTGTATCACTGGAACTGAAACATAGTTGATATGATTTCCCACCAATTTAGCACTGGAGTCAGAAATATAATACAGGGTTTAAATGTCCCAAACTTGAAGCCACTCTTATTGAAGGATACAGTACAAGGACTAAATCTATGTATTTGCAAGGGTTTTGTGAATATATGGAGCCCCAGTGATTTAAACAAACAGGCAAAACAAAACAAAACACATTATAAAAAATATGCTAGAGGAGACATGTAGCAATGGGCATTGGCAAATCTGATGGCAGTCATCTATTGATTGAGCTACTAAGCAAAATTTTCACTGAAGATTTAAAAAATATGGGAGTGACATTAAACCACAGTTTGAGATTCTTAACAAGATTATATAAATGTAATAAATATACAAAACACTTTAAACTTTTGTTTTAAAAAAAAACATATTTCTTAAATTACAAAAATAATAACAATATAATAATACTTGAAAAGTAAAATAAAGCGGAAAATCTTCCTGTTATGGATTGAGTTGGGCCCCCTCAAATTCATACGTTGAAGTCCATCAGAATGTGACTTTATTTGGAAATAGCTTTGATGTAGATGTATTTACTTAAGGTAAGATGAGGTCATTAGAGTGTCCTCATCCATTATTACCGGTGCTCTTATAACAAAGGAATTTTGGACACAGGGAGAAAGAACATCATGTCAGCAGGCACAGGAAGAAGATGGCCTAGGAGAGAAACGTTTCCTTCCCTCACAGGTCCAAATGGAACCAACCTAACGGACACTTTGCATCTCAGACTTCTAGCCTCCGGAACTGAGACAATGACTGTCAAGTCGCCCAGGTTGTGGTACTTTGCTACAGCAGCACTTTCATTACTCAGAGATCATCTCTATAAACATTTGTTATGAATTCTTTAATATGTGACTTATTTCCTTTTGTTTATTAGTATGTTTTTTTACACAAGGATAACTTGTAAACAGTCTTTTAGGCTATGGCAGTGAGTTTTTGTTGTTTGTTTTTATATTTTTATTGATTGCAGAGAGGAGGAAGAGGGAGAGAAAGATAGAAAGATCAATAATGATAGAGAATCAAGGATCTGCTGCCTCCTGCACGCCCACTACAGGGGATTGAGCCCAAAACCCAGGCAAGTGCCCTGACCAGGAATCAAACTGTGACCTTCTGCCTCATAGGTTGACACTTAACCACTGAGATACCCCAGCTTTGCTATGACAGTGAGCTTTTGTGTGCTACCATGAGATCTATTATTCCCTATTCCTGGTAGCAATACACCAGTGTTAGTGCCAAGATAAATGATAACATTTCCTAGGCTTAGTCTGGAGCTAACTGTGCTATTTGCCCAAGTTCTGGACAAAGGGATATTGCCAGAAATATTGTGTGAGACTGTAAAGACTGCAGTGTTTCTGAGATTTTACACTGCCTGCAAGCAAACAAGTTAGCTTACCACTGTCTTCTAGAAGTGGGCAGAAGATATGGGATTGATGGGTCAGAGATAAATTTCTCACAATAAAAGCAGTAGTCAGAATAGCAGCATTTTCTTTTCCTAGTTTTCTGAGAGCCAATTGCAAGCCTTTGAGCAGGGCTATGAGAAGAGTGCCAGGCAACAAAACACCTGCACTTAACACTAGATTGCCCAAGGAAGTCATTTTGACTGCTTTTTAATTTCAATTAGAAAAACAATTATGTATATAAGGACACAATGTCTTAGAATTTTGTGACTTTTTGTACAACATATAAATGCGTTTATTAATAATTGTAGTTAACTCCCCCTCCTTCATTTCCGGTATATGTATATGTGTTATACCTATATTGCCCAAAAGCAATCATTTTGACTGCTTGGGGAAGTTTTAAATAATCAAATGACTCTTATTATTGAATTGAGTAATAACAGTTCGGCTCTGTATTGAAATAACAGTTTTCATTTTTTCTCGATTACCATCACATGATAACATACAAGTACATGATAAATTGTCGATACTTGATAAGTTGCAGTTGCTCAATAAGCTAAACTAGTACTTGTTATTCAATCTTTATGCAGTGATACTTGTTCTAATAAGTTGTTTATTTTATTTCTTTTGCGCCCTAAATTCATGAAAGAAATGTCGAATAGAAGTGAGTTATTGGAAAAGCTAAGGAACATAAGTGAAGAGTGCTCCGATATTATTCTTTCACAATGCAGTCATTTTGACTGCTTTTGGGCAATATAGGTATATACTAAATTTCCGTCTTTCTAGTGTTAAAAACCTGAAATTTTTATAATAGTCAGTATAAGCCTGCACACTGTTTGCTTAAGAGGGAAACACTACCTGTATCTTTTAAGTCTACTTTCTAGAAAAAGATTCTTAAAAAGACAAGCCAGTGGCCATGTTCTGAGCCTGGCAGCCATGTCCTACAGTGTCAATACTGGCCTGTCTGGCCCCAGACTTCTTTTAAGCATGAGAAAATTAAAATGTTATAGCTAAATCACTATTTTAGAATTTTTGGTTTCACAATCCAAACTTAGTCATAATTGATATGCGGTCTATAAAACATACTTAAAACATAATTTTCATGATGGTAAAGGAATTCACCATATAGTTATATCATCATTTACTTATCTAATCCCTTTTTATTGTGCTCTGCTTATTCTGTTTTCATTTTTCTTGTACTCTAATATAAAGAAATCTGATGAACTTTTATATCTTTGCATATTATTGTTCATTAAAGGGATTTCCCCCAAAATTGGTTAATGTTTTCCTTTTTACGTTGTGGATTTTTAAAATATATTTACATTTTATGTGAATATGTAAATTTGTAGACAAAACAATACAATCTTAAATTTATAAAATAAAATTGTCATTTCCATCTCTGCCTTCTCTGTCTCTTTATATATATAAGACCAACCCAAAATTTAGCCTTAAGAGTAACAATATTTGAACTTTCCTAGTCACAGTTATGAGGATAAACTGTATAGCTCTAAATGACAAGATTTTATTATGATATCATAGTTTACTAAATTTAACCCATATCTAATTGGACTCCCCAATTAATTGAAAGTCACTTTGTTTACATTTCTATTCTCCTGTCCCCCTTTCTTTACAAATTTGTTACTTGCATTTATATTTGTCTTACTTTAGTTTTTTTCCTTTGATTACCAGTTGCTAATTATCATAAATTCTATCTTTCTTATTTAGTCAATAGGTTACTTTTCTACTAATAGACATGCTTGATCAACAAAAATTGGTAAATCAGACTATTTGTGCAGAATCAATGTTGATAGCTTCTGTTATTGAGGTTGCATAACAGCACCAAATTTGTTAATTTAAAACTATATTGGTGTGTTTGATAATAATCATATCCTCTGAGTAGCTTCTATCTCAGTAATTCACAATGTTTTTAACTCTTAAGTCAGGATTTCAGCATATTATCTTGATATATATGCTACATGGAAGGAATAGAAAATTTATTTAAGGGTTAATATTCAGAGGCATAATTTATATCCATAAATTTTGTCTTTGTCTTTTGTGAAATAGTGAGTTCAGGTTTATTACTACCTATAGTTTACCTGTACATATCTCTGCTTATAACTAGCAGATGAATAGTGTGGTTGAACTAGCAGCTGTGTGTGTGTGTGTGTGTGTGTGTGTGTGTGTGTCTTGAATGCCTGTACTAACAGCTGCACACATGCATTTAGTCACTTAGAGACAGTTATCTAGGAAACTGATCAAGGAACATAATTCTGTGTAACATTCACTGACATGCTAGTATTAATACTGTAGAGAGGAGCAAATTAGGTCTGAGAACAAATGACAGTTTTTTCTGTCTGCGCACCAATAACACATTCTTAGTCAGTGTTCACTCATAAGAGCTAAATACCATATGTAATACCTAATAATAGAGAGCCTACCTATAACTGGGTACTAGATTATTTGTTCATCACAATTTTAACTAAATCCAACGCCGTTAAAATCATCCTTGGAAGAAGACACTATGTTGGTGCAATTCAACTCTTTATAATTGATAATGAGCCAAAGCTGAATAAGACGCTATTATGAAACCTTGAAATGTTTAGGAAGAATAATTTTGCAAAACAAAATTATTGGTAATAAAGACCATCAACAATGCTTACAAAATTCAGGCTAGTTATAAACAGTTCAGAAAAGTTTGATAATTTACTTTGGGGAAAATATAATTAAAGCTCCTCAGTGGCCAGAGATAAGAGTCACAATAGAGGCAAGAATAAAATCAACAACAGACAAACAGTAAGTTAGAGGTTGCTTGCTTTTGAGTGAATTAGCTATGAAATGGTTTTCCTGTGGTTAGGCAGCCTGTCATTTTGTGAGATCTGGTGAAGTCTTTCTTCTGAAACTGAAAGGGCTAGATCCCTGTTCTCATAAGCCCTTGGCAGCTCAGATACAGGCATGTGACTCAGCCTGAATGGGATCTCTGCTCTGCCAGTCAGATCTGCCTGCGCTAGACAGTAGTTCTGCACTAACTGATAGTTTACAAATCCTCTGGGACACTGTGGTGGCAGTAAAAATAGCCAGAGTCCAGTGCCACAGAGGCAGCTGCACTGAATTCCAACAATTCAGCAGGACATGCCCCGTGGTCCTGGCATTGGAGGTAGTTGTCTAACCAGACTGAGTGCATGATGTGCTTGTGGCTGTGTTCTTGGCTACGTGGTCTCCCTATTATCCTGCTATTTTTCTCAGCCCAGTTCAGCAGCCTATCTGCTCATTCTGGAGGATACCAGGTACCATTCAATAATTAATTTTTCTGTTAAACTAACCAAAGGTCATTTCACTGGTTGAAATTAATAACTCTTGGGTACTCTTATCCTCCCACAATCACATAAAAAATACGACTAAACTACAGAATCACCATCATTCAGAAATGCCTGAAATCTAGCAGAAAGGAAGTTCTACAAATAAGGATATAAAGAAGAAGTGACATTGAGGTCCTGGCCAGGTATCTCAGTTGGTTAGAGTGCCATCCTGATTCGTCGTTTGCCAAGGTTGCAGGTTCAATCCCCAGTCAGGGCACATACAAGAAGCAACCAATGAATGCATAAATAAGTGGAACAACAAATCGATGTTTCTGCCTCTCCTGTTTTCATAATAATGCTTTAAGAAATTGCTGATAATAAAAGTTCTTTAGATTGGGGAAGAAAAAAAATCCTTACTTTTTTCTCATTTTTATTCTCTGAATATATAAATGTACCAAGAAAATAGTAAGCCCTGGCTGGTGTGACTCAGTTAGTTAAGCATCGAAGGGTAGGATTTCCAGTTTGATTCCCTTGTTAGGGTTCATGCCTGAGTTTCGGGTTGGATCCCCAGTTGAGGTGCATGTGGGAGGTAGCTGGTAGATGTTTCTTTCTCTCTTCCTCTCTCTCTAGAATCAATAAAAATATATTTTATAAAAAGAATATAATAAGTATATAACCTTGATTTAAGTAAATGTTATGTGCATGTCGTTGAGAATACATTAAGCAAACTCCAAGAAAGGCTATGTAACTCTTAATCTTTTCTCTAACCCAATGCAAATAAGCAACCTCACTATTCTTATTAATAGTGCTGATTAAAAGTAAGATTTTTTTGTTGTTGTTGCAGTCTCTTTGTTGTAGTTGTTCTGGTGTGATTAATATGAATCTGTTACAATGTAGAATCATTGATTTTTTTAAAGTACCCATTCACATATGAAAAGACAATCCTGAAATTAGTTCATTCCATTACTTTGACCTTAATTCTGCCCCTTCCTCTCCCTATTGCCCCTGGCTTCTAACCCACATAAAACTGAGCCTTAACATATTTGTGATTCCAAGAAATGGCTATCACTCCTAGGGTCAGAGAGAGTGTACAAGTAAGGAAAATACGGAGAAAATCTATTTCACACATAACTTAGTAATTTTAAAAGCTTCAAATTTATACCTTTTTAAAAGTTTAGTGAAAATGGCCATGTCAGTTTTGCAAGGTAACATATATCTTGGCTAATAATTGTGGTAATTGGAGATTGGGAGACAATAAAAACTTCTGGAGCATGTCAGCATTTTAGGAGTAGAAGGTGTGTTGTTTTTAAAGTGATTTCACCATTCAAATCACTGTGACAAAAGCATTCTGAGAAAGAGTAACAACATGAACAATGGAAATGGAGCCAACTCTGAATGTTGTGTACGTGTACCCATGTGTTTGCTGTGTGTTAATGTCTGAAATGTCTACATGTAAGGAGATTGATTTGAATGGAAGTGCTTATGTAAATTACATTAGGAAGCTTGCCTCTATTCTATTGACTGAATTGTGTCCCCCCAAATTCATCTCTTGGAACCCTAACTCCCAATGTGGTAGGATTGGGATATGGAGCTTTTGGGACACAGTTAGGTTTATATGAATTCCTAAAGATTGGGCCCTTACGATGGGATTAGTGCTTTTTTAAGAAGAGACACCAAAGAGCTTGCTGGCTATCACCACTGTCAGAGCCCACAGCAAAAAGGTAGGTATCTTCAAACCAAGAATAGAGCCCTCAACCATGTTGGCTCCTGACCTTGGGCTTCTTAGCCTCCAGAACTGTGAAAAATTAATTTCTGTTGTTTCAGCCACCCTATCTAAGACATTTTTTATGGCATCCCAAGAAGACTAAAACATCCTACATGCTGGAATTTTAACTCTACTGTGGAATTTATCACAATTCTTTCACTGATTAAACATTCATCAATTTTGTTTATATTAATTAATGTGTTTGGAAGGAACTAAAAGAAGAAGACTCCAAGGTCCTTATTTTCAAAAAGCTTAGAACTTAGAGAAACATGTGTACACTAAGCTTAGAACTTACTGTACATGTGAGCAGCTAGAGAACAACTGTAAAGTTACATAAATAATTATACAGATGGTATATATATGCATAAATGCTAAAAGTGATGGAAGAAACAACAGACTGGGGTCAGTCCAGCTTCCTGGAATAAATTTGTCCAAATAGTTGTACAACTCTGGAGGGATAGTTTGACCTTTTTGGACCCAACTAAACACATCTGTGATTGAGGAGGCTAATTTACATACATTTTAGCCTCCTCCCAGTTCTCATGGTCAATGAAATCATGATTCTCAGCTTAACTCCAGTGGAGTGAAAGCCATATATTGGCGAAAACAAAGAGTATGCTTTTCTTGAAAGGCAAGCACAAAGTTCACTAGTTAGACATTTATTCAACAGATTTTACAAGACAGGTTTCAGAGATTGAGGAAATGGGCTATAAATGTATATTTATTGGCTGGCTAAATGAGTCAGCTAATTATTACACCATAATGTTAGTATAAACTGTCACTTATTAAGTATGTCAAGTATCCTACATTTTTTGGCTCTGACCTTTACCATAGTTACTAAAACCAGGTTCAACCAAATTCATTTTATAGATGAAGAAACTTGGGCTCAGGAAATTTACATGACTAGTGGTGCAGAATGGGGATTTGGGACAAACCTGACTGGTTCTGATACATGATATCTTCCCACTTGTCCACTTGTAATAAGACAGAGCTCTCTAACATTTAATGGGAGTTTTTTAGGGCCCTGTTTAAGAGTTTTGCAGGTATTAATTCATTTTATTCTCTAACAATCCCATGAGATAAGTACACTTTTATCTCTGTGCTAGAGGCCCAGTGCACAAATTTCTGCATGGGTGGGGTCCCTGGGCTTGGCCGGCAATCAGGTGATGGGGGGGGGGGGGGTGAGGAGGGACCTTGGGAGGGCTCCAGGGCATGTCTGGCCCTCTCGCCCAGTCCCAATCAGCCAGACCCCAGCAGCAAGCTAACCTACTGGTCTGAGTGTCTGCCCCCTGGTGGCCAGTGCATGTCATAGCGACTAGTTGAATGGTCGACCAAGTGGTCAACTGATAGGTAGGACACTTAGCATTTTGCACTTTTATTATATAGGATAATAGATGAGGAATCTGAGGAACACAGGTTAAGTAACTTGTGAGTGGTTACACAGCTAGCAAGAGGCAGAAATGGGATATGCATGTGATGAATTCTCCCCTCTATAATGCTATGTAATGCCAGATAGATGTGTATGATCATCACTAGTAGCATTAGATAAGGAAAATAACCTATTTTATCAATCTTCGTTATTTTTTAACTATTGGGTAAAATGAATAAAATAGAGCACAGTAAAGCATTCAGACCAAATATTTGCTAAATTGTTTGACCTACCAAGAGTCAAAGCAATTACTTGTAGAGACAGTGTAATTGATTTTCTTATCAGGCTGATATTGCTGCTCATAAACATAGGCAACATTTTATTTTTAGTTACTACATAGCTCAAGATAGCAGGTGAATTCAAATTTCAACTGCAATTACCCGATAGTAGCAGGGGATATTTTAAAAATAAATTATATTTTTTGTAGATATTATCCCCTATGAAATCAGTCAAAGGAAATTCTCATTTTATTATATGAAAGAGGTGGGGAGAGCCTTGGACTGTTTTTAGATAAGAGTGAAATAAGAAATAGACAATGTTTTTATCCTGTCTTTAGAGATTTTTAAAGAAATAAATCTATCTGAAATGAACAAAAGTAGTATGCATCAATATTGGAAATGTGAACTTTCTCTTGCAAGAATTAAGCAAAAGAAGATACGTATGAGACTCCATCTCCAGGGAACTTTCCACTTTACCCAGGCCCATATAACAGAAAGATTACTTCCTTTCCACATCCCAGTTCCAAATGTCAGGATAATGATATTCTCTGTGATTTTTATTAAAAACACTACTGTGATTTTACTGTAGTGTCATCATCACTAAAATATTCAGGAATCTAGGTCTATGTAATTCTTTTATTTGTCAAGTTACTAGGAAATTCCCGAAGAGAATTTTATTCATTTCGCAATTCAAGTAAAGGAATATATATGATTGAAATAATATAAAAGAGAGAAGAGAGAACAAATAAGGAAGAGGAGAGGTAAGAGGGCAAACAATTAAAATATCATGTAGGCACAGTGGCTATTGAGCACTTGAGGTTTGGCTAGTGAGAATAATGAATTCTTATATAATTTAAATTATTTTACATTTAATAAGCATATAATTATTGGCTACATTTTGGACTACATAGCACATTTTTCTTTTCTAATTTTAACCTGAGAATAAAATTTCAGAATTTTTTATTATTAATAAAGAGAAACCTTTAATATTTTTAAGATTTTCAAAGTACAAAATTTGAAAAGGTGAAAAAACTTTTCACTTTAAGAAAAATTAAATTGAAAGGCTATTTAACTTCACTTTATAGTGTATAATATGCTTGTATATAAATATAAATATACAATATGTAACTGTAATTAAACATACTAAAAGCCCTCCACCTCAAGAGAAATTATGAGAAGAGATGCAGATGTGAGAAAAATATACATAAAATATATTTGATTTTGCTCCTTCTGTGTATTTTTTTCTGATTAACAAATAAACATGAATTTAATGTCATTCTGCATAGGAGTTTTGAAAATGTATGTGGTATCATATTGGGAAGCATTTTTCTTAAAAGATGACATTGTTGTTGGAATGAAAAGTCTTGAGTTCAAGACCCAGCTTCATCATATACTAATTAAATGACATTTCCAAAATATTACTTAATTTCTTGAAGTCACAATTTCACAGTTTCATTGGTAGTAAAATTGGTATTAAAAAACCACCTACTATAGTAAGTTTTGGTGAGATTTAAGGTATGTATATAATACTCGATACATATGCCATAAATTAGTACATAGGTATCTACTTTTATTATTCTCTGTAAGATAAAGTATAAATAGGTAGTGCACATGCATTCTGCCTAAAAATATCTTAAATTAGTCATGCTCACCACTCCTGTGACATTATTCCGCAATTAGAAATCTCATCATTTGTTTCTAAAGAGAGAGTTATTGTATCAAATAAAGTCAGGATTAAAATGTTTCTTTGGTCCTAAACATTTTGAAATATCGTATAAAGTTCCTTCAACAGGGGATGGATGGAAAAAAGGAGAGGGACTTTTTAAGAGAGAAGCAAAATGCAGCTCAAGTAAGTTGGTTAAGGAATGGACAAAAAATAATTATGTTTTACATTTATAGAGCAGGCCCATTTCATCTAGGAGAGAGTTGATGTTGCTGTGAGTGGGAAAGTTTTCCCCATCCATGAACACTGTGCCCACATGATCTAATCACCTCCCAAAGTCCCCCATCTCCTAATAACATCAGCTTGGGCATTAGGTTTTCAACATATGGACTGGGGAGGGAAAGGGAACACACATTCAGATCATAGCATTGCTTAAGTAAGTACTTTTATTGCTGGGTACTTTTTTCTGAGGGATCTGTACATCAGGTCATTTCTCCTGTATATGTGAATACTGGGACATAATTTCTTGCTAATTGGGAGTTATCAGATCCCATTACAATAAAGGAATGCAGCTATCCTGTAAAAATCTTTACAATGGTATTATTTCTCTGTAACCACAAAAGGTCATAACCAGTGGGTACACTATCTGAAATAAATTATCTGTCCTTTACTGCATGCAGGGAAAGGATTGTGTAGTGAGACATTGGTACTGAGTGTCAGAGTTGTTTTTTGTTTTGTTTTTTACAAACAACTAAACCCCACACAGAAAGGTATTAAATTATATCAACTTGAAGTCAAACTGCAGGAAATACAACCATGTCTTCTACAGAAAGTATGAGAAATAATACCATCTTTCTCTCTTTTGGGCAGATTTTTTTGTTTCTGATGCTCTTAGTCTGTTACCAACAGTATAGTTTTCCTTTTGATTCATAGCTTCTGATTCCCATACTTCAGCTTGCCTTTGGTTTTCCATTGCTGGAGAACCAAGCTGACAATGTTCATGACCACTCAATTTAATATTCCACCACCAACTTATTTAAATTCTCATTTGAGAAAGACATTATTCATTTCACCTGGTGTTAGATGAGTTTCTTTGAGGCAGGTGCTCATCCCAATCCAAACAGTGAGGGCCAGGTAAGAGTGTATGTGGTACAAATCTAACGACACAATCGCACTCTTTTAGTAAAGGGTGATCTGGGTAGGCATGAAAAAATGTACATGCTACAGTGGGCATGGAATCCTTGTTCACCAGCAACTGAACAGTTTCTGGAAGACAAATAACCATACATATCAGGCTTTCATAAATGAATCTGGAGTTTGAGGAATTTATGTCCAATTAAAATATAATTCTAGAGATATAATATCTGTAATATATCCTGAATAAAAGAAAAATGATGAAAATTCAATCTAAAAATCATGAGTCCTGTAAATATTTCTTGCTCATCTAAAAGATGATATAAAACGGTTGAGCAAAGTCACATTAATGCCATATGATTGTAAGACATATGTACATTTTTATTTTGGTCATAGTATTTTGTGATATCAAATATTTTATTGGAAGATAAATATTCTAATATAAATCCAGCTAGAATAATTATAATTGTGCATAAGCCTGTGCATAACAAATACAGGGTATCCCCCCAAAATGTACATATACTTTAACAACTGATATATCAATTTTGACAATGAAATGTATTTTAATTAAAAATGTCTTTTTAATTATTCAAAGTGTGTATACATTTTGGGGGAACACCCTATAATTATTTCTTAAAGTAATTTTCCAAGCCTACAAATTAAATATGGAAACAACTAATTTTGATAATTTTTCATTAATCACTACATACAAAGACATACATTTCTTCAATTCCATAGATAAGTCACAGACTTATAATTAAGGACTAGGGGCATTTGCTTTCTGTATATTTTTTAACACATTTTTTAACAATATATTTTTAACACAAAAATCAGAATGCAATTCAGCTGTTGTCTCTGAAGGGTTGCATGTAAATTATGGAAGCAGCAATTTTGGGAGAACAACTTACGAGATAATTTTAACTGTATCATAATGTAGGAATTCTGACAGCTGGCACATATATGTCATTCCCAAATATTGTTTCATAAAGAAAGATGCATATAAATTCAAATATTATAGTTATATACTCAAAGGTTAATACTAACACATTGTGAAATATGTCACATTTTGTATACATGTTCAATACGTTTGGCTTTACTTCACTCATGATAATGAACTTGTTTCAGAAAACACCCCATGGAATTGTTTAAACAGATGAAATGTTCACTGACTGACAAATAAAAAGTACATATAGTTTAAGAGGAATAAGAAATAGTAATCTACTTTCTATTGTTTATTGTACTTAAAGAATTTTAAAGAGTTTATATGCTACTAAAGAATATTAATAATACAATAAAGAACTGTTTAATTTCTATAGTAAATTTCATTCACTCATCTATTTATTCCACAAATATATTACTAACACTATACTAAGCTCAAAATATTATGCTAATGCTATGGCAAACTCTTGAGCATGTGTTGAAAAGATGTTAGAAATACAAAATCCATATTTGGCATACATAGTAGACCACTTCTGTTTGCTGCATTATTTTAGGAATTTGTAACACCTGCTATTTCAGATTCTATTGTCATTAAGAGAAAGTCACCTGAATATCAGCTTCCATTCTTTTTTAAGTATTTGTCTATGAACTTTGAAGTTTTAAAATTTTAAAGGGAACTGGTTTTTAAAAACAAGATAGGCAAGTTAAATTTTTCAGGTAGAGAAAAGGGAGGAAGGAAGGAAGGAGGGAAGGAAGGAAGGAAGGAAGGAAGGAAGGAAGGAAGGAAGGAAGGAAGGAAGGAAGGAAGGGGGGAGGGAGGGAGGGAGGGAGGGAGGGAGGGAGGGAAAGGTAAAGAGAGAGGGAAGTAAAGGGGGAGGGAAGAGGAGAGAGTTTCAAAACTAAGTGAAGTGTATACTCACATTCTTCTAATTACTCCCTCAACAATAGAGACATTTCCTCCCCCTTAACTCTTTTTGCTCAATGAAAATTCCACACTTTCTTTAAAATATAGATCATCTAACATCTACCTCAAAATCCTGACTATTCAAGTCCATCTTGATGTTTCTGTTTTCAGGCTTCCTAGGTCATTTGTGTTGAAGTGTATATATATCAACATACATATATTTTTCTTTCATTGTCCTTTAATTTTTAATGAAGTCTTGTCTCCCCACTAAAATTAAGTTGTTGTTTTGGCTTATATATATTTCTTGCATAGATAATTGTCTCCTGCTTTACTGAGCTCAAGAGACTTAGTGGCTTAATGCCCCCAAGTGAGGTTGTATTGTGATGAAATTAAAAAGCAAACTGTTCAGGTTAACTGGTTCTAAAGTTTTTGTTTTTGTTTTTGTTGTTTAATGTCAAGTCTCAGAAAGAAAGAAATGTTTATGGTAATCCACTATACACAGACATTTGTACATAAATATATAACTGAAACAAATAATTTACATAATAGTTACCCTAACAGTATGCAGGACAATCTGATATTTTTTGTTCTCTAATGTTTATTTTTTAAAAACTTAGTAAAACATTACAGTGACTTCTTAAGTCACTAATGTATTTATCAAAATTTAAAAACATAGCATGAAATAATTTTCAGTGACTAAGATCTTAATGACGGTGGCCTCACTGCAAATATTTGTTTGGGTTTTGTGCCAATTTTTCCATCAGGGTTATTCCAAAGGATTATTGTCGTTTGTTGTATGAAAGTCTCCTCTGCATTGTGGGATATTTACTGTGCATGACCCTCGCCCACTAGATGCTAGAAGTAACTCTCAAATATTGACAACCAAAACCACCCACACATTTCTAAAGTTTGGGGAGGAACAGTGCTGTGTTATCGCCCTGGTTACAAACTCATAAAACAAGTGCTGAGTATAAAATTCAGTTAAATTACTTATATATGATATTTGTAAAACTTAAGCCAATAGTATTAAGAAATCTGTTATGAAAGGTTAGTTATAGCAACAGAATAAAGAGTAAACCAATCAATCCATTGATTATTACTTATTACCAAATAATTATTTTCAAGTGCTGGTAAAACCCTGTTTGTTCCTCACTTTCAAGAAGGGAAAAAAGTTTGGATCTCATCAGTCATTCACTGACTCCTTAATTCCTCATCTGTAGTTTGAGAACAGTTCCAAATTAACAGTGTTTTTGAGAGAATTACAGGAGAAAGTGTATTTAAAATATCTGGCACATAGGTGCTCAATGTATTTACTTTTAAAGATGAGACAAGGAAGAAAGAAATGCACACATGAAGGAATATGTAACTAAGCAAGGAGATGCTTGCTGCTAGGCTGAGCAGCCCAAATAACACGGGGTATTGGTGCCCAAAAGCATCTTCCCTTATTCACTAGCAGTCATGTGAGAGGAAGAAAATAAGATAATTTTTGGAAAATCATTTGCCTAAAATATGTGGAAAGAACTACTTATATTTTCTATTTTTAAAATATATATTTTGTTGGTTTTATAGAGAGGAAGGGAAAAGGATAGAGAGCTAGAAATATCTGTCAGCTGCCTCCTGGACGCCCCCTACTGGGGATGGAGCCCACAACCAAGGTACATGCCTTTGATTAGAATGGAACCATGACCCTTCAGTTCACTGGCTGAGGCTCTATCTGCAAGTCAAACCAGTTAGAGCTTATTTTTTTTTAAAAGTTAAATTAGAAGTACCTTGCTTGTCTCTTTTGTCAGCTTATTATTGTTAGCATCAAAAAGTATAATATGCCTAAGTTAGCATTTTAGCCTTATGGAAAAATAAAAACAATAATTATTTTTAAGGAAATTATTTAAATCTATTTCTCTTTAAAAATATCTTATAAACTCATATTCATACACATGTGATATTAATATGTTAGTTAAATTCCAAATGTTAAATATTAATTGTGTAAAGTTAATTATATGTTTGGTTGCAAGCAAAAAAAAAAGAATAAAATGTGGTTCATAGAAGAAACTAGTTTTCATAATTTCAAATGATCAAATAAGGAGATCGACATGTTTTTGTTTTCTATAATTCTTCTTAAATATGCAGACTGCTAAATTTGCTCATATATTATTAGGAATGCACCATTTTGTTTCCTTATTTAGGATGTCTCTAGGAAATATAACTATGTAGTAGCAGAATATGACCAAAAAAAAGTACATGATCCAATATTATCTCCTAAAATTACTACCTAAACAGCCTGTGTACTCCTTTAAAAAATAACAATTAATAAGTATTACTAATTTATCCCTATAGTATATCAACATTATTAGTATACTAGAGGCCTGGTGCAAAAAAATTTGTGCACTCGGGGGCGGAGGGAGTGGCCCTCAGCCCGGCTTGTGCCCTCTCGCAGTCTGGGACCCCTTGGGAGATAACGACCTGCTGGCTTAGGCCTTCTCCCGGGTGGCAGAGGGCAGGCCCAATCCCTAGGTGCAGCCCCTGGTAGGGCTCAGAGCAGGGCCGATTAGGGAGTTGGGGCGCCGACCCTGTCAAGCACAGAGCAGGGCAGATTGGGAGGTTGCGATGCCACCCTCAGTCACACTCAGGGTAGGGCCGATTGGGGGGTTGGGGCACCGCCCCCTGTCACACTCAAGGCAGGGTCGATGGGGAGGTTGCGGCGCCACTCCCTGTCATGCACAGAGCAGGGCCAATCAAGGGGTTGGGGCTCCGTACCCTGTCACGCACAGAGCAGGGTCAATCAGGGGGTTGGGGAGCTCCCCCCTGTCACGCACAGAGCAGGGCCCATCAGGGGGTTGGGGCGCTGCCCCCTGTCACGCACAGAGCAGGGCCCATCAGGGGGTGAGGAGCTCCCCCAGTCACTCACAGAGTAGGGCCTATAGGGGAGTTGCAGCACCGCCCCCTGTCATAAACAGAGCAGGGCCGATCAGGGGGTTGGGGCGCCATCACTGTCACACTCAGGGCAGGGCCGATGGGGAGATTATGGCTCTACCCCGTCACACACAGAGCAGGGCCCATGGGAGGGGGGTGTTGGGGCACCGCACCCTGTCACACACAGAGCAGGGCAGATAGGGAGGTTGTGGGCCCGCCCCCTGTCACACACAGAGCCACAGGGCGATCAGGGGCTTTGGGCGCTGCCCCCTGTCACGCTGATCCCGGTGCCGGGAGGCCTCTCGGCTCTGCTGATCCCGGTGCTGGGAGGCATATTACCCTTTTACTATATAGGATAGAGGCCTGGTGCATGGGTGGGGGCTGGCTGGTTTGCCCTGAAGGGTGTCCTGGATCAGGGTGGGGGTCCCCACTGGGGTGCTTGGCCAGCCTGGATGAGGGGTTGATGACTGTTTGCAGCTGGTCACACACCCTTCAGAGTGGGGGTCCCCACTGGGGTGCCTGGCCAGTCTGGGTGAGGGGCTGAGGGCTGTTTTCAGGCTGGCGAGTGACTGAAGCTCCCAACTGCTCCTTTTTTTCTTTTCTTTTTTATTCTGGACCAGCTTTAGCTCTGGCTCCAGCTCTGAGGCCTCTGCTGCTGAAAGCAGGTATCTGGTTTGTTTGGGTTCTATAATCGAAACACTGTATCAACTCCAGCTCTGAGTTCCCGGCTGGCTGAAAGCAGGTTTCTGGGGTTTTGTTTAGCTTCTATATTTGTAACAATGTTTCAAACTGCAAGCTCAGAGGCCGGCAAGGCAGGCAGGGAACGTTGGAGTCCTCCCTCACTGAAGCAAGCAAGCCTCATGTTCGCTTCAAGCTGCCTGGCTGCCGGCTGCCATCTTGGCTGGCAGTTAATTTGCATATCGCCCTGATTAGCCAATGGTAAGGGTAGCGGGTGTATGGCTAATTACCATATTTCTCTTTTATTATATAGGATTTAATATTATTGCTGAAATAGAAAATTTGGGATCTGCTAGGCAGAACAAAGAAATATATGTGGAAGTTCCTAACAATGATCATAACTTTTGCATCAGTGAACTCTGTCTCTATTGATTATTTTCACTGTTCTATTTTGTTTGATGAAATGTTTCCAAACAGCTCTGTTGTTCCAGTTTTAAGATGTTTCCTACTTTATTTAGATGTAAAAGGCATATATGTATTACACTAACAAATAATACGTTTTTTTACTCAAAATGAAGCATTTTATTTCCAGGAGATTAATGAGGCTTGTCTCCAAGGAGAATATCTCTAATACTGGTAAATTGAGATTATTTGAGATAAAATCATTCCCAATAAGACATACTATTACTCCTCCACCAGAATTTTCCAATGACATCATTTTAATCACATCAGTATTCTTTTACAGATCATTCAATGCAGCTTCAAGCTATTTGCTCTTACTGTGTTATAAAAAAACAGGATATTTCCTCCCTCCGTGTGGGGAATGTCAGAGCCAGAAATAGTGAGGGGTCTCACAAATCTCAACTACCAGATCAGGTTACAGGGCCTCTCAGATAAAGGACACATAAGGTTTCAAGAAGTAAATAAACACTTGCCTCTCCTTTGTGAAATGATGGCATTCTACTGTCACACAAACATAAAAAAGAACATAAAAGACTAAATGACACTTGTTTCATGCAAAGAAAAAACTATGAATGTGATTTATATTGAACAAAATATGAATATATTTTCCATTTTTATTTAACACATAAATCTTTGTACAGAATAAATAAGAAGCTCATAATTGCCTAATGTATAAAAGAAATGGACATAAAAATTTAAAAATATGAAGACAAGATAAAGTACTTTTTTAAAAAATTACCTAAATATATACATTTTCAGCAAATAAAAATTAGTAAAAATAGGTATTTTTGTTGAGTTTTAAACTTTTTTTTTCCAGAATGACAACAATGCAGGTGTCTTATAGAATTAGGGGTTGCCTTAAGGCCCAGTCTGGAAAGGTAGAGTGGTGGCAGAAAGGATGACAAGCAGTGGGGTGATGAAAAGGTCAGGTAACTCTGACCGGGCAAAATGATCCCACTTGGGAGAGATAAGCTGATCGAATGCTCCCAGGAGACAACACTGATATGCTGATATGTCCGCAGAGCACCCTGCTGTAATTATCAGAGTTCTTTGAGAGAGCCTCCAGGGGCACTTTTAGTTTATGGCATGAACACATTATTAAATCCCCTATTTATTAAATGGAGAAATCCTAGTGAATTCTTAAGTCAGAGCAAAATAGAGTGAATCTATACTTCCAGTAGATCATCACAAAGTATAATAAAAATTCTTGATTTTTTTTTTATTAAAAAAATGAGCAAAGGCACTGGTAGCAGATACTTACATCCTCTGGTGAAGCCACATATTTTATCTCTCCTTTTGTCTAACCAGAGACCTATGGGGTTGAGAGACATACATCAATTCCAAGGCTAGGGAAAATTTGTCTTGAACACATTCCTAGTTTTAATTTATCTGTATTAACACTAACTGCTGAAAAGAGGTAATGCTATCAAAGTTTCAGAAAAGGAGAAGGAGACAGAATCCTACATCCTTCTGTCAATAAAATTTTGAGTTCTAGTTCTTCAAATATAAATAATTGAACTAGAGGCCCAATGCACAAAATTTGTGCAAGGGGCTTGGCCCTCGCAGCCACGGCGGCTTGCCTGGCCCTCGCAGCCCTGGCTTCGTCTGGAAGGTTGTCCAGAAGGATGTCCAGAAGGTCATTTGGCTGTCCAGTCTAATTAGCATATTATGCTTTTATTATTATAGATAAATTAGATTCAAAAGTAATTTACTAAGTAGAAGTATTTTTTCTCATAAATACATCATGGAATTTTTCAAGGAATTCTTATTAAAAAAAAGAAAAAATATATATAATCACTTTCCAGTGCATGGACTATGGTCCCTATTTAGCATAAGGGCCTGAGGAGAATGTAGTGCACTAATCAAATCTTAGATGAACAACACTGGAACAGAACTCCACTCACTTATTTTACTTTCTCATTTTAATGACCCTCAACTCACAGATAACTCCAAATCAATAAGAAAAACTCTTTTCTATCTGGAACTTGATGAGAAACATTCCTATGCACTCGATCCTATGCAAAAATTGGAAATTCATCCTATTCCTTTATTTTCTTGACATCTCCTACCTGGAAAGCTTCTGGTTTTTGTGGATTCTACCTCCAAAATAATTCTGGAATTTATATTTGTGTATTTGTTTCTAGTTTAGTTCAGTCTCTCAGCCCCTCTACCTTTTTACCTCTGAAAAACTCAAAAAGATTCCCACCTCAAATGATCACCTTCAGTGTGATCCAGTATTTCCCAAAATTTGCAAAGAATTGAAATAATTTAACAAGTTTGTTAAAATGCATATTCCCAGAACCTTCCTCCTACCACATTTCTTAAGATTGTAATCGAGCAGAGCAAGGGAATCTGCATTTTTAAGAAGCATCTAGGGAGAGGGAGATAGAAACATCAATGATGAAAGAGAATAATTGATCGGCTGCCTCCTGCACGCCCCACATTGAGGGTGGAGCCCGCAACCTGGGCATGTGCCCTGACCGAGAATTGAACTATGACCTCCTGGTTCATAGGTTGACACTCAACCACTAAGCCACCTAGGCCAGGCAGAAAAGCCTTTTTCAAAGAGGATAATGGAAAATAAAGGAAATGAACAAAAAAGCTCTCTCAGGAGAATTATATCCTACTTAAGGAATCTCCTGATATGCTGGGCAAGAGGCATTCACAGTAATCTCAGAATAGCTATAGACCAGGGGTGGGCAAACTTTTCGACTCAAGGGCCACAATGGGTTCTTAAACTGGACTGGAGGGCCAGAACAAAAGCATGGATGGAGTGTTTGTGTGAACTAATATAAATTCAAAGTAAACATCATTACATAAAAGGGTACGGTCTTTTTTTTTTTTTTAGTTTTATTCATTTCAAACTGGCCGGATCCGGCCCGCGGGCTGTAGTTTGCCCACGGTTGCTATAGACTATTGACTGGTTTTTTTTTTGTTTTGTTTTGTTTTGTTTTGTTTTTTCCCTTCTTTTTTTTTTTTATTGCTTAAAGTATTACAAAGAGTATTACATATGTCTCTTTCCCCCCCCCCCCCCCCGCCCTTGACAATCCCCTGGCTTCCCCTACCCCCCAGTGTCTTATGTCCATTGGTTATGCTTATATGCATGCATACAAGTCCTTCGGTTGATCTCTTACCCCACCCCCTCCTGCCCCCCCACCCTCCCCGGCCTTCCCGCTGCAGTTTGACAGTCTGTTCGAGGCAGCTCTGCCTCTGTATATTGACTGTTTTTAAACTCACATTCTTCCCTTTCCAGTGGAACAATTTTTGTGTGAATATGGCTTTTCTGTCTCTGTTCTACAATCATATATTGGGTGTGTATGGGACAGATAACTTGTCATCTGAGTTAAGGTCTCAAGGCCAAAAGGAGGCACACAAAATCCCAATGGAGTTATTGCTACTTATGAACTGGAGATTCTGTGCTTTGAGTTGTATTTGTTCACCGAACATTACATTTAGTTGTGTCCAAAAAAAATCATTTTTTCTATCTAAAAATTCCTTAAGGTATTTTGAACCACTGGCCTAGATAAAAAAAAAAAAAAAAGATTAGTTTAGAGAGCTTCCAAGCTTTATCGTCTTTACTGGTATAGATATATCCTGTGCTATACCTGAGTGAGCTAGGATGCTCATTGGGCCCTTGGGATTTATCATTTGCATTTGTGGTAACAAAGAGAATTTTGTAAAATGTATAACTAGCTTTAACAAAGAGCAGAATTATCCAATAGGTATTTGGGTTCATATACCTAATGGAAGGCTGGTCAAAGAGGCTTAGAATAGAGGAATCAACAAGGGAACTGTAAATGGCTTGCCCACAAGAACTACTGTGAATCCAACCAGGTGAAATAATTACATTGGTACCAGAGAATCTAGGACGATCATAAGGAAAAAAGTTTTCTGAACAAAGCTGCACACAGACACAAATATAACTGAGAAAGGGGTGAGTTAATTAAAGAAAGAGAGAAGCTGAGAAACTGGCATTCTCGGTCAAGAAAGACATGATTTAGTGGGTGTGGGGAAATGGGAAAGAAAGCAAGACAGGAAGTTTTGATTATACATGCCAAGTACAAAGTTTGAGTTGTTGGATGTGGATGTAGTGATGAGGTCCAGAGTGAGGCCATAATACTGGGTGGTCAATCTAGAGTGAAAATCATTTGGTTGAGTGTTATTGAGGCGGGTAAGATGATGTGAAATTGAAGAGTTACACTGATAGCTGACATTAATTTGGAAATCATGAGAATGGGGTCAGCTGAAGTTGATTGGAAAATATATGTGATAATCTACTGAAGTTATCCACAGAGATGGAAGGAAATTGTGTGGGGTTGAATAACAGTGATAAGTTGAACAAGGTTGTAGACATTAAAATGTATAGCATTTAAATGAAAACTTTTTTCAAAGAAGGGAAACTTGGGACACTGGCTCAAAAGTTATGCTGGGAAGGAACTAGCACAATATTTTCATTTATGCTTTCATGTGAGCTGAAGAAAACCAGTTAATTCAGAATGACCTGATTATCACACAATAGAAGTGCCTTTTCTGGAGACATGATATAATGAGCAGGGCAATAGGTATCTGGAGTTATTCTGTGAATTATTGATCAAAGACATCCTAAGTACTAGACTTTGTATTTTATTTCTTATTGTAAAAGTGATTTTTTAAATGTGAAAATCAAATGCGGATGTTACCCAATCCTTTTCTTGCTACCACAATCACTCATGAAATACACACATGCAATGCCCCAGGCATCTTCACAGTTAATGATTTTGTGCATTGGGATTTTATAAAGGAGCAGTGTTGTGCTTATTTTATTTTACAAGTAGAATTACTGTCCTTTTATATTTTACACATAGCATACAAGATATGCACACATTTATAATTCAATCATGGAGAGAAAAATAATGGTGCCTTAAATACTTTAATTAATGCTTTAAAAATAAGCATTCCAAAAAGAGATATTTTTTAAAATACACCAAATATTGATAAGGCTATATTGGAGAGTAAGGGTGAAAAAAATCAAAATTGTTTTTTCAATTTTTAAACTAATGCAATTGTATACAACTTGAACTCTTATTATATGGTTTCTTAAAAAGATTTCATTAGTTATATTAATAAAAGTTGAAATTGTGCATGAGAATATTGGCGGTTGATTAATTAATTGCATATTTTCAAAAAATTTTGGCATTTGCCCTGGCCAGTGTGGCTCAGTTGGTTGAGCATCCTCTGGTGCATCCAGTGGTCACAGGTTCAATTCCCATTTAGGACACATGCCTGGGTTTCAGGCTAGATCCCCAGGACAGGGAATTGGGAGGCAGCTGATCAATGGTTCTCTCTCATTGATGTTTCTCTCTCCTGCTCCCTTCCTCTCTCTCTCTCTCAAATCAATAAAAACATACTTAAAATAAAATTGGCATTTAATGTATTTTCTTGATTTTTAATATACCCTTTGAATTATTAAAGAAATAATTATTCTGACACTTGTTAAATAGTCAGAAAGGCTTTATTCAAGACTATTGCTATAAATGTCAAGATTATCACATAGGGGAAAGAGCTCAAGCTCAACTCTAAATACAGCAAGGACAAGGGGATTTATAGCCAATGAACAGGTGTGTGTTGGGGGTGGAAAACAACTAACAGGAGACATCAAAGGTAGGGGAGATTTTGCTAAGCCTACTTAACAGGTTTCATGGTGAAAGCAGAACAGGGTTCAGGGTAGACAGATATTGAGGATAGGGGATTCTCTCTAAACTGATGTCGTAGTATTGTTGATACAATGAGGCTAGGCAAGCTTGAGGGCAAGGTCCAAGGACAAGGCTAGTCTAAGAGAAGGCTAAGAGGAATCTGACTACAGTTTGGTAAATAGAGTTTTTGTGAGAGCCACCACATTATAATGTAGCTATAATTTTACTAGGAATTGGTACCTAGTTTAAAAGCAAAGGGTTTAAACTACAAGCTCCTCCACACCATAGACCTGATTATAACTGCAATGATGATTAATAAGCTTGCATGTTTCCATGAGTCTAATTTGATATTTAGGAGCAATTTTATTACTTGTCCCATTTTATTACTTCTTTATCCCTCCATGCAGGACAAAGTATAAAAAGACTCAGTATTGCATTTTGTTGTTAACAAGCTACTAAAATTGTGTTCCCATATAGTGTTGCTATGGTTGGTGTTTGCTGGGAAAACCATAGTAATTTGTTCTTAACAAGTCATAAAATTTATGTTCTCCATGGCTAATTTGAAGCAAGAATGTTAAATAATGTAAGCCTTATCCAGAAATCTAATTAAAATTAACACTTCAAATTATATATATATATATTTTGTTGTTGTTGTTAAATGCACTAAATCATTTTCTGGAAATTTGTTCCTGTTCACCCTTAGTGATTTATTTGGTCAAAACCCTGAACTAAAGCTTAATATCTACATGCAGTAAATCACCTAAGAAATGACACAAAGCTATTTTGATGTGACTAATCCTTTTCTAGATACCACCAAAATACAAAAGAAAAATTACACAAGTAATTCTCAGACTAAACTTCCTACATTTACATCACTTTAATAGGGATATACATCATGCTTGAGCTGAAAATGTTATTAACGTGGATGAAGCAAACCAGAAACAGCTTGGTAGCCCATTCTCATGATGTCCTGTGGTACATGTTTAGAAAAGACAGTGTTGAGCCTTTAATCAAACACTGTCAAAATATTGTGTCTCTTGCTTTTCTTAGGTATAGGTGTAATCTACTTTAACTAAAATGTTGTATTATTTTAAATTGCAAGTCCCTTGCATCAAAATTGAAAATCAGTAAATATAGCATAGCACAACAAATACATTTATAGTATTAAACTTTTGAATTCACCAAACACTTTTAACTAGTTTCCTAATTTCAAATTGATAATTAATTCCACTATGCTAAACGCCTTCCTTCCCAAGAAAAAAGAAAAGTAATTGCATAGTTTTAACTTAGTGCCCATCCAACTGCTAAGATAACTTTCATTTTTATTTAGCATTTAAAGCTCAATACCCATTCACTGGACAAATTAATGTGGTTTTCTAATTCTTGGAAACTGAGAACCTGGGAGTAAGAACGTCACTTTAAACATATTAACTCTAAATCCCTGTAATTAATGTTCTCTACTCTGACCTTATCAGGATTGTGTTTTTCTCACTTCTGTCTCCATTCCAATGGGATAAGAACAATAGATCATGTACATGACATTCCAGTTATCAGTTGGGAAGATGAAGAGTGTGTTGATGTGATAAGAATGGGAAGTGGGAGATTTACCAATGTGGGTTTTCAATGTACTAATTAAAGCATTTATTTAGATGAGAAGTTAGATAACTGGCAGAATCTAAGAGTCATTACTGCAGACAACCACTGTAAAATTGAAAAAGCAAGTTGAATCAAAAACATTTTGGCTTTGCTCTCATTTTCATATCAATTTATAAATATATGGCATCTTTAAAACCTGGTTTCTAAATTCTAATTTTAAAACTAATATGAATCTGGTACATACAGCCAGAAAAAAATTGTAAAGGACTTTGAAATGAGCAAAAATTATTAGTGAACATTCTGATTAACTTATCATCCAGGTTATCTCCACTAATTCATAGCATTATTATCATTACACATATTAATTTTTTTCTATATGCAAACAAATTCTTCCCAAGAAGGGACATGTGAGAAAAAGCCAATTTTACATCTATTTGTAAATTCATTTTGGCATTTCTGATTTACCTATATAAGTATAGTACTTAGAATTTTTGTTTGAATCAGTTGTATTCTTTATTAATGAGTTAAAAATGGTTTTCACATGTTCATTTCATATTTGTATGAGAGCAATGAGTTTATCTTTTAAAAAATACAACACCCAAATATAGTATTTATAGATGTAGCCAATGTAAAGTCAAATTAATTTTGCAATTTCCAAGAATTTTCCTGGAAATTGCAAAAGAGAATCATACTCAGCATACCAGAATTTCTTAAAAGTCTACTTTCTCTTTCTTACACACACACACACACACACACACACACACACACACACACACACACAGTAGGTGAGAGAGAGAAAAAAAACTACCATCACCTCATAAATAAGTCTCCATCCATTCTCCAAATTCTCCTATCCCCATCCATTATTCTATAACTCTCCCGTTAGGTTATTTCTCTCTTATCTACACTTTACTATGCAGTTTAAACATGGGGTCTCTGTTTCTCACGCTGCTACGCCTCACTTTTTATCATAGTTTTCCACAAACAAAAGCCCACCAGTTAATCTAGTAAACAATTCTCCTTTGTTTAAATCAGGGAGGTGAAGCTATTCCTATCAATGCATTAATTATTATACACTATTCTGTCATATAGATGGCAAAACAGTTTTGGAAAATGCATAGAATATGAAAGTAGTTACAGTTTATGTTATGGTGTCAAGGGGTGAGAGCACTCTAAGAGTGAAGGGCAGAGGGTCTTGTCATGGGAGTTTAAAATCCAATGAGGTACATACAAGTCCTATTGTATTCCTCAAATATTTTTATCACATTATATTTTGGGGGAACAACACTGATAGGAAAATGGACTTAGTTTTGGTTAACCTCTGTTTCCCCTACAAATTCTATTCAGTTCTTCTTGGGGAGCACCTACAACAGTAGAGTAAAGTAGTGCTTCCTTTGTTCTGTTCTGTAAATGCATCATCTTATGTGATACTGCTCATTTAATTATACATAAATTACTCGTCTCTCCAAAATAAGAAATGCATTTTTTATAAAGTTTTTAAAGAGCCATGTGCTCTATGTTGAATATACTCTAGTTAATTAATCCTCCTCCCCATAAAGTACAGAGTCCAATCAATATTTTTATTCTAAAAACATCTCATCGTGCACACACTAAAGTGATTGTCCAGATATTTCTTCTGCTGAAAATCTTCTCCATCCTCCCTCCCCTTCCCCCCTGGTCTATTAGGCAATGTCTAGACAAGTGGGTTATTTTGTTCAGTTAACACTGGATATTTGGAATGCAAAATAATAATCTTCACAGGATAAAAGAAAGTTTAGTATCTAAGGGAAAATCTCCAGTGAAGCTAAGCTAATCCTATTTGATAGCGAGTTTGTAGCATTAATTTCCTGAACTTGATGTTGCTTCTCTTTATATAAATGTGTTCTACCTGTGTATGTTTTAGTTATCTTCACATAGCCAAAGGCTGTATTTAATAGCTAGTCATCAAGCAGAATCATAAATCTTTCTTTAGTGTGTGTGTGTGCCTATGTGCATCTGAATGTCAGCAGTGGGGTTAGAGGAAAGAGAGCAGAGCAGGCTTGTGTGGCAGGAAACAGACTAGTATAAATATGCATTGCTGGGTGGTTAACATAGTTTACAAAAAGGAGAACAAAATAACTGTGACATTTGCCTCTAAGGTCTGCAAAATCAAAGAGTTCTGGGGTGATCACACTCAAAAGTTATATTTCCTTTTCTTTATAAGACTTAAAAAGACTGTTTTAATAACTGAAAAATACATCATTAGACTCATTATTTTCAAGTGCAGTATCTTTTAAATGGGCCTTTCTGACTACAGACTATCACACTTTAAGTCCATTCTTACCATTGTTCTCTGAGTTTTATGTTATATTTCTTATGGCTACACACACACACACACACACACACACACACACACACACACACGCCTGATGAAAATCGTCTACTCTAAGACAAATGTGTCATCCTCCAGGAATCTTTCTCCTGCACCCCACTAGAATTAATGGTTTGACCACTACAATTGAACACATCATACCTGCATTATGTTTAGTAATGTAGGTGTCTTTTTAAAGGGACTGTTAGCTACTTAAGAGCAAAGAGTATGTGTTATTGATGGTGATTTATCAACCCTTTCATTCTTTATCCTCCATTTGTGTAAATAAAGTTCACTGCAATGGTTAAAGAACATTTAAAGTAACTTATCTCATTTATAACAATTTCAACTTTGTATATGTCCATTGCAACACATATATTCGGTTATCTCCAAAATAGTACTTTGTCATCAAGTACATCTCTATGAATTTAACCTAACCAGCTTTTTACAGAAATACATTTTAACTGTTTATATTGTTGAAAGAAAATACAGAATGAGCCCTGGCTGATGTGTCTCAATGGTTGGAGCATTGTCCCATACACCAAAAGGTTGTGGGTTCTATTCCTGGTGAGGCCACATACTTAGATTTCAGGTTCCATCCCTGAGGCAACCAATTGATGTTTCTGACATTGGTGTTTCCTTCTTTCTTTCTCTCTCTCTCTCTCTCTCTCTCTCTCTCTCTCTCTCTCTCTCTTCCCCCCCCCCCTTCCCTCCCTCCCCCCATTCCCTAAATATCAGTAAAACATGTCCTTGCCTGAGGGTTAAAATAATAATAACAATGAAATGAGAATGCTTGGCAATATTCACATTTAGGGACATAGTTTTTAAACTCTAGATTCTATGAAAGAGCAGTCCTTTCTTTATGGAAAAGAGAGGTTGAGGATGAATAGCTAGTATGACCTTTGACTCTTCCTTCACTATCACATTGGCAAAGTCATTTGTTGCCATTATAGAAGCTGCACCTGAAAAGCATTGAGCACTTGAGAGAAGTGTGAATCATGTTGTTGCGGTTTTTTGTTCACTTTTACTGCTGCTCCTCATTCTCATGCAACTCTAGATTCCCTTCTAGATGGGAAAAACAATATTTTATTCTTTTTTGTACCCTCATTCACAACACCTAGGAAGTCCGTTACACAGAGTAAATGCTCAATCCATGTTGTCACATGGTATTATTCTAAATCCCTCCTAATCTTCTTCTCTATCTTTTCTTTTTGGTTTGACTCTTTAATCTTCCAAAAGAAATGACCTTTCCAGATCTAAACTGTAGGGACCTGTGGCCACACTTGCATATTTGGCATATGCACTCCCAAATTCTTTGCAGCATTATTTACAATGACCAAGACATGAAAACAACCTAAAACTCAGAGGTCAATGTTTCATGTTATTCTTTTTTTCTTATTTGAATGTCAAATATCCACCATATAGTTATTAGGTACAGACCACTAAGCCATTAATTGTTTTACTAAAGATTTCATAAATGATATTCTGGAAATTTTTTTATAAAATGTCAATTTTTATAAATTTATCTAATTTTTTTTACCAGTCATCTGGGATTGCAAAATGTTTTCTTTGCAATGGCCAATTATATTTAAACACAACTAGGATAGCCACCCATATTTTTTTTCAGCTATTAAATACATCATGGTGGAAATTTTTAATATTTACTTGTTTTTCTTCTAATTCTAATGTCTTTGCAAAATAATTCCTATAAAAAGGAACCAGCAGGTCATTTCTAGAGTATTCCAAGGGAAAAATATGTCCCATTCAGCAGTTCCTTATTATGTGACATTTAAATGAAAAACATTGACATTGTAACAATATTATGTTAATATTTTAATACCCTCAAATGAGATAATTATATTTTTAAAAACTAAAATTGCTAGTTATTATACAAATGACCTAAATACAGTTAGTATTTTAAAAATCTATACATATTTTGAAATATGATTTGGGATAAAATATGTATACTCTAAGGAGAAACTTACCTTCTCTTTTACCTCTGAATAAAATGCAATGGCCCAATGCTTTCCCGTGGGATTTAAAATGAGGAAAGCACATAGATATAGCCCTGACAATCTCATTTTCTTATATAGTAACAAAAAAACTGTACTCTCCAAATTGATAATAGTGCCTAGGAAAGAAGGTTAATTATGTCACCAGTTAGTGGTGATGGTTATCTGAGTATAGAGATTTTTCCACCTTATATGCGGTTTGAGCCAAGTGCATGACCATCTCCTTCAATGGGGTCACTTCCCCGAATAAATTTGATTCCCATTTAAATAAATTGAAGTGAGTAGAACTACAGTAGCTGTCCTCTATATCAAACCACCCCTTCAAAACATTCCCAAGTGATGCAAATGTAATTTTGTTAAACACTACTTAAGTAATAACTCAACCTACATATTGATTTGCCTAGACTCTTGGGTATTCACACAATGCAAATTTTTGGTCATGTTTATAAACCTTGTATCATGTCAAATAAATCCCTGGAGAAGAGTCAAGAGCCATGTATTATATGGTAAACAAAATGAGGTAACTGCTTGTTATCTGTAAGACTGGGAGATAGATGCAAAATCAGGAGCTGTTGTTATGAACATCCTACATAGAATTCGGAAGGTTGAGCATCTGGTGTTTAGGTCTCTTAGTAAACATATTCCAGGCTTTTATTAGCTTGAATCACTTCCCCAACTTTATTAAGTTGTTTTTTCTGCACTTGCTCTTCTGTAAAACAAAACAGGAAACTATGAAATAATCTTCAAAAAATGACTCAGTGAAACGTAAGCTGTGTTAGTATACTCTAAATATACATGTACATACAATTTGGAGCTTGATAATATTTACACAGTGGCTCCAGAATGTCTTTGACAGGCAAGTTCAGGGTTGGAAAGCGCGGGACTCTCACTAGACTAGGAAATGCACCACATTTTATGATGTTTTAGGGGTGCTTTAGGGGAGAAGGCTGCAGCAGATTCTGGGAGAGCTAAAGCATGTTCCCATTCAAAAGTAAATAAAGTGGCTAAGGAACAAACTTAAAAACAAAAACAAAAGGCACTCATCCCAGGCCGGGGGCGGGGCTGCGGGCTCAGGCAGGAGCGAGGACTCCGCTCAGGGCCGGGAGCAGGTCCCGCTCGGTTCACAGGCATCCACAGGCCTCGGGTGGACCAACAGCGCTGCAGTGGGAGCCACAGAGAGCCTGCAAGTGTCACTGCCAACCCCTCCCTTTGACGGGGGTCCATACAGCACCCGGCCCAGAACCCAGTCAGACTGATACTTAGGACCGAAGTAAGGAAGCAGGAGATTCCGTCCAATGATAAGCTGAACAGGAGGCCCCCGACGATGATGAAGAGGAGAGGAAGCACAAAGAGAGGGGGGACCACAGGCACCATGAGCGTCACCACCACCACCACCACCACCACTACCTCAGGTTTCTCCAACACCGAGGAGGGGCGGCCCCTCAACCAGCTCATGTTGCAAATGGCTGGAATGGGCACTGCCCACCACGTCAGCGCCCTGGAGTCCATCACCCGAGCTGACATTGGGCAGCGCTTTGCTGGGGCCAGACTCGCGGTCTTCATGGACCTGCCCACGCTGCAGGGCAAGCAGGAGATTTTGGAGCGGCAGCTGATGAGGCTGAGACTGACTCGGGCCAGCAGCGTGAACTGGCAGCATGTGTCAGAGCTGACGCCCAGGTTAGGGGGGGCCCACACCTCCGTTAGCTAGAAGGAGGCCACGCCGTGTGGGAGGGACGCGTCCACCCGCATGTTTATCTACATTCCAACGTAGAGCATCGCAGCTAGACTGCGGCAAAGCAAGCGCCTCTCCAAGGACGAGCTGCAGTAGCTGCATCTCTTGCACCCTGTCTGGCTGCGGTTGGCTGGTGCTGGGCACGGAGGCAGGCGTTGGTGCCGCTCTCCATCGCGCCGCGGATGCTCCGATGCTCCGGAGACACCAGCGCCTCCTCACCGAAGAGCAGCGGTTTGAGACAAGTGCATGACCATCTCCTTCAACAGGGTCACTTCCCCGAGGAAGGATGGCCTGGGGAAGGCCACGCGCAGCGCCCTCTCCGTGGTGAAGCAGTGGGCATGGCACGGAGCGCCAAGGGCCTCAGGGGTGTCGGTGCCCCTGCAGCCAGCACCCAGCTGATGGCGGACCACGGAGCAAAACTGCTGGTGGCCAAGGCCCACGGGCACCCGGAGAAGGTTTTCCAGGACCACCCGGACAAGCTGCAGGTGCCGGTGAACGCCCGGAGGGAAGAAGAAGTGGTAAACTCTGAGGACACTGGGGGCCTTGACGGGGAGCCACCTCACAAGCCTCAAAATTGGAGCCGCACAGATAGAGAGAGGCAAGATGCCGGGGAGGAGCCTCCGCAGGAGCAGGAGCCTGAGAAGGAAGAGCAGGAGCCTGAGAAGGAAGAGCGTCTTGGCCAAGGAGTTGGACCTACTTGATTGTGCCCTGGGGGTACAGTGTTGCCTCTGGATCCGGTACCAGTAAGTGAACTTCTTACTTAACTGACCCCCAAGTTTCATTTCACTTCAGATGTGTACCTTCTTTTTTAGCTCTCACTCATCTCTGCTGAAGGACTTCTGAGGTCTATTTATTGACATTCCTTTCCATGATTAATAAATAAATGTCTTTGCAGAGATGGAAGGAAGGAAGGAAGGAAGGAAGGAAGGAAGGAAGGAAGGAAGGAAGGAAGGAAGGAAGGAAGGAAGGAAGGAAGAAGAAAGAAAGAAGAAAGAGAAAAGAAACACAGGGCTTTAAAATTGCTGTTGGCTTCGTTCTTGTTACACCCTTATATTTCTCACAGATCTCTCCACAAAACGTTCCAAGGTGCGAGGTGCCCTCTTCCTCCAGAGAGCAATGTTGATATTGGACTGAGTTCTTCAGAGCGTCATGTTTCGCCTTACATGGCAATCTTCCTGAACAGAAAACTCCCTCTGCCTAGAACACTAATTATAACCCATCACTCCATCTCCGCCACGTTTTACAAAGTGAATAGATTCATACTTAAGGTTCCAACTTAAACACCAGTATTTCTTATAAGCTTGCTAAGTTAGGTACCCCTCCTGTTGATATATGCATGTGCTTCTTGTTACTTCTCACATTATACTGAAACAGCTTATCCAGCTATCTAATGCCCCATTGGACTATGAGCTTCTGGAGAAGAGGCACTATGTATTTTAAACATTTTAATAATAGACTGAATCCAGTGAGGGTAGAGAGATAAGAAATGGCTCTTTCTCTTTTTTTCCCTTCTTCAAACTAGTACCTTAAAACATTTCTGATACTCCCCAGCTTTGGATGGAATCTTTCGCAATAAATTTCAGTTGAACAAGCCTCATTTTAGTAATGGACTCATTTTGATATTATAAAGTCCAGTCCAATTTAAGTTTAAACTTAAATCTCACATATAATGGAAACCTTCTCTCCAATTGCCAGTGCACAGTGCAGCTATGACCTTGCTTGGTCAGGGGACTGGTAGTGGGAAGGCAAACATGGTCTCTTTCTTTCTTTCTTTCTTTCTTTCTTTCTTTCTTTCTTTCTTTCTTTCTTCTCTTTCACACCCTCTGCTCCTGGGTCTCATTTCATTCTCCAGTGTTTTGTTATTGTTTGTTTATTTTGTTTTGTTTTTTATTCTTCACCTGAGGATATGTTTTATGCCAGTGTGTGTTTCTCAGCATCTAGAAGGGGTTTCAGGAATCTGGAGAAGGGCTACATATAAATGAATAAAGAGTGCAGAGCGCCCATTAACGCCAGGGGTCTTAACCCAGCATCTAGAAGGTTTTCAGAAATCTGGAGAAGGGGCTGCTGTAAATGATTAAAGAGTCCAGAGACGAATTATAATTTTGGAAGGCATTTTGGGGAGCCAGAGAAGACTTAGCTAAAGAAACCAAGTTCTCCTTCTGTCTCTGGACCCCTTGCTTTTTATTAACACAAATTGTCCTAAAGCAAGGTAGATATACATATCAAAGACAAAGTTTAGTGTACAGAATCCATTGTCAAATTGGGCGAACTGCCTATGGCTGTTCAGGTGTTTGGCCAGTAGGAGGAAATAACATATAGATTAAAATGCCCTCAGCTGTGGGCAGCAAGCAATCATCTATGCAAATCTTTAAGTGTGGGGAAATGCCCTTAGCCATTTCCAGCAGGCATTCCTCAAGGTTCCATCAACCTTTTGATGAAACTTCTTGCATTTATGACATGCTGGAATTAGCTTCCAGCAATTGTTAAGAGAGAGAAACATCGGCTTTGCAGACGCCACCGCCCCGAAGCCGCCCGAGACTAGCCATGGTGAACCCCACAGTGTACTTCGACATAGCCGCCAACGGCGAGCCCCTGGGCCACATCTCCTTCGAGCTGTTTGCAGACAAGGTTCCAAAGACGGCAGAAAACTTCCGTGCTCTGACCACCGGGGAGAAGGGATTTGGTTCTAAAGGTTCCTGCTTTCACAGAATTATTCCGGGATTTATGTGCCAGGGTGGTGACTTCACACGCCACAATGGCACAGGTGGCAAGTCCATCTATGGGGAGAAATTTGAGGATGAGAACTTTGTCCTGAAACATACAGGTCCTGGCATCTTGTCCATGGCAAATGCTGGACCGAACACAAATGGCTCCCAGTTTTTCATCTGCACTGCCAAGACTGAGTGGTTGGATGGCAAGTATGTGGTCTTTGGCCAGGTGAAGGAAGGCATGGATATTGTGACAGCCATGGAGCGCTATGGGTCCAGGAATGGCAAGACCAGCAAGAAGATCACCATTGCTGACTGTGGGCAACTCTAATAAATTTGACTTGTGTTTTATCTTAACCACCAGACCATTCCTTCTGTAGCTCAGGAGAGCACCCCTTCATCCCGATTTGCTTGGAATGTTCCATAATCTTTGTGCTCTTGCCAGTTTATTGGGTTCCATAATTTCCCTCCCCTTTCCCAGTCTAGCTGGATTACAGAGTTAAGTTTATGATTATGAAATAAAAACTAAACAGTTGTCTGTCAAAAAAAAAAAGAGAGAGAGAGAGAGAGAGAGAAACATCGATCAGTTGCCCTTTCCAGGGATTGAACCTGTAACCTTTTGGTGTACAGGATAGTGTTCCAACTGACTGACTCATCTGGCCAGGGCCTTTTCCAGTGTTTTATGAGAAAGGATAGGGAAACTTTTTGTATGATTGGTTTGTTATCATCCAAGCACACTGTTTGGCCCCAAATGCTAATTCTTCCATCAGTCTTATTAAAGGGTTCTTCTATTTCTCTTGTGGGTCCACGCGTATTTTATGGTTCCATTCAGTTTCCCACCCCCTGGAAACACTTTATAGAGTTCCATTTTTGGAGTTCTTTTCCAAGCAGGATGTCTTGTTGTAGAGGAAGCTGTCAAGATGTTTTGGGCCTGGCCATTAGTGCAGCATTTTCACTAGGTTAATGTGTAACTCCTACATCCTGCCGCATGTCACTTGTAGGGGTACAGGATACTTGCACTGCATGTTTTTGTGGTTTTTTATTCCTTTTCCTCCCTATGTATAAAGATGGTAAGTGACACAGATCAATTTCTTCATAAATATTCCCCAAATCATAGAGATGCATATTAGGCTCACATGAGACTTAATCTCAATATGCTCTCACCTAATAGCCTCAGAGATGGCCTAATGCCTTTCTATTTAGAAAGCATCATACCCTTCTGGAGCTTTCCTCGTCTGTATTTAGGCGGCAGTTGGGAGAAGAAGAGTTAATAACACAGCACTCTGACTGACTACTCACTGAGTCACCCATTCAAGTTTCTAGTTTTCTCTTCTATAGTGGACATGGTGAATTGTGTTTGCTATTTTAGTAATCCAACTTGGATACAACTTGAAACTCCATTTATAACATGGAGGTCTTATTTCCTATTGTTTTCAGTTGTGAGGCATCAATCAAATTACTAGGCATTTAAAGGCAGAGAGTCAACATCGCAAAATAGTTAAGATTATAGACACTCGTGCCATACCAAGTAGGGTCAAAGTCCAGCTTCACTATTTATTAGCCATGTGACCTTGGGCAAGTCACTCGAGTTTTCTGTACATTAGTTTGCTCATTAGAAACATAGAGATGACAATAACAGTACTTTTCTTGAATAGGTAATAACACTCTAAGAATTTCAAGGTTGTACATTAAGAAGTTTGAGCCAAATGTAATACGGTTTTTTGCAAGATAGGTAAATCCAAGAGGAAGTGTAAAAATATGAACAGGCAAACACATGCAGTTGGTTCATGAGTATTACAATGAACAGAAATTAACAAAGAAACTGATTTTCCATTAGCTTTCTCCAGAATTAGGCTATGACATTCTAAAGTTATATTTTCCATGAAGACTGGGTTGTATTCAATCCCGAAAAGTTGTTCAGTCTTAAAAAGTTGCCCATTCCTGAAATTTGTTCAGAGAGTCTATTGTTTATGCTGATTAGTAAAAGTTTATACCATTCTGGTTGTTGAATATTTTTCATATTATCCCATTAGTATAGGCATGTATATCAGATAGTAAAATTTATTTTAATAAAGATGGGAAATGTTAATACAACCATCTGAAAAATAAGAAATATGTTTCTTTATTTTAAAATTCTATCTTGAAAAATTGCCAAAATTTGAATTTATGTCATGGAAATTCAACTATAATTTTTTAAAAGTCCTAGATATTTGGGCTTAACACTTATCTTATAATCATATACAAATATATACATTTCCTATTTCATTAGAGCCTTATGAGATAATGTTTTAGAAAGAAGTAAATTTTATATAAAAAATCTATTTTAATTGCAATTCAAAATCAATTTAGTTATTAGAAAGTAATAAAATATATATTTTTCTTTTTTATAGGGATATTAATCTAAATTACATGCAGATTAATTTATGAAATACAAACACAAATTGAGAATAATGATGTGTAGACTACATTTAATTGGTTTCCTCTTTAAAACACAATTAGCATTCCATAGATAACATGAGTAACACCACCCAAAGAAGTTGCTCTAACAAGCATTATTACATAGAACTGTGAGGCAGTCAGTTCACTGTGGAGTTGTCATTCAAAAACGTTCACATTTCTCTTTTAATTGTATTTCATCTATTTTCAGGCCTGCTAAAATGGAATATTATTTTATCATAAGATAAAATTTATGTTAAAGCAACTGACATTTATATAAAGGTTTCTTAAAATCCTACATGGTTTTTTTCTTTGATATTCTTTTATAATATCATACAACTTTGAGAAAAAAACTGGGACACTCATGACAATTCTTATATGGAAAAGTAAATGCTCTAATTATAGGCCTAAAATTAAGTTTAACTATAAAGAAAGGATGTTTATCTATCAATCTATATCAGAAGTAAGTGTGTTTCCTTTAGTGATGAGTAGCTAAGGTAGGCTGAATGGAACTAAGCAGCAGATATCTCTGTGAGGGGCATGACAAATAGACACCATCTAAAGAAGATGTCCATGTATTTTAAACCAGCCATGTAATTAAACAGCATCACCCCTATCTAATATAGATAAATTTATGCAGTTATAAAAGGAAGTATTATGTAAGTATGTGACCAACTTCTATCTGGAGTTATGCTCTGGCACCATTCAAATCTAGGAAACTACTCTTTACTGGTCCACTGAGTCTAACAATGGTATCAGGCTATTCCTGCCTTTTGGTACAGTGAAGTACTTTTTTTAGGTTATGTCATCAACATTTTTAAAAAGTTATTTTTATAAGTGTATTATTACACTTAAAAAATATTTTAGAAAAGAAGCACAGATATTTATATTTTTATATTTAATATAATGTATTAATAAGATTAGAGGATATGACCATTTTTATATAACTGGAGAAAAGATAATATTATGCACCCATCCAAATATTCTGGTTTAAGTAACTAACATTAGTCTGACTGGTCTTAAATACAAATATCATCAAAACTTTAGTGTAAATTGTAAAAAGAATGTGAAATGGATAGCAATGTACCCTGGTGGGGAAGAATAAAGGATTTAGGCAAAAGGTTAAGAAAAAGAATGAACAAGACTTCTTTAGGGATACTTGTAATTAATTTAGAAATGTTTTACTCCATAAACTTCATGGTGCTAAAAAGCAATGCATCATTTTGTAAAGTTTGAAAACAAAATTGAGGACCAGCAAAATTATCAAGAGAAAAAATACCATTCTGTAATTGTCTAGACGGGAAATAGCAAACTCAAGAAGTGAAAGATCGGCCCTTCATCAAATGATAAATCTAGTGGGAGTTTACAAATTGTATCTTTAGGAGTTTGCAATTGTATAAGTGTTTAGGCAAAGAATTGCTGTCAAATGCTTTATTGATTGATCAAAATGTCTGCGTTAGAATAAAAGGATAAAAAGTGAATATATTATCACTACTGAAAATGTTCGATTTATGTGCTTATAGCAGATAACTACACAAAATGTAGTGAAGTTTCTTAGAAATAGTGGAATTCAATAAACATTGTCACAGGTCATCCTTTGTAAAAAGTAAAAATAAAACTGTTATTTCATACTATCCCCTTCCAAAAAATAATAGTCATTTTCTGCTTTAAAATGAGCTTAATTATTTTATAATTGCTGAATGGGAAACGTTCACACCTAGGAGACCTGGATTTCAGATATAGCACTTTAAGTATTACATGTTGCTCCTGACAAGTCACTTAAACTCTCTGAGTCACTCTTTTGCTGTCTTTATAAACGATTAAGTGACATATTTATGTAAGCTCTTTTTGAATACTGTGCTTGATCTAAGTGCAGTGGTCGGCAAACTGCAGCTCGCGAGTACAGCCTTAGGAGTACCCTAATTAAGTTAATAACAATGTACCTACCTATATAGTTTAAGTTTAAAAAATTTGGCTCTCAAAAGAAATTTCAATCATACTGTTGATATTTGGTTCTGTTGACTAATGAGTTTGCTGACCACTGGTGTAGGGGATTGGTTTTATTCTTATATTTACTTTATTAGAATGGGGTTTGTAGTGGATCCACATGAAAAGTCTTTTTGATCCTTGTTACTCATATGTGGTCCAGGAACCAGTAGCATCAGCATCACCTGAAAGCTTGTTGGAAATGCAGAATCTCAGGCCCCATCTAATAGATTTTTGTGTACATTAATGTTTTAGAAATACTGTTTTATCATATTCATGAGATGTTGTCAAGGCCACTTCTTTTATATCAATCATTTATCCTTCAAGGCAATATTTTAATTTGCCGTCATCCATCCATTGAAATGCATTTAAAGTAAATCACTTTAATAGAGGCATGTTTTTATATGTAATTATATATGTAATCAGTTCTACTGATATATTAGTTATGTTAATTAACTAAAACCATGAAAATGACTTTTTCTGAACACTGAGTTACACCAATTCCTAAAACAACAGGGCATAGTAAAAGTTACATCTGTAATGAGAAAAGTACAGAAAAATAAGCATAGTACAGACTGTAATGAGGCAATATACATGTTGTAATGATTAGTTCACATTTTTTCAAATAAGATGTACAGGTTAAGATATAATTATAAAGATGGGGGGGACACAATCTAGAAGCCAAAAGCCAAAAAATTAGAAAATTATTTAAAATGTCTAGCTTTAGAAATTATCATAGTAATGATTAAACTTTCAAATTAGTGTAATTTTTAAAGCCAACTTTAAGGTGAAGGAGATTATTATTTTATATTTGGGTGAAACTATATGTTTCAGTTTCTGAAAATAATAATAATAATAAAATTTGCACATCTCTCATTGATTTTGGCCAAATCAATTTTCTGATTTCTATGTTAATTTGTTTGGAGAACAATGAGAATAATAAGTTATTACTTCATTTATAAGGATTTCTTGAGCTTATAAATATTGCTCTTCCTATTTCTTATTGTGGAATGCTTATTGTTCAAACTATCTAGCTAGCTATCAATCATCTATCTACTTATTTTTGATACTAGATTGACATCTTATACTACCAGATAAAATCTTTCTGGAGTAACAAATAAGTCACTGTAGTAAACTAAATAAAATACTATAAGCTCTGAACTTATTTCCTCCTCATTTTACTCTCCCTTTTTGCCTTTTCTTACTTTTTATTTTTATTTTTGAAGGCTACTTAAAAAAAAAAAAAAGATGTAACTTGGAAAACAGTGTAGAGTTTCCACAAAAAATTAAAAATGGGACTGCCTTTGACCCAGTGATCCCACTTTTAGAAATATAACCTAAGAATCCCAAAACACCAATCAGAAAAAACATATTCACCCGTATGTTCACAGTAGCTTTATTTACATTAGCTAGAACCTGGAAATAGTCCAAATGCCCATCAGTAGATGAATGGATAAAAAAATAAAATCTGTGGTACATTTACATAATTAAGTACTATGCAGCTATATAAAAAAGAGGGATCTCTTACCCTTTGAGACAGCATGGAGATACCTGGAAGGTAGTATGCCATGCAAACTAAGCCAGTCAGAGAAAGACAAGTATCACATGATCTCACTCATATGTGGGATCTAATGAGCAAAATAAGCTGATGAACAAATAGATCCAGAGACATTGAAGCAGACTGCCTTATTTAAGAGGCAAAGGCAAAGTGGTCCAGAAGACATTAACCAAATAATTTATATGCATATGCATATATGCATAACCTATGGACAGACAATAGTGCAGTCAAGGCCTGGGGAAGGGAGGGAGCCGGGTGGAGGGGTCAATGGGGGCAGAAGGGAAGCAGATATCCATAATACTTCCAACAATAAAGATACATTTTTAAAAAAGATATCTTATTCTTTTATTACTAACTAGAGGCCTGGTGCACGAATTTGTGCACAGGTGAGGTCTCTAGGCCTGGCTGGTGATCAGGGCCAATCAGGGCCAGGCCGATGGGGGCCTGTCGGCCAGGGTGAAAGACAGGGTGCAGGAGGCTGACCGCCAACCCTGAGGAAGGAGCCGGCCCTTGGCCACCCTGGGAAAGGGGCTGCATCTGCGGCCATCCGCCCCTGGTTCACTGTCCCAGCCCAGGGCTGAAGGCCCCAGCAAGATCAGGAGAGGAGGCAGCAGTTGCCGGCCGGGTGCGGAAGGAACGAATTTTGGTTGCCAACGCCTCTGGCTGGCCATGGGATATTTGCTGTGGGAGCACACTGACTACCAGGGGGCAAATCCTGCATTGAGCATCTGCCCCCTAGTGGTCACTGTTTGTCATAGCAACTGGTCAACCGGTTGTTCAGTGTTAACTCTTAACGGTTGCTTAGGCTTTTATATATAGACTAGAGGCTGGTGCACAAAAATTTGTGCACTGGGGGGGGGGGGGTCCCTCATCCTGGCCTGTGCCCTCTTGCAGTCTGGGACCCCTTGGGAGATAACGACCTGCTGGCTTAGGCCTGCTCCCGGGTGGCAGAGGGCAGGCCCAATCCCTAGGTGCAGCCCCTGGTCGGGCTCAGACAGGGCCGATTGGGGAGTTGGGGCGCCACCCCCTATCATGCATAGAGCAGGGCGGATTGGAAGGTTGCGATGCCACCCTCAGTCATGCTCAGGGTAGGGCCGATTGGGGGGTTGGGGCACCACCCCCTGTCACACTCAAGGCAGGGTCGATGGGGAGGTTGCGGCGCCACCCCCTGTCACACACAGAGCAGGGCCAATCAGGGGGTTGGGGCGCTGCCCCTGTCACGCACAGAGCAGGGCCCATCAGGGGCGTTGGGGCTCTGTACCCTGTCACTCACAGAGCAGGGCCCATCAGGGGGTTGGGGAGCTCCCCCCTGTCACACACAGAGCAGGGCTGATCAGGGGGTTGAGGAGCTCCCCCCTGTCACTCACAGAGTAGGGCTGTAAGGGGAGTTGGGACACCACCCCCTGTCACACACAGAGCAGGGTGGATCAGGGGGTTGGGGCACCGCCCTCTACCACCCACAGAGCAGGGCCGATCAGGGGGTTGGGGCGCCGCCACTGTCACACTCAGGGCAGGGCCGATGGGGAGGTTATGGCTCTATCCCGTCACACACATAGCAGGGCCCATGGGGGAGGGTTGGGGCGCCACCCTCTATCACCAACAGAGCAGGGCTGATCAGGGGGTTGGGGCGCTGCCACTCTCACACTCAGGGCAAGGCCGATGGGGAAGTTATGGCTCTACCCCGTCACACACAGAGCAGGGCCCGTGTGTGTGTGTGTGGCGGGGGGGGGGGGGGGGGGGTTGGGGCACCGCACCCTGTCACACACAGAGCCGCAGGGCGATCAGGAGGTTGGGGAGCTCCCCACTATCAGGCACAGAGCAGGGCTGATCAGGGGTTTGGGGCGCCTTCCCCTGTCATGAACAGAGCAGGGCAGATAGGGAGGTTGTGGCCCCGCTCCCTGTCACACAAAGAGCCGCAGGGTGATCAGGGGGGTTGGGCGCTGCCCCCTGTCATGCTGATCCTGGTGCCGGGAAGCCTCGCGGCTCTACTGATCCCGGTGCTGGGAGGCATATTACCCTTTTACTATATAGGATAGAGGCCTGGTGCATGGCTGGTTTGCCCTGAAGGGTGTCCTGGATCAGGGTGGGGGTCCCCACTGGGGTGCCTGGCCAGCCTGGGTGAGGGGATGATGGCTGTTTGCAGCTGGTCACACACCCTTCTGGCTGGGGGTCCCCACTGGGGTGCCTGGCCAGTCTGGGTGAGGGGCTGAGGGCTGTTTTCAGGCTGGCGGGTGACTGAAGCTCCCAACTGCTCCTTTTTTTCTTTTTTTTAAATTCTGGGGCAGCTTTAGCTCTGGCTCCAGCTCTGAGGCCTCTGCTGCTGAAAGCAGGTATCTGGTTTGTTTGGGTTCTATAATCGAAACACTGTATCAACTCCAGCTCTGAGATCCCGGCTGGCTGAAAGCAGGTTTCTGGGGTTTTGTTTAGCTTCTATATTTGTAACAATGTTTCAAACTGCAAGCTCAGAGGCCGGCAAGGCAGGCGGGGAACGTTGGTTTCCTCTGTCACTGAAGCAAGCAAGCCTCATGTTAGCTTCAAGCTTACTGGCTGCTGTCCGCCATCTTGGCTGGTAGTTAATTTGCATATTGCCCTGATTAGCCAATGGGAAGTGTAGCGGACGTATGGCTAATTACCATGTTTCTCTTTTATTAGATAGGATAGATTGCATGGCAAGACCGGAATTTTGTCAAGACCTCATTAATGCATTTAATAAAACTAGGGACCCAGTGCACAGATTTGTGCATATTGAAAGGAATTAATTAGAATTCCTGAGGTGACACTGTAGCTCTAAGAGTGTCTGGAGAGTGGGGGTGGGGGGTCAGAGAAATAGAAAGAAAACTCATATTTGGGTCTTCTGGTTTGCAGTGCTGGCTCTGATGCAGGGACTAATGCAGGCGGTCCCAGGTGGCCTGTGGGGCGGGACTGGGCGAGACAGGCCAGACACACCCTGGAGCCAACCTCCCATGGTTCCTCCCTGGCCTGTCACACCTGGGGCAGCCCCGTGGCTCTTAGGGCATCTGTGGAGTGAGCAGGGTCCCTCTGGCAGGTGGGGTCCCTTGGCCTTGCCTGTGGGGATCCGGCCAAAACAGGCTGTCTAACATCCCCCAAAGGGTCCTGGAGTGTGAGTAGGCACTCTGAAAAGTTTCTATCACACAAGGGGTGGAAGGCAAACACAAGTGTGCAGTAAACCAGATTTGGGCCCAACAGTGCCCCAGGCCAAAGGTGGACCCGTGTGGCTCCACGTGGAATTGGGCTCCCTCCTCTCTGGTTCCTGGGTGCGTCACCTGAGAACCACTGCTGCCAAGTGACCGCAGCTTGACAGCTCCTGCATTAAGCATCTGCCCCCTGGTGGTCAGTGCATGCCATAGGTACCGGCTGGTTGGACAGTCGGATGGTCACTCAGCCTTTTATATATATAGGTATATCAAACTTCTTACAGTTCCAATCTTTCCAGTATTACATGTTCATTTTGATAACTTCCCTACTCATTCTTCATTTTGAATAATAGTAATTGCCAATCTTTATTGTTCTTTACTTCAGACTTAGTCATGTTCAATTGTGCACAAGCCATGCAATCATGTAATAACAAAAAAAAAATTATTTCAACATATTAATGCATCTATTTGGAAATGTGGGAAAGTGTTAACTCTTCAACCTGTCAAAACTTCAGTTTGTATTTCTTTCCTATTATATTCACATAACTTTATTGCTTGAATAAAAGTCAATATTTAAGTTAAAAAATAAAAAAAGATGTGACTTGACCTGAAGGAATCAGAGAGAGTGAGCAAATTATCAAAGTGATTTTTGCCAAGGGCCTTTGAGAAATCTACTCCTTTGATAAAATGGGAGAATCTTCTGTAATAGAGTGAATATTTGAGACAAGAAAATAAATGATAAGCAAAAAAAAAGTGCATAAAAATTTATTAGGATAAGGTTAAAAGTATACTAATAACTCCATGAGGCAGTAAGGTATCAAATTATTTTTTATATAATAACTGATACGTCTTGGGCAATGATCAAAGAAAAGATAAGGGGACAATTAAAGAATGTTCTTGGCTCTACTTTCACAGCAATGATTTCATTCTCATCTGCTCCTAAATGTGCTCATAAGAGGAATTCATTGCACCTAACTTGTTTCCTCATGTGACACAATATGACATTTTGTAATTTTTAATATTTCCTTCCTTACCATCTTATACTCAGAAATTATAAGGAAATTAGACTCTTAAGTAAAAACAATTTTTAAAAATTTCCTGACACTATAAATTAAAAGCACACATAATATGAGCAACTTCATATGAGACTGTTCAAGATAATAAAAGTTTCACATATTAATAATGAAATATAATCTCTTAGTGCATGAGCTTGACTTTTATTCTCTTTACTCAGAAACTTACATACAAGGGGCTTCAAATTAATTTCTGTTTAGGGCAGAATTGTAAAATCCAATTTCAATATGGTTTTATAAGTGCATCCTGGCTCATAAAAAATATAGTATGAATTTAATATAATGTCTAAGAAAAGAAAGAGATAAAATAAGCCAACAATGTTTAAATAAAGAGTGGATTAGCACTCTTCTTAGTTTTCAAAGTCACTAAAATAGCAATAGCTTTTAAAAAGAAGAATATCAAATCATATTCCTAAATATAAGTATGGCAATCACTTCTCAAAAAGCTCCATGATTCATCATGTTCAAGTACATAAATTAACTTGAGAATTTACACAGTCAAAAATTAGTGACTTAACAAGTTAAAGTAAAAAGTCAATTAAAAAAAATAAAAAGCAAGTTCTAATTAAAATTCTTTTTGGAGATTGACTTCTACATAGTTTCTTCAATAAATTTTGCTATAGGTTTTATGAATGAATTAAAGGATGACTGAATAAAGCATGTCAAACAAAAACATTTGAGAATTTTCTGCTTATCTTAGAGAAACTTATACTGACCAACCTCATCTGTATAAGATGCATGTCATTTTTTTGTTATATTATATATGATAATTCTTTTAAAATCACAATTAAACATGGTGACATAGCCAGGAATTAAAAATATGCACAGTAACTTCTAAAAATTTAGTGACTTAAAATCACAGGTATGAGTTGTATGTAAAAATTAAGTGGAAAACACTGATCTGTACTTTGAAAATGCTACCTTTATAGCTTTTTATGTAAAATTTTCTCTGGAAAATATTAATATGGACTTTTCATTAGCCAATATGTCAAAAGGATAGATATTAATCATTTTTAAAATGAAAAAATCACTAGAAATAGAGATTTATATTTAATTTTCTTATGCTATACTCTGGTTTTAAAAATAGATTAAAAAGCCATGACACACACTTTTTAAAAAAAATCTTCACCCAAGGACATGCTTAGAGGGAGCGCGGAGAGAGACAAAGAGAAAGAGAAACATGGATGTGAGATAGGCTGTTGTCTTTCTTTCATGCCTTGACTAGGCAACCTTTCATTGCACAGGGTGATGCTCATTATATACAGGACAAATAGTCTATTCTGATTGTATATATATCTTGATTATATTTTTTATGCAGTATTGCCCCTTAAGATCAAAGTACGTCTTTAACAAATTTCTAAATACTCATTTATCAGAACTATCTAATGCTTTCAGACCAACCCTGAGCAAAGGCTCTGTGTATCCCTCAAGATTAAACACACACACACACACACACACACACACACACACAGAGCAGATTGTTTACTAGCAAAGAATGACGCAGGTTACAATTTGATCCAGAGTTACATGAATGTTTGAGAACAAAGCCTTCATAATTCTTTCAGATGGAAATACCTGTAGGCCATCTTATTTGACTGATATCAACTTTGATGTACTATGCCCACTAAAAAAAAAACATTTATTCTCCTTTGCTTTTACTAAAATAATCAATACCATAAACCACTGGTTCATATATTTCAAGAGGTAGAGAATTCCCTGTGGCTTTAAAAATAAGTTTGAATACATTTTTCTTAATAATGTCTAACTTGAAGGTATATGTATCCTTCAAGTTAGGTACAATAAGCAAGCAGAGGTATACTTTGAAATAAGAGTGATCATAGAGATATAGTATTTGATATGCTTGGAGAGGGCTATGATAGAAGAAAAGTAACTGAAATGTTATATTAATATAATGAAAGAAGACAGTTGAGAAATATATTCTAATAAAATATTTTATTGGCTTTCCTCAAAGGTGTACAGCTTATATGTGGTTATAGATTTTATCCTTAACTAGCTTTATTTCCCATGCAGTAAAAGTATTTTTTAAATTACTTTTCATATTTTATAGTTTTAAGAAAATTTATACTATGTTTCAAGTTTCCCAGTGTAATTGCAACACAGATATTATTTCGGGATAAGAAAACTAAAACTCAGAGAGTATAACTTTGAAAGGAGGGTACTTAATTAGTGATAGAGCAAGATGTCTAATCTTACTCTCATTAATTAAAAGCCTTTTATGTTATGCTGCCTTTTAAGAAGATATTTCAGTGAATATGTTTATGAAATTAATAGCATTCATCAATAAGGATGGAATTGAGCAAATTAAATAGAGAAGGAAAGAAGGAGGGGAAGGAAGGAAAGAATCAAGGGAGGGAGGGAGGGAGAGAGAGAGAGGGAGGGAGGGAGGGAAGGAGGAAGGAAGGAAGGAAGGAAGGAAGGAAGGAAGGAAGGAAGGAAGGAAGGAAGGAAGGAAGGAAGGAAGGAGGGAAGGAAACTTTAAAAAGAGAGAAATGCTGGTAACTACATATCTTGTCTAATAATTAAAAAATATTTCAGGAACTTCCTAGGAGCTGAAAACAAAACATAGCTAGGGATCTGTGATGGTGAGACACAAAAATAAAACATAGATTTGGTTGCCTAATCTTCTATAATAATAAAAGCGTAATATGCTAATTAGACTGGACAGCCAAAAGATCTTCTGGACATCATTCTGGATGTCCTTCTGGACGAAGCCTCTGCAGCAGGGGCTGAGGCAGAGGTGGTTAGGGGCCATCAGAAAGGCAGGCAAGTGGTTAGGGGAGATCAGGCAGGCAGGCGAGTGGTTAGGGGCAATCAAGTAGGCAGGCAGAGGGGTTAGAGGTGATCAGGCAGGCAGGCAGGCCAGCGGTTAGTAGCCTGCACTTAGGAGAAAGGGAGAAGGAGAGAAAGATAGAAACATCATCTAGAAAGAGAGAATCATTGATTGGATGCCTCCTGCATACTGCACACTGGGGATGGAGACCACAACCCGGGCATATGGTCTGACCAGGAATCGAATCGTGACCTTCTGGAACCACTGAGCAACACTGGCCAGGCCAGAATTTTTCTTTTTTAATCATCAAACTGTTCTTGTGTCTTCAAAGTAAAAAACCAACACTCTCTATTATTAATGGTAAAATTCAAGCTTGCTAAACAAAATTAGAATTTTGAAAAACCTGTACCTTCCAGGATGGCTATACAATACTTAGATTTTTCTAATGAAATTGATGCCAGTATTAACAAATGTGATTTTTGCTATTGGGTAATTTTAAGGGCCTAATTACATCCCCTCCAAATTGATATTTTGAACTCCTAGACCCCATTAACTCAGAATATGACAATGTATGGAGATAGGATCTTTAAAGAGGTAAAGTTAAATCAGGTCAGTAGGAAGGACCCCACCCCAGCATCTGATGTCCTTATGAAATGAGAGTAGGACACAAACACACACAGAAAGGAAAGGAAATGTGCAGAAATAGGAAGACAGCCATCTCAAAGCCGAGAGAGGTCTCAGAAGAAAGCTTTCCGGCCTTTATTTTGATCTTGGACTTCTAGCCTCCAGGATTGTGAGAAAATAAATTTCTGTTATTTAAGCCACACAGTTAAGCTTTACTTTGTTATGGCAGCCCTAGCAAACTAATCCAATAATTTAATGTGTCAACATTTGGGAGATCTGAAAATCTCAGTGAATCAATATTTTCCAATAAAACCCACTTACATTGCAAGATAGGTCAGTAGATTTTAATATAACAGAGTATGAAATATTTATGATATTGCTTCAGTTTAGTTTCCCTCTAGCATGCAGTTAACTCTAGCTAGATTGTGGCTGTTTAGGAACTGTTCAGTGTTTGTGTGGCATCAAGAAAAGAACATCTACCCATTACAAAGCGGTTCATACATCGTATCCTTTTCCAACTATGCCTCCATGTGAGGGCAGATTTTCCTCGTAGACCTCCAAGAAATAAGACATATCACATACCACAGCAGATTGTCTTTTTAAAATTGTTTTAGAAATATAGTTACTGTATAGCAAATACTATTTGTTAATATTTATTTAACCAGTTTATTATTTCAAATGAATTAAATAAATATCATACTTTCTCAACTTTATGATATTTCAACAGCTATAATCCACATAAACACAATTCTTTAGTGCTCAGTAATTTTTAATACTGAAAAACAGTTCTTAAGACCAAAAAGTTCCAGAACTGCTGATTGGAGAAAAAAATAATAATACTTAGCATTAACTATCCCCATGTGGAATTTGTATTAATATGCCAGCCACTTGTTAAGAATTTTGCATTTGCTTTCTCAGTATATAAATACAAATATTTACAAAGTTCACATACTTATCTCTCTTGAGAGATGAGGATTTTGAAGTTCTATATGATTTCATAATTAAAAACAAAATTTAAAACCCATATGTGTCCCATTTGAAAAACCCAGATTGTAGGATTCCAAAGCTGAGACTGCCTAGCATGTTAGAGAAAACAATCATTTAATAAACAAAGAATACTTTAAAGGAGTTATTCTGGCAATAACTAATCAGGTGGGGATTTCTGCAGAAGATTTAGAAACCAGTAGCCACTGAGTCTCTGATCTCTAAGGTGATTATCCATCTTTGGGCCAAGTAGTTTTGGTGAAGTATATAGTGTATGATGCTTTTCAGTATGCTTCACCAAATATTTCACTTTACTCTAGGAAAGTATATCTATCATCTGTAATTCTCAAAGGAGTGTTAAGTAGATTCAAGTAGACAGTAGGAATAAACATTTCTCCTTCTTAGCAGTGGAATTGCCTAGACCAGCTGTGGGCAAACTACAGCCCGCGGGCTGGATCCGGCCCATTTGAAATGAATAAAACTAAAAAAAAAAAAAAAAAAAAGACCGTACCCTTTTATGTAATGATGTTTACTTTGAATTTATATTAGTTCACACAAACACTCCATCCATGCTTTTGTTCCGGCCCTCCGGTCCAGTTTAAGAACACATTGTGGCCCCCTCGAGTCAAAAAGTTTGCCCACCCCTGGCCTAGATCCTCTTTTGTTGCCTAATTCCACTCTTACACTAAATAGCACCAAATATACCCATATTTGACAGATTTTTTTCAGGATTATTCAAGTTTATATGAATCTTATAAAAAGTTTATATGAAGGGGATTCTGAATAAAAGGATAATATAACTATTAGAGGTGATGAGTGATTATTTATATGTCTCAAAAATTTTTAACTATTATTAACTAGAGGCCCTCAGCCCAGCCTGCACCCTCTTCAATCTGGGACCCCTCAAGGGATGTCCAACTGCCTGTTTAGGCCCAATCCCACCAGCAGTCAGACATCCCTCTCACAATCTGGGACTGCTGGCTCCCAACCACTCGCCTGCCTGCCTGCCTGATCACCCCCTAACCAGTTCCCTGCCAGCCTGATCGACGCCTAACTGCTCCCCTGCCGGCCCAATGGCCCCCAACGGCCCTCCCTTGCTGGCCCAGTCACCTCTAACTGCCCTCCCTTGCCAGCCTGGTCACCCCCAACTGCCCTTCCCTGCTGGCCTGATCTGATCGCCCACCACTGCCCTCCCCTGCTGGCCATCTTGTGTCCACATGGGGGTGGCCATCTTATGTGTTGGAGTGATGGTCAATTTGCATATTATCTCTTTATTAGATAGGATGGTATTTAACTTATCTTCTAGTTTTCTACTTATCTTCCAACAGAAGATAGCTATGTTGTAAAATGTCCATCATATCAATTTGGCCAAGGAAAGGTGAAAGCAAAGTGCCTAAATAATAATTCATAAATTCTGAAAAGTTGAGGATCATTAAAAAGTGTGTCAGTGTATTTCTGACATTTCTTGTATTCAATCAGCTTGTTTCTTCAGTTTCATGAATCCGTGCAAACAATATTTTTCACTAGAAACTTATGACTTTACTTATTGTCCTCTATGCTAAGTACCTCTGAAGTGAAATAAAGTGTTGAGTAGAAAGTTGATTTAAATTTGATTTATATTGTTTATTTACAATTTCAATATCTTCCTTGATCTGGAAGGCTTTTAAAAGAAGTTTTAGTGTAAGTATTAACAGGAAAAAATGTATAAAACTTCTTAATTTCTAAAATTATTTTTAAAACAATTGTGCTCTATGCCACAAAGAACTGCAAAATAATCTACCAGATCTTGCAACATAAAATTGTTATATAATTTTGCTATAAAACAATATCATAAGATTTTTAGGTACAAAGCAATGATGGTCATCCAATATTGAAATTAAAACCACTGCTTTTTTGAGGAGAAAAAATAATGTGAGAGTGGAAAATAGTAAAGAATGAAAATTGTTCATACTAAAATTCTATTTGTATTGGAGACCCTTCAAAAGGATATTGTATGAGGGAATGTTTCTGTATTTTTAAAACTAAAATATCAGTTAAAATAATATATAAATCAATCCAAATTATAATACTCTATTCTAGAAGTCTGCAAATGTGATTGTACTATCACACTAACTTTAACTTTTATCGATTTGACAAAATCTATACAAATACTTTACCATGAAATTGATTAAAAATTCAATCATAATGTATATTTTATTGTTATCAGATTTAAAATCTAACACATACTATTTGGGTATGAAAGCTAATTTTTCTATTCAGATAACTATAATCATGTGCATTTAAAAAAATCTTACTTTTTAAATAGGTAACAAACAATCCATCTACCATAGTTTTATTAAATTCTTAAGTTACTAGAAGTATTACATACCCATAATTCATCTACCTGTATGTTGGATGACAAGGTTTTGAATTGATTGAAGGTTATATCTGTGGCATGGGACGATGCTCCAACCAAATGAGCCATCTGGCCAGAGCTACTTTCTATTTCTTATCATATAAAATTGGAAACAATCAGTTAGACATCATTAATAAACTCTACAATGGGCATTTCCATTTTTTTTCAAAAATTAAACATAGTATATGTGTCATTATAAAAATCATGGCACCTCAACTAAACAAGTTGTTGTACAACTATAGTTTTCTTTACCCTGGAGAGAATGACCACAGAGCCATGGAAATTAATAGGGAGTTTTGTTCTTTTCAGATATTTCTTTCATTTCTCAAACCTATAATGTAGAAGATGGCAGAGTTTATAATATATTAGCAGTTAGGAATCTCTTATCCTTTAATTAAAAGAAGAAATTGTGTTTTCATGTTCTGTGTCACCAGATAAGATTAATAGACTATGCTTTTACAGGATGCTGCAATTTCATTTCATTGGTAATATTAAAGCATTTTTCTTTGGGAGTTCATCTATACTTTGTTTTACAGGTAAACCTCTAAAATTTTATTCTGTAATGTTAAGTATGACATTTTTACATTGAAATTTTTTATAAATTATTTTAAAGAGTGAATAAATTTTTCTTACAGATGTATTGTTCATTATTATTCAATATAATATATTCACCATCTGCTTAGATGACTTAATACCAGTTACAAAGTCTGTAATGAGCTTGACCTCTCACATTTTGTGACCCTGACAAAGTTTGAATTGAAATTTCAGCAGAACAATGGTTCTTTGATTGATCTGAATTCTAACTTTTCTATGGCTATTCATACTATTAATTTAATAAACTCTAGAAATTTGCTTTCATGAGTGTATATATTTTAAGGACAAAAATACTTCTATATTTTCAACTTTTATCCTGTATAGCATCTCTTTTGAAAATGAAAAATACATTACTTAGAATTTATAATACAAGTTACAAATCAGATTACCAAAATCTTAATGGCCCGAAAATATAACTGTATATTCCTAATAGCATAATATAATTTGAAAACCCTCTTAACTTTGAAGAGTTTGGAACCCAATTTTTAGATGCTCTTTTATAGTGTGTTAATATTTATGGTGCTCCTGTGAGGTCCATAAAATAGAAGTAAGTTATTACAAAATGAAGAAAACATACAACCCCTGCTCTCAATGTGCTTACAATTTTGCAAAAGCCAGATGATACAAGAAATCATGAAAATGAATAACTTCATGGAGAGCTAGGTCCCAGTGGGATTTAGTTTATAAAAATTCTGATATAAAGAGTGTCAGAAAAAGAATTAGGAAAAAAACTTTTCATGGCTCTACCAAGTATCTGAATTGTAGTGTTTTTTTTTAAATGTGTCAGATATTTAGTGAATGTTACTGCTTTTCCATCTATATATTGTAGGTAATACATCTATCTATTTTCTTCAAAATCTCAAGGCAAAGGTAATTTCTGCAGTCCGTATTAATTTAGGCTTTGTTAAATTGGCCATCGATAATCGCCTGTAAAACCTGCTTATCTCAATAGATGGTTAGAGACCCTTCTCCGCTCTCCAGCTGCCCTCCCAGTGTGATTTAAAACAAAGGACTGGTGGTTCGTGGGGACATTTATAGAACGAGTGATAAGAAGAGTGATTTTCCAAATAGAAGCAAAAGATTTCAGATATGGGGGTATGTTAAACCTGGGGGAGGGAGGAGGATAATATTTGTGATAACAGATACCAGGTTAGCTCAGGTAAGAGGTAACATTTTACTAAAGGTCTGTTTCATGACCCAAAGAAGGTAAAATAAAACCAAACACCTGGAAATAGCTTTGGCTAGTTATACCAGAAATTTTCAGTGGAAGAGAGAAAAGATAAAGGAAAGACAGTCTTACTCTGGTTGAAAAGAAATGAATAAATTTGAGATAACACAAATAATTAGTAAATAAATAAGTATATGCATGTATAATTTTATTTATGTATATTTTTTCAGAGAGAGAGATAGTATTCACAGTTGGGAAATTTTACCCAGAGATGGCTTCTTTGTTTGTTCTGAGCTTACTTATCAATATTTAAAATGTCTATTTGTGTTAATTTATTTAATTTTGTCTCTCTTAGTGTACTATAAAATTATTGAGCCAGGGGATTAAGTCATATTTATCTTTGTATCTTTCTCCTAAATTAAATTTTAAAATGTCCTTCCCTGTTCTCATTTCTCAAACTGAAGAAGAATAAACAAGGCCAACTGCCAAGTCCATCTTACCAAGGGCTTTCTTAAAAATAAGTTTAAAATGGAAACAGACCTTTAAAAGGTGAAATGTCTTTATCCCATTTATTGCATTATAATGTCTACAGCCTGTCAAGCAGAGGTTGGATATCAAAACTCATGTTACTGAGCAAAGATTATGTAAACAAGTCTTTATTTAGTTAAACTTTATTTCATCTAAAGAATTTTATATGTCTTCAGAGGATCAAAAATATAGAACATAAGACTATAGAATGTTTTGTTGATGTGTTGTTGAAAATTTCTTAGTTGTGAATCTCAAAGCAAACAGAAAAATTATTTTACCAGTCCATCCCAATATTTTTTCTAACTATGGAACTATACCATAAATAATTATATGAATCAAAATATCAATCAGTAATATTTCACCAATAAGTGTTTTATTTATGTATCTAACTCCATATAAAATGGCAATCGGGAAGTTAGGGTTAAATTAGGATGCTATTTTGATTCATATTAAAATCCTCAGTACACAAGCGGACTTAATATATACCTTGATTTAGTTGGTACTACACTGAAGATATTGTGTTAGTATCTGGTGTGTAGAAAAATGACATGCAAATTCTTGTCTTCAAAGGGTTTCCAATGCTACTAGACCCAACATCTCTTCCAAGTGACAAATAGCATTAAATCCTCTTGTTACTAATAAATGAAATTAGACAAAAAGTATTATACACTAATGTGTATAATTTAAAAATAATTACCATGATGTCTCAACTACAATATAAAGACAACTAAAAAAATAGTTTATAATTAAAACGATGCGTTTAAGTATATAAATGTTTAATTACTAATAAATTAGATGACATAATGAAGTAACCAATGGAAAACTGTGAAGTTTCTTCAAAAAATTAAAAATAGAATTGCCTTATGACTCTTGATTCCATTTCTGGGAATATTAACAAAACAAAAAAAACCCTGAAACACTAACTCAAAAGTATAGATGCACCCTGTGTTCATTGCAGTGTTTTTACAATGGCCAAGATTTGGAAGCAGCCCAAGTGCCCATCAGTAGATAAGTGGATAAAAAAGCTGTGGTACATTTACACAATACAATATTACTTGGCCATAAAAAATAAGGAAATCTTGACAAAATGTATAGAACTCATAAAAGGGTACTATGATAAGTGAAATAAGCTAGTCAGGGAAAGACAAATACTATATTATTTCACTTAAGAAGAAAATAGAAACAGACTTACAGATACAGAGAACAGACAGATAGCTGTCAGAGGGAAGGGGAGGCAGGGGGCTGGATGAAAAAGGTGAATGGATTAAGCAGCACAAATTGGTAGTTGCATAATAGAGATGGAGAATGGATGGAGAATATAGTCAATAATGTAGAGATAACAGGGTATGGGGCCAGGTGGGTACTTGGAGCAGTGGGGGTCCGCTCTGTAGAGTGCATGGTTTTCCAGCCACTTTTCTGCATACCTGAAACTGGTGTGGAATAGTATTAAATGTAAACTGTGGTTGAAAAATAAATTTTAAAAAATTCTTAATGAAAAGAAAAAAAATCCTAAAAGAGTGGTAAGTTAAAACCAGACTTGCTTGTACATGGAAGATAAAGAAAATTCATCTTAGTTTAAAAAGGAATATCACATCAATACAAATTGCCAGCTGTCATAGAGACAATAAAATAACCAGTATTCTCAGAAACAAGATCCAATTTAGAAATATAGTGTCAAAATAATCATCTACCTTATGGCATTTGATAGGATGGACTATCCAATATTAAGTATATTCCTATGTATGCCTCCTGTCAAAGCATTAATTTTATCTCTAGTGCCTAAAAATACCTTTAACATGTTATATTTCATCGGTAATTTGAACTAGGGAATGGATTAGAAAAAGAAAAGTAATATTGGATATGTATTGTATAACAATAGGGGTAGTATCAGAATACTGCTGAAAATTTTCAGGTAATCCAAATAGACATCTTTTCAATTTATAATCATGGTGTTACAAAAATATTTTTATGCAATATTATGAAATACTTCTAAAATTATCTTTACAAAATTAGGTTAGATCTGATTTAGTGTATTATTAGTTTAACCATATTTCCTCTAAGTCCAATGACAGTTGCTTCAAGTCTCCTCTGTTACACATTTGTGGTAGATTATCCTGATTTGGCAGTGACTGTCCTACTGTATTCAATCTCCCTTTCTACTCACTGAAGGATATTAAGCATCCCTGGCTCTGGCTCTAATGGATATTGATTGCACTTCCTCAAACATTTTGCTTCTAAGAATTTCCAGAATGCCCTTTAAAGGGCCCACTCTAAAAGGAAGTATGTGCATGGTTCATAATCACTGATACGAATTTTCTCTATCCCTCAGGTGTTTAGCATGAAAAAGAGTTTAAAAATTAGTGGTGTGGGGTGTCAAAGGGACCAAACAGAGTTCTATGAACCTTGAATATTAAAGGAGTAAATAGATTAAGTGAGTCCTTTAAATTACGTTAAGCAGGAATAGTCAAAGAGTTAGGAAGTGTATAATGGAATAGTGTTTTACCATTTCAGTGATTTTTGAATTTTAATGGGAAACTGAAAAATCTAAATAGAAGAAAATAAATTAATAAATATGCCATTGTGGTAGACTGGAAGAGAAGGGAAAAACATTGTTTTGAGACCCAGAGTTTTTTGTCACTGTATGGATACTTTGAAATAAGCTTTGTTAAAATCTCCTGGATATGGATACAGCAACATAAATTTTGAATTTTTTATTTAAAATTTTATTAAGAGAACACTATAAATCTACAATTATTGGCATCAAATAGATATACTATTAAAATATAGGTTACACACCACAAACTGTCATCTAATGTACTCTGTCATTATAAAGACATGTATGTCACAATGCAATATTTGAAATTTATCTGTCTAGGATATTTTAACTTAATAAACAATGAATCAATATCAATCATAATTATATTAAACTAGAGGCCCGGTGCATGAATTTGTGCACGGGTTGGGGCCAGCCAGCCCACCTGATTGGGGGCCAATGGGGCTAGCCGGTCAGCTGGGGAGGGGCCGTGGGAGGTTGGCCAGACAGCCCTGCCCCCATTGGACCAGTTGGCCGGCTGCAGTGTGCATCATAGGGACTGGTCATTCTGGTCATTCTGGTTGTTCCAGTCAGTCTGGTCGCTTGGCTTTTATATATAGACTAGAGGCCCAATGCATGAAATTCATGCACAGGGGATGGGTCTCTCAGTCTGTCCTGCACCCTCTCCAATCTGGGAGCCCTCAGGGGAGACCTCTCCAATCCTGGAGCCCTGATGGCATAGGCCCACTCCCCGTGATTCTCTGCTCTCTGCGGGGCCTGGTCACTCCGCACCCGCTGCCCAGAGGCTCTCCACAGCCCAGAGGCCCTCTGCAGCCAGGGTGGGATGCTTGCCTCATCACCATGGCGACGAAGCAAGCATTCCGCCCGTACACTGCCCACTCTCAGCGGCCACCCCTTCCCCCAGGACTGGGGGACTCCAGCGGGGCTGAGGGGACTGGGCGCCGCCATCTTGTGGCTATGGGTGCCACCATCTCTGATGGAGTGATGGGTAATTTGCATATTACCCTTTTATTAGATAGGATACTTACCTGAAATAGTTTGTGTGTGTTTTTCAATCCTCTAAAATACTATGGAGACCAATACATTTATTTCATCCATCAAGATTTATTTTTGGTTTCTGTCTCTTCAATTAAGGTAAATAATCTTCAAAGTTAAAGAATAGAACAAATGTACTTACTGACCTAAGGTCAAAGTTAGAATCCTAATAACTATTTTAAGGACAGGAAGTTTTCACTGGCTAAATTCTTACTCAAGAAAGTGAGAGAAAATGCTAATTCCTAATGCCAACATTCTCCTCTTTATAAAAATTAGCATGCCTGCCTGCACCTGCACCCCTGTGATCACATGTATGGAAGGGAGCAATTTTCAAGGAAAAGAAAAAATTTACGAGGAGGTAGTAGTTGAAAAGAGGGCCAACAACTAAGGCGCCCACAATGAGGCTTACTGGTATAAAAACAGAAAGAAATAAAAGGTACATAATTATCTTCCAAATATATCTTTTTAAAACAATACAGTACAAATCAGTATCAGATTAGGACAACCTGGAAAAAGACAAAAAAACGGATTCATCAAATTTTCAAAGAATGAGTTAGAAACAATAGCTTATAGGTTAGTTGTCAAAATTGGGAATAAGCATATCTTAAATAACATAGCAGTAAAAATAACATGATTAAAGGTAATGCATGTAAACATTCATCCTGCTGACAAGATTAGAGGTGAAGACAAATGAATATAGTATTACTAGTCAATACCATAAGACTGGAGGAAAATTCAGAACTGGCATTTGGACCTTGCAAGAAAAAGGGCTGTAATTGTCAATGCCTGCTACAGGGGCTGGTAGAGGGCAATGATAGTAGCATGCTATGTTTTTTCATTCCTGATTTCAAGTTATAGGATATGTAAAGTTTAGCTTAACAGTAAATAATAAAAACCCCTGAAAAAAACAAATATACAAGCAAAAATAAGAACTACAACAGCTGAAATAATTTTAACCACAAACAGTGAAAGTTAACAGCTCGATGGGACACACAAAATAAATAAAATCTTGGCTTTCATTAATAGAAATATATTTCTAGAGTGTATTTCAATTGTTTTATCTGTATTTCAGCTGTTTCACTGTGTACTCTGTATTTTGAAGGAAATAGAGTTGTGACTGTAATAAGTATTCTTTTGTGAAATAGTTTCTGTCCTGTTATTGTCGGTGTGTTTATATTGGGAAAGTGAGGACTTAGCAGCTCAAAATAGCAACCTTCAAGTATTAAGGACCAAAGGATGAGGCGACTTTGTATGCTTACAAGAGCAGAACTAGCGTTAATGGATGAAGGGTAAGAAGTAGAGTTTGAATATGTTATCATTATACTTTTATTGAGAAACCACAATATGTGAGGACAAAATATTTGATGAATATGAGGTCAACTGTTCACAATAACTTGAGATTCCTTGGAAGAAGTGAGGTCCCTGCTCCATTCAACAGATATCATATGACCTTTTTCAGAGAATTTCTCTATTAAATAGAAGCTGGTTTTTAAGATAGATACCATATCTAAAATTAAATTATTTTAAAGATCTACTTATTAAATACAATGTATATTATGTAATATATAACATAAATATAATATTTAAATGTTATATAAATATATAAATTTATAAATATATATAAATTTATAAATATATATATATATATATATATATATATATATATATATATATATCTTAGAGGCCCGGTGCACCCTCTTCAATCCGGGACCACTCAGGGAATGTCCAACTGCTGGTTTAGGCCTGATCCCAAGGAACGAGCCTAAACCGTCAGTCAGACAACCCTCTCACAATCCTGGACTGCTGGCTCCTAAGTGCTCACCTGCCTGCCTGCCTGGTTGCCCCTAACTGCCACCCCCTGCCGGCCTGATCACCCCTAGCTTCCCCCCCTGCCAGCCTGGTAGCCCTTAACTGCCCCCCGCTGCCAACCAGGTTGCCCCCAACTGCTCCCTTCCTGCCGGCCTGGTTGTCCCTAACTATCCCCTACTGGTTTGGTTGCCCCATGCAGCCTTCTTGTTCAATCATTTGTCCCTCACTAACCCCCCTGCTGGCCTGGTCATAGGCAGCCATCTTGTGAGGGTGTGAGGGTTAATTTGCATATTATATAGAATGATACATGTGTATGAAATACTGTGGTGTTTTAGGTGCTTTAAAACAAAAAATATGTAGGGACATGGCTTTAAATTTCACCAATATTTTTAAAAATAAGTTTATATGCAATATTATAATAGGTTCAGGTATGCAACATAGTGATTCAACATTTGTATACCTTAATACCTTACTAAGTGATCACCACCGTAAGTTTAGTATCATCTCTCACTAGACATAGTTATTACGATAGTATTGACTGTATTCCCTAGCTGTAAATTATATCACTATGACTTATTTTATAATTGGAAGTTTGCACTTCTTAATCCCCTCCTTCTCTTCTGCCCATCTCTCCACTGCCTTTCACTTTGGTAACAGTTTGTTCTCTGTGTCTCAGAGTTTGCTTGTTTGTTGTTGTTGTTGTTGTTTTTTAGTTTCCACATATAAGTGGAACCATACAGTATTTGGCTTTCTAACTGATTTTAATTAGCCTAATACCCTCTAGATCCATCCATGCTGTCACAAATGCAAGATTTCATTCTTTTTATGGCTGAGTAATATTACAGTTATATATGTAAAATTTATTTACCTGTTTATCAATGGACACTTAGTTTGTATCCATATCTTGGCTATTGTAAGTAATGCTGCAGTTTGCATCCATATCTTGGCTATTGTAAATAATTTAAAAATATATATTTTCAAATTAGTGTTTTTGTTGGATAAGTAACCAGAGGTGGAATTCTAGGTCATATGTTTGTTCTATTTTTATTTAGTAACCTCCATACTGGTTTCCACACTGGCTGCTGTAGTTTACAATTCTGGCAACAGTGTACATGAGTACCATATTCTCCACATTGCGTATATATATATTTTAGCCAGTCAGTGAGGTGGTATCTCATTATGGTTTGGATTTGTATTTTCCTGATGATTACTGATGTTGAGCTTCTTCTCACATGTCTCTTGGTCATCTTGTGTCTTCTTTGGAGACATGTTTATTCAGGGCCTTTGATCCTTTTGAATTGGATTATATAGGGGTTTTTTTATATCGAATGCTTTGAGTTCTTCATATATTTTAGATATTAACCCCTTATTGGAGTATCATTTGCAAATATCTTCTCCCATTCAGTAGGTTGCTTTTTCATTTTGTTGTTGGTTTCTTTCTGCTGTGCAAAGGCTTTTTAGTTTGATATAGTCCCATTTGTTTACTTTATTGCTATTGCCAAAGAAGATATATATAAAAAAAATGTCTAAGATTGATTACTGCCTATGTTTTCTTCTAGGAATGTTATGGTTTATGGTCTTATGTTTAAGTCTTTAATCTATTTGTACTTTATTTTCATATATAGTGCATGAAAGTGATCTAATTTTAATTTTTTCACATGTATCTCTCCAGTTTTCCCAACATCAATTATTGAAGAAACTGTCTTTTCCCCACTGTGTATTCTTGCCTCCTTTATTGTAGATTATGGTGTTGCAGCTCTGAAATCCCTAAATTCTTATGTTTGTATAAAATATTTCACCTGACTTTTAGTGGATTCTACATATCATATTCATAGTAGACATATTTTCTTGGCTTCATTTCCAAAAACATCGTGAAGAATGAGATGGATCTAACATTACCAAAAATAAAAATAAAAAAGTAGCTACTTAATAGTATCTGAAAAAAAATTAAGCTTCTAGGGTTTTACTGCCCAAGAACAAATGTGGAAAACAAAATTTAAGACAGCTCCACATAATAAATATCTGGATAATCCAGGCAAAAGTGACTGTGGATTTATTTGGGAGTTTTTGGCCTGAAACACCATCTCAATCCTCTTCCTTACTTAGACTGTCAAAATAGAGTTTGTGGTTTATCTGCACAATGCCAAGCCACTTTTTAGATAGCAACTATGAGCTCCAATAAAATGTCAGCTAAACTGGTTGTTTGACTGATTTTAACCTATGTTGGAATAAAACAATCAGTTCAATTCTACTTGAATTATAATAAAAGACCAACTTTTGCTAAAAGAAAAATCATTAAAGTGGGATAAAATTGTCATTAAAATTGCATATTTGAACTCATTTTTACTACTTTGCTAACTTTGTAATTCAGTTACATATTTTAAACCAAAACAATTTGGAAATTAATCTTTCCAGTCCAATTACAAATGGAATGTATAATATGTAATTGCCATATTTGGAATTGAAATTTATAGTTATCCAACTTTACCACTAATATTTTTATTTACATTTTATTTTATTCATTGATCCCACTATGTTAGGCAATAGAAATAAATATAAGAATGTCATATTTCTATCTTTGAGGAATTAATAGTTTTGCATAACTGTTAATTTTGGAAAAAATATTTTATATAAATGTGACACATCTTTAAAAATCTTCCATTTTTAAATTTAATCAGGCTATCACCACCACTACCTGCAAAGTGTCCAGAATTATGGTTTGTTTCTTTCTCCCTTGAGTTAACAGCTCTCAGCTTTACTACATCCTTGGCCTCTCCACTCGTGTGATATGTAACACTTGTTCTTTTCTATAGTCCGAGAGTCGAGGGCGAAATGGAATAAGTTGTATGTACATATTTTTCTATTGAGTTCACATAAAGAGAGAGCCGGAATATGCAGATTTACAAATTGTGTGGAGCATGATTGCCAAGCAACAACATCCTCTAAGCCTTTGGGGAGTTAAACACTATAGAAACATAGATTCCAGATACATTGTAATCCGTCTCTACTGCAACAGCCAATTCAGAAAATGTTGGTATGTATTATGTTAACAACATTAATCTTCACAGTTTTTTCTGTAATGAAATTCCAAAGCTGGAGGGAAACTAAAGGGCACTAGTTAACAGTTTAAACCAACCATGGCAATGTCTTTTCATATAGTTTTCTAACACTTTGGGGTGTTCAAGTTCACAGGATTGACTTTTCATTGACTAGAAATTTTATTTAACTTAATCATTAATTAAAATTTATTTCCTATTTTAAGTGTAGTTCTTGCCTTTCATTTGCTAACATCTATATTTCTAAAAATAAATCTATGTAAGGATTCTTAGACATTTATTTCTTTTCTGACTTTTATTTGTATTGAGCATGAAGATTCCTTAATACTTGGCTGGAAATAATAATAACTAAGACTGACTCTACTACACATTTTCCATTACAATGTTAAGAAAATGATTTAATATTGCTATATTTCAGTTTCATTTATAAAAGGAAGGTAATACAACTGACCTGACTTTCATAATCTAAGAGCATTTGAGGCCCAGTGCCAAAAATTCGTGCATGGGGGTGGGGTGTGTGTGTCCCTCAGCCCAGTCTGCACCCTCTCCAATCTGGGATCCCTCTCACAATCCAGGACTGCTGGCTCCCAACCACTTACCTGCCTGCATGCCTGATTGCCCCTAATCTCTCTGCCTGCCAGCCCAATCACCCACTAACCACTCCCCTGCCAGCCTGATCGACACCTAGCTGCTCCCCTGCTGGCCCCATTGACCCCAACTGCCCTCCCCTGCAGGCCTGGTCCCTCACAACTGTCCTCCCCTGCCAGCCATCTTGTGTCCACATGAGGGTGGCCATCTTGTGTGTTGGAGTGATGGTCAATTTGCATATTACCTCTTTATTAGATAGGATTTATTATATTTGCTTTTAATTACAGAAAGTTTCTTCTAATTACATAATGTTTTTCTGTTAAAATTCTCTAGAAAGATGACTATTCAACATCCTGAGGATAAGCCCTTAGGTGCTTGAAGAGGATTTATAATCATTTCTTAGTCTTTTCTTCTTTATAATAATTGATGTAAACTCTTTCAATATTTTCTAGTTTAAACAGTGTTCTATTATTCTGGTATTCTGGAAAGGTAATAGCCTTTTGGAAATGTGAAAACTCTTCTATCAAATTTATGATCTAATCAAACAGCTTAGTTTTTGTTCAAGGATATCTTTTTTTAAAATGTATTTTTATTGATTTCAGAGGGGAAGGGAGAGGGAAAGAGATACAGAAACATCAATGATGAAAGAGAATCATTGATTGGCTGCCTCCTGCACGCCCCCATGGTCAATCAAGCCTGCAACCGGGCATGTGCCCTTGACTGAATCGAACTCACCACTCTTCAGTCTGCAGGCCAACAATCTATCCACTGAGCCACACCAGCTAGGGCAAGGATATCTTAAAGACATTAGCTGAAGCATTTCTTCACTCCATGTCATGTAATCTTCTCCCTTCATTTTTGTCCGATCTCTATTCCCCTCCTTCAGATCCCCACCATAAGTTAGAATGTACAAAACCAGCCCTGTTGAATTGGTTGGCTGGCTCCGAATAGCTCAGTGGTTCTCAACCTTGGCTGCACATTAGAATCACCTGGGAATCTTTTTTAAAAAGAAATCAGGATTTTAAAGATTCCCAGGTGATTCTAATGTGCAGCCAAGGTTGAGAACCACTGGAATAGCTGATACTCAACTAGTTTATTACATTCCCTGGGGGATACAGGTGTTCCACACTCACAGCTACTCATTACAGAGTAATTCAGCCGGAGCCTATTGTTGAGTCTTGCTTCAGACTGAAGCAGAAATAGTAATTCTAGGGTAACCTCTCAAGTATCATAGATGTACATGTCGGGGGCATAAATGGGTCAGGGACACAGACCCACGAAGCACATGAGATCATATAACAAGTCACACCACGAGTATGTTTTATAGGCAGGGAAAATGTGTGGCCTCACCTCCCAAGGTCTATATCAGCTCATATTCACAGCCTCCTTATTCCCTCTTGGTATTTTCTAGGTAACTCTGGTTCTCAGTTCCTGATGCTCACCATCACCACCTCATGGTTTTCTCTTAATCAAGCATTATTGTTCTGGTCAGAGATTTCCTGATTGTGCCCCTCTTTAGGGAACTCACGCTTAGCCTCAAGGACCATTGCTGAGACTCCAAAAGCTAGAGCCCTTAGACCAGTGGTTCTCAACCTTGGCTGCACATTAGAATCACCTGGGAATCTTTTTAAAATCCTGATTTCTGGGCCTCATCCTCCGGAAATTCTGTTTCTTTGTGATGGGGTGGGGCCCCAACATTAGTAACAAAGACACAGAATTTCCGGAGGGTGAGGCCCAGAAATCAGGATTTTAAAAAGATTCCCAGGTGATTCTAATGTGCAGCCAAGGTTGAGAACCACTGCATTAGAGATCCCTGCTCAGGTCCCTCTCCAGCACCTCCAGGGCCCCTCCTCTTTCTTTAGGGGCGGCTTCGTCAATGCATGACCATCTCAGCAATCACAAGGGATCAGGTAGGTCTCTTTCCTTCCTGAAAGTCTAATGGCCTCCAACCTCTGCAAGAGTTATCCAACAACCCCATATCTAAAGCTTAGACCTTCAAAATTAGAGACCAGGGAAGCATTATTTTAAGGGGCTAGTGAGTCCCTCATTTAGCCACAAACAGACAGTTTCTACCTAAGACAGGAAAGCCCAGAACTCGAGTACTTGGAATTGGGTGTAACAGTTACATTTTAATTTCCTTGCTAATATGAAAAAAGTCAGGCATTAAATATAATAGCATTATGCGCCATTAATGAACAGAATTGCTAAAGAATAGAAGAATAAAAATCATTTTTGAAGTAGGTTTTGGTAATGACTGTGCATGTTTGGGTTTGGAAAACACTGTGCGTGTAATTGGGATTTAGAATTTTTTGAGTGTCTGCCAAACAAATAAATCCAGCTCTATGACACGACTCAGCATAAGCTCTAAATTAAATTTAAAAGCAAGAACATGATAACATAGTAGGCATGTTCATAAAAGTGGTCAGCTTCTTTTGAACTATGTTGCAATGCTAAGCTTCAGCACTTTAACGATGTTTAGTTTTGCATTGTGGAAGCTGAAAGTGTGTTCATAAGTCTTTTAGGGTTAGGAGGGTGGCTGAATTGAAATTTTTTCCTAGAGCACCCACCGTATTGAGTTTCACTAGACGATGTGTTGGATTTATCACTGGTTTTTGCTAAACTCAATAATGTGTTCACTGAGTAATACCAGTGACTGAACCTTGAGTCAGTGGAGTAGCCAGACTGGGAGTGGCCAGGTGCTGGATATTAATAGATTCACTGGGAGCTGATGGTGGGTGCAGGTGGTCAGGACAGGCTTTAACAGCAGCAAGTATAAGGAAACTCGACACGAAAATCATGCTCTGTCAGAGAGCCCCACACCTCCGTGGCAGGCAGGGTCGAGGTGGGTAGGACAGTTTCAGATGGTAGAAGGCTTTAGCAAGCAGTTGCAGAAGCCCCGACTAAATGTTCCTATTGACGATAGGAAATAATAATTGCAATAATTATCTTAATATGGTCAAGGCATTCTGAAATTATTAAAAACAATGAAGTTGGTGTGATCATTACCATTTTATAGATGAGGAAATTGAGGTTCAGACAATTAAAGCAAGTTGCTTAGTACACACAAGCAGTCAACAAGTGTATTCATGCTTCTTAGTCTGATCCTTTGTAAGACAGTGAGTTGAAGACCCAAAGGGACCAGGATAGTAGGCGAGAAATCAATTAAGGAATTCAAGTATAAAGGTGGGGTGCAGTTACCACATATGAAACACAGTGGAGGGAACAAACCTTATAAATCCCAAGGCTTTTCCTGCTAAGCATCTCTTAGGTTATTTTTCTAGCCAAGCAGCCTCATTGGTCCCTTTTCTCTCTGAGAGCAGGTTTTAGAAAATGTATAAAGTTGACATCTTCCCTCGTTGTTCTATTTGTTCAGGTTACAGATATGGATGGATATGACCGGCTCAACTTCTGCCTCTCAGGAGGTCCTATTCTGGCAGGGCCCCACTCTGAGTGCGGAGAGAGATTCTCCTCAGCCTTTCTCTCCGCTCCCCCTCTCTTCCGAAGGGCTATGCCACCTCTGTGCAAGCACGCAGGCCCCTTCCATTTTAGTCTTACTGTTAGAGAAACAGAAACGAGAGCAATTACAGCTAAGCTACACACCCCGTGGAGGTCTGAAAGCCTGTGTATGTCCCGTGCGTGTTTTAACAAGGGACGTGTGAGCGTCCCACACTCTGCTCTTGCTCCTGGGTGGAATGTGTTGTGCATTTTGTCTTCTGAGCCAACTTTTAGCAAGGGCTGTGGCAGCCTCTGCTCACTTACTGGACTGAGAGGACAAATCAAGGTGTAAGGGAAGGAAGAAGGAAGAGTTAGGCTCACAGTAGCTCATGGACTGAAAACTTCAAGCCTGGCCTCTGCACTCCCCCTCGAGGCCATGAAATGACCCAGGGCACATGTCCTCACTCAGTGGAAGGGACCTTGATGCAGAGACAGGAATGTATCCTCATTTGTTTTTCCAGGGTTCATGGCCCGAGGTAGGACTGAACCTTCAGGTGGAATTCAAGTGCCCCAGATGTGAAGGCCGGAGGCTGGAGGGGCAGGGAGCCAGGCTGGTCATTATATTTATAACCCTACCAGGAGTGTTCCGGTGTAGTCTTAATTGCTACAGATTTCATTCGAAATTAATGTATGGAGAAGTTTTAAAAATGTGAATTTTTTATAACAATGTACATATTTAAATGAAATGTTTAATAGAAAGAACATTTTAGGGAAGTTTTAAGGTGATACCTGTTTCACATGAGTGAAATGACAATATAATTGTATCCTCTTTTTCTCAAGCTTTTCAAGGAGACTAATCATTGGATAACTAATTTATTCAAGTAACTTATCTCTTCAGGTGTCGTCTCCCATTTGAACACCTACTTTTATTTACAAAGTTCTCATAGATCAGATTATCTTTTTTTTTTTTTTTTACATTTTTTAAAGTACTTAGTTATTTAGTGCTCCTCTTTGAGTATTCCACTATGTGCCAAGGGACAAGAAATATCATAGGAGCCCTAACCGGTTTGGCTCAGTGGATAGAGCACTGGCCTGCAGACTGAAAGGTCCCAGGTTCGATTACGGTCAATGGCATGTACCTTGGTTGCGGGCACATCCGCAGTAGGAGGTGTGCAGGAGGCAGCTGATTGATGTTTCTCTCTCACCGATGTTTCTAACTCTCTATCCCTCTTCCTACCTCTCTGTAAAAAAAAATATATATATATTTTTAAAAAAGAAATATCATAGGAAAAAACTACTAAAGGACAGAAATAGGCAATTATCAAAAAAATAAATAAATACAATGGCTTTTGACTGTATCAAGTAATATATAAATTATAGCAATAATGAAATGTCATTGTTCACCTATAAGTTTGGGAAAGTTAAATATTTTCTAATGAAACATTGGCAATAATATAAGAAAATTGTGAGTATAACTTGATACAGCATCTTTGAAAAAAATTGGCAATATTAATCAGAACATTAAGAACACTTGCTATTTGAATTTTATGTCTGGGACTTTATCCATAACATATGAACATATGTAAAATGACATAAATGGGGGAAATGTTTACAACAACAAATGAGTAAATATATTTGTATCAACACAGGACTAAAATAATTCGTGGTACATCTTCACAATGGAATAATATTACAAGTGTATATATAAATATATGCATACATGTGTGGTAGATATATATGTGCTGCTAGTGATATATTATGGATATTTTTTGTTATTAATTCTCACCAGGGGATATTTTTTCCATTGACTTTTTTTTAAAAAGAGAGAGTGGGGGAGAGAGAGAAACATTGCTGTGAAAGAAAGACATAGATTGGTTGCCTCCTGCACTCACCCCAACCAGGGCCAGGATCGAACCTGTAACCCAAGTACATGCCCTTGGCTGGGAATTGAGCCCGTGAACCTTCAGTGAGCAGAGTGATGCTCTGACCACTGAACAACACAGGCCAGGGCTATTTTGGAGATTTTTAAGTGAAAAACAAAGCAATGTGAAAAATAGTGTTTTAGCAAATAGATGCATAGAATATCCTAGAAACATATGTAGGAACCTTTTTAAATATTGTTGGCAACAAACTGGGAAGGATACTGAAAGTCAGTAGTAATAGAGATATTTTCATGACATACTCTTTGTCTTCTTTCTTTTTCTTTCATATTTACATGTATTTTAATAAAAAAAAAACAATATCCAATGCCAAAAATATTCAAAATTAGAAAATATCTATTGTGGTAGATAGGATTCTGAGATGGTCTCCAAGATCCCTGCTTCCTGGTACACATGCCCTGTGTAGTCACCAACCGAGTGCAGGTGATGCCTATCATATAATGGATTTCATTCTTATAATTAGGTTACGGTATACAGCAAAGGTGAAGGGATTTTGCAGGTGTAATCAATGTCCCTAATCAATTGACTAAGTTAATCAAACATGAGATTTCCTGGGTAGGCCTGGGAGTGTGCCCTTGGAGGTCATAAAGGTATTCTTGCTGGCCTTAGAGAAGTAAGCTACCATGATGTGAGGAGCTTATGTGACCAGAACTTGAGAGCAGCCTTTATTGATTATACCCTTGTGAGACTCTGGGCAGAGGACCCAGTTTAGCTAGGCTGGACTCCTGGCCCATGGAAAGTATGACAAAATATATTGGCGTGGTTTTAACTCTCTAAGTTTCTGGTAATTGTTAATGCAATTATAAAAAAATGAATACAATTAAATACTTACTATGCACCAAGCAAATAAGTTTTAGCACAACATGGTAAAGAAAGTTTTCTTATTGCCAAGTATGGAGAATTGAAGTCTATAAACTAAATTCTCACAATACAGCACCCATACATGGGGATATAGACACCATCAGAGCATGTGCCAGTGAGAGATTAACCTGGCCCTGTATATTTCAATACAGATTGGTTGACTTTAACCTCTCAGAGAACATTTGTATTTATAGTGTCAGCTTAGCTGTTACTGTAAACACCTCCCATTGAGGAGACTGTTTTGCTGAACAGGCATCAAAAGGGACGAGAGGCAGTCTTAGTCTAAGAGCAGTCATGGCATGGAAAATAAATAAGGATCAGAATAAGTGATAGTAATTGTGGAAAAGTGTAAAAATGAAGCCATATTCTAAATCACAACAATCAGTGTGATTAAGAAGATCTAGAATGAGGCATAGGAAGTAGCATTTAAAAAAAGAAAAAGAAAGAGGAATGGAGAGGGATAGAGAGAAATATTGATGTCAGAGAGAAACATTGATCAGTTGCCTCTTGCACATCCCCTACTGGGGATTGAGCCTGTAACCCGGACCTGCCCTGATCAGGAATCAAACCAGTGACCTTTTGGTGCATGGGACAACACTCAACCAACTGAGCCACACTGGCCAGGGCCAGGAAGTAGCACTTGTAATAACAATGTCAGGTGATTTTGATGCAGGGGGGTCTAGGGATCACAATATGACAGCACTCTATTAGAGCTGTGGGTTTCATCTATTGGTGACAGTTTATCAATGAAACATATGCCCAGATAGAGTGAAATGGAAAGAGAACTAACCTGAGAAAAGAATTAAGTCTAAAGGGCTTTGGAAAAGGAAGATCTAAGGAGTTCAATCTTTCGGGCAAGGGAATTATCCTCTAAACCAAAGGAATTTTATTGGAAGATGTATGTAAAATACTGTTCTCTCCTACATTTAATATAGGTGTTGTGAATAACAAAATGCAATTACATATATGGAAAATTTTGAAGGGAAAAAGGTTGTTTTTTTAAAATTAATGAAGGATGTTATAATATTTCAAAGTCATGCAATATTATCAAAACTATCTTAAAATGTGATTTTCCCCCTGTGACTTTGACATTTTATGGTTAAATAACACTTGTATGAACATAGAACCATCATTTATCTTCATCAACAAGAATAATTTGCTTATTATTTATATGAAGGTTAGTTCTGGAACTTTATGAGCCTAAACACATTGATTAATTGAAACAGATATTCATTTTGTCATGCTTTGTTCAAAAAACGTGGTAAGAATGTAATACATGCCAAGCACACCAAGAGATGTCTTAGATTTGTCATCAAAGTATTGCAGTACTATCTAAGGATGGGTAGGAAATATATGTATAAACCTTAAAGGCACAAAAGAAAAGTGAATTCTAAAGGAGTGGGAATTGAAGTCTTCACAGAGGAAGTGAATATTAGCAAGGCCATGCCTCTTAAGAGCTATGGGGATTTGTATCAGTTAGAATGCTTTTGATGGCAAAGAGCAAAATACCCATTCTAAAATTGGCTTAAATAATGTGAAAATTGTCATTTTTATGACAAGATTGGAGCTAGAATCAGTCCAGATCTAATTCAGTGGTTTGAGGACATCACCAAGGACCCAAGTTTCTCTTCTCTTTCCACTCTGCTATTGTCAGAGTTAGCTTCTGACCTTGACTTCTTCCCCTAAATGAATTTAGAATATCACGCCTCCCAAAGCATCAACCAGTAATAGTATAGGATCAGAGGGAAATCCCTGTCTTGTGTTTTTTTTTTCTTCCTCACCTCAGGATATTTTTTCTGTTGATTTTTTTAGAGAGAGTGGAGGGGAGGGAGGAAGACGGGGGAGAGAGAGAGAGAGAGAGAGAGAGAGAGAGAGAGAGAGAGAGAGAGAGAGAGAGAGAGATGTGAGAGAGACACATCGATTGGTTGCCTCTTTCATGTGCTCTGACCAGGGCCAGAGATCAAAGCAGCAACTAGGGTATGTGCCCTGAACTGGTAATGGAACCCACAACCCTTCAGTTCTTGGGTTAATGCTCCAACTACTGAGCCAAATTGGCTAAGGCCCTGTCTTTTCCTTTTGCAAGACTGTCCCTTCTAGCTCAGAGGGTCTCATGCTTATGCTAAAAGTGATCTCTGGCAAGAGGAGAGGCTAGGAGAAGAGAGAAACAATGTATTGGGCTTAGACTTACCATGTTCATCCCTGGGACCTCTGGTGGGGCCCAGTGCTTCATGCTTAATTCCAAGTATTCAAATGCTATATGGAGGAAGCAAAAAAATAAAAATAAAAATCAGGTATTTGTTTTGCAAGGGAAAGAGGATTAGGATGACTATTAGAGTCAAACAGAAATTTCAGACAGCGTGTAAATGAATGGAACCGTTAGCAAGTATGTATAGTTGAGAAGTTGCAACTAATTCAATAGAGTCCAAGCCCAGCCTGATAGGGCATGGACCATGGAGAGTTTCACATTATCCTCAGGAGCAGGGACCCAGGAAACGACGTGGTGAAATTTGTGTTCTAGAGAGATCACTCTGGAAAGATGACTGTGATTTCTGAGGCAAGCAGACCAAGAGGAGAACCTTGTGAAATAAAGTTCAGGTAAAGGATTGGGTCCTATAGTATTGGTAGTATATGTAGAGACAAAAATGTCTGGCTTCAGAAATACTTGAGTGATAAAATTAAAGTAATTTAGTTACCAGTTATATGCTGGAGGAAAGGTACTATTGAGTCCCTTTATTTTTATCTACTTGTATATATATGTTGAAAATGTACACTAAAAGGTTAAAACAAAAACAAAATTCTCCCATATAGAACTGACAAAATGCTGATTTAATTAAGTGAAATAGTTTCAAAGATGGTAATGGATAAATGCATTTAAAGTTTGTGGCATAAATAAGTCACACATTTCTAAAATTTACCACATATGGGTGTAATTCTATAATATTCTTCTGAAACTATTGATTTATTCTTTGTTGAGCATCCTAACTTTAATGTCTTTGACCAGAAATATTTTACTTATTCTCAGCCTTAAAAAACCTAGTCCAGTTTGTAGAAAAACACTTAAAAAATACCCATTCTAATTAAATGTGTTGATATTTTTTCAAGGTTGATTTGCATTGACAGCAATTATTTTTCTAGAAACTGCTAAACACCACCGCATCCCACTTTCTTTGTGACTGGTAGTCTTTACATTTTGGCATAAATGATTTGATGCTGGAAAGAATTTGTGTTGTTTATTGGGGACCCATCAAGCCTTGAGAGAGCCTGATCCTTCTAATGGGAACAGTCTCACACTTGGAACTCAGCTAGCACTGGTGAGAACAGGGCTGTCATCTGTGTTTTCCTTACAGAGCTTTCTCTGTGTGAAGCAAAGTAATCTGTTCAAGTATCAAACCCATGACCTTCAAATGACGGGGCAAGCCCCAACCAACTAGCCCAGCAGCTGAAAGCAGAATGAAGAATTCTTCCTTTACAGCTTTACTCTGGCCTCCTGAGCTGGAGCACACACCCTGTGAGAGATCAGTTAAGTCACAAGAACTATCTTTTGTGAAAACCCGCCTTTCTAAATTCTCAGAAATAAAAATCCTTTGCACAATCAAACAAAGCAGCCAAACAAGGCCTGCAAGTGGAAATCCAGCCATTTAGCAGGGCAGTTGTCGACAGCTGATTCCTACAAAGTTTCTTCAACTTGTAATATGCGATGCCCATTTTTCTCCTCTTGAAATATTTTAAAAGGAGAACCCCCTTTTCATTGATTATTTGCTGATTTAAAAAAAAAATTTCATCAGAGGATACCTTTTTTGTTGTTTGTTTTTTATTTTTACTGATGAGAAAAAGAGAGAGAAAGACTTTGATCAGCTGTCTCCAATATGTACCTCAACTGGGGATTGAGATTGATAGCCTATCCCAGGTATATGCCTTGACCAGGAATCGAACCTGCAACCTTTTGGTGTATGGGACAACACTCTAAAAAACTGGGCCACCCAGCCAGGGCAAATTTTTTTTAAAGTTCAGTTACTATGTAAACATCATGGCAACTATTTAGATTACTGAAAACATATTTCCAGATCAGATTCACTGATTCAGAATTTGCTGAGATTATTGGCAGTGAATATTTTGCAAGGAAGATGCTCTACATTAACAGCTTTACAGCTCCTACAGACTTCGCTCCCCACAACCAACAGCACATTTATGAAACATGTTTACCTAATGGTTTCTTGAAACCTCATAAATCTAAAACAAACCGAAGGACCAAAACCATTGACAACAGCTAAAAGTTTAGAAAGAAGAAAGGATATTTGTGTAAATACTGAAATTTAACTGTTTTGGTATTTTGATCTAGAAGTTTGCTATAAAGTGAATCCTAGATACCAAGACAATAGCTGAATTGTTATCTCATAAGTTTATAGTTACCAAGTACAATATTATGTATCAAACATTTCTTAAATTTGCTTAGAAGTTGACATGACAAAAAGAGAAGCCATTATGCCTTTATCTTGTAAAACATTTTAAAGGGATTTTTTTCTGAAATAGAGGCCTAAATTGTGTCAACTTACTGGCAACATCTGACTTTGCATACTCTACATTAATTATTTTTACTTTTTCAACACAATTTAACCTATTTCTCCACCTTTGGATTAGACTATTATCTTGATAGTAATTATACCTACCTATGTTAATATTAAATTTTACTCTCCACTATGCAACAGAACATTTAGTGAATAAAATGAAAGTGCTTATTTCCATGGCTTTGATAATTCTTTTTACCATAATAAGGGAAACTTTTTTCTAGTTTAATGGAAAAGAAACTTGGAAGTCAACATTAGTACATAGCTTTGCAAAATACAACATCACATTTTATAACAATATAGTTTACAAATCATAAAAGTGTATAAACATTACTTTAGATCTACAAAATTTTAAATATTCTATTTTTTTAAATCCTCACTGGAGGATATGTTTTTGTTGATTTTAGAGGGAGAGAAAGAGAAAGAAACATCATCGATATCAGAGAGAAATATCAATTGGTTGCCTCGCATACAGTCTGGGACCAGAGATCTTACCAAAACCTGGGTATGTGCCCTGACTGAGAATCAAACCTGAAACCTTTTGGTGTATGGGACAACACTCAACCAACTATGCCACACTGGCCAAGGCTAAACATTCTTTTCTTGGTCTGTTTCGATTATACTGTTTCTAGGATCATTTCCATTGTAACAGCACTAGCATTTTACTTTTATGATTAGATAAATTATCTCTTCTCTAAAAGCTTTGAATTTAGCTTCAGAGGAACAGGTGTAATATAAGAACCCAGATATGTAAATGCACAGACTATATAACATTGCCTTAAAATTTACACAATGTCCATACTTTCTTAGGAAAACACAAAGAAGAAAGATGATGTTTGTCATGTGGCGTTTGAAGCCAGGTTTTATACTTGACTTCATTGGGGGAGATTAAATTCCCCAAGCTTTGTTTCTACATCTGTTAATGGGGAAAACAATCCTTACCACCTCAAAATCTCATAGGTGTGCAAAAGGGGTGGGAAGAATCTTACACAAAATAATGATTATTTAAAGGGTATCAGAGTAGTTGGTGCATATCAAGAAGTGCTAACTATCCATGTACATGTTCTACACAGGAAAATTATTAAAGCTCAAACCTACCCAAATACAATATTTTGATAGTTGGATACTCACAAGGACAATTTTGTGACTGTTGAATCTTTAAACAGCACTGCTCATCTAGGGAGTACATAAGCAATATTATTAACAATTGTTTTATATGATAGACAAGAAAATCTAATACACCTACGTTTGTGAAAAGCCTCTCTAGTCTTTTGCCTTAATTGCCATGTCCAAGTGCTGTTTATATGGAGAGAAACCCTCAGCTTCAGGAAACTGGAACTTCACAGAAGGCTTGAAGTTACAGGGCATCACATATTTAGAAAAGAAGGTGGCCACCTTGGAGAATGAGCTTGAAGTAAAGTTCTTAAAGGATATGAACAGTGATGTTTGGAAATTTTCTATACTTTAAGGGGGAAAGAATGAAATGAAAATAAATCAATTCTTTTAAGCAAGTTCATAATAATATAACAATATGTATGGTTGATATGTATTAGAACGGTGGAAAGACATTTTGCAAAGCATTACAAACAAACAAAGAACAACAGGCGACTATGCCTTCCTCTCTGAGTGGTGATCCCATTTCACCTTCACCTGAACAGGTGAACTCAGTTATTGTTACTTGCAAGAATGTGGCTTCATGTCACAGACATAGTATTGACTGAAAGAAGCCAGACAAAAAGGAGTTATAGACTATCGAGTGTCACTTATGTGGAGTCAAGAACCAACAAAACTAATCTTAGTGACTGAAGTCAGAGAGTGGCTATTTTTGTGGAGAGGAGTGGAGGACCACAAAAAGAGCCTGCTAGGGGCTGGAAGTGTGGTGATTACACAGGTGTGTACATAAGTAAAATTCACCAACCTATAGACTTAAGATCTCTGCACTTTAGTGTTGTGTATGTTATGCATTAAAAAGTTTTAAAATATATTTACAGTGTTGGGCGTCCTTTAAAATGTGATATGACTTCTGTGACAACAGAATGATTTGTATTCCTGATTTCATTTTCTGAGTTTATATATAAATCTGGTTATTTTCTCCATAGACTTAAAAATAATTGAAGTGCTTGAGACAATTAACATATAGAATGTATGGGTAGCAAAATAATATATTTTCTTATGAAAATAGATTTTGCTCCACTTTTTAAAATATTTCCTAGCCTAGGTTTTGTCTATCTAAAATGATTTATTTATTAACTAGAATATCTTATTCTGTGACCATGAAGACAAGTAGAAAAAGTGATTGATACTTGTGTTGCATTCTAGAGTAATGTTGTTCAATAAAACTTTCTGTAATGATAGAAATATTCTATGTCCATGCTGTCCAATATAGTAACCATTAGCCACATGTGGCTATTAGTACTTGAAATGTGGTTAGTGTGACAAGGTAACTTAATTTTATTTAAGTTCAATTAATATTTAAATTTAAATAGCCAAATATAGCTGATGGCTACCATGTTGGAAAGCTTGATTCTAGAGCTTTAAAAAATTATTACATGCATGCTCTAATGTCCCAGAAAAAACCTACACATATTATTTCAAGTTTACAATTTTTTTCCTTTTTGTTTTTATTTATTTTTTCTTTATTGATTAATGTATTACATATGTGTCCTTATCCTCCCAATGTCCCCCCACCTCCCCCACTCATGCCCTCACCCCTCTGGTGTCTGTGTCCATTGGTTAGGCTTATATGCATGAATACAAGTCCTTTGGTTGATCTCTCCCCCTTACCCTCACCCTCCCCTACCTTCCCTCTGAGGTTTGATGGTCTGATCAAAGCATTCGCTGTCTCTGGATCTGTTTTTTGGTCATCAGTTTATGTTGTTCGTTATATTCCACAAATGAGTGAGATCATGTGATATTTATTTTTCTCTTACTGGCTTATTTCGCTTAGCATAATGCTCTCTAGTTCCATCCATGCTGTTGCAAATGGTAAGAATTCCTTCTTTTTTGACAGCAGTGTAGTATTCCATTGTGTAGATATACCACAGTTTTTTTAATCCACTCATCTGCTGATGGGCACTTAGGCTGTTTTCAAATCTTAGCTATTGTAAATTGTGCTGCTATGAACATAGGGGTGAATATATCCTTTCTGATCAGTGTTTCTAGTTTCTTAGGATATATCCCTAGAAGTGGGTTCACTGAATCAAATGGGAGTTCCATTTTTAACTTTTTGAGGACACTCCATACTGTCTTCCACAGTGGCTGCACCAGTCTGCATTCCCAGTAGTGCTGGAGGGTTCCTTTTTCTCTGCATCCTCGCATCTGTAAACTTGTCATTTGTTCATTTGTTGATGATAGCCATTCTGACAGGTGTGAGATGGTACCTCATTGTTGTTTTGATTTGCATCTCTCAGATGATTAGTGACTTTGAGCATGTTTTCATATGTCTCTTGGCCTTCCTTATGTCCCCTTTCAAAAAGTGTCTATTTAGGTCCGTTGCCCATTTTTTGATTGGGTTGTTTATCTTCCTTTTGTTAAGTTGTATGAGAGTTCCCTATAAATGTTGGAGATTAAACTCTTATCAGTGATAACATTGGCAAATATGTTCTCCCATGCAGTGGGCTTTCTTGTTGTTTTGATTATGGTTTCTTTTGCTGTGCAGAAGCTTTTTATTTTGATGTAGTCCCATTTGTTTTTCTCTTTAGTTTCCATTTCCCTAGAAGCTGTATCAGTGAAGATACTGCTTCGGCATATGTCTGAGATTTTGCTGCCTGTGGATTCCTCTAGTATTTTTATGGTTTCCCGTCTTATGTTTAAGTCCTTTATCCATTTTGAGTTTATTTTTGTGTATGGTGTAAGTTGGTGGTCTAGTTCCATTTTTTTGCATGTATCTGTCCAATTTTCCCAACACCATTTACTGAAGAGACTGTCTTGACGCCATTGTATGCTCTTGCCTCCTTTGTCAAATATTAATTGAGCATAGTGGTTCGGGCCGATTTCTGGGTTCTCTATTCTATTCCATTGCTATATGTCTGTTCTTGTGCCAGTACCAGGCAGTTTTGAGAACAGTGGCTTTGTAATACAGCTTGATATTTGGTATTGAGATCCCTCCTACTTTGTTTTTCTTTCTCAGGATCGCTGCAGCTATTCGGGGTCTTTTTTTATTCCAGATGAATTTTTGGAGAGTTCATTCTAGGTCTGTGAAATATGCCATTAGTATTTTAATGGGGAGCACATTGAATCTACAGATTGTTTTGGGTAGTATGGACCATTTAATGATGTTGACTTTACCAATCCATGAACATGGTGTGTTGTTTCATCTGTTTATGTCTTCCTCTATCTCTTTTTTCAGTGTCCTATAAACTAAGGGGGGGTAAAAGGATCTGAGAAACATCACAAAGGCATTGAGTAGCAGAATTGGAATTGCATTTTTTTTATAGTATACCTCCCAACTTCTCTGGGTACTCATGGTCTCTATCATCTCCTTTCCTGTCACTTTCCTCTGCAGGAAAAAGTGCACTAAAAATCAAAAAAATTCTCTGTTTTTCTTCTCTGGATTTTCATCATATTTCTAATTACTTGACATCAGAAAATATATTTTTAATATTTAACCTTCATGCATATAGTGTATCATGGGGATATATGGACAATTATATCTCCCTGTGGTGAGTCTAAAATGAGTCATTTCTTGAGAGTAGCAGTTCATGAATCAGATTTGAATAATCTTAAAGTCATGACACTACACCCACTAAAAAAATCCATTGCCTAATTCAAAATTACTCTGAACCCTTCCACCTCACCTGTAACTACTGGCTTATGTATAAAGACATTCTTAAAATGCCTGTCCCTAATGCCTTTTCTGATTATCTAGCAAAAAATGATCTGTAATTTCTTTTTATAGCTCTTTCAAAATTGTGTCTCCTTCTACTTTATATGATTTTTTAAATTTTATATATACTTCTCTCTGAGATGTGTGACATTTTAAGGTAGGAAGAGAATCTTATTTTATTTTTTTAACTTCTCATTAAAGCCCCTAGCATAGTGCATTGCACACAAAAGAATTCAGTAAGTATCTGTAGAAATCAACCAATTGCTAATATGGTTCTATAGTGAGTATTTTAGTGAAGATATGCATGATTAAAGAAATATATTAATGATACACAACTTCTTAAGAGTATCAATATGAAAGTATCAAAACATCTCACATTTTTCCATTAAATATAATCAAAGCGAATTTAAAATTCTCACCTTTTCAAGAAATGCCTCCTTAATTATCTCAATTACCTCTATTCTTAGTACAATGCTGTTATCACAAGGAATTATTTTAGGGGGGGAATCTTTTTTGGGCAGTTATATCCCACAATTTAATTTTTAATTCTACAGTAATAAAAAGACAGATTTTGCAGACTTCATTTATTTCACATTAACATCATATTGTCTTGGATCTTTTACTTTTTGTTAATGGATTTTACTAACAAAGTGTCATTGTGTTTTGTAAAAAATTCCTGTCACCAATTCCTTTGAAATAAGTTCATATGCCATAAGAATGATGTTAATTTCATCAACACTGTAAAATGAAATGTGGCTGCTGTAAACTACATGACACATTTTAACAGTAGTAGAGAACATCATGTTTAATATCACACAGAAGAAAAAAGACAGTAATTTGTCATCCCTAAACTTCAAGCTCTTTAATGACTCTTAGATTGAATCCTAAACTTCTCCATATGTCTCACAAGCCTCATATATTAGAACATCATTCATTTCTAATGCCACACACCCCCTTTTTTTGGTTGAACCTTGTATGTGTTGAATTGTTCTTTCAGCTTCTTAAATGGGTCTTCTCTCAGGATTTAGTGTGGCTAACTTCTTGTCTTACCTTAAATATCACCTCTACAGAAAGGTAGCTCTCGGCCAGCCAGTCTAAAGCAGAACCTACTTTAGCCCATGTTCTCCCCATCCACCCCATTGTAATACATCAAACATTTATCTGGTTTCATTTACAGTGTTTCCAGATGAATAACAGAAATTCAGAATCATATTCATTTATACAACTGTGATCACTGGCTTATGTAATTGAATATCCAGCGGAAGGTGGAAATCGGCATTAGTTAACAAGAACCTTGTTGTTCTGTTTGCTGAGATTCTCTCAACCACATAGGGATATAGCAGCAGCACTAGGCATCACCGCCAAGGAAGAAAGAGGCAGGCTTTCCCCTTTTCTTAAGAGTATGTCAACTTTCCCCTACAGGTTTAGAACAAGGTTTCCCTCATGTTTCTTTGGTTGGAATTGTGTTATAGTACCATCCCTGAATGAACATCTATGGTCAGGTGAATGCAAAAACTGCTTTACCTAGGTTTGAGTTGCTCCACCATTGGCTTCCAAGAAATGAAACTACTTTTAGAACAATGTGTTCATACCTAGAACTTGAGCAAACATCAACTTTCCCAGAGGTATACGAGCTACAAGGGAAAGTACACCACTGAAAAATCAGAGCAAATAGATACTGGGCACACAAACAGTGTGTGCACTATAACCCACTTTTAGTTCATTATAGCCATTTTGCCATTCAAAGTCATTTATTTATAGGTGTTTCAACTAATTTTGTTTGTCTCCCTAAACAGAATGCAAATTCACGAGAGGATTTGGTATGTTTGGTCTACTGATGTGTACTCAGAAGCTAAGTTTGACACATGGCATGTTAATAAACATCTGTGTTGAATTAAATAAAGGTCACTTTACTATTCCATTTGTGTTTTTCTCTAGAAAAATTATATTCATCATTTTAGTCTTAACTTTGGCACATCATTTTATCTACACATCCCTTTTTCTACTAACATTTTACTGACTCACCAAACTTGGTATCACACAGCATCAAAATAATCGTGTATTTAATGATCTGTCTATCAGGAGTCCATAAACTCCAAGATCTCCCTTTCTAATCTGGTCATTGTTTTATTGCCAATGTTTAACATTATTCCTATAACACAACGGGAATAATGAAATGAATGAGGGAAACTATACAAATAGGTTCCATTTGCAAGTGTCCTTTCTTTCAATATTACTCTTGGGGGAGAAAAAAGTATTGCAATGGGTTTAGTATTTCAATAGGGCAAACCTGTTGTGACAGTTTAAGGTGGTAAAAACGTATAGTCACCATAAATAATACATACAAATTAAGAAGTGTGTAGGAAACAAGCCAGATGGATGACAGTACTGGTATCCACAGAGAAGTTTGAAGTTTGGCTGGACCTCACAAAGCAAAACATATATTTTGGGATCTGGCAATATGCCTCTTAAAAAAACAGCTTTCAGTGATTAAGAATAAAGAGGTCTTCAGAGAACTTATATGAGTGTGAAAGTTTATTAATTTATGATGACAAATGACTGTGACATAAATTAGAGTAGTTGAAGTCCAAATTATCAGAGCATTCTTCCCCTGGGTCATGCTACATGGGAAGTCAAACATCAGAAGCATGCTTGAGGAGGTGTAAATTTAAAGGAAAACACTATCTATCTATGTATCTGTCTTCTGTATCTACATCTATCATCTATCTGCCATAGTTAAGAAATATTAAAGTTCTTTTCTATTATTAAATTACTTTTCCAATTGTATAAGTATAAAAGTAGGTTGACCAAGACAAATTTTAGCCAAAAGAATTTGAGAAAACATCTACTCACTATAGAAGAAGTTTTTCCAATTCAACCAGAATAAATATTTGAATATGTTGCAAGGATATCACAAAATTCTTCTTTAATATCCTCTTGCTTTCCGTTTTATTCTTGTCCCAATGATCCTAAACTTAAATTTCATTTTGTACTGCTATATGTATATGCCATTTTTTAATGGCATACCTTTAATTACCAGTGAAACCTGTTGCTACAATAGCTTCATTGAGTAAAGAGAACATTTTAATGACATTCAAACTTTTTTGTGTAGGGCAAACCAACTCTTCATTTTATGAGTGTCTGGTTAAAACTTCTATGTAAACTTTAAAATACACATTAGATGAGCCCAAAAGAAGTAACACTGTAACGTCACATTTCATTTTATTTTCTACACTTTTCTTTGTGGAGCTATCTACTCAAGTTTGGAATTCCATAAAACTTTTGATGCCAACTCATATTACCAGCCATTTTTTTCTTTTGCTTTATTCAGCTGGACTCCTTGTCAACTAGGGCTTCTGACAACTGTGAAAACACTTTTTTTTGCTTTCTTTGAGTAAATTCAAAAGAAATGGGTTACTTTTGCTTTGTAGTTTCTGGTATTACTATAAGTCATACTCAGTGTGGCATTGCTCTTAAAATGAATATATTCCTTATTATTTCAAGAGTGGCACATATTGTTTTCCTTTTTACATTTTCTTTTCTATGATCATCTTGATGTAATGAGAGAGATGAACTTGATTTCTACCAATGTGTCATAATCAAAATAACATTGACTACACAAAGGAATTATTGAACATTTTTCATGGAAACTTAAGATGATTATATTTTACATGGGGACAGAAGGGCATTTCTATTTTAAATAAGATAATGTCATCTCAAATTTAACTAAAAATGAATTTATTTTTTGAAAACATTGACAGGGATGGCATTACAGCTACTAGATTGTATGAAACTTGGTACCAGAATGTAGAAAACAGGGAATTTCCTTTCTTCCTTTCTTAAGCTTAATAGAAACTAATTAGGACAGTCTTTTAAACTATGGCTGGATTAATGAGAACAATTTTCTTATGCATACTAGCTAGTGGTAATAACTGAGTCAGGAAGAGTGGAAGAATGATATCAGAACCCAGTCTGCACACACATACACACACACACACACACGCCAAGACTGAGTACTCAGGTCCTATCTGGTAATTTATATATATATATATATATATATATATATATATATATATATATATATATATATTGCTCCATTGAAGAGAAACTGAGTCATTAGCACCCCTTAGGGCACTGATTATTAAGAACATTTATTTTTATCTGCATGTCCTGCTTTAGCACACCACTAAGGAGTGAAGGAGCCCTTGGTGCCACTTGAATGCAGCTGCTGCTAAGGCTGCCACTCCTCCCCTGTGTCCCACCCGCCTTAGACTTCCTGGCACCATTATCTTTGTCTCGACCAAAAGCTGAATGAAAGATAATCTTAAAATATCACACAACTCTATACCATCAAAAAGAGGGGAGACTATCAGGAAGAGGATGAAAATGAATAAAGAAAGTTAAATGTAACCTGACTGTGGGTCCAAATTGAGGTCACAGTGGCATTATCACCCAAACTTTGCTAGTTTGTCTTCCATAGCGAGATGACCTCAGCATCCCACTTCCAAGTCTTCTCACTGTATGTCATGTTCTTTCATCTACAGCCCCGAGGAACACCCTTCTCTTCGTAGAAGGGCGACGGCCATAAAACATCCAATAAAGCAGACTTTATTCCGCTCCTGCCCCCAAACTGCAAATCACTCAATGTGACAGTGAAGCACATTGTATTTGTTTAGTTTTCTATACTGGCAACACAACCTAGACTCATATTAGCTGCCAAAGACAGCTGTAAGCATGACAGTGAGGAAAGTATGTTAAACCCCTGCCCCTTTTCCTTGGAATTGGACAGGTACCTATCATCTCCAGGTAGGCTTAGAACAGCAGTTCAATTAGCATCTATCTGTCTCTGGGGAATTTAGATATGTATCTCAGTTGGATCCGTCCCCCTAATGATGAGGAATGCAGCCTTGATATCTCTGAAAATCATACCCTTCTCTCATGCAGAGGCTTAGTGACATGAAGGGCCAATAGATTCATGCTGGCTGATTATTGTCTCATCACATCTGGATTGAGGTATCCATTTTTGTTCCAGGGCCTCCATTACTAAGTAGATGCCAGCTATTAATACCCCCTCCCCCCCCCAAGACTATTTGCATTTTGGCAGAAAGCATGTTCTCTCCTCAGAAAGATATCCACTTCCCTATTCTTCTCTCAGTTTCCCTATGAACCACCACGCACTTAGTACCTGAGACTTCTTGATGACTGTCTCTCTCTACTAATAGCAATTAAAGATGGGGAAATGCAAGATTTCCTCTGCCCATATCCAGTCCCATTCTCTGTTCCCTGGCTTGTTTGTGGTTCAGTTCAATGCAGGAGGGAGAAAGTAGGAAGTCCCATTTGCGTGCACATTCAGGTCACAGTCTCCAGTTCAGCTTGACCCTGCTGATTTTGGTTCTTATCTCACTCCTGTATCAATTTCCTGATTGTTTCAAAATCTAAATGGTAGAAATTGTGAGAAATATGTTTCTTCAAACCGCAATACATTCTTTTGTGAGATTGTTGTTCTCTCCTCCCTCCCGTCCCCTCTCTCCTCTGTGGTGCCTCCATTCCATTGGTGCTCATTTTATAAGCAGAGAAGTGTAAAGCACTGCATTTTTGGTCCTATCTCAAACAATGCTATTAGAATACCATTTTCATGCTAAATACTTATCATTGTGTTTTTCTAAGCAAAGAGAAGCTCCTCTCTTAAAGGAAATTTTAATTCAACTGTGATTATTTTCCCTGTTAATGGACCTTGGGCTTATCTTAATCATTTGCTCAATGGGTAACCTTTAAGAATGGATGCTTCATTCCTTGATATTTATGAAAGAATAAGTAATTTTTGTATATAATTAGCAAAATGTTATCTGAGCTACTAGTGCTCCCGCTCTTTGTTTGCTGAGAGTCTTGTGTGTGTACACTGTAGAGCAGGGGTGGGGACATCCGGCCCTCGGGCCATATAAGGCCCACAAAATCATTTGGCCTGGCCCTGCCAAGGCATTAGGGGTGAGCTAATTAAATGTTTGACCAAATATAGCAGGCTAATTTTCAAGTTGATCATTTTGTATGGCCCTCAAATGATGTTATAAATATCCAAATGGCCTTTGGCAGGGGGAAAAAAGGTTCCCCATTCCTATTCTAGAGGGAAATCAAACCAGCAATGAAAACAAAACAGAGCAAGACAAACACTCTCCCTCTTTTTCACATTTCTGCCTCAGCTCATTAATTGGGGACGTTTTAGTAGTGGGTAAGTTTCTGCCCTTATCTTTTTGTCTCATTCGTTCTTTCCATGGGAGAAGAAATGACTTCTTTAATCTGGAATATTAGGACAAGTTTCTGGGTAGACATATCAGACCCAGCTTGTGAATTTCTCTTAGAACCAGCTTGCCCACAGTCCACATTTGTTCTTCTCCAGGCTGAATGAGTGAGGTAATGGAACCAAGACAGCCTTGCTCTTATTGTGGTCTGTCACTACTGTGCAGACCCTCAACCTATGAATTTATGGTTTAATTTAATTCAGGAGGGAAAAAAACAACAACAAAACAACAGAAAGTCCAATCTGACACCAAATTCAATCCTGCTATCCATTTTACCACCAGTTAAGTTTATATTTTCCTCCTTATCTAATAGTATTCATCTACTAGTATTTTTTAAATTAATACAGAATCTAAGTGGAAGAACTGATAAGAAATAAGTCTATCCAAAACTATAACACACTATTTTTTGTGGGTTGATATTCTCTCCATATGCAGTCATGGAGGAGATATTTAAACTCATTCGTGTTGATTGCGTTTTTTGGCTGATTAGATAAACAGCTGAAAATTGATACCTAAGTATTTTTATGCATAAACACAGAGCAGTTACCAGAAGACACCAAGACTGGCTAAGAATTGCTAAGCTTTAGTCAATACACTGAGTTATGTCCTACAAATTAATATGTAGAGCCCTAACCCCAATGTGATGGTATTTGGAGAAGGGGTCTGATGAAGTCAAGAGGGTGGGGCCCTCATCATGGCATTGGTGCCATTTTAACAAGAGATGCCAGAGTCCTTGCTCTTGCTCTTTACCTGCCATGTGAGGAGGATGTAACAAGAAGGTGGTCCACATGCCAGGAAGAGGGCCCTCACCAGAACCTGACCATGATGACATCCTGGTCTTGGAATTCCAGCCTCCAGAACTGTGAGAAAATAAATGTTAGTTATTTAACCAACCCAGCGTATGCTATTTTGTTATGGCAGCCCCAGATGACTAAGACATTTAATTATTTAAATTATATCAACAGAACTTTCCAGCTGCATGGTGCACAGCAAGGAACGTTAAGCTTTTGAGCTTTTAAGACTTTATGGAAGAAGTGGTTTATTTTATGCAGAAATGTGGGTTTTTACTTGTGTAACACAAAAACCTTCTAAATGATTTCCAGAAGTGAAGGATGTGATTTGGATAGGATTTAAAGGTGAACTGGGGGTGAAATACATTAAGAAAAATGGAGGTAGAGAAACCAGCCAGATCCTGATGTAGTATCAGTTCATTTTATTTAACAATTAAATGCATACCATTCTCCTCAATTTAACATGATTTTAATTTATTTAATTAAATAAAGTCACTGATTTCTATGCTCTTACAATAATGAATGCAACCAATTCAAATCATATTAGGACCAATAAAGTTTTCATGAAAAACTGGCAAACAAGATCATGGATGGCTGCCCACCTTATTTGAGTACCCTCAGGCCATAGAGCACTAGAGATTTCTGGAGTAGTATTCTCTTTTCTATAATTGATAATTTCCATAGTACATATATGTTCTTACTTAATGTAATGTATTTTCTATATTGTGTATTGTAGAGTTAAGAAAAGCTCTTCTTCTCAATTGTTATTTTTTCTCTCTACATTTTAACATAGTAATATTAATATCTAACAATAAGAATTTGTAAGTCATAATCTAGCTTGAAGAAGAGATGTAAGTGGAGTTAAAAAAAAAACAAAACAATCACACACATTAAACAGGAGTCAGGACACCTCAGTTAAATTTCTGTTTCAGCCAATTGCCGTGTAATTGTTAGATTGAAAGTGAAATCCTTAAGGAATCTTCATCTGTCACTCAATTTTCAGGTCTTTTTTTCACCCTCTCCAATTTAGGAAAATTAGGAGATACAAGTATTAAATGTGATATGTTCAAGCATTATTTTATGAATGAATATGGCATGTCAGGCACTGTGTATCATTCATTACAACCAATATCACTTTTAATCTTTATATGATTATTTCTAATTTGCCTATTTATCCCTAGGACTTAGCCTGGGGCTAAGCATATGACAGATGTTCAACAAATGTTGCTTTAACTGAAAACTCAAACCTTCCTGGTTTCAGATTCCTCACATGTGAAATGAGTGTGCTGCAACACTTAATTTCCAAGGTCCTTCCGAGCTCTGGAAGTTCTGTAACTAAGCACAAATTAAAGCTCATTAGTCCTGATCTCATCTCAAAAGATAAAGTTACACCTATAACAAATATAAAAGAAAGATCATGGGAAAAATATTTAATAGGAGTGCAAGTTGAACATATAATTGTCTCATGAACTTTATATATTTCATGAAGAAGCAATTATAGAGGACATAGCAAAAGAGAACTTTTTAACAAAATAGCAAGATAACATTTATGAGTACATATGTGCATAAATCATAAATATCAGATAAACAAAATGTGTTTATATTAATTATCAATCAAAATTTTTCAGTAAGCACCAATTCTGTACAACCATGACAAGACTCAGTCCCTGCTATTAAGACATACACTCTAGTTAGGGAGACGAAGCACAAATACATGAAAATCTCTAGTACACTTAGAAAATTATAACATTTAATTGGATTCTGGGATAAAGTGACAAAGCTGCTTTAGGACTAGGAAACCAGCCTAGGGCTGTGGCAAGAACAATGGTTGAAGGGCCACCCCTGAGCATACCTGCAACCCATTTGCAACAAGCCAAGCCCCAGGGCACAGACTGGGAGGTTCTCTTGAATAAAAGCCTTCTCTGAGTTTCCAATTGTAAAATGAATTCAATTAAAATATGAAAGTTGGTACTGTAGGCTGGAATAGGTCCAAGAGCTAAATCTCCATTTGCTTCTTCAAATGGTATTACATTTGCTATTTAGATATTCATGAGTTCCTTGCATATCCTCACTGTCATCCAATAGCATACGATGTTTAAAGTAAAACTTTAAAATATTGTATTTAAAATCAAGAACACGATGACATTTTTTTATTTATATCCAACACCGTAAAACGAAAGTTATCTGTGATTGAATTAGCAAATATATACAAAACTTTAGAAAATCTTTGCTAGTATTATTACTTTTTTGACCTAGTTGGGGAAAAAATTAATGTAAACATAATACACCTGTTATGTAAAAATGCCTAAGCAACTGTTTTCAAAGTCAATAGATTTTTTGATATTTTTGTTCAATCCAAGAAAATTGAGGAAGATGCTTTATATAATATTTTATGAATGTGTACTTTTTACAAAGAACTATGTTCGCTTTGATTATGTGTGATGTTAACATAAGAAACTTGCAAACCTGTAGAGAATTTTGGTGAGTTGATGTGAGCCAAACTGTTTATAATTGCCAGGAAGCAGAATTTGTAACTTTACACTCCCCAGGGGACCACCAGTCCATTCCCTGCAACAGGAAGGGACTGGACAAAGGGGAGGATGGATGCACTGGCAGGGAAGTTGGGGTGATGTAGGGAAGGAAGGTGCTAGCCTGCCAATCTAGCCTGGGGAACCATGGGTTGGCTACATGGGTTGGTGCCACTGAAAGCCCTCAGAAATTTGGGAATACATAATTTCCCAGACAAGAGGAGTTTTCTCCCTGGGAGCTCTTGGCTTCCTGACTCTTATGGCTCATTTGTATTTGCCTGTGTTCCTAGAAGGCACGGGGCCCATGGCCACACAGAACCCACACACAATGGACTATGGACTTAGTGTGGACTGGACTATGCTCCAACATGGAACAGAACCTGTGGTCAACGGCTTTAATCCTGCTCTGCTAAAGGCATAACTGGATTTCTTCCTTGGTGGGACGAAGGGAGATTGGGCCTTAGAAACTCGGGGGCTTAATTCCACAGAAGTAAAGCTTTCTACAATATCTCATCCTCTTGAGCAAGTCTCAGAAAATTCTTTTTCTCATGACATTGCCAGAAAACCACATCTCCTGGCAACAGGTGGGGACATAGCTCCCCACCAATAATAGATCTACTTTCTCTCTCAAATCCCCAATACTCACTCTTTAAACTTTTTCACAAGCTTTTTCTTACCACCGCCTCACCATTTTATTTTTATTTTTTGGTTCTGTAACCAAAAGCCAGGTTTAGCTGCCTGCCACTTCAAAAAACAGATGTGTGATACAGGTGCTAGTGAAAAAGGAAAGAGGTTTATTCTGGAGTTGGCACCCTGAAAAGATGGGGACTCTTTCCCAAAGCCCATCTCTCTATCTCAGTGCAGGCAGAGGTTTTTATAAGGTGGGAGTGGGAAACAAAACGAAGAGATCAAGGGGCAGGGGTTGAAAAGTTCTCTATGTGCACAACAGCACAGTCCATTCTGATGAGGATCTCAGAACTGATCAAGTGATAGTCTGGTGTGCGTCATCCTGGGCTTCATCATCCTGGTTCTTCTGAAGTTAGTTCCGAGGATTCTTATACAAACCTGCTGTTTACCTACAAACTACATAGTATCAGGCAGCATTTACAGAACAATGTCAAAAGGATGGAGGGCAGCTTACAATTCCCCACTGTTAAGGATCTATCCTCCTTTGCTTTCTGTTGTCTTGTTCTCCATGCATTTCAATGTAGAACTTCTCCTGACACTCTTTCAATGACCACTTCCTGATCTACTGGTGAAAAGCCCAGGATTTCAGGGGGAAAGGAGAAAGCCTACTTTGTGGGACAAATTTCCATTGTTTGATGAGTATAGGGTGAGAGTCTATAAATAGTTGACTATTTTTGTTCTAGTCAAAGTGAAGCTCATTTCTGGAATGTCTCCGATCTGAAACAATTCGCTTCTCAACCTAACAATCCTTTTTTGCTGATACCTGTATGATGAGTCATGCATGTCCAGGTGATAAAGGAGAGAATACACAAATATCAGTCAGTTTACCACTGTGAAAACCTCAGGATATTGTGCTGTGAATATTTTCATATATTTTTGCTTTTGTTGCTGCTTATAATTATTGTAAAATTTTCATTTTTTAATGTACATTTAATTTCCTATGTGTTAAATTTTCATTTAAATTTCCTGTCCTTTTTTGTTTTTAAAGTGTTTATTTATAGAGTTAAACAGTACAATAGACATGTACTGTATCAAAGGAAGGTTAAAACAGGGAATCAGTTGGAGGTCTGGAATGGGTTAATTCAATTTACATTATTTCTAATGGGAAAAAATGATTCGGTTTTCGAAAAGCCTTCTGAAATGAATTAAATTTGAGAAATGAGGTTCCACTGTATACAGAATCATTTATATGCTTTTAGAATTGGCTTTTTATTTAATAAATGCATTGTGAGCTTTTAAATATAAAATTACACATCTATATTATTAGTTAGAATGACTGAACATTATCTAATTTGTGACTGTCCCAAAATTTGTTTATTTCGTCCTATGAGTCTAAGTTTTCTTTTCCATTTTTTAACTGACCAGTATTCATTATCATTATCAACATCTTTATCTCATGTTCCTATAAATGGGAATTTGGATTAAAACATAGTTATTTGTTATTTTTACACATACAGTTTTTCTTGTAAAATGTAACCAGTTTTCAATTCCTGTAACAATGCAGGAGAGAATCATTTTTTTCTACAATAATAGGTATCAATGATAAGCCTATTTTTATTTTTAATTGTTTTTATTTCGTTTATTTGCCAAACTGGTAAGATTAAACATGACTAGTAGCTATGATATACCTTCACTGTTGAGTCCCACAAAAGCCTCAGTTAGTTGCTCTGAATCCTGGCTCCCATCTTTCTGAAATATTTCCTAGAAATTATATTACTATAACAGATTATATCCCACATCTCTATGTATATATGTTAATAGGTTGGTTGATTTTAATAAACACACACACACACAACAGAAATGATTAAATCTAGTCAAATGTGATGCTGCTCTGAGAGGTCACAAACTTAATTGAGCACAAGCTTAAACCCTGAGAAAGATTTTCTGCCAAAACAGGATTCGGAGGAGTAATCTACATTCTTCAGCTTGTTATAGTGAAAGCACTAGCACAGAAGTTCCAACACAAGCAGAAATCTTGTGTGGATAAAGCTGTTTATGGAAAATACTAAGCAGCTAGCAGATGAAAGTATTTCCATGTTGGCTTATTCCTAAGAACAGCTCTAATGACGAACCATGGCATTTATACAATAAGTATTGCATTGAATTATGCAGAAGGGCACTTAGGCAAAAGAGTTCAAAGTCCAGAACTCTTGTGGCAGAATATAGAATCCCTCAGCAAAACACCCACTTTAAAATGTGGAAATCCTCATGGGATTGTTTTCGTTTGCTTGTTTTACTTGGTTGTGGATAATTCTCAAATCTCTATCTCTTATCACCATCTCCCTCCTCAATTCCCACATGTGCTCTGAACATCCTCATCGGGTTGTTATCCTTTTGCCCTAATTCATCAAGCCTGAAAACAAACCCACAATTTCTGCCCACCACTTCTGATCTACACCTTCCTCAGACTTGCCCATTTCTATTTAGCATTGTTGTTTCTTCCATTTTGGTTCTAGACCTCTTTATTTCTCCCATATTCAACATGTCTTCTATGTCTTTGCAATTTTGTTATTGTTTGCCAGTGTCTTTCCCTCTAGTTTTTTTTTATCCATCACAGTGATAATTCCATAATATTGGTTGTCATTACCCTACTCCTTTAACAAAAGAAAGAAAGAAGGGAGGAAGGAAAGAAAGGAGAGCAGGAGGGAGGTAGAAGTAGAGAGGGAAAGAAAGAGGGAGGGAGGGAGGGGGGAGGGAGAGAAAGAGAGAAGAAAAGGGAGGGAGGAAGGAAAGGGAGAGAGAAAGAAAAGTTCTTAAAACTGGGCTCTCTGTATCTAGTACAAAACCTGTCAATTCTTTTTGAGTACCAGCTTGATTTCTCTTAAACACAAAGCTATTTTTTTATCACCCTCTTGAAAATTTTTGGGGAGATTATCAGTCCCTCTTCTCCCAAAGGATTGTGCCTTCCAAATAACGTACAAATCTATGTGGCATGACATTCAGGTCCTTCACCATCTATTGCCACATTAGTTTTCCACATGACTTTCCACTGTATTCTACATCTACATTAAGCTAATCTGAAATACTATCCAAATTATGAATGTTTATGAGTTATCGTTTTTTACCTTTTAAACATACTATTTTTCTGCCTATAATAGCCTTTCTATATTTATCCATGCCATTGTATTTCATACTTTAAAGCTAAATTCAAAATCAATTACATCAAAAATGATAGGTACTATCATTGGACAACATGACGTCATTATTATAGTGACTTCTCTGGTAACCATATTTCTTTAGCTACATGCTAACTCTACTTAGAGAATGTTAAGACTCAGGTATATCAAAAGTGCCTTAAAGCAAGGGATAGTCCAATTCCAATGAAAATAGGCAATTTTCATCCAATTTTAGGATCACAGGCCCATGCTTTAGTATACCAGTCTTTCTAAGACTGAAATTCTATCTTTCATGCCATTCCCACAGAGCAAATTACAGAAAAGGTATTAGAGCAGATTGTCTTTAAATACATCTCTCATTTAAGAAATTCTCAGGAGTAAATGTTTAATTTAAATATCTTCTACATATTTATGTACATATAAGTAAAATAAAATTAACTTTAAAAATTATTTACTATTAAATGATAACTACTCACCAGATAACCTGAAGGGTTGGAGTTTCAGAAAATCTGAGCGCAGAAGGGAATTAGCAATGTGACCTAATATTTCAAGGTTACTCAAGTATCTACGGTATATAAATTAATATTAGGATAGGGTTGTATTTATTCTTAATCCTTACGCAAGGATATTTTTCCATTGATTTTTAGAGAGAATGGAAGAAAGAGGGAGAGACAGAGAAGCGTCAATGTGAGAGAGACACCTCTACTGGTTGCCTCCCACAGGCACGCATACCTGGGATTGAGCCTGAAACCCAGGCATGTGTCTTTAATAGGAATCAAACTGGAGACCCCACTGAGCCAAACCAGCTAGGGCAAGGTTGTTTTTTATTTTGTTTTGCTTTGTTTTATTTTCTCTCGCTGCGCTTGTTTACAGTCAGAGAAAAACAAGTCAGTGGATAGTGTAAGTGTGGTGATGCAAGTGTGATAGAATGTAGTTCTAGTGGAGGGGAGGGCAGCAAGTGCCTTCCCTGGGACATTACACAGCTTTGAATTCCTAGATCCTGGTGCAATTTATGACTCAGAACAAAAGTGAATAAAATGGTTTTTGAGTGAATGAGCACAATGGTAGAGATTAGACCAAAAAGTAGGAAACCCCTCTGAAACCATGGGAAATAATAAAAGTATAGGTAAACTTATAAAAAATAATCTGGAGGTAATAAGTGATAACGAATGTCCAGAAATTTCAAAGTATAGACATTTTCAGCAAACAAAGTAGGAGGCAAGCTATTTTGTGAGAATGAGTAATGGGGACAAGGGCGGGAGAGTGATTAGAGCAGAAATTTTTGACATGAAGCCTGTAGAGAAATAAACAGAGAAGACAACTCCAAGATTCATTGACTGATCCCAATGAAGAACAAAAATTCACTCAATAAAACTCAGAGGAAACTAATGATGTTTTTGACAGATCATGATTACATCATTTTCTTCTGAAAATCACTTTTGGTTTAATCTTTTATATTTCATATTATTTATGTTCTTTTGAAGAAGTATTTCTGTCACTTAAGACTCATTATGGCTGCTAAATGACCTCAGATATTTGGAAAGATAATGTCCAATGCTGTTATTATTTTATAAACATACTTTTTTGTTCCTGGAAAGCTAAGATAATTAATAAATAATATCCCATTTATTGGACAATCTTATTCACTTAGTCCTTTTTGATTACATTGTGATTTAAACACAATGGAGCAATATAATTCTATTTCCACATCTAATTTTAAATCAGCTTTTAGACGTATGATAATAATACTAGTTTTTCTGTTGCCAGCACTAGACTGTACCTAACAATGACAGATCAAAGCTATTCGCCTGTCCACATGATCAGTTCAAGTAGGAAATCTCTCATCATAATCCTTGCAACAGCTGTCATTAAATTCCTGCTGTCGAGTGAAAGACCGAAGCAGCTGGAAATGAAGAAAAGCAGTTAAGTAAACAACTGGGTTTTGACCAAAAATATTTCCTTACTTTTATCTCCTATCTTTTGACAAGGAGTACTGCTGTGCACACATTGTGTCTAGACCATGAGTTGTTGACACTTTCTTCTCAATTTTACACTTTGATATGGAATGAATATGCAATGAGAAAAGAGCCAGCTCTGATCTGCATTTGAGTACAGTAGCATTCAGTTATGTACATAAAAAGTTCTCATCATTCTTCACCTAAACTCTGAACAAAAGTACCCTTAGCAATACTTTGAGATCGCATCATGGAGGTCGTAGAGAATGAACTGTGGATGAAAGTGGAATTGTGTTTTATTCCAGGCTCAACTGCTACCTTGAAGTGTGTGACTTGAAGAAAGGTATTTAATGTGATGTCTTGGTTCATCATCTTTAAAATTCGGGCAATACTAGACATATCATAGGGATGTTGGGAGAAGGAGAAAAAACATAAAGATCACATAATTCAGTATCTGACATAGGCACTTAATATATCTGTTTCTTAAGAATTGCCTCCTCTAATTTATGTTTAGAGCAAGAAATCAGATTAATTTTGTTAAATATAGGTTCTGGTTTCATCGGTGTATTTATTTTGCAGCACAAAAAAGAAATCATCTTAACAATATGCTTCAGAAAGTTGAATTTTGTTGTACTGACACAATGCAATATACGCATTTACAGACTTTTAACTTAATGATTTTTACATATTTTAAGTTTTAGCCCAGTGCCTCTTGGAATAGACTTTTTTTTTTTAACCTATGAGAAAATCTTAAGGATCTCGGTACTCTACTCTTCAAAACAGACCTGATCATACATAATTTTAATAACTTGCTTAAACTTGAACTGCTGATGAATACTGGAATTGAATGTGTTGCTTACATTTAGAGAATATGCCCAACAAGATGAAATAGTAATAACTAAATTTCTTGTTTTAAAACCTAACACTACCTTATGAAGCAAGTTGGCTAAGCTTTTCCATCTGCTTATATTATAAACTGAATGTTTTATTTATTATGATATACATCAGGTGCCCTAATTATAGCTCATTATATCAGAAATAAGGAGTCAAACAGTGAGTCTTTAGTTAAATTTTGACTCTGGCAAACCTTGGTGGAGAGAACAAGTTTGCTTAATAAAGTACATATAAACCTAACTTTGTCCATGAGAAAATATACATTCAGAGGATTGCAGCTGTTGTAAAAAATATGTTACGAGACAAATTGTGTTTGGACTACTGAATAGTTGCAATGAACCCTTACCTTTCAACTAGGGGCAAAGGGAAGTTCATCATTAAACAGTCTGTTGGGCAATGCCATGTTTAACTGTTCTCATTGTTTGATTGTAATTACATGTTTGTGTCAGGAAGCTGATTCACATCCTCTGAATGCCATCTAACATAGCAGCCGAAAATCTATGAGTATTTGTTGTCAAACATTAAGTACCAGTAGGAGTAAAAGGAAAGGAGCCTACCCACCAGTATCTTTGCCATTACTTTAAATAGCCTTTCCCTTTTTCGAATGAAATGTTTCAAATGAAAATGTAAAGTTGCCAGATCTAATAGCACTCACAAAGGTTTACTGTTTCATGACTATTACCAAAATATGCGCTTGCAAAGCTAAAGTTAACCTGTAGGGGAAAAAAATCAGATTTGAGAAAAACAAATATCTAAAAAAAATTCTCATTTTGCTTTTGGGGCTACACCTTATGTTTTTAGCTTATTAACTAGTGTTACCATAGATTCAAATTTTAATAAATCTGCTTTTAATTTATTGGGTGAATAATATATTCACATTGTTCAAAACTCTAAAGTCACTTGATCCTTGCCATTTCAGCCCATGAAGAGAGGGCAAGAACAGCGGTCCAGAGCCAGAGGTTCCCACTTAAGTAATCAAGGCAGAAGGTACACATCAATTCTGCTCATACTTCAGGAAAAAGAGCTTAGTCATATATCTGCAACTACTACAGTGGCTTAGGGACATGTTCTTCTTGGGTGGGCAGCCATGACCCAGCTTAAATTCTGTTACTGTGGAAGTAGAGAAGAATGATATTGATGGACATCTGTGGCCTTTAACCACCAAAGAATCCTGTTTCCCAGAATCTCTGGAGTCTGTATGACTTCAAAGCCCATGCTCCTTACATTACATTGTAGAGCCTGGTTATATATCTAAATGTATGGGAAGAAATTTATTTTGTTAAATTATACTTTCTTCCTAAGAGCCCTTTTCTAATCTAGAATTTAAAGAAAAATATTACCTGTTTTTAGTACAACATTCAATTACTTTTGAAATGCTGAATTTCAGCCCCAAAATAGGAATACTAAATAAGTTATACTAGACATGAATTTTAGGTAACAAAGATAATTTGGAAATTACATTAACTTAATGGTTCAACTAGCCCGTTCAGGCAAAAATCTTTGCTATAATAATTCTGAATACGTGGGCAGCCCATTCCATTGTTGGATGCCTCTAATTGAAATGTTCTTCCCTAATCAAACAAAAAAATCTTTTCCCGTTAACATTTGCTCAGTAGCTTTAATTTGTGCCTTCTAGAGCTGTGCTGTCCTATGGTTGCCACTATATTCATGTGGCTATATAAATTTCATTAGGTTTTTTTAGTTGAAAATTCAGTTCTTCAGCCACACTATGAGCTTATTTCAAGTGCTCAATAGCCATATGTGGCTAGTGGCTACAATACTGGATGCTGTAGAGAACATTTTCATTATTGAAAAAAGTTATGAGGCAGGATAGTAAGAAGTTAGGAAAATACCTTGGCAAGTGGAATGAGGAAACAGAGACAGACTGCTGATTCAAACTGGCCCGTCCACCACCTGCTTCCTTCGCCTTTGCAAGACCACTTTTTAAGCAAATAATTAAATTTTTAATTTTAAGCAATAATCCCACAGAACAAGGAGATTCTGATCAGCATCAGATAACCTTAGGAACAAAGCCTCAGGTCTGTTGACCAAGGGCAGAGTTTGAGTCAAACTAGAGATAACATGTAGGCCTCAGTTGTGTTCAGCTGCAGGTCCAGAAGAGCAGTAAAACCAGACGAAGTAACACCATGGCTGACATCAGGACCAGATGCAATGACTAATGACCCCCTCTACCAATCAGTAGAATTCGTGATCCTGAAAGGACACACCTGGAAAGCTGATAAATATTCTGTTGAGAGTCTCCCCTAATATCTCCCTTAAAATCCCTGACTTTAGAAACAGATAGAAACTCTTACGGCAAGAAACCTAGTGTGTGTTCTGTCTCTCTAGAGCAGTGGTTCTCAACCTTTCTAATGCCACGACCCTTTAATACAGTTCCTCATGTTGTGGTGACCCCCAATTTCATTGTTACAAATTGAACATAATTAAAGCATAGTGATTAATCACAAAAACAATATGTAATTATATATGTGTTTTCCGATGGTCTTAGGCAGCCCCTGTGAAAGGGTCTTTCAACCCCCAAAGGGGTCGCGACCCACAGGTTGAGAACTGCTGTTCTAGAGCATGCTGCCTCATTTCCTGCTTTCTTCCCCTAGGCAAGTATCTTTTGCTTTCTTTCTCCTAAGCCCTGAGGGCCTTTTTGCCACTGTAACATGTTTAGTAAGTCCATGCAGCCCAGTTGGCTCACTTCTTTTGCTTCCAAGACTTTCTTTCTAAAAGATGAAATAAACTTCTTGACTAAAGTTTTTACTCTGAATTCTTTCTTTGCCAAACTTAAGAACTGAGATCTTAAGCCGCCATCTACAGTTCCATTGGGCAAGACTATATCTAGAGCATATCAGATTAAATCTATTACAATTATCATTAATTGCCTTCTAATGTAAGGCTTTGAATTCTTTTTTTGAGAGATCGTGTTAAAAGTCACTATAATTCAATTAAAATGTATACATTTACCATGTGTCTCATGCTTTATTTTGAGAATTTATGATGCAACAAAACAAAAACCCTTGCCCTCATAGAGCTTTCATTTTAGCAGAAAGAAATAGCCAAAAACTATCACGCAAACAAACCAAAACAATAGCCATAATAAATAAGTAAAATATGTAGTTTGTAAACATGATAAATCCCATGGAAACAAGAAATGCAGGGTAAGAGGCTGGGGATTCAGGAATAGGGGTGGTTTGTAATTTTAAAAAGAGTGATCAGAGTGGGCTTGAGTTGATATTTGAGCAAGGACTTAAGGGAGGTAAGGAAATTAGTTAGCCAGGCAACTAAGAGAAGAGTGTTCCAGGAAGAAAAAACAGCCAGGGTAAGGGCACAGCAAAGTAGCCAATCTGACCGGAGCAGAGTGAGCAAGGAGGGGTACAGTAGGAGGGGAGGGGATCAAAGCAGTGTGCCCAGTTTTGTAGACCCTTCTAAGCACTTTGTGGAGCCAATGTAGAGTTTTGAGAAGAAAAGTGAAATTTTCTGACAATTTTTTCCTTTTTTTATTTTTATTGAATTTATTGAGGTGACATTGGTTAATAAAATTATATAGGTTTCAGGTGTACCATTCTATACTACATCATCTGCATATTGTATTTTATTTTGACCACCCCAAGCCAAGACTCTTTTCATCACTATTTATCCCCCTTGTACCCTCTTCATCCTCACCCCACTCCCTTCCCCTCTGGTAATCTCCATGCTGTTTTTTAAGAGCACTATGCTGCAATGTTGAGAATAGGCTCACTGCAGGGGTTGGGGGTCAAGCGTAAGGGTAAAAGCAGGGAGTTATATTTGTTACTTTGTATGGTTTATAAAATTATTTCCAGACTCGTTGTCATCCTGAATTTCCATTGTATTCTATACTTGGCATGATCCAGTTTATTAGTGTCCCTCTTAAAATGTGACTCCAAGAATAGAATAGAATGCCACAGATGATGTGACAAGAGAAGTACATAAGACAATTACTACTCAGGATATGAGCACTGTGTTTCTAATACTACATTTTAAACATTTATTAGCTGTTTTTACTTAGTGGCATCTTTTGGAAGTTTTCATCAAATTAAACTTTAATTTTAATCAAATTAAAATTTTGTTGGACTTGTTAACAAAATTTTTCTCAATTATACAATTTTTTATTTTGAAATTAAATGTCAGCTTTATTACATTTATCTTTCCAAATTTTATTGCAGTGTTTTTGACTGTATTTCATATTAGCAATTTTCCTGTTTTATTTAAAATTTCATTATAATACTAGTAAGTATTATATGCTTTCACTCAAATTATCAATACATTTTTTTGAAAAGATAGGAACAAGAACAGAGCACTGTGGCATTTCACTGCTTAGAATTTTCATTAAGCTGGAAAAGATGATCCCTGGGGTGAAAGAATAGAAATAATACTCATTTACCAAATGAATACTTAAGCATTAATTAATTCTCATTGGATACAATTCAGTTTTAAAATCACTCTGTTTCCTATGAATAAAATTTATAGAGAACTTGAAATAGCCATAAATCACTACTCAGTCTTCCCCAAGTGTTAATGTCTATGGCTGTTATCTCTTGTTACTCAGGGCTTTCTCTGCTTTTGCCACTCAGACGTCTTCACATACATGATCTCTTCTCAGGGCCTGCATATCCTGTCCCCTTCCTTCCTTAATACTGTCCCATGACCAGCTACCTGTATGGATCATCCCAACACTTAACTTTGTTTCTTGAAGTATCATCTCTTACAGAGGCCTCCACTTTCTACTCTGTATGATATTTCAATATGCCTCAATATTTCTGATTTCCTTGTCCACTTTATTTTTCTTTTACTAACTTAGATTTAAAACACATTATATTATTACTAGTAGCCTGGTGCACAGATTCATGCACATTGAAAGGAAATGAATTAGAAGGTGGTGGTCAGGGTGGGACCGGGTGAGAGGGGCTGGACACGCCCTGGAGCCACCTCCCACGGTCCCACCCCATCCAGCCACACCTGGGGCAGCGCCGCAGCTCGAAGGGCGTCTGCATAGTGAGTAGGGTCCCTCCGGCAGATGGGGGTCCCTTGGCCTGGCCTGTGGGGATCAGGCTGAAACCGGCTCTCCGACATCCCCTGAGGGGTCCTAGAGTATGAGAGGGCACTCTGGAAAGTTGCTCTCACTTGGCAGCTCCTGCATTGAGCATCTGCCCCCTGGTGGTCAGCGCACATCATACCTACCAGCTGGTCAGATGGTTGGTCGGTCGGACTGTCGCTTAGCCTTCTATATATATATATACTAGAAGCCCATTGCATGAAGATTCGCACAATAGGCCTTCCTTCCCCTGGCTGCCGGCATCAGTTTTCCTCCGGCACCTGGGACCCAGGCCTTTAGTCCGGCCGCAGCGGAGAAGTCAGGCCTCGAGGCTAGGCTTCTCCCCTCTGGCCACAGCAAGGCTTGGTTTCTCAGCTGTGGCCACACCGGAGAAGCCAAGCCTCTTCACTCTTCAGTCTTCGGTCTTCAGTCTTCAGTCTTTGCTCCTCGCCTGCATATGCAAATTAACCGCCATCTTTGTTGGGTTAATTTGCATACTCATCATGATTGGCTGGTAGGCATAGTGGAATGACACCAATTTGCATTTTTTTTATTAGTGTAGATGGATTTGTCTATTGTTTGTCCCTTGTTGCTGGTTGATATGATTGATGAGAAAGCAGCTCCTGTTTGCTTTATGTTACTGCTGTATTTACAGTATTTAAATTGTATTTTCCATATAATAGGCAATTAGTAAATATTTGTACAGTAAATAAGTAAATAAATCATTATATCTTCTGGGATTATTTATTTAAATATCTTGATCTGGTTTATTATCTGGAAATCCAAGAAGAAAAATCAGTAAACAAATCACTAAAACCTCATACAATTTCTGAATCAAGCCAAAAAATGTAATTGGTTCAAGAATTATAATTGACTTGTCACCACCAAAATCCAACCTTGTTCGTGTAATAATATAAATCATGAATACAGGGAAAGATGGTCTTCAAATCTTACTATGACTGTAAATTTTAATAGTTTTTATCCATAACCATTTTATTAGATATTAATCTGAATTGGAATTTATTCATTTGATTTCTTTCTTATATCTCTGGATTACTTTGTTTGGAATACTTAAGAGTATGAAACTAGAACCTAAAAAATACAAAAACTCAGTAATCATTTGGTATGTGATTTAAGTTAAATCATATTGAGAAAAAAAACTTCAGAAGAAAGCAATTTGATATTTATTATTAATCTATCTAGAGCTTAGTGGTAAAAGGTGTGGTAATGGGAAGAAACTACATTTGAGAATAACAGGTGAATTGCTAGATGAAAATATTTTAATAAATGAAAAGCCAGACAAGCTTTTTAGATGAGTAACAACAAACCTGATCTTTGGAGAATTAATGGGTTACCCCCAAGAAAAATACACCAGTTTCACTCATGAATTCCAAATACAGGGTGGGGCAAAAATAGGTTTACAATTGTGAGTACACAAAATACAGAGTTTATTCTTGTATTTTATTAATTGTATTATTTTCTATCTTAACAACTATAAACCTACTTTTGCCATACCCTGTATAGTATAAAGGTTATTTGAACGAAAACAAATGATTTGATACAGGTTAATCCTTTCTCTTTTGAATTTCAGACACAAGAAACTGAAAGCCATTGTTTAATAAATTCTGCAATCTTATAACCAATGCAGAAGTTTCTGCTTTCAATCTATTTTTACTGATATTGGGTGGACAGCTTCAGTCCATTTATCAGGAATGCTAACATTCCATATTTTGTTAATATGAAGTATGAATAGTTAAGGAATTTCCAAATCTAAGCAATATCTAGTTAAAGTTAAAATATTGGCATGCAGATTATTTTATTCCCTTGTTAGATCTTTGTTTTTATTTTAATAACTTAAATATTTAGTTACTTCATTTTCAATATAAAGAGTAGCAAAGAGAATGGGAATGAAGTAAATGAGCGTAAAGAGTTTGAATTTGATGGCACATGCTTTTCCTTATTTCTTATTCATGTGGGCACAAACAAAATATTTTATAAATAAAATAAAATAATATTTTAATTTATAAAAAATAACCTTTTTGATCTGTATTTAATAACATTAATAAGGGTATACCTGTGTTTAACATGTCGATGAATTGAAAATTAAACTCTAATAATCCATAGCTATTATTTTGTAGCTTCAAATATATATTAATAGGATCCAGATCAAAGTATTTAGTTGATTTAAATCACGTGCTTGAAAAGGAAAAAAAGAGAGAAAGAACTCATGAATCTGGATATCAGTGTGGTGGTTGTGGGAGGAAGAAGGTGGGTGGAGGTGGAATAGGATATGGGGGGATAATGGTGATGGGAAAAATGAAATGAAAAAGTAATAAAGAAAAGAAAGAAAGGAAGAAAGAAAGATGTAAAAAGAGAAAAAAAGAAATGCTAATTTTAGTGATTAGTTCTACATCTGATTTACTGCAAAGTTTAAAATGTATTCTTCTATTTTAATAGTACTATTTTCACATTTTAACTATGGATTTCGAAGCACATATATCTAATTAGTTGAGTTTAGATATATCTATCTAGTATGAAATAAAAACATAAATTTTATTACACATCTGGACATTTGATGTGAATGACTGCTGAATATTTTAAGATAAATGGATGACTTAGTTTTCTCTTTTATCCAAATGTTTGGCATCATGTAAAACCACATTCTGAATTTTACACAGATTGACTTATGTGTAGCAGAACTTGCTGACTCAAGGTATAAATTATCATGCACGTGGGAATTTCTTTAAATATGTAATAAATTAGGTATGAGTTTTAGTACCTATTACTGGAAACTACAGTTACTGAATAGAAGATTGCACTTACTTTGTCTGGCTTTCCAACTCCTCACAACATATGAAAGCGAAATGCAGAGCTTATGTGCTTTTGGTTCGGAGACATACATTAAAGAAACCAAAAATTGCACTTGAAAAGCCATACACATCTTGATGCTCACTAATGTCGTGGGGGGGAAAAAAAGTTAACTTCAATTTCCAAACATAAATTTTAAAAAATGATTTTTGGTTAGAAAACATACTTTTCTTTTCTGACTTAAAGCAACTATGATAAATTTGCAACTAAAGACTTTATTGGGTCCTAGCTGGTTTGGCTCAGTGGATAGAGTGTCAGCCTGCAGACTGAAGGTCCCTGGTTCAATTCTGATCAAGAATACATATCCAGGTTGTGGGCTAAATCCCCAGTAGGAGGCAGAGCGTGTAGAAGGCAGCTGATCAATGATTTTCTCATCATTGACGTTTCTATCTATCTCTCCCTCTCCCTTCCTCTCTGAAAGCAATAAAAAATATATTTTTAAAAAGACTTTGGAATATTAAAAGGAAGAAAGCAATCTCACTGATAATGATAAACCAACAAAAATCTGGTCAATAAAATTTCTCAGAAATTATAAAAGGATATTTTGCAATAGCACACATATCCATTTAAAAGAGCATCCTCAGATATAGAGAAGCTGCTACATTTCAGGAGTTCAACTAATATTTGGAGAATAAAAGAATGAGTGAATGAACGAAGCTTAAAAGAACTTGATCTGTTTTATAAATTCTCATCTTTTGTTCTCTCATAATTAGCATAAGGAACATAAAATTGAGATGCTATACAGACCTTGGGAATCTGGTTAATTAATGTAAACAACGAAGACAAATAGATCAAAAGAAGGTATGCAGCATTATTTGACAGGTTCACAATCATTCAGAAGTCCAAAAACCTAACTAACATGATGGAATATACTATACGTAATTTATTTATTAAATGAACATATTTTGGTGTGTGTCCAAATAAAGCTTTATTTAAATACATGGTCAGTAGGCAAGGGCTGAGGTTTGCCAAACTCTGCACATCAGGGGGACCATTTTGTAAAGTACATGACTTTCTATCATTTGCTGTACATCTAAAACTAATACAAAATAATGTTGAATGTAAACTAATTGAAAAATTTTAAAAAATTAAAATTAGGTGAGAAAAGATAAAACATCCTATATGATAAGAAGATAATATGCAAATCAACTGAATGGCTAAACGACCGGTCTCTATGATGTGCACTGACCACCAGGGGACAGACACTCAATGCAGGTGCTGCCTCCAGCCTGCAGGTGATGGCGAATGGGGAACCAGGGGCAGGTGGCAGTGGGGGAGGTGCTGGCTGCCAGCAGCTGGAGAAGATGGTCCTGATTGCAAGCCAGGCCTAGGGACCTTACTCATGCATGAATTTTGTGCACCAGGTCTCTAGTATCACTATAAGTTCTTTCAGCAACTTGCTACTTTTTTCTTTTTAGTTCTTATCAGTTTGTAATTACCCATTTTGAAGGCATGGATTCTATTTTGCTTATCACTATACACATGCCTAGCATTGTGCCCGGCACATAGTAGGTGCTCAATAAGTATGTGAGTGAACCTGAAGTGCCCTAAATGAATTTTATATATTTAATAAGTAGGTATTTAAGTAAATACAACCTATACATGTATGTGTGTATACAAGTGAGAGAGACAAAAGAGAAGACAATGTACACATGTGTGTGTGTATGTGTACAAAGATAAAACACATTATGAGCATGAACCAGTAAAAAAAAACATGTACAGTTGATACCAATGTGTGTATATAATTTACAATATGATAAATAAATATAAAGAACCTAGAATTAATCCTAACAAAATATGTGCACAATATTATTGGAACATTGTACAAAGCTTTAGTAAAACATTTGAAAGACCTGAATAAATGAAGAGACATGTCATATTCACGGATTGGAAGACTAAATATTATGAAGATATCATTTTCCTTAGTTTGATCTATAAATTCAATACAACCCCAATCAAGATCACAAAAATCTTTTTGGTGGAACTTAGATGCAAAATCTAAAATATATATGACAATTCAAAGAGTCAAGAAAAGTCAAAACACAATTGTAACAGAAGAAAAATGTGGCTGTACTTCCCTACAGTGGTTCTCAACCTTCTGGCCCTTTAAATACAGTTCCTCATGTTGTGACCCAACCATAACATTATTTTCGTTGCTACTTCATAGCTGTAATGTTGCTACTGTTACGAATCGTAATGTAAATATCTGATATGCAGGATGGTCTTAGGCAACCCCTGTGAAAGGGTCGTTCGACCGCCAAAGGGGTCACGACCCACAGGTTGAGAACCGCTGCACCAGATACCAAGACTTAATTTTAAATTAAGTATAAACAATAGAACAAAACATTGTGCCCTAAAACAGATGGACACAAATATAAAATCTTGATTTTTGACAGAACAAAAGTTGTAAATCATGGCAGACATACTTTTCAGTAAATGGTACTGGGAAAATTATTGGTCATCCATATGTTAGTAAAATCTTTGACAGTAAGATTTTAGTAAGAAAGATGTTTTTGTTTATTTGTTTTAATTGTATAGATAGTTCACCTGAAATACACATGGGAGATAAAGGCAACAGCAATGTCAAAAGCTACAAAATAGGTAATCATATTTTTCAGAGGGTAGAATAGTTTTAGATATAAAGAAAACTTAAGTGAAATGTTAAACTCTATTCAATTGAGAATAATAGAAGTCATAACTTAAATTTACACTAAATTAATGGGAACAGTGGGATCAAATAAAATAATTTAAATTAAAAATCAGAGGCCACATATAACAATCCCTTCATTCTAAGAACAAATAAATCAAAGACTAGAAAGTGTTTTGCCCAACCCAAACCAGGCAATAATGGGACAGCAAAGATAGATTTTGAATTTTTTAATTCTAATATAGATTCTTCTTACAAAACAACATCCAACGGAGGTTAGATCATGGAATAACACAGATGAATAACAGTTTGCACATTAGGATGTTACAAATGCATGGTACAGGAAGCAAACATATGACAGTTGATAAAAATAATAGATTACTTTCATGGAAGACTTGAAGAAGAGTGTTTATAAACTATGTAAAGTAATGATTTGATGAAGTAATACAAAGCTATAAACAAGGGTGAATAAGAAATGGAATGATTGAATCATGAGTATTTAAGTGACTAGTGATTCAGCAGCCCCCATATACACAGACCATAATTATAAACAAGCTATTATGTCTGGAAATGTAATCCCTTCTCTCCCTCTGACTCTCCAGTTGTTGCTATTTATAGATGTAGTGCTTTTAGTTGAGACACATTTATGAATTTCTACACTGCTTTCGATGTCTCTGAAATATATAGGAATTTGTGGCTAACATTTAATTATTAAAGTATGAGTAGATGATGCATTCTTCATAATAAAATATTATAGAAATATAAAATTTTATATACTTGGCATTTTTAGTATTTAAATGCTTACTCCACAGTTTCAAATTAATGTTTCACATTAAAAATACTTAATGTTTATGAAACCAATTTTTAAAAAAGTTGGACACTATTTTATAGGAAAATGAAGCCGTGATACATAAAATAGAAGCATAAATTATCTGTTACTCTCTAAAGCATCTGAATACTGTCCTGCCCAACTCTCAACCCGAGTCAGTGGTTTTATTTACATTTAATTTAGACCTACCCCTAAAATGTTAATATATAGAATGAAGAGAGAATATAGGTTTGATTTTTTTAAATTTACATTCAAAATATACTTTCAGCTAAAAGGGATTTACAGGGTTTTAAAATCACTTCACTAAGTTTCTTTTCACTGTCCTAATCTTTTTGGCCACAGACAGATGTTTATTCATGTCCTTTGGCAGAATAAAATGAAACAGTCTGTCTAATGGTAACAGTTCCTGAGCCCCATGATCTGTGACGTCTAAACTCCTGGAAATCTCTTATTGCCATGGAAGCTTTCACTATTCATCTGACTACAGCACAACCCTATTTCTTGCCTCTGCCCTGGCTGGAAAAGTAGTGAGTAATAATATTTCAGATTTCCCATGGATTGCAAAGGAAATTCCAGTGTACTGCAATCAGTATATTATTTCCACTCTAAGTACTAAGTAGCTATATATTGATTTTTTTAACATTTTATATTCTAATATGTACAATCTGTTCACAGATTATGAAAAACTAGTATTTTTCCATTTCAATTCTTCTTTCATAAATAAGGAAAGCCATAGTGCCTTTGGATTGCCTATTTCACACATATTAAAGATATATATATATATATATATATATATATATATATATATATATATTAGAATAGCTTTGGTTGATGAACACTCCTGCTGAGAATAATAGAAAAGACAAACTACAAAGCAGGGAGGAGATTTGTTTGAGGCCATTAGAGAGGTGCTGAGGCTATCAGAACTTGAGGGGTCAAAATCCCAAAGATAAAGTGAAACACAATGAGGTGAGCTGACATTCTAAGAGCAGGTTTCATTCTCAGAGCCCTTGCTGATTCCTGGAATGGTGAGAGAGACTGAGAAAGGCAGAAGACAATAGCTCAGAGGTGAAAAGTTTTAGTTAAAACATGGGGTATGCAGAGAAAATATGGTTGGAATGAGAGATAAAAATAGAAGTGAGGCCCCCAGAATTTAAGAATCTAGAGTGAAGGAGGCAAAGAGAATTGGCCTCACTTACATCACTTATACTTAGCAGTATGTTTCATTGAAGCATTTAGTTCCATCCTATGCAATGAGGAAAAGTCTAAAAACACTAACAAAAAGTAGAAACCACTTAAAAACTGACAGTGTCATGGAGATAATGGAAAATAAGGACCTATTGAGGAGGAAGGAAGGACCCTACTATAAATTCTAGGCCCTGAATCAGTACCCCAAAGAATAACACCCTAGGAGAAATGAATAACACAGAACTAAACTGAGCCATACAAAAATTGCAAGTCAGCTACAAAAACTAAGATTTACTATGATCTTCCCAACTCAGGGTCTCCACGAGAGGAAAGGAGAAAGTTTCTGGAGATAATAACACTACCCAGGGCTTTTAGGATATTTTCATTAAGAGGCTCCAACTTTTAATCAGAAACAGACCCACAGATCATCCAGTTAGTCAAATTGGCAACGACAGATTTTATTAATATGTTGGAAACTTAGTTTTGTCAGTGGAATATCTGAGAAGAGAATCAAATGGAAAGTCTAGACTTAAAAGCTACAATAATTAAAATGGAGAACTTAATTGTTAGCTTTAACATGATAGTAGGATTAGTAAACTGATTTACAGATCTGTAGAAAATATTCAAACCAAAGAACAGAGATGAGAAGGAAAAGGAGGAGAAGGAGAAAGAAGATGAAGGGGAAGAAGAAGAAGTAGAAAAGAACATTGGAGAACTATGGGACATTGTAAAGAAAAAAAAATCCACCGTATGTTTAGTGCACAAAGAACAGAGGAGAGAACAGTCAAGTCTGACAGTTGTAGATACTTGCAATATATCAGTCTAACAAAGGACATGTATCAGTGCATTTTGAAAAAGAAGAGAAAACACTGAATCAATAAGGAAAAAGCAAAATCCCAGATTTTTTTTAAACAAAGATTAAAAAAAGGTACATCAGAAGAGATGATATCCAAGTGCTCATTAAAATCAACTAGTTGTTTACCGATCATCTGCTGTGTAAAAGACTTTCTAAGCAAAGAAAACACAATTGCTTCTTTCTGCTATTTGACAGTCTTCTCTAAATAGAGTTCCCATATTTGTTCAACAGACAGTTGATTTTACGCCATTGGGAAGTACTTTTATCTATGTACAACTAATTAAAAATAGAGGGATAGAATTTTTTAAAAACTTCAATTTTAAAAATAATTCGTGATGCCCAGGCCAGTTTTGTTCAGTGTTTACAGTAGACCAATGGTCCATGGTTTGATTCCTCATCCAGGGGCACCTACCTGGGTTGCTGGCTCAATCCTAGGGCACGTGTAGGAGGCAACCAATCAATGTGTCACTCTCATATGATCGTTCCCTCTCTCTTCCGCCTCCTCCTTCCCCTCCACTATCTCTAAAAAAAACCAATGGAAAAAAATATCCTGGGGTGAGGATTAAAAAAACAAAAAATAAATTAAATTTTATTAAATAAGTCAAAACTACTAATATAATCTGAATTTGGAGAATATATTCTCAAGTACTATTAATTCATTTTAAGAATCAGAGAGTGAGACTTGTAGTAACTTATCTATACTTAAATGTGCTATGCTGATGCTTTCAAACTCAATCCCAAGTCCTTAAATTTTATTAGAAACATCAGGCTACTGTTATGTTAGTTAGAAGAGTGAATACTTTCTCTGCTGGAAGATGAAGGGAGTGGCTCCAGTCCCGGGTGAGGTCAGCCAAGAGGGAAAGGAGAGAGAAAGAATGGAGCAAGAATCAAATGTTATTAAGTCATATTGAATGCATTTAAAACGCATATTTTATGTTAATTCTTCCAGGTAGAAAGAAGAAAAATCTGGTAACAATTTTCACTAATGTTTAGACCCATCCCTAAGAATGTTAGCTACTTTGGAGTGATAACAAATTGTGACAAGTTTTTAGTTATTTTATAAAATTTTATGAATATAATTTTTAATTTGAACTGTGACATAGGCTCCACTTTCTTAATCCCTGTAGAACACCAGCTCGGGTCTCACTGTCCAACCACTGCAGATGTAGAGTATCAACGTTAATACCCAAATGTCCCTGCTCCAAGAACCATCTTGCTTTCTTGAAAGAATATTGGTGTCCATGAATCACTTTGAATTTAACTTTCCTCTGGGGATAGAAGACCTGGCATGCAGTGGCCCAATTTCCCCCAGAGATCCATGAATATAGTGCTTCTTTAAAGTCATTCCTAGTAGGACATTGGATCTTGGTAAATCTTGGACACTCTCTTCTGTCTTCTTTCTGTTCTTACAAAATATAAAGGAGCATATTTTTTCATGTTATGCCAATTTAGGACATCCAACAAAAACTGACTTAAGAGCAAATATATTGCAAGAATTATTAAAAACTAGAGGCCTGGTGCAAGAAATTTGTGCACAAGGGGAGGAGGGTTGTCCCTCAGCCTGGCCTGCACCCTCTCCAATCTGGGAGCCCTTGGACATCCCTCTCACAATCCGGGTCCGCTGACTCCTGACAGCTCATTTGCCTGCTGGCCTGATTGTCCCCTAACTGCTGCCCTGCTGGCCTGATCACCCCCAACTGCCCTCCCCTGCCAGCCTGATTGCCCACAACTGCCCTCCCCTGTCATGACCCACCTCCTCCATCGGGACCCACCTCCTCCACACCGTGCAGAGCTGCAGGACCACTAGGCCTCACCACCTAGAGCGGCCACTGGGCTGCACCTCCACTGTGCATGTGGCCATCTTGTGACAGCCATCTTGTGACGGCCATCTTGTGACAATGTGAGGGCATGACGCCACCTAGGCTATTATTAGTATAGATGATTTTTATGTAATGGTCACACAATTGGCTGAGCCAAAACTGTGCAGCCAGTCCAGTTCTCAAAATTGCAATGCTCATGGTTTCAGTGCACCAAGATCATTGCTATCACCTAGGATCTGCTGAAGTTGGAAATATGCCACTCTGGAGAGGAATTGGAAGCTACCTTTGGACCATAAAGTAGATGAGCAATATCTCTGTTCTAATGAAGTGAGAAAACAATACTTCTATGTAACACTCAACTTGGTAAATAGGTACTATGCTAAACCCAGCCTGCTTCTATTTCAGAGTGTAGCCCTTAGCAGATCTTTTAAATTATGGAGAGAACCTCTATCTGTTAGTATTGAAATGTGGTACCAAAGCACGTGGGTTAGAATTTGAGTGTTTAATGAACCTACACTTGGACTTCCGTTGCTCTGCCAACTGTCCCTGAGTTTGCATCCTGATCACCATCCTGATTCCTTTGTTTTGTTGAGTTTTCTCTAGGAAGCTCTTTTCTTGATCCAGGCACTCTGGACCCCACAAATATAAAAATCAGTCCTTGAAAACATTTTAGTATGTTTGTTCCATAGTAGTTACATTAGCTCAAATAATTGATCCAGGGGGATTATCAGTCTCAGAATAAATTAATGGATATAAATAGCTAAAAGCAGGGATGGTATCTCACCAGCTCCATTCATTAGTGGACATTGTTTTGTGAGTGTGGAAGTCAGGAGGATTGAATTGGTGTAGTTGCAGTTTCAGGGATAGATAATGAGAAATCACAGAAGGTGAAAAATAAGGAAGATGGCAGCAAAGAAAAAGATGTTTTGATAAGGTGTTCACATAGAGCAAGATAGGATGAAATTGTATGTCATGTGCAAAATGTAGAATTTTGCTATTGTAGAATGTATAAACATAGGAACTGTTTTAATGTATCTTACCAAGAAGTCTAATTTAACAGAAACTTTTGGGTTCTTTGACCTGTGTTTTTATCGACATTAATTTTCAGAGGAATCCTCTTCGCTTACTTTTTGTTACATTTATGTTCCTCCTCTTTTCAGCAAAGGGTTAATATATTGTTTGATAGTATATAATCTGAACGATTATTTAATAGTATTATTACTCAAACGTAAAACAAGATCAGCTCAAGCATTAAGCTAATATCCTACTATGAAATATTGAAGAGGAAAACATATATATTTCAGAGTATTTGAATCCATCTGAATTTCTCACTGGTAAATTTCCTCTCCTTTAAGAAATGTTTTCATGTCATGCATAATTCAAATTTTACTACTTACATTTCACTTAGACTTTATAATTACATTATCTAAAATGCACTGGAAGGCAGATTATTTAACCAACGTATGACATGGAATAGTAAGTAATGCACTAGGGCTGAACAGAGGCAGCCTGACTTCAAGTCTATACTCACAAATAATACACTGGGCGGTCTCACTGAACGTTTTTGTTTTTGTTTTTTCAGTCAAACGATATAGCTAAAATGCTGATATTTGCATGCAGACAAAGCTCAATAAATTTAAATCAATGTTAAATTTGTAGGTTAGAGAATTTATCCAAAGTTCTGACCTGTTGGAAACAGAGTACTGTGGCAGCTTTTGGCCTTGTTTTCTAGCAAACAGAGCGGAAGCTATAAACCCCGTCAGTGTTCAGTTGTGCATGTTTAACAGACCATGTTTAACAAGTAGAGTAGATGGTAGACATGGCCACAAATTATTGACCTCCCTGTATCCACGTGACCTTTCCTGGCCATTAATTCTCAGAGCCCAACCACTCTGATGCTGGATTTGGCCATGTGACTTGTTTTGGTCAATGGGGTAAGATTAAACATGAGACAAGCAGAAAACTAGAAATGCTTGTATTTGTTCCTTTCTTGCAGCTCATGACACTGCAACTACCACGTAAATGAGCCTGGGCAGACTTGCTAGGTGAAGCGAGACCTGTCATTCACTCACTCCTATTGCCCTACCATCTGCCAGCCATCCAACAGGGCCACAAGAGAGGTCATTTCAGACCAGCCAGCCCCAATCAGTCCCCACATGAGTCCTGATGCATGAGTGAGAATAGCTGAGACTGTGGAAAAGCCAGCAACTTATGTTCAAGCCATGTTGTAAAAATTTGGCAATTATTGGATTAATATAATGACAGGGATAGAAAAATTGAGGAGCTCAGATCTGTATCCTGATCTGCATTGTATACTTTGGCATCACATATGAGCCTGTCATATGCAAATTATGAATGCACAGGTGCCTGCTCATTTCTGGAGTTATTTAAGGTCATCTGGCTTTCTACTCGTTCTCATGTTTGAAGCTGGCACAGCTAGACCTTAATGTAAATTAGCAACTGAAAACTGTACCTTGCAAGTTCCAGCAAGATTTTATCTGGCAAAATGCTCAGTCTTATTCTCAAAGTGAATGAGAGGGGGGGAAAGGTATAGGAAATTCTGCCAATCTAGGAGAGTGGATGTTTTCAATGACAGTCTCAACCTTAAGTATAGGGTATGTCACCTTCCTTTGTTAGAATGATTATTACAGACTCTGAAAGGTGGCTTCCATGTTATAGCAAAATTGAAATCTAGAAAGATCTTTGTGTGGACCTACCCAATGCTGTCAGCATTTTTAATTGGTCACTTATTTAAAGACCAATAAATGACCATGTTTTTCTAGGTTAACAGCAGATCCCTTTACTAATGTTAGAAGAAAGAATTCTATTTAACATAACAATATTGGAATAAAACCCAGTAGCTTCCATTTTAACTAATCTAATTCATGCCAATCTGGAGAAACTCTAGACCAAATAATTATTTTATGAAACATCAATTGCACACAGCAAAAGCCTGATATAAAAATAACCTTTTTATACAATTTTAGTCATTTTCCTAATCCCAGTACCAATAGAAATGTGTAACTTGGCAAAGTTTTTAAATTATTTTCTATTATAGTTTCCATTGTGGAAACATTTTTTCAAAAAACTGAAGGTGTTAACTGAGTACTCTATAATACTTAAAAGCATTCCAGAATAATATAGTACAATATACACAATCATTTAGATTTTTCAGTGTTCTAAATTTATAAAAAAAATTATATTTGTATCATTCATATCAAATACCTCTTGTAGCTCAAATTATGTGTTTGTTACTGATAATTACATGTATTTAGCTAATTACATAGCTATAGAATGAAGTCCATTTGACCTTGGGAACTGCATGACATAGGAACTGTCTGGCCATGGGAATTGCAGTTGTCAGTTGGGGAGAATATATTTACCATCTGCCATCTACCGACCCTGTTTCTGTTTGGCACTGCCCCCTGGAACATTTGGAGTGACTTCTAGCATTAAAATTCCCTCCCAGTTGTGATCTCAAGTCAGTGTTTTTCCAGCTATTACAAAGCATATCCGTTAAATCCATTATTCCTACTACCATAGCTTTGTCTGATAGGAGGCAAAGTACTTGGACACAGTGAATTGTACATAGCAAAGAATGTGCCAGCAGCAGATGAATATGCGGGACCATTCTTGCTGGTATATTTATATAAACAAAATTGGTAGAATTTTTTTAAAAGATGTTTAGGGAAAAATAGCTTGGGGCCAGTTTTCCATTCACTGAACTATAAAGTAATCAGTAATTATTAATAATGGCAAACACATTTTTAATAAATAAAAATAATATAAATGTTCCATGAATTAAGTTGACTGTTTATCTACTTGTTCATCACCATGGATACTTGCATAAATAACAATGTTGATATTTCAATGTTAACATTGCCTGAGGGAAGAATTCCAAGGTATCCATAACCACTGGCAGAAATTATTTGTAATTCAGTATGAACCATCTTATATGGCTGTACCATATGCTGATTCTCCTTTTAGAATTATATTTTAGGATTGTTTTTCTAATTTAACTTTTATTAATCCTTTAGAAATATTATCTTAAATTATATTTAGAACTCAACATAACATAAATGGACATACAAAACCTTAAATTAATATTTTTATAGTTTCTTCTCTCACCTGGAAAGAAGAGTTAACAAACACTAAAGTTATAGCAGATATAAACTCTTAAACTATTATTTATTTACCCAATGTGCAGGTAACCCACTTATTTAAGTGCCTCAATGGCTGACATTCCTAACTTTATTATTTCATGATGCCAATAATAGTGAGGACAATAGAAATGACTGCATTAATTATGCTATTTTATAGCTATTTCTGACACAAATATTTCAACTGCACAGCATACAATAAGGTAAATAATAAAAAGTAATTGTATTTATGTTTTTCAAGGAGGAAAATCAAATTTTTGACAGTAATTGGGAAAAGAGTGATTATTTGAATAATTTAAATATTAAAGTAGATATCCTGATATATCTAGATTATCACAAACGACATTAAAAGTAGAAATGACCCTGACCGATTTGGCTCGGTGGATAGAGCATTGGCCTGTGGACTAAAGGGCCCCAGGTTCGATTCTAGTCAAGGGCATGTACCTTGGTTGTGGGCACATCCCCAGTACGGGGTGTGCAGGAGGCAGCTGATGGATGTTTCTCTCTCATTGATATTTCTAAACTTTCTACCCCCTCCCTTCCTCTCTGTAAAAAAATCAATAAAATATATTTTTTTTAAAAAAGTGGACATGAATTAGAAACCATATATATGCATCTGATTACTTCATATATTCTGTAGCTAGGCTTTCTGGATTCAAGTCTCAGCACTAACATTTGTGGATTTTGTTCCAAATTTTTTGACTTTATCTCCTCACATGTAAAATGGGCTAACACTACTACTTACTTACATGACAGGATTTGAGGGATGGTTAAATGTAAAGTGCTTAGCAGAGTGCATGGAGCATCTGACTTGTACTGTCTGCAAAGTACAAATATTCATAAAATGAATTAGTACCAATGAATTAGGTATTGCTATACATCTCATTTCTACACTTTACTCATGGATTTTTTCTGATTCATCAAATAACCTCAGGGATACTCTATCCACTGGTATTGTCTGATTTGTTTCAGCATGATTTGCTTTCCTGTAATGCTGTTTTTAATATCTTTATACTAGAGGCCTGGTGCACGACATTCGTGCACTGGGGGGGGGGGGGTCCCTCAGTCTGGCCTGCACCCTCTCGCAGTTTGGGACCCCTCGGGGGATGTCTGACTGCTGGCTTATGCCTGCTCCCCATTCTCCCGAGGGGTCCTTAGCGATGCTGTGGAGGCAGGAGAGGCTCTCGCCACCACCTCTGAGCTTGCCAGCCATGAGCCTGTCTTCTGGCTAAGCCTATCTCCTGCATTGAGCATCTGCCCCCTGGTGGTCAGTGTGTGTCATAACGACTGGTTGTTCCACCGTTCGGTGGATTTGCATATTGGAGTTTTATTATATAGGATGCTCACTCCTCTTTATTCAGAAAGTTCAGCCCCTGACCAAATTATATTCAATAACCACATCCTGTGACTTATATTGAACTTTCGTTATAAAATGTATATCTATATGTTGATGTTATTTGTCATTTGTTTATTACCTCATTTATTGTGTTTCCCCCCATTTTATTTATCACTGTGTTCCCCAGGTCTAGAATAGTGCCTGCTGTAGAATTGGTGATCAATGAATATTTGTAGAATAACTGAATGAATGCATCCATGTCTGTGTCCTCTTGTTGCTCCTTCAGCCCCAAGATTCACTGTTGCTTACATCTTTAACACATTCCCTTCCTGTATGGACATTTGAATTGGTGATGGCACTTGCCTCCTCATCAGTTTTCCCAACATGAAAGATACTATATTTTATTGTATTATATTACATGATCTTATATTACTTATATTTTATATATTTTTATATATGTAGGACTTCATCTTGATTTCTGTATATAACACATTTCAGGTGTTTTAATTAAGTGTTAATTTGGGATTTATAATTTAATTGTCTACTTAACTTGTGGGCTACACCACCCAAGAGTATTTGCATTATTTGGTATTCTTGGAAATATACATGGATTTTAAACAAAGTTTTATGATAGACATATCAATACATAAAAGGATTTACTCATTTAAAATTACTGGGAAAAGGTATTTTTAAACAATACCTCTGATAAGGGGCTAACATATTAATATATATTAAGAACTCATATAACTCAATATCAAATAAAATCAAACAATCCTATTTAAACTGGGCATAGGTCCATCTGGTATAGCTCAGTGGTTGAGCATCGACCTATGAACCAGAGGTCACAGTTCCCTTCCTGGTCAGGGCTCATGCCCGGGTTGAGGGCTCGATCCCCAGTGTGGGGCATTCAGGAGGCAGTAGATTGATGATTCTCTCTCACCATTGATATTTCTCTCTCTCAATCTCCTTTCCTCTCTGACATCAATAAAAATATATTAAAAATTTAAAAATAAAGTGGGCAGAGGACCTGAACAGACAATGAAGACACTCAAATATGAAAACATGTTTAATTTCACTAGTTATAAGAGAGGAGATAATCAAAATCACAATAAAATACCACACCACCCTTGTCAGAATGGTTATTATAAAAAAGACAAGAAATAACAACTGTTGGAGGGGATGTAGAGGCAAAAACAAACAAACAAAAAACCCTCATATACTGCTGGTGGGAATGTAAATTGGTATAGTCATGGTGGGAAGCAGGATGGAGGTTCCTCAAAAAATTAAGAATAGACTTACCATATGACCCAGCAATACCTCTTCTGGGTATTTACCTGAAAATTTTGAAGACATTTATTCATAAGGCTACATGTGCCCCTATGTTCATTGCAGCATTATACATGGTAGCCAAGTCATGGAAACAACTGAAGTGTCCTTCAATAGATTATTAGATAAAGAAGATGTGGTACATATATACAATGGAATACTACTCAGCCATAAGGAACTAGGAAATACTGTCATTTGTGACAACATGGATGGATCTTAAGAGTATCATGCTAAGCAAAACAAGTCAGACAGAAAAGAAGAGCCATGTGATTTCACTTGTATGAGCATTTTAAAACAGAAAGCAACAAATGAACAAACAAAACGAACAAATTCATAGACACAGGCAGCCGAGGGTGGCTACCCTAGAGGAAGGGGGTTGGGAAGAGGATGAAGAGGGTGAAGGGGGCCAAATATATGGTAACCAAAGGAAACTAGATTTTTGGTGGAGAGCACACAATGCAATTTATAGATGATGTTTTATAGAAATGTACACTTGAAATGTATATAATCTTATTAACCAATGTCACCCCCAATAAACTTAATAAACAAAATACTAAGTACCTGCCATGTTTTATTAATGCTGAGGATTGATATTTCTCCCCAGCTTCAGGGAATCCTATGTCCACAGTGCCTGTTAGCCTGGTGCAGTAGTACCCCTACAATGTTCTATTTTAAAGGTACAGTGTTTTTGCATTTATAAGTAAAGAGTTGAGAAGGGAAAGCCAGACAAAGCAAGCAGTGAAAATGATAGAGGTATATGAGAACATAAAGATAGGAGTCCTACTGCATTCTAGAAGTCAGAACGTGCTTCCCTGGGGAAGCAATGCTCATCCTCACTCCTGAAGGATACGTGGGGAAAGCCTGAATGTTTCCTACCTGTGCGCAGGGCCAGACCCGCCAAACCCAAACCAGAGGGAGCTCTTTCAGGAGGGGCTCCAGGCACTAATTGTGCTACTCGGAGCACAACTGACAGAGCACAAAGGTGGAAGGCAGACATCAGTCCCATGTGGTGAGCTCCTGAGCCTAATAATATTCTTTTGTAAATCTTGGGAAATTGCCAGTGACCAGTTGCACCAATTTTCAAGCAGTGTGCCGTAGCACATTGGTGTGGCACCAGTATTTTAAAAATATGCAATAGCTGCTTATTTTGTCAGGGGCCCTCATCGCTTTTCCCTTTGATTGTCAAATAAAAATTTGACAACAGCCAACACAACAATAGCCGTCCAGTGTGAATGAATCAAAATTATACCTATTTTTTTGTCAGATTGGCAAAAAGTATATTTTTTGGTGTACTGCAGAATTTTAGTGATTAGTTTGTGTGCACTGAGATGAAAACGGGTGAAAATTGCTGCCTTTGGACATTGCCTGGCATGATCCATTAGCAAGAAAGCTGGAGTAAAAAGAAACGGAGAGCTTCTGAAACAGCACAGGAGGACTCCCAGAAGTAAGTGGCCAGCATTTTCAGACATTTCACAGTGGGAGGGAGAGTGATAGCTTGCCATGAATGAAAGCCTGTGAGATCAAGGCATTAATATTAATGAATCCTTATCTGAACCCACAGACTGGCAAGGCAGGCAGACATTCTGGGTGACTTGCTATAACAAAGATGTATTCCTATGACACTTTAAATTTGGAAATCCCTTTATAGGAAGTAGAATTAACACCGCTTAATGCAGGGATGCTTTTGAACATCTAAATTTCCTTATGGATCCTCAGGAGGAATCGCTAATCTCCAGAGCACCTTCATTTTTATCTGCTGCAGCTTTTAAAACCTCCTCTCTCCTAAAGGGAGGCACACAGATCCCTCTGAATGGTTTTCAGTTCAGGAGACCCCTTAACACTTTCACAAGCCCGAAATCACGTGGCTTGTGCACCCCAGGAATAGAAGCTCCCTTCGGGAATGGATTCTGCATGGCTTATTCTTCCTCCTTGTTCCCTGCTGCTTTCCCAGTCTCTATTGCACACAGATTGATATTGCTAAACTATAATGTTATTTCCAGATGAATTGCCAATCAGATATCACTAGACTATGATTTTAGTAATATGGGTATAAAGTAGGATCTAAACACAGTGTGCCTTTGAGTTTCACCTCAATTAGGTTATCTGTGTAGCCCATTGGGTCTTTATAAAGACATACCCAAGTTTTCCTGGCGTGCTAACATGAGAATAATAATACATGAAAGAAAGACTGGCTGTCATAATTGGCAGCATGGAAAGCACTCTTCAATGGATTCAATTCATTTAATTAATATTTATCGAGAGCCCAGACGGAGCCTGGCAGACTATGAAGTGCCAGCCACTCCCACCCTCACTGTCTTTTGCCATCTGCTGTGCCTGCAAATGGTAGGCAACCGGCCACCTCCGGGTGAGGAAATGTGTTCCTGGGTCATCTCTTTTCTGCTTCCAAATACTTGGCTATCTCTACTTTCTCACATGGCTGAGGTTTACATATGAGTTATACTCAAAAGTACATTATTCAAAGTTCTAAATATGTCAGTACAAGATAGTTTAATGCTGCGGTTCTCAACCTGTGGGTCGCGACCCTTTGAGGGTCGAACGACCCTTTCACAGGGGTCGCCTAAGACCACCGGAAAACACATATATAATTACATATTGTTTTTGTGATTAATCACTACCCTTTAATTATGTTCAATTTGTAACAATGAAAATACATCCTGCAAATCAGATATTTACATTACAATTCATAACAGTAGCAAATTTACAGTTATGAAGTAGCAACGAAAACAATTTTAAGGTTGGGGGTCACCACAAAATGAGGAACTGTATGAAAGGGTCACGGCACTAGGAAGGTTGAGAACCACTGGGTTAGTGTTAGGTTTTTCTTTCCTTTGGAGCCTACTGAACCCTAGATTTACTATAAATGAGTTTGAATGTTTCTAACCATTAATAAAAAAAAAACATGAAATGGTTTTTTCGTGGAATCATGGTAGTCAGGAAATTTATTATAAAGAACTTAAGGATTACGAAGAGTAAAGTTCCGGTACCTCGTTGAGACATCAAATCAAAACCTGCATGTCTTTCCAAGTTGTATTATCAGTCACGAAGTTTACTTTAAATGAATGTTCAGGTTTGGTCCCCGTTCCGTCCTTCTCTTACTGCTCCATAGATTCCCCCCGTACAGAAGCAGGATACATGCAGCCTGTAGTATCCCAAATATTGAAAACCCAGCCCCTCAAATGAGCATCTTAGGGCTGAATACAGCCAGGCATCGTCATTGCCCAAATAATGGCCCTCCAGCTGCTTGGTTTTCTCCCACTTGTCAGGCTAGAGCTGCTGAAGGCTGCTTTCAACCCTTACGGGTTTCAACTCTGAGACCAAATTGGAAGCAGTCTCAATGGTCTCTGCTCCAGGGATGGCCTTTCCTGTCACTCCTAGTGATGTTTGCTCACAGTTCTCCCTAACCCTGGGACTGTCTCCTGCTCAAGGACTGAGGTTCCCCTCCTGCCAGTGCTATACCCTCCCCACAGGCAGATACGCTTTGTTCCATTGCTTTATGGGGGTGCCCTCCAAGATGGTCCCACATTGACCGTTCTGTGCTTTGTTGCCATTACTCTGCTTTTCGTTGCCACTGCTTTTCCAAGGCTTGTTCTTTTTTCCTGCTGATGAATCATGCTCAGTGGGAAAACCGCCTGCAGGATTTATTGTTCTTTTTCTCCGTTTTCTCAGAGAAGAGGGTCCAAATAAATGGAATACTCATCAACGTAATTACCATGGGATATATCAGAGTCTGCTGGAAAGAGGGCGGGGGTTCTAAGGTCAAGTGGATGAAGGACTGAGTGTAATATACTTTCTCTTTCCCATTCTTAACAGTTTCACCCTGAACCTCTCTCCGGAGTGTAGTTGACTTAATCATGGCACTGAGGCTGTAAGGAACAGTGCCTGGAATTTTTTCATGAGAAAAAGAAGCACAACACATTCTATTCTCATTTATTCTACCACTATTGGCAGATTCTATTTTAGCCTGTCATTGGAATCACTCAATATTCTGTGGAAAGTTCTGTTCACCAAAATCAGTCTTCCTCAGGCATCTACCCCATTTCCTTCCCTGGCCTCTTTCTCAGAAGTTAGACTTTCTAGGCCCGTGAAAGAGAAATTTGCATTAAACTTGATTTTAATGTTTTCATTCATTGGTGAATGGTGAGTAACATTTATTTCACTTAGTGTGGCCCAAAGAAATGTTAAAACTATGACAAGCATGCAAACTATTAAAAGATGTGCTGAAGATGGTAAATTCAATAATATTTTTTCCCTTCATCATTTTTTTCAACCTAACTTGACTCATAAATTATTTTTATATACAGAAAAAAATATTATGTATAATCAGTATGAATAAAGAGAAGTTTGAAGCATCATATGGCTAATGGGAACAGATCAATGTTCCTAAACCAGGGTGATTTTGCCCACCAGGGGACATTTAGTAATTTTTGGACAAATATTTGTTTGTCACACTACAGAGAAACTCTTGGCTTCTAATGTCTAGAGGTCAGGAATACTGCTAAGCATACTAAAATGCTTATGACCAAGGTTGAAAAACCCAGTAATAGATAAAACTTTAAGATCACATGTAAGACTGTAATATAAACAAATTTTTGCATAGATGACCAGTTTAGGTATTACATAAAAGTTTAAGTTAATCAATCACTAAATATGTATCATCTGTGCTGTACCAGTCTATTAGAATCAATACTACTACTCATGGTCTTATACTACATATTTATGTCCCCCAAGCCTGAACTGATATCCACAAAGTGAAGGGCATATCAGGTGACTGTATAGATGTCATTTATAAAAGTACATAAATAACATTTGCTTTTAAAAACTGAAATATATTGATATTTTCATGCAGGTAAGTTTTTCAACATCATACTGCATCTAAATGAAAAAACACAATTACATATAGATGATATAAAAATTGTTTAAAGTTCACATGTGAAGTACTTTTAAAAATTAGTTTTGAATTGTTATTGAGCTAATGTCCTATAGTTACTTAGACTTTGAGTAGGGTTTTTTATTTCACACATTATTTAAGAGAGTTATGAACCCCCAGTCATTTTACTAACTATGGATTTGAATATAGATTGAATATGATCTTATAAATGCAACATCCTACATAGCACTGAATATTTTCCTTCATAAATGCAAACATTAAAAAAATCAGCAACTCTCTTTTTTAAATGTAATCTACAAAACTTTCAAATTGTATTGAGTACATTGAAAGAAAGACAAATGATGAAATGCATATCAGCTAGATAGAGAAAAGAAGAAAGAAATGAACTTTAGGATGTGTGGCCTTTGAAAAAATTGATATAGAAAATAATATTTGGAAGTAAATTTATTTTGTAAAAAAAACTTTAAACAAGGAAAATGTGTTTTCAAATGAAACTATTATTGCTTTTATAACATATAAAATGTAATAATTTTAAGAGGAATTTTTTACTGTTACTTTAAAACAGTCAAAAGAGTAATATTGTTATCTTGAGAACAGTATTAAGAATATGATATCAGAAAATGTTCTCTTGGTGCCAAAAAAGTCATATTATCAAGATAGATTGAGTTTTTTCATACTTCTTTTGAACTATTTCACTTTCTTCCTTGTTGAAAAAAAGAAGTTAAATAATAAAATAATTATAAAGAATTTGAAAAAACTTTGTCCTGAAGAAAGAGACAATACATAATGTCATACATAAAAAAATAAGAAAAACAAAATTTTATCAATAATCATTCTTCCAACATTTCCAAGGAATTTTGAAGGATGGGCACACACACACAGGCACACACACACCACAAGCAAATTTGACTAACACACCCACAAATATTTTTCTGAGCTTTTTCTTTTTTCAAACTGAATTTAGTATTGATTTCAAACATTAAATCACAAAATTAAAAATAATTATTCACAAAATAGTTATGTTTTCTTTGCTTAGTGCAAATTTAATTATCACTATTAAAAGTATAAACAAACAAAACCAAAGAAATAATGTGTGGGACATGAGTTAGGTGTACAAAAGAAACTGGGAGCAGGAGATGGAGAAACTGCCCAAAGTTCTCTCACTTTTTTAGTTTGGCATTGAGTTAAACCCATAAATTTAAAATATATGTTTCTTATTAGTACTTTTATGAATAATCCCAAATGTTGGGTTGACCTTAAATTCCCATTCTCAGATAAATGCCTCCCTGTGGACTACTTAAAGAAGAGGTGAGTCGAGAGACAAGGCCTCATAATCTGAAAGTGTGAAAGCATGTAAGTTGCTTTAAATATGCTAAAAGATATGCTTAACAGAAATTATTTAGATATCTTAAGTATCTGAGACTTATAGAATAATGAGCTTACCCGTCACAATAAGAATCTGTAGCTACTTAGTTATAAAAATTATATTACATATTGCAATATAAAAAATAGCATCAGTTTTAGCTCTATAAATCTTACTCTGAAATGCAGTTTGTACAAATGTGCAAATTGTATGTAATCATAATATAGATTAAGGTTTAAGTTAATTTTTTAGGAAGAAGAAGGTGATATTTACTGGGAACAAGATAATAACTGATAAGACCAGATAATAATTGATGAGACCATTTTTTAGTAGCTAACTTATCCCTGTGGAGGCTATACATTCTCATAATTTATGTAATTTTAATATCTCGTACACCTTAAATTAATGGGTCATCAGCCATAACAATACAGATTGGTACCGAATATTCAAATGCATTTATCTAATAATGTTTCTACTCACTTCCCAGGACAGTTAAGAACCTAAAAATTTGGTTCTTGTGATATTAAAATAAACATAGGATGTTTCTTTTACTATTTTTATTTACTGGTGCTTATACAACCATTAACAGTAGTTCAAAATAGATGTTTTTCTACATTTTATTGAGTATTTGGCAATTTTTACCTTCCCTCTTACTGCACAATTCCATTTCTTGGGTTTTACATTTGTATTGCCTCAGAAAGCCCCGAAGAATCAGTCTATAAAGGAAGGCATGGCCATAGCCTATTCCCACCCAGCAAAGGAATTTTTAATATCATAGCTCATACACCTTAAAGTGCTTAGTGCTTGACTTTGTCATCACTTCATATTGCTATGCAATTTGATATATTATTCTTTTGAAGAGCTATAAGGGGCTATCCCTATATTAATGGACAAACATTAATATCTGAATATCCTCTAGAAAATGTGACTGTTGTCTCAATTACTCTTCCCCCCACCCCCTACCCCCCCCGGCGCCCCCCCCCCCCCACACACACACACACATCCTCAAAAGCATGCTATGGCAAATCTTAGCAGTTCTTAGAATACCCAATGTGGTAACTTGGCATGAGCTATCAATGGTGGTGATTCAAATATGGTGAAAAGATAATAGTATTCAAATAACTATATGTGTGTGTGTGATAAAACCCCTAATTGTTGTGGCCTCTTTATTTATAGACCATTAGAAAAATTGAACCCATACAGCGGCAGCAGAAGAGAAATACTTCAGAAAATACTGCAAAGATTTCATCTCCAAATTATGGCAGCCATAAAACAAATGGATTCATTGTTCTCTACTGCTTGCCTGGGATAAAAGCAAAGCGTGTAATGGATAATGGCCAGTCCAAAAGTGAACTGGTGAAAGAAAGCCATGCATTTGTTTGTCTGTTTGCTTCAGGTAATTTTTTCCCCAACTGGCCTGGCTGCTTAAATTAAACTCTAAAATGCAATGGTCCTTAAAAAGAGAGAGAGGAAGCCAGTGCAGAATGTGTACTTGATTCCTGAGAAACTGCATTCTGATTGTCTTTATAGGTACTTATGGCAGGATCCAAAACAATTATTTGGAAGAGAAATTCTGGATTAATATAGTCAACATGAATCCAAGAAAAGCTTTTCAATCCCATCGTGAGGGATTTTAATGGGGAGATGGCAAGAATATGAGATCCACTGCTGCATGCCTGGATAGCAAACAAGGTTTACTCAGAAACAAAGAAACACTCAGTAGTAAGTGGAAAAGACACCATAGCTTCTCTGTCTTAAATTAGAATTCATTAATGTGTAGATCAAATCCACATGGAGTAGTATGACTTTTAAGCCATACTCCTTTCTGTTAACACTGAGACCTTTCATTGCTCTTCAGCTAAAAGAATCTAATGGCTTTAATGCAAATGTTGTAGGCATATATCTACATGATTTGAAAGTTCCTTCGAAAAAAACCTTCATAGAATATTTAATAATAAATGGCAGTGGAGTTGTAACAGTGTTTTTCATGTGTCTTTGTGCATTTTCTTTCAGCCATTTTTCTATATATTTATGCATGTTTAATGATATATGCCTACTTCTTATTTCTTAAGAAGTCTAACAAAATGTATTGATATACTTACATAGCCATAAGGAACTTACTTTTAATAGCTGCATAATATTTCATTTTGTATATCTTTATTATTAAAATATGTTATTAGATGTGCATCATCACTTATATTTTGCTATTGCAAACACTACTGTAATAAGTACTTTATACACATTTCCATACTCCATGTTACAATCTGTTGCCAGAGATTAGTTTCTGAGAAGAAGCATATTGGATTCAATATGCACATATTTGATGCTATTGAAACCATAATGACTGGATTTCTTTTCAAAAGAAACTGGTTCTACCAGTTTCATCTCCCACCAGTAATGTATGCAAATGCTCATTTCACTACATCCTCATAAGGTAAAGTGTTATGGACAGGAGATAAGTTGGCTTGAATTCACTGAAAACAAAATTCAGAATGTAATATTCACATTACATTCTTTTGAAAGAATACATAGTTTCCTAAGTAATTAATTTTTTAAATGAGAGCAACAGTTGAATGTTTTTAAATGTAAGATTCCTTAGTTTTTCTTTATTGGCAAAGAATATTAAGATATAATTAAAAATGAAATATTGTCTTAGACAAAAAATTACCTTAGAATGTCTCCAAAGAGTTCTCATTTTAGTGCCTTGTTTTTATAACCTTTTGTTTTCTTCTCAACTCACTCTAGTCACACTTTTGTTCTAATATCTCTCCATAATGACTCGGATAAAGGCCATCAAAACTGTCTACATTGAGAGAAATTATAAGTCCTCTTTTCTCAACTTTTTCAAATTTTTCAGTGGAATTGACAAGTTTTAAAAAAAAGCACGTAATTGCTTGGCCTGTGGCTCAGTTGTTAGGAGCGTCATCCCACACACGCAAAGGTGGCAGGCACATACCCAGGTTGCTGGCTTAATCCCCGATGTGGGTGTGTAAACATGGATATCTCTTTCTCCTTCTCTCTCTCTCTTTCCATCCTGCTCTCTAAAATCAATTAAAAAAACAAAAACAACTTCATGCTGAGAATTCTGAAATCTCTCTCTCACACTGTGATGCTCTTCCCACCCCCCCCCCCACAGCAGACAGTGATATTTTTAAATCCATAAATAAGACAATAGTGCTTCCTTGCTTAAAACAATGGTTTGACTTTGAAATTAGAATAAAATTCTAAATCTTTGAAAAACCCCAGCCACTGACCCGCAGCATCATCTCCTGATTCCTGTGGCTAACTCAGTTGCCCTTCTGGTTAGAGTTTGGATTCTGCATGAAGTCCATTGCCACGACCTGCCTAGTGTTCACCCAGCCATGTACCAGTGCAAAAGGTCTCTGGTACCTCTAGCAGGTGCCTACGTAGGGCAGCGAAGATAAGGAGGGGAAAACCCCAGATGGCAAACTTTCACCACTGGGATGCAGAACGCGGAAGGACCTGAGAGATAAATGTTGCTTTCTTCCATCTACTTTTAATTGATTGTTATGAGGTTCCGTAACAGTCGGCCCCACAGAGATGGACTTCCTGAGCACAATTTGTGCTTAGCTTAGTAACGCCCTGCATGTATTTGCTTTTACTCCTTGGCTAACTCATTTCCCTCCCCCCTCACATTTGCTACTCTAAGATTATACTCTTCCTAATCCAGCATTGGCATGGAAGCTTGCCTCAGGCTCTGTTTTCTATGGAAACAAAACTATGACAGCACGGAAGGCCAACATGATCAAGCACAGTCTACCTATTTTTTCTTTCCTTACCAATCGGCCTGATCCATTGTACTCTAGCTATACTGGCTTATTTCTGTTTTGGAATTCTTTCCTCTTCCTCTGCCACTCTTCCTCTATATTTATCTGGTTGCCTCCTACTCATCATTTATATTTCAGCTCAAATTGGAGTTCTTCCAAGAAGCTTTGCCATCCCACCTTCCTAAAGAAGTTCCCTACTCCCATTCTGGCACTATTTTATATCCCATTTTTATTTTCTCTCGCCCTTGATTAATTTTAAGAGGGGAGTATCAAAATTTCCTTCTACCAACAGTAAAGAATACTAAACCTCAATTCCACTAGATGGTTCTTTTTTAAAAAATAAAATATTTTATTGATTTTTAACAAAAAGGAAGGGGGAGGGATAGAAAGTTAGGAAGAAACATGATCAGCTGCCTCCTGCACACCCTCCACTGGGGATGTGCCCGCAACCAAGGTACATGCCCTTGACTGGAATCAAACCTGGGACCCTTCAGTCTGCAGGCCAACGCTCTATCTATTGAGTCAAACCAGTTAGGGCCTAATCAGGGGTGGGCAAACTTTTTGACTCGAGGGCCACAATGGGTTCTTAAACTGGACCGGAGGGCCGGAACAAAAGCATGGATGGAGTGTTTGTGTGAACTAATATAAATTCAAAGTAAACATCATTACATAAAAGGGTACGGTCTTTTTTTTTTTTTTTTAGCTTTATTCATTTCAAACGGGCCGGATTCGGCCCGCAGGCTGTAGTTTGCCCACGGCTGAAATGGTTCTTATGTTTCTTCTAGACATGTCTTACTCTCACTCCTTGCTTTGCCTAAAATAGTCTTAACAGCCTTTCCTTTTGTCTATGCTGTGTTGACCCAATCATGGAATGTTCTCTTTTTTTATATTTCTCAAATCACATTTATGTAAGGATATTTTGTATAGAAGTATTTTACTAAAAAATCAAGAGTAGAGGTCAAAGTGTATAGTGGAGTGGTAGAATGGAAATTTACTTTATAGTGCAGAGAACATAGCCCAACACAGCTACCTACATACTTACATTAAGTTTTTATATCTGTGCTCAAAGTATTTGGGCCATAGCCACAGCTGAGACTATCTTATAGATGACTCTTGGGCCCAACATCCCTACCGTCTTGCTGGAAAAAAATATTTTTTAACCTGCACTCCTTACCAACTCCAACTGCTTCAGGTCCCGAGGCAATGCCATTCTCTTTGTAGCAGCCTTGTGTTTTCTAAGCTTTATTATGGAGAGAAATTTAGTATTTTTTGTATCAATCCTCACACATCTCAGCCTTGTAAGAAGCCCACGATCTATCTTGGCCTATCTGCACATAGCTCATAGAAGTAACGTTCAGGAAAGGACAAAGCCTTCCCTGAATAATTCGCTCACTAGCCCTTAAACTGACAATTTACTTTTCCTGGCTACACCTACAAGCATTTTTTTTGGTCATGGATGACTATGAGATAAAAATTAGTTTAATTAAAAGATGAAGCAAGACTGCTCCTATAGAAGAAGAACTATGTTCCAAAAGGAAGGGACTATTGGGTTACAGCATTTACAGCCAATATGTTTTCCCAGGTCACATCACCACGAAAGCATGTTATTAAAAAAAAAAATAATGTTTGCAACTGATCCAAAGATGCATTTATTCCACCCTATACCCCTGCCTCCCTTCCCCAGATGGTGGTTAGGCATAGAAGAGCCTTTCAGTGCTTTGGGGGTTGAAATTATGCTAGCAGTTGTGTTCCTTGTCTTGGTTAAAGATTCAGCTCACTTGTTTATTTTTTTCCTATTTATCATGCTTGTATGTGTAACAAGTTCCAGACGTGGGAGCTGGCAGAAGTTTCTAAAACAACATTCAGGAGTGATATTACTGTGAGACACTCAGATTTACAGTCTCTGGAATGTGTGGTTTGCCTTTTCATCTAGGTGTGGACTCTGAGTAATTCTGCACCATTATGAATCCCTTAGGGAAAACAGTTATAGAATTTAAAATTGGAAAAATGTATGTGTGTAGGTACGGATTTATATGAGTTTAAATAAATGTGTATCCACTGGTCTTGATGATATATTACTATACAAACATAATTCTTGTTTTAATGCTGAATAAGTACTATAGAAACAAAACGAAAGGGAATAAGACACCGTTCCATTGAGGACAAGATGATTCCAAGGGAAATGGGGAAATTTTCATACAAATCCTCAACATTTTCTGTATCTATTTTATAATTTTCTGTTAGTGTGTTAAGTTTCAACTATTTAATATTCTTGATAATTAAATTCACCATCAGCCAACTATACTGAATTTTTTTGTTCAGCCTCATTTTGACCATTGAAATGAGTTCTTCATAACAACAAATTTGCAATTGATATTGGTGTAAATTGTATTTTTCTAAAAGTGTATTTAAAGAAAATCAAGTTGACATTACTTTGTAATACAGTGAAGTGAACTAAAATGAGAACAAGTGGGTCTGGTTCCTGGTCCTGTTTCGTGATCACTCGAGTCAACTATTTCAACTTGAGAGAAACTAAATTATCTATAAATTCAATGAGTTAGATGAAATTGTCTCTCTGTGTGTTTAGATGAGCTTATATTTAAGGTCAAAATTAGACTATCTTCTTTTTTATTGAGGTATACCTGACACATAACATTATATTAGTCCCAGGTATATAGTATAATAATTTAATATTTGTATACATTGTGAAATGATCACCACAGTGCCTAGTTAATATCCATCAGATACATAGTTACAATGTGTGTGTGTGTGTGTGTGTGTGTGTGTTGAAAACTTTTAAGATCTACCCACTTAACAACTTTCAAATATAGAATTGGGCTGCCTTCTGACTTTTTTCCAATCCATCCCCCACTTTTTCAGTATCCCTTTTATTCTGTTTTTCTACTTGTTTAGCACTTTACTTTCCTCTCAGTCTAGGCATATAGTACTTCCATTTCAACCTTTTACCCAACTAAAACCTTTATAAGATTTATTTTTGAGATCGATCTCTAGTCTATTTTTCTATCTCATCTTTTATTCTCATTATCTAAAAGCTGTGATAATCTGCCCTGGCCAGTGTGGCTCAGTTGATTGGAGCATCATCCCATGCACCAAAGGGTTGTCGATTCGATTCCTGGTCGGGGCACATACCTGGGTTGCAGTTCCAATCCATGTTGGGGCAAGTATGGGAGGTAATCTCTCTCTCTCTCTCTCTCTCTCTCTCTCTCTCTCTCTCTCTCTCTCTCTCTCTCTCTCTCTGTCTTTCTTGCAAATTAATAAAAACATATCCTTGGGTGAGGATTAAAAATAAATAAGAATTGGGATAATCTGACTCATAAAGCTATAAATGATTATATAGTATCATTTTCTAACTGTTTTCAAAGTAAAACAACCAAAAAACTACCCCCCCAAATGCTAATAGAGCTTTTTATACAACTTGGTGAAACAGAGTTGAGAGGGATACTTCCAAGCATTCCATAAAAGATCAGACTAAATCTTGTCTAATGATGTTCCTTCCCCTCCATATTTTTTCTCTTCAGGGGAAGTGCAAAACTCAACAAGAAAATACAATTTCTCCTACCCAAACTAGTATTATAAAATCAACATTTAAATAGAAACTCCAGCATGCTACTTTTTATAACTGAAAAATTTAAATCATATTTATTTGGAAATAAATTTTATCTTTTTCACTGATAGAAACGCTTTCCTGATGAAAGGTATTGGAATACTCTGTCTTATAAGCAATTAAGATCATCATGCTGCATGGTCAAATTTTTGGAAAGAAGCAGTAGTTGAGTAATTAGATACACTTATATGTGCCACTCTTTAAATTTAACAGTACATTTTTTCTAAATAGTATTTACTGCTATCTTGTAAAACTATGTTTAAGTTGATTATGTAATAAAATATTTATTGACTTTATTACATAGTAAATAATTGTTTTTGTTTTTTAAAAAAATTTTTATTGGTGAGAGTATTACAGATGCTTCCCTTTTTTCCCCATTGCTCCCCCCACCTGGTTCCTGCCCTGCCCCAGGCCTTCACCCTATTGTCTGTGTTCATAGGTAATGCATATCCCATATAATGAAAGCCTAATATGCAAATCAACCAAACTGTGGAACAACTGGCAGAACAACTGGTTGCTATGATGCGCACTGACCACCAGGGGGCAGACGCTCAATGCAGGAGCTGTACCCTATTGGTCAGTGTGCTCCCACAGGGGGAGAGCTGCTTGGTCAGAAGCAGGCTCACGGCTGGAGAGTACAGTGGCGGTGGCAGGAGCCTCTCCCACCTTTACAGCGGTGCTAAGAGCAGTGAGCCTAGAGGTAAGGAGCAGCGAGGAGGTGGGCGGTAAGGAGCGAGGAGTCCTGGACTGCGAGAAGGATGTCCGACTGCCAGCTTATAGTCTGGACTGCGAGAGGGCGCAGGCCGGACTGAGGGACTCCCCTCTCCCAGTGCTCAAATTTCATACACCAGGCCTCTAGTATGCATATAGATTCTTTGGTTAATCTCATCCCCCTGTCCCATCCTTCCCTCTGAGATTCTTCAGGCTAATTGTTTTTTGTTTTTGTTTTTTTAAAATATATTTTATTGATTTTTTACAGAGAGGTAGGGAGAGAAATAGAGAGTTAGAAACATCAATGAGAGAGAAACATTGATCAGCTGCCTCCTGCATACCCCCTACTGGGGATGTGCCTGCAACCAAGGTATATGCCCTTGACCAGAATCAAACCTGGGACCCTTCAGTCCACAAGCTGACGCTCTAGCCACTGAACCAAACCAGTTAGGGCTCTAATTGTTTTTGGATGTTGTTGATTTCTCAACTTTAGGAAGTTCAAAGTCCTTCAATTATTCCCATTACTAGGAATCTGTAATTAGAGGACTCTATTTAACAACTGTAGTCAAAAGTTTTGGTGGCCAAAATATTACATATAAATTACACATCTTAGGAAAATGTTGAATAGACAGTTGTGTTTTTTTTTCTATCTGTCAGTGCTATTCATTTCAATATCATAGACATATGAATAAAGAAGCCAGGACAAATGAAAAATACAAGGGACTACATTATTAAAAATTACCAAAACCTTATCAGTGGTCATTGACTGAAATTAAAATTCAAAGTCTAGCACAGCACATGTCATGATATTATTCAAAATCTGTTGAATAAATTCAGTAGTTTTTTCCTTCATTAAGCACTTTCCTGGTTGTTGTAATTTTTTTGTTAAATTCTAGAATAAAAAAAGTTGATTTTTACATTTTTTGCTAGTTGTTCATTAATGTTGTATAGGAACAAAGTTTTAAATTTTTTCTCAGCCATATCCATTGATGTCATTCATGCCTTCATTTTTGAAAGACATTTTCTGCCGGGAGCCAGTCCATCCTTGCTGTTTCAAGGGACCTGGCATATACGGCATACTGTTCTTAATATGTTTGCTCACCTTCTTGGCACTATGTGTTTTAACCAAGGTCACCTCTCTGAGAAAGGTTGTTTCCCCAGGTAGGGATTTTCCCCTGAAGTTAGGGAGGGAATAAAACCTCTTAACTAAGTGCCAGGTGGTAATTAATCACTTTAACTATGAACAATCATGTTTAAGCTACATAATCTTTACTTCCTGGGATGGAGATAAGAAACGCCCTAACCTTTGGAATAGAGATTGATAGGATTGGAATCAACTGGTATAAATACAGATGTAACAGCACAGAACTTAGGAGACAGAACTAAGAAGACAGAACTTAGAAGACAGAACCTACACAGAACCTAGAGACAGAAGAACTTCGCTGGAGAGAACATGGCAAAAGATCCTGGACCGAACCTGACTACAGAAATTGGCAAGAGAACCTGACTAGAACCTGGTGACTGAACCTGGCTGGAGAACCTGGACAGAACCTGGCTGGAGAACCTAGCGAGGGAACATGGCTACAGAACCTGGCTGGAGAACCTAGAAAGAGAACATGGACACAGAACCTGGCTGGAGATCCTAACCAGAACTTCGCTGGAGATCTAGAGCAGAACCTCTCTGCAGATCCAGACCAGAACTTGGCTGGAGAACCTGGCTGGAGAACCTAGCAAGAGAACATGGACACAGAACTTCACTGGAGATCCAGACCAGAACTTGGCTGGAGATCCTGGTTAGAGATCCTGGCTAGGCTGCTGATCAACTGAATGCTGTCTCTGTGTCATTCCTTCTTCACCGACTCTGTCCACACCTTTGGGGACCCCTGGACCTGCTGGGGTTGGACCCCAGCAATTTTCATTAATTATAGAACTCAGAGTTATTGTTTTTTCTCTCTCTCTCTCATCTCAATAATGTGCCTCCATTGTCTTCTGGCCTCCATTATTTCTAATAAATTAACCATCATTCTTATCCTTGCTTCCCTGTATATAAGATGGCTTCTTCCATCTCTGGCTGCTTGCAACATTTTTTTTTTTTAGCAGTTTGATTGTGATAGCCTACACATGATTTTCTTTATTTATCTGTATTGGGTTTTGCTAAACTTTCTGGATCTCTAGGTAGAGTTTTTCATCAACTTTGGAAAAGTTTCAATCATTCTTTTTAAATATTTTTCTTTCCCAGTCTCTCTATACTCTATTTTTTGGACTTCATGTACAATTATAATAGACAAAATTGTATTGCCCAACAAATCAGTTACCCTATTCATTTAATTTTAAAATATTTTTCCCAATCTCTGTTCTTCATATTACATAGTTGCTATTGATTGTTCCTTAAGTTTACTGACATTGCTTTCTGCTGTTTCCATTATAATATTAACCAGAGGCCCGATGCACGGTAGGGGGGTGGTCCCTCAGCCCGGCCTGCACCCTCTTGCAATTTGGGACACCTCGTAAGATGTTCGACTGTCGGTGTAGGCCCGATTCTTGCAGTCGGACATCCGGCAGTCAGACATCACTCTCACAATCTGGGACTGCTCACCCCTAACTGCTCGCCTGCCTGCCTGCTTGGTCCTAAGCACTCGCCTGCCTGCCTGCTCAGTGCATGTCATAGTGACTGGTCGTTCCAGTCATTCCACCTTAACAACGGTCACTTAGACTTTTGTATGTATAGATATCATACGATGGCTTTTTAAATTTCAGATACTGTTATTTTTAGTTTTGATTCTTTTAAGAACAATTTGCATTTCTTTTCTGAAATTCTCTGATTCACTAATTATGGTAATGATTTCCTTTAGTTCAGTCATTGAATATATCTATTACCTGTTTTAAAGTCCAAGTCTGCTAATTCCAATATCTAACTGACATGATATTGAATGCCTTTTATCTCAGTTATGAATCAATTTCACCTGCTTCTTTACACATTTAAAATTTTTTAACTGCATACTGAACATTGTGGATGATACATGTATACACATTGGATTTTGTTAAAGTTTTTCTAAAAAGAAGTAATTTATCTTCTGGCAGGAGTGCACATTTATCTTGTGGTGAAATTATTGATTGACTCCTTGAACTCGTAGAAGCTTGATTTTACACATTGTTAGAAAGAGTTTTGCCCTTAGTCTTAAGGAAAATTCTTAGTTAAATAAAACTGTATGAGGATGTGATTCCTCCTAATTTCAATGGAAACCCCTCTAACCTAGTACATTTCAAATTTTAAATTCCAACTCCCCTCAGTGACCAGCATTGAAGTCCCATTTACATTTTCTGCTTTTCACCTTTTGCTTTCTGCTGGATTTCTTGTAGTCTTTTCTGCTTATTCACAGTTAAAAGTCAGCTAAGGATATGAGGAAACATATATGCAAATTTACAAATTTACATGTTTGTGGCTCCCTTCTTTCCTGACTTGATCATCTCAATTTTCAGCTGTCTGACTCTATCCTGTGACTCTACATCCTAATCCAACAACACTGCAGCTATCTGCTGGATAGCTCGTTTTCCCTGAACACTGTGCACTGGATTTTGCTCAGAAAAAAAGCCATACATACACAGACCTCCCCCAGTAAAGTTCCTTTTTTCACTGGTTAGTTTTGTTCAAATTTCTGCCTAGCTTGTGTCAGTCTTCACTGTTTTCAATTGCTTTATTTTTTTAAAAAATATTATTTGTCCATGTTTCTTAATTGTTATTTACAGTAGAGTTAATGTTATATAAGCCGCTAGGACATTGCTGAGACTGACAAATCAGGCTTGGAACTGTATATCTTGGAGTCCTTGGGTGCCACATGTGGTTTATAACATCTGCAAAGGGTGGTGAAAAAGTTAGGTTGCTTGAGAGTCTCGTTTTCTTCTTTCTTCTGCTTGAGAAAGAGTTGATCTCTTCTTTTAATGTTTTATTTTACTCATAATTGTTGTCCATTGTAAGACTTTATTTAGAAAATAAGACCTGCTAAGAGTAATTTTTAAAATCACTAAAGTAGATCAATCTATTTTAGGGTTTAAATTTATAGTATGAAATCTGATTTTACACAGTATCTATGAAACTATATTTTTAGCATTCAGATCTTGTCTTTCTTTGTATCACAAGACTCAGGGAATAATTCTCTGTCTTTTCTAAATTAGATGAGAATCAAAAACTGTAGGAAAAATGGCTACACACACACACACACACACACACACACACACACACGGCTACAAAGTAAAGTAATTTGTAAATAGGAAAAATATTATAAATAGGAAAAATAATTATATCATAAACCTTTAGGACAGAGAAATTCTTTAACGCACTCTATTATTCTCTACCTTCCCTTTGCATTGTCTTCTTCACCAAGTATCTCGCTCAAATATAATCAGCTAATATTTACTGTTACTCTTAATTTATACGCCACGAAAATTCTACATTATCTCTTACCACTTTGTCTTCTCAATAACAACAACTCCACTGTGCTTTTATCCACCTGCACCTCGCTGTGAGGCGGTAGATAGAGAACACAGGCAGAGTTATTAGTGTGGAAACAGAAGCACAAAGAACAAAGAGATTTATCAAGACCTTGTAAAGCCTAGCTACGCTCTTTCTCAGTTTCTGGGTTCCCGTGGTCTTCTGCTGAAAGTTGGAAATTAATTAGAAGCAAAAGGAGCCTTTTAAGAATGTCAAATAAATTGTTTAATTTAATAAAGCATATGTTTAATATGCATGTCTTAATTTTCGGCTAGTAATGTCCAAGTCAATAAAGCTTACTTAAAATAAAATTATTATGTCATCTGGTTTTGAATTCAGAAGCATTCTTTCCACTGCCCTGTTATTATACTGTATAATCCAAGAAGCCATCAATCATAAAATGTACCATTATTTTATGTGCCACTAAGAAAAAAATGCTGCCAATTAAAATAGGACCTAATAATTTCTGACATTTAAAATTTTGTATTGTATACCTATTAAAAAGATTTTGTATATTTATTCAGATAGATTTTTTTATCATGTAACCAATTTTTACAAACATAAAAAATAAATATATCTGTAAAATAAATTGGCTACATTTCTCCTAAAAATTATATAGCATCATTTTTAAATAACTTAAATTATTCTGACCATCCATAGTATTATTATTTTCTTATTTAGTGGAAATAACATTACAGAGGAATAAAGAAATCCTATATAATAAAAGGCTAATATGCAAATCGCCCAAACAGTGGAATGACCAGTCACTGTGATGAGCACTGACCACCAGGGGGCAGACGCTCAACACAAGAGCTGCCCCCTGGGTGGTCAGTGTGCTCCCACAGGGGGAGCACCACTCAGCCACAAGCCAGGCTCACAGCTGGCAAGCGTCCTCTGTGGCAGCACTAAGGATGTCCAACTGACGGCTTAGGCCCGCTCCCTATGAGGCAGGACATGCCATGGGGTGGGAGGTAGACATGAGGAGGCACCATTGTCAGTTGAGAGGCAAAAACAGTGAGGGGAAAACATGGGCAAGAACCTGTATTGTGGTTTCCACAGGAAGGAAAACACAGGAAGGGTAAGCCGTCAGTCGGACATCCAACAAGAGCTCCCAGACTGCAAGAGGGCACAGGCGGGGCTGAGGGACCCCCCACCCCCACCCCCGCCAAGTGAACAATTTCATGCACCAGGGCCTCTAATCTAGGTTATAAACAACTAAAACATTGTCTGACTTTTGGGAAGTAATTTCAGTTTTCTGAGACCTAGTATTTTTATTTGTAAAATAAAACTCTAAGACCACTTTTAGATATAAAATTCCAAAGTCTTAACTCTCTAGTGTCAGCTATATGTTTGGGGATATATATTTGTGTGGAGCATAGCAAGCATGGAAATTAGAACACATATCCCCAACCACCTCCTTTATCAGGCCCTCACACTCTGGGCCACTATCCACCTGCCCTACTATCCCAGGGACAGGGAACACACAATTAGGGACAGAGCCCTGAAAATTATTCAAACTAACCAATCATAAGCCTGCTTACCCTGCCTGTGTTTTCCTTCCTGTGGAAACCACAATACAGGTTCTTGCCCATGTTTTCCTCTCACTGTTTTTGCCTCTCAACTGACAATGGTGCCTCCTCATGTCCACCCCCCACCCCATGGTATGTCCCTCCTCTTGAGATGCATGAGTATAACTACCTTTTCAATGACAATCATTTCCTGATCTGTTGGCCTCACCATACCTAAATAATAAAACCTACATTTTTAAAATATATTTTTATTGGTTTCAGAGAGGAAGGGAGAGGGAGAGAGAGTTAGAAACATCAATGATGAGAGAGAATCATTGATTAGCTGCCTGCTGCATGCCCCCTACTGGGGATCATGCCCACAACCCAGGCAGGTGCCCTGACTGGGAATGGAACCATGATCTCCTGTTCATAGGTCAACGCTCAACCGCTGAGCCACACTAACCAGGCAATAACACCTACATTTTATATTTTTTAATTTCTTTAATTCTTTTAATCCTCACCTGAAGATATTTTTTCCATTGATTGTTAGAGAGTGGAAGAGAGAAAGAGAGAAATATTGATGTGAGAGAAACACATTGATTGGTTGCCTCCTGCACGAGCCCCAACCAGAGCCCGGGCCTTGGGGAGCCTGCAACCGAGGTACATGCCCTTGTTAAGAATCTAACACAGGACCCTTGAGTCTGAAGGCTGTTGTTCTATCCACTGAGGCAAACAAGCTAGGGCTACAACAAGCTAGGGCTATATTTTAAAACAGGTGACTTCTCCAGCACCAGGCTTTCCCAGTACAGTAATCGTCAGCACTCAGGAGCCAGCCGCGTCCCCAGCACACATGGGTGGTTTCATGGTAGCCTATGTCTGGACAGACATCTCCCCACGGGTAGCTTTCTCCAGATACCAAGAGAGTGATTTCTGGCAAGTTCTGAAGGACATATTTCCTGCAAGTTCCAGCACAGCTTCTCTTTCAGTGAGCCAAGATTATTTTCTCTCCAACAAAGTCTGGATCTCAGGCCTGAGGGAAGGGAGACTCCTCTGTGGACATCTTATCTCAGCCCTAGAGTACTGACTATTCCTTAAAAGCTCAGTTTCCAAATTTGTTAGAGTTAATAGGCACTAACCAACCTCTCTTGTTTCTTCGATCCACTGCTATAGTTAATAATTCTTTACATTAAACCCTTCTCGCTCGAATTATTGCACAGTTTCATCTCCTGATTGGATTCAAATTTATACAATGTTCAAGTTTATGCAATTACGAAGAGATGAATGAGTTTTCCCTGTTAGTACACTCAATAGGAATTAGACATTTTATGAGCATTTTTATTGGTATTGAATGTTCAACAAATGCTTAGGGAATGTACTCCTTTCCCTAATAATTACCATACTGATTTGTCTTTCAGTAGTTATTTAACCAATTGTCACAAGAGGAGTAATACTCTTTGTGAATTAAAAAAAAAAAAACCACAAATCTTCACTCATTTTTACTTATATATAACTATTGCTATTTAATTTTTCTGGAACAAGGAAAATTTCAATATCTATGTGTACATATAGAAAATCAAACTTGAGGGAATAGTACCATGAAATTTGACTGAGGGTATTAGATAACTAATGAAAGTCACGATGCTCCCAGTAACACAAGACAAGTGATACATTTTATTAAAGATAGTTCTCACAAAGGAAGAGCTAATCCTTCACATTACCATTAATAAACTTTCCAGTTACTCTTAGATTTAGATGACATGATGTTTCCATCATTTAACTTAAAGTTTAGCCTCCAAATATGTAATTCCACAAATAGAGGTCATACCATGTGCCAGGCATTCTATGAGGGAGAAATTTTGGTAGATCCACTCTGATAAAGCCTAAATTAAAATAGGAATAGTATAGACTTTCTGTATTATGATATGTTTATAAAGTTGACTGACTTCTTTTAATGTTCAAGTAAGTACTGGAGAAGCCTCAATATCTGTGAGCAATTTCTGCTGGAAATATATTAATTCTTAACTGTCCTTTCTTTGCTTTTTCTGAAAGATTCACAATACATATCTGTTTAAAATTAGTATTGAAATCTATAAATAAGTTAGAAGATAAAGATCTGGGATCAAACTTGATGAGTTTTATCAATTTCCCACATATCTGCTATTGACATTTTTTCCCTATTACTAACCAGCAGTAAAATCATTTACATAATAAAGGAAAATAAGGTGTTTATGTAAGCTAGATATATCAAAATCTGAAAAGAAAACAGGTGTTAGATTACCTCAAGATTGTTTCTCCATGAGTGATAATCAAACTTGGGGGAAAAGTACCATGAAATTTGACCAAACTGCTAAATGCTTTGTTCACCAACATGAATATTTTTCTTCTCTTTACCACTATCCCCATAGCTATAAGATTTTTTTGTCATAGCTCAGGAACATTCCATTTTGGACCTCATGTATGATAAAAACCTACTATAAAAGGAAAAACTTAACAGATGGTAATGGGGAAAGAAGCAGGCTTTAAAAATAAGGTTCCTGAATTCTAATTCTAGATTTGCTTCTCATTTACTAAACTACTGAATTTCAATTCCCTACGTCATGAAACAAGACATCTTCTAAGGTCATATTGTAAGAATATGAAAAGAACACCTCTAAAGGGTATTTTCTCATAATAAAAAAAAGAGCCTATACTAACTAATAGAAATTCTTTCTCTGATCATTCCAAACATGCCTTAGTCTATCTCGCTGTTATAACAGAATACCATAGACTGGGTGGGTTAAAAAAAGATAAATTTATTTCTAACAGTTCTGTAATCCGGGAAGCCTAACATCAAGGCACTGGCACATCCAGTGTCTGTTAAGAGCCTGCTTCCTAGTTTATAGATTGCTCCCTTGTCTCTGAGTCTTCACGTGGCAGAATGGGAAGGGAAGAAGGAGCTCTCTGGGGTCTCTTATATGAGGAATCAGACAGGAATCCCATTCATATGCTCTCATAGGCCAATTACTATCCAAAGGCCCCACCTCCAAATACCATCTCATTGGGAGTTAGGATTTAACATATGAATTTGGTGGGAGGGAACACAAACATTCAGTGTACATAGCACATATGATAACTCCTTGCAACACTAGCTACTCACTATCACACTTTCAAGTGTGGTTGTTGAAAATGAACATTTGTTACATTCTACTCAGTCTTAAAAATGAATCAAATAGAATATTCTAAATCACAGATTCCCATTTTTCACTCGAGCTTTTAAAATATTTTAATTTTTTTTTTTAGCATTTACAGTGACTTTCTTTCTTGGTCTATGTTTGATTATAATATTAAATAAACATGAGGTTTATTTATTGAATTGTGGGTCGCTCATAGTTACTACAGTCCCTCCCTTCAGATGAATTTTATTCCCAAATTCAAGGACCACCCAATGAGGTAATTAGGCAATTCAGTTTTCCAGCTCATTCCTTCTTCATGACTTAAGTGAGTATCTCCGTTTACAATCTGAATTCTGGGAATACAGAGAAAGGCAGGGATTCTTTAAGATGTTTACTAAGTAAGCAAAGGGGAGAATATCTAGGGAGTGGGAAGCAAAGTGGTTAGACGTTTTATAAGGGAAGCAGAGAATTCATTGATTTGGTACATTTCAATCGGACTGGGCAAAACAGGAAGAGAAATGATAGGAAGCAGATTTGCTATGGTCTCAGGGAAAAGGAAGAGTAACCTTAGTGGTCTTTTTCATTTCTTACTGATGTGATTAAACAACTTGCTCCTGGCCTTTTTACTAACTTTGCTGAAGGAGAAAGCAATTGGTGGCAATTAGAACTATTGTCTTTATCAGGTGGACACCTGCTGGGAGCTAAACCAAGAATCCATTAATTTCAAAAAGTCAGCAGCTGTCAAATGGTAACAATTTCATGTCATTTTTAAGCTGGAGGCAAACCCAGGGGCAGAGGGGTGAAATTGCTTAAGAATTTACAGATACGTCATTGCCTATTACATAAACATTTTGGTCACTTCTTCAGTTCCAGTGTTTCGGTTTAACAAACACTGTGTTGCCCTAGAGTAGACTGTAATTAATAGGTTATTTATAAAGGGCGCTGGGTTGCCACTGTATCTGGCACATCATACAGACTGTAAATGTGAGCACAAACAATGTGCTTTTGAACGGTAACTTAAAGTGCTTCATATAAATAAAATAGCATAGCATTTAGTGTGCCTTTTAACAATTCCTAAGTGTTTTTACTCTTACTGTGAATGCTTAAACCCTACAAATCCTCTTAGTTGCCAATTAGAATTGTATATAATAATGTATATAATAGTTATGTATATAATAATTCTCCCTATTGAAAGCCCCTCTTAGGCTTTGTATACTCTTAAAGTGAAGACAACAACAACAACGAAAAACACACACAAAATTCTCATTAAGAGGGATTAGCACGGGGCGAGCTATGGCCTCCATCTCTTTCTCAAGCCTCATCTTCCAGCACATTCCTCACACTTTCTCTTTTCAACCACTTTGTTGTTCTTTCAAGTCCTGAACCAGTCTTGTTCCCTTGTACGGAAAGATCTTCGACCATGCTATTGCCTCTGCTAGAACACTCCTCTTCCTTCCTTAACAAATTAATGTCTGCTCAGGCTGGAGTTCAGTGCCAGAGCCCTCCCTCAGGGACGTTCCCTGAGATCCTTCCCGAGGTCAATGCCCTATTGCAAGCTCTTACAGGCCCTCTTTATCTACTGTTGCATCACTTGGGCTATTGTGGAGTATTGCCTTCCTGCCCCACTAAAATGTAAACTCTGGGAGAGTAGGGGGCTCTTCTCCATTCACCATTATATGGTTAGCACCCAGAACAGTGCACAATACATTTGTTGGATGAACGAGTGCCAGGGAAGTAAGTAATTGAATGTCATTACAGAAATGATATGGTAAATTGCATTTGGGTTTGATGTTTACAAAGCCATCATTTACAATAACTTCAAACTGACACAAGTAACTTCAATTTCTCTCACATCATTTGGTTTGTGTTCTGTCACTGCTTGTATATGGACAACTGTATTTCCTGTATTGTGAAATGAAAGTGCAGTAAGTTTTTGGGGGAAATGCACAGGGAAGCAAAATCAACAAAGTAAAGTTACCTTTCAGGTCTAATTATCACACCCTCAAAGGAAAAATAAAATTAGAGTAAATTAATAGAAAATAAAATGATAATGTCACAATGAACTGAGAATCCCTCAGATCTAAGAAGAATAGTAAAATTCTATTGAAATGATGACAATAGATCTTTATAAATCTTAAGCAAAACTCAAGAATTTTTAAATAAAAAGAGACAATAGATGCAATATCGAGTGAGAAGACTAGCATATATGCAGCAGTAGGTGTACACTAACAATGTTAATGAATTAGATAGGAAAGCTCTGTGTGTGTTTGTGTGTGTGTTGTAAATTTCATGTCAAGATGCTTTTCATTTATCATGGAAGGAAAGTGGAATCTATTATTTTTGAATTGATGATATAAAATCATTTTCATAATGACTGATCTAGAGAAAAGAGGCAGAGGCAGAATTACTGGAAGCACAAATACCATATTTTGCAATAATGAAACCAGATAACCTGAACTACATAGCTTACAATGGGAATGAAAATAGAGAGAATATATATATATATATATATATATATATATATATATATATATATCATTTTGAAGAGATAATTGTCAGGAATTGATAATACACATAGGTAAAAGAGAGAAAAAGGATCAAAATGAAACATGTTCAAAGGCCTATTAAAAGGTTAACTTCTTTTTTTAATGTATTTTTATTTGTTTCAGAGAGGAAGGGAGAGGGAGAGAGAAATATCAATGATGAGAGAGAATCAATGATTGGCTGCCTCCTGCATGTCCCACACTGGGGATTGAGCCCGCAACCCAGGCATGTGCCCTGACCGGGAATTGAACCGTGACCTCCTGGTTCATAGGTTGACATTTAACCACTGAGAAACACTGGCTGGACTATTTTGTAATTCTTAAATGATTGATTTTGCCAAACCACTAAAAAGTTAGGCACTTCTAAACATAAAACCTGTGCATGGGGCGATGCTCAACTAACTGAGCCACACCAGCCAGGGTGAGATTTGAATTATTTTAAAAAGAGGGTTTTTTGCTAATAAACACTTTTTTAAAAGATAACCTAAAAACTAATACATGTACAAGTGTTTGAACAATACACTTGCTCTTAGAGTTTTATATTAGAAGATAGATATGCACAAGACTTGGTTTTTTTAATAAACGATACAGAATTTTACAGAAAGTTGAGGAAGATGCACAGTGAAAGCAGAAGCTGCATTATTTCATGGTGAACTTAATAAGTTAACCAGTCAGAATAACTTAGTATCATAATCACTTCTAGTGCATATCAATTTATTTTATAATATACTAGAGTAAGAAAAGCCAAGATTATGGCCCAGCTAAGTGGTTGAGCATCAACCTATAGGCTAGAGGTCACGGTTGGATTCCTGGTCGAGGCACATGCTCAGGTTGCTGGCTCAATCCCCAGTGTAGTTCATGCGGGAGGCAGACAATTGATGATTCTCTCATCATTGATGTTTCTGTCTCTCTCCCCTCTCCCTTCCTCTCTGAAATCAATAAAAATATATTTAAAAAGAAAAGCACAGACTATGAAGTCAAACTGCCTGGGTTCAAATTCCAGTTCCAGTTCCAACTAATCCCTATGTTGCCATAGGCAATTAACTACCTCTCTGGTGCCCAGGTTTTCTCCATAATTCAGGTTGATAGGTCAAAATGAATCATTGACTGTAGAATCCTTAGAAAAGCAATAGACACGTAGTAATTTGTAAATAAGTCATCTTTTATTTCTTATGACAAATTTACAAATATGTCATAAATAAATTCTAATGTTGTCTGTAGAACTACTAAAATGCCTCAATAGACACCATGTTTTCTGTTTCACACCCATTGGTTGAACATTACTTTTCTCAAAATTATTTTTAGATAACTTCAGAGATTATATATCCTATCTAATAAAAGAGAAACATGGTAATTAGCCATACATCTGCTACCCTTCCCATTGGCTAATCAGGGTGATATGCAAATTAACTGCCAGCCAAGATGGCAGCCAGCAGCCAGGCAGCTTGAAGCGAACATGAGGCTTGCTTGCTTCAGTGACGGAGGAAACCAACATTCCCCGCCTGCCTTGCCGGCCTCTGAGCTTGCAGTTTGAAACATTGTTACAAATATAGAAGCTAAACAAAACCCCAGAAACCTGCTTTCAGCCAGCTGGGATCTCAGAGCTGGAATTGATACAGTGTATCGATTACAGAACCCAAACAAACCAGATACCTGCTTTCAGCAGCAGAGGCCTCAGAGCTGGAGCCAGAGCTAAAGCTGGCCCAGAATAAAAAAGAAAAAAAGGAGTGGTTGGGAGCTTCAGTCACCCGCCAGCCTGAAAACAGCCCTCAGCCCCTCATCCAGGCTGGCCAGGCACCCCAGTGGGGACACCCACCCTGAGCCAGGACACCTTTCAGGGCAAACCAGCCAGCCTCCACCAGTGCACCAGGCCTCTATCCTATATAGTAAAAGGGTAATATGCCTCCCAGCACCGGGATCAGCGGAGCCGAGAGCCTCTCGGCACCGGGATCAGCGTGACAGGGGCAGTGCCCAAACCCCCTGATCGCCCTGCAGCTCTGTGTGTGACAGGGGGCGGGGCCACAACCTCCCTATCCGCCTGCTCTGTTCGTAACAGGGGAAGGCGCCCCAACCCCCTGATCAGCCCTGCTCTGTGCCTGATAGGGGGGACCTCGCCAACCCCATGATCGCCCTGCAGCTCTGTGTGTGACAGGGTGCGGCGCCCCAACCCCCCCACCCCACAGGCCCTGCTCTGTGTGTGACGGGGTAGAGCCATAACCTCCCCATTGGCCCTGCCCTGAGTGTGACAGTGGCAGTGCCCCAACCCCCTGATCAGCCCTGCTCTGTGTGTGACAGGGGGCGGTGCCCCAAGTCCCCTATCAGCCCTACTCTGTGAGTGACAGAGGGGAGCTCCTCAACCCCCTGATTGGCCCTGCTCTGTGCCTGACAGGGGTTGGCGCCGCAACCTCCCCTTCGACCCTGCCTTGAGTGTGACAGGGGGCAGTGCCCCAACCCCCCAATCGGCCCTACCCTGAGCGTGACTGAGGGTGGCATCGCAACCTCCCAATCCGCCCTGCTCTGTGCATGACAGGGGGTGGCGCCCCAACTCCCCAACTGGCCCTTCTCTGAGCCTGACCAGGGGCTGCACCTAGGGATTGGACCTGCCCTCTGCCACCCGGGAGCAGGCCTAAGCCAGCAGGTCGTTATCGCCCGAGGGGTCCCAGACTGCGAGAGGGCACAGGCCGGGCTGAGGAACCCCCCCCCCCCGAGTGCACAAATTTTTGTGCACCGGGCCTCTAGTATATATATAATATAGATAAATATGCTAATTAACTGGGATGCCATAATGGGTCGACAAGACAGGAGGTTGCACGCGCAGCATCGGGGACAGGGGCCTCTGCTCTCCTGTTCTGGGGGAGGGCCAGAGAGGGAAGCAGGGCCCGGCCAGAGGGTGCGTGGCGCCGAGCGATTTCAAATCGCTCACTGGGCTCCTAGCTAAACTTATTTTATCTCTCTCTTCTCCCATTTACATGAGCTCCAAATATCACTCCCCGACTGTTTTATGACAGGCATACAAATGGACAAACATACTCGCATGTCTAAAATTCTAATGTTCTACATCTGACTTCATATAACACGAGCCTTTCACCACATATAAACACCACCCCCGCAAAAATGGAAAACCACTAAACTAGTGTAATTGCCAGTTTGCAGAAGTACAAGAGGTTTAGAAAAATATAATGGCTAACCTGAGGTCACCAAGATTTTGAGGGAAAATACACACCAACCTGATCCCCAGATCTTTGCTTTTTCCAGTATATGAGTCATCTCTTAATGTTGTTATAATGTGGTCAAATGCTAGAGGGCTATTTGTGAAAGTGACATGATTTTGAGTCTTAACAAATCATATTTTCCATTGGTGGAGACCATTGTATGTGGCAAATATCTTTGTCATATCTTAATTTTTAGTCTTGACTTATATGGGAAACTATATTCTGGGTGTAAAATCACAATGGATTGTGTGTGTCTTCCTGTGGAACAGGATATCTGTGCTACAATGGATTTGGCAACTACCATCTCTGGTCCCATGGAATACTTCTTCAGAGCAATTGCTTCACAAATGCGCCAATAGTTTCATCCAAAGAATGATCCCAAAGCTTTATGTGAATTTCTTTATGTTGCCAGACAGGGTTGGGCCCAGCGGTAGTCTACCTCAGGCAACCAGTAGTGTATGGGTTCTTGACTTTGTGCAGGAAAGATTTCACAACAGGAATCCAGGTGATTTTGAGCATACATATATGAATGCTGGGGACAGGGGAACAAAGGAAGGGCTTAAGGTAGAAGAAGCAACAGGAGAGAGCTGGGTGGGGCTGCTTTGGCTCCCTAGAAACATAGTCACAGTGACAGAAATGAGCTCACTGGAAAGTCAGAGAAAAGGGGGGCCTTGGAGACAGGTTTTAATGGGTTAGTCCATGATGAGGTGCCACTGCCCATTGCTTCCTGGTGGCAAGTCTCATGGGGAACCTTAGAGTTTAGGAGACAGAGAGCAGAGACACAAGGTCTGCGTGTGATCTAGGTAGAGCCTTCCATGGGTAGAGTATGTTTATTAAAGCTGGGACAGTGAAATAAAGGAAGAACTTACGATAGAAAGAGCAACGTGAAAGCCTGGGTGGCTGCTGCTAGTTCCCTGGAAAGTCGGAGAAAAGGGGACTTTGGAGACACATTCAGGGACGAGCCCGGGAAGAGCTGCTGCTGCCAATTTGCTCACCTGGATGCAAGTCTCCTGGGGACCCTTGGAGAAGGAGAACAGGTCCAAGGCACGGGCATGCTCCAGTGAGCAGGCGGTGAGTCCTGTGTCTTAAGGCTTCATTAGCCCCCCCGGATCCTGGGGGAGGTGTCAGGGAAGGGTTTTCACAGAATATTCATCAGCTTTTCAGGTACGTCCTTCAATATGTTGATTCATCCAAATGTGCGTGTAGAAGGGTCGAGGTCATTTGCTGGTTACTTTTATATTCAAAGAGCGTCATCAAGAACGTCATTGAAGAGGGACCAGGACTGAGGCCATTCCGTTCTGTCCCAGGACAGTCTGGAGTGTGTAAACTATTTGTTCCTAAGTGTCCTTGCTTAGGGGAGATAAAATCTTGTGATTCATTAGCTGGCTGTAAAGGGCTCAAATCTTTTTGCCTTGCTTATTTTTTTTTTTTGGTCTCCGTTTCCCTTAGTCCACCTGTCAAGGAATTTTTCTAGCTTCTTACTATACTGCCACACTATGGGCCTATAAAATTTCTCTTATTATCTGAAGTAGCATGTCAACAGACAGCAGCCACATTACTATCAAGATACTAGTTCAAAGTGGTCCATTAGCTGTCTAATCTATCCATTTCACTTATCCATTACGTTTCTTTCACAGAGTCAGTTGACACTCCAAGATGTCTTTAAATGGTTCAGACACCTACTAGCTTATTACATTTCAAAGACAATATGATACTTACTTTTTGGTTTCATTTTGGAAACCACTGAGTAGTTTCCAAAAACTGTCAGCCATGGGATTTCAAGCCATATGTTGCAGTTTGCTACCAATTCCATTGAAAGGGAAATATCTCAATATTTTACATTTGTATATTCTACTTGAGATTTGTAGCAAACAGCTTTTTGTTTTTCCACTTAGACTTGTTTTTATTATTGCCTTCTTTGAAATTTTAAGTTATGACTCAACTCACATTCTGACAAATTGATTCCTGGAAGAACTCACTTGCACATGGTTTGAAGCAAATATGTTTTACAAAAATCCCTGTTATACCCAACTTGTTTTCCCATCTGTAACCATTTTTGAAAATCTCCGATACTTTTATTAATAAGACAGCTTGGGGTACATAAATGAATATTTAACTAAACTATCTTCTTATCATAGACTGGAGTTTTAATTTATTTTCAAAATGCCAGTTATTTTCCAACTTAGCACTCATCTTATACTTTATATGCATATTTACTCATACACATCTAAGTTAAGTCATTAAATTTTCTATTGTTCTTTTCCATAAGATACTCAATAATTACAGAAATATAAAATATAAAAACAGAAAACAATAATTAAATTTTTCAAAAGTAAAAAGTACTTGGGTTATTTGCAATAAATTACACAATAGAAAAACAGTATTTTAAGAAATAATGATTTACTGTGCATATACTATATCTAGACTTATAGAACATACTAGAGGCTCAATCCATGAAAATTCGTGCAAGAGTAGGCCTTTCTTCCCCCGGCTGCTGACACCGGCTTCCCTCCAGCCACCGGCAGGCACCCGGGGCCCGGGCTGCTTCCCTCCTCCCACTGCCCACAGGCACCCGGGACCCAGGCTGGCTTCCCTCCGGCCCTGGCTTCGTCAGGAAGATGTCTGGAAGTACGTCCAGAAGGTCGTTTGGCTGTTTGGTCTAATTAGCATATTAGCTCTTTATTATATAGTTTAACTGGGGGAAAAATGACCCTACATTTGAAGTGTGCACAACTTAATGGAACAGAGCTTTCATCTAATATTTAATGTAAGCAGACTACAAAAATTAAATATGTTATAGTAAACATTTAAGTTAAAACTGTATGCAGCCCAATGGGTATGGCTTAGTGGTTGAGGGTCCACCTATGAACATGGAGATCATGGTTCGACTCCCAGTCAGAGCACATGCACAGGTTTTAGGCTTGATTCTTAGTAGGGAGTATGCAGGAGGCATCCAATCAATTATACTGTTTCATCGTTGATGTTTCTCTCTCTCTCTCTCTCTCTCTCTCTCTCTCTCTCTCTCTCTCTCGCTCTCCCTTCCTCTTTGAAGTCATTAAAATATTTTAAAAACCAACTGTATGCAAATAAATGATAAGCAGAATTTAAGTAAGTGATCAGAATGAAATTCATTTGGGTGGTCAAAGAAAATATCACATAAATGGTTTGCCAGAGTGGGGGTGGGAATGAAGAAAGTCAGGTTTTTAGAATAAAAGATGGAGATTATGAATTATTACTTATAAACATTTATTCCTCAAATAAGATCATCTAGGGGATGGATGGTACAAGATGGCCAGGAGCACAGAATTCTGGCAGCTGCACCAGTGCACATGCACTTTCTCTTCTCCTGTGTATTTGCACATTCATATTTATACCTCTTCCCTGAAGCAGGATAGTAAGATACTAAGAAAATTCTTTGGCAAAAATGGAGAAACTGAGAGAGAGGCAAAACTGGTGCCTCTCTTCACTCCCTTTCATACTTTCATATCACTGGTCATGTGGTTTGGAACCCTGCCCCCCAACCCCGTTTCTGCCTAGAGTTAATATATAGGCTTCAGTTGTATTTCAGCTCCAGGCCCAGAAAAGCAGACCAACTGTAATGACTAATGATCCCTTGCCTCGGTTCTGACTGATTAGTGGAGACCACAGCCCTGAAATTGCACACCTGGTAAACTTGATGAATATTCTATTGATATTCTCCACTGAGTCCTCCCCTAGTAATCCCCACCTTTGGAAAGCAGACAAAAACCCCTCAAGACAAAGGAAGCCAGAATGGGGCTCTCTCTGGAGCATGCCCATGCCTTTTCTCAGGTGTAAACTTTGTATTTTTGTTCTCCTAAACTCTTCCTCTCTACAGCTCTAACGAATACATTCTTCAAATCAAATGGACTTGTGAGATATTTCCTGCATGAAGTCAAGAACCATAGACGACCAGTCACACAAAGACAGACTCAGGCCCAGTCCCCATCTGGTGATATCCTTACTCATTCTTTTCTTCATGATTCCCTGTAAACTTTTTCTCATTTAAATGTCAAGTCAAGAATGACCTTTTCTGTGAAGCCTTTCCTGACCCATTTGAAAGATCTGAGAATGTATTCCTCTAAGTTGTGACCGATTCCAATTAGAACCGCTGTTATAAACAACCGGTTCTCAATCTTGGTTACAAACTGGAATCACCTATTGAATTTTAAATGTATTGATGCCATGGCTTCACCCTCAGAGACTCATATTTAAGTGGTAGAGGAGTGCCCTGGGCATTGGGATTAAAAGCAGAAGGTTAAAAAAAACATACTCCAGTGTGGTGTGCCAGCACAGCCAAGGGTTCAGTGAGCCTGAAGAGGGGCGGTGAAGGATGTAGAAAAGACAAAGAGAATAAGATGGGTCTAGGACTGGATCTTCCTGTGCCTGGCTGAGGCCACAGAGAGAGATCCAGACAGAAAGCTGAGCCTTTATTTTATAGCCAGAGGTAAACAAGGTAGTGGTCACCATAGTTACAATGTTCTTGTGAGTTTCACTTGTTTTGGCAGCACTTGCTGCATCTCCCATACCCCATTAGCTTCCCAGATAAAATCTAGGGAGAGTCATAAAGTCAAGCCTAATTATGCTGAGAGGGCTGTGCCCTCTAAGCTGGGACTTGTTTGTGGCTTTGCCAAAAGGTCAGTCCAAGGCTTAACCCTATAGCCGCTCCCTATACTCCAGCCCAAATTGCATAGCTCAGTGGTTGAGCGTCGACCTATAAGCTAGGAGGTCATGACTCAATTCCCAATCAGGGTACATGCCCAGGTTTTGGGCTTTATCCCCAGTGTGGGGCATGTAAGAGGCAGCTGATTAATGATTCTCATCATTTATGTTTCTCTCTCTCTCCCCACTTTCTCTCTTGAATCAATACAAATACTCTCTCTCTCTCTCTCTCTCTCTCTCTCTCTCTCTCTCCTCTCTCCTCTCTCTCTCTCCAATCCCAAGTGATTCTGTAACAGTGGGGAACTGTAAACCACCCCAGCATCCTTTTGACATTGTTTCTGTAAATTTGGACTCTGACTAACATCTAGCTTGTAGATAACAGTATGTTTCTATGAGAATCCTAGGAACGAACTTCAGAAGATCCATACTCCAACCTTAAGTGATCCCAGCTCTAGGAGAATGGTTGACCTTTAGCAGTAAAACCAGGATGATGTAGAACCAGGAGAAGGAAGGCCAGGATGACGCACATCAGACCATCACTTGGTCAGCATCCAGGTCCTTCTCGGAATGGACTGTGCTGGTCTATCCATAGGGAACTTTACAACCTTCTCCCCTTGATTTCTTTGTTCTGCTTTACCTCTCCCTCCTTATAAAAACCTCTGCCTATCTTGAGGGTGCTTTGTTATAAGAGTCTCCCATTTTCTCAGGTGACCAGCACTTGAATAAATGTCTTTCCTTTTTCACCAGCATTTGTCCTCCCAAAATTTATACAATGAAATTCTGTTCCCTGGTGTGATAGTATTAAGAGGTGGGGCCTTTGGGAGGTGATTATGTCATGAGGATGAGGTCCTCTTAGATGTGATTGGAGCCCTTATAAAAGAGATCCCAGCTGAAACCGGTTTGGCTCAGTGGATGGAGCGTCGGCTTGCGGACTGAAAGGTCCCAGGTTTGATTCCGGTGAAGGGCATGTACCTGGGTTGCGGGCACATACCCAGTGGGAGATGTGCAGGAGGTAGCTGATCGATGTTTCTCTCTCATCGATGTTTCTAACTCTCTAGCTCTCTCCCTTCCTCTCTGTAAAAAATCAATTAAAAAAAAAAAAAGAGAGATCCCAGAGAGCTCCCTTTGCCTTCTGCCATGTGAGGACACAAGAAGAAGACAGGCTGTCTATTGACCAGGAAGCAGGACCTCACCAGATACCAAATCTTCCTGTGCCTTGATCTGGGGCTTAGTCTCAAGAACTGGGAGAAATAAATGTTTGTTGTTTATAAACCACTTCATCTATGGTATTTTGTTACAGCAGCTTGAATAGATTAAGACAACTGGTAAGAGGACAACTGCATAGAATACAGATGAGAAAGAGAGACGCCTGTAAGTAATACTGCCCCACTTCTTTAGTTAATTAATTCATTTTATGCCTTTCAACTTGAGTAGAAACATCCTTTGACTTCCGAAAACTATGTCAAATCCTGTGTTCCTGATTCCTACGCTACCCTTGTGCTTCTTGTAGCACTTATGATGAATTTATAATTTTCTTTAATGCCTATTTTACCCCAGTGCTCCATAGTTACCTGAGAACAAGAAATATGTCTCTTTTTAAAAAAAAAAAATAATAACTGTTCCCTAGAGTCTGTTTTATACCCAGCACATTCTAGGTAAATGAATATATTGAACATATAGGATAGTATGGGAAACATATTAAGATTTTCATTATTTTGCATAGGTTTGCTTTATCACTTAAAATTAGCTCAGCTACTCAGTTAGGTACTGACTCTTGGCCCTTAAAATAGAATTTGATCTCAAAAATGAAGTTCTAAAATCATATGTAATGTCTACAATATAGAGATCTCATCCATTTTGTCATTGAGATAAGTTCAGTTAATTCTCATGGATGATGATATGTAGCTTTGCTCTCTTGTATGATTCTTCATGCCATGTCATATAAACTAAGTGCCAGACTATGGGGCCCCCTGATTCTATCCTGGGAACATCATCCGGGCTGGCACTGGATTAGTAGATCTACAAAATCAAAGAGAGTTTCATTATGTGACAGACCCTCTGGAATTTGAGGGTGAAGTTTCCAAAGCCTCAGGCATGCTCAGGCAATTTCTGGCAATGATGCACCACACTCAAAATAGGAATGGCAGAAGCAGTTATGCTGGATTCTTTAAGAGATAGCAACACTGTAGTTCAGATGATCTTCTGTATTTATCAGACTGTATCTTGCTTCTCTTAGCTACCTAAGAGAGACTATCTCCTTAAAAATATTTTTGGTAAATGAAATTTTTAATTAACTAGTTTGTAGCGGATAAATTAAAACTAAATGGATTTAACAATGTTTTTATGATAACTTATTTTAGCATTTTCAGTGTTATAAAAGAAGTAATACTTGAAGAGGATACTACTTTTCACCTGGCCATGAGTGAATGTTTAAATTTCCAAAAAATTAATAAATCATTAGTTAATCACCCAAATCAAACACTTATAATCAAGCAAAAACTTTTGTCAGTCAATATATGAACATTTGCTTTTATAATTATTTGCTAGAAATTGACGCTTGTTATATATATTGGATTGTAAATAGTTCTATTTGAAACTCCATAAAATGTAAGTTTAGTAGTATTGTCTTAGAAAATTGAGCAAAAAGTTTTTTATTGTATCTTTTTCTTCCAACTAAAGAACGTTACTTGCCCAGCCGGCCGGTATGGCTAAGGGGTTGAGCATTGACCCAGGCACCAGGAGGTCACTGGTTGGATTCCTAGTCAGGGCACATGCCTGGGCTGCAGGATTCATCCCCAGCAGGGGGTGTGCAGGAGGCAGTCCATCAATATTGGTGTTTCTCTCTCATCGATGTTTCTATATCTCTCTCCCTCTCCATTCCTCTTTCTCTAAAAACAATAAAAACATATCTTTTAAAAGAAAATTATTAACCAGGGAAAAGTGATTCTAGTATACTTTTATTTGCGTAATAGAGAACATAATTCAAATAAAATAAATGTTCAGATAAGAACATTTTTAAAATGAAAAAATATAAAATGGTACTGTATACAACACATGTATTATGGCAATACATAATTTTATTGGGTTTTGTTGATTCAGTTCTAATGTATTTTCTGGATGTTTGATAGAGGTTATCCTTGTATCATTCATAGATTGTGACTACATATTGTGCAAGGTCTGAAGAAGAAAAAGCATAAAATGAGCACAATAATAAACCAGATAGCATTTTGTTGGCATTTTAGGAAAATAAGGATTTTTGGTGTGGTACTGGTAAGCCAGCTCTTAAAAACAACTTAACCATCCCAAGTTGTAGTGCAAATATTCTCACATCACAGACAATTTCAAGCTTCCAATCATTTACCAACTATCAAAATTTCTGAATACTTAACAATTATATCTTGCTGGGCATAAGCTGTGTCCACCTGAACTAATTTACTTTTTTTAAAGAACACACACACACACACACACACAGTTTTAAAACTACCATTATTTTGACATGAAGTGAATTCATGTAAATCTAGTGATGAGCCCTTGTGCCTGATGATTGCTTAACAACATGTCCACTATGTTCTAATGTGCCCAACTCTATGACAACTCAAGTGGAGTCAGAGTAAATGTTAAGAACTGTCTTGGGGAGGTGGGCCCTATTCTATAATGTGTACTCCCATCATGGCTGACTTAAATCAACCAGTGTTCTGTCAATGAGTAGAGTTGAAAAGTGATGCACAATATAGCACATCATTAGATAGCATTTCACTGCATGAAGACAATAGATTTAAATAGCCTTAAAAGCATAAATAATAGTGATATGTAGTGAAATAATTAGGAAGTGATGAGCTTTGGATATTCACTAGCTTTGCTTTTAACATAATTTAATCATAAATTTACATAATTTAATTTTAATGATGACTATTTGACTAACCTGCAATATTAGTCAAAGTTTGCAAAGCTCCTACAAATTTAACGATCGGTTCTATAAGGCCCATTCAAGTCTACTCGCGTTCCACTAACTTTTACCACTTCTGACCTCCTGGCCCATTCTATGACAGCAATAGAAACACTTGCAATCACACACCAAAATGAGAGGCTTACACACAGAGAGAAGCCAAAGGGTCATTGCATGAATCTGCCAAAACATGTACCTAAGGTCACCATCAGCATATACCATGATATTTATGATGTTTTCTATCCCTTTTGATAAACAACAGCAACAAAGCTGTTATCATCTGGCATTTTAGGCCCAGCAATATCATCAAGTTTAAATCCAAAAGTAATGATACAGAAATTGGGAAAAGGAATGCAAGCCAAAAGCTATCAGATCAGATACATCTGCTCTGTCTTGTCTCTCCATTTCCTAAGACACCTGCTGACAAAGGGTAGTTCTGTGAACAGGGCCCAAGTTCCAGAATGCTAAATGCTCTAATGACTGGCTAAAGCTAATTGGGAGCAGGTTGATATTTCCTCAGCTATGATTTTGTTCTGTTTCAGGCCCTATGACAGGCTCATAAAATAGATGTCCTCATTTAATCTTGCTACTTTATTTTTTAAGATTCTTTATTGATTTTTAGAGATAGAGGAAGGGAGAGGGAGTATGCTAGAGAAACATAGATGGAGAGCAAGATATCAATTGGCTGCCCCCTGTATACTGCCTACCGGGAACCCAGTTAGCAACTTGGGCGTGTGCCCTGTCTGGAATTGAATCAACAGCCTTCTGGTGCATGGGACAAAGCCCAAACATTCGAGCCACACCAGCCAGGACTAATTTTGTTACTTTTTAAATGAAGTCTTCTATTTCCATTTTTAATAGGAGAAAAACCAACACTTAGAGAAATTATATCACTTACCAGGATCCACAGATAATAAATAGCAGAGTAAGATTTGAACTCAAGCTTCAGAAACTATACTCCTAATGATTTCACTATCCTGCCTAAAGTTATCATAATGATGATTATGATAATAACTAGAGGCCCAGCACACGAAATTCATGTGCAGGTACAGTCCCTAGGCCTGGCCTGCAATCAGGGCCATCTTCTCCAGTTGCCCGCAGCCAGCCCCGCCCCTCACTGCCACCCACCCCCAGTTCCCCATTCACCATCAGGTAATCGGTGCTTGATGGCTGGGGGAAGGGACTGAGAGGTGGTCAGTGCGCCTCATAGTGACTGGTCCAGTGGTCATTCTGGTCATTCTACTGTTAGGGTCAATTTGCATATTACCCTTTTATTATATAGGATAGAGGCCTGGTGCACTGGTGGGGGCTGGCTGGCCTGCCCTGAAGATGGTCCTCGATCAGGATTGGGGTAGCTTGCAGGGGGCAGGGCTGCCAGGGGAGGGGCCGCGGGGTTTGCAGGCCGCTCCGTCCCCAATCAGGGTGGGGATCCCCACTGGGTGTGGGGTCAACCTGGGCGAGGGGTCACCTGGGGTTTGCTGGAAGGCCACACCCCCAATCAAGGTGGGGGGTCCCTGCTGGGGCAGGGCCAGCCTGGGTGAGGAGCCGTGGGTAGTTTGCAGGCTGGCCACACCCCCAATTGGGGTGGGGGTCCCCACCTGGGGGTGGGGCTGGCCTGGCCTGGGCAAGGGTCCGGGGGCAGTTTGCAGGCTGGCCAAGCCCCTGGTTTTGTCAGGATGGAAGTCCGGAAGATGTCTGGTCTAATTAGCATATTACCCTTTTATTAGTTTAGATGGCTGGTATTTTCTGAGTGATAGTTATATACTAAGTACTCTTTGAATGCTTTATACATATTCAATTAATCTTCAAGGCAATTAGACATTAACTCATTTCATAAATTTTAAGAATTTATTAATCTTAGACATACTATTGATTTGAGAACAACATTCAAGGAAAATTAGGAGTGTTATTTGTACTATGATGTTAATGTTAGTATTGATTATACTATGCATCCCAAATTAATATTTTATTTTTAAAATATTTTTTTATTTATTTCAGAGAGGAAGGGAGAGGGAGAGAGAGAGACAGAAATATCAATGATGAGAAAGAATCATTGATTAGTTGCCTCCTTCACACCCATTGGGGATCAAACCCACATGGGTATGTGCCTTGACCAGGAATCAAACCATGACCTCCTGGTTCATAGGTCGATGCTCAACCACTGAGCCATTCCAGCCTAGCCCAAACTGATAAATATTTTAAAATAAAAAGTTTATGTCACAGGACCAAAGAAACATGGTATTAACCTCTGTATTAACAAGGACACCAAAGGAATAAAATCTGAACCAGGAAATAAAATGTAAAGGAGAATGGGAAACTGAAATTCTAAAATACTTGAAGACCATACAGTTTCTCCAAGTTCCTGAATACACTGGTATTTGTTTATTCCACCTCCTCTTCTGCCTTCCTCTTCCACATTTAAAGACCCATCATTACATTGGGCTCAACTGGATATTCCAGGATAGTCTTCTTATTTTAAAGTCAGCATATTAGGAACCTTAACTACATCTGCAACCTTAATTCACCTTTGCCATGTAACCTAATGCATTTTCAGGCTCATGAATAGGACTTAGACATCTTTTTTGGCGGGGGAGGAGGGAGGGAGGTTGGCATCATTCAGCCTACCTCAATGACTAAACTGCAGAAAAAACAAAGATGTAGTAGCCTTTTTTTCTACTTAAAATAAAATCCTAGAGATGGGATTGGAAACCGGGCACTATACTAGTATCATAATTGGCAGCTCCAAATAGATTTACATATACTGAGTAAGAGAAGAAGAAGAAGGATGAGGAAGAGGAGGAGGAGGAGGAGGAGGAGGAGGAGGAGGAGGAGGAGGAGGAGGAGGAGGAGGAGATTGAAAGAAGAAATAGGTTTTCTGAGAAGGAGGGGAAGGTGCTAGGCAGACCAAACAATGGCTGCCTAGTTTGCTGTCATGTCACCCTAAATTCTTGCTACTTCCTTTTAGACATCTGGCACTATAGACACACCATAATACTAGCTGGATCCTCCAGCCCCCCCTTTTTTTCATACAGCCCTTAATATCTTCCTTCAAAAGCCACAACTTTCCAGTCATTCTCTGCCTGTAGAAATCCTCAGTTTTCTAAGTATACCTCAATGCTAATTCTTTGAGAAGAAAAGTGGATTTCTTGAACTGCCTGGTTCTCAAATATTCAAACCACTGACTACTATATGAGAGGTTTAGCAATAATATAATATTGTCATGATTCTGAGAGCAAATGTTATCCTTTCTCATTGCTTGAATATTTCAGAAGACCTCTTAACTTTTGACTTGGAGCAATTCATTTGTACTTGTCTGCCCTGTTCTTGCATTATCTTCTGCTTCAAGAAGTATTGCCAATTCTTTCCAAAAGTCCAGGATATTTGGTTTTGCTTTACAGAGATTTATGAATGTCAAGTTTATGTCCTAGTCCAAATCTCTTTTCCAATGATGCTAATAGATAATAATGACAATGCCACACCTTCAGGCTATTTGACTTGTCTCTGCAGAGGAAAAATTAATCCTCTGAGGTATTTTTTGTATGAGAAAGAAATTCATGGACTCAAAAATTAGATTTTTACAAAGAATTACTTTCTAAACTAAACGATTAAACTAAAATCTAAGAGAGAATATCTTGGCATAGGCATCATCATTTATTATTTTTGTATAAAATGACATTTGTTTTAAATACACTTATCAATGTAAGTTCACTGCTCTGACAGGGAGTTCCAAGACCAACACTTCACTATGTTCTGAGAAAAGAAGTGTTACATGCATTATGGGAAGACAAACTAAAAAGCCAACTGTTACTTTTCATCAAAGTAGATGATTTATGACGTTGATGTTCAATAAAACAAAATCAATTGAATTATCTAAAAACAATGGAGAATGTCAAGATAGTGACATATATCATAGAGGTTTGATTTTTAACCTAGAGATTCTATCCCTGATTTAAAATGCTTCCCTTTTTCCAAGGTTGACTTTTTATACTTTTTCATTCTTCTAATAATCTTAGCACTTATGACTATATTACTTTTTTTGACACAATGCTAATTTCACATGAATAATTCATTAGGAAAATGGTTTTGCTTCGCTTTAAAAAATCATAATAAGATACAATCCATCCATATTAGATTTTATACTATTTGGACCCTATTGTTTTTACAGCTATTAAATAGCTAGTAATACTTTTCTTCTGAACTTCAAGTAGTTGAATGTGAAGCAAGACTTTTTTGGACTCAGGGAAAATTTGTTTTGCCAAGAAATTATCCAAGCCTTTTGCAAACCTCTTTGTAAAACTGCTTTGTCCTCTAAAATCATTAGTTTGCTAATAATTGGTAAGCTACTTCACATATGCTTTCATTCTGGTTAGCTCACACCTTCTTGTTTATTAAACTTTTAAAAGCTGAAGTTCCTCAAGGCTCTCTCCTAGGCCTTTTCCCATGACTACACTTTTAACCTACGCTTTATTATCTTCTCAATTACTCCATTCACCCTGTCTGTGAGGAAGATTCTAAAATAGAAATCTGAATCTGGTACCTGTCATCTGAGCTCCACCATTTGCCTTCTGGACAGCTTCACCCAGATGTATGCAGCTGCCTCACATTCATCGTATCCACACCTGAATGCACGTTTCCCTCAAGGAAAGCAGGTGTCCTCCTGTGTTCCACTGGCAGAGAGCGGCTTGCGCATCCACCTGGTTGCTTAAGCCAGAAAGCAGATAGTCACGTTTGATACTGTACCCACCCTTAAACTTTATGTCCAATCCAACATCAAGTTCTGTCAATTCTATATCAAATATTTGCAAATATTCTGACAAGGTAATTGGACTCCCCACATCAACTTTATCCATTTCTAAGCTAACATTCTTTAGCCAGGAAATCTGATTAAGTCAATGTTCTTCTGCTCAAATCCCTTCCTCTGAGAGAGAGAGAGAGAGAGAGAGAGAGAGAGAGAGAGAGAGAGAGAGAAGCCTATCCATTGCTTTCATGTCAGAATTAAAAATTCTGAACATGGACCTATGAAAATCTGATTACTCTTTGTATCTCTCCACTCAGCTTAATACATGTTGGCCTTGGGTTTCTGCTTTCAAACTATATCTGCTTTCTTCTTATCCTTGAATGAATTTTATAGCATTGGGAATTTATACAGGAATGCTTTGCCATTCCATTTTCACCTAATTTCTGCTGTTCTTTAAAGCATAGCTGAAGCATTAGTTCCTCGCAGAAAACTTGTCTAACCCAAAAGGTTAGATTATACTATTCCATTCTATGCTTTCTTCATCACAGTCTCAAAATTATAGTGAAATAATCAGCTGAATATTTGTAATTCATGTCATTGCACATGTTACTTATTGTCTTTCTTCGCCATCTGTACATGAGATTATATCCATCTCTTGCGTCACCTCTATCTAGCAAATCTTTTACAGAGAGAAGACCATCAATAAGCATTTGTTAAAGAAATAGCAAATACATACACACTAAGGTGCTGTTTAATGTGTTAACCCTTCCAAGGGAATTTGTTTTAAGGTACTTTGCTTTATTAAGGGAATAACTCTAATTGCTTGGCATTTTTCTAAAATTATATCCATGATCCACTTCCCTTACAGCTGATCCCCAGGCAGATCTGCAGCTGTCACTACATCTCAGCCAATTTAAAAACTAATGCCTGTTTGGAAAGCTGGTGCAACAGGAAATGTTTATCTTGAATGAGCTGACCAATACTCAATTAGTAATGGGAAGGTCCAGTAATGCTCTTCTGTTCATTCTGTCTCCCTCTTGACACCAGTTTTCTTATGGCTTCCAGTTGATGTTGACAAAGAGTCAACATCAAAGAGCTCAGATTTCAGTGAAGAATATAAACATAAATGAAACAAAAAGCATGGAACAGACAGTCGAATCTCAGAGGGAAATCGGGGATGGGTGGGTGGGAGGGAAGGGTTGATCTCTATCAACCAAAGAACTTGTATGCATATATGCATAACCCATGGACACAGACAATAGGGTGGTGAAGGCCTGGGGTGCGGGGCTGGGCCAGGCTAGAAGGGGTCAATGGGGCAAGGGGGAAGGGGACAAATGTAATACTTTCAACAATAAAGATTTTTTTTTAATAAACACAAATGTCACAATTGAAATATTTTCATAGGCCCTGTAGTCCATGATCTTTAATAGGACAGCAATCATGTCTTCTCCTCAGCACAGCAACCTAACACAATTTAGATACTCAAGCTTTTGTTGGCTTCTGAAGAGTCAAGGGAGTAAATAATGATCTCTGCCTGGGAGACTTGATACAGACTTTACAGATGTGATGGCGTCCAAATCAAATCTTAAAATGGAAGAAATGGTAGTGTGAGAGAGCAAGTCTTCTTGCTAGAGGGAAAAGCAAAGACATAGAAACTTGAAAGGGATCCAAGTGGTAATAACGGTGAGTGATGCAGAGCACACAGAGCTGGGCACTGATAATGTGACAGGGAGTGGGAGAGGCTGCTTAAGGTCACATCAGAAAGCCCTTTACCATGACAAGAGTTTACCTTTTATCTCTTTGGAAATAGTGTGCCATCCAAGATTCATCCAGAGAAATGGTATGCTCAGATTTATTTATTTTTAATATTTTTAATTATCTAAATCCTTGGTGTTTATTTTTTTATATCTTTATTGATTTCAGAGAGGAAGGAAGAGGGAGAGACAGATAGAAACATCAATGATCAGAGAGAACATTGATTGGCTGCCCCTGGCACACCCCACACTGGGGATCAAGCCCAAAACCCAGGCATGGTGCCCTGCCAGGAATCCTGGTTCATAGGTCAACATTCAACCACTGAGCCATGTGGGTCAGGTGTCAGATTTATTTTTTTTTAAAGAAACCTTGGTGGTGTTTTGAAGCATAAACTAAAAGGACCAATGACGGCAGTTACTAGAACACATAGATTTTATCTTTTTTTGCCCATTCCTGTACATCAGTCATCTTGGTACATGTTTCAGAATGAAATTTCTGCAGAGAATGTTGTTGCTTCAATAGTGATGTCTGTCACATGTGGGAAGGGTGTGGACACTGTGGTAGAGGGTGAGGTTCGGGGAGGGAGCAGATTCGGGAGCACTGAGACGTTTGCAGTGGGGACGGGAAGGAATGCTTACCCTGAAGAGATATTGTCGTCGTTAACAGCAGGATGGCATCTTGGAAAAGATAATTAGGAAACAGTGATAAGAAGCAGTTTTCTTGAGTCTGAAAGAAATGTTTTTCATTCCTATTCTGTGGTGTCAGTACAGATGGGACTGTTAAGAAAATGGGGATGAGAAGAAGAGTTGCTCTGCCTTCTCTCTCTGTTTCACTGTCTCCAACATCTTTTATGGCATTTTATTAACTGATTACTTTTTGTTTTTAGAAAGCTGTCAGCATCAATGTTCTTTTGGAGGCTCTCCTAAGACACAAATAGAATACAGTTTGAAAGGAAAGACTATAGAATTTCTAGAACCTAACTAATATATTGTATATATGAATCACAATATTCATTAAATCAGCAAACGTTGGTTCAGTAACTCTTTTGAATCATTTTGTTTAATTATGAAAATCAGCAAACATTTGTTCACTGACTCTTTATTACCTGGGTACATATTCATTACTCCAAGGGGCAAAGAAGTAGCATATTCCCTCCCCTTGAAAAGGGTGTTTTCTATATTTTCAGAGTAAACTTAACTACTTAGGCACTATCCCTTTCCCATAGCCTTCAAGCCAATCTATTAACCACTATTTGCTCATAGGAAGGAAGTGGTTCCATCTAGGGCTAACAGCCAAGAATTTTGCATTCCATTCCATTCATTGCTTCTGTTACTGATTTATTGAGTAATATTAAGTAGCAATGCCGGAGACAGTCCCTTTATCCTATTGAGCAGGCAATGCACTGGAAGTTCCATTAATGTGGGCATGGTGTGGGGCACGGCAAAGAAATCGGTAGAGATCAAAAACATATCTCCCACACATCTCAGCAATGTCCCTAGAGCTGGCTCATTACTGAGTAGCGGAGCAGAGACATGACTCAGCCAGAGTTTCTACAACTGGCTGTCTGGGGCAGCTATGAGAGTGCTGGCAAGAGCCATAGACCAGCCAGTGTTTCCTGGATGTAGAAGAGAAAACCGAGCCTTTTACTCACAATTGGGCCTTTGAAATAGAAATCTAATGATACAAATTTACTTGAGGTTTTTTTTTTAAATCAGCATTACAATATTAAGAAGAGAAGTCTTCTATTTGCTTATAATACCTTTCTCAAATATTATCAGTGTATTTGAAACTCATTGAAAGTAATTATATTTAATCAGTGGACATTGCAGCTCTTTGGAATTCATTAAAAAAAAAAATACCTTGATGTTTGCAACTGAAAAGTGAGAATGTCCCTTGGCAAGAGATAGATAAGGGGTATGTAAACGAGTTTCTTAAGAAATAAACACAGGCCAGACCGGTTTGGCTCAGTGGATGGAGCAGCAGCCTGCGGACTGAAAGGTCCCAGGTTCGATTCCGGTCAAGGCCATGTACCTTGGTTGCGAGCATATCCCCAGTGGGGGATGTGCAGGAGGCGGCTGGTCAATGTTTCTCTCTTATCGATGTTTCTGGCTCTCTATCCCTCTCCCTTCCTCTCTGTGAAAAATCAATAAAATATATTTTTTTAAAAAAGAAAAGAAAAAAGAAATAAACACAGTCCGATCTGGTTTGGCTCAGTGGATAGAGCGTTGGCTTGTGGACTGAAAGGTCCTGGGTTCGATTCCAGTCAAGGGCACATGCTCGGGTTGCAGGCTCGGTCCCCAGTAGCGGGCATGCAGGAGGCAATGATCAATGATTCTTATCATTGACGTTTCTATCTCTCCCTCTCCCTTCTTCTCTGAAATCAATGAAAATAGATTAAAAGAAAGAAAGAAACACTAAATTGTAGGTGAAGGAAAGGGGAGAAGAGAGAGAAGGGAGGTGACCAAATAATAGTGGAGAGGACAAAAGGTTCTGTTGAATAGCAGTGTCTAATAAAGGGCACTTACATGCTAGCAATAGTGTAAATCTTTGCAAGTGTTAGTGCATTGGGGTTTTGATAGTTTGATACTTATTTCAGAATTATGTTCACAGTCTCTGATATGAAGAAATTTAGAAATTTCTCTCTTTATTGTGCATAATTATGTTATTCAGTGTCTTATTTTTATGACAAAGATTGGGCAATTAAGGCCAAGTGCAATCATTCTGTTTATTGGGCAAGAGTTGCATAATCCTTAGTTTGTAAAAATTTGTGTGTCAAGACTCATATGACAATTTCTTTCTGACACTGAAATAAAACTGTAATTTTCTTTGCTGGGTCCCTTCTGCCTGCCCTTGGTATACTTCTTATAACAGTGAGTTCATATTTATGAGTCGAAAGATGACTAGTTTATAGCTACAAAGTTAAATGTAAGCCCTCATTGAAGTAGCAGCTGTCCCTAAGAAAGATAATTGCCATTTTCCTCAGGCCAAAAATTCCAGTTCTGCCTAAGACAGAGCCTTGGAATGGGAGTCCCCAAGGAGGTTACCTTAACCTAGAGATCGCTTATCAGTGTGTCAGTGAATTTCCACACACATGAACACACTCAAATGTTTTTCTTTTGTGTTAAAACCAACGTTTCTTAGAGCAGGCTATTCCAGAACTCCCAGTCCCAGAACCATTGCTCACAACCAGCATATGTGTTTATGGTTTATTAGCCAAACCAAGTAGAGTGGTTATAGCAACAGAAAACAGTGAGCAGATGGTAAATTTTATGGTAGAGTTGACTCAATACTTGAGAAGAATGTAGTGGACAGTATGGGGGCTTGTCACAGATCCATTTGGATTCTTTTTACCATTATGTGAAGGGAGGGCCGGGTGTTAATGGTTTGGTGTGTATTCAACAACCTGTCTCCTTCCCTTTAACAGTGACAGAAGACTGTCAGATGCTATGAAAACCAGCTCTCTTGCCTTCAGTTGAGGTACCTCTAAAGAATAACATACTTCAGGGCTCGTTGCAGAACCAGACCAAAGTTACCTTCTGCAGGACTTATGCCTGAGAGAGCATCTGCACTGTTGCTTGGCTTCCTTCCTTTTCTCTCCTGCTTCCTTCAACACCCTAACCAGTATCCCCTGTGAGCACTTCCTTAATAAATCACTTACACATATGTCCTTGGCTCTGGGTCTGCTTCTTTGGAATCTGACCAAGACCAAGACAAAGGGAGAGGTGAGTAAAGGGAGAGAAATAGCAAGACTAGAAACCTCCATGTGTGAGACAGGAAAATAGCTCCCCAGAAGCCACGGTGGGAGAGAACCAGTTGAACTGGGGAAAATGAGTAGAAGTAGAGTGAAGGAGAGGATCAAAAAGCAAGATATTGGCATCTTACAGAGGTCTCACCTTTAGGGGGCCTGAACCATGGGGGTTAAACACAAAGCCCTGAACTCATGTTATTGGGGATAAAATTCCAACTTCACCATTTATGACTGTGTAATCTTTGGCAATGCAATTTACTCTCTAGCCCTCTATTTTTCCACCTATAAAACAAATCTGAGATGTTAACCCTTAGAAATACTTTTCCATATGAAAGGAAGCTTTATGCCTAAAAGTATTTATTGCAGCATTTTTATTGCAGCATAATTTAACTGGGGCGATCGTGTGCCCCAGGGCACATTTGGCCATATCTGGAAACATTTTGTTCTCACAATTTGGGAATGGTGAAATACTAGTTACTAATAAACAAAGGCCCAGGGTGCTCCTGTGCATCCCACCATGCAAGAGGCAGCATCCCTCCTCCAAACCTGACAAAGAAATATTAGGACCCAAATGTCAAAGTTAAGAGACTTTAAATTAGAGCAAAAATAGTTGAAAATAAACTAAACATTTTTAAAAATTTAAAGTAGAGAACTGATTAAGTAAATTACAATGCATTTTCTAAATTGTGTGATGTAACTGAAAGTAAATTATTTTATTTAAAATATTCATTGGTTCATATGAAAATATTATAGTAACAAACATAGTTGAGAGTCTGTAAATCATGTAAGTTAATATAATCATTTACATGATAATTTTTGAGAGCTATTCTATGCCAGACATTGGATTATGGAGATAATAGACATGAAAGAGATAATGTATTGTTTTCATCAATTTATACTCTAGTGGGGATAAAGAACACTGTAAATAGATAAATAACAAGTTATGAAAATGTAATCATAAAAATAAGAATCTAAAGTAAATAAATGTCAGAATAAAAATAATGAATAGCTAAAATACAATCAATAAACATAAGCAAATAAACAAGAAACATTTTCTGAAGAGCTGACATCCTAACTGAGATCTCAATGACTGGAAATTGTTACCCATGCAAAGATAGAAAGGAGAGCATTTTCAGCCAGAGGTACCCATTAGGTTGAAATGAGCCAAAGAAAAGTATGATTAACAATACAGAACATGGAAAAGATAGACTTGAATTTTAATTCCTGCTCTTTGAGATATGAAGTGAGATAATCACTCTCTTTTAAGACTGTTTCTCTAATATTGCTTCTTCATCTTTAATTGAGGATAAGAAAACATCTCAGGATTATTGTAAAGATTATCTTAGACTAGAAGCCTGGTGCATAAAATTCATACACAGGGGTGTCTCCTCAGCCCAGCCTGCACCCTCTCCAATCCGGGACCTCTTGAGGGATGTCCCGGGGATTGGGCCTAAACCAGCAGTCGGACATCCCTCTCACAATCTGGGACCGCTGACTCCTAACTGCTCAACTGCCTGCCTATTTGATCGCCCCTAACTGCCCTCCCCCCCGCCGGCCTGGTTGTCCCCAGCTGCCCTCCCCCTGCCGACCTGGTTGCCCAATGCAGCCTGCTGTTCAGTCATTTGGTCATCCCTCACTAACCCCCCTGCTGGCCTTGTCACCCCATGCAGCCTGCCAGCCTGCTGCTAGGTCATTACTCTTACTGTGACAGTGTCCTGGACAATTTGTATAGTTCTCTATTATTAGTATAGACTAGAGGCCCAGTGCACGAATTTGTGCATGGCTGGGATCCAGCCACTCCACCCTGATAAGGGCCCATTGGGCCAAGCCAGCAGGTGGGAGGGGCCACAGGTGGTTGGCCAGCAGGCCACACCCCCAATCATGGTGTTGGGGGCTGATCGGGGGCCTGGATCAGGCTAGTTGGCTGCCACAGTGCATGTCATAGCCACTCGTCATTCTGGTCATTCTGGTCGTTCCAGTCGCTGGGCTTTTATATACATAGATACTATAGGTAAAGTGCTGATAGTGATGCCTTTTAATAGATTGGATGACCTCTACGATCTTCCATATCCTATGGTACAAGAACTCTATAAATTCCTGTACAATGGTAAATGACACATAGCTTTTGACATATTTATTCTTTCATGTCAGTTCTGTATGGTTGACATACATTGGCAATAGAAAGAGCCCTACATTAGTTATCAACAGATATTGGTTCTACCTGAGGCCTTTCTGCATATTAGTTTCATTATTATAACAATTCACCAACTACCCAAGCTTCTGTTTCCATAGGTATAAAGAGTGAATTAAACAGCATGATCTCAAAGATCCCTTATATTTCTAGGATTCTAAATATTACAAATAATTTAGGAGTAAAATATGGTTTGACCAGATTTTAGTTTAATCAAGTATAAAGCTGGTTTTTTAGATGATAATTTTGTTTTATTGTCAGAAAAAAACCTAAAGAAATATTCAGAAGTAAAGAAAGTATCTATTGATAATTTATGTAAAGGTATATTAAATATTGTAACCAAAATACAATTATTATAAACTCTCTGTTTTAATGAATTTGCTTTTAAAAATTTAACTTTACATACAGAAATAAAGATGGCCAGGTTTTTACAATAAATACTTCAAAGAGAGCAGACGGTCACATAAGGAAATTCTATAAATACATACTTCCAGTGGAGAAAGGCAAGGTGGTCTAGACCTCATTGAAATGTCCAAACATTAGTCAAGGACCATTGCTGACATTAGGAATGACATCATATGGAATGTTTAGTTCAAGTGCACCTATCCAAAACTGACCCACCTTATTTTTTTTATGCCATAATTAAAATTAACTATATAACTTTATTATGAATTAATCATATGAGTAAAAGTGATTTACAAATATCGTTGTATCACATAACAAAAGAGAATGGCAAGTACGGAATGTACCAATGTTGTTTCATACAGTTTAACTGAATAAAAGACAGAGGCCTAATGGTTTACAGAAAGTTACATACAAATAAGATAAGGTCATGGTCAAGATCCACTTAAAATCCATTAAAATGTCATTGAAGTCACTGTTCCACTCCACATGAGAGGGTAATTGTACTGTCCGGTGATAAAGAAAAATATCCTTACAAGGAAGTATGGAGACTTGTATAGCCTTCAAGACTAAAGAATGCATGAAACATTTTACATGAATATGTTTAGTATATGTAGTCTTACATATTTATTAATTTATTAAATTAGACAGCATAGTGTACAATGAAGGACTATTTAAGTTTATATGCAAACTTACATAGAAAGACTTATGTGAAAAAATTCCAAGATACGCTTTTCTTTCATAGACCAAAACTATTTCTGTGAGTATTTTATAGAGTACTTTGAAAGTGCTAAAAATAGTATTAGTTGGTTATACTATTGAGATGTTATTTAAATTATGAAAAAGAATATGTCAGTCTTTATATAAAAAATGTTTTAAAATCAACTCAGAAGAGAGTATATATATTTAATTCAGTACATGAGGAGCTGAGGCCAGGAATTAAATTAGAGAAGACAGTCTTCTCTATACCACACATAACATATTTCCATTTTAGAATTGTCTAGAATGAAGTACATTTTTAGAACAGCCAGTGTCTAATCAACAAGGCATATTGAAAGCACTTGTGTGGTCATCCTGTTTTTCTTAGTGAGTAAATCTTCCCAGTGCAAAACAAAATGTTTACCAATGTTCAGGTGAGATGGAGAAATAGTAATGCTAAACCAAAGGCAGGGCAGGAGAGGGGAAGTTTTGTTCAAAATGGTAGAGGGAGCATTTGTATTTATGTTCTTTCCCACTTACATCTCCGTTAAAGGAATGCTGAACCAGGTAAGCAGAATGGGACTATTCATGATCTTCTGACACATTTCTAGAAGACAGAAAGCAGATGGTAAAGTGGTACTATTTCAAGTGTAGAATAGAAAAATCTGGGACCTGGAAAATTGGAGAAGGTAGCAGCTAGTTAGGAGAAAGTCAATATATGCTACAAACATATAGGAAGTTTCAGAACTGAAAGTACCAGTTATAATAAAAGGTGAAAGATTAATTTAAAATGGGTAGATGAAATAATTGATCTACTCTACTTCTCACAACTGAACATAGAACACTTGACAACCAGTTTTTTTAATTTAAAGATTAATCTTTTAAGGGCCTTTGCATGTCTGGAAATAGCCACCCTATATTAAGACCATCTATAGTCTGATATTTAGGAATCCAAATATGTAGCAATCCAATTGTCTGACCTTATCCTAAGCAGCCTGGCAATCAGCAAATACCTCACACATTAAAAAACATCATAGTTTTGTGTCCATATAAATGGATAAGTAACATTTGCAGACAAGTTTGAAAAGTATGAAATATGAAAAAGCCAAAGTAAACAAATCAAACAAATAAATGCCTTAAAAGAAATAGATAATCCACTAAGAGAATAAAACATGAAAAAAATAGAGTCATTAAGCTTTTTTCAAAGAATACACTTTATCCTATTCTATGACAAAGGAGTAATAGAGAACAAAAAAGATCTCTTATTAATTAATAATTTATTGCCCCAAAATAATTTATTAAGAAGTTTAGAAGATAAAGTTAAAGAAATTTCTCAAGATACAAAATATAAAAGACATAAAAAATCAATCCTGGAGTTTGAACATCAAACTAATAAACATTGTTTAGAAAGCATGAAGAGAGAACATTTACAAGAAATAAAATTAAAAGGACATTAATAAACAATCACTCTGAGAGATCTGAGCATAAGCCCACAAATTAAAAGGGCTAAATGAGCACTTATCAGAGTATGGGAAAGATAAGCATCCAGGAAAATGCTACAAAATTTCAGTATTGTAAGGACAAAGAGTAGGTCCTAAAAGGCTAAGCTGTTTAACTACAAAGAAGCAATAATGAAACTGGCATCCACCGTCTTAATAACAAAACTGAACCCTGGAAGAATGTGATAGAATGTCTGCTCAGTGGACTAATCTTCATCCTGGATCAGATGGAGAGAATGGTGGACAGAATAAAGTCATTGCCACATAATTAGTGTCGGAATGTTACTTTCCACACAGTCTTTTAAAAAATTTTCTTAAGTGTTAGTTTCAGAAAAAGAAAGAATAAACAAACACAAAAAAGAGGAAGATGGGTGTATGGAATATATAAAATAGATCATTTAAGATTCAAAAGTCATATAGATATGTACCAGAATATTTTATAATTTAATCAGCCAGATTGGAGCAGAAGGTTAGAGAAGGGAATTATTTCATGAGGGATAAAAAGGAGAAGGTATCTTATAGGTTTTGCTATTTGAGAAATTTGAGGAGCATAAAACATAAAAAAGGGTACCCCCACAAATGTCACCTTAAACTCCAGAAAATACATAAATTATGAGATGAATGAATAAATGAATGAACTAGATAGAAAAGAAAATGTTATCACAGCATAACATGGTACCATGGTAAACACTATTTAGGTGTACACGAATAAAAAAAAAAAAACCACCTCATATTGCCTTTCAATTTTAAAAACTATAAAGACCAGAAAAGTTAATTATTGTTATAGAAGAGAAGCAAATGTAACCAACCTTAACAACATAAAAGACAATGCTCAAGTGACTAAAGGCAGGGTGTTAGAGAAGAGCTGGAAGGAAGCCTGTGGTGGGGAATAACACATAGCTTACAAAATGGGGATTCAAGGGACATTGGCTATTGCTTATGAAACAAAGGATCTATAATAATAATAAAAGTGTAATATGCTAACTAGACCAGATGTCCTTCTGGATGACCTTCCAGATGAAGCTGGGTCTTCGAGGGAAGCCTGGGTCTCAGGTGCCAGAGGGAAGCCGGTGTCAGCAGTTGAGGGAAGGAAGGCCTACTCTTGCACAAATTTCATGCATCGGGCCTCTAGTAAAAGTATAAGAATACATAATAGAAACAAAGCTAAAAGAGTAACTAAAAATAATAACAATCTCAATTTTGTAGGGAGAGAAGATTGAGAGTAGATTAGTTATAGGGGTGGGGAGGGATGGAGGTTTCTACTTCCACCTATCATTTCATGAATCAAAAGATTATTTCAAAAATTAAGTAAAATATATTAGCATAGGCCTTTATACTGTTTAAAAGTGAAGAATGGGACAGACTAGAAGAAGAGAGGAATTGGCCAAAGAATTGTTATTTTTCATTGAAAATCCATTTCTACTATTTACTTTTTAAAATTGGTGTTACGTTAAAAATGCATTTTCTGTCATGTAATAATTTTTGATTTACATAAAAGTGGCAAATGTAGAGTGTTCTCATATAACCTCCACTCAGTTTCTCCGATTGTTAATATTTTACATTAACATTGTATATTTATCAGAACTCAGGAACTGATATTAGTACATTACTAATAACTGAACTTCAGACTTTCTTTGGATTTCACTAATATCAACTTTTTGTTCTAGATATAATTCAGAGTAGGAGATTGCAATTTAGTTGTCAGGTCTCCCCCATCCAGTCTTCTCTCGTTTGTGGCAGCCTGTCTGTCCTTGCTTGTTTTTCATGACCTTGACAATCTTAAGGAGTATTGGACAGGTATTCTGCATAATGTCTTCTAATCTTGGTTTCTTTGTCTATTGTTTTCTCACTGTTCGACTGGGATTATGGACAGTTACAACACAGGTGTAGTGCCCTTCTCTTCACATCATATCAGAAGTGCATGCTATCTAGCCCTAGCCAGTTTGGCTCAGTGGATAGAGAGTTGGCCTTTGAACTGAAGGGTACCTACTGGGTTCCATTCTGCTCAAAGGCACGTACCTCTGTAGGCTCCTACCCAGCCCTACATGTGTTTCTCTTACATCAATATTTCTCTCTGTCTTTCCTTCTCTCTTCCATTCTCTTTAAAAATCAATGGTAAAATATCCTCCAGTGAGAATTTAAAAAAAAAAAAAAAGTACATGCTATCTAGATTGCATCATATTAACCTTAATTACTTGGTTAAGGTAGTGTCTTCCTGTTTCTGCACTGTGTAGTTACCATTTCCCTTTTTGTTGCTCTGTTCTTTGGAAGTGAATCATCAAGTCTAGGTCACCCTCCAGCTGGGTGGAGACAGAAATTAATCTCCACTTCCTCTAGTGGGGAGTATCTGCACTTCTTGTTTGGAATTGTTCTAAGAAGAAAAATTTGTCTTTCTCCTCAATTACCTATTCATATGTACTCATATGTACTTATTTTATACTTTAGGTAACAACCTGGTACAATGCTATTTATTTTGTTGCTCAAATTGTTCTAGCTTTTAAGTTAGTTGTATCCCTTTGAAGTGTTTCTATGCTTTCATTTTTAGCATTTCCCTATTTTTTTCATTTTTATTTTTGAAATTACAAGGTGATCCAGGTTTATCTTTTACTTTTTCTTTCCTGGTACATGAATCGGCCATTTTTCTAAAGAGCTTGGGTTGCTTTTTATTGGAGAAAAGTATTTAGAAACCAAAGTCTAGGTGTTAGATGTGTTTGTTGCTATTGTGGTGTCATTGCTTTCAGACTTCTCAATGTTTATAATAATCAATACATATATGTATACTACCTAATACTATATCATACAGTATTAGGATTCTCGAGAAAAATAGGATATATGCATTATAGAAAGGAATTTATTTTAAGGAATTGGCTCATGCAGTTATGTAGGCTGCCATGTACAAAATCTGCAGGATGGGCCAACAGGTATGAGACCCAGGGAAAAGCAGTTCATGTAACAGTTCATGCCCAAGGCTATCTGCTAAAGAATTCCTTCTTGCTCAAGGGAGTTCAGTCTTTTTGTTCTATCCTGGCTTTCATCTGATTGGATGAGGCCCATTCACACTTGGAGAGCAACACACTTTATTCAACATCCACTGACTTAAATGTTAATCTAATCCAAAAACATTCTCTCATAAACATCCAGAATATTGTTTGACCAAATGTCTGAGCACCGTGGTCCAGCCAAGTTGACACATAAAATTAACCATTACACATTCACAGCTATAACCATTTGTTTCCACAGATATTTACATATTAAGCTAAACATGAGTTCATACTAATGTCTCAGACTCTAATCCAGTCTCAATACTATTTTTGTAAATTATTGTCTTCCTTTTCTAAATTAAATATCTTAAGACATGAAACTTTCATTAATAAATATGAAATTGAGAATTTTAAGTTATGTATAATCAGAAAATGTGTGAAATTAATGAAGCAGAGATATAATCAGTGACCCCTAATACGTGTCAGATTCCTCATATTTTTTATTTGACCTCTGCTACACAATTGTGGGAGGAAACCTCATAACATTGGGTGAGTCAGGAATCTGGAGCTCAGAGAGATTAGAGAACTTGTCCAAGTTTTCATAGAATTTTAATTTATAACTAGTACTCTGATGAGGGAGAAAAAAGAAAGAGCAGTGCAGGGAGCAGGAACAGAAAATTAATTAACATTAGTTAAGTTCCTGGACTGCTGTGACAAAGTGCCACACACTGGGTGGCTTAAAACAATGCAAATTTTGCCTCACAGTTTTGAGGTTAGAAGTCTACAATCAACGTGTCCACAGGGTCATGCTCCCTTTGAACCCTCTGTGGGTTGAATGAAACAAAAATATGGTCCTGGTATCTGCAAACTGAAACCCAAGAAATTGCTTTTAATGAAAAGAGTAAAGTTTGGTTTTATTTTAAACAATGAATGGTTAAATGATGCACTGCTTAACAGTGTGAAGCTTTTTTGTCTTTCCAGCTTCTGGTAATCCTAGATGTTCCCTGGTTTGTGCATAATTCCAATCTGCCATTTTATGCACGTGTCATTCTCCTTTTAATGCCACCAGTCATACTGGAAGAAGGGCCCACTCTAATGACCTCCTTCTAACTTGATTGTCTCTGTAAGAAACCTATTTCCCAGTAAGGTCATGATCACAGGTAGGGACTTCACCCTATCTTTCTGAGGGACACAATGCAACCTATAATTCCTCCTGAGTGATGCTGACATAATTCAGAGAGCCATTGAAACCGTAGTGAAGACAATGAGGCCATGCCCTGCATGGAGAGAGCACATCTCCCAGAGGATGTAGAAGAAAAGCTAGATGGCGGTGACTTAGGTGTGGGGAGGGATGGAGATAGTGAGTACAGCATTCTGTCTTTCCTGTGTTTCATCCAGATTTATTTTCTTACCTAACTTTCCTTGTTTTCAAATCTTGAGTGAGGGGTGGGATATAGAATATGCTGCAAATACAAGCTTTAAATGCTAACAGAGCTATTCCTTGCAAAATTTCTTAGGGCATAAGATGCAAACGGAACTACTAGCTCTCTGTTAGAAAGTATCCGAGGTGGGAATAAAGTATTTCCCGTCACCTTCAACCCTCTTGGGCATTGTACAGAGGAAAGCTTTCATTTCTTAAAGACGTCCCTATTTTAACAGTGGGCAAGAGGCTTTTGACTCAGAGGTCAGGATGAGGAGCAGAGGAAAGAGGCAGCAGACACCAGGGTAGCTGACTGTATTTATTTGTAAGAGCATGTAAGAAACGTTTTGAGAAATGCTATTATACTAGGGGATGTCCTTATTTGTGTTAATGAAACTATTGCATAAATTGGCACCTTCAGTAAAATATGGGTCATCAATGTGATCTGATCAGTTACCAGGTTGTGGCGCCTTCAGGAAAGTATATTTACACTTAAGTTTATGTGAATCTATGCTTTTTTAATCTTAACTTATAAGCGACAAGACTAAGAAGTGAAGAGATTATTTTTTTTCCACGTGTAAATATGGAGAACATGTTAAACTTTAAAAGCAAAGAATATTTGTTTGCCTTTAAAAATATCATTAAAACAGGGCTCGTGCAAAGCTTCACTCTGTTCGCCAATGCATCGTTTAACCACTCATTGTTCAAAATAAAATAAAAATTTACTCTTTTTATTAAAAGCAATTTCTTGTGTTGCAGTTTTCAGATTCTAAACCATATTTTAGTTTCATTCAAATAATTACCCTAATATTTTTTAAAAGGCTGGTAAGGGAAGAAGTGTAGAAAAGAATAAAAACAGATGATAATGGGGTTACAGAGCCTTAAATGAAAATAAAAGATTAAAAGCATCAGATATGCATATTTTGTAAAAAAAATATGTCATATAACCAAATCATACCCGGGTATATGTGTGAATAGAATATAAAGAACCTAAATCCCATGGAGAAACAATGTATTGTGATCAAAGAGCTTATGTGCATGCATGAAACTTTAATGGAAGTCAAATCATAAAATATTTCCTAATATTCATAAAGGCGACTACATTTTATAACAGCATCAATAAATGGATGCACAAGTCTAATTTGTACCATCAAAATTGAGGCCATGTCCTCAGTATGCCTGTGCTGTAAAAGAATTATAGTATATTTTAGTGTTTATTCTTAAATTTTGTAGGCCCAGGGTCAGAATACACCCTAAAACTTTTAATAGAACACTCTTCAAAAAATGTGCATGTCAATCAAAGAACTTACATGCTTAGTAGAGACACGGAAATTCGTACAAGAGTAGGCTTTTCTTCCCCTGGCTGCCGGCACCGGCTTCCCTCTGGCACCTGGGACCCCGGCTGGCTTCCCTCAGGCCACCTGCAGGCACCCGGGACCCAGCTGGCTTCCCTCCAGCCCCGGCTTCGTCAGGAAGGACGTCCAGAATGATGTCCAGTCTAATTAGCATGTTTGGCTTTTATTATTATAGATAGGCATAGCCCATGGACATGGGCAATAGGGTAGTAAAGACATGTTGGGGTGGGTAGGGGCTGGGAGGATCCGGGTTAAGGGGAGGGAAGGGACGATATTTGTAATATTATCAATAATAAAAGGATATTTAAATATATATATATATGCATGTGTATAGGGGTGGGAAGGGTGGGCTGCTTAAAGCCAGAAAAATAAATAGTTAATTTTGAAAAGAAGTTCTCTAGATAAAATCTTACATGTGTAGTGAATTTTCTTGAGTTATGGGTGCACATTAACCCTTTCTAAGGGGGGAAGTGAGAAAATACTTCACAGTGGTGCTCAATTCTATGGCCAATGCCCAATGCCTCTAAAGAAGGTTTGCTTTTATAAAATTTTCATATTTTCTATAATGATGATGTACAAATGCCCTTTTCCTCATTTATATGGGTTTTCTGTATATAAATACAAACAGCATACCATATAGTCTTTAAATAATATGCTGATAACTATTAAAGTTTACCACTAGTTTATTCATCGTAGCATTTTAAAACTAAATAATTGAGATCATTGATATTTTTATATCTTTCTTCATTTAATCATAGATATTTTCTGAAATTGAAGGTATATATATGTATTTTAATTTGAATGCATTAGAAGAACTTGCTAATTAAAGAAATCTCTTGGATAAATTGAAGAATCTTTTAGTAAAGCAAGTTTTGAAAAGCCATGCTGTTATTAATAACTCCAGATTTTTAATATGTGAGATTATTTAAATAATATGTACATTAAAAATAAAGAAAAATTGTGATAGAAATCTACATAATTGACAATAAAATATGAAAATGCAATTAGTAGAAAATTTAGTTCTGGAAAGATTATGTTTTTGTTGCTTCAAGTTAAGACCTTGGTAGAAGAAAGCTAGAATGAAGCAATTCTAGAGAGAAACATGAGAAGAAACACAATTATATTTAATTCTAGAAATAGATAATTTTTCCCTTTCCAAGCCAAGAACTGCTGCTACTAGTTTCTTTTTAATATGCTTTTATTTTAATTTTAATTTGATAAGATTTTCAGAGAACCTTGTTTTAAATTTGAAACAGAAAACTCAAAACATATTTCCTGAATTTTAATTTTAAAACTAAAATAAAATAGAATTTAAAATTAACTCATACCACCTGTTCCTAAAGGAGTTTATTATTAGGAGTCAAGCCGGTTCAAATGTTCCCACAGTTTTTACAAACTCAAATTAAAATTCAAATATGGCCTGAAGGAGAAAATGCAAACATAATTACCTTTGGGAGTAAAGTTATGAACCTTGGAAAAATGGTTACTTAAGAAGCCTATAAGAAATTGCATGTGTTTGAATGCAACATTATCAGTGACAATAAAATATTTTATTAAGGTCTACAAAACATCATTGAGAAAAAATTTAGTTTAATTAATTGAGCAATCATTTATCCAGCAGTCACTAGGCACCAAGACTTGGATTTACTGCTGGCTACACGCACACACACAAAGTATCTAAGTTTCCTATTCAATGGAGAAAATTTTCACACAATTGTAACATTAAGTGATATAGCAGAGAGATAAACAAATTTATGGAAATGCAGAAGTGAGCGAGAAGGTTAACACACATTATAGCATCTACTTAGCCAATCAACCTGTTGGTTGCTGTAATTCTATAAATTTTATAAATGAAACTAAAACTGGAAATCAAGCAGTACTCAAAATGATATAGCCAGGTATCAGATATTTAACCTAAAATGTATTCAATATCAAAGTGGACAAAGTTAGAACATTCAGTACTGGACATATTTTGCCTGGGATTATAGAAAGATTTCTTTGAGGTAAGTCTCAATAAATGAGACTTTGCTAATTGGATGAGATGAGGCAGGAGGGAAACACAGAAGAAATAGCATGAGTAAAACCAAAGAAGTATGAGAATGCATTGTATGGTCAAAGAATTGCACAGTGAAGCATTTGATACATATGAAGTTTAAGATGCCAGAGGAAAGAATTGGTGAGAGGAAATGAGGGATTAACCCTGACAGGCCATGAAGGGAATTGTATGAGCCATGCAAATAAACTGGAAATGTATCCTTCAAAGAATGAACAAAAGGTTTTTCTGTAACCCTGGTATCCTATGAATTGTAATTTTAAAATAAGACTTGACCTGTCTCTGGCCGGCTAGCTCAATTGGTTAGAGCAGTGTCCCAATACACTAAGGTTGCAGATTCAATGTCTAGTCAGGGCACATAGAAGAATCAACCAATGAATGCATAAATAATTGGAACAACAAATCTCTCTCTCTCTCTCAAAAATCAATCAATAAATAAAATAAAATCAGACTTGGTCTTTCTCGTTATTGATGAGCTTCATGTTACTAGGCTTGAATTCACTATAAAAATTATTTCTGGTTTGGCATTTACTGTATTTAAGTAGAAAACTAGACATTTGAAGGGAATAGAACCAATTTATAAAACTACTATAGGTCTGCTGCATGAATTCGTGCACCAGTGGGGTCCCTCGACCTGGCTTGCGGGATGGGGCTGAAACCGGCTCTCTGACATCCCCTGAGGGGTTCCAAATTGCAAGAGGGCGCAGGCCAGGCTGAGTGACCCCACTGGTGCACTGTCGGGGCCAGGGAGGAACCTGGGAGGTGGGCCAGCTGGGGAGGGGACCGCACGAGAGCTCCAGGGTGTGTCCGGCCCATCTTGCTCAGTCCCAATGGGCTGGACCCCAGCAGCAAGCTCACCTACCGGTTGGAGCGTCTGCCCCCTGGTGGTCAGTGCACATCATAGTGAGCAGTTGAGCAGCCTTAGCATATCATTAGCATATTATGCTTTGATTGGTTGAGTGGCTTACGGACAACCGGACACTTAGCATATCAGGCTTTTATTATATAAGATAAATGCACCTGGGTGGACGATCAAAGAATTTGCATGATTTTTTGTTTTGTAAATGTGTGGCCTTTTACCTGGCCAATTTATTATTGATTCCCTCTTCTATTCCACTCACATTTTCTGAAACCCTTCACCATCCATATATCCAGGCTGTTCATTAATCATCTTATTTCTAGCTATTCTAAAAGATACAAAGGAGATTACATAGTAATTCTACTCTCAAGCAGTTCATAATTTAAAGATGAAGATAAGAGGTCTGCATTTATACTTCAAATCTGTGAGATAAAGTGCTAAATAACTCAAAATAACAAATTTTTAAAAAAAAAAAAAAAAACCTTCTTCAGGACTTAAATAGGTTAGGAGGAAAGGTAAAGGTCTCCACTCTCCTTTCCTCTTTACTGAACTGTTAGATTAACACACCAAGGGTAGTTGGGAAGCAGGAAGTGAATCACTCCAGAATAGGTAGCTCTGAATTCATGGTGTAGGAGAACGTGCCTCAGCTTTCTGAGCTGACTTTCTAGTTTGCATAATGGAGATACTTAACATCTTTTTAGAACTGTTATGGATATGAAAAGATATACTATTTGTAAAATTATTAAATAGCCCATGCTCTTTAAATCAAACTGCCTTCTGGTCCACTTCTGGTCTAAAGTTCAATGAGCCTATTGCAATGGACACAATTCATCAAGGAACATATTTCATAGAAATGTACTCTGAGAGTTGCATATTTTAACTTATATCATATTTGTAAGAAAATGAAAAATTGTGTATTCTTCTTTAAAGTTATTAAATGTCAAATGAAATTTCAAAGCATTATGTATCATGAAATAGGTAGGATAAAAGTAAAGTATAAAAATAAAGAAGACTAAGTAGTCAATGCTTTTCAAATTTACTGCACAGCCTTCTCTACCAGGAAATTACTGGTGTAGATGAGCACTGAGTTCATCATATGACTTTCATTATGAGACTGCGTCTGCTAGGATATGAAAGTTGCTTACACAATTCAATAGAGCTCTACTTTCTAGCCAACCACTTAAAGTCCACGGAAAGAAGAAAAACAGTAAAATCTGAAGATTACATGGAAAAGGCCATTGGCCATGTTGAAGGGCTTAGAGGGGAGTCAATTAGCCACAACTAACAGTCGCAAATTCATTGCTCCAGCTGGTTATTATTTTTGAGCTTCATTACAGACATTTGACAGAGGCACTTCCACAGGCCCCTCAGCCTCCCCTATGAGAAGAGATACTGGGGAGTGTTTTGTACTCCCAGGTGAAAAGGAAGAGACCTTTTGATACAATAGCTTCGTAAAAGTAGCTTGCTTTCTTATAAGTCAGTGGTTCTCAACCTTCTGGCCCTTTAAATAGAGTTCCTCATGTTGTGACCCAACCATAAAATTATTTTCGTTGCTACTTCATAACTGTAATGTTGCTACTGTTATGAATCGTAATGTAAATATCTGATATGCAGGATGGTCTTAGGCGACCCCTGTGAAAGGGTCGTTCGACCGCCAAAGGGGTCGCGACCCACAGGTTGAGAACCGCTGTTCAAAGTTTTACTGTGGGTATGTATGTATATATTCTACCTAACAGATATTATTTATTAAATGCTGTTGGTTACTTTGAAACCACAGTTGTATAGAGTTCATCTCACAGATATATACTCCCCTCATTGAGTTTTCACGTGAAATATGCCAATAAGGAAGAAACAAACACAGAGTTTACATTTTACGCCTGTGATGAAAGTGTGCGTGACCACAACACTCTCTCACAACTTTGTCACATGCACATACTAACAAAGCAAATCACTAGCAGACACTTACTACTGAAATTCCTCACTATCCTACTTTTACATCTGAAATACTGCAACACGTTCTCATTTGGGTTAAGTTGGGAAATACAGACTTTATTGGGTTTGAGATATTTAGAGATATTCACAGAAATGTTGAAGAATTAAACTTTTAATTGTGTAAAAGCTTATACATTCCCTTGGTTTAAAATTACTAAGGTAAAAAGGGGGAAACAATGAAAATTCTCTTTCTGGCCAGTTTCCCTCACCAGTTTATTTTGTTCAATGCTACAATTCGAGGATCCTAGTTTTGTACATATCAACAGAGAAAGAGATCAAGGGTCAAGGCTATAGATTAGCCATGGTTAACAATGAAAGCAGAGATACACTCACCTTGTTGAATAATAAAGAATGATTTTAGTGGAGCAAATACTAGAGCCTATCAACTGTGCAGAGAGCAATTCCACACACAGATTTCTAGACTTTGTGTGGAAACCTGTTTGACTGGTTTGGTCTCAGAGGAGCTAAGAGAACCCAAGGAGAAGTAAGACTCATGTAAACAAAGTAAATAACCATTTGAAGTACAGACCTTCTGAAGATACAGTTCAGGAACTTTAATGGGATGGCATATAGAAGCTGAGAAATGGAGAAAGATAGGAGAGAGGAGAGTTAAAAAGAAAAGAGGTGAGGAGGAAGCAAGTATAAAAATTGCTCAGATTCATATTGAAAAATATAAGATGGTACATTAGTCATGTTTGAGTTTCTTTCTCTATTTCAATATTTACTATCCATGTGACTTTGGGAAATATTCCCATTTGTAAAATAGTAACTTCATTACAAATGCTGTTCATATAATATACGCAGTGCCTGGAATGAATATATATATATATATATATATATATATATATATATACACACACACACACATACACATACACATACTTATAGTATATGTTCTCCCATGACAAATATTTTTATTTGTTATGAGTAATTCTGATCAACAAGAAGACAATTTTAAATCTCTGCAGGATTGAGATTCTCTAAAGTTTATTCTTATAGCTCATCTGTATGATAGAAAAAAATCTGAAAACAATCTATTTTTGTTAAATTTGAAATAAGAGAATCCGTAGCTGCACAACTCATAAGGAAAATATGGGTATATCGCTCAAAATCAGTCTGAGTTGAAGTTTAAGTTAAATGACTACCAAAAATATCAAAATCTATATATATAAAAGCCTAAGCGACTGGCCAACCAACCGGTGACCAGCCAACCAGCCGGCAGCTATAATGCTCAATGATCACTAGGGGGCAGATGCTCAATGCAGGAGCAACTTTGCAGAGTGCCCTTTCACACTCCGGGACCCCTCTGGGGATGTGGAACTGCTGGTTTTGGTCTGATCCCCACAGGCCAGGCCTAGGTACCTCACCTGCCAGAGGGACCCTGCTCACCCTGCAGACACCCTTTGAGCCCTGGTGCCACCCCGGTGCGGTCAGCTGGGGAGGGATCGTGGAAGGTTGGCTCCAGGGCATGTCTGGCCAGTCTCACCCAGTCCCACCCTGCTGGCCACCTTCTAATTAATTTCCTATCAATGTGCATGAATTCGTACACTGGGCCTCTAGTTAAAAATAAGGCCACTGTACTTCTGAGAAACTTCAGTGTAAAGATGTTGTACTATATCTTTACCACCTTAATGAGAGCAATTTAAGCATTTTAACGTGTTGTTCTTCCCCCAAGACATTTCGACAAGGGCAAATTTTGTAATTAGTGGCCTCTAAATTTTAATTGCATCATTAGTCTTGTAGATCCATTCGGCGTCCCTCTTTCCTGAACTAGCTTATTCAATTAGCTAATAATTGCTTTCCACCTGTCAGGACAGAGTCAAAGTCTGCATCCTAGAAAAGTGGCACTAGCCACCACTGTTTCTTATAAAACTCCTGATTTGTTAAGGTGTTTTAAGCTCCTAAGCAATTTGGAGAAACAGGCAGAGATCAATCTTATTAGAGGTAGCTTTTGCCATTGTTAAAATTTCACTATATGGCCCAGGCTCCAGCCAACCATGAGCAATAATTGCGTCCTTGTGCCTGAATCTGCCTTGGCTAATGTCAATGTTTTTATGACTCATTTTGAGGCATGGCCGAAGGTAAATGTCTAAGTACTAAGCAAATACCCACTCAACTCAATACATTGGAAAGAAGTTTATTTAGGCAAGATGGGAACTGCAGCACAAGTTTCATAGACTGTGATTAAATGAAACCATTTGTCATAGTCTCAAAGGCCTCGTGAGAGATTTAGCTAATTCTTTGGGTTTTTTAAAAAGGAGTAAGTTCCCTTGTAAATACACAATTTGACATGCATGCCACCTTGCATTTCCTTATCTTTGTTCCTGAAACTTAAAAATAAAATGTATAATATATTCTACCTTACATGGATTTACAAATTAATCAGTATCTAATGCCTCCAAATTTCTAAGTTAATATATATAAGCGACCGAATAAGCAAACGACCGGTCAACCAGTTGCTATAATGTGCACTGACCACCAAGTGGCAGACACTCAACAAAGGAGCCGCCCCCTGGTGGTCAGTGTGCTCCCACAGGGGGAGCGCCGCTCAGCTGACTGATGGGTGCCAGACGCTGGGCCCACAGCTGGCGAGTGCAGCTGCGGCAGCGTGATCCTCTCCCACTTCTGCAGCAGTGCTACCAAGCAGCAGAGGCAGCAGGTGCAGCAGGGCCAGGATGAGCGGTAGCAGGGCTGCCCCCGCCCAGGCTCGGGCTCCTCCCTGGCTGCCTGCCACTTGGCGCACCACTACATCCCTTGGTGGATGTCAGATTGCCGGTTTCAGCCCGATCCTCTGGCCTGCGGGGATCAGGCCAAAAACAGCAGTCCGACATCTTCTGAGGAGTCCTGGATTGCGAGAGGGAGCAGGCCAGGCTGAAGGACCCCAAGGGGCACGAATCCATGCACCAGGCCTCTAGTAATTACATAGTTTGTTAATGCTCACAGCAATCTTCTTTCTAATGATTTCTTCTTCTCCTTCCTTAAGCTAATGCTGACTCAGACACCAGTAGGAAGATAATAGTGGTTGGGATATCACTTGGGTCTTAATCAGTTTCAGAAGTACTTCAGAGAAATGTACACGTTGCTTACATGTTTGCATCTGGTTTTTAATACTGTCGGATGTCTGGTGGGTTAAATTCACTATATCAAGTTTTGTCAAGGACTTCTCACATTTTCATTGCACTAATCATCACAAAATACACTGAGTGGCCAGATTATTATGACCACTGACGTTTGTAGGCAAATTAGCTATAATTTTGCACTGAAGTTGCTAGAGGGCCAGACCATTATAAATAGGGAAGCAGGTTGTTTACCACGACAGTAGAAGTGACTTTTTTTCTGAAGATATGGGTAAACAACGCAATTTGACAGCCTTTGAAGGTTATACAGTCTAACCCTATTAAACTTTTAAAAATAATACACCTATTAGATGAGAAGTTGCTTTCATAAACTTAGGTGTTGAAAGATAGTATTGGCCCTGGAATATAATTTTTGAACTCTTAAATTGACACTTATTTGATGTGACCCATTCATATCCCAGCTATACAGAGAGAGTTGGAGACAGTTTTATGTAGCTTGGACAGAACAGGCAGGGTTTACGCACATGAAAGATGTGTCGTAATCACTTACTCACTTCCTCCTGCCTGAGGTTTAAGTCAACTGTCCCATTCCAGCGAAGAGTTTGCACTCACAGAACTATTTTCCACGACACAGTTTATAAGAATTAAGTTTCTGCTTTACTTCCTAAAGAAAACTGTAAGGGAAGAGGTGAAGACACTGCCCGCCATAGTCCCTTTGTACAGTGACATCTGCTGGGCTGTAGCCCATAGTGATTTTTAAGCAAGTACCTGCTCATTTTCTTGAGGCAAAAACTCATTTCTCTTGCTGTCCTAGTGTCTAGATTTTTGTGGTCCGGAGAAGTGATTTTCATTTAAACATCAAAATCAGTTCCAGAGTTTAACAAGTTTATCTGATAGTAGAGCTAGAAATATACCCCTAATGCCTAGATTTGTAAACATCTGTCTGTTGGCATAATTCAGAACAGCCTTGCTCCACAAAATTGTTAAGTAATTTCTTGCAGTTTATGTTTTGGGAATATCCTGGAGGAAAAGATACTGGAAATGAGCCAGTGTGGAGGGGTCAACAGAGTTACTGCTTTACATTAAGTGAACGAAATAGAAAACAACGCCCATTAAAAAGCATAAACGTCTGTGATGAGACTGTTGGACTCATTTTAGAACATTTGCTGCACGAAAAGGACAAGACTGATGCTCTTTTAAAGACGCATCTCTTTGCCTTAAAAGGATGCAGTGATCCTTCTGGGGGGGGGGGGGCCGGGAGGGGGGGAGACAACGAAAGAAAGAACAGAAAAAGACTGATTTGCACTTTGATACGTACGGCCAAGCCACGCGGGTATGCCTTCCAAGAGTTGCTGGTAACAAACAAACAAACAAACAAAACCCTTGGAGCACCCTCGGTAAATTGCTCATTCCACCGCGGACAGCGCAAGAGCCGAGCTGTTCTGCAGCCCCTAGCCCGCAGCCGCGCATTCCTGCCTCGGGTGCGCGATCTGGGGCCGCCCCGGCCCGCCCCGCCCTCCCGGCTCCTGGCCGCCCTCCCGCGGCGCGCCCTGGGTGGGGCCTCGCGGCCGTGGGGATGCGGCCGGGGCGCTGGGCTGCTGATGCGGGTGGACTGGGCGGCGCGCCGGGGCAGCGGGAGCCGGGGCAGCGGGAGCCGCGCGCCGCGTCGCTGTAACCGGACACCCGGGCGCTCGCCCCCCGCGCCGGCCGCTCTCCATTCACTCGCGGGCGCTGGACTGAGCGGCGCGGGCCGGGCTCCGGGTGCCCCTGCACCGCCGCGCGGAGGATTCCTTTACAAAGAAACTGCGAGGACCGGCCGGCCGGGGAGAAGGAATTTCCCCGCGGGGCCGCCTCCGACAGCCAGGTCTCCTGGGCGAAGGGCTGGAGGCGCACGCGGAGCCAGACCGGTAGCACCTGGGTTTCTCCGTGCTGATCGCTTGGCCCCTGGGTAAGCGGGTTCCTGGGGTTCAGCATGAGTTTGGGGTCTGTGTGTTGACTTTTCACACATCACTGTGCTCCAGTCTGTGTATTTTCTTAAGAACCTACGCAGTTTGTCCGGGAGCCGTTTCCCTTGCTGAGAGCCCGGCTGGAGTTGTTGCTTTAGGTTGTGACACCTGCGGCGAGTTAAAGTTGCGCATTTCAATGACTTCGGAGGCGGAATTGCTGGGGAGGACATAAGAGTCTTGTTCTTCCCGGCTGCTGGGGTTTCGATCAGAAGTGAAAATAAGCAGCCTGTCTAAGTGCCTGAGTTAAAGGGAAGAAGTTGTAAAGTAGGGGGTGCGAGGCGTGTGTAAGACACTTGCTGTGAGTCGCTTTTCCCTAGGTAGGCTTGAAACCCCATTGCACTGTGTTCTTGCTTCCTTGGACCTGTCATTTCATCTCCAATATGTATTTTATTTTATTTTTTGCAACTTGTGGCAAGTGTCTCTTTTTTTTGGGGGGGGGGGGGAGACATACCAGATAAAATACTGATAATAGCAATATGTAAAAATGTGTAAATCCTATCAGCCTTCTTAATAAGGAGACAAAGGTTAGGCATCTTTGTGGCTTTTTTTCCAGGGAACAAGTGACTAAGGGAAAGTCACTCCATAAAATCAATTTTCTTCTAAGACAATTTAGGGATGACAAGGTGAAGAGGTTGTGGAAGCAGGAAGAAACTGTTTCTTTTGAAAATTACCAACACAAACATCTCGAGGCTTCCCTCCATCTGTGTGGTAAAAGAGGTGTGCGATTTTGTTTCTAACTCTCATAACGTATACGTGCCACCTAGGAAATCAACTTATAATGTTCGTTTAGAATGGCATGTTCAGTATAATTGGTCTTTTTTTTCTTCTGCATTAATGAAGCAGTGTTTACAACTTGTAGTAGCATTTTATTGAGTGAAATCAGTGATGATAAGATTTTAATTTTAAAAGCCACATAGTATTGAAGGCAGGTCAGAACTGTTGTGATCTATAAAAATTAATTCCTAGATTAAACTGTTATATTATTTCAGTATATAATTATTCTAGACTCAAAATAATGGGATATTATTTTTATGGCCCTGAGATTATTTCACATGTTGTGACCACTGGAGAGTTTATAGATCGGTAGTTAACAGGTTACCTGGTCTTCCTTGGTATTCAGACGTTAGTTAATAGCATGTATCAATTTTATAGCTATAGTTCCAGATAGGACTTGTCTGTCTGATTTATCTATTGGGATTTTGACAGCCACTTTCTGGTTGATTTATATGAACTATGCATTGAGGGATATATGGTTCACTCAATTGCTCACCACTAGGTCATTGGTTTGAATTTGGCACCAGTCCAAGGTTACCTCATCTGCATCACTTAACAGCTGCTCGGTCATCTGTATAAATTGGCCGATAACTGATTCAAATGATTTCAGTGATCAAGGATTGAGCACATGTCCATTTATGCATAGAAACACCATTTCAGGTACAAGAGCTAATGAGTACGGAATGTTCATGTGGGATTTTTTTTTTACTATTACTGTATTTATGGTAGGAAGGGATGTTTTCATCCATTCATACCTATCGATACCATTCTCAAGCCATTTAAACATACTGTGATTTTTAGAGAGGCGACCACATTTAAATATTGGTTTTCCTTTGGGAATCAATCACTTTTTCCTTGGCTGCTTTGTTCTTTAAGTTTTGGAAGATGAGAGTTTCTCTTTCGCAAACACTGCCAGACCAAGGGAATTGAATCCAAATTTTCACATCTAAGAAGCAAAGTCACAGCACCTCCTACTGTTTGCATGACTATGAAAGTTCAGGAATGTCTTTTGTGAATAAGGTGCTCTGTCTGGATTGCTGGTTATGTTTGTGTGGGTGTGGGTGTGGGTGTGCTCCTAAAATGTGAAATGAAATGTAAGAAACTTATCTCTTTTTTAAAGGTATTTCTCTTGGATATTAACTTGAAAATCTGAAGAAATGGCATTCCAGGCAATTTGCATGTTGGTTGGAGTATTTGTTTGTTCTGTCTGTGTGAAAGGATCTTCTCAGCCCCAAGCAAGAGTTTACTTAACATTTGATGGTAAGCAAGTTGATAAATTCTCTGGGAAAATGTTATTTATCATTTGTTTTCTTATCCAGATTAAAAAACTAAAGGCAGTAAAGTATTATTGAATATTGATTTAAAAAATATTTATGGGACTGGTTTTTGGATGATATGGCTATTTAAAATTATTAGTTAGTAGACAAAAGCCCTCTATTGCATTTTGTTTCTGAAAATGCTTGAAGTGTATTCTGCCCCCTTTTAAATTTCTCCTGTGTTTGCATGTGCATGCATGGGAGCGATGGTGAAAAACGCAAAGCCTGCAATCTCTGATTTTAATATTCACCGGGTTTGGTTGAGAAGCACCTCCCATGTACTAATCTTCATTAGCAGAAAGAACTATGAAGGGTAAATTACTGGAAATTTTCCTAATAAATTTGAGCACTAGCCTCGACACTGGCCTTTCTATGTAATAATGTTTCCTCTATTTCCACAAGGGCTTCCTGAGGTTGGCAAAGTCTCCTAATTGAAAAGGAACTGAAGGAATAGTTCAGAATATGCTTTTGATTGCTGTTGTGTACAGATGTTATCTTCAGGAGCCTAGGGAAATGAGTGTGACTTCAAATTTTCACACACATAAAAGTTGTAAGTCCTCTGAGGAATGGTCTGCCGAATGTTTGCATGAGCTTTAATGTATATTGCTCAAAGGACTTACAGATGGATGATTTCCGTCAGTCACGTAACCCATAGTAATTGGACAGATGGGATAAGCAATGGATCAGGAATATCACCCTGCCACTCAGGGTTATTTATATTTTTATGGCTTCTTTCAACTCTGTTTCTGCATAAACCTCAGTATTATTGGGCATAGTTTCATTTTCCTTTGAGAAACAATATACTCTAAGACCTTTCTGTAGCAGGATGTCTTTGAAACACTGGTATCTTTAATTTCAAGTAGCAGTATGACTGACACTTATCAGTCAAATGGCTTCCTCCCTCCCGCCCACCTTCCCTCCGCTCCCTTCCCCTTTCCTCCCTTTTCTTTCCCTCCCTTCCCTTCTTCTCCTCCCCTTCCCTTCCCCACCAAAAGCTTTCTCCAAGCTTATCATAAGTCCTATTGGAGCCTTATGAACTTAAAGTGCATAAGCTTCTAATTGCTTCCTTAGCTTCTAAGTCAGGCATTCCCCCTTAAAACCCATGACTATCCAGATAAGTTGTGAAGGAAGGAAAACAGATCTTTTGAAGTGTCCTATTTTTTTAAAAAAAATTACTAACTAAAGCATCTCATAGTCAGCTTACAACTTTTCTCCTAAGTTGAGAGCTATGAAATATTTTTTAAAAAAAGAAGAAAAGAAAGGCATTAAGGAGCAGTACAATTTCTCCCTATTTTCTGTATTCCTCTCAGTATATAGGAAGATGGAGTGGTCCCACAGATTAGGTCTCTAAGCCCTTTCTCTCTATTTTATCAACATTAATCAAACTTTGTTTAACCCAAACTTAATCCAAAATAGGTAAATATTAAAGACTAGAGGCCCGGTGCACAAAAATTTGTGCACTCGGGGGGAGGTAGGGTCCCTCAGTCCGGCCTGTGCCCTCTCACAGTCTGGGACCCCTCAGGGGATGACCACCTGCTGGCTTAGGCCCGCTCCCCGGGGGATTGGGCCTAAGATGGCAATCAGACATCCCTCTGGCAGTCCGGCAGCCCTCGGGGGATGCCCACTTGCCAGCAGGGAGCAGACCTAAGCTGCAGTCAGACATCCTTAGCGCTGCTGAGGAGGCAGGAGAGGCTCCCACCACCACCGCTGTACTGGTAGCCATCAGCCTGGCTTGTGGCTGAATAGAGCTCCTCCCATGTGAGAGTACCCTGACCACCAGGGGGCAGCTCCTGCATTAAGCGTCTGCCCCCTGGTGGTCAGTGTGTGTCATAGTGACCAGTCATTCCCAGTCCTTCTGCTGTTAGGGTCAGTTTGCATATTACCCTTTTACTATATAGGATACAGGCCTGGTGCACGGGTTGAGGCTGGCTGGTTTGCCCTGAAGGGTGTCCCGGATCAGGGTGGGGGTTCCGCTTGGGTGCCTGGCCAGCCTGGATGAGAGGATGATGGCTATTTGCAGCTGGTCACACCCCCTTCAGGGTGGGGGTCCCACTTGGGTGCCTGGCCAGCATGGATAAGGGGATGATGGCTGTTTGCAGCTGATCACACCCCCTTCAGGGTGGGCGTCCCCACTGGGGTGCCTGGCCAGTCTGGGTGAGGGGCTGAGGGCCGTTTTCAGGCTGGCGGGTGACTAAAGCTCCCAGCCTCTCCTTTTTTCTTTTTTTTTTTTATTCTGGGATTTATTTACCTTCTATGGCTGTCACTGGAACTGAGAACCAGCTTTAGCTCTGAGGCTCGGCTCCAGCTCTGAGACCTCGGCTGCTGAAAGCAGGTATCTGGGTTTGTTTGGGTTCTATAATTGTAACACTGTTGCGGTCCTGCTAGCCCCAGCTCTGATGGCTGAAAGCAGGTTTCTGGGGTTTATTTACCTTCTATAATTGCAACATTGTTTCTTAGACTGCAGCTCAGAGGCTGGCAGCGGCAGGCGGGGAACCTTGGCTTCCTCCATCACTGGAGAAAGCAAGCCTCCTGTTCACTTCAGCTGCCTGGCTGCCAGCTGCCATCTTGGATGGCAGTTATTTTGCATATCTCGCTGATTAGCCAGTGGGAAGGGTGTCGGGGTTATGGTTAATTTGCATGTTTCTCTTTTATTAGATAGGATAAGTGTGTCACCAGAGATATTTCATCAAGTGTATGTTTGAAGTGGCAATTAAAATTTGTCTTTTAATGAAGTTCAGTAATGCAAACTTTTAAAACCAAACTTTAATACTATGTAGGACAATAAGTGCTCTGTATACAGTGACTAGACGGTATAATGGGCTTTTAAAGATACTGTATCACTAATACTTTAAGTGCTCCCAAACTCAAAACAGATTCTTGCAAAATAAGACTTACCTTCATTTATAACATACTAGAGGCCCAATGCACGAATTTGTGCCTGGATGGGGTCCCTTGGCATGGTCTGTGGGGATTGGGCCGAAACCAGCAATCCAGTGCTGCATGCCACTCCTACTTGCTGCTCCCACTCATCCCAGCCCTGCTGCACCTGCTGCAGACTTGTGCCCAGTCCTCATAGCGAGAGACTCGCGCCACTCAGTGGCACTTGCCAGCTGTGAGCCCTGCATCTGGCACCTGTCCTGAAGGAGAAGGGAGGGGGCTGGGATGTGATTGGCCCTCTGGGCGGGTGGTGGGATGCCCTTGCTGGCCCGGAATCCGGATCGGAATCCGGTCCGTCCCACTGATGTTCATGCTGATTGTTGGGAGCCACCTGGCGGCAGCTTTTATATTGTTTCTTCCTTGAAGAGCGCCTAGGGAGGGGAAGTGGCCACAGTGCCCGAGGCCAACTTCCAGGAGGCCAGTGGCACAGTTGGGATCGTGCTGGCAGCACCAGTCCATTGGTGCCTGGCCTGTTCTCTGGAGATTGGACCTATAGGACTACTGAGGGAAGGAGTGGGCCATCGGGACAGGTCCATCAGCTGAGCAACACTCCCACTGTGGGAGCGCACTGACCACCAGAAGGAAGCTTCTGTGTTGAGCGTCTGCCCCCTGGTGGTCAGTGCATGTCATAGTGACCAGCAGCAGGTCGTTTGGTGGCTTAGGCTTTTATATATAGAGATGTAGAATACAATATGGTAAAATAAGCTATTGATCTGAAAGTTTTATAATTCCTGATATTTTATTTTTCCCAAGAGGCTTTTTAAAAAAAATATCTTTATTGCCCTGGCTGGTTTGGTTCAGTGGTCAGAGTGTTGGTCTGCAGACCGAAGGGTCATGGATCCTATTCCCAGTCAAGGGCATATACCTCAGTTGCAGATTCAGTCCATGGCCAGGTCAGGGGAGTGAGCGGTAGGCAACCAGTCGATGTGTCTCTCTCAGGTTGATCTTTCTCTTTCTCTCTCTCCTCTCTCTGTCTCTCTAACTCCCCCCGTCCTTCCACTCTCTCTAAAAATCAATGGAAAAAATATCCACACTCCTTGGGTGAGGATTATCTTTACTGTGAAAGTATTACAGATGTCTCCCTTTTTCTCCCCATAGACACCCTCCACCCCTCACCTGTCCCCTCCCCAGGCCTACTGCACTATATTATCTGTCCATGGGCTGTGCATAGATAATTCTTTGGTTAATCTCTTCCCATAACCCCACCCCCTTCCCTTTGAAATACTTCAGTCTGTTGCATGCTTATGCCTGGATCTTTTTTGTTCATCAGTTTGTTTTGTTCACTTGATTCCACATACAAGTGAGATCATGTGATACTTGTTTTTCTCTGACTGGCTTATTTCACATAGCATAATACTCTCCAATAGCCTTAATAGTAAATAATCATAGAGATAAAATATAACAATTTAGAGACTATTTTAAAGTGATATATCAATAAGGAAATTCTATAATTTCTTCATAAAATACAAAAACTCTTAAGTTAGACTATATATATATATTAGATTATATATATTAGTCAAAGTATCATAGGAAAAGTACCTTGGGCAAAAAAAACACGTTAAAATGTTTAAATTTTAATCATAAGTTTATAAGCATTGTCTTAAGAGATTTGATAGTATACCTGCTTGAGATGCTTGTTCCAAATTTCTTATTAAAGTTTGTCATTGATTTTATGATGACTTCTCTGAGTAGGTTACTAAATTTCTTCCGAAGTAGTTTAGTCTTGACATCAAAATACAGAAATTTGTGTAGGGTTGACATATATAGGGTGGGGCAAAAAATCTGTTTATAGTTGTGAGTAAACCCAATACAGAGCATATTATTGTACTATTATTTATCAATTATTGTATTATTCTCCATATGAACAACTATAAATCTACTTTTGCCCCACCTTCTATATGAACATGTTAATTTAAATGCATAAAGGTATATACTTTATTTCATTTATTTCATATTTCAAAATTTCTAAACTAACTTGCAACCAAAAATCAGGACTTGGAAGATGCTTTTGAGGAAATTCAAGTAATTTCAGGTTACACCAGGCAGAGGTTTTTTGCATCTTTATAGTTTCTCATAATTACATTGCCTCCTGACTCTTTTGTCTTGAAATCTTCACTGTAACTTAATCCTCTGCCTGTCTCTTCCTGGGGAGAACTTTAGGAGAATCTTCTCAGTCTTGTCTTATTTATAGTCAAATGATGAATCATAGTTGATTTAAAGGTATAAGAAACAAGAGATCCTTTCTCACATCCAAGTTCCAGCCCTTCTGCTTGTGGTGGAATGATGGACTGATAACATTTAAGAAACGATTTACAGATTTGCCATCTCTATTGATCTAGCGCAAGGTCAACCAGATGGTCATCAGTCCTATGGGAGAATGTACTTCAGATGTTATTAATTAGTTACATTTGTGCTAGCTAAACCTTGCATGATAAGAGAACTTACTCCTAGAAGATATTATATTGTGTAATTTTTATAATTCTTATTTTATGCCAAATAGCTTTTCGAATGAATATATAGTTAATGCAAATGTTTTTTAAGTTGAATACTTGTGGAAAAGCAATTCAATAGTTTAACAGATTTATATTTTATAACATTATTGTCACTGTTTTGCTTGTTAATATAAAAAGAAAAAGCATTGCATTTATCCAGTAGAGATTTTAGCATGTAATATTTTATAAAATCAGGAGTAAATACAAAATAATTTGATAAAAGGTATCAGTTACATGTAATTTTAAGAGAAGGTTCTGAGCTTCAGAAAAATGGAATTTTTTTACATTTTTATATATAAAATATGATAATCGAGTTAATTATATTGTGTTGTTCCTATTTAAAAATTAGATAAATTCTTATAATAAGATTACTATTTCAGCTAGCAATTCTGATTATGAATCTACGATATTTAATTTATTGACAAAGTTATTCACATTATATTATTATCCTCACTATGTCTGTAGGATCTGTAGTAATGTTTTTTTATTTCATTTCTGATATTAATGATGTATATCTGCTTCCTTTATGCTCTGACTGATCTGGCTAGAGATCAATTTTTCCATTTTATTGATCTCTTTAAATAATCAACCATTTTTGTCTATTATTTTTCTGTTTAACATTTTTTATTTATGCTCCATAATTTAATTATCTTATTTCTTCTTGCTTTATGTATAATTTGTTCTTTTATAACTACCTATCATAGACTGTTAAATTACTGATTTGAGAAGTTTTCCCTGATTCAACCAGTTATGGAGGTATGGTACAAATTTCCGAAATATTGTTTTAGCAATATTTTGATGAAATGTGTTTTGATTTTCAGTCAGTTCAATATGTCTTCTAATTCCTCTGTTATGTTTTCTTTTACCCATGGGTTATTTAGAAATATTTTGTATAATTTATAAATATTTGGATATTTTTATATATCTGTCCGTTATAGATTTCTGCTTTAACTCCTTGTTGTCAAAGAGCATACATCAGGTGTTTTTAATTCTTTCAACTCATTATAGTCTATATAGAAAAGAATATGCATACTGCTTTTGCCACATAGTGTTCTGTTAGTATCAATTAGATTCAACCAGTTGATGAATTTCTATGTTTTCTATACTTTTTCTGATTTTTGGTCTAGTTGTTAGTTCAGTTAGTGATAGAAGTTGAACTCTCCAGAGATAGTTACAGATTTATCTATTTCTCTTTTTCAGTTCTATCAGTTTTTTTTTTAAACATATTTTATTGATTTTTTACAGAGAGGAAGGGAGAGAGATAGAAAGTTAGAAACATCGATGAGAGAGAAACATCGATCAGCTGCCTCCTGCACATCTCCCACTGGGGATATGCCCGCAACCCAGGTACATGCCCTTGACCGGAATCGAACCTGGGACCTTTCAGTCCGCAGGCCGACGCTCTATCCACTGAGCCAAACCGGTTTCGGCAGTTCTATCAGTTTTTGATTCATGTTTTTGACTTTTTGTTATTAGGTACTGACATATTTAGAATTGTTATGCCTTCTGATGAATTGAACTCTTTTTTATTATGAAATATCTCTGATTGTTACTGGTAATAATCCTTATTCTTAAATGTATTTTGTATGTACGTAATGCTTTTATATTTTTTGATTAATGAAAAATAACACCAAAATTTTAGTTATAATAAAGTGCAGAAATGTTTACCATGGTTAGATTGGCCTCTACAACAAATTTTAATTAAAATATTAGGAAATATATTTAAATAGGCATTTTTGATATACATAAATTGTATGAATGTGTGATTGGCATTGTGGCATAGTGAGAACAGCATTTGCATAGAAACCAAACTATCATGGTTTTTAATCTTTGATTATTCACGAATTAATTCTGAAACTTTAGCAAGACCTCAGTTTCCCGACCAGTTAAAAAAACTTGGACAAAATTATTTCTTATATCCCTTGTTGCCCTATAACAGTGATGGCGAACCTATGACACGCGTGTCAGAGATGACACGCGAACTCATTTTTTTGGTTGATTTTTCTTTGTTAAATGGCATTTAAATATATAAAATAAATATCAAAAATATAAATCTTTGTTTTCCTATGGTTGCAAATATCAAAAAATTTCTATATGTGACACGGCACCAGAGTTAAGTTAGGGTTTTTCAAAATGCTGACACGCTGAGCTCAAAAGGTTCGCCATCACTGTCCTATAATTATGTGATATTTTTTAGTTTTATTTTATAAATATCACCTCCTTCAAGAAAGCCTTCTATAGTAACCTCTTTAATGTTTTCAATAATGTTTTATGTAAATGACCTGGGCAAGGGGAAGAACAAAACTAAACAAATAATTTTCAAAAAATCAGGGATATTGAAATCATACAAAACTGGTTTTAAATAATGATTGCTACTTTCTGGGTATGCTACATTAGAGTAATTATTTAATCTCCCTAATCCGGAATTTTATAATCTGTAAAATGGTTAATAACACGTACTTCATATAACTGTTTTGAAAATTAAATGAATTAAGCTTGTAAAGGGTGTTGGGTAGTATATATAGTATATCCCATTACAACAGCGGTTCTCAACCTGTGGGTCGCGACCCCTTTCGGGGTCAAACGACCCTTTCACAGGGGTCGCCTAAGACCATTGGAAAACACATATATAATTACATATTGTTTTGTGATTAATCACTATGCTTTAATTATGTTCAATTTGTAACAATGAAATTGGGGGTCACCACAACATGAGGCACTGGATTACTATACAATACAGGGAGGCTTACATTAAAGTTAGTATTTGTAAGTTCCTTTAGGGCAGAAATATGGTCTTCATTACTACCCCTCCACTTAGCATAGAGACTGTGATATATTGCTCAGTAAATGTTGAATTAACATAAATTTCGATACCCCTTACTGCTACACCTCCCAACCAATAGAGCATTGATACACTGCAACCACTCTTTAGTGAATTCTGGATAATTTAAAACAATGACATATAGCAGGGAGAATGCAATAGAAATTGATTTCTTTATCATAGCACTAAAATATAAAAAGCATGAGAGGAATTTTTGAAGATTCTATTTTTTTAAGTCCAATTTTTTTATGGTGGGCTTGAACTTAATAAGAACTTAGTCTACTCCGTTTACTTCTAATGATCGACATGGCATAGTGAGTGGCTAGAAATTGGATCATTTAAGAGTACTCAGTTTACTCAGTTTAGTTCTAATGATTGTCATGGAATAGTGAGTGGCTAGAAATTGCATCATTAAAATCAGAAAGGGGGCATGTGGGATAATTTCTAATCGATTTCTGTACCATGAAATAAAATATATCTGTGTAAATATATCCATAGGAAGGTATAAATAAAAATATAATTACATCCATATAAATACCAAATGTAGGTCATATACTACACTTAAAGCAGTGGCTGTTAAATAGTATATCAGATTTTTTCCATACTTTTGATGAGCAAATTGAAATTCATTCAGGAAAGTTTGCTGCTGGAATACTTTGTGTGTGAAGAATTTAATAGACTTTACATTCAATACTTAATTGAGATTTAATTACTGGATTTATTAATCTCATGTAAGGTAATGAGGAAATGTATTATTAAGTTACTGAAATAGCAACATTTCTTTCCTTATTGTTTTAAGAAAGTCAACTTATCCAAAATTACACAGTAGCTCCACCTCTCCTAACAAGCAATAATTCAGTCATGTGGATGTTTGTCTTCTTAGTACAAATCTCTGAGTCATCAGACTTACTATTTAAAGTAATCCTCATGGATAAAGGATTATCATTTTTATATGTTTTTAGGTCTAGAAAGATAATATCTGGAGATAAAGAAGTAGGATAAAGGTAATGTGCACTCAGTATCCCATTGGCTTCAGAAAGCCCAAATGACTATTATTTTACAGAAAGGGAAGTCTGAGTCCACTGCAGTTTTTCTTTTGTTTCAAAACTCTTATGAGTTATTGTCTGACTGGCGTGGCTCGGTGGTTGAGCATTGACCTATGATCCTGAAGGTCACAGTTTGATTCCCAGTCAGGGCACATGCCTGGGTTGCGGGCTCAATCCCCATTGTGGGGCATGCAGGAGTCAAGAAGATCAATTATTCTCTCTCGTCATTGATGTTTCCATCTCTCTCTCCCTCTTCTTTCCTCTTTGAAATCAATAAAAATATATTTTAGAAAACACAAATAAAAACTCTGATGAATTATTAAGGTGCCCCCGGCAATATCTTAAAGCATTTATAAAGCTTTGGGAGCTCAAAAATAAATTCATTGATAGGTTAAATGGATGGCAAAAAGTCAGTCATTTGTCACTATTAGTTCTTTGCTTGTGTTCACTACAACAGTATAGACGTCCTACTACTAAACTGTCCCTCTTCCTTTGAAGCCTGTGAGTCATTGCCTAAAACTCAAAGGGTTAAAACTTCATAAAGGTGCTACTATTTGGATACGTTTTTCTTAGCTTATTTTGGCCAATTTTCCAGCTCAAGTTTGAGTTTTACATTTACATTTGCATGTGCATGACAGTGCTTTAAAAACATAAAAATGTCACTGTGGGTCGTATTGGGCAACAAGTGCATTAAGTGTAGAGCCTTACCAGGTCTTTCAGTTATTTACTTAGTGATTCTTTTTGCCTTCTTTCAGTGCTGAATTTTTATTAATAAAGTTATAAATGTCTCCAAGTCATTGACAGTATGTAAATGAAAGAGGATGGAATTTTACAAAACATTTTTTATCGCCTATATCTGCCTCATTTGACAAGAAGCTTAGTTAATTAAATGATAAATAAAAGGACCCCTGTGAACTGGTGAGCTAAACCCAAAAGCTGATGAATTGACATTGGACAATAAACTCAAAATAATAAATTGCCTCTTTATGAACTCTGGTAGCATTAACCTTTCAAGGCACATTTGTTGAGAACAGTTTGTCTTATGGTCGCCCAAGAGATGAAAATAAAGCCAATTGTTCTTGATTTCTCCATTCATCTTGGAGAAAGCTCACTCTGGTTGTATTGAATCTTCTGAAATATTTAGTTCTTGGGAAAACTTGTGTTACTGTAGTTTCTTTTAAATCCCTTTCTGATGGCCTCAGTTAAATGTCAATTAAACATCTTAAATAGCACCTGCATGTTTTGATAAACCAAATTCAATAAGGAGTGCTGTGTAATAAGAGGCTCTGCATTTTTCCTCTGTGACAGTGTCATTGAAATCAGGAAGGAACAGATGAATGCAAGGGCGCATTGGGCAGTACTCAACCATAAAGAGTCTGAAATAGAGTAGCACTAAATTTGTGATGTAAAGAGCAAATTAAAACTGTTATAATGCCCTAACTGGTTTGGCTCAGTGGATAGAGCGTCGGCCTGCGGACTCAAGGGTCCCAGGTTCGATTCTGGTCAAGGGCATGTACCTTGGTTGTGGGCACATACCCAGTAGGGGGTGTGCAGAAGGCAGCTCATCGATGTTTCTCTCTCATCGATATTTCTAACTCTCTATCCCTCTCCCTTCCTCTCTGTAAAACTGTTATAAAGTACAATGGGAATAGAAGATGAGGAGAAATTGCCAAGAGATTTCATATGTCTATTGTCCCCTATAATATATATTTATATAGGACTCTGGTACTCAAAATAAAACAAAATCTCTTTCATAGCCTTAAATTGAAGGAGGGAAGTTTTAAGTAGTGCAAAGAAAGTCTCATGGGAAATAGTAGAGTAGAATATTTCTCTCTCTTTTTAAGATTTTTAGAAAAAAGTGAGAAACCCTGTCATAAAAAGGTAATTCTTGTCCTCAGTGAATTTTCTCATATTCTAATAAGCTTAATTGTGTTGCCAAAAGATGATGTTGTGATGGTCAGCCATTTCTAAAAGTACGAGGTTCCTGCAATTGAGAACAGAAAAGGGATGCTTCAGCAATCTGAAATCAGAAGAGTGAGTTTGTGCGCTGTGTATACTCAGTCATCCAATCAAGGCAATTTCATGAGCAATATGTGTCATATTCCATGATTATCCATAGATAAGTGTGAACATTTATGGTCAAACAGTTGGCTGTGAGAACCAGCTATGACTACAGTGGGAGAGCTGCTATGCAGGAGTCACCCTTATGGAGCAGGACTTGCTTCAGTGGGGCTTTGGTGATCACTGAGTCTGCCCCTTGAGTGTGTGGCTTATGGACCTGTAGAGTTGTAATCTGGTATGATCTGACATTGACCACTAGGTACACTGGCTCTTGGGTTTCCGGGGAGATGCAAAGTCAGCCCCTACCAGGAGCCACCCAGCAGGAGCTACAGCGAGATCTGCAAATTCCTCCTCTTTGTATCGAGTTTGGAAGTGCCCAGACGAGGCCCAGCTCTGAAGCAAGACAGGCTTGTGCCAGGTCTTGAGTCTTTTATTGATAGGTTTGGGGCTCCCTGACCCAGCTGCAGCTTGTTTAAGAAATTCATATGCAAAATTCATATGAATTCACAGGCCATTCATATGCAAAAGCCTCTGCACACAGCTGAGGTTGGGTTATAAATTGGATGGAGCAGGGTCTTAGGGAATCACCAGAGGAGAGCAAATAGAAATGGCTGCTAGTCAGCCCTGCACCTGAGGAGGTTCCTGCACAGGAACAATGATCCCTGCAAGCACCTCCATCTGGGAGAAAGCCACCCCCAAGTTCCTGCCCTGATGCCAGACAATCCAGTTCCTCCTCATATGTGTCTGCATCCCCTGGAGCCTTGCCCTGGTGCTAGAGCTCAGAGGAAGGGGGACCTTGTAAGCTCAGTTCATGGTGCTGGCCTTTTAAGAGGAACAGCTGGGTCTCCAGCAGCCTCCATGTCACTGAGCCCCAATCCACACTGGTTTGTACACCCCGTAGTTCTTATTGCCCATAGGAACTTCTTTTCCCAGCTCTGGGACCCGGGGCTGGGGATCTGGTCTGGGGCTGGGACCCCTGGCTCCTCCAGGCAGCCTCTGCAGAGAAGATCTCCCTCCTGATTAAAAAGCGGCCCACCTGGGTGCCTCTGCACCTCCTGCGAGTCTCAGTGTGCTTTCCTCTTTACATCTCTGGTTGTAGGCCTTCCGTTCAGCCAGCTTTCCGCGGTTCTGGAAGATGGTGGTTCTGTATTTTAGTTGTAATTTTGATGTGGTTGTGGGAGTTGGCGAGTACAGGCTTTTGCCTATGCCACCATCTTGGTTCTCTGGGATATGTGTAGTTAGTTGCTGTAGGTGAGGTGTCCCTTTTGGCTATGGGAACAGGTCTGAGCTCAAACAAAGGAGAACTATAGAAAAATGTATTTTTCTCTCTCCTTACCTCTGTGCAAATTTGTCAGGGTGTGTTTCCATAAGTACAAGATAGCCTACACTTTCTCTTAAAAGAAGTGATTCGAGTATTCTTTTTTTTTTTTTATGGACACCATTGCAGCATCAACTAAATATACACTGAGACACACTCACTTTTTCCTTTTCCTAAACACCTTTTATGTAATGAGTATTAAAAAAAACTATCATTTTTGTTTTAGTTATATGACTGTCAAATAATAAAAGTATTGAGAAAAAGAGCAGCAAGCTTTGGGCAAATTCCAGCACTTCTTTGCCGTCTGCATTTTCTGTTATGTGTTACTAAAGACCTCTGTTGTTAATGAAAACAAATTTAAAAGCAAGGAACAGAAAGGTTAGACGTTTTCTGACACTGAGTATGACTTGGCAAGCAGAACACATAAAAGGCAGAGCAAAGTGCTAAGCCATGTGCTATTTTAGGGCAGCACTAGCCATGAAACAATGTGCTGAGCTGTAAAAGATGGCAAGTATCGCCTGCATTTCCAAGATGCGTGATTTCCTTTCAAACCTCCCTCATTTTCTGGAAGTTAAGTGCCTTGAGCACTTAATATTGATGTTCTTTCTATGGAGTGCTTTTTATGTTTTTGAGAAATTCCACCTGATAACTCATTTATTACAGAATGCCTCTGAAGTAGGTAGGCATGGAGGCCCAGGGGTGCTAAATGTCTTGGCTAAGGACATACAGCTTGATGATGGCAGAGACAAGACTGGAAGAGGGAAATGGAATAAGAAGAGGAAAATTAATTATGGACTATGTTTGTAGGGAGTCAGAGATCTTCTGAAAATGCATTTTACAATATCTGCAGAAATTTTAGGCCATTAATATGAATATTAACAAGTTTGTTTTCCAAAGTATGCACAACAGCATAGCTTAAACATACCTTAAATTTTTAATTAACTACTTACTTTTTAGCAATAATTTATGGATTTTTATATGTCAAACTTTAAATATATTTAACACGACATTAGAAATGCCTCTAAATTCTCTTTGAAAAGGTTGTAGTAATTCATAAATACCAGAAAGTTATATTTTTACTTGTCACTAATTCATGTAAATTAGTGAATATACTTTTCCAAAGTTACTGTTCTTATAATTAAGCTTTTCATTTGATGTGGAATGTGTATCAGTATCCCATTTTCCCCTTTGTCAATTCCTAGAGTAAAGTTTTCTACTCTGTTCCTTTATGTATTGCCTTAGAAGGAAAACATCATTAAAATAATCTTATGTTCTAATTTGAAATAACCAGTAAAAGTACCTAATATTCTTGCCTTTCTCAACTTTACAACTTACCAGCATTTAAGAGTATTGACAATAAAAGTAGGAGATATTCTAGCTAATTAATTCTTAAATTATCACCTTACTAAAACTATTTTTCTTATAAAAAATGAGCAGGTACTAGACTTTGATTATAAGATTGCTCCTATTTAATTTTATATATAATGTGATGGCTATTGTCAAGTCTTTAGTCTATATGGAATTTATAGACCAAAGGAGTCAAAACAGTATAGGTTTACAGAAGATAATTGCTATTTCATTAAGAAAAGGATGGGACTACTTACTTCACAAAAAATAAATTCTTGAGTCTCTGTAGTAGCAATAGCACTAAAGAAGCAGTTGCTAAATTCTTTCATGAAAAATGTATTTCCTCAGTGTAGAATTTCACTTGCTAAAGACAGAGTTAGGGAAAGGGGATATTTAGCTGATAAAAATAAATGCCCTATCTACACACACACACACACACACACACACACACACACACACATACATATACACACATACATACACATACTCTATGAGTAAGACCAATTATATTTCAATGCAAATTCAGTCTTTCCTAGGTGTACACTGTCTTCTAAAAATGCATATAACAGAAACTAAGAAGTCAGCAAAAAAAAGAAATATTGTGTTTTTGGTATTATTTATGCTTTCTCACTTTAAAGTTTCAAATACTACCAATTTGTAATTATATAATAATTAGCTTCTAAAACACTTTAGTTACAGTAATACTTAAAATGTTACTGTAACACTCAGGTGTACAGTAACAGCTTGGAGCAGAACAGGAAACTCTGATGATTTATGTATGTGAGCCTTGCGTCCTTCCCATTACTGATGGCTAGTAATAGAACAGAGTGACATGCTGAAAACTACCTGTCAGAAGGAGGCAATCCATTTTTAGTACAAATAACTGGAATGTGAATGTGGCAAATAATATGTAAAGGGATCATAAATACCTAAATTTATTTCACTACACTTACTTCTTTTAAAGCCAGTGAAGTCTTGAAACCCAAGATGCCACTGTTACTATAGTTAGCAGCAATTGAAAGTCCCAATTATAGCATATGAAACACAATCTTTCATTAGATGCTTCTGTTTTCTAAAATCTTCATTTCACAAAATTTAGATTAGGAAAGTCCTTTCCTCTTTTGTAAATAGACACAACTGTACAAACTGTGTGAGGTACACCAAGTTGGCACTTTCTTCATTACTGAAATTGGATAACACAACAGGTCTGAAGATTTTAAGACAGCACTAGCAAAATTAGAAACAGAGTAAGGGGAGCAAACCCCTCGCATTCCTGACCTTAGTTGGGTCAAATAGAAGTGGTATATGTGGCCATGACTTCTTTTAGAGGATAGAGACTATTATATGTAAAAACACCATTCCAACAGAGCTGTCATTCTTAACCCAGGGACCGATTGTTTAATGAGTAAGTGAAGAGTTGCAAAGTGATTATAAAATCAGCTTACATAAAATAAATAAGAGTTTATTGAATTTTATTTTGGAATTAGAGTTATGTCTATATATACAAATCATGTTTATAGACTAGATTGACAACTTTTAATGAAGATACTTAAGACGATGGGCAGGCATGTAGTAGTTTTGATAATAAGATGTGGTGATTATTTTAGTGCTCCTTTTATAATCTTTCCAACCTCTTACATATACACTAGTAGTCATAATTCAAGCATAAACAAATCCTCATGACTTAAATTATGCCTTGATTGGAAAAGACCTATTGAATAATGTATTTTGCCTTGGTTGCCAAAAAGAGCTTTACGCATTCTTTAAACATTATCAACCTAGTTCTGTTATCACACCTAAATGTTATTATTTAACAACCATGCAGAAAATGGGAAGAGATTGGAGTCTCTATTATGTACAAGCCTGGGTTTAAATAGAAGCAGTCTCTCTGGCATTAAAAGCTTCCAACTTTTGTTAGTCCATTCAGCCGGATTGTCGCTCCTTAAATTCAGACTCAGGGACTTTTTTTTTTTTCCTTTTCCCTGAATAGTAATACTCAGAACATTCCAAGAGACCAGAACATTAAGCTGAAATAAGACAATGAGTGCATTATCGTCACCTAAAGAGCATTTTGAATTTTATTAGAAGAAACCGATTAAGATGTTCTTTTCAAGCAAAGGGCTTGGCGTGGCTTCAGCAAGTTACTTTCCAAGTCGGGCAGGGGTTGAGCTGGCACAAAGAGCAGGTCTTTCGTTTAGCATCTTGACTGCTTTAATGCAAATGCGACTGGGATTTTTTTTTTCTTTAAGCTGATTCTCTTAAAAGCCATGCTTCCTGCCACTGTTCAACATAATTGCATCAATTCCATTTTCCATTAGTACTCAGAACCTGCTGATATGCCTGGAGTTTTAAAACCTTTGTGTGAAAATACAATTATGCATACTTTTTGCAGGGGTTTCTGATAATGCATATGTTCTATGCGGTTGTATTTTTTATTTTGATATCTAAAGTAGGTCAAACAAAGATGTCTTTATGCCAGTATGCTAAACTTTGGTTATTCAATCAATTATATTAACTACAGTGGTATGAACACTTTTCCATTACATTCAGTGGGCTATATTTTGTTGAAGAAAAAGCACATGTTACTTTGCTGCAGAATAATAACATATTCTGACTTCAGGTGAAAGGCAGTGATGTCTTCTGTCCTTTCTCATTATATCTGTAATAGCTATGTCGCTTCCATAATGTGTGTGGTTTTTTTTTTCAACAGTTTGCCTTTATGGAATCTTATAATGATCTGCATTATTTTATCTCATATCTTTCTAATTTTCTGATATGTATTCAATAGTTTTCTATACATATAGTTTTATGTATATATTTCAGCTATTACATTAGAAATCTCACATGTAAAATATATTTATCTAGCAGTTTATCAGCTTGCACTTGTTTTGCTTACATCCCCTCTTTGGTTCTTCTTTTTTTAATTGAAGTGAGGAAAAAAGATTATCAAGCTTAGCCTGGAATTATTCATGAAATGGTGAAAGCTTCAGAGCTCAGTGCCGATGGAATGTGTAGCAGGAATTGATTTAAAGGTGGCCTGGCGTTCAGATGCATCATCTATTTGTGCTTTGGAGATGAAATTCAGAGCCGTCGCTCTTAGGTGAAATTACCTTTAAAACAAATATCCTTTGGTTTCCAAATTTGAACACAAATATTGATAAGGCAGGATTTCAAAACCTTTTCTAAAATCACTTCTGGGTAAAAATATCTTAGATTTTTAATAACTAAAGATAAACTTCCTGAGGTACATTGCTAGCATAGATCTTTTTCAAGGTATGTAGCATCTGAATTAAGCTCAGATTATATTCACCTTAAAGTGGAAACTGGAAAATCTGGTTAGAATTGATGGTTGTCAAATTATGGGTCAATATGAGACAAAGCATTTTGGCTTTTATAAAGAATGTTGTCCATTTAATCTCTTATTCCTTGCTCTCCACTCATCCATCATACTTTAGAGAAATTCCTTTAATACATTGCTAAACTAAGAAAAAATCCCCAAGAACTGCGTTGAATTCACGAATATTTTAGAGTGCCCACCATGTAAATTGTTGTCTGCTACATCTGTAAGTACAAGAAGTATGGTATGAGTCCTTTCCTTGGTGAGCACTTGTTCCAGTCCGCACGATAAGCTGACCATTTAAATACCTATTACACCAGGCACAACAGGATGTGTGCTGTAAAAGAGGCGCAATCAATTCATAGAAGAGGCCAGCTTTGAAATAAAAATATTATTTTAAATTGGTTTAGAATATTGGCTTTAAACCTATTGTGGACATTAATCATTCTGCTGGCAGGAATTACATTTTTTTAAAAAAAGAAATCCTGGTTATAAACTGAATTGAGAGAGGGAATTCAGTTGGAATGCCAAGGAAGAGATTATTGCACGTAACCGAGGCTCTCCAAGGCTCTGAGGCAAAGCACTTTTGCTGAGTTTGGCTTTGTTTTCCTTACTTAGCTCCAAATTCCCATCCGTGCCCCTTAACGAGAAGAATCCTTATGGCCGTCTGACTGAGCAGTTGACAGACAGCTTGACTCCAGTTTGCCAGGTTGTCTTCAATGCCCATTAAAAAAGCCCATTCTGCCTGTAGTGGTAGTGGGGATCGGGGCCTGTTTTTAGAGTCCTCTCCATTTCTTCCATATCTAAATCTCTGTTTCTCTCTCTCTCTCTCTCTCTCTCTCTCTCTCTCTCTCTCTCTCTCTCTCTCTCACACACACACACACACACACACACAATCATAGCCATTTTTGAAGGGTAGAGCAAAGTCATGAAGGAGCCTGTGTTAAATATCAGAGGCTCAAAATAATTAGGTCTTCAGAAGCATCTTTCATGCCCCTGAATAAATTCTGTACCAGAGGTCAGAGACACGTTTATCTGGGCTTCCATTCCCATCGGCAGTTTGCAACTGTGAGAAAACAAGCATCTCCACGTAGCTCCTTTTATCAATGAAAGAGAACTCTGTTCAGTCCATTGCTCTAACATTTCTCAGGATAAAGCCTTTGCTAAACATTAAAATTTAGCTTCTCTCCTCAACAATCGAGATTGTCAGTGCTAGAGAAATCACCGTTAGCGTAGGCAAAATACAGCTTGAACGCTGACAACCCTTTAAGAGTGAACAGATACCCTTCGCTTCTGTGTGGAATGATACGATCCATTTCAAAGTCATGGCCTAGAAAATGATGTTCTATTTTCAGTTTCCTTTATATTTTGAAATGTATGATATCTGAGTGAGATTCTTGACAACTGAAGCTAGGTCGTGATTTAGGTTAGGTCGTCAGGCCTAGCATAAAGCTGGGCACTAATAGGATTAAATAAAGTTTTGTGCGGTGGATGTTCGCTCATGGACAATTTCATTGTGTGTACTTTGTGTCTAGTTGTGGATAACAGACTCTTTAGAAGGTGAAGAGGTTATATACTAGTATCGTGGTGATAGATACAGTAGGGACAGTGGGACTAGATATAAGATAGGGAAGATTGCTTCTCACTCAGAAAAAATAGGTCTCCTATGGCAATGGGAACAGGTTCTGGTCCTTTTTCTGTATAACATAGTTTTTTGGTTTTTTTCCAGCCTGGTTAATGATACACAGTAGATACTTACTAAATACTTGAAAATAAAAGAACGAATGAATTATAGCTGCATATTGGAAGGGAGCAGGAATAGGAGAGAAAGCACAAGAATAGTGAATCAATTCCTGTTTAGCTCTATGTTCCAGGATTATAAAGTGCCCATAATTCAGAGACTCCTTTCTTAATATGCCTTTAACCTTCTTGTTAGCAAATGATTTTGGTTTAGGTCCCTGTCCATCCTACTATCCTCCTATTATTATCATGCAGACAGGAAAGGCACGGGCCTAATGGCTTTCATTAGCTTATGAAACATAGCTGCATACTTATAATAGAAGAATTTCTGGAGAAGAACACTATATATCTGGGTTATGTGGTGGAAATAAACTAAGCAATAGTATGGGCAGATAAATAATAAACAGAAGGCAAATTGAGTATTTTGGGCCTTTGAAAATGTCAGTATCGGCTATAAAAGATAGTCATATTTTATGAATAATATAATAGCATGAATTAACAACTTTACTTGGCCATTATCAAGAGCTTTATGATTTATGTTTCAGTGTACCAATATGATTTTTTTAAATTAGAGGAATGTAAAAGTTTAGTCCTTAGGATGTGGAATATACCTAATACATATGGGCAAATTCAGAAAAAAACATATTTTTCTCATTGGATGCAATTTTGGTAGAAGAAGATAATCAGACAGCTATCTTATTAAGTGAAACAGCAAATAATATTCTAGGGCATTGTGTGTTTTTAGAATTTGAGTCACATAAAGCTAAGATATCATTGTTTCCAAGCTTCCACCTGTAATTTTATTGATCGAGCTTTAATAGAAAGAGTTATGTATTGCCTTTGAAAGAAATTATTAGATTTAGCATCCTGCTATTATTTAGGACTTGCCTACAAGTCTAGCAAAGTATATAGACAAAGTGAAGTAAATGAGGGACCAACTAGTGAGGATTAAATGCTTAACATATTTTCAGGAGTAAAATACCAATCTATCTGGCTTAGTAGACGTGCATTTGGCATGTGCCTCAGAATGCAAATTTCACAACTGTACTTCCCTGAATGGTGCAAGAAAGGGCTGTGTAGAATGAGATTACTTTTGTAAAATAGCCATATTAGTAAATTGTCGAGTCATGAGTCAGAGGTAGTTTTTACTTTTCATGGATTATTTTGCTTAACATTTATTTGTTTTAGATTATTGTTAAAACCAAAGTCACCATTGAATTCTATCTTGACAATTAGGAAAAAAAGCTTAACTTTTTTTCTAATAGTTAGGTTCCTGATTCATTTTTGGAGTTTATCCACCAAAATGAAGTGTGGTAATTTCTCATACCACCCTTTTCAGCTGGCAACACTGATTCATTTCCCCCGTGCCAGAACTACCTAGTGCAATGTACAAATGAGGTGTTGTAGTGCAAATTTCCCAAGATAACGTTAAGCCAATCAGGCAATACATCCAACATCTATTCTAGGGAACACACACACAAGCACAAATTATACATTTGCCGTACTTCATTCCTGTCACTGTGTTGTCTCAGGAGTAAGGGGGAAAAGGGTGATGGAGCATTTATAGAACAGTGCAATAAACTAGTCTTGAAAGAACTATATTTTAGAAATTCATTTGTTTAATTAAATGTAATGGATAATTTACAGGACAAAAGTGAGTAGGCTCTCCTAACTATTTCCCTGATTTAAAACAAAATAGAAATAATTAATTTTGTTTTGCACAACCTGTACTCTCTAAGGCAAGTGCATCAGCCTAGGTCAGGCCCAGGAGCAGATTGCCTGGGAGTAAAATCTTGCTCCACCACCTATGAGCCTTGTAACTCAAGATAATTCCCTTAACTTTCTAAATTTTATTTACTAGGCTATAAAATAAGGTGAAATCAGTTCCTATCTAATAATATTATCTATACTAATAAAAGGATAACATGCTAATTAGACTGGACGTCTTCTGGACGTCCTTCCGGACAAAGCCACAGATGGCGGCTGCTGCTGCGAGGGCCGGGCTGAGGCTCAGACAGCTGAGGTGGCCGGCAGTGGCTTCAGCAGCAGCATGATGGGGGCGCCACCTTCCCCTGATCAGCCAGGTCGCCTCTGCAGGAGGCAAGAGGCAGCAGCAGTGAGGGGGTGATGGGGGTGGTGCCTTCCCATGATCGGGGAGCGGGCCTAAGCCATCAGTAGGACATACATCCCTGAGGGCTTCCAGACTGTGAGAAGGGGCAGGGCAGGCTGAGAGAGACCCCCCCCCCCACCCCCCGTGCACGAATTTTCATGCACCCGACCTCTAGTTGTGAATATAAAATGAGGTGACATATGTAAAACACTTAGCAAGACATGACACCCATTAACAATATACTAGATGTTAGGCATTACTATTATAGTTGTGTATAAAGTGAGGAAATTAAAAAGATATATTCCATGCCCTTGATAAACGTATTGTTTAGTTATATTAAGAGACTTTATTCTAGATGTGGTGAAACTCATGGGTCACAGGTGTAGAAAAAGATGCGCTCAGCTCCCATAATATGTAAAAACTAATTATCTGGTAACATTTAAGTGACAAGATATTTCAGTTGATGATGCATATTTCTCATTTTCTTCAAAAGTCAGAGGATCTAGGAAGGATATATGGGAGCTATGCAGGTCTATCCCATTTTATCCTGGTTTCCTGTGTTACCTTTCTGAATCTCACCAACATGGAAGTTTCTACTCTTGGTCTAGAGGGGGGCACAATGACAATAAAAAAATATTCTAGGTAAAGAAATAGGTCTTATAAGAATGCTATCTCCTTACTGATATTGAGGCATAAAAGAGAAATATAGATCTCTTTCTTTCAAGGAAAATATAGTTAGAAAAGAGAAAGTAAAAATCATAAAACAAGGTTTGTATACACAGCATGATATATATATATATATATATATATATATATGTATATATATATATATATATATATATATATCATGTTCATGTATATATATCATGTTCATCATACCCAAATTGAACAAAACATTTACTTTCATCAATAGCACATTTTTCATAAATATGAAAGTACATGTGCATACATTGAGGTTTGCATGAAGGCACAAATCACCTATAAAATTATTTACTCTGTTGACACCTTTTGGGTTAGAATTTATCAAGCCACTAGTCAGTCTAATAATCAGATCTATTTTTTTCTTTTTGTATATATTTTTATTGATTTCAAAGAGAGGAAGGAAGAGGGAGAGAGAAATAGAAACATCAGTGATGAGAGAGAATAACTGATTGGCTGCCCCCTGCACACCCCACACTGGGAATTGAGCCTGTAACCTGGGCACGTGCCCTGACTGCGAATTAAACCATGGCCTTCTGGTTCATAGGTTAACCACTGAGCAACGCCAGCTGGGCTACCTTTGAGCATTCTTTACTATCTGTGTGCCCTGTCATTTTCCTCTCATTTTTACTTATTCTTCAAATTTCTTCTCTGGTGTTTTGGAAGGGAGGCCTGCATTGATCTGGGCCTGTAGGCAAATCTGAAGACTGTGGTTTATAGCTAACCTAAGCAGCCTATTTACTCTTAAACATTTGCTGTAGTTTCCCCCATCCCCAGCCCCTTCAAAAGGCATTATCTGTCTCTGGAGTGATATGCTATCTCACAAGGAACAAGAGAAAAGAATGTTGACTTTTTAATGGCTGTTTTGTTTTTTATATTTTAATGGAAATCCCTACATTTAATATTTCTATTCACTGACCCACAACCCCATATACTGATCCCCACAATCCAGGACACAAAACTGAATAATTGTGTCTGGCTCTAGTTCTTTTTTGATCTCTATTTTTCTAGTAATTGCTAAAAGGGAGATTAAAGGAAGAAGTGAATAGAATGACCACCTTTTAGAATGTGGATTAGTCAGGCCTTGTGAGCTGCTGGACAGTTCCACAGCACCAGGCCGCCCTGAGGGGTCTGTGCACCCCTGAGCCTGTCTCACCCCGGTCTCCCTCTGAGGGTGCGCTCCTCAAGCCCTGCCAGCCTGCCGCCCAGTCTCATCGGGTTTCCTTTATTGGGAACTTGGTTCAAGAAGAAACAGGATCAGCTGATTTCTCAACAGAAACCATGCAGGCCAGAAGGGAGTGGCAAGAAATATTCAAAGTGATGAATAGCATGAACCTGCAACCAAGATTACTTTATCCAGCAAAGCTATCATTCAGAATAGAAGGTCAGAGAAAGAGCTTCACGGATAAGAAAAAGCTAAAGGAGTTCATCACCACCAAACCAGCATTATATGAAATGCTGAAAGGTATTCTTTAAGAAGAGGAAGAAGAAAAAGGAACTCTTACCATTTGCCACAGCATGGATAGAACTGGAGAGCGGATAAATACCACATGATCTCACTCATTTGTGGAATATAATGAACAACATAAACTGATGAACAAGGACTGATCCAGAGACGGAGAGGCATTGATTGGACTGTCGGGCTTTGGAGGGAGGGTAGGGGAGGGTGGGGGTAAGGGGGAAAGATCAACCAAAGGACTTACATGCAGGCATATAGGCCTAACCAATGGACACGGACAACGGGGGGGGGGGGGGTGAGGGCATGAGGGGTGGGGGTAGAGGGTAACGTGGGGACAAGGACACATATGTAATATCTTAATCAATAAAAATATATTTAAAAAAAAAGAAGAAGAAGAAATAGGATCCAAAAAATTGGCACAGAAGGAAGAGAAATTAAAATGTAGGCTAGAGTGTCACAGGATGCCAAGTCCAAACAAGGGCCCCACAGACAGCCTTGGGACAGCCACTTCTGAAGAACAACCATGAGGATTGATGGAGGGTCATAAGAGATCCTGTCCAACTATTAGACCTATGAGGGTAGTCTAAGTGAGGTTCTAGCTCACTATTAGGCTGGTCTAGGTGGCTAGTAAGATGACCTTTTTGTTTCCCTTTCAATACTGTCTTTCTTTTTTAAATATAGACTCTTTACAACAGGTAACCTGAGGTCCATCTGTTCTGGATGGTAGGTATATGACCAAAGCCTACTTAAATAACGGTGTTTGAGGACAGTGAAATGAGGAAGAACTCTCATAGTTCAGTGACTGGAGGAAAGCCACTCTAGTTTTTACAGCTACCTTGATTTGATGCAAATGATGACACCAATGAGTACCATAAAATAATCACTTCAGGATTCTGATTTTATTAAGGTTTGAAGCATTTTGGTGTTTCCCACAACTGCATTATTATGAATTTTAGAAAATGAATCCAATGTTTATAGGTGCAGGACTTTTTAAAATACAATGAGCTACTATTTAAGCAAGTCAAAGACGAAAGCAATTTAAACATACTGTAATGTGAATAATGTTGTGATTATGCTAAAAATACTGTGGGAATACCAACTATACTCTAGACAGATTAAACTAAAAACAAATCTTATAGTCATATAACTGTACTCTCTGTATTCTCTTTTTATTTCATATCAATTAAGAAGTTATGAAAAAACATTAATTTACTGTCTACAAGCTTCATTCATATCTAAAACCACATGCCTAAAGATCAGTCAATATTAAGGGTGGGTTGTAGAAGAAAACCTTTAAATTGAGAACAATTGACATAATTTCTGTAGGTTAAACTTCATCCTAGCCCTACATTGAATCATTACCTTGATTTTTGTGGATCACAGAGCTATTTTAGAAAATGAGACAGCTATTTGGATGTTTAACAAGATACTCTTTGAAGCATCCTCCAGCATTGTTCCTACCTGTATAATTAGGTGAATGTATATATGACTGAGACCCTTTTATGTTTAAACTTAATAATCTCTATAATTTTTAATCATTCTGTGCTAATATCTAGTTTGATGTATATGTTAGGAATTAGAATTTCTACAGATTTTTACTTTATGAAAGTTTGCCACTTTGTTAAGCATGGTCAAGAAATATATTTTAAAAATGAAAAGACTGCTGTATCTGAACACTGGGTGCAGGGAACACTGCCTGGCATTGTCAGTTTACCATCGGGGAAACTAACTAAGCTGTAAAGAAATACTGTCCGTTTTATTAGAATTTTTTTAACCAGTGGAACAGCTGGAAAAACAGTCAGCTGGCTTCCATTTTCCATTGCTTTCAGCCCTTTAAATTCAGATTTCCTCTTGTTCATGACCACATGCTCACCACACAGAGACTCCTTGGTTTGTTACTGTAAGCCACATAGCGATTAAACACCATTACTAAAGACTAGTTTAGGAAAAGTTTTAACTAAAATAAATGGTACTTTCAAAGAGAATGTGTATTTAGGGAGAGTGTGTGTGTGTGTGTGTGTGTGTGTGTGTGTGTGTGTGTGTTGAGATAAATCAATAAGGAGGACATCAGGTTATAATGGTTGGGTTGGATGGGTTAGTGACTGAGACATGTTTTATATTGCAGTCTTATTTCAAACAGTCTAATTATAATAAAATGCTAAGGGGTATTCTGGTGGCCAGAAAGACTGTGGATCACTTTTCTATATTTAGAATCAGAATTTTATTGCTGAAAGAAAAATTTGGCATTATTTAATTTTGCTCTTTTATATTGTAGCTGAAGCCCAAAGACATTAAGTGGCTTGGCCACTAGGCATAATGACTGGAGCTTGGATATACTTATTACTTGTCCACAGCATCTACATACATATCATCATCTTTCTTCCCTAGCTATCCAGTCAATGGATATATGGAGAAATTGGAGATGCAGTGTGAAGGGTGTAAGAGATAAGATAAAAGTGAATCCAGTTAGCCTTTTAAAGACATGAGCATAAAAAGTAAATTGAGGCCTATGAATTGGGGAGAACTTGGGACCAAAAAACAACAATTAGTAAAATTTAAAAAAAAAATTGAAAATATATTTTATTGATTTCAGAGAGGAAGAAAGTGGGAGAGAGAGATAGAAACATCAATGATGAGAGAGAACCATTGATCGCTGCCTCCTGCAAGCCCCACACTGGAGACCTAACCATGACCTCCTGGTTCATAGGTCGACACTCAACCACTGAGCCACACTAGCCCAGCATAATAGTAGATTTTTAAAAACACTACTAAATTTAGCATCTATAAATAGAATAAAATAAAGCAAGTATACTCATCTGCTTCCAAAACTCAGTAAGTGGTATAGAGAGGGACAAAATCCCTCTATGTTGGAAGCATGCTCCTTAAGAAAATATATGAATTTTGTTTTAAAGAAAAAAAATCTGTTGCTAGAAACATGCATCCATGACTTCTACATTTTCAAAAAACTCCCATGATTATTGTGGGGGGAAAGTTATAGATGGTTAAATTCTAATAAGCATTCAACTTAAATGACAATGTGAAATAACTGTACAACAATGAAGAACAATTTGTATTCTGCTTTAGGGAGGCACAAGGAGTGTATCTTTAAATTGTACACATGCAAGTTGAATTCACTGTTTTGATATATTCTTTATTAATAGAGGCCACCATATTTAAATAAGAAAATATGCAACTGCCATAATTAAAATTGTAATAGGCAATATTTAGTAACTAGTCTGAAGTGTTTGTGTTGTCTATCAAGAGAAGAATTAGCTTGTCATACTACAAACTATATTTTTATTTCATAACAATGTCAAAAATAGGCTATCTTTGGGAAGTATGGTTGGTTTTCTTAGCAATTATGTGTGACAAAGGTTAAAACTCAACCAAATTATAGCAATCGTATTTAAAGTAGATAAATCTCAGTTACTTTTCAGTTATGATACGTTGAAATCCCTATAACTTTTTAAGGTTTTATTTACATTTTTGAAATATTTATCTGTTTCACATTGGATGCAGGGAACAATTTAAGTTAATGGCTGAAAGACAATTTCATTTTTGGATGGGTGGTCTTTCTCCCCCCAGGAATTGATAAGTCTTGGAAATGTCTTTAATGTAGTTCCCTGAATTATTCATGTAATCTCAGTGCAATGTCTATATAAACACTGGGTGAAAATGAACACAAAATACACAGTGATGCATATCAACATACCCCTCCCCTTAGCCTTTCAAGACGTTTTCTTAATTAAAAAATTCTGATTGACAACCTACTACATTTAAGGCACTATCTCCTGTATTGAGAAAAACATCAGTAACTGATGGATTTCTTGCTTTCCAATAATTTACAATCACATTACAGAGATGAAGAGAATAATAACTATATAACAAATGATACTGTTAATGATTACTATAATTACTGTTAAAGGTTAAAGAGATAGGGAGAAAAATGAAAGTGGAGGTGTAAAATCTGAGTTTAACTTGAAAAAAAAGTATGGGTTAAGACTATCCAGCCTACAAAGAAGGTAGAGAATGTATCTGTAAAAAAGCAAGGATAGAGACATCTATTTCCCAAATTCTTCTGTTTGAGTCTAAGACAGCTAACAGATGAATTTCAGCAATGTTGATTACAGGGATTAGGATGAAATGGAATTTGAAAAACTAACCTGCTGCTAATATGTTGTTTAATAGATGAGGCAAGTTGCCATGGTAAGGCAGTTGGTTGGCGTTCAAGGTGCAACATTAAGAGCAAGGGAGCCATCTGTAAATGAGCTAAGCATCATAAAATGCTAAGTGTGTTCAAAATATTTGTGGACCATCCAAGCCCTGTCTCACATGGGACAGAAGCATGCATACTGCTTTGAAACAAGAGGTAAAACAGAGAAAAGCAGAAGGGAGTTAAACATGGAATTTCTGGGAAACTTTTCATTATGTCAGGCCCAGGGCCTAAAGCAAGATTCATTAAATGTTGTTCGTGTGGGGAGGCCTCTGGTAACATACAGGTTATATGTGCATATGCTTCTCAAAGACACTCTAAAATGCAATGCCACAAACAAAGGTCATAAAATGACAGCATTGTAACTATAAAATGAGTCCATTTGATGCCTAGGATCTTTGACTGTTGTGCTGAGTTTTGGAGAAAGCGAAAATATGCTAATAATATCATATAGTCTAGGACAGTATTTTTAAAAATAAACAAAACCATCCTTGCCAGAATCAAACTTTCTCGGCAGAGATGTTTCTCTGACACTGAGCTCTTGGTTCTCCTTTGGTGTTTTTGGAACTCCGTGAAGTGTGTAGCCCATTATGTGCCAAGCTAGCTGGGCAAAGTTCAGTCACCACTGAGCATGTGTATGTTAGCCAGATTTTAAAAAACAGAAAGTATATATAATAAAATAACTCAGCCAAGCCTCAAGTGAAAAGCAGCTTTGGTCATTTTTGAGCCTTTAGATTTGCTTGTTAAGACGTGGTTTCCAAAGTTCATTTTACCAAGTACCCTTTTAAGATTTTGTTTTCTGTGCTTACTTTCATTTTTCTTCATATGCCTTTAACCTTGTCATTAAGCTTTTTATTGAGCTTTATGTTCTACGTTGAAAGAGTACTGCAAGTGAAGGGAAAGATACCTTTGGACCCTTGAAAGACCTTCAGTTTCCTTTAGGAAACATTTTCTGTATCAACCACTGAAGAGGTCAAAATAAAAATAAGCTTTCTTTTTCCTTGCCTTTGATTGAGCCATGGTAAAATTTTATACAAAAGTGACAGCAACAAATGATAGAGATTTATGTACTGAAAGTGTGATAGATAAATTCAACAAGTGCCCAGATTGTCAGACAGACTTTTCAGCCACAATGTCAGTACCTTCAATATGTTGGACTTCTGAAAATAAATGGTTTTTCTTAACACATATATAATCTGATTCACCTCATCACATTTTAATTAATTTTTCCTATTATGAGAATAATTGATTACATATATGAAAAACTGAATAATGTGGCCGCTAACTTTTCTTTAAAATGACAGAGGTATAATTTGAAGGGTTTTTTTGCCTACTAACTCCATTTGCTTGACTTGACTAAATTAGTTATTAAAACCTAGAGGCCTGATGGGTAGGGTCCCTAGGCTTGGCCTGCAATCAGGGCCGATCTGCGGGGTGACTGGCGGGGTGATGGGGGGGGGGGGACTGGCACCCGCATTGGCTGGCCTTGGGCCTGCGGGCTGGGGGTAGTTTCTGCATTGAGCGTCTGCCCCTTGATGGTCAGTGCACATCATAGTGACCGGTCGTTCCGCCTTTTGGTCGATTTTCATATTAGTCTTTATTATATACTAGTAGCCCGGTGCACAAAAATTTGTGCACTCGAGGCGGGGGGGGGTCCATCAGTTATTAAACATTTATCAGCACAACACTGACCACATTGGTGGTGGTGGTGGTCTTGTCAGAATGTGTTATATTATGCAGATGAAAATCTATTTAAACAGATTTGATGTAGATATTTTCAAAGATGGAAGAATTGTCCCTGTCAACTATTTTAGTTGATTCATATCTTCACTAATTGTCATCATTGCAAAGTTTTCAGTCCCCGTATGGACTGCTGGATATAATAGGTCATGCGCTGCCCTGTCCTTTGTAGCCTTTGTTACCTTAAGGACTCTAGTTTTCCATTTATATGTTTCAGTACCAACCTACTGGCTTAAAAATGTAAGCTTTTAACACTGCTCTCTCTGTTCCGTATCCTTCCGATGAAAAGTGGAGTTGGGTTGCAGCACAGGAGAGAAATCCAGAAGGGGAATATTGAAGTAATGACTGCAGTAGGAGAAGAGGGAACCTATTTCTCCGGCCACAGGCTCTGGCGCCCTGGACCACAGGGCTGGCAGCTTCTCCGGGTGGCTGCAGCCTGGGACCTCGGGCGGCTGACTTATCCGTCTCCTGGGCTGCAGCCAGCTGCAGGCACTGGCACCTGGACCAAAGGTGGGCGGCTTCTTCTTCTGGCAGCTTCTTCTTCTTCTGTGCTTCCAGAGAGGGCAGTCAGTTATGTGTATATGTGTGTGCATGCAAACATAGGTGTGTACATGTGGAAATCTGCTGGGCAAGTCAAAACCATAGAAGAGCTGCCCCCTATCTCTTGAATCTTCCAGAGATATCCCCCACTTTTTTATTCTATCACTACTGGAGAGTCGGCTAGTGACTCTCTCAGTGTCTATTTCTGACTTCTTCTTTCCCTGTCTGTCTTCCAACCCCTAATCATATTTCCACCTGGATGCATCATTTTTACTCCCAATATGCTGTATAGAGAAGGAGTCAGGATGCTGTCTTCCCATGAATAGTACTCAGTAACAAACCAATTGCATTTTAGTTGGGCAATGCCCCTACCCACCCTTCAAATCCCTTCCACCATGCATTTCTGTTTCCCTTTTTGTTTGTTGGATTGTTTTGCTGCTCCTTCTCACCCCACCACCCTTGGATCATAATGTAAAATTCTTTTACCATGTCAAGAAATTATTAAAAATACAGGTACTTTGAAAAAAAAAATACAGGTACTTCTCTGAACACCGGCTGGCTGGGGCAGGGAAGAGGCGGCTGCCGGCGGCCGCCTCTTCCCTGCCCTGCCCGGCTTCTCTGATAACCGGCCAGGGGGCAGGCAAAGGCAGCCCCGGTTCTCCAATCACGGGCCAGGGGGCAGGGCAAAGGCGGGGCCACCTTTGCCTGACCCCCGGCTCTTGCCTGCTGCCTGGGTTTCTGATCACCATCAGCAGCAGGTGGCTTCTTCCGTCCTTCCCCTTTCCCCTCACAGCATTGCACCTACATATGCAAATTAATCATCATCTTTGTTGGCGGTTAATTTGCATATCTCCCTGATTAGCCCATTGGAAGCATAGCAAAGGTATGGTCAATTACCATATTTTTCTATTAGACAGGAGGATTGTCATCAATGAAAAATATATTGTTTTGAATATTATTTAGGAGGGTGCTACAAATAAATTCCTTTTTCTTTAAAAAAACAAAGTATATATAATAAAATATATATATAATCGATTTCAGAGAGGAAGGGGGAGGGAAATTAGAGATATATCAATAATGAGAGAGAATCATTGGTTGGCTGCCTCCTGAATGCCCTCAACCAGGAATTGAACCGTGACCTCCTGGTTCATAGGTTGACGCTCAACCACTGAGCCACACCAGCTGGGTTAGACTAAGCTATGTTAAACATATGAATATTGCTTTAGAGAGATGATTATATTTGAAGTCTTTTTAAGATTTTTCCTATGATAAGCAATTGCTAGTAGATATCTAATCTCATTTACTCTTTATGTTTAGGGTAGTCAATACTTTCAATAACAAGTATTGACATATAACAAATCTATGCTATAATTAACTCTAAGAAATGTAAAATCTATAAGGAGCATCTCAATAAATGGTTTGACAGATTGAAGGTAATAGTCATTAATCTTTGCCTTGAGACTACTGTACTGTTTAATACTGTAATTTGTTAGACATTCTACCAATGCTTTGATTGGGGGACCTGATTCATCCATTTAATCTTGGTTTAGGGAGTAGAATCATCAATTTAATCTTTTTGCTTTATTCTAAATTCAATAAATTTATGGAATATAGAATGATAGTGAGTAACATTAAAAAACTGTTATGGCATGGCCAGCATGGCTCAGTTAGTGATTTTACACATACATACACACATATAAAGATCTTAGAGGTTGTTTGAAAAGTATGTTTGTCTAGCCACTATGCTGTATACCTAAAACTGATACAAAGTGATATTGAAAGTAAACCATAATTGAAAGGTAAAATTAAAACAAGTCTTAAGGCTCAACCATATTGACATATGTTGCTAAATAATATGTAAGTAAAAAAAAATCTTAGTGGTCAATATTGAAATAAGAGAAAAATTGATCTGTATTTATTATCTAGGAATATTCTAATTCCTTTTTATTCTTATAATAAAATATTGACTTAGTGAGATTTTTAAATATTTGTGTTAATTCAACCATATTATTCAGCACTGAGGGCTAGACTAAATGCTGGTGACGTTTTAGCACATCTGGTTTAATAAATTTTAGAATATTACATTTAACTAATTCCTAGAATGCTGAATCCTTGCTCACTCACCAAAAACTTCTCATATTCATTTGCCATTGGAGAGCTTGAAGATGTAAGTGATCCTTAAGTTTATTTTCTGACTGAATACACACACTCAGCTGAGCCTTTTTTTATCTATGAATGGACGTATGACTATATGCTGTTTATACAGTATAAGTTTATTGCACAAGTGCCAACTGAGAAGCACTTTAACGGATGTTATAAATACAATAAACTCACAAAAGTAAAAAAAAATAGATTAGATATGTGTAAAGCTATGATGAATTAATTTGCTGATTGGTGTAAGATAGCATCTTCAACAGGAGATGCATTCACTAGTGATTACTTATCCCTCTATATGAATTAGTTTGAATAGATGATGTGAGTTTGCTCTAGACTCACTGGAGTCTTACCAAAAATACAGCTGCTCTAACGTCTCAAGGGGACAACTGAAACTAAAAAATCAATATGTCACCAGCAGGCTTGTTGTCATAACTGCTTAGTGCAACAGGTTTGTATAAACTGGCGGCCCTCTAGGCAGTGACAACACAGTTAGATGGAAGGACTCACAGGCACAATCTCTGGGGCAGCAAGGCATGCAAATATATAAATGCAGCATCTTAGGGGAGAGGAGGCCAGAGTTCATAGGCACCTTAGCTGGGACATAGTACTGATAACAGATTTTATTTATTTTTTATTTTATTTCATTTTTAACTTTATTTTTATTGTTGACACTATTACAGACAACCCTATTTCCTCATCGTTGCCCACCTCCGCTCAGCCCTCACCCCTCTTCCCTCTGGCCATCACCACACCGTCACAGATACTAAACATAACAAATTCACATGTCTGTAACAATCTTTGAGTTGACAAACTTTGAATTGACTCATGTATTTAAAACTCATCAAAGAGTTGCTAAAGTTTTTACTTTGAGCAATTTTACTTTTGATATGAATTCACTAATGTACAGGTTTTTTTATTTTTAAAAATATTTTTATTGATTTCAGAGAGGAAGGGAGAGGGAGAGAGATAGAAACATCAATGATGAGGGAATCAATGATTGGCCGCCTCCTGCATCCCCCACACTGGGGATGGAGACCGCAACTGAGGCATGTGCCCTGTCGGGGAATTGAACAGTGATCTCTTGATTCATAGGTCAACTTTCAACCGTTGAATCACACTGGCCGGGGATGTACAGGCTTTTTAAAAAGGCAGAGATTATCTTTTACACAATTGATCAAAGAGGGGAAAATGAAAAAAAAAGTACTTGCTTTCCAAATGTCTGAAAACATAAAAATAAATTATGTTTCAGACATCAGGTGATATTCTGCTTCGGAAATAATAGATAAGAGAAAATCCTGAGTTGCAAAATGTTAAATGAGTTGACAGATTTAATTATGAGGATCGTTTTCCTTGCCTCATTCTAAAGATAAATATTATCACGAAGCTGTAATCTTGTGAAAGCCTGCAAGTGAAATGCTTTTATAAAAAGAGAGACTTCAGCTCAACAGTACAATATTTGACTTATACCTTGTGGGAACCAAAGATTTTCTTAGGCTTTTTTTTTAAAAAAGGGAATCTCAGCTGTGTATTTTTTAATTCACACACAGGCCTTAATGTTTATTATTCTCCAGTTCTTTACACAGTTTTCTGATACGGTCAACGTATTATAACAACTCGGTTTGTGATGTGTCATCACAATCTTGTGACCTTTACGCAGAAATTTATGGTGTACATCAAAGCAGTAATAAACACATAAAGAAATCCTTCTACAGGGAAACACAGAACCTTCAATATTCCTGCTGAACATGTGGTTACAGTTTACATCTTGGTTACCTTGCCTCAGCTTCCATGAAAAACAGTGCCACTGTTTGAGAGTGGACTGCTTATGTTCTCGCGTCAGCCTTCCCTCAAGGCTGCAGTTTCTCTCTGCCTGGCCTGACTGTGTAGATGGCTGCAGAATATTTACTGCTCATCTTCACGCAAAATTCTGTAAAACACAGGTTTCATTCACTTCTTTACGATATGAACCATCTCAGTTTTCTTGACTATAAAATATAGAAATCCAAATGGATCATATATTTAAAATAGTTCTCATCTTTTAAGAGAAATCAGTGTATTGAGCATATGTATAAATGTAAAAGTAGGGCTAAGTTTATTTTACTTATAAATTTTTGTGACTATAGAATAAAAATAAGCTTACTGATGGATTAGAATTAAAATTCATAACTAATAAAATTTAAATGAAGAGTGCTAAGTTAACATGAAATATTTTTTTACTGAAATGAAATGTCTGCTTGCAAAATGGCCATGACACTGACTTTAACCCTAGAGATGATGGTACAACCCATTGCAGTACCTTAGTGCCTCACACTTAGTATTGACTCTAAAACACATTTCTTGTAGGAAATAATGACTACCAAGTGAAATTAATGATTATTGCAAATTATGGTTAATTGATGGTATGAGTTAATATTATTGACATTCTGGGTCTTTTTCTCATGATTTAAAGATGTGCTTTGATTCTATGAAGGACTTCAGAGCAGGGAATCATCTAAAGCTACTTTTAAAGCATGTCTTAGGGCAAATTGTGAGCCTTTTATTTTTAAAATATATTTTTATTGATTTCAAAGAGGAAGGGGGAGAGAGAAAGAGAGAGAGAGAAAGAGAGAGAGAGAGAGAGAGAGAGAGAGAGAGAGAGAGAGAGAGAGAGGGAGAGAGAGAGGGAAATGTCGATGATGAGAGAGAATCATTAATTGGCTGCCTCCTGCACGCCCCCAACTGGGGATAGAGCCCACAATCCTGGCATGTGCCTTTGACTGGAATCAAACCCAGGACCATTCGGTCTGCAGGTTCACGATCTGTCCACTGAGCCAAACCAGCTAGAGCTGTGAGCCTTTTTTTATGTGTGCGAAGGGTTGAAAGAATAGCAAGAAGCGTGCATGAGTCATAGGACAAAAACACAAAATGTCATTCCAAAGAGAGGGTAGTGACCTTAGGTCTGAGTATGCAAAATTGAATTGTGGAAGTAAGTGGCCTGTTGTCAAAAGTTCAGACAATGAGGGTAAAAATAATTTTTATGCCGTTGTATTATACAATTATCTTTATTTGATATTCCAAGTGTGTTACCTCTGATTCAATGTGAAACTATCCCAGATCAGGCAGAGTCCAAGGGGGCATGCTAAGATGTGTGCTTTGCCCTCTGAGGCTTGGGACAGAATCGAAATGTCATGGATGCTGGGATGTATTTAGGCAGAATCCAATTTTCCGGTCCCTTTTCTTTTAATTTTGGAAAGAGGCTGTCAATTTGCTTGAATTAACATTTATCAATGTATACACTTCTTATTGCTTGCTAAATACCGAAAGAAGTACCTATAGGGTGTGTTGTGGCACATTAACAAATACTTGAGAGAAAAAATATAAGTATTTCAAAACATGGAAAAATCATTTAAACCAATTTTGGGAGAGAACTTGTTTTCTCCAAGAGTCCGTGGCATGGAATCCTCTTTCTTTTATTTCAGTGTGTTTACTGTCATTCCTTCTGTTACATAAATGAGTTTAAGTGAATGTCGCTTACTGATAGGAGTCTCCTCTCTGGGACTTTTTCTTTTTTTAATTTTCTTATGTGTATACCCATTTTTATGTGGAAACTGTCCAAATTAAACACTTACGTATAAAAGTTTTCCACATAACTCTCACAGAATTCTATTGGATTTCTATATTGTATTATGACTTAGACAAAAAAAAGAAGAAGAAAGAATATATCCAATTTAAACAAGGAAAGAACTCTTGAACTCAGTCATGCATACAAGAAAAATAAATTGTTTGAAGGGAGACATGAGGTAATTCTGACTTCTCAAGGGGGAAGCCAATACTAATCTGGCTCCTAGTATGCCTGCTGGAGATGAAATGTTTCATGGACATTAGTACTGAACAAATCACCAAATGTTCAATGACTCCCTGCTATGAGTCAAAACCTCTATTATTAATATGACTGGATTTTAGCAAATATGTAAATTACAAGACCCACAGTTGACCATGTAAAATACCAGAAAGAAGTGGACTTCCTAAAATTCCAGAATATATTTTGAGGTTTCACTCAATGTTGTACAGTGATTCCAACTTCTTGCTACAGTCCAGCCTCAGAAAATGAAAATGCCAGAAAGTATATTGCATTTCAGGCCATAAAGTGCCTCCCAGAACATCATGACTGTGTTCATAGACATGATTAGCTCAGCTCCTTTTATAAATTGAGGTTGTTTGAGATTTTAGTGGTGCAATCCATACAGTATTGAATCAGTAGTATTTTGGGATCTAGGGGTAATAATCTACTATCATAGGTTATAATGACTAAAGTCAGTTGTGATTGTGGTTCTTTTTCATATGGTTACAGGACATTTGTACTATAAGTATGACCTTCAAAAGAGCACAATCATCTCTTGTGTGCCCAACTGTTTCTATATACTACATTTCCCCCCTTACTGGTACATTTACGTTTTATTTAAATATAACGCATTCCAAAATATTTAGCATTAGAGTAAATCAACAGAATCACACGGGTAGTTTCATGATTTGTTTCTAATAAGCAATATTTGTATCCATCGCCTTTTATGATTCTCAGCAAATTGTCTGTGGCTTGACATTTTTCCCTCACACTGTCTTCATGTTAATGCTCTGGCTGATTAGTGGTGTTTAGCCCTGCTGATTGGTTATCTCCACAAGGAACAATATGAATCTAATTTTCTAACCTTATTTCAACTCATTGCTGCTGCTGCTCATGTGAAGCCAATTGTGAGTGCAGATAATTGTTCCCATGATTCAGGGACAAGCACCACATGTTAGGAGGGGTTTGCTTTTTCCATCCTACAAAAGATAAGCTCTGGCAGAATGTAGCAATGTTAGCATTCAGTTTCCTAATGAATTACATATGCAAAACTCCTTCAAAGGTGCCAAAACTTGTCCATTATTCTTGTAAGTAGTGACTAAAACTCAGACTACATTCAGAGGAAATATCAATCTATTTTCTTGGAAGCTGATGCTCCTATGCTGTGGTTAAAAAAAAAAAAAAAAGAAAGAAAGACTTCATCATAAAGCACCTTTCAAATTTTTCTTATATCTTACAGGTTTTTTTGAAAAAAAAATCTTTATTGTTTAAAGTATTACATATGTACCCTTTTTTCCTCCATGGACCCCTTCTAGCCCATCTCTGCCCCCCATCCCAGGCCTCCGTCACCCTGTTGTCTGTGGCCATGGGTTATGCCTACAAGTTCTTTAGTTGATCTCTTTCTACTCGCCCACTCGCTCACTCCCCACCTTCCCGCTGAGATTCGACAGTCTGTTCCATGCTTCTATGTCTCTGGATCTGTTTTGTTCATTAATTTATTTAGTTCATTAGATTTCATGTGTGAGTGAGATCATGTGATACTTGTCTTTCTCTGACTGGCTTATTTTGCTTAGCATAATACTCTCCAGGTCCCTCCAAGTTTTTGAGTATACTAATTTTGAATATAATATTCAAGATTAGCTAAGAAAATGTAGATAGAGTAATAGTTGAGTTTTCTTCAGAAGAATAATCATATTCTTATTGACTTCTTGGGTAAAATGATTGATAATTTGAGACTATGCATGATATGTGTTTCCTTCCCAAGGCTACAACAACAACAAATCACGTATGAAGTTTTATAGTGAAAGACCATTCTTTATCAGAAAGATCGCTATATTCCCTAATGATCAAGTTAACTTTATTTTTTTAATCATCAAAGTTATACTTCTATAGCATAATAATTATTGAATATTTAGTGCAAGGAGCTTCCTAGAGGATACGCTGATTTATTTCTCATGTTACATGTTCTAATTTTGGATGAGGTTACTGGTTACAAGTGGAGGTAAGAATGAACATTTCAATTGCCTTTGCCCCAAAATACACTGAAAGGCATAGATCTTTTGAAAGATTTCTGTAAATACATAACATGTATTCCTAATATAAGCAGTCACCATGATTTTTAAATATAATAAATCTTCACACCATTTAGTCATTCATTCACTTAATAAATATTATTTAGTACATATTATGTACCAGATACTCCAATCTGAGTACATCATTAAACAGAGCAAATGCTTCTACTTTAGTGGAGTTTAAATTCTTGTTGAAGGAGACAGATAAAATCCTAAAACATGATGAATAAGTAAAATATCAGTATCTTAGTGCTGAGCACTGTAGAAAAGATGGTGTTCTGCAGGGATGGGAAGGCAAGGCTGCAGTACTGAACTGGTGAGGGTAGGCCTCTGAGACTGTGAGATTTGAGCAGAGAGTTGAAGGAGATGAGGGAAAACCAAGGGCATATCTGTGCGAAGAGCATTCTAGACAGAGGAAAGGTCCAAAGCGGTGTGGGAGCCTTCCTGGAACAGTCTAGGAAGAAGGCCAGTGGAGCTGAAATGGAGTGGGTGAGAAATGGAGCAACAGGGGATGAAGTAAAAAAAGGTATTTGGTTGAAGGGAGGATGGGTGGGTGCGGATCTCGTTAGGGAAGTACTAGATTAGCTTCCTACAAAGAGAACTAGAAGTTCTATAAACTAGATAGAGAAGCCTTATAAGTCTTTTGGCCCAAGGTCACTCTGAATTACATTTGACTGTGTGTCCAAACTGATTTTAAATACCAGCTAACCTGTGGTTTTCCTCCTGCTATTCTTACTCCATGTTGGTGTTTGATACTATGATTTTAGCTCAATACATATGTACTTTTTGAATAATTTAGTACATGGCCTGAAACGGGGTTTCACAACATGTTATATGTGTTTGGAATGTGTGTCCCTTTGCCTCCCCTTCTTCCTGTAGCATCATCTTAAAGCACAGTCAGGTGCCTGCCTCTTGCTGCAGCCATATCGCTCTGCCTCTTGCCCTCCTGAACGAAAACAACAACAACCATGAAACACAAGTGTCCCTCTTGCTAAGGCTATTTGATTCCTTGTGCTCTGGAGTCCTACGTCCTTTGTCTATGAGGGGACTTTGTTCCGTCACTTACCACCATCCTTCTCCTGTGTCTTTAACAAATCCTGTTTAAGAGACCATTTCTATGAACACATGCTGAGATGTCTGCCATCATTAAAAAATTCCTTCTTAGATCCGTTTTCTAGCAGTACCTACCTGACTTCTGTTCAGTACAAAACCCTTTGGATGTGTTTCTGTATTTGCTGTCTCCATGTCCTCTGCTCCCCATTACTCTCCTGTGCTCTGCAATTGCAATTCTTAACTTATGGAAGAGGCACCTGACTCTTCACTGCCATGTTAAAATACTTCGAAGTCTTAATCCGGCTTGATCTCTTTATAACATTTGACCCTATAGGCCACTTTCCTCCTTGAAAATATTATTTTCATTAGCTTTAATGGCGATATTCTTTCAAGTCATTTTCTTCCTCTTTGGTAACTTCTTTATAATCTTTTCAAGTTCTTTCTTTTGTACCTACTCCATAAATATCAGTGCCCATAGGGTTACACTCCACACTCTGGGCAGTCTTACCCCCTGGCATGGCTTCCATGCCCATCTTCATGCTATGATCCTTATCAGAAGTTTCTCCAATTGAGATGTCCCCGTACCCAATGTTCTCATATATAACGATGTGCTAGATATCAATATGAAAATCCATATCCCATAGGCATCTTCAAACTCAACTTGTCTAACTCTGAACACCACCTACTCTTTCTCTTCTCCCAAACTCCTTTTTCTTCCTTGTCCTTTACCTAGTAAAGGGCAGCCTTATATACCCCAGTGCCCAAGCCTGGAACTTGAGCACTATTTTTTTAATTTGAAGAGTGGTTTTGGATTCACAGCACAATTGAAAGTAAAGTACAGAGATTTACCTTATACTTCCTGCCATTACACATGCATAACCTCCCCCACTAGAGTGGTACATTTATTACAGCTGATGAACCTACACTGATACATCATTAACACCCAGAGTTCATAATTGACATTAGGGTTCACTCTTGATAATGTATATTCAGTGGGTTTGGACAAATGTATAATGACATATACTCATCACTGGAATTGCACACAAAATACTTTCCCTGATGGGTACCATTCTTTAGTCTTTTCACCCCCTGCCCTATACGATAATTACTTTTGTCTTTTGTAGCGTACAACATAAAATTTTCTAAATTACTTCAGTGTCCCAATGCCAGTTTTTAAAAAATATATTCATTTGCATTCTACAGAACTTGTAACAAATACAATAAATTCCATTGTGAACATAAAATTAACATTAATGGAAGAGGTTCTGATCATAAAGAGTTACTATATTTGAATGAAGAACATAAATTTTAAACTTGTGATTACAAAAACTCTAACCAAAGGTGTGATTTAGGTTGAAAGAAAAAAATTCTACCCTTAGTGGGACTTCATTAAATTGAACCTATTGAGAGGAATTTTGCCTTCTTTCAGTCTTATTGCTTCGAACTATACTATATCCAATCCAACACATCATAAATTATCTCTTACATTTTAAAATTTTCAAAGTTAATTTGGGGAAGTGTTAAAAATACAAAGTACTTTTTGCAATCAATTTTCTTATCAATGTATAAAAAAAGACTACATGGGAAAATATACCTAGATTATATAATCACTAAAACTGTGTAAAGATGGAATTTAATTTTGAAAGCAAAGGAAAACAACAGGGTGAATGTATTTTTTTTTTTTGTAATTCTACCTGTCAATTAATAAATGTATTTAAAGAGAAATGTAGTTAAAATACTGTTTGAAACGTCAGTGGCCATTATCACCAAATGGCAAGAAGACATTGAGACAAGATTAGGTAAGGGAGTATATGCTGATTAAAATCACACTTGAATCTACAGAGGGATTTAAAATATAATAATGTTTCAATATAGAGTGTTTCTGCTGAAGTAAAAGAACTTTATGTTACAGAGAGCTTGATAGTTGGAGGACAACGAGGCAAAATGTTCCAAATTTGAAGAATTAAGTAGGGCGTGATTAACAAATGCCATACTGGAAATACATAATAAATTAGGAAACATGTTGTAAATGCACATGTTTTCATTAAAGGTGACTTATGCATGTCTCCTGTGGTATTACGATTTAAAATTTGATCAGGCATATGATCAATATATACCCATAATTTTGCCATGATCTCTTTCCAAATATAACTCTAACTGCTTCAGACTTTAGAAGGTTGGCTCAGAAACAAACTGTGTAGCATGTCAGAAAAGTAATCTCCACCACTTACAGCTAGCTATGTGGCCATCTAACGTGACAGATGGCGCCCTGCCTGTCCTCGGCAGCTTGTGGGACAAAGCTGAATGTCAACACCACTGGGATGTAATCATTGCAGTCTCTTGGGTCCAGTTTGGCGGGATGCTGGAAGCAATTCCCTAGGCACTGCTGGGAGCAATGCAATGATGGAAGGAGTAAAGGAAGCTCTTTGAGACCAGCAGCATTTTCATCTTACTGACAAGTATTTTCACACTGCTTAAGAATAAGTATTTTGCATGTGACAGGTCCAGTTGACAAAGAATTGAAAAATTTGTGGGACTTTCAGTGTGGCCTAACATATATTATCAAAGCCTTTCATTTATATTGCTTAAGGAGCTATTCAGTGATCATAATTTGGGACATAAAATGTAGGTCACCACCAAAACCCATTTAATCTTTTTAAAATATATATTTTTATTGATTTTAGAGAGGAAGGCAGAGGGGGAGAGAGAGAGATAGAAACATCAATGATGAGAGAGAGAATCATTGATTTGCTGTCTCCTGCACACCCACTACTGGGGATCCAGCCTACAACCCAGGCATGTGCCCTGAGTGGGAATCGAGCCATGACCTGATTCATAGGTTGACTCTCAACCACTGAGCCATGCTGGCTGGGCCAGAGCACGGTGAACATTTTAATAGGAGCATCTATTCTTTCCCCTTAAAATCTCTTTTTCACACAACTGGTTGTCTTTTAAAAGCATATGTGAGAATATGTTACCACGATTCAAAGATTTCCGATTTAATTGGGAATCAAAAACAAATGCTACATAGGCCAATGAGTCCCTCTTAGAGGTCTCACACATAGGACATGTCTGTGAGGTGGGGAAGGTGACTTTAATAAGCGAAACAGGCCAGGATGCCTGCAAAGGGTAGGGCTTCCCCTTTGAAAAAGCAGTAAGGAGTGGTGGAGGCTGTGGCTCCCTCTGGTGCAATGCAGTGCTACTTAGCTCTCGTTGCCCTACTTAGAAGTAGCTCTACCAGTGTTCTGATCTGTTTAAGAGAATCCAGATTTCTATGTGAAATCCTCATTTCAAAATATTTGGTTCGATAGGAATAGAGGGGAAGAAGCACTGTGCAGACAAAACTACATCTGCAAGACAGATGTCCAGATCAGAACCACAGACCGCTAGTGCATGACCTCTGCCCTGCTCAGCCTGGCTCTGCCTGCTCTGCAGCCACAGTTCGTGCTACTTTTTCCCTTGCTCACCACACTCTCACCACATTGGCCTCATTTCAGGTTCTCAAATGTTTTAGCTCTTCCATACTCTGGGTCCTTTGTGCTTCTTGTTTTCCATGCTTACAGTTGTTTGGGGTTCTTCAAACCTCAGCTCAGCTTTCACTTCCTTAGAGTGGTATTTCCTGACCCTTATCTAAAATCACTACCCCATCCTTTGCCCTTTGCTTTCTTCCCTTATTCCAGTGGTTCTCAAAGTGTGTGTAGAGATCACTGAGGTCCCCAGCGTCCTCGCCAGGAGCTCCATCAGGTCAAGACTGGTTTCCATATAGTAGTAAGATGTAGATTTTTTTCTCTCATTCTTTTTTTTTTAATTTTTTTCTTTATTGATTAAGGTATTACATATGTGTAATCCCCCCATTGTCTCCCCTCCCACCCCCACTCATGCCCTCACCCCCCTGGTGTCTGTGTCCATTGGTTAGGCTTATATGCCTGCATGCAAGTCCTTTGGTTGATCTCTCCCTCTTACCCCCACCTTCCCCTACCTTCCCTCTGAGGTTTAAGGTCTGATCGATGCTTCTCTGTCTCTGGATCTGTTTTTGTTCATCAGTTTATGTTGTTCATTATATTCCACAAATGAGTGAGATCATGTGATATTTATCTTTCTCTGACTTTTATGACTGTATAGTGGAGTTTTCTAGAAGCTATATTACAGGTGATATTGCAATAGACTGAATCCTGAAGTAGATACGGACATTCAGCTCTCCTCTGTGAAGCCAAACATTAGAGAGATCTGAAAAAATGTAAAACACTTCCACTCCGCTCACTAAATTTTTGCTTTGAAAATATAGTTATTTTCATAAAATCATATTACTTATATAGTGTGTGTGTTGTGGTTGTTAGTACATTTACACATATTTGAATTTTTTTCAGTTTTAACTTCTATTATTGTAAGTATCTACAAAAAGAGACCTAACACTAATTTTTTGAGCTACATAATTTCTAAGAGTGCAAAAGAATGTTGAGACCAAAAATTATATATATATATATAAGTATATACACACACACACACACACACACACACACTAAAATTATCTCTGATTTCTTTCTTTTACTAAAATGTAAGTACTGTGTGGACAGGGAAGGACTTTGTTGTATTCACCACCACTTCAGCACCCTTTGGCACCAAGAACAGTGCCTGAAACATAATAGTCACTCAGTAAACATCTGTAGACTAAGCGCATTAATAAATGAGCATATAAACCATCTGAATGAGAGTTGTATTTAGAAGAATAAGTGTGAGCAAGCTCTGTAGGGACCTTTGCATATAAGGCAGTGACTGTGAAACTGATCATGCAGTTCATGCGGAAAAATTAAATGTCTTCAAATGAGGAAGTAACCGTTAAAGTGGTGTATTAGAAAGTATTTTATAGTCCAAGTTACATAAAATAAAATATTTATTTTTTTTCTTTTTTTCCTCACATCTTTTAACTCTTCATCCTCCTCCTCCCTCTGACTTTGAGTGGAGCTTCTGAAACTTTTGTGCATTCCTTACAGCTATAAGTTCATATGTGCTAATGAATGCATCACATCAACTTAAATGGAACACTGACAGCAAACACGATTTAGTTCATTAGTAAGGCACGACAAATTTACATCCAGAAATCATGTTGACTTTTATAGAGGAGCATAAATTAACAGTGGCCAGTGTTAAAGCCTGAACTCGCTCAGGAAAAATATACATACTCCTTTAAGGCAAGCAGTTCCTATAAAGCAAGGAGGTGTGGCGTCTGTGGTGTGATTTGAAGGACTCAGGGGCGGAGGAGGGGGGGGGTGTCTTTCTTCTTCCCACCCAGAGGGCACAAGTGCCTATCGCTACCTTCAGAAAAACTTTCTTTAAACTCTCTCTGTTGTACTCTTTTAAAATACAAATCCCATAGAGAACTTAAGAATGTGGGCTCTGGTACCAAACTCCCGTGTTTCATTCTGGCTCCGTGTTATCTTAGCTGCATTATCTCAGGAAACTCGTTGAAGATCTCTGTGCTTCAGTTTCTGCATTCATAAAATAGAAATTGCTATAGAGTTGTGAGAATTAACATGTAAAATAAGTGGAAAAGGCCCTGACACATGGTGTATCCTCTGGCAGTATCATGTTTATTATTATGGCATAGTGGGTAGCATAGGAGGCTGGGTGTCCAGGAAGACAAGAATCCTGACGAGGTAATTTAGCGTGTCAACCTCTGATTTTCTAATCTAAAAATAAGAAAAGTCTGGCTTTAGTTCAGTTAAAAGAGAGAAAATCTATTTAACACATTAATGTGCTGAATGAAAGGAATAAAGAATTGCTTTTCAAAATTTAAGTGGCCCTTGGTCTCAAGAAGTTTACAGTCTAACGGGGGAAATAACTGATATAATGTAAACTCTGCAGACCACTTTAATGGAGGCAACGGCAAGGTGCTGTGGAACCATGGAAGAGGAAGATGGTGACTTTGATTAGTGGCACCAGACAAGACACGAAAGAGAAAGGGGCTTGCAAGATGGCCTTCGGTCACTTTAGAAAGGTGATGTCATGCTACCAGGTGGGACAAGCTCATTCCTGGTGGAGAAAGAAGCACTGATGGAGCCTGTTTCTATAGTGAGGAGTGCACAGTACTTAATGCTCAATAAGAGATGGCATAGTAGAAACTAAATATGGGATAAAGAGATCAGAACACCACGGAGAACTCTGTGTTACAGGCTAACGTTTTACTTTGCAAGAAAGAGAGACAACCCTGGCCAGCGTGGCTCAGTTGGTTGAGCATGGCCCCATGCCCCAAGAGGTCGCTCCTTTGGTTCCCAGTCAGAACACATGGCTAGGTTGCAGGCTCCATCCCCAGTAGGAGGCATGCAAGAGGCAGTGAATGGATGTTTCTCTCCCTCTCCTTCCCTCTCTCCCTAAAAAATCAATAAAAACATATTAAACAAAGAGAGATTTGAAAATTTTTTTAGCATTAGAGTTTCTGATTATTTGTTATCATCTATTCTATAAGAAAATAAACTTTGGTAACAAGGCAAAGGAAGATTGGTAAGAAAGAAGCCGGGAAGGAGAGGTATCTTAAATTAGAGCTAGAGATGAGAATTAGAACACATAGGGCACTAAAGCCTTTTTTGTTTGAGGAATGAGGGACTCGGGGCCAAGGACGATAGCGAATTCTGAATTCCAGACACTGATAAGATGCTATTAAATGAATGGTGTTCTCAGGAAAAGGAGATACTGGTTTGGGGAAGCAGATAATACATTGAGCAATAAATCCTATGATTCTCAATACTAACAGGAGGAAAGCATATTAATCAAAAACGTAGTGCTCATGACTCCTCTGATTCACTTTCCTCCTGCCACAGTGCCTGGCACGGAGAACATCAGTCAGTAAAATTCAACCCTGGTGTGGGGTCTGGAAAGGAGAGGGAGAAGATTATGGAAATGGGAGTGAGGCTGTGTAGATAAACATCACCCACTGCACATTTTTACTTCTTTGAGAGTTTTTATGAGGCTATAAATATTAAAAGTAACACAGAAAATTTGTGCTTTTAACATTTAAGAATGCACCTATGGAATAGACTACAAAATCTGAATAAGTAGGTTTATATATCAAGCAATCTCTGCTAGTCTTGTAATGAGACGCTAATTTTCTTTGCTGCCGAAATACTTTTATTATCACTTTGTTAGCTAATTATAGTTAATTGTGAATGTTAAATTCACAATTAATGTTCCAAATCTGTGTATGAGGGGGAGAGGGGTCATGCTAGTTCATTCATTCAAGTTATTAAAAGTTGTACTCAGTGTAATATCAGGATTTTATATAAAAATACCCTTTTGAAAAACCTCCACTGCTCTCATTGTAGTTAAAATTGTACTTACTCAGAATTCATTCCATTAATATACACAAGGCATTTTATGATCTAAATATACATTCAACATGAGTTTGAGGAATAGTAAATAATCTTCTCTGATCTAATTTTAAATGTGTCCTTTAATGTTACAATACAGCTTTTGTGTTAACAAAGCAAGTTTAAAATGCATGTAATCTGGGCAATTGCTGATTTACAGATAACTTGTTTTTCAAATGTTGTTGGTTGTTTGCCCCAGTTCCTTTTATGACACTTGGTATAGCCACAGTAGCAGGCTAGTGAATCACACTGACACTCACTGGAATCCTGCACTCTGCTACTTGTGGAGTTTCTCCCAATGTTTTGACATACATCATCATATAAATTTCATGAATAATCTTTGCTTCCAGAGAAAGGAAAGTATATCGTCATTAGCTGGTTACAAATATATTACTAATGAATATGTATATTAATAACGAAAGTCTTATTTTTAAATACAAGTGTGGGACCTAGAAAAGGAAGGGGCAGTTGCTGTTTCTGGTGCTGCCTCAAATCTGCTATTTGTTTTGTCTTCCCTGGAAGAGAGAAGTGCAGCACTCTATTCTGCAAGCCACAGATTGCCGCCTCCGGGTCACATTGACCTACAGACATGTATAGCTTTAAAAAAATGTAAGATTTAGAAATTCATGTCTTAAGATTAAGAATCATTTCAATATTCAAGTGATGAAAAGAACTAGTTACTATGTGGTGTAGGGTAGTATCAAATGCAGAAGAAAGGGCATGGTGAGAGCTGGGGACACAATGAGAAGGAATGAAAGATGTTGATTCAGGGTGTCCGGGAAATCACAACACCTTTATCAGCAGAAGGCAAACAAGGCAAAGAGCAGGTTTGAAGTTAAGATAATGGGTTCTGATCAACACATACTGAGTTGAAATTACACCTAGAAAATCAGAAAGAGATATTTAGTAGGCATTTCAGAAAATGACATTTTTATAGCTCAGGAGAGAAGTAGAATCTAGAGTGGTAGATTTAAGAACCATCTACGTCTATATGAATGTATGGGGATAAAAATTATCTCATCTGGTTAAAGATTTTGGAGGCTATAATGTATTAGTGGTGGTTTTTGTTTTTCTTTATTATTATTTTTAATCGCTTACATTATATCCAGTCTCTCTTGATATTTTCTCTAATCACTAGATAATTGAAGATTACTTCAGTAACAACATAATAACCTTTGCAGCATTAAAGTAAACATTGAATAACAACTCCATAGGGGCATGGTGTTTAATTCAACATTGTATTCTCAAAGCCTAGTGCTTGGCAAGTAATATGCACTCAAGATTATTCTTTGAAAGAATGAATATTATTATTTCTGAATAACTGAATAATAGTAACAGATTTTTGAATTTTGAGATCATCTCACTAAGGGCTTTGAGCATTTAAAGTTATAACTATTTTATTTGTGTGAACAGAGCTGAATTCTGGCTCAGTATATATTTGACTTGATATAGCAGCACAAATACTACAAATACTTTTTTTAAATGTGAAGTGACCATAAAATGCAGTAACTCCTTAAATTTAGGTATTTTATTGGCTATTCAAAGCAAGCCTATAATATTAAAAACCATTGCAAGTAAATATGTGTCATCGTGCTATTCAGTGACAAGTTTAGTTGTAAATTACATTATCACAAGTGACCGCATTTTTCTAATATATTTACACAACGTTTTCAGAACTAACTGATATCTGGAAGCAATATCCTTTGGAAATGTATATGTAGCAATATAAATATAGATAATTTTTTAAGGATAGACATTCCTATTGCTTAGGGACAGTAGATAGATGAATAGATTTAAAAATCAAAGTTTTCCTGAATATAATAAAAAATAACTTTTTTAATGTTCCCCATAGTCATAATATATAGTACCGTTGTCAGAAAATAAAATGGCAAAGGAATGCTTATATTGGTATGCGCTCATTTTCTTGTGTTTTGTCAACTGGATAAAGGTCTTTGTTAATTAAGTGAAAATCCATATTATTCCATTCCAATGCCTTTGATTTAAAGTCACCCATAAAACTATGTCAACATTTCTGACACTAAATAAACAAACATCAATTAAAGAAGAAATGCAAAAGTATGCTTCCCAGGTGCCTAGGGGAGGAAAAGCACCAACCAAGCAGCGGGTCTCCCCAAACAGAATGTTTCACGCCCAGCAACACGCGCCTTCGTGGTATTCTGTGCAAAGAACCAAGCAAGCAAGCAAAGGTTTGTGTGGGTGGCCGCCTACTCACTGTTTATCCCTGTGATTGAATGTGCTTGCCAGCTCTGTTGCTGCCACTGCTGGAAGAATAATGACCATGGGCCCTTGACCTCTGCAGCTTTGGATCTCAAACCCCCATTCTGGGTTTCTGTCCATTAATCTTACCTGTTGCTCCCTGACTGAGATTATTTTAACACGACCAAGTGGAAACAGAATAATGCCACTGTAGCAACCACGTTGTTGGGCAGAGCTCAGGCTGTCTATAGGTTTTGCTGTGTTCAGATGGTTTTCTTGGCCATGTGCAACGGTATTGCATGGGGCACAGTTAGACTTACTGTACGTCCGAGCTCATGTGGGCAGAAACACGATGGTGTTTCACTCTGAAAAGCAGCAATAATACAAATGGAAAAGTATCTTGGGGAAGTCATAAGGGTGTTCATACAGTCCCAAAATCTTAATGAAGAAAGCAGAAAATAGTTGACTGTCAGGAAAGATTCATAATCTTTTTTTAAGATTTTTCATTTATTATTTTTATTGATTTTAGAGAGAAAGGGAGAGGGAGAGAGAGAGATAGCAACATCACACTGGAGATAGAGCCTGCAATCCAGGCATGTACCCTGACTGAGAATTGAACCATGACCTCCTGGTTCTTAGGTAGACACTCAAGCACAGCCATGCTGGCTGGGCTCATAATCTTTTTAAAAACTTACTATTATAAACTTAAGTTGCTGGACCATAGTCCTAATTTTAACTTTATTCAGTAAGAACTACACATTAATTAATTTCTCCTGGGAAATAGTATTATTGCTGAATGGAATGTGGCATAAAAGCACTAGTCTATACGCCTTTACTAGGTATACATTTAACCACCAGATTATTTCATAGGAAGTCAGGCTTATTTGGATAAAAACTGGTAGGTGTTATATACGCGGACTTTTATATTTTCTACCTCTTCATTAAAATGTTGTTTCTCAAATTTAAATGAGTTTGTAGCTCAAATCGATGAGCCATTCTTGAAAGCAGATTATTTAAAAAATAGTTTGACAGATTACAAAAGAACTCCTAAAGCACAACATATGTGACAGGTGTTGAAGATTTTGAAGTTTCAGTTCAGAATCATTTTCTGTATCAGCCACTGAGCTGGAAGCCAAGCTCTCATCACCAAATAAGGCCTCATGCCTCGTCTCAGAGAGGAGTTTACCAGCCAGTGGAACCAAGAGACTGTCAACATACTGTGGCAATAGTAGGGTGTTGAGTTTCAAAACGTGTGCCCCTGTATAATTGTTAACATGGAAACACACACACACCTAAAATCATATCAACTGTAAATCAGATTTAAATCTCCCTCCTGCTTCTTTGTTTTCAACATATGAGATTCAGTTCATGCAGTCATTTAGCCATGATTGAGAGGACTCGTTGGTACCCTGACTTAGGCCCTTTAAGCATGTGTGAGCTTACTGAACCCAACTGAGGCTTGATGTAAATCTCTAGGATTAACTTGGAAATCATAGAGCAGAATATCAGGTGTCCTTCCTGGGAGTATGCTGGGTGTTTTTCCAAAACACCCAAAACTCTAAGCTAGGCATACCATGACTTAGCAATATACTTGTTATAAGCAGCAAAGGAAATGATTCCTGTGGTTAAAGGGGGGGAAGTATGTGGAAACTGTTATAGTGCTTCCTCTATATAGTTAAAATAAATGTTCTTCCTTTCACATACAAAAAAAAAATGGGGAATTTTCTTGAGTTTTCACCACTGTTTTTTTTTTAATATATTTTATTGATTTTTTACAGAGAGGAAGGGAGAGGGATAGAGAGTTAGAAACATCGATGAGTAAGAAACATCAATTCAGCTGCCTCTTGCACACACCCTCCTGGGGATGTGCCCGCAACCAAGGTACATGCCCTTGACTGGAATCGAACCTGGGGCCCTTCAGCCCGCAGGCCAACGCTCTATCCACTGAGCCAAACCGGTTAGGGCTTCACCACTGTTTATTTCTCTTGGAGTGAACTAAAATATACCCAATGCCTGTTTTAGGAGGGACTTTTAGGCAGAAATTTTAAATGATGAAAAATAAAAAGAGAAAAAAGCCTGAACAGTCAAAATTTCTTTTAAAGTCTGAGTGTTACAGTGAAGGGGACAAATAATGTAGCTCTAAGTAAGGAGTCCAAACTTCATCCTGTGCAGATAACCATTCAGTTCTGCAGGTTTAGGGTTCAGTTATGTTTAAGTTCAAGTTGGAGGGGAAAGATTTGTTTCCTCCCCAAACTAAGGCTCCTAAAATAAATGGAAAAAGGCAATGGAGAGTTACCTCTAACTCATACTTGCTCTATTTAAAACTGGACCCAGTCTGGGCTAGAATGCATTTGATCTAATTAAACATTCCAGAGCTGTGTGAGAGGATGTAAAAAGGATGGTCTCTGATCAACACTTAGCAGCTTTATGAATTTGGACAACTCAACCTGATATAATTGAGCCTTCTTTTTTCTATTTATCTCAAGCATTTTTAAAATTTTCCATTCATTTTATGCACTCTCGGTGTGTGTGATTTGTAAATATAAATATTTTTCCCATAATTTGTGTTATTTAATGTTTTCCTCGTCTGTGAAAATGGGGACTGGAATTCTTTCCTTAAAAATCCCATGGTATTATGAATTCACAACATAAAGCTCTAATCTCCAACCATCTTAGGATAGTTGCTCTAGTTTGCCGTACATTGTTCATAGAGGTTTTTTGGCATAGGATATAACTGTGCATCTATAACTGAACATCTTCTTCTGAGGTCCAGTGTAGGGTCATCAATTAAACAAGGTGGAGCCCTACAGGCAAATGTCTTTGCTCCTTGAGGTGTAGATCACTGGGTCTCAAACCTGCTGGAGCGTCAGTATTGTCTGGAAGACTTATTTAAAGTATACATCTTGAGCCCCACCCAAAGAAACTGTGGGGTCCAGGATACATAATCTTGTAAGACTCACCTGAAAGCCTTTCTCGTATACAGAGAGATTTGGGAGCTTATACCAGCTAGGATAGCAAATGCCTAATAGTATTTTTAATGTGTCAATGCTTTGTGTTTGAGTCATTTAGGTGTATTAAAAAGTAAGGTGAGCCCTGGCTGGTTTGGCTCACTGGATAAAGTGTCAGCCTGCGGACTGAAGGGTCCCAGGTTCAATTCCGGTCAAGGGCATGTACCTCGGTTACGGGCACATCCCCAGTGGGGAGTGTGCAGGAGGCAGCTGATCGATGCTTCTCTCTCATCGATGTTTCTAACTATCCCTCTCCCTTCCTCTCTGTAAAAAAAAATATATATATGTATATATATATATATATCAATAAAATATATTAAAAAAAATAAGTCAGGTGAAATTAAAGCAACATCTTAGGTAACACAACAAAAGTCCACACATCAGAGTTCAATGTCTGCATGGTCTGCAGTTACAAAAGTGTTAGAGGAGAAGGAAAAATTATCCAGCTGTTTGAGTCACTTTCCTGCTTTGTGAATATAGAATATCTTTGGTCATATTTAGAAACATCAAACTTAATAATAAGCTATTAACGACATGCAACTAAGACACGTAACATTTAACTGGTAAAAATGTTTATGCTGGTTAAAATCCGACTTGCTTAGTTAGCAAATAATTTTTGGTTCATGTACATGTTTTTCATGCTAACTCTAAGCTGTAACTGGTCTGATTAAAATATTTTCCTCTATATTACTGTCAAGTGGTCATGGGTCTAGAGCAGTGATGGCGAACCTTTTGAGCTCGGCGTGTCAGCATTTTGAAAAACCCTAACTTAACTCCGGTGCCGTGTCACATATATAAATTTTTTGATATTTGCAATCATAGTAAAACAAAGACTTATATTTTTGATATTTATTTTGTATATTTAAATGCCATTTAACAAAGAAAAATCAACCAAAAAAATGAGTTCGCGTGTCACCTCTGACACGCATGTCATAGGTTCACCATCACTGGTCTAGAGAAAGGCAAGAACTGGCCAGCTATCAAATATATTTTTGATATATTTAAATTCTCTTAATACATGATTTTATTTTTTATGACATATTCTTGGATGGAGAGACAACCCTTTGTATCAATCAGGTTTTTTTTTATTTTCACATATCTTTTAAACCAAAATTTTGTATACCATAAACAAATATTTTACCTAGTGATAAGCAATTCTGATATGTCCTAGCTGATTTAGCTATGAATCTTGACATTTAGCTATTTCTCTCTCTCTCTCTCTCTCTCTCTCTCTCTCTCCTTCCCTCCCTCCCTCCCTCCCTCTCTCCCTCCATCTCTCTTGTTTTGGTGTTTCATGCCTTTTCCTTCCCCTTTAACTTCTGAACATTTATGAGATTTTTATTTTATTGAGTAATTTATTGGTTTTGAAAATATGACTCAAAAGCATGTCCTGAAAATTTGAATCTCATTCCATAAAGGACCGCCCCTCCCCTCCCCCCCCCCCCTTTCACTGACATTAAAGCTTGCACCATTTGAAGCATTTATTTATTCTTGGAAGTCAGAAATTTGACTCTAATTCAAGGAAAACATATACATATGTAAGAAGACAAAAAGAAAAAAATTGATTAAATTCAGGAATTAATTTAATGAAAGGCATAGATGGAGGTGAAGAGAGACTTTTTTTCTTTCTTTCTTTTTTTAACATATATTGATGATAAAATTTTTGAGGTTAGGGCCTCAATGACTACTTCTCCTGAGCCATTATCCAGTGGCATGTGGTTGTTAGAATGAAATAAAAGGGAGGAAGAGGTGAGGAAGGGGAGGACGGGGCTAATGTTGGTTTTTGCTTCAAGCTCAATCTCAAGGGCTGTAATTTTCATTCCAAAGTATAGGGGAGGCAAATGGGGTGACCATTTAGGTTACTAACACCTTGAATTTCTGCTACACTTGATGCCTTGGCAGGGCAGAGTATCCTCTTGTTCTTTCCATTAAGGACCATGAGCCCACATTAATCATCTGGTCCGTTTTCTTTTCAGTTCTAGCTCCTTCAGCAGTACAGATGAATGAGTAAGTGAATGAGTTCTCCCCAGTAACACAAGTGTCAGTAAGATAATGAGACACTATTTATAACACTTTTCCCCAGAAAATAATTTCTATCCACAGTGCTTCTTTGGTTATTAATCCTTAAACTCTAAGCCTGAAGTACATAGTTTGTATCGGCATGATTTCCTTTCCTGACCTAGTTTTTCGCACCATTGCAGCGTTTTGTGTCCTTGGAAAATCCCTGGTGGGGGTGGCACTGTTACTTTGAAAGCAGGGCAGCATGGCGGTGCCACCCTCCCCCTGCTCTTGCTAATCCTGTTCTTTCCAGATGACAGTTTTGTTAGTTTACGGTTAATTCCTATTCATGCTACCTTTTTGTTTGAGTGTGGGTGTGTTATTATGTATCAGAAGTAGACATACCCAACTGGCATGGCCTCAGTGGTTGAGCATTGACCTATGAACCCGGGATCGCGGTTCTATTTCTGAACAGGGCACATGGCCAGGCTGCAGGCTTCGTCCCCAGTGTGGAGCGTGCAGGAGGCAGCCAGTCCATGATTCTGTCTCACCCTTGAGTTTCTATCTCTCTCTCTGTCTCTCTTCCTTTTTCTGAAATCAATAAAAATATATGTTTTAAAAAGTAGACATGCTTCTAAATGGACAGAAAACAGCAAATGTCCAGAATTGCAGCCTTAAAGGGGGAATCTTTTAAGTGCAGATTACCTGTCAAATCCATGAAACTGGAAGAACAGTGAGTTTTCAGCTGCATATTCAGAGAGCCCTTCAAGAAATAATAACAGTTTTTAAACTCTAAAAGTTGGTAAACAGTATTTAATTAAAATTCCTTTGCTAATTTATGTAAGACTATTATTAACTATGTTATCTGAATACATTGAATCAAAATATCTCCTCACACACAACCCCTGTTTAAGAAGCAAGAAATAACATCATAAAAGCTTATCTTTTATATAAATACATGATAACAAGACGGCTAAATATGTGCCAAGTCTAGTTACAACATAACATGTGTGATTGAGAAAAGTTTATTTTTTAAAAGATCTTCATCGTGAAATGACATGTAAACGTGGGGTGGGAGGAGGAGTTATCTCCCCAGCTCAAAAGGCGCTTCTGCAACTGCATATTTCAAAGAAAGTAAACTGTTAGCATTATAACCTCCTCTTGTAGCTCTCAGGTCCCTTGAGTTTTCATCCTGTTGATTCTACCATAGTCATCCAGGCCTGTGATTAAGATCAAAGACTCTGGAGTCAGACTCCCCAGGGAGCCAGGCCTGATTCTGCCACTTAGTAGATGCTGCGAATGTGGGCATGTTATTTAAACATCTCTGCCACAGTTTTCTCAACTGTATAAAGATAAAAATAATTCTCCTATGTATGGTAGCCGTCCATCTGAGTTTGCCAAGGACAGTCCCCATTTATGCCAGTTGTTCTGAAGTAACTATTACTAGCTCCCTTTTTCACACTCAAAAATGGGCCATTTTAGGTAATAAATTATAGAGTCTCCTTTCTAATATGACTTTTATGAAGATTAGATCAACTGATCCATAATTATATAAAGAAATGTTACTTACCAATATAAGATTATTATATTTCTTATCTATAATCGTTCCAATTAAAGAAACAAGAATAGACAGAAAAGTCTAAAACACATGCCCTGTGCAGTAACCCAATGGCCAGGGGGGTAGCATGGGCATCCTGAATGCGCTCAAAATGTGTTTCCAAAAATCTGGTTGTGTCTTGTCCTATATCTAAATGTCAACAATGTTGTTCTAACAGAGGGTCCACATTTCAAAAATTTCAAACCACTAGAATGAGAAAATGCAAAAATAGAAAATAATGTTGGTAGAAAACACATGTGGATGTTAGTCTTGGTCTTCCAAGCAGATATTATTTTTGGCAAATAATAGGTTATGTATTAGCCATAATGTAACTGGGTTTAATTGTTGGGTAAACATCCTCTCCATAAAACTATAAAGAGCACAGATGACCACCAGTGAATATAATGAATACTCAGCTGATAAGCATCAGTCCACCTATATTGAAATTAAAATATTAATTTAAACTCTTTTTCACCTTAGTCACCTCAGACCTACCCAAGGAGCTTGGTATCACCCAAGATCTAACAACTCAGAGGTTCCTTTCGGGCCCAGCAGTGGGACATTAGTACTCACTCCAGTTGAAGGCTGTGACCTTTCTAATGGGAGGAACCTGAGATGTTCATTTAATAGCCCCCTAAGTGGGTGGCATGGGAAGATTGTTTGAAAACATGATCAGTTAAAGGAGCAGTAAGTCTAAGCTCACCATGTCAATTCATAAGCTCCTTCTCATGCACGTTCATGTAGAATCCATTCTACAGTTCACTTCAAGCAAAGAAGGACAGATGGGAACCGTTGGAAAGGCTTTCTGTCATTTTCTTTGATAACTTTTTTGGGAGAGCATATGACTTTTCAGAATTAAAAGAATATATATATATATATATATATATATATATATATTTATTTATTTATTTATTTATTTTATCAATAACCTCACTTAAAACATGTAACCCTATGTTTCAGGATCATTTTGATGTTTAATTTATAATCATACTATGTTAGAGCAAAATCATTTTTATTTGATAATCTGAGTTCTTATTATGGAAATTGTGACAATGAAATTATTTTATTTTCTTTCAAAGAATATCAAAACAGAATCTCCTTTTCTTTTGAAGAGATTTGTGAATAACAAGTGACACTAGCAACTGCTCCAAGGGGATAGACATGCATTTCAAACCGGTGACCTTGATAAGGTCAGGGATTAAGCTGCAAGTGTTACAATAATGCCGCAATAGTGGGAGGCACAGGCTTACCAGAGTATCCAGGGGTGGGCAAACTTTTTGACTTAAGAACCCCACAATGGGTTCTTAAACTGGACCGGAGGGGCGGAACAAAAGCATGGATGGAGTGTTTGTGTGAACTAATATAAATTCAAAGTAAACATCATTACATAAAAGGGTACGGTCTTTTTTTTTTTTTTTTAGTTTTATTCATTTCAGACGGGCCGGATCCGGCCCGAGGGTCGTAGTTTGCCCACAGCTGACTAGACTCTATAGGAATTGTTCCCAGAGACCCAGCTGGGAAATAGAATGCAGGGTTCTTCTGCTTCCAGCAAATTGTGTCTGCATCTTGCGTTAGTGCTTCATCTCCAGCAACACTCTGCCAGTCTGTCTGCATCAGCAGCATGAGTATTGCTAGTTATTGTTAATAATTTTCACCTTTGAATCATATTTTTATCATATTAAAATTAATATTTTTGCTGGTATAATTTAAGCTGGTCAGTAAGTACAGCTAAAATTAGTACTCTCTTTTCATGAACATGTACCATATTTTAGGTACAGATCAATTTGTGTTTGCTAGTAGTGAATTTTGTTAAATTTTCTTCTTCTTTATTGCTTGGCATCCTTTGTGGCCATCTTGGACTATGACTGCCTGTTCTCTACATGTGCTGATGCCATTGCCTATAAAGGCAGTCCTCCCGAAACTCCTGCTCCATGAGGCCTTCTCAGCTGACTCTGGTGCTCCGTTATTGTTCTCCTTTCTGAACGCAGAGTGATTACTGTCAATGACACTGTGAATGGTAGGTTGAATAATGGCTCCTAGACATCCACATCCTACTCCCCAGAACTCATGAATGTTACTTTTTATGCCAAAATTGGCTTCACTTATATGAATAAATTTAAGCTCTTGAGATCAGGAGATTCTCCTGTGTTATCCAGGTGAGCTCTAAATGCAATCACAAGTTGCTTATAGGATAGAGACAGAAAATTCTGACACAGAAGAGCAAGAGAAGGCAATGTGACCACAGAGAGATAGACTGGAGTGAGGTGGTTTTAAGCCAAGGAATGTTAATAGCCCCCGAGGAGGAGGCAAACAACAGATTCTCTCTAGAACATCCAGAGGAGTGTGGTCCTGTCAACACCTCAGTTTCAGCCCAGTGATACTGATTTTGGACTTCTGGCTTCCAAATCTGTGAGAGAATAAATTTCTGTTGTGTTTAAGCCACAAACCTTGTAGTAATTTGTTACAGCTACAAGGAAACTAACATACTCCGATTCAGAAACTACACATATATAGATGTAAATACCCCTTCTTAAAAATACAATTTTCAACAAATCAAACATAGATACAAAAAAAGTGCAAACATCTTCTGTATGAATGAGTCTCACATAAGTTAGCACAAAGAGGCCATATTTTCATTCAGGTTAAAAATATATGTGTAGCCCCTTTGCCCCTCTCAATGACTGTCCTCTCTATTCTCCTTGAATATAACCAGTGTCCTGGCTTCTAACACAATAGATTAATTTTGCCTGATTTTGAATTTTATGTAAATGCAATTGTATAGTATATTTTATTTTTACTGACTTATATTGCTTAATATTTTGAGAGATTCATTGGCATTGCTATAAATAGAAGTAGTTTATTCTTTTTAATTGCCGAGTAGTAGGCATTGTAGGAAAATACCATAATGTGTTTACCCATTCTCTTGTTAATAGACATATGTGTAATCCTCAGTTTGGGGCTACAATGAATAAAGCTTCTGTGACTATCCTTGTACATATATTTTTGTATGTACCTAGAAATTGAGTTGCTGGGTAATATGCATATGTTCAAAATAAGTTGATAAAAGCCAAATTATTTTCTAAAGTGGTTACACAAATATATTTATAGCAGTATATGAAAATTCCAGTTGCTCTATATCCTTGCCTAATATTGAAAATAACCATCTTTTTAAAATTTTTATTAAAACAAATTTAGGCTGTCTGGTGGTATCTCATTTTAGTTTTAATTTGTAGTCTCCCAGTTCCTAATGATTTTTAACACTTTTTCAACTGTGTGTTGGTTATATGGATGTCTTCTAGGACAATTATTTTAAGATACTGCCATTTTTATTTTATTTCACATTTTTCTGACTGATTTCTAGGAGTTTTTTATACATTCTGGATATCAACCTCATATAGATTATATGAGTTTACAACTCTCCCATTACTTGGCTTGCTTTTTCACACAATTAATGATGATATATAAGTGTAAATTCCAAATTTTAATGTATCCCAATTCATTATTCTCTTCTTTATGGTTTATACTTTTCCCCACTTTAAGAAAACTTTACTTGCCCAGAGGCCATAAAAATAATCTCCTATATCATTCTCTTTGGGCTTTGTTGTATGGTTTTTCAATCTATAATAGATAAGCCTCCCAGAAACAAAATACAAATTTATATTTGTACCAGTTGAGATTAAGAGTGTCCGTTGCTCTGTACCCTCACCAATAGTGTTTGTTTTCTTTTTCTGTATAAAACTGTTATGAAAAAAGTACTATATTCAATAGCATCCCACTTTAATAAAATGTATTTTTATGCATATGAATTTTTATTATACATGAAGTAGAGACCATAACTAACATAGCCTATTACTTTGAAAAATGTACATTATGGTCTTAAAATCAGGGAAAAGTGCTCTGTCAGCAATGTTAATTTTTTCTTTTTATGTATCTATTCAGCAAAGGCATCAAAAGTCCTTTAATTGCCACCATTGCTAAAACTTAGTGTTGTTATTTCTTCTCTGGTTTTAAACTCTAGGTGGAAAAGCTGTTTATAAATTATATAAAATGAAGGCTAAATCATCTTATATTATTTTGCATTCAGAGCAGTAAATGCAGAAGATTAAGCAATTATCCACTCATGGTGGAATTAGGTAGACATACTTAAGGCTAAATTTAGAAACTTAGCTGCAAAATTATATTTTGCATGACATTCAACAGCTGGATTAAAGAGGCAGTAAAATCTCTTACGTTAAGAAACGAGCTGTGAAACATGATAAGGGGAAGGTGCTGAAGTGGGATTATGAGTGATCTCATCATCTCCCATGTAAAAGAGAGGGATTCCTGCCTGGCTGACACGGCTTAGTGGTTGAGCGTTGACCTATGAACCAGGAGGTCACAGTTCGATTTCCGGTCAAGGCATATAGCCTGGTTGTAGATTCAGTCCCCAATGTGGAGTGTGCAGGAGGCAGATGATCGATGATTCTCTCTCATCATTGGTGTTTCTATCTGTCTCTTCCTCTCCTTTCCTATCTGAAATAAATAAAAAACATGTTTTAGCCGAAACCGGTTTGGCTCAGTGGATAGAGCGTCGGCCTGCGGACTGAAAGGTCCCAGGTTCGATTCCGGTCAAGGGCATGTACCTGGGTTGCGGGCATATCCCCAGTAGGAGATGTGCAGGAGGCAGCTGATCGATGTTTCTCTCTCATTGATGTTTCTAACTCTCTATCTCTCTCCCTTCCTCTCTGTAAAAAATCAATAAAATATATTTAAAAAAAACAAAAAAACAAAAACATGTTTTAAAAAAGAGAGAGAGAGAGAGAGAGAGAGGGATTCCAGAGTAGAAAAAGAATTCCTTTATCTAGATTCTACAACAAAAGATCGTAAGTGGACTTATCATGGGTTAAAAATGAAAAGAATACATGGAATGAAAATGACTACTTTCTATAAAATACATAGACTGCATAAGTTATACATGGGAAAGATATACGAAATTAAGATAAAGGTGAGGGTGATGAGAAAGAATGTTGGATTTGAAGCAAGTTTTGGACTTGGATTATTTTACCTATGTTTTCTAAATATTCTTAATAGAGGAATGGGAAGGGTAGAAATTCTTTGAAGAATAAAAACATCAAAAACGATGGGACTAAGAAGTTGTTTTAAACTTATCTAAAGGAGACTATCTCCCCCTGCCCCTAAATTTACTAAGAAGAGAAATATTTGACAGTGCTCCATGACTTGTCCTTGAATGCTATTCTTTGTCCAGGGTATGGAGACATGAAGGTAGTAAAGTTATCTAATAAATAATAATTTTAATTGCTTGATTTAACACACCAGTGTGTGATAGAAAGGAAAAGGGGCTATTTACTCTTGCATTTTTTTTATAGTTGGAAGATTTTAATCAAGAGACTGCATGACTTTCCTAATCTCATAAATTACAGCTCCAAATTCAGTTATGACACTAGAATGGGGACATACTTCTAGTCTAAACTCAAAAGAAAATGTTGCTTGAAACAGTTTTTTGTTTCCCTCCTCCCCCAAATTTTAGTTATTTGTGTTAATTTTTATTCTGAGTATCAATTTAGAGTAAACGAGGAACATACAAGTGGAAATTTAGTTAGATACATATGCTTAACCATTGTCCAGAAATTATATAACAACTTCATAGACACGAGGATTAGCTGCATTGTCAATCAATGGAAATAATTTCAGGAAAGAAGAAAGAACATAGTATAGGTGAAATTTGAAGAATTCAGTTTATTTGAGGTAGGGGTAAAGGGTGTTTTATAAAAATTTAAAGTTGGAAAAAAGCAATACTAGAAAGGATCTTATTGTTTAGTTCAAACCTTTTACTTACAGATGTAAAAATTGAGGCCAAGTGAGAAATATGCCCAAGAGAAAAAAAGCTGGTTACAAGAATAAGATTGTTGTTATAATTCTGCTGCTGACTCTCTGTCTAGTTAATGCTTTCCACAATGCCACCTTGCTGTTTGTAAGCACAGTGGCTCTCATGCCTGCCGCCTCAGTAAGCTATGTATAGGTTGCTCAGTATTGGAAGTCTTCCTGACTAATTACACTGTTCATTGTCCGAAATGCTCCACAAGCACAATGAGAATGCCAAGTGAATTTGCTCTTACTTCTTTTGGAAAAGGAAAAACAAGTCTCTTCTGTTCTCCCTTTCTCTTCCCCCAGGTGGGTTGAAAATGTAGACTTTGTCCATCAACTTAAACAGTTTTCATTGAACAGGTACAATCTTCCAGACCCTCTAAAGTATTCTGGACCTTTCTAAAATGAAAAATACATTTTTAAAGAAATATAATTAAATATATATATATATTTATAAATAGAAATATAGACCTCATAGTGCAAAAATTACATATATAATTAAAATACATCTTAGTGTAAGTAAATTAATAAAGGAAAGTCCTTATTCTCATTTCTCACAGGAGAAACTGAAAATTGGTAAAGACTTTACAGAAAGTGTAGTATTGGTTAAGCATTAAAAACATGGAAAAGACCCTGGCCAGTGTTGCTCAGTGACTATTGTTGGGCCATTCACCAAAGGGTTGCAAGGTTTGATCCCCAGCTCCGGGTGGGGCATGTGCAAGAGGCAACCAAATGATGTGTCTCTCTCACATCGATGTTCCTCCCTCCTTCCCTCCCTCCCTCCCTCCATCCATTCCTTCCTCCTTTCCCCTCCCTCCTTTCCATCTCTCACTAAATTCAATGGAAAAATATCTTTGGATGAGGACTAACAATAACAACAACAAAAATTAGAAGACAAACAAACGTAAAAGTTAACAAGGCAGGTAAGGCCATGACTAGTATGACTATAGTTGAGAAGTATGAGTACTAAGATTTTTTTAGACATTACAGGTATCTGTACTATAGGAGCATAAAGATAAAGGTGGAAACACCAGGTGTTGGGGCTGAGGAGGCAAGTAAGGGCCACGCCATGAATGGCATGGCTTGGCATACTTGTAGGCATGGAATTTTCCCTTTAGTTGAGACATTTATAATCTGAGTGCATGAACCCCGCTCATCAAATATAGAGGGATACTTGCATGAATCCTAGAGTATCAGTGACACCCTGAAGTTGCATAAGCATTGTAAGATTATGATCATAAATAAAATTTTTGAAAAAAAAAAGAAAGGCCATAACATTTGTTCATTTTTAAAGTGCCCCATGGCCTCTAACAAGCACAGAACTATCAATGTAGCAACTAGGAATTCACCGCATAGATTGAAAGTGTGCCACATGGAGAACCAAGATGGCGGCATAGGTTAACGCCGGAGTTTGCTGCTTTGAACAACTACTTCAAAAGTGAAACTAAAAGACGGAACGGACATCACGCAGAACCACTGGAACGCTGGCTGAGTGGAGGTCCTACAACTAGGAGGAAAGAGAAACGCATACGGACACTCAGAGGAGGCGCAGTGCTGAAGTCAAATTCTGAGGTGTGGAGTGCGCTGAGCGGGCTGGAGGCGGAGGGCGCGGTTGGCGTTTTCAATCGGGAGGGAGTCGCAGACTCTGAGCTCCAGATCCCGGCGAGTCTTTAGGGACCCAGACTCAAACGGGAGAAGCGCGACTGTCTGGCTTCGGTCAGAGCGAGTGCAGCTTTTTCTCCGAGCTTTGCAGCCATTGCTGGGACTCAGAGAGGCAGAGCCCCTGGGGACAGGACTGAGAGCCGCCATCACTGCTCTCTCCAGCCCACCCTGTTGATCCTGTGCGACCCGCCCCGCCCAAGCCCTGCACAGAGGCATTTGCCAGAGGCAAACGCCAGATTAGCACCTCCCTAGAGGACAGAAGTTCTCTCACTGCAGACACAGCTGATTCTCATAGCCACTTGGCCTGGAGGTCAAACCCTCCCTGGAATTAGCTACAACAATCAAGATTTAACTATAAGACCACGAACAAAGACCACTAGGGGGTGCACCAAGGAAGCATAACAAAATGCGGAGACAAAGAAACAGGACAAAATTGTCAATGGAAGATATAGAGTTCAGAACCACACTTTTAAGGTCTCTCAAGAACTGTTTAGAAGCCGCCGATAAACTTAATGAGATCTACAAGAAAACTAATGAGACCCTCGATCTTATATTGGGGAACCAACTAGAAATTAAGCATACACTGACTGAAATAAAGAATATTATACAGACTCCCGACAGCAGAACAGAGGAGCGCAAGAATCAAGTCAATGATTTGAAATGCGAGGAAGCAAAAAACACCCAACCGGAAAAGCAAAATGAAAAAAGAATCCAAAAATGCGAGGATAGTGTAAGGAGCCTCTGGGACAGCTTCAGGCGTACCAACATCAGAATTATAGGGGTGCCAGAAGATGAGAGAGACCAAGATATTGAAAACCTATTTGAAGAAATAATGACAGAAAACTTCCCTCACCTGGTGAAAGAAATGGACTTACAGGTCCAAGAAGCGCGGAGAACCCCAAACAAAAGGAATCCAAAGAGGACCACACCAAGACACGTCATAATTAAAATGCCAAGAGCAAAAGATAAAGAGAGAATCTTAAAAACAGCAAGAGAAAGAAACTCAGTTACCTACAAGGGAATACCCATACGACTGTCAGCTGATTTCTCAACAGAAACTTTGCAGGCCAGAAGGGAGTGGCAAGAAATATTCAAAGTGATGAATACCAAGAACCTACAACCAAGATTACTTTATCCAGCAAAGCTATCATTCAGAATTGAAGGTCAGATAAAGAGCTTCACAGATAAGGAAAAGCTAAAGGAGTTCATCACCACCAAACCAGGAATATATGAAATGCTGAAAGGTATCCTTTAAGAAGAGGAAGAGGAAGAAAAAGGTAAAGATACAAATTATGAACAACAAATATGCATCTATCAACAAGTGAATCTAAGAATCAAGTGAATAAATAATCCGATGAACAGAATGAACTGGTGATTATAATAGAATCAGGGACGTAGAAAGGGAATGGACTGACTATTCTTTGGGGGGAAAGGGGTGTGGGAGATGCGGGAAGAGACTGGACAAAAATCGTGCACCTATGGATGAGGACAGTGGGTGGGGAGTGAGGGCGGAGGGTGGGGCGGGAACTGGGAGGAGGGGAGTTATGGGGGGAAAAAGAGGAACAAATGTAATAATCTGAACAATAAAGATTTAATTAAAAAAATAAAAAAATAAAAAAAATTAAAAAAAAAGAAAGTGTGCCACATGTCCTGTGTGTAAAAGACATGTCCATGCTGAGCGTTTGGATGGTGGTTGCCTCAGGTAGAAGTGTGAAGCTGACGAGAGAATTCCACTTGACTTGCAGGGTAGGATCAGCATCTTTGCATCCCTGGCACCCAGCACACAGGCTGCCCCCTCGAGCCCACGTTTATTCAACATTCCATAAGTGTTTGAACAGAGGATAAGGCTGAAGGCAGGAAGAGCAGTTATCTCTCATGCAATTATCCAGTCAGAGATGACAAGTGTCAAGAATAAAAGAGCAATAATTTGGATGCAGAAGAAATGACATATTCGAGAGACATTTTAGAGGTAAAGCAACAAGACTCCACAACTGATTGATTGGCTCTGAGGGAGGAATTGAGAATGCTTTCCTGTTTTATAGGTTAGATGATGGATGACAATGCCATTTCGTGCTTCTCTTTAAGAGCAGCTATCTTATACTGTCTTGTATTATATTACCATGAACATACCATATCTTTGTTGTTGTTAATCCATAATTGAGGATATTTTTTCCATTGATTTTTTGGGAGAGTGGATGAGAGAGGGGAAGACAGAGAGAAACATTGATGTCAGAGAAACATCAATTGGTTGCCTCCTGCACCAGCCCCAACCAGGGCCCAGGCTGAAAGGAGCCTGCAACCAAGATACATACCCCTTGACCAGAATCGAACCCAGGACCCTTTGGTCCGCAGACTGATGCTCTATCCACTGAGCCAAATCACTTGGGGCAAGACTATAGATTTCTAAAAGTCATGCTTTTATTTTTTTAATTTTTATGGTATTCTCAACAGCCGTTGGATTAGTGATGTCCAGCTAAGATGTACTTGGGAAATATATGTTGAAAAAGATCTAAAGATGCCACAGAGGATGCAGTCAAATTTCTAGTATCTTCATAAATGATTAGCTTTTGTCTCCCATTTTCAAAGTTCCTTACAGTTGATGCCTCACAATAGTTTTCTGTTTCTGTGAGGGAACAGAGAGATGCAGGAATCTCTTATAGATGGACTACAAATCAGAGGGGTACGGCTGCACTTTGTAAACAGTGAAGGGAGAGAAGTTGTTCAGACAGGATTTGGGAGCTCCTATTGGAGACTCCACAAGAGCAGTTCCTCACTGATTTGTTTTACATTTTGAGTTTTTAAATTCACTTGGAAAGTTCTTTTAAATTCAAGCAGAGAGGGGATGAAACTCTCCGACAAAGAGAAATATGTTTTCACAAACCAGGTGCAGAGATTTAGAGGGCTAGTTTGATGGAGACTATGTTTTATTTGTTTAGCATCACTTCAGCAATGTACTACGTAAGCACAAGCATGCATTTCTTCAGCAGATGGTCCGCTGATGGTTGGGTGAGTCCCTGACAATCTAGAAAGATAGTATGGTATGTGGGAAAGGACAGTGGTTCTAGAGCCAGAAAGACTTAATTTCAGATTCCTCCCATTGGTAATTTTTAATTGTATGACCTTGCGAAAGATTTCTGACCTCTTTGAGGAATATTTCTATTATTTTTTTAAATCTATTTTTATTGATTTCAGAGAGGAAGGGAGAGGGAGAGAGAGATAGAAACATTAATGATGAGAGAATCATTGATCGGATGCCTCCTGCACGCCGCCTACTAGGGATCAAGCTGGCAACTCAGGCATATGCCCTTGACCAGAATCAAACCCGTGACCCTTCAGTCTGCAGGCTGATGCTCTAACCACTGAGCAAAGCTGGCTAAGGCTACTATTATTTTTTGAAAACAGGAATAATGTCAACAGCTAATATATTCTAAGCAATATGTAATGCCTATAACTGCTCTGCTTTTATTTATTAACTTAGTTTACCTAAGAACAAGCCCATGAGATAGAAGGTACTATCTCCATTTTATAGATTAGTAAACCAAGGCTCCAAAGGACTAAGTAACACTGCCAGATAACACAGGGAGTAAATGGCATTCTGGCCCCATCCTCACACTGTGAACCCCTACAGACCTAGTAGGACTATAATGAAGATAAATGATAACTTTTGTAAAATTTAAAAATATTGGATAAACATTTGATTCGGTATCATCATTAGTAACATTAACATGATAAACAGTCAGGTAGGCTTTTGCAGGGAGAACTGTTGGGTCTCAGAACAATTTATATTGTTAGGTTTTTGTAAAGGAAAAGTATGTTTTGAACCTCAAATCATTGACTTGCTCATGAATTTTTGGATCATATTCAGATATGAATTAGGGACCACCTGTACCCAAAACTGGGGAGGAAGCGTTTCTACACAGGTGGCACAGCTGTTATAGGGCTCCAGTCCTTCTTCCTCGTTTCCATCTCAAGCGTTTTGAGACTCTAAATTCTTTGTAGCAAAAGAAGAGTTAGACAAAAACCTATATAATCTTCACCAAACTTTCTAAATAAAATCAAGTTAATCTTTTGTAGGATCTTGACTTTTTTGTCTGATGTTTTTAAATAAAAATCATTGTCAAAATTAACACATTAATATATGTATACCATAAAACAGCCTACTAATCGCACATTGATATTAGTTCTATCCCAAACAGCATAAGATTTAATATTTTAAATAAGTTTGAGCCTTAAAGCCAGAAATAATGTTAATGCCTTTATGATAATAAAATAGGGTGATGACATAGAGAATAATATGGGAGGGGCTTTATAAGAAAAGGTGGACAAGGATATCCCCCTGGACAGATGCGAGTTGAGATCTGAATAGTCAATAGGAGTCAATGTAGGTTAATCTCTTTGGCAACCACCCTGGTATTGTAACAAGTTTAGTGTGTTCAATGGAGAGATTTGAGAAGACCCTTGGAGTAAGTGTCTCTGAATGGAGCTATTTTTATTCCTAGAAACTTTTATTTTTAATGAGAAATTCACAATTCTTATGTGTGTTAAAATTTTAAAACCACTGTTTTACTCAGGAAAAAGTGAAGGAGAACAAGTCCTGCAGCCGAATGTATTCTCTTGCTCCACAAAGGGGCTTGAGGGCATGGACTTTGGGTCGCCTAGATTTACATTCAAAACTTGGGCAAGTTACCCAAGATCCATCTGCAGTTCTCTCATACTCTTAAAGCAGGAAACAATAGGATTTAGTGAATAGAATTGATGTGGAGATCAATTTACTATTTATCTTAGTAAATTGATAGGTACCATATATTCTTACTAACTATTGAGAAGTATAAGTAGTAATTTAAGAGAGGTAGACTGGATAAAGATTAAGGACAGTTGCAGTTTTACAACAATATTTACTTTTGTGTTTGAATTAAAAAATAATGTTTGCTAGTATTTTAAAACATTGTAACTTTTTATTGGTACAAAGATTGCATTTCAATGCAAATTAGACATTATTTCAGCCGACTTTATTAGCAGGATTAGCTCAGAAAACAACTGCAGAGTAGCGCCCTAAAGCTATGACAGTGCACAGATATCCTGTTTAAAACAAAACTCCTGTCTTGGCATGAAGACTAACAATTATGAGTGATAGCTACTATTCTCCAGGTGTTACACAAGTATTTTCTCTTTCTTCCACATAATTGTGCCATGAGGAAGGTATTATTATTATTTCCATCATTCAAGAAGGGGTTCGTAGGCGCTCATAATTTAAGTAACTTGCCTAAAGCCACATAGCTAGTTAGAGGTAATGCCCAGATTTTAGCATAAATCTCTGTCTGCAAACAACAGCCTTTCTTCCACAAAAATCCATTAGGTTAAAAAACAACAAGAAAGTTTCATTTTAATTATCTGTATGTCTTAGGTTAAAATTATTTGGGGGCTTTAATTGTACTAACTTAAATTTATTTTTATTTGGCTATTAATAGACAATCTTGGCTATTTTTATATTTATTATTATGAGTAAGAAAGCTTGCAAAGTTTTAAAATTAAAGAAGTACAATTTCCATGTCTCTTTGATGAAGAGAAGTGAAAAGCTAATGCCTAACTAAAAAGCTGTTATCCACTCTTTTCGTTTTAGGGCATAAAGTGGCTTGTTTGGCTTAATCTTGTGAAGTCACTTGAATTGTGTAACACGAAATCCTCAAATAACACCATCCCAACTATCTACATCTGTCGTTTTGCCTAATAAAATATGTTCTGCTTTTTGAGATTCAGGGATTAAAAATGGCTATAAATCAGTGGAATGAAACTTCCTTCCACGTTAAAAAGGCAACTGGGAGCTATTAATACTCAGGTCAAACTTTGGTTTCTAGTAGCTTGTCACTTCCCCTTTTAAGTGTGCTGTATTTCCACCAGCAGGTCTTACTGTTACCCTGAAAAATTAGAGACCATCTTGGCACATGCTAACCTCATGGAGGCAATAGCATTTTGTAAAATAAATAAGCTTTGAGTTCATATTCTGCTGTTCTCCTTGAAGTGCACGCAGGAATGATAAATATTATGTTTCCAGAGCAAGAGCAGAAAGTGAAACACTGGTCTTCTCTTTTGAAAGACTGAGGTGGCTGCAGCCACTCCATCTTAAAACACCATCATGTGAAATTTGGAAACAAATGGTTTCCCCAACCAGGATAAAGAGAAGAGAAATGCCTTGCATATACATTCAAAGCCATTGTATATATGACGAGTCCTGGGCTTTTCAGAGCTGCAGAAAACATGGTCGGAGCCTTTGTGCTGCTCTTGAAAAGGATCAAAGGGTGGCTGTAATGCTATGTGGAGGCACACTCCCAGCGACTCTGTGTAAATCTCCTCTCCAGCAGCTGAGCACTGAGTCACTGACCTGGCATTGCCCACGATGTCAGGGGAGAGAGAGACAAGAGAAAAGGACAAAAGGGGGCGTCTGCATTGAACAACTGATGAATGTGTTGAAAGTAAAATGGACATGTCTCCACTGTCCTCTACATTTCCCCAAACTTGTTTCTTTGTTTTGAAGCCAAATGCAATAAGTAGGCTAAACAGTGAGTCATGTTGACTTAAATAATGTTTAGATAAAATAGCTGTCTCTTTAGGGGAACATCTCTGTATTTCTTTGTGCATAAAGTCTGGTTCTTTGGAGATGAGATTTTATGGCACACAGCTTATTATATTTTCCCTGTGTGCAAATGGAAATGGGTTTAAGAATGTATCAAGGGAAAGCAGAGTTTAAGACTTTTGGTTGGTGGGGGGGACAGGATTGTTAAATTCCAAATAGTCTATCTTACTAAAAGTTGTGGGTGGTCTTCTGAAAGAATCTAGTATGAGACTGTATTTACATCATGCTAACCTGTAAAGAAAGTTCGCACTGCCTAATTCTTGATTAAAGAGTAACTATAAATCCTGTAACTGACAGAATATTGAGTTGAGCCATCAGTATTATCAGACTCGTACTTCTAATTGAACACATTATGAAGGAGAATGTTAAATTGAAAATTTTCCAAGATTTCTGTGTATTCATACTTACTTTTATGCGGACATCTTATAGTTTAGCTATACAAATATTTTACTCTACTTCATTCACTTACTATTGTATTAAAGTAGTATCACCCTTGAGAATGCTTCATTAGCATAATTCTCTCTAACTAACTTGTACTTGCATGTACTTTCTCAGAATTTTTTATTGGCACCTCTAGCAACTTTAGAAAAATTCAACCTCTTTGGTTTGTTGTACAAGGAGTTTGCCTCTTTGCATGTTGCTTGTGTGAGATTCAGGAAGTTTGCATTTCTGTCATGGTGATACCTTACTTCTGCTTAAAAAGACCATTCAAATCCTCTTCTTTATCAGCTACGAAACTAATCATCCTTGAATCTTCCACATAAGACCTCTACTTTCCACTCCCTAGAAATGCTTACCTCTTTAGTAACTCATATTTATCTCTAAGGTCACAGCTTATATGACACTTCCCCACAGAAGCTCTTCCTGACCCCTGATGTAAAGCAGCTGCCTTGACTTAAACACTTATCCTGTCTTTTACAATATTTTTTTGCACTTATTACTGTGATTTTTAGTTTAAAAGAGTGGCTCAACTACTATTTGTTGAAAAAAGAAATAAGGTCAAACATTTCCTTCTGTTTAAGATCCCCCTCTATTTCCAGGAAAACTTAATCTTCCTTCTTCAAAGCTCCTTTAATTTCTTCTTTTTTTAAAATATATTTTTATTGATTTCAGAGCGGAAGGGAGAGGGAGAGAGATAGAAACATCAATGATGAGAATCATTGCTTGTCTGCCTTTTGCACGCCCCCTACTGGGGATTGAGCCACAACCTGGGCATGTGCCCTTGACCGGGAATTGAACCTGAGACCTTTTTTTTTTTTTAATATATTTTATTGATTTTTTACAGAGAGGAAGGGAGAGGGATAGAGAGTTAGAAACATTGATGAGAGAGAAACATCAGTTCAGCTGCCTCCTGCACACTCCCTACTGGGGACGTGCCCACAACCAAGGTACATGCCCTTGACCGGAATCGAACCTGGGACCCTTCAGTCCGCAGGCCGATGCTCCATCCACTGAGCCAACCTGGTTAGGGTGAACCTGAGACCTTTCAGTCTACAGGCCAATGTTCTATCCACTGAGACAAACCAGCTAGGGAAAAGCTCCTTTAATTTCACCTTCTTATACTACAATGGTTTGTGTATCTTCATTCTAGACTGTCCACTCTGAGGGGAAAGATCAAGAATTTTCATTATTTTACCCAGTCCCTAGCTCATATACTATCTATTGAATGGATAGGTAAATATATACCTCAAATAATATTTTAATTTTGTGTAGAGCCTGCTGTATTATATAAAATATAAGCTTTATGTCATAGAAAACTGTGGAGTGAAGGGCCAGAAACTTTATGAGGGAGAAACAGAACAAGAGATTTCACTCAGCAATGGGGAATTTTCTACAATTGTTGCTCTAATAAAGTACTAGAATGTTGAGGAGACACTTCCACTGGAAGCCACGGTGTGTACAAAGGAAGTGTTAATGAAATCATGGAAAACCAACAAGTAGTATAAATTGTATGATAGACATGTGTTAAATGCTACTGTAGGAATCTTTCCATGTGATAGTTTAGTGTGGTCCCTTTGGGGTTCAGAGTGGGGGTTGGGGTCTGTGGTACTCTGCTCTGGGATTTTGCTGGCATTCCACATCACATCAGCCTCAGCTCCTCACCTGGCCCGCTGCACACGTGTTGGTCTGAAGTATCATCTTCCCATCTTACATTTCTCTGTCTCACCGCCCAGGACTTTTAGTATTAATATTTAAAAATACGTCCTCCTAGTTTATTTTCCGTGAATAATTTTTAACAACTGCTTTCGTATTGAATAGAGCCTACTTTTAAAACTGAACAGCCTGAGAAAATAGTTTTCATATCTTCAAATCTCTACATAGACAATTGTAGTGACTGGAAATATTATATTTAGTAGAAGTACACTAATTTACACCATTCATCCTCAAGCTCCAGTTGTTATTCTATGCCCCTCCCTCTCTTTTTTCTTTGTTGTTATGTTTCTGCTTTTGTTTTGCTGACAACCTTGAAACTACTGTTCTCAACATGGACACGCTGTTTTTGAGCACTTTGCCCCAAAGCAGCTTCTCCGAAGTGTCAAGGGCTCTGGAGAGGAGGTGTCAGATGAAGTGTTTCCTCCTCTTCACCTTTATCTCCCCTGTTTCCATGTGGAGTGGACACTCTGAACTAGGCCTCCCTGACAGCCCGAGTGCTCACCCCTGCCGTACTCTGCAGCTTAGCAACGGGTCCAGATTTAGTTCTACTTTTCAGAAGTTACTTCCTTCCAATGCAGAGACTCGCAAGACAATTTAGTTATTTTCTAACTGTCTATTCTTCCTCTTCTGAGATAGAATCCAAAACCACTGCCCATACAAGGAGCCTGATATTGGCACCTAACATCTTTGAAGTCTACTCTCATGCTTCCCAAGTAAGTTTAGAGGAAGGGACTTAAGTTAGAACTTCTAATTGTCCAGTTTATTGAACCACACAACACACATAGAATATGTTTTAGGTATGGGGAAGGAAAGTTTGATTTTGGTTTAGCTTCATACTGTGTCCAGAAAAGACACAGTTATATTACTGTGGTCATGTTTCTAAGATAGGCTTTAAACAGACCCTTTCTTCCTGTCAGATTAATCATAATATGAAGGGTCCAGTCAGCTTTACCGATATTCTACAATAGTAGATAACACTTGTAGAGTGTGAAAAAGAGATTATTTTCATGAACACTTTTATTGCTGCAGGGAACATTAGGGATCATTCTGATTAATAAATAATCTCATTCTTCCTTTTGCTTTGTAGATTTAAAGTCCAAAGTGAGGGAGGGAAGGTAGAAAGGAGTGATTGCAGGAAGGGAGCAAACCAAGGCCTGTATCAACAAGTGGTGAAGCTAGAGCTTTATCCTTAGTTGGCTAATTCCAAAACAGAGCCTCCCCCTCCATTCACTTTACCTTTTAATAGTAATAAAATATTATCACAAACACTCCAATTTTTGAAATTTGGTAGCATAGTTTTCTTTTATTGGTTCAGGCTCATAATTTTTAGTTCACCAAGATTAAGAGATTATAAAACTCAGTGAAGCAGGGAAAAAAGGGTAGGGTAGAATGTGAATGAACAAATAGCTTTATCTCATATTCAGAGGCACTTCAACTGCAAAACTTTACAGAAGACAGATCGGATCTTCCACCGCTGAACCCATGGCGTTTTAGAGCATTTCAAATGATCTTCCACTTTCAGACAGCCTGTAAGAGAAAACCACAAAGAGAAATTGAGCAGATATCAGCAGACCTCAGACCTGACCTCATCTAGAGGATCAAGGAAGTCTTTATGAATCCGTCCAATTTCAATTACATGGAAGCTACTGCTGGAGTTCTGAGTAGGAGTGAGAGGAAAGCAGGAAGAATCCTTTCAGCAGCAGAAATAACACCCACAAAGGCCCTGAGGCAGAAGTGAGGGAGGGAAGTAGTTTGAAGATGTGAAAAGAGGGCCAGGAGGGCGAGAACACAAAGGAAATAGGCAAATACTATAGTGATGACTGAGATTTTCCCCTGAGGTAACCTTGGACCAGATCGTGGCAGGTCTTAAAGGCCATGTTCGGAACTCTGGCTTTTGTGCTCAAAGTGATTGAAAGCCATCCAGACAAGACGAGGGAGCTTAAAAGTACAGTGATCATACAATGTAACATCCAAACCATGCATCTTTTAAATGCAGAGGGGGCACTATTTGCTGAGAAAACAGCCGGGGCCAGAGAGCACCTGATTGAGCTCACAGGTTAAGAAACTCGCCCTGCTGTGAATCCTGGCTCTATCCTCTTCTGCTCATCACTGTGTGATCTTTGTTACATTGCTCAATGAGCTGAATTTTAGTTTCTTTATATGCAGAACAGGAATAATGTTAAGGCCTAACACAAAAACTTTAAAAAAAAAAAAACTTTATTGTTGACAGTATTGCGTATGTTCCCTTTTTTCTCCCACTGATCCTTTATAGCCCTGCCCTTCCCCCGCGCCCCAGGACTCCACCACCCTATTGTCTGTGTCCATGGGTTATGAATTTATACCCATAAACATAAAAGCTTTGAGTGCAAATTACATGAAATCATTTTATAAGGCACCTAGAATAGCTATACTTACTGATAAATCCACAAGTGGTAGCTATTTGGGACTATTATTATTATTATTTAGTTTATTTTTATTGTTAGTGTATTTTATTTTATTGTTGTATTACAGATGTCCCTCAACCCCCTTTGCCCCCCTCCACCAGGCTCCCACCCCACCCCAGGCCTTCACCTCAGTATTGTCTCTACCCATGGCTTATACATATATGCAAATAAGTGATTTGGATAATCTCTCCAGATGGGTTCATCTCTCCCTTCCTCTGAGATTCTGTTTGGTGCTTGTATGTCTCTGGACCTATTTGTTGGTCAGTTTATTTTGTTCATTAGATTCCACATATAAGTGACATCATGTGATATTTGTCTTTCTCTGACTGGCATATTTCGCTTAGCAGAACAATCTCCCCCCCCCCCCCCCCTTCCCTCTATGGCTATGCTGTCTCAAAGGATAATGGAACTATTATTTTTGAGCAAATGTGGTTTTAACAAAATGCCTTCTGGTCTCTCTTTGCCTTAGGAATTAGGAGCTGGGGTTTCAGTCCCCTGAAGTTTCACTGCTCTTGATTTTATCTGCCCGTTTGCCCTAAAGGGACAGGTGAAGTTCAGTTTTTAACCCGTTTGAAAAGAGTGAGCCTCAGGGAGAGGATGGGTCAGGAAAGCCCCGTCTACTTAAAATTCTTCTGGGGGCTAGACATTCAGAAGAAGAAATCACTCTGAAGGTAGCAATATCGCTGAAATAAAAGATATCCTAAGAATCTCCTTTGAAATCTGCAGATGCCCGTTCTGCCTGAGAGAGAGAGCAGAGGTTTCTGGTGACAACTTCATGGTGGGCTGAGCAAACAGAGTGCAGTTAAGTGACAGAAGATGATGGAAGTTTCAGTCAAAGACAGACCACATATACCATGGTGTCTGATAATCTTATAATCTTAAGATTATACTGGACTATAAGCAAATGTTTGCGATATTGAAAGTATTGAATTTACTGCTACCTCTATGTGCTTTAAATAGACCAGGAAGGTCGGCATGCTGTCCACCCAGCTTGCTGGCAGCTGGGCCAAGGGACTATCTAGGAAGGAAGAGGAATAGGCTGGGGAGGAGGAGTACCTAGGAGCCTGCTCCGTGCACGCCTGCCCACAAACGGACATGCACACACACGCACGCGCACACACACACACACATGCACATACACCCCTGTGCACAAACTCATTTCCCTTCTTTCCCCTCCCTCCCTTTCTTCCTCTCTCTCCTTTTTCTATCCTCCCACTCCTCCCCCTCTCCCTTTCATTATTTCTCATCTTAAGCTTACCTCCCTCGGTCTCTGGCTCTCTGCTCTCCTTTTTCCCCTCCCCTTCTCTTCCTTCTTGCTCTCTCCCTCACTCCCTCTGTCCTGATATCTACTCCTCCTCTCAGCGCCTGCCTTCACAGCCCTCCCCTTACATCCCCAGTGGGTGCAAGTGTGCTTGCACAGTCTTTACTGTATCTTATTGTTAATGTATTTTATTTTATTGTTGTATCACAGATGTCCCTCAATCCCCTTTGCCCCCTTCCCCAGGCCTTCACCTCAGTATTGTCTCTACCCATGGCTTATACATATATGCAAATAAGTGATTTGGTTAATCTCTCCAGATGGGTTAATCTCTCCCTTCCTCTGAGATTCTGTTTGGTGCTTATATGTCTCTGGACCTATTTGTTGGTCAGAGACATATGATATTGTGTTACAATTGCCTACAATATTTAGTACAGTAAACGGCTGCACAAGCTTGTAGCCTAGGAGCAACTGGTGGACCACTGGTGGTCCGTGAGGTCCGGAAGGCTGGCGACTGCTGGGCTAGACAATATAGCCCATGTGTGGAGTAGGCTCTCCCATCTAGTTTGTGTTAGCACTCCATGATGTAAGCACCATGATCAAATGGCCTAAAGACTCGTCTCTCATAATGTGCCTCCACTGGCAAGTGAAGCATGACCGTAACAGAATGAAAGGTAAAATTTGGAATTGTCGTAAGGCCATAGTATCTTCATATTTGTGTCCTCTTATCTGAGCAAAGTGTCCAGGCTGCTGTGATAAGAGCTCAATAAATATGTGTTGAATACATCAATTACATCAATTAATAACATGTCAAGAACTTTAAATCTAATTAATGAATAACCGTTGCATGTTTCTAATAGAGAGACCTCTGGGAGTTGATTTTTAATCAAGTAATCTTTGGCCTGTATTTCAGATTTATAAAAGGCCAAAGATAATTTAGTATTCTGAGCAAATGAGTTCCCCTTCTTAGTAGTTTGAGATATATATTATTCATAAAAGAAAACCCTAGACTCTCCACCCTCCTCCACTGAGAGAGAGAGAGAGAGAGAGAGAGAGAGAGAGAGAGAGCGCGCTATTTGAGTTATTTTGATTTAAGTCACCTCAAATATTAGGATCACTGACTGGCCCTAACCAGTTTGGCTGAGTGGATAGAGCGTTGGCCTGTGGACTGAAGGGTCCCAGGTTCAATTCTGGTCAAGGGCATGTACCTTGGCCACATTTCTCTCTCATGAATGTTTCTAGCTCTCTACCCCTCTCCCTTCCTCTCTGTAAAAAATCAATAAAATATATTATATATAAAAAGATCACTGACTGATTTAACAGAGAACAAACGTTAGTTCTTGCTGTGGTTAGGGGCAAAGTGTGATTTACAAACAGCATATATTATATATGTTAAACTATATTGTAATTGCTACAGCAATATGTTGACTATCTTCAGTAGGACCCCAAAGCTTATATTGCTAGGGTTTATATTTTGGGGGAATGTACTGTTCCCCCAGCCTTGGTTAAATTCTCAAGGCTCACAAAAATTTCTATCACAAAGAAAAGTCCATGTTCATACATGAATTTCAGGTAAGCATATTGAGCTGCAGATTTCCCCTCAGGGAACATTGCATGGAACGCATGACAGTAATTTCCCACCATAGAACTCTACAGTAATGTAGATTTCAGGATAGAAGCATGTGGTATTTTTTTAATAATGTTTCCCAGGAGGTTTTCCCAGGGACTTGGAGACCTACACTGCCCTTCGGGGGCCACCACGTTTTCTAATACCGCATACTCTCAGCCAAAGTTCCCTTCGATCAGTTGAGCATGTCCTGAGAAACAAAACAACTAGTTGTACTTCCAGTGCTGTAAAAAGGATGACATCATTGCTAAGATTTAAAGAACTGTAGCACAGCGCCATTCTTTTCATTTGTTTAGAGGAGAAACCAATAATTGTGATTTCCTTTTCTCACTGTACCCACGTCATTAAATTAGTCATTTTCTCTAACTGTATTCATCGACTTAAGTTGGCTCTACATTAAACCAAAATGACGGATTCTTTAGTCATTCTTTTCATAGATAGATAAAAATCTTCAATGCTTTGAACTCATCTCTTTATTAAGTAAAAAAAATAAATAAAAATTTCGTATTTTGGTGGGGTTTTTTTCCCAAGCCCCAAAGTTCAATTAGGGCTAACTAACAGCAACTTAAATAGCATTTTAACTAAATGGCCTTGGCTTGTAGGCTTCCAACAGGGGCCCTTCTAAAGTAAATCTTCCTTGGTTAACAGCTGTCAACTGTCAGTGAGCTAAAGGTAATTAAATTTGAAGATAGCTTTATGGCTCAGAAAAATAGATAAAAATCCTCAGACCAGAAAGGTCTTAAGTTAATATAGTTATTGCTCCCTGTGGTATTTGAATTAATGCAAGAAATTGATTATTTTCTAACAAAACAGTTAAAGAGGAGAACTGCCATTGTTTGTTAATTGCAGGTAAAATTCAGTTGGGGCTGTTTTCCCTACTAAGATCACACTCTTGATTTCACTTCATTAGGAAGAAAAGGGAAAAAGAAAAAAAAAGAGTATTAAAAAAAAATACCCAAGCTAAAGAAATCATGGTAGCAAGGGTGAGAAGGTGGTAGTTAGGGTCTTTGAACACTCAAAAGATGTATCAGCTGGTAAGGTTTCAACAACAGAAATGAAAACTTCAAGGTGCCTAAGAAATACAATAATTTTTTTTTAATTTTACATAATAGCAGTAGTTCAGTTATAGCGCAGTTCCAGGGGAGTTCAGAGATTAAGTGGTTTTTTAAAGAACTGAGATTTTTCCCCCTAAATTCCTGCTTGTCATTCTCAGCTAGTAATCCTGGTAGCTGCAATTGCTACAAGTATAATATGCTCACACACCAACGTCCAGAGGTAGAAAAAGTGGCACCTTTTGGGGGTGCCACTTTTTGAGACCCAAGAAATATTTTCAGGACCCCTGCAGAAGGCTTCTCTTTAAGTCTCATAGACCATAACTAGTCAGAGGCCACATTTAATCGACTCACTGGTTAGGGGAATGGAACCACTGTTGTTGGCATAGACCAACTCTGCCAACAGGAAATTTTATTACGGGAATCGAACCGTGACCTCATGGTTCATAGGTCAGTGCTCAACGACTGAGCCAGGCCAGCAGGGCCAGAAAGCATATTCTTGTACAGTTTTTCATTCTTTTATGATTATAATCAAAAGAACAAAGAAAACATCAACTCTTTGAAAGGAAAAGTCTTAAGTTGTGCAAAAGAGCACTTTGACTGGAAAGAAAATTGATTCTGCTATAATTGTTAATTGACTTTTGTGTTGTCATGGTGCATTCATTATATTCAAAGTTCAGTTATACAGGCACATATTTAATGTAAAAGAAGTTAAATAAACATGAGTCACTGATCATTGAGAAACTGAAATCTAACAATTCAGAACATCTGAAAATTCATTGTTTTTCCTTATAATATACTAGAGGCCCGGTGCACAAAAATTTGTGCACTGGGGGGTGGGGGGAAGTCCCTCAGCCCGGCCTGTGCCCTCTCGCAGTCTGGGACCCCTTGGGAGATAATGACCTGCTGGCTTAGGCCCACTCCCAGGTGGCAGAGGGCAGGCCCAATCCCTAGGTGCAGCCCCTGGTCTGGCTCAGAGCAGGGCCGATTGGGGAGTTGGGGCACCGCCCCCTGTCATGCACAGAGCAGGGCAGATCAGGAGGTTGCGATGCCACTCTCAGTCACGCTCAGGGTAGGGCCGATAGGGGGGTTGTGGCGCCACCCCCTGTCATGCACAGAGCAGGGCCAATAAAGGGGTCGGGGCGCTTCCCCCTGTTACGCACAGAGCAGGGCCCATCAGGGGGGTTGGGGCTCCGTACCCTGTCACACACAGAGCAGGGTCGATCAGGGGGTTGGGGAGCTTCCCCCTGTCATACACAGAGCAGGGCCCATGGAGGGAGGGTTGGGGCGCCGCCCTCTATCACCCACAGAGCAGGGCAGATCAGGGGGTTGGGGCACCACCACTGTCACACTCAGGGCAGGGCCGATGGTGAGGTTATGGCTTTACCCCATCACACACAGAGCAGGGCCCGTGGAGGGGGGGTTGGGGCACCACCCTCTATCACCCACAGAGCAGGGCAGATCAGGGGGTTGGGGCGCCGCCCTCTAGCACCCACAGAGCAGGGCAGATCAGGGGGTTGGGGCACTACCACTGTCACACTCAGGGCAGGGCCGATGGGGAGGTTATGGCTCTTCCCCGTCACACACAGAGCAGGGCCTGTGGGCGGCTTGGGGGGAAGGGGTGTTGGGGCACCGCACCCTGTCACACACAGAGCAGGGCCGATCAGGGGATTGGGGCACCGTACCCTGTCACACACAGAGCCGCAGGGCAATCGGGGTTGGGGAGCTCCCCCCTATCAGGCACAGAGCAGGGCTGATCAGGGGGTTGGGGCGCCTTCCCCTGTCAGGAACAGAGCAGGGCCGATAGGGAGGTTGTGGCCCCGCCCCCCTGTCACACACAGAGCCGCAGGGCGATCAGGGGGTTTGGGCGCTGCCCCCTGTCATGCTGATCCGGTGCCGGGAGGCTCTCGGCTCCGCTGATCCCGGTGCTGGGAGGCATATTACCCTTTTACTGTATAGGATAGAGGCCTGGTGCACGGGTGGGGGCCAGCTGGTTTGCCCTGAAGGGTGTCCTGGATCAGGGTGGGGGTCCCCACTGGGGTGCCTGGCCAGCCTGGGTGAGGGGCTGAGGGCTGTTTGCAGCTGGTCACACACCCTTCAGGGTGGGTTTCCTCACTGGGGTGCCTGGCCAGCCTAGGTGAGGGGATGATGGCTGTTTGCAGCTGGTCACACACCCTTCAAGGTGGGGGTCCCCACTGGGGTGCCTGGCCAGTCTGGGTGAGGGGCTGAGGGCTGTTTTCAGGCTGGCGGGTGACTGAAGCTCCCAACTGTTCCTTTTTTTCTTTTTTTTTTTATCCTGGGCCAGCTTTAGCTCAGGCTCCAGCTCTGAGGCCTCTGCTGCTGAAAGCAGGTATCTGGTTTGTTTGGGTTCTATAATCGAAACAGTGTATCAACTCCAGCTCTGAGATCCCGGCTTGCTGAAAGCAGGTTTCTGGGGTTTTGTTTAGCTTCTATATTTGTAACAATGTTTCAAACTTCAAGCTTAGAGGCCAGCAAGGCAGGCGGGGAACGTTGGTTTCCTCTGTCACTGAAGCAAGCAAGCCTCATGTTAGCTCAAGCTGCCTGGCTGCCGGTCGCCATCTTGGCTGACAGTTAATTTGCGTATTGCCCTGATTAGCCAATGGGAAGGGTAGCGGACATACACTAATTACCATGTTTCTCTTTTATTAGATAGGATACATGAACTTTTAAATGACATTAACTTTTTATGGAGTATACTGGGGAAAAAATAGGTGTCTTTTTAAGTAATTTATCAAAAAAACATATTGAACTGGTTAGAATTATGTTGAGGGAGTAAGGTAAATATTTAGAGCAGGAAATAATTCTAAAATGATATACTGAGTCCAACAATAAAACATTAAGACAAACTAGGAAGACATTCACACTGCCATTGTTTGTTTGTTTGTTGAGCTTTTATTTGTGTTTCAATCTGCTAACTTACTATATATTTTTGGCTAATCTGTTTTAACTAGTTGATATGACATCCAGAAATAAAACTCAATTGAGATTCTTACAAAATGTGAATAATTTTGTAATCAGTGTCATCACCATAAACTTTAAAATTGCATTTATTGATTTATGTTTTATTTCAGAGACAATGAATAAAAATATCCACTGAAATAACTCTAATTTATAATTAATTTATTATTGTAGGAGGAAAATGTATCATTATGGTTTTGGTAAATATTTCTGTAAGATAATTTTTATTAAAATAATAGACCATTAAACCATGTCTATTTTCACTGTGTTGTTCATTATTTCAGAGCTTCGAGAAACCAAGACCTCTGAGTACTTCAGCCTATCTCACCACCCTTTAGACTATAGGATATTATTAATGGATGAAGATCAGGACCGGATATATGTGGGCAGCAAAGATCACATTCTTTCCTTGAATATTAACAATATAAGTCAAGAAGCTTTGAGTGTAAGTGTATTACTTTCATGAGGGCAATGTTGACCTCTTACTTGCTTTTTTCTTTAAAGACTTAAAATACAATAATAAATTATGTATTTCATTAGAACAATAGAAAATACCAGTTGCATGTTTATACGTAATTGGAAGTTCGTATTTATTTAATGGACTGAAAATATATAATCAATTCAATTTTCTTTGTCTAGTTTTATCATTTTAAACAATCTAAAATCTGAAGCTCACTGAGAAAACACTTCCTGTTTATACATATATAGAACGAGAAAAAGAAAAGACTAGAATATAGCATGAAAAAAATAGTCAGATTAAAGGAAGACCTACCTTGTCATTTATTTGTAATTCAGCAAGTCCTTGGAAGGAACACAATTATTAAATGCACTATTCTTTGAACAAATGTAGCCCATATTTGTCATTCTGTTTCACAACAAGGAAATAAATTGAGACTCACTGGAGTAAAGAAATAAAAGTAGATTCATTATAAATTTATTACAGAAAGGAGATTTCTGGACTTGTTATTTTAAAAATGGACAGCAGACAAAGAAATAATCTTCACTACCAGACCTGAGCCAAGGCAACAACGACTTGGAATGCTAGGACAGTATTTCAGAGCAGGAGCCTTTTGGATTCTATCCAAGCTATTTTAACTGTGGATGTACCTAGGTGCCCATTTTAATTAAATCCACCAGCCTAGCTTGTAGTTTTCTCAAAATAATATTAAACTGAGATTGCAATATAAATGTAAATTCATTGTGATATAAGCAGTTGGAAAAAGTATATTATAAATAAAAAAGAGGAAATATACCTTATATTGTGCACATTAATAATGACCTCATTTTAATATAATAGCATTAGTAAGGGGGCATATATTGAAGTGCTTTTGTTAAAAGAAAGATTGATGGAAGGAATAAAAACATAAGTCTTACAATAAAATTTTAAAATCCATATTCATTTAAGTTCATAAAATGAAAGAAGATAGAATTTTGTAGAAATACGAAACATCTTAAAGAAATCTGTTAACATAAAGTAAATGACGAGCACTGAGCTGTCCTATGTACAGTGAGATTTATGCAATCTATATTTTCCTTTCGGAGCAGGTTTTCTGGCCAGCGTCTACAATCAAAGTCGAAGAGTGCAAAATGGCTGGCAAAGATCCCACAGTGAGTGCTTTAAAAAAAAACCCAAAACTTAAATATTTGGTCTTCGAATCCATGTATCTTGAGTGCAGCCAGGAGTGAGACAACGGGTGTTGGTGTTTTAAATCCTCTGCTGGACACATGGTAAAAAATGTAAATACAGAAAGATTGGAACTCTTAAACATTGTAATTTAGGAATTCCTGACTGGGTAAAACTTTCTTGACTTGCTTTCATTATTGCACCCTGACACTTTTCATGATGAATTTCAGTAATAACCCCTGTTCCAAGTGGATCCAACCTGTGGAATTCTCAGGAGGCTGCTGGAATAATGATAATGCAAGGCTCTGGGCCAACTCCCAGATACCATGTGGGCTTTTCCTAAGAAAGGTTCTCAGCAGAAGGGTTGTGGTTAGCCAGCACATTCCAGAGGCATAATCACCAGTGATGACTGGTATCTTTGTTAATTAAAAATAACCATAGATACAAAATTGAGACAGGTATAAATATCAATAGATTGTCAGTGTGAGGCACTAGAAACAATTGTAAAAATTATGTTACTTTAGGTAAGAGTCCAGAGTCAAGGAATAAATCTATATTGATTGCTGCTAACGACTTGCTGAAACTGACAGATTATGCTTTTTTTTTTTAAATTAATGCTCACCCCAGGATATATTTTCCACTGAGTTTTAGAGACAGTGGAGGGGAGGGAGAGAGGGAGGGAGAGAAAGAGAACATCAATTTGAGAGAAACACATTTGTTCGGGTCGAGCCCATGACCCTCCCACTGAGACACACTGGCCAGGACTGACAGATTATTCTTGAATATTATAAAATAAATACAGGAAAAAATATCTAATGTGCACAAGACATTTAATGTTTATAATGAAGCATATATGTCATTTCACCTTCTTATTTCAAATCATGAAAAAAATAACATAATAGATCCAAGTATCAAAATTACTTACTCTTATATTAATAACTTGGTAGCCCGGCTGGTGTGGCTCAGTGGTTGAATGTTGACGTATGACCTAGGAGGTCAGGGTTCAATTCCTGGTCAGGGCACATGCCCAGGTTGAGGACTCTATCCCCAGTAGGGAGCATGCAGGAGGCAGCTAATCCATGATTCTCTGACATTAGTGATGTTTCTCTCTCTTCCTCTTCTTTCCTCTCTCCGATATACATTTTTTAAAAGATATTTAAAAAAAAGAAGTTTCTTTTTTTTTAATCATCACCAAAGGACATGTGTATTGATTTTAGAGAGAGAGGGAGAGCGAGAGAGAGACAGAGAGAAAGGGAGAGACATTGATGTGAGAGGTAAACTTCAATCAGTTTCCTCCTGTTTGCACCCCCACCTGGGATTGAAAGTGCAATCTAGGTATGTGCCCTGACTTGGAATCAGACCTGCAACCTTTTGATGTATGGGACAATCCTCCAACCAACTGAGCCACCCAGCCAGGGCAGAAGTTTCTTTAGATAATTCATTCTTTCAATCATTTTTCAACAAATACTGATACCTACTATGCATCTGGCATAATGTTAATTGCTAGAGATACAATTTTCTGCTAAAATAGACATATTTGACTCTCATAAACTTTATTACCTTGTTGGAGAAGTCAACATCCTATATAATAAAAGACTAATATGCAAATTGACTGAACGGTGGAATGACCGGTTGCTATGACGTGCACTGACCACCAGGGGGCAGACGCGCAACTCCGGAGGGAGTGCCCACAGGGAGAGGCCACTCAGCCAGAAGCTGGGCTCAAGGCTGGTGAATGCAGCAGTGGTGTCGGGAGTGCTAATGACCCCTCGAGGGATGTCCACCTGCCGGCTTTGGCCTTCATGGGGAGCGGGCCTAAGCCAGCAAGCGGACATCCCTCGAGGGGTCCCAGGCTGCGAGAGGGCAGAGGCCGGGCTGAGCGACCCCTCCCTCCCCTCTAGTTAATTTAATAAGCATGGAAATACATCCTGATTCAGGAGTGAGATTGAAATATGGTGATTGGGTAGCAAACTAATAAATGTATATACACACACACACAATCAGGTCTAAGGTCAAATAACAGTCTTGACTTAATGTTGACTAAACACTTACCATTGTACATGTAGCATTCATTATAAGTATAGAGGTAAGAAATGCTGATTTTAGGAGAGAAGGCTGTGCGCTGAGCCTTGGTAATAAGTACTTCAGAGATTCACCAGATTGGTTCAAAGAAAGAAAGACTAAATAACCCTTGTGGAAGAAGAAAGTGTGGAAATGAGCTTTTTATTTTCATTGACTCGTAATAGTCCCAGGTTTCAGGTTCTAAAAAGGTCAGGCTCAGTGCAGGTCCATGGAAGAACCTGGAATGTTGAATCTCCAGGTCTCACTGGAAGGTGTTCTTGGCAAGAGCTCACCAGGAGTGGCTCAGCAATGGTCTCACTTTTTCAGTTTCATAACTCTCCTTATAAGAGAAATTTAAAAGTGGGCAGAAGGAGCTTGCAGGAGCATTTTTGCTACCCATAGGATTTTGTAGACCACTTTCTGGAGGGGAAAATCCAGGAAAATGTGGAAAAACATTTGTAAGACTATTATAATAGCCTTCTAGGGAGTGAGTAGAATGAAGTATACTTTTGTGAGGTATACTTTTTTGTCCCCTGAAGCTATTATGTCAATAATTATGCATGAATGAAACTATTTTCTTTCATTCTCTAATGTAGAGATTTTTTCCACTAATGCGTATCTGATCATGAGTTGCTTTTTGCCACAGTAATATCCTGTGGCTATAATTACTGGATTTAATTGTCCTTTGTTCAAAAAGATTTTTATTTCCCATTTATACAGGATATGTAGGATTTGGATACCTTTGCACGTTCTTGTTCCAAAACTTGCTGTTGATTTTCTAAAGAATCTTAGCTAAGTCATTAAATTTCTTTCTCTCTTTGGCAAAATTAAAAGGCTCTGTTATTTGCTCTCTTGTAATTAAAAGTCATTAGATAAAATCTTCAATACATGCTTATGTTTTCCCATAGTTTTGTCATACTGTAATGTCATTCATAGATATCTTTAAATTCTGCCTTAGAGCCAATTAGTATACACAATGTAAGTAACTGGTGGAGGGTTCTGTTCTAGTACTGCCAAAATTGTTGGGTCCTGGGAAATAGCAATCAAACTAATGCTTTCAAATAAATGCTCTGTCTGTGCTAAATAAGAGAATGTTTGACAAATCCATCTCATTTCATACATCCAAGATACCTACAGAGAAGCATGCTTTAATCAGACCAAAGGAAAAAGAATTGTAGGCGGAAAAATAATAGTCCCTCTCCACTTCCCCCCGCCCATTGCATAGTATGGACCATGAAAAGTCAATATTTTTAATACCCTATTCATCTGTGCTCCGGAATATATTTTAGAAATGTCTGTTTTTAAATTATGCAACTAATATATGTTTAATATAGAAATTTTTAAAGACCAAGAAAAGCATATAGCACACAGTAAATACTATATTTCTGTTAAGTAAATAAAATAAATTCACAATCCAAATATAGTAAATTAAAAATTGGGGTATATTATTTCAGCATTTTATTTTTTAATATATTTTTATTGATTTCAGAGAGAAAGGGAGAGGGAGAAAGAGATAGAAATATCAATGATGAGAGAGAATCATTAATCAGCTGCCTCCTGCAACGTCCCCCACTGGGGATCGAGCCCGCAACCTGGGCATGTGCCCTTGACAGGAATCGAATCCAGGACCCCTCAGTCTGCAGGCCGATGCTCTATCCACTGAGCCACACCAGCCAGGGCTATTTCAGCATTTTATTACATGACATATATAGTATATGAATAAAAGGACATTATATTCTGCATAATGTTAGCAGCCTGATTTTTCATTTTACATTTAACATTTTACCAGAAAATACTTTCAAAATAGAGTTAAACAATTAAAAGAAAGCATGCATGGTGCTGAATTTCACTGAAGTCTCCTTCCCCAAACCTTTCATGGATGCCTGTTATGGTCAGGGCCTATATACTAAGCTCTGTGCAGGACAAATGCCCTATTTACTTCACAGGTTTGTATTGGCTGTTGGAATTGAAAACGTGTGTGAAAGAGTCTAATATTTAACCCAGTGTATATTTATTTGCCAGAAACTATTCCAAGTGCTTTATTATTATACAGGGTGTGGCAAAAGTAGGTTTACAGTTGTGATCAAGAAAAACAGTTTATTCTTGTATTACTATTTAATTAACTATTGTATATCTTCCATATAAACAACTGTAAACGTACTTTTGCCTCTATATTGCTCACAACAAATACTATCATCACCATTCGTAGATAAAAAGATTGAAGCACAGAGAAATTACATAAATGCCTCAAGTTCAAATGGCTAGTTAAAGATAAAGACAGATTTTTTAATAGCTCTGAGATTTGTATACCTAAATCCACTCTCTATGCCAGCTAAAGATTATGGCATGATGCCCGGCTGGCATAGCTCAGTGGTTGTCAACCTATGAACCAGGAGATCATGGTTTGATTCCCAGTCAGGGCACATGCTTGGGTTGTGGGCTTGGTCTCCAGTGTAGGGCATACAGGTGGCAGCTGGTAAATGATTCTCTCTCATTATTGATGTTTCTCTCGTTCTCCCTCTCCCTTCCTCTCTAAAAAAAAAAAATATATATATATATATATATATATATATATATATATATATATATATACATATATATATATATACACACATACATACACACACACACACACTATGGCATGATGACAGACGAACTCTAATTGTCTCTCTTGTTTCATCGGACAATAATCCTCTGTCTCTTCTAGGCACTATTCACCAAGTAAGTCCTGCACTGCCTTGCCTGTTTTTAATCCATGCTCTGCTGTTTTTGTTGGAACATTCTTTCCTTATGCTTTTGCCTGTCAAAATCTCTAGCTCATTCTGCAATGACACCCCCTTCAAACCTTTACACCAAGTTCCGCATTACTCATTCTCTTCTTTCCTTCTATAGCACCTTTTGAAAAATATAACCCTATTACAGCATCTACTATAGCCTGAAGTAGGAATTGAATCTATTATTTCCAGTGTTTTCAGTACTATGGTACAGTGCTTGCACTGAGTGTATAAATATTTGCTGAATGAAATGGTCTAGGTCAGAAATAATGTATTCAGAAACTAAGGCAGAACAATGGAAATGGAAATGACCTAGAACATGATTTTCAATAATTAACTCAACTGCTTTGTTTTTCCTTTGGGGTTTTTCTCTGTAAGGGAAGGTTGGAGGGGTACACTGGGCATCACCAGAGAGCATGGAAATCTGTCTCATGGTTAGTCAACCCCTTCCTATAGAAAAGCTGGATGGTGGAGGGCGGGGTGTTTCAAGAGCCAGCTCAGTTACTTATTAAACCTAGAGCATTTCATTTAATCTCTTTGAAATTCAATTTCCTTATCACCAGAATGGCACTAATACTTTATTTTTTTTTTTTAATATATTTTATTGACTTTTTACAGAGAGGAAGGGAGAGAGATAGAGAGTTGGAAACATCGATGAGAGAGAAACATCGACCAGCTGCCTTCTGCACATCTCCTACTGGGGATGTGCCCGCAACCCAGGTACATGCCCTTGACCGGGATCGAACCCGGGACCTTTCAGTCCGCAGGCCGACGCTCTATCCACTGAGCCAAACCGGTTTCGGCGGCACTAATACTTTAATTGGAACACTGTTGTAAAGATTAAAAACAACATCAAAGGAAGAGCTCTTTAAACATTAGTAACAGTTATAAAAACTCCCTTCTATTAACTATAGATTCCAAACAATTACAGATTTTGAAGAGGTTAAAAATATAAGATGTGTTAGGCACATCTGTGTTTGAAAATCTGCTTTACCCTTTTCTAGCTATATATCCTCAGGCAAGTTAACTAAAAATGTTCTAAGCTTTATTTTTCTAAAAGCGGTTGAGTTGTAAAAAAAAAAAAAAAAATGAGTGAATGTTAAGTGCCTAAGTAGCATATAATATGCTAAATAAATGTGAGATATAAAGGTAAAAAAAAAAATCAAACCTCCTGGGAATTAAAAGAGGCTAAATATATGAAATGGTTATTCCACTGTCTGCCACATAATAAATTCTCAACAATTACTAGCCATAATAAACATATCAGTGTATCTAATATATAGATATAAAATACATAAGTATAAACTGTATTTGAAATATAAAAGAAATATTAGTGACTTTTAACTAATACCAGTAATTCATGATGGTAAATGGCCTACAAAACTCCAGAGGAGACAGACATAACCTATGATTAATAGAGTTGGGTTGAGTTCATGTCTTATGGAAAAATAGTATATACAGAACCCCAGAATGACTAACTTTGAATGTGAAAAAAATAAACACCAGTCTCATTGCTCACAGATACCCTTAACATAGACATATTATATACACACCATACATCATCTATGCTTTTTCTCCAGAGAAACACATTATCATCTGCAGTTATATAGTCAATTTCCAGGAACCTCTATAAACAGGTGTCAAGATACTGTGACATTATATATTTAGCAAAAATCTTTAATGTCTTAAAATAAAAATAAACTGTGTAGTCTGGTCTGTAAGGTTTAATTTTTTGACAGCAAAAGTTAATGATTGATTATTTGATAATAAAAACCTATAATAGAAACATGTGTAGAAAATTACTACCTATAAAAATAAGCATGTACTTACTATCAAGTACTAATGAATATGAAAGGAGGAAATGATGGAAAATATAAAATAACATTGACTTTAAATGTAACTTCCTTTTGAGTAAAATTTGTGTTTTTACTGATAATGTAAGTAATGCATGTACATTATAAACAATAAATAAAATACATGATACCTAGAAGAGAGTATAAAAGAACGCCTATGGTCTCTGACCACCCCTGGGAAAGCCACTGTTACCTTCTCATATATTTTTATTAAAATACTTATCTTTGATTTGTAACATTGTTTTTAATAATGTTCTTTGAGAGAAAAAGTAACTGTGAAGGGAACAACATGTAATCTCAGGCTGGATTAATTTGTGGTCAGCAAAGGATAGTGAGCCTAGTAAACACAGAGCATGCAATGGTCCCTTCCGTGACAGCAATGCATTTGGTGATGGCCATATTTCTGTACTTCTGCAAGGCCATAGTCAGCTTATAATTACTATAAGGATTTTTTGTTGTTGAGAGAATAAATGACAATGTCTAATGATTGGACTGGGAACAGGTGAGAAAGGAGATTTTGAAGAAAGTATTTTAGGGGGTTACGGGCAGAGAGAGAAAAGTTACATCATTTTTCATAGAAAGCAATAAGTTTGGCATTTCCTTCAAGGTTTGTTTTATTCACCAATTGTAAAGGCCAGTAGTGCTTGCCATTGTGTACTAGAGGTAGTACAGGCCTTGTATACGCACATTTCACTTAATTCATGTTTATATAAAATGTGTATGTGTGTGTATGTTTTGAAGAAAATTTGAGGAAACAATTTGCTGTACTTAATCTTAGGTAAAAATTAAGTTCATTAAGTTTCAGAAAATAAAAACTTACAGAAGAGAAATATGAGAGAGATATATCATTTTATTCATTATCTAAGCTGGCCTACCTTCCACCCAAAATAAAGCAATGGTGTAAGCAATGTGGTTCTCTTACTATCTCTGAACATGTGAGAGCAGAAAGAAAAATTCAAAGCAAAGTTTCACAGTAATACTTAGTAATAGCACTTCTTTACCTATTCTTTTAGCATGGTTGTGGGAACTTCGTCCGTGTAATTCAGGCGTTCAACCGCACTCATCTGTATGTTTGTGGGAGTGGTGCTTTCAGCCCAGTCTGTACTTATTTGAACAGAGGGAGGAGATCAGAGGTGAGTGTAACATTTTTTTCATTCTTTGTTCTGCTTAGTGTCAAAGGTTGCTTAAAACTGTATTTTAGAGTTAAATCTTGGAAATATCAATAGTCATAAAAAAGTTTCAAGCCCTGTAAACACAAAATATATTACATTTTGTTTCTGGCCATCAGGTTACTTAAAATACAGCCTTTTGCCTTTAAACATTATATATATAATCTGAATGGAAATGCTGCAAAAGATAAAGGAAAAAATGGTGTGGCTTCATAATTATTTAGAATGTAAGGTATTGATAACATTAATGCAAATTATAGAAATATTATACTATACATTCACTTTCTCAAATCTATTTTAAGCAATTTCTTATTTATGTTTCAAATTTAATAAACTTTTATGAGATACACACCTGTAAGTGCCAGCCGAAGAGAACTTTATATAATTAATAAATCATACTTTCATTTAGAGTAACATTGGTCTACTAGGGTTTTCTAGCCTTATTCTTACATTGGTTAAAATGATTTGGGGGTATTTGAATAAAAGTATCTTCTGAGAGTAAATATACAGCTAATGTACAGTCAAATATGTGGTTGGTTCAACTTCACCTGTGATATTTAAGACTGTGTTTATCCCAGTTTACAGTTATTGATTAAGGAAATAATTCATTAGCCCCAAAGAGATTTTCCGGATTCTTTTAGTCAAACATGTCATATTTAATATAAATATTTTAAAAACTGAATTATTTCATAATATCTTGCTTTGATTTTATTATGCATCTTAAGCCTTGAAAGTCCAGTTCTTAATGTCTAAATTCAATTTTACAGATTAGAATTGTAAAAAAAAGATTAAATGTTGCTACTGATATATCTTAGGTTCATTTTTCTTTAACAAAGGTTAATCTACTTTAGTATGAATATAATTGAATAATCTCTCTGTATTCCTTTATTATTAATTTTTTCATGTATGTAACATATATATATAGTTGAATAAAAATCACTTAAAAATAACTGAGTAATTATCACTTGACCCCATATTGATGCATCTCCAAGTGGTTCAAAACAAGATGAAATATTAAAGTTCTTAAATGTAAAGCTATGCTTCTTGGAAGAGTACAGTTGGATGCATTGAGCTTGTCATTAGAACCACATGCCTGTGATCAACTGATAAATAAACTGCTGCCCTAGACGTCTGCAATCTGTCAGACCCTTTACTGAAGACTGCACAGTCACTGCAGAGGCCACCAATAGCACAGCACTTTTCAGAGCACACGTTTCAAATGAAATCATTTCCCATGTACAGATTGCCCACTATGCACTTCAAGGCTTAAATGCAAAAGTCAGTAAAAAAAAAAAAAAATCTCATATGGAAAACCAGCATGGAATTAATTTTAATCACTTTATCAGATATGAACTACTATAGTCTCGTTTCAAGAAAATCTATTTAAAAGGGGAAGCATGTCCATTAATTAATATGTGAACATTTAAAAGTCAGTGTAAGTATGGAAAGGGTTATGAATTTTAATCTTTTTAATACTTTCCTTAGTAGTCAAGTTAAAGGGTTTCATCATAATATTGTATTTATATACATATCTAGAGTAAATATGAAATGCAATTTTATCAAGATAATTTTGAAAAACCTTAGCTTGACACCTAAGGACTGCCATCATCTAATGCAACCAACAAAAGTGATCATCTTTTTCTTAGAATTTTAGTAGTCACTTTTACTAACTTACCTAGAAAAAAAATAAGTATACCAACAAGATGTTCCCTCTCACTGAAGCTGCACTGGTCATTACTGAAACCTTTGCTCATAGTCCCTGGGCTGCCCTAGTCCCATTCCTTGCTTAATGTTTTTCCTAAGCACTGAGCATCATCTAACAGACTTATATTTTATATATTTATTCTCTTTATATTTTATATATACCTATTTATATTCTCCCTCAGTATATTATAAATTACTTGAAGGCAAAGATCTTTGTCTATTTTGTTTACTGTATCCCTAATGTATTGTCAGTGCCTGGCACAGAGTAGATGGTCAATATATTTTGCTAAATAAATAAATAATAAAACATTTTAATCTAAATTATGAATTATTGCTTAACTTAGTATAATGATGTACATAACAAAACTAAGTGGTAACAAATTTTATTTTTAAAACAGTCTTATTGTAATTTTAAGTGGGTTTTAATAATGTTGCTTTGAGGAAAACTTGTTGGATCAGCTTTATGGGGAGTGTAATAGAATGAGAATTTGATCTACTAAGGTTAGTTTGTAATTCATAGATGCATTTGTCTACAGGCCAAGAAGTCTTAATGCAGTGAATTGGGCAGGCATAAGCAACCAAGTATAAAGCTTATTATTTATGATGATGCTTTGTTTTACTAAAGGCCAATTGGTTAACTAAATATGATGTTATTTATTATTACTGTCTTTTAATTTTTATCTACAATAAAGGACCAAGTTTTCATGATTGACTCCAAGTGTGAATCTGGAAAAGGACGCTGCTCTTTCAACCCCAATGTGAACACAGTATCTGTTATGATCAGTAAGTGAAAAATAAAGGAGGCAGTGAGAAATAGAAAATAAGGAAATTAAGGAAAAATAATTCATGACATGGTATGCCCATTTTTGATAATTGTATGGATGATAGTACATGAGTAAAATAATAGGAAGAAAGGTTTGTGCTGAGAAATAGAAATTTTAGTTTCTCATGTTCAGGAATATTCATAATAAGCATGCATTTTTTCATTGAACACAGCAATGCTCTCATTCCCAGAGCAAGTCAACAATTTACAAAAAGCATGCATATGTGTGTGTGTGTGTGTGTGTGTGTGTGTGTGTGTGTGTGTATATTAAAGTAATTTTCAGTGTTTCCTGTAGTTATTTTTCTAGTATTAAATATACCCACTTTCCTCATGTTTTAGTAATCTTTTACAAATTATTAAAAATGATGTTACTCTCTGATAAAAGACTAACAAAGTACATGGGTTAGCCAAATATATTCTTATGGATTGTCTAGAAGTTGCTATATTAAAACAAGAGCTGGTGGTAAAATCGCTTTTCTATTTTCTCATTTTCCATAAAATATATCAGTTAAGTAGCAGGCCCAATTGCTTGCTGCTACGTAAGTTGACAAATCAATGTCTTTGAGTCTCAATCATCGAATGCCTTTCTATAACTCACGTAAAAGACATTCCCTTCTGGTTCGTTACGACACTTCTAGAATACGTCTGGTCTAACATGAATTGACTGTAAGGACAAATCGGGGATCCCAGTGCCAACTATACAGTAGATGCTCTCCCCTGTTTGCTTCCTGTATGTGTTGCCGATAGTAAAATTATACCATTTGACAAGAGAACAGGTGGAAAAATAATTATTGTGGTCACAGTGCTTTACTTTGATTCATTTAAAGAGGCAACACATCGTGCTCATATCTGGAAACTAAATTAAGACAGGTACATCTAGCACTGACTAAAATGTGGCCTTGGAAGTTATCCAGTGAATTATTTCCATATGGTCATGCAAATTGGACAAAGAGGAAATGAAAGTATATAATTACGACAAAAAAAATTAGAAACCTTTGAAACCACAAGATATCCAAATATGTCTGATGCAAGGACTTTTCAGATAAGTTTCTAAATATTCCATAGCAGTGTCTCAAAAAAAGTATTTTTTTAAATACTTTAGAAAGTCTAATATTACATGTATATATATATACTAGTTAAATATATAGAGTTTTCATTCATTTCAAGCTAAATGCTATGCTATGGAAATAAATTTCAAAGATTAGCACTAATATTATAGTTTTATCTCATCAAATATTGTTTAGAACAATAAGGGTTAGAACAAGGCATTATGAATCTTAGTGTTAAAATGTGATAAGCCATTTAATAGTTTTGCCTTTAGAGACTTGGATATTTTTACAAAATTGAATTTAATTGGCCTTCATTTTTTAAGGACCTGAGACTTCAATTCTTATGCTGATGTTTCTATACTGCCTTTTAATACTTTGATCAACATTATAATTTATACTATCACTGAAATTCATTAAACTGAAATCAGCCCAGCTGATGGGGCTTGGTGGTTGAGCGTTGACCTATGAACCAGGAGGTCACAGTTCATTCAATTCCTGGTCAGGGCACATGCCCAGGTTGTGGGCTCAATTCCCAGTGTGGGATGTGCAGAAGGCAGCCGATGAATGAAACTCTCTCAGCATTGATGTTTCTATCTCTCTCTTCCTCTCCCTTCCTCTCTGAAATCAACAAAAATATATTTTAGGAGAGAAAACCTGAAACCAAAATGAGCATGAATCTTGATAAGCTTATATTTATAATTTTATTTGTTCTATTGATTATTTCTTTAAAATCATCTCCATTGTCATCTCCAATATTGTATAATAGATCTGTATAGTCCTCTCATTTTGCTATAGTGTTTGATCATTTCTGTTCAACTGCAATCCACTAAATAACACATATTTGTTAAAATATTCCAAGAAACATTGTGAATTTTAATTCCAAATTTCACAATGTGGTTGTGACATCCAACCAGATATGTATGTTTAGTGTTCTTTTGCTATTTTTAGTTATTATTGTAGCACAGCAAAGAAGTCAGGTGATATCTTTTAAGGAGCCGATCAAAAACCTCATGGTTTTTCTGGTAGTGGAAGTGCAATTGAAAAGCAAAATATTTTTGGATTAAAGAGAAAAGGCACAAGTTTATCTTTGCATAAGTCCTACAAAGAAATCCTTCATAAAATACCCTATTCTCAAAATGTGTCCCAAAGTGACATTAATTAAATATTTCTTATACAAAATAAAGCAGGCACTTTGTTCTTCCTAATTATTAAGAATTTAAGACAGGAAATGAAGTCAGTCAGACATGCAAGCTTCCGTAACGTTTAAGACATAACTAATAAAGTGGTGTGTAATAGGATTAGACTCAGCCCTCTGCATCAGACACCATCCTCCAGTATCCTTTATTTTTTCCTTCCTGGATACAGAGATGATAATTGATAGCTGTGCTAGTCAGTATATTACATAACAGAGTTTTATAACCCACTGTTTGGAGGGTAACTGGGTATAGCTACAGTATGAAATGATTAATTGCGAAGTTATTTCAATTTAACAACCATTGTATCAACAGAATACTTGTGTAGATGCTTCATAAATGCCCACATAATTTTAAAGAAACTAAACGAAATACTTTCCTGCACTTTTTTGTTCTGTCTCTATAATCAATTTCCATGGGCTTTAGACCCCTGTGAGGAAGCCACATTGGAGACACAATACCTGCCATGCCCAATTGCTAACTTGTAGGGGTCCGTCTCATGACCTAGTGAGCACATATTAAAAACATTCCATTCTTCATTCTGTCCTGGGCCAGTTGGTAGTGCTTGTTACTAAACAGTGAGCTTAGAGTGCTTCAAAATGTTCCAGTTCTGCCAAAATGACCACAATCTGAAAGTAGCCAGGAAGTAATTCTAGAACAGTAGTTGAAGAGCACAGCTGCATGGCGGTTTAGTGGGACAGACCTGATAAATTTTATCCTCTTTTAAATAGATATTTAGCTACTGTTTTATTCTCAAGGGTCACACATACCCATTCAATATCTACTCTCTTTCCTAGCATGAAAATTAATATGGATAAGCTAAATGTTAAATGTTATGTATATACAGATTAAAATATCTGTTTTTGCTATCAATAATGATAATTTAATTTAAAAATATCTTTACTTTCTTGTCTCTGCATTCTATTTCTCATGGCTTATGTTAAGCCATATGTAGTTTAGTAATATAATACTATATTTTTACCATAATTTTAATATATTGTTTTGCAAATGATAATAGAGAACTTTGATTATATTGTAGCAACCTTCTAGCACTGAAAATCGAAGTGTATACTTTTAATGATGACATTATTACATCATTAATAGTATTTTGACAAATTTTAATGTTGCCTCCATGTCATTAATAATAATAAAAACTATTAATCTCAATCCCTTTAGTATAATCATAGAATTTTTAATATGTGGTGAGGACTTTTGAAATCCATAATTCAGTTCCCATATTTTACAGATGAGAAGATTGTGATTCAGGGAGCTAAATGACTTAGTCCTAATTCCCAGTTTGCTAAAAATTACTGCCCAAAATATACAAAGCAAGTTTTCTGACTCTTACAGTATTTTTATTAAAACACAGTAATAATTAAGCCATTCTGTTATCTTTTATAATATGTTACATATATAATTTCTGCCATTTCTGATACACACTATAAACATAGGCATTTCGTATTATTAAGTACAGGCAGAGGAATTTTTATTTCTTCATAGAATAAAGTCATTTTGGTAACCATACAGTCAATAATGAGACCAGATTAAACTTTACCAACTTTTTATTTGGTGGATAATGTAAACCAATTAACAATTATAAACACTGTAATATGTGTACTAATCTAATTAAGCAAGTTCTCCTTGATATTTAAAATAGCCTTAAAAACATTTACATTGTGTTGATAATTTCTTTTACATAGATGAAGAACTTTTCTCTGGAATGTATATAGATTTCATGGGGACAGATGCTGCTATTTTTCGAAGTTTAACTAAAAGGAATGCAGTCAGAACTGATCAACACAATTCCAAATGGCTAAGTGGTAAGAAAACATTTTATACATTTTTTTAGAATTATGCTTTAGACTAATTTGTTTAGTTCCATAATAAAAATTAGGTAAAAAATGGTAAAAAGATAAAGAATTACAGGGCCTTGTCATCAGTAACAGTAATTCTGACTTTATGATTTTAAAAGTTTAGGATAAGTAAATAATTGAAATAGTCATATTCTAACTCTTTACTAATCACCACACAATTATTATAGAATATATAAATTTTAAAAATGGCAGTGATATTCATCATACATGCTTGTACACAAGAATCCTCTCTGATTGTTTAAGTGTAACATATTATAATTAAATATGTTATTTATTCATTTAGATTGTATGTGTTAATAATGTCAAAGCTAAAAGTTCTCTAAATTTATGAAGATAAAGTGAATAGGGTATATTCAGAAACTATATTTGTTTTATACTTAGATTCTAAATTATAAAACTGGTATATATTATTTTTTCATAATTTGACTAAGATTTAATAGAAATCATAGTTATGATAATTTTATGATTATCAGTATTCAGCTGCTTCCAGTTCTTAGGATCACACGGAATTCACATCATGAAAGGTGCTCATTTGACTTTAATGCACAATTTCAATGAGTTCCTGTTGTTGAGAGGAGGAAGGAACCACTGAGGTCTTTGTCATTTCACCCTGGGGGAAATGTCTAGCTCACCCTAAATTTGGCAATTTACTTACCATTGCACAGTTAAGCATGAATCACCACAGTAAAGCATCTTGTTTCGCTGATAGGCCAGCACAAGAAAGAGTTGATTGTCCATTTTCTTCTTCAGATTATCCCTCTGGTACATCTGGAAATAGAATATCCTAAGAGTTGTTTTGTTCTTGAAATAAGGAATCCCTCTCTGTCTTCAAATGACGTCACTTTTTTCCTTGAAAAGTTTCCCTTTTATTTCATACACTGTATTTTAAGAAAAATGTGTTTTTCAGATCTTGGACTCCCAACTCCTCATTCCATTCTGCTTCGGTGAATTTGAGTTTATATGCACTAGATTGAAAACCACACTTTGAAAAACAAACCTTTTTTCCCCCCGTAAAACGACTGACTGTCAGATTCCAAGGGAAATAACTGGTAGAATAGTTTTTCAAATTTTTAAAACCCGTCAGTGCACAAAGGTTTTTTTTGCATTTACTACACTTCCAGAATATATTGTAGACAGAGAAAAATAGTTTGAGCTGTCATATTATAACTATATTTTGTGGCACTTGACATTTGAAATGCGATAGGTTGTCTGAATACAATTACTGCTTTTATACTTTTTGCCTATGAACATCACATTATTGTTTTACACCAAAGATGGAGAAACCACGTGTCTGTGGTCTACTTGGATGAACAGTGGATGGATTTTTCGCATGAATATATTATAGTCTCTGTATTTCTTTTCAGAACCTATGTTTGTGGATGCACATGTCATCCCAGATGGAACTGATCCAAACGATGCTAAGATTTACTTTTTCTTCAAGGAGAAACTGACTGACAATAGCAGAAGTACAAAACAGATTCATTCCATGATCGCTAGAATATGTCCTGTAAGTATTAACATTTTAAAATTCAATTTATTTAGCCCTAACCGGTTTTGCTCAGTGGATAGAGCGTCGGCCTGCAGACTGAAAGGTCCCAGGTTCAATTCCAGTCAAGGGCATGTACCTTGGTTGTGGGCACATCCCCAGTAGGTGGTGTGTAGGAGGCAGCTGATCGATGTTTCTAACTCTCTATCCCTCTTCCTTTCTCTCTGTAAAAAATCAATAAAATATATATTTTTTAAAAATTCAATTTATTTAAACTAAAAAAAATAAAGCAACCAAAAAACACCCCCCAAAACAAAAACAACAACAGAGTTCACACATTTTAACCACTTCTACCACACCTCACTCTGTCTCTTGCAACCACTGATCTGTTCTTGTATCCATGAGCTGTTTTATTGCTTTTGTTTAGGTCCCACATAAAAAGGAGAGCATACATATCTGTCATTCTCTGTAGGACTTATTTTATTTAGCATAATGCGAATCTACGTTATCATGAACAATAAGATTAGGCTGAATAATATTATTTCCCTGATAATTGTGTTTATATGCCTCATTTCTTCATCCATTCATTTGTTGGTAGACACTGAGGTTGTTTCACTCTCTTGGCTCTTATAAATAATGCAATGGGGTCATATATCTTTTTGAATTAGTATTCCATTTATTCCGATAAATAACCAGAAGTGGAATTGCTAGATTATTTGATAGTTCTATTTTTAATTTTTTGAAGAATCTTCACACTATTTTCTTTATATATATATATATATATATATATATATATATATATATATATTGATTTCAGAGAGGAAGAGAGAAGGAGAGAGAGATAGAAACATCAATGATGAGAGAATCATCAATAGGCTGCCTCCTGCACACTGCCCCCTCCTCCTCCCTGGGATTGAGCCCACAAACCCGGCATGTGCCCTGACCAGGAATCAAACCACAACCTCCTAGTTCATGGGTTGACTGACACTCAACCACTGAGTCACACCAGTCGGGCCTTCACACTATTTTCCATATTGGTTGCAACAAATCATATTCCCACCAACAGTGCACAAGGGTTCTCTTTTCTCCATATCCTTGCCAACAATTTTTATTTCTTATCTTCTTAATAATAATAAAAGCATAATATGCTAATTAGACTGGACATCCTTCCAGACAAAGCCAGGGCTGTGAGGCAAGCCCGGGTCCTGAGTGCCTGCCCACGGTCGAAGGGAAGCCTTGGTCCCGGGTGCCAGAGGGAAGCCAGTGTCAGCAGCCAGGGGAAGGAAGGCCTATTCTTGCATTGGACCTCTAGTCTTTTTAATAACAGCCATTCTAACAAGTGTGAAGTGATATCTCACTGTGGTTTCAATCTGCATTTCCCTGGTAATTGGCAATGTTGTGCATCTTTTCATGAACTTGTTGGCCATCTATATGTCTATGTCTTCTTTGATAAAATATTTATTCAGATCTTCTGCCCATTTGTAATTGATTTTTTTGTTATTAAGTTGTATGGATTCTTTATATATTTTGGATATTATCCCTTATCAGATATATGATTTACAAACTAGAGGCCCAGTGCACAAAAATTTGTGCACTCGGGGGGGGGGGTGGTCCCTCAGCCCGGCCTGTGCCCTCTCACAGTCTGGGACCCCTCAGGGGATGATTATCTGCTGGCTTAGGTCCGCTCCCCGGGAGATTGGGCCTAAGCTGGCAATCAGACATCCTTCTGGCAGCCCAGGAGCCCTCAGGGGATGTCCACTTGCCAGCAGGGAGCAGGCCTAAGCTGCAGTCGGACATACTTAGTGCTGCTGAGGAGGCGGGAAAGGCTCCCACCACCACCGCTGTACTGGCAGCCATCAGCCTGGCTTGTGGCTGAGCAGAGCTCCCCCTGCGAAAGCACACTGACCACCAGGGGACAGCTCCTGCATTGAGCATCTGCCCCCTGGTGGTCAGTGTGTGTCATAGTGACCAGTCATTTCCAGTCGTTCTGCTGTTAGGGTCAATTTGTATATTACGCTTTTATTATATAGGATGGTTTTTCCATTCAGTGGGTTGCCTTTTCGTTTTGTTGATAGTGTTCATTTCTGTGCAGAAGCTTTTTAGTTTGAGGTCGTTACACTTGTATATTTTTGCTTTTGTTACTTTACTTTTGGGGTCAATTTAAAAAATCATTCCCAAGACCTATGTCAAGGAACTTACCACCTATTTTCTTCTAGAATTTTTGTGGTTTATGGTATTACTTTCAAGTCTTTAATACATTTTGAGTTAAGCTTTTAAAAATACATTTTTATTGATTTCAGAGAGGAAGGGAGAGGGAGAAGAGATAGAAACATCAATGATGAGAGAGAATCATTAATCGGCTGCCTTCAGCACGCCCCTCTACTGGGGATCGAGCCTGCAACCCAGGCATGACCCCTTGACAGGAATTGGACCCGGGACTCTTCAGTCTGCAGGCCAACATACTATCCACTAAGCCAAACCACATAGGGCTTGAGTTAACTTTTTTGTATGGTGTAGGAAGTAGTCCAGTTCCTTCCTTCCTTCCTTCCTTCCTTCCTCCCTCCCTCCCTCCCTCCCTCCCTTCCTTCTTTCCTTCCTTCCTTCTTCCTTCCTTTCTTTTTTTTTTTTACATGTGGCTGTTCAATTTTTCCAACACCATTTATTGAAGAAATGATTTCCCCCCATTTTATATTTGTGGCTTCTTTGTCATAAATTAATTGACCACATATGCATGGGTTTATTTCTGGGCTCTCTATTCTGTTCCATTGATCTATTTGTCTATTTTATCCCAGTATCTTAGCTTTATATTATAGCTTGAAAACTAGGAGTGTGATACCTCCATTTTGTTTTTCTTTCTCAAGATTGCTTTGATTATTATAATTTGAAGAAAAACTAAAAAATTAAATTATGTAATTTTTTTTCTTTTTCTAATAGTTTACTTTTCTACTTTTATTATCTGCTATTATAAATTAATCAACTATTAATAGGAGACATTTGAACTTAATGTTTATTCACATCTCTCATAAGAGATAAATACCATATTTCAACATAAAGTTTAATTCATAGAAATATTTTGGTTGTGGGTTTATATAAATAATTTTGATTAATTTTGCTATTTCATTTAATTATTAGTATTACAAATAGCTAAATTTTATATTATAGAAAGAAACAGAATAATTATTGTGAATAAAATATAGGGAAACTTTATTAAAAGATAATTACTGAGGAGCTATCTACAACAGCAAATGTAAAGGAAGGCTTTAATAAAATATAATTATAAACAGTAATCAAAATATTTTTGTTTTAACAGTAAATATATATTTAGCTCAAAAAAATCATGATATCCACTCATACAGGAGTTTTACAGGCTTTTCCTGACATTGATGATTAGCATCCTTTGTGCAGAACTATTTCTTAAAGCATTTAGTGTTTAAAATACTTCTCAATATTATACTGCTCCACTGATAGTGGAACTCACCTGCCTCTCAATCACTTGCAGTAAGGCGGCAAAGCCAGCTGAAGGAGTGGAAGGCTGCTGGGCATACAGAAAACAAACAAATATGTTATCAATAGAGACTATCGGTGAATGATCCGAATACCATTTTCCCTGTCCTATTTGGGGAAAAATGTATATTAAAGCATCTGACTAGGTATACTGAGGAGTAAAGGCTAACACAGAAAAATGAAGGAGAAAATTAGAACTATTGGGGGCCATTTGGTGTTAAGTATAAATCAACTCTGCTGACCACAGTAGGATCTGCAAACGCACTGTATACAGTAATATTCCTATTGGAGACAATGAGGTGTAAAGAAGAGGCCCATTAAATTACCTATGTTCCGTGACATTTTATAAATATTTCCATCGTTTATTGTTATGTTTATAAAGCTTTAGGAAATATATTCATTCAATTCTTTTTTAAAACATTTCCAGTTGATACAACACTGTAGAAGAATAATAGTATATAACCTGTGGCTATTTTATCACATACTATATATCTTAAATATTCCTCTCTAACTATTGATATTCAAATATGGTTAACATAGTCACCCTTCAGATTTCAAGTCCCCGACTAATACAAATCCAAGTTGTAATAGACTTCAGTATTTACTTAGGCAAACTGAAATGTGTTCACAAAACGGTTTCAGAATGACACGGGTGGACTGCGTAGCCTTGTCAACAAGTGGACGACCTTCCTAAAAGCGAGGCTGGTGTGCTCGGTAACCGATGAAGATGGCCCGGAAACACACTTCGATGAACTAGGTACATAGATGTGAATCTGAAAAAATGTTTGAAAGAGACTTTGTAAAGTTTATAAAATTTAATAATAAACTCTCAGGAGAGGATGTATTTTACATGGATGTTTTCAGCATAAACAATATGTCCATTTGAATTAATGATCTGGATACTCAATAAATTTTTTAAGTATTTTGAAAATTTGTTTTGTATCTGAATGCATTGCTGAAACATTTAGTTCATTGAATTCTCCATGATATATTCCTAAATTCACTTTAAATTTAAAATAAATAGCTCTTTCTTTGTATTCCTCAACAAGAATTTTATTTGCAAAAATGTCACTAAAAACAGACATTTCTTGTAATCATAACAATTGTTTATTAATTGCAGTTTTTTGTCAGAAAGTTACTTCCAGGTTTTGTTGTTTATTACTTTATTATCTATGCCATTGTCTTTGCTTTAATATACTTTAAACTTCTTGTTGTCAGAGGAATTGTTAATTAAAAATATCACTAGCAACTTTGACCATAAGCCAAAAAAATTCTTATTTTGTATGAAGAAAAAAGTCCCTGTGCAAAAGTTTTCTTCCATGTCAGAACTTCTAACCCTACCTCAGAAAAATATATATAATCATTAAAGGATATTTAGAAAATGCAGAGAAAAAAAGCAGCAGAAATAGTTTAAGGTTACATGGTTCCAGTTCACCTTATATTCCATTGTGCCTTTTTCACTTAATATTATTTTATTAGCATGGTTTCCATAATGTTATAGTCTTCATAAATCCTGTTAGTGGTTGTATGACATTTTATTTAATTTATTTTACCATGTGCCTATAATTTAATTCATTTAGTTTTTAAATTGGAATGATGCTGCAGGAATCTCTTTCTGAATTCTTTTCATGGTTTAAGTTATTTTCTTAGGGTAAATTTTAAAAATACATTTAATATTTGGGAACTTGAAAGAATGATATTTCTCTTTTATAGAGGATGTATTTCTGCTTGAAACTGATAACCCAAGGACAACACTAGTGTATGGCATTTTTACAACATCAAGGTAATTATTAAATAATTATATCTTATGATTTAAACAATAAACTTTATTGAGCAATTGTAATTATTGCTAAAGCATTCTTTTCAATTTTTTAATTCTTTTTTAATCACTCAAGGACATGCTTGTATTGATTTTAGAAAGGAAGGGAGAGGGGGAGAGAGAGAGTGAAATATCATTATGCTAGTGAACATTGATTGGTTACCTCCCACATGTGCCCTGACTGGGCATTGAAGCTGAAACCAGGGTATGTGCCCTGGCCAGGAATCGAACCTGAGACCTTTCAGTGAATGGGACAATGCTCCAACCAACTGAGCCACACCAGCCAAGGCTCTTTTCAACTTTTAATTTTGCCTAGCATTAAGGATTTAATCTTCCTGTTTTGTTACTTTTGCTTATAAGCTGAACTAATGCTTTCAAAACAGTTTTGTACAGAGTATAATGATTATATGATGTTTTCTCAAAGAAAGAAAAAATTGAATTATAATGCAGAATAAAGTATATATGATTTTTGTTTTAAGGAAATAATTTGAAGACTCATGATTCAAATATAACTTTTTGAATTTCTATTAAACAACTTTTACTTCTAGAGCAATCTAAGGTGATTACTTAGAAGCTAGCAAAATGCTGAACATGTTTTTATGTTCTATGTGGCAGTATTTCATATATTTGAATATATTTGAAAATATATTTAAAAATATATTTGATCTTTTCTAATTCTCTAGAATGCCTAAGCCCAATTATTATATTCACCATATCCTCACCACTTCCTGTACACATTTTTTATTTTATTTTACATTAGGAATGTTACTCAGAATTCAGTATAATATTCCAGCATGGAATGCAGAATCTACTGGGTCCCTTTCATTAAACAATCAACTACAAAGTGAAAATTTAGAGATTTTAGTAGTATTTTCTAGTAAGGGAAACATGATATGATTGCAAACTATAGCCATTCAATGAGAAATAAAACCACAGGGACACTGGTTTACATCATATTTACATTTGCCCTTAAGATATCTAAAAAGATGTCCTTTGGGATAAGTTTAACTTCTGTTCTAACAAAGAAAGTAGTTTGATTTAATTCGCAAAGAATTCAACAAAGAAAAAAATAACCAAATTCTTAAGAAGAAAATGTTTGTTTCAAAGAAATATTTTCCTAGTTTCTGTTTTTCCCATACCAATAGCTTTAAGATTAAAAAATTGAAGTGGTCATTTCTGATTATTAATGCTAGTAATTAATAATATACCTTGTTTTTTCAATGGGCATATAAGTTTTCATTGGCCATCTAAGTTCTCCATTATGCATCTAATTTAAGAGAAATATGTGAATTGGAGAAAAGTTGGTTTCAGTCAATCTGCCTTAGCGATAATGCCAATGGTTTTCATTAAGGATCCAATCTAAGTTTATGGGATTTTACTGACTAAAGGTAACTTAATGAATCTTTTTAGATCCCCTTATTTTCTGTGACTAGCAGGGAAAGTACATAAATAATGATGATTCAGACTTTTCCAATACTACTTAGGATAACCTGTAAGAACACTCTCACATTAAAAGTCAAGACAAAGAGATGATATTCTCTTAGGAATGAAATTTGTTTCTGTCAGTTAAGTTATAATAGGCTGTATTGATGGTGATTTAGAATTCAAATTCATATTTTAAATAAATCAATTTTTTGTTTCTAAGATAAACTAGTTAGAAACTTCTTTAACCTATACTATATTACAGAAACATTAAGAACTTTTCTATAACTTATTGTCTATTACATTCATGAATGAATTAAATGTCTTAACGCTTTTTGTATCAATGGCTTATTTCAAAATAGTAGAAGCTTTTTAGCTTTACAACGTGTACTATAAAATTGAACTTCTCCATGAAGAATTATATCAACTTTTTATCATGAACTTTGCCATCTATTTTTAAAATTGTGTTTAAATTAAAATAATCAGAAAATGGATCTCTTTCTGTTTGTTTGTTTTTTTTAGCTCAGTTTTTAAAGGATCAGCAGTGTGCGTGTATCATTTATCTGACATACAGACTGTGTTTAATGGTCCTTTTGCCCACAAAGAAGGGCCAAATCATCAGCTGATTTCCTATCAGGGTAGAATTCCATATCCTCGCCCTGGAACTGTAAGTATCCAGAAAAGTTTCTTTGTTATTTTGCTTTTTTAAAAAAAAAATGGAATTTTAAAATGTAAATCAGTTTGACAGTCATTAAATACAACCCTAGACCTACTGATATATTTCTCATAAATTTTCAGGTCACAGCTTCCCAGATTTGGGATTTTCCAAATATGTCATATATGTTATAACACTCTATATTTTTTCCTAAATGCTATTATTAATAAATCTTATTTATATTTCAAGGCCACTGGTTATGTATCAGGGCACCGATATTTTCCTAATTGTATTGACATAAAAACCATAGCTTGGAAAGTGTTAACCTTTTGGTGGCAACCTAAGAATTTGGATGCTAATCGCTTTTCACAACTCTTCTTTATATTAAGGAATCTCATCTATTCTAGTGAAGAAATAACCAGGTGAGAATTAATTTAAAGATAAATCATGTGGAGATATTTCAATTTTAAGGGGTATATTTATTTTAAAAGTCTATGTTGTTATTTCTCATAGATAGAAAATGGTATGTGTGAGTAAATAATTACAGTGAAAGTGATGTTACAATTCAAACGATTTATAAACTATAAAGTTTCAAGGCATACAAATATATCTGAGTCTTGCAATATTAATAATATCAAAGAGTACATTAAAACTAACCTTTTTTCAGGTAAAGTTGTAGAAAGTGCACTGGCAGATTGGAACTGAAATGTTTCTAGGACAACAATGACCACAGTCCTACCGTTAGCTTTTTATTTGGCCCATAATATAGCTGTCTTGCACGCTAGAATACTGATTCATTTCTGTCTCTGTAAAACGTCGTACAGTGTACTGACTGAGTGGAAATATAGATATTACACAATTGACATCAAGAGAAATATCGTTTTCCTATGTCTGTGCTTTCGTAGAATAGAGTCAAAAGTATAAAATAGGGTGTATGTAAGTAAAGAATGATTGAATGATTTTATGGACAAAATTAAAATATAGTCGTTAAAATAATATTTACTTTTAAAGAGTTTTTTTCTTTAACTTGAATATGAAATTCCCTTTGCCTATATGCTTTCAGATATCCATTCTACATCATTTTTACCAATTGTTGATCCACTTTGTTTTTGTGTAACTATTAGAATTTATTTACAATGTATTATTTACTCCCTTATTTTTTATCATCTTAAATTATACTGTAGTCAGTTTTTTTACAATAGAAGAAATTATTTGCAAAGACTTTAAAGAACTTATTTATTCAAAATAAAAGGGCGCAAGTTTGGTTTCCTGTTAGGAACCATAAAGGTTAATCATTTTATTAGCAAATTAACTTTTAATTAACTTTGGAAGGATTATCAGCATTGCTACTAATCCATGAAAAAAATATATTTTAAAAACCATACTCAATTATTGCCGGCAACACAGTCCTATCATTGAATTCATAATCTCCTTTTAAATTACCTCTTTATGAAGCTCATAGCTCAACAAAAAACGGGGAAAATAAAAACATTTAATTATTTTGTATGACATAGAAAAAGAAGTCAAGAGAGATAGCCATTTTAAGATACCTCAGTTTAGGGAGTGTTGGATAAAAAGCAGACATTACATAAGAGAGGGGCAAGTAAAGGGGGGATTGAGCAACTTTCAGATTCCATTATAACTCTAAAGTGCTCATTTTTCACTCACTGTATTTCTTGCATTTCCAGGTGACTCACTGATAATGTATTCACAGATAAATCACATTTTTGAGAATTACTTGATATTTGAAGTTGACCAAGTCATTGCTTCACCATAATACAGTAAATTTAGAGTTGGTTGTTATTACATATACTTTAAAAAAAGATTTTATTGTTTTTTGAGAAAGAAAGAAAGAGAGAAACATTGATCAGCTGCTACCCACATGAGGTTGACCAGGGTGTGTGCATATATGTATATTCTGACTGGGAATCAAATCTACCACCTTCCAGTACATGGGACAACGTTCCAACTCACTGAGCCACGCCGGCCAGGGCTGGTGGTGTATACCTTTATCCATTTGTCTTTGAACAGCACATACATGGGATATAGTACAGGAGCAATTGATTTGTAAACTCAATACCTTAAGAGAAAGCCCTTGGATAAATCAATAAAACAAATAAAAGCTAGCCACACTAATTTAATCAGGGTTCATGGCCCCAGAGCTGCAATGAGTATGTGGGGGAGGGGGGGGACAGCTTATACCAGCTCACGAGAACAGTGCACCTTGTCTCAAGTAAGGACATCATGCTAATAACTTGAAATCAGCATTGTGGGAGTATTTGCACTATGGAAATTGGCAAATATTACAAATAAGAATTTCCCCCCCTAAAGCCTCCCTCGTCCCAGTGCTCATCAGACTCTTCACCCAGATCAGAGGGACACTGAGCATCACAGTGCGAGAACCCCTCACGTCAGATAGCAGTTACTCTACATAAAAGGTGGGGATGGAGAAACCCTTTTTAGTAAAACAGTAAACTAATGTGAAACTAGAAGAGCCTGCCAGCAGTCCCACTCTCACTATTCCCAAGCTCCAAAAGTGAGCATTTTCTTTTCCCTGTTCTAAAGCAGTGTGGAAGAAGCTGGGCTTAGCAACAAGCATCTGGAGCTGACTCCGTGAAAAAAAAGGGAGTAATCAGTCCTTGAGCCATATTTCTATAATGGGCTCTCTTACATCTGGTGCTGAGAAAAGAGCAGCTCTTTTAAATTAAAAAAGTCAAATGAGTGAGCCTTCGGGAATCAAGGAGGCAGGATGGAGGAACGACCTCTGGAAGTCCTCCTAGGAAAGCATTCCTCCCTGAAGATTCGGCCCCTCCACCCTTTACTGAACGACACACCCAGTGTCAGCTCTCTGACTCAGAGTGGCCAGTGTCTGTCTCTTCCCTGCGCTTCCAGGATTTCATATCCCATTCATGGAGCCAGAAGACCTACAGCCAAGTGACCCGGAGCATTGCCTCTTCTCTAGGGTTAAGAATGTTGCCTCTGAAATCCTCCCAATGAAGGATCGCCATACGTTATTTCCCTACACAGTAGTCCAGTTGCCAGGTCACCCTCATAAACATATAACCGGATTCTTAAAAGAAATGACACTGGCAGAAATCTTACACCCTCGTTGTAATGTTCCCTGTAGGTGCGTCATTTAAAATAGGACTGAGAGCTGTGTTAGCAAACTGCCCCACCAGCAAGTCTAAGTCAGTAGGAAGAAGCCTGACAATTGTGTCATAATGTTGTTCCATAAGTAATTCAAGTTTGTGGAAGAAACAAGACACCTTTGGTATGTTGCAGAGGGCTGCCAAAGACTGCAGATTCTCTCTGTGGCTGAGCTAACAGATTGCATGATCCCGTTGCAATGTGTACAAAGCCTCTGCAGATTGTGTTTGCACATGCCAGCCTGTTCAAGCAGAGCCCAATGAAAGTGTTCGGTTTTAATATCTATTTACTAGAAATGGAGCAGAACCATCGGTTTCAATCATGTTGCTTTGACCAGGTCTGGTATCTGGTAGAGCAAAAGAGCAAAAGAAATTCTCAATCCACATAGTGCTGGCAAGAAAAAGAGAGGTCGATTGCTAGCACTTTTATTGATTACAATGCATCGACCTACTGTTCTTACGTTAGAAGCATTTCTATGTCTCTGAGATGTTTGAAAATATTAATAAAGTTTATAATAATAGTAAACACATAGGGCACGTAGACATGAACATTCAAATTGCATACTTTTTCAATTCATTCACCATGTGTGAATAGCCCTGGCTGGTATGGCTCAGTTGGTTGGAGCATTGTCTCATGCACCAGGTCATGGGTTTGATTCCCTGGTCAAAGCACATTCACTGGATTTCAGCTTCCACCCCAGGTAAGGGAACTTAGGGGAAGCAACTGATCAATATTTCTCTCTTGCATTGATACATCGAGTTCTTTCTTTCTCTCTTCTCTCTTCCCTCTTCTCTCTTCTCTCTTCTCTCTTCTCTCTCTCTCTCTCTCTTCCTTCAGCTAAAATCAGTAAAAAGCATATCCTCGGGTGAGGATTAAAAAAACACACACACACCAAAAAACACATGAATATAACAGACAGTAAATATTGCAGTCTGGAGGAGCGAGTGTCCATCAGCCTTGTTTGGGAAGGCATGTAAAAATATATGAGTTGAGCTCATTCTGAAGGGCAGTTGGATATGAATTAGTTGGATAGGAAGGAAGGATGTCTCAAGCAAAGGTTACACTACACATTACAAGGCAGAGAAAGAAAAGAATAAGTGAGCCCTCGAAGCTCTGCGTGGCCTAGCAGGACTGGGCAGAGGGTTCTTTTAGAAGTGGAGGGAAATGTGAGGAAGAAGAGGGCCAGCTGGTGCCTTAAGTGCAAGACTTTATGTAATTGTTTGGGCTTTAAATAAAGGGTCTATTTACCAAGGGTCTAAACATGAGGTCAGTTTCCTCAGAATACAAGTTTTATAGACCAATGCTAGTAACTAGCCCAGATTCTGGAATGTTTCTAAGTCTATCTATTTATCCATTTACCACTCATCTTTCAAGTGTTAGGTCAAGCTCCCCTTGACCATGCCAATAACTCCTTCTCTGACTAGTTTTGCATTTATTTTCTGCTGATTTCAGCCTCAGCTGTTACTTCTTTCCTCCACTTTGTGTTCCATGACCCAACAATGCCCCAGAAATTACAATTCTCTAAGTACTCCAAACTTTGTTTACTTATCTCTAAACCACATCACTGACTCCAGCAGCCTTAACTTTTCCACTATTCTAAATGTGTTTAAAAATTTTGACTCTTTTTTTAAAAAACTTATCTTTATTGTTGAAATATTACAGATGTCCCCCTTAATATTACAGATGACTCTCAAACATATATGGCAATTGATTATGAATCAAGCTCTCTTGTTTATTTTATATTTGTCTTAAATTACTTTTATGTGTCTTGTTATTTTGCTTTGACTATGTCCATCTTTCTTACCAGAATACTTGTGTCTAGAAGACAATTGCAGCTTTTTATTCTTAATTTTTCTCCTGGACACATCAAAATGATTCTTGGATAAAAAGCTGCCCAGAGAATGGACATATGAATTAATATAGAATACATGAATGATGAAAACTAGTAGAATGGATGTGAGGACTAGGAGAACATTTAGGAGCATCAGAGGTCAGCCATGCACAGTAATACCTGGGAATAGGAACAAAATTAAGTAAGGGCAACAATTGTTCACACTTCTTCGCATGGCATTCTTATTGTCCCTAGCATTTCACCTAACACTTTAGTAATCAAAACACTTAAAATGTCTTCACTCAGAAAAGGAGTGCTTATCACTGCTTGATAGACAGAAAGCTAGAACTGGAGAAAAGCAAACACTAAAAGGAGAAGGTTAACCAAAATTACTTAATGACTGTTTGTGGAGTAAAATTATCCTTCTGAGGAATGAGATACTAGCCTAATTAATGGACAAAGGCTTTATTTTATGGTAGCGCACAGATGTTGTATTACCTTTAGATTTCAAGACACAAGCTTTCACAGACACAAGATGAGGGCTAAGTTGATCGCATCTTATTTATACTCGGCAGTGTTACCCTGAGCAAACTCTCAAGTTCAGATAGAGAGTCTGCAAAGGGTCATCGATTTTTGTTCCGGTCACCATCATTGTCATTTATTCTCTCTTATCTGTAGAGTTTATGTCATGAATCAATGGAGAAAATTAATTATTGTCAAAAAGGATTCTTTTGTGATTTTGAAGTAAACTTATCCTAGGAGTCACTTGTTCCTAAGAAAGAAGTTCATTGTGAATATTATAAATAGAAGTTCCAAATGGGAGACATTTGAGAAAATATAAAATAACTGATTTGAATTTATTTGTTTGCATTATCTAATTGATAACTATGGTTTTGAGCAACCGCAACATAATTTTTATCTGAGTTTTAATGATCATGAAGTAAAATCCCTAAATAAGACACATAATTTAAATACTTTATCACGCTTGATAATAATTGCTAACTGGAAATTATACAAATTGTAATATGTGCTAACTTTGGATCTCTCTGGAACTTACAAATGAGAGCACTTGCAAATGTTTAAGGAGACAACTCAGTTTCCCAGACCATAATTAGTGGTGTTTTATGAAGGTCTGGAACTATTTAAATTGCCCATGCATTTGTTCTTTCCATGTATTCATTCCATGAGCAATGCATTTCCCTTTTTCCACTTTGTATGAAGAATGAGGGTAGAAAACACCCGTAATTCTATACTTTTTGAGAAGCATGGAACACATCCATCAGTTTAGAACACCCTCAAATGAAATTCTTTACCCTCATTTGGTCTCCATTGTGGGCAATTTATAAACATTCATATTTAAATATAATGCCTCTTTTTGCAGAAGAAAAACATATGAACCCCAGATGAAAGTCTAGTTAATGGGATAACGAATAAGAGGCTTAGTTTTATGACTTGTCTCATTATCTCTCCTTACTAAAGTCATTTAATTGCTCCTTGTGCCTTTCTACAAAAAAAGAGAACTATATTGACTGGCCCTGTAAAAAGTTCTAGTAATGTTAACTGGTCAAAGTTAGTCTAAAAATCGCATTCAGCATCACTCAGTCTAAATGAATATGGCCGCATTAGTTATTTGCTGAGACTTACTTGCAGATGTTGGTCTGTCTGGTGCTACTGGCCCAGAGGCACTAACATTATTGGATAGCTGTTGCAAGGACTAACTCAGAGGTTGCCATGTTTTATTTGATCCCTAAAATTGTGTGTGTGTGTTTTTCATTGAGTCAACATTAAAATTTTGGAAGATTTCACATAAAATTCCACATTTCTATCTTCTGTTGAAATCTGGCCACCCTTGGCTTATATTCCTGCATAGAAGCAATCAGCTGGAAATGAATGTTCATTGCCACCTTTGGATAAGGTGTAACTTTCCAGTTTGTTACTGTTTACCACAGATGCTGTGCCCACTGTTATGGTCAGGAAGCTTGCTGCATTGCTTCCTTTTTTTTCTTGTACCTCTTTAAAAAAGATAAATGAAAACGAGAACGGTAGTCTTCTTTTCAAGAAAAATATGACAAAATATGTTTTGTGTGTGTGTGTGTTTTTTTTCCAGAAAGTAGAGATATTGACAAGTGTTTAATAGGGTTAGACAAATAATGTCCGTTTGTGTTAAATGATTGTAACTGCCCTGGCTGGGTGGCTTATTTGGTTGAAGCAGGGTCCCGTGCACCAAAAAGGTTTTGGGTTTGATTCCCAGTAGGAATGCAAACCAGAGGCAACTGATCAATGTTTCTCTCCAATATCTATCTCTCTCTCTCTCTCTCTCTCTCTCTCTCTCTCTCTCTCTCTCTCTCTCTCTCCCTCTCTCTCTCTCTCTCTCTCTCTCTCTCCCCAAAATCAATAAACAGATCCTTAGATGAGGACAAATTAAAATTATACCCAACAGCTTTCCTCATATCACTTAACACTCAGATTCTATTCGTGAGTAGGTTACAGCAGCTCCCAGGCTACCCTTGAGTTTGGCCTCGGGTGCCCTATAAATGGAATCTTCTTTCTCCTCAGAAGCCCTTATCATGCTCCCTGCCCAGAACTGCTGAAGCCGTCCAGCAGTCCTTTTTCAGAACTCATTTTGGCTTTCTGTCTGCCCCTTTGAATCTGATTCTCTGCATCTTCCCCCTCTTAGCCAGAACAGAGGTCCCTGTTTCTTACAGCCCCTGCACCAAAATTAGATGCCAGATGTAATAGAGTAATTCACTACTCTTTGTCAAATATGTACATTTGTCATAGGTCCAAGGGTGAAACAATGAACAGAATATACAGCTTATATTCCAGAGAGAGAAACAGGCAATAAAAATCCAAGCAGCTGTCCTGGCCGATGTGGCTCAGTTGGAGCGTCCTCCTGTACACCGAAGGGTCACATGTTCGATTCCCAGTCAGGGCACACGCCCAGGTTGTGGGTTCCATCCTCAGTCAGGGTGTGTACAAGAGGCAACTGATCGATGTTTCTTTCTCACAATGATGTTTCTCTCTCCCTTCCTCTCTAAAATATATATATGTGCACAGCTAATATCATGTACCGTTAGGCAAATAGGACTCTGAAGCAAAATAAAGCAGGCTAAGGAGATAGTGGAAATGGAGAAGGGGAGCTATTTTTATATGTGTCATCACCTTGAAGGAAGACACTTTTCAACTGAGAACTGAATGAGGTAACAGAGAAAATCATGGACTTGCGTGGAGTGTTTCAGATGGGGAATAACAAGTGCCAAGGTGCTGGAGGGCAGATGCCTGAGGCTCCAGAAGAGCGAGAACTGGGATGGGAGCGGTAGATGCGGGCCAGGCACACGGGGGCTTGCAGGCTGTGCTAGGCTGTTGGGATTTTATTCTAAGATTAATAGAAGTCACTGGGGCTTTTTCAATGGTTTCAGAGGGGAATTGTCAGGTTTAATTTACCACATCCAATCCAAGCTCCGACTTCAGAGGACACTCTTTTGGGAGAAGGGATCAGATGGAATAAAATTCCTGCACATTAGAGTTCTGATTGAATTTGATAATGATAGTCTAATTTATTTTAGCCAGTAGCAACATTTGATTATATCCACATGATGTTTTTTTCTAACAATACTATATCTGGCACAGAATAAGAAATAGAAAAGTAATGGATGAAGAAGGTGAAAAGTTATATACGCAGTGGTGTCAGCTCCTCTCAGAAAAGAAAAAGGATAGAATGAGTGGACTTAGCCTCATTCAAATACTCAAATTATACACCTTGTATATTCATTTTTTACAGATAGTACTATATAGTACTATATATGGTTGTGTTGTTTACTCCTCAGTGGGCAGCAGATACACTTAAAACAACTTGAGCTAAATATTTTGAAAAGTTGAGGACTTTTAATCATTACTGAAACTAAGTAAGTATTTTATTAACTTGGTTTTTAAAAAATATTTTTTAGTGCCCAGGAGGAGCATTTACACCCAATATGCGAACCACCAAGGAGTTCCCAGATGATGTTGTCACTTTCATTCGGAACCACCCTCTCATGTACAATTCCATCTACCCGATCCACAAAAGGCCCTTGATCGTCCGGATAGGCACTGACTATAAGTACACAAAGATAGCTGTGGATCGAGTGAATGCTGCTGATGGCAGATACCATGTCCTGTTTCTTGGAACAGGTAAGTAGTTGAGCTCAAATTATACTTCAGTGTGTAGAAAACGAGTATAATAGTAAGGACTATGCTACTGAAACAAAAAGTCCCCAGTGTTTATTTCTGTCTGACCATCAGTGAGATAGTTAATGTCTTTATGCCTCAGTTTCCACATCTGTAAATTGGAGTTGATGAAGTAAAATAAACTGCTTTATAGGGTTGTGTGTAAGTGGATTAATATAGATAGATAGATAGGTAGATAGATAGATAGATAGATAGATAGATAGATAGATAGATAGATAATAGATAGAGATATATATATAGATAGATATAGATATAGATATAGATATAGATATAGATATAGATATAGATATAGATATAGATTAGATATAGATATATATGGCACCTAGAATAGTTCCTGGCACATATTACAGTGAAATGTAATGATAATGACCCGAATGACGAGAGGAAGACATTTTAAGCCTGGGTAAGTGGTTTCCCAACTAAAGCAAATTTTGTGACATTTTTATTAATACATGGATCCATTTTTCAATGATAATGATAGATATGTTCTGTTCTAGATAACATTTGAAAGTGAACTTAATGAGCCAAATACTGATATTTTTTAAAAAGTATTGAAGGTACTATTTTAATATATTCATGAATTCTAGTTTGTCAGTTTACTTCAATAGACAATTTGAATGAAAATACTCCAGCTTATAGACCTACATGTTGTTGAATGGCTAGCCTTATAGCAGTGGTTCTCAAAATGTGGTCTTCAGACCAGAGGAGCAAAATCAGTATCACCCAAGAATTTGTTAGAAATGCAAATTCTCAGGCTCCAACTCAGGAACTCTAGAGAGGAGACCCAGCCATCTGTTTTTGAATAAGCCCTCCAGGTAAATCTCATGCACTCTAAAGTTTGAGAACCTCTACTCAAAAAAAAAACAACTTTCTTAAAGAAACTAGTTTGCCTGTAAGGCAGTAATTAACAATATCTTAATATTTATCTAACATTCCTGACTACCGTGTAGGCATTGATGAAATCTATTTACTTGTCTTATTGCAATATTAGAACTAGTCCATGAAATTAGGTTGTTTCTCTACTAGTTTAAGAAATGGATATACAATAAAAGTTGTCTGTAAACATCATTATAAGATAGGTAGTGGTGGAATATGTATTCCGAGCTAAGGAAGAAATTGCACTCCAACTTCAGTCAATGTAAGATGTGAATACTATTTTGTGGCTAAATATAATTTTCGAAGTCTGCTTTTCTTATAAAGTTCCTATTGTACCCTTGTTTATTATTATACTTAAAACCTCAGCTGTGAATCTTTCACTCTCATATAATTACAGCTTATACTGGTCTGAGGTTGAGAAGCTTCTGACATGCACTGTTGGGCATCCTCTCCCACACTTGGCCATATCTATGTTTTCACTTGTCCTTCGTAGCTTACTCCGTACCCAAGCAATAATCCTTCCTCCCAGACTAACCAATTCCCACTCTGCTTTTAATTTCATCCCCTCCTGACATTGTCAAGACCATTCTTTATCAATTATATTCTAATTCATTTTTCTTACATTTTATTCTCCACTTAATTCTTGGCTTTGAAACCTTATGCTAGGATATAAAACTAGACCTAACCTTCACCCACTGCTACCTCTGCTATACCACTGGTTTTGCCAAGGTCTTCCATGCTCCCTACGTAAGAAAATCCAATGGCCTTTATCATTAAAATGCCTCCGTCTCCTCTTTGCATCACTTGGCATTGGAGAATCTCTCTTTACTTAGTTCAGTCACAAGTTACAAAAGTCCTCTTTTCTCTGGAAGCTCCTTCTCAATCGCCTTCATTAGCCTGCATGTCTCCTGCCCATGAATGTGGGCATTCCGGGAGGTTCTTTCCATGGTCTTCTTTTTACATATTCTTAGGCCATCTTATTCATTCATTTGGTTCTAATAACCTGTAATCCCAAATGTGTATCTCTAGTCATTGAAATTTTCTGAGCTCATTATTTACATTTACAACTTACTGTTAGATAAACACAAATTGTACGATCCATTAACATTTTAGACACCATACTTCAAACTCAGTTCATTCACTTCTAAAACCCTCTATCCAATGCTTAATCTAGTCTTCCATATTTGTGTTCTTGTTGCACATTCCTCTCAAGGTTCTATTTATCCTTGACATATATTTTCTATCTGTCATTCCACAGTACCTGGTAAGCTCAATAAATATTTGTCAAGATGAATTGAAAATCATAACTGTCCATCGCTACTGCTCATGTAATCAAATAAATCCGTAACTGACCTCAAAAGCTAATACCATTTTCATATATCCTGTGTTCTTCTAAGATGTAGCCTCTAAGTTAATGACGACAAAGAGTTGCTTTTAGCCTTGGCTCAGATCATTCAATGTGGAGTTTGCTTTAAAAAATATTTATTTTCCCTGAAGTGAAGTGGTAATTTTAGAGTCAACCTCTCCCTTAATGTCTCATTGAAACCTGTATTAATGTGGACTCTGATGTTATAACCAGGCTGTTTTTTTTTTCGTGTAACTCTATATGAAATATGTAAATTTCATGAATGGAATTTCCAAGTCCTTATAAACTGTGCAGCAGTGTTTATTCAGATAAAAGGCAGTAAGAAACATGCTTTTACACAAGTTCTTTGGCTTTTCTTACCACATCAGTATCTGGCATCTTTACATATACTTTTTACATTTGTGTCATTTTGAAAAATAGCACTTAGGAATATGTTTTTAATTTTAGTGGGAAACTTCCTAATGATCGCTTACAAAGCTACACAAGTCTCTTGAAGAGTATTCTAATAGGAAATGTTTCTCCCAACAGTATCTATCTGGAGAGATAGTAACTCACTTAATCACTGAACCTTATTCTCATGGTCATACCAGACAACACTACGACTTAAAAACAGTGCTTTCAATTTGCCTGAAATTCTAACAACCAATATGTTGGTATAAACTATTTTCTGCCCAAGTAGTTCTTGAATTGCTGGTAAAATTTCTTTAAAGGAGAATTCTCAGTACTCGTTTGCTAAAAGTAAATTAAATACTTTTCTAAACTGGAACTTGAGGGAAGCATAAGTCACTATTCCTAGGATTTCTTTCGTTTGTATATCTAAATGTCTTAGGTAGGATATAATATTTCTTGGATATCTCCAAATCCTCAAGTACAGAAGAGCCCTTCAGCTGTTATATAAATAAACTAGAGGCCCAGTGCATGAAATTTGTGCACTTGGAGGAGCCCACAGAAACTCCATGGTAGCTCTGTGGGCTCAATGCCTAGTAACTGTTACAATTAGCCCATTACAATGTACTACTTTGGCGGAGTTTGAGAGGCTGATAATCTGGCCTTCTATTCTCATGGGACTATCTCATTATATTTTGTGTGCTGCCAGATACCAAGATAGAGATATAAATACATCCTATATAATAAAAGGCTAATATGAAAATTGACTGAACCACCAGGGGGCTGACGCTCAATGTAGGAGCTGCCCCCTGTTGGCCAGTGTACTCCCACAGGGGGAATGCCTCTCAGCCAGAAACCGGGCTCACAGCTGGCGAGCGCAGCAGCAGTGGCAGGAGCCTCTCCTGCCTCCACTGCAGTGCTAAGGATGTCCAACTGATGGCAGGGAGTGGGCCTAAGCCATCAGTCGGACATCCCCAAAGGGCTCCCGGACTAAGAGAGGGTTCAGCACGGGCTGAGAAACCCATGCCCCAAGTGCACAAATTTCATGCACTGGGCATCTAGTAGATAAATAAAATATCAGGAAGGTAAGAAGAAAGGGAAAAAGGTGGGAAGGAAGGAAGGAAGGAAGGAAGGAAGGAAGGAAGGAAGGAAGGGAGGAAGGAAGGGAGGGAGGGAGGAACTTTGTCTTCTCGTCTTTAATATTTTTATTTTTTATTGTTAAAGCATCATTTTTAATTGTTGACACTATTACAGAGGTTCCTCACCCCCACCCCACCCCCTGGCCTTCACCACACTGTTGTCTGTGTTCATGGGCTATGCATATATGTTATTTGGTTAATCTCTTCACCTTCTTTCATCCAGTTATCACTACTACCCTCTAAAAAAGATCACAGCTTGAAAAAAAGTATTTTAGAATCAGTGATTTATTTTATCCTTTAGTAGTATTTGTGATGTTCTGTGGCTTTTTTTTTTTTCTTTTTGCTTTTTTTTTGGGATACTTGGTATTTAGACTGTGGGTATATTTGTGCTTCTTGCTCCTTTTATTTATTTATTTTTTAATCTTTAGGAAGGGCCGAAAACAGTAGACAAGGGCTCCCATAGGATTAGCGTTTCTAACTTTGCCACTTTCCGCTCACATCCAGGGCATCTGTTCAAAGCTGACCGTGCAGCAGAGTGAAGGCATTTCTTTTTGTTTTTCCTTTGTTCTGGAGTTATGAAAACATTTAAGTGCCTGGGTCAGGTTCAGACACATTCTGTCAAATTTATATTTTTAGTACTGTACATGAATCAGAATGACATGTGGTTTCTGATGAAAGAATGAGAGTATTCTTATGAATGGATGTCAGAGCTTTAGGATGATTTACTGTCATGATGCTTTTTTCATATAAGGATACATGTGGTGTTCTGCCAAAATTCTTATATAGTACAGTATATGGTTTCATACTTCTTGTTAGCTTCTGTTTATCTGGGTGAGTACCAAGTTGGAATGTTGGCTGTAGTATGTCCTTTGAAAATGTGGAGTGTGTGCCACAAATGTGACTAAAGACCAAATGTGTTTGCCTGCAGCATTACAAGGTAACCACCTTCATAGGAACTAACTAATTTGTCAGTCACATCTCTTGAAATGGCACACTTATTGAACTGCTAAGCGAGGCGTTTTGATTTTTAAAGAACTCTCAAAAATATCCCATGTAAAGTTTAATAGCTGAAGCAGTGCATTTCAGTTTATACTATTGTCAGTGGGAAGCTGTAAATGAATGTCACTCTAAGGATAATGTCTAGACTTCCCCTTCTCTTAGGAGTAAAGAACAAATTCCTTTGTAAGTCACTGGCTTTTAATACCATTGTGGTTCACTGCTTTCCAAAGCAGAATCTGGAAACATCTGAGCATTTGCCAAGGATTCTGCAGGGATATTCACAGTAGGAAATATTAATGGAACAGAGTAGAATGATGGTTGAATTGTCAGAAGAAAGGTCATCAATCATGGTGTGATGACTGCTTGATCATGTAGAAGAGAAGCAAAAAGGGCAATATGAAAAGAAAAAAAAAAAAGAAGATAGCCCATACATTGATTGCTAATTCAGAGACAAATGTTCTCATTTAAATTTTACCTTTAAAATATAATTTATTAAAAATAAATATATGACTGCCTGGCTAGTGTGGCTCAGTGTTTAAGCATCGACCTATAAACCAGGAGGTCACAGTTTGATTCCCAGCCAGAGCACATGACCATGTTCTGGGCTAGATCTCCAGTAGGGGGTGTGCAGGAAGCAGCCAATCAATGATTCTCATCATTGATGTTTCTCTCTCCCTTTCTTTCTGAAATCAATAAAAATATATTAAATAAATAAATAATGACTTATTGCTGAAAAAAATTATTTCAAAAAGAACTGTTTTCCTTTAAGCTACTGTTCAGAAATATGTCCTTTTAAACACCACATAATGTCTGATATAATGATCATATAAATTTTAGTGTTGCTAGCTTGCTTGAATTAACCATTTATTTATTTAATATTCTACTTATGCAAATAAGTGTAATTTGTTAGGTTTCTAAATTTATTACTATTTTATTGTATTACTACTAGAGGCCCGATGCAGGAAATTCATGCAAGGGGCTCGGCCCTCGCAGCCCTTTTCAGCCCTCGCAGCCCTGGCTGCCTCGTCCGGCCCTTGCAGCCCTGGCTTCATCTGGAAGGTCATCTGGATGGTTGTTCTGCTGCTTGGTCTAATTAGCATATTAGCTCTTTATTATATAGGGTTATAATGATGCTAATTAAATTTCTTTATAGTGCTTACCTTTTGCCAGATATGTCATTGAATCACATCTACCCCATTGTAACTAACATATGAGGAATTGCAAAAATGTAGGCTCTATGGAGGGCAATGATATCTCTATAATTTATTCATAGCTATATGCTCAGTCCCTAGAACAGAGCATCACTCAAAGTTGTCACTCAATAGATATTATTTGAGTAAATGAGTGAATGAGTTGCACTTATCCTTCACTGTGTTTGCGCAGAAGCACAGATAAGTTAAGATCACATAGATATTTAGTGTAAAATACAATCAGAATATACATTCTTGCTGTCAGATTTCACATCTGGAACATTTATCTTTTCCACATTACTACCTCATTTACCATCATCACTTTGCATTATCATTTAACTTCACTTTTATGAAGTTAAGATAATCTCATATTTTTCTCATTTTACTATGAATTAAAAGTTTCATCCATATATTGTCAAGATGATATTGCTGATATATTGACATTCAACATTAGCATTGGCATTGCTTTCTTTGAGTCATATCACTCAATTTCACCCACCTACAAGTTAACACCAAGTCTTAATATGTGAACAAGATGCATTTTATAAGGTGACAAAAACCCTTGGGACAGACTAGATTTGTGTGTGAATTAGCTATGCAAGAATTTAACCTTTGAATATGATATATTTTAATGTTATTTAACATGTATTTAGTTAGGAATGAGGGAGGTAAAATTTGGGGGGAGAGATGAGGATACAAAAATGAGGTAGGACTTCACCTTAATTTTTATGTAACACTAAATCTTGGCACATTTCAAATTTTTTATATTTGTGTTCAAAATGTCTTCCCCACTCACCAAATACATATGAATCTCTTTGGCATGCTCCTGTTTCCTTAATTTAAATGGATTCTGCATAATCAATTGGCATATATGAAGGATTTCAGAATATCAAACAATGAGATAATGTCTGTCAGCAGGAAGAGAAACAACAATGATTTGCTCTGTAACATTGGCTCATTTGCTATTGATTGCGGATATTTTCTTACATGACTAGAAAACAACTGCAGTCAAACATCATCTCTGCATGTTGCCTTCATATAACCCTTAACCCTTATATGAGTATAAGAAAATTTGTAGCCTAAAGACATTTGTAAAGAAGAAATAACCACAATATGTCCTGTTCTTCATGTGCTGCTAAGTTTCCCTGAGGCATGCCTGGTGACCTTTAACCCTAGGAGAAGAATTCATAGCCAGGCCTTCTCTATATAACTACCCAAAGAACGTCTATAGCTAGCTGTCAGTTGTTGGGGTAGTTTTTGTGGAAAGCCATTTTAAAAAAATCTTTCTAATGAACTGGGAAAAGTTCAAATTGTAGAACACAAAAATAAATATTTGTTTAAAGGAGAGAAATGTTTTATTGTTGAATATGAAGTGTAAATTGAAACAAAAATATTTGAAACTGAATTTCTGAAGTGAATCTGTGAATCATAAATGTTTTACTTTACTTAGTTGTATGCTTATTTTGTCCTTCCACTAATATGGTAGGCAGAATAGTAGCCCTCGAAGTTCTCTCCATCCTGATCCGCAACACTTTACATGGCAAAAGAGACTTTGCAGGTATGATTAATGTTACAGACGTTGAGATGAGGAGATTTTCTGAATGGTCTGGGTATGCCCTGCCTAATTGCATGGGCAGAGAGCTTTTCCCGGCTATCATCAGAGGGAGATGTACTCAGGTATGACTGCTGACCTAGAAGACAGAGGAAGGAGACCATGTGCCAAGGAATTTGGTCTCTAGAAGCTGGAAAATGCAAGGATGTGGATTCTCCTTAGAATATCCAGAAATGAATGCATTCTTCCCTACACCTTGATTTTAGCTCATTGAGACCCATGTTAGACTTCAAATCTACAGAACTCTAAATAATAGTTATGTTGTTTTAAGACACAAAAATGGTGGTAATTTGTCTTAGCTGCAATAGAAAACTAATACAACTAGGCTTTGAATTCTAGCTTAATTGAAAGACTAGAATGAAACAATTTAGATGCTTCTCTTTAAAAATTTCTAAAATAGAGATTAATAAATTCTGGTTTTAAAATTCTGGCAAAGCCCTTACTGATTAATGCGAAAATATAATATGTTATGCTCTATAGCTGTTTGTCAACCAAAACAGAATAACATAGTAATATATCACAGAGATGCTATTTATTCACTCATTAGAATTTTATTGAGCCTATTACATGCCAAGGCTTATGATATGTAAAGAATAATATCAGCAGCACATTCTTTTAAGGAGCTCATGTGGAATAAGCAATTCAATTCAGTTTAGTAAATATTACCCAACAATTATTATGTGACAGGCACTCTGACAGGTGCTTAGGATACATCAGTGAACCAGACTAAGATCTGCATTCTACTGGAAGAGAAAATGACCATAGTAAATAAGCAAATTATATAAACACTTGAACATCATAAATGCAATTTAAAAAATCAGAGCTGGTGAAGGAAAATATGTGCTCAGGGTTTGCCTCATTGACAAGGTTATAGTTGAGCACAGACTTGAAAGAGTAAGATAACTAGCCAAAAGCCAATATGAGGAAAGAGCATTGTTAGGTCCTCACAGAGAGTAGTTTGTTCAGCTCTATAACATAAGGATCTGGAACACCCAGGAAAGGTCACACATGTGCAATAGTTTTCTATTGCTACATAATAAATCACCACAAAATTAGGGCCTTAAAACTAAACACACATATTATCTCAGTTTCTGTACACGAATGCGTAGCTGTCCTCTCTGCTCAGAGTCTCACAAGGCTGCCATGAAACTGTAGGCCAGCCTGCATTCCTTTCTGGAGTTCAAGATCCTCTTCCAAACTCTGATGGTTTGGGGAAAAATTCAGTTGCTCACTGATGCAGAAATGAGGCCCTTAGCTCCTAGACACCACCCGCAGTTCCCTCCCACATGGATCTCTTCATTGGTCATTCAAAACATGGTTGTTTGCTTCTTCATTGCTGACAGAGTCTCTCTCTTCAATCTGCTAAAACAGCTCGCATATAATGTAGCATAATTATTGGACTGACATACCATCATTACCTTTGCATTATTCTGTTTATTAGTAGCAAGTCACATACTGTAGCATGGCTCAAGGGGAGAAGTTATACAAGGTATGACTCATTAGGAGTCATCGTAGTATAGTTGGTCAGCACCTGCCCATATGCATTTTATTTTATTTAGTTGGTTTTTATTTTTTTATTGTCTAAAGTTTTACATATGTCTTCTTTTTCCCCAATTGACTCCCCACCAGCCATTCCCACCCCAGGCAAGCCCCCACCACCCCAGTGTCTGTGTCCATTGGTTATGCTAATACGCATGTATACAAGTCCTTTGGTTGCACTCTAACCACCCCCATCCCCTGCCATTTGTCTCTGAATCTATTATTGTTCATCAGATTATGTTGATCATTATATCCCACATATGAGTGAGGTCATGTGATATTTATCTTTCTCCAACTGGCTTATTTTGCTTTGCATAATGCTCTCCAGTTCCATCCATGCTGTTGCAAATGGTAAAAGTTCCTTTTTTATAATGGTATAGTATTCCATTGTGTAGATGTACCAGTTTTTTAATCCACTCATCTGCTGATGGGCACTTAGGCTGTTTCCAAATCTTAGCTACTGTAAATTGTGCTACTATGAACATAGGGGTGCATATATCCTTTCTGATTGGTGTTTCTGGTTTCTTGGGATATATTCCTAGAAGTGGGATTACTGGGTCAAATGGGAGTTCCGTTTTTAACTTTTTGAGGAAACTCCATACTGTTCTCCACAGTAGCTGTACCAGTCTGCATTCCCACCAGCACTTCATGAGGGTTCCTTTTTCTCTGCATCCTCACCACTTGTCCTTTGTTGATTTATGATACCAATTCTGATAGGTGTACATGGAATCTCATTGTTGTTTTGATTTGCATCTCTCGGATGATTAGTGACTTTGAGCATGTTTTCATATGTCTCTCAGCCTTCTGTATGTCCTCTTTTGAAAAGTGTCTATTTAGATATTTTGCCCATTTTTTGATTGGATCATTTATCTTCCTTTTGTTAATTTGTATGAGTTCTCTGTAAATTTTGGAGATTAAACTCTTATCTGAAATATCATTGGCAAATATGTTCTCCCATGCAGTGGGCTTTCTTGTTATTTTGTTGATAGTTTCTTTTGCTGTGCAGAAGTTTTTTATTTTGATGTAGTCCCATTTGTTTATTTTCTCCTTAGTCTCTATTGCCCTAGAAGCTGTATCGGTAAAGATACTGTTACAACATATGTCTGAGATTTTGCTGCCTATGGAGTCTTGTAGGATTTTTATGGTTTCCCGTCTTACATTCAAGTCCTTTAGCCATTTTGAGTTTGTTTTTGTGTATGGTGTAAGTTGGTGATCTAGTTTCATTTTTTTTGCATGTATCTGACCAAATTTCCCAGCACCATTTATTGAAGAGACAGTCTTGACTCCATTGTATACTCTTGCCTCCTTTGTCAAATATTAATTGAGCATAATGGCTTGGGTCAATTTCTGGGTTCTCTTTTCTGTTTCATTGGTCTATCTGTCTATTCTTGTGCCAGTACCAGGCAGTTTTGAGAACCATAGCTTGATAATATAGCTTGATATCTGGTATTGTAATCCCTCCAACTTTGTTCCTCTTTCTCAGGATTGCTGTGGCTATTTGGGGTCTTTTTTATTCCAGATGAATTTGTGGAGAGTTTATTCTAGATCTTTGATACATGCCGTTGGTATTTTAATGGGGATTGCATTGAATCTGTAGATTGCTTTGGATAGTATGGACATTTTAATGATGTTGAGTCTACCAATCCATGAACATGTTGGTATGTTCTTTCATTTGTTTATGTCCTTCTCTATCTCTTTTTTCAATGTCCTGTAGTTTTACGAGTACTGGTCTTTTACCTCCTTAGTTAAGTTTATCCCTATGTATCTTAATTTTTTTGGTGCAATGGTAAATGGGATTGTTTTTTTCGTTTCTCTTTCTGTGAGTTCATTATTGGTGTATAAAATAACCATAGATTTCTGGGTGTTAATTTTGTATCCTGCTACATTGCCGAATTCACTTATTAGATCTAGTAGTTTTTTGATGGAATCTTTGGAGTTTTCTATGTATAGTATCTTGTCATCTGTGAAGAAGGACAGTTTTACTTCTTCTCCAATTTTGATGTCTTTTATTTTTTCTTGTCTGATCACTATGGCTAGCACTTCCAGTACTATATTGAACAGAAGTGGTGAAAGCGGGCATCCCTGTCTTGTTCCATTCTTAGGGGAAATGAGTTTTGTATTTTCCCATTGAGTATTATGTTGGCTATAGGTTTGTCAAATAAGGCTTTTATTATGTTAAGGTATGATCCCTCTCTTCCCACTTTCCTGAGAGTTTTTATCAAGAAAGGGTGTTGGATTTTGTCAGATGCTTTTTCTGCATCGATTAATACAAGTATGTGATTTTGTTTCTCTCCTATGTTAACGTAAGGGCACAAAATACAACACGACACAACACAATGCACAGGGCAGCAAACACAAATGTATTCACGATACCAATACCCAAATAAAGGTGACCACCAGAGAAAAGATAATTAGGGGAGAAAAAAGAGTGCAAAAATGATATAGAGAAAAGGAAAACATGTAAAAGAGAAAAAAAAGAAAAGAAAAAAAGAAGGGGGAAAAATATATGGATGTGGGGAGAAAACTCCAAAAACCCAACAACTAATCCAAAAAATGTAAACAACAAATACCCAGAGATGAATGCAAACAACAAACAACTAATCCAAAATGCAAACAACAAATACCCTAACAACAAACACCCAGAGGAATCTGAGGAGGCAGAGCTCTCACTAGGCGACCTCTGACCTTTCCATCCAGGGATTGCCTCACCAGCTGTGTTTAATTCGCCGATTTTGGGTGGATGTTATTCGATTCAGCTGTTCCTTCTCTCTGCTCTGTGAGAAGGCGCAGGACCTGTCCGCGTATTTGGCACCACTTTGCCTCCCCCTGGACAAACTTCTTAGGTGCCTGCGGCTGGGGAGGCTGGAGTCTTGGTGTTCTCGGGTTCACAGCTGAGGCATCTGGTCCCCAGGAATTGTGGTTGTAGGGTCCCAGGAGGTATCCAAGGTCTCCCCAGGTGAAGGTAAGGCTGAGCCTCTGATCACAGCCGCTCTCCCCTTCAAGATGGTGTGGTCTCTGTGGCAGAGCCGGCCACTCTGGGAGAGATTTCAGCAGTAGTAGAGGCTGCCCGGCCAGGGGAGCCTGGTCTGCCGGTCCCAACAGGCCTGTGGAATATAGCTGTCCCTCACTCACAAATACAGATTCTCCCGCTCATCCACGCACTCACCTTTCTCTCACTCACACTATCTTGCAGTCTGCCGTCCCCTCGGCAGCCATCTTGGGTCCCTTTTGCCAATCTGTATTTTAGATAGGTCACTTTGGTAATGGCAAGGAGGATACATTATGAACAGAGAAAAAAAGGCCAGTTAAAAGAGTTTTTGTATATTGGGCAAAAAATGATGAGAGCCTATATTAAAACAGGGATTAAAAGTGAGAGGTTGAGAGAGATTATCAGGTTCAAGAGATATTTAAGAAGAGGAAAGGATCAGATGATAACACATTTCTTTGGGAAAGATGGGAGGGTAAAAAAGTGTCTTAAGAGTTTTGTAGATTAATGGCGTGGCAAACACCTGGAAAGAAGTACTTCTCCCTGACCAAGGGAACTATAATCAGCAAGCAGATGTGGAGAGTAATGAATTCCCTTTTGAATGGCACACCTATCCTGTCATTCACCGGAGCCGGAATTTATTACCTAAGAGACATTATCTCACTAAAACCTCACAGCAACCCAATAAGATAGAATTATTGACAACCTTTCGCAGTTGTGTAAATTAAGGTTTTGAGAGGTTGAATGGATTTCTTAGGTTGAGAAGCTATTAGGACCAGTAATTAAATTCAAGACCAGGTCCGTCTCACATGGAGTTAAAAATTTGTTAGACCATCGATATGGATAATTCCAAGAGGGTGTTATTATGGATAACACTTTGGTAGAGAGGGCTGTCCTGGAGGTGTAGATAGGGGAGTCACTGGCAATGGAGGTGTTAGCTGAATCCATGACAATTCTTTGAGGTCACTCTAGGAGACTATGCAGATAAGAATTTTACTCTGGGGAGCTCACTGAAGGGGTAGGAAAATAAAACGTACTTGCCAAGAAGAAGATGGAGAAAGAGTGATCATGAAAGTAACAGGAGAATAAGAGGAAATAATATCATGGCGAACTCGAGAAAAGAGAGTGGCCGGCAGGACAGGAGCAGCGGTGAGATTGTCAGATGTGGTAGTTTTGTCTGAATGTCCCTGTAATGTGCGGCTTGCCTCATTATCCTGTGTCCTAACTGACCAGCAACGTTTGAGAGGAGAACAGCCACGCCAGGGGAAAGAATGAGAGGTGAACAGGAGGCAGCAGGAAGGGGTTCACATGGGCAAGTCAGTGGTGGGTTGGGAGGTGCCCAATGAAGCAGGTGAGGAGGGGGTGCCCCTCTCTCTCTGCCTGAGCGCCCAGCAACTTAGGTGGATGTTCTAAGCCGGTTTCCGTATGTCGTTTAAATTTTGTAAACAAATGCAAGACAGCCTATCTCATTAAAAAATGGTGCAGGAAAACAGTTAGTTTGTGAGCATAAAATTTATTAACTCAGTAATTCTTCCCCAAATCATAAAGGGTTAAATAGAAAGCATTAACTTCAATTTTGCATCTTCGGAAATTTAATTGTTGCCTCCTGTATTGCATCAGTAAAACCTTACGTAGGGCATATACCTGCATTATTTAAAGTAAGTCCATTTTTTTGTTTTCAAAATATAAGTAAAAGATACATTTTAGTAATTTACTAAATTATAAAACAATTAATTTTAGTGATTCCTGAGATCCTATTTGAGTATTCTTTATCTATATCACCAGGAAATAACCATAATTATATATATTAATAGAATATCATTTAGTGTAATATTAAATTATATGTTTTCCTTAAACCTCACAGACAAAATTAGTTTATAGAACCATAATAAACAGACATTATATTGTAAACTTATTAAACCCATTTTGATACATTAGATATAGAAGATGTATTTCATGAGGACAGTTGAATAAATAATTAGGTCAAATTTTTTAATTGGCACATTTTGCTGTTTTCTGATTTTTTTGTAAACCTCAACTCAATCAAAACTTAAAATTTAGTCACTCCTTGTATAATTGCCATTTTAGTAATTGGCCTTAAGATTTTTGTTTCAACTTTGCCCTATATATCTACTTTCCATCTACCTATTAAATGTCTAAATTTAAAACTTTCTACAGCAGTAATAGTTATAAGCATGTGTGTGCTTACCTATAAAGTTACGCATATGGCAGTGAGACACGGCAAATTAAAATTTCCAGAGATTATCCTCATAAATACCAATTATGATTTTGGTTGGGATTTTTCCCAAACCTTGTTAAATACAGAATAACTTATTAGAATATTTATAATAGGTTATTCTTGGATATATTCTAGGGTAAGAATTAGGGAACCTGGTTTGACATTCAAAGGACCTAGGTCTAAATCTTGTCCTCTGTCACTTAATAGTTCTATGACCTTGAGCAAATGATGTAAGATGTAACCCTAGTTCCCTTAATTATACTACTTTATGGCCTTATTTTAAAGATTAAAAGAGATGATCTATGTAAAACCCTGAGTGTACTGCCTAGAAATTAGTAAGCATTTAGTAGGTACATATGCACATGTACCTATACAGTAGATATATACGTATTGTGTGTGTGTATATGCATTCATAAATATTTTTTAATTTTGATTAGGAATCCTCATGCTATTCTTTTCACTAGACATAAGCGCCCTTCTTTCATATAGTTCATTTTCTTGAGGAAGAAAACAGGCAAAAAATAATACGTGCATAATTATTCTATATTCTTACTTAAATTTGAGTACACTATAGTAAGAAAAACTGAGAGGGGGAAATGTAGGGACAGACCATAGACGGGTCTGCTGGGAATGTACGGGAGGCATTTCATTTGTTTGGAAATTACGGATAAAAGTGAAGAACGGGTATATAAGAATAGCAAATAATTTGTCAGAAGTCAAGAGTGGGACTATGGAAGGACAATTTCAGACTGTGGAAGTAAAGGTAATTATACTGTCTGTAAAGGTTACAAGGAAGGTTCACATATGTGCTCTCCTTTGATCTTGAACAGCCTTGTCAGGTATGTAAGGCAAAAACTATATCCACATTTTATAGAGAAATAAAGTGTATTGCAGGAGGCAGGTTTGCCCAAGTGCACAGCATTTGCAAGTGTAAAACCAGAATGGATAAAATGAAAATAGATGACACTATTGTAGAGTAGGTATATATTTTTTTCAATAGTGATGTATGAACTGCCATTGACTCGGCTGTTAATGAAGAGTGGATATCTACTCCTGAGAGCTAACTGCAGAAAGAAAGCCATCGCAGAGCACAGTTACATGCACACCCAGTGTTCAGCATGTGGGGGAATAGTACTGACTGGCTGTCTCCCCTCTAATATAACTGCTGTTAGGCAGGCTCAATGGCAGTGTCCTGAATTAGCAAAGTAGCTTTAATAGATCTGCTTTGAGTATTTACTTTCTTTTTTTGTCATGTTAGTTTTAACTACAACATGATTTTTAGCTATAGTTTTGCTTAATTATATTTCTTAAATTATTATTTTTATTGTTTAAATTTAATATGCTTATGTTTTTAGTGTGGAAAATAAATGGGGGGGAAAAGAAAATGTAAAGAAAAGCAATCCTTGTTTATATTCTCTTATTTGAAACTAAATGTCTTTTGGGATTCAGAAGTATTTGAAAGTGAAAAGATAACATGTGCATATATATTAGGTAAAGTGGCTTCAGAACCTTGGGCCGCACCCCCTGAAATGAACAGTACTATTTCTGCAGACAGAAATCTTCAAACCACGTATAATAAATAAAGACCATAAATAGTGTCAAGTAAATGCAGGTCAGGTTCTGTAGTCAAGCAAGTTCAAGTCCGGACAGATTTTACCTCCAAAGAAAATTAAAAAAAAAAAAAAAAACATCTTTTAAAATTTAGAATTGCAAATCAAAGATAATATTCTTGAATTTAAAATAGAGTATAATTCCCTTTTCATATAGAAGGATTATACTTAAATACTGACTTTCTTTCACTTCGTCACATATCACAAGTAGCTCTGCTGGGTTATTTTTGGGTGGGGGTGGGTGGTGTTTTATTTTATTAGTACCTTCACTTAAAATTCTCAGAAATGTCATTATTTGATGACTTTTTCTTAAAGATTTATTAGTTCATTTAACTGAAAATCACAATAATAGGGTGGTTTTAGATGTGGTTTGACCAGGGCCCCAGCTCCTTTCTTTGAGTTTTTGCCTCTGTTCTCCTTAGCAGGGAGTAGGAAAAACCTTTGTCCTTACGTCAATTTTTCTTATGTTTGCAACTGGCTGCAGCAGTGACAAACATCTGCAAACCAATCAACCAGCTCTGATGGAAAGAGGGTCATGTCTGGTTCTCTTTACTCTTACTATAAACTCGAGTTGCCATTTTGTGTTATTTACTTTCAGAATAAAAGCATCCTTTAGCATTTCTTCAAATGCAGATCTGCTGGCAAAAATTTTCCTAAAAATTATTTGTCTAAAAAATATTTTATTTCGCTGAAACCGGTTTGGCTCAGTGGATAGAGCGTCGGCCTGCGGACTGAAAGGTCCCAGGTTCGATTCCGGTCAAGGGCATGTACCTTGGTTGCGGGCACATCCCCAGTGGGAGATGTGCAGGAGGCAGCTGGTCGATGTTTCTCTCTCATCGATGTTTCTAAGTCTCTATCTCTGTCCCTTCCTCTTGTAAAAAAAATCAATAAAATATATTTTTTAAAAATATATTTTATTTCATCTTAATTTTTTAAAAATTTTTTTCCCCTGGATATAGAATTCTGGATTAACTCTCCCTCCCCCCCCCCCCCCCAGCATTTAAAAAAAGGTCATTCCATTTTTTTCTGGCCTCCATTGTTTCTAATAAAAAGTCAGCAATAATTATATTTCTTGTTCTCATGACATGTCTTTTTTCTCTGACTGCTTTCAAAGTTGTTTTTTTTCCTACATTTTTTGTTTTCAGAAGTTTTAATAGAATGTGCTTAGGTATGGTTCTTTTTATATATATTCAGCTTGGGTCTCACTGAATTCCTGCATCTTCAACATAGCATTTTTTAATCAAATTGGGGAAGTTTTCAACCATTATTTTATCATATATTTTTTCTTCCTCAATATATCCTGTTTTCCTTTCATAGCTCTAATTACACATATATTAGGCTATTTGAAAATGTCACATGCCCAAAAATCTTTTCACTTTCTTCAAACTTTTTTTCTCTGTGTTCTTGCAACTGGGTAATTTCTATTTCTTTGACTTCAAGTTCATTGACTCTTTCTTCTTTCAATCTCTACTATTAAGTCTATGGAGTTAATATTGCATTTCAGTTTTTGCACTTTAGTTTAAGGACCAAACTTTCTCCCTTGTATGTCTTATCAGATCTTGGAGTTTCAGGTTTTGTTAGAATAGGCTTAACATAAGTCTTACTCTAGAATGTGGCACTTACTCTTCTAGGCTCAGCATTTCTTGTGTCAACTGAATGCCAAAAGTTTTAACAAGGTATTAATGAGGTCTTTCTACTGTGGTAGGGTACTCCAACTTCACCAAGAATTGCTCTTCCCCAGAACTGTTGAACCTATAATTTGTCTATTCCCTTCTCCCTATAGCAGCTGCAGTCTGTTAAGCCTTGAGTGGTTTCAATCCTACAAATATATAGGCCAGGAATCTGCTACAGACTCACAGCAGATTTCTACAGGGACTTTGGAACCCACTTTCTTGGCAGCTCCCTCTCTTTGATATTATGTGCCACAGAACTCATTAGTTTCTGCTGCCCAAAACTTTCCTCATCTCAGTGGGACCACTACGCACTACTTGCACACCAGCTTTTTACACCTCTATTGGGAAATTATTCCCAGGCAGATAGTTGAGTGATCAGAGAGATTTTCATATGAGTTTCCCTTATTGTAATCTTGTGCTGTTATTCATTTCCTAGAAAGAATTACCTCATACAGTTTGTCCAGTTTTATAGTTGTTAACTGCAGTTAGCCTATTCTGGGATTAGTTAGTCCATCATGGCCAGCTGCCTTATTGCCCACCAGAAAGAATTTTCTGATTATATTTCTACCCAAAGTGTTTTAAAACATCTATTTCCTTATATCCATGCCAGTTCTAGGTTTTATTATTATTGTAATGTTTGCAGATTAAGTGGATATTTATTTTATTAATCACATATAAGCCTTGATTTTCATATTTGAAACTTTTCATTATAATTGTGTCTAGGGAAACCCCCTAAGGACTATAGTTTAAATGAGACTCAGCAGATTAGATATACAAGTGACTATTGGCATGACCCACTGGGTAATGAGCTATGTTTGATCACTTGTTTGAGACAGCCAGCACTTGCTGTGCTATAAATACAAGCTGTTCTCTTGTCTGGAGACAGTGGAAAAGTTTAAGGATAATATTACTATGCTCCTTACATTAGAAAGAAAAATCTTAGGTGGCATAAAATATATAAAATAGAAAAGAAGCTCATTTGGGAATTTCTTTAAAAATTCAACGAAACAAAAGATAATTAAAATCACTAATGTGGGTTGGTGAGCCTATTGTGTTATCTTTGTGTGTAGGTTTACATTCTTCAAAATACATAAGATTCATCTTGCTTGATTTATGTAACAATGCTTGAATGTATTCAAGGTATGTCTATTATCTATACCGAATAGATGAGAAAATTGAATTTAAAAAATGGTGACTCCAATAATGTCAAAAGTTTAGTAAGTGGCTGAACTACAGATATAAAATAACTTGCACTTATGGAGGACATAATATGTTGCAGACATGCTAAACTCTTTCCATGTATTATTCATGTAGCTTTTATTAATTAGAATTATTTCAACTGAAAGTGACCCCATACACCTTACTCAAACTAGTTTTTTTTAAAAAATGTGTGTTTTCCTTTTTGTGTGTTCACTGGGAAATGCAGGAGGCAGCCTCAGGCATAGTTGAATCTGTGCTAAAATGATGTCAGGAATTTATGTATGCTCCCATTAAAATGTTAGTCATTGGACGATATGCATGTTAGAATGTCGATGAAACTCCCAATTACTATGTCTACATAAAGCCATCTCTGTATCCTTTAATTTGAAGATGAATGTGTAGTTTTTAAATGTCTTCCTTCTGAGGGTAGTGAGAATGGCATTCCTTGAATATATTCACAACATAAATCCTCAGCATATGGCATCAAGGATGGCTCCAACATCTTCAGATTTATGTCTTTAACAGCCCTGAACTCGGAAAGAAAGAGGTTTCCACTTATCTAATTCTCAGGGAGCACTGGGCCCTGACTTGTTCTGTGCTCACTCCTGCATGAATCACAGGCAAAGGAATGCCCTGTAGGACCCGCACCAGTCCTGTGTGTCTCCCTGAGCTGGAGAGTGTTACACCATTCCTCAACTATGCAGATGTAAATGAAAAGGGGGCGGTTTCCCAAATGTCTCAGCATGTTAATGTCAAAAGAAGGGGAGGTGATTCTAGGTAAGCCTTAGTAACAGGCATCCATCACAAAAGGTGTAATTATCATTTACATGTACACACAAGCAAACTGAGGCTTAAGGAAAAAAGGACGATAATCTGCTTCACCGTAACTCTGTTGTAGGTATGATGCTTTTCCCAAGGAAATAAAAACAATATCCCAATTCTGCAGTGCAATAAAAATGATTCATGTTGTGAGTACACCCAAGGAATGCCATTCTTACTACCCCCAAAAGAAAGACATTTGATGACTACATTATCATCTTCAAACTAAAGGACACAGAGACAGCTTTATATAGACATAATGAATTGGGAGTTTCATGAACATTCTAAAATGCATCTTTTTTTAGTGACTAACATATTAATGGGAACACACCTGATACTCAAAAAACCATAAATTCTAAACTGTGAAATATTGAGCACTATGCCTATTTATCTCTGCATACATACTTGATATAATGGCTGACACACTGAAAGTGTTCAATAATATTACATTGAATCAATGAGTGAAAATGGATGGAAGATAATCCAAATCTATTTATTTACATAGTAGTGGATAATACAGTCCCAAGGATATGTCAAAAGTACTTCCTATATAAGGAAGTAAAGGATTTGAGTCTGTTTTCAAAAAAAAACTATAGGTGTCTACCAAGACTGCTTTTTGAAAGAAACCATCTCGTTAGGGAGGAGTCATGGGTAATTCCATATATGACTCTTTCCCAGCACCACAACAGATTTAAATGTTACGTAAGCATTTGATAACTGAACTGTCTACTAAGTATTGGTCTATGATGTGCTTTAGTCATGATTAAGTTGGGCCAAATTAAATCTGTCTCTTGAGAATCTGAATCAGAGCTTGCGGGCATCGGGCAGTTTGTAACAGGAGCAGAAATATAAAGGCATCCAGAGTGGGGGCTTGTAACTGGTGTACACCAGAGTTAGGACATTTGTTTCTGAGGCACCAAGTCCTAGAGAGTCTGTGTAGTCACCTAAGTTGTTGACTGACTTACTAGAACTATTGCTATGTCTTCAATATTCCAGTCTCACTGAGATCTGGCATCATCGTAAAAAAAAACAAACCTGTATAATTCTGAGCACCACTTTTGAATGCAATAGTGCCAAGCTACAGTGTATCCAAAGAAGCAGGGAACGTGGTTTGGATTTTAATTTGAATAAGGTATGCCTGAAGAGAGTGATCGTACTTAGAACAGAGAAAAAGTATAGAGCGTAGAAAGGTAAACTTGGGGGGATGTGAAAAACAGAATGAGTATGATCTTGGTAGGGTAGAAGAAAGTCCAATGAATAAACAAAACAGAGAGGTAGGTCTGCTTATACTCAATTGAAAAATAAATATTCCAGCATTTTGTTGCCCTGGCCAGTGTGGATCAGGTGGTTGAGCATCGTCCCATGCACAGAGAGGTCATAAGTTCAATTCCTGGTCAGGGCACATACTAGGGTAGCAGGCCTGGTCCCCAGTAGGGGGGCATGCAGGAGGCAGCCAATGGAGAAGTCTCTCCCTTCTTCTCTCACTAAAAATCAATAAAAACATTTTTTTTAAAGAGTGATCTTGAATGATAAAATTGTAGTAATAAGGTATTATAGATATTGGATAACCAGAACTTCTTTGATTTAAAGAATGTATCATACAAATATATCATTTAAAGAATATATCACAAAGAATATGTCCAGTGTTATAGAATCTTTTCTTAGAAAATTAGGCTAATTATCAGCAGTGGATTTATCATAGTTTTAAAGTTTCTCATTTTTACCTATTGGGAAAGACTCAAACAACTCTGTTTTTGTATTTTTGTATTATTTTACTTAAAGAAAGTCCCCCTAAACCAGTGGTCGGCAAACTGCGGCTCGTGAGCCACATGTGGCTCTTTGGCCTCTTGAGTGTGGCTCTTCCACAAAATACCATGTGTGGGCGCGCACGTACAGTACGATTGAAACTTCGTGGCCCATGCACAGAAGTCGGTATTTTGTGGAAGAACCACACTCAAGGGGCCAAAGAGCCGCATGTGGCTCGCGAGCAGCAGTTTGCCGAACAATGCCCTAAACTATTTAAGTTGAATGTTCATAAACCTGGGTTAACCATTATTAATAGTGATGATTAACAATAATACAGGGATTTTTAAACCTCTTCCATTCATATTTAAAACCACAAATTGGAATGACTTCTAATTTATGCAGAAAGAACTTTTGATGTGTGTAATTATAATAGGAACAAACGTGTTCATTTGTTATGCACTGATTAAAACTTAATCAGTGTAATAAAGGACTCTGCAGAAATGCAAGCTCCTAAAGTACCAATACAAGTCTAAACATGGAAAAGTAAAAGAATTTAAATGGATATTCTTTTCTTGAAAGGCAGATTTAAACGATACATTTTTATCATTGAGCCACTCACATAATGGGCATCCAATAAATATTTGTTTCTGTATGTGGATCTTGCATTTCTATGATTTTATTTAAGCTTCACTTTCAGTATTGTTTTTTTTTAATTAAATCTTTATTGTTCAGATTATTACATTTGTTCCTCTTTTTTCCCCCCATAACTCCCCTCCTCCCAGTTCCCGCCCCACCCTCCGCCCTCACTCCCCACCCACTGTCCTCATCCATAGGTGCACGATTTTTGTCCAGTCTCTTCCCGCATCTCCCACACCCCTTTTCCCCCCAAGAATAGTCAGTCCATTCCCTTTCTATGTCCCTGATTCTATTATAATCACCAGTTCATTCTGTTCATCGGATTATTTATTCACTTGATTCTTAGATTCACTTGTTGATAGATGCATATTTGTTGTTCATAATTTGTATCTTTACCTTTTTCTTCCTCTTCCTCTTCTTAAAGGATACCGTTCAGCATTTCATATAATCCTGGTTTGGTGGTGATGAACTCCTTTAGCTTTTCCTTATCTGTAAAGCTCTTTATCTGACCTTCAATTCTGAATGATAGCTTTGCTGGATAAAGTAATCTTGGTTGTAGGTTCTTGGTACTCATCACTTTGAATATTTCTTGCCACTCCCTTCTGGCCTGCAAAGTTTCTGTTGAGAAATCAGCTGACAGTCGTATGGGTATTCTCTTGTAGGTAACCGAGTTTCTTTCTCTTGCTGTTTTTAAGATTCTCTCTTTATCTTTTGCTCTTGGCATTTTAATTATGATGTGTCTTGGTGTGGTCCTCTTTGGATTCCTTTTGTTTGGGGTTCTCCGCGCTTCTTGGACCTGTAAGTCCATTTCTTTCACCAGGTGAGGGACGTTTTCTGTCATTATTTCTTCAAATAGGTTTTCAATATCTTGCTCTCTCTCATCTTCTGGCACCCCTATAATTCTGATGTTGGTACGCCTGAAGCTGTCCCAGAGGCTCCTTACACTATCCTCGCATTTTTGGATTCTTTTTTCATTTTGCTTTTCCGGTTGGGTGTTTTTTGCTTCCTTGCATTTCAAATCATTGACTTGATTCTTGCGCTCCTCTGTTCTGCTGTCGGGAGTCTGTATAATATTCTTTATTTCAGTCAGTGTATGCTTAATTTCTAGTTGGTTCCCCAATATAAGATCGAGGGTCTCATTAGTTTTCTTGTAGATCTCATTAAGTTTATCGGCGGCTTCTAAACAGTTCTTGAGAGACCTTAAAAGTGTGGTTCTGAACTCTATATCGTCCATTGACAATTTTGTCCTGTTTCTTTGTCTCCGCATTTTGTTATGCTTCCTTGGTGCACCCCCTAGTGGTCTTTGTTCGTGGTCTTATAGTTAAATCTTGATTGTTGTAGCTAATTCCAGGGAGGGTTTGACCTCCAGGCCAAGTGGCTATGAGAATCAGCTGTGTCTGCAGTGAGAGAACTTCTGTCCTCTAGGGAGGTGCTAATCTGGCGTTTGCCTGAGGCTATCCGGCAAATGCCTCTGTGCAGGGCTTGGGCGGGGCGGGTCGCACAGGATCAACAGGGTGGGCCGGAGAGAGCAGTATGGCGGCTCTCAGTCCTGTCCCCAGGGGCTCTGCCTCTCTGAGTCCCAGCAATGGCTGCAAAGCTCGGAGAGAAAGCTGCACTCGCTCTGACCGAAGCCAGGCAGTCCCGCTTCTCCCGTTTGAGTCTGGGTCCCTAAAGACTCGCCCGGATCTGGAGCTCAGAGTCTGCGACTCCCTCCCGATTGAAAACGCCAACCGCGCCCTCCGCCGCCAGCCCGCTCCACGCACTCCGCACCTCAGAATTTGACTTCAGCACTGCGCCTCCTCTGAGTGTCCATATGCGTTTCTCTTTCCTCCTAGTTGTAGGACTTCCACTCAGCCAGCGTTCCAGTGGTTCTGGGTGATGTCCGTTCCGTCTTTTAGTTTCACTTTTGAAGTAGTTGTTCAAAGCAGCAAACTCCGGCATTAACCTATGCCGCCATCTTGGTTGACCCCACTTTCAGTATTGTTACCAATACTTAAATATACTTATATTTTTGCAAGAGTTTCACATAACTTCACATTCAGTTTTACTTGATAAAAAATATATGTATTTTCCTTTAATAGTATCAAAATGAAATAGAAATTAACTCATCATTAGCAGCAAAATAAACAAGCAAACAAAACTAAAATAGGAGGACAAGCAATAAAAAGGGGTGCTCCGGCTTTGATTACAAATAAGTAAAAACCAAGTTTTACATTGCCTTTCTTTAGACCATTTGTATAGCTGCTATTTTTGTAATATTTTACAAATGGCATGAATAAAGTATGTCTGCTGTGGCTTCTTTCAGAAGAAATGATGATCTATATAAAGTTTTCTCTCATAATAAGTTAAGAGCCAGTTGTCCCGTTTGAGAATACTTATTAATCATTTTCATGGTTGATAGTTTTATCTCTGGGAACCCCTGTAATCAAGATCTCCTTTCATGTAGTTTTGCTTGGGATTGTGGTTAAACCGTTTCTGCCCAGCCTCTCCTCGGGGAGGAGGCCACTGCTGTCATGTGGAATGGCAGTGATCCCTGCAAGCTGCAGCGGGGACCCATAAACTCTGTTGTGACTTCTTAAAAAACAAGAAAGTGTGACCTTTCTGATAGCAGGGCCTGAAACAAAGATGTTTTTACACCCTCATCCATCACACACATACACACACACCCTGCCCTGTTTTCACTTCCAGGATTTCATTTTAGGTTTTTCGTCATGTTTTATTTCTGCAAAGTTTCCACTATTCTTGGTGATGAACTCTGGATAGAATTTGGGAAACACCTCAACCACATTCATCAATTTTTCAATTGTGACCTTTCTATGTGGCGTCCTCAAGTGTTTTTTCACTTCCAACATATAATTTCATTACTTACTTTCCAGGAGGATAGTACAGACTGTTACCAGGGCTCATTCCAAGGAAGCTAATCAATTTAAATTTTTTTAAAGTGTTTAAATTACACCTAGAGCCTGCAAAGCGTTGGTATTGTTGCTTATTTTTGAGTTTGGCTGAAGAAATGAATTTTAAGTTATGGGATGTAGTTTGAAACTTGTGAGATCAGGTGCTTCTAAGATCAGATACTTTGTATCCTCACAAGATTTAAGGATTGTTCTGGAAAAATCTCCCAATATTGTTCTTGTGTATATAAACTTTTTTAAAATTTTTAGTAGGTTTTAATATTTTAGTTGGTAACCTTTTAAAGTACAGTTTATTTTTCATTAAGAATTAGTTTGAGTCTTTTAATTAAGTTCATAAAATAGAAACTGTAAGCATGAAGAGGATCTTTTATGTAGAAAAAAGGACAATTTGAGATATGAGATGTGTGATTTGTGGTTTCATCACTAAGTGATTCTTAGTTGCAAAGTCCTGTACAGCTCAGTGCAAGTTAACTCTTCCCATGGACAGTTGTCAACAGAATTACAAAGTGTTCCGGTGTCTGTGGTAATCTACCTTTCCAAATTAAAAATTCACAAGTTCATGCTTATACATTAAAGAATAAGGCCTTGATGATCAAGATGATCTCATTATTTTATTAAAAACATATTTTGGAAGAAATGTATTGTCATTTGATCAAATCATCACTCAAAAATGTGCTTTAATCCCACATTGCTAAATCTCAACTGGTTTCTTTTCAACCTAAAATATATTTGATTCATAGCGTGGCATAATTAATGCTTAAAGCAATGTTTATATGATGTAAGAACAATATTTTAAATTCTAAGCCAGTAATCTTATGTCTAAGTGCCTTTCTTACCCTTTCAAAACAGGACTTGTAACATCTCCTTGTTCTTTCTCCGGCATAGATCGTGGCACCGTGCAGAAGGTGGTGGTTCTCCCGACTAACAGCACCGCCAGCAGCGAGCTCATCCTGGAGGAGCTGGAAGTGTTTAAGGTTGGAACACCTCCTCTATTAGTCTCTGAACATGTATGATGAACACAATTCTTTCATCTAACAGACACTTTGGAGGGAAATAACATCTTATAAAAGATCAAATAAAGAATGTAATAAATTGTGAGGGCAGGAACACCAGATAACATGAGAAATATAGAACAAACATTTTTCTGAAGTATTTTGATGCATTTCAAGCTATCTCAACATAAAAGGATTAGTGTTTCTCGGCTATCATCACAACTTGAAGAATTTTGTTCAGCATTATTTTTGAAAAATGAGTTCTGTGGTCAAGGTCTAGAAGATTTGCCTTGAAAGGGCTTTTCTCATTTGCTTCACAAACCACTGAAACCCAAATGCTTTCACGTTATTGGTTGTTAGATAAACTATCTCATATTTTTTAGCCAGGAATTTCAAGATAAACTGCTTTGTTGTCTCCTTTTTTATTGTTTTCAATTTAAATGTCACCCTAATTAAGTAAAACAAATGTCTATTTATCACTCAAAATTTTATGTTCTCTCTGAACTTGAGATCTCACTGTATTATTCTTTCTGTTCTTGAATTTGGCTTTTAAACAAAGAAAGACAACAATAACAAAGGCACACAGAGAGAAGTTGAGTCCTGCAAGATCTTACCTGGTCAGGGCAGAGTGCCGATTCATGTACCTGTGAGCCTGGAGAGCAGATCTGTGGTGCCCTGCACATCCTTCGCCCCTTAAGGCATAGGTCATCATAGTTCAGTGGTCCCTTTTATCTGCTTTGAAAAGATGGGTAAAAGCACAGACAGAGGATCTGTTAGGATCAAAATGAAACTTTGACGTGGAATCAATTCTACTGCATTCTACACTATTGTCAACTAAAACAAGTAAGAAACATTGGCCCACGGACACCAAAAGACTGGAGTCAGCGTATAACTAAGTAAAAGTAGCATGTCAGAACTCAGGCCAGCCTACTGTTAGTCCAGTGAGTTGCTTTGCTTAGTTTAGTAGACTCAGAATGTATTGACTTATTAATATACATTACCACAGTCACCAAAAATATTGAATTTATAAGCACATACGTGATCGAGACAGCCTGCTGTTAGATGATACTAGTACATTTTCAATGTGAAGGAATATTTTTAATCAAATCAAATATAAAATGTGAGGAACTCCGGGAAATTGTTCGGTGTTATTAAGCTGACAATGTTTAATGCTAGCTCCCTTTGTCATAAGCTTTTTGAGATTAGTGCATTAAAATCGTGCTCATTAAATATTCACCACATGCTTTCAAGTGCCTTTTCTATGCTTGCTTTGGAAAGAAATTGTTTCACTGGGTTAACCAGAATCACATTATATATAAAATACAATTTTTTTTCTTTCAATTCAGTAGGGACAACTTGGCTAGCCAAAATAATATAAAGTACCTTATTCTGAACTTCTCCTGAAGATAGCAAAAATGCCATGTTGTAGCACTTCATTTGGAATTCTGAAATACCTTTTTTTAGGCAATCAGGAAATGTTAATTAAGTGAGCTTGACACAAACTCAAACATGTATGTTATGGCAAGGTCTTAAAGAAACGTGAGTTCTTCTGATCATGTGCTAACTACTTATGGTCTGTTAGATGAGTAAGGCCGGTGTTATCATCACAAAGAATAAACTCTCGGTGGAAAAATAGAGTCAGTCAAAATGCATGCGTGTGCCAGTGACTGATGTGGCTGAATTGAGAGATACAGTTACCAAATACAGTTACTGTCTTTGACGTGGTGTTTGGGTCACATTTTCTGAGGTGAGGTAAAAATAATTGGGTGTGTATGCTATACTGTGATAGGCACATCAGGAAATAATGCATTCAAATGGAAAAATGCCTTAGTTAAGGGTCCCACAGATATACTGCAGGAAACTCAATGTAACTTTTAAAAACTAGGCACTTTGTTTCATATATTGTGCAGAACCACGATCTCTTATTTTAATCCTCTGTTCAAAATAATTTCTGAAAATATGTCCAGCGTCCCTAAGCTTAACTTGAATTGGAGGTGCAACTTTGAGATGTTGCCTAGTTGGATATAAATTACAATACTTTCTTTTGTATGTGTGTGTATTTCTCTCTTTTTTTAATTTAAATTCTTCATTGTTTAAAGTCTTACATAAGTCTCCCTTTTCCCCCATTGACCTCTCCCCTACTACCCCCACCCCCCAGCACATGCTCTTACCCTCCCCCCCATCTGTGTCCATTGGTTCTGCTTATATGCATGCATACAAGTCCTTTGGTTGATCTCTTACCCCCTCCCCTTCCCCTGCCTTCTCTCTGAAGTTGGATGGTCTGTTCAGTGCTACCTTGTCTCTGAATCTATTTTTGTTTATCAGTTTATGCTGATCATTATATCCCACATATGAGTGAGATCATGTGATATTTATCTTTCTTGACTGGCTTATTTCACTTAGCATAATGCTCTCCAGGTCCATCTATGCTGTTACAAAGGTTAAAACTCCTTATTTTTTACAGCAGCATAGTATTCCATTGTGTAGATGTATCAAAGTTTTTTAACCCACTCATCTGCTAATGGGCTCTTAGGCTGTTTTAAATCTTAGCTATTATAAATTGTGCTTCTATGAACAAAGGGGTACATATATTCTTTCTGATTGGTGTTTCTGGTTTCTTGGGATATATTCCCAGAAGTGGGATTACTGGGTCAAATGGAAGTTCCATTTTTAAATTTTTGAGGAAACTCCATACTGTTTTCCACAGTGGCTGTACCAGTCTGCAATCCCACCAGCAGTGCATGAGAGTTCCTTTTTCTCTGCAACCTTACCAGCATTTGTCATTTGTTGATTTGTTGATGATAGCCATCCTGACAGGTGTGAGATGGTACCTCATTGTTGTTTTTATTTGCATCTCTTGGATGGTTAGTGACCTTGAGCATGTTTTCATATGTCTCTCAGCCTGCTGTATGTCCTCTTTTGAAAAGTGTCTATTTAGATCCTTTGCCCATTTTTTTGGTTGGATTGTTTATCTTCCTTTCATTAAGTTGTATAAGTTCCCTGTAAATTTTGGAGATTAAACCCTATTGAAGATAACATTGGCAAATATGTTCTCCCATGCAGTGGGCTTTCTTGTTGTTTTGTTGATGGTTTCTTTTGCTGTGCAGAAGCCTTTTATTTTGATGTGGTCCCATTTGTTTATTTTCTTCTTAGTTTCTATTGCCCTAGAAGCTGTATCGGTAAAGATATTGCTACGACGTATATCTACTATTTTGCTGCCTATGGAGTCTTCTAAGATTTTTATGGTTTCCCTGTATGTGTGTGTATTTCTAAGCAATGAGCCAAACTTGTTACAATAGTGTTTAGAGATATTGCCATTTTATCTTTCAAATGTTAGAACATACAGCTTCAGAAAGTGAAATCATTGTGGGCACAGTTGATTTTGAAAGGTTGCTCCCACTTGAGTTAATCAAGTAAAATTTCAGACTTTCATTAGGTTATCACATCTAATTTTTAATCTTTAAAAGTAACTAAAATATTTAAGAAGTAAATTTATAAATAGAGTGGCTTTCAAAAAGGATTACTATTTCAGAAAATTCTTAGATTCTTTAACTGGTTCACATTTATTAAAAGAGGATCCTTGCCCTGATGTGGCTCAGTTAGTTGGAGCATCAAACGCCGAGAGGCAGGGGTTGAATGCCCATTCAAGGCACATGCCCGTATTTCAGGTTTGATCCCTGGTTGGGGCACATGCAGGAGGCAACGAATTGGTGTATTTTTCTCTCTATCTCTCCTCTCTCTTAAAATAGCAATATTTTTTTTTATAAAGAGGATCCCTGACAACATTACTTTGCAGCAAAAAGAATTAATAAGTATGGTTCACGCTAATACTTCTTTCTAAAACGACTTTTGTCAGGTGAACAATTGTGTCTTATGCAGAGTGCTGCGTGTGGAATAAGATGGGGTACCACTCCACAGTCCCCCACCCAGATACCCAGTTCAATCCTGAGTTACTCATTGGATTCATTATTCCAAGATACACTTTTTTCAGTTCTCTCAAAATTGTCATTTTTTTTCTAATGACTATATTGATATATGTGTTATAATTGCAACTTTTGTTTTAGTTTAGGCATATATTTGTGTAACAAATCCATCCTTACCCCCAGAGGAAATATATTATACACAAGTATTGCTAGACTTTGAAAGTGTGTATATATATATATATACACACACACACACACATTTAGAGAGAAATAATGATTTCTTGAATTTCAATAGAAAAGAGAAATTGTTTTGAATGCAAAATCATTTTTAATGATTATTTGAACAACTAACAATATTTTTCTTTTTTCAGAATCACGTTCCTATAACAACAATGAAAATTTCATCTAAAAAGGTAAAATCAACCCCATTTTTATTTTCTTTGCATGTAAAAAATTTTACTACTATGAAAAAGTGTATTTATAATTTCTGAAAAATCTTTTTTAATATGAGCATAATAATTAATACTATTTACAGAATACCACAATACCACAAAATCACTTTCAATTTTGATGTAGAATTCACTAGCTAGTAGTGGAGACAAAAATAGGTTTATTTTTGTACAGAAGTCCATCAGAGCAAAACACACGTATGTACAGCATGACAGCCCAACATTTTGTATATCCTATATGCTCAAATATTACTGTGTGTTAAGCCAACCAAAATAAAAAATAAAATAAAAAAAACACCTTTCTGAAGAAAGAATTTAGCATAATGTTGAGCCACTATAATATCACATTCTCAGGAGCTTAGATTGAGTAATTAATCCTCTTCTGAGTTCCTGATTCTGTCACATGTTTAAAATATGAAATGCATTTTTAAGCTTATTTTTAAGAAAAGGCTATTTTTTTAGGATTATACATGTCATTAAAAAAAAATCTGAATGTTTCCAATCTAAGCCATAACCAGGTTCAGGATTTGGTGAAGAAGTGTTCGACTATGATTACCAGCAATGTTTAACCTTCTCCTTTGTGCCTGCACATGCAAATATACAAGGATCACAGAAAAGAAACGTGCCGTTCCAATCTCGACATGTCCATCCCTAATGGTACCCCAAAGCAAACACTGTAAGGGCCAGAGCAGTATAATAAAAAGTGGAGTGGGCTTAAGAGCAGGAATGGCATACGTGTGAATCTTAACCTGACCATAAATTACAAATGAATCATCTAACTTCACTGAGCTAAGTTTCTGCCTCTACAAGGTAATGCGTTTCTCACAAATTAATTTATATAAATTGCCCAAAATAAAGTGGTTCTTTGGTAACTGCTGTTTGTAGGAGCCTAAGACTCATTTTTCTTGGAATAGAGAATAAAGGTTTTATGTGTTAGCACAACAGATGACATAACTTTGGTGTTCTTCACCATATTTGGTCTGATGCAGATGAACAAGTAATCCACAGTCAGTCTTGTCCTAGTTTTCACTTGACTAAATTTATGAAGAAAAATAAATAGGGTAAAACAAAACTAAAGATCTCATCTGTAATAATGTTTGTATGGTGCATAACAAACATTTTCCCAAGTAACAAGAAGCCATTTATCATTTCTCCCAGTGTCCTCGAGAGCTGAGTCCTAGTCAGAATTGTCTTTGAAGTCAGCAGCAGGAAAACCCTTTGTTTACTGTAGTTTAATGGAAAGCGAAAGTATTAGAGCAAAATTCAAAATGAACATGAAGCCATTTGTATGGCATGGTAGTTGTTCATTATACAGTTACAGGTTTCAACTTTTAATTCAACTTGTGAACTTGTAGTTCACAGTCCATTCCATAAAACTGCAATATACAACACACACATACACACACAAAAACTGAGTATTAAATGCTTTCAACACCTTAAAATGTAGATAATTACAAATGTTTCATTAAATTAATTAGATAGAGGGCAAGGTAATTATTTGATTTTGGGAGGACTTCATTTGCCCAACTGCATACTGCATTGTTACAGTGAAAGAACTACAAATTGCCAATGATAACATTATAGATATATATACACATGTTTATATACCATGAATTTTTTAAAAATATGTTTTTATTGATTTGGGAGAGAGATAGAAAAATCAATGCATCAACATCAATTGGCTGCCTCCTGCATGACCCCTGATGGGGACTGAGCCCAAAACCCGGGCATGTGCCCTGTCTTGGAATGGAACCATGACCTCCTAGTGCATGGGTAGATGCTCAACCAACTGAACCACACGGGCCAGACTAAATATCATGAATTAGTACCTTCCCTAGTGCTCAAACTATTTTATTGTCATTTTTATGGACATCTAGTCTCTAAGTTATTCTTGCATTCTATGTAGCAGAAAATAGTTGAATTACTTACAAAAAAGAATTTCTAAAATGAAACTATCTGTAATCCTTTTCTCAAATAAACCAGTTTCCTCAAAAAATTTTAATGAAGCTGATGCATTCACTGTGTTATTTATTAATGTACTAAGTAAGCACCACTTTAAATATTGTTAGAGAAATGATTATTATCAAAACATGCCATTGTTTTCTTATGGTTTGAATGTCTCAACTTGGGGTCAATATTTTTCAGCCCAATTTTTGAAAAAAAATAGATCTGAATAAAAAATTATTTTACATTAGATATAGAGTGAGGTGTGATTCAAATGACTTATCAGAATTGAAAAATTATGAATTGATAATAATTATGAATTGATAATTTTAATACTACTACTGTTATTTAACATTCATTGAGCTCATAGGCGTCAGAAAATATGCTAAAAATTTTATGTGGAGTTAACTGTTACATTCATTTCTTACAAAAACTCTATAGGGTACATGCTCTATTATCCCAGTTTTAGCAAAGAGGAAGCTGAGATTCCGAAAAGTTACACAGCAAAATTTTGGTTGAGCCAGGGTTTGAATCCCAGAAATATGCCCCCAGAGCCTGCTGGACAATGATGTCCCCACTGATTTAATTCTAAGTAGCGTATACATATATGTACATAATATAAATATGTGTAGATGAATGTGAATGTGCACATGTGTGTGAATGTGTATGTGCATGTATCCAAGATCCAGCTTAGAGATGCTGTGCTAGCTTTGAATCACATATCAGTCCTTCGTAAAATATTTAGCGTCAATTAGAAATTTACCCCATCAACTCCTGAGAACCACTTTATGCTAGGCGGCAGGAATTAGAGCAGTATCATAAAAACTCCTGACACCCTACAAAAGAAGGATAAAATCTTTATTTATGACTTAGGGTGCTGAATAGCTCTGGATACACAGAAAGTTTAAGACATGTCTACTTATAAATACTTATATTCTTCTAAATAATTTGAAAATCACCTAATGAGAAATATGTCACTTTCAAAGGCATGTGAAAAATGTTTTTTTTTAATTTTATGTACTACTATCTAGTTTTTCTTCTAAACTTAAAAATGTCTTGTGTTTTAGACTTCATTTTTTCAAATTTACAACGTGATGGGTTGCCAGACTTGAAGAATAAGAAAGCTGCCTTGTACTTTGCAAAAAGACAGCATTCAAAGAAAAAAGCAAACACCATAATTTAAATCTGTAATATATTAGCTCAAATCTGAGAGAACAATGAATCCCAATGTCTAAAACACATTACCATTCTACATGGTACTCTGAGCTTTTTCCTTTAAACAGGAAAGTGGTAATGTTATAGGCATATTAACGTAAAAAAAATTTATTTATTTTGGCTTTATATCCTTCTGGACTTTGCTTCTCGTTTTTAGTCTAGTTGCAAAATGAATCCAGGGGTCTGTGGGCATATATTATAATGTGTTCCTGCTGAAAGTCCCCTTTTGACTTCCGCATCTGAAATAAATCATCATCATTCTTCTCATAGCAACAGTTGTATGTGAGTTCCAACGAAGGGGTTTCCCAAGTGTCCCTGCATCGCTGCCACATCTACGGCACAGCCTGCGCCGACTGCTGCCTGGCCAGGGACCCTTACTGCGCCTGGGATGGCCATTCCTGCTCTCGGTTCTACCCAACCGGGAAGCGGTGAGTATGAAGCACTCAGCTGAAAATCAAAATTGATGTCACCAGACAACGGTAGTATGCTTTCAAACCGGCACTAAAAGCACTGTGAATAGTCTTTGAATGGAGAAAATGTTAGCGCTTTATAACTTGAGCTTCTCAGGAATATGTTAACTAGAATACCATACTTTGGAAATTTTTCCCCCTCCTCTTAAGGCACCTCTGCCACACAATTCCCCATCTGTGATACAACAAATATTTCGATCAGGATTTATCTTTATTTTATTTTATTTTTTACATTAGCTAATTTTTAATCTTCTTTTCACGTTATATGCTTGTGTATATTATTAAATCCCACCTTTCTAGGGTTTCCCTGTGCCACTTAATTCTCCTGTAATCGAATGCTTGTGCTAGTTCCCTGGCCAGTGTGGCTCAGTTGGTCATCCTCACCAAAGGGTTGCCAGTTCAATTCCAGGGTGAGGGCACCTGCCTGGGTTGTGGCTCCAGCCCACGTAGTGGGTATGCAGGAGGCAGCTGAAGGATGTGTCACTCTTGAATTGACATTTCTCTTTCTCTCCCTCTCCGTTCTTCTCTCTAAAAATCAATATAAATATATTTTTTAAGTACTTGTGCTAATTTAAGCAAAAGGAATGTTGCTCCAAGATGGGTATCCTGAGTTGCTTTTTTGAAAACTTGAGCATTCTTTACTCTTTAGAATGCTGGTTAGATTAAGAGAACAAGGCAGTCTGAGGCAGTGCCTTTATCTAAGCAAAGACTTAGGCAGGAAACTCTGAACCAACTTGCACCCGTTTAGAAGGGACCACCAGAACTGAAATTGACTGTAGAACAAATAATATGCAGAATTTAGAACCAGCCAATGTCACAGATATTTTCAGTCATACCTTGATATGGGTCATGATGGATGACAGGACCAATACCTATAAAAATTAGTGTCAGCAGGAGAGAGCAAATAGGACCAGCCATGACCAATGATCTTTTAAGTAAATCATTGGATGTCATTTTATAGATACTTTATTGCACGTCATAGATACAGGCCTTTAAGGACATTGGCAGTTTAAACAATCCTTGCACTTGTGCATATCGAGATGATTCTGAAGCTTTTATCTATTAGTTCAACAAGTTTGTATCACCGGACACTTATTTGACATGCAGTGTTCTAGAGCTAGGTATATCACTCTAAAAACTACAACTCAAAGGCAAAAATCCCTGCCTTGTGGGATAATAAATTCTAAAGGGGGAAGACAGATAATAAATAAGAAAACCCTCTAGTATATAAAAAAAATGGGAAGGTGTATGAATTATAAAATGGTAAAGAGAGATAAGGGGTGTGGGAAGCATGGGGCTGCAATGTTAAATGGGTGGACAGGGGGGCCTTACCAAGGATGAGATATTTGAACAAGGACTTGAATGTGAAGAAGAATGGAACCATGGCATTATTTGGAAGAATAACATTTCAAAGAGGAGGCTCAGAAATTCTTAAAGCTGAATTGAAATAGAAATCTATAGAGAGATTATTAATATGTGAGTGATAATTTGACTTTTGTTTAATAAGACCTGGTTGGTTTTGTCTGGGATTGCACACCTGGAGTAGAAGGAGGATGAGGGGAGAGGAGAGAGAAGTTGCAAAAAGGCTACTCTAATAATCCAGGTGAAATATAATGGTGACTTGCACAGGGATGATAGAGGTGGAGGTGGCAAAAGTGGTTTGATTCTGGACAGAGCTCATAGAATCTGCTAATGTAGTACATGTGGATGTTAAAGAAATAGAGGCCTCAAAGATGAACCAAGTTCTTGGAACTGAGCATTGGAAATATGTAGATGGAATTTAATGAGAAAGAGCAGACTGTCGAAGGAGTAAGTTTGTAGGGAGAAACTTGATAAGTGAATGGTGCCTATAAGATATTCAAGTAGAGATGTTGAGTAGGAAGTTAGAAATATGAATCTGGAGTAGAGAGGGGTGGCCTGGGCTAGATAATTTGGAAGTCTTTTGTATTTAAATTCATGAGCTATGAAGAGATCTCCCATTCTTTAAACCAGGATTTTTAGTATCTGTGTTCCAAAACCTATGTGCCTCCATGTCATTTTAAGATGTAATGAGGAGCTCTGTGGCTTCCTTAGATTTCTACATAGAATTTATGGACTCATTACGCTGAGATCTTCCCTCTGCACGGGGCTGCAGGTCTGAATCTGGGCAAAAGTATGAGACAAGCAAATTCCAAATGAAATTTCAAATTAAAAGTGATTTTTGTGGACACTCTCTGTATTTACAACCATATCTGTTTTTGACTCCTAATTATGGTAGCAGTGATGTTTCAAAATTATTTCCATAACTGTTTGTAAGGCCATTTTTTTCCCGTAGTAAATCATTCCAAAGGTTGGCATCTGTAAAACCTGGAACACAATCTTCAGTCTATTAAACAGATTTGGTGCTGAAGGAAACTGAAGCCCTTACTTTCTAAGGAAGACAGTGATGTGGGGACCACAAAGGGCATCTTACAGCCGTAGAAGCTTAGCAGCCCCTTCTATGACATGAAAGAATTGGGGATTAGCTTCCTCCCTGTAAAGCTCTCAGACGTTGGCTTTGACCAACAAGTATACTTATTTAACAAACAAGAAATAGTTCTCAAGTAAAATCCTAGACTACGTGTGGACTGCCATTGCCTGTTTGAGGTATCTCATTCAGGTTTGTGCTGAAATATGAGTTGGCTCATTTGTTCTCAGACTCTCCCACTTATTATAACCCCAGTTACTCTTTCTTAAGATGTATATGGAAACATAGATTCCACATCATCGTCCTAATGTCACAAATCATGGCCTGAATCATATTCTTGCAATAAACAAAGAACTGAAACAAGCTTACAGTTCTTTAAAGTTAATATGGTGCCTGGTATTAAACCATGTATCACAGGTCTGCTGTCAGAGCTAATACATGCATGTAGTGAAGTGACAATATAGGAAATCAATATACAAAAATCTGTTGCATTCCTATACACTAATAACAAACTATCAGAAAGAGAAATTAAGAAAGCAATTCCTTATGATTGCATCAAAGGACTAAAATACTGTATTTCACATTTGAAAGTTGCTAAGAGAGTGTATCTTAAAGCCGTGATCACAAGAAAAAAACACTTTTGTAACTGTATATGGTGACACATGTTAACTAGCCTTATCCTGGCAACCATTTTGTAATATATACATATATCAAAAAGTATGTTATGTATACATGAAAGTTATATGTCAATTATACCTCAATAAAACAATACAAACAGGAAAAATGTATCATGGTTTAAAATTAGTAGCCATTTAAAGAATATCTTGGTGATCTCTAGCAATGTCCTAATTCTCTCACAAAAAGCCAAAAATGCAATATATATGGTATTTCTTGGCCTACTTATACTCATCTTTGGCTCACATACTGGAAATTTCATTAAAAATATCTTTACTATTTAAATTATCCAAAGTATTTCCAAACTTCATGAAAGCAAAGCATGTTTGCTGAATAGATTAACTATTTCCTAAATTCCCATAGGTAGTATTTTATTCTTTAGGGATTAAATAGTAATGACAAAGATGCTCATTTGGAGAATTTTCCACATTCATTGTCTTTCTTTTTTTTTTTTATCCTTACCCAAGGATGTGACTTTTATTGATTTTGAGAGAAAGGAAGGGACAGAGGGAAAAAAACATCTATGTGAGAGAGAAACATGGGAATGAAATAAAAACATGTCCTTTGTATAGAAAAGAGAAATAGAGTTATATTTGGAAATCAGTGAAGTCTATACTTTGACAGAAAGCTGTTATATATCATTGGTTCAATAGTTTCTCTTTCTTAAAGAAGTTAGCAAATAGTAAACAATTTAAGCATTTTTTTCTCTTCACCCACAAGTATCTTAAATATTTGGGCATTAGTATCAAATATTGCAATTTAGACTCAAATGGTATTTGTTTTGGATTCAGATATGTAGTTAGAAATTTTATTTTAAGACAGGATAATCAGTTCACTCTTCAAGTAAATATCTGTTTTCTATACAAGAAGAAAATGATTTCATTGTTTAGCCAAAGAAATAGACTGTAATGGAGAAAACATTAGCAACTTGAGACAAATCCCAAATCCTACATGCAATATAATATCATTCTGCCTATCAACATTATGAATGCCTTACAGGAAATCTACACATACAAAAGGCTCAAATGACAGCCTTGCTGATATCATCATTTAAACCACGCCATAATAATGGTTTTTTGTAATTTAATGTCTGAAAGCGATGTGTTACTATAAATTTAGATTGTCCAGCTTGAGGGCTCATGTACATGAGTAAACCATAACATGGTGTGATCACAGAAAAATAAATTTAACCACTGTGAGTGATACTGCTTTGTCTTCATGGCTAAAAATGGTCAGTTCAGCCGTAAAGCTCTCCTGTGGTGCTCATATATTTATACACTCATAAGCTGGCTGATAGTAAATAATACCGTGACTTAAATATATAGCAAATGTAATGCAGTCAAAACCTGATAGAGGAACTATTCTAGAGAACAGCAATAACTATATTTTCTGAGACAAGAGTGACTTCCACTAGTTTGTGTTTGTATAGAAATATATAACTGAATAAAGATCATGTGACATTTTTGGAAAAAGCGTACTTAAATAACACAAAATTTTGTACCTATATTTCTATATAGGTGTATAACCCATTGAGTACATCAACTATTAACAATTTGCTATACCCTTGAAATGGCATTTTTCATTATCATTAACTTTGAGATTGGTTTGCTTTGTAAATGTGATCATCCCTGTGTGATTTTTAATATTTCTGTTCTTACTAAATATTTTATCTTTAAGGATAAAAATATTAAGATAGATTTAATAATTAACCCACTTAGGTGATATGCTCATTCATATTTACTTCTCAGCATTGGTAGTAAGTAGCCATTTTATACCTGTGCTCCCAATATTTAAAGAGAATTTCCTTCCCTGTCTCTTATAGCAATATACAGATCCATGAATCATTTATAAGAAAACTAGAGGCCTGATGCAGAAAATTCATGCACGGCAGCAGGGGGCGGGGGGGATACCCCTCAGCCCTGTCTGCACCCTCTCCAATCCAGGTTGCCCCCAACTGCCCCCCACTGCTGGCCTGTTTGCTCCTGACTGCCCCCCTCTGCTGGCCTGGTCGCCCCCAACTGCCCCCCTCTGCTGGCCTGGTCACCCCCAACTGCCCCCTCTGCCAGCCTGGTCGCCCCATGCAGCCTGCTGATCAGTCATTTGGTCATCCCTCACTAACCCCCCTGCCAGCCTGGACGCCCACAGCCTGTTTGGTCATCCGTTCGGTTGTTTCCGATATGACAGCCCTTGGCTCTTTCTATATATAGATGTCAGTTACTCTGTTTTGATTTGTTGTACTATGTAATAAAATCAAAACTAATATATGCAGCTGATACTATGACTCAGAAAATTAAATAATCAGTTTGCAAGTAATTTAAAACTTTTATTTAAATAATGACCAACTTACAAGGGATGTAACTACGTTGTTGAAATACTTAAGCTGGTGATACATAACAACTGAATGTAATGAGTGAACCTTAAGTAGATCCTAAATAAATTTAAAACACTCTTGGCTGTTTAACCTCAAAGCAGTCAATAGGATGAAGGAAGTTATATCAAGTTATGTGACTATCTCAACTTTTGTTTGTTCTTCTCTTGTTGACTCTGAGTCTGAATTTCCCAAAGGACAAATTTCTAAGGAGGACTGGATTGCAGAAGAGTGGGGACAACATTCACTCAACGATCTTACATATTTGATTGATTCCATACTCAGTAGTGAGGCATTATATCCATTTTGGGAAATCTCTATAATTTTCAACTTGTAAACTTTTTAAGAACTATCTGCATTTTATATGTGTGTGATTTGAGTGGTGTTATTAATGTTTTTCTGAATATTTACTATGTTTTTCAATTTAGTTTAATTCCAACAACTTTGTACTTTAATAAAACATTCTAAACATTGCAAAAAATCTATATGATATATTTTGGGGACAGCTAGAGAAATTTTGATATAAAATGTGTAGTATATGATATTATTGGATAAGTATTAATATCTTTACTGTGATAATATATTTAGGAAAATTACTTGTTCTTAGAAGATATATGCTAGAGCATTGAAGCGTGAAACCACATCTGCAACTTATTTTCTAAAGATTTTCATATATGTACATTCACAGTACATACATGACATATACTTTCATATGAGAGAAAAATAAATATGACAAAATACAATTCATAAATCTAGGTATACCACTATTCATTGTACTCATGTACCAAATTTTCTGTGGACTTGAAATTTTCAAAATAAGAAATTAAAGGGAAACGCTTATTCTAGTAAATGAACAAGTTGCTTAGCTTTATATTAAATATCTATATTCTATCTCTGTATTATTTATTTTGGAAAAGTTTTAATATATCCAAAAACTGTTAGAAAGTATTGATTTTTTAAAGAAAATTATGCTTAATTTTAAAAAATTATAAGAAAGAAGATGATAGTGACTGTATACTTTGGGAGTGATCATTTTAGGAAACTTTGGATGAATGTGTCTCTCTGCTAAAAATTTTTACTATTAATTTGGAATCTAACATTTACTGAGGAAATGTACCTAAGAGGAAGTTCACAGCCATTATATCACAAGTGGTAGATGGGGAAAGACTGAATTAATTTTGATTAAAAGCAAGGTCAAGTACCCACCTTATAATTGAAGCAACGAACAAGAAATATCAGATAATCAGACCTCTTTATGAAAACGTAGGCAATCACAATATTTTGAAATTAAAAATGCTGTCTTTTAATTCTAAGTCCTGCATATATTTCTGCACTTACAGGAGGAGCCGAAGACAAGATGTGAGGCATGGCAACCCACTGACCCAATGCAGAGGATTCAATCTCAAAGGTAGTAACAGTGAGCAATGATCAAACTTGATAAAGAGTAGCAAGGCTCCATACCACATTTCACTTAGGGAAACCTAAAATTCTTGGTATTTAGATATGGTAATTGAAAATTAAATGCTATTTGTATGTATAACAAGAATTGTGAAAAACAAAAGTCTGGGAATTTTCAATATTTGTCATTCTGTAATTGGCTTATTTCACTTAGCATAATGTCTTCCTCAGGGTTCATTCAGGGTTCTACCATGTGTCAGAAGTTCTTTACTGTTTAAGGCGGGAAAATATTCCATTATGTGTATATATCAACTTTTTTACCCATTCCTTCATCGCTGGACACTTGGGTTGCTCCACAAGTTGGTTCCTGTGAATAATCCTGCTCTGAATATTGGTGTACTGCAGTGGCTTGATTTTACAATTGATAACCATTGCTTATACTTTTTACAATCCTGTCTTGTCCTTACAGTTAATCTACCCCCTTTCCTCCCATTCTGACATGAAGCGATCATGTTATTACACTTTTCCCACTAATCCCCTCTCCCCTCATCAACCCAACCAACAGAAGTATCTCCAGGCAGAACTCGCCCTGGCTCACCAAGGAGCTGCAAATGTGCCTCTGTTAACATTTAACACTGAGACTCCCATTGTAATCTTTTTGAATCCGGAGTTACCTTTTCACTATTTACTGAGTATTTTATAAACTTTGTGTCCATTCTCCTTAATGGTCGTAGTAGTCATAATGGTGGGAGTATCGGAATAGAGGTAATGAACAAACATGGATGTTGATTTTGTGTCAGAAACTGAGCTAAATGTTTGAGGGTTTTTTTTATGGATTATCTCACTTAATGCTCAAGAAACTCTTCTCAAGTAGGGTCTGTTTCTACTCCCACATTATAAATGAGTATTCTGTCTGTCTAAGCCACCCCATGATTATACTAAAAGCTTTTCTGAATTTAAGAATTTCAGTAAAGAACCTCCATGAAATTATTATACTCTGTGTTTTAGAGCCAAGTAAACTGAGACACAGAGAGATCAAGTGATTTGTCTAAGGTTATAGAGCCGGTAGCAGTGGAGTCAGGATTTTCTCTCAGGTACCTCTGATTCAAAACCTGTGTTCTCAACCACTCCATCCCACTGTGGCCTCACCTTGCTCTCTACCTTTCCTGCTCTTTCTGAATTTTATTGATACTACATTGAATATGGGATGGATCTGCCTTTAATACTGCCTGGCATTTACTAACTCCTTAGCTAGGATACATTTCCTCAGAACTTACAGGCTCAGTTTGCTCAGCTGTGGAAAGCTGAGAGAACCTAAATCACAAGGATGTTGTCATAATAAATGCTCAAGGTGGTATTAAGTGCATCCCTGTTGTTGTTACACCTCTACTATTTGGTGTAAAGTGATTCTTGAATAAATATGATTTCCTTATGTCTTTCCTTCCCTTTGGACTAAATAAAACAAGTGAACCATGTACAGTATAATAGTCTGCTTGTTAAGTGATTAAGACTGATTCTGGGGGCTGCCATAATTGACCTAAATTTTATAGAAAACTAGACATTCAAATAGGAGAATATACTCTGAATTCCATTGTTTCTCTCTCTCTCTCTCTCCACTTATTTTTGCTTCCCAGCATATAGAAATGCAGCTGAAATTGTTCAGTATGGAGTCAAAAATAACACCACTTTCCTTGAGTGTGCCCCCAAGTCTCCGCAGGCATCTATCAAGTGGTTGTTACAGAAAGACAAAGACAGGAGGAAAGAGGTGAGTGAGAGCACAGCAGCCATCAAGCAGGGCTTTGCAAAGAGCATTAAATCACCATCCCTCACCGAGGTGCAGATCAAAGGAAAAGCATCTGAACATCCTTTTATGTCTGTGGGATGACAGGTGCCACCTTCTGTAACCTCCTTTGTCCGTGGGGTTGATGGATTCATTAGAAATCCTCTCTGCCTGCTCACCTCAACAACATGGTGACAGAAACAAGAGCTCGGGCACTCAGACAGGGGTAGTGATGTGAGGAAGCATTTGTAAAAGAAACAAGATGTGGCAAATCCAGAAGCCAATCTCTCACACAACAGCACCTTTGTGCGAGTCACAAGATAAAAGGGGCTTTAAAAGAAAAGTTCAGTTCTCCTCAGCAAAAATCACCCTGAAGTATAACCTTTACGGTAAAGAGCATTTTTCTGCTGTGTGGTCATCTGTTTCCACTGCTTTATTATTCATAACTCTCGGGGTTTGGTTAGGTAATATATGGAATCATTGTTTAAGGGCTGCTGCCTTTATTTAGTGATTTGGGGGAAAAACTAGATTTTCAAATAAAAGAACACTTATGTTAACTTTTTGCTGATTGGAAAGAGCTGTTTTAAAGGAAAACATAAAATGACATAGGGTGAAATATTATAAATAATGAATTTCATAATGTTGATGTCATGTTGTCCTGACAAATGACAGAAAAAAAAGAGGAAAAATATATATGTATACCTAAAGCCTCAGAGTAGTCTAAAATGTAATGCTGTTTTCAGTACATCATAAAATGTGATAGAGAGAAGGGGGGAAGGGAGCTTACTACATTTATGTGAGTTCTATGTGGGCAGTTTTGGTCCTACATGTAAGTTAATTAGGGCTGTGTAAAATGGATGCATCCCAAGCTATAGAATCTAGATACTGCATCAGAGTTACTAAAATAGATGTTGGCTCCATTTGAGAAAATGCTTTCCAACTCTCAGACCTGCCTATCCAGAAATGCTATGAGCTGTTTAGGAAATTGTGTGTACCGTACCACTGGAATATTAAAACATGGGACGATGACCACTTGCATGAGAAGGGACTTCTCTCTCTGGAGAAAGATGTGCTAGGTGGACTTCAGGGCCCCTTCTTGCCCCAGAATTCAAGGATATTAAAGAAATTTAAAGATATTTTATTAATTTAAAAAAATGTTTATTGGATATCTGTTTGCTTAGCTACAAAATCTATCCTCAAAGAAGTCTTGGATTTCTACAGTCTAATTGACTTTAAGTTCTTTGGAATGGATATCCTATCTAATAATAGACAAACATGGTAATTGACCATACCTTTGCTATGCCTCCCATTGGCTAATCAGCGAGATATGCAAATTAACTGCCAAAAAAGATGGCGGTTAATTTGCATATGTAGGCACAAAGCAGCAGAGCAAAGGCCTGGGTCCTGGGTACTGGAGGAAAACTGGTGCTGGCAGCCAGGGGAAGGGAAGGCCTATTGCATGAATCTTTTTGTGCACCAGGCCTCTAGTAGATTATAATAATAACTGCCTTGCAAAGTAACCTGGGCTAGAAGTCATAATGTGTGATGATGAACATCAGATAGGAATGATGTTCTTGGGCTAGACATTGACACAAAGTCTGTCTGTATGTATGTTAATAAGAAACCTAAAATTCAAACAGGGATTATCTAATAAGAATAAAATGTTTTCCTTTTATTCAGTAAAAAGTTCCACAAAATAATATACAGTATAAGTAAATATAATTTTTATTATTTAAAATCAAAGTAAATGAACATACACAGCATTGAATACATTTATTAATACAGAAATTAATACATGAATTTTAAAATGGAATATGTTATTAATTAAAGCTCTTGTGATCATTCTATTGTTCTATTTCAGAATGTTCAAGAATGTCTCAAACTGCAGTGGGAAGGCTGGGGAGGGTTAGGGGGCAGGAGGTAGGGGGGTAAGAGATCAACCAAAGGACTTGTATGCATGCATATAAGCATAACCAATGGACATAAGACACTGGGGGATAGGGGAGGCTGGGGGACTGTGTAGGGCGGGGGGATAAAATGGACACATATGTAATACCCTTTGTAATACTTCAAGCAATAAAAAAAAAAGTATGAAAAAAAAAAAGAATGTGGAGACTCAAAATGTTAATTAATGTCTTAATTTTTTAATAAAAAACATAAGAATGCTATAATTTAAGATTATAAAAGTATTAACTCTAATATAATTATAAAAATCTAGTCTGTGCTGAATTTAATCAGAGCTCAAGTCCACTGATTCTTAATTTAGTTGAATGTACTATTAATATTTTATTAAATTTATCCTAATTCTTCCTTACTAGTTTAGGCAAATATACACTATTTCTCATATCAATAATATATAAATATTGAATTTTTTAAAAAAGTAAGCTAAATGGTAAAAACTAGTGGCTAAAAATATAGTTTTAGAGAATAGTATAAAGTGAAAAATACAAGCCTTCCTCCCTTTCACTTTAATACTTATTCCCATTTCCCAGAGCATAGGGCTACCAAACTGATATATTTAATCATGATATATTCCTCCAAATATTATCTATAATTTTTCTAAACCCCCACTATTTAATATCTCTCTATATATAAAAGCCAGCGACTGGAACGCCATAACGACGAGAATGACCAGTTGCTATGAGGCCCACTGCAGCCAGCAAACTGGCCCAATCAGGGGGTGGGGCCAACTGGCCAACCTCTTGCAGCCCCTTCCCCCAGCTGGCCCCACCCCCCTATAGGCCCCCACCACCCCAATTGGCCCATGGCTCCCCCCCCCAGCTAGCTCCACCCCCAATCAACCCCCCCCCCCCACTCCGATCAGGGGCAGGGCCGGTTGGCCAACCACCCATGGCCCCTCCTGATGGCCAACCCCGCGACCAATCGGGCGGGGCCTGCCGGCCAATCACCTGTGGTTCCTCCCCCCTGCCGACCCATCCCTGATCAGGTCCCAATCAGGGCAGGTCAGCCAGCCAACCTCCTGCCGTCTCCTCCTCCCAACAGGCCCTACCCCAATCCACCCCAATTGGGGCTGGGCTGGCTGGACCCCACCATGCATGAATTCGTGCACTGGGCCTCTAGTCAGTATATATGAAGCTACTTCATTTTTCTTGGTTGCATAGTTTTCCATTGTATAAACGTACCTTAAGTATTTTAAAGCTATCATTTGGTCAGGTTTTTTTCCTTGTGTTTCCTCTTAACAAAAACATTATGCAAATAAAAATATGCATACTTGTAAGAGTATATCTCCTAACAAATCCTTGGAAATGAAATTTCTGCACCAAGTATGCATGTTATATAGGTACTTGTTATATAGATATTATCAAATTGACCTCCATAAATTTCCCCAATTTTGCACAAAAAGAAAAGGCTTTTCTTTCGTTTCTGAATGTATTTACGCATTATCTAAACTATTTCTGATGCACATTTAAACTTCAAAATTGAACATAAAATTTTTGCTTTTATACATCCTAGTCTTTACTTCCTCCTGCTCTCTCTTATCTAGTTCTGTTCCATTTGTCTATGTGTCAATATTATACTATTTTGTGTGGGTAACTTCTTATCTAAAAGAACCTTTCTTTGATTTGGATTCTGTTAAAATATGTATTTATATAGAAATGTACCATTTAGAAAAACATTTCACATGCATTCCTTTATGTTATTTTGTGTCAAATTTCTTTTTGCCTCAGTGAGAAGGTATTCCAGAGTATAGAGGGCAAGGAAATTCTTAGCACTTAGGTTTAATCTGCTCATTGGGAATACCATAGCTGGAACTGTAGGGAAGGTGGGCTTCCAGCACTTAGCTGATGTCTAGCAAATGACAGTCTGTTTTTTGTGTTGTTGCTTTTTCAGTATAAGCCTATAAAATAATTATATATTATTAACCTCATAGCTTTTTATTTCTTTTCTTTGGAAAGTAAAACCACTTACAAATGTTATGAGACAATGGCATTACAGCTTATTTTTAGTGATTCTTTAGTGTGAGATAATTAGCAAAAGCCTTTGATAATGTTCAAAACTGCCTCTGCTTATATAATTTTTAGTTAGGAGAATATTTATTCACTCATTCAAAAGGGTACAGTTCATCCCTTCAATTGTTGCTTCATGTTTTTACTAAGTTTTTTTTTTCTACAATAAAAGGTGATAACTCCAGGATGAAAGAGATATTTTAAATTATGTGTGAATTTCATTTGCTGTATATGTTGACTGTGAGTCATATTCCAAAAGCAACCAAAATTCTGGGCTTATCTATGGAGAAACTACTATCCAAAAGGAATTTACTTTAAGCTGTTATTGGCAATATGAGTGATAACTTCACTCTCTCTTTTAAAATCTGTGTCCACTAAGAAGGAAATTATTTCGTATTCCATACCTTTTTTTAATATATTTTATTGATTTTTTACAGAGAGGAAGGGAGAGAGAGAGTTAGAAACATTGATGAGAGAGAAACATCAATCAGCTGCCTCTTGCACACCCCCTACTGGGGATGTGCCCTCAACCAAGGTACATGCCCTTGACCAGAATTGAACCTGGGACCCTTCAGTTCACAGACTGCCGCTCTCTTCACTGAGCAAAACCGATTAGGGCAGTATTCCATACTTTTGCCAAATTTTTTAAAATCAACAGTATTCTGTATATGTTGCCCATCTATTTTTAGAAGATACAGAGTTGGGCTTTCAGAACTTTGATGTCTCTCTTGTAGGTCAAGCTGAATGAACGCATCATAGCCACTTCACAAGGACTCCTCATCCGCTCCATTCAGGACTCTGACCAAGGACTGTATCACTGCATTGCCACAGAAAACAGCTTCAAGCAGACCATCGCCAAGATCAACTTTAAAGTTCTAAATTCTGATATGGTAGCTGTTGTAACAGACAAATGGTCTCCATGGACCTGGGCTAGCTCCGTGAGGGCTCTATCTTTCCACCCGAAGGACCTCATGGGGGCATTCAGCCACTCAGAGATGCAGATGATTAACCAGTACTGCAAAGACACTCGGCAGCAACATCAACACGCAGAAGAATCCCAAAAGATGAGAGGGGATTATGGCAAGTTAAAGGCGCTCATCAACAGCCGGAAAAGTAGAAACAGGAGGAATCAGTTGCCAGAGTCATAATGTTTTCTTACAGGGGGCGTAGGCTCCCCATAGTCTTCAGTGGTCTGTCTGTCTTCAGTAATCAAATGTTGAACAAAGAATCTTGTTCTTACCCACGGGAAATTCCTGAGAAAGGTTATTACACACTCCTAAAGTGAATGTTACATGAACTGAAACACGCATGCATTTTCTTGTATGATAGTGACTAGTGCTAGACATGTCATGATCCTCATGGTGCATATAAATATTTAAATTAACCTAGATTTTATTTATATCTTTATTTACCTTTTCTTCAAATTAAGATGGTGGTTATAAAACTAGAATTCTTACATCCCTGCATTGAACGGGAGCCATAACCCTGTGGTCTTCCTTCCTTGTTTTAAGGATCTCTAAGGTCACTGATTTTGTGTATGAAAACAAATACCAAAGTCACAACTTTTATATGGTCAGAGTCATATAAATGCATAGAGTAGTTGTCAAAGACTAGAAAAAAGACAAGGAAGAGGGCACCTGAAAGTTACATAAAATGAAAGTACTTCATGAAGAGATAACAAGTTTATATGCTCCCAGTGAACTAGGTTGCTGGTTACTATGAGCTTTGTAAAAATTGTCAGTTGCTAAGATCTGTCACTGACTTGTTGCCTTGTTTCCAGTAGATAAAATGAATGACCCTCATGACAAACAGCTTTGATTGGAGTTATGTCAGTGAAGCATTTATGTTTATATTCTTATGCTATCATTTTCCAAACAGAAGCACTTTTTTTTTGGAAATCCTTTAAGTTATTCTAGACTCAGAGACTATAACCTAATCCTGTTTAATAGATTGAGTTTGTTCTAATTTTTTAGTCTGTGTGACAAATTAGACAATATAAGAATAAAACTATTTTGAAATATCAAATTTGTATATGAGGGTTAAACCCATCAAAATGGAATAATGAGAAAAAACAAAGTAGAAAATGCAATTTTATTAGCAAAATTTTATTAAAATATTACTACTTTTTAACTTTAATAATTAATTCCATTATTATTCTCATATTTTGTTTGTTTACCAACCTCAGATATAAAATTTATTTTTAAGTCATCAGTTAATTTTTAATGATCTTTTGTGAAGAGGTGTTCATTTTGTGGACAAATGAAAAAAAATCTAGTCTGAACAAAAATAGATATAACTTTCTTTTAAAAGAATGTTCGTTCATTATGTTCACTGGTACCTAAATACAAATGTGAGTTTTGTGATGAATAAAATAATTATCTTCTAGTTGTATGCTTGAATCATTTTATTAGATAATTTAATGTGAATTTTTATTCCAAATAACAATTAGATGAAAATTTCTTCATACTTTCATATTTCTTTTAAAGTCACAAATTTGTTCTTTCGTTTTATTTGCCTTTAACGATAATTTCCAGGTACAAACAGAAATTGCATGATATACCTAATCAAAAAAGTTTTACTTGTAGTTAACCATCTATGAAGAATGAATCAAGGTAAATATGTCACCTTTTTAAGCACTACAATATAAAGTTTTAAGAACTGAAAATCATTGTGAAAGTGAATGTAGTCACTGATCTTAATCTAAGAATATCATTAATTATCTAAGTGGTGGTAAATTATGTTATAAGAAGAGGCCTCAATAGGGCAAAAATAGCTATTGAACACAGCATAACAATGTTTATTTTTAAATAAAAAGGTATTAATTAAAAACTATTGTTGCAAATATGTATAATTCTAAAGTAGTCCCTAAAGCAAATTATACAAATCATGTGCCTGCTTAAAGGAGATAAATAAACCTCTTTATTTCTCCTCAACGTGCACAAATAGAAAAGTGTGTAACGTCAAGACCATCTTCTGTGTTTATGGTCAAGCTATTCTATGTACAGAGTTGAAAGTACAATCGTTTCAGAGTCAAAAGACAGGGGAAACCACACAGGACCTCTTGCTTCATATAAATGATAAGGGTGTTTAATTTTGTAATGTTATTTGTGCTATTTAATACATTTTACTTTAACATTATTAAATTGTATATACTTTTATTACTTTTAAAATTATAGAAATCCTTGTTGAACAGAACTGCCAAATGTAAAGAAAATTTTCTTTTTAAAAAATATTGTTAATGTATACTGAATGTTGGTGGTAGATTGGCTTTATTTTGTGTAGATTGACAGTTTGAAGACAATATGTTTTCCATTTGTATTATATATAACATTTCCTAGGAAAGCACTTTTTTCAAAGTGTAGGCTTGTGAATAGATTTTAGCATGATGAAACTGTCGTTGCAGTGAATGTTCACTCTGTGTAAGAAAATAAGATCAATGTAGTTAGTAAATTAATATTTAATTGGATGTTGAATAAAGCATTTGCCTGGCAAAATTTAGATTTTGAGATTTCTTCTATTTCTGAGCGTGCAATCTGTAGCAAGGAAAGTGGAGACAAAGGTTATGACAGAAATTAAAAGTGATCCCAACAAATCTTTCAATCTGAGGATTCTGTACTACTCCCCAGTTGCCTCTGTCTCTCCCTTGCTTATATTTCAACTTAACCTTAATTTTAAATAATTTTAATATATCCTGTATAATTATAATGCATTTCTAGAGCTTTATATTTCCTACCTATGTGAAGAACAATTTTGAGAAAAAGATGACAGTTTTCTATGTCTATTCTTCTAGCTGAAGTTGAGAAACTGTGCATCTTTAAGTCTAGACAAGGAAATAAGCAGACTAAGTAAAACTGTTTTTTTAACAAGAGGCCTTGAGAACTTTATGGAATTTTATACATGATGACAAAGCTGTGGAAGACGGTTGTGGGAAAAAAAAATTTATTCTTTTTCTTAATTTATAACACCAACCTTTTATTCTATAACCTCATTCCACAAGAATACAATCCCTTCTGCAAAATCAAAACCAATTACAACAAATTCCATATATGTGCTATTTGGTGAACTTAATTGCCAATGAATTGTTTTTCCTAAGGGGCCTCTGGTATAGATTTCAATTTTCATGGTTTCATCATAAGGTTACTTTCATATAGCACAAATATTGAGAATTGGAAGACTAGCTCCAAGATAAAATAAAAAAAAATGCCATCTTCACTCTACTGACTAATATATTTGTCTGTTCACCTCATAAAACAATGCTTTCACTCGGTTTGAATTGTGTATTTCTCAGGGCTATTATGTTGCCATGCTTGAGTGTTACTTACATAAAATGCTATTAAAGAATGGCATTATAACAAACACATTAAAATTGTTTATTCTATGTTAGGTTACCCCTCAACCCCCAAGAACAAAAGCAGGGTGAATTCTCTTTCCTAAGTGTGTTCCTGTCCTCTGAATTATTTATATAAAAAAATGCCATCCAAACATTTTATGAGATCAAACACATCATAATTTCTGCATGACAAAATGGATATATGATGGAATCATCAAAATAAATGTCATCCTATTGTTTCTCTGGCTATTTTTTTGTATACATTTACGGATGATCCTTGGCCCATGAATGGTACAATGAGATGGAAGGAATTTATCTGTTTAGGTCCTTTTAAAATGTTACATATACAATTCTATATAGGAAAAAAAAAGCTATAACTTCTTATTTTTTATTTTACTGATTTGTGTTTGTGCGTGGGGAGGGGGGTGGGGGGGGTGTTATAATCATCTTCCCTTCTCTGCTCAGGGCAGAGCTACAAACGGAATAGAGCAAGGCTCATCAAACAGCGAAGCTGGACCTTCGAAGGGTCTTCTGAGCTGATGTGATTTGGCAGCTGTAAATTGTGAGTTGAAGTTGAGAGTCATGAAGAGGAAAAGCTGCTATGGGAAGCCAAAAACAGGAACAGCTCCCTGAGCCACATCAGCCTGGGATTGGGAGAGGGTGCAGCCAGGCCGAGGGACCCCACCAGTGCACGATCGGGTTCGGGGTCGGAGAGGGACATGGGAGGTTGGCAAGCCAGGGAAAGGCCACGGGAGGGCTCAAGGGTGTGTCTGGCCTGTCTCACTCAGTCCTGATCGGCCAGACCCCAGCAGCAAGCTAACCTACTAGTCAGAGCGTCTGCCCCCTGGTGGTCAGTGCACATCATAAGAAGCGGTTAAGCAGCCTTAGCATATCATTAGCATATTATGCTTTGATTGGTTGAATGGAGGACCGGACACGTAGCATATTAGGCTTTTATTATATAGGAGATATATATATGTGTGTGTGTGTGTATATATATATATATATAGAAATAAATATAATTTCAGTCCTTACAACAACCCTATGTATGAGGTGAATAAGATTAGTATCCTCATTTTTTAGATGAGGCACACAATAGGTACAGAGTGGTTAAGTAACTTTCCCAAGGCCCCTCAGTAAGCAGGTAGCTTCTGGGAGTTAGTATTACAAAAAATTATCCTGGAAAACCCACGGAGGTGGCTCCATTGAGCCAGAGGACACATCAAAGACATGATTAGAACTATTATTACAAGTATTGAAAAGAATGATGGCTCCCAAATATCTCTTTAAATAAAATTGTAAGAGAGCAAAAACAAATGTCAGCTGATGAATTAAAATAAGTTTTGACAATAAGGATGTGACATATTCTTCAAAAAGTATTTAAATATTTGAATAGCAGCATTATAATAATATTTTCATTCTCATCTAATTGTGTCAGAACTTTTGCTCATGCTTATTAGAAACAGCATTTTTGTTGAACTCTGTTTCATTCTGTCAACTAAGATTCATCTGCCCAGTGTGTGGGGGGGATGGGGGGAGGGGCATGCAGGAGATGCCAATCAATGATTCTCTCTCATCATTGATGTTTCTATCTATCTCTCTCTTCCTCTCCCTTCCTCTTTGAAATCAATAACAATATATTTTTAAAAATAAAATATTCAGATATAGCAGCTTTTGTAATATGATTTACAGGACAATAGGTAACATCTGGTTCAGGTCATGGAGTCAAAATGCCTAGATTTTACCTTCTTACTAGTATCTAGCTAATCTGGTCCAAGATAGTTATGAAAATAACAATCTCATGCGACTGTCAAGATTGAGATAATTCATCTAAAGTGCTTAAAACTTACCTGATGTAAAATGAATATCAGATAATATTGGCTATTTTACTACTATGCCTTTGCTGCTGGAAATGTCATTTATTAATTTTGACACCAAATATTTATTGAACCATATTGAGATTATACCAGGGAACAAAAGCAATGTCCCTGCTCTTATGAAGCCTACATTATAGAGATGAAGACAAGAAATAAACGAACAAATAATCATATAGTAGGTTAGGTTGAAATACATACTATGAAGAAAATTAAAGAAAGGTAAGGAAATCATTGCAAAGATAGGAGAAAGTGCATTCAGGGAAGAGGCAGATATCAGTAAAAGGCCCTAGGCTGAAAACAATTCTGGCTGACTTGACGGGGAAAAAAAAAAATGAATTCTGTGTGGCTGGCTCTAAGTGAGAGAGGAAAAAGAAGACAAGTATGAGACAGGATCCAAAAGGCAGAGAATCCAAGGCACTTGGGTCCAATGATGTCATATGAATGAGTTACATTCAATACATAATATTCCTGGCTGTTTTTCAGACAACCCCTGAGAGCAAGAATGCAAACAAAGAAAAACAGATCAGCTAGGAGTCCAAAACACTTTTAAAAGTGTGCATAACTCCAGTAGATTTAAGTATTGACTTCCAGTCACATGGAGGCATAAAACAGCTGATAAGAAAGCCCTCCTGGGGTGTACTTTTGAAGTAAGTGAAGGGGTGATATGAGAAAGCCCTTATCCCCCCGATCGGGGAAGAGTCATTGGAGCTGTGCGCACCAGAGAGAAAGAAGCCGCTTGAAGAGCGCCCTAGAGGTGGCCGTGGAGCTAGCAAATGCAGAAACCATCAGAACCGGGGTTTATTACCCAGTAATATCCAGAGGAGGAAGTGGCTTCAGTTTCAATACTGAGAACCAAAGCAGTCATGGCTAAAGATCCAAGGGCGTGAAAGACAATGTTGTGTGAATGCTTTAAGATAGGCTGGGTCACATGGACAGTGGCTGTAAATAATTGAGGATGCAAAAAGCCTTCATGGAGGAGAGTCCTCAATGAATAACATACTGAAAATGCAATGTGACATGGTTAAGAGGCCAGCTATTTTCAGACCAGCTGCCTTAATGGCCCTGGTAGTTGATCCTGATTTAATTTACTAGGAAAGAGATGCACTTTTATCTTGCACTTAGGAGCAAGCTGTCTAAATGGACAAGAACAGCTTCCAGAATGGAGTGTGTGGTGAAACATCAGTTTCAGGAAGATGGAATGACAATGCAGTTTGCATAGGAACTCAAATCTTTAATTCCTAGGGTTCTGGGATCAACATGGAAGCAGTGATTCGGGGTGATTATGCTCCTCACAACAGACTGTCTCCCAGATTACTGCTTTTCTCTGCCCTGTGAAAAGAGGAAATGAAGTGTTTCTAGAAAGATGGTCACTAGACTGACTCCCTTTAGCAGGCAATGTGGCTTTGAATATGGAGGTAAATCCAGGCTCCATCTCAGAAATTAAATAATTCTGGATAATGTAGATACAAATATTCATGAAAGATGAATTTGAGGACGTAGTAAACAACTGATTCATTTCTTTACCTCTCCTTAAAGAGCATTATCCCGCACCATCCCTCCCACTACCACCACCAAAACCACCAGCCTTCCTACAGTAGCTCCCCACTCCAGAAGGCCAGGCGGGCGTTCCAAACCGTGTCAATGGCTTGGGAGACTCCCAAGCCATTAACACGGCAGCCAGGGTATTGGTGCTGAGGCTGCCACTGTGGGTGTGGCTGGCTCAGGGGCCAGAATTGGAACAGTGTTTGGCAGTTTGATCATTGGCTATGCCAGGAGCCCATCTCTAGAGCAGCAGCTCTTCTCCTATGCCACTCTGGGCTTTGCCCTGTCTGAGGCCATGGGCTCTTCGTTTGATGGCTGCCTTCCTCATGCTCTTCTTCATGCGAGGCTTCGTGGTGCTCACCTCCCCATCCCTCTGTCCCTGCTGCTGTGACTCCAGGCCATGCCCAGTGCTGGAACGTGCTAAGCTGTATCATTAAACATAACATTTCTCTTTTTCAAAAAGGAAAAAGAAAGAGAAGAAAAAAGAAAAAGAAAAAAAAAGATATTTCCACCAGAGAACAGCAGGGAGAGTGTTCAACATCTTCCTAGATAGAGCTTGTTTTTCTTTTTTTACTTCCTCAGGAGAAATCATGAAAACCTTTTTGCAGGATTTCTTAAAATACTTTTATTTAGACAAAAAAGCACAGCTTTGCTAGGGTTTCTTCTACTTCCCAGGTTGGTTTATTCCCCCTTGCTTATCCGCACTACATTATAGCATTCACCTCTTTATTGCATTTAACCTGTTGTTTTTGACTATTGCCTGCTATAGTGTGAGCTTCTCATTTCAATCACTTTCTATTCCTAGAATCTAAGATATTACTGACCATATAATATGTGCCTAATAAACATGTGGGTCCTTCTCTTTTTGATACTAGAGTATATAGCAAATCCTTTTAAATGCTCATATCTAATGACTAAGGGATTATTAATACTATGTACTATAATACAGATTTCAGAACATCAACAGTTATTGGTTTGATAATTCATAGACTTTTCATTATGGTAAGTAGAACACCCACTAAAACTTAAAACAATTAAAAATTTACCATCTACCTCCATATAAGAAGTGAATAGCGACATTTCAATTCTCCAAGGGAAAGCCAAGACAAATATAAAGCATTTGTTAATAAAAGATGATACAGAATAGTCAAATAGTTTTCCCTATATTACAAGGGAAACAAGAGGTCATGATTAAAATATCTACTTTGTCCTACTAGTGTTCTGTTAGCTATGTAAGTCCTATTCAGTCACTGGTTCATCTAATTCCCGCAGCAATACTTACTTGGTATGCATTGTTACACACATTTTATTTATGAAAAAACAAGCTTGGAGTTTCCACAGCTAGCAAGCAGGAGGAGTGAAAACCACATTTACTTTTTGTTCTATACCTCCCAACGAGTAAGAGTGGAGAGAATGGAGACCTCCCTGTAGTAATCAGGGAAGGTTTCATGCTGCAAGGGGATCTTGGAATGGCTATGACTGTGGAATTCACAGAGGTCAATGTGGAGAAAGAAGGAGATTTCCATAGGTTTAGAGCTGGGAGCCTAATGAATACACAAAAAAGAATCTACTGGTTGATTCTGACAGTAGAAGTTATGGAAGAGCAAAGATAAAGTTAGATGTATGTCCAAGAGAATGGAGTGAACAATGAAATAAGTGTAGTTTGCTATTTGTTTTTGAGAATGATGTGTTTAATAAGCGAGAGATAAAAGACACTTTGATCGATGAATGTCCTGGCTGCTTCTCAAACGATTTTGCAGTGAGACAGCACCATTAGAGTTAATAAGTTAAAGTGGTGGAAGAATAATGAATATGTATCTCCTCTCAATAACTCAGTGAGCACACCTAGACTAGGCTTTTATTATACACCTGTGTCAAAACATAGAAGGCCCTTGATTATCTGGATTGGGCTAATTGATTGGTTATCAAATGGTTTGAAATATTGCTAACTTGTGTTTTAGGATTTTATAAAACAAGTAATAATGATAATAATAATAATTACAATATAGTAAACATTAATGGGCAGCTTACTAATTGCCAGGAATTGTTGCTCATGCACTATCTAGTTTAATTCTCATTTTCAAATCTAGGAGCTATGTACTATTATTTACCTTTTTACAGATAATGAAACCAAAGCATAATAATATTAAGAAATTGAACATTAATAAAAGAGTTAATAGTTGAATTTTCTAAATTATGAGGTCCTATTAAATTATGAGTCTCCATAGGTGCTCTATGAAACTCAAGAAATCTTTAATGTTGGTGATCATTTGGGTAGAAAATATTAGAGTAATCTCTATAAAAGAGGATTTCCAGCTTTGTCTTTCTATTTATAGATATTTGCCTATGCAGATAATATGATTTCACCATAACAGAATTTCCAATAGCTATCAACTATGCCAACAGTTGTAATGTCTCCGGACACCACTTTTATCACAAGAAGAATCAATGCTTAAGACTAAGCACTGCTCGTGGGTAGAATTATTTACAACGTCTGTGCCCAATGTAGTTCAGAAAAATCTTTGCGACCAATGTAACAAATGTAGGGCTTAAGGGCCTGGAAGACAAAGGGAACACATTGTTAGGACCCACTGAAACAGCTGGAGCAAGAGGACGGAATGTTTCGTAGATAAATGGCTCTTACGGGTCAGATTACTCTGGGGTGAAAAGTGGAAGGACAGGTGGAAAGACCAGGGTGGTCCCAATAGCAGTCAGACAAAACCATTTTACGGATGATAAAAGGGAGACCCATAAAGAGGTCACACTTTTTGTAATGAGGCCAGGTCTTTTAGTTCGCAATGCAGTGCTTTTTACATATATATAAGTGACTTAGAGACATGGGTATACAGTGCAGAAAAGCGCTCACAAGACCAAAAAACCTAGCTGTCAGCATCAAATAAGTAAGAGGTTGAGTTTCTGGGATTCCAATTTCCTGCTGGCTGCCGTTCAATTGCACTGTCTAAGTAGACCAGATTTTTTGAGTCAGTCTCATTTGGCTTTGTTCAGCCACACATGGCCTTGGTGTGAGATGGTGCCAAAATGAAAGGCGAATGTACTTTTCCTTACTCTGCATTTTCTCCGAGGTGAAAAAATGAAGAGCTTCACCCTCGGGGTCACAATGACAACTTTCTCCAGTTTTCCCAGCAGTAATTGAGAATTATCTTGTCAGCATCACTGTCTTCTCAAACAGGTGCTGGGACTGAGACAATCAATCACAGGTGTAGAGCATTAAAAAAATCATTAAAAAATTCCAAGTTTTGCCCTAACTCAGTGGTCGGCAAATGCAGCTCTCGAGCCACATGCGGCTCTTTGGCCCCTTGAGTATGGCTCTTCCACAAAATACCACATGCTGGCGCGCATGTACAGTGCGATTGAAACTTCGTGGCCCATGTGCAGAAGTCGGTATTTTGTGGAAGAGCCACACTCAAGGGGCCAAAGAGCCACATGTGGCTCGCGAGCCGCAGTTTGCCGACCACTGCAACTGGTTTGGCTCAGTGGATAGAGCGTCGGCCTGCGGACTGAAGGGTCCCAGGTTCGATTCCGGTCAAGGGCATGTACCTTGGTTGTGGGCACATCCCCAGTGGGGAGTGTGTAGGAGGCAGCTGATCAATGTTTCTCTCATCGGTGTTTCTAACTCTCTATCCCTCTCCCTTCCTCTCTGTAAAATATCAATAAAATATATTTTTTTAAAAATAACAAGTTTTCCCTGACCAGTGTTCTCAGTGACTAGAGCACTGGACCTCATACCAAAGGGTCACGGGTTCGATACCCAGTCAAGGACATGCACCTGGGTTGCAGGTTCCATCTGGCCTGATCAGGGTATGTGTGGGAGGCAACCAATCAATGTGTCTCTCTCACATTGATGTTTCTATCCCTCTCTCTCTCTTCCCCCTACCTCCTGCTCTCTACCTTCCACTCTTTCTAAAAATCAGTAGAAAAAAATATCCTCAGATGAGCATTAAAAAAAATCCCAGGTTTGCTTCTGTTGTGCCTTTCCATTCAAGGAAATCCAACACATGGCCTGACACCTGAATGGATGTACCTCTGCACTAACCCAACATGATCTTACCCCACTCCCAAGGTCTTTCCTTTCCCTACCTTGTCCATGCCTCTATCGCCTCAATTCCAGAGCTTCTCAGACTTCAATGTGCACCTTAATCACCTCTGAGCCTTGTGAAAAGGTAGAGTTTCGTTGACGAGGTCTAGGATTAATCTGGAGGGTCCACATTTTTAACAAGCACCGAGGAGAAGCCTGTTTCACTTTTACAATTGATGGTTGAAAGGATGAAGACAGAGTTTGGAAGAAGCCAAAGGGTACTTTATTTATTTTTTTATTTTCTCCCCATTCTTCACAGTAAAATCAGTGTCCCTTTTCTTCACCAACAATTAGAAACCATCTTCAATTAGGACAGTTGAAGCAGACTCAAAAACATACATTTTATCTTTGCATACAATTACCTGTTTCTTTTGTAGTAATATATGAAGAACTTTTCTCTAAAGAACTTAAGTGTGTATACTTTTTATAGCAATAACTCATTAAATCAATAGGATTTTCTGTGCGCTTATTTTAAAAACAGTGAGAAAAAAAGTTAAAATTATTTTCACCAAGACTTAACCTGAATTAGGATAAGGTTAAGACCAGTGATGTACTAGTCAAAGTTTAGCAACTGGCTATACAGAAGAGAAGTGGGGGAAGCCCTCATGTGTAACATCTGTTCTTTTTTAAAAATTTATTTTAGAGAGAGAGAGACAGGGAGGGAGGGAGGGAGGGAGGGAGGGAGGGAGAGAGAGAGAGAGAGAGAGAGAGAGAGAGAGAGAGAGAGGAGGAGGAGAGAGAGAGAAGAAGAAGAAGAAAGAAGAAGAAGAAGAAGAAGAAGAAGAAGAAGAAGAAGAAGAAGAAGAAGAAGAGAGAGAGAGAGAGAGAGAGAGAGAGAGAGAGAGAGAGAGAGAGAAGGAGAGAGAGAGAGAACATCGATTTGTTGTTCTACTTATACTTTCATTCATTGATTCTTGTACGTGCCCTGACCAGGGACTGAGCCCACAACCTCGGCATATCTGGACAGTGCTCTAGCCAATGAGCTAGCCAGCCAGGGACCATCTGTTCATTTTCATGGTATAAATACTACCATCCTGGCTACCGATATGAAGTCACCAAATACTAAACTGGGAAGAGATTCACATGATTGCATTCAGAGCTGGCACTGGGAACTACTGAGAAACTCTACACAAAGAGATAGTTGAAGCTACAAGGGACGATAACATAACTCAAGGAAAATTACAAAGGAGAAAGAATGTTGACTCTATTATCTTCTATAGAGCTTTGGGTCTCTGTGAAATTTTCTATTGCATTTATCATTGTTTTGTAGTCAATTTTGGATTTGCTCCCCAGACTTTAGATCAGAAGTCCTTATTCTAAATGTCTTTGATCCTTTATAGTAAATTATATTTTTAAAATAGGTGTTGATTTGCAAAAGGAAGGGAGCATACTTCATTTTAAGTATTTTTGAGAAAAAATACAGTATTTATAACATTTTAATTAAAAAACAGAATACTGATAAAGTAGATCTTTATGGTAATCATCTGTAATTTTCAAGACAATATTTTCTAAATTATACATATTCTAAGGAAGTTTCTGTATTTCTAAAACAAATGTGTGAATAGTTGTGAAGAAGCCTGCCAAAATTAAGTTAGAAGAAAGATGAACAATAGAAATGTGAGAGAGGCAACAGGTAACACATCCCTTCCTTTTATCTCTCACATGCCACAGAATCAATATGAATTATAACTATGATAATAGAGTAGATTATTCTTTCTAACTGCTAGACTAATCCTATATAATAAAAGGGTAATATGCAGGTTCCGATCGCCCAATGGCAAATGGGGAACCAGGGGTGGATGGCAGCGGATGCAGGTGGCACCAGGCCAATGCCCCCACCCACCCCACACACAGAGGGAAACCCTCGGCGGGTTCGGAGACTGTGAACGGGTGTAACAGCCAACCTCTGGGTTCCTCCCCCTGGCCGGCAGGCTCCGATCACCCAGGAACTGGGGCTGGGTGGCGGTGGGGGACGGGGCCGGCTTCAGGCAACTGGGCAGCTGGTCCTGATCACAAGCCAGGCCTAGGGACCATACCCACGCATGAATTTCATGCGCCAGGCTTCTAGTAAGACTATAAAAGCAATGGATAGGCTATTGAATGTCATATAGCACAGCATTTTGATTCAGGGATATGAGTTTCTGTCATTCAAAAAACAAGCCATTGTTAGGCTAAGGTCCTAGGGAAATGCATGTATGATCAACTAGCATAAAATTATTCTATTTAATAAAGACGGAATATGCAAATTGACTGTCACTTCTGGACAAAAGGTGAAGGCACCCACAGCCAATAAGGAGGGAATATGCAAATTGATGTGACAAAGATGGCGGCGGCCTGGCTGGGATGCTTGCGTCATTGCCGTGGTGATGACACAGGCATTCTGCACTGCCCTGGCCGCTCTGGGCCTCTGGGCAGCGCTCGAAGGCAGAAGGCGGTTCCAGGCCGGAGCAAAGGTGGTGCCAGCAGCCAGGGGAAGGAAGGGCTATTCTTGCATGGATCTTCGTGCATCGGGCCTCTAGTGAATCAATAAGAAAATACACATAACTTTCAATTAATCGTGGGATGTTTAACAATCTTGTTTTTTTTCCATGGAGAGCCTCAACTCAGGAGTTTCTCCCAAATCTTCATTGTTGGCTTCTTCCTGGCAATGGATTTGGACCAAACAACAAATCAGCTCCAACAAAAACCAAAAGTGAAACCAAAAAAAAATGACCAGTGGAATTATTTCATAGAATAATAAAGAATTAAAACTAGAAAGAAACTAACAGATGATAGGAAGTGTTTTAACTGATTCCATGCCTTGAGGATTACGCAGTGCCCATATCTAGCATTTAGATGTGCCTCAGAGAAGTTTAGGACAAAATGCGAGTTCTAAATAAGAATCCACTGGATTCCGATTAGTAATTAGACACCATCCTTCTTTCCTATTTATTCTAGTTTAAAAAGGAGTTTGCTGCAGGGCAAAACACTACCCTGCACATCCACACTCTGATATACAGACATTTCTGGTTTAGTTATCAATTTAATTTTTTCCTTTGGTCATTTTACACACAACAGATAACATCACCAAATGGCTTTCAGGATAATGCATCATTTACACTGAAACACGTTGCCTAACTAAATTTGAGATACCTCCCAACTGGATGGAGCAGCTTTTATAAAAATTGCCTTAACCAGGCTCATTCCAGCTAAATTTACACGGCCTGTTTTAATGTGCATATTGTCATGACCCAGAGACTGCATTAAGTAATTAAGAGACCGGCCACATACTGTCATTTGCTGTAACTGAATCTGTAGATTCAATCAATAACCACCTGCAAGTGCTTAGGGCTACAGGATTAGGGCACACCCTACTGAGTCAAGCCCTGGGGGACACACATGGGAGTGTGTTAATTTGTGGCTCCATTATGCAGTTTTCAGTCCCATTTTAATTAGTCATAAAATGCAGCCTAAAGCCATGTAGTTCAGAAAATCATCCAAGACAGCTTCTTCCTTTCTTTAGGAAAGATTCAGAGCTGAAGATACAAATCAAATAGCCAGTTGAGCACCAGGGAAGACATGACTTCTCTCTGCCTTTCTAAGGCACGGTTTATCTCCTGAAGAAGAGCTGAATCGTGTGACTGCTGCAGACGTTCCTGTTTTCTGCAGACTAAAAGAAATAGTCATTTTTGAAGTGCTAATACCACTGTAAACATAATTCATTGCATTTGAGTTTTTATAGCTCCGCTGGTGAAAGGGCTATGCAGCTGTTGTTTACTAAATTGTCATTTGTCGGGTTAAAAGTTCACCTACTCACCCAGAGTATGGTCACCGCTCAGGAATCAGATGACCACACCAGAGCTACATAGTCTATGGATCATATAATTTGTTTTGGATCAGCTTCCTTCCAGATGCTACAATCTGGTGTATTTATTAAGTATTGGCTTAAGCCCTAATTCACTCTGGAGTTCAACTGAAACAGACAAATCGATCGGGACCCATCCCAGCACACATGTCTCCTCCAAGCTGCAAATGATTTAGGGTTTTGATGGCAGTTACTAAGCATTGGATAGATTTGTATTCATTCTCGGCAGTCCCACAGTGTTTCCACCCTACAGAAACCTGGAGGGGAATATTTCCCAGATGGCTCTTTCAGACAGAGGTCTCTTACAAAAGAAGAAAGGAACACTTTTACAAAGACTGGAGATCAGCTCATATTTAAGAATTTTTGATGGACAAGTTCAGAGGCCTTTTCAAACGCCACAGGGTGCCTCTGAAACATGTTTGGAATGTAAACACAGACTCGCCTTGCCCAGCTGCCACCTGGCTTAGAATGTGACCTTTCCTAGAATTTTTGTATTTTAAAGCAAAAAAGGAATCTTGGTGATTATTGGGGTCAGACTGTTTCTTTACAAAAGAAGAAAAATAGAACTAAGGTAAGTGAAGTAGTGCGCTCACATGAATTTTATTTCCATCCAACCCTCCAAGCTCTCTCCCATTTGAGATTGTCCTGGGAAGTGTGTATTGGGTGCAACTCAGCAGCACGTCATTTATTGATGACACTGCCTTTAACCTGCTTTTATAGTCCTTTATCTCCCTTTACTCAACGTCTTGCTTTCCCCTACATCTACCCCTGCTCTACAAATCATTTTTTTCTTTTGCTATCTCTCTTTCAGAAACATTCCCGCCCTAGTGGGTTTGGCTCAGTGGACAGAGTGTCAGCCTGTGGACTGAAGGATCATGGGTCCCATTCTTGTCAAGGGCACATGCCTGGGTTGCAGGCTCAATCCCCAGTAGGAGGCATGTCGGAGGCAGCCAATGATTCTCTCTCATCATTAATGTTTCTATCTTCCTCTCCCTTCCTCTCTGAAATCAATAAAAGTATATTTTTTAAAAAAGAAACATTCCCAATTCTAGCCCTAAGTTTTCAATATAGTACCAATAAAAATATCCTGAAGAAAGCAAACAAATTACAGGCCAACTGAATACCTGCTCACATGATTTCAGATTTCTCTCAAGTTTCAACTGAGCGTTTTTATTGTCTATAGCATTTGTCTGAAAAATGCACTTCCTTATAACCTTTGGGATTTTGTTCTTGTATATTTAACTTCAGATTTTTTTGTGAATATTCTGACCAAAGACTTCAGACTATTTTGAATATCTCACAGTACCAAGCATAGTGCTAGACTATTTATTTCAAAAGGTTGATTTTCTATCTGAATCTTTTAGATTAGTGGTTTTGATTTAGAAAATGTGTCCAATCAATCAAATGGTTTCTTACAAATACTTTAGGAGGAAAAGAACATTTCTAAAATGCAGATTTACCTTTGTATCTTGACTCTAACAGGAATTTGAACACCCCATTTCATAGTATAGTGAGTTAATCCTGGTATCTCATTTAGTCATTTTAAGGTTTGGGGGATTTAACTCTCCTACCCATTTGAGAAGGTATCTCAAATCTTTCATTAAATCTGTGTTTCCACTACACACACACACACACACACACACACACACACACACATCGCTACAGCTGTGTGCAAATGTATAAAATAAATAGTAAGTTCATTTTAGTCATAAAAGTATATTAAGCTAATCTGCAGTCGTGTTCAAAGTCTGTATGATAGCCACACACAAAAATGGAGGTTAGAAATATTATGCTAGAATTACAGAAATATGTTGCCATCCTGATCACTAACCATAATGGAGACTATAAATTAAAGAAGTGAAAGTACCATAGGCCAATGGAAAGACCTTGTGAAAGGGTAACAGGAGTGTTCTTAGTAAGACACAGACGGGGCAGTGTGTCATGTGGAGTGTGAGTGTGACACACAGAAGGCACAATGGTCCGGAAGGGACCGAGGACGAGAGGGCAGTGCAGAGCCACTGGCACAGAGTGCAAGGGCTCGTGCTGAGGGGAGGACGGAGACACAGCATGAAGCACATTGACCAGTGCTGAGCAGCCATCACTGCTGACGAATGGGGGTCACAGGAATGTGAAAGGTCAATGGGGGGCACACTGGGTGACTCTGTACTATACAACTACAGCCGTGTCAGGAGTGAAGTGTTAAAAGAGTGTGTCAGTGTGTGTGCTCCAATATACAGGGTAAGTTATTGAGATGATTTATTTTGCTCTCACAGTGTTTTCTCTTTCTCTCGCTGGCCTCCTACTTCAAAGCAGGTAACCAGGCCACCGTACTCTGTTGCTTCTGAGGAGATTTCTGTAGCTTGATTGAAAATCAAAATCACCTTTAAGAAGTTTGCACTTTATGATTCATTACATATTCTTTATGTTAATTAACTTTATGTAAACTAACTTTTTTCTAAATAATTGCATTTGTCTATTAATTTACATTTTCCAGTTTTATTGAGATGCATGTAACTGACACACAGATTGTATAAGTTTAAGGGGTACAGCATAATGATTTGACTTACATATAGTGTGAAATAATCACCACAGTAAATTTAGTTAATCCATTATCTTACATAGATCCAAAATAAAGCAAAAGTTTAGCTTTTTTTCTTGTGATTACAATTCTTAGGATTTACTCTCTTAAAAACTTTCATATATACCATACGACAATGATAACTGTAGTTATTATATGTTATATATCACATCCCTAGTACTTATTTACCTTAGTTTGTTACTTTGACCACCCTCCTCTAATTTCCCCTCCCCTCCTGCCACCACTGGTGACCCAAATCTGATCTCTTTTTCTATGAGTTTTACTTTTTCTTGTCTTTTTTGGATGGAACATTCGGCAAAGAAAGAAGTTATCATCATTGGATGGGATTCTGAATACCGTAAGGAAGGGTTGCTGCAGCACAATGTGGGAACACCGAATATATCTAGCACCATGAGTCCACTGGAGTATCTCTTGGTCTTTTCATGCCTACTGTTGAGTCTCATGGGCAATTGCAATAAACCCTAACTGTCAGCATTAAAGCAACTGAGAGCTCCACATGATCTCACTCATTTATGGATAATAAAGACCATTATAAACTGATGAACAAAAATAGATACAAAGGCAGAGCAGCACTGAACAGACTGTCACACTACAGTGGGAAGCCTGGGGAGGGTTGGGGGAGGGGGCGGGTTAGAGATCAACCGAAGGACTTGTATGCATGTATATAAGAATAATCAATGGACACAAGACACTGGGGGGTAGGGGAGGCCGGGGGAATGTCAAGGGCGGGGGAAAAGGAGGCATGTGTAATACTCTTTGTAATACTTTAAGAAATAAAACAAAATTAAATTTTAAAAAAAAAAAAAAGAGAAATTAACAACCTGTTGCCCAAACAGTGGAGTCCCGCCCCAGCCCGCATTGCCTATTTCCCCATGTAATCTTTGTCCTACCCAATGTAAGCAGCTGGTTTACGGGGGGTTGCAGAGCAGACTTTTGTGGATGAACTACTGCTCTCCCATACTGATAGCATTATTGGAATAAATGCTCCTATATGAATCAACCCTATCTCTACTTATTTGCTTCAAATAGTGACAAGCCACCCAGACCCCTTGGTAGTCCAGTTACACTTTGAGAACACTAGACTGACAAGACAGGGTGAAATTTTGGAGGAAATTGTGAGAAATAAGGCTTGCTAGTAATAAGAAGGCTGGGTTAGGGTGCAGATTGTCAGAGAAGTTTAAATTAGGTTTAGTATGAAATGGGAGGTATGAAGAGGATTTTTATGTTACCAAATAATATGAATTCGGCATCACTTGTTTAACTTGCTTGCTTATAAATACAATCACAGTTCTTATTTCCCAATTAGTTGTTTGAGTTTTCAAGGCTTTCAATTTCCCTTTTAAGATATTCTCTAGCCCCAGTGCCACACTAAATTGTCCCAGAACCAAGATGCTTACTCGGTACAAGGAAATAGCTCTACCTCCAAACACCAGGCAGAAAGAGAGGATGGTAAAGTCAGATTAACCCAGGTCCTCCACTGGTTTGGTCAGGACAATCAGAGAATGTTTGTCCCCCCCTGCCCTGGCTAGTCAGATACCTGCACAGGATGGAGTGGTGACTATCTTTCAGCTTCAAGGCTAGAGATCTTAGGTAAATATTTATTTTCTCAGACATTATGTCCTGAAATAGGACACTCTACCATAGTGGCTGGGTCTGAACTCGTCCTGACTCACAAGGAAGCAAGAGCACAGAGAAGTTCTTAGAGGGTAAACTCAAAATTCAACACCCTCTGCCTCCCAGAAGCTGATTATGGAGTAAACCTTGCTGCCCTGCTGCAAACTGCCTACAAGTTTAACGAAACCAAGTGCTCTTGAGGATGTGAATAAACTGCAAGGTTTGTAAAACGCTGTAGGAGTACAAATAGTTGTGTGGTAGGCAATTAGGCATGAGCAGAGTAAGGACCATAGACCAGGTAGGTCACCAGGGTGGAAAGCCTCGCGGTGCCTAGCAAGAGACCATTGTAAAGTGGGACCTTTCTCCTAGAGTGACCTTTCTTCCCCTGGAGGTCACCAGCCATGCAGTGGAGCCCCTTAGAAGAGGAACAAAGTGCCAGAGAATAGACTCATAAAACTCTCATACAAGCCCTTGCATAACCACTCCCTTAAGCATTAAGCCCAGAGATAACATCTAGGCCTCAGCAGTGTCTCAGCACAGGCAGGGGACTGTGGCCAAGCCCAGAAAAGCAGCAAAGCCCTGAGGGGTGATGCCGTGGCTGACATTAGAACCAGCTGTGTTGTCTAATGACCCGCTGCCCTGGCACTGACCAATCAGTGGAGACCATGACCCCAGAGAGACACAAGATTCCAAAAAAGGCCCAGCCAAGACCACCTTGCAGATATAAACCGATACTAGCTATCAGCAGGGGCCCATTTTCCCCTGTGGGCTCACTTTTCACTTTGCATCAGGTAAACTTGGGTCAGTTTTTCTTAGAATTCCAACCTCCTTGTTTTAAGGTAAGAGGCCCACTTTGGGCTGTTTTGTTTTTCTTTAAAAATTCTTAAGGTGGAGCTAAAGGTTAAGGGTTGAGAGAACCTAGGCTAAAGATTAGAGTCAAGATAACTAAGCACAGGATTAAAAATTGGCTGCTGCCTGGCTGGCATGGCTCAGTGGTTGAGCATCGACCTATGAACAGGTCACGGTTCCATTCACAGTCAAGGCACATGCCTGGGCTGTGGGCTCAGTCCCCACTAGGGGTATGCAGAAGGCAGCCAATCAATGATTCTCTCTCATCATTGATGTTTCTCTCTCTCCCTCTCTGAAACCAATAAAAATATATGTATTTTTAAAATGGGGCCCTAGCCGGTTTGGCTCAGTGGATAGAGTGCTGGCCTATGGACTGAAGGGTCCCAGGTTCGATTCAGACCAAGAGCACATGCCTGGGTTGTGGGCTCGATCCCCCCAATAGGGGGCATGCAGGCGGCAGCCAATCAGTGATTCTTATCATTGATGTTTCTATCTCTCTATTTCTCTCCCATCCTCTCTGAAATCAATAAAAAATATTTTAAAAAATAAAGTAAAATGGGTGCTGCCCTAGCTGGTTTGGCTCCGTGGTTAGAGCATTGGCCCATGGATGACCCAATTCCCCTTAAGGCTCCAATGCCATTCAGGGTGCATGTGGGAGGCAACCAACTGATGTGTCTCTTCCACATGGATGTTTCTCTCTGTCTCTCCCCTTCCTTTCCACTCTGTAAAAATCAATGGAAGAAATTTCCTCAGATGAGGATTAACAACAACATTTTTTTTTAAATGGGTGCTAACTGTTGCACATACCCTGAAAAATAATTTCAGGTCTAGCAAGTTAAAGATGTTAATATGCTTGTACTAAATAATTCCACTTCTTAACTATTTGCTCAAGATGAGCGTGTTCCTGACTGTATTGACAAAAGTGGAAATCATTGAAATGTCCAGCAATAGAAAAGGACTCCATAAATTATGATATGCAATGGATTCAATAGTAAAAATAAGTGAACAAGAACTACATATGTCAACATGGGTAAATCTTACAAACAATGCTCAACAACAAAAGCAAGAACATATAATTTGAGGCCATTAATCATTTCAAAAATATGATAAACTAAACAATGTAGAGCTGAAGGATATGTACATGTGTGATAAATTAACAAACACAAGGGAATGAGGAACACAAACTAAGATCCTGGTCAACTGAAGGGGAGGAGAGCTGTGATGAGAAACATGCTGATGAGGTGTCCCGGAGATATTGTTAACTTGATGCATTACAGAGAACACAAGTGTCTACTATTTTTCTTTAAGCCATCCATACACATTACATATTTTGTGCACACCCATCTATAAACACATACATAATTCATAAATAAAATTACTTTTAAAGAATCATTAAATGGGGTCTGTAGTTATATAAGTGTAAGTCCAGTCAGTAGATGTTCACGGCTCTCTCTTCACTTCCTGGCTTGCAAAACTCTAGGGAAGTGAAGAGTCATTTGCATAACAATCTCAGGGGACTTTAGAGAGTGAAAGGATTGAAATACCAGCTCCTCAGGCAAAACACTTCTTATGGATGAGGACAACCCATCTCTTCTTCCAGCAGTTTGACCTCCAATTCTCTCCTAGTCAGGTGACCATGGCTCCAAAGCACAGCTTCTGCTCTACCCATCTACTTTACGTTTGTTGAACATTCCACTCTTCCAACTTTTCTCCTCTCTTCCTTTCTTCAGCTACTTTTCTAATTTTTTTTAACCTTCATTCTTCACTTGCCAAATTCTTCTAGCTCAAAGTAATAGAGAACATATGGAATGGGATGAAGAGAAAAAGACAAGAAAGCACTTCTAAAAACTGTTTTAAATATACTTATTGTATCCCTGTAGGTAGTTGAGGAGGACAGATCCTTCCGTATTAAATAAGTATAGCAAATGTTGCAAAAAATGTTTTATTTATTTTATTCTTTATTGATTAAGGTATTAAGGTATTACATATGTCTTCTTCCCCTCCCTATTGGCCCCCCCTCCGGCCCCTCCCCCAGCACATGCCCTCATCCCCCGTGTGTCTGTGTCCATTGGTTAGGCTTAGATGCATACAAGGCCTTTGGTTGATCTTTGGCCCCTCCCCCCACCCTCCCCTGCCTTTCCTCTGAGGTTTGACGTTCTGATCAATGTTTCTCTGTCTTTGGATCTGTTTTTGTTCATCAGTTTGTGTTGTTCATTATATTCCACAAATGAGTGAGATCATGTGATATTTAAATTTCTCTGACTGGCTTATTTAGCATAGAACAGCAGTTCTCAACTTGTGGGTCGCAACCCCTTCGGGGGTCGAACGACCCTTTCACAGGGGTCCCCTAAGACCACTGGAAAACACATATATAATTACATATTGTTTTGTGATTAATCACTATGCTTTAATTATGTTCAATTTGTAACAATGAAATTGGGGGTCACCACAATATGAGGAACTGTATTAAAGGGTCGCGGCATTAGGAAGGTTGAGAACCACTGGCTTAGAATAATGCTCTCCAGGTCCATCCATGCTGTTTTATTTTTATTTTTTTGTAGAAAAGCAAGCAAGAATTTATTGACCCCAAAAAAACATACTAGGGCAGTGAAACACGGAAGGACATAGAAGAAGCAACAGGCGAGCCTAGGCTGGGCTGCTTTGGCTCACTGGGAAGTCAGAGAAAAGGGGGAAAAGGGGGACTTGGAGACAGGTTCAGGGGGTTAGCCCAGGACGAGAAGCTGCTGCCCATCGCTCCCTTGGTTGCAAGTCTCATGGGAGTAAGAAATTACAAAATAGTCACAGGGGTGTAAAATATAGCAGAAAGAAATGTAATCAATTATATATATATATATATATATATATATATATATATATATATATATTCTAAGTGACCATTACGACCAGACGACTGGACGACCGGCCGGTAGCTATGATGCGCACTGACCAACAGGGGGCAGACGCTCCAAGCAGGAGCTGCCCCCTGATGGTCAGTACGTTCCTACAGTGGCTGGCCAAACTCCTGCAGTTCTTCCCCCAAGCCGGCAGGGCCTGATTGGGACTGAGTGAGATAGCCCCAATTGGCTCTGATCATCGGACAGGCTGAGGGACCCCAGCCATGCTTGAATTCATGCATTGGGCCTCTAGTAATGTAATAATTATGTATGGTGCCAAGTGGGTACTAGAATGATCAATTTGTATATTATATGCCTAACCACTTCACTATACACTTAAAACAAACAAACAAACAAAAAAACTTGGGAGAAAGTTAGTCATGTCCAAAGTAAAATAGGCCTTATCAAGTTAGAAAGCTTCTATATTACTTTAAAATTATTTTACCTTCACCCTAGCTGGACAGAGCGTTGGCCTGCTGACTGAAGGGTCCCGGGTGCAATTCTGGTCAAGGGCACATGCTTAGATTGAGGTTTCAATCCCCTGGAGGGGGCATGCAGGAGGCAGCCAATCGGTGATTGTCTCTCATCATTGATGTTTCTATCTCTCTCTCCTTCTCCCTTCCTCTCTGAAATCAATAAAAATATATTAAAAAATGATTTTACCTTGGCTTTTTAATCCTCAGACAAGTTAAAGTTCTTTAAGTTACATTAAGTATTATTAATTTAAGTTAATAATACTTAACTCATGTGCAATAGTTAGAATAAGGAGTCCTAGTGCCATTAAAAGAGGGATAAAAATTAAAAATTCTAAATCTTGCCAGTGTCCTGAAGAAGGCTTAGCCTTTGCTTGTGGATTCAAGACCTGGTTAGTTGTCATGCTGGATGCACTTCGGTCCACTGTACTCTGTAGTTCATAGAAGCTGAAAGCATGGTTAGTCTAACCCAAAATGTTAATCCCAAATGGCAGTGAGAGCTATCCAGGAATTTGGGGCCTGATTCCTGATTCTCCAAGTCCCTGGGCCAGATGCAAGACCACAGGGGAGTAGTGACTCAAGAAGATGATGAAGAGTTTGGCAGTATCTCATGTAAGTCAGAAGGCGAACGGGTCCAGGTGGGTGTGCCTGACAGTGAGATGTGCAATGTGTTGAATACACCATGGAAGGGCTGTGTGTGCGTAAAGAGCCAAAGGGTGCCCAGGGACTCCGAGAAGCCAAGCTAGGTCAATTATGTATACAAGAAGAGGACAGTTAGGTCACTAGGAGAATTCAACTGCAGGCTGGAGCAGCTTGGCAATAATAAATAAAAATTTATAACAGACATGACAGCAGTATTTATCACACTTCCAGCATTTGGAAATGGCTTGTTATTAGCATGAATATTATAGCTCTGACCAGAAATTACTACTATTTGCATATGGTGCAGTAATTAAACTTGTGGTCTTCTTGTAATACTTCCCATTTTATTGTCCCCATACTTATTTATCACTTATTATGCACTAGAGGCCTGATGCATGAAATCTGTGCAAGGTAGGCCTTCCTTCCCTCTGGCACCTGGGACCCAGGCTTCCCTCACTGCCCCAGCTTCATCTGGAAGGTTGTCCGGAAGGATGTCCAGAAGGATGTCTGGTCTAATTAGTTTATTATGCTTTTATTATTATAGGTAGTAATATACTATGCACTATACTAAGTTCTATACTAAGTTCTAAAGAACTATACTAAGTTCTTTAAAACATTAACTTATTAAATCTTCCTAACAACCTACTAAGCAAGATTCCAGTAATATCTTCATTTTACAGATGAGGAAAGAGAGGAACAGAAAGGATAACTGATTTGCTCAATGTCACATAGCTAATAAGTCATTCTGATTCAAGATTCCATGCTCTAAATCTCAGTGTTGTAATACTTCTCAAAAGCTATGAAATATATGTTAATTCTAGAGAATTCTTCTTTCCTACTGACCTATGCCAGATCAGAAAAAAATATCTTTTAAAATGTTGTTATTGATTTCAAAGAAAGAAGGGAGAGAGAGAGAGATAGAAACATCAAAGATGAGAGAGAATCACCGATTGGCTGCCTCCTGCACTCCCTCCACTGGGGATCGAGCCCTCAACCCTGGCATGTGCCCTGACTGGGAATCAAACTATGACCTCCTGGTTCATGTGTCAATGCTCAATCACTGAGCCCACCGGCTGGGCCAGAAAAAATTCTTAAATGAGAGAGTGACACTCATACAAGCAAAGCTATATATCTGATTATACAAAGGATCCACCAAAAATCTGAAACTTGGCAAGGAAAGGAGGGGGAGACTCAGAGAGAGAGAAACATCGATATGAAAGAGACTCCTCAATTGTGTTGTCTCCCACATGTGTTCCCACCGGCACTGGGGATCAAGCCTGCAACCAAGGTATGTGCCCTTGACCGGAATGGAACCCGAGATCCTTCAGTCCACAGGACAACACTATCCGGCTGAACCAAACCGGCTATGGCCATAAGAAAACTTTGGCATTGAGGCCTTTAAATAATATAAAGTAGAAAGAGGGAAATTAATAAGTAAATGTGCTGTTGATCCCATAGGAATTCACTTCTGTTTTTCTTAAATAGAACATTGACTAGAAAGTTCTTAAATTGGAATATCTGCATTTTTTATAGTTGCGATATTAATAAATGTATAAATATAAGCAGTTCCTCTTGTGTTCCAGCTGGGTATAACTCATATTCCTAAATCTCAAATGTCCCAACTTTGAAAAAATATTTTAAACATTGTGCTGGTCACTTATTTACATGGGTTATTTCCTGCTGGTTTATATTAAATCTTAAACAAGCCATGTATCTGCTCTACTATTAAATTTCTTTTATGTTTATATCCTATCTCACTAATTACATAATCACTTCCTTGAAGGTTTCCTATAGTTCTGTCATTTCTCCCATAGCAAATAAGATAGTTCCAGACACATAGCAGGTATTTAATAAATATGCTTTGACAAACCGGTTTGGCTCAGTGGATAGAGCATCGGCCTGCGGACTGATGGGTTCCGGGTTCGATTCCGGTCAAGGGCATGTGCCTTGGTTGCGGGCACATCCCCAGTGGGAGGTGTGTGGGAGGCAGCTGGTCGATGTTTCTCTCTCATTGATGTTTCTAACTCTCTATCCCTCTCCCTTCCTCTCTGTAAAAAATCAATAAAATATATCTTAAAAAAAATAAAATAAATAAAATAAAATAAAATAAATATGCTTTGATTGAGTCCATTGGAGCTTTCTTTTGTTTAATGTTTGCAATGTTAATCACCATCTGTGGGCCCACTTAATTATTATAATTATATCAAAACCAAGCATGGTACCTATGGTAATGCTTTCCTCTAAGTTTGTACCTTCTTAAAATTCACCCAGACATGTAAGACACTCTTGCAAGCATACACTCATGCACACACACACACACACACACACACACACACACACATTTATTGGAGATTGAAAATGGAGAATAAAACTGATGTTTTCTGTAGGAGAAATACATTGCCCCTTCCATATCTGGTACCTCTCTACCCCAAGGTACTCCTCAGAGATATCATTTGTGCAAATGTTTATCTTTTCAATAAACTTTATTTTATAACTTCTATATTGTCTGTCTTCAGACACTCTCATAGGGGAAATAGGCAATTATACTCATTTGTGATAAATGACAAAGTAAAGTGAATAAAGGGTTTTGGGGAGCACATAGAAAGAATAGCTACCTTACACCTGGATGGGAGAAATGGGGAAGGATAGTACAGAAAATTCTTCTGTGGAAATAGTGGGCAAAAACCTAAAAGATAAACCAGAGCATCCAGTTTCCTAGTTGTCTGTCACTGTATATCAAATTATCTCTAATAGAGAGGGCATAAAACAGCAATTATTTATTATTATTATCCCTCCTGGTTCTAGTATGGACCAGGTAGGCATTCCAGATCATGATCCCTGTTATGGACTAAATGTTTATGTCCCCTCAAAATTTGTATGATGAAGCCCTACCTCTCATTGTGATGGTAGGTGAAGACGGGGCCTTTAGGAGGTAATTAGCATTAAATGAGGTTAAGAGGGTGGAACTCTCATATTGAGATTAGTGCCCCAACAGAAAGAGATACCAGAGAGTTGCTCTCTCTCCCCACCATGTGAGAACAGAGCAAGAAGGTAGCCAACCCTCTACAAACAAGGAAGAGAGCTCTCACCAGAACCTGACCATGCTAGCACCCTATTCTCAGACTTCCAGCCTCTAGACTGTGGGAAAAGGCATTTCCGTTGTTTAAACCACTCAGTCTGTGCTATTGTGCTATGGTAATCTGTGCTGATTAATATTAACATGAGATTATTTTTTTAATTTAGTACATTAATTTCATATTAATATCAATATGTTAAAAGGTCTCTATTGTAGTTATAGTCAGATGGCATTTGAGGCTGGAGTCATCTCAAAGGCTCCCTCCTTGGAGTGGATTAAGAAAACTCAAACAGCTGGAATCAGAAAGTATTGGGGCTCCACAGGCATTCCTCAAGTTCTATGCATTTTCTCCATCGGGTCTTGCCAGCAGCATGGTTTCAGCATAGTCAGCCTTATTACTTGGTGGCCAAAGGGACATGTCTCAATAGAGAGTCAAAGCCAGGCAGAAGCTTCATTGCCTCTTATGACTCATCCTCAGCCTCCTGGCAGCATCCCTTCGCAAGTCATTAAAGCCAACACATGATCAAGGGGAGACGAACTTGACCCTACCTCCTGACTGAAGAAGTATCGAAGCATGTGTGCAAATGCTTTAAAGCCACCACACCCAGTGAAGAAATAGCCCCGTGCACGTGATGTGTGGATTTTTATGTTTGTGTGCTGGTCAGGAGAGAAGGCAGAACAGGAGGCTGGCTTGGTGAGAAGCAGCACAGCGCCAGAGTGCTCATGGGCTTCTGCGGAATTATACCCAATGCGTTCTCACAGAGTTCTTCATGCCGCCATATCCAGTAGACGGCTTTTAGTCCTTCATGTCTTCGATAGTCCTCGCTGTTCCCCTACGCCCCAGGAAGAGTTCGTTCTTTGTCTCTCATTATGTCCTATCTCTCCTGCCTGTTTTGTTTGCTTCTTCTCCAGCTTCCTTCTCCTTTATTATGCCATATCCTGTAACTCACTTATCCCGATATTCTGTCTCCTACGTGATGCTCCAATCTATCCATCCCTCTCCACCCTGACTACCAGCAGCCTTGGTCCCTATCACTGTGGTCATTTCTCTCATTCATCATATATTTCCTGAGCCAGAATGAAGGAGCGAGGGGCACAATGCACATTTAACTAAATTGATTAAGGAAGACCGCATGAGAAAATGATTTCTTTTTGGGTTTTTTTCTCTTTTTTTAATTAAATCTTTATTGTTCAGGTTATTATAGTCGTTCCTCTTTTTTCCCCCCATAACTCCCTCCACCCGGTTTCCACCCCACCCTCCGCCCTCACCCCCCCCCCCCCACTGTCCTCATCCATAGGTGCACGATTTTTTTTAATATATTTTATTGATTTTTTTTACCGAGAGGAAGGGAGAGGGATAGAAAGTTAGAAACATCGATCAGCTGCCTCCTGCACACCCCCTACTGGGGATGTTCCCACAACCAACGTACATGCTCTTGACCGGAATCGAACCTGGGACCCTTGAGTCCGCAGGTTGACACTCTATCCACTGAGCCAAACCAGTTAGGGCGGGGTGCACGATTTTTGTCCAGACTCTTCCCATATCCCCCACACCCCTTTCCCCCACAAGAATACTCAGTCCACTTCCTTTCTATGCCGCTGATTCTATTATAATCACCAGTTTATTCTGTTCATCAGGTTATTTATTCACTTGATTTTTAGATTCACTTGTTGATAGATGTGTATTTGTTGTTCATAATTTGTATTTTTACCTTTTTCTTCTTCCTCTTCTTAAAGGATACCTTTCAGCATTTCATATAATACTGGTTTGGTGGTGATGAACTCCTTTAGCTTTTCCTTATCTGTGAAGTTCTTTATCTGACCTTCAATTCTGAATGATAGCTTTGCTGGATAAAGTAATCTTGGTTGTAGGTTCTTGGCATTCATCACTTTGAATATTTCTTGCCACTCCCTTCTGGCCTGCAAAGTTTCTTTTGAGAAATCAGCTGACAGTCGTATGGGTACTCCCTTGTAGGTAACTGACTGTCTTTTTCTTGCTGCTTTTAGGATTCTCTCTTTGTCTTTTGCTCTTGTCATTTTAATTATGATGTGTCTTGGTGTGGTCCTCTTTGGATTCCTTTTGTTTGGTGTTCTCTGCGCTTCCTGGACTTGTAAGTCTATTTCTTTCACGAGGCAGGGGAAGTTTTCTGTCATTATTTCTTCCAATAGGTTTTCAATATCTTGCTCTCTCTCTTCTTCTGGCACCCCTATAATTGCGATGTTGGTACGCTTGAAGCTGTCCCAGAGGCTCCTTACACTATCTTCATATTTTTGGATTCTTTTTTCATTTTGCTTTTCCGGTTGGGTGTTTTTTGCTTCTTGATATTTCAAATCTTTGACTTGATTCTTGCGATCCTCTAGTCTGCTGTTGGAACTCTTCATAATATCCTTTATTTCAGTCAGTGTATGCTTAATTTCTAGTTGGCCCTTTTTCATAACCTCAAGGGTCTCACTAGATTTCTTGAGGGTCGCACTACATTTATCAGCGGTCTCACCAGTCTTTTTGAGGGTGTTACTAAATTTATCAGCGGTTTCTAGAAAGTTCTTGAAAAACCGTAAAAGTGTGGTTTTGAACTCTATATCCAGTCATTTGCTTTCCTCCATTTCTGTCATTTGTGACCTGTTTCTTTGTCTCCTCATTTTTTATGCTTCCCTGTGTTGGTAGAGTGGCTTTGTGTGCTAGGTGTCCTATAGGGCCCAGTGGCTCAGCCTCCCAATTACCTGAGGTGGACACTCTTGGTGCACCCCTTTGTGGGCTTTGTGCACAGTCTTGTTGTAGTTAAGCCTTGATTGTTGTAGGTATCACTGGGAGGAATTGACATCCAGGCCAATTGGCTGTGAGAGTCAGCTGTGTCTATGGTGGGAAGACACCCTTATGAGGCAAGACTTGCTTCAGTGGGGCTTTGGTGCTCACTGAGTCTGCCCCCTGAGTGTGTCCCTTATGAATCTGAGGAGCTGTAATTGGATGGTCCCACTCTGACCACTGGGTACACTGGCTCTTGGATCTAAGGAGGAGCTAATTTAGCTTCTGCCTGAGGCTACCCAGCAGGAGCTACGAGGAGATCTGCAGATTCCCCTTCCTTGTTTGGGGTTTGGAGGTGTCCAAATGATGCCCAGCTGTGAAGCAATGCAAGCTGCTGTGGGGCCTTGGGCCTTCTCTTGGAAGTATTGGGTCTGTCTGGCCCAGCTGCAGTTTGTTAGGTAATTTTCAGATTGCAAAGGGCCAGGACATTCATATGCAAAAGCCTCTGCCACAGCTTGGATGGGGCGGGGTCTCAGGGAATCAACAGGGCAGAGCAAGCAGCTATGGCTGATCCTCAGCCCTGCCCTAAGGGGCCCCGGGTCTCAGTGTCCCAGTAATTGCTGCAAGCACCTCTGAGAGAAAGTCACCCTCGAGTTCCGCCCGATGCCAGACAGTCCATTTTCTCCCCATATGAGTCTGGGTCCCCAGAGACTCGCCCGGAACTGGAGTTCAGAGCAGTCGGGAGCTTGAGACTCCCTCCCGATTGAAAAAGACAACCGGGTCCTCAGTTGCCAGCCCTTTCCACATGCGCCTCCGTACCTCTGCACTTTACTTCCGCACCTCCTCTGAGTCTCAGTGTGCTTTTCTCTTTCCTTCTAGTTGTAGAATTTCCACTCAGCCAGCCTTCCTGTGGTTCTGGATGATGTCCATTTTGTCTTTTAGTTGTATTTTTTTTTCTGTTCATCAGATTATTTATTCACTTGATTTTTAGATTCACTTGTTGATAGATGCATATTTGTTGTTCATAATTTGTATCTTTACCTCTTTCTTCCTCTTCCTCTTCTTAAAGGATACCTTTCAGCATTTCATATAATCCTGGTTTGGTGGTGATGAACTCCTTTAGCTTTTCCTTATCTGTGAAGTTCTTTATCTGACCTTCAATTCTGAATGATAGCTTTGCTGGATAAAGTAATCTTGGTTGTAGGTTCTTGGTATTCATCACTTTGAATATTTCTTGCCACTCCCTTCTGGCCTGCAAAGTTTCTGTTGAGAAATCAGCTGACAGTCGTATGGGTATTCCCTTGTAGGTAACTGAGTTTCTTTCTCTTGCTGTTTTTAAGATTCTCTCTTTATCTTTTGCTCTTGGCATTTTAATTATGACGTGTCTTGGTGTGGTCCTCTTTGGATTCCTTTTGTTTGGGGTTCTCCGCGCTTCTTGGACCTGTAAGTCCATTTCTTTCACCAACTGGGGGAAGTTTTCTGTCATTATTTCTTCCAATAGGTTTTCAATATCTTGCTCTCTCTCATCTTCTGGCACCCCTATAATTCTGATGTTGGTACGCTTGAAGCTGTCCCAGAGGCTCCTTACACTATCCTCGCGTTTTTGGATTCTTTTTTCATTTTGCTTTTCTGGTTGGGTGTTTTTTGCTTCCTCGCATTTCAAATCATTGACTTGATTCTTGTGCTCCTCTGGTCTGCTGTCGGGAGTCTGTATAATATTCGTTATTTCAGTCCGTGTATGCTTAATTTCTAGTTGGTTCCCCAATATAAGATCGAGGGTCTCATTAGTTTTCTTGTAGATCTCATTAAGTTTATCGGCGGCTTCTAAACAGTTCTTGAGAGACCTTAAAAGTGTGGTTCTGAACTCTATATCGTCCATTGACAATTTTGTCCTGTTTCTTTGTCTCCGCATTTTGTTATGCTTCCTTGGTGCACCCCCTAGTGGTCTTTGTGCGCAGTCTTGTAGTTAAGCCTTGATTGTTGTAGCTAATGCCAGGGAGGGTTTGACCTCCAGGCCAAGTGGCTATGAGAATCAGCTGTGTCAGCAGTGAGAGAACTTCTGTCGTCTAGGGAGGTGCTAATCTAGCCTTTGCCTGAGGCTATCCAGCAAATGGCTCTGTGCAGGGCTTGGGCGGGGCGGGTCGCACAGGATCAACAGGGTGGGCCGGAGAGAGCAGTTATGGCTGGCGGCTCTCAGTCCTGTCCCCAGGGGCTCTGCCTCTCTGAGTCCCAGCACCCGCTGCAAAGCTCAGAGAGAAAGCTGCACTCGCTCTGACCGAAGCCAGGCAGTCCCGCTTCTCCCGTTTGAGTCTGGGTCCCTAAAGACTCGCCTGTATCTGGAGCTCAGAGTCTGCGACTCCCTCCCGATTGAAAACGCCAACCGCGCCCTCCGCCGCCAGCCCGCTCCGCACACTCCGCACCTCAGAATTTGACTTCAGCACTGCGCCTCCTCTGAATGTCCGTATGGGTTTCTCTTTCCTCCTAGTTGTAGGACTTCCACTCAGCCAGCGTTCCTGTGGTTCTGGGTGATATCCCTTCCGTTTTTTGGTTTCACTTTTGAAGTAGTTGTTCAAAGCAGCAAACTCCAGCGTTAACCTATGCCGCCATCTTGGTTCTCCTAGTTGTATTTTTGAATTTGTTGTGGGAGGCAGCAATTTCCAGTGTTTACCTATGCCGCCATCTTGGTTTCTCTTACGAGAAAATGATTTTTAAGCACAAAATGTTGAATGGGTGAGGGAAAAGCCTGTGAACATTTGGGAACATAGATACCCCCCTCAGTTAAGGGAGCAGCCAATACAAAGACCATGTTGTAGAAGTGTGCGTGGCATATACAGAGATGGACAAGCTGATCAGTGAGTCTAGAACTGAGTGATGTAGGGAGAGAGTAATAGCAGTTAAGGTCACAGTTAAAAGTGGATGGTGGACAGATTACCTGAGATCTTGAAGAAAGTTTCATGAACTTTGCCTTATACTCTGAGTGAGAGTTTTACACCAATGAGTGACATGAATCAGCACTTTAATAGGAATACTGAATACTGGGTTGAGACTACAATGGGGGTAGGAGGTGAGGAGAGTGGCAGGAATGGAAGCCTCCTTTCCTGTGATTAAAGTCAATGGTGGCTTTGACCACTTGCTTAGAATATTGCAATAGCAAAGGGATTGTTATTTGTTTTCATTTACAGATTGGAAATGTTTTAGCATACGTATATACTCAAGTGGAAGAGACAGCTTCTGTGCTGGTATGGAAATAAGAGATTTACATGGAAGTCCATGAAAATAATCATGTTGGTGGGTAAAAAGCAATCTGAAAAACTTCTGACACAGTGGCCTGTTTTCTCTGTGCATGAGCGGGTGAAGTCATGGGCTGTCTAAGCAAGACATGATAGGATGATAGTGGCCCTCACTCTCCATCCAATTCCTTTAAGGGATGTGATCCTAATATATCAAAAGTTATGCCACACTGCTTTAGACTCTGCTATAGGCACTCACTACTATGCCAGAAGTGTTTTTCCGTACTTGAGCCTAAGATTAGCATTGTAATACACAAGGTGATTAATATGTATTTACTACCTTTCCTCCTTCATGTTGCTCAGTCTGTGTAAATAATTCCACTCCTTCTGGAGTTACTCATGTGAAAAGCTGTTTAATAACATATTAATGCCTGTATTTTGGATAATCTGTTCTTGCCACTTACAACTTAGTGGTTTTCAATTTAACAGCACTATGTGTTTTCTTTATATGTAACTAGAGGCCCAGTGCATGAATTCATGCACTGGTGGAGTCTGGCAGGCCCAGCCCTAATCGGGGCGGATCAGGGCTGAGCCTGTCGGGAGGAGGAGATGGCAGGAAATTGGCCAGCCAGCCCTACTCCCTATTGGGGTAGGGGAGGCGATCATGGGTGGGGCTGGCCAGGGGGAGGGGCTGCAGGCCTATTGGGATGGTGGTGGCCCATCAGGGGCAGGGCCAGCCTGGGGGAGGAGCTGCAGGAAGTTGGCAGGCCGGCCCCACCCCCTATTGGGGTAGGGTGGATAATCAGGGGTGGGGCCAGACAGGGGGAGGGGCTGCAGGCCGATTGGGGTGGTAGGGGCTCATTGGGGGTGAGGCTGGCTGGGGGGAGGGGCTGCAGGAGGTTGGCCAGCTGGCCCTGCCTCTTATTGTGGTATAGGGGACGATCAAGGGTGGGGCCGGCCAGGGGGAGGGGCTTTGAGCTGATGGCATGGGAAAGGCCAATCAGAGGCAGGGCAACTGGGGGAAGTGGCTGTGAGAGGTTGGCTGCTGGCCCCACCCCCAGATCTGGTCGGTTTGCTGGCCACAGTGGGCGTCATAGCGACTGGTCGTTCTGGTTGTCACAGCGTTCTGGTCACTGGCTTTTTATATATATAGATGTCCTCATTTGTGTGGGATTCTGTGTTCAGTTGGAAGTCACATGAGCCTGTATTTGTACCCACTTTCCTCTGCTCTGGAGGCTGCCCACTTACATCTTTGAGATGTGCCTCTGAGGTAGGCTAAAGTCTGTTTTACATGTAGTCCATGTCAAGTCAAATTCCAAACAAAATCTTTCAATTTGTTGCAATTCTATCACTTGTCTCTATCTGAAAACAAAGAACAGAAATTGGTGTATTTATATAGACCACTAAAATATGCTAGGAGACCACAGGGGCGCTTTTTGGGGGGCCCTGGAAACTGCTTGAAATCTCAACCAGTCATTCTGCTTTCTTTGAAAGGTGAACAGCTTTGGAAGGAGTATGTAATTCATTCTGAACTTATCAGGTATCTATCATTCAGTGTAAATGCAAGTCTGGGAAGATTTGATGGGGAGGGAAAAGAAGAAAGCTTGAATGTAGGGCACTGCTGGAAACTGAGAGTGGTGCGTTAACAGAGGGAAAGTTCACCTCCTTCACCAATGAGGACAAGCATATCTTGATAATAACTTTAACAGCTGAGGAGTTTTAGTGTGAAAAATTACTAACAAAAAGGACAGAGGAAAAGTTTTTATGATAGAAAACACCTGCCTGAAAGGAGCTGTTAAATGTTTCGTTATTTTGAATTTAGAGTTTATTACTTAGACTATTCACAGAGTGTTCAAAGACTTCCACTATATCTTCATGGGATAGCTAGACACTCTCTGATAAATGCACTTGGGCCACATTCTCCCCTAGTAAGACTTGGCCACAACCTTTGCTGGGGAATATTTTACAACCTATTGCGCTATCCAGCTCCAGATCTGACAAGTCATATTCTATTCCCTTCTCACAGATGGACCAGCACGAGTGTTTTCACAGGCTGCTGCTATAGAGTTTGAGTCATATTGCATGTAACCTCAGACTGTAGTGATTCATTTGAATCTTTAACTAAGCTTTATTGTTGGGATGTGGTCTGCAAATGTGACTCTATACCCTTCTTGGGAATATAGAGGGAGTTGGGGCTATTACTGAGTCTGAATTAGTGGGAGTTTAGACCAAAGGGGAAGCAAAACCTCTACAGAAAGGATGCTAGGAGGGTGGAGGGAAGTGTGAGGGGCCAAGTATGACACTATCTGGCTTCTGTCCTCTAGATTAGAAAATGAAGTGACTCCAGCAATGTGACTCTAAGGAAGTTCCCTGTTTTCCTCTCGTGAGAGCCAAGTGAGGGCTTTAACTCACAGAGGGAGCAAACGTCCTGTGAGACACAGTATTAGAACCAATGGAATGTTTTACCTGGAGTAGAGAAACTTGCAAGTGTCCAAAGGAGTCTGCGAGCCAAACACAGACACCAGCCAGAATCAATGAAAACTGATGCTTCCCGGAGCTAGAGGGCGCTGAGGGTGCTTCCCAGAGTAGGAGACAGACTGCCTGACTTGAGGTCCTCAGCCCCACATCTCAGTCAAAAAAGGAAAGACTGAAGTAATATTAGTGAATCAGCACTGGGTAGTGAGTGCTTCAGAGTTTACTATTTGTTAGCCACAGTTTATGGATAAGAATTTATTGATAAGAATCTTATGAATATGAATCTCTTATTCTTAGATAACTCATTCTACATAATTCCTCTATTTGGTGTCAAAACTATGACTAGGACCCAATTCTCTTTTTATGTTCTTTCCACTATACCAAAATACACAGCCATGCCATTGGTACAATGTGAAGCAAGCTAATGTATAGGAAGTGTTTCATATGAAGTACATCTCTGCATATTAGTGATAGCAGTTCCATTAATAAACTGATTAACATGTCAAAGTCAGAGGTACAGAGAACCAAGACGGCAGTGTAAGGTACAGACCTGTGCATGCTGTCTCCCACAACAACATCGAGACTACCAACTATAAGACAAACAGCTATCATTCAGAACTATGAGAAAGCTGGCCCAGTGGAAGCTCTACAACTGGAAGGAAAGAAAGAAGAGCATTGAGACCGAGTAGGTTGTGCAGAGGCTCCAAGAACAGAGGTACGGAGTCTCGCACCAGGCAGGCTGCCACTGGAGGCACGGTTTTTTTCAATCGGAAGGGGCTGCAGACTCTCGAGTCCACTGAGCTTGTTTGGGGCAGGATTCTGAGGTCCCAGACCCCTACGGGGAGAGGCGGGACAGCCTTGCAACGGGTCGGAGAGCAAGGGTGTCTTGCTGGCGGAGCTGACTGCCAGCGCTCGGGGACGCAGGGACGTGGAGTCGTGAAGAGGTGAGGAGTCGCGGAGACGCCATTGCCCTTTGCCCCACCCTGGTGATTCACCAAGAACAGAGGTGCGGAGCAGCGCGCCAGGCGGGCTGCAACTGGATGCGCGGTTTTTTTCAGTCGGAAAGGGATGCAGACTCTGGTCCCCTGGTGGTTCCCGGGGACCCCACCCTACTCAATTTACATCCCCACCCAAGCTGTGCCAGTGGCACAAAGGGAACCACCCGTGCTTTTGCAGCCCAGCCCAGCAGACTGCAGATTTCAACTCCTCGCATACATAAGGGACACACTCAAGAAGTGGAGTCAGATTCGGAGGAAGCTGGACCCGGCTGGGCCGGTGACATGGAACCGCTGTACCAGCAAACGCACAGGCAGGTCCACCAGATCCAGTCTCACATGGGACGCTGGGAGATGGCAGATGGGCAGTCTGTGCACTTGGTAGAAAACGAAATCCAAGCAAGCATACCAGATATTCAGCCACCAGGAATGCCTGGAGATTTTGTCCAGCGAGGAGCCACCCAACAAAGGACAGAATGCCAAACTTTGTGTTGCTGAGACGGCCCCCGTGAAGCCGAGATGACCTCTGTGAGGCCAAGACAACCCCTGTGAGGCAGAGACGGCCCCGGTGAGGCTGAGACGGCCCCTGTGAGTCTGGGACTGCCCCTGTGAGGCTGAGATGGCCCCTGGGAAGCTGAGAAAAATACCACATGGTCTCACTCATTTATGGATAATAAGGACCATTATAGACTGACAAACAAAAATGGATACAGAGGCAGAGCAGCATTGAGCAGACTGTCAAACTACAGTGGGAAGCTTGGGGAGAGTTGGGGGGGAGGAGTAGGAGATCAACCGAAGGACTTGTATGCATATAAGAATAACCAATGGACACAAGACACTGGGGGGTGGGGGAGGCCGGGGGAATGTCAAGGGGGGGGGGGGAGGAGACATGTGTAATACTCTTTGTAATACTTTAAGAAATAAAACAAAAATTTTTTAAAAAGTCAGAGGTCCAGTTTTTCAATAAAGAAATAGTCACTGCCCTGACCAGTTTGGCTCAGTGGCTAGAGCGTCAGCCTGTGGACTGAGGAGTCCCAGGTTCGATTCTGGTCGGGGGCATGTACCTTGGTTGTGGGCACATCCCCAGTGGGGGGGGGGGGGGGGTGCAGAAGACAGCTGATGGATGTTTCTCCCTCATGGATGTTTCTAACTCTCTATCCCTTTCCCTTCCTCTCTGTAAAAAATCAATAAAATACATTTAAAAGAAAGAAAGAAATAGTCACTTATGTGGGGGTGGAGGGACAAAGAGACCAAAGAACTTACATACTTGCATGCATAGCCCATGGACATGGACAATAGGGTGGTGAAGACCTGGGGCATGGTGGGCAAAGGAGGGGGGGGAGGACGGGAAAAATCTGTAATACTGTCAACAATAAATGTGTATATATATATATATATATATATATATATATATATATATATATTAAAAAGAAATAGTCACAAACATTTTTCTCCCTTCACAGCCACTGTATTTAACATTGGATTTATTCTGCCATCTGGTGGAATATTGACAAACTACAAGTAAAACCTAAGAAATTCCCTGGAGTGGGTAATTCAATCTTTTTTTAAAATTATGCCTCTGAACTGGGTCCTCAGTTAGGTGAGTCTGAGTGTGAAGCCCTTTGAAAGCTGTTTCTCAGTTTGCTATAGTCTTGTAGGTCATATGGACATGAGACCCACTGGCTTTTTTTTAATATATATATATTAGAGGCCCGGTGCACAAAAATTTGTGCACTCGGGGGGGTGGGGTCCCTCAGCCCGGCCTGTGCCCTCTCACAGTCTGGGACCCCTCAGGGGATGACCACTTGCTGGCTTAGGCCTGCTCCCCAGGGGATTGGGCCTAAGATGACAATCAGACATCCCTCTGGCAGCCCGGCAGCCCTCAGGGGATGTCCATTTGCTAGCAGGGAGCAGACCTAAGCTGCAGTCAGACATCCTTAGCGCTGCTGAGGAGGTGGGAGAGGTGGTGGTCCCACCACCACCGCTGTACTGGCAGCCATCAGCCAGGCTTGTGACTGAGCAGAGCTGCCCCCTGTGAGAGCGCACTGACCACCAGAGGGCAGCTCCTGCATTGAGCGTCTGCTCCCTGGTGGTCAGTGTGTGTCATAGTGACCAGTCATTCCCAGTCTTTCTGCTGTTAGGGTCAGTTTGCATATTACCCTTTTACTATATAGGATAGAGGCCTGGTGCACGGGTAGGGGCCGGCTGGTTTGCCCTGAAGGGTGGGGGTCCCGCTTGGGTGCCTAGCCAACCTGGATGACAAGCTGATGGCTGCTTGCAGCTGGTCACACGCCCTTCAGGGTGGGGGTCCCCACTGGGGTGCCTGGCCAGCCTGGATGAGGGGCTGAGGGCTATTTTCAGGCTGGTGGGCGACTGAAGCTCCCAGCCTCTTTTTTTTTTCTTTTTTTTTTATTCTGGGATTTATTTACCTTCTATAGCTGTCACTGGAGCTGAGAGCCCGCTCTAGCTCTGAGGCCATTGCCAGCTGAAAGCAGGTATCTGGGTTTGTTTAGCTTCTATAATTGAAACTCTGTTGCCATCACTGGCCGCTCTAAGCTCTGAGGCCCTGCTGGCTGAAAGCAGGTACTTGGGGATTGGTTAGCTTCTATAATTGCAACATTGTTGCATCCAGAGCTCTGAGCTCAGAGCTGAGCGCGGCAGGTGGGGAACCTTGGCTTCCTCCATCACTGGAGCAAGCAAGCCTCCTGCTCGCTTCAGCTGCCTGGCTGCCGGCCTCCATCTTGGTTGGCAGTTAATTTGCATATCCTGCTGATTAGCCAATGAGAAGGGTAGCGAAGTTACAGTTAATTACCATGTTTCTCTATTATTAGATATGTCTCCTTCCCTCCCCCCCCCCCGCCCCCCCCATTGCCAGGGGAAGGAGACCCACTGGTTTTTAAAGCTAGATGTTTCAGAAGCGCATCTTTCAGGTACATGTCTTAAAAGTTGTGGTGTCTGATATAGGGTTCAAACCTTTCATTCCCCAGGGAGAAGCTCAGGTTTTGAGTCACCTCATGAATGTGTGTTGCCATGCCACGGGTGGGATTTATGGCAAGATTAGGTAACAGCCTCTCCTACCCTCGTCAATGTGCTTTTTGTTTGTTTGCCCAATGAGTAGGAGTTGGTAAGCTAGTTTTTAGTTAGTCTTTGTTTATTTTGGAGAAAGTTGTTCCATATATAGTTATAGATCTAGTGTGTCTGTGGTAGAAGGTGAGTTCAGGGTGCTACCATTTAAAACCAGAACCAGAGCTGAATATCCTATATAATAAAGAGCTAACATGCTAATTAGACCGAACATTGAAATGACTTTCCAGAATGATCAGTGGGCGGGGGGCAGGACCTCAGGGCCTTGAGGCAGCCGGGGCCGTGAGGGCCAAGCCCCTTGCATGAGTTCCATGCATCGGGCCTCCAGTTTCTAAATAACATAGCAAACATAAATAACGCAGCAAAACACATTCAGCAAAAAAATATTTGCAGGAAAAAGTTTAGAATCAAGTAATCCAACTGTCCATTTAGTTGGGTACTCTACTCTGATCCCTGTTTCTACTTGCACGTCTATGAAAACTGCTACATGTGAGCTGGTGGCAGGGATGGGTTGGCATGGGAAAGGGGGGCGGGGGAAGGGAAATGACTACAGTAGTAGCCAATAGAGATAGAGACTTCACAAACTTATAGGACCGTTATTTTTAAATGATTAGTCATAAGTCTCTGGGGGATCCTGTTACACTGCAGATTCTAATTCAGTGGGCATGCATGTGTAACAAGGCTGCAGGTGATGCTGAGGCTGTTGGCTCAGCTGTAGCACAAGTAACGAACTATTGTAAAATCTAAGTTTTTCCTAGCTTTGTCACAGTTTCCCTTCATAAGTGTGTAGAATGGAGCATTTCTGAAATGTGTAGACATAAGCTTACTAGCGTCTGAGAACAGTTGGCAAAGGGAAATAGGAGTAATACGTAAATAGTCCATGAATAGACAATAACAGCTGCTTATAGTAGCAATATTAAACACCATTTCTATAATCAAAAGTTAAAAAGAAAAAGCAAAATTATTTTTCTAATAACAAAAGTATTTACAGGCACACCTCAGAGATATTGGGAGTTCAGTTCCAGACCACTGCAATAAAGCGATAAAGCGAGTGCTACAATGAAAGAGAGTTGTAATCATTTTTTCTGGCAGAGGGGTCTTGCCTTCAATTTATTTTAAAAAAAAATGCAACATCTGTGAAGCTCAATAAAACAAGGTATTTCACAAATACTTAAAAATTCACCTACCTTTGAGCCACAAAAGAAAAAAGCGGTGTTCATGTATGTATTTGATACAAATACAAAACACTCATTTTTAGTTTATTAGCTCAGATCACTCCAAATAACTCAGAAAAACCCATCATCAGTAATTTTGTTGTCATATGCAGAAAAACATAATGAATAGTGTTTTTTTAGGTAGAGTTCAAAATCCACTTAACATGGTAGATAAGCCAGAAGAGGTGGGCATAATGAAAGCAGCCACAGTGTTGCAAACATATTAGACTTTAACTACAAAAAAACTGGATTGTCAGCTCAAACACACCAAAAATGAACTCCAGCTAAAAAGATATTGTGGAGCTCTGACCATTGACAGTATGTTAAAAGATTGACAGACTATTGCATGCATATAAATCCAAACACAAATCTCCTGAATATTCAGAGTAAATTTTCAGAAAAAAAAACCAAACATTTCTTTTCCTGATATGATACTCACTCTACCTCTTTTTTTTCCCTGAACATTAAAAACTATATAGATTGTTCTCTTTCTTCATGCACTTGTCAGCAACAATAAGCATTAATCCATTTTCACAAGCTATAGATCAGTGGTTCTCAACCTTCTGGCCCTTTAAATACAGTTCCTCATGTTGTGACCCAACTATAAAATTATTTTCGTTGCTACTTCATAACTGTAATGTTGCTACTGTTATGAATCATAATGTAAATATCTGATAGGCAGGATGGTCTTAGGCAACCCTTGTGAAAGGATCGTTCGACTGCCAAAGGGGTCGCGACCCAAAGTTGAGAACCGCTGCTATAGATTTTCAAGCTTAAGTTATGAACAGCAATTATAATTTTTGTGATAGTTAAACATAGTTTGAAATGAAAATGTGCCTCTCTACCAAATGGTAGAGTTTTCTATGGGATAAAACATACAAACTCATCCATGTACAGTTATAAGTATTCAAACATCTACCTTCCCTGAACACCATACTATTTCTTTTCTTTTTTTTTTAAATATATTTTATTGATTTTTTACAGAGAGGAAGGGAGAGGGATAGAGAGTTAGAAACATCGATGAGAGAGAAACATCGACCAGCTGCCTCCTGCACACCTCCTACTGGGGATGTGCCCGCAACCAAGGTACATGCCCTTGACTGGAATCGAACCTGGGACCTTTCAGTCCGCAGGCCAACGTTCTATCCACTGAGCCAAACCGGTTTGGCTTTTTTTTTTTTTTTTAATGTATTTTATTGATTTTTTACAGAGAGGAAGGGAGAGAGATAGAGAGTTAGAAATATCGATGGGAGAGAAATATCGATCAGCTGCCTCCTGCACACTCCCCACTGGGGATGTGCCCGCAACCCAGGTACATGCCCTTGACCGGAATCGAACCCGGGACCCTTCAGTCCGCAGGCCGACGCTCAATCCACTAAGCCAAACCGGTTTCGGCACCATACTATTTCTTTAGAGCAAAACAAGAGGTGACATATTTAATACATTCCCTAACGTACTCCACTCTTACCTCAGTGCCTGTGCGTCCCATTCTTTAAGGAGTTGTTTTTCCTACTGGATATTTTTAATATAATCCACTTATATTAGTGTATGGATTGTCTCTCCTCATATTTTATACAACTTAGAGAAAAGATGGTGAGGAAAGATAAACACAAGAATTTACAGGTATTTAGTTAAGTAATATTAAAGATACATCAGTCAAAACTTTTTCCCTCATTACTATGTACTGAGATGCATTTCTGTATGAACATTATAAAATCTGAGTCATTGACTGGATATACAGACCTTACTTGAGGTGGCTATGTATTTCCTCATCCAATTCTTTTTTTAACATATATTTTTATTGATTTCAGAGAGGAAGGGAGAGGAAGAGAGAGATAGAAACATCAATGATGAGAGAGAATCATTGGTCCACTGCCTCCTGCATGCCCCCTACTGGGAAATGAGCAGGAATCGAACCATGACCTCCTCATAGGTCTATGCTCAACCACTGAGCTACGCTGGCTAGGGTCCTCCTCCAATTCTTTAGCACAGTGCCTACTTTACATAATTTAGATCATCTCTGTTCAAGAATTAAAGAAATTTCCTTTATACTTCTCTTAGATCAACATGTCCACAAATATCCTAATGCAAAGAGAGTAAAGTTTTCTCTTAATCCTCAGAAGAGGATTTCTAGAATCTCATCTTAAACTTCATTATCTTAGGGGGATATATTTTCCCCTCCTGGTTACTGTAAATGGAAAGATACTAAGTCAGTATGTTTTGAGTACCTTCAGATTTTTGAAGGATCCCTCTGAACTGGTGGTGTCTTATTTGGGGTATTCATTATTTACCCTGGAAGCTAAAATTAAGACCAAGTAATTCGTAATTTTATTATCCAAACAAACCTGTTTCTATGGTCTGGATTGAACAACTGAGAGAGATCATGGGAGATGGCATAGATGTAGTGTATTTAATTTTATAAACTCATTAAATCATGAGTTTATTTTTGAAAACGTTGAGTTTATTTGTCTATGTTTCAAGAGGCAGTTAAGATCTACACTAATAAAAGAGAAAAATGGTAATTGGCGTACGGCGATACCTTTTTCATTGGCTAATCAGGGCTATATGCAAATTAACTGCCAACTAAGATTGGCAGTTAACTGCCAACAAGATGGCGGCTAATTTACATATGTAGGCACAATGCAGGGAGGCGAAAGGGAAAGCAGGAAGAAGCCCCCTGCCACTGACAGTGATCAGAAACCCAGGGGGGAGCTAAGAGCTGGGGGGCAGGGCAAAGGCGGCCCTGGGGCCGCCTTTGCCCTGCCCCCCAGCCATGATCGGAGAATCAGGCGCCTTTGCCGCCCTGACCAGTGATAGCAGGAAGTAGGGGTGGAGCCAGCGATGGGAGCTGGGCACGGTCGAAGCTGGCAGTCCCAGGAGCTAGGGGTCCCTTGCCTGGGCCTAAAGCGAAGCCCACGATCACGGCGCCCCCCGCTGCCACTGCAGGTCCCTGCTGCCCGGGCCGGACGCCTAGGCCAGAGGTGTCAGGCCTGGGCAGGGGCAGAGCCTGCAACCGCGGGGAGCTGGGGGTCCCCTGCCCAGGCCTGACACCTCTGCCGGAGGCCTCAGGCCTGGTCAAGGGGCCAATCAGGCGATCGGAGGGTGATGGGGGTCAACGCCTGAGGGCTCCCAGTATGTGAGAGGGGGCAGGCTGGGCTGAGGGACACTCTCCCCACCCCCCACCCCCACACTCAGTGCACGAATTTCGTGCACCGGGCCCCTAGTTACATATATAATTGGAGATTAGGAGAATGATCTTGCCTGGGGGGGTGGGGGAGGAGGAAACCATGAAAGTACTTAAGATTTCTGATAGAGAATAGGTAGAGTAATAAGAGAAGATGATCTATAGGAGTATTTTTAGTACAACTAACATTTATGAAATAATCAGAGGAGTTTGGTGAGAAGAAGCCAGAGAGAAAGAAGAAAAATCAGGGAAATATGGCATTATAGAAGCCAAGAAAAAAGAAACTTTCTAGAAGGAATTGGTAAACAATCATTGGTTCATTTGTTCATTAATTCACAAATGTTCATTAGTTTCCTACTTGGCATTAAGTACAACTGTGGAAAGCCCACATATGGACTCTGCACTAAGGGAGCTTACAATAAAGTAAAAAAATAAATGTAAATCAAACAATAACACATGAAAACTTTTTGTAAATTTTAAGTTGGAAAGAGTAGAATTGTTATAGTGAGCTCTAATAGTAGGAAGCAGGTGAACTTCTGTTCTGTGAATTCTGGGACCTCTGTCTCAAGAACTGACTCAGACTTAAGGTTCGAAGAATAAGGAACTCTTAAGGCATGCATTGCAGAGGGCAGTTCTGGCAATGAAACACCACACCAAGGACCTGCTATCTGAGGGACAGGGCCACGTGCCCTGAGCACTAGGAATTATCCTGAAACTTTATTTTAGCAGGAGAATGATCTCAGCTTCCAGAAGTTTTTTAAAAAGTAAAATTAGCCCTGACCAGTTTGGCTCAGTGGCTAGAGCGTCGGCCTGTGGACTGAAGAGTCCCAGGTTCAATTCCGGTCAAGGGCATGTACCTTGGTTGCGGGCACATCCCCAGGAGGGGGTGTGCAGGAGGCAGCTGATGGATGTTTCTCTCTCATGGATGTTTCTAACTCTCTATCCCTCTACCTTCCTCTCTGTAAAAAATCAATTAAAAAAAAAGTAAAATTAAATAATTACTTTTACTTTTAAGCTGCCAACCGTGCAGAGACGGTGGTCCTAGAGAGAGATGGGTATTTGAATCTGGAATATTTGTTTTAGGCTGAGAATAATTATGAGGACTATGCATTGTTTATTAATTTATGAAATATTTATTAATTCTTTTACATATGTGAGATACAAGGGAGAATGAGTGTCAAATTATTCCTTTAAAAATTATCTTTAGTGTTATTATAATGATGATTTAAGAGGCAATTTATACATTCATTTATTTATTTAAATGTTTGGTAAGTTTGCCAAGTTGTCACCAATTTTATTATTCTTTGATAAAATTTTTATACATTAACCAATGAATTATCCCTCCCTTGGATGGCAAGGGATGATCTATGCTCCAGGGTGAACAATGAGTTGTTGTCCTTGCAAAGCCTGTAGGAGGGGCAGTGTTAAATTCTAGATGCTTCTTCCTAGGAACAAATCACACTTAGTAACCCTCAATTTGAAACTGAAAAAAAAAGAAAATCACAATTTTTTAAAAATATATATTTTTATTGATTTTTTACAGAGAGGAAGGGAGAGGGATAGAGTTAGAAACATCCATGAGAGAAAAACATCCATCAGCTGCCTCCTGCACACCCGCTACTGGGGATGTGCCCGCAACCAAGGTACATGCCCTTGACCGGAATCGAACCTGGGACCCTTTAGTCCACAGGCCGATGCTCTAGCCACTGAGCCATACTGGTCAGGGAAGGAAATCACAATGTTTAAACAATGTCACATATTAATGAAAAATCATTTTCCATATATTTTCTCTTCCTGTGTTGTTTTTCTTTTAGTAACTCCTTTAGGGCACACTTAACTCTGGTATCAGTTTTCAAAAGAAACTGCTTACTCAGAAGCTCAGTCTGTGTGGGTCTGGGGCTGAGCTTCTGAGTAAGCAGTGATTGTTCAATCCCTATGTAAGAAAAATAGTCACTGGGGAAAAAAATGAATTGTTCAATGTCCCACGGTGGACCTGTTGATGAGACAAACTTATGTTCACAGGCACAGCCCAAGATTCTCTACAGCGACCAGGTCCCCTGTTCTGGGAACGTAGTTCAGAAAAACATTTTGCCACAGATTCACGGTAAATCACCTGATGAGTAATATGCCGTTGGAATCTGTGAGTTTAGTGAAGTCTTCTCTTCATGGTGGGTTGGAATACAAGTGTCCAGATACTTACACTAATGTCTTATAGCAAAACAGTGTGGCTACTGCTTAGCAGTATTTGATATTTACAAAAGAACGGAATTAAAAGAAAGGAATAAGCATGTCTTTGTGGCTTATATGTTTTTATAATAAAATTCTCTACTCTTTGTTTCAAAAATCAGAGATGATTATGCTGCCCTGCTATGGGTATTGTTGGGGAGCACACTATATATGTGAATAAAAATGTGAAATGATTGTTTCTTGAATATAATAGAAACCGATTAAACATTTGTGGACTCACTATAATGAATAATCTAACTCCAAGGGAAATACAAATGTTTCTTTTGCTGATAAGTTATATATAACTGTGCTATTATAAGTGTATGCTTGTAATCAATATTTTGTGTGTTAAAATAGTCAAATTATCATAGGATAATTGCAGCATATATCAGGCTTTTTTCTTTGGCATTTTGCATTGGGTCCTTTTTATTCTAAACTTCCTGATGTTAACTTTAAGTACAGTCATTTTCTCCAGTGTAAGGCTTTTACTATGATAAGATGGAAACAATCTCCATTGGTTTCAATATTATCATGGCATTGGACCATTTTTTCATTTTCAGAAAAGAAAACTCACAGCAATATACATTGAAAAACAATTTTCAATCATTCAGAATGTGCTAAGTTTTGTTTCAATCTGACCAATTTAGAAAATATGACTGTCTTTTAAATAAAATAATCTCTTTGCTTTGCTTCTGTGTCTCATATATTAGTTTTCATCTGAAAGGTGTAGTAATAAGAGGGCCATCACTGTCCCTGTGAAGTAAATTGAGATTTTTTTTATTTCCTTTTTTGGTCATGTGACTGTATTTCTTAACTAGTGTGACCAATGTGGTTTAAAATAAAAATTATGCTATTACTAATGAAAAGTGTGTTGGCAGCTATGGGCTGGTAATAGCCAAATGTCACAGAGCACTCATTTTCCTCTTGATTTGGTGATTGTGAAAAAGTTTTAATAAAGAAAATAATGGAATGGTTAATGTTACAACAAAGTAAAATTTTACTTTGATTTACTGAAAAGATACACAATAATAAGCAGCCAATTCATTATTAGTCACAAAACATAGCAGTTAGGCATCAAATAATTTTTCTTCTACCTTTGGAAGCTAATCGAGATTTCAGGCACAATACAGGTTACTGGGGGAAAAAAAACACCCACATTTTACAAAATTAATGGTAAATTAGATTTAAGCAACAGTTTCAAAATGGAAAAAAGAAAAAGAGTTTGAGAAGAGATGAGATATCATCATAACACTAAACAAACTGGAAGATGTTTCAATAGCTTTGTTATTCACAAATTTGACTAAAATAGTGCATATTATGATTATCAAGAGATTATCATTTACTACTGAACTAGAAGCACAACATAAACTATGGTTCTTAATAGGGTTTTAATTATATGTTTCATTAAAGTTACTGGTAATCCAAGTTTATTACATCTGCAACATTTGAGGAGAAAAATACATGATGTAAGTGTGCCCCCCTGTGGCTACAGACTAGTTTGTAAGACTGTCAGAAAAGACCTCCATGGAAAGAGAGCCTTAACTGGGTCTATTCTCTAGTAAGCACTTCCTCCATCCCAGGCAGAAGGCTATCTCTCCTGTTTTTAAAGTTAATCAAAAGTAGAAGATTCATAATTTCTCTTACAGCTCCTACAAATATTTTATTTTTAGTAGCCATATATGCTAATCAACATATCCAGCTCTGATCCTGAGGTGGTGTAACATAGTAAAAACACATAAATCAACACAAAGCACTTTTCCTCATATACATATTGTTAGATTAAAAGTCAAGCCTAAGTGATTCTCTGCAAGTACCTTCAAATACATTTTGTGATTAAATAGGATAATGGGTCAAGGAAAACATTGTAGTAGACAGATCCATGGCCTGGAAAAGTAGTTTGTCCATTTGTGTCATGTATGTAAAAATTGATATCTACACTAATAAAAGAAAAGGTGCTAATTGACCGTACCTTCGCCATGCCCAAGCCACGCCCACCAGCCAATCAGAGCGAATGTATGCAAATTAACTCAACCAAGATGGCGGCCAGCAGCCACAGAGCTGGAGCAAGCAGGAGGCTTGGTTGCCCGGGCAATAGAGGAAGCCAAGCTTCCTGCCTGCCCTGAGCCGGCTGTGGCCTCTGCTCATGACAACAAAGCTTCAATTATAGAAGACAAATAAATCCCAGATATCTGCTTCCAGCCAGCCTCCACTGGGAGCTTGGGTGGCTGGGGGCCATGGCCAGCCTGCAAACAGCCATCAGCCCCTCACCCAGGATGGCCACACCCTCATAGGGTGAGGGTCCCCGCTGGGGGGGTTGGCCAGCCTGCAAACAGCCATGCTTTGAGAATTGACTGTTAGTGCATCACAGCTGCCAGTTCCTTGGAAAACTGCCCTCCAACCAAGATTGAGTGCCATAGGGTACAAACTGCTCCCCCTTTGCTTCAAGTATGGACAAACCAGTACAATTTGTGCTCCCGAGAGTCCCCCTGCAGTTTCAAGAAAGTAACACTCCAGTTGAGATCCCATCCTTGCTCAGCCTTTTCCCTTTGTCCTTTTCTGTTTTTCTCACTCCTGTAGCCCAAAGATCACTTTGCAAATAAATCACGTTCACTAAATCCCCATCCCAAGTTCTGTTTCCAAGAACTTTCACTTAAGATACATAGGTATCATTAAAACGTCAAACTGGCTGTTAAATAAAATTGAAGATATGGTATGAAGAAAGAGTGGGAAAATAATTGTATTAGTAAGATTTTTAAATGAAGCTGCAACATTGGGCATAACCTACAACTTCAATTTGCCATTTATTTTCTATGCATTTGAGAATTGTTTATTTTTAAAATGGAGACTATAATTTCACAATCCAGTGCACAGTTGCAATGTTTTATTTATATACTAGAGGCCCGGTGCACAAAAATTTGTGCACTCGGGGGGAAGGGGGGACCCCTCAACCTGGCCTGTGCCCTCTCGCAGTCTGGGACCCCTCGGGAGATAATGCCCTGCTGGCTTAGGCCTGCTCCCGGGTGGCAGAGGGCAGGCCCAATCCTTAGGTGCAGCCCCTGGTCGGGCTCAGAGCAGGGCTGATTGGGGAGTTGGGGCGCCGCCCCCTGTCATGCACAGAGCAGGGCGAATTGGGAGGTTGCGATGCCACCCCCAGTCACGCTCACGGTAGGGCCGATGGGGGGTTGGGGTACCGCCCCCTGTCACACTCAAGGCAGGGTCGATGGGGAGGTTGCGGCGCCATACCCTGTCACGCACAGAGCAGGGCCAATCCGGGGGTTGGGGCACTGCCCCCTGTCACGCACAGAGCAGGGCCCATCAGGGGGTTGAGGAGCTCCCCCCTGTCACTCAGAGAGTAGGGCCGATAGGGGAGTTGGGGTACCGACCCCTGTCACACACAGAGCAGGGCGGATCAGGGGGTTGGGGCGCAGCCCTCTATCATCCACAGAGCAGGGCCGATCAGGGGGTTGGGGCGCCGCTACTCTCACACTCAGGGCAGGGCTGATGGGGAGGTTATGGCTCTACCCTGTCACACACAGAGCAGGGCCCGTGGGGGGGTGGGGGGTTGGGGCTGTCACACACAGAGTCACAGGGCAATCAGGGAGTTTGGGCGCTGTCCCCTGTCACGCTGATCCCGGTGCCGGGAGGCATATTACCCTTTTACTATATAGGATAGAGGCATGGTGCATGGGTGGGGCTGGCTGGTTTGCCCTGAAGGGTGTTCTGGATCAGGGTGGGGGTCCCCACTGGGGTGCCTGGCCAGCCTGGGTGAGGGGCTGAGGGCTGTTTGCAGCTGGTCACACACCCTTCAGGGTTGGGGTCCCCACTGGGGTGCCTGGCCAGCCTGGGTGAGGGGTTGAGGGCTGTTTGCAGCTGGTCACACACCCTTCAGGGTGGGGGTTCGCACTGGGGTGCCTGGCCAGTCTGGGTGAGGGGCTGAGGGCTGTTTTCAGGCTGGCAGGTGACGGAAGCTCCCAACCGCTCCTTTTTTTCTTTTTTTCTTTTTTTAATTCTGGGCCAGCTTTATCTCTGAGGCTCCAGCTCTTAGGCCTCCGCTGCTGAAAGTAGGTAATCGAAACAATGTATAACTCCAGCTCTGACTCCAGCTCTGAGATCCCAGCTCGCTGAAAGCTGGTTTCTGGGGTTTTTTTTAAGCTTCTATATGTTACAATGTTTCTTAAACTGCAGGCTCAGAGGCCGGCAAGGTGGGCGGGGAACGTTGGTTTCCTCCATCACTGAAGCAAGCAAGCCTCATGTTAGTTTCAAGCTGCCTGGCTGCCGGCCGCCATCTTGGCTGACAGTTAATTTGCATATCTCCCTGATTAGCCAATGGGAAGGGTAGCAGTCGTACGCCAATTACCATGTTTCTCTTTTATTAGATTAGATTGGAAAAGTTGGGGGGAGGGAAGGTTATTTCCTAACCCTGTCTTTAACTCTTGAGTTTTTTAACATAAATAAATAAATAAATAAATAAATAAATAAATAAGTAAGTAAGTAAATAAGAAAAAGAAGAAAAAAAAAACATGTTATAAAACAAGTCTATAAATCTGTTGAGTTTTTTCCTTCCATTTTCTTTTTCTTTTTCCTTCCCAGCACTGAAGTCTAGAATGAATTCCTATTTTTAAATGTAAATGAGTCTCAAAAATAATACTCAAAACACTATTTTTGGAGAGCAGGGGCATTCCATGATTGTTTGTATTTAGATCCTCACCAGGGATATGTTTATTGATTTTTTAGAGAGAGAAAAGAAGGGAGAGAGAGAGAGAGAAAGAGAGAGAGAGAGAAACATCCGATCTGTTGCCTCCTGCACGAGCCCTGATCGAGTATCAAACCCGCAACCTTTTGGCACACGGGACAATGCTCCAACCAGTGGAGCCACCTGGCCAGGGCCCTCGGTGCCTTTCTTTATTGGGATCCTGGCCCGTCTGCCTTGAAGGACCCAATGAGCAGAGGAGGGTGCTGGGAACTGCATGGGGCCACAGCAGGAGGAGCAGCAGGGGACTCCCTGGAGGGGTGGAGGTGCCCAGCGGGCTCCGGAGCCCCGCCCTGACGAGGGCCACCAGGCCAAGCAGCAGGTGTGGCCAGACCTTGGTGAAGACTCGCCCCGGCTCTGGTCAGCTGTCTCCCCATGAGATCGACCATGTCCCTTGTGTCCCCTGGGCTTTGCTGGGTTCTGTGCTTGGGGTGAACATGCTCCATCTCAAGAGACTTGCGAACACTGGTTTAAACGCTTTAAAAGTGATGATTTCTATGTTGGTCTTCAAACCTTTTCAGTTGACCTGGACATTCTCTGTCTTTCACAGAGAAATCGTCACCGTAAGCTTCCCGAAGTATACGATAACTTTCAACCGCACTTTTCTTCAAAATAAAGTAATGAATTAAAACTTCCTGCAAATGCTCCTTTTTTGGAATGAAATTTGACATATTTAAGCGTAAAAATACCTATGATGTTAACACCTTCAGAAAATTTGACATATGAAGTTTTGAAGCTTGTTATCAATACAACAAAATAGCATACATATCAAATCGCATATATATCAACATATGTGTAACTCCATCTATTGAATAAAAAATCCTTACTATTGACCGGTACACCCAGTAGGTGTTCAATAAATAACACAAGAGAACAGAGCATTCAATCAGACATGAATCCTAAAGACCTTCTAGGCCTACGACCATTTCACAAATGGAAAAACGTGACTGCCCAGGGAGGCATGAACATGACTGGCCCAAGCCACCTGCTGGTTGCTGGCAAAGCTGGGCCACCACCCCTGAGTTCAGCGCTCCGTCCTCAGTCAGCTGTACCGAAGACCCCCTCAGGGTCTCCCTGTCTCTAGCCCCATACCCTTGGCTCTGTCTCTGCCCAGGCCCCACCTGTCTCCCAGTCCCCAAGGAGCTCTGCACAGGAGGCAGGGCCCTGGGCACAGTCCAGCCACTGCTTGTCGCTGGAACACACACCAGGCATTGGGCCTGAGGACACAGAGATTGACAGCCCAGCCCAGACTCACTCAACTCTCCCCTGGGCTCCCAACCTGGGAGAGGTACTAGTTCCCGGTACAGCCGGGGAGGTCACAGGGCTGCACAGGAGCTCAGGGAGAGGGGTCCCTGGGGTGACAGGGAGGGGTTGACAGGGCCCTGGGTCAGGTGGGGATGAGAACTGAGGGCATGGGTGCAATGGAGAAGTGAGTCCCCAGGGCCCTCACCTGCACAGGGCTGCAGGCCACAGGTGGAGAAGTCTACAGGGCTGTTCGGGCCACTGCCTCACGTGCGGTTCCGGAAGCCACCACCACAGGGCACGGAGCACGGAGACCAGGGGCCCCACTCCCCACTGGGACCTGGAGTCGCCCTTGGTCACTGTGGGCCCTGCCCTCTGACACCCAGCCCACCTTCTCCTCCCACCTACACACCTGGGCACTTTCTCCCCTGGATCCCAGACACCCTAGATCACCCCCTCCCTTCCCTCATCCATCCCTAGGGGACCTCACACCTTCTCTGGAAGCTCTTGGATTTGGCCTGGAGCAAGGCTGGCCTCCAGGGAGGTCCCCTCTCAGGGCTCCCTGGGGACATCTTTGTGACATCTCTTAGGGAGAGCCCTTGGACCTCTCTTGGGGTGCACAGGGAGTGGGGGGATTTGACTGGAAGTGTTCTCATCTCCTCTCTGGAGGGTTCCTGGACCTCAGTCCCAGCACTTACCTTGACATGGCCGCAGGCTACAGAATTCAGCCTCCATATTGGGGCCCTGGCATGCAGCACCCCCAAAGGCTGCCGGGGGCGCAGTGCCTGCCCAGAAACGCCGCCGGATCCCTACGTTGCAGCTGTGGCTGCAGAGACTCTACAGGGTCCAGGGGCTCCAGCCACAGGCCACTGCCAGGGTTGGAGTGGGGGGAGGGGCACAGTAGGTGTGAAAGCAGATCAAGCCATCCCTGGACCCCCAATTCCCTGGGGAATCACTGAGGACCCCCAGAGTTGATCAGCATCCCCTCTGGTCCCTGAGGACCCTGTGGGTACCTGGGCAGGGCTTGGAGGTGCATGCCATCTCGCCAGAGACACAGGTACTGCAGAGAGAGGGCCCATCATGGCCATAGTCAGTCCCTGCCCCTGGAGCTCTGGGTACCTGCCCCAGGGGAGGCAGCTGGGCTACCATGTCCACCGCAGAGGACAGAACTGGGGGGTCTGGGCAGTAGAGCGAGTTGCCCAAGTCCTACATGAATTTCACATGTGACCCAGGATTGTCACTAGGAGCAGCAGCCCACCTTCTGTGAGCTCCCAGACGCCCTGGCACCAGGCAGCCCTTGATCTCGTGTTTTTATCAAGGAGTTACCTTTTCATACTTTATATCCCATTTGTATTTATTAAACAGTGTTTAGAAATAACTTTGAGTGACTATCCAAGGACAGGTAGGAGCAATTTAGAGAGAGTAGGTCCTAACTTGAATCTCCTGGGGAGGAAAATGGTGTACTTTTCTCCAATAAATGTTTTAAAGCCCACTTGTCAAAGAAAAACAGTCTGAGAGAAAAAATCAAAAGGGAAAGGGGCAGGGGGAGGAATGATGAAGGAGAAAATTGAGGGATGAGCCGGATGATAAAAAAAATAAAAAGGAAAATGAAGAAAATGAAATGACATTGAAAGAAAGGAAAATGAGAAAAGAGGGAATGGGGTTAGCTTGCCCTCTGGTGGCAGGGCCTGGTATAAGCTTTGAATACTGGGGGTTTCTAGGTTTTGGATTGGATATCAGTGGAAATTCAGGAAAGAGAAGCAAAAGTAATGGATGAATAGAAGCCCCTACCCAGGCTCTAGTCCAGTGATGGCGAGCTTATGACACGCGTGTCAGAGGTGACACGCGAACTCATTGTTTTAGTTGATTTTTCTTTGTTAAATGAATATATAAAATATATAAAATAAATACCAAAAATATAAATCTTTGTTTTACTATGGTTGCAAATATCAAAAAATTTCTACATGTGACACGGCACCAGAGTTAAGTTAGGGTTTTTCAAAATGCTGACACGCCGAGCTCAAAAGGTTCGCCATCACTGCTCTAGTCCCATCATACATCGCTTCACTTATCTGAGCCTCAATCTTCCCATAAGTCAAATGGGCATGACAATTCCTTACAGACTCTCATTCACTCCGGCACCATGGAGGCATGCTGAACACACTCTCCCCGCCCCATCTCCAGAGCATGTGAATCCACACCTGCTCATCTCTGGAGCCTCCAAGCCCCTGTCCCTCCTCCGCCACCTTTTGCCCTGACTCTGGGGGCTTTTACCAGTTGTTACAGGAGTTGAGGTGAGCCACTGCTCCCAGTTCGTAGACATGCCCGTGCATCTGGCAGGGGCACCGAGTGCGGGGTAGACAGCTGGCGTTGTGCAGGAAGAGGCCACGGGGGCAGGTGCAGCCAAGGGCACAGAAGCAGGTACATTCCACCCCTGGGCCTTGCGCCAGGCACAGCCGAGAGCACGAACCCCCCTCTTGGCGACATTGCTCAGCTGAGCGGAACACCATGTCCCCTGGGCACTGGGCTGGATGGGAAGACAGAGCTGGTCTCAGCAGGAGTGAAGGCAAGGGCTGGGGAGGGAAGGACAGAGGGGACCCTGCATGCAGGTGACTGGTGACGGCCTGTTGACAGGATGGAGAAGCCAGAAGAGGCCCCCTCCCTCGGGCCACAGCTGGTACCTGGTCTCCAGTGGGTAGGAGCTGGAGGAGACACAGGAAATCCAGCAAAGTCTCTCTTAGCTCAAGAGAGGTGTGCGAAGGCGGGGCTAAGTAAGGTCAAATCCCCAGGGACTTGCGGGGAGGGGACTTGGCACCCGTGCGCGGCTGCGTGTTGCAGTCCCTGGTCTGGCTGTGGGGTCCCTGGCACTCGGCGTCCCCAGCAGCCGAGCCAGCTGCCCAGCCAGAGCAGCTGTGCCCATGTATCAGGAGGAGGCAAGTCCACATCAGGACAGGACAGAGACGTGCAGGGGATGAAGCACGGGAGGGGCTGGAGCCGTGTGGTATGCAGGGTCTTTACCAAAGCTCCAGCCCCACAAACACCCACACCTCCAAGGCTGCCCCGAACTCTGTTTCAGGCCAGGCCCACCCTGTTCATCTCACGTGGGGCTTCCTGGGGGGAGGCTGGGGTGGGGGTGGAGCTTTGGGACTGTCCCCTCCCAGGTTTGCTTACACCCTGCCCACAGGGTCATTCTTCTCCTTCCCTCCTCACCCACCCTGACACCCAGGCCACCCCGGGGACAGGACATACCTAGGCACACAGGCCTGGGCACACAGGGCCGGAGAGGTGGGGGCTGCTGGGGCTCCGGAAGGACCACTGAATGCTGTGGCCCCTGCAGGGCCCCAAGCATTCAGCCCAGGGGGACCAGGGGGACCAGCCACAGTTCACTGAGAAAGGACCAAGAGTCAGGGGCCAGAGCAGGGGTGGGTGCCTGGCTGGGTGGGACCCCTCGGTCAGGGCCAAGGGTGAGACCTCATGGGCACAGTCGGGGTTGGGCTGGCAGCTCCGGGGCTGCCCGTCTTGGCAGATGCAGAGCTGGCAGTCGGCCTTGGTGTGCTGCCCAGGCCAGTAGCGGGCACCACCACCAGGCAGGGGCACTGCCAGGCCCACACACACTGCCCCTCACTGCCCAGCACTTGTCCTTTGGGGCACCAGCAGCCTACGAAAGGCCCAGCGTGAGGCACCCCTGCAGAGAGCTAAGCTCTGGGCATGCCCACCGCGCCCAGAGCCTAGAGGCCCCTCACCTGGGCTGCTGCAGAGCCGGTCAACAGGGCACACCGTCTGATCAGAAATGTCATCACAGGTCAGAGGGCAGGGGGCACAGGGCCAGAATACTAGCTCCCCAGAGCAGGTGGCATTGGGGCAGCCATCCTGAGGGCAGGGCCCTGAGAAAAACAAAAACCGGAGGTCAGGGCGGGTGAGTGCTGGCAGCCCCTCCACGTTCCCCGCACCATTCCCTCCGCCCTTCCACTCACGGGTCTGGTTCCACTGGTGGGTGCTGTGAGGGCCCCCAGGCAGCATGACGCAGGCCTGGCCCCCATTCTGGGGTAGGTGGCACTGTCGCTGCCGGGTCATGGTGCCCTGCATGGCTCAGACACAGGGACCAGGGAGACCAAGAGGTCCATTCACCCTCCACTGTGAGGAGGGACCCACAGGCAGGGCACCGTGAGGTCTGGGTAGGAGCTCAGTGGCCTTCCTCACCCAGTCTCTCTGGGCCCCACCAACTGCACTGCCCTTCCAGGTGCCCAGCTCTTCACCTGGGCAGGCAGCGGTGAAGCAGGCCTGAGTCTGGTGCTCGGGGGCCAGGGCAGAGCTGCAGCACCGGGAGCCTGGGCGGGGAACAGTGGGGTCTCCGGCCCTGCACCCCAGGCCCACGCGTGTGGCTGCAGGACCCCCACGGACTCCAGGGTCCCCAGGCCCCACAACCCTGCTCTTCTGGGGAGAGCTCTGCCTCTCCTGCCATTTCACAATCAGGCTTCCCATCGCACACCTGGGGAAGGAACGGGTCAGGGCCCCTTTCTCCTTGGGTGGCACAATGGCTCTGCCCCCTGCATCACTGCTCCCCACCCCTCACCAGCTGGAAACTGATGCAGAGGCTGTCGGGGCAGGAGTGTTCCGGGCAGGGAACTCCTGTCCTGTTGGGGCCTCCCGGGAAGGACAGCCCCTCTGAAGGGAAGAGGAGATAAAACAGTCAGGTAGGGAGAGAGAGCCACCTTCTGCCCCCACACCCACCAGCCTTGGCCTCCATCAGGGAAACCAAGTTCTATGCCACAGGCCAGCTCATCCTGGCCCTGGGGACAGTCAGAGCTGCTCAAGATGCAGGCACAGCTGGGGAGCAGGTCCCTGCATGGGGGCAGCTGGGTGGAGCCTGTGGGCACAGAAAGGGTACTGCTGTGTGCCTACCCCTCCCGTCCTCTCCCTGCAGAGGGGCTGTAGGGGGAGAGGGGTTGGAAAGAGGCAGAGCCAACCTGGGCCCCGCACCTGGCTCAGAGATGCTTTGGGGTGGGGTCCAGAAGGGGCAGCCAGGCCCAGGTGTGAACAGTAGCCTCTCCTACCCAGGGAAGACGCTGGACGTGAAGGGCTGACTTGCAGGGGCACAAAGGGAACCAATAAGTCTGGGGTGGAACTGGGGGTAGCCCTCAAACAGGCCCACTCCCCATGCCCAGAAAACACCCCACCCCCACCCCCTTTTATCATTTCTTGCCCAAATGTAGGCAAAGACAAAAGCCCTTTTCTTCTCTCCCTTGGGCCTGGGCGGAAGGGCAAGAGTTCTCAGAGTTTCATGAAAAAGAATAAAGGAGACTGCTGCCCCAGACCTAAGTCACTCTAGCTGGCAGCCCCCCCAGCCGCAGGGTTCGAGGGTCCACTGGGGTTGGGGTGGGGGTGGACGAGATGGCGGGAGGGGCTGCGCCGGAGGACAGGGGCTCACTCATCGCAGGCGTCTGGGCCCTCGTCCGAGCCCTCGGGGCAGAGGGGCACGCCTTCGCACAGCTGCGCGGGGGCCACGCAGTGTGGGCCGCGGGCACAGGCCACGTGGTGGCGCGCACAGGCCCACCGCAGCCGCGCTCGTAGCTCCTGTTCTCTCGGTCCTCCTCGCGGCCCCGGGGTGCACTCGCCGCTGCCGCACGGGAATTCCACGGGGCCGCCAGGGGGCGCTGCAGCGGGCACCGCGCTAGACCCGGCGGATAGACAGCGCTCCCCAGCCCGCCTGGCCCTTCCTTCTCCACCACCCGCTCCGCTCCAGCTACAGGCCCGCCCGGTCCCTGACCTGAGCCCGGCCCTTGCCCCACTTCCGAAACCTCCCCGAGTCCATTCGCTTCCCCATTTTGCTGCCCTATTGGTTTTCCAAAAGCTGTCCCCCCTCCTCCAGGAATTTCCATTACCCTCCCCTCAGCCCAAAGGGGCCTTGAACGTCAGGAAATAAGGTTTGGACTCTTTCAGCTCCCTCAAACACGTTCACTTCTTCCATTCTGGTGTCTTCAGGAGGCTGGGTCAGTGCTCTGTTCCTTCCAGTCCAGCAGGTGCCCCAAATCCTCCCTCTGAGATGCCCTCCTGTCCCCCCACCCCCAGGCCTCCACACTCCAGCTTTCTCCCCGAGGAGACTCACCAGGGCTGGTGCTGGCCAGCGGAGCTGGTGCCGTCTCCCAGGAGCCAGCGGAGGGACTGGGCAAGGTGCCAGCAGGGGGCATGGGCAGAGAGGGGAGGGGGCAGTGCCTAGGCCCCTCATCTGCTCCATCTGGGCAGTCCCAGATTCTGTCACACAGCTGGACGGCCCCCACGCAGGTGCCATCGATGCAGGACACCTCCCCAGGGGTGCAGTTCACCTGCCCTGCAGCCAGGGAAAGGAGGAGCCGGCCCCAGGGCACTGCCCCTTGTTGTCACTGTGTGCGCCCACTCACACACCCACAGGTGCCAACTTCCCAATGGGACCCTGGATTGGGGAAGGAGGAGAGGCAGGCAGTTTGGGGCTCACAAGATAGGCCTTGTGGGAAGGGTGCCTGGTGGGCTGGAGACTGAGCCAGGACCACCCACCCAGACAGGACTCCTCATCAGCAGCATCTGGACAGTCAGGGTGTCCATCACAGAGCAGGGCTCGGGGCAGGCAGCGCCCGTCAGCACAGGCCAGAGAGTCCTGAGGGCATGGGCAGCCCTGCTCATCTGTCCCGTCTCCACAGTCGTCCTGTCCATCACAGAGCAGGGCCAGGGGCAGGCAGTGGCCGGAGCTGCAAGATACCTGCCCTTCCCTGCAGCTTGCAGTGGCACAGCCTGGTGTGGGGCAGGTAAGCAGGCTCAGGATGCCAACATAGCGTCCCAGAGAAGTCCCTCACCCCAGAAAGACCAGAACACATCTGTCTACGAGTCACCGCTGCTGGTAATGGGAGCAGCAGCTTGGGAAGTTGTCCTAGGATACATACGAGGATCAACCTGTCATTCAGCCACTGCCACACACAGGCGAAGACACTCACCCTCCTCATCTCAGCCATCGCCACAGTCGTCCTGGTTGTCACAAAGCCACTCGTGGGGTACACAGTGCCCACTCTCCTGGCACAAGGCCTCTCCCTCTGCACAGCCAGGCACAGGCTCCTCGCAGCGGGTACTGCCACCCCCACAAAGCCACCGACTTCCCTGGCACTTGCTGAGCACATGATGTCCTGGGATCAGACGCAGCTCTGGGACAGCCCAGGGGTTACGGGGCTCCCCCAAGCCCCCCACTCACCAGTTCCCACAGGCCTTCTGCAGCACCGTTCCTGGTGGGAAGAAGCTGCCCCCCTACCCTCACCCCCACCCCCACCCCACCCCCCACCCCCCGCCACTCACAGGGACAGAAAGCCAGCTCCACGCAGACGCCTCCTCAGGTCACAGAGGGCAGGGCTTGGAGCACAGGGCACAGCAGCCCTCACGCCAGCCCTGTCACCTGTGGCCTTGTGGCCCCTTCCCTGTCCCAGTGACGCCTCCCCTCTCCCATTCTGACCCTACCCACCAGGCAGCAGGGTCCCCTCAGGGCAGAAGCAGCCCTCCCTCCACACAGGCGACAGCCTGGCAATGCCACCAGCTTCAGGACCATGGTCATGGCAGGTGGGGGGCCACGTGGGGCCACAGGCCTCATACTCCTGGCCGCCGTCACATTGCAGAGCTGGGTGGAGAGGAGCGAGGCTTGGTCAGCACGGTGCCAGGCCATCAGGATGCAAAAGCAGCAGGCGAGCCGGCCCAGGGTGACGGCCCTAAAGGGCACGGGGCCATGGCGTAGACTCCTGCTGAGACCCGCCCAAGGCTGTTTACAACACGCGGGTTCTACAGAGCAGCAAACACAGCATGTTCGGCTGGGTGCGGTGGGACTGGGCACCAGGGACTGAGCGCAGGGCACACTCGCGGCAGAGCTCCTGGCTGCGCCAGCGCACGTGGAGCCCGTGTCGGGAGCATTCGTCTGCGTAGATGGCAATGGCCGAGCACAGACACTCACAGTCGCCTCCTGAATCACAGCTGTGGGAGGGGTCGGTCAGCCTCAGCAGCTGCTCTCCACGGCCACACAGCCCTCCCACCCGGTCCCCGGGCCTGCCGCTCTCGCTCTCACCCGCAGGCATCGTAAACACACCACTCAGAGTGCTGCTGTGGGGGTATCTCCGCGTGGCCCCGGGCAAAGAGTGGCTGCAGCAGCACCCCGCAGCGGGAGCGAGCCCAGGGGGCCGGGTGGGCACCTGCAGGTACAGCGCTGTGGACCAGATCCCTCCGCAGCGCCCAGTCTCCATTCCCCTAGGTTTCTGCAGCTGCACCCACTCCCTTTCCCATCTCCCGCCCTTGCTCACGGTGCAGGGGGGTGGCAGGTCCCCTGGCTCAGGGCACAGAGGACTGAGGCGCCAGGAGTGGGCGGCCAGCTCAGCAGTGGGCTCCAGGGCTCCCTGGCGGCTCCGCAGGGCGTTACTGGCATCGCCATCAAAGTCTCCACACAGCCCAGCCACACGGCCGCGGAACTGCGGGGACAGCTGCACCAGGACCCGGGTGCCTGAAGAAAGGCAGCAGGGGGCCGACTGTGCAAAGAAATGACCCGCTGCCTTCGTGGGTGCCCAGAGCAGGGATAAGACCAAGGACGCTACTGTTGGGGCCTCCTGACCACCTGCATGAGTACCGCCACCCAATAGGAGGCGCTGCTTCACTCTTTTTTTTTTTTTTTTTTTTTTTTGGAGGGGGGAGCCTACTCCCCTAACTACACCCAGGTTGGGGGACAGGAAAATTCTCCAAATGGGCAGATTCCAGCCAGGCTCCAGGTCAGACTGTGACACCCACCAGCCCCAGGGGACTCCGTGGCTGGAGGCTCAGATGTCAAGCCCGCTGTGCTGACCACCAGACTCCTTCCCACATGCGGGGTTATTCTGGTTTCCGGTTTCTCAGTAACAGTCATCTCTAAAACACCAACCACTGTTTTGGGTGGTGGGTTGTTAGGAAATTTGGTATTTTCTAAATGTTCCTTTGGTGAGGAGGTACTGATTTCATAAGTAACAGGAACACAACTCTGACCACTTGTAGGGAGGAGGAGTCTGGGGGAGTTAGACCCCTGGGTGAGGCAGGGGAGGGCCAGAGGTGAGGGATGGGGCCTGGCCTCCATCCCAGGGCAGGGAGAGGCCCAGGCGGGTGGTGAGCAGCAGGAGGAGGCCAGCCTCGCCAAGGCTCAGCCCAGGGCCTGTGTAGACCTTGGGGGGTGTTACACTCACCCCATTCACTGTCACTGCCCGGCCTGTGGAGGAAGAGGGAGCCATCAGGCTCGGCCTTGGAGCATGGGGCCTCCCAGATCCCCATGGGGTCCTTTCCAGCCTCCCCTCCAACCTTCCTTTTACTTCTCTAGCTACGGGACCTTGGGCAGGCCATGAGCCCTCTCTGGGCCTTAATTTCTTAGAGCCTTCCAGAATGATGACTCCCAGCCAAGAGAGGGGGTGCCAGCTGCACGGCACTGACACAAGCCGGGGAGACATGGAGAGCCCGGGCCTCAGCCATCCCTAGAGCTGTGAGGCCATCCAGCGTGCCCCTCCCTGGCAATGCCACCCTTCAATGTCGCAGTCACCTCTGAGCATGTGGACAACGGTGCTCTGCAGCCGCACTCAGTGCCTTGGTGCCAGTGAGGCCGCTGGCCCCGCAGGGCACGTTCTGGGCCGAGACTGTGAACTGGCCACTGGCCTCTCGCACCAGCAGGTACTCGCAGGCCCCAGGGAAGGTGAGGGCTAGCCCATCGAAGGTCACATAATGGGGGGCACCCGATGCCTGGCACCGTCCACCGCACCGCTGGCCCATGCAGTGCCACTGCCTGCCTGACACACGCTGTGGGCAAGGGGAAGGAGGAAACAGAGTCATGAGGGCAGGGATCGGCAGCTGTATCCAAGGGAGAAAACTGGTCAGATGCCAAGCAACTCCAGAGAGACCCTCAGCTTGGGGATCCTGGAGGGTCCCATTGTCCAGGCAGTCTGGTCCTCCCACCCCACCCATTGCTCCAGCCCCAAGCCAGGGGTCCCAGGGTCAAAGGTTACAGGTCACAGGGCTGGGCATACCAAATGTTGCAGTCCTCATGGATGATGGCATTGGGTGGATACCACCTGCCGCCATGGCGGCAGGGACAGAGCTCAGGAGGCACACCGCGCTCGTCCTGGGCAGAGGCCAGGGACAAAGGGGCACCTTAGAGGACAACCCAATGCCCCGCCCACTCTTTTAGACAGCCAGGGGGGCAGGGCAGTGCCCTATGCAGCTCCCCCCAGACTTATCAGCAAGACGGTGCCTGGGGGACAGACACAGTCCCCTGTGCTGCCTGGGGGGCAGGAGTGGTTGGCACTGGGGCTGTCACAGGTGAGGAGGCAGGCACCAGGGGCATAGACAAGCTCATGGGGACAGAATGCCCGCTGGGGGGTGCAGCGACAATCACTGCAGTTCCAGAGGCCCCTGTCCTGACACACACTGCAGACACAGAAGGAAGGTGAGAGGCAGTCCAAGGCTGGCCTCATCTCCAGGGGCCTGGTCTGACCTGGGAGAGGCTCAGGAACTCAGCAGTCCCAAGCCCCTAACGTCTACTCCAGAGATCTGAGTGTCCTCCCCCAACACCCCAGTTGTTACACGCACAAGGATTGAGGCTGTTCCCAGTGCCCAGCCATACCTGGGCTAGATATGATCACCCCAGTTCCAATGGGGGCCATTCTCTGGGCTCTGGGGAGGGGCAAAGATAGTGAATTACCCACTCCCAGCCCAAGTAGGAGGGGAATTTCACTGAAGTCTCACATTCACCCACCAAGCCCTGGCCCCTGGCCCCTCCTCCATAGCTGTGTAACTTGCTTTTACTTCTCCCTAGCCCTTGGAAGAGCTTCTGGACCACACTCAACTGGAATCCAGAGGTCTGGGTTCTAGACCTTCATGAGCAAGCTGTATGACTCTGCAAGCCATTAAACCTATCTGAGCCTCAGTTTCCTCGCCTGCAAAATGGGAACAATTCTTCTACTTCCTACTTCCCTAGGTTATTGTAGGAATTAAAGACAATTGAATAAGATCATGTACATTAAAGTGCTCCACTGAGTAACAGTTATCAGTGCTATATCATCCCCACGTGCATGCCATGCTGAAACCCACCTAGCTGCAAGCCCTTTTCTCTAAGTTCCATCTCCTCACCCCCCACAAAGGTTGCTGTCCTCACCAGCAGTTGCAGTCCTTCATGGTGGCACTGCCAGGGGCATAACGATGGGCTTCAAGCTGGCAGGGCACAAGCTGGGGCGCACACACTGGCCCTCAGGGTCCCACAGCAGCCCACATTTCTGACCGCACACTGCAGCACACTCCTGGTACTCCTGGCCCCCAGGACACAAGACAGCTGGACACAGAGACACAAGAAGGTCAGGGGCATAGCCATTGCTGCTCTGCCCACCCCGGGGGACCCCACCACCACCTCCTATGCCTCTGCAAAAAGGTAAGCCAGCAATCTGCCAAGGTCAGAGGTCCTCCTGAGGTCCCACCCCCAACTCCTTTCAAAGTTCTTGGATCCCTTCTAGCTGGGAGGAGGAGACTGGAAATTGGGGGCTGGCTGAGCTGACTCACAGCAGAGGGTCTGGTTCCTCCAGGGAGATGGGGCATCCTCCTGGGCACAGCGGCGAGCATAGGCGGCAAGCACTGGGCACAGGCAGTCCCTGCCAGGGGCACAGCCACACATGGCTGCCAAGCAGCGCAGGTGGAAGGGCTCCTCATCCACCCGCCTGTGGCACTCCTCAGGGGAAGAAGAGGAAATGGATCAGCTTCTCCCCACAGATTCCCGTTCCCTCTTGTCCCCACTGTCACCTCCCTGCGCTCAGAAGCCCTGTCACAGGAGGGCCTTCCCAATAGCCCAGGAGGAGGGCAGGGCGGGTATTGACCCCATCTTACAGGTGTGAACAGGAGGAGAGCCCCAACCAGCTACCTGGAAGACGGGGCCATGCAGGATGGCTCTGCGAAAACGTTGTGCTCAGTGTGGGTGCTGCAGGGGGAAAGAGGGGTGCTGTCCTCTGAGAGCACCTTCCCTTGCCTGCCAGCTGGAACTTGCTAGCAAAGGCAGCAATGCTGGCCTCCACGTCACCGTCACCGGCAGGTGTCAGGAAGTCGTCCTGCTGGTTCCAGGTGAAGGTGCCGCATAGCCCCTGCACCTAGGTCACCTGAATAGGCAGAAATGGTCAAACTCGGCCCACTGTGGCCTCCCCTAGCCACTCACCTGCCCCCTGGCACACCTGCTGGGCATGGTGGGGGTCCAGGGTCATGTAGGCTGCAGGGTCAGACACCCCCCAGAGGACCTGGGCTCCAGGCCAGCGCAGCAGCAGGAAGGTGGAGGAGGCTCGGGAGACACTGAGGCCCTCAGGGCTACTCCAGGGCAGGCCCATGTCCTGCCCATTGGCCAGGACAGCTCCTGGAACAGGGGGCCTGTGAGGGGGCTGCCACGCAGGGCTGGGCTGGGCTGGGCTGGGCTGGGCTGATGAGGTTAAGGGGACAACATATGGCAGGATGGGGCTGTAAAAAGGGAAAGGACTGGGCGGGAGGTGGGAGGGCTGCCCACACTGAGTGAGGGGAGCCCTGGGCGATCACCCATTCCCCCTGACCACCCCTACGTGCACTGAGGACCACCCTCAGCACCTACTTTGCCTTTGAAGTCAGTTCATACATAGGCGGAGCAAATGCAGGGAAAGAGATGGAGGGACTGTGGGCTCAGCATCCGAACAGGAAGGGACCTATCTGGTCTGGTGTCCGACTTCTCAGAACTTGCACTCTGCCCCGCCCCCCAAGGATGGAGCAGAAGATGCTTTGGAAGTTTCCCAAAGGACTGTGTCTGCTTCGGAGATGGGGAGCTTAGGGGAAATGGAAGCAACGGGTTTGGTTTGGGGAATCTGAGGGGAGGCTTGCGATTCAGAAACCACAGGGCAGTGTGGACAGAAAGTGCTGGAATGAGCCAGAGTCTGCAGGGAGAGGAGCAGTAACAGGAGGCTGCTAGGGCCTGAGCCACAGTTCTGAGGGCTGTCGGGAGGGAAGGCCTAGTACAGTGATGGCGAACCTTTTGAGCTCGGCGTGTCAGCATTTTGAAAAACCCTAACTTAACTCTGGTGCCGTGTCACATATAGAAATTTTTTGATATTTGCAACCATAGTAAAACAAAGACTTATATTTTTGATATTTATTTTATATATTTAAATGCCATTTAACAAAGAAAAATCAACCAAAAAAATGAGTTCGCGTGCTCACCTCTGACACGTGTGTCATAGGTTCGCCATCACTGGCCTAGTAGGTAGGTGCCCTGTGAGCCAAGGCTACCTGAGTCCCTGAGCTGGATGTGGGCATTCCCCTGGGAGACAGAGATGGCATGGAGGCAGCCCCAGAGTCGCAGGCTCCATGCGCCAGCACGATCAACAGCTGCCCCTTGGCCAAATCCTGGGGCAGACGGTGAGGAATGGGGGGAGGGGTGCACCTGAGAACAGGTGTCCTACAGACCACCTCCAGTAAACACGTGGAGGTAGATCCCACTAATGTGTGCTGACCACTTTCCAGCCAACCAGACTCATGTGTGCATTGGCACATGTGAATGTGTGTGTGTACACCCATATGTGTGTCTACATATGTCTGCGTGCTAGGATGAGAGGGCCCCCGTCTTTACTCCCCCTGGGTATGTATGCTCATGTCTGTGTGTGTCTATGTGTATGCACATGCTAAATCAATCTATATGCATATGCAGGAGCATATGTCATCTGTGCACACCTGTTTGTGCTTGTGTGTGTAAGAACACGCCTAGGCCTAAACCTGAGATGTCACTCAATTTTACTAGGGGACCAAGAAAGTCCCTTATTGGCCCTGGGACTATTTTGCACAAAGTAGCTTGTGACAAACCCACCCTGTCCAACTTGTGAGACAGGACTGCAAGCATGGATTTTGCTTGGTGCCCCTGGATGTGGTGGTGATGACAGCAGTACTTTCACAGGAACCTAAACAGGAGGTGAGAACCCAAAGGGGAGACTACATGGTGTCTGCTGCAGCCATCCTCCCTCCAAAATCGGTTCCCCCTCAGTGTCTCCCTGGACAACTGTGTGTATTTTGTTCACTTATTTAGTGGTTTCTTGCAGGGGTAGGGAACCTTTTTTCTGCCCAGGGCCATTTGGGTATTTACATCATTCTGGAGCCATACAAAATTATCATCTTAAAAATTAGCCTGCTGTCCTAGCCGGTTTTGCCCAGTGGATAGAGCGCCAGCCTACAACTCAAGGGTCCCAGGTTCGATTCTGGTCAAGGGCATGTGCCCGGATTGCAGACTTGATCCCCAATAGGGAGTGTGCAAGAGGCAGCCAATCAATGATTCTCTCTCATCATTGATGCTTCTATCTCTCTCTCTCCCTCTCCTAAAAATATTTTTTAAAAAAAAAAAAATTAGCCTGCTATATTTGTTCAAACATTTAATTAACTCACCTCTAATGCCTTGGCAGGGCCAGACCAAATGATTTAGCGGGCCCTACACGGCCACAGCCCCACCCTTGCATGGTCATTTCTCCCTCACAGCAGCCCTACGAAGGGGCCTGCTCTAGTGAGATTCGCCTACTCCCCTCCCCCGCGCGCAGTTAGTCCTCCCCACCCCCCACCCCCACCTCCCCACCTCACCTGCACCTGCACCTGCACCAGGATGGAAGAGAAGCTCCGCCCATCAAAGGTGTGGTCGTGCCGGTCGCCGCCCACCGCGCACTCTGAAGGGCAGGGGCCCGCGCGCAGAGCCACCGGCTGTCCTGGCACAAGCTGTGAGCACAAGGGGTGAGAGAGCGCCTTCTGGATCAGCCGGGGGGGGGGGGGGGGGGGGAGGGTTATGCTGAGCTGGAGACGACCTCGGGTCCCCAACACCAGGTGTCTCCCGCCCCTGGCACCTCCTCCTCCCCTTAGGCTTAGAGTCAGCTGGTGGAGGTCACCTGCTAGGTCTTTAAGCAGGGCCACCACTTATGCCCTGACAGGGCGCAGGCCACTTCTGAGAGGTCCCCAGATGGAGAAGCAGGTTGAGGAGATAGCATCTGGGAGGGATCGAGTGGATCGGGCGGTCTCCAAGCCCAGCGAAAGGGCCAGCAACACCTGCGGACCCAGCACGGGTTGCACAGCTGGCGCACGGTGTCGCCAGGGGCGTAGCGCTGGCGTCGGTAATGGCAGGGACACTGGGAGGCAGGCCCACAGAGGGCGCCGTCCCAGGAGAGGCCGGGCGGGCACTCGCAGCCGCTCAGGCATTCTCGGCAAGACCCTTCCCCGCCCTCGCCCACCGTGGGGCAGCTGGGTGGGCAGGCCCAGGCGCAGTCAGAGTCCAGTTGGTCTCCAGGGCACAGGCGCTCTGCAGGCACAGGAGTGGGCTGTGAGGCCCAGGAGCCCCCCTCCTCCCGCCAGACACCGCTGGGCTGAGGAGCCTGGAGGCCACACTGGGTGCCCAGCGGGTGCCAGAGCACTCAGAAGTAGGGGTCACACGATGGCCCTCCCTCAGTTCCCAATCCTGCAGGGCAGGAGGCCTGGAGGCACAGGCAGGAACCCTACCACAGAAGCCGGGCTTCCTCCAGGCACGCGGATGTGATGCTTGGCACAGTCCTGGGCATAGTTGGCCAAGGTGGCACACACAGCCTCCCGGCGGCCCTCTCCCCCACTGCCTGCTGGGGCCCCAGCACAGTAGGCAAAGAGGCAGGCCTCGTGGTACTCAGCAGGGGAAACCTTCCAAGAAAGGACAGCCCCTCATCCAACCAGCTGCCCCCTCCTCTTGCTTCTATCTCGCCCACCTGGTTTAGAGCCAACAGATGAGGGCTGTAAAGAACCACACAGCACGTACATACGAGCAATCTCATTCCCCAGAGGTAAAACCCAGGACAGAGAGTAGGAGGGCTTCACCAATGGCAGGACCAGATTCCCCATTTGGCACCTCCCCAGCACCTTCTCTTTTCAGCCCCTCTGATGCCAGACACTATCTCCACCCCCACCTATACCTGGACATGGCATTCTCTGAATGGACTATCCAGCAGCTGGTGGCATACATCTTGGGCTTCAGCCCGCAACTGGCCAGCCTCCGTGCCCACCTCGGTGCCCCTCAGAGGCTCCTCGCAGCCCTGGGCTGCCTCCACCGCATCCAGACACCCAGCCTGGGACAATCGGAGTCAGGACAGGGAGCAGAGATGAGGCACATTCACAAGGACACCAGGAAAATAGCCACTGCTTTCACAGCTGCTTCAAAGCTCCACTGTCATGACATGCAACCCACACACCATCCCCGTTATGACGGGGAGGGGCAGCAAAGTGGCAAGCCAGGGGTCAGGGCAGGGGAGCTGGCATCACTGTCAACCCACAGGCAGGAGGTTTGATGACTAGCTGATTAACCAAAACTGGTTGGTAACCAGGTCAGTGAGTGTGTCCCCTGGGTGTAGGGAGCCAGGGCTGTGGACAGCACCTTACACTGAGCTCCTGTGGGACCCCGAGCCTGCCTTTTCTTCCCTGAGGATCTGGGCGAGGCCCAGGAACTGTCTCTTGCAGGAGACAGAAGAGAGGCTTGAAGGTGTCAGAGAAGCTAGGCGTGGGTGGGCAGGTGGGGAGCAAGGGAGCCCAGGCTCCCTGAGGGCTGCATCTCACCTCTGAGTCAGGCAGCTTCCAGGAATTCCCAAAGGTGGCAGCTAATGCAGCCAGCCCCCCTCCTGGCTCCAAGAAGTCATCTGGGGGAGGGAGAAAGCAGAGGTGCTGTCTGAGGCCTCAGGTCTTCTCTTCCCTCCTACACCAGCCACAACACCACACCCACTTACCTTCACACCGGCCATTGTAGAGCCCACAGAGGCCTTGAGTCTGTCCCGGAGCTCGTGGTCCACAGAAACGGAGATCGAACTGGACCTATCCAGCCGCACAACGACCCCCAGGCCCCCTGACTGCTAGCACTGCAAGCTCAGCCCTGGGCAGGGAAAGTGGGGGTCACACTACCCACCCCTCCCACCATCGCACTAGGGCTCAGACTGCCCAGGGAAGGGGAAATGAGGGATTCTCACCATTCTGGAGAGTTCTGCACTTTATATTCTTTAAAGAAGCCCCACTGGTTTCCCATCACAGCCCTCCTTGAGAAGTTCATGAATGCTGGCTTTGGTGCTAGTAGATGGGACAGTTTCTTACCAGAATTTTTGTCCTGGTTGTGGTCCATGGAGTGAGATGGGAGTGAGGTTGTGTGTGTGTGTGTCCCATCTCCTAGCACCAAAGCCTTCCTCACAACACTGTGGGAGGCAGGTGGGGGAAACTGAGGCTCAGAGAGGTTAAGTGGTTAAGTAGAAGGACTCGCCCCAGGTCACCTTGTGAGGGAGCTGGTGGGGGTTGGTTGCAGGTGTGGGGCCGGGGACTAGGTCCATAACACCTGGCTCTTCGGCTGGCTCCCTCATTCCCAAATGCCTCCCAACAGCGGTGGGGGTCGGGGAGGCAGCAGCAAGCTCAGTCCCCAGCTGCCCCCTCTGAGCCCCACCCTGGGTGTGGGCAGACTGTCCCTCACCGGAGAGCAGCTGAGACTCCCCATCAGGTACCAGCTGCCCATTCACAGAGACATTTCCACCCTGAATCAGCACTTCCTCTGGTCCCATCATCACCCGGACCTGGGAGGAGGCTGGTCATGGGTGAGATGGTCAGTGTCTCTCCTCCTCCCACACCCAGCTCCCTCCCTGTCTCCATCCCCAGCTCCCTCCCTCACCGGCTGACAGTGTCCAGGCGGGGGACAATGGCCCCTGGGCCTGATGTGGACAGCCCAAGTGGAGTAGCAGCACCTGCCAGCAGGTAAGTGCAGTGGCCCAGGAAGTGGTAGTGGCGCTTGTCAAAGGTGCGGTAGTGGAAGCCGGACCAGGTGGCACAGGTGGCCGAAGAACGCTGGCTCTGGCTCCAGAGTTGGGCCGCGGCCCCTGCCAGGGGCTGCAGCAGGGCTGGAGACTGGGTGCTGCCTGGGGGATAGGCACCACCGTGAGCCTCTAAATGTGGGGGCGGAGGGTGGAGGAAGCAGGTGGACAGTCACGGTCACTCTGGTGGGCAGGGGATGGGAGGTGACTCATCTGAGAGGACAGGGGAATGGACTTGGGCCCTGTGGAAAGGCCCAGAGCTCAAGAACTCCACGTGGGAGTGCCTAGGGAGCAGGTGACAGCTGGGACTGTGCTGCAGACAGGCTTGGGACCCACCTGGAAGCCATTGGCTGGAGCAGCTGAGGCAGGCCTGGGAGCGTTCATCCCACCAGCTGGGTCCCCAAGGCTGGGCACAGCATTCCTCCAGGCTTCCTGCAGATGCATTAGCTGAGCCTGCCCAAGGCTGGCACTGCCATGTGGCAAAGCAGTAGCCCTTGGGGCTGGCTTCTGCAAGGGCTGTGGTGGATACAGGGAGAGAACGGGGTGGACCCAGTCAGTCTGGACCCAGCTTCCCTCCCCAAGCAGCCTGCCACCTCCATGACAATACAGATCCAGGCTAATCTCAGGCACTTACCCAGGGTGCGGTGGGTGCCTCCCCAGCCTGAGCAGCAGGCCCTCACTGTCCTGTTCCATGCAACAGGTCATGTTTCCTGGGGCCTGGCTCCATGGAGCAGGCAGAAGGGAGGAGATGTTAGTGTCCAGCCCCTCCCCCTCCCTGGGAATGGCCTGGATAGTCATTCAATCTAGTCACCTACTCTCTGAGTGAACTTACCTTGTGATTTCCCTTCTTGGTCTTCATTTCCCCATGAGATGACCTTGGAGAGGCCGCCTGGCGGGTAGACACAGGCAGGAGGCATCAAACATCTCCATGGGCTGCTCTTAGTGGTGTCCACTCATCCACTATCCCCATCCCTCATGCTCTGCCCTTTGAGAGCCCACCCAGACCTACTTCCCAAATACTTCCTTCTCCAGATCACCACCAGTCCTCCCCCAGTTTCCAGATGTGGCCCCTTTGCTCTCTCCTGCTGGGCAGCCAGCCCAGACTCCAACCCTCACTCACTTGTAGATGGGACAGAGCCCTGCACGTCCACTCTAGGACAGGTCCAGCCGCCAGCCCAGGCGCCAGTGATGATAGAGGCTGGTGCAAGGCACCAGGTCCTCCTGACGTGGGGTCACTTCCTCCTCCACCAGAATGGTCTCCATGTGCTCACACCATCGCCTGCCCAAGGATGGGGAGTAAGAGAGCAGTTGCCACTGTCCCTTGCCACCAAGAAGCCCATTCCTGAAAGAGCCAACTCCCAGGGAAGTTAGTGAACTGAGGAGGAGGCTGAGGTTGGGAGGAGGTCTGGTTGCTCCAAAGGGTCCCAGTCATGGGGCAGGAGGAAAAGGACCTTAGTGGGAGGGTCCCTGGGGTGGGCGGCTTACCCGTTAGTAAGTGCCCATGCCATCCCAAAGAGGAGGGCAGAGAGGAGCATGGTGCCTCCACAGGTCAACTTTGGGGGGACTTCGAGGCTTGGGCTTATGGGAGGCAGTGTGCAGCAGGTGAGCAGAGGGGCCAGAACTGGCCTCCCCCACCACAGGGCAGTCTACTGCAGCCCAGCCTCAGTGTGTCCAGCCAGCTTCAGGCCACTGTGAGCTGGGAGGCTTTATCTCATCTCCATGTCCCCAGGCACCAGCTGCTTGGAACTGGATTGGACCTGCCTGCACATCTCACAATCCCCTCAGAGGCTCACTCTCCCTGGAAACCGTCCCCTTCCTGCCCCTGTCTAGTGTGTGTGTGTGTGTGTGTGTGTGTGTGTGTGTGTGTGTGTAAGTAAGTAAGTAAGTAATTGGGGGGAGGGGGATGCATGTGTCCCAGGCCACAGTCAAACACTCTGAGCCTCTGATATTTCCACACTCTGAGGCCCTACCACAAATTAACATGAACTCTGGGCAAGCCACCCTTCCTCTCTAGGCCCTCAGGGGCTGCATGAATGGTATGAAATTGTGTGTGTGCACATTTTTCTGAGGACAGTTCCATAACTTTTATTAGATTCCGGGGGGGGGGGGGAGGTCATGGCCCCACAAAATTTTTACAGCACCAAATGATGGGTATGGTTTTCCAGCCCTAACATTCTGACTGCATGATTGTCTCCTGTTCCCTTTCCTGCCTCCTCCAGCCCCTCTCTCACCAGGAACTATGGAAGTGAGGGTCAGGAAGCAGGCAGAGCTGGAGCCGTTTCCAGGGAGGTTGGATGCTGTGGGGGCAGAGAAAGACCTGTGCCCTCCCCTCTGTGGTCCCACTTCTTACTGGGGGTGCTTATGTATGGCTGCTTGGATCCACTCTGGTTTCCTTCTGAGTCTCCTAGGGTTCCTGAGGTCCAGAACCAGGAAGCCCTGGCCAGGGAATGAGAGCCTCAGGGAGAAGTTGGAGGGGGCGGGGGGGGGGGGGAGGCAAGAGACAGTGGGGGCAAGGCAGCCTGATGGAATAATCCCAGCTTCCATCTGGTTGGGAGGGGCAGCAGCAGGTGTTCCAGGGGAATCCTGGTTGCATCCTGGTTACCAGCTCGGAGGACACCCAGGCTGGAATGTGGCCTCCACTCGCTAAACCTGATGTCCCTCACGCATCCCACATGGTCCCCCCAGCTGGGGAGCCAGAGCCCCACTAGGCATTTCTTCTGGGCCCACCGCGGGTCCTGGGACCTACAGAGGGTGCTGTGAGTTCCTCAGGGAGCTCCCCAAAGGGGTCCTCGGAAAGGGCATGGACACTCTCCCAGTCCCAGTGCCACATACACACCCGGACACTCTCCCGCACTCCTCACACTTCCACTGCAGGTCTCACAAGGTGAGGTGCAGGTCCCACCCCAGCACACAGTGCCACGTTCTGCTCCCAGGACCACGAGAAGCCCATCCAGGAGGCAGAAATGGGAGAAACTGGAGTCACAGGCGCCCTTTCCCCTAAAGGGGGCAGGAGGAGGGAAGCTGGAACCCAGCGGAGATTGGAGGAAGAGACCAGGGAGAGGGGCCTGGAATAACCAGCCCACGTTTCAGCTCAGGACAGGCTGTGGGGAGCTCCCAGGTGACCAGGTGGTAAAGCGGCAGAGAAACATCATAACCCCGGACAGGGACAGGGAGAAGCCGGACTGGAGGGCTGAGAGCGTCCAGCCTGGAGAGCTTCCCGGGGAGGACCCGAGAGCTTCCCGGGGAGGACCCGCCCCTCCCCCGGCCCAGGGCACTCCTCCCCGCAGCCCCTCACCTGGACCCCGCCCTCAATCTCCGCCCAGCTCCCTCCCCTCCAGCCCTGCCTGCTTTCTAGTGACTGGACTCAAAGCCCCCACCCGATTTCTACTTCGAAGGGCCCATTCTTCGCAGACACAGGGGCCCGGTCCTGGCTCCTTCGGCCTCGCCCCACGGCCCCAAGGGACCCGGCTCCAGAAGCAGGTCTCAGGGCGCCGACCGCGGGCCGCAGGGCGTGGGTCGGGGTCGATCCCGGTGGGATCAAGGTTGAGAGCGGGGCGGGCTTGGCGTTTCCAATACCGGCCCCACCGACCCCGGTGGAGGCTGGGTCCCGCCGCGGGAACGTGGGGTAGACACACTCCCGCGGGCACTCGCCATCAGAGACAGCAGCGCCCACCCTGACACCCCTCCCCGTCCCCCGACTCCTCACCCACCCACCCCCCGCCCCGAGCTCCACCTTTCCCGGCTCCTCCCACGGCGCCCGCCAGCACCCTCCCCGGCAGCCCGAGTGCCCGTCCTCCCGGCCTCCTCTCCCTCCTCCCTCTCCCTCCCCTCCTCCCTCCTCTCCCCCCTCGCCCCTTCCCCGCTCCTAAGCTCCCAGTTCCCAGCACCTACTCCAGCCCACGTCCCTCCAACCTTCACCTGCCCGCCTGCGCCTGCTTCGCGCCGCCCGCGACCTCCCTCCCGGACACCCTGCCCGGCCTCCCCCCCGCCCCCACCCCGTACCCCTCCCCGCTCCCCCCAGCGGCCTCGCTCCCCTTCCCCTGCCGGGCGCGGTTCCTCCTCCCGCCCCCCCCCCCCCGCCCCGCGTCTTTTCCTCTCCCCTCCCCGCGAAGTTTCGGGGCTGTCAGTCTGTCCGAGCTGCGGGCAGCGGACGCCATAGAGAGCAGAGCCGTCCAGGACCGGGGTCTCGGCAGCAGCGGAGAGACCCGACCGGCCAGCCGCCAGGTACGGGCCCTGGAGGCGCCCCACAGCCGGCGGCTCCGCCCGCCCCCCCCCCCACCCCGCCCCAAACCGGCTCGGTCACAGCGCGCTCCCCGCAGGTGACAGCCCCCGGGGTGGGGGCGCGCGGGGGGAGGTGGGGAGGGGGAGGGGAAGGAAAGAGCAGGGGAGGGGCCGGGGCGGGCGGGGGGGGGCCTTGGGGAGGGAGGACTTGTCGGGAGAGTCAGGGTTGTGGAGAGAAGTGACCCGATCCTAGCGGGAAGGGCCGGGGCCGGAGAGGGGCGGGGCGGAGGGAGGACTCAGGTGGGAAGGGGTGCAAGGCTCGGAGGGGAGGGAGTGGGGAGGATCCGGAGAGGGAGAGGGAGAGGGAGGGAGGGGGCGGGGGAGCAGGAGGTGCTGACAGGTGAGCCGGGAGCGGGGAGAAGCAGGGACCTCGGGGAGCGAAGGGAGCGGGGAGGTGGGACGGGAGGGACCTGGTCAGGAGGCAAACTTGAGAGGGGGTGAGAAGTCCTGGGGTGCAGAAATGGGGAGGGGAGCCACTGGTGGGAGGGGAGGGGAGACGGAGGTGTGTTGGAGGCAGCGGTGGCAGGGCAGGGCAGGGCAGGGCCGAGCAGAAGGTCCGGAGCGAGTGGCCAGGGGGACGGGGTGGGGGGGGGGGCGGGGGACACGGGATAAGCTTGGGGACTGGACCGGGAGGGGGAGGGGAGCAGCGGGTCTGGGGACTGGGGACCGGGAGGGAGGGGAAGCGAGAGCTGCTGGGGAGGCGGAGGGGGAAGGGAGCCGGGGGCCTCGGAAAGGAAGGAGAGCTGCGGGAGGGAGGGAGGGAGGGAGGGGAGGAGGGAGGAGCGGGTGTGGGGAGGGGGAAGGGGGCTGGGGAGGCAGGAGGAGGGAGGGAACTGAGGTGAAGAGAGGAAAGGAGAAGGAAGGGAGACCAGAGTGGGGGAGGAGAGGGAGGAGGAGGGGAGAGCGGAGTGGGGGAGAGCCGCGGGGAGGAAGGAAAGAGGAGGGGTAGAGGAAGGGAGAGGGTGTGCACCGGGGAGGGGATGGAGTCGGGGAGAACCGGAGGGAGGGGAAGGCGGCCTGGGGAGGGGGAGGGGACCGCTGCGGAGCGGAGTCGAGGGTCGTGGGGCGGAGGAGGGGCGGGGAGGGGTTGGCCCGCGGGCTGTGTGCAGGGGGAGGAGCCGGAGGGGCGAGGCAGGGGGCGGAGCTGGGGAGCCAGCCAGATTCAGTGGGGAGAGAGGGCGGGAGGCGGAGGGAACCAGAGAAGGGAGGGGAGAGGGATGGCTGCCAGAAAGATTTCGGGGAGGGCAGTCTGCTGGGAGGGGGCAGGGCGCCCGCTGGGCTGGCGGAGGAGCGGGGCTGGGGGCACTAGGGCGGGGTGGCCCTACTGAGGGGGGGGACCCCGAGGGGGAGGGGCGATGGTTTGAGGTAGGGTTTTGGGAGAGGAAGCAAGAGCCGTTTCCTGCCTTCAGCGAGGACCCTCCTCGAGGGCCTCCCCCACCAGTTGTCCAATTGGGACGCTCACCTCGGCCCCTCCGCTGGCTCCCGCAGTGACAGCTGGAGGGCTAGGGGCTGTGTTCTTGCTCCCCAGTCTGGTGTCCCACCCTCCACCCCCCACTCTCTCCCCAGAGAATCGACTTGCCCCTGCCACCCCTCCTCCCCCGACAGGATCACTGAGGGGCTGGGGCTGGCTCTGAGAGACCCGCCAGGTGAGGGGGTGCTGCTGACTTCTGGAGCTGACCAGAGCTTGCAGAAATGGCTTCAGATCTTCTCCTTGGGCCACCTGTAAAGATCTCTTTACCCTCTGAAATCCACCTCCCCTCTTTTCCCTCACCTGTACCTGGCGGCGACATCACTTTTGCAGCTCCTGGGGGGAGGTGATGGGGAGAGGTTGGGCAGGGCCAGGGCCCAGGTAGAAGCTGCCATGAGAAGAAGTTGAGCAAGGATGTATTTTCTCCTTAGGGTGTGTGGCCGATCCCAGAAGGAGCTGCCTGGGGTTGCCATGAGAGAGACCTTGGAGGCCCTCAGCTCCCTGGGTGAGCCAGCAGAACCCGGGAGGAACCTGGGGTGGGGGTGGGGATTCCGAAGCCTGTTGGGCTTGTTGCTTCTCTACAATAAAGAAAGGAGAGCCCTCCTCAGAGACCGCCACCCCAAGACTCCTGAGACCCCTGGAACCTTTAGAGCAGTATCCTTTTGGGTTTCTTCAGGGTGTTTGTGAACACCTGCCCACACTGGAGGTTGTGCTAGACTATACGTGCGCATGCGTACTCATAGAGCATCAGGATATTGAATCCACTTACTTCACCTGTGCTTGACTCAACACAAAGGGGCTCAGGTTGACACCTGGCCAGACTGCTGGGAGCCTGGCTGTTCCTTGTCCATGCTGACTAGGGACCCTCCCTACCTGAGCAGGTTGAGAAAAGTCCCTTGGGTGGGCTGGGGGGAAGGGGAAGAGCCCCTGCCTTTGGTCACCTCTCTCTACTGGATGCTTACTGGGACCCATCCTTCTACCTGCAACAGGATTCTCTGTGGGACAGCCAGAGATGGCCCCCCAAAGTGAGCCTGGGGAAGGCTCCCATAATGCCCAGGAGCAGATGTGCCCTCCCAGGGAAGAGAGAGCTCTGGGCTCCTCTTCCTGTTCGGGTAAGTACGTGGGGACCCTGGATGGAGGCTCAGGGGGGAACCGTCCTTCATCATCCTTTCTTCAGCAAATACGTATTGAGCACCTGCTTAATGCCAAGTGCCATTCTGAATATTTGGCATACCTCAGTGACCAAGTAGACAAAGACGCCTACCTTCCAGGAGCTTAATCCTAGTGCGGGCAGGGAGTCCACCCAATGTAAAAACAAGTACATGTATAAACCCTGTTAGAAGAGGATGTGTGCTAGGAGGGGATAAAGCAGAGTGAGAACTGAGACTGCTGTAAGTGGGTGGAGCAGAATAAGCCTAAATAGGGTGGTGAGAATAGCTTCCCTACTTGGGAAGCTAAAATTTGAGCAAGATTTGAAACAGGGAAGTTTCAAAGCTACACAGATACCAAGAGAAGATACCCAAGGAAGGGATGTGCCTGGCTTTTTGACATCACTATCTTCTCCCATGATTTGCCATGGAACAGCGTCCATCTGGTGGCAAGGAGGTCCCCAGCCCTCCTCCGAAGAGCCTCATGTAAGCTGAAGGGCAGGGCCTCTACTTGCACACATACACATATTCCAGAAACTCCTCACTGTTGTGGCTTTAGCAGCCATGCAGTGCCTAAGCAGCTGCCCTGCCTGAAGGAGCCTGAAGCTGCTCCAGGCCACTGAGAACTCAGCCCCTGAAGGTATGAGATGGGCTGGGTGCAGTCCTTGCCTATAGGGCTGGAACTGGGGTTCAAACTCCCCTGCTTCCTAGCATCAGAGGGGCTCTCTGTCCATCTGTGATGTCTGCAGTGGCCTGAGGTAGCTTGTTCTCTGCCAGGGCACAAAGCCCCCAGACTGGAGGAAGATGCCCACCCTGAACAGGCTGAGGCTCCTTGCAGAGGAAGCCAGGCACACACACCACGGAAGGCTGAGCCTGTGGGCTCCTGCCCAGGTGAGTCTTCCATCAGCAGGGGACAAGGTGGAGGGAACAGGGGCCCTGTAAGCTCCAGAGCTGCTATCTGATGTGGCAGCCACTCCAGGCCCTTCCAATACAAGATGAATCAGGCCCTGGCACCTTTCTGCTTGTAGAGCTTCAGCACCCAGAGGGAATTCTGCATCCCTAGACAACAGGAATCAGCGAGGCCGATCCAAGAGAAACACACCATCGTGTCAACGTACTCTAGAAGTCCTAACTTCCCCCATCTCTGCCCCCGTCTAAGTACAGACTTGTAGATGGCCTGAATTATAATTTCCATGAAAACATGGTGCGTTGATTAACTTTTTCATTGTCTCTGCCCAGACATGCTTTCTTCCCCACATCTCCACTGATCTCAGTGGTACCCAAATGCTCCAAATCTGTTGTGTTTGACTCATCTCCTCCATACCCAGAGCGATGGAACAGTTGATTCTCTCTCTACAATCCTGCCCATCACTTCCTTCCACTAGCACCAACCTTATCATCATTTGCCTGAGAGATGTCATTTATTCCACAAGGATTTATTTAATGTCTACTAGGTCTAGGCCCGTGGTCGGCAAACTGCGTCTCGCAAGCCACATGCGGCTCTTTGGCCCCTTGAGTGTGGCTCTTCCACAAAATACCACATGCGGGCGCACACGTATAGTGCAATTGAAACTTCGTGGCCTATGCGCAGAAGTCGGTATTTTGTGGAAGAGCCACACTCAAGGAGCTAAAGAGCCACATGTGGCTCACGAGCCACGGTTTGCTGACCAAACTCTAGGATCCGGCCCGTTTGAAATGAATAAAACTTAACAAAACTTAAAAAAAAAAAAGACCTACCCTTTTATGTAATGAGGTTTACTTTGAATTTATATTAGTTCACACAAACACTCCATTCCATGCTTTTGTTCCGGCCCTCCGATCCAGTTTAAGAACCCATTGTGGCCCTCAAGTCAAAAAGTTTGCCCACCCCTGCTCTAGGCTGTTAGGTAGAGTGGAAAGAGACAGGCTCTAAAGCGATGCAGACCTGTTTGAATCCTTGTTCCACATCCCCTAGCTGAGTAATCTTGGATTGGCTATCTCACCTCCAGGAGCCTCAGTTTGTTCATCTGTAAACAGGGTAATTTCATGTTTGTTGTGAAGGTTTGTGATAATGTATACACAGTACATCTATAATTGGCATTCAATAAATGGTGGCCATTTTCATTTTTATTAGACACATACACATTTTTATTAGATACATAGGAAATAGGACACAAGATGTCGGCCCTCCAGAAGCTTAAACCAAGTTGACACTAATATGAGCTAGAATAAAGAATTAACATAACAATAAAGCCTTGTCACAATGAGTACTAACAGTAAGTGCTACAGGCACTGGATTTGTGGAAGATTTTGATTTGTGCTGCATTTTGAGAAAGGTGTAACCTTCAGCTCTCATGAGGGTGGGTGGAGGATGGGAAAACATTCTAGACTAAGGAAAGACTGCGAGGCAGGAAAGTTGACACGTGACTGGGCTTAGAGCAGACCAGCCTGGCTAAAGTAAAGGGCTTATGCCTGGGATAAAAAGAAAGTTGCACCTCAGATGCAGCTAGAACTTACTGTATCCTGTTAATAGGGAGCTCCTGCTGGTTCTTGAGTAGAAGAGTGGCACAATAAAAAAGAAAGCAATATCACAACAGGATAAATAGTTGTTTGGAATTGATAGGTCAATAAAAGAGACTGGCAATAAATGCAGTTGTGATAGTTCACGTGTAATGTAGCCAAGGCTCGGGCTATTACAGACTTTTAGAGCCAGACAGGAACCCAGATAACCTGGCTCAATGGTTCTCAAACAAGAATCACTTTGGGAGCTTTAAAGAGAACAGACTCATGTGCTCTGCTCCCATAGATGCATGCTGTAAAAGCTCCCCCAAGAGATTACGATGTGGCACCAGGTTTAGGAACTATGAACTAGTCCAACCCTTATCCCTAAGCAAACTAACAAACTTAGCTCAAAGAGGTAAGTTAACCAAGGTTACATTGCTGGTTAATGGCAGAGGAGAACCCAAGTGGACACTGAATCTTGGGCCTTCAGCTCCTTCCTGTTGGCTGGGCCATTCCATTTCCCACGAGGGGCCAAGCTCCAGGGAAACCCACATCAAATCTGCTTCTGAAGAGGCCCTCCCTGCTTCTCCACGGTCAGCACCATTCAGTGGTTCCCTGTACACACAATCCTCTGTCTAAAGTGGGACTTCCCACCTGGCTGTAGAAGCAAGAAGGAAGGGAGTTGGCGGGAAGGGGGCTGGAGAGACAGCAGGATGGAATACAAAGCCCACTGTGGAAAGTTTGAGAGCAGGGGAAGCTCAAAGGTGAGAGTCAAGGTCTCAAGGTTCTGAGCCTAGCATCTGGAAGAAGGAAGCTGCAGTTCTCATTAAAGTAAGCAGATAGGTCTGGAAAGAGGAGCTGTTTGGAGCTACAGCCAATTTTCAGGACTCCGTAGGGGAACTGCTCAACCGAAGTTGAGAGACTGTGGTTCCAGAAAGGAGCCTGCTAGACAGGAAGATCTGAGACGGCTGCCATGGGCATATGAACCCAGAGTGACACCTGAGGCCTGAACCTTGAACAACATTCATGTTCAGAGGCAAGGAAAGCGCTCTGATCAGCGCTCCTATCAACATGGGCAAGCCTGGGAGAAAGTCCCCTGCAGGAGGGTGGGGGTGTGTGGGGGGGGGGAGGTCACCAGGCGTCCTGTCTGCAGAGAGGGGAAGATATTCGGATTTGGTCATTCCCCAGTGGACAGAACAGAAGCCAGAATGCGGGGCTCCAGGAAGGGGTGGTCTACTGGCAAATTGAACGTTGCATAAATAAACGTGGGGCTTAATAGACTTGTCTTGTTTTGGCTTTTCAGGAGAGGAGTGGATGATTCGGAAGGTGAAGGTGGAGGAAGAGGATCAGGAGGCAGAAGACAGAGTCGAATGGCCCCAGCATCTGTCATTACTGCCCGGCCCCTTTCCCACACCTGACCTGGGGCCTCTGGCCGCCGCCTATAAGCTGGAGCCGGGGATCCCAGGGGCCCTGGGTGGGCTCTCGCTGGCCGGGTGGACTCCTGCCTCAGAGAAGCCCTATGGCTGCGCCGAGTGCGAGCGGCGGTTCAGGGACCAGCTGACGTTGCGGCTGCATCAGAGGCTGCACCGCGGCGAGGGCCCGTCCGCTTGTCCCGACTGCGGCCGCAGCTTCACGCAGCGCGCGCACATGCTGCTGCACCAGCGCAGCCACCGGGGCGAGCGGCCGTTCCCGTGCTCCGAGTGCGACAAGCGCTTCAGCAAGAAGGCCCACCTGACCCGCCACCTGCGCACGCACACGGGCGAGCGGCCCTACCCGTGCACCGAGTGCGGCAAGTGCTTCAGCCAGAAGATACACCTGGGCTCGCACCAGAAGACGCACACGGGCGAGCGGCCCTTCCCCTGCACCGAGTGCGAGAAGCGCTTTCGCAAAAAGACGCACTTGATCCGCCACCAGCGCATCCACACGGGCGAGAGGCCCTACCAGTGCGCGCAGTGCTCACGCAGCTTCACGCACAAGCAGCACTTGGCGCGGCACCAAAGGGTGCACGAGGCGGCCTGCCGCGCCCCGCTGTCTTCCGATGTGCCCGCCCCTCCGGGTTCTCCTGCCCAGACCCTGACCCCATCCCCTCCGGGACCTAAGCCTTTCGTCTGCTCTGATTGCGGACTGAGCTTCGGCTGGAAGAAGAACCTCGCCACGCACCAGCGTCTGCACGGCAGCGAGGGGCGCCCCTTTGGATGTGACGAGTGCGCACTGGGCGGTGCCACCGAACCCCTGGCCTGCGGGGATCGCTGCACACAGGCGCCCCAGGGCGCTCCCGCCAGCGAGCGGTCCTTTTCCTGCCCAGACTGTGGACGCGGCTTTGCCCACGGGCAGCACCTAGCGCGGCATCGGAGGGTGCACACGGGCGAACGACCCTTCGCCTGCGCGCAGTGTGGCCGTCGCTTCGGCTCGCGGCCAAATCTGGTCGCCCATTCTAGGGCCCATAGCGGCGCCAGGCCTTTCGCCTGTGCGCAGTGCGGCCGCCGCTTCAGCCGCAAGTCCCACTTGGGCCGCCACCAAGCGGTGCACACGGGCAGTCGGCCCCACGCCTGTACCGTCTGCGCCCGTAGCTTCAGCTCCAAAACCAACCTGGTCCGCCATCAAGCCATCCACACGGGCTCTCGCCCCTTCTCCTGCCCGCACTGCGGCAAGAGCTTCAGCCGCAAGACGCACCTAGTGCGGCACCAGCGCATCCACGGCGACGCGGCCCACCTGGCCTCCGCCGCTCACCTCCCGGCCCCAGCCTGGCCCACTCCCACGGAGGTGGCGGCGCCCCCGCTCTTCTGAGCCTCCTCCTTGTCCAGGCCCTTCCTTTGCCTTCTGTTGCTTCCTGGTTGGAGAGACCCAAGTCCAAGCGGGTGAGCACTGTGGCTGGAGGGCCTAGGCCCTGACGGCTGTTTTTCTTTCCTCTCCATCTTGCTGGGGAGACATCCGGAAAGGATAGCCAGCTTTAACATTCTGTAACAAAGTGCTGAGTGAACCCTTGCTAGGAATAATTCCTGCCTGAGTCCTTGGAAGACCCCCAGCAAGAGAAGCCCTGGAAAGCTGAAGTTCCCTGGACCACCCCTGGCCAAGTCAGGAACCGCTACAGGGGGAGGGAAAGAATGGTTATCTGAGTACTTACAGTGCCATTAAAATTTAAATCTGAAGTTTCTAGAGCTTTAAATGAGCTGGGGGAGGGGACCCCTGACTAATCCACACCCAGAGGACCTGGCTTTACCTACCCTGGGTGAGTTCCACTTATCCAGCTGCTGGTAATAGCTCTACCAAATCAACATATAATACAGTTAATTTCCAAACCACTCCCCTGCTCCCTGCCTCTAGCTCAGAAATTTCAGGAGGAAGAAACATTAGTCTACATTTCCCATGCCAGATGTTGAAGGCTGGAACATGGGGAATACCCAGAGAGGAAACAGGTGCCCTTTGGCTGGACTGTTCCCATGGAGACACGAGGCAACCCTGGCTTCTAGAGCTCTAGAACTTCTGCTATCTGCAGCTCTCCCAAGGGGCTCTCAGAAAAGCAGCCCCAGCTTCCACCCTGCCTGGCACCATGAGGAAGGACATTAGTGGTGTATGGAATTTCTTTCCCATCATACGTTTACGTTGTCGTTAGGATGGATGCTTGAGCCAGACGTCTCTGTAGCTGTGCCTCCCCAGCGGAGGCAGCTGGGAGAGCTAGCTGCCTGTCAGTAAAGGGAAGGGGTGGGGTGATGGGGAACAAGTTGAACCTGGAGTGAGGAGTCCTGGGTTTGACCCCTCCTGTGCCTCTTGTAGACTTGGAGCAGCACATTCATTTTCCTGGGCCTCTGCTTTCTCATTACAATAAGATTATTGATGTTGATGAGGGGCAAGAGAGAAGGAAGGGGGGTTTGAATGCAGTGAGTGTTAAGTTTCCTGGCCATGAGCAGGTGGTCACAGTAAATATGACAGTGTGGCTATAAATAGGGGCCATTGCGTTGCCCCAGCAGCATGTAAATACTTGGATATTTCACATAAAAATCTGGACTTCCAGCTTCTCTCATGAAAAGTCAGAAGATCTGGCAGCTCGTGACTGGGGCTGAGCAGAAATTGGCCTCATTCAACCAAGGGACACTGAACCCCAACTGGAGGGGGCTTGCACCCCTTATCCGCCACTCCCTCCCCTGAGGTCCCCACCTCCCTTTCTTTAGGGGTCTGTGGTCCCTCTCCCTGTTCCACTCGTTACAGTGAACTTCTGATATCTGATGAAGTGCATGGGCCCACCTGGGGCTCCCGGCACAGCGATGGCACTCTGTATATCAATTTGGAATTAAATAAATACCTGAGATGCTGCCAGTTGTGGGCCGATGCAGAAGCTCTCTTTGGTAAGTAGTGAGAAAGGTTGAAGGGAAACAGTGGGAAAGGCCCAAAGATAAACTTTGTTCTACAGTTTTGCCAACAAGAATGGTTCTCAACACATTAGAATCTCCTGGAAACGTGAAAATATACCAATAGACGTGCACTTTTCTGTATGTTTGTTATATTTCAACAAAGAGTTTATATATGTCCAGATTGGTAGATATAAAGATGGATGGATGGATGGATATAGACAGACAGGCAGATGACAGACATCAATGCTCTCTCCACTCGAGACCAATTGAATTAGAATCTGCATAAATGGGGCCCGAACCTGATTTTCAAAACTTTCCCCAAGTGATCCCAGTGTGCACCCAGGGATGAGGACCACGGCTCTAGGGTCTTGTCTTTCATCACCTTAAAGTCCAGGTTCAGGTTACCACCAAGCCAGAAACATTTAAACATTTAAAATGGAAAGGATGGCCCTGACCGGTTTGGCTCGGTGGATGGAGCGTCGGCCTGTGGACTCAGGGGTCCCAGGTTCGATTCCGGTCAGGGGCGTGTGCCTTGGTTGCGGGCACATCCCTGGTGGGGGGTGTGCAGGAGGCAGCTGATTGATGTTTCTAACTCTCTGTCCCTCTCCCTTCCTCTCTGTAAAAAATCAATAAAATATATCTTTAAAAAAATAAAAATTAAAAAATAAAATGGAAAGGATGGAGTCTGAGGACATGCTGGGCAGACACAGATGCTCCAGAATAAGAAAGAACACTTTTCTAACTTCCTTCCTGTAATGATGTCTGAGTAGCCTATTAGCCCCAGAGAAACAGGCACAGTGCTGAGCCCCAGATGTCAATGTGCACAGTTTCAATGAGAATCCAAGGGCTCTATGAACACTCGGGAAATTTCAGTAAATTTATTCAAACAGCCTCACTCACTCTCTGGTGTCTCAAATCCAAATAAATGCACCATTCATTCAGATATTCAGTTCCTGTTTATTGAACGCCCCTCTGTCCCGCACCCAGTGTTTGGTGCACAGATACAATACGTATCTGCCCTCACTCAGAGCTTACAAGTGGTTGCAGGTAAGTAAATTTAAAAATAATCTACTTTTTTTCTGCCTCAGACTGCACACACCTACTTTGAGGGTGCAGCTTTCAGTGTCCTCTTGCTCTGCATGTTTAAGGGCCTCACTTTGCTCTGCAGCCAATTACCCCAGAAGTGCAGTTCAACCCCCCTACTGGCTGTGTGACCTGGAGCAAGCTTATTTTCCTCTCTGTGCTTCGCTTTCCTCGTTTGTAAAATAGGAATGATAATAGTAGTATTAACATCTGCCTTAACTGTTATGAGAAGTAAGGAGTGAAGGAAACGATTAAAAAGTGCTCAATAGTTTTCTCTATACAAATATTTTCTGGTTTATTCCTAGATTCTTGAATATTTTTTGCCATAAATGAAAAATTTTAATTAAAAAAAATTAATTGTAATAGATTATAGATTCCTTTCAGTTGTCTATGTGTATGGTCATATCACTTGTAATGACTCTTTTCCTCCTTCTTTTGGATTTTCATGCCTTCTCTTCCCTTGCCTTACTGTCCTAGCTAGAACATCCACGCTAATGCTGAATAATAGAGTGTATTTCCTCTCCTTGTTCTGTTCTGAAGAAACATTCATATGTCACCATTAAGTATCACGTTTACGTGAAGTTATTTTTTGGGTAATCTCTATCAAATTAAGAAATTTCCTTTCATCCTAGCCAGTTTGGCTCAGTAGATAGAGTGTTGGCCTGTGGACTGAAGGGTACTGGGTTCGATTCCGGTCAAAGGCATGTACCTCAGTTGCAGACTCAGTCCCAGCCCTGGTGTGTTGGGGCGCATGCAGGAGGCAACCAATCAATGTGTCTCTCACATTGATGTTTCTCTCCTTCTTTCCCCCTCCCTTCCAGTCTAAAAAAACTATGGAAAAGATATCCTCAGGTGAGGATTAACAAAAAAAGGAAAAAAGAAATTCCCTTTCTAACTCTAGAGTATTTATGGATGTTGGCTCTTATCAAGCCATCTTTCTGTTGCTATTGAGATGATCAGATGACTTTTCTCCTTCATTATGGTGGTAGGTGACTACTAGTGATGTTCAGATGTTAAAACCAGCCTTGAATCTCTGAGATAAACCCAACTTGGTCATGCTGTTTTATTTCTCTTTATAAATTGCCAGATTGTTTGAAAATACTTATTTAGGATTTTTGCTTCTTTGCACATTTTTGGAGGTTGGCCTCTGGTTGTCTTCTTGTACTGTCCTCAACTTTTGGTTTCACACTTATATTAGTCTCATAAAATGAGTCAGGGTATTCAATATTTTTCTGTCCTCTGGAATAGTTTGTGTATTACCGAAATGATCTCCTTAAATACAAGGTAGAACTTATCAGTGAAGCTCTCTGGATCTGCAGTTTTCTTTATGGGAAGATATTCCATTCTATGCAATTTTTATACTTCTTCTTGAATCTGTTTTAAGTTGTATTCTTCTGAGAGTTGTATAGTTCAATCAAATTTTTGGCAGTTGCTTGAAATATCTTTTCATTTTTATATGGTCTGTAGCAGCATCTACAATGATGTCACTTTCTTCATTCCCAAGATTGGTTATTTGTGACTTTTTACTCTTGATCTTAGGCAAAAGGTGTGCCTACTTTTTTTTATTGATGAATTATACCACAAGCTGGTCAATTTCATTTTTTGTTAAAGAAACACTTTCTGGCTTTCTTGATTATATAATGCCATTTCACTCATTTTTGTTCTTATCTTTACATGCCCTCAGCTTTTATCTGGATTTCCTTTGCTGTCCTGTTTTTACCTCCCTGTAGATCCTCAGCCTTTTCTTTTTCACATACTCATTTATATCCACACATTTCTCAGTACTGATTTAGCTTTATCCTCAAAGTTTGATATATGGTACTTTCTTATAGCTCAGTTCAAAATATTCCTTCTTTCTTCATTGACACGTGGGTTACTAGAAACATAATTCTTTTCCCAATATATAAGAATTTCTCATTTTTTATTGGCTTCAAGAGAACATATTCAGTATAATACTGTCAAATTTGCTTAATCTTGCTCCAGGACTTACTATATGGTCAATTTTTGTGGCTGTCCTGCATATACTTGAGAATATATATTCTGTAGCTTGTGGTCCAGTGTTCTATATATTCATCAACTGGGACATTAATTGGCTTGTTCAAATTTTCTGTATCCTTCCTAATTTGTTCTATCAACTTCTAGAAAAGGCATGCCAAAATCTCCCAAATATGACCGTAAATTTGGATGTTTTCCTTTTAGTTCTTTAAACATTGAGGCCAGCAGAGGGAAAATGGAATGTATAAAAACAAACAAAACCCACAATGTTGTCAATGCAACAGAAGGCAGAAAAAAAAGGAGGGGGGATCTCCAGAACAAGTGGGACAAACCTAAGGAGAAAATAATGGTACACTCAAATTCAAATGTTAGAGATTTTATTACATGTAAATGGATTCAGGGCTCCAATGAAGGAACAAAAAATTTTGTCAAGCTGGATTAAAAAATAAAATCCAACTATAGGCTGTTTACAGAAGCCACAGCTAAAACACAAAGTTGAATCAAGTCTGGTCTGCCAATGAACCAAGCTCCTTCTGGAGGAGCAATGACATACAGTGTCACAGGCAGAAGATGGTGGCACCCCCCCACCCCCACCCCATTGCAGCTTCTCTTCCACTGGACCCCTCTGGGCTAGCCTGGAGCCTTTGGGGATCCCACTCCGACTCTGACAGGTTGAAGTAGGACCTTCCCCTGCCTGCCTTACAGTGGCCTCAAGCTGGCAAATGGCTGGTGGAGCAAAGATGGAGGGAAGCTCAAGCCCAGGTCAGCCAGGAGCCATCCTCCAGGCTACTTGCCAGGATGGTGACAGGCCAAGCTAGAGCCTTCTGTGCCCCCCACCTCCAGACCTCTGGAATTCCTGAGTTAAAAAAGGCCCCTCAGTTTTTCCCATCAAAGTGACATTTCCCCATAAAGTAGGTGAAAGTGTTGAACACACTCCCAAAATCCTGAACTGCACACAGATTTTTCACCAAAGTAGATTCTAGAAGGCTTTCAGTGAACTGAAAGTTTCTGGTGTGGCAGTGGACCTGTGGGACAAATCTAATTGCAGATGATGAAGCATCTTACCATACATTTTATTACTTATTTCCACACTAGAAAAAAAAAAAGATTTGAACTTCCTGTAGGTTCTGATTGGACCTGGACCACCTAGACTGGCCTGGGTGCAAGTATTCTTGTCTGCTAAGCTCACTTGTCCCAGTACTGATACAAACCAGTCAGCCACGCTCTGGTGTGGACCCACCTAGGCCCTTTCTGTAGGCACCAAGGGCTTTCCCTTAGCAATTAACTTTGTAATTTTAGAATCAAACTTACACCCAAGGAGTGGCATTCTCCCCAAATGAAATCTCTGCCTGTATTTAGCAGGAAAGTGCAGCGCTGAGAGCAGGAAGGGCAGGTGTTAGGGAGAAGGGCTCTCCTTGCCCCTCTGCAGCCACTTGGAACGCCCCAGGCACACGTGCTGTGCACAGGTGTGTACGCCACCATCTGCCTATGAGTTGTGGCAGTTATGATGGCAACGACAGGAGGGAGCAACATCGGAATGAACCTGAGCCGAGGACAGAGGCGTGGCTGAGGAATGCATCCCAAGCAGTGCCCCCCCCCCCCGAGCAAGCACATGCTGGAGTCTGGGGCAGTCAGGCCGAGAGAGATGCCTAGCTCTTCACAGCCCAGAGATGGGGAAAGTTTGGTTGGAAAGATGTGCAGGGGCTGACTGGCCCCTAGGAGAGGCAGCCAGGGGCAGGGCATCCTCAGGGCGGAGCTGATGAAGGTGGTTAGAGGCCTCCCATCTCGGGTCCCTATGTTCTCTACCATCCCAGAGTTCCTCCTCAAAGCCTCTCTGGACTCCCACCAATAGGCTGTTTGGGTCCTTGGGCCAGTTTCGGGGCCCAGTTGGAGCAGCTGCTGCAGCTGGTGGCTCTGCATCTGCACTGGTGGCTGGAGAGGCTATCTGCGGGGGGAAGGCAGCAGGCACTGAAGGGGCAGGGGGAGTCTGGAGGCCCCCAATGTGTCCAAGCAGGGGATGCACAGTGAGCACAGCACAGCTGCATGCTGAGGGTGGTGGGTGCTGGGAAGGGCTGGAGCTGGTTCCAGAAGGTTCTGCCTGGGGGGTGCCTGGAGGTGGCTGAGGCACCAGGTGGCATGTCCCAAGGGAGAGGCCTGAGGCCTCGCCAGCCCTGCAGCCTTCCACCTGGCCATGCAGGATCTTTGGTTTTGGCCTGGTAGGGCCCTTCTGTCTCCAGTAGGGCAGGTGTCTGCGAGCAGGGCCATGAGCCCAGTGAGGTCCCCGGGGGAGGGCCCATGGCCAGGAAGCCTGGCCCTTTGGCCCAGGGCCCCTAGGGCACCTCCCTAGCCGATGCACTTGGGTCCTCATGGTGGCCACTTCCTGAGACAGGCCTGCCAGGGCCGAGGCGAGCTGATCCAGCTTCTCTGAGAGGGTGGCGCTGAGGCTGTGGAGCTCCTGCTGCAGAGAACTTCCACAGGGACACGGTGGCCGTGGGGAGGCAGGTGGCAAAGCAGGAGGGACGGTGGCCATGGGGGGCGGTTCAGGCAGGCCTCTGGTAAGTGGCTTCCCTTCTGTCTTGGCTAAAACCAGAGCAGGAATGCAGGGTGAGTTCTCAGGCTATCAGGACCTCTCTCTCCCATGAGGCATCCCCTAGATTAGTGTATTCAGCATCCTACCCCACTACTGCCTGGCTTTAGATGGGAAGGAAGTGACTCAGGCTTGAGAACATCGATGACAATGTTCATGACATTAACAGTGGCCACATATCCAGGCTGATTCCCAAATCATGAACCGGAGAAACCACAGATTGGGTCTCCATGGTAACTAAGATTTCTTAGGACACGGGGCTTTCTAGAAAAAGGATCAGTAGGCTCTTGTGCCATCTTTGGGACCAAATGGCCCCTGAGGGCACCTAACCATGCCCTAGGGAGTCAGTGGGCAGGGCCTGGAGAAGCCTCAGCAGACAGCATGAGGCCAAGGCCACAGGCAGCATCTGGAAGAGGGCCCAGGAGGGCCAGTCCAACCCGGGACCTGGTGCTTCTAGAGGGGTGACCAAGGGTCCGCATCAGTACCCAGTGTGAATAGTCATAAGCAAACCACCAGGGATCCCCCAATCCCAACTTTTGTCTTTCATATTCAGAAGTTTTTGGGGTTTTTTTCACCCTAAGTTCTCTTAGAACTGGTCTCCACCTCAGGCAAACCTCACGAGAAGGCCCTGTTAACTGCTGTTCTCCAGACCCCTGAGCCCTAGCCTGGCCCCTTCCTCTTAACAGCACCTCCAGGGCTTCAATCAGAGGAAAGAGTGAGGCTAGAGTGTCTGCAGGACCCCATCACCCCAGCAATGGAACCACCGGGTCACACTTCCAGTCTGGTGTGAGGATCCCCGTGCAAATCCTAGAAATCAGGAAACCCAGCCCATGTCTTAACGTGGTTAGGGAGGCACTTCCTCTGGGCCAGGTGTGATGTGGAACCACATCTGCTATCTTCAGGATGCCCATGGCCAGGTCACACAATGTGACTAGGCCTGTTTCCTCATCTATTCTCTAAAGTCCACTCAAACTCTGAACTTTGATTCTGGGCGTGTCCATTCTGGTACATCTTGATTTCTGTTTTGCCTCCGAAAGGTATCTATGCTTTTATGAAAAAGCCAGCTATTTCTATAAGAAAACACTAAAATGAAATAAGCAACTTGAAGTGAGTTCAAGGTGAGACTCTTCCTACCTGTGACCCAAACAATTCTGGAAGAGTGTTAAAAAAAACTTTATCCCCTGTGACCCTGCAAGAAGGAGCTGAGCAGCGGGAAGGGGTTGGGTGGCTGTACAGATGCTGACCCATGCCCACCCCTCTGCCCAGGGCTCCTGACAACTTGAGGGGATGGGGAGGCCACCACTTCACCTGCAACACTTGGTCCTCTGTGTCCAGGCACTGGATCCCTGGATTCTTCACTAACCCTGAGCTTCCAGGACAGGAGCCGAGCGGGTGACCCAGGAGGCTGGCAGGGCCCTGGCCTGGGCCTTTTCTCTGGCTGAGGGGCAGGGCAGATACTCCCAGCTGCCCCTGCAGAAAGAGCACAAAACACTTGGGGTGTGCACATGTATCATTTTGACAAAGCCATTCTAACAAGGGAATATTTGGGCACGACCTAAAAAAAAATATCAAGCTTTCAACTCTCAAATACTGATTAAATGAGATGCAAGACGGGCAACTTGGCCCACCAGGGAGCCCAACTCTGGTCTAATGGCTTGCTGGGGCCCGTGTGACTAGGGTTGGGAACCGGACTGTCTGTGGTCCTCTGCTGCTTGGGCATGACACCTCTGGCTCCACCAGGGGGTGGGGGCCGGGGAGAGCAGGTGGAGACGACCATGACCCGCAGGTCCCACCACCAGTGAGACTCTACCAGGGACATGCTGGGGTCACTCTGTGCTCTTTCCCACCAGCCCCACTGGGCAGTGAGGAATGTGGGGACAGCCTGGGCTGCAGAAAGGCCAAAGATTTCCTGGGGCCATCAGCCTGAACTGGAAGGATTCAGCCCCCTCCCCAACCAATCACTCCACCCGTACCTCCTTGGGTGCTGCCCAGGAGGCTAGGCCGGCCTGGGGTCTCCAAGCACACTTCTGTCCGGGGAGCCTGGGACCTGCCTCCCGTCTTCTCCTCTGCTTTTCCTGCTGGTCAAACACTAGGTCAGGCCTGGACTGAGAAGCGTGGTGGCCTGGGGTAGCAGGCAGTGTTTCCAGCTTTCTTGGCAGGACAACTCCACCTCGAAGTTCTCCCAGGTGGAGTCTCACTTTTGACACTTTTACGTTTATTGTCAAATTTTAAAAAGGTTTATTATTTACATGCAGTGTAAGACCCTGGCATTAAGCTCTGGGATTGCTGAGGCATCCATTTCAGAAGCTGTCCATCTCACATAAACATACTGCAAGGCGTATGACAGCTCCTGGCCAGCAACCAGGGAAGCAGCCAGGCTTCCCCACCCCCGGGAAGGTCCCTCTTTCCGAAAGCCTGGGTGACCTAGATCAGTGGTCGGCAAACTGCGGCTCACGAGCCACGTGCGGCTCTTTGGCCCCTTGAATGTGGCCACGAAGTTTCAATCGCACTGTACGTGCGAGCCCGCACGTGGTATTTTGTGGAAGAGCCACACTCAAGGGGCCACAGTTTGCCAACCACTGACCTAGATAACTGACCATCTGAGAGACCCTGCTTCTCCCTTCTTGCGTCCTGATTCCCACTCTCATGTTTCAAATTAGCCAATAAAGAGGGAACCCACCAAACCCTAGACGCCCACCACGACGGTGACCAAGACAGAGCACCAGGCCCTCGTGCTTTCCTCTCTCTTGTGACCTGTGAGTATAAATCCTGCTCCTTAAAGTTCTCTGATGGTTTTGCTGAAATGCGTCCCATGATCTTAAGCAACACAGGGTGGTCCAGCCAGAACACTGCCCAGGTGGAGGAATTGGTGGGGTTTATACTGAGAAATAAGGCTGGGTGAGCGCCTCAGGCATTCCTAGTGAGAGTATCACTATCCACAGGCTGGGCCCACACAACAGCGTGTGTGTGTGTGTGTGTGTGTGTGTGTGTGTGTACACATTAAGTGTATATAATGCATACATATTATATATATAACACTAGAGGGGCCCGGTGCACAAATTCGTGCACAGGGGTGGGGAGGAGGGACCGCAGGAGGTTGGCAGCAGGCTCCAAGGAGGGAGCCAGCCCTCAGCCCCCCTGAGAAAGGGGCTGCCACCCACCCCCCAGTTCCTCATCCCAGCCCAGGGCCCAAAGATCCCGGCAGGGTCGGGAGAGGAGGCAATAGATGCTGGATGCCGACGCCTACCCTGCCCCGCCACCGGACGGTTCCGGCCTCCTGCCTCCCCTCTCCTCCTTCCCTGGCTGCCACCACTGTGGGTGAATGGCCCCCAGGGAAGGGAGAGGACAGATGGGAGCAAGACAAATCCTTGTGTCAAGGGCCGACTTTCAATAGATCACAGCAATGGATCTGCTCTGCTACGTACAAAACCCCAACCCAGAAGCAGGTGGTCCGGATGGTTTAGCACCAGGGGCCAATGCTGATGGGGGCCAGCCAGAGGTGGGAGAGGGGGGAGGGGCCATGGGCTACTGGCCTGCCACAGGAGGTTGGCTGTGGGAGTGCACTGACCACCAGGGGGCAGCTCCTGCATTGAGCGTCTGCCCCCTGGTGGTCAGTGTGCATCACGGCGACTGGTGGACCAGCTGTTCCGGTCATAATGGTTGCTTAGGCTTTTATATATAGAGAGAGATTATAACATATATATTAAGTTCATGGCTGTTTTCTAATCAAACACACTCGTTTAACCCTCCTGGAACCCTGAGTGCCTCAATAGCCCCACCTTCTCTCGGATACAGCTCATCTTACAGGGAACTCAAGCATGACAAAAGCAGAGAATTTTCTGGCAAGAGTCAGACAAAGTGACAGGTGGGACTCAGAGAACCCAGCCTCTGGACTGTGGTCCTCCTGGGGACGTGCCCCACTCAGGAGACCCCAGGCTCACCTGTCCTGAGACCGAAGTGGTCCCTGGGCTCTGTTCTCCTTGGACCTTCACCAGGGCTTGGGGTCGGAGGGCCAGGTCTCTTGCTGCTGGGAAGAGGGTCCCTCTCTGCATCACAAAGCTGGTATCAGGGTAGGGGCCTCAGCCTGGGGCATAGCTTCCAGTCTCCCTCTCCCCCACAAGCTTACCCTGCAGCAGTGGCTGCCAGAGCTCAGGCTCCAGCCTTGGGTCTTCCCCTTCTGAGCTGCTGAGGCTGGAGCTGGAGCTGGAGCCAGTGACGGTGCCAGGGCCAGGGCTGGGGCTCGGGCTGGGGCCGGGAAGGGCCAAGCATGTGAAGCGCAGGGGCCTCCCAGGCAAGATCCCCTTCAGAGAGTTCTCCAGGCAGTGAAGCGGGGAGGGCGTAGTGGCTGTCCCTGGGCAAATGACAGAAGAACCTTCTGTCCATCAGCTTGATAGGTAGGAGGGCCCTCTGCCTGAATGAACAGGCACACAGCCCAGTCACCGGCCCCAGACGAGCTCCGGTGGACCTGAACATCCTCTCTGCCATGACGGTGGAGAGAAGTGAAGCCAGAGCCTGGCTAGGCCCCCAAACCCTGTGGAAATCCAGTTGGGGAACTTTCTGGAAGACTCAAGTTACTGAAAGCCACTAGTAGTCGGTTCCAGCCAGGCCCTGGGTCCTCCTACTCCGCTCCCTCAGGACCAGTGTCCAACAGCAAAGACTCAGTTAAGCCCACAGGAAGCCCCCAAAACCAGCTCTTGCCTGGTGGGAGTGCTAGAAACACCATATTTACTCAAACAAGTCAGAGCCTACCAGCACTTCGGCAGGTCAAGGACAGAATTCTGCTGCAAGTTAAACTCAGTGGCCACAGCAGCAGAGGGAGCCCCTGCACTCACTCGCGTGCTCAGCTGGCAGCCTGGGGAATGAACGGGTGTGGACAGGGAAGGAAGAGGAACAGAGAGGGAAGGGAAATCTACTCCCTCCTCAAAGACTCTGTTTGGAGCGAAAACATCCCAGGAAGTGCTGAGGGCAGATGTCAGCTCACCGTCCTGGAGCCACCTCCATGGTCCTGGCCTGGTGGCCACGTGGTCTTTGAGCCCTCGCTGGCAGCAGGCGGGGACACTGCTAGAGGTGAGTGCCTGTGGGCTGGCTGGCTGCAGGCTCCTGGTGGGCACGTCCCCCCTGAGATGGACTGGTTCACACACCTCTCTCCTCAGTCCTGTTTTAATGAGAGGCCCAAAGGCCTGTCAGCCCCAGGGCTCTGTGTTGGCACCAAGGAAAAAAGTTAGTGGACAGAAAACTCTGTCATCGTTGTATTCTCGGCCACACGTGTTCCAGGTGTGGAACTCACACCAGCCCTGCAGATGTTCCCAGGGGCGCCTAAATCCTCTGGGATCTCTTCAGACCCAGCTACCTGCACTCCTGGGAGCCCCACAGCCCAGTAACTATGCCAGACCCAAGCACATGGGGCCAGGACAGCCACAGTCGAAAGACGCTCCTCCACGGCCAAGGCCAGGCTCAGGCCTGAACTCAGCAGCAGAGAGCCCTGCCCCGACTGCACCCGCCATGCAGAGGCCGGCAGTGCTCTCTGGCTTTCTGGCCTCACACTAGCCTCTGCCCAGGTCTTTTCCAGAGAGTCTTTTCTTTTTTAAAAAATATTTTTATTGACTTCAGAAAGGAAGGGAGAGGGATAGAGAGATGGAAACATCAATGATGAGACTCATTGATTGTCTGCCTCCTGCATGCCCCTTGCTGGAGATCAAGCCTGCAACCTAGGTATGTGCCCTTGACCGAGATCAAACCCAGGACCCTTCAGTCCGTAGGCTGTTGCTTTATCCACTGAGCCAAACTGGCTAGGGCCAGAGTGTCTTTTCATCTCAGGGGTGGATGTGGCCCTTTTCCTACTCCTAGACCCCCGGCAACCATGCTTTACCTTCCTTGTCTGCCATCCAGTTCTTGGGCTCCACTCTCTGTGGTTCTCTGTCCCCTGCCGAGGACCAGGACCAGGTAGGCTGTGACCTGGGCACAGATATCTCTCTGAGACAATTCTCCAGGCCCTGGAGTGGGGCACTACGGACTGGAATTCCTATGAAAACCCAACATTTATAGTGTCAGACAGTCAGAGCTCAGTCTCTGCAAACCCCAGGGACCTTGCCTGCACCGTGTCCAGGGCAGCTGGGCCCAGGGGAGGAGGCACAGAGCACTGGACCTGTCATGGCAGTGCAAGGTACCTGAACTCGAGACCTGGCCCCAAGCATGTGTCAGTCCAGGCTCTGAGTGGCCCTGCTCAAGCTGGACCAACATGTCTTGGCCGTCTATTTAGAAGTCAGGTCAGTGGGCTGTGATAAGGGCACCCCAGGTCTGCTGCCAGCACGGGGACCTAAGATATGCTGCACACCACAGTGGGCTGGGACGCCTCCCACCCTTTCCCAGGGCTGATCCGAGCCTTAGGCTGGCCAGCTCACCTTTTTCAGGCCTACGTCCCTGGCTGCCCTCAGAGATCTGGAAATCCAGGTCCCCATCAGTACTGCTGGATGAGGAGAAGCTGGTGGGGGTGCTGTGGGGACCTGGGGCGAGGGCAGGGCCATCTCTGACAAAGCCTTGCAGACCCAGAGCCGGAAGAGGCCCCACAGTCAGTCCTGCAGGAAACAACACAGCTGGCATCATGGCTAAACCACTAACGAAGAGGTCCCTGGGCCCCGAGCTGTGGGAAGATGCCCAGGAGCCCTGCCCCAAGGATCTTCCACTGGGGTCTCTCTTTGGTTAGAGAGCTCACAGCACTGATTAAAATACCACAGCATGTTAACCCACATGACCCCAGCCATTGGTCTCAGGGGGCTAGAGTCAGAGCTCTTAGAGAAGGCAGTGGGCAGGAAGTTTAACTGACTTCCACCCAATTCAGGAGCTGTTTGAGGGCAGGCATGAAAGAGACTGGGGGTGGGAGGGAGGGGAGAAGGGCTTGCACTTTACGAGACCCAGAGAGGAGGACATAACAGTGTCCTCAGCAACCCCCCCACCCCACCCCTGTGCTATGCAGGGACAAACGCCATCCCCAGGGCATGGCCAAGTCTACCTTGACTGTGTGATCCTCGGGGGTTCAGCTCAGGCCTCTGAGACCCGCGGTCTCCTGGATGGGAGCTCTGGAACCAAGAGGTGGCCGCCGGCGGCTGGGGAGGTAACGACCCACTCAGGGGAATGCCCTTCAGACAGGCCTCCAGGGCTTCCAGAGGTGAGCTCGAGGCACTGCTGGCTGGGACAGGGGAGATGGCCCTATCACCATCTCTGGCAGGTCCCCTGGCCTGGCCCCAGGCTGGCTGCCCCATCCACCTTCTGCTGGGGTGAGAAGTCCTGCACCAGGTATGGGAGCCTGCCAGGCAGGACACCCTCCTATGGGGGACTTAGATCTGCTCTGTTCATATGGGGGATGACACAGACTGTCCCCTAGGCTCTGGGGCAGGTGGTAGACCCACATGTATGAGTAGCCAGCTCCCTGACAGTCGGGAAATCTCTGCAAGTGAAGGTCCTTATAAGGGAGGGCTCCTGGGCAAGGCTGGATTACGGAGGGAGTGGATTAAAAGAGGGCATTAGTTGCTTGAGGACAGTGGGCTCTTCCCCTGTGGACGGGCATGACTTTATTGGGGGCTGAGAACCCCATCAGGACGCAAGCAAATGACCCAGGCCTCACCTTGCGCTGTGGGGCCCCATCTGAGCACTTGGTCCCCACTGGTGTCTCCGTCACCCCCGGGGCTGCTGGTGGCAGAGGGTCTGTGGGTCCGCTTGCGGAGCTGACAGGATGCAGGCACTGGGGGGCTCTGGGCCCAGCAATCCTCCATCTTCACAGAGAGCACCCGGCCAGCGCCAGCGCCAGAGCAGGAAGGACGGGTCTGGAGGGATCCGGGCCCTGTGGGAAGCCCTCCATGAGGCCCTCATGGGCTAGGACAGGGCTTCCGAGTCTCCCCTCGGAGGCAGTCACACTCAGTCACCAGCACATGGACCAACTCACACTTCCTGTCCTGCCACCAGCCTCCCCTCACCCCCCCGGGCCCCTCAGAGGGGCACCTCCAGAGGTTTCCAGAGGAGCCAGGTCAGTCCTCCCAGGAAGCACCTATCAGGTCTTTCCTCCAAGGCCAGCACACCTGTCTCAATTAGACTTTCTCAACGTCCTGAGCAGCTGCGGAGCACAGGAGAGCTGAGAGTGTGGAAATACTATCCCAGCCTAGTAGGACATGATGAGAACCCCCACATCCAAATTATGCCCCAAATGTCTACTGGGCTGAGCTCTGTTCTCAGTTCTCCTTCCCCTACACCAGTGGTCGGCAAACTCATTAGTCAACAGAGCCAAATATCAACAGTACAACAATTGAAATTTCTTTTGAGAACCAAATTTTTTAAACTTAAACTATATAGGGAGGTACATTGCTATTAACTTAATTAGGGTACTCCTAAGGCTTAGGAAGAGCCACACTCAAGGGGCCAAAGAGCCGCATGTGGCTCACGAGCCGCAGTTGGCCGACCACTGCCCTACACCATCCCTTCCTTCCTTCTGGAATTCCTGACTCCTACTCTAAGAGCTGATCTGGACTGATGAAGCACCTCCTGCGTGACCAGCTCCATTCACGGTGACAATCCCCAACATCTGGCCACTCCAACCAACACACAGAAATGTGGCCTGAGTGTCTCACTGTGACGGTCACCACGGCCCTGCCTAGAGCAGAGGAAGGAATGGATGACGTCCAGGCCCTCGCAGTGCGGCCAGTGCCTTTACCTCCAGAATTCCTTCTCCAGGCCCCCGGGTCCTCCTGCAGCCGGGCTTCCCCCGCTCCTGAAGGGCTGGGGTGCGTGTCCTGGGCCACTGGGATCTCCTTCAGACAGTTCAGCAGCCCCTGGAGGGGACAATCCCCAGACACTGCCTCTGTCTTCACTACAGGAAAAAGCAACACATTTCCACCCTGAGCCCAGTGTCCTCAGTCTTTGTGCAAACAACAGGTGGACAATCCAGGTAGGCAGGTAAAAGAGCTCAGGGCCAGAAATCTGGAGGTGAGGGTCATCTGTAACTCATTCAGTTTTGCACAGGCCACTGTCGTCTTGGTGGCAGGTTTAAAATCTCTGTCTCCATACCTCCCAGAACTGGACAGAGAAGAGAAGGGACGATAAAGGCAGAGCACACGGTGTGACTCTGAACACAAATGAAGGAATGGGCTGATGGGTCGCTGCTTGTAGACAGTTCTCCTGGCCCTGAACAGGACTTATATTGAGGAGGCCAAGCCTTTTACACGCACGCACGCACACGCACATTACTGTACTTAAGCCTCACACAGCCCTCTTAGGTGGAAACAATGACCCTCTTTAACATGGCGAAACTGAGGCTCAAGGCTTCAGGAGTCTTGAGTCTGCACAGTTAACAGATGTCAGACTCCAGGACAGGCATTCCAGCCCCATCATACTGCCCTGATCGCCCAATTCCACGGTAAGTGTCGAACTCACTCAGCACCTCCTCCTCTGACATCCCACAAACGGGCGCGTAAAGAACACAAAAGGATCCAGGGTCTGCTTTGAGTTTCCTTCTACCAGCTGCCTACATGCTATTCTAAGAAAGCCACCTGGCTCCAGAAATATGACCCTGATGATATGCAGCAGCCAAGTCGAGAATGATCCTTCAGGAAGACACTCGATTTAAAGGGAAATAGCTCTAGAAAGCCAATTCGAGTTTTAGGGACTTCAGAAATCTTGGCCTGAGACAGGTCCATAGGACTCACCTCCCCAGGGTGGGCTCCCAGGTCCCAGCTCCACCCGGGTTAGCCGTGACATGCCCAGGCCTGGGACAGGAGGCGGTAAGCTCGAGGACGCCTCAGGGTGCTGGGGCCCAGGCACAAGGATTTCCTTCAGGCAGTTGATGAGACCTTGCAAGGGGCTGCTGCCAGGAGAGGTTCCTGTGGGACCTGAAAGATCGGCCAAGGTCAGTGCAGCCCTGATGGTGGCAGCTGTGAGATGACAGGGCATCTGAGATCTCCCACCTGTAAGAATGGGAGGGCCCCTGCTCTGTTGGGTTGTCTAGAGGCTGAGATGGGAGAGAACATGCCTCCATTTTCCTATCCCACTCAGCTCCAGGAAAGACCCACTCTCAGGAAAGCCAGCCTCTCACCTGCTCCTGAAGTCCCTCTCTGCTGTTTTCTGTGGCTCTTCCTTCTGCCGGGGCTACAGGTGAGAGGACTGCACTTCCCGTCTGGGGCTCCAGGGCCTTCCTTCTCCGTAGGCTCCTGTGTGTCTGCAGTTTCTGTAGCAAGAGAGACAGGAAGGCCATTCCAGCCCTGGCTCCTGACCCCAGGGAATTGCCCAGATCTGGTGCCCACAGAGGGAGAGGCCTCTCCAGCCCCCAAATTCCCAGGAGACAACCTGAACTACTCGTAGAGCCAGCTCCTGCAAGGCTTGCTTCCTCCTGGTATAATTGTAAATACCAAGACTGTTCACTCCAAATGCCTGGGACCCTCCCCCAACTCCAGCCTCTGACTTTGGCTCAGCAAGTGACACCAGCAATCTCAACATACAGGCCCTCATCTGCACTCATGTTTGTCAAATGTGGAGTCTTGGAAACCCCAGAGCAAATCTACCAGGCGACACTTGAAGCCACAGGCCCAATGGGGTATGTTTTCCAGGAGTGCCAATTTTATTCCATATTAATTTAAAATATTTTTAATAAAACAGATATTCAGACAAATGCAAAAATTTAAAAAAATAAAGTGAGATCCCCCAGAGAAATTCTGATAACTACCCTTGCCCTCTTCTGCTTTTAGGGTTGCCTTAATGAGGTCTGAGAATCAGATCAGGTGTGCACAGGTATGTTACCTGCTGATAGGCTTGTATGTCAGCAGCGGCCCCCACTTATGTGCATGAGCAGCGTGAGCACACAGTACTCCGTGAGCAGGGCTGGGTGACAGGCCACCCGGGCACTGAGCACCACACCTCCTCTTTGGTTCACAGACAGAGGCTGAGCACTTGTCCTGCTCTCCAGGGAGCTTGTCCCCATTTAGCAACAAGGGAAACCAAGTCTTAGAGAAATGAATAGGCCAGTGATGGTGAACCTTTTGAGCTCTGTGTGTCAGCATTTTGAAAAACCCTAACTTAACTCTGGTGCTGTGTCACATATAGAAATTTTTTGATATTTGCAACCATAGTAAAACAAAGACATATTTTTGATATTTATTTTATATATTTAAATGCCATTTAACAAAGAAAAATCAACCAAAAAAATGAGTTCACGTGTCACCTCTGACACACGTGTCATAGGTTTGCCATCACTGGAATAGGGCATGGGGTCCGGTTCTCCCAAATCCAGAGTTGGAACCTGCCCCCACTGGGTCACACTCACTGATGGGGAGGGGGCTTCCCTGCCTCCTGGCTCCGGGTGAACTGCTGGACGATGAGCTACCGCTGGGCTGGTGGACGGGCGTGTCTGGAAGGCAGTTGAGCAGGCCTTCGAGAGGGCAAGTTGCCACCGTCACAGCTGCTGTCGGGAGGAGAGAGAGGACCCTGGAAGCTGAGATTTATGCCCAGCAGGTAAAGTGCTCCATTCCAGCCCTTCCTTGCCATATCCCACTAACAGGACATCAGTAAGCTCCGCCTTGTCACTCCTGAGCTCTAAATGTCGACTCACAGTCACAGAGTTGTTCTGATTAGATCCCTCCCACCCCCACTTTCTATTTCCGTTACTATCAACAGAGCAGACTCAAAGGAACCCTATAGGCTGGGGCTGATGGGGAAAGACCCCCTGAGGAGGTGAGGCCTGAGCTGAGAAGGGCCAGTGAGAAGGAGAGGCTGATGAGGTGGGAAGAGCACAGGCTGGGAGGGGGATCTTTGTCCCCACTGGTCATTCAAACAAGGCACAGCTTAGCCTTCCTCACCTTAGAACAGGGACTGGCTTCACCTGCCACGCAGGGCACAACGTGACGTAGCCACAGGATGTGGATGAAGCCATGTAGAAACCACTGTGAGAAAACTCAGAGGCTGCTGTTTCATCAGCTATCCGTGTCTGAGGCAGGCACGCTGCCAGGGCATTCATGAAATGGAAAGACTCCACCTAGGGTCTGGCAGCAGCTAGGCAGGCACACAGCACACACATGGCACTGCTCACAGCTTAAACTTCACCTTGTGGAGTGCAAAGGCTGCCCCGCTTTCCGACTTACCTTCGGGGTTCGCCTGTTCCCCATCCAGGCCGGCTCTCCCGCTCTCAGGGCCGATTTCCCCAAACAGGAACCCCGGAATCTCCTTCACCAGCTGCACCAGGGCGGTGAGGTGCAGGCTGTGCTGGGGTGCTCCTCCTGCTGGAGAGGCCACAGTGAATCCCCACTCCCTACGTCAGCTCAGCACTCACACTTCTGTATGCGTTTCATGTGGTCCCGCAACCACATAAGGAGCGGCAACGGAGAGATCAATGGCTATGAGATAAAGAGGACCAGGGCTCAGGCCTGGTGACCTGCCCACGGGCACAGCCAGGACTGGGAGCTGGGACCCCGGGTAACTGGCCTCTTCTATATGCCGTCTTCATTACCTATTACTCCTCTGAGGGGAACACCAAAGCTTGCATCCCCATTCCCTCTCACCATTGGAGCCCTCTGCCTTTCCTGGCACTGCCCCCCGCCCTAAATCTCCCGGCCTTGCCCAGGTTGAGCTCTGGGTGCCAGCCCTGTGGCAGCACCTTCGGGAACTTTAGGTGGGCTCTGCATGGGTGGTGGCAGGAAGGGAGCCCACAGAGGTGATGCACTCCAAGGGTGACCCCAGGTTTTCTCTGAGCAGGTCATTCACTGGGCAAGTGTACCAAGCTCCCAGCCCAAAGGGATGAGGGGTGAAAGGTCAAGGTGGGGTTAGGGTCAGGAGCTTGGTGGGGTGGAGAGGACTGATGTCACAGTGTCCCATGTGAAGTGGAGCTGGGAGCTAAGGACCACATGGTGGGAGGGAAAAGAGTGAGTCCACTCGGGTCCAGGCTTCCCAGGGGGACCAGGATACCCAAAGGGGCCTTGCCATCTACCAAGGTTACTCACCTACTGCACCTCCCTTAGGAGGCTCCTGTTCCTCGCCAGCTTTGCTCCTGCTCATGGCTCCTCCAGGCTCCGCAGGAGACAGGAAGGCAGAGAGGGGGAGCAGGTCAGCTGTCCCTGAGAAAGAAGAGGGACAGTTCTCCTGGAATGGAAGCTTGCCTCCACCCCCTAAGCCCAAGCATGCAGGCGGCCCTGATGCCCGTACATCCATGCATCTGTTGACCCATGTGTTCATGTGACCACCAAACCCCAAGAACCAAAGAGTGTTAGGACCCATGAAACCACCTTGCTCAGTGTTTTGCCAGCTTTTTAGCACCCCCATCAAAGCAGACCCGAACCCTAGTGCAGTCCACAGAAGCAACAATGGTGTAAAACATCAGTGAGGCCCCCCCAGCTCAGCTGAGGCTCTCAGAACACCACCTCCAGCAGTGTTTCTTTTGTAAAGCAAGATTAAGGCCTCGGCCTGGGGTGCTGGATCTAGCCCCCCTTCCACTTTCAGCTCAGGCTCTTGCTACACCTCCCCAGAAAGGCCCCAGGGCACGGCCGGCTTACCCAGGGAGACCAGCGCCTGGTAGTTCTCCTGCATCACATCCCTGTAGAGTTCCCTCTGCCTCTCCCCGAGGAGCTGCCACTCCTCCTCAGAGAACCGCACGGCCAGGTCCTGGAAGGCGATGGGCACCTGCGGGCACAATCTCGGGGGAGTGGGCTGGTTCCATCCCATCAAGGTCAGATGCACACAAAAGAGTGGGGAGCAGCAAGCGTGTGGTGGGCCTCTGACACACGGGAGCAGGCAAAGGAGCAACAGCAATCAGATGGGAGTCGACTGTGTCCCCAAAATGCTATGCTGTGAATGTGGCCTTATTTGGGAAAAGGGTCATTACGGATGTAATTAGTTAAAATAAGGTCATAATGGAGTAAGTTAGGACCTAAACCCAGTATGACTGGCGTCCTTATAAGAAGAGAGATACAAGAGAAGGCCATGTGACGACAGAGGCAGAGATTGGATTGATGCAACCACAAGCCAAGGAACTCTTGGGGCTACCAGAAGCTGGGCAACTGAACCCTAAAAAGCAAACCACGGATTAGGGGAAACTACTATATATTAATGCGGACCAGTAGTTTTATTGCTAGTTTTACCCAGTGGCCAAAGAAGTTTCTATTGAATGAGTACAAAAAACGTTTTACATAAATGTTAAAGGCACGCTTTAAAATTAAATATCCATTGCAGTTTGAAGTTATTTATTTTTTTTTTTAAATATATTTTATTGATTTTTTACAGAGAGGAAGGGAGAGAGATAGAGTTAGAAACATCAATGAGAGAGAAACATCGATCAGCTGCCTCCTGCACACCTCCTACTGGGGATGTGCCCGCAACCCAGGTACATGCCCTTGACCGGAATCGAACCCGGGACCTTTCAGTCCGCAGGCCGACGCTCTATCCACTGAGCCAAACCGGTTTCGGCCAGTTTGAAGTTATTTATTACATGTTCTTAAAAGCTAATATCTGCCCTAACCGGTTTGGCTCAGTGGATAGAGCGTCGGCCTGCGGACTGAAGGGTCCCAGGTTTGATTCCGGTCAAGGGCATGTACCTTGGTTGCAGGCACATCCCCATTAGGGGGTGTGCAGGAGGCAGCTGATCGATGATTACTCTCATCGATGTTTCTAACTCTCTATCCCTCTCCCTTCCTCTCTGTAAAAAATCAATAAAATATATTTTAAAAAAAAGCTAATATCTTTTTAAAGTATGATACTTTGCAAAACACTGTGTAATATGAAGTGAGAATTCTCCTGATTCGTCCGCAATGTGTTGAGGAACTGGCCTAGTCTAATTTATCTATCTGTCCTCTGTGAGTTTGGTTAGTAAAAGTCAATTCCCTGAGAACCATAACCTAGGGGTGTAATGATCAACATCAGGCTCTGCCCCTGCAAAACAAGAGTTCCACCCAGACACACCGTCCAGAGGCCAGTAAGAAGAATCAAATCAGGATGGCCTTGGATGTTCATTTCTTCTCCAACTTCTGGTAGCTCAACACAGAGCTGACTCGGCAGGTCCGAGTTAGATCCGGGGAAGAACATGCTGATAGTATGGACATACCAAGTTATGGAGGGTCCACCTTTCTAACAAGGCCACTCCCGGGACCAGGGATATTGGCTGACCCCTGCCCGGGTTCCTCTCTAGGTAACTCATGCCATGCTGTGAACAGCGGCAGCCTGGACACCTCCTATCTGATGACAAGAGCTTGGGATTGTGGGCATGTACGCCTCCCCCACACCCAATTCCATGTACCAGGTGCTCCAGCCACCCAGCCAGCCTCTCTACTCCATCGGCCTCTCTCCTCTGCCCTCTCTAACTTTAACACCCACACACTAAAGGCACCTGCTGGCTGCTGAGTGACACATGTCACACAGAGGCTCTGCTCTCGAGGGGCTCACAGATCAGCGGAGGCATGATCCTTACATGTTTCGGAGCATTTCAGATCTCCTGCTTGATACAAAACAGCCCTATGCTGGTGACACACTTATCCTGTGTGAGGGGCAGAGGTTCCAAAGTGAGGAGGAGTGAAGCAGCATGCAGAGTGGATAGACAGCCTCAGGCCTAGGGCTCAGGCCTTTGGACTGAAATTTTGGTGTCCCTTCCCTGTGCTTGACTGTGACTACATCCTATATAGTAAAAGCGTAGCATGCAAATTGTCCCCTCGACCAGGAGTTCAACCAGGGGGTGGGGCTGGCCGGGGAAAGGGAGGGAGGCCCCAGGCAGCAGCGGCAGGAGGCCCTGGCCGGCAGCGGTGGTAGTGGTGGTGGTGGTGGTGGTGGTGGTGTGGCTGGCAGCCCCTAGGGCAGTGATGGCAAACCTTTTGAGTACGGCGTGTCAGCATTTTGAAAAACCCCAACTTAACTCTGGTGCCGTGTCACATATAGAAATTTTTTGATATTTGCAACCATAGTAAAACAAAGACTTATATTTTTGATATTTATTTTAAATATTTAAATGCCATTTAACAAAGAAAAATCAACCAAAAAAATGAGTTTGCATGTCGCCTCTGACACGCGTGTCATAGGTTCGCCATCACTGCCCTAGGGACCTTTCAGTGCATGAAGTTCATGCACTGGGCCTCTAGTCCAATAATAATAAGATCCATAAACCTTAAGAAACTAAGCATCCAGAATCCAATTTTTTAAATTACTATTACCCAGTAAAGTCTGTAATGCTAGACATGGGGGTATCTGTATCAGACAGTCCCATTCCCAGTAACCTCGTAATAAAAGCTGAACATTGAAACAGATTTGTTCAAGTCAATGATGGGGAAAGGGTACAAGCCCTGACTACAACAAATGCTCCTGTGCCACTGCTAAATGGGATGGCCCAGCTGGCGCGGGAAACGGGGCATAAGGCCCCAGCAGAGCCAAACGGTAGTTCTGCCAGAGAGCTAGTTCAAGCCAGCAGACAGCATCTGTTTAGTAAACCAGGAGGAAAATACTCTGTATCCTCAGCTTCTCCCATCAGAAGCTCTTACAACATAACAACTGACCAAACAAAAGGGCTTTGAGGTTCAAAGGATGTGCTTCACAGCTTCCTTTTAATCGGGGCTGATTTCCCAACTCATCCTAGGTCTACTAAATCATGATTTGGTGCTTTCAGGGTTCAGACATCAACATTTTCAAATTTCCCAGGGGATTCTGACATGCAGTCCAGCCACAGACTGGAGACTGGATGGAACCTGCCTGGTCCCCAGAATATGAAACTCTCCTGGTAAACAGGCCCCTCGGCCTCTCCCTTCTACCCAGGCACCAGCTGTCCAAGGTAGCACGTTTGTGAACTAGAAATCACAGACAACTGCTGTGGACCTTTAAGGAGCAGTGAACATTTCATGCCAATTTCCACCCAAAACTGGGTGGCTCATCAATTTCTACTTCAGTGCCTTCAGTAACGGGTGTCTATCACACTCCCAACAGCTGGTCCTACTGCTGGCCTCATCTGGCAGTTAAGAAGTTCTAGATATAAACAGGGTAGAGCATGGGGGTTAGGGCTTGACCTCAGGAACCCGGCTGCTGGCATTCCAATCCCTGCTTTGCTTCATATTAACTATGCCACCTCGCCAAGTTCATCTATGAGACTGGGATCATAACGACCTACGTTGTAGGCATGCTGTGAAGACTAAATAGATTGATACAGGAAAAGTGCCCAGAACAAATGCTGGAACGTTCAAGTGCTATGAGTAGTGTTACTGCAGCCAAATCTGCCTGCATAACACCCACCTGCAGGTCACAACCTGCCATCTCCAGCTACACAGAATGAACGGACTCTTCCACACACTCCAATGCCTGTTTATCTCCCGGCTGATATGCCCAGCTCTTCTAGACACCTGGAGGATACGGTTCCCAGGCCTTTCACCACCCAGCCTCAAAACAAACTCTTCTATGACTAAGTTCTTACAAAATAGGAATGAAACTGACTGTGGCCAGGGTAGGCAGTCCCATCAGTGGCTTCCCCCTGCCCAAAAAAGCAGAGGAAGAGTGAGGAGTGTGTGTGTGTGTGTGTGTGTGTGTGTGTGTGTAGGGAGTGAGCAAGAATGAGTGTGAAAATGTGCAGGCCACAAATACTCACCTTCAGGAGAGGGAAACCCACCTCTGGCTTACAATCTGGACCCACCACCCTCCTCGGGTCCTACATCATCCCTTTTGTGGCTCTCAGACCTCCACCCTCCCTCAGCCAATGGGAGAAAAGCTTTCCTGGCTAACCCAGGGTTGCTGTAACTAAGCAGCCTACTGGCTCACTGCTGCCATGCTGGTCCTCCTGAAACACTCCCTCCATGGTGTTACTAGCCCAGCATGAAAACGCAGGGTTAATACCCATCGGACTCATCCATGTTTCACTGTCCTTCTCAACCTGACCCATTCTCCCAGCATGCCTCAGGCTTGGGCTCCCAGATCTGACCCTGCACCCTGCTGCCCCTCACCTGTAGGCTGGGCTCACAGGTTGGGGATTGGCACTGGACAGGAAGACAGAAGGCCCACCTGTTCCTCCCCAAGGCCACTTCTGGCCGCCATCTCCATAAAGCTACACAGTGTAAGCACACACACATCCCAGAACATCAGGTCTGAAAGAGCAGTGGTCCAACCCCTCATTTTATAGAAGAGGGAAACTCTCGAATGAGGAGGCCCGAGAATGGGGCCAGGGGGCATATCTGAGCAAGAGTGCTATTAACCAGACAGCCAGAACTGGCAAGAGAGGCTGCCCCTGCTCCCACACCTCCAACAGGCCTGGCTGATCCTTCCTACCAAGAGCCAGTGGGGCATCGATGACACCGAGGTCCTGGCACAGTGACTGCTCTGCCTGGACACAGCCTGCTCCAGACCCAATCCCCACCCCACGCCAACAATGGAGTCTGCAGTTGCTTGAGACTGGCCCAGGCTCATGAGCCATCCCAATTACAGACCTGGCGCCCAGAGGCCCCTAAGAACGTGTGGCGACTCCCCATCGGGATCACGTTTTCCAAGTTCCTGCACACACTGTCCGAACTGTACCTGGGCTCTCTCCCGGATCGGCGCTCCGCACCTTACCGAGAGGATAAACCCTGGGAGTGGTGGGCAGGGACCTAGTTTCAGGTCTCCCCGCCCCACCCCAGGGCAGATGGGGGGGTGGGAGAGGTGTGTGTCCAACATCCTACCAAGAATAAAAGTATCAGATGTATTCATTCCCCTGAGGCCTTCATGCCTACCGCTCCCGGGATAACGTAATTCATTAAAACTAGCCAAGCGAGGGAGAGCGATGGTGAACGCAAAGGGCCGACTTTGCAAAAGGGGAGAGAAGCCCTGTATACTGAAGGCGGGCGCGGGTTGGGGTGGCCCGAGGAGGGATACGGCGCACGCAACCTGCGCACCTGGCCCGCGCGGCCCGCACAGCCCGATCCCCAAGTTGGAGGGTCCCGGGGTCTCCCCCCGCCCCCGGGCCCGCCCTGCCCCGCCAGCCAACCCGCTCAGGCGTGCGTCAGTCCGTCCGTCCGTCCGTCCGTCCTCCCCGCGGGGTCCCCGCGCGCCTTACCTGGTGCGCCATCCCGGCCGCAGCCTCCGCTCCAGCTTCCGGCCGCGGTCTCCGGCGCCCGCTCCCCCGCCCGCAGGTTGCGGCGCGACTCTCTGCGACACCGGCGGCCGCGGTCCAGGGGTCGGCGCGGGAGAAGGCGGGACCGGGGGCGCAGACCCGAAGGAGGGGCGCGAGAGGGCGCGCCCGGCCGGCCCCAAGCCTCGCTTCCTGGGAGGGGTGGTCCCGCTTCCGCCCGGAGACCCCGGCCTCGGCGCTTGCGGGGCGCAGGCGCGAACTACACTTCCCAGAGGGCGCCGCGGCCCGGGCGGCCTGGTTGAACCCCTCGCCGCCGCAACCCGGACCCCGCGAAGCTGCCAGGAGGGGCTGGACGCTGGGACCCGCCTGGTGGCCAGTTTATGGTGGGCTTGCCCGCGTGTACGCATCCGTCCGTCCATCCACCCGTCCGTCCATCCATCCATCCATCCATCCATTCTTGCATCCAACATTTACTGAGCGCATCCTCTGTGCCAGGTGAGGACGCTCGGATGAAACGTGACCCGCCTCTGCCAGAGGGCCCGTCTCTTACACCGACCTTGGCCGAGGCCCCCCGGGGCGGGGAGGGGGGAGAGCGCGTCCTTCAGGGGTGGAGAGGGGCCGCAGGCTGCGGTCGTAAGTGGGCCGGAGTGGCTGCCAGACTTTGGCGCATCCTCACCCGTCGCCCGGCTCCCTCGCTCATCACAGCTTTGGCCGCGCGTCATTGCGCCTTGGGTGACTGTTTTCTGCACAGGACTGAGTGAGGGAGATGGATTGGAGACAGTGGTATCCTTGAGCTGGCTTGCACCGGAGAGTCACTTGGGCGCATATCTTCCCAACTCCATGTTCAGTGACTTCATGGTTTGTAGCTTAAAATTGGCCGTGGTGGGATTATTTACACCGTGAAATTGGGAAACATTAAGCATCAGCAATGCCCGTTCCCCAAGAGCTGGTTGTTAAACATTTACCAGCACACTACTGATTTGGGGCAATGAAAACATGTAGAAATGGAGATAAAATAGCAATTTCACAAACAGTTTTTAAAACAACAACAACTTCATTTTAACCTTGGGGGGGAAAAATATAGAAAAAGTGAACCTGCCCTGGCCGGTTTGGCTCAGTGGATAGAGCGCAGCCTACAGACCGAAGAGTCCGGTTCTATTCCAGTCAAGGGCATGTACCTCGGTTGCAGGCTCCTCCCCAGCCCCAGCCCTGGTCAGGGCTCCTGCAGGACAACCAATCCACATTGATATTTCTCTTTGTCTTTCCCTCTTTCTTCCACACTTTAAAAAATCAATGGAAAAATATCCTCGGGTGAGGATTAAAAACAAAAAAGAAGAAAAAGTGAACCTAAACTAGTCTATGAAGAACAAGAACTGTGATAAGTGAAATAAAAAGTCAGAGTTGGAGCAGCCTATCATTTTTGGGCTGTGGTGTTCAGTGACAGGGTTTTAAGTCACCCCTGACTTTTTTCCAGATTTGAGAGGGCTCAGTATCCTAAGCCTGGACTTAGGGAAAGACGTTAAATCTTCAACATCAGCTCTAGTGAGCAAGAGTGAGAGCTAGGAGGAGGGTATCTGAATCTGAACCAGGGACCTCTTGGTCTGCAGTCAAATACTCTACACTTGAGCTACAGACATACACCTAAGTAATACCTTTTGCCTATGTAGTCATGCCCAATATTCCTATAAAATGTTGCCACCACTGTTCATTCAGGGTTGGGCCTCCTGAAAGCTACCAAGCCTGCCTCACTGCAATTTATCTTCCTGATGCAAAGCAAGCACCAGGTTCCCTTTGCTATAGCCACCCGCCTGCCCTTTCTGGAAAAGCACTGACAATTATAGCTGGAAGGGGCCTGTCTCAGATTTCCTGCACTCAGGAATCATATTGGGAACTTGTCAAACATGATCTGGCGTTAGGAACAAGCTCCTTATGGAGGGCCAGGAAACCCCACTTTGAGAAACACCTGTCATGGATCTACATCTGCTTCCTTTTTCGCCACCTGCTGGAAGACTCCGGTACTGAAATACCCAAGAAGGGGATAGGCTGAGAATTCTAGCACCAGTCTCAGGACTAGCCAGAGCTGGTGGGGAGAGCCAGGATTGAAACCAAGGACCACAGTCAACTGCTCATACTCTGAACTCCGCTGTAGACGAGTGGTCCTTAATTTTATGTGCATCAGAACCCTAACATTCATCTGGAGGGCTTACTAAAACAGAGATGACAGTCCCACCCTAAAAGTTTCTGATGAACAAGTTTTCAGGTCATGCTGATGCTGCTGGTCCGGGGCCATACTTTGAGAGCCACTGCTCTAGACCGTCACCCACCTGGGACCAGACACTCTCACACTGCAGCCACACCGAGGGTGCCTGCTCACCAGTGTTTCTTCTGCATGCCCCACATTCCCAAAGGTTTCCATGGCTTTACCCATCCACACTCCAGATCTCCTCCCTCTACCATCCTTTCTTTCTTAAAGAAAAGCCCTTCCATTCTCACTCCCGCCCCACTCAGGGTGGTCATCAGATCTCCTTCAAGCTCTCTCTGTCTGCAGTCTCTCCCTCTCCATAGAGACCTGCTAAGGCAGATCCATCTCACTGGATGATGAATTCTGGGAGAATTTATTGACGTGCAGCTTGCAAATCAGCCCTTGGCATATGTGTGCACAGATCTTTATGCTGTTCATCACTGACAAGTTCTGCCAAGGGAGAAGACACATTCCATTTCATTAACTCTTACTTCGTGAGCCGTGTAGATGTGAGAAAGGAATGTCGGGGTTGGCTCAGCCTCCTCCAGCTGTATGCAGCAAGGATGGGCAGTGCCTCACAGCAGAGCCTGCTCCTGCTGAACGCTAATCCACATGCTGCTTCAGTTGGAGGAGAAATATGTTTCTTAATCACTGTGGAAGGAAATAGCAAAAATTGTCATTGATAAATGGCAGCCAATAAATATACATTACTTTAGTATCCTGGCCAAAGAAATGGGGAGCAAATACATAATTCTGCATTTCCACACTGACGTGTATTGGCTGTTAGGAGTGCTTGCATGAGTTCTGGAAATGAAAGAGAAGATAAAGCATATTTTCCATGACACTGAGAGACAGGGCTCAAGTGAAATATCTCAGGTGTACACGTCTCTCACTATTGAGAGACAGCTGTTACCACAGTTAAAATAACATATCTTACTTTTTATTCCGATGGAGACAAGACAATCTAAATGTTGTTTGTGCCTCTTGTGTTAAGAAATCCTTCCCTTCCCTGAGAGTATAAAGATTCACATTTTTAATTCAAATAGTTTTAAAGTTTTCGTATTAAGGTCTTTAATTCACCTGGAATCCACCATTCTGTTTGGCAAGGGTTCAAAAATGTTTTTCAATATGGAAACCAGTTATTTCCGTACCATATGTTGAATAATTTGGTACTTTCCCCACTAGTTTGTGACTCCATTTTCAATATATATAGGGGGATCATATATTTATCATCCAGGAAACTTTTGAGGGTGAAAGGAAATACTATTTCTATTTATGCTGGGACCACAAGCATAAACTGAGCACTTAATGTCCCACGGCAGGAGAAAATGGATATGTCCCAGCTCAACAGAGAGCAGATTCACCCTTCCTCAGCCTCTGTTCTTCTGGGCCCCTCAACAGACCAGATGACGCCCACCCACATTGGTGAAGTCCATCTTCTTTATGCTAATCTCTTCCGGAAACACCCTCACAGACACACTTGGAAGTTATGTTTTACCAGCTCTCTGGGCATCCCTTCTTCCATTCAAGTCGACACATAAAATTAATCATCACAGTTTCCCTTTTCATATACCAAGTTCCCACATGTGCATGGGCCACATGTCCTGTTCCGTTCATTTGTCTATCTATTCCTACACTCACTAGTTTGATTACATTCACTTTGTAAGTCTTGCCACGTGGCAGAACATGTCCGACCTTGTTTTCATACCTTAAATTGTCACTGCTGGTCTTAAACCTCTGTTTTTTCAAGTTCTAATGGAGTCCTTTTCAATCTTTGCTGAAATTACAATAAACCACATGGTTGAATTGAAGAGGATTGGCATCTTATAATATTGAGTTCCCCATCCATGACTATGGAATCATCTCAGATTTCCTTTATAGCCTTCAGCAAAATTATTTTATAATTTTGTCAATAAACTTATGTTACTTTATTTCTAGCTAACTTATGATTTTTGTTTTTGTTATTAAGAGGATTTTTACCCTAATTCATTATCTAGCTGGTTACTGCTGGTTTATGAGGAATGATACTCATTTTTATATTTTGATTTTGCATTGAGCAATCTAGCTGAACTATCTTGGTTCTAATGATTTTTCTCTACTTTTAGTGTTGGCAATCATAGTATCTACTAATAAGGACAGTTTGTCTCTTTTCAATCCTTCCTTTCTTTTCTTATAGAGGCTAGGACCCTCCGTACAATATTGAATAGTAAGGGTGATGATAGGCCTCCATGTTTATGAATCTAACAGGACTGCTTCTCGTGTATTGTATTTGCTGGAGGTTAATGGGGGGTTCTACTCATCAAGTTAAGGAAATTTATTTCTATTCTTAACTTGCTATGAGATTGTTTTTTTAAAAAAATCATGATTCGTTATTGAACTTTATCAACTTTCTCTTTACCTATTGAGTTGACGTGCTTAGTCTCCTGTCATATACGGGGGGGGGGGGGGGGAGTAGGTTTACAGTTGTGAATATTTGAAACAGTTTGTTCTTGTATTATTATTTATTAATTACTGTATTGTTTTCCATACAAACTATTGCATCCCCTAATAACAAGGTGTTATTTTATAGGCTGGACAAGCAGCCAGTAACATGGTAGCAGGTTGATTATGTTGGAAACATGATGGAGAGAGCAACGATTGGTTCTCACTGGAATAAGTACTTATTTAGAATTTAGATTATAGTTTTAGAGTGAAATATGTTCCCTGCATAACAAAGTAATGAGATAAGTAAACTGAACAGGAATGAGAAAAGGCCTCCCCTTTTGCCTTGGTCTTCCATTGCGTAGCTCAGTGCCCTCTGTGGTCTCCCTAATGTGAATATCACTGGTCTTGGATGCCATGTAACATGCTCCTGAGATTACTGTCCTTCCTCTAAATCCTTGGTGTCTTTAGGGCCTGGTGCCTTTCAGGAAGGACTGGTGTGTGTCCTCACCATGTGAATGAAGGTCTGCGGAGAGAAATGGGCACGTGGACTCCCCTGCTGTGGGGCGGGGGGAAAGAGGGACCTCTGCCCACAGACCATGGGCTGGCGGTAGGGGGCTGTGGGCCTCACCCTAGTTCCTGGTTTGTTTTCCCAGGATTCAGGGGTTTCTGCTACTCTAGTGCTGTCTCCCCTGGGTTCAGCCAAGACCCTAGGAGATGGCCCCGGCAGGGACTAGGCCAGGGAGAGGAGGCAGGAGTGCAGAGTGAAAGATGTGAAGAAGCCAGAAGGGAGGAGAAGGAAGAGATGAAGCAAGGAGGGGTGGGGTGGGGAGTGGGGGGTGGGGGGGGAGTGGCAGTGAGGCTGGGAGGATGGGGCAGAGCTGAGGGAGGAGGGAAGGAAGGCGGGATCTGGGGACTCAGGTTCTCAAACCTGGTGCTGCCCCACAGGAGCTCGAGTGAAAACATGTCTATGAGAAAAGGGAAGGGTCTCTGGGGAATGGAAAGGTGAGCTAATGGCCAGAGAGGGATTTCCAGTCAGTCTGTGATGGGTCCGCCAGTTTCATCAGCCAACCAGGAATGAATAGAACTTACTGTACACTGTGGAATGTTTGGGTTACACAGGTGAAGTAAGGTAAGGAGGAGTTTTTACTATGCAAGGGGGTGTAGCTCAGGGGTAGAGCATTTGACTGCAGATCAACAGGTCCCCGTTTCAAATCCGGGTGACCCCTGGTGGCAACTTGCTTTATTGCCAAATACAGATAAATGACCTTGATACCACATTCTACTAAATAGCAATGTCTTTAGTGGGTTTTGTGTGCTCTGCACCCCTTTGCTCTGGGCTGGGCCATATGTATCAGTCTGGGGCAATCAGGAGACAGAAACCATATTTAAACTGGGGAAGTTTAATATAAATAATTATTGTGCTATAAAAGGAGAGTAATTACAAAGGTTCAAAGAAAACTCTAAAGATACCTCTGAAGTGAGGGCCCCAAGCAAGAACAAACTTAGAAGGTTGACCCTTCCCCAAAGCTAGGATTCAGACCTCATCAGGGAAGGTGCGGTTGCAGCTCACCCGCCAGTTGCCCCAGCCAGACCTGTTCGCAATTGCCAGGCAAGAGGAAGCAGCCTTCAGGGACACAAGTGAGCTACTTGGAAGTGTGAGGACTGGAGTGTGCAGTGTCCACACCTGGAGGGCATGGGAGCCAGATGTTGGCCGAGGCAAGCCCAGGCTGCCACGTGGGTGCATAGAGGGAGTTGGGGTGGGGAGCATGGAGGTGGTCAGCAGTCCAGTGGGGCTGCCAGGCCACAAAGGGGCTTCCTTCTCTGGGTGTGTGTCTGGGGCAGGGCACCACCATGTGTCCTCACACGCCTGCACCACTGACCAAGCACACAGCCGGAGCCAGGGGGATGGCAAGAACGTGCAGCTAGAACTGGGAGAGAAGCCCCCTCTTTTGTGCAACATCTCTCCAGCGTCCTCTACTGACAACTGTTAACATTGTGCTCTCTTAAAGGAGAAATACTGAAAGAATCAGTCTATTAGAGCCAAAATGGAAGGGTGAGCTTAGAAAAGAGAGTCAATACATTGATAACTGGCACACCGTGTGACTTGTTTTGGCCAATAGGATGTTAGCAGATGTGATACTTGCAGAGTTGGGTTTGCTCTGCATACTTCCACGATTACTATGAGATGTGCTTACCCTGTATGCTGCTCTCCTTCAGCCGGGGCCTCAGCGTGGAACATGGCTCAACCCTGAGCCCAGCTCCCCAAGAGGAACCAAGGCCAGTTAGACCTGCAGCTTGTAGCTGACCCACCCAGGCAAGCCCAGCCTAGATCAGCTGATGCCCATTCAACCTGCAAACCCACGGGCATGAGAATAAATGCTTATTGTTGTGTGTCATCACTTTTGGGGGTGGCTTATTATGCAATGTTATTGTGAATAAGACTAACAAATACTGAAATTGATAGGTAGAAGGGGCTCCTGAAGTGACAAAATATAAAAATACATGTAATGGCTTCATGATGAAGCAGTGGGTGGCAAGGAAGCTGTTAGTCTGCAGGGAAAATAGCAAGGACAGGAACAACAACAGCCTCAAGATAACCTAGAAAGCAGCAAAGATATTATAGAGTTGGGAATAAGCTATTTCAAGGCAAAATGTTGAATACACGAGCTATTTGTCACAGGCTGTTTTTGACAAGGTGCTACAAAAAAATCTGAGTTCAGAAGAGAACTTAGTGGTTTGTAATTAGAATTTAGAAGCAATATACATAGCTCAGAAATGGAGTAGTTGGAAAAATGAAACCATTCTCTTCAAAAACAAAGGTGAGGCCATTGTTATATCACTTTAGGAAAAAGCCAAAATCCAGAGCCTTCCCGTAAGACACAGTCTAAGACCAACTCAAGCTTTAATGCACTCATAGGTTTAATGCATTTTATTAAGAGCACAGAAGCATTAAGGTGGTGCCAAGTATATCCTCTCAGTTGGACAAAAGTGTTCCTAGAAAGATTAGGGCTGTGGTCTTACAGAACTGTGATGTGTCCAAATAATTATGCATGAGCTGGAGGGAGAGCATATGTCAAAAAGAATTGTGATCATGGCTTTTGATACATGGAGTAAAATACATAAGAAACCCACACATTTCTTGAGAAAGCTTTATTGACAAAACATCAACATTTCGGGGCTAAAAGATACTGAGGCTGGGAAGTAAAAAGAACTCTGGCCAGGTGGGAAACAAGTTGAGAAGACTGCTCAGTCAACAAAAAGGACGTATTTTCCAATAATCTCTTCAGAAATTACGAAGGAAGATGATGGAAAAGTAAGACCCCTGAGAGGATGGAGCCAAGAATCACGTGGAACAATGGGCTGGGAGCCACGGCCTTAGCGAGGAGCATTCCCTTCTCCTGGAATGCTTGCTGTGTACCACTGACGGTTGGGGTGGTTTTTTATGTAACGTTCTTGTGAAAGGCTGTTGAATACTGAAAATTGGCATCTAGAAGGAGGCTCAGGCTGTAGCCAAAGGGAAAGAAGGCATGGCAGTTTCATTCGCATACCCAATTTCTATAACTGAATGTGCTTCCCCTTTTGTCCAATGTAAATGTTGATCGCAGTAAGCCTGCTCCTGTACCCCCTTTCCCCAATTGTGTAAGCTTTGGTGATGGCTCTGCTGGCAGCCGCAGAAGCCAAAATGGAAGGTTATTTTCTTCCTCTATCCCACTGGCACTTCTGGCCAAACAGGTGCCCCCGACTCAGACTACACGCAGAGACGGGTTGGCAGCGCTGTGGGGTTGTGGTGTCCCTAGCCAGTGTACGTTGTCCAAGAGCCTGGTGGGCTGGGTTCCTTTGGATCGGTCACCCCTGCTTTGCGACCCGCATTTCCAACCTTTCCTTCAGTGCCATGAGCTCCCTGACCCGCAGACGACTGTCTCATCTTTTTCCGTAGACAGAACCACTTCCTGTGTCTGCGACAATGTACCTGGGCTTCTGCAACTGGAGTGGGTTGCAGGCAAAAGACCTGAAAGGAGAGGGAGTGGGCGTGGGGTTGGTTTTCTGTCCTATTTGAAACGGAAGAAAGTGGAAACCCAGCTGATTCTTCAGGGCTGAGAATCTGGGAACTCAAGGCGCTCAGTCATAAAATGGCTGAGTCCTCAATCACATGGATGGCACTGCCCACGTGGGTTGGAGGCAGTTTATTCATCTCATAGGCCCTTAATGGATGCTTTCGGCTAGCCTCCATTCTGACTGGTGAATATCTGTGCTGTAGCAGTCATTAAATATTTTGAGCATCACTCCTTCTTAGCATAAAGTTCCCACTGAAAGATAACTTTCCAGGGCCAGCTGCTGTTACAGAACAGGACGAAAGGCTGAGCCCCGTCTGACAGCATTGGGAAGCTCAAAGACATACAATGGAAAGCTCAAGTGTCTACACACTCTTCTGACACAAATGGAAATGGGCAGACTTCCCTATGACTACTGAGTGGCGGATTGCCGGAAAACAAAGGCAGAACTGTCAAATGGCGATCCTGGTTGGGTTCACAGTCCCCCATCTCTTGTATGGATTGCCACTCCAGTGACAGCCACTCCAGTAAGTTTCAGAGGATGTCAGGACACCTCCTCAAACTTCAAAGACAAGTTGCTACATCTTGCCCTCACCTTAATCTTTACTGGAGGTTTTTCCTGTTACCCAGGTAATGGTGTGAGGGATGATAAAATACTTAGATGCAAAATGTCTCTCTAAACCCTAGCTGGTTTGGCTCAGTGGATAGAGCATGAGCCTGCAGACTGAAGGGTCTCGCCTTCCAGTCAAGGGCACATGCCTGGGTTACGGCTTGATCCCCAGTAGGGGGCATGCAGGCACCCAAACAATCATCCTCCTTCATCATTGATGTTTCTATCTCTCTCCCTCTCCCTTCCTCTCTGAAATAAATAAAAATATATTTTAAAAAAATACAGGAAAAAAAAAGTCTCCCTGAGTAGTCAGGTAGAAGATGGGGGTGGTTTCTAGTTGCCAAGTTCTACCTATATGTTTATATGTTTTTATATTTGTAGTAATCCCCAAAGCTCTTTTGTAATGTTTAGCTCATTAAACATTGCACACTTAGACATCTCTCACTTAAATGTCTGTGATGGCCTACCCTTTCTGCTTTTTATCCAATAACTTGAGATTTATATTAAGAAAAACATCCTTGATACTGAGTTCAAAGGGATATTGGGCAGATGCAAAGGATAAAGAACAGGAAAACGCTGAGATCCTGAAGTCCCCATTCTCTCAGACATCCAGGTGTGATAATAGCTATTTCTATATTGTAAACACAGCAACCATTCCTATACATTTCTTGATGCAAGTGTCTCAGTAATAACCGATGTTGTACATATGGGAGGGTTTGGGGTTTTTGTTTTTTTTTGGTTTGGCTTCTCAATATCCATATCCCCCTCACAATAACATCCCAGTTTTCTCTGGCTACCATCTGTTAGGACCGGAACCTAAGACCTTTTGTAGCTATGAGGTGGGCCCGCCCAGACACTAGTGGCTCGTGCAGATGTTCTCTTCTTGGAGTTTAAGCCACGAACAAGAGACAGCACCAGAACGGCTAGTGCTGACCGTGCAGATGCAGCTCCTGGCCACGCTGGCCTCACGGTGACACTGCTGTGGCAGTCTCTGAGGCCGACTTCAGAATCTCTGAGGCTTACTTGGTCCCGTCTTTCCCAAGCCGTGTGCTCTGCTGCCTAGCAATTCTGTGATATGTTTTCAATCGATTCTTTTCTTAAATCAAGCAGAGTATTTTTCAGCACTTTGCAAAAATCCCCACCCACTGATACAGCCGTCTTCACCCTCTTTCTAGTAATTGGACGACCAACATGATGACGCACTTGGGATGTCCAGTGGAGTAGGGACAGAAGCTTTGTAAGCAAATCTATCTGGTTCTGTGGAAATGCGAAGACTTCCCCAAACAATGAAACCAGTGGAGTCACCAAAATGAGGTCAGAGACCCTGAATCAGTATGTCCTTGCCTATGAGACCACCAGCCTGGATTCAGGGTTCTCCCTGCAAAGCATTGGGAAGAAAGCAGGTGCGATGCCGGCAGTCGAGACCTGTCTCCACTGACCCATTTCAATTCTTGTTGGAATTAGTTTATTTTCAGACAAAAGCACCTCTTGTGTAAGTGGCATAGGCAATTTGAATTGTTTCTTTTTTTCTTTTTTTCTTTTAGCAAAACTAAATTGTCTGGAGAAAAGCAAATAGGTCATTTCAGAGGTAATATATGTTTACAAAATGCATATAATATTCTTACAAAAATGAAAGGATTCTTCCTGTTGTATTATGTCTTTAACATTAAAAAGCCTTGATTACTTTTTTATGCAAGTGAAAATAAACTTTTAGGACACCTTTCCTAGGGGCTACGTAGTATTCACCCGTACAGCTGTTACTACAATTTATTTAGCCAACCCTCCTTTTTTGGACATCTATGCAGTTTTTAATTTCCACCCTTGCAGACAACTTGCAAAGGGTCTTGTTAAAGATGCATCTCTGTTTTTCATCTGGTTTTGCTTTTAGCATAAGTTCCTGGTCATGGAATTTTTACACATACATATTTTAAGCCTTTATTTGCCAAATGTCTCTCCAGAGAAGATACATGGATGTGCATTCCACCAGCAATGTCTGAAATTTATATATATAATTTAGTACTTTTGAATAAATACTTATAGATACCCACAAATGGATCATCAGCTCAAAAATAGAACCCCCCCACCCCCAGGATCCCTTTGTGTCCCCCTTAGTTTAAAAAAGTCTTTTTAGCCAGTTTGGCTTGGTGGATAGAGTGTCAGCCTGTGGACCGAAGGGTCCCAGGTTTGATTCTGGTCAAGGGCACATGCCTGGGTTGTGGGCTTGGTCCAATGTGCAGGAGGCAGCCAATCAATGATTCCCTGTCATCATTGATGTTTCTATCTCTCTCTTCCTCTCCCTTCCTCTCTGAAGTAAATAAAAATATATATTTAAAATAATTTTTTAATCCTCAACCAAGTAGTGAGAATATTTTTTCCATTGAATTTTAGAGAGAGTGGAAGGGAGAGGGGAGGGAAGAGAGTGAGAGAGAGGGAGAGAAACATCGATGTGAGAGAAATACATCTGAGAGAGACACACCCATGTGAGAGACGCACATCGATTGGTTGCCTCCTGCTCATTCCCTAACGGGAGAGCAGGGGCCGAACCTGCAACCCAAGTACATGCCCCTGACCAGGAATCAAACCTGTGACCCTCCGGTGCACAGGCTTGTGCTCTAACCACTTAGCTACCAGCCAGTTGGTGCCCCCTTTATTATTACATCTTTTCCCTCTTGCTTGTAGCCTGGTTTTTGTGAAAATAACATATACATATATATAAAATCAATTAGGTCATGTTTGCTGGTTCTGTTATTCAGATTCTCCACATTCTTACTGATATTTTATTTGCCTGTTTTATTAGCTATTGAAAAAGTTGTGTTAAAACCTCCCACTATGGTTGAGAATTTGTCTATTTCTTCTTTTAGCTCTGTTCATTTTTGTTTTATGTATTTGACACTATGTTATTGGGTGCATTTAGATTTAGAATTGCAATATATTCCTGATGGATTGATTTATCATTTTAAAATATTCCTTTTATCTATAGGAATGCTTACTGACTTAAATCTATTTTTCATATTAATATTGCTACCCCAGCCTTTTTGTTTAGTATCTGCATAATATATCTTTATTTATACTTCCACTCTCCACTTTTCTGTGTCCCCATATTTAAGGTGACATTCACATATGTAGCTAATAGTTTTTTCTCATTCAGTTTGAAAATCTTATATTTTAATTGGAGATTTTTTGTTTGTTCTTTTTTTAAATATGTCTTTATTGACTTCAGAGAGGAAGGGAGAGGAAGAGAGAGACAGAAACATCAATGATGACAGAGAATCACTGATTGGCTGCCCCCCTGCACGTCTCCCACTGGGGATCGAGCCCACAACCCAGGCATGTGCCCCTGACCAGAATCGAACCTGTGACCCTTCAGTCCACATGCCGATGCTCTATCCACTGAGCCAGACCAGCCAGGGCTTAATTGGAGTTTTTAATAAATTTGTATTTAAAGTAATTGCTGCTGTAAACAATTCTAGTTGGGCTATTATTTTCCTTTTAGCACTATAAAAATACTTTTCCATTGTGACCTGGATACCATCACTTCTATTGATAAATCAGCTGTCAATTGTAGAATTCAATTTTTTTCACATGTTGCTTTTTAGATTTCTCTCTCTCTTTAAAGCAAGATCAGTTAGTCAGTCAGTTCCCATTAGTTTACTAGAAATTAAGAGAAATTACAATACACATTGGATCCTTGGGTGGGACAACACAGGTGAAATGGTTCTAATCAGGAAAGTAAACAGATAGGAGATATCTGTGGATGGGGTGGAGTATTTGACTGCATATCCAGTAGTCCCTGATTCAAGTGTCACCTGTTGGCACTCCCTTTTGTTCTGACCACATGTTGACTCTGTCCTGTGTCTATGCTGCAGTGACCATAAATCCCTCTCATTGTCACTTCATCACTTTTCCATGCATGGCATACTTCCATCTGGCATATGGAAGGACTCCGCAAGTGCATAATAAGGGGGAAGAAGAGGAGAAATCAAGAGGGTCTCAGTGTGTTTAGCACAAAAAGGCACTTGAGAATAAACATTGTTGTGACTTTGTCATTAACCAGGTATGTTTTGTTTGGGGATGATTTTAATTTCTGACTTTTTTTTCAGATCTATACAAGTAAGAGCACAAATTAAATCAATAGCTCCAAAACTGTACGTGAGTCAGAATCATTGGGAGCTTGTTAGAAGCACACATTGTCCCATGTCCCAAGCACCCTCACCCACCTGGATGTCCATCATGTTGCTCCTGGGCTCGAATTTGGACTGGAATTTCTCAGGCTGCATCATGACCAACTTCTCTGGGGTGACTTTCAAGAACTTTGCAATTTCGGTGCTGAAAGTGTGGTGGAATTTGTAATCTTCTCTCGGGTTGTTAGCTGAAAAATGAACAGAATGATAAATACACAATTTATTAAATTGCTTTAAGTGATTTAACTCATGACCCACATCAACCAAAGCAAATGCCCAGAAAATAGTGTAATGACCACCGTGAGTTCTGTGTGGCTAGCACCTTGAGCTTAAACGTTGGATTTTTAAACTTGGTACAGGCCCAATACCTTAAAACCTGTATCTCAGAATTTGTATGTTCACAGAAAAACTTAGAGCTATTGTTTCAGGCACTGCAGCAGACTGCCGTCTCCAATGCTGGGAAGCACATTGATTCCAGACAGACAGCTTGTTATGAGGTGACAGTGAGCATCGCAGTGCTGTATGCACATGGTGAGTTTGCACACACAGCACCTTCTGGGGGTTCAGCCTTCCCTTGAGGTGGTGGGAGGCCTGTTAGTAGGCTGGAGCCCTAAATGTGGTTCTTTTATTATATAAATCTTGTCAAGCTCCCAAGATCAAACCCCAGTTTGCAGAGGATATGATGACATAGTACTAGCAAGAACACATCTCAAGGTGGTGACAGTCAGGGTGTGGCTTTATAGGTTTAGAGTACTTATTAGGCTTAGGTAAGCAGGTGGGGGTATAGCTCAGTGGTAGAGCATTTGACTGCAGATCAAGAGGTCCCCGGTTCAAGTCCGGGTGCCCCCTGACCAAGTTTAGTTTTACCTCCTGAACACAATGTTCTCCTTTCAGCTTTTCCCGCCACACTGATTCAGCCTGCAAGGAGAGAAGAAGGTTAGTTAGTTAGTACTTTATCAGAAAGCCTCCCCTGACAAACCCAGTTTCTCCCTACGTAAATCAAGTTTATCCAAGGTTGAGTCTGTTCTGCTAGTTTTGTGATGAGCATATTATTCTTTTTTCTTTGCCCAGCATCTGAACCCTCTGAACTCCAATTCAGGAATTTACAATTGCCTCAGCCTTGGTGGAAGACAAGAGTCCTGTCTCTGGCTGAGGAAAACTAAAATGCCAGGTAATTCCTCCCTTGAATGTTAGGAAAATCAATCTCTCTCTCTCGCTCTCTCTCTCTCTCTCTCTCTCTCTCTCTGTAATCTGGCTTTATTGGACCCGAAAAAAAATGAAAATGTACGTAGCTTGAAGGATGCTAATCTAGGAGCCCATATCATACAGTAGAAAAACTTGAGTGAATTTTTGCCGAAAGTTCTCTAGGGATCAATTGAGTTCCCATGAAATCCTAGAAGTGGTTACAGAGCTGGATGGCTGATCCAAGCAGTTTAAAGAAAGCAACGAATTAATAGCTCAAGTGTCACTCTATATGGCCAGGGAACCCAGGACTTTCTCTGACTGGACCGAGATAATATCTTATCTCCTGTCACAGAACAGCTGAAATAGCTGACATTAAAAGTGAAGGCTGACCCGAGGGTTGCCAAACTAATGTCAGTGGAGCCTACAGCTTTCACCAGTCTCCTTGCTGAAATAGGTCTGTGATTGAGAAAGAGTGGGACTTCACAAATTGTAATGTGGATTTATGAGAGCATTTGGGAAACTCAAATTATCCCTACACCAAAACTCAAAATAACCTACACCAGCCTCTTCTTCCTGTCTGAAAGCTGAGTGGCTCAGATTGAGGGGTTTCCATTGCAAGAGCTCAGTTGCCCCACTCCTCATTGTCTCTCCATCTAGAGCAGTGGTTCTCAACCTTCTGGCCCTTTAAATACAGTTCCTCATGTTGTGACCCAACCATAAAATTATTTTTGTTGCTACTTCATAACTGTAATGTTGCTACTGTTATGAATCGTAATGTAAATATCTGATATGCAGGATGGTCTTAGGCGACCCCTGTGAAAGGGTCATTCGACCGCCAAAGGAGTCGCGACCCACAGGTTGAGAACTGCTGGTCTAGAGCAACAGAAAGATCTCAGCTGATCCTGGGTGCCAGTTGCTGAGAGGTGAAGACTCACACACCCAAATAATTTCAAACTGGCTAATTTATATCAAGGAAATCTTGAACACATGTTGATGTGGATTCTTGAAGTATTTTATGAAGTAGGAAGAGTATAATTTTAAGTCTGAATTTATTTTTATGAGTGTACCCAATTAACATTCTAATTAAAATACCACATCTACAGCAACTGGGATAAACCTGTTTGCTCAGTTGTGGACTTGAACCAGGATTCACAGCTGGCCAATTCTAAATGCATTTTACATAACAATACCAAGGAATTGTTAGCGCTACTTGGTAGAGAGAATCCATAGCCCCAGCTGGAGAGGATTTATCAAGTGTGACTTACCCATCCACTCAACAATGACTCCCTTCACTAAGGTTTTGAAAAATGCATGAGTGTGTGGAGCTTCTACATCTTTGAAAAGCATTTTAGTAGCTGTTCTCCATAGACAGGAATGCTAGCCCGAGCCATTATAGCATAAAGGATTCCCTGATTTCAGTGGGGACAGGAAAATCCTAGGATGTCAGAGTTCAAATTGCAAGTCTGGAGATTGCTTTATGTGGTCAGTGCCACATAGATCTTCGCTGTGGTTGATTGTCCATGAGGTCCTTGGGACTGAGAATGGCAAGGCCACCCCTGTCGTAACTGATTTGCAGATCTGAGCTAACACAATAGATAGCACAATAGAGATTCCTGACCTCTTATCCAGTTCCCAGATCTGAATCAGTTCAGAGGCCCCGCATCCCTTGAAAGGGAAGTCTAAGTAAGCTTCAGAAAAGGACCTACCAAAATGTCAACCATGGCTGTGGATCTTCCCCCTAGGTTTCCCCAAAGGGTCTTTCAGCCATTTACCTAGAAACTCTGGGGAAAGGCAAATGCCCACATATTTTAAGGCACATCGGTGATTGACTGCCTCTGTTAAAACTTTTAGAGGGCCGAAACCGGTTTGGCTCAGTGGATAGAGCGTCGGCCTGTGGACTGAAGGGTCCCGGGTTCGATTCCGGTCAAGGGCATGTACCTGGGTTGTGGGCACATCTCCAGTGGGAGATGTGCAGGAGGCGGCTGATCGATGTTTCTCTCTCATCGATGTTTCTAGCTCTCTATCTCTCTCACTTCCTCTCTGTAAAAAATCAATAAAATTGCCGAAACCGGTTTGGCTCAGTGGATAGAGCGTCGGCCTGCGGACTGAAGGGTCCCGGGTTCGATTCCGGCCAAGGGCATGTGCCTGGGTTGCGGGCATATCCCCAGTAGGAGATGTGCAGGAGGCAGCTGATCTATGTTTCTCTCTCATCGATGTTTCTGACTCTCTATCTCTCTCCCTTCTTCTCTGTAAAAAATCAATAAAATATAAAAAAAAAAAAATCAATAAAATATATTTAAAAAAAAACAAAAAAAAACAAACAAAAAAAAAACTTTTAGAGGGCCAGTATTTTGGGGAACAACAGAATATCCCAGAAAAAAACTACATCTTGCACCTTGCCCTCTTTAACCACTCCCACCATCAGAGCTGACAGCCTCCCTACTATCAGCCTAACTCCTGGAGAATCCAATCAAAACCAAGGGCCAGGCCTTGAGCAGAGGGAGGAAGAGCAGACAGATGAGAGGGGAAGCCTAGCTCCATCTAGTGGAGCCCAGGAGGAGGCTGTGGGGGAAGACAGGGTCCTGGAGAGGATTAGAGTAGATGCAACCGGGAAGGAGGGAGCTTTCATGCCAGCTACAAGCCATGGTTTAATGAGCTGGTGCCTTTAGCCAGGAATTTGAAGAAGCAGAAAGATAGTAGGGAGAAAGGCTTTGGGGTGCCCCAAGGAGGAGTCTCTGGACAAAGAGAGGTGACTTCTTGGTCAAAAGAGGGTCATTTAGCAGTGAAATCAGTCAGCCTGATCTCTGGAGATGAAACCAGGCAGTGTTTCTCAAACCTGATTAGGCATTCAAATTATTTAAGAAGTTGTTAAATGTTCAGATTCCCCAGGGATCTTGATATAACGTCCGATAGGCCCAGCCTTCTTTTAATTCTTCCTAACTTACAAAGGTTGTGACAGCCAAAATTTATGGGCACCACAATTCAGAATGATTCTAAAGGCACTTCCAGTTCTGTTAAACCATTGCTAGCTTTGAAATAATTTGTGGTGAGAGTATTTACACCATGGAAATTGGCAAACACTATAAATCGATCTACTGATTGTTTACTCTGTCCCCTAGAGATCCAATTTACCATTGTTTCACTCAGTAAGTCAATAGGCATAGATGACTGCCAGGGTGTAGAGGCGGGACCTGAGGAAAAATGGAGCAGGGTAGTAGGAGAGGTAATTTACAGTGGCACCATCTGTCAAGAAGCATACCAAACAAGAAACACTTCTTAGTATTGAAGTTGTGGATTTTGTTCAGGAAGCAAAAAGTGCTCATTAGACTAGATTCCTTTTTCTTACTTGGGAAAGCAGGTCACACCATCCCAGGTTCAGATCCACGTTCTGAGTGTTGGGACTCGAGCTTCCTCTCCCATGCTGAGTTCCTTGATAATGAGCCTGTGCACAGTTCAGATCTATAGGAAGGCTTCTTTGCTCCCCTGCAGTCCTGTTCAAGTAGACTGTGGGGGACATTTGTGTTTTCTTTTTCTTTTTCTGACTGCCTGAACCTTATTTATATGTTTTGGCAATCTGCAATTACATGAACATAATTTATTAAAAGTCATACCCTCATCTCTTACTACATAAACCAAAATACCAGATAGTTCATCTCCCATTGTTTGGCAGTGAGGGCTTGGACACCTGCCCTTAGCTTAGCCAGTTGGAGTTTGTACATCAAGAGAGAGAAATCCAGAAGCAGGAGTTAGACTCCCTTCTGGCACTGGCTCCAGTGGAAGACACTTCCTCACAGACTGGGGCTCTGTGTGACCTTGGCTGAACTCTGGCTGCTTAGTTCCCCTTGGATCTGGCCCTATTTCTAAGCTTCTTTCTCCAGCCTTCTCTTCAGTAGTAGGTTTGCCTTACCTGTTTCAGGTAGCCAAAGTTAGTTCCTGTTTTAAACCCAAATTTCCTAACTGGTACATAAATTGGTATTAGAAGTGGGTTTCAGGCAACAGGATACGCATGAAAATGGTATTGATGGTATTGATTATCCAGACTAGTTAAGGCTAGAGTTAGAGGAAATCTCTAACTAGTTCTTTAGGTCTGGGCATCTGGCACAATAGCTAAGTAAATTATTGCTGATTGTCATCTGCAATGCAGTGCCTACGAGGCAGGGCTTCTAGATACCCATTTGCTTGTTGTCATTGCATTGGAAGTGTCATGGAATCTGTGCACATTTCTATACCCTTTCTCAGAAGCAGACAGTAGTGCTGACTGGTGCCTAAGGTAGCAGAGAGCCTAGGGACACCGTGCAAAGCTCAGTGAGAAGAACTAAAACCTCCAGCAGCCATATGACTTAGCAGACAACCAAGGGCAGTGTTTTATTCTGCAAGACTGTTGAATTAGAAAGTCAATTTAATTCACAGCTTCCTTGTGTGAAAATTTAGGGTTCTGATGCAGAAAGAGTGAGTCCCCTAAGACTCGTCATGGGCATTCACAAGATTTGTAGAACCCAACCTATACCTAAGCACAAAATCTTTGGGACCTCCTTTTGTCCACTAATAAAGCCCCTCCTCCCCTCGCCCCACCCCTCTTTTTATTTTGATCTGTAACTTCAGGAAATCCCACCATGCCCTGGGGAGCCAATTACAAAGTCACACCTTGCAAGGAAGGCTCATACACAAAAATAACCTGGAAGACAACAGCACAAATTGGGGGATTGTGTGTGGAAATGAATTCTTGACCAGGGAAAGAAAGATACAGTGTTAAACTTGGCTGAATTCTGACCCACTGTCTGTTAGGCCTGATCAAATAATGGAATTGATACCCCTCTCCTGGGAACTGGCTTTTCAGGTCATCTCACTATGGACATTCCCTTTGCTGAGACCACATTTCACTTGTGGTGACCACATTCCATTATCTCCCCTCTGGGAATACACAAAGAAGTCTCAGCTCAGAAAAAAGCCCGCCAAAAGTCCTTTAAAAGCCGCTGATTCCCATCACTGGGTGCTGGGGCCATCAAGTCTCAGCCACCTGGTGTGAAGATGATCGAATAAATTCGTAATCCCTCACCATTTTGGCCTCGTGCCTTCCTCCTTTGGCGACCTAACACTGTCCTACCTGGAATATCTGGGGATTACTTTGATTGTTTGCTCAACTTGTTGATTAAAAGTAGAAATTAAACTTGTTCAAAGGTAGATAAAATTGAGATGCCACAAAGTCTTGGAAACTAAATCTAAAGACTGAGAGATTGGAAGGATGGAATGTACTTATTATGTGTGTCATGCCCCCCCTCCCCCCACGTTCTCACTCCATATATTCAACAAACATGGTTAGAAGACAACCCAATCAATACAACTGTAACTGGAAAACCAAGGGGTCTGTGCTGCCTGTCACTACTTGAGCCAATTAAGCAGAGACAGGGTTGAACATAAATGAGCATTTATTCCAATAATGTCAGCAGTATGGGAGAGCAGCAGGTCATCCACAAAAATCTGCTTTGCATCCCAGCATAAGCCAGCTGCTGCTTATATTGGGTAGAAGGACAAAGATTACTTGGGGAAGTAGGCAAAAGGGATACGAATGGGTATGCAAAATGAGCAGTTTACAGGTAAATACAGGCTGGAGGTTTGCAAAAGCCAGGGGTATACAAAGGGCCTTTGGTTTCTGCAACAAGGTTGTTAAGCTTTCCATGATAACAGGCAGCTCCCGGATGTAGAAGATGGGCCGCATTTCCAGGTGAGCTCCCAGGTCTCACGTGCAACTCCCAATCAGGTTTGAATGTGTCTTCTTTAATCAAAACAAAACAATCACAATTAACAGAGCATGTTAATATTTCTTATAATTATAGCTGATCCCTAATATTCTATTTCTGCCCTAACACAACCTTTAGAAATACATTATTTACTGAAGCTCGAGCATCTTTGAAAACCATTTCAATCCTATCTATGTCTTTGTAGACTGGAAATGTTGAAAGATGCTGTCATGGATATGTGTTTTCTAATTTGAATTGAAGACAGAAGATTCTTAGTGGAAGAGGCTAAAGGTTTCCCTTGATCACCTCATGCTAGGCGGAAGTGACTGCAGATCCAGAGTGCTGATCCCAGGTTCTGTCCCTACGGAGTTCTAGTGCCTACGTAGAATGCACTGCAGAGTATTGTTCCATTTTTACACATCACTTTGCAATGACCAGCCATGTACATACATCTTTGCACATCCATAAAAACAAAGCCAAGACAGCCCCTGCTGGTTTGGCTCAGTGGATAGAATGTTGGCTCTCAGACTGAAGAGTTCCAGGTTCCATTCTAGTCAAGGGCACGTACCTCAGGCTAGATCCCCAGCCGGGCGTGCGTAGAAGGCAACCAATCAATGTCTCTCTCCACATCAATGTCTCTCCCTTCCACTCTCTCTAAAAATCAATGAAAAAATATTCTCCAGTGAGGATTAACAACAAGACAAATACACATTTATGTACAGTGGAACCTCGTTTCTCGAACTTAATTCGTTCCAGAAGGCTGTTTGAAAACGGAATCATTTTTCCCATTAGAAATAATGTAAATTGAATTAATCTATACCAGACCCCCCAAATGATTCCCTGTTTCAACCTTTCTTATATACAGCACATATCTACTGTACTGTTTAATCTATAAACAAACGCTTTTCGTAAATTTATGGAACCATCCCCTTTCACGGCCTCCAAAATGCTATCACAGGCTAACTGCTTTCCCTACAGCCATTCAACAACAGTTTTTCTACTTATCCAATTGCCTGTGATTGCTGTTTTGTGAGCATTTGAACACCCTTCGCAATATTAGCATTCTTAATGGCCTCTTTATGTTTTAAAATTGTTCTAATCACCATCAACAAAAGCATTCTCTCTTTCTTTTGTAGCCTGCAAGATGCTTTTTGTCATGCTGAGGCTGAAGTATCAGCATGAAAGTGCGGTTAGGTCAAAAACTGAAGTTTTGGTCCACAACCAAGAAATTTTCCTCTGTGAACAACTTGATCGAGAACCTAATTGTTCGAGATGGAAGACGTTCGAGAAACAAGGTTTGACTGTATTTTGATTACCTAGTAGCTGGACACCCATAGCAGCAAGAAGTTAGATCCCAGCCGAGGGCTGTATATTTTTAAGTTTGGAAAAATAACATCCAAACTGTTAACAGCAGTGATTTACTGGTGAGATTAATTTTTATTTTCTTCCTGGTGCTTATTTGTATTTTTAAATTTTCCTATACATTTTCAGTCAACAAGTATTTGTCGAAAATCTATAATGCACTCAACAGCAGGCAAGACACTGATGTGAGTTTTTTTAAAGCAATATTTTCTTTCATCCTCCTTTTTACCTCACTGAGCTTATCTGTGTAATAAGAATAATTGAATCCCAATCCTAACAGGTCTTTGCCCTGGTCCTCCATGCCCACTGAGTGGCTGTGATTGTGAGGTGGGGTGCAGAGAGAGTACTGGGAGGTTTTAGAACAAATGGGCAAGAAGCAGTGGGGCTGTCCCAGTGAGGTGTCTTTCTCCCTAGTGCAGGGGTGGGGAACCTTTTTTCTGCCAAGGGCCATTTGGATATTTATAACATCATTCTCAGGCCATACAACATTATCAACTTAAAAATTAGCCTGCTATATTTCATCAAACATTTAATTAACTCACTCCTAATGCCGTGGCAGGGCCAGACCAAATGAGTTCTCGGGCCTTATATGGCCCGGGACTGGACGTTTCCCACCCCTGGTGCATCAGCTAGCGACAGAGGAGGGGAATGTGCTGGGCAGGGCAGAGGAGACTGGGCACTCAGATGAGGGGTCAGTGGAGAAGGGGGAGGAAGCTTATGGCCAGGAGAGGTTGAGTCAGCCAGGACATGGGGCTGACCCACTGGGTTACTGGGAAATCCCTCCCAGGGGCGGCCACAGTCGTGAAATGGTGTCAATTAGGAAACAGTTGGAAGTGGACTTGTGGCTCAGGGGAAGAACATCTGACTGCAGGTGGGGAGGCCTGTGTGTCAGATTCCCACGCCCAGTGAACTTATTTAATAGTGATACAGGATTTTTGGACTGGAACACCCAATGTTCCCTGGGCAGGATGGCTTTTCCTGGGCTCTTTGTCCGTCGGAGTCGAAGAATGAAACCAGGGATGAAAGATGGTTTAGTAAAGGTAGAAATTTATTGAAGAACAAGTACAGACTCCCACATTGGGAGAGGGAAGAATCTCACAGCACAGACTCTCATGTGGGGAGGGAGAAAGAGTCCCCTCAAGTCCCTTTTTCATGGTTCTCCACAGGCTGCAGATCTGTGTGCCTTGATATCCCCTCTGATTGGTCACTATCCCCTCTGATTGGTCACTATCCCCTTCTGATTTGGTCACTATAGCAACTCCTGAGCTGAAAGGTTTAACCTCACATGGGACATGTGAGGCTCTCCTCCCCTCCTTCCTTATTGTTTCCCTATTCCCTCTGGGCTTTCATCCTCCTTCCCTTTATTCTGTAAATGTGTACCTTTTGCTACTCCCAGCTCCCTTGTCTTATGGAAATATAACTTCCACCACTCCCTTGTCTTATGGAAATGTGCCCTTTTACAACTCCATAGCCCTGTGTTTTTTCCATGGACCCCTTAATTTTTAAAATTTCCTAAACTTGCCTATTTCACCCCCCCCCCAAAATTCCTATTTTACCAAAAAAAAACTCCTTTTAGTAGCCCATGTGGAATGGAAGCCTTTGGGGTCATTTCCTGGGAAGGTCTATCTCCTCTGGCCGAGCGAGGGTGTAGCTGTGGGAACGGGAGGCAGCCTAAGGCAAAGGGCCAGGTCATGCCTGCTGGAGGGTGCGGCAGGAGGGAGGTTAGTGGAAAGAGCCCAAGAGCAGTCCTATGGGTTCTGGCCCCAACCCTATCCTTAATCAGGTGTGTGTGCTTAGGCATGTCTCTCACTATGGCCTCTTTTCAAGCCTGTAAGGTGGGACACCACACTAATTGGCAATTCCCAACCTGACTCTCCACTGCAATCCTCCGAAGAGCTTGTTAACAATAGAGTCCACAGGCCCCACTCCCTCCTGTCTGATTCAGGAGGCTGACCAGGGCTGACCAGGGCTGTGATGGGCAGCCCAGTTGGGTTCATCCAGAGGCCTTCCATGGATACAGCTTTTACACTGATGTCCTTGGCCATGGTTGGCTGGCTGCAGAGGATTGTGCAGAAGCGGGGTTGGCAAGCACCTTCGTCCTGGGTGGAGCCAGCCTCATGCACTAACCAGACAGAAGGGAGCAGTTAAGTTCTGGATATAGTTACAGAGTCAGAGTCCTTATGAGAAAACAATCAGAGGAGCTTTTAAGGACAGATACTCCTTACCTGTTCTTGAGGACCAGGACCTACAAGGGGCAACATAGAGGAAAACGAGCAGGAAGAGGGAGAAGACACTCCCTGGAGGGAGATTGAAGGGATGGGGCATCTTCTGGAAACGTTGGGCAACGGGCGTAAAAGGGGAGTTAAGAGGAAAGGTGAAGGAGAAAAGGACAGTCCCTCCGTGAAGGGGTTTGACAGCCTCAGGGTTGGCAGGATTGGGTTGCAGGACCTGAAGTAACACAAGAGGTCATTTTCGCCCTAGCCGGTGCTCAATGGTTAGAGCGTTGGCTCTTGGACTGAAGGGTCTGGGGTTCGATTCCCATCAAGGGCATGTACCTTGGTCGCTGGCTTGATCCCCAGCCCCAGTTGGGGTGCCTTGTTGGAGGCAGCCAATCGATGTGTCTCTCTTACATCGATCTTTCTCTCTCTGTGTCTCTCCCTGTCTCTCCCTTCTACTGTCTCTAAAAATCAATGGAAAAAATATCCTCAGGTGAGAATTAACAATAACAAAAAAGGTCATTTTCAATATCAGAAGGTGTCAATTGGGGAAGGGGAGATGGGGATAGGAAAGGGGCAAGCCGCCAGGTTCTAATCCAAAGTTCCAAGTGTTCATGAAACTGGAATTACAAATCAGCCTCTTAGAGGAAAAAAGTACAACCCAAGTGCCCATCAGTAGATGAGTGGATAGAAAAGCTGGAATACATTTACACAATGGAATGCTATGCAGCTGTAAAAAAGAAGCATCTCTTACCCTTTGAGACAACATGGAGGGACCTGAGAGTATTATGCTAAGCAAAATAAGCTAGTCAGAGAAAGACAAGTATCACATGATCTCATACATATGTAGAATCTAATTGACAAAATAAATTGATGAACAAAATAGATCCACAGACATGGAAACATTGAACAGACTGACGAATCCCAGAGGGAAGAGGGGAGGGGTGGGTGGGAAGAAATTAACCAAAGAACTTATATACAAATATGCATAACCCAGGGACACAGATAATAGTGTGAGGGGAGGTAGGTGAGGAGTAGATGGTGTTAAAGTGTGTGGGGGAGAGACATCTATAATATGTTTTTTTCAGGCACTTATGCCATATGCTGATAAAAGAACTTAGAGCATACAGAATATTTACAATCCAGGGGTTAGACAAATATTTATTTGCAGATTTGTCGGGCATGTACCTCCAGGAAGACTACACTTGCCTGTGCTCTGACTTAAACAGCTATTTCTCTGCTGTGCTTTCCTGACATTCAATATAAAAAAATGTAATACTTACTTGCTGTCAAAAATTTTATTATATATATATATATATATATATATATATATATATATATAAAATTTTAAATATAAAAAAAGCCTAATATGCAAAATTGTCATGTCTGGAGTTCTACCGGGAGACCGGGAGTTCAATTGCTTGCTATGATGTGCGCTGACCACCAGGGGGAGACACGTAATGAAGGAAGGCCCCAGGCGGCAGCTGGAAGGCCCAAATTGGGCCTGATCGCTGGCCAGGCCTAGAGACCCTACCCATGCATGAATTTCGTGCACCAGGCCTTTAGTCTAAAATATAAACCTGTGTGTGTGTGTGTTTTTCTATAAACCTGAAGGATCATGCAATGTACTTTAGGTAGTTGTGAGAGAGGTCATAAAAGATTACTATAAAGGATGCTATGAACTGTACTTCTGAATTACATGCTCTCTCTCTGAACCCACAGCTGATTCTGAGGCTATCTACCACATACTCAGCTGTTTGTTCCTCACACCATAGAAAGCCGACACTTTCTTCAGTTTTGAGATGGTTGATAAAATTCACTGGTTCCTTCTGCAGAAGTTTGCTTTTAAAGCTCGAATAAGACATAATGTTGTCTTTAATAGTTACATAACCTAAAGTTACACAGGTTGATATTTCATCTTCTGCAAACTCTCTCAGCCCCACAAGGGCTTTCTCCCTGAGCCACAGATCCTGGCGGTTTGGGTGGGAAATGGACCAATTCCTGTCTATCTCAGGGAGAATGCCTGGACTGAGGAGGGGAAAATTAAGAAAACTTAGACATGTTGAAATGGCAACTGTTTGTGGAAGATGCTTTTAAGGTCAAGTTACAAATGATGTGCACATAGGATGAATGAGAAGAGATCCAGAACACAAATGCTGGGCAGACAGAGTGGGAAGAGGTAACATGGGTCTGAGAAGGCTTCCAGGAAGCTCTAACACTGGTTCTCAACTTAGCTATAGACCAGGAGCCCTGGGGAGCATTTACCGTCCCTGGGCTCCACCCCAGACATTCAGAACTAATTGGTCTGGGGTGGGGTCTGGGAAATGGCGCTTTTATGAACTCTCTGGTGATTCTAATTTATATTTGGAGTTCAGAAACACCGACTATCACATTAAGTCTCCTCATTTGCTGGTTCCAGAAGAAAAAAAATCTTTACACTGATGTCTTGTAAGGAAGATGAAATTGAAATACAGCACTATTTCAAAGATCAAAATTAGGAATAAATAGGGGGCACCCAGATTTGAACTGGGGACCTCTTGATCTGCAGTCAAATGCTCTACCCCTGAGCTATACCCCCTTCTGCTATAGTATGACTTAATTAATACCTTTATTCTCTATAGCCACACCCAGATTACCTCTAAATTTATGAGTTGCCACTGTAGGATGAACCTCTCTTGGGAGCTTTCAGACCTGCTTCAGTGAAAACTCATCAACCTGCTGTACAAGATTCAGGCACTCTCCTCAAAAGGCCTGCAGCCTGTGTCCTGGGCTACAGTCCCTGGGTGTGAGCAGCAACCTGGGGAAGCACTGACATTGGCTGTTAGAATAGCCTTCAAGTCAAACGCCTGTTTGCTTGGTGGGTACCTGAAAAACAGAAACTCCACCTGACTGAGGTGTCTGTCCAAAACCATTTAATGAGGCTGACATTCCATTCCGGTTACTTTCTACTGAACTACACTTCCACTTCTTCCGTTAATATAGAGAATGATCCACTCCAAGAAATACAAAGTATGTGGTTGAATAGATTTAGGAATCCCTAAAAGTGTTAACAGTCCTATGTTAAGATAGTTATTTGATTTACTGATACTTTTGTTTATGGTTTAAAAATCTATGTTAAGCCCAGCTGGTGTGGCTCAGTGGTTGAGGGTTGACCTATGAATGAGGAGACCACAATTTGATTCCAGGTCAGGGCACATGCCCAGGTTGCAAGCTCCATCCCCAGTAGGGGGCATGCAGGAAGGAGTTGATAAATGATTCTCTCTCATCATTGATGTTTCTATCTCTCTCTCCCTCTCCCTTCCTCTCTGAAATCAATAAAAAAAATACTTTTTAAAAAAATCTATGTTAATAAGTGAGATTGGACTATTGTTTTCTCTTTTACTGTCTTTGTTATTTTTTATATATCAAATTTAACTAATCTCATGAGTTGGGAAAGGTACCACTTGTTTCTTATTCTCCAGAAGTGTTCACATAAGATATAAAAATAATAATTTACATTATTTCTTAAGTGTTTGTTGTAACATATGTTGAAATGATCTGTGCCTGGAATAGTGTTTCTTTTTAATGGTAAAATTTTTCATTATGAATTCATTTTCTTCAGTTGTTAAAGGATAATTCATGATTTTGATTTCTTCTTGTATCAATTTTGGTAAATCTAAGCCAGAGGATGGGGACATCTCAATTAGTGTAAGTGTAAAGTCAGATTTATTAGAGAGAAATTATAAGCAACACATTAGGATGTCTATAATTACCCAAATTTTCTCTATCCCAAGAAAACATGTTCTTGGGCTGGAGACAATTGGATACACCCTCCTGAGTATTCCAGAAGACATTCTTCCTCTAGCACAGCATATATTTACGGGGAAGTTTGGAGGAACTACATAACAGTGGAAGCTTTTTGGTAAAGGAAATGACTTCACTGGAAAACAGGAGAGTGTGGAGCTTTGCCATTAATTGCATAGGAAATTGGCATACTAGGACCAGTAACAACTATGATCTTGTATTTTTCCCTTGAACCAGTTTAGTCCTGCTAAAACAACTAGAGGAGGAAGAGAGAACCAGGAACCATCTAGCAGACAAAGAATTCCTCTCTATTCAGGTAAGTTACATTTTTCTAGGAAATTTTCAATGCCATCTCAATATTACATTAAATTGGCACAAAGTCTCTCATAACATTGTCTTATGATCTTTTTAACAGCTTTGGAAATTGTAATAATATGTCCTTTTCAATTCCTTATATTAGTTATTAGTGTTTTTTCTCTTCACTTTGTCAGTCTTGTCTGGGTTATTGTCATTATTTGTTTCAAAGAACAATTTTTGCTTTATTGGCCCTATCTAATATATTTGTTTTCGATTTCACCAATTTATGCTTTCATTCATTAATCTTTATTATTTGCTTCCTTATTTCTTTGGGTTTATTTTACTGTCCAGTTCATGCCTTTTGGGGATAGATGCTTAGTTAGTTAATTTTTACCTTTTCTCTTCATAATATTGTAAATACAGTAAGGCTATAAATTGCCCTCTGGGTACTGCTGTCATTGCAACTGAACAGTTTCAATATCTAGTGTTTTCATCATTATTTAAATAAAAATATTTTATAATTCCTATTTTAATTGCAATTACTGCTTTGCTCCATCCATTATTTAGAAGTATAATTTTTAATTTCCACACATGTGGGGGTTTTCTAGTTATTTGTTGGATTTTGTAATTTTTTAATGTTATTTATTTATAGCTTAATGTTATTTTAGTCAGAAAGCATAGTCTTTGTGACTTAAACACTTTGGAATTTGTTAAGACTTGCTTTATGTTCAGTATGCAGTCAATTCTGTCAGTGTACCATGTGTACTTAGGAAAAAAAGGCAAGTCCTGCAATTGCTGAGTGTAAGGGTCTTTACACATTAATTAGGTCAAATTTGTTAATATATTCTATATTCTTCTGATATTATGTATGCTTGTTCTATCAATTCACAGGAGAGGGATTTTAAAATATCTCACATGATTGTGGGTATACCCACTTCTCTTTTTTAATCCTGTTCATTTATATTTAATATGTTTTGAGTGTATCAAATTTAGAATTGCTATACCTTCATGGTGAATTGAAATTTTTATCACTATACAATGACTTTCTTAAAATCCCTTTTCACCTCAAATCTATTTTGTCTGGTACTAATATAGCCACACTATGTATTATTGTCTTTAGTGTATTTTTTCTGGCCTTTTATTTTTAATATCTCTATCCTTATATTTTATATGTGTCTCCTGTGAACAACATGTAGTTGAATTGATGTTTTTTAATCCATGACATTCTTTGTCTTTTCACTGTGGCATTTTTTATACATTTATACTTAATATTAATACTGATAGTATTTTGATTTAAACTTCCTACCTTCTTTGTCCTGCAAGTTCTGGTTTCTTTTTCTTTCCTTTATTGTCTCCTTTGAGGACTCTAGGAAAAGACCCTCAGAACTGAGGCCTGAGCTCCCTGCACCCTGGCTACAACTGGTAAAACCCACAAGTATATACTGAGCTAATGGATTCCTCTGCAGAGGGGATTACCCAAAAGATGGTTAGTGTGTGGCTGACAGAAAGTGGAACCAGGACGTACACAAGGGAACCAGTAACCTTGTCTACTCCTGAGAGAAACCTGGACTCTTTGGGTTGGGCTTTGCATAGAATAAAAAAATAAGGAGCTAAAAACATTAGCACATTTCCTGTGTTGACCTGGGTGGGGACAAGTGTATCTGGGGGAGAGCAATGTTCTCAGTGCCCACAAAAGGTAGACTTCGGAGAGGTGCAGAACCAGATCACAGCTCCAGTCAAACTACACTCCTCTCCATCACAGACCATCCGATCCCTGTGTCTGGATTGCAGCCTCATCAATGACTTCCTCACCCACTTCTGTCCCCTCACAAGACATTACCTCTGCTTAACAGAGAATGGAAGCAGCTAGACTTCAGCTCCTTGACACCTGTCTTCAGCTGTCCTTACCCTTTTTGCTTCCATCTCAGAGAAAAAACATTCCCCTCCCACTTCCAAAGTGAGCCACTCAGTCTATACTCCTGACCCATAACTGAATTCAGTTATTTCTCAATCCTGCTCCTTCCGCAGCCAAAAGCACACTTAAGTCTCTATCCTAAATTATAATAGGTTTCCCACTTTCCCCTTAGCCACTGCTGTATTTAACTTTGGACAAAAGTAATCATTATCTAACTCTACTTTCTCACATTATTCCTCATCCGATCCATCTTTATCAGCTACCAAGTCTTATCATTTTATCCTAAAATTTTCTCTGGAATTCCTTTTCTCCTCTGCATTGGGTTCCTTACTCTGTGTGCATCATTGGGCAAATTCTTTAACTCTATAAGCTCCCTTTTCTTTATTTTAAGTAGGGACAAGTTTCTTGTGACAAATATGACAACTTAAGATAAATTGCCCAGCACAGTACTAGCCCATAGTAAGTGCTTAAAAATATAATGCTAGTTCCTTATCCTTGTCTTTTGGCAAATTCCATTCTCTGTAATGTCTCCTAAGTGATGTTCCCAAATCAAGGAACTGACCTTGTTGCTTCTTTGCAGTGTGCAGGGCTCCTGTTGACCACAGAACAAAGTCGGAATTCTAGCACATTCCTCACAGACTCTCTCTAATCTAATCATGTGCCTCCAACATTACGTCACAGGCACATTCCTGCTATGGGTGGGAGACAGGCTCTTCCATGGGAATTCGAGAAAAGCATTTCAAGGATCCACACACGGGAGATGGTGATACGGCAAGGTGGTTTATTGGTGATGGCTGCCCCTGAGCTTCCCACGTCCCATTTCCCTCTGTCCCGCCCTGGGAAAAGTCCAACCATGTCTTCAGCATGGCTGAAATAAAAATCAGCGAACAGGATTTCTGCTTTATAGTCCTCAGAAGCCTATGTGGTCTGTGGGCCCTGGTGGCCGTTAGACCTGCATGGTGCAGGTCCTGAGAAAGAGAGAGATTCATCTAAAATTATGTAGTCTCAGGCTTGGGATGAACCAGAAGCGTTTAAAAATAGCCAATCAGCTTCCCAATCTTTTGCAGGCTTCTGATGGTGTTCACACCCTGGTGAATGATCCCTTTCCCAGGTTATGCAGAAACTGAGGCACAACGAGATTGAGCAATTTATCCAAGGTGACGCACTAACACCCCAGCGGGCATCGGGGCATCGCTAACACTTAGAATCAAAACCTGGTGTTCCTGGGAACTCTGCAGTGCTCCAATTGCTGCTGGGGTATGCAGGGAACCACTTTTCTTAACATCTAGTGAGTCCATCAGTATGACTGGACTGTAGCTCTCCTGAAGTCCCCAGCCTCCTTCAAGACTTCACCTCCAAGTTGTGCTTGTCTAGGAACGAAGGATGGAAGGTGAGCTGCGAAGGAAGCTGGAAAGACTATTTAAAAATTACACATAAGGGGGCACCTGGATTTGAACCAGGGACCTCTTGATCTGCAGTCAAATGCTCTACCCCTGAGCTATACCCCCTCAGATATTAATGTAGCCTAATTGATGCCTTTCATCTGAGTGGTAACACTGGGCTCTGCAAAATTAAGTACTGCTCCCTTCCAGGACTGACTTTATGAAGCTGCCAGACCAGCTCATAATAAGACACCTTCCCTCAGTTCTGCAGCTTCTAAGCCTCAGTTCCTGGGTGGGGTCATCAGAGAGGAAAAAATGAGAGAAGCTGCCTGTAGAAACCCCAAAACATTTCCCATTGCTTTTTTTTGTTTTGTTTTAGCCCAAGAGCAGCCCAACCATCTCCAAAACTACCCACCTATCTGGACTCCCAGTCCTTCACCTTTCTTCCTCCAGGGAAGACAGAAATGGGCTCGAATTCAGACAGTGTCACGGAGCTCCAACACTTGGTTGTGGAGGAGCAACACTGCAAATCTAGGTTTCCCTTGTTGGAGTAGCTAAGCCAGCCTTTTGGTCATTGAGGCTGAAGCAAGTGTGTGAGTGAGTTCTGGTGTGGAGAAACCAGCTCCCCAGAGGGAAATGTCAACCCTGTGAGAAGAACCTGGATGCTATGATTTGTCTCCATAGGTCTGACCACCACTCCACTGTGCCAAGCTGTTTCGGTGGGAAGGTGAGATAACAATTTAGATTGCCCATTTACTGTTTGTTCCTACAAAAGCTGCTGTATCTGCAGCTCTCTTCTGCTGCCCTGGAAAAGCCCAGCAAAATTCTGTAGGAGAGTCGCTGCCTTCTCTTTGAGGACCCAAAAGAGTTGGATAAATGAGATATATAAAGAGGGGGAAACACCAGATATCAGAAAGCAGTTGTGCAAGGGCTAATTTCAGGAAGGATCTAATTGGAAGAATTCTAATTTCAGGAAGGATCATAATTGGCATGGCTGAAAGGAAACGGGAATATGGGCAACAGCTATGAATAGGAAAACCAAAGGAGTAGGGGGCACCCGGATTTGAACCGGGGACCTCTTGATCTGCAGTCAAATGCTCTACCCCTGAGCTATACCCCCTTACCTGTTATGCATCTGTAATTAAATACCTTTTCACCTGTGTTGCAACACCCACATCTATGCAGTGACATTTCTATTAATTCTTGGAAAGTTCTGGAGATGTGAAAAATTTGCCTTACAGCAAAATTAGCCAGTACCTTTTAGCCCCCAGAAAACTTCTCTGCTTACAATCTTTCAATCTCATCTTTCTTAGTACCACTTTAAAGGCACCTGTTTGGAAATTCGTTGCTAAGAGATGAACCATCCTTCCTTCCGCTCTTGGTAAATTCGGTCTACTTTAAACTTGCCTGCAGCACTCTCTCCCTGCCCCTCTCGCCTCCCCTACACCACAGTTTGGATTGGGAGTTTTGTGGCCCATCTCCTTCTTTGCTCTTTTTTCTTCTCACTACATCTACTTCTTGGCTTTTGACAGTGTCTTCAATGAATCTAGGAAGCCCTGGCAAATTATTATTATTTTTATTATTATTTGATCCTTACCCAAGGATATGTTTTATTAATTTTAGAGGGAGAGAAATATCGATGTGAGAAAGAAACATCCATCAGTTGCCTCCTGCACATGGCCCAACCAGGATTGAACCTGCAACCTAGGTATGTGCCCTGACAGGGAACTGACCCCACAACCTTTCTGGTATATGGGGACGACACTACAACCAACTGAGCCATCCGGTCAGGGCCCAGACAAATTATTTGAGTAATTTGGCCTAAGAGGCCACAACCCCCATCCTGGAGCCCAGGAAGCTACCCAGCTGTCCCAAGAGACCTCATACCAGAAGGTCAGCACTGCTGAAGCAGCAGGGGCTGTGGAGGATCCAAGACCAGAGATGTCTCTGCTAGACGAACGCTGCTCTGAGGCGCAGCAGTGCAGACCTAGAAAGTGAACAAGCCCTTGCCAACTGGCAGGAACATGGGAGGCATCAGTTGAAATAAAAAGGCCACATAGACCCCAAAGGGTAGAGAAAAGATACCCGCCCAAAGGGGCACAGGAGGCCTACGTCCTACCAACCCTGTCCCTCAGTGGTTCCAGTGCAGCCACCAGGTACTTGGCTGAGGACCTACGGAAGTGGTAGCTAAGCAGAGTGGTAGTATTCTATCAGCTTTTCCACCAGCCCCTTCATGGTCCCACACCAGTGCTGAGATGGAGATTCCCCGATTCCCCTGTGTCTCTGACTTAACCACCTTGCCATGCTTGGGGAAGACTCCTCAGTGACTGTTCTCTGGACTCTTACTTCTCCCAGCTCATCCCACAATTGTGCAAGGTCTTATTTCTGTTAATAATTCCCTTTATTCAGTAACACTTGGTGATAGGCTGCTCTGACTGACACATCTCACTGGGTCCATTTAATTTTTCATTCGTGTATGAAATATTCAAAAATTTACAATCATAAGTGTTCAGCCTTGTGAACACCTGTATAACCCCACATCCAGATCAAGAAATGGAACATTACTCAGAGGTGGATGGGAAATGAGATAAGCGATGGAGTTGGGAATGTCTCTTCTCTGTGCGTACACATTTCTATATCCTGAACCTTTGAATCATTTTAATGTTTTACGTTTCCAAAAATAAAGCAACAAGTAGGAGGAGGTAAACATAAAAATAAATACAAACAAAAACCCTAACATTGATAATATGACCACAAAGAAGAAAACAGTGATGTACATTCTAAGGGGAAAAAGAGAGATTGTGTTACAATGAGAGATAGAACGTGAGTTAATAAGTAGTTTTGGTGTAACTTACAAAAACTATTTTTGTGCAAATGAGTACATATATTGATATTTTGGGGAACCAGGATTCTGACTGAGTCCGGAAATGTAAATAAGGGATGGAGAAAGGCAAGGGAAAACTGGAGTTAGACTGGAATTGTAAGTAGCTGTATGAATACACACACACACACACACACACACACACACACACTTCCTAATTCTGTCCTCTGAAAGGGGCTAGAAGTAACAACTCAGTTGCAGTGAGCACTCCTAATGTCTGTATTGTGGTTACTAAATGCCATTAAAAGGAACCAGGAACTCTTAGAGAAATGGCTGATTCCAGGGCTGGGCAAGAAACCTAAAAGATTAACAATGAAACATCCTGTGCCAGAAAGTTAAAAAGTGCTCAAGATCTGGTGGGGACATGCCAACTGAACACTGGGCCAGCCTGAAGATGCTCACCACTAGCTAACTTTGGGACAATTTGAGCATCAAAACAAATAAAGATAAGACTGGGTTATGTAGCTCATTAAATTAAAAAATGCATGAATCCATATTAAGTATTATTTTTTAGGTGGAGAAAGGGAAGTTCTTCTTTACAAGTAAACTAACAAATGTAAAAGGAATGGTAAAAGTTTAAAATCACCATTTTATAACCATTGTAAAAATTTATTTAGGGAAGAATCATTCATGGATGCTAAATTTGTTCAGTGAAAATTGGTGGGGAACAAGGTATAGAAAAATCTGTCAAACACACTTTATTATTTTTTAAACACACTTTAATTGAATAATCAAATTCAACTTCAGTAGTAGAACAAATTGACATCATTGCCTCTTGATGGAATGCACTGAGAAGGACATAATATCACCTATGTAGTCATTTTGCTAGAATATTGAATTTTAACAAGAAAATAGGCAAACTGTTTTCTCCAAAAGTAACCACTGTCGGAACTTTTAACACATTTGTTGACCTATTTTGGATTCTCCCAATGTTATGTTTGTGAGATCCAGTCACAGCCATGCTGTCCTATGTATGTTGACTGCACGCACATTCTGCAAAACAACTAGCTCTGACCTTTCAAGAATGTCAATTTCATGAAAGAAACCAGAGGACTAGAGAACTATTCTAGACTAAAGTGACCTAAAAACACATGACTACCACATACAATACATGAGCCTTGATTGGGTCTTGTATTGGAAATAAAAGACAATTATCAATGATATTGGGACAATGAAGACATACAGGATGGGGGAAAAGTAGGTGTACAGTTGTATGTGAAACAATTTATTCTTTTATTATTTGTGAATTGTATTATTTTCCATACAAACAGCTGTAAACTTACTTTTCCCCACTTTATTTTATTTTTTTTAATATATTTTATTGATTTTTTACAGAGAGGAAGGGAGAGAGACAGAGAGTTAGAAATATCGATGAGAGAGAAACATCGATCAGCTGCCCCCTGCACATCTCCTACTGGGGATATGCCCGCAACCCAGGTACATGCCCTTGACCGGAATCGAACCCGGGACCCTTCAGTCCGCAGGCCGACGCTCCATCCACTGAGCCAAACCGGCTTCTGCTTTTCCCCACTTTATATAAAATATAAGTTGCATAATTGGCGATTTTCAACTAGTCTACCACTAGAATTTTTAAAACATTAGGTACCTGACTGATTTAATCAGGAGAACTGACCTCTTGTCCCTTAGATCAGCGGTTCTCAACCTGTGGGTCGCGACCCCTTTGGAGGTCGAATGACCCTTTCACAGGGGTTGCCTAAGACCATCAGAAAACACATATATAATTATATATTGTTTTTGTGATTAATCACTATGCTTTAATTATGTTCAATTTATAACAATGAAAATACATCCTGCATGTCAGATATTTACATTACGATTCATAACAGTAGCAAAATTACAATTGTGAAGTACCAACAAAAATAATTTTATGGTTGGGGGTCACCACAACATGAGGAACTGTATTAAAGGGTCGCGGCATTAGGAAGGTTGAGAACCACTGCCTTAGATCATCAAATAAAAAAAAAATGACAACAGCCAACACAATAGCAGTCCTATAAATACATAGGTCATATAATAGAGTTGTATCTTATTGGTCATGTCACATAATAAAGTTGCATCTGGTTCGTTAATCCTTGATACTGGGCATCTTTATATACAAGCATAGGCACCTGATTTTTTTAAAAAGTCACTTTGGCCCAGCCAGTGTTTCTCAATGGCTGAGCATCGACCCATGAACCAGGAGCTCACAGTTCGATTCCTAGTCAGGACACCTGCTCAGGGTTTCAGGCTCGATTCCCAGTGTCGGGTATACAGGAGGCAGCCAATCAATGATTCTCTCTCAGCATAGATGTTTCTATTTCTTCCCTCTCCCTCTCTCTGAAATCAATAAAAAAAATTATAAAAATATTTTAATAGGTATCATTTTGATTGATTTACAATAATAATAATCATAATCATAGTAATTGCCTACCCTTTTTGCTCCAAAGTGAGCCACACTAGCCAGGCAAAACAACTATTAACCTATTTTTTTAATCAGATCGTTAAAAAATATATTTTGTGTGTGCTGAAGAATTTTAATAGTTTATGTGTGCCATGAAATGAAAAAACTTGGAAAATTTTGGTGCACCCCTCTGTGAGTTTTGTGCACAGTCTTGTTGTAGTTAAGCCTTGATTGTTGTAGGTATCACTTGGAGGAATTGACCTCAAGGCCAATTGGCTGTGAGAATCAGCTGTGTCTACAGTGGGAGAACTTCTGTGCTGAAGACACCCCTCTGGGGCAAGACTTGCTTCAGTGGGGCTTAGGTGCTCACTGAGTCTGCCCCCTGAGTGTGTCCCTTATGGATCTGAGGAGTTGTAATCTGGATGATCCCACTCTGACCACTGGGTACACTGGCTCTTGGATCTAAGGAGGTGCTAATTTAGCCTCTGCCTGAGGCTACCCAGCAGGAGCTACGAAGAGATCTGCAGATTCACCTTCCCTGTTTGGGGTTTGGAGGTGCCCAAATGAGGCCCAGCTGTGAAGCAATTCAAGCTGCTGGCGGGCCTTGGGCCTTCTCTTGGAAGTTCTGGGTCTGTCTGGCCCAGCTGCAGTTTGTTAGGTAATTTTCAGATTGCAAAGGGCCAGGGCATTCATATGCAAAAGCCTCTGTGCACAGCTTGGGTGGGGCGGGGTCTCAGGGGATCAACAGGGCAGAGCAAGCAGCTATAGCTGATCCTCAGTCCTACCCTAAGAGGCCCTGCATCTCAGTGTCCCGGTAATCGCTGCAAGCACCTCTGAGAGAAAGCTGCCCTCGAGTTCCGAGTTCTGCCTGCTGCCAGACCATCCAGTCTCTCCACGCACGAGTCTGGGTCCCCAGAGACTTCCTGGAACCAGAGTTCAGAGCAGTTGGGGGCTGTGACTCCCTCCCGATTCAAAAAGACAGCCACGTCCTCAGGTGCCAGCCCTTGCTGTGTACACCTCGGTATCTCTGCACTCCACCTCCACAGCTCCTCTGAGTCTCAGTGTGCTTTTCTCTTTCCTTCTAGTTGTAGAATTTCCACTCAGCCAGCCTTCCTGTAGTTCTGGATGATGTCCGTTTTGTCTTTTAGTTGTATTTTTGAATTTGTGTGGGAGGCAGCAATTTCCGGTGTTTACCTATGCTGCCATCTTGGTTTCTCCTCTCCCACCATTTTTATTTTTTTTAAAATATATTTTATTGATTTTTTACAGAGAGGAAGGGAGAGAGATAGAGAGTCAGAAACATCAATGATAGAGAAACATCGATCAGCCGCCTCCTGCACATCCCCCACCGGGGATGTGTCCGCAACCCAGGTACATGCCCTTGACCGGAATCGAACCTGGGACCTTTCAGTCCTTAGGCCGACGCTCTATCCACTGAGCCAAACCGGTTTCGGCATCTCCCACCATTTTTGAAGTCTTTAATTTTTCTCCATGATTTTTACAGTTTTCTGTGGAGAGATATTGTACATATTTGGTTTTTATTTTTATTCCTTAGTAGTTGATGTCTTTTTTTAAAATATATTTTATTGATTTTTTTACAGAGAGGAAGGGAGAGAGATAGAGAGTTAGAAACATCGGTGAGAGAGAAACATCGACCAGCTGCCTCCTGCACATCTCCTACTGGGGATATGCCTGCAACCAAGGTACATGCCCTTGACCGGAATCGAACCTGGGACCTTTCAGTCCGCAGGCCGACGCTCTATCCACCGAGCCAAACCGGTTTCGGCTTATTTTTTAATTTTAATTTTTTAAAATTTATTGATTTTAGAGAGAGAAGAAGGTAAAGAGAGTAAAGAAACATCATTTTGTTGTTCCACCCATTTACGCATTCGTTGGTTGATTCTTGCATGTGCTCTAACCCAGGATTGAACTTGCAACCTTGGTGCATCGGACGATACTCCAGCCAACTGAATAAATGACTTTACATGCTTGTTTTCCTAGGGCAGTTATAATTTCAGATATTCTCTTTTAGTCAGATGAATCTACAAATTGTCCCAGATTTTTCTCTATTTGAGGTCCAAATTATATCTCCCAGATTATCTCTTAGCACCAACAGGCCACATAAAACCTTTATTATTCAAAAACCCTGGGTTGTTTTTTTTTTTATTTAGAAAATATTATCACCTTGATTATACGCTCTTCATGACTATCACCAGGCTGAGGATTTTTAAGGTTGGCAGAATGGACTTGTTGACCAATTTCTACTGAGTTTTGTCCCTAGCCAAGCTAGAAGGAACTTGGTGTCCCTATAAAATATGCAATTTCATCTGACTAGCCTTTGATGTGACTGGCTTCCCTCCTTCCCCTCAAAAGCCATAGGCATTATTGTATTCATCACAAGTTCATCAAAAGTTGATGACTCAAGAGTCAGCCTTATAAAACAAAATCACTTGTAAATATGAGTCAGAGTCTGAGTAATAACCTTGCTTCTATTATCTATATATATAAAAGCCTAAGCAACTGAATTACCGGTCACTATGACACACACTGCTGGAGTGTTGCTCATCTGACTAATGTGTCCCTGCGGCCTGATGACAGACACTCACTCCCTCAGTAATCCTGCAGGTCCAATCTCCAGAAAACAGGCCAGACACTGATGGACCAGTGCCACCGACACGATCCTGACAGCGCTGCCAGCCTCCTGGAAGTTGGCCTCGGGCACCACAACTGCTTCCCTTCCCTAGATGCTCCGCAAGGAATAAACAATATAAAAGCAGCTGCCAGGTGGCTCTCGACAACCAGTGCGAAGGATGGATCCAGATTCCGGGCTGGTAAGGGTGTCCCACCACCCACCTGGAAGGCTGATCACGTCCTGGCGCCCCCCCGACCCCAGACCCCACCTGTGCACGAATTTGTGCACCGGGCGTCTAGTAATTAATAATGTCATTGCTGGGTGAGCCATGTCCTGCACATTAAGTGTTCCTGAATGTACATGATGAGAAACATAATTTTTTTTTTTAAATATATTTTATTGATTTTTTACAGAGAGGAAGGGAGAGAGATAGAGAGTTAGAAACATCGATGAGAGAGAAACATCGACCAGCTGCCTCCTGCACATCCCCCACTGGGGATATGCCTGCAACCCAGGTACATGCCCTTGACCGGAATCGAACCCGGGACCCCTCAGTCCGCAGGCCGACGCTCTATCCACTGAGCCAAACCGGTCTTGGCGAGAAACATAATTTTTGTAACTAAGATACTATTTTCAAAAGCTCCTGAAAACTTAGTTATGGGCAAATTCAATAACTTTTGAATTGAGTTTAAAAAAACAAATCTAAACACAAATTCTGATGCTTGTTTCGTATGTCTGGATTTTCCCACATTTGGAGTTTGCTGGAAATAAGACCCACCTATGAATCTGTACTCCTCGTCTGTACTTGGCAAGGTGACCTCACTTCTGCCCTGGAGAGCCCAGGCCCAGAGTAGAACATGGGGTTCATGCTCACCAGCTTGTTCCCCAGGCTCCTCTGGGTGAGCTGCAGCCCTCCATGACCACACACCTTAGATTTTTCTAGGAGGGTGAAGGAGGTGGTGGTGGCAGTAGTAACAAACCAAAAGGGAGTGATGAATTCTTGGGACCACAGTTGATCATATCACATATCACAGTTAATTAAGATTTGTACTAAGTAATTACTTTATGCTCTGTAATACTACCCTGTATCCAGCACCATAAGGAGAGAAGAGAAATAAGATATAACCTCTGTTCTCAAGAAACTTATAATCTACTAGAGACCCAGTGCATGAAATTCGTGCACGGGTGGGGTCCCTAGGCCTAGCCCAGGGGAGGGCAAACTTTTTGACTCGAGGGCCACAATGGGTTCTTAAACTGGACCGGAGGGCCGGAACAAAAGCATGGATGGAGTGTTTGTGTGAACTAATATAAATTCAAAGTAAACATCATTACATAAAAGGGTACGGTCTTTTTTTTTTTTTTAGTTTTATTCATTTCAAAGGGGCTGGGTCCAGCCCGCGGGACGTAGTTTGCCCACGGCTGGCCTAGCTGGTGATCAGGGCCGATCAGGTTCCCTGCCTCCCCCTCTCCTCCTTCTCTTGCCACCCATGTCTGTCACCACCTACCCCTGGTCCCCTGTCCCAGCCCTGGGCCTGGCCCCAGTTGGGCAATTGGGACCTGCTGGCCAGGGGAGGGCCAGGGGGAGGAATCCCGTAGGTTGGCTGCCGGCCCTGAGGAGGGAGCCGGCCCTCGGCTCCCCCAGAGAAAGGGGCCTCATCTGCCACCAACCACCCCCAGTTCCCCATTCCAGCCTGGGGGTCCGGCCCCTATCAGGCACTCAAGGCCTGCAGGCCAGAAGGAGGGACCAGGAGGTTGGCCCGCAGCTCCTGCATTGAGCGTGTGCCCCCTAGTGGTCAGTGCACATCATAGCAACTGGTTGTTCCAGTCATTCTGGTCGTTTTGTTGTTCTGTTGTAATCATCACTTAGGCTTTTATATATATAGATGAGATGAGTTAGGACGCTATTTCATGTGTTAACATTTTTCTCTAAATGCCAACTGAGTAGTACCAATATTGAAAGTTATGAGGTTGGCCAAGGCAGAGTTGGCTGCAAGCTTGATTGGGGTGGAAAGGCTTGGTGGGAGTTACGGGATGAGCTGGTCTGGGAAAGACAGTGTGTGTGTGTGTGTGTGGGGGGGGACCTCCAGGTTTATAAGAGGAGGGGAAAGGTCATGAGGAAAGGCATGGGAGTGGAAATTCTCATGCCTGCTTATGACACAGACTGGGCAAAAAATTGGAAATGGTGGGAAGACCATGGAGGTCTTAAATATCAGTCCAAAGGGGTGGGGTTTATCTTTGTTCTTTTTGTGAACAGAGGCTGGAAGGCCATCTACCAGGGGTGCTTTGCAATGGATCCTTGCCTTAGGGGGAAGGTTGGGGGAGTCATTCTTTCCCAAACTTGGCTGTGTACCAGAGCCTCACCCCCACCCTAATCCCTATTAGAAGCTTCTTAAAAAATACCTTCTTTTAAGCAAGTTTTCCCCACAGTACTCAGGACCCATCCCTGTTTTGATTCAATCGATCTGGGATGGGATCCAGAAATCCATGTCCTTCACGAGCTCACCCCAGAGACTCTGATGGAGCTAACCTGAGAATCTGCTAGGACAGGTCATTTCTACCCCAAAATGGCCCTGGCCTAAAGCAAAAGTTGAATTTTTAAAAAATCATATCCCTGAAAACTAGCTCTTCTTTCTGATCACTTCATTTCTATCACAAGTGCACACTCCCGGCCCTTCAGACTCAGTACTTTAGCATTATCCTGGAATATTTTTCACATAAACAACACAGGCAGCTGATTACCACTTCTCATTTCATATTCTTGACAGCGCCCTTAGATCTGCTCGTTCCTTTCTGTTCCCACTCGGGCTACATTTAGTCAGACCTTTTCTCACCTCAAGCTTAGACTGCTGGAGTAGTCTCCTGATTAATCTCTTATCCCTCCGGCACATCGCCTTCCCTGTCTCTGTCAGCACCATGAGTGGCAATCCCTGGGAGCTGAGGGCAAAGGAAAAGAGCCAGGCCAATATCAGTGAGGAACACACACACACACACACACACACACACACACACACCAGAACACACACACACACACACACACACACACACACCAGACCTCCCAAAATAGTTTGAATTAAGTGTCTCCCCCAGCATCACTCCTGAAGAGGCTGCACTTTTATACACAATGAACGCACCCGGGTGACCCCTTTGCCCTGGTCTGCCCAGGCGGACGAGAGAAAACAAGGGCACGCTGAGCCCTCGCTGCTGCCCCCGAGCCCCGCAGAAGTCTGGAGCACGTGGTGCAGGTTCCTCTGCAGGAAGGAGCCACCCGAAAAGGAAGCGGAAAGGAAATGCATCCTGTGGCCACAGGGGGGCCCCCTTCAAAGGCTCCTTCCGTCCCCCACTCAGGTTCACTTTAGGTTTTTTTCCAATTTATTTTTCTCTCTCCTTGTTTAAAAATACTATTATTGCCACAAACTACTATAAAACATTATTATTACAAAATTTTTAAATTTGAAAAAGTTAGAAAATGTGTAAAAATGGCCCGAGGTCTCACTGTTATAAAGAAGACTCCTTAGACTACATGCTTCCAAACTGGTCATTTTATACACATACAGTCATTTAAAAAAAATAAAAATAGGACCATTCTGGACCGGCATCTCTTGTTTTATTTCTTCTTGGACCGGCGTCTCTTAAAATATCAGGAACATCTTCCCATACCAAGTTCTTTACCAACATAATTTGAAATGATGATACTGTGTCCCCCTGGTCATTCCATTAAAAATGTGTTTATGGGTAATAAACACGGTAGGGTTCTGAGTGACTGCCTACCGGGGTTGACCGAACCACGTTCCTATTGTTGGGGGAATTTTTTCCGTAAATAAGCAACGACACCGTAAGAAGCCCAACGCGCCCGGCAGGACCCAAAGCGGCAGGTGCGACGTCGAGGGTGCCCCGGGGGCGCAGGGGGCCGGGGGCAGCCGCGCGGGTCCCCGGAGGGGGGCGATCCTCGCGGTCACCGGGTCCCTAGGGACGCGGCCGGCGGCAGGTGGGGCGCGGGGTCCCGCGGTGACTCAGCGCGCGCGCGCGCGGCCGTTTCCGGGGGGCGGGTGTCGGGGGTCCGCGGGGCGGGGCGGGGCGGGGTGCGGCGCGGCGCGGCGGGGCGGGGCGGGCGCCTGCCGTTCGGCGCTCGGGCTGCAGGTGGGGCTGTGCGGCCGCGCTGCCTCCAGGAAGCCTCACGGGCCTGCGCCGGCTCCCAGGATGCAGTGTGGACCGGCCGGGCGCTGACGGCGGCGGCGCGTCTGCGGACGGAGCGGCGCGGGCCGGCCAGCGAGGAGCGCGCGCCGCGGACGGGGACGGCGGGCCGGGCGGGCGGGCAGGCGGCGCCTGCGGAGAGGCCGGAGCCGGCCTGCGTCGGGCCGCGCGGCGGCGGCGACTTCCTCCGGGCCGGGCCGGACAGCGCAGGGCCATGGCCGAGGCGGCCGCGGCTCCGGTAAGGGCGGCCCGCGCGCGCGGACTCGGGGCCGGGCCCAGCACACGGCGCCGCAGGCCCCGGGGAGGGGCTGCGGGGGCCGGGCCGGGCCGGGCCGCCGGGCCTGGGGCTGCGGCGAGCGGGGCGCGGGGTCCGCCGGGGCCTACGGCGCCCGCCGGCTGGGCCCCCCATTCCGGGATGAGCCCGAGCGGGGTGGAACCGGCCGTCCCCGCCCCGGAGGCCGCCCCGCGCCGGTTCCTGAGCCCTCGGCGGCTTCCTGCCCCGGCCCCACCCGCGGGCCCCTGCGTCTGGGCGCCCCCACCCTCCCCGCATCTCCTTTCTCTGCCCACCGCCCTGCCCGGCGTTCCCTGCCCCCGTAGCTCCCCCCAGCGGCCCGGTGGCACCTGGGAGGTGTCCGAAGCGGCTTGGATTCCGCATTCACCCCGTGCCGAGTGCCCGGCTCGCTGGGGTCCGGGCGGAAGACAGCTGCCCCCGTGCGTAGAAACAGGCGCCGCACCAGCTCGGTTAGGCATGCCTCTGTCCGCACAGCAAGCCTGCAGGGTAGGTGCTCGCTCGCTCTGTCGTACGAAAGGAAAACCCGAGGCCTAGAGAAGTTAACTTGCCCAGGATCGCACAGCTAGGGAGGGCGTGCAAAGACAAGGTCGCTCTGTGTTCTGGAGCACGCTGCACGGGGCGCAGCAGGCAGGGGCGCGGGCAGGAGTAGTGCAGAACAGGTGAGTGTTCCCCGCAGTGAGGCAGACATGCTTGCGAGGCGGGGGAAGCAGAGGGCACGGGCTGCCCTTGCAGTCCGCACCCCTCCCGCCCTGAGCCTCTGTGATTTGAGCTGGGCTCGCAGGGAAGGCTAGGATTTCAGGCGGGGAGGACGGCTCCCGGCTCAGGGAGAGGCGGCCGTGCTCGCCTGTTCAAGGAACCGAGGGGTGTCCTTGCACCTGAACAAGATGGCTTTGGTCGGGAGGCTGCAGGAGAGAGTTGGCTGCGGGAGAGTTGGAAGGGGTTCCAACGCCTGGACTTGCACCGCATGCGTGAGGAGCTGTTGACGAATCTGGGGCTCTCTTACCATCAGCTCCTCTCAAGCACAGAGGTTTCGGCTTCCCTGGCAGGAGTCGGGACAGCCCCGTCTTGTCCAGCCACCGTTTAATAAGGAGCTGGGCGTGAGCAGAAAGAGTCGCCACCTCCCACCAGGTAGTGTGAAAGCCTTACACAGGGCCAGGTTAAAGTGGTAAGAAAACGGGAGTGGGGGCGAGGCCTCATTGTTTACAAAGTAGGAGTTTACTCTGGCCCTTTCTGCCATGCAAAGATTGTCATGATGGCCGACAGGTGCGCTTGGAGGCTGGGTGAGTAGGACTTAAGTGGATGGGGAGCTTCTGGAGCAAACTCTTGGAGGCTGGGATCATGCTGGGGACAGGCAGGGGGTTGGGGGGGCGGAGGTGCTAGCCCAGTGCAGACACTGCAGCCCCTGGAAGGCAGGAGTGCCACGCACATCCAGCTTTCTGCCTGTCCAGTTCCTCTGAGGCCCAGCCAGAGCTCTTCTTCAGGTCAGAGGTCATCTGGTCCAGCCTCCCTGCAAACAGCCAGATCCTCTGGCCCCTGCTCAAACTCTCCTGTCACTGTTTTCTGAGGTGTCCACCCATGTTCTAGTGCTCAGTGACTTTCCCTACGTGCATCCACACTGGTTCCTAGTAGTCACTTCTTTATTTTGCAAATAGTCACTTACCATTTGTTTAGGAGTCATTTCCAGAATGTTGTAAGGTACTGTGAGGACCCTCCCCCCCACACACACACACACACACTCTGACATGTGGGTGAGTCAGGTGGTCCAGCCCCCACCCAAGGCAAAATCTGCCCTTTCCTCAGTGTCCCCAACTGCCAGTCAATCAAGCCACTGTGTGAACTTTCCAGAGACAGGAAAGTCAGCTGCATGGGGAGGCTCCATGTCTGTGGGATGTTGCTGCACATGCCAAAGTCAAACCTAATGGCGTTGTCTTACCTTCCCCTCCAATCTGTAAGGTGTGTCACAGCCTGGAGCAGCTACAAGAATGTCTGACACACACACAGAAAAGAATGTCTAAGACCATAATTCTCCTCTTGGGAGGAGCAGTAGGAATGGTGACAGAAAAAGTCAGACTCTCGAGGGGCCTCCGGGACACGTGTTATAGCAAAAAGCCTAACTTGGCTGGTGGAGATTTGCAATAATGGTGATTTTTAAATTGGGGTGGGGGGGGGGTGGTAACTGGGTAGGGAACCAAATCAGATTGTCCTGTGGGGAGAGGAATTAACCATTAGGTTTTTATGTTTATTAAAAAGAGACACAAGCTGCTTTTTAAAAAGCAGTTGAGCAGCACTCTTGTTTGTGCCGTTTCAGTGAAGCAGCTGAGTTGTTTTTTTGCTAGGTCATCATCAGTAGAGGTTCTTGTGTGATAATGATGGGAAGTGCTGGCTGGCCTCTAGTAAACCTGCAGTTTACCATTTCTCCACTAAAACACCCAGTAGTGCTCAGTCATCATTTGTTTAGCAGAATTGCACTGGGCGCCTGCCGCAGGCCGTGCGCCATGCTGTTAAAAGGGCCTGTGCAGCCTTCAGAGGTCATACAGGAGGGTGCAGGAGATAGCCATAGGGCAGTGAATGCCACCGTAGGGGTGTGCATGGCGTGCTGCAGAGGCCTGGGGGGATGGCAGCCACCCAGGCTTGGGTGATGTGTAAGACACCCAGAGGAGGTGATCGTTAGACTGAAACCTGGCATGTGGCCCAGGGCATCCCCACTTTTCACATATGGGTTCCCACCCCTACTCCAGCTCCCCCACACCTAAGACAGCTGGGCTCACAGAACATGGCTGGTGGAATGATCAATGCTGGTCTCTCTTTGTTTCTGGAAGATTTCTCCCTGGACAATGGCAGCTACCATTCAGGCAATGGAGAGGAAGATCGAATCGCAGGCTGCCCGCTTGCTCTCCCTAGAAGGTCGAACAGGGATGGCCGAGAAGAAGCTGGCCGACTGTGAGAAGACGACCTTGGAATTCGGGAACCAGCTGGAGGGCAAGTGGGCCGTGCTGGGGACCCTGCTGCAGGAGTACGGGCTGCTGCAGAGGCGGCTGGAGAACATGGAGAACCTGCTGAGGAACAGGAACTTCTGGGTCCTGCGGCTGCCCCCGGGCAGCAAGGGAGAGGCCCCCAAGGTAAGCTGGGCACCTGGGGTGGGGCAGCCCCCAGGGCTGTGCCTATAAACGTGGATGGTGTGCATGACACCTGTGCTTCCAGATGCCCATGACTTTTGATGACATGGCTGTCTATTTCTCTGAGCAGGAGTGGGGCAAGCTGGACGAATGGCAAAAGGAACTGTACAAGCACGTGAGGAGGGGCAACTACGAGACACTGGTCTCCCTGGGTAAGGCCTGATAGTCATTTCTCTGTTCAGTGTTATTTGAGGAGTCCTCAGATCTCTCTTTTCATGCTGGTGGGTTTTATCACAAGGATATATAAATTACCGGAAACTTTGACCATGCAAAGAGTTATCTCTTCATCCTAAAGATGAGCGCTGGGTGACTGAGTTGTAAGGTCCCTTCCACCTGGCAAAATTCACAGGATACCAGTCCGAGGTGGGGTGGCCCCTCACCTAACCAGGGGTGGAGCACGGCTGTTTCCATTCCCCTGCTGAGGCTTAGAGAAGGCGCCTACCACTGACTCCAGGAGCTAATCCACCCACATCTGAGAAAGGCCTTCTCTTTTAGCTTTCTCTTACTGAGAGATGTGGCCTTGACTGTGACGCTCCTCTGGGTCAATGGAGAATGTGAGCAGACCATGCTTCTTGCAGCCAGTGCTGTCTTCATGCTCGAGACTTTGCTCCCCCAGACCCTGGGGCTGTTGCCACTCTCCTCATGGGATACCCCAGAAGGGCTGGGCTCTTTCTTCCTGGGCTCACTTCCTCTCGGGGTGTTTCTGTGACCCCAGACCTGGAGGCAGTGAGCATCCTTAGTGAGGCTGGAGCAGGTGAAGGTGTGGTGTTATATTTCAGTTTGCAGAAGTGTGTCGCTTCTTAATGTAGAGACTATACCAGAGTTTCTTCACCTTGGCACTGCGGCATTTGGGGCCAGATGATTCTGTGTGGTGGGGTAGCAGCATCCCGACCTCCTCACAAGGTGCACCTCTCCTCTAGCCCTCAGGCCTGACAACCAAAAATGTCTCCCTGGGGATAGAATTGCTTGTGGTTGAGAACACTGCCCTGTGTCAATCAGGAAATTTAGTGTCTTGGCCATTCTGGGTTTCCCAGGCTGCTATCCCCAGCTCTGAATGGAACCACGTGGCAAAAGCTAACCTTTATGTCTTTCCTCAGACTACGCCATCTCCAAGCCCGAGGTCCTCTCCCAGACTGAGCCAGGGAAGGAGCCGTGTGGCTGGCGCCGCACAGCCCCCAAGGTTCCAGATGTTCCTGTGGACCCGAGTCCAGGTGAGGAGCTGGGCGGGGGCCAGGGAGACGCTGGGAATCTGATGGAAACAGGAGTAAAGGTCCAGAGAGGGCATCACTTTCTAAGTTTTGTTTTGTAGTTGAGCTATGACCTATATATACCCTATTCAGCTAACACTAGGGAATACGTCTGAGCGTGGAAACAGATGGCAAACCCAGACTTTTAGGAAAGAATTAGAACCAGTAACACTGAATTGGTGAAAGTGAAGGAAGGACATTGATAGGGAAGGTAGGCGTCTATTAAAGACAACATTGAGTTTCATGAAGAGTCAGCCTCTCCTCCATCCCAGAACCAACATCTCATTGAAGTTCATTAGTTGTCTCAGAACATTAGCTCATTAGCCACATATTAACCACACGTTTGCTATGATTTAGAACCAGATTGATTTAAGGAGAATCTGAATACCAGGTATCGCTGTCTCAGATTTTCCTGGAGCCAGTCAGCACCTTTGAAAGTTAAGGAAAGGACGGGTGGATGTGTGAGTCAAGCCACATGACTGAAGTAAGCCTGGCGGGGCTGTGGGGTAAATGACAGTCTGTCCCTTGACCAGGGAGACCCTCCTCCTCCTCGTCTGTCCCCCCCCATGCCTGGGCTTCCCTTTCTTCCCTTCACCTGTGTTGCTAAAGAGTCTTACTGTGTGTGATTTGTGGTGACTGAAATGTGTCTGCTGTGTTTGCCATTTCACCGTGACTACACTTTGACTTTTCCAAGGGCAGATGGTGTACAGAACCAGCCACACCGTCAGTGGTCAGAGCATTCACCTGTTTAGGTGCCTAGGACAGCCTGAAAGCTAGAGGACAGAATGACAAAGGGTTATGACACAGGATCTTGCAGTTTCTTACTCTGGGTGGGAGGTTCACAGTGGGCTTGTTTTATTACATTTATAACATGAATGGTTTCTATACCATCGTTAATAAGAGTGAAAGGGGACCTGGAAATTGGGCAGCTGCTGGTAAGACCCCCACATGCCCTGCCTACACACCGAGAATTGTGTATCGCCTTAATCCCCACCGCCCCTGTCCAAGACTGGACCCCACTCACTCATCTCCTCTGGGCTTGGTGCAGCCCCAGTCAGACCTCCTCCCCAACTTCTCTCCAGCTCTAACTGCCATGCTTTGTGGAACTCAGGTCTCAGCAAGACCTCCAACCCTCAGGCTCACCTGGGTGTCCCTGCCCCACCGTCCTTGCTCAGATGAGACCTGGGTCCCTGGGGGCCCGGTGTCCTCTGCAGCTTCCCCTTTCCCACATCCCTCCACCCCCGGCCTGGCAGGGGCTGCTCTGTGCCAGGCTCCCCCCTCCCTTGAATTACATGCTTTCCGTCTCTCCACCGCCTTCCACAGACCTCCCTCACTTATCAGTGTACCTCTCCCATCGCCTCGATCTCAGCATGCCCTCCCTGTCCTCCAGCTCCCGAGAGCCTTTGGGCCTGCTGCCTTTGCCCACCCGGCCACATTTCCCTCTTCACCCAGCCTGGGTTCCGGGCCCATCATCATCATTCCCTTGCACACACCCTCAGCTCCCTCGCCCCTTTTATTCCTTGTAGTCCTCTAGCAAAACCATAATCCTGGTTTAACCTGTCTGCTGTTCTGCACCAGCTCCCCAGCTGCTGCATGTGGCTGGAGAAAGCCCCACGTGCTCGCCATTTCTCACCTGGGATTCAGAGCGCAGTCGGCGTGTCTCCTCAGTCCATTCATTCAGTAGTCCAGCGGTTGGCCAGCTGTGACCCACAGGCCAAATCGCCACCTTCCTGTTTAGAATAGTTTTTATATGAAAATACATTATTTAATTGAAAAACAAAGCAAAACACACTTACAGTCCTCACCACCCCATCTGCGCATCTGCCAGCATCTGTGCCCAGTTCTCTCTTGGCTCCTGTGACTTATGACAGACTGACAACCCTGTGGTCAGAGACCCTCCTCCACTGGGCACTCATTTTTATCCAGGCCACCTTCTCAAGGACTGCGGCTCCGCACTTCTTACCTGTCTCCCTCATCCCCGCCAGCATCTACCCCTGCTCATTCCCCGAAGCCTCTGCCCCATACTCCCTGCTGCCTCCACCCTGTCTTCCCACTATCCAGCCCCTTCACCTACTCCTGTCAAGGCCACCGGGACCTCCATGGTGCTAAGAGCCCATCACCCTACCGCCCTGTCGGTGACATTTGCCATTATTGATCCCTCACTTCCTAGATGCACTTTGCCTGACAGGACATCCTGCCCCCCCTGGTGTTTCCCCCCAAGTCACTCACCACTTTTCCTTTGCTGTGTCCTGTTGCTCTTTCTGACCTAACCGTCTTTCTTGCTGTTCCCCCAGTGCTCTAGGTACCGATCTCCGAGACTTTGCACCTGCTGTGTCCTCTGCCAGGACGGCTCTTCATATGTTTTCCTGCTCAATTCATTCCCTCCTGGTCTCTGCTTAAATGTGACTTTCCCTAATCACCCTACTTGAAGGTGCAGCCCACTCCCCGCCTGGGAGTTCCAGCCCCCCTTTCCTGCTTTGTTTCATGACAGATACCATCACCTATTGTTATGTTTTATATCTATAGATTATTAAGTGTATTTCATACTTATTTATGGATTTATGTAGTGTCTCTCTCTTCCCCCCACCCCCCCACCCCCCATTAGAATGTAAACTTCAAGAAGATAAGAACTTTGATCTGTTTTGCTCATATAATCATCTGGGCATCTAGAATACTGCCTGGCACAGAGTAGGAATTCAGTAAATACATGTTGACTGTATGTTATGTTTCATAATTTAAAGTGTGTGTGTGTAAAAAACCATTTCTGATACAATTTAAATTCCTTTTTAGATCTCAGTCTTATTTGTCCCCGGGTAAATATCATATCTTTTCCACGCACATTTTAAAACGTCTATTATGTACATATGTAGGCATAAATAATCTATAATATATGTTTTTCTGTGTTTTGAAAAATTACATAAATATATATTTATCACTTAATATTCTTTTTATTTTTATTGCTTAAAGTATTACAAAGGGTATTATATATGTGTCCTTTTTTTTTCCCCCGCCCTTGACAATCCCCTGGCCTCCCCTACCCCCCAGTGTCTTATGTCCATTGGTTATGCTTATATGCATGCATACAAGTCCTTCAGTTGATCTCTTACCCTCCTCTCTCCTGCCCCCCAACCCTCCCCGGCCTTCCCTCTGCAGTTTGACAATCTGTTTGAGGCAGCTCTGCCTCTGTATCTATTATTGTTCAAAAGTTTATAATGGTCTTTATTATCCATGAATGAGTGAGATCATGTGGTATTTTTCCTTCATTGACTGGCTTATTTCACTTAGCATAATGCTCTCCAGTTCCATCCATGCCGTTGCAAATGGTAAGAGTTCCTTCTTTTTTACAGCAGCATAGTATTCCATCGGTCACTCAATATTCTGTATTTCAGATTTATCCCTCTTGATGCATATAGATGTTCATCATTTTCACAGAAGCTTCATATTCCAAAAGCAACTGTATTACAGTTTATCCTCTGTCCCTCCATTGAGCTCTCTCTGATTTTTTTCTTATATTCGGTGTTGCAGTGAACATTCTAGAACATGCCTCTTTATGTCCATAAGCTGATGTCTCCGTAGGGACTAGACCGAAGGGTGGAACCCTGCATCACAGGGCGTGCTGGTCTGCACCTCTGCTGGGCTCCTGGGCTCCGGGCTCTCCCGCGGGCACACGAGCTTGCACTACTGCCCAGCACTTAGGAAGGACCTGTTTTCTTAAATCTGTCCTCACTTTTCAGTTAGATTTTTGTCAATTGGATGCGGTTGAAATCATACCTTGTTTTAATTTGCATTTGAAGTTGAGCATCCTTTTCATAGGTTTATTTGGTTTCTTCTCCAGGGAAATGTCTCTTTCTGTTTTTCTACTTTTGTTGTCTTTTTCTTACTGATTCAGGACTTCTTTCTGTGGGTTCTCCACATGAACCCTTTCTTTGCCTTGCAGATACCTTCTCCCAGTCTGTGGCAGGTCTTTTCACTGTATAGTTCGCATGTAGATGTTTTCATTTGGGGTAGAGTCAGCATATCAGTCTTTTCTTTTATGATCCCTGCTTTTCTGTCTTAAGATACCCTTCCCTGCCCTAACCGGTTTGGCTCAGTGGATAGAGCGTCGGCCTGCGGACTGAAGGGTTCTGGGTTCAGTTCCAGTCAAGGGCACACACCCAGGTTGTGGGCTCGATCCCCAGTGTGGGGTGTGTAGGGAGCAGCCTATCAGTGATTCTCTCATCATTGATGTGTCTATCACTCTCCTCCTCTCCCTTCCTCTCTGAAATCAGTAAAAATATATATTTTTTAAAAGATACCCTTCCCTGCCTCTCCCCAGCTCAGAAATACAGCCTTCATTATTTCTTATTAAACTTTTAAAGTTTTGTTTTTTTCACATTTAAGTCTTTCATCCATCTAGAATTAATATTTGTGTAGATTCCAAGGGAAAATTTTAAAAATTTCCCACATGAGGACGTATGATTTTCCCACAAAGTTTGCTGAACATTGACTTTTCTGTGATGATTTGTGATACCATTCCCATGGGGAGCCAGGTTTCCATGTGGGCAGATGCAGTTTCTGGGCTCTGTCTGATGTTTCTTGGTCTCTGCCATCTCTGCACCCACACGGACTGTTGGAGCTTCCTAGGAAGCCAGATTCTAGGAGACCAAGCCTTTCTTACTCCTTTTCAGAACTTTTCACAGCTATTCTTGGACCTTTATTCTATGAGTTTCAGAAGCTTTATGGCAAGTTCTCAGAAAATCCTATTGAAATTTTGATAGGAATTGCACTTTATAATTTTGTTTCTGGAGAATTACCCTCATTCCAACGCTGAGTCCCTCTATCCATAGAAAGACTTATCTCCTGAAGGCTTCTATGTGCTTGAACAAATTTTTATAGTTTTCTCCCGAGAGTTATTATTTGTATTCTGAATGGGATTTTTATTTTTTAAAAAATATATTTTATTGATTTTTTACAGAGAGTAAGGGAGAGGGATAGAGAGTTAGAAACATCCATCAGCTGCCTCCTGCACACCCCCCTACTGGGGATGTGCCCACAACCAAGGTACATGCCCTTGACCGGAATCGAACCTGGGGCCCTTGCGTCCGCAGGCCGACACTCTATCCACTGAGCCAAACCAGTCAGGGCAGGGGGTTTTTATTTTTAATCCTCACTCAAGGATATGTTCTATTGATTTTAGAGAGGAAGGAAGGGAGAGAGAGAAACATCTATGTAAGAGAAACATGGATCAGTTGCCTCTTGTACGTGCCCCAACCAGGGACTGAGCCTGCAACCCAGGCATGTGCCCTGATCAGGAATTGAATTCACGACCCGTCAGAGCACAGGACAATGCTCCAAACAGCTGAGCCACACTGGCCAAACTATGTTCTGAATGGGATTTTTAAGTCAATATGTTTTAAGTAGTTATTACAGGTGAACAGCCATGCTCTGTGTTTAATAAAAGAGAAATTTTGCTCAACTCTCTTTTTAGATATAATGACTTGCCTATTTAGATTCTCTTAGGTTTTTTATGTGGACCCTTCACAGATAACACTTTTTAAATGTCTGTCACTTTATTTTTCTGCTTAGCAGTCAGGCTAAGACTTTGTTGAATAGAGGTGATGCTAGCTAGCATCCTTGTCTGTGGATGCTTCTAGAGTTTCAGCGGTAAGGATGATTTTTTCATCCTTAGACTTGAAGATTCTCTTAGCTTAAACAAGTTTTCTTCCCTGCTAGTTAAAGTTTTTTTTTGGTGGGAATTTTTTTAAAATATATTTTTACTGATTTCGGAGAGAAAGGGAGAGGGAGAGAGAGGTAGAAACATCAATGATGAGAGAGAATCACTGATCGGCTGCTCCTGCACACCCCACACTGGGGATCAAGCCCCCCAACCCAGGCATATGCACTGACTGGGGATCGAACCGTGACCTCCTGGTTCATAGGTCAACGCTCAATCACTGAGCCATGCCAGCCAGGCACTAAAGTTTTTATTGTAAACAAGTGTTATATTGGATCAGCTGTTTTTTAAAATATATTTACTGTGTATTTTATATAACAAACAAAATCACATACCGAACAAATTCAGATAAAGATTAGAGCAAGACAGTAAAACCCCATAACACCCTGCATGAGAAATAGATCACCACAAGACCCTTCCACGACCCCATTGTCCCTCTCTGGTTCCAGGCCCCTCCCTTCCTCTTACAGATACAGACACACACACACACACACACACACACACACACAATTCAGAACAAACCTGATAGGTCTCTTGCTTTTCTTTACATTTTTATTTCTTATGTATATATTTCTGAATAACATTTAATTTGCCTGATTTTGAACTATATAGGAATAAGGTCATATATATTCTTCTTTAACTTGCTTTCCTCCTTTGACATGTTTTTGAGAGTCATCGTGTTTGTGTGGCACAGCTGTAGGTCATTCACTGTCACAGCTTTCGCCAAGTTATCCCTTCCTATTCTGTGGATGTAACTCAGTGCATTTATTTCTTCTGCTGTTGATGGTGTTTGTATTGTTTCTAACTCTTTTGCTTTTAAGAAAAATGCTGTTGTGAAAATTCTTATGCATGTGTAAAAGTTTCTCTAGGTGTAGACCTAGGAGTGGAAGTGCCGGGTCGTAGGAAACATGCATGTTCGACTTTTCCAGGTACCGTCGGAGAGCTCTCTGAGTTGGTAGGACCAGTCAGTGCACAGCCGTGGGCCTGGTGGGCCCTGCTGCACCTCACCCTCATCAGCCCTGGAAATGCCTTACATTTCAATTTCTGCCCACCCGGTGGGAGTGAAAACAATTAAAATTTGTAGTTTAAAACATGTAGTTTTTCCTGATTAATGAGATTGAACGTTGTATACTGTTTATGGGCCACTTCTCCTTCCTTTTCTATGAAATACCTATTTGCCTTTTGTCCATCTTTCTTTTCCATTGTCTTCTCTTTCTTAGATTTGTAAGAGTTCTTTACATATTCTGAATATTAATCTTTTTGTCAGGTATGTGTATTAATGATGTCTTCATTTATGGTATATTGAACAGATGCTTTTAATATACTTGGATTTACTAGTCTTTATATTTATGGTTTCTTCTTCTTATGTCATAAAAATTAAGAGAATTTCCCCTACCTCGAGGTTGTAGTACACCATCTCATGTTTTCTACTAAAAGTTTTGCCTTTCCTGTTCAAGTTCTGAATCCATCTGGAATGGGTTCCTGTGGCAGTACGGGGTCGGGACCCCAGTTCTTCCTCATGAGCGCTTTGGGTCTTCTTTCCCTGTGCTCTTTCAGGTAAACTTTCAAATTACCTTATCAAGTTCCATGAAAATCCAGATGGGATTGTGGTTGGAGTTGCATTCATTCTATTAATCATTTTGGGTAGAATTGGCCCCTTCACTGAGGCTTGTTATCTGTGAATATTTTAAATCCCTCCATATAACTCATCTGTAATACCTCCATGAAGTTTTGTGATTTTCTCCAAAAAAAGTCTTGAACATTTCTTTGTTAGATAGAGTCCTAGGTTCCTTTTTTTTTTTTTTTTTTTAAATCACTATTGTCATGGGTACCTTCTTTAACTTGCATTTTCTGTTTGTTGTTCATATGGACTGGGGGTTTGGGGCAGGAACATCCCTTTTCCAGTACATTTTCTTGTGTAGCTGGGGCTGTTATGTAACACCCCCCTCTCTGCCTCATTAGACACCCCACCAGAGGTCCCACCAGGGACCTATATGGTTAGAGAGTTTGGGAGCAAGGGTTGGGCAGCTGGCCGCCCCAGGGGACAGGTGGTCTCTGCTGCTCTGCTGGGGACAGCCTCTCTGACCAAGTGGTCTGGCAGGCGGCTTCCTGATTCCAGGGTCAGTATAAGAACCCCTCTCGCCCACAGATAAAAGCTGCATCCTCAATTATCAGTGAGAAAAATGGTGTACCCTCACCTGCCTTCTCTCTTGTTTTACATCTCTGTTAAAATCCACGACAGAGGAGGGGGATAGAAGAGGGTAGAGGGGGGATAAATGGTGATGGAAGGAGACTTGACTTGGGGTGGTGAACCTACAATACTATATACGCATGATGTGTTACAGAAGTGTACAACTGAAACCTGTATAATTTTACCAACCAATGTCATCGCAATAAATTCAATAAAAAAGGGAAAAAAATGACCCATAACAGAAAGATAAATGGTCATTGATGGGCTCCCTTAAAACTCTAGTAGTGTACAAAAATCCATTTTCTTTCATTTATTGATATTTCTGTCTAGGAAGCTTGATAAAATTTTCATTAATGCAAATAAGTTTTCTAATTGATGATTCTCAAATAATCTGAAGGAATAATCATATCATTTATGAGTCAGGAGAATTTTTTGTTTCTTTTAAAATATGGTTTATTTTTCTCATTTTCTTTTTTTAAAATATATTTTTATTGATTTCAGAGAGGAAGGGAGAGGGAGAGAGAGATAGAAACATCAATGATGAGAAAGAATCATTGATTGGTTGCCTCCTGCACTGGGGATTGAGCCCACAACCTGGGCATGTGCCCTGAGCGGGAATCTAACTGTGACCTCCTGGTTCATAGGTCAGTGCTCAACCCCTGAGCCACGTGGGCTGGGCTCCTTGGTACCTTTTAAGATTTTGTCTTTACTGTTATTCCATTTTACAGAACATTGTCGAGGCTAATATTTTTTAATTCCTACTTAAGAATTGGTGTGTCCCTTCAAACTGTGGGCTCGTTGCCTTCAATTTGGGAACATTCACAATCATTATTTCTTTACATATTCCTCTTTACTCATTTCTCTATTCTCTCCTTGGATTTCCCAGCGTGTGTGGGAACTTCTCATTCTCTACTCCATGTCTCTTATTTCTCTCTCTTTTTTTCTCTCTCAATGGAGCGCTGTGGATTATTTTCCCAGATCTGTCTTACAACTCACCAGTCTTCTCTCTAGTTATGTTCAGTCTATTTTTAAGCCATCCATTGTGTTTTTCATTATGTTATCATTTCTAGAATGTCAAATATATTTAGTTCTTTTTCAAATCTACCTTTTAAAAAATGGTTTGCTTTTCTTGCCTTAGAGATTCTGTTCCTTCCTTTATTTCTTTGAATATTTTAGATATACTATACTGTATCTTTCAGCTTATTCTTTTTTCTGTAGTTCTTGGAAGTGAATTCTGCAGTAACTGTCATGCCATTTGGCTCCTCTTCTGGTTTGTAAGTTTAGTTTTTTATTAAGGACCCCTGTGGGGCAGGTTTGCATTTACCTGTTTTGGGCCTCCTGGGTTGCCGTGGTTCTCAGTCAATCTTTGTGTGAATTTCTCAGGTTAGGGTCCCTACATCGTATGGGTAGTATGAATTCAGTGTGGGCATGGGAGTCTGATTTCTTATGTGTGGCTTACCACCCATGGTCCTGGACAAGAGGGCAGCTTCCTTAGAGGCCCCTCAGATGGAGCTTTCCTGGTCCCTGTCTCACAGCTGGGACAGAGCCTGTAGCTCCTGGCTTCATGCAGGCAGCTCATCTCTGCTCTTGCCTCACTTGAACATCAAAGCCCCAGCCCTTAAGGCTTGCATCCTGTCCCAGCAATTTCCTGGGTCACTTAGCTCCCACTCAGCTCTTGATGTCACTTTGTGTTTGTCCTCATTCTCATACCCAGGATCTGTTTCTTTGCTCACTTAAACACCTGTGTGTGTTTGAAAGCAGGACCTCCGCAGAGCGGCTGAGTCTTTCTCATGCACCAGGGGTCTAGCCCTGAGAATGTGTTGGTGTGTTCCTCACCCTTTCCCACCCGCCCCATGTGCTCAGTGCCATGTGCTCAATGCCATGCTTTGCTTGGGAGCCCTTGCAGGCCCTGTTTGCCCTTCTTTCCCTTCCTACCAGGCTCTCATGCTGTGTGACTCTTGACAGGTCCATTTCCTTGCCTGGCTGTGTGTCCACCTCAGGGCCAGGGAGCCCTGAGGCTGTGCTCACACACTCTCCCTTTCTTAGGCTCGGGAGCCCCGGTTCCTGCCCCTGACCTCTTAATGCAGATCAAGCAGGAGGGCGAGCTCCAGCTCCAGGAGCAGCAGGCTCTGGGGGTAGAAGCGTGGGCAGCTGGACAGCCAGATATCGGGGAGGAGCCATGGGGCCTCAGCCAGCTGGATTCCGGAGCAGGAGACGTCTCTACAGATGCTGCTTCTGGTGAGTGGCTCAAACTGGGAGCAGATACCAGGAACGAGAGGCAGAGCCCAGGGCAGGCCTTGGGGTAAGGAGTTCCTGGGAGCCACATTATGGGAACTATGGGCTTTCAAACATCTGGCCTGACTAGCGCAGAAGTTTCCTCACTTTAAGACAGGACCTGCACTAAAGGACACCTTGGGCACCTCTGGGTTTGGTGAAGCTCTTGCCCTGGTTTTTCTCTGCCTCATTCCATCAGCTGCACTTTTCTTGCCCCCAGCATTGGGCATTTAAGGCCCCCGTTGCCTTATATTAAGGAGGGGCTATATGAAATAAGTCAGTGACCTCTGAGCCTCCTGGTGCCTCCAAGAGGGGAGCAAAAGAAACTTGGGTTCAGGAGCAGTGGGTGGTTCTGCTCATGCAGCGTGCCCGGGTGGGTCTCAGGGTCTCTTCTTTCTATCCTGTGGGGTTTTTCTCCTGCTGCTTCTGTTCTCTAACCCACAGGCTCTGATCTCTTCATTGCAGGCGTCCACTCCAACTTCTCAACCACTATCCCACCTACTTCCTGGCAGGCAGACCTCCCTCCCCACCACCCCTCCTCCGCATGTTCAGACGGGACCCTGAAGCTCAACACGGCGGCCTCCACAGAAGGTACAGGTGGCAGAGAGAGGGTGGGAAAGACTCACAGCTGCCCTGCAGGCTGCCTAGGCCCCGGCTGCCTCCTCATTGATGAGCTGCCCTGCCCTGTCAGCCAGCAGGTATTAGGTATCTGGGATGTTAGGGCTCAATGGTCTGTCTTTCATCTCTGTCGAGATTCTTAGGCTTGGGCAGCCTTCCTTGAGCATGTCCATATTTCCAGCCGTTCTTTTCTCATGTTAACCAGTCAGTGCTCATAAGCCAGTCCCTTGAGAGAATGCACCTCCTGCCCAGGCTCAGAACCTGCCTCCTCTTCCTCTCTGGCAAAGAAAAACAAACCAAGCCAGAAGCACTTCTTAGATATCAGCACTACCAAAGATAAGTGTCCAAAGGCCAGAATTGGGAAGAAAACTTCCAAATTTATGTATTATTTTTCTATTTATTTCTATTTTGTAGGCCTGTTATCTGTTACTTTATATTTTAGCACTCCAAAAATGTGCTAAAAGCCTAGATCCCTGATACAAAATTTCAGGAAATGAATTTCAAATACATTTACATAATCACATTTTTACTGTTTACTAATATTTTTATTATTAGCTAGCTGGCCACATTTATTGGATGCTTGCTGCATGCCAAATTGCATGCAAGGTGTCTTCAGGCATGTTATCTGGTAACCCTCATACAGCCCTGTGACCAGGGTTCACAGATGTGCTATTGGTTAAGAAATTACCCTGCAGTCCTGGCCAGGTGGCTCAGTTGGTTGGAGCATCATCTGATACACCACCAATATTTTTTTAAAAGGTTGTGGGCTCGATTGCCAATAAGGGTACATACCTAGGTTGTGGGTTCGATCCTTAGTCGGGGCAGGTACGGAGGGCAATGGGTCAATGTTTCTCTCACCTTGATGTTTCTCTCTCTGTAAATCAGCACAAACATATCCTTAGGTGAGGACCTTTAAAAATCATCCTGCAGCCCACAGCTGGTCTGTGGGAAGCGGCAGAGCCACCTCAGATGATCCCCAACCTGGTGCCTTTCCCTCCGGTGCATTGCCACCAGCGGTCAGAGTTCCTTCCTCGAGATCAATTCTCGATTAGCCTTAACAGCCAAAGTAGAAATGGAATCCCGTAAGCAGGTGCGATGGTGGTTTTACTTGCAATGAAGGTACTAGTACAGGGATGTCCTCACATGGGGTTTGAAGCAGCCTCATGACCATCTGGGGGCGCTCTGCTGAGCTGGATCCTGTGGCTTGGAAACCAGGGCTCCGTGGGCTGGGAGGGGCGGAGGAGCTACTGAATCTCCAGATGAAAGTATCAGATAATTGCTCTAAGCCCAGGAGGGGACAGAATGATATCTGGTCTTTCTGTCTTTCTCAGCAGATGTAAAAATTGTGATAAAAACTGAAGTCCAGGAAGAGGAGGTGGTGGCCACACCAGTGCACCCTACTGACCTAGAGGCCCACGGGACCCTATTTGGACCAGGCCAAGCCACAAGGTTTTTCCCTAGTCCTGTCCAGGAAGGCGCCTGGGAGAGCCAGGGCAGCTCCTTCCCCAGCCAGGACCCTGTGCTCGGGCTCAGAGAGCCCGCCCGGCCTGAACGGGACCTGGGAGACCCCAGCCCTGCCGTGGCCCAGGACGAGACCCCACCAGGGGACTGGCTCCTTGGGGGAGTCCGGTGGGGCTGGAATTTCAGGTGTAAACCTCCGGTGGGGCTGAACCCGAGGACTGGGCCTGAGGGGCTGCCCTATTCCTCCCCTGACAACGGAGAGGCTGTGCTGGACCCAGGCCAGGCCCCGAGATCCTTCAGTGACCCCTGTAAATACCCTGGCCGGACCAAAGGCTTTGGCCACAAGCCTGGCCTGAAGAAGCACCCTGCCGCGTCTCCCGGGGGCCGGCCCTTCACCTGCGCCACGTGTGGGAAGAGCTTCCAGCTACAGGTGAGCCTGAGCGCACACCAGCGCAGCTGCGGGCAGCTGCCCGATGGGGCGGCTGGGGCGGCAGGGGCTGCACGCGATGGAAGCGCCCTGCGGTGCGGGGAGTGCGGGCGCTGCTTCACGCGGCCAGCCCACCTGATCCGGCACCGCATGCTGCACACGGGTGAGCGGCCCTTCCCCTGCACGGAGTGCGAGAAGCGCTTCACTGAGCGCTCCAAGCTCATCGACCACTACCGAACCCACACGGGTGTGCGGCCCTTCACCTGCACCGTCTGCGGCAAGAGCTTCATCCGCAAGGACCACCTCCGTAAGCACCAGCGCAACCACACGGCGGGCGCCAAGGGCCCGGCCCGGGGCCAGCCGCTGCCTCCCCTCCCGGCCGCTCCCCCAGACCCCTTCAAGAGCCCTGCCTCCAAAGGACCCTTAGCCTCCACAGACCTTGTGACTGACTGGACTTGTGGCCTGAGTGTCCTGGGACCCACCGAGGGCGGGGACCTGTGAGGCACCCCAGGATGGCCAGAGTTGTCTCGGCCTTCTGACCCTTGAGGGCCATGAGTGTAGAAAGTCCCGTTTCCAGATGTCCTCGGGGTGGCGGCCAGCGCAGAGGCAGGAGTGGAGACGGGGAGACCAAATCCCCAAGTTGCTGAACTGATCACTGGAAGAAGAGAAACTGTCAAACAAATACAGCTTCCACCTCTGAACAAAGTAGAGCTCTGATTGTGAAACAGCACCGTAGAATTTTAAGTAACTTAAGTACAAAACTCTTTTTTAATTCTTGAAGAAGCTGAAAAATAGTCGTAGTGCCAGTTTAAACTTTCTAGCATATTTCTGGTTTCCGGAGCGTGTTCATGTGGGCTATGGCCTTACCAAGTCTGACGTGAAGGTCGGCGGGGCTGGGGACACTGAGGAGGGACACGGACCAGACCTCCCCTGGCCCCACTGACTCCTAGGGAAGAGATGGTCTTAGCAAAAAGTCCTGGGGGATTGAGACCCTGCTCTGCCCAGGCCTGGGCTGGGCTCCAAGCCTTCTGGGACCTGAGACCAGCTGGGTGCTGTGGAACTGCAGCCTCGTCTCAGCAGGGAGAAGGACTCATCCCCAGAGCAGCCAGCTCCACCTGATAAGGCCCCCCAACAGTGCTGGCCCTACTGTGTGTTTCCCTGTTAGGGGCCACTGGCCATCCCTATCAGACTCCTGGGCTGACAACCCACCTGGAGCTGCTTTTCCACTCTAGCAAAATGCTTCTGTGTCCTTTGTGTAGTGTTTTTTCATTGTCAAAATTCTTTCACATCGTATCTCATTTGTTACTGTGACTTTGTGAACCACGCAAGGCAAGTCTTGTTAGAGTTGAGAAATAAATTAACTCAAAGGGGATATATCCCACTAAGCCTTGCACCATGGAGGCGAGTGGGGGGGGGCAGCAGTTGGGAAAAGCCTCAGGTTAGACATGGCTTATCTTCCAGAAGTTCAGTTTGGGGAAGGAAAACTGTTTTTGCCCTCTCAGAAGATTTGTCCCACATGTGCATGAGCAAAATCATCAAGCCTCAGGCTTTAGCTGAGCCCGGCCCCGCCCCCCCCCCCCCCCCCATGTGTGCACACCCAGCAAGGTCTGAGAGGCTGGGTATGGATGATGCTCCTCTGCTGACATCCTAACGGTGGAATTGGACATTGGCCCAGGTTTCTTCATTCTACCACAGTACTATCCCCAAGTAATCATTCCTGTTTTTTTGAAGCCGCCTCTGGATCCCTTATCCCCCCCCAGAGGAGAGACCAGGGCGGCTATTCACTTGGCTCCCCCATGTGTACTTTTGTTAGGCAATAGACTAGTTAAGAAAATTGTTTCTCTGTACTGTATATTTTGTACCTGTTTACACCTCTAATTGATATAACTGATATTTTGAAAAACACATGAAGAGGAAATGCCCTGTTAAAATAAAACCTAACCAGCACTGAGGTGGTTTGGTGGGTTTCATTCTTAGATCTGCGTCTCTGGTGCTGATGCCTCTAAACATGGCCTCCCAAGGCGGTGTGGTCAGCTCCCCAGGCACTTGGTCACCTTGGACCCAGGGAAGTGACAGTGCCTAAGACAGCCGTGGGGACACTACGGCCCTCGGGCCGAATCCGGCCCATTTGAAATGAATAAAACTAAAAAAAAAAAAGACCATACCTTTTTATGTAATGATGTTTACTTTGAATTTATATTAGTTCACACAAACACTCCATCCATGCTTTTGTTCCGGCCCTCCGGTCCAGTTTAAGAACCCATTGTGGCCCTCGAGTCAAAAAGTTTGCCCACCCCTGGCCTAAGAGCTATGAATGGAAGATTCTGGAGACGTTTGGAGGGGTTTATGTAATTCAGTCTTAGGTAATTTGATATGACGCACATGAGGACAGGAAGGTCAGGAGAAAAAGTGCAGAACATCAAAGCAAAGCTGATGCCAGATGTTTTCTCTCTGCATCTTCTGGCTCAGCCAAGGCGAGGAAAGGATGGGCAATGCCTGTAGTTGTGTCTTAGAGTCAAGTCTGCCCCATGGCATTAGACCCAGGCTGACATGCATATTCCCACCAACCAGAGATAACAGTTATCTCATGTTTTCATCTCTACCACCAGCCCCCTTCCAAGTTCTCATGCCTTCTCTCCCTCTTGCCCATGTTCTCTGCATGCAGGAAGCTTCATGCAGAACCCCCAACCATTTAGTGGTTCACTAGATGGATGACTTGGAAGCATCTGGCCCAGCTGCACTCTTCAAGACAATATGGGGGAGAGGGTTTAGATGAGGGAGGGTGCGGAGCTGAGTTTCAGACATCCAAAAGGGGGTTCCCAATCAGTAGTTAGGGAGACCACCAGTGGCGGGGACCCAACACTGTTTTCAGACTCCTGGCAACTCTCGCTCTGAACCCATTGCTCTGAAGCATTCTGTTAAGGCCATAGCACAGTGATCCCTTCCTGTGTTAATCTTATGTTGCTACTGTGACAAATCAACACAGACTTTGTGGCTAAAGCCAACACAGATTTACCTGACAGCTTTGGAGGTCAGAGGCCAAAATGAATCTCATGGAGTTAAAATCAAGATGTCAGCTGGGCTGCTTCCTCTGAGAGTCCAGAGGAGAATCTGTCTCCTTACCCCTTTCAATTTGCAGAGGCGCTTGCATTTTAGCACAGGCAGGACAACTCTTTCATCTCACCCTCTAGGTGAACTGAAGTGCCTGCCCTTCCCTGAGCGCCATGTTGTTCCATGTGTCTACACTGTTTAGTGTTCCTGCTGCATACAGTGTCGCCCTTCCCCTCACCCCCAGCCATCTGGTATATTTCTTACCCTCAGGTCTCGGCTTAGTTTCCCCCAGCTGTGCCCAGTCTCTGCAGGTAGAACTGACGCTTCCCACGTTTCTCTAGGACCCTTGCTCAGATTCCTGTTAGCTTGTTAGACTCTCCCTGACTTTGTATATAACATCTTCCTGGAAATGTGTATAAAGGTATATGTATAAAATGAGACAACAGACTCACAGACACAGGAAGGCTTTATTCCCTGACAGCTATAGAAAGAAGTTCCTGATTTGGTATAATTGTCAAACTCCTTTAAAACCCTGAGTATTGTACAATGTATACATGATTCCTTAAAAATATTAAAAGCATAATTTAGACAATAAATATATGCAATTTCTGTCTTTAAAAAATAAGTAAAAAATGGGTGTTCTCCCACCAGGGAGCACACCCATGCCATTCCCTTCCCCCTATCCTCCCTCCCCTTGGCACGTGTCCCCTAACCTCTAAGGCAGCGGTCACCAACCTTTCAGACCTCACAGACCACCGGTTGGCGACCACTGCTCTAAGGGACTTGCAACCAGGGGAGCAATGGGCAGCAGCAGCTCAACCCAGGCTAACCCTCTGAACCTGTCTCCTTTTCCCCCTTTTCCCCCTTTTCTCTGACTTCCCAGTGAGCTAAGGCAGCCCAGCCTAGGCTCTCCTATTACTTCTTCTACGCCCTTCTGTGTTTCACTGCCCTAGTATGTTTTTGCTGTGGTCAATAAATTCTTGCTTTTCTACAAAAAAAGTCAAAAAAATGTACATATCATGGATTGTATATCCTGAACACACTCCTGATATAAACATCTAGAAGTTCCAAATGGGATATAACATAATATTAAATATAAAGATAAAATAGAAAGTAATACATGAAAATCCAAGTGTGCCAGAAATGACAAAACTAAACACCCACTGTAAGCATTCGAGGAGCTGCTGTACCTACCTGCTGTGGGGTAAGGAGTTGGAACTGACACCTCCAAATAAAGTCCCTTGAAGGCTTTGCCTTCAGAAAATACATAGTTTAGTAAAAATGCATCCCAATACCAAAAGATGTATCCTCAGGAAGTAGATGTTGAGACAAAAGTACAAGAGGTTTATTGGGGAACTAGAAACCCAGTGCACAAAATTTGTGTACGGGTAGGGTCCCTAGGTGGGGCTGGTGATCAGGGCCAATATGTGGGTCGACTGGTGACACCCACCTTGGTGGCGGCCTGGCACCGCCTGCTCATCGGCCCTGACAGGGGGGCAGCTCCTGCATTGAGCATCTGCCCCCTGGTGGTCAGTGCGCATTATAGTGATTGGTCATTCCGCCATTCGGTTGATTTCCATATTAGGGTTTATTATATAGGATAATGACTATGAAAGGTAAAAGGGGGAAGCGGGGTTTTGCATGAAAAGTCTCAGAACAGGATATATATCCAACATCTGTGAAAGGAAAGGAGAGGAAGCAGGTTCAGGCAGCAGGAACAGAACATGAGCAGCTCTGACAAAGTTTTAACGAACCGAACACAGGGTTCTAGAGCAAATATTGCCGGGTAGAGGAGTCTTGTGCGGGACAGAAATGACCAGGCCCTATGAACATACCCACTGAGGACTGGGGCTGCCCAAGAAAACTGTGACCTTGCTTAAAAGCCAAGGCATTTCTCTGGTTGGGGTGGCTCAGCAGCCAATCAATGTTTCTCACATCGATGATGTTTCTCTCTCTCACCTCCTTCTCTCTAAAAAATCAATGAAAATATTTTTTTTAAAAAGCCAAAGCATTTCCTGAAGGAAATAACTGGAACAGTCAGCTGAATCACTCCTTGCAGCTGAATGATAAGTTCTTGAATAGAGATCTGAGTGGCATAACTCCATAGCTGGGCTCTGGGTGATGGTAGTAGATGGGGCAGTATCTTTCTTGAAAATCTAAAACCACAGCTATTGCCTCATGGAGTTTGGGATTCAAATTTACATCCCACAGGGCTGATAAATTGACATAAGAACTGGAATTGGGCCAATGCTAGCACTTAAGGTTTCTGGCTGAAGGGAACTTAGAAACAGGAGGAACTACCCCACAATCCAGACCACAAAACTGGCTCAATATAAACTCACAATTAAAATGTTAAACCCACAAGGAAACAGTCCACCATTAGTGAGAACACAACAAACAGCAGGATCAAAAAACCAGGAAGTTGAGTCTGGCCTGCATGGCTCAGTGGTTGAGCATCAACCTATGAATCAGGTCACAGTTCAATTCCAAGGTTGCTGGCTCCATCCCCAGTGGGGGGCATGAAGAAGGCAGCTGATCAATGATTCTTTCTCATCATTGATGTTTCTGTCTCCCTCTCCCTTCTCTGAAAATCAATAAAAATATATTTTAAAAAAACACAAGAAGTTGAATTTATATAAATATCATTCAAAATAGAACATAAACATGATTAGTTTCATAAGGTATAAAACTAACAGGGCAGAAAGTGGAAGAAGCATGGAAAGGCATTGTAAATACAAATCACCAAACCTTAAGAAAAATCAAGTTACTATTATAAAGAAAAATTTGGAAGCAGAATTTCTAAAAATAAAACACATAGTCAATGAAATTTTAAAAAACTCAATGGGTTGGATCAGGGGTCCTCAAACTACGGCCCGCGGGCCACATGCAAATACAAATTTTGTATTGGTTCCCGTTTTGTTTTTTTACTTCAAAATAAGATATGTGCAGTGTGCATAGAAATTTGTTCATAGTTTTTTTTAAAACTATAGTCCGGCCCTCCAACGGTCTGAGGGACAGTGAACTGGCCTCCTGTTTAAAAAGTTTGAGGACCCCTGGGTTGGATAAACAGCAGACCTAGACACAGCTGAAAAGAATTAGTCAAATGAAAGATAGATGATGAAAGTACACACAGAATGAAAGACACAGAGAGAAAATGATGGATGGAAACACGTTAAGAGCACAGCCTACAAACATCTCCCATACATCTCATCAGATTTTCTCATCTACACTGCTGGTGGAAATGAAAAATGGCAGCCACTTTAGAATTCTGGCAGTTCCTCTAATGATTAAAAATAGAGTGGCCATACAATCCAGCAATCCTATATAGTAAAAGCCTATACATCTGCACAATGGAATACTACACCACTACAAAAAAGAAGGAACTTTTACCATTTGCAACAGCATGGATGGAACTGGAGAGCATTATGCTAAGCGAAATTAGCCAGTCGGAGAAAGATAAATATCACATGATCTCACTCATATGTGGGATATAATGACCAACATAATTTGATGAACAAAAATAGATCCAGAGACAAATGGCAGGGGAGGTAGGGAGGGTTAGAGAACAACCAAAGGACTTGTATGCATATATATTAACATATACAATGGACACAGACACTGGGGCAGTGGGGGCTTGCCCGGGGTGGGAATGGCTGGGGGGGGGGGGGGCGCGGTAAATCAGGGAAAAAGGAGACATGTGTAAAACTTTAGACAATAAAAAAATAAAGAACTGATCACATTTATACTGAAAAAATAAATAAATAAAAGCCTAACATGCTAAGTGTCCAGTTGTCGAGTTGGCCATTCAACCAATCAAAGCATAACATGCTAATGATACACTAAGGCCGTTCAACCACTCGCTATGATGTGCACTGACCACCAAGGGGCAAACGCTCTGACCAGTAGGTTAGCCTGCTGCTGGGGTCTGGCTGATAGGGACTGAGAGAGACAGGCTGGATATGTCCTGGAGCCCTCCTGCAGTCCCTCCCCGGCTGGCCAACCTCCCATGTCCCTCCCAGCCCTGATTGTGCACCGGTGGGGTCCTTTGGCCTGGCCTACGCCCTCCTGCAATCCGGGCTGAGGGACCAACCCCCAAGTGCATGGATTTCGTGCACTGGGCCTCTAGTTTCACTATGAAAGATTTGAAAGCAGGTATGCAAATAAATATAAGTACATGACTGTTCATAGCAGTACTAGTCACAATAGACAAAAGGTTGAGACAACCCAAATGTCCATCAACTAACTAATGGATAAATAAAATGTGGTATAGCCCTATGATGGAATATTATTTGACCATAAAATATGATTGAACAACTAATACATGCTACAACATGGATGGACCTAGAAACTATTATGCTAAGTGAAAGAAGCTAGTCACAAAGACCACATGATATATGACGCCATTCATACAAACGTTCACACATTGACAGAAACAGAAAGTATATTAGTGGTTGCATAGGGCTGGTGGTGGAGGAGAATATTAGGAGTAGGGATAACTAAAACATATAGGGGTGTTTTTTTTTGAGGTAATAAGCGTTCTAAAATGGACTGTGCTAATGGTTGCACATATCAGTGACTAAAAACCATTGAATTGTACATTTTATCTTTTAAAAAAATATATATTTTATTGATTTTTCACAGAGAGGAAAGGAGAGGGATAGAGAGTTAGAAACATTGATGAGAGAGAAACATCAACAGCTGCCTCCTGCACACCCCCTACTGGGGATATGCCCGCAACCAAGGTACATGCCCTTGACCAGAATCGAATCTGGGACCCTTCAGTCCGCAGGCCAATGCTCTATCCACTGAGCCAAACTGGTTAGGGAGAATGGTACATTTTAAATGGGTGACTTGTATGTGTGTGAATTATATCTAAATAAAACTTTTATTAAAAAGAAAAGAAAGAATAGCTGACAATATTCAAGAATTGATAAAAGACATAAAAAGAAAATACTCAAATTCAAGAGAAAAAGACTGACATCAAAGAAAAAGATATTAACCCTGGACAGGTGGCTCAGTCAGTTGGAATGTTGTCCTGTGGTTTGATTCTGGTCAGGGCACATGCCTGGATTGCAGGTTTGATTCCCCATCAGGGCACATGCAGGAGAGAGCTGATGGATGTTTTTCTCTCACATCGGTGTTTCTTTCTCTCTCCCTTCCTCTCTCTAAAAAAATTAATAATCAATGAAAACGTGTCCTCAGGTGAGGATTAAAAAAAAACTTTTTAAAAAGGTAAAAGCTATTAGATTGACAATAGACTTCTATGATAAAAAATAGAAGTCAGAAGACAGTAGACTAACACCTACAAAGTGGTGAGGGAAAATAATTCAACCTTAATTTTATACCCTGATCAATTATCATATACAAGCAAAACCAAATACAGACATTTTCAGAAAAGAAAAATTGAGAATGTACCATTCACAGAAAAACTGAGGACTATCCTTTGAGTAGAAGAAAGAAAGTAAGGGGCCTAGTTAGCAAAAAAAAAAAAATAATGAACATGGGTAAATCTTTAACATGTGTTGACTTTATAAGACAATAAAAACAAATTTGGGTGGACACAACAAAATGGAACTAAATACTAAACAACAATAACATGTAAGAAGGATGGAGCATGATATCAATGAAAGCATCTTATGGACCTTGTGATTTCAAGGGATGGGCAGATATATCAATTCCATTTAAACTTTATAACTCAAATACGTTTAAAATGTTCATCATAGCACTCAGCCTGTGTGGCTCAGTGGTTGAGCATCAACCTATGAAACAGGAGGTCATGATTCAATTCCAAGTTGTGCCACATGCCTGGGCTGCAGGCTTAAATCCCAGTGTGGGGCATGCAGGAGGCAGCCAATCAATGATTCTCCTCTCATCATTGATGTTTCTCTCTCTCTCCCCCTCTCCAAAATCAATAAAAATATATTTTAAACATAAAAATAAAATATGTTAAAAAATAAATAAATAAAATGTTCATCATAGCTGCTAAAGGAACAGAAGCAGAATAACTCCCAGCAGAAAGAGAAAAGGTAAATAAAGAAATCTTGATTAATCTAATAGAAGTAGGAAAACAGGGAAAGAAGCAAAGAAAAGAAGCAAAATAAAATAGAAAAAATCCAAACATATCTATATTCACCATAAATGGGAAGAAAATAAGCTCTCCAGTAAAAAACAAATGGTTAGCCCTACCTGGTTTGGTGCAGTGGATAGAGCATCAGCCTGCGGACTGAAGGGCCCTGGGTTTGATTCCGGCCAAGGGCACATGCTTGGGTTGTGGGCTTGATCCCCAGTGTGGGACGTGCAGGAGGCAACTGATCAGTGATTCTCCCTCATCATTGATGTTTCTATTTCTCTATCCTCCCTTCCTCTCTGAAATCAATAAAAATATATTTTTTAAAAAATGGTCATATTATAACACTGACAAATCCAGCTCTATGCTCTGAAGTTTTAGTGAGAAACATTAGGTTATGATAATGGTTGCAGAACTTTGAACACACTAAAACCACTGAATTGTATACTTTAAATGAATGGCTTATGCTACTTGAATTATATCTCAGTAAAGATGTAATTTAATAAAAGCCAAAAAAATTTTCTAGATTAAAGACCTGTGAAAAAGGGAAACTGTACAGGTTGTATAACAAAATGTTGAGGACTATCCTTAAGGCACTGGAGGAGGGAAGAAAATAAACAAAAAGAGAGAGAAAAAGGAAAAAAAAACTAAAAAGAAAAGTACTAGATTTGATTGTATTTAAATATAAATTTTGGTGCAACACCTACCATGAAAAATCTTGAGATAGTTGGGAGAAGATTTTTGGTCATATGTATAATCAACAGTGCATTATGCAGATTATAACACTAAGAAACATCAAATGTAAGCACAAGGGTGGAGGATAACTTGTTGTAAGGTTGATGCACAACAGATGAAGTGGTAGAATGTGTGTGAAGTAGGCTGTTAAAAATTAAAGATGTATATTATAAAACTTAGGGCAATCATTAAAAATTAGATATAAGTGAATGGCGAAAAATATAATTATTTTAAAAATAATTTAAGCCCTGGCCAGTGTGGCTCATTTGGTTAGGTGTTGTACCATGCACGGAAAGGTTGTTAGTTGTATTCTCAATCAGGGCACATGCCCGTGTTTCCGCCTTAATCCCCGGACAGGGGCATGCAGGAGGCAGCTGATTGATGGATGTTTCACTCTCACATCAATGTTTCTCTCTCTCCCTCTCCCTTCCTTCCTCTCTAAAAATCAATTTAAAAATCTTTTAAAAAACTAAATAAATTAATTAAAAATGGAACTTCCATTTGACCCAGTAATCCCATCCCTAGGAATATATCCCAAGAAAGCAGAAACACCCATCAGAAAGGAGATATGCACCCCTATGTTCATAGCAGCACAATTTATAATAGCTAAGATTTGGAAACAGCCTAAGTGCCCATCAGCAGATAAGAGGATTGAAAAACTGTGGTACATCTATACGATGTAAAAAAGAAGGAACTCTTACCATTCGCAACATCATGGATGGGCCTGGAGAACATTATGCCAAGTGAAATAAGACAGTCAGAGAAAGATAAATATCACATGATCTCACTCATTTGTGGAATATAATGAACAACATAAACTGATGAGCCAAAATAGAGCCAAAGGGAAAAAAATATTTTAGGATATAATAGAAGTAATCCTGTTATTTGCAGATTTTTAATATTTTCTATAATTTTTGCGATATTATACTATGTTAGTACAATTTTGCTAATATTATATTTTAAATCTTTTTTTCTTGAAATATTAATTTTTAGTGCATGTAATATTATATTTTAAATCGTTTTTCTTGAAATATTAATGTTTATTGCATGTAACATTATCATACTTAAAATCATTTTTCTTGAAATATTGTTTATTGCATGTAAAAACAAAATACATATGGAAAAAAAACTAAATAAATTACAAATAGAACTTCCATTTGACCCAATAATCACACTCCTACAAATCTATCCCAAGAAAGCAGAAACACCAATCAGAAAGGATATATGCACCCCTATGTTCATAGCAGCACAATTTACAATAGTTAAGATTTGGAAACAGCCTAAGTGCCCATCAGCTGATGAGTGGATTAAAAAACTGTAGCACATCTACACAATGGAATACTACGCTGCTGTAAAAAAGAAGGAACTCTTACCGTTTGCAACAGCATGGATGGACCTGGAGAGCATTATGCTAAGAGAATAAGCCAGCCAGAGAAAGATAAATATCATATGCTCTCACTCATTTTTGAAATATAATGAACAACATAAACTGATGAACCAACTTAGATCCAGAGACATAGAAGCAACGAACAGAATGTCTAACCTCAGAGGGAAGGGAGGGGTTGGGTGCGCGGGGGGGGGGGGGGGGCGAATTTAAGAGATAAACCAAAGGACTTGCATGCATGCATATAAGCATAACCCATGGACACAGACAGTAGGGGGGTGAGGGCATGTGCTGGAGGGTGGGAACGGCTGGGAAGAGGTCAATGGGAGGAAAAGGAGACATATGTAATACTTTAAACCATAAAGAATTTAAATTTTTTAAAAAACCAGCTAGATTTTTTTTTATTGAAATTGGGCTCAATTTATAATCAATCTTAACATATTGAGTCTTCCAATTTATAATGATGGTATTTATTTATCATATTTGTATAGTTTTAGTTTCTTGTAATGTTTGTAGTTTTCAATACAAAGACCTTTGCACATATTTCACTATATTAATATCTAGTTATTTAACATTTTGGTGATGCTATTATAAGTGATGTTTTAAAATTTTATTTTAATTTTTCATTGCAAGTATATAATATATACTGACTTCGTATCCTGAAGCTATGATAGATTCACTTTTTAGTTCTAATAAAATTTGTGTAGATTTAAAAAAAACCCTAAATAAAGTAATTTAAGAGCAGACAAAAAAGGGGAATTATCAAATATCTGGAACACATGGAAAACTACTAGTAAGATGGCAGAGTTAAATGCAATCACATCAGTAATCACAGTAAGGATTTGATGATACGATCAATATCCAGAATTTTTTTAAAATACCTGTAGCCCAGACGGTGTGGCTCAGCGGTTGAGCGTCGACCTATGAACCAGGAGGTCATGGTTTGATTCCCGGTCAGAGCACATGCCCAGATTGCGGGCTTGATCCCCAACCTTAAGTGTGCAGGAGGCGGCCAATCAATGATTCTTTGTCATCACTGATGTTTGTATCTCTCCCTCTCTGAAATCAATAAAAAATGTATTTTTTAAAAAATAAAAACACCTATAAACCGCCCTGGCCTATGTTGTTCAGTGGTTAGAGCATCAGCTTGCACACCAAAGGGTCTTGGGTTCAATTCCCAGTCAAGGACAGGTTGCAGGTTTGATCCCCGGCTCCAGTTGGGGCACGTGTGGGAGACAACCAATGGATGTCTCTCTCTCACATCAATGTTTCTCTCTTCTCCCCTCCCCCCCATTTCTTCCACTCTCTAAAAATCAATGGAAAAATATCCTCCAGTGAGGATTAACAAAAACAAAACAAAAAACACCGGTGAGAAAGACTTCACAACAGAAATATTGGCAAAGGATATGAAGAGGAAATTCAGAAGAAGGAACCGAATGCCTAGTAAATATGAAAAGATGTTCAGCTCTCTTAATGATCAGGAAAAGACTAATATAGATACCAAGGAAAGTCATGAGCTACCATTTCACAGTCATAGTGCTGGCAAGGCTTCTGGGTCCATTATCAGGGAGTGTTGGCAAAGATGTGAAAACAGGACCCCACCCAGGGCTGGTGGGCGTGCCACCAGGCACCAGCTTGCTGGTGAGCTGTGAGGTGGGCCTAGGGAAGGCGGAGGGGCTCCTGTCCCCAGGGTGCTGCGGCCCTGTCTCTCCCAGAGCAACCATGTCACGGTGCACAGAGGCCCGCGGGCAGATGTTTCCAGCAGCACGTCTGTTCTCATTCCCCTCAGGGGCATTGGAAGTAAACTGGAGTTTACTTATTCAATGAAATACTATGTAGTGGTTAAAATGAATGAACCTGATATGCTTGTTTAAATGTGTCTCAGGAACATGACAAATGAAGGGGGGGGGGAGGAAGAAAGCAAATTCCAACGGGATATAGACTGAATTTCATCATTCACACAAAACTGTAAAATACCAATACTAATGGAATGCACTGCTTATCGATAGAGGGTAGGGAAAGCAGCAAGACAAGTGGTAAGTCTGATCTCTGGGAAGGGAAGGGCAAGGGCTGGGTGGCGCTGGGCTTATCTCTACCCATAAGTGTCCATTTTTAAAGAGAGATCCGAGCCAACAGCACACGGAGTCCTGCTCCCGTTGGCCTTTCATGCAGGCTCCACCCCTGACCTCCCTGGGGTCCCCTTGCAGTGGTTCTCAACCTTCCTAATGCCGGAACCCTTTCATACAGTTCCTCATGTTGTGCTGACCCCCAACCATAAAATGATTTTCCTTGCTACTTCGTAACTGTAATGTTGCTACTGTTACGAATCGTAATGTCAATACCTGACATGCAGGATGTATTTTCAGGGGTCGCGACCCTAAGGCTTAGGGGAACAAATATTACCCCCCCTCCCCTTTACGTTAGCCCCAGCTGTCTTCTCATCGCTTGTAACCACAAGGCCTGCCTACACGTTTTCTTTCCTTTTTTTCTTCTTCATTTCAACTCCAGTTCTTGCTCCCTTGTAGGTAGATGTCCCATTAATATGTGAGTGAACCTGCGCAGGTACAGGAGTCGCCAACTCCCAGCTCCACCCTGGCGTGAGGGACCCTGCTCACGGGTGGAGGGAGCATCCACACCGGGGACCTGGACTGCGGCTCCGGGTAAACAAGTGCCTTCCCGCCCGGCCTCAGTTTCCCCCGCAGGACGGGTCTGGCCCCCGCCGGCCCCGTCGCCCCGTGATTCTCGGAATTCCGCCCTTTCGGGTCACACACCGCGCGCGGGCACTTCGCTCGGGCACCCGGCCCCCTGGCTCCCCTTGGAAGCGCAGCCCGCGTCCCCGGCGCGGCCCTGGACCCCGGCTGCACCGAGCTGGTCACATGCGCCGGGGCTGCCTCTGGTGTGACGGGCGGCGGAGATCCCTTTGTGAGCGCAGGTTTGAAAGGGTTCTGGGTTTGAGAGGCGCCGGGGAGCCGGCGGGGGAAGGCTGTCGGAGCCAATCGAGCCGCCTCCAGACCCCACCACGTCGCCCCGGCTGCGCGCTCCGCTTCCTCCTCTGCGATCCCGCCGCCCGGTCTCGCCGTAGGGTGCCGGGCCGGCGAGGACCCCAGGTGAGAGGCCGGGGCCCGAGGGGGAGGAGGCCCGGGCGGCTCGGCCCGGGCGGCACGACGGGCTGGCCCGGGGCTCAGGGCGTGTCCGTCGCCTCCTGGCTGCTCGCTCGACACTGTTCGCTCCTACCGGCTGTAGATGGAGCTGTCTGGGTTCCTGCAGCCTCCGACGAGCCCCGGAGTGTTTCTCTTTAAACGGCCTGAGAGGGACATGCCTCCCAGGATGCAGTTTGTATCAACATGGCAGCTGCGGTGCAGCTCCCCTGCTGAAGCGGCGCCGGGACGGCAGCGCAGCTCGCAGCCGGGGCCGGGGCCGCAGCCGGGGTCGCAGCGGCGGCCGCACAGGGGCCGCGCGCGGGCCTGGGGCCGGTGCTGAGGGCCGGGCCCAGCTCGAGGCCGGACGCCGCCGGCCGGGCCGCCCGCCCCGCCGCGCGCCCCGCTCCGACGCCGCCGCCGCCGGGCTCGGCCGCTCCGTCCCCGCCCGCCCCGAGCAGGCCGGGCCCGACGGCCGCACGAGCCCGGGCGGGGGAGGAAGGCCGGGCGGGCGGGCGGCGCCCGAGGCGAGGCCGGGGCCGGCCTGCGTGGGGCCGCGCGGCGGCGGTGGCGGCGGCGACTCCGGGCCGGGCCGGACCGCGCAGGGCCATGGCCGAAGCGGTGAGGGCGGCCCGCGCGCGCACGGACACGCGGACTCGGGGCCCCGGGGACGGCCTGCGCGTCCCGGGCTCGGCGGCCCGGCCCGGGGTCTCGGTAAGGGACGGGAACGCGGCGGCGTGGCGGGGGTGGGGGGCAGGGCTCGCGCGCCCCTGAACGGGGCGGGGGGGCTGCGGGACGGAGCGGGGCCGCGGCGCCGGCCGCCGTCCGGGCGAGGCTGCGGGGACGCGCCGGGCCGGGCACGCACGCGGGCCGCCGGTGGGCGCCGGGGCGGCGCGCTGCGCTCCCTGCGGAGCCGGCGCTGCGTCCGTCGGGGTTGCCGCCGCGCGTTTTCCGCAGAGCTCGGCCCCGCGGCGCTGACGCGGCTCTCCCCATTTCGCGGAGCGGAGACACTGAGGCTCGGACGCGCGGCGGCGACCTGCCCTGCCTGCCCCAAGGTCACGTAGCGAGTCATCGTGGCTCGGTGCCCGCGTCCCCAGAAATGCCTGCCTCCCGGGCCGCGGGCCTGGACGGGAGGGGGGCGGCCCCGGCGGCGGCCTCCCCTGGGTTCCGGGCCTGGGCCCGGCGCTGGGTGGACGCGGCCCGTCGGGGTGGGGGAGGGGTGGCGGCCGGGTCGGGGGCCCGGCGGCGCCCAGCGGAGCGTCTCCGTCGCGGGCGGGCGGGCGGTCGGGGCGGAGGGGGGGTTGGGGGGAGGCGGTGTTGTGCCCCTCGGGCTCGGCATCTCGTCCTCCAGCCTCTGCGTATGGAGGGCCCGGGACGAACTTTGGGTGTCTAGACGGATGGGGTCTGGGGCGCGCGCTCCTGAGGGTTTGGGGGCTGATGTGACTCTTCCGGCGGCCAGTCACCGCGGTCTGCCCGGAAACCTCCCCGCAGACCACCTCTTGGAGGCGCGGCAGCGGCTCTGGGGGGATCGCTGCATGGGAGTCTGGGTGCCTCCGAGCCTCAGCTTCCCGTTGTGCACAGGAAGGGGTCCGGATATACGGCTTTCTAAGGAGCCTCTCGGTTCTTAAATAATGGTAATAAAACTCTTTGTAAAATAACCTAAAATGAGGATTTAAAAATGTCTACCTCCAGGCTTAGTTCTGCAGGGCCCCATATAATTCTGGGTGCATCACAACGGCACAGCTTTCTTTATAAATCAGACATGTAAGGTTATGTGTTTTTCTGCTAACATGGCATGAATCCTAAAGACCCCATTCACTCCGGAGACATGGGGTAGGGAGGGACAGTTAAATCCTATACAGTACAGTTCAGAAGAATTCTGTCTCCCCTACAGTTGGAGAATACAGCCTATTAATCTTAGAGGTAATATGTACATCCCTCTCTTGGGCCACTTCTCTCTGCTTAAGGTAATATAAAGCCATTATGCAAAGATAGCAAGGGGCCTTTATTTGGGGGCAGGGGAGGGGACATGCTCCTGTGACCCCCTCATCCCTCCATAGTCTTCCAAATCCGGAAATGGAGAGAGACAGTCGAATAATAGAAAGCAAAGAAATGGTGTTTTCCTTTGAGCTCTGATTAGACTAGTTGGTAACCATGTCTTGCTCTGCTGGATTTATTTACTGTACTGGGCTTGTTTTCATTGTTTTGGTTAAACCCCTGAATTACTCAGGGAGACTAACTTGGCCCCCAGGGGATTTTCCCTTCTTCCTACTACTTGTAGGCAAATGCCCTAATCCCCTCAGAGGATGGGGCCATAATGTGCCTATTGTGTTGCCTTACGCTAGTCACTTTCCCTGTGTCTGAGGTTCCCGTCCCAGAGGGCCGTCCAGTCTTGCCCTCACCTGGGAAGAGTGAAGAGTTGAGAGGTGGCTTAGTTGTTGACGAGCCCTCAGCTTTAGGGGTCTGTGAACCCCTTGAAAGTGTTTGCAGAATTTTGTGTATGTGCCCATGTGCATTTTTTGAGGGGGAGAATCCGCAGCTTTCATTAGGTTTTCAAAGGGATCCCTGACCCCAGCTTTAAATGGCAATGTCTTTTCCAGAAGGGCCATCCACCTCCCCCACCATAGAGCCCCCCAGAGATCTTTTTTTTTTTTAAATATATTTTATTGATTTTCTACAGATAGGAAGGGAGAGAGATAGAGAGCCAGAAACATCGATGAGAGAGAAACACCGATCAGCTGCCTCCTGCACATCCCCCACTGGGGATGTGCCTGCAACCCAGGTACATGCCCTTGACCGGAACCGAACCTGGGACCCATGAGTCCGCAGGCCGACTCTCCATCCACTGAGCCAAACCGGTTTCGGCCCCCCCCCCCCCCCCCAGAGATCTTTGTTTAACCTCCAAGCTTGTGAATTGCAGAGGTAAAAAAGGATTCAGAGCACTAACCAGCCGCCTCTGTTGATGGATAAGATTTGGAGGTGACCTACAATGTGAACTGAGACCCGGGCCCAGGAGCCAGATCATTTTTGTGACCTTGGGCAATTACTTAGGCTCTTCTGCCTCAGGGTCTTCATGTACAAAGAATGGGTAACAATTCTAGTAGTCCCTGTTTCATAGGGTTTCCTGAAGATTAAATGAGATAACCCTTTAAAATGTTTAACACAATTCATGAACATAAATGTGGAGTAATCGTTAGGCATCTCCCTACAAATAGCTGTCATGTCTGTCTGGTTCGCTGTAGAGCTGTTGTATCATACTACCTCCGAATTCTCTTGCCAGAATAAAGTCTTACGCCTTTCATCCTTGGCTTACAAATGTAATAGTGTCTTAGTTAATTGACTCACAAGTGAATGAATGAACAGAGAAAAGAAAGATGGTAATAGAAGTATAAATAGGTTTAGATGACCTTTGATACAAGACTGAAAGAACTTTATTTACCTTAATAATTTTTTTCATAACTCAACAGTTTATACTATTCATTCATTCACCAGCCATTTATTAAGCACATACTATATCTCAGACTGGACACAAGGGATATGTTAATTTTCAAACAAAGAAAATGGGGATTCCAGTTACTTTAAAGATCCCTAGTATTTGGTGCATAGTAATTGGCATTTGGTAGATTCATTGAAGGAAGCTGATGAGGAAATGAGCAAACGTTGTTATAGGAGAGATTCTGTTCAGTTTCAGTAAAGCTATTGGTTGTCTGGATAGGTAAATGGGGAACTCATCGTGCAGATGTTGGCTTCACATCCCTGATGACAAAAGAATTCTCTCAACATGGATGTGTCAAGGTGGGGAACAAGGAGAGTATGACTAATTGAAATCCCAAAAGGAATCAGTCTTTATTTGGGTTCTCATCCCCTCCAATCTTTTTTTTTTTTTTTAATTTTTATTTATTTATTTATTTTTTCAAAATATATTTCTTTATTGATTTCAGAGAGGAAGGGAGAAGGAGAGAGAGATAGAAGCATCAATGATGAGAGAGAATCATTGATCGGCTGCCTCCTGCACACCCCCTACTGGGGATGGAGCCTGCAACCCAGGCATATGCCCTTGGCCAGAATCGAACCTGGGACCCCTCAGTCCGAAGGCTGACGCTCTATCCACTTAGCCAAGCCAGCTAGGGCATCCCCTCCAATCTTGACATGCATAACAAAACTGGCAGACTTTAGCTCTGCTTCCAGCCCTGGCAGGCCTCTTCCTCATTTCCCACCTCACAAACCATAGGGAGGAACCCAGACCATGAAGTAGACCATCTGCCCAAGGGACCTCCCTAGGAGTGTTGAAATGCCATGCCTCTGCCAGTCTCCTTGCTTAGAGCAGAAGTCAGCTTGGAATGTCCAGAAGGCCATTCAGCCTCCAGTAGGGGTTGTGTCCATATAACATGTCAAAGCCAACCCACACCATAAAACTCTAAAGAATTTTATTGGTAAGTCAACAGTTCAGCTTTTATCAAATGGTCAGTAAAACTTAAGGTCATTGTGTGTCTTCACTATTGGACAAAGTGGGAAAAAGAATATGGGCACCATTGACAATTCGAGTAGAAGCAGGGGGCCAGATGACTTACCTGTGAGATAGGTCAGTTGACAGCACTGGCCCCACCTGAGATCACCTCCCACCTTGCTGGGAGTCGGCATAGGAACCATGCCTGGCATTGACAAAATTCTGCTCTGTCGTTTTCCAGGTTTTTATTTTATTAAAGAATGCTCAACTCAGTGAGGTAGCAGGATGTGTCGCATTTGATGGGTGAGGACACGGAGAACAGAGGGGTAAAATGACTGGGCCAGAATGACATTGGCAGAAATAGGTGTGGACAGGCCTGAGAGCCACATGTTCTAATTCAAGACCAGTACCCTTTCTCCTCTCCAACACTACAACTCCTAAGATGGTACCCATGAAAAGTATATTGTGAAAAAGGAACTGGCTCTACGAAGAGAAGAAGGTGGCATAACCATCTTCTACTTGTTGTTAATGGTTTTTTAATTGATGTCTGAATGAGTGCTAGGTTTTCAGGAAGATTCATATCCACAGAACACATTGCTATCAGTGCCCTATTAATGTGTGTATCTTTGGCATTGATTTTGCTAGCTGTAGACTGGCCTTTACTCCTGCCCTTTCCTTGAACAGGTCCAACAGCTGGACATGGAGACCCAGCGCTCATCGCCTCTGTCATTCCCCAATGTCCTGCCAGAAGAAACGCCACGGCAGGCCCCTGCTGGACTCCCCCGAGAAGCCCTGTTCCAGTCCCGTGTTCTTCCCCCCAAAGAAATGCCTTCTTTGTCTCCCTCTGTTCCCCGGCAAGGCTCCTTACCCCTCACCCCCAAGCAAGAGACCTCCAGCCGCATGCCGCACATCCTCCAGAAGGGACCCTCACTCCTGTACCCTGCAGCCTCTGAGCAAGAGACACAGCTCCAGGGTCCCCTGACTTCCCAGGAAGAGACCCGGTACCCACCCCCATGTGCTGCTGAACAAGAAATCTCACTTCTCTCTCACTCCGCCCACCACCAGGAAGCCTCACTCCACTCCCCTGAAGTTCCTGAGAAAGACCCCCTTCCCCTCTCCCCCACAATTCCCGAGGCTGACATGGACCCCTTGCTCCAGAGCCCAGTTTCCCAAAAGGAAACCCCCTTCCACATCTCTTCTGCAGCCCAGAAGGACACGCCACTCCCAACGGCGGAGATCACTCGCTTGGCCGTGTGGGCTGCTGTCCAAGCTGTGGAGAGGAAACTAGAGGCCCAGGCCATGCGGCTACTGACGCTGGAGGGACGGACCGGGACAAATGAGAAAAAGATAGCTGACTGTGAGAAGACGGCTGTGGAGTTTGCAAACCACTTGGAGAGCAAATGGGTTGTGCTGGGGACCCTGCTGCAGGAGTACGGGCTGCTGCAGAGGCGGCTGGAGAACATGGAGAACCTGCTGAAAAACAGGAATTTTTGGATCCTGCGGCTGCCCCCAGGCAACAATGGAGAAGTTCCCAAGGTAACCCTGTCCCAACTGGGGCTCCCAAGGAGTGATCTGAATTAGAATATGTTTTAGGAATGTAGTTAAATGTAAAAGAAGGGGAAAGTGATGGTTGAGAAGAAAAGAAAATAATGATACCTGGTTGGTTGTCAGCATCGCTTTATTAAGAACAGGACACACCACCCTTAAATTATTTCTCCTGTTGATAAAAGCATAGGTTAATAGATCAGAGGAAGGTCCTAGTGATCAGGAAGTGTTGATTTAGAAGGGCGTTCAGTCCATGATGTCTGAGAGGATGAGAGTACAGAGCAAAGGCCCAGGTTTAGAGATGTAGTCAGTCCTCATGAGTGTGAATTAGCCATTCACCACTAGGGAGGGAGAACTCGGGAAATAGTATGGGGCTTGGTTGGGCTTAATGTTTTTGTTTTTTCTCTCAATCCTCATGTGAGGTTATGTTTTCGCTGAATTTTAGAGAGAGGAGCATCGATTGGTTGCCTCCCATACTTGCCCCCACCCGGGAATCAAATCTGCAACCTAGGCATGTGTCCAGACCAGGAATCGCACCTCTGCCCCCTGGTGCACTAACTAGCTGAGCCACACACAGCTAGGCTGAACTCAACATTTTTATCAGTTGACTTATAAATCATGTTAATGCCAGTAATAATATGATTTCAAGAAGGAGCCTAAAAACACGAGAACATTAGGTTTTGGTTTTAAAAAAAATTTTTTTATTGATTTCGGAGAGGAAGGTGGAAGAGAGAGAGAGAGAGAGAGAGAGAGAGAAACATCAATGATGAGAGAATCATTGATGGGCTGCCTCCTGCACGCCCCCTACTGGGGATTGAGCCTGCAACACAGGCATATTGCCCTTGACCAGAATTGAACCTGAGGGCCCTTCAGTCCGCTTGCCAGCGCTCCATCCACTGAGCCAAACCAGCTAGGGCAAACATTAGGTTTTAATATTTTCCAGAAGATTCTGTAAGAATATGAATGTGGACCAGATTTCTTTCTAGTTTTTTGTGCTGCTGCCGCTTTTCCCAGCCTTTAGGAAAGAACTTGGACTATATTCTTGAGGCCAGCACTTGTCCAATTTTATTGTGTATGTGAATCACCTGGGTTGCTTATTAAAAGCAGAATCTGATTAGTGGGCTTACAGTGGGGCCCGAGAGCCTGCATTTCTAGCAAGTTCCCTAGCTGTTGCTGCTGGTCTGCACACCAGGCTTTACAGCAGTGAGGGCTATCCTGTTGAGAGGAAAAGAACCAGACAGGATCAGGTCCTTACTCTGTGGTGTCAGAACAGTGGCCCAAGCCTGGTTAGACCTCTTGGTCACATCCCAGGCCATGCTTTTGTCCTAAGAAGAGGTGCTTGAACCAGGCCAGGGGGTTGGGGCCATTTGCTTCCTTGGGATTTGGCAGCCGAGGATCTGTGACAACCCTCCAGTGGGTCCCAGCTGAGCTTGTCCTGTGGTTTCAGGTCCCTGTCACGTTTGATGATGTCGCCGTCCATTTCTCGGAGCAGGAGTGGGGGAACCTGTCCGAGTGGCAGAAGGAGCTATACAAGAACGTGATGAGGGGCAACTACGAGTCTCTGGTTTCCATGGGTAAGGAGAGGGCTTCACTCGCCAGGGCTGCCTTGACACAAGCTTGAGGTTCATTTGGAACCGTTGGGAGTTCTGAACTCCAGTACTACCAGTAGTTGAGAACAAGGGAAACTGAATGTTAGAGAACACAAGAGATTAGAAAAACCGGTGCTCATATACTTAAGTATATCAGTACATCCCAGATCAGGACAGCTCATGAAGTGGTCCTGGAAAAGCCACTGGGGCAAGAGGAGAAGGCAGACTCGGATCTCAGGGGTCTCTCACCTTGTATTGTTTTCCCCATGGGCCCTATATGTATATTTTAAAATTAGTTTGTCCAGCAAACTGTTATTAAGCAAATGTAAGGTGCTTTACAAGAATCATATTACTTAATCCTCCTCATCCTCAATAAGGGAGTTAGGAACAGAGGTGAGCACTCCTGTTTTACTGTTCAGGTGACCGAACACTGTCATCTGTTGAGGGCTTATGTCCCCTAGGTTCCCATCCCCCTATGTAGAGAGGGGCTGTGACCCAGGGCGGTCCTAGGTCCCCACCAGGAAGTCAGTTTCACTGAGCTCTCTCTCACCCCAAAGTCTAGGGATTATTGTTGTCTTCATTCAGTAAGAATATCATTAAATAAGAATATTTAAAGATGAAAATCTAGGACAACTATAGTTTTATGTGTATCCTTTTCTCTGATATGGAGAACTTTTTGGGCACACAAAAAAGTTTAAAAATATTAAACACACTGTTGTATAGAAATGTTGATTCTTGCTAGAGTTGGTAATATCATACACATCTCTTCATAGGATAACTTTCCTCTTTTTAATTTGTTTTTTCTTTTCATTTTAACGTACATACATAATTGTGAAAAATCAGCAATTTAGATTTATATAATAAAGAGCATCCCCCACCCTCGCACCAGTACTACTTCCTAGAGGTAACCACCTCAAACCCACTGGCCTGCGTGGTTTCCCATATTTTTTTAAAATATGTTTTATTGATTTTTTTACAGAGAGGAAGGGAGAGGAAGAGGGATAGAAAGCTAGAAACATCGATGAGAGAGAAACATCGATCAGCTGCCTCCTGCACACTCCCTACTGGGTATGTACCCACAACCAAAGTACTTGCCCTTGACCGGAATCGAACCTGGGACCCTTGAGTCCGCAGGCCGACGCTCTATCCACTGAGCCAAACTGGTCAGGGCAGTTTCCCATATTTTTTGTGCACATGCAGACATAACACACGATGCTTGCACTCATGCACATGCAGTTTGTGGTTTGCACCAATGGGATCCTTCACTCATTTCATCTAACGGCAGGTCACAGACAGCTTTTCATGTCAACACACATAGGCTTGCTTGGGAAGATGAACACTGGGCATTTAATGGGCAACCACTGGATTTTGTCTTCTCCCTGTTAGAGTGTTGCCATAAAACATCTCTGTGTGTCTGTGCACTTAGAAGTATTTCACTGGCACAGATTCCTAGAAGTGGGTTTTGGAGGAAAGAGGATGCACATTTACAATAATATCATGGTCACTGCTATAGTGCCCCCAGAGGCCCTGTATGTTTATGCAGTGGTGTGTGAGAATGCCTTTCCTCCACACCCTGGACCAGCTGATGTTCTTCTATTTTAAATATTTGTCTTTTCTGATGGGTGAAAAATGACACCTCATTATCTTAATCTGTATTTCTTTGATGATTAGTGAACTTGTTTATCATTTCATGTGTTTACTGGCCATTTGCATTCTTCTATGAATTACCTATTATCTGCTTTTTTATTTTTTACTAATTGTAGAGACTTTTTATATATAATTATGGATATTAGCCATTTGCTTTACATATGGCAAATGTGTGTGTGTAATGATATTTTCTCCATGTTTCTTCATCTTTTAACTTTATTTCCAAATAACTTTAAGCTTTTTTAATATAAGGAAATTTATCAGTGTTTTATGTTATGGCTTCTAGAGTTTATCAGGATAGTTTTGTACTTTATAAAAACTTAAATATCTTGTGCCTTTGTCATGAAAAACCTGAATAACAGGTGTGACAATGACAAAAGAGCCAGTTTTCGTTGGTGGCAGGTAGAGCCCTACTGCCGGACCCCGCATGGGAGGACATAGTACATGGCTAACACACGCATCCGTGTGCACGTGTACACACACAGTGGGCCCCAAGAAAAGGGCTGGAAACTTGGCTCATTTCTTTTCCAACATTGTTAGCTGCAAATTAGGGGAGCTGCCATGGAATCACATTCACACAGGTGACACATTGGCAGCATCCAGTGCAACCTCACCCCATATTATACCTTCTTCCCTTCCTTCTTCCCAGACTATGCAATTTCTAAACCAGACCTCATGTCACAGATGGAGCGTGGGGAGAGGCCAACCATGCAGGAGCAAGAAGACTCAGAGGAGGGCGAACCGCCTGCAGACCCCAGTGCTGGTGAGTGGCTGCCAGGCAGCCCAGAGATCTGCCTTCTAGATCTTTCAGAGTTATAATCCAGTGTAAACCCTGGTCAGATATGTTAGCCAACTGCTGCAGGAAGGAGGTCCACCTGCAGGTGCTGGGGTCTCCTTGATCACCAGGCTGATAAGTAGGTCTGCTGTTGGGTTCCTTGTCTCAGGGAATTTTGTCATAACTGAGTGTCACCTCAGTCTACAGGAAACAAAACAAGAACTGAAAGAAAGATGGGCACTTGTCAGGGTGCTCATACATGCTAGAGCTCCCTGGAGAAGGGCCACATCCGGATCCTGTAGCTGGTCAGTGGACTAGGGACAGACGTGGCTTTACCTGAAACATCCTCCAAAGTGCAGGGCAGTGTCTATACAGGGCATTAGATGGAGGCAGCAGAGAGGACTGGCCATGTGGCTCAAGTGTCTGGCTGCCTTTGTTTAAATCCCAGTGTGTCTGCTGACCAGCAGTATGAGTTTAGTTACGCGGCCTTTTTGGAGGCCTCATTTCTTCATCTACTAAATAGGATTGGTACTAATATGTAGGGCCTGTGTGGTGCCTGGCATATAGGATGGCCCAGTAAACACCAGCCGTTGTCACTCTGTGGGGCGTCGTCCTTTCCACACTGGGCATTTGGTAGCTTGCGCACTTACTCTGTGGTGCTCTCATGGAGTGTAGTTCACTTTGGGAGCTTCTAGTTTGGAATTACCTTTGGACTTGCATGACTTACCTTGAAGGTCTTCAGTGGAAGCAGGTCCTTGTCCTTCGTGGCCAGCCATCATTGGTGATCGTGGAAAGTAATCTCATTGGGGCCGACAGTCAGGTTTTATTTGGAGGAAATGTCATTGATTCTAGGACCTATAAACTGGCCCAAAGATGACACATGAAGGGTTGTCATCCCCATGGACTAAGAGCAAAGGTCACTTACGGTAATGACAGACCCTGTGGAAAAATAAGTGCTGGCATGTTTCAGAGAAAACAGTGTCATACTCTCTCAAGATTTGCCTGGAGATTTGAATCAAAGGGAGTGGCTTTTCCTGAATTAATCCGGCAGACAACAAAGATGAATTTAAAAGTAGATGAGAATGGGGGGTTGGGGCAAAGTGTGGCATGTGACAGAGTGATCTTTTGCTTGGAGGAAAGTAAGTATATATATGAAATGTTTGGTTACATCCAAAAACAAGGGCTGTATGGAAATAAAGAGATTCAGAGTAGAAGAAATAAGGAAAAAGAGTTGTGAGGCCAAGAATGAGAGTATGGGAGAGGTGATTTGGATGTTCCAGTGTGGTCTTGTGGTCAAGGTGCTGCTCTTCTAGCATCTAGTTGCAGCGGCTGGAATGAGAGTATCGCTCCCCTTCCTCTGTCCACTTGTCATACCCTTTTCACAGGTGGGCCTCCTACAGACTGGGGCCAGAATTGAAAAGCAAAGAACCCCACCTACTGTGCTCTGGGCAGTTTGTTCTGGCACATGCACATCCATGGCTGGAGCTTCTGTGGGAAGTTGCAGCCTCAGAGAGGCTGCCTTGTATGGCTGGAATGTGCCATTTGTCCCACTAACCATCTCTAGCCACTTGGAGCCTGACCGGGAGGGAGAAGGGGAGAGCATGGGAACTGTGCTCCAGGGTTGGCCTTGATCTCACACCTCTGTGTGAAACCAGAGGCCCTGGCCTCTGGATAGCAGAGTTGTTCTGAGAATCTGCAGTTACCAGAGCCCCAGACACGCCCATAACCTGTCTGTCCATGTGTCTTCTCCCTTACAAAGGGGGCTGCAAAGCCAGCCCTGAGCTAGACCCAGCGGTATACCAAGGAGGAAAAGTCTAGAAAATTGAGAATGTTCATAGTTCCATAGTTGTTTGCTTAAGGTGGGGATTGCTAAAGCCTATTGGAAATTTTGATGGGAAAATTAATGATGAAGAATTGGAAAATGTCAATACAACATGAAGTCAGTGATGTAAACAAAAGGGAAAAAATAATGGATGCAACCATACCAAAATCACATTTCTCGGTAGTTTGCAGAATTTTCTGAAGTGAACATGTATTCTTATTCATTAAGAAATTTTAAAAAAATGTGTGAATAATGACGGGTTTAACGAATTGAACATGTGTTTACCCCATCTCCCCCCAAATCCTACTAAAACCAGAGTGAAGGAACTTTCAAACAAATGGACAAGGAGACAACAGCAACTAGATTTTGGAAGCCTGAAAGCAAGTGACTAGATGATGACCGATTTAGAAAGCCGCATCCAAAATTGATACTGGGGAAAGCTGAGCAAAAACGTGATTTTCACTCCACCCAACCACATTCAGGACTCAGGAATTAGTACCAGAGATTTCAGGTATCTTTGGAGATGGGGTAAAGGTCAGGTTAAACTAGGATTTGTGAAGCAGCTTTTATTTATTTTTTATGTTTTATATTTTATTGATTTCAGAGAGGAGGGGAGAAGGAGAGAGACATAGAAACATCAATGATGAGAGAGAATCATTGATCAGCTGCCTCCTGCGCATGTGCCCTGACTGGGAATCGAACCATGACCTCCTGGTTCATAGGTCACGCTCACTGGCTGGGCAATGTGGAACAGCTTTTAAAAAGGCCTTTAAGGCACTACCGTCTTCATTGCTTCCCCCCAATTCTGTTCTCTGCCTCTCCCAGCCCTGGTAGAGGACCAAAACATTTTCTGGAGAGGATGAACAAGAGGGTCTCTGAACATGAGCACCAGGCACAATTTCCCATGCTGAAAATAAGGGAATAAGTAAGAGTTGATAACCAGATGTTGAGATCACCATCCTTCTTCCCTAACTTCTCTCCCAAAATAACGCTGGCATCCAGGATTAAACCCTCAGGGTGGGACATTGGAAGAGTTTTATAGGGAGACTTTTGGGACCATCCAAGAAATTTCCCATTGAAATGACCCAAAGAAATCATCTTACTGGGAGGTGCATAGTCAGCAAACGCTACCTGAATGCACCAAATTTTCAGTTCCCTTCTGAGTGTTCCACTTTAATATAAATGGACAGCCAAGAACCACAAGACATTCGAGAAAAGCCTCTAATATACAGAGACCAAAGGGGAAAAAGCCAGAAAAAATAAATTTTGAGACAACAGAGACCATGCAGAGAGGGAGAAAAAGAGTGTTTAAATACATACAGACTTATATAATCCTAAGAGAGTTAAAGTGAATGCATCTATGACACAAAAGTACAGTGCTTATTTTTAAAAAAAGGATAGGAAGGAGCTATTCAAAATTAAAAATTTAATAATAGCCCTAGTTGGTTTGGCTCAGTGGATAGAGCACCAGCCTGCAGAGTGAAGGGTCCAGGGTTCGATTCTGGTCAAGGGCATGTACCTCAGTTGCAGGCTCGAGGCCACATGCAGGAGGCAACCAATCAATGTGTCTCTCACATCAGTGTTTTTCTCTCTCCCCCTCCCTTCCACTCTCTCTAAAAATTAATGGAAAAATAGCCTTGGGTAAGGATCAATAACAAGTGTGTGTGTGTGTATAAATATATATCCTATATAATAAAGAGGTAATATGCAAATTAACTTTCATGCCCTCACAAGATGGCTGCCTACAACCAGGCCAGCAGGGGGGTTAGTGAGGAACGACCAAAGGACTGAACAAGCAGGCTGCGTGGGGTGACCAGGCCAGCAGGAGGGTTAGTGAGGGATGACCAAATGACTGAACAGCAGGCCGTGAGGGGTGAACAGGCCAGCAGGGGGGCAGGTAGGGGTGACCAGGCCAGCAGGAGGGGCAGTTAGGGGTGACCAGGCTGGTAGGGGAGGCCGTTGGAGGTGATTAGGTGGGCAGGGGTGGCAGTGAGGGGCAACTTGGCCAGCGGGGGGCAGTTGGGGGCGACCAGACCAGCACAGGGGTGCAGTTAGGGGCGACCAGGCAGGCAGGCAGGTGAGCAATTAGTAGCCAGTAGTCCAGGATTGTGAGAGGGATGTCTGACTGCCAATTTAGGCCCTGGGATTGGGTCTAAACTGGCAGTCGAACATCCCCCAAGAGGTACCGGATTGGAGAGGGTGCAGGCTGGGCTGAGGGGACCCCCCCACTCCCGTGCACAAATTTCGTGCACTGGGTGTGTGTGTGTGTGTGTGTGTGTGTGTGATACGAGTTAAAAGCTCATAACAGTGTTAGTCTATAACATTGACTGCACATCTCAGAAAATAAAGCAAAAGGGCAAAAAAAGAAAATAGGGAACGAATAAGAAAATGGAAGGATGAAAGTCCAATTTCCAGACATTGGGAATTCCAGAAAAAAAGAATAGCAGAACCAAAAAGAAGGGAATTAGCAACAAAAGAATTCAACAAAAATTTCCAGCTACAACTGAAACTGTCAACGCTAATTGAAAAATAAAAATAATAAAAAAATAAATTTTGCACAAAGAAAGAAAAATTCCCAACTTCGAAAGACATGGTTTTCCAAATTGAAAAAGTCCCCACCAACTGTCCAGAACAATGGATGGAAATAAACCCACACCTTAGATGCTGCAGCAAGAAATTTCAAAGACACTGAGGATAAAGGAGACCCTGCAAGTTTGTGGAGAGAAAAAACGGGTTCACACAAAGGAACAAGATAGAATGGCTCTGGACTTTTAAACGGTATTGGAAGCTACAAGACAGGAAAGCAATGCCTTCAAATTCCTTTAAATTTTAAAATTGGAAAATATCATCCAACTGTTCTAGAATGTGATATCTAGACTGTTAATTCATTATGAGAGTGAAATTGAGACATTTTGAGGTGTTCACAGTCTCCTACGCCTCCATTCTCAAAATGGGGAAGTAAACCCAGAAAGGCTTAGGAGCTCCAACATAAGAGAGATGAAGGGACCCCTGGGTGCTGTGGAAACCCTAAAAGACAGCTGTGCACCTGGAAGCAACCAGGCCAGACTGAGCACATTAGGAGGTTTCAGAAGTTTTTTTTCAAGTAGCTGACATTGAGAAATACCCAATTTGCATTGTTTGAGAAGAGAGTTACAGAGCAGGTTTGGGGGAGAGTTCATGGTAATAGTAAGCCAAGGAAAAAAATTATTAGCTCCAAGGAAAAGCAAAGAGGGCATTGAACAGTGCTTATAGTAGACTGTATTGATCCAGTCAGAATTATAAGCTAAACTGGAAGGATCAGGGACTTGGAAGAATATGGCTGGATGAGGAAGAGATGGTCCTCACTACAGCTCTTGGAAATCAATAGATTACACTTAAAATTGAAAATTCTAAAATTCTCAATAAAATTCTAGCAAATCAGATCCAGCATTACATTAGAACAGTGGTTCTCAACCTTCCTAATGCCATGACCCTTTAATACAGTTCCTCATGTTGTGGTGACCCCTAACCATAAAATTATTTTCATTGCTACTTCATAACTATAATTTTGCTACTGTTATGAATCATCATATAAATATCTGATATGCAGGATGTATTTTCATTGTTACAAATTGAACATAATTAAAGCATAGTGATCAATCACAAAAACAATATGTAATTATATATGTGTTTTCCGATGGTCTTAGGCGACCCCTGTGAAAGGGTTGTTCGACCCCCAAAGGGGTCACGACCCACAGGTTGAGAACCGCTCCATTAGAAAGATCATACACCATGACCAAGTGGGATTTATTCCAGGGATGCAAGGCTAATACAATATCAGCAAATCAATAAACATGATACATCACATAAATAAATTGAGAGACAAAAATCACATAATCATATCAAATGATGCAGAAAAGGCATTTGACAAAATCCAACACTCTTTCCTGATAAAATTGAAAATTCAAGGAGTAGCAACCTAAGTATGTTACTTAGAGTTATAAAAGTATGTGACAAACATCAGCTAGAAGAATTGAAAGTGATTGTCTCTGGGGAGCTGGTAATAAGGAGTTGGGGTGGAGGAAAGCCTATTTATTTATTTTTTTAATCCTTATCTGAGAATACGTTTTTTATTTATTTTAGAGAGAAAGTGAGTGGGGAGAGAGAGAAAGAGACATCGATCGGATGCCTCCCGTAGGCACCCTGACTTACCCCGAAATCTGGGTATATGCCCTGACTGGGAATCAAACCCATGGCCTTTTTGTGTATGGTACCACACTCCAACCAACTGAACCATACTGGCCAGGGCGCGGAGAGCTTTTTAAGAACAAGTTTTGAAGCACTGTTCAATCCTCTGACCTGTATACATGTATAACTTTTTAAAAAGACTTAAAAAGCTAATATACCAAAAATTTAAAAATCTAACAGGAAGTGCAGCCATGAGAAGGTTGGAGAGCTAGTGTGAACTGTCATTTCTTTGCTTAGAGCTGATAGAGAAGGTGAAACAAAGTTTCATCAAAAAGAAGAAAATAACAGTGCTCACTTGGGCAGCACATATACTAAAATTGGAATGATACAGAGATGATTAGCATTTCCCTTGCTCAAGGATGACATGAAAATTCATGAAGCATTCCATATTTTTTTTTAAAACCCACAAGAAAAGAAAGTTTAGAGAGTAAAAGTCCCACATAATTCTCCTACAAGTCAACAGTTTATTCCATCCAACTTATGTGCAAATAGTAACACACACACACACACAGAGCCTTAATTTTATAAATGATACATAAATACATACCCATTGTAAAAAATATCCAAACAGCATAGAAGTGTATTATTGTTTGGCAGATAGTTTGTTTCAATACTGTATCTTTGACATCTTTACATGTCAGAACATATAAATCTATCTTGTTATTTTAAAACTAGTGGCCCAGTGCACGAAATTCGTGCACTCGGGGTGGGAGGGGGGTCCCCCAGCATGGCCTGTGCCCTGTCACAATGCGGGAGCCCCGTGACCCATCACCCGAAAGAGGTAGGCCCCGCCCACCCATCCGGGGCTCCTTGATGGATTGCCCCAAAGAGGTAGGCCAGAGCTGGAGGAGGCCTGCGGACTCCCAGTGCAGGCTCACGGAGGCCCCGCCATGGCCCTGCCCCTGGGCCGGGCCACAGCGGAATCCTGTGAACCTCCGCACACCTGTGGACCCTTGGCCGGGCCCACGGTGGAGGGGCCTCTCTATGCCTGCGGAACCCTGGGCCGGCGCAGGGGGGCAGGGACATGAGCCTCCCATTCCCTGGGCCCATTGCCGAGGTCGGGGACACGAGCCTCAAGTCCCTGGGCTGGCGCAGGGGGCGGGGCCATGAGCCTCACCTCCCGGGGCTGGGGACACGAGCCTCAAGTCCCCTGGCTGGTGCAGGGGGCGGGAGCGCAAGCCTCACGTCCCAGGGCCCGTTGTCGGGGTTGGGGACATGAGCCTCATGTCTTCGGGTTGGCGCAAGGAGCGGGGACACAGCCTGCTGATGGGTCATTACGTGATGGCGTCCCAACAAATTTGCATATTATTCTATTATTAGGTAGTAGAAGACTATAGCATCCTGTGCATTACTTACATAACTTATTTAAATAAACTTCTATTCTTGTACACTTAGAGTGGTTACAAGTTTCAGTGCTTTATTAAATGTCCTTTACAGCCGAAACCAGTTTGGCTCAGTGGATAGAGCGTCGGCCTGCGGACTGAAGGGTCCCAGGTTCGATTCTGGTGGGGGGCATGTACCTTGGTTGCGGGCATATCACCAGTGGGAGATGTGCAGGAGGCAGCTGATAGATGTTTCTCTCTCATCGAGGTTTCTAACTATCTCTCTCCCTTCCTCTCTGTAAAAAATCAATAAAATATATTTTAAAAAAATAAATAAATAAATGTCCTTTATAAATATACTAGAGGCCCGGTCACAAAATTCGTGCAAAGGCCTTGGCCCTGGCTCCCGCCCACCATGGCAGCGGCTTTGTCCGGAAGGAAGGACGTCTGGAAGGACATCCGGTCTAATTAACATATTATGCTTTTATTATTATAGATTTTGTGCACATGTCTGAAACTTATTTAGAAGTATATTTTCTGGGTCAAAGGTTATACCCATTTAAAAATTTAATAGATATTAGCAAGTGCCCTTTAAATCAATTGTTCCAATTTATAGACCTTCATCTATGCATGAAACTACCTGTTTCCCCACATCCTTGGCAATAGTAGGTATTATTTATCCTTTTATTATTTGCTAAAGTGATGAGTAGAAAGGACAGTATTTTGATGTTTTCATTCCACTTCTGTAAAAGTGAAGTTGAGTGTATTTTTATACCTTTATTAACCACTAGTATGTCTTACTTTATGAATTGCCTTTTGCTCATTGTTCTTTTGAACTATTTATTTTTTTTATTGATTTGTAAAAGCTTCTTAAATATTAAAGATAGTAGCTCTACTCTTTTTTTAAATATGTTTTTATTGATTTTAAAGAGAGAGGAAGGGAGGGGGAGAGAGAAACATTGATGAGAGAGAGAAACATCAATCAGTTGCCTCCTACACAGCCCCTATTGGGGACCGAGCCGGCAACCTGGGCATGTGCCATGACCTAGAATGGAACCAGCAACCTCTCAGTGCTTGGGACGACATTCAAACAATGACATGAAAATTCATGAAGCATTCCATATTTAAAACACACACACACACACACACACACACACACACACACACACACACACAAGAAAAGAAAATTTTGAGCCACATCAGCCAGGGCAGCTCTTCTCTGTTTTATGTATTTGAACATGCTCCCAAGTTTATGCTTTAACTTTCTATAGTATTTGTGTGTAGTATAGCTGTCTTACATTTTTATGTGTTCAAATTTATCAAGTTTACGTTTCTATGTATTTAAATTTACCAGTAATTTTCTTTATGGTGTCTGTGTTTGTATCAAATGTAGAAATACTTACTTGGCCCATTTTATTCAGTAAACATTATGATCACAGACCTTGCACCTATGTGCTTTTCAAATTCTATAAAGATATTTGAAACATGGATTAAAATATATTTTGTTCCAGAAAACAAAAATAAAATTGCAAACTGTAAATTACTGTTTAATTAAATGTTTACAACTTTAACCATATACCAGATTTATTAATTATTAAAAATGCATTTGAAAACAATTTATCGGACAGATTTTTCCCATCTCATCAAAGTTCTTAGGAAGAAACGTGATTACAGAGAAATCATAAATTAGATGTTTCCTATACCCAAACAATATCGAGGCAAAACTACAAAAATGGTTTTCAAAAAATTATAGTTAATATGGGTTGGGTACACCAAATATGTTTGGATGACTGACTAGACAGCTTCCAGAAGGGATAACTGAGGTCCCTGGTGTCTAGGAATAGCCGGTTCTTAAGCTCAAAGTCGAAAAAGAAAAAGGAAGAAGGAGGGGAAGAGAGAAAGAAAGGGCTGTGCTTTTTTCTAATACTAGTAGCTTTTATTATTTATGTTTAAATTGTGGATTCATTAGTAATTAATTTTGATATGAAATATATGAAGCTTTTTTTCTCTCCTAGGAAACCAGTTGTGTCTAATCCATTTGTTTGTGTATTTATTTAGTTAGTTATTAATATATTGCATTGATTTCAGAGAGGAAAGGGGGGGGGAGAGAGAGAGAGAGAGAGAATGAATGAATCATCAATGGTGAGAGAGAATCATTGATTGGCTGCCTCCTGCAGCCCCTATAGGGAAACAAGCCCACAACCCAGGCATATGCTTTGACTGGGAATTGAACTGTGACCTCCTGGTTCATAGATTAATACTCAACCACTGAGCCACACCAGCTGGGCTTGAAACTTTTTGAAAAGCTACCTTTGGTCATAAACTATATTCCCACAATGTATGTGTCTTCAATTCATTTTTTCAATAGGAGAACAAATTACTACTTAAAATTGCAAGTTGGTTATCAGTATTCTTTCAAAAGTTGTTTGGGTGGGAGACCTTTTTGGGGAAAAACAACTGGCTTCTCTACTACCTAACAAATGCGGGGGAGGGTGGAAATGTGTAAATACATGTTTTGAGAGGAAAAGAATTAAATATCACACTGAGGAATAGAAGAGTACTAGGAGTTCAGAGAAGAGCACAGCTGTGCTCCCTGAAAGCACTGCGAGAAGTTTGGTAGAGTAGGGAACGCTGGAGTGGGGTCTTGAAGTAGGGACAGGTGTTGGAAGGCAGTGGTCGTCAAGCTGGGGTACTCATGCCCTTGATGGTACAAGGTCCAAAAGAGACATGACAGATGGCATTGAAGGTTCAATTTCTGGGTCTTTAGTCCATCTGTTCCCATTCATAAAACCCATCAGCTAGAGTGCACAGCACAGGCAACCCCTGAAATGCTGGTCTTTGTCTAGAACAGGTACCTTCCACCCATCTCTACCTTATTATGGAGCATTTCACTTAAGTATAAAAAGCCCTCTGGGTCACAAAACAAAGAAACAATCCTAAATGTTGGGGTACATGACCAGAAGTTCATGCTTTGGGGCCTAGGTGGCAAATTCTTTTGCAAGTGAGATCATTTCCAATACTTTGCTTTTAACAAAATTGAGAGAGAAACTAATTAAGATGTCAGCTAATAGGTCATTAATAACAATTTTTGATATGTTCACCAGGTGCTTTCATAGAATTATATTTCAGAAATTCAAACAAGAGTGATGATTCCCTAACAAAGCTCCTGCTAGCCCATCTATGTATCTATCTAAATGAGCTTTTCCAGAGCTTTTATATATAGAAATGAAAAATAGGAATAGATTGGATTCTGAACTCGGCCTAATTCAAACAATGAGAATATTCATTTTCAGATAAATTAACTAATTGGAGAAAAAAAATCCCTATCTATCCTTGTAAGATACTTTTCCAACCAGTTTTTTTTATTGTTTTCTATCTTGAATAATTGTTTATCTTCCTACAATTGTAATAAGTAAAGGTAACTTAAACCAGGGATGAAAAAAATAAACACTTAGAGCCCTATGGTTATTAGAAATGAAAGCAAAATTAATCTTTCAATTTACATACACATTTTTGTGGCAGAGTGGTAGGTGAGGTGATCAGTAAAAGGCTTCTAAGCATGAAAATGTTTTCTATTAGGATAAAATTATGTGGGCAAAGTGGAAATGGAAATAGAAGTTCAAGGTGGAAAGGAATGATATAAAAACTTCAACTATCAAAGAAGAACTTGTTGGTGTGTTTTTTAAGTGAAGAATGGTGGGTTTTAAATTGCTGGGATTCTTAGATTCCATTGGTGACATTAAAGGGTGATGGAAGAGTTTATTTTAAAATATCAATATTTACAATACTCCAGAAATGACATCTTTTGCAGTTACTGAAGCATTTCATATGTTTATTCAAAAAGATGCAGAAGATACATAGTTTTAAAAACATTTTAGGGAGGAGGATAGCAACAAAATATTTTAAGGAGTCTGCCAGGAAAATCTTGTTCTAATGCTGGAGTCATGCTGATGTTTGTGGATTTACTGCAGAGAGGAGGATTGAAGGCAGAGAAGAAAGGGACACAGCTCATGCAGCACACACAGTTCCATGGGGAAACATGGGCAGGACTAAGGAAGCAAGCAGAGGACTTAGGAGAGAGGAGAGACACTGTTTAACTGAGATTGGGGTCGGGGGGGGGGGGGTTGCGTTCCAGATGGTGACCTTGAGCTAGAGCAGGGGCAAGTCCAAGAGGTAAGTTTGGATAGAGCATAGGACACTGATGACTTTGGACAATGAGAAGAGATCTTTGGAAACTCAGCTCTGGAGGAAAGAAGCCACAGTCTGCATTTAAGGCTTGGGGCGGGCCTGTAACCTGGGAACATTAGAACTGCTTCATATTCTGTCTACTCCCAGATGGGCTCAGGTGGTCAGTCAGAGGGGAATTAAAGGGTTTCCGCACATCAGAAGGAGCCCAGTTTGGGGTCATCAGGTATGGTTACTAGCATACTTGGCCGGTTTGCTTTCTCAGTGATGTGGTCCACTTGATGGGAGTGATGAGAGCATTTGGCAGAAGAACAGAGGAGGCTTTGGGGAGGCAGGGACTGTCAGCCTTGTCCACTAGTTTTCTGGTCCCTCCCTCCCTCCCTCCCTCCCTCCCTCCCTCCCTCCCTCCCTTCCTTCCTTTCTTCCTTCCTTCCTTCCTCCCTCCCTTCCTTCCTCCCTCCCTCCCTCCCTCCCTCCCTCCCTCCTTCCCTCCCTCCCTCCCTCCCTCCTTTTTATTCCTCACCCAAGGATATTTTTCCATTGATTTTTAGAGAGAGTGGAAGAGAGAGGGAAAAACAGACAAATATTGATGTGAGAGAAGCACATCGATTGGTTACCTCCTGCACAAGTCCCCACCCAGGCCTGGGCCCTGGAGGAGCCTACAACTGAGGTATGTGCTCTTAACTGGGATCAAACCTGGGACCCTTCCCGTAGGTGATGCTCTATCCACTGAGCCAGATGGGCTGTGGCATAATTTCTTCTCTTTTTCCACAGTACTTACACCTTCTAACATACCATAGAATTTATTAGTTATTTTTATTGCCTTATGTAGGATATATGATGCAGGGAGCTCTGCTTTGTTCACCACTGTATCCCAAGTCACTAGAACATGGCATAGTTTGTGCTTAATAAATATCTATTGAGTAAGCATTCAATGAAAGAACAGATATGTTTATGCATTATACATTTATTATTTCCTTAATTAACAAAGTGATGTTCAGCCTGCAAGGGGGTTTATGTTGGCACAACTCAGAAGGAAGAAAATAAAGTGGAACCTCTAACTCACACCATACACAAAACAAAAATAAATTTCAGATGCAGTAAAGACTTAAGTGTACATAATTAAACAACAAAAACTTTGGAGTAAAATCTAGGAGACCAGCCTGGGCAGCGTGCCTCAGTGGTTGAGCATCGACCTATGAACTAGGAGGTCACGGTTCGATTCCTGATCAGGGCACATGTCCAGATTGCGGGCTGATCCCCAGTGGGTGGTGTGCAGGAGGCAGCCAATTGATTCTCATCATTGATGTTTCTATCTCTCCCTCTCCTTCCTCTCTGAAATCAATAAAACTATATTTTAAAAAAGAAGAAACTAGAAAACTAACAAAAGTAATTTAAAACAAAATCTAGGAGACCAGATGAACCATCTAGGATGGGGCAGATCCTCTTAACTAATGAAGAAAACTCAGGAGCCATAAAGAGAAAGAGGGACACATTTGACAATATGAAAACTTTAAGGAATATGTGTGGTAGAAGGCAACAGAGTCAGCAGACAAACGATAGATTTCGAGGAAGTATTTGAAATGTTGATAAGAGCAAATGGGTTATCTTTAACACAGAAATCAAAAGACTCTTAAAAATTGAGCAGAACATGATTGGCATATAATCAAATCTAAAAGGCTAATAAAGAAATGAAACACACACACACACACACACACACACACAAAAGAAATTATATTTAGATAAACTTAGGGACATGGAATTAAAGTATCAAAAGTTATCACTTTATACCCATCTGAGGAAAGTTACAAGTACATGGTGTCTGTTGCTGGCAGGAATGTGGGGAAAGGATGTTCTCTTGGTGGGCTGGTAGAAATCTGAATTGTCACAGCCTTGTTGAAAAGCAGTCTGATGACATTTATCAGAATTAAAAATACACTTCTTGGCTTTGCATTAACACTCCTGGGATTCTCATAGAAATAAAACCGCAATTTTTTAGTTAGAGATATAAATAAATAAATGTTTATTGCAGTATGGTTTATCATGGCAAAAGACTGGGAAGAAAAAGTGAATGTTCTTCAGTAAGGGACTAGTTGAACACATTACAGTATCATTCTCACCATAGTGTGTGTGCAGTATTCAAAAGGATTGCATTAGCCTACCTGTAGAGAAAGCTACTAGATTAGTTACAGGGTTATCTGGGAAGGTCATAACTATGAAATGGGAAATGAGGGAGGGGAAAGCAAATTAAAAGGAAAAAAATACTGTACTAAAGGACAGAAAAGTATGCCATAATCCCATTTATGTAAAATGATGCCTGTGTAGGTAATGACATTTGAAATTAACCTTCAGACTTATAGGCAAGTTTTAAAAAAAGGTCAGGTCCAGAAAATTCTATGTCAAATCAGTGCCAACTTAGTATTACATTTCTTCAGGAAATATAAGAGTTTTTGAAATGTAAATTCTAGGGCAGGTAGAATGAATGTGTTCTGGATTCTTCTGTCCTCCTTCCCCCACCCCTCCACCTTCTCTCAGCCCATGACGGCATCGTGATTAAGATTGAGGTGCAGACCAACGACGAGGGCTCAGAGAGCTTGGAGACGCCAGAGCCCCTGATGGGACAGGTGGAAGAACATGGCTTCCAGGACTCGGAGTTGGGTGACCCGTGTGGAGAACAGCCAGATCTGGACATGCAGGAGCAGGAAAACATGTTGGAGGAGTCCACAGAAGGCTCCGGCGAGTTCAGCGAGCTCAAGCAGATGCTGGTGCAGCAGAGAAACTGCACAGGTCAGTCGGGGCAGGGACACTGATGGTTCAACAGGTGTGACAGAAACCAAGCACAACCTCAGGTACAAGCTTCCTGCCTCAGGGTTTATGAGCATCTGTCTCTGGGCTAGGGAAGAGGTGTTAAAGCCAAATACTAGGTCAGGCAGGATCCCTCCTTCTACAGGCAGGAGAAGATCAAATGAATTGCCCAAGATGGTGGCAAAGCTAAAACTTCCCTGTGCTGACATGTCCTTGATTGTTCTTATGTCACACTAGATCTCTCACCTGACTTCAAAATTTCAACCCTTGGAGAGCACGTTTTTTTGTTTTGTTAATCCTCACCTCAAGATCTTTTTTTCATTGATTTTTAGAGAGAGTGTAAGGAAGGGGACGAGAAAGAAATATCGATGTGAGAGAGACACATCAATTGGCTGCCTTCTGCACGTGCCCAGGACCCTTCAGTCCAAGGACCGATGCTCTAAACACTGAACCAAATTGGCTAGGGCCAGAGCACATTTTATATATATACTAAAGGCCCAGTGCACGGATTCATGCACCGGTGGGGCCCCCCAGCCTGGCCTGCGCCCTCTTGCAATCTAAGACCCCTCAGGGGATGTTAGACTGCTGGTTTTGGCCCGATCCCTGCAGGAGGCCTGGCCTGCAGGGATCAGGCCAAAACTGGCAGTCCAACATCCCCCGAGGGATGTAGTAGTGCATGAAGTGGCAGGCAGCTGGGGAAGAGCCGCTCCCGCTCATCCCAGCCCTGCTACACCTGCTGCCACCAGTAGCAGCTGCACTCGCCAGGTGTGAGCCTGGCATCTGGTGCCCATTGGTCAGCTGAAGTGGCGCTCCCACTGTGGGAGCGCACTGACCACCAGGGGGCAGCTCCTACATTGAGTGTCTGCCTGCTGGTGATCAGTGCACATCATAGCGACTGGTTGACTGGTGGTTCGGTTGCTTAGGGTTTTATATATATAGACTAGAGGCCTGGTGCACGAAATTTATGCACTGGGGGTGGGGTCCTTCAGCCTGGCCTGCACCCTCTCACAGTCCAGGATCCCTTGGAGGATGTCCACCTATGAAATTTGTGCACTTGCAGGGGTGATCCTTCAACCCAGTCTGCGCCCTCTCGCAGTCCGGGAGCCCTCGGGGGATGTCCAACTGCCACAGAGGCAGGAAAGGCTTCCACCACCGCCATTGTGCTCGCCAGCCATGAGCCCTTCTGGATGAGCAGCGCTCCCCCTCTGGGAGCGCACTGACCACCAGGGGGCAGCTCCTGCATTGAGCGTCTGCCCCTGGTGGTCAGTGCGCATCATAGCGACCGGTCATTCTGCTGTTTGGTCAATTTGCATATTAGCCTTTTATTATATAGGATATTTTATTTCAGAGTGGGAGGGAGAGAGAGAATCATCAATGATGAGAATCATGCCACAACCTGGGCATGTACCCTGAATGGGAATTGAACTGTGAACTCCTGATTCATAGGTAAACGTTCAACCAGTGAGCCACACTGGCCAGGCAAGAGCACATGTTTTAAAACAACTGACTGTGCTTTTTCTAGTAGAATCTAGGCATCATTTTCATTTAATTATAAAATTTCAGGGTCACCATTCTGCAAACTTATGAGTCCAAGGAGAACAGTAGAGAAGTGGGCTTGCACAGCCTCATCCCAGGATATCTTTTGTGGTCATTTTCTGATGCTGAACCAACCATCCATGCATTCCTAAGAAGCCCTACCTGATTGTGGTGGTGTCTTTCTTAAACCTATATTAGACCTTGTTAGCTACTATTTTATACAGGAGCTTTATAACTGCATTCACAAATAAAATGAACCTGAAGTTCTCTTGAGTCATCCTCATCTGTATTGGAAGCAATATTGTAGTTGACTTAACCAATGATCTGGAAAGCTTTTGCTCTTTTTTCTATATTCTAAAAGTAATGTATAATATAGGAACTAAGTATGTTCCTTAAATTTTTGGTAGAACTCACTTGGGTTTGGATAATTGATTATGTGTGAAAGTCAACCATCATAGCAATTTACATATTCTTTATATTTAGAAATATGTCCACATCCATTTTCTATTTATTTTCCAATTTTTATTTATTGAATTGAGAGAGAGAGAGAGAGAGAGAAAGAAACATTGATTTGTTGTTCCCCTTATTCATGCATTCATTGGTTACTTCTCATATGTGCCCTGACCGGAGATCAAACCCACAACCTTGGCATATTGGATGACACTAACCAACTGAGCTACCTGGCCAGGGCATTTTAGTTAGGTTTTTTAAAGTATTATGTTGATTTTTTAAAGTTTTTTTATTTTATCTAAGATGATTTCTCTGCAGTTTGCCTTTTTGCACCTAATAAAATGTGGACATCCTTGGTCAAAAAATGTGGATCTAGTTCCTTATTTTTATCTTTTAAACATTTTTTATTATCCTCACTCAAGGATATATGTATATATATTTTTAATTGTAAAGAGAGAAAGGGGAAGGAGAGAAAAAGAGAGCAATATCAATGTGAGAGAGAAAAATTGGTTGGTTGCCTCCCATACATGCCCCAATTGGAGATCAAACCTGCAACCTTTTGGTGTACAAGAGGATCCTCCAACCAACTGAGCCACACCAGCCAGGGCTAGCTCCTTATCCTATACAAGAGGCCCAGTGCACGAAATTCGTCCCTCAGCCTGGCCTGCGCCCTCTTGCAGTCCAGAAGCCATTGGGAACGTCCGACTGCCAGCTTAGGCCTTGGAGAGTGGGCCGAAGCCGGCAGTCAGACATCCCCCAAGGGGCCGTGGACTGCGAGAGGGTGCAGGGCGGGCTGAGGGACAGCCCCCGCCCTCCAATGCACGAATAACTGCATGCTGTTTCAGAAGCCTTTTTAATATACTGTGTTGTCTTTCACAAAAGAATAGTGAATTGATTCCAGTCAAGGGCATGTACCTTGGTTGCGAGCACGTCCCAAGTAGGGGGTGTGCAGGATGCAGCTGATCGATGTTTCTCTTTCATCAATGTTTCTAACTCTCTATTCCTCTCCCTTCTTCTCTGTAAAAAATCAGTAAAATATATATTTTTTAAAAAGAATAGTGAAAGACACAAATCAAATTGTGAGTAGATGCTAAATTAGACCTTCATAATAGAAATTCCAGATTGTCCTTTGAACAGTCCCCACTAATTCTATTAGAACCTTAGAAAATTACTAAATAGTCCTTTTGGGATTTTGAGCCATGAATTTTAGGGCCAGATGTTCCATTCTTATTTCATTAAGAAAAAACAACTCTGATGCTGAGTCATTGAGATTCTTTCTCTTCCTCTCTGAAATAAAATATATAAATATAAAATGTGCTGGAGAGTCTGAATCCTCTAAGGTCTATACTTCCCCCTCTGTCTTTCACAAACAACCCTGGATAAACACCAGGGCAGCTAGTTACCAACCTCGAAAGCTGCTTCCTCCTTCCCCGTCTTTTAAGCATTGTGGTCCTAGGACCTTCTAGATCACTTCCTGTCAAGAATCCTGACAGTACTGAGGCAGCGTTGTCTTATGGAGCTCAGCACATCTATGTTCTGACTATTACACTGCAATTGTTCTGGCTTCAGAGGAGTAGTAGAAAGTGCTATGGCCTGGCAGTCGCTAATAAACTTAAAAGACCTTGCCAGTCACAGCCGCTGCCAGCTTCAGTCTCTCTGGCAGTTGAGGAGATTGAGTAGGTGGTTCCCAAACTGCAGGCTCTGGAAGTTCTGACTTTACTTACTTTATTTGGGAACACAACTTGCTATCTACAGTCTTGGATGCCCCATGTCTGTGAAGTGGGGATAAGATATAGTGAATATGAAAAGAGAGAATAGGTATGAAGTGCTTTGAAGAAGTTCTCTGTTTGCTTTTAAGAATTCCATAAGTGCAGATTGTTATTGCATCTTCCATCTCACAGGTGGGATTAGAAAAGTGACTTTCTCAGGTCACACAAAGTTGGTCAGTGTGACTAAAAATAGAATCCCCCATTAACAGTGTTTAGGGAGTACCAAATAAGTTCAAGGCACTTGAGAAAACCCAAACAGGCATGGGAGGCCACTCCTTTCCCCTAGGACTTACATTCTCATGGGCCACAGGAACACAGCCTTATTTTGGTCGTAAAAGACCAGATTAGAGGGGGGAGGGGGAGGCCATTCGTTAGTGGGAGTGTTTGTGGCACACACACCAGGGCTTGTGGGAAAGGCAAATGAAACCCCCTACCGTAGCTTCAGGGTTGCTAGAGCCTGACTGTGCAGGTGAGTCATCCACCTGTGCAGGGGAGATGCTGCAGGGGAAGGCTGAATTCTCGGTCCTGAGGAGGTGCACCCCACATGCTGAGGGCTGCAGGTTGGGATGATCAGGGAAGGTTTTAGGGAGATGAGAGGATTGGAGGTGGGTGTTAATTGATGGGCACGATTTGGAGACATGGGAACGGGGCGGGGGGCGGGGGAGTGATGAGTAAAGGTACCTGAGGAGAAATCTCCAGTTGAGTCAGAAAAGATGTAGCCAGTGGGGCTGAGCTGAGTTCAGGTAGAGGAGACCCGGTGACAACTTGATGAGTCAAGACCCTTCGGATACAGCGGGAAGAAACCCATCCCTTAAGTAACTTAAATGGAAAATTAGTTTATGGGCTTGAATGACTGGTAGGTTCACGTGTATGCCAACCTCAGCACCTGGATCTGGGGGCCCCTCAAGAGGACTCACATACTGGTGTTCTTTCCTGCTGATTACTAGCAATGTGGGAAATGGGCACCAGCAACTCGCCTTACGTAAAGTTCTGAGAGGATCTGGGCTCATTCCTGAACCAAATGGGTATATTGGTTATTTAGCCAACCCTGTGGCTGTGGGGATCACAGTGGCAGGCACTGGAAAGTCTTGTCCCAAAGAAAGGAATTAGGGTGACAATATTTGTGCCATGCTTATTGGTGAGGATGGAGCGATGCTTACCTAGATTAGCGTTGCCAGTGCTAGGCAGCAGCTAATGTCTTCTTACTGTCTCTCCCTTCCTGTGCCTGGAGCAGAGGGGATCGTGATCAAAACCGAGGAACAGGAGGAGGAGGAGGAGGAAGAGGAGGAGGACGAGCTGCCGCAGCACTTGCAGGACCTCGGGGAGCTGTCCGGGAGATACAGCGCCAGCATATACCAGACCCCGCTGCCAGGGGAGCTGTCTCCTGAGGGCGAGGAGAGCCCCCCGCCCCTGCAGCTAGGAAACCCGGTGGTGAAGAGGCTGGCGCCCATGTCCCATGGCGACCGGCACATGGGTGACCGGCACATGAGTGACAACCGGAGCTCCTCGAGTCAGCAGCAGCGGAACCGGCGTGGAGAGCGGCCCTTCACCTGCATGGAGTGCGGCAAGAGCTTCCGGCTGAAGATCAACCTCATCATCCACCAGCGCAACCACATCAAGGAGGGGCCCTACCAGTGCTCTGAGTGCGAGGTCAGCTTTCGGCACAAGCAGCAGCTCACGCTGCACCAGCGCATCCATCGCGTCCGTGGAGGCTACGTGTCGCCAGAGCGTGGGCCAGGCTTCGCTTCCAAGCACACGCTCAAGCCACGCCCCAAGTCGCCCAGCTCAGGCAGTGGCGGCGGCCCCAAGCCCTACAAGTGCCCCGAGTGCGACAGCAGCTTCAGCCACAAGTCGAGCCTGACCAAGCACCAGATCACGCACACGGGTGAGCGGCCCTATACATGCCCGGAGTGCAAGAAGAGCTTCCGCCTGCACATCAGCCTGGTCATCCACCAGCGTGTGCATGCGGGCAAACACGAAGTCTCCTTCATCTGCAGTCTGTGCGGCAAAAGCTTCAGCCGCCCTTCTCACCTGCTGCGCCACCAGCGGACTCACACGGGCGAGCGGCCCTTCAAGTGCCCCGAGTGCGAGAAGAGCTTCAGCGAGAAATCCAAGCTCACCAACCACTGTCGCGTGCACTCCCGGGAGCGCCCTCACTCCTGTCCAGAGTGCGGCAAGAGCTTCATCCGCAAGCACCACCTGCTGGAGCACCGGCGCATCCACACGGGCGAGCGGCCCTACCACTGCGCAGAGTGTGGCAAGCGCTTCACGCAGAAGCATCACCTGTTGGAGCACCAGCGCGCCCACACGGGCGAGCGGCCCTATCCCTGCACGCACTGCGCAAAGTGCTTCCGCTACAAGCAGTCGCTCAAGTACCACCTGCGGACCCACACAGGCGAATGAGCCGCTGCCCAGCCTGCCTGCCCAGAGGCCTGAACCCAGCGGGCAGGGCACCCCTCTAAGCCCCCAGCCCCTTTGCTGTGAGCCCCCCTCTCCTTTCATCCCTCCTCCCAAGGACACAGGGGTCCTGAGACCAGGTCACTTGCTGCCGTGTTTACCGGGGCTCCAGGGGTGGGGAGAGCTTGGACCTGGGGGAACCCCTTCGGGCTGTTAATTTCCTTGACAATAAAATGGATGAAACCAATCAGCACGGGGGGAGTGATTTGGCCGCCTGCCACTGGGAGGGGCGGTGCAAGGGCACTTAGTTGGGGATAGAACTTTATAATTACCTTTTGGATACTGTGGTTCTATTTGATAATAATAGAGTAATTTTTTAAAAGATGAGTGTTTCCTGTTTGCCGTTTTTGTTTGGTTTTGAAGGGGAGGGGTTGAGAAGGTGGCCAAGGGACATCATGTGCCTAGTGTCAGTTGACAGGTTTTCTTGAGTCCCTTTTATGTGCTTATTCCCTATGTTGGATGGTGAAGGGGATGCAGATCCCGCTGATTATAAAATCGAAGAGAGACGGGGCTAAGGAGCTTGAAACAGTGAATGGGCCTGTGGAAGTGTAGAAGCTCCTGGCGCCCTGATGTTGGTGGACAAGTGGGAGCTCAGGGGGAGGCAGGAAGAGTGACAGGTCTAGCATGGCCTGGAGAGATGGTCCTGCAGCAAAAGCTGGGTGCTTCCCTCAGGACCAAGCAGCCTGCTGAGCTTGAGATGTGGCTGAGGGTGGTGTGGCTGGTGGAGGGAGGCATAGGGAAGGGGTGCAAAGGCCCCTGGGGCCAGTCTTAGGGGAAACCGTAAAAGATGACACCATTCTGGACTTTTTTTAATTTTGTTTGTATGTTGCCCTAAAACTACTCTCTAGATTTGTTACATGCATGAATGCACCCTGGTTTCACTAGATATTCATTACCAGTTGCCGTCCAGCGAGGCCTAGAGAAAATGCAGGCATGTTCCATTGCCCACAGAGCAAATGACTCGTTCTGCTCCTGGGTTTGGCAGTGACCCAGAGAGAGTTCAGGTGATATGGAGGCGAATGGAGTGCCCACTCTGAGAACTGGGGAGGCCAGACTTCGCTGAAGGCAGAGAGACTGACCTGAGAGACAAGAAGTAGGCAGACTAAGCCGTGAGTCTGGGAGTGGGGAGGGGCTAACACACAGGAGAATTAGAGCGAGGAGATGCTACACTATTGTCTAAAAGGACCACAGCAGTCAACCCACCCCTTTCCTTGTAAAGATGCACAAAGCATGGAAAGGGGAAGTGATGCCCAAAAGCTGACACTTGAAAGGATATGACTTCTCTGTTTACACTGCAAATTTGTAAAAGGATGGTAGGACATCGGGGCAGGCAGCCAGAGCAGGGGCAGAGGCTGGATTGGCACAAAGAGCTGGAGAGGTGGCCAGTCTTAATCCAGATCTCCAGAACCAGCTGGAGAGGAGTCACATCCAGAAGCAGGGACTTGTATGCAGGAAACAGTGCCAAGCACACAGTGTTCTACTGACCACAGGAGCTGGAGAAGTCAGGACAGCTTCTCCGTGGAGGTGGATCTGTGGGCTGGGAGAATTCCATAGATGAGGAAAATGAGGAAGGCCTTTGGGTGGGGGTATTCGGAAGTGTGGAAGTGTGGAAAGTGGGCTGTAATTGATGAGAGAACAGTGATTGATTTGGGAGAGAACTTGTGGAGAGAAAACAGGGTCAACAAGGTTGGCTTGGAGTAGACCTGGGGTGCAGAGGGATCTCAGACTTCAAGACTGGAGTTTGAATTTGACCTTTTATGAGAAATCACTGAAGACTGCTGAGCAGGAGAGAACATTGATGCAAATAGATGGCAAAAGACTGAACCTGGAGAAGGAATCCTACCATAGACATGGGAGAACCAACTGTATTCAATGGATGGGTCATGATGATGTTAAAGGATGGCTGAGGAAATGGCTCTTTTGAACACCACCGTATTTGAAGCCTTGAAGAGGTGTTGGCAGAGATTTTTTGGAAATATTTAGTGGAGGGCCATTGCTGCTCCAAATCTTGACTAGTCCTGGAATTTGAGGACCAAAGAGTGCTGGAAACATTCTGACTCAAGTGAAAGATGATGTTTTGGGATGAAATCCAGGGTAGGAATTCAGAGAGTAACTTCATTTGTTATGCATTTACCAAGAATGGTGCTAACAGGCTTTCTTTTTCTAGGCATCTGGTGTAAAAGATTCAGTATAGTCAAAGACTGGTACTTCTTATGTGGAGCTGGGCTGTCAGGGGATCTCTGTGTCCCTATCTCCCTTTCCTGGGCTTTAACCCCCTCTTCAGGCCTCTTCCGTCTACGCATCCAGCACCCTGGACTCCAGTCGTCCCTCTCCTCATCCTGACACCTTGATACCATCATGATTCTTACTTTCCACCTGGCATAAGTTCCATAGTGGTCCGAGGCCGACATCTACAGAGATGGTCGCTAAAGTGTGGACAGCCTCTGGGGTCAAGCAGATGTAGATTTCAATTTAGTTGTGTGAACTTGCACAAACTAACAGAAAACCAACTTCCACATCTGTTCAGGGGGATAACGAAGTTCCTATTGTTCTGAGGCTTAAATAACATAAAGAACAAATACATAACAAAGGCATTGGCACCTACTAAAGTTTTTTTTAAAATATATTTTATTGATTTTTTACAGAGAGGAAAGGAGAGGGATAGAGAGTTAGAAACATCGATCAGCTGCCTCCTGCACACCCCCTACTGGGGATATGCCCGCAACCAAGGTACATGCCCTTGACCGGAATCGAACCTGGGACCCTTGAGTCCGCAGTCCGACGCTCTATCTACTAAGCCAAACCGGTTTGGGCCTGAAGTTTTGATAGAAGTTGTCTAGAAGCTAAAATTTCATTATGAGCTTCTAGCTAATAATGCCAGTTTAATTTCATTAAAACAGAAGTTCACGTAGGTGGTGGGCTGACAGTGTATTGTAAAAGAATGAATCTCTGAAAAGGAAATTTCCCCAGCAAGCAGAAGCGGAAAATTATTTTCATGTGAGGAAGTTCAAATCAAACCATATAGGCAACTACACTGGGTCATGATGTCATAGTTGGTGGGGCCGGGGGGGGGAGGGCGTTCAGCAGTGGGTAATACCCTCCTTGCTGGGTATCGGGTACTCTTTCTTAGTGCTTCCCAAGAGTGCCCTTAATTTAATTAGAAAGCCAAACTTTAAAACTCCTAAATTGCCACTGGCCCCATGGGGTTCTGTACCAGAAAGAATAATTGCCACTTATTGAGCACATATTACTTTAGAAGACTGCCTTCTAAACAATGCATAATTCTGTATGCATCATTTGACTCGTTTCATAGGTGAAGAGCTTGAGGTTCAGAGAGATTAAATAGGCCCAAAGTCACACAGCAATCAAATGGTAGAGCCAGGATTTGAACCTGTGTCTTACTCTAAAGTCCACGTGCTTGGCCACAAAGTTCTTTCCCTGGGACCTGAAAGATTATTAAAAAAAGGAAAGCCGGCGCCTCTTTCAAATTATTCCATTTTATTCTTAGACAAAATGAAGGAAAACAACATATCAAGCAGAACATGCTCTGTGCCATATGTTTGTCAAAATTATGAATGTAGTAAGAAAATAAAACTTTTAGAGGCAAAAATGGCCTTGGTGTCCAGCCTATGGTTTTCCAAATGGAGAAGTTGAGACAAAGAGGAGCAGGTTGCCTGTGCTGGCTTGGTCACTCACGGAGGTCAGCAGATGGAGCAGGGCCTGGCCCCTCAGGGATGCGCACTGTCACACAGCCCCCATTTTTATTAATATATGTGTGCAAAGCGTTGTGCTGAGCTTCATGGAGAAACAAAGGATCAGGAAGCCATCCACTGCCATGACCACACTGAGCCTGATGGAGACTCTGGCCTAATTCTCTAGACTCAGCCTTTGGGAGTCTGGAGAGCCGAGGCCATCATGGAGGCCTGTAGGCAGAAAGAGCCACACCTCCATCTTTTCTCTGTCCCTCCTGTTAGGGTAGCTTTAACGAGCCAGGTGTCGGTGGGGACCTTTCCTGAGGCAATGTGGTAGGCTCTTCAGATTAAGGGATCAGGGCCAGAGGCCTCTGGGCCCTGCTGTTGCCAGGGCAACGGTGAATCAGGCCAAGGCCTATCCTCCAGCTTTTTGGAAAGTGTTTTGGTGCTGAGGCCTCTTGCTGCTTCCCAGGCATAGTGAGAATCTCTAGATTTAAATTTAAGAATCGATTCTGCATTTTCTAGTTCTAGTTAGGTTCCTTGAAACGAGTATTTTTTGTTAAAACATAATAGAATCTAACCTTTTTACTTCTATTTTCTACAAAGGGTAACTCCAGCCTAAAAGAATTTTTTTAAAAAGGGAGAGAGGGAAAGGGGTGGGGGGAGAGAAAGGAAGTAAGAAGAAAAAGAGAGAAAGGGAGGGAGGGAGGGAGGGAGGGAGGAAGGGAGGGAGGGAGGGAGAAAGAAAGGAAGAGGAAAAGAAAAAAGAAAAGAAAGAAGGAAGAAAGAGGAAAGAAAAATGAAATCAAGTAGTACTGATAGTGGCCTCACATGAAAACTTCCAGGAAGCAGTCAGACCCTACCCTCGAGTTTGTTAGGGATAATAATCATCATCACTGATTCTTACCATGTTCCAGGCACTGTAATGAGTTAATGCTGTCTTGTTTTATCTTGTGACAACCTGTGAACTCATATTCATATCCCCTTTTACAGATGAAGTTCAGAGAGATTAAGCAATTAGCCCAAGGCCACATGGCCAGAATTTAAACCTAAGTACAGTGGGGCCTTGACTTACGAGTGTCCCAACTAACGAGTTTTTCGAGATACGAGCTGTCTCTCAGCCGATTTTTTGCTTTGAGTTGCGAGCTAAAATTCAGGTTACGAGCCAGCTTCAGATACCCCACCGCTAGTTGGCGCAGCGAACGTCACAGTGAACGCCACAACATCAGCCCAGCATCACGTGTCTCACTCGTTCACTTCTTGATTTGACATACGAGTAATTTGAGTTACGAGCTCCGTCACGGAACGAATTAAATTCGTAAGTCAAGGCCCCACTGTATGTGCTGTTAATTGCTGTTATATACTGCCTCCCAATTTCAACATGGATCTTTAATAAAAAGGCAAAACAGTACTATTTCTCTCTGATTGGCAGCTCTGCCTGTCCTGTGTAAGTGCCAGACCTGGCTGAAAGATAGCTCGCTGGCTGGCCAGTCCAGCAACACTGGGACTGGGATCCAGCTCACCTAACCAGGATAGAATGGATGTGTCTGGGTGCCAAGCTGGCCCCCATTTTAAACTGATCCCCTCTCTTCCGGAGGAACTTTGGGAAGAGGCAATCTATCAAGGCAAAGGCTCCCTTTTTGTGTCTGTCTCTGATGTTGGGACCTAAGAAGCCATTTGTTTAGCCCTCAGAGAAGGAGTTGAGTGACGTAGAGTATAAGGAAAATGCACCCATAACCTAATAAAATAGCACTCACACCCTGCGTCTAATCTTTTGGGCTTATACTACCTCTTGGGGTTCTCACCATTCCTTCCCCTACTATTACTTGAATGAAATGCACTGCTTCTCTTTATAAAATAATGGCCAAATTCTCAAACTAACTCAAACTGCAAGATAGAAGTACCACAACTGTCTCTTAACTAGGGTAATAGAAAGTTGAATTTTAATGACAAAATGTACCAGTGAAAATTACCCTCACAAGTAATGTTATTTAAATAATGAATTTCAGGATAACAAACTGTTTCCTTCTAGGATCAGTATAGTCTAATAAGTATACAACCTTTAAAAGGACCATATTCAATCAGTTCTTTATTTTCAGGATACACAAATACTAAAGTTATGCCCTCCAAGGATTTAAATTGATTGGATTTAAGCTAAATTCAATTAAGTAAATTAAACAGGTTATGAAATGTGACATTTACCATTCATTCTCCTACTGAAGGTTTGATCCAAGAACCACAAGATTCCATGATCAAATTTTCTGCAGGTAAATTATTTACGCAAATTCTAAGTTCTAAGATAAAAAATTTATGTCTCTATTATCTTCATTGCATGGATGGTCATCACTGAATGTCATATTAATTTTGTCCAAAAGTAAAAGCCGTAAGTTGGTTGGCATAGTTACCCGCTGAGCAGTTTAATAACAAATGTCCCACTAAACGTATTATTCCTTTCCCATTTTAACCCAGTGGTTTCCTTTGTTTATCTTGAAGTATTGATGCCTTACCAAGCCAAAGGTTATGATACATTTTGAAATAAAGCTAGAAAAAATGAAATCTCAAACATTTCAGAGTACCACTAAAAAAGCCAGTCAATATCCAGACCCAATCACACCAATCGCCAATATAGTTGATGCAAACAGTAGACATAGTGAGAAGAAATAGACAAGTTTTTCTTGCCCAAATCTCTGCCAGTTCTTCAATCTTGGAACAACATAAACTGCATACAAACTTGCTTGGGTGTTCATTTTACCAAAAAGATTAAGTCAGGTAATAATCGCATAACAGAATTAATTTAACCCCCCTCCCAATAAAAAGGCCATTGGTAGGTTGGTTTTTTTGGTCACGTTAAAGGGATTTCTGAGTTCCAAACAATAAAAACTAATCTTAGAATTGAATGATCCCTTATTTCTCCAAGAGAAGGTATCAATTCTCATCCATTAATGTAACAGAAAAAAAATCATTTTATTTCCCAACCAATTTGAGAACTTTTAACCATCTCCACACCTCACATATTTTTCAGATTCAGGACACAATCTTTATCAGGTTTATAATGTTGGCCAACTTTTCTGGGCATTATGTGTGGTGGTGTTTTTTTCAGTTTAAAGTGTATAAATTTTTATTACATTCTTTTTTAAAATTCTTTAATTAAATCTTTATTGTTCAGATTATTGAAGTTGTTCCCACGTTATGTGTGTTTTCAAGCTGTTGTTTTTAGCCTCAGAATCCCTTGTTTAAATAGAACCATTTTCAGAAGCTACATATGTAAAATAACTGGAGGCAGAGGAGCTGGAATTGGAGCGAGTGGGAGCCAAACCCACCTGCTTGGCCCTCTCTGGGGCCTGGAGGCTGCTCTGAGGGTCTCAGAGGAGGAAGCCGCTTCAAACCCTGCCCTGGGCAAATCCTGCCCATCCTTCTCCCTTGCTTTAACCTTTCCCAGTCTCAAGCCAAACTCCATATGTTTAATTTATCCAGTGACACATGCTATGCTTACTTAATTCTTTGCTAGGACACAGGATTTCTTAAGTTTATTTCTTCCTTCAAAGGTATACCTGCATTTCTACTCTATAATCTCTACTGAGCACATGGTCTCAGCAGACAGTGCGGAGTCCCTATAACCTCATCCAGGAATCTAGCGAGCTGACACCCACCAAGAATCCCTGGAAGGCATGGGAAATAGCAGCACAGATGTCCAGAAAAGCCCTGTCAGAAGCTACAAGGATCCCCAAAGTTATTTTTGCAGCAAACGCCTACACTGAAGGCAAGGGAAGATTCAGATGCAAGTTACAGCCCTACAGGACCCTGGGCTCCACAGCCTGGCTGCAGGCAGCCCTGAGTCTCCCTCCCTGCTGCCCTGGGCTCAGCGGGCACACCCAGTGGCATGTGTGCTCAATGTTCCCAAGGACAGGCTGCTGTTTCCCTGCTTGCTCCTGGGTCTGGCCCTGCAAGGCACTCCATAAAAGTTAAAAAATGAATGGGCACAGAAGCCACAGATAACAGTGCAGGAAAAAAACACAGGTAAAATCCTAAATCTGTCCTGTTGGGATGCAGATAACTTTCTTCATTAAAGGTAATCCAAAACCTTTAAAAGATACAATGAACACGTCTTGCATCATTTCCTCTGATATTAGGTAGAGCCCCCATCGCTACCAAATCCTCTTACCACAGTCGCAGGGTGCTTCCGGCGATGACAGAAGTCCTCTGGGCTGCTGGGCCTTTGAAGGAAGGTCACCCAGCCCCCTGAGAAGGAGTCAGGGGCAGGCAGCAGAGCTAGACTGCAGGGAGATGGAGCCGTTGGCATCTCCCTGGCACCCAGCGCCCTCCCACTCTTCCTCTGCTGGCCGTGAGCTGTCACGCAGTCACTGGTCTGTTTGCACAGGCTTTCTCTCGGTTTAAGTCGCCTCGCTCTGCTGTGAGCTCCTGCTCTCTACAGCAGCGGCACACACACACACACACACACACACACACACACACACACACACACACACACACACGGCACAACATTGAGGCGCCGGGACCCCCAGGAAGCGGCCTCTCCCAACCCCAGGTTCCCAGCCCCTTGAAGACGTCCCTGGAAGTCCCGCCGAGCCAGGTCCCCACGCGGACAGCGCTGCCCTGTCCTCAGCCTCCCTCGTCGACCTCCTGGCTCCATCTTTTCCTGCCTGAGACTCCGTGCACCCTCCGTCTGGGCCCGAGCGAGCGCCTGTGCCATGAGGACGTGCAGTGTCTGTACCGCAGGGGCGCTGGAGGCGACGCGGCGGGGCGACGGGGGCTGGGGTTACTAACAACCGCTATATATGTTTAATAGACTTATATTTTAAATAAATGTATGTGTAGTTTGTAAATTTGATTTCTAATGACTTGAATTATTTGAATTCCTCGTCCCGAGCCTCCGCTCGCCAACCGGCGGACCCTGCCGCGCGCACCCTGGCCCCGCCGCCGGCTCCGGCCTCGCTGGGGGCGCCCGCGCCACGTGGGGCCGCCGGGCCGTGCTGCCCCCTGGCGGCCGGAGCCGGAGGCCCGAGGCCGGCGCCGCACCTGGCCGCCCGCGGCCGCTCTAGGAACGCCGGCCTCTCGGTGGTGGCGCGGGGTCGCCGTCGGGCGCCTGGGAAGGGTCGTCCCCGGAACCCCGGGGAAGTGCCGGAGCCGGGCCGCTGCACCCGGAGACCAGCCAGTATCCCGCGTTTTCTGGTTTCCTCCCACGCCCGGCCCGCTGGGGCCCGTGAGTGGTGCAGATGCGGGCGGCTGGCGCGCACACAAAGGGCAGGTCCCTGGGCCCTGCAGGGTGCGACGGAGCCGAGCGAGCCCCATCCCGAGGGCGCAAAGCCACTACGGAGGAGCGGGGTACAGAGGCAATGCGGGGGGCGCGGGGACAAAGAAAGGAGGGATGGCCCCAGGAATGTACCCGAGCGAGCGGCAGCGTTTATAGAATCCTCTCCCGGGCGGCAGTTCCTTCTAACGACTGTCCGTTAAGCTAGTGGCAGATGCATTTCCACCCTGTGCAGGCGGGTGCACCTTGAGAAGCGCCCTGGTGATGGGCTGGACCTTTCCTGGTCCTTGAAACATTTTCAGATATTTGTCTAGTTATGTCCAAGAGGTCGACTTGCCCTGTCAAAGGATATAGACACTTTTTTTTTAAGGCTTTGTATGCATATTGCCAAACCCGTCTCCAGAAGGGCATCAGTTTACACTTGTTCTCTGGTGGGTACGTGCAGGCCGAGGTGAGAATTGGGAAGGCGGCCCCTTGAGGGAGAGGGCGGACACAGAATCACCTGGTTCCTTGTGAGTGATGGCCATGGCATCGGAACGGTGGCCTGGGCCAATATTGTGAGGCCTGACTCCATGCTTTGAGAATGTTGGGCCAGAGGAATCCTTTGAAAATGCACATTTGCTCATGGTGTTCTGTGGTGTTTGTTTTGTGTTTTGTTTTGTTTTTTGGTTAATCCTCACTGGTTGGTTGGTTGCCTCCTCCTTGACCAGGAATTGAACCTGTGACCCTTCTGTGCACAGACAGATGCTCTAACCACTGAAAACACCAGCCAGGGCCCTAAGAGTAGCGGTTCCCTTTGCTCTTGGGGTAAAATCCAGAATCTCCTGAGGGCCCACCAGGCCCGCCTGCCTCTCCAGCCCTATCTTGGGCTGTGTATTTGTTTATTCGTTTCCTAGGGCTGCTGTCACCAAGTACCACAGTGTGGATGGTCTTATACAACAGAAATTTATTGGCTAGATAGACGTGCAAAATCAAGGTGAGGTCACAGTTGGTTCTCACTGGCGGCTCAGGGAGAATCTGTTCCACACCTCTCACCCAGCTTCTGGTGGCGGCCGGTAACCTTTGGCATCCCTTGGCTTGGAGACATATCGCTCCAGTATCTGCCTCCATTGTCACCTGGCTTTCTCCTTGTGTGTCTCTAGCTCTGTGTCTCTTCTTATAAGGACAACAGTCATATTGCACGAAGGGCCTACTTACTCCAGTATGACTTCATCTTAATTTAATTACATCTGCAATGACCCTATTTCCAAGTGAGGTCACATTCTGAGGTTCCTGGGAGGACATGAATGGTAAGACACTATGCAGCCTCCAAGACGCCCTGGCCCTGGCTCCACCCAGGCTGCCTGGTCCTCCTGGACTACTCATCTCCTGACTAGCTCCCCCCCGCTCCCCCCTCCTGCAGGGTGTTGTGGAAATGTCACTTCCTCAGAGAAGCTCTCCCGAACCCTACAGACTAGGGTCCCCCTGCCCTGGTCTGTGGGCTCACAGCACTCATCACATGGTATTTGAAGGGGTATCTGAGTGACAGTGGGTCACCCTTGCATGTGCCTCCTCTGCTATAATATGGCCGCCACCAGGAGAAGAACAGGCCAACTGGAAGAACAATAACAAACCTAAAATCGTGGCCAAAGAGGCTATCATGATAGGACAGGCCAGAGATGTCAGGTCCCAGGAAACCCACTGCAGAAAGCCCATGAGGAAGGCCTCAGAGCAGTGGCCCCTGCACATGGCCGGAGATAGGTCTGCATTCAGACCAGGCTCCACCCTTCCCTAGGTGGCACATGAAATAAAACCCACTGCTGACCATGGCTTACCAGGCCCTGTATTGTGACCTGCCTCACTTCCCTGACCTCTGCTCCATTCTGTCCTGCCCCGTCCCTTCCCTGCAGCTGCACTATTACTGTTTATGCTCCATAATCCTGCCTTGCTAGTTCCTGCCTTAGGCCCTTGGCAGTCATTCTACCCATAGCCTGGAATGTTCTGTATCCAAATTTCTACATACTGGTTTCTTATCTGTCAGACTTAAGCTCAAATTGTCACTTCCCTGAGCACCCCATCTAACTTCCACCGTCTTCCATCACACCACCCTGCTTTACTAGTATTTCCCTACAGTGTTTTCAGTGTCTGCGGTGATCTGGTTCATGCATTTGCTATCTGCCACCTTACACGTCTCGGAATAGAAGTTCCATGAAGGCAAGGACCGTGTTGTTTGCCTTGTTCATTGCTGAGCCCTCAGTGCCTAGAGTAGAATTTGGGATGCAATGGGTCCTTACTGTTTGTTGAATGAATGAAAGTGACTTAACTTTCATTCATTCAACTTGTTGGGGAGCACACAAGACTTGGTTGGAAAGTTTGTAAGGAGGTCATTCTGAGAAAAGCAAAGTGCGCCAAAGGCCACCTGCCCTGTTTATCAGAATTCTGACTTAGGAGAATGCTGAATCACCTATCCAAACAAGTCTGTGCATGTGCAGACCCCCAGGTGTTTACTGGAATCCTTATGCTTAAATCTTTGGGTGTCCTTGCTTAAAGAATACTACAAACATATGTTCTCCCAAGATTACTTACCCTACTGATTGTCTCTTAAGATAAACTTTATCTCAAACTGCTGTTACAATAAAAGCCTAATTAGGCAGGCAATCAAGGCTGCCTGGTTCCTTTAGCCAGGCAGTCCCTTAGCCCTCTCTTTCACAGCAAACATGTTGGAGTAATCCATTCATTCTTCACTCAGGGTCTGCTGGTCAGCCCTGACATCAACTGAATGTTTTTCATCTGTAAAATAGGGGTAATCTTAGCTACTTCATGGGAGACAACAATTTTACCTGCCTCAAGGAGTTCTTGGGAGGAAGCTGTCCATGCAGTGCTCCCAACCGAGTAAACACTCGACATATGTGAGCCTTGATTAATGTCTTAGATTGACACACATCCTAACTGAAGAGGTAGTAGACAGCAGATGAAGCTATGTCCTCATCTGCAAAAATGGAAATAAATATCCGTTTAAAAGCTTGATGAGCCCTCACTGGTTTGGCTCAGTGGATAGAGTGTCGGCTTGCAGACTGAAGGGTCCCGAGTTCGATTCCGGTCAAGGGCATGTACCTTGGTTGCGGGCACATCCCCAGGGGGTGGTGTGCAGGAGGCAGCTGATAGATGTTTCTCTCTCATCGATGTTTCTAACTCTCTATCCCTCTCGCTTCCTCTCTGTAAAAATATCAATAAAATATATTTTAAAAAAACAAAAGCTTGAATGAATGCTATATAAATTATGCATATTTCTCAAATTAGTGTTCCATTGATCCTTTTTGTCATAAAGCAATTATTTATGACAATAGGAAATTATGTCAATAGGAAATGGTATTGCTTGCCATTACTAAAAGGGAATATGCTTAAATTTGTGGTATTTATTGGTTGTTTTGATTTTGAAAGCAATACATTTTATGCAGAAAATTTGGAGACTATAGAAGAGTATAAATAAGAAAGTTTAAAAAGTCACCCATATATAGAATGATGCAGCCACTGTGGAAAACAGTATGGAATTTCCTCAAAAATTTTAAAATGGAACTGCCTTTTGACCCAGCAATCCCACTTCTGGGAATATATCCTAAGAATCCTGAAACACCAATCAAAAAGAAAATATGCACCCTTATGTCCATAGCAGCGTTATTTATAATCGCTAAGATCTGGAAACAGCCCAAATGCCCATCGGTAGATGAGTGGATAAAAAAGCTGTGGTAAGAAAACAGCCACACAAAAAAAGAAATGGCTACAAACAAATACCTTTCAATAATAACTTTAAACGTAAACGGACTAAATGCTCCAACCAAAAGACATCGAGTGGCTGAATGGATAAAAAAACATGACCCATACATCTGCTGTCTACAAGAAACCCACCTCATTAGAAGGGACTCACACAGACTGAAAGTGAAAGAATGGAAAAATATCTTTCAGGCAAATGGAAAGGAAAAGAAAGCTGGGGTAGCAATACTTATATCGGACAAAATAGACCTCAAAGTGAAGGCCATAACAAGAGATAAGGAAGGCCACTTCATAATACTAAAGGGATCAATACAACAAGAAGATATAACCCTGGTAAACATATATGCACCCAATGCAGGAGCACCCAAATTCATAAAAAAACTCCTGGAAGATATCAAAGGAGAGATCGACAACAATACAATCATAGTAGGGGACTTTAATACACCACTGACAACACTGGATAAGTCCTCTAGACAAACAATCAGCAAAGATACAGCAATCCTAAATGACTCACTAGATCAGATGGACTTAATAGACATCTTCAGAACACTTCACCCCAATGCCACGGAATATACATTCTACTCAAGTGCTCATAACACATATTCAAAAATAGACCATATATTGGGTCACAAGCAAAGTATCCCCAAATTCAAGAAGATTGAAATCATAAAAAGCATCTTCGCAGACCACGATGGCATAATATTAGAAATAAACTACAATAAAAACAACCCAAAATACTCAAACACCTGGAAGCTGAATAGCATGCTATTAAATATTGATTGGGTTACCAATGAGATCAAAGAAGAAATTAAAAACATCCTGGAAACTAATGACAATGAAAACACAACATTCCAAAACCTATGGGACTCAATGAAAGCAGTCCTGAGAGGGAAGTTTATAGCTCTACAGGCCTATCTCAAAAAACAAGAAAAAATGGTAGTAAATCATCTAACTCTACAACTCAAAGAATTAGAAAGAGAGCAACAAGAAAACCCCAGAGTGAGCAGAAGGAAGGAGATAATAAAGATTAGAGCAGAAATAAATGACATAGAGACCAAAAAAACAATACAGAAAATCAATGAAACCAAGAGCTGGTTCTTTGAAAGGATAAACAAGATTGACAAACCTCTAGCCAGACTCACCAAGAAGCAAAGAGAGAGGACCCAAATAAACAAAATCAGAAACGATAGAGGCGAAATAACAACAGACCCCACAGAAATACAAATGATTGTTAAAAAAATACTATGGACTGCTCTACTCCAACAAACTAGACAACATGGAGGAAATGGACAAATTCCTAGAAAAATACAACATTCCAAAACTCAATCAGGAAGAATCTAAAAATCTCAACAGGCCAATAACTATGGAAGAAATTGAAGCAGTCATCAAAAAGCTTCCATCAAACAAAAGCCCAGGACCAGACGGCTTCACAGGGGAGTTTTACCAAACATTCAAGGAAGAACTAAAACCTATCCTCCTCAGACTACTACAAAAAATTCAAGAGGAAGGAACACTTCCAAGCTCATTCTATGAAGCCAGCATCACCCTAATACCAAAACCAGGTAAAGACAACACAATGAAAGAGAATTACAGGCCAATATCCCTCATGAACATAGATGCCAAAATCCTCAACAAAATCTTAGCAAATCGGATCCAGCAGTACATCAGAAAGATCATACACCATGACCAAGTAGGATTTATCCCAGGGATGGAGAGGATGTGGAGAAAAAGGAACACTTGTGCACTGCTGGTGGGAATGCAGACTGGTGCAGCCACTATGGAAGACAGTATGGAGTTTCCTTAAAAAACTGAAAATGGAACTCCCATTTGACCCTGTGATCCCACTTCTGGGAATATATCCCAGGAAACCAGAAACACCAATCAGAAAGGATATATGCACCCCTATGTTCATAGCAGCACAATTCACCATAGCTAAGATCTGGAAACAGCCTAAGTGCCCATCAGTAGATGAATGGATTAGAAAACTGTGATACATCTACACGATGGAATACTATGCTGCTCTAAAAAGGAAGGAACTCTTACCATTTGCAACGTCATGGATGGAACTGGAGAGCATTATGCTAAGTGAAATAAGCCAGTCAATGAAGGAAAAATACCACATCATCTCACTCATTCATGGATAATAGAGACCATTATAAACTTTTGAACAATAATAGATACAGAGGCAGAGCGGCCTCAAACAGATTGTCAAACTGCAGCGGGAAGGCCGGGGAGGGTTGGGGGGCAGGAGGTAGGGGGGTAAGAGATCAACTAAAGGACTTGTATGCATGCATATAAGCATAACCAATGGACATAAGACACTGGGGGATAGGGGAGGCTAGGGGACTGTCTAGGGCGGGGGGATAAAATGGACACATAGGCAATACCCTTTGTAATACTTTAAGCAATAAATAAAAAAAAAATAAAAAAAAGCTGTGGTACATTTACACAATGGAATACTATGCAACTGTAAAAAAGGAAGGACCTCTTACCCTTTGGGACAGTATGGATAGACCTGGAGATAATTATGCTAAATTAAATAAGTCAGTCAGAAAAAGGCAAATACCGTATCATCTCACTAATACGTGGAATCTGATTAACAAAATAGAACCAGAGGCATGGATATATGATACAGATTGACCATAGGGAAGGTAGGTGGGGGAGACTGGATAAAAGAAGGCGAAGGGATTAGCCAACAAGCATATATGCATAGCCCATGGACACAGACAAGAGAGTGATGAAGACCAGGGAAGAGGTAGGGGGCTGGATGGATTGGGGCAAAGGAAAGGAAATGGGAGACATCTTAATAGCATCATCATCAACAACAAAAACACAGAAAAGTCACCTATAATTGCCCTCTACATTTTTTTAGCCCTCACCTTAATGCCATGGAGAAAACAATGCAAATGTAATTGTATCAGAGAGGAAATGCGATGCCAGCAGGCCGGTGGAAGGGACAGCTAAGCATGTAGGCTGTGATAATCTTTTCATTAAATCTGCATATACACTGTGGTGTTCTCCCAGTTCCGGACTTCAGGTGTCCTGTTCTTGGGGCTGTTTTCAGTCTTGGGTTTCAGTAAATGTTCTGATTTTACTAGGATAAGTCCTCCAACACTGCTCTGTTATTTTCAGTTTTCTTAGCTTCCGACATATATTTTGTTTTGGGGAGTAAATGGTCCACGTTTTGTTTACTAGGCCTGTCTTCCATTATATCTCAGGTAAGGAGTAAGTTTTAAAAAGACAACATTTGAAGTAGAAAAAGGACTAAGAAGATCTGGGTGGTTAGGGGAGGAGAGAGGCTGGGGAGGTGGGCAGTGAGTGACATCAGAGAATAGTGGGAAGAGGAAAGACAGGTGGCGAATGAAAGAGGAGAAAGACAGCAAAAAGAAAGAAGGAGGGATGAAGACAAGATGACAGATGGAGGGCAACTGACAAGTGAACAAGGTGGGCCGGGCCCTCAGACCCAGAGCTTGGTGAGGGAAAAGGGCTCTTTCCCTCTCAGTAACAAGAGGGTACCTAGACCCCTGCTATCTCTCACTGTGAGCAAAAGATTGTGACCAAATTATGGATGGATTCACCAAACTTGGGAAAGAAAGTGGGTTGGGCTTCAGAGCAGAAAGGCCAGTTTGGAATGACAATGGATATGAAGCTAATGATGCAGAGGCTGTGATTTATGGTCTGGGCGTGGCTATATGAGTATAAAGGTATGAGTGAAGGAAAAGCACATACCTGGGGGTATAGCTCAGGGGTAGAGCATTTGACTGCAGATCAAGAGGTCCCCGGTTCAAATCCGGGTGCCCCCTTTGTGTGTCCCTTTTTCCAGGATTCCAGGCTCCCAGCAGCCTTCCCTGGTCTCTGTAGATCCAGCATCCCCCCTAGATGAAATTAGGACCCACCCTCTCCTCTTGACTCTGTGCCCTCTGTTAAAATATGTCTTCACATTCTTATATCATCCTCAGAGGAAAACTACAAGATAGGTATTTTCATCAGTAGTCCTCTTCTGATTACTATCTCAATCACCACCGCCATCACCATCGTTATCATGGATGATGGTGACACAGAAATTTGAGGCACCTTGTCCCAAATCACAAAGTGACAGAATCAAGAGTTAAATGACTACCACTAGTCATTTAGCCAGTAGTTTGTGACTACTTCCAAAAAAGAGGAAACCAAAGCAGTTATAAGATAAACTAGAGGCCCGACGCACGAAATTCGTGCAAGAGTAGGCCTTCCTTCCACCGGCTGCTGGCACCAGCTTCCCTTCGGCTGCCGGCAGACACCTGGGACGTGGGCTTCCCTCGCAGCCCTGGCTTCATCCGGAAGGTCGTCCAGTCTAATTAGCATATTACACTTTTATTATTATAGATGACTCTTGGGGTGTAATGTGTAGCATGGTGACTATATTGTGTATTTGACAGTTGTTGAGAGAGTACATCACCCAAGTTCTCATCACAAGGGAAAAAATCCTAACTATGTATGGTGAGGATGTTAACTAGACTTACGTGATTTCTTTTTACTTTATTTGTATTAAATATTTTCCAGTTTTATTGTGATATCACTGACATAAAATTGTATTTTAGGTGTACAACATAATAACTTCATATGTGTACATATTGCAAAACGATCACCACAATAATAACAGAGTCTTAATTTTTCTCTGTATGCTATTTTGTACATTTTCAATTCTGTGCCATGTGAAAACATTACTCGTACAAAAGCTAATGAATTCACACATTTAGAAAATCTCAGTTCAAGTGCTCTGACTTCCAGAAGCCGCTTGGGTCCTCTCAAAGCTCTGATCCCCTCTGCGTTTCTGGGCAACCCCATTATAAGAGGGGGAGGAGTTTGCAGGGAGGTAGGGAAAGGGGACTGCTGATTGTCACAGGGCTGGAGAAGGGTTGGTCCTGAGGCAGCAAAGCCCTAAACACCCATCCTCCCAGGGCAGCTGAGTTGTGGCAGGGTGAAGTGGTAGTCATTTAACTCTTGATTCGTCACTTACCCTGTGATTTGGGGCAAGTTGCTTCAATTCCCTGTGTCACCGTCATCCATGATAAGGATGGTGACGGTGGTGATGGCTGGGACAGTACTACCACAAATAATTTTTTAAGTCATACATATGAAGGTCTAGAACAGTTTATCTAGCACATTGTAAGTGCTCAATAAACATTATAATAGGTGTCTAGGGCAGGGGTGGGCAAACTTTTTGACTCGAGGGCCACAATGGGTTCTTAAACTGGACCGGAGGGCCGGAACAAAAGCATGGATGGAGTGTTTGTGTGAACTAATATAAATTCAAAGTAAACATCATTACATAAAAGGGTACGGTCTTTTATTTCAATAGTTTTATTCATTTCAAACGGGCTGGATCCGGCCTGCGGGCTGTAGTTTGCCCACGGCTGGTCTAGGGTGTGACTGCTCAGTAGGAAAGTCCTGAGGAGGTCTAACTATTCCAAGAGGGGGTATATCTCAGGGGTAGAGCATTTGACTGCAGATCAAGAGGTCCCTGGTTCAAATCCAGGTGCCCCCTATGTCATTTGACTTTTACTCCAGTGGAAATATATCACCTTGTTATCCCAAAGGCCAAGCCTCATGGAATCTAAATTTCCAACATTTGTGTTAGAGACTTAAGCAGCTCTTGTGACATTCATCATGCATTTCATTTTTACCTCCTCAACCATACTCATTTGCTGGAGAGGTAGAGTAAGTCTGTCCTAGGCGTTCTCTGTTTCTCTAGTGCCTAATTATTACCATCCTGATTTTATTTGTTTATACCAAGCTTGCTTCAAAAAATAGGATTTGAGGCAGCTTACAATAAAAGATGCAATAAAAGTCCAACTGATCAAGCAGGTATAAAAAGGCAAGGGCTTACTTATATGAGGCAGTCAAAGTCATAGAGATGGAAAGAATCATGGGAGCCAGGGGCTGGAGGTGGAAGGATGGGGGGGTTATTGATTAATGGGGACAGTTTCGGCTGGGGAAGATGAACATTTTCTGGAGCAGGATGGTGGTAATGGTTGCACAACATTATGAATTACTTAATACCACTGAACTGTACACTTCAAAGTGTTATGTGTATTTTACCACAATTTTAAAAACAGAAGGCAAGCCCTGGCCAGTGTGTGCAATAGTTAGAGTGTAGGCCCAGGCACCAAAGGGTCATGGGTTCCATTCCCTGTCAAGGGCAGGTGCCTGGGTGCAGGTTCCATCCCTGGCCCCAGTCCAGGCACCTGTGGGAGGCCTCCAATCTATATTTCTCTCTCTCACTCTCCCCCACTCCCCGCCGTCCTCACCCCTGCTCCCTCTCTCCCTTCCACTCTCTCTAAAAATTAATGGAAAAAATATTCTCAGGCTGGCCCGGCCGCCTTGGCTCAGTGATTGAGTGTCAAGCTATGAACCAGGAGTTCACAGTTCAATTCCTGGTCAGGCCGGGTTGCAAAACCCCAAATTGCAAACTATAAAAGATAAATTTGATTATATCAAAATTTAAATTTTTATGTGACAAAAACTCCTTAAACAAGAGATTGAATTTTGCAACATATATGATGGAGAATGTATTTGCCCCAGAAAATAAACAAAATGGAAAAGGAAAGTGTTTCTCAACAATAGTCTCATCTCCAGTAACCTGACCCTCTGTCCCCAGTGCTGGGTGAATAATGTAGTTATCAGACGTGACTGAGATTTCCGCAGGGCACTCTGTCTCACTCCTGCCTCTGGTGCCTGTACTGATTTTATTTTGGACTCTCAGTTAAACCACCTTTAACTGTTTAATTTGATTACATTATAGGACTGAAAAAGTTTTACCTATTCCACTATTAATGGACATACTAGAAATGTTTTGTCTTTTTACAAATGATGCTTCAGTGAACATCTTTGTACATATCTCCTGATACACGTATGCTAGAGTTTCTCAAAGGGACCCTGAAATGAAACTCCTGAATTGTATGCACACTTCTAATTTTACTAGAAGTGGAAACCCCCGAGGCATGGCCTCAGCTAGTCAGGGGGAGGTGGAGGCAACTAGAAAAGGCCTCAGCACAATTCTTTTAAATGACCCAAGACCTAGGCTTCCTATGAGGAAACAGGTGACCCCATAGTACTCAGCCGATGAGGAAACGGAGGAGGGACTGAATAAATGGGCTGTGTTCGCTGCCCCAGGTGTGCCTGTACAGCCAGACAGACACTGCTCTCGAGAGCCTATTAGAAGTCTCGCTTTCACCATATTTCTGTCTCTGAGCACGTTATTTGAATCTGGACAGGTGAGCATTTCTCACACTAGGAATGAATGCTAGGTGGGGAAGGACCATGTCCCAACTCTCCCACTTCTAGAGAAGAACAGAAGTTGAAATCAGAATCCATTTCAGAGTACTGATTATTACATGTGATTGGATATTTTGATTACTGAATTCAGACAGCAACCATCGGGCTTTCTGTTACCTATCATCATTAAAGTCACTTGAACAAGAAAATATTTCACCGAGAAAGTTTAAAAGGTCAGCAATGAGAGACAAAAATGAGGTTGCTTTTCTCTTTTTAAAATATATTTTTATTTATTTTAGAAAGAGGAAGGGAGAGGGATAAGAGAGATAGAAATATCGATCAGCTGTATGTGCCCTGAATGGGAATCGAACGTGACCCTTGGTTCATGGGCTGATGCTAAACCACTGAGCAACACTGGCCAGGCGAGGTTGCTTTTCTTATTACCTCCTGAGTCCCACAGGTCCAGTGTTACCAGATCAAGAGTGACACAGGCCCTAACCGGTTTGGCTCAGTGGATAGAGCGTCGGCCTGCGGACTGAAAGGTCCCAGGTTCGATTCCGGTCAAGGGCATGTACCTAGGTTGCGTGCACATCCCCAGTAGGGAGTGTGCAGGAGGCAGCTGGTCGATGTTTCTCTCTCATCGATGTTTCTAACTCTCTATCCCTCTCCCTTCCTCTCTGTAAAAAAAAATCAATAAAATATATTAAAAAAAATAAAAATAAATCTTAAAAAAAAAAAAAAGAGTGACACAGATAGCTCTCAAAGACATGGAGTCTTGTGCAGAAAAAATTAAGATGCAGAACTACACATCCAGCCACCTGGGTTTTAAAAACCTAGAACAGTACTGGCTATTGTTTGTGCATTTTCAGTTATGAACATAAGAGTATTAAAAGGGGACTTGTATTTAAAATACATAAAGAGCTGTCAAAATTCAACAAAATGTCCAATTAGAAAATGGGCCAAAGATATGCACAGACACTTCACCGAAGAGGATGCACGGATGGCTAATAGGCACTTGAAGAAGTGTCAACATCATTACTATCAGGGAAGTGCAAACTGAAACCTCAGGGAGATGTCACCATACACCTATCAGCAGAACTGAAATATGAAAGGTGATAATATCAAATGCTGGTGAGGGTGCAGAAAAAATGAGACCCTACTGTACACAGCAATAAGAATGTAAAAGGATAAAGCCACTCGGGCAAGCAGTTTGTCAAGTTCTTACCAAACCAAATATATGCTTACTACATGTGATAGTTGATTTTATGTGTTAACTAGACTAGGCCACATGGAGCTCAGATATTCAGTCAAACACTACTCTGGGTGTGTCTTTGAGGGTGTTTTTAAATGAGATTAACACTGGGGGAGGCCTGTTGCCGTGTCAAAAGGGTACATCAAGAAGCCCTGTGAAGAGGCCCATGTGACAAGGAACTGAAGCCTCCCCCGACAGCCAGTGAGGAACCGAGTCCTCTTTCCAGCATCATGTGAGTGTTCAGAGCTTAGGCTGGTTCCTCCAGCCCCAGTCAAGCCTTCAGATGAGCATCCCCAGCTGACATCTTATCTGCAATCTCATGAGGAACCTGAACCAGAACTGCCCAGAAAAGTCTCCCCCAGATTCCTGAACCTGTGAAACTGCAAGTTAAAACAGAGATTTATCATTCAAAGCTGCTAGATTTTGTGGTGTTTTGTTATGAAGCAGTATCTAACTAATACAGAGTCATTTTGCCCTAGAACCAACCAAGCCTCTGGATCTCTTGGGGAAAGCACAAGAAAGACAGCGATTTGGTGACTAGAGAGAAAGTCAAAGAAACAAAAAGTTTAGAAGATTTATATCATCATGGATGGGAGGGAATGGCTAAAGAAAAGACAGGACGGGGGAGTGAGCAGTGAGGGCAGGATACAAAAGACAGAAAGCTGAAATAAAAAATGAAGTTCAAATGCCTTAAACAGGTGTGGAAACTAAAGGTGATTGGAAGAGAAGATCATCTTGGTCTCACACTATGGATTATTTGAAAGTGATTTCAACTGAAAAATAGGTAATGAATAGTCTAGTCCTTGCTCATGAAGCATCAGCTTGCCTCTGGGCTTCATCTTTTTGATATACCAAGCCAGGTACAGGCTGTGCTGTTTCAAATGGAACTGGACAGTTCTAAATATGATTCATTGCTAAATGTTAAAATACAGGGTAGTATTTTGCAGACCCAGCAATAAACAAGATGAGCTGACAGGAACTCAATCACATGAAAGTAGCCAACTGCAAAAAGAAAGAGAGAGAGAGAGAGAGAGAGAGAGAGAGAGAGAGAGAGAGAGAGAGAAGAAGAAGAAGAAGAAGAAGAAGAAGAAGAAGAAGAAGAAGGAGAAAAAGAAAGAAAGAAAGAAAGAAAGAAAGAAAGAAAGAAAGAAAGAAAGAAAGAAAGAAAGATGTAATTAACCAAATACCTCCAGGAGGCAGAGCTTTGGACATGAATCCTGGGTCTCCTTTACTAGCTCAAAGTTCGCAAAACTACCTTGTGGCAGCCACATCTGGTTCTTAAATGGAGCACCCCCAGTAGTGAACCCCTTGAGTTCAGTTAACAGCACTTCCAAGCTGGTGCCAACAAGAGATGGTATCTTTTTGGAAAAGAATGATAGTTATGGTGTGAGGAATGCATGCACCAGCATTCCTTAAGGAATGAGCAGGACCAGCAGCTGGCTGCTGAGTCAGAACCAACAACCTGTGTGTGAATGGAAGTGTAAAGAACACTATGAGTTACACAGTATTGTTAGTAAGAAGGGATATAGCTCAGGGGTAGAGCATTTGACTGCAGATTAAGAGGTCCTGGGCTCAAATCTGAATCCTGGATCCTGGGTGCCCCCTCTAAGAATCTCTTTCCCTGTTTGATCTAAACTGACAAAATCAACTTTATGCAGGCCATACTGTAGTCTGCTTCCGGGAGGAGACTGGCTAGAGCAGTGGTTCTCAACCTTCCTAATGCCGTGACCCTTTAATACAGTTCCTCATGTTGTGGTGACCCCAACCATAAAATTATTTTTGTTGCTACTTCATAACTGTAATTTTGCTACTGTTATGAATCGTCATGTAAATATCTGATATGCAGGATGTATTTTCATTGTTACAAATTGAACATAATTAAAGCATAGTGATTAATCACAAAAACAATATGTAATTATATATGTGTTTTCTGATGGTCTTAGGCGACCCCTGTGAAAGGGTCGTTCGACCCCCAAAGGGGTCGCGACCCACAGGTTGAGAACCACTGGGCTAGAGCCTATGAAACAGCACATTTGTGGCCGTCCCTTCTTATTCAGGATCCAGTGAGGTGCTAAGCACAGCCTTGAAGACCAAGGGCAAGACTAAATGTATCCTCAATGCCTTCTTTTAGGGTCTGTTTCCTGGAACCCCAATGGGACTAAATTAAGTCTCATCCAGGGTCCAGTCCAGACACAAAAACTGAGCCAGTTATGGGTGAGAAAGGTGAAGGAATTAAGGAGACACACACATACACAAACAACCCATAGACACAGACAACAATATAGTGATTCCCAGAGGGACAGGGAGGTAGAAGAGGGTAAAGGGGGGAATAAATGGTAATGGAAGGAGACCTGATTTGAGGTGGTGGACACACAATACAATATACAGATGATGTATTATAAAATTGTACACCTGAAACCTATATGATTTTATAAACCAATGTCACCCAATAGATTCAATTTAAAGAAACTGAACCAGTTATTTTAACAGAATTTAATATAAATAATTGTTAACCAGTATATCAATTTCCTGTAGCTTCTGTAATTAAGTACCACCGTGTGGGTGATAAAACAACAAATTTATTGTCTCACAGTTCTGGATGCCAGAGTCTGAAATCAAGACTCTAGAGGAGGGTCCCTCCTTGCCTCTTTCCAGCTTTTGGTGTTTGTTGGCAATCCCGCCTTCCTTGGCAGCTACAAGCTGCTGCCTCATTTCAGTCTCTACCTCTGTCTTCAGCTGGCTGTCTTCAGCCTGCGCGTCTCTCCTCTTCTTATGACACCAGTCACGTTGGATTAAGGCCCACCCACTCCATGGTAATCTCATCTTAAATAATTCCATCTTTGAGGACACATTCCTGCACACGGGGGCTGCGGGGATGCTACAAATTCAACGTATCTTTTGGGGGATACAATTTAATCCACAATAACCAGGAATTTGAAGTGAAAGGGCAGAAAGGGAAGACTAAGTATCATAGAGGTAGTTTCTGTAGAAGCAGCCACCACTCGAGGGCTGCGGACAAACAGAAAGGAGGAACTTAAGTCTTACAAGCTTGGGGAGTATCTCTGGGATCAGGGACTCAGATCTCGAAGGTGATGCTGCTGTCCCTGAAGAGTCATGACGAAGCCGGGCCTGTGAGCACCACACTGCACGTGGCAATCGCTGTTTCTCCTGGATGGACAGCGGCTGCCAGGTGACACTGACAGGAACCCAACGCCGGAACCCAAAGCAAGTGCTTCTTCCTGCTCCAACCTTCCATCTCGTTTTGCAGCTCTCCTGGCAGGACCAGCCAGGACGCCACCTGGCGAAGGAGAGCCTGGCTTACAGAGGCCCAAACCCAGCACCACAGAGCAGAGCACAGGAAGGTGGATTTGGAGCCTAGAGACCGTCATGTTCATCTCCCCCAGCAGTTAAAGGGCTGACTGTGGAGATTCGGGCACGGGGAGGGGTCAGCATTGTGCAGAGAGCTCTGATCTGTAGCCAGGCAAGTGTGTTCTCTCTTTGAGGTGCTCCGTGCCTGGTCAGGCCATGAGGCATTTTGAGTCTGTTTTCAGATGCTCAGCACAAAAACCACTATAGAGATGTGAGTGTGGATCCCTCCAGCAGCCAGGGAGTGCTCCCCACATTACTGCCCTCCTCTAGGGACTGAAGGTGGGGAGGTTGTGGAGCTGTGGGAGGAGGGAACCTGCTGCTTCTTCTAATGTGGGGAAACGAGTTAGCATAAAGCAGGTCTGGCAACTCAGCCAAGCTATATGGACAGGGTATCTAGGGCAGAAGCTCTGGGTGTGGCCACACAAGGAAAGGGTGTTCACTGGGCCTCACTGGTATGGCAGGGGGTATAGCTCAGGGGTAGAGCATTTGACTGCAGATCAAGAGGTCCCCAGTTCAAATCTGGGTGCCCCCTAGCATTTTAGTCTCAATGGTCTTAAAGGTCATAAAGGAGTTCTGCCGGGAGCCGGTCCATGCTTGCTGTTTCAAGGGACCTGGCATATATGGCATACCGTTCTTAATATGTTTGCTCACCTTCTTGGCACTATGTGTTTTAACCAAGGTCTCTGAGAAAGGTTGTTTCCCTAGGTAGGGATTTTCCCCTGAAGTTAGGGAGGGAATAAAACCTCTGAACTAAGTGCCAGGCGGGTAATTAATCACTTTAACTATGAACAATCATGCTTAAGCTACATAATCTTTACTCCCTGGAATGGAGATAAGAAACGCCCTAACCTTTGTAATAGAGATTGATAGGATTGAATCAACTGGTATAAATACAGATGTAACAAGACAGCAAGAGACAGAGAGAGAGACAGAACCTAGGCACAGAACCTACACAGAACGTTCTCTAGGGACAGAAGAACTTCGCTGGAGAGAACATGGCAAAAGATCTTGGACTGAACCTGACTACAGAAATTGGCAAGAGAACCTGACTAGAACCTGGTGGCTGAACCTGGCTGGAGAACCTGGACAGAACCTGACTGGAGAACCTAGCGAGAGAACATGGCTACAGAGCCTGGCTGGAGAACCTGGAGAACCTAACAAGAGAACATGGACACAGAACCTGGCTAGAGAACCTAACCAGAACTTCGCTGGAGATCCAGACCAGAACTTGGCTGGAGATCCTGGCTAGAGATCCTGGCTAGGCCGCTGATGAACTGAATGCTGCCTCCATGTCATTCCTTCTTCGCCAACTCCGTCCACACCTCTGGGGACCCCTGGACCTGCTGGGGTTGGACCCCAGCAGAGTTCCAGTTTCCTCTCCTCTTTCTGAATCTGATCTCTAGTCTTCCTGCAAAAGGTGAAGAAGCTGAGGAGGCCCTTTCTGCCCAGAGCAGGGCAGCTCTGCTCAGATGATGTGTTTGTCCCACTGCTCTGATCTTCCTACTCTCCCCTCACCTGGTCCCCTGCTCTCCAATGTGAACTTGATCTCCTGGCTGAGGTTGAGCACTCTGACCTTTGCAAGTAGCCAGAGGGAAACCTGAGATCACCTACAAAGGAACAATAGTTGGACTGCGGGTTGACTTCTCAATAGTTACAAAGAAAACCAAAAGATAGTGCAATGACACATTCCATATGTTGAGAGAAACAACAGTTAACTCTGAATTCTATTCCCAGCTAAACTGTTCTACATTCGAAGATCAGAGAGTTTACCACCAACTGACCCCCACTAAAGAAAAAATTAAATATATACTTTGTAGAAAAGAAAACTGATGGGAGGTCTGAGATACAAGAAGTAAGCTGAATAAGGAAATTGTAAGTTATGTAAGTAAATCTAAAAATCATTGACCATATAACAATATTAATGTCTAATTTTGCAAAGTTTTTTTAAGTTAAAACTAAAATACTGTTTAACAATATTATATCAGGAATGGGATGATAAGAGTGAAAATTTTTATGTAATTTGGGAGGAGGGTAAAAATAATTATTAACTTAGACTTTCAAAATTTGCACACAAATTTCTAGGATATCATTTTAAAGGTCGTGGTTTTGCCCTAACCGGTTTGGCTCAGTGGATAAAGCGTCGGCCTGCGGACTGAAGGGACCCAGGTTTGATTCCAGTCAAGGGCATGTACCTTGGTTGCAGGCACATCCCCAGGAGCGGGTGTGCAGGAGGCAGCTGATCGATGTTTCTCTCTCATCGATGCTTCTAACTATCTATCCCTCTCCCTTCCTCTTTGTAAAAAATCAATAAAATATATTTTAAAATAAAAGTTGTGGTTTTGCCAAACTAAAGGTGATAAGGGGATGTATGGCTTATGGTGTAGCCTTGCTAAAACACTCATTAACTCTAATAATTTATTTTTTGATTCTTTTAGATTTCATATATATATAATCATACCATCTAAAAATTTTAAACATTTTATTTTCTTTATCCAACCCTTATATATTTTATTTCCTTTTGTTACCTTATTATACTTATTAAGACCTCCAGTATAATGGTGAATAAAGATGTTAATAGTAGGTGTTGCCTCCTTTTGATTTCACATGAAAAGTTTTCAACATCTCACCATTAAATACATACTGTAGACTATACTTCTTGTAAATGGTCTTTACCAAATTAAGGAATTTTCCTTTAGTTTGCAAAAATAAAATTATCATAGCCCTAGCTGGTTTGGCTCAGTGGATAGAGTATCAGCCTGCGGACTGAACGGTCTCAGGTTTGATTCTAGTCAAGGGCACATGCCTGAGTTGTGGGCTCAATCCCCAGTAGGGGGCATGCAGGAGGCAGCCAATCAATGATTCTCTCTCATCGTTGATGTTTCTCTTTCTTTCTCTCCCTTCCTCTCTGAAATCAATAAAAATATATTCAAAAATAAATAAAATTATCATGGATGGATGTGAATTTTTATCAAAACCTTATTTTTGGAAACTATTGAGATAATCATATGCTCTTTCTCCTTTAGTCTGTTAATATGGTGAATTATATTTACAGCTATTGCTTTTTGTAAAATTAAATACAACTTGCAGTCTAGATGCAAGTCCAACTTGGTCATGAAGTTCCATTATTTTTATGCAGGTTGGGCCAAAATAAGTTTACAGTTGTGAGTACGTGAAACACAGAGTGTATTTTTATATTATTTATTAATTATTTATTATTTTCCATATGAACCACTGTAAACCTACTTTTGCCCACCCCTTTATATTTGTGGATTTAGTTAGATCATAATTTATTTAATTTTGTACCTATGTTATGAGTGAAATTGGCCCATACATTTTTTTTTTGTATTGTCCTTGTTGTGTTCTGGAATCAAGGTTATATTTTAGATGTGTCTTTTGTAAATAGGATATACAAAACCTTTGTCATTTAATCTGGAGCATTTATTTATTTTTAATGTAATTGCTGATGTATTTATATTCACATCTACCACCTTATTTTGCACTTTCAATGTTTACCCCTTATTTATGTTTTTCTCTCCTATTTTTGTTTGAGTTTTTTTAATAATGTCATTATTTCCCCCTGCTACTTTGAATATTTAATACTATTTCTTCTATTTTAGTGGTTTTACTAGAAACTCCATAATCCCATGGTTAACCGAAAAATTTACCCTCCTCTCAGATAATACAGGCCACTTTAGAACACTTTAACTCTCTCTACTTCCTTCCCAACTTATAGTAGCTCTTATGATATTAATATCCCATTGTACTACTTGGGCACTCTTTGTCCCATCACAGTGAAATTCGCTCTAAGGCCTTAGCTAGTGGTGTTCCTGAGTCCTCAAAGCCACTGAAGCCCCTTTCTCTTTAGGTGTGGAGGGCTCACGGACTTCCTCGGGTGTTTTTGTAGTCTCTCCAGGGCTCTCCCTCTCTCTCCTCTGTCAACAAGCCTGTCACTGTTATTTTCATGCATCCGCTGTTGGTGTGGCCACCGGCTGTTTCTCCTAAAGCTGCTACTGGGTCTTGAAAGTTGGGGGCATGTTTGTGTGTTTTTTTCATATATAGTTGTCCCCCAAAAATGTATGCACACTTTAACAGTTGGTAGCTGTTAAAGTGCATACACTTTTGAAAATGAAATGTTAGGGTTAGGCCAGTGACAGGGGCTGTGAAAGAAATTCACAACTAAGAGAAGAGATGCAGAGAGGAAATGTGTTTTACTTTCCAAGGGAGGAAAGGGCCAGTTTATTGCTAGTCAGTACAAGGTGGGGAAGAAAGAGTGGCCTGCACTTCCAAAGAGCAAGCAAGAGTCGACCTGGGGGTCACTGTTCCATGCCCAGGCAGGGCACATGCCAGGGTGCAAGCTCGATCCCCAGTCAGGGGAGTGCAGGAGGCAGCCGATAAATGACTCTCATCATTGATGTTTCTATCTCTCTCTCCATCTCCCTTCCTCTCTAAAATCAATATATTTAATATTTAAAAAATAAAAATAAAGAGCAAGCAGTTGCTGCTGCTAAGTGACAAGGGGGGGAAGTGTTGAAGTTGAACAGATTGGCAGGCGGGGTATCTTGAAAAGTTACAGTTTGTTTGCTTTCCAGGAGACAGCCAGACAGATGTCCTAAGGCGGTGTCTTAGTATTTTCCCCAAGCCCGTAAAACATACTTAGAGCAAAAGTTACAAAGAGGCTTGTTTGAGGGGGAGAGGGAAGGGAACTTTGTACTAATTAGAGATTCCTTGGTGCAAATTATCCCTGAGTTGTTAAAACGGCAGGGAGAGGGGAATGCGAGGATGCAACCTTGAGAGTATAGTCTGATCTCATCCTGCTGTTTCAGTAGAGGAGCCAGCAATCTCGAAGTTTAATTACCAGGCGCTTCTCATAAATTGTGGAAGGCCACAGCAAAGAAAAGGAGAGGACTTTTTCTGTCCTTACAAAATGTATTTTAATAAACAATGCCTTTATAATTATTCAAAGTGTGTGTATACATTTATTGGGACACTCTATATCTTTTCCCAACTACAATTTGTACTCAATATTATTCTGTATTAGTTTCAGGTGTGCAGTATACTAGTCGTGGTTAGAAAACCATGTGCTTTTCAGAGTGGTTCCCTCCATGTTTCAAGCATCTACCCGGCCCAATACATAGTTACTATAATATTATTGACTCTATTCCCTATGCTACTTCACATCCCGGTGACAATTTTGTAACTACCAATTTGTACTTCTTAATCCCTTCACCTTTTCATCCATCCCCCTCCCCTCCCAACCCTTCTCTCCTGTCAAATGGCAGTTCTCTGTATCTGTAAATCTGTTTCAATTTTATTTATTTGTTTATTTTGTTTTAAAATTTTTTTCCTGATTTGTATTTCTTATGTACCGAAAAGGTGAATGAAATTACTAAATATGCTGCCACAGTGTATGGTATATGTGACTTTTAGACATGAAGAATCAACCTTAATTTTTTAGGTTCAACAACAAAAGGATAATGATTAGTTCAACCATGTTTCTGCTTTCTTCACCTGGTGAAAGATTCCTGGGTCCCACCCACATAGTGGTGAAGCTGACTTCAAGTAATATTTATGGAATGTAAAACCAGTGAAGAGAAATGCATGAAATTATCATTGACGATGAAACAAATATGGTGCAGACTATGAGCAGAAGCAAACTATAATTTGTGTATACATTTTAGTTTATAATCAGAAATGGTTATAGCTTTAAAAGATGTAATAGAAAATGACTAGCTGCAAGCAGAAAGACCTTCGACCACTTCTGCCAATAACAAATTATATGACACACAACAGATGTCGAAATTGTCTTGTCATGTACATATACAAAATATTTAAACAAGATGGAGCAGCAGCTATTGGGTCCTTCAAAGGCTTATAGAACAAAGAAGATCTTAATTTTGTATTTTCCAGAGTAAGACTTACTGAAAACTAATAGTTGCTTGCATAGAGAGCAGTTTGTGGGAACTTGCTGAATAAATTGATGTGCCTACATGATTCCTGCTGAAAAGATTTCCCTTTGATTCTACTCTACGGAAGATGCTACAGTTAGTATGCCTACAAGGAAAGTTAGATACAGATGGAAACTGCAAGTCTTTTCTTAACTTGAAAACCAATTAAATTGCTCCATTGTCACATTTCTTAAAAAAAAAAAAAAAATTATTGCTTCCAGAGAGGAAGGGAGAGGGAGAGAGGGATAGAAACATCAATGATGAGAGAAAATCATTGATTGGCTGCCTCCTGCACGCCCCCTACTGGGGATGGAGCCCGAAACCTTGACAGGAATCAAACCCGGGACCAGTCTGCAGGCGGATGCTCTATCCATTGAGCCAAACCGGCCGCTAGGGCATAGGTCCAAACTTTAGGACAAATTTTTCTCTAGTGATTGTGTGTAGCAGCAAGAACAGACAAAAATATTAGAAATTGGAGATAAAAATATGAGTACAACCATCTTAAATCTACTTCTGGAAACATGTATGTTCTTGAAACTGAGTAAAACTTCAGTCTGTGAAATTGCTTCTATGAAATGCCATCACCATTCAAAAAATTTTCAAGACTAAGAATTAAAAAGGAGTAAAGTCTTTTTACCCTAAGTTCCTATTAAAGGAAGGTCCATTTAATAAATTGGTAGCAATGTTACCATATTATACTAGCAGAACTACACTTGCTGGCTAAAGAAGCTCAGTTGAAAATACCTCTTTTAGTAATGTCCCTGTTTAATGGCCATGGAGGTATCCAGCAGTTGACAGGGCTGTGAAATTCCTGTTCTTGCATGAAGTTCAACTTTAAAATTTTTAATCATTTTTAATAGTAAAAGTTATAAAAATTAATTTCCTTTCCAAGAAAATTCAGGGTTTTTTTTTTTTCCTAGAAGTTCATTCTGTCATGGTGATATTTTGATTCATAGAATTGCAATTTTTAATTGCCAAACATTACATTTGACCAAAATGTATATTCAGGTATATTCGACTTACATGCTGCAAGTGTAGCTACTGTCTAAAAAGAGCTTAGTATACAAGTACCCCAACAGGATGGTTCTCAAACTTCAGTGATTTATGCATTTTGTTATGGACATCGGCTTGATTCGGTTGTTGAAATACAGGTTTGGGTGGACTCTGATTCGTGTTCACCGTGTGTGAAAGGAGGGCTATCCTGGAAACTCCTGGTCACGTGGTTGTCAACCGGAAACACACAACCCCCATAGAGAACACGTGCTTCCTTCCAGTCCGTTTGCACGGACCTAGCAAACCATAACGCCAATGATCCGGATGTAAAGACAACTGTACACTAGCTTTTGGTCCTAACACGGGCCACGTGAGATGTGAGCCGCTTCATCTTGGCTGCCACATATGCAATTTATGCAACTTAAGGAACGTCCTCTTCCTCACCGCCGTGTGCCCCTGCGCCACTCATTCCAGCCCGCAGGCTCACGGGCACCTGGCTCCCGCACTGCGCCCTTTTCCACCTTTCGGAATTGGGCTGCCTCCCGCCCCAGCGCCTCCCTTCAGGCGGTGCCTGCTCCTTGGACCTCCAGGAAGAACACACTCCCCTGACGAGCACTGGTTTGCGGCTGAGCCCTAAGCTGCAACCTGTAGAGAGCTCTCGGGTACGAGAAAACGCTACACTTGATTCCTAGAGCAACCACCGCGCACGAGTCCAGACGACCTCGCCGCGGGGCGAGAGTGTCCGCCGGGCCGGCAGGGGGCGCGCTGCGCGGCGGGTGGGAGGGCGGGCGGCGCGTCTAGGCCGCAGCCGTGCCCGGCGTGCGCTCGGTGCCCACAAAGCGCCAGCTGAGGGGCCGCTGGGGGCCGAGCGCAGCTGAGCTTCCCCGTCCCCGCGCTCCTCAGGCCGGTCCTGCCCCTGCCGCGTCCCCGCGCCCCGAGCAGCCGGGCCCCACGGCCGCGCGAGCCTGGGCGCGGAAGGCAGGCCGAGCGGTTGCCGTCTCTGTGGGTCTGTGCGGCGGCGACAGCAGCGACTGCGGCCCGGGCCGGACAGCGCAGAGCCATGGCCGAGGCGGCCCCAGCTCCGGTAAGGGCGGCCCGCGCACGGAGTGCTGCACGCCCGGCGGGGTCTGGGCGCCCCGGGCTCCGGGGCCGGCCCCGCGGGAGGGGAGGAGGGCGGGAACCCGGGCCTGTCAGGGACGCAGCCCGAGCGGCGGAGCCGGGGTGTCGGGTGGAACCCCGACGCCCAGCGCGGATCTGGGAGGGCTCGTCCCCTCCGGCCTCCCGAGGCCGCCCTGGGTGTGAGGCCCGGAGCTCCCCAGCCCGGCGGAGGTTTCCGGCGAGCGCAGGTGCAGCCCCGGCAGCCGGCCGGACGCAGGGCGGCGGGCTCGGTGCGGCGGTGCCGTGGGCCGCTCAGCCGCCCCGGGCGCATCCTCATCCTCATCCTCATCCTCGCAGAATCAACCCGGGGCGGCCCACCGGAGCCGCGCACGGCCACATCTGCGGGGAGACGGGAACACCGGCCGCGGGGGCGCAGGGAGCCCGGGCCCCGCACGCGACGGCGCGCCTCCCCGTCGGTGCCAGCGGGGGGCTTGTCAGTGTGTGTTCTGGGCGGGTGGACTGCGGGCCCGCGGCGCCCAGCTGTCCGCCTGCTGCCGGGGCTGCGGGACCAACTCACACCAGACCCGGTGGAATGAGCAGGACTAGTCAGGTTACAAGCATACGCCTTGCATTTGCGAACTCAGGCTTTCATCCCCCGCCCCCGAGGAGCGCAGTCTCGGTGGGTCAGGAGCCAGGCCGGGCTATGGAGGAGTGACCGGGGAGTGAGAAAAGCAGAGGAAAAAGAGGGAGCAGTACCACTGGGGTGGGGAATGGGGCACAGGGCAATGCCAGCTCTGCTTCTGGGTCTTCCCTTCCTTCCCCAGTCGTTCAAAAACATATGGTGGAGGTGAGCACGTGTGTGCCAGCCCCGGCCAATAGAAATACAACGGAAGCCGCCTGTGTCACCTGATGCTTTCTAGGAGTCACATTTACAAAGTAAAGACAAATAGATGAAGTGGATCTTAATGATCTACTTTATTTAACCCGGTGCATACAAAATGTTTCAAAGTGTGGTCAAAAGTAAGGCATTAATCGAGCTTTGCATCCGTCCTCCCCCATACCAAGTCTTTAAAATCTGGTGTGTATTTTATACTCACAGCACATAGTAATCAGAATAAGCACATTTCAAGTGCTCGGTAGCCACGGATGGCTACCATATTGAACAATGCGGGTCTATCTTATGGAGAAGAAATGTTGACCATAAAAATTAAAAAACAGCCCTAACCGGTTTGGTTCAGTGGATAGAGCGACGGCCCGAGTACTGAAGGGTCCCAGGTTCGATTCTAGTCAAGGGCATGTATCTTGGTTTTGGGCACATCTCCAGTAGGGAGTGTGCAGGAGGCAGCTGATCGATGTTTCTCTCTCATCGATGTTTCTAACTCTCTGTCCCTCTCCCTTCCTCGCTGTAAAAAAAATCAATAAAATATATTTTTTTAAAAATTAAAAAACAAACAAAAAAACAACGTACCCAAAAATGTGGAAGGAGTTGGTATTTGGAGCATGAAGTGGAGAGATTAGTTTTAAATATGATGAACCTTTTTCCTTTGGGAAGGAAAAAAGAAAGCATGGGTTAAGTTATTAATGAGTCTGAGGTGGGAAGGGGTGAGAAGAAAAAGGAAAACGTTCAGAGAGTTTTTATCTAATTTTTTTCCATGCCATCTGAGCGTGAGGGGCGGGCCCTGCGGCAGCAGCAGTATCTGGGAGCTGGTTAAAATGCAGAATCTCAACCTTCCTCCCAGACCTACTAACTCAAAGTCTGCATTTCAATGAAATCTCCAGATGATTCTTACGCACATTAGTTTGAGGAGCGCTGTAGCAAAAAGCGTAAGGAGAGGGGCTGGGGTTTGTAGTGGCCACACATGGGATGGGAAAAGCAATATGGGGGTTGCCAGGCAGTGTTGAGTCCCTGCTGAGCTTAGAGACGGCCGGTTGGTGCGTGGTGACACCAGTTTACCTGGTTCTGTGACTTACCAGCCTGCCTGCAGAAACAGAACAAGAAGGATCAGACTGATTCCAGCCTGGAGGTTAGCCCAGCAGTGAGGCAGAAAGACAGGGTTGAAAGTGGCTGAAGTGATCAGCTGAGGAGGAAAGCGAAGCTGGGAGCAGTCTGATAAGCCAGCAGCAAATGGAATGGCCAAGGGTTTGGTGGGTTGCAGAGCAGGTGAAATGAAAATAAGCTCGGGGGCCGAAACCGGTTTGGCTCAGTGGATAGAGCATCGGCCTGCGGACTGAAAGGTCCCAGGTTCGATTCCGGTCAAGGGCATGTACCTGGGTTGCGGGCACATCCCCAGTGGGAGATGTGCAGGAGGCAGCTGATCGATGTTTCTCTCTCATCGATGTTTCTAACTCTCTCTCTCCCTTCCTCTCTGTAAAAAATCAATAAAATATATTTTAAAAAAAAAAAAAAGAAAAAAAGAAAATAAGCTCGGGGGTGAGCTGAAGAAGGGGGAGGTTGTGGCCGTAGAGCCAGTTACCATAGCATCAGAAGTCTTTGTAGAGGCCATGCTCATCCAACCTCCTGTTAGAGCAATTTCCTTTTTTTAAATACACTGTTTCAATGTACATTCAGTGATGGGATAACCTGTTACTTTCTTAGAAGACCTAGTTCAAAAGTTAACTTACATAGACCAAAGTTTGCCTGCCTAAAAATTCCATGTTGGTTCTAGTTCTGCCGTGTGGAGTAATACAGTATATTATGTTCTGTTTTATAACTCTCCAGACTCAACTGTCAAAGCTTGTTCAGCTATTACTGAATAGTATGGTTGTGTTGTTGTTTTATTAAAAAAAAAATGACGTTTTTATTAATTTCAGATAGAAAGGGAGAGAGAGAGAGAAACATCAATGATGAGAGAGAACCACGGATCAACGCCTCCCACACCCCCACCCCGCCCTCCCTGCACTGGGGATCCAGCCGGAAACCCAGGCATGTGCCCTGAGTGGAATCGAACCGAAACCTCCTGGTTCAACCACTGAGCCACACCGGCTGGACATATGGTTGTGGTTTGTAAGAAGGGTGGTAGACAGGGTCAGAGCCCAAGTCAGTACGCACACTGAGCCGGGTGAAATCTGGAAAGTTCCTGGGGCATGTAGGACTTTCCATGTAGGCCTTTCCTACTGACAGAGAACGCAGCAGCAATCTTGAGCCTGTGAACAGTTGGCTAAAGTTCCTTGCGTCTAGGGCAGTGGTTCTCAACTGTGGCTGCACATTAGAATCACCTGGGAATCTTTTTAAAATCCTGATTTATGGGCCTCATCCACGGGAAATTCTGTTTCTTTGTTATGGGGTGAGGCCACAACATTAGTAACAAAGAAACAGAATTTCTGGCGAATGAGGCCCAGAAATCAGGATTTTAAAAAGATTCCCAGGTGATTCTAATGTGCAGCCAAGGTTGAGAACCACTGAATTCTAGGGAACATGCCAGGCTAGTTCTTGATCCAGTTTCACTCACTGTCTTGACCTAATCCATCCCTGACCCATCAAAGCAGTTCTCTTGACTTGATGCTGATGAGCTCCATGAAGATGAGGCATATGCAAGCAGTAATCAAACTATATTTAGATGAATCTCAGATAGCCAGTTAAGCAGTTCTTATCTCGTTTAAGTTTGGATTAGGGCTTCTTCTAACACTCAGTGCCTTGTCTCATCTCTCCACTGCACACAGACTTCTGAATGGGACTCCGAATGCCTTACGTCCCTACAGCCCCTTCCCCTCCCCACACCCCCAGGAGCAAACGAGGCACACCTGCAGACTGCAGCCATCTCCCTGTGGACAGTGGTGGCAGCTGTGCAGGCTATAGAGAGAAAGGTGGAGGTGCACAGCCGGCGTCTCCTACATCTAGAAGGACGGACAGGGACAACAGAGAAGAAGCTGGCCAGCTGTGAAAAGACAGTGGCTGATCTCGGGAACCAGCTGGATGGCAAGTGGGCCGTGCTGGGGACCCTGCTGCAGGAGTACGGGCTGCTGCAGAGGCGGCTGGAGAACTTGGAGAACCTGCTGAGGAACAGGAACTTCTGGATCCTGCGGCTGCCCCCTGGTATTAAAGGAGATATCCCAAAGGTAGTGCTTCACTTCTAGTTGGAAAGTGATACCACTCGTCCTTAGTAAGGGATAGTCTTGGGAACCTTGACCTTGTTTTATGTTTATCTATTTGGGAAGCATTTCATGCTCAATTTAGCAGTTCATCTGAAGTGTCAAACTTCAGATTGTAAAACTCTTTCCAATACAAAATTGGCAGTCTGACAGGTGGATTTTTTTTCTCTTTTGCTTTCTCTTACTCATTACACCCAAGTCCCTTTTTTCTTTGTTAACCTGTCTGCCACAATCTTGGTGTGGAAACTAAATTAAATATCATTAAATCAGTCAATTTTAATTTGTTGGCAATTCTGGTGAAAAAGTTAGAGGGAGGACAAGGGAAGGGATGTAGAGTAAATGGTTAATGTAAGGGTTTGGGGTGATTTGTGGGTCTAGGGTTGATGTAGACTCTTTCCTTCAGCTCCTTTACAGAATTGTACTGCAATGCTGGGGCCCAGCCTTTCTGAATGGAATAGCCTTTAAAACAAAAGGAAATAAACATTATTCTTAAGCTATAGAAGACAGCCTTGAGGCAGCTGGTTCCCAACCATGCCTGTTTGTTTATTCATTCATTCAACAGATATTTCCTGAACACTTACTCTTTTGCTTGATATCTGCTCTCTGAAGGCATAGCAATGAACAATTCCTGTAAACTCCTCTGGAGCTTAAATTTTAGTAGAGAAATAAAGATAATATAAACAAACAAGAAAATGAATATATTTAAGTGCTTTGACAAAAATGAAGGTGCTATCCGGTGATTTATTTTAGATTGGCTGTCAGAGACGGTCTCATTAAAGGAGCTAATATTTAGGCTGAGACTGATTAACAGGAAGGACTCATCTGTGAGAAGTTCTGAGGAAGAGCTTTCTGGCAGGAAGAATACCTAGTGCAAAGTCCCGAGGGGAAGTAAGAAGGCCAGTTAGCAGGTATGCAGTGAGTAAATGGGAGCGTGACTAGAAGAACGAGGAGGGCAGTGCTTTTCAACATAGCCATCACTTACATGGTTTTAAATTGTAGATGGACATCTCACCTTGAGATTCTGATTTAATAGGTCCACGATGGGGCCTAAGCATGAATAATTCTTAGAGCTCCATCATGATTCTAATATGTACTAGGTTTGTGAACCACGGGTGTAGGGCATTGGAGACCAAGGTAAGGAATGTGGATTTTACCTTAATACTCTAGGGCAGGGGTGGGCAAATTTTTGACTCGAGGGCCACAATGGGTTCTTAAACTGGACCGGAGGGCCGGAACAAAAGCATGGATGGAGTGTTTGTGTGAACTAATATAAATTCAAAGTAAACATCATTACATAAAAGGGTACGATCTTTTTTTTTTTTTTTTAGTTTTATTCATTTCAAACGGGCCGGATCTGGCCCGCGGGCCGTAGTTTGCCCACGGCTGCTCTAGGGAATAAATTGGAGGGTTTTAAGCAGAGGAGATACATCTGGTATATATTTTGAAAGTATCACTTTGGCTACTATGTGGAGAATGGATCATGAAGGTAAGAACAGAAATGGAGAAAATTAATAAGGCGACTGTAATATTTGGGGGGATGAGAGTGGCTTGGATGAGGGTAGCAGTAATGGAGCTGGAGACAAGTGGACAGATTGAGGATATTTTGATGGTAGAATTGATGATAGGACTTACTGGTGGGAATTAGAGAATGAGGAGTTAAGAATAATAATTTACTGTTCTAAATGTTTTAATCATTTTCATAAGAACCCTAACTTGTCCAAGATCATGTAGTTACGAGGTATAAATAATGGAGTTGTATTTAGCCCAGAGCATATTCTCTTAGAGACCTTAGGTTCACTGACACTTAGGCTTTTGGCTTGAAGAACTGGATGGATGATGTTGACATTTCCTGAGATGGGGACTACCTTGCGGGTAGAGAGGAGTTAGGAGTTTTCCTTTGGCAGGTTTGGGATGCCTGTGACACATTCAGGAGAGGTGTTAATTGGTCTCTGAAGCTCAAAGGTAAGAAATATTTGGGAATTGTTGATGTACAGATTGCAGTATAAATCATGAGCCTGGAGTGGTTACCGCAGGAGAGAAAGTGGAGAAGCAAGAGAAAGAGTCCAAGGACAAAACTCCAGGAGTGGGAGGAGTGGCCATGAGGTAAGAAAAGAAACAAAATGGAAGTATGTGGAGTCCCCAGGACGAGGAGAAAAAGCATTTCAAGGAGAGAATTGCCATTTGAGTTGAGTGTGTTACTGAGTGGTCTAGAAAGATGAGGATATGATTTGGCAACATCGGCTGGTGATCTTGATAAAAGTTGTTTCAGGGCAGTGGTAGAGATAGAAGACTGAATGGACCAGGTTGAAGAGTGAACGGCAAAGGGGGAAATGGAGAAAATGACGTTAACTGACTCTTTCAAAGAAGAGGTACCTGGAAGGATCTCAGAGGCAGTGTCTGATGGAAAACCTTCCCCACAGTGTGTTTTATTTTTGTTTTGTTTGTTTTTGTGTTCGTTTGTTTGTTTGTTTTCTGGGTAATCCTCATTCAAGGATATTTTTCCATTGATTTTTAGCGAGAGTGGAAGAGAGAGGGAAAGTCAGAGAGAAATATCCATGTGAGAGAAACACACCGATCAGTTGCCTCCTGCACAAGCCCTGACTAGAGCTTGGGTTGGGGAGGAGCCTGCAACCAAGGTATGTACCCCTGACTGGAATGGAACCCAGGACCCTTCGTTCCACAGGCCGATGCTCTATCACTGAGTCAAATCGGCTAGGGCCCCACAGTATGTTTTATTTTTATTCGGAGCCCCTCCAAAAATTCTTTAGGATAGTTTAAACTTAGCATTTGCCATAATAATAGCAGAAAAGATAAGCTAAAGTTACTTATTGTCTTCCCTGGGTAAATGGGTAACATTTAAACTGTCCATCTTAAATTCTAATATCATATCCTATCTACTAAAGGAGAAACATGGTAATTAGCCATACGTCCGCTACCCTTCCCATTGGCTAATCAGGGTGATATGCAAATTAACTGCCAGCCAAGATGGCGGCTTACAGCCAGGCAGCTTGAAGCGAACATGAGGCTTGCTTGCTTCAGTGATGGAGGACTCCAACGTTCCCCACCTGCCCCGCCTGCCGCTGCCGGCCTCTGAGCTTGCAGTTTGAAACATTGTTACAAATATAGAAGCTAAACAAAACCCCAGAAACCTGCTTTCAGCCAGCCTCAGAGCTGGAGTTGAAACAGTGTTTCGATTATAGAACCCAAACAAACCAGATACCTGCTTTCAGCAGCGGAGGCCTAAGAGCTGGAGCCAAGTCTCAGAGCTAAAGCTGGCCCAGAATAAAAAAGAAAAAAAGGAGCGGTTGGGAGCTTCAGTCACCCACCAGCCTGAAAACAGCCCTCAGCCCCTCACCCAGACTGGCCAGGCACCCCAGTGGGGACCCCCACCCTGATCCAGGACACCCTTCCGGGCAAACCAGCCGGCCCCCACCTGTGCACCAGGCCTCTATCCTATATAGTAAAAGGGTAATATGCCTCCCAGCACCGGCATCAGCGGAGCCGCGAGGCCTCCCAGCAGCGAGATCAGCGTGACAGGGAGCAGCGCCCAAACCCCCTGATCGCCCTGCAGCTCTGTGTGTGACAGGGGGCGGGGCCACAACCTCCCTATCTGCCCTGCTCTGTTCATGACAGGGGAAGGCGCCCCAACCCCCTGATCAGCCCTGCTCTGTGCCTGATAGGGGGGAGCTCCCCAACCCCCTGATTGCCCTGTGGCTCTGTGTGTGACAGGGTGCGGCGCCCCAACCCCCTGATCGGCCCTGCTCTGTGTGTGACAGGGTGCAGCGCCCCAACCCCCTGATCGGCCCTGCTCTGTGGGTGATAGAGGGCGACGCCCCAACCACCCCCCACGGGCCCTGCTCTGTGTGTGACGGGGTAGAGCCATAACCTCCCCATTGGCCTGCCCTGAGTGTGACAGGGTGCGGCGCCCCAACCCCCTGATTCGTCCTGCTCTGTGTGACAGGGGGCAGTGCCCCAACTCCCCTATCGGCCCTACTCTGTGAGTGACAGGGGGAGCTCCCCAACCCCCTGATCGACCCTGCTCTGTGCGTGACAGGGTACGGAGCCCCAACCCCCCTGATCGGCCCTGCTCTGTGTGTGACGAGGTGGCACCGCAACCTCCCCATTGACCCTGCCTTGAGTGTGACAGGGAGCGGTGCCCCAACCCCCCAATCGGCCCTACCCTGAGCGTGACTGAGTGTGGCATTGCAACCTCCCGATCCACCCTGCTCTGTGCATGACAGGGAGCGGCCCCCCAACTCCCAAATCAGCCCTGCTCTGACCCCGACCAGGGGCTGCACCTAGGGATTGAGCCTGCCTTCTGCCACCCAGGAGCAGGCCTAAGCCAGCAGGTTGTTATCTCCCGAGGGGTCCCAGACTGCGAGAGGGTACAGGCCGGGCTGAGGGACCCCCCTCTCCCCCACCCCGAGTCCACAAATTTTTGTGCACCGGGCCTCTACTATAAAATAATGTTATTTATCTTAAAGATTTCTTTATATATATATTTTTTTAATTGATTTTTTACAGAGAGGAAGGGAGAGGGATAGAGAGTTAGAGACATCAATCAGCTGCCTCCTGCAAACCCCCCACCAGGGATGTGCCCGCAACCAAGGCACATGCCCTTGACCGGAATCGAACTCGGGGCCCCTTCAGTCCGCAGTCCAACACTCTATCCACTGAGCCAAACCAGCCAGGGCTATCGTAAAGATTTCTTAATGAAATTACATATATTGAAGATTTGCTAGATTGGTATATGGGAACTAAACTTTTATGTCCTTGCTTTGTTGAAAATGTTATTATTCTGTTCTTTTGAATTCCAAGTTCAAAATAATTTTCCCTCGGAAAACTCTTTATTTTATTTTTTTTAATTAAATCTTTATTGTTCAGATTATTACATTTGTTCCTCGTTTTTCCCCCCATAACTCCCCTCCTCCCAGTTCCCACCTCACCCTCCGCCCTCACTCCCCACCCACTGTCCTCATCCATAGGAGCACGATTTTTGTCCAGTCTCTTCCCGCATCTCCCACACCCCTTTGCCCCCCAAGAATAGTCAGTCCATTCCCTTTCTATGTCCCTGATTCTATTATAATCACCAGTTCATTCTGTTCATCAGATTATTTATTCACTTGATTTTTAGATTCACTTGTTGATAGATGTGTATTTGTTGTTCATAATTTGTATCTTTACCTTTTTCTTCTTCTTCCTCTTCTTAAAGGATACCTTTCAGCATTTCATATAATACTGGTTTGGTGGTGATGAACTCCTTTAGCTTTTTCTTATCTGTTAAGCTCTTTATCTAACCTTCAATTCTGAATGATAGCTTTGCTGGATAAAGTAATCTTGGTTGTAGGTTCTTGGTATTCATCACTTTGAATATTTCTTGCCACTCCCTTCTGGCCTGCAAAGTCTCTGTTGAGAAATCAGCTGACAGTCGTATGGGTATTCCCTTGTAGGTAACTGTGTTTCTTTCTCTTGCTGCTTTTAAGATTCTCTCTTTGTCTTTTTCTCTTGGCATTTTAATTATGATGTGTCTTGGTGTGGTCCTCTTTGGATTCCTTTTGTTTGGGGTTCTCTTTGCTTCCTGGACTCGTAAGTCTATTTCTTTCACCAGGTAGGGGAAGTTTTCTGTCATTATTTCTTCAAATAGGTTTTCAATATCTTGCTCTCTCTCATCTTCTGGCACCCCTATAATTCTGATGTTGGTATGCTTGAAGCTGTCCCAGAGGCTCCTTACACTATCTTCATATTTTCGGATTCTTTTTTCATTTTGCTTTTCCGGTTGGGTGTTTTTTGCTTCTTCGTATTTCAAATCTTTGACTTGATTCTTGCGCTCTTCTAGTCTGCTGTTGGAAGTCTGTATAATATGTCCTGTTTCTTTGTCTTGGCATTTTTTATGCTTTCTTGGTGCACCCCCTAGTGGTCTTTGTGTAGGTAAGCCTTGATTGTTGTGGGTAATACCGGGGGTGATTTGACCTCCAGGCCAACTGGCTGTGAGAATCAGCTGTGTCTGCAGTGAGAGAACTTCTGTCCTCTGGGGAGGTGCTAATCTAGCCTTTGCCTGAGGCTATCCGGCAAATGCCTCTGTGCAGGGCTTGGGGGGGGCGGGTCGCACCGGATCAACAGGGCGGGCAGAGCGAGCAGTTATGGCTGCTCTCAGTCCCATCCCCAGAGGCTCTGCCCTTCAGAGTCCCAGCAACTGCTGCAAACCTCGGAGAGAAAGCTGCCTTCAAGTTCCAACCGAAGCCAGACAGTCCCGTTTCTCCCGTTTGAGTCTGGGTCCCTAGAGACTCGCCCAGAACTGGAGCTCAGAGCCTGAGACTCCCTCCCGATTGAAACAGACAACCGCGCCCTCAGCCGCCAGCCCACTCCGCGCGCTCCTCTGCACCTTTGTATTTTCCGCACTGTGCCTCCTCTGAGTCTTGGTATGCTGTTCTCTTTCCTTCTAGTTGAAGAATTTCCCCTCAGCCAGCCTTCCTGTGGTTCTGGGTGATGTCCGTTCCGTCTTTTAGTTGTATTTTTGAAGTGGTTGTGCAAGGCAGCAATCTCCAGTGTTTACCTATGCTGCCATCTTGGTTCCTTAATTTTTAAAATTGTGGTAAACCATACATAAAAGTTATCATTTTAACCACGTTTAAGTGTACAGTTCAGTGGCAGTAAGTACATTTACATTGTTTGCAACCATCACTGCCATTCATCTCCAGAACTTCCCAAACTAAAAAAAACTCTATTCCCATTAAACACTATCTCCCCTTTCCCCCATTCCCTGCCCCTGACACCTACCATTCTACTTTATTTCTCTGTGAGTTTGATAACTCTCATACAACTGAAATCATACAATATTTGTCCTTTTGTGACAGGTTTATTTCACTAACATAATATCTCCTGGTTCATCCATGTTATAGCATATCAGAATTTCCTTCTTAAGGCTGAATAATATTCAGTTTTTCTCAGAATTTTAAAGGCATTGGTCCTTTGGTTCACAACATCAAATGCAATTGATGAAAAGTTTACTACCCAATTCTCATTTGTTTGTAAGAAATCTGGTTGTTGCCGAAACCGGTTTGGCTCAGTGGATAGAGCGTCGGCCTGCGGACTGAGAGGTCCCAGGTTCGATTCCGGTCAAGGGCATGTACCTGGGTTGCGGGCATATCCCCAGTAGGGGATGTGCAGGAGGCAGCTGATCGATGTTTCTCTCTCATCGATGTTTCTAACTCTCTATCTCTCTCCCTTCCTCTCTGTAAAAAATCAATAAAATATATTTAAAAAAAAAAAAAGAAAAAAGAAAAGAAATCTGGTTGTTGTTTTTTTCTCTCCAGAAACTTTTTTATAGTCTATTCATACTGGTTTTTCTAAAATTTATTGAGGATATGTCTGCATGTAGGTTTTGTTAAATTCGTATTGGGCAGTTGTCATGACCTTTTAATCAGAAGTCTGGGAAATTTTCTTCTATGAATCTATATACTATTTCATCCCCTCCCCATTTTTTTCTATTTTCATCCTGGAACTACTTTGACAGGTGATGGATTATTGTATTTTGACTTTTCCTTCATTTTTTCCTTTTTCTTTGTTTTTCTTTTTAAACATTTTTATTGACTTTTAGAGAAAGGGGAAGGGAGAGTGAGAGAGAGATAGAAACAACAATAAGAGAAATATTAATCGGCTGCCTCCTGCACGCCCTCCCACTGGGGATGGAACCTGCAGCCAGGACATGTGCCCTGACTGGGAATCAAACTGGTGACTTCTTGATTCTTGGGTTGATGCTCAACCACTGAACCGTGGCCGGGCTTCATTCAAGGTGGGGTTTTCTTCCTCTTTGTTTTTTGTTTTATATATATACTAGAGGCCTTCCTTCCCCAAGCTGCCGGTACCAGCTTCCCTCTGGCACCTGGGATCCAGGCTTCCCTCGCAGCCCCGGCTTTGTCCTTCCACACGTCAGATCTAATTAGCATATTACGCTTTTATTATTATAGACTAGAGGCCCGGTGCACAAAAATTTGTGCACACGGCGGGGGGAGGGTCCCTCAGCCTGGCCTGTGCCCTCTCACAGTCTGGGACCCCTTGAGGGATGACCATCTGCTGGCTGAGGCCTGCTCCCTAGGGGATTGGCCCTAAGCTGGCAATCAGACATCCCTCTGGCAGCCCGGCAGCCCTCGGGGGAGGTTCACTTGCCAGTGGAGAGCAGACCTAAGCTGCAGTCAGACATCCTTAGCACTGCTGAGGAGGCAGGAGAGGCTCCCACCACCACTGCTGTACTGGCAGCCATCAGCCTGGCTTGTGGCTGAGCAGAGCTCCTCCATGTGGGAACTCACTGACCACCAGAGGGCAGCTCCTGCATTGAGCGTCTGCCCCCTTGTGGTCAGTGTGTGTCATAGTGACCAGTCATTCCCAGTCTTTCTGCTGTTAGGGTCAGTTTGCATATTACCCTTTTACTATATAGGATAGAGGCCTGGTACATGGGTGGGGGCCGGCTGGTTTACCCTGAAGGGTGTCCCGGATCAGGGTGGGGGTCCCGCTTGGGTGCCTGGCCAGCCTGGGTGAGGGGCTGAGGGCTGTTTTCAGGCTGCCCACACCCCCTTCAGGGTGGGCGTCCCCACTGGGGTGCCTGGCCAGCCTGGATGAGGGGCTGAGGGCTGTTTTCAGGCAGGCCAAGTCTGCAACTGAAGCTTCCAGTCTCTCCTTTTTTTCTTTTTTTTTTTATTCTGGGATTTATTTACCTTCTGTAGCTGAAACTTCATTGCGGCTCCAGCTCTGAGGCCGGCTGGCTGAAAGTAGGTATCTGGGGTTTGTTTAGCTTCTATAATTGAAACATAGTTGCATTTTAGAGCTGTTGCTTTCAGGCTCAGAGCCGGGCCTGCGGCAGGCGGGAACCTTAGCTTCCTCCATTGCCAGGGCAACCAAGCCTCATGTTCGCTTCAGCTGCGTGGCTGCTGGCCGCCATCTTGGTTGGCAGTTAATTTGCATATCACCCTGATTAGCCAATGGGAAGCATAGCAGAGGTATGGTTAATTATGGTTTGTCTATTATTAGATAGGATATATTTTTTTTTCTTCATGTTTTTCACCTTTTTAATTAAAGTTCTGTGACCTTCCCTTCTAGCCTTTCTAATTTTTATTTGAACAATTTTATATTTATTTTTCAAGAATATTTATTTTCTGGTTCTTTTTAAAACAGCCTGAATTTTTTTTTTAAATATATTTTATTGATTTTTCACAGAGAGGAAGGGAGAGAGATAGAGTTAGAAACATCGATGAGAGAGAATCATCGATCAGCCGCCTCCTGCACATCTCCCACTGGGGATATGCCCGCAACCCAGGTACACGCCCTTGACCGGAATCGAACCTGGGACCTCTCAGTCCGCAGGCCGACGCTCTATCCACTGAGCCAAACCGGCTTCGGCACAGCCTGAATTTTTTAAATGGATGCAATATGTGTTTGAATTTCTCTGGGACATTGTGTTAGAGGTTTGTTTGATTTTCAGTTTATTGGGTGTTGTTTTTTTTTTCCCTCTAGGATTATTTGTAGTATTTGTTCATCTTGGTGCTGTTTTTATATTGCGTAATCCTCGATTATATATATTTATAAGTAGAGGATTCCATTGATTAATAGGTTAATTATAGGAAGCTGGCATGTCTTCTCAGCCACTGCATAAGTCTGTTTACCAAAGGATCTTCCCTTTGCAGGACAGGGTTAGGTCTGCAGGTGCCTCATACAGATGGGCTTCACTGTAAGGTTCTGTGGCAAGGAGTAAATAGGCAGTGCAGGGACCCCCCAGAGGCCAGGCGGAAGATGGTACCTAGTGGTCAGCCCATAGGAATCCCATGCTGTCTCCAGGCAGGCGAGACCATTTCTTTACAGGTGAGGTTTGTGGTTTCAGTTTTGTGGTAAAGGCTTCTGCTACTCCACTCTGCCAGGGCTGATGAGGATGACAATGGGGGGCCCACTATTCTAAAGATGGACTTTCAAACTGCAGTTTATAATCACTTGCATTCCTACTCAGTGTATCTGCCAGCTTTCAGCTTGGAATTCTCTGGGTTCCTCACCTGCAGTCCTTTCCCATGTACAGGGAGGTGCCACTTCTTCATGCACCTTAGACCCCAGCAGGAGCCCATCCTCTGGGTCTCAGTGAGAAACTCATTAAGAATTCTGGTCTAGTGATGGCCTTTCCTTCTCATTCTTGGTGCTGTTGTAGATACAGTTCCTGTTTATCTTACATACTGTCATTTCAATGGAACTCTGACAAGGAAGGGAAGTACATGTGTGCTTAATTCAAAACCTGGAACCAGAAGCCCATCCTGATCCTTTATTTTTGTCATTATTTTATCATCTGTATTTTTGTTGTAAGATATCACAAATCTTTTGTGCAGTGAGGTTAGATTAAAATAAACTATTGAGTATCTACATTTGCCCTAAGAACAATTTTAGGTACTGAGCAAGATGTAAACATGAGGTTGGCCAGGGTGGCTTAGTGGTTGAACATCGACCTATGAACCAGGAGGTTGCAGTTTGATTCCCAGTCAGGGTACATGCCCGGGTTGTGGGCTTGATCCCCAGTGTGGGGTGTGTAGTAGGCAGCTGATCAATGATTCTTTCTCATCATTGATGTTTCTCTCTCTCTCCTTCTCTCCTCCCCTATGAAATCAATAAAAAAAATATTTTTAAAAAAGATGTAAAAATGAGCAATTGGTGGCTCTAGCCTGTTTATAATCTACCTGTCCTTTAAGACTAGCTAGAGTCCTATCTCTTCTAGACTCACCACAGCCCCAGTATAGCTATTTCCAAAATTTTTTGTCCATGTCATTAATTCGAATACAGCCAAGCGCTCCTTTTGAGCAGACAGCTTATTTTTATAATCCTGGTGCTTTGGATAGGCTTAGTACTTAGTGAGTATTCAGAATATGTTATGTTGTGTGAATTAAATACTGTTTCTCATTTGTACCTATCTCTGAGTGACTGTAGCCCTGAAGCTTATCACCTTTCTCCTTGAAAACATTGTAAACTCCTGGAGGTTGGATCTGTGTCTTAATTTTTTTTCCTGTAACCTTTCAGCAGCTCACATAGTTTTTTTATAACTAGAAGGCACTTAGTATACTAGTAGGTTATTGAATGATTGAATTGCAGTGGGAGGGACTAACCCCACTGTCGTTGTAATTTCAGGTGCCTGTGACATTTGATGATATCTCCATCTACTTTTCCACTCCAGAGTGGGAAAAGTTAGAAGAATGGCAAAAGGAACTTTACAAGAATATCATGAAGGGCAACTACGAGTCTCTCATCTCTATGGGTGAGGCTGAGTTGACACCTTGTGAGTAGGTGATTGCAGTCCCAGGAGGGCTCAGAACAGGCCCTTTTCCTCCAGTGGTCCTCATTTTCATGCTGTCCTTACACATTTCAGATTCTGCTTCCAAGCCACAGATATCTAGTTCACACTTGCTAAATAGGAAATATAATTTCTCCTTGTGCCAAACATAGGACAGAGAATGAAGTTCAGAGCTATGCAGTGGTTTCCATGGGTAGCCTTCACTTTGGGAGGGCCTTGATTCCTCCTCTTGAGACACACAGTCACTCTTCCTCAATGAAAGCAGCAGGTGGGCTGTGCCAAAGTAACCCGTGTGCTTTTCCCACACGTTACCTCTCCTCTCACCTATTTTCCTAAAAGATATAGTTGGAGGTGAGTGGATGGGGAGAAGTGATCTATAATTTAAAAGAAATCTGCTTGGACTGTGGACCCCAAAGCCTTCAGCTCTCCCTGGCCAGTTGCTCAATGGTTAGCGTGGGTTCGCTCCCCCAGCTCCAGTCTGGGAGGCAACCAGTTGATGTATCTCTCTCACATCGATGTTTCTCTCTCCCTTTCCCTCCACAAACCCTCTCTTCTTTCCACTCTCTCTTAAAAAAAAAAAAAAGTCAATGGAAAAAATATCCTGGGGTAAAGATTTGTAAAAAAAGCCTTCAGTTCAACCTTGATGGCAATTAGTTGTCATTCTGATTTATCTCTTTGTTATACCTCCTTTCTCTTCTTACTCCTAGATTATGCCATGAATCAGCCTGATGTCTTATCTCAGATTCAGCCAGAAGGAGAACATAATACGGAGGATCATGCGGGGCCAGGGGAAAGTGAGATTCCCACCGACCCCAGTGAAGGTAAGCGAGAGGAAAGATTCGCCACTCCGTGTCTCCTGTATACCTGTCACCTAGATTTTACTTGGTCAGAGATGATGGCTCAGGACTGAAGAAGCAGGCCTGGTGGCTTCTAGAGCTTCTCAGTGCCACAACAACTAGACTGATTGGGTCAGTTAGAGAATGAGCTGAGAGACCACCTTGTCCCATGTTTTCACCCATCAGTACCACACATGTGAGCACTGCTAATTGCATCCCATGACAAAGGTTGTGAACCCTAGTTATTTAGTAAAATAAACATGTCCTTAGGTGTCAGAGCAAGCAGTTGTGCTCATTTGGAAGGAAAGTGGCTTCCGGGGAATATACACCTGGTCACTGAGAAGTGCTGGAGATCCTCAGGGTTCTTCAGAGAGATGCACTCAACCAAATGTTGCCCAGTGTGGGAACCAGCTATCATTAAGTAACCATCCCTAATATGTTTTTTGTTAAGCTGCTTGGTTTTGTGTGGGAAAGACTGCTAGCCAATGTCCACCTCTGCTAGCAGAAAAATCTCATTCCATTTTTGTTCTTTGCTGGATAGAAAGCTCACAGAAACCTCATCCTCCAGATGTCTCTACTAGATGAATGTACAAACCCCCCTCCCCCAACCCCCGTCTCATCTACTGTTATTTTATTCTAACATTTTATTACAAAAAATTTAAAGCAATCAGAAAAGTAAAAATAATTTTACATTGAACCTCTAGGTACCTGTCACCTAGGTTTTACCACTAACATTTTATACTTTATCACATATATACCCATCTCTACACCCCTCTATCCATCATCAATTCATCCATTCTATTTTCATTATATTTCAAAATCAGTAGAGACATCAACACATGTCCCCCTACGTAGTTTAGCATGAATAGCATTAATCTAGAGTTCAGTTTTGTTTTTCTTTTGAGGTAAATTTTACATGTAATGAAGTGTTCAAATCTTAAGTGAACATTCTCTCTGTGGTAAGGATATATCTGCCACACATTATTTTTAAGAATGTATGAGTGATAGTATTTAGGCAATATAATAGGTTGAATTTGATTAATATCTATGTCATGAATATATGTAATGAGTCTTATCACAAATAGAGATGAGTGACTTGATCAGAAACATGCATTATTCTTATTCTACTTTATTAGTTACCTGACATAGCCCTCAGCAAGGATAAAATCAGTGTGTCATTTTATTTTGAGGGATGAATGGAAAAGATGTAAGTAATTTGGTTTTGTAATGATGTCTGAAAGTTTTATTTAGCTGCCATCTTGTCAACTTGTGGATAGTCAACCTATATATGTTTATACATTTTTAGTTAAAATTAAATAGAATAAGCTATGATTTTACTTAATACTGTGGTTTGATTCTTTACAGTTTAGTTTTCATTGGTGATTAACATCCTAGACATTTACCAGAACTTGAAGATAGGAGTCTTAAGACTTGGACCAATCAATATATAGCACTTTTTTGAAAAGCCCCTCAAGTTTGTCTATCTTTAGAACGCTTTATATTTCCCCCCTTTTATGTTTATATCAGTGGTTCTCAACCATCTGGCCCTTTAAATACAGTTCCTCATGTTGTGACCCAACCATAAAATTATTTTCGTTGCTACTTCATAACTGTAATGTTGCTACTGTTATGAATCGTAATGTAAATATCTGATCTGCAGAGTGGTCTTAGGCGACCCCTGTGGAAGGGTCGTTCGACCGCCAAAGGGGTCGCGACCCACAGGTTGAGAACCGCTGAACTATATATTCAAGAGTTTATTAAGCCAATTATTTTCTTTGTGTTGTTCCAACTGTCAACTTGGCTAGTGAGAGGACGTTACATTGTCTCCTGTGTCCTTTCAGTACTGCCTCAGTACTTGTTTTCTTCAAACATGATTTTTTTCTTATGGAAATTTAAGCAATAAGTTATAACTTTTATTTATTTATTTACTTACTTATTTTTGGTTAATCCTCACCTGAGGACATTTTTCCCATTGATTTTTTGAGAGAATTGAAGTGAGGGGGAGAGATAGAGAGAGAAACATTGGTGTGAGAGAAACACATTGATTGATTGCCTCCTGCATGAGCCCCAACCAGGGCCAGAAATCGAGCCTTTAACTAAGGTATGTGCCCTTTACCGGAATCAAACCTGAGACCCTTCAGTCAGTGGGCCAACTCTCTAACTACTGAGCCAAACCACTCAAGACAGTACTTGTTTGTTTGTTTTTAAAAATAGATCCTGGCTGGCATGGCTCAATGGTTGAGCATTGACCTATGCACCAGGAGGTCACGGTTTGATTCCCAGTCAGGGCACATGCCTGGGTTACGGGCTTGATCCCCAGTGTGGGTTGTGCAGGAGGCAGCCTATCAATGATTCTCTCTCATCATTGATGTTACTATCTCTCTCTCCCTCTCTCTTACTCTCTGAAATCAATAAATATATATATTTTTAAAAAGTTCCAGGCTGTGTTTGGGGTCCCAAGACCACCTTCAGGTTCGGTAACTCACTTGGAGGACATACAGGACTCAGCATATAGTCATGCTCCAGGGCTAAGATTTATTGCAGCAAAAGGACAGAAAAGAAACCAGCAAAAATAAAAGGCACAAGGCAAAGTCTGGAGGAAACTGGAGCTTCCAGAGGCCTCTGCTCTATAGAGGGCTCACTCAATTTCTCCAGCATGGGGTTGTGACACTTGCAGAGTGTTGTCTCCCAGAGAAACCGATTAGAGACTCAGCACCCAATGTTTTCATGGGAGCTGGGCATATAAGCACCCTCTGCCGAACACATACCAGAATTCCAGACTTTCAGGAGGAAAGCAGGTGTTCAGCATAAACCACATATACATTGTAGGCCCCCTGAGGCACTCTTAACATTTAGGGAAAGTTTTATGTCAGTATAGGCAACTGTTTTCCAGCCAGGGGCCAACCTTGCAAGCAGGCCTTTCTAATAGAGGCCTATGTAGATTTCTGCTCTCCTTACACATTAGAAACACCCTGATTCCTTTCAGTGGAGAATAGAATTAAACCGTCTGGTCCTTAAGGTGCATAACAGATCATTTCACATGAATATTAGGTGGAGGATATGCCGAAACGGTTTGGCTCAGTGAATAGAGCGTCGGCCTGCGGACTGAAAGGTCCCGGGTTCGATTTTGGTCAAGGGCATGTACCTAGGTTGCGGGCACATCCCCAGTAGGAGATGTGCAGGAGGCAGCTGATCGATGTTTCTCTCTCATCGATGTTTCTGACTATCTCTCTCCTTTCCTCTCTGTAAAAAATCAATAAAAAAATATATTAAAAAAAAATATTAGGTGGAGGACACTAATTCTAGACCACTTCAGTGACAGAACTAGTAAAATATCTTTTTGATAGATTATTCTCCACTTAACTTTAACTACTTAAATCCTTTTTCATCTTGTTCTACACCTGATCTTGGCCAAAAGGCCAAGAAGCAATCATCTTGTTCCCATAATTCTTATAAAATTAAACCCATAATTTATTATTGTATTCCATGGAGATTTCAGAAGGACATTGTGATTAAATAAAAATATATGTGTAGAATGGAATTAATTTTATACTCTCCATCACCATTGTCTAAATCTGATGAAGGGAAAGATAAATTATTATATCCTTACATGGAATAGTCTTTGATACCTAGTATCTTAGATAAAATTGCATGCAATTAGAGAATGGGAGAATACAAAAAAATGAAAAGTTGAAATTTTCTGAAATTCTTCTTTAATTCTATTGCTAGGACTAAACTGCAGACCAGCTGTGTGTATGTGGCCATTATTTGGTCACTGTTAGGTTTTGTTTTGTTTTAATCCTCACCTGAACGTATGTACTCTTTACTTATTTTTTTAGAGAGAGAAACATTGATGTGAGAGAGAAACATCGATCACGTTGCCTCCCGTACATGCCCTTACTGGGGATCAAACCCACAATCTAGGCATGTGCCCAACTGGGAATTGAACCTGCAACCTTTTGGTGCATGCTCCAATCAACTGAGCCATTCGGCCAGGGTGGTTACTGATCATTTTAAAACTGAACTCCAGGTTTTTAAAATTCTTTTGGAAAAACAAGAGGGTCAGATGGGATAATTACTAAAAGTCATTATCCAGCCAAGAATGACCCAAAAGTAAAATATATTTATTTCTAAATCTTGTGGTTCTGAGGAGACTTCTTTTTCTTTTTTCTTTTTTTAAATATATTTTATTGATTTTTTACAGAGAGGAAGGGAGAGGGATAGAGAGTTAGAAACATCGATGAGAGAGAAGCATCGATCAGGTGCCTCCTGCACATCCCCTACTGGGAATGTGCCCGAAACCAAGGTACATGCCCTTGACCGGAATTGAACCCGGGACTCTTCAGTCCCCAGGCCGACGCTCTATCCAGTGAGCCAAACTGGCTAGTGCTTCTTTTTTTTTTAAGAAATGGCCCGTTTTGGGTGGGTTTATTTTACTTTAAATTATTTTTAATTTTCAATTACAGTTGACATACAATATTATTAGTTTCAGGTGTACAAGCCAGTGATTAGACATTATATAACTTACGAAGTGATCACCCTGATAAATCTAGTAAGCATCTGATACATAATTATTATAGTACTAGAGGCCCGATGCACAAAATTCGTGCAAGGGTAGGCCTTCCTTCCCCTGACTGCCGGGACCAACTTCCCTCTGGCACCGGGAACCTGGGCTTGCTTCCCTCCAGCTGCTGGCAGGCACCCGGGACCCGGGCTGGCTTTCCTCTGGCTGCCCGCAGGCACCGGCTTCCCCCAGAAGGATGTCCGGTCTAATTAGCATATCACCCTTTTATTATTATAGATTATTGACTATATACCTTGTGTTGTACTGTACATCCCTGTAACTATTCTGTAACTACCAATTTCTACTTCTTAATCCCTTCACTTTTTCCACCATCCCTCCAACCCCCCTCCCATCTGGCAATCATCAAAATATTCTCTATCTATGGGTCAGTTTCTGTTGTGCTTGTTTGTTCATTTTGTTCTTTATGTTCCACATATAAGTGAAGTCATCTGGCAGTTGTCTTCCTCTGTCTGACTCATTTCACTCAGCATAATACCATCTGGTTCATCCAGGGTGTTGCAGGTGGCAGCATTTCATCTTCTTTATGGCTGGGTAGTATCCCATTGTGTACATGCACCACCTCTCCATCCACTCATCTGTCGACGGACACTTAGGTTGCTTCCATATCTTGCCTGTTGTAAGTAATATGTGTTTCGATTTAGGGTTTTAGGTTTCTTTGGATAAATACCCCGAAGTGGATCCTTCTTTGTCTCTTGTTATATAGCCTTTGTTTTAAAGTCTATTTTATCTGTTATAAGTATTGCTACCTCAGCTTTCTTTGTGTATCCATTTTCATGAAATGTCTTTTTCTATCCCTTTACTTTCAGTTTGTATGTGTCTTTCCATCTGACGTGAGCTGGGAGACTTTGATCATCTTTGTTTTAGGTGTATCACCATTATCCCATGTTTCTCCCTCTTCACTCTGGTCCAGCAAGTCCATCTTTTCATAAGTAAAATCAGTGATTAAGGCACATCCCAATATAATCCTTTTATTTTAGTTTATCCTATTTGAGAACAAGTATCATCCTGGAAATGATAAAACTTAAAGATTTTGAATTATTACACAAATACTTAACACATTCACCTATTAGAGCTCCACACCTGTTTCACAGAAAGTTTCAAAATATTAATTTTTATATTTACCCATGGTATTTGCATATATCAAATATTTTTTGTCTGCTTAAGCTTTAAGCCTTAAGGAGTCAGATCTCAGTACCAGTTTTAACTCAGTTTATATCTTAGTATACATCCCAGAACCTCCAGGTTTCAGCTCCATTCAGACAGCATGGCCCTTACCTGTTTAAAACATACACACAACACAAAATCAGATTTCCTCATAGTTAAAATAATAGTCAACAAGTGTAGACATTACAGTCTTATATTTTCTTGTGATCAGACTTTCTATTATTGACTACCTCTCAAACCTTAAAACCTCAGCATTTATCACCTTCCTCTTACCTGGTCAGTATTCAGTTTTTCTGGATTCTCTTGCTTTCTCCAGAGCCTGTTGTTGGCATAAACTAATGATTTCGCGTTCATTTTGTATGTCTTTAAGTGTCCACTGTTGGGATTCCTGAGGTCTGTGAGGAATGTGCTTTGAGTGCCATTGTGGTGACCGGGCCAGCACTTGCCATACTGTCACCACACAGGTATCTGTATCAGGCCTGTATCTTAGTATCTAAGTTCTCCTGATCTTTTATTTATAAAAGGTCCTCAGGTTATATACTCCCACCACTCTCACCACACTGTAGTTGATATAACCGTATTCTATGCACTGTAGGGTTAAAACCTAATTATTTAATCCAGTAAATATTAACTTACTTATACTGATCTAGTTAAGTGACCAGAGAAACTTTTCGCATCATTATTCAAAAAGAATGGTTAGCTTTCTGGGATTTCCCAAGTTTAATGAAGACATACACAGCCACTGAACTGTATTAACAACTTATACTTCTAGAGAACTGGCTTAGTTTTTTTCAGTTCTGCATAGCTTTTATGGTCAGCCGCTGACTAATATTGTACCCAAAGGTTGGAGAGAATCCAAATGCCCATCAATAGGAAATTCTTGAATAAACAGTGATACAGCTACACAGAACAGCTATGAGAAGGAATGAGAAAGATCTCTGTAAGCTGCTGTGGACATGTCCAGAATATACTGTCAAGTAAAAAAATCAAGGTACAGCACAGTTTGTCTAGTGTGCCACATAAAGGGGGGAAAATAGCAAGATGTATACATACTTGCTTATATTTTCACAAAGAAACAATGGAAGATTAGAACAAAAACCAGTAAGAACAGCTATCTATCTATTCAGGGAGAGAGAGACTAGAAGTGGAAACTAGACCTCTCTGAATATACTGTTTTATAGGGTTTTGTTGTTACTATTATTGTTGTTGTTGTTTTTAATCCTCACTCGAGAATATGTTTTGTTGATTTGAGAGAGAGAAACAGCAATGTGAGAGAGAAACATCGATCAGTTGCCTCCCATATGCACCCCGACCAGGGACTGAACCTGCAACCTAGGTATATGCCCTGACTGGGAATCAAACCCATAACCTTTTTGGTGTACAAAACAGTTCTCCAACCAACTGAGCCACCTGGCCAGGGCTACAGTTTTGATTTTGTAAATATTTTACTTAAATTTTTTAAGATCATGTTAATGTCATTAGGAACCAAAACTTTCAGGGTGAGAGAGAAAAGATACAAGTATTAAATCAAAGGATTTAATTAAAATCTTATAATCTTAAATATGAATATAAACTCATGACACTTTCCTTTTTCTAAAAGGTATGTCTTTTATAGCTCCAGCCATTGAAAAGACCTAGAAGCAGTGACAACCTATTAGCAGTTAGCAACCTTACCATCCAGAGTGTGGTCTCTAAATTCCATTGATTGTGTGCTTGGAATGTCCAAGGTGAACCTGAGATAGTTTGTCATATCAGAAATGGAAAAAACCCCACAGATGTTTGATGATGTGAAATGACAGAGCAGATCTGAGGGGGCTCCTGCTGGCCAAAGTAAGGACCATTTGAGCATTAAAAAGAATAATGACTACAGTGGATTGGAGCTCATCAAATATATAATGTTCTATGAGTTTGTAATGATAAAAACAAATGTCAGAGCCACTTGAATTACTTTGAGGTTTTGAGAGCACTAACTTGTTACTCAGAAAATTGATGCAGAGAAGCAATTACGCATTTTTTTAAAGGCTTTTTATTGATTTTTGGAGAGAGAAACATCACTGTGAGAGCAAAACGTCAACATTGATCGGCTGCCTCCTGTACACCCCCTGCCAGGGATTGAGCCTACAACTCAGGCATGTGCCCTGAGAATCAAATTGGACACCCAACCAACTGAGCCACACTGGTCAGGGCAGCAATTAAACATTCTAAAAGTCTCGTATCATTGATGAAGAGAAAGTTCATCCTATGGATGTCTGTTAAAACATCCTTTTCCTTATGCTTAGCCTTTCCCCTTCTGCTTCTTTCTTTATATGTGTGTATATAAAACCTGAAAGAAAAAGAAAAGTTAAGGTCAGAGCATGTTTAATACATTTCAACCTTGTAGCTCAAAATGGGATGTTAGAAAGGCAAACTGCCACATGTGCTAAAACCTGTGTCCAGTCTCTGTGTAACCTGACTATCTTTGGGGCCTTAGTTTTGTTCAAGCTCTTATTTCTGCTTGGGGGTATACCTTTAGATTTCAGTGGTCTCTGACTCAAAGGCATTGGAAAAACCAGTGCCTTCTCATTTTCTAAGGATAAAGCCATAACCTGCCTATAAGGCTTTTCTGAGAAATACTAGTAATATAGAGAGCATGAATTTACTCTCTGGACCTTGTCAGCTTGCCAGCTTGTTGTTTTAGTCCAAAAAAAGGTTATATAGGCCTCACCTGGAATAGCAAGCATAGCTGTTTCTTGCTGACCAGATGAGGCATGTTATAAGCTTCTGGAGGCTTTTCTTTCTGAAAGAACCTCCAAGGTCTGAGGGACTTATAAACACTATTTTCCCCCATCCCAGCATTCAGAAAACAAAGACCTGTGTAATTTAATAGACAAAGGTAATATGATGTCTTAGAGAGAGCCTAGAATTTGGGAACCTGAAAAATATGTTTCTGAGGAGTCAGGTCTGTATTTAAACTTAACCTAACTTTGTAATTCTGGAAGTATATTTGTTTTTTAATTAACATTTAAGAAAAAAATTATTGGTCATTCTTGTTTCTTTGTGTTTTTTTCTGCTGTATTTTAAAGTAAATCATTGAACATAAGGTACTTGCCATAAATACTTATTATCTATTTAACTTCTGTGGGCCCTCTACTTAAATGGAGAGAATATTCCTTATTTCATAAAAAAAGCTATGAAACAAAAAATGGAAATATTTTTTTAAAATATATTTTATTGATTTTTTACAGAGAGGAAGGGAAAGGGATAGAGAGTTAGAAACATCGATGAGAAAGAAACATCAACCAGCTGCCTCCTGCATACCCCCTACTGGGGATGTGCCTGCAACCAAGGTACATGCCCTTGACTGGAATTGAACCTGGGACCTTTCAGTCCACAGGCTGACGCTCTATCCACTGAGCCAAACCAGTTAAGGCAAAAATGGAAATACTTTTAAAGTAATTGTGCTAATGAAATGTATGGTACTATTGATTTTAGATTATTTCTTTTTTTTTTTGGAAAATGTATTTTTATTGATTTCAGAGAGAAAGGGAGAGAGAGAAACATCAATGATGAGAGAGAATCATTGATCGGCTGCCTTCTGCATGCCCGCTGTTGGGGATTGAGCCTGCAACTCAGGCATATGCTCTTGACCAAAATCGAACCCTTCAGTCTGCAGGCCGACACTCTATTCTTTGAGCAATACTGACTTGGGCGATTTTAGATTATTTATGGGTGTTATCTACAAAATAAAAATGTACTTGTTTTGAAATGGTCTCACTGAAAATAGTGAATCAAGCTGGGTACATCATGTAAAAATAAATTTGGCTTCATTTTGAACTAGTTCTCTAAGTATTGTAAGCATTTTTTAAAGGCTGACTCCATTTTGTTGTTATAGTTAAATTTGGGCAAAATGTGTAGTAGTCAACAAACCAACATGATTATTTTCACTTTCTGATTCAAGTCCCTGAAGGCCATTCTCTTTTCCCCCCACAAATAGAGCCTGTCATTTCAACATCAGATATTCTGTCTTGGATTAAACAAGAGGAAGAGCCCCAGGTTGGGCCCCCACAGGAGTCCAAGCAGAGTGACATATACAAGGGTACCTATGCTGGTGAGTAATGCATCGAAGAGACCTTCATGCCCAAGTCCAGCTTTGCCAGGACTGACTGAAGACAAAGCAGTGAAATGGGTTGTGGAGGCAAGGAGGTGAGAGAAGAATGGGAAAAGGGGGGAAAAAAGACGTACTCAAGTAAGTTAGAAATGAAACAAATCAAATTAAGATACATTTAAAGCAAGAAAACACACTCTTTTTAAAAAAAAAATATTTTTATTGATTTCAGAGAGGAAAGGAGAGGTAGAGAGTGATAGAAACATCAGTGATAAGAGAGAATCATTGATTGGCTGCCTTCTGCACACCCTACACTGGGGATTGAGCTCACTTCCCTGGGCCCCAACCAGGACTCAAACCATGGCCTCCTGTTTGATAGGTCAATGCTCAACCACTGAGCCACACCAGCCGGGCAAGAAAACACACTCTTAAGTGTAAAGACAAATTAGAATTGTCAGAGGAAGAAAATCAGTGCATACAGATGGACCAAAAATATGAGGATGGAGAAAAACAGAAGAACATTTAAAGATCATGGAGAAAGAATAGAACAAAAAGGGGGGAGGGGAGCAGGACAAGCAGTGGAGACAAAAATATTGGGGAAGCACAAATGGGACTATGGATAAAGAGCTGGCCCTCAGGAGAGATGATGAAGGGAAACAAAACAAATCGTCTTCCTTTTAAGGTAGGTAGCACCATCTTTATTTTGCTATCTGAATTACAGAAGAGAATCTCAAGATCAGAAGGTACCTGATTGTTTACATAACTTAATGCAACCTGATTTTTAATAGCCTCTATGCTCTATGTTCTTTCAGAATCTAGGAAATAAGACAGTTTCTGTTCTTCAAGATATTTATATTGGGGACACACATCAATACTAGGCCTGCCTGTTGTTAAGTGTCAGGGGTGAGTGGGATGGGTAACTTGTATACAAGAAATGAGAAGTTTGAAGAATATGCATTGGTTTTAGTTTACATTTTTAGAGAAGGCCTAAAGAAGGAGGTGAAGCCAGAACTGGGCCCTGGATGGTTGGTGTGAAGTGCTGGGTATAATTGGAAGAGGATGGATGCATTCTACAAAAGGAAGGACAGAGTAAGCAGAGATGTGAAGCAGAAATGTGTACTTCATTTTCAGGGACAGTAAAGAGAGAGCTAGCAATCGTGAAGGATTTATCTGGCAGAATACAGAGGAATGGGAGTAAATTAATACTCCTAATATGAGTTTAGGCCTGTCACAATAGGCAACAGAGACTCTTGCAAAGTTTGTGAGCAGAGGAGGAACATAATGAAAGTAATGCTGGGAAGATTGATACCAAGGTTGTTCCTTTCCAAACAGGGAGCATTGAAGATGTTCAGTAGTAAATTCTCTGATGATTTGCCACCGACATCATGGATGGCTTGATGATTATCTCAGCCCTACACTGAGCTTCTTATCGGAGCCAGCTGAGAACTCAGAGCAGCCTGTGAGAGCGGGGGAGGCACACTCAGTTGCTGTGAGACTTTTGATGGGTATGACTCTGAGTCCTTTCTTTCAGATGAACAGCTTGTCATCAAAGCCGAAGGCCTTGCCAGAGCCCCCTTGTGCCCCGAGGTTCCAGTCACCTTCTCTTCTCCACCACCAGCAGCAGCAAAGGACACTTTTTCAGATGTGGCTTTCAAAGGCCAGCAACCTGCATCCATGACACCTTTTGTACATCCAGCCACTGACCTGGCAGAAGCCTCTGAGGGACAAGTGACGTTCACACAGTTGGGTAGCTATCCCCTGCCGCCCCCTGCTGGAGAGCAGATGTTCTCATGCCACCACTGTGGCAAGAGCCTCAGCCAAGACATGTTGCTGACCCACCAGTGTAGCCACACTGGTGAGCACCCCTTATCCTGTGCCCAGTGTCCCAAGCACTTTTCTCAGCAAGCCGAGCTTGGCAGCAACCCCCAGACCCATGCCAGTGAGACGCCCCCCACCTGCCCGCACTGCGCCAGGACTTTCACTCACCCGTCAAGACTCACCTATCACCTCCGGGTCCATAGCAGCACTGAGCGCCCTTTCCCCTGTCCTGATTGCCCCAAGCGCTTTGCAGACCAGACCCGCCTCACCAACCACCGGCGAGCTCATGCCAGCGAGAGGCCCTTCCGCTGCACACAGTGTGGCCGGAGCTTTAGCCTAAAAATCAGCCTCCTGCTCCACCAGCGCGGGCATGCGCAGGAGCGGCCTTTCTCCTGCCCCCAGTGTGGCATTGACTTCAATGGCCACTCAGCCTTGATCCGCCACCAGATGATCCACACAGGCGAGCGTCCTTACCCGTGCACTGACTGCAGTAAGAGCTTTATGCGCAAGGAGCACCTGCTGAACCACCGGCGGCTGCACACGGGCGAGCGGCCCTTCAGCTGCACGCAATGCGGCAAGAGCTTCATCCGCAAGCACCACCTCATGAAGCACCAGCGCATCCACACGGGCGAGCGGCCCTACCCCTGTGCCTATTGCGGCAGGAGCTTCCGCTACAAACAGACGCTTAAGGACCACTTACGTTCAGGCCACAACGGAGGCTGTGGGGGTGAGAGTGACCCATCTGGACAGCCGCCTGACCCCCCAGGTCCTCTCCTAACGGGGCTCGAAACTTCTGGCCTAGGCGTTAACACTGAAGGTCTAGAGGCCAATCAGTGGTATGGGGAGGGTAGTGGAGGGGGAGTTTTGTGAACCTCCCTCCCGGTTATCCATGCTCACCCAGGACAAGAGAAAGGGGCACGAGCCCCTCCACTCCTGAAATAATCACTATTGATTGGTATGTTGATGCATTTGGGGTCCTATACACTTGACTAGAGACATGCTTGAGTTTGGGAACTTCACAGCATTACAAGTATACTACTTTTTTTAACATATTTTTTTATTTCAGGGAGGAAGGGAGAGAGATAGAAACTTCAGTGATGAGAGAGAATCATTGATTGGCTGCCTCCTGCATGGCTCTCACTGGGGATGGAACCCGCAACCCAGGCATGTGCCCTGACCAGGAATTGAACCGTGAGCTCCTGGTTCATAGGTCGATACTCAGCTATTGAGCCACCCTGGCTTGGCCAAGAATAACACATTTTGAAACACAGAAGAGCCCAGCATCCCCATCTTTTCAAAAAATGAGACCTAAGCAGAAATTGCAGAGAGATAGGAAAACATGATTTGGCCTTTGGTAATTCATCACAAGGTAATAGATTGAGGATGATTGCAGCTCTGGGTAGAGACAGTTACATGGGAAGAACCTCCAGAGCTTGAAGCCCATCTGAGGCAGAGCCTTTCATTAGTCCCCTGATGATAAGACAGTTGTTAGAAGAAAGTACTCCAGCCTCAGTCCATATTCCTGCTCCTTCCAATGCTAGCTAAAGTCCACTCGTGCTGATGGACTGTCTCTTCCCAAATGATAGTGCAATACGGCCTTCCTAGACTAATTCTTTTTAAGTGCATTTTGTTACATATTGGGTGAGCAAGAAATCTGACTTTAAAAGCTTCTTGAGAACAGTGCTTAACTTTCACCCACTTGATTTGCAGCATTAAGCCTCTTACTGGCCAGAAACCTCTACCGAGGTCCTGGTTTAAAAAGTTTGGAACAGTGTTCTCAGCCCCAGCTGTAAAAGCTAGAAATCTCAGAGAAATGATGACAGCCTAACCTTTATGCCTGAACCATGTTTCTTAGAGGTACTTACTTCCAGTTCTTGTTATCTATAAGCCAATAAGATGGCTTTTCAATTTCTAGTGTCTGATATTCTTGACAGTTCTCAGCAAAAAAAATCACAGCACTTCCAGAAGCATTGTGGAGTTTCAGAAAAGCTGGGTGCACTGGCACACCCAGCTTTTGTCTCAGCAGTGAGGTGCTGGTGTGATAATGCAACTTTCTTGAGCCGTTAGAAAATATTCACCCATCTGGACATTCCCAAGTTGGCAGTGGACAGATTGAGGGACTTCATAGATCACTGAGAGCTAAGCACCTGATGCAGACAGGGATAGCCTCTTCCTGCTGGTTTTGCTTTTAGGGACCTTGGCTACCACAGGTCCTTTTGTCGGGGTCATTCATTCCCCTGGGAGCATCTGAGCCTTGTGCTGCTCCTAAGTGGCTTTGCAATTGTGCGTAAGTCCCTTCTTTTCCTTTACAGATCTCATATTTTCATCTGTGAAGTGAGGCTGGTGAAAGAGAAAAAGTGAGCTTCTAAGAAAAATTTTTTTTTAGATCTTGTGATACATTGCTGCTTCTGCCAAAATCCTCTCTCTGTCTCTGGCTTCTATCCAGGCAAAGCCAAATAAGAAGCAAAATCAAAGCAGAGACATTCCTGCTGAAACTTGACTGAAATCAATTTGATTTGTTATTTTACTCCTGCTTGGAGCCTGAGGTGGAAGGCAGAGAATACAGAAACCCTTAAGTCTTAGGCAGAAAAGCTGTTTATATCCGCACTCTTTTGTTTCCCCTGATCTTCCTGAGCTGCCTGGAAACAAGGTCTGCAAGTAATTAGGACACTTTATTGATGAAATAGTAAGGGAAGGACTCATTTTTTCCTTAGCACCTAGCACAGCCTTTACCCTGCCTGGTTGTGCATAACCACACCAGGAAAAAGCGTCTCTACCCAGCCAGCTTTGCCTCTAGGAAGGCTCTGTCCGAACATGCTGCTCTTCAGATACTCACAGTGATAGCATCTACTCTGTGATAGTCACAGTGCCAGGAATCATATGAAGTGATGAAGAAACCCAGGGGTATAGAACAAACCAGGACATGAGGAACAGAATGCTGGGATCTAGACTCGTACTCTGAGAAAATTGGGGGGTTCTGGGAATTCTAGTTTCAAGGTGACCCACTAGGAACATGAGTGTGAGGTCCAGCTCTGGTTTCCACCTGATCTCAAAGATAAGGGAGAAGAATTAAAAGTATTACCTTTAGGTGGTATGTTCCCTTTTCTGAACAGATTTAAGCATTTAACCACAGGATGCTGGAGAAGGAATTCTAGGTATGATGTTGGACTAGGTAATAATGGAAAATTCTTTTTTACTCAATGATTTACTGATGACGTGGAGCTTACTAACAAAAGAGACCTGTGGGTTAAAATGCTGCAGAAAGATGGAGGTAGGGGTTTTCCTAATCTTTGGCCCTGGTACACACTAGATGTTCAACTATGGTGCATTCTGGTCTCCTCTCCCTCCACCAGGTAGAACTCCAGGCCATCTCCAAATTGGAGAATTTGTGTAAAATTCAAGAATGGGTAAGTAAAATGGATCAGTGGAAAAGATTTCAGTGTATGGAGAAGCTTGGTCCAGCCAGGGCTTCTGAGTGAAACCAGGCATTTAACTCAGCAGTTAAAGAAGTACCTGCGGATTGGGTGTCATGAGCAGATTTGATAGGAAAGCCAGAAACATGCTCATTAGGCTGCCCTCTGGACTAAGAGATTTGTACTATCACATAGTACAAATCCACCGGAGTGGATCCAGGTGTTGACTGTAACCAGATTCACTCTGCTTACTAGGTTTTTTCATTGTCACCATAAGACGAACCTATGGTTCAGCCACAGATGTGGAAATAAAGGGAAGTTTATCCAGAAAGTGAAAGCTGATGACTGCTCCTTTCTCCTGGATATTCGATGCTGGCACCATAGCGGGGCTCTTGCTAGAGCAGTGTTTTATATAACTTCCCTCATCAGGAACAGTCCACAGAGGTCCCACTGAAGGGCTGCTGGGCTGCTCTTTGGAGCATTTTTGAGAGATTGAGTATCCCTGCCTATCTCAATCAGGACCAGACCCTATGCCCTACTGGGGCATAACATATGCTCACTGTCTGTCTGCAGAAGCCTTGTTGGTATAAAGGACCCACATTCCTTTATCTGTTCATTCTAAATGATATGGAGAACCCAAATTTTTTTTTCTAATGATGCCCCTGGTCAGAATCGAACCCACAACCTTTCAGTTCACGGGCCAACATTCTAACCACTGAGAAAACTGGCTAAGGCAGAACCCAAATTTCTGCTTGGATTTCTCTTGAGGAAGGGCAGGAAAGCACCCCATCCCTTCCTCAACAGCTAGCGCCCAAGGGCTGCTCAGTAGCAATGAATAAAAGCAAGTCTTTCCACAAGGCTCTCATAGACCAGGGACTCAGATACATGTTTTATCAGTGTGCTTGATATCTTTGATCCTGTTCCCTTCACTCTACAAAGCAAACAGCATTGTACACGGAGGACATTCTTTGACTAGGGAAGTGTCAAGCTCTTACAAGCAAAAGGTAGTCAAGTTAGGTCAGGTCGGGGAAGGGAGAGAGTGGGAGCGGGCAGTGTGCAAGGCCTTAATTTGAGGCCACATCACGTGGGTTAGTACAGCTTCATGGACTAGAGCATGGACTCAGACCTAGATTCAAGTCCTGGTATCAGCAAAAGTAACATACTGAACATGCATTATTTAACCATCATGGGCCTAGTTCCCTTATCTGTAAAATAGGGAGAAGGATACCTCTGTCTCTGAGGTGTTTGGTTAGGGGATACCTATGAAAATGCTGAGCACGGAGCCTGACATGTAGAAGGTGTCAGAATGGCAGCCATCAAGAGGTGTGCAGGACCAACCAGAGAGGGCACAAAGCCAGCTGAGCCTGAAGTGGTGTCAAGAACCAAGGCTGCTCTACGGAATCACGGGATTTTTTTTAATTTTTTTTTTAAGTACATGGTTCTTAATGTCTCATCTTTTTGCTTCCATGCAGCCTGTTCTGTTACTCCATCTTTTCTGTACTTCTGGCTCCCACAAGTTCCTGTGTGCCATAATACCATGTGGCTCTCTGGTTCCCTTGGTTTTTCTTAGTTCAGATTCTAAGGTGTGGGGTCTGGCCCTGTCCTTTCTATATCAGGCCACAGGAGTTTACAGCCAACCCTTGGATTGGCTGCCCGTTGGTTACGTGCTCATCTTGGTTCAGTCAGCTGTAGTCAGGAGGGACGATCTTGTGGTCATTGTATCAGGATCTGTGACTTGGGAATGGGCAAACAGTGGCACAGTATGGCATGTCCAGTACTACCAGGAGAGGAGAGCATCCGCTTTACCTGCATGAGGGTCTCTTAAAAGACTTCTACTTCATGAGCACTATCAGAGACTAGAGCTTGTTATTGTCTCTCATAAAGGACCCGAGAGATGCTGTTTAAATAACTTGCAAAAGGAGTAATTTGTCACTTTGTAGGGTTGTAGTCCTCCCTTTCTGGTCCTGCTCCAATTTTTTTTTAAAGTGTGTGTAACTCTGACCATATATATATATATATAATTAACAATGGTTGTTCTAGGTGTGTGTAAACACACACACACATATACAATGACTTTCGTCAACTTGGCCAAATTGCCTCTTCAAAACAAAAAATTATTTCAGCCCTGGCCGGTTTGGCTTGGTGGATGGAGCATCAGCCTGGGGACTGAGGGGTCCCAGGTTCGATTCCGGTCGAGGGCATGTACCTTGGTTTTGGGCACATTCCCAGTGGGGGGTGTGCAGGAGGCAGCTGATCAGTGTTTCTCTCTCGTCGATATTTCCAACTCTCTATCCCTTTCCCTTCCTCTCTGTAAAAAAATCAATAAAATATATTAAAAAAAATTATTTCAGTCCTAAGACCATCCACTAAATGCAGAAAGGTACAGTCTAATCAAGGAAGCCGAAGAGCAGTGTGCTGCAATGCTCTGAAAATTGCCAGGTGACATTTCAAATAAAAGAGTTGATAAAACCTCAGTGGGCAACATGGCTTTGTTTCTGTTTATTAGCAAAGCCAGTATTTGCTGTGAAATCTTGAAACTGGTCTAAAAATTCAGCCACCCAAGAATGGAGGCCACATGCTGTTAGGGATGTGGCTACTCCATGAATAATTGTACAGTGGGAAGACCACCTGAGCAGGGGTTAAAAAAGACCACCTGAGCAGGGATTCTGGTCTTAAGATTCTCTACCTCCTGGTATGGAGCAAGCCACTTAATTTGTGGAGATCTCATTTTCTTAATTCTAATGTGCACATTGAACAAAATGGTAATGTAAGGTCACATCCACCTCTAAAATCATAGACTTCAAGATTTCACTTCCTGGTCCTTTCCTTATCTGGTTTCTCTCCAGCTTCTGCCATACTAAGTGATTGCTTCCACCCAACAGAATAAGCACCTTGATGAGTTAGGCATCATTACCGAACAGCCTTATTCTACTAGTATCTTTATTATAATTACTCCAAAGCCACACAAACTGACAAGATGTTAGCAAAACTGTAAACTTTTGTTTTAAATACACAGTATGCAGTTGATTGCATTTTTTAAGGCTAGGAAAACACACCAAATTAAGAATGCTTTTTCTAGGGTGTTGGGGTTATTCAGTGGTTATTTTCCCCTGTAAATTCTGTGTAATGTAAAATATCTTGTGTATAGCATTCAGAGAGGAAGGAAGAGGGAGAGACAGAAATATCAATGATGAGAGAGAATCATTTATTGGCTGCCTCCTGCATGCACACCCTCTACTGGGGATTGAGCTCACAACCAGAACATGTGCCCTTGACTGAATCGAATCCGGGACCCTTCAGTCCGCACGCTGATGCTCTACCCACTGAGTAAAACCAGCTAGGGAGTGTATAACATTCTTAATGCTTTTATAAGAACATAGATTATTTTAGTGGGGATGGTCCTGGAAATGAAGTCAGGAGGCCAGAGTTTTAATCTTGCTTTGATTTGTCATGTGTAGTATGAGAATAATGCACATTTTACTAACTTTACATTGGTGTTGTGAGGCTCAAATGAGGGGTGGTCTTAAAAAGTGCTTTAAAACATATTAAAGGCCTGAGAAGCAAGTGTTGCTACAGTAGATGCAGAAGAATTACTTGCTGACCAGGTAAACAGTCTCTGGATGTCGGTGCTCCTCATTCAGGATTGGACAGTGGTTGCTTCTTCACTTCCAGTCTGCCTGTGCTGGCTGGTGGGGAGAAGCTGCCTGAGGTTGCCATTTGGGAAGCAGTGGGGAAAGGGAAGTACGTGTGGGCAGAGATTGAAAACAAAGTGGGATGGAGAAAATACCAGGTTGACCTATATCCCATAATGTGTTGACTTTTACCAGCAACTTATGCAAGATCACCAGTTGTACATATACGAGGAATTGTAACAAATCAGGGAGGCAGGCATGTCACTGGAGAGATTGGGTTAAACAAGCAGAATTCACAATCAGGGATGTACCCAAAGCTGTGCACATCAAGCCAGTTCTTGGCTTTGAATTTATAGTTAGTAAAAATTATACAAGAAAACGGTATCGACAAGCTAAGCTCATGAGTAAGCAGGATAAAAACAATGCGCAAGAATAATGAAATCATAGTTTATTTTTAACCAGTAAGTGATCATTTAGAATGCCCCTCAGGGTGATCTTGTGGGGCTGAGTCAAGGACCTGAGGAATAGCAAGAAGACTGTTATGCTGGTTCTTGGCTGAACATTATACTAACCTGGGGAGCTTAAAATATGTATGCCAGGGCCCGCCCAGGCATGATTTCATTTGTCTGAGATGAGGCCTGGGTGTTTATTTTTTTTAAAGTTCCCCCAAGTGATTCTAATGTGCCTGTGAGTTTAGAAGATCGTGGAATCAAAACGTGAATTATTAGACTGGAAATGATCAGTTAGCCTGCTTTACTTGAGCAGGGAGCTGTGCACTGGAGATTAATAAAGGGTCTTTGGATCCACAGTGGGGAAGTCATAATTTGATTCTAGAGGCAGGGCTCAGAAGGAAATAAGGCAATGGGAATGGTTGTTGAGAAAGTCCTGGCAGATCTCAGTAGTTAGGTCAGCAGCTCTAGAGGCTGTGGGAGAAGCAGCATTCACTTGGGCTATGCCCACTGTAGGCACTGTCCAGAGAGTGGGTACATCGAACACTGGCAGCATACCGGATGAGCACAGATGGTCCCCGGCCTGCACCTTTCTAACCTCTATAGCGGTGAGGCCAGCACCTCCTTTCCAGAGCAGTTTGCTGAAGAACAAAAAGGGACCTTGGTGACATCATTACCAGCTTGGACTTAACAATAATACATGGTTTTAATACGTTATTTGTTGCTTTTAGAAAAAAACAACAGTATTGTTCTGCATGAACATTAGGTTTTATTTGGAAATATATTTGACTATTTTTAGAAAGCAAATCCACACTTAAAAGTTGAAGGGTTGCCCACTGAGAAGATTCAAGAAAACATACTGCAGTTATTTCCAACATAAACCATGTCTTCTGCAGAAAGGGTTTTTAGCTGTAGGTGCTGGTTGCATTAGAACTGTTGAGTAGGGAACTCAGTCACCCAAGTGATTACACATTTATTAAAATGAGAAAAGTACCACAGAGCTATTAAGAACTGAGGAGAAGTCAATGAACTTCACTGTCTACTGTGCCAAGACTTGTAAGGAAGATGATGAAATGCCTCTTTGAAGTAGGCTGAGAATAAACTGAAGAGGGAAAAGCTCATATTTTCCCCGAACTTTACATAGGTATAAAGCAGAAATGTTCAGAAGTTAGAAAGAGAGGGAGTGAAAATGTGTGTGTATTTGGCACTTAAGTTTGAATTAAATGGTGGCAAAAGGTGGATCTAAAAAAGGCAAGGATGTTGAAAACTCATTAGCAAGAGCAATTGATCTTAAAACTGTATGATAAAAATATTTGACCGTGATCCCCACATTAACACTTGGTGTCTCTTCTGAGTCTTGGAGCTTTACCACCTGGCCCCCAGTGCCCTTCCCCTCCACAAAGCCTGCCTCTGATTTGTAGTCACACTTAGGATGTCAGTAACTTTGAAACCTAAGGAGTTACCCTTCCTTGGAGGTTGGCATAAGGGACAGTGTCCTAGAGTGAAGACAGGTGTTGTAATCACGGACGTGCCAATGGGCCAAGGAAGCTTGAAGACCTCCGGCTGCCATTTTCTTTTCTCTGCCCCATTGATTACATTGTAGTCCTTAAGCCAACTTGTGAAATTAGGCACGGGAGACACTAAGATAGAAGTGCAAATCTGTCACCCTCTTCATTCAGCTGAGGGTAAATCTAGAGGTTTTCTTCAAATAAAGCTTGTATATAGTTGTTGAAGGACTTGAAGTGCACAGGGAATGGTAGAGTTCTCCAGAGAAACAGAACCAAAAGGCTATAAAGAGATCTAAGAGATTTAATATATGAATTAGTTCCTGCAGTTATGGAGGCCAAGAAGTCCCTCAACCTGACATCTACAAGCTGGAGACCCAGGAGAGCCGGTGGGATAATTTATTCTGAGTCCAAAGGTTCAAGGACCAGGAGCACTGCTGTCCAAGGCAGGAAGGATCCATGTTCCAGCTCAAGGAAAGCGAGTTAGCCTTCCTCTGCCTTTTTGTTCTATCCAGGCCCTCAGTGGATGGACAATGTCCATCCACATTGGTGAGGGTGATTTTTGCTCAGACTACTGATTCAAATGCAATGTTTTCTGGAAACACTCTCACTGACACACCCAGAAATGTTTTATCAGCTATCTGGGCATTCGTTGGCCCACTCAAGTTGATATGTAAAATGAACCCTCATGACACATACATGTTCTGGTATTTATGAATTCCCTCTCCTTTGGCCTCCCCTACATCCTGTAGTTCAGCATCAAACGCCCTGTCCAGAGCAGTAGCTATAGAATTCCTAGGTAAGGAGATGAAAAGCAGTCAGTTCCCACCTGAGAGTGAAAGGCCAGCCTGGGTCCTTCCCTTTCGAGAAATGTTTATTAACAGTGATATTTGAATCTTTAATCCACTTTATCCCGTTGCTCATTCTGCTCCTCCATAAGTTAGCTAGCTGCCTCCTAACTGACCCAGTAATTTATACAAATAAGCCTAATGACAGACACCTCTTCCAGCTCAGGACCTCTCCTGCCCTCGCTTCTCTCTGCCCACGGGTCACTGAGCATCCAGGAGAGGGCCCACGGCCTGTGCTGCTACAACAGCCCCCTCCTCATGTCTCCCTGGTCTGCTTTCTGGGAAGCACCCCTAATCCCATCATTCACTACCTCCTGCTAGATCCACTTCCGGTTTTTGTGGTCTGCAGTTGCTAGATGGAGTGGTTGTAAACCAATGCTAGTACAATGAAGCCTGTGCATTTGCTGCCGGGGTTCTTGTCCCAGCACCAAGAAGGGTTCAGGAATCTGGAGAAGGCTGTGCGTAGATGACATAGGAATCCAGAAACTAATAAAGAGTCCAGAGACGAGATATAATTTTGAAAGGCATTGGGGGTCAGAGGAGCTTCAGCTAAAGGAACTGAAGACTCCCTCCTTGTCTAGGACCCTTGCTTTTATTAACACAATTTGTCCTAAGGCAAGGTGGAGATAATACACTTCAAAGGGTAAGGTTTCAAAGGGTGCAGAAGCATTGTCAGTTTGGGGGAATTAGCCTACAGCTGTTCAGGTGTTTGGTCAGTAGGAGGCAATAACATGTAGATTAAGATGCCCTTTAACTGTCTGGCAGCCACAATCAGTTTACCATTCATGTTTGGGGAAATGCCTTTAGCCATTCCTAATATGTGACTACATGTGTGACTCAACCCTGTTGAGTCCCCAAGTTTCATCAACCTTTTGATGAAACTCTTGAAATTATGACATGCTGGAATTGGTTCGAGCATCTTGCCCTTTTTGATTTTTTAAATTTAACAAGAATGTATGTTTTGCCCTAACCGGTTTGGCTCAGTGGATAGAGCGTCGGCCTGCGGACTGAAGGGTCCCAGGTTCGATTCCGGCCAAGGGCATGTACCTTGGTTGTGGACACATCCCCCGTAGGAGGTGTGCAGGAGGCAGTTGATCAATGTTTCTCTCTCATCGATGTTTCTTACTCTCTATCCCTCTCCTTTCCTCTCTGTGAAAAATCAATAAAATATATTAAACAAAAAAAAAAGGAATGTATGTTTTAAGATTCTTAAATTCAATGGAAAGGGCAGAGTTCTATCATGTCCCTTCAAATTGCTGCCAGGTATTAAAGGAATCGTTTGCAGTAAGTTTCTTTTTGAGCCAACAGTTCTTAGAGTCCCAATTTCAATGTCCAACAGTTTCTTTTCTTTTTTTTTTCCCCAACAGTTTCTTATGTATACATGTCAGCAATGATACTTCAGTTCTGGATGGTGGACAAATGGTGGCAATGCAGGTCCGACCCTCTCTGGTTTGGTCCTGGGCAACCTGCAGCGATGCACAGCTGCTGACTGCTAGCATGGCAAGGCGTCTTCACCATCTTCATTTCTGGACTGTTTCTCTTCTGTTGTTCTCATGGGGCCACTGCTATTCTGTGGCTGGAGAAGTCTGGTCACTTCCTCTCTGGAATCCTTGTTGCAGGAATCCACATGGGCTTGGAGGAGTTTTCTGAAAATATACAAACATATTCTTGACCAAAGGTTAATAAAGGAATCATTTTTTAAAAAAATATATTTTATTGATTTTTTTACAGAGAGGAAGGGAGAGAGATAGAGAGTCAGAAACATCGATGAGAGAGAAACATCGATCAGCTGCCTTCTGCACATCTCCCACTGGGGATATGCCCGCAACCCAAGTACATGCCCTTGACCAGAATCGAACCTGGGACCCTTCAGTCCGCAGGCCGACGCTCTATCCACTAAGCCAAACCGGTTTCTGCAAAAGGAATCATTTTTATAAATTAGACTTGGGATCTTTTTCATTTTTTTGCCCAAATGATTTTCCTTTGGCTTATTTTGACACCATGTGTGTTTTTATGGATGTCTTGCTATTAGCATTACAAATTAAAACTAATTTTCAAGTAAAAATTTTTTTGATGTAATTAAGGCTTTTACTTACAGGCATTATTCCACTATCCCCCCTTCTTTGATTTAAATATTAGGAGGCTTTTAGAGATTTTACAATGCAGTCTTGATAACTTTTAATTTCAATTTCTTGTATAGAAATATGACTGCTTTGGATTTATTGCATGTTAAGCAATTTTTATATAAGATGAACCATCAATAAAAATATAAGTATTAACTATAGTTAATACTTCAGGAACAGTTTCCTATCTAGTACAATTAAATTTCTTGACTATTTCAATTAGCCAATTTAAAGTAATCTGAATAACATTTATCTTTATTATTTTTTTAACTTTACTTGTCCTAGGACCTAGGTTATAGGCAATAAATGATATTAACTAAATTTCTGTAATCAGTCTTTGAGTAATTTTACACTAGCTATATTAAGAGGTGCAAAAACAACTTATTTACCTTTTCACATTAGACCTAGTAAAATTAATTGCAGTTCTTAAGATGTTTGAAGGAAGCCTCTTTATATACTTCTAACATAACTTTCAGTCCAGCTTACAAAATTTCAACTAATAAGTATTTTTGCCTTTCTCTTTACAACTAGCAACCTACAGGGTCATTTCCTGGATGTTAACTGATAGTGCAGCAAGGCCATGTATTTCAAGTCCTTATTCATTCATGGTGACTCTATTTATTTTCAGATTTGGTATTTTAATAATAATATTTAGATTATCCTATAAACATTAGGGAAGAGATTTCAAAATTTTAAATTTCTCTTTTTATTAAATTTAGAATAATATTTTTAAACAGCATTCCCTTTCAGCTTATTTGCATATACAGAGGGATCATGGGAAGCCTTCAGTAACTTTTTTAGACTTTACTAGGATTCAATTGTTTACAAAGATATTGGCTTCTCATATAACTTAAATTATAGGAAACTTTGATTACATTTTTTAAAGTTAATTTAATAAGTAATTTAAGTAGGTATTTTTATTGAAAAAGCAAAGTTAGTAAATTTAGTGAACTTTTACGTCTGATTCACAAGGCGCAAATGCCGCCCACCTCCAGCCTAATTTAAAATGCAGGTGGCAAGGAGCTTTTGTCTTTTAAATTACATCTTAAAATTCCACTGCTGTATTTTCAGATATTAAACAAAACTTGTTTAGCCCTTCTTAGAGGCCAAACCTTTTATAACATTTAAGATATAAGTAAAATATATATGATTTAAAGATTATATACTTTTTATAGTAATCTTAAAATATCAATTACTAAATTTAGACTGGTTTTAGTATTAAAAATTTCAGTTGGGATCACAGAATGAATCCTCTTTTTTAATTAGACTAATGAGTAACATATTTTGAATTTCTAATTTTTCAGAGAAAACACAAGATTTTCTTAAAAATTAAATTTCCATACTTTAGACATTTAGTTACTACCACAACTATAATTTCTCCCAATTTATTCCAAAAGCTTTTAGATCTGGCAAGTCAAATATTTAACATTTCTTTATATTAATAACACCTTATATTCTTAAGAATAAACTTCAAAAATACAAGACACAATCAGTATATTCAATTCTGTCCTCTAGGTTTTTCATGAGGCAAATTTAGATTACTGAACAAGTTTTATCATTTGATTTGGTAAACTTTACTTTTTAGTTTCTAGCAGCTCTGGAAAACCACATTTGAGCCTTGCAAAGCAGGTTTTGGCCTACCTGGTCTTTTCAGATGTAAATTGACCGCATTCTTTTTTTTAAGATTTTGCTACAGGCAGGAAGCGACACTAGCCCCTTCCTCTATTAGAAAGGCGTAGCTGGCTTTTTTAATTAACAAAGGGCTACTTAGATTTTTTAATTATCTATTTTTCACAGAAATCCCAGACGCATTTCTAAATTTTGTAAAACTTTTCAATTACGAGAAGACTTTAAATTAGAATACTTGGGGACGGGGCATCCATATTGGATTGCCATGTGCTCCCTTCTTCTCTTCCCCCACATCCTGCTTTGGGGGAAGTTTCAGCAAATGACTCAGATGGTGTATTTTTTCCCAAAGTCATGCTTAATAGAAAAAGACATATTTTAAATTTTTTCCTATTTCGCTTTCCAAAATAGTAGCTATCACCAAAGGTTATCTTAGCCAAAATTTGGTTATCATAAGATGTTCTCTGGTCATTTTTAAACAAAACATTAAGTAATCTCATTGTGGGAGAGCTTATAGCTCTGCCCTCTCCTGCCACCTTTGAATTTCTCTGCACCAGAGGTGGATTCGGCAGCGGAGTTTCATTTCTTACTACAGATTTTAGATTCCAAATACGAATTAAGATTTTAATTTGAACAAGAAACCACATTAAAGATGACCAGGGCACTCTTGAGTACCTTTTAATATTCTAATTTCTTTATAATTTTACCTTCTTATCAAATTTTTCCCCATAATAATCTGACTTAAACACAAAGTATCACCCATGCACTTGCGGATCCGCGGGCTTCCGAAGCTACTGTGTGCTACGCCCTGTTCTCATCTCATTTGATTCTACAGTTGGTGAGTTGGCATTAGTTTTTCATGTATTTATATACAGTGGGGCCTTGACTTATGAGTTTAATTAGTTCCGTGATGGAGCTCGTAACTCAAATTACTCGTATGTCAAATCAAAAAGTGAACGAGTGAGACACGTGATGCTGGGCTGATGTTGTGGCGTTCACTGTGACGTTCGCTGCGCCAACTAGCGGTGGGGTATCTGAAGCTGGCTCGTAACCCGAATTTTAGCTCTCAACTCAAAGTAAAAACTCGGCGAGAGGCGGCTCGTATCTCGAAAAACTCGTTAGTCGGGACACTCGTAAGTCAAGGCCCCACTGTATGAAGAGACAAAGTGAAGCTCAGAAGTTAAATAACTTGTTAACAGTCAAAGCTAGTGATTGGTGATTTTGGAATTTAAACTCAGGTGTATCCAACCTCAAAGTCCAACCTCTGTCTAAGCAGCACCTGGCAATATTTGTGGAAGGAATTAATGAATTTTCTCCCTTCCCCCTATCTTCTCCGTTCGCCTACCCTGGCCTCGTCTTGGTTCCTCTTCTTCCTTGGCCTGAAGCATCAAAGTAACTTTGACCTGCATTTTTTTTTAATATATTTTTATTAAGATATTACATATGTGTCCTTATCCCCACGTTATCCCCTCCCCTCACCCCCCCTCATGCCCTCACCCCCCTGTTGTCTGTGTCCATTGGTTAGGCCTATATGCTTGCATATAAGTCCTTTGGTTGATCAAAGTAACTTTGACCTGCATTTAAAGATTTTGGAAGAGGCTGCTATTAAAACGCAGTGCACCTTTCCTGGTAGGAAGAGTTCAGCCCTCCTCTGACACATTAGCCCGATCACTTCTCCATCATCCATACCAGTGCAAAGGCCTGGAATTGGTCCAGGTAAATTTGGATTGGGAAGGAGAGTGGGGAGATGAAGCCTGCAAAGGAGAGAGGGAAGGGAGAAAGGCCAAAGGAAGAGTCTGGAGACACAATTATTCTTGCAAAATTCCCCAAAGGGTCATTCACCGTGTCCCTTGGGATGCCCAGTCCATCTGCAGAATTAGCAGAAATCAGTGCCCTGCATTGTTTGGGACGTTAGCGCAGGCCACCCCAGACTGAAGGGCACTGGGGAGCATAGCCGCCCAGGGGCCGCTTTCGGGGGGCCGTGGCCCGTCAGTCCCGCAGGCCGGCAGGGACTCGGAAGCCATTGGCTGGCGCGCTGGCGGGGCGGGGCGCGGAGCGCCGCCAGAGGGGACTGTTTGCTCCTACGGGCTGTAGATGGAGCTGTCCGGCGCCGGCGAGGGGGAAGGCGCCTGCGGAACGTTCTTCTTCTCCCTGGCCGGCCCGAGCGGGGAACAGCACTCCCAGGATGCAGTTTGTGTCAACACGGCCTCAGCCTCAGCAGCTGGGCATTCAGGGCCTGGGGCTGGACAGCGGGAGCTGGAGCTGGGCCCAGGCTCTGCCCCCGGAGGAGGTCTGCCACCAGGATCCGGCGCTGCGCGGGGAAATGGCCGAGGGAATGCCGCCCATGCAGGTGGGTGCAGCCCCAGCCCAACGCCATGGCCGCGCCGCCTGGCCGTGGGGGCGGGGCTGCGAGCACCGGGGGGCCCGGGCGCGGAAGCGGGGCCCCGGGCGGGTCGGGCGCGGGCGGGCTCCGGTGGCGGGCGGGCCCCGAGGCAGGCCCGGCCCCGATCCCGGTACCCTGGCCGGCCGGGGCCGCGCCGCAGAGCTGCAGGCCCCCGAGGCCGCGTGCCGCCGGGCCCAGTGCCGGCGCCGGGAGGAGGCTCCGCGGGGCCCAAGGGCCCGGAGCGCGTGGTCCGGGGACCCGCACCCGGCCCGGCTCCCCTCTGCGGGGGCCGGAGGGTCTGCTGGTAGCGCCTGGGCCGCCTCCGCAGGGTTACGCTGTAGCCACCGGGACGAAAAGCTGTTTTAAACCTATGACCGTCTTCCACCAAGTGTAACGAGTCATTCACTTTTCCCTGCACCGGGCGTGACGGGGCCATGGAGAGGTGACTTTGCCTTCCCTCCTGCGGTTGGCAAACTTGGCTGCATATTCTAATCACCTGAGCAACTCTCAGACTCCTGCCGCCCAGGCCTCATCCCAGACCAGTTAAATCGCGTCCGTGGGGTGGCGAGCAGGCGCCCTTCTTTTCCGAAAGCCCCGCGGGGACCTCAGCAGGCGGGCGAGGCTGGGGGCCAGTGCGCCGGGCTTGTGTGCACGGGCCAGAGGCCCGCGGGAGAGCCTGGGAGCAGGCCTGGGGCGCCCAGAGCCCCCCAGCTGATGGCCTGGTTCTCTCAGCGGCTCTGACCGGTCAGCCGGGTGCTGTGTCTGATCATTCTTCAGTTTTAGGTCTCCAAACCGCGGAAAAGTTAGCTGGGCCTGGTGACTTCCCCGACTTCCACGGTTAGCCCTTGTTGCCTTCTGTGGGCCAGGCAGGAAGGAAGCCTAAATGAGCCCGTGTGCAGAGCTCGGATGGAAATACCACTGTCTCTTAGCCGGGTCTGGGGCCCAGAGGCCTGGTCCCCTTCCTCCTGTGCCAGTGATTTCCCGGAAGCTGTGGGGTGTTCCTCTGTGGCCGTCACAGCTGCTCCAAGCTAGAGAGGGCAGTTGGCATGCCTGCCCCAGGCCTGCCCAGGTCACCTCTAAGCAACAGGTCTCCACTGTGCCCAGCCTGAGGCCACTTCAGCAGCAGCAGCAGCAGCAAGAACAGAAGATGACACCTCTTCCTGTCCCTGGTGGCAAGGAGAGGCCGCTATTAGACCCGCTGTTGCCCAGTAACTGCTGGGTGCTGGTCCGGTGTGGGGCCAGTTCCCAGGTCCCCTGTGAATGGTCACCAACCTCACTTGGTCATAGGATCCATTCAGCTCTCAGCCTGCACCCATGGGGTACCCCTCCCCCGGAGGCAGGGAGGGGGCTGAGAGGTCTTCTCTTCCTCTTAGGGATGTCTCCTCCTCCCCTCCTCAGAGAGTGACATTTTTTTGGCAAACCTGTTCTCATTTTGGAAGGAATCTGAACCAGTAGTTATATATGGAAAAAAGGCTGCTCGTCTGCTCTCTCGCTTGGGCTGCTTGGTGTCCCCCCTGGTGCGACTCTGCTGGGACGGTGTCAGCACCACTGACCTGAACTGTGTTTCGTTACCTGCAGCCGCACCTAGAGTCGCTCGCTCCAGGTGGCGATGAAACCAGGTGCTGTAGAAGGACCGGCTGCCTGTCTTCAAAGCGGAGATCATCATAGTGGCCCTAACCTGCTTAGAGTTTGCTGGGAAGGTTAGAGTCAGGTGACTTACAGCAGTGGTTCTCAACCTTGGCTGCACATTAGAATCACCTGGGAAGCTTTTTAAAATCCCGATTTCTGGGCCTCATCCTCCGGAAATTCGGTTTCTTTGTTATGGGGTGGGGCCACAACATTAGTAACAAAGAAACAGAATTTCCGGAGGATGAGGCCCAGAAATTGGGATTTTAAAAAGATTCCCAGGTGATTCTAATGTGCAGCCAAGGTTGAGAACCACTGACTTACATGAAAATTCTCACCTTGAAACAGAAAACATGAGGCCACCCTAAACAGTGCATCATGCCTGGCTGGTGTCGCTCAGTGATTGAGTGACAACCTATGAACCAGAAGGTCACGGTTCTATTCCTGGTCAGGGCACATGCCCGGGTTGCTGGCTCGATCCCCAGTGGGGAGCGTGCAGGAGGCAGGCAACAAATACGTAATTTTCTCTCATCACTGAGGTTTCTGTCTCTCTCTCCCTCTCCCTTCCTCTCTGAAATTAATAAAAAAAGAAGAAAAGAGTTCTTCATTAAGTCTAGCCCTTGAGGAAAGTAGCTGTTCTGTTCAAAGGAAGTCATATGTGACATTTTAGGCCAAAGCTCAAAATGGGTGAACTAGTGACCGGATTGACTGGTTGGAAATGGGAAGGTTGGGTGGGTGGCTGCTCGAGCTGTTGCTGGGGACATTCATGCACACCATAGCCTGAGAGGCAGGGGCTTGGCAGAGGAATGGGAATCTGTGGCATTTGATTTCGTTGGGCTCTTAGGCCACTCTCCCCCGCCACACAGCGTCTCATCCCAGGTTGTCATTTTCTCCCTCTGCACCCAGGCTCAAGAATGGGACATGGATGCCCGGCGACCTATGCCTTTTCAGTTCCCGCCCTTCCCAGACAGGGCACCCGTCTTCCCTGACCGTGTGATGAGAGAGCCCCAGTTGCCCACGGCCGAGATCTCCCTCTGGACCGTGGTGGCCGCCATTCAAGCTGTGGAGAGGAAGGTGGATGCCCAGGCCAGCCAGCTGCTAAATCTGGAGGGACGGACGGGGACAGCCGAGAAGAAGCTGGCCGACTGCGAGAAGACGGCCGTGGAGTTCGGGAACCACATGGAGAGCAAGTGGGCCGTGCTGGGGACCCTGCTGCAGGAGTACGGGCTGCTGCAGAGGCGGCTGGAGAACATGGAGAACCTGCTGAGGAACAGGAACTTCTGGGTCCTGCGGCTGCCCCCCGGCAGCAAGGGGGAGGTCCCCAAGGTATGTGGTGGAACGTTCTCCCTCCAGGAGGTAGCCTCCTCCCAGTCCCCACAGAGTCTGCATGCTTCTGTCCTTGACCTTTCCCCTCCCTGAGATGTCTGGGTGTCTGCAAATTCCTGAAGCTTTCATGCTTGGGTTTTCCACTTGGCACCGAGTGACCATTTGTCGTTGGTTATCTTTGTGTATGCTTTTCGTCTGAACGTGGCTAGAGACAGACCCAAACCACGCTGATTGGAATCCCTTGAAAGTCATAACCACTACCCTCCGGTGTCCCCTCTCACAGTTCCTATTCCATTCGCAGGGAATTCATGCTCCGGTTCCCATTCGAATCGTGGCTCATCAACACCTCACTTTCTGTCCATGGCCCTGGTTTCTAGTCCACTGAAAAACTGGAGTCACTCACAGGTGACGTCCACGTGCAGCCACGGCATTCATCCGTCCGTCCGCCTTGTGCACTCTGCCTGTTCTGTTCCCATGGGCTCCCTGTCCCCTGTCACTTACTCCGGGAAGTCACTCCAGCATGTCCCCCTTTTCTTCTGGGACTGGCCAGCTGTGCCATCGAAAATCCCCCTGGCCCCTGCATTTCCCTCCAGTTAGTGCCTAGATTCTCAGCTCTGCTGTAGAGCAGAATTCCTTCGACTGGTCTGTATGTCTCCAGTTCTTGCTTCTCCACTTTCTTTCCCTCCCTTTTTAACCTTTGTATTGTAGAAAATTAAGTCGCTAGAAGAGTATAATGAAACCTCGCAAACCCATCATCCAGTTTCAATAATGATCAACTCTTGGCCAATCCTGTTTCATCTAAATCCCTACCCATCGCCTTCTCCCATTTGATTTTGAAGCAAATCTCAGACATTAATTATTGTGTTTATAAATATTTCTCTATGTAGCTCTAAAAGGTAAAGACTCCTTTTAAAAATGAATAATCTCAATATTATTACCACCACAGCAAATGCTTCACCCTCCTCAAATATCCAATTGGTGTTCACGTTTCCGGTTCTTTAAAAAATGTTGTAATCCCCCCACCCCCCATTTGTTTGTTGGTCTGTTCATTGTGATTGCTTTGTCTCCTAAGTCTTTTTTGAATCTGTAGGTTCCTCTTCCATCTCCTTCACTTTTTCTTGCAATTTCTCTGTGGAAGAAACTGGGCCATCCATCCTGTCAAGTTTCTCACTGGATTCTGCTGCTGCATCCTCCGTGGTCTCATTTAATGTGTTCATTGGATCATGTTCCCTGGCACCCACCCCATCAGGCTCTGCTACCACCTTTCCATCCTCCTGGTCTTGCCAGAGCCCTCATGCCCTTCATAGTGTTAAAGCCAGTGGCCGGTTCTCAGCCTTCCTCCTCCTGGCCCGTCGCAGCATCTCCTGGAGGTGACCTCTCCCTCCCTGAGACACCTTTCCTGTGGCTTCCAGGCCACATCTCGGGGTTCTTTTCCCACCTCACTAGCTGCTCCTCTCTTCCTCCCTGGTTTCACCTCCTTTCCCAACTTCTTATGTTTGGAGTGGGCAGGGTTCTGTCTGACCTTCAGCTCATTTTCTACACTCCCTCCCTCACGATTTCATCCAGTTTCAGGGTTTTAAACCCAATCTGTGTGCTGTCAGCTCCCGAACATTGTCATTTCTTCCTGCTCTTTACCTTGCCCACACTTCCTTGAATGCGATTCACATTCAGCATCTCCCTGGGGGTGTCGGTAAATATCTTAGGTTTAACATGACCTACCTGATCTGACGCTCTCTCTGCCTGACACCTATTCTGCCCAAAGTTGTCCTCATCTCTGGGGAAGACAACTACATCCTTCCACTTGCTCAAGACAGAAGCGTTGGGGTCACACTCCTTCCTCTTTCTCACACCACCTTCCAGTATTTAGTAAATACCATCTGATTTTTCTTCAAAATAACATCCATAGTCTGACCATTCCTGCAACCTCCACCACTCCCACCACCCTCATCTCTCATCTGGTTTTTGCCATGGCCGCGTGCCTGCGCTCCTTGTCTCTGTCCTTGTCCCCCAGCCCACATGACCTGTCCTCAGCAGAGCAGCCAGAGTGGTCCTTTTCAAATATCAGGCAGTCATATTACCCTCTGCTTAAGACCCTCACCTGGCTTCCCGTCTGATTCAGCGTTAAGCCCCTGGTTTGCCAATGGCTGTCTCTCTCTGACCACCTTTCTGACCTTATCTCCACTCCACCCCTTTGCCCACCTCTTCCTGGCACAGTGGCCGTTTACCATTCTGCCATCACACTGTCCATCCCCCTGAGGGACTTCCCTCCACTGAAAAGTTCCTTCCTTCCCTGTCACTTCCGCCAAGGTCTGCTCAGTATCACTGGATCATGTGCCCTTCTGTGGCCCAGGGAGCCACGCCTCCCCAACCCCAGCACGCTCTTTTCTCTGCCTGCTCTCATGTTCTCCGAGCACTTACGCCACCAGGCATCTTAAATATTGACTCCTGTTTTTATCTTCTTGGTCGGTTCTCTCTGACCACAATGTCAGGTCTGCTTGTTTCACTGTTGTGTCTCTGTGCCTAGTCGGTCGGTATGCAAAAAAATCCTTACTGAGTGACTCCAGCCGGAGAGCTCACACTCCCATGTACGGGACCGGGTCTTCTATGTCTGTATCTGCAGAGGCAACGCCCAGTGATTTCGCCAGAGGAGCTGTTAGACACAGGTTAACTGAGCCCTCATAGAACCTAGTTGGAGTAGTGGCCTGGTTCTCCCTAAGGCCGTCCCTGCCACCGCAGTCCACGAAACTGGTTTTCAGTATGGCTTCTACAGTGCCTGCCCAGCACAACCAGCACCTCTCACGGTGCTTTATGGTTGACCTCGGTGCTCTGTCCTTACGTGGCTTTGTGGTGTGTTCTGTGCGTTGGATCAGTATTAGGACCCCGGAGTTGACGTGTGCCATCACAGAATGATGGAATGGTGTGGGGTCTGCAATCAGAGGACTAGGGTTTGGATCTCAGCTTCATATGTACTGGTTTCCTTACCATTGGTCGAGTAGGTGTTTTGCTATTGCTGAGCATCCTCGATCCTTCCTTTGAGAGAAGTGAAGTTTAAATGAATACTAGTCTGGGAAATTTCCAGCTGGTCTCTGAGCTTGTGCTCTCTTCTGGAAAACGAAGGTGATAACATGCTTAGTGCATGGAGTTGTGAGGATTTGTTGGTTTTGCTGATGGGACAACACTATGTATTAGTTATCTATTACTGTGTAAAAAGTTACCCCCAAATGTAGCAGCCTAAAAAAATCTTGCCCCTTTTGTGGGGTAGGAATCCAGGAGCAGCTTAGCTGAGTGGTTCTGGCTCAGAGTCTCATGAAGCTATTGACTGAAGGCCTGACTGAGGTGGGAGGGTCTGCCTCCAATATCACTCACTCATTTGGCTGTTGACAGGAAGCCTGGGTTCCTCCCCTTCTGGGCTTCCCCACAGAGCTGCTTGGGCATCCTCCTGACATGGCAGCTGACTTCACTCAGAGTGAGTGAGTCAAGAGAGAGACTAGAATGGAAGCTGCAGTGTCTCTTATGACCTAGTCTCGGAAATCATACGCTATCACTTTTTCATTTATTTCTTAGAAGACAGTCACTAAATCCTGCCCACACTCAAGGGGGAGAGAAGTAGGCTCTGCTTTTTTTAAGGGACTGTCAAAAAATATATGGACATATTTGAAACCCCCACAACCATAAAAAGCACTATGAGAATATAAGTTCATATTGCTAGCAATTATTGTAATTCATTGTGGACTCTTGGCTTTGCTGGTTGCATCCTGTTTGTCAGATTCAAGGAAGGCTGTTGGCTCACAGATCCTTTATGCCTCTTAGATTCTGTTTTGTCTGTTCATTGGTTTGCGGATAATTTGTGGGTGCTTTTTATCTATCTAGCTCAGCCATGGGCACACTACGGCCCGCGGGCTGGATCCGGCCCGTTTGAAATGAATAAAATTAAAAAAAAAAAAAAAAGACCGTACCCTTTTATGTAATGATGTTTACTTTGAATTTATATTAGTTCACACAAACACTCCATCCATGCTTTTGTTCCGGCCTTCTGGTCCAGTTTAAGAACCCATTGTGGCCCTTGAGTCAAAAAGTTTGCCCACCCCTGAGCTAGACTGTAGGCTCGGGCCATGTCTCAGACTTCTGTTGTATCCTGACATAGTGAAGTTTTCAAAAGTGACTGTGAGAATTTCCAGCTGTGAGAATATGGTTCTAGGATGTTGACAGTCCACAGAAATGGTGAAGTGAGACAGAGGAGATGGAATGTCAAAAAAATAATGAACTTGATTTTGGATACGTTTAGTTTGAGGTATTTAAAAGATGATTAAATGGAGCCACTCAGAAGAGTGTCGAAATGTGAAGTATGAAGGGAGCAACGAAAATTGAAGGGTGTCGTCTACAAAGAGGTAACCGTTGAAGTTGTGAAAAGAATGAAATTGCCAAGGGAAGAGTGAAGAAACAGGGAAGGGCAAGGGCAGGACCTTGGGTCTTGGGGGAGGAAAAGGAAGCTGTAAAGAAGACATGAGCCACGAGGGCAGGAGGCAGCATCGTTGTGGAAACCAAGCAGGAGAAAAATTACACCAAGGTGGTGGGACCTTTAAAAGGGTGCAGGTTGCCGGAACCGGTTTGGCTCAGTGGATAGAGCGTCGGCCTGGGGACTGAAAGGTCCCAGGTTCGATTCCGGTCAAGGGCATGTACCTGGGTTGCAGGCACATCCCCAGTAGGAGATGTGCAGGAGGCAGCTGATCGATGTTTCTCTCTCATCGATGTTTCTAACTCTCTATCTCTCTCCCTTCCTCTCTGTAAAAAAATCAATAAAATATATTTTTTTTAAAAAAAAAAAAGGGTGCAGGTTAACAGCAGGAGACCACCGATGGCCCCCAGGGTGGGCTCCAGAGTGGGGGTTAATAGAGACACATTAAGAGGTTCAAGGGTGTGTGAGTTGTGAAGAAGAGAGCACAGACTGTGTCTTATATGTTTCAGGTGAAAGGAGAATGTAGAGTTGGTTGCGGTAGCAGAGTTGAGTGGGGTTCTTCTTGGGTTGGATGACCCTGGAGGGAAAGCCAGTGGAGGGGGGACTGAATGGCCATTTGGGTTAGGTTTCCCAGGCAGGAGGGAGAGGAGAAATGAAGGGCACATGAGGAGGGGTTTGGCTTGGCAAGAAAGAGAAGGGCAAGGAAAAGGGAGCTTGCCAACAGCTCCCCGAGATCAAGGAGAGACTGGGGAACGTGGGGTAGAGTTTGAAAGAAGCCTCTCAGGGAGCAGCCTGAGGCAAGGGATATGAATGCACTGGGCGTCACCGCAGAATGTTGTGATTTTTATCAGCAGCAGGGAAGCAAAATGAAGAAAGTGGTCTGCATTGGCTGTTCCAAACTGGGGACTCACCCAAGTCTCTTGAGGGTCCAGGGAGTCTGTTTCTCAAGATGGCTGGTGAGCTGTGATCAGCATGTAGGTGTGTGCATCGTGCCTGTGCAGGAGGCCCTTAGGGCTGTGAGCACTGGTGCACAGGCTGGCATTCCTAATTAATGGGAGGACATTGCCCACCCACCACACTGTGCACCAGTGAGTGGAAACCTGAGGGCTGTCTCTCATTTGCACACAGGTGGCTCTGTATGTGCAGGTAGGAGACTGGTGGACTAGGCTTAGAGCCTGGGGGAGATCTGAGGGGTTGAATTTCAGAGAGAGGGTGAAAGGCTGGTCCATTAGGGATGTGAAAGTGGTGGGAGGTAAGGCTCTGTGGTCAGAGAAGGGAAGTTCTGTTATTAAAATCATGGAAGTGAAACCATTTTGAACGATTCAGTCCCAGGTGAGGCCATGCTGGTGAGTGACAGACAAGTATCCTTGTCAAACTGAAATAACAGCTTAGATAACAGATTAGACTGCCTGGGATAACGAGGGACTGACAGTAGATGGTGGGTGACTCAGGCTACAGTGGAACTTCCTGGTATTGGCAACCGCAATTCAGCACATTCAGCAAATGTCTTGATTTCAAACTTTGTGCTTCTAGCTTGGGACATAGCTGTGAACAAAGCAGGTGGCGATCCTGGGCTTCCTCGCATGCCTTTAGCTATTACATGGGTAGTGACCAAAAATGTCACTGTGTGCCCAGAGGTGACCTGACCAGAAATACAGGTTTTATAACAGGGTTTTACTGTGTTTGGCTCACCGATACCCACTCAGAACTGACCACACCCCATCTCCCTGAGCGCCAAAAGCAGCACAGTGACTCCTCCAGCTCTGCCTTCATGAACCCAGTAACCTAAAAGTGAAATTACAGAGGGTACGGTAAATGCTTAAAAAAAGAAAAAGAAGCCAGTGTTGACCATCATTGTTCTGGAAGCAAAGGTAGGAACAGAATGGACTGATCCCATTGAAATGGAGCAGGCTGGGTTAGGAGGACGAGGAGCCCTGGAGAGCAAAGGCCGGGCTCCAGGGTCACATGGGCCCCAAGGTCTGAGAAGGGGAGGCAAGGGGAGGTGCAGACTAAAACTCTTGTTGGCCCAGGTTCCGGTGACTTTTGTCGACATTGCTGTGTACTTCTCTGAGGACGAGTGGAAGAACTTGGATGGATGGCAGAAGGAGCTTTACAACAACCTTGTGAAGGAGAACTACAAAACCCTCATGTCCCTGGGTGAGCACCCCTCCCGCCTGCGTGGCCACGGTCCTACCGAGGGGCATGACGTGCTTTCAGCCCATGTTCACACTACCTGGCCAGGCTGTTTCTATAATGCACAGGAGATAGAATGGTTCCTAATCGGATGAGAATGAAAAATCCAGGAACAGGGCTGATCATAGAATCGAATGCCACCACTCTTTTGGGATACGGTCGGAAGGGCTACATCCCAGCAGCCTGGATAAGCCACAGTTGGCCTGCTGTTGGCTTTCCGAGACTAGCTATTTCCACACCAGAAATTGGGGTATCTATGGACTCGTTTTCAGGTTCCTCCTAAGAGATTGATTACCTGACGTGCTCACATAACGGCTACCACCAACAGGGGCACTCAGCAGGGGGGAGGGGAGAGTTCTGCCAACGCCCTGGATCATAACCCCTTGCTCAGCTTCACTCAGTCTTTCCTTCCTTCCAACTCATTCCAGACGCAGAGGGTCCTGGGCCCAAGCCAGAGGCCCCATCCCAAGCTGAGCCCAGGGAAGAGCCTTGCGTGTGGGAGCAGCGTAACCCAGAAGAGAGAGAAATCCTGATGGATCCTGACACAGGTGATGGCAGCTAGAAAAGAAACCCCAGGCCCAGGATAGGGCAGGAGACAAGCCCTGCCCCTACCCCGACCCCCCCCACCCCCGCCTCGCCTCAGTTCAACAGGGGCTTCTTTTTTAAAATTTATTTTTAGAGAGAGGGGGAGAAAGAGAGAAACATCAATGAGAGAGAAGCACATCAATCGGCTGCCTCCTGCACACCCCCTACTGGGGATCGAGCCCACAACCCAGGCACGTGCCCTGACCAGGAATGAGCTGGTGATCTTTGGATGCCTGGGTCCACGCTCAGCCACTGAACTTCTGGCCCGGCAGCAGGGGCTTCTTTTGAGTTGTTTGTGGGGCCAGTTCTGCCACCGTTGAAATTCAGTGGCCACTCACAGGAAGAGATTTCAGGGCCTGAAAGCCCACCAGGGTGCTGGGATAGAGCCGTGCGGCTCTGGACGCCCAGGCAAGCTGGGGAGAGAGAAGGGGACCAGGCAGGCTTGCAGCATCCCAGGCCTGACTGTGACCTGCAGTGAGAGGCCTGAGACCTGGGGGCAGCCCCATGGGAGGGTGGAAAGGGAGTGTGCATGGACGGGCAGTTTTGCTGGGGGCCTGCTGCTTCTTGCCCATGTGTCATCTCCAGTATCGTCATCCATTCTCACACAGACCCCCACATCACAGGCGGACTTCTTACCCCTAAGGCTGTTTCCTCACTCAAGAAGGAAACCCAGCTCCTGCAGCATCACCCCTGGTCAGCTTTCACTGGGGTGGGAGGTGCTAGGCTTCCCGCTCCACTGTGCCCTGCAGGTCCCTTCTCGGGGCTGCAGCTCTCCTAAGCCGTGTTGGACCAGGTGAAATCTGTGCTCTAACTGCATTCTCTGCCTTAGCATATCACTCACCTGTCCGTGCCTGTGTTTGGCATTTTTATTGTAAGCATCTTTGCTGCAAGCATTTTTGCCACATATGTTTTGCCACACAATTGGCCATAGGCAATTTCACCACAAAAGATCAAATAACCGGCTGACATTTTGGTTTATGTTTGACAGGCTTCACGTATTTAAGCTGATTGTCAGTTTGGTTTCATCTGCATTGACAAGGTTCTCACAGTGTTCGTGTTATTAAATCTTTTTTTTTGGGGGGGGGGGGAATATTCATTTACATTTCACTTATTTACGCATTCATTGATTGATTCTTGTATGTGCCCTGACTGGGGATTGAACCCGCAACCTTGGTGGGTCAGGGTGATGCGCTAATCAACTGAACTACCCTAGGCCAGGGCCTCTTCATTTATTTTTTTCTACATTTTTTGCCTTCTTTGGGTTAACTGGTCAATTTTTATGATTCCATAGCTCTTGTATTGAATTATTATTTATATATATATTTACAATTTTTCAGTGTTTACCAGAGAGTTTTTCCTTCTTCTTAAAGCATTTTTTATTTTCAATTATAGTTAACATACAATATTAGTTTCACATGTACACCTCAGTAATTAGACATCATGTAACTTACTAAGTGATCATGCCGACAAACCTCGAACCCGCATGACACCATACATGATTATTAGAATTTTATTTTTATTTTTTTAATCCTCACCCAAGGATATTTTTTCCATTGCTTTTTAGAGAGAGTGGGTCAGAGGGAAGAAGGTGGGGCCGGAGGTGTGTGTGTGTGGAGGGTGGAGAGAGAGAGAGAGAGAGATGTACATCTATCTGTTGCCTCCCACACGAGCCCCAACCAGGGCAGGGATTGAACCTGCAATCTAGGAATGTGCCTTTGACATGGAATCAAACCTGTAATCCTTAGTGGTGCAGGCTGATGCTCTGCTGAGCTACACTGGCCAGGGCTAGAATATTATTGACTATACTAGAGGCCCGTTGCAGGAAGATTCCTGCAAGAATAGGGCTTCCTGCGGCTGGAGCGAAGCAGGGAAAGGAGTGAAACCCACTGAGGCGGGCTTCGCTCCCACTCCGAGCCGCTGTGGTGGGTTTCCCCTCCCGCTCCCAGCTGCTCCTGCTGGGTTTCCCCTCCCGCTCCCAACCACTCCTGCTGGGTTTCCCCTCCCGCTCCCAGCCGCTGTGGTGGGTTTCCCCTCCCGCTCCCAGCTGCTGTGGTGGGTTTCCCCTCCTGCTCTCAGCTGCTGTGGTGGGTTTCCCCTCCCGCTCCCAGCCACTCCTGCTGGGTTTCCCCTCCCGCTCCCAGCCGCTGTGGTGGGTTTCCCCTCCCGCTCCCAGCCGCTGTGGTGGGTTTCCCCTCCCGCTCTCAGCTGCTGTGGTGGGTTTCCCCTCCTGCTCTCAGCCGCTGTGGTGGGTTTCCCCTCCCGCTCTCAGCTGCTGCGGCTGGGTTTCCCCTCCTGCTCCCAGCCGCACCTGTTGGGTATCCCCTCCCACTCTCAGCCGCTGTGGTGGGTTTCCCCTCCCGCTCTCAGCTGCTGCGGCTGGGTTTCCCCTCCTGCTCTCAGCCGCTGTGGTGGGTTTCCCCTCCCGCTCTCAGCTGCTGCGGCTGGGTTTCCCCTCCTGCTCCCAGCCGCACCTGTTGGGTATCCCCTCCCACTCTCAGCCGCTGTGGTGGGTTTCCCCTCCCGCTCCCAGCCACTCCTGCTGGGTTTCCCCTCCCGCTCTCAGCCGCTATGGTGGGTTTCCCCTCCCGCTCCCAGCCGCTCCTGCTGGGTTTCCCCTCCCGCTCCCAGGCACTATGGTGGGTTTCCCCTCCCTCTCCCAGGCGCTCCTGCTGGGTTTCCCCTCCTGCTCCCAGCCACTCATGCTGGGTTTCCCCTCCCTCTCCCAGGTGCTCCTGCTGGGTTTCCCCTCCCGCTCCCAGCGCTCCTGCTGGGTTTCCCCTCTCGCTCCCAGCCGCTCCTGCTGGGTTTCCCCTCCCACTCTCAGCCGCTGTGGTGGGTTTCCCCTCCCGCTCCCAGCCGATGAGGCGGGCTTCGCTCCTGCTCCCAGCTGGCGTGGCTGGGTTTCCCCTCCCGCCTCCTGCCTCTGCAGCGTTGGCTCCGTTCCTGTCTCCGCCGCCTCTACTTTGCTCTCTTCGGTAGCGCTTTGCTTCCACGTTGTCTTCAGTCCTCGGTCCCAGCAGGTATATGCAAATTAACCACCACCTTGGTTGGGTTAATTTGCCTATAGCCTCTCTGATTGGCTGGTGGGTGTGGCTTAAGGCATAGCAAAAGTATGGTCAATTTGCATGTTTGTCTTTTATTAGTGTAGATTCCCTATGTTGTATTTTAAATCCCACGACTGTTTTGTAAGTACTGCCTTATACTCCTTTTTTTTACTTTCTTTTTTCTTGTTTTAAATTAAATCTTTATTGTTCAGATTATTACAGTTGTTCCTCTTTTTTCCCCCCCATAGCTCCCCTCCACCCCGTTCCCACCCCACCCTCTGCCCTCACCCCACCACCACTGTCCTCATCCATAGGTGCACGATTTTTGTCCCGTCTCTTCCTGCATCCCCCAAACCCCTTTCCCCCAAGAGAATAGTCAGTTCACTCCCTTTCTATGCCCCTGATTCTATTATATTCACCAGTTTATTATGTTCATCAGATTATTTATTCACTTAATTTTTAGATTCACTTGTTGATAGAAGTGTATTTATTGTTCATTATTTTTATCTTTACCTTTTTCTTCTTCTTCCTCTTCTTAAAGCAGGGGTCCTCAAACTACGGCCCGCGGGCCACATGCAAATACAAATATTGTATTTGTTCCCTTTTTTTTTTTTTTACTTCAAAATAAGATATGTGCAGTGTGCATAGTAATTTGTTCATAGTTTTTTTTTTAAACTATAGTCCGGCCCTTCAACAGTCTGAAGGACAGTGAGCTGGCCCCCTGTTTAAAAAGTTAGAGGACCCCTGTCTTAAAGGATACCTTTCAGCATTTCATATAATACTGGTTTGGTGGTGATGAACTCCTTTAGCTTTTTCTTATCTGTGAAGCTCTTTATCTGACCTTCAATTCTGAATGATAGCTTTGCTGGGTAAAGTAATCTTGGTTGTAGGTTCTTGCTATTCATCACTTTGAATATTTCTTGCCACTCCCTTCTGGCCTGCATAGTTTCTGTTGAGAAATCAGCTGACAGTCATATGGGTATTCCCTTGTAGGTAACTGATTGTTTTTCTCTTGCTGCTTTTAAGATTCTCTCTTTGTCTTTTGCTCTTGGCATTTTAATTATGATGTGTCTTGGTGTGGTCCTCTTTGGATTCCTTTTGTTTGGGGTTCTCTGTGCTTCCTGGACTTGTAAGTCTATTTCTTTCACCAGGTAGGGGAAGTTTTCTCTCATTATTTCTTCAAATAGGTTTTCAATATCTTGCTCTCTCTCTTCTTCTGGCACCCCCATAATTTGGATGTTGGTACGCTTGAAGTTTTCCCAGAGGCTCCTTACACTATCTTCATATTTTTGGATTCTTTTTTCTTTTTGTTTTTCCGGTTGGGTGATTTTTGCTTCTTCGTATTTCAAATCTTTGACTTGATTCTTGCGATCCTCTAGTCTGCTGTTAGAACTCTGTATAATATCCTTTATTTCAGTCAGTGTATGCTTAATTTCTAGTTGGTCCTTTTTTATAACCTCGAGTGTCTCCCTAGATTTCTTGAGGGTCTCACTAAATTGATCGGCGGTTTCTAGAAAATTCTTGAAAAACCTTAAAAGTGTGGTTTTGAACTCTATATCCAGTAGTTTGCTTTCCTCTGTTTCTGTCATTTGTGTCCTGTTTTTTTTTTGTCTCCGCATTTTTAATGCTTCCCTGTGTTGATAGAGTGGCTTTGTGTGCTAGGTGTCCTGGAGGGCCCAGTGGCTCAGCCTCCCCAATTACCTGAGTTAGACACTCTTGGTCCACCCCTTTGTGGGCTTTGTGCACAGTCTTATTGTAGTTAAACCTTGATTGTTGCAGGTATCACTTGGAGGAATTGACCTCCAGGCCAATTGGCTGTGAGAATCAGCTGTGTCTACTGTGGGAGAACTTCTGTGCTGGAAACACCCCTCTGGGGCAAGACTTGCTTCAGTGGGGCTTTGGTGCTCACTGAGTCTGCCCCCTGAGTGTCTCCCTTATGGATCTGAGGAGTTGTAATCTGGATGGTCCCACTCTGACCACTGGGTACACTGGCTCTTGAATCTCTAAGGAGGTGCTGATTTTTTTTTTTTTTTAATATATTTTATTGATTTTTTTACAGAGAGGAAGGGAGAGAGATAGAGAGTTAGAAACATCGATGGGAGAGAAACATCAATCAGCCGCCTCCTGCACATCTCCTACTGGGGATGTGCCTGCAACCCAGGTACATGCCCTTGACCGGAATCGAACCTGGGACCTGTCAGTCCGCAGGCCGACGCTCTATCCACTGAGCCAAACCGGTTTCGGCGGGAGGAGGTGCTGATTTAGCCTCTTCCTGAGGCTACCCAGCAGGAGCTATGGAGAGATCTGCAGATTCCTCTTCTTTGTTTGGGTTTTGGAGGTGCCCAGATAAGGCCCAGCTGTGAAGCAATGCAAGCTGCTGTGGGGCCTTGGGCCTTCTTTTGGAAGTTCTGGGTCTCTTTGACCCAGCTGCAGGTTGTTAGGTAATTTTCAGATTGCAAAGGGCCAGGCCTTTCATATGCAAAAGCCTCTGTGCACAGCTTGGGTGGGGCGGGGTCTCAGGGAATCAACAGGGCGGAGCAAACAGCTATGGCTGCTCCTCAGTCCTACCCTAAGAGGCCCCGGGTCTCAGTGTCCCAGTAATCGCTATAAGCACCTCTGAGAAAAAGCTGCCCTCGAGTTCTGCCCGTTGCGCGACAGTCCAGTTTCTCCCGTATGAGTCTGGGTCCCCAGAGACTCGCCTGGAACTGGAGTTCAGAGCACTCGGGAGCTTGAGACTCCCTCCCGATCGAAAAAGACAGCCGCATCCTCAGTTGCCAGCCCTTTCCACATGCGCCTCCGTACCTCTGCACTTTACTTCCGCACCTCCTCTGAGTCTCAGTGTGCTTTTGTCTTTCCTTCTAGTTGTAGAATTTCTACTCAGCCAGCCTTCCTGTGGTTCTGGATGATGTCCGTTTTGTCTTTTAGTTGTATTTTGAAGTAGTTGTGCGAGGCAGCAATTTCCGGTGTTTACCTATGCCGCCATCTTGGTTTCTCTCCTGCCTTGTACTTCTTAATCCCTTCACCTTTTTCAACTACCCTTCCAACCCATTCTCCCTCTGGCAACTATCAAATTGTTCTCTGTATCTATGAGTCTGTTTCTGTTTGTTTATTTTGGGGATTTTTTATTTGCTTAGATTTTCATGTTTTATTGCATCCTTTTTATGTCTCTCTCTTGTATTTTCTTATTTTTATCTATTATGGCCGAAACTGCCATATGGCCTGTTAGTTGTGCAGTGAAAATGCTTGTGGCAAAGATGCTTAGGCTGGAATACCTAGAACCTACAACCGTCTGAGGTCGGCGGCCGAGGCAGCCTTTCACAGTGACAGCACTGAGTTATGGCCCATCAATGTGCCTGTAGGGCAGGGACCACTGTGTCCGTTTTATGGGTGGTATGAGCAGGCAGAGCCAGAGAAGTCAAGTGATTCATCTACTGGGCTGGGGCAGAGTTCAGACCAGGACCACATGTTCCGATTGCTCCTCTAATCTCTTTATTGCTGCCTGAGCTGTCTCCTGCCGGGGCTGGTACGTCAAGCCATAGGACAACGCAGGAGGAAAATGCCTTCTTGTCAGATGTCAGGGTCTTGTCCTGTCTGTTATGTGTAAGGATGCCATGCTGTGCATTATGGGGGGTTGGGTTGCAGCTCTTTGCCTAGTCTAAGTTCTTGCTAATTATATGCCTGTGTGAGAGGGTGCATTGGAGTATGAGTGTGTATATTTGGCCACCTCTTTCTGACTCGGGTGACAAACAGGACCAATGAACTCCTCCTACACGAAGGTCAGACTAATCCTGATTAGCACCCAGCCCGGCGTGGGGCTGTTTCTAGAACTCTCTCCTGGCCTTTCACACCACATTTTGTTGCTTGGCCCCGTCGTTCTCAACCTTCTGGCCCTTTAAATACAGTTCCTCATGTTGTGACCCAACCATAAAATTATTTTCGTTGCTACTTCATAACTGTAATGTTGCTACTGTTATGAATCCTAATGTAAATATCTGATATGCAGGATGGTCTTAGGCGACCCCTGTGAAAGGGTCGTTCGACTGCCAAAGGGGTCGCGACCCACAGGTTGAGAACCACTGCTTGGCCTAACCGCTGAATGTCTCTGCTCCTAGGACTTCTGCTCATTGGGGTTCCCCATAGTTGCCTGCAGGATCCCGAGACTCCCTGTGCTCGCCCCTGCTCCTGACCCCAAGAGCACATCCAGATGACAGTCATTCAGAAAAAAGACACTAAATGATATGATTTTATGTCCCAGGAGCGGAGCCTCTGGTGCCTGCACAAGACGCATCTCAGGTGAAGCGTGAGGAAGCCCTGTGTGTCCGGGGTCAGCGGGGCCTGGAGGAAAGAGCTATCCCCACGGAGTCCATTACCGGTGAGTGAGCCCAGTAGCCGCCCACACCAGGGAGGAAGAGGAAAGGTTCAGCAGGGTCTGCAGGTCCCAGCATTGTCTACCTGAGCTGGAAATTGAAGAGCTGTATGTCCAGGATGGATGGAGAGACAGGGTTTCCCCTGGGGCACAGACGGGGCACACAGCATGATGATTTGCCAGCACATCTGGGCTTAGTTTGGTTTTCTGTCCTTTGTAATATGTTTTTAACTATTCCTTTTGACAAGCGAGGTTAGGGCAGCACTTTATGAGGCTGTGTGGATGGGGGAATGTGTCGGTCCGTAAGACCTGCTCCTGACCAGGAAGAGTGTTCACTGTTTCATACAGATATTCATGGGCTGTGGCCTCCAGGCACCAGCTCGGTTGCAGTCCTGTGGGGTAGTCTGGGGAGTTCCTCTTAGATGGCATTGCAGCTGAACTCTGTGTGAGAACTCTGTTAGAGCACATGTGTGTTGAAGTTCTCCAGAGAACCTATAGGGGTGTGTGTGTGGGGGGGGGGGGTGTGGGGGGGGGAGTGTGTGTGGGGGGGGAGTGTGGGTGTGTGTGTGTTGGTGTGTGTGGGGGTGTGGCTGTAGAGAGAAAGAGAACAGATTGATTGATTGATTGATTGATTGATTTGAAGGCATGGCTTCTGTGACTGTAGAGTCTAGCACATCCAGAATCTGCAGGGTAGGCTATCAGGCTGGAGACCTGGTCTGCTGGCCACAGTTCCTCTTCCCCGGGGGAGGCCAGCATTTTCGTTAAGGCCTTCAACTGATTGGATGAGGCCCACCCACATTATGGAGGGTAATCTGCTTTACTCAAAGTCTACTGAGTTCAGTGTTAATCTCATCTTTAAAAAATACCTTCACGGCAACCTCTAGAATGTTTGGCCAAATATCTGGACATTGTTTATTACTTCCCTGTTCCCAGAAGGTCCTGGGAGCAAGAAGTAAGAAACATTCAGAGGTTAGGCCAAGCAACAGAATGTGGTGTGAAAGGCCAGGAATCATAAAATGAGGCATCACCCAATATGTTAGCATACGGCAGCTCTCCTAATCCACAGATTGGAGCTCACAAACTTCATCCCCTTTGTCAGAGCCTCCCATCCATAAGCAAGTGACAAAGGCTGAGTGGAGAAAAGCCCTGTCACGCAGTCCTCCACGACACTGCAGCATTGCTATCTTCAGAGAGATCTTTCAGAGATGAGAGGGCAGTGAAGGGTAAATGAGGTGTGATGGCCTCTGAAGAAGAAAGGAGATGTAGAATACATCTTAGAAATAGCCCACTAAAATGTTTGAGATAAAAGGCTTCCGAGAAGGTATGATTTTTCCTGGAAAATCCCCACATGAGGAATAGCTGCTTCTATGGTGGTGCTCAGTACTTAGTTCATAGTACTCAGTACCTGAGCATGAATCTCCTCTAAGGAGTTAAGTTCCCAAGCACAGAAGGACTTACTCTTGAAGTCACTGTTACATCATTCCCCAATAGAATCCACTTATTTGCAGCAAAAGCTCCAGTATTTGAGGCCAAGCTGACTTAAACCTCTAATTAATTATCATAAGTTAGTTACACCCAATTTGTAGGAAAAAGACACAACTGCATGTAGTAAGAGATTTACTCAAAGCAAAGACTTGTGGGCATTTTTGTGTCCCCTGACACCTTTGCTGGTCTGTTCCCACTTGCAGACTCGCCAGCCTCTGCCCAGGACCTCCTGTCCCGGATCAAACAGGAGGAGAACCCGTGCGTGTGGGATCAGCAGGACTTGGCAGAGAGAGATATTCCAACGGACCCCAATTCAGGTGAGCATGGTGCTCTGGAATACTGGGAGGACAAGGCTGCTGAGTTTTTTGTTATTATTGACTAGAGGCCCGGTGCACAAAATTTGTGCACTGGGGAGGGGATTTTCCTCAACCTGGATTGTGAGAGGGTGCAGGCCAAGCCGAGGGACCCCACTGGTGCTCGATCGAGGCCTGGGAGGATCGAGGCCTGGGAGGAACACGGGAGGTTGGCCAGCCGGGGAGGGACTGCAAGAGAGCTCCAGGGCATGTCCTACCCATCTCGCTCAGTCCCAATCTGCTGTACCCCAGCAGCAAGCTAACCTACCAGTCAGAAGTCTGCCCCTAGTGGTCAGTGCACATCATAGCCACTGGCTGACCATTTGACTGTCTGCCCCCTGGTGGTCAGTGCACATCATAGCGAGCGGTTGAGTAGCCTTAGCATATCATTAGCATATTATGCTTTGATTAGTTGAACAGATGACTAGATGACTGGCCACTTAGCATATTAGGCTTTTATTATATAGCATTTTACAGAGTGAGAGTGAGATGAAAACATCAATGATAAGACAGAATCATGGGCCCTGACCGGTTTGGCTCGGTGGATAGGGCGTTGGCCTGCGGACTCAAGGGTCCCGGGTTCGATTCCGGTCAGGGGCATGTACCTTGGTTGTGGGTACATCCCCAGTTGGGGGTGTGCAGGAGGCAGTTGATTGATGTTTCTCTCTCATCGATGTTTCTAACTCTCCTCTCCCTTCCTCTTTGTAAAAAATCAATAAAATATATATTAAAAAATAAAAAGACAGAATCATCGATCAGCTGCCTCCTGCATGCTCCCTACTGGGGATCGAGCTGCAACTCAGGCATGTGCTCTGACCCAGGAATCGAGCTGTGACCTCCTGGTTCATAGGTTACTCAACCACTGAGCCACTCCAGCTGGGCTGCAACTTTGTACAGAGTTTAGAAAGTGGAAAGTGTTTTTCTAGAGGAGTCATTAATTGACAATTTACTGTGTTAATGTAACTAATACTAAAATTACTTCAGCACCGATTTTTAAACAATAAATATAACCGAAAAGGCTTTTAAAAGTTGTGTATATGTCTGTAAATGTATAGTTACACTTTCTGGAATTTTTCTTGAGTGAATACTAGTTAGATGTCTCCCAGGAAAACTTCTAGGGAGGGTCTAGGCATAAAGGAAAACATAAAATAATGATTGGGACGCCCTACCTGCCTTGGGCGTGTGTGTGTGTGTGTGTGTGTGTGTGTGTGTGTTGACATGTGCTTGCAGACCTGGAGAACTCCAGTGTCATCTCATTTGGTAATTATGACCCCAAAGTTTGACCCTGCCCCTGCATACCAGGAAGAGAAGACCAACTCTACAGCTTTACAATGGGGAGGTTGAGAGGCTCCAGGGCAGAAGGGAAAGCCAAGCCTTCCTGATAGAGTGCAGTTCTTTTTTTTTCTTTTTCTTTTTTTAATATATTTTATTGATTTTTTACAGAGAGGAAGGGAGAGAGATAGAGAGTTAGAAACATCGATGAGAGAGAAACATCGATCAGCTGCCTCCTGCACACTTCCCACTGGGGATGTGCCCGCAATCCAGGTACATGCCCTTGACCGGAATCGAACCCGGGACCCTTGAGTCTGCAGGCCGACGCTCTATCCACTGAGCCAAACCGGTTTCGGCAAGAGTGCAGTTCTTATGACGACCTTTGCTCACGGCTTCCCCCATCGCTGATCTTTAAGTTCCACCTCTCATCCCTCTGTCTTGTGGGCCTTCAGAGACCAGGCTGCCCTCTGGCTTGTCCTGGACCTACAGGCTGTTCTGGGGCTCAGTGGGCATAGTCAGGAGACCTGGGTTCTAATCCTGGCTCTGCCGCCACACACACTTTGGGACAAGCCTCCTCCTCCCTGACCACCGGGAAATGTAGTGAGCACAGTGATATCCCGTTTGTGAAGGCATGAGGGGGGAGGACTGCCAGTAAATGAAACTGATACCAAAACCGCCACTTGCCCCGAGAGCTGGAGCTGCAGCCTTTGCATGTGATGGTTTTCGAGCCTTTGATGGGATGCTCAGCAGAAATGAACAGATGCTAAGACTGCCTTCTTTCCACGAACAGAGTCTCTGATCTCAGCACATGACATTTTGTCATGGATCAAGCAGGAGGAGCAGCCGTACCCGTGGGGCCCTCGCGACTCAATGGAAGGAGAGCTGGGATTAGACTCTGGCCCCAGTAAGTGCTGCGTGCGGCGCCCCCGGGGCCCCTGGGTGTTTGTCCAGAGGGATGGCTGCTCCCTCAGCCTACCCCCTGATAAGGCGATGCTCTGTTGGGGCAGGCAGCCTTCCGTCAGTCTGTGCCAGAGGCAGTCCCCTTTCCTTTTGCAGGCTGGGAGGCATGTTCGTTTCCTAGGGCTGTCTTCAAGGCCCACACACTGGGTGGCTTTAAAAAACAGAAATGTGTTGTCTCACAGGTCAGGAGGCCAGGAGTCTGAAGTCAAGTGTTGGGCAGGGCCACACCCTCTCTGAAAGCTTAGGGAATCCTCCCTTGCCTTTCCCAGCTTCTTGTGTTTGGCAATCTTTGGTGTTGCTGGGCTTGTGAGTGTGTCACCCTAGTCTTCTGTCTTCACATGGCATCTGTGTGTTCACCAGGTTCATAAGGACACAGTCATATTGGATCAGGGGCACCCTCCTCCAGTGGGACCTCATCTTAACTAATTCCATTTGCAAGGACCCTATGTCCAAATAAGGTTGAATTCTGAGGTCCTGGGCGTTCAGATTTTTATAGTTTTTGGTGTGGGAGAGGGGAGGGAGGTATAATTTAGCCCATAACAGTAGGGAAAGGAGAGTGGGCTGGGACAGAGCTGACAGGAGTTGATGGCTCACGTCTAGACAGCACTGGCCGGAGCCAGCCCTGAGCTGGCACCCCCGTGTCACTGGTGAAGATCCTGAAGCTCGAGTAGAGAGAGGGGATTCCCCCCACCACCATCACCACCAACAGGTTTCTGACCAAACGTCTCACTCAGTTTGGGTCTCCTGGGCATTTTTTGAAGCTCCACGTATTAACCAGTGACCTTAGGCATATGTTCATGGGGATTTAACACTCTTAGCATCAGGGTAGCGTTCCTGGCCAGACCCAGTACCGTCACCTCTTCTGGTTGATGGGAATGTTGAATCCATATTCCTGACACCCTCTAAGAGCTTAAAATCCATGTAAGAGCCGAGGACACAAGTCATTCCTGACCTGAAGGGCCATTTCAAACCCAGGTCAGCACATCCCACTCTCTGTGAGACAAACTTAATTCAGAGTGGAGGCCCTTCTGACACATGAGTGACTTCTCCAGCCCTCCTCAGCTGCTTGAGGCCGGACGCAGCAGTGGGTTCCGGTTGCAGGCAGAACAGAGGACAGAGGGTGAGGGGGTTTCACCGTGAGTGACCGCAGCGCTGACCACAGAGCTAAGCTGGGTCAGGAAGGGAGAACAAAGGAGACAAAAGCAGCCCGGTGCTCACACTGCGTTTGCGGAATGGTCAGAGTAGCATTAGGGCTGTTTTGGGTTGGGTTTCTAGGGAAACAGTCCCTGAGATGGAGGTTTAGTGTAAGTGGTGTCCTCAGGGTCCTCTGGGAAACGCCCGTGAAAGAATGGGGGGAGCAGGTTGGAGTAGAAGGAGCAGCGAGGCCGCAGGCATTGTCCTGGACGTGCTGACTGAGGCCTGAGCATTACCTCTGCTCTGGCCACTGTCCTTTGGAGAGGGCTCTTTGTTGTTTGCTGGTCAGTTGTGATTGGCATAGAGAGAACAGGCTGGGCCCAGTCTGTTTAGGGGTGACATAGAAGGAGAATGGGCTTCAGATACTGACGAGCATGGGGGTAGGAGTGTGGCAGATGTGGCCTGAAAAGTCGCCTCCAGGGAGCAGATGGGTCCTGGGCAGAGGAGAGAAAGGGATGCCCACAAGAGGTGGGGGACAGGGTGCAAGCTTCACCTTTATTCTTCTTCCATGGACTGCCCCTGAGTGGGGGAGGGGGACCTCCAGGGGAAAGGATTGCCAGCTGGGGGTTGGGGAGGTGATGGAGGGTAGAGAGATGAAAAGACTCCAGTTTGCAGAGGGAGTAGTTCCTTAGGCGGAATCCTGGGTCAAAGGTCACTGCTCTGATGCTCAGCCTGGACTTTGTGCCTCACCGTACAGGAAAACTGGGAACTTGTCCTTGAGACATGGGGGTGCAACGAAAAAGGCATCATTGCAGGAGCAGGAACAGGCTTCCTGGGGAGGCGGGCTGGGCAGCCACTTCCACATTGGGGTACGGGGCCCCAGGCACACGTGGTCAGGGTCCAGGTGGGGTCAGGCCTCAGGATGGGACTCACACACCCACCCAGCTGACCAGGCTGCTGTACAAGTCGGAAGGCAGCTTGCCTGGTAGAAAGATGACTCACCTGGGAGGGTAGGTATGGTCCCAGCTCCCCACAGCCCATTCCTGTTGGCCTCTAGACAAGCTTTTCAACTTGAATACGTTAAGCACCTGGACCCCTCGCAGGGACAGTGTGGGGTCCTGGTCAGAGCACTGTCGGTGTCATTTCTGTCTCTTCCTCCCCAGGTGACAACCTGCTGCTGGTGAAGAACCCGGCCCCGGCCCAGCCGCCCCAGCCCGCTCAGCCCAGCCTGCCCCCACCTCCGGTGGCCGAGAATGCCGGCGGCCCCCTGAGCCGGGGCGCGGCCGGGCTGCTGGATGACAGCTTCCCAGCACTGGCTGGGGAGCGGGGCCCGGCTGGCGGGGCGCAGGCTGGCAGCGGCGGGGGCGCAGGCGGGGGACCCGGGGGCGGTGGGGGCTGCGGCAGCTGCTGCCCGGGGGGCGGGCTCCGGCGGGGCCTCCTGCAGGGCGCGCGCAGCAAGCCCTACTCGTGCCCCGAGTGCGGCAAGAGCTTCGGGGTGCGCAAGAGCCTCATCATCCACCACCGCAGCCACACCAAGGAGCGGCCCTACGAGTGCGCCGAGTGCGAGAAGAGCTTCAACTGCCACTCGGGCCTCATCCGGCACCAGATGACGCACCGCGGCGAGCGGCCCTACAAGTGCTCCGAGTGTGAGAAGACCTACAGCCGCAAGGAGCACCTGCAGAACCACCAGCGGCTGCACACGGGCGAGCGGCCCTTCCAGTGCGCGCTGTGCGGCAAGAGCTTCATCCGCAAGCAGAACCTGCTCAAGCACCAGCGCATCCACACGGGCGAGCGGCCCTACACGTGCGGCGAGTGCGGCAAGAGTTTCCGCTACAAGGAGTCGCTCAAGGACCACCTGCGTGTGCACAGCGGGGGCCCTGGCCTGGGCGCCCCGCGGCCCCTGCAGGCGCCGCCTGACCGAGACTAGGGCTGGGCTGGGGGAGGGAGGGCCAGCGGCAGGCGCAGGGGTGCGGAGGGCCTGGGGGCGGCCTGACGACCCTCGATCCTGCTGTGGCTCCCAGTGCGCCTTCCCTCCCTCCACCTGCCACCCGCTGGAAATCGGGAACAGGAATTACACTCTAAACAGGGTCCCCAAGAGTTGGACAGGGGTCCCCTAGACCTGTCCAGCCTGAATGGACGGCCCAGCTCATCTCCTAGGTGGATCAAGGGGCCGGCTGAGCGGCTTCCCGCAGGGAAGGTGCGGGAGGGACAGTGAGGAGGCCAGAGGCTTCCCGCACGCCCGCAGACACCCGGAGTGCCCATTTGGCCATTGGGGTCACAGATTGTGATCAAGGGAAGCAGCCAGGGAGTCTCGGAAGCCCGAGATCAGGAAATCAGGTCCCAAGGCCGAGACGCTGCAAGAGGAAGCAAAGGTGTGAGCTGAGGGATGTGCTAAGGGATGCCACCTCCATGACGACAACACTGCCTCGCGTTTGAATAGCGCTTTATACTTTTTTAAACGTGTTTTCTATCCGTTATCTATTTTCACCCTTAGCCTATCCCTCTGTGGTAGGTGGGGGTAGGGTTTGCCTGACTCGGTAACCAAGGAAAGGAGGTGCAGGCCAGATGGTTTAGCCCAGATTACAGAAGAGCGGCAGAGCTGGGACCAGGGCTCCTGACCCAGCGCAGTGTCCCCACCACACACACTGCCTACCTCCCGTGGTTGAGAGACAGACCTCTCTGGCCTTGCCTCTCCTGGTCTCTCCCTTGCCCCTGACCCACCAAAAGTAACCAGAAGCCACCGGGGACAATTCGTGGGGTTACTGGGAATAGGGAACAGATGGGCGACAGAATGCCTCAGGATGTGCTTCCGAAAGACTCTTCCTATGTGGGCACTTTTGGGGCCCAGAGCCCATCCCCCAGCCCGTCCCTCCCACCTCTAGTCCCTCAACCTGGTGCAACCCATCTTGTTACTACACAGTAGTGACCCGGCCCTCCAGAGGCAGCTGGTGCCCTGGGTCAGAGCTCACCCTGATGATTTATTCCAGTTTCCCCAGAGCCAAAGGGTGAGAGCAAGGCTCATGCTGCAGGGGCTGCCATCGAGGAAGTGAATCTCTTCCCAGGAGGGCCAGGCAGTGGGTGCTAGAGGCCGAGAGCCTCAGTCTCTCTCCTGCCCTGAGCCTCCCAACCGGTGCTATCTGTTAACTGACCATGCTCACGGACATGGACGTGGACACAGACCTCCTCTGCTCCAGACCCTGCAGGCGCCTCAGGAGGCGCCCAGAGGACTCCCTTGTGTTGGTGCAATGCTCCATGGTCCTGAGGGGCCACCGTCTCCATTTCTGCGTCTTGCATGGCCAGGCACTGGGGTGGGGTGGCATGCCCCAGGACCCTTGTTTGTGTTGAGAATGACTTTTCCTGCACCGCCCATCCACCCCACTTCTCTCCCATCCGGGAGCACAGTGGGCAGCCTGCACCTGGCACCACATTTGTGAGCGCTCTGCTTCCTCCCTCACCCGCACCGCTTGGCTTTCCTCAGACCCCTGTTTGCCATGCAAAGGGAATTCTTGAAATTAAATAAAAGGTGTCCAGATTGCAGACTGCATGTTCACAGGGAGGGTTCTGCATTGTGGCTTTGGACAGGAAAGCCTCCATGCGACTGGAACCCAACTAACTGGGATTTTTCTCCTTCATTCTTTTTGAAGGAGGCAAATCTTAAAACTAGTTGAGAAATTAAGCAAATTCAGTGGAGTTTTATTAGAGCAGAAGGGACCCTCTAAAACATTGTTTTTTTGTGGGGAGGGAGCAGTGTTCTGCTTTTCAAAGGCATATGCAGAAAATCAAGCTTTTCATAATCTAAATAATTGGAAATAAGACTTTTTTTTTGGCTGTTAAGAGTATAAAGATAGGGAGAGATCACTATTGAGTGATCAATATACTCGTGTATATTTTGCCCTCAAGGAGCTGATTCCCAAAGAGGTTTCGTGACTAAATTAGAGGGCAGAAAGTATCTGGTTCCTTCATCCTAGTCTGGTAGCTCCCAGGGCACCAAGAGCCCCTCAGCTAGGAGTCATCCCAGCCTCCAACGCTGGCCCCAGGAGAGTCCTATAGTGAGCCCTGCCCCTGCGCTATCCAAGGTGATGCCACTCAAGATGGACCTCTCCCAGGCAGCAAGGATCCCGAGTGGGGACCCTGCCATCCACTTTCTGAAGGGCCTGCTTTGGGTGGATTTTTATTCTCCATCTGATAGTGTGTTAATTAAAATTAACTTTTAATTTAAAAGCTAATGTGCACAGTAAAAATTCAAGTGGTTAAAAAAAAGACAATCCTCACTCGAGCATATAGTTTTATTGCTTTTTAGAGAGCGGAAGGGAGAGAGAAACATCAATCATTTTCCTGCCTGATCCCCTGTTGAAAAGCATCCACAGCTAAGAGCTTTTTTTTTTTTTAATATATTTTTATTGATTTCGGAGAAGGGAGAGAGAGATAGAAACATGAAAGATGAGAGAATCATTGATTGGCTGCCTCCTGCATGCCCCTCACTAGGGTTGGGGCCCACAATCTGGACATGTGCCCTGACCAGGAATGGAACTGTGACCTGGTTCATAGGTCAGTGCTCAACCACAACCACACTGGCTGGGCAAGAGCTTTTTAAAAATATCTTCACCCAAAGATGTTTTCATTTCTTTCTTTCTTTTTTTTTTTTTTTTTTGAGAGGATGAGAAACATCAACTGGTTGCCTCCTGTACCTGCGCTGACCAGGGATCGAACCCACAACCCTCTGATGTACAGGATGACGCTCCAAACAACTGAGCCACCTGGCCAGGCTACTAAGAGCTTCTTGTATGTCCTTCCAGAACTGGAGAAGTCCCCAAAGGGAATGAGGTGACGGGCCCAGAGGAATGGAGAAGTGCTAAGCTGACAAAATTATCAGATGTCCGCTGCACACGTACACAGCAGAGTGGTGCAGCTTGAGCCAAGCGTATTCTGCTAGGATTCTCACTGACCTCCAGCCTAGTGAGCATGCTCCCCAGCACTGTGTTTGTTTGTTTTAGAGAGAAGGTACACAAAGGATATGGTCCCTGCCACCTAGAGACTAGGATAGTAAGGGGAACAGAATAGAAAGGGTCTCTACTAAGTGGAATAAAGCTGTGGCCTGTAAACTTTCTTGGATAAAAAATGTTTGGGCATATATATGCTAATACATATACTATAAATCACACTTGCAATAGAAAATTTAAAGGTCAAGGTAAATATTTTAAAGCATTTTAAACTATATTTGTAATTCAAAGAATATTTCTGTCACTAAAAATGGGGGGGGGGGTGAGTGAGAGATTCAAGGTCACATTCAGCTCTGGGTGTGTGATGTATTTATTGATTTCTAGAGAGAAACATCAATTTGTTGTTCCACTTATTTATCCATTCATTGGTTGATTCTTGTATGTGCCCTCATCAGGGATCAAACCCACAACCTTGGGGTATCAGGAGGGCACTTTAACCAGTGAGCTACCCGGCCAGGGCCTCTGCATGTTTCAATCATTCTATAGATGACAGGATATGAGTATATTGATTTCTCTGATAACATTACCACCAATGGGAATAATTGTGAACCTAATTTTAAAGTTTATTTGACAGTTGCTCTTTGAGCCAGCCTGCTCTCGCTCTCCTCCTGAGAGTGTACTTTCACTTTAATAAATCTTGCCACTGCCGCTTGAACTCCTAAAAAAAAGTTTATTCAAAGGCATGTGTCAAGATCTGTGTGTCATTGGGAAAGGACAAATGGGTGGCTTCTCAGAGTCAGCAAGGAGACATTTATCTTGGTGAATTCTAGCACCTTGACAAAGCAAAGACAAACCAAAATGAGAAGTTGCCTGTTATTGAGTGCATACTCTATACCAGGCCTTTAGCTACATAAGCATTTTACTTACACAGTGTCATTTATTTTAACCCCATTAAAAACCCTTGGATATGGTTTTCATATCCTCAGGGAGAAGACACTGAGGCAGAGTGAGCATGAACCACACCACTTGGTGAGTGAAGAAGCCAGGACACACATAATAGCAATCGTGAGCGTATCTTGAGCTCTTACTATGACAGGTTGCACTGTAACCATCTGACTTGAACTAACTCGTTTAGTCTGCACAACAGCTCTCAGATGCGTGCTATTATTTCCCACTAATAATGAGGAATTGGAGGTGCCAATAAGTTAATGACTTGCCCAAAGTCCACATGTAGTAAGTGGGGGTGCTGGTCTCGCTCCTTGGCCCCACTTTCTAACTCCTTGCGCTACCATCTCCAAAAGCCCATGACACTGCAAAATAGTGCCTGGTGCTTCCTCCCTTGCACACTCGAAATTTGATCTAAATATTCTTCCAGAGTTCCAGGCTCAGTCAGGGATGCTGAATCATGCTGACTCTCAAGAGACTGACTGATGGATAAGCCAGAGTATCAGTTTAATAATTTCCAAGGGTGGGCTGGATAGTTGCATCAGCCTGACCTGCCTGTTGTCTCCCAATACACAGGGACCAGCATCAGCATAAGGTTGCCTGGTGGACACAGAAATGGAATGGTGTTTGAGTTCTCTACCTGGATCGCTTAATGACCTCCGTATTCTATGTCCTGATATGTCTATCTCCACAATCTCTGTACATTGTTTTCTGTATCTGCAGTAAGTTTTTGTTGGCCAGAGAGAGTAGATCAAACTCTGGATATATCTCAATGGCTGACTAGTTTCCTCCACATGGCCCCTTCTTTAAATAGATTAATGATTCAATCAATCTGTCAAGGTGGTTGCCCTGGACATCATGCCTTCTCTTGGAGGTGACTTTTCCTAGCCTTGCTCTCTGATTTGCTAGTAAATCACCCCAAAATATTTATGAGCACGTCTATGAGCAAATAGAAGTACCGGGGAGGGAGAGACGTTTTAGTGAATTACCATATAAACAAACGGAAAAAAATGAGGTGGTTTTGGCTTGTGATCAATGCTATGAACAATGTTAACTAGAGGAAGACAACTAGACTGAGGATTGGGATAGAGGAAGATACAGGGAATGTCTCTGAAGGGGTGAAGTCTGACCCGAGCCCTGCATGCCAAGAAGGACTCGGTCATGTGAACACAGAGTTTAGTTCTCAGGGGAAGCATTTTATGTCTAGAGTGGAAGTGGAAGTTCATTGCAAGTCTCTGCAGAGACAATGTGGCACAAATTAGACAAATACGGTTGCAAAACTCCACACGCCTCATTTCACATGCAGCATGTGCACTGGATTACATATTTGATATCAGGGCTATCTTGGGGTTTCCAAGGCATGTGATTACTATAATGAATAGGCTACGGTGGGTTGGCCTTGGCCCCTGACCCCACATTGTTGAGATGGGAAGTGTGCTTCTAGCTGCTAAAAAGCAACATTTTGGAATACAACCGCTTGCCATTTGGGACCATAGCTCTTTTCCCCAACTAGATTACATGTTCTCTCAGAGCAAAGTCTGAGTTTTATACATTTTGGAATATCGCAAAGCACCTAGCAGAGTTCTGGGCACGTAAAATAAGAAAAACAAAGTCCGTTGGGTTTGCCTTAACTTTGGAACCTGCACTTGACTTGGAGGGACCAAGTCCTCCGCGCGGAGCTGCTCTTCACCCTCCGGCCGCGCGGGGGCGCAATGGGAATCCCGCGCGCCGAGCACGAGCGGCTGGAGCCGGTCTTGGCCTTGTGTCAACACGGCGCTGGTGGCGGCTTCGAGGAGGGGCTGGGACGCCCCGCAGACCCGCGCGCAGTCCGAGGGAGAGCAGGCGCGGCCCCGCCGCGGACGGGCGACTGGCAGCCATGGCGGAGTCGGCGTCGGCTCGGGTAAGAGTCCCCCTGGCCCGGGGGCGCGTTCGGGGTGACGGAGCTGCGGGGCGGGGCGGGTCCCCCGGGCTGCCGCTGCGCCGGTGAGCGCCCACCTGCCCCCGCGACCCCCGGCTCTGCCCTCCCCTGTCCGGTCCCTTCCGCGTCGGGCCGGAGCCCCCGAGCGACGCGCCTTCGCCGGGAAACTTCTCCGAGGCTAGTTCCGTGCTCTCGGGCGTGTGACCGTCCCCACCCGCGCTCTCCGCGGCGCCCGGAGCGGTGTCGCGATGGAAACTCTGGGTCCCCACCGCCGCCCGGGAGCCCGCCGGCTGCTCCGGGCGCCCGAGCGCTCCTCGCTCCTCGGCGGCCAGCGCGGCTCGCTCCCGGCCATTGTGCTGCGCCGGTCCCTCCGGCCACATTGTCCCGCGACGGACTTCGGCGGCGGGGCTGCAGCCGCAGGTTGAAGGCGGGCTGGGCTGCCGCTCCCGGGGGACAGGTGTCAGCTCGCCGCGAGTTGCCCGGGTTGGTGGGTGAGGCTGGGGGTCCCCCCGCCCCCCCGAGCCCGCCCTCCGCGGGACTCGGGGCTCGGGGAGAGGAGAGTCCTGGGCTTGGAGGCAAGAAGCTGCTTCCAGCCGCAACTCGGCTCCCACCCCCAGGGCCGGGCCTCCGTGTGCTTCCGAATTATGTTGGACTAGTTGCTGGATAGTCTCTGGGGTTTCTGCCAGCTCTGACATTCGCTTGTTATCCGAAAGTAGTGGTGGATTTGATCATGCGAGAGGATGTGCGATGGAAAGGGCAGATGGAATTTAATTGGTTTATTTTATTTTGTTTTTTGGTTTAGAGAGAAAGAGCAAGAGAAACATCGATTTGTTGTTCCGCTTATTTATGCATTCATTGGTTGCTTCTTGTGTGTGTGCCCTGATGGGCGATCGAACCGGCAACCTTGGCATATCCGGACGACACCCGGCCAGGGCTGGAATTTAATTTTTTTTTATTATTGATTTTTAGATAGAGGAGGGAGAGAGAGGGAAAGAGAGAAACATCGATTTGTTGTTCCACTTATTTAAGCGTTCATTGGTTGGTTGGTTTTTTTTTTTTTATAACCCATTGATTTTTTTTTTTTTACTCATTGATTTTTTTTTTTTTAATCCTCACCCGAGGATATGTTTTTATTGATTTTAGAGAGGAAGGGAGAGAGAGGGGGCGGGAGAAAGAGAAATATCGATCGCTGCCTCCCATCTGCGCCCCAAGCATTTCGTGGTCTAGAAACACTTTCAGAATCATATGAGATCTCGTGAGAATTGAGGGCTAGCAAGATGCACTGTATTTGATTCTTTTTTTATTTTTTTAATCCTCACCCGAGGATATGTTTTTATTAATTTTACAGAGAGGGGAAGGGAGAGAGGCGGGAGAGAAGCAGCGGTGGTCAGGGCTGTTTGATTCTTGCAGGAAGGGGGTGAGCGCTCGGAGGGGAAGGATTGGCAGGCTGGCAGAGCGGTGTTTGCTCTCAAGGAAGCTGAAGTTGAACTATGAAGACAAGACACAGATGTTTACAGCATTTGCCTCTTCTGACTCCTTTAACTAAGGCGATACAGTCAGAGACCTGGCTTTTCCTCAGGACCAGATTAGTAGTGAAGCAGGGCAGGAGGGCAAGCGGACGAGCGGCCAGAGTGCTTCTGCCTGGCTGGTCAGTGCACAGCGACTTGCGTGGCATCAGCAGGTCTTGTTAAAAGGAAGCCTTAAAGATCCTCCAAAATTCAAAACTATGCTCTGAGTAACTTATGGATCTGTCGTTGTAGAATGTATTTAAATTGTCCTTCAGCATATTCCTATTCTCAGGCATTTTCTCTTCAGATGAGGATTCTGTACCTCTCATTTGACAGGGTGGCCCAGTAGGTACCATGATGAAAACAACTAAAAACGCTGGGCGGGGGCAGGGGGGACGACACAAATATACTTGATGTTTATGTTAGTAAAGAATACTTGGAGCCCAAAATCCAGGGGAAAGAGGGAGCTCTTAAGAGGTAAGGAGAGTTCTGAAACCAACTTTGAGGGCTTTTGCTGAACATTCATCTGTGGTGTTTATGACCTCAAGCGGCCTGGAAAATAGAAGATAAAACTCAAAGCCTCAGGTGAGAGTCAGGAAGCCTCCTGCCTGAATCCCATAAAGCTGAGACCCAAAGGGCAAAGGGCAACATTCACGAACTAAAAGCTCTTACCCCCAGGTGATTGCAGAGAAAGTTACATATGTCAAACCTTGGTGCTGAGAGATGGGCGTAAGATGGCTCTTGAAAATTGATGACTCTTAGATGGTTTTATTGCCTGAATTTTTATGACCTGGATGGTCCAAGAAACTGCAAGAGAATTTAATTTAAAGTAGAACCTCCAGCTGTCTGACAAAAATAAACATGAATCGCCCTAGCTGGTTTGGCCCAGTGGATAGAGAGCATCGACCTGCAGACGGGTTCGATTCCGGTCAAGGGCACATGCCCAGGTTGCGGGCTCGGTCCTCAGTAGGGGATGTGCAAGAGGCAGCCCATCAATGATTTTCTCTCATCATGTGTTTATCTCTCCTCCCTTCCTCTCTAAAATCAATTACAATATATTTTAAAAGAAAAAAAGGAGGGGGAATAACAGAATAAGGAAAAAAACATCTAAAAGAAGGCAAGAAAGAAGATGAAAGATGGGATAAATCACACAGAAAAGGTACAAAATAAATATACATCAATAATTAGAATAAATGTAAATGGACTGAATGATCTAGTTAAAAGAAAAAAGGATGGGCTGGATGAGGGAAATTCAACTGTATGGTTTATAACATACAATACAGAATAAAGCTGTGGAAATGACTGAATATGAAAGGATAGAAAATCATATACCAGGTTAATACTAATCAAAAGAAAATTGGCCCTTGGTGTGGATCAGTGGTTAGAGCATCGACCCTCGATCCAAAGGGTTGCAGGTTTATTCTGGTCAAGGGCATATACTGGGTTGCAGGTTCCCTGCCCCAACTGGGGTGAATGCAGGAGGCAACCAATTGATGTGGCTCTTTCACATTGATGTTTCTCTCCTCTCTTCCCCTCCCTCTTCCCTTCCACTTTCTAAAATCAAATGGAAAAAATACCCTCCGGAGAGAATTAACCAAAAAAAAGGAAGAGAGGGAGGAAGGAAATAGGCTTAACTATATTAATATTGCTAGAGATAGAGAACTAGTACTATTTTTATAATGGTAAAAGACTCAATTTACTAGCTTGATATGACATTTCTAGTGTTATATATGCACTTAATTATGTAGCCTCAAAATATATAAAACAAAAGTTGATAGAACAAGGAAAATTCACTACCATAGTAGAAGATTTTGATATTGCCTTATTATTTTATCAAGCAGGAAACAATTAGTGAGGGTGTAGTATCTCCAAAGAACTTTCTGAGATAGTGGAAATATTCTGTCTACACTGCTCAGTGCAGTAGCTACAAGGTACATGTGGCTATTGAGCACTTAAAATGTAGCTAGTATGACTGAGGAACTTGCATTTTTAATTTAATTTCAATTAATTTAACTTTAAACAGCCACATGTTTCTAGTGGCTATTATAGTAGACAGGACATATAGAGAGGATATGATTAATTTTTCCCATATATCTACCCCATATATATACTTTTGATGTATAGAGAGATTGATGAAAAGAAAAGAGAGAAGGCATAAAGCCCTATTACTGCCCTGGCCGGTGTGGCTCAGTTGGTTGAGCGGTGTCTCATGCACCAGAAAGATACAGGTTCGATTGCCAGTCAAGGGCACATGCTTGGGTTGCGGGCTAGCTCCCCAGTGGAGGCTGTGCAGGAGGCAGCCGATTGATGTTGCGCTCTCATATTGATTTTTTCTCTCCCTCTCCCTTCCTCTCGCTAAAAATCAATAAAGTATTTTTTTTTTAAAGAGGTGGTGGTGGAGGGATTGAACAAAAAGAAAAAAAGAGCTTATGGACACGAACAGCAGAGTGGTGATTGCAAGGTGATGGGGGTGGAGGTGGAAGAGGGATAAATGGTGAAGGAAAAAATAATAAAAGAAAGAAAAAAATAAAAACAAAACCCTGTTAGTCATGAAAGTGTGTTCTGGTGCTGACGTGGGTGGGGCTGGGACCTTAGGTAGGGCTGCTGAGCAGAATGTCACCATGCGCCCTCTGTGCCTGGCTGGGGGTTCCTCAGATGGTCCCAGTGCCTGCTTGCCTGTTATTTGCTCCAGGTGACACAAGCTCCCTGCCAAACCCTCATTTAATTGCAGATGCACGAGCAAGATAGATGTTGTTGTCTTAAGCCTCTAAATTTTGGGATTTGAGGATTGGAACAGGTACCTGGGAAATATGCTCAAATATTGAAAGACATCAAAAATACTTTTAAAAAGGAGTGTATAGTATGTGCATGGATTGAAACATTTCATCCTAAAGATGTCACTTTTCAAATTTACCTATGGATTTGAGGCAGCTCCAAACAAAATCTCTAAAGATTTTTTTTGTGTGAAATTTTTCAAATTTGTAGAATATCAACAGGCCTAAAATAGTCAATATACTCCTGTAAAACAAGGAGGTAGGACTTTCCTTACCAGATATCAATAATTATCAAAAAGCTATGGCCATTAAGATGGCAATATTGACAAAGTGATAGAAAAATTGACCCATAGAACAGAATAGGGAAGCCAGAAACAAGCATATGTAAGAAAACTTGACTTATGACAGAGATAGCAGTTCAGATCAGTGGGTAAATGATGGATTTTTCATTATGTAGTGTTAGGTCTGTTGATTTCCCATATGAAAATTGAGTCTTGCACCGCAAATATCAGTTCTAGTTGAGGTAAATACTTAAATGAGAAAATCAAAACTATAAAGTATTTAGAAGACTGTATTGTGGGTTCTAGATTTCTGTTTTACAACTTTTGACACAAAAGTTCAAACCATAAAAGTATTAATACTGATAACATTCAGCTCCATTAAAGTTAAAGACTTTTGATCAAATAATACTGAAGAGCGTAAAAAAAAAAAAAAAGTACAAATAAAGAGAAGATATTTGCAACATATATAACTGATAAAGATTAGTGTCCAGAATTTACAGTGAAATCCGAGGGGACGTGAAAGAAAAGTCAGATAACCCAAAAGTAAGTGGGCAAGACTTTAGCAGGTAGTTCACTAAAGGGGACATTGAATGGCCTGTAAACATACTTCTTCTCAGTGTCTTGGTCTCAATGTCTTCATTGTGGTGAGAGAAGCAGCCTTGAACAAAGTGTGCCACATAAAAGGAGATGAGTCTTGCGGGGCTAGGACTGAAATGTGAACCTGCAGTAGGACAGCGGGGCTAAGAGGACAGCTTCAAGAGGACTCCCCAAGTATTGGACTTAGTCATGTTGAGCTTCAGCCACAGTGATTTTCCTCTTGTCAAGGACAGACCATAAAAATGAGAAGTATAAGAAGAATGTCAGAGGACTTTGATCATTTCACTGAATGATTATGAAGAATTTGTTCACTTATACTGGCTGCCAGGGTGCACAGATGAATGAGTTGAGTCTTGTAGGTCCTGCTAAAGGAACCTTAAGGGGCTGCTGAAAGGTTTCAGCAAAGGGGACCTGATCAACTATGAAGTCTGGCAGGAATGTGGAGACAGGAGTAGATGTAAATAATATCATCACAGCAAAACATCACAAATAGCCCAAAATATCAAACAGAGAGAAATTGGTTTAAAAAATGAATCCTGACACAGAAAAGTGTTAGACAATATGCTATGTATGAGACACAGGTAACAAAACATGTACAGTATGATTTCAATTTCATTGACCAAAAAAAGATGGGGAAAAAAAAAACTTATAGGAAATACACCAATATTCTAACAACATATTTTACATAATCCTCCTTCCCTCCTTCCTTCTCTCTATTTTTCCATACTTTTTATTATATGTGTACAATTTGCAGTATCAGAATACAAAAGAGCATACTTTTTAAATTAAAAAGTAGCAGCCAGGTACTCGTTATGAGTCTGCTGGACTCTCCCTGGTGTTGGGACGTGGCGCTGACTGACCGACCGGGTCTGGCTCTTCAGCACAGGAGGAAGCGCCGCGCCACACCCTTGGCTTCTCCCTCGCCGCCCCCGCAAGAGACAGAGGCCGAAGAGATGTCACTCCAGTCAGTGATGGCCGCCCTCCAGGCCGTGGAGAAGAAGATGGAGGCCCAGGCCGCCCAGCTGCAGAGCCTGGAGAGACGCATGGAGACAGCCGAGAAGAAGCTGGCTGACTTTGAGAAGACGGCCGTGGAGTTCGGGAACCAGCTGGAGGGCAAGTGGGCCGTGCTGGGGACCCTGCTGCAGGAGTACGGGCTGCTGCAGAGGCGGCTGGAGAACATGGAGAACCTGCTGAGGAACAGGAACTTCTGGGTCCTGCGGCTGCCCCCCGGCAGCACGGGGGAGGCCCCCAAGGTAGTCCTTTTATTTGAGATTCTCAGTTGGTGGCTTTTCCCTGATGGCTGAGACAGCAAGCACTCACTGTGGAACATTTGCGATTTCAGTTGCCCAGGCCACTCGAGAATGATGGAGTCTGCTTCTCGGAGCAGGAGTGGGAGAATCTGGAGGACTGGCAGAAGGAGCTGTACAGAAACGTGATGATGAGCAACTATGAGACGCTAGTCTCTCTGAGTAAGCAGCCCTTTCCGCCCAGACATCCCACAATTCCTGGCCTGTGCTGAGTGGGAAAATGGGAGTCTCCGGGTCCTCAATTTACCAAGACATTAGGAAAGGTCATGGTGTCATGCCTTTCTTCTCTGTGGTCACATAGTCAGATCTTGATAATATTTACTAATAGATAAGAGGTCATGATATGCATTATAGTATAACATAGCTAGGGCTCCTCATGCTATTTTTTTTTCTTAATATATTTTTATTGATTTCAGAGAAGAAAGGAGAGGGAGAGACAGAAACATCAACAATGAAAGATAATCACTGATGGGCCACCTCCTGCACACCCCCACCAGGGACCTAGCCTGCACCCTGGGAATCGAACTGTGACCTCCTGGTTCACAGGTCAACGCTTAACCACTGAGCCATGCTGGCCAGGCCCTCATGATATTTCAAGTGCTTAAGACTATTTGATAAGGAATCCTTTGTTACCTGGGATGAGACAGGCAGTACAGGCTAACCAAAAATTGTCCTGGGCACTTGGCTGGAATCACAGCCAGTTGTGGTCTCGGTGTTTATTTTGTGTTGATGAGAAGTACTGCTTAATAGATACAGATTTTGATATGCAAAATGTTAGCTATTACATTATAAATGCATTTTGTTTGGTAGACAAAATGTTTGACAGTCTAACAGGTTCATGGAAGGTTGTCAAGAAGGCCACTGGGACTAGAGCAGAGTGGAGGGGGCAGGAAAGTAGCAAATGGGTCAGAAAGGTTCCTGTGACCTCACTGGGCCATGTGTTGCTTGTGGCCAATGCCTTATCTATCACAGGTGGGGGATAAGTGCCTGCCATTTCGCAGTGGTATTGGTGGAATGAGTGATGGGCTCCTATGCCTGCCTGCTGAGCCACAGGGGACTGATGAAGGGGTACCGAGGGCGCAGTTAGCTGAATACATCATTCCAATGGGCCATAATTTTCTAATTGTCCCAAACTGCTAGGGGAAAGTGACAGAAATAGTACTTTGAAGATTTAATATTGACTCCTTGACATTGGTCACCTCGTTCATCAGCAAATGACTAGTGTGCAATGAGAGTTTACTCTCCTGGGCTCACATTGTGCTATTTCCAACCCAGAGGTCCTTGGCCAGCCAGAAGGAGAAGCGGAGTTGGGTACAGAGATGCTGGGAGACTTGGAGGAGGAAGGCCTTGGTGGTGTCCATCCAGGTGAGTGGCTCCAGAATATTCCATTCCCCTCCCCACTCCCTGCAGTCTATAGTGCGCTTTCCCACTGCTAAACTGCCAAACATTGATCATCAGTAGCCTCATGTGGCATTTACTTATTCTAGATTCTTTTATGATTATCATTAGCTCACCTATTATGTGTGTCTGAACTCCTTACTGCTATTTGGAATCCTTGAGATTCATGACCATATCGGACTTCTTCGTGTCCTACACAGGACTTTAGTCAAAACCCACAGGGCATTGAGGATAGGATTGCTCACAGCATCAGGAGTGAAGCTGACTGGGTGAGAGACAGGAAAAGCATTTATAAGCCAGGTAATTTGGGGAGAATGTGCAGGAAGAACAGCTGGATACATGAACTTTTAAGCTATAGGTTTAGTTGTGTGTGTGTGTTTTTAATCTTATTTTTATTGCTTTAACACTCCTAAGTAAGTATAGTTTTTCAGTATATTTAGCCATTTTTCAGAGATTGAATATAATTTGTGGACAGACTTAGAAAAACTATCGTTTATAACATTGTTCTATAAGAAGAATATATTCAGATTTCCCACCCACATGTCTCTACCTGAGGATAGGTTTCCCTTTCCAGGTTTTGGAACCCAGTCGGTCTCTAATTCCCTTGATCCTTTGATTTGAGCCCTTCTGGGATTCACATATGTTTAGCTCCAAAGAAACCGAAAGTGCTATAATGTGATCTTTTTTTGTTGGTTTTCTTTGTTTTGGCAGCAGAAGGGGTTGTGATTAAGCAGGAGGTAGAGTACCCGCCGGAACGCTCTGAGGATCTTCCGGGAGAGATCTCAGGCCCCGCGGAAGAGCCGGCTTTCCTGGGCCCAGAGCAGACTGAGCTCTGGAACACTCAGGGGGGCTCTGTCCTCTTGGAACCAGGGGCCGGGGACACTAATCTAGAGGAGCCCACTGAGGGCAGCAGAGACCCTGGCAGTGACAGAAATCTGGACGGCCCCCCAAAGCAGAAATCTAATAGGCCGGTGCAACTGGCTCCGGAATGTAATCCGGCCCTGAAGCTGAATAGGGAAGATTTCGGCCCCTACGATTGTCCTGAGTGTGAGCTCAGCTTCCGCTGTGAGCAGCAGCTGGCCTATCTGCGGGCCCACCCATCATGGGAGTCTTCCACCACCTCAGAGCCAGAGGAGGGTCTTAGGTCCAGGCCACTGCTGAAGCCCCCGTCCAAGAAGGGGAAGCAGCATCAGTGTGACGTGTGCATGAGGAGCTTCAGCAGCAAGGTGAACCTGGCGAACCACCAGCGCTGCCATTTGCAGGAGGGGCCCAGTGGTGGCCAGCGTGTCCAGGAGAGGTTCTCGCCCAACAGCCTGGTCGCCCTGCCCGGCCACATCCCTTGGAGGAAAAGCCGGAGTTGCCTCATCTGTGGTTACTGTGGCAAGAGCTTCAGCCACCCATCAGATCTGGTGCGGCACCAGCGTATCCACACGGGTGAGCGGCCCTACACCTGCCCCGAGTGTGAGCGGAGCTTCGTGCAGAAGCAGCACCTCCTGCAGCACCAGAAGATCCACCAGCGGGAGCGAGGCGCGCTGGCCTCGGAGCCAGGCAGGCCCAACGGCCTGCTCTAAGGGTGCCAGCCCCCCGCCTGTCCGGGGGGGCTGAGGGGGCTGGCATTGGTCCCCCGAAGAGACACTGTGCAGAGTCAGGGACTGACTTCTTCCTTGGGGGTGTCATTTTGATTTGCCTATCTTTGGCCAAGCAGCAGGCCGAGCCCAAGTCCTCAGAACTGTGTGGAGGAGGGGCGGGGCCAGGCCTGTCCCTGCTGTCTACCCTGCTGCTGTGTTTGCCGTGTCTTTGGCACCTTCGAGTCTCGGGTTTTCCCATCCATGCTGATACTTGTGCCCTGGGATTGGTTTGAGGGTCTATCCCAGGGTTTCAGGTCTTCCCACGGGTGGAGTCGGGCCAAAGGAATGAGCAGGTGTGCAGAAGAGCTCTGGGAAGCATAACCCTCTGTTTCCTCTCCTGTTGTAGTCTCCTTGTTAATAACAGGTAGAAGTAATTTAAATGAACTGCTCACCTTGCTCTGAAGAACCTTTTTGGAATTAGATTTTAGCTGATTTAAAGAAAAGACGGCCTGACACTTGTTTTTTAAACTTCCCAAGTTGTAGAAGTTGTTCCTAACATGGGGACTGCTGCCATCTGGGAGGGAATTGTTTCTGGGCCTCCTTAGCCTGCCCACACTTAGGCCAGTGATCAGGGTGCATAACGCGGGCTCCCTATTGTGAGGGGACTTAGCACTCTCGGATGGGGCTCACTGAATCAAAAGGACCGAGGGGGAGAGAGCAGTGGGAGGACCCCAAAGCCCCCATTGAGAATGAGGAGTCTGGGAAAGGAGCTGAGAGTACGGAGCTGCTTCCTCCCAGGAGCTCGGTGCTTGGGTTTCTCACCACAGCTCGCTTCCTCTTCCATCTGCGTCCTCGCTGGGTTCTGCAGCCTCACAGGGTAGACGACTCCTTTGTTACTTAAGGTTGTTCAGCTTGTATCAGCTTGTATTTGAGTTTGTTCCTGTTAGACCAGTTGTTCCTTGAGGTTGTTCAAATGACACACTTTGCCAATTAGTTCTGGGGTTGACTGTTCCAGAGATGATGGAGAAAAAGCACGTGGGTGCTCGTCTCCCAGGAGTGTTGAATGCCTGCCGCACTGCTGTCGGGAGTGGGCTCCTGGGTCCTGTGTGAGTGTCCCCTTTGATGACTTGGCAGTTGCTTAGAATAAAACTTGCTACTGGCAAAAAAATGTGCTCATGTTTGGTGTTTTTCTTCAGTTGTCAAGAAGACCCTCCTAGGAGCAAGATGGAGGAGGTGCCTGACCTGGAGCAGCGACAGGGCTGACTTAAACCTAGATTTGCAGACGAGAAGAGGGTGTGTGTGGGACCCTGTTGGTGGACGCTGGGGGCTGCAGACAGTCTGAATGTCAGTTGTTGGAGGCAGTAGGTAGAGGAGGCAGGTGCACCAGGGAGTGCTGGGTAGCAGTTGGAAATATTGACTTCAGTATACATGTAGTCATATGGATTGATCTTAAAAGTATAATGTTGAGTGGAAAAATATAAGAAATTGAGATATATAACAATACCATTTATGTAAATTAAAAATGCATGTACACAAAACAAAACAGAACACATAGAAATAAAAAATTACACATTAAAGGCATCTCAGCACTCTGGCCAGGGTGCTAAGTGATTAGAGCGTCCGCTGGCACAGTGAACAGGAGAGAGGAACAAGATTGACAAGGTACAGTCAACAGCACAAGATGCTTTTTGAAGGGAGGGACCATATCTTAATCGTATCTGGACTCCCCAGCTCTGAGTACAGGGACTTTGCACAAAGGTGCTCAACTCACATTGCATGAGCAGATGCATGAGGGGAGTTCACAGAACAGGGAGCTCAGCAATGTCTGCACAGGGTCGGCTTCGAGGAGGAAGGGGGCTGGTGACATTTTTGGTCTCCCTCTACTAGTAATTTCCCTCGGAAGTTTTACATACTTGGGTGGGGCCACTTTAAAAACTGATACTTTTTCCAAGTAAGGTGCAGCCCTGGAATTTGGGGCCAGGTTAGGAGTGTGGCTTTGAAGCAACAAGGGATCAAATCAGTATATGGCATTGTTCATTGTGGAATTCGCAGTGTAACAGACAATTTGCAAATGAGTGCTGAAGGCATTAAGAGGATCTCTAGTGTGGACCCTAAGAAGAAAGATTCATTTGATGTGAGCCCCGAGAAGGAATTTATCTGCTGAGATGGGCTCCCCGGGGCCCAACCGAGGGCCCAACTTTTTTAAATAATAAGAGCCTAGCTGCCATTTGCTGACGGGCTCCTCACGAATGCTGTGTACCAGGGAGAACCTCAGACTGAGCTCTCAGTGCCCGCACTATTCCCAGCTTGTTTGTACCACCTAAGTCAACCTGGTTTCGTCTTCTACCAACGGACTGAGCCCTGCCCTATCCTATCAGAACTGCACAATTTTGATACCTCACATAAGAAGGACCTAATTGAGAACCTCAGTGGGAACTTTCACTATAAAAACAGCCTTCATGTCCTAGCTGGTTTGGCTCAGAGGATACAGCATTGGCCTGCAGACTAAAGGATCCCGGGTTCAATTCTGGTCAAGGGCACATGCCCAGTTTGCGGGCTCCATCCATAATAGGGGGCATGCAAAAGGCAGCCGATTGATTCATTTTCATCATTAATGTTTCTATTTCTCCCTCTCCCTTCCTCTCTGAAATCAATAAAAAAATATTTAAAACACACACACACACACACACACAAAAAAAAAAAAAAAACCAGCCGTCATTACCCTGGTCGGGTACTTCACTTGGTTGGAGCATCATCCCATACACCAAAAGGTTATGGGTTTCATTCCCAGTCAGAGTACATACCTGGGTTGCAGGTTTGATCCCCTGTCAGGGTGTGTATGAGAGGCAACCCATCAATGTTTCTCTCTCTCAAATCAATAAAAAAAAACACATATCCTCGGGTGAGGATTAAAAACAAAAAGGGACTCTCTGTCTTGGTGGAAGAGTTTGGGTATTACTTTAGTCTGTGTCTCTAGGCTGAAGCTCCTTTTTGCTCAGATAACTGCCTTTTATTCTTTACTAGAGGCCCGATGCACAAAATTTGTGCAAGGGGCTCGGCCCTCACAGCCCTCGAAGCCCCAGCTTTGTCCGTCAGAAGGACGTCTGGAAGGTTGTTCAGCTGTCCGGGCTAATTAGCATATTACACTTTTATTATTATAGATTACAGGCTACAATTGTTTTTGATTTACACTAGGAGCTCATCAGAGATCCATCAGACCAATATATTAAGAATTATAAAATATTGGTAAGTTGTGATCTTAGAAAATAAGAATTGATGCCCAATGTAAACAAGAGTTTGTGGGCTTGTTGGACAAAGATTACAAAATGAATGGGAAATGCAGAAAGGTAGAAAATAAAAATTTATACTGCATACAGCATGTTTCATTTTATATTTAGTGATTAACTCTGGTTTTCCACAGTAAGGCTCTTTACAAATAAGGAAACAGGTCCCTTATTGAGTGGTTTATTCAAAATGCCTCAGGGCCTGAATTAGTGGTGGATTTACTTTTGCTGCAAGCCCAGCCTGGAGCCAGAGCTGTGAAGATTCCAGATGATGGCTGACATGCAAGGGAAGACTGGGCGTTGTCAACCTAAGAAATGTTTAAACCTGTAGAGAATTTTTATGAGTGTACTTGAGCCAAACTGACAATTGCCAGAAAGCAAAATCTTAACATATTGAGAAAATGCTCCAGAGAATGACAGATTTGCACCTTATTTTATACATTACAATCAAAGGAGGAGGCTTAAGGGGTTACATGAAATCCATGTAACTGGACATGATAGATTAGGGAGGTGGGAGAAAGCAAAGTGGAGAAATCTCTGGGATTGGATAAAAAGTAAAATAAATAGACACTTCTTTTACATTTGTGGTTATAGAATAGTTAGCAGTTAACACTATAACAAATCAAGGGGGGTTTTGTGATCTTTGCTCTGGTGCAGTGAGGGGTCCAGAAAAAAGGAAATTACCCTGACATTTCTCTTTTTTTTAATCCTCGCCCGAAGATATGTTTTTATTGATTTTTTAGAGAGGGAGGAAGGGAGAAAGAAATATCGATTGGTTGCTTCCCGTAAGAAGGGTTTTGTGGTCTCTGCTCTGGTGCAGTGAGGGGTCTAGAATAAAAGAAATTACACTGGCATTTCTTTTCCTTTTCTCTTTACTCCTCACTCAAGGATATGTTTTTGTTTATTTATTTTTTAATTTTTAGAGAAAGAGGAAGGGGGAGAGAGGGAAAGAGATCGGTTGCCTCCCATACTCACCCCAACCAGGGATCAATTCCACAACCCAAGTATGTGTCTGACCGGAAATTGAACCTGAAACCTTTTTTGGTGCATGGGATGATGCTCCAACCAACTGAAACCCCTAGCCAGGGCACCCTGGCATTTCATAGATGCAAAAAGACAATAGACAGGCTCAGTTAAAGTTAAAGATTAACCTTTGTCAGGGCATCTCCCCTGACAAAGGTCAATCTTGCCATGATTAGCTTTTGTTAGAAAGTTTTAATTTCAGACCATCCTGTGTGGTTACTTTAGGTCTCAGTTTATAAGGCATACGGAGCAGGCCTTTGCTGAGCTTGTCAGGTTTAGTATGTGGCCCCTTTTTGGTCCACAGTGTGGCACAGAGGACTTCAGGGACACAGTGTGGCACAGAGGACTTCAGGGGTACACTGTGGCACAGAGGACTTCGGGGGTACAGCGTGGCACAGAGGACTTCCACAGCTCTGCTCAAGGGCTAGATCTCAGGAAAGGAAGAGGGGACTGAGGATTCCCAAAGCTGTTTGGGGAAGAGAGGGAAGGCTTTTCCCCCCCTTTTTTTAATGAATTAAATTTTTCCTGAGGTCTCTATTTGGTCTGGAAAACTAAACGAGTTTTAGCCTGGCTGGCCGTGGTTCAGTGGTTGAGCGAACGCGGACCTATGAACCAGTAGGTCTGGGTTGCAGGCTCGATCTCCAGTAGGGGGCGGTGCAGGAGGCAGCCCGACAGTGATTCTCTCATCATTGATGTTTCTATCTCTGGATCCCTCTCCCTTCCTCTCTGAAATCAATCAATCAATAAATAGGTTGATAGATTTTAAGAGTTAAAACCTTTATTTTTTCCTGGGCATGAAGTACTATATTCAAACTAATAGTCACTTTGGGTCCATTAGAGGTGTTAAAACGGTGACTCTACATACACTGAGATTCCCCACCGGGGGTTGGGGCGAGGCGGACCGCCCAAAGTTTTGAAGTCACGCCTTTCCCCTGTCAGCTCTCTGGCTCGATTCCTGGGTGGGACACTGGGCTCCCTAAGCCCCGCCATCCTGCAGCGGGTTCGGGGCCGGCGTGGGCCCCGCGAGCTGCGTCTGCGCGTGGCCCGCACCCGCCCGGCGCCCGCCCGACGGTGTCCACTCCCGCGGCCCAGGCGAGGCTGGGTGGCCCGCCCCCCTGGGTGGCCCCCGCGGCCGCCGGGACGCCAGGCTGCGGCCACGCGCGTGCGGTCCTTCGGGCTGCAGGGGGCGCTGTGTGTGCCCGCGGGCCGGGCCGCGAGCGCAGCTCTTGTTTAAAGGGCCGGCGGGGCACGTGGCTCGGACGCAGCTCGCGGCCGCCGGGCTGGGGCTCCGAGGCTGGGCGGCTCCGCTCCGCCTCCGCCGCCGCCAGCGCGCCGCGCCGGGCCCGCCAGGCCTCCGGGAGGAGCTGCGAGAGAGGGACGGGCAGCCATGGCCGAGGCGGCGCCCCACCGGGTAAGCGCGGGCCCGCGGACGCCCAGACGGACCGGGCCGCCCTCGTCGGCGTCCGCGTCGCTTTCGGGCCGAGCGACCGGGCGGCCCAAAGGCCAGGCCGGGGGGTGGGCGGCCCGGCGGCGGGGGATCGGCCCTCTTTCCAGCGACACCCACGGTGGCAGGCCTTGCGTTGGAACCGAGTGGCCGACTCCCCATCCATTGTGTCCCTGGAGGCCAGCGGCCCGGAGGCCGGCGGGCGGGCAGGGTCTCCAGCCCGTTGGGCTTTGACAGCCGCGTCTGAGGTTCCGGGAAGGGACCGGTCCAGGGTCACACGCAGTGGAGGCCAGGCCAGGGCTGTGGAATTACATGCCCTTTAAGGGACCCGGTATTCCGCTCGTACCTAAGGCAGAGGTACTAACCGCTGTTTACAAGAGAGAGTGGAGGTGGATTTTTATTGTTAAGATTGCTTTATCACATTTTAGAATGTTGGCTGATAATGTTCTGTATGTGCAAGTCAGAGAAAGCCAGCCTTTGGCCGTTCGGACACAGTAGAGAAGCGGTGGTGAAGAGCTCTATCAGTGGTACCTCCTCTCATCAATACTTGTCAGTGAAGTTTTTTGATTTTTCTGGCTGCTTCTCAAGGAGGAACTTTCTCTCCCTCCCCTTCGGTGAGGTGGAGGTCTGCAGGTTTGCTGGGGAGAGCTGCAGGTGGCCTTTCTGTAACTGCACAGGTGGCATCTTCAGCTCCCACCCAGCCCAGCGCTCTTTCTGATGGATCCTATCCACCCTCTTCTTTCCCCTCTGCCCACTTGCATCTCCTGAGATTCCTTAGAAAAGCTCCCAAACAGGACTGATTTGCTCCCAACTTTTGTTAGCCTTTGGGTATCACTCTTGTATTTCTATACAGAATTTTCCTGCTGGAGAAGGAAGGAAGAGCCAGGTAATTTCTCTGCATCCCCATTGATGATGACAGGTGTTCTGTGATTGTTACTGAATGAATGTGTTGTTGAATTGTTTAGTCATTCATTCATTCATTCAGTAGGCATTGATTGGGCACCTGCTGTGAGTGAGGCACTCTTAGAAGCTGGGATACTGTGGGAAGCCACCTATTATCTTCACTAGCAGAGAGGTGTGGACAAGGAACCCTGAAAGCTGGTGACCCTTGAAGCCCTGGCAAAGGTCAGGGCTGTGCACCCACTGTTAGTCCAGACAATGGTAGCTGAAGCAACTTCCCCATTTATTATTATGTAAATCCTTGCTGTTGGGCTAGTCTGCCTGTTACTGGAAATTGCCTGCCTAAGGGCTATGGGTGGATCCCAAACCAATAAAAGGTTGGTGAGGCCTGCGCACCAGTGGAAGTCCTTCCCCTTGAGTTGGACTTACCCGCCTGGCCCCCCAGTATTTCCAAATTATCTCTTGTCTCTTCTCTTTCATTTGTGTGCGGCTCCTCTTCCAGATCCTGAACCCTGAACCACGCAGGACGTGGGGGAACAAACATTACACAGATACAACTGTGAATTAGCACCTACACTCATGGAGCTTATGTCCCTGGGGGAAACCATAACCCAGGCAGACACACAGGGTTGTCATAAGTCAGTGATGGCGAACCTTTTGAGCTCAGCGTGTCAGCATTTAGAGAAACCCTAACCTAACTCTGGTGCTGTGTCACATATAGAAATTTTTTGATCTTTGCAACCATAGTAAAACAGATTTATATTTTTAATATTTATTTTATATATTTAAATGCCATTTAACAAAGAAAAATCAACCAAAAAAATGAGTTTGCATGCCATCTCTGACACGTGTGTCATAGGTTCGCCATCACTGTCATAGGTTATTAGGGCTTGTGCCCTGCCAGCACAGCCAAGGGTTCCGTGAGCCCGAGGAGGGGCTGTGAAGGATTAAAGAAGACAGACAAGAGAATACAGCTGGGTCTCAGCAGATCTCCTCTGCCTGCAGGAGGCTTTATTTTATAGTGAGATCAAAACAGGGGCAGTGGTCAACATGTTTACAATGTTTTTGTGAGTTTCACTTATTTGGGCAGCACTTGCTGCACCTCCCACAGCTCATTAGCTACCTATGAACAAACTAGGGAGGGCTATAAGGTTAAGCTTAATGATGCTAAGAGGGCTCTGCCCTCCAAGCTGGGACTTGTTTGTGGCCCTGCCGCAGGTCAGTACGAGGCTTAACCCTAGAGCTGCTCCCTACGAGTGCTATGAAGGAAGGGAATAACAGGGCACTATTTTAGATGTGTGGGTCTGTGAAGGCCCCTGTGAGGCAATGTCTAAGCTGGAGATTTGTATGAGAGGAAGCCAGGAGGAGAGCTCATACAAAGGTGGAGGAGTCCAAGGAGGCCAGGGCGGCTGGAGAGCAGTCAGTGCCCAGGAGGAGACAGGTCAGGGAGGTAGGCTGCAGTCTGCTAAGAAGTTTAGGTTTTGCCCAGCCGGTTTGGCTCAGTGGATAGAGCATTGGCCTGCAGACTAAAGGGTCCTAGGTTCCATTCCGATCAAGGGCACATGCCTGGGTTGAGGGCTCAATCCCCAGTAGGGGGCATGTAGGAGGCGGCCAGTCAATGATTACCATCATTGATGTTTCTGTCTTTCTCTCCCTTCTCTGAAATCAATAAAAAATATATTTTAAAAAAGTTTATATTTTATTCTAGGTATACTGGGGAGCTGAGGAGAGTACTGTGGGGGAGAAGCAAGTGGGGAAATGAATTGGGCGGAATTGCAGTGGCTCAGGTGACAGGTGAGGGGGTTTGGACTAGGTGATGGCAGTGGAGGAGGAGAAAAGGGGATGGATTTGAGGTGATTTCAGAAGTCAAAGAGTAAGACTTGTGATTTGACTGAGACGGATGAGTGAAATGGAGGGGCGATATGTTGTTTTGTCATTCCAACATGGCTTTTAGCAAGAGGACCTGGGACTGAGGCCATTGCGCAAGCCTCAGGGAGGCTTGTCATCAGGCACCCACGTAAGCTGAGGCTCTTCAGAAGCTCTTTTCCAAGGCACTCCAGGACCCTGTCAGCACTATTCATACTGCCTTCCTGAGCCAGAACCGTCATACCCTCAACATTCTCCTCACAGTCATCTTAGCCGTATCAGCATCGGGCTCACATTTATTGGGAAGCACAGCTAGACATTGTGCTGAGTGCTTTTTACCAAATTGTGTCATTAATTCTCATAATCATGTCATGTAGGTCCTATTATTAGCTCCCCTTTCTAGAAATGGAAGGGACATTGAAAGGTGTGTAAGAAACCTTGCTCCCCGTCAGCCGGGTGGAGTTGCCAGTTGCACCCAGGCCGGCTGAGTGCAGAGCTCATGTTCTCTGTACCTCATTCAAGGCCTGTCCCTTCATGTTCAGAGGAAGAGACCAAGACCCAGGTAGGGGTCACCTGTCTGAGACCACAGATACTTCTTTCTTTGGCCTTGTTTTTCCTTCTGTTTCTCACTTGCTAATACTGTGGTCCAGCCAGTGTCTCCTGTCCTGGACGTGTAACTGATGTCCTCACATCCCCAGCCGACACGGCTGCCTGGCTGCCTTCAGGATCCCAGATGGGGCTTCACCGGGGCAGGTGCCATTCTGAGGTTTCTTTTTGACGTGGACATTTTGGTTGTATCGTTCTGGTAACGTCTCTCTGTTCTCTTGTGGTGTACAGGCTTCAGAGAGGGACAGACAAACAGGGGACGAAAGGCCTTCGACAACTTCTCCCTCACCCCAGCCAGCTGCTGAGAAGAACTCCTACCTCTACTCCACGGAGATCACGCTGTGGACAGTGGTGGCTGCTATCCAGGCCTTGGAGAAGAAAGTGGACTCCTGTCTGGCCCGCTTGCTGACTCTGGAGGGACGGACCGGGACAGCGGAGAAGAAGCTGGCTGACTTTGAGAAGACGACCTTGGAATTCGGGAACCAGCTGGAGGGCAAGTGGGCCGTGCTGGGGACCCTGCTGCAGGAGTACGGGCTGCTGCAGAGGCGGCTGGAGAACATGGAGAACCTGCTGAGGAACAGGAACTTCTGGATCCTGCGGCTGCCCCCGGGCAGCAAGGGAGAGGCCCCCAAGGTAAGCTGGACACCTGGGGTGGGGCAGCCCCTGGGGCTGTGCCTGTAAGTGTGGGTAGGCGTTCATGACAACTGTGGTTCTAGGTGCCCGTGACCTTTGATGATGTGGCCGTGTATTTTTCCGAGCTAGAGTGGGGCAAGCTGGATCCTTGGCAGAAGAATCTGTACAAGCATGTGATGAGGGGCAACTACGAGATGCTGGTCTCCCTGGGTAAGGCCGAGTCATAGCATCTGACCCTCTGTCTGTGTCTTTGCTTTGGCTCCAGTTCCTTTGGTGTCTCTACATCTGTGCAGTGAACCGAGTGGCAGGTGTCCTGACCCAGCTCTCTCTCTCTCCATTCTGTACACAGATTATGCCATCTCCAAACCAGACATCCTCACTCGGATAGAGAGGGGAGAGGATCCTTGTCCTGAAGGCCTGTGGGGCCAGGAGGAGGGGGAAGAGAGAGAGGCAGCTTGCCCAGGAAGGCCGGACGCTGGTGAGTGGGAGCAAGATGGTGAGGGCAAACTGAACCATGTCCCTTCTCTCCCGGGCTTCCCAGCATGCTGTGAGGCCAGGAAGGGAACACAGGCCCATAACCCAAAGTGGGGCACGCTCTGTCTCAGGCCGGCCCGTCGGGTGGGCACAGGGATTTTGCCGTAAGAGCCATACGGTTTCTGCCTCTGTGCAAGAGGACGGCGGTACTCGCCGTACCTGACGGTTGTGGGGACTGAAAGTGATGGCGGGCTTTGCAAAGCCGAGCATTTTATGGTAAATAGGAACTTGTACTAGCAGTACTACAAGTAGCAGCAGCATTATTGCCATCACCTCCTGGTTCCCAACTGTATCACCTGCAGCTGTAAGGCCTGAGCTGTACCGGCTTCCCTTTGGGGAAATGGACCCTCTCGCAGGAGCCCGGGGCTGATTTCATCCACACAGCTGGTGTATACAGGACAGTGGTTCCAAAGTTGATTGCATATCAGAATCTTCTGGGGAGCTTTTTAAAAATAAAATTTAAAAAAATAAGTGAAAGTAGAGAGAATAGTACTTTCCCTCCAATGATCATCCCCCAGATTCACCAGTGATCAAAAGTTTGCCACATTTGCTGTGTCCATGTCTTTCCCCCCAAAGCATAACCAAAGTACCTCTGTCTCTGGCTTCTGTCACTTAGCATGTTATCAAGGTTCATACATGTTGTACTGAGTATCGATACTTTCTTTTCTTCTTTTTTTTTAAATATATTTTATTGATTTTTTACAGAGAGGAAGGGAGAGAGATAGAGAGTTAGAAACATCGATGAGAGAGAAACATCGATCAGCCGCCTCCTGCACACCCCCTACTGGGGATGTGCCCGCAACCCAGGTACATGCCCTTGACCGGAATCGAACCTAGGACCTTTCAGTCCGTAGGCCTACGCTCTATCCACTGAGCCAAACCGGTTTCGGCACTTTCTTTTCTTCTTATTGTGGTCAGATACACATAACATAAAATTTACCATCTTAACCGTTTTTTCTGTGTGCAGTTCAGAGACATTAAATACATTCATAATGTTTGCAACTATCACCACCATCCATCTCCAGAACTCTTTCATCTTGTAAAACTGAAACTCTATACCAGCGATTTTCATCCTTTTTCATCTCATGGTGCACACAAACTAATTACTAAAATTCTGTGGTATACCAAAAAATATATTTTTTGCTGACCTGACCAAAATATAGGTATAATTTTGATTCATTCACACCGATAGCTATTGTGTTGGTGGTAGTTGTCATTTTTTTATTTTCTTTTTAAATCCTCACCCGAGGATATTTTTTAGGAAGAATGGGAGGGAGAGGGAGAGACAGAGAGAAACCAATGTGAGAGAGACACATCGATTGGTTGCCTCCCACATGCCCTTTACCAAGGCCAGGAGCCTGCAACCGAGGTACATGCCCTTGACCGGAATCAAACACGGGACCCTTCAGTCCACAGGCCGACGCTCTATCCACTGAGCCAAACTGGCTAGGGCAAGTTGTTGTCATTTTTTTATTTGACAATCTAAGGAAAAAGAGTTCAGTGCCCCTGATCAAATTGTTGGGTATTGCATGTTTTAAAAGTTCTTGTGGCACACCAGCTGAAAAATATTCTATACCATTAAATAATAACCCCATTCTGCCCCTTTCCCAGCCCCTGGCACTCAACAGTTCTATGATTTTGATTACTCTTTTTTTTTTAAATTTATTTATTTATTTTTTTATTTTGATTACTCTTGAGTACCTCATATAAGTAGATTCATACAGTATTTGTCTATTTATGACTGGCTTATTTTTAAAAAAATATATTTTATTGATTTTTTTACAGAGAGGAAGGGAGAGGGATAGAGAGTTAGAAACATCGATCAGCCGCCTCCCACTGGGGATGTACCTGCAACCAAGGTACATGCCCTTGACTGGAATCAAACCTGGGACCCTTCAGTCTGCAGGCCAATGCTCTATCCACTGAGCCAAACCAGTCAGGGCTATGACTGGCTTATTTTATTTAGTATAATGTCCTCCGGGTTCATCCCTGTTATAGCCTGTGCTGAATGTCTTTCTTTATTTTTTTTTAAATATTTTTTTAATCCTCACCTGAGGATATTTTTCTATTGATTTTTAGAGATATGGGAAGGGAGGGCGAGATGGAGAGAGAGAGAAACATTGAGGTGAGAGAGACCGATTGGTTGCCTCTTAACACTAACCCCAACCAGGGAGTCAGGTCTGGGAGTTGAGCTTACACCCGAGGTACATGCCCTTGACTGAAATCGAACCCAGAACCCTTCAGTCCTCAGGCCGACATTGAGCCAAACTGGCTAGGACAATTTCTTCCTTTTTAAGGTAGAATAATATTCTATTGCATGGATAGACCACATTTTGTTTATCTCTTAATCTATCGATGTACACTTGGGTTACTTCCATGTTTTAGCTCTTGTGAATAATGCTGCTATGTTCATGGATGTACAAATATGTCTTCAGTACTCTGCCTTCAGTTCTTTTAGGTATAAACTCAGAAGTGGAATTGCTGGATGATGTGGTAGTTCTATTTTTTTTTTTTTTGAGGAGCCACCATACGGTTTTCCACAATGGCTGTACTGTTATTTTCTGTTGTTTTTTTAAATAGTAAACATCTCATTGTAGTTTTGATTTGCAGTTCCCCGATAGTGATGCTGAGAAACTTTTCATGTCCTTATTGACCATTCTCATTGACTTATTGAAATATTTCCTTTGGAGAAATGTCTAGTCAAGTCCTTCACCATTTTTGAGTCAGGTTGTTTCTTTGTTGTTGAGTTTTAGGAATTCTCTATATACTCTATATATTAATCCTTTATATGATAGATGACTTACAGATATTTTCTTCCATTCTGTGTATTGCTTAATTATGTTGATAGTGTTTTTTGATGCATAAATTTAAAATTGTTCACAAAGTCTAGTTTGTCTGTTACTTTTTTTAATGGATTCTACGTCCTTTTTAATGGTCACTATTTCTTTAAGTTCTCACTGAGATTATTCATTCTTCCTCTAAGGTCCTTGAGCATCCTTATAACCATTGTTTTAAACTCTGTTTCTGATATTTTGGTTGCTTCCATTTCATTTTATTATTTTTCTGAGCATTTCTCTTGTTCTTTCATTTGGGGCATTCTTCTTTGTCTCCCCATTTTGTGTCTGTGTATTAGATAGATCTGCTGTGACTCCCAAACTTGCTATAATGGCTTTATGATGAAAGTGTCTTCTTGCTGTCCAGTGTTTCTTTTGTGGCTTGTGCCTTTAGTGTCATATCCAAGAAATCATTGCCAAATCCAGTGTCCTGAAGCTTTTGTCCTGTGTTTTCTTCTAAGAGTTTTATGTTTTAGATTTTGCATTTAGGCTTTGATTCATTTCAGTTAATTTTTACACGTGGTGTTAGATCAGGGTCCAACTTCATTCTTTTGCATGTGGATATTTAGTTTTCTAAGCCACATTTGTTGAAAGAGTGTTCTTTCCCCATTAAGTGGTCTTGGCACCTTTCTCAAATATCGTTTGACCAGATATGTGAGGGCTTATTTCTTGGTTCTCTATTCTATTTATTCTGTTTATGCCAGTACCACAATATTTTGATTACTGCAGCTTTGCAGTAAGCCTTGAAATCAGGAAGTTATCCAATTTTGTTCTTTTTCAAGATTGTTTTGGATATTTGGGGTCCCTTGAGATTCCATATGAATTTTAGGATGGATTTTTCTATTTCTGAAAAAAGAAAATGCCATTGGGATTTTAATAAGAATTACATTAAATCTGTAGATTACTGAGGGTGGTATTGACATCTTAATAATAAGTCTTCCAATCCATGAACATGGGATGTGTTTCCACTTATTTATGTATTTACAGTAATCTCCCCTTAATCCACTGTTTTGTTTTCCATGGTTTTAGTTACCTGCAGTCAACCGCGATCCGAAAATATTAAATGGAAAATTTCAGAAGTAAACAATTCATAAGTTTTAAATTACGTGCCATTCTGAGTAGCGTGATGAAATCTCGCGCTATCCTGCTGCATCCTGCCCAGGATGGAAATCATCCCTTTGTCCAGCGTATCCACACTGTATATGTTTCCCACCCGTAAGTCACTTAGTAGCCGTCTTGGTTATCAGACCGACCGTCAAGGTATCACAGCGCTGTGTTTAAATAACTCTTATTTTACTTAATAATGGCCCCAGAGCCATTGACATAACTTTTATTATAGTATATTGTTATAATTATTCTATTTTATTATAGTTATTGTTGTTAATCTCTTACTATGCCTAATTTATATAGGTATGCATATGTAGGAAAAAACAAGAGAGTGTTGAGTACTACCTGTGGTTTCAGGAATCCACTGGGGGTCTTGGATATATCCCACATTGACAGGGGGGGCTAATGTAGTTTCTTTCAGCAATGTTTTGTAGTTTTATTGTAAAAGTCTTTCACTTCCTTTGTTAAGTTACTCCTAAGATATTTTTTATATGATTATAAATGGACTTGTTTTTGTAATTTCCTTTTCAAATTGTTCATTATTAGTGTATAGAAATGCAACTGATCTTTTTGTGTTTAGTTTTACTATCCTGCTAACTTGCAGCATTCATTGATTAGTTTTAACAGTTTCTGTATGGAATTTTTGAAGTTTTCTATATATATGTTCATATCATCTGTGAACAAATAATTTTTTCCTTTCCAATTTAGATGCCTTTTATTTCTTTTTCTTACCTAATTGCTCTGGCTAGAACTTCTATCACTTTGTTGAATAGAAGTGGTGAAAGTGGACATCCTTGCCTTATTCCTAATCTTAGAAGAAAAGCTTTCATTTTTCACCATTAAATATGATGTTCGCTGTGGGTTTTTAATATATGGCTTTTGTTATGTTGAGGTAGTTTCCTTCTGCTTCTGTCAGGTAAAGGTATATAATTTTATCAGATGCTTTTTCTGCATCAATTGAGATCATCTTGGGGCTTTTTCCCCTTCATTCTGTTAATATGGTGTAATCCATTGATCTAGTTTCATATGTTGAACCATCCTTGCATTCCAGGAACAAACTCCATTTGGTCATGATGTTTAATCCTTTTAATATGCTGCTGATTTTGTTTTGCTATTTTTTTGTTGAGGATTTTTGCATCAATGTTCATAAGAGATATGGGTATGTAGTTTTCTTGAAGTGTCTGTCTGGCTTTGGTAACAGTATAATTTTAATGGTACTTCTCATTATGAGTGTGGTTGCATATCCTTTTATTTGTTTATTGGTCATTTAACTTCTTATTCTGTGAAATATTTGTTCATATGTTTTGCCTTAAAAAATATAAACTTCCTAGGCCCACCCAGATCTACTGATGAGAATCTTGGGGGTGCTCCCTAGGGGATCCTTATATACCAGCCTGGTAGAGGACTTGGGATTGTGAGCCATGGTTGTAGTGCTCTGAGCCAGGAGTCCTGAAAAAGCCAGATCTGTGGCCCTGTTGTGTGACCTGCCTGGTACTATCACTAAGATACCGTGCTGTCCTGTTTCCTTTTCTCATACATGCAAGCTTTCGCCTAGAACAGTGGTCGCCATCCTTTTGGACCTCACGGACCACCAGTTGCTGGCCTAGAATGTAGTCACTAGATGATCAGTGAAGTCCACTTAATTATCATACCCTGTGTTTGACCTGATGTCCCAGGTCCCAGTGGCTGCATCTAGCCAGTTCCCAGAGGCTCTGGCTACCTGGGGAACTCTGTTGTTCTCGGTGTCACTGATTAGCGTATCCCCCCTCTCCCTCCAGTTCCAGAGCACATTCCCAGCCCAGTCAGGTCTGACCAGGAGGGTCCGAATGAAAGGCAGGCCCCCGAGCACCAGAGAGACTCAGGAGCAAGAATAGCTCCACCTGGAACAAGCACGGGTGAGTAAGGGCTGTCAGGTGGCAGTGTGACTGGCATCCCAGCAACAGTACCAGCCAGTGGTACTGAGAAGAGGGTGGGGGAATGGCTGGGACCAGCTGGGCTGAGTGGGACAGGCTTCCTAGAAAAGGCACCACTGAGGCGGGCCGTAGAGGAAGTCAGTTTTCCCGGGGACAGCGTTTCAGCAGGAGAAAATAGTCTGAGCAAAGGCGTGGGTTCCTCAGGTGTGTTGGGGACAGACACACTGGTCTGTCTGGAGTGAGGGGAAAGGCACAGAGGGCAGGTAATAGACTGCTTACAGGGGGTTCATGAAGGGGAGGTATGTGTCATACACCTAGCATGGGGCCAGCCTGTGTGCTCGTCAGTACCTGTTGTCTTTCTGAAGGCCTGTGAGGAGCTCTGTGGCTTTAGTCACCTTTCCAATGTTCTCTGCTTCTTTTAAAGGAAACTCCTGCCATCCTTTACCAGAAATGAAATATAATTCAGAGGGCATTAGCCTAGGGCTTGACAGATAATTCAGAGCCATTTTCTGTCTTCAGACTGCGCTTTGCTGCCTTGGCCTTCTCTGTGTCTCCTTCCTGCTGGCCTGGCTTGTCAGACTTGGGGTTCTCTCTCCGGTTACTTCTGTGCCTCTCCCCCACTGAATATGGCCTCCCTGAAGTTGAATATGGCCTCCTCTCCCTTCCCTGTTTCCCTCCTTCCTGGCCACTGACTGTGTAAGGAGAGATAGGACCCTCTCATGGTCCCTGTCTGTTGCAGACCTGGCACTGTGCCCCAGGGGCCTCCCCAAACCCTCTGTCCTTTAGAGGCCCATCAGAGTGACAGATGCCAAGGGACCAGTTGTTGGCACTGGGGAGCATGGGGCTCCTCTTCCTGGCAGGTGCTGGAGCATAAGCAGGGCCTGCTGGGAAACGGCTGTGTCACCCTGCAGGAGCCCGGTGTCGGGAAAGACCCTCACAGGATTCTCTCCCACAGGGCCCCCAGCCAGTACCAGCATTTTGCCCGCAATTAAACTGGAGGAAGATTCTTCAGATGGGGAGTCCCCTGTCTCCCCTCCTAGGGACATCCTGCCCAGCATGGGGCTAGGTGAGTGAAGGGAGAAAGCCCTGTGGCCACTGCAGAGCCTCAGAGGAGCTCGGAGTCCCTTTGGGAGTGGGCTGGGGGTTAGCATGATGAGACCTGCTGGGTTTCCTCCTGAGGGGTCCCTTCTTCATCCCCCAGGTTTTACTTCCCTGGGGCTCTGGGGACCCAGAGCCTCTGTGGTCTGGTCTTCCCTCACTGTGGTCCAGCCTGACTGGAAAGTGCTGCTGGGAAACAAGCTGCATGTCGCCAGGTTTGTGGTCTGGTGACAGAAAAGCCTCATGGCCACCTAGGAGTAGCCCAGGCTAACAGCCTCCAGTAAGTCGCAGCTTGTGTGCAGTTTAAATTTAGTTCCCACTTAGAGTCTGTGTATTTTTTGTAAAACGGCTGACACCGTAGTGAACAAGAAAAAGAAAGTGATTATTGCCTACTCTGGCCTTGGGCAGGTTTTCTGTCCCCATAGAAAGGGATCCAACTCTCCCCTGGTTCCATGCTGGTATCCGCTTCAGTGGAAGGCAAAGGTGAGATTTGGATCCACCGCAAGGTTGTGGCCTGGTGGGACCAAGCTACAGATGGGCTCACATGAAGGGATCTGGGGCTTTGGCCTTCACTAATCCCTAAGTTCAGGAATACCATGGTAGCCCATTAAATGCAACACCATTTTACCCCAAAGTTTAAATGATTCTTATGGATTCTATGGTTCTGTAGCTGTAAGACTAAATTAATACCAGTGGGTTATTTCTAACAAGTAAAGTTCTGTCCTGAGATATTTGTGAGGGTTAGGGGGGAGCTTCAGGGAGCCGTCGGGTGCTGTCCCTGGAGGTCCATCATGGAAGGGCTCCTGAGTGCACTGGCCTCCTGGCTTGTGGTTTAAGTTCAAGCTTTAGCAAGAATAGACATTTCTCTGGTCCTGGACCTTGCAAGTTGCCTGTAGAGGGCTAAAGATTTTCATTTTAATGTGCAGAGGTCAGGGTTCATGGTCACCCTTTGAGCAGACCTTGTGGTCTAGCAGCTGAGGCCACCAGGTGCTGGGGGAGATTAGAGAAGAGTGGTGGGGGCTGACTGCAGAGCAGACGAGAGGTGAACAGCAATAGGAGGGTATAAAGGACGCACAGTGTTCCAGGCAGGGCTCCGTAGCCAGGATCCTCCTTAACTAACGTTAGGGACCCTTGGGACCTGCTGCCCCAGACCCACCTTTCACTGCTGTGTCCTGGAACCTCTTTTGCCTAAGTCCCGTCTTAGAGTCAAGTGTGTGACCCACACTGAGGCCCTACCCGGAAGCCCCGATCCTCGTGCCTCCTGCCTGTCACCTGTGTGTCACCGAGATCACAGGCGCCCAGTGTGGATTTGTTACACAGATACGAGTAGCTCTCAGTGTGGCTAAGGCATACAGCACCTCCAGCCCTGAGGCCTCTGACCTAGTAAGGAGGTAGGCAGGGCCCATAAGGCTAATTGTCTTTCAAAGATTGAGACTAAAGTCATCAGAAGTCCTGGGGGTCCTGCATGGCCAGCAAATCTCAGGGTTCAGGGTCTCTGCCTGTCTTTGTCTCTTCATTTTCCCACCGATATGTCTCCCACTGGTCTGACCTCCTGACTCCCTGGTTTTGCAGCTCTGTCTCTTTCCTGACATTCTAGCTTGGCCTGCAGGCAAGGCCAAGTGACCAACAGACTGGGTGGCATTAGAAGGCAGTCCCTGTGGGTGGGGCTGAGCGAGAAGGTCCCCTGCTCCCTGTGGTGAGCCCTGCAGGAGAAAAGAGTTTAGTGAAGGCAGGAGGGGGGTGCCTGTGAGGCTGGATCTGTGCCAGGAGGGCCAGATTAGGGCAGGGGTGGGGGGTGGTCCACAGGAAATCAGCAGAGATTCCTTTTGGCAGGTGGTGCTGGAGGTGTGGTCATCAAGACGGAGGCACAGTCCGAGGACGAGATGATGCCGGAGCAGCTCTTCCTGGGGAAGCCCCCCGGCCAGACCCAGAGTGCAGTCCCCAAGGGGCCCAAGAGCAGGACTGGGGGTCCCCGCCAGCTTCATGCCCAGGGAGTGCCCAGGGTGCGCGCTGGGGACCCTCGGCCTCGGCCCGCAGGGGCGGTGGGGGAGGTGCCCCGCATCCTCCCTCGCCGGCGAGAGCGGACCTTCCCCTGCCCCGACTGCGGGCAGAGCTTCCGCTTGAAGATCAACCTGACCATCCACCAGCGGACCCACGTGGAGGAGCAGCAGCGGCAGGCCCGGGCCAGCTCGCCCAGCGGGTGGGGGGAGGCCCACTCCGCGCTGGAGCCTGGGGAGGTGGTGGTGTCCGGGCCCGTCATCCGCTGGCTCCCCGAGGAGCCCGAGGGCCGCCGCGCCCTGGCGGGCCGGTCCTTCGTGGGGCGGAGGCCGGCGGCCAAGGTGTACCACTGCAGCGAGTGCCTGCGCTTCTTCCAGCGGCGCAAGAGCCTGCTGCTGCACCAGCGGCTGCACACGGGCAACAGCCAGGGCTGGCCGGCCTGCCCCTACTGCGGCAAGGCCTTCCGCCGGCCCTCGGACCTCTTCCGGCACCAGCGCATCCACACCGGGGAGCGGCCCTACCAGTGCCCGCAGTGCGGCCGGGCCTTCAACCGGAACCACCACCTGACCATCCACATGCAGACCCACGCGCGGGGCCAGGCCTGCCCGGGGAGCCCGCCCCGGCCCGGCCACTCGGAGGAGGGCTGACCCGGCAGGAGCCCGGGCACCGGCAGGACCGTCTCTCCGCCTGTTGGGCCCTGCCCCTCGGGCCTGACGCTGGCTCCTGGTTCTGGGATGGCTTTGGAGAGAGCTTTTCTTTTCATTCAAATGGAAGCAGCACCCTTCTTGGTGACAGTGGATGAGCGCCACAGTTGCTTCCATTCCTGTCTCAGTTTGTTACTCTTCGCTGCCTTCTCTACATTCCTGACTCACAAAGGACCCCCTCAGGCTTAGGGGTGTCCCGTTTTGGGTGGGGGCCTTTGCGGATTCCATGGACGGGCAAGTGGACCAGGGACCACGGTGCTTCAGTAGAGGCGGTGGAGACATTGAGGTCCTGGGGTGTTGATTGTACATAGAGGACTGGGGCCCGCGGCACGTGGAAAACAGCAGAGCGGACAGGCAGCCTGAAGAGTAGGCCCTGGAAGTTAGGCTTTTCTACTTTGTTACTTTGAAACTTTTTTTGCCTCCTTAGGAAGCTTTTCTGGTGCTTTTGTAAGAGTTGTGTGTGGGTGCCAAGGGGACCACGAGCCTCTGGGTGGCAGGACTACTCTGCCACCTGCCTCTGCGTGGGGACCGTAGGGCCGGGTCCAGACCAGCCTGGGTGTTGATGGGATGTTGATGGGATGCCTTGGCTGCTGCCCTGGAAACCAGGTGTCTTCCCAAGTGTGTGTGCCTTGGCCCAGAGTGATTCCTGTTGTTCCTGGGCCTTCCTGTAGAGGGGGTTGATTGACTTTGATTATCAGTAGAGAAGTGGAAACTGAAGCCCAGAGTAGATGATGTCCCCATGGTCTCAGTGTTCAAGGGTGTGCATGCTCCATGCCCATAGCTCGCCACAAGGGGAGGGGGGTGCCCCAGGAAGCAAGCCCAAGAAGCTCCTTCTGAGCAAACGGTCCAGGTTTGGGTGAGGCTGGTCAGCCAACTGGGTGGTTTGTCATGATAAAGAACTAGGGCCTTCTGCAGCGTTCGACCAGGAGACCTGGATTAATTTGTTCACCACCTCCAGCCTGGTGTTCCTCATTTACCCCAGTGCATCCTACCTCACCTTAGGGTTGTCAGGGTCATAATAGACTAAGAGGCAACCAAATAGGAAGCATGATTTCTTCCTTCCTTTCAAGTTCTGGGCCGCTTCTCTCTTCTGTGTTGATCTCCAGCCCATTCTCTCAGGATCCATTAGGAAGAGCCTTTATTTTGTGAAGTGAGTGGAAGGTCAGGTGGGTGCAGAGTGGGGTGAGTTTCTCATTGGGTTTTATCCCCAGGAGCGCTTGGTATCTCAGTGAAACAAATTCTTACCAAAGCAGAGAGTCAAACTGAATGCTCAGGCAGTAGCATCACGCCTCATGGAGAAGTCTTGACAGCAGTGAGCTCCTTGTGCCTCTTAAATCATACCACTCTGGGTGCTGTCTCTAGACCAGCCCTCCGGTTGGGTGATTTTGAAGCTTGGGTGATGGGTCCTCAGCTGTTCTGATTGTCTTATTTGTCTGGTACTATGTGAAGAGGACTGCATCCAGGTGCCTGGGTCCCGGGCTGTGCCCCCTCAGACTGTACATGAACAGAGTTTGGGGCAGATGGTAACATTGCCATCATCTCTAGGGCACAAGTGAGTATACAAGTCAGTGACAGCTCAGCCAAGCTCCCCTGGGCTGGGGAAGAAGAGGTGCCACTGTTTGTCTATACTGGTAGCCCTCAGCCCTCTCCAGGGGCCCCACAAGTCTGGGCAAGGCTTGTCAGCAAGTGCTCACCAGCAAGTGCTCAAACAGGATATGGTGCAAGTGTAGCTGCTCTGATCTTAACCCTCAGCTGCAAGAGCTGGTCTCAGGTGTTTCCCTGGGGATGCCTCAGGGCTAAGAGACGCCCTGTGTCAATACTGGTATCCTTAGAAGCCAAACCGTGAGAAATTGCAAGGCACCTACGCCCCCTTCTTCCAAAGCAGTAAATGTGCTGGCAAGGCCTCGTGAGTTCTGACACCCAGTAGGTGTTCAAAGAAAGTTGTGCCTCCAAAATGAGTCAAGGGAGCCTGTGTGTTGCAGGAGCAGATTGGACCTCAGGGACTCCAGAGGCTGGAGCCTGGTATGGCCTTATGCTCACTCCCAGCTCTGGGTCTTGGCTTCCTCATTTGTAAAACAAAGAAAGGTGGGGTGCTGGTGTTAAAGGCCCTGAAGAACTGATGGTGGCAGTTCAGTTCCTTGCCTCAGTCTAGAGTCAATAAATATATTGGACTAATTGAGTGCGTGCACATGACCTGGTTCCTGCTCTCTGGTACAGACAGCTGCAGTACAGGGCGGTTTCTGGGTGGGATGCCCCGCACTACCACAGGGACTCTGCTGCTGCTCACACCTGCCAGGTTTCTCACAGCACACTGTGTGTGTCTGTTTGCGGAGGAGGGGAGGAGGATGCTCTAGAACACTCACAGACTGAACTAGCACTTGGTATGCATCAGTGCCCTGGAAGTTTTCAGGACTCAGGTTTCTCACTCACTTCGTTTCTCCTGCTGGGCTGTGTCTCTGGGTGAAGTGGTTGGTTAAGTAATTGACTAAGCTCATATCACTGTGTGTGGTATAGCTGGGATTCAAATCCTTTACACTCTTCATTTATTGTGGTAATGCTTTGTTAGTTCATCTTATATTGCCTCTGGGTCTTGGTTCAAGATTCTTCCCATGCGGGTCCTGTGGAGTCCAGCGTCTGCTGTCTTTGACAGTCTTCCAGGTGGGTTCTGTTTGGGGGTCTGACCAATGAGGCCTTTGGGTGCCTGGAAGAAGTTTCCTCCTATTCCAGAGCATCCTGACTTACCTGTAGCTGGAAATGGCTCTGGACCCCTCTCCTGCTGGCTGACTCACCTCCTTATGTCTAATACAGGAATGGCATATAGGGAGGCTCAATTCCAATCTGCAGAGACCTCCCTTCTGGCCATCTTGGCTGTCATTCAGCCCATGGAAAGAAGATGAAGTCCCAGGCACTCTGACTAAAGAGCTTGGAAGGATGGATGGACAAGGACAGCTGAAGAAAAGAGAAGCTGGCCGACTTTAAGAAAACAACCTTGTGTAGAATTGTACACCTAAAGCCTATATGATTTTATTAACCAATGTCACCCCGATAAACTCAATTTAAATAAATGACCTTTTAGTTCAGGAACCAACTGCATGGCAAATGGGCTGTGCTAGGAAAGCTATTGCAGAGGTGGCTGGAGAACATGGAGAACCTGATGAGGAACAGGAACTTCTGGTGCCGGGGTCCAACCCCAGCGGGTCCAGGGGTCCCCAAAGGTGTGGACGGAGTTGGCAAAGAAGGAATGACACGGAGACAGCGTTCAGTTCATCAGCAGCCTAGCCAGGATCTCTAGCCAAGTTCTGGTCAGGATCTCCAGCAAAGTTCTGTTTAGGATCTCCAGCCAGGTTCTGTGTCCATGTTCTCTTGCTAGGTTCTCCAGCCAGGTTCTCCAGCCAGGTTCTGTAGCCATGTTCCCTCGCTAGGTTCTGAGGGTCCAGGGTTCAAGTCCCTGTTCGGGCGCCAGATGCCGGGGTCCAGCCCCAGCGGGTCCAGGGGTCCCCAAAGGTGTGGACGGAGTTGGCGAAGAAGGAATGACACGGAGGCAGCGTTCAGTTGATCAGCAGCCTAGCCAGGATCTCTAGCCAGGATCTCCAGCCAAGTTCTGGTCTGGATCTCCAGCGAAGTTCTGTGTCCATGTTCTCTTGCTAGATTCTCCAACCAGGTTCTCCAGGTTCTCCAGCCAGGTTCTGTAGCCAAGTTCCCTCGTTAGGTTCTCCAGCCAGGCTCAGTCACCAGGTTCTAGTCAGGTTCTCTTGCCAATTTCTGTAGTCAGGTTCAGTCCAGGATCTTTTGCCATGTTCTCTCGCTAGGTTCTGTCTCTAGGTTCTGAGGCCAGTTTCTGTCCAGGATCTTTTGCCATGTTCTCTCCAGCGAAGTTCTTCTGTCTCTAGAGAACGTTCTGTGTAGGTTCTGTGCCTAGGTTCTGTCTCTCTCTCTGTCTCTTGCTGTCTTGTTACATCTGTATTTATACCAGTTGATTCAATCCTATCAATCTCTATTACAAAGGTTAGGGTGTTTCTTATCTCCATTCCAGGGAGTAAAGATTATGTAGCTTAAGCATGATTGTTCATAGTTAAAGTGATTAATTACCCGCCTGGCACTTAGTTAAGAGGTTTTATTCCCTCCCTAACTTCAGGGGAAAATCCCTACCTGGGGAAACAACCTTTCTCAGAGACCTTGGTTAAAACACATAGTGCCAAGAAGGTGAGCAAACATATTAAGAACAGTATGCCATATATGCCAGGTCCTTTGAAACAGCAAGGATGGACCGGCTCCCGGCATTCTGGGTCCTGCGGCTGCCCCTGTCCCTGGCAGCAAGAGGTACCAGGAACAGGAACCAAGTAGAGGTGGAGGATCCTGCTTGGATTCAACAAGCGCCTTAGACTCAGTGGAGGGAGAGCCCGTAGCTGCTAAGCCTGACCTCTTGGCTCCTAATTTCAGTAACCAGTTGACTTTAAAGGGCTTAAAAAATGTCAGAAGAGCCCAGCTTGTGTTGTTCAGTGGTTGAACATGGACCCATGCACCAAGAGGTTGCTGGTTCAATTCCCAGTCTTGGCACATCCCCATATTGCAAGATTGATCCCTAGTCGGGGGTGTGCAGGAGGCATTCGGTTGATGTTTCTCATTAATGATTCTATCTCCCTCTAAAAAAAAAGTCAATGAAAGAATTTTTTTTTTTTTTTAATTTCAGAAGATGCCCAGCCAGTGTGACTCAATGGTTGAACATCGAACTATGAACCAGGTCACAGTTCAATTCCAGGTCTGGGCACGTGCCCAGGTTGGAGGCTCAAACCCCAGTGTGAAACGTGCAGGACGTAGCCAATTAATGATTCGCTCATCATTAATGTTTCTATCTCTCCCTCAATCAATAAAATCAATAAAAATATATTTTTTTTAATGTCAGAAGAAAAGTGGGACACAGCAGAAAGATCTGTGGCAGGTGGAATGGATATGATTGTATCTATTACTCCAGAACGACCTCTGAGGATGAGCACTGGCTTAGAGAAGGAAAATCACAGATGTGTCTGTACCAGGAGAGGGGACCAGAACCCAAGAGCCCTGACCTTGGATCCTTTTAGCCACTGGTCCCTGCCTTTAATCTGAAGCAAACATAATGCAAATGCATTGCTTTTGACCAACAATGCCCTCTTATTTGGGAATGGGGAGTAGAGCCTGAAACTGATTTGAGCTATTTCTTGAAATGGCTGTAACTCATGTTGGTGTGGGCACATTCAGGTGCCTATGACTGCTGAAGATATGACTGAGTCTCAGGACCTGGAGACCGGCAGGAAGAACTCTCCCAGCTTGTCAGTGAAGGGAAACCATGAGACATCCCTGTCCCTGGGTAAGAGGCTGGCCCTAAATCCTTGGTTTTCTTTCTTCATTGAATCCAATGAGCCTTGTGGGCCTCAGTGCTGGCAGCACTTGGAGATCATTTATCAGCCCTCTGTCTCAAGGAAGGTAGAAGCGCCCTTAATTCCCATTTTCAGATGTTATGGATTGAAAGGCAGGGAGGTTAAATGACTTGCCCAAGGTCTCATGGAGATGAACTATGAATTGGACTCTGACCCTCGCTGTCTTGCCCTTCACATGGCACCAGAGCCTACAGGAAGTTCTGTCTCTGTGAGTGCTGTTACTGCTTCCCTGGGGTTAAGGAGCCTTTGGCCACTAGGCTGGGCCTCTAAGCAGGGGTGGCAGACAGGGAGGTGTGCAGCACGCAGGGCCTGGCCGAGGTATCCCTACATCAGAGGTCCCTCCAACCCAGTTTAGCTCGGACATGGAGCCGGGGTTTGCTCTTAAGTGGGGTTGAAATGAGCTCGGAGGGTTTGGGGCATGAGGTCCTCATGGGCCTTGGGTGGGACCTGTGGTCTTAGCAGGTTTCAAAGAAGAATCGAGAGCAGTGACTTTCTTGTGTCCCACCCTCTCTGTAAGCTTTCCAGACGCATCAGGGGAGAGCTCTACTCCTCCCTCAGCCAGGTCAGGCCTTGCTCTGGGGGCTGCTTATGCTCCCTCTGCTGCAGACAGTGGACCAGACAGTTTGGGGCAAGGCTGCTTCATTTACTGGATGCTTCCCTGTGGCTCCTCCTGCAGGAAATCTAGGAAAGGTGTAGTTGGGACTCCTCCACCAGGACTGGGCTTGGAGTTTTAACACATTCCTCTGGGGATTCTGATGCCAGTTCATGTGGGAGAACCAAGGCTTAGGGGAGCACAGGAAGTTTGAAATCATCTCCAGGCTGAGTAAACCAGCCCATGGGGTCCTGGACCATCCTCAGTATTTCTGGACAAAAGATCTACGTCCCCAAAGTCCCATGAGCAACGTAGACACCCCGGGGGACTGCTTCCCTGTGGAGGGGAGATGGAGTGGGTGGCACTGGGAAGGCTTGAGAGCACTCAAAACCTTTCTGGCTTTTCCATCTATGAGTAGGGTAAGGGGGTCGTACTCTCTGTGGCTGTGTCCCACACACCTATGAGCCTTTCAGATGAGAGGACAGCCTCCTTGCTGGCTGCCTCCCCATTCTCCCTGCTCCCACACAGCTCCTGCCTCTGCTGTGCAATCTCCTCTAGGCCCTAGGGGCTCACAAGCAAGTTACCAGGGTTCCACCCCTTCCTCAAATCAGTTTTCTCCTTGAGAGGGAGTTGGGCTGGTTCACGTTTTCCTCCACCACGTTGATCATCTTGAGTGGATGACAGAGGTTGAGTGGGTGAAGCAGATGGTGGAAAGGGAGAAAGGGGCCTTCTGTCTCAGGGTGTGGTGTCCTGGCCAGACCTGCTCCTCTATCCATGTAGATTTTACTGCCCCCCAGTGCCCTAGTAGGAGAGGGCAGTGGGGACCTGGGCTCTCTTAGGCTGGGAAAGCAATGACTGCCCACTCTAGGGCAGACAGAACCGGGTGGCAGAGGAAAGTGGAGCCAAAGAGGAAGAAAATGGAAGCAGGAAGGATGAGCCTGGCTCATAGAAGGTGGTCAGCAGGTGTTTACAGACGGAAGAGTGAGCAAGTGATGACAGTGAGAGCCAGGATGTCATAGGGCAGGCTGCCTGCTCCAAGAGGTGGGGCTGTAGGATTCCAGAAATAGGAGTCAGGTGCACAGTTGAAGAGGTGTAATTAAGGTTCATGAGCAGGCTTGGGGGTATAGCTCAGGGGTAGAGCATTTGACTGCAGATCAAGAGGTCCCCGGTTCAAATCCGGGTGCCCCCTTCCTCAACTCACTTTTAGTGTGAAGTGCTAAATAAAGAGCCAAATGATTGTTCTTGTCCCATAGTGGCCCCTGGCCCCCGATGGCTCCTCACTCCCATGTTGACTGTGCTGTGTTCTAGGGCCCGTAGTGTGCTCTGGTGCTCCCTGGGCCTGGGTTCTGTTCTGGCTAAACTGTGCTGCAATTAGACAACACAAGGGTGCTTGTGAGGACTCAATGAGGTCATGGCTTGTCATGCTGTGTGTCATAGGCCTGCTTCCAGTGACAATGGCCGAGTCCCACTCCTGCCTTAGGAAGCCAAAATGGTTCTCAGGTCAATGAGCCCACATGTGTGACATCACCTGAAGCCTCCCTGAGCTCCGGACATTCCTGACCCACTCTTCCCTTTGTTCTTCCTCCTCCCTTGGCCTGAAATCCTCTCCATCTTCTTCTGGCAAACTCCCCCTTGTCCTTCTCCCCCAGGAAGCCCTTTCTGACTCTGCAGGCAGGGCAGCTCCTCACTCCCTGCTCCCACGGCTCTCTTCTTGGGCTTCTGCCAATCTTGTGCAAAGTCTTTGGTTCATGATTTTGTCTCCTATTGGAACAAGGACAATGTTTTAAGTCTCTGTGTCCTCAGCATGGATGTCAGGACCTGGACCGCACATGCTCTGTGTTTGTTGAGTGACTGACTGACTGAATGAGTGGAATAATGAGCACCCTTCTTGAGACCTTAGATAAGGGACGAGGCTCTCCCGGCACTGAGTGTGAGGTTTACTGAGGACCAGGAACTGACTGTGATTGTTCTAAAAAGTATGTGCTGTTTTAGGTAGAAACACTATTGTAGACTCAAATGGACTTCCAAGGTGTTAAGGCTGGTGCTGTTATCATGACCTGAAGTAGAGGAGGGCTGAAGACAAGACAGTGAACTACAGTGAGAAGAGTTGCCATGTTCTGGGACATGCAGCAAAAACAGCGACATGTAGACAGGCATCTATCCTACATATAGCACCATGGGTGAAACAGTGCTAATGAAAGATTATATGTATGTGGGGGTATAGCTCAGTGGTAGAGCATTTGACTGCAGATCAAGAGGTCCCTGGTTCAAATCCAGGTGCCCCCTACTTCTTTGACCCTTTTAGTTACTGAGGCTGGTGCTGAAATTTCTGTCTCTTCCTTCCAACTTTGACTATTAAATGTTATAAAAATTTCAGATTTGGATCAGCACCAGCTCCACGCATCCTCCCCTGACCATCATCCAGACAGCGCCCACTGTGGGCACATTAAACTGAAGAGAGTGATGGAGTGAGCCCAGACCACCAGGAGCGGGACTCTTGCCCTTCATGGCTTGTGGAGGGACTTCCCTTTCTTTATCTTAACAGCTTCATTTTCTCAACCTCACTGTAATTTCCAGAAGACGGGTGACCCCGTGTTCTTGTTGCTACCACTTGTGAAATTCAGAATTACATCTTCCTACTTCCCAGGGGTGAATGCAAGGATTTGAGAACCATGTCAAAAGTGAAGGCTCTGGCCCAGCCGGTGTGGCTAAGTAGATGAGCGTCAACCCATGAACAAAGAGATCACAGTTTGATTCCTGAACAGGGCACATGCCCGGGTTGCAGGATCAATCCCCAGTGTGGGATGTGCAGAGGCAGCCAATCAATGATTCTCTCATCATTGATATTTGTAGCTCACTCTCATTCTCCCTTCCTCTATGAAATCAATAAAATATTTTTTAAATGTCAGAAGAAAAGTGAGACCCCCCAGAAAGGTCTTCTGTGGCAGGTGGAGTGGGGTGATTGGTATGGGTATGTTGTACCCATTAGTTACTCCAGAACGACCTCTGAGGATGAGGACTGGCTTAGGGAAGGAAAATCACAGAAGATGTGTCTGTACCAGGAGAGGGGACCAGAACCCAGGGGCCCTGCCCTTGGATCCTTTTTGCCTCTGGTCCATGCCTTTTCTCTGAAGCAAACATAATGGAGACGCTTTTGCCTTTGCCCAGCAATGCCCTTATTCGGGCATGGGTGTCGAGTAAGACTCCCTCCACGTTCTGTGTGGAGTAGGGTTCGGTATCTGAAAGAGGAGCCGCACAACAAATGAGAGAAAAAGACACGAGATAATTTTGCAATATTGGGGGACCAGGCGGGAAAGTCCCAAAGGACTTCCTCCCATGCTCAGGCCGCTCCAATCTTTTATTGATCTGGAGTAGCCCTTAGGGTAAGGAGGTTTCAATGACACACAGATCAGCAGACAATTTCCAGGAATAGACAAAGTATCTGATTAGCTCATCAATAGATTTCCGGGAGTATCTGATTAACAATAATCAACAAGGATCTACATAAGTATCTAAGGAATTAAGTGAACTAAGGTGGGGATGCTTCAACTATTATTACCTAAATTAACTGAGTGGCTCCTAGATTAACTGGGTGGTGCACAGCCCTGACCTTTGCTAGGACTTTCAAGGGCTACTAGCTTTTGGGGGGTCTCTGTCTAAACTCAGCTAGTGAAGACAATGAATGGACTCTGGCAATGGGGAGTAGCGACTGGAGCTGATTTGAAGTATTTTACATCCCTGTCCCTGGGTAAGAGGCTGGCCCTAAATCTTGGTTTTCTTCCTTTATTGAATCCAAAGAGCCTTGTGGGTCTGAGTGCTGGCAGCACTTTGAGATCATTTATCAGCCCTCTGTCTTCAGGAAGGTAGAAGCACCCTTAATTCCCATTTTCAGATGTTAAGGATTGAAAGGCAGGGAGGTTAAATGACTTGCCCAAGGTCTCATGGAGACGAACTTTGAATTGGCCTCTGACCCTTGCTGTCTTGCTTTTCACGTGGCACCAGAGCCTGCAGGAAGTTCTGTCTCTGTGAGTGCTGTTACTGCTTCCCTGGGGTTAAGGAGCCTTTGGCCACTAGGCTGGGCCTCTAAGCGGGGTGGCAGGACAGGGAGGTGTGTACCAGGCAGGCCTGGCTAAGGTATCCCTACGTCAGAGGTCCCTCCAACCCCAGCTCAGCTCAGCCATGGAGCCGGGGTTTGCTCTTAAGTGGGGTTGAAATGAGCTCAGAGAGTTTGGGGCATGAGGTCCTCATGGGCCTTGGGTGGGACCTGTGGTCTTAGCAGATTTCAAAGAAGAATCAAGCAGTGACTTTCTTGTGTCCCACCCTCTCTGTAAGCTTTCCAGACGCATCAGGGGAGAGCTCTGCTCCTCCCTCAGCCAGGTAAGGCCTTGCTCTGGGGGCTGCTTATGCTCCCTCTGCTGCAGACAGTGGACCAGACAGTTTGGGGCAAGGCTGCTTCATTTACTGGATGCTTCCCAGTGGCTCCTCCTGCAGGAATTCTAGGAAAGGTGTAGATGGGTCTCCTTCACTAGGACTGGACTTGCAGTTTTAACATGTTCCTCTGGGGATTCTGTTGCCAGTCCATGTTGGGGAAACAAGACTTAGGGGAGCACAGGAAGTTTGAAAACATCTCCAGGCTGAGTAAACCAGCCCATGGGGTCCTGGACCCTCCTCAGTATTTTTGGACAAAAGACCTACTTCCCCAACGCCCTGTGAGCAACAGAGACACCAGGGGACTGCTTCCGTGTAGGGGGAGATGGAATGGGTGGCACTGGGAACGCTTGAGAGGGCTCAGTAGCTTTCTTGGCTTTTCCATCCATGCGGAGGGTGAGAGGGTCACGCTCTCTCTGGCTGTGTCACACACACCTATGAGCCTTTTAGATGAGAGGACAGTCTCCTTGCTGGCTGCCTCCCCATTCTCCCTGCTCTCACAGCTGCCTGCCTCTGCTGTGCAGTCTCCTCCAGGCCCCGGGGGCTCACAAGCAAGTTACCAGGGTTCCAACCCCTCCTCAAATCAGTTTTCTCCTTGAGAGGGAGTTGGGCTAGTTCACCTTTTCCTCCACCAGGTTGATCATCTTGAGTGGATGAAAGGGGTGAGTGGGTGAAGCAGATGGTGGAAAGGGAGAAAGGGGACTTCTGTCTCAGGGTGTGGTGTCCTGGCCAGACCTGCTCCTCTACCCATGTATACTTTACTGCCCCCCAGTGCCCTAGTAGGAGAGGGCAGAGGGGGCCTGGGCTCTCTTAGGCTGGGAAAGCAATGACTGCCCACTGCAGGGCCTACAGAACCAGTTGGTAGAGGGAAGTTGGGCCAGAAAGGAAGAAACTGGAAGCAGACAGGATGAGCCTGACGCATAGAAGCTGGTCAGCATGTGTTTACAGGTGGATAAAAGAGCAAGTGATGACAGTGAGAACAACGATGTCATAGGGCAGGCTGCCTGCTCCAAGAGGTGGGGCTGTAGGATTCCAGAAACAGGAGTCAGGTGCACAGTTGAAGAGGTGTAATTAAGATTCATAAGCAGGCTTGGGGGTATAGCTCAGGGGTAGAGCATTTGACTGCAGATCAAGAGGTCCCCGGTTCAAATCCGGGTGCCCCCTTCCTCAACTTACTTTTAGTGTGAAGTGCTAAATAAAGAGCCAAATGAATGCTATTACCCCATAGTGGCCCCTACCCCCCGATGGCTCCTCACTCCCATGTTGACTGTGCTGTGTTCTAGGGCCCGTAGTGTGCTCTGGTGCTCCCTGGGCCTGGGTTCTGTTCTGGCCAAACTGTGCTGCAATTAGACAACACAAGGGTGCTTGTGAGGATTCAATGAGGTCATGCCTTGTCATGCTGTGTGTCATAGGCCTTCTTCCAGTGATAAAGGCCAAGTCCCACTCCTGGGACCCAGGGGCCCTGCCCTTGGATCCTTTTGCCTCTGGTCCCGGCCTTTTCTCTGAAGCAAACATAATGGAGACGCTTTTGCCTTTGCCCAGCATTTGACCAGCAATGCCCTCTTATTCTGGCCTAGGAAGGAGCGACTGGAGCTGATTTGAAGTATTTTACATCCCTGTCCCTGGATAAGAGGCTGGCCCTAAATCCTTGGTTATCTTCCTTTATTGAATCCAATGAGCCTTGTGGGTCTGAGTGCTGGCAGCACTTTGAGATCATTTATCAGCCCTCTGTCTTCAGGAAGGTAGAGGTGCCCTTAATTCCCATTTTCAGATGTGTTTTTTTTTTAATTAAATCTTTATTGTTCAGATTATTACATTTGTTCCTCTTTTTTCCCCCCATAACTCCCCTCCTCCCAGTTCCCGCCACACCATCCGCAATCACTCCCCACCCACTGTCCTCATCCATAGGTGCACGATTTTTGTCCAGTCTCTTCCAGCATCTCCCACACCCCTTTCCCCCCCAAGAATAGTCAGTCCATTCCCTTTCTATGTCCCTGATTCTATTATAATCACCAGTTCATTCTGTTCATCAGATTATTTATTCACTTGATTCTTAGATTCACTTGTTGATAGATGCATATTTGTTGTTCATAATTTGTATCTTTACCTTTTTCTTCCTCTTCCTCTTCCTCTTCCTCTTCTTAAAGGATACCTTTCAGCATTTCATATAGTCCTGGTTTGGTGGTGATGAACTCCTTTAGCTTTTCCTTATCTGTGAAGCACTTTATCTGACCTTCAATTCTGAATGATAGCTTTGCTGGGTAAAGTAATCTTGGTTGTAGGTTCTTGGTATTCATCACTTTGAATATTTCTTGCCACTCCCTTCTGGCCTGCAAAGTTTCTGTTGAGAAATCAGCTGACAGTCGTATGGGTATTCCCTTGTAGGTAACTGAGTTTCTTTCTCTTGCTGTTTTTAAGATTCTCTCTTTATCTTTTGCTCTTGGCATTTTAATTATGATGTGTCTTGGTGTGGTCCTCTTTGGATTCCTTTTGTTTGGGGTTCTCCGCGCTTCTTGGACCTGTAAGTCCATTTCTTTCACCAGGTGGGGGAAGTTTTCTGTCATTATTTCTTCAAATAGGTTTTCAATATCTTGCTCTCTCTCATCTTCTGGCACCCCTATAATTCTGATGTTGGTACGCTTGAAGCTGTCCCAGAGGCTCCTTACACTATCCTCGCATTTTTGGATTCTTTTTTCATTTTGCTTTTCTGGTTGGGTGTTTTTTGCTTCCTCGCATTTCAAATCATTGACTTGATTCTTGCGCTCCTCTGGTCTGCTGTCGGGAGTCTGTATAATATTCGTTATTTCAGTCCGTGTATGCTTAATTTCTAGGTGGTTCCCCAATATAACATCGAGGGTCTCATTAGTTTTCTTGTAGATCTCATTAAGTTTATCGGCGGCTTCTAAACAGTTCTTGAGAGACCTTAAAAGTGTGGTTCTGAACTCTATATCTTCCATTGACAATTTTGTCCTGTTTCTTTGTCTCCGCATTTTGTTATGCTTCCTTGGTGCACCCCCTAGTGGTCTTTGTGCGCAGTCTTATAAACCTTGATTGTTGTAGCTAATACCAGGGAAGGTTTGACCTCCAGGCCAAGTGGCTATGAGAATCAGCCGTGTCAGCAGTGAGAGAACTTCTGTCCTCTAGGGAGGTGCTAATCTAGCCTTTGCCTGAGGCTATCCGGCAAATGCCTCTGTGCAGGGCTTGGGCGGGGCGGGTCGCACAGGATCAATAGGGTGGGCCAGAGAGAGCAGTTATGGCGGCTCTCAGCCTCTCTGAGTCCCAGCAATGGCTGCAAACCTCGGAGAGAAAGCTGCACTCGCTCTGACCGAAGCCAGACAGTCCCGCTTCTCCCGTTTGAGTCTGGGTCCCTAAAGACTCGCCTGTATCTGGAGCTCAGAGTCTGCGACTCCCTCCTGATTAAAAACGCCAACCGCGCCCTCCACCGCCAGCCCAGTCACGCACTCCGCACCTCAGAATTTGACTTCAGCACTGCGCCTCCTCTGAGTGTCCGTGTGCGTTTCTCTTTCCTCCTAGTTGTAGGACTTCCACTCAGCCAGTGTTCCTGTGGTTCTGGGTGATGTCCCTTCCATTTTTTGGTTTCACTTTTGAAGTAGTTGTTCAAAACAGCAAACTCCGTCGTTAACCTATGCCGCCATCTTGGAGAACCCCCATTTTCAGATGTTAAGGATTGAAAGGCAGGGAGGTTAAATGACTTGCCCAACGTCTCATGGAGATGAACTATGAATTGGCCTCTGCTCCTCGCTGTCTTGCCCTTCACGGGGCACCAGAGCCTGCAGGAAGTTCTGTCTCTGTGAGTGCTGTTTCTGCTTGCCTGGGGTTAAGGAGCCTTTGGCCACTAGGCTGGGCCTCTAAGCAGGGGTGTCAGGACAGGGTGGTGTGTAGCAGGCATGGCCTGGCCGAGGTACCCCTATATCAGATGTCCCTCAAACCCCAGTTCAGCTCGGCCATGTAGCCTGGGTTTGCTCCTGGGTGGGGTTCAAATGAACATCAAGGGTTTGGGACATGTGGTCCTCATGGGACTTGGGTTGGACCTGGGGTATTAGCAGCTTTCAAAGAATAACCGAGCAGGAGAAACCAAGATGGGGGCATAGGTAAACACCATAAATTGCTGCCTCGCACAACAACTTCAAAAATACAACTAAAAGACAAATGGACATCATCCAGGACCCCAGGAAGGCTGGTTGAGTGGAAATTCTACAACTAGGAGGAAAGAGAAAAGCACACTGAGACTCAGAGGAGGTGCGGAAGTAAAGTGCAGAGGTACGGAGGAGCACGCCTAAAGGGCTGGCAGCTGAGGACTGTGCAGGTGGAAAGGGCTGTTGGCTGAGGATGAGGTTGTCTTTTTCAGTTGGGAGGGAGTCTCAAGCTCCCGACTGCTCTGAACTCCAGTTCAGGTGAGTCTCTGGGAACCCAGACTCATATGGGGAGAAACTGGACTGTCTTGCAGCGGGTAGAACTCGAGGGCGCTTTCTCTCAGAGATGCTTGCAGCGATTACCAGGACACTGAGACGCAGGGCCTCTTAGGGTAGGACTGGGGAGCAGCCATAGCTGCTTGCTCCGCCCTGTTGATCCCCTGAGACCCTGCCCCACCCAAGCTGTGCACAGAGGCTTTTGCATATGAAAGGCCTGGCCCTTTGCAACCTGAATATTACCTTACAAACTGCAGCTGGGTCAGAGAGACCCAGAACTTCCAAAAGAAGGTCCAAGGCCCCACAGCAGCTTGCATTGCTTCACAGCTGGGCCTCATCTGGGCACCTCCAAACCCCAAACAAGGAAGAGGAATTTCTCCATAGCTCCTGCTGGGTAGCCTCAGGCAGAGGCTAAATTATCACCTCCTTAGAGACCCAAGAGCCAGGGTACCCAGTGGTCAGAGTGGGACCATCCAGATTACAACTCCTCAGATCCATAAGGGACACACTCAGGGGGCAGACTCAGTGAGCACCAAAGCCCCACTGAAGCAAGTCTTGCCCTGGAAGAGTGTCTCCAGCTCAGAAGTTCTCCCACTGCAGACACAGCTGATTCTCATAGCCAATTGGCCTGGAGGTCAATTCCTCCAAGTGATACCTACAACAATCAAGACTTAACTACAACAAGACTGTGCACAAAGCCCACAAAGGGGTGCACCAAGAGTGTCCACCTCAGGTAATTGGGGAGGCTGAGCCACTGGGCCCTATAGGACACCTAGCACACAAAGCCACTCTATCAACACATGGAAGCATTAAAAATGTGGAGACAAAGAAACAAGTCACAAATGACAGAAATGGAGGAAAGCAAACTACTGGATATAGAGTTCAAAACCACATTTTAAGGTTTTTCAACAACTTTCTAGAAACCGCCGATAAATGTAGTGAGACCCTCAAGAAATCTAGTGAGACCCTCGACATTATGAAAAAGGACCAACTAGAAATTAAGCATACACGGACTGAAATAACGTATATTATACAGACTCCCAACAGCAGACTAGAGGAGCGCAAGAATCAAGGCAAAGATTTGAAATGCGAAGAAGCAAAAGACACCCAACCAGAAAAGCAAAATGAAAAAAGAATCTGAAAATACGAAGATAGTGTAAGGAGTCTCTGGGAAAACTTCAAGCGTACCAACATCTGAATTATGAGGGTGCCAGAAGAAGAGAGAGAGTAAGATATTGAAAACCTATTTGAAGAAATAATGACAGAAAACTTCCCCTACCTGGTGAAAGAAATGGACTTACGAGTCCAGGAAGCAAAGAGATCCCCAAACAAAAGGAATCCAAAGAGGACCACACCAAGACACATCATCATTAAAATGCCAAGAGCAAGAGACAAAGAGAGAATCTTAAAAGCAGCAAGAGAAAAAAAAGTCAGTTACCTACAAGGGGGTACCCATACGACTGTCAGCTGATTTCTCAACAGAAACTATGCAAGCCAGAGGGGAGTGGCAAGAAATATTCAAAGTGATGAATACCAAGAACCTACAACCAAGATTACTTTACCCAGCAAAGCTATCATTCACAGATAAGGAAAAGCTAAAGGAGTTCATCACCACCAAACCAGGATTATATGAAATGCTGAAAGGTATCCTTTAAGAAGAGGAAGAAGAAGAAAAAGGTAAAGATACAAATTATGAACAACAAATACACATCTATCAACAAGTGAATCTAAAAATCAAGTGAATAAATAATCTGATGAACAGAACAAACTGGTGAATATAATAGAATCAGGGGCATAAAAAGGGAGTGGACTGATTATTCTTGGGGGGGGGGGGGTGTGTGGGGAGTGTGGGAAGAGACTGGACAAAAATTGTACACCTATGGATGAGAACAGTGGGTGGCCGGGAAAGGGCAGAGGGTGGGGTGGGAACCTGGTGGAAGGGAGCTATGGGGGGAAAAAAGAGGAACAACTGTAATAATCTGAACAATAAAGATTTAATTTTTTAAATAAAGAATAACCGAGCAGTGACTTTATTGCGTCCCACCCTCTCTTTAAACTTTCCAGACACAGCAGGGGAGAGCTCTGCTCCTCCCTCAGCCAGGTCAGGCCTTGCTCTGGGGGCTACTAATGCTCCCTCTGCTGCAAACAGTGGACGAGACAGTTTGCGGCAAGGCTGCTTTATTAACTGGATGCTTTCCGGTGGCTCCTCCTGCAGGAATTCTAGGAAAGGTGTAGATGTGTCTCCTTCAGTAGGACTGGGCTTGGAGTTTTAACACGTTCCTCTGGGGATTCTGATGCCAGTCCATGTTGGAGAACCAAGACTTAGGGGAGCACAGGAAGTTTGAAAACATCTCCAGGCTGAGTAAACCAGCCCATGGGGTCCTGGACCCTCCTCAGTATTTTTGGACAAAAGAGCTACATCCCCAAAGCCCCGGGAGCAGCATAGACACCCCAGGGGACTGCTTCAGTGTGGAGGGGAGATGGAATGGGTGGCACTGGGAAGGCTTGAGAGCGCTCAGTAGCTTTCTTGGCTTTTCCATCTGTGCGGAGAGTGAGGGGGTAGCGCTCTCTCTGGCTGTGTCACACACGCCTATGGGCCTTTTAGTTGAAAGGACAGCCTCCTTGCTGGCTGCCTCCCCATTCTCCCTGTTCTCACACAGCTGCCTGCCTGTGCTGTGCAGTCTCCTCCAGGCCCTAGGGCAGTGATGGCGAACCTTCTGAGCCCAGCATGTCAGCATTTTGAAAAACCCTAACTTAACTCCTGTGCCATGTCACAAAATGATATTTTTTGATATTTGCAACCATAGTAAAACAAAGATTTATATTTTTGATATTTATTTTATATATTTAAATGCCATTTAACAAAGAAAAATCAACCAAAAAAATGAGTTCGCATGTCACCTCTGACACGCATGTCATAGCTTCGCCATCACTGCCCTAGAGGCTCACTAGCAGGTTACCAGGGTACCACCCACTCCTCAAATCAGTTTTCTCCTTGAGAGGGAGTTGGGTTGGTTCACCTTTTCCTCCACCACATTTGATCATCTTGAGTGGATGACTGAGGTTGAGTGGGTGAAGCACATGGTGGAAAGGGAGAAAGGGGCCTTCTGTCTCAGGGTGTGGTGTCCTGGCCAGATCTTCTCCTCTACCCATGTAGCCTTACTGCCCCCCAGTGCCCTAAAAGGAGAGGGCAGTGGGGACCTGGGCTCTCTTAGGCTGGGTAAGCAATGACTGCCCACTCTAGGGCAGACAGAACCGGGTGGCAGAGGAAAGTGGGGTCAGAAAGGCAGAAAATGGAAGCAGGAAGGATGAGTCTGGCACATAGAAGGTGGTCAGCATGTGTTTACAGATGGACGAGTGAGCAAGTGATGACAGTGAGAGCCAGGATGTCATAGGGCAAGCTGCCTGCTCCCAGAGGCGGGGCTGTAGGATTCCAGAAATAGGAGTCAGGTGCACAGTTGAAGAGGTGTAATTAAGGTTCATAAGCAGGCTAGGGGGTATAGCTCAGGGGTAGAGCATTTGACTGCAGATCAAGAGGTCCCCGGTTCAAATCCGGGTGCCCCCTTCCTCAACTCACTTTTAGTGTGAAGTGCTATGGCCTGAAATCCTCTCCAGCTTCTTCTGGCAAACTCCCCCTTGTCCTTCTCCCCCAGGAAGCCCTTTCTGACTCTCCAGGCAGGCCAGCTCCTCACTCCTTGCTCCCACGGCTCTCTTCTTGGGCTTCTGCCACTCTTGTGCAAAGTCTTTGCTTCATGATTGTGTCTTCTATTGGAACAAGGACAATGTTAAAGTCTCTGTGTCCTCAACATGGATGTCAGGACCTGGACCTCACATGCTCTCCGTTTGTTGAGTGACTGACTGACTGAATGAGTGGAACAAGGAGCACATTCTTGAGACCTTAGAATAGGGTCGAGGCTCCCCCGGCACTGAGTGTGAGGTTCACTGAGGACCTGGACCTGACCATGATTGTTCTGATAAGTATGTGCTGGTTTAGGTAGAAACACTAGTGTAGACTCAAATGGACTTCCCAGGGGTAAAGGCTGGTGCTGTTATCACAACCTGAGGAAGTGGAGGGCAGAAGAAAGGACAGTGAACTACAGTGAGAAGAGTTGCCATGTTCTGGGACATGCAGAAAAAACAGTGACATGTAGACATGCAGCTATCACACATGCAGTGCCATGGGTGAAACAGTGCTAATGAAAGATTATATATAAGAGAGGGTATTGCTCAGTGGTAGAGCATTTGACTGCAGATCAAGAGGTCCCTGGTTCAAATCCAGGTGCCCCCACCTTCTTTGACCCCTTTAGTTACTAAGGCTGGTGCTGAAATTTCTGCCTCTTCCTTCCACATTTGACTATTAAATATTATACAAATTTAGGATTTGGATTGGCACCAGGTCCACGCATCCTCCCCCGACCATCATCCAGACAGCGCCCACTGTGGGCACATTAAACTGAAGAGACTGATGGAGTGAGCCCAGACCACCCGGACCGGGACTCTTGCCCTTCATGGCTTGTGTAGGGACTCTCCTTTCTTTCTCTTAACATCTTCATTTTCTCAACCTCACTGTAATTTCCAGATGAAGGCTGACCCCTTGTTCTTGTTGCTTCCTCTTGTGAAGTATGGAAATACATCTTCCTACTTCCCAGGGGTGACTGTAAGGATTTGAGAACCATGTCAAAACTAAAGGCTCTAGCCCTAACCGTTTTGGCTCAGTAGATAGAGCGTCGGCCTAGGGACTGAAGGTCCCAGGTTCAATTCTGGTCAAGGGTATGTACCTTGGTTGCAGGCATATCCCCAGTAATGGATGTGCAAGAGGCAGCTGATTGATGTTTCTCTCTCTTTGATGTTTCCTTTTTTTTTTTTTTAAAAAAGACAACCGTGTCCTCAGTTGCCAGCCCTTCCCAGCTGCGCCTCAGTACCTCTGCACTTTACTTCCGCACCTCCTCTGAGTCTCAGTGTGCTTTTCTCTTTCCTCCTAGTTGTAGAATTTCCACTCAGCCAGTCTTCCTGTGGTCCTGGATGAATGCCCGTTTTGTCTTTTAGTTGTATTTTTGAAGTAGTTGTGCGAGGCAGCAATTTATGGTGTTTACCTATGCTGCCATCTTGGTTTCTCCTCTCATCGATGTTTCTAACTCTCTATCCCTCTCCCTTCCTCTCTGTAAAAAAATTAGTAAAATCTATATTTAAAAATAAAAAAAAGTAAAGGCTGTGGCCTAGCCCGTGTGTCTCAGTGGCTGGAAGTCACAGTTTGATTCCTCATCAGGGCACATGCCTGAGTTACAGGCTCAATCCCCAGTGTGGGGTGTGCAGAGGCAGCCAATCCATGATTCTCTCATATTGATGTTTTTATCTCTCTCTCCATCTCCTTCCTCTGTGAAATCAATAAAATATATTTTAAATGTCAGAATAAACGAGAGACACAGCAGAAAGGTCTTCTGTGGCAGGCGGAGTGGGGTGATTGGTATGGGTATGTTGTACCCATTAGTTACTCAGAACGACCTCTGAGGATGAGGACTGGCTTAGGGAAGGAAAATCACAGAAGATGTGTCTGTACCAGGAGAGGGGACCAGAACCCAGGGGCCCTGCCCTTGGATCCTTTTTGCCTCTGGTCCCTGCCTTTTCTCTGAAGCAAACATAATAGAGACGCTTTTGCCTTTGCCCAGCAATGCCCTTATTCGGGCATGGGGAGTAGCGACTGGAGCTGATTTGAAGTATTTTACATCCCTGTCCCTGGGTAAGAGGCTGGCCCTAAATCCTTGGTTTTCTTCCTTTATTGAATCCAATGAGCCTTGTGGGTCTGAGTGCTGGCAGCACTTTGAGATCATTTATCAGCCCTCTGTCTTCAGGAAGGTAGAGGTGCCCTTAATTCCCATTTTCAGATGGTATGGAATGAAAGGCAGGGGGTTAAATGACTTGCCCAAGGTCTCATGGAGAAGAACTATGAATTGGCCTCTGACCCTCGCTGTCCTGCCCTTCCCATGGCACCAGAGCCTGCAGGAAGTTCTGTCTCTGTGAGTGCTGTTACTGCTTCCCTGGGGTTAAGGAGCCTTTGGCCACTAGGCTGGGCCTCTAAGCAGGGGTGGCAGGACAGGGAGATGTGTAGCAGGCAGGGCCTGGCCGAAGTACCCTATGTCAGAGGTCCCTCCAACCCCAGTTCAGCTCGGCCATGGCGCCGGGGTTTGCTCCTGCGTGGGGTTCAAATGAGCACCAGGGGTTTGGGGCATGAGGTCCTCATGGGCCTTGGGTGGGACCTGTGGTCTTAGCAGCTTTCAAAGAAGAACCGAGCAGTGACTTTCTTGCATCCAACCCTCTCTGTAAGCTTTCCAGACACATCAGGGGAGAGCTCTGCTCCTCCCTCAGCCAGGTCAGGCCTTGCTCTGGGGGCAGCTTATGCTCCCTCTGTTGCCAAATGAGGACCAGACAGTTTGGGGCAAGGCTGCTTCATTTACTGGATGCTTCCCGGTGGCTCCTCCTGCAGGAAATCTAGGAAAGGTGTAGATGGGTCTCCTCCACCAGGACTGGGCTTGCGTTTTAGCACTTTCCTCCGAGGATTCTGATGCCAGTTCATGTGGGAGAACCAAGGCTTAGGGGAGCACAGGAAGTTTGAAATCATCTCCAGGCTGAGTAAACCAGCTCATGGGGTCCTGGACCCTCCTCAGTATTTCTGGACAAAAGAGCCACGTTTCCAAAGCCACATGAGCAGTATAGACATCCCGGAGGACTCTTCTGTGCTGTGCAAAGATGAAGTGGGAGGCACTGGGAAGGTTTGAGAGCACTCAGTACCTTTCTTGGCTTTTCCATCCATGTGGAGGGTGTGGGGGTCGCTCTCTCTCTGGCTGTGTCCCACACTAGTGTGAGCCTTTCCGATGAGAGGACAGCCTCCTTTCTGGCTGCCTCCCCATTCTCCCTGCTCTCACAGCTGCCTGCCTCTGCTGTGCAGTCTCCTCCAGGCCCTGGGGGCTCACAAGCAAGTTACCAGGGTTCCACCCCCTCCTCATATCAGTTTTCCCCTTGAGAGGGTGTTGGGCTGGTTCAACTTTTTCCTCCACCTCATTGATCATCTTGAGTTAATGAAAGGGCTTGAGTGGATGAAGCAGATGGTGGAAAGGGAGAAAGGGGCCTTGCGTCTCAGGGTGTGGTGTCCTGGCCAAGTTCTTCTCTCAGACCTGTTCATCTATTCATGTAGACTTTAGTGCCCCCCCACCCCCCAGTGCCCTGGTAGGAGAGGGCAGAGGGGACCAGGACTCATTTAGGTTGGAAAAGCAATGACTGCCCACTGTAGAGCAGACAGAACCAGGTGGCATAGGAAAGTGGAGCCAAAGAGGGAGGAAATGGAAGCAGGAAGGATGAGTCTTGCACATAGAAGGTGGTCAGCAGGTGTTTACAGGTGCACGAATGAGCAAGTGATGACAGTGAGAGCCAGGATGTCATCGGGCAGGCTGCCTGCTCCAGAGGCGGGGCTGTAGGATTCCAGAAATAGGAGTCAGGTACACAGTTGAAGAGGTGTAATTAAGGTTCATAAGCAGGCTTGGGGGTATAGCTCAGGGGTAGAGCATTTGACTGCAGATCAAGAGGTCCCCGGTTCAAATCCGGGTGCCCCCTTCCCCAACTCACTTTTAGTGTGAAGTGCTAAATAAAGAGCCAAATGATTGTTCTTGTCCCATAGTGGCCCCTGGCCCCCGATGGCTCCTCACTCCCATGTTGACTGTGCTGTGTTCTAGGGCCCGTAGTGTGCTCTGGTGCTCCCTGGGCCTGGGTTCTGTTCTGGCCAAACTGTGCTGCAATTAGACAACACAAGGGTGGTTGTGAGGACTCAATGAGGTCATGGCTTGTCATGCTGTGTGTCATAGGCCTGCTTCCAGTGACAATGGCCGAGTCCCACTCCTGCCTTAGCAGGAGGCCAAAATGGTTCCCAGGTCAATGAGCCCACATGTGTGGCATCACCTGAAGCCTCCCTGAGCTCCGGACATGCCTGACCCACTTTTCCCTTTGTTCTTCCTCTCCCTTGGCCTGAAATCCTCTCCAGCTTCTTGTGGCAAACTCCCCCTTGCCCTTCTCCCCCAGGAAGCCCTTTCTGACTCTCTAGGCAGGGCAGCTTCTCACTCCTTGCTCCCACGCCTCTCTTCTTGGGCTTCTGCCAGCCTTGTTCAAAGTCTTTGCTTCATGATTGTGTCTTCTATTGGAACAAGGACAATGTTTAAGTCTCTGTGTCCTCAACATGGATGTCAGGACCTGGTACCTCACATGCTCTGTGTTTGTTGAGTGACTGACTGACTGAATGAGTGGAACAAGGAGCACAATTCTTGAGACCTTAGAATAGGGACGAGGCTCCCCGGCACTGAGTGTGAGGTTCACTGAGGTCACTGAGGAGCTGGACCTGACCATGATTGTTCTGATAAGTATGTGCTGGTTTAGGTAGAAACACTAGTGTAGACTCAAATGGACTTCCCAGGTGTAAAGGCTGGTGCCATTAAAACAACCTAAGGAATCTGAGGGCTGAAGACAAGACAGTGAACTACAGTAAGAAGAGTTGCCATGTTCTGGGACATGCAGAAAAAATAGCGACATGTAGACAGGCATCTATCCTACATATAATGCCATGGGTGAAACAGTGCTAATGAAAGATTATATGTAAGTGGGGGTATAGCTCAGTGGTAGAGCATTTGACTGCAGATCAAGAGATCCCTGGTTCAAATACAGGTGCCCCCACCTTCTTTGACCCCTTCAGTTACTGAAGCTGGTGATGAAATTTGTGTCTCTTCCTTCACATTTGACTATTAAATGTTATAAAAATTATGGATTTGGATCAGCACCAGCTCCATGTATCTTCCCCTGACCATCTTCCAGACAGCGCCCACTGTGGGCACATTAAACTGAAGAGACTGATGAAGTGAGCCCAGACACCAGGAGCAGGACTCTTGCCCTTCATGGCTTGTGGAGGGACTTCCCTTTCTTTCTCTTAATATCTTCATTTTCTCAACCTCACTGTAATTTCCAGAAGACAGCTGACCCCGTGTTCTTGTTGCTACCACTTGTGAAGTATGGAAATACAGCTTCCTACTTCCCAGGGGTGACTGTAAGGATTTGAGAACCATGTCAAAAGTAAAGGCTCTAGCTCTAACCGGTTTGGCTCAGTGGATAGAGCATTGGCCTGAGGAACGAAGGGTCCCAGCTTCAATTCTGGTCAAGGGCATGTATCTTGGTTGCGGGCACATCCCCAGTAGGGGGTGTGCAGGAGGCAGCTGATTGATTTTTCTCTCTCATCCATGTTTCTAACTCTCTATCCCTCTGCCTTTATCTCTATTTAAAAAATTAATGAAATATATATTTAAAAATAAAAAAAGTAATGGCTCTGGACTAGCAAGTGTGGCTCAGTGGCTGGAAGTCACAGTTTGATTCCTTGTCAGGGAACATGCCCCAATTACAGGCTCAATCCCCAGTGTGGGGTGTGCAGAGGCAGCCAATCAATGCTTCCTTAATCATTGATGTTTCTATCTCACTCTCCTTCTCCTTCCTGTGTGAAATCAATAAAATATATTTTAAATGTCAGAAGAAACGTGAGACACAGCAGAAAGGTCTTCTGTGGCAGGCGGAGTGGGGTGATTGGTATGGGTATGTTGTACCCATTAGTTACTCAGAACGACCTCTGAGGATGAGGACTGGCTTAGGGAAGGAAAATCACAGAAGATGTGTCTGTACCAGGAGAGGGGACCAGAACTCAGGGGCCCTGACCATGGATCCTTTTTGCCTCTGGTCCCTGCCTTTTCTCTGAAGCAAACATAATGGAGACGCTTTTGCCTTTGCCCAGCAATGCCCTCTTATTCGGGCATGGGGAGTAGCGACTGGAGCTGATTTGAAGTATTTTACATCCCTGTCCCTGGGTAAGAGGCTGGCCCTAAATCCTTGGTTTTCTTCCTTTATTGAATCCAATGAGCCTTGTGGGCCTGAGTGCTGGCAGCACTTCGAGATCATTTATCAGCCTCTGTCTTCAGGAAGGTAGAGGTGCCCTTAATTCCCATTGTCAGATGGTATGGAATGAAAGGCAGGGGGTTAAATGACTTGCCCAAGGTGTCATCGAGACGAACTATGAATTGGCCTCTGACCCTCGCTGTCCTGCCCTTCCCATGGCACCAGAGCCTGCAGGAAGTTCTGTCTCTGAGTGCTGTTACTGCTTCCCTGGGGTTAAGGAGCCTTTGGCCACTAGGCTGGGCCTCTAAGCAGGGGTGGCAGGACAGGGAGGTGTGTAGCAGGCAGGGCCTGGCCGAAGTACCCTATGTCAGAGGTCCCTCCAACCCCAGTTCAGCTTGGCCATGGCGCCGGGGTTTGCTCCTGCGTGGGGTTCAAATGAGCACCAGGGGTTTGGGGCATGAGGTCCTCATGGGACTTGGGTCGGACCTGTGGTCTTAGCACCCTTCAAAGAAGAACCGAGCAGTGACTTTCTTGTGTCCCACCCTCTCTGTAAGCTTTCCAGACACAGCAGGGGAGAGCTCTGCTCCTCCCTCAGCCAGGTCAGGCCTTGCTCTGGGGGCAGCTTATGCTCCCTCTGTTGCCAAATGTGGACCAGACAGTTTGGGGCAAGGCTGCTTCATTTACTGGATGCTTCCCAGAGGCTCCTCCTGCAGGAATTCTAGGAAAGGTGTAGATGTGTCTCCTCCACCAGGACTGGGCTTGCGTTTTAGCACTTTCCTCCGAGGATTCTGATGCCAGTTCATGTTGGAGAACCAAGGCTTAGGGGAGCACAGGAAGTTTGAAATCATCTCCAGGCTGAGTAAACCAGCCCATGGGGTCCTGGACCCTCCTCAGCGTTTCTGGACAAAAAGCTACGTCCCCAAAGCCACATGAGCAGCATAGACATCCCGGGGGACTCTTCTGTGCTGTGGAAAGATGAAGTGGGAGGCACTGGGAAGGTTTGAGAGCACTCAGTACCTTTCTTGGCTTTTCCATCCATGTGGAGGGTGTGGGGGTCGCTCTCTCTCTGGCTGTGTCCCACACTAGTGTGAGCCTTTCCGATGAGAGGTCAGCCTCCTTTCTGGCTGCCTCCCCATTCTCCCTGCTCTCACACAGCTGCCTGCCTCTGCTGTGCAGTCTCCTCCGGGCCCTGGGGGCTCACAAGCAAGTTACCAGCCTTTGGCCACTACGCTGGGCCTCTAAGCAGGGGTGGCAGGACAGGGAGGTGTCCTCCTCATATCAGTTTTCTCCTTGAGAGGGAGTTGGGCTCGTTCACCGTTTTCCTCCACCACATTGATCAACTTGAGTGGATGAAGGGGTTGAGTGGGAAGCACATGATGGAAAGGGAGAAAGGGGCCTTCTCTCTCAAGGTGTGGTGTCCTGGCCAGACCTGCTCCTCTACCCATGTAGATTTTACTGCCTCCAGTGCCCTAGTCGGAAAGGGCAGAGGGGACCAGGTCTCACTTAGGCTGGGAAAGCAATGACTGCCCACTCCGGGTGGCAGAGGAAAGTGGGGTCAGAAAGGCAGAAAATGGAAGCAGGAAGGATGAGCCTGGCACATAGAAGATGGTCAGCAGGTGTTTACAAACGGACGAGTGAGCAAGTGATGACAGTGAGAGCCAGGATGTCATAGGGCAAGCTGCCTGCTCCCAGAGGCGGGGCTGTAGGATTCCAGAAATAGGAGTCAGGTGCACAGTTGAAGAGGTGTAATTAAGGTTCATGAGCAGGCTTGGGGGTATAGCTCAGGGGTAGAGCATTTGACTGCAGATCAAGAGGTCCCCGGTTCAAATCCGGGTGCCCCCTTCCTCAACTCACTTTTAGTGTGAAGTGCTAAATAAAGAGCCAAATGATTGTTCTTGTCCCATAGTGGCCCCTGGCCCCCGATGGCTCCTCACTCCCATATTGACTGTGCTGTGTTCTAGGGCCCGTAGTGTGCTCTGGTGCTCCCTGGGCCTGGGTTCTGTTCTGGCCAAACTGTGCTGCAATTAGACAACACAAGGGTGGTTGTGAGGACTCAATGAGGTCATGCCTTGTCATGCTGTGTGTCATAGGCCTGCTTCCAGTGACAATGGCCAAGTCCCACTCCTGCCTTAGCAGGAAGCCAAAATGGTTGCCGGGTCAATGAGCCTACATGTGTGACATCACCTGAAGCCTCCCTGAGCTCCGGACATGCATGACCCAGTTTTCCCTTTGTTTCTTTTTTTTTTTTTAATTAAATCTTTATTGTTCAGATGATTACAGTTGTTCCTCTTTTTTTCCCCCATACCTCCCCTCCACCCGGTCCCCCCCCCCACCATCTACTCTCACCCCCCCCCCACTGTCCTCATCCATAGGTGCACGATTTTTGTCCAGTCTCTTCCCGCATTCCCCACACCACTTTCCCCCATTAGAATAGTCAGTCCACTCTCTTTCTATGCCCCTGATTCTATTATAATCACCAGTTTATTCTGGTCATCAGATTATTTATTCACTTGATTTTTAGATTCACTTGTTGATAGATGTGTATTTGTTGTTCATAATTTGTATCTTTACCTTTTTCTTCTTCCTCTTCTTAAAGGATACCTTTCAGCATTTCATATAATACTGCTTTGGTGGTGATGAATTCCTTTAGCTTTTCCTTATCTGTGAATGATAGCTTTGCTGGGTAAAGTAATCTTGGTTGTAGGTTCTTGGTATTCATCACTTTGAATATTTCTTGTCACTCACTTCTGGCCTGTAAAGTTTCTGTTGAGAAATCAGCTGAGAGTCGTATGGATATTCCCTTGTAGGTAACTGAGTTTCTTTCTCTTGCTGCTTTTAAGATTCTCTCTTTGTCTTTTGCTCTTGGCATTTTAATTATGATGTGTCTTGCTGTGGTCCTCTTTGGATTCCTTTTGTTTGGGGTTCTCTTTGCTTCCTGGACATGTAAGTCTATTTCTTTCACCAGGTAGGGGAAGTTTTCTATCATCATTTCTTCAAATAGGTTTTCAATATCTTACTCTCTCTCTTCTTCTGGCACCCCTATAATTCGGATGTTGGGACGCTTGAAGTTGTCCCAGGGGCTCCTTACACTATCTTCGTGTTTTTGGATTCTTTTTTCATTTTGCTTTTCTGGTTGGGTGTTTTTTGCTTCTTCGTATTTCAAATCTTTGATTTGGATTTGGATCAGCACCAGCTCCACGCACCCCCCCCCCCGCCCCCGACCATCTTCCAGACAGCGCCCCAGTGGACACATTAAACTGAACAGACTGATGGAGTGAGCCCAGACCACCCGGACCGGGACTCTTGCCCTTCATGGCTTGTGGAGGGACTTCCCTTTCTTTCTCTTAACAGCTTCATTTTCTCAACCTCACTGTAATTTCCAGAAGACAGCTGACCCCGTGTTCTTGTTGCTACCACTTGTGAAGTATGGAAATACAGCTTCCTACTTTCCAGGGGTGACTGTAAGGATTTGAGAACCATGCCAAAAGTAAAGGCTCTAGCCCTAACCGGTTTGGCTCATTGGATAGAGTTTCGGCCTGCAGAACAAGGGTCCCAGGTTCAATTCTGGTTAAGGGCATGTACCTTGGTTTCGGGCACATCCCCAGTAGTGGGTTTGCAGGAGGCAGCTGATTGATTTTTCTCTCTCATCCATGTTTCTAACTCTCTATCCCTCTCCCTTCCTCTCTGTAAAAAAAAATTAATGAAATATATATTTAAAAATAAAAAAGTAACGGCTCTGGACTAGCAAGTGTCGCTCAGTGGCTGGAAGTCACAGTTTGATTCCTCATCAGGGCATATGCCTGAGTTAGAGGCTCAATCCCCAGTGCGGGGTATGCAGAGGCAGCCAATCAATGATTCTCTCATCATTGATGTTTCTATCTCACTCTCCTTCTCCTTCCTCTGTAAAAACAATAAAAATTTTTTTAAATGTCAGAAGAAACATGAGACACAGCATAAAGGTCTTCTGTTGCAGGCGGAGTGGGGTGATTGGTATGGGTATGTTGTACCCATTAGTTACTCCAGAACGACCTCTGAGGATGAGGACTGGCTTAGGGAAGGAAAATCACAGAAGATGTGTCTGTACCAGGAGAGGGGACCAGAACTCAGGGGCCCTGACCATGGATCCTTTTTGCCTCTGGTCCCTGCCTTTTCTCTGAAGCAAACATAATGGAGACGCTTTTGCCTTTGCCCAGCAATGCCCTCTTATTCGGGCATGGGGAGTAGCGACTGGAGCTGATTTGAAGTATTTTACATCCCTGTCCCTGGGTAAGAGGCTGGCCCTAAATCCTTGGTTTTCTTCCTTAATTGAATCCAATGAGCCTTGTGGGTCTGAGTGCTGGCAGCACTTTGAGATCATTTATCAGCCCTCCGTCTTCAGGAAGGTAGAAGCGCCCTTAATTCCCATTTTCAGATGTTATGGAATGAAAGGCAGGGGGGTTAAATGACTTGCCCAAGGTGTCATGGAGAAGAACTATGAATTGGACTCTGACCCTCGATGTCCTGCCCTTCCCATGGCACCAGAGCCTGCAGGAAGTTCTGTCTCTGAGTGCTGTTACTGCTTCCCTGGGGTTAAGGAGCCTTTGGCCACTAGGCTGGGCCTCTAAGCGGGGGTGGAGGACAGGGAGGTGTGCAGCACGCAGGGCCTGGCCGAGGTACCCCTACGTCAGAGGTCCCTCCAACCCCAGTTCAGCTCGGCCATGGAGCCGGGGTTTGCTCCTGTGTGGGGTTCCAATGAGCACCAGGGGTTTGGGGCATGAGGTCCTCATGAAACTTGGGTTGGACCTGTGGTCTTAGCAGCTTTCAAAGAAGAACCCAGCAGTGACTTTCTTGCATCCCACTCTCTCTGCAAGCTTTCCAGACGCATCAGGGGAGAGCTCTGCTCCTCCCTCAGCCAGGTCAGGCCTTCCTCTGGGGGCTGCTTATGCTCCCTCTGCTGCAGACAGTGGACCAGACAGTTTGGGGTAAGGCTGCTTCATTTACTGGATGCTTCCCTGTGGCTCCTCCCGCAGGAAATCTAGGAAAGGTGTAGTTGGAACTCCTCCACTAGGACTGGACTTGCAGATTTAACATGTTCCTCTGGGGATTCTGATGCCCGTTCATGTGGGAGAACCAAGGCTTAGGGGAGCACAGGAAGTTTGAAATCATCTCCAGGCTGAGTAAACCAGCCCATGGGGTCATGGAGTGTGTGGCACTGGGAAGGCGTAAGAGTTCTCCGTACCTTTCATGGCTTTTCCATCCATGCGGAGGGTGAGAGGGTCACGCTCTCTCTGGCTGTGTCTCACACTCTTATGAGCCTTTCAAATGAGAGGACAGACTCCTTGCTGTCTGCTTCCCCATTCTCCCTGCTCTCACAAAGATGACTGCCTCTGCTATGCAGTCTACTCCAGGCCCTGGGGGCTCACAAGCAAGTTACCAGGGTTCCACCCCCTTCTCATACGAGTTTTCCTCTTGAGAGGGAGTTGGGCTGGTTCACCTTTTCCTCCACCACGTTGATCAACGTGAGTGGATAAAAGGGGTTTAGTGGGTGAAGCAGATGGCGGAAAGGGAGAAAGGGGCCTTCTGTCTCAGGGTGTGGTGTCCTGGCCAGACCTGCTCCTCTATCCATGTAGACTTTACTGCCCCCCAGTGCCCTAGTAGAAGAGGGCAGAGGGGGCCTGGGCTCTCTCAGGCTGGGAAAGCAATGACTGCCCCCTGTACGGCCTACAGAACCGGTTGGCAGAGGGAAGTGGGGCCAGAAAGGGAGAAAATAGAAGCCGGCAGGATGAGCCTGGCACATAGAAGGTGGGTCAGCAGATGTTTACAGACGGACGAGTGAGCAAGTGATGACAGTGAGAGCCAGGATGTCATCGGGCAGGCTGCCTGCTCCCAGAGGCAGGGCTGTAGGATTCCAGAAATAGGAGTCAGGTGCACAGTTGAAGAGGTGTAATTAAGGTTCATAAGCAGGCTTGGGGGTATAGCTCAGGGGTAGAGCATTTGACTGCAGATCAAGAGGTCCCCGGTTCAAATCCGGGTGCCCCCTTCCTCAACTCACTTTTAGTGTGAAGTGCTAAATAAAGAGCCAAATGATTGCTCTTGTCCCATAGTGGCCCCTGGCCCCCGATGGCTCCTCACTGCCATATTGACTGTGCTGTGTTCTAGGGCCCGTAGTGTGCTCTGGTGCTCCCTGGGCCTGGGTTCTGTTCTGGCCAAACTGTGCTGCAATTAGACAACACAAGGGTGGTTGTGAGGACTCAATGAGGTCATGCCTTGTCATGCTGTGTGTCATAGGCCTGCTTCCAGTGACAATGGCCAAGTCCCACTCCTGCCTTAGCAGGAAGCCAAAATGGTTCTCAGGTCAATGAGCCCACATGTGTGACATCACCTGAAGCCTCCCTGAGCTCCGGACATGCCTGACCCACTCTTCCCTTTGTTCTTCCTCCTCCCTTGGCCAGAAATCCTCTCCAGCTTCTTCTGGCAAACTCCTTGTCCATCTCCCCCAGGAAGCCATTTCTGACTCTCCAGGCAGGCCAGCTTCTCACTCCCTGCTCCCACGGCTCTCTTCTTGGGCTTCTGCCACTCTTGTGCAAAGTCTTTGGCTCATGATTTTGTCTCCTATTGGAACAAGGACAATGTTTAAGTCTCTGTGTCCTCAGCATGGATGACAGGACCTGGACCTCACATGCTCTGTGTTTGTTGAGTGACTGAATGAGTGGAACAAGGAGCACATTCTTGAGACCTTAGAATAGGGACGAGGCTCCCCCGGCACTGAGTGTGAGGTTCACTGAGGACCTGGACCTGACCATGATTGTTCTGATAAGTATGTGCTGGTTTAGGTAGAAACACTAGTGTAGACTCAAATGGCCTTCCCAGGTGTAAAGGCTGGTGCTGTTATCACAACCTGAGGAAGAGGAAGCCTGAAGACAAGACAGTGGACTACAGTGAGAAGAGCTGCCATGTTCTGGGACATGCAGAAAAAACAGCGACATGTAGACAGGCAGCAATCCTACATGCAGCACCATGGGTGAAACAGTGCTAATGAAATATTATATGTAAGTGGGGGTATAGCTCAGTGGTAGAGCATTTGACTGCAGATCAAGAGGTCCCTGGTTCAAATCCAGGTGCCCCCTACTTCTTTGACCCCTTTAGTTACTGAAGCTGGTGCTGAAACTTCTGTCTCTTCCTTCCACATTTAACTGTTAAATGTGATTAAAAAAAAATTTAGTATTTGGATTGGCACCAGCTCCACGCATCCCGCCCTGACCATCTTCCAGACAGCGCCCACTGTGGGCACATTAAACTGAAGAGACTGATCAAGTGAGCCCAGACCACCAGGAGCAGGACTCTTGCCCTTCATGGCTTGTGGAGGGACTTCCCTTTCTTTATCTTAACAGCTTCATTTTCTCAACCTCACTGTAATTTCCAGAAGACGGCTGACCCCTAATTCTTTTTGCTACCACTTGTGAAGTATGGAAATACCTCCTCCTACTTCCCAGGGGTGACTGTAATGATTTAAGAACTGTGTCAATAGTCAAGGCTGTGGCCCAGCCAGTGTGGCTCAGCTGCTGAGTGTCAACCCATGAACCAGGAAGTCATGGTTTGATTCCAGGTCAGGGCATATGCCCAGCTTTGGGTTTATCCCTAGTAGGGGGCATGCAGGAGGTAGCCAATCAATGATTCGCTCATCATTGATGTTTCTATCTCTTTCCCTCTCTCTGTGAAATCTGTAACACATAATTAATTTTTTTTTCAAAGTAAAGGCTGTGTCCTCTCCCTGGAAATTTCTTAGGGGAGCTGCCTCTACCACAGACTTGACCACCTGACTCTCTCTTCCCCTTCCTTTCTCTGCTACCACTTTTTCTTTTTTACTCTAGGTTAGTATTTTTTTTGATGAAAATGTTTAGACGTAGTCCCTTTTTACATAATGATTTTTTTAATTAAAAAATATGCTTTGAAGACATATAAATGTCATAAAGAATCCTGCAAAGGAGCCTCCATGTTCCTTAATGAACAAGGTAATTTGAAACAATATTTCCTACAAGGACAAATCAAAAGCTGGGAAAATACTTTAAACATCTCGTTAAAAGCATCAAAGAGCTAGCTAGTTAGACAGGAAATGCTAGATGGAAAGGATGGGAGACAGAAAGTTAAAGCTCCACGCCGGAGGCTGCTTAGTCCCTGAATGTGGTGTTCAGTCCAGAAGAGGCAGCTGAGAGGCTCGGTGGACCTTTTGGAAGCCTGTCAGGAGTTTGGACGATGGAAGTCAGAATTCAGGGTCACCACGAGTAGGGACACTGGTAAAACTACCTCTGGCTTTGGGCTAGTACCCTGTGGAGTAAGGGTGAACGGAGAGAAATCGGCCTCTACAAGAATTTGTAGCTTGTCTTTGTGTCATCTGAATGGCCCAAAAAACTCAATTGAAGTTATATTGAAGTATCTTGACTGCTAGCGTCCACAGATAATTGAAAAAACAACAACAAGAACAAATGAGGGATGACATTATCTTCACCCAGCCTAAAATTCTACAAATCAAGTTTGGAATCAAATGTTCAACGCCTAGCCAAAGAGCACTATGTACACAGGGAAGAAAAACCATCCATGAGAATCAGTGGAAACAACAGACCACAGACCTAAACACAGAAACGTTTTATTTTTATTATATTTCTATTGATTTCAGAGAGGAAGGGAGAAGGAAAAAGAGATGGGAACATCCATGATGAGAGAGAAGCACTATAGGTCAATGCTCAACCACCGAGCCACGCTGGCCAGGTTGAACTTTTTATATTAGAACTACCGAAAACACCCTGTAAAGTAACAATTTTGCTGTGTTTAAGGAGCTACTAGCCAGGCTGGAAAATTTCAGTCATAAACTTGAAAGCGTTCAAGGCAACTAATGCCACCGGTGCTGCTCAGTGGTTGAGCATCAACCTATGACCAGGAGGTCTCAGTTCGATTCCCCATCAGGGCATATGCTCGAGTTGAGCGCTCGGTCCCCACTGTGGAGTGTGCCGGAGTCAGTCAATCAATGATTCTCTCTCATCACTGATGTTTCTCTATCTCTCTCTCTCCCCCCCCTTCCTCTCTCTGAAATCAATAAAAATATATGGTTTTTTTAAAAAAAAATAAAATAGGGGGATAAAATGGACACATATGTAATACCCTTTGTAATACTTTAAGCAATAAAAAAATAAATAAATAAAAAATAAAATAAAGGTAACTAGGAAGGTTTGAAAGTAGAGCAACAAAGAAAATTTTTATCTAAAAGTCAATAGCAAAAATTAAAACTTAATAAATATATCTGTTTCTATTCAATTAATAGATTCAGCCAAAGAGAAAATTATTAAACTAGAACACTGGAAATAAATGTCCATTTCTCCATTATAAAACATGGAGAGATAATTTGTGGCAAACAGAATAGAGAGTGATAAATATACAGGATACAGTGAGAAGATCTAACATACATTTAAATGGAGTCCAGGGAGAAGAAATGAGAGAATGAAGTCAATGCAAAATCTGAGGAGAAATGGCTGAGGCTATTTTACAACTAATGAAATTATTTTACAACTAATCAATCCTTACATTCCAGGACCCAAGTCAATCTGAAACATAGTAAACAAAATTAAATCCATACCTAGAGGGAGAGTGCCAAAACCACCACCTTTAAAATGATACCATAAAAAGTTTTGCATGCAAATTTTAATATCTAAGCCAATCAATATCTTCCTCCCGAATTACATAAACACTTTAAATCTTATGACCCCATTCCTTATATGTTATTATTAATCAGTATTTTAGTTCTATCTTTAAAACAACTATAAATTAGACATTAATATTGTGTTATATAGTCAATAATTTTTAAATTGATTTGAGAGAGAGAGAAAGAGAAAGAGAGAGAGAGAGGAGAGAGAGAGAGAGAGAGAGAGAGAGAGAGAGAGAGAGAGGCATTGATGTATTGCCTCCCATACGAGGGATTAAACCCACAACCTGGTATGTGACCTGACCATGAATCAAACCCACCACATTTTGGTACACGGGATGACACTCCAAGTGAGTCACACTAGCCAAGGCTATGGTCAATGATTTTTAGATTTACTGACATAACTTACACTTTCCTTGGTCGAGCTTCCTTCTTGTGTCTCAGACCTCCCATCTGGGATCATTTTTCTTTTCTCTGAAGTATATGTTTAAAAATTTCTTTAGTGAGAATCTGTTGGTGGTAAACTCTCAACTTTGGTCTGATCTTGAAGGACAGTTTAGCTGGGAATAGAATTCAGAGCTGACTGTAATTTCCTCCCAACATATGGAATGTGTCATTGCACTATCTACTGGCTTCCTTTGAAACTATTGAAAAGTCGACCAGCAGTCCAGCTATTGTTCTTTTGTAAGTGATCGCAGGCTTCTCTCTGGCTACTTGCAAAGGTCAGAGTCCTCAACTTCAACCAGGAGATCAAGTTCACATTGGAGAGCAGGGGACCAGGTGAGGGGAGAGTAGGAAGATCAGAGCAGTGGGACAAACACATCATCTGAGCAGAGCTGCCCTGCTCTGGGCAGAAAGAGCCTCCTCAACTTCTTCACCTTTTGCAGGAAGACTAGAGATCAGATTCAGAAAGAGGAGAGGAAACTGGAACTCCTTTATGACCTTTGTGACCATTGAGACTAAAATGCTAGGGGGCACCCAGATTTGAACTGGGGACCTCTTGATCTGCAGTCAAATGCTCTACCCCTGAGCTATACCCCCTGCCATACCAGTGAGGCCCAATGAACACCCTTTCCTTGTGTGGCCACACCCAGAGCTTCTGCCCTAGATACCCTGTCCACATAGCTTGGCTGAGTTGCCAGACCTGCTTTATGCTAACTCGTTTCCCCACATTAGAAGAAGCAGCAGGTTCCCTCCTCCCACAGCTCCACAACCTCCCCACCTTCGGTCCCTAAAGGAGGGCAGCAATGTAGGGAGCACTCCCTGGCCGCTGGAGGGATCCACACTCACATCTCTATAGTGGTTTTTGTGCTGAGCATCTGAAAACAGACTCAAAATGCCTCATGGCCTGACCAGGCACGGAGCACCTCAAAGAGAGAACACACTTGCCTGGCTACAGATCAGAGCTCTCTGCACAATGCTGACCCCTCCCCGTGCCCGAATCTCCAGTCAGCCCTTTAACTGCTGGGGGAGATGAACATGACGGTCTCTAGGCTCCAAGTCCACCTTCCTGTGCTCTGCTCTGTGGTGCTGGGTTTGGGCCTCTGTAAGCCAGGCTCTCCTTCGCCAGGTGGCGTCCTGGCTGGTCCTGCCAGGAGAGCTGCAAAACGAGATGGAAGGTTGGAGCAGGAAGAAGCACCTGCTTTGGGTTCCGGCGTTGGGTTCCTGTCAGTGTCACCTGGCAGCCGCTGTCCATCCAGGAGAAACAGCGATTGCCACGTGCAGTGTGGTGCTCACAGGCCCGGCTTCGTCATGACTCTTCAGGGACAGCAGCATCACCTTCGAGATCTGAGTCCCTGATCCCAGAGATACTCCCCAAGCTTGTAAGACTTAACAAGTTTGTCCTTTCTGTTTGTCCGCAGCCCTCGAGTGGTGGCTGCTTCTACAGAAACTACCCCTATGATACTTAGTCTTCCCTTTCTGCCCTTTTACTTCTAATTTCTGGCTGCTGTGGGTTGAATTTTGTGCCACCAAAAGGTATGTTGAATTCATAGCCCCCTTCAATCCCTCTCCCACGGTGCAGGAACGTGTCCTTATTTGAAGAGGGCCTTCAAAGATGGAAGTCGTTAAGATGGGATCACCGTGAAGTAGGGTGGGCCCTTAATCCAATGTGACTGGTGTCATAAGAAGTGGAAAGATACACAGAAAGAAGATGGCCACGTGAACACCTAGGCAGAGACTGGGTTGACGCCTCTGCAAGCCAAGGACGGCCGAGGATTGCCAACAAACACCGGAGCTGGAAAGAGGCAAGGAAGGACCTACAGAGCCTTCGGAGAGAGCACGGCCTGTCTGACACCTTGATTTCAGACTCTGGTGTCCAGAACTGTGAGACAATAAATTTGTTTTTTTATGTCTCCCATGTTGTGGTACTTTGTTACAGAAGCTACAGGAAATTGGTATACTGGTTAACAATTATATTAAATTCTGTTAAAATAACTGGCTTGGTTTCTGTCTCTTGACTGAGCCCTGGATGACACTGAAATTGGTCCCAGGAAACATACCCTCCAAGAGGGCATTGGCAATAGATTTGGTCTTATCCTTGGTCTTGAAGGCCCTGCCCAGTGCCTACCTGCAAAGGGACAGCCACATAAAGGTGTCCTTTCATAGGCTCTAGCTAGCCTCCTCCTGTAAGGGGACTAGAGTATGGCCTGCATAGAATTTAATTTGTCAATTTAGCTCAAGGAGGAAAAGAGATTCTTGAAGGGGGCACCCGGATTTGAACCAGGGACCTCTTGATCTGCAGTCAAATGCTCTACCCCTGAGCTATACCCCCTCTTGTTAATAATGGTATATAGTTAATAAGTTCTTTACACTTCCGCTCATTTATGGGCTGTTGATTCTGACTCAGCAGAGAGCTGCTAGCCCTGCTCAACTGTACTGGCAATTCTTACGCCATAACCATTCTCTTTTCCCAAAAAGGCATCATTCCTGGTTGGCACCAGCTTGGAAGGTCAACCAATGAAGGTTACATTTGAGGCAACAAAGTTTGTACCTGGCTTGGTATATTGAGCAGAAGAGGAAGCCCAGAGACAAGCTGACGCTTCACGAGCAAGGAGTAGATTGTCCTTCACCTGTCTTTCAGTTGAGATTACTTTAAAGTTATCCATAGTGTGGGACCAAGACAACCTCCCCCACCTCTCCTCCAATTCTGCATCTCTTTAAGGCACTGAACTTCAATTTTTATTTCAGTGTTTTGTCTTGTGTATCCTGCTCTCATGGCTCACTATTCCTTCCTGTCTTTCCTTTTCCCTCCCATCCATGATAACATAAAACTTTTTGTTTCCTTGAATTTCTCTTGCATTACCAAATCGCTATCTTTCTTATGCTTTCCCAAGAGGTCCAGGGGCTTGTTTGATTCAACGGCAGAAGGACTCTGCATTATTTAGAGACTGCTATATAACAAAATACCTCGATTCTAGCAGCTTTGAATGAGAAATCTGTATTATATCTTATAGTTTCAGAGGTTCAGGAATCTGTGGGCAGCCCTACCTTTCCACATCTGGTGTTACAATTTTCCATCTGATTTCAGATAATATTCCATCCACTACTTCAACATAATTTACCCCTTCTTATACCCACTTTCACTAGAAAATTTCAGGTAGTTTAAAGGTAATTATTTTTAATCATTTAAAATGAATAAAACTGTGCTGTTTTTATTAGGTTCCTATCTTTTTTTAATTTTAAAAAAGATTTTTAAATTGATTTTTAGAGAGCGAGGAAGGGAAAGGGAGAGAGAGAGAGAGAGAGAGAGAGAGAGAGAGAGAGAGAAACATTCATGTGAGAGCAAAACAATGATTGGCTGCCTCCAGCATGCCCCCTATCTGGGATCCAACCTGAAACCCAGGCATGTGCCCTGACCAGGAATCAAACCGACAGCCTTTTGGTGCATGGGATGATGCCCAACAAACTGAGCCACATTGGCCAAGGTGGTTTTATGTAATTTTTAAATTTCCCCTACAATATCTTATTGCCAACATTTTCTCTATACTGAGTATACCAATTATACTTCCATTTTGAGCAAAGGAAAAGATCATTTCCCCTCACCCACTCTTGATCCAGTTAAGTCTCAATTTATCCTGTTTTGTGAAGGGAGTGAAAATGGTGCCTCTCTATTTTTTTTAATTAATTTTCATTCCTCTGATTTTTAGAAATGTTGAGCATCTTTTCATATATTTATTGGTTATAAAATAATCTGTTATTTTAATTGTGGTAAAAAAAAAACAAACCACAACATAAAATTCATTTTAGGTGGATAGTTCAGCAGAGTTAAGTACATTCAAATTGTTGTGCAACACATCTCCATAATGTTTTCATCTTTCTGATATTGTGGTACAAATCCATTCTCCATCTTATGTTTTTCACAACCCATAGTCTCTTGTTTAAGGAAGTTTTTGTCAGATGAAAAATTAAATGTTGTTATCATCAAATTTATCTTGTAAGTTTTTTAAAAATATATTTTTATTGATTTGAGAGAGGAAGGGAGAGAGAGATAGAAACATCACTGATGAGAGAGAATCATAGATAGGCTGATCGGCTGCCTCCTGCACACCCCCACTGAGGACTGGCCCCAACTGGGAACTGAATGGTAACCTCCTGGTTCATAGGTTGGTGCTCAGCCACTGAGTCACTGTGACCGGACTCTTATAAAGGTTTTGATTTGGGGGTTGTGTTTAAGAAATCCTTCCCTGGGTCATATGAAACTGAATGTGTGTGTCCCCTTAAAATTCATTTGTTGAAACCACATTGTAATATACTAGTATGTTGATATAGAAAGGCATTATGAGCCCAGCTGGCGTGGCTCAGTGGTTGAGCATAGACCTATGAATCAGGAGGTCACTGTTAGATTCCCTGTCGGGCACCTGCCCTGTTGCTGTCTCAGTCCCCAGTGTGGGTCGTGCATGAGGCAGCCCATCAATGATTCTCTCTCATCATTGATGTTTCTCTCTCTCTCTCTCTCTCTCTCTCTCTCTCTCCCTTCCTCTCTGAAATCAGTAAAAATATATTTTTTAAAAAGAAAGAAAAAGAATATGAGAAAACAAACTATCCACTCACAACAGAACTCTTATTAAACTAGGAAATGAACTCCCTCAACCTGATCAGAGGTATCCACAGAAGCGGACAGCTAATCAGCGTGGCCTGTGTCCCGATTGGCCAGGAGTGCCCTCACCTACCCGGGGCAGGACTTGGAGGAACACCCGACCTCCGCTCAGGGACAGTTCCGAGGGTGGTCTGCACACTCGAGTCCCCAGCAAGGTGGCCTCCAATTGACTACAGGGGACCTGCTTGTTAATGCCCCTTGATTGTCTGACCGCCTAGCAATCTGATTCCCGGGGTCACCTCACAGGTGACTGGGGTCGACTTTGGGGAGGAACCAGACCTCCCCCCGCCCCCCTGTCTCAGTGAAGTGTCCCGTCCCTGTCCCCTTTCCATCCATTCCCAGCTGACTGTGCGTTTCCACCTCCGTCTTCGTCCCTCTCCAGCTCGTTCAATTCGCCTCGGTCTCTGTCCGTCGCCCTCGAGCCCCCAGCAGAGTGCCAGGATCCGTCCTGGGGCAGCTAGGCTGGGCTCCAGAGCAGGTAAGTGCAGCTCTGGCGGCTCCTGCAGGCGGCGTTCGCTCCTCCAGGCCGCAGGGGGCGCTGTTGGAGCCGAGCATCCGGGGCCCGGCCGGCCTCAAGTCCCAGCGTGCACCGCGCCGGGGCTGGACCTGCGCGTTAGGGCGAAGCGGGAGGAGGCTCGAGGCAGGGGGGCGCGTTCTGTGTTCTCTGTTCTGGGGTCGGTGCCGGGCGGAGCCGCAAAGGGCTGTGGCACACCCGGGCCCGGTGTGAGCGACTGTGGAGGTGGCGGGTCCGGCCTAGTCTCCGGCCCCTCCCGCGGCCTGGAGTTCGTTCCGCGTCCGGGGAGGGAGGCGCGGTTTCGGTGCGGGAGCTGTGCATGGCCCTGCAGGAAGGGGCCACGTGGGGAAATGCAGGGTCTCGGCCAGTCGTCGGCTCAGGACCACCGCTTTTCCCGCCTTTGATCCCTCTCCGACCGTCGTGGTTCCTCTGCTTGGGCGGGTGGCCTCCAAGAAGTACGTCTTCATCCGCGAACGAGAAAAGGTGCAGAGGAAGCCCTGAGGCCGCCTCTTAGGAAAGGACAGAGGATACGCAGCCAGTTTGAGTGGTTCTCCTAAGTCTCACGTACCGCGAATACTCTGTGTTTCGGTGGGAAAACTGGATTCTGGTTTTAGAGTTTGAAAGGCCCATCCCGAACTTCACACAGGAAACTCTGTACATTCCATGAAGTATACGCTGCCCAAGCTGCACGTTTTCCTTGCACCCCCTGAGGGTTCATGTCGGGAAGTCTCCCTAACACAGTGCGTCGTCTTGCACTTCGCCCTCCTCCCCCAGCTTCCCTTGGCAGGTGCCAATCCTGTTCCAGTTTCTTCAAGCTGAGTCTTCCTCCTGTGAATGGTTGGGAACCTCCTGGACTACCCTCTGTTCCCTGAAGTTTGGTGGTTTGTGGTGGTTCTTTAGTAAAAGCTCAAATTATGCTGTTTTCTTGGCTATTGGGTTATTTGTGATAGGCAAGGAGAAAGCAGCATTTTCTGGTTGATTTTACTTTTCTCTGGAGCAGCTCCGTGCCAACTGAATTTGTTCACAGAAGATACTTGCAGGTGGAAAGCGCATGGCTGAGGTTCAAGAAATCGGTTAGAGGAATTTCTTTCAAAGTCCCACCTTATAAAAACAACCCTGGGTTTAAACCTGTTGGTGATACAAGCTGATTCTTTTTTTTTTTTTTTAATATTTTATTGATTATTTTTATAGAGAGGAAGGGAGAGGTATAGAGAGTTAGAAACATCGATGAGAGAGAAACACCAATCAGCTGCCTCCTGCACACTCCCCAGTGGGGATGTGCCCGCAACCAAGGTACATGCCCTTGACCAGAATCGAACCGGGGACCCTTGAGTCCACAGGCCGACGCTCTATCCACTGAGCCAAGCTGGTTAGGGCACAAGCTGATTCTTAAGCTTTGGGGGCGTGTAATAGTTTTGATGATGGAATTTTATCTCTGCAGCTTGGCTCTCCAAAACCCTGTGTCAAAGGACCTCGTTGCCAGGGCTCCTAGATTCCTTTATTGGGAGAGTTTATTTTGTAGCTTTGGTGACCAACCTTTCTTTTTCTTTTTTTTTCTTTAAAAAAGTAAAAAATAAATATCTTTGCTTCTTCCAACAGAAATTAACTAGAATATCAAATACGGCACACTTGTGTTTTCTTTAAACCAGACACAAAACAAATACAGTGGGGCCTTACGAGTGTCCCGACTAACGAGTTTTTCGAGATACGAGCCATCCCTCCGCCGATTTTTTTTTTTTTTTTTTTTTTTTTTTTTGGTAACCAACCTTTCTTAATGCACTTGGGAACAGCCCTCACTGTCGTGGGAGATACCCAGCACATTCCTTGGTCAGCAGTCATCTACAATTGTCGTGCAGAATCTGAAAGGACTAAAAATGGAGTTTTTCAAAGGTTAAATGTTTTCTTTCTTCCCTGAGGTCACAGTGGTCTGTCCTTGGAACATTCAGGGGGAGTATTCCTGTGCTCGCTCTATACAAAAGATTGTAGATTAATGGTCCGTGAGTCAATCATGGTTTGCAGATGTATTCTTTTGTTTGTCCATTTGTTTCTTGAACCACCCCTTGTTAAAATTGTGAATTTTATTTGCCAAGATAGGAAAACCAGGAGAGTACACATAAAACGTGAACATCTACTTTTTCTTTAAAAACTGTCACAGCTGTGCCCTGGCTGATTGCTTAGTGGTTAGAGAGTCTGCCCAAGGACTGAAGGGTCTGGGTTCGATTCTGGTCAAGGACACATGCCTTTGTTGCAGGCTTGATCCCTGCCCTGGTTGGGTGTGTGGGGGAGGCAACCAATCGGTGAGTCTCTCTCATCAATGTTTCTCTCTGTGTCTCTACCCCTCCCTTTCACTCTCAAAATCAATGGGAAAAATATCCTTGGATGAGGATTAACAAGAAATTTTAAAATGTCATATACAGCCGAAACCGGTTTGGTTCAGTGATAGAGCGTCGGCCTGCGGACTGAAAGGTCCCAGGTTCGATTCCGGTCAAGGGCATGTACCAGGGTTGCGGGCACATCCCCAGTAGGAGATGTGCAGGAGGCAGCTGATCGATGTTTCTCTCTCATCGATGTTTCTAACTCTCTATCTCTCTCCCTTCCTCTCTGTAAAAAATCAATAAAATATATTTAAAAAAATAAAAAATAAAAAAATAAAATGTCATATACAAATGTAAAATGTTAAGGCATAAAATCTATAGAAGATGACACAGGAAAAAATCTTCGAGACCTAGGTCTTGATGAAAAGTTGTTCGAAGTGGCACCAAAATCACAATCTATGCTTGGCCTCAGAGGTTGTGTTGACCTTTGAACCAGGAGGTCATGGTTCAATTCCTGGTCAGCGGGGCACATGCTTGATCCCCAATGGGGGACGTACAAGAGACAGCTGATCAATGATTCTCATTAATATTTCTATATCTCTCCCCCTCTGAAATCAATAAAAAATATATATGTTTCAAAAGCACCATCTATAAAAGAAAACAGTGATACAGGGCGTGTCATCAAAATTTAAAGCTTTTGCTCTGGGACAGTCCTGTTAACAGGGTGAAAAGACCAGGTACAGAAGGGGAGAAATCAGCACTTGTGATGAAATCGCCTAGAATTATACATACACTGCACCAATATCCATTTCATGATTTCTATCCTATCTAATAAAAGAGAAACAGGTAATTAGCGTATGACCACTACTCTTCCCATTGGCTAATCAGGGCGATATGCAAATTAACTGCCAGCCAAGATGGCGGCTGGCAGCCAGGCAGCTTGAAACTAACATGAGGCTTGCTTGCTACAGTGACGGAGGAAACCAACGTTTCCCGCCTGCCTTGCCGGCCTCTGATCTTGCAGTTTGAAACATTGTAACAAATATAGAAGCTAAACAAAACCCCAGAAACCTGCTTTCAGCGAGCCGGGATCTCAGAGCTGGAGTTATACATTGTTTCGATTATAGAACCAAAACAAACCAGATACCTGCTTTCAGCAGCAGAGGCCTCAGAGCTGGAGCCAGAATAAAAGAAAAAAGAAAAAAAGGAGCAGTTGGGAGCTTCTGTCATCTGCCAGCCTGAAAACAGCCCTCAGCCCCTCACCCAGACTGGCCAGGCACCCCAGTGGGGACCCCCACCCTGAAGGGTGTGTGACCAGCTGCAAACAGCCATCATCCCCTCACCCAGGCTGGCCAGGCACCCCAGTGGGGACCCCCACCCTGATCCAGGACACCCTTTAGGGCAAACCAGCTGGCCCCCACATGTGCACCAGGCCTCTATCCTATATAGTAAAAGGGTAATATGCCTCCCAGCACTGGGATCAGCGTGACGGGGCAGCGCCCAAACCCCCTGATCGCCCTGCGGCTCTGTGTGTGACGGGGTGGGGCCACAACCTCCCTATCGGCCCTGCTGTGTTCGTGGCAGGAGAAGGTGCCCCAACCCCCTGATCAGCCCTGCTCTGTGCCTGATAGGGGGGAGCTCCACAACCCCCTGATCGCCCTGTGGCTCTGTGTGTGACAGGGTGCGGCGCCCCAACCCCCTGATCAGCCCCGCTCTGTGTGTGACAGGGTGCAACGCCCCAACCCTGCCCTGCCACGGGCCCTGCTTTGTGTGTGACGGGGTAGAGCCATAACCTCCCCATCGGCCCTGCCCTGAGTGTGACAGTGGCAGCGCCCCAACCCCCTGATCAGCCCTGCTCTGTGGGTGATAGAGGGCGATGCCCCAACCGCCCCCCACGGGCCCTGCTCTGTGTGTGACGGGGTAGAGCCATAACCTTCCCATCAGCCCTGCCCTGAGTGTGACAGGGTGCGGCACCCCAACCCCCTGATCTGCCCTGCTCTGTGTGTGATAGGGGGCGGTGCCCCAACTCCCCTATTGGCCCTGCTCTGTGCATGACAGAGGGAGCTCCCCAACCACCTGATCAACCCTGCTCTGTGCGTGACAGGGTACGGAGCCCCAACCCCCCTGATGGGCCCTGCTCTGTGAGTGATGGGGTGGCGTCGCAACCTCCCCATCGACCCTGCCTTGAGTGTGACAGGGTGGGGTGCCCCAACCCCCCAATCAGCCCTACCCTGAGCGTGACTGAGGGTGGCATTGCAACCTCCCGATCCGCCCTGCTCTGTGCATGACAGGGGCGGCGCCCCAACTCCCCAATTGGCCCTGCTCTGAGCCCGACCAGGGGCTGCACCTAGGGATTGGGCCTGCCCTCTGCCACCCGGGAGCAGGCCTAAGCCAGCAGGTCGTTATCTCCCGAGGAGTCCCAGACTGCGAGAGGGCACAGGCCGGGCTGAGGGGGCCCCCCTTTCCCACCAAGTGCACAAATTTTTGTGCACCGGGCCTCTAGTATACTATAATAATGTCATGTAACCATTGGTGAGTGGTATAGGGAATTCTTCTGGACTATCTTTGTAACTACCTGTGTATCTAAAATTATTTTAAAATAAATATATTTATTTACTTTTTTATTTTTATGAAATTTATTTTTTAGACATGTTTTTATTTTAGAGGGAGAGGAAGGGGAAGAGAAAGATAGAAACTTCAATGATATGAGAGAATCATTGATCAGCTGCCTCCCTCCTGCATGCCCCACACTGGGGATTGAGTCTGCAACCGCACATGTGCCCTGACCAGGAATCAAACTGTGATCTCCTGGTTCATAAGTCAACGGTCAATCACTGAGCCACAGTGGCCAGGCTACTGTGGGGTTTTTTTTAATCGATACATCTTAGCAACATCAGCAGGTCTTAGAACAGTTGGGTCCTCCTATTAGATGACACAAGGGCTCAAAGACCTGCTGCTATTCACTTCATTTGGTTCCAAGAGACATCTGTGACCCCTTTATTATGGTGTTCATGGCACATCCAGAGACAACTACTTTATAATACAACTAGGGGCCCAGTGCACGAATTCATGCACCTTGAAAGGGACTGTGGGCTGTAAAGATGTGTTGGGCACAGGGGCGGGTCATGGCCCAACCTCTGTGCCCCTGCCCGGCCTTTCCTGCTGCAGCCCCTAGTCCCCTGTCTGCTGGCACCCCTGTTCCCATCACCACTGCTCCCACCTGCTGACGGCACAGAGCAATTGGGGCCGGCGCCATCAGTGGGTGCGAGCGGTGGCTACTGCCCGGATCGCCCCTCAGGAGCATGAGGAGGTAGAGAAGCCCTCGGGGCGGATCGGGGCCAACAGCCAGCACTCGCACCCGCTGAAGGTGCAGATGGGTCTTCAAACTTCTGTGCATGTACAAAATGCCTCAGTGTGCTTTCCATTACTGGGCTGCCTTATTTAATTGAAGTTTTCCATTTTCTCACATAGTGAATTTCATTTTTTCTCAAATGGTGAGAGGACATCTGTGTCTTGTGGGAGTTTTCCTATATTGCTCAAAATAAATGTAATTTACTGTCTCATTTGTTAAAATGTTGGCCACATATGTGTTATTTTCTTCTGAGTTAATTTAAATCACCTAAAGACCCACCACTGTGAGTAGCAAGCAGTATTATAGATCTAACGTCTCTGCATTCCCAACAATGTGTATCAATTCTTCAAGACATATACTTAACGTTAGGATCTGTGAGTTAAGTACCAAAGCAAAAAATATTGTCAGTCCATAACCACTCCATTTTTTGTTCTGTGGTCTAGCACAGGCAGTTTTCCAGTTTGTTCTAGCAAACCTTCATCTGTCTTTTGGACTGTCAATCTTAAATATTATTCTGACAGAAATATGTAGATTTCCTTCCTTGGAGATCTTCAGGGCCTAAATCAGTGTTCTTTGTAGCACAACATGTGGTCCCTGATTACCTGAACCAATCAGCTGGGATTAAGGGCGCTCCACCAATCATAGTGTCTAAACAGAAAGGAGAGGTGCCATCTCTGGTTGGTATGTTCCTGTCGGTATAGCCTCTTGGTGAGTCCATGGTGCCTTTGTGCAAAGTTTCCTCTAGTGCCTGGGTGTGTGAGCTGGCTGTAGGTGCTGACTGGCTTCTTGTCCATGTCCTTCAGGACAACTCTGCCTCGCCTGGGATACACGTTAAAAATGCAGACCGTTGGGACCCTCCTCAGAGGTAGTGAATGACAATCTTCCCAGATGATCTTGTACAACTAAAGTTGCAGAACATTTGATATAGTGAGTGGAGAGACTGTAGGAAAACTGTTCTTGTAACAGTGACTGGAAGTTTCATGAAAAAAATGGAGCATTTATATTAGAGTACCAGAATTATGAGCAGCTTTTATTTTTAAAAGTTTTTATTGTTAAATTATATATATGTAATTTTTTAAAAATATATTTTATTGATTTTCCACAGAGCGGAAGGGAGAGAGATAGAGAGTCAGAAACATCAATGAGAGAGAAACATCGATCAGCTGCCTCCTGCACATCCCCCACTGGGGACGTGCCCGCAACCCAGGTACATGCCCTTGACCGGAATCGAACCTGGGACCTTTCAGTCCGCAGGCCGACGCGCTATCCACTGAGCCAAACCGGTTTCGGCTATATGTAATTTTTAAAAAGAAAACCTTTAAGGTAGGAATAGCAATTCCATAAACCCAAGTGGTTCAACCACAATGACTGTTTAGAGCAGCGGTTCTCAACCTGTGGGTCTCGACCCCTTTGGGGGTCGAATGACCCTTCACAGAGGTCACCTAAGACCATCGGAAAACACATATATAATTACATATTGTTTTTGTGATTAATCACTATGCTTTAATTATGTCCAATTTGTAACAATGAAATTGGGGTCACCACAACATGAGGAACTGTATTAAAGGGTCATGGCATTAGGAAGGTTGAGAACCACTGGTTTAGAGTAAAAGGCAGAGTAAATTTGAGATCCATTTTATATTTACATTATAAGACTACTAGAGGCCCAGTGCACAAGTTTGTGCATGGAGGGGGGTGTCCCTCAGCCCAGCTTGCACCCTCTCCAATCTGGGACCCCTTGTGGGATGTCCGACTCCCCAGAGTGTGGTGGCCATCTTGTGATGATGTCTCGCGTGACTGGAAGTCGGACATCCCTCTCACAATCCGGGACTGCTGGCTCCTAACCGCTCACCTGCCTGCCTGATTGCCCTCTATCCGCCCCCCTGCTGACCATCTTATGATGTCACGCATGATGCCACCTAGGCTTTTATTATATAGGATTACTTGGGCTGTACAGACAATAACTCATTCCTAATTTAAGACCGTGGGATCCACAATGCCATGTCTGCATGACTTCTGAGAATAACCACTGAGCATCCTTGCCCTCACCTGTACAACTCTGCTGCGGAGTGGTCTGCATACTCGAGTCTCCCTCAGGTGGAGCAAGGCAAAAAGGGAGAAAATGAGAGACATCTGTAATACTATCAACAATAATTATTTTTTTAAAGAGTCTCCCTTAGGATGGACTCCCAGTTATCAACACGGGGACCTGCTTGTTAATGCCCCTCAATTGTCTGACATCCCTAGCAATCTGATTCCTGGGGTCACCCCGCAGATGGCGGGGGTCGGTTTTGGGGAGGAAGCAGATGTGACGCCCATCCCTGTCTCCTCTCCATCCATTTCCACTTGACTGCATTTACACCTCTGTCTTCGTCCCTCTCCAGCTCTTTCAATTCGCATTGGTCTTTGTCTGTCACCCTTGAGCCCCGAAGAGAGTGCCAGGATCCGTCCCCAACAGGTGGCGGCTCCCCTGGGCAGCCAGGCTGTGCCCCTCCACAACCACCGGCAACTCGGGCGGCTCCTTCAGGCGGCGTTCGCTCCTCCCGGCAGCAGGGGGCGGTGTGGGGGCGGGGCGTCGGCCGGCCTCAAGTCCCAGCGTGCACCGCGCCGGGGCTGAGCCTGCGGGGCGGGGCGGAGAGCGAGGCGCCGGCTGCCGGGCCGGCGGAGCAGCGAAAGGCCATGGCCGAGCGGGCTCCGGTAAGAGGGGTGCCTCGTGCGGACGCCAACGTTCGGGTCGGGTCTGTTGTTTCCAGCCTGGCCGGCCGGCGGGCGGACAGGTGGGGCGCAGTGTGGGCCGCGCTAGGCTTCGGGTGTAGGGTCCGGGGACCGCCGCTCCGGGGGCGCTTCGGTGGACAGATCTGAACGCAGCCGAGCGTGGACGGGCAGAGCCGGGAGCGGGCGGCGCCGGGGCCGGGGCACCGGGCGCGCGGGCGGACCCGGAGGAGGACGGAAGGAGGCTGGGGCCGGCCCGTGTCACAGTTCAGCCAGCGTTAGCTGCTGAATTCAGAACAGGTGTCAACGACACGATTGTGCCCGGCGCCGCGGTGCTTGGCGGGGGCTTAAATGTCAGAATCGGCCGCTGACGTTCAAGTTCGTGTTGAGTGTAAGAAGGAAGGATGGCGATACACTGAAAGGAACAGAAGAGGATATAAAAACCTAGAGCACATATGATTTCATTAGTGTTGTGCTGAAACTGAGGTTTAGAGAGGGGCCATTTTTATTATGTTTTTCTATATAAACTTCTCAATATTGAACGTTTTTGCTGAATCCTAAACGAATTCATGAGATCATTAAATTTTAAAATACTGTTAACAATCTCCACAAAAGACATAATTCCTTGGATTAAAAATAGAAAGGATATGCAATACATTTATAGAGGAAATGATAGATAAAGGGGAGGTATACCGTGCCTATAGAAGAAAAGATGATACTTTTCTTCCAACTCAATGTATAAATTTACTGCAGTTTTATCAAAATGGCAGTAAGATTTTTACGAATTTAGATAATTTATAAATTTCATTTGGAAAAATAAAGATCAATAATGTGATTCTTAAAGAGAAAAAAAAAGAGCAAAGAAGGAGGAATTGCCCCCAAAAATAATAAGACTGACTATAAATCTCTAGAATTGATCCAGTTCTGTTTTGTGTGGAGAGAGGCAGAGCAGTGGAAACCAAAAGAGCGCCCTGAAGCAGACTGTACCAGATTGAATACCTCTCCAAAATGCAAGTCCTTCTGGAACCTCTGACTTTAACAGTGGTTCTCAACCTTCCTAACGCCGCGACCCTTTAATACAGTTCATCATGTTGTGGTGACCCCCAATTTCATTGTTACCAATTGAACATAATTAAAGCACAGTGATTAATCACAAAAACAATATGTAATTATATATGTGTTTTTCGATGGTCTTAGGCGACTCCTGTGAAAGGGTCATTCGACCCCCAAAGGGGTCACGACCCACAGGTTGAGAACCGCTGCTTTAGAGACACAGAAGAAGAGACACAGAAACCTAGGTACTCAAAAGGAAAAGGCCATATGACAGCAGAGAACGGCAGCTGTAAGCCGAGCTACGCCAAGGATGGACAGCCACCACCAGGCATAAGGGAAGGGCATGGAATAGAGTCTCCATTGGAGCCTTCAGAGAGAGCTGGGCCTGCTAACATAACACTCTGTTTTCGGACTAGCCACCAGAATTGTGAGAGGACACGTTTTCGTTGTTTTAAGCCATCTAGTTTGTGGTACTTTATTACAACAGCCCTAGGACACTAATACACAGACTTTCAAAAGCAGTATTTGGGACAATTGACTTTCCATTGGGGGGAAAAAAGCAAAAAACATTGAGGTAATCACTACTGTATACCATTAAGAAATTACATTCATTCCATGTAAGTTAAAAATCTAAACACAAGCCTTGCCTGGCGGGCTCAGTGGTTAGAGCATGAGCCTGCTTACTGGAGAGTCGCAGATTCAATTTCAGTTGAGGGCTCATACCTGGGTTGCAGGTTTGATCCTCGATTTCGGGGTGCATGTAGGAGGCAACCAGTCGATGTCTCTCTCACTCACTCAGACTGATGTTTCTCTGTCTCTCCCCCTACCTCTTCCCTTCGACTCTCTAAAAATGAATGGAAAAAATACCCTCATTTCTTGGGTGAGGTTAAAAAAAAATCTAAACATAAAATTAAACATCAACCTTTTGGGAGAAAATGTAGAATATCTTTGTAATCTTAGTGTAAAAAAAAGTTTCCTTAAAACACAGAAAACAAAATAACCTAAGAAAAGATTGATATATTTACATCACAATAAAAATTTTATGTATAGTATTAGACAGCATAAGTAAAATTTAAATATTTAGACACACTAGGAGAAAGCATTTGCGACCTAATGTAGTCAACAATCAATGTACAAAGCATATAAAGAAGTCTTCAAAATGAAAGGACAAGTGGCCCAGTAAAAATATAGGGAAGGATATGAATAGGTAATTCACAGAACTGAAAATGGATTGAAAATTGTGAAATTCAGACAATGAAACTCTACAAAATTACAATAAATCAGTTCTCTAGCAATATGGACAGATCGCAAAATGTTGAATGAAAAATGCAAGTTGCAGTATAATAAAGCACTTTTGCATAAAAGACAAAGCAATAGTATATATTATTCATAGATAGATATGTATGAGTATTAAAAGTTAAAAACATGAAATGAAAAGTTACCACATTCATCATACTGTTTATGTCTCCAAAAGGAGGAGAATAAGACTGAATGTAAGAACAAGATTGAAGAGTGGACCAAGAAGACTTGAGCTTCATCTATCATGTTCTGTTTTATTAAAAGGAAATTTGAAGAAAAAATGTTAAATTTGTTAGGTCAATGGTAAATACAAGGATGCTTGTTACAGTCTGTGATTTTTTTGGATCTTGTAAACTGAAAATTAAAGTAATAAATAATAAAGGCTTTTTGAGCATTTTTGAAAAACATCTGTTTAAAAGTAAGGAATTTGCCCGGCTGATGTTGCTCAGTGGTTGAGTGTCTATATATGAACCAGATCATAGTTCAATCCCCACATACCCAATTGTGGGCTCAATCCCCAGTGGGGCGTGTGGGAAGCAGCCAATTGATGATTCTCTCTCATTTTTGATATTTCCTTTCCTCTCCCTTCCTTGCTGAAATCAATAAAACTATATTTAAAAGTAAGGAAATTACTATAGAGAAGAGAATAAGTATATTTAACACAAATAAAAACATTCAATTCTGCTATAATACATCAAATGCATTTCAAAAAATCAGTGCCAGGCAAAATCATGCAATAAAAACCACAGCTTAATGGAGAAACGGTGTTAGGCACACAACAGTCAAAAAGTTTATCAGTGGTGGCCCTGCCAGGTTGACTGGAGTATTGACCAATATGCCAGGGTTTCGGGTACTGTCCCTGGTCAGGGCACATGGGACAATCAACCCGTGGATGCCTGAGTGGGTGGGGCAATGAATCGATGTTTCTCAAGTCAATAACTTTTTTTAAAAAAATATATTTTATTGATTTTTTTACAGAGAGAAAGGGAGAGAGATAGTAAGAAACATCGATGAGAGAGAAACATCGATCAGCTGCCTCCTGCACACCCCCCACCGGGGATGTACCCGCAACCCAGGTACATGCCCTTGACCGGAATCGAACCTGGGAACTTTCAGTCCGCAGGCCGACGCTCTATCCACTGAGCCAAACCGGTTTCGGCGTCAATAACTTTTAAAAAATGGATTTCAGGAAATGAGAGGGAGAGAGAAATAAAAACATCAAAGAGAGAGAGAATCATTGATTGGCTGCCTCCTGCACATTCCACACTGGGAATCCAGCCTGCAACCCAGGCATGTGTCCTGACCAGGAATTGAACCGAGACCTGGTTCATAGGTTGACGCTCAACCACTGCACCATGCCAACTGGCTCAAATCAGTAACATAAAAAAAAAGTTTGTCAGTGAGATGTTAAAAAAAGAGGAACTCTGGCTGGTCGCTCAGTTGGTTAGAACATCCTCCCTATATGCCAAGGTTGCTAGTTGGCTCTCTGGTCAGGGCATATACACGAAGCAACCAATGAATGCATAAATAAATGGAACAACAAGTTAGGGTTTTTTCCCTCTTCCCCTCCTATTTTCTCTCTCTAAGGAGGACCTATGTAATACTTCAAACAAAGATTTTTTAAAAAAAAATTTAACCCTGGCTGGTGTGGCTCAGTTGGTTGGGCTTCAGCTTGGGTGCCAACTCCCAAGCAGTGGAAAAGATACATAAATTGTACATAAAAGATACAACCCTAACCCCGGGATGTTTCAAGGGTCAACTATATATGCAAGGGCTAACGGTTGATATTTCCGTCTAAGGAGAAAGAATATTGTATTTAATAGTGTTGTATGATTGGCTCTCCATATATATGTAAATAAATATACCAATTGCCTCTAGGATTAAACTAAATCTAAATGTTTAAAAAAATTAGTAGAATATCTGTAAACTTACGTGGTGGGAAACACTTAAAATGAGACAATATGGAAAAGACTCAGATTTTTAACTAAATGAAAGGCTCGGAATGTTTGGCGAATATAAAGTCAAAATACAATTGATATATTGGGAGAAAACATTTCTAGTCAAGCAAAGAATTAACCCCAATATAAGAAAGTTCATTCAAATTATAAGAGCCCACTAGAACGCTGAACAAAGGGTATGAACAGTCATGCACTAAGACATGTGGACCGTCCCCAAAAAGTATGAAAAGGATGTTAAGTCTCACAGGTTAATGCATATTAGAACAATGAAATACAATTTTTTCACCCATCACATTGGCAAAAACATAAGTCTTAAGGGCATCCTGTGCCGGCACAGGTGTAAAGAAATGTTTTATTAGCTAGGGTCAAAGTGCCGGATTCTTTTTGGAATATGGAAGAGTTGTGGTTAACAACAGAACCACATAACTGGAACAGGGAAGGAGCTGTTCCCAAGAAAGAAGCTGCCAAACATTAAAAACTGTGTCTGCTCCAAAAGTCTTTTAAATGGCTGAGAAGGAGCCAGAGTCATTTTGAAGCAATCGCGCTTGTATGTGTATTATGTGTGTACTTGCAGGTTCCTCTCACTTTTGAGGATATTGCCATTTACTTCTCGGAGCAAGAATGGCAGGATCTAGAGGCCTGGCAGAAGGAGCTTTACAAGCGTGTGATGAGAACCAATTATGAGACTCTGGTTTCTCTAGGTAAGAAGTGTTCAACCTGTTTTTGTGGGTAAATCATGGAACTGGGTACTGTATGATGTTCCTGCTGGTCGGTCAGCTAGCCAGATTTCTCAGAAATTAACTCAGAAAAGCACTTTTACCCCATATTCTTCCACTAATACTCCCGTCAGCATTGCTGATCCTTACTCAAGGGTAGACAACGTTACATGAGAATATTTGATGCAGCATGGAATGTAAGGTGGTCAGGAGTGACTAAATAAGTATATTTCAGGGCATTTAGTCACTACATACTTTCAGATTCCAGGATTTTCCACATGGGCACATGCCTAGCTCATATTCATACAGTACCCAGATATTTTAACCTAGGGTATTCTTGTCTGTCACTTTTCCGGGAGTGTCCATATGCCTTGGAAACACTAATGTTACTTTCCCCCTACAATGAGATTTGGCAAGGCTTTCCACTGACATGTTGAACAGCAGCTGTCTCTGCATGGTTGTGGTCATGGGTGTTCTTTTTAGTCTTGCTGCTTACTTGGTCTTTATATTTCTTTTTATTATCAAATATGTTTATTAAAAATTCAGGTCTTTCAGAAAAGCATCAAATGATAAAATCTCTTCATTCTCACTCCCTCAGTTAATTCCCTAAAGGCAACCACTTTTAACCATTTTTTTTCTTTTTTAAATTGATGAGAAAGAGAGAGATTGATTTGTTGTTCCATTTATTTATGCATTCATTGGTTGATTCTCATATGTGTCCTGACCAGGGATTGAACCCACAACCTTGGTGTGTCAAGACAACACTCTAACCAACTGAGCTACCCAGCCAGGGCTAATCATTTCTATTTTAGTTCTCACTGTGGTTTCCTTCAATCTGTATAACTGTCATGCTTACATCTCTGTTTCTTTTCTTATCATGTTTAGGCAGCATTAATGAACTCATTACTATGAAAAAGGAGGCATTAGCCCACTTACGCTGTCAATTTTCTGTCTCCTTTCTCCCCAGATTTTGATAATTTTTCATGCCTCTATTGGCTACTTTAATGATTTAAATAATAAACTTCTAGATTGTGTGCCATGAAATTTACATCTCTTGACTCCTTTAGTATATGAAGATAAGGTAGTTAGTTCTCCTATACTTCCTTCCATCTCTCCTGCCAGTTCCTGACAGCCAGACCATTTCCTTTAGATTGAAAAGTTTCTAATACTTATATTTTGTTTAATTACCATAATTTTTCCAGGTACTTTCTGTAGAGTGTTTCTGAAACATAGCTAAGATGTTACATTATTTTCATCATTATTATTAAAGAACCAATTAAAATAATTGAGTCTATAGGTAATTATGTCATTACTTCTGTGCCACCCAAAAAGAATATTCCAAGCATCAAAATCAAATGAATCTATCGTTGTGGTTGTGGTCTGCATTTCCTTAATGGCTCACCATGTTGAGCATTTTTTTAAAATCTTCTTTAAAGAAATGTCTATTCAAATACTTTGCCCATTTTTACATTGGGTTATTTCTCTTTTTATTGTTGAATTATAAGTGTTCTCTATTTATTCTGTACCCTGGGCCTTTAGCAGATACATGATTTGCAACTATTTTTTTCTATTCTGTGTGTTTTCTATTTACTTTCTTCATGGTGTCCTTTGAAGCACAAAAGCTTTCAATTTTGAAGAAGTCCAGTTTATTTTTTCTTTTGTTGCTTGAACTTTTGATGCCATATCTAAGAAACCATTGCCTAATCCAAAGTCATAAAGATTCACTCCTATGTTTTCTTCCAAGAGTCTTATCCTTTTAGCACTTACATGTAGGTCTTTGATGTGTTTTGAGTTAGTTTTTGTATATGGTGTGAGGTAGAAATCTACTTTTACGTATGGGTATCCAATTGTCCCAACACCATTTGTTGAAAATACTATTTTCCCCCTATCAGATTCTCTATAGTCAATTGATTCTTTTGGAAAATCAATTCACTGTAAATGTCCATTTATTTCTGGATTCTCAGTTCTATTTCATCCATCTATATGTCTATCCTTATGTCCCTGCAACACTGTTTTGATTATTGCTTTTAGGATCAGTTTGTCAATTTCTACTCCGTCCCCTGCCCCCACAAGTAAGCAGATGGGATTTGGGGAATATTGTCATCTTAACATTAAGTCTTCCAATTTATGAACATGGGATATCTTTCCATTTATTTAGGACTTTAAAATATTTTAAAACAATATTTCACCGTTTTTATTTTACAAGTCTTGCATTAATTTTATTCCTAAGTATTTTACTCTTTATTAATTTTATTCCTAAGTATTAATTTTATTTTATTAATTTTATTCCTAAGTATTTTACTCTTTTGGATGTTATGTAGTTGAATATTGTTTTGTTTGTTTTTGGAAAAATACTTTTATTTCAAAAGCTGCTGGGAGTTCAACCCAGATGAAGATTGATAATAAATGTATGGATTTTTAAAAAAGATAGTGATTTTTTTTTTTCATGAGAGCAGCCTTAGAATTCTTTGGGTGTTGAAGTCAGATTTCGGAGGCTGAGGAGGACTCGGGAGAAGTGTGTGACCAGTCTGCACCTGTCTGGTGCCATTCTGACATCCTGGAGGCATTGCCCAGATTGTCTCTCCTCTGATCGGGCCATCCACAACCTCCTCTAGCAACCTTTGAAGCATACTTTTGGTTGTTACTGAAAAAAAGTTTTACTTGAAAATACAGAGAGTAAACCTTTCTTATAGGAGAATGGGGACATATATATTTGAGAATCTTATAACTTTTAATTCATCGTTTTACTCATTGCAACCCACTCTGTTCTAGCAGAACTCAGCCATGGTTTAGGTTGTCGTTAGCACTGTCACTAGAAGTACTTCTAAGAGAATTTTTGCTGGAGCCACCTACTTTGAAATTTCCAGGGACAACCATTTCAGTTCTTATTTTTGTATACCCCCCTCTTCCCAGGGATCTCTAGTTGTCCCACCATTTTCAGAGCACACTACAGTATATTTTATGAAATCCATGACAATATACAGCATTGCTAGATATATGGGGACAAAGACGACAAGATTAAAATAGCACGAGATAGCTTATCTCATGTTATGTGTGGGAAGTTTTGCTCTTCTTTGTGTAAATTATTTTTTTTTTTGTTAATCCTCACCTAAGGATATTTTTTCCATTGCTTTTAAGAGAGAATGGAAGGGAGGAGAGAGAAACATTGATGATGTGAGAGAGACACATGGATTGGTTGCCTCCTGCATGTGCCCTGTCTGGACTGGGGATCAAACCAGAAATCCTTTGGTGCGTGGGCCGACGTTCTCACCACTTAGCATCACCAGCCAGATTATAATCTGTTTTTTGATATCTCTTTTCCTACATTGTCCCGAGTAAATTTTAAGAAATTTAAAACGTCAGTGTGCTTTAAATTTCACACTCAACGAAACCAAACTCCCATTTGGCTTCTCTGTACAGATGGTGGACTTCCCAAACCGGAGCTGATATCCCAGATTGAACAGGGGAGAGAGCTCTTCAGGAATTTCAGAGAACCACAGAAGTCAGGAAACGTGATTTTCAACCCTGCTGATTTGCATTTCGATCCAGTTATTGAGGGACAGCAGTTTTGGAGTAAGTATAAAGAAATCAGGGCCCTGTCCTTAACGATGTCACATTCAGGTTTCTTACTTCTCATTACTTCTGATCTTGTCTGGTTTGGCTGGGCTGAGGCTTGGCATCTGGGTTCTGGAGCCTGCGTCTGGATCTTGCCTTTTCTGAGTGACCTTGAGCAGGTTATTCATCCTCTCAGTATTTCATTTCCTAACTATAACATGAAGCTAATAAAAGTACGTACATTATAGGGTTAAAGTAGTAAGAGCTCAGTGAGTGTGAGCTGTTCTGAGTAGGGGTGGGGGGAAATTGCTTCCTCCCGTCTGGAGACTGTTGTCTCTGTTGGAATGGCTAAACCTTAGCTCTCCACTTGTTTCCTGTCCTGATGGAGAGTCTGGGGCTTCTGGATTCCTCAGAGTCAGTGTTAGGTATGGGATGAGAAAGTCAAATGTGGGCATCATTCCAAGAAATCTTGTCAGTAGTTTGTTTAGCTTTTAGCTGCTGCTTTCTGGAGAATAAAAGTTTTTCTGCACAAATTATTTCACTTTTTGCCACCTGCTTTTCTTTCAAGAAACCTTTTTAAATAGTTAGAAGGGAAACAAGAAGAAGAAAGAAAAGAAAGAAGGAAAAAATAGTTAGAAGGAAGTTGGAAGAGGGAGGAACAGACACAAGGCCTTGCTGCCTGGCCTCGGGGCAGCTGTGGAGCACACAGAGCCACATGTCAGTCAGGGCTGTCAGTGACACTGCCCTTTTCCCTTCCTGACTCCAGGAATGTGCACATCAGAACGGGGCAATCGTGGTGAACGTTGACAGGATGTGCAGTCCGCCAGGCTCATGCTGAGCACTCGGCACACATTAGCTCCTTTCATTCTCAGCAGTCTCATTGTTATCCTGTTTCTCTAGGAGAAGGATCTGAAGCCAAAGTAGCTTGACAAATGTTGCAGTAGACACATGGGATTCGAACCCAGACATGCTGGATTCAAAGCTTAGGCCAGGGGTGGGCAAACTTTTTGACTCGAAGGCCACAATGGGTTTTTAAACTGGACCGGAGGGCCGGAACAAAAGCATGGATGGAGTGTTTGTGTGAACTAATATAAATTCAAAGTAAACATCATTACATAAAAGGGTACGGTCTTTTTTTTTTTTTTTTTAGTTTTATTCATTTCAAACGGGCCGGATCTGGCCCGCGGGCCGTAGTTTGCCCACGGCTGGCTTAGGCCCTACATTTGTGACCTGTATTTTCTTCTTATTCTAAGAAAGTCTGTTCGGTTTACTTTCACCAGACTCACCAAACTCCTGGTCATGAAACAGAACCAAACTGAAATGTGCCCTGTGTACAGTTTAGTGGAAACTGGGTTCCCAGGCCACCAGAGGTCACTGTTGCAGATCACTTTCCTAGTGACATAGCCTTTCATCACGCCATAGACACGAATTCTGACTGAATTTTTGGTTTCAGTTTCAGGAAGCCAGCAAGCTGTGAATTCAAGAGAACCCGAATGCCATTTCCAAGTCGATCCTCTTGAGAGCCAGGGTTCCTCCGAACCCTTACAAAGAAAAAATGAAGATGTTTCCTTCAGGCCGGACCAAGACATCACCTTCATGAAGCCAGACAGACACGATCCACGGGCTCTACTCCCAGCAGCCCACCATTCCTGGAAACCCACCCACAGAGAAAGACTCTCGAACCCCAGAACTCTGGGTCCCCCAGGCCTCCAGGAGATGACCTCCTGGGAGGGCACCCCACATCCTTGCCCTGTCTGTGGGGAAAGCTTTTGGAAGAAGAATCGTGTAGAGAAGCACCAGGGGAGCCACTCGAAGGACCCGCCGCATGGGGCCTGGAAGAAACTCAGCAAACAAGCTGACCTGCAGCATCAGCGGAGCATCCCTCGGGGACAGAGGCACTTTCGATGTCATGAATGTGGGAGGAGCTTCTGCCTAAAGCGGGATTTGCTTAAACATCTGGCCACACACACAGGGAAGAGCCCACTGCAGTGCCCTGAATGCAATATGTGCTTCCATCACAAGTGGACCCTCTTCAGCCACCACCTTCTGCACCAGGGGGAGAGCCCTTCCCAGTGCCCCAGGTGTGACATGAGCTTTCTCCCGAAGACCAGCATACAGGCTCACCAGGGCCAGCGCAGCGGGGCGAGGCCAGTCTTCCCGAGAGAGGGCGACAGGGCCTTCTGTGAGAAGGCCAGGCTCAGCAGTGTGCACTCAGGACAGAGGCCAGGCCCAGGCCTGCCTCTTGAGGAGCGCTGCCACTTGATGGGGGGCATGGAGCGTGTCCTCCAGCGCTGCCCTGCCAGAGAGAGGCCATTCCTTTGCACAGCATGTGACAAGTGCTTCTCTACCAGGGCCAAGCTCACCAGCCATGTCAGGGTGCACAAGGGGGAAAAGCCCTTCCCGTGCCTGGAGTGTGGCAAGAGCTTCCGCCTGAGTGGGCTGCTGAAGGTCCACCAGCGTGTGCACAGTGGAGAGAGACCCTTCTCCTGCAGGAAGTGTGGCAAGGGGTTCAGCAAACAGTGCAAACTCGCCGAACACACCCGAGTGCACAGCGGGGAGAAGCCTTTCTGGTGTGCCGAGTGTGGCAGGAATTTCCGCCAGAGGGGACAGCTGCTGAGGCACCAGCGACTGCACACGGACGAGAAGCCCTTCCAGTGCCCCGAGTGTGAGCTGAGCTTCCGTCTGAAGAGCATGTTGAGAGCCCACCGGCTCCGACACAGTGGGGAGAGGCCATTCTCCTGCAGTGAGTGTGGCCGCGGCTTCACTCACCAGTGCAAGCTCCGTGAGCACCTGCGTGTGCACAGCGGGGAGAGGCCTTTCCAGTGCCCTGAGTGTGACAAGAGCTTCCGCCTGAAGGGCATCCTGAAGGCCCACCAGCGCACGCACAGCGCCGAGAGGCCGTTCTCCTGTGCGGAGTGCGGCAAGGGCTTCACCAGGCAGTCTAAGCTCACCGAGCACCTGCGCGTGCACAGTGGGGAGAGGCCCTTCCAGTGCACCGACTGCGACCGGAGTTTCCGCCTCAAGGGGCAGCTGCTGAGTCACCAGCGCCTGCACACAGGAGAGAGGCCCTTCCAGTGCCCGCAGTGTGAAAAGAGCTATCGTGTGAAGGCGGACATGAAGGCCCACCAGCTGCTGCACAGCGGGCAGATGCCGTTCTCCTGTGAGTGTGGCAAAGGCTTTGCCAAGCAGTCAAAACTTGTTGAACACATCAGGACACACACGGGGGAGAAGCCTTTTCGGTGTCTGAAATGTGACAAGAGTTTCCGCTTGAAGGCACAGCTGCTCAGCCACCAAGGCCTGCACACAGGAGAGCGACCTTTCCACTGCCCTGAGTGTGACAAAACCTTCCGGGAAAAGGGACACATGCTTAGGCACCAGCGCATACATCGGCCAGAAAGGCCTTTTGCCTGTGGCGACTGTGGGAAGGGCTTCATTTATAAGTCCAAACTTGCTGAACACATCCGAGTGCACACAAAATCCTGTCGTGCTCCGAGTGGGCCTGACATTCAGAAACGGCTCAGCCAGCTGTTTGCAATGATCGAGGCTGACTGGAGCTGAGACAGAGTGGCAGCCATCCAGATAAGCAGTCATCGGGCTCATGGTGCCTGGGGATCCACAGCAACCATAGCTGAACCCACTGCTGCACACGCTGGTGGATCTTCAGCAGACCGCTCGGGGGAAGCTCTTGTCACACTCCAGGCACAGGTTTCAGGAACAAGGGCCCCTTTTTGAGCAAGAATGTAATACAAGCTAGGACTATAAGAAACCACTAAGAATTTTCTTTCTTAAATCATCACCAGTTGTATTTTCTATCCATTGATAAAAAGAGACATGTTTTTCCTACTATCTTAAGTGGCAATTTTACCCAAATGCTTAGCTAGCTTTGAAATCCCAGCTTGAATTTAGACAGGAAATCCCTCTAGTACTGGCTGTTACATGTCATTCCCCTTTTCTTTTTTCATGTATGATCCTAAGCTGGTGTGGTTTCAATCCAGTGAATTTTGTTGCAGACATTAGATTTGGTTAGATTGACTTGTTTGGAAACTGATAGTAATAAAACAAGTTTTCTGAATAGTTGATGAGAGTACTTAAGTTTCACAACAATTCCACAGTGATTATGCATAGTTCCCCTAGGGAAAAGCTGCTAATTTCAGCAAGAATTGGCTAATCTGAGTTGAAGAAATATAAAACTGAAGATGCTAAAATGTATGGGACTAGAATTTAAGAGATTGGGAAAGGTGTCAATTCGGGAGCTCCAGAACAGAGATGCTATTTGAACCTGAGAGAGTAAATGAGATTCCCATTCACCCCAATTAGCAGATGACTAAATTCCAAGTTGAGATAAAATAACAGGCAGCAACAGCTTAGTGTGGAGAGTTTTCAAGCAAATAAAAGTAGAAGTAGAATAAACACAATACAAGTAGAAGACCAGGAAAATGCTGCCTTTGGTACATTAAGTGAGGGTTCTGTGTGCACAGAATGTTTATACTTTAGAGAAAGAGTTTTCTTTCACACAAAGAATTCCTGGCTTTTAGAGGGTTCACATTGCATGTAACAGAATGGCTGATTTGTAATTCTGAAGGCTGATAGAAAATGAGATTGCCAGTAAACAGTAATAGACATGGCTATGAAACAATGTCACAGATTATTTTCTGTGGAATACTAGCTCCAAAGAGACTCTTACAAAAAAAATTACATGACCAATTAGTTTAAAGTTGAACAATTCCCTCACCCTGCTTCCCACAGACACAGTCCATGACTCTCCGAGAGAAAGACATACTGTGAATCATATTCTGAATGTACTTGGCCTTGGGATCCTTTCTTTTCTTTTTTCCTAAAACACTTACTGTGATCTGTGGATCTTCTGCAGGACTCATTTTTAAAAAATTGCTTAAGAATAGGCCTGGCTTCAACAAAATAGCCCTTAGTCTGTTCAGAAGAGTGAGAATCCCAGGAAATGAGGTCTTGGGTCTTAGAGAACAGAGGAAAAAGACCTCTAAGTCAGATTACACTTGAATAGTTTAGAGCACCCGATGTTTCCTTAAGTGATGGGACACTAACAAGGGTGATTGGTAATATTAAGAGATGGTGTCATTTAGGCAGGTTTCTAATCACTCAGAGCTGCACTGATGTCTGTTGTGTTCACAGCGTTGCGAACCTCACAAAGCATAGCGATAGACCCAGCACTGCAGTGTGGGGACCTGGAGGAAGAGCATGTGACTGAAGCAGGTAGTGGTTTTGAAGGGAACGGCAGGCCAGGGACTCTAGGCTGGTGTTCTCGCAGACTTGTAAGTAAAGGATCTCAGAGATCCTAAAAGATCCAGAGTGTTTGAATTTTGTTAGAAATGGCATGTTTTGGGGGAAGTTGAGAAAAAGGCTAAGTCCCAATTAAACCCAAGTGCCCCAGGTTGCTCACACTAAAAATGAAAAAGATACCAGAGCGATGTTTAAAGAATAGAGGGACTTCTGGGAAACAAGGTGGCACAAGCACAGGTTCATAAAACTCCTCTTCCTGATCTGCCCCAATTCCTCAAAGGAAAAATCAATGCAGAGATATGCTGGTGCAATCCCAGACCTTCGAGAATAAGTAAGGATGCCTACAAGAACCCCATCACCACCCTAACTGGTTTGGCTCAGTGGATAGAGCGTCGGCCTGCAGACCGAAGGGTCCCAGGTTCGATTCTGGTCAAGGGCATGTGCCTTGGCTGTGGCACATCCCCAGTAGGGGGTGTGCAGGAAGCAGCTGATCGGTGTTTCTCTCTCATCGATGTTTCTATCCCTTTCCCTCCTTTCTGTAAAAAATCAATAAAATTTATTTAAAAAAACAAAAAAAACCCCATCACCTCCTGCCCAAAAAAGCCTATCTCCTACAAACATGTCAAACTCAAAAGGTTAGCACGGGCCAAATAAATGAGGCATGAGGCCCGTGGGCGGTGAGTTTGACATGCTTGTCCTACAAAGTAATCTGAAGAGCCCAATAGTGAAGATCACATTAAAGCAGCGGTTCTCAACCTGTGTGTCGCGACCCCTTTGGCAGTCGAACAACCCCTTCATAGGGGTCACCTAAAATCATCCTGCATATCAGATATTTATTTACATTACGATTCATAACAGTAGCAACATTACAGTTATGAAGTAGCAATGAAAATAATTTTATGGTTGGGTCACAACATGAGGAACTGTATTTAAAGGGCCAGAAGGTTGAGAACCACTGCATTAAAGGGACATAATGAAAGAAAAAAGATCCCAATAAAATTATGGAGCCCCACCAGCATGGCTCAGTGGTTGAGTGTCAACCTATGAACTAGGAGGTCATACTTCAATTCACGATTAGGGCACATGCCCAGGTTTTGGGCTTGATCCGGAGTGTGGGAGGTGCAGGAGGCAGCCGATCAATGATTCTCTCATCATTGATGTTTCTATTTATCTCTCCCTCTACTGTCCTCTCTGAAATCAATTTAAAAAATTTAAAAATTATGGAATGTATTATTACCTAGAACACCCAGCAGAATCAGCAAAGTAACTATTACAAATAAGAAAAAAGATCCTATTCACAAAGCCCAGTCACTGTCTCCATTCAAGACAGGAACTGCCCTGGCTTAGTTGGTTTAATAGAACTGAAAGGTCATGGTTCTATTCCTGGTCAGGTCACATACCTAGGTTGTAGGTTCGATCCCCAGTTGGGGCACATAGAAGAGGCAATTGTTTCTCACGTTGATGTTTCTTTCCTCTCTCTCTCTCTCTCTCTCTCTCTCTCTCTCTCTCAAAATCATATCCTCGGGTGAGGATTTAAAAGAAGAAAAAGAAAATAGATCAGCCCCAGCCAGGTGGCTCAGTTGGTTGGAGCTCAGTTAGTTGGAGCGTCTTCCCATATACCAAAAAGTTGTGGGCTTCTATCCCGTCAGGCACATGCAAGAATCAACCAGACTGCATAAATGAGTGGAACAGCAAATCGATGTTTCTTTCTCTAAAAAATAAGTGAGTAAAAAAAAAAAAAAAAATGTTTAAAGAAACAAAAAGATGCACAGTGCTACCAGTCACAGGAGGCTGTTGGCTATAGAAGCACAAAGAGCTGAACGTTCCCAGGATGCCCTGCGTGTCCCCAGGGCAACGGCCGGGCAGGACGGGCTGACAGGCGCAGGCTCCGCCCCAGCACCGCCGGGCACCAGGGCCTCCCCTCGCAGAGCCCGGCGGGAGCTGAAAGCTCAGGCTGCAGGACCCTGCGGGACCATCAGGTGGGAGTGGTGACATCTAGGCCCGGCAGCGGGGGTGGCCCGCGCGGGAGCCCCGGCCCAGCCTTCAAACAGGAGCTCCCGCCCTGGGGTCCGGAGGGCAGCGCAGGGAAATCCATGCTCCCACCCCAGAAGCTGTGGGAACTGTCTCGGGTGGGAGCATGGAGTTTTACCTTTATCCATTCAGCGTGTGGCCCTCAGAGGGCGCTCTGTGAACACTTGTTGAATCAATCAATGGATTAATGAGAGTCCTACACTTCACGACCGATTTTACAGTCAGCCCAAGGCTTTCTGAGTGTTCCTGTTTCCCTGGGACTCAGCTTGTTGGCGAGGTATAGAATGGAAGGAAAAAGAACACAGGACATTATGGCTGAGAAAAAGAAAGGAGTCCCAGAGAGGGACATACATAGTACAATACTAAATTGCAGTGATCGGGACTGTCACTTTAATAACAGTTCTTTAGAAAATGGTAATGATGGGTGCAACTCTTATTTTAGTTTTAAGTCTCTTAAAGGCCCCCTGGGGTGACAGGAACTGTTTCCTGATACTTAGCCTGAATTGAAACAATGTTTCTCAAGAAACATGACAATTTCTTATTGTCTTTTTCACCAATACAAAAATAGATAGATAGTATTCAGGTAAGGTCTTCATTTTATGCAATTTCCTTTATCAGAGGAAAGTGAGTTACAACAGGTTAAAGGACTTGCTCCAGGTCACTTCAGCTAGTGATTGAAAGTACAGCTTAGGTTTCTGGAGTTCCAGTTCTGTGCTCTTCCTTCTTACCTTCAACAAATATTTATTGGGACTTCTTTCCTTGAATAAATATTTAATATTATTCTTCACAGTTTTGCTTCCCTGGGGTGTGGCTGCCTAGCCATGCTTCTTTCTCACATTTTTCAGTTTATCAGGAAGCTATGGGGCATTTTCTGTACTCCTCTTTGTCACCTAGGAAAATGATATTTTGACTTCGGGTGCAAAAAGTTTTGAAGAAGTTAATTGATGACCCATCATTTCTTTCTGACATTTCTAATGTGTTCTTGGGGGCAAATACTTTTCAATTTAAACTTCATTTTAATGGAGTGAAAAACAGTACCAATTGTAGAAGATTCTGAGGATGTAACTTTCTGTATTTCTTTCTTAGAAACACAGTGTTTTTAAGGTAGCACAAAGAAAGCATTGAAGACAGTTCTATGCAGACTTTATCACATAGTACTATAACATGTTTGCATGACTATGTCCTACAAGACTTACACACTTATATGACTGTCTTTGTGTTCATTTGATGAATCAAACTATTAGTTTTAGGTCCTGATTCTTTAGTTAGAAACTAGAGGCCCGATGCACAAAATTCATACAAAAGTAGGCCATCCCCCTCACCCCCCCCACCCCCATCCCTGCTGCTGGCACTGGCTTCTCTTTGGCACCCGGCACCCGGGCTTCCCTCGCAACCCCAGCTTTGTCCAGAAGATTGTCCAGAAGGATATCCAGTCTAATTAGCATATTACACTTCTGTTATTATAGAAGATGTGTTTTCTGAGGTTCCAGTGACTGACTTCTTTATGTTTTCTCCCCACTATACCTGTAAAACAAAGGCCTATTTATTCAGTGATCCACCTCTTCCTGGGTATGAATCTGGTTTGTTTGCAGCCAATGTTAACTTTTGGAAAGAGGACCAAAAAAATGATTACAACTTCTTCCTGGTATTATGTCACCAAAACCTTGCCTGTTTTATATATTGAAAAGTCTGACTTCTCAAGATCCTTTTGGGAACTCCTTATGTGATATGAACAAAGGTAGAAGACTTATAACCATTACTGGTGAGGGCAGGTATGAAGCCATCCTGAGACAAAAGGAAATGTGTTCAAGGGTCCAGGGGGAGTGCCCTTTGGTGATGTGCCTGGCCATCTGTTTCTGAGCACAAGAGTACAAGAATCTGATGAGCATTAGAAAGTACCTTACAATACCCCTGGCTGGTTAGCTCACTTGGTTAAAGCATCATCCTGATACATCAAGGTTTTTGGTTCAATCCCCAGAATGGCACATACAAGACTGACCCAGTGAATGCCTAAATAAGAGATATTTCTCTCTCTAGGAATTATGTTTTTATTGAAAAATTGAGAGTAATTCCTGAAATCACAAATCTCTGCAGGCCATCTGTTCTTTCTGTTTGCTGCTTGACTGGCCTTTCATGGACAGCAATTTCCTTTATCAGCAGGATCTCCTGCCCTACCCTTCTAGTGACTTTTATTTTTTGTTAATCCTCACAGGAGGATAGTTTTTCCATTGATTTTTAGAGAGTAGAAGGGAGGGGAAGAGATAGAAACATCGATGTGAGAGAGATACACATTGATTGGTTGCCTTCCACACTCACTCCAATATGGACCAGGGATCAAGCCTGCAACCCAGGGCTGAAGCTCTAACCATTGTGCAAAACCAGCTAGGGCATAGCCAATGACTTTTTTTAAAGTCATGGATATGTATTTTTACATCTCTTTTGCAGTTGAAGATGCAGCAGTGATTCAGTGAGTGATTCACACAGTGATGAGAGAGTATAAAATTATCTCCTCCCACCATTCTCTTCCAGTTTTCATGCAGGGAGAAGAAAAACTACCTGTAATTTTACTATTTAAAATCATGTCATAACTTTCTTATTCTATTCAACTTACATGGGGAAAAACACCCTCTTTCCTGCTGGATATGAATGAGGAAGAATGTAGCCCTAAGAATTGCCAAACTAACACATGGAAACGAAACTGAGAGCTAGAGAAACCTTGTTCTGTTAACATTATTTGAGCTAGACGTGAACTTATACTATCCCTGGACTGTACAGTCATGTGAGTCAGTAACATTTCCATAATGTTTGAGATGTGTTGGAGTTGGGTTTTCTCTGGTCTGTGAGGTTGACAGTCTTTATTAGATAGTAACTGTCACCTGTTGTATCTTGGGACTCAGACCCGGGTGAAGCACTGGGGACCTGGCAGGTAGTTTTAAAAGTGTAGGTTTTGCAGCATGCTGGCTTCAGCCCTCAGTAAGTTTCTAGAAAAACAGACAGCCTTGGGCTGTCAGGACCTTGATACTTTTCAAGGACACGAGGCAGTTATTTTGTAGCATGTCCCCCAATATGTGCCTTCATTATTTGGCTCAGGTTACTTATTTTTCAGCTGAAAAAGCAATGCTGTGTTCTCATTGTATCTTACTGGGTAGCACATGACTTGTTTGTTTCACAAGTGATGATGTTCATGTTGATCACTTAATGAAGGTCATGTCTCCCAGACCTCCCCACTATGAAGTTGTTTTTCCCCTGCTTTGTCATTCCTATTTTGTGCCCTGGCCAGTGTAGCTCAGTTGGTTGGAGCATTGTCCGGTGCACCCAAGGGGCCTGGGTTTGATTCTTGGTCAAGTCACATACACAGGTTTCGGGTTTGACCCACTGATAGTATGGGAAGCAACCGATCAATGTTTCTCTCTTCCTCCTCCCCATCTCTCTAAAATCAATAAGCATGTCTTTGGGTGAAGGTTAAAGAAAAGATGTTTAACTGTTTTACATTCTACATTCATAGCATTCTAATAAATCACTTAGTGTATACTCTGGTGTTGAGGTCTTTCTGCCCTACAAAAATAAGGGGGAACCATTAGGTTCACAGGAGCTCAATAAGACTATATTAAATTTAGCCCTAAACGGTTGTTGGCCTGCAGACTGAAGGGTCCCAGGTTCGATTCTGGTCAAAGGCATTGTACCTTGGTTGCGGGCACATCCCGTGGGGAGTGTGCAGGAGGCAGCTGCATCGATGTTTCTCTCTCATCAATGTTTCTAACTCTCTATCCCTCTCCCTTCCTCTCTGTAAAAAATCAATAAAATATATTTTTAAAAAGAATATATTAAATTTAAAAACTCTAATTGTTGCCCTGGCCAGCGTTCTTAGTGATTAGAACATCGGCCCTGGCACAGGAGGGTCTTGGGATCAATTTCCATAGGTCGATGTTTCTCTCTCTCTCTCTCTCTCTCTCTCTTTCTCTCTCCCTCCCTCCCTCCCTCCTCTTTCCCTTCCACTTTCTCTAAAAAAAAAAAATCAATGGAAAAAATATTCTTGGGTGAGGATTAACAAAACAAACCAAAAAAAACTCTATTTAAGCCTGTGAAGCCGGCTTTCTTTCTTCCTCACTTAATAATTTGTATACACAGAAAAATACTCTTGCACTCTTGTGTTTTATTTTTTCTCCTTGTCTTCTATAACTCTGCAGGCATACTAAAACTCGGGCATTTAAGAAACCTGCTCATCCCTTCTCCAAGCCCAGGAAAGAAATGCAAGCTTTTATTTGCTCAAGAAGAAAAAACACGAGAAGACCAGGAGCATGAGGCTGACTCGAGTGTCTCGTTTTCTTCTTCCCATCAACAGACTGGTTCGGACCCCTCCGCCGAACAGTTCCCTGGTCTCCGGGCACCGCTGCAGGTTGAGCAGACAGCCTTTGCGCTGACCGCTCTTCTAAGGACACGTGTTCTTCCTGCGAAGCACAACAGCCCTCACGGAGCTCCGCCCCGCCCTGCACATACAGGCCCCGCCCACCTCACCGACGCCCAATCGTGCCACGATGCGTAGTACGGCCACGCCCCTCAGGCTCCTGCCGGCCGCCTTTGTTCTCCCCCGCTCCCTCTCTAAACCTGTGCGCTCCCGGCAAACCGAGTGGCAGCTGCTGATTGGTGGCTCCGGCGCAGCCAATCAGAAGGGGGCACCTCACGTTAGGGCTCAGAGCTTTAAACGCAGGAGCCTCCCGGCGCGCGGAGGAAGCTGGGGAGGAGCGCAGGCGTGGAGGGCGGTGCCCGGAGCTGGGACGCGCAGCGAGGCGCCCGCTGCCCGCGCGCCCGATCGGGCTGGGATTGGCCGGCTCTCGCCCCCAGCCAATCTCCAGCGAGGACTTCGTGGGAGGGGAGGGGGCAGCTTCTTTTCGACCCTCGCGTTCCGCCCGCCAGGCCAGAGCCCCGGGTTCGGGATCGCTCTGCTGCTGCCAGTGCTGGGAGCCCGCGCTCACGCCGCCGTGATGAAGCTCCGGAAAGCCTGCCTGCTGGTCCTGCTCCTGGCGCTGGCGCAACTGCTGGCCGTGGCGAGCGCCGGGGGGCCGGACGCAGGTGAGCCGGGCCTGCGGGCTGAAGAGCGTCTCGCGCGGCGCGGGGGTGGGTGCGACCCGGAGCCGGCGGGTTCCGCGCGGAGCCCCTCCAACACTGACGCCGGCGCTGACATTCTGGAGTTTAAGGGACCGGTTGCGGGTGGCCCGCATCGCATAGATCCCGGGATGGCAGCGCGGGGACGGGGTCGGGGCTGCCGCCGAGGCTTGGACCGGAGGGGTGCAAAGTGCCTTCTTTGCAATTGGTTTCTTCGTCTCGATTCCGCTCAGACTTTCCTCAGGTCCATGCTCCCGTGAAGGGAAGTTTGAGAATTGCTTAAAATGTCCAGGCGAACACGCCCAGGGAGTGTAGGAGAGGGGGCCAATGTTTCCAATCAGGATTCAGAGAAGGCCGGGGCGTGAAGGCCCAAGTGGAAGCCCAGAGGAGTCGTGGGCAGCAAGCATCTTACTTTTTTAAAATGTCTTTACATTTGGAAATAAGTGACCCGAGGGTTCTGGTTGGTGGGAGAAATGGATAGCTTGGTTTGCATCTTTTTAAACCCGGAGATGCCAGCCCCTCAGCGAACATTTGTTCAGCACGTACTATGTGCCAATCACCGCGCTGGGTCTGGGAGTCAAGGATGAGGCCTGTGGCCCGTGCCCATGAAGCACCTTCTCTCGCAGGGACGATCCGTCGACAGTTACTAGTCATGGGTCCTGCGTTTTGCTTTGAAATCAGCGAGCTCAGAACACATGGCTAAGAGAACTTTGACAAGTAGAAAGCACACTGCAAGGAAAGGAAGCTACTCGGAGAGAACAGGGCATCCTGTTACGGGTCTCAGCTTTCTTCCTCTCTTGTCTTTCTCCCCACGACTAGTTTTTTTTCTTTTCCTAGTGAGTTCGTTCCAATATAAATAAGCCCCTTTTCTAAGATTAGTGTGTAAGGAAGTGTGAACTTTGTACTCTTTCAAACAGATTGAGTAACTTCTCTGGGGTCACTGAATCAAGAATCTTTACCCAAATAGAAAAGGAAGTAAAAGCCAGCACCTAGTGAAAAACACCTGCCGAAAGGACCTATATAGCAGCGTGGCCTTACAAGTGTGACCTGGGACCCTTATCCAAACCACCTGGTGCTTATTTAAATACAGAGTCCCAAAATATACCAAAGCAGAAGTTGGGGTGAGGGCTGTGATCTGCATTCTAGACACACTCTTCATGGACTCATAGAATAAACTTTGGGAGGTACGTTAAAGTTTGAGGACCAGTGGGGCTGGAGGGTACTTTTTGGAATGTAGCTAAAAAGCAAATGGCCTGGACACCAAGGGCTACTAATAACCAGTCCGTTTGTCATTTGGGCCACAGGTCACTAACGCAGTGGAGGCCGGGGAAGCAGTTGCCTTTGGGGTGAGCCAGGGAACTCTGGAGTTGTCACCGCCGAGGCAGGTTTCCCAGGGCATCCTCTGGGGTGGAGTGGAGCTTCGAGCCCTTATCTGGACTCTTGCCCATCCCTGTGGGGATCCCTGCCCTTCACTTTCACAGGTAACTTGTCCTGTGAATTTATTTTGGGGCCACACTTTCCCCCTCCCCAGATATTCCAAGGCTGCAGGGTTTTCCGTCTTGTGTGCCTTTCTTACATTTTAGGTTCAAACAGCACAGTGGTGTCTGGGTTCTAGATGCCCCCCCCCCCCAAAAAAAATACGGTCACCAATAGAGCTTGAGCTCTGATGATTTAAGCCTCAGTTTGTGGTCATGTCTCAAATTAGACGTCACTTCTACTTGTCACGTCTTTCCAGTGAACAGAATGAAGATATTTTGATGCCTGCTTTTATTTGGGATGGGTTTAGATTTTAAGTGGAAAATCACTAGCATTAAAGAACTCTTCAGCTGCCTCTCTCTTTTCATTCCTGAGAAGTAATCGTAAACCTTTGGGCGTGTTGAGAAGAAAATCTAATATGACAATACAGTGCAGTAGTGGAGTGGTCAGGAGCCATCACTGAGTAGCTTTTGTGATCCTCGGGCAGGTGACCTAGGCTCTCTGTGCCTCAGTTTCTTGTCTGTGAGTGCAGGGAATGTGTTTCCCTCAAGGGATGAGAGAATGTTTAAGAGCTCAGCACAGTCCTGTCAACCATATCAGCTAGAATGCTACATCTGATAACAAGTTTCTCTAGTCCATGTTTAATATAAACCATTCAGTATGACCTAATGGCAGAGTTTATCCAACTGTTACAGGGACATCTGTAGTGGGGATTGGAAGTGATGAGCTAAGAAAGTTGATGAGGACATTCTGCAAGGAGCTGCTAGCGTCCAGGCCGGGCAGGGATCCATTCTTATCACCACATGTGCTGGTGGGAGGGGACAGGTACTGCAGTGACCTGGTTAGAGGAGGGCCCCATTTTACCACCTGGGCTCAGCACTGTTGAGGCTATGTGGGAGGCTACATCGGCCCCAGGCTGAGGATGGCACGCTTCCAGAAGGTGCCAGAGGCTTTGGGTATATTTTTATCTATTGGGCTTAAAAGTGAAGCCCAATGAAGAGTGGTCTCCCCACTAAAAGGTAGGTGTTTTCTTTGCGGGGAAATGTGGGTATCTAGTTGGTGCGAATATAGAGCCAGCACCTTCTCAGATTGCAGGGGAATCAGTCCTTGGTCTGTGAGTTGGGGAGGAGTGGAAAACATTTTTAAATTCAAGAAAGGAATTCACTCTTAGCTCTGGCCCACGGTAACTCATGGACACCCATTTACTCACGAGAGCCCCATCTCTGGTGCTCACAGACCACGTCGGGCCCAGCATGGGTAAGGAGGCGTCTTTGCTCTTCCTTTTCGTAACATTCTCCTTGTCCCTGGTGTTGAGCGGATTGCCAAGTCCCGCCTCCTCCCGTCGTGCATTCCCAGCTTGGAGAGCGGACCAGGCTCCCAGTGCTTTCTTTCAGCCCTCCTCCCGCCTCCATCTGCCTGCAGGGAAATTTGGTTCTGCAGGCAGATCTGACTGGGCAGAGCAGCCAGGCACTGAGTGTGTATGCACGGCCCACCAGCCCTGCCCACAGCAGGCCATCCTGGCCCCAGGTTGTGGGGTGCCTCCTAGGCAGGCACCCCAGCTGAAGCAGAACACCCCGCGTCAAGTCCCCCCCTGCAGGTCATTTTGGGTAGAGCTTGCAAAAGATGTTGCCTTCCCCTGTGTTCTGGCCCCCTTCACATCCAGGAAGCCTTGTTCTTCTTGGTGCTGCCTGCTGACAGTGCTGGGGGCCTGGCGCCCCTGCAGGTCTGCCCACCCCACAGAGCTCCTGCCATGGGGGAGGGAGGTGATAAGGTGGCCAGGGAAGGGTTGTTGCAGAACTGTCGTCCAGAGTGCAAGGTGTGGGCTAGGAGAAAAACTGAGGGCAGGGGGGGAACTTGTCCCAGAGACAGGGGAGTCCGGTTGGTTTGTATTTTCACACTGGTGGGGGTTTTGGGGGGGGTTTAGAGCTATTTCTCCCTCTCCTGACAAGGGAATGTGGAAGTCAGGAAAAAGCAGTAAGGTGTTTAAAGGCACATGTTTGAGGAAGTGGCTGGCGGGGTGGGGGTGGTTTTGGTTTGTTTTTTGTAATTGGTTTGCGGATTGGTAAATTTTAACAGTAGTGGACAAAGCTGCCCACCCCACCCAGACCAGTGCCCTGGCTCGCCTGAGCAGCTGCAGGGCCAGCCCTGGAGTAGTTGGGGGGATTAGTTAGGGACGGGCATCAGACTCTGTAAGTCCCAGGAGTTCCAGGATCCCAAGGGTAGGTTTTCATGCTTTGATCTCATCCTCGGCCCCAAACTTGGAAACTGTCCATCTTGGTTTATCTCCTGGGAAGCATCTCCAAACACCAATAATTGGCCCCTTGAAGTGTTCTGGCTTCGGAGTTAATGAAGTCCTCGTGCTTGCTTCAAGTGCACCTGCTGATGTGACCGAAGCTGGAGAACCTGAATAATAACTGTGGTCCCACAATGCCTTGTATCTGTAGTTTGGCAAAAAATTAACGACCTTGATAATGAGGTGTACTTGGATTCTGTGTTCTGGGAAGGGAGGTTTGCTTCTAGGCTGGAAGCACGTAGGTGAAAGTTAATACCCTGGAGCACAAACAAGAGGGAATCATAAAACGAGGTGTTCCTAAAACGCAGAGCATGGGCTGTGCAGAGGAGCCATGGGCTAGAGAGACTGCAGGAGGGTTGCTGAGGGATTGTGAGTTAGAGTTCAGTACAGAGCAGGAGGGGGCTGATGTTGGGGTCTCTGTATTCAGGCAGGAGGCATGCAGAGCAGGGGGTGCCACCTCTGGGGAGGGGGGTGATCCTGCTGGGGTATTTAGACTTTTTTTTTTAATATATTTTATTGATTTTTTACAGAGAGGAAGGGAGAGGGATAGAGAGTTAGAAACATCGATGAGAGAGAAACATCGATCAGCTGCCTCCTGCACACTCCCCACTGGGTATGTGCCCGCAACTAAGGTACATGCCCTTGACCGGAATAGAACCTGGGACCTTTCAGTCCGCAAGCCGACGCTCTATCCACTGAGCAAAACCGGCCAGGGCGGGGGTATTTAGACTTTAAATTCTAGGTCTGGTTTTCAGACATCTTATTTAACCATGGCCTCCCTTTAAATTAAATCTTAAGTGGCCACCCAGTATGCAAACTTAGAGCAGAATTTCTGAGGTGAAAAGTCCTGATGTCACCACCCCATCTGCTGGGGGTTCCCAGAGACTATTCCAGACTCATGACACATTTTGAAGGATTTGGGGTTCTAGGAAAATTTTTAAGGAGGGAAAGTCACCAGTTTTCTAACCATTCTGGATATTTCCTGCTCAGATTCTAATAAAGAAGAGGCCATTGAGGAGGACGATGAGGAGGAGGAGGAGGAGGAAGAGGAGGAAGATGACTTGGAAGTTAAGGAAGAAAATGGTGTCTTAGTCCTAACTGACGTAAACTTTGATAACTTTGTGGCTGACAAAGACACGGTGCTGCTGGAGTTCTACGCCCCATGGTAAGGACCCACATCTGGTTCCTTCAGGGTGGATGCGAAGTTCCTCTGCTCCCATGCTTGACCCTGGCAGGGCAGGAGTGGCTGGGTGCAGGAACGCCAGCCCTTGGCTCTGGATCACCTGGACCTCCGAATTCTGCCAATTTGCACCGCACATCCCATGAGCCAGCCCTTATAGAGTGTGGTCCCCAGCAGTTTCAAATATGAACCTGTCCTCTGATAGTTACAGCCAGGGAAGGCAGGAGGGGTGGGTGTTTAACAAACTCTGATGATATGGAAACCTGTGTTGGTGACAGACATCTGACCCATCTCAAGGCCACCTCCCTCGTCCTGCCCTTGGTCAGGCTGGCTCCCGTGTGTAGGCCTGACGCAGCCCCTGGGAAGGCAGAGAAGGTGCCCGCTCCCTTTCCTGTCTTTCACCTTCACAGTGCAGCATGTTACCCATCTTGTATTCCTCCCCCCATCTCCTGTTATCTCCTAATCTCTTCTCTCCTCTTTCACCCACCCTCCTTGGTTCACTTGAAAATATAATAGTCAGGATGTACCTATGTGTCCGGTGCTTTGTTCGAGTATGGTACTAGCTATTTTGTGTAAAAAATTTCAACAATCCTATGAACAGGTCTGTGAGGTTTTATTCCTATTTTATAGATCAGCAGTCCTCAAACTAATTTTTAAAATTTTTATTTATTGATTTGAGAGAGAGAAAAAAAACACGTTGATTTGTTGTTTCACTTATTTATGCATTCATTTGTTGAATGCATAAATAAATGAATCATGTGCCCTGACTGGGAATCAAACCCACAGGCAACCTTGGTGTATCAGGATGATGCTCTAACCAGCTGACCCACCCGGCCAGGGAATGAATCCCTTAACACTTAAAATGTGAGGACCCCAAATAGCTTTCATGTGGGTTATGTTTATCATCTACTTATATAAAAACCCTGGGTGTAACATCACGGCCAGAAGTGCGACCAACCCGAAGGAAGTCAGTCCTGCAGGGGTTGTCTTGGAAATGGCTGCGCCCTCCCCCAGCTGTTTCCTGGAGGGCGAGGTTTCAGGCAGGAACCCGCCCTAGGAGCAGAGCTTAGAATGAAATGATTTTTAATGGATCTATCATTGAAGCTACCTTTGGAAATACTATATCTATAGATCAGTGGTTCTCAACCTTGGCTGCACATTAGAATCACCTGGGAATCCTTTTAAAATCCTGATTTCTGGGCCTCATCCTCTAGAAATTCTGTTTCTTTGTTACTAATGTTGTGGCCCCACCCCATAACAAAGAAATAATTTCCGGAGGATGAGGCCCAGGAATCAGGATCTTAAAAAGATTCCCAGGTGATTCTAATGTGCAGCCAAGGTTGAGAACCACTGCTATAGATAATATTAAAAATATATCTAAACGTGCAATTCTTTGTCCAAAAAATGAGCATGTTCAAAAATTAAATGAAAATTTGGATATACTCGATGGAGATTTTCACACATATTTGATGGTTCCATTGATTCCACAGATGATGCTGAAAAGGAAAATTTTCCCATCGAATTTCTTAATAGTATTACTCCTTCGGGAATGCCGTGTCATAAATTAAAATTGAAAGTGGGTGCAATCATCATGCTTTTGAGAAATCTCAATAGTAAATGGGGCCTTTGTAATGGTACCAGATTTATTATCAAAAGATTACAACCTAACATTATCGAAGCTGAAGTATTAACAGGATCTGTAGAGGGAGAGGTTGTTCTGATTCCAAGAATTAATTTGTTCCCATCTGACACTGGCTTCTCATTTAAATTGATTCGACGACAGTTTCCTGTGATGCCAGCATTTGTGATGACTATTAATAAATCACAAGGACAAAGTGTAGACAGAGTAGGCATATTCCTACCTGAACCCGTTTTCATGCATGGTCAGTTATATGTTGCTTTCTCTCGAGTTTGAAGAGCATGTGATGTTACAGTTAAAGTTTTAAATACTTCATCACAAGGGAAATTAGTCAAGCACTCTGAAAGTGTTTTCACTCTTATTGTGGTGTACAGGGAGATATTAGAATAAGTTTCATCACTTTATCAGTCATTGTTTGCATCACTTGTTTTTATATCATGTTTTTGTTGTTTTCATATCATGTTTTTGTTGTGTGTTTTTTTAAAATATATTTTATTGATTTTTTACAGAGAGGAAGGGAGAGGGATAGAGAGTGAGAAACATCGATCAGCTGCCTCCTGCACACTCCCCACTGGGGATGTGCCCACAACCAAGGTACATGTCCTTGACTGGAATTGAACCTGGGACCCTTCAGTCCGCAGGCTGACGCTCTATCCACTGAGCCAAACTGGTCAGGGCTTTTTGTTGTTTTTATATCATGTTTTGTCGTTTTCATATCGTGCCTCTGTTGTTATATCCTTTTGTTACTGTTTATTTATTAATAAATTTATATATTATTTTTATATACATTTTACTAATTTCTTTTCATCTCTCACACTTATATTATAGAGAAAGGGCAAATAGCAATATTAAAATATCTCTGCTAATTAATTCCCTTTTTTAAAAAAATATATTTTATTGATTTTTTACAGAGAAGAAGGGAGAGAGATAGTTAGAAACATCGATGAGAGAGTAACATCGGTCAGCTGCCTCCTGCACATCCCCTACTGGGGATGTGCCCGCAACCAAGGTACATGCCTTTGACCGGAATCGAACCTGGGACCTTTCAGTCCGCAGGCTGACGCTCTATCCACTGAGCCAAACTGGTTTTGGCTCATTGATGTTTCTATCTCTCTACCCCCTCCCTTCCTCTCTCTCTAAAAGTTAATAAAAATATATTTAAAAATAAATAAATAGCTGTAACCGGTTTGGCTCAGTGGATAGAGCATCAGCCTGCGGACTAAAAGGTCCCAGGTTCGATTCCGGTCAAGGGCATGTACCTTGGTTGCGGGCACATCCCCAGTAGGAGGTGTGCAGGAGGCAGCTGATCGATGTTTCAATCTCTCTCCCTTCCTCTCTGTAAAAAAATCAATAAAATATATTAAAAAATATATATTTTAAAATAAATAAAAATTACTCATTTTTAAGTAACAGTAACCCATTACATGTTAACATCCAAATGCTAACACCATTGTCAGTCAGTGTAGCCTCTGGAAAATTCACTATATACGTCTGAGAGAATGAGTGAAAAAGACAAAAAATGTTTATGTAAAGAGTTTTAGCCAAACCGGTTTGGCTCAGTGGATAGAGCATCGGCCTGTGGACTGAAGGGTCCCAGGTTCAATTCCGGTCAAGGGCATGTACCTTGGTTGCCGGTGCATCCCCAGTAGGAGGTGTGCAGGAGGAGGCAGCTGGTCGATGTTTCTCTCTCATCGATGTTTCTAACTGTCTATCCCTCTCCCTTCCTCTCTGTAAAAAATCAATATATATTTTTTAAAAAAAGAGAGTTTTACCTCATAGGCCCCTTGCAAGGGGTCTCTGGGCCAAATTTTGAGAAACCTATGAAAATATAGGGTTCAGAGACATTGAAAATCTGTGCCCAAAGCAGAGCTGGAAGCTGAAAATTGATGTTTGACTTCCAGCCAGCTTGGCCTCCCCGTGATATTTCGTGTGTCTCCTCTTGACTGCAGATTTTCCCCGCCCTGATGCCTCATTTTTGTGTGCATTGCTGGAGTTAAGCCTCCAGGGATATAATCAACTTGCTCATCTTTCCCCAAACCTTCTTAGGTGTGGACATTGCAAGCAGTTTGCTCCAGAGTATGAAAAAATTGCCAGTACCTTGAAGGAGAACGACCCTCCCATTCCTGTCGCTAAGATTGATGCGACCTCAGAGTCAGCGCTGGCCAGCAGGTTTGATGTGAGCGGCTACCCCACCATCAAGATCCTCAAGAAGGGGCAGGCTGTCGACTACGAGGGTTCCAGGACCCAGGACGGTGAGTAGTACCTGAGTGGTACCAAGCCGGGGAGGAGATTTGAGTAATACAAAGGAAGACAAGCCCTAGCTGGTTTGACTCAGTGGATAGAGCATCAGCCTGTGAACTGAAGGGTCCCAGGTTCGATTCCAGTCAAGGGCGCATGCCTGGGTTGTGAGCTCAATCCCCAGTAGGGTGTGTGCAGGAGGCAGCCAATCAGTGATTCTCATCATTGATGTTTCTATCTCTACCTCTCTCTTCCTCTCTGAAATCAAGAAAAATATATTTTTTAAAAAAAAAAAAAAGGGAAGGAAGACAAGTTGGGAGGACTGAGTGACCCGTCAGAGCACTAGCTTCTGGGAGTGATCCTTTCTGGTATATTTGAGCTAACCAAGATCAGAATAAACTTGTCCTTGGGTGGGAGGGGTATCTTCCAATTTCAGACCATGAAACAAGATCTGGGGTACATGTGTTAAGAAATGACGTAAGATTAATTGAAAATTTTTTGTTTTTTTTAGTCCTCACCAAGGATATTTTTCCCATTGACTTTTTCAGAGAGTGGAAGGGAGGGATAGAGACAGAGAAACATCTATGTAAGAGAGACACATCAATTGGTTACCTCCCGCATGTGCCCTGACCAGGGGCAGGAATTGAGCCTGTAACCAAGGTACATGCCCTTGACCAAAATTGAACTGGGACACTATCCACTGAGCCAAACCAGCTAGGGCAGAACATTTTTTTAAAAATGAAATGATACAAAAGACAGAGTATGACAACAGGCAACACAACAATAGCCATCCTGTGTAAATGAATCAAAATTATAACTTTTTTTTATCAGAGCAGCAAAAAATATATTTTTGGTGTACTGCAGAATTTTAGTAATTAATTTTAGTGCCATGAGATGACAGAGGTTGAAAATCGCTGTCCTAGAGCAGTGGTTCTCACTGTTCATCTTGTATCAGAATCACCAAAACGGAGGTGCCGTCATTTAAGACAGATGCAGAGCCCCATCTTCAGAGTTCCCTGACTCAGTAAGTTTCAGGTCAGGCTTAATAATTGGCATTTCTTACGAGCAGCCAGGGGTTGCTGAGGCCTCAGGCCCAGACTGCACATTGGGAACCATGGTGTGGGGAGCCAGGCAGGTCTCTTAAACCAGGCCGGTGGATCCCTGCCTGCTCACATTAGGCACTAAGTGAATCTTATTACCTGAATGAACAAATACGATTGTGGTATCCTTTAGGAATCTTTTAATCGCTTAAAAAAAACACCCATCAGTAGCCCTTTGTCCTAGACAAGTGCCTTCCCTTTGTGGGACCTGGATTCCACATCGAGGATAGGAAGTCACTTGGACTGGGTCTCAAAGTTCCCTTCATAACAGGTGATGCCAGCGCAGCCTGAGCATTTGGGAGCCGCTGCTCTCCATTCTCCTCAATGTTTTATGATGCTGTAATGTGTTAGTGCTAGGCGGTACATGTTAAGGGGATGCCCCCAATGCTGTTGATCAGCATGTGTGATCAAGCACTGGGAGGTGACGTCTCAGCGTTCACTTGCAGTTAGTACTGTAGTCTAATTCATCAGGATAGATGATGATAGAGTCTCATTCGTCAGGCTGGCCTTGGGCTGTCGAGAAGTCTGCCTGTGCTCAGTCTTGTTGGGTTTCTTTCAGAAATTATTGCCAAGGTCAAAGAGATCTCCCAGCCCAACTGGACGCCTCCACCAGAAGTCACACTTGTGCTGACCAAAGATAACTTCGACGAAGTGGTGAACGATGCCGACATCATTCTGGTGGAGTTCTATGCCCCCTGGTAAGATAATGTTGCTCTCATGTTACTCAGAGATTCAGCAGGCCCGTCCTGTATTGGGCACCCTGCACTGGGCGGGGGGTGGCGGCGGGGGGGGCACCAGAGATGGCCTGGGTGCAGCATCCCCACCTTGCACAGAGGGCGACGTGGAGCTGCTAAGTGTTCCGGAACGGGGTGGCCTTTTACAGTCTTTTCCTGGGGGGTATGATGAGGCTGAACATAAGCCTAGGATATGGGGGAAGCCCACATGACCCACGTGAAAGGGCTCCCTGGGTTCCTCAAGGCTGGAGCACATGGCTGAGCACCTGGCCTAGGCTTAGGTTCGTCACCACACACCTACCCTGGCCAGGGAGCATCTCTGAGGAACACGTGTGAAAGCTCTTTGATAGCTTGTGGCTCTCTAGGCACTGAGAGCCGTGACACCCTTCACCTCGGGTAGGGGGCCTGGAATGCTGTTTATGGAAGTTCGCCAGCTGGGAGAGAGGAAAGAACAGAGATGAAGGTGGGGGTGGCATCTGGTGGCCTCGCTCTACCTACCGCAGGTTGTCATCCCTGCCTCGCTGTCTCCCTCCTGAGGGTTGAATCTGTCTTCGTCTCTGCTAATGGCTGTTTGTTCCAGAGTGAATCTTGGAAGATGACCCTCAGCCTTGCTGCACACTCGACATGTGTCCCCTTCTCATGCTAGAGCCTCAGGGTTCCCACAGCTTTCCTGCCTGGTGTCCCCTCCCCTCACCCACCTTTTTCGGCTCCTGTCCACTTCCTGTTCATCCCTCATGTCCCAGTTCAACTGTCACATCCTGTAAGAAGCCGTCCCTGACTTGTGTCCCTACCTGACCCACATCTCCCTTCTTAGGACATTGTCTTGGCCTTTCCCACATCTTACTCCATGTCATAGTTGCGCTCTGGTCTGTGCCTGTGCGTGTGCATGTGTTTATGTGTGTGCGTGTGTGTATGCCACGGGAGGAAGCCGTGTCGAGCTGGTTCTTGAGGGGCCTGGCTCAGCACCCTCGCCCGGAGACAGTTGGAGGTCTGCTGGATCGCACTGAGTTGCTCAGGAACGCAGGCTGGGTTTTGCACCTTGTGTAACTGGGAGGCTGTGTCCACACTGGAACAGGCCCCTGACTGAACTGACTTGCTCTGGCAGGTGTGGGCACTGCAAGAAGCTGGCCCCCGAGTACGAGAAGGCCGCCAAAGAGCTGAGCAAGCGCTCTCCCCCAATCCCTCTGGCAAAGGTTGACGCCACCGCAGAAACAGACCTGGCCAAGAGGTTTGGTGTCTCCGGCTATCCCACCCTGAAGATCTTCCGCAAGGGGAAGCCTTTTGAATACAATGGCCCAAGGGAGAAATACGGTAGGGGCCACTTCCTTCTCCAAGCTCAGTCGGGTGGGGAAGCTCCCTGGTGGATGTGGGCGGTGGGCAGAGTGCCCTGGAGCCCCAGCCCCTCCTCAGGCGGGTGCTCTGCTCCCAGGGATCGTGGACTACATGATTGAGCAGTCCGGGCCGCCCTCCAAGGAGATTTTGGCCCTGAAGCAGGTCCAAGAGTTCCTGAAGGATGGAGATGATGTCATCATCATTGGAGTCTTCAAGGCAGAGAGTGACCCGGCCTACCAGCTGTACCAGGATGCTGGTGAGTAGTGGTCCTCTGCGCTGGACAGACACCGGGGAGCCTGCTGCCTTTGCATAATAGCCCTGGGCGTCGATTTAGGGGATGGCTTGATGAATTGCAGAGCATTTATGGGAACAGGCTTAGCTGTCAGCTTTGGAGGTTAGTTCTCTGTTGCCTTAATTGTGCATAAACAGTGGGGCGGCGGGGGGCACAGTGAAGTTCATTGTCTTATCTCCCTTGCGTTCCAGGACCCCCTTCCCAAAGCCAGCCTCTCTGCAAGGGGAGGCTCTTCACCAGAAAGTGCGGAAATCAGACCTGGGTTTGAGTCCTGGCTCTGTCCATTGTTAGCACTTGACTGACCGCAGACAGTGACCTGACCAACCTGGTGTTCTGTCCACCATGGTGACCTTTTCTACTTCGAAGGTGGTTACGTCAGCTGCGATAATGTAGACGGAGTGCCTGGTGATGCTAATAAGCACCCATAAGTACTAGTCTTGCTAATGTGAGAAGTGAAATTGTTAGGACCAGCTGTCAGTAGTAGTGTTTTGTGGGGGTGGGCACAGTTGTCTGCCCAAGTCTGGCCCCTGCCTGGGGGCAGGTGTACTTGCCATCCAGGATGGCCCTTAGGTTGTGAATGAAAGTTGGTTTATTCAGGGACACTCAGGATCTCCTCCATCCCCATCACTTCCTTCTGAGTACCCTCTACCCTCTCATTGCACTCACACCAAAAATAGCTCGTTTTTCTACTTTAGAGTACTGATTGTCATCTTTTAAACGCACTGCTTGCAATGTGCTGACTTCTGTAACAGTCATGCACATGTCAGATGCAGATTAATGTAGTGCACCTTCCCATGGAGCTACATTCCGCTCATGCTCGTTGGTCTTCATTGATTAGGTCAGTGGTCAACAGAGGCAAATACCAACAGTACAACGATTGAAATTTCTTTTGAGAGCCAAATTTTTTAAACTTAAACTATATATGTAGGTACATTGTTATTAACTTAATTAGGGTACTCCTAAGGCTTAGGAAGAGCCACACTCAAGGGGCCAAAGAACCACATGTGGCTCACGAGCCGCAGTTTGCCGACCACGGGTAGGTAACCCTGTCATCCACGCGTAAGTAATCAAGAAGGAACTTGCACAGGGAACCCTAGACCCAAGTCACATTTGTGTGTGTGCACATGCTGCGGGGAGGAGTGTGGTGCGGTGTGGTGTCTGTGATCAGGCCTGGGGCTGTAGGCTGGGTGGGGGGTGGGCCAGGTGCTGCCCACACTGCCAGTTCAGGCACCACACTTCTAGTCAGACACGGGTGCCTCTCGGGCTCCATCTGGTTAGGCTGCAGGCAGAGGTGAGAGTCACTGGGCCTACTATGCTGGCCCATTCCTGTTCACTGGGCTGCATGGAAGGAGCGAGACAGCCCTAGGGATGCAGGGCGGTCTGTGGATAGTGGGAGAAGGGTCTGAATAAGGGGGGTGGCTAACCAAATTCTTGGGGCAATTTTGTCTCTTTGTCCTTGGCCGACTGTTAATATCTGGGGCACCTGGAGGCTTAGAACAGGGTGGGAGGCTAGCCTGCGAATGGCTTCTGGGTGGGTTGCCTCACTGATCCTCACAGCGATCTACGAGGTAGACTCCCGTTTCTACAGAGGATGGACTGAGCCTTGGGCAGGTGCATAATGAGCATGTCTGGCGTCACACCATTAGCAGGTTTTAGAATTGTGATTTGAATCTGGTTTTGTCTGCTTCTGAGAGCCATGGCATCTCCAGGCTGCCTCCCCCAAGTCATGTGATATGCTAGCTGCCTTAGAGGCGGGTGTAGGTGTCTCAGCCAGGACAGAGCAGAGAGACTGAGGTCTGGTCACCCCAGAATGAGGGCAGAGTTGACAAACAGGCCTCGCCTGGTTTGTGGTTTTATTGGAACACAGCTGCACTCACTTGTTCACACACTGTCTAGCTGTTTTCACACTTGAGCCCAGCATCGAGTGGTTGTGGCACAGGCGTTCACTGTCTGGTCCTTTCTGGAAAAAGTTGGCCAGCCCCTGTTCTTGAGTATCCAGACAGCAGGGTTTTATCTTGTGAGTTTGATGAGATTTAAACGCAATATATATAGTTGGGGAACCACATTTAGGACCCCAGCCCACCAACAGCCCCCCACACACACTGAGGAGAGATTAGGCCCCCGGGAGGTGCTGCGTGTGCCAGCTCACCATGTGCGCACAGCATTGTGCGACGCTCACCGTCACCTCCCGAGACTGCCTCTCCGTGACCAGTGTGCTTCCCAGCATTGGAGACGGCAGTCAACTGGACACGTGACAGATTAGCTCTAAGTTTTACTGTGAACATTCAGTTTGTTAAATTTTTTTTATAAATTCCAAGATACAGGTTTTAAGGTATTAGGCCTGTACCAAGTTTAAAAATCCAACCTTAAAGCTTGAGGTGCTGTCCACACAAGAACTCAGGTGGTCATTACACTATTTCCAGGCCATTTGCTTTGGTTGATGTGGGTTATGAGTTAAAATTTGATTGTTTAAGCAATTTAATGAATTGTGTATTTATCATTTGGTTCATTTTTCAGCTAACAACCTGAGAGAAGATTACAAATTCCACCACACTTTCAGCACTGAAATTGCAAAGTTCTTGAAAGTCTCCCCAGGGAAGTTGGTCATGATGCAGCCTGAGAAATTCCAGTCCAAATACGAGCCCAGGAGCAACATGATGGACATCCAGGTGGGTGAGGGCGCTCAGGCCTCGATGGCCCTCTGAAGTGCCAGCCCCTGGGCATGCGATCGGCATGAGGATCCTGGTGGTGCCATCGCAGGGGTTTTGAAGGCTGGAGATTTCCCTCCACCGAAGGCTCTGGCCCTGGAGCACAGCCAGTAGGAAGGTTCCTGGTCAGGAGTTACACGAGGGACCCAGGCAGCACTCACACACCCGGCACGTGAGGAGCCCTGGCCCCTGGCAGAGCACCACCTCTCACACCACTCAGACCTCCTGGCACCAGCCTCCCATAGGTGCCCGCCACTGAGGGTCTGGCCTGTGTCTGTCTTGCTCCAGGCGGGGACCCCAGGCACTGAGGGCTGCGGGGCGATGGCAGGCCTCTGTTCACTCTGTGGAACTGCGCGTGGCTCGTGGAGTTGGCCTTTCTTTGCACTGCTACCCCCACCCCCATCTTCCTGAAGGACGTGACATTCACCTCTAGAAGGGGAGGCGGTCCCAGCTCAGCGTACTGAGTGCTTCAGTGAGCAGGTCTTCAGGCCTGGAAGAGACCTTAGATCTTGAACCCAAAGCTTTTACTTTCCTAGAGAGAGACTGGATGCAGCCAAGTGAGCTGTCTTACCCAAGGTCCCACGCCAGTTAGAAGCAGCTGAGGGAGAATGCAGGTGTTCTTCCTGGGCCAGGCTGGGGCTGAGGGCTCCCCTGGGACCTGGAGGATGTGGTGTGGGACCTAGTCCCCTGGATGTGTCCTGCAGGGGGCAGCCATGCCCCTTCTGGTCTTTTTTACGAACTGGGAGCATAACCTTGGAGACAGCCCTGATTCTGACTCCCATTGCTGCTTCTGGAAGTCTCACGTCCAAAGAGGGGCCCTGATGGCCGTGGAGCAGTGACCTCGGGGAGTCGGGCACAGCCTGTGTGGTGTCCATGTTCCCAGGAAAGGAGTCTGTAGCTTTTGGCAGGTTCCTGAAGAGGCCCTTGACCTCAGAGGGGTTAAGAGCCTCACAGTCCAGTCTGGTATATGTAGCACTGCCACTTGACTTTTGTCTTTTGCCTGCTTTTTTCGATTTTAAATGGATTGGTATTATTCATATACCACCTTTGTTCCAAAAGTTACAGAAGGCTACTTTGTAAAAATTCACACAGTATAATGAGAAGGAGTGTTTTTAAAAAGTGGATTTAGAAATCAGGACAAAGGAAAGACAAGGGCAGGACAGATAAGGTGAAGCGAGGCGTAAAGCCAGCACCCGGAGCTGCTGAGAGAGGACAGCCTGTCTGTTTGCTCTGCAAGGAGTCCACATTGAGGCTCAACTCAGGGTGTGTGCTCAACTCCGCAAGTTCGCCTGCTGTCACTGCCGCTTTACTCTCTCTCTCTCTCTCTCTCTCTCTCTCTCTCTCTCTCTCTCTCTTTCTCTCTTTTTATCAAGGTGGTGGTGTTTTTTTAATATATTTTTATTGATTTCAGAGAGGAAGGAGAGGGAGAGAGAGATAGAAACATCAATGATGAGAGACAATCATTGATTGGCTGCCTCCTGCACGCCCCCTACTGGGGATCGAGTCGCAACCATGGGCATGTGCCCTTCACTGGAATTGAACCCCGGACCCTTCAGTCCACAAGCCGATGCGCTATCCACTGAGCCAAACCAGCTAGGGCTTTTTTTTTTTCCAATTGATTTTAGAGAAGGGGATGGAGAGAGAAACATTGAACTGAGAGAGAAACATCAATTGGTTGCCTCCCATACATAGCCCGACTGGGAACCAAATGCACAACCTAAGTGTGTTCCCTGACTGGGAATTGAACCTGTGAGCTTCTAGTGCATGGGATGATGCTCCAACCAACAGAGCCCCACTGGCCAGGGCACTGCCACTTTACTCTTGAGGTTGCCTTCTGGGTGACACCCCCTGCCACCCACCTCACTGCTTTTTTGGCACTTTCCTCCCACCCTCCTGGTACCCTAGGGCCAGAGCCTCGATGCCTTGTCCCCTGCTCCTTCCTGCTCTTCCTCTCACTTGGAAAGTTCTGCCCATCTTCAGGGCTGCACGGGGCCACCTCCCTGACTGTCCTGTCCAGGTGGGACTCAGGCTGTGGGGGAAGGTGTGGTGTTCATCCACCACTTCTAGCTGTACAACCTTCGGCAAGCAGCTTAACCTCACTGCCCCTCGGTATCTTCATCTATACCGTGAAGTGGCTGTGCCCACCCTCGGGGTGCCTGTGAGTCTGGTGTCTGAGTGCCTGGCTCTGATCCTCAGTCAGTGTGAGCCCCTGTGTCAGGACACGCTGCCTGTCCCTCAGGGCAGTCATTTCACCTCTCACAGCCTGGGCTCAGTGTCTCCAAGCGACCACCGCTGTGCCCAGCCGATCACAGGTTCTGTGTAAATGCCAGTGCCTCACACTGCTCCTTCTTACCTGGAAGTTACCTGGGTGCCGGTGTGAGCTGAGTCTCCACACTGCTCCATCTCTGGGCCAGCCACAGCTGTGGCTCCATGCTCTTGCCCGAGACCACGCTGTCCTTTGGAGTGGGCAGCACGGGGGTGATTTCTCCAGGCAGCCCACAAAGCTGTCATGGCCACTCACCATCTGGGTGCACTTGGGCCTCTCTGCACCTCCATGCTGTCGTCTGAAATGTCCTCATAGGGCAGACGTGAGGATCAGACGGGAAGACGGACCCTCTGCTCAGTTGGCTGTGGTAACAACTGTCCTCCGGAGGCGGGCCTTCCTCCAGCATTTCCTAATTGACAGCACAGTGAGCCCAGGCCCGGAGGACTGGGTGGGGGCCTCTGCAGTGGCCCCACAAGCTCTCTCAAGGTTCACTGGAGAAAGGGAATTACTGGGGTGTGCTTGAGTGAGCCCAGAGCATCTCACCTTCAGTGACCCCCTCTTCCCGTGCTCCGTCCCATCTGTATTCATTAACAGTGGCAGCAAAAGGTGGGAGTGTCAGGTGAGCCCCACTTTTGTCAGGCCGACCCTCACCTGTCCTCACTTTTTGCAGAGCTCCACAGAGGGCTCTGCCATCAAGGACTTCGTGCTGAAACACACCTTGCCCCTGGTGGGTCACCGCAAGCCCTCCAACGACGCCAAGCGGTACACGCGCCGCCCTCTGGTGGTCGTCTACTACAGCGTGGACTTCAGCTTTGACTACAGAGCGGGTGAGGGACCAGGCCCTGGTGGGTGGGAGTGTGTTTACTTTATGGCTTCAGGTCATTGTCCTTCTGTGCTCCAGGCAGGGGCTTATGCAGGCCTCCTGGGCTGGTGGAGCTTTCGACCAGGGTCCCTTGGTCACAGAGGTGGCATTTTCAGAAATGCTTTTCTCTCCGATGGAAGCCTAAGCCTTGTTAGAATCCAAGGGGCAGAATCTTCACCTTCATCTCTGAGGCTCACGGTCCTTCGTCCTGTTTCAGCCACTCAGTTTTGGCGGAGCAAGGTGCTGGAGGTGGCCCAGGACTTCCCGGAGTACACCTTTGCTGTGGCCGACGAGGACGACTTTGCCACGGAGGTGAAGGACCTGGGGCTCAGCGAGAGCGGGGAGGACGTCAATGCCGCCATCCTGGACGAGGGTGGGCGGAAGTTTGCCATGGAGCCCGATGAGTTTGACTCCGACACCCTCCGAGAGTTCGTCACAGCTTTCAAAAAAGGTGGGCTGCGTGTGGCCGGGCTTCCCCTGCGCGAGCCTGGGTGGCTGCGGGCGCACCTGGCGTCCAGGCTAGGGCACTCTTCAATCCCATCGCTTGTGCTGAGCCCACACCTCGTTTGTTCCCTGGGTGCCTCAGGGAGGATAGAGATGGAGATACACCTTTCTTTTTCTTTTCTTTCTTTCTTTCTTTTTTTTTTTGTAATAGGAAAAAGGGCAGGTATGTCTTGGAAATGTCAAGAAGTCTTACTTAATTAAAACAGGCTTTTGGTGTTTGTGGGAAGTTGTGTGTATGTGGGAATTTCTTGGAGGCATTACATGCATGTCTGTATTGGTCAGGTTGAGCACATGGCCCAGTCCCCAGCGCCAGCCTGTCATGGGCAGACCTCCCAGGCCCCTGTCTGCCGCTCCGGTCAGTGCTTTTCCCACACGGCTGTGCAGCCCCAGGCACCGGCTCTCCCTTTGTGACAGCCGCCCTGGACAGGACCCAGTGGCCCCAGAGCCCTGGGTGGGACCACCTCCCCCCTCTCTGGCCTTTGCAAGGGGGAAGTAGAAGATTTGAGGAGACCAGGAAACTGAAGGATGGGCCGTTGGAGGCAAGGCCCTACCCAGTCCAGGCAGAGCCGGGGCCTTTTCATCGCTCACGTCCCTCCCCTGCTTTCTTTCCTCGGCAGGAAAACTGAAGCCGGTTATCAAATCCCAACCTGTGCCCAAGAACAACAAGGGGCCCGTCAAGGTCGTGGTGGGCAAGACCTTCGACTCCATCGTGATGGACCCCAAGAAGGACGTCCTCATCGAGTTCTACGCACCCTGGTGCGGGCACTGCAAGCAGCTGGAGCCCGTGTACACCGCCCTGGGCAAGAAGTACAAGGGCCACAAGAACCTGGTCGTCGCCAAGATGGACGCCACCGCCAACGACATCACCAACGACCGATACAAGGTCGAGGGCTTCCCCACCATCTACTTCGCGCCCAGTGGGGACAAAAAGAACCCGATTAAGTTTGAGGATGGAAACAGAGACCTGGAGCACTTGAGCAAGTTCATAGACGAGCACGTCACAAAGCCCAGCAGGACCAGGGAGGACCTTTAAAGCTCGGAGGGCAGGGAGGCAGCAGGGACCAGACACACTGTGGCTTCCAGCGGCCGGAGCCCGAGCGAGCCGCCGCCCCGCTCAGCACAGGGGCAGTGTCTTGAGTTTTTTGCTGTTTTTTGTGTTTTTTTTTGTTTTTTTTTAACTTTTTATACTCGGATATTTCACCTCACGCTCTGAATACTGAATAGATATGAATGATTCAGTAGATTTGCCCAGATTTTTACAGAGGATACATCTATTTTTATCCTTATTTGGGGTTTGATATTTTTTTAACTTTCCACTTTCTTTAATATATTTCTTCAAAGCAGACAAGTTAAATCTCTTCTGTGTGAATGTTTTTTCTTTTTTTAATTTAAAATTTTAAAAACTTTTGCCAAATCATGTTGATTTTTGCCCTTAATTTTGTTGTCGTCTGAGGAATTACTAGTTGGAATGCTTTCATTTTTTGTTTCTTCTTGTTATGGTGCAAAGTGAGAGCCATCACCAAGCAACCTGCCAAGGACGATGACGCTTCAGCCTGACCTCTGAGCGCGCAGTCCCGACAAGCAGCGCCCAGCCTTGTTGCAGTGAAAAAGGGACTGGGTGTTGCTGAGCCTTCTCCCAGGACCACAGGACGAGGCGCTTTTCCCAAGCCCCCAGGCCCCTTGAGCCAGGAACTGAGGTGTCTCCTAGAGAGAGAGGCCAGCCACTCTTCAGAATGGACGTGGCTGGAGGAGCGGTGACCTGGGGCACAGGCGGGTACTTCAGGGGGATAGTAAGGATTGGGTAGGCTGTTATGATGGAATAAAAGGAATTTTGAAAATCAACCTGCATGACTATGTCAGGGGCACCAGCTCACCCAGAGCCTTGGTGGAGGTGAAGGTGGAGAGGCCAACCTGGGTGGGCTGGGGAGCCCTTTCCCACCTAACACCTGACATACGGCGAGGGGGGGTCATGGAGGCCCAGGGGCGGGGCTTTGGTGGCCTCAGCTCTAGGTCGTGTGGAGGTGAGCAGTGGCACATGCCATCAGGATGGAGGACGAGGATGGAGGACAAGGAACCTGCCGAGCACTGATGGGGCTGGGAAGAGGTGTAGGACCCGCTGGATGTCGGACCAGCCCTTCCAAAGGTGGTGGGGGGTCTGCGTGGGATGTGAGCCCCATTCAGAAGCTGTGCCCCAGGATGTTTCATCTCCCCTGCCCTGTCACCTGCTCCTGGTTTTGACTGCAGCAGAGGTGGTGAGGTGGAAGTTGCTTGAGCTGGTGGCAGCTCTCGGCAGTGACTGGCGTGTTCGTTGCAGGGTTGGGATGGGGGGCAGCCAGCAGGTCTCTTGGAAGGGGCAGCCTAGGTGGGCCTTCCAAGTGATCTGCTCTAAAGTTGAGTCTGGCTGAGACGGACGGGACTGTGGGAACTGGTGTGCGGTAAGTTCTCAGAATCTCCAGTGTGACAGGATGTTGCCTGTACCCTCCTTGGCATCCTCTTTCCTCTTCTATCAGGAGAATGAGCACCCCCACCCTGGGACTTTGTGCCAGAAACTCATAGGACAGTGGTTCTCAACCTTCTGGCCCTTTAAATACAGTTCCTCATGTGACCCAACCATAAAATTATTTTTGTTGCTACTTCATAACTAATGTTGCTACTGTTATGAATCGTCATGTAAATATCTGATATGCAGGATGGTCTTAGGTGACCCCTGTGAAAGGGTCGTTCGACCACCAAAGGGGTCGCGACCCACAGGTTGAGAACCGCTGTCATAGGAGGAAATGCGGGTGTGGTGCTCATGGCCTTTTCTTCAACTGAGAGGCTTATCCAGCACCAGCAGGAGAACAGTATCCCCTCTCCTTGGGGGCTCCAGTCTAGTTGGGGAAATGTCCACACCGTGTGCACGAAGCCGTGAGGGGGAGACTGACTCTAGGAGGGAAGCACAGCATGGCCTTGTGGGATTAAGGTGTCGGGAGAGCCCGTCTGAGGTGACGTTTGGGCTGAGGGCCATGGATGAGCAAGGCTTGAGCTCAGGAAAGTATAGGAGTGAGGCTCGCTTCTCAGTGGCCCAGGGACCTGTGACGTCGCACTCCCTGGATTTCTGTCTGAAATGCAGAGTCACAAGGTTGGGCCTCAGACTTGCTGAACCGAATCTGCATTTTAAGATCCCAAGAGATTTATTTTATGGGCACATTGGCAAAGAGCCTGGGGCAGAAATAAAAATATATCCTCTTCTGAAGTACAATCTGGAGACCAGGCTCTCTGGGAAAGTCTTCACTGAGTAAGCGATGCCTAAATTGACTGCAGAATGTAGGCCAACTGTGAACAAATCTCCCTGACTGGTTAGGGCCCAGGGAAGGGGATGGGCAAGTAAATCCGTTAGGTTGGGATTGCACAGTGGAGAAGGTATGTGCAGGGCCCAGAGGGGACTGTCACAGCCTAGATAGAGCAGCCCTTCAGGGGCTGATGCAGGAGCCAGAAGGAGGACGACGTGGACTTTTCCAAGTGGAGGCAAAGTAGAGGCAACAATCTGTAAGGTGTTTAAAAAACCCCAAGTAGAGGAAAGGATGGCAGTGAGGGTGGGAATTGAGGCTGGAAGAGGCAGGGCCAGAGGCGGGGGGTCTTTTTCCTCTAAGGCAGCGGTTCTCAACCTGTGGGTCGCGACCCCTTTGGCGGTCAAACAACCCTTTCACAGGGGTCACCTAAGACCATCGGAAAACACATATGTAATTACATATTGTTTTTGTGATTAATCACTACGCTTTAATTATGTTCAATTTGTAACAATGAAAATACATCCTGCATATCAGATATTTACATTACCATTCATAACTAGCAAAATTACGGTTATGAAGTAGCAACGAAAATAATGTTATGGTTGGGGGTCACCACAACATGAGGAACTGTATTAAAGGGTCGCGGCATTAGAAAGGTTGAGAACCACTGCTCTAAGGAGTCTGGCCTTATCCTGGAACTTGGTGGGGAAGTGATATCAGTGAGCTTTTAATCATGAAAGTGACAGTTGACTTATTGGCCACTTAGCAAAAGCCAGACCCTATGTGAGCAGTTTGCTGGTTTATCCCATTTAAGTGATCTGTGAGGTGGTTTCTAAGTGTGTTCCTGTTACAGTTGTGGGGGGCGGGGCCGGGGGGAGGGAGCCCCAGGTCTCATGTCTGCCAGGGAGCGCCCAGCAGCTGCAGAGACCACTGCCTTTCTGTTGGAAGGTGGGTGGGCTCTAGCAGGGTGAGCAGGGTCTCCAGGACTCCAGCTGATTGGAAGTTGAGGGTGGGTGAGTCGACCAAAGAAGACTGGTGTGGCATCCAGATTTCCGATTTGTTATTTAATTATGAAACGTTTCCATACACAAAACCAAAGGACATAACATAACCAACACCCACCTGAGACAGTTATCAAAATTTTGCTACATTTTCTTTATCTGTTCATCCCCCTTTTTCTTTAATGACACAGCCAAGACATTTCGTGTCACCCCTACATTTTCTTTTTTTTTTAGAGAGAGGAAGGGAGAGGGATAGAGAGAAGCATCAATGAGAGAGAATCATCAATTGGCTGCCTCCTGCACACCCCTTACTAGGGATCTAGCCCACAACCAAGGTACATGTCCCTGACCGAAATCGAACCCAGGGCCACACTCTGTCCACTGAGCCAAACCGGTTAGGGCACCCATACATTCTTGAACGCATTTTCCTACAGAGCTACGGTGCCTTATCACAGCTAACAATAAACAAGAATTCATCCAGTACCCAGGCTATAATTGGATTTCCCCAAAAACATCTTTTTACAATCGGTCTGTTTGAATCATCGGCAAACGGTGTCAGCACTTTGTCTCTTCAGTCTTGTTCTAGGGCAGTTCCTGTCCCCACAACTTGAACTCATTGCAGAAATGACGGGGTCAATTGGGTCGGTTCAGTTGTGTTTTGTATAAGTTTGAGGAATGTTCAATTGTCACTGTCTTACTGGTGTGTCTGAAGATATATTGACACCTGGAGAGATCTAAAGATAGATATGGTGCCAGATCTTAAAAACTGATCATAGATGCCATTGACCATGTAGCAGGGATCTGGCATATTTTGGTAAAGCCTCAGTCCAAGCTGACTCCACCATGTAACTTTGAGCAGGTTACTTAACTCCCCTGGGAGCTTGCTTTCCCATGTGTAAGGAAAGACACAGCCCCGTCACACAGGTATTTGTAAGGGTTCCGTGTGATGATGTGGGCACGGGCTTAGCTTTGTTCCTGGCATGTGGTCATCACAGGAAGAGGATGGGTATTGCTCCAGGTCACACGGAGGAGCTGAGTCCCAAGGTTGGAGTTACGGCTAAAGAAGCACAGCCTTCCCCCGAGAGGTAGCTTCTAGCCTCATAAGTGCTGAGTCAGGGACATGACTCCCAGGGTGTGACAGGAAATTGGTGTGCAGATCCTCAGACACCAACTCCAAGGTCTGCGGAGCATGAAATGCTAATTTTGAGGCCTTTTCCCTTTACATTGGGCCTCAGCTCTGCCTCTCCTGCCTGTTCTGTGCATTGTGCAGATACAAGGCAGACCCTAATGGAGGGTGTGTGTCTATAGAGTCCTGACCCCCAGTTCTGGTCTAAATCAGGTGCGGCAGGCGTGGAGCCTAGTGTCTGTTTCAGAAGCTCCCATATCTGACCACATGTCAGCCCTGGAATATAAGCAGGACACATATGATAACCCCCATCCTATCTAATAAAGAGGGAATATGCTAATTGACCCTCACATCATCGCAAAGATGGTGGCGCCCACAGCCAATAAGGAGGGAATAAGCTAATTGACTGCCCCGCCCTCAAAGATGGCGGCACCCAGTCCCCTCAGCCCCCCAGCCTCCCAGGGTTGGCCCTAGGCACAGGCAAGCCTTGGATGGTGGCTGCCCGGCCGCCCAAGGCTCAGGTAACCAGGGCCGGCTGAGGCTTGTGCTGTCAGCAGAGGTGTGATGGGGCGTCGCCTTCCCCTGATCACCGGGTCGCCTCCTGCCCCTGAGGGCTCCTGGACTGTGAGAGGGGTCAGGCAGGGCTGAGGGACCCCCCTCCAGTGCATGAATTTTCATGCACCAGGCCTCTAGTCATATAATAAAAGAAATGGAAGTTTGAGAGGCTAACAATTTCCCCAAAGCCACGTGGCCAGTAAATCAGGAAACCAGAAGTAGAAAGAACCAGTGTTTTCCATTGCTCCGGCCTTTCCCAGATGTGTTGGCAGAACACTTCTGAAGGAGGTTAATAAATGCTCCATTAAGGTCGAATTCTGTTTGTAATTTGGCTTGGGAAATACTGAACTTTAAAAAGTGCTTCTTTGCAAGAAGTTCTCAGAACCTGTAAGGCTTCAGTGGGCAGGGGCTCTGATGGGGCTTGACCTGGCTTCCTGGCTTCTTTGACCCCAAACCACACAGATCCAGGGGGCTCCTCGGCAACCCGCCCCCAGTGCCAAACCTTGCTAGCTCAAAGGTATTTTCTGAGAACACCTCTGCCCTTAGCTCCTTCCCCAGGCCCTGAGGAAGCACTGATGCCTTTCCCACCCGCCTATGATCCCTGACCAGCCCTGGGGTGGGGGATGTGGGCCAGGAAGTGCTCCAGGAGCCCAGGGACAAGCCTGATCCTGCAGCCCATCACAGTGCACATCAATAGCAAGTTACAGGGGTAACTTACCCCGTCTTCTGATGGGGCAAAGAGATTAAACTCTGAGAGGGTATGGTTACCTTAATTCCTTGATTGATATAATAAACTAGAGGTCCGATGCACGAAATTCGTGCAAAAGTAGGCCTTCCTTCCCCTGGCTGCTGGCACCAGCTTCTCTTGCAGCCCCGGCTTCGTCTGGAAGGACGAAAGGACCTCCAGAAGGATGTCTGGTTTAATTAGCATATTATGCTTTTATTATTATAGGTCAGAGGTTTTTAAAATACATTTGTGGGGCCCTAGCCACTCTGGCTCAGTGGATAGAGCGTCGACCTCTGGACTGAAGGGTCCCAGGTTCAATTCTGGTCAAGGGCACTTGCCTGGGTTGCAGGCTCAATCCCCAGTAGGAGGCTTGCAGGAGGCAGCCCATCAATGATTCTCTTCACTGATGTTTCTATCCCTCTCTCCCTCTCCCTCTCTGAAATCAATAAAAATATATTAAAAAATAAAATACATCTGTGGGACCAGTACTAAGGTAAAGAACCCTCCTTCTTAGAGTCTGCCTTGTTACTCACATGACAGTTGGCTGTGCCAAGGAGGGGGGGCTGGGAAAGCGAGAGCCATGGAGAGCCCCAGAGGGCTGTGCACATAGTAACAAAACACCATGTGGATGACCCAGTGGAGAGCTGGAGATCTTGGGTCCACCCAGTGTGAGGGCCTCCCCTGATGCAGGTCCCCCTTGACCACAACTCGGCCTGCCTGGAGCACAGTTCTCTAATCCAACATCTTCCCATCTTAGACTGTGGAGATACTGTGGCAGAGAGAGGACAAAGGACCCCTTGTTACAAAGACTGGGAAGGGGGCCTTTTAGAAAAGGGGCCCTCCCGTCTTCCTGGATTTTCTCATGAAAAGAAAGTGGGCTCAGCTCTGATTGGATTGAAAACTGATGCCTCAACCATGGGTGAGATGGGAGTCAAATCCTCTCTCTCCCCACCTGCTACAAAAGTGTCCTCAGAAATCATAGCTATTTGGGGGACTGGAGCCTTGAGAGACCTTCGGGGTCCAGGTTGAAAATGCCAGTGTTCAAGGAACCCAGTGGGCGAGTTAATGACACGGGGCTGGATGTGGGCAATGAGGAGTGATGGTGACCAGGGTGTACTTCGAGATTCTGCGTTCCACCTGAGAAGGGTACTTCTTGTCCATGGGAATCTGGTCCTGCTGTTGCTGTTCAGATTTTTCAAGAAAAGCCAGACATTGTGTGAAATCCCCCAATTAAAAAAAATTATCGATTGATTTCAGAGAGGGAAGGAGAGAAAGAGAAACACCAATTTGTTCACATATTTATGCATTCATCGGCCAGTTCTTGTATATGTCCTGACCGGGGATTGAACCTACAACCTTGGTGTATAACCACCTCAGCTACCTGGCCAGGGCTGAAATCCCCCAATTTTTAAATGCCAGATCTAGTTCAAATCGTTTTATCTATTATGTAGGTCACAGAAAAGACATCTGAGGGCAGATACAGTTAGAAATTATAGACCTAGCCCTGGCCAGTTTGGCTCAGTGGATAGAGTGTCGAGGTGGGACTTACAGGGTTATGGGTTTTCCAGTCAAGGGCATATACCTCATTTGCAGGCTCAATCTGCACCCTGAGCAACCAGTCTCTCTCTCTCTCTCTCTCTCTCTCTCTCTCTCTCTCTCTCTCTCTCTCTCTCTCTCTCACACACACACACACACACACACACACACACACACACACACAGCTCTCCTTGCTGTTCTTTGCATCAGAGGCAATCTTCAGGTCTTTCTGAGCTTTGCTTCTCTGACGCTTTTACAGAAATATGTTCCTCATGCTGGTGGCTTCTGGTTTTCATCAGATAGGTTTTATTTATGTTTAAGTTGTATTGATTTTTAGACAGAGAGGAAGGGGAGGGAGAGAAACAAGATGCCAGAGCAAAACTTCCATCGGCTACCACTGGGGATCGAATGCACAACCAGCACATATGCTCTGACAGGGAATCCAACCAGAGACCTTCCGGAGAATCAAGAAGTCCTTCGGAGTCCAGGACGACACCCGCCCGACAAACCAGGCGGGTCACGGCTCATCAGTGAGGTTTTAACGAGGAGGCGGGTGATCTTGGCCGTGGGCGGTGCCTCTGCCCTCCCGCAGGGGACAGACTGCGGAGGTGGGGAGCGGCTGCTTCCAGGCTGGAGCGCTGCGCAGGTTTACGGATGTGGGGCGCAGAAGGCTTCATCTGCTCCAGCTTAGAGTTTTCTCCAGATTTTACCGAGCTGTCCCGAGAGGGACACACGTGGTAAATAGACAAAGGTGGTCAGCGCTGATTGGGCAGCTCTCCGGGGTCCCTGAGCCTCTGAGCCACTCCCGACTAACAGGACGAGAAAAAAAGGAAGCCCTAGTGGCGAGATGCTAATTTGTATGTCTCTTCCCAGGATGCCCAGCAGTGCTTCTGATTCTTGTTAAAGACAAATGTTTTAACACTATCTATTGGTAAGTAGATGCTCTTGGGAGATTCTTAGAGAAAACAGATAATGGATACTCTGAATGTAATTATTTACTAAAACTAAACCTATCACTGTAATTGAAAGGTGAACAAATTCTAGGGCTTTAAATAGCTCAAGCAGCGGAAGGTAGCTTGCACTGGTCCGAATGTAGTGAGTTATCACAAACAACTGTACACAGTCTGTTACAGCTTGAAAGCCTCCTTCTATTTGCCTCCCTCCTCACTACTGCATTTGACTAGTCTCTTTTGCAGAGTAGCCCCTCTCCCCATGTGAAATACAACACTGCTCCCTCTTTCTTTATCTTACTTAAAATGTTTTTATATCAACAAAACAAAAAGGGAGTCCACTGTATGGGAGAACATATTTGGCAATGATACATCTGATAAAGTGTTAATATCCAAAATATATAAGGAATTCATACAACTTAACAAAAGGAAGACAATCCAATTAAAAAATGGACAAAGGACCTAAATAGACACTTCTCCAAAGTGCACATACAGATAGCCAAGAAACATGAAAACATACTCAAAGTCACTGATCACCAGAGAGATGCAAATTAAAATGACAATGAGGTATCACCTCACACCTGTCTGAATGGCTATCATAAATCAACAAATGACAAGTGCTGGTGAGATTGTGGAGAAAAGAGAACCCTAGTTCACTGCTGGTGGGAATGCAGACTGGTGCAACCACTATGGAAAACAGTATGGAATTTCCTCAAAAATTAAATATGGAATTGCCATTTGACCCAGTGATCCCATTTCTAGGAATATATCCTAAGAAACCCGAAACACCAATCAAAAAGAATGTATGCACCCCAATGTTCATAGCAGCACATTTTACACTAGCAAAGATTTTGAAACAGCCCAAGTGGCCATTAGTAGATGAGTGGACAAAAAAAATCTCAGTACATTTATACCATGGAATACTATGCAGCAGTAAAAAGAAGAATCTCTTACCCTTTGAGACAGCATGGAGAGATCTGGAGAGTATCAGGCTAAGTGAAATAAGTCAGTTAAAGAAAGACAGGTATCACATGTTCTCACTCATATGTGGAATCTAATTAACAAAATATCCCCTCCCATCAACCCAGGCATTTGCCCTGACTGGGAATTGAACCCTCAACTTTTCCGTGTTCCCAACGACGCTCCAACTGAGCCACTGGGCCAGGATGAAAGACTAATATTTGATGATACAACACTTGGACAAAATTAAGAGAAATTTCAAAGTTGGCAATCCTGTTAAAATTTGAAGATAGAGAAGTGGACATTCTCAAAGAGAAAACATTTTGCAGGAGGGAAAACCAAGTCCAAGAGTCTGAAACTAGAGGAGAAGGCGGAGAAGGGCAGAGTATATCTTGGGATGCCCAGATCAGGCCTCCAAGCCACTTTCTCCTCCTGGTTCTGCATTTAACTTTCTGTGTAACCTTAAGAAAGCCATTCACAATGGACATGGGACGCTGGGGGGTGGAGGAGGCCAGGGGATAGTCAAGGGCGGGGGAAAAAAAAAAGACACATATGTAATACCCTTTGTAATACTTTAAGCAATAAAATAATAATAATAATAATAATAATAATAATAATAATAATAAAAAGAAAGCCATTCAGCGCCCTCCTCACTTGAAACTGAGGTCAGAACAATGATCCTCTTTCCTGGTTTGTTAGATGGAAGCACAGTCCCCTAACAGCATCAGAACCGAGGAGTAGTGCTGTGGGTCGGATGCCACAAACATGTATATATCTAATAAAGGAAACGATTTGGGTTGTCCTTACAGGAGCAGGCAATGCAAGGCACCCTGAGATCATTGGATTTCCCTAGCACTTTCATGAGTATCATCTTATTTCATCTGGCATCAACCTGACCCAGAGGTATGGCGGTATTAGGACCACCACCCAAGGCTTAGAGAGACCAAGGGCTCCCTGTGGGTGTACTCAATCTAGATCTCGCCCCCTTCCGGTACACCTCACTGTTTCCTCGGTAAAGGGCATACCCTGATACAGCGAACCACCTTAGTTACAGTGGATTGTTTAAGCCAATTAATGATGCCATAATCACACACCAGCAACAGCACTCCCCGGGGAGTGACCATGGTACTGTGAGAGAATAACAGTCCAGTTGCACAGCCAGTGTTCTGGATTTGCCAAAGAAAGCCCTTATGTTTGTGTTGTATTTCATAAGGTGCAAAGTATTTTTGTATTATTCATTTAACTTAATATTTTTTACAACCCAATTAGGTTGGTATGGAAAACTCATTTTACAATGAAAAGACCGAGCTTCTGAGAGATCAAATGGGCAGCTCAAGGCCAGCCAGAGATCATTCCTTGCAAGGCCAGAATAATCTTCCTTCTTTAAGAGTTCTCCCTGCTACTCCATAATGAAAAATCCACAATGAAAGAGTGCAACAAATAAAACGAATTGCTGTGGTGTCCCAGGCAGTAGAAACATTGCCAAAAAAAGGAAGGAAGGAAAGAAGGAAGAAAAAAAGGAAGCATAGATAATAAAATGTGTGGGGGGTGGGATAGGTGTTATTTTCTAAGAGTTGTGTGACTAAGATAGGGTTGCCAGATAAAATACAAGATGCTTAGTCAGATTTGAATTTCAGATAAGTCATTTTTAGTATGAGTATATCCCAAATATTGCATGGTATGTCCTGCAATCATTGCATACTCCATAATTTGAAGCCAAAAGAATCTTGGTTTGCAAAAGCCTGCATTTGAGAAGAGAATGGAATTTTTTTTAACCCCAAATCTTTACGTTTTACTAGAAAAGCAAAGCTTGGTGGACCCATGACGTAAGCCAATACCATGAGCCTCCTATTCCTGCTATTCACGCCTGACATTGTGGATAGGAAGGTGCATGAGACATGGTTCATTTCCTAGGTCACTTTAAACCTCCTCTCAAAGAGCATTCCAGGGACAAGGGGACCTCCCTTTTCAGCATGGTTCACGCAGTCATGAAAGCTCGATCTGCTGCTGTCCACTGGTCTTCGCTGACAGAAAGTCACGCACAATGCATTACCATCAGGCAGGAACTAGGAAAAAAAATTTTCTTTATGCCTTTACGCAGCAAAAGGCTAGTCAAGTGAAGCAGTGGGAGTGCAGAAGGAACAAAGAAATCTGTAACTGGCTGTGATCAATTAATTGTAGGCGCCACTACACTCGGACCAGCCGAAGGTTTACGTCACAATGTTGCTTATATAAAGCTCCAAGGATTCATTCTTTTTACGCTTATGGTGATTATTTATAGCAGGTTATTTTTCAATGTATGAACCTACATATCATATATAAACCATATATTTTTCCATTAAAGCGTTAAATATAGGAATTTTCTCAAGAAAACAGCCTTTTCCTCTCTAGTGGAGGTAAAGGAGCACCAGGCAGCCCTCCTGGAGCATTGTGGGAGATTGGCATGCAAAACAATCCCCGGTCACATCCACTAGTGAGATGCTAGAATCAACAAGGTGGGTCCCGGCCGTTCTCAGAGTGCGATGAAGCCACACGATTAGCGGTAAATCTCAGAAGGGCAGGGCGTTTTCTTGGGAAGGTTGTAGGCAGAGCCGCCTCTGGAGGAAGATGGGGGCCCCCCATCTAAACAGAAAGGGAGGCAAGTGAATTTTGCCCACGGAGGCTAAAATAAGAACTACATGATTAGCAGTAAGATTTAAAAGTTGAGCCCATGGAAAGAAGGCGCCCAGCAACCGCAGGCAGAAGTACCGCGACCAGGAACTTGCCTGGTTTTCCCCCGAAGAGCGGCCCCCAACACCAGAGAGGCGCCTCTCTTTCTTTTTCATTTTTAAATTTGTCTTTCTTGGTGAAAGTATTACAGATGCCCCTCCCCCCACCCCTTCTCCGCGCCCCCGCCCGCCAGAGAGGCACCGTTCTGAGCGCACGTGCCTTTCCTTTCCCTGGAGGTTAGCCCAGGGCGGGGCGGACGCTTTGGACCCAGAACAGTGACCAGTGACGGATGGGCAGTCAGCACGGCTTCCGGGCCTTTTTCTTTTCAGGGTCAGTAGCAGGTACCAACTACTTGACTCCCGCAGAGCGGGTCATTTTGAACTCTCTTCCGTAGGACAAAATTATTTTCAGTAATATGCATGTAATAATCAGTAATAATCACTGCTTCCTTCATTCGTCCTTTAGTTTTAAAACAAACAATTAACAAGTTAAAAGGGAATAAATTTCTATTTGAAAATATTTTTATATATAACATTTTATATATATATATACATATATATTTTAGAGAGAGTGGGAGGGGGGGAGAGAGAGACATGGATTGCTTAACTCAAGGACCTGGAGCGGGTGGGGACGGAACCTGCAACCTAGGTGCGTGCCTTTGCCCAGGAATTGAACCCCTACCCTTCCATGCGTGGGCTGATGCTCTAACCACTGAACCATGCAGGCCAGGCCTATGGTGTTTTTTAATTTTTTTAAATTTATTTTTAAAATATATTTTATTGATTTTTTTACAGAGAGGAAGTGAGAGGGATAGAGAGTTAGAAACATCAATGAGAGAGAAACATCGATCAGCTGCCTCCTGCACACACCCCACTGGGGATGTGCCTGCAACCAAGGTACATGCCCTTGACCGGAATCAAACCTGGGACCCTTCAGTCCGGCCGAGCTCTATCCACTGAGCCAAACCGGTTAGGGCTATGGTGTTTTTTTAATTGATTCTAGAGAGAGGAAGGGGGAGAGAGAGATACATCGATTGTCTCCCACACTGCCCAGCCAGGAATCCAAACCGCCACTTGGGTGTGTGCCCTGACACGGAATCAAACCCACCACCCCTTTGTGTACAGGAGGGTGCTCCAACCATTGAACCACACCCCCAGGGACTATGGTGTTGTTTTTGTTTTGTTTTCTTAATAGACTTGATTTGTAGGACAGTTTTAAGTTCAAGGAAAAATTGTAAGAGCACAATATGGAGATTTCCAAGGTACCTACCCCCTGCAGCCTTGCTCACTGTCAGCATCCTGAACTGGAGAGGTACATTTGTTATAATCCACAAATGAAACATCACTTATCTCCCAAAGTCCCTAGTTTACGCTGGCGTTTGCTATTGGTGTTCATTCTATGGGTTTGGACAAAAGTATGATGACATGTATCCACTATTAGAGTTTCATATACTAGTAGAGTGGTTTCACTGCCCTAAAAATCTTCTTTGCTCTACCTGCTCATCCCGCCCTCCCACCTAACTCATAGCAACCACTAATCCTTTCTATCTCCATCATATTGTCTTTTCCAATATATGACTACTGTCATAGACTGTAGTTGGAATCATACAGAATATCTTTCATGTTGGCCTTTTCCACTTAGTAATATGTCTTTAAGTTTCTTCCATGGCTTTTCATGGCTTAATAGCTCATTTCTTTTTAGCACTGAGCAAGTACTATGCCATTGTCTGAATGGAGCACAGTTTATCCATTTACCTGCTGAGGACCATTTCCCAAGTTTGGGTAATTATGAATAAAGCTGCTGTAAGGAGCCATATGCAGGTTTCTGTGTGGACATAGTTTTTCACTCCTTTGGGTAAATACCAAGGAGCATGGTGATGTTGGATCATAGGGTAAGAATGCTAGTATGTTCAGTTTGGTAAAAAACTGCCAAGCTGTCTTCCAAAGTGGCTGTACCATGTTGCATTCCCACCAGCAACGAATAAGGGTTCCTGTTGCTCCACATCCTCCTCAGCATTCGGTGTTGTCAGTGTTTTGGATTTAGATGAAGGTGCTCTGAGCTGCTTCTGATTAGAGTGGGGTCAGGAGAGGAGCCTTATTAACACCCATCTGGTCCCTCCAGCCCTGGGCCAGGGGCAACAACGCTGTCTTCAGCACTGTCACTGCATTCTGTCCTTCTTTCCTCCCACCCCTTGAATCCCGTCATTTACCGCCACCTTGTAGCTTGCAGAGGAGCCTTAGACCATTCATCAGGAATAACCGGACTCTACCAAGGCCTGGAAAACTCTGTATATTAAAGTCAGTGAATTTTTTGAAATGTTTATTCACTCACTTGTTAATTTAGTCTAAAAACACTTCTTGAGTACCTATGGAGTCTGGGTTTGGGTGCTAGGCATGGGGATGCATAGATGAAAGAATTTGGGAAACACTTGCTCTGTAGTTGGGGGGGAGGGGTCAGAAAACAAGGTGGATGATGAGAATATGAGGCATTAGGTAGCAGGATAAAGTCAGCCCAGAGACTCTGCCCAGATGGGGTAGGGTGTTTTTGCTAAAGACAGTGACTAGGATCTCAGAGATGGGGATCAGAGAGGTAAGCCCTAGAAGCATGCATCTCTACAAGGGATCAATTTCCATTCTGGCCCCTGGAGAGCAAGACATTTGATATCCAGATCAATGCAATTATTGGTCCTCAAGGGAGCACACAGAGAAGCAATGCAGGTCCCTGAGGTGTGCACACTGTTCTTGCTGTGCTGGTGTCTGGAACACTCATCCTACACACGCTCACACACACATGCATACACACATGCACACACATATACACATGCACATATGGGGGAACAGAGGTCACAATCTAGGCAACTGAGAAAACACTATTCAGATATAAGAGGCAAAGGGGTTTGGGGAGCAATGGGCAGACAGCCTTAGGAACCCAAGTATTTGTTCTAATTCTTCATTTCCTTTAACCAGGTCTATCAGTTGAAATCATGATGAAATTTGGACTAGAGGTGATCTAAAGTGGTATTTATAGGATTCAGACTCTTTCCACTGTAGAAAAATGAAAAAGAAACATATATGTATTATTTCCTCCATAATTAGGGGCTTTTGAGAGTGATATCACCCTTGTTATTGTCTTTGCTTTGCTCTGATGGATGGCCAGCCTCATTCTTCAGGGAAGAAAGATGATTCTGGCTTTGTTATTATTTTTATTATCATTACTATTTTAAACTGAAGCAAATATAATAGAACAGAGTTGAGGAAAGACTTGTGGATTTTTCCCTTGTGGCCCCACACTTTAGCTCTCAACCCTAAACTCCTCTAAACAAAGTGGTTAGGCCTGAGATGCTGGGAGATGCTTACAGAGATGGACAGCTGACAAGTACTGGCAGCTCGACAGTAGATAACCGTGACCACAAGGAGACCCTTGACCCACAAAAGAGACAGTCAGCGAGATGATACCTGGTCCTCTGAAAACTGCTCCTCCCTTCTGAGCAGAGAGTCACCCTGGACAGCCCGCCCCTTTCCCAGGTTATCACCTCAAGGCTTCACCAGTGACAGTGACCCTGTCCCGGCCCCAGCTCAGGGGCCAGTACTGAGGGGAGGTATGCTCCAGTCCCCGAAGCCACAGGAAACTGGCATTTAGGCTGAGTGCAGATGAAAGGATAAGCTCTATCTGCAAAAGCCCATTTCTGGTAACACAAATAAACAACATGGAAAGATCATGTAGTTGCTATTAAACTTAGACAAAGAATGGTTTTGTTCTTAGTTGTTATAAGTGCATTCCTTGAAGAGCGTTTCCCCCCCAAAGTAAATATTTTGCTTTGTATTTTAATTGAATACAAAATCAAATGGTAAAAGCCAGTCAAGTTTAGCAGTGGGGGGTTAGCGAAACTAACTTACGGCTAACTTACTAACTTAAGGTAAGTTAGTGATAAGCTAGCAATACTAACTTTAAACAAGTTCTGATAACCCACTGCCATCGGACCAGCCAAGAGGTATGCTTTCACTTTCAATATATAAATCTCTTAAGTAGCTACTCTAAATAACTTAGGATGAGTTGTTTTAATAATTTTCAAAAATGATTTAATGTTATATGGACCCTACAATATAATGCTACAGAAAGCAATACATGTCCGATGATTTTCCTTGGATTTTAAACAGGTTAACACAAGCTGATATTCAAAATGAATGTAGTTGCATGATGGGAAAATAGAAGCAGATTACCAAATGGAAGCATCTCATCACCCACCAATGAGGTGAGTCACTCAGGGAGGATCACAGAAAAAAAAATGAACGTGCTTGGGTCAAAGGTTTAGCAATAAAACTATGAGATATTTCATGTCAACAAAATGAGCTTTGGTTTCTCTTTTTTAATCGTCGCCCTATGATTTGTAAAATGCCTTCCTGATTCAAAGCAGCAGATGGCAGTAATTCACAGAAGATTCGCTTTCCATCCACTTTGTACTTAGAGTTATGGCTAGAGAGCTTCTCAGCCAAGTATACATCTAGTGTTCATTCATACTTGTTATTTTCTAGGCTTTTTCCTCCAGTAATTCCTAATAGTTATAATCAGTCAAAGAGTGATGTCAAATTTAATTCAGTCATGTCCTTCACCTTTAAGAAAGACTGCTGCTGCTTTGTAGAGGTTGTCACCAAGTGCTGAAAAGAGTCTCTCACCAATGGCTTTGTTACTGGCGGTACAGCCCACTCCGTGAGTCGCCATAAGCACCCTCACCAAGTTCCAGGTAAGAAACCCCACACTAACCAGAAGAAAAGGAATGAGAAGGATTAGAACATGATCAATAAATAATTATGACCTTCGCCTGTCAAATCGTTATTTTCCCGTTTTAAAACCTTTGTATTTTAAAATAGTAAACGTTAAAGTGAATTGAAGTTTATAAGGACAGAAGGAAGCGTATACTCGATTCATTTATTTAAAGAAAATATTGTGTAAATAACCATTCAAGTGAGACTTGGATTTCGCAAAACCCACGGGGTGAGTTTCAAATGGCCGAGGCTGAGACTCTCTGTGACTGCAAATAGGAGTCATAGGCGGGGAGACCAAGGTCCTGACCCTGCACCAGGAGAGCGCTGTGAGCCGGGCAGGAGGGCGGAGGAGGTGGAGGGCGGGCGTCCTCACTGCCCGGCTTTACAGCTGGGTTTGGTCTTCCTGGACAACAGCCCTTCTTTAGGAAGACGGCCATTGGGTCCGAGGGGTCCTAGGGGTGAAAATGTCTCACGTGCTAACCTGTGCTGTTCTTCAGAACATGCTGGAAACCACCCATCCCCTAATTTCTCTGGGCTCTGTCTCCCAGTCTCTCTGCAGGCTGTCCCCACTCTTGCCCATGGCCTGTGCATTCCAGACCCAAGCATGGTTAGGGCTCCCCGCCGCCGTGACGATGGCATAGGCCTAATGGCAGGGCAGGGAAGGAGGCAATCATATGGGAATAAGAGTAAAGGAAACTGAAATTCATAGGTGTAACGTATTGGGCAACTGCCTGTTTTTATCTAGATCAGTGGTTCTCAACCTTGGCTGCACATTAGAATCACCTGGGAATCTTTTTAGAATCCTGATTTCTGGGCCTCATCCTCCGGAAATTCTGTTTCTTTGTTACTAATGTTGTGGCCCCACCCCATAACAGAGAAACAAAATTTCCGGAGGATGAGGCCCAGAAATCAGGATTCTAAAAAGATTCCCAGGTGATTCTAATGTGCAGCCAAGGTTGAGAACCACTGATTTAGAGTCTAAACTTTGACGCTTCTCTCTCAATCGGATCCACCTGGAACGTTCCTCGCAGCTGTGGTGCCGGGGCCCAGGCGGCAGGGGCGTGAGGAGCCCGGAGCCATGAGCCGCAGGGAACGAGCGGCCTCTGGGTCCCGGGAAGGCGCTCGGCTCTGCAGAATCTTCGGCGGCAGGGGAGGCAGCCGCACAGCCCGGCCTGGAGCAGAGCGCTGTCTGTGCCCCGGTTTGCACGGTTGACCCTGGCGGGAGCTTTTCTGCGTTTTAAAATGGTATTTCCTTCTCCTCTGGACTGGTGGCTTTGTTTCTGCCTGTTTCCTGAACGCACCCCTCTGTGGCTGTGGGGCGGGGTGGGCAGGGCGCTGGGCTGGGATGGGAAGGGCACTGGGCTGGGGTGGGCAGGGCGCTGGGCTGGGGTGGGCCGGGGTGGGCTGGGGTGGGCAGGGCGCTGGGCTGGGGTGGGCCGGGGTGGGCTGGGGTGGGAAGGGCGCTGGGCTGGGGTGGGAAGGGCGCTGGGCTGCGGTGGGCAGGGCGCTGGGCTGGGGTGGGCCGGGGTGGGCAGGGCGCTGGGCCGGGGTGGGCCGGGGTGGGCAGGGCGCTGGGCCGGGGTGGGCCGGGGTGGGCCGGGGTGGGAAGGGCGCTGGGCCGGGGTGGGCCGGGGTGGGCCGGGGTGGGCAGGGCGCTGGGCCAGGGTGGGAAGGGCGCTGGGCTGGGGTGGGAAGGGCGCTGGGCTGGGGTGGGCTGGGGTGGGCCGGGGTGGGAAGGGCGCTGGGCCAGGGTGGGAAGGGCGCTGGGCCGGGGTGGGAAGGGCGCTGGGCTGGGGTGGGCAGGGCGCTAGGCTGGGGTGGGCAGGGCGCTAGGCTGGGGTGGGCCGGGGTGGGCTGGGGTGGGCCGGGGTGGGCTGGGGTGGGAAGGGCGCTGGGCCGGGGTGGGCCGGGGTGGGCCGGGGTGGGCCGGGGTGGGCAGGGCGCTGGGCTGGGGTGGGCAGGGCGCTGGGCTGGGGTGGGCAGGGCGCTAGGCTGGGGTGGGCCGGGGTGGGCTGGGGTGGGAAGGGCGCTGGGCCGGGGTGGGCCGGGGTGGGCCGGGGTGGGCCGGGGTGGGAAGGGCGCTGGGCTGGGGTGGGCCGGGGTGGGCTGGGGTGGGAAGGGCGCTGGGCCGGGGTGGGAAGGGCGCTGGGCTGGGGTGGGCCGGGGTGGGCTGGGGTGGGAAGGGCGCTGGGCTGGGGTGGGCCGGGGTGGGCTGGGGTGGGAAGGGCGCTGGGCCGGGGTGGGAAGGGCGCTGGGCTGGTGTGGGCCGGGGTGGGCTGGGGTGGGAAGGGCGCTGGGCCGGGGTGGGAAGGGCGCTGGGCTGGGGTGGGCCGGGGTGGGCTGGGGTGGGAAGGGCGCTGGGCCGGGGTGGGAAGGGCGCTGGGCTGGGGTGGGCCGGGGTGGGCTGGGGTGGGAAGGGCGCTGGGCTGGGGTGGGCTGGGGTGGGCTGGGGTGGGAAGGGCGCTGGGCTGCGGTGGGCAGGGCGCTGGGCTGGGGTGGGCCGGGGTGGGCTGGGGTGGGAAGGGCGCTGGGCTGGGGTGGGCCGGGGTGGGCTGGGGTGGGCAGGGCGCTGGGCCGGGGTGGGCTGGGGTGGGAAGGGCGCTGGGCTGGCTTCGGGCCCCTGTGGGTCACCATCTCCCAGTCCTCGCCGTGTGCCAGCATCTCGTCTCCCTGGGCCTCGCTCTCCTCCCTTGTACAAGGGGAATGAGAACAATTTCGGGCCCAAAAGATTGGAAGCGGGACCGTGTGAGGGCCCTGCCGGGGACCTGGTTAGCGCCATTGCGGTTCCTGCGCTCCTGCCTTGCTGTGGCCTCCATTCTTCCTCATCTTTCTCCCTCAGGCTGCAAAGCCAGCTCAGAAACGGCCTTGTCCGGGCTGTCGGTGAGCCTGCGTCACTAGGTGTCTCCGTGGGAGTTTTCTTGGCTTTGTTTCCTCGCACCTACACGGACTCTGCGCTCCTGCGACAACCGTTCCCGCGCCCGTCCGTGTTCCTCAGGGCACGCACGAGGCAGGGGCCTCGGGTCTGGATGGTGGAGCCGTGAGTCCCTTAGGCCCGGCCCCGGCCCAGAGTGGGTGGAGGAAAACGGAGTTGGTGGATGAGACACCGAGACTGGCCAGGGCCGATGAACTGACGTAAGAATGAGCTTGAGAAACGAGGAACAGGTCATGCATGGGGAGGCAGGCACAGGGAAGCAGCCATACCTGTGTCTGGGCTCTCAGAGAGAGGTACACGTTCCTTTGCTGCCCCTAAAATCAGCACAGAGTCAGATAATATTGCTTCTGCCTTAGCCGGGATTCAGTGGTTACAGCGTCGCCCCTGCCCCTCCGGGCACCCAAAGGTTATGGGCTCGATTTCTGGTTAAGGGCATGTACCTGGGTTGCCGGTGCCATCACTGGCCCTGGTCCGGGCACTGTGGGAGGCAACCAGTCGATTTCTCATTGATATTTCTATCTCTCTCTCGTGGCTTCTCTCTGAAATCAATAAAAACATCTTTAAAAAAAAAAAAAGAATGAGAAACTTTAAAAAAAATAAAAATCAATGGAAAAAATATCCTTGGGTGAGGCTTAACAACAACAAATAATAATAATACTACTACTAATAATAATACTTCTACCAAAACAATGTTCATCTATGCAATATAGCAAATATCATGTCTGAAAAAAGAGCATAAGGAGGAGGTGATAATCATTATCATTTTAGTAGTTAAATAGCATTAATTGAGCTCTTGCTGATCGGGACTGTGCTAAGTATAGTTGTTTTTTCTCCTAATCATTCTATGAGGTAGTACTATTGCTATACACATTTTTTTTTCTATCTTAAAAATCAAAAGACAATTCACATATAACATTACATAGTTTCAGGTGTACAACATAATGATTTGATATTTGTAACAAAATGATCACTACTATAAGTTTAGTCAACATCTGTTACTTCACTTAGTTACAATTTTTTTCTTACGATGAGAACTTTCATGATCTAGTCTTAGCAACTTTCAGATACACAATACAGTATTATTAACTGTAGGCACCATGCTGTAACATTACATCCCCATGACTAACTTATTTTATAACTGGAAGTTTCTACCTTTTGGCCACCTTCATCCATTTGCTCCCCCATCTCCCAATCTGTTCTCTGCATCTATGAGCTCTGGTTTTTTTTTTTGTTTTGTTTTAGATTCTACATATAAGTGATATCATACAATATTTGTCATTCTCTGCCTGACTTATTTCACTTAGCATTACCATAATGCCATCAAAGATTTCCTTGTTGTTTTTTATGACTAAATAGTATTTTATTCTAATATCTATATATATAAAAGCCTAAGCGACCATTCGACCGTTCGACCATTTGACTGGTGGCAGATGCTCAATGCACAGGCATGGAAACATGGAACAGACTGATGAATCTCAGAGGAAAAAGAAGAGGAAGGAGGGCGGGAAGAGATTAACCAAAGATCTTATATGCATACTAGATGTCGGGTGATTCCTCCACGTTTGAAAAGACACGAGATAATTTTGCAATATTGGGGGACCAGGCGGGCAAGTCCCGAAAGACTTCCACTGATGCTCAGGCCGTTCCAACCTTTTATTTGGTCTGGGGTAGCCCTAGGGTGAGGAGGTTTGTTTGGGGTAGCCCTAGGGTAAGGAGGTTTGTTTGGGGTAGCCCTAGGGTAAGGAGGTTTCAATGACACAGGGATCAGGGACAAATTCCAGGAATAGACTAAGTATCTGATTAGCTCATCAATAGTTTTCCGGGAGTAGGCAGGGTATCTGATTAACAATAATCAACAAGAATCTACGTAAGTATCTAAGGAATTAAGGGAACTAAGGTGGGGATGCTTCAACTATTATTACCTAAATTAGCTGAGTGGTTCCTAGATTAACTGGGTGGTGCACAGCCCTGACCTTTGTTAGGACTTTCAAGCCCTGACCTTTACTAGGACTTTCAAGGGCTACTAGCTTTTGGGGGGTCTCTGTCTAAACTCAGCTAGTGAAGACAATGAATGGTCTCCGGCAACTAGAGGCCCAGGGCACAGATTTGTGCACTAGTGGGGTCCCTCGGCCTGGCCTATGGGGGTCAGGCCGAAACCAGGAGTCTGACATCCCCCAAGGGGTCCCGGATTGCGAGAGGGTGCAGGCCAGGCCGAGGGACCCCACTGATGCCTGAATCTGTGCACCAGGCCACTAATATATAATTTCTTTATCCATCCATCAACGGACACTTAAGTTGTTTCCATGTCTTGGCTATTGTAACTAGTGCTGCAGTAAACATGGTAGTACAGATATCTTTTTCAGTTGATTTTTTCTTCAAATAGAACACCTAGAAATTGAATTGCTGGATTATGTAGTAGTTCTATTTTTAAGTGTTTTCCATTGTGACTGCACCAATTTACATTCTCACCAAGAGTGCACAAGGGTTACATTTTCTCCACATTCTCGCCAACACTTATTGTTTCTTGTGTTATTGGTAATAGCCATTATAATAGTTGTGGGGTGATATCTCATTGTGGTTTTGGTTTGCAGTTCCTGATGATAAGTGATGTTGAGCATCTTTTCATGTACCTGTTGACCATCTGACCATTTGGAAAATTTTGTTGTTGTTGTTTTTTAATTTTTTATACCCGGGTATTTCACCTCACGCTCTGAATACTGAATAGATATGAATGATTCAGTAGATTTGCCCAGATTTTTTTTTATAGAGGATACATCTATTTTTATCCTTATTTGGGGTTTGATTTTTTTTTAACTTTCCACTTTCTTTAATATATTTCTTCAAAGTAGACAAGTTAAATCTCTTCTGTATGAATGTTTTTCTTTTTTTAATTTAAAATTTTAAAATTTTGTTTAGATCCTTGGCACATTTTTTAATAAAAAATTTTTTTTTGGCTATTGAGTTGTATGAGTTCTTTATATATTTTGGGCTGTTGACCCTTTATTGTATATATGATTTGAAAGTGTTTTCTCCTAATCAGTAGGTTGCCTTTTCATTTTGTAGATTGTTTCCTTTGCTTTTTATTTTATTTTATATATTTATCTTAAATATATATTTTTATTGATTTCAGAGAGGAAGGGAGAGGGAGAGAGAGAGATAGAAACATCAATGATAAGAGAGAATCATTGATTGGCTGCCTCCTGCACACTCCCCACTAGGGATCAATTGATCCGGGCATGTGCCCTTGACCCGACTCAAACCTGGGACCCTTCAGTCTGCAGTGGATGCTCTATCCACTGAGCCAAACCGGCTAGGGCTCCTTTGCTTTTTAGTTTGATGTCATCCCACATGTTTATTGTTGCCTTTGCTTTGGTGTCAAATTTTTTTTTTAAAATATATTTTATTGATCTTCTACAGAGAGGAAGGGAGAGAGACAGAGAGCCAAAAACACCAATGAGAGAGAAACATTGATCAGCTGCCCTCTGCACATCCCCCACCGGGGAAGTGCCCACAACCCAGGCACATGCCCTCCACCGGAACCGAACCCGGGACCCTTCAGTCTGCAGGCCGACGCTCTATCCACCGAGCCAAACCGGTTCCGGCAGGTGTCAAATTTTTAAAAATCATTGCAAAGAGCAATTTCAAGGAGCTTACTGCCCATGTTTTATTATACTCATTCTAATACTGAGAAAATTGAGCCTTTTAATACTAACTTGTGCATGGTCACGCTGCTAGCAAGTGGCAGAAATGGAATCGGCGAAAGTGTGTCTCAGCTCAGGCTGCAATAACAAACTACCATAGACTGAGTGGCTTAGACAATAAACATTTATTTCTCACAGTGGCTGAAAGTCCAAGATCAGGGTGTTGGCAAATTTGATTCTGGTGAGGGCTCTCTTCATGGTTTGTAGAAAGTCTCTTTTTGCTGCATCCTCACATGGCAGGGCAGGGGGTGGGACGAGGAGAGAGAGGGAGGGAGGGAGGGAGGGGGAGAGAGAGAGAGAGAGAGAGAGAGAGAGAGAGAGAGAGAGAGAGAGAGAGAGAGAAGAGAGAGAAACCTCTGTTGTGTCTCTTCTTATAAGGGCATTAATCCCATTCATGAGGGCTCCACTCTCATGACCTATAAACACCCCCCAAAGGCCCCACCTCCAAAGCCATCATATTGGGGATTTGCGCTTCAATATATGAATTTGCGGGTACATAAACATTCAGTCCACAGCAAGGGGGCAGCAGCCTTTTGGTTTTAACATATCAGCCTTCCTAGGCACTCAGGACTTTTCTCTGTATGTGACGTTTAGATTAAGACACCTACAGTTAGTTACATCATTGGATACTGACAGCATCTATGGGGTAGAATGCAGTTTTCATTGAGTCAAGAATATCCATTGAGAATCTATGTACAGGAAACTACAGGCATGTGACCTGACCCCTGCTTATTACCTCCCAGAGAAGGCAAATGGAAATGACAAGTTATTTCAAGGAAGGCCACACAGAGATTATGCCAGATCTCCAGCTCTCTCTTCCCTGTGGTGCAGTGACTCCGTGTGCCTCAGGGACCTCTGCCCCCTGCTGTAGGGGTGCCTCTCCTAACCTCCTAGCCATTCGCACATCCTGCTGAGCCTGAGGCCAGCACTGGACAGTGGCATGGATTTCCCATCAGCAGTCATCAGTCAAAAATTGCAGATGTTCTGTTTTTAGAAATATATTCTGTCACCATTAACACATGATACATATATTTTATGTAAGTTTTTTTTTCCTGTAGTCATGCTCACAAACTGAATGACCTACCCTGGAAATTGGATTGTGCTTATAATTTTCTTTAAAATGCAATAGGTACTCTTTATTTAAACTGTGACTAGTCTCTCTCTTTCCTTGGAAATTCCACAGACTGAATGTATATTTCTACACTTCCACCAAAATTTTAGGAGTGTGGGCGGGCAATGGGCTTGGTTTTAGAAAACTGGAGCTGAGGCCTGGCTGGATCACTTCTCCCCCCTGTGGGTCTTTGGGTGAGCAGCCCCCCTTGTCCAGCCTGATGTTCCTCATTTGTAAACTGTGCTACAGGACCTTACATCATCCTTTGGTGTTACTTTGTACTTTAGAGACACAGTGGCAGGTCAATCTCATTATTTACTCAGCGACAGAGGTCATTTCTCTAGTGTATTCCTTGCCACGGTGCTTGTCAATAGCAGGGCCAATAAACATTTGTTGGCAGTCTCCTTGTTCAAATAACAGTGTTTATGCCTCTTTGTAAAGGATGGAAGAATGTGGAATCCTTTCTGAATTCAGGTTCTTAGGGATTAAAAGGTGTGCACTTGAATAAAAAAAGTCTTGCCTGCAATTATGTATGTTGCTAAATAATGCACAACTATATATAAATCAAGTCCCCATTTTTAAATAATAGGGTCCCATAACTAGTTGTCTGGGAACTCATCAAAGTTCCCAGTGGTCAAGTTTAAGACCAGTCCTCAGTCCTGCTGAGTTTCATGGATATTCGTAGCAGTTTGGAATTGTTGAAAGGTTGGCTGCAGCAACTTGAAGATCAGAAATTGAGCATCTTCTGGTGCTTGTATGACTTCTGAAGCCAACCTAGAGCCTGTCTATAGCTGATACCATGGATCCTTGGATATGGAAACTGTTCATTCATGAAAAATTAAAAAAAAAAAAGCAATGCCTTGCTATTATTTGGGTAGAGGTGACGTTTCATTACAATGAACAAGAAACTACTGATGGACCAAAGAACTTATGTACTTACATGCATAGCCCGTGGACACGGGCAATAGGGTAGTGAGGACCTGGGGGGGGAGGGGTAGGTAGGGGCTGGGAGGATGGGGAGAAGGGGGGGAGAAAATGGGAGATATTTGTAATACTATCAACAATAAAAAATATATTAAAAAAAAAGAAACTACTGACGTGCCCTGGCCTGTGGTTAGAACATTCGCCCGTGCCCTGGCCCTTGACCAGGAAGCGAACCTGTGGTGTTCTAACCACAAGTTAGAACACTGGCCAGGGCCTGATAGATATAATCATCTGAAATGGATTATTAAAGTGCCTATCATGTTTATAATGTTGAACATGATTCTGGTAGTCTAACATTTCTGGAATACCAGGTGCCTAGAATTTGGGGACTTTGTATCTTAATGCTTTTAAATTCTGGATTTAGTTTAATCATTAAGTTCATGACTGACACAAAGCACCCATTTTCAACAAGCTCCCATTCGGCTGTGATGGGGGCTCTCCAGCTAGGAATGTTCCGTGCTAACAAAGGATGCCCTTTTCAAATATCAAAAATTAGTAAACAGAGCCTTCTCTCCAAGTTTTGTGTTTTGTTTGTTTGTTTTGAGCACATTTACAATAGAGGGCACATATTTCTCAAAAAAGCAGTCAAGTTTGTTTGCTAATGAAGAAGCCAGTGTGCTGGAACCTGTTGATTGAATCGAACTGCCCAAAGCAATTGAACTAAAGAGATGACAGCTACTGGCTGACATCTGGAGACAGAAAAGATGGATGAATGTGGAGTTAGGAAGTGTTGCCACAGAGCACAAAACTGATTTACACTTCCTTTACTACCTGGCTTTAAATTGGATATTGATCTGGGTCTGTGAACCTATGTACTTTATATATGTGAAGCAAAGAAACAAGCTAATGAGGAAAAATAAACATTATCTGCTCATTTGCAGGCAACTAAATATTATTAAATTTATAGCAACAAAGTTTCTATATCTTCTGAAAGTTTCTTCAAATGTCCTTGTCTGAAATTCCACTCCTTAGAGATATGTAACACTTAATAATTTGGTGTATATCTTCCAGATTTTTCTGACCATCTGCAAACACATACATATATGTATATCCTATATAATAAAGAGCTAATATGCAAATGGTTGTCACGACCTCACGTGGGAACTGCTCAGACACTCAACACTGAGGAGAGAGGAATGGGGACCAGCCAGGCTGCAGCCTGGGAGAGGGACAAGCCGCCTGTCCTGCAGTCCCAGGCACCAGTGGCTGTGGCCCGGGCAAAGCCGCCTGCCCACAGTCCCCTGCAGCTGTGGCAAAGCTGGCCCAGGTCCTGGGTCCCTGAGGCCGGCCAGAGGGGAGTCTGGGTCCCGGGTGCCTGTGACTGGCCAGAGGAGAGAATTCTGGGTCCCGGGTGCGGGGCAAGGCAGAGGCAGTTAGGGGCAATCAGGCCAGCAAGGGAGCAGTTAGGGGCAGTCAGGCAGGCAGGCAAGTGAACGGTTAGGAGCCAGTGGTCTAGGATTGAGAGAGGCAGTCTGACATCCCCCGAGGGGTCCCAGATGGGAGAGGGTGCAGGCCGGGCTGAGGGTCCCCCTGCCTGGTGCACGAATTTTGTGCACTGGGCCTCTAGTACACACACACACACACACACACACACACACACACACACTCTCAGGTATATGATATAATATGTGTATCTTTGAAAGGGTTTTTCCCTCCTTCCTCCTGGTTTATAATGTAGCTAGGGGCCTAGTGTACGAATTTGTGCACCTTGAAAGGAACTGTGGGCCCTGAGGCTGCAGTGGGCACAGAAGTGGTTCTCAGCCCATCCTCCACCTCCCCCCACCCCCCGGCTCCTCCCGCCGTGGTCCCCGGTCCCCTGCCTGCCAGCAGCCTTGCTCCCGCCACTGCTGCTCCCATGCACCGACAGCGCTGGCCCTGCTCGCACCTGCTGACCACACAGAGTGATTGGGGCCGGCACCAGCAGCAGGTGTGAGCGGGGCTGGTGCCGTCAGCAGGTGCAAGTGGTGGCTGCTGCCCCGATTGCCCCTCAGGAGCAGGGGGAGGTGGAGAAGCCCTGATGGGCGATCAGGGCCCGCAGCCGCCGCTCGCACCCACTGACAGTGCTAAGCAATTGGGGCCGGCGCCAGGTTCTAGCAGCGGGTGCCAGCGAGGCCAGTGCCAGCAGCAGGTGTGAGCGCTGGGTGGGACCGTGGCGCGCAGGAGCAAAGAATTTTCAGTAACCACCAGCAGCTCACCTGATGATAGTGACTGGCACCCCGCCTTGGTCTGGAGCCCCCGCTCATCTGCTCCACCATCCACCACGGCTGATGCCCATCATGTGCCGTGCTCTGCCACCTGTTGCTGACGCCTGCCGTGTTCCGCATGTGCCCCCTAGTGGTCAGCTCGCATCATAGAGACCTATTGTTCTGCCATTCAGTCTATTTGCATATTAGGGTTTTATGTACTAGTATATAGACTAGAGGCCCAATGCATGAAATTCATGCAAGAGTAGGCCTTCCTTCCCCCAGCTTCCTTCTGACACCCAGGACCCGGGTTTCCCTCCAGCCGCAGACCCCTTCTTTTTTATTTATTTATTTATTTGTTTTTTAAATCTTTTTTTTTTTAAATATATTTTATTGATTTTTTACAGAGAGGAAGGGAGAGAGATAGAGAGCTAGAAACATCGATGAGAGAGAAACATCGATCAGCTGCCTCCTGCACATCTCCTACTGGGGATATGCCCGCAACCCAGGCACATGCCCCTGACCGGAATCGAACCCGGGACCTTTCAGTCCGCAGGCTGACGCTCTATCCACTGAGCCAAACCGGTTTTGGCATGTTTTTTAAATCTTAATCCATCCATTGATTTTTGGGAAGAGTAGAAGAGACAGGGAAAGAGAGAGAAACATCGATGTCAAAGAAACACATCGATTGGTTGCACAAGCCCTAACCAGGGCCCGGACTAGGGAGGAGCCTGCACCCAAGGTACATACCCTCAACCAGAATCAAACCTGAGACCCTTTGGTCCACAGGCTGACGCTCTATCCACTGAGCCAAACCAGCTAGGGCTATTGATTGATTGATTGATTGATTGATTAAGGTATTACATATGTGTTCTTATCCCCCCATTGCCCTCCCCCACCCCGCGTTGCCCTCACCCCCTGGTGTCTGTGTCCATTGGTTAGGCCTATATGCATGCATACAAGTCCTTTGGTTGATCTCTCCCCCTTTCCCCCACCGTCCCCTACCTTCCCTCTGAGGTTTAGCATCTGATCAATGCTTCTCAGTCTCTGGATCTGTTTTAGTTCATCAGTTTATGTGTTCATTATAATCCACAAATGAGTGAGATAATGTGGTATTTATCTTTCTCTGACTGGTTTATTTTGCTTAGCATAATGCTCTCCAGCTCCATTCATGCTGTGGCAAATGGTAGGAGATCCTTCCTTTTTACCCGGGCTTCCTTCGCAGCCCCAGCTTTGTCTGGAAGGATGTCCAGAAGGATGCCCAACCTAATTAGCATATTATGCTTTTATTATTGTAGATATTCATTGTTGTTTAACTAATAATTAACAATCTTCATGATAAGATTTCTAAAAACCGAATACATTCTTTAATACGTTTAAAGCTAATTATTCTTTTTGTATAAGTTTTTTCCCCAGGCACAGGTTAATGTTTAACAGCTGCTGGGAAATTAATTTTACTAGAAAAAATTATAACTAAGTAGGCTATGTTGAATGTTTTTTCCTTTCAGATAATAAACTAAAATATTCTTTCAAATGTATTTTGACTAATGTATGTAAGCAGTGTGAGCAATTGCTCTTGACTAGGGCAAAATACAAAGTCAGTCAAATGTGGTTGTGTGGAGGGAGACAATGTTAATCAGCTTAACAATAACCCACAACCGTCGGACCAACTGCAAGTAAGGGTAGGTCTCTGAGTATTTATAGTCCTAACTAAAATTCTCTTTACAGTTAGAAGAGTTTTCATGTCTTAAATCGCAACCATAATAAATATGATGTGTACTTCTTTCCTATTGATAGAATGTAACTATAACAAAATCGCTGTTTTTAAAGCAGTCTTTGTAAGAATGATGTGAACAACTAACCTCTTTCTGGCATATTATTTTACAAATGCATTGTGGGTAGTGCATAGCTAAATAGGAAAGTAAAAGGGGCGGGTTTCTGGCAGCCGCGACTGGGTGAGGACAGCCGGCGGGTCAACTGGGAGCCACGCCCTGGCGAACCAGGCGGGACCGGCTACAGGACCCAGCAAACCCAGTGACGCGCTGGACTCCCGCCCCAAAGCCGCCGGTCCCTGCCGTCCTGGTCAGTGTCAGGCGCACGTGGCCGAGTGAGGCCGCCGGCCGGGAGAGAAAAGGAGCCTTCCTTGTCCCTCTCCCGGCGCTGCTGGCAGGTACCATTTTCGCGCTTCATTTCATCACTGCGAGCCCCTTCCTCGGAAATCCCCCTACACCCACTTCTCTCCTGGGTCGGGAATGAGAGGGAGCCCGCGGGAGGCAACAGGTGGCTCCAGCAAGGATTCCCCTTTCCCTCTGCGAGTGTAGACACCACGGGACCCCGCCAGTGCGCTAGGAAGGAAGTATTCAGCAGTTTAAGTCACCCAGGAGTTGCTCTTTTTTTTTTTTTTTTTTCCAACCCTCGGCAGGGAAAACCCATTTCTTTAAAGACCTGGGAAAATGAAGCCATTAGTGACCTTTGAAACTTTAAGTCTAAGGACAAACTGAGAGATTATCCTCACTTCAATATTTTAATACAGAAAATACTGCCAACAAAACGTGGTTATTTCCCTTACGGGGTTTCTGGTTGAAGACCTGAGGATGGGAGACCGAACCTCGGTTTTATATATCGGACAGGAATTATGCCCCCAAAACGAAAATATGAAATATATAGAATAAATAAACCTTTCGGAATATTGTAATGAGCTAAATTTTTTCTAAGGATAGTTTTGCTTTTTATATTTTTATGTTGTTTTTAAAATTATTTTATTTTTTTCCATCACCATTTATCCCCTCCATGCCTTCTTCCACCTCCTCTCATCCTCTACCTCCCTGCCACCCCTCTTTTTTTTTATTATTAAAAAAAATTCTTTTTGGGAAAGTTTGATAGATTTCCTGCACTTACTCAAACAGAAGCTCTTATTTAATATTTTTTAGAGTTTTTCAAGTAACTTACTGTTCTTTCTTCCTGTAAAGACAAAACCAGGAAAAAGGTGCGAACTGACTTCCTAATTACCTATTGTGATTAGTGAGAAAAACTTTGGAAATTGGGAATATTGAGGCTGGGTTGAGAATTTCAGAAAAATAGAGAAAACCTCAAATTTAATAAAAGATATTTAATAATTGTCCTAGAGAAAATGGTGCACAAAAAGCTTAGAGATTTCTAAAGTCTAAGCTAGTTGACTCAGGGATTTAAAAAACATATTTAAGAAAGGCAATATATTAAGAAAGATGTTAGGAATGATGTCAAATGCTGTATTTTAGAGGTAGATAATTGCTCTAGTGACAACCTTTGGGATTTTGTCTTTTGACTAAGATGGGAATTTATATAGTAGTAATCATTTTAGTTTGTATAATAATTTATGCTTTTCTTTACATTACCTCATTTATATTACCTTGCTGGTGTCTCTATCTTTAGTAGTTGGTAGGACACATCAGCTTTTTTCCCCCCTTCGTAGTGCTCATTGGACTTGGAGGGAATCAGGATCTGCCACCCCAAAATATGCCACTTTGGCATAAAATTATTTTAAGCTGAAGCAATTGAGAATCAACAAATGAACAAAAAAACAAAAACAAAACATTTTTTGGAGTTTCCCTCCTCTGACCAAAAGCAGCAGCTTCTGGGAAATAAGGCTGCCATAAATTCCCTCTCTGGGTGGGTCTACTCATAAATGCCCTCTCTGGGGAAGTTTTATGGCTCTGAAGAAAGCAAGAAAGTCCACTCAAACCTGTAGAGACAAACATGATCACAAGCTTTCTTATCTCTGTTCTGAACATTCCATCTGTCTTTCCTAAAGAAACCCATTTGTTCCTCCGGCCTTGGCCTTATCTCTCCCTTCCCCTTCCCTCCTGAGTTAGGTATATCAGCTCCATGTCCCTTTGAATATTCCAGCACGTATAAGCTTTACATACATAATCAGCTTTGCTTTTTTTCTCCTTACCACTCTGTCTTTTGTTATCTTCATTCACAGGCCCTCAGGCACTGACCAGGAGAGGGTAGAGGAACATATTTTTTTCCTCCCTACTGACCTAAAGAAATTAACATGAAATATCAGAACAAGTACTGATCATAGAGGTTAAGGGGGGTGGGGGGAGGGGGAGTTCAGCTCTAGATCTTTATAGAAATAGTCTCAGTCCTAGGTCTGCAGTATCCATGTTAAGTCGCGCTCTTCAACGTTTTATTGAGATTTACCACCTGTGCTAAGAGCTTTACTAGTATTATCTCATTTCACCCTCAAAACAATAACATCAGGTAGTTATATCAGAGAAAGTAAACCACTTCCCCCAGGACCACATCCTGTGAAAAGTGGAGCAGGTACCTAAATACTAACATCAGAGACAGCTGACTTAACTAGGTTGCTCTTTTCACCTCTGTGAGCCTCAGATTCTTCTGTGAAATGAGAGTTGGACTGGATCCTCTTTCTCCCGGAGAATTCGGAGAAGCTAAGTCTGGTGGGCTAAGCTAAATGAGAAAAGGATTCTGTGGACAGTTTTGTTTGGGAAATTCTGAGTTATATAAAGTGTGAAAGGGTGTGTTTTTTCTTGTTAAATATTTATCCTTGACTTAAAAAAAAATCTGTATTTAATTTATTTCAGAGAGGAAGGGAGAGGGAGAGAGATAGAAGCATCAATGATGAGAGAGAATCGTTGATCAGCTGCTTTCTGCACGTTCCTACTGGGGATAGAGCCTGCATCCCAGGCATGTGCCCTGACCGGGAATCGAATCGTGACCTCCTGGTTCATAGGTGGACGCTCAATCACTGAGCCACACCTGCCAGGAATAAAAGGCTTTTTTCTTTCCCTTTTCCTATTATTATTCATGCAGATGCATTTATTGAATGCCTTCTAAGCGAGGCCTCCAAAGAGGTAGAGCCTCCAAGCCAAGACACAGTCTCTGCCCAGTGGAGTTCATTCTGTGTAGAAAACAGACGTTGAGCAAAGCATGGCCCACACCTAGGGTGTCAGGGTGTCCGGGTGTCCATGAAGGGAGTCAGGAACGCTCAGCAGGGGTGCGGGCCCTCAAAGAGACTTGGGGGGTGCGTAGTTGCTGCTCAGGTTAAGGGATGAGTGGCAAAAGCAAGAACCTGGAACATGAAAGAAACTGATCAAAGTCCAGGCTGAAGCCAGATCTCGATGGAACTTAGACGCCTTTGGGAGATTTGGGACTGTATCTCAAGGGGAGTGATCTTGACACGTTTGCAGAGATCTTTCTGGTTACTCTATAGAGAACAGGTTGATGGAGGCAGAGCTGTTAGGAGGCCTGTAGTGTTTTCGATGAGAGATGCTGGTGATGCTGAGTGATGGCAGTGAAAAGGGAGGAAGAATTTAATTTTAGGAGATGAGGGAAAGAGGAGTCAGAATGAATTCCCGGGTTCCCGGCTACACCGGTGGGTGGCTGGGTGCTGGTGCCAGAGCCTGGAATATGGAACAGGTGATATTGATATGGAGAATATTTATGAGTCCGTGGCAACCGGGATGTGTTGAGACCGATGAGCTCCACTTGGAGCTGACACTGCAAACCCCTAAAATAAATTGTGTGCAGCGTTCGTCAAGATGACTTGACCTATAATCTATTTCTTCTTGGCAAAACATGTCTCGGGGCCAGGGTTCCATGGAGCACTGATAACCAGAAAGTAAATTGCATTGCCTGATCTTTAAATAAACGTTTCAACTCAAGTAGAAGAAAGAGACAGAAAGTGCACAGTTATTGCGTTTTTACAGTTAGCACACCCTGCATCCACTGCCTAGAACAACAGAACACATTATCACAGAAGTTTCCGCTATGGTCTGATTTTTAAGTGTGTAAATCAAACACTGAGTGGTCACAGAGAGGATGGAGGGGGTAGGGGAGTGGGGGGTGGGGTGGGGGAAGGGCTGGGCTGAGCAGTCACTTCCATCTCATCTCTGGGATGGCTTCCTCCCCAGAGCTCGGTGGTAGAGAGTGCCTTAGGCCTCAGCTCTCCCATCGCTGTGCGTTCTGAGGGCCCCAGAGATCACTGGGCCTCTTCTTATAGAGCAGTGGTTCTCAACCTTCCTAATGCCGCTACCCTTTAATACAGTTCCTCATGTTGTGGTGACCCCCAATTTCATTGTGACAAATTGGACATAATTAAAGCATAGTGATTAATCACAAAAACAATATGTAATTATATATGTGTTTTCCGATGGTCTTAGGTGACTTCTGTGAAAGGGTCGTTCAACCCCCAAAGGGGTCGCGACCCACAGGTTGAGAATCGCTGTTATAGAGGGTGTTCGTGACCGGTAAATCTAGGGAAGGACCTTCATCCAGACTTGGCCTCACCTGCCAAGTTCCTTCGTGTGATCTCAGGAGGAAAGGGGAGGGTTCCTACCCGTTTGCCAAACAACCCTCAGCATCTCTTGACTTCCCAGGTTAACAGTGGCACAGCATAGGGATCAGTAAATAGTTACAGCAGCGGTTCGACCCCTTTGGGGGTCGAACGACCCTTTCACAGGGGTCACCTAAGACCACCGGAAAACACATATATAATTACATATTGTTTTTGTGATTAATCACTATGCTTTAATTATGTTCAATTTGTAACAATGAAAATACATCCTGCATATCAGATCTTTACATTATGATTCATAACAGTAGCAAAATTACAGTGATGAAGTGGCAACGAAAATAATTTTATGGTCGGGGTCACCACAACATGAGGAACTGTATTAAAGGGTCGCGGCATTAGGAAGGTTGAGAACCACTGAGTTACAGGGTTAATGAGAATATGAATATCAACCTCTGCTTCCTGCCCAGGGAGTGGGCTGTAGGGCTACGACCTCCCAACAAGCAGCCTTCACTGGCAGTTCAGTGCCATACCCTGGATGAATGAATGAATGGATGGATTTATTTCCTGGGCTGAAACGTTCTTCTCTGTCTCTTTCCACTGCCGGCTGGCCTATCTGCTGGCCCTAAATTTAATGCCTTGCTCTTGGAGAAGCTATTCTTCACCCCCAGATGAGACTAGGCCCCCTCTCTTCCTCTTCCTAACACTTAGCACCGCTCCTCACAGCCACCAGAGGGCCCCAGGCCTGTGAGGAGACTGAATGAAGCAGCCTGAGAATGTGGCCAACCGCCGCACTTCCTGGGTGCAAGTCTCTTCCATCTACTAGTGACTAACTTTGTGACTGGAGGCAAGTTACTGAACGTCTCAGTGCCTTCATTCCTTTATCAACTGAATGATAATCATCGCAGTACCCACATCTGAGTCACGCTGAGAAGATGAGAAGAGAGAAGAACATCATGTCAAGTGCTTAGAGCAGTGAGGGCCTCAAAAACCACAGGCTGAATGCATGAACAATGAATGCATCTATCTGGCTGTTCTGACTGAGGGGTGATAGAAGGTTCTGTCAGGTCCAAATGTCTGAGGAGATAGGGGGGAAGCAAGCATGGGGTGGGGGGGGGTGGGGTCCGGCGAGTGGTGGCAATGATGGTGGTGCTGTGACTTCTGGTATACATTTCATTTCAGGATAGGGCCTGATTTGCCTTTACCATGTAAAAAATGCTTCTTAGCATTTGCCCAAGTTAGAATGAGTATAGCCTTGGTAATACTGAGCCCATGTTTTAATATAAATGCCACCAATTCTGTCTCTTCTTTCTGCTAGCTTCTGTCATGGAGACATGAGTGTGATCAACTCAGTTAACTACATTTGGCTTCCCAGTGGCTTCTCTGTCTGGTTACCTAGTGACAAGACGAGTGGAAATGGTAGGGCCGGCCTCAGAGTGTTCACGTATGATTCCTACAGATGTGCACAGTAAGGCAAATTATCATGGACCCCAACCCTGGAAAGTTCTTCCCCAATTCCCTGATTAAAATTAAATGTTTATGGATTTGTTCTCATTCTACACGAAAACATTTTTATTGCTTGGGGAGGTGGAAGCAGAAAGGAATTTTGGAACAAATGCATTTGGTCATTTATTTTTCTGGCCTCGTTCAGATGTGGTTTTGAGGACAGCAGGGATCTGTCAGATCTGGGATCTGTCAGTTCTCAAGATCACTTCCAGCCCTGTAATTCTATGATCTAATAGAATTTATAACATTATGTATTCCAGTAGTGACTTGCAAAGATTGCTTTGACGGGATTACAGACGGTTCTGTAAGTATATACTTTTAGAAGAACATAATGCAATTTGCTTTCTAGCCCAAAGCCCTAAAAATAATTAGGTAGGAGTTCAGACGAGTGTTAAAAGGCAGTTGCTTCTGGTGAATCCGAACGGTCTTGAAAAATCAATTTCATTTATCATCAGAGGAGGGCTTGCATTTTAGATTTCTCATGGTTTATTTAATAGTAAAGCACAATGATCGTGCCAGCATTAAACAAGCAAGCAACAAGAAAAATCAGTACGACAGTCCAAACTCAAATTAGGAATAATAGAGTGAGGGGAAGGTGTCCCAGAGTGTGGGAATGAGTAATGTAACCGAGACCTGGAGTGTTTGCCTTGGGGGATTCTTACGTGGTCAGGATTTTGACTGTAACATATGTGTTCCATCTGACCACATCTGTAACCCCTCGTGCTTCGGAATTGCTCAGCCCATCTGGTTTCCTTTCGTGGGGTCTGAGGGAGACTGTTTCACTGAAGTGCGGCTGGGGTTCAGCTTGGTGTATGCAGAGGGGTAGAGCCTGTTCAGAGGGGAGGAGCAGGGAGCTCAGGACATCAGACAGTGGGGGCCACACTTCGGATGGAGGGCTGTCGTGTAGGCAAGAGGGGACCATCTGGGGGTTTTAGCTTCAATAGCTTATTTGAATAGGAAGAGGATATTAAATATCACTCATAATCTCATCTTTCAGGGCTATTGTGGTCCCCCCCTTTTTTTTTGGTTGGGGAGATATATTATCAAAGTGCTATTTTCAGGAATATTACCATGACAGTGGCAATTTAGGATTTAGGATATACCGAGGGAAGAAGACCTAAGGCAATATTTAGACTATTTAGGAAACTCACTTATGGGTCACTGGGAAAAATGGTGGTGGTAGCAGTGACCAAAAGGAGGAAGGAATAGATTTGAAGCTATCAGAAATGAAGAATCAGAAAGTCTAGAGCAGCGGTTCTCAACCTGTGGGTCACGACCCCTTCACAGGGGTCGCCTAAGACCATCGGAAAACACATATAATTACATATTGTTTTTGTGATTAATCACTATGCTTTAATTATGTTCCATTTGTAACAATGAAATTGGGGGTCACCACAACATGAGGAACTGTATTAAAGGGTCTCGGCATTAGGAAGGTTGAGAACCACTGGTCTAGATGAATGTCAATGTGGGGAGTGAGACTTGAGATGGAAGAGTTCAAGGTGACATAGAGGCCAGCCAATGTGGCTCAGTGGTTGAGTGTCAACCTATGAACCAGGAAGTCGGTTCAATTTTGGGTCAGGGCATATGCCCAGGTTGTGGGCTCTATCCCCAGTGTGCGGCATGCAGGAGGCAGCCAATCGATGATTCTCTCTCATCATTGATGTTTCTCTCTCTCTCTCCCTCTCCCCTCCTCTCTGAAACCAATTTTTGAAAATTAAAAAAAAAAGGTGACATAAAGAGTTCCACTGGATAAACATCATGAAGTCATTGATTCATTCAACAGAAGCGTATCCAGTACTAACTACCCTCACTGTGTTGAGGTTCACAGACAACAAAGTAAACTAAATAACTACAAGACATAGCATGCTAGATGGTAGTAAGTGTTATGGGAGGAAATTAAGCAAGGAAGCAGCTAGGGAGTGTGGGGGTTCAGCTTGAAACAGAGTAGTCAGGGAAGATCTCACAGAGGGGATTCTTAAATAAACCGCTAAAAGGAGTGAGGAAGTGAGCCATCTGGTTACCTCCTCCTCTCCACCCCCCTCAAGGAGGAGGCAGCGGCAGGGACAGTACCAGGAGATGAGGGAAGCCATCAGGGGCTTTCAGCGGGAGGAGGACTCTGACTCTGGCTGTTACGTTGAGGCTAGACTGAAGAGGGATAGCAGCGGAACAGGGGAAGCCGGTTCATCCACAGAAAGAGGAGGGGTGTTTACCTACTACGGTGGCCGGAACAAATTACCACCAACTGTGAGTGGTTTATGAGATCAGAAAAGTATTCTCAAAGTCTGGAGATTAGAAGTCTGGAACCAAGCTGTTGACAGGGTTGGTTCCTTGGAGAATCCGTTTCTTGTCTCTCTCCCAGCTTCTGGTGGCTGCCAGCAACTGTTGGCATCTCTTGGCTGGTAGACTCATCTTTGCAATCTCTGCCTCTGTCCTCACATTGCCTCTCTTCTCTTATAAGGATGCTTATCACTGGATGTAGGGCTCATCCTAATCTATGAAGGTCTCATCTTGAGATTCTTTTTTCTTTTTTTTTAATCCTCACCCAAGGACATGCAGAGAGAGAGAGAGAGAGAGAGAGAGAGAGAGAAACATGGGTCAATTGCTGTCCATACATGCCCTGACCAGGTATTTGCCCTGACAGGAAATCAGACTGACAGCATTTTGGTGTACCTGCTGATCTCCAACCAACTGAACCATAATTACATCTCTAAACACCCTTTGTCCAAATAAGTCACATTCACAGGTTCTGAATGGAGATGTGTTTTGAAGGGGCCACCATTCAGTCATTACAGGGGGTCAAGCACGTTGCCAACTGTTGTGACCCAGGAAGACTTGGTGATTCTCCAACAGTTTCACAGGCAAGTGCTGTCTCATCCTCCCAAAAATCTATGCGTCACCTTGGCTTCTGTCAGCAGTGCAATCCTGAAAACAACCAGACAATAAAAAGGCAAGGTCATAACCTTGAACCATAGTTTAAACCATGGCATTTTCCCAAGAAGACTCAGCTACCCAGGAGGGTGCTCATCTGGTGATCTGCCCTGACGAAGGATTGAACCTGGAGGGTCATGTTCCTGTTTAGTCCCAACCACATTCAGTTCTTGGCTCAGTCAACTTTATTCTAATGAGGGAATGGATGAAGAACCAATTTCAATACCTCTGGCCAGTGTTGAAATCCAGAAGAGAGTCTAATATTTAAAGTCAGTGGTTCTTATGCTTATTTTGTGGCATCAGAGATGCCCTTGAGATTATGTTAGAATATTATGGATCTCCTTTCCCATGGAACTACAGTACTGATTCTCATCATAAACAGTACCGGGGACTTCTGATGGAGTCAGTCCATGAGGAGGTGACCTATTTTTAAAGGCACAGCCACATTGTTTTCATGAGAATTGCATGGTACCTCAACTCTTCACCTCGGAAAACTGCCCAGCCCACTTCATGTCATGTGGAATGACAAGATTTGGGCCTGGAGCTCTTCAAGGGCACCACGTTGCCAGAGAGCTTAGAGCAGGGAAGGCCTGGTCAGGACATGGCAGGTGCAATTTAGAGGAGAGGCCATGAAACCCCCTTGCTGGGTCTGGGGAAGGAAAAGAAGGTCAAAGCCAACACACATCCAGGAAGAGCATTGGTGATGGGCTGTGTGCAGAGAGCAAAGGAAAGAGGATTTTGAAAGAACTCTGGGCGTGTAAGCCTACAACGGGCCAGAGGGGCGTGACAAGCCAACGTGAAGAGGGACCTGTTTTGATGACTTGTTCAGTTCATAGCTTAGAACAGGGGCCCTCAAACTTTTTAAACAGAGGGCCAGTTCACTGTCCCTCAGACCGTTGGAGGGCTGGACTATAGTTTAAAAAAAAAACTATGAACAAATTCCTATGCACACTGCACATATCTTATTTTGAAGTAAAAAAACAAAACGGGAACAAATACAATATTTGTATTTGCATGTGGCCCGCGGGCCGTAGTTTGAGGACCCCTGGCTTAGAATCTTCTTAAAGTCCATACTCAGTCTGGAAACTTTTAACTAATCGCTGAACTTTCAGACGTGATGGTGTTATATATACAGCATTTGTGAGCATATGGGACTTTCATAGCATGTGGACTTCAATTGCTGCTGGTTTTGGAGGTATGGCTTACCTTTTTCTCTACAATGTCTATTTTCATTTGTCTCAGGGCCTGTGTAATTGGATAATGAAAATGTCCAAAACTTAAATACAAACTGCTTTAAAATAGCACTTATACATAGTGCCTATTGAACTCCCAACCTAACCCCTAAAAGCACAAAATTCTTAGAGCACTATGTGATGATCTGATCTTGTGAAAAATTTCAGGTTGTGTAATGTGGGACGTGTCTAAGAGGAAAAGGAAGGCCTACGGGCTTATGGAGGTTTGGGGTTATAAAGGAAGTGACATTTATTTTTTAAAAACTTCCTGTGTGCTTACGCACACGTATACGCATGTAAATGCCATCACCAGTAGTTAACTCTGAGAAGGAGGGTGGGGACAGGCGAGGAGAGGGGACTTTCAACTTTTTTCCTAACTATCTAGTATTGTTTGAATCTTTTATTTGTTTGTTTGTTTTCTTTATTGTTTGAATATTTTTTTTTTTATTGTTTGAATATTTTAACTGGAGAATATATTCACAAATTACTTGTGGATTTAAAAGAATCGAAGGCAAAATACCAAGTTCAACACAGCTGGTGTAAACAGACACTTAGACCTTCTCGAAAATGAGAAAGGTTAGTTCTGAGGAACACGGTAGATAGACTTAGTTTTGTTTTTTTTAATATTTTTTAAAAATTGATTTTTAGAGAGAGGGGAAAAGATACATCACCCAGGCACATGTCCTGACCGGGAATGGAACCAGCAGCCTTTTGGTGCACAGGACAACACCCAACCAAATGAGCCACACTGACCAGGGCAGTTTCAGGTTATCTTAAATGAAACGTGTCCTCGATGGCTCTCCCACTTGAGGAGTAAGACGAATGCTGCTTCCACAGTTGCTTCCTGAGCTTGTAACTCGGGCCGTCAGCACGAGGCCTATTTATTGATGTTCTCTGAGTGCACAGGAACTTGCCCTGAGTAGAAACATGAAATGTCAAATGACACAGCTAATCACCACCTCACTCTTCCTAGGCTTGTTTCATAATGGAATTAACAGACAAAATATAACCAGAGTTTTCTAGTTAAAAAAAAAATATAAATATATATATATACATATACTTTTGTATTCATTTCAGAGAGGAAGGGAGAGGGAGAGATAGAAACATCAATGATGAAAGAGAATCATTGATTGGCTGCCTCCTGCACACCCTACACTGGATCCAGCCCACAACCTGGGCCCCGACCCAGAGTCAAACCCTGACTTCCTGGTTCATAGGTCAGCACTCAACCACTGAGCCCCTGTAGCTGGGCAGAGTTTTCTAGTCAAGGAGTCATCAGGTTCATGTTCTTTCTAAGACTCTGGGTAGATCCTTCCTGGCCGCTTCCAGTTTCTGGAGTTGTTGCTGGATCCCTTGGCTTGTGGCTGCATGACTCCAATCTCTACTTCCTCCTCTGCCTCTGCCTCCGTCATCACATGGAGTCCCCTTGTGTGTCTGTCTTCCCTCTTCCATAAGGACACAGCCATATTGGATGAAGGGACTCTACACCAATATGACCTCATCTTAAGTAATTACCTCTGCCAAGACCTCTTTCCAAATAATGTTGCATTCTGAGGTATTGGGGGTGAGGACTTCAACATAAGTTTTTGGGAGACACAATTCAACCCATAACAACATGCCAAAGCTGGACCTTGAGTTATCTATCATCTTCTCTCCCCACCAAATTAAACTTATAATGACTCACTTCCTGTTTCTCCTCCCCCTAAAAACATCTTATGACCTTGGTAAGTACTAGTATTGGGTGCTCCCAAAATTTTTTTGGAAGGAGGACCTGGGCCTAGTACCTGTCGGGACCAATCTGGACAGTTACAGGAGAGAGAGACATCCCAAGGAAGTTACCAGTGGGGGTGACCTCAGCAGGTCACTGTAGTACCAGCCTGCTGGCTACTGTCAAAACATTTAAGACTCTTCGTCTGTGGATTTTGCCAGCCTGTGTTATATCAGCCAATGTTATTTGAAATCCTACAGGCTTAAAACCTCATATGTTGAGTGATTGTGTATGAGTGTATGAATGTGTGTAAGAGTATAATTGTGCTTGTGTACATATGTATATGGGAGCATGTGTGTTTGTGTCAGTGTATTTGTGTGTGTGTGTGTGTGTGCACTGAGTATGTGTATGTGAGGTCAAGGTTTAGGTGTGATGATACCATCAGTTGACTGTCTCAGAATTTTTACAGACGTCCCTTGCAACAAGGAAGCCCTGTAACTTAGAGCCTATAAATTTGAAAATCACAGTGAATATATGGCCGTGGTTTAAGTCATTTTTCTCTTCTCACTGGTTCTTTTTCCACAGACCTCTGGTGTACCCACTAGACTCAGCCTGTTGGCTGTAAAATGTGAGTGCAGAAAGAAAAACAGAGAAAGCTAGAGAAATGCTGGAAGCAATAAGACTTCTTAAATATAGGGGAGGGAGGGAGAAGAAATGGGAAAGAGAGACAGACAGACATGTATCAACCTGAGTCAGAAAGCAAATGGGTCAGTGTTCCCCAGGCACCTGACATCAAAAATTGAGTTGTGGCCTTGTGCTAAGTGGTTAGAGCGTTGGCCCATGCACTATAGGGTTGTGAGTTCAATTCCTGGTCAAGAGCACATATCTGGGTTGCGGGTTTGCTCTCCACCCCTAGTTGGGGGGCATGTGGGAGGCAACCAACAGATGTGTGTCTCTCACATCCATGTTTCTCTCTCTCTCTCTCTGTCTCCCCCCCTTCCACTCTCTCTGAAAAGCAATGGAAAAAAATATCCACAGATGAGGATTAACAAACAAAAAAAGCAAAAAAATATATTGTTTTTTAAAAAGTAGAGTGATGTGGGTGAATTATCAAGATTATCTTTTTAACAAAGTTCTGGGATAAGAGGAGAGAGAGCATAAAAGCTGTTGTGGGAAAGGGAAGAACTACTAGAAAAGGTTCAGTTACATACTGCAGAGTTAGTATTCATTTCAAAATTTGCTCCAACAATGTGCCACCATAAATTCAGCACTCGGATAGTTTTGAACGTATCTGTACACATAAGGATGTATTTTCTATTGGACTGTGCGCACCCATGGTGTCTCTGGTCACCTGGTGATGACAGCGACAATTCCAGAGGTCTCTGAATTGCCTCCTCAGTGAGAGGAAAGGTGGTGTTTGTTGGGTCAGCTTCACCAGATTAGTGAGGAGATAGGTGTATTTTATTTATTTTTTATTTTTGTTAATCCTCACCAGAAGATACTTTTTGCCATTGATTTTTAGTGAGAGTGGAAGGGGAGAAGGGAGGGGGAGAGAGAGAGAAACATCAATTAGTTGCCTCCCACAAGCACCCCTGTTGGGGCCGATGGAACCTGCAACCCAAGGTATGTGCCCTTGACTGGGAACTGAACCCACACTGGCCGGGGCAAGATAGGCGTGTTTTTAGCAATCAGACTACTCATATTCAGGCTTGGGGATTAGATTCTGTAGTCTTAGGAAATGAATCAACTATGTACTGTCTCTTTACCTAATAAATTGGAAAGATGAAAGTAAATCCTAGAAGTGGAGTTAAGCAAAACCTATTTAAAAAAACTGCTTTGGAGATACAGCTAACTATGCACAGAGGTTTGAGGGTAAAGTGGAACCTAACCAAGTCCTAAAGTTCCAGAAACGACAATATCTCCATGGGACAAGGATGTGAAACAGTGAGACGTGGTTACTGTCGGGGCTTTTTCTGGAGAAACTTAGATTGGCTCCCTCTGCAGTGTTGGCATTTTCTGAGTCAGACTTAATAAGTGCATAAGCCTTTTGTGGACAAAGGGGGATTTTAAAAGTATGGCTGTTGTTATTTTTGTTAATATGTTAATTCAACAATGAAGATTTATTAAGTGCTTGCTAAATGCTGTACACTGTTCAGCACTCACTTTCTGAATATGTGGTTTTTAGATGCTTGCTTTTTAAATTATTTTTTCCTTATATTCAGAGATATGTAGTGCTTTTTTTTTCTGCCTTTTTTTTTCTTTCAGGAAGCTGTTTTTGTTTTTTTAAAATAGAAGAATTCATTTAGTAGAAATTCACTTTAAAAAAAACTTAAATTCTATTCTGTGTTAGGCGAGAGATGTCTACATTGAGCAGGAGATATTAATGTGTCCCTAAGTAGAAAAATGCTGCTTGAGGTCCAGTACATGCGCTTAACTCACCAAAGAGTAGCATGTTTTGAAGTATATTCTTTCTTAAAGAGAGAAACCATCTCCTAAGAAATGTGCACCAGGGCAGCGACTGCATATTAACCCTCTTTGCATTTCTGATAACACCAAACTCAGAGTACAGAATATAAAATATGCTCGAAACATATTCTTTGAAGGAATGCTTGATTGGGTATCCTCAGCGGAAAGTGCCATTTCTTTACCGATGACTGTCAATGGTGGTTTTTTGTTAATGCCATTTCCCCTGCTCTCGGTGATAATTAATGCTCAGTTCAGACTGCAGGGCTTGGATGGAGAAGTCTGAACAATAGCTAGACAAGACAAAGCCTGTTATGTCTCATGCAGGCTTCTCTGTCTACTGATGTGGTTTAGAATTATATGTTAGGAGCACTGCATACCCGAAGAATATTGATTGCATTTCACGTAATGCAATTTACAGTTAAGATGGTTAGGCTGGCCCAGGGAAATATTTGTTTTGTTCAATAATGTTAGAAAACATACATTTTAATAAATACTGCATGAGAACAATCCTTTTGGGTGAACTTCAAGGAAATAAATACACTACCATATGGCTACACATCGGTGGGTGTTCACATATCTAAAATCTGGAGATATGTGTGGAGGAATTCTTTGCTTTACAAATAGATTCTTCTGAATTATTCTCATTGTAATATCAATTTGTTGGGCATTTTGTATGTAACCTTTACTATCTAATAAGGATAATAGTTACAGGACAAAATATACAACATGATTCCATTTGTTTAAAGAATACATATATATCCATATACATTTATAGGTACACACATAAAACTCTGGATGACTAACTTCACAGTGGTACGATGAGGAGCAGGGCAGAATGAGATTATAAGGTATTTTTACATTTTGTTATATATTTAAGTGATATTTGATTTTTATAATAAGCATATGTTGCTTTTGTAATCAGAGAAAGAATAATATACAGAGCTGAAATTGATAACATAGACAATAAAAATAGGATTGCAAAGAGCTTGAAAGTAATCTAGCTGTCTGGGCAGCATGTTAAAAGAAAATTAAAATATTAAAAGGCTGTATTTAGGTTAACCCAACCACTGATCAAGATAAACCAGGAACTGACAGGACTTGGGTGTCTGGCAGTATTCTTCCCCCAAACAGGTTTCTCAAACCATTGATGGTGAAAGGGAAGCTTCATTTTGCTTTTTATTTCCCCAATGCCTTGCAGACCGATACTTTAATAAAATCAATAAAAACGAATTACTGGGAAAATGAAATTAACAAACAACAAAGACTTCAGGGCCCAATATTTTTATTATTAGATCGAACAAACAGACATAAAACTCCTCTGTCAAATTACTTTCAAACGGTGGTTCTCAGCGGGGGTGGGGAGCTGTGACTTGGCCCCCCAGGGGACACTTGGCAATGTCTGGAAACATTCTTGGCTATTGCACTGAGGAGGGTGGTGTTGACTGGCATCTCATGGGTAGAGGACAGGGGTGCTGCTCAACGTCGCTAAGGTGCCCAGACAGCCTCCCACATGAAGGGATTGTTGGACTCAAGATATTATTGGTGCTGATGTTGAAAAACCCTGCCTTCAATATATTTAAAATTTTTTTTTTTTTTTTTAATTTCAGAGAGGAAGAGGGAGAACCATTGATGAGAGAGAACCATTGATCAGCTACCTTCTGCACGCCCCACACTGGGGAACAAGTCCACAACCTGGGCATGTCCCCTGACGGGGAATTGAACTGCGACCTCCTGGTTCATAGGTCGATGCTCAGTCACACCGGCCGGGCCCTGTCTTTTAAGTGGTCAATCGCAGTTTTTGTATTTACCTCTCGGCAAACTGGTGACAGTTTTAGACCCTGAGCCACAGACCTCGGTCTGAGAAGACTGCTCTAACATACTTTCTTTGAACTCTGGCCCAGTAAGGTCGCCGGACAAATCCCAACCAGAATTCTCTAATCCTTGAATTGGGGCAGCCTCTGAGTAAACAATATACCAGATACAGTGATGGCAAACCTATGACACGCGTGTCAGAGGTGACACGCGAACTCATTTTTTTGGTTGATTTTTCTTCGTTAAATGGCATTTAAGCCGAAACCGGTTTGGCTCAGTGGATAGAGCGTCAGCCTGCGGACTGAGAGGTCCCGGGTTCGATTCCGGTCAAGGGCATGTACCTGGGTTGTGGGCACATCCCCGGTGGGGGTAGTGCAAGAGGCAGCTGATCGATGTTTCTAACTCTCTCTATCTCTCTCCCTTCCTCTCTGTGAAAAATAAAGAAAATAAAAATGGCATTTAAATAGATAAAATAAATAATCAAAAATATAAATCTTTGTTTTACTATGGTTGCAAATATCAAAAAATTTCTATATGTGACACGGCACCAGAGTTAAGTTAGGGTTTTTCAAAATGCTGACACGCCGAGCTCAAAAGGTTCGCCATCACTGTACTAGAAGCAGCACGAAAATGGGGTAGAGACAGAATCAAATGAAACATGAAATTATTCTCTGCAGATGGTGAGACCGGGTCTTGAAGCTCACCTTGTGTGAGCCTGGGAAAGCGAGCTCATGTCTCTGGGCTACCATCTTCCCACCTGTGAAATGGGAAGACTGCCCTGTTCACAAAGCTACTGTGTGGATTAAATGTAAATAATGGGTTTCAATAGTGCCTAAGCCACAGTAGCCCCCAATGCTACACCCGTAGGTTAGTTCTCCCCTGAACTCTGTGGAAGGCTCCGTCCCAGGTCACTGAGGACCCAGAGCGTTGTCTCTGTCTTTTAATCTCTGTGGTGGGGCTTAGGGGACACACCGCGCATTTTCTCTTCCTCCTTAGAGAAGGGCGGAGCTCACCAGACACTCTCAGCTGCCAGGCCTGTGAATGAGTAGAGGGCGGGCCGCCTGCCTCTCCGAGGAGATTAAATGAAACTGCTTTGTAAAATGGAAAGTACCATGCAAATGTGACAGTCACTCACTGTTCGGCCAGTACCTATCGGGCCTTACTAGATGCCTTTACTATCCAGCGGTGAGGAAGAAAACTAGATGGAAAAAAGAAAAGAGGCCGCAGAAAACTTGCCACCTGGTAGAAGCGACCATTTTGTGAGACCCAAAGCTGTTCACAGAGCAAAACCAGGTTCCCATTCATTCAAGGACAGAAAAATAACAACGATTAGGGAGGAAGAGAATAGACAATCTTTGGAGAAGTTTCTAGCACAACTTTGGAGGCAGCCACAGTGCAGCCAGCTCAGCTTTGGCAGGCGCTATTGGGATCTCACCCAACGAACTCCAGCTGCACCTTAAAAAGCAACTGTCCAGCTGGCTGTCGTCCTCCGTCCTCACCTGGAGCGCAGGGCCACACGCCTGGCCCTTGGCAGTGCTGACCTGGCTCTGGAAACCGGAACAGACCCTCAGTGTTGGTGTTCTGGGAATGGGGAGGGTGACGCGTGGCTGTGGGCCCGGTGCCCTGGGGCTGGTGGCTCAGGAATTGCAGCTCTTAGAGGAGCCGTGGGAGAGGCAGGGGCAGAGCTGGGGGCGGTCCGTCTGGTCAGGGCAGAACCCGAAGTCTGTCCAGACAGAGGCCCAATAGGGTCTCTGCTTCCAAAACTCTCTTTCTGGAGAAATTTCCCCCTCTTTCTCAGTTGCTGTGTGGTGAGTCATGCTCTGGGTTTCAAGAAAGCTGTGGGGACCTGCCCGGGGCTGCTCTCACTTTGTGTTCTGAGTAAGGACAGGTGCTTTACAGCGACAGCTGCACTCCTGGCCGGGGAGGGAGGCCGAGGGGAGCAGCCTCACTGAACAGTCCAGAGGCCGGAAGTTCCCACGCCGGAGACAGGGCTGGATGGGGAAAGGTATGAATGAATAACATATTTATAACATATTTGTTAACTCCCCGTAGCTGCCTGGGAGGAAAACTCGGTTCTGTTCCCAATCCACGTGACTTCAGCTGCCTCTTCACGCCCGGATCACCCTCAGCGTCCTTGCTGCTGTCACTGAAGGGACAGGAGAAAGATGGCTCCCTGATCACCTTCTGTACCTGAGGCACCCACAGACCCTGGGCACACCAAGAGAGTTAAGGCATCATTTCTCTTCCACAGACACTCACCGCCTGGACGGGGACATGAACTGGAAACTGATCATGACCTCCCATGAGTCAAGTGCTGTAACAACACATTTGATAAGGATTTGGGAGAAGCCGGTGGGTGCTCAGCAACAAGGAAACAGTCTTTTATGCCTCCCTATGAGCTCCTGGTACGGACTTGCAACATTCAAGGCCAACAGTGGTTGATACCCTGACTACTTAGAAACATTTTCTCATTTTATGACGTTTTTCTTTCTTCTTTTTTTAAATTCATCGTTAAGTGGGAAACATCTTTATTTCACTTTTTAAAAAATTGATTTTTAGAGAGAGAGGAAAGGAGAGGGATAGAGAAATAGAAACATTGATGAGAGAGAAACATCATCCATCAGCAGCCTCCTGCATGTACCCCACTAGGGGTGGAGCCTGAAACCCAGGCATGTGCTCTGACCAGGAATCGAACCTGTGACCCCTTGGTGCATGGGTTGACGCTCAATCACTGAGCCACACCAGTTGGGCAAACATGTATTCTTAAACTGTGCAATTTCACTTAGCAAGTCTTATGATACATTATAAAAATATCTTTTCACCCTGCACATGCTTTGGGTTACTATCTAACTTAGATCTTATTAGATGTCCAAAAGCAATTCATTGATACGTTCCTGCAGATTCTTAAGTCTGTGTAGTCTGGTACCAGCCATAATTGGAAGATGATGCCACAGTTCATCCTAACACATATCCACAGATTTGAGATTTCTTCCTATTTTCAAAGAAATGATATATGAGAACACTCATATATCACCTTTTCCCCCCACATTAGTCTCACATAGGTGTTTTTTCCCCTACTAAATCAGGCAAAGAGTGCATTTTCTAAGACTGAGCTCTTGGCGCATGAGCTGCATGACTCAACTGTGCCATGACGAGGTATTCTGGGGGCTTTTTAAAAGTTTGGAGACATTATCAAGATTAGTAAAAACAGGACTGTCAAATCATGCAGACTGAAAGTTTTGAGAAAAAAAATCATTTTAGCTTCTGATGGTTTGATGAAACTTCCTGTTCACTGGCTTCATAATTCATAAGCATTGACGTCAAGGACATTGTGACGTAACTTTGCAGTCATGATTTCTAAGTCTCAGAAATGCGTTCGCCTGAGTCAAATGTAGTATTTTTAAAAAATATGTTTTTATTGATTTCAGAGAGAAGAAGGGAGAGGGAGAGAGAGATAGAAACATCAATGATGAGGGAGAATCACCGATTGGCTGCCTCCTGCACGCCTCCTACTGGGGATCAAACCCGCAACCTGAGCATGTGCCCTGACCAGGAATTGAACCGTGACCTCCTGGTTCACAGTTGATGCTCAACCCTTGAGCCACACTGGCCAGGCAGTAACTAATCTTTTTACTGTCTCCATAGTTTATCCTTTCACTAACCCCTTTCTAATCAGAGCTAATCTGTTTTACATACTGGACTTTTGTTTAAGATTTTATTTGAAAACTAGTTATGCTGTTTTATCTTTTTAAAAAAGGTTTTACGTTAATGGGCAGTGTCTTGACCCTGTCCCTTATTAGCTGTTGTGACCCTGGGCAAGTCACTTCTCCCTGCAGCTCAATTTCTCACTCATAAAATGGGGCTCATGAAGGCTCCTCCCATAAGTACTATCATGTATGTACAGCATGCAGCACACAGTAGGTTCTCAGCCAGCTTCCCTTTGCAACTCAAGTTCACTTCCCAAAATCGGCCCAAGCTTTGCCGATGTTGTCTCCAGAGTTCTAGAATCTCTTTTCTTTCCATCCCTACTGCAACTCCTTGCTGTTTTAGGCTCGATCTGATTTCAGTGGGTCTGAAAACAGTGATTAGGCCACACACCTGTGCCAAATGCTCACCTTTATGTAACAAAACACCAAGCTGTCACTTAACACTTTGGACTAGAGCACAGGCAGACTCTCCAGGAGTATGCGGCAGGCTCTGCAGGGTGTTTCCTGGTGCTGTTCTCTGGGGTTCTTCCCCCCTCCCTCTGACAAACTGCTGGGGGGCCTGGTGGTCTTGGAGTCTGAGGAACTTTCATGGCAATGGTGATGGGCTATATCCATTTAGAGCCTCACTTCCAAGTTTCTTTGGTACCAAACTATAACTTGCTGGCACTAACCTCCCAAGATGCAATATAACAAAAACAACTACATTCCCAGGCTTCACCCCGCAACCTTCTGGACCATGCTTCCTTAAATATTTATTTTTCAGCATCTTCTAAATAAGACCCTCTGAATACCTGGCCTCATCACCTCTCTCACCTGGACTACTTCCTTGCTGTCCTTAGTGGCCCCACCACCTCCCAGAAGAGCAGAATTTGGTGACCGATTAGAAGCTGGGGATGAAAGAAAGTTTCATCGAGGAGGAATCCCAAGTCCCAGAATTGGTGATGGTGTCACCAAGTAGGACAGAGAACACAGGACAACAAGTCGACTTAGCTCAGTTTAGTAGGACTTAGGCCACCTCAGTTTGTGGCACTGTGGGACTCACGGTGCGGACATAGAGCAGGCAGCTGTCCACATACATCTAAGCTTCAGTGAGTCCTAAAAGTGGGGGTTGTTTTGACTCACCCCCGCTGATTTTTCCATCTACCTTTTAGGGGGCATCTGTTCCCTCTTATTTTCAATTTCTTGGGCAAGGGTAATTCACTCTCACTTATATCCTGTTGATAAGACAATTCTTGTATGACTTGCCATCTAGTGTGATATTTTACTGTGGAAATGTCACATATTTGCATCTGAACTATTAGCTTAGCATTTGGCTAAATTGATTAGTTATTAGTGTTTTGAAACTGTATGAATACATATTGCAAATGTTATAAAAGATTTTACTCTATGTATAAATGATAGGATCATAGATTCTTTAGAAGAGGAAAATTAAAGATCATATAATTCAATGCCCTCAAAATACCAAGTACTTCAACATGCATTAATTGAGCATCCTGTATATGTATAAGTACGTATACCTAGAGAGAGAGGATATTGTGAAACATTAACATTTGGGAAATCTCAGCAAAGGACATATGGGTATTCTTTGTACTATATTTTCAACTTGTTCTGTCTAAAAATTTTCAGAAGTAAAAAATGGCCCTAGCCAGTTTGGCTCAGTGGATAGAGTGTCAGCCTGAGGACAGAAGGGTCCTGGGTTTGGTTCTGGTCAAGGGCACATGCCGGGTTGCGGGCTCCATCCCCAGTGTGGGTGGCAGGAGGCAGCTGATCAATGATCCTCTCTCATCATTGATGTTTCTATCCCTCTCTCCCTCTCCCTTCTTCTCTGAAATCAGTAAAAAAATTTTTTTAAAAAGTAAAAAATGTTAGTCTAATATATACTATATAGCACTTCAAGGACTGAAAAGGCTGATGGTGGTGGTGGTGTGTTGGAGGTGGGTAGGAAGCAATGAAAATTCAATAGTGTTACTAAGAAATGAAAAAAACCCACCTCAATAGTGTTACCTGATCTGGTATAATAATTGCCTTAACTTCTCCAATGTTTTGAGAAACAATCTTTTTGCCTTTTCTAGATGTAAAAGATATAATTGAGTGTATCATCACAGAAAATGAAAAGATTCTCTGCTTGCTCCTATAGTGACTGAATACATGTAAATCTCAGCCCAGAAGGAATTAATTTGACTAATGTAGATGTAAGATCGGTTAGAGCAGTGGTTCTCAACCTTGGCTGCACATTAGAATCACCTGGGAATCTTTTTAGAATCCTGATTTCTGGGCCTCATCTTCCGGAAATTCCGTTTCTTTGTTATGGGGTGGGGCCACACCGTTAGTAACAAAGAAACAGAATTTCCGGAGGATGAGGCCCAGAAATCAGGATTCTAAAAAGATTCCCAGGTGATTCTAATGTGCAGCCAAGGTTGAGCACCACTGGGTTAGAGCGTCGGCCTGAGCATCAAAGGTATTGGGTTCGATTCCCTGTCAAGGGCACGTACTTGGGTTGCACGTTTTATCCCAGGCCTGTTTGGGATGAGTCAGGGAGGCAACTAATCGATGGGTCTCTCTCACATGGATGTTTCTTTCTCTCTCTCTCAAAAATAAAATAAAAATTAATAGGACTGCAATCCCTTGGGCCATCTGCACTTGTTCTGAACTGCTCTTATCAGATGCTCCTGGGAACACAGGACACAATATTATTGTTAAGATAACTGGAGGGGGCAGGTGTAGTGGATGGAGGAAAGATACTGAAGGTCATATGTTTACCTTGTTTGGAGAAACCTGATAAAGAAAGCTCGAGATACCAACTGTAGGGCTTGGGCTTCAGAACCAGGAACCTGACCCCAGCAGCCTCTGACAGATATGATGAGTACCTGGGCTGAGGCACAGCTGGGGCCGGACCAGGTGGTCCTGATTGGTATCAGGGAACTGGAGGCTTATAGCTAATCCCCTGCCTCAAAAGAAACAGAGAGTGCCCTTAATTAGTTAAGGTCTCATTAAAGCTCACCATGAAGACACAGGGAAGGGCTGTTTACTTAAGTGCTAAATAAGTGCCTCCCATAGATGAGGCACAAAGCAAAGGAAGAAGTGCAGAATAAGAGAAATAGAAGCTAAACAAGCAGGTGGCTTGATGGGCCAAAGATTGCTGACCCAGGAGTTCCATAGAACTCTCTTTCCCCGTCTGTAAAGGAAAACCTCCCTCCTTCACAGGCGAATGGTGAAGATGAAAGGAATTGATGCACAGAAAGTGAGTAGTAAACGCTTGGGAGGTATCAGGCACTCAGTTGCTGGGTCTCCCCTCCCCACCCCCAGCCTTCTCTGATGCAAGAACCTGAGTTGTCCTGAATCTCACCCACTCTGGTCTGTCCCAAGGACAGTTCCATGGACCCAACTGGAGACCTTGTGCTGCTGTCTCAACCCAGATGCCTGTGGACACCTCAACTTGTCCTTACCGTGCACCCCACCCCCACACCAAGGCTGCTCACGGTAGGCCAGCATTTATTTGGTTAGGAAAGCCACCGAGTTTTAAAATGTGAATATATTGGGGTGGCAATGATGATTTCAATTTGTGGCTTTCACCACAGTCACGCTCTCAAGCAGAGTTCAAGTTTATTCATTTTATATGCATCGGAGTCTTTGAAATTGTTAGTATGGAAATAAATTTTCATAAAATGAACTACAAGCCCTGTTATATGGGACATCTTGAATACCAGAGTAAAATAGCTTTTAAATGACTAGAATGGCAGGTTTCTGCTCTAAATTGGTGTAGAAAAGCGGGGCTGGGGCGGGGGGAGAAAGCATAGATGGAACAATAACAAAAAAGCACCCTCCTCCCCCATCCCCCCTCCCCAAACCACGAAAAGAAAATAGATGTGAAGTCCCTGTACTTTTTGTTATGTTCAGGGAGGAAACTGATGCCGTTATCACTGCAACCAAGACCCCTGTAAAGTTGGGGTCATTTATCTCAATACCACTAGAGCTCAGGGGTAACTTGGGGCAGTGGGGTGGGGAGGCGGTGGCATGGCGCTCTGGCTGGGCTGGAAGGGATGCTTAGGGGCCTATGTAAGGTTGAAGTTGATGGCAGCCTCTAACAGGCGTCTGCGAACATCAGTGGGCCGGAGGACAGGAGGAAATAGGATCCCAGACCCTCCCTGGATGGAACTGTGGCTCTGCGGGCGGATCTGCGGACTAGGACTAGGCGGAGGGATTGAGGTCTCAGCTCAGTGGTCCCCACCCAACCCACTGTCCTCTGAAAATCAGGCCCAGAATGCCCTCAGGTTTTCCTTTGAGTTAAGTCCTCCATCGGCGCTTCGGAGACCAAGGGTGGGAGCAGGGAGAATGTCTGTTGTTAGAGACAAAATGTGGTAAGTTGAACCAGCGCTTAGATTTTTAAGAAAGCATCGAATTGCACACGATTCCGCTTTATTGGACTGACAAAGAAAGAAAATTAAACATCAAATTCTAATGTCACCAGGATAAAATAAAAATGTTTTCTTTACATTTCCCCGATGGTTTTCTGTTCTATATTATTCGCTTTATATCCTTTTTTCTCTGATAAGAATGAATTTGGAATCATCATTCTATTACCAGAAATCTGTCTCATGTTATTACCAGATGTGACTGAAAAGTATCCGTACTAGTTCCACATGACATGCGTGGAAATCAGTGTCCTTATTTTATAGTCAAAGCATGGACAGGCAGGATGTATGTAGAAAAATCATGAGGAAAAGCGTGATCTTCTGAACCTAAATAGTTCTCTTCCTGATATAAAGGATAGATTTTTATCTCATTTTTGATTAATAATACTGAAGTCAATGAACAGAAGTAATTAAAGAGGTAAAGAGACTACATCTCTACTTCCCACTGAAGTAGAAGTTAATTTTAAGTTTTCACGGTTTTCTGTTCCAGACAGTTCTATGTTGATAAATGTTTGTGATATTTTATCGTATGGTCTACATATTAATATAAAAGACAAACACACTAATTAAGATTTACATGTTTTGTTTTATTTAAAAAAATTTTTAATTGATTGAGAGAGAGAGAGAGAGAGAGAAACATCTGTTTATTGTTCCACTTATTTATGCATTCATTGGTTGCTTCTTGTATGTGCTGACTGGGGATCAAACCCACAATGATGATCTTACCAACTGAGCTACCTGACCAGGGCCTGTTTTATTTTTTTTATACTCTAATGAAGCCCCATTTTGACATATATGTCATTGGAAAATTTGAGGAGGGAAAAAGCCACTGAATTGTTAACCTGTCTCCAGTAAATTTAATCACATGTATATCTATGCTACTTATATAAATTTATATTTTATGTTACATATATCTCTGTATATAATTGTGGATTATCTGTATGTACCAAAGGAGAAAGGGTTGGAAGTTTATCAGTTAGCTTTTGCTGTGTAACAAACCCCTCCAAAACACCAAGGTTTAAACAGCACTGATGTCATCACTCATGTATTTTCGGGTTGTTGATCTAGTCTGCACTTGACTAGGTTTGGCTCCAAGCTGAATATTGGATCCAGCTCTGCGTCACAGCAGGCTGGCTGGGACATGTTTTTCTCATGGCGATGACAGAAGTGATAGATGCAAGAGGGCAAGCCCAAGTGCACACGTCAAGCCCTTGCTTGTATCATATCCACTAATGTGCCACTGGCCAAAAATGTCATGGGGCCACGCCCAAATCCACGGTGTAGAAATGGACTTCATTGCTGGCTGGGAGGGACTGCAGAGCCACATGGCAAAGTTCACAGGAAAGGGAGGGAAGGATTGAAAACAATGATGCTGTGAAAGGGAAGAGAGTTGGTAACAAAGGAACAGCTTCTGACATTGTTCTGACCAAGTTCTGAGAAGCCAACAGAACTAAGATTTAAAGGAAAGATGCCTGGTACTCCTACTGTGAAAGATAAAATTCCTCATCCTGAACATGTTTAGGCTGGAAGAATCATCTCAACAATGCTTTTTAAAAGGTCATCACACACCTCTATCATGTTTATGTACCTTTCTAGAGCTAGCCTGGCATTTCTGTGGAATAAAGACAATGATTTTGTCATTGTCTGTCTGTATGCTGGAATTGTACAGAGACTGGATTTACAAGATGCACAATGTGCTAATGACCAGCATCTTTTAACAACAGCCATGAATATAATAGCCGTGCTCTTTGTGTGCATTCCTTCATTCTAATCTTCACAGAAACCCGGTGAAGTAGGAATTGCTTATTATTCCTGTTCCACAGACGAGGAACTTGAGTCTTGGGGAGGCACAGCTAACAGGGCCAGGATTTGAACCTAGTTGGTGTCATTTAGCACTCACCTGCTGGTCCCCCATTACTCCACGGAAAAGACTGCCATTGCTGCAGCCAAATCGATACCGTGACATATATGTGCTATAAAAAAAGACAAATCATGCATTTACATGACACTTTTGTGTGTTTTGTAATACAGAAAATCGCCCATCTAAATTGCTTTTGAGCACCACATCTTGAGGATTTGTGTTATTAGCAGAAGAATGCAGTTTTCAAAACAAATGTGAATTTTCAAAATACTCACTGGTTTCATTGGCCTCTCAAACCAGTGTATCCCGGGCCAGCCCCTCCCACAGTGGACTGCTGCCTGCAATCTTGCTCTCAGTGACCTCTGACCATTCCTACCTGGCAGGTCCCAGCCCCAGGGTCTCTCATTCCCTGTGCACAGCTGAGGAGTATGCAGGTAGCTCTTTATGACCCTATGACACTTAAAAAACCTTTTTTTCCCCCCTCTTTGGGCCTCTCTTGTGTGCTCTGTGTCCTTTTCTGGAACCGGGTGTTAACTGGCACAGGGAGCCCTATTTGAAGAAACCTCCCTGAATCCAAACCCTCAAAGAGCCTCTTTCTGGATCTGAATTTAACCCTTCAGCTTCCAGCCTCCTCCTTTACACATCTATCTGAACGCAATGAATCTCTGGGCTTGAACATGTTTTCAACAGTCATTTCAGCACTTGTCCTTTTCCTGTTTTAAGCTATACAAATAATTCCTTTAAAAAGAGTATTCTTAAGAAAAATACTCTCGGTATAAACTGGAAACAGTACAACATGCCCCTTAAACCCAAGCGCTTTCATGTGAAGCAGAAGTCAACAATTACTCCTCAACTAATATGTGTTTTTTGCTTCTTTAACAAGAGTGTCATAATTGGAGGGGGGTGCTTTAGGGATGACTAATGGAAATGGGAGGTGATCAAGCCCCTAGAAGGGGTGAGATTCAAATTAAAAAAATATTTTTATTGATTTCAGGGAGGAAGGGAGAGGTAGACAGAAATATAAACATCAGTGATGAAAGTGAATCACTGATCAGCTGCCTCCAGCATGCCCCATGCTGGGGACCGAGCTCACAACCAGGGCATGTGCCCTGACTGGGAATTGAACCTGGACCTCCTTGTTCATAGGCCGACACTAAACCACCGAGCCATGCTGGCCAAGCTCAAATCATTTTTATAACTGAGATGGCCCACACACTGACCGATCAGAATGGACAGTGGTCATGAAAGGCCATATGCTGGTGTTGGCATTCCCTCAACACCGGTCTGCGGCTCCATCATTCTAGCTCTGGCTCCAGACTCCTTTTCGGTGCTTTTGTAAACACAATCTACTGTCCAAAGAAAGAGATTTGTCAACATTTAGGACATTCACTTTCTGAAGGCAATTTCAAAAGAAGGTTTTCAAACACTAATTTGAAAGAATATATGCACCCCTATCTTCATTGCAGCCTTATTTACAATAGCCAAAATTTGGAAGCAGTCCAAGTGCCCATCAGTAGATGAGTGGATAAAAGAGCTGTGGGACACTTACACAATGGAATACTACTCGGCCATAAAAAAGAAGGAGATCTTACCTTTTGTGTCAGCGTGGATGCATCTGGAGAGCATTATGCTTAGAGAAATAATCCAGTCGGAGAAAGTACCATATGATACCATTTATATGTGAAATCTAATGAACAAAATAAACAAAATAGAAACAGACTCATAGAGAGCAGATTGACAGCTATCAGTGGGGAGGGGAGTTGGGGGAAAAGGTGAAGGGATTAAGCAAAAACAAAACAAAACAATAGAAAACAGCCCTAACCTGTTTGGCTCAGTGGATAGAGCGTTGGCCTGTGGACCAAAGTGTCCTGGGGTTTGATTCCGGTCAAGTGCACGTACCTGGGTTGCAGGCTCCTCCATGGTTAAGGCTCCTGTAAGAGGCAACCAATCAATGTGTTTCTCTCACATCAATGTTTCTCTCTCGTTTCCTCTCTCTTCCACTCTCCCTAAAAATCAGTAGAAACATATCCTCGGGTGAGGATTAACAACAAAAACAAAACAAAGCAACCCCCTCTGCAACACACACACACACACACACACACATCTCATAGACACAAACAACAGTATGGTGATTATCAGAGGGAAAGGGGATGGAGGGAGGTAAAAGAGGGTAAAGGGTGTGTAAATGGTGGTGGAAGGAGATTTGACTTGGGGTGGTGATGTATCATAGAATTGTACACTTGAAACCTATATCATTTTATTAACCAATGTCACCCCAATGAATTCAGTTAAAAAAGGAAAAGGAAAAGATTTTGAGCAGTGACTAGAGTGTTATTCCTTCTTAAGTGCACTGCTGATTGAGAACAGAAATTCTGGCTTATTTATTCAAAGGCAAGTATTGTTCTTCTGTCAAACTTCCTGGCAATTGATATACTTAGCAGTGGCTTCCAAGAAGTGACTATCATTTTGATGAAATGTCAGGTGACAGATGTCTGACTTATTTGGAGAACCTTAAGCCTGGAGGGAATGGGAGATTATTATTAGATTAGTGCAGTGGGTATAGATGATCACATTATAAAGGAGAAAGAGTTGGACTTGGAAAGAGAAATCAGTTATCCCAGTTTGACAACCAGGGTGAGGGGACAACCTGTGCTCTTTGCTTTCAGTGTGCATACTGAGAGATTGGTGGGGAGTGAGGTCCGTAGACAGAGAAACAAGAGCCCCAAACGAGTGGGACGAGCTCAGTTACAACTCAGGCTGCTCTGGCTCTCCATGCTCTTGACGTTCTTTTCTTGCAGGATCTGCTAATAAGGCTTCTCTGAAAACAGAGCCACGTAAAGAAGACCAGGGGGCAATAGGGCTGCCTCAGGAGTTTGAGAATGCATTCGAGTAATTCCACTGAAAAGACTACCCCTTTTTGTAGCAACTTAAACTAACTTCACATACAAAAGGAAATGTAAAAATGCTACTTGTTCTAAAATAGCCAACAACAGAGGACTAGTTGAATAATTACAGCATGTCTATAATTTAGAATATGAATCAGGCATTAAAAGCTATGTTTTTAGGAAAGCAATACCATATATTTCCCCATACATACATAAATTATTTGTGAAAGATCTAAACCTGTATGGCACCCTAGTCGGTATTGCTCAGTGGGTAGAGCACTGGCCTGTGGACTGAAGGGTCCTGGGTTCAATTCTTGTCAAGGGTACATGCCCAAGTTGCAGGCTTGAACCTCAGTGTGGGGCGTGCAGGAGGCAGCCGATCAATGATTCTCTGTCATTGTTGATGTTTCTATCTCTCCCTCTCCTCTCTCTTCAAACAAACAAAAACTCTGCATGGCACCATAAATGCCAAATTCAAATTGCTATGTTACTTCTGAAGAGGGCGGGGGAAACAGGGGTCAAGGAGTGAGTGTGCAAATAGAGTTTATTATACCTGAGATGTTTATTCTTCAGCTGAGTGATGGGTCCATGGGTGTTCATTATATGAGTTTCTATGCTTTTTGTATGCTTGAAGTATTTCATAATTTAAAAAATCATGTTCTCAAATTCTAATCACATGACATGCTCATGGTAAAATAAAGCAAAAATCAACCAGGCTATAAAATATATACATAATTTGATATCAATTTTGCCTTAAAATTATATATTCATATAGAAGAATATATAATTAGAATATATATGAATAGAAGAAACTAAAAGATGCTAGCCCTGGTGAATTTATTTTCTTAATTATTCTGTTTTATGTTATCTGAACATTTTATAATAATATTTCTCCTATAATCTAAGAATTGTTATTACAAAGTAGTACGGTTTTTAACAATTAATGAAAAGTGCATTGCACATGTTCACTTTTTAAAATGTCATGCATGCTCCCACCCCAGAGGTGACAGTCTTGTGCATACCCTCCAAGTCACTTTCTTTGTGTTTTGTGTGTATATGTACATTTGTGTACATAGTTCTCTTATATTTACATAAGTTGGATTCTACTATCCATACTGCTAAAGATTTACTTTTTTCACTTTATACTACATCTTGGGAGATTTAAAAATATCAGTATATGTACCAGCCAGTGTGGCTCAGTGGTTGAGCATCCTTATGAATCAGGAGGTCAAGGTTGGATTCCTGGTCAGGGCACATGCCCGGGTTGCAGGCTCGATCCCCAGTAGGAGGCGTGCTGGAGGCAGCCGATCAGTGATTCTCATCATTTATGTTTCTTATCTCTCTACCTCTTCCTTCCTCTCTGAAATTAATAAAAACATATTTTAAAAAATCAGTATATGTATATTTACCTCATATTTTTATTCCAAAAATTAAAAAAATTAGTTTTATTCACTTAATTTCATTTTAATAGCTGTGTAGTGTTTATAATATATAAAAATAAATGTATCTGTTTATAATATAGCCATACCATAATTCACTTCACTATAGCCCTAATAATGGATAGGTCATTTCCTAATTCTTTCTCTATTAGTAAATGTTTCAGTGACTGTCCTTAATTTTATGTGCATGTACAAGGATTTTTGCAGGGAAGGTTCCTAGAAACAGAGTCTCTGGGTCATGGAGCCCACACACACTCAGTAATAACAAATACTACCCACTGCCTGCCTAAAACATTTTGTTACTCAATTACCCCAACGCATAGTCTTGTTTCCTCAGATGCTTACGTTTTACTTGTATTTTGAAAAATACAAGTTTATTAAGAACATGTGACACAATAAATCAACAAACAATAAATACTGGTGGGGATGTGGAGCAAAGGGAACCCTACTGCACTGTTGTTGGAATGCAGACTGGTGCAGCCACTGTGGAAAACAGTATGGAGTTACCTCAAAAAATTAAAAATGGAACTAACAGTTTTTTGACTCAGTGATCCCACTTCTGAGAATATATCCAAATAAATCAGAAACCCTAATTTGAAAAAATATATGCATCCTCATGTTCACTGCAGTGTTATTTAAAAGCCAAGATTTGGAAGCAGCCCAAGTGTCCATCCGTGGATGAGTGCATAAAAAAGCTGTGGTATAGTTACACAATAGAATACTACTCGGCATAAACATGAAAGAACGCCTACCCTTTTTGACAGTATGGATGGACCTGGAAATCATTATGCTAAATGAAATCAGCCAGTCAGAGATCTCACTCATATGTTGAATCTAATGAACAAATTTAACAAACAAACATAGAAACAGACTCATAGATAGAACAGATTGACAGCTGGCAGAAGAGAGGGGTGTTGGGGGGCAGGTGAGAAAGGTGAAGGGATTAAGCCAAAAAATAATTTCATAGACACAGACAATAGTATGGTGATTACCAGGAGGAAAAGAGGGTGGGGGGAGGTAGAAGAGGGTAAAGTGGGTATAAGTGGTGGTGGAAGGAGACTTGAACTGGGATGGTGAGCATACTTTATACAGATGATGTAGCATAGAATTGTACACCTGAAACATACAATTTTATTAACCAATGTCACCCCCATAAATTGAATAAAAAAGAAAAAAGAGCATTTGACAAACTTCTTTTTTTGTTTTTGTTAATCCTCACCTGAGAATATTTTTTCTATTAACTTTTAGAGGGAATGGAAGGGGTGGGGGGGAGGAAGGAGAGAGAGAGAGGTTGCCTCCCAAATGCACCCCTGTTGGGCCATAGAACTGCAACTCAGGTATGTGCCCTTGACCAAGAATCGACCCCAAGACCCTTCTGTGCTTGGCCTGATGCTCTAACAACTTAGCTACATCAGTCAGGGCAGACAAATTTCTTGAATGAGCATGTATTCCTTTTATAATGAAAAAAATGTTTTAAAATTAAATTAAAAAGTTGCTTTTCAAGACAAAGCAAATGCACCAAAATGGTTTTCTTTGGAAGATGGGCTGAGGGCAATTTTCATTTCCTTTATAATCTGAAAAAGAAAACGACAGTTAATTAAAATTAAGAATGTTGCCCTAGCCAGTTTTGCTCAGTGGTTAGAATGTACACCCTCGGACTAAAGGTGGTGGGTTTGATTCTGGTCAAGAGCACATACTTGGGTTGCAGGTTCCATGACCCAGATTGGGCCACATGCGGGAGGCAACCGATTGATGTGTCTCTCTCACATCACTGTTTCTCTGTCTCTCCTCCTCCCGTACACTCTCTCTAAAAATCACTGGGGGAGGATTAACAAAAACAAACAAAAACAAGAATGTTAATATTCAAACACAAATGTTACAGAAAAAAAAAGACTTTGTAAATCCATTGGATACAATAGAATTGGTTTGTTTTTACTGCAAAACAATGCTGGTTTGGGCATTTGGTACATAAGAACAGTTATCTGGAATAAACATTAGACTGTATTCTTTAAAATGTTATTAAAAGCCAGGCCAGGGTGACTCAGTGGTGGAATGTTCACCCATGTGCCAAGAGGTCACTGGTTCGATTCCCAGTCAGGGCACATGCTTGGGTTGTGGCCTCAAACCCCAGTAAGGGGTGTGCAGGAGGTAACCAATTGATATTTCTCTCTCATTGATGTTTCTATCTTTCTATCCCTCTCCTTTCCCCTCTCTCTCTAAAATCAACAACAAAAATTAAAATTCTATTAAAACACATAATTATTATGGTCTGAAGGTTGACTTAACACTTTAGAAAAAAAATTTAATAATCTCATGATTTTCTGCTAGAACCTAGCCTCGTATGAAAATAATAAAATTATGGGCAAAATGAATATCTTTTTACTGAGAGGGTTGTGTCAGGATGCCCTGTTATACACTATTTTCTTTTGCATTTGTAAGATATAAGCTGTTGAGCAATTGATCATTCTGTTAAGATTACTCCAGGATAACGTTTGTATGAAAGTACTGTATTCAAAAAAATAACATATAGACACACACACACACACACACACACACACACACACACAAAGGGGGGGAAAGGTAATTTACAAGATCAGTATCAAGTACAATGTTCTAAGCTTAGTGATTTTTTTTTGCAAAAGTTCCCAGGTGAGATGTGTGAGAACATTGCAGGATCAGTCAGCTCAATCATTGATATATTGCCCTCAGTTTAAAATGGCTGCCTTTTCAAACATATGGTCCCCAGCTGAAGTTTTATCACTGCTGCTGCTTTTCTTCCCAAAAGATTATACACCAGTTTGATAAATTTCATCAGTGGGAAAATATTTTCTCCTCAAGTTAGGAATGAATTCCCGCAGTTGGAAATGTTTCTTATATTAAAAATATTGAATCAGAACATGCTCTTCTTTTCATGGTAGGAAATGTCTTTCGTCAACAGTCACTAGAACACTAAGAATTGCAAAGTGACATGTTGACAGTTGCAAAAGGCAGAGGAATTGCCTTACTTGTCCGTCCAGCCTGGTGTCCTGTGCCAGCAAAGGCCAAGAGGCAGGCTCTGAGTGTGTGCTCTGCCCCCTGACTCACGTTGTGGGAGGTCACAGGTAGGTAGAGAATTGAGCAGCTCAAACCCACTAAGGACACCATCCTGCACGAGGAACTGCAGGGAAAAAATCAGGCTCAGGATCTTGTTGGCAAGACCTATTCTCCAGAGATTTTTATCTCAAAGCTCACCCACCCCATCCAATAACTTAAGAATTCCTCTGTCAACCTTGGCCCATGTGGCTCAGCTGGTTGGGCTTCTCCTCAAGTGTACCAGAAGGTTGCCGGTTTGATTCCTGGCCAAGGGCATATGCCTGGTTTGCGGCTCCATCCCCAGTAGGGGGCGTGCAGGAGGCAGCCAGTCGATGTTGCACTCTCACAGCGATGTTTCTCTCTTCCTATCCCTTCCTTTCTCTCTAAAAATCAATAAACTATTAAAAAAAAGAAAGAATTCCTCTGTCAGAAACTTCACTAAGCCTGGTCCTCCTGACTTCAGGTTCCTTGCTAACACACACTGATTTTGAGATAGATGCTAGACAATGATGACTCTAAGAGGCCCAGGGAAGTGGCCATCCCTTTTGTCCTTCCTTTCCTTGCTTCCTTTTTTTTTTTTTTTTAAATATTTTTTTATAGATTTCAGAGAGGAAGGAAGAGGGAGACAGAAACATCAATGATGACAGAGAATGATGACTGGCTGTCTCCTGTACACCCCCTACTGGGGATCAAGCCTGCAACCCGGGCATGTGCCCTTGACCAGAATTTAACCTGGGACCTTTCAGTCCACAGGCCAATGCCCAAACTGGCTAGGGCTTCCTTGCTTTATTGAGAATCTTTATGTTCCTCCCCACCCTCCCTCATCTATAATCCTGATCTGGTACAAGCAGGGCATAGACGAAAGGAAGTGTTAAATGTCATTTGAGTGAATAAATCAGACTTTTAAATATTTGTGCATTTTAAACTCTTATGTTTGTCTAATTATACTGTATTTTTAGGTAATGAGTTTTTAAGCTTGTCATTTATCAAATGAAGTAATTCTTAATGTTTCCAATATACATTGTAGAGAATGTAAGCAGTATTTTTTAATTGAAACATTGTGGGATTTAATGGGAAAACCTGGATTCCCTTTATTCCTATCATATGTGTTTTCAGAGAACTTGAACTCTTGATTCACTTCTCAACCTTTGCATTTTCAGCCTAAAGAGTACTGTTTGAGGGCAGGGTGGGGTAAGGGGGAGAGAGCAACCAAAGGACTTGTATGTATGCATATAAGCATAACCAATGGACACAGACACCAGGGGGGTGAGGGCATGAGGGGGGGGGGGGTCAAAGGGGAGATAAGGACACATATGTAATACTTTAATCAATAAAGAAAATAAAAATAAATAAAAAATAAAAAAGCCACCCCCCCCAAGAGTACTGTTTGTTGTTTTTATTTAGCAGAATCTCTGTTCTTTTCCTCCCCAGTCCCCAATTCTTAATCCTTGTAGGTGCAGTAATTAAAAAAGCTTGTAGTATTTCCTTTTGTGGTGATCTTAAAATTTTTGTTTTAATAATGTGGATCAAACCTTAACTGGTTAAAAATGCAGATACTGGGAGAACCAAGATGGCGGCATAGGTTAACGCCAGAGTTTGCTGCCTTGAACAACTACTTCAAAAGTGAAACTAAAAGATGGAATGGACATCACCCAGAACCACAGGAACGCTGGCTGAGTGGAAGTCCTACAACTAGGAGGAAAGAGAAACGCATACGGACACTCAGAGGAGGCGCAGTGCTGAAGTCAAGTTCTGAGGTGCGGAGTGCACGGAGCGGGCTGGCAGCAGAGGGCGCGGTTGGCGTTTTCAATCGGGAGGGAGTCACAGACTCTGAGCTCCAGATCCGGGCGAGTCTTTAGGGACCCAGACTCAAACGGGAGAAGGGGGACTGTCTGGCTTTGGTCAGAGCGAGTGCAGCTTTCTCTCCGAGGTTTGCAATGGTTGCTGGGACTCAGAGAGGCAGAGCCCCTGGGGACAGGACTGAGAGCCGCCATAACTGCTCTCTCCGGCCCACCCTGTTGATCCCGTGCGACCCACCCGCCCCGCCCAAACCCTGCACAGAGGCATTTGCCGGATAGCCTCAGGCAAAGGCTAGATTAGCACCTCCCTAGAGGACAGAAGTTCTCTCACTGCAGACACAGCTGATTCTCACAGCCAATTGCCTGGAGGTCAAACCCTCCCTGGCATTAGCTACAACAATCAAGGCTTAACTACAAGACTGCGCACAAAGACCACTAGGGGGTGCACCAGAAAGCATAACAAAATGTGGAGACAAAGAAACAGGACAAAATTGTCAATGGAAGATATAGAGTTCAGAACCACACGTTTAAGGTCTCTCAAGAACTGTTTAGAAGCCGCCGATAAACTTAATGAGATCTACAAGAAAACTAATGAGACCCTCGATGTTATGTTGGGGAACCAACTAGAAATTAAGCATACACGGACTGAAATAACGAATATTATACAGACTCCCGACAGCAGACCAGAGGAGTGCAAGAATCAAGTCAATGATTTGAAATGCGAGGAAGCAAAAAACACCCAACCGGAGGGGCGGAATGAAAAAAGAATCCAAAAATGCGAGGATAGTGTAAGGAGCCTCTGGGACAGCTTCAAGCGTACCAACATCAGAATTATAGGGGTGCCAGAAGATGAGAGAGAGCAAGATATTGAAAACCTATTTGAAGAAATAATGACAGAAAACTTCCCCCACCTGGTGAAAGAAATGGACTTACAGGTCCAAGAAGTGCGGAGAACCCCAAACAAAAGGAATCCAAAGAGGACCACACCAAGACACATCATCATTAAAATGCCAAGAGCAAAAGACAAAGAGAGAATCTTAAAAACAGCAAGAGAAAGAAACTCAGTTACCTACAAGGGAATACCCATACGACTGTCAGCTGATTTCTCAACAGAAACTTTGCAGGCCAGAAGGGAGTGGCAAGAAATATTCAAAGTGATGAATACCAAGAACCTACAACCAAGATTACTTTACCCAGCAAAGCTATCATTCAGAATTGAAGGTCAGATAAAGAGCTTCACAGATAAGGAAAAGCTAAAGGAGTTCATCACCACCAAACCAGGATTATATGAAATGCTGAAAGGCATCCTTTAAGAAGAGGAAGAGGAAGAAAAAGGTAAAGAAACAAATTATGAACAACAAATATGCATCTATCAACAAGTGAATCTAAGAATCAAGTGAATAAATAATCTGATGAACAGAATGAACTGGTGATTATAATAGAATCAGGGACATAGAAAGGGAATGGACTGACTATTCTTGGGGGGGAAAGGGGTGTGGGAGATGTGGGAAGAGACTGGACAAAAATCGTGCACCTATGGATGAGGACAGTGGGTGGGGAGTGAGGGCGGAGGGTGGGGCGGGAACTGGGAGGAGGGGAGTTAAGGGGGGGAAAAAAGAGGAACAAATGTAATAATCTGAACAATAATGATTTAATTATGAAGATTTAATTTAAAAAAAAAGAAAAAAAATGCAGATACTGGTTAATAATGCGGATCAAGCTCTAGCTGGTTTGGCTTGGTGGATAGAGCGTCAGCCTGCGGACTGAAAGGTCCCAGGTTCAATTCCAGTCAAGGGCACATGCCCAGGTTGCAGGCTCGATCCCCAGTGGGGGGTGTGCAGGAGGCAGCCGATCAATGATTCTCTCTCATCATTGATGTTTCTATCTCTCTCCCCTCTTCCTTCCTCTCTGAAATCAATAAAAATATTAAAAAAAATAATGCGGATCAATCTTTAACTGGTTAATAGAGCGGATTTTGTAATCAAAGAAAACACGGTAATTTCAAGAGAAACATTGGAAGTGCTTTATTCAAACCAATGTCCATCGCTAGCTACACATTCCCCCATCTTTCAGGTAATTTGTGGATACTGTCCCAATAGAACTTCTCTTGTTTTGAGGTAGACCATTCAGAGACCCAATTTTCCACTTCTTCATACGTTTTGAAGTGCTACTCAGAAAGTGCGTGTGCCATCGATCGGAACAAGTGGTAATCTGAAGGAGCAAGGTCTGGTGAATACGGCAGGTGGGTTAATACTTCACAATTCGATGCAAAAAAGACTTTCTTTTGTGCCCTTGAAGCAACATTTTACTGATGACTTTGCGGTTTTTCATTTGTCTTCCTTTCAGTTGATGTGGCACCCATTTTCCTTCCTTTAAAATCTTTCGCATTGCTTGTAAACAATTGGAAATTGTTTGCAACGTTTAATCTTTCTGCAAGTTGTTTTTGAGTTTGACATGCATCTTTACCCAATAATGCTTGTAATTGTTGTTCTTCAAACATTTTCGATTGACCTGGACGTTGTCTTTCACATCAAAATCATCACTTTGATGAAGCGTTTAAACCAGCGTTCACAAGTATCTTGAGATGGAGCATGTTCACCATAAGTTTCCCAAAGTATACGATAACTTTCAGCAGCACTTTTCTTCAAAACAATGAATTAAAACTTCCCACAAATGCTTTTTTTTGGCGTGAAATTCAACATTTTAAAAAAATATTTTCTTTTAATGATTTTTTACAGAGAGGAAGGGAGAGGGATAGAGAGTTAGAAACATCAATGAGAGAGAAACATCCATCAGCCACCTCCTGCACACTCCCCACTGGGGATGTGCCCGCAACCAAGGTACATGCCCTTGACCAGAATCGAACCTGGGACCCTTGAGTCTGCAGGCCAACGCTCTTTCCACTGAGCCAAACCAGCTAGGGCGAAATTCAACATTTTTAAGCGTAAAAATATCTATGATGTTAACACCTTCAGAAAATTTGACATATGAAGTTTTGAAGATTGTTGTCAATACAACAAAATAGCATACATATCGCCCTAACCGGTTTGGCTCAGTGGATAGAGAGTGTCGGCCTGTGGACTGAAGGGTCCCAGGTTCAATTCCGGTCAAGGGCGTGTCCTTGGTTGCAGGCACATCCCCAATAGGGGGTGTGCAGGAAGCAGCTGATTGATGTTTCTAACTCTCTATCCCTCTCCCTTCCTCTCTGTAAAAATCAATAAAATATATTTTAAAAAAGCGAATCGAATAAAAAAAATAAAAAATAGCATACATATCAAGTCAAATATATATAAACTTATGTATAACTCCATCTATTGAAAAAAATCCGCATTAACAACTGGTACACCTAGTATGTCTACTACAAAGGCACATCTCACGGTGGTTCTTTTTGAGCCCCTACACTGTTTTGAATGTTCATGTACAAGTTTTTGCCTGGATATATATTTTCATTTCTCTTGGGTATATTCCTAGGAGTGCAATTGCTGATTCATAGGGTAACTTTCCTTTTAACCCTTTGCAGAACTGCCAGCCTATTGTCCATTTGGCTGCACCATTTTACCCTTCACCCACAATGCCTGAGGGTTTAATTTGTCTGTATCCCTGTAAATACTTGTAACTGTCTTTTTTATTATAGCCATCTGGTGGGTGGGAAGTATCTCAATTGTGGTCTTTAAAAAAATTGATTTTAGAGAGAAAGGAAAGGAGAGGGAGAGATAGAAACACCGATGAGAGAAAAATATCAATCGGCTGCCTCCTGCATGCTTCCTACCAGAGATGGAGCCTGCAACCCAGGCATGTGCCCTGACTGGGACTCGAACTGGTGACCTCCTGGTACATAGGCTGATGCTCAATCACTGAGTCACACAGGCTGGGCTCATTGTGGTTTTGATTTGTGTTTTCTTAATCACTGCAAGTGTAAATTTGATGAGCTCAAACTTCTTACCCAAATTTTATATCGTAATGGCTCTTCATGTGTCCTCCAACACTTTTAGAGTCTTCACTTTTGCTCTTGTACTCCAAATGCCTAAAACCAAAAACCATCAGTTTTCCATCTCTGTTAGGACTGAGAAATTCTTTTAAGACCAAGAAGGGGGAGTTAATAATATAATGATCTAAATATTTTTCCACCCTAACAAACTACATACTCATTCAGACACTGCACATTCTCAGTTGGGTAATTACTGATGGGTATCTGTTGCAATCAGATGTAAACGTCTATCAAATCTGCCCATGTACCTGCATTTATCCATACACTCTACCTTCTGTCCTGTTCACCCTCCCAGCAAAGGCTACATCCTCCATCTCCTTTCACCTGTTCAAGGTGTGAAGTCTATCCCTTCTCACACACTCCAGGATGTTGCTTCACCAGTATTCTTTTTCCTGAATCATCGATTTTCCCATCTCCACTGGATGTGTCAAATGGTATGTTATTTCTCTGAAATCTTTCTTTTGATCCCACTTACTTTTCTAGCTATATTTTCTCTCTCTTCCTCTTTAGCAAAACCTTGTCTATAATTGCTATTTCCAATCTTCTAATTCACTATGAAATCCACTCTAACCAGCCCACTGAAACTGTCTTCATAAAGTCACCAGCGACCTTCATGTTGCTAAATCCAAGGGTCAAGTCTCAGACATCTTGCTGGACTGTTCACACGTCATGCAACGATCACTCTTGCCTCTCTGAAGCACTGGTTTTCCTTGGCTTCGTTTCCCTACTCTGTTACCAGTTTGGTTCCCACCACAGCGATTTCTTGCTGGATGATGACAGCAGACTTGTAACTGTCGTCTGGTTTGGCCCCTGCTCCACTTCAGGCTCCTCTCAACACAGCAGCTAAAATGATCTTGTTTACCAGTAAACGATCAGATCATCTTTCAGCATGAAATCCTCTCACTGAAGAGAAGTCCTAACAATGGCCCACCGGGCCCCCTCACCTCTTTGGCCTCATCTCCTTCCTGTTTCTAGAACACACCAGGCAGCCTCCCATGTCGGGCCCCAAGCACTTGCCATTCTTTGTTTCTAGAACAATTTTGTCACCTCTTTCAAAACCTCTACAACTTTCCTTCAAATATCACTATCGTAGGGAGGCCGTCCCTGATTATAGCATTTGCACTCAGCAGTTCTCCTTCTATGCAATGTCTCTCCCCACCATTTTTTAAATCACTATCTCCTACTCTGTTTCTCTTTGCTAAAAGTCAGCTCCACCAAGGCAGGGATTTTTGTTTTGCTCACATTGTATTCATAGCTCTGAGAACACTTTTCCACTTTGTAACTATTCCGTAAATATTTGTTGAATGTGAGAATAAATGAATACATGAGAAGTTCCTTTCATTGGGTTGAAAGAGAAGATTTGTGATGCTGATAGCCTGAACTTTGCACTTGACTTTCTCCTGTTCCCCTAGGTCAGGAAAACCCTGGGACATACGGTGTGTGAGCAGTGCCAGACCCTGGGGGTAGGACAGTGAAAAGGTAGAGCTATAATCACTTTCCATTTTTGGTTTTGTCACATAATAGTGAATCTGTCTATAACAGAGGACAGAATGACCTACCAGTATTGTCATAATTGTAATTTGAGCATCTTTACACAGAAATGACTCTCACAGTTCACATCCACCTTTGTGTTCAGCCTGGCTTTCTGCTTCATCTAGGCCCCTTAATAAGTAGCATTTGAGCACATATGTGCACACATGCACATATATGTTACCTTGCCGTCCCTGCATGGAAATTTTCAAATGAATTCTCTTAGTATGGAAAACGAAATACAGTTGACTCTCAAACAAGGGTTTGAATTGCGTGGGTACACATGTTTTTTTTTAATGAATATAGTGAAAATTATTTTGGAAGCATGCAACAATTAGAAAAAAATTCATAGATGAACCTTATGATTCCCTTTTCTCTAGATTATTTTATTGTAGGAACACAGTATATAATACATATAACATACAAATATGTCAGTCCACTAGGTTATCAGTAAAGCTTCCAGTCAACAGTAGGCTATTAGTGATCAAGTTTTTTTTTTTAACTTTTATTTGATCTTAAAATCTCTTTATTAAGTTATTACATACGTGTCCTTATCCCCACATTACTCCCCCAACCCCCTTAATCATGCCCTCACCCCCCTGGTGTCTGTGTCCATTGGTTAGGCCTATATGTACATATACAAGTCCTTTGGTTGATCTCTCCCCCTTACCCCCACCCTCCCCTACCTTCCCTCTGAGGTTTGACGGTCTGATCGATGTTTCTCTGTCTCTAGATCTGTTTTAGTGATTAAGGTTTTGGGGAGTCAAAAGTTACTAGTATATGTTGTTAATGTAAGAAATGTCCAAACCTGTTGAGAATTTTTTTAAAATCCTCTTCTGAGGATATGTTTTTAATTTTATAGAGAAACATTGATCGGTTGCCTCCCGAATGTACCTTGATACGCCAACTGGGGAACAGACCTGCAACCTAGGTATGTGTCCTGACTGGGAATCAATCTGAAACCTTTTGGTGTATGGGAGAACACTCCAACCATATGAGCCATCCAGCCTGGGCTAAACCTATAAGAATTTTATGAGTTTTTTGAGCCAAACTGATGTCAATTGCCAGGAAGCAAAATCTTAACAGACTGAGAAAATGCTCCAGAAAATGGCTGTTTTACCACTTATTTTATACATAAAAATCAAAGAGGAAGACATAAGGGATTCCATGAAATCCACTGGTGATAGATTAGGGAGGTGGGAGAAAGCAAAGTGGGGATATATCTGAGATTGGATAAAAAGTAAAACGGATAGATATACTTCTTTTACACAGGCAGGTATAAGATAATTACCAATTAATATTTACAGCACATAGCGATGGTATGTAGGAGAACAAGATAATAATGAGGGTTTCTGTGGTCTCTTGTTCTAGTGGGAGGTTGTGCCCTTAGGGGTCTAGAAAAAGGGAATTTCTCTGACATTCCAAAGGTATATTATCATAGATGTAAAAATAGACAAGCTCAGTTAAGGTAAAGATGGACCTTGGTCAGAGAAGATACTGCTTAGAGGGCATGACTACCCATCATGACTCGCTTTTCGTTAGGAAGTTTTCAGATCATCCTACATGGTTATTTTAGGCCTGCATGCAGTTTGTTAGGTTTCGTATATGGCCCCCTTTTCGTCTACAATGTGGATTTCAGCTGCAGGGTGTGTGTGTGTGTGTGGAGGGAGGACAGGGGAGTGTTGGTGCCCCTAACTCCCACATTGTTCAAGGGTCAACTGTACTTCTCCCTCCCCTCTCCTTTGTCAATATACAAAACAGAGCTACAAGATATCATATGCCCTCCATGTATATTGAAGTCCTTTCATAACTGATAAATGTCCAGTTTGCTTAAATGTTACCATCAAATATAAGACAATTCTGTGATCCAGTGGCATTCCTACTTCCTGCTGCTCAGCCTTCATATTAACTTAAATATGTACGTTATAAATATTTAATATAGCCCTACTTAGTTCTCTAATCTACTCCTTCACCCTTTCCTAATTGGAACTTTTAGCTTCAGTGATGTTTTGTACAACTGCTCTGCATATATGTTCATTCCCATCTCAAGTGCCCTCCTTGCTCCCTTAATGTTGATCTTATGCCTTCTTCTGGGTCTAGCTAAAATTTCCTTTTCCGAGAATTCTTTTTGGGAACATCTTGATCAACATCATTCCTTGATTCTAAATGCTTTAGCAGTTCGTGATGTTTTACCCTATGCTGGATTTGTTTATATATTGCTTTGAATTGTGTTCTGATAATTTCTAATTTCCTTGATTTTTCTTTTAAAAGATGCCCACACTGTTTTAATATTTAATACAAGGAACAGATAAAATTAGCAATTTGAAAAGCAATTTAAGGATAAGCAGTTAACTTTCTAGGTTTAAATTGCTGGTTAAAAAATGAAGTGTCAATTACTGGTGTAGGTGGGAACTTTCACTATGGAATATGAACGCATTAGTGACTGTTAGTTGCATGGCAGATGGAATTGTTTCATTATTTTATTACCAAATCTCAGACGCATAACCTACTTTTGCATTCTTCTTATCATTCACTCATAATTGTGCACATGATTGTTTTTAGTCTATCTTTTGACTTCCCTCCACATATACTTCCAACATTTGTTTGGAATGTATGTGTAGAATGGAATGGTGATTTAGTAAAGGTGGGACAATTATGGGCTAAATCGAGTGGATTATAGCTTAGTAAGTCATTTGGAAATGTAATTAAAAATATAAAAAATCCCTGTTTCTGTAGGCTTTTAATGTAACAGTTCATCGTTCACCATTCCCCCCCCGCCCCCCCCCCCCCTTCGCCCCAGCCTAAACTCTCAATATGGGATCCCAGTTTATATGGGTGATTATTTTGCCCTGTAGCTGCAACCTATTAAAAATAAATTCGGAATAACTTTAACCTCATGGCCAGATTAAGCAAAAGGGGAGATGGTCTCCTAAGCAGAATAGTAATTCTTCTGGGCTGAGCCAGGTTTACCCAATGTCACTTCTAAATAATTGAAAACTGTTGCAATCATCTTAACACTTTCCAGGGGTGTCAGCGTGAGGCCCGCGAGCCACACTCACTCTGCATATTTGATTCCCACCGCGGACACGTGCTTGTGAACCAACACTGGCCGGATACGAACAAGGCGTTCTGAGCGAGGAAATTCAACGAACTGTAATGTCGCCCTCGCCCAGGTTTCCGAGGCGATGGGCACGGCGGCTCGACCAGCGGGCCGGGGGTGGGAGGGGGGTCCGGGACCCGCCGAAGGGGCACAGCCACAAAAGTACCGGGTGGGGCGCCCGGCTCGGGCAGAGGCGTGTGGGCTCCGCCGGAGCGCGGGAGGGCCGCAGCTTCTCGCCCAGGACCAGCGGGAGTCCCAGAGCGTCCCGCCGGCCTCCGTGTCCCGGCGCGTCCGCCAGCCGGCCCAGCCTCGGCTCCGCGCGCGGGGAAAAGAGCGCGGCAGTTGAAACCGTTACTACCCCGAGTTTTGAACTGGTTCAAACTTGGCGTTCGGCCCCGCCCCGCCCCTCCGGCCCGGGAACTCCGACGCGGCGGTTCCCGCCAAGCGCCGCCAGCGCGCCGCCCCGCCCTCCGGCCGGTTCCCGCCACCACATCCTGCCCGCCTCCCGCCCGCGGCCGGCACTTCGGGCTCCACAGCTTCTAGTTCCCTTCCCGAGAGGCGCCGAACCTTCAGCAAAAGAACAAAGAGTCGAGCGACGCTTCCACTGGCCCGCGTCCCCCGGCTCCCACACGCGCGCGCACCATCGCGCGCGCCCCCGGCCCGGCCCAGCAGAGTCCCACGGGCGCCTCTGTGAGGGGCTGGCTCGGGTCCTCGGCGCCCGGCGGGCCCTGTGATTGGATGGGAGCCCGCTCGCGTCCCGCCAATCGGGGCGGCGCTTGGTTGGACGGGGGGGCCAAATAAAAGCGATGGCGATTGGGCTGTCGGGTTTGGCGCTCGGTCCGGGAGCGTCCGACACCCACTGGGACGCAGAAGGCGAAACCCGGGCGGCAGTGGCAGTGCGCGGGAGCAGCGCGCGGGAGCGGCGCGGGCTGGGGCGCAGGTAACGCGCCGCAGTCGGGCGGCCACCCGGCCGGCGGGGCTCTGGAGCCGGGCGCGGGGCGGCGGCGGTGGCGGTGGCGCCGGGACCCTCCTTCCTCCGCTTTGCCTGCCCGGGTATCTCCCTCAGCGGGCTCTGCCGGGTCGCCGCTTTTGCAGGCGGGGTGAGGGGACACCCCTCCTGAAGGGGGCCGTGAGTCCGGGCTGGTCCGCGCCACCCCGCGGGCGGACAGTACCAGACCCCGGAGACCCGAGGCAGAGGCAGGGGCGTGCGCCGCACGGAGGGGTCCTGTCGCGTGCTCGTCCCCCCCCCTCGGAGGAGCGGGCCCCGGCCGGGGCGCTCGGGTGTCCGGGGAGGGCTGGCCGCCCGATCCCAAGTCTCCTTTGTGTGGAGCGCTGGGTGGGACGGGACAAACACAAGTTGGTGGGACCTCGCCGCCGAGTGAGCACTCAGACAAAGGACGGACTGTGTCTCGGGGGAGCTCGGCGTGAGGATGGGGCAGTGACACTGGAGCCTGACAGCAGGCGGGAGAGGGGCGTGCGGGCGCGGGTGGGCGGGCTCGACCCCGCGCCCCCGCCCCTCGGGCGCGCGGGTCGACGGGGCCCCGGCGACCCGGACGGCTCGTGGGGACCGGACTCCAGAGTGGCCGCACCTGTGACATTTCCCCCCGAGCAGCCTGAAAACGCCGTCGCTGTGCCGGGCTGCCTTCCCCTTCCCGTCTGGCTTTTATGTTAAATGTAAGGGGAGGGTCGAGCTGTCCTCCCCTTTGGTTTTGTTCGTTTGGAGGGCTTCCGGTCGAGTTCCCGCGTGATTGTGTACCCCCTCCAACCACCGACAAAGTCTGTGCCACGGGGTCACTTTTTGAAAACGGGAGGAATGGAGAAGCACGATATTTTGGGAAACTTGGTGAACTCGTGCCTAGTGAGTTTCCACTTTCTAAAGAATCATAATCTTAAAAAAAAAAAATTACAAGCGGTTTTGGCCAACTCGATACATCCGAGAATGGCGACAGGTGCTAACGAAATCAACTATTCGTTTAGTCAACGAGTATTCCCCAGATCCTTAGAGCTGGGATAAGAGTGAGATGGTAGAAAGAGTTGATCAAAATAATATGCTTATGACAAATGTGCGTTTAGGTAGTATGGTTAACAGTTTTTAGTTAATTGATTTTGTTTTCCGCGAACAATAGCGTTGGCGAGTCGGAAAACACTGGCTCCAGAAATGTTTGTTGCTTAATAAATTGAATGTGTGCTTGTCCACTGTTAAGCTAAACTTCCTTTGTTTATCACACAGGCTCTGTAAAATTTAAATTCGTTTGGACATAAAAATGTATCTTTGGTATTTAAAAATATTTTACTACAAGGTAACTTTCTAGGTTTCAAAGGTCATGAGTTTAATTTCATAGCGTTTTAATGTTACATAAAGCAGAATTTTAAACACTAATGCTGATACAGTTTAATGTAACCTATATATCTAAGGGTTTTGGAGTTTATTTTCTTATTATTCTTCATTCATGATAATTAACAACTACTTCATGTGTAGGAATAAAAAGTGGAACAAATGTGTAATCCTGACTAATTTGTTGATCATTTTATTTGGAAGAAAATGAAAGTATTTAAGATATATCTTATTTCCTTTTCATAGTCTCTAAAATTAGGAATAGATAGGATTCTAGTCCAGGATATAAGAAACCCTCTGTTCTCTCTTTTTGGAGGTGTATTATGGAACGTAATGTTTAAAGTCCTGGAAACACTTAGGAAAATTGCAACTTAAATTCTAATTTTTGTTGAAAATTAATATATTCAGAGAAAAGGAATTTAGAACCACATGGGCACTCTTCTGATTTGCATTGTTCTGTCTGATGAAGATTTAATGTACCCACTATCTTATGGTTTCATAAAAATGGAGACAAAAGAAATGCAGTGTGAAAGTCTTTATTACATATATTTTACAGAGTTGGACAAAATTGAACAGACATTTCTGGTGCTGCTCTAAGTGCTGAGATTGTCAAGTGTTTACATTTAGATTACTTGCCGATAATCATATATTAAAAAGTCCTGATAACCTTGCCCATTGTTACGAGATGAGCTAGTTATGTAGATTTGACAGAAATTTGGATATTTTAGGCTAAGAAATTTTAATTTTTCTCTGTGTATTTTGTATTTGGTAATTACTGTCTTTGTGCTTGCCACAAGATATATTTTAAAGTCTTTTTGGGGAATTAGTTTAAAAATGTGTTAAAAATTTTTCTTTTCTGACTGAATTGAGAATGCATTTAGTCAGTTTAATTAGCAGTGATTTAAAAAACACACCCACTTGTTGATTTAATGTAGTTAGGCAAAAAAATAGTTCTAATGCCATTATACCAGCTTTGCCTTGCATGCGTACATAAATTATAACCTTCGTGTGGACCACTTAAAAATTGTAGGCAAATTTCCCCAGGAATGTGCATTGATTTCTGTATTGGACTAAATAAACAGTGATTAAGAAAGTTGATCTTCTTAAAAACCAACAAGGAAAAATCCTCTAAGGAACTAATGCAACCTGGGGTCAAGTAGAAATGATTTATGGATTTGCTTTTTAAGTCTGTGTCAGTACAGATGATGTAGAATTATGAAGAAATCTATATGGATAGGTGAATTCTTTAGTTTGGATGATAGCATGAGTGTAGAGGAACAGCTCATTAAATTCAGAGAAAGATTCAGGGTCAGATGATACCATTATCTTCTAGAGGCCACCCTGAGTTCTCAGGCACTTTTGTATTCCACAGGACTTTGTTCATACTTTTATTATAGCATGTATCAAATTGGATTGTAACCACTTGTTTATGCAGCAGCCTTCTTCACTACACTCTTAAGTGCCTTGAGGCAGAGGCTCTGTCCTATTTTTTATCTGTATACCTGGTAGTTGCTAGAGAATAGGGCTTTAATAGTTGAATGAATGAAGAAAATATGAAGAAACATGGGGAAATAATTTGACAAATGAACTGGCAAAGCAAACAGGATATATTAATATTTATGTCATGAGCAACTTAAGGTGTGTTTTTTCCCCTCTTGGAGAGGCAGTGATTACAAAGATAAATAAGCGTCAAGCTAAATAAATTTCAAGGTTTCTCATAGTTCTAATGATCTGTGATTGAAAGTTGAATATCTTTTAGGTACAACAATTGGTATTCATGTTTGGTATTTCAGGCAGTTAGAGAAAAGCTTGAGTCATCTGGATACCTGGAGTATAGTTTCTGCTTAATTTAATGTTGATATTGATGATCCTTGTGCAAAAATATGAGGAGGGGAAAGTGGTCAAGAATAGTAAATCTTTTAATTGCAAGGTGTCTAGTTACAATGGATGAGTTCTTTATTGGAGCAATTCAAGGTAGGTTTTGAAGCTAAAGCTGAAGGAAATAGGGCCAGCCAGTGTAAATACGGATTACTTATTGCGATGCTCATTATCATTGAAAATCCTCCTATATAATAAAAGGCTGATATGCAAATTATCTCCTTGGGAGTTCCACTGCTCGCTATGACGTGTGCTGACCACCAGGGGGCAGCGCAGAATGAAGAAAGGCCCTGGCTGGCAGCCGGGGCAGGGGGCAGGAAGGCCCCAATCGATCCTGATCTCCAGCCAGGCCTAGGGACCCTACCCATGCATGAATTTTTTGCACTGGGTCTCTAGGGATACGATAAATGTAGATTTAGCAAATCCAATAATCTCTCAAAAGGCATAGTTTATAAGTTTCTGAGATGGTTGCACTATTCCATATCTTGCCACTGCGCTATTTGGTGCAAAAATATGACAAAAAAAGACACTAAAATGCCTACTATTTCCCAGATGCCTTGTTCATTTATTTGTTTTTTACTTTTAAATATATTTATATTGATTTCAGAGAGGAAGGGAGAGGGAGAGAGATGGAAACATCAATGATGAGAGAAAGCATTGATTAGCTGCTGCTTGCACGCCCCTACTGGGGTCCAAGCACGCATCCTTCATTCACATCAGATGCTTTATTTTTAATTCTTGCAAAAATCACCCTGCATTCATCAATGGTTGAATGGATAAATAAAACATGGTATACACATACAATGGAACATAATTTAGATATTAAAGAATGAAATTCTGATACATGCTAAAACCTAGATGAACCTTGAAAACATTGCAAGTGAAATAAGCCAGACACAAAAGGAGAAAATTGTGGAATAAGTACTAAATTCATAGAGGCAACGTGGAATAGAGGTTATCAGGGGCTGAGGGAAGGGCAGGGGAATGGGAAGTTAGTGTACAGCCAGGGTACAGAGTTTCTGTTTGGGATGATGAATGGCGATGGACGAGGATGGCGATGGTTGAATGACATTTTGAATGTGTTTAATGCTACTGAATTGTAGACTTAAAAATGGTTAATGTGGTAAATGTTATGTCATGTATATTTTACAATAAAAACACTTTAACATCAAGACACTGAAAACTTTTACAGGTAAGGAAATTGCTATGTAGAGGGGTTAAGAAGTTGCCCAGGATTATCCATGCTAGAAATTGCTGGATTCCTAAATTTAGGAATTTAACTTTAAATTGTTTGACTCCATATTATCTACTCTACACTATCTACTGGTCTCCTGGATGATTCAAGTTATGGGTTCTAAGGAGAGTATTTGAATCAGTTATGTATAAAAATACATAATTGTAGTTTTATAGGCAGATATCTTTCTTAACCAGAGTTGTAGTGGTGTTCACTCTGGGAGGGTGGGAAGGACAGTATTTTAAGAGTGTGGTTTTTGGAGTTGTTTTTCATTGGTTCCAGTTCTGAGCTGGCAAATTGTCCTTGATGTCTGTTTCCCTGTCTGTAATTTAATAATAATGGCAGCATTTATTCCATAAGGTTGTTGAAAGGATTAAATGAGCTATTACATGTGAAACCTTTTAGCACTACACCTGGGACAAAGTGATAAATGATTCTTAGTTACTGGTATTGCGCGGGTATTGTTTTTGAGAGTGGATGTGCTTTTTCATTAACGGAACTAAACACTTCTCAGGTTTTTAAATATGTGCTTAGGGCCTGTAAGTAAAGAAAGAGGTGTTACATGTGCTTTATCTGCTTGTTTATTTAGAAATTTCTCTTGGTTAAATACAAGTATTATGTGTTCAGTTTAAAATATTAACAATTTAGGCATTTATAAAGTGAAAGCTTTCTTGATTCTGTACATAATACTATTCCCTACCCTTAACAATTTGGTGTATATTTTCCTTAAACTTTCCAATGTATTCATATGAATATGTATTTATACATATATTTTACAGAAGTGGGATCAAGTTATTTAGTTCTAAAACAACGTTTTTAGGGCATTACAGAGAGATCTATTTCATTAGAAAATAGCTGATATTTTGTTAGGGCTTGCTGTGTGCTTGGCATTGTTCTAAGTGCTTTCATTTATTTTATGTAGATACTGTAATAACGAGATAGAGAGATTGGTTAACTACTGGTTATTGGTAGAATAAGGATTTGAATTTGGGCACTTTGGTTTCAAAATCCTGATCTCTCAGGCTATCTTTGTGTGTGTGTGTGTATGTGTCCCTTGAAATGCCGGTGATTTTAGCATTTCTTAAAAAGCTGTAAAAGAATAACAAAACTCCTCAAAAAACATGGAAGGAGACTGGATGTGGCCTGCCAGGCCTAAAATACTAGTCATGTGGCCCTTTACAGAAAAAGTTTGCTGTTTCCTGCTCCAAGCTATCAGGTTGTGTTGTAAGCAGAATACATAGTATTTCAGTTTTTATGAATATGTATGTCACAGAATGAAGCAACCCTCTGTGATGGACATTGTGTTCTCTCCTTAAAAGAAGTGAACAGCCCTGATCCGTTTGGCTCAGTGGATAGAGTGTCGGCCTGAGGACTGAGGGGTCCCAGGTTCGATTCCGGTCAAGGGCATGTACCTTGGTTGTGGGCACATCCCCAAGTAGGGGGTGTGCAGGAGGCAGCTGATGGATGTTTCTCTCTCATCGATGTTTCTAACTCTCTATCCCTATCCCTTCCTCTCTGTAAAAAATCAATAAAATATATTTTAAAAAAAAGAAGTGAACACCCTTATATATCTGAACATTTGTGTGACAACTTTCTATTCGAAGAATTGCTTTTTCTATAGTATGCACATTTCAAGCTTTAGTAGATGTCAAATTGCTTTCTAAAAAGGTATCCATTTTTTAGTTAAAAAAGCAGCTTTATAGAAGGGTAATTTATATATAATAAAATATATACATTTGAATGGTGCAGTTTGTAGATGTATATACCTGTGTAACCGTCACCTCAATCAAGATAGGCCCTGGCCAGTGTGGCTGTTTGTTGGTCATTGACTGGTACACAGAAAGATTGCCAGTTTGATTACTGGTCAGGGCACATGCCCAGTTGCAGGCCTGATCCCTGGTAGGGGAGATGCAGGAGGCAGCCAATTGATATTTCTGTCTCTATCTCTCTTCCTTCCATTCTCTTAAAAATCAATAAAAAAAATCTTAAAAAAAATAGAATGTTATCATCTCAAAGTTCTTTTAGCTTCTTCACAATCATTCATTCTCAAATACCCATCAGATTTTTCCTTTTCAAGAATTTCATAAATGGAATTATACAGTATATTCTCCTTTGAGATTGGTTTCTTTCTTTTTTTTTATATATATATATATTTTATTGATTTTTTACAGAGAGGAAGGGACAGAGATAGAGAGTTAGAAACATCGATGAGAGAGAAACATCGACCAGTTGCCTCCTGCACACTTCCTACTGGAGATGTGCCCGCAACCAAGGTACATGCCCTTGACCGGAATCGAACCCGGGACCTTTCAGTCCGCAGGCCGACGCTCTATCCACTGAGCCAAACCGGTTACGGCAAAGAGATTGGTTTCTTTCATCAAGCATATTTTTGAGATTTATTGTGTGTTTGTATTAGTACTTTTTATTTGTGCATTATTTCTTAGTAGTCTTCCATTGTATCACTATACTGTTTTTATTCGTTTACCTGTTGATGGACACCTGGGCTGTTTTCAGTTTGGGGCTATTATTACTAAAGCTGCTATGATCATTTGTGTGTCTTTTGTGGATCATCCTTTAATTTCTCTTGGGTAAACACTTTGCAGTTGGACTGCTGGGCCATGTGGTAGATATTGATTTAACTTTACAAGGAACTCCCAAACTTTTCCTAAGTGGTTGTGCCATTTTTCATGAATTATAATTTTAGTTGTAGGTGTAACAGACAAGGAATTAGTGTCTCCATGCCAGTCTTTTAAAATTTGGCCATCTAATGAGTGTTAAGTATCTCATTGTGGTTTTCATTTGTGATCAGTGATGTTGAGTATCTTTTCTTTTTAAATTTTTATTTATTGATTTTAGAAAGAGAGGAATGGAGAGAGGTGAGAGAAAGAGAGAGAAAGAGAAACATTGATTTGTTATTCAAGTTATTTATGCATTCATTGGTTGCTCTTGTATGTGCCCTGATTGGAGATGGAACCTGCAACCTTGGTGTAACTGGATGATGCTCTAACCATTGGAGATCTGACCAGGGAATGTTGAACATCTTTGAAGGTGCTTATTGACCATTTGCATACATTTTTTTTGTCAAGCATTTTAAAAATTGATGTTTCTGTCTCTCTCCCTTCCTTTCTTCCTAAAAATCAATTTAAAAAATGGGTTTATCTTGTTGAATTGTAAGAGGTCTGTGTACTGGATATACATTCTGTCAGATTTATTTCAAGTGTTTTCTCTTTAATTTTCTACATTGATATTGTATATTTTGACAATGTACAGATCAAGTTAAATAATGTTAATACTGGAAGCATAATTGTTTAAATTCAATTAAATTATGTGAAAGCAAATTTATCCTTTTTTTTTTTAAAACCCTCACTTGAGGATATGGATATTTTCATTGATTTTAGAGATAGAGGAAGGGAGGAAAGGGGAGAGGAGAAACATCAATTGGTTGCCTCCTGTACTGGTACTCGTACTCATACTCACGCCTGCTGGGCCTTGACACCATTTCCATAGGTTTTTGGAGATTCAAAAATGTGTTTTCTCAGGGCTTATTTGTGACAAGTCATTTTATACGAATCAATTCAATAGACAATATATTTGCTAAAACAAATACTGAGAAATATCATTGATTGTAAATATTGAAGAGTTTGAAGTTTTATAGTACCTCAGCAGTACATTTGTGATAAATGCTAAGTAAAGGGAAGTAATGAAAGGCCTATGGTTCATAATGCTCCTACCTCCTTTACTTCCATCTTGTCCTAAATGACTACTGTTCTTAGCAAGAAAATGAATTCAGGGCTGAGGTGAGCCAGAGAAGTTTCCAAGGGGTCTCAATGGGATGTCCACAGATGAAAGAAATGGTACTTTCAAGCACGCTTACCTCTCTGTGACCTCCACTAAAACTCCAGTACTAAAACTACCAGATAATGAGGTTCTGGGATTAGTATAGAGAAAGCATTGCATCTTATTTGGGGGGTTTGAATATAAGGTCACTGTAAAAGGCAACAATAGTATGTTAGCAGAATTACCCATGAAAAGTTCCTAGGAAGATGCCATATCATAAATAACTTTCTCTTGAGGTCCCAAACCAGCCCAGCTTTCCTCTAGTATTGTTAGTGGCAATATTGGACCTCTGTTCTTGAGGTCTGCTGAGAAAGAATTCAGAGCCTAGAACTCTAGTGCAAGAGGAAGTTTATCCAGCAAGCAAAGTGGAAGTACACTCTAAAAGGGGCTAATTCCTTTTTAAGCTGACCTACTAGAGCCTGTCCCCACCGACTCCTGTTGTATGGGAATCCTTTGAGGCTATTCTCTGGCCTTCTCTAAGAGACTCTAAACCAAGCATGTTAAACTCAAAGGCTAACACAGGCCAAATAACGTTTAAGTTCATGTGGGCCGCAAAAAAAACAAAAGCTTTAATTTTCATAGAAACGTACGTTTATTTTGAAAGAGACATGCTGAATACAAAGGGCTGAAATAAATGAGTAATCGTTAACATAAAATAATAGAACATTTTAATAAAAATTAATATTTTTTTTGAACATTAACTTACCACACACTGAATAACTGCACAAATTAAGAAGTGTAATCCAAATAAACCTATTTTTCTTGTTCTCTGAAAGCGAAATGTTTCCTGTTGTGCACACCAAATAAGTCAGTCCAAGACTTAATGACGTGGCAATCAGCTGCTAAAATATTTGCTGCTAGTATTAGTGGAGAGAAATGGTACGCCTGCACGTAAGTCGCGTAAGGGAAATGAATGCAACAGGATTATAGTAATCAGTCATTAGCAAACATTGTAGTTTGTTACTAACAATTATGTATAACAGTATATTGTAAACATTAAGTTAAAAAATTTTTATTAAAACGTTTCTTACATACCATTATATTGGCTGGGCCGCAAAAATATTTGTTGTGGGCCGCATGCTTTGACATGCTTGCTCTAAACCAGGGGTCCTCAAACTACGGCCTGCTGGCCACATGCGGCCCACCAAAAACATTTATCCGGCCCGCGGGGTGTTTTTGCCACCACTGCCTGTTGCTTAGCAGCCGACTCATCCCGGGCCGCAGTGCGCATGTGTGGAATGTGCGCCGCACTCTCCGACTCCCCTCCTTCTCTCTGTCTCTCAACTCCTCCTCTCAGTCTCGGGTGTGATCTGACGAGCCATGAGCTTGCCTGTGCATAGCCTGCTGCTGCCTGAGAACCGAGGTAAGAACAAGTTAGGATTTATTTTTTTTTGAAGTTAGGAGGTCTATTTTTTTTTATTTTGCAGTTAGTAGGGCCTTTTTTTTTTTAAGTTAGGAGAGCCTTTTTTTTGAAGTTTTGTTTTTTTACTTCAAAATAAGATATGTGCAGTGTGCATAGGAATTTGTTCATAGTTTTTTTTTAAACTATAGTCCGGCCCTCCAACGGTCTGAGGGACAGTGAACTGGCCCCCTGTTTAAAAAGTTTGAGGACCCCTGCTCTAAACCAACTGCTTGACTACGTGCTAGGGGAGGAAAGGGCACCCTGGGGGTGAGGTCCTAACCCAGTGATGGCGAACCTTTTGAGCTTGGCGTGTCAGCATTTTGAAAAACCCTAACTTAACTCTGGTGTCGTGTCACATATAGAAATTTTTTGATATTTGCCATAGTAAAACAAAGATGTATATTTTTGATATTTATTTTATATATTTAAATGCCATTTAACAAAGAAAAATCAACCAAAAAAATGAGTTCGCGTGTCACCTCTGGCATGCGTGTCATAGGTTCGCCATCACTGTCCTAGCCTATAATTGTTGTTTTCTCTAGTTTTTCCCATTGCTAGGCACCTGGGGACTTTTGGCCCTGATAACATTCTGTATCTGGCCTATCGCTCCTGCTCTTCTCATGTCTGCCTACTCTATCAGTATGAGAACAGATCACTGTTCTGTTGAGCACAGTTGGTTTGAACTCAGAGGCCATTGCTATTTGAAAAATGCTTGTCTTTTAGCACTAGAATAGCTTCGAGATGCTAAGTACAGTGAAGGACATGCAGAGCAGATTGTAGAAACAGCAGATTCCTGTTACCTAGTTCATGCTCACTTGGGCATACACATATACTAATTGGCTGGAATGGTGGGCAGATTCTTTGTATATACCTAAATTGAGTTTCTCTTAAAATTTTGTTTAATGTAGGTTAAATTTGTATTAGATATTGGCTTATTTGAGGTATAAGATTTAAAATAGACTTTCTAAAGGAAGAAAATCTGGCATAAGACTTTCACCTACCTTTTCATTCTGTTGTGTCAAGTGGAGTGTTGAAGACATCATATGTGTTTCATGGCTCATCCTTGAATTATAATGAGTTGTATATCATAGTTTTTGTTTCTTCTGGTTTGTAATTTTTCTATTTCTCTTCTAACAGTGTCTCAGTAAACTGAGTACATAACCAACAAAATGCAAGGATTTAGTTTATAAAATAGATTAGCATAGTTTTCAAAGAAAACTTTAACCTCTAGATGCAAATTTAGTTAATCTGTTTTATATATTGTTCAAGCACATTCTTTTTTTTTTTTTTAGTTACAAAACATTTATTAGAACGTGTCTTACATACCATTATATTGGTTGGGCCACAAAAATATTCATTGTGGGCCATATACAGCCAGCAGGCTGCGAGTTTCATGTGACAAGCACATTCTTTAAAGACATTTGTGACCTATCAGTTCTTCAGTTGGTATAAATTTATATGGCCATGTCTTTTCTCAGACTTGTCTTTGTAAAACTGATAGAACTTCCAAATAAACATGGGAATGCTGGTTGGTAGAGTCTGGTGAACTTGTGAGTTTAATTTATTCTTCTGTTAGGAGGAGGAAAGGAATCTTATTTTTGTGAAAATACATGACTGCTGTCTACTCAGTGTTGCTGTAACAAGTTAATGTTTTCTGTCATTCAGCTAAGATTGCCACATTTCTGTAATTTTCCTGTGCCTTTTAGCACTATTTAAATCAGGGCTACAAATATGATCTCTGTTTTTTCTCCTTATTTTTCCCTTGTTACTAGTCACTGGTACATCTGTTTCCTAAAGACTTCTTGAAAACAAATGCTATTCATAATACTTTCTCGTCTGTTGTCATATGTACAAGTGACCCACTAAAGTTTAGGCACTTAAGTCACCTGTTATATCTTATAAGTACCGCTCGCTAACCGATTGCGCCACTGGAGCTCCGACCTGTTGTATCTTACACAATTGTGTTTCTCAGAGGATTTAGCATTTTCTGAATGCTCCATAAATTCTTTTTTTTTAATATATATTTTATTGATTTTTTACAGAGAGGAAGGGAGAGAGATAGAGAGTTAGAAACATTGATGAGAGAGAATCATCGATCAGCTGCCTCCTGCACATCTCCCACTGGGGATGTGCCCGCAACCCAGATACATGCCCTTGACCGGAGCCGAACCCGGGACCTCTCAGTCCGCAGGCCGACGCTCTATCCACTGAGCCAAACCGGTTTCGGTGCTCCATAAATTCTTATTGACTGGTTGATAATATCTCTATTTCTGGCTTTCCAAGTTCATACTGAAGTTTCAGAATTTTCTTCTGCCAGCATTTGGCAAGCCATTTGGGTGGAATGTTTGGGTCCACCAGTAGTGAGCTTGTGTATTTTTGTCATTTTCCTCCTTTTTAAATAAAAATGGGCATTCTAGGAAGTGAAAGGTCCCTGGAACAAGATCTTAGTTTATCTTTCTTTCATGGGGATAGTCTTTGGGAAGCTGGTTGGTAGGATGGGGTGGTTTTAGGCAGCAGGAGAATCAGAATAGAGGCCATGATTGTTGATCTTTTTATAGTCAGTGGTGAAGGGTAGTATCTGTCACTGTGAGCTTGACAGTTTCCCAATATATACTTAAAGGCGTCTGATGAAATCAGTGGGTTTAACAAGTACACTTTTTTGAAATATGTTTACTTCTGGGAAATCAGCATAATTCAGTGGACCAGTATTTTTTAAATGAGGAATGATGATGTTTTAAAATCATGCATTTAAAGTAAATAGGCCAGTGAATTTGAGTAAGCAGAGTAGGACAAGTTTATTGATAGTTTCAGATTCTACACCTCAGCTAATCTTTTAAGAAACTACCATTGCTTATAGAAAAGTAGTGGTTGTCTTGGAAAAACACCTATAAGGTTCAGTTACAAGGTCAACTAGCCACTTTTTCACGGGACAGTTTTGGTGTCGTATCAAAGCATGAGATAGCTTCACAATTACCTCAAAAGGCTATTCACATACTCTTGCCATTTCTAGCTAAATATCTATCTGTTTGAGATAGATATTCTTTAACCATATTCTTTAACCAAGACAACATATTGGAACAGATGAATGCTGAAGCAGATAGGAGAATCCAGATGTCTTCTATTAAGACAGATATTGAAGAAATTGTATAAAATGTAGAACAATTCCACTTACTGATTTTTTTTTAAAGGAAAATAGTCTTTTAAAATCTGTTACTTACATAACACTAGAGGCCCGGTACACGAATTCGTGCACGGGTGGGGTCTCTCGGGGTGGCCTGCAGAGATCGGGCCCCAGCTCATGCCCACAGTCTCGCAGCCCCAGCTCTGCAGCCCCGCTTGGTACCCGCCTTGGCCTGGTGCCCCCCCCTCACCTGCCTCACCATCCCACCTGCCTGCAGGGTGATCAGTCAGGGCTGGGGCCCCCTGCCTGGCTCCCTCAGTGCCTGGGAGCTGGGCAGCAGCCCCACCCCCCGCCGCTGGTTGCTGTCTGCAGGATGATCGGTGGGGTGATCAGGCCCCTGCTCGTACCCACCTCGGCCTGGCGCCACCTGCTTGCCTGTTCCACCATCCCTCTGCGGTCCCACTCTCATTGGGGCCTGTTGGGGTTGGCAGCGCCTGCACTGCTGCCCGCTGCCAGCACCGTCTTGCCTACGCCCACCATGTTCCATGCTGCCCCCTGGTGGTCAGCACACGTCATAGCGAGAGGTAACACTCCCAGTCTCTCAGTTGAACAACTGCCTGAGGGGACAATTTGCATATTAGACTTTTATTATATAGGACTAGAGGCCCGATGCATGAAATTTGTGCAAGAGTAGGCCTTTGCAGCCGCGGCAGCTGCCTCGATCCCGCTGCTGCAGCCCCGGCTTCATCCAGAAGGTCGTCTGGAAGGACGTCCAGTCTGATTAGCATATTATGTTTTTATTATTATAGATAGGATGTAATTGGCTTACATTATTTTTTTTAAATCCTCACTTGAGGATATGCTTATTGATTAGAGATAGAGAGAGAGAGAGAGAGAGAGAGAGAGAAAGAAAGTAACGTCGATATGAGAGAGAACATTGATTGGCTGTTCCATAGGCATGCCCCAACTGGGGAGGAAGCTCACAACCTTGACATGTGCCGTGGCTGGAAATCAACCCTCAGCCTTTCGGTATACGGGATGATGCTTCAACCAACTGAGCCACACCGGCCACGTCATCAACTTAAATTATTTAAAAATGAAGTTGATGTTTTAAAATTTATCAGTTTTTAATTTCTAATATGCCATATATTGATAGATATAGCCCATATGAACTAAAGGAGTCCTGAAACCAAAATGCTCAAGAATGGTGTATGTTTGAACTTTCTACAAATTCCATTTGTTTGTGGTGATACCTGCATGTGAGTGATTAATGTCTTGGTCTATAAGTTCCAAATTTTTTTCATCACAGTGGCTCATTTAGGCTTTATATTTTCCTCTTTTGATCTATTTTTTTTTAAAATATATTTTACTGATTTCTTACAGAGAGGAAAGGAGAGGGATAGAGAGTTAGAAACATCGATGAGAGAGAAACATCAATCAGCTGCCTCCTGCACACTCCCCACTGGGGATGTGCCCGCAACCAAGGTACATGCCCTTGACTGGAATCGAACCCGGGACCTTCAGTCCGCAGGCCGACGCTCTATCCACTGAGCCAAGCCAGTCAGGCTTGATCTATTTTTTATCCCTTCTCATATGAGTACATCTGGCTTTTTAATTTTAGGTTGTCCTTGCCATCATTTTTCTCCATTCACAATGCCATCAACCCAGTCAAAGCCCTTATCACTTTATTCCTGAATTACTTCAGAACTCCAGGTTCTTTCTAATTATTTTTCAAAATTGAGTATTGAATGGAACTCCAGGATTGACTTGACTTTAATTTTTTAAATATGTTCCCTAAAATGTACGGATATAAACTTCTGATGGTAAAACCAAAGCATTACAAATTAAATACAATCACAACACATATTTAATGATGCTATTTTATTAAAACTGAATAAACATTAGAGCTTATAATAGAATGACAGCTATAGGACCAGTTTTATAATAAACTAGAGGCCCGGTGCATGAAATTTGTGCATGGGGCGGGATGGTGGTTCCCTCAGCCCAGCCTGCACCCTCTCCAATCTGGGACCCCCTAGGGCAGTGATGGTGAACCTTTTGAGCTCGGCGTGTCAGCATTTTGAAAAACCCTAACTAAACTCTGGTGCCGTGTCACATATAGAAATTTTTTGATATTTGCAACCATAGTAAAACAAAAGATTTATATTTTTGATATTTTATCTATTTAAATGCCATTTAACAAAGAAAAATCAACCAAAAAAATGAGTCATAGGTTTGCCATCACTGCCCTGGGGGGATGTCCGACTGCCGGTTTAGGCCCCCCCCCCCCCCCGCCAGCCTGGTCAAGGCAGCCATCTTGTGAGGGTGTGAGGGTTAATTTGCATATCACCTTTTTATTATATAGGATATTTCTTTAATTTGGCTTAATATTAATACAGAGAATGGCTAAATTAGTATAAATGTTTTATAAAATAGTGTGAATTTTTAGTCTTTATTTGTTTAGGATAGTCAGATCTAGTAGTTAACCTGAATAGTGACACCTAGTTATTCCTGCGAGTGCGTGTGTGTGTGTGTTTGATTGCTTTCAGAGAGGAAGGGAGAAGGGAGAGAGAGATAGAAACATCAATGATGAGAGAGAATCATTGATTGGCTGCCTCCTGCATGCCCCCCCCTCCCCCCATCAAGTCTGTAACCTGGGCATGTGCTCTGACAGTCATCAAACTGGTGACCTTTTGGTGAATGGCGACCTCTTGGTGCATGGGACAAACGCTCAACCATGTCACACCAGCTGCGCCCATAATGGTTCTTGCTACTGAAGAACATAAGTGGGGGTGAAAAACATGAAAATGTGATTTTAATGTTATAAATGCTGTGATAGTGGGAGGGAGTTTGTTTTATATAAAACAACCTTCAAAATGGTTCATTAGGTTTTATTCTTCACGGATCTGCCTATTTATCCCTATATTTCCAAAGAACCGTCTGGACATTTAGATTTATTTCTTAGATTAGCGGTCACCAACCTTTCGGACCTCACAGACCACCAGTGGTCCATGGACCACCGTTTGGCGACCGCTGTCTTAGATCATAATTCAGAGGTCTTTTTCCTTATATTTCGATAATTTCCCCTAAATGAATTACTCTGATTTTCTTCATTTCCTCTCAATTTACAAGCTCATCCTATAGACTAAAACCTCCACTCATGTACTTTGTTTGGAAGAGCTTTGTGATATTTATAAATGTGAAAATTTATCCATATATGCCCTCTTCCGGAGAGGTTGGTTCCAGATTCAGTTTTGAAATGTTCTGTTGTTGATCTCGCCACTTGTTTAGCTCAATTAAACTTGGTCTGAGAGACTGCTTTGTTGTGACATACTTTGTTGTAACTAATAGCAGAGACAAAAGTATTAGAATGTTAGACAAGGAGGGTTCTAGTACAGAAACAGTACATAATGCCAACTAATTAATGATACCTATTCACCAAGACAGAGCTTAGAAAGAATTGGAATAATCCCCACTTTGCACATCAGTGAAAACTAAATGCTATGTTCCTGTTACAGGTTTATCAAGTACAGAGTGCTCCCTCCTAGGACCAAGAATTTGTCAAGGTGGCAGATGGGAATGGTTGTGAAATAGTTTATGAGCAACATGTCATCCCTTTTTATCAAATTCCTATTCTTTCTAGTTCTAGGCCTTTGAAGTGCTAAATGTCTGAAGTAATTTGCATAGAATTACTTGAGCTCCTGTTAACTAGCAGATTTGAAAGCAAACAATTGCCCCGCAAAGTTCTTTTTTTTTTTCTTTATTGATTAAGGTATTACATATGTGTCCTTATCGCCCCATTGCCCCCCATCCTCCCCCCACTCATGCCCTCACCCCCCTGTTGTCTGTGTCAAATGAGGCTCCAATTTATTCTTAACTTTGGTGTCTTTTTACCCTGCTTCACTGTCTTCCTAGCTTCTTTCCTCCTGACTTCCTGAACTCATCTAATTGAGTTCAATCTTCTCCGTTCTAAGGACTGTTATCATTGTTCCATTTCAGCAACCCACTGGGAAGGCTTCATTTTTAACCTTTTCACAAGGAATGCTATCTCTGTGACCTCATTCAACTGTTTTTATCTCACATTTTGAAATCTCTTCATTCTTCTCATTTTTTTCAGCCCTTGTAATTTGGAGTCTTTACCAAATTTGGTGTCCACCTCTTTTGGTTTGCAAGCCTGTACAGCCCCATCTCGAGTGTGTCTGCTCATACCTTGGAGTTCCTTTCATTCTTTTTTGGACTGTGAAATCCATCTCAATTATTAGGGCTGTGTTGTCACCTTTTCTGCCATCCTGCAGTCCAGTCTATCCACCCCATCCCCACCCTCACTTCTATCCCTCTATCCCCACCTTCCCATGTACATATATTGTAGTGCATTTTCTTTTTTTGGCCTTTCTAGGCAGGATATCAGCTCCGAAAGGGCAAGTTCTGTATTTCATTGGTTTTTGTATATTCATATTCATCGCCTGGGTCATAATCATCATTTATTACATGCTTTCTTTGCCCCTCTCTCAGCTCTAAATAATTTGCATTCTTTGTTACTGTTTGGTGGTTGAATATTCTTACTGAGAGTTACCTCTTACCTCTGTGCTTTTTCTTTAAATCTTGTCTTCTTAGACAATTTTATTTGTGCCAGAGGGTTTTATGTAAACAAGTAGGTAAATGAAACCCTACTCACTTATTCAAGCCAGAAAGTTGTCTTCCCCCACATTTAAATCATCACCAGGTTTTCTTGTGAGTAAATTGAATTCCTTTTCTCTCTCACCACCAGTGTGGTATTAGAGCTGCTCTTATTTGGAACCTGGCCTCACCTTGCACTCTGTTCTCCCCACCTGCCCTCCTGCTTCTGCACTGCAGTCAGCTGGCCTTTCCAGGTTGGAAAACTTCCCTCCTCTTTTACTTAAAACACCAAATGGCTTTCCAACGCTCTTAGAGAAATTAAAGCAAAACTCCTTAACATGGCACCTTTGCACCCATCTGACAGAGAAATGTTCTAATCTTTGAAGATACAGGTATGCTTTTAATAGTTTGAGAAGAAAATGTTCCAGAAGAGGACACTTATTTAGACTCAAGGTGGGGACTCTGTAGTATGAATAAGACATCTGGTGAACCATAGGTTGTCCCCACAATTGAACGTGATTGACTCCCAGAGTCTGCAACTGAAGATAAGGCAGAAGGATTTACTTTGCATTTGCCACATTCCTTTTTTCTTTTGCTGGCAAAGAAACCCCTTATGTGAACAAAGGTGGCACAAGAGGCAACAATCCAGACTTTTAGCACAGTATTTAAGGTGGGCCTGATGTAAAAGTGTGTAGGGGAATACTTTAATTTGTACATTTATTGTGTATTGTACTGTTTTTACTTTTACTGTTGTATGTAAATTTTCCTTTTTCAGATTTGTCATTCTCATTTCATTTTTGCTTGTAATGTACTGATGAAAACTCAGGGTACATTCTTCTTTTTTTTTTGCTCTACTGCGTGGATCTTGTAGATTAAAAACTAGTTTGGTCTGGCCAGTGTGGTTCAGTGGTTGAGCATCAATCTATGAACCAGGAGATCATGGTTTGATTCCCAGTCAGGGCACATGCCCAGGTTGCTGGCTTGAACCCCATTGTGGGGTGTGCAGGAGGCAACCTATGATGAATCTTTCTCATTGATGTTTCTATCTCTCTCCCCCTGTTCTTTACTCTCTGAAATAAATAAAAATATTTAAAAACAAACGGAAAACTAGTTCGATATATAGTAAACTTAGCTCTTGGTAAGGGATCACATTTCTATAAGACGGCAGCTCTCTAGGTGTTTGTAAAAATATCTTTTAAAAGTTTTATTAAGTAAAACTTTATAGTACTTTGAATGAAATGTTTTAATGATTTAACCATACAGATCAAATGAGCACCCTTCTGCAAATGTCAACAGTGTAATTATGTATTATTTCTTTTGTTTATTGTTAGTTTGCTGGGGATTTAAACACAAGTGATCGTATTCAGGCTGGTTAGATTAGTGATTTTAATATGAAACCATTGCTTTTAGAATAATCATGGGCCAGACTGGGAAGAAGTCTGAGAAGGGACCAGTTTGTTGGCGGAAGCGTGTGAAATCAGAGTACATGCGACTGCGACAGCTCAAGAGGTTCAGGCGAGCCGATGAAGTGAAGGTATCCCTTTGTCTTTTTTGAAAATGCATGTATAATTGAAGTTATCTTTAGGGAGAAAAAAAGCTAAGTTTTAATTTGAAAAGGTTCATTTTCAGCCCAGGCTATATTTACATTAGATAAATGAAGACTTGGAAGTTCAGGTCCTCGGCCTGTCTTAACATAAAAATTGTACCACACATAGTAGTGATAACGGAAAGATTTTCAGCCTACTTGGAATTTACTATCTTTTTTTTATACCTTTCCATTGCACCTGTAGACTTGAGACCCAAATATACAGGGTTTCATGGTTTTATGTTTCTAAAGTCATTGTGTTGTTGTTTTTTAATACAAAGTTAACAAAGGATGGAAATAATTCCCTGTTCCCCTCCCATTCATAATAAAATAATAGCTGTGGTCTTTTTGTATTATTTAAATTTGGGGAACCACAGCTTATTGTAAAATCTATGTGCATTAGAGAGAATGTTTCTGATATTTTTGAGAAATCACTAGATTTTAACCCATAATAGAGATACTACAGATGTCCTAACAATGAACATTTTTTTTTCTCCTTTCATTTTTTTAAAGAGTATGTTTAGTTCCAATCGTCAGAAAATTTTGGAAAGAACGGAAATCCTAAACCAAGAATGGAAACAGCGAAGGATACAGCCTGTTCACATCCTGACTTCTGTGAGCTCATTGCGCGGGACCAGGGAGGTTGGTTAACTCACGCGCTGCAGTAATTTCAGTGCATTCTGGTTTTGCTGTTGGAACATTGGTTGGTTATTGAGAGGAAGTCACTGACTTCAGAATGTCTGTCTTTTTATTGCCATTTCTTTTTCATATGTAACTGTTAATGGCTGCCTTAAGTAACACTAATATCTGTAACAGAGCTCTAGTGCTTGACATACTTTCACTGTTATTACAGAGATTTATAGATTTTTATAAAACTATTGATTAAAAAATCTTTTAAATTAAATACTCTTTAATGTCCTTATCAGATCGCTATTTAGAGCTAGGCTTTCTGACTCAGTTGTCTTTTTCCCCCCTCATTAATATGAGTTAGCCATGCTGTAAGAAATGTCTCCTTTTCGTTCATATTCATAGACTAAGAAAGTTTTTTTTTGCATTTTGTTTAAATTCTAAGGCTCTTTTTAAAAGAATTTTAAATTCAGTGTGAGAACTTGGAATTTCACTTTCTATAGATAGCATTTCTGAATGATGGAGATGTTAATTACTCCAAGAAATCCTATTTTTAAAGGAAGGTAATAAATCTGTGGTAGATTTTATGATTCAGTAACTCAGGAAAACAAGCGGCAATAAGATGAAAGAAAATGCGGAAGCTTAAACAGTATAGAACCAATCAGTTGGGTTTTTGTTAAAGCATTTCTGTTTAAGAACCTGTTTTATATAGGAAGATTCATAGAATATGGGATGCTATCTGAACGGACCTCAAGCAGAAAGAGGGAAGAAAGTGATTTGGAATTTAGATTACCCCACGTAGTAGATGATTGTTTACCTGAGCATCTAACAGTGGTTTTCAGTGTGCCACAAGAATTTTTAAGACATGCAATACCTGAACAGTCAGAGGCACTGTCCTCTTTTCCCTTAGATTGTCATATAAAAAAATGACAACAGTTAACACAACAATAGCCGTTTGGTGGGAATGAATCAAAAGTATACTCCCCTCCCCTCCCCCCCCTCGCCCCCCCAGATTGGCAAAAATGTATTTCTTGGTGTGACATGGATTTTAGTAATTAGTTTATGTGTGCCGTGAGATGAAAAAGGTTGAAAGTCGCTGATCTAAACAATGGAATTTGTTCTATAGTATATTTCAATGAGTAGCTATTTTTAACATATTTTAAAATTGATTTTAGAGAGAGGAAGGGAGAAAGAGAGAGAATCATTGATCAGCTGCCTCCTGCATGCCCCCTGCTGGGAATCAAGCCCGCAGTCTGGGCATGTTCCCTGACTGGTAATTGAACCAGCAACTGTTAGTGCATGGGATGAGCTTTAACCAACTGAACCATACCAGCCAGGGCAATGAGTAGCCATTTTAAATATAATATTGTGATAATCAAGTACTACTTTGCTATTGTATGAGATCTGTGAATCTGACACACTGGCTTCGAAGACTTGTCAGCACTGTCACAGCAGCCCAGTGTGCTATAGACATGACCTCTGATGGTATGGTAGTCTCAGTGGTGACACCTGACTTGGGATGGTTCTTAGCCATTTATGCATTTTGTCAGGTGGCTACTCTTTTCTTTTTTTTTTTTTTAAATATATTTTATTGATTCTCTACAGAGAGGAAGGGAGAGAGATAGAGAGTCAGAAACATCGACGAGAGAGAAACATCGATCAGCTGCCTCCTGCACATCTCCTAATGGGGATATGCCCGCAACCCAGGCACATGCCCCCGACCGGAATCGAACCTGGGACCTTTCAGTCCGCAGGCTGACGCTCTATCCACTGAGCCAAACCGGTTTCGGCAGGTGGCTACTCTTTAAAGCTCTGACCTGCAGTTGTCTGAATATGTATGATATGCTACTAACCCTCTCACCATCTGGGATAGGTCAGGGCCTGTACACGCTGGAGGTGATGACTTATTAATATATGAGGGGTAAGAGGGATTTTTTTCTTTGCCAGTCAGACCGTTCGTAAGGGATTTCTAAGTAATTCTTGTAAAAGTTTGATCTGGTGACCTTTTGGAAATTTGAGGTGAAGTTTTCCTAATTTTTTTTCTTCCCTGAAAGAATAATAAATCTTATAAATTTGGAGAAATAAAGTAGAAACACATGCAATATTTATTTTTGCCACCCATTACAAATCTCAAAATGCTATCAAAAGCCCAATTAACATTAACAATAAAATTATCAGCAGTAATGATCTCTGGTACTATACAAGGTACTGTGTACATGTTATTTCATTTAATCTTTATGATGGTTGTATTATACCTTCTTCCCCAGTTGAGGAAACTGAGCCTTAGAAGAGCTAAGTCAGTTTGCTTGCTCTAATGATCTGATGTGGCCCCAGGAGAGTACACTTTGCTCAGACACATTAAAAAATTGATAAAATCTGGCTGGTGTGGTTCAGTGGTTGAGCATCAACCTGTGAACCAGGAGGTCAGGGTTCGATTCCCAGTCAGTGTACATGCCCAGATTCTGGGCTTGATCCCCAGTAGGGGAGTGTGTAGGAGGCAGCCAATCAATGATGTTTCTCTCATCTGTGCTTCTATCTCTCAATTCTTCTCACTTCTCTCTAAAAATGAATAAAAACATTTTTAAAAATTAGTAAAGTTCATTATGTATAATTTCAGTTGCTCATAATATAATTTTTGGTGTTAAGCTTGCAAATACAATATATTTAAGTGAATATTTACTAATTGAAAATTTCTTTTAAGTTTATCAAATGGAGATAAACAACATTGCATGTAAAGATATTGTGAGTTTATGTGAGAAATTGTGAGAAGAAACTAGCATTTAAAAAAGATTGTTTTCTAAACTTAGTACCCCATGCCTGTTGAGAAATACAATTTCCACAGAATAGGAGGGGAAAAGGAGGGAAGTAATCCCAGCCTCAGGAATTCAATTTCTGTTGCATGGAACTCTGGCCTGGCCAGGCTCTGGTGTTCTAGCTGCTCTTGATAACTGATCTGCTTCAAATGGTGTACCTTATACTCCCCCCATCCTTACCCACTTTCAAACCATCACCCCTGATTTTGGAAACTGAAGGTTTATATAGTTTGTGATAAGCTTTTTGGTGTTATCACAATAAATAAAATCTTAAGGGCTGGAAAGAATTTAGTCACCTTACTTTTCAGATGAGAATATAACCATTATCTTTTTTTTTAAGTTTGAGCCTTTCCAGCTACATAATGATTTCTTTTATATGCTCTGAAAGTTGGAGTCTGAAGTAGGTTAGAACAAGTTAAAAAAGATTTAGCCTGTTTTGCAGACTTTCTTAGTAGTAGGCTTGGCGGGATTTTGGACTGCAGTGTTGATCCAAACATCTAGGTCTGTGGCTTTTACCGTTTGAAAGCGCTGTAACATTGATTTAATGAACTGCTCATCTTTATAAAGCTGATCCTTGGTAATCCTGTCTTCAGTTTAAAGTCTTTGCAGCATGATGATGATCCAATGGCAATTTTCAGTTTTTTATGTGTGTTCTACTTTCTTCTCTTTGTACTGGTAGTTACTCTCAGTTTTACTAGTAAAGTGACTGATTTTATCGAGGCTATTGTAGTAAAGAATGTCTGGCAAGTTTACTTTCTGATCTAATGAAGTGACTGCTGTAGATGCTTACTTCAGATCAGGGAACTCTGCAGTTGAACCTAGAGACCCATCCGTAGTATATTGTTTTCTTGATGTGCTTTTAAGATACTTTTTGGTACCTGTTTTTTGGTGTTGAGGTTACAGAACCTTAAGTTGTGTTACCTGTAGAATTTAATATAGGGTATGTGTTTATTTTTGTATTTCTTTTAAAAAATATTTTGACTCCTTGAAGACAGACTATAATAAGTATTTTATACTTATTTCCTTTGTTCTTTGGATGATCTTTTTAAGGGCCTTAAAAATGTCATTATCTACAAGCCAAGGGATGTATGCTTTAGTGCCATAATGTGTGGCTGTGGCTGTTCATCGAATGTCGTTTCCAGGTGACTTTTCTCCTTTGTCTCCTGAAGTCTGTATTATGGTAGTTATATTCTTCAGTGAGTCTGTTTTTCCAGTTTTCATGAAGAAGCTGGCTTAAGAATTACTCTTGTAGTTGTTCTTACTAGGGCATTTCTTTTTGTCCATTTTTTTGCTTAAAAAATACCACAAGACACTTTCTCCTTCATTGATTCTTTATATCAAGCTTTAATTACCTATACAGATTATGACTGAAAGATGCTTGCTCAAATGATGTCTATCTTCTGGGCTAGTGGTTTGATTGGTTTTGTAATTTTAAAAATTCTGCCAATATGCATTTTTATATATTCTAGGAGAATTCTGTGTCTTGTTTACTAATGAAAAGAGTGAGAATTTTTTATGGATGTTGAAACATAGGGCTTCTTCAAAATGCTTGATATACAAGAAGCATCAGAAAGGCCTCCTAGTCCTCATATTCGTGAAGAATAAAATGTCTTTACTTTTCAATACATACAGGTTTGCTCTTCCTAGTGATATCTGAAATGATTTACAAAATATGTTTTTATTGATTTCAGAGAAGAAGGGAGGGGAGAGAGAGATAGAAACATCAATAATGAGAAAGAATCATTGATTGGCTGCCTCCTGCATGCTCCCCACTGGGAATCTAGTCTGAAAACTAGGCATGTGCCCTGACCAGGAAAGGAACTGTGATCTCCTGGTTCATAGGTTGATGCTCAACCATTGAGCAATACTGGCTGGGCTGAAATTATTTTAGTTCATCACCTATTATTGATTTTTGTAAAAAAATTTTTTGAGAGACTTCTATCAAAATAGCATAGAAAGTGTAAGTTCCTTCATGTTTGCAATTTGGACTTAATTTTGTTGAAGAAGAAGAAAAATGTGTGTTGTTTTTTTTTTGTTGTTGTTGTTAATCCTCACGCAAGGATATTTTCCTTTTATTTTTTAAGAGAGGATGGAAGGGAGGGATGGTGGGGAGAGAGACAGAAACATCAATGTGAGAGACACAATGATCAGTTGTCTCCTGCATAGCCCCCACCAGGGCCAGGGATCGAACCTGCAACCCAGGTATGTGTCTTTGCCTGGGTATCGAACCTGAAACGCTTTATTTTTTATTTATTTATTTTTTAAAATATGTTTTTATTGATTTTTCACAGAGAGGAAAGGAGAGGGATAGAGAGTTAGAAACATCGATCAGCTGCCTCCTGCATACCTCCTACTGGGGATGTGCCCACAACCAAGCTACATGCCCTTGGCTGGAATCGAACCTGGGACCCTTCAGTCCGCAGGCCTATGCTCTATCCACTGAGCCAAACCGGTTAGGGTGAACCTGAAACACTTTAGTGCTGGTTAGGGCTGATGGCATTATTTATTAACTTGGTAATGCACTATCCTAGGTTAATTGTAAATAAATTTAGTTGCTGTTTACAAAGAAAAAATAACATGTTAGTGTATCCAATGTATAATACTTAAATATAGTCTTACTTAAATACAGTGTTAACTTTCAACACAGTAACATGCTTTCTTTCCTTTGTAAATTGCAGGATTATGGGACCAATAGGTCTAGAGCAGTGGTTCTCAACCTTGGCTGCACATTAAAATCACCTGGGAATCTTTTTAAAATCCTGATTTCTGGGCCTCATCCTCCGGAAATTCTGTTTCTTTGTTACTAATGTTGTGGCCCCACCCCATAACAAAGAAACAGAATTTCCGGAGGATGAGGCCCAGAAATCAGGATTTTAAAAAGATTCCCAGGTGATTCTAATGTGCAGCCAAGGTTGAAAACCACTGGTCTAGAGTCTCCTGAGTCCTTTCAGCAGATATGGGAAGGAGCGAGGTCACTTTTCTTATGTCTTAGAAATAAACGGATGGCTCTCCCAAGTGTCTGCTTTGACTTTCAGTCTGAACATAGCTGTCCTTTCCTGGTTTCTGAAGGAACTGATTTCTAGGTTGCTTTCTGTTACTGTTTGCTTCTCTTAACCACTTGTTGGTATTTACTTGGAGAATTTTCTTGTTAACTCTGCTGATCCTTCCATGTAGCTTTTAGAATCATGCAGCCTTCCCTTACTTTCTGGCTTTCTTGTGGCTGAAATAGATGGAGCATTCTTAAATGACCATAAAGGAGGTGTTCCTTTTCTTTTGAAAGGAAACTAATCTATTAAAGGCATTTTATGCTTTACAAAGGGTCTTTTAACAAAAAAGGAAGGTCACTTATAATGTTTGAGTTTATATTTTAAATTTAAGATTAGATATCTTAAGTTTAAAGAGTGGACTCTTAAAAGTGTCTAGTTTATTTTGTGCAACTAATCCACAAGCATAAATTGCACTTAATTTGTTGTTTTTCTCCTAGAATCTGTATATATAATTTGTGATTAAAAATTACTGGTAAATTGACTGTTACAAAGATTGTCTTTTTCCAAAACGAAATTTTGTTAGGTATTTAAAAAAAATTATATTTTTATTGATTTTAGAGAGGAAGGGAGAGGGAGAGAGAGATGGAAACATCAATGATGAGAGAATCATTGATCAGCTGCCTCCTGCACACCCCTCACTGGGGATCGAGCCCACAACCCAGGCATGTGCCCTTGACCGGAATCGAACCAGGGACCCTTCAGTCCGTAGGCTGATGCTCTATCCACTGACCCAAACTGGTTAGGGCTTGTCAGGTATTTTAAAGGCAAACAGAGCAAGCCAAAACCAAAAGAAATGCTTGTTTAGTCTGTAGTGTTAAAAAATACTTATTGCTCTGAAGAAATAAGAAACTTTTATTAGACCTAGAAATCTGTCACAATTTAGCTTGGTAATGTAGTAAATTCACTGCTTAGAATTGTTTTCTCTTACTAGATTTTATAAAAGAGTATCACTTGTACCATTTTGGGAGATTTGGCAGATTTCATGAACTACCTTGGTAACTGATGTGGCAGTTTTATACCAGCTAATGTGACTATCTGTTGGGTCAATTAAATTCTTGTTTTTCATCTTTCCAATTAAAAGGTCATTGCAAAATGATAATTGTAAAAATTCAGATAACACAGAAATACGTCAAATAAGGCAAAGTCCCTGTAGTCCAATCCCTGTGACTTAGGTTCTTTGAGAGTTCTTCTGTATCTGATAACATGTTAGTAATAATGATAATACATATTTTATTTTGAGAAGTTACTCCCAGATAAAATGTGCCTGTCATTTGGGGCCATCACTTTACAGCCCCTGTCCAGTCTTCAGTCTCTTTCAGATGCCTAGTGTTGGATACTGTGGATAAACCATAATTAATTGCCCTATTCTTGATGGGCATTTAGTTTTTATATTTTATTTTTGTAGTGTTTCAGTAAATATCTTTCATATGCATTTTTAGATCTTTTGATTGATTTTGTAGGAAAAGTTCCTAGAAATAGAATAAGGAGGTCAAGAGAATATGCATATTTAAAATTTTAATAGAGATTACCAAATTGCCCTCCAAAGGTTTCACCTTTACATTCTTACCAGCCATTTATGGAACTGTTTATGTTCCCAACATCATATGTTATCATCTTTTAAATCTTTGTCAGTGTGATAGCTAAAAAGTTATTACAGTTTGTTTCTTTGCCTTAATTTGATTCTTTAGTGTGGTTGAGTGTCTGTTGTTTATGGTTCTTTTATGAATTGGCCTATTATGGTCTTGGATCTTTTGAAATTAGGTTGGATTTTTTTTCTTAAGATTTTAAGGACTTCTTGTATATTATAAATACGTAATAGTGTTTAATCATCTGTTTTGTAGGCCCTCCCCTCCCCATGTTTTGATGTTATCTCTAGTGGTATAATTTGGTTATGCAGAAGTTTTAAATGTTTATGTAGTTAAATTAGAATTTCTTCTTTTGATTTCTTTCTTTCTTAAAGGCTTAGAAAGTCTTTTTCCACTTCAAAATTATAAATTATCTGTCTATATTTTTACTTTTGTTTTCATTTTTATATTTTATTATCATTTAAACCATCAGGAATTTCCTTTGGCATAGTGAGTGGGGATTTGACTTAAAAATTTTTTCTATTTAGCGTTATAGTTGTTTCAACACTAATGAATAACCAGTGAATGATTATAAAGCAGTTATAAATCTGTTTTACAAATTGCATCCTGATTGGTGGTCACCTGAGCAGGTGTACCACTTGAGTAAGGACTGGTGCTTTTTCCCATAGGATTCCGGCTGGCTGACAATCTTGTTTCTCTTTAACTGGGGCCTCTACTGCTCTATAGTGTTCAACCCCATGCTCACTCATGGAAGCAAGACTTCACAGGGATTGTGTTGCCACAGCTTATGAAAACCAAGGACTTATATAATACTCTTTGTACTGTTTCTTAGTTTTTTGTGGGTTTCTTGTTTGTTTGTTTTACCATGAAGGAAATGGTCTTATTTTCCACTCACAGGACTGTTATTGGGTTAGGTACTTGAGTTTGCATGAAATGGATAAACATGGCTGTTACTTGCTTCATGTTTTTTGTTGAGTTTTTTTGTAGTTTTATCAACTTATGTCCTGTGACTATTGTTCTGTTTCTGATCTCCAGTATTTTAACAAAACTGCAGATTATGAGGAGGTGATATACCCCAATAGCCCCCTTCAGACCCAGATTCCCTTGGGTTTAACAGTTAATATATTCACTAGGTGTATATATTTATGATCTCTTTCATTGAGGATCAGGTATCTGAAGTTAGGATGCAGAAAAGAGCTTTAAGTGTCTAAACTTCCTGAGTTTGTATTCCAAATGTTATGTGTTCTATGTTAAATGCTACATATGGCTTCCCCTCTCACCCCCCAGAAGTGTAAGAATTGACACTTATAGGACATCTATCATGCTTATGTGACCTCGGGGCAAGAGTCTTAATGCTGCAGGGCAGAGGTTGTCTCCCCAGCCAGATGGCTCTGCAACATAAATATTTAATAACAAAATAGAAATAATTTACACGCTGGAGTGAACCACTCCTTAATTCCTTAGCTCCAACAGCTTTTAATTAGTTGTTTGTATTAAATGCATCCGTGTTGATCAGGATTTTTTCTTTGAATTTTTATTTCTGACACTCTCCTGCTGGAGCCAGTCATCTCCATGATTCATCTTCTCCTAATCACCCTCCTAACCTGGTTATGAATCACTTACTATCGAGCCTCTCTTAACTTTATCTGAACTTGATATTTACCTCATGATAGTTTTTCCTTCAGCACTTCTTTCACGTAAAGCAGTCTGAAATTAAGTTCCATACACTAGCATTTCATTACAAGGGCTGGCGAATTTAAAATGTGGGTGTGTTATCTTCATTCTGATCGTGAAGAAAATGGGTAGTTTCAGAAATCATGCTCAGCTTTTCTCTAGAGTTGGATGGCAGCTGATGCTTCCTCCTGACCTGTTCTTTCCTGCACCTTAGATGTGAGGTGATTCCTTATTGTTTTACTTGGAAAAGCTAAAAAATATTAGACAATATCAACAGTTTATTGTATATCTGGTGTGAATCAAATGGACCAACCAGTATCCAAGAATATTTTTAACTTGGCTAACTGACTGTATTTCTTCCCCTACTACACGGAAGTCGAACTTAACCCTTCTGATGTTAAAGATTGTTCAGAGACTGGATGGCTATGGCCATTGTGCTTTAGGATGTTTCACTGTAAGATGGGGAGTTATCTACCTCATAGGGTAGTGGTGAGTTTTAAAGAAGTTAACTTTGGTAAAGTCTCTAGCACAGTGCTTGGCACATAGTAGGGTGTGTTAATTTCTTTCCCTTCCCTGCAGGCCATTCACCTGCTCTTCCCTCTACGATTTTCCATAACACAGTTTTTACTTGGAACCAGCCTTCTGCCAAGAGTCTCAGTTTGGTTGTGTACTCCTACAACTCCTATTTTTGGCTTGACTTCCCTCTCCAGCTCCCAGTGGTCCAGCCACACAGTCGCCTATTGTACCAGCTGGTTGATGTAAGTCTATCCATCCTCAGAGGAACCTGGTTACTTACCAGTAAGCTGTGTTTCTCTGAAAATGTAGCATCCTTGATAATTAATGTATGTTCTTCTTTATCATTGATGATGAATCATTTTTGATAACTTCCTTGTGTGATTCTCAAGTTGGAACTAGAATTAGAGAGTTCAGTTTGTTGACATAGGTGGTCTCCTAGTGAGCTCCTGAGTCTAGGACACATGACTCTTGATCAGGTAAAATGCTGTGGAGATTCATGAGGTCAAAATCCTCTGACAACTCTGAGTGATAGGAGGCTTAAGTATATAGCTGTCAAGGATGATACATTTTCAAAGAAAAATAGTTACTGATAAGTAAGTGGGATTTTTGAGTAATTTTCCTATAAGTCAATAAATAAGAATTCCCAAACTTGTTTTTTTTTATTAACAAATGCTTTTGCATTTGAATATTATTTCATAAATGAAAGGAATATGGATATTAGTTAAGGTTGATAGTTAAAGAATGGGTTAGGTTTCTGGAGATACTATGTAGATAATGAGGTGGTATAGACCTTTAGTTTTCTAAACAGATAGTCTCTTATCTTTAAAGAGAAACTTGAAATTGAAATCTCCATTAGGAAGAATCAGTAAGTGCATTCCAGAAACATTTTTTGAGTGCTTACTCTTTTTTGAGACACTGTGCTGAGTATTGTTGTGAGACAGAGGGGTAAAGCCACACTCTGCCTTCCCTGCTCTGCCCTCAGAGAGCTCGGCGACTCTCTTATGATTTGTATTGAGATGATGGCTCATGGGAGTATGACAGGTGTGGGTGGAGGTAGTACTGAGTACTTACCCTTTGCTGTCTTATTTCTGTGCTTTTGTCAGTTCTTTCTGTTCATGGGAAAACTTAGCCGACCTCGTTTAGTAGACCCAGAGCATTTTCAACATGGCCAGAGCAAATAGATCAAGCAGAGCCAACGAACGTCACTCCCACTTAGTAGTTGAATAGAATATTCGGCTGTCTAACCTTAAGTGTGACCTTGGATTTAGATGTGAAAGCCGGCAAATAAGTCAGAGTTGGAGAGGCAACCGCTCCCCCTTATCATCCCCCCCCCCCCCCAATTCGCCAGGCTTTACAGGGTGCTAATCTTCAGAATTACCTCTGCCAAGTGTAGAATAAAAATAAAAAACTGTAATTGTTTTGCAAGCAATAAAGATTATTCTGTACTTAAATTCATTGGACAGTGTATAATACTTGCCCCAAAGTTACTGGCTTAGGCAGTCCTACTTAGGAAGGAAGGGAGACTTGGTAGTGATAGGAATAAGAGGAGGGTGCTGGGGAGGAGAGGCAGTGTAGCACCCACTGCACGCTGTAACAGTGATGAAGCTCTTGGGTGCTGGAATCTTTCATCCTAGTTTGGTAATTTACTGACTTTCTGACTAAGCCAGTTTTTTAACGTCTCTGAACCTCAGTGTCCTCATTTGTGAAGTTGTGAAGGTAAAGGCCAAGATGAAAGTGGTTAAGATAATGTCTATAAAGCACTTAGCACAGTGCCTGCAACATAGTACGTGCTCAATAAATGTTGACTATTGTTATTATTGGATTATTGGACGGATGGATGAAGAATTGTATCAGAGGCTAAAGAGTGGAACAGGAAAGAATTGTGGGTTTTGGAGTACTAGTAAACTGTTCACACCTTATTTATTTGAGCTATGAGCTTTCTAGTATTATTATCTTTATCTTTGCCCTTTTGGAAAGCAAATTCATGGTTTAATCACAGTTACAGTTCTTCCTGGGGCCTTTCAGTCCGAGGCTGACACTCTGTCCACTAAGGCATGCTCTATTTTCCATTGATTATCGATTATGAATGTGTGTCCAGAGTGTTTTTGAGAAGGCTCTGGAGACCTGATAATTGGGTAAAGAAGGTACTCTAAGAAGAGTTAGATTTCTTAGGATGGAAAGTGCTGTGGTTGGGCACAGATTATTATCACATTTCATAGAATTAAAGATGCAAACTTTTTAACATTTTAACATCTGAAATCATGCACTTTAGAAATGCTGTGATAAGAAAGCATTATGTTATAGTTTAACTGGGGCATTATTTTCTTAGTGATACAGAGGATACTAAAATAGATGTCATCATGGATTGGATGAAATACCAATTTCTGGGAATATAGGCACTTAACTGTTATAGATATTTGGTATCATGGCAATATGTGCAGGGGCTCCAGAGTCAGACTTTCTGGGTTTAAATTCTGGCCCTATCTATGTGACTTTGAGCCAGTTATTTATCCTTTCTTTACCTTCCTTTTCTCACCTGTAAAATGAAGATTAAGGACAATCCCCATCTTACAATATTGTAATGAGGACTAAATATGATCAGACGTGTGTAATATAGCGCCTAGCACATACTAAGTTAGTAACATAGCTATTATTATTAATAGTTTAGAGACTACTAAACTCTACTTTGCAGAGTTGATACGAATCCATTTAGTTGTGATTGAAATGCAGATCTAGTACCCTTTAATGTTTGTGTATCAACTGATAATTCAGCAAATGACACCTGGGCTTTTAAAAAGGGAAGATAAAGATAAGCGGTTAACAAGTTTCCATATTCTTATTAAGTAAGATTTCAGTGGCATATTTGGTATCTATATTATTATTCCATGTGGTTGAGGTGTGGAAGAAATTTTGAGCAGTTAGTAGAAAGCTAATATAAATACAATTTTTGATCGGTAAGTATGGGAAGGGGTGGAGGGCTTTAAAAACTTGTAAAAGGCGAAGCTTTTTTCCCCTCCACCCTAAGTAAAAGAGAAGGAGATAATCCTTCTTGGTTTTTATGAACTTTACTGTCTTAAGTAAAGACAGTAACTTAAAAATTTTAAAATTTCCTTTTAAAATTATGTAAAATGGTAGCATCCCTTTATAATGTGATTGATACAGCTGCAGATTGTCTTATTCTCATGAGTCATTTTATTTTTTCTGTTCTAGTGTTCGGTGACCAGTGACTTGGATTTTCCAACACAAGTCATCCCATTAAAGACTCTGAATGCAGTTGCCTCAGTACCCATAATGTACTCTTGGTCTCCTCTACAGCAGAATTTCATGGTATGTAAATAAATGTATCTTCTGCTAATTTATAATCACTATTTCAAATAAATAGCATAGATGATTTTCTCATCAAGGTGAGTCAAGATAATATGAGTAAAAATGCTATGAAAATGGCAGCACTCAGAGTGATGTTTTTTAACTGATACTTTGCAATGTTGCTCTTTTCCTGCTCCTTTCTAGTTAAAATATTCTTCAGAGGAAAAGTGTTAAGCAAAAACAATACCTGGGATTCAAAGATGAAGTCTATAGTTCTTAGTTTGAAGAGGTCAGTCTGACTATGAGGTTTTGTTAATTGAGAACTTATTTAAAACAATTTTAGGCAGCATGTTATTAAATGATAATGTACACTATGGAATAGTCTCACAGCTTATAAAAACACAATCACGTTTCCACAGATAACATTGGCCCAGTAGCATTTGTATTGAAATGCTAGCACAGTCAAACTTCAGTTCCCGAATGTCTCCCATCTCAAACAATTCAGTTCTCGACCAAGTTGTTCACCGAAAAATGTCTTGGTTTTGTTGGTTCTCTACCTGACAAGCCTTTCATGCTGATACATCAGCATGACAAAAAGCATCTCTCAGGCCACAAAGCCTCGCATTGTTAACATCTCAGGAAATTGTGCTGTGAATATTTTTTGTTTATGTGTGTTATTTCTTTTGTTGCTGGTGAAATGTACTATTAACACAATTTTAAAACATAAGGAGCCTGGCCCGTGGCGCTTCGTGGTTGAGTGTCAACCCATTACCAGGAGGTCACTGGTTCAATTCCTGATCAGGGCACATGCATGGGTGTGGGCTTAATCCCAGGTAGGGAGTGTGCAGGAGGCAAATGGTTGATGTTTGTCTCTCATTGATGCTTCTATCTTTCTCTCTCTCAAAATTAATAAACACACACACACACACACACACACACACATGTGTTTAGAATGTTTTTTTTTTAATCTTTATTGTTGAGATTATTATAGATGTTCCTCTTCCCCTCCCCTCCAAAGTCCCCTCCACCCAGTTCCCACCCCACCCCTATGGTCTGTGTCCACAGGTATTGCATATGAGATCCTTGGTTAATCTCTTCCCACCAGCCCCCTCTCGTCCCCCCCATCCCCCCAAATTCGTCAGCTTGTTCCATGTTTCCATGCGTCATTCTATTTTATTCATCAGTGTATTCTGTTTATCAGATTTCTTATTTATTTTGATTTTTAGATTCAATTATTGATAGACATGTATTTATTGCCATTTTATTGTTCATATTTTTTTTGTTGTTCTTCCTTTTCTTGAAGAATACCCTTCAACATTTCATGTACTACTGGTTTGGTGCTGATGAACTCCTTTAGCTTTTTCTTATCTGTGAAGCTCTTTATCTGACCTTCAATTCTAAATGATAGCTTTGCTGGGCAGAGTAATCTTGGTTGTAAGTCCTTGCTATTCATCACTTTGAGTATTTCTTACCACTCCCTTCTGGCCTGCAAAGTTTCTGTTGAGAAATCAGCTGACAGTCATATGGGCTTTCCCTTGTAGGTAACTGCTTTTCTCTTGCTGCTTTTAAGATTCTCTCTTTGTCTTTCACCCTTGGCATTTTAACTATGATGTATCTTGGTGTGGTCCTTTTTGGGTTCCTCTTGTTTAGTACTCTCTGTGTTTCCTGGACTTGTAAGTCTATTTCTTTCACCAGGTAGGGGAAGTTTTCTGTCATTATTTCTTCAAATAGGTTTTCAATATCTTGCTTTTTCTCTTCTTCTGACATCCCTCCCATAATGCAAATGTTAGTATGCTTGAAGTTGTCCCAGAGGTTCCTTACACTACTATCTTCATATTTTTGGATTCTTTTTGCTTTTTTTTTTTATTAAAAATATATTTTTATTGATTTCAGAGAGGAAGGGAGGAGAGAGAGATAGAAACATCAATGATGAGAGAGAATCATTGATCGGAGGCCAGGCCCACAACCCAGGCATGTACCTTTGGCCGGAATCAAACCTGGGACCCTTCAGTCCGCAGGCCGACACTCTATCTTTCCACTGTGCCAAACCGGCCAGGGCGCTTTTTGCTTCTCTGATTGGTCTTTTTTGCCTCCTCATATTCCAAATCGTTGATTTGTTTTTCAGAATCATCTAACGTTGAATCCCTGTAAATTATTCTTTTAAAAAATATATTTTTATTGATTTCAGAGAGGAAGGGAGAGGGAGAGAGAGAGAAACATTAATGATGAGAGAGAACCATTGATCGGCTGTTTCCTGCACTCTCCCTACAGGGGATCGAGCCCGAAACCCGGGCATGTGCCCTTGACCAGAATTGAACCCAGGACCCTTCAGTCCGCAGGCCAACGCTCTATCCACTGAACCAAACCAGCTAGGGCTGTAAATTATTCTTTATTTCAGTTAGTGTATGCTTAATTTCTGACTGGTCCTTTTTCATGTCTTTGAAATTCTCCCTAAGATCCTTGAAAGTCTTACTAAGTCCCTTAATGCTCTCATTAATTCCCTTGATGCTCTCCTTAAGATCCTTAAGTAACCTTATAGCCATTGTGTTGAACTCCATATCCAGTAGTTTGCCTGCTTCCATTCCTTTCATTTGTGACATGTTTCTTTGTCTCCTCATTTTGGCTGTTTCCCTGTGTTTGTTTCAATGTATTAGGTAGAGCTTTTAAATCTCCTGGAATTGGTAGAGTGGCCTTTTGTAGTAGGTGTCTTGTAGGGCCCCGTGGCTTAGTCTCCCCAATTACCTGAGCTGGGCCCTCTAGGTGTGCACCCCCTTGTGTGGGCTATGTGCACAGTCTTGTTGTAGTTGAGCCTTGACTGCTGTTGGTATCACTGGGAGGAATTGACCTCCAGGCCAACTGGCTGTGAGGACCTGTGTCTATAGTGGAAGAACAGCAGTGCAGGAAACACCCCTATGGAGCAGGACTTGTTTCAGTGGGGCTTTGGTGCTTGCTGAATCTGGCCCTTGAGTGTGTTGTTTGTGGATATGTAGAGTTGTAATCTGGTATGGTCTCAAGTTGTCCACCAGGTGCACTGACTCTGGGGCCTCCTGGGAGGTGCAAAATCAGCCACTGCCTGGGGCCACCCGGCAGGAGCTACAGAGAGATCTGTAGATGGCTGCTACTTGTATTGGGCTTGGAAGTGCCCAGGCGAGGCCAGCTGGTGAAGGAAGGCAGGCTGGTGCGAGTGCCGGGTCTTGGACCTTTTATTGATACATTTGGGGCACACTGGCTCCAGCTATTGCTTGTTTAAGAGATTTTAGCAAAGTCTGAAGCCTGAGCCAGTTCAGGCCATTCATATGGAAGAGCCACTGCAAATAGTAGGGCTGCAAATTGGATGGGTGGGGTCTCAGGGAATCTCCAGGGCAGAATGAACAGTGTGGGCCATGCTGATGGAAACTCATATATGGCTGCCAGTCAGCTCTGTGATTGGGGAGGTCCCAGCACAGGAACAATGATCCCTGTGAGCACCCTTGTTTGGGAGAAAGCCCCCCACCCCCTGAGTTTCTCCTTGATGCCAGACAGTCTACAATCCCCAGCTGGTTTTTGTCACCTGAAGTTATGGGGGTCTTCTCTTCCCAGCTCTGGAACTCTGGGCTGGGGGTCTGCTATGGGGCTGGGACCCCTTGCTCCTCACAGTGGGCCTCTGCAGCCGAGGTATCCCTCCCGATTAAAAAAATGGCACACCTGGGTGTTGGACCTGTTTTGCACTTCCGCCCCTCCTACCAGTTTTAATGTGCTTTCTTCTTTACTTCTCTAGTTGTAGGACTTCCATTCAGTCAGATTTCAGGTGGTTCTGAATGATGGTTCTGTATTTTAGTTATAATTTTGATGTGGTTGTGGGAGGCAGCGAGTACAGGTGTTTACCTATGCTGCCATCTTGGTTCCAATCAATAAAACCATATTAAAAAAAAAAATAAGACATAGCTTGGCTGGCGTAGCTCAGAGGTTGAGCATTGACCTATGAGCCAGGAGGTGGCAGTTCAATTCCCGGTCAGGGCATATGCCTGGTTTGCAGGCTTGATCCCCAGAATGGGTGTGTAGGAAGCAGCCAGGCCGCCAATCAATGATTCTTTCTCATCATTGATGTTTCTGTCCCTTCCTCTCTAAAATCAATAGAAACATATTAAACACATGACGAGGCCATCAAGAGTGCTAAAGTTGCTAAGGGTATGAAAGAAACAATGATCATAGGCAATTGAAGACGCAGAAAAGCTGTAGTTGATTTGGATAAACAAAAGCCAGTTAGCTGGAGATAGCATTTCAGTGACAGCATTTCGGAGGCAGTGATATGTGAATAAGCGAAGGTGCTGCTTGCTGACTTCCTGAAAGATACCTCTGGAACTAGTGCTGAAAGTGATTTGTTTAGGGAGTGGATTGATAAATTTAAGAAAAGAAGTGTTTGCTTATAGAGTAAACAGTACATTAGATATGTTCTGTATATAAGAAATGTTAAAACGGAATCATTTGGGGGTCTGGAACGAATTAATTCAATTTACAGGATTTCTAATGGGGAAAAAAAAGATTTAGTTCTTGAACAAATCGCTTCTTGAACAGCCTTCCAGTATGAATTAAGTTCAATAACAGGTTCCACTGTATTTCTGGTAGAAGCAGGATGAAGGGAGATGGCACAAAAGAGAAATTTTGAGTGTGCATTCTTGACTTGTGTCATTCAATAAAAATACATAATTTTATTAACTTGATATATAAAGTAATATAGTTTTATTATTTGATATATAAAATAGTAAGGGCAATAAAATTTGATGGAAGTCGTTGGTGAGCCTAGTTTAGAGAATTGCTTATATTTCCAATGTTTTTAATAACTTAAAGATTTCATAGTGGAGGGTTAAAGGCAAACTTCATATACTCTTCTACAATTGCATAAATTTGTGTGATTAAGGCTTGATTCAAAAACATTTACTTTGAGAATCATATCACAAGAGGGAAGTTTCATATTTTCATACACTGAAATTCTGAAAGAACACTGTTTAAAGTTGCCAATATATACTATTTATTTATCATACATGTGTTTTGCTGAATACTGACCAAAGTAGATTAGGCAGGCTATCTTTATTATGCTAGGGTATGTTTTGGGAACAAGACTGTGTAGATATAATTGAGAAGACAAAAGAGCCATTGTCACTTAATTTTTGCTTGCATCCAAAAAAATGAATCCACCTAGTTTAAATGGGATTAGTGCAAGTGAGATGCAATGAAAACTGGACTCTGTAGTTGTACACAAACTTGATCTGAATAGATCAGTACATTAAAATTAAAATTTTCATTTTGCCTCCCATATGCATAGTTTCTACCAATTTCCCTTTTCTCTAAGGTATGAAGTCTGCAGTTGTCCTAAGTTTGTTATCAAGGGTTTATTGGAAAATTTTCCCTTTCTTTGTATTTCCTGACCATTACTGTGTCTCATGGCGTATTGATCATGATCCCAGCCTAAGGCACCTTACACTTTATATAGCTGCCATGACCTCCTGTCAGCCTGTCCTTTCAGTTTATCAGAATTATCTTTCTAAAATTTTGTTATCAGCATCCTGTTCAAAGGCCTAAGACTTAGACCTGTCCTCACTTTAGTGTCCTTAAATATGGACTTCAGAACCCTCTAGTCTTTATCTATAATTACTGTCTTTTTTATTCTTCATTGAAAATTCTCTTTCTCCCGATTGTCAGCTTTTGTGCTTTGTATTCTTAAGTGTATTACATTATCTCTTAGCTTTCCTTTGATTGCTAAGCTAGCACCCTCTTCTTCTCTGTTGTCTTTCAAACCTTGGTATAAACCCATCTTGTCATCTTCATTAGCATTATCAATTTTGATATGCATCCTCAGCATTGAAATATTTTTTATTGTAGAATGTTTTTATTTTATGTAAATGAGTAAATCCTTTTGGCATAACTTTAATGGATATATACCAATACTCTATTATACATCCCTAGAATTTTACATTGAATGCCTCCCAATAACGAGACCAAATGAAATTTAGAAACCCTTATGTTAGTTTTTTTTAAGGTATGGTTATTTATAGTTCATTTTGATAAACCGTATTTCATCAATTCCACTTTATTGTCAGATATAGGAATATATACATAAAATAATGGGAAATTTTAATGTTTGATGACATGTTAGAGTAGGTAAATACAGTATTTTTCCTTAAATTTGTTTCTCTGTTACGCTTATTTGTAAGAGGGATCTTTTATTTATAGTTTTTAGAGTTTGCTATCTATTATTTTAGGTCTGGAGAACTGGGTAAAGACATCTGCTTATGAAAAAAATTGCTGTATTTTAGTTATTACATTATTTTAAAAATTTTGGTACTTAGGATAAAGCTGCTTTTAAATTTATTATTTTTTAAACTTTTTAGGTAGAAGATGAAACTGTTTTACATAACATTCCTTATATGGGGGATGAAGTTTTAGACCAGGATGGGACTTTCATTGAAGAATTAATAAAAAATTATGATGGAAAAGTACACGGGGATAGAGGTGAGCCATGGGTTTATTCTCTTGGAAAAGGGGGCTAAAGAACTAAGAGATTCTTTGATTTATTTTTTTCAGCATAGATATAAAAAAGATTTTTAAATATTAAGTTTTATGCTGGATTGGCCTGGCTCACAAGCCTAAAATTTTTAGAGTTTTCCTTAATTTCCTTAATTTTAAATTGAAGGACCATGTTTGCCATATGAAAATTATGCATAGTTGATTATAACAAATTATGTTAACGTGTAAATTAAATAGAATTATTTGAATATATATATATATTTTAAGATTCTTTACCAGTAAAATTAATTAGAACTAGGGCTCTGCTTATGTGACATGGGCTCCAAAAAGCTCTACACTCTAAAATACCTTCCCACCAGGCTGCTGCAGTATCTGAAATTCTATCATTAGAATCATGGCTTTGGTGTTTTGTGTCCAGCAAACTGCTAATTTGTCTGGCAGGATGGTGATAGGTGTAACATCGTCAGTTGTTCTCATTATTAGTGGAATGCAAGGTCTCTCGGTACATTGCTTTGGAGGAGGCCAAGGCCACAATTAGTTTCTAGAGAATTAGTTACAGTAGAGACCCTGGAAACTTTTGGGGGATGGATGATTAAAGAGAAAATTACAGGTGTTGAAGGTAAACTCTCTTCCTAACTTTGCCTTAGGTGAGTCCTGAAAACGATCTCCCCCCTCATTTAATAATGTTATAATGCTGATTGGCGGGCTCTGACTATTCCAAATCAGAAAAGGCATATGTAAACTTTTGTCATTACCACTCTTCTCTGTATATTTCTGATATTTGACTTGCTGAATTTCAGAATGTGGGTTTATAAATGATGAAATTTTTGTGGAGTTGGTGAATGCTCTTGGCCAGTACAATGATGATGATGATGACGATGATGGAGATGATCCTGATGAAGGAGAAGAAAAACAGAAAGATCTGGAAGAGAACAGAGATGGTATGTCTGTTAGGATTGTGTGTAGCCATTACAGCATCTTTCAAAAACAATAGAGTACAAGTAGATTGTCATTCCTTTTTTTGTTGTTAAAAATTACATCGATAGCAGTATAATCAAAATTAGAATGTTATTTGTAACATTTCATTCTGTACTTGAGTGTCTTTATTTCCTTTGGCTAACATAAATATTTATTTGGTTTTGCGTTTCACTGGGCAGTCATAATCATCATCAGATAACATGCTGATCTCTTCTTTGTACAAGTAGTGATCACTTTATATGCACTAGCTCATTGGATCCTCATAATGCTCCACAGGTGGATCTGTCTCATAGTGGAGGAGTTAGGAGGTTTAATGCTGTGAAGTAACTTATTAAGTTCACACTCTAGGGAAAAACAATTCAGATACCATAAACGGTAACCAGCTGTGAGGACTTCATACCTGAGAAACAGAGGTCCAGTCAGAGCCAGGAGTTGTTGGAGACTTGGCAAAGCTCATTATTTAAGATAACATAGAAGGATTTGGGGGAAAACTTCAGTTTCAAAGAAGCATAAACTTTTTATAACGGACACCTTAGTGATCATCTAGTTCAGTGCCTTCATTTACAGATGAGGAAACAGACCCAAGTGGGTCTGTGACCAACCAAGGTCACAAAACCAGTTAGTAGTAGAGCTGCTTACCATTTTTCTGCCCACTTTTTTCTGCCTCCCAATTTGCTTAAAACTTTCCATATTGGATTTTGAAGTTGTTTTTTGTCGGACTTAACTGTCATGCCATAGATACATGTAAAATATATTGGAAGTAAGTGAAACACAAAGTTGATAATTTCTTAGAAGATGATCTTTTTTACATATAGTTGTGTGGAAAAAAATGAAAGTTTGAAAACTTGTTTACTTTCATTCTTTTTGCCCTTTCATATTTCCTTGTTCAGATAAAGAAAGCCGCCCACCTCGGAAATTTCCTTCTGACAAAATTTTTGAAGCCATTTCCTCAATGTTTCCAGATAAGGGCACAGCAGAAGAACTAAAGGAAAAGTAAGATTTGTTCTTGTGAGGCAGTCTTGTATGGGATATCGCTCACCATTTGGTTTATTGGAAATGGAACTAATGTAATGTAGCTGATGAGCCACTTGCTTCATTTGTCACGTCTGCCAAGACACTTGAAGTGAAGCATAAACCTGTGGAGCTCTGCCTTAAAAACCTTTTAGAACAAACACACATAATACGCAATAGTACATGTAGAGGAAAATTTTTCTGGACACTTGTAGAAATTTTAGTGCAGTTGATGTTTAATATAAGAACATTTTTCATGAATTTGATTTTTGATATGTCTTGCATAATGTGTAATTGGCTCATCACAGATGGTTATAGATGTGTCTTTTGTGCTTCAGGCAAGATAGAAATAATACATGGAATCTGTTTAGAAACTTTATTTTTAGAAGAAAAAACCCACAAAAAAACCCTTTATTTTTAAAATTGTAACTTTTGTTTTCCATTAACTTACATTTCTCTTGGTTCATGTCAGGTATAAAGAACTCACTGAGCAGCAGCTCCCAGGGGCACTGCCTCCAGAATGTACCCCGAACATAGATGGACCAAATGCTAAATCTGTTCAGAGGGAGCAGAGCCTGCATTCATTTCACACACTCTTCTGTAGGCGATGTTTCAAGTATGACTGCTTCCTACACCGTAAGTGCAGCTATTGTATGTTTTCATTTTCGATCTTCGCTGTGGAATTATGTTTTAGAGCAACTTGGAAATTGTTTTCATTGATTACAACTAGAGTTTATCATTTAATCTTGCAGTTCAGATTGAAAAATGCTAGAATCAGTGTCTTACTATTTTTAATTTGTTGCTTGAGGGTTGCTCCAAAGTCTTTTCATGAGTTTGATTTGTATTGCTATCTCCTACCTGGGATATAGGTCAGTGATTTTTCCATAAATTCTAATGGAGCAGTTGTTTCATAATAAACTATTACTTTGAACTAGCTGATAGCCCAGGGCAACACTGCAATATTGATATTAGCCAATTTCTTCAATAAAATTTGTTCAAGGTGCTTATAGATGTTATCATCTATCTAGCTATCTAGTGTTAAATTTTTTCTTTTTACAAATACCCGCATTTGAACATAGGTAAAACATAAAATAGTCTTAATGAAATTGAAGTATGGCACACATAATATTTTCTTATATTGCTGGGGAATGAGGTTTCGTGGCAAATTGTCCAGGTAACTGGAATTTATTTCTTTAAGCACGGTTTAAAAACTACCAGCTGCTTTTTGAGGAACATATTTCAAAAATATATTTCATACCTCCCAGTTTCCTATGCAGAGTTTACTTGATATAGAGGTTAGTTTTTCCCATATCACATTTTAGTGTGATGTTGGTGACATGGTAACACGGTAGGGGCTCTGCACCAATCTCCCCTGCACTAAATGGCTCCAAGGTGCTTTGTCTTTTTCAGTTTGAACCCACCTTTCACAGAATTTTCCCCTCATTTTCCAGTCATATGTTTCAATGTGAGTTAGCCTGCCCAAGCCATTAGCTCTTACCTCCTGTTGAGTTTTGCTCTGTCTGTGCACTTCTATCTGCATAGCTCGTGATTTGTGGTGTGATGTGCATCTTAGTCTTGGAAACAGTAATTTCTGTGTGTGAAGTGGTTTAGTTATCTTAAGGTAGAAAAACTTAACATTGGTTTTTAGAATTATCATTATGTCTCCCATCTCCTTGCTGTTATCCACACTCCTGTCTAGTTTAAATTGATTTGGTAGTTTTAATAATCAATAGCTGTTGGACAGTTATCAAATACATATCTTATTTGGGTTTCACATAGCCCTTGAAAAGTTGTTTTGAAAAGCATTCCCCTTTATACATGGTCATTTTGTAAAATATGTCCAATTCTTATTAAGAATATTGTAGCCCTAGCTGGTTTTGCTCAGTGGATAGAGCATCAGGTTCTGGGTTCAGTTCCAGTCAAGGGCACATGCCTGGGTTGTAGGCTCAATCCCCAGTAGGGGGCATGCAGGAGGCAGCCAATCAATGATTCTCTCTCATCATTGATGTTCCTGTCTCTCCCTTCTCTGAAATCAATAAAAATATGTTTAAAAAAAAGAAAAAAGAAAAATATTGTAAATTGCTGCCCTGGCCGTTATGGCTCTGTGGTTAAAGTGTTGACCAGTGCACTGAAGGGTCTTGGGTTTGATTCCTGGTTAAGAGGGCACGTATCTGGATTGCAGGTTCAAACCCCAGCCCCAGTTTGAATAGGGGAGGCAACCATCGATATGTCTCTCTCACATAGATGTTTCGTTCTCTCTTTTCCTCTTCCTCCCTCCTTTCCACTCTCTAAAATCAATGGAGAAATATCCTCAGGTGAGGATTAACAACAACAAAAAATTGTGAATTGCATGTCTGCATGTGCTTATGGTGGACCAAAGTAGAACTTTTGATGGGATATTTTGATGTGCTGTCTATTGTCTGAATGGCCTACAGAGGAATGTTTTAAGCATAAAACAGTTGTATTAGTTTATCCTTTTTGGTATTATGTGAAAGTTCATTTGAATGTTCTTTTTGTAATGTATATTGATGTTTAAAGATTTTAAAAATGGATTCTTAGAGAGAGGAAGGGACAGGAGGAGAGACTAAAACATGCATATGCTCCCTATTGGGGATTGAGCCTCAAACTCGGGCATGTGCCCTGACCTGGAATCGAACCCCAAACCTCTTGGTGCATGGGATAGCACCCAACCAACTGTGAGCCACACCAGCCAGGGCTGAGATTTTAACATTTTAATTGGTTAGAATATCAAAGAAGGTATTTCAAGTTTATAATTGATGGCTGACTTTTTTTTTTTTTTTTTTTTAGTATTTTAGCTGTGTAATAGTTAAAAAACTTCAGACATACTTGAGTTCATATTTGCTGTGTAATTCTCAGTGACTAAACCTCCCTAAGTCTGTTTTCCTCGTCTGTGAAATGGGGATGAGGATCCTAATACCTGGGTATTTTGTGAGAATTAAATGAGATAATGCCCAAAGCTTCCTATTGTGTGCTTTTGAACACAGAATTCTGTTTGCTGCTGTCACTGCTTTCCCATGCTTGAATGTTGGCATTGTTGTTCTGTGAGGGACTTTTTAGTAAAAGTCTGATATCTGTCATATACACAAAAGAATTTATGTGATTCCATATGTAAGTATTTAGTAAGAATTCATTCTTAGTACCAAGCTCTAATCAGAACAGACAACAGCAGTATTTTGAGCAGAAGTTAATGTATAAAACTGATAATTTGTACTGATCTGATCATTTGTCACATGACAGCAAGCTGAAGAAGTGAGTATTTCAGGGAAGTGGTGTCTGATGTGAAGCTGTTCTCTTTGTCCATGCAGTGAGGAGTGTGTGTCTGGTCACACCTGCTGCCAAACAACTACTTGCACAAATTATTGCCTTTGTTCCTGTTTCCTGATTTGTAAAACTCCCTGGAAACAGGTGATCACTAATGTTTGTTCCAGTGCTGATCCTTGGATTCACCAGTTCTGTATTTGAGGCATCACTTACTTGTTGAAACAGTATAAGATTGTAAGGGCTACTCAGTATACAATGTGTCCCCAAAAAAGTATACACACTTGGAATGATTATAAAGTTAGTCTTTATTAACGTACAGTTAATTTTTTAAAACTTAAAAGAATCTACAGAAACGAATAGTTTTGTTGTTGTTGTTGTTATGCCTATTTTCAAACTGATGACCATTCTGGTCCAGGCACTGCTGATAATGCAAAGCAATGGAATCCTAAACCTCAACAATAATTTCTTCAGTATTTGTGTGCTCTCTGTTCGTTGACTGTTGCTGGTCTTGTACCATAAGCTTTTATCTTTTAAAATCTTGTGGCACTTTAAGATACATTTAAAAAAAATGATGTTTTTATTGATATTAGAGAGAGAGGAATGGAGAGGGGGAAAGAGATGGGCTGCCTCCTGCACGCCCTCTACAGGGGATTGAGCCCAGAACCCCAGGCATGTGCCCTGACCAGGAATTGAACTGGTGACTTCTTGTTGATGCTCAACCACTGAGCCACACCAGCCAGGCAGGATAAATTTTCTTTGTTCAAAGCTTGGTCTGGCTTCACCCATTATTTCAAATCAGTTATACCTGAAAAGGAGTTAAAACTAAGTGAGTTATCAACAGTTAAACTCTATATACATTTTTTTTGGGGGGGACACACACCCCCTATATTTTGGTTATTTTTTAGTGTTGCCAATTTAATCTCAAACACGGGTATAGAGAATAGCTGGAATTGTATGTAACTTTTACCTTTGCTTGAAAACCTTTCGATAGGTTTTAAAAAATATATGTTTATTGATTTCAGAGAGGAAGGGAGAGGGAGAGAGAGAGATAGAAACATTTATGATGAGAGAGAATTATTGATTGGCTGTCTCCTGCACGCCCCTTACTGGGGATCGAGCCCTCAACCCAGGCAATGTGCCTGACCTGGCATTGAACCATGACCTCCTGGCTCAAAGGTTGATGCTTAACCACTGAGCTTATATAATGGCTGGGCTTTAGATGAATTTTCATCAAGATTTCATAGGTTGCTTTCAACATTAAAACAAACAAAAATCCTTGAAATATCCATGTTCGCTCCTTGTAAAATTTAAAGGTACTGTGCCTTAATTTTTCTGATGATGGACTTTTATATAACAATTTTTCTGTATATTTAGCTTGAAATATATATTTTCAAAAATATATTTTTATTGATTTCAGGGAGGAAGGGAGAGGGAGAGATAGAAACATCAACGATGAGAGATAATTATTGATTGGCTGCCTCCTGCACACTCCACACTGGGGATCTAGCCTGCAACCCAGGCATGTGCCCTGACGAGGAATCAAACCGTGACCTCCTGGTTCATAGGTTGATGCTCAATCAGTGAGCCACATTGTCCAGACTAGCTTGAAATAATTTTTAGTAGCTTATTTCAAATATTAGTATTTTAAGATGTCTATTTGAAAAGTATTCTGGACATTTCTGGAAGAGTGAATTCTTTATATATATGGGCTTGTTTGAAATTGTGCTGAGGGAATCTAGTCATAATAATGGTACTTTAAAATTTATTCAAGTATCTTTGATTATAAATATGTTGATTTTTGTCATTATAGTCTGAAGTTGTTCCTGTCTTCGAGACTATGATTATGGTTAATAAGTCCTGTTACCTAGTTCTAGTTAAGGACCACCAGAGGCTACTGTCCTTACTTGTGTGTGTGTTTCTGTCTACAGATACATATGTGCCTTTATTTTCACTGAATTAGGGTGAAAATGTCAATCTACAAATATATCAGGTGTTAGAGGAGGCATCACAACTAAAAACAGATTTTACCAAAAATGTGTTACTCATTGTGTGCACTAACTCTGGCTAATGACTGCTTTGTTTTTGGATTGATGTAATTCTGGGCTGCTAATGTGACTGTAGCCTTCTGTGTGCACAGTCTGTGTGTTAGGGGTCCTTGTCTGTCCAAAATGTAATCCAGTGCAAAGTTAGTTGTATGGTTTAGGCTCTTGTTCTGGGGGGGGGGGGGGGGGGGACTTAAGCGCTTGAAAAGAATTTGAGCCTTGGATTTCTACTTTTAAAAACTTAACTTTGTTGTCTTTTTGTTTTCCTTCCTTCATCAGTCTGTCTTTACATTTTAAGTATGACCTTTTACAAATATTTTTTAAATGACTTATTTTATGAGTCTGTCACTTGTTTTTACCCAAATTAATTTTCATTTTGTGTAGTTCTTAACAGATCATTGCCAGTATTTGCCTTGTGCACTGGGAGTTAATGATCACAAATTCTCTGAAGTCCTCACTACTGTGCACTCATACCTGGTCAGTGTACCAGTGTACTGCAGTGTGAATCTTTTTGTTAACACATGATTTGGAATTTTAAGTTTCAAACACTTTGTTGTATTTTCCTGTGGAAAGGTGCTGGTTGCAGGCTCTCACTAGGTCCTTGAGTTGTGTTTGAGTCAAAGAAAATGCATTTTAGTGTTTTGAGGCTCTCCTCTTTATACTTAAAAATTAATTTTGTTTTGTTTTTTAAATATATTTTTTATTGATTTCAGAGAGGAAAGGAGAGGGAGAGATAGAAACACCAATGATGAGAAAGAATCATTGATTGGCTGCCTCCTCTTGCACACCCCACTCTGGGGATTGAGCCCCCAACCTGGGCATATGACCTTGACTGGAATCGAACCCGGGACCCTTCAGTCCACAGGCCAATGCTCTATCCACTGAGCCAAACTGGCTAGGGCTTAAAAATTAGTTTTTAACAAGTGGTATTCCATTCTTCTCTTCCATTTGACAGACTGCTGACTTTTCTTTATGAAGAAAAATAATTGTAGATGTCAGAATTCTTTTGGTAAAAATAGGAAATCTGATTTCATTGTAGAGGGTGTATCAGTTGTTTCTATGGAGATATCAAATGTTTATGACCAGAGTTCTGAGTTTACATGCATCAGTTATACTTGTGAGGAGAAAAATGTGAAACCACTAATCATTCCAGAATGCAGTGTTTGTGCCCTGCAGGAGTCAAGGGAAACACATGGTGAGAATTCAGTAAGAACTGGGAGGAAAGTTCTGGGATGTGAATCACGTATTAGCAAGACTGGAATGTATTCATTGACTTTTCCCATTGAAACAGGGGAAATGAAGAAGTAAATATTTTATATTTGGATATTTTATCTTTATTTTGCAGCTTTTCACGCAACACCTAACACTTACAAGCGGAAGAACACGGAAACAGCTCTGGACAACAAGCCTTGTGGACCACAGTGTTACCAGCATTTGGTAAGCTTGAGTGCCATTTGTTCCTTAAGGGCATTTGAGAAGTGCTGATTCTGAACTGGGTGAGGTGTGTGCAATCAGCATTAACACTGTGGCTCCCCTGTGCTTCTCCTGGCCACACGGTAGGCAGAGGTTCTCACCCATGTGTCTCTCATAGCTCTCACGTACTGCACGCACTAGTCCTTCATTGATCTTGTATTAGTCTTTGTGTATGTGTTAATCTCTTCAGCTACAATTCAGTCTTTAGGATCGAGGACACTAACATTACACCTTCCAGAGTTTGAGGGTGTGCAGCACAGGTAGCCCACCTAACCCCAGGAACTGGATAGTCACACACAGTGGTCCTAAGCCTTTCTCAGAGCCATAGCCTTTCTTTGAGTTTTAGACTCGTTTAAGCTGTATTATAGGGCCTACAGAATTAAAAAAACAACAACAAAAAAACGATGGAGAAAAGGTAAAGGTTTAGGGAAGTATGAGGTAGAAAAGTTGTTTTTTTTACGGGTACTATCTTATTTTTACCATTTCCCCTCTTTGAACCAAGCCACTCCTACCTAGGAACTAAGTGGGTATATATTGCCTGTTGGATTTTGGACAGAAGATTCATTGAATGGCACCTGCAGAAGGTATCCTATTTTTAAGCAATTTGGTTTTTGTAGAATGAAGTATAAAACTGTTGGCTGCTCTCAAACTTCTCCCTTCTATTGCCACTAAAAATGGGATTCTTGAGCACTATTTTATATATTCTTCACAAGGCAGAATTCATTTGGCTCATCTGAAATGTTTCTCTGGTCTCTCTGTAGTCAGTGCTCTCACCATTGTTTTATACTTTCTGAGACTGGATGTTGCTCTTCGTAATACAGAATGCAACCCTCACAGCCTTGATCCTCATGTGTCTTCCTGGGGCTGTGTATCCCTCACAGGAAAAAATGGGATGTTTTAATAGTAAGGCAGGAAATTACAAAGTCCAGCATGTTTATGTGTTTTGTATTCTTGTGTATTTTAACCATGACTGTAGAAGCATGTGCTGTCTTAGAAACCCCAGCCAGATTAGGAGAGTTTGACTCCACATGCACAGGAAGTATATTATTTTCCTCATAAAATTTCACTTTTAAAGAAATTATATACGTAAAATATATTTTATATTTTAACTTACTAACCAGTTAATGCATTTCACAAATATAGAACTGTCTTGCCTGATTTCATACCACTGTAGCAATATATAGAACTCATTTCTGTCTTTCTGAAATTTCCACACCAGGGGTCCTCAAACTTTTTAAACAGGGGGCCAGTTCACTGTCCCTCAGACTGTTGGAGGGCCGGACTATAGTTTAAAAAAAAACTATGAACAAATTCCTATGCACACAGCGGCGGCAAAAACACCCGGCGGGCCGGGTAAATGTTTTCGGCGGGCCGCAGTTTGAGGACCCGTGTTCCATACTATTAGAAAAAGAAAACAAGCGTATTTAGAGATGCAACTATTTGTGGAAAATGGATCTTGTGTTAAATTTCTTGACTACCTTGCTTATCCAATCTTTTGTTTTCTCCTTCAACAAAATGAGTTGTGGAACTTGACCTTGATGTCTCCTCCATGTTTCATTTCATAGGAGGGAGCAAAGGAGTTCGCTGCCGCCCTCACTGCTGAGCGGATCAAGACGCCCCCCAAACGCCCAGGAGGTCGCAGACGAGGGCGGCTTCCCAACAACAGCAGCAGGCCCAGCACCCCCACCATTAATGTGCTGGAGTCAAAGGACACGGACAGTGACAGGGAAGCTGGGACCGAAACAGGTGGAGAGAACAATGATAAAGAAGAAGAGGAGAAAAAAGACGAAACTTCGAGCTCCTCTGGTAGGGGACCTGACAACTGGCTTTACCACTGTTTCGAAAGGTCCACATTGTGAAGAGTAAGGGCATGTGCCATAGTGAATAATTTTCCTAGTTGGTTAGTTTTCAATAAAATGAGAAATCTAAGAGCAGGGCATTCTCAAGGAAGGACGCATAGCCGAGTTCTTGTTGCTGTCTTCTGCCCCTGGCCCGCCTACGATGTTTACTGTTTGGTCACTGAGGTTCGAAGTTTATCTATTTCCAGTGTGCCATTTCCTCCAGGGTGGGGCTCATGTCGCTCTGCTTAATATCCTTGATGTTCTGTCGGTCGTTTTGGTTATTTTCCTGACTGGGCTTCAGGTGTCCTACCCTGTGACTTAACCACAAATAACAGAAGAGCCCCGTTTGCCTTTGTCATGAAAGCAGCCTAGGCTCCTGGTTCTGTGGGAAAAAGTTTAGTGACACTTTCTACCTCAGTTTGTCCTCAAACATGATTCATTTCCTGCTTTTTTCTTAAGCACACCCTGTTTTACTTCTTAATACTCTGTTCTGCAGTTGTCATTTCCTGAACATTGCTTAACTTTGGTTTGTAGAAGCAAATTCTCGGTGTCAAACGCCAATAAAGATGAAGCCGAACAGTGAGCCCCCTGAGAATGTGGAGTGGAGCGGGGCCGAGGCCTCCATGTTCCGGGTCCTCATCGGTACCTACTACGACAACTTCTGCGCCATTGCCAGGTTAATTGGGACCAAAACATGTAGACAGGTAAGTATATTGATTAATAAAGACTTTCAGAGAGGGGGGGAAATATGTAATCCTTGTCCAAGTGTAAGAATAATCTCAATTATTAACCTGATGTTCATCTCCTGGAAAGTACATTTTTTTTTCCCCACTGAAAGGGAAATGAGAGAAAATTATTCTTCTGACTAGATATTTCAGGTTAGGTGACAATGGATTTAAAAAGCCAGTGAGAATTTAGATTAAGCCTTATTGATCACATGAGGGATTACTGATCATAATGTAATCACAGCTGCTGTCCCTGCATGAGGGTTGAGACATCTTGCTTTGCTCTCTATTGTCCCCAGCACTTGAGCAATGCCACAGAAGAGACATGTTTCTGATATTAATTAGTATAAGAATGTGTAAATTTGCTTACCACTATGATCCTCACAGCTGTGACTGTGCCTCTTGTCCAGGTGTATGAGTTTCGGGTCAAAGAGTCCAGCATCATAGCTCCAGTTCCCGCTGAGGATGTCGATACTCCTCCAAGGAAGAAGAAGAGAAAACACCGGTAAGTCCACTTCAGCCATTCTGAGATGTCACCAGGATGCTGCAGGCCAGGTGTGTCCAAGGGTGTTGGGCAGCCTCTACTTGGCCCATTAAGAAAGGAACTTAAGCTGCCTCAAAAGTAGACTTGTGGAGTTTTGTTTCCACGAGCAGTTGCCGATGTTCTTCTGCAAGAATACAGCAGTGTCAGTAGATTTGGTGTGTTAAGAGTCATAAAAATTATGCTTACTCCGCTGCTTTTGGTTGAGACAAACATAGTAACTTCTGCAGTAAAGGCTAAGCGAACATTTAATTTGTTCTAAGATGTTTCCCTGAGCTTGAGTGTGATGTATGTGACTTCTGCGCTGGTTTATATTTTGAGGAGCCATGTTACCTTTCCCCAAGGGCTATGGCAGTGAGTGAGGTGACTTGGTTTGTAAGTGCAGAGCCAGAAGATGGCGGCTGGACTGTCAGCTTTAATGTCTTCTCCCCAGTTTTTCTGCAGTTGGGTGTTGGGTAAGGGAGCATCTAGAAACGTGTGTACATGCTGTTCCATTTCTTTAATTTAGAACTGAAAGAACTTAGATGTGTTCTAATAGAATTCAGGCTTTAGTAGGTAATTCGGAATTTTTTGGGTGAATTATTTCTGACCATGGAGCTCAACTGAGTGATTAAAGGCATGCCAGTATTATCAACATCAGAATGAACCAGTAGGGAAATGGAACCTGCACATGAAGGGGTGGCCGCCCTCAGTCCTGACTAGGTGACCTTGCAAAGTGCACACATCAGGGCTCTTGGTCATTGTTTCCCCAGTCACCACAAATGCAATGCAAGCTGCATCTTTCAGTCACTTGGATTTAAGGCTCCCCTATGTTCATGGCACAGATAGACCTGTTCAAGGAGGTTCTGTGGGATTTGTGCTGACCATTCTTCCTAGCTTCCTGGAGAAGACGGTTTTCTTTGTGTTTTGCAGATTGTGGGCTGCACACTGCAGAAAGATACAGCTGAAAAAAGGTAGGCCTCTATCTATTCATTCAACTTAAAAATGTCTGCTTATCGTTTCAGAATAGTAACGGGGTTAGAGTTTGATACTTCTATATAATTGACTTCTGTACATTAAGCTAAATTAAATGGAGGATGTCTGTTGATTATATTGCCAGTCAGTTCTCTTGTGCAGTGAAGGCGAGTCACAGGTGGGTAAAGGAGCCGCACCCTGGGGACCTGCGATGGGGGCGGGGGGTGCTTTCGGCTATCATTTTGTAGACAGGAATATGTATCAGGTAGGGAAAGCCTGCTACGCTCCAAGGTAACGGGAAGAATGTGTTCTTGTTCCTTGTGTATGATCATCTCCCACCTCTGATTGACTTGCATGCCGTTGTCTTGATGCAGACGGCTCCTCTAACCACGTTTACAACTACCAACCCTGTGACCATCCACGGCAGCCTTGTGACAGTTCGTGCCCTTGTGTGATAGCACAGAATTTTTGTGAAAAGTTTTGTCAGTGTAGTTCAGAGTGTAAGTATTTGTTGCTTTGATGCAATTGCATGAGAATTAAGTGGGCCTTTGGTCAGCTATGTGCAGCCCACAACCTGCAAAAAAAATAGTAACTGAAGTTGACACAACATGGCGGCTCTTGCGGAGCCAGTGTCCAGCCAGTGCTCAGGCTAATGGGATGAAAGGAGCTGTTTGTCTCTGGTGGTTTAAATTTAATCATAGTGACGGCACAGAATGTAAGGGGAATCTAGAAATAGCTACCCAAATACTTTCTGGGAACCAGTATTGTCAGAGTTGGGGTGGTTCAGTTTTCAGAATAAACGAACTTGTCATAAGGGTGGTGATACTCATTATTACTGAAGCAGCACATGAAGCTCGGATACACAGGAAGTTTTTCTTCATCTGTGCAGCAGGATAGGGAGGCTGCTGTGAGGGTTCCATGAGTCCACGACGGTGACTGTCTCTGCAGGTCAGAACCGCTTTCCTGGCTGCCGCTGCAAAGCACAGTGCAACACCAAGCAGTGCCCCTGCTACCTGGCCGTCCGGGAGTGCGACCCTGACCTGTGTCTGACGTGCGGAGCTGCTGACCACTGGGACAGCAAGAACGTGTCCTGCAAGAACTGCAGCATCCAGCGGGGCTCCAAGAAGGTGGGGAAAGGGATGAGGGACATGGCAGGGCAAGGCCAGTGGTCTCACTCCATTAGCTGGGGCCAAAAAGTGATCACTGAATGAATGACACAGCTGACGGGGGAGCCTGAGTTTCTCCTTGGGGAGCCACTCCCACCTCTGTAGCATAGGAGGAACCAGCTGTGAATGGTTTCAGGTTTGGAATAAGAGGTGTTTTTCTAGTTGTTTAGTAGATGATTTGAGTTTTTTAAGTTTAGCAAATAGAATTAGCCATTTATCTATTCTCCTTCCTGCAAATAAATGGTGTTCTGTCAGAATATAGAGACCCATTCTTTCAAATAGTAGCCAATTTCCCTTTTGTGCAGAACAAGAGATAAAATTTCCCACAGTAGTTTTTGCAGACTGTTCTTTTAATAACCTTGAAAACATCACAGCCAGGAATTACATAACTGGGAAGTGCATGCAGGTGATTTTTTTAATTGTAGCAGCCATGACCTTAATGACCAAGCAAAGGAAACTAACAGCGTATACTGGGGAAGGTCAGTGTCTTTTCCTTGGAGTAGGTGGTGCGTTTATTCAATTAATCATTTTTATTATAATAGCTGGCATTATTTAAGATATAGTAGGCACTTGGCTAAGTGCCCTGTGTATTAACTCATTAGCCCTCATAACTCCATGAGGGAGTACCCTTATGAACCCATTTCTAGGTTGGGAATCCCAGAGTTTGAGGACTTGAAAGGAGCAAGAACCCCAGGCCCCACTGTGGACCTCTGCCTTGGGTCACATGAATTAGATCACACTACTGCACTGCTCGTAGCCCCGCCCCCTCCTACCAGGAGTTCCTGTTCTGGTAGTGCCTTATTTTTTGGCTCTTATGTTTTCAAGTGTTTAGATGGCTTTTCTCTGGGTAGTTCCTATCCATTGAGGTCATTCTGTCACAATGATTCTCTACTGTTTCCCATGGCAGACCCTGATGATGAACCCTAAAAAAATTTCATTTCCTACTCCCCACCCCTAACTGTAATAGCATAAACTCCTTTGGTTTAAATCTGAAAACTGTAGATACTTTCATGTACTTAACATGTTATTTGGCTAATTTAGTTTCTGATTTGGGAGGTTTTGGGAAATTTCCCTGGCAGGTGAATCTAGGCTGGATTAGAATAGGAATAGCTTGGGTAATTAGGGGCCTTTTTAAAGGAAATTTGGGATGAAAGCATAATGAACCATGGTGGAAAGTGAGGGATTTGTTCCCAGACATACTCTAACTAGAATTGGCCCTGCTCGCCATTTGGCATCTGCTAAGAAGAGAATGCTAAGCTGACGAGAGAGTGACACCACCTCCTGGCAGTTCTCCATGCTGTTGTGAGGAGCTGCTGTGGGAGGAACAGCTGAGCTTTGTTTTTGGTTGAAGTGAATCATTAAGTCAAGTGCTGAAGAAATGACAGGAAGTGCAAAGGTAGCTGTTGTAGGTACCTTGTTGAAGGATGGTTAGTTGATATTTTCTGGGAGGTAGATCTTATGTTCTGTACTTTATTTACAAATAACCAAAAGCATTGTAGTTTGTCAGCCCCTTTCGCAAAAGTGGGTAATACCTCTCATTACAGGCTCTTAATTCAGGGTACTTGGTGGCTACAAGGGGCCAGCGGATTTATAGGGATTCACCCTGTGATCTCGTCAGCAGTCCACTTTGCTCTCCTGATTAAATGACTGTTGCTTTATTCTCTAGCATTTATTGTTGGCACCATCTGATGTGGCTGGCTGGGGGATTTTCATCAAAGATCCTGTACAGAAAAATGAATTCATCTCGGAATACTGTGGAGAGGTAAGGCCAGAGCTATCCAGCTCCGGGCTTGGTATGTAGCGACTTTGTTTTGTATTGATCATCACTGGGTCTGATTAGAAATGGATTAACACAAAATGCCTTTTTTGGCAACTGGACTGTTTCAGTCCTAGTCACATTTAGCCTTTATCTGGAGACAAGGGGTAAGAACATGAGGTTTGCGATGAATCTGTCCTACATAATCCACAGCCTCATTATTATAAGGACCTAGAAAGGAATGTCATTAATCTTACGCCTTTTCAGTTATAGAGTTAGGGAAAAGTCATAGGGCTAGCTTGAGTTTGGAATCAGCCCACCTTGTTTGAGTTTTTCATTCAGTAGAAAGATTCATTAATTTCTTCAAGAGTAATTTCTTTGATGTGGAAATATTTCTGAGTTGAAGTCCTTCAAGTCCATTGTTCTTTGTCGCATGCAGACCAAAGAAATAGGCCTTAGTGACCCTTGATTGAGTTTCCTCAGAAAGGTCCGGTTCTTTCTCTTTTAATCTTCACCCAAGGATAATTCTTTCCATCCTTTTTTAGAGAGTGGGAGGGAGGGAAGAGAGACAGACACATTGATTGGTTGCCTTCCGCATTTGCCCCTACCAGGGCTGGGGAATTTACAACTGAGGTACATGCCCTTGACTGGGAGTCGAACCCGAAACCCTTCTGTCCAATGCTCTAACCGCTGATCCAAACTGGCCAGGGCTCCAATTCTCTTGATGAACTTGTGTGTGTGGTTTGGTCCCTAATCCAACACTGTCTTTCTTAAGATAATTTCTCAAGATGAAGCTGACAGAAGAGGCAAAGTGTATGATAAATACATGTGCAGCTTTCTCTTCAACTTGAATAACGGTATGTTTAGGAGTCAGAGCACTCAGTTTCTGGGTGGCACTTGGGAGCTGGTCATGTTCAAGGGAAGTGGTCTCGGGAACTCTGAGCTACACAAGACATTGGCTGTGGGACATCCCAGGGTCTGGAGTCAGCTGGGCACACTTCCTCCAGTTAGTGCCTCTGACCTGGGAAGGTACTGAATTTCAAAGCCTCTCCAACATTTCCTGGGTGTTCTCAAGGGACTGAGCAGCTAAACGGTGCTGCTTTCTTGGGAGGTGAGGGAGTGCTGTGATGAAAAGCAGGTGTGTAGTACCTAAGATGTTCTGATAATCCTTGGCTGAAACAGAATGAAAATTAATTTTAGATACAAAAATGCTTATCCTTGAGGTTGAGAAGAATTTACTTTTTTTTTTTTTTTTTGCAGGGTTTGCTCAGTAATACATATTTATAGTTAGGTAATAACATTTGAGAGACAACTCTTGAATTATCAATTCATTTTACCTAGAACGGTATTTTCTTTGGATGAAGTTGGCTGAACGATTTACTTGCTTTTGAAGGCAATCCCTGAAGAACTAACCAATTGTATTTCCAGAATTATAGGAACTTTGTGTTTATTGATCTAAAACTAAAATTGTTCACTGCATTGTGCTTATTTTTTCTTTAGATTTTGTGGTGGACGCAACCCGTAAGGGTAACAAAATTCGTTTTGCAAATCATTCAGTCAATCCAAACTGCTATGCAAAAGGTAGGTGTTTCTGGAGTCAGAATTCCTGTTCTGATGCCAGGACCCCCAGTGATAGTGATGCATGGCATGGAGAGATTTCCTGTGTGACTGTCCTTTCCCTGGCTGATACCAGCGTGTCTCTTTCTAGTCATGATGGTGAATGGCGATCACAGGATAGGGATCTTTGCGAAGAGAGCCATCCAGACTGGTGAAGAGCTGTTTTTTGATTACAGGTTAGTAACAGTGCATTTCTGGTGTGACCTGAGGGCTTTCTTCTGGACTCGGGACAGAGGCTGACTCTCTGCTCTTGCTGGGTCTTATGTTGTTGGAGCGTCTAATCTTAGGTCATTCTTTGCCTTGGGTATTGGTGGGAAGTTAGGATATAGTTTCCATTATACAAGCACTGGTTATTTTAAAGATACTAAGAGTGTAGAAAGCCCCATTTTTTTTACCTTGCTGGTAGGAGCTGGGTGTGATCATGATGCAGTCAGCATTGCTGTCCTTGAGGATATGCTCGGGTTGTCTTAAATTGTCCAGTGCTGGAGGACTGTTGGCCAATAACCTACCTGCTCACCCTCAGATGGTGTTCACAGGTCTGGTATCAGGTTGGCCGTTTACACTGTTAGGCTCTGTGGGATAAACTGACAAGCTATTTAAAACTTTCCTGAATGTAGTCAGATGACTGTCTAGTTCAATCCTGTGGCTGAATATACGTCCCAGTCAGAAGCTCCGTCTCTGAGTCCTGAGTTGTCATAAACTAGGGCCCGTGTGTTGTCACTTTGAAGGTACGACCCAAAGCAGGTGGGACAGCGCCCGAGGACACACTGTGCTGGAGTGGGAGGACGCGGTGAATGAGGCGCAGCTGGGTGTCACTGGATGTGTGTGCCTTTCTCTGCACCCACTGAAGTAAGTGGGTGGTTGTGTTCATTCTCACCTCGGTGGGCCGCGGTCATGCCTGTCTCCTGCCGTTTCAGATACAGCCAGGCCGACGCCCTGAAGTACGTGGGCATCGAACGTGAGATGGAGATCCCTTGACGTCTGCTACCTCCTCCCCGCCTCCTCCAAAACAGCTGCCTTAGCTTCAGGAACCTCGAGTACTGTGGGCAATTTAGAAAAAGAAAATGCAGTTTGAAATTCTGAATTTGCAATGTACTGTAAGAATAATTTAATAGTAATGAGTTTAGACGTCAACTTTTTATGCCTTCTCACCAGCTGCAAAGCGTTTTGTACCAGCGAGTTTTTGCAATAATGCAGTATGGTACATTTTTCAACTTTGAATAAATAATACTTGAACTTCTTCCCACTGTTGGCATTTATCAGGGAGCTTCAGCTGATTTTAGAAAAGGACTGCATCCAAGGGAAAACAAACTCTCACATTTAACACCTTTGGTTTTGTCTAGTAGCACTGATTTGCTTAGTTATAACATATTAAATACAGGGCTGGGCAAAAGTAGGTTTATAGTTGTGAGTGCAGAAAACAGTTTATTCTTGTATTTGTACTACAACTGTATGAATCTGCCTTTGCCCACCCCTGTATAAATGTAATAGAAACATGACTTTTATTATCTACCTATAATATTGTATATACTTTGCCTAGTTATACTAAATATTGCCTATTAATAACTAAATGAATTAACACTACCTGCATCCTGAGACAGGGGCTCATATCCCAGTCAGCCAGGTGAGGTCTGGAGAGCCACCTCTAAGCCTCGCTCTCTGCATATAAACGACAGTGTTGGCTTAGGTGAGTTCCAAGAACCTGTTTTGTTCTAAGGTCCTTTAGACAATCCTTTAGAAATGCAGCAGTGTGACAAGGTTCCTTACCTACCCACGAAAGAGGATGCTATCATCAAACTAGTTTTCAAGGAAACCTTGTGGGTACAGTGATAGCATTCCAGCCCCTCCCAAGATACACTGACCAATAATACTGTGGACAATACTGAGGATAACTCTAAAAACGGCTCAAGTCAGTCTGTGCAGTTGGCCTTTTCTATAGTTCAGACAAAATTACTGATTTATAACGTGAAATTAATTTAAAACTTACTAATTATACAAATACTGGTAAGACTTGCTTCTGTTGCATCAGTCAATGCACAGGCTATAGCAACAAGAGTCCTAAAATAAAGTTAATTTGCCACTTAGCTTTGGCAGTGAAAGATCTGGCTTTACGTGCTAGTCACCTATGGGTTACCCTTAGCTCTGCCACGCTTAACTATCCCCAGGAAACAGTGCCGCATGCTCAGTTGGCTGTTGCTGATGGAGTCACTTAGGAAAACTCTCAGGCTTGCCCTGGGTGCCCATGCTCCAATCTGGGCACTCAGCATGAGTGTAGCCCATTTGTGCACTAGCACACGTGAGCCTGCTCAGGAGACATCCTGAGATTGCTCACCCCAGTGGTATCTATCAACAGGGCTCTCATTCTAGCCAACACTTTCCCATTGTTCACACCTCCCAACGCATCCCCAGGTGCAAACAACTGGGTGGTGGAGCCTTGAGTCCAGAGAGGTTCTGCTCACTGAATACACCACAGACCCAAATGCAGCATAAAGATAAAGAAGCAGTAATTCTTCACACACAGCAAGTTTTTAGAACCTTCATGAAGACCGATGTTCTCACCTGTTCACTATAGCCCATGTGATGAGCATCTACAGCAGAGTTGGTCAACTTCAGACTTTATACAGGGGTTTGGGGGGAAAGGGGGCACAGAGATAAGTAACAATTTGCCCCCCCCATTACTGTAGACCAATTCTCAACCTTTTTCACCTCATGGCACACAAACGAATTACTTAAATTCTGTGGCGCGCACACACACACACACAAATATATATTTTTTGCTGATCTAACAAAATAGGTTATAATTTTGATTCATACCTGACAGCTATTGTATTGGCAGTTGTCATTTTATTTGACAATCTAAGGGAAACGAGGTCAGTGCCCTTGTGGCACACCAGTTGAAAATCATCGCTCCTGTAGTCTGTGTGTGTTTATTTCCCTACCAGAGGAATACAGAAGTAAGGGTATAACAAGTATTGTGTCAGAATACAGGTGTTTTAAATAGTTTCCAAACAGTTTAAGAATATTACACATTGTTCTCTACCCTGAGCTTTCACCTAATGATCATAATATCCTCATGAAGCCCTGGCTGGGTCAGGTTCAGTTGGTGAGAGCATGGTCCCAAGGTGCCAGGGTTGGGTTTAATCCCTGGTCGGGGCACATAATGAGAAATAACCAACGAATGCTTAAGTGGAACAACAAATCGATTTTCTCGCTACCTTCTCCCTGCTCTAAAAATGGATAAATTAAAAAAAAAAGGGAGGGGGCCTGTAATACTTGCAACAATAAAGATTTAAAAAACCACCTTACAAAGATGACCCACAGCTACAGTCCTGACTCCAAGTCTAGGCAGCACCTCACCCACAAACTTCTTCACAGTTCTTTTCAATCAGTATTTTATAATTTATCAACCCATTGCGGATCAGTAGTTTTACTGCTAGCTTTACCCAGTGGCCAGGTAAGTTTCTATTGAACGAGTACAAAAAACGTTTTACATAAATGTTAAAGGCATGCTTTAAAATTAAATACCCATTGCATTTTGAAGTTAGTTATTACAAGAAAGTCTTTGTATCTTACTTGGCTTTCTGGATTGAGTGCTTGATAAATCCTGAATGAATTGAGTAGTTCACAATCAGGTAAAGCACTACTTCATCCATTTTATTGTTTTTTCTACGGACACTACATGTTGAAAGATACTGGTCGGCAAGATCAACACCTTGCATATAATATTACATGGAACAGTGGAAACTGGCTTATTTCCTCTCCAGTATGCCAATTTGTCTTTTCTGTTTCACAAGAGGAAGCATCATGGATAGTTGAAATAATTCAAACTTCTCTTTTATCCTTCCAAATCAATAAAACGTCACCTTTTCTTCGGAAGGCTATTTCACCTCTTTTAAGTGTAGATGCTTCATCTTTCAAACATTTTAGCAAGCCTCTATTTGTTCGAATTGTTCCACAAACTCTTGTTTTATGTAGTAATAAAGTTTCTGCAATTGAAATGCTATTGTAATAGTTATCTTGGTATATGTGATGCCCCAATTCCAGATACAGCCGAAGTAGTGACAGAATAGTCATTTTTTTCCTTGTGTGTAAATTTCCATATTGCAAATATACCCAGTCTTGATCTCACAAGTAAACCATACTTAATAATTTTAGCTAGGTTTTAAGTTCAAAATAGAAGACATCCCCTCCAGGGAATCAGGCCTTCATCTAACGATAATTCTCACATAGGTTTATATATTGTTTGAAATTTACTAATAAAGTGGTTGAGTACAGATTGAATTTTAAATAGCCTGGATGAAGGTTTAGTCATGTTTGCATTAGCATTGAAATGCCAATAAGTCCAGATTTGTTCACAACGATTTCGACTTAATGTCTGAGGAAATACTGGAACGGCTAGAACTGGATTTATAGACCAATATTCTTTCCAAGTAGCCTTTTGAGTATGCCCCATTAGCATATCTGTTGGAGTAACAGGAGACCACTTTGTTGTTTTCGAAATTTTGTGCTTTCCCAAATTTTGGTTATAATATATGTTCGATTGATGACAAAATAGTTCAAACAGATCGTCAAAAACTAAGTTGGGGATTTCAATGATGTTCTTAGAATCAGACGGTATAACTAACCCTAGAATTACCTTCATGTTTTTCCAAATTAGGGTGAAAGTCCTCTTTTGACCAATCATCTTGGCAACCAAGACACAAATTACACTCAAAATTGTGTGGAATTGTTCAAATTTTCAGGTTTGGAATCACTTGAAATTACTATTTTTCGCCTTTTTGAAGGAATAACTATATCACTGCCACTGTCAAAGCTTTCATCACTTTCACTTAGAATATCTGATAAATTGTCAGCAAATACATGCATAATTTTATAAAAATAGCAAATTGATATAAAAGTTATTTTTATTACTAAGAGACTAATCACTTTTAATTCTTTTGTAATTTTTAACTACAGTGAATGAGTTTTCCGTTACACAGTTTCTCAATGACAATAGAACAGAAACCACGAGAATTCTGTGATCCATCTGCAATGTGGATAGTCTACCCAGAAACTGCTGCTTAATTACTTTTCAATACTGTTTGGTTCATTCGGCCTCCAGCCTCCCCTATATCCATTCAGTGACCCAAAAATCTTAACAGCTGCCCCTACCCTGTAAAAGTTAAGTTGTATTATGTAGATGGGTCATCAAGAAAGGGTCTGACTTTGTGAATTTTTTTTTTTAAACTCCTCACAGGAGGATTTTTTCCCATTGATTTTTAGAGAGTGGAAGGGAGGAAGAAGGGGGGGGGGCATTGATGTGAGAGACATATATGGATTGGGTGCCTCCCATATGAGCCCCAACCAGGTATCAAACCTGGAACCCAGGTATATGGCCCTTGATGGGGAATCGAACCTGTGACCTTTTGGTGCATGCTGATACTCTAACCACCGAACCACACCAGCCAGGGCCAAATCGTGAACTTTTTGAGAACCTAAGTATTCTTTTGAAAAGTTGTCTGAGCTTTGGGCTCCTGTTGGATTAGCTGAAATACATGCTTGCTATTCCCTCAGCCCCTTGTCAGAAACAACCCCAGTGAGGGTCAGCACATCAAGTATGAACCGTGGTTTAAAAGAAATCTCACCTTGACAATTGCCACGTGGTCTGCCACTGGAGAACGGAAAAGATCTCGTTTCCGTTCTAGGCATGTAAACCACCATCAGCGGAGTTACTGTGATTCCTGGGAGAAAAGAAGTCATCTTCAGAAGCAGGATTCAGTCCAAAACATCTGAGTTTTCACCTGTGTGTGGTAAAATCTTAAGTTTTTCCAAGAAATTAGATACCAACGTTCAGCAAGGAGATTTGGTCATCTCGAAAGTGCTGTCAATAAGAACCCTTTAAATTTAGGTGCTTCATTCCTGAATCAGCTGTTCCCCACGTTACTGAGTCTGTACTCCAGTGACCTGGGTTTGTGTTTTGAGGCTCTTGACCATCCTTGTTAGGTGAGGATATGGTTTGGGGAATAAAGTGAAAAAAAGTTCAAGTCTCTCCACGCCCCGCCCCGCTCCCAATTTACCTACCGTGAGTGCGCAGGTACAGGTGTGGAATTTGAGAATGTGGGGTAACCACCTCCTAGCTCATCCCTGTTCCTTTGCTTCCTGTTCTTAGCCAAGGTACTCACCCCAGGGCACTCCTGATCCTAGAGCAGCAGTTCTTAACCTGTGGGTTGCGACCCCTTTGGAGGTCGAAGAACCTTTCACAAGGGTCGCCTAAGACCATCAGAAAAACACATACATAATTACATATTGTTTTTGTGATTAATCACTATGCTTTAACTATGTTCAATTTGTAACAATGAAAATACATCCAACATATCAGATATTTACATTACGATTCATAACAGTAGCAAAATTACAGTTAAGTAGCAACAAAAAGAATGTTGTGGAACTGTTTTAAAGGGTCGAGGCATTAGGAAGGTTGAGAACCACTGTCCTAGGGCAGTGATGGCGAACCTTTTGAGCTCGGCGTGTCAGCATTTTGAAAAACCCTAACTTAACTCTGGTGCCGTGTCACATATAGAAATTTTTTGACATTTGCAACCATAGTAAAACAAAGATTTATATTTTTGATATTTATTTTATCTATTTAAATGCCATTTAACAGAAAAAATCAAAAAAATGAGTTCGCGTGTCATAGGTTTGCCATCACTGTCCTAGAGAAACTCGACACACACTAGCAATGGGGTTTAAAACAGGTTCTGAGACTCCTGGATGTGTCTCCCAGAGGCCAATAAAGTAACTGCAGCTTTGGGCTTGGTTCCCAGGTGGACAGTCTTGAGGCCTGGATCTTTATGATGTGGGGTAGGAGGGGCAAGTCCCCTGGGTGGTCCTGGTTTATACTGGGAATTACTTGAAAAAGATACTAAATAAATGTGGAAACCATTATATAAATGCTTAGTCTTATTACTATTACTTTTTATAACCTGTAACTTTTTTGATCTTTAACTTTTAAAACTAACCTGAATGTGCCAGATTATTCTAAGAAACTCTTAAGAACCTACCTTTTCCATACTCCTTTGGCTATGCCTTGTACGTTTATAACCAACTCCATTATAGGTCTACTTTGGTAAGTGTGTTCAAGTCTTCACATCCTTAAGAAACCTGTGAGGTTTCGGAAGAAAACAAACCTACAAAAGCCGAGCAGCAGAGCCATACCTTCCCAGGAGGTCTTGCTACCACTTCCATTTTTTTCTGTCCTCTGGTTAGGAAGCGAATGGTGGGACAAGTCAACCGTGGGATTGACTGTGGACAAAGAACAAAGACGTTAAGAGGGTGCGCAGGCTGGAACCGAGGCTCCCAATGCTGGGAGCTGATCTCCGGGGGACACAGCTGAGAACATGCCAACTTACCAGCAGATGCCAGAGAGAGCTGTAGCTTGCCAGCTGGTCTCTGGTCCTGCTGTCAGGGGCTCCTCAGTCAGGGACAGAGAGTACTTACTCATGCCCCTCTTGCTGGGATCTTGGGAATTTTCCCAGGAGCAGCCTGAGTTCATCTAGAACCATGGCTTCTTATATTTAAACAACTGGATTGAACCAGAATGAAGGAGCCACCGGGCTGTATTGCACCTCCAAGTCTGACACTTGTTCACTGGTCGTACATCACTCACTCCCAGCTCGTCTACTCACTGTGACAAGTTCCCTCTTCTGTTTCCCCACCTGTTTCCCAGGTCAGGTGGTCAAAGGATTAATCCCTTCATCCTTACAAGTGGCAGATGGAATCAACATGTCACTGAATCTCAGGCCACATTCACGTCACCAGAAGAAGTCACAGAAATGAGCATCCATGTTTGAAAAAAAGTTACAAGAAGTCTTGAGGGCTTAAAATGCTAAGCTCTTGAGCAGTGATGGCGAACCTATGACATGCGTGTCAGAGGTGACATGTGAAATCATTTTTTTTGGTTGATTTTTCTTTGTTAAATGGCATTTAAATATATAAAATATCAAAAAGATAAGTCTGTTTTACTATGGTTGCAAATATAAAAAAATTTCTATATATGACACAGCACCAGAGTTAAGTTAGGGTTTTTCAAAATGCTGACACGCCGAGCTCAAAAGGTTCACCATCACTGATCTAGAGAATGCAGCCTGTATCACTGGGGATGTAAATTTTCACAATCATTATATCTCTCACTTACATGTAGGAAATAGTAAAACTGAAAACAAAACCAAATGCAACTTGTACAGAAATCCTTTAATTTTCTTTATTTCACACATTAAAAAATGAAACACACTATACAAATGGTTTTCAGAGCAGATTACACGCGGGTCCATTCAGACTCCTCTCAAAGTGCGGCCGACACTCAGTGCTGCCGAGACGGAGGCAGCTGTTAGCACGTAGCCGATGTATGGATCTAGATGCAGTAGCATGCAGCCCTCAGCATGACGGTTCATTCCCCTCTGTTCTTAAATTAGGTTAAATGGCGTCGGTGTCCATATTTACAGACTTGAAATGTATCGATCCTGAGCAGTTCTGATGTACATGAGACCGGCTGCTGGGAGTCTTGGTCTCAGTTTAAAAGGGAGGCCAGTGGTGCAGGCGGCTGCTAGGAACTGGTCGTCATCCTGCCCACCAGGAACAGTGGCCGCGGTGGCACAGTCAGACCCTCTACAAGGGTTAAGCCAAGTAACTGTAGGTGTCCTTTTCACCATCGACTCGCTCCAAATATTCTTTCTCGATCAGAATGTCAATGCATTTCTGGGTGTTATTTGAGAAAGGAAGAGGTAGTGGAGAAAAACACACTTATTAGCAGAATAGTGACAGGCACCCTCACCATGGATCCCCCACCTCTGAGAGCTCAGCAGGGAGCAGTCACCTCATCTATCCCTCCAGTGTAGCCAAGCCCTTGCCTTCCTGAATGGAGTCCCCTCAGCGTCAGCCCGGAAGCCACGCATGCCCATACCTGAACTGGGTCAGGTGCTACAGAAGCCAGTTGGGTCACAATCGCCCTTTGCACCAGCAGGGAACAAAGTCATGGGATGCCCTGAACAAACTGGCTCTGAATGCAACCCCAGGACCCATCCTGGGCCCCCTGGCTGTCGGGAGTCGCCTGTCAACTGCGCTATCTGCACTGGCTGTCCTTTCTATTTTAAACAACCCAGCCAGAAATGAGCTGAATGGTGCTCACAGAGGAGTCCCCACATAGCAACAGAGATGAACACACACTGATATATGCTACACCAGAGACCGAGTCTCCCTAACGTGATGGGGACACAGGACAGCGGGAACTCGATTCTAGAGAGCTCAGTGCTGGTGTTAGCAGTGTGTATGGTGAGCCTATGGGGCTCTGGCGGGCTGGTCACTGCTTCACTTGAGCTGATGTTGGTGGTACAACCAGCTAGCCGAGCATTTACGTCTGACTTCTCTCTCTGCATTCCAATGGAAGCTTAAAAATTAAGCCCATTTTCTTTTGTAGAAATTTGCATATGAGTAACCAAGTTTCTTCTTTAGGAAACACTCAATGACCTGCTCTTAGTTCCATCTTTTCTAAACCAACTGCAATTCCTGTACCTTGATGACCGGGACCCGTGGCTTGAACCGTGAGGACAGCTGAGTGAGCACCTCCCCAAGCAGCTGCTGATGCTTCAGGACCTTCCGCATCTTCATGATCCTCACAATCGCTGCCTGCAGAACAGAGCAGGGAAATGACAACTTAGCCTCAGAATGAAGGACAAGCAAGGCAGCCCCCGAGGCTGTGTCTGGGCATGGGATGGACCCGGCCTAACAGGGAGCAAACATGGCAGGTGAGCTGGCCGGGACTATGTCTGCCTACGTTTGGTCTTATGAGCAATTATAACAACTTCATCCAACTATAAAAGCATTTAAAAAATGAGAAAATTCAGTCTTCAAGCCACAGAAGCTGCCTAACCCCTCCATAAAACAGTCTCCTTCCCTCCTATTCAAACCACATTTATTTGCTGGTATTTCATCGACCCCACCCAGAAGCATTTATCACCCTGAAGCTACCGACAAGCCACAGCCAAGCAGACTGGACGAAGCCCCTCCCCGGCCCAGGTGCGTGCAGCAGTCACCTGGATCAGCAGTTTCCGGTCCTCTTCAATATTTTTGTGTGTAGTTTCTTGTTCCTGCTTCTGTTCGGTTTTCATTGGCACATTGATGTTAACCCTTAATTTCTTACTGTCAAGAAAATCAAGGAAACAATCACTATTATTTGAAAAGGCAGGCAGTCCAGGTTCCTGTCTCTTTCCAACTGCTCCCCAGACAGGGGCTGAGAGGTAACCTGGCAGCTCCCACCCTGAGCTCTGCAAACAAGCCCTCAACCAAATACCAAGCGGTTCTACCACTGGTCACGGGACACCTGTACACCAGGTATTCAGTTCCTTCACTGTTCTCCCGTGTCAGGAGAAATAAAATCAGGACACTTGGACACAAAGGTCCACACTTCTAAATGAGCTCTTTAAGGAGGCTTATTTGCCAAATGAAAACCAAAACAAAAACCAAAACAAGAGTTAAATGGAGAAACACCTGGAATTATCAAATGCCATCAAACTCCCACCCCTGCCCATCTAGCCTCACTGAGCTCACCCCCCGCCCCTAAACCCCCATTTGTAGTGACAGCAGTTAATGTGCTGGGGTCAGGGGACTAGGCTATGGTCTAGGACCATCTAATCAGATTTCCTTACTTTTTATAACCAAGATATAATTTTATTAAGGTATCTGGCTTCAATTCCACTTCATCAACATTTGCATTTTCATCTTCCAAGACCTACAAGAAAATAGCTGTTACTACATAATCTCAGAAAAAGGCTTTTTCTAGCTTAACATTAAAAAGTGCACAAACATACCAACAACTTCGACTTCAATAAAATCTGTAGGACTTGTGCCAAAATGTCCTGCAATTAGAGAGAAAGGGGTAATAACTTAAAGAGAAAATACATTTTTCTTTGCAATAAAAGCCATACATACATGAGTCACCTAAACTGACAAATATACTCAGAAGGAAAAGAGAGAGAGATGGTGCTTTTGGAGGTTCCCTAAATCCACTATGTCCCCCAGCACCTGCGTCTAAAAGTGACAACACCTTTTCAGCCTTGATGACCCAATGATGAAAACTGATGACTCTGTTACACTTAACTACCAGAGACCACGCACAATTGATTTCTTAATTAACTCAACAGGAACCTGTCCACTTAAATACACAGCAGCTCCTCTTGGACACTGATGCCTGAAGAAACACCAGAGCATTCCAGCAGGGCGGGAAACACTCTGTCCTCGGACACAGGGTGGCAACCTGCTGTCCACTAGCCTCTAAGCACGTGTAGCCCATCTCCTCGACGGTGAACAGTGGTTGGTTGGGCACTTCATCCTTAGCTTCACAGCTTCATGCTCCCCTGAAATAAGACGCAGGTCAGCCGACCTGCACTGTGACTCAGATTCCTACACACCTACCCCTTCCCACCAAGCATGAACAGAAAGGGCCTGCCCTCACCTTCCTGGGCACCATCTGGTCAGAGGGCATGGGGCTAAGCTGTCAAAGTGACAGGCCTCTAGGCCAGTCACCTGCCTGGAATCCCAGAGCAGGACTGGAACACAACCGCCATGTCAAGCAGGCGTAACAGGTTCACATCATGAGCTAAATCTGACTGAGCAATGAGTCCGCCGTGGGCGGGAGGAGAACAGCCACACCCCCACAGGGAGGCAGCTCCACCACTAAACATTAGCCGAGACCCTGGCATAGAGTCACCCACAGGATGTGTCAGCCTGAAAGCAGGTACCAGGGCGCAGGCCCTCCCAAGTCAGGGGGCAACCTACCTTCCACTCTGGCTTCAGGCTCCTTCTGATGTAAGGAGAAATGAGAAAAGACTCTTAAGTGCAAAGGAGCAAACTCATTTTGTCATTAGAATTTCAAGATGTATTTTGGACCATGTTGGAAGCCTAATTCCCATTGTACGAGGCCAGACAAAAATGTAGCAAGAAAACGACAAACCAACACACCTTATGAATATGGATGCCAAAAATCTGCAAGAAAATTCCAGTACACCAAACCCAGCAGAATATAAAAGGTACTATATGCCATCACCATGTGGTATTTATTCCAAGAATGAACAGTGGTTCAACACAAGACAGTTATCTCACCAGAGCAGGAAAAGCATTTTAACAAAATCTGACACTCTTTCATGATAAAAACACTGAACAAACTAAGAACAGAAGGGAACTCCTGCAATCTAATGAAGGGCATGTAAGAAAAGCCCACAACTAATACTGTACTTAATAATGAACCTGCTAACACTTTGCCCCAAGATCAGGAACAAGACAAGGATGCCACTTCCATCCAACAATGTACTAGAAATTCTACACAGCAGTCAGGGAAGAGGAAGGGGGGAAAGGGCATACAAATAAAAAAAGGGAGAAGCCCAACCACTTGCCGTTGTGGATGATGACTGTATATATATTGTTTTTTTTTTTTTTTTTTTTAAATATACTCCATTGATTTTTTACAGAGAGGAAGGGAGAAGGATAGAGAGTTAGAAACATTGATGGGAGAGAAACATCGATCAGCTGCCTCCTGCACAACCCCTACTGGGGATGTGCCCGCAACCAAGGTACATGCCTTTGACTGGAATCGAACCTGGGACCTTTCAGTCCGCAGGCTGACATTCCATCCACGGAGCCAAACCAGTTAGGACTATTTATTTATTATTTATGTGTGTGTTTATGTTACACTAAGTTTAAAAGAGGTTCTATGGAAAGTAACCTCACAAGGTGGTCTGATCATAAATCCCTAACTGGTCAGGGCATGGTGGTAGTCACCTCCAGGCCTGTAACTTTAGTGCAAGGTTTTAAGACAGCCCTGCCCACTGTTCTTGTGCATCTAGGTTAACACACCTTTGAGTTGCCAGAGTGATACCCTTGGAAGGGGGTATTAACCCGGAAGAGAGCACATAATCTTGTTGACTATCTTGTAATCCAATTTCCACCTCCCTTTCTCCAATCTGGTCCCTTCCTTAATTTCGAATGCATAAAAGAAGCTGCAAAACTATTATTCTCGCCCTGACCGGTTTGGCTCAGTGGACAGGGCGTTGGTCTGTGGACTCAAGGGTCCCAGGTTCAATTCCGGTCAAGGGCATGTACTGGAATTGGTTGCAGGCACATACCCAGTAGGGAGTGTGCAGGAGGCAGCTGATCAATGTTTCTCTCTCATCGATGTTTCTAACTCTCTATCCCTCTCCCTTCCTCTCTGTAAAAAAAAAAAAAAAAAAAATCAATAAAATATATATTTAAAAACAACAACAACAAAAAACAACTATTATTTCCCCAAGCATTTGAGATCTTGCTCCCTAGCTTATTATTTTTGAGTCAATTTGGCTTGAGTCAAAATAAACTTATAAAATTTTTTTAAAATTAAACTTTAAAAAAGTGTATTAAAACCCTGGAATAAGAGCATATTTGTAGGCAAATATCTATTTTAAATTGAAGACAGCCATGCATACCTTCCCCACAATGTCTACAAGACTAAGTTGGGGGAGAAAGGGAAGAATACCATTTTGATTTGAGTGCTGTCCGTCAGCTGCTGCACCGCGTAAGCATCTTCCGTGTTGTATTGAAGCAGGATCGCCATCTGGAATGTAGATGCCTTTGAGGTCCCCCACATAAAAGAAAGAGAGGCAAATTTAAATACATGGAAAACACCCCACAAACACACTGCCTAAATTTGAAGCACTTAAGACAGTGTGTGCAATTGCACTATAATGTAACGTGTTCCTGAAAGACATCATTTCATCCCTTTTCAAACATTAAAATGATTTTCAATTTTCTCCTAAAATGTTTTGTCCATGTAAATACACACAAGTGTCCACACTCATTTATACGGATAAACACATATTCACCCATCTGGTATATACGGAAACATTAAGCATCACTCTTCAAATTTGTTTTTGCACAAACGCCAAGGAAAATTATCTTTTGGTACATTACTGACACAGAACATATTGAATTACATGTGATTTTTCAATCCTAAGTACTGTGCTATGTAAAGTCTGACGTGGTTTAAAGCAAATCATGGCACTCTGAGGTAGCTTTCTGGCAACCACGTGATAGGTTCTGCTACCTGAAGCACAGCAGTGAATGACAGCCTGCCGAGGCTCTTCTCCTGCCAGAGCCCCAGCGTTTCCCACGGGATCCCTTCACCCTTCTCTCCCATGATCCAGAGCAACACATGAAAATCCAGGAGCAACAAGCCTTGGTCACTGACAGTGCAGGCCTGGGTCAGAGCCTTGGGAAGACAAAGATGCTTCGGGAGACTGACTGCTGCCAACCAGGGAATAAGCCACGGGAGGAGTGTGGTGGTGGTTCCGCTGGTGCATACATCTGTCATAACTCAAACTGTACACTTACAATGGGTGCCTTTTTAAAAAAATTGATATTGGAGAGAATGGAACATTGATTAGCTGCCTTCTGCACACCCCATACTGGGGATGGAGCCCATAACCCAAGCATGTGCCTTGATTGGGAATTGAACTGGAGATCTTTTGGTGCATGGGATGACACGCAAACAACTGAGCCACACTGGCCCGGGCATAATAAGTTCCTTACATTGTATGTAAATTATCTCAACAAAGCCGATATAAAAACTGTCTAAAGAATACAAGAATAAAGAAAAATTGTATCTTAAATAAAAATACAAGGGCAGTGAAGAGCAGGGTCACTGCCAGATCTCAAGCTCCCCTGTGCCACAGTGTCATGGCCAACATCATATCCCTTGCTGAGTGTCCACCTGGTCAAAGAAAGGGCATTGACACTTTAGGGACTAAAGTATGAACTCACGAGTTCTTCTATGTGTATTTGGGGATAAAGAAAACAAAATTTCAGTTGTATAGTACATTACATTCAAGTTGATCGAGACCTCTGGACCTAGTGTAGCAGATGGTATACATTTTAGCTATTTTATCAGAGTGGATTACTGAGAGTTTACTGAGCAGAGTGTGAGCCTGCAATAAGCATTCGTAAGTTTCTTAACACGTAAAAACTGACCTATGAGGGTGAGACATTCTCAGAGGGTAAGCAAAGCTCTTAGTTGTGAGGCCCACCCTGCACTAAAGTTCAAGTAGAAAGAACCTGGACTCTTTGAGGGAAAAGACCAAAACTGGAGGTTATTATTACTCAGCGCTCAGTGTTGTCATAAGCACCGACAGTTATTATTGATGTGAAACCCCTTTGTCAAAGGAAACGAACTGACCAGCCAGTGTGGCTCAGTGGTTGAGCGTTGACCCACAAACCAGGAAGCCACAGTTTGATTCTGGTCAGAACACATGCCTGGGTTGTGGGCTTGATCCCCAATAGGGGATGTGCAGGAGGCAGGGGATCAATAATTCTCTCTCATCATTGATGTTTCTCTCTCTGAAATTAATAAAAATGTATTTTTTTAAGAAGGAAACTATTATCACAATTAAATACAGAAAACTCCAGCTTACTAAGCTACCACCTGAACACTTGATGTGTGGCAGGCAGGAGCTGTACCAAACAATTATTGATACATTATTTCATTTAATTTTCTGAAGCAGAAGCACTTACATCCTCATTTTATGGAACAGAAAACTGGTGAGACTCAGCATCATCAGTAAGTAACTTGTCCCTTAGCCAGAAAGAGAACTCAGCTCCTCTGACTTCTAAGATCCACACTGTTTCCTTAACCTCTATTCTATTTTCCCAGAAGCTGAACTCTAGCATAAATCACTGGATTCTGATTTCTACAATTTGTCTTATCTTCATTTAGACTTAAAAAACATTTCAAAATAAGAAGGTGACCTACCTGCAAAGTGTATCTGTTCTTGAAGCAGTTTGTGACCAGTTCTCCTTTGGAGAGTTGGTACAACCATGTCAACTTCCTGCCGCTATGACGACTAGCGTAGAAAGCAGTGAATCGCTGGTAGCTACGTTCCAGCTGGAGGAAGGGACAGCATTATGTGAATACACATCTCATCATGTTTTTCAGATAAACACTATTCCGAGTTTACAAAGTCAGTGCTTACATCAAAGTAAAATACAAATGCCATGCGTTGGACTCTTGCAAAGCATAGGAAACTAAACATTTGAAGGTATAATCAAAAGAGGTTTCTACTTTAGACAGGTGGGACCAGTCATGATGTTCGTCACAGCCCTCACTAGGTCCCATGTGCGGGAGGGAAGGCAGGCACTCTTCTGAGTGGAACAGAGGCAGCCACAGGACTGCGTGGCACGTGGCCCAGCAGGAAGGCCTTCACAGGCCCACCTGCCCTCAGAAGAGAGGGCACACTCACCTCTGACGGCAAGGCGAACGTGCAGGACTGCTGGAAGGGCCACGAGCCGGAGCTCAGCACCTGAATACTGAAGTCCACTGGGGTGGGTGGGAATCAGGGAGACAACTCATTAGTCTTAGAAAATGGAAAACACTCTTTATTAAAACACAGTCAAAATCCTGCTTCAATATAAAACTCAGAATTTAATTTCAATTATTTATTCAAGGAAAACCAGAAATTCTTTTCCTCTGAAGTGTTTTTTTGTTTCACGCCTAACTCGGAATCAGGACATCAGAGGCCTGCTTCCTTCATCTGCTGTCGTCGAGGCACAGATGGACACCCGAACGCACACAGCCACGCAGCACACAAACAGCTGCCACCAGGCCACTGCTCAGCTGTTAAGTCAGCAATGGAATAGTTCCTTCACTTTGGGAGAACCCCCCGTTTTCAGAAAGACAAAATGACTGATGACGTCAGTATAAGCTACACTTACAAGCCCAGCCTGTCCTAGCTCCCAATGCCCACCTGAAGCCACCTGCTCTATATTAGTTGGACTTTGTTATCTATATGAACAAATCAGTTTCTTATACGAAGAAAAAAAATTTTTTAGAATGGATCCGAACTAAGATTAAAAAAAATAATTAGCCCTGGCTGGTACAGGTCAGTTGGTTGGAGCATTGTCCCAAACACTGAAAAGTTATAGGTTTGTTCTCAGTTGGGGCACATGCCCAGACTGCAGGGTCGACCCGATTGGGACGTGCATGGGTGGCATCTGAGCGATGTTTCTCTTTCTTTCTCTCAAATCAATAAAAACATGTACTTGGGTGAGGATTAAAAATAATCATAAAAATCATAAAAATAGTCCTGAGCTGGCAGGTACTTGTGGTAGGGGGGCCATGCCAGCAAATCGAAGAGTTCTCGGCTGAGGACCTGGATGTAGCCACCAACTCAGCTGCCCAAACTCCTTGCAAGCCATGCTCAGTATAGGCCCCTGGGAGAGGCCAGCACACTTCCATCATCGCTAATGTCGCACAGGAATCAGGAGTAGAGCAGAGCATCTGGGAGGAACTCCTTGTTTGTCTATGCTTGGATTTTTGATAGGATCCACCACCCTGACTTGACAACTGCCATCTCTCTCATTTGCTATAAAGGGCACGACTTTGCTCAGAACACTGCCTGTAAAAGGAGCTTGTGAACATGCAGATACTCACAGTCCAGTGGCTCTGAATTTGTCAGGTGCTTTTTGAACTGTTCGTTTAAATCTTTGCTCACGCCAATGTCCTGGAACATCCGCTGAAGTTTAGAGGTATACTCAAACCCACATGCTTGCTGAAATAGACCCAGATAATGGTCTTATTAACTTCCATAGAAATATAAACGTACACAAGGGAATCTGCGAGCAATCACAGTACATGACACATGCTTCATTGTTAAATTACTACTAAAGCTTGTGCCAGTTAACTACATTTCACGGTATAAATATGCACTGGTTTGATTAATATACCATTAAATAACAGAGGTATAAACGGAACAGTTAAGTCATTATACACAGGATAACTATCACTTGAGCATCTAAGGTCAAGAATTTGTGACTCTTTGGCAGAACACACAGGTGACATAATTTGTCTATGTTGCTTAACCGCTGCTATGGAATGAACTATGTCCCCCAAATTCCTATGTTGAAGCCCCAACCCCCAACGTGATTGTGCCTGGAGGTGGGCCACAGGGAGATCGTGAAGTTTAGATGTGGCCACATGGATGAACTTCCACGAAGGAATAGCCATTCTAGGAAGGCACCAGCAAGTTTACTCTCTCTGCCATGTGAGGACATGGTAAGAAGGTGACCATCAGCAATCCATGAAGAGAGCCCTCACCAGAAACAACCTTAGCCAGCCCCAACTTCCCAGCTTCCATCATTGTGAGAAATAAATTTCTGTTGTTTAAGCTACCCAGTTATGGTATTTTTTAATGAGGCCCACGCTAAGTGAGACACCCACATAAATATAATTGCAGGTCAAAGTGAAATAGCTCTAAGACATAACAACACTTGACAGGCCAGAAAGCCTGGAAACAAATGCAGGCTACATGCAGAGGCTGGGAAGAAAGAAAAAACTTCTCAATAGCAAAGTAAAATGACTTTCTGTCCTGCAGATACAACCAAAGCCAGAGCAAAGCCAAACACCCAATCATCCAAAGCCAACAGCAGTGTGTGCGGGCACGCCATGCTGTGCAATCCTGATGGGCCGGTGCTTGCGCTCAGGTGGTGGGCAGAGCAGTCAGGCCAGGCAGGAACAGAAGGCCCTAAGAGCCCAGCTGGCATGGCTCAGTGGTTGAGCGTCAACCTATGAACCAGGAGATCACGGTTTGATTCTCATCAGGACACATGCCCGGGTTGCCGACTCCATTCCGTGTGGGACGTGCAGGAGGCAGCCGATCGATGATTCTCTCTCATTACTGATGTTTCTCTCTCTCTCCCTCTCTCTGAAATCAATAAAAATATATTATATACATAAAAAAGAAGGCCCCAAGAGTGGGCAGGTCTGAGGGAGGACCTAGACTTGTTATGTGATTCTGGCACGTTTTCAGCAGAGCTCACCCTATACAAACTCCTCGTTATACACTGATGAATTGCTTTGCCCAACTAATAATAATATTTCTGGGGAAACTACAAACTTTAGTAATGGCTTAAGAAAGAGATTGTTTCAGGAAAAGACGAACTTTACCTTTAATTTGGAGATCATGCTTGCTTCGGCATCATCACTCGCACTGTTCTGGTGCACGAGTCTTTTGGCCAGCATCTTCGCATAGAACTTCTGGAACACATCCTTGTCCTCTATGTACTTGAAGACAACCATCTGGCAAAGCCATAGAAAGAGCACACTGAGGGCCTCCCAGTCTGATGCGTGTCAGGGCCAACACATATACTTTATCTGGCTTGGTATCACGGCAAAATAATGCTGCCCCATAGTCTTTAAATATACTCATAGACAACATAATTAAATAACATTGGTTTGGTCTGGACTTAGTACTATGTGGAATGTACAAATGTTAAAATTAATGCCGCAGCCCTGGCTGGTTTGGATCAGTGGATAGAGCATCAGCCTGCGGACTGAAGGGTCCCAGGTTCGATTCCAATCAAGGACACATGCCCAAGTTGTGGGCTCGATCCCCAGTAGGGGGTGTGCATGTAGGAGGCAGCCTATCGATGATTCTCTCATTACTGATGTTTCTATCTCTCTTTCCCTCTCCTTTCCTCTCTGAAATCAATAAAAATATAAAATAAAATTTAAAAAGGATTAATGACTCAAATTTAAGGAGCAAACCACAGATTCAAAATAAAGTAAATGATCCCATTATTTTTCATATTTCAAGTGCCCTTATATAAATAACCTTAAAACAACTGTCAGATGAATGGCCACTAAAATGGGTATGACTATTAAGCATCTTACCACTTGATTGAGTGTATCTTCTAGTTCTGCTTCTTCTGGGTTCTTGGAACTGAAATTTAAGGAAAAGGCAATGTTTTAGAACAAATCAGCAAACATTTCATCAACAAGCGCCACTTAGCCAAACTATTAAACCAGAATGTGGTTTGAACACTGAAATAATCAGCTTCCTTCAGACTGGTCCATTAAGGGGGAAGTCACCATTTCCTACTATGGCCGTTTGGTAACAACCTTACACTGCAACTATCATGGAAAGACAGATTGTGAAACAACTATGTAGAATATCCAGGATGAAAATCAACAAAAGAAATTAAAAAGTTAATGAAACATTCTGAATCAAGTTTTCCTGTAATATAATCCATTTAAATATAAGGAAATACTTTTCTAATTGCCTCTACAACATGCTTCAACTTAAAAGAAAAAAAGACGTAGTTTCCTTTTAATGACCTAATAATGAAAGAGTTTAAACTACTATTAAAGTGTTATCTTCTGTTTGTAGTTATGCCTACAAAACGGATGGCTGTCCTTTAATAACTGATTTATTCATTGTATTCTACCAAGAAATATTCATCACAAGGTGATTTCCGAGTTAGTGAAGATGTTAAGGTTTTACTACGAGAGACCTTTCTAAATACGCCGCCACAAATCATAGAAGATGGCCCGGCCACCAACAAGGTGCTGAAGAGCTGTTTCCAGACAGCCGTCAGCTCAGAACCCACCCTGCTCTCCAAACCCACGGGTCAGGGCTGCTTCTCTGTCCTGTAGCCGCTTAACTTAGCACCTACTCGACTCCATGCAGCAGCACATGCTCATTAATGGAACCCTCTGCCATTCTGTCTGCTTTAGTGGCCTCAATGCAGAAATCAAGAGAGTTGGTAAGAGCTATTCATCAAAAGACAACAGATTTAAAAGACAGTATACTCTGCCCAATAAACAAAATGAGGTCCTATCAGGGTACCTCCATATTAAAAATATTGAAAATTTTAATATTATGTACCTAAAATATGAAGTCAAGCCGAAGAGGCATTCTAACTTAAAGTCCGTTTTCAGTCCTGAAATGAATACCCCAGAGGATCTGACTAGAGTTTGTAAGTTATACATGAGCTGTGCAATGATTAGGAGAAAAACCACCTACTCAATCTCACTGGCCATGGCATGTGTCTTTCTGATGAAGTCAGAGATCGTGATTAACCTTATCAAACACTTCCCATGCCCACTGGAAGACACAGTTCTTCATACAGTGAATTACGCCAGATTTGCTACTGCTGAGCCATCCTTACATTCCAAGAAAGCTACACTATGTCCTAGAGAATTATTTTTCAGTTCACAGATAAATTTAGTTTGCTAACATTTTACTCCAGATTCCACAACTCTAAGTGAGTTTGGTTTGCTGTCTTTTTCTAGGTACGTGGAGGTATTCTTGGTCTTTTTATTTTTTTTTATTTTTTAAATATATTTTATTGATTTTTTACAGAGAGGAAGGGAGAGAGATAGAGAATTAGAAACATCGATGAGTGAGAAACATCGATCAGCTGCCTCCTGCACATCTCCCACTGGGGATGTGCCCACAACCCAGGTACATGCCCTTGACCGGAATCGAACCTGGGACCTTTCAGTCTGCAGGCCGACGCTCTATCCACTGAGCCAAACCGGTTTTGGCCTTGGTCTTTTTCGTAACGGGGTTATGCAAGCTATGCAACGTTTGTTGCTGTGATGACTGGAACCGTAAAACAAGAAGCCATTCAAGTGGAAGAAGCTGAGGAAAACTACACCAGAAACATGAAGTTAGTGAGAACTTCAAAAAACACAACCTAGGAGAGAATCACAGTAGATTATGCTGCCTCTGGCTCTTAATACATACTTCAATAGCATAAGTACTGGTTGAGAAATAAGACGGTTAAAATATAAAGAATATGGAACCACTATAGGACAAACTCACTATGTAAAGATAAAAGTTCACAGGAACCAAAGTACCACAGTACATGGAGCACCTTCTGCTTTGAAAGCAGCCGGGGTGGGGGGGGGTGAGGTGGGGGTGGGGGTGTGTGCGGGAGAGGCTGTAGCCACAAGTTCTCAACTGGAAATAGCTCGACTAGTAGAAAAGAAACAACCAGCAGATGGAAGAGAAACGGCTACTTTGCACTGTCACGGCCACCCTTGCCACAGCCAGTGTGACTACCCAAATGGGCCATGCAGCCTGCAAGTTTTCAAGACATTAGTTATATAAGAAAAAAAATGACCTGGGCATGCAACAAACAGTATGGAGTTTCCTTTAGGAGACAAAGATTATTAGCTTTAAAGTATTTTCTCGAGATACAAAAATTACAATTTCCTGCATGTCAAATGTGATACAAATTTTAATGCCTCAATGAAAGTCGAGACTTTAAGAGGTTTGTTAAGAAAAACAGGAGTCACTGTACCTCTTCTTCAATAAGGAGTCACAGTATCGAGCCAGCAACTCGGGGGACTTACTGGACGACTGAGCCATCTTGGTGACAGCGTTGTTGTTTATGAAGCGCCCACAAGCCTGCGATCACACAAAACCCAGTTAGAGGGCCGCGTTGTCGCCTCCTCCATGGAAAGCCGCGTGCTGACACACCCACCTTGTCCAGGGCGGCCACGAAGCCCGCGTCGTTATTGAATGCTGACATGACCAGGGCGTTGTACTTTTTATGAACATCCAGCACTGTCTGCACGTACATTTTGGGATCCTTGTGTAGGGAAACAAACAAAAGATGGTCACTGGGGATTAAATTGATATACTTCTTCAATGTTAATGAGTAAGATCAAGAAATAGTTTTGGTTCCATTATCAAGACACATAGGGCATTTTCTTTATGGATATAGTAAAATATACTCCCCACATCTGAAATTAAATATTCATTTCAAGCTTGTATGAAAAACAGTGATTTTTAAAATTATTTGAAAAGTCAAAGGGATCACAGAAAACAACATTATCAAAGGGATAGCTTTGCTTGCCACTTTTTTTTGTTAACAGTTCACATTCTGGACTCTGGGCTGGGGAGAGCAATCGGCCAGTTACTGAGAAGTCAGCTGGCAGGCGGTGCTGAGGAATGCAGGGTTCAGGGTGGGGGCCGGACCTGGCAGTGAGGGCTGACTTGCTCACTGACCAAACAGAAGACTCCATGGACTAATCAAGGGAACTAGGAGGAGAAAGACCAGAGCCTAGGAGACAGGCAGGCAGTTGGGGTCTATAGACAGAGAAACATTATACTGGAAACAGAATGGAAAGGTCAGACACGGGATTCTGGAGCGATGCAGAAGGAAAATAGGCCCAAGTGATGATAAGAACAGAGCAGCTGATGCTGAGGGACGGTCACAGTCACCCCGTGAGGTTGGTCCTATCTATATCCCCATTTTACAGATGAAGAAACTAAGTCACGGTGAAGCATCTGGTCAAGGCATTAACTGGTGGCAGAATCAGGCTGGAACCCAGGGAGCCCAACTCCCAAATCAGCATCTCCTCCAGGGCTCTGCTGGGAGACACGTGGGGGACAAGTCGGAGGACAGGAGAGGCTGGTGCTGAGGCTGAGCCTGGGCAGGAGAGGCCTGAGGGGCAGGGAGCTTAACTGGTTTTCAATTTCCTGACAGATACTAAACTTGAGAATTCAGGAATGAGAAACCAGAATTCCCCAAATTTTAACTATTCTGCATTTTTGTAATGCTTTATTTACTTGTTTTTCAATAGTAATAAACAAACATTAAGAGCAAATCCCTGTTCTGTGATAAACTTATAGTAAGAGTTTCAGAGGTTTTCTATTACAATAAAAATGCAAGGTTCACTGTTACTATGAACAAATGTATTGTGACAAGATTAATCTCAATATGTACAGTGGCCTCTACCTGATACAGACGTTTGAGAAGAGAACATATTAAAAGGGAACATACACAAAATAATTGCATACACAAAAATCATGTGAGGTATTGGAAGCTACTACCACATGTATTTACTACTTAAACGTTGTCTATCTTATAAAGCAGCAGCATTAACTACCCCATGTGCTCATCTTACTCTTGTTTGATGACAACTATTCCAGACATGGAAAAACATCCTCCATTCACAGAGCACCTCCCAAAACACCTCCTGGTGGGCACACATTGCACTCCATGTTTCTTTAACCTGAAAATAGTGCCTGCTGGACTCACTTTTGGTTTTGCTTTGAAATTACTAATGCTTTTGCCAATTCAGATTTTAGATCGCTTTCTGAGTTAATGTCTATTTATTTTACAACATTCACATATTTTATTTTTTGCATTTTTTGTTATTTACAAAGAACTTTATCCTACAGCAAGTATCCAAATACTAGCATTATTGGGGAGTAGTAGAATAAGATAACATTCAAGGTCACACAAAACCCAGTTAGAGGGCATGAGCTGTCGCCTCCGTCAAGGTCAAGATCAACACATTACAAAACCGTACATCGAAATCACCAATCTAAGGACTTGTTTTGCTCCCAAAACTTGCTACTTCTCCCACGATCTCACAGGATTTATAGAAAGTATATTATGTACATCAACATATTAATATTTATTTTATTTGCAAGAATGACTCACCCTTAGCCACAGAAAGGGCCACTCACATCTCTAACTTAGCATCACCCACAAGGCTGAATGGCTTTCTAGCACATGCTCCAGGCCTGGGCCCTCATGACCTTCAACTTCCATTGCACACACCGGTGCCCCTACCCTAGCCTTGGACTGTCATCAATGGAGTCCTCTGAACCAGGAATATCTGTGTTGACTATTATACTGGCAGGAGAATTATGCTGCTTTCCTTTGTCTTCTTTCTTTTTTTTTTTTTTTAATATATTTTATTGATTTTTTACAGAGAGGAAGGGAGATAGAGAGTTAGAAACATCGATGAGAGAGAAACATCAATCAGCTGCCTCCTGCACATCTCCTACTGGGGATATGCCCGCAACCCAGGCACATGCCCCTGACCGGAATCGAACCCGGGACCCCTCAGTCCGCAGGCCAATGCTCTATCCACTGAGCCAAACCGGTTTCGGCTCCTTTGTTTTCTTGATCAATTTTTCTTAGATTCAGGATTTAGAAAAATATAAATCCCTCAAAATATCTTCCCCAAGGGCATAGATGTCTGCAGACTCCAATTTCAAGATTCCTTCTAATACAGGAGGAGTTGCAGCCAGGAGTCTGGCTGGTGAGAAGTCAGAGTTTGAATGGAAACTACTAGGGGAAGAGTGTGCGGCAGTACTGAGCCTTGGGAATCTGAATTCAGCACTTGAGATCCAGACAACAGGCACTTAGGAACCTGACAAGGGCAGATGGAGGCGGGCACACACTGGAATAACACAGAGGAGAGGATTTTAAGGAAGGGCAGTCAGCAGTGCCCCTTAGAGAAAAGGCGTTCAGAGGGCGATTGACTATCTTGAGGTAGACGAGGATCTTCAGGTGTTTCAGAGGGCACCACTGCTTGGTTATATGGGAGCGGGAGGGAACATCGGTTGGATCAAATGCGTTGTCAAGGAAATGAGGACTTTCAATGTTTAAAAAGTGAAGGGAGCAGTGACCATTTTGCTCATGGCCACTCTGTATTCAGTATACAGAGCTCTCCATGTAAGAAACCTGACACCACTCCGGGGCGTCCCTGAGGGAGCCTGTTCAACTCCCCACTGAGCTCACACCCCTATCCTGGGGGCGGGGAGGGAGCCTCTTGTCTCCCAGCTCCTGAACCTCTCCTGAATTGCTCTCTCTCCACTTTCCCTTTCCTTTTTTTTTGTTTTTGAAATTTTATAATAGTTTATTTGAGTCAAACTGACAACATACTAGTACACTGGGAAGAGAGATCTCAAATGCTCTGCTTCCATTTCTTTTCTTTCAACTGCACAGTGTGGGAAAAAATTCCAATATGTTTACAACGACAAAGAATAGTAAAATGCACCCCCTGTGCTCCTCACCCAGCTTCAATAATGAACACACACAAAACCCGTCCATTACAAAGTCTTTCTTGCTAACTCTCTCTTCCCTCCACCTCACCACACTACCCGTATCATTCTCCATCTCAACTACCTACCAACCTAACTGACATACTCACAGCCACTTTCATCCTGTCAGTGCATTTCTACACAATACTGAGTTTTAGAAACAGAAATCAGCCTGGACCCCAAGGTTTCAGGTTCGATCCCTGGTCAAGGTACATACAAGAATCAGCCAATGAATACATAAATAAGTGGAACAACAAATTAATGTCTTTCTCTCTCCCTTCCCCTCTGTTTTTTTTTTTTTTGGGGGGGGGGGGAGAAAGAAAAAAGATAAACAGAACCTGATCTTGTCAGTTTCATGCTTATTCCCTCCCCTGGTTTCCTCTGGACTCAAGATCCAGAAGGTACCATCAATATGGCTCTAAGGTACCACTTCCCCTCCTGTCAGCCCAGACCTCTTGGTTCTTAGAATGGGTCGTGTTTACCATGCAGTGTCTTTGCTGTGTAGGCCCCCCTCCCCACCTGCCCTTGTCTTATTAGCTCTAACTCTTCTATTGGTTTTGAGTATTTTCTCAGGGAAACTCTCTGAACTTCCAAGATAGGTTAGGCCACCCTGTTACATACCAGACCTAAACCCCACTGAACACCAACCACACCGTGAGTCGTGGGCTAAGGGCAGCCTCTCTTGCCAAGACCCTGTCCACTCCACTGACACCTGCTACGGGTAAGCCTAGGGTAGTGACACCCACCAACTCTCTTATGACACTAAATCAGAAACCTAAGCATTATGGAATCATTACCTTTTATTCCACACACTCCCACTAAAAGGATGAAGCCTCACAGAACTCACCTATCTGATGCTATTTTAGACAACGAAGTGCACATGGCACTCGAAGAGGTATGTGGGCCTGGTCCCCCAAGAGCTGGCAGGTCTCAGAGCAGACTCGGCGGATCACTGGGAACCCTAAATAATATCCTCACTCAGCCAGAAGAGGTATGTCAAGGTGCAACAGGCTTGAGGGGACACCCTCCGCATTGCAGGCCTGTAAGGTGGCGCTCTCCAATGACAGATCTGACCATTCCTTGGAAACCTGCTGTCGCCCAGAGCCACCTGAGGTACCACACCTCCTGTCCAGTCAGGACTGAACAAAGCTCCGTTACAAAGGAGCTGAAGACAGTCCTTGAGGACGGCCAGTCACCATCACAGAGCACCGCAGGACACGGGCCTCGCTCGATGCTGATGGCCTTCCCTTGAGGCCACTTTACTTTGAGGAGGAAAAGGGAAGAAATGAAATCTCACCGATTAACAAAAATACACCATGCAATTCTTTGGGGGTGGCACAAGACTTTTCCCCATAAGCACTAGCACTTGGTCTTTGGAGTAACATTATCTTCGTACAAAACAGAGCAGAATTTCAGAGAAAGAACAACCACAAACCATCAACTGCAGAGAAAACGGGTAACAATCCGCAGGCATACACATTACACACTTTGACAATGACCTGTGGGAATTTTAACCTGGGTTGGCTTTCCCCATCACTCAGTGTGTTTCTGAGCCGTTCCCCCATTGCCAGCCTGTATGCAATAGGGAATAAAATTAATTGACTTTGATATTAACTAATAGAAAAAACCCCACACCAAACTGGCAGATGAGAGGGCTCAAATACTAATACAGTCAAACCTCGATTCTTGAACGTCTCCCATCTCAAACAATTCGCTTCTCAGCCTGACAACCTTTCATGCTGAGAGCTCTATGGTGTTACAAGGCTCTCAGGCAACAACGGAGCATGAGTCAGTTTACCGCTGTTAAAACCTCGGGATATTGTGCTGTGAATAATATTAATTTTTCATTTTTACTGTACATTTCCTTTCTTTATTAAACTTTCATTTAAATTTCATGTCCTTTTTGTTTTTAAAGTGCTTATTCATAGGTTAAACAGTACATTAGATGAGTACTGTATACAAGAAAGGTTAAAATGGAATCATTTGGGGGTCTGGAATGGGTTAATTCAATTTATTTGCAACAGGGAAAAAATGATTCGGCTTTCGAACAGCCATGTGGAATGAAGTAAGTTCGAGAAATGAGGTTCCACTGTACAATATTCTCCCATTTTCTTATGAGCCTTTCTACTCCATCATCCAACCTCTTTCTATCCGCAGAAATCAGCTGTTTTTCTGACTGAGAATGATTTAAAGTTTAAAATGCCAAGACAAAAACCTAACAATTTTCGCAGGACTTTCTATTCTCATCCTTTTATCCTCTGTCCATGGGCTACTTTTTACTTAGTCTCAGACTATAATTAATAAATCTTTACACTGATTATTACCTGTGGATTCTGATAAACCTCTACAAATTCCTGATCTCAGTCATGGAACTCTGGGCTTTTATTTCCGCCCTTGCCCCCATCCCACCCTGGTTATCCCCTGCGTTCTCGCTCACAGCTCACACAGACGTTGCCCTTTAGTATTAACTCTATACGTGCTGAGCTCTAAGTTGACCAAGCACTGAGAGATCAGAGGTGAAAACACTAAACTTTTTTTAAAAAAATTGATTTCAGAGAGGAAGGGAGAGGGAAATAAAGATACAAACATCAATGATGAGAGAGAATCATCGATTGGCTGCCTCCTGTACACCCTCTACTTACTGGGGACTGAGCCTGCCAAGATGTGCATGTGCCCCCGACCAGAATTGAACCCGGGACGCTTCAGTCTGCAGTCTAATGCTCTATCCACTGAGCCAAACCGGCTAGAGCTGAAAGTGGAACTAAGTTAGACTTGCCAGGAAAAACTGTGACTTCTTTAAGAGGAAGAATGATGTTTCTGCCCTAATCGGTTTGGCTCAGTGGAGAGAGCATCGGCCTGCGTACTCAAGGGTACCAGGTTCGATTCCAGTCAAGGGCATGTAACCTTGGTTGTGGGCACATCCCCAGTAAGGAGATGTGCAGGAGGCAGCCAATCGATGTTTCTCCCTCATCGATGTTTCTAACTCTCTATCCCTCTCCCTTCCTCTCTGTAAAAAATCAATAAAATATATATATATATTTTAAAAAAGAATGATGTTTCAGAAGTGAGCTCAGGAAGAGGTGCAGTGCACACAGGAGGTAAGAGGGAGGCTGCTTATCTCAACAGGTGCTGCTGGTGAGACACCAGGTCAGGGGCTGTCTCTGGTCTTGAGCCAAGCAGGGGCCAACTCAGAAATTAAAAATATATGGCAAAGATTAACCCAAAATTTAGTCTGATGTGGGTATAAAGTCAGATTTGGACAAGCAGCAGCTCCCATAATGGGCTTACTTGTGAAAGGATTAAAGTCTTCCCTACAGACGAAAGAAAAAAAGAGTTTATCCTGAATGTAAATATGAAACAATGAATCTTTTCATAGCCTGATTATCCTAGACTAAAAATGGACACCTGTGTGCTTTTTCTTCTCGAGAAAATGATCATTCTCTCCACTCCATGGCAAGACAGAAAATAAACTCACCAGTTTAGCGCTATGCCTTCTGAACCATTTACACATCAGCTTCCACTAATTCTTTGTGTAATTAGTCTTGAGTTGCGTACAAAACGGCTTCTTTTACCCTCAAGCAGCTCCTTCCCTTTCTGCCTCTTTCCCTTTTCTACATCCACTGCATCCAAACTGGCAACTTCTTTTTTTAAAAAACTTTCAAACATATTCAAAATAAAAAATAGTACAATCAGCCCCATTCTTTAGGGTTTTCTCACCCCAGCCTCTTCATACAAGCTAAAATTTTATGGATGTGTGTTTCATCTCTTGTCATCAAGGCCAAGTTAGATGCCAATGTGAGGTTCCCTTGCTGATTTTAGCACTGCACGAGTAATCTCCCTTATTACCATCCACAGAATGGTTAAAATCAGGACTAAGTTATTTATGCAGTTTACTCTGGAAGAAAGGGAACCTTGGATGTAAATCTGCCAGAAGCACCCAGTCCTGCTGTTACTCTGTTCATGTAAGTTCAAATGCAATCAAGCTACTTTATTTTATTTTTTTATTTTTGAAGCTTTTAAATGTCAGCTTTATTAAGGTATAATTTACATAAAAATACAACTGGATGAGGTTTAACAAATGCATTCTTGGAACCATCACCTGTCTAGATAAAATGTTTTCATCACTCCAAAAACTCCATCAGGCCCCTCTGCTGCCAATCTCCTTCCGCCCAGGCAACATAAGGTAATGGTTACCCACTGGATACAGTGAGTTCTGAAGTCCAATCACTAGAACTCAAGTATAGGTACAACAAAGAAACCAGTTACTTAATCCAAACATAAAATATAAGGGAAAAAGGATTGTAATAAAACAGCTTTCAGTGTATAGGATGCTAATTTGTGACCTTGAAGCACAATTACTGGGAATGTTTAAATAGCCTGTTTAACTGCTGGGCCTTTTCACTTTCTCGGTTGAACCCAACACCAGTAAGAGATAAGCCATTTTCATCCTTTATGGGAGTAAGTCTCAAATAAAGCTATTTATACTGGAGAAAAAACTTTTTGCAAACACTCCTTGGGCCCTATCACAGATCTAGTAACTTTCTAAGTCTTGTAAAAGGTTCCTAGGCTAAAGAAACACTGTCCTGTAACAATACTTATATACCGACATAACTTTGAGTACATTAAGTTTCTGAAAAAGTGTTAGTTTTTGCTTACAAAAGACAAAATAATGAAACATATAGAATTTGTTTATTCTCCCATTCATTTCTTGAGCTCCAGTGAGTGAGCTCAAGCGAGAATACAAAAATAAATTTGACAACTGAATCTTCACAAATATCTTGTCACCTACTGCATTTGGAATATTTTTATGGCTATATCTAATGTATTTATATCTGGCTGCTCTAGATTGAAAAAATATATATATAACGTTTACACAAAAAAGGTAGCACTAATGGTGAATTCCCTAGGATACTTGCAACAGTCAAGGTTCAAATGAAGGTACTGTCCTGTGATATCTGAAATTCAAACAACTTTTATTTAAATTGGAAAAACACACACAATTAAAACTGCATTAATAGTCAAAACCCTTAGTTATAAAAATCCTAAAAACTATTTCTATATAAGGCAGAAGTAGTTCTAGGTTAATAAGACCAGATTTGACTTGAGACTATGCTTTCAATGGTAAAGAATGGAAAATAGGTTATTTACAGAAAATATTATCTACATATGTACTCAGGTACAAATTTGGTGACAAAAGAGACTTTTAAAAGCATGTTGAATTCTCAGAAGCAATTCTCAAAGAGCTTAGTTTTGTTTTCTTGGATTTTAAAACCGCCTAAGATCCTTCTTCATCTTTGATCTTGGGAGCCAAATAGTACTTTAAATGTCCCTTATCAGCAACTTTATACCCTACTTTTTAAAAATATATTTTTATTGATTTCAGAGAGGAAGGGAGAGAAAGAGATAGAAACATCAATGATGAGAATCATTGATTGGCTGCCTCCTGCACGCCCCCTACTGGGGATCAAGCCTGCAACCCAGGCATATGCCCTTGACCAGAATCGAACCCCAGACTCTTCAGTCCGTAGGCCAATGCTCTATCCACTGAGCCAAACCAGCCAGGATGCAATCGAGCTTTTACAATGATTTCTAACTCAACTTCTCAATCCAAACCACACAACTTTCCCCTAATGCTGATAGGGGCCTAGATTCACCGCTTAGTCTTCTACTGAAAACTATGTTGGTCAGAGCTCCCGATTTTACTTCTGCCTGTGAAACTCTCCATTTCAAGTGCTTCCTCTCATAAGCAACAGCCCCAGCAGCTCCTGAGATGCCCTTCCCATGTTGGCACCCAATTTCTCTCAAAGCTGCAAATAAACTCCTTTGTTCCCTGTCTCTGCCGCCTAGCACCCCCACTGTTAGACTAACAGCCTCCTGGACATCCAAGCGTTCACAAGCCCACATCTGCTGATGTTGGCTTATAGCTCAGTCCCAGTAAACCTGGGGCACTAAATCAAGATGCGGTTTCATGTCCCCCTGAAGACAGGGAGTGATGGAACACTTGTAACCTGATTTATGTTTATTCACACAGCTCTCTATAGGGAAGTATGACAACCCCCATTGCTGTGGAATTGTGTGTTAATTAAAAATTCAATATGGAATCAACTGTGTCACCGAGCACTCATTAGCAAATACTTACAAGTGTGCATTATTTGGCTGTTCCTGAGCTTTATTTTGGCATTTTGCTATAAGGGATGTCATGGAAAATATAAAGCCATTCCATGATCCGATGCCATATTTACTTGTAAGTGTGGCGCTGATGACTGTCCACATTACTGGGGAAAGTATCCTGTTCTGAATCCAGGAATCCATTCCCAAGTTCCAGGCCCACTCTTTGTGACCACTGTGAGTCGCGGAGCTGACTGTCCTCCAGTGGCAAACTCTCTTACCGACTGGTTTCTGGAGGTGCATCTGGGACCCGCCACTAATGAGCACCAGACTTCCTCCAAGCATTTCAAGCACTACTTCACACTTAGCTTCGCTTATTTCCTATCACTTTTGCTACTCTCTAATTTATTTCACCTTTCCCGCTGTCTTTTATATATTGTGTATGCCGCCCTCATTCCTGCTGGGAACAATGAGGAGTATAATTAAAAGCTAAGTATACTGAGACACTATTCTGTACATGGCATTGTGTGGAGTCCTGAGGACACAAAGATGGATGAAGCCATCCCTATAGAGGACTCTTACACAGACTTCAGACATAGAGTGTGAATGTCACATAATAACCTAACATGCTATTATTATTTCAAAGGGGTGATAGAGAAAGGTTATATGGAAGAAATGGCATTTAAACTGGATCCTGAAAGATAAATAGGTATGTAACAGGTAGAAAAAAGGACTGTGTCTAAGCAGAGAGAAGAAATGGCAGGCACAGAGGTGTATTTTTAAAACAGTGAGGATCCATCCGTTTAAGTGAGGGAGAGGATGTGAATAAAGAGTAATGGAGCTCTGGCTGCATGGCCTGGTTGGTTGGTGTATTGTCTCGTATACCAATTGGATGCAAGTCTGATTCCCAGTCAGGGCACATACCTAGGCTGCAGGTTTGATCCTCGGTCATGGCACTTATGGGAGGCAATTTATCGATGTTTCTCTCTCTCTGCCTCCCTCCCTCTCTAAAATCAATACACATATCCTCAGGTGAAGAGTAAGTAAGTAAGTAAATAAATAAATAAGGACAAAGCTGGAGAGGAGGTGGTGGCCACATAGCAGTTGTCTCCTCTTTACCACCACCTTCAATACACACTTGTGTGGGATGCTGCGAGAGGCAGGAGCACCGTGCAGGCCACGTGACGGCAGGAGGGGAAACCAGAGTGGGTGGTGCTGAGGGCACTGGGAGCTAACACTTCTACTGGAAAAAGAAGCTAATCAGAACGAGGCAACTTAGAAGACAGTTTTGTTTAGTATTATAGATTTACTATGTCATCGTAAGGAAGAGGATGTATTTTGCCTTGTTTAAAACAAATGAATGTGGAATAAAATTGTTAACGCATTAAGTAGCATTTTTGAAAGATTAAACTGCTCTGTTATAAGGAATAAATGGGAACTGGAGAGATGAAAGATCATTAGCGAGATGAAGTAATGGGGCCCAGCCTGAGATGGCAGCTTTGGGACTGGAAAGAAAATGCTCAGAGAGCAAGGAAATGCCATGTCTACGCTCTGACTCCTCAGAAAGGACAGACTTGAGAAAAGTCACTGTTGCTGCAGGTGACGGGCCAGCTGCCTCCTGATTTGAGAGAATTCTGACTGGTATCCAGACTCAGTAGGAAATTATCCCGTATTAGAGACCCAGTGCATGAAATTCGTGCATCAGGGGCGGGGGAGGTGGAGGGAGAGGGGCTCAGCCCAGCCTGCACCCTCTCCAATCCGGGATCCCTCTCACAGTCCTGGACCGCTGGCTCCTAATCACTTGCCTGCCTGCCTGGTTGCCCCCAACTGCCTCCTCCCTGCCGGCCTGGTAGCTCCTAACTCCCCCCACCCCCTCCAAAGGCCTGGTCACCCTCCAACTGCCCTCCCTGCTGGCCTGGTTGCCCTCAACTGCCCCCTCCACCAGCCTAGTCATCCCTCACTACCAGCCTAATTGCCCCCAACTGCCCCCGCCCCCCACCGGCCTGGTCACCCCCAACTGCCCCTCCCTGCTGGCCTGGTTGCTCCCCACCGGCTTGGTTGCCCCATGCAGCTTGCTGTTCAGTCATTTGGTCATCCCTCACTAATCCCCTACTGGCCTGGTTGCCCCACACAGCCTGCTTGTTCAGTCCTTTGGTCATCCCTCACTAACCCCCCTGCCGGCCTGGTGGTAGGCAGCCATCTTGTGAGGGTCAATTTGCATATTACCTCATTATATAGGATTACATTATTAATGTTGCCACAGGCCAAGGAGAAGGTGGGCGAGAGGGGGAAACATACTATCCATTTGCCACCTTTGTGCTGAGAATTAGAGGAAGGAAGACATGTGTTTAAAATGAACCAGTCAACTAAATACAGCCAACTGGAAATGAAGTCACGGGAATTCGATGAAAGGCATATCAATGGAGAATTCTTCACATTAAGGAATGCCATAAGTGCTTGCTGAATGAACGAAAATAATGATTTCAATTTTATCTGTAACATTTGTTGGCCCTCTGAGTTGCAACACTAGCCAGCATCATGTAACTAGTTGTTTTGGGAGATAAAAAAAAAAATCTATATCTAATCTATATATCTAACCTATATATCTAATCTCTCTCTCTCTCTCTCTCTCTCTCTCTCTCTCTCTCTCTCCTTCTCTTTCTCTTTCTCTCTATATATATCCCTGCCTAGGGCCAATCATACCGGCGCTTCCATTTTTTAACATGAGCACCTGAAGGTGTGAGCTGTACTTTCAAGATGCCCCTAAGAGTCTGAAGAGGATGGAGCGCACCCTCCTCCTCCATTTTAATGACGATTATTTTCTCACTATTGCCAAGGACTGAACACATCTATAGTGCTCTGGCCCATTCGTGCAAGCTCACACCTTCACAATCTGACTTACAAAAGAGTTTCAATGAAGAGTACAATGTTCTGATGTACCATGCTGCCCATTCTCTCTGTTCAGTCCAGAAGGCACACACGGGGTAACCTGCCTATGAAACTCACCCACTAAAAAGTTACTTAACTGCTCCTTTGTTCAGCACTCACCCAGTTCTAAATCGCACCTGTGACTCTTTCTCTGTGTACAAGGTTTCCAATGTAATATGCCGGTTTGTCCTGTAGTACCTCAGTGAGGCAGGAATAACTGCGACTAGGAGGGTCTGTAAAGCTGAGAGAACTCTTCCAAACACCTGGCACCCTGCACAATGGAGAGCAGTTCTCAGGTCAAAGCACCTGAAAGGCACAGCCTGTGGCCTATGAGTGACAAAGCCTGTTCCTTCTATGAAAGAAATCTTCTGTGTACAGAATGTAATAGTGAGAAGACATAAAGGAAAAAATATATAAAGAAATGACATCCTTAATGCCTAAAAAGCGCCAGAGAAGAGTTACTGGAGGTGTTTACTACATAGGTGTTGTGAACCGTCTTTAAAAAGCCACACGAGGTTCTCTGTGGGAGTCTAGTGAACGAAGACACTGCACACACCTGCAGTTCAGACGTAGAGACGCTTAGGCCCAAGTGCAGTTCCAAGTTAAATAGTACTTACATTTAAAGCAGCTTCTCCACACTTTTCAATTGCTGCAAGACCCTGATTATGAATATGTGTCTCCAAAAGTTTTTTCAGTTCTCCTAGGCCGTCCTGGATTCGAGATACAAGATTATACATGCGACCCAAATCTGAAAGAAGAAGGCACCACCTTTATGCACCGAGGTGAACTCTGCATATCCACCCCAGTAAGTATGTGTTTATACTGAGATGTACAATACCCTGAAATAAGTTAACTTACTAAGTTAACTTAATAAGACTTAATTACAATAAAATATTTTGTATTTAACATTTACATATTTAACTAGCAATGACAATGAAGTCATGCTTTTGTAAGTTTATATTCCCCCCTTACTATAAGAATCCACTAACATAATAGACAAAAATCTTTTTGTCAGGAAACATCTGATGCTTCTTAAAGCATTGAAATAAAATTTATGCCTAGCACATAATAGGCACTCACACATTTGTTGTACAAAATGAATAATTAAAGGAGATACAAATATCCATCTCAACTATATAAACAGATGAGTCACAAAAGGGCCCCAAAATTCCTCATTTATTGTATGTATGGCATGTGGTTAGTTTATGACGGCCAAGGAAGAAAAATCCCAAATCCCCAAATCAATCTTTTACTGAGCTCCTAACACATCCCAGTAAAACATGGGAGGGATAAGAGAAAGCCAAATTAATCAATCACCTTTTCATCTTGAAGAATTTTCAAAAGAAAAATATTCAAGAAGAAATTAAGGGTGATATTATTTAAAGCTGAAGTCGTAGAACAAGCTATATTTCAAATTAAACATGAAAAGATGCTCTTCCCCAAGTCATACCCAAAACACTCTCCAGAGATCCAAAATCAATACAACAAGGTAGACACTCAGACATTAATCTTTTAAAAACTGACTGATGGTTGTAATGATGTTAACTCTAAGTCAAGAATTCCACTTTCAAAACCATAGATCGTAATAAGCATCTACAGGTTTGGAGTCGCAGAGGCTCACCTTCATTTTTATCAGCATCCAGCAAGTTCTGAAACTCTGTGTGAAAAATCTCCAGGTGCTTCTCGATGAGCACCTGCTCGCACTTCCTCGCTAGCTCGTCCTGAGTGCTTTCGTGGAGGTAGACCTGCACTCTCCGTTGCTCCTCGAGCAGACGGGCCTCTGCCTGGAGGAGTTAATTCAAGTGAGAGGTCTGATTTCTTTTTTATTTTAAACTATTAAATGGAAAATGTCAAATTAAAACTCACAAACATACTCTAATAAAAAACTATTTTAAAAAAAGGGGAGAGGTACTTTGATTTTAGGATGAATCCCAGCCATATTTAAGTGGTCCCTGATGTGTTCCATTTTCTCTGCAATATAACATTTCCCCTTCAAACTCCTCTTTTAATGACTTAATGAGGTTATAATGATCCATTTTCTTCCTTTTATGTGTGGCATTTCACCTTTGGGGGTAATACCTCTATCTGACACTGAGAAACCTATAGACACTTACTATATGTAGAACACCAAGAACCACTACTTTTGACTGCAAGCTACTTGGAGAAAAAATGACCACATGGAAATAATTATTAGTAATTACATATTTTTTTTAAATTTTAAGAAAAACATTATGGCCAATCTCTGGCCAATCATTAAATTTATGCACCTCTGAAATCTACTGGATTACTTATCAGTCTCAATTTCTCACATTGCCCTTCAAAAAGAAAAATAACACAAAGATACAATTTAACAGAATAGCAAAATTAATCAAAGTAATAAATTTTACAATACATCACAGCAAAAATATGTGTGGTGTAAAGTTTCACTGAGGAACTACTAAATTACCAAAGCAAAAAAGATATTTTAATGATAGTCTGAAATTATTCAGGTGATCTGAAATAAGAGAGACAAAAACTATATTTTGTAATATAAGAATGCCAATACTCTCCAAATGATTTTTAAATTTGGCATAATTTTGGAGAACTCTGGAAAAATTCAACTGGAAGAATAAACACCCAAGAACCAAGAAAACATAAAATAAAAAAAACCCCAATTAGAACTTGCAACTGTCAAGACTTAACAATGAGACAACTGTTTAAACTACAGAAGTTAGATCCACGTACATTCTAAATAGTTAATTGTGAACAATAAATAAACTTGAAAAGTATCTGTAGTATGTATCGAAAGGTCAATATCCTTAATATATAATCTCTGAAAAAATCAATGAGTACAGCCAAATAAAAACACGGAAAAGGAAAAAACAATTTACAAATGAAGAAATAAAAAAACTTGACGATTTCAATAGGAGCTAATTAGTTAAATTACAGCATCCCAGGCTTATACGTTTGTTTTACTTATATTTTCCAAAAAGTCTATAGATAACGTGTATTTTTTTCTGATTACAAAGTTATTTTAAAAAACAGTAAGAGATCTTTATGTGCTTGAACTCAGAAGTTCTACGTTAAGAACCTGCTGCTTCCTATCTAATATTTCATTAAGCCAGATACTTTAAGAGTTAAAGCTGATGAAATATAGAGCATGTAAACCCCAAAGTGCCACTTTCCGTCTTAAGTTAAATCATTTCCTAGAAGAACATAATCACTTTGGGCAGCAAAAATTCATCTCTTAAAAACTTTGCCTTCTCCGGCAGCAAGCTTTTATCTCTTCCCAAACAGGGCTGATTTATTCTGGGGGCACAGGCTCTCCACCTCTTGGTCTACAAAGTAGAAGCATTCTATAAACCCTTCCTGCAGCAGCCCAGAGGGAAGGGAACCGCAACTGGTACCTAAGGGGCCTCAGCAATCACTTATTTTACACACAAGTAAAGAAACCAAGGTCCTAGGTGTTACATTGTTGTAGTATTAGGTTTCAGGCATGACATTCTTTGTTGATTTTAAGTCAAGCTCTTGATTGTCACTGTACTTGGAGGATTGGAGGAAAGTATATTAGAATACCAAGATCAAATTCAAAATGACTAAATATAACTGTCCTATCCCTAATAATTCTATTAGAATCAGTTTGCAGTAAAAACAACAACAAAAAAAGGTAAGGAAACAATTTTCAACCTGTGTGCTGCAAAATTTTAAAAACATGCAATACTTGCCCGCTGGCATGGCTCATTGGTTGAGCGTCAAACTATGAACCAGGAGGTCACGGTTCAATTACCGGTCAGGGGACATGCCTAGGTTGCAGGCTTGATCCCAGTGAGGGTGTATGCAGGAAGCAACCTATCAATGATTCTCTCTCATCATTGATGTTTCTATCTCTCTCTCCCTTTTCCTTCCTCTCTGAAATCAATAAAAATATATTTTAAAAACTAACAAACAAAAAACAACATGCAATACTTGACTATTTAGTCAAGGGGACCAACCTCTTTTCCCTTCAATTGTCAAATTTTTAAAAATGACAACCAGCCGAAACCGGTTTGGCTCAGTGGATGGAGCGTCGGCCTGCGGACTGAGGGGTCCCAGGCTCGATTCCGGTCGGGGGCATGTGCCTGGGTTGCGGGCATATCCCCAGTGGGAGATGTGCAGGAGGCAGCTGATCGATGTTTCTCTCTCATCGATGTTTCTAGCTCTCTGTCTCTCTCCCTTCCTCTCTGTAAAAAATCAATAAAATATTAAAAAAAAAAAAATGAAAACCAACACAAAGATAACTGCCTGGTGTGAATGAGTCAAAATTATACCTATTTTATTGTGTCAGATCAGCAAACAAATGTATTTTTTTGGTGTCCTGCAGAATTTTAATAATTAGTATATGTGTGTCATGAGATGAAAAAGGTTGAAAATTGCTGAAGACATAGTTTATTTTTAAAGTTTTTAAAATGACATTAGAAACCTAGAGTAGTCAGGTATTTTTGTAGCTCAGATTAGTCTCAGTGGCAAGACTGCAAGATACATTAAAATACTGATGTGGCACCCTAGCCTGTTTGGCTCAGTGGATAGACCATTGGCCTATGGACTGAAGAGTGGGTCCCAGATTCTATTCTGGTCAAGGGCACATGCCTGGGTTGCAGGCTCGATCCCCAGTAGGGGACGTGCAGGAGACAGCTGATCAATGATTCTCTATCATCACTGATGTTTCTATCTCTCTCTCCCTTTCCCTTCCTCTGAAATCAATAAAAAATATATTTAAAAAAATACTGATGCGGCTCAGGGTTGCTCATTCACTGAAGCCTCCTTAGAAAGAGAAGCCAAAGATCCTCCAGACCTTCTACTCATAACACAGAAATAGGGACAGAGACACCCAGAGTATGTGGATATTCAGTCCAATTTGGCTGCTGGAAGCAGAATACGAATTTCTCGATATTCATGCTTTATCTCAGTATTGTTCATTAGTTTTGTATTCTATTTCCTGATAACATGTTGTAATATAAACATAATTCCACCTTAAGTCACTGAATAAAATGGGCCATCTTTATCCTATGGTGTTGCACACACCCAGACATACGGAGATTCTGATCAATGCACAGGTATAGTAACAAATACATCATGCTTTGCTGTTTGTCAAATATATCATGTATATCTACAATAGCTTATTAGTCCCATTTTACAGATGAAGAATCTGAGAAACAGAAGATTAAGGTCAATCCCCTAGTAAATGGTGGAGTGGGGATTTAAAACTAGACTTATAGCCTGGTTTTGAGATGCAAGGTTATGTGTAGGTAAGAGCAGAACTGTTTGCATGGTTAATTGCAACTTTGTGCTCATAGATTCTATGCATAAGGACTTCCTGAATGTGATGAAAATCATGTATGATAAGATCCAATCAATTTGGACCAAACCTTTAGCCCTCTAGAAAGAAATCCTAGGAAAACCAGGATGCAGGAAGCATCCTGCTCCCTGAAAGGCAGGCCCATACTGGGTTGAAAACACCCAGGCCATTACAAATCTTTGCTCTTCACATTGCCATTGGTTCCATGCCTGATTTTAAAAACAGACTACCGCCCAAGCCAGCCTGGCTCAGTGGACAGAGTGTTGGCCTGCGAACTGAAGGGTCCCAGGTTCAATTCTGGTCAAGGGCATGTACCTTGGTTGCAGGCCTGCTCCCCGATCCCTGGTCGGGGTGCGTGTGGGAGGCAACCAATCAATGTGCCTCTCTCACACTGATGTTTCTCTCTCTGTGTCTATTCCTCTCCCTTACACTCTCTCAAAAAAAATAAATAAATAAATGAAAGAATATCCTCAGGTGAGGATTACCAAATGTTCTGCTTGGGGCGTGCTTATGGTCTAAACAGGGGTCCTCAAACTTTTTAAACAGGGGGACAGTTCACTGTCCCTCAGACCATTGGAGGGCCGGATTATAGTTAAAAACAAAACAAAAAACTATGAACAAATTCCTATGCACACTGCACATATCTTATTTTGAAGTAAAAAAACAAAACGGGAACAAATACAATATTTGTATTTGCATGTGGCCTGCGGGCCATAGTTTGAGAACCCCTGGTCTAAAAAGCTGATTTCCTTGCACCAAGTTACTACTAGTACACTTTCCTCAGGGCAGGTGCTGGTAGAACCTCCGTCCACATCAAAATTCATGGAAAGAACAGGCTCACCCACTGCTGTGGATGTGCACCTTGACTAAAGTAAATGGCCCCACTTTTAAAACATGCACCATTTTAAAAGACTCACCATAAATAGAATTCCATAAAAGATGTATTTATAAAAACTACACTGCCAAACTAAAATTAAATAACAGGCAATGCTAAGATTCAAAACAGATTATGTTTCAAAAGTCCATTTGTAGGCAGCTGTTTGAAACTCTGGACAAGCTGGTTAGGTTCCAGGTCAGCATACAAAAGCTGACTTAACCCACAAATATACACAAAGAACTATTACAATTCCAAGTACAATACTTTTCAAGAGTTCTGTTTTTGTTAGGTTGTGAGATATCAGAAATTTGTTAAGGACTTTCAATGTCAAACTTCTAAAGCCCACTTATAATCACAACCCTATGGGAAATACACCAAGAACATCACAAAAATGTGGTTCGAGAGGGAGCTTCTGGTCTTATTAAGCTGCCTTACTAGCTTTCTATTTCAGTTTGCAGAAAAATTGCTTCTAGAGTCCACGCGCTCTCCCAGGAAAAGAGCACAAGGGGCAAAGCACACAGCAGACACAGTTGGCCTCAGATTCCCTGGAAATCTCGTTGTACATCTCGTACATATTGGTGGAGCCAAACCCTGCCCTTAAGGAAAGTCTGATTGGAACACAGCCACACCTATCTATGTAGATGTTGCCATGGCTGCTTTCCCACCACAGCAGCAGAGCTGAACAGCTGCATGGAGGCCACAAGTTGCACAAAGTCTAAAACATTTACTGTGTGGCCCTTTGCAGAAAGTTCGCTAACTCTGAACCTGGGTTACTCCTCAGAATGTTAATCTAAGACACCTGGATCACCAAGAAAGAGAACAAGGAACCACCACACTAGAACTGCATCATAACCTCACTGGGTACAGAGAAGGCTCATGATCAGGCCCATTCTGACCTTCTGCACAAGGACGGGGTCCTGTGGTGTTAGGAGAGTCTCTCCTCTAACATAGACTAGAAGCCTGTGTCGCAGATTATTAGGGGATTTTAAAAAATTTCTTTATTGATTTCAGAGGGGAAGGGAGAGGGAGATAGAGACAGAAACATCAATGAGAGAATCATGATTGGCTACCTTCTGCACGCCTCCTACTGGGGATCAAGCCTGCAACCCAAGCATGTGCCCCTGACTGGAATCAAACCTGGGACTCTCTAGTCCACAGGCTGATGCTCTAACTACTTAGCAAAACCAGCTAGGGGTAGGGGATATTTTATAAACAAAAAAGCAAAGCTTAAAGTCTGCAAATTTGAGACTATTTGTTTAAAACTTATTTTCTCTCAACCTGGTGAGACTGTGGTTCCCACTAACGTCGAGATACATTCTAGGAGAGACAGTGCAAAACATACAAGTAATACAGCTATTATGCTTCTCTCTTTAGAACAGTGAAGACAGCACTGAGTTTTGATTATTAAACTAATTTACAATAGCTCCTAGACCAATCAAAACCACTTGCACCTGCTATAGACACACAGTCACACTGCCCGCGAAGAAAGTTGCACATAACATACTAAAGAGAAGAATTCATCTGACAGCAGTAATTTTCACTGAAGGCCACTTAAGGTACTGTGTTGAAGCTCACCTTTTTCATGTATTCAGTAACTGGGTTCTGCTGCAAGAATTCAGTACTCTCTCTGGTATAAAATCTCTCTGTATCAGCCAAAAACTGAGACTCAAAGGATTCTTTATACACTGTTAACGTAGGACCCTTTGCAAATGCATCATCTTCATTCAGCCCCAATTCCACTAGAAAGAAATATAAAGTGTATTTCAATTACCCTATTTTTTATATTTTACAGAATATAGTTAGGTGTAGCATCCAATTTAAGTTATGCTTAAATGGTAAATGTGAAATGGCAAGACATAAAGTCTGTTATTCACTAGTATTAAAGTACACTGTTTCCATAAAATAAAAAATGAAAAACCATACAAGACATACAAAAGGAAGTAATTCTGACCAATGGCCAGGCATGCTTCAAAGTCATCATGAAGCTTCTTTAGAAAACTTTTTATATTTCCTGACAGTGTAGAAATAACAAAAATGATTTTTAAACTTAACAAAAACAAAAAACAAACAAACAATGCTACCCACATTTTAAAAAGTGTATTACTTTACTGGTTTTTCCATCTCAATTTTCCAAGCTGATATAAATTTCTGGTTATAATTCACCTCCATTAATGACACTGTCATATTATATATCCTGTAATTCAGCATGAGACCAGAGAAGAAAATAATTCAAATGTCTATTACATCAAATTTTCCTTAAGGTATAAGGACCAAACAATTTTATGATGGGTAATATCAAATAGAATCACACTAACTTTAAGAGAATTATTAAGTACCCTTGTAAATTCTACCTGTACTCTTGATAAAATATTTTAAAATAAATCTGTTGGAGTACTGTTATAACTGATATTTGATATGACAACATTGAATAAAGTAAAGGAAAACTGTTTACCATAAGACTGTACAACTCCACTAATCAGTCTTGTATTGATGGTTTCACCATTTCTTTCCTTTTCAATCAGTTTTAAAACAGCATTGGTTACCTTCAGAAAGGACATAGGAAAAAGATGTGTAGATTACAGGCTACGTATGTATTGTATTACTACATATCTTTTAAACATTTAAATCCATTAAACAATGCGAAGATGAGAGATACTATTGAGACTTTCCAAAGGAGATAGGAAGACAATGGCTGAGAGATGAAATCTGTAGGGGTTTCATAAGGAAAGTGGCACACACACTCCAACGAGTACCTGTTTGTTCAAGGGCCTGAATAGACAATCTCTCCAAGTCACCAATGCGAGCTGGATGAAAAGAAAAAGGAAAGTGTAAAATGTCTATACTTTCACTGTGTTTTTCTAAGACTGAAGTCACAGCAACTAGCTGGACCCTAGGTCATACTGATCAATAGTTCTAGATTATAACTCAATAAATCTGTCATCACGATGAAATCAGAGCCACTTTGAGTTAGCACCTCCAAGAGGCATCACAACACAGCTCTTTATCAGCACACACTTTAGAAAAAAATTGAGATTAAGGAGAACATACGTATCAGTTTAAAGGGCACCTGTAGATGCAATCTATAACATTCCCTAGGCCAAATTTAAGTTTTTACCTGATAACACACTTAATGAAGATAATTTTTAAAACTTTTAAAAATGTCCACAGATGTTATATCAGAAAGTTACTATAAAAAGGCTCCTCCCCTAAATGTTATAATTCATGCATGACTTTTAAACTGTTTGTTGAGAGCGGTATTATTCAGCTAAAATAATATTCACATTTACGACAATGTAACCCTCATTTACACTGTTGAGAAACTCACTTAAACATAAATGTTATCAGTCTTATTTTCCCCAAATGCAACCAAAGATAAAACTGGGTTTATGTAAGACATCTTTCTGAATTATATAAAAATTTAACTTGTATACTGAACTTTCACAGAGTGGTACTCACACACACACACACACACACACACACACACACACACCTGAAAGTGATATTTAAGATAAAAGTATTTTTAATAAAGCATGAACAACATGTACTCTAGTGTTCCTCTCTGATGTAGAGAGTGAGGCCACCGGTGGGCAGTGGGGAAAACGCAATGTGGTGGCCGAGAATTTACAGGAAAGACATACTACACCTTTAAAAATAACTTTTTCCAAACATTTTTTCTAAATTAAGACAACCTTAGAGGGAAGGGAGAAAGGAAGAAGAACCAGGCAGCTAAGAAAGCAGGACCAGCATAAACCAGAGGAGACTAAGAGGAACAGATGGGGGGATGGGGGGAATGCTTGCTGGGTCACTTCAATATGTTAGTAACAAAAAGAATTTATTTCTGTGGTTGACTTGAAAGGAAGCCAACAATGTTTTTTTTTTCATGTACAGTTTATGAAACCAACAACTTCTTATAATTAAAAAGGAAAAAAAGAATAATTAGGAAAAAAGTGAAACTTTACATTTGGTAACAAAGCATCCCCATCCCCACCCTCCGGAGATTCTGGAAGACAAAACAAGAGGTTAATGTGCAAGAACTGTTCAGTGTTGACTGACACTTGAACTTTAAATGAATTAAACAGTCTCATCAGAAGAGCATATACAGGAAATACTGCTTCTACCCTTTCCTAAAAACTTATGGCTGTACGTTGTATTTCCAAACAGTAATTGTAGCATTTAAGGATGTATTAAGTATGAATGTTGAAAGTAATTTTTTTAAAAAGCAGTTGAAGCTTAAGAAACATACTCTATAAAGTATATTTGCACTTCTTTATTTTTGCTTTAACTGCTACTAAATATGCTAGAAAAAAGTTAAGAAAATTAATGATTTTTAGGACTGTATGATGTTAACAGAGGGTGGATGTATTGTAGGTCAAGCAGGCTTCCAAGAGGAAACTGACTCAAATCATGCTGATTCCTACATGGACAAGAGAGCATTTTGTAAGTGGAAAATAAAGGGGGAAGTACAAAAAGCTCAAATGAAAACACTGAACCCAGCAAGTTTTGTTAAAACCACATAACTATATAAACAGAGCACAATTATGGAGCAATAATGCTTTGGTATAGAAATTGAGCTGTACATATAAATGATAAAAATGTGCCACGAGTCTGTGATACATTGTTTTACTTTCAACTACATTTGTGAGGGTAAAGCAACCCTGCTATCACACAACATTCTTGGACATAGGGATAATCTAATTATGCAGAACTTGACATTTTCACATTACTGGTTCTTAAGGGGTCCTGTCTGGTTACCCAATACCCCATCATCAACAAACAGGCCATGCTGCTCTGAGTCCTCCTGTCAACAAGTCACAACAGAGTCTCCAACTCGACTATGCACCAGAGGGCTTGCTAAAACAGACTGCTGGGCCCATTTCCAGAGCTTCTAATTAAGTCTAGGCTGAGGCCCAATAATTAGCACTCCTAACAAGCTCCCAGGTGAAGTTATGCTGCAGGTTTGGGGACTACACTATGTAAACCAGTGAGCCTAGCAAAAACTTCCTTGACTGAAGAAACATATTAATGAAGGTGATTTAACAAATCAACTTCAAAATTTATTTTCACGCAGTCTTAAAAAAAACAACAACCCTCAATTGTAAACTCTATAACGATCATTCTGGATATCATGTTACTGTATAAAGTGAGGGGAGAGGGATTTCACAGTCCTCTCTGCGAAGCAGTTTCCCAGATTCTGACTGGAGTGTCAGGGATGGGCCCCGATGGGCCTGACTCAGCCAGGGCTCAGGCTTTCAGGGAAACTTGATGGCTGGTCAAATAAATGAAGAAGGAACTTTTAATGAGAAACCGCAGAAGTGTGGAGGTTGAATTTTAGATCTCTGGTTTACTCACCCTTCTCCCTACTTGCCACAAACTAAGGGTCATTTATTGATAAATTAAAATGAGGGAAATTAGCCTACTATTCTGAAAATAGCTTAACATTTGCCTAGATTCCCCCAACTGAAAAGATGACACCTCACTAAGAAAACAGACATTTGAAAGGTGTTCTAAGAAGTCTTACAGAATAGATTTCATAGATTCCTTTTCGTCCTTCATCACATTCACGGCGAACCCAATGTCTATTGAGGTAGGCACAAATTCCATTCAGAACTTTGCTGGAAAACCGGTAATCTTCCCACTGCTGAGTGTAGAACTTCAGTACACTCTCATCCATCAAGTCTTCTCCATCCTGAAAACAAGGGAACTACAGCTTTAAAGGTGACTACTGTGTCACATAATAAAAGCTAACTAAAACAAACATATTGTCTTTAGAACACATTAATGGATATGGTTCTAAATGGGTTCTTTAAATTATTCTGTTTACAAAAACATGCTCATTAATTTGAATTTTCACAAGGATATGGCTCATGAGGACTAAAAAGAGGATTTTATTTAAAATTATTTCATCTCCAACTGGCACTTTTTTCATGGTGTTAAATATATATACACACTCATAAAAAGAACCCTCAATTTTAGAGTATGAGAGTAAATCCTTTTTGTTAACAAATAAGAATTCACCTCAAAATCATCCTTTTGATATCTTTTGTCTGTTAGAAGATTAACATGTCTTGTTCACAATTTAGATCATGGGCCAATACCATTTATTTTTAAATTCATCTTCCTTCTTCATTAGGTTTACTTAAAAATTATAAAAATTTAAAGCTTTTTGAGGTAATCTGTTACATTTTTATAATAAGTATAATTTGTTAAGAAGACTTCATGAGGAAACTGTACATTAACCAAAATTATTTTTACTGAGTTGTAACTTAAATCACAAATTTTTATTTGAAGAAAACTAACTTGAAATTTTTTCTTAGGTATTAATAACATCTACAGAGTGTTATCCCTTAACACGGAGCATGAAATGGCAGAATTACAGAGAAGTGCTGTACAGGAGAACACAGGAGGTGGAGCCAGAGGGAGGGCGCACCTCCATGAATGTGCACAAGAACGAAGGGCCTGGGCGAGCCCAGTAACTGCTCTCAGACTCAGGGTCATGTAAAACAGCCCCACACTATATGGTCCACAGCAATCCAACAGCCCTATGAAAACCTGATCATATCATGATACAACCACACTTTAGTTCATTTAAATTTACATAATAAGAAATCAAATGTAAAGTTAAGCTATTCTGGATTATACTATTCCACCTTTTTAAAAAAACAATCTCACTGATAGCATGGCTATAAATACTTTCTACAACACAAAATACGTTCTTTACTTTAATACTAAAGAATAATTCCAGTGTTCATTTTACAGTGTTCTTAATAAAAACAAGGAGGACACAGTAGCTTCAGTAAGACATTAGAAACAGTTTAGGGAACATGAAAAGGATACTATCTAAGTCATAACCTGTGGTCAATCTATTCTGTTAGAATGCTTAAAGTTTCCAATTAGCTTGTAAAATATATTTAAAAAACAATTTTGAAATATGCTGAAATTTTTGCCTATTATCTGTGTAAATAAAAAAATCTTTAAAAATATATACACAGAACGCCAATTCCCAGAGTAAAGAGTAGAGATGTCTTCACTCACTCTATGTAATACGTGTAGCACCAGATGCAGGAGCCACTGGCCCATCCTGTGGCTGGATGGAAGGCATCACACTGCCTTTGCTACAGAGGATGGAGACTGGGGAAGAAAAAGGCAGAAGATGAAGGGGAAAAACTCCATCGCTGCCCAAGCGAGAAGCTCAGAGCAGGAGGAACCCACACTTGAAGGCAATGGTGTTCTAGTGAAACCCATCCTAGCCAAGGGCACAATTTCACTGTAGCTCGGAGATATACCATGTGATTGTGTGTAAAAGGCAAGATTCACATTGGGAAAATGTGGTTACTATAGGTTGGAAAACCTCACAATCACACGTACATTCTGATTCAGAACAGCACATTGGGTTCCAAGTACAATACAGGTCATTTGAATTCATAATTATATACTTTAAATTAAACAGTTCATCAATTTCTAACAACCAAATCACAAAATAGTTAGCAATTTAAGGAAAGCGTATTACTACGATGTAAGGATATCGAAAACTCATAATTTAACAAATTAACAAAACACCCTCACGCAAACTCAATGATGAAAACAATGAACAAATGACAGTGAAAGATTTAGCACTGAAATTAGATTTATTATTTCACTATCTTTTCAATGTTCTATTAGAAATGCTCAGCATATTTGTCAAACGTCTTACCTTAAGAAGATTTGTCAAGTAATTCTTCAAAAATTCTTTAAGTCGTTTGTATAATTCCAAGCCAACAAATTGCGCTCCCCCAGGTGTTTGCCCCTTTTTCGATTTAGAAGGAGGGACGCCAGCCCCTCGGGTTTGGTTTGACTGGTGAACACTCGTGCAGTAGTTATAAACATGACTTGGAGAAAAGTTAAGGAAATCAACATGCACCCTCGATAATGAACAGTGATCAATAGGAATGTATTTTCTTATAAAATATCTCAACATCAGTACATTTCCAATGTAGCAACAAAGTCTATTTATTGAAAACTAGAGTGGAGAAGAGACCCCATTATTCACATCCCAATAAAGGTAAAAGTGAAACAGCCCCATTCATAAGTTTGTCTGCAAGCCTTGCAAGCAGCCAGCCCAGGAGGAAGAGAGAAAGTCCAGGAGGAAAGGCGCCAAGAAAACACTGGACCTTCTAGATCAGTGGTTCTCAACCTTCCTAATGCCGCGACCCTTTAATACAGTTCCTCATGTTGTGGTGACCCCCAATTTCATTGTTACAGATTGAACATAATTAAAGCATACTGATTAATCACAAAACAATACGTAATTATATATGTGTTTTCCGATGGTCTTAGGCAACCCCTGTGAAAGGGTCATTCGACCCCCAAAGGGGTCGCGACCCATGGGTTGAGAACCGCTGTTCTAGATCATTTAATTGCAGCGATTTTCAACCTGTGGGTCGCGACCCTTTTACAGGGGTCGCCTAGGACCATCGGAAAACACATATATAATTACATATTATTTTTGTGATTAATCACTATGCTTTAATTATGATCAATCTGTAACAATGAAATTGGGGGTCACCACAACATGAGGAACTGTATTAAAGGGTCGCGGCATTAGGAAGGTTGAAAACCACTGAATGAGACTCTCTCTAGGAAAACTGTCCCAAGTATATGAGAAGGCAACAGGTAACAAAGGAAAGGTTGCAATTACCTACTTCAATAAAAACAAAAAGGTAATAATCACAGTCTATTACAATGCTTAGTTATATTTCCAAAAGCATACATTAAAAATATAGAAATAACCAAAACTTTATTTTAAAATGATTAGTAGTAGATTTAAACAAAGATACATTTTGAGAGTGAAGGACAAAAAAGCAGAAGAGCCGAAACTGGTTTGGCTCAGTGGATAGAGGGTCGGCCTGAGGACTGAAAGGTCACAGGTTCGATTCCGGTAAAGGGCATGTACCTTGGTTGCTGGCACATCCCTAGTAGGAGATGTGCAGGAGGCAGCTGATCGATGTTTCTAACTCTCTATCTCTCTCCCTTCCTCTCTGTAAAAAATCAATAAAATATATTTAAAAAAAAAAAAAAAAAAAAGCAGAAGAAATGGCAGGCAAGAGACCAAATCCTGTTATTCCAATAGAAAAGTTGCAGGTGTCAAACATGATTAACCACAAGAGCAGTGGACATGCACTACTGAGAATTATAGAGATGTGTAAAAACAACAGAAGAAACAGCCAAAGTCTACAATAGCCGCCTCTGGGGAGAGGTAGTGGAGAGAATGGGACTGGGGGTTGGTGAGGCAGAAAAGGCTATCCTATACAATAAAAGGCTAATATGCAAATAGACCGAATGGCAGAACAACCGGTTGCTATGACGTGTGCTGACCATCAGGGGTGCACGCAGTACATGGTGGGCATCAACAGCAGGTGGCAGAGTGTGGAACACGGAAGGCGTCGGTTGCGGCAGGATGGTGGAGCAGGTGAGCAGGGGTGCCAGACAAAGGTGGGGTGCTGGTTACTATCACTGGGGTGAGCCTCTGGTAGTTACTGAAAATCCTTTGCTCCCGCATGCCGCGGTCCCACTGGGCGCTAGCACCCACTGTTGGTGCCCAGCGGCGGCAGAAGTGGGGCTGCAGGCAGACAGGGGACCGGGGGCTGCGGTGGGAGGGGCCAGGCGGGAACTTGGAGGATGGGCTGAGACCTGCCCCTGTGCCCACCACAGCCTCACCGCCCACAGTTCCTTTCAAGGTGCACAAATTCACGCACTGGGCTCCTAGTCTATATATAGAAAACCCTAAGTGACTGGTCAACTGGTAGACCGTTTGACAGGTCACTATAACGTGCACTGACCACCAGGGGGCAAACGCTCAATGCAGGAGCTGCCCCCTGGTGGTCAGTGCACTCCCACAGCGGGAGCGTTGCTCAGCTGACCGACAAGCACCAGACACAGAGCTCAGAGATCAGGCGAGTGGCGAGAGACTCTCAAGCTCCCATGGCAACACAGCAGGGCCCGGAGTAGCGCAGCACCAGGCTGAGGTCCACCAGGCCTCTAGTTTTGTTATAACCTTTAATACTATTTTAGTGTATCAGCATGTATTTTACTTGGAAAAAATTAACAGAAAGACACTGATTCAGGTAGAAAGAATATCAACAAAACAGAATATTCAGATATATATATATATTTTTTTTTAAATCTTCAGTGGTATATTTTAAGAACTAATAGAGCTATTTCAAGCCAGTGAGTAAAGATAGATTATTCAGTAAGTAAAATTATGGCAAGAAGAAATTTAAAAAATAAGCCATATTAAAAATATAAGTAGACTAAGAAAATATACAGACTGGAATCATAAAACAAAGAAAATATACAAGTATTATATTTTTTATCTCAGTTTGAAGAAGGCCAAAGTCATAAATACTTAATCTGAGAATTTGTAAGTATTTTAATAAAAAATATTTTAAACTAACAGAGTTACTATCTTTTATAAATTAAGGTAATTTAAAGCAATATAGAAAGTTAATCGGAGCACCAAGATGGCGGCATAGGTTAACGCTGGAGTTTGCTGCCTCGAACAACCACTTCAAAAAAAACAACTAAAAGACGGAATGGACATCACCCAGAACCACAGGAACGCTGGCTGAGGGAAGTCCTACAACTAGGAGGAAAGAGAAACACATACCGAGACTCAGAGGAGGCGCAGTGCTGAAGTCAAATACTAAGGTGCGGAGTGCATGCAGAGCGGGCTGGTGGCTGAGGGCGCGGTTGGCGTTTTCAATCTGGAGGGAGTTGCAGACTCTGAGCTCCAGATCCGGGCGAGTCTTTAGGGACCCAGACTCAAACGGGAGAAGCGGGACTGTCTGGCTTTGGTTGGAACTCGAAGGCAGCTTTCTCTCCAAGGTTTGCAGCGGTAAACTGCAAACTGCTCGCTCAGGCCCACCCTGTTGATCCCGTGCGACCCGCCCTGCCCAAGCCCTACACAGAGGCATTTGCCAGATAGCCTCAGGCAAAGGCTAAATTAGCACCTCCCTAGAGGACAGAAGTTCTCTCACTGCAGACACAGCTGATTCTCACAGCCAGTTGGACTGGAGGTCAAATCCCCGCCAGTATTACCTACAACAATCTAGGCTTAACTACAACAAGACTGCGCATAAAGACCACTAGGAGTTGCACCAAGAAAGCATAAAAAATGCGGAGACAAAGAAACAGGACGCAGATGTCAGAAATGGAAGATATAGAGCTCAAAACCACACTTTTAAGGTCTTTCAATAATTTTCTAAAAACTGCCGATAAATGTAGTGAGATCCTCAAGAAATCTAATGAGACCCTCGATGTTGTGATAAAGAACCAACTAGAAATTAAGCATACACGGACTGAAATAAAGAATATTATACAGACTCCCAACAGCAGACCAGAGGAGCACAAGAATCAAGTCAAAGAACTGAAATGTGAAGAAGCAAAAAACACCCAACCGGAAAAGCAAAATGAAAAAAAGAATCCGAAAATATGAAGATAGTGTAAGGAGCCTCTGGGACAGCTTCAAGCGTACCAACATCAGAATTATAGGGGTGCCAGAAGATGAGAGAGAGCAAGATATGGAAAACCTATTTGAAGAAATAATGACAGAAAACTTCCCCCACCTGGTGAAAGAAATAGACTTATAGGTCCAAGAAGCGCAGAGAACCCCAAACAAAAGGAATCCAAAGAGGACCACACCAAGACACATCATCATTAAAATGCCAAGAGCAAAAGACAAAGAGAGAATCTTAAAAGCAGCAAGAGAAAGAAACTCAGTTACCTACAAGGGAATACCCATACGACTGTCAGCTGATTTCTCAACAGAAACTTTGCAGGCCAGAAGGGAGTGGCAAGAAATATTCAAAGTGATGAATGCCAAGAACCTACAACCAAGATTACTTTATCCAGCAAAGCTATCATTCAGAATTGAAGGTCAGATAAAGAGCTTCACAAATAAGGAAAAGCTAAAGGAGTTCATCACCACCAAACCAGTATTATATGAAATGCTGAAAGGTATCCTTTAAGAAGAGGAAGAGGAAGAAAAAGGTAAAGATACAAATTATGAACAACAAATATGCATCTATCAACAAGTGAATCTAAGAATCAAGTGAATAAATAATCTGATGAACAGAATGAACTGGTGATTATAATAGAATCAGGGACATAGAAAGGGAATGGACTGACTATTCTTGGGGGGGAAAGGGGTGTGGGAGATGCTGGAAGAGACTGGACAAAAAATCGTGCACCTATGGATGAGGACAGTGGGTGGGGAGTGAGGGCGGAGGATGGGGCGGGAACTGGGAGAAGGAGAGTTATGGGGGGAGAAAAGAGGAACAAATGTAATAATCTGAACAATAAAGATTTAATTAAAAAAAAAAAGAAAGTTAATCTCTCCGGAAACATGGGCAAAATATTTCAACAGAAAATCCAAAAGCTAAAAGAATTATTAATGGCCTCTTCCCCAAATTCCTCAACCTTAGTAATAATAAAAAAAACTATGCCTTAAAACAATGAATCATTTTATTAAATGTTTCCAATGCAGAGAGAATCACGGATTATAATACACAATGAAGCTCATGACCCAATTGGAAAAAATCTTACTATTTCCCACTCGTCTCATTCCATCCAAACCTCCCTAATGTTTTAGGAAATGACGTGGTACAGATTATGACTGATTATTACTATGTACTGCTCCATAATCCACTCCTCCTTCCACTGTTCCTAGGGGCAAAGATACCCATGATTTGGTGCCTATCATTCCTATGGAAGTTTTTCTATTTTACTGGGTAACTATATATGAAGTTATTTTGTTTTCAAACTTGAGATTACACAAGTTGTAACACGCACATTTGCTCCTGTCATTTGCTTCTGTTAAGATGAGACAGCTTCATTTGTATGCAATATACCACATAGTACAGATTTACAACAAGTTATCCACTCTCTTGTTGTTAATGATCATTTGGTGGGTTCAATTTTTGGCATGATTCTACTTTCTTTTAAATTTGATTTGCACATTGAGGTTTCTAATCTACCTTGAGTACAACTGTATATGATAATGAGCAATGGGTCACACACAGTGTATTATATGGTCTATCCTTTCCCACTATTATGTATTGCTATTTTTAGACTGCCCATTTCATTAAGTTTTCAAGTAGACTGCCCAGTTGTTTAGTCTTCTCTTTTTTAAAAAAAGGCCTTATTTATTTTAAATATTTTTTATAATTAATTTTGCCAGAGGCTTGTCTATTAGTCTTTTCAAAGAACTGGTTTGCAACTTATTAATTTTAATCACTGTTTCCTTATTTCTGTTCTTTTTATTTCTTTACATTTGCTTTCTTTTTTCTATAAATCCTTGCTTTGGTTGCTTAGCTTTGCAATTTCTCCACTTTGCTCTTTCTAATATAAGCTTTGAAAACTACGTATTTTCTCCTCCATACCACTTTGGCTGCATCACCAGGGTCTGGTATGTGTTTTCCTTATTAGTTATATGTATTTTTTCCATTATTAGTTCTCTTGATTAAGTGATTTAGAATTTTTTAGATTCAAAGGTGTATTTTCCTTTACCTTAAAAACCCGTAATTTCATTTTTAAATTAAACAGAGGATGCTATCTTTTTTATAGTTTTTTTTGAAATGTGATGAGACTTACAGCTGAATATGATTTTCTTTGTATGTGCTTGAAGGCAATATCCATTCTCTGACTGCTGGGACCCATTAGAGCAAGCTGGTCTGTTTTTCAGATCTTTTATACTGGCCCACCCGGTGTGGCTCAGTGATTGGGCATTGACCTATGGACCAGGAGGTCATGGTTTGATTCCGTCAGAGCATATGCCTTGGGTTTCAGACTCGATCCCCAGTAGTGGGCATGCAGGAGGCAGCCGATACATGATGTTTCTCTCTCATCAATGTTCTGATGTGTCTATGGTCACCACCATTGAAAAATTCACTTTAAAAAAATTGAGTCTAATAATCTCTGATGGACAAGTTTGGTTTTAAGATTTTATTGCTGCCGAAACCGGTTTGGCTCAGTGGATAGAGCGTCGGCCTGCGGACTGAGGGGTCCCGGGTTCGATTCCGGTCAGGGGCATGTACCTGGGTTGCGGGCATATCCCCAGTGGGGGATGTGCAGGAGGCAGCTGATCGATGTTTCTCTCTCATCGATGTTTCTGACTCTCTATCTCTCTCTCCCTTCCTCTCTGTAAAAAATCAATAAAATATATTAAAAAAAAAAAAAAAAGATTTTATTGTTTTATATTGCTAATTGGATTAACTTCTACCATATTTTGCGTTTCCTATTTTAATTATTTTTCCTTTATGCTTGTTTTCTCCCTTTGCCCTTTCTAATGGGTCAGTATTCCCTGTTACACTATAGTTTTTATTATGTTGGCATTACACAATTTGTATTCATGTAATTGTTACCTTAAAATCTGGCGTGCCTATTTTGCTTTTCATCAATTCTGATAAATTCGTAGGTTATCTCCTCTGATCTCCCTTCCACCTTTTCCTTTCTTTTCTACTACATGTATGTCGGGCATATTCAAGTCACCTTCCTTCCCTATCTCACTTTATTTCTTCAGTTATTCACCATCACTTTCCCTCTTTGTCCAAACTTCCTAATTTTCCTTGATCTACCGTCTGATTAAGTGATTCTCTCAGCTGTGTCACATTTGCTGGTTACTGTTAATGACTGTATTTTATATTTGTGGAATTTCCTGGTCCTTTAAAAAATCTTATTCTCCAGTGTTTTGTTCCTGTACATTTTTGATTCTGCATATCACTAATTGTCTTAACATACTTAAGAGGTGCTCACTCTCTAAAGATCCTATTGTTGCAGTTCCTGAGGCTCCAGTTCTGTTCATTCTACGTGCTGACTTGTTCCTGTGAACTCTCTCCTCTGCTTCATAACTTTATATACTTTTAAATCTCACTTTCAGTGGTTTTCACATTAATTTCGAGCTTGAGGAAATCCTGTAACAAGTTGGTAGACAAACTCAAACTCCAAACACACTTGAAGTGACAAAAATTCCCAAGATAGACTTTCCATACTACCCTCACATCCAGAACCCAGCTCAAACTGGTTTCCTAGTTGCCTTCCTGGAACAGGGGATTGGTAATTTTGTTTTCCAGTTCATTTCCTCACTAAAGATTTCTAAGGACATGGGGGCATTAACCCCACCATTTGCCCAAGGCTTTATCTCCTTTTCCGTGTTGCCACCATCTTCCACCTGTCATCCAAATCCTTAAAAGCTGCCACAGAGGCTCATAATTCTTACCTAGCACCCAGCTCTAGTTTGCATCCAGGGAATTTTTTTGCTTATTTGGTCCAGCCTGACTTCTGTTTCTTGGCAATATATTAATCTGCAGCTACTAAATTAACAAAGGTTTAAAGAAAAAAACCCAATGACAGCCAAAATGCAGGAAAATGGGAGCTTCTATCCACTGGGGGTCGGAGTGCACCCAGTTACAATTCCTCTGGAATAAAATTAGAAAATATTCAAAGCCTTCAATTACATCCTTTCTGATATGGTCATTATACCCATAAGCATTCATCATAGAGGAATCATGACTGAAGCATACACTCACCTAGCACACTCTCAGAACACTGCACAGTTCTGCAGGCCATTAGTCCAAGACCAAGGTGCCATCAGGGCTCGTTTCTGGTGAGGACTCCCTTTCTGGCTTGTACACAGCTGCCTTCTCCCTGTGTTCTCGGAGAGAGAGTTCTCTGGTGTCTCTTCCTCTTTTTATAAAGACACCAATCCTATAGTACTAGTAGGGCCTTATCTTATGACCTCACTTAATCTTACTTCTTTCCCCCCGCCAAAGACCACATCTCCAAGTACTATAAAATTGGGTTTAGAGCTTCAACATATAAATTTTGGGGGCATGGAATTCAGTCCATAACACCATATCATGATTATATTTATACAAAATGTTCTGAATAGACATATCTATAGAGATAGAAAGTAGATTGGTAGGAGGCAGAGAGAGTAAGCATATGACAGTTTAAAGGGTACAAGGTTTTTTTCAGATACGATAAAAAATGTTCTAACACTGAATGTAGTAATAGCTGAACAGGTCTGTGAATATACTAAAAAACACTGAAATGTACACTTTAAATGGATAATTTTGTGGCATGTGAATTATATCTCAATAAGACTTACTTTTTAAAAAATTAAATACAATCCCAATTATAACCCCAGTAGTTTTTAGGCTAGAAATTTACAAGCTGAAAATAAAATTTAGAAAAATGCAAAGAACCTAGAATCAAAATAATCTGGGGGGGCAGGAGAGTAGAGAACAAAGCTGGAAGACTTATTACTACCTGACTTAAAGGTTTTTCATAATGCTACAGTAATTAAGAAATGACAGCAAAAAGATTTCCATGGACATGTGGGCACCGCCTACCACCACTTGCAGAAATACTTTACAAATTAGTAAATGGATAGATTTAGGATGGATAAATAGATCAATGAAACAATTCTAGAAACAGAATCACTTACATTACCAGTTATTTTAACAAAGGCACCAAAGCAACCGATTGGGGAAGAGTCTTTTCAACAAATGACACTGGAATAATAGGATAGCCACAGAGAGGAAAAATGAACCTTGAGCCCTACCTCACACCATCCACAAAATTAACTCAAGATGGATCCTAAATCTAAATGTAAAAGTGCAAACCATTAAGCTTTAGGAGGGAAACAGTGTATTTTTGTGATCTAGGCAAAGGTTTCTTATAGGTCACATAACTACAAAAGAAAAATAAAACAAAGTTTTCTCAAAATAAAAAATACCTGCTCACCCAAGGACTCCAGTAAGAAAAGGAATAACAAGCCTCAGACTGAGAGAAAATATTAGCAAGACATATCTGACAAAACTGGTATCCTAAATAAACTCCTACAACCCAATAATAAAAAGTATAGCAATCCAAAAATGGGGAAAAAACCCCAGCAAGACTAGAATACTTTACTAAAAAAAGACTTACAAATAATCAACTAGCACGTGAAAAGGGACTCGACACCATTAATCACTAGGAAAACCCAAATTAAAGATACTATCGTGCACCCACCACAGCAGCTAAAACCATAGGAATGACACAACCAGTGCTGGTGAAACTGTCACACAACTCCAAATGTCAGAGTAGCTTTGTTCATTATACCTAAAAATGGAAATAGCAAGTATCTATTATTAAAGAATGAATTAAAAACCTGCCATATTCATACAACAGAATACTACTCAGCAATAAAAAGGAAGACCTAGTGATACTTACAGTAACATGGGTAAATCTCAAGAACATCCTGAACTAAAGCAGCCTTACATGAAGGGGACATATGCTACACTCTACTTTCCATGAAGCTGCTGTGGGGAAGGCACACTGACTAGGAAGCATGCAGAAACTTCTGATACCCTATACATTCCTATTGGTATCTTAAGGCTGAGTTTCACTTATCACACCCATGGTCTTAATTCTGGCAACAATTTCCAGAGATCTCCAGTCTTGTGGCTCCAATGTGGACTGGCTGCTTTCCAGACCTACTGGACAATACTAGTCCAAAAACTAATCTGCTCTCTTTACTTAAATCGTAGGTTCTGGCATCTTTCTTAATCTTTTCTGAACAGAAATGTCATTACTTTGTTCCTGGTAATGCGCTTTTCTCTTCATTTTCTTGTCACTAGATTTAGCATGTTCAGTTATAGGAAATTATTTTATAATCTCTATACTAGAGGCCTGGTGCACAAAATTCGTGCAAGTGGGGGGGTGTCCCTCAGCCCGATGTGCACCCTCTCCAATCCGGGAGCCCTCAGGGGATGTCCTACTGACAGCTTGGGCCCGCTCCCCATGGGTCTCTGCAGGGCCTGCCTGCTCCACACCATGGTGATGGGCAAGCAGGCCCTGCTGGGTGCTGCCTGCAGGCTGCGCTTGGCTGCTCGTGGGACACTGCGATGACAGGGCCAAGCAGGCCCTGCTGGGTGCTGCCTGCAGGCTGCGCTTGGCTGTTCGCGGGTCGCCACAGCGACCGCCAAGCAGGCCCTGCTGGGTGCTGCCTGCGGGCCTCACTTGCCTGCTGGGCTCACGTTGCTGGGGTGATGCTGCCAGCATCCTGCCCCAGCTGCTATGGGCACCGCCATCTTTTGTTGCAGAGTGATGGTTAATTTGCATATTGCTCTTTTATTAGATAGGATAATATTATAAATTTTAAGTCTCCTCCATTTTTCTCTGGAATTCCTAACAGTCATATATTGGGTCTCTGGGTTACTTCTTGGTCTTCTCGTTCTTTTACTACTTTTCTTTTTAGAGTCTCAGTTACCATTTCAGATGTGAGTTTTCTTATTGTCCTGTTCCTCCTAATTTACTGCTGTATAAGGACCTTCTCACATCTGACAATAATTTTTAAAACATTTTCTTCTGTGCCCTGTATTATCGTCATTTTCCCTTTTTATTCTGTCCTTCCAGATATTTATTAATCCTTAGTGATAAGGTGCTAAAATAAAAGCCCACTGGAAATGCCACTGGCCTGAGTGGGGACGGTGGGCCACAGTTCTGTGTGACTCTTCCATCTGGGAGCTGGCCATTGACTGCCGTATCTTCCCATGTTAATAAATGGGTTTATTTTTCAGGGTCTTCAGTTTTTCCAGAACTGTTCTGTCTCCAGCATCACCCGTGGTATTTTGATATGGGACTGGAGACTCATGAACTGTGATCTTTCTACCATAAGCACTGTTGATAGTTCCTATTTATGCCAACCTCTGCCAGGCCTCCTTCTCCAAATTTCTAAAATTGGTCCTTAAATACAAGCAATAATTCTGCTTGGGATGTAAGCTCTTGCTGCCATGTGTTCTATGCTTGGGAGTAGAAGGAGATGATTCTGAATTTATCCCTCACCTCCCAGGCACTGCTCAGTCTCACACCTCGACCTCCTATCCAACCAGAGCCTGCAGATCCCGCTTCCCTGGTCTTGCAGGCCCAGCAGCTGTCTTGCTAGCATCCTCCTCTGAGTATCTTCTAAACTGAGGCTTCCTATGCCCCAGTAATCAGTATCCTGCCTCCATCAGCTTTTCAACTTCCAAAAAATTGTTGCATTCTTATCTATTTATAATGTCTGTTCTCTCATTTTTTAAAAATATATTTTTATTGATTTCAGAGGGGAAGGGAGTAGGAGAGAGAGATAGAAACATCAATGATGAGAGAAGCATTGATCGGCTGCCTCCTGCATGCCCCACAACGGGGATCAGGCCCATAACCCAGGCATGTGCCCTGACTGGAATTAAATCGTGACCTCCTGGTTCATAGGTATACACTTAACCACTGAGCCACACTGGCCAGGCTAAAAATTATTTTACTATCATTTTAGTAATATCACAGATGGGAAAGTCAAAACACAAATTTCAGCAGAAGCCCAGTAAGATGCTCCTTTTGCGTTCCATTTCTATGGCCACTATCTTAGCTCACCTTACACGTCACACTTGGATTATTCCTCCAAGAAGTTTAGAAGTTATTTTCTTCCTGCCTTTGATCTCTTTCCTATTTCAATCCCATCTGTTTCCAGATTAATCCTCCTAAAATTTGTTTACATGAAGCCCTTAATTCTCAAGTCATATTCCAAATCTATGGACCTACGACTTAAAAAAAAAAAAAGAGTACAAATTCACCTGATTTTCAAGATTCACAACAACCTGGCACCATCCTTTACCCAAGCCAGTTAAACTGCCCATGTCATCTAGTTCTTCTTACAGAGCTACTCGAGCAACCAAAGCATGTCCTGTGAAAGTGCTGCTTCCACCTTCACCTTCCTCCCTCCAGGAAAACTCTGCAAGACTTTCCTTCTCTTCTTACCTAGTCACCCTTTGAGGTCCACAAACCCTACTAGTTCATGAAACTTTCTAACCATCGCAGCATTGAAACCTTTCTCCCTCCTCTTAGCATCTCTGCAATGTCAGCTGTCACACTACCCATCAGATACTTCCTAACAATGAAACGAGACCATCAACATTCATCACAAACATTCCATCTTGCACACGTATACACCCTCAACTTGACTTAGAAGATGTCTGAGATAGCTTATAAGAATACCTGAAACATAATAAAGAATAGAAAAATATAAGCCAGAATAAGTATCTACAGAACAGGGAAGTAAAATAGGATGGAAAATTCCAATATACAAGTTAGAATCTTAAAATTTACCGACAAAACAAAAACGAAACACACACACATACACAAAACAAACAGAAAACTGACCTACCTATGAATTATTAGAAATAAACGTATTACACATTTGGAGTGCTTTCTGCCAAAAGTAATTTTGGTTTCCACATTTCTAACAGCATGTAGGTAGGAAGACCAGCCATTAAGACAATTCCTATTCTGACTAAAGTTCAAATATTATCAAAGCCATCAAGAAAAAATGAACTTTTCTATTGGCTCTAGCAGAGATGCTTGTTTCTGGACCACACAACCACAGTTACAAGTGATTAGATATAAGCTGAAAATGGCACGAGGTCAGGAGACTGTTGCTGTTCACTCACAGGGATGTTTCAGACCTAGTTCTCTATCAGAATCAATGACCACAGGGAACCATTTCTACAAAAAAAAAAAAAACCAAAAAAAACAAAACCCTATAGATATATGTTTACTTAGATACTTACAATTGGGAAGTTGTTTTTGTTAAAGATTAATATAAATTGCATATAGCACTCGTTTTTGTACCCAAGCGAGCAGCCATAGGATGCCTGCTGCTCAGACGTTAAGTAAAACATGGATGGAAAGGACATGGACCTGCACTGTGTGCCTTTTTGGATTCCTAATATTTTAAACAGGACAACTTATAAAACAAACAAAAATTACATGTTATAAAGCTCCCCAATGGATCTACTCTTCAGTTCATGCAGTTTTTTCCAGTAAACAGTTTCAACCCACAAAAGGAATAGCTGTGTCCAACTGTGGAAGACTTCACAACTGTGGATGGGAGAGTTGGAAGGGATCGACCTCAGCGAACATACCTCAATCAGACTGAGGACGTTTTTAGCAAAGGCCAGCTTAGGAGTACCCTAATTAAGTTAATTACAAGACTTCAGCCTAAGCCTTCTTCTCATGCGAAATGCTGGCCGGGAGAACCATACTTGCAGTTTTCTTGAATAGAAAGCAGACACAGAGTTGATATACAAACAGGAGAGGAATACTTCTGAGGGAGCAGTGAACTACCTTTTACAAAAGAATGGCACTGAAGAAAGAAGCACAGCCCTCCTCCCCCCCACCCGGACAGACAGACAGACAGACAGACAGGGCTGTGCCAACACACCAGCTTCCGTTCAGTTTTTCATCAACCACACTATGTGGGGGAACGTTATCAGAAAAGAAAAAAGTACATCTCAGTGAGCTGCCAGAGAAAGCACCATGACTGTTGAGTGCATTGTCTTGCAGGGAGTGATCCATGTCTAAAGGACTCTGACATGGGCGCACTCCTAACTCCTGGTGCCCTTTCTCCAAGTCAGGAAATTCTCGGCCTCTGGCATCCAGCTGCTCTGTCTGTAGGAATCGGGGCTCCTTCTGTCCCTTCACATATCATACCACCCACCATTCCAACACATGCTCAATTATGTGTTAAGTAATCATTTTTTTACTTTCTATGATGAGTATAAAAAGTAAATATGACCAATAATTAGGAGAAAAATGATCGAATCTAAAATTACTTTTAAAGCAAAAACAAAATAGATTCAGAGGAAAGATTAAATATAGAAGTTAGGAGGAAATAAGAAAACGAAAATCCACAAGGAGGTAAAAATAAATTAAAAATCTACAAGGCAATAAAATAGAGGCTTCATTCAGCAGTCAATGGGTTAGTGTTTTGTACTAGGGCAGCCAGAGTCTGGCAAACCCACATATTTGACTTTTAAAACTTGAGGTTATTTCAGAAGGTTCCTGGAAGACCTCTTTGGAAGCACACACTAGGCCCTTTTGGGATCTGCCCAGGTCCCCTGACAGGCAAGCGGGACGGTTCTGTAGGTGGCAGTTGGTGGTGAAGAGCAAGTCTGCTTCTGCTTCGGAGATAGGCCGCACACCTCGTCACCCTGGAACTGTTCAATCACTTGCCAAGGCACACCTTTGGCATGGCTGGTAGGGACAAGTCACTGTGAAAAGGGTCACATCAGATACAAAGAGGTCTCAGGCAAAGCCACACAAGCTCATCTTTCTGCAGACATTTCCCAAACATCTCCCCCTACCTCAGATGCTAGGAAAAGACAGGCCATTCCTGCTGTGGGTGTGGTCACATACCTGACTGTGACACACAGTGGCTACTGTAATGCTGCGAAAGTCTGGATGTCTCTGTGACTCTACAGCACCAGGCCTCATCTAAAGGGGAGAAGGGGAACCAATTTGCGACTTTTGGTTACTACCAAACTCAAACCACTTTCACTTTCTAAACGGCAATTCAATTAAAACAAAACTAAACAGAATAGAACCATTTTCTACTACCACTTCTTTTTTTCTTTTTTTAAAATATATTTTATTGATTTTTCACAGAGAGAAAGGGAGAGAGATAGAGTTAGAAACATCGATGAGAGAGAAACATCAATCAGCTGCCTCTTGCACATCCCCCACTGGGGATGTGCCCGCAACCCAGGTACATGCCCTTGACCGGAATCGAACCCGGGACCTCTCAGTCCTCAGGCCGACGCTCTATCCACTGAGCCAAAGCAGTTTCGGCTACTACCACTTCTTCTTTTTTTTTTTAAATATATTTTATTGATTTTTTACAGAAAGGAAGGGAGAGAGATAGAGAGTTAGAAACATCAATGAGAGAGAAACATCGATCAGCTGCCTCCTGCACATCTCCTACTGGGGATATGCCTGCAACCAACATACATGCCCTTGACCGGAATCGAACCTGGGACCCTTCAGTCCGCAGACCGACGCTCTATCCACTGAGCCAAACCGGTTTTGGCATACTACCACTTCTTAACCAACAGAATTAAGAGTTGAAATTCCAACAATGAATTTGTAATAAGATCATTTGCAAAGACTTTCACTACAAAGTGGCCAGAGCAGCAGGCCTACCATCAGCCAGTACAGTCTGTCGGCAAAATTATGAAAGAACTAAGTCCTCTCCAGGCTGTGGTTAGACAGAATTCGAAGGGTGATATCACAAAGCAAATCAGTTTGCATCTAAAAGCATATTCCAAAAGCAAAGATTGCTTGTAACTAACTGTAAGATTTATTTACAAATATTTGAAGTGCTCTGAATATATATATACCATAAAGCACACACAAAAAAAGCTGAAAGTACCATATTCATATGAATAAAAAACAAAAATTCAATTCTAGAGGCAACAATCCTATACAATAAAAGGTTAATATGCAAATTGACCAAACAGGGAACGAACGGTCACTATGACGCACAATGACCACCAGGGGGCAGACGCTCAACGCAGGAGCTGGCCCCTGGTGGTCAGCGCACTCCCATAGGGGAGTGCCACTCAGCCAGAAGCTGGGCTCACGGCTGGCGAGTGCAGCGTGGTGGCGGAAGCCTCTTCCGCCTCCACGGCAGCACTAAGGATATCCGACTGATGGCTTAGGCCAGGGGTCGGCAAACTGCGGCTCGTGAGCTACATGCGGCTCTTTGGCCCCTTGAGTGTGGCTCTTCCACAAAATACCACGTGCGGGTGCACACGTACAGTGCAATTGAAACTTCGTGGCCCATGCACAGAAGTTGGTTTTCAGCCTAGGCAAGTCTATTTTGAAGAAGTGGTGGTAGAAAAAGTGGGGGATGTCAGTCGGTTGGGCGACGGGAGACACAGTGCAGTTGGGCTGTGGGAGACGCAGCGTAGGGGAGGCGCGCACGATTCATGCACAAGTTGAGCGAGCTAGTCAGTCAGCAGTCTCATTGTGCAGTGGTTAGTGCTAGTCACGTCTGCAAATTGTGCGGGTGACAAAAGTGAAGTTTATTAAGTTAATTTTAGGGAACGTTGTGGAGTGAAAGAAGATGTAGTGTCAAGGATTGAGAAAGGTATGTTGAGATGGTTTGGACATATAGAGAGGATGAACGAAAGGAGACAGACGAAACAAGTATACAAGACGAGTGTGGATGGGAGAGTTGGAAGGGATCGAACTCAGCAAACATACCTCAATCAGACTGAGGATGTTTTTAGCAAAGGCCAGCTTAGGAGTACCCCAATTAAGTTAATAACAATGTACCTACCTATATAGTTTAAGTTTAAAAAATTTGGCTCAAAAGAAATTTCAATCGTTGTACTGTTGATATTTGGCTCTGTTGACTAATGAGTTGGCTTAGGCCCATGGGAGTGGGCCGAAGTTGTCAGACATCCCTGGAGGGCTCCCAGACTGCGAGAGGGTGCAGGCCGGGCTGAGGGATTCTGCCCCCCCCCCCCCCAAGTGTACGATTCTCGTGTGCCAGGCCTCTAGTGCAATGTAATTATGAATTCTGTAGGTTCTTAAGGATAGATACAATTTCTCAATCCTAAAAACTACTTTAATAGTACCAGCTCAATAGTGAAAGGTAGAGACAATTTTCATTTGGTTAAGGAAAACTAACAAAAACTAATCAAGTGTATTTTTAAATGTATGCTATATACGGAAAATCTAGAAAGCACAGATCATTTTTTTAAAAAATCATCATAAGCCCAATACTACGAATAGCCATGTTCAATAAGGGCAGTAATTTTTTTTTTTTTCAAAAATAGGGTGTGCCAGGGGTTCACAGTACACATACCACTTTATATCTTGCTTTCACTCTTACTGCAAGCATTATTACGTGTCAATGAATACTCAATTTATTTTTAATGGCTATTTATGGTCATTCAATACCAAATTCTTACTATTAAAGACAGAGGCTGTTTCCAACTGTTTCCTATTATTATTCTGAATAGCTTGCACATACAATTTGAATACAACTATGTTTTTGGGATAAAGTTTTAAAAAAAAATCACTGAACCAGGGTACATTTTCAAATTTCAAATTTAGAAATATAAAGACATATTGATATTTCTAAATTTCTCTACAAAAAGATACTAGCAAACTAACATTCGTACCTGACGATGGAGGTGCTCTGGCTCCCCAACTCCTGCCAACACTGGCTATAATCACTTCCTTAAAACTCTTTTCAACCTGACAGGTTAAAACTTTTAATTCTTCATTTCCTTAATAATTATGAGGTTGACCATTTCCCCATATGCCTACTGACAATTTGCACTTCGTTTTGTGAACCAGTTACAACCCTTAGCGCCTCTTTCTGAGTATAAATACATGAGAATGGCAGCTCACATTTGAAAAAAAAAATGAACTGTATCTATATGTCTAAATTTGATGTATGCCATGCTCATTAGGTGAGCAAAGTAAGATTAATATAAGACCCTGAATAAAAAGTACAAGATAAAATACCCAAGTACATTCTTCAAGCTATATGGTTATTTCCAAATGGACATGGATCACCTCTAATCTACTGTGAGAACAAAATGTTACTCTTTCTATTTTATCTGTTTTTCTGAGATTTTGTGAGTTTCTATAAAGGGAAGAGAATTCTGTAGCTGGAATCTTCCCTTTGGACCCCCAGCTCCTTTGGAAGAACCGGGGAGGGTAAAACATGTCAACTTGAGAGAGTGGCAGCGGTAGCTGCGACATGAGCATACAGCTAGCAGGTGCAGCGAGGCAGTGGGACCAGCACCTCTTGGCACGTCATTCCTGTAGAGCACCTGCTGCGGCTGCCAATGGCTCAGCAGGTCTACTCTGGGTGAAGCGAGCCCCGCTCCAGGGACGAGTTGTGTCACAGAACAGAGGTTAAATGTGAACTGTGAATATGCTGATATTATAACTTACTAGGAACACTGAACGTGATCCTTAGTGTACTGTTGGGGAAAAGATTTTTAAAAGAATCTTTATGGTTGAAAGTATTGCAGCTGTCCCCTTTTTTTCCCCCAATGACCTCTTCCTCCCACCCCTTACCCCTCCTTCACCAAACTGGGGGGAAAGATTTTGAAAAAACAGGCCAAGAAAATGGAATGAACTAATTCAGCTCACAGAACTACAGGGAGAAAAACAGAAACTTTAAAATTTATGAGAACTAATGCAGACAGAAAGAAAGAGAAAGACATCAACATGGAAGTTTAAATTGATTCCCAGGGAAGCTAAAATGATAGTTTGAGGAGTATAATGACAGCAGAAAAACAACAACAACAAAACCGATTTTGACCTGGAAGTGAGGGAAGGTAGACCTGGGCCTCACAAAAACAAAGAGAAACTTCAATCGGACAGCCTAGTGCCTAGACTAGATATGACTGGGTCTGTCAGCTATGCTATATAGGAGATAAATTAGCATAGCATTCCCTTCCTAAGTGCCTGTTCCACTAGCAGGACCCTGACCTGTCCTCTGAACCAGGCATGACATGGGAAATATAATGGTGCCCACAAACTGGTAAGAAACTTCATTTCCTATTTCAAGTTCAAAAGAAAGGAAACTGACTACTATCAAGGAGTACTGGATAGGAGAGCTCCTGTATTTTACTACAAAAAGAAAAGTCCTTATTTAACTACATATATGCATGTGGGACATCCCAGGAAACTGGAACTGCATGGAAGTGCTCAATAAGACACAGAGTGGGGAACAAGGGCTCAAGGCTAAAATTTCAGTAGAAAATGAAGCCTCTGTGAAGTGGCTGGAAACAAAGGAAACTGAACTAGATCTTTCTGACTCAGATGCTCTGAGACCTTTCCTTTCTCTGAATTCCCTTCTCTTTCCTTTGCCATTCTGAGCTGGAAAAAAACAAGAAAAACGTTTATGCTGCCTAATAGCCCAGAGTCCTATTACATCATCCTATTCAATACTCCACAGGTTCCTAAGCGCTCTAAGAATATCACTTCACATCTAGAAGTAGGTTCCTTTTTCTAGAAAACATGGCAGGCCTATCTCCAGGATAAATAAAAGTGAACAAATTAGCTTTATTTGATTGTTCTAATCTAATCTACCAGTTAGACTTATGGGAAGAAAAGGGTTCCTCCATTCTTTCTCTCAACCAGTTTTCCAATCCTCTCTTGCTTAATAAGGTTCTTTACCCTTTGAAGAGTAACCCCAGAAGAGTGAGGTACAGTCTGCTCCTTCTTCCCGGGACCAAAAGTGCCTGCTAACCTGAAACGTAACCTCACAATCCCATGTGTCAGATGTCACTATAAACCAGCCTGTAGGAAAGTATTTTAAGGAGCGATACAGTTAAGTGGGTCCATGGGAGACTGAATATACACCTGGAAGAAAATAATTTACACAGAAACAAAACTGTTATGCAAACTGAGCTGGCATAAAACTGTAGTCATAGCAACACATAATTTCAGGAAGTACTATATATCTTAAAATGACTTAAATGGAAGTGAAGATGTGCTCTAGAAAAATGTGTCAGATAACTCAAAGTTCTACTTATGACAATAACACTAATACTAAAAACGCAGGTGAAAGGAGGAGTTCAATTTTAGGATTTCAATAATCAATTAACAAATACAAGTAGACATTCTACTGTTTCATCTGTATCCTAAAACTTAATATAATAAGAGTTGATCAGCCTGGCTGACGTGGCTCAGTGGTTGAGTGTCAACCTATGAACCAGGAGGTCACAGTTCAATTCCCGGTCAGAGCACATGCCCAGGTTGCAGGCTCTATCCCTAGTGTGGGGCATGCAGGAGGCAGGAGGCAGCCGATCAGTGATTCTGTATCATCATTGATGTTTTTATCTCTCTCTCCCTCTCCCTTCCTCTCTGAAATCAATTAAAAAAATTTAAAAAAATGAGTTGATCAAAACACCCTTCTTTGGAACTTCATAAGGAAAATACAGAAAATACTTTGAAAATGCAATTCATCCAAATATAAATCCTGAGGCATATAGGAGATAAAAGGCAGTTTCTATATTTAGACTACTAAGAATTTTAGTTCTGGCATCATCATTTATCAGTAGTTGTTACAACAATTAGGTGAGTTACTTGAGGTTTTGGAGACCAGGTTTCTGACACCAAGGGTTACTACACCAACCTTCCTGGGTGATTTAAGCCTTAAATAAGATGTAGGTGGTCCCTAGCACAATGCCTGACACACAGGACTCAAACTGTGGCTATGATTTCATAAATAATATCTTAAGATTTAAAGTTAGATTCTCCACTCTTAATTAATTTATGTAACTGTTATTGTCTTAGACCAAACTGGAAGGCAAAAAAATAGCACTCAATTTAAGAGTATTATTCCTAAAATATTTAAAATTGTAATTATTATAAAAACTACAAATTATAATTACTTGTAGAATAAAAGAATTCAGTAATTGCTACAAGCAGACAAAGTCTACTTTCTTAGAGAGAATCCTAAAAGCAAAACATCCTATTGGATAAAAGACCAATCTGATTTAGTAAAAAATTACACATTAAGAAATTCCCCAGAGATAATAAAAATTCCTTGATCTCCACATTAATGCTCCCCTGTTTTTTTTACAAGCCAGAAATCCAACCAAGTGCCTTGTCTAATCTCTGGAATCACATCTTCAGCTCTACTACAAAAAAACACACACAAAAAACTGTCATACCCAGAAGGCCACAATCCTCTTGAGTGGAATAATATCCTTTCATTTGCAAAGATTCTATCCTGCTTAAAAGTGTTCCCAGTATTATATGATCTAGCAATCCCACTCCTACGTATGTACCCAAGAGAAATGAAAACACAGGTGCACACAAAAACTCACACAATATTCATAACAGCCGCATTGTTCCTGACAGCCCAGAGTGGACACGACCAGACATCCCTCACTGATTAATGGAAAACATGCGTCATGTTCACACAAGTTAGCCACTAGAACAAATGAAGCACCAACCCTGCTACAAAAAGGATGAGCCTGGAAATGTTATTATCTTAAGTGAACGAAGCCAGTTATGAAAAGCCACATCCTGTGTGATTCCATTTACATGAAGCGTCCAGAACAGGCAAATTCTTAGAGACAGAAAGTAGATCAGGGGTTGCCAGAGGCTGGGGGAGGAGAGAATGGAGATGACTACTAATGGGTACAGAGTTTCTTTTAGGGGTGATAAAAATGTTAAAAATTAGAAAATGGTTATGGTAGCACAACTGTGACTATACTAAACACCGCTGCATTGTATACTTTTTAAAAAGGATGAATTTTATAGTATGTAAATGATATTCAATAAAGCTGTTATTTTTAAAAAAATATTCTACAGAAGTGTATACATATACACATTATGAGTATGTGTACACACCTATAATAAAATTTAAATTTAGAAAGGAACATACAGTTTTGTATCTACTTAAATTAATGTAAAAGTTTTAAAGATTTTAAAATAGTAGCATAGTTGTGGGTATACTGGAAAATCATCTAACCAAGTTTGACAATCATTGATACACATTAATGACAAACTTAAATATCCATTAAACTAGAAACTTTAAACTCCTAGAACCAGCAAATCAGTAGCAATCTGCTCTCTATTAAGTTAGCTTATATTTCAATTTCTTATACTTAAATGGCATCAAGAAACTACAAGTTAAATAGTCTATCACTGAATATATAATGGAGATGGGAGCTACATCTTTTGCCCTCCACCCCACATAACCTCCATAGCACACGGCACAGTCCCTTGCACACACACATCATGCACTACGAAATGAATGAAATACTTTTTAAAAATACCATGTTTGTAAAAACAGAGCATAAAGTAGAACTTTTGCTCTGTGTAGTAACCCTTTAGATGGGTCAGCAAACTTTTCCCATACAGGGCCAGAGAGTAAATGCTGTCAGCTTTGTGGACCAGACCATTTCTGATGCAACTATCCAACTCTGCTCCATCTACCCCATGAAGGCAGCCACAGGTAACATGGAAACCAACCCCCAACCCCCACAACCAGTGCTGTCCAACAAAACTTTCTGCCATGAGGGAAGTAGTCTACTATCTATCTACAGAGCACTTGAAATACAGCTACTGCACCTGGCCAGTGTGGCTCCATGGTTGAGCATCAACCCATGAACCAAGACGTCACTGGTTTCTTTTCTGGACAAGGCAAATGCCCAGGTTGTAGGCTTGATTCCCCATGGGGGGTTGTGCAGGAGGTAGTAGATCAATGTTTCTCTCTCATCTCTCTCTCACCAATGCTTCTATTTCTCTATCCCTCTCCCTTCCTCTCTCTAAAATCAATAAAAACATATTTTAAAAAATGCCCCTACTGCAACATAAAAACTAAATTTTAAAAAATGTATTTTTTATTGATTTTTTACAGAGAGGAAGGGAGAGGGATAGCGAGTTAGAAACATGATCAGCTGCCTCCTACACACCTCCTTCTGGGGATGTGCCCACAACCAAGATACATGCCCTTGACCGGAATCAAACCTGGGACCTTTCAGTCCACAGGCCAACGTTCTATGCACTGAGCCAAACCAGTAAGGGCAAAACTGAATTTTTAATTACATAATTTAAATGACTTGAAATACAGCCACGTGTAGCTTACAGCCACTGTACTGAACAGCACAGCTTTAGACTACCAACCAGCCAATTTCACCTCTGTTCAAAAAACTTAAGAGTAACTTAATTTTTAAAGCTAAAATGAACTCATGGATGAACTGAAAGAGAAAGCATGTCAAATTTCTAATAATTCTCAGATCATATTAGTAAACAGGCTTCTAAGCAAATAGCTTTCAATGCAGGCGGCAGGATACGTGTAGAGCTCCATGTATCTGGATTTTGCCATACTCTGTCTGGTGTACACCTGCTGGATTCCGGCTCTGAGGTCATCCCAGATCTGGTCAAGGCCAATCTGCTTCAGTCCATGGGGATTCTGACTCCTGTTCGATGACATTGTGAGTAATATTCTGAAGTTGTCCAGTGCAGCAATCCTTATTCAAAGTACAGCTAATCCTCCATTAGATGAAAATATACAGTATCATTCCAAATTTATTCACAGAGCTCAGAAAGGATGTCCTTTAACTGTAGAGAATGAAATCTCATCGCAGGCAAACCTGAAGAAGAAATAAAGGGAATTAATTAATTTTTTTTCAATACCCCAGGGAGGTACTGAAATACTCACACACTGACAGAAATAGTCTGTAGGCATTTGCAGGCACCACGCTAATCCAGAGATTATTTATCTTTGTATGTGGAAACACTCCTATTATATATGTGCATAGAAATATGCTTATTTTTACCAACATTTGCATCATGGGGGTGCCAGAAGAAGAGAGGAAGCAAGAAATTGAAAACCTATTTGAAAAAATAATGACGGAAAAGTTCCCCTACTTGGTGAAAGAAACAGACTTTTTATTAAGTCCAGGAAGCACAGAGTCCCAAACAATATGAAACCAAAGAGGCCCACACCAAGACACATCATAATTAAAATAAGGATTAAAGACAAAGAGAGACTCTTAAAAGCAGCAAGAGAAAAGTAAGGGAGTGCCCAAAGGATTGTCAGCTGATTTCTCAAAAGAAACGTTGTAGGCCAGAAGGGAGTGGCAAGAAATATTCAAAGTGATGAATAGCAAGGACCTACAACCAAGATTACTCTACCCAGAAAAGGTATCATTTAGAATTGAAGGTCAGATAAAGAGCTTCACAGACAAGCAAAAGCTAAAAGAGTCCACCACCACCAAACCAATCCTATATAATATATGCTAAGTGACTGACCGTTCGACCATTCGATCAGTCGCTATGATGCACACTGACCACTAGGGGGCAGACACTTCAACCAGTAGGTTAGCTTGCTGCTGGGGTCCAGCCAATCGGGACTGGACGAGACAGGCCCAACACACCCTGGAGCCCTCCCACGGTCCCTCCCCGGCCCCAATCATGCACTGGTGGGTGCCTCGGCCTGGCCTGTGCCCTCTCGCAATCCGGAACCCCTTGGGGGATGTTGGAGAGCCAGTTTTAGCCCAATTTCCCGCAGGCCATGCCGAGGGACCCCACTGGTGCACGAATCCATGCACTGGGCCTCTAGTAATACATTAAATGTTGAAGGGTATTCTTTAGGAGAGGAAGGAGAAGGTGGAGGGAGAAGAAAAAAGACCAAAAAAAAACTATGAACAATAAAATGGCAATAAATACATATCTATCAACAATTGAATCTAAAAACCAAAATAAATGAACAAGGAATCTAATTAACAAAATAAACTGATTAATAAAATATAACCAGAGGCATGGATACATGAAACAGATTGATGAATCTCAGAGGGAAGGGGGAGGGGAGAATAACCATAGAACTTATGTGCATATATGCATTACCAATGGACATAGACAATAAGGTGGTGAAGGCCTAGGGTGGGCCAGGACCTGGGCAGAGTGGGGAAATGGGGAGGAAGGGGGAAGAGGGGACATCTGTAATATTCCCAACAATAAACATTTAAAAAAGAAAAGAAATATGCCCACAGAAAAAGCTGAGTAAAACTTGCAGAGACAACTAGCATGTTGCCTTTTTTTTGTTTTCTAAAAGTACCAAACTTCAACTATATTTCTTGACCTGTATAACAACCAGGAAGAGAAACTCAAAGGAAAAAACAAAGGAAACTTCCAAAAAAGAGAAACACAAATAGCTTATAAATAGGAAAAATAATCCACTTTCACAAATTAGAAGACAATTTGGCAAGGCTGAGCAAAATTTAAAATTTACTCTGAATTCAGAGACCTGGGTTTGAAGCTTAGCCCCACACCTGCTAGGTATGTGGTCTTGGGCAACTTACTTAACTTCTCACTTCTCCAAGCCCCCATTCCCTAGTCTGCAAAGTGGGGCAAAATCATTTTCCTAAATAGTTGTGAAGTTTAAGTTAATGTACATAAAATATTTAACAAACGGTAATTGCTATTATCTCTAAGTGTCCAAAGCTACTGCAAAATACACTTTATAATGCTCCAGGATGTTGGATCCATAGGTAAAGGGACTTTGCTATGCAATATTGTATTAAGACGGTACTTCTCAATATGGCACATTATAGACATACTTTAAGGATCATCTATGTATATCACATCACAATATGGAGGTTTTTAAACCACTACTCCTCATGTTAATTAACACTGAATTATTGTAATGGCGCCAGAAAAATGGTATCTGGTACAATAAGAACAGGTTGTCAAACTGCCAGGGCAAGTTTGAGTTAGCCCAGAACGTAACTTGGTGCATCCCGCATCCTCAGTGGCATTATAGCTCTTCATAAACTTGGGCATAGCAGGTCATGTTTATAGAATAAGTCCAAACTACTGAAACCTAAATCATCTCTACTATTTGTCATCTAAGCTAATGACTTAACATTTTATGAAGGCACAATACTATTCCTGATCCTGAATGTATTTTATGTCATATCCTATCTAATAAAAAGAGAAACATGGTAATTGGCGTACGACCGCTACCCTTCCCATTAGCTAATCACGGCGATATGCAAATTAACTGCCAACTAAGATGGCAGTTAACTGCCAACAAAGATGGCGGCTAATTTGCATACTGCAGGCAGGCTGGGACAGCGCCATCCTGCCTGCCCCTCTGCCATCCAGGCCTGCTATCCATGACCTGGATGGTGGGCAACCCAACCCAGGGCTGGCGGGGCATGACCGCAGCTGTTCCCTACTGGCCAAGACCCCAACCGGCTCTCCCGCCGGCAGACCGGGGCTGGTGGGGCGGTCGCCCCCGACCCGCTTTGGCTGGCAGACCCGGGCTATTGGGGCGGACGCCCCCAACCCGCATTCCCGCTGGCAGACGGGGGCTTGCGGGGCAGCTGCGGCATCCGCCTGTAGTCACTCTCCCAACCTGCTCTCCCGGCAGTCCGGGGAGCTAGGGGTCCTTTGCCCAGACCTAAAGCCTTGGTCAAAGATGTTAGGCCTGGGCAGGGGTGGAGCCTGCAATCCGGGGAGCTGGGGGTCCCCTGCACAGACCTAATGCCTTGGCCAGAGGCATTAGGCATGGGCAGGGGCAGAGCCTGCAATCGCAGGGAGCTGGGGGTCCCCTGCCCAGGCCTAATGCCTTGGCCAGAGGCATTAGGTCTAGGCCGGGGCAGAGGAGGAGATCCCAGGGAGCTGGGGGTCTCCTGCCCAGGACTAATGCCTCCACCAGAGCCCTTAGGTCTGGGCAGGGGTGGTGCCAGAGATCGCGGGTAGCAGGTGCAGAGCCAGGGATGGTGGGAGCTGGGGGTCCCCTGCCCAGGCCTGACACCTCTGCCGGAGGCCTCAGGCCTGGGCAAAGGGCCGATCCGAGGATTGGAGGGTGATGAGGGTCAACTCCTCTGGCCGAGGCATCAGGCCTGGGCGGGGGGCAGAGCCAGCAATCGGAGGGGGCTGGGGGTCCCCTGCCCAGGCCTGAATCCTGGGCCAGAGGCATCAGGCCTGGGCGGGGGGCGGAGCCAGCTATGGGAGGGAGATGGGGGTCCCCTGCCCAGGCCTTATACCTCTGGCGGAGGCATCAGGCCTGGGCAAGGGGCCAATCTGGCAATCAGAAGGTGATGGGGGTCAACGCCTCTGGCCAAGGGGTCAGGCCTGGGCAAGGGTGGAGCCCGTGATTGGGGGAGATGGGGTTCCACTGCCCAGGCCTGAAGCCTGGGCCAGAGGCATCAAGCCTGGGGCGGGGGTGGGTGGGGTGCCAAGCCGCAGATTGGTGTGAACTACAGAGGAAGCACCTTTTCTGACCGCTCATTGGTTAAGCTCCCTGTATGACACTGGTAATATTCTTAGTAACTTGGGTAATAAGAATCCAAAACGGTGATCTAGGGTTTTTCACCACACTCCTGGTGAAAAAAACGAAGATCCGCTGCTGGAGGGCTAAGAAATGTCATATCCTGCCCTAGCCACTTTGGCTCAGTGGATAATGCCTTAGCCTGCCGATGGCAGGGTCTGGGTTCAATTCTGACCAAGGGCATGTACCTAGGTTGCAGGCTCCTCCCTGGCCAGGGCCCAGGTCAGGGCTCATGCAGGTGGCAACCAATCAAATTGTTCCTCTCATTTTGATGTTTCTCTCTGTCTTTCCCTTTCTCTTTCACATTCTCTAAAAATCAATGGAAACATATCCTCAGGTGAGGATAAAAAAATAATAAAGAAATTATTATTATATGAAAGACACATCTTGAAAATGCCTAAAAAAAGTTGTCATTTTTTCATGGTGACGGGACTGGAGTCCGTGTTGATGAAAAAACCTTGCTGGCTGCGGTGACTGGCAGTAGCTGCAGCAGCGGGGTGATGGGGCTGGTGCCTTCCCCTGATCAGCCCAGTCACCTCCCACAAAGGGAGGCCAGACTGCGGCTTAGGCCCGCTCCCCAAGGGGAGCTGGGAGCGGGCCTAAGCCGTCAATAGGACATCCCCTGAGGGCTCCCAGTATGTGAGAGGGGGCAGGCTGGGCTGAGGGACACCTCCCCCCCTCCGCCCCCCAGTGCACGAATTTCGTGCACCGGGCCCCTAGTCCTATATAATAAAACCCTATTACGCAAATAGACCGAACGGGGGAACGACTGGTCATTATGATGCACACTGACCACCAGGGGGCAGATGCTGAACACAGGAGCTGCCCCTGAGGCAGTGCTAAGCACCAAAGTGCATGAATGTCGTGCACCGGGCCTCTAGTAGTCACATAGATATGTTTGAATGTGGGACAGAAAAATGCCCAACAAGAATTCCCTCAAGTTTGAAGAAAACTAACAATTCAGCAAATGTTTCCTAAATATAATCTCAATCTGAGTTTCCTTTCATCTATCTTGAGAAGATCATACCAACACCCCATCTGATAGTCATTGGGGTGTTCTGGATGGGTGCTACTACCACCTGATAGCATCACCTGTTTAAACCTACACTCTCTTCTCTGGCACTTATTTAATTGTCCCCTAAGTGGAAATTACCACTTAAATTCTCCAGTCCAGATTTCTCTGAACTCCAGACCTGTCTATATCCAACTGCCTCAGTAACATCTGCTGATGTCTCAAGTCCAACAGGTGTACAGTTGAACTCAGGCTCTAGCCCCAGACTCCATTCTCCACAATGTTGCATCTCATTAAGTGGTAACTCCATGTATCCACAAATCAGAAACCTATCACTTCCCCATGTATTCCTCACACAGCAGCTGAATCTAAGACTGCAGATCTGATGAGATTGCTATCCTGAGAGCAATGAGGGCAGGAGGGGGCAAAGTAGTTGGAAGCAGAGAAATCCTTTCTGCAGCACCATCAGATCTTTTCTATCTCTTCACTTACCTCTTACCAAACTCCCCTTCATCCCCTCGGTAAAGCACAGACTCCTCCCTTTCTTGGGCACTATGGTCTCCTCCCCACTCCGAGGATCTTTGCATTTGCTGCTGTTTCTGCCTGGAAAGTTCTCCCTCTTCATCAAGCTGTTTTCCAGCTACACTTCCAGCCAGGTCAGATTCACTAGGGAGCTCCCAGACAGGTCAGGTTTGCCCATTTCACAGGACTTTCCCTTCTTAACTATTATTCAAGGTCATGATTCCATGCATCAGTCTCACTTCACTGGTGAGAAGGATCGCAGGCACAGATGCCGTCTCTCCCGGTCACCACAGTAACTTGAGAACCTAGGTCAGAGCCCAGTTCTAAGCTCAATCAATGGTTTGCATAAATAAATGAAAGAATGTTTTGTTTTTACAGTTGTAAAACCATTTATTTCAAAAGAACTTACAGGTCAACTATTAAATTATTAAGAAGAATTAATAAGGTCCCCGATACAATATAAATACACAAAAATCAACTGTATTTTCTATAACTCACAACAGTTAGAATATATAATTAACAATAAATGTCATCTACTGTAATAACAATATAAAGTGCTCGGAGACAGCTATCAAAAGTATTATATAGGAGAGACATACCATGCTCATGAACAGGGACTAATTAATGTAAAGAGGTCAATTCTCCAAAAATTGATTTAACGCATTTACAATTAACATGTATTGTTCTTTGTTAGCTTTGAGAAACTGTGCAAACTAAGTCTAAAATGCACATGTAAGAACAAAGGCTTAAGAAAATCTAAGACATAATAAGGAAAAAGAAAATAAAGACTTGCCTTGCCAGATTTCAAGGCTATCAAAATGACTATAGTAATTAAGACAGTGTAGTGCTGTCAGTGGCATTGTTAAATTTGCCAGCGGAATAGAGAGCAGAAATAGACTCATACAAAATAGAAGGCCTGACATGTTGTAGTGGGGAAGAAAGGAGTTTCAATCTTTTCAGTCTAGTGATGGTGAACCTTTTGAGCTCAGCGTGTCAGCATTTTGAAAAACCCTAACTTATCTCTGGTGCCGTGTCACATAGAAATTTTTTGATATTTGCAACCATAGTAAAACAAAGATGTATATTTTTAATATTTATTTTATATATTTAAATGCCATTTAACAAAGAAAAATCAACCAAAAAAATGAGTTCGCATGACACGCGTGTCATAGGTTCGGCATCACTGGGCTAAGATAACAGGTTTACTCATACAGAAAAAAAAAAAAGAATCAACACAATATAAAGCAGATTAAATCCTGAAATATTAAAAGACCAAAATCTATGGCAAATAGACTCTAAAATGACCCCCACTGTTACACCTAATATTCGTGATCTCAAGTAAGGACCTGTGACTTGCTTCTAACCAAAGCTAAGTGTCACTTCCAATTGAGCTACATTGTTAGTAGTTTCTCTACTGATTTGCTCCCATCCTCGCTTTCATGAAGTGAACTGCCATATGGAGAAGTCCATGTGGTCATGACTGAGGGTGTTCTTCAGCCAAAAGAACAAAAGCTTTTAGTCCAAAAAACCACAAGGAACTGAATCTTGCCAATAACCACAGAGCTGGGAAGCAGATGCTTTTCTAGGTGAGTGTCAGATGAGATCCTAGTGCTAGCCAGCAACCTGATGGCAGCCTTGTGAAAGACTGTGCACAGGACCCATGGATTCATACCCACAGGAACTCTGAGATAATCAATGTGTGTTGTTTTAAGCCATTAAGTTTGTGGTAATTTTGTTATACAGCAATAGACATCCAATAAAAGTATTAAAAGACTTAGAGGAAAATAGAGGAGGATAGTTTTAGTGCCAAGACTGGAAAAGATTCTTTAATAAGACAGAAAACTATTTATACATATAAATATATAACCCTAATATGCAAATAGAATGGCAAAACTGAATAGCCAAACAACCAGTTGCTATGACGTGTGCTGAACACCAAAGGGCATGCGTGGAACATGGCGGGCATCGGCAGCAGAGCATGGAACATGGCGGGCGTAGGCTGTGGCGGGATGGTGGAGCAGGTGAGTGGGGGCACCAGACCAAGGTGGGGCACCGGTCGCTATCATAGGGCAAGCCTCTGGTGGTTACTGAAAATTCCTTGCTCCCGTTCGCCGAGGTCCTGCCCAGCACTTGCACCTGCTGCTGGCGCTCGGCGCCATCAGTGGGTGCGAGCGGCAGGGCCAGTGGGAGGTGGAGAAGCCACCACTCGAACTGCTGCTGGCACCGGCCCCAATTGCTCTGCGCTGTCAGTGCGTGGGAGTGGTGGTGGTGGGAGCAAGGCTACTGGCAGGAGGGACCAGGTGGGGGCACAGAGGATGGGCCGAGACCTGTCCCTGTGCCCACCACAGCCTTGCGGCCCACAGTTCCTTTCAAGGTGCATGAATTCATACACTGGGCCCCTAGTAAATAATAAAAGAAAACACTGACATATTTGCTTACATTCAAATTAAGAATACCTGAGTAGCAAAACAGATTACACAAATGGTAGGACAAAGATCATGAAAATAGAAAGAATATGTTTTTAAAGGATTTGGAAATAATGAAATACCAGTGCCCCCGAGTATCTGAACTTGCCCCAAGTCCCCCTTTAGAATCTCTACAGAATTCTATCTTGTTTCTTCTAAACTTTTTCCTTCACATACTAAATTTTAGACTATAAATTTATTTCTTGGTTTCAATTATTAATATTTTATGTAATCCTAGTCATCACAAATGTATACATATTTTAACACAGTGTTTAAGCAGACTTATGAGAGTTACAGAAATTTAGTGACCAATATTATTTACTTGGCAAATATTTAGTAGGGAACTCTAAGTACCAGGCACTGTGGTGGGCTCTGGTCATGTAGAATCCTATATAATAAAAGCCTAATATGCTAAGTGTCCAGTCATCCGTTCAACCAATCAAAGGGTAATATGCTAATGATATGCTAAGGCAGCAGTTCTCAACCTGTGGGTCGCAACCCCTTTGGAGGTCAAATGACCCTTTCACAGGGGTCGCCTAAGACCATCGGAAAACACCCATATAATTACATATTGTTTTTGTGATTAATCACTATGCTTTAATTATGTTCAATTTGTAACAATGAAAATACATTCTGCGTATCAGACATTTACAGTATGATTCATAACAGTAGCAAAATTACAGTTATGAAGTAGCAACAAAAATAATTTTATGGTTGGGGGTCACCACAACATGAGGAACTGTATTAAAGGGTCGCGCCATTAGGAAGGTTGAGAACCACTGTGCTAAGGCCTCCCAACCACTTGCTATGATGTGCACTACCAGGGGGCAGTTTACCAGTTGACCAGATGGTATGACGTGCACTGACCACCAGGGGGCAGACGCTCCGACTGGTATTAGCTTGCTGCTGGGGTCCGACCAATCAGGACTGAGTGAGACAAGCTGGACGTGCCCTGGAGCCCTCCCACGGTCTCTCCCCGGCCCCGATTATGTACCGGTGGGGGTCCCTCTTGCAATCTGGGACCCCTCGGGGGATGTCAAAGAGCTGGTTTCGGCCCGATCCCGCAGGCCAGGTCAAGGTACCCCACTGGTGCATGAATTTGTGCACCGGGCCTCTAGTAGTTTAATATTTAAGAAAGTTAATTTTTTAAAAGCCTGATTTTATTTATTTATTTATATATATATATATATATATATATATATATACATATATATATATATGTATATATATACGTATATATATATATATATAGTACTTTATTTTATTTACTTATTTGTGTACTTTTTTAACAGCTTTATTGAGATATTATTCCTATACCATCCATTCATCCATTCACAATACAGAGGTGGGCAAAAGTAGATTTACAATTTTAAGTACATGAAACAGAATTTATTGTTGTATTATTAGGTATTAATTATTGCCTTATTTCCATATGAACAACTGTAAACTTACATTGCCCTCTATGTATATAATTAGTGGTTTTTAGTATATTCGTAGAGTTATGTAACGATTACTACAATCAATTTTAGAATATTTTCTTCTTTTTTTACGTGTGTTTTTTTAAATTTTTCCCCTTTATTGAATAAGATATTACAAATGTTTTCTTATCCCCCCAATGTCCCCTCATCCCCCCAATTTGTGCACCGGGCCTCTAGTAGTTTAATATTTAAGAAAGCTAATTTTTTAAAAGCCTGATATTTTTAAAAAACTAAGAATGCTACAAATATCTGATTATAAACTGATTGGAGTAATAAAATATAACATAGGTATGCCCCCAAAAGACTAGCTTATCAGTCAATGTTGAATTTTCAGAAATACACCACTTTACAAGCTATAAATCCTTCATCTCATAACTGGGACACCACAAAACTGTCAAGAATCTTATGCAGACTTCATGAACAGTCAAAGAAGTTCGTTCGAATGTTTTTTTAGGTAAGGGGTAAAAATATTTTCCTAAGAAATCACATTTCATAACCAAAAGACTTAGGAGAGCCAAAAAGCCAATAGATGTTAAAAACAAAAACTAAACAAAATATATACCTAGGAAATTAGGCAGTATATAGACCCTGGCATTCTATGGTGCACGTACTGTGGTCACAGGCACCCAATAAGGAACACTGAAATTTTCTGACACAATATCTGCATTATTTGATACTTGGATGCACAGGAAATTGAGGCACAAAATGCAACTAACCAAGTACAGGAACCAGGGGCAGAGCCAGCGGTACCTTCATACACCAGCCACTGGCCATGAAGCCTGAATAAATTACCTCACATGCATGCCCGCACACGCACACACAATTACACTTCACCTTCACCTCTCCCTAAGAAAGTAAGATAATGGACCGGCATGCAAAAGTCAAAGTAAGCAGGTCTAATGGAGAAGAGAAGTTGTATGTTTAAGAACTTGTCTCCAAGAAAAGTCTTGTTTCAAAGGGTCATGAAAGCCAACATAATCATATTAAACAGCCTTCAAACAATTCAAACCATGCGCTAATCAAACAGCCTGTTTCTCAAGATTTTAACAGTATAAACTCCCTTCATTGAGTAGAAGCATGAACTACTGAGAATTCTGAAAAACATATCCTCTCTGATATCAGTAATTCAGTTTCATTAGCAATGAAAGGACTGTTTTAAAAGAGCATTGTTAATCTTGTACTAAACACTAATTGGACATAATCTAAACAGAACATAAAGGGAGTTTGGAAAATGCTAGCTCTAGTGAAAAATATTTTATTTTGTTTGCTAGAAGACTTCAGAGGACTTAATCAGTGAACATATTTTATAAATTTCTGTCAGAAAACCAGTATAAAGCATCTTCCTCTTAAATTGACTTGGCTGTAGAGTATTTTTTCCTAAACATATCGCAGGACTGGTGTTTTAAGAAAACCCTGTTTCCAAAAAAAACATATTAAGAGAAAAAGGAAAGATACATCTGTACTGATCCCTACTGATTCCTAACTCTTGGGATCAACCACACACTGTTCTGCAACTTTTGTCACTTTATAATGAAATACTCCTAACTTCACTTAATGAAATACACCTTACTGTTTTAGTGAGCTATGTAATATCCTATTGCTCATCAAAGAGCTAAAGAGCTTCTGGCTATTTACGTTTTAACAGCTGGAAGTCACACTGCAACAAGCAGCCACAGAAGCATTTCTTTCTTGCTGACTTGAATGGAATGAGGAACACTTACATAAAGCTAAGATAGAAAGGACTATGGGACCATCTCCTAGGACAGAACACACTAGAGAAGGGACAGATTGGTAGCAGGTGGTCTACCTCTGCACATGTGATTCTGTGGTGTGTGTAACCATACTAGGCAGCTGGGCTGTGCGAGTTCATCTCTGACAGGCACTATTTGAATCTGGAGCCAGAGTGAATCAAGAGAAATTAGAGAAAGATGGGCCCAAAACGAGTCCCAAGGAACACTTAGAAACTGACTTAAGGGGAACCATAAAGTTTATATTTGCAAAGTTAAAGCCCAAAACAATGAGAGCCTTCCCTGCACCTATCCTGGAGACTTGGGGAAGAAAAGGCCATGGTTGGCTGGACCTAACAATGGTCACTGCCATTATTTCTTGTATGATCTTAGGTAAATTGCTTAATTCCTCTGGGAGTCAGGATTACATAAGGCAGCATAGGGTTTCATAAATGCTAGGTATTATTTTCATTATCATGATGATTTCTGAAATGTAGCTTTTGGCTTTCGTTTCATGTTAAGTCACTGGCGACCTCAGCAAGGACAGTGGTTTTAAGGGCAGAAATGAAACTGGAACTGGCTAGAAGGGACCAAAATGCTTAAAGACTATCTTTAGGAACCTTGGCCATGAAGGAGTGAAGAAAGTTAGAGGGGGATCTCTGTCTCCAGAAAGAGTGAGGGATAAAAGAGAAGTGGCTGTGGTTAGAAGTGTGATTGGTGACTCTGGAAGTGGTGCAGGCTGGGTCAGGTCTAGGGACAGAATGGAGTTCAAGGAGCAAGAGGTCAAGGCCCTGGGAGGACTGTACACGCTGAGGCCAAGTCCACTCAGATAATGGGTGTTGGAAGTGGAGATGAAGGCTCTGAACTGGGTGTCAGAGTGTCCACTTAATTTCTGAAATATGGTGGCGAGCAAATGACAGGGAGGGAATGAGCAGAGCCTCCAATGAGCCTGTCCATGGCTGCAAACATCACACAGGCCCACCTTCAACATGGAGGCTAGTAGAGGAGAACCAAGATGGCGGCATAGGTAAACACCAGAGTTTGCTGCCTCGAACAACCACTTCAAAAATACAACTAAAAGATGGAACAGACATCATCCAGAACCACAGGAAGGCTGGCTGAGTGGAAATTCTACAACTAGAAGGAAAGAGAAAAGTATACCAAGACTCAGAGGAGGTGCAGTGCGGAAGTAAAATACTAAGGTACAGAGGCGCACACAGAGCGGGCTGGCGGCTGAGGGCGCAGTTGTCGTTTTCAATTGGGAGAGAGTCTCAGGCTCTGAGCTCCAGTTCCAGGTGAGTCTCTGGGGACCCAGACTCATACGGGAGAAGCGGGACTGTCTGGGATCGGTCGGAACTCGAGGGAAGCTTTCTCTCGGAGGGGCTTGCAGCAATTGCCGAGACACTGAGAAGCGGAGCCTCTGAGAGTAGCCATAACTGCTAGCCCCACCCTGTTGGTCCCGTGGGACCCACCCGCCCAAGCCCTGGAGGGAGGCTTTTGCTGGATAGCCTAAGGCAGAGGCTAGATTAGCACCTCCCTAGAGATCCAGGAGCCAGTGTACCCAGAGGTCAGAGTGGGACCATCCAGTTTGCAGCTCCGTGGAAACATAAAGGACACACTCACAGGGCAGACTCAGTGAGCACCAAAGCCCCATTGAAGCAAGTCTTGCCCCAGAGGGGTGTCTCCAGCACAGAAGTTCTCCCACTGCAGACACAGCTGATTCTCACAGCCAATTGGCCTGGAGGTCAATTCCTCCCAGTGATACCTACAACAATCAAGGCTTAACTACAACAAGACTGTGCACAAAGACCACAAGGGGGTGCACCAAGAGTGTCCTCCTCAGGTAGTTGGGGAGGCTAAACGACTGGGCCCTAGAGGACACTTAGCATAGAAAACCACTTTATCAATACAGGGAAGCATAAAAAATGCGGAGACAAAGAAACAGGACCCAAATGACAGAAATGGAGGAAAACAAACTACTGGATAGAGAGTTCAAAACCACACTTTTAAGGTTTTTCAAGAATTTTCTAGAAACTTCCGATAATGAGACCTACAAGAAATCTAATGAGACCCTCGAGGTTGTGATAAAGGACCAACTAGAAATTAAGCATACACTGACTGAAATAAAGAATATTATACAGAATCCCAACAGCAGACTAGAGGAGCGCAAGAATCAAGTCAACGATTTGAAATACGAAGAAGCAAAAAACACCCAACTGGAAAAGCAAAATGAAAAAAAGAATCCAAAAATACGAAGATAGTGTAAGGAGCCTCTGGGACAGCTTCAAGTGTACCAACATCCGAATTATAGGGTGCCAGAAGAGAGAGAGCAAGATATTGAAAACCTATTTGAAGAAATAATGACAGAAAACTTCCCTCACCTGGTGAAAGAAATAGACTTACAAGTCCAGGAAGCCCAGAGAACCCCAAACAAAAGGAATCCAAAGAGGACCACACCAAGACACATCATCATTAAAATGCCAAGAGCAAAAGACAAAGAGAGAATCTTAAAAGCAGCAAGAGAAAGAAACTCAGTTACCTACAAGGGAATACCCATACGACTGTCAGCTGATTTCTCAACAGAAACTTTGCAGGCCAGAAGGGAGTGGCAAGAAATATTCAAAGTGATGAATGCCAAGAACCTACAACCAAGATTACTTTATCCAGCAAAGCTATCATTCAGAATTGAAGGTCAGATAAAGAGCTTCACAGATAAGGAAAAGCTAAAGGAGTTCATCACCACCAAACCAGTATTACATGAAATGCTGAAAGGTATCCTTTAAGAAGAGGAAGAAGAAGAAAAAGGTAAAGATACAAATTATGAACAACAATAACACATCTATCAACAAATGAATCTGAAAATCAAGTGAATAATCTGATGAACAGAATGAACTGGTGATTATAATAGAATCAGGGGCATAGAAAGGGAGTGAACTGGCTATTCTTGGGGGGCAAAGGTGTGAGGGGGATGCGGGAAGAGACTGGATAAAAATCGTGCACCTATGGATGAGGACAGTGGGTTGGGAGTGAGGGAGGAGGGTGGGGTGGGAACTGGGTGGAGGGGAGTTATGGGGGGAAAAAGAGGAACAACTGTAATAATCTGAACAATAAAGATTTAATTAATAAAACAAAACAAAAAACATGAAGGCTAGTGGGATGTGGAAGAATATAAAGAGCCACACCTTGGCTTTAAGGAGTCTTTGAGGAAGAGGCTGTAGGTTGAAAGAACAGGACTTGAGAAAGCTTCCTAAAGAACTAAGGTAGGGAAAGGAGGGGTGGGGTAGGGGTTTTGATCAGAGGATGACAAGCAACTACAGGGTGCTGGTTCAGAAAATAGAGATTACCATGGGACAAAACAAGGGGATTTAAGCCTCTAGTGCCAGGAGGAGGATGGCCTTGGCTTTACAAGACTGGGCCAGGGATCCGTGGATAGGACTACGGGGCCAGGCATTTCTCACCACATGCCTAACCAAGTAAACTTTGTGCATCCTCCTCATGTATTATTCCCCCGACACAAAACAGACAGAAATATAAATTCCTAAGGCTTTAATGAACGTAACTACATTTCTACTGCAGGGGAGGAACACATAAATTTTAAAGTAATAAGAGAATTGTACCCCCCCAATTTCACTTTAAATACTCAAAAAATTCACATACCACTTTTGCCTATTAATGATATTTACTTCCATTTCTATAAATTAAGAACAAACACACCGAGCAAATGCTGTTGCAGAAGCCAATGCTGAGGAGTGTTAAGACCATTCAAATCAGAATTGTAACAGGAATGCAAGAAACAGGGTTTCTCAAAAAACACTATAGCTGCTTGAGTTAGGTTGATTGCTTAAAAAAAATGTAAAAAAGCTGAAAGAAAAAAGATAAAAATATTACAATATCGTCTAAAAATAAAGTCTATATTCAAGTTAATGAAAATACAGTTAAACTTCACTGTTAAAAAAATAAAACACCCTGGCCAGTGTGGCTCAGTTGGTTGGAGCGTTGTCCTGTGCACCAGAAGGTGGTGGGTTCAATTCTCAATCAGGACACATACCTAGGTTTCGAGTTAGATCCTGGTCAGGGAGCATGAGGGAGGCAGCCGATAGATGTTTCTCGCCCTCCCTCCGTCCCTCCCCACCCCCATAACCAATTTTTAAAAATTATGAAATAAACACATAAAACAAAACTAGATTTAGCCTTTCTAGTTTAGTGACATTTTAAATCTGGTTAAACTAGAAATGATCCTGGGTATCTCTCAATAAAGCCATTGTTTTCTGAGACTAGGTTAGAAGTATGAACACCACCAGCAAAACAAACGATTTAGACCAGGGGTGGGCAAACTTTTTGACTCGAGGGCCACAATGGGTTCTTAAACTGGACCGGAGGGCCGGAACAAAAGCATGGATGGAGTGTTTGTGTGAACTAATATAAATTCAAAGTAAACATCCTATATAATAAAAGGCTAATATGCAAATCGACCAAACGGCAGAACAACCGGTTGCTATGGCACACACTGACCACCAGGGGGAAGACGCTCAATGCAGGAGCTGCCCCCTGGTGGTCGGTGCACTCCCACAGGGGGAGCACTGCTCAGCCAGAAGCGTGGCTCACGGCTGGTGAGCGCAGCGGAGGTGGCGGGAGCCTCTCCTGCCTCTGCAGCAGCATTAAGGATGTTCCACTGACGGCTCCTGCACTGCAGAAGGGCGCAGGCTGGGCTGAGGGACCTCGCCTTCTCGAGTGCACGAATGTCGTGCACTGGGCGTCTAGTCATTACATAAAAGGGTACAGTCTTCTTTTTTTTTAGTTTTACTCATTTCAAGCAGGCTGTAGTTTGCCCACGGCTGATTTAGACCCATACCCTTTGCATATGTATACCAGGAAATATGCAGATACATGAATTTGTGGCACTGTTTTATGAGAACGACAACAAAAATCCCAAACCTGGAAACAACCCCACATTCCACTGACAGAATTGTCCAATAAAAATTGTGGGAGAGTCACAATGGACCACACACACAGTGCTTCAACCTCAGATCTATATTTCAACATGAATTGTAGAAAGAGTTCTTAGTGAAAAATGTGACAGAAGAATCAGAGTATGATACCACTCTTATACGTAAGATTTAAAAGAAAAAAACAGTTCTTCTATGAGGGGAAAGAAGGCTAGCAATCCCCTAGATAAAGAAGGGAAGACACTGTAAATGACCATATAATAGATTTGGTTAAGGCACGGCCACCATGGTTTTCCTGTGCTTATGCTCAGAAAATTCAAAACCCAAAACACCATATTTATTAGATATATACACTCTTGCGGGTGAAATGATGTGATGGCTGGGATCTCTCACCTGGGTCACTAGCAAGTCTCTTCACTGGTCTGTCACCAGTCTCACCTCCTCCAACCCATCCCCCACATTCTGCCCAGGTTAATTTCTAAAACACAAACTATTCATTCTATTAAATGAACAGACTCCATGACCACCTTATATACTCTCCCACACCCATGCCCACCCCTAAGTAGTGTCCATCAAATAGAACTGCTTGCTCCATGTCAGTTTACCAACTCTGTAAGGAAAGGGTGTAATATTTACTAGAGGTTAGAATGCTAAACTCTGTGCCAATAGGGGCTTTAATACTTTGTCTGACTGAACACTTACTGGTACAATAACCTTATTATCTGTATGGTACTATCTACTTCTTACAAATGAGGAAACTCTGGCTCAGAGATATTAAATAATTTGCCCAAAGACACTCTACTAATACGTGGTAGGGATTCAGACCCAGACCCAGTATTTGGGTTCTAAAGCTGTGTTCTTTCCATCAACCACTCCCCACCGCAAGCTGTTTCCACAGAAGGTGATGGTGTGCTACCTTACTGTAAAAGGTGCTAGCTACCAAGACTTCCTCTTGAATTTGCAATTACAACAAAGACATTCGAAAGATTCAGGACATGACTATTTAATGACAAGTCCAAATGACTGCAAATCAACAGGACAACGAAGAGCCAGCAAATTCATGAACTGGAAGTTTATTTATACTTACATTCCCAAACTATGTAAAACTTTCTACTTCATTTGAATATTCATTAATTAGTATTTGAATGATACTTATTTTTAAATTTCATTTAAAATATTTTTATTGATTTCAAAGAAGGGAGAGGGAGAGAGACAGAAACATCAATGATGAGAAAGGATTGGCTGCCTCCTGTACACCCCCCCAGTGGGGATTGAGCATGTGCCCTGACTAGGAATCAAACTGTGACCTCCTGTTTCACAGGTCAACATTCAACCACTGAGCCACACCAGTTGGACAAATTTCATTCTTTTAATCAAGAAGGAATCTAAACTTAAAAACCCTGTATATGGAGCCCACTTGGTTGTGCTTCAATAATGAGGGTTCATTCTATTACACATCTACCAGGCTACCTCTGATAAGCCTATAGGACTTCATTATGAAAATTCAAGGCTTGCAGAACTTCTACTTACTTGTAACATTTAAATATATCATTCCATCCCTATACAAAAGAGATTCATTATAATTAAGTTCACGCAATTACAGGTGGCAAGTATAAAAAATTCCAATTAATATCTTAACAGATGGCTTTCCAGAGATAAGAGCTGAGTTTGTCTCTACTTAAAATCATTCAAAATCTTTAAATCCATGTCTATAAAGAGGAGCAACAGAAACATGTGCTCAAATTGGAAATGGGTTCTGCTATTTCTCAAACAACCAAGCCAGATTCCAAAGACCTGAATGTATCAGAATTATTCAATTTGCTTTGTTTATATCTTTTCTCAAAGTTAATAATTAAACATTTGGGGTATTAAAAGACCACCTTCAGTTAACATAAATTTATCGCATGACCCATCAATTCCATTACAACATGTCTACCTTTCCAAACAAAACATATGTCCACCCAAATATGTGCATAGCACCATATTTATAATAGCCCAAAGTGGAACCCAAATGTCCACTAGTGGGTGAATAGATTAGCAAAATGTCACAGTCCTACAAAAGAATACTATCTGGCCCTGGCTGGTTTGGTTCAGTGGATAGAGCGCCAGCCTGCGGATTGAAGGGTCCCAGGTTCGATTCCGGTCAGGGGCACATGCCCGAGTTGTGGGCTTGAGGGTGGGGGGTGTGCAAGAGGCAGCCGATCAATGATTCTCTCTCATCATTGATGTTCCTATCTCTCCCTCTCTCTTTCCCTCTGAAATCAATAAAAATAATTTTTTTAAAAAAAGAATACTATTTGACAATGAAAAATGAAGTAATGCCCTGGCTGGTGTGGCTCGGTTGGTTGCAGGTTCAATTCTCAGTCTGGGCACATACCCAGGTTGTGGGTTCGATCCCTGGTCGGGGCACGTAGAAGGCAACCAATCAATGTTCTCTCTAACATGGATATCTATCTCTCTCCCCCGCCCCTTCCCCTCTCTAAGAATCAGTAAGCATGGCCTCGGGTGAGAATTAAAAAAAAGAAAGAAAAATTAAGTAATGACACATGCTACAGCATGGATGACCCTCCAAAACATTACACTAGTGATAGCCAGATGCAAAGACCACATAGTGCATGATTCCATTTATCATATGAAGTCCACAGAGCAGGCAAACTACAGAGACAGGAAGTAGATTAGTGCTTGGCTGGAATGGAAATGGAGAGTGACTACAAACAGGCACAAGGATCTTCTGTGATTGATGGAAATGTTCTGGAACTGAACTTTGATGGCTGCAGAACTCTAACTTTACTAAAAATCACTAAATTATACATTTAATAAAACTAGCTAATTTTATTGTATGTGAATTATACACCAATAAAGCTGTTAAGAAAAAAAACCCAGCTTTAAAGCATGCTAGCTATAAACATTTATGGGTCAAATTCAGGTCATTCACAGAAAGACATGTATCTCTACAAAATAACTAGGTTCTGCATACTGAGGGGGCCTTAGCACGAAAGGCTGTTGTATCAAGTATTCTGCTGGACAGAAACTTTCAGAGCTGCTATTTAAGATGTTACTGATAGAGGGGGGCTCATTCTCTACTGCAACATATATAAGCAAGTGACAATGTAATTTAGAAGATTTAGCTGAAGCTACTAGAGCTGTCAGGTGGCATATAGGATTTACTGCCATATTAAAGGTACAGACAAAAACTGCAATACAAGCTCAGAGGGTCTGAGAGAAATCATTCCAGGCCACAAAGATCAAGAAAGCTTTAGGAACATTTGTCTGAGAGCTCTGTGGAATTGGGATGACTGGGACCTGAGAGCAATGAAATTAACCGGGAGGTTATTAGGGTTGAGATACAGGCTCAACTTAAATGCCCAACAATGGGAAAGGAAGGCCAGATGCTTAAAACCAAACCCAGTAGGAATTATGGTGACTGAATGGGATATGAGTGGCATGGGTAAGGAACAGATTAAGGATGACAAGGGCTCTCTCTCAAACTTATACTTTCAAACCTCCAGAAATTTATCTCTGGGTTCCAGAATTTCAGACAGTACATTAAAAATTCAAAACAACTTAACGATTGCTGGTGGGAATGCTCAATGACACAGCAGTAACTGGGTTGTATCTAAGGACATTACAGATGCATTTACCCTTTCACCGAGCAATCTCACTTCCAGAAGTCTCTCCCCCAAAAATAAACTGGCCCAAAACCACATGTAATAAACTCAAGTTGAATCACTGCAAAGACTGGAAGTCAACCCAAAACCCATCAAGAGGGATAGAAGGACTAAATTATGTGTATCCACAAAATGAAGCATTGTGCAGTTAAAAAAAGATGACCTCTTCTTACTGATAATAATACAGTGATTTCTTAGTGGAAACATTAACTGAAAAAAGCAAGGTTCTGTGTGTGTGTGTGTGTGTGTGTGTGTGTATGCGCGTGCACTGCTGGTGCTGAAGTGGGTAAACCCTAACACATAGGTATAGCTACATGTTTTGCTTTTTAAAAAGAACAAAATGGGAGGATAAACTATAAATTAAAAACGGTTACATACCTAAGGGGAGGAAGAAATAGGGTTAGATAAGCTGGGTTCAAGTGAGACTCCAGTGGGGGCCCAGGGACAGAATTCAGGGAATTGTGAATATAGATGGGGAAAAATTCCATCTTGTTTTTCACTAACCTCTCACTGAAAGAACAATCCCTCCAATCATGAATGAAGGTAACAGAGCACAGGAGTCTTAGCAGCACCTGACTTTGCCACCACGAAATCACAGATATCTGCACTACTCCATGACGGCTATTACCAGTATCATTTACGCTCAGCAATATGTCGAAAGTACAGACAGTATAAAACCCACTCTAGATCTTAAGTAGGTAATATGTTAAATGCGTTAACTTGTGCCAAAACCGGTTTGGCTCAGTGGATGGAACGTCGGCCAGCGGACTGAAGGGTCCCGGGTTCGATTCCGGTCAAGGGCATGTACCTGGGTTGCGGGCATATCCCCGGTGGGGGATGTGCAGGAGGCAGCTGATCGATGTTTCTCTCTCATAGATGTTTCTAGCTCTCTATCTCTCTCCCTTCCTCTCTGTAAAAAATCAATAAAATATATATTAAAAAAAATGCGTTAACTTGTAATTCTCAGAGGTGGACATGTTTGCTCTACTTTATTTGACATCTTTTATGGTTATAAAAAAAACAAATATTACACTATAAAAGTATTTGTGAGCCCTGGTTGGTTTTGCTCAATGGACAGAGCATCTGCCTGGGGACTGAGGGGTTTCTGGGTTCGATTCCAGTCAAGGGCACATGCCCAGACTGCAGGCTTGATCCCAGTGAAGGGCATACCGGAGGCAGCTGTTCATTGATGTTTCCCTCTCTCTCTCTCTCCCTCTCTGAAATCAATAAAAATCAATTAAAAAAAAAAGTATTTGTGAGCCATATTTAGTCAATAGTATCTCAATTAACTGTACCCTCTGCTTTAGGTAACACCTGGCAATACTGTAATAGTAAATAATACCAGCTCACAAGTAAAATTTCATGGGCAGTTCTAGGTTAAATGATGATCATCCAGACATTCCTAAATCTGTCCATATAAAACCTTTATATCACTAAATTGAACAATCTTTAAAAATTCTCAGGCTAGCAAAACCCCACGGGGAAAGGGCGTTAAAAGAGAACCCCAAAGAGAAAGGTGATATTTTAAAGAGAATTTCTCTTAAGTTATGTGAAGAAGCCTAAATCTAGAGGGAAGATGAAGAGCTTAAATTAATTAATTGCTATTAATGAAACTAAAGACTTTATGTAAATTTCACCAACGCTTTTCTAGGATCTCACATAGTTATTTCTCCTTAGTCTCTTGCAGTCTTTTTATTTTTTCCCATCACCTTTTATCCCCCTACTAGAGGCCCGGTGCATGAAATTCATGCATGGTGTGGTCCCTAGGCCTGGCCAGCGATCTAAGTGCAAGTGTCTGGAGTGGAAGGGCAGGTCCCAGCTGACCTCTGGGCCCTGTTCCCCTGCGTGTGCCCCCCTCCACCTGAGTCATCAGGCCCCTGCCTGGCTTCCTTGGTGCCTGGGAGCCAGGTGGCGGGCCTGCTCCCCACTGGCCTACGGGGTGATCGGGTGCCACCCGCTCACCTGCTCCACCATCCCGCTCTCGTCGGGGCCCATTGGGGCTTAATATCCAAAATATATAAAGAATTTATACAACTCAACACCAAAATAAAACACAATCCAATTAAAACCGGGCAAATGACCTGAATAGCAGTTCTCCAAAGAGGACGTACAGATGGCCAATAGACATATAAAGAGCTTAATTTTAGATAGGGTAAATGTGAAGTGATTAAAACAAAACACCAAAATGAAAATGTCCAAGCAGGCAATTTAGAACTCTAGCCCAAAGAAAAATCACACCTCAAGTAATGCATAAAAAGGTAAAAAATTGTTGGCAGCAATGCAAATAAAATTCTCAAAGTATAAATAAAGAATTTAATAGAGATGAGGACTGAAGTTTACATTTAAGGGACACAAGAAAATGAGTTCCCACCTCCCATCAAAGAGAGAGAAAGAGAGAGAGAGAGAGAGAGAGAGAGAGAGACACTAGAGACAGAGACAAAGGTAGGAGCACCAGGAGGCCAGAAAACAGAAGCCAGAGGAGAGTAGTTTTATGAACATTCCAGTCCCTAACAGTGTCCAAGTTCTGCAATAAATCGTAAATGAAAGAGAAGGTTTATTATGAAAAAGTCACTGCCAGGAGATAGTGGCCTTGGAGAATGTGTCTCCAACAGAGTGGATGCCAGGTTGTACCCCTGTAGAAACGACCCACTCAAACAGTGTGAGAAGATGCTCCATTGGTCACTGATGGAAACCAACAGGAAACTGGCGTCTGTGTCACAGGAGGATTCCAGACTGGCTAGGAAAATATGGTGACTTATCATCCCCATTTGCCATTTTACAATGAAAGTATGAGTGAGACTTAAGTTTCCTTTTAAGTTCTAAAACTGGTAGATTACAATCATAATTATTATAAGCTTATAATGGAAGCATGACAACTATCATGCTTCAACTTCCAAAATAAACCTTATTCAAGAATAATATGCCACCGATAATTATTTACAGTAACAATCTCATATGAAACTTTTGTGCATCCAGAAGAGCTTTGAAATTAGTACTTACACTAAATAAATTAATATAGCTGCCTTCCACTGGAGATCAATCTTTGTCCTTCTAATTATATAATACAGAAACATGCTATTCTAACTCATTCCCCTAAACAGATGCATATTTATAGTTATGAGAAATTTCAGATGTCATTAAGCATAGAATTTTGTTCTATGAACATCTTAGTATTAGGAAACTGTTTTCATTATCTTAGATTTGGTACTTGAACAATTAATAGAAAAGGGTCATTTTAAAATCCTAAAATCCACATACAAGCACTCAAAGCCTTAAATATTGTTTAATTCGTAACTGACTCTTTAAAATAAATACCGTGTGCGTGTGTATCTGTGTGTGTGTATGTATATACTAGTATATATTATTTCAAAGAGGAAGGGAAAGGAGAGACAGAAACATCAATGATGAGAATCATTGATCTGCTGCCTCCTGCACGCCCTACACAGGGGACTGAGCCAGCAACCCGGGCATGTGACCTGATTGGGAATGGAACCGTGACCTCCTGGTTCATAGGTTGAAGCTCAATCACTGAGCCATGCCAGCTGGGACATAAGTGATTTTTAATTTAGTCAGCATATAAATTCTTTGTTTTAATTACCATGTGACTTTCAAGTAGGGTATCAAGCATCACTAATATACATTGCTTTAAAAACTCAAAAACTTGCAGATGACCATAGGCACTTAGTATTTAACAGGTGCTATAGATAGTTTATCCACATAAACTACTTTTAACTGCTAAGGACCAAATTTCAAGTCTTAGTTTCAGCACAATTTTATGAACACGTTTTTCAACGATCTAGCTTGCACATATTTTATTACAAAGCATTTTCATTCATGTTAAAACAAGGAAAAGTGATAGATTTGATCCTGATTATCTACACTATGAATGTTTTTCAAATTGAGAACTGCAATCCATGTGGACCATAACAGTAACTCAGTAAATGGCAATGGAACATTTCAAACAGTGAAACAGAAAGAATAGAGCTCACAGAACATAAAGTAAGTGTTCTTCAGTGCATCTTTGATTTCAGTTATGTTTGTGTGTGTTTGGGGTCATTCTAAGGGCCCAAAGAAACACATTCACAAATATAAAAAACAAGTGGGTGTTTTTTTCCCCTCCAGAGATGCTAGTGATGCAGGTACATCCTAAGGCCACTGAGGGTGGAAATCTAGGCCTTCAGCTGGGGAGGCACAACCACATGTTACATGCAGGCGGCAAGTTCTGCTTCTGCTGGCGAGGTACAGCCAGGAGGGCTGCTCACAAAGGCAGCATTATCCTGCTACAAATGCTGGAACTCTTAAATGAAATGAGCTTCAACTCACAGGTCCCAAAATTCATTTCCAACTTGCCCGCGTGCGTGGTGAAGTCTGTACATACCAGTAGATGGTGAGTGCTGAGCCTCGAAATAATATCTGCTAAGATTTGGAAAGCTACCACATCTCTAGGGAACAAGGTTATTCACACAATCCAGGTTTTCAAGCCTTTTCACTCCACTAACACAAATAAATTAACCCTAAGTTCAAAAACTCCAATCAGCAATTTTCCCTACCTAATTGACCTTTCAAAGACACTTCCCATTTCACTACCAATTGGTTTAAAAAGGATATTGTCCTCCTCCCACTATGCTCCTTTTCTGATTTGGAGCATTTATGTTTTGATTTGATTTGAATACAATTTACCAGTACTCTCCCTATTGAAGGTACCTAGGGTAATCAAGTGGTGCCCTCTTTTAGGTGGATGGACAACAGTCCTGACTACTCAGGGTCACAACGAGCTTGCTGCCTGCTACCTTCTACTGCCCTTGTGGGTCCACCTGCCAGAGATCTGCACCCATTCTGTGCTCATGTTCAGTGCTGCACTTGATAAAAAGCATCTTGTTGCAAATATCCTTAGCAACTACTATAATAACACAAAGTACTTGCAAACTTAGTATTTTCAGACATTGTACACATTGGGGAAAAGGTATTGGAGGTATAGAATAAACAAGTGTGTGTTTAAACCTGGGCTCAGATCAGTAAGAATCATTAAATTCAGTCTCTCAATCATGTAAATAAACCTTCTGCACTCATGAAAGTATGCCATTTGATAACCTTCAAGAGGTTTTCTGGAAGCAGGGGGGGGGGGGGGCTTTTAAAAAAAATATCGATACAAAGGCGAAAACATGATAAAACCTGCAGCATCAGTTTCACCTTAGAAGATGATTCTACCACAGATTCCAACTTCTAGCATTTTCTCGAGGTTTTCCATTGAACAGCTTCTAGTCAAGACACATTAACTGTGTATCTTCTCAGGCAAGGCTTTCACGCTTATGCTTCAAATCGCTTATTTTGAAAAAACTATCAAACTATGTTCCCAGTTGAAAATGTAGCTAATATTTTTTTTTAAATACGTTTTTACTGAGTTTTAGAGAGAGGAAGGGAGAGGGATAGAGAGATAGAAACATCGATGAGAAAGAAACATGAATGAGAAACATCATCTATAGGCTGCCTCCTGCATATCCCCCACTGGGGACCGAGCCCGAAACCCAGGAATGTATCCTGACCGAGAACTGAAACAGTGACCTCTTGGTTCATGGGTCCACACTCAACCACTGAGTCAAACCGGCGGGCATGTAGTTAATATTTTTTAAGAGAACATCAGGATCACAAAATCCAGATTTTCCCTATAGTTTTTATCAATAACGCATATATTAAAAAGGGACACTACAGAGGACTTGGGCTTCCAAACACAATTCAAATTTCAAAAATAAAACTTACATATCAAAACTTTGCATTTAAAGCAACTTCTGCGAAGTATAAATGCAATGAACTATACAAAGCAGCACATTATAGGACTCACTATTTTCAGATTACATACTGAGTAGGCACTCAGATTCAGTCTACACCAGACTGTGAATAAAACAAACTAATGCTCTGCATTTTGAAAAAAAGTTATTTTTAATGTAAACACTGAAGTTCTTGATTGACTGCTGTCAAAAGGAATCATCAGAGTGTGTTTTAAAAATCCCATTTCAGCCCAGCCCTCGTGGCTCAGTGGTTGAGCATCCATCTATGAACCAGGATGGTTCAATTCCTGATCAGGGCATATGCCAGGGTTTCAGGCTCGATCCCCAGTGTGGAGCATGCAGGAAGCAGCCAATCAGTGATTCTCTCTCATAACTGATGTTTCTGTATCTCTCTCTCCCCTCCCCGCTTCCTCTCTGAAATCAATTTTTTAAAAAAATCACATCTCACTACAGCTACTAAGGGAGCCTACTGTCCTAGTTACACACAGATAGACACATTTTCACCTATCCACTACCATATAAAGCAATGTGGATGCTCATCTTAATGCCACATCCACAGTTTCTAAAGAAACATTAGTGTAACATATGGTTTGTTGGTTATAATCTGCAACTTCTTTAATCAGACATTTAATCAGCCTATCAAACAAAAATTTCTGTAAGCCCAGCCAATGTGGCTCAATGGTTGAGCATCAACCTGTGAAACCAGGAGGTAATGGTTCAAATCCCAGCCAGGGTATATGCCTGGGTTGTGGCCTCCATCCCCAGTGTGGGGCCTGCAGGAGGCAGGTAACCAATGATTTTTTCTCATCATTGATGTTTCCCTCTCCCTCTCCCTTCTCCTCTGATAGCAATAAAAATATGTATATTTTTTAAATCTACATTTGTCACTTATTATAGGTAAGTAAAATCTCAAAGTTAACAAAATTTCCCCAAATTCATTTGCTTTACTGAAATTTCCTTCAAATATTGCCAGATTGAAGATCCGGGACAGGCCAAACAGCCAGGACCAACACAGAGCTGTAAGTGAGCCATGCAGCAGGCCAGGGCTGTGCACACAGCTGGACTTGAGTACTTTCTGAGCCTAAGGGGATGAAGTAGGTTATATGGTAAAGGACCAACAAGGACTGGGAGCAGAGCTCCCTCTACCAAATTGTGGTGACTCAAACACCCACTGGGGGCAGACTTCATAGTCACAGAAGCCACGACAAATCATGAATACAGGTAAAATGAGGATGTGAGGGCCGCATGAAGCTGGGGGCTCAGCTGGAAGTCAAGGAGCCAAAATAAAATGGAAAAACCCCACAACAAAATAAGCTAGAGCAGAATCAAGTCAAAGAGATAGCTCCTGAATGTCCATTAGCAGAAGAAAAGACAGAATTGAAGAGCACAGTATTCACCGTAGAAGCTAATGTAAGAGATCATTCAAGAAAAATAAGGGTAAGTGGGCCCAGAAGTCTGGAAAATGCTGCAGGTTATATCCCTTCCTTAAGAAGCCAAAATGCTTTAGAAAATAGACCTGGTTCCGTTTCCCAAACAAATGTGCCCTCACATGTCATGTGAAGTGTCCACATTCTCGAAACCACTGAGCTAGAATATAGAAGAAAGAAGGTATGGGACAGAATCTAGAGAACCTTTAAGAGAAGGAAAGTCTGAATTTCAACAGACTGAAAGGCTTTTCAAATGCAGTACACTTACATATGACACCACCAAGAAAGTGAGAATAACTCTAGCTTTGATTCTGTTGTTGCTGCTCATGAGTCCTGGATTAATGATGATCCATGTGCTTTAAATTTGTTTTAGATCCTTCTGGTAATAGCATTTACGATTCAGATTTATACAAGGAATAAAGTGAAGCAGTTATTTTCTAGACAACTAGACCTATAACTGTACTCATTAGGATCCCACACTCCCAAAGAACACTAGTGTTTCAAAATGCTAATCAGAATCCCACCAAAGACCAGGAAAATGAACACAGCAATTTACTACATACATCTCTACTTCAAGTCACATAATTGTTAACATTCTAATTCCAAAATCAGAGCTCAACAAAACAAAACCCATTCTTTAATACAGGAGTAGGGTTTTCTTCCCTCAAAAGCTATTTATTAAATTGGGGATTACCTTATATCCATACAGGTACACACCCTATACATACATAGTGTAAAATATAGGAATATATATATATATATATATGTGTGTGTGTGTGTGTGTGTGTGTGTGTGTATACATATATATAGACATATTAAAGACTCCTCAACCTAGCATTTCCTAAACTTACTTATTCACAGCTCTCCTGTCCCACTCCTATGCCTTCCACATCAAGGAACATAGGGCAAATAACACTCTACACAGGTAAGTAAAAATACTGAAAAAGCAGTGGCACATGGAGTGCTACAGCTGAGCTCCTTGAGCAGTGAAGGGACTCAGAAGAGGCCTCCCTGGGATGTGCCACTTTGGCATGTGGACTACTTTGAGCTGGAGGCAATGGAAACTCTGCCAGCTCATGAGAAACTTCTATTTCTCCCTTAAACAATTTAAGTTTGAGGCCTTGCCCATAATAAGAGTTATCACCAGAAATAACTTTTTATGACCTATCTATACGGCAGGGCAAACCTCCATGTAATTACTGAACATCTATCTGCTCTTACCATCCTGTTAATGACCCTCCTCCCCTCTGAAGCTCCAGGTGCCTCCATCATCCTTTGCTCAGAATGCCATATACAACTCATGCTAACTTTCTGCCTCTGAACCTCTTCATGCACTGGAGTCTACAACTCTCTCATGCATGTGGGGTTCTCATATATAGGTATGTAATTAAATTTGGTTATTTTCTCTTTTTAATCTGTCTCATGTCAGTGTAATTAGGGTGGAGGTAGAATTTCTTTCTTCCCCACATTATAAAAATAACAATAACCAAAACAAACAATTCATAACGTCCAATGCTTCACAGGCAGTTATGCCCCCACTAAACCCAACCCAACCCAACCCCACCAGGGCAGTTACCACACATTTACAAAGGTCCCAGCTAACTCCTGGAAAAACTGCTCAGCAGGCTTGGTGTCTTCTGTATCCCTAAGCCTTCCCTTTTATCAAACAGAAGACCCTCTGATTTGCGGAGTCTCCATCTAATGAATAACTAGGAAAAACATCTCTGTGCCAGTGTCCACAGTGAGGCATTTGCAAGAACCAAGCTGAGTGGAGCAACTCCAAAGTCACTGTCTTGCGTCAGCCTGGCATGTGGTACATACTAAGCACTGAATACATGGTGGTATCACATGTAGGATGAACCTGTAAGTAAATCGTGTACAGATTTTAAATATGTAAGCCTGAAGTCAGAAGAAACCACTCAGACTTTTTCTTCTCCACCCTTCCTCAAACTAAGCATTTCCTAGTTCCCCAACATGAGCTTAGGGCTCAAGGAGGGAAAGAGCCAGAACTGGAACTCTACTCCTGGAGTTCCACTTAGAACCGACACATATGTGGGCTGTGGCTGGTTTGTCACCCCCATCCATAGCAGGCCTCCATCCTACAGGGAGGGGAGCTGAGGTCTCTGGCTTTGCTCCCAGGCACACTTAACTATTTTTGTTAGCAAATACTTAACCAATTCCTATATAGTAAAGGCATCCCCCGCGCCCCCCTCCCAGCATTTGGTGACACATTTCTGTGCACCCATTTTCTCATAAGTCCAATAGTATCCCTAATATGTATCATTTAGAAGACATTGCTTAAATCAACGATAAATCAATTTTCCAAGCTATAGCACAAACTGCACCAAAAGTATTTAATTTTTAAAGTAAATGTATTTCTTAAGCATAATGACAATAGGTTTAAACATTCAATTTTAGAAAAAACCAAGATGGCGGCATAGGTTAATGCCGGAGTTTGCTGCCTCGAACAACCACTTCAAAAATACAACTAAAAGACGGAACGGACATCACCCAGAACCACAGGAAGGCTGGCTGAGTGGAAGTTCTACAACTCGGAGGAAAGAGAATAGCATACCAAGACTCAGAGGAGGCGCAGTGCTGAAGTCAAATACTAAGGTGCGGAGGTGTGTGCGGAGCGGGCTGGTGGCTGAGGGCACGGTTGTCTGTTTCAATCGGGAGGGAGTCTCAGACTCTGAGCTCCAGATCCGGGCAAGTCTCTAGGGACCCAGACTCAAACAGGAAAAGCGGGACTGTCTGGCTTCGGTCGGAACTCGAAGGCAGCTTTCTCTCCGAGGTTTGCAGCGGTTGCTGGGGCTCTGAGAGGCAGAGCCTCTGGGAACGGGACTGAGAGCAGCCATAACTGCTCGCTCCACCCACCCTGTAGATCCCCTGGGACCTGCCCCGCCCAAGCCCTGCACAGAGGCATTGCCGGATAGCCTCAGGCAAAGGCTAGATTAGCACCGCCCTAGAGATCCAGCACAGAAGTTCTCCCACTGCAGACACAGCTGATTCTCATAGCCAGTTGGCCTGGAGGTCAAATCCCCGCCAGTATTACCTACAACAACCAAGGCTTAACTACAACAAGACTGCGCACAAAGACCACAAGAGGGTGCACCAAGAAAGCATAAAAAATGTGGAGACAAAGAAACATGACAGAAATGGAGGATATAGAGCTCAAAACTACACTTTTAAGGTCTTTCAATAAGTTTCTAGAAACTGCTGATAAACTTAATGAGATCTACAAGAAATCTAATGAGACCCTCGATGTTGTGATAAAGAACCAACTAGAAATTAAGCATACACTGACTGAAATAAAGAATATTATACAGACACCCAACAGCAGGCCAGAGGAGCGCAAGAATCAAGTCAAAGATTTGAAATGCGAAGAAGCAAAAAACACCCAACCGGAAAAGCAAAATGAAAAAAGAATCCGAAAATACGAAGATAGTGTAAGGAGCCTCTGGGACAGCTTCAAGCGTACCAACATCCAAATTATAGGGGTGCCAGAAGATGAGAGAGAGCAAGATATTGAAAACCTATTTGAAGAAATGACAGAAAACTTCCCCCATCTGGTGAAAGAAATAGACTTACAGGTCCAGGAAGCACAGAGAACCCCAAACAAAAGGAATCCAAAGAGGACCACACCAAGACACATCATCATTAAAATGCCAAGAGCAAAAGACAAAGAGAGAATCTTAAAAGCAGCAAGAGAAAGAAACTCAGTTACCTACAAGGGAATACCCATACGACTGTCAGCTGATTTCTCAACAGAAACTTTGCTGGCCAGAAGGGAGTGGCAAGAAATATTCAAAGTGATGAATACCAAGAACCTACAACCAAGATTACTTTATCCAGCAAAGCTATCATTCAGAATTGAAGGTCAGATAAAGAGCTTCACAGATAAGGAAAAGCTAAAGGAGTTCATCACCACCAAACCAGTATTATATGAAATGCTGAAATGTACCCTCTAAAAAGAGAAGAAGAAAAAGGTAAAGATACAAATTATGAACAACAAATATGCATCTATCAACAAGTGAATCTAAGAATCAAGTGAATAAATAATCTGATGAATAGAATGAACTGGTGATTATAATAGAATCGGGGACATAGAAAGGGAATGGACTGACTATTCTTGGGGGGGGGGGAATGGGGTGCGGGAGATGCGGGAAGAGACTGGACAAAAATCGTGCACCTATGGATGAGGACAGTGGGTGGGGAGTGAGGGCGGAGGGTGGGGCGGGAACTGGGAGGAGGGGAGTTATGGGGGAAAAAAGAGGAACAAATGTAATAATCTGAACAATAAAAATTTAATTTAAAAAAAAAAACACATTCAATTTTAAAGTACATCTACTATCACTAAAAGGTGTGAAGTAGCAAAAAGGGATAGAAGTTCACAATACCACTAAGGAAAGGAAACTGAAAATGATTCATCAGCACATAATCCAGTAGTACAATTTAATAAAATACAAACATAAGTGTCTTTCAGAAGATTAAGACAGCTTTATGGAGGGCATGAAACTTGAGGGCACAGGAAGTAGTTGAGGGATTAAGATATGAGGGAAAGAATGGGAAGATTAGACCAGCAAAAGAGAAACAGACCCAGGAAATACAGCCAGAGGGAAGTCAAATATTTACCCCTAGGAGGGTGGGGGGGGATAGACCTGGAAAGGGGTCTGCTAGTAAAGCGAACACCGAATGATCTCAGCATGAAACTAAGTGGAAACATCTTGCTCCCAAGTAGGCCCACAGCTTCTACTGCTTTTTGTTTTTTTAATAAATTAATTCACTGCATTATAAATACACATGCACTGTACAAAACTGGAGGGAAAAAAGAATGAACTAAAAATGACCCATACTTCTGCTGCTCAGAGACAATCACTATTAACATTTTGGCTTATTATCTTTTTTTAATGCATTTATTCACACCAAAAGAATTTTTTATAGATATGTGTTGTTGTATAGCATGTTTTGTCATTTTATAATTGCTGAATATTCATTAAATACAGTATTAGAGAAATGGAAAGACTTATCTAAACAATGCTGAAACAATCATCCTTACTAGCAAAAAACTGAAAACAAATGCTCAGTAAGAGGGCATTAGTTAAACAGTGTACCTATGACAGAATATTAATCTACTTGTCATTTTTTTATATTTTTTTAGACTAAACCCTTAGATTAGCTATTCCAAAGTACATGCATATTTTATAAGCTTTTGTTACATATTTCTCAGAAAAACCATACTGAATTATACTTTCTAGCAACATATAAGTAGGCTCATTTCTCTGCACCCTCATTAGAAGCTGAATTTTTTTAATGTATGCCAAATTTTTAAAACACAGTATCTCACTGATTTCTGGGAAGCTGAAATTTTTTTCATGTTTCCTGCTCCTCCTTTTTATAAGCCATCTATAGCAAGGTAAGTACATTTGCTCGTAAGTTACAAAATTTTTCTGAGTTTGCCTTTTGTCTTTGAATTCTATTTATGGTATTTTAACATATAGAAGTTTAGTTATTTTAAAGTAAACAAATGAATAATTTCTTTAACAGTTCCTACTTTTGGTGTGGTGCTTTGAGAGGCTTTCTCCATTCTGGGATCATCTGTATTATCTTTGTGCTTTAAAAATTTTTTTAAATATATATTTTAAAAGCACAAAGCTCACCACCCTGAAATTACAACCATTCTTATAACTTTAAATATGTTCACCAATGTATACACACACATTTTAAATGGCTGCATACATTTCATACAATCTATTTTCCAAAGCATTTTCTGAGACAGGCCTTTTCAAAAACTGCAGCTTGTTAGATCTAAACGAACAATCGTAAATGGTTTTACAGACTTCACACTCAATTTAATAACAGTCCCAAAGTTCCAGAATTGTTCATTTCTATCCCAGTTACTCTTCTCCTTCAATGTCCTGTTACTAAAAGACCAAGAAGAATAAGCTCATTCTTGGTAGTCGACCAAGTTCTGCATAATGAACTGTCATAATTATCAATGATCAGATGTCAATCCTTAGGGCATTTTCATTTTGATCTTTTCTTCCACCTTCAGATAAATCCCATTCTTAGGGAGAGTCTGCTTAAAAGCTGGGGCTCTGGAGGCCCTGTGCTTTATTGTAACTCAGGCCTGACCACCGACCGGGCCTGGCCCTAACCACTCAAAGCCTGTTTGTTAACCTATATGCTGTAAGGTGGACCAAACAATAGTACCTACACTTCATGGGTTTAGTAAAGGTTTAAAGTGGGAGGATGTTCATGAAGGAAGTAGGAGTTACACGAATGCACATGATGTGGGCAATGTGTTAAGGCACCATACGGTCCCTGATCTAAAGGAGGTGAGTCTAGTGGGAGAAATCACCAAGTCCAGTCAAAGGGTTAAGTACTGGGACGGTGACTCAGGCAGGGACTCGGGATCCCAGGGAAGTCTCCTAGCCTGGGATGGGATGGAATGAGGGTAGGGGCTGAGCTGAGTCTTTTTAAAGGAGCAAGAGTCTGTCTGGTGACATGCAGGGGACATGGCACTTCAGACAGAGGGGAGAGCAAGAGTAAAAAGAGTAAAAACAGAGAGGACAGCACAGTGATGGCGAACCTTTTGAGCTCAGCGTGTCAGCATTTTGAAAAACCCTAACTTAACTCTGGTGCCGTGTCACATATAGAAATTTTTTGATATTTGCAACCATAGTGAAACAAAGACTTATATTTTTGATATTTATTTTATATATTTAAATGCCATTTAACAAAGAAAAATCAACCAAAAAAATGAGTTCACGTGTCACCTCTGACACGCGTGTCATAGGTTCGCCATCACTGGCCTAGGAGCTTCTGGGAACTGGAGGGGCTGCTTCCTAGATCCAAGGGGAAAAGTTTAAATGCCTGTCAAACTTGGGCTTCACAACTCTGCTTTCCAAACATGAATAAGATTATGCTTTATAGGACAGTTTTCCAAATGCTATTAATGTTAAAAGCTATGACATGCCCATGCTTTGAGGTCCTATAAAGAAATCTTAAACAGTGTCAATTAAAAAAATCATCTCATTTTACAAATGCTGAAATGAACACCCGGCAAAATTAAGCTCAAACTAGATCCCACGTCTTCTCAAAGCAAAATGTTCTATGCCTAAGCAAAAATAACACACAGCTTTTTTAGGAGCCAGAAAATATGTGAATGAAAACTTCAAAAAACACAACATTACATATTATAATCATCTTGCTTACAGTGTGCATTAAATGTATATATTAAACAGGGAGCTTAAAGTCCTTAGTAACGTAAGTTTTATTTAAATATGATTTATTCTTCATTTAATGTTTTGAAAGCGAACAAAAAATACATCTTGCTGAGAAAATACCAGATATCAAGAAAAGCAAAATAAATTTCAAATTGGTCCTTAAAAATGATACACTCTTTTCTCTAGACATCTAAAACACAAGTTCAAAAGTGGTCCCCCAAAGACATTTTATTCCAGACTGACTCAGTTACTGAGGATTTGGGACCTATGGAGGACTGAAACAGCAAAGAGTAAAAACACAAACACATTCCTAAGAGTTTTGGACCCTAATTCACATTTGAAGAATGGCAAACAACAACTCCTCAATTTCAAGCACATCCATTTAAATTTTCCATCCTGAAAGAAAGGCATACTATGCCTGCTGGTTTTGCCAGGAGTGAATTTCTGATACAAGGCCCTCAAGGACCCAAGAATGGTCACGCCTGTAAGAAATGTCACATAGGACTCTGGTACTACAGGGTTTGCATCACCTCTCCGATAGGAAAGGGCTTCTACCACTGGCTTCATTTTAAAGGCAAGGCTGCAATATTTAACTGCTGGAAAGACCCACATTTTGTTGCGGAAAAAAATAAAATCCACACCTTAAGAGTTAGTTTTAAGGGGGAGGGGAAACAAATTAAAGTTTCACAGCTTGTTTCCTTGGCATTTTCCTGGATTGCCATAGCTAAAGAAAACCTGGGCATCTGTCTCTTGGGGCTCTGCATTAGATTGGGGGTGTTATAATAATAATCACAATAAAGCTTGCATTCTTACCCAGGCTGTTTCTACAGCCAAAATTAGAAGTGGTCAAACACTAGGTCAGATTATTCCGGGAGATTTGTTCATTCAAAAAGACAACCAAGGTACCCATGACCAAGGTGGGGGGTGCAAAAATAAATAAAGACTATTCAGTCCCTTCAAAGGATTCACAGTCTGAAATTCATGGGAAAGGAGGCTGTACTGAAGATCAAGTTGAAGTTAATTATCTCTGGAAGATAACAATCAGTAAGAGGCAATGGAGCTTAAGGAGCTGTAATAGCTAAGCAAACTGCAGAACCAGCTCAGGCATTCATTTGCCCTTTGGCTCTCTTGATGACATATTTGGAATGGGGGCCATGCCTTGCAAGGACCTGAGCTTTCATAAAATGGTGAAAAAAACAAACACCTAGTATATAGAAAGTCCCTCCACCTTTGGCAAAATAGTTCTTAAAAGATGACACCCATGAGAAGAAGAAATAGTTTAACATTCTAAGAGAATCAATCAGGCACCCCTCTAAGGTAATGAGCACTCTCCTGCAACTTCCAAAGATGTGCATAACAGAGTTAAAGCGAGCCAGCCTTCTGTTTGCACGCCTCGAAATTTGAAATGCGAAGCAACTATGTCCTAAAATTACCACGAGAAGCCACAAACAGTAAAATATTTTCCTAATAACCAGTAACTTGTTAAACACACAAATAGAATTCTCATATCCAACTGATGTTGTTTTTTTTTAAGAAAATAATAATCTTACCCCTAACCTTACACAACCCACAAACTCTCCAAGATTCCAGATAATCGGCTAGACAGGGTGGTTACCAAATAGTGTCCAACTTAAAACGGCACGCATCTGCGGAGTGTGAAGGTATGTTTAGATTCGAGAAGCTCGAAGCTTAAAGTACAAGTGCCTTCAGTTCCCCTTGTGTCACCCTGATACATGTCTTCTAAAAACTGGGTGACCATTTACTCCACTCCCAACTCGGGCGGTTTCGATGCCCACACAGGAAGGGCCATTACACAGAGCAAATAAAACCCGAGTAAGTTGATGCGATTCCGTATTTGCACACTAACCCCGACTACGAACTAAAAGCGACAGCAGCCCTCCAATCGGAGGAGAGAATCCTATTTTTGGCAGAGGGCTCGCTCCCGAGGAAAACCCCTGACTTTGGAGACTGGCCTCCAGGAATGCCCACCAAGCTTTGCCCCCCGGGACCCTCACCCCGTCTGCCTCACGCCACGTCCCCAGGTGGCCGAGGCGCCCCGGGGCCGCGCGCGCGGTTACCTGCGGGGTCAGCGCGCGCTCCCGCGGGGCGCAGGGTCGGGGGCGCGCCGAGGCCGCGGCGCAGGCCCGGCCCGACTGGCGGGCGCCGGGGGCTCTGGCCGGTCCCGCCGCCGCACTCGCATCCCTCCCGCTTCCCCGGCCCGCTCCCCAGAGGGAACCGAGCCAAAGAGCGACTGTTACCCAATAATAGCGACCTGCGCCGTCGCCACAATGCCGGCGGGTAACCCGGAAAGCAGGGCGGCCGGCGCCCCGCACTCGCTGGAGAGCACGAGTCCGGGAGGAGCGGTCCCGAGGGGCGCGGGGGGAGGGCAGGAGGCCGGGCGCCCCGCGGGGGTCGCCGCACGAGGGGCGGGAGGCGAGGCGAGCACGGCCGAACGGCCCCAGCTCCACCGCCCCAGCCCGGTCGCCACCAGGCCTCCGCCTCGGCGCGATGAATCGGGCTTTTTCCCGGTGCGTGGTCCAGGCCCGGCCGCCCCGAGCCCGAGCCCGCGGGGACTCAGGGCGGCCCCGCTCGCGCCCCGGAGCCCCCGGCCCCGCCGCCATTCCGCCCGGAGCCGCGGCTCGGAGCTCAGGCCTCGCCCGGCGCCTGGGCTGGGCCGCCGCGGGCCCCGTCACTGCGACACCGCGGCTCCGGGCCTGGCCTGCGCCGCCTCCCCTCAGCCCCGGCGCCGCCACGCTCACCCGCATGTCCCTGCTGCCGAAATGGCTCCGGCGACGTCTCCGCCTGGTCGCTGGGCCTGGGCCTCGATTAAATCCCCGTCCCGCCAAGGTCTGGCTGCGTCCCTCAGCCGCCGGGGCCGCCCCGCCTGGAGCTGCGTGCGACACGGCCCCCGCCTCCTCCTCCTCCCCTGCCCGCCCGCCGGCCCTCCTCCCGCCGCCGCCGCCTGCACCACGCAACCTCCGCCCTCTCGCCTTCGCTCCGCCGCTCCCCGCCCTCCCGGCTCACCGGCTCCCCGACTTCCCGGCTCCCCGGCTCCGGCCACCGTCGGGAGAGGCGCGTGGGGGAGGGTCGGGACGCACCGCCGGCGGCGTCCGGGGCGGGGGGGGCCGGGAAACCGCCGCCGCCATCGCCTCACCGGCCAGAGCGCGGGGGTGGGGGGTCCAGAAACCGCCCGCCGCCGCCGCGGCCCCCGCCCGGGGTCCCCCGCCGTCCGCCCGGTTCCTACCTGAAGACCGGGCCCTCGGCCCCGCGCCGTCCCGGGCCGGCGCTCCGGATCCTCGTCCGGGTTTTACAGCCTCCCTCGCCTCCGGGCCGCCTCCAAAGACCCGTCTTCCCGCCACTTCGGACCCAACGAGGAGGGGTCACCTTCTTCGGCGGGGGGCACCCACCGCGGCAGAAAGTGCCCCGGAACAGTTGAGGAGAGGGCCTCGCAGCTCCTGCCCCGCCCGGCGCACACCCCTCCGTGCAGCCGGAACCGACCTGGAACTCGGCTGCACCCGATCCGCGTGCCTCCGGGGTCGGGACCCTTACCCAGCCGGGTGCCGGCGGCGGATGCGCAGAGCTGGGCAGGAGCTCGGGAAAGCGGCCGCCGGCCGCGGGGAGCGAGCCGTCCCCGCCCGAGGCCCCGCACACCTGCAGGCCTTGGCCATGGGCACCTGGCAGCCCGAGCCTGCCCCTGCCCGAACCGCTCTCTCCAGAAAATCGGTTCGAAAACAAAACTATACCAGGCTTCCCGCTTCCAACTTTAACCAACTTTTTTTTTTTTCCTAGCAAATGTTAACACGGAATCACTTTATCTTTGTAAAGGGAAATCAAGAATAGAATTTAAGGACATACATGGATGGCACGAGGTGTGACTAGCACAGTATTGTTTTCAGGTGTAGGCTGAAGTAGTTAATTGCCTCCCTTTGAAATTAACTGTGAAGTTGGGGGACTGGAAACACTCTCAATACAAATTTTGGCAGCACAAACAGCCAACTGGCTTGCTAATGGTGACAGAGTCTGGTGAAAGCATGGGTTTGGAGGGGCTCCTGCTTTAATACCATGGTTCATTCACAACATACCAGAGAGCCAGCTAATTTTATGAACAAGCGAGGAAGGATTTCAAATGATCCTATCTGGGCAAAAGACATGGTGAATTTAACTTCCTGTTTTGCTCCAAACTAAAACAATACAGAGATTCTAGTACCACCTTGGGTTAGAAATCCTAGGCCCTAGGCCCTGAGCAGGGAGGGCTGCCCCCAGAGCCCATACTGCTTCCTGCGCCACGTGGGTTTCTCTTAGAAGGCTCGTCCCACAGTATATGTGGTCCTCTTACTGACATGTGGTCTTTTGTCAACATCTGTTAAGTATTTTTAGAAGTATTGCATTTGTGTATACTTGTCATCAAAGTATGTAATCTCAGTCTGTGCATTTAACATTCTTGGTTTATACCCTATACATCTAAAAACCTAGTCAAAAGAAAATTTAGATGTATTTTACAACATTTTTTGTGGGCACATGGTAAGATTAAAGGTAAAAATGGAAGGCCTGCCCTGGGGCCAGTTTTGCTCAGTGGTTAGAATGTCGGCCCTTGGACCAAAGGGTCTCAGGGTTTTGTTTTGTTTTTGTTTTTGTTTTAAATCATGGTATCAGCAAGTCTGAATTGCTAGTGAAATACATTTCCTTGCCTTTCCCAGCTTCTAGAGGCCACCCACATTCCTTGGCACTTGGCCCCTTTCTGACCCTTTGTAAAAAATACTTTTTTTTATTGATTTCACAGAGGATTTGAGAGAGAGAGAGAGAGAAACATCAATGATGGGAGAATTCATTGTCTAGCTGCCTCCTTCACTCCTCCTACTGGGGATCAAGCCCACAACCTGGGCATGTGCTCTTGACCAGAATCCAACTCGGGACCTTTCAGTCCACAGGCCGACGCTCTATCCACTGAGCCAAACTGGCTAGGGCAGGTCTTGGGTTTGATTCCTGGTCAAGGGCATGTATGTGGGTTGCAGGGATTTAAAAAAAATAAAATAAACTAATTGATTTCAGAGAGGAAGGGAGAGGGAGAGCACAACATCAATAATGAGAAAGAATCATCAATCAGCTGCCACCTACATGCCCCACACTAGGGATCAAGCCTACAACCCGGGCATGTGCCCTGACCAGGAATCAAACCCTGACCTCCTGGTTCATAGGTCGACACTCAAATCGATGCCACTGAGCTACGCCGGCTGGGCTGGGATACAGGTTTGATTTCTGGCCATGGTCAGGTGTGTGTGGGAGGCAACCAATGGATGTGTCTCTCCAATGTTCCTTTCTGTGTCCCTCCACCCTCGCTCATCCTTCTACTCACTCTAAAAAATTAATGGAAAAAAATCCTCAGGTGAGGATTAACAATACAAAAGTGTAAGCCTGTCCCTGTGGACGATGGCTTTTTTTTAATATCCTCATTTCTTCTCCTTTCCTCAGACAACTTTATCCCTGTCTTCTCCAATCTGATCCTTCAATATGGCATCCTGGTCTGTGACTTCCCACAGTTAACACAAGACACAAGTTGGTCAACTTTCCCTTTACTGTTTGTTTCTCCCACTGCTATTTTTTTTTTTTTTAATGGAAGTACAATATTTAGACCGCCTGTGCCACCATCTCCTCTTAGACCAGTGGTTCTCAACCTTGGCTGCACATTAGAATCACCTGGGAATCTTTTTAAAATCCTGATTTCTGGGCCTCATCCTCTGGAAATTCTGTTTCTTTGTTACTAATGTTGTGGCCCCACCCCATAACAAAGAAACAGAATTTCCGGAGGATGAGGCCCAGAAATCAGGATTTAAAAAAGATTCCCGGGTGATTCTAATGTGCAGCCAAGGTTGAGAACCACTGTCTTAGTCTATTCCATTGCCTTTTATATCCACTTCACAACCAGGTTGCTTCCACTCTGGGTAAGTAACCTTGCCTTCTACTTAACAGATCAAGGCCATCTACTCCAAAATGATCTTCCTCCATCTCTCTCCACCATCTCAGCAAAATTGATGTCCCTCTTTCAGTTGACCAAAAGTTTGGAGGGATAATTAACTTGATAGATAACAGAAGCAAAGTACGAAATAGTCTCCAACTAGAATATGAGGCCAAACCCAATGGAATAAAATATAACTCTAAAAGTCCAAAACAATATGGTAAAGTTCAACAAGCCTAGCTTTAGAGTTAGGTAGGTCGTAGTTTATATTCTGACTCAAACTATTCCTTTGCTCTAGTTCAATCAAATGTTAAACGGGGATAGAAAGATCTACTTTAGCCCTGGTTGGTGTGGCTTGGTTGGAAGGTTGCTGGTTCAATTCCCAGTCAGGGCGCAAACCTGGGCTGTCTGCTTGATCCCTGGTAGGGGGAGTGCAAGAGGCATGATCCCACATCGATGCTTCTCTCTCTCTCCCTCCCCCTTCCTCCCTCTCCAAAAATAAACAAACTATATAAAAAAATCTACCTCATAAGGGAAGGGCATTTCCTTTATAATTCCAGCCTAATTTCTCACTGTTAATTCCCTTCCTGTCTCCATAAAGTGGAGGTCCCTGGCCTTCCCTACTGCTGTTGATAACACCAACATTTTCTAAGTCATATGGGCCTGAAAACTCAAAATCCTGATAGAGATAGTCCCCATTCTAGAGAAATCCTTTGCTTATTTTGGTCAGTCTGTGAGGGCAGGCACGATCACCTTACGTCCACTGCCCAGTGAGAAAACCTGAGACTCAGAGATGTTAGACAATTTGCTCCAGATCACTCAGCTTGGTCGGTGGTACAACCTGACTCCCCGGTCGGCAATATTCACTACTTTACTATAATGTTTTCCCACACCTATATTGTTTCTTTAACTTTCTTAAGGGTTTTCCTGGTTCTGATCTCTGTCCTTCTAGTCTGTGCAATGACTGAATACAGATGGTTCTTTCCAAACTGAGACGGTTGTATCTTTGTCCTTTCAAACTTTTCAGTGGCTCCCCATTGTTTACAGGGTTCAGTCTAAACTCTAACCTGACACCTAAGGTTTGCCATAATCTTGAGCTAACTTACTTTTCCAAATTTATTTCCAGGCACTTCCCAAAAACAGCTCTCAGCTTCATCCAGCCCTGTTGGGCCTATGATTGGCCCATAAATACTGGCCTGGGATCACCATTTATGAACGTTTGCTGCCATTGGCTCCCTTAACAGAAATAGTTCCCTCCTCCTTTCCTGCATCTGCAAATGAAACTCATTTTTCTAAGATCCAGGTCATGACACTGCCCCCTCCTCAACTGCTCCCCAGGAACCCTACTTTGCACCTTCAACCCAGGCTTTTGTGATCTCTCGCTGACTGCTAACTTCTCACATGTGCCTTTAAACCTGGTGATCTGGGGAGTGGGTTAGACACTATTTCCTAAAGTTCACTGGCCCCTCAGCATTGTGCCTGAAGAATGCTGAAGAGTGTTCAAACATATTTGTTTACTAATCAAATGAAAGGGTACTGTGACACATGACTAGCCATATGAGCTATTATTACTAAGACATGAGTTAGGAACTAGTCATCCAATGCAAAGTAAATTAATTTCATGGGATAGTTCCCAAACCTGTCTTTGCTTAAAATCACCTGGGGACTTGACTACTAATTCTAGGGCCCATTCCAGATCAACTGAGTCAAAATTGGGTGGGAAAGGGTAGGGAAGGAATTTGCAACTGCCAGAGTTTATATTCTGGTTTCACTACTTATTATCTGGGTAACTTTGAGTTACTTAATCTCTCTGTGCCTCAGTTTCTTCATCTATAAAATGGGGGTCATAATAGTATCTCATACTATTATGTAATTTAAATACTTAATAAACATTACCTATGAAAATGATGATGATAGTAATGATTATATAATTACCCAGGCCAGTCTGTGTTTGGCAACCACTGATTTAATGAACTACTCCTTCCTCTGTTAAAGTTCCAAATGTTATGACCTTAAAAGTTCTGGTATTAACATTATGACATACTAGAGGCCCAGTGCATGAAATTCGTGCACTGGGAGGGAGGGTCCCTCAGCCCAACCTACACCCTCTCTCAGTCCAAGAGCCCTTGGGGGACATCCAACTGCTGCGGAGGTGGGAGAGGCTCCTAGGCTCCTGCCACTGTCGCTGCTCCAGCGCTTCCCCAGCGCTTCCCCTGTGGGAGCACACTGACCACCAGGGGGCAGCTCCTGAGTTGAGCATCTGCCCCCTGGTGGTCACTGTGCATCATAGTGACTAGTCATTCTGCCGTCAGGCCGAAACCGGCTCTCCGACATTCCCCAAGGGATCCCAGATTTCAAGAGGTTGCAGGCCAGGCTGAGGGCCCCCATGGGTGCACGATCGGGGCCAGGGAGGGACCGCAGGAGGGCTCCAGGGCGTGTCTGGCCCATCTCGCTCAGTCCCAATCAACTGGACCCCAGCAGCAAGCTAACCTACCAGTCGGAGCATCTGCCCTCTAGTGAGCAGTCATAGTGAGTGGTTGAGCAGCCTTAGCATATCATTAGTATATTACACTTTGATTTGTTGAACGGCTGAGCAACCACACACTTAGCATATTAGGCTTTTATTATATAGGACTACAATGTCTTATTTGTTTTTGAAATAATGTATATTAAAGAAGAGTAAAAAGATTTTCAATTAAATCTGTTTAATCCAAATCATGAAATATACATTACGTGTGGTTTTTGAAAAACCAGTTCCTCTTAGAAAAATAACTACACATGTGCTATAATTTAACCAGCTTAGAATTCAAAGGCTATAGGAAAGAGATGAAACAATATTATGATTTCTTCCACTTAGGCAATGAATCATCAATCTTTTTGAAGAAGCAGGTTTTTAGTTCTCTATTTTAGTTCATTAGAAAAAAAATTTCATAGCTCATTTTGGTCTATCAAATATCAAACAACATTTTAATGATGTTAAATGTAACTAGATATAAAATAGGAAGCAAAAATTTACTTACCAAAAATCACAAACTAAATATGTCTGAATGGGAAAGACAGAATGGGTAGCCCCACCTCCTGAACTCTTGACTTACAAATGTCCTATACCAGTGGTTGGCAAACTGCAGCTCGCGAGCCACATGCGGCTCTTTGGCCCCTTGAGTGTGGCTCTTCCACAAAATACCGACTTCTGCGCATGGGCCATGAAGTTTCAATCGCACTGTACATGCGCGCCCGCACATGGTATTTTGTGGAAGAGCCACACTCAGGGGGCCAAAGAGCCGCATGTGGCTCGCAAGCCCCAGTTTGCCGGCCACTGGCCTCTACAAACAGATACACCAAGGCCTTGTTTTTATTGGTTGAATTCTACTAAAGATTCCTAGTATTTTCTTTTAATTTATCTTTATTGTTGAAAGTATTACAGATGTCCCCCTTTTTCCCCACATTCACCCACTCCTCCCCACTCGTGCCCCCTCCCCAGGCCTTCACCACACTATAGCCTGTGTCTATGGGTTATACATACATGCATATAAGTCCTTTGGTTAATCTCTTCCTGCCTCCTTGCTCCCCTTCCCTTTGAAAATTGTAAGTCTGTTGCATGCTTCTATATCTCTGGATCTATTTTGTTTGTCAGTTTATTTTGTTCACTAGATTCCACATATAAATGAGATAATGTGATATTTGTCTTTCTCTGACTGGCTTATTTTGCTCAGCATAATAGTCTCCAGGTCCCTCCATGTTGTATCAAAGGGTAAGAGATCCTACTTTTTTACAGCTGCATAGTATTCCATTGTGTAAATGTACACCCCTTTTTAATTTTAATTTGTTTTTTGTTAATCCTTACCCTAGAATATTTTTTCACCATTGATTTTAGAGAGAGTGGAAGGGAGGGAGAGAGAAAGAGAGAGAGAGAAACATTGATGTGATAGAGACACATCTATTGGTTGCCTCCTGTATGCGCCCAGACGGGGGCTGGGATCGCGCCTATAACAGAGGTACATGCCCTTGACTAGAATCAAACCCAGGACCTTTCAGTCTGTGGGCCAACACTCTGACCACTGAACCAAAACAGCTAGGGCCCACACCTTTTTTATCCACTCACCTACTGATGGGTACTTGGGCTGTTTCCAGATCTTAGCTAATGTAAATGATGTTGCTATGTACATAGGGGTGCATATATCCTTTCTGATTGGTGTTTCAGGCTTCTTAGGATATATTCCTAGAAGTGGGATCACTGGGTCAAATGGAAGTTCCTTTCTTTTTTGTTGTTGTTGTTAATCTTCACCCGAGGATATTTTTTCTATTGATTTTTAGAGAATGGAAAAGAAAGACAGAGAGAAATATCGATGTGAGAGAAGCACATTGATTGGTTGCCTCCTGCAGGAGCCCTGACCAGGGCCCCAGCAGGGGAGGAGCCTGCAACCGAGGTACATGCCATTGACTGGAATCGAACACAAGACCCTTTGGTCCACAGGCCAACACTCTATCCACTGAGCCAAACCGGCTAGGGCGGCAGTTCCATTTTTAGTTTGTTGTTGTCCATAGTGGTGGTACCAGTCTGCATCCCCACCAGCAGTGTGCTAAGTTTCCTTTTTCTCCATGTTCTGCCAGTACTTGTTGTTTGTTGATTTACTGATAGCCATTCTGGCATGTGTGAGGCGGTACCTCACTGTCATTTTAATTTGCATCTCTCTGATGATTAGTGACGTTGAGCATCTTTTCATATCTCTCTTGGCCATTTGTATGTCTCTCTGCAGAAGTGTCTATTTAGGTCTACCCATTTAAAAGATAGATAGATAGATAGATAGATAGATAGATAGATAGATGATAGATTTCAGAGAGAAAGGGAGAGGGAGAGAGAGATAGAAACATCAATGATGAGAGAGAATCATTGATTGGCCTCCTCTTGCACACCCCACACTGGGGATTGAGCCCACAACCGGGCATGTGCCCTGACCAGGAATTGAACTATGACTTCCTGGTTCATAGGTCAACACTCAACCACTGAGCCATGCCATCCTGGCCTCTGCCCATTTTTTAATTGGATTGTTTGTCTTCCTTTTGTTGATTTGTATCATTACTTTATATGTTTTGGAAATTAACCCCTCATCAGATGTATCATTGGCAAATATGTTCTCTCATACTGTGGGTTCCCTTTTCATTTTGATGCTGGTTTCTTTTGCTGTGCAGGAACTTTTATGTTAATGCTGCCACATTTGTTTATTTTTTTCCTTTGTTTCTCTTGCCCGAGGCGATGTACCAGTGAAAATTCTGCTACGTGAGCTGTCTGATATTTTGCTGCCTATGTTTTCTGAGGATGAAAATGAAGGAATGGAAAAATATTTCTATACAAATGGAAATAAAAAAAGCTGGGGTAGTAATACTCATATTTGACAAAATAGACTTCAAATGAAGGGCATAACAAGAGAAAATGAAGGTCACTACATAATATTAAAGGGGTCAATACAACAAGAGGATATAACTCTGGTAAACATATGTACCCAATATACAAGCACCCAAATATATTAAAATACTTCTAGAGGACTTTAAGGGAGAGAGAGACAGCAATACAATCATTGTATTGCTTTAACACCCCACTGACATCACTGTGTAGATCCTTTAAACAAAAAAATCAACAGGAAACTGTAATACTCAACAACACACTAGATCAGATGGAATTGACATTTATAGAATATTCCACCCCAAAGTTACATTCTTCTCAAGTACACATGGGTCATTCTCAAAGATAGGCCGCATGTTATGACACAAACTAAGTCTCTAACAGTGGTTCTCAACCTTCCTAATGCCGTGACCCTTTAATACAGTTCCTCATGTTGTGGTGACCCCCAACCATAAAATTATTTTCATTGCTACTTCATAACTGTAATTTTGCTACTGTTATGAATTGTAATGTAAATATCTGATATGCAGGATGTATTTAGGTGACCCCTGTGAAAGGGTCGTTCGACCCCCAAAGGGGTTGCAACCCACAGGTTGAGAACCGCTGCTCTACAAGTTCAAGGAGATTGAATTCATATTAAGCATCTTCTCGGATCACAATGGCATGAAACTAGAAATAAAATCACTCAAATACATGGAGGCTAAATAGATGCCATTAAACAATGAATGGGTTACCATTGAGATCAAGGAAGAAATAAAAAATTCCCTGGAAATAAATGAAAATGAACATACAACAACCCCTAATCTATGGGACACAGCAAAAGCAGTTCTGAGGGGGAAGTTCATAACACTACAGGCCTACCTCAAAACACAAAAAAAAATTCCAATAAGTTATTTAACCCTACAACTTAAAGAATTAGAAAGAGAACAATAAACAAAGCCCAGAGTAAGTAGAAGGAAGGAAATAATAAAGATGGGAGTGGAAATAAATGACATAGAAACTAAAAAAATAATACAAAAGATCAATGCTAGTTCTTTGAAAAGATAAACAAGATTGATGAACCTTTGACCAAACTCATCAAGAAACAAAGAGAGAGGACCCAAATATATAAAGTCAGAAAGAGATGAAGTAACAACTAACACCACAGAAATACAAGGATTGTAAGCAAATACTATGAACGACTATATGCCAACAAGCTGGACAACCTGGACAAAATAGACAAATTCCTAGGAAAATACAATCTTCCAAAACTGAATCAGGAAGAATCAGAAAACCTGAATAGGCCAATAACAATGGGTGAAATTGAAGCAGTAATAAAAGTAAACACACACACACACACACACACCTCCCAGCAAACAAAAGCCCTGGTCCGGATGGCTTCACAGGGGAGTTTTACCAAACAAAGAAGAAATAACACCTATCCTCCTCAAACTATTCCAAAAAACCCAAGAGGAAGGAACACTTCCCACCTCTTTTTATGAAGCCAGCATTACCCTAATTCCAAAACCAGATAAAGACACTACAAAGAAAGAGAATTACAGGCCAATATCCCTGATGAACATAGATGATAAAATCCTCAACAAAATATTAGCAAATTGGATCCAGCAATATATAAAAAGATCATACACCATGACCAAGTGGAATTTATTCCAGGGATGCAAGGATGGTACAATATTTGCAAATCAATAAACATGATACATCATATGAACAATTTAAAAGACAAAAATCACATGATTATATTAATAGACACAGAAAAAGCATTTGACAAAATACAACACCCAGTTTTGATCAAAACTCTTAGCAAAGTAATAGAGGGATCATACCTCAAAGGCCATATATGACACACCGATAGCCAACATCATATTCAGTGGCCAAAACTAAAACCATTTCCCCTAAGAGCTAGAACAAGACAGGGCCCTAACCGGTTTGGCTCAGTGGATAGAGCATAGGCCTGCAGACTGAAGGGTCCCAGGTTCAATTCCGGTCAAGGGCATGTACCTTGGTTGCGGGCACATCACCAGTGGGGGGCGTGCAGGAGGCAGCTGATCGATGTTTCTCTCTCATTGATGTTTCTAACTCTCTATCCCTTTCCCTTCCTCTCTGTGAAAAATCAATAAAAAAAAGAAAAAGGAAAAGACAGGGATGCCCACTTTCACCACTTTTATTCAACATACTACTGGAAGTTCTAGCCACAGCCATCAGACAAGAAGAAAAATTAAAAGGCATCCAAATTGGAAAGGAAGAAGTAAAACTGTTATTATTCACAGATAACATGATATTGTACATAGAAAACCCTAAAGACTCCATCTTTTGATGGAGTCTTGTGCCAGAACCAACCACTAGATTTAATAAATGAATTCGGCAATGTAGCGGGATACAAAATTAACACCCAGAAATTGATGCCATTTGTATACACAATAATGAACTCTCAGAAAGAGAAATTTAAAAAAAGCAATCCCATTTACCATTGCAACAAAAAAATTAAGATACTTAGGAATAAACTTAACTAAGGAGGTACAAGACCTGTACTCAGAAAACTACAGAATGTTGAAAAAAGAGATAAAGGAAGATATAAACAAGTGGAGGAATATACCGTGTTCATGATTTTAACATAATTAAAATGTCCATATTACACAAAGCAATACATAGATTCAATGCAATCCCTATTAAAATACCAATAGAATATTTCACAGATCTAAAACAAATACTCCAAAAGTTCATATGGAACCAAAACAAACCCTGAATAGCTGCAGCAATCGTGAGAAAGAAGAACAAAGTTGGAGGGATCACAATACCAGATATTAAGCTGTACTGCAAAGTCACTGTAATCAAAACTGCTTGGTTCTGGCACAAGAACAGGCATATAAATCAATGGAATAGAACAGAAAACCCATAAATGGATCCAGGCATATATTTCAAATATTTGCCAAAGGAGGAGGCAAGAGCATACAATAGAGTTTTTTCAATAAATGGTGTTGGGAAAATTGGACAGGTATGCTGGGGCTGACCAGCAATCCTTGAATGACCGATAAACAGATTGCTCCCACACAGTCTGACACAGTTTGACACAGTTTTACTGTGGGGGAGAGGGCTAAGGGGCCGCCTGACTGACAGCAGCCAAGCAGCCTCTACTGCCTGCCTTTACTGGAATTTTTATCTTTAGATACAATCAGTAGGGTGAGTAATCTTAGGAGGACACATGTTTACATTGTCCTCTAGGCAAAGGCATCCAGGGATTAAGCATAAGGATTTCAGTAAACACCAAGGGTCTGCATATGCACAGGCTTGTTTGGAAAGGTCAAGGAATAATTAGGGGCGCCGCCTTCGGCACTCCCCTAAATCTCCCCTCAATTGGAATTCCAATAAACAGGGCAGGCGGCATTCCACACACTTCCCTTTTCTCAGAATGTCCTCCTTACAAACTTTCCAACCAAGTCTCTTGTGCTCCCCAACACAGGTACATGCAAAAAAAAAATAAATAAATAAAAATGAAACTAGACTATCGACTTACACAAGAATAAACTCAAAATGTATAAAAGACTTAAACGTAGGTGGCTCCGTGGCGCAATGGATAGCGCATTGGACTTCTAAAAGACTTAAACGTGAGTCGTGAAACCTAGTATTTCCTGTTAAAAACCCAAATAGCTCTGGGAGGAAAACAGGGCTTGAGAGTTATTCACACATCAGCTTTAGCTCATCAGGATGCCTGCTTTCTTTTTTCTTTTAAATATATTTTATTGATTTTTTACAGAGAAGAAGGGAGAGGGATAGAGAGTTAGAAACATCCATCAGCTGCCTCCTACACACCCCCTACTGGGGATGTGTCCACAACCAAGGTACATGCCCTTGACCAGAGTTGAACCTGGGACCCTTCAGTCCACAGGTCAACACTCCAGCCACTGAGCCAAACCGGTTAGGGCAGAATGCCTGCTTTCTAACACAAACCAGTAACACTCAAAGAAGGAAAGCTTGGAAGAAACACTGAGCACCTCAGGGGAGCCTGGAGGCCTTGGGTCGGAGGTTCTTGGGAGCAGAGCAGTCAGCAAAAGAAGGCAACGAGGAAAGGAAATGAAAGTATTTAAAAATGGAATCTGTCCAATTTCAGATTTTGCATATTGAGAAGTGGGTGGCCTCCTGATTTGGGGACCCATATGACAGAAAATACTGTTGTAAGATTTTCCTGAATTAAGGTTTTGAGGTCTGACCTGGAGAACCTGAACACCATGGTAACATTCTATTATGCTGGGCCACACGAAATTACAACTCATTTTCAAATTATTCAACCTGGCCTGTATGAGAAAATTATTCAGAGTTCCAGAACACTGTCCTAAAATCCTTCTTTCCAGGAAGCTTCTATGACCTCCCCCACCTGTCACAGCCCACGCCACATGTGGATTAGGTGCCCTTCTTTTACACCTTGTACTCTGTGCCGAGCCAGCTCAGCCAACGGTTCAAAAGCCTGAGTGAGGGCAGTGAAGGGATGAAGAAATGACAGACGAAGAGAATAAGCTGGGTCTAGGTCAGTGATGGCGAACCTATGACACACGTGTCAGAGGTGACACGCGAACTCATTTTTTTGGTTGATTTTTCTTTGTTAAATGGCATTTAAATATGTAAAATAAATATCAAAAATATAAGTCTTTGTTTTACTATGGTTGCAAATATCAAAAAAATTTCTATATGTGACACGGCACCAGAGTTAAGTTGGGGTTTTTCAAAATGCTGACACGCCGAGCTCAAAAGGTTCGCCATCACTGGTCTAGGTGGATCTTCCTGTGCCTGGCTGAGGCCACAGAGAGAGATCCAGAGGCAAGCTGAGCCTTTATTTTATAATAGTCAGAGGTAAACAAGGTAGTGGTCACCATAGTTACACTGTTCTTGTGAGTTTCACTTGTTTTGGCAGCACTTGCTGCATCTCCCTCAGCCCATTAGCTACCCAGGTAAGATCTAGGGAGCATCATAAGGTCAAGCCTAATTATGCTAAGAGGACTGTGCTCTCTAAGCTGGGACTTGTTTGTGGCTTTGCCAACAGGTCAGTCCGAGGCTTAACCCTATAGCAGCGCCCTACAGTACTCAATTCTTAGTAAAGAGTTTACCAGTACTGCATTCTAATTTTCCCTTCTGTGTCTCCCACTCCCTCACAGACTGTGAGCTCTCCAATGCAGAGGCTGTGTCTTTTATTACTATTTCTATGGTATTCCTCACAACACCTGGCACATGGTACACTGAAGGAACAGTTGGAACCCAACTCACACATTAGCTGGGATTGTTTATACCATGAGACCCCGTCATGCTACTTCCCTGCTCAAAGATCTTTAATAATTCCCTGTTTCCTACCAAAAGAATGACAAATACTTCATTGCTAATACTGAAAAACCCTCTACGCTTAGGCTTCCATGGGTCCATTCATACTTGTCTCCCTCTGGTTTCTTATACAGTACATTCTCGCTTAACGTTGCCCATAAGTTCTTGGAAATTGCAACTTTGAGCGAAGCCACATATAACAAAACCAATTTTACTGCAGGCTAACAAGAGTTAAGTTTCTGCGGCATATTTCTGGTCACAAAAACATCACCAACTTCTACATAAAGACCCCAAACACTTCTAATATTAAACATTGAAATAAATGTGAGTTATACACACATTTAAGAAAGAGTAATGAAAACAAGATAATTATTTTTCACCTCACTTACTCCAGTTCAGGGTCAAGGGTGGCTGGAGCCTGTCTTGGCAGCTCAGGGCACTGGCAGGACCCAACCCTGGACAGGATGCCCTTGCATCACAGAGTCACTCACACACACCCACACTCCTCAGATGGGGAAAATGTGGACACGCCAATCACCTCATCAGAACATCCCTGGGATGTGGGAGAAACCTGGATCTCTCAGAGAAAACCCACAGACGCGGGGAGATGTACAAACTCCACACACAGTGGCCCCAACTGGGAATTCAATATTTCCTCTCATCAACTTTATAATAAAATGATCTTGAATGAAATGATGTTATTCAAAGACCTGTTGTACACACCCAGCTAGATCCCAACTGGACTCCTGTGAATGCCTTAAAGGGCTCCACATTTCCTCATCCAGCCACACCTTCCATATCAATTGCTCTTCCCCAACCACTGCTTACCCAATGCAATCCATCCCTCGTGGCCCAACTTGTTGGACATTTGACACATAGAAAGCATTTAGTATATTACCGTCATTGCATAGCTCTCCTATGGAAGACTTTCAATGGTTTCACATTTCATAAGAAGACATTTTTTTTTAAATATATTTTATTGATTTTTTACAGAGAGGAAGGGAGAGAGATAGAGAGTTAGAAACATCGATGAGAGAGAAACATCGATCAGCTGCCTCCTGCACATCTCCTACTGGGGATATGCCCGCAATCCAGGTACATGCCCTTGACCGGAATCGAACCTGGGACCTTTCAGTCCGCAGGCCAACGCTCTATCCACTGAGCCAAACCGGTTTCGGCACATAAGAAGACATTTAATAATCTTCACAGCATGACCTCCATCTCCCTTCCCAGTTTGCATTCTTGGACTCTATGCTGCAACATTTGACAACTAGGTGGATCTCCCTGGATTGGGGGCTCCTGGTCATGTCCTTGGTTGGGAATGTCCTCTTTCATTTTTCGTTCCCTGAAGAAATCTGAATCATTTACCAGCTCCCTGATCCCATTCATCTTCTCTATGAAATTGCTTCAGCCTCTTCTCTACCTTCTCTGTGTCCTGATGTTTTTGCGTAAACTTGGCCAAATTCTCTGAGAAATTCCCTGAAGTTCCTTTCTTGATTGCCAAAAATGGGGTTTAACTTTTTGAGCCATTCTTCTTGTATTCTTGTATGTAATGTAATATGTATAAAGTATATCTTGGATTATTCCACGTTTTTATTGGCATACGTTGGAGAGGACATTCTAGTCATGAATAATGAAGTGTGTTTTCCAGGTCATACTACATTTGTGCCAGGAAAGACTTTATAGCCCATCAACACCTTTTGTTAATATGATATATTTGAAAGAACAGCTATAGTATTCAGATAATGTGAACAGAGAATTTAAGACATTTCAATGACCTTTGAGCTGGTTTTTTGGGTCTGTAAGGTCAGTTGCTTTTTGACTCAATATTCACTTTGGGGATAAAAAAGAAAAAGAAAAGATGCAAAAGGAGCCTGCAAGCTGGAGTTCTCGATGCAGCGATAATAACCCCAAAAAGATATACTGCTGTTTTAAGGAGGAAATGACATTACTCTCCTCCCATTAAGTTTTTCTGTGGAATGGCAAGTGAAGGGTCCTCTTTTGAATTTGCATAATGTTCCAGACTGTTTTTCAAGAACATGTATTTAATTTAGACTTGGAACCTGGGTAGGGAGCACCTGGCTAGCTGTCCCGGCAAGAGTTCAGAAACCAAGCTCTCATTGGACAGTAAGAGCTACATTTTATTTTTGCTGATAATGTCCCAGAAACTTAGGTCAATGTCAACAACCCCTGCTTCATCTCAACGGTGACAAGGCCATTGGTAGGATTTTGACTTTCCTATGGATGCCATCAGCGTTCAAGTGTGCTTCTGTGAGCTTCAGCCGTTAAGGGGGAAATACCATGATGGGAACAAGAATTACAACACCCCCTGAATAACCTTGTAGGGGAGCAAGAGATACAGGACAGGTAGGAAATCAGCAACTAAATGTTCAAAATAAACATTCAGTCTTTGCTCCCATTTGGAAGCCAGTTCACGTTTTCCACTCTCCTGTCCATGATACTTTTCTTTCTCCCTCCTTCCTTCCTGCCAAAACCTTCTACTACAGGATTAGAAGTAGGTTAATATCCAGCTATCTAGTTCCCTAGTTGTTGGAAGATTGCTGACTTAATTGCCTTTAAATTAGAAAATGCTGCCGAAACCGGTTTGGCTCAGTGGATAGAGCGTCGGCTTGCGGACTGAAAGGTCCCAGGTTCGATTCCGGTCAAGGGCATGTACCTGGGTTGCGGGCACATCCCCAGTAGGAGATGTGTAGGAGGCAACTGATCGATGTTTCTCTCTCATCGATGTTTCTGACTCTCTGTCTTTCTCCCTTCCTCTCTGTAAAAAATCAATAAAATATATTTAAAAAAAAAAAAAAAGAAAAGAAAATGCTACATGGATAGTGCAAAAGGACTTATATTCTGAACATACCGACAAGGCCACTTGGAATAAAATTTTCTTTGCACCCCACTCACATTTTCCTGTAGGTGAGTATATTTCAAGAATGGAGAGAGAACCAAGATGGCGGCATAGGTTAACGCCGGAGTTTGCTGCTTTGAACAACTACTTCAAAAGTGAAACTAAAAGACGGAACGGGACATCACCCAGAACCAAAGGAACGCTGGCTGAGTGGAAGTCCTACAACTAGGAGGAAAGAGAAACGCATACGGACACTCAGAGGAGGCGCAGTGCTGAAGTCAAATTCTGACGTGCGGAGTGCGTGGAGCGGGCTGGCGGCGGAGGGCTAGGTTGGCGTTTTCAATCGGGAGGGAGTCGCAGACTCTGAGCTCCAGATACAGGCGAGTCTTTAGGGACCCAGACTCAAACGGGAGAAGCGGGACTGTCTGGCTTTGGTCAGAGTGAGTGCAGCTTTCTCTCCGAGGTTTGCAATGGTTGCTGGGACTCAGAGAGGCAGAGCCCCTGGGGACAGGACTGAGAGCCGCCATAACTGCTCTCTCCGGCCCACCCTGTTGATCCCGTGTGACCCACCCGCCCCGCCCAAACCCTGCACAGAGGCATTTGCCGGATAGCCTCAGGCAAAGGCTAGATTAGCACCTCCCTAGAGGACAGAAGTTCTCTCACTGCTGACACAGCTGATTCTCACAGCCAATTGGCCTGGAGGTCAAACCCTCCCTGGCATTAGCTACAACAATCAAGGCTTAACTACAAGACTGCGCACAAAGACCACTAGGGGGTGCACCAGAAAGCATAACAAAATGTGGAGACAAAGAAACAGGACAAAATTGTCAATGGAAGATATAGAGTTCAGAACCACACGTTTAAGGTCTCTCAAGAACTGTTTAGAAGCCGCCGATAAACTTAATGAGATCTACAAGAAAACTAATGAGACCCTCGATGTTATGTTGGGGAACCAACTAGAAATTAAGCATACACTGACTGAAATAAAGAATATTATACAGACTCCCGACAGCAGAACAGAGGAGCGCAAGAATCAAGTCAATGATTTGAAATGCGAGGAAGCAAAAAACACCCAACCGGAAAAGCAAAATGAAAAAAGAATCCAAAAATGTGAGGATAGTGTAAGGAGCCTCTGGGACAGCTTCAAGCATACCAACATCAGAATTATAGGGGTGCCAGAAGATGAGAGAGAGCAAGATATTGAAAACCTATTTGAAGAAATAATGACAGAAAACTTCCCTCACCTGGTGAAAGAAATGGACTTACAGGTCCAAGAAGCGCGGAGAACCCCAAACAAAAAGAATCCAAAGAGGACCACACCAAGACACATCATCATTAAAATGCCAAGAGCAAAAAACAAAGAGAGAATCTTAAAAGCAGCAAGAGAAAGAAACTCAGTTACCTACAAGGGAATACCCATACGACTGTCAGCTGATTTCTCAACAGAAACTTTGCAGGCCAGAAGGGAGTGGCAAGAAATATTCAAAGTGATGAATGCCAAGAACCTACAACCAAGATTACTTTATCCAGCAAAGCTATCATTCAGAATTGAAGGTCAGATCAAGAGCTTCACAGATAAGGAAAAGCTAAAGGAGTTCATCACCACCAAACCAGGATTATATGAAATGCTGAAAGGTATCCTTTAAGAAGAGGAAGAGGAAGAAAAAGGTAAAGATACAAATTATGAACAACAAATATGCATCTATCAACAAGTGAATCTAAGAATCAAGTGAATAAATAATCCGATGAACAGAATGAACTGGTGATTATAATAGAATCAGGGACATAGAAAGGGAATGGACTGACTATTCTTGGGGGGTACAGGGGTGTGGGAGATGCTGGAAGAGACTGGACAAAAATCGTGCACCTATGGATGAGGACAGTGTGTGGGGAGTGAGGGCGGAGGGTGGGGCGGGAACTGGGAGGAGGGGAGTTATGGGGGGAAAAAAGAGGAACAAATGTAATAATCTGAACAATAAAGATTTAATTAAAAAAAAAAAAGAATGGAGGTAAAACTCTGATGGTCAAGATAAAGTGATTTTTTGTTGTTGTTGTTAATCCTCACCTGAGGAGACCTTTTCATTGATTTTTAGGGAAAGTGGAAGAGAGAGGGAAAGACAGAAACATCGATGCAAGAGAGACACATCGATTGGTTGCCACCTGCATGTGCCCTGACCAGGGCCCAGCCAGGGAGGAGCCTGCAACCGAGGTACATGCCCTTGACCCTGCCCTAGATGGGAATCGAACCCAGGACCCTTCGGTCCGCAGTCTGACACTCCATCCACTGAGCCAAACTGGCTAGGGCAAAATAGAGTGATTTTTTAAAAAAAATCCTAGCAGCCCAACCAGTTTGGCTCAATGGATAGAGCATCAGCCTGCGGATTCAAGGGTCCCAGGTTCGATTCCAGTCAAGGCATGTACCTTGGTTACAGGCACATCCCCAGTAGGGAGTGTGCAGGAGGCAGCTGATCGATGTTTCTCTATCATCGATGTTCCTAACTCTCTATCCCTCTCCCTTTCTCTCTGTAAAAAATCAATAAAATATATTAAAATAAAAATAAAAATCATCATTCTCCCCTTTAAAAAAAAAAAATCCTAGCATACCCACAATTTTGAAAAATAGAATAAAGCATTTATCATTTGCGCCCTAGCCAGTTTGGCTCAGTGGATAGAGCGTTGGCCCTAGGAGTGAAGGGTCCCAGTTTTGATTCCAGTCAAGCGCACGTACATCGTACATTGGTTGCAGGCTAGTTCTGGGCCCTGGTGGGGGCATGTGTGAGAGGCAACCAATCATGCATCTTGTATCTCTCTGTCTCTCCCCCTATCTTCTACTCTCTCTAAAAATCAATGGGAAAATATCCTAGGGTAAGGACTTTAAAAAAGAAAAAAGAATTTACCACTTGCTAACTGACTTACTTTCCCCCCTGAGGCTGAAATGCTACACTTGGTTAGACACAGGAAGTAGGCGTGGCTCTTACCTTGCACAGAGCAGGACCAATCCCACAGGAAGTGCTCCAGGTGAGCTTTTTTCAGTGCTGCCCTCAGTCTGAGAAAGTGTGGGAAGAAGTCAGAAAGACACTCCCATGGGAAAAGGCAGACGGGTATTGCAGCCTGTTCCTAAGACAGCCCGAAGAAGAGAGGCAGCCCCGCCCCTCCCCCTCTCCCAGGCAGATGGGCATCTGGCATGATGGCCCCTGGTCAAATGATCCCATTCTTCTGGATGCCCAGAGTTCACGCCAGAGTTCTGGTACCTCTTATCATTGTACTTAACATTGTCTAGCTGTAAGCTATTTGGGAGCAGTCCACACTGCACTCAGTTGCACAGTTTGTCCTCAGTCCACCTTTCCAGGCTCATTTCCTCCCCTCTCCTCCCATCCACTGAAATCTGCAAGGGGCTACTCATTGTATAAACATTCTTGCACTTTCCTGTCTTGGAGCTTTTGCTAACTCTGCCTTGGATGTTCTTCCTCTTGGGACCAAATGTTGCAATCCTACTTGCCTTTCAAATCCCAGTTCAGTTATCACCTCTCCGACTTCCCAGATTCCCTTGGCTGAAATTAATCACTCTCTTCTTTGTATTCTCGTAGTATTTTGCTTGGGCCTCGACAACAGACATGATTCCTGTTGCCTGTATTTCTGCTGCACTAGATTCTAGGCTACTTGCCTTTTTATCCTCTTAATCTGGTCTTCCACAGGACGAAGGTTTTCATTACCATGATGTACAATTTATCCTCTTTTCCTCTTATGCGTCATGCTCTTGGTGTTAAGTCTAAGAATCCTCACCTAGCCCTAGGTCCTGCAAATTTTCTCCTATGATTTTTCTGTACTTAAAAAAAATCCTCACCTAAGGATATGTTTATTGATTTTTTAGAAAGAGAGGAAGGAGGAGAAAAACATAGGTGTGAGAGAAACATTGACCAGTTGCCTCTGCACGCTTCCTGACCTGGGATCAAACCTGCAACCTAGGTATGTACCCTGACCAGGAATCGAACTCACGACCATTCAGTATGGGACAATCAATTGAGTCACCCAAGCAGGGCGATACAGATTCTTAATGATGTCATTTAACATCAAAATCTAGCCTTGTCTGAAGCTATACTATCAGAGACTTTTCAGTTACTTTTCAATTATAATTTACTAGAGGCCCAGTGCATGAAATTTGTGCATGGGTAGCGTCCCTAGCGGCTGCCAGCTGCCACCGCCGGCCTGGGTGGAGCCAGCTGGGGGGAGGGCCAACAGACAGTTGGCCCACCCCCAGTTGAAGGGGGAACAATTTGCATATTAGGCTTTTATTATATAGGATAATTTTCCCCCTTTATTTGACCTGGGTCAGTTTGAACTTTCTTCTCCTTGTTTTAATCCTCACCCGAGAATATTTTTCCATTTATTTTTAGAGAGAGTGGAAGAGGGAGGGAAAAACAGAGAGAAATATCCATGAGAGAAACACATCGATTGGTTGCTCCTGCAGGAGCCCCGACAAGGACCCTGGGTAGGAAGGAGCCTGCAACCGAGTTATGTGCCCTTGACCAGAATCGGACCTGGGACCCTTCGGTCCTCAGGCCGAAGCTTTACTCTCTGAGCCAAACCGGCTAGGGCATTTCTTTTAAATTAAATCTTTATTGTTCAGATTATTACATTTGTTCCTCTTTTTTCCCCCCATAGCTCCCCTTCACCTCGTTCCCACCCCACCCTCTGCCCTTACCACCCCCCCTCCACTGTCCTCATCCATAGGTGTTCGATTTCTGTCCAGTCTCTTCCTGCACCCCCCCACACCACTTTCCCCCCGAGAACTGTCAGTCCACTCCCTTTCTATGCCCCTGATTCTATTATATTCACCAGTTTGTTCTGTTCATCAGATTTTTTTTTAATTGCTTAAAGTATTACAAAGGGTATTACATATGTGTCCATTTTATCACCTCGCCCTAGACAGTCCCCCAGCCTCCCCTATGCCCCAGTGTCTTATGTCCATTGGTTATGCTTATATGCATGCATACAAGTCCTTTAGTTGATCTCTTACCCCCCTACCTCCTGCCCCCCAACCCTCCCCGGCCTTCCCGCTGCAGTTTGACAGTCTGTTTGAGGCAGCTCTGCCTCTGTATCTATTATTGTTCAAAAGTTTATAATGGTCTCTATTATCCATGAATGAGTGAGATCATGTGGTATGTTTCCTTCATTGACTGGCTTATTTCACTTAGCATAATGGTCTCCAGTTCCATCCATGACGTTGCAAATGATAAGAGTTCCTTCCTTTTTAGAGAAGCATAGTATTCCATCATGTAGATGTGCCACAGTTTTCTAATCCATTCATCTACTGATGGGCACTTAGGCTGTTTCCAGATCTTAGCTATGGTGAATTGTGCTGCTATGAACATAGGGGTGCATATATCCTTTCTGATCGGTGTTTCTGGTTTCTTGGGATATATTCCTAGAAGTGGGCATCAGATTTTTTATTCACTTGATTTTTAGATTCACTTGTTGATAGATGTATATTTGTTGTTCATAATTTGTATCTTTACCTTTTTCTTCTTCTTCCTCTTCTTAAAGAATACCTTTCAGCATTCATATAATACTGGTTTGGTGGTGATGAACTCCTTTAGCTTTTTCTTATCTGTGAAGCTCTTTATCTGACCTTCAATTCTGAATGATAGCTTTGCTGAGGAAAGTAATCTTGGTTGTAGATTCTTGGCATTCATCACTTTGAATATTTCTTGCCACTCCCTTCTGGCCTGCATAGTTTCTGTTGAGAAATCAGCTGACAATCTTATGGGTACTCCCTTGAATGGTAACTAACTGTTTTTCTCTTTCTGCTTTTAAGATTCTCTCTTTGTTTTTTGCTCTTGGCATTTTAATGATGATGTGTCTTGGTGTGGTCCTCTTTGGATTCCTTTTGTTTGGGGTTCTCTGCGCTTCCTGGACTTGTAAGTCTATTTCTTTCACCAGGTGAGGGAAGTTTTCTGTCATTATTTCTTCAAATAGGTTTTCAATATCTTGCTCTCTCTCTTCTTCTGGCACCCCTATAATTCTGATGTTGGTACGCTTGAAGTTGTCCCAGAGGCTCCTTACACTATCTTCATATTTTTGGATTCTTTTTTCTTTTTGCTTCTCTGGTTGGCTGTTTTTTACTTCTTTGTATTTCAAATCTTTGACTTGATTCTTGCGATCCTCTAGTCTGCTGTTGGATCTCTGTATAATATTCTTTATTTCAGTCAGTGTATGCTTAATTTCTATTTGGTCCTTTTTCATATCCTCAAGGGTCTCACTAAATTTATTGAGGTTTTCACTAAATTTATCAGCGGTTCCTAGAAAATTCTTGAAAAACCTTAAAAGTGTGGTTTTGAACTCTATATCCAGTAGTTTGTTTTCCTCCATTTCTGTCATTTGTGACCTGTTTCTTTGTCTCTGCATTTTGGCTGCTTCCCTGTGTTGGTAGGGTGGCTTTCTGTGCTAGGTATCCTATAGGGCCCAGTAGCTCAGCCTCCCTAATTACCTGAGGTGGACACCCTTGGTGCACCCCTTTGTGGGCTGTGTGCACAGTCTTGTTGTAGTTAAGCCTCGATTGTAGTTGGTATCACTGGGAGGAATTGACCTCCAGGCAAATTGGCTATGAGAATCAGCTGTGTCTATAGTGGGAGAACTTCTGTGCTGGAAACACCCTTCTGGGGCAAGACTTGCTTCAGTGGGACTTTGGTGCTCACTGAGTCTGCCCCCTGAGTATGTCCCTTATGGATCTGAGGAGTTGTAAACTGGATAGTCCCATTCTGACCACTGGGTGCACTGGCACTTGGATCTCTAAGGAGGTGCTAATTTAGCCTCTGCCTGAGGCTACCCAGCAGGAGCTATGGAGAGATCTGCAGATTCCTCTTCTTTGTTTGGGATTTGGAGGTGCCCAGATGAGGCCCAGCTGTGAAGCAATGCAAGCTGCTGTGGGGCCTTGGGCCTTCTTTTGGATGTTCTGGGTCTCTCTGACCCGGCTGCAGTTTGTCAGGTAATTTTAGATTGCAAAGGGCCAGGTCATTCATATGCAAAAGCCTCTGTGCACAGCTTGGGTGGGGCGGGGTCTCAGGGAATCAACAGGGGGAGCAAAAAGCTATGGCTGATCCTCAGTCCTGCCCTAAGAGGCTCCAGGTCTCAGTGTCCCGGTAATGGCTGCAAGCACCTCTGAGAGAAAGCTGCCCTCGAGTTCTGCCCGCTGCCAGACAGCCCAGTTTCTCCCCGTATGAGTCTGGGTCCCCAGAGACTTGCCTCGAACTGGAGTTCAGAGAAGTTGGGAGCTTGTGTCTCCCTCCCAATTGAAAAAGACAACTGCGTCCTCAGTTGCCAGCCCTTTCCGAGCGTGCCTCCATACCTCTGCACTTTACTTCCGCACCTCCTCTGAGTCTCAGTGTGTTTTTCTCTAGTTGTAGAATTTCCACTCAGCCAGCCTTCTTGTGGTCTGGTTTATGTCCGTTTTGTCTTTTAGTTGTATTTTTGAAGTGGTTGTGTAAGGCAGCAATTTCAGGTGTTTACCTATGCTGCCATCTCAGTTTCTCCTGGCTAGGGCATTTCTATTACTTGCAATGAAGGAGCAATTTTTCACAAAAAAAATAGTTTTTAAAATCATGTTATAGTTGTTACTGAGGACTCATTTGCATGATGAGAATAACAAAGCAACATGTGATGGTGGGCTGGTGCTTGGAGTGAATGTCTCCCCTCTAAGATATTTTCCTGGCAGAGCACATGATTCAAATTCCTGTGTTTGCAAAATTGCTAAATTGATAGACCTTTCTGATTGCCCTTATGTGGATCAGCTCCGTGTCCTATTTCTTGTGTTAGAAGTCAAGGATTTGTTTTCTAGCCCAGATTTTTCTACAATTTTGGATAAAACACCTCACTTTTCTGGGCCTCAGTTTCCTTTTCCACAGACTGAGGAGCTGAGGCTGAGTGATTTTAATAATATCTTTCATTATCCTAGATTCTATCATTCTGCATTAAACAATTATATTACTGAGTAGTCATTCTCTAATTCTCAAAACATTTTCTCATCCAATAAAAACAAAATATTTGGATAAATTACCACATTTCTAGAAAGGCTTGTATTTTCACTTTTTTTTTTTTTTTTAACCAAAGAGGGAGACTGGACAGCAGGAATGAAGAAGCTGGAGGAGAATGAGATGAGGGAGAGGTTCACTGTGGGGAAGGCAGATTTTGTAGCGTTCAGGCTTCAGCTTCTAGGTCTGGCATCACAGCCTGGCATTCCAGGTGCTAATTAAATTAATAAAAGGGTGTTTTGTGCAAACATGTGCTCCACACCTGCTGTGTTACCAGGCACAGGTTTCCTTCCTGTTGCGATGCATCGGTTTTACCACTTAACAATGAAGGCAAAAAAAAAAAAAATTTAAAAATAACAGCAAGAGGGAAATGTCCAATTGTAGCCAATATGTTCCTAACCATCCCCTCTCCCCCGCCCAAATGCCTATTAATTTGTGATGACATGTTAGGAAAGCGCTCATTTTGCTTTTGACGTTCGCAATTACTTAGGGCTTCACAACTTTGTTTAATAATTATTATAATTATGAGAAATCACATCCTGTCTTCATCCAATTAAGGATGAGGATGATAAAGTAAGAAATTACAGCTTAATTAAAGTTTTAGATACAAACAAGGAGCACATCCACTCTTCAGCTGATGTCCTTGCTGACCAGTCTGGAGGTCACTTTTTTCTTTGACTTGATGCAAAAACATGTGTCTTTGTTCAAAGAAGATACATTTTATGAGACCGACGCCTTACCACTTGGCCACCGCGCCTGCCAAAGAAGATACATTTTAAAAAATCTTTTTAGCTTAGCAACATTTTATGTTAAAAACAGACATGGCTTGCCCTGGCTGGTCTGGCTCAGTGGATAGAGCGTCGGTCTGCGAACTGGCGGGTCCCAGGTTAGAATTTGGTCAGGGGCACATGTCTGGGTTGTGGGCTCGATCTCCAGTAGGGGGCGTGCAGGAGGCAGCTGATGGATAATTGATGATTCGCTCTCATCATTGATGTTTCTATCTCTCTCTCCCTCTCCCTTCCTCTCTGGGAAAAAAAAAATCCTATCTAATAATAGACAAACATGGTAATTAACCGTACCTTCGCTACCATCGCCATTGGCTGATCAGCGTGTTATGCAAATTAACCGCCAACAAAAATGGCGGCTAATTTGCATACTGCAGGCAGGGTGGGACACTGGGAGCCGCCATCCAGGCCCCTGTGTGCGACCCCAGGAGCCGCCGGAAAGCCAGGCCGCAGGCAAGGCGGCCCCCCGGGACCCAGGAGCCGCCTTGCCTGTGGCCCATGATCGTGATCGTGATCGTGATCGGAAAGCCGGGCCACAGGCAAGGCGGCCCCCTGGGACCCAGAAGCCCGTCGGCGAGGTCTGCAGGCGAAGCAGCGATCAAGCTATGAGGGGGAGGGTGGGGGGGTGGAAGGCGCTACAGGAGCAGCTCTGGCTGGAGACTGAAGACTCCCGCCGGAGCGAGGAGCAAAGACTGAAGGCTCCAGCCACAGCGAAGACTGTGTCCAGAGCGAAGATGGAAGGCGGTGGCCAGAGTGAAGGTCTGGGTCCCGGGTGCCAGAGGAAAACTGGTGCTGGCAGCCAGGGGAAAGAATTTATTTCTCTCTTGTCGGGAAATCTGGGCCGAGTGTTCAAGCGTAGCACGTGCTCCATGGCGTCAGGACCAGGCCCTCCCACTCCATTGCACTACCGTGCGTGGTCTCTGTGCTCAGCTTACTAGTATCTCACGGCCCAAGGTGAGTGGTGCCCAACTTCCACTTATGTCATACCGGCCACAGGGAGCTGGAGAAGTGAAGCCTGTTTTCCAGGCAGCCATGCACCTCGCTTAGCACTGCATTCTATTATTATAGAACAGGGTGGCAAACTTTCTGTAAACAGCCAGATTTATATTTTAAGCTTTCTGAGCCACATGGCCTCTGTCTCGACTACTCCACTCCGCTGTGGCAGAGCGAAAGCAGCCACAGACAATAGATATATGAATGTCTGTGGCTGTGTTCCAATAAAACTTTATTTATAAGAACCAGTGGCAGTCTGGATTAGGTCCACAAGCTGAGCCCTGGTACAGGAAGTGGGTAAAACAGATCCTGGGGATAACGAGTTTTTCTCCTAGACCTGGTAATAGGCATATTAGCAATGTTAACTTTGGTTAAGTTCCTTCTGCACCTCCCCTCCCTTTTCAGTATAGTTAGTGGCAAACCAAATTGCCAATAATTCATTAAAATCAGTAAAATGATGTAGCGGAGGGCAAATGTGTTTAAGGCTTTCTTTGAAAGACTAGTTAGTGGGTGTTGATTATGCTTTGTCCTCTTGCTGACTGGTCTTTTCCTAGACAAGCACTCCTGTCTTGTTTCCCACTTTGGTAAGAGAATGGTTGTTTCGTCAACTCACTGCGTGGAGATGCAAGAGCCCACGAAAATAAATGTGGAGGAGACACTGGGAAAATAATTATGGCTTTCCCCTCTTCCTGGCAGAGTGAGACAAGCCTGAGCGCCTTCGTTTAATTAGATCTCACTTTAAGACCTTTTCTTTCTTCTTCGGTGGACAGTGGAGAAGGGGCACAGGATGGCAGGAGGCAGCTCTCATTCGAGCTACATAAACCTTGTAGCAACTTGATCAAAAGTCATTCTGGTAATTCGTTTCATTTGCCATTAATTTTTACTTATTATTTCATTTGTTTTACTTATCTTTTCCCCTGAATTCAAAGATAGCACACGGTTTTGTGGGAGCAGTCAGACAGGTATGAGCAGAGCTGGGATGATGGGTCAGGAACAGAAAGGTCACCAGGGCAGAGAGCCCCGGGTGCCTAACAAGGAAGAAAACAAGGACCTCACCCCCAGGGTAACCATTCCTCCCCTAGCATATCGCTGGTCATGTGGTTTAGATCCCCTGACCTTTCATATTGCTGGACATGTGGTTTGGACCCTCCCCTACCTAACCTTTCCTCCCCTGGCAGGTAACTAGTCCTGGGGGTCAGACCCCCTTAGAGGGGAAATGAACAAGGGGCCCTTAAGCATTAAGCCCCTTCGGCAATGAGGTTCCGACCTGCACGGAATATATCTAGGCCTCAGTTGTGTTGCAGCTCCAAGCCCAGAGGAGCAGCAAAACCAGACAAGTGACACCACGGTCATGGCTGACCCCTGCCCTGGCTCCAGCCAATCAGGGGAGACCGTGACGCTGAAAGGACATACCTGGAAAGCTGATGAATATTTTATTGAGATCCTCCCTTAAAAGCCCACACCTTTCTCCTCCCTTTTTCCTTCCCCCCAGGCACATTACCTTTCCCTTCCTCTCTCCTAAGCTCCAAAGGCCTTTCTTTGGACTCTGTAACTTGTTTCCTGAGCCCATTCCTTCTACAGCTCACTTCTACCTCTGTGACTTTCAAAATAAACTTTCTCTTATAGTTTGAGTCTTGGCTCGACATTCTTTCTCTGCCAGAACTCAAGTACTGAGGTTGAACCGAGGCCCTGTTTGACTCCACCAGTCTAACACCTGGTGCCATTTTCAGGGCCGCCAACAGTTTAGCAAGTCAAATATAAATATATAAATGCAGAACTGAGTCTTCCATAATCCACCCCACCCAGTCCTCCCAGATGTTTTTGTATGCATGCCCTAACAATAGGACAGTGTGCCAGGATGCCAGGTTACAGTAATTTCTGTTGCTTCCAGAACTCTTAAAGTGAGGTAAACTATTCTGTAATATTTTCCATTTAAGATTTCATTAGTAGAGGGAGAGTAAGCCTCAAGATCTTTTTTCATAGTACTGACTACTGTTAAGTCTACTGTTAGCATCTCCCAAAGTCCTAATTCTGTATTCAGCACAAAAGATACTTAACTTTAATTAAACTGGTCAAACATTTTTGCTACATAGATTGGAGACTAGAAAGACAGTTGGGGCCCTAACTGGTTTGGCTCAGTGAATAGAGTGTTGGCCTGTGGACTGAAAGGTCCCAGGTTCGATTCCGGTCAAGGGCATGTGCCTTGGTTGTGGGCACATCCCCAGTGGGGGGCGTGCAGGAGGCAGCTGATCGATGTTTCTCTCTCATTGATGTTTCTAACTCCCCGTCCCTCTCCCTTCCTCTCTGTAAAAAATCAATAAAAAAAAAAAATTTTTTTTTTTTTTAAAAGAAAGACAGTTGGGTTTCCATATTTACTAATAGAACTTAGGAAGTTAGAATAGAACAGGTAGACCTAAAGAGAACTTTAGAGATCATTGAGTCCAAACTCCTTAGTTGACAGAGAGGAACTGAGGCTCAGAGAAGGCAAGTGATGTGCCCAGAATTGCATAGCTAATTAATAATAAAACTCGGTGGAAACTCAGGGCTGGTTCACAGAAACACTGGGTGGTTACCTCACTGCTGCTGAGTGGGATTGTCAGCGGGATGTACCTTTTTTCTGTTTTAATCCTCACAGGGGATATTTTCCCCCTTGATTTTCAGACAGAAAAAGATAGGGACGGAGGGAGGCGGGGAAGAGAGAAACATCACAAGAGAGACACATCCATGAGTGGCCTCCTGCATGGACCCCCACAGAGGCCAGGGATTGAACCAGCCAAGGGCTGAACCTTTTAAAGCAGCAGGCACAGGGGGAAAGCTGTCCTCAGGCATCAGGAAGTGGGAGGATAAGATGTCTGGCTTCTCGCAGCAGGAGTAAGTCGGGGGCCTGAACTGCTTCTGGAAGTATGGCTTGTTCTCTGGGACAAGGACAGCATGGTGGCTGTAAGGCGACCTATCCTGGACAAGTGGGCCAACATAAAAAGTTTACAACATGAAAAGCACGAGATGGCTTTCATGAGGACATCTGGGCCTTTGGAACATTCTCAGGTGTCTGCAGGTTTTCCAGGTAATCTCAGGAGTTTTCCCCAAATCTAGAGTGCATTTATTTTCTTTGGATTCAGATGACAGCTTTTGAAAGAAAGGAAATGTGTCAAATTTAGACCAAACAAGTTACCAACATTTCCCAAAAAGTTGGGGATTACTAAGCATTAAAAATTCAAACAAAGTATTTAAAGTAATATGTATGGTGGTATAGTTTTGTAAGGGACTTAGTACATCCCAAGATGTTTATTATTATTATTACTTAGTATATCCTGACATGATTATTAATATAATGGGTAAAATTTCCATAGATTCATATGAACATATATTCACATTAGGTATATGTAATATACATCTACATCATGTATATACACATATATTTATATACGCACACATATATTTATATGCATATCTGTGTATTTACAGGGTGGGACAAAAGTAGGTTTACACTTGTGAGTATGCAAAACACAGAGTTTATTCTTGTATTTTTATTAATTCTTGTATTATTTTTCTGTAAACTGTAAACCTACTTTTGCCCAACCCTATATATATGCATTTACTACAGGACATATATATCAATATATGTGTTATTTATATATGTATTTGTTGCATGTATATGTTAGGTAACATACATATATATCATATTATGAATATGTATTTGTGTACATATACACAGTCATATAATCATATGCACCTATGGAAATTTTACCTGTTTATGAAGATGACATTGGAAATGAATTAATAAACATATTGGGACATCCTAAATATTTATGTATATATACACATATATGTACAAATACACATATGCATATATACTTATAGAATATGTATGCACATATGCAGACCCTTCTTTCTCCACATATTGTGAGCTCCCTCTCCCCCATGGATGTGTATATGTATATATTATATCCTTTTTTATTATCTGTCTCTTTTCTTTTCCCTCAAGAAAAGGGAGTGTAAAGAGAGGGGGAGAATAAGAGAACAGGGTTGGGTGACCAAAAAAATGCCCAAACATTAATATGAAAAAAATAAATGCTTACTCACAATAATTAGTGACACATGCCCCTTTTGAATCTCCTTTGTTTATCCTAAGGAAAGATATTTAAAAAGAACACTCTAAAATGAAAGAAACTCTCTTTCTACTTCCTAAAACCAACAAAGGCTACTACATATTGCAAGTCATTGGAGCGAACGTGTTAGAAGGGAAGGACCATTTAAAGTGAAATCTGTCATTAATTTACTACGTGCTTGAATCTCATAAATAATTTTAAGTAGAAAGGGCTGTCAAATGTGATTAAGGTCATTATTTCATGTTAAGTAGCCCATAGGCTTTTCTAACGTAAAAATCTTTCCATAAAAAGAAGAACTAAGGTTTCTTCAAGGTTAAGGATCTCTGGCGCCAATTCCACAGAGATGTATTACGGTAGAGATGATGGAGTGTGTAGAAGTCATCTGAGAAGATCTTACAAGATTTCTCAAGGTGAGGTTTCTGAACAAGGACCGATTATATATTATTTTAAGAAGATTTGCTGGGTGTTCAATTTCCAAAATGAATTGCAATGTAGTCTGCTTCCTAAAAACCTGACAACTGTGTTGAGAAAATGATAGCCTAGGCATCATCTAACTTATTCAGCAGATATTTATTGAGCACAGTCTATATACCAGATACTCTTCTAGTTCTTGGGATCTAGCAGTGAACCAAATGAAGTCCCTTCTCCCAAGAGCCTAAATTACTTGCATCACCAAATGGTAGACCTGGGATTTGAACCCACTTCATCTGGCAGGGAGTTTAACTGCTTCCCTACATTTTTCTCTCAAGAGGTAGGCTGATTTCAGGAATGTTGAAAGACTGGACTTGAAAGCATTCAGTAATTGAATTTGGGAGTTGTGAGGGAGGAGGAATTGAAGATGATGACTGGTGGATGGCATTGCATTACACTGGGATGGCATTTTCTTTCACTGGGAGGAAAAGGGAGGGTTTTTTTGAGGTGCGGGGGAGGGCAAAGATAAGAAGTCTAGTTTTTCTTTTTTTTTTTTTAAAAAAAATACTTTTATTGATTTCAGAGAGGAAGGGAGAGGAAGGGAGAGATAGAAACATTAATGATGAGAGAGAATCATTGATCAGCTGCCTCCCGCATGCCCCCTACTGTGGATCAAGCCTGCATCCCAGGCATGTGCCCTGACCAGGCATCAGACCATGACCTCCCGGTTCATAGGTCGACACTCAACCACTGAGCCACACTGGCTGGGCAGGCAGTCTAGTTTCAAACATGCTGAGTTGGAGATGTCCGATTGCATTATGGATCTAGAGCTCAGGTCCAGGTCTGCACCGGCAAATACAGATTTGGGAGTCCTCAACCTAGATTGCAATGGGAGTCAAGGAAGTTGATAAAATTGCCCAGTGATAGTACTTAGGGTGACCAGAGAAGATAGCCTTGCAACCCCAAAGGGTGCTAGGAATGGACACAGGAGCGGTAGCTTGACAAAGAGATTGTCAGGATGTGGCTAGATAAGTCTGAGAAAAATCAGAGGAATATGTCATCACAGAAATACAGAGGATGCCTCCAGAAGAGGAAGATGGCTGAACAGGATCAATGCTGCCTAGTAGGGATAAGACGAACATACTCCATTGAACTTAACAGAAATGAGGTCCTTGGTGAGGTCAATTGTCATTGATCAGAGGCAACAGCAGGACTGTAGTGGGAATTGAAGATAGTGAGTATAGAGAACTGGAAAAGGGAGAAGTAAGGGGCTTATGGGAAGAGGACATGGGAAGAGTAAAAGGGGCTGAAGAAGTGTTTGATTTTAAATACAGGAACAACCTGTGTGCATCTACTCATGGGCTGATGACAAGACAGTAGTTCAGGAGAAGTGAAAGCGGGAACTGAGAAGGGACAAAGCAAAGAATGAGTTAAGAGGATGCGAAATTCAGCACACAGGTATAGGGAGTGACTTGAGATGTAAGTGCACACATAGGGTTAGTGGTGGGGGATTAAGGACTTTGAGAAATTCATTTCAGTAAGATTGAGTGTACAGGGGAGATGTAGTGAGGTCAGAAGTTGGAGGGAAGTAGAAAGACTGTCAAATAACTAGAGTGGAGACTGAGAAAGTGGGGCAGAGAAGAATTCATAAGTGGCTGACATCATCGAGGGCCCAGTTGTCTGGCCACCATGAATTTATGGTGGCACCAATCTGTGAAGGCATCTGAGATTCTCAAGCAGAGCTCAGCAGCCCAGGTGTGCAAATAACTCAGAAATCTTGGTTTGAGCCAAGTTGAGGTTTTTTCCAGGTTGTTGGGAGAGTGGACAATGGAGACCATGGAACAAGAGAGTTGAGGATCTCCAAGAGATTGGTTGAAGGGGCAGGTCATGGAATGTCAGTTGGATGGGGATAACAGGGAGAGAGGGGGGCAGATTCTTGCTCTGACTCTCTCATTGACTGTTACTTTGGGTAAATTGCCACATATATCCAGGCTTCAGTTTCTCCCCGCTTATAAGGGAGGGTGTTGGCTCATTTGGTTAACATCTCTTCCACTTCTACCATTCTGTGGTTCAGGATGCAAAACTGCAAGCACACTCTGACCATGAGAGACACTGCCAATTCTTTCTGGTCACTGGGGGCAAACAACCTTCACTACGCCAGAGAAGCAAATTCCATTCATGTTGCCAGACCGCTGATGCAACTCTTTCATTTTCTCATGAAAACATGAAAAATGTTCAGGGCCCTTCCCATAAATCAAGAATAATTGTTTCATTGTCATTGGTCATCCAACCCTGCTGGCTGTACATGTCTCAATCCGTACTTGATTCAATTCAGTTCAACTTAAAACCATATTTTCTGAGTGTCGACTTTGCATAAATCACTGAGGCAGTTGCTGGGGATACAAAGGTAAGAAGGCTACATGCTTGCCCTGTTGTAGTCTAGCAGGAAGCATAAGACCAGTACAGAAATAAGTGAGTTGTGGGTATAAATCTTAGTATTCAACTCAGGAAAGAAAGAACAATTTTTTCCCCCTATATTTCTCTTTAACAACTCAATTTCTGTTTTTAGTTTATTTTTACCAGGTTGGAATAAGCTCAGTGGGGGTCCCCACCATTTTTTGGGTCATGACTAATTCTCAGAGCTTACATAATTCTAAGGCATCCGGAGGGAGTGCCTTTACGGTCCTCGGTATCATCTGTCAGCTCTATTTGCCCACACATCCATGGCCCCTGTGGTTCTGCATTACCAGTTCATGCAGGCAGCCAAGGGATATGCTCATTTGCTCTGCATGGTCCCTTAGGACTTTATAATTGTCTTGCTACTTCTAGACCTTTCTGGATTGCATGGTTATCAGTGTGCCTCTTCCCAAGCATGCTTAAAAATACTGCTATGGTCTGAATACTTGGTTCCCCCCAAATTCATCACCTACCCTCAAAGGTGATGATGACATTAGGAGGTAGGACCTCTGGGAGGTGATCAGGTCATGAGGATGGAGGCCTAATGAATAGGATTAGTGCCCTTGTAAAGAAGACCCCATAGAACTCCCTTACCCCCTCTGCCATGTAATGACATAGTGTAAAGACCTTATCTGTGAATCAGGAAGTTGGGCCTTCACCAGGCATCAAATGTGCCGATGCTTTGATCTTGGACTTTCAGCCTCCAGAACTGTGAGCGATATATTTCTGTTATTTAGAAGTCATCCAGTCTATGTTTTTTTTTGTTGTTGTTATAGCAACACTCTGTAACATAATCTTCTTTATGGGGTCTTACTACTTCTACAGGTTCTAGATAGGGCACAGAATAAAATGCCTCATTCCTTGAGGACCAATGGACATGTGATTCCCCACACTTGCCCTCCATCTTTCATTCTTTCTGCTGGCCCTGAGAATTCTCTGGTCTGGGAAGACTGGGCAGGTGGGGGTGGGTGGGGACTTCTACTACCATAAATAATGTTTACTTCCAAATCTTTTATTTATGCTGGGACCCATTTTTGTTACATTAGGAAACTTCTTTTCCTCTCTCTTTCTGCTCCATCACATCCCACTAAGGCCATGAAAACAGAACTGATTAGCTGCTTAAATGCAGAGACGAGCAAGGGGACAAGGAAATGTGGGGAAACCAAGGACACTTTCATACGAGGCAGAAATGAGTGTGTTACAGGAACAAGCATAGTGCAGAGATACTCACTTGCACATGAAAGGAACACTAACTTCAGAAAGAAAAACAATGGGTTTACTAGAAGGATTCTGGTTAACTCACTGAATAGGAAAAAAAAAAAAAAAGGAGCTTCACCTATGTTTTGAGAATGACAGGGACCAGAGCAGTGGTGGCAGTTGCAAGAGGAGGAACTCAAGTACCATTAAGCTTGCTGGGATCAAAGGATGCAGCTCCAACCATCTCTGTCTGATGTGTTTCCACCCAGGAGTAAGTCCCCTGGAGACAGATCTGATTGGCTGAGCGTGGGTCACATAATCACATCCGTGGCCAGGAGTTCTCTGTCTGGAAGTTCTGCCAGGCCTAGTGGAATGGCAGAGAAGCCACTGTCCTCAGACAACAGGGAGCTAAAGAATGTAGGGACGGGGTGGATAAAGCGTCCGAAGCCCACTCCAGGAGTGGGAGAGCACGTCTCTTTAAGAAAGCAGAAAAGCCTAGAGCATTTGTGAAGGACTTGGAAGGATGAGAACAGTTCTTAGATAAGAAATGGCCATAGGGCCCTAACCGGTTTGGCTCAGTGGATAGAGCGTCAGCCTGCGGACTGAAAGGCCCCAGGTTCGATTCCGGTCAAGGGCATGTACCTTGGTTGCGGGCACATCCCCAGTGGGGAGTGTGCAGGAGGCAGCTGATCGATGTTTCTCTCTCATCGATGTTTCTAACTCTCTATCCCTCTCCCTTCCTCTCTGTAAAAAAATCAATAACATATATATTAGAAAAAAAGAAAAGAAAAAAGAAATGGCCATAGGAATGAGCAATGGTCCTGAGACAGAAAATGTGAGACTCTTTCAAAATTATTTGAGAATAGTTTTGCTGGAGCTTACTTAGTATATGAGTCAGGATGAGAGACAGGGCTGAAAATGTTGATTTGTAATGGATCTGAATGAGGAATTGTTATGGGCTGAATTGCTTCCCCCCCTCCCCCCAAATTCATATATTGAAGACGTACCTCCTAATAGCTCAGAATGAGATTATATTTGGAGATTAGTGGCCCGATGCATGAAATTCGTGCATGGGGGGGGGGTAGGGGGAATCCCTCAGCCCAGCCTGCACCCTCTCCAATTGGGAACCCCTTGGGGAATGTCCGACTGCCAGTTTAGGCCCGATCCCACACCGGCAGTAGGACATCCCTCTCACAATCTGGGACTACTGGCTCCTAACCACTCACCTGCCTGCCTGCCTGCCTGCCTGGTCACCCCTAACTGCCTCTGCTTGCCTGCCTGATTGCCCTTAACCCCTCTGCCTGCCTGCCTGCCTGATTGCCCCTAACCCCTCTGCCTGCCTGCCTGATTGCCCCTAACCTCTCTGCCTGCCTGCCTGATTGCCCCTAACTGCCCTCCCCTGCTGGCCTGATCTCGCTCCCAACTGCCCTCCCCTGCCAGCCTGATCTCACCCCCAACTGCCCTCCCCTGCCGGCCTAATTGCCCCTAACTGCCTCTGTCTTGGCCCCCACCACCATGGCTTTGTCCGGAAGGAAGTTGGATGTCCAGAAGATGGCCGGTTGACCCAATCTAATTAGCATATTACCCTTTTATTAGTATAGATAGGGCTTTTAAAGAGGTAATTAAGTTAAAAAGAGGTCATTTATGGTAGGCCCTAGTCTAATAGGGCTGGTGTCCTTATAAGAAGATATTAGGACACAGACATGCACAGAGGGAGGACTACGTGAGGACATAGGGGGAAGGTGGCTGTCTACATGCCAAGAAGAGAGGCCTCAGAAGAAACCAACTCTGCCAGCACTTTGATCTTAGATTTAAGTTATGGCAGCCCTAGCAAAATAATACAGGATTTCCCCCTTATTTTGGAAGCCAGGGGTAGCTATGGAAACTTCTTAAAGAGTAGAATTACAGTCCGGCCAGCTTGATTCATTGGTTGAATATCGACCTATGAACCAGGAGGTGACGGTTCGATTCCTGGTCAGGGTACATGCCTGGGTTGCAGGAGGCAGCTGATCAATGATTTTCTCTCATCATTGATGTTTCTATCTCTCTCTCTCCCTCTCCCTTCTTCTCTGAAATCAGCAAAATATATTTTTTAAAAAGAGCAGAATGACATTATTAGACTTTAGTCTCCGGAAATTGGGTCTAGCAGAGGTATGTAAATGGGGAAGTAGGTAGAGTCTGGAGGCTGGGAGCCGAGGAACAGAGAAGAATGCCTCTAATTTTGCTTGCATGAGCCAGGGAACATTTCATTGAGGAGGCAACAATGATGACTGGAGGTTTGCAAAGCAGATTGGGGTAGACAGGCTTTCTGGGCAAAGGGCACAGCCTGTGCAAAACTCAGAGGCATGTTTAGGGTGTGATGGATGAAAAATCAAATGTGGCAAGTTCCTTAGGAGAGCTACAAGCAAAGTGCTCTGTGATTCTCATTTACATCAGCTTTCTGTTGTAAAACGAGTCATGGCAGGGGAATGCCGTGGGCACACCAGACATTCAGGTAGCTGGGACTTGCCTTCCATTCTCTATACACATTATTGGATTTCTAGAAAGAAACTATTTATGTCACCCAGGCTTCGGGAGTCCAGTAGCCTTTATGCATTATCTGAAAGTATTTATTTCACTTCTGGCATTTAGAGTCAGGAGACCAGATACTTTAAAATAAGCATTATTTGTTTCTACAATCCATAGAAAAATAACCTTATATTATTGTGAATTAGTGATTCTTTATCATTCAGTGGTAGGGTTATATTTTGAATGGGAATTAAATGGTGAGATTCATTATCTACTGACATTGAATTTTGTCGTCCAGGTAACTATTTATTGAATGTTTACAATACACATAAGACACGATATGGGTTTGTAAAGAAAAGAGAATGCTTTTTACATTTGGTTCATAGAAATCAATATCGCTACATTAATTCACAGTGAAAAAGAAAAATACCAATCAAAGGAAAGGTGTAGTTCCTTTCTTAGCAGGGACATGCAGAGGGCAGTATAGTGAGTGATCCAAGGAAAGAGTCTCGGCTCATACCCTGAGGCATCCCAGGGGAGGGCCTGGGGCTTCCCACAGTGAAGGTCTCAGGTAGAGGCCAGCACACATGCGTTTTGCTTCATTTATACATGTATGATAAATGAAGGAACTATATGATAAATATATGTGGATTTTCAGCCAATTAAATAAAAAGTTTTAAGTCCTCACCTGAGAATATTTTTTCCATTGATTTTTAGAGAAAGTGGAAGAGAGGGAGGCGGGGGAGGGGGGGAGAGAAGGAGAGGGGGAGGGAGGGAGAGAGAGAGAGAGAGAGAGAGAGAGAGAGAGAGAGAGAGAGAAACAACAATGTGAGAGAGACACATTGGTTGGTTGCCTCCTACATGTGCCTGCCTGCCTGCCTCCCGGGACTGGGTATCAAACCTGCAACCGAGGTACATGCCATTGACCAGGAATCGATCCCATGACCCTTCCGTCCTAGGGTTGACACTGTAACCACTGAGCCAAACCGGCCAGGACTCAGCCAATTTTTGGTAAGAGACTGGGTTTCAGAGCATTTCATCTATGGAATTTGTTTTAAATATTATCAGACATTTACAAATAAAAATAATTATGTACGAAGTTGAGTGTAAAATCTATTTAATTAATTCACTCTCATAGTTTAAAAATGAACTCTTGTGAATGTCAGTGGCCAATGCCAGGGTGACCATCGCAGACCAATTTTGCACTGAAAGTCCCACTTTCCAGGGCTCCAAACGATGAGATAATTCTGCCCATCAGAACTCGGATGCCCAGCTCAGGTTCAGTTCCACACAATGAGTCCTATTCCTACACCAGCTCTCAGGATACAGAATCTGCCTGGAGCAGAGAGCTTCATGCGGCATGTCGATTGCTCAGACAAACAAGTGAATGACCAGGATGTGGCAAGGGATCAAATATGAAGGTGGTATCAACCACAAATCTGACAGCAAGTGGTAGAAAATATGAGAAAGGCAACAGTGGATTTCAGAAAATGTGTACAGGAGGAGGGAGTTGTAAAAAGATTAGAGGAGGAACTTTGGAAAGTTGGGCTGAGTTGACATCCTCCTTGAGAAATAATTATCAAGGACTGCTGCCCTAGCAGGTTTTGCTCAGTGGTTAGAGCTTGGTCCGTGGACTGAAGGGTCTCGGGTTTGATTCTAGTCAAGGGCACATACTTTGGTCGCAGGCTTGATCCCGGGCCCCAGCCCAGGTACTGTGCAGGAGGAATCAATCAATGTTTCTCTCACATTAATGTTTCTCTCTGTCTCTTCCCCTTCTTTCCACTCCAGCGGTTCTCAACCTGTCGGTCCCGACCCCTTTGGTGGTCGAACGACCCTTTCATAGGGGTCGTCTAAGACCATCCTGCATATCAGATGCTTACATTACGATTCCTAACAGTAGCAACATTAAAGTTATGAAGTAGCAACGAAAATAATTTTATGGTTGGATCACAACATGAGGAACTGTATTTAAAGGGCCAGAAGGTTGAGAACCACTGTTCCACTCTCTCTAAAAATCAATGGAGGCCGGCTGGCGTGGCTCAGTGGTTGAGCATGAACCTATGAACCTATGAACCAGAGGTCATGGTTTGATTCCCAGTCAGGGCACATGCCCGGGTTGCAGGCTCAATCTCCAGTGTGGGGGGTGCAGAAGGAAGCCAATCAATGATTCTGTCTCATCATTGTTGTTTTTATCTCTCTCTCTCTCTCTCCCTTCCTCTCTGAAATCAATAAAAATATATTTTTAAAAAATCAATGGAAAAATATCCTTGGGTGAGGATTAATAAACAAACAAACAAACAAACAAACTAAAGGACTGTGTTTCTCTTCACCTAAGTTAAGAGAAGATCCCAGTTAAAAATCCTCATGCACAGCATTTTAATCTTTTCTAAAAAGTATGTACTATATTCTTTAATGACTTTTATTCACCACTTTTTAGTGAAAAGTTTCAAATATGCAGAAAAGTTCTAAGAATTTCACTTTGAACACCCAGATACCCACTGCCTAGACTATAATTAACATTTCTGTTTTTTAAAAAATCACATATCTTTTGCCTCCCCATCCATTTATCCATCTTATTTTTTTCTCATGCATTTATAAGAAATTGCTGAATTTCTTACCCCTAAGATATAAGCACACATTATCATTAACTAGAGTGTAGCATTTATTTTTCTCTAGAGATAAAATTTGCACCCAATGAAATGCATAGATCTATTTTTCCATGAGTTTTGACAAATGTACACACTTGTGTTAACTCAAACTCTATCAAGACATAGAGTATTATCATCATGAACTCACAGCATTGTTTTCAGTGGTTTAGTTTAGCACTGGATGGTGATATCAGTATAGCTCAGAATACCCAATGCCCCTACTCCTTCATGAATCTTTAAAAAAATTCTCACGTTTTTATTGATTTTTTAAGAGAGATAGGAAGGGGGACAGGAAGAAAGATAGATAGAGATAGAGATAGATAGAGAGAGAGAGAGAGAGAGAGAGAGAGAGAGAGAGAGAGAGAGAGAGAAACATTAATCAGTTGCCTCCCACATATGCCCTGACTGGGGATTGAACCTGCAACCTAGGTATGTGCCCTGACAGGGAATTGAACCTGGGACCTTTTGGTGTATGGAATGATGCTCCAACTAGCTGAGCCACTAGGCTAGGGCTTCCTCTATTTTCTTCCTCCTAATATCCTGATTATCTTCCTCTACCTTTTTTTTTTTTTTTTTTTTTTTAGTAAGTCACTCATTCACTCTCCTCTTGTCTCTCCTGATAGGATATAATGTTTTATTACGATTTTCTCAATGTCCTAAAAATTCTCCCAGAGCATAGTGTTGATGAGAAAGCCCCAATTCTCCATTCAAGATGAGCTCCTTCTCAGCAGGGAGGTCACTATACCTCTCTGGGCTCCTGGCTCAGCTATTGCTTGTTCAGGTGCTTGGAAGAGGTGACTGCAGCCCCCTTTCCAGACCGAACATTCTGTGAATCTCTGCCTTCTTTTTGAAGACGCAAATCTGGCAGAGAGCCAAAAGCAAAGGACAGACGATGAGGGTGTTAGGGTAGGGGTGGAGAGGGAAATAGAGAAAAACAAGTACATGCCTTTCCTGCTTATTGGCCAGAAAAATGGTGATATGCTTTCTGGGACCAGGTCAGTTCTGTTCCATGGCTAATTTCTTTGCTTACTCTTGGTTTTGGGGTAGGCATCCCACCTGGTTTAATCTTTTTCTCTGCTGCCGTATGCCCCCTATTTTCTCTCTTCCCTATTCATATATATTAGTTCTGTGCTCTAGAAATGCTCATTGTACTCATTTTTATTATATAATTAGAGTTAGGGTACTAATGTTAAGAAATTTAGGTGAAGAGACACCTGAAGAGACACCACGTCAGCCCTAATGGGGAGTTCCTTTTGAGCACACAGGGCTGCGCCTTTAAGATCCTCTTCATGCTATACAGACCCCGTGACCTGAATTTTATCCTACAGACTCAATTCTGAAAATTTTATCTGGCTGTTCTTACGTATACTCCCATGTTTATCAGGACACATATCCCAATTTTTGGCCCAGAAAATGTGGTTTCTGGGCATTTTGATTGATACCATTTTCATTAAAAAATTTATTTTTAGCCGAAACTGGTTTGGCTCAGTGGATAGAGCGTCGGCCTGCGGACTGAAAGGTCCCAGGTTCGATTCCGGTCAGGGGCATGTACCTGGGTTGCGGGCACATCCCCAGTGGGAGATGTGCAGGAAGCAGCTGATCGATGTTTCTCTCTCATCGATGTTTCTAACTCTCTATCTCTCTCCTTTCCTCTCTGTAAAAAATCAATAAAAAAAAATATATTAAAAAAAAATTTATTTTTATTTTTATTGATTTCAGAGAGGAAAGGAGAGGGAGAGAGATAGAAACATTAATGATGAGAAAGAATCATTGATTGAACAGTGATCTCCTGGTTTAAAGGTCGACGCTCAACCACCGTGTCATGCAGGTGGGTACCAGTGTGTGCTCTTTTGGGTACTGGCTATGCTACAACAATTAGCATACAATTAGCATGTATGTCATTTCAAAAAGGAAGTTTCTACCTCCAGTACTGGATTTACAGAGAGGTTACATGAAAGGAGAAACTACTAAAATAAGGGAGAGATAAATATTAGATAAAAGATAGTTTAGAATGAAAAAGTGGGGAAGAAAGGGGCAATCATAAATAGAATATAAAGAGGAAAAATGCTTTCTGTACAAAGAAAAGAGATAGCCTTTCAAAGACAACTTTTTATGTTTTTTTTTCCTTTTTTTTTTTGAATGGCTATATTTCTTTCTTTCATTTTTAAATGCTCACCCGAGGATATGTTTTCATTGGTTTTAGAGAGAGAGAAAGGGAGAAGGAGAGAGAGAGACAGAGAGATACATTGATCTGTTGCCTCTTGTACGCACCAGGGATTGAACCTAAAACCTGGGTATGTGCTCTTACTGGGAATTGAACCTGTGACCTTTCAATGTACAGGATGCTGCTCCAACAAATTGAGCCACATCAGCTAGGGCTATGTTTTTCATTTTCTTTCTTTCATTTTTAAAAAATATTCTGGGTGAATCCCATTCAAAATTGCTTTGCCCTAAACCAGAAAATTTCAGAGTAAAATGTAAATCTTGGGTCATAGCGCCCCCTGGCACACCTAACTGCAACCACAGCATGGTCTTCAGATCGCTAATGCATTTTGATGTACTCAAAAACGTACTCATATTTCACAATAAAGACAAATTAATTATAGTTTAAAAGGAGCAGAGTTAGCCTTTCAGTTCAAGCTCTGAGCAATTATAGCAGTGATTACTTTTGTGTTTCTAATATACCAATTAAACTCATTGAATTCCAGCTAATTAAATTAGTTAACTCAAAGATAAGGGAATTATAATATACACCGAAGATGGCATAGGCTCTAGCTTTTAAATAATTATCTATGCGAGGTTGGAGCTCTTCAGCTTCCAGTATTATGCAAGGAGACTGAATCTTTGGAGTCACAGGAAAGGAAAAAGACATTTAGACAGTTCAGGGCTCTCAGTCCTCCTCAGAGCCTGGGCTCTGAGCACCTGTGGGAACTGGGTGACAGACACACTTTGCACAGCGGCCAGCCCCAGCAGAGAGCTATGCTCTATCCCTACTATTGTCATCTGAAACCATCTTGCGTGAGAGAGGAAAGACCCCACACTCCAGGGAGAAGGGGGAGCCAACTTGATGTCTAACTCCTAAGAAGAAAGGCTTTGGAAGGCGGAGCAAGAAAACAGACATCCTCCCCCTGTAAACTGAGGCAATTATAAAGTTTGAGATGAGGCGGAAGATCAAATAAGTGGCCTCTTCAAAGGACAGTGTTACATTCAGGCTGGCAGTTTGGACATCCAGCAGTGGCAGGAATGAAGTGAGCCTTGGTGAGTGGGGCGCAAGCATATGCGGGACAGGTTCCTTTACCTGTCAGACAGGGTTTGTCATGGTGAGGAGACCAAATGGAGGCATACTTTTTGGGAGACTCATCCAGGTTGTTGGGTGTATCAGTGTTTTGTTTCTTTTTGTTGTATTAGTCAGTCTATAAATATATCGTAGTTTATCTGTTGTCCTCTGTTGATTCCATGTTTTTAGTTACAAACAACTGTATACAAGTATTTTTGTGGGGATGAGCCCTGAGAATCTGTATTTTCAATGAGTAACCCTAGGTGAGTCTCAGGCATACCCAAGTTTGATAGTTTATCTGTTAAGATGAATCTTGACTTTTTTGATGAGGCAACTGATGAAGATGTAGCCCAAGATGCTGGTTCTGACTCCATAGCCCAGACTGCAATTTAACTAACTTGCAGGTTGTTGCTGAGACTGAGTGTTTACCTTGAAACCAGAAGATGGGAGCTACGTGCTAGAGCTGACTCTGAGTTTCCTGGTGATTAGGACAAAAGCAGTTATATTCTGGTATAGAATTCTTACTTTTCTATAAGAATAAAACAACTATACCAGTGTCTCAGGAGAAGCAAACCAGGTACCAGCCCTTAACTCTAAAGAAATTTCCCCCCTGACCAATGTGGTGGACAAGTCCTCTGCAGCATCCTACAGATTTTGAGCCTACAGCTTTTAAGTCAGTAAGATCGGAGTTTGAGTTGCAACTTAAATCCCTTTTACCAGTTGGGTTGTCTCCAGCAAGTTATTTTTCCTGAAGCCTAACCACTTAGGCCTCAATTTCCATTGTAAGTCATCAATTTCCATTGTAAATTGTCACAACTCTCCTTGTAGGATGTCTTCCTAGTTGATAAATTTCAGAGGTTACTATAAAAAATAGTTATTCGAAACATGGTGGTGTGGTTTTTATTGTTATGCTAGGGCATCATTTAACAAGCCTGTCTAAGCAATACCTGACTCTCGCAAATGTAACTTTAACTTACTATTTACTAATAAATAGGGCCCAGGCATTTTAAACAAAAGTTAGAAGTAAATATGTAAGAAACTAATAAAATAAAAATCATTACTGTCCAAGCACAATGAAAACGTTTTTTTCTCATCAGAGAAAAATACCCCTCAAAATGTTTTATATCTAACTTAATTTTATTCTAGTCTCCTTTTTATTAATAGACTATATGGACATCTATTTTTTGTATTTGCCTTGGAACCATCATGTCATTCTCATGAATGAGCTAAATTAAACTTTGACGTATGCTCTCTAGGTATATTTTTGTTTTTTAGCATTTTTAGAATTGTTAGGACTATCGGGCAATATGATCCTTTTAAATGGCCATTGTAAGCTTCCTGACCAGAAAAAAAACCTTGCTGGACACCAGGAATCAGACCATATAAGGAATTGACACTGTCCTGAAGACACTACGCTACATTCCATCCCCACCGTCTCAACCCCCAGACCCACTGATGACAAGAGCTTCCCATCAGTGACTGCATATACGGATAACACTCCAGCTCCTGGGTGCTGCCATCATCGACCCAGTGTCCCCCTTACTTGCAGCTGTGCAGCCCTTCTCTTTGGATATCCCATCCCCTTCCCTTAAGTAAATCCAACTTTTCTTTATCTACGGAGATGGCCATTTAGCCTGCCCTCGCACCACCCATGCTAGCCTTTCAAGAATACTTTTATTATTATATGTTTTTATTTATTTCAGAGAGGAATAGAGAGGGAGAGATAGAAACATCCATGATGAGAATCATTGATAGGCTGCCTCCCACACACCCCCTACTGGGGATCGAGCCCACAGCCTGGGCATGTGCCCTTGATTGGAATCAAACCCGGGACCTTTTAGTCCGCAGGCCAACACTCTGTCCACTGAGCCACATTGGCGAGGGCAAGAATGATACTTTTGACAGTATTCAAAACCAAACCATGCTACCATCTTCGTTCCTCGTGGCTAGGTCATGTGTTTTGGGCCTCCATTTGTTTGTCTTCTGTTGAGTTTTCTTCAAATTCTCAATCAAGGAGAGAAGTTCTCCTGCAGATTTCTTCATCACTCTTTCAGTCCTCAACTTAGACTTCATCTCCTTTGGAAACCTTGCAATATCCTTCTATCTCGTCTTATAGCTCCGTAATTCCCCTTGCAATGTACTCATCACACTGTATTGAAGTTGCTAATTAATGCGTCTTACTTCTTTTTCTGTGAATTCCTTAGTAGCACAGACTATATTTTGTTTAACTGACCCCCTTCCCCTCAACACACACACGTTTTTAGCCCAATGCCTGGCTGTAGGTGCTCAAAAATATTTTAATGGATGAATGATGGGATGAGTAATATATTGATCTTTGTATTTCAAGGGGGCTACAGTTTAGTCATATATAATTTATTATTCTAGCAACAGTGATGCCAATCTTTCGCTTGTGTATTTCTTGTATATCTTCCTTTTGGGGGTTGTGGTGATGGTGGCACATGCTTGTGCATAACCAAGTCTCCATCTTACATTCATTGCTTTTGGTTCCTTCTCTAATATTTTCAGAGTATGGCTCCTTTAAGACCAGTAGGAGCCTGCTTGTAGAGGAAGAGGTCCAGACACTACACAGAATGTCTGTGCAGATCTAGCCATAGCTACTTCACATGTTTTTCTGTCTCCTTTGACTTGTCTATTCATCTATCCCTGTCTGATTTGTTCTTAGATTTGCCCCCAAAACTTGGGTTTTGGTTTGTCCCCGTTTGAACTTGGTGTCTCTGGCTATTGACTCAAACTCTGACCTCCACCCATCCTCAATTCTGCTTTTCTACTCTGTACCAGGCATTGGCATAGTCAAGGACCTGACCTCAGCTCAACCTGCTTTTGGCCTTGTTTCTCCCGCCTGACGCCGACAACTGGAAGAAATCCTGCCCTTCTCCAAGGAGAGAGATGGGGCCGAGGGTGGTTTACCTGAATAAAGCTTGCATTATGGGAGGGAATGGACAGGTACAGAGTGGTTTAGGAGGAAGAATTTGAACTTAGCGTAGGCATTGTTTTCACAATAAGTTTCTTCTGTTTTTGCTTTTGTTATGAAATATGTGTTTTGCCAATATGGAATGGAATATTCCAGAAGTAAGAAAAAAAATACAACCCAGTCGCCTGTCAGTAATTAAAGTCAAACTCGGCTGTATTTTTAGTTTTTTCTCTCTCCAACTTCCTGCACAAAGTGGGGAAAACTTTACAGTTTGGAAAAAATTTAGACCTAGCCTGCTGAATGGTACTGTTGATCAACATTCTGTTAACTCTATACGTTCTTTCCATATATTATTCTGTAACATTGTGACAAATATAAACATGTTTTCAGAAATTACAGCAGCTCTGGACGATTGGAAAATGGCCATTTTTAAACTGTTAAAGGTAATTATTAGCTTTGATTATAATTGGATTATAATCATAGTATTTGATTAACATTATATTTAGCCCAGACATCTCTTAAAAAGCAAGCCTCCGGAAAATGCATTTTGCAAAAATGAAATCAGCTAACTGCACAGGAAAACCTCGTCAGGCTGGTTTATAACTTCTTACAGTGGCTCTTTCCAAGAATGAATATACACACACATACACACACACACACAAACAAACACACACATATACATATATATAAGTTTAGTTTCAGGTGAGAAATGAAAGGAACTGTCACAGCCAATCAGTGATCTCATCTGATCCAGGTTAAGAATGCTCAGGGCCTGGAGTGCATGGGATACCATGGGTGTTTGATGAGCTGTGTGTCTGCGGCAGACAGTGTGCTGATGGCAGTAGCAAGGGCCAGCCTGGCCCAATTAACCACCAATAAAGAACTGGTTGCAGAAAGGCCATTTTACAGTATCCCAGTGGTTATTTGCCAGCTTCCAGCAGCTTTCATTCTCCACACTGAGCAGAAAAGACAAACGGTCCTTCTTAAAAAGCTCTGGATATACAGGCCACTCAGTTTCTTTTAGCTATCTTCAATCTGATGTGTATCGATTTACTTTTCCACACCGATCCACTCAATTTACGTTTAAAAAAAAGCTTTGAAATTAATTGCATACTAAAAAAAAAACTCTGTTAAAAATGTGTTGTCTTTTTTCTCCATTGCTATAGCGATTGAGATGACTAGCTTTTACAAAAAGCCTTTAAAATGTTTTTTCATTCTAGACATAGGCAGTTTTGATATTTTTCTAAAACCCTCATAGGTAGCATGGTTGCTGTAAATATTTCGTTTTATGAAAAAAATCTGAGTCACATTTACTAGAGTGAAGAGGAGTTCTGGACAGAGTGTTCGGTCTTCTTTTTCATTGATTTTATTTCTCTCCCATGTGGCTCTATGTTCACTGCTACACCATCTATATATATAAAAGGCTAATATGCTAAGTGTCCATCCGGGTAATGACACCTGGCTTCCTCTCCCTAGCGACTAGCCTCCTTGGAGTTTCTTCAGCCCAGGAACACAACTGTTGGGAGCCATTAAAGATATTGGCTTAAACAAAGCCATCTTAAGAACTATAAGTTTCTGGTTCCTCCAGAAACTCCTAATTACCAGAAACCACCTGTGTCTTGCAAATTGGCCAGCAGTTACAGATAAACTACCCTCACACAGCCGCTAAATCACACATCTCCACTGATAAACACACAGCCATCCGAAGGCTGCTAAACCACACATCTCCGCTGATAAGCACAGCCATCAAAAGCCTAATAAATCTCTAGTAAAAGGTTACTGCCCATAGACCCCTTTACCCACCCCCCTTCCCTAAAACAGTATATATCCTGCCGCTGTGAGAATAAAGTTGAGGCTTGATCAGAACTTGTCTTGCCTCCATTCTTTCGTGTCCCTTGTTTGTCTCATTCTCCTAGGGTGTCTCTTCGTTCCCCCGTTGTTGTCCCGCGGGTCGGGACAGTCTGGCGCCCAACGTGGCGACTTGGGGACCCCCTGCGAGAACGTCTGCTTGAAGCGCCTGGCCAGGCACCCCTTAGAGTCGCCACGCAGTATTGACTCGTGAGTGAAGACTCGGCATCTTGATCGCCACGGTTTCACCCGCCCGTGAGACAGATCGTTGTGAAGGTAAGCAGACGAAACTTTTCAAACAAGAATTTCAAAATACCTCTTGAGAGCCTTCACCCTCTTTGGCACCCTCTTTGGCTGGCCTTTTTAGTTTTCTTGATCTCCCTCCAGTCCACTAATAAGCACTTCACCTCGCCGTTCGGGGAAGAGTGAAGGGTACCCGACACCGGCAGTGAAAACTCTGAATCACTGGGAAAAGTAATTCTTCTCTGGCCCGACCTGTGTCGCCCTCTCTGGCAAACTCTGAGCTCGCTATGTCTTAGTGGTTGCAATCCTGGTATGGGGCTTATACATCCCAACCTATGACACGCGAGCAGAGGCCGTAAGGTAAAAGGAGAGCGGTTACATAAGGATCACCAGAGATTTAAGAAATTCCCAGCTGACCTGGCACGGGGTTTATACGTCCCAGAGGCTTACGTGGAGGAGGAAATCTTGAGAACTACCCAGCCAAAATAATGGGCAACTCATTGAACTCTCATGAGGTATTTCTAGGTGGGCTCAGGGAGTCCCTCAGGACACGGGGAGTAAGGGTTAAGAGAAGGATTTAGGCATTTCTCAGGGGGCTCAGGGAGTCCCTCAAGGCGCAAGATTTTCGGGTTAAAAAGAAAGATTTAAGGAATTTTTTCACTTTTGTCACTGACCTTTGCTCATGGTTTATTATAGACTTTTGATTTGCATGTTTAAAGTGTTAAAATTTTAGAAGGTAATCTTTTATAATTTTTGCATGTTATTATAGAACATAACCCTTAGTTTCTTGAAAAAGGTACATTAGATCTTAAAAGTTTGCCAAAAAGTTAATCAGAACTTGCCAAAAATTGTTTCCCCTTGTGGAACACGGCATTTCATTTCCTAGAGGCTTTAGGAGAGGTCAAGCAGGATGGATCTCCTCCCCCTTGTACCCTCCGCTCCTTAAGAGGAGCAGAAAGAAAAAAAAAATGGGAGAAATGGCCTTCATGGCTCCCTCCACCTCTATGTCCTAATCCTGAAATGTTTAATTTGCCGTTAATAGAATCACCTGTGCAAAAAGGCCAAATTATAAAGAAATTGGAATATTAAAATGTACTCCTTAAAATCAGGCTGAAAAAATAGTGCCATGGTCATCTTAATATGTTTTCTTATCTTAACTTGTATTTGGAATCTAAAATCTGTAATAAGAAATGAAACCCCACTGTTGAATCCGCCTCTGGTGTGAAGAGATTCAAAGGTGGCAAGAGAAAGCAGAGTTACAAGCTCTCCCGCAATGAGATTACTTAATGTTTTATTTAAAAATTACCGGAGAACATCTTATGACAACCAAACTTTGGCTAAGATAACTTTGGGTGTTAGCCATGACTTTAGAAAGTGAAATAGGAAAAAATTTAAAATATCTTCTATTAAGCATGACTTTAGGAAAAATATGCCATCTGAGTCATTTGCTGAAACTTCCCCCAAAAGCAGGATGTGGGGGAAGGGAAGAAGGAGCACATGGCGATCTAATATGGACACCTCCTCCCCAGTATTCTAGATTAAAGTCTCCTTCTCGTAATTGAAAAGTTCTACAAAATTTAAAATGCGTCTGGGATTTCTGTTCACGTGTAAAGAGAGAACCTGGCTTGAAACTGATGCGCGCAAGTTCCGATTTTGGACATTTAGATAGAGTTTTAAGCTAAAATCTCTTTACAAATGTGCAGAATAAAACCCAAGACTGATTATTTCCTAAATAAAATGGCGAATTTGACCCAGGGTAGAAATTCTAGCAACAAGATTGGTATTTTCCCATAATAATGTTAATGAAACCGATTCAAAGCTAGCTTTAAGACCTCTAAAAGAAATATCAGTATAATTGTCTCTGTTACAAAAATTTGCTAAAGTAAATGCCTTAAAATAATTGAATTCAAACCCCAAGAATTATTAAAAATATCTTAATTATAAAAATCTAAGTAGCCCGGTAAAAAACCGGCCCTTTGTTAATTAAAAAGGCTAGCCACGCCTTTCTGATGGAGAAAGGGGCTACTTCCCGCCTGTAGCAAATTCTTACAGAAGGTGGTTAATTTACATCTGATTGATCCAGGGTAGGCCAAACCTGTTCTTCCAGGGAAAACAGTTCCTCCCCCGCCTCCCCGCCCCCCAGGCCAATTTTGAAACTTCCCACCGGCAAGCAAGGGGCAGGAAACAATGTAGCTAAACCCTGTTTCTTGACCTTCCCCAGAGGAAAAAATTATGGTCCTTTTACAATCAAAGGCTGGGCCAAGCCTGCCTTGCCAGGCTCAAGTGTGGTTTTCCAAAGCTGTTGTGAAATTTAAGAACTTGGAGTTTACACCTAGGTATCTTGAAATGACATAATACTGAATTAAATGAGATCTGAGTATGCCTCATACAAAATCTAGAGGACAGTATTAAATCTGTTGGTTGATTATGTCTTGCATTTTTAAAGTTTAGTCTTAATGTTACTGATTGAGAAATGAGTTTAAATTTAATTAATATCTCTTAATAATAATAAGTATAATTTTTAAATCATATATATATATTTAATGGTCTTTTCAAGTTGGATTTCAAAACTATACTTGAAATCACATGGAAAGCTTTATCAAATAAAAATTAATAAATATATTTTAAGTTTTTGCCTCTGAGAAAGGGCAAAACAAGTTATTTTGTTTAATATTTCTTAAAATACAGCAGTGAAATTTTAAGATATAATTTAAAATACAAAAGCTCCTCACTACTGCATTTTAAATTAGGCTGGAGGTGAAGCAGCATTTGCACCTTGAGTATCAGACATAAAACTTTACTAAATTTACTAATCTTTGTAAGCAATTGAATCCTAGTAAAGTAAATTCTTCTGAAAAAGTTACTGAAGGCTTCCCATGATCCCTCTGTATATACAAATAAGCCGAAAGAGAACGCTGTTTAAAAACATTATTTCAAATTTAATAAAAAGGAGAAATTTTAATATTTTGAAATATCTTCCACTAGTATTTACAGGATAATCTAATGATTTGCTGTTAAAATACCAGATCTGAAAATAAGTACAGTCACCATAAATGGTTAATGACTTTGACTTGGAATACATGGCCTTGCGGCACTATCAGTCAATATCCAAGAAGTAGCCCTATAGGTTACTTTATGTAAAAAAGAAAGATTTTTCTTTTTTAAGTTAAAGTTTTCTAAGTGTAATCTAACAGGAGAAAGACAAACCAGACACCCAACAGCCCAGAGACCACCTGGGGCATGGTAAAATAAAGTATGGTAACAATTAATTTAGGTAAAAACTGTAATTCAGATAACATGCCTAAGTTTTACCTAGGTTACCCAAGGACTCTAGATAATGTGTTTACCCAAAACTGTAGTTTAGATAGCATGCTGTCTGTTTCTGTAAATTGCTTTTATTTGCAAACTAGGTCCCTCATTCCAAACCTTGAGACAGCCAATTTAAAATTAAGTTGTCATGACCTAGAGCAAAGAATATTCTTACATGGTATTATTCTACAAAGTTTTATTAGTTTTTGATGCTTTACAATAGTATATTGTGCATTTATCCCAAACAAACTTACAAATTAATATTTACCTTGGATATTTTGAGAATGTGAAAGGATTTATTCCCTCCTGGGGAAGGCACTTAAGCATTCGGTATTGACCTCTCTTGACCTTTTTTTAGGAACAGCATTGCATACCTATAACAAATTATCTAACCAGCTAATTGATGATGTCCAAGCTCTCTCAGGCACTATCAATGATCTCCAAGATCAGATAGATTCCTTAGCTGAAGTAGTACTACAAAATAGAAGAGGGTTAGATTTGCTCACAGCAGAACAGGGAGGAATATGCTTAGCCCTACAGGAACGCTGCTGCTTCTATGCCAACAAATCCTCGTCCGAGACAAGATAAAGAAGTTACAAGAAGATCTAGTGAAGAGACGGAGAGAATTATTCGAGAACCCCCTCTGGAGCGGATTGAACGGACTCCTGCCCTACCTGCTTCCTATTCTCGGCCCCCTTATAAGCCTTCTCCTAATCCTAGCTTTCGGCCCCTGGGCTTTTAGGAAATTAACAGACTTTGTAAAACAGCAGGTTGATAGCGTCCTGGCCAAACCCATTCAGGTACACTACCATCGTCTAGCCATGTTAGACAGTGAATGTGATTATAATGACTGCTAAAACTCCCTCCCTGCAGGGACAGCATGACGCCAGAGGGATGCTTGCCTACTCCCCATAGAAGGAGAAAGGCATGGGCACCGACCTGGGTGCACAGCAAAGCACTGCAAGGGAAGGTCACAAAAATTTTCGACCTCCTCTGGATTTCCCTGTGAGCACACCTGGTTTGCATAGAGGTTGGTATCCATACATAACTTTCGGCTCTGCCTCTCCTCCCCAAAAGATACCAAGAGCCACTGACGGTGGGACCCCACCATCCCACGGGAGGAACCAGGTCCCTACTCCCCCAGTCGGTTAAAGCCCACCCTTAATAAAGAAAAAGGGAGGAATTGTTGGGAGCCATTAAAGATATTGGCTTAAACAAAGCCATCTTAAGAACTATAAGTTTCTGGTTCCTCCAGAAACTCCTAATTACCAGAAACCACCTGTGTCTTGCAAATTGGCCAGCAGTTACAGATAAACTACCCTCACACAGCCGCTAAATCACACATCTCCACTGATAAACACACAGCCATCCGAAGGCTGCTAAACCACACATCTCCGCTGATAAGCACAGCCATCAAAAGCCTAATAAATCTCTAGTAAAAGGTTACTGCCCATAGACCCCTTTACCCACCCCCCTTCCCTAAAACAGTATATATCCTGCCGCTGTGAGAATAAAGTTGAGGCTTGATCAGAACTTGTCTTGCCTCCATTCTTTCGTGTCCCTTGTTTGTCTCATTCTCCTAGGGTGTCTCTTCGTTCCCCCGTTGTTGTCCCGCGGGTCGGGACACACAACTTGCTTCATAGCCAAGTGGAAACATTTTACATTGTAACCAAATATCTGTGAAGCGTTTTCCCATGCCTCATCGAATTTGATCCTCACAGAAGTCCTGGAGTAGATAGATAGGAGACTCGGTGGAATCCTATTTTCTTTTCATTAGCTGGAAAACGGAGATTTAGAAAGGTTAGAACCTTGACCCAACTGAAAAGAAGTAAGAAATGGTGGACCTTGAAAATGACTTCAGGTTTTCTCACTGCGCAGAATATAGTCAAACACTGCTGCAGTTAAATATTTTACCCTTTGTTCTCCCTGCATGATCTACAATAATAATCTGCTTCGTGTTGATATTTACTGCTGTGTTGCTGACAATTATCTGAAAGAGAAGTTGGGGTGCTTCACTGGGCTGGGAAAAGTTTAGCTACATCAGAAAGCAGGTCTAATTAAGCAAGTTTATTCTATACATATAAAAGGCTAAGTTGACTCGCACATGCGCGTTACCTATAAAGCTCTTGCTGGCGCCAGTCACATGTGTGTGTTTCCAACTGTCATTGTCAATCGTGAATTTGGTTGACACTTCTATTATAGAGAAAGGGCAAATAGTGATATTAAAATATTTCTTCTAATTAATTTCCTTTCAATGTGCACAAATTCGTGCACTGGGCCACTCGTATTGAAATAAATGTCCTCATTCCTAATTATTTCACACTAATGTGAGAACTCATAAATTCCTAGAAGTGGAACCACTGGAACTAAAAGTACATGCATTTATAATTCTGATAGATATCACTGAATTGTTCTCGACAGGGGTTTTACCAATTACACTTCCACCACAGTGTAGGAGAGGGCCTGTGTGCAGATGACCTTAGCATCAGTGTTACCAAACTCTGATTTTTTGTCACACTGATAGGTGAAAGTTATGTTTCAGTGTTGTTTTAACTGGCATTTGTATTTTATGAGTGAGGTTGACTATCTTTTTTTGTGTTTTAAAGACATTTGCATTTCATTTTTGTAAACTGTCCATTCCTATACTTTGCCAATTCTTTTATTGCGTTGATTTTTAGAACATCATTTTGTAGCAGCTGTTTATATGGTAGGAAATGTTTTTTCTCAATTTCTTGTGTTCTGAGTTTGCTTGATATTGTTTATAGTCTAAAATGTTTTATTTCTTTATAAAGATGAATTTATAAATATTTTATGATGTCTCAATTTTGGGTCATAGTTAAAAAGGCTTTCCCTACTCCAAAGTTATAAAAAAAATGATGAGTTTTCTTCTACTACTTTTATAGCTTCTCTCTTTATTTCTTTCCCTCCCTCCCTGCTTTTATTCTTTCTTTTAGTCTGGTTTTCTTTCTACTTTTGAACCTTTGATCTTTTTAGGGTGAAGATTTGTTTCAATTTAAAAACATATATATAACTGACATTCTTATTACTTAGCCCAATTGTTTTAGGTTAAATGTCTTTGTTCTATTTTCCCTTGTGAGGTTGGAGTAAGCTTCATAAATATTCTACCAAACACGGTCCCACGAATGAGTTAAATCCAGAGTTTGTTCAGCCAAGTTGGGAACTAGAATCACAGGAGTGAAGCTTGGAGATCATTATTAGGGAAAGAATGGAAAGCATTAAGTCTAATCGTTGGGGTGAAACAAAAATGGGAGACACAGCAGCAAGTGAAGCAGCTGCAGAAGATGTAAGCAGAACTAGGTGGAAGATAAAGGTCAAGGAGAGTGATCCAGAGCAGAATCTATGAATGCTGAGTTTGTCCAAAAGCTGCGTGCGTGGTACAAGCACACACGATGCCTTCAATCAGCTAGCCAGGGCTGGACAATGTGTTAATGCCAAGTCTAAAACACTGGAGAGAGGCAGGCTGTCTCCCTGTCCTTGAGAGGTGTTGGGGTCTCCTTCAGGGGCAACAATACCCCAACCTGATTCACGTTGGAAAAGGATTTGGGCAGATTCTTGAATCATTTACTTATTGCATTTTTATTTTGAAAAATTTAAACCCATAGAAGAATTTCAAGAATAGTACAACTAATTCCTATAGACCTGTTGACAGATACTTAGAATGTGTCTTCTACAAAGCCCTGGCCAGGTTGTAACTTTGGAGGAAGAGAAGGGTTGGGGAAACTGTTAATGGCAGGGTTCTATTTCAATCAAAAGGCGGTGGTTTTCAGAGCTCAGATGAGCATCCCCAGGAGAGAATGAAGTTAAATGAAGACTAGCTGGCTCTTGGTATTCCCAACAACATTTCTGTAGATGACACCCTGAAGTCTCCAGCCTCACCACTCACCTTTCAGACAATGATCTTCCTCTTCTTTACAGAGAACATAGATGCTCATAGAGAACACTAAATGATCTGCATTTACATGCACCTAAAATTGGAAAAGCGTGCCTTGGCTCTAGTCCCATCTTCAGAAGAAACTAACACTACTGACACCTTGATCTTGGACTTCCAGAATCCAGAACCATAAAAAAATACATTTCTGTGTTTAAGCTACCCAGTCTGTGGTCCATCGTTATGGCAGCCTAAGCAAATGAATATAATTATATTATTATAGAATAAAGTAGAGGTCAACTTCTCCATTTCAAATTGATAAATATTTTTTCTTCCTTTACACTCAGTATGATGTTTCCAAATGGTTTTCAGGCAACACTGGAGGAACCTGTGAGACATCTGATTTACCGGAGGTCAAAGGCCAGGAGGTATGGGGTGGACCTAGGCTTCTCATAAAGTTATTTATGAGATAGGGTGCCAAACCCAAGTCAGCAGAGAGTCACCACAGGTCAGGTCAGTTCAAAGGTGCTGAGTCAGAAAGGAGAACACAGACCATGTGATGAAGTGAACAGTTTGGGGGAGGGGTGTGCAAGCAGGAAGCATGACAATGCCAGGCCCAACAAGGAACAGTGCACAGCTCATGCCAAGACATCCTGACCCACAGGTGCTCCCCGACCTGGCTGACGATAGGACCTCTGAAGGGCAGGTCCCTGCCAGTTGCAAACACAATGGAGTGCTTCTCTTTTCAAGCTGGACAGGTGCCAAGTTCAATAAGCAGGAACTTAATGAGGAGCTGATTCTGACAAGCCAATGTGCTCCTAAGAGTAGGAGTGCCGGGAAAGGGTTTATTAATTCAACGTTTTCTAAGAAATGCTTTGTCAAGACCACGCTGGAACAAAACTGAAAACAGGTGTTAGTGAGATGGGATTATGGGCAAGCTTCTTGAGCATTATTCTGAATTTTGATTTAATCTCGTTATGCTCTCTTTGCAATGGGTTGTTTTTAAAGAGCGCAATGGGGTGATGTGCGGAAAGCTGGTTATCAGGCTCCTCTCCTGCACCCACTGACATTCAGATTGCCATTGCCAGGGTGGTCTGTGACCTTCTTGCTATACTTTATCCATCCCACTTTTATTTACTTAAAAATAATTAATTATTTTTTACTGAGGTGATAGTCACCTAACATAAAATTAGCCATTTTTAAGTGAACAATTCAGTGGCATTTAGTACATTCACAATGTTGGGTGACCACCATCTCTATCTAGTTACAAAATATTTTCATCACCCTTGAAAGGAAACCCTATATCCATTAAACACACGCTCTTTATTCTTTCTTTCTCCCATTCCTGGCAACTATTATTCTGAATTCTGTCTCTAGGATTGACCTACTCTGTATATTTCATATAAATGGAATCATACAATATGGGACCCTTTGTGTCTGGCTTCTTTCTTTTTAAAAAAATATAAATTTTTTATTGATTTCAGAGAGGGATGGAGAGATATAAACATCAATGATAAGAGAGAATCATTGATTGGTTGCCTCCTCCTTGCTCCCTACTAGGGATCAAGCCTGCAACCCAGGCATGTGCCCTGACCAGGAATCAAACCATGACCTCTGGGTTCATAGGTCAGTGCTCAACCACTGAGCCACACCAGCTGGGCCTGACTTCTTTCACTTAGCCCAGTGGTCGGCAAACCGTGGCTCGTGATCCACATGCGGCTCTTTGGCCCCTTGAGTGTGGCTTTTTCACAAAATACCACGTGTGGGCGCGCACGTACAGTGCGATTAAAACTTCATGGCCCATGCGCAGAAGTCGGTTTTCGGAAAGGAGGTAGACGAAACAAGTATACAAGACGAGTGTGGATGGGAGAGTTGGAAGGGGTCGACCTCAGTGAACGTGCCTCAATCAGATTGAGGATGCATTTTAGCAAAAGCCAGCTTAGGAGTACCCTAATTAAGTTAATAACAATGTACCTACCTATATAGTTTAAGTTTAAAAAATTTGGCTCTCAAAAGGAATTTCAATCGTTGTACTGTTGATATTTGGCTCTGTTGACTAATGAGTTTGCTGACCACTGACTTAGCCTGTTTTTCAGGTTCATTTGCATGGTAGCATGTGTCAGTGCTGCATTCCTTTTCACTGCTAAGTAACATTGCATTGTATGGATAGACCTTATTGTTGATAGACATTTGGGCTGTTCCACCTTTTGGCGTTTGTGGACAGTGCCTCTAGGAACATGCGCGGACAAGTATTTGGAACCTTGCTTTAAATTCTCTTGGGTGTATACCTTGCCATGGAATTGTTGAGTCCTATGGCAATTCTATGTATTTACTTATTATTACTTAAAAAATATTTTTATTGACTTTTAGAGAGAGAAGAAGGTAGACGAAGAGAGAGAAACATTGATATGAGAGTGAAACATTGATAGGCTGTCTCCTGCATGCCCCCGACGGGATCAAACCTGTAACCCAGGTATGTGCCCTGACCAGGAATCGAACCAAGAACCTTTTGGTACATAGGACAATGCCCAACTAACTGAGCCACACTGGCCAGGGTTATTTACTTACTTTTGAATAGTTACTCACTTTTTCTTTTCTTTTCTTTTCTTTCTTTTTTTTTTTTTTATTAAAGAAGCAGTATTTACTTAAGAGTTCAAATAGAAGAAAAGGGCAGACAGGAAAAGGAAGTTTCTGTCCCACTCTGACCCCCAGCCTTTCTCCTTAGGAATAATTTCCAGTTCCCAGGGGTTAACAGCTTCCTGTGCATCTATGCATGCATCTTCTAAGTGCATACAAATTAGATCTCCTTCCCTGTTTTATACAAATGGGGCAATGATGTTCTCTGCTTGGGGATGTTAACATGGTGTTAAGTTCGTCTGTTCTCCCACCCCTCTTTTTGTCCGTTTATTAGTCTGGGCTTGCTGACGCTCGCTCTGCATGTCTGCACAGCCCTGACTTGAATGTCAGCTCCCGTGGCCTTCATTCTGCCCTCTGGGTGTGTAGCAGGAGGCTCCAGAACATGTAATTATGCTGTGGAATGCCAGGACCCAACGAGTGCAATATTAATTTATAAGCCACTAAACACACTGTGCTTGTTTGACCTATTTTGTAGTTGAAGAGCTACCCAGATGTTGCTTATGGTTTCAAAAGCTGCCTTTTCCCAAGAATTCTAGAGAGTTTATCAGCTGTGAATTCTTTGGGGGCGGGACGACGTGTTACTCACGAATGTGATCTCTGAATCTCCTAGACAAGACTTTGAAACATAACTGGTGATCAGCACATGTCTGGTGTATGATTGAAATGAGTTTACTTTGTTTTTTAAAAAATCTTTATTGTTGAGGGTATTACAGATATCCCCTTTTTCCTCCCCCCATTGCTTCCCTCCACCCGGTTCCCGCCCTGCTCCAGGCCTTCAACACCTATTGTCTGTGTCCATAGGTAAAGCACATGTGCATATAAGATCTTTGGTTAATCTCTTCCCAACCTCCCTCCCCACTTCCCTCTGAGATTCGTCAGTCTGTTTCAAGTTTCCATGCCTCTGACTCTATTTTATTCATCAGTTTATTTTGTTCATTAGATTTCTTTATTTTGATTTTTTGATTCAGTTCTTGATAGATGTGTACTTATTGACATTTTACTGTTCATATTTTTTAAAATCTTTTTTTCTTCTTCTTCCTCTTCTTAAAGAATACCCTTCAGCATTTCATATAATGCTGGTTTGGTGGTGATGAACTCCTTTAGCTTTTTCTTGTCTGTGAAGCTCTTTATCTGACTTGCAATTCTAAATGATAGCTTTGTTGGGTAGAGTAATCTTGGTTGTAGGTCCTTGCTATTCATCACTTTGAGTATTTCTTGCCACGCCCTCTGGCCTGCAAAGTTTCTGTTGAGAAATCAGCCAACAGTCATATGGGTGCTTCCTTGTAGGTAACTAAGTACTTTTCTCTTGCTGCTTTTAAGATTCTCTCTTTGTCTTTAACCCTTGGCATTTTAATTATGATGTGTCTTGGTGTGGGCCTCTTTGGGTTCCTCTTGTTTGGGTCTCCACATTGGGGATCAAGCCCACAACCTGGTATGTGCCCTGACTGGGAATTAAACTGTGACCTCCTGGTTCATAGGTCAATGATCAACCACTGAGCCACGCCACCAGGTGGGAAGTTTATTATTAATGCAATGTTTTGAAGATGAGGAAATAAGACACCCAGAACCAAGAAATAAAAAAACTGTAGACAAAGGAGATTAAAAATAAATCACTGGCTAACTTCAGTTGACTATGAAGTCACGGTCCTGGCAGGAAGCAGATGGGATATTAAGAATGAGTGGTGGGGAGAGCTAATGAAGGGACTTTTATACAAAGGTGTTGACAGTGTTAAGGGAAGCCAAGAAATGATGACAGAGCATGCAGGGCTAGGCATGCTGGGAAGCTGCCATCACAGCTTGCTTAACAGGCAGGGAACAATTACCAGAAATCAGTTATAGGGAAAGGCTGCTCAAGGGAAGCCATGGCTTTTAGTAAAAGTATGTGGCCATTGCCAACCCACAGCGAGGCAAGGAGGAAGCTGGAGGAATAGTACCTCCAACTCTGTATCTGCTTCCCGTGTCTTTAGCTGAAGCCAACTAAAAGCTAGAAGCCAGGGGACCCGGCTGACACAGTCCACAAAGGCCAGCCTCTGGGCTGCAGAAGAAGATGGAGAAGAGTGGAGAGTTTATGATGGAGCCAGAGGATAATTCCTAGTGTAGTCCTAGGGTGGCGAGTTAGACATTTCCCCCATTTGTGAGGGTGAGGGAGAAATTTACACACACACACACACACACACACACACAGCAGAGAATTCCCTCATCATATTTTTTAACTTTCTTCTAAGGACTTCTTGTAAGTCCTTTTTTTTTGTCCTTAATCCTCACCTGAGGATATTTTCCCATTGATTTTAGAGAGAGTGGAAAGAAGGGGGAGAGACAGAGCGAAACCTCGATGTGAGACAGATATTTCAGTCGGTTCCCTCCTGCACACACCCCGACCAGGACCAGGGACTGAGCCTGCAACTGAGGTGCCTTTGACTGGAATCGAACCTGGGACCCTTCAGTCTGTGGGCTGATGTTCTATCCACTGAGCCAAACCAGCTAGGGCTGGAAGTCCTCTAGGAGACTCAATTTCCACAAAGAGGTTCTAACTATTATTGCTACTTATAAACACACCACATGGTTCTCACTGTTTAATAAACTCTTGAGGTAGGACCACTTTTCTTCCCCGTTGCCCCTCTGTAAGACCTGCATGGAGCCTTGATGCTCCACAGCGCCTTAGCTAAAAGTTGATGGACAGATGGATTTAGGAGGAGGAATTATCTAGGCTTCTTGAAAGCTGTTCATCAGAAGGGGCCTTGATGTCTTTCCATGGTTAAAGTAGCCATTTCATGTTCTTGTTCAGGGAAAACTCCAGGTTGAAGACACTGCTCATGGCCTACTCAGGAGCTCTCCCTCTCCCTCCAATAGAGCCCTGATTGGGTTCGAGACTCTCCTGCCCCCTGTGCAGCCATATATCAGAAGGGAACCTTCCCCCCACACTTCTGACCCCACTAGAGTAATGTAAGGGCAACGCCTTTCCTTTTGCCAGGATTTGGTTTAGGAGTGAACACATGACCCAGGCCTGGGTACAGAGCCTTGAGGAGTGGTTGCTGTGACATTCAATACAGTCCTTCCTCTTCCGAGAGACACTCCAGTTGTTCCTGGAAGCTACTTTATGACCAGGAGGAGAAGATCCAGCTTCCAGATGAAGACACCATTGTGGATTGCAGAGCAGGGATTCAAAAAAATAGGGCCCTTGCTAATATGGAGGGCAACCTGAAGCCTGCTTTATCGCTGGACTTCTCCTGTGAATAAAGGTATTTCCTTTTCTGGAAAGACCTTTGAGCTGGGTTTTCTGTTGCTCCATATCTGAAAGCAAGCACACACACCCTGCCATTGTTTTCCTCTTAGATTCTTCTGTTATAGGAGCCAAAATATAATTAAATAGTCCTCGGAATGTTTAGACTCACTCTGTGCCCAGGAATGCAAGAATGGTTTATACCAGAGAGCCCCTGGCAAGCCTGAGCATCATATATCATTTTATAGTAGCTGGTCCTCTGGACACTGGGAGTTTACTTTGCACTCACCCTGGGATCCTGTTTATGTGCTGTCTCTTGCCCATTACATTGAACCAGAATTTTTTTTTTTTTTAAGTAGTGTCTCCAAAATGTTAAATATGTTTTCTTTTCCATACACACAAGAAACGCTTGGCTTCTTCAAGGTAAGAATGAGCCCTAAGCCCTTAAGCTCTGGACTCAGGGTAGAAAAACAACGGTGTTTTTCTTTTCTAAAAAATATTTTTATTGATTTCAGAGAGGGAGAGAGATAGAAACATCAATGATGAGTGATAATCATTGACCAACTCTTTCCTGCATGCCCTGAGGATCGAGACTGCAACCTGGGCATGTGCCCTGACTGAAAATGGAACCGGGACCTCCTGGTTCATAGGTCAATGCTCAACCACTGAGCCACACTGGCTGGGCAACAGCACTTTTCAAAGCAAAGCCCAGAGGGGCCTTCTACTCAGAAGTCTTAGCAGAACTTGAAGCTTCATAATAGGGAGGAAATAGGGCTATTTATGTCATACATTGACAGGCCAAATCTGCAGTGAGATTGATTTTGCCTGTCCTTGCAATTTTGATTGGATAAATAAACTGTGGTCCATCAGACAATGGGATATAACACATCATAGCACTAAAAAGAAATGTGGTATCGAGCCATGCAAAGACAAAGAGGGAACTTTAAATGTATATTACTAAGTGAAATAATCCAACCTGAAAACGCTAAGTACTGTGTGATGTCAACTATATGGCATTCTGGAAAAGGCAACACTTTGGAGAAGGCAAACATGCCAGTGGTTACCAGTAGTTACGGAGATAGGCAAAATACAGAGGATTTTTTTAGGGCAGTGAAATTACTCTGTATGATATTGTAATGATGGGTAATGTCATCCTACCTCTGTCCAAACCTATATAATGTACAACATCAAGAGTGAACCCTAATGTAAACCATGGACTTTGGGTGATGATGTGTCAATGTCGATTCACCGGCTGTAACAAATGTATCACTCTGGTTGGGGATGTTGATTGTGGGGGAGGCTGTGCATTTAGGCGGCAGAGGTTATACAGGGAATCTCTGTACCTTCTGCTCAGTGAATCTAAACACTCTAAAAATAGTTCGTTAATTTAAAAAATATATTTTAAAAGTCTACATTCCTGTGAAGAAGTTAATTCTTTTATATTCAACTCAAATGCATCAACCACAGAATAGAGACTGTAACTCTGGAGTATTTGGAGTTAATGTAAAATCTATTTGGGGGAAAAGCTGTAAGTTGCACATGACCTATTGTCATTTTGTAGTTGCTAATTCTTACCAGTATTTTCAGTAATTTGTGACAAGATAACATTTTAATGGTCATGACCTGATTAAGCCAAAGCATCCTTTCATAATACCAAATTTAATCAGGTTATAAGGTAAGGTAAAGTAGTCAAGAATATTGTAGGTTAAAAAAAAAAAAAAAAAGCAAGCAAGTAGATAAACAACTAACCAACTAAATAAATAAGAGTGACCTGATGAATGTTCAGAAACTATTAAGTTTGAAACCCTGGTACTCATCCTTCTGTGGCTGGGACTTCACTGACCTCCTGGGGCCAGGGTCCCCGCAGTGCCCTTCCCCCTCCCTGTCCTCGCACATGCATGGGAGAGGTTCCTGAACCACAGCATAGATGTCATCCTGCTTTTGAGTAGAAGACAGATGCCCCAAGGTGGTCATGCCAAATCCTAATCTCTAAGGATATGCCTCATACCTTAAAGCCCATCACACTTTCCCTAAACCATGGGGGTGGATTCTAAACAGGTCTCCCTACAAACTCTTATCTACTTTCTCCAAGCAAATCAAGTGATAACTGGATTGCTTTGCACTCAGCTATCAGCTCAACTCACCCTTGCTGGGAAGTTGGCCCAGTCTTTCCTCTTACTTCATTTCCAGCTGACATCTCTCTTGGCTCTGTCCCTTTACACTTGGTCCCAGCTTGGACTTTCTCTTTTTATCTTCCCTTCCAAACAGGCTCTTCCCCCTGACACTGGCTTCACACTCAGTCTTCTCCAAAAGTATTTGACGTGAGTCAGAGGAAAAACATACCGGATTATCTTGACTTTAAGTTACCATTTTAAATAAAACACAGTGAAAAAAATCTTACTATGCAATGTATATATATTCTTTTACTTAAAAAATTCAGAATATTTTTAATTTTGAAAAAATCATAGGGGACCCGGAGTGCCATCCAGAGACAACTATTGTTAAGACTTGGATGTCTATTCCAGTGATTTCATTAGATTTAAATCAGAACTACCCCTATGCTCCACCCATCCACTTGTAGACTCCTTCAAAAGATGGGATTGTGTGCAGCGACTATCTTTTCTCATCTTCTTTTAAACATGTATGTCATTTAATTATTCATATTCATAGTTCAAAAGCTAATTTTATTGGTTCACATCAAAATGCCCCTAGCCTCGGAGATGCTCCCCCCCTCCTCCCGCCCCCATCATTTGTTGCTAAATAGGACTTCCCTGACACTGGGAGCAGACCAACCATGGCACACCTGTAGCTGAACCTGCACCAGCAGGCACACATCACCCTCCTGCTGACGCTTCAGTTCATGCAGCTGTCCCCGGGGGAAGGACTTTAAGCTCTATTCTGCCCTCTACTGACTGGCCCGGAAAATACCCTGAGCCCCTGGCACAAGCCAGGTTCAGGTACTATGCCACAGGCAGAGGGTGGGCAACTGGAAGGAGCCAGTATATGGAAAATGGGAAGAAAGCAAATTAGTGGCAGGGAGTTAGATGAGGAAGCCTGAAGTCCCAGTGGACCTCAACACCTGAGACCCAGACAAATTCAAAAAGGGGCTCTCATATTCCCACCAAAAATGCACCCCCAGCAGGAGGGAGACGTCTGGGGAGCCAGGCATGGCAGAGCCTGAGGGGTGCCGAGATGCCAGAGGTCTGGGCCTTTACAGAGAGGAACCCCGGCCAGGAGATGAAGAGCAGGTGCAGGGTCTGTGGAAGGAAGGCACTTGGCTCTGTGTCACAGGGTGACCGAGATCCAGGCCTCCCACTGACGTATCTCCAGGGCAGGACCTCGTCTGGGAGTCAAGCCCAGGCTCCAGAATAGAGAAGAGCACAGAACAGGACTCCACCTCCCCGAGGGGTTAGAAATACACAATTTTTATGCTGGAAAATTTCAAGTCCACATGACTCAGGGGTCAAACGAAAGACCACCCAGAGGGCTGCTTTGTGAGGACTATTCTCCCAAAGGAGATTCCTGGGCTCTTCAGGGCAGCAAACCTGTCTCTCTCTCTCTCCCTCTCTGTGTGCCTTCCCCCAGGGAACCAGCTCTTCACATTCACATCGAGGACTGGGAACACTCTTCAGGGCTGAGGCTTCTGAACTCCCACTTGAATTTGAACAAGTAATGACTCTCCGAGATGCTGTCAAGGAGGTCAGCAAACCATTCCCCACCAATAAACGAAACTGAGACTCTCCCCAGAGGCCACTGGAGGATTCAGAAACAGGATGGGCGCCTCGCTCCCGAGCGCCAGACTGGCATGACCACCGATGAGGTCACAGCTAAATATGAAATGCCTGGAGCAAATCGGAGGTGAAAGAGGGGCCGGCGGGGCCGGTATAATGGGCAGCTCCCTGGGCTCCGCTCGTTATCCCCACCTGCTCTTGTCTTCTCAGATTAGAATCCTAAATCGAATTTACAGAAAGTCAGCTGAGCGCATCCTCCATGTAATTCAGATCACGTTGCCTGCAGCTCTGAGGAACGCAGATAAACAGAAGGACTAACATGACTACGAAGAATGTCACTAAGGGCATTCACTGTAAAGTAAGAGTGAATTACCTCACTCTCACCATATGGCCAGACCTGATTAACACCTAGAGGAAATGATCTAAAACCTTCAGGTCACAATGAGAAACGTTTTTTTTTTTTTTTGGCAAGAAAAAGTGGTTGGGAGTTTACTAAACCAAAAGTCAAAAATAAGATATTGGAGATACCATCCTGAAAAATATCAGTTATGCTTTTTTTTTTTTTTTTTTTTGGTTCTTGTGTAGAATCATACCACAAACACAAAAATATAAGATGTACAAATTGGGATTGCCATTTAATTGAATGTTTTCCTCTCTATTGTCGCTCTTATAATTATGAGGAATTAATGGAAGAGTCTCCACGTGGACTGACAGTTTCATAAATCACCAGGGATGGGCTTAGCCCATCGATTGAAAGCCTTTTTTTATAAATCACTGGCTGAAATGCTGTTTGTTGGCAGGAAGATCATGCCCTGTGATTTAATCCCTTAGGACTAGTTAAAGTGGCAAAAATGTTAGAGTTTCTGGGAGGTGCCATATAGGTTAGACAAGAGATGCCTGGAAAGATGTGGACCCATTTAGAAGACTGAGTTAGCAGCTTGGGAATTATGGGAGACCTGCACTTAATTAGCATAAGTGCCCTAAGGCCATCTGAGGAAACATAAAGAATTGAATTTGAGACCCCCCCCCCCCACCCTCGCCCCGCTTACCAGAATCCCTTGTATTACTTTGTATACTGCGGGGAGAAAGTGTAATGGGCTCATTCCTACCCTTTAGGGAGGGTGAGGGGGGAATTTGTTTCTGCAAATATTCCTCTGGGTGTCGGGGAGAAGGATGACCTGGAGCAGGGCTGGGTGAGCTGAAGTCCAAGAACTTGGCGTGGAAGCTTGCACCTGCAGCTGTGAATGCTAACTCCAGTTTTGCCTGTTTGCTTCTCTGCCTTTGGCCATCAGGGCAATGGACAAACCTTAGGGCAGCGGTTCTCAACCTGTGGGTCGAGACCCCTTTGGGGGTCGAACGACCCTTTCACAGGGGTTGCCTAAGACCATCGGAAAACACATGTATAATTACATATTGGTTTTGTGATTAATCACTATGCTTTAATTATGTTCAATTTGTAACAATGAAAATACATCCTGCATGTCAGATATTTACATTATGATTCATAACAGTAGCAAAATTACAGTTGTGAAGTAGCAACGAAAATAATTTTATGGTTGGGGGTCACCACAACATGAGGAACTGTATTAAAGGGTTGTGGCATTAGGAAGGTTGAGAACCACTGCCTTAGGGTATTATTTCCTAACCTGCCTCTAAAAAAGTTAACACGTTAAGCTAGGAACATGTAAATTTTGGTCAAGACCAGTGGACTGAGATGGGAGTCAATCAGAAATTTCTAGAAGTTATTCCCAAAGAATTTCCTGGAGCTGAGCTGAGGAGTGACACAGTTGGTCACTCTGGGGATGAAATTGATACCATGGTAATTAACCTAGTTATGAATAAAATATAACTTTGATCTGTGCTTTGTGTGAAAGGCTACTACAAAAATGTTTATTATCACTACTTTACACTGATGCACTTAATCTCAAGAGTCCAGGAAATAATTTCAGAAGCAAGTTTTCACAGTTCCTGAGACACTGACACCTGACTTAGAAACCCCCAAATGCAAGCCCAGTGCTGCCAGAGGTATTTTGGCCCCTTTCCTTGGGGACCTTAACTGTATGAAGGGCAGCGGCATTGTGGGAAGCTGCATGGCCCTGCTGCCCAGGGGTGAAGCCCTCAGTGGGATTAGAGGGCGGTACAGCCCTGTTTCTATTCTGGGCATTGGCTGTGGGGACCTCCTGGGGCTGACAACAGCTGCCCTGGGGCTCTGGGAGGAGGTCCTCCCAGGAGGAGTGGGGCAGCTGCTGTGTGTCCATCTTTCTCTTGCCATCCTTGAGGCCTTCTTCCTCCTCCCTCCCCTCCTCCATTCTCCTCATGGAGGCCTTTCCCACCAGGAACATTGCATTCATCAGTCTCTATCAGAGCAGTAACAATTGATCCTTAATGTGTCTTGAACTCTCAAGTGCTAAGTGCTTCAAGTGAATTGCCTCCCCCTCCCCCCACCCCCAACTACTTTTTTGAACAATTCCAGACCAGTAACTTATTGCTCATTCTTGGGGTGATAGGTTTCCTAGACAAGTAGCTGTTGACATAGATCTGGAGAAAAGGAAAGACACAGGCCCAATCTTCATCTGGAAAAGAAACGGGACTGGGCTGGGCTAAGCCTGATGTGCCTTAAAGTGTTGGTGTCCCGCTCCTGATGTTATTCCACACAGATGACAGATGCTGGAAGCGAATATATTTTGAGCCTCTGTGTTTTGATGTGAATGTCATGTTGGAATCCTACGGCCAGACCACACTGATGGCAGGAATTAAGGTTTTCTTAAAGGGGGTGGATGTTCCCACCACCAATGTCCTGGGAAGGAGGTGAGTCCTGGGACAGTGGGTCTTGGCTTTGGAAGAGCCTGTGGAGAAAAGCCTTTCTCTGGGCCTCCTGGCTGAGTAGGGACCCTCATGGAGTGACCTGTGCCTACGCATTCTGAAAGCAGCCTTTTCTAGAATGTGGTTTTCAAGGATTTCTGTATTGCGGTCCCTTTCCATTGTGCCCAGGGGTGGTGAACAAGTTGTTTTCACCTTCCCAATATGCATTTTACCCTTTTCTGGTAACAGCGCCTTTAATTTCCTTCAGGCAGTTGGATTCCCCACCTGTTCCCTGGGTTTCAGACAAGGCGGCCCCCATCCCAGGTCTTCATGCGATACACACCTGTGAATGAGCGTGCTGCCCACCCCTGGCCACAACGATCCGTTCAGGGCTGAGCACATGACTTGGTCCTTGGATTCAAGCTGGGCCCGCTAGAGACAGCCCTGGGACTTTCTAGGCTACTGGAACGAACCAGCCTGGAGCTGCTGGAGCCTCCACTTGGAGATGAAAGCACACAGGCGAAACAGAACCGAGAAAGGGAGTGTGAGTCCCCAGAACATTCTTCGAGTCTCTGCTCCAGCCATGCCCAAACTAAGAATATGCCTGCACTTGTTCAGTTATGTGAACCAATAAACTTCCCATGTGGTTTGTCAGTTTTAGTTGGGATTTCTGCCATTTGCTCCTAAAGATATTTCATGAAATGTGCAGGTTGTGTCTCTTCTATCACTATGGGAAATGCAGGAAGGGTCTATGCGCATGCTTGGAGTAAAGTGCATTGTGGGAATGCAGAAGAAGCTAAGGAAGTGGACACAGATTTGACAGAGAAGGAAGTGGACAATGGCTGGCTGTCCAAAGCCAGGTCTTGGGTCAAGGCAGCGAGCTTCGAACTAGACAGATTTGTGGGACATGTCATTCATTATTCTTTGTAGATTCTCAGAAATACCTGGGAAAGGAAGCCGGGTAAAAGGCCCCAGGTATTAGAATAATTTGGGCATTAAAAGCTAATGTTATCTCATTTCCACTGTCTATATCCAGGCAGTGAAGCCAGACAACATTTGGATGACACAGCTAAGTGTTTTATATTTTTCTGGGGAGGGACAAACAGTATTGGCTGGAGTTTCAGACTGGAGGCAGGTTCTGAATCCATAAAAGCTGTTTCAGGAGCACCCCATGGATTCAAACAGCCTAGGAGGGCTGAGATCATGTAAAATTCTTTGGGATGAGATCTGGGCCCAGTGAGATGACAGTCTGGGTGCCCAGGAGACAAACCCTGGCCTAGGGTGAGGAGAATCTGGTACGGAGAGCAGAGGGAGAGGAAAATCAAGCCAGCCTGAAGACCAACCGGGGGGAGCTGGCTCCACAAACCTTCTCTTGAAACTCCTTTCTTCTAGAAACTGTGACTGACCACCACCTGGAGGATTAGTGGCGTGAACTGTGGGAGCTCACGGGATGTGAGTGGTGTAGGGGGTGGACAGGGCTCCACCACGTCCCCGCCCATCGCTTTGGTGTTTGTGCGCTCAGACTCCTGGGACACTTTCATGTCAACGGTCAGGATCCGCATCTTTGTGGGAGGGCTGCCCTCAGGTCGCCAGGGCTGGAAGCATCTGAATTTCCGCTCCACTAGGGTCAGACTTTGACCAAACACTGCTGGGCACCGGGACATAAATATTCCAGCTTTTTTGCAGCTGATTGTGACCGTCCTGAAGGGTGAGCTCTGTGGCGACCAGAGCTGCTGTGTGGCTCAGAGTCAGCGTTGGCACTGCACCCTCCCCTGGCCTCCTCCTCTTCCTATCCCTATTTTTTCACCCCCCACACTAGCCTTTTCCTTCTTCTAATAAGTCCCTTTTACCTGAATTCCTGTCTCAGGGGATGCTACTGGTGAACCAGACCCAAGACATTTCCTTAGCTGTTTGAAGTATGTGATAGAACCATAGGCATTAAATTTGTAATTAGAGTTTAAATGTCTAAGGCAGTGGTTCTCAGCCTTGGCTGCACATTAGAATCACCTGGGAATCTTTTTAAAATCCCGATTTCTGGGCCTCATCCTCCGGAAATTCTGTTTCTTTGTTACTAATGTTGTGGCCCCACCATAACGAAGAAACAGAATTTCCGGAGGATGAGGCCCAGAAATCAGGATTTTAAAAAGATTCCCAGGTGATTCTAATGTGCAGCCACGGCTGAGAACCACTGGTCTAAGGCAGAGATCGGCAAACTTCGGCTCGCGAGCCACATGGGGCTCTTTGGCCCCTTGACTGTGGCCACGAAGTTTCAATCGCATTGTACGGGCGCATTTTACGTGGTATTTTGTGGAAGAGCCACACTCAAGGGGCCGCAGTTTGCTGACCACTGGTCTAAGGGAATTTAATGGATTTTCTAAGTAATGTTAAATGTTTAAAGGTGATCTGGTCAGGTAAGAAAAGTTCATAGAAATACTAATAAAGGAACCAATGGAAGTGATTGCTATTTTTTATACCAACATTGTGAGAGTTATAAAGTAACGAGATTTATCAATTGATCTTAAAGCTTTCGAAGAAATTATAGCTTTAATAAATTTAACATGAGGGAATCAGAATATTTTTAGGAATTCCTTTCTATGCTGGAGAGTCTTTCTTGGGCAGTAGAAGCTCACTACAATTTGAAGAAAATAAATATTGAATAAATGAACTCCAGGCTTACCTTCATGTTTATCAATATCTGTAGCTAAATTCTTCATTGTAAATGTGAGTTATCAAATGTATTTAGCAAGAAATGTAAAATGCTCAAGTCAATATCAAAATGTCAACTTTGAACTGAAAATTAGAAGCACTCATAAATTATCCCAGATACTCATTTACCAAACTAGACAACTAATTACAATTATGCTCATCAATGCATATAAAATAATCAGTTCAACAAAAAAAATGAATGCATAAAAAGGTGCATCAATAATCACACATGTAGGATATCATTACACCTTCATTTTGGTAATCATCTGAGGTAACTACAATTTTAAAATCTGGAATTTCACCTTGGAGCTAAAAGGTAAGATTAATGTCATCTATCTGAATACATTTTCAGGTGTGTCTGTTTTTCTAGGTGCAGTTATCATTCTCAGTGAAGAAAATAAAGACAGAATTCAGAAAATGAATGGAAGTGGTATCTATTTTTCTACACTAACAGGTATTGGAAATGCTGTCTGCATTTTTCAGTCTGTATAAAACAGAATAAAATAGTGTTTTAAGTGACACACGTTGACAAGAACTTAGGTCTTAAATGCTCATCGTTGGTAAATTAGTTTTGCTGTCTGATTATGATGCCAACCCTCTCATTATTTTAGTCAGAACTACTTTCTATTTAACCTTTGATTCTATAACAAAGTTGGGGGAGGGATATGAACATTCTTACAGGTTCCTTTCTCTGGGGTGGCAAAGGAGAAATAATTACAGGGTAGAAACATTGCAGGTGCAAATGTAACTCTGTTTAGAATACTTTATGGTTATATTATTCAGTAATTTAATTTTTTTTTAAAAAATTCAAACATTCAAGTTTGTTCCCAAGTACACCAGTTTTGAAGCAAAGCATGGGAACAGATTTTTGTCCACACCCCTCCCCCCATAAAACCATGCATGTTGTATATGTTAATTTTTTTTTCTCTGAATAAGGGTTGGGGAAGATGTGAAGAAAAGGGAACCCTCGTCTACTGTTGGTGGGATTGTAAATTGGTGCAGCCACTGAAAAAACAGTATGGAGGTTCCTCAAAAATTAAAAATACAACAGCCATATGACCCAGCAATTCGATTCCTGGGTATTTATCTGAGTAAGTTCAAAACACTAATTCAAAAAGATATATGCACTCCTATGTTTATTGTAGCATTGTTTATAGTAGCCAAGCAATGGAAGCAACCCAAGTGTCCATCAACAGGCAAGTGGATAAAGAAGATGTGGTACGTATATACAATGGAATATTACTTAGCCATATAAAACAATAAAATCCTGCCATTTGCAACAATATGGATATATCTAGAGTATACTATGCTAAGCGAAATAAGTCAGACACAGAAAGACAGATAACATATAGTTTCACTTATATGTGGAATGTAAAAAAAATGAACAAAGCAAAAACAAACTCATAGATACAGAGAACAAATTGATGGGTGCCAGATGGGGGTGGGTTGGAGGGGTGGGTGAAAAAGTTGAAGGGATTAAGAAGTACAAATTGTTAGTTATAAAAACAGTCAAGGGGGTGCAAAGTACAGCATAGAAAATATGGGAGGGGGGGCGAGGGGAGATGGGTTAAATAGGTGAATGGATCAGGAAGTAAGTAAGAAAGTGCCAGTTACAAAATTAGTCAAGGGGATATAAAGTATATCATAGGGAATATAGTCAATAATATTATAAAAACCGTGTACAGTATCAGATGAGTACTAGACTCATGGGGAAGATTACTTTATGAGATACATAAATGTCTAATTATAATGTACACTTGAAACTAATATAATATTATATGTCAACTATAACTTAAAAATAAAAAAATTAAAAAGCTGAATTTACGTGAAGAAAAATCAATAGAACTCAAAGGAACAAAACCAAATCCACAATCATAGCTGGAGACGTCAACTCCCCTCTCTCAACAATTGACAAGAACAACTGGAAAGAAAATCAGCAATGGTATAAAGTAGGCAACAGCACCAATCAGTAGGGTCTAACCAACATTTGTAGGACACCCCACCCAACAACAGAATCCACATTCTTTTCAAATGCCCATGGAACATATAGATCACATGCTGAACCATCCACAAACCTCAACAAATGGAAAAGAACTGAAATAATTCAGACTATGTTCTCCAACTAGAATGGATTCAAACTAGAAATCAAAACATAAAGAGGACAAGAGAATTTCCAAATAATTGGAAAGTAAACAACACACTTCTAATAACCCATGGATCAAAGAGGAAGTCTTGAGGGAAATTTAAACACACGCACACATATGTACTAAACTGGATAAATATGAAAATGTAAAACATCTAAATTTATGGAATACAGCTACATCAGTGCTGAGAGGGAAGTTTACAGCTAAATGTATACATTATAAAAGAGGAAATGTCTCAAATCAAATGACCTAATCTCCCTCTTCAAGATCCTAGAAAAATAAGAGCAAAATAAACCTAGAGCATGCAGAATAGATGAAATAATTTAATGATCTAAAACAATAGATTAAAGCAGAATACTGAATATATTCAATCACTTGAAGAAGGTTGGTTACAACCATTAAGTTGTATTTCTCCCCAAAAGACAGTTTGATATTGTGGGAATTAATTTTATTATGCATTTTAATTGAGTGGATAAAATAAATTTACCCGGTTTTCCAGAAAAAAGAATAGATATATGAGTGCTCCAGTGTCAACTGAGAAATGGTGCCCATGTAAATTCTTAACATTAGAAAACATCTCTCTTATATCTATAGGCATTTGTTTCCTAGATCCCTATACAGTTCCCTTTCCTCCCAAAGTAGGAGACACCTCAATCACTTAAAAACTAATGAAGCAAAGACATGGAGGAAACTTAAATGCATATTGCTAAGTGAAAAAAGCCAAACTGAAAGGCTACAGACTCTATGATTACAACTATATGAGATTCTGGAAAAGGCAAAACAATGGACAAAAAGATCAGGATTGCCAGGGATGGGGAAGGAGGGATGAATAGGCAGAGTACAGAGGACTGACTTTTAGGGCAGTGAAGCTACTCTGAATGTTACTATAATGATGGATACATGTCCTAACCCATTAGACATTTGTCCAAACCCATAGAATGTACAACTCCAAGAGTGAACTTTAAGGTAAACTATGGTTTGGGAAAATTATGACATGTCAATGTGGGTTTATCCTTGATAAAAAATGTAACACTATGGTGAGTGATGTTGATAATGGGGTAGGCTGTGCCTGTGTGGGGAGCAGTGGCCATATGGGAAACATCTGTATCTCCCTCTTAATTTTGCTGTAAACCTGAAACTGCTCTAAAATATTAAGTTAAAAAGTTTTTTTATGTATTCATTCAGAAACATTGAAAAAGTAAACCAGGTAAACAAATGTGTAATCATAAGTTATAATTATATAATCATAATGTGATCACATATGAAGCCATATTTGAAATATTTCCAAAACAAATTTTCTCTTATAGTTCAAAAATGTTTCTAGGAGCATATATTATGCTGTAAACGTTGAATAAACATAGGTCTAACGTTAAGGAAGTCTATTTTTGAGGCTCCCTATAGAAAGAAGTGAAAAGAAAATAATTAGAGTGGGCTAGGATGGAAGCACAACTAGAAGCTAAGGATGAAAAAGTAACATTTCCACCGAGAGAGGCAAAAAAACAAGAGTCCGCCTGAAAGGAAAATGAAAAGAATTCAAGGGAAGTTTCCAAATTCATTCAGGAGGATTTGCGAAGATGAAAAAGCAGTAAAATGAGTATTCTATGAGTTCGCCTTCAGAAGTGTTTTTATGGTCTTTAGCAATGCCCGGGGTGCCAGTTAAACTGGTCACTGTCCTCCCAATGTGACTTGTCTTCCTGGTTTAGACACACGGATGTGACAAAGACATCTTCCCAGTTCTTTGATTTTGGTTTGCTTTGTCCTTAAGCTTAATCCCACCTAGCAGTCATGAAGACATTCTTCTCTATTATATTTTTAAAAATTCATAATTTTTAATTTCATATTTAGGTCTTTAGTTCTTTTGGAATTGATTTTTTATATGTGATTGCATTTTTTATAGGGGTCCAGTGGCCCCAGGGCCATTGTTGGAAAGTCCTTCTTTCTCCACTCTTCTGTCCTTTATCAAGTCCTTGAAATGTAAGGTCTGTTTCTTGCTTTCAATCAGTTTTATTAGTCTATTCATATAATTATCAAAGTTTTAATATTTGACAAAAGCAAATCTTCCCATGTTTTTCTTCATCTTCAAAAGGGTATTGGCTTTGCTTGGCCATTTGCATTTATTTTATTATTATTTTTTAAAGTAATTAAAAAAATTCTCACTGAGAGTATGTTTTTATTGATTTGAGAGAGAGAGAGAGAGAGAGAGAGAGAGAGAGAGAGAGAGAGAGAAACATTGATAAGCTGCCTCCTGCATGCGTCCCTGACCAGGACCCGAACTGAACCTGTGACCCTTCAGTGTGTGGGAGGACTCTCCAACAAACTGAGCCGCGTCAGCCATTTGCATTTAAACATACATTTAAGAATCAACTTGTTAATATTTGAAAAAGCAAAAAAAAAAAAAAATGGCTGTGGTCTTGTTTAGAATTAACTCTATAATCAATTAATTTAGTGGGTACTGATAACTTTGAAATATTGACTCTTAGAATTTCTGAATACAACACAAAGTCTTCTTTAATATCTTTCAATACAAATTTTTAATTTTCTCTGTAGAAGTCTTGCACATCTTTATACCCAGAAATTTCAGAGTTTTTGATGTTATTGTAAGTGATGTTTCTAAAATTCAATTTTCTGATTGCTGCTTGTAAATTTGGTTATGTTGATTTTGCATTCAACTACCTTGCTAAATTCTCTTCTTAATTTTAAAAATATCTGTGAGTAAATTTGGATTTTTATGTACACAGTTTTTGGGTACATTATCTGATATTTTCTTCTCTTCCTTTCCCACTTCTTACCATATCGTGTTAGCTAGAACTTCTAGTATAGAGCTGACAAGAAGTGGTGATAACAGACACTCTTGTTATGTGCTGACTCCAAAGAGAAGAATTTCAGTGTTTCAGTAGGAAGAATGATGTTCACTGTAGGTTTTTGTAGATGTTCTATATCAGATATTGTAAATTATTCCTAATTTATAATAGATTTTAAGCATAGAGATTAAATTATTATCGAAACACTTTCCCTGAATCCTTTGACACATTTTCCTTCTGTAATTCATTATTGTTTATAAGAATCAATTTTGCAATGTAAAATCAGCCTTCACTTCCTGGGATAAACCCAATTTTATTTTTATATATTTATCTATTTTAATATACTAATGGATTCAGTTATGGTATGTTAAGTCTGAATATGTTCATTCATATCCTTTAATATTTTTTTGAGATTTGTTTAATGACCAAACATATGGTTAATTTTTTTCCATGTTCTATGTGTTCTTGAAAAGTATATATTCTGCATAATTGGTATAATTAGATTGTTTCTTAATCATGTTGTTCAAATATTTTAAATCCTTACTATTATTTGCTTACTATATTAAAAACTCAGGAAAGTATGATAATTGTGGACCACCCTGTTATTCCTTATAGTTCTGCAATTGCTTCATGTGATTTATCTTAAATGCACATAAATTAAAATTTTATCTCCGTTTGTCATTTTGATGTGGCTCTTTTTTCTACAGTACTGTTTCTTGCCTTTATCTATTTTGCCTTTATAGTGACATCACCCTTCTTTTTGTTAGCATATGCAAGGTATGTCTTATTTCATCTTTTTATTTTCAACTTTTCTATATTGGATATCTCTTTTATAAACAGCATAAGGTTTGATTTAATTTTTAAAGCACAATCTGACAATATTTTCCTTTTATCTGGAGAATTTACTCTAGTTCCACTTAATTAATAATGTATCAATAATTACACATATTTTATTTTGTACTTTCCATTTGTGCTGCTCTTTCTATTTCCTTTTCTCTTCTGTTTTCTTATTTTTAACCTAGAGGCCTGGTGCATGAAATTCATGTACAGGTGTGATTGATCCCTAGGCCTGGCTGGCGATCGAAGCGTGAGTGTCTGGCATAGAAGAGCAGGTCCCAGCTGACCTCTGGGCCCTGGGCAGCACCTGGGCTCCCGGGCTCCCCTGCGCCCCCTCTGCCTGAGTCACGGTGCCCGAGTCCCCATGCAGCCGGACGCCACGGGCCGGGCACAGGTGGGCCTCTGGACCACCCAGCAGTGCCGCACGGAAGCTAGGCAGACAGCGTGGTCTCTCCTGGCCGGCCTCATAGACTGGCTCTTGGGCGAACCCACCAGGAGCCCGACTGGCCCCTGTGGTCCCGGCAGCTGCAGCCCAGCTCACCTGGAAGAGGCCGCGTGGGTGTGGGGCTGGGTCCTCATGGCCACCTGGCCCCTGAGTGCAGGGGCTTCCCCGCGGGTGAGCCCTGGCATCTGGGGGAGGAGAGCAGGGGGAGTGAGAGCGAGCTCGGTGGACACTCGCATTCTCATCACACCTCCGTCCCTGTCAGTAGCCAGTGAGAGGTCATAGCCCCCAGCCCGGGCACCGTAGGAGGGTGGTTGCTGCCACCCACCCCCAGTTCCTCATCCCAGCCTGGGGCCAGCCCCGATTGGGAAATCAGGGCCTGCCCCCCACCGCCTCTGGTCACCATCTTCAGGATGATTGGCAGGGCGATTGGCCCCCACTCACACTGGCCTGGCAACGCCTGCTCACCTGCTTCACCATCTTGGTGCGGTCCTGTTCTCATTGGGGCCCATCAGGGCCGGCAGCGCCTCCTCTGCTGCCCACTGCCAGTGCCGCGTTGCTGATGCCCACCATGTTCCGTGCCTCCCCCTGGTGGTCAGCGCATGTCATAGCAAGTGGTCAAACTCCCGGTCTTCTAGTTGAACCCTTGGTTGAACAACTGCCCAAGGGGACAATTTACATATTAGGCTTTTATTATATAGGATGACATGGTTTTTTTCAACATTCAATTATTTCTTAATTCCATCTTTGAAATTATTCTTTCAGTTTTTTTTCTTTTACTTTGTAAACTTATTTTATCAAATTCTAAATGAATCAGTGTCTTTAACTTCATTTTGGATAATATGAGTAATTTAGAACAGTTTAAATCCATTAATCTCCTTCTTGACTTTCATACTGTCCTGAATTTTAATTTTTTAACTTCACTAGGCATTGTTATTACTAATTTACATAGTTATGTAGTCATTACTCATGTATATTAATCTACAGATTTCTCTCTTTCTTTGTTCTTCATTTCTTCTTGCATTTCAGACCACGTGTCTTGAATGCCATTCCCCCTTCCGATGGTTGAATTAGTTGGGATCCATATCAAAAGAATAAAAACGACAGTAACAAGAAAGAGAAAAGGACCCTGAATTCTAGACAATGCATTATTTCCTATCCCTCCCATGCTTGAAGAACAGTTTCTATGATTTGTGTTTTTCCAGAATCTGAGAGACTGTGGCCCTGGGACAGCAGGACAGCAGGACAGCAGGTGAATAGGACAGCAGCTCAGCTTTGCTTTTTGCTGTAGCTGTGGTCAGTTGTCGGGACAACATGTGTGTATTTCTGCTCCTCTGAGAAGGACCCATCACTGATGGTTCAACTTAAGAATGTTCTAGAGCAGCGGTTCGCAACGTGTGGGTCGCGACCCCTTTGGGGGTCGAACAACCCTTTCACAGGGTCACCTAAGACCATCAGAAAACACATATATAATTACATATTGTTTTTGTGATTAATTCCTATGCTTTAATTTGTTCAATTTGTAACAATGAAATTGGGGGTCACCGCAACATGAGGAACTGTATTAAAGGGCCGCGGCATTAGGAAGGTTGAGAACCACTGCTCTAGAGGTTAGATGAGAGTGTTCAAATTCACTGATCCTCTGATGTTAGTTTCTGAGTTATGCTTTTATTTTGCAGAACGGTACACACGCAGCTTCTATTTTTAGTGGTTTTGTCTCTCTTCTTAAAGAGAGGAAAGGCTAAAGTGCCCTTGGTTCCCAGTTATGCCTGAAAAAAATTTGAAGTAAAATTTATTTCATCAAAAAGGATCAGGAAATCTTCCCGCTACCGGGGAGAATCAGGAGGTGAGGCAACAAAGGCCAAGTAGCAGTTGTCAGTGAGTGCCATGAGGTAAGCGGCAAAGAACGCCGAATTAGGTCAGCACAAACAATAGGGGTTATTCAAGTCCTTGCCTCAGGAAGGTCAGGGACAAAGCGAGGATTTGTGGTTATGTTTGTCTCACCAAGCGCCAAACCCCAGGTGTTGTAAGGCTACAAAGCTAGCTCATTGTCTCCCTTGTATCATCTAACCCAGCGATTCTCGGTGACATTTTCAATTGCTCAGTTCAGAGCAAACCCAATGGAGGATAGTATTCTAACACACAGCGCATTTGTGGAACGTGGTAAGCTGAAAGTATGAATGCATTCAAAGTGCATCTAGAACAAACATGTCTGCCACATCCATGACCGGCTGTTAATGGGATGTTTTCATAGAGTATTAGAATTGGAAGGGGCCAAAGAAATAGTTACGTGCAATACTTGAGACCTACTTATATTGAAAATTAGTCATTGTTCACATGTTTAATATTATTATATCATATTAAAATTTACTTGTTGTTTATCTGAAATTCAAATTTAACTGAGTGTCTGGTATTTTTATTTGCTTAACGTGGCAACCCCGCCATAGAGTTTTTCCCAGGCATCAGCAAAATCACCCTGCGGAAACCTTTACTGCGTAGGTGACTGTCAGAAAGTCTACCCGAGAGCGTTTACATATAGTCAGGAGAGAAACCATTGAAAGCTTTTTAAAAGCAAATTTTGTATTAGAAACTTGGAAATAAGGCAAGAAGAGAGAGCATGCCCTTTCTATGTCATTTTAAAATGTGGTTTAACAGGTCTGCCCGAGGATTATTTAAATATTTAGGGCAATGCACTTGTTTGTCTTGCTATTTGTTAGTGATGAGAGGCCTGAGTCTATGAAGCTGCATGCTATCTTGAGATACCTGTCTGGAGGAGACACAAATAATTTCTGTCTGGTAGAAAAGATAACTGAAAGGTTACTGCTGTAGAGGACAGTTTTGTATAACCTAGAACTCTTATTCTAACGCTAGAGGCCCAGGGCATGGAATCATGCACCAGTGGGGTCCCTCAGCCTGGCCTATGCCCTCTCGCAATCCGGGACCCCTCAGGGGATGTCGGACTGCGGGTTTTGGCCCTATCCCCGCAGGCCCGGCCGAGGGACCCCACCGGTGCATGAATCCATGCACTGGGCCTCTAGTAGGCATATAAGGTCTTTGGTTAATTTCTTCCCACCCTCCCCCTCTCCCCCCTTCCCTCTGAGATTCATCAGTCTGTTCCATGTTTCCATGACTGTGCGTAGAGCGTCTGCCCCCTGGTGGTTAGGGCACGTCATAGCTACTGGTCGAATGGTCAGACACTTAGCATATTAGATATACATATATTCTTGTTCAAAATACCTATAAATACTCACTTCCTCATATGTTCCTTAAGCCAACTCTGCCAACCCGCTGGTTCTCTCATTAGGAGTCAAGTACATCTCTGACACCCGTTCATTCTGTTTGTGCGTGAATGAAGTTTTTAACTTTTGGAAAATTAGCTCTGATGTCCTTGTAAAAGAGAGGGCAGTCATGAGGCCCCTGGATGTGCCTTGTGACTTTTCTAGCGGAAGCCAAACTTCGGAGGGAGGCAAGCCAGGTTTGAGGAGCTGAAATTCAGTTTCTCTCTCTTGCAGAGAAATGCCTCAGGAAGTAGTTGAGAACCAAGCACGGGTGACCGAGAGGGAATGTCTGATTGTCAAAGTCAATAGCAATGAATGATTCAAATCTTCTATTGGCCCATATTTTCCAGATTTATATAATGACTGTATGCTGATGATCAGAAAAGACTTAATTTTTAAAAATTTACAACTGAAGAAAGCCTTATAGGAACTATTTTCAAGGCTCAGATTTTCAAGCCACCAAGCACCAGTAATTAAGAGGTAGCAATAAAGACTTATCTTTATTATTATTATTATTTTTATTTTTTAACCCTCACCTGAGGATATTTTTCCATTGATTTTTAGAGAGAGTAGAAGGGAGGGGGGAGAGAGAAAGAGAGAGAGAGAAACATCGATGTGAGAGAGACACATTAATTGGTTGCTTTCCTCATGCGCCCCAACTTATTGCTTCACACAACATGGAAGTATTAACTCTCCATGGCAACTCTTAACCTGAGTATTATTAGCTATAGTTTGTAAGTATTATTATCCATGGTTTAACCAAGACACCGTTTTGTGTGGGTGTGCCTGTGAACATCCATTAGCCTGGGTCATCTGCAGAACACACTTGGGAAATGCTGGGCTGGAGAGAAAGGTGGGGTCAGACCATAAAGGACCTTGTGGGCCATGCTAAGCCACTGTGATTCGATGCTGTAGTCACCGTAGAACTGTTTTGATGTGACATGTATTTTTGGACAAAGCACTTTGGAGGTGTATAGTATGCAGGATTGACTGGTGTGGGAGAGATGAAGGCAGGGATCGAGCCACAAGCAAGGTATTGACCAGAATTGAACCTGGAACCCTTCAGTTCTCAGGCCGACGCTCTATCCACTGAGCCAAACTGGCTAGGGCTCCGCTGCTTTTTAGATAGAGTGGAAAGGAGGTGGGGGATGGGGAAGCGAGAGAAACAAGACACAATCAATTGTTTGTCTCCCCCATGAGCCCTAACCAGGGCCAGGGATCAAGCTTTCAACCCAGGTACGTGCCCTTGATTGGGAATTGAACTGGAAACCTTCCGGTTCTTGGGCCAAAGCTCTAATTGCTGACCTACACTAGTTAGGGCAAAGGTTACTTTTATAACTGTAGGGGAAACCTGATGATAACAGTCTGTAGTTAATACAGTTGAACATCTGGAGATGTTAGCACAGGATTCATAGTGGCAAACGGCTATTAGCTACCTGGCAGCAGTTTTTATTTTTATTTATTTATTTATTTATTTATTTAATATAGTTTATTGATTTTTTTACAGAGAGGAAGGGAAAGGGATAGAGAGTTAGAAACATCGATGAGTGAGAAACATCAATCAGCTGCCTCCTGCACACCCTCTACTGGGGATGTGCCTGCAACCAAGGTACATGCCCTTGACCGGAATCGAACCTGGGCCCCTTGAGTCTGCAGGCCGACGCTCTATCCACTGAGCCAAACCGGTTAGGGCCCGGCAGCAGTTTTTAGCCCGTGGAGGAAATGATGAGCTTATGGTTTGTTTTGCGGTGGGCATCATTCTTTCTAGTTTTGTTGATGGCCTAAACCGGGAGAGAAAAATAATTGGAAATGCTATGATGAAAATAATAGAGTGATTTCTCTTGTTACTATGGTAACAAGAATAAATCCCATCCATTGCTCTGAAAAATTGCCCGAAAGGGTTCTGTGGCATTCCACAGTGGGTGTATTTGTTGAGAATTTTAATCTGTCAGCTTCCATCAAAATGGCACAGCGCTCACGGAAATATTTTACATCTGTACTTTTAGCTGGCTTGGATTATTTTAAAAGAAAGCAGTGGAGAATAAATAGTCACCATTATATTGGGAATTTAAGTAATTTTCTGAAAATATCTTGCCGGGTACCAATGTAAAAGCACATTAGTTTTGTTTCCACCATCACAGAAAATGTTATTGTCCTCAGCATCTCTGGGTGATTTCTCAGGCCCTTAATAGTCATTAGGATGAAACAGGACTTAAAAGTCTGGTCTAGAACCCAGAAGAAGTGGATTCCTAATCGCAGTCAGTGTTAGGACAGTCAGACAGGCGTAAAGGAGAGTCAGTAAACTCCACTGCCTCACTTTCCCCATTACATTTCGGGTTATGAGAATTTTAAAAATAATGACAGTATGTGCAAACTGCACTGTGCTAAGCGTTTTATGCATGTTGTCCATAACTCTCCATGGCAACTCTTAACCTGAGTATTATTAGCTATAGTTTGTAAGTATTATTATCCATGGTTTAACCAAGACACCGTTTTGTGTGGGTGTGCCTGTGAACATCCATTAGCCTGGGTCATCTGCAGAACACACTTGGGAAATGCTGGGCTGGAGAGAAAGGTGGGGTCAGACCATAAAGGACCTTGTGGGCCATGCTAAGCCACTGTGATTCGATGCTGTAGTCACCGTAGAACGGTTTTGATTTGATATGTATTTTTGGACAAAGCACTTTGGAGGTGTATAGTATGCAGGATTGATTGGGGTGGGAGAGATGAAGGCAGGGAGTCTATTTAAGAGGCTGTATTTGGGTAGGAGTGCCAGAGAGAAGAGGCAAATCAGAGGAATGCTTAAGAGATCGAATCCATAGGGTTTAGTGATCGGTTATTTTCACATAGCTCTGGAATCTAGCACTGTGGTGTTCTAACTTAAAACGTGTTCTCATTTTCAAACTGGTTTCCCCCCTTCCTTTCCTCCTTCATCCATCCTTCCATCCCTTCCTCTTTCTCTCTTTTTCTTTCTCTTCTTTTTTCTCCCATGAATTGTTAAGTCTTGTGTATTCTAACAACCTCACCTACCACAATAACTTTTATATACTCATCTTTCATGTTCCAGTTTGTTTCTACCCATGTGATCCTCTTGTGTTCTCTGATGAAAAAAATGAGGATTAACTAGGTGGCATCCTCTGATATTTTCACATTTATTGCTTTGGAATGTAATGTTCTGATGATTTTTCCAACTGCTTTAGTATATGGGACAAACAAGCAGGAAGCGAGGTGCAAACATGTTCCCATGCAGTTAACTCAGAATTTATTTGTCCCTGTGCTCTTTAGTGTTTATTGCCATTGGAAGAATATTATTTCTCTTCCAGAAGTACGTCTTGTTTCATCAACTCGCCAGGAGGGTGGCTTTGCTTAGTTTCTGGACACTGTCTCTCCTTCTTCCTGACTTTGTGTTAGCTTGTTGGCAAAGAATACTTTCACTTAGGTGATTAAAAAAGAAACAAACACAAAATAAACTCTGATGTCCTTTTTCTATTTTTCCCAGGAAGAGAAGTTTAAATCAATAGCTGGACTAATCTTTTGTGGCCAGTTTTGTGTGGTTTGCCTTATGGGAACTAACGCAGAAAAAGAAGGCTGTTCTAGTGGAGAAGTAATGAACTTGCCCCCTGAGAGGGAACTGCCCCTGCGGGGGACTAAGGGTACTGATTCTTCCCTTCTTGAATTTTAATAGCTGAACCAGAGAAGAAACATGTTTTCAGACATGCCAACAGAATCCATGTTGGGTTTTTAATTTGGGGAACTGCCTTAGATGTGGAAAACTTACTGAAAATGAAGGGTGAAGGAAAACTATTCGACATATTTCCCATATTCCCCTTTTGGAGAAGACAACGGGAGACTGGATTTTCCTGTTTTGAGTAGAGAAACTCTATGCCGAGGGGCCATTCTGAGCCCTCTGTCACCTGCACGCGGCAGGGCTGCTGTGAGCTCTCCTCTGGGAGTGAGGAAACCTGGCCGGGTCTACCTCGCTGCCTATTAGAAGAAAGCCTAGAGGGAGCTTGGGGTGACATGCTGTAGAGTGTGACACTGGCTTGCTTTCTCCAGGTCAAGCAGGAGGACACCCAGCTGTTTCTTAGAGTGGCTGAGTCTTGAAAGAGCCCAGCCAGCTGCTGAAGGGCTCAGCCGAGCCCCTGCTGGGAGAGTGTGCATGACCAGTCAAAGGCTATTTGCTAAGCAGAGAGCTTCTGGACACTGAGCAGCACAGAGCAGGGGTGGTCAGGAAGCTCCTCATCGCCTCCTGACCCAGGGACTCTGGAGCAGAGCGGGCAGAAAACAGCTTTGGGAAGTACTAGCCAGGATGCTGAGAAGTGCGCTGGAAGGAGACAACGGACACTTGCACACGATGCACAGGTTGCCTTGTTAAGCTGACATATGCTGAACACTAGCTGGAGCCCTAAGATTCTAGTCTTTGATGACCAGTGCTATGGATTGAATAGCCACAGGCCTCCCATGGTCCGCACAGGCCAGCAGGAAAAGCAATGCTGGGCCTCACTGTGACATTCTCAGTTCATGAGAATCTCATGCTGATTCACAAGATTTGAGCTGAATCACAAGATTTGATTCTGCGGGCATGAATCTCTGCATCTGAACCCCCAGTAAGGACCCTCTAGGAGTTTCAGAGAGTTCTTTGCAACATATATAACAGACAAAAGGTTAGTGTCCAGAGTACATAAAAACTCCCATAAATCAGTAATAAAAAGATAACAGAAAGTCAATGAAAGAAATCAATCACTAAGAAAGAGACCCAAGAAAAACGGGCAAATGACATGAACGACCATTTCACAGAAGAGAAAACATAAATGACCAATAAACTTATGAAAAATGTTCACCTTCATTAGCAAGCAGGGAAATGTAACATTTAAAACCACTATAGGAGAAAGTCAGACTCAGTCAGGTAAAAGAATCTACCCTCTCAAAAAGACTCAAGTTAGGCAAAAGACTCTAACCAAAATCAAGAAAATATTGTATTAGTACTAGTCCAGGGAAAATGAAGGCACAAAGTGTTGACAATGACCATGAAGATTTTATCCAGACACTTTTTTGCGATGAGATTTGTGAGCATGTGATAGACTAAATGTGGGTGGTGAAGAAGAGAGATTGAAGTTGCCCTGAGGCATCCAGCTTGGCTGACCAGATGGATGGTTGCACCATTAACTGAAAATCCAGAATTTCCAACATGGCTGCCTTTTAGAAACCATGCTGGTTCATTTGCTATCTGGATCTGGATCCATACAGTTGATGGCAAAGAGCAAGTATAGGCAAGATCCATGCTGAAGCCTCAGGCTCTGGGATCTGGCAGATAGGCAGTTTCTATGTCCCACAGATTTCTCTGCCTTTTTCATGCTTCTCTGTGCAGTATCAGCTTTCAGCTCAGGGTGTGAAACTGAGTGGGGTACGTTGGCTGGGAACATAAACATGTCTCTTTCCTGTCAAAATGCGTAATTACAGCAATACGTTATGACACAATTGGCTAGCCAGGTCCATCAGAAAGGCTCAGAAACAGGAACGATTGTTTTAGAGTGGAGTTTCCAAGCTCATTCGTCAGAGAATTTTGGGAAGTGACAATGGGTAAAGTTTGTCAGAGGCAGCAATTAAAAATTGCCATTGACTGTGTCTCAGACGGGAGAATATTTTAAAATTTGCATAAATACTGGACCATTATCTTCCCACTGTTGGAAAAAATTATAACAAAACATCCTAATATTGTCTCTATGTTCTTCCTACTGCAAAGGAGTAATAACTAAAAACTATGAATGACCAAAAATACCAAAATACGAAGACTCTGGCTTTCTGGAAACATGACAAAGGAGGTTGCTATATTAGCACTGTGGCCGTATGTGCTGTCTCCAGGAATTCACATTCATTTTTAGAACCACTATCCTGTAATTTATAAATTTACTTCTGTAAAGTTCTCTGTAGACGTCCAAATTCCAGCCTGTCAATTTAGACAACTTTACTAAGTTATATGTTCATATTTTAGCTGTAACATTTATTGAGGATCAATATTAGAAAGAGCTACATGAAGACCCTTTTATTTTTTGCTTTGTTTCTTTACAGAATTTACACAATCACTTCTTTTAAGGATTTAGTACAAGAAAAAAAAATCATTTCCTTTTCTGAGCTACAACTGATTATATTTTCTTTTTTTGTTTTAGCAGTCCAGAAAAAAGAATGATAGTAAATTTAACAATCAATCACAGTAGACATCTACTTCCTATATTGGCATTGCCTCGAATGGTTCCATGAGGGAGAGCCCCACAAGGTACTATGTGCTTCCATGCAACTGGGAAATGCTGAGTACCGTATTTCACAATGCAGATGAATAGACTAAAGGCTCAGAGAAGTTTTTAGAAAAAAAACCTGCAACTTTAACCCAATCTGTCCTCCTCCCACTTTGGTTTATTTGAGGAGAGAAGCCCTTCCCCTCCTTCCCCCATATAATATCTGTTAACATTCTTGGAATTAGTGTTCCATAAAAATACACATTTTCAAAATTCTTATAAAATATACATAACTTAAAACTTACAATTTTGCCGAAACCGGTTTGGCTCAGTGGATAGAGCGTCAGCCTGCAGACTGATAGGTCCCAGGTTCGATTCCGGTCAAGGGCATGTACCTGGGTTGCGGGCATATCCCCAGTGGGAGATGTGCAGGGGGCAGCTGATCGATGTTCCTCTCTCATCGATGTTTCTAACTTTCTATCTCTCTCCCTTCCTCTCTGTAAAAAAATCAATAAAATATATTTAAAAAAACAAACAAAAAAACCAAAAAAACTTACAATTTTAACCATTTCATTCATATATATATAAAAATTCATATATATATATATATATATATATATATATATATATATATATATATAAATATAAATTTGAGAGAGAAAGGAAGGGAGAGGGAGAGAGATAGAAATATCAATGAGAGAGAAACATTGATCAGCTGCCTCCTACATGCCCCACAATGGGGATAAGGCCCACAAACCAGGAATGTGCCTTCACCTCTTGGTGCATGGGATGATGCTCAATCCATTGAACCACGCTGGCTGGGCTATTTTAACCATTTTTAAAACACAGAGTTCAGTGACACTAAGTACATTAACATTGTTAGAAAACCACAATCCATCTCCAGAACATTTTTTTCATCTTCCAAACTTCCCATTAAACAATAACTATCCACTGCTCCCTCCCCCAGCCCCTGGCACCATTCCACTTCCGTAGAATATTCTTTCAGGATGCACACGTCCAACTGTTGGCCTATTTTTTAAAAATATATTTTTATTGATTTCAGAGAGGAAGGGAGAGGGATGGAGAGATATCACTGATTGGCTGCCTCCTACACACCCCACACTGGGGATCGAGCCTGCGACCTGGGCATGTGCCCTGACCAAGAATTGAACAAACTGTGACCTCCTGGTTCATAGGTCGATGCTTAACCACTGAACCATGACAGTCCGGCAGTGTTGGCCTTTTTTTAAACATGGTTTTTACTTTATCTTCTTTATCTTTTTACTGTTTTGCTACCTACCTCAAACCCTCTAACTCCTCTTAAAGACAAATAGCTTATAAATCACAAGCATATATTTTACAGAATTCACAATACATATTAGCATGGTAAAGACTCTGAGAAAAGAAGCTTAATAAGAAATTTGAGTGCAACACCCTATAAACACCTCGATAACTTAACAGTAAACTAATATAATCTCATAATTCCAAGGGACTCCACGGTTCTCTATTCCAGTCATACTGTCATACTTATAGGTAACCATGGACATGCTCCACTGTGACCCTGACTGGGCATGCACTGCTCCCTATGCTTGGAAACTCCCTCCCTCAAACAAGCAGAGTTAAGTACTCACTTTATTGTTCATGTGTGTTTAAAATACCTTTTAAACCACTCTCACTCCATATTCTGCTTTACTAAAATTATTTGTCCATATTGCTGTGTCCCTCACTAGACTCTGCGGCCAGGAAGAGCAGAGAACGTTCTATTTATGTCTCTTGCACTTAGCTGACGACAGATGCTTTATAAATGCTTGTTAAATAAAATAATCTAGCCCAAGCATCCACCCAGTGCTGGAATAGTCTTCAGGACATTCTTGCAAAAGTGTCTAATCTATGGGTAAACACTTCTAGGTATCAGAAAGTCCGACCACATGAGACAACTCATTAATCTGTGGATGATTCTGACTGGTCAAAAGTTCTTTCTATAAACAACCATCTGTTTTGAAATATGAACCAACACTATTGGAACCAACACTTAAACACATGAAAGCTGATTTTTTTTTTTTTTTTACTGTTTTGTCCATTATTGTTTTTCCAGCACTTAAAGCAGTCCTTGGCACATGATAGGCATTCAATGAACAGTCATTGAATGCGTAAATGGTATTAACTTATATTTAAATCTGAAATGAGCTGGCCTGTTATAATTGTTATTTAGTACTTTTGTTTTAGTGAATGTATAACAAAAGGAAAATAAATTGCATAATTATTAGAAGGAGGAAACAAAATTTTCATTATTTTAACTGATAACATTTTATATCTAGAAAACCCAAGATAATTAGCCAATACATAATTCAAAATTAGAAAGTTTCGTAAAGTTGCTTGTTACAAAATTATGTCTAAAAAATTAATAGTTTCTTATGTTAGAAAAGAGCCAATTAGTAGAGATAATAATAAAAAATCCTACTTACGATAGCAGCAAAGTATGAAATCCTTGGAAATAATCTTCATAAACATGTAGAACCTGTATGAAGAAAATGACAATGGTGGTGAGATAACTGGTTAAATATTGGAAAAAATGAAGTTGGCTCTCTACCCTGTACCCTTTTCTGAAACAAAGTTCATATTGGTTATTTAAGAGGTGAGTATGAGTGACGAAACTATTGAAGACCCAGAAGAATATATATGTAAATACCTTCCAGAACTTATCAAATCTGGATGAAAGGTAGACTATCTAGCATATATGCCTCTCCCTTAATGGAGAAAGACCAGTGGATTTGATTACTGTACATTAAAATGAAAAACTTCTGTATATCAAAAAGCACCATAAGCAATACTGTTAAAGGCAAATGAAGAACCAGGGAAAATATTTCCTACGTAAGTGACACAGGAATTAAGTCCTGATTATATAAGAAACTCATGTAAACTGTTTATAAGTAAACACTCCTAGGCTGATATAGAAAAACTCAAACAAGTTACAAGTGTTAGAAATAGGGTGGTCAATAATCTTATGCAAACACCTCCAATCTCATTGAAATAAAAAGAAATTCAAGTTAAAACAACAAGGTAACATTTTTTTCAAGAAAACTGACAAATTAAAAAAAAAAAGTAACATCCAGGGCTGATGAAGATGGTGACAAGGATCAGTTTCCACTGTGGCAGGGGGCTGACGGGTGTCTAAAACCTCAAAAATGTCTTTTTTTGATCCAGCATCTTTATTCCTAGTGAATTATCTTAAGGATATAGTTAGGGATACTAAACAAAGGTATTCATCCTAGAATTATTTATACTAATGAAAAATTAAAAACAATAATAGAACATGAGCACTTCATAAGATATATTTTGCATCCATTTAATAGAATACTTTAAAGGACCTTTAAGGATATAAATATATTCATTATACATTGCTTAATTGTATAAATCAGCATATATATCTAAGTATATGCTATGACCCCAATTTTGTGCATGTGCATGCCTGTGTATGTGCATGCGTGTGTGTGCATGCGCAGGTAGAAAGACAGATTGGAAGGAAATCCCAATGGTTACCTCTGGGTGACAGGATGGTGAGCAATGGCTGGATACTTTTAAAAATCTTATTGTATTTTTAAATTTCCTACAATAAACATATGTTGCTTTCACAATTATAAACAGATAATGAGGCCAGGTGCATGAAATTCGTGCACTGGGGAGGGTTGTCCCTCAGTCCAGCCTGCACCCTCTCCAATCTGGGACCCCTTGGACATCTCTCTCACAATCCAGGACTGCCAGCTCCCAACTGCTCACCTGCCTGTCTGCCTGATTGCCCCTAACCACTTCTGCCTGCCAGCCTGATCACCCCCTAACCACTCCCCTGTTGGCCTGGTTGCCCCTAACTGCCCTCTCCTGCCAGCCTGGTCACCCCCAACTGCCCTCCCCTGCTGGACTGGTTGCCCCTAACTGCCCTCCCCTGCCAGCCCAGTCACCCCAACTGCCCTCCCATGCAGGCCTGGTTGCCCCCAACTGCCCTCCCCTGCCGGCCATCTTGTGGATGCCATCTTTGACCACATGGGGGTGACCATCTTATGTGAGGGTGTGATGGTCGATTTGCATATTACCTCTTTATTATATAGGATATTAAAAGGAAACACACCGTCTTCCTCAGATGAAATAAAACAATGACTTCTGAACTTGCTAATCTTTTCCCTGGCAGGCCAACAGAACAAATCGGACTCCTTGGTGCTGCCCTTCTCATGCCACCCATTCGTGTCCCCTTCACTGTCATCGCATGAATTTACATGACACTGTTCAGCCTCTGGTTAGGCTCCTGAAACAACGCTCCAGGTTCCTTAAACCGCGCAGGGAGGTGGGTGGCACCCAAAACTGCACATAGTGTTCAGTGAATGTTCTGGCTGGCACAGAGCCAACCAGAGTTATTTATACTAGCGAAAAATTAACAATAGAACACGAGCACTTTCATAAATATATTTTGCACCCTGCCCTTCCGTTCATGCACCCTGCATGAATTCTTTTCTCGCCTGTGCTTGTCACCCTCGATGCATGGGTGCTCTGCCGACCATACTGAGAACTGTGCTCACCCTCCCTGGCACAGCGCCCTGCACTGGATGGTGGGCAGTGCATGTGCCCTGCTTCTAACTTCAGGAGACAGAGTCCTGTCCTCTAGGACGGCTCTGGGCCCAGCTGACACATCATTGCCCCCCTCCCACGACCTCCTGAAATTGGACAATTACTTATGCAGGGAGCCTGGCTCACTTCCCTTGTTCCTTTACATCCTTTCGTTGCTACTCACCCACAACGGAGACGCTGGTCACATCTCGCTCAGAATGATGGACTCCATGTATTTCAGCAGCTTATCTCACACCATAAAGGGAAGGCCAGGCTCTACATGACCTACTAATTCATGTGACTGTCCCCTGTCCCCTTCACTCAGGCTTGTGAATCATGCCGGGTGCTGGACTGGCTAGGTTTTTGGGTAAGAGTCCTATTCCTTCTACAACTTAAACGTTGAAGGGGCAGGAGGTGTGTAACCCGAGGCAGCCTGTCCAGAGGCATCTGGGTGATAGGGGTCCAAAATCTTCAAAATGTTAATATCCACTCTGGAAATGGGCATTACTACTTATGAGAAATTTTTTATTTGTGCCATCCGAGTGATTTTTGTCTCTTTAAAGTGAATTTGGGAGCATTTCTGGTTTTACTGTGATCACTAGAAGAAAGCATGTGACGTCTGCTTAGCAGGGTCTGGGACTCAGCCTGCAGCAGCCAGACTCACAGGCACTTACTTCTCTCTGCTACTCAATCAATTGATTGCCTTCCCTTGGTGGCTGCTGGATCAGGCTCTGAGGCTTCTGTCCACTTCTGCTCTCTTACAGCTCCTCATTCTTGAAAAAGGCCCCCTGGGACATGTTGGATTTTTCTGCCTGTGAGCACCATTTTCACTCCAATGCCCACCCATTAGTGGTAATTCATGTGGACCGGTGGCCCTTTCCAAGGAGAGTTTCTAACTCTCACAACGGCCTGGGCTACTACAGAGCAGGAGCTGAGATGATGGGACCTGGCGGTGAGCACAGCCACTGTGCTTAGCAGGGGCAGTTGCCCCCAGTACCTTCCCACATGCTCATCATTGTTAAATGTGCTTTTTTCAACGTTACTCTTAGGTTAGGTCCTATTTTCCATGCACAAAAGTAGATCAATGATGCAAAGGGGACTGAGGTAGAGATGTGGATATTACAATTCAGAATAGCAACAAAGATGTGCCTAGTGAATGTGCATTCCACAAGGCAGATCTGTATGAACTGGGGAAAACGTGAGTGATGATTCTCAAAATCAGCCTGGAAAGAACTGCAGGCACAAAATGCAATAAAAAAATATCAACATGCTTGATTTTACTGGATCATTTGCCAGCCTCTCCCAGTTTATTTTCTTTCAAAACTTTTCCAGTAGTAATATAAAGCTATTAATTTGTTCATATCGTTTTCTAACAAAACAGTGTCCACCAATAAACCAAGATTTTATTTTCACCCCCTGAAAGGACAAACTGATGTCTGCCAGCATGAAATACGTGCATTCCACTACTAAGGGCAGAGATGAGATGAAAACGCAGAGACTCCATTCAGAGCTGCACTCTTTATAGTTAGAATGGCATCAATTTCAAGGTCACGGAAGAGTTTGTAGAACTGGCTACAAGAATGAATGCTACAAAGAACTGTGCTCCGGGAGAAAGCAGAACAGGCTAGGGCAGTGATGGCGAACCTATGACACCCAAACTCATTTTTTTGGTTGATTTTTCTTTGTTAAATGGCACTTAAATATATAAAATAAATATAAACAATATAAATCTTTGTTTTACTATGGTTGCAAATATCAAAAAATTTCTATATGTGACACGGCACCAGAGTTAAGTTAGGGTTTTTCAAAATGCTGACACGCCGAGCTCAAAAGGTTCGCCATCACTGGCTAGTGGCTGAATTCCCGTATCGATGGCTCTGTAGGATGTCACATAACTTATGTGGCATCAAATATAAATGAGCACGCATCAGTGGTTTTGCTTTACAGTTGAACTGATTTGCTCCATGTAAAGTATGAGTCGGCTCTTGAAGAAGATGCAGAGTAGAAGCATTTGATGACATGTTGTCCTGCTTATCACTGCAAATGCATGCTATGGAAGAAGAGGTTTTTAAAATTGTGTTGCCTATGCTGTGTGCCATGATATAGACTAGACAACGCGATCGGGGAGTGGCCAGGGAGGCCAGTGACCTGTGCAGGGTAGGAGACGCGTCAGCGTGACAATCCATAGGAAACAGCTGGAGGTTGCTAATCTTTGGCACTAAAAGGAAGGAATTTTTAAAACTGTGATTATATAATCAATGAGATGATGTATGCCAGGCAGTGCACAACTTTTTAGCAAGCTGGGAGACGAAATGGGCAGAGAGGACAAAACGCCACCTTCCCACGCTTAAGTCCAGTCTCTCAGGGGGGAGGTGGTTATGAGCGTTTTAAACTGAGAGCAAAGACAAAAACTTCCCTTCCAGCAGGACACAGTCAGACCAGTACATTCTCCTTCTCTTAGTTCACGTTGTCAGCGCAGGTGGTGAATCAGAAAGACCGTCAACATGTTGCAAAGCGCATCTTTCACCCAGGACTGAAATGGTATTCTCTCCCTGCTGAGCTAAGAACTGTCGGGATGTCTAAGAACTGAGAGAGGTGTCAATGACGAGGTTGCCGATTGTAACTCTTTCCTAACAGGTGTTTGTCAGAAACAGACGCGGATGGTGTATGATGAAGCATATTTAAATAGCACTTCTAACTGCTGCATAAACAAAGGAAATGCTCTCAAGAGCTGACGCAGTGCAAGAATGGACCCAGACTCTATTCCTCGCTCCCTCCTAGCTTTTAAGGCTGGGATGCTCCTTAACGTAGCATTTATGCAGGAAAGAAAGTCATCTTTCTGCTTTCAGAAAGTAGTGAAAAAATTCTCGGTCATTCCTGGGTCCTTTTTCAATCTGCATAGCTAGAACGACTTTGTATCAATTTGAGCATCCTGGCTGTGATGTGGTCCCAGAATTTTGCAAGATGTTACTTTTGAGAAGGGGCGGGGAGTAAAATGTTTACGGGATTTCTTTATTAAAATTTTATTGTTCAGATAATTACAGTTGTTCCTCTTTTTCCCCCCCATAGCTCCCCTCCACCCGGTTCCCACCCCACCCTCTGCCCTTACCTGCCCCCCCAACACTGTCCTCATCCATAGGTGCACGATTTTTGTCCAGTCTCTTCCCGCACCCCCCCCCCCCCCGAGAATAGTCAGTCCATTCCCTTTCTATGCCCCTGAATCTATTATATTCACCAGTTTGTTTTATTCATCAGATTATTTATTCACTTGATTTTTAGATTCACTTGTTGATAGATGTGTATTTGTTGTTCATAATTTGTATCTTTACCTTTTTCTTCTTCTTCCTCTTCTTAAAGGATACCTTTCAGCATTTCATATAATCCTGGTTTGGTGGTGATGAACTCCTTTAGCTTTTTCTTATCTGTGAAGCTCTCTATCCGACCTTCAATTCTGAATGATAGCTTTGCTGGGTAAAGTAATCTTGGTTGTAGGTTCTTGCTATTCATCACTTTGAATACTTCTTGCCACTCCCTTCTGGCCTGCAAAATTTCTGTTGAGAAATCAGCTAATAGTCGTATGGGATGGGTACTCCCTTGTAGGTAACGGACTTTTTTTCTCTTGCTACTTTTAAGATTCTCTCTTTGTCTTTTGCTCTTGGCATTATAATTATGAAGTGTCTTGGTGTGGTCCTCTTTGGATTCCTTTTGTTTGGGGTTCTCTGTGCTTCCTGGACTTGTAAGTCTATTTCTTTCACCAGGTAGGGGAAGTTTTCTGTCAATATTTCTTCAAATAGGTTTTCAATATCTTGGTCTCTCTCATCTTCTGGCACCCCTATAATTTGGATGTTGGTACGCTTGAAGTTGTCCCAGAGGCTCCTTACACAATCTTCATATTTTTGGATTCTTTTTGTTTTTGTTTTTACGGTTGGGTGTTTTTTGCTTCTTCATATTTCAAATCTTTGACTTGATTCTTGCGATCCTCTAGTCTGCTGTTGGAACTCTGTATAATATTCTTTATTTCAGTCAGTGTATGCTTAATTTCTAGTTGTTCCTTTTTCATAACCTCGAGGGTCTCACTGGATTTCTTGAGGGTCTCACTACATTTATCGGCGGTTTCTAGAAAATTCTTGAAAAACTTTGTAAGTGTGGTTTTGAACTCTATATAGTGTAGTTTGCTTTCCTCCATTTCTGTCATTTGTGTCCTGTTTCTTTGTTTCCACATTTTTTATGCTTCCCTGTGTTGATAGACTGGCTTTCTGCGCTAGGTGTCCTATAGGGCCCAGTGGCTCAGCCTCCCCAATTATCTGAGGTGGACACTCTTGGTGCACCCCTTTGTGGGCTTTGTGCATAGTCTTGTTGTAGTTAAGCCTTGATTATTGTAGGTATCATTGGGAGGAATTTACCTCCAGGCCAATTGGCTGTGAGAATCAGCTGTGTCTATAGTGGGAGAACTTCTGTGCTGGAGACACCTTCTGGGGAAAGACTTGCTTCAGTGGGGCTTTGGTGCTCACTGAGTCTGCCCCCTGAGTGTGTCCCTTATGGATCTGAGGAGTTGTAATCTGGATGGTCCCACTCTGACCACTGGGTACACTGGCTCTTGGATCTCTAAGGAGGTGCTAATTTAGCCGCTGCCTGAGGCTACCCAGCAGGAGCTATGGAGAAATCTGCAGATTCCTCTTCTTTGTTTGGGGTTTGAAGGTGCCTAGACGAGGCCCAGCTGTGAAGCAATGCAAGCTGCTGTGGGGCCTTGGGCCTTCTTTTGGAAGTTCTGGGTCTCTCTGACCCAGCTGCAGTTTGTTAGGTAATTTTCAGATTGCAAAGTGTCAGGCCTTTCATATGCAAAAGCCTCTACACATCACTTGGGTGGGGCAGGGTCTCGGGGGATCAATAGGGTGGAGCAAGCAGTTATGGCTGCTCCTCAGTCCTACCCTAAGAGGCCCCACGTCTCAGTGTACCTTGGTAATCGCTGCAAGCACCTCTGAGAGAAAGCCGCCCTTAAGTTTGCCCGCTGCAAGACAGTCCAGTTTCTCCCCGTATGAGTCTGGGTCTTCAGAGACTCGCCTGGAACTGGAGTTCAGAGCAGTCAGGAGCTTGAGACTCCCTCCCGATTGAAAAAGACAACTGTGTCCTCAGTTGCCAGCCCTTTTCACATGCGCCTCCGTACCTCTATACTTTACTTCCACACCTCCTCTGAGTCTCAGTGTGCTTTTCTCTTTCCTTCTAGTTTTAGAATTTCCACTCAGCCAGCCTTCGTGTGGTTCTGGATGATGTCTGTTTTGTCTTTTAGTTGTATTTTTGAAGTAGTTGTGCGAGGCAGCAATTTCCGGTGTTTACCTATGCTGCCATCTTGGTTTCTCCTATGGGATTTCTTGTTATTTTTTACAACTGCACATGAACATACAATTATCTCAAAATAAAATAAAGTTTTACTTTTAAAAAGTTCAAATAACAAAAAATAATAACGCTCTGGATAGATATGTTAGTATCTAAGTCTTTGTTCCACCCCAAGAGTACTTTCTTAGGATAAACTCCGTGAAGTAGAATTGCTGGATAAAATGACTTGCATGTTTTGTATCTATGTTCGTGAGGGATAATGCTCTATAACTATTTTGTAATCTCTTTGCCAAGTGTTGGTATTAAAGTTACGCTGGCCTTGTGGAGAGAAAAAAAAAGTGAGCTGAATAAGGTTAATGGATTGTATCAATGTCAATTTCCTGGCTGTGATATTTATTATACTACAATTAAACAAAAATATACCATCCAGTGAAACCCAGTGAAGGGTACACAGAATTTCTACTCCATATTAACAACTGTATGGGAGTTTATAACTATCTCAAAAAATTAAAAAAGTTTAGCATCTTATGATTAAAAAACAACAACAAAAAATAAAGCTCTTAGCCTTCTTGGTTTTTAAGCAAACATTTTTTTGTTTTGAAAAAGGGCATCACAAAACAAAACAAGACAAAATAAAAAAAACCCTATAGTAAACTTAACAGTTACTGGCATAATTTTAAAAGTATCCCCTATAAAATCAGAATTAAGATTTGGATAATCACTAACATCATTTCTGCTTAACATTGTACTGAAGAGCCTATCAAGACCAGTAAAACAGGAAGAAGAAGTAAATAGTATATAAGAACTATAAAGGAAGAAACACAACCATCATTGTGATCAAGCAATAGTATTGTCTATGCATAAAATTTAAGAATATTTACAGACAAATGTTTTTGACAAAGGGAGTTAATGAGATTTCAGGAAAATCACTCCTTGTTTCTTTCTTCTGCCAACTTGATTTATAATCAGCTCACATGGGTAAGAGTTCTACTTAGTAATATGCGCAGCAAACTCATAGCACAGGAAATCAGACAGGGAATCGTGACCTCATCCTTCAACACCTCAGGATCTCCATCAAAAATTCACTCTACTTCCTCCTCCTCCTCTACATAAATGTGGAATAGCACTTAAGATTCAAAATTTCCTGTTTAATTTTGTCATTTTTAATCTTTAATTATTGGAATTGTGATGGTAGTCAGTATGATTGTGAAATTCACACCTATGGAAATCCACCAGTTAGAGCCTTTTGTAGGCTGAAGTGCCTGGGCACTTCACCTCCATCTGTGACACTGTTGCTTGGGAAGCACATGTGGACTTTCAAACACTCCTTTGGAATGCGGCCCAATTGTAGGCCAGAGACCTTGGTGGTGGTGGTGGGGGGGGGGGGCAGGGTCTGAGGCTTTTCAAATTCACTGCTGCCTGTGACTCCCTTAGACTTCATGAATAGCACATGCAGAGGGCTTCAGCTTAAATGTGTTATTCCCACAGCTAGCAGGTGTAACAGCAGGGCCCCAGAATATATGTCCAAGTCCCAACACTGATTTGTGGATTTGACGTTATTTGGAAATAGGTCTTTACAAATGTAGTTAAGGATCTAAAGATGAGCTGCTCTTGTACTATCTCGGTGGGCTTTAAATCCAAAAGGGGTCAGAAGAGACACAAAGGGGAGAAGCACACAGAGAGAAGAGGAGAAGCCACATGAAGACGAAGGCAGACACTGGGGTGATGGTGTCATGAATCAGGAAATGCCAGGAGCTGTCAGATACTGGACGAGGTAAGGAAAGTTCTCCCCTAGCTCTTTTAAAGGGATCGAGGCCCTGCCCACATCCTGATTTCGGACTTCTGGCCTCCAGAACTGGGAGACACTGGACTTTGTTGCTTTGAGTCACCATGTTTGTGGTAATTTGCTTTGGCCGGTCTAGGAAATGAATACAGTGCACTTTGTGAACTGGCCACCCAGCCTTCTTTCTTTTCATGGTCGAACCTATGACTGCCACCTCCCACCTCCCACAGCTCGACTCTGTAGTGAGAGCCTTGATGGACAGACATGCGGCAGGCACTGAGCTGAGTTACAGATGTCTTCTAACTCAATCCTTGTAGCAAACCTGTGACCTGATAATTAGGTCCCCTTAGAAATATGGTAACTAAGGTTTCTAGAGATGAGGCCGCTTGTCCAAGGATACACAAGGCATAATACGAATGACCATTCACTGAGCACCTGCCTTGTGCCAGACACAGCACGAAACTTCACAAACATGTTCTCGGCTAAACCTCCGGCAACTGTCTGAGGCAGGTGCCCTTCAGGCAATCCCGTGACAAATGTCTACAGGGTGCCTGACACATGCCAGGCACTGTCCTCAATGTTGGGAAGGTAGCGGCGAATAAGACAGCCAATGCGGAAACAGGCAATAAACCAATAAGGTGGCCAAATGTTAAGTCTGGTGTTAAGAGCTACTGAGAAAAATGAACCAGGGAAGGGAGAAAGAGAATGCTGGGGCGGGCTGGGGGGAGCTCAGGGGTTATAGTTTTAACACTTTGGTCAGGGAAGGCCTCACTGAGGAGGAGAGGCGAAGACAGAGTGATGAGAGAGGGGACTGTTACGGGGAAAGGCATCAGATTCTGAGGGTGGGCAAGCGACCTGCCCAAGACCACACAGAGCGACACAATAACGGGACAACTATGTGGACGGTGCTTCAAAGTCATTATTCATAACCATTACAGTAACCCCGCTTAGTAAATATTATATTAATATTATATATTTATATTAAAAATAGATGATTAATGTAGATAAGGGCCTTGCACCTTGGAGAGGTAAAATGACCTGCTCAGTGGTCAGTGGCAGAGTCAGGACTCAAACCCCAGTCTTCACGCGTGTGTCCCTTCTACTGCCATCAGTTAATGCCTGCTGGCTGCCACCTCAGTGCAAAAGTCTGACACCAGGATGGGCCCCTGGTGCCAAGGGTACCCGGGCTGTCAATCCCTGTGAGAGAGAGGATGTCAGTGCCGAGGAAGTATCACGAAGCCCCCTCTCTCCTCTCCAAAGAGGTTGGTACTTAAAGATCAGCTGGAAGCTGATAACCTACTTCCTTTTCTCTATAAATCCTCTTGGGTCCCACTCATTTTCTTGGTCATTAGGGGGTAAGGGTTTGGAGTAAGTGCAGGTTAAATTTTTATTCAAACTTAACATTTGGCCACCATTTTCTTCCCAAAGGAACCAGTCACTTTTACTATCACTTTCTTGATTACATATGAAGCTAATATCTTATTCTGAACATAATTTTTAAAAAAATGTTCTCACTGATGGTAATTTATTAGTTCAATTTCAGTCTGTGCCACAAACTGTGGGCGTCTGCCATCTAGTGGCTGAATACTAAAATTACTTTCCTTTCGGAGTTCCATGTTTGGTAGGGAATTTCAGAACGCTCTCTTCATTAAGAAACAGAAAATTATCAATCAGAGTTGTACAAATAAGCAGAACTTTCCTGTTAAAAAGTACAGTTTCAAACATGAATGCTACATGCACAGAGAACTAGATTATAGGACTATTTACAACATTTTAAGTACTGGATTTCTGGTGTTATTGGGCCTCTAATGATTAAATTGTCCATGCTTTTCTAAAAACATTTAAATAACTGTGAGATTGAGAGGTAATGAGTATCTAGATTTCCACCACAGAAAGACCAAGGTACATAACTCTGCGTTTTAAATTCCTTCTGGTTAAAGTATAGACAATGTTTCTCAAGATGTGCAGGTCTAGGGGTAAAAGTGGGGCCTCATCAATAGTGAAAATTAAAGAAGTGATTGTCTCCTTGTCTCCCATCCATCATTGTGGGATCTCCCTTAGCCGCTCAACCCCCTCCACGGCCCCTCCCCGAACCAGGACTGAGAGTTCTCAGGAGGTTGTCTCTGGTGCAGAGGGTTCCAGGGCCAGACCGCCTGGATTGACCATGGGCCAGTTATCAAATTCTCGGCCTCAGAAGTTGTTGTGGGGATCATCTGAATTGATTTAGGCAAAGTGTTTGGCACAGCACCTGGCGCATCCAAGTGCCATAAATGAATGGGCTTGCCCCCATGTGGTGCCCACTGTTTCTTCCTCTCTGGCTCTGGCTGTGGGATCGGCCGCTGCAGGGCCTGGGCTGTGACCCCAGGGAGATGGTGCCGCCTGCTGGATCGCACAGGGCCACCTGCAGTCACATGCTGCCTGTGCATTGCTGGCCCAAGACTGCTCCCTAGGTCCTGGCAACTGAGTCCACTGATACCTCTGACAGCCAGAGCTCCAACATAGATGAGCTGCACTCTATTCTCTGACCAAAATGTTTGTGTCACATCCTGTTGCATTGGACCCCAAGCAGTGCTGTTACACTCCCACGGGCTTACTAACGGCTTTATGACGTTCCAGCTTCCTCTCCCAGGAGTCGTGATTTGCGGCACACAAAGCATTTAGAGGGGGTGGAGCATAGCACCCAGGTACACGGTACTGCTTTGGAGGAAGACTGCTTGGACTCTAACTCTGCTATTTGCCACGTGGGAAATGGTGGGCAACTCATTCTAAGCCTCAGTTCCCTCATCTATAAAATGGGGATAAAAATTAGTGCTTTCCTTATAGGGAAGTAGAATGGGTTGAATACTCTAACCCCAAAATTCACGTCCACCCGGAAACTCAGAACGTGACTATATTTAGAAAGTGAGTCGTTGCAGATGTAATCAGTGAAGGGTCTCAAAATGACATCCTGCTGGATTTAGGGTGGGCTCTCAACCCAGTGACTGACGTCCTTATTGGAAGAGGAGAGAGACACAGAGATGCCAAGTGGGCATGTGGGGACCAGTGTGGAGACTGAGGCAGAGATGGAGTGATGCCGCCAAAGTCCTGAAATGGCCGGTGGAATGGGGGAGCAGGAGCAAGAGCAGGAGGAGGCAGAGGGGCACCCCGGAGTCTTCAGAGGAAGCAGGCCCCGCCCACACCTGAATTTCAGACTTCTGGCTTCCTCAACTGTGCGAGAATACAGTCCTGTTGCTTTAAGCCACAACGTTTCTAGTAACTTGCTACCTGGCAGCCACAGGAAACTCATACCGGAGCCCCCAGAGTCAGATAAGTGACTGTGTACAAGGTCCTAAAACTGTCCTTTGCACAAATTAGCCATAGACACATGGCAGCTGCCGCTCCTCCCTGGGCCAGTTAGCATCGTGGGTAACAGCGCGGACAGGCGTCCCGCAGACCGGGGTGCAGACGTGGCTCTGACTCACCAGCTGTGCGACCCGGGGGAGCCAGGCAATGTCTGAAGGTCTTGATTTCCTTGTGAGTAAAACGGGTACTAAATCATCATGGCTTCCTGGTGAATAAATCGTTACTTCTCCAGAGTGACTGAGGCAAGCACTCTGCACACAGCGTGACAATGTGACATGCGACTGGCCGGTGAGGCTGGCTCACTCCCAGGAGCCTCCTGGGCTCCACATGCAGGAAGGCCCTGGAGGTCCTGCCTTGTGGGTCCTCCAGACGCGCTGGGCGGAGGGCGAGCACAGCTCACACCCGAACCGGGCTCTTCACGCAGAAGCAAGTGCAGTTCTATGTGAGCATTCTAGGCCCCGCTGAGGTCCGGGCTGTGCCGCGGGCTGCTCTGCGGAATGCCCTGGGGTGGGGGTCAGGGCACTGAGTTGTAGCCCTGCTCCACCACTAACTTCTTGTCTGGCTTTGGTCCAGGAGGGGGATGAATTGTGAAAAGATGTCATTCGGACAGAAGCTCTCCCACTGCAGACACAGCGGACTCTCATAGCCAGTTAGCATGGAGGTCAAATCACCCCCTGTATTGCCGACAACAATCAAGGCTTAACTACAACAAGATTGTGCACAAAGACCACTAGGGGTGCACCAAGAAAGCATAAAAAATGCGGAGACAAAGAAACAGGACAAAACTGTCAATGGAGGATATTGAGTTCAGAACCACACTTTTAAGGTCTCTTAAGAACTGTCTAGAAGCCGTCGATAAATGTAGTGAGATCCTCAAGAAATCTAATGAGACCCTCGATGTTATGATAAAGAACCAACTAGAAATTAAGCATACACTGACTGAAATAAAGAATACTATACAGACTCCCAACAGCAGACCAGAGGAGCGCAAGGATCAAGGCAAAGATTTGAAATGCGAAGAAGCAAAAAACACCCAACCAGAAAAGCAAAATGAAAAAAGAATCCAAAAATATGAAGATAGTGTAAGGAGCCTCTGGGACAGCTTCAAGCGTACCAACATCAGAATTATAGGGGTGCCAGAAGATGAGAGAGAGCAAGATATTGAAAACCTATTTGAAGAAATAATGACAGAAAACTTCCCCTACCTGGTGAAAGAAATAGACTTACAGGTCCAGGAAGTGCAGAGAACCCCAAACAAAAGGAATCCAAAGAGGACCACACCAAGACACATCATAATTAAAATGCCAAGAGCAAAAAACAAAGAGAGAATCTTAAAAGCAGCAAGAGAAAGAAACTCAGTTACCTACAAGGGAATACCCATACGACTGTCAGCTGATTTCTCAACAGAAACTTTGCAGGCCAGAAGGGAATGGCAAGAAATATTCAAAGTGGTGAATACCAAGAACCTACAACCAAGATTACTTTATCCAGCAAAGCTATCATTTAGAACTGAAGGTCAGATAAAGAGCTTCACAGATAAGGAAAAGCTAAAGGAGTTCATCACCACCAAACCAGTATTATATGAAATGCTGAAAGGTATCCTTTAAGAAGAGGAAGAAGAAGAAAAAGGTAAAGATACAAATTATGAACAACAAGCATGCATCTATCAACAAGTGAATCTAAGAATCAAGTGAATAAATAATCTGGTGATCATAATACAATCACGGACATAGAAAGGGAATGGACTGACTATTCTTGGGGGGGAAAGGGGTGTGGGAGATGCGGGAAGAGACTGGACAAAAATCGTGCACCTATGGATGAGGACAGTGGGTGGGGAGTGAGGGCGGAGGGTGGGGCGGGTACTGGGAGGAGGGGAGTTTTTTGGGGAAAAAAGAGGAACAAATGTAATAATCTGAACAATAAAGATTTAATTAAAAAAAAAAAGATGTCGTTCGACCAGGTGATCTGTGCGGTCTCTTCCCGCTCTAGCATTGAGCACGGAGTTTCTCCCGTGTGCATGTGCACCCCATGAAGAACTGCTTTTTTCTTGTTAATTAGCCTCTAGCTCTAGGAGCAAGCAGTGCTGCCAGCAGGGCTGATGGACAAAGACCTCCCAGCAAGGAATGTGAGGCTGTTGCTGAGGCCTGTTGCTGCCCTCGGCATCATCCTGAGTCCAAACTCCAGGCAACAGCTGGCAACTAACCTGCCTGCCTGGCCCTTAGCAGATGGCTGCTGAATGGCCACCTTGAGATGGCAGGCCAGGTAAGAGCAGGAAGAAACGAGTCTGTTATGAACAGGAAAGCCGTCTTTCTTATGCCTCCCCCAGGGCCTCTCTCAGACCCAAGCCTCTTCTAGGTTTTAATAAACTGTGAGCTGAACAGCTATGGAGGAGGGGTTGCAGGGGTGGCTTAAGCCTCAGCTGAAATGCCCCAGGGGGTAGAAGAATGCACAGCAATGCCTGTATGGGGCGGGGGAGGGTGGCTCTGCTGCTGTGCTCTTTGGGGAAGTAACTTACTGTCTCTGAGCCTTAGCTCCTCATTTGTTTAATGGAACTCAAATGCCCACCTACATTTCTTAGGATTATTTTGGCGGCATGAGAGAAAATCTGACTCAAATCGGTGAATGAGGAAATGCCATCTGTCCTGTAAGAGATTTCTTATAGGAATCGCTTCACATCCAACCAGCAAACTCTCCCTGGTGAGGAAAAGGGGGCGACTAAACAGCAGACCAGGGAGTAGGGTCTGTGCTCACTGAAACTTTCAGCGGTGTAGTCAGTAGACAAATAGACAAAAATCAATCAGGGCAAAGAACGCAGACTGATGAGGGGCAGGCCGCTGGGCAGTCTGGGGCTAAGACGTAGCTGACGTGTGTGAAATTTGGTTTCTTGTGAATTTTAAAGCATAAGGTTTTTAGTTTTATTTATTTATTTTTTTATGATGCAAGTTTGGATTAGATAAATGTAATGTTTCTTCCAACTCTTATTTTTATGAATTTTTAAACACTAGCCATTTTCACTGGCCTGATGGTTCGTATCATCGTGCATGGAAATGCTGCTGATAACAGCACGCTCATCAGCCACGTGTTTGGGTGCTGGTACAGCAGCAGCAAATTCAACAGCAATGAGAGCCCATGAGCAACCAGATCAAGAAAAATCAAGGGAACAGTTCTCTTTAATTTCTGAATTTCTTTATGCTTTGTGTCATTTTGCAAAATAAAAATTTTGGGGCTTATTATTATTATTAACTCATATGGAGGTACTATAATGTTTTCATGCTTTGGGGTGTGGAACCATTGATTTCCCAAACTGGAAAACATTATAGTTATTTATTAAGATAAAAAAAGCCTGATGGTATTAAACACATTTAGTTTTTCTGTGTTTCTGAGTCTGATATAATGCTTCCACCAAGAACCAAGATGGCGGCATAGGTTAACGCCGGAGTTTGCTGCTTTGAACAACTACTTCAAAAGTGAAACTAAAAGACGGAACGGACATCACCCAAAACCACTGGAACGCTGGCTGAGTGGAAGTCCTACAACTAGGAGGAAAGAGAAACGCATACGGACACTCAGAGGAGGCGCAGTGCTGAAGTCAAATTCTGAGGTGCGGAGTGCGCGGAGCGGGCTGGCGGCGGAGGGCGCGGTTGGCGTTTTCAATCGGGAGGGAGTCGCAGACTCTGAGCGCCAGATCCGGGAGAGTCTTTAGGGACCCAGACTCAAACGGGAGAAGCGGGACTGTCTGGCTTCGGTCAGAGCGAGTGCAGCTTTCTCTCCGAGCTTTGCAGCGGGTGCTGGGACTCAGAGAGGCAGAGCCCCTGGGGACAGGACTGAGAGCCGCCATAACTGCTCTCTCCAGCCCACCCTGTTGATCCTGTGCGACCCGCCCCGCCCAAGCCCTGCACAGAGGCATTTGCCGGATAGCCTCAGGCAAACGCCAGATTAGCACCTCCCTAGAGGACAGAAGTTCTCTCACTGCTGACACAGCTGATTCTCATAGCCACTTGGCCTGGAGGTCAAACCCTCCCTGGAATTAGCTACAACAATCAAGATTTAACTATAAGACCACGAACAAAGACCACTAGGGGGTGCACCAAGGAAGCATAACAAAATGCGGAGACAAAGAAACAGGACAAAATTGTCAATGGAAGATATAGAGTTCAGAACCACACTTTTAAGGTCTCTCAAGAACTGTTTAGAAGCCGCCGATAAACTTAATGAGATCTACAAGAAAACTAATGAGACCCTTGATGTTATATTGGGGAACCAACTAGAAATTAAGCATACACTGACTGAAATAAAGAATATTATACAGACTCCCGACAGCAGAACAGAGGAGCGCAAGAATCAAGTCAATGATTTGAAATGCGAGGAAGCAAAAAACACCCAACCGGAAAAGCAAAATGAAAAAAGAATCCAAAAATGCGAGGATAGTGTAAGGAGCCTCTGGGACAGCTTCAAGCGTACCAACATCAGAATTATAGGGGTGCCAGAAGATGAGAGAGAGCAAGATATTGAAAACCTATTTGAAGAAATAAACAGAAAGAAAGAAAAGAAAGACAGAAAACTTCCCTCACCTGGTGAAAGAAATGGACTTACAGGTCCAAGAAGCGCGGAGAACCCCAAACAAAAGGAATCCAAAGAGGACCACACCAAGACACATCATAATTAAAATGCCAAGAGCAAAAGATAAAGAGAGAATCTTAAAAACAGCAAGAGAAAGAAACTCAGTTACCTACAAGGGAATACCCATACGACTGTCAGCTGATTTCTCAACAGAAACTTTGCAGGCCAGAAGGGAGTGGCAAGAAATATTCAAAGCGATGAATACCAAGAACCTACAACCAAGATTACTTTATCCAGCAAAGCTATCATTCAGAATTGAAGGTCAGATCAAGAGCTTCACAGATAAGGAAAAGCTAAAGGAGTTCATCACCACCAAACCAGGATTATATGAAATGCTGAAAGGTATCCTTTAAGAAGAGGAAGAGGAAGAAAAAGGTAAAGATACAAATTATGAACAACAAATATGCATCTATCAACAAGTGAATCTAAGAATCAAGTGAATAAATAATCTGATGAACAGAATGAACTGGTGATTATAATAGAATCAGGGACATAGAAAGGGAATGGACTGACTATTCTTGGGGGGGAAAGGGGTGTGGGAGATGCGGGAAGAGACTGGACAAAAATCATGCACCTATGGATGAGGACAGTGGGTGGGGAGTGAGGGCGGAGGGTGGGGCGGGAACTGGGAGGAGGGGAGTTATGGGGGGGAAAAAAGAGGAACAAATGTAATAATCTGAACAATAAAGATTTAATTTAAAAAAAATAATGCTTCCACCAATCAGTGATGTCTTGTGGAGAGGTGGAAAGTTTTCTCTTTGGTCTTAATATTCCTCTTCATGGTTTGAATAAAGATATAGAAGAAATGACTGACCAATGTGGGCCTGTGGGACAAAGATGGGGAGAAAGAGCTATGCAATAGAGGGGAGTCTTGAGACCCAAATGATGTCAACCGGCTAAAATGCTGAGCTAAAACCAACAAAGTGAGACTCAACAGAGATAAAATAATTTAGCCCTTCACTTTTAAGTTTTACTAAGAAAAGGAAAGAGGAAAAAGAGCTGGTATTTTATCTCAGGTCCGCTAGGACTGAGCAGCTAAGGAAGGCCACACAGTCAGCCAGCATTAATCAGTGGGGCCCAGATCCTGTGTTTGGCGCCTCAGATAACACCTGGCCGCTGTATTTTCACAAGGGCACTGACAAGCTGATGAAATGAGGTAATAACATTTGTTATGATTTCCCCCAACATGAGCAAAATAAACCCTTACTATATCTTATCTCTGATTTTCACAGAGCCCTGGAAAAACAGATATCATTGTCCGCATTTTACAGAAAAAGAAAATTAACCAGAGAGGCTGCCACACACTCTCCCTCCCCTCCCACTGCCTTGACCAAGTTAGAAAGATTCATTTGAGGTTATGTGCTATCTTTCCCAGGTTGGGAATGTCCGGCCGAAGGGCACAGGGCTTGGAACTAATTGTGCAGGGGATCAGCATATGGCAGCCCCCAAAGATGCCACTTTGGCATAAGGATCAGTTTGAGCTGAAGACAACTGAGAAACAGCAGATGCCAAAGAAAGCTCTCTGCTCTCCCCCATTTGCCTGAGAGCAGGCCCAGGCCCTTTTTTTCCTGGAGACCTGATCCGCCCAGAGACGATACAGGAAAGAGTCTGCATAAGATCTTACTAAAATCACCCTGACCTTCCGTTCATTCCCCCATACACCTACCTTCCCAGGGTGTGCGGCCCCTAAGAGCTTAAACTCCTTTTCCTCGGTCTTGCCCCTTTTCCACACATTTATTGTTCTTTGTTAAAATATTTTATAAGCCCAAGTTCTCATCATTGAGTTTCTCCCCTGAGTATGTGCACCCCATCAATAAACTGTTTTTGCTCTTGTTAATTTCTTGTTAATAATTTTTGTCAGTTTAATTTCCAGGGCCCCAGCCAGAGAACCTCGGAAGAGAGAGGGAGAGCTGTTTTAGTTCCCTCTCCTATAATACGATGTGTTTACTGGGAGAGGTGAAATGTACAAGGCCAGGGTCAGCAAGAGATGAGAAGGTGCAGGTCCCCACCTTCCCACCACCCCGAGAGGAATTCTGGGACAAGGACACGCTGCTGGACTTGGGGAGCAACCTGTCCCCCAATAACTCTCTCCCTCTTCAAGGAACATAGAAATATCAGTGGGAGAAAACTCAGCCTAATTTGAATTGAGACTCAGCTGGTCCACCCTCCCACAGCTAGGAAGTGGGAAACCCAGATAAAAATCCGGGCAGTTGGTGCCAGGGGTCAGACTCTTAGCCCTGATGCTCTTCTGCCTACTCACAACCTAGCAATCGACAGAAAATGGATAAGAAGGTAGAAACCGACAAAACAGAACAAGAAAGCAAGGCCAGGCATGGGACGTTTCTCCCGTTTTCTGGGAAATGAAAAGTGAAAGGAAGAGGGTTGATTGGGGAAACAGTGCCCTAGGATATGGGGGATGGGGCAGCCACAGAGGGTTTGGTCTGCCTGGCAGAGGTTAGTGGAGGCTCCTGACTTGAAGACTGAAATGTGGAACGTAGTGGGGCTAACAGGGAGAAATCTGGTCACTCTTAGGGGTGAAAGAATTCTTATTTAAAAATATGATATATGCTGCCCTGACCGGTTTGGCTTGGTGGATAGAGCGTCGGCCTGTGGACTGAAGGGTCCTGGGTTCGATTCCGGTCAAGGGCATGTACCTTGGTTGTGGGCACATCCCCAGTGGGAGGATGGTGCTGAGAGTGCCACGCTTCTGATCGTGGCTGGTCCTCCTGGGGAAGCTGTCCAGGAGCCCATTCTCCTTCCGCCCCAGGAAATTCCAAGGGATTTAGGAGCTCCGTACCAGGAGCCCGGGGAGAGACCAATATACATAGTTTCTATCATCTCACAAGGCCTTGATGGAGAAGTCGGGAAGCATTCAGCCCATGACATCTGTACTTGATCAGATCTCCAAATGCACCATTATTTCAGGCTGAGTATAGGACTCTTGTCTTTCTCAGTTATTGCCGTTCCCTAGAGGTTTACCATAAAGATATTATTTCTATATGATTTTGTATATGGAGCTAATCATATCAATATGCTTGCATATGTGATAATTCTCTATATACGAGTCCCACATTTACATCCCCACCCCTGTATTTTTAGTTTGTCTAACAACCACCTGTCTATCTGACATAGGCACCTCGAACCCGGCAAGTCTGAACAGAGCTCCGCCCCCACAGCTTCAGCTATCTCCCTCCATGTCCAGTCATTCCAGCCCAGAACCTTGGAGCGATCCTACACCTGGAACTTAATACTTCCTTCAACATCAGACTCTGAAGATGACCTCTCTTTTTCTCTCTCCTCATATAAAATACACTTTAAATATTATCTTCATGCATAAAACTTTGTTTGCATTTCTGATTGTGTCTTTTGCATAAACCACCTAGGAGAAGAATCAGGCTTTTTCTGATTAACTGGGCCCAGGGCAAAAGTATAAATGTATTGAGTATTTAAAGTCATAAGTCAAGTAAACAGGTACTGAAAAATACGTCCTGGCCTTCTGCTTTAATATACCTTCCCATGACCTGAAAGGGCAGGCTTGAATTCGGATGTTTTAGAGTCCATGGAGTTCTGCGACAGGCCATCCTGGTGTGAGGAGTCCAGGCCCCAGGCCCGGTCTTCCATGTTGAAGCCACTTGTGTGCACATGTGCCTACACCCCAGATGACATCACATTCTAGCACCATCCACTTGTTCCTTCCCAGCAGACAATCATATCCTGGCTACCCTGTGAGTGGCCTGCTCAGGTCCTGGAAGCTGGCTCAGGGCGGTTTGGGCTGGAATCCCAGAGTTCCTGAAGTGTGATCTGGGGGGAAGGGTCTTGGACATGCTCCCTAATCTCCCTGGACTCCTGGACTATAGGAGAGGGGGTGGGGGTGGGGGGGGGGTAGGTGGGGTAGCACATTCACAGAGCATGGGATGGGAGGGAGGACCCTCTGAAGTTCAGGCTCAGGAAAGAGGCCCCTCCTCTCTATACTGAGGAAAGCAGGAGAGCAAACCCTGGTGCTAAGGATGTGATCTTTCCCCAAGTTGCTTTCCCAATAGACTAACCAATAATTTATATGCCTGTTTGGTGACAAACACTGGAGTTTTCATTGGTCTGGCAGCTGTGTGACATTGGGCAAGGTGACTAACCTCTCTGTTTTCTCATCTATAAAATAAACTCCTTTTAGCTTTAACCTTCTATGGTTTCCTGAACTCAAACCTTACATTTTAATCATTCATGGCCTGAATTTCTTAAACCTTCCTTGGTCTTTGGAATGCTCATATCCAGACACACATATGTGTCTCCCTGGTGCACATCAAGGCTCACCAGCATAAACGCCTGCCAGGCCCGGAGGCAACGTCCTGCACTCTGCAGGTCTTCCGCTGGCTTTACTAGTCCATAAGAGATTAAGGAAAACAGATGCATCTCACAACAAAGGCAACTTTGATGCTTCCTTTTAAGTTTCTCCTCTCCTCCAGCCACCTGTGATAAAACATCTATAATCCTATATAATAAAAGCCTAATATGCTAAGTGTCCAGTCATCTGTTCAACCAATCAAAGCATAATATGCTAATGATATCCTAAGGCCACTTGCTATGATGTGCACTGACCACCGGGGGCAGACACTCTGACCAGTAGGTTAGCTTGCTGCTGGGGTCCAGTCAATCAGGACTGAATGAGACAGGCCAGACATGCCCTGGAGCCGTCCCATAGCCCCTCCCCAGCTGGCCAACCTCCTGCATCCCTCCCAGCTTCTTTTTTTTTTTTTTTTTTTTTTTAAATATATTTTATTGATTTTTTACAGAGAGGAAGGGAGAGAGACAGAGAGCTAGAAACATCGATGGGAGAGAAACATCGATCAGCCGCCTCCTGCACATCTCCCACTGGGGATGTGCCCGCAGCCCAGGTACATGCCCTTGACCGGAATCGAACCTGGGACCCCTCAGTCCGCAGGCCGACGCTCTATCCACTGAGCCAAACCGGCTTTGGCGCCTCCCAGCTTCTGATCATGCACTGGTGGCATCCCTTGACCTGGCCTGCACCCTCTCCCAATCCGGGACCCCTGCAGGGGATTTCGGGGAGCTGATTTCAGCCTGATCCCACAGGCCAGGCCAAGGGGACCCTACTGGTGCATGAATTCATGCACCAGGCCTCTAGTAATCTATAATAATAAAAGTATAATATGCTAATTAGACTGGATGACCTTCCGGACAAAGCTGGGGCTGTGAGGGAAGCCCGGGTCCTGGGTGCCAGAGGGAAGCCGGTGCCAGCAGCCGGAGGAAGGAAGGCCTACTCTTGCACAAATTTTGAGCATTGGGCCACTAGTATGGCTATAAACAAGGAAGTCACCCCCTCTCTGGTTCCAGGAGCACTAAAGCTTTAATCTCTGTTATCTGGAAGATTTTATTACATTTCACTGCAAAGAGCTGCCGCCTGTTTATCCTTGGCCTCACCTACTCTTCTTATAACATAAAGGAGAGATTTATCTCCAACCCCAGGAAGGGTTTTAGGTCCCTGGGAGCTACCTTTGCTGTGCTTTATAAGAAAGGCGTTCACTTTCCTGAAGATGGCACTGTAATTTTACTTCTGTCCACACAAACACTTCATCACACACAGAAATCCACCCCCCTGTGGAGTATGCGTGCTCTCAGATTCATTGATGGGGAAATGTCTAGCCCTATACTTACACGAACAGAAACGCACACCCTGAAGATGTAAAATGGGTAAGAATTCGCATTTAGAAATTTAACCTAAGTTAAAATTAATCAAGTGATCAGAAAAGAACCTAAACTGAACCACTTTGCTGTGGTTTCAATTCTCTTACCTACAACTTTAATATCATTTAAGTCAAGTCTAAGCCAAATGGATGAATTAATCAGTGAGTATTCTTGCAATCAATTATCCTCAGTGACTGAAACCTCAGTTCAATCAGAGACAAGGGTGTCCTTCCCTGAGGGATCATACCCTGCCTGTCAAAGACTTGTAAGGCACCTTTGGACGAAGTGGATTCTGTGTACCCCATATTTTGGGGTCTCCCTGAGTCATGTTGAACAACTTTAATGTCACGGCTCAGAACAGATCATTGGACATCTTGCAAGCTGAGCCTTTTCTACAAGCTATGTTCCCGCCAAACACCCAGAAAGATCCACAGCCCTCCCACCGCCCTGGTGCCCGCTATGCTAAGTGAGACAAACAGGGCAGTTATTCAAATAATATTAGATATAACACTGACATTTCCTGGGGGCTGTCTCTGTCCTCTTGAGTCCCTTCTGAGTGTGTGAGCTCCAAAAATGTCGCCTGTTAGCACGTACCCCTCCATTGTGGTTTACTGCAGGTTGGAGGGAGCTGTGGGGTGAGGGGGAAGGAGAGGCCAGGCTGAGTAAGAGTGTGTGGGACAGGTGAGCCCTGTGGGGGGCATGACTCGGACACACAGCTCTGCCTCTCTCAGGCCCCCCCCCCCCACCCCCCCGCAGAGCCCCCATCAGCCCTGGGGACCAAGTCAGCCAGTCTAGTACGGCTTCACAGGGACAAAACCACAGGCAAATGGAATCGGTTTGCTTTGTGAGTAGAGCTGGCCATAGAGCCTGTGTGCGTGAAGTTTCTCAACCTCTGTGCCCAGGAAAATCACTGAAGTTGCTGCCCTACACGGAGAGCCAAAGTTTAACTGTCGTGTTTGATTCCGCTTTCAGGAAGCCCAGATCGAGCCTCTTCCTATTCAGCTGTCCTGGGACCTCCAGGGAAGGAAGCCAGCTCGGCCGGCCTTACAAGAGCCCATGCAGGACGGGGCGGTGCTGTGTCCCGTCTGTGTTTTCACTTTCTTTTTCACCAGAAATCTGGGGGATGCGATATTAGATTTTGGGGACGCCAGCTTCCCGGGTAAGGTGAGGCTCATGCACCCTCCCTGTTGGTTGTCATTTCTCAATCGAAGACAGCATAGTTGACATTTTGCCCTCCCCTGCCTGGGCACTACTCTAATGACCAGATGGTTGGCAGAGTTCTGGAGACAAATAGTTTCATTGGAGCGGTTCCTCATAAAATAATATCTGAAGTAGCTCTCATTAATTCAGTGCCTACCACATTTTAGATTCTATTTACTTGCTGCTTCATTATAATTCACAACAACTCTGCAAATATGTTGATCTCCATCTCTTAGGGGAGGAAACCGAGGCAAGGGAAGTTTAAGTAACAGCCTGAAGACACACTGTTAAGTAAATGATGAATCTGAAGTTCAAAGTCAGCTCCAAGGTCTATATCATACTACGTCACTTTCAGATCAAACTTGGAATTTAAAAAATGGAGAATCTGCCAGAGAATAATGCAGTCACTCTAGTAATAACCGTGTTGGCGGAACTTGCAAAATAGCCACGTGCCTCATCTGATTACAACTACTCCATGCATGTTCAGGCTTTGCCCCTCAGTCTTTCCTCAATGGGGAGATCAACCTTCTCCCGCTGGTCTGTCTGGGGTCTCGGGTACGAGATCAGAATTGTCATCACTGTTGGCGGTCATTTCTCAGTCGCAGACAGCATAGTTGACATTTTGCCTGGGAGAGTCTTGGCTGGGGCTGGCCTGTGTATTGCTGGGTGGTTAGCAAGGTCACAGGTCTATATGCACCTGATATAGTAGCACCCTCTCCCCGAGTTGTGACAATCGAAGTGTCTCCAGCCATTGCAAACGTCCCCTGGGGACAAAGTCACCCCAGTTGGGAACAAATCCCCTCCTCAGGTTTTCACGCCCTTGAGTGGCTTATTCCCGTCCTGTCCTCACTCTGCCTCTTTCTGAGGGGTATCTCCTGGGACCATGTCCTCAATGACAGGCAACTCCCTGGAACCCAAGCCAAGGAGCACATTTGTTGCAAATAGAAAGAAGGCCCCTGAGAGCATGAGCAGCTCCCGGCAAGCTCCTTACCTCCTCTGGTATGGGTTTCACCATCTGTAAAAGGAGGTCCCTTTTAATTCTGATATCTTGTAATCTACAGAGATGACAGAGTGTTGGAATCTGGGGGTGGTCTTGCTGCCCCGAGAACTGGTTGCCAGGGAAGCAGAAGAGGGAAGCCCTGACGACAGGCATGAAGGAACATCTGTTGGCTATGAGTGGCTGCACGAGTGGTTGAGGAGAACACAGAAACTGAAGTGTATATGAAACAGGTCGAGGGCTGGAGCTGAGGCTCTTCCATGGGAGGAGAATGACTTATTTCCTCTGCCCGTGTCACCACAGAGATGCTAAGGGGACAGGTGTGATGGCCCCCCTCGTGGAATAGTGCAGCCATGTGAGCTGGTCTGGGACATGGGTTTACTCAGAGGCCTGTGGGGCTGCGGACCCGAGGATGCACGAGAGACTCAGCTTCATCACTAAACGTTTATAACCTCAGGATAAAACTGAAGTGTGCAAATATGAAAAGGGTGAAGGGGTTGAGAAGTACAGATTGGCAGTTACAAGACGTAAAGTACAGCATAGGTAAGGTAGTCAATCATGTCGGAATAACTATGTATGGTGCCAGGTGGGTACTGGAATTATTATAATTGGTCCAATACATACTTCTTATAAATCACAGTATCACAGGTGCTCTGTTCGCTCACCTGGGAGTCAAGGTTAGTCCTTCTCTCACTAACTTGCCTGCTGGGCACTGTGGAGGAACCAGCTCTCTGTTCCAAAGACATGTTTTAGTTTGTGTGTGACTCTCACATGTCCCCTCCCCAGTGACGCATCCTGACACATGGCTTTCCCGAGCCCCAGAAGGAAAGCGAGTCTGGAGGTTAAAACTCCCAGGCCATCCTGGGAGAGGGAGGTGTTCAGTTGGCATTCAGGCCGTGTGTGAAACAGCACACCATCAAAATTTGAGGATAAGAGTAGAAGGAAATGAAACCAAAGTTGCTCATTGCAACTTTCAAGAGGAGGTACTCAAGTCCTCTCTACATATCCACCCTCCACCCCAACAGCATTTTGATAAAAAGGAAAGTGTGACAATCCAGGGTTATAATTGTGTCTCAAAGAAATCACCTGAGCTGTGTAGCCAGGAGGGGCGGGGGTGGTGCAAAGACCCGAGGAGCCCGTGTGCACCTGATGTCTCTACGCCCCACAGCAAGTCCTTTGGACAAAGCCGCTTCTCGGCCTGTGACACGGCGCTCCGTCACGGATGCGGATCACGCCTGTTTCTGTTGGGTGCGGATTCACAGGAGTTGGCTGCGGAGCTGCAGGGGAAGCGGTACTAGCGGTATCTTGTGCAGGAGGGATTCGGGGCCCCGGGGCCTGCTGAGGTCACAGGGCTTCGGAGGGGCAGCGTGTAGAGCGGGGAGCCAGGCACCGACCTGCCCCCTGGCCTTTCTGAGCCGCCGGAGGCCGTTTCCCACAGTGCTTGGCTAATACCAACGCCCCCACCGCACCTTCCCTGGACGTCCCAGAAGGAGGGGGAAGCCCCCGCCCCGCGTTCCGCCTCCCCGGAAAACCAGGCGCTGGAGCAAGATGCTGGCGAGCCCATCCCCGCTGGCGGCCTCCTGGGAGCCGGCTAGCACGTTTGAGAAATGGCTTTGTGGAGAAGTTGCCCCCGATGCAGGCTGAGGGGACCCGTGCTCACCTTGTGGGTGGAAATCCCACTCCAGGACGGATCCCAGAGCGGGGAGCCCTTGCACGCTGGTTAGAAGCCCGGCCCGGCTGTGCGCGTCTCTCCCGGAGCCCGGATCGCCCCACCGCGGGCGCGGCGTGTCCACGTGCCCACGTGCAGGGCGCGCACCTGAGCATCCGCACACCTGGGGCCCCTCCCGGGCATAGCCAGGCAGGGCTGGCGTTTGCGCTCATGTGAGTGGGACCCCGGGCAGGGTGGCTACCCAGCTGGGTTAAGCCATTCCTAGTTTCCGTGAGGGGTTTGTGGACTGAGAAAGAAACTTTATTCTCCAAGAGTTTGTTTCAATAGAAAACACTTACTAGCCCGTATTGTTCCTCCATGATGGGAAGCCATAAACAATTTTTTATTGTGATAAAAAATATACTTCACAAATACCACTTAACCGTTTAAAAAATTAAAATTATTTTTTTCAATTACAAGTGTCATTCAATATTATATTAGTTTCAGGTGTGTAGCACAGTGGTTAGACCAGTGGTTCTCAACCTTGGCTGCACATTAGAATCACCTGGGAATCCTTTTAAAATCCTGATTTCTGGGCCTCATCCTCCTGAAATTCTGTTTCTTTGTTACTAATGTTGTGGCCCCACCCCATAACAAAGAAACAGAATTTCCAGAGGATGAGGCCCAGAAATCAGGATTTTAAAAAGATTTCCAGGTGATTCTAATGTGCAGCCAAGGTTGAAAACCACTGGGTTAGACATTTATATAACTTACAAAGCGATCCCCCCAGTGAATCCAGTACCCTCCTGGCACCATCCATAGTTATTACAACATTCCTGGCTTTATCTCCTATCTGGACTTCACATCCCTGTGACTATTTTTATAATCCCTTCCCCCTTTTCACCCATCCCCACCCCACAACCCTCTGTTTGTTTTCTGTATCTATGAGTGTTTCTGTTTTGTTCGTTTATTTTGTTCTCTAGATTCCACATGTAAGTGAAATCATATGGCATTTGTCTCTCTCTGTCTGACTTATTTCACTTAGCACAGTAACCATTTTTAAGTGTATAATTTGGTGGTGTTAAGAACACTTACATTGTTGTGTGACCATGAGACCATCACCACCATTTCCCAAACTTTATTATCTGAAGCAGAAACCCTGTACCCATTAAGCAATTGCCCATTCCTGCCCCCCAGCCCCTAGTAACTTCTATTCTACTTTCTGTCTCTATGCGTGGCCTATTCTAGATACTCCACATAAAGGAATCATACAATACTTGTTCTTTTGTGTCTATCTTTTTTCACTTAGCATAATGTTTCAAGGTGCAGCCATGATTAAGGAAGATTTTAAACGTTCAGTGGTCATAGAAAATTCTGACATTGTAATAATTTGAAAAAAATTATTGCCCTGATGATAACTGACATTTACTTAGCACTTACTATGTGCCAGGCACTGTGCTTTAAAAATCCTTCTGAGACCAACATAATAAAAAGGTTAGTATTTATCAATTTTATGTTTCAGGTGAAGAGGTTAAGGATTTAGTGAGAGTAAGTCAAACCAGTAAAAGGGTTGAGTCAGTCAACTGGCTCCGGGTTGAAATACTTACTTCCTAAACTCCTGCCAGACTGATTAGTCTTTCCTTGTTCTCTTTGTTCATTGCACCTCTGTTTGAACCTTTAAATTAGCACCTACTACAGACTCTTGGGTATTAGACTTACTTGTGTGTATGTCCTGTCTGCCTGACAGGATGAGTTCCAGAGAAGAGACACCGTATCGTTCATTTTTATCTCCAGGGCTCAGCACTGTGTTGGCATGTCGCAGGTACTCAATAGATGCTTGTCGAACTGACGGAAGCATCTTAGCATGAGTGCCACAGAGTTAGACTGTATGAAGAGCACTCGCCATACTCTTATTTATTTAATCAAGGCTTTTAAAACCACGAAGCAACTTGGCTTGCTTCCTGGAAATCACTCCACCTGCTCTACCACTCTGTTCCAGCTCCCCCCAGGGGACGTAGGAAGAAAAATTAAAACCACAGACCCTTGCCACCATAATACTGGTTTTTCCACTGTGGTTGCTGTTGAGAGTTTCGTTCTTCCAGCTTTTAAGGATAGACTTGACTAGGAGTCCAAGCAAATATAATTAAAAACACATTTTCCTATTTATAACTTTCCTGTAACCAGAGGAAAGCTGCCATAGGCCTCCATGCCCCTAACATGGGCATGACCAATAGATTATACTCTGGCTGTGTTTTCACGTGGATATTAGGGAATCGCATTACAGAGTGACATACTCATCCACACAAAGAGGCATAGGGAACAGCAGTACCAGGGGGATAGGCAGTACCACGGGGGAGAGATGAAGAGAATGAGAGTGAACATATGAAAGGATGTCCTTACCTTTGAGTCCTAAACACTGTATCCTCCCTGGCTATGGAAGAGGTTTTGCAGAAAGAGTCAGTTATGACGTGTTGGTTTCAAGACAGGGACATAGATGTTGTTAAAAAATGGCCCAACTGACTCACTGTGATGCATGGAATTATGAATAAATACATCCTAAGACCTTCTTCCCAGGAGCTGTTCCAAAGATGGCATTTCTTCTCTTTTCCTAATTGAGGTTGGTGTAAAGGGGTGGAGTGTAGCCTGATGTATGGAGAATTACATTCAGGAACCACTATGCACCGTAGAGGCCCTCTGCAACTATTTCCCAAACCAAATTTGACTCCAGGGGTTGCCTCTCCCTTCAGAGTCTGCCCCTGGTTAATAGGGCTGTTGGTCAAGTTCTACACAGTCTTTTCCTTTTGGGGAACCTGTTAGCCTCTTGGCCCTGCCCTACTCACCTGCATTCAGGTAAGTCAGAGCTGCCGCTCAATCCACACTCAGATATTAGTCAATGATTAAAATATTGGCTGACGAGAGACTTGCAGGTCAGGGCATTTTTCATTTATTAGGAAGCTGGAAGAATGAAAACCCTCATAGACTCAAAAGAAAGGGAAGTTCTGGCTTCTTGGCAAATGTGTGTGTGAAACGCTCAGGTGGGAGAGATTATCTGGGGAGCCTTGAAACAGACCACAACAGGCTCTGAGGGAAGCGTCTCTGACAGCCAGGAATGAGAACTGGTTTTAACCTCTGGTCAGCAGCTTGGTTATTGAGATTCTAAGGATATTTATAAACCAAGAACTGTGGTCCTAAAGGTTTGGTGGGGATTTATCAGGTAAAGAAGTGGAACAGGGCATTCAAGCCCAAGGGAAGCATTGGGTGGCAAAGGGTGGGGGTTAGGGGTGTTTATGTGCATGTGAATGCCTGTGTGAGTGCACACATGTGTGAGTGTTGTGTGAGTGTATGTGCATGTGTGTGTGTGTGTGAGTGTGCAGATCATGTGTTGGTGGTGTTGGGGTGCAGGTATTGAGAAATATTAATGTGTGCTTGTGGAACAGAATTGGACAGAGGAGAGGCTGGGAGATTGGGTGGGCAGAAGATAAGCCTGAAAATTAAAACAGTCTTTTTAGCAATGCTATACATGTTGAGAGAGTAATTATTTGATCAAATAAGAAAGTCCATAGTTGTAAATTGCTCCCTTGCTTAGGAGCCTGCCCTGGCTTTTGCCCACAGGATAAGCAGTTGGCTCTAATTCGTCTCATTTTATCTTTCCTCTTTCCTGTTCAGCTCCACCAACTACCCTCTGCTTTATCCTCAGCTTCTAACACACATCCCACTCTTATTACATGAATTTCCCTGAGAACAATGCCTTTCTATTCAAACCCTCCCCAGCCCAGGTGGCCTCCCCAGCTGGGTCTTCCCCAGTGAGTTAATCTCTCACACCCTCCTTTTCTGAATCTGGCAGCCATTTTCAAAGACTGCTGGTGGGGGTGTGAATTGGTGCAGATTGAAAAAAAAAATCAAGAGCCTCATAAATGATCATATGCCACAGGGAGTTCTCAACGGACTAACATCTGAAAAGCAGCTTACCCTCATTAGTAATCAGTGAAATGCAAATTAAAGAAAATTAGATTAATATTCAGATAGTATTTCCACCTCGGAAATTGCAGAAATGGAAAAAATGGTTAGAGTTGATGAGGGTACGAGGCGTATAACTTGGTAAAATCTTTGGGAGGACACTTTGGCAATGTGAATCCAAGAAATAGACATGCCAGTTGTTGGAGCACCCTATGTCTAGAAATTTATCACAAAGTAATGATGGAAAACACAATATCTACTTATGAGTATGTTCTTGGCAGCAATATTTCATAGGAAAAACTCAGATGCTATCTAAATGTCCAATAACAGAGGTAAAAAAAAAAAGTCAAAATAGTAGAGTAACGTAAGTGTGGGTATAGCCACATTGAACACCACGCGGCCATTAAAACGATGGGAACTATTTAGTAATGGACAATGTGACTGTGTCCTAGTGTTAGAACACTGCACAAGAAAGACTGTGTCTGATATGGTTCAGGGAGGCGACACTGTGCTCCCCCAAAACATATATTGAAGTCCTAATCCCTGGTACCTATGAATGTGATTTCATTTGGAAATAAGGTCATTGCAGATGAAATTCGTTAAGATGAGGTCATACTGGGGCAGAGTGTCCTTATCCAATATGACCCGTGTCTTTATAGGAAAGAAGAGACATAGAGAAGAAGACGGTGTAAAGACAGATGGGAAGACAGAGGCAGACATTAGAGTTTCAGAGCCACAAGCCAAGGAAAGCCAGGGACTACCGGAAGCTGGAAGCTGGAGAAAGGATCTTTCTCTAGATCCCATAAGGAGAGAGCAGGGCCTGCTGACAGCTTGGTCTCAAACGTCCAGCTTCAGAACTGAGAGAGAATAAATTTCTGTTGTTTCAAGACATCCAAGTGTGTAGTAATTTGTCACAGCAGCCCTAAAAAACTAATACACCCATATGTCAGATATTACTATAGACAAGCATCATTGATTCAGTTATTTCTGAGTTCATTACAAATGAGTTATTTCTGGATCATTATAAATGATTCTGTTATTTCTGCATTCCAAGTTAGAGGGGACACAGCCAGTCACCCCCACCTCAGCACAGATTTGTATGGAGACTGGTGTCCCTGCGGGCTGGACTCACCTCCCAGTGGTGAAGGCCTGGGTGGCATTTCGGGCAGTGCCCATCCCTGCTCACTACAGAATATGTCTTACTCTGATCTATTCTGGGGGGAGGGCCGTCAGAGTGCGTTGATGTAAATTCCAAGTGCCCCAGAGGACTTCTGTGGGTTTGGAGGTCCATAAGATTCCCATGGATGTGCCTTTGAGCCTCAGGGCCTTCTAGGATGGGGGAGGGTCGTGGCTACTTTGCCTGTATTTGTACTAAAATAGTTGAGGCCCCGATGGGTCATGGTACAGTCCTTTCCCAACACTGGGTCTAGCAGTATCAGCATTATTAGTTGAGTTAACCCGACCCACTTCACTAAGCCTCACTATCTTTCTAGGCTGATTTCCATTGCTTGCCTTCCTGGGGGACAATTGAGTTGAATCTGCTTATTCTGTTTCATAAATCTTTTTCCACTTAAAGCTGCTCCTCCTTAGAAGTGAATTCAGCTTGTCCCACAGGGCCCAGGCCAGCACCTGTCTCTCCTAAAGCCCCTTCCTGTCTTGTGGGCCAGTGTTTGATTCATGAAGCACGCTGTCATGTGTAGTACGGCCTGAGTGTAGTTAGAGAGTTGCTTTGTCCCCCCAGACGCTGGGTTCCCCATACTCGGATTAGATGAGTGGTAGTCTCACCCAGATAGCTCACCTGTGATATCTCCTCCCACCTTTTTAGAGTTGGGGCATAGGTGACAGTTGTTTTCTGAAGGGGACAGCCTCCTTGGAGCTTCTGCTGGTGATTGTCTGGGGATGGCCAGTGCATCAAACCACGTTTCCAAGGAAGCTGATCACATGACCCCAGTGTCTGCTGTTTATTCCTTCTCCTAAATTGTTCCAGAAAATAGTTGTCTTCTTGAGAAGAACCAATACACATCTCCCCCAAAATCAACCACACAATACAGTACAGGTGTCAAGGCAAGTAACTCTGGTTCAGAATGACTTTGCCCTATTGGCCGGCTTCATATTTTGAGGATGATTCATATTGACTCATGTTTCTTTCCCGTATGTCCCAGAATTGCATTTTGTAACACCAGACGGGGATGCTAATTACACGTTCGAGTTCGCTCCCGCAGTGAATTCGTGATGACAGGTCTGGCAGTAATCAATGTATCTGCTACACTTGTAATGATTTAATGCGAATGCCACGGTTACTGCTTGAAATAAAAGTGAATGGGCTCTCGCCTTGTCTGGGGAGCTCAGTTGGTTGGAGCGTTGTCCCATATACCAAAACAGTTGCAGGTTTGATCCTGTCAGGGCGCCTACGGGAGGCAACTGATCAATACTTCTCTCTCATATGGATGCTTCTCCCCTTCTCTCTTCCATCCTCTTTCTCTAGAAATTAATTTAAAAAAATCCTCTGGTGAGGATTAAAAAACAAACAAACAAGTGAATGGGTTCTGCACATTTGAGGTAGGAGTCACAACTTGATCACCCAGAAGTACATTACAGAAGCTTCCTGTATTTTTGACAAAGCCCAAGGTGGGCTTCCAGCAAGACCTGTGATTTCTCTAGCAACCTTTTCTTTGCAATGAGGTGCATAGTAGGCAACACCTGCCCGTGGGCCCAGCTTCAGAAATACCACTTCAGCAGAAGGGTGTGCTGGTTCAACTGGACACTAGGAAAAAATAATTATTTCACAATGAATGTGTCAGTCCACCCAGGAGTCAGAAGTCGAGCTATGAGCTCCTTCCCCCTGTGGCTTGCTGCTGGGGCTGAGGCATGAAGGGGGAAGGCCCCAGGGCAGCAGTCCCACAGTGGACAGTCAGTGGTGGGTCCCCCATTCTTGCCCCTCAAGCAACCTCTAGAGTCAGCTCCTACACTGCCTTCCTCAGACTGATTCTCCCTCCACTGCAGCCGCCTGTAGCTCGAGGATGAATGAGCAGGAGAGGAACCTCAGCACCGGCAAAGCTGCCTAAACCTTGGGTAGTGTGCTTTCATTTCGCTGACTTGTGTGTGCCCGAAAGGCTGACAGCGGGCCCCACGGGGCTGGGCCATGAGGAGGGTGGGCATGGGCCTGCAAGGAGGAGTGCAGTCCAGTGGATGAGCACAGGCCAGGCACTTCCTTACTGGGCACCTGGCCCCCTGACCCACCGCCAGCCCGATGGGCCTCACCTCCCTGGGAGACTCACAGTCCTCACCTTTCTCTTGCTTCTGCAGCATTTCCGGGTTACATGAAGAGAGAGAGCCACCCCTTTGTGTGGGTTTCCATCCTGTTAACGAACCCACTACCGTTGGCTTGAGATGGTACAATTTTAGCTGCATTTCGAGTCTCTATTGATACACCTGGAAAGATGAGACTAAATGATCTGCCTCTTAAACATGTATGTGTCCCAAACGATTCTGCTTTCTACCCTGAGTTGCCTGGAGGAACCCTTGGTGATGGTGGGCTTCATGTGTCCATGGTCCAGGCTCTGGTGCCCAGGTCTTGGTCAAACATGAGTCTGGATGTTGCCGTGAGGTCGTTCTGTAGATGGGATTAACATTGACAATTAGCTGACATCATGTAAAGGCCATGACCCTCGTAATGTGGATGGGCCTCATCTGATCAGTTGAAGGCCTCCAGAGCAAAACTGAGGATTCCTGGAAAAGAAGGAATTCTACCACAAGACCGTAACATAGAAGTCCTGTCTGAGTTTCCAGATGGCGGGCCTGACCTATGGATTTTGGACTTACCAATTACAATCACAGGAGCCAATTCCTTTCAAATCAATTTCTCTCTCATTCTCATATTCTCTATGTCTCCCCGCCCACCCAAAACAAATATTCAAGTTGTTCTTTTTCAGTCTCTCCAGCTCTGAAATTGCTCAGAACAAATGGTGACATGTGAGGAGTGAAGAAGACATCATCTCTAGACCTGTTGGGAAGTATCTTCTCCCAGGTACACTCACCCTCCCAGTGTCTTAAACACCAAACTCATTGTTCCCTCAGGGCCTTTGACCAGCTGTTCCCTCATCTAATCCAAGGCTCTCTCTCATCTTTGCACGATCATTCCTCCAGTTCTCTGTCCCCTCTACAGAGAAGTCCTCCCTCACCACTCGGGGAAAGCAGCTGTCCAGTATGCTGTCACAGCCCCCTATTCAAATGAATTAAATTTAATATCCTGCCCAGAAATGATGTTTTCTTGTATATTTCTTTACCTATTTGCCTAGTATCTTTCTCCTCTCACTAGAATTTCCTGAGAACAGAGATGTGTCTGTCTTGTTCTCTAGTGAATTCTGAGAGCCCCAAATAGTGCCAAGTGCATTGGAGGCACTCCATGAATATTCATTAAGTAAATTGGTTCTCTAATTTGATTTTCCTTTAAAATTCAGGTAGTGGTATAATTATTGAAATAATCTTACTCATTTTTGGAAGATGATTATTTGTTTTGTTTTTGCCTGCAATAGTTCTTACTAGCTGCCCTGAGATATTTTTTCCTTTATTTGTTCTAAACGTGCCTTCTTTCTGGCTTCAAAGGCTGCCCCTGGTCCCTAAAGCCCGGGTCTTAGGGAGTCCGCTCGTAGTCATCCTCTCTATACCTTTCGTGACTTAAAAGCTTGCCCTAGTGTCTCAAATTAGCTCTCGCCTTCCTAGACATAAGCTTCTATTTATGAAACCAAAATAAATTCATTATTTTCATCATCTTGGCCTTTTTAAATCTCTGTCACATCTTTTTAAATTTTATAATTTGAGTTTCTATGTTTAGGAGAAATGATGAACTTTCTCATGCCTCAATTCAGGGAACATAAAAAAATGTCCCTTTCACTCCTTTGGGGAAGACTTGATGTACATGTTTATTTTCCCTGTCCCAAGAGACTCACCTTACCACCTCGTACCCAAAGGATAAATTAAGATGAGTGAAAAGATGGTGGAAGCGTGATCGGGAAAAAACCCCTTGCGTTCTCTTCCTGGTAAAACTGCTTTGAGCTGTGGTCATTACCGGCATCTTGAGCTGTTTGAGGAGGGGACGGCGGGTTGCTGGTAGGAAGGAGTCTTCAGGCACAGGAATTATTTAGCCCAGGCTTCACTGAATTCGAGGCTTTCAGAGGGACCAAGGAAAGATGGGCATATGCTAAGGATTACTCACCTAATACTTGCTTTAAAGAGTTAGTTTTCATACATAGGTGCCTCTGGGAGGAGACAAACCCTTTCTCAAAAAATAATACAATGACTTTCTTTTCTCTGTGTTCTGGTAAGTCCATCATGCCATGTTATCACCAACAAATTAGATGTAGTTTCTCCAACATACCTCTCCTCCTGTAACTCCCTCTTCTTCCCTCCCCTGTCTCTCTACCCTCCATTCATTTCACAAGCATTGCCTGATGCACAATAAAGCCCCAGTCCTCCTGGAACTCACCCATCTCCATGGCCGTGCGTTTGTGGGAGGGAAGTGAGCATGTCCTGGCTCAAATGCTCTTGTTGCAGACAGTAAACCCTGGACTTGCTGGCTCACCCTTAAACATGTGTTTGTTAAGAACATTCAGAAGTGCTGATTGTCAAGGGACTTGATGACAGTCTCCCTGTACCAGTTGGACCACGTTCACAAAGCAGCATGACAAGATCCTATGGCATAATGCTTTCTAAATGGACTGGCGTGCCACGGCTGTGGCTGTGGATTGGCCCTGAGAACTGCTGAGGAGCAGAGAAGGTTGGGTGTTAACTGGCATAAAGGCTTCACTGAAAATGGATGAAAAGAAAATGCCTTCCCAATGGTAACAGAAGACCAGAAAGTGGGGGTGATAACTCAGGACGACAGCTCTTAATACACACGGAGCACATTTAGGAAGGTCCGCACCTCCAGGCAGTGCTGACCCCTGGGATCTAGTTCACTGGCCTGGGCCCATGTGTCCATCATCCAGTGTTACTTCCTCATTCCGAATAAGGCTCAGAATACGCTCTGGACATCGCTGGACTCTGTCCACATTTTACCAAGCTGTGTGTACATTAAACCAAAATGTGAAGCCAATATCCATGAAGCACTTTAAGAAAAATGGGAGAGGAGAGGAGTGTGTGGCCAAGGAAGGTTAACCATGGGTGCATCTATATAATACCTGTCTTGGAGGAGGGGCTGTATCTTCACAGCTTTGGAAAGATTATGTTCCCAAGGGATGTACACTTCAGGGCTTGGAACTTTCTTTGCCGAAAGCTGATAATTGCTTCTAAGAGAATCGAGTGGAACAAAACACAGAAAACCACTTTTAGGATAATTAAAACTATTTTGGATTTTTTATTTATCAATCTGGTTTCTAATATAATTTTAGTTAAATGAAAGAACATTCACAAAGAATATTAGGCATACATACATAATTTCCTTCTTTCATTCTAGTTTACATGCTGTTGCTTTTAGAGAGTGAAATTTTGTGTTATTTCACAGGAATGGGACCCTCATTGACTTTACAGAAAGAATATTTATGCCAACTTTTCACAACGCTAACCTCCATAGTCACCATGCTCACTGAAAAAAATGGAAAACGCGAAGAAAGAAAACTTAGACTGAGCGACACTGGGAACTGTCTCGGCCTACGTGAGAGGGGCCTCCGTGTCCTCATGGCCATCCAGAGTCCAGCACTGACTAGAAGTAAGCCAAGGCTTGAGAATGGTGCGGGCCGTCCATAGACCTGTTCTTAAAGAACGTTTTCATCTGGAGAATAAACTTGTGAATGCATGTTAGACATTAATACCTAGGTGCCCCTCTGCCTTTATTCCTCTGACAGTCTGTGCTCAACGGGAGTTAACCAACTTTTCAACTCTGCTTTACCATCGGTTTACGTACCACTTTTATCTAAAAAATACTGCTGGGTAAGGAATAGGATGTTTCCAACGTTATCACGCAGAGCCAGCAGGCTATGCAAAAAGTCACATTTGATGTTCGTATTATCTTACTTAGAAGCCAGTTAATCACACCGAGGGCGGGGGTAAACTGCAGGTGGATGAGTGGGAATTTAGGGCTTTATGCACGCGAAGTCCTGATTTCTCTGGCTTGGACCGGGCTGTGTTGCCTCTCGCAGTGTTGACAGTTGGCCCCTTGGCACTCTACCTGACGAATAGCTTAGCAGTTGGTTGTGCAGCGATGCCCTGCATATCTCCACCTTCCCCGACATGGCCACGTTGTTTCTTTGGATCTGACTTACAACCACAACCCGGAAAGCACGTCTTCTACTAGGCTCCGTTGACTCTGGCCCTTATATTTGGGTTTCCAAGTATTCTCCCGTCAGGAATCGGGGCCCCTCACAATTGTCTTATAAAGTCAGTAAAACAGCTCTAACTTAAATATAGGCAAAGGAGGCCAGCGGTTCAGCGACTGGGCGAAAGTCACAGAGCAAAGCAGGGAGAAAGAGGAAGGGTTGGGCCTCTGTCAGCTGACTCTCAGGGTCCTCACTCCCCAAATGTCATTGAAAAAATGGTGCCCATTGTTTTTTAGTCCAAATTGGTAAGCCTCACTATTATCGGTTCTCACTGATTTCAGGATCAGCTCATTCTCCTGGGATGGCAGTTTGTGACCTATATTTGGCTGGTTAACCGGAATTCAATGAATAATTCGATTTGATAATTTGCTGCCTTTCTTTTTGAAAACTGCTTGGTAGGATGATGAAAAGGAGCACATATGAGGAGGTTCAAACCAGGTGCTAATCATTTGGAGGTGTGAGACCTAAAGCAGCCATGAACATGTTTACACTGGAAGAACAAGAGGAAGGCTAGAAAAGAACTGATCCTGTTATAGAGGGAAATCGAAGCCTCTTATTGACCTTTCGCTGACACTCTGCTTTCATATCTGGTAGCTGTAGCTGTTTCCTCAAGTGCCTTCTCTGATGCAGCTTGTGTCTTTGTGCCCATCTCTCAGCTGGCACCTGGTGGTTCAACAGATGTTCAACCATAACATGAAAATCTCTACGGCTTGTACTAATTCTTTTCCCCGTGCCCCTCAATTCCTGCTCCTGTTAGCAAAGGTGGCTCATTTATCAAATGCAGGCAACAGGACATTTTCCAACAAGGGCACTCACTCCAAACTCTCGTTCCCAGCTCTTCAGTAAAAACTTCATGTAAGTCTCTTGACTTGAGCCATTGGTTGAAAGCCACAAGGAAAAATGTAGTCCTATACAGAAGGGCCGGAGAAGAGCTTAACTATAAAATAACTTCTCACCTTTGGAGCTAGCTTCCTTGAGCTCTATGGAACGTTACCTTGAGAGCTTAGAATGGCACTGGTTTTACGTTCATTCAAAGTCCCTACTGCTGGCTTCTCAGACATAGGTGCTTGCTTTATACACAGAAGCCATTTCCTGCACAAGCAACATTAAGCCCAGCCTGTGACTGTAAACCGGCCTCTTGTTTTAAAAAATGGTTTTGTGGTTTTATTTTGTCTGTTCTTATCATGTAAAGATGCATCACCGCTGGCCTTTTGTGCTTGACTGCCGATGCACTGGGATGGAAGATGTTGCGATTCCGCGGAATACGGCTGCGAAGCAAGATTAGGCACCGCGCTTGGGCCCTGTGTCCGGCTGGCTAGGCTGCACTGCCCTGAACTTTCAAGGGAGGGAGCTGGAAAGAAGCTGGTTTCCTTTCTTCACGTAAACAAGTTGTTAACCATTTAGAAAAGACTGGATAGAGGCGTCATAAACAGACTCAGGAGTTACTGTGAAGACCACAGTCCCAAAGAGAAGTCAGATCTCCAGCCTTCTTTTGGCACTTTAATTCCTTATCCACCTTTTTGTGTCCTGTCTGCTGGCCGGATTGTAACCCCTTTAAGGGCAAAGACGGTCATACCTCTCTCTGTCCTAAACATCCCAAATGATGGTGCTGTGGGAGACCCACTGATCCCGGGAGGCATTCCAGGGCCCTAGGTTTAGAAATTCGGTCAGAGAAGTGTTGGGTATTACTTTTAACATTTTATAGCAGGAAAGTGGAAAGAAGAGAGAGAAGAGAAAGGGTGAGAACATTTTCGTATCAGGGACTGTTTTGATTGTTTTAATTCCCTAACCATATAGGGGAACAGGGGAAGTGTTGAGACAATATATAGAGAATAAAGCTATCAAGGAAAATGCAAGAAATAACCAATCTGCATTATTTGTTCAGTACAAAGGTAATGCCTGTAAAATAGGTTTTTTTAAAAAAATCAGAAACATCTGTAATACAACGTTTAAAATTTTCTTTTTCAATTTGATAATACATAAAAGAGCCCCGAATGGAGACATCTTGGTTCAATCAATAGCCGTTGTTTTCTATGTCATTTGTAAATGTTACAGTGTTCTGACATTTATCATATGAAATACTTTTCATTTTTAATGTGATTTACAGAAGAGTGATTAAGACCCTTCTTAGTTTCATGAGAGGACCTGAGGTCAGCAACTGGAAAAAGGGGTTTGGATTCCCGTGTGTTCTGTCACCGTGGCTTGAATGGGTTGTGTCTCCTATGGAATGTGCCAGTACAGTGCCACGTACCTCTGGCAGCTATGGACAACATTTTCCTGACTCAGGAAATTGAGGTCCTCCAATAACTTCGGCACACCCAGTAAGTGGAAAAGTATGCATATACACAGGTAAACTAGAATTTCCATTTTACCAAGGCAGGCTATGAGAAAAATAGCATTGATACCTTTTTAACCTCATCTTACCTAGCAGGAGAAGGAAAACAAGTGGTCAAATATTGGAGTCTAAAATTTTTTAAAAAAGTATTAAGGATAAGAGCCTGAACTATACTGACCATAAATGGTAGTCATTCTAGAAATAACTTTTATGTAATCCTTTATTAAATAAGTGAAATTATTTTTTAGATGTTCCAATAGGAGCTCTGTCCCATCGGTTTACATACTATAAGTCTATTATTTTTTAATAAAATCAATGAGTTATTTGTTGGGATAATTGGTGAAAGTTCCTGACTAAAGTGAGGTGTGAAATGACTAGACAGATACTCTCTCTGAGAAGCAATTTTGGAGACCAGGTCTGTGGTGAACCAGAGCTTCAAATGTATCTGCCAAGGAAGATCGCTGAACCAGCGCAGCATGTCTGTTTTAGACGGAGCAATACAGGGAGTAGATGTAAAACATGGCAGTGTTTTTCCCAAAGGACTCCAGAGTAGTAGAAATACAAATAGCAATCACAACTTGGCTTTATTGTGTTCGTTCACTGTCTGCTAGTTTGTCACAGGGGCTTAAAAACTAGAGATTTAAAGCAAACTGAGAACCACTTAATTTATGCATTAGCCAGACAGCGTCCATATTCTTCCTACAACTATGAAAGAAACAGAGCAAATGGATCATGACATGTGCCTCTAATCCTACAATGAGATGCTTACACATCCATGTAACATAACCCAGTATGTTGTAGGGAGAGCGGAGGAAAATCAGTGATAGGTACAGATACTGAACAGATCTAAGACTACAAACATAGAACAATATGATCTCACAGAAGTCAATGAAAAATAAAACCAGCAATCCCAATGGGAAACTACTTGCCCTGGCCCTTAACGCTTCTCTCCGTTGCGTTGATGATGATGTTACCTCACAGGTGCCATACACCTTCTTCCTTTGACTGCTTCAGGCAGGAACTCTGGGAAAATCGGCACAGGCTGAGGTCTAGTTGAAAACTGGCAAATAATAGGTTCTCTTTGCCTCTTTCTTTCCTTCTCCAATTTATAGAATACCAAAAAGAAACATTATATGAACATGAACTAGTAGCTACAATAGCCCATTAAAAGTTGACTACATGTGAAAGGAAAAGAATGCTGGAGGCCACGTGTCTGTGCATCAGCTTTCCTCAAGAAAAAATATGCACGTTCTAAGGGCTCTTAAAAATGTAGAAAACTTGCCCTGTTACCATGGATTTTTAGAACACCTCTAAACACGCACAAAATAGGACAGATTTTACCTACAAATTTCAACCATTGCTTAAACTCTAAAAGCATTTTCGTATTATTTTGTTTTGATACAGAAGGGAGAACTCAGCTATAAAGAAATATTAAAAAGTATTATTATATATTTTTTTGTGTGTGACGATCAGTCTCAGGAATTTTCTGTTGCTTGCCTCCCCCAACTTGTGCTGATATTTTAAAGGATGTGCTCAAGAGTATGAAGCAGGGTGCTTTTGTCCCTTTCCCTTCCCCCTCCCTATCCCACAGCCAAAGAGCCACCCCTCAAATGAGCCATTCCTTTTTGCTCTCGTCAATGGTCTCTGTGAAGTTGGGGTCGTTGTTCATGATGGCAGCATCTGCGCTCTCTGCTGACTCTGCTCCCTTCGCTTCGTTGGTGTGGTAGGTGCCCTTGTGACGGAACATGTAGCGAATGAGGAAGACCAAGGTGCAGAGAATGGTGAAAATCACCACAGCAATGACCCCTGGTGGAGACAGGACGAGGACTACAGGTTAAACTTAGTCTTACACATCCCACCAACACTTTCCCCCACTTCACCATGGTTTCCTCAAACACTACCCTCTCCCATAAAACACAAACCTCCAAAAACAATAACTGCAAAACGAACAGAACTGAAAGGAGAATTAGACCAATTTACGGACTTGGAGATTTCAACACTCTTCTCTCAGTAACTGATAGAACAACTACACAGAAAATCAATAAGAATTTAGAAGATCTAAAAAACATGACCTAAGGAAACAACACTAAACCTACACGACTTCCTTAAAATAGAGGAGGAGGAAGTCCTATTCAACTCACTCTATGGGGCCAGTATTATCCCGATACTAAACCCACACATTATGAAACACACTATGAAAAAGAAAATCATCAAGCAATATTCCTCTTAAATAAAATTTAAAAATCAAACCTAGCAATATGTAAAAAATATATTATGATAAAGTGATGTTAATTCTAGGAACACAAGATTGGTTTTACATTAAAAAATAAAGCAATGTAATTTATCACATTAGGCAAATAAAGGAGAAAAACCGTATGATAATCTCAATAGATGTAGAAAAAGCATATGGCAAACTTTGGAATTGGGATTAAGCAGCATCATACATATATAAGTTATACTCAGAGAGGCAGAAACACTTTTATGAAATAAGACAGAAGCAGGGAGAGAATATGGCAATGGGCAACAGGGTTATCAATATTGATCCAAATATGAGGATTATCCCAGGAGAGTCTAATTATTCTACAGGTAGCCATGGTCAGAAGGAAAGACTGGAACAAATTAGATATTCTGGCTTATTAGTTTTCTGAAACTAGAACTGCTCAGTCTTTCCAATTTTTGTAGTAAGCTACCCTGGACCATTTGGGACATGAGAGAATGAAAGTAAAAAAAGATAGGAGGGAGAAAGGACATGTCATGGCTATTGCCTCTCAGCTACTTACTTACATATTCAGATTTGGCTAGCTCACCATTCTTTTTTTACAGGTGTGCATTTAGAAAGTAGCCAGGTTACATTTCCACAGTTTATCCACATCCATACTTCATAATCTGAAGCCATATTTAAATAGCAAAATGATGCCCTGACCGGTTTGGCTCAGCGGATACAGCGTTGGCCTGCGGACTCAAGGGTCCCAGGTTCGATTCCAGTCAGGGGCATGTACCTTGGTTGCGGGCACATCCCCAGTGGGGGGCGTGCAAGAGGCAGCTGATCGATGTTTCTCTCTCATCAATGTTTCTAACTCTCTATCCCTCTCCCTTCCCTTCTGTAAAAAATCAATAAAATATATTAAAAAAATAAATAGCAAAATGAATACTAAAAATCTAGACAACCTGTTTTTCCCCTGGACCATGATTTTATTGCTTCTGGCTGGCTGGCATGGCTCAGTGATTGAGCATTGATCTATGAACCAGAAGGTCATGGTTTGATTCCCAGTAGCAGCAAATGCCTGGGTTGCAGGCTCAGAGTGGGATGTGCAGGAGGCAGCCAATCAATGTTTCTCTCTCATCGTTGATGTTTCTCTCTTTCTCTCCCTCTACCTGCCTCTCTGGAATTAATTAAAAAATATTTTTTAAAATAAAAAAATGACTGCTCCCCACAGGTGAGTAGCCACAGGAAAGCCTGTTCTGTATGTCACCTACCTCCAATGATGGCCGAGTTTCTGTTGACGCCATTTCTTATAGCTTGGCCTTGTCCTGGGTTATATGGAAAATCAGCACTGGCTGCAGAGAAAGAAATGGAAAGTCAGGTCAGAGAGTGAGGTTTACCACTAATGCCAAGTAATGTGGCACCTGTCTTTTCATACAACTCTTTACTTCCCGTTTTCCCAAATGAGGTGCCCATTTCAGGTGGACCCATCGTGCTGCTGCTTCCCAGGAGAACCACAGCAACACCCACCTCCATTCCTGCTGCTTTCCTTCACAGAGAAGGGCTGCAACTCCCTTGGAGGAATATCAGAGACTCAGACTTCCTGGGCTGCCTGCTCCAGTCCCACTGACAGACAAGCTTATGGATAATAATACTTCAGTTTGGCTGAAACCTGCCTCCTGTCCACTTCTATCCCATTCACAACTGGTGGCAGTGGCTGTACTCACAGACGAGCTTGTTAAAGTGTGCAGCATTACTTTAAAAAGCAATCACTTCTTGATATTAATATTTTACATGGCTCTAACAAAACATTGTACACTTCAGGAATATTTTATAAGGGAGTAATATTTCATGAGAGCTGAGAAGAATATTAATTATCTAATAAATATTCTCTTTCTTTCCCTATTATTAAAAATGTAAGAATCAGTTGTATTAAACTTAGCGACTTCTCTAAGATAAAGTAAATATAAAGCATGCAAAAGGCAAACATTAAGAAGTCTGTATATAGGTCAGGAGAGTTATTATCATTCATGTAAGATAATTTAAAATTAAAAAAAGATTTCATATTTGCTGGACTTCTGCTTGAGAAGTTACGCTTTAAGGTAAATCTTCCAATAGCAGCAGCTTCTCTGAAGGCAGACTACCTTAGTCCAGTGGTCGGCAAACTCATTAGTCAACAGAGCCAAATATCAATAGTACAACGATTGAAATTTCTTTTGAGAGCCAAATTTTTTAAACTTAAACTATATAGGTAGGTACATTGTTATTAACTTAATTAGGGTACTCCTAAGGCTTAGGACGAGCCACACTCAAGGGGCCAAAGAGCTGCAGGTGGCTCGCGAGCCACATTTTGCCGACCACGGCCTTAGTCTAACCAGAACCATGGCTACTGAATGGCACCAGTAAAAATAAGAAATTTATAATAGTTATTTGGCATAATTAAATGTGTACACACTGATGAAATAGGTCTGTGTTATGATTTAGGGAATATCTTAGTAAGGACTCAGCTTTTTTTCTTTAAAAAAAGGCATTTAAAATATATGTTTTTATTGATTTTAGAGAGAGAGGAAGGGAGAGGGAGAGAGATAGAGAACCAGCAACCTTTTGGTGCACAGGATGATGCTCAACCAAGTAAGCCACACTGGCCAGGGCAAGATTTGGTTATTAACACAATCAAATGTAGACTACAATTCAAAGCACAGAGTTGCTTTTCAAGGAAGAAAGCTTATACTTTCACCTACCTCCAATGATGGTACAGTTCCTAGGCCTTTTGATGTTGTAACAACTCACTCTGGACACCATTTAGCCCATGTCCTAAAAACATCATCCAGCTTGAATGTGGTCTGGCTGGGATCAGAACCCAGGTAGGGTTAACTCCACAGTCAATAAACTTCCCTATCCTGCCTTTTAGGGCTGTGGGGGGACAGACATGGGGGCTGTGGAGGAAGTCAGACCTCTGACAGTGCTGTCTGGGCAGGCCTATGAGAGGAAGAGCCTTTTATAGGGGATGGGTGAGAAAAATTTGTTTTGTTTTAGACATGTCAAGTTTGAAGTGTCTACAGGATACTCAGGCAGAGAGATCTACTTACTGGATATTTTGTGAGTTGGGTCATATTTCTCATCTCCTTTTGAAAATACACAGAAATCTTCTGTCCTCCTATAAATAATCTGAATCTTTAAAATATATTAAGTATAGTGACAAAAACTCACAGTGGTAATTCAGTTATTATACTAGAGGCCTGGTGTATGACAGTTGTGCACTTGGTGGTGGGGAGAGGGGTTCCTCAGCCTGGCCTGCACCCTTTTTTTTTTTTTTTAAATATCTTTTATTGATTTTTTACAGAGAGGAAGGGAGAGAGATAGAGAGTCAGAAACATCGATGAGAGAGAAACATTGATCAGCTGCCTCCTGCACACCCCCTACTGGGGATGTGCCCGCAACCCAGGTACATGCCCTTGACTGGAACCGAACCTGGGACCCTTCAGTCCGCAGGCCGACGCTCTATCCACTGAGCCAAACCGGTTTCGGCCCGGCCTGCACCCTTTTGCAGTCCTGGAGCCCTTGGGGGATGTCTGCAGTCAGACATCCTTAGCGCTGCCGCCACTGTGCTCGCCAGCCCTAAGGCTGGCTTGTGGCTGAGTGGCACTCCCCTTGTAGGAGCGTACTGACCACCAGTGGGCAGCTCCTGCATTGAGTGTCTGCTCCCTGGTGGTCAGTGCACGTCATAGCCACCAGTAGTTCCTCCGTTCGGTTGATTTGCATATTACCCATATACACTAATAAAACAGAAAAATGGTAATTGGCGTACAGCGCTGCCCTTTTCATTGGCTAATCAGGGCTATATGCAAATTAACTGCCAACTAAGATTGGCAGTTAACTGCCAACAAGATGGCGGTTAATTTGCATATGTAGGCACAATGCAGGGAGGCGAAAGGGAAAGCAGGAAGAAGCCCCCTGCCACTGACAGTGATCGGAAACCCAGGGGGGAGCTAAGAGCTGGGGGGCAGGGCAAAGGTGGCCCTGGGACCACCTTTGCCCTGCCCCCCAGCCATGATCGGAGAATCAGGTGCCTTTTCCTCCCTGGCCAGTGATAGCAGGAAGTAGGGGTGGAGCCAGCGATGGGAGCTGGGCACGGTCGAAGCTGGCAGTCCCAGGAGCTAGGGGTCCCTTGCCTGGGCCTAAAGCGAAGCCCACGATCACGGGGCCGCTGCAGCTGCGGGTCCCCGCTGCCCGTGCCGGATGCCTAGGCCAGAGGCATTAGGCCTGGGCAGGGGCGGAGCCTGCAACCGCGGGGAGCTGGGGATCCCCTGCCCAGGCCTGACACCTCTGCCGGAGGCCTCAGGCCTGGGCAAGGGGCTGACCCGGTGATTGGTGATCGGAGGGTGATGAGGGTCAACTCCTCTGGCCGAGGCATCAGGCCTGGGTGGGGGGGCGGAGCCGGGGATTGGGGGGATATGATGGTCCCCTTGCCCAGGCCTGAAGCCTGGGTCAGAGGCATCAGGCTTGGGCGGGGGGTGGAGCAAGCGATCAGAGGGAGATGGGGGTCCCCTGCCCAGGCATGATTCCTGGGCCAGAGGCCTCAGGCCTGGGCGGGGGCCAGAGCCAGCGATCGGGGGGAGATGGGGGTCCCCTGTCCAAGCCTGACACCTCTGGCGGAGGCGTCAGGCCTGGGCAAGGGGCCGATCAGGCGATCGGAGGGTGATGGGGGTCTACGCCTCTGGCCGAGGCATCAGGCCTGGGCAAGGGGCAGAGCCAGCAATCGGAGGGGTCTGGGGGTCCCCTGCCCAGGCCTGATGCCTGGGCCAGAGGCATCAGGCCTGGGCTGGGGGCAGAACCAGTGATGGGGGGAAATGAGGGTCCCCTGCCCAGGCCTGATGCCTCTGTCAGAGGCGTCAGGCCTGGGCAAAGGGCCGATCCTGCAATTGGAGGGTGATGGGGGTCAATGCCTGAGGGCTCCAAGTATGTGAGAGGGGGCAGGCTGGACTGAGGGACCCCCCCCCCCACACACACACCCAGTGCACGAATTTCGTGCACCGGGCCCCTAGTTTATTATATAGGATTGTGTGATATTCACAAGACTATGAAATTGGTTGCTTTTTTGCTTCAGGTGATGTGGATGGAAGAACATAGCATAGTTTCTCTCTGCTCCAAAGCCTGCTCCATGGCTTTCCATCCTTGGCCACAAAACTGACTTAACATAGATATTTAGAGATATTGACATGTTTTCCCTGGTTCTCTTGAAGTTATTGACATAAGCATTAGTGGAAGGTGTGGATGTGACCTGAGATGACCCAAGGAGAAGAGCCAGCAGAGAATATTTATAAATATCCTAGGTTTGTCTTTGGTATAAAAATCTGAACTCTTTGGCAAATGGAGCAAAGCTTCCCTTGAGCTGAATTTCTCTCCTGCCTCTTCCCTCATGGAGCCACCACATTCCCTACTCAACAGTCTAGGCACACGGATTCCTGGTGCTTCTGGTTGATGTGCCTTTGCTCATCCACATGGCACTCTGGTTTGCCTTTCCTCTCTTTGTCCATGAAATCCTATGTCTTTCCTGAAACTATCCCCAACCACCTCTTTTCAACGGCTATCATTGTAATTCTTGTCACTCCTTATGCAATAGTCACCCTCTTAAAGTCAGGGGCCAATCTTAATTATGTTTGCAGTCCCAATGACAAACAGTGCAGACAAGAAGCAGAGTTAATTGGATGCTCGTTGACTGGGGCAATTAAAATCAGTCCATTAAGAGGTGTGTAAATGTTTGTGTAGCCTCTTCTGATAATAAAGACTCCCACGCAGATATAATTTTAAGAGTCAGCTGCCTACACCCAACCCAACCCTTAAAGCAAAGCAGCATTCTTATTCTTCCCAATAAAGGCAATGAACATATAGACTACAGAGAGGCTACTAATGATTCCTGTGTCCACCAGCCTCTGGAGATTAGCTGAGAACAATCAGTGGAAAAGCCTCAGGTACAACAGAAGTCCTCGTGAAACTAAGAGCAGGGTTCTGTGTTTTTTTTTTGTTTTTGTTTTTGTTTTTAGCATGAGCATCCCCATTTTCATGGCTTTATTGATAACTTAAGCCTGGTTGTCTTAATGCATGCGAGAGCTCACTCCCTTGAGGCAAATTCACATTATTTTGGTGAGCAGAGTTACGGCTATTTTAATAGATACATTCCAAATTATTTCATCTCATCTGTCCTTCCCCTTGGGGACCAAGAGCCTCTTGGAAATGCACACAGAGAAACATGGATACCAAGAAATACGCTGGGACCAGACCACAGAACCCATCCATGGCACATGCTCCGCTCTGTGGCTAACTTTCCAAAGTTTGCTAGAACACAGCAATTTCAGTGGTACTGGAGTATCACGGAGCCGATATTTTAGAAAATGTCACGAGTAGTTCAAAATAGACTTTAGATAGTAACAGTCTCAAGACCAGATTTGCATCAAACAGGCAAAGGCTATTTTCAATACACTTTTTTCCGGGATTCCCCAAATGACACTGCGTGAGGATGGCCACCAAAGCGTGGCGCTGTTCCAGCTCTGATTTAGAGTCTCACAGCACCGTGTGCATCTCTGCTTATCGCCCCGGCTGTTCGTTCATTCTATCCATAGACCATGCTTCCTTTGTACCACACAGAGAGTAGCTCTTCTCCCCTCCCCCACCAGCAGAGGACAACAGAACAGATTCCTGCAGGAACTGAGGACTAGAGAGTTTCCACCATTGAACGTGCTCTTGAAATAGCCTGGCTGAGGCCTCAGAGCCCATAGATGCACTACAGCCCTTCTCACTCAGAGAAGGCAAATGTATCATAGACGTCAACATATTCAGACATGGATCACAGTCTTCCTAACAAATAGATTCTTCCTTTGCCTTCCATGTGAGGCGCAACCTGAGAGCTCAGCACTGGTGTTTCCTTTCCCCTCCTCCATCTTCAGGTTGCGGGGAGGGGGGTGGGGGGAGGAAATAACACACATACTTGGTAAGAGCAGGCCCAGGGGAAGTCATTCCCATAATTATAAGGATACAATAAAAAGGTCAGGTATTAGAACTGGGTGAGCAAAAATGCACTTTCCTTCCCCCAAAAGAATGGAAAACAAGGGTGTTTTATTCTCTTTTCTAAGGGCAGTTTGCCCTCCCCTTTGCCACCTTCTTGGAAGGATTTCTCAGGAAAGCAAATGAGAGTCCGATTGGCACTTTCCTATCTGTGTGCTGGGCAGGGGTGTGTGTGGTGTCCTTCGCTGGCAGCTGCGACAACCAGGGCTTGAGTGACAGTGACAAGTAATGAAACCACCTGTCCAGATGTGAGGCCCATTACACAACCAAAGCCCCCAGTGACCATGTAGGGTATTTAGGTATTTATATGTGACAAGTAGAAAAGCTCTAATTCTAGGATTACATGAAACGAATCATCAATGGCACTGACTACACTTTCCTCAGGTATAAAACTCTCTAGGGCCCAGGATACCAAACATGTTTTTAATTGCCAATTCACATAAAATTCACATTCCAGGAACAAGCTGTTTAGGAAATAATAATAGTACTTCCTACAAGTCAGGTCCTGTTTTAAGTCCTTTTCATGTATTAACTCATTTCATCCTCATGTGAGCCTTGTGAGGTGGGCATATTCCTACACTTGGGAAGCGAAAAATGTGTCTGAGATTCCATGACGAGTAACAGGAGGAGCCAGGGTTTGAACCAGGAAATTGGCTTCAGAAACCACTTGCAAAAACTAAGCTGACCTCTCTCTCTCTGATGAGAAGTGATCCGTCTACACTGGCTCTATCCAATTGTCAACAATATGACATGCTTTAATGGCGACCCACTAACTTAGCCTAATTGCTTCTCTGTGGTTGGGGGGCTCTCTGGGGTGACCAGTGATATCTAAAAGCTCTGACTGCACTTGTAAGACTTCAAAAGCTGAGCATGAAGAGACATTTTTTGTCTGACAAAGGACAATTCCACATGATGACAGTATCAGCTGAACCATGTGATAAACTGAGGGCTCCGAACCAGCACTGCAGAAGAACAGAAGCCCAATAGTCCTGGTTCCAGCACCAATCCCTCAGGGGCCCAACCAGCCCAGACAGAATGGTGATCACCATTCTAGAAGCACGTGAAATCATGAATAGTGCTAATTGTGCTTTTAAACATTCCTGTTGGAAAGTAATTTTTACTGCATTTTTAGAACGTTAAAATTAATAGGAATTTCAAGGCAGGTGCTTAAGTATAATAAATGGAATTTAGACAGTCTTAAGAATAGGTTATTAAAAAGAGATCTGCATTCTTTAGCCTCAAATTTATTGCCTGTGCCATTGATCAGGTAGGGAGAAGATGGAACAATAAAGATTATTATTTTTTCACTACAGAATATAAATGAGGTAGTTGTGGTTCTTATTTACTATGTTTCAAAATATGTAAAATTGTAGACTTTAGGCTCAGAAACCAATTGCAAATAAAACACTCGTTTAAATGCATATAAAAATAAATCGAGGTTATCTAACATAAACCCTCCCCCCCAGAATAAAAGGCACTAAAAGCTTTAGGTTGTCATATATCAGGGACAAAAAAATTAGAGAGTAGCTGACATCTCCTTGAGAAAATATCTCCATGGAAACCACTTAAGCTTCAGCATCTAAAGTGATAATGTGAGACACTCCAACAAAACTGCTATTAATTGTAATTTAATTTAAATTGCAACACTATGTTTGCAGTGGGGTCTGGGCTAGATGATGTATATATGCCTTTGTTCTTCCCAGCTTCTTTGTTTCGTTTGCTTTATTCTCTTCCTTTAAATTTGAGTGGTATGGCAGATTTTTTTTTTTTTTAAGTAATGCATTTTAAGCATTTGCTATTGACTGATATTTTAGAAACAGAAGTGAAATAAAAGGTTTTTGATTAAGATGCTGAAGATATAAGGAGCTGCTGTTTTATTCTGGGAGAAGCTACTGCTGATCACGTTCAGGAGGGAGGGATTGGTGGGCCATGGCTTCGTGAACCTCAGTCTCGTATCTATACATATAGCCATCACCTCAGTTTCCACAGAAAGCTAGACAGCTAGAATTCTAGTTTCAAATGGGGAAGAGATTATGAGATTTTGGCTCTGACAAGTGAAATAAAAACTTTACATTTCCAGCCTGTATGAGTGTTCAAGATCCAGGGACTCAAAGAGGTTCTTTAGGTGAAAAGAAACAGAATAAAGGAAACTGTCATCTGCTGTGTGTCTTGGTTGTGAACATAATGCCAACTTCTATACAAAAGGACTGAATGGGCAATCGATTTTATTCGATTCCCTCCTTCCAGTGGGTTTTTAAGGCAATTTCTGAATCGTCTCAATTGCTTTTCAGGAAAAAGATTTACTGATAATCCTAGACTAGGATGACATTACATTCTTTTGTCCGGGAAAGTATAAATAGGTATTTTAATAGGAAATATCTCATTATTGGTAGAAGCTCAGACTTTGTATTCCATAAACACTAAAGTAAGTCATGTGGTGTCCATTTTCATGTTAGAGATGTCTTCTTATTTCTCAGGTGGGAAAACTATTTCTTCTTTTGTTAGTAGTGATTGTGTAGGAATCAATCATCAAAGCTATGGTTGGATAACATTGTGGGCTCCTGAGGATCACAGATGGTTACAACTGGCTTTCCATCCCACAACCTGTCTCTACATCTGGGAGGCTAAGACGCAGGATGGCGTGTAGGTCACGGTTATGTAGCTGGTAGGGGCTCAGGTCACTTCGGCCAAGTCTCTGGATTCACCTGGGTCTTACTGTCGTTCTCCACCACAGGGCGCTGTAGACTCATGTTGGCATTAATTGGATGCAGGAACACAGAAGCCCCAAGGCTGGGGGAATAAGATAAATTTGGGCGGTGCCATTCAAACCCCTTTCTGAGGGACAGCACGGTTTCCAGATCGTCCTCAGCAGCAGCGGGACCCCCTTCAGGGCCTGTCCCTTCCAACTCACAAAGGGTGCCGAGGGCAGGAATAAAAGGGCTCTGCATCATGTAGCTGGTGGGTTCTTTAGGCTTTTTCTTCCTCCTTGAAACTCATTCTCATGTGCCTTTTAAACAAATAGATTGATTCCTGAGTGCTTTGGTTCAGAGTGCTCAAATGTTAGGGAGCATACAAACCACCTGGTGTCATGTTAAAATGCAGGTTCTGATTGGGCTGGTCTGGGGCGGGGCCTGGGAGCCTGCGTTTCTCACAGGTGTTTGGGTACTTGAGCAGCAGAGCTATAACTGAAACCCTGGAGGTTCATATTCCTTCTGAGCATCTTACCTTCCTTCCCCCACCCCAGAACCATTTTGTGCTCTTACTGACTTACATGAGAATTCACCCCATGGTTCCATTATCTTTAGCCCTATTTCTTTCTTTTTTAAAAAATCCTCACCTGAGGATATGTTCCCATTGATTTTTGGAGAGAGAGGAAGGGAGAGAAGGAGAGAGAAACATTGATGTGAGAGAGAAACATTGATTGGCTGCTTCCCTACATGCCCTGACCAGGGATTGAACCAGCAACCAAGATGTATGTACCCTAACCAGAAATCAAACCTGTAACCTTTTGGTGTAGGGGATGACAGATGACACTCCAACCAGGGGTATAGCCTCACTTTCCAAGGAGAGGGTGCTTGAGAAAATAACCATCATAAGAAGTTAAAGCCACCAAATACAGTGAATAAGCCCCAAAGCGCACCTGTAAAGACAGTCCCTAATGTTTTTGCCCAGACAGTGGTCAAGAGTTGGCACTGTTCATGAGATGACCGTCTTTGGGAGACCCTGGAGCTGGTGCCTTCAGGCTTCTGCTGAGAACACCTCCACCGGGCACTGGGCAAGGGTTAGCAAAGGCTTTGGATGTCCAGAACTTCTGGCTTGGGAGCTTGATTAAAATAACTTGTTGATAACCCCAAATCTAGTCAAAAGATGATTTCATCATTTGTGAGAGTACTGAGCACATTTGATCATCTGAGGAGGCAGGCAAGGAAGAAGGGTCTCCTCTCATGCCCCTGTGCGAATTTCTAGTCAGTTCAAGGGCCGTAATTTGCCTGTTTTGAAAATAGCAGAATATTGCTGCGTTGCTTCTGCCATCATCGTATGTCTTTTGAGGTAAGTACGGGGAATAACAAAATGCATTTGGAAAGACAATCTTCTGCTATAGCCTCTATATCTCAGTGTGCAGAACACGTCTTCAGTTTCAGACGATGAATGTGCTCCTGCTCTCCGTGGACTCGCTCTGTCAATATTCATACGGCTTAGGCTTTGGTTTGGAGGACGTCTGTTGTAATTGCTCTTTCACCAAAATGTAAAATTGACTCTTTTTTATTCCTCAGTGCTCAGAAACCAGGACACAGATGAGGAGTGTTTCTGAGAACACAGCATCGTCTACCCGGATCCAGCCCGCTGACCGGCTCCCTGCTGCATTGTGTGTGTGGACGATTAGAAAGGGCAGCGAGCAAAGCTAAAGTGCTTTAAAAATTAATTCTGCACGTATTTTAAGTCTTTTATCAATGCCCAGCAGGGCTCGTGCTTTTGAAATACTTTTTTTCAGTTGCATTAGCAGAAGTGAAACATGTAATTCCAATCCCAAGACGTGTCTTGTCTTCTAAGAAGGCCGACCTCAGAAAACTGACGCTGCAACCCCCTCGCTGGGTATTTCCGTCATCTTTTGAGTTGTTCTTCCTGGGTGAACCTTAGATCTCAAAGGACAGTGTCTTTGCTTGTTGGCAGGTGGAGTGCCTAATGGCCAATGAAGGAGCCCTGTGAAAAGAAAAGGCTTCCAAAGCTTCCCGATGCTGCCCCACCAATGGCCTCCTCCAGGTGCCGCTCCCATCAGGGTACAGATGCTGAGATCTATGTCCAGCCTGAGCCACGTGACTGTCACAGCCCTCCCTCTCATTCATGTCAACAGAGTGTGAAAAAAATACTCTAGCCATCCTGGGTGTGTATCAAAAAAGGGAAAGGAAAAAAAAATAAAGCGGGGGGTGGGGGAGGGTGGGGGAGTGTGCAGAGCAGCAGGAATTTCACCTAAGTGTGCAGAGTACTTATTATTTCAGACTTCCACTTTATATTCACGGGGTGGCAGAAGACAGGAAAACAGTTCACAATAAAGAACTGGAAATCTTTTACGTTTAAATTCGATTATTTTCCTGGAGAAGGAGGAGAAGTGGGGAAAGCACTGAATCTGAAGGGCGTCTACCTGACATTTAGGCCTGGCAATGCTGGTCTCTGTGTGCCTTTCAGCAGGTGCTGTAAACAGGGGGCTGGGCGGCATCTCGGGACGGGGCGCGGCCGCAGGAGTCTCCAGACTGTGCGGTGTGTGTTAGGCAGGGCTGAGCTAGCCCACAGCAGCCACTCCGCTCTTTCTTGAGGGCAGGAAGGCATTTGCTTTCTTTGAGTCGCATTTCCCTTATCTTTACTTATTTATTTATTTTTTAAAATATATTTTATTAATTTTTTTACAGAGAGGAAGGGAGAGGGATAGAGAGTTAGAAACATGGATGAGAGCGAAACATCCATCAGCTGCCTCCTGCACACCCGCTACTGGGGATGTGCCCGCAACCAAGGTACATGCCCTTGACTGGAATCGAACCCGTGACCTGTCAGTCCGCAGGCCGACACTCTATCCACTGAGCCAAACGGGTCAGGGAATAGTTATTTATTTTTTAAGATACATTTTTATTGACTTCAGAGAGGAAGGGAGAGAGATAGAGATAGAAACATCAATGATGAGAATCATTGATTGGCTGCCTCTTGCACTAGGGATTGAACCTGCAACCTGGGCATGTGCCCTGACCAGGAATTGAACCTTGACCTCCTGGTTCATAGGTCTACGGTTAACCACTGAACCACGCTGGCTGGGCTCATTTTCCTTCTCTTTAAAAGTGGCTAATAATGTCCACTCATACATATAGACCCCCGAGAATGAAACAAAATCTTGCCCTGATAGCATTTCAGCAACTAAAGTTTTTTACAATTTTAAACTGTCATTTATCCTTTTCAGTTTTTTAAAAGTTAAAATTCCCAAGTCAATTCTTGGAAACCACTCTTTGCCATTCCCAAGAGGGAAATGTCAAAGTGATTTGGTCTCCATGTTTAAAATAACTTTCATGTGGCTTATTGTATATTTAGATTTTAACATAAAGTTGATTTTACTTTTTCTCCCTGAGCCTTCCGGGGTTGTTCCTCGCGAGAAACTGAACAGCAGAATCAAGAATCCACCAGCCCTTTCTGCAGCACAAAACTGAGGCAAAAACAAACACCGTGATTTCCTGGAGTCAGTGGTTCTGCCATCGCTGGAGAAGTTGCCATAGCAGTGAGGACGCCTGTGTTTCCCCGCACTTCCCCAGCCCCACGTGAGGGAGACCACAGCTGAGAGGATGGCCCGGCCAGACCCCTGGAGAGAGGCCTCTCTAAGGCCCCTGCCCGGTGGGGTGGCCGAAGCGGGGTGAGCACAGAGACAAGACTGGGAGAGAATCCTGCCCTCCCTGGGGCTCAAAATCTATTAAAAGGGACAAGGGAAAGAAAGGTGGAAAGGCAGAGGGAAACTTGGACTGAAAGTGACGCCCACACAGGGAGGAACAAGGACCGTAGACGTTGCCCCATAGTTGATGTTTGTGACCCTTTTGATTTATTCACAGTGGAGTTTTCAGAGAGTTAAACAACTCTGGTTGGGAATGAACAGAACCTGAGCAAAGGCAGCGCCTGCCACACGGGAGTGACTAGAGAGCAGCACAGGAAAGAGAGGATGCTGAGCAGGGTGTGGTGCTGCAGGGACTCCAACCTCACTGCCCATCCCTGCAGCCGCTTATGAGAGGTTGGCTGTCTATCATTTCTCACCATGGCCCTCACTGCTTTGCAAAACACAGGCTTGACAAACCTGTTCTGTGATGTGGGAGGCTGTGGCAGCTTAAGGAAGCCTCTAAAGCAGCAGTGGGCAAACTACGGCCCGCGGGCTGGATCCGGCCCGTTTGAAATGAATAAAACTAAAAAAAAAAAAAAAGACCAAAGACCGTATCCTTTTATGTAATGATGTTTACTTTGAATTTGTATTAGTTCACACAAACACTCCATCCATGCTTTTGTTTCGGCCCTCGGGTCCAGTTTAAGAACCCATTGTGGCCCTCGAGTCAAAAAGTTTGCCCACCCCTGCTCTAAAGTCTTTTCAGGCCCCTTAGATAAACATCTAGTTAAAAATATTAATGCCAAGACTCTGCATCTGGAACGTGCAATATGGGAGGTGGGGTCAGAAATGAGAGTTTTGGGCTTAGAGCTGAAATTTGTTAACTTTGGTCCACATTCCTCTGAAGAGGATGATACTTCCCCCCGCCCCCCCATAATGAAAATGAGATAATTAAACATTCAAATTACAAAGTTAAAGAGCAGCAAATATAAATTTAAAGAAGTCAAGTAAAAGCAAGTGGTAAAAGCAAACAGAAAAATGATAGCACTAATAAATAAATCCAAAGCTGGTTTTTTGAGGAAAAAAATCTAACCAAGAAGAAAACCTAAATCTATAATATGAAAAATAGGACTAAATCTAACCAAGAAGAAAACCTAAATCTATAATATGAAAAATAGGACTAAAATCTTCTAGAGAAAATTTAAAAAAAATTCTGAATGGAGATGACAAAAAGCCATAAAACATTTTTATTTCATCATGCAAAAATTTTTAAAAATTACATGATAAAACCCCATAAATGAAAAAATAGAGATCAATCTAGAAAAACACTCAAACATAGTAAAATACTAATTAACATCATATAAAGAATTCATATAAGTTTAGTAGTAAATGACCAACAAATAGGAAAGAATATAAATATTTGGTCAAAGAACATAAATAGGCAGTTCATGAAAAAATAAATACAAGTGACTTATAAATGTATATAAAGATACTTAAGCTCACTTATAATTAATGAAATCCAAATTAAAATAATAAAATTTCATTTTTTTCAAAAAAAATGTAGCAAGTTTAAAAGAATATTATGATGTACTGTGTTAAGGGTGTGGGGAAAAAGACTCTCATACTGTATTGGATTGGGGGTACTAAATCATTGGAGGCTGACATATAATAGCTATCAAAATTAAAAAAATATCCCTTTATTCAACAACGTCACATGTGCAAAGCTAGTCATTATGGAAACAAAAGATGGGAACAACTTAAATGACTAATGGATCAGATATCTGTAACTTAATATTATATTTAACTTAAGCTGTGTAAATGTACTTGGTGTTCTTGCAGAAAAGCAGAATTTGCATCATTTGCAGGAAAAATGCACATTAGAAAAGAGGGAATAATAATTGTTCTTTGCACTTGAGTCAATGTTACCTGTGTGTCACTGATGAGGAGAAAAGACACACAAGAGAATAAAAAGATTAGGTGTCAGGGATTGAACGCATTAATCATGTAATCTTAGCATAAGGATGCAAAAAGGGAACTAACTGCTCAGAAATAATTAAGATGTCAGTATAAAAGCTGGAAAGATTATTTTAAGTGCCTGCAGGTGGTAAAGAAAACCACCTACCAGCTTGTAATTATGAAGGAAACTGAATAAATATATTCAGTTTTTAAATGTTCATCATATTCATAACTCTTTTGCATACGAAGATATAAAAATGTTTTATCTTCAGATGGTGGAAAGGAAATTTGGAATATAGATAAGAAATCAAGTGATTAAAAATCATGACCTTAGAGGTAGGGGAGGGGTGCCTTTAGAAGTCAAACTCACATTCCCAGGGGTCAAGTGCTGTGTTGAGTTCAAGCCTCATTTCTCAGTTTGGAGTAGTTGGTAGACTGCTGTGGAATCTAACTGGGCGAGGTTGTTACCTTGAGTGAGCCCTGGCACCAGATTCCATCGCGCTCCCAATTTATGTGGGAGAACACATTCCTAAGAGGGCTGGTTTTTCAATAGCTCTGTGAACCTGAGTGAATCCCCTGGACAAGCCTGGGTTTGGATCCTCCCGGCTTCCTGACAACCTTGACCCTGGGTCTGGGCGGGAGGAGAACTGGGCCGTGGTTAACTGTTTTTCCACTCTGCTCAGTGCTCCTGGGTTTTCCCATTTCCATGTCCCACCCATTGAGAGTTCTTGGTCAAGAGTCCCTCAGTGTCAGATGCAGGTTAGCTTTAGGGTGGGAGGCAGGGAAGTCAAGGTTACAGTGGAGGCTGTTCAACTGCCAGCACCCGGCTGAGGCCGATTCTCTGGGGCCTCCTGGGGCGCACGTGATACACTTGTAAATTAACAGAGGTATGGGCACATACCTGTGTTGAGAATATTACGCACTAGAAGTCCTTTATAAATCTTTATAACTAGTTATACTCTTTATAAACAGAAGATTCCTTAGGGAGTGAACCTTACATCTTAGAGTGCTCTGTCTATGGTATGATATTTTATAAAAGGTCCTAGGATGTGTGTGGCCTTTGGTCTGATGTATTCTGTATCAAGTATCACGAATGTGATAAAACACCTCAAGGCATACTAGGAATGCCCCCGTGCTGTACAGTTTGGAGTTGGTTCTTAGTGCAGAAATTTACAGCATCCGAATCATGGATGTATTTTTTTTTTTTTCAGAATGTGCCCTGCTGTCCATGGTTATACTCCTGCTGGGAAATCCTTGCTGTTTCAAGGAAAGAAGATTCCTGGATTTGACCAAGAGAAAGAACAGAGCCAGCGATTGAGAGGCGGGTCCCAGCAATTCCCCCATGCTCTGCGACCTTTAATGCACCAGAACTCAGGGCTGGTGTGTTCTTTCTTCCCTTGTAACTATTGTTCTAAAAATATTCCTCAGGACCCTAATGATGTGCTTTAGAAACAGGCGGCACCTCTTATCAATGGGGGAAAACCAGGCAGTAAAGACAGCGACTGGATGTTCCTAATAGAGCAGAATTGATGTAAATCAAATTAATGCTATTTTGTTTACTGTTTCCCCCTATAAAATGCACTCTTACTCCCTGTGCTTACATCCCTGTGTTCGGGTGGTCCTGTCACACTGCCCGGGGCCTTCCCACACTCCAATCACGTGGGAACCACCTTCACATTTTTTTGCCATTAGCCATGCAAAATCCAATGATTATTTATTTACTTATTGTCACTAAATTGATCCAATTTCTAATTTAAATAAATACACTGATACAACTTTTTAAACCTACTGAGTGATTCTATTTATTCTGTGAGGGCTCTAAACAGAAGCCTGTTCTCTCTTTAATGAAGGTTAACAGCAAGGGGGAGGGGTGTTAAGGGCATGGCAGAACCAATCGGAGACTTTCTCTTTGACAAAATTTGAGGGGCTGAAAGAGAAATAAACAGGAAGTGACTTTACACTGTTATGCAATGCCATGTCTATTTTCTTTCCACAGTGACCTGGTGACCCCCTATCAAAGGCACCAGGCTGCACTGCAGGAGTCAGACTTCCTACCTGGGAATGTGATAAAACACCTCAACCTGCCAACTACATGTGTCTCTTGCTTTGGAAAATACTGACAGAGTCTACAAAGCGTCAGAGAGGAAATGAATAACTCAGCCAGCAGTGCCATAGAAGAGAGAAAGGATCTTATTACACGAAGCCAGCATAACTTAGAATATATTTTCTGTTTTTACCATCTGATATCATCTAAGTAAGAGAAATGTCAGGGAGCACAAAGAACGCGAGACCTAGGGGTGGACGTCTTGAATTCTAATCTCCAGGTCTCTGCAAAGCACATACCCTGGTGAGGGTGTGAAGTGAGTAGCTTTGGATTATCACTGACATCCCTTCAATACTGAGGCCATCTTCACAGCCGGGGCGTGCATTATTTTTGAAGATGTACATACTTCATTAAAAAAAATGTTTTTATTGGTTTGGGAGACAGAGAGAGAAACATGGATGTGAAAGAGAAACAGCGATCCATTGCCTCCTATACACACCCTGACCGGGGACCAAACTCACAGCCTGGGCATGTGCTCTGACCAGAAATCGAACTGGCGCTCAACCAACTGAGCAACACCAGCAGGGCCACATCTTCATGTTAAGTAGCATCCCCCCCCCCCCGCCCCCGCACCTCCCCGCCTCCCCGCCCCCCCCCCCCCCCGCAATATCCTTTCAAATTACGTTTGCAGTTGATTCAATAAATTGAATACTATTTGGACATCTTCCTCAAACTGCGGTTCCTTCCTGGGGTCAACAACTTCTATAATGACACCCTTTCATGAGAGCTAGAGTTCGGCCCCAAACTGTGGAATTCTTGTTGGTTTGTTTGAAGTCTGCTTTTCCGGTTTCAAGAAGCCGATTGGCTGCCCTCAAGTTTAGAAGAGAACTTCTGTGTCTCCATGAGCTTCCTTAGAAGATGGTCAGAGGAGCCCAACCTTTTGCAAGCTTATTGCTACAGCTTTTCAATTTGAGACTTCCCCATCTAAAGGCTTCGTTGCTTTTCATAAACTGTTTTTGTTGTTGTTGCTGCATTATTTGGGTATTAATTTCCTTTTCTTTTGGTGACCTTATTTAAAAGGGCTCACCAAGGGGGCTATTCGTAAGCTTCTCTCTTATTTGGAGAGTGATCCTCAATCTTGGCTACACATTGGTACCCCCCCTCGCCCTGGGGAGGTCTCACATAGATGGACACCTGCATCTCACCCCCAGGGCATCAGATTTCATTGGTCAGGGGTGTAGGCTGGATACTGGGGTTTTGGAAAGCCCCCCAGGTACTTTGAAAGTGTATCTGAGATTGAGGACCACTGAGCTAGGTGAGTGCCTTCTAACTTGAATGTGTACATGGTAAGTCACCTGGGAATCTTGATAAAAGAAGCTGACACAGTGGGTCTTGGGTGAGGGCCTGAGATCCTTCTGGTTGAGGATAACCCTTTCCAAGGCACCAGACGCAATGATGTACTCAAATGTCCTTTATTCAAACCAGGCCTGATCAGCCCTCACCCTTGTCCTCTCTCTATCCTATATCTACACAGACTTAAGAAAGACATGATTTACAGCCAGCAATGGCATTTTGTTTATATACTCTCGCTTTGTTTCTGACTATCTGACAGCGAGGATTCTTATTTTACTCTCACAGGAAGATTACTGAAGAAAGCAAAACCCTCCAATCAGAATCCTGAATGCTGAACTGAGGCTCACAGACACTAGGGTGCACTTGCTGATGTGGGGATACACTTAGAACCCCAGAGTTGATGTAAAGATTAGTTTAAACTGAGGACATCTGCAATTCAACAGCTGCAGAAAGAGATTTTTTTTGGAGTTTCTGTTATCTGATTAAACGTAGAAATGAGGCTGCCATAAATTCCCCCTTCTGAGTGGCTTTTACTCCCCTTTGGAAGGAAACCAAGAGTAAAACTACCATAAATGCCCTCCCCAGGGGAGTTTTATGGCTTAAAGAAGAAAGACCACCCCCACCTGCATAAACAAGCATGATCACAAACTTGCTTCTCTCTCTTCTGTTCTTGTAGGAACCCATTTATTCTCTCCATAGACACCTCTTCCCCCCTCTCCCTGTTCCCTCTGAGTAAGGCATATAAGCCTTTAACCATTTAATAGGCTAACTCTTTTATAAGCTTTCACATCTATAAACTTTTTTCTTCTGTTAATGTCTTTTATTGGTTTAATCTGCAGGCCCCTCGTTACTGGACATAGAGGGCAGAGGAAAAGCTTTCCTTCCTGATGCTAAGCCACTGGAGGCTGCTAGTCAGTGACCTTCCTTTCTGTCTCCGCCTTTCTCTGTCCCCACGTCCAGCGCCTGCCTCCCATTCTTTGTCATGTTCCCATTCACCTAAAGGAAAATAATAAAATCATATTATCTAAATAAGACTTCAGAAGCTTGTTTTCTGTCCTTCCAATTAAGTTCATATTTCTTCATACACATTTTCATAATTATGGAAATTAATTGGGAATTCCAATTATGGGATAAATTATGGTGATGAGATCAATACGGCAACTGATTAACACCAGGTAAGACCTCTGCCAAGTAAAAGGGGACATTTTTCTGCAAATTGACCTTATGGTCTATAGCAGGGGTCCTCAAACTACGGCCCGCAGGCCACATGCAAATACAAATATTGTATTTGTTCCTGTTTTGTTTTTTTACTTCAAAATAAGATATGTGCAGTGTGCATAGGAATTTGTTCATAGTTTTTTTTTTTTTTTAAACTATAGTCCGGCCCTCCAACGGTCTGAGGGACAGTGAACTGACCCCCTGTTTAAAAAGTTTGAGGACCCCTGGTCTATAGTACTGGCCAACCATAATACCTGGGGTGAAGAATTTGATTTGAACACCGAATAATAACAGAAGTGTTCCCTATATACTTGTTCATTATATCAATCAAAAGAATAAAATTGTCATGCAGAAATCATGATGTTGAAAAAGCCCAAGTGAATCCAAACTGTTTGGTTCCCACAACTGTATCTCACGGTCCACAAAGCAAATAATTTGCTAATTAGGACATAGTGACTAAGAGCTTGTATTGGCCCAAAGTAGCATCTATCAGGGGTGGGCAAACTTTTTGACTCGAGGGCCACAATGGGTTCTTGAATTGGACCGGAGGGCCGGAACAAAAGCATGGACGGAGTGTTTGTGTGAACCAATATAAATTCAAAGTAAACATCATTACATAAAAGGGTACGGTTTTTTTTTTTTAGTTTTATTCATTTCAAAAGGGCCGAATCCGGCCCGCGGGCCGTAGTTTGCCCACGGCTCATCTAGATGTTTTTGAAACTAATTTATTGGCAGCCGGCTTAGACCACAGATGCTCAGGGCCTCATGCAGGGAGTACCTGGAATGGCTTAAGCACCTGTGTGTCTCAAAGTTCCTGTGCTACCCCCATCCACTCTGGCATTTGGAGGAATTTATCTGGAAAGTCTGTTCCTCAGTAGCCCTGACATCTGTCTTTTATCATCTCGTGTTTTCATTCCTGTTTTTCTTCTCTCAGCATTAGGAATGCTTCCTGCCATTCCAGCCCACAAGGAAACCAGTCCACAGAGTGGTCCAGCGACATTCACGGAAGGGAATTCTTCAGATGCACCCTTGGCACACAGCACCCCTCACTGTGTTATGGGAATCCATGTATAAGGAACAATTGTTTAGTCTGTAAACTGGCTATTCTGACAACGGGGAAATTTGGCTTCCGTGGAAGCTTCACAAAGCTTTGCAGCACAAATCCTGGCAAGGACCACAGTGAGAGCTGCGCTTAAAGCTGAGACACATGGTGCGCGGGACTGGAATACACAAAAGCAATCAAACGTGTCATGCTTACACTAGGAATTGTTATGAATTAGACATTAGGGTGGGGGAGGACTTGGAAGTCTTTAGTGGACATGCAAGCCTCATAGCAAACTGTGTCTAACAATAATGACCACGTTGGTGATAGTATTGCAGCTAATCTTTAGTGAAGCTTGCTACATGTCTATAACTGCACTAAGTGCTTTAAATACATAATCTCAAATATAATTCTATGGGTTAGTCTTAGTATTTCCACTTGAGATATGGGGAAACTGAGGAATAAGTTTGGAATAGCTGCCCCTGTATGACCTGCTGGTGAGGGCACTTATGCCACCTTGCCCCCCTGCTCGTCCTATTCCTGTCTTTAGCACCATACGTTGCTTTGGAGACCCGCTGAATGTTAGATTTGGAGATCACTTAGAGACCTCCAAATCTCCAAACCTCTGGTGACAAAGCAGAGGCTTACAGACGTGAGCTGAGTTGCCCAAGGTTAGTTTGGGTAGAGCGAGAAGGCTCCCCTCCAGTCCCTGTTATGAGAATCTTGAATTTGCATCCAGTTAGTTTTGCAGGCAACAGCTACATCCTTTCATTTTAGCCCTGTGTATTCGAAGTACATATCTTATCAACTACAGAAGTGGGACTCAATCCACTGAGCTTTGGAAGCCTAAACCTATCACTTAAAAAGCTAGAAGGCTATTCATATAAACTCAGTATTGGTGATGAAATCCCTGTATTGCTTTAAATTTTTCCTTCTGAGCTTAGAACTTGGACTAAGGGGCTACAAATCAGAAAGTCACAAAGGCAAACGTAAGGGAGTGGTTTGATCAGATCACTCAGCAGTCCCGTTGCAGCCAGCAGTGCAGGCACTGGCTTGTTCACGTCTCGCTCTGAGCAAGAATGATGGTGGGAACTTGTGACACTTAATATGTGCTCAGCTCTGTGCTAAGAACTCATGTACCCACACATTCCTTTGCTCTTAATCCTCCAACTACATTACCAGCGAGGTGCTGTTGCTAACCCAATTTTACAGGCAAAGAAACTGAGGTTTAAAGAAATAAAGCAATCTAACGCTGCTTTAGACTTTACCTGAATCCAGGTGGTCTAAGTGCCAGGGGTCGGTGGCAGACGACATGGGTGAGAGGGTGAGTGGGGAGGCCCCACAGTTGGACTCCACAAGCTCGCCCTGGATATGGACGTGCGCCGAGGCGTTGGTTTGCCTCAAGGCCGCCTTGAGAGGGGCGATCTGGTTGAACTGAACTCTGGAGAGGCACCCAGTGAATCCTGGGGTGTTGTACTTGTGAATCTCTTGGTCAATCTTCCCTGTTTCTAAAAGAAAAAGAAAGAGAACGTAAAAATCTTATTCTACTCACTGTCTTCCAGCTGTAGAACACACTCGTCTTTGAATGCTTTGGTCCAAATCTTACTCTTAGATTTCAGATCAAAATGTTATATTCTTTTAGATGAAATACTAATGGCTTGATAAGGCTTAGGGCTAGAGACTTGACTTTAAAATAATCTTCGGTGTTACTAGAGAACCTGGTAGGGTGAGGAGAATAAGACTATTTGTTAAAATAAAATACATTCATAGTTACCTTCCAGATACTTGAGATATTGCTGAAACTAACAACACTCACTTGGTTCTGATTGATTTTTCTTCCTGATGCGTCAATGACTCTCTTATGGACATTGAAATATTGAACCAGCCCCAGGTCCAGCTCTCCTGTACCTCTTCTATACCTCTTTCTTATTATTTAGAAATTGAGCATTCCCTTTCTTCAGAATCCGATCCCCTTAAAATTCTGAGGTTTAGCCTTGGCTTGGTAGCCCAGTTGGTTGGAGTGTTGTCTCCATGTGCCATGGTTGCAGGTTCGATCCCTGGTTGAGGCAACGTACAGGAATCAACTGGTGAGTGCATGAATGGGTGGAACCACAAATCAATCTCTCTCTCTCTTCCTCCCTTCCCCCTCTAAAACCAATCAATAAAAATATTTTTAAAATCTGAGGTTTACAGAATCCCACCTGGAATCTGATGGGTATTTGGAAGTCATGACACTTTCCCAACTCAATCTCAAACATACATAGGCATTTAAGCATCACCACCTCCTATCTGTTTTCACCAATGGCTGAGGCACCAGGACAAATGGCCACTCAGTGGCTGGAAACTGGGAACACCCCCAACTCCATCAGCTGCTTCTCAGACATAAACAGAGAGCTCTTTTCAGCCTGTCCAGCCCCGGAGTAGAGCCCCAGAGAGAAGAATCCTGACTGGTAGCTCTTGCCGTCTGGTGGGACCTCAGTTCAGTTCAGTTCAATTCAATTCAATTCATCTGATCACAGGTATTGACTGTGAATTCAATTCATCTGATCACAGGTATTGACTGCAAGTAGTAGTAGCAGGAAGACAGAGACACATAGAAAGATTTCCCCTAAGCTGTTCACAACCTAGCTGGGAAAACAAGCATACAAACAACTGACGAACACAACTGAACACACGCTGTATAATAACAAGAGTTCATCCACTGAACCCTTAAAATGTTGCTGGGTGAATTAGACATTTAATCCCCAGAACAAGCCTGTGGGGAAGGGAATACCATCATCCCTATGGAATGTGTGAGGAAACTGAGGCTCATGGTTAAGGTCCCTCGGCTGCCGAGGCCAGGCCGACTGACCCTGAGTCTCTCAATCACTATGATTCTCTGAGCTCAGAAACTGATCACATGTTTGGTAAAATGACCAGAGCCCATGCACAACCAGGGGAGCAGGTCTGTGTGGGGTCCTGGGGAGCACCAGGAGAGGTCACACTAGAACAAGGGTTGACGTGGTTTTCACCCTTTTACATTTTTAAACATACTATTGCGTACAGTATTGTTAATTCTGGGCACTCTGCTCAGAACAGATTTCTAGGACTTACTCCTCTTGCATATTTGAAAGCACTGACTCTTTGAGCAACAACTCCCAATTCCCTTCCCCCCTGCCTCTGGGAAACACCATTCTGCTCTGTTTCTATGAATTTGACTAATGTAGTTTCCTGATATTCAAGGGATCATGGAGTATTTGTTCTCCTGTGTCTGGCTTATTTACTTAACATAATGTCCTCCAAGTTCATCCATGTTGTAGCAAATGGCAGGATTTCCTTCCTTTTTAAAGGCTGCATAACATTCCACAGCTTAAGCGCACATGCACGTATGTGTGTGTGTGTGTGTGTGTGTGTGTGTGTGTGTGTGTGTGTACTACATATATTTTTTGTCCATTCACCTGTGGCTGAAAGTTTAGGTGTTTCCATGTTTTTGGTATACGATTTTGTGAATGATGCTGCAATGAACAAGGGAGTGCAGATGTTCCTTTGAGATCCCGATTTCAATTCTTTTGGGTATATGCTCCGAAGTGGGATTGCTGGGTCATAGCAGTTCTATTTTTAATCTTGGAAAATCCTGTTTCCCACAGTGGCTGCACCATTCCACATTCCCACCGAACTCCCCGCATCCTCACGGCTTGTTACCTGTTGGAGAACCAGGTTTTGAAGCTGAAAGAGAACTGCAGATTGAGTTTGTTATGAGGTCTTGGACCCATGTGAGTCTGATGGGGTCAGAGCTTAGACCAGACTGGGAAGGGCCTTGAATGTCACGTTAAGATGTGTGCATTTCTGTATGAAACTCAAAGATGTTTCAGCTGCAGAGGGCTGTGATGGGAACTTAGAAAGGGAACTGTAGTGGCAGCATAGCACTTGCTCTGAGCAAGCGATTTCATTAGCCCACAGGACCCCGAGAACTCCCTGGGCTAAGAAGGGACTCCGCTGGACGGAGGCAGGGTTATGCATGGATGTGGACAGTGCCGGTTTTGTTAGTCACCAGCATCTTCTTGGCCTTATTTAATCTGCAGTGAATCAGTTTTAGTTCTGTTTCCTCTGCCAGCGATTTGGGTGGAGACCTTCAGACTCTGGCTCGATTTCGTACGGTCCCTGACAGTCCTCTAAACGTTACGTAGGTCCGGCTTCCCAATCACACCGCAGAAAAGGAACAGCTTCAAAGTGGTATGTATCTGAGGGTTCCCTATTTAAGGGGGGGTGCCCACTTCTTAAAGAGTTGTCCTCCCCTGTATCCCCCTGAGAGGACCCCCAGGGGGGATAACAGACAAGGTGGAGAGAGGGGAGCCCAGGAAGGGGGTTCTGATGGCGAATCTGTGACCAGAGGAGCGGTGGGAAGGCGCAGGGCGCCCAGGCCGGTTGGGGCTGTGGGCACTGGTGGAAATGTCAGCTAAGTGAGCAGAGGCTGGGGGCGGGGCTGCTAGAACACTTTCCCATTCTCTTAGGGGCACTTAACTCTGCTCACTATCTTCTTTAGCTTTTGCCATTCTGTGTTTTCTTTTTGTTGTGGGAAAAAAATCACCATTTTTTCCAACTGTTGTTTCTTTCCTGAGAGGTGACTGCGTCACAAATAGCAGGGTTCTGATGCCCAGAAAAGCAGAAACAGCATTTCCAAACCTGAAAGCTGGTTGATGTGCCTCTAAAGACCCTGGGCTGAGACCCATCGCCTGGGGTGGGGGCAGCACTGCAATCAACACTCTTGGTTCTTCTGTCCTGATGGTTCCAACTCTTGGCCATGTGGTACTAAGAATATCAAGAGTTTCTTATAAACCACAGTTGGTATACATGTGAGGTACAGGGTTAGCACTTTTGTGCATTATTTCATTAAGTCTCCTCACAACTCTCTGAGCTAGACAGGTTTATCCCCATTGCACGGAAGGGGAAACTGAGGCTCAGAGACATTAAGGTTTTGCCAAAGAATAAATGTTTAGCCCTGGCTGGTTTGGCTCAGTGGATAGAACTGTGGACTGAAGGGTCCCAGGTTCGATTCCGGACAAGGGCACATACCCAGGTTGTGGGCTTGATCCCCAGTAGGGGGAGTGCAGTGCAGGAGGCATCATTGATGTTTCTATCTCTCTCCTTCTCCCCTCCTCTCTGAAATCAATAAAAATATATTTTAAAAAGAATAAATGTTTATATTTCATATAAAAAAGCAGGAAATGTTTTGTATTATTCTCAAGTTCTGTCTGAAAAAATGGACTGGATTATATTGTTTTCATATTTACTTGAATTTTTGGCATTCATAGTCAGGGACTCTTCATAGAAATGGCATAGGGAGCCTTTTTTGTTGTTGTTGCTGATCCTCCCCCAGGATGTTTTTTTCATTGATTTTTACAAAGAGAGGAAGGGAGGGAGGGAGGAGAGAGAAAGAGAGGGGGAGAGAGAAGAAGAGGGAGAGACAGAGACCTCGATGTGAGGCAGACACTTGGATTGGCTGTTTACCACACGTGCCCCTGACTGGGGCTGAGGATCAACTTGCAACCCAGGTACGTGTCCTTGACCAGGAATCAAACCCAAGACCCTTTGGTGCCCTGACTGATGCTCTAACCATTTAGCAATACCATCCAGGTCTAGTGAGGCTTAAAAATAATTAATGGCTGTTCGAGATGGCTATAAGACCATGTTTCATTGGTGACTGAGCCGACAATATGGTGTTCAGAAATGCCATGAACTGAGGTCAGAGTTCCCCAGCATCATTAAAGCACCAGCAAGTTCTGCAAGTGCTTGTCTGGAATAAAGATCCAAACTTCTAAGAAATCTAACAAATGATCCTGAGGCTATCATTCAGGGCACTTGAGCTTATCACATGTTAATTATGCTAATTGACTGAGCTGGTCTCATTCTGAAATCAAATATTAAAATATGTTTTCTTGTAAGCAATTACTTTCTGCATGGAGATGTCTGGGCCCAGGCGTCACTTGGACAAAACCTGCTCTCAAGAATGCATATTTTAGAGATGTAGTACAATCACTACTGAAATGAAATTCTCAAGCTGTAATTAGTGCTTTAATGTCTGAGAATCATAGTGATGTGGGCTATAGAAAATAGCCCACTTCAAATACTGACATGATTCCTGGTGGAACCTTAAAACGAAATGCTCCTGACAATACTCTAAGGAGCACGCAGCAATTACATTTGCGATGCATTAGCATGCTCTCCACTCGTTCTTATTCAGCTGTTGGATAGCAAGTGACAGGCAGGAGTGCAGGGAAATGTAGACAGAAAAGGGCACCTGAACTAACGAGAGACTCGGGGAGAATAAAGCCAATTCCCGGCTCGGCTCCGCAAGGACAGAACTGGGCTCCAGGCCTGTGTGGGCGCTGGTGCAGTCCATCAAGGGGCAGCGTCCCACCAAGACCCAGCTTTCATTCTCGTGTCTGTCTTTTCTAAGCCTTTCATTGCCCCCACTCGGGGGTCACTGAACCAGGCTGAGCTGGCATGAGTATGCCATGGCCATGCCGGCTCCCCATACTACCAGGCACATGGTATCTATTCATCAGCTGAATTTAGTTATGTTTTCCATTTTTTAGAGTTTTCTATCACTATTCTTTTCTGGGGTGTGTGTGTGTGTGTGAAATTTCATTGTATTCATTCTATGCTTTTCTCTCTTACAGAGGAAGGTGGGACTATATTATGCAGGTGTCACTTCAATAGCTCTTGACCTTTGACATTCACTAACTCAGTTACAAACAGGGGATCTGCTGACGGAAGCAGGATCTCCTTCTCCTCCCACATTGCCTCTGGAAATAGTTTCTAATAATTGATAAAGCTGGATTTTTCAGAAACAGCAATGAGAAGAAATGTCTCTGGGGTGTTGGGGAGTGGGTGGAGGGATTGGGCAAAAAAGAAAAGAGGGAGAGAGGACTCATGGACATGGATAACAGTGTGGTGATGTTGTGTGGGGATGGTGGTGGTGGGGAGGGGATGTGTGGAAGTGGAAGAGGGCAGAGAGGGGATAAATGGTGATGGAAAAAATAAGAAAGATGTTATTTGAAATAAAAAAAAGTGTCATCATGTGAAGATGCTAGTCTACTACACTATTTTGCAACAACATAAAGTATTACATTTTTCTTTGCATAAATTTATTCCAGTCTCTGAACTATTGGGGGCTACATACATAGGTTGAAATTATCATTCTTGTCCCTAAAATCTAGTCTGAACACTGCAAACAAATTATGGTTGCTGGTGAATATAATTCAGTTGTGCTTACAATACAAAGGGGAAGATATGGCCCCTCAGATGCTTCTAAAACGCATTTGGCATCACACAGAAACACACATCTGAAGACACATTCTCCATTTTTTCCTGAATGCTCCCAGTGGTCAGTCATAAGACAAAATGCCTGGTGCCCATTTCTGCAGCCTGGGACACGGTGTGACTTTTCAGGGCTAAGAATACAGACTCTGAAAGTAACAAGACCTTTCAGAAAAATGGACTTAGCTGTCAGTCTCCCCACAGAGCTGGGCGCTGGATTACTTTGTTAGAAATGTCGGTCTGGGTTTACCTCTCAGAGTTTTTGTAAATATAAGCTACATGTCCCAGCTATTTGCTGTTGGAGAACCGGGCACTAATGGATAGTTGAGTTTTCCATGAACTTGATGTGAACGGACCTCTTCCTACTGAGTTTTATTCAACTTTTGCATTTGAACTTGAAGCAGCAGAAATAGAAAATGACCTAAGTCCTATGTACAAAATGACTAAACTGAAATGTAGTACAGAAGAATCATTTCTTTCTCTGTATGCCCTGCTTCTGTTAAAACTTTTTAAATTTATTGGGGTGACTTTGTTTTAGACTTTGGAAAGTCCTATTAAATTGTAGTAAATACCACAAGGTGAGTGAGTTTAAGCTTTTAAGTTTTTTCCCTAATTCCTCTCCAAACCATTGAAGAAAATTCCAGCCCAGTCCAGCCGCTGTTATTTCAGCCTGCTCCATGGGGGGCAGAGGAATGGGGGCATCAGGGAAAGGTGCAGAGAGGGTGCTGACCTCATACACAGCAAGGGCAGCATAATGCAGGGCAGGCTAGGAAAAGTGTGTTAACAAATGTTGGCATTTCCAGATAATGTCAATTGGAATGATTCAGCAAAGCAAAAAGTTGTTTCCTTCTTTTGTTCTTGCTTGTACTGTAATTCCTGCCCCAGGAGGCCTCTATAGAGAAAAAAATTTTTCGAGGACTAAGATTGCATGAGAGGTAAACATGAACGCATCAGGGCCTGGGTGGCTGAAGCTGGGGTTGAGCTAAATGGTTTTCCCAGGGCGATGAGACCTGTCAGGCTCATAGGGAGAGGAGACGGCTGCCAGAGCATGTGCTGAGGGTCCCCTCGATTTGCTCTCCATGTTACATAATTAACATAAGAAAGAATGGGGCTCTTACATATAGAATGGTGTTCAGAAAGCAAAGTGTAAATGCTTTGAGGCTAATCTAGAAACTGGAGCGGATCATCACATGAATTTGAACATTACAATTATACCTGCCAGATGCTACAGAGGAATGTGGATGGGTAGGCCTGCGGTATACAAGTGTGTTTCTTCCCACAACCCCCTTCCTTTGCTCTACCTCTAAAACCAACTCATTATTTTCAGATTGGAGGGCAACAGCCTACTAGGTTGGGGGAAGGGACAGAGGCTATCTACATTACAGCAAAGCGTTTTATTAAGTTTCTCACGACATTTTTGGGCTCACGACAGTAAGAGTTATATGTTAAATGTAGACTTATAATGAGATGAACTGTGGGTGGAATTCGATCAGAGTGAAAATTAGCTTCAGGGGAGAATTCTAGTGGCATGGTTCCACGCTGACATTTATTTACTAATTTGGATAAGGACAATGGCAGCACATTGACCAGTGTGTCATATGGCATTTTGTAGAAAGAGGTGGTTATACATTTGATGAAAGGGTCATGAGCCAAAGGGACTTTGAGAGGTTGAAATGATAGCCTAGACCTAACTAGAAAAATTTAGGAGAAATAAATACTGAATTTCTATAATTGAAAATACCACCCACCTCCTCCCATCCCTCAAATCACCTTCAATATCAAATTGCGTAGAACACACCTCATAACAGTATGCACCCTCTTCCCTGTCTTCCCTAAATACTCCAGCCCAGATAGGACTAGGGTATTTTAATTGTAAGCGAGTTAGGAGTTCAGAGTGAGATGTGGTTGAGTCAAGGGGAGGGTGGAGTCTAAATTCTAACCTCAGAGATGGTTTCTGAGACTGTCCCTAGAGGTCACAATGAGCCCAGGCAGGGGCTCAGTTCAGGACAGAGCCTTTGGGACGAGGCAGCAATGATAAACCAGGGTGCGTACAGCCGATGGCCACCATGCCTGAAACTATGTCGCCTGACAGAGTCGAAGGAACTGCGAATGTTTACTACCCCGACTTTCAGAAAATCCACATTAACAAAGATCTATCCCCTGCGAATTGTTAAGTACTCCTCCCGATGGCACCAGGGTGAACCTATGCAAAGCACAGAAGAAAAGGCGAGCAAAGCTGATCCCACCACTGCGCCTGCATCTGTCTGTAAGTCACCTACACCCAGTGGTTTGTATGGCTTGGATCAGGTTTAGAGGTCTGTGGATTTTCACTTTCCTTTTCATAAAGGATGAGGGACTCTTTGGGCAATACTGTGCGGGGACCTTCATTTTCAGCTCCGACTGTGCTGGCTGCATGCTTATTTTCCCAGCTGGGCACGCTCTCTAGTCCTGTTATTATCTCTACCCTTCTAGCTGCCTGCACATGTCCACCGCACGTCAATCTCCACTTCAGAAGGTGCAAATTACAGTGGCGGCAGCCCTTGGAGAAAATGCAGTTTCGAGAATGAGCTGGTAGTCATTTTCTCGTGGTGTCCTGCTGCGTGCTTTGTTTCAAAGAGTACCGGCGCTTAAAATATTTTATGGGGCAAGAGCATTACTCTCTCTTGTAAAATATGTTCCTGTGAATCCTAGGCATTGTGGGGAAATGATCTGCCTGGAAAAGATGTGTTCCTGTATAACTGAGGATTTCACTCTCTTGGCAGGAGCACATTTCGGTGTTTCTCACTCAATATCCATCTAGAAGGCTTTCTTCAGGAGACCCAACCGGAGGCCACGTTCTGACTTCACAGGCCCCACTTGTGCCTTCGAGGGCCCTTTCCTCCACAGCAAACAAGCATGACATTTTTGGACTGTGTTGGTGTAAAGATGAAGATGTTAATATATTAATACATTTCTTCTACCGAAATATCCATTCTTTTCCTTCTGGTTTTAAAAGACGTGGACACATGTTCATGGGTCTCTAAAGGATTGGGGCCTTAAGGTCTGTGGCTACGGAACCTCATGGATATGTCTGCCCCTGCAGAAGACCTGGGGTGACTTTTCTTGATGGCCTGGGGCTTGACTGGGAACATTATTTTATTTTGCCATGGAGACAGCTGCCCAATAGCCCTGGATTTTGCCTTTTTTGAATAGGGTCTGACTCCACCTTTCTTTGCCTGTGTCTTATAAAGGCAGAGTAAAAGCCAGGCCTCTGTACTGGATAGCCTGGCCTCCTTCCTGCAAGAGTAACCCGAAATCACAAACCTCTCGATGTTCTCTCCTTCCTGAAAGTCAGATTGTGCTCCACCAGCATTTGAAAACTTGTGGACAATTTTTTAAAAAAGAGTCATCTTCTTCAGAAGATGACATTTCTTTAGCCATGCTGCTATCTACTGTTTGTACAACTTCTTCTCAATGGTTGGTTTGGGGCAAAATTTCTTGGGGAAAAATGTGCTTTTCATTTTATAGCAAGATTGAGATGAAAGTCTTACACAGATCAACTTTTTCATGGAATCATTCATTCATTCATGGATTTATTAAGTATTGTATGCTAAGTGATGGGAATTCAGATTGAAAAAGAGTTCCTTCCTTTAAGGATTATAATTTAATCTTATATAATATTGTATATTCTGACAATATGCTTGGCAGTAATATTATTTGTTGTGTGAATTAATGAATGAATACGTGAAAGATGAAAGGCCTACTTCATTAGAGTGAGCTAAAAACACTACCTTAACAGTAAGCAAAACATCATACCTTTCCTTACAGAAAGCCTATTGCTCTAAAATGATATTTCACTAAGAAAATTAAAGCAGGGAAGGGCTAGAGTGAGAGAGAGAGATATATTATTTTAGACACCACAATCAGGGAAGGTCACTGCTGAGATTACATTTGAGTTCTGAATCAATTTCAGGGAGGCCACATACTCATCGAAGGCACAAGCATTCGAGGCCTGAGGAACAGTAACTGCAAAGGTCCGAAGGAAACACCTGCATGTGTGTCCTGGCTTTCCCTTAAAGGTTGAAACTAGGGGCTGGAGTGAGGGTGGTCCTGCTTGGCCAGGTGGAGATGGATTGGCTTTCAAGCTTCCTGTTAGCAGCTCTGCATTCATTTTGGCATGTGAGCATGAAGGGTCCTCCTGGTGAGACAGCCTGCCTGTCTGCTAGATGCGGTGAGGCAGCTCTGTGGCCCTGCAGCCTGCACACAGCCGGAATTCTGGAAGGACAGGTAGGCGATAGAGGCCTGGGACTGGGCACATTAAGACTGGAGGGAAATGGCGGGGCCATGACCTTTAGTAACCCACAGATGACATTCCCCAAACCTTAGCACTTTGGCAAACACATAGGTATGAATAGAACACACATAAAGAATGGATGTCACATACAAGTCACTCTTGATAGAAAATTGGAATTTCCAGATCTTCCAACAAAAAGATAAAACAGCCCTGGCTTGTGTTTCTCAGTGGTTAGAGTGTCAGTCTCAGGCTCTATTCTAGGTCAAGGGCACGTACCTGGGTTGCAGGTTCGATCCCTAGCCCCAGATGGGGTGCATGTGGAGGCAATCAGTCGATATGTCTCTCTCACATACATGTTTCTCTCTCTCTCCTCCTCCCTCCCTCCCACTCTCTGAAAAAAAATCAATAGAAAAAAATATCCTTGAGTGAGGATGAACAAACAAACAAACAAACAAACAAAAAAGACAAAACACTGTCTTCAAATTTAGCACAGCAAGTGCATCTACATTGAGGCATCCCTGTTTACATTTCAGAAGGGAGGCTTTGTCCCTGTTGCAACGGTAGGGAGAATTCCTCCTTCCACACCAATAGGCTGACACAGGCAAACCACACTAATAACAGAGCTGACATCTTGAGCACGTACTTTATGCCCTGCGCTGAGCGATTTACATGCACTACACTCTTTAATTCTTGTAGCTCCTCTGTGGAATAGGTCCTATTATTATCTTCCTTTTCATTTTACAGAGGAAACAGGCCAGGAGAAGATAAATATCTTAACCCTTTCTTTACCCTGATCTTAACTGCTCTTCCCTAACGCATTCCTGATCATTGAAAGCAGAATATCAGAGAGCTGACGCCTAGACATATATTATAAGGGAGGCCGGTTCTATTTCCAGAAACTGAAACAAAAGTGTACAACCCTAGTTGTGGTTTCTCAAGGTGCAGTCTGGACACCCTAGCAAGTGGATGAGACAGCCCCAAGTTCCCAGTGTTGGAGGGGCCAGGCCAGTCACCCCTATCAGCCAATAGCAGTCTCCTCTCAGGCATTCAACCCCTAAGTTCTCAAATACTCCCCTCCCTCCTGTTTTCACTTCAGCCTGCCTCTGGTCACGTTTGCTCTCATGCCACTTGATTTCTTCGTCCCATTTCATTCTAATATTGCCCTCTGAGGAATGTTTCTGAAACTCAGAGGGGTCCTCTCATTCCCCTTCAACGGCTGCATCTACTGGAAAGAACATGCTCCTGGAAATGACCAACAAGACCCTCCAGGCTCTGACCCTGCCTGTCTCCCCAGCCTCCAGGTATGCTGGTCCACTCCCACTCTTCAGCGGTCCAGCCACCTTGAACTACCTCTGGACCGAGTCAGGTGCACTCTGTTGGTCTCCCCAGAGAAGTCAGGCATAACAGGACTTGTGACATTTATGTGACCAAAGGTTTTTCTCTCCCACGAGACTGGAAGCTCCTTCTCAAAGAGGAAACTTGTCTTCCTCACACAGCAGGGTGCCTGGGACCTGGGCCCTACACGTCGTGAACGAGATGTGTTTTTCCTATGATACAGTTTCCTGCTTGTCCGATTACTTGTGAATCTTCTACATACAAACATCCACATACTAAATATAAAGCAAATGTTTTGATTCCATATGCATACATTTAATCACACTTCCTACATGTGATACAGTGTTTACTTAAAATCAGGAATATTTATGAACACTTTCTAGAGAAAGGCCCCGGGCTGGGCAGTGTGACAGAGACAAATAGGTGCAATCCCCTGCAGGCATCTCACTGTCAAGATTAAACATCAGCCAAGGCCCTGATGCACACTGAGGGCTGAGAGCTAGAGGTGTGGATTGGGGCAAAGAGGATCAAGGGAGGCCCGAGGGAAGTGACACAGAAATGGTCACTGACCCAGGGCACACAATTTGAAAAGGAAGGAGGAGGGAGAGGGAAGGACGGGTATATCCCACAACAAGGAAACCAACAGGGCATGTGTGGGACCTGCAGTGCCTCAAGGGGTGCTGCCAGAAGCTGGGAAGCCATCTGGGGTGGACGTGCAGGGCCTCAAGTTTGTACTGGATGAATTGGGGCATCTCTGAAGACTCTTTTTAGAATTGTGCTAAAACACATAAAATCTATGAGCATGGGAAAATTTAATCAGAGATGTGTGTGTGTGTGTCAGGTCAATTTGAGGGAGACAGACACAGAAAGTGGGGAGTCATGGGAGACAGAATAACAGCCATCCTGAGTGAGGGGGTGAGGGTCTGATGGGGCAGGATGGCAGAGGGGATGGAGAGAAAGGTGGTGATCTGAAAAGGCTTCATTTATAAATTAACACACTCCTGAAACTCTGCTTTCCACCTGCAATCGTTTGGCATACAGGAAGAAATGTTGATAAATGTCAGGAAAGTTAATCTAATGAAGGATACCGACTGTTTAATAGGCAACAAACACAGGCTCTATTGTTTCAATGGCCAAATTGTCACCTCTTGGATCACACTCATTGGCACATGAGTAGCAGGAGCCACAGCTTCCCGTGTGTTATTCATTTTGTTGAGGGGATTCCCAGTGAGGGTTAATATCTGTGAGTTCAGGGCTAAGAAAGCTTGGTCCCTCTGTGTACACATGGTACATTTTTATATGACACGATGCTTTTAACTTCTATCCTTTCTGGCTGATTTTATAAGAGTGAGTGGAAAAGTCATGTGTCAAGTAAAATGGTAAAAAGTGCACATTGAGGGAAATCAATGCTGTGTTTTAAATGGGAAAAAATTTTTTTAAAGCTAAAGTGTGTATACTGACAAAATGCCAATGTCATTATAAGCTGTGTGTGCACGTAGCCACATATGCACATAACTACCCGTTCAAAATGAAATAAGAGTGGTAGGTATTAATAGTTCCAGTTGATAGATGAGGAAACCAAGGCTTAGTTCTGTTAAGTAACTTATCGATGGCTGAGCCAGGGTTACTGATGCCCGTCCCTGCTTCTCAGAAACTGAAGTTCCCATAGCGACAGAAACGGATGCTCACTCATGTCTGATGCGGCACATGGCGTGGCTCTCCTTAGTGGTACAGACAGTCCTTTGCTGGGTGCTGTTCCCTCTCACTGTACGGTCTATCACTTGGCTTTCAAACTATGTCAAATGTTTCTGGAGAAAACGTAACCTGGCTCCAGATAAGTCGATGCTGATTATGGCACAAGGGAGCACCAAATGGTAGTCAGTGTTCACACGTGGGAACTATGTCCAGGCGTATTCCTTATCCTACCTCCTCATTTAGAATCCCTAAATAAGGGGGCACTTTGTAAACAGAAACAGACAACCGGCTGGCTTCTCAGTACAGGAAGAGTCCTGGGTGGGCCCAGATGCAATCACAGTTACTACACAAAGTCAACGTGGCAAACTATTAGCACTTAGAATAGGAGAGAGAAAAAGCCGCCAATTGAAATAAAGTTGTAATGACCTCCGATTGTTATTAACACGGAAGGACTATTGGAGGATCAGGGCAATGAGTGTCCTCAAAGAGCAGCTGGGCTGGTGAATAAGGAAAGTGGGTTTTCTTTATTCTTTCTTTCTAAGTCAGGGTCCTCGTTATTAATCCTCAGGAGAACAATTACATTTGCTAAACTTCTCGCCTTCAGTACCTGCAGAGTGCTGACTACTTTAAACACACCTCGTTGAAGGCCCAGCTTTCTTCTGATTTTGAGGTTTTGCTTGTTTTGTCTGTAATGACACCCCTTTCCTCCACCTCGAGGGGGTCTGAGCCCCTCATGGTGGCTGGAGCTGGGGCACCGCAGAGTCCAGGCTGGGAGCTTGCCTATGTGCATCCACAGGCAGTCCAGGCGGAGAATGTGAATTTCTCACCCTCCAGGGGCGCTGGTGATTCTGGGGGCACCAGGGAGAATGGGAGCCCAAGGACATAGGAAACAGTTGGGCTCTGATCAGAACTTGTGCTTCTGACTTTGGAGAGGTGGTCAAGGGCAGTTCTCCCAGGGAAGGGAGGCGTCTTAGGAAACCTCTCACCTGCCCTGTTCTAGAGTCAAATCGAGGCTTTGGGACTGGGAGCCCGGGGCTGGGGTGGAGGAAGGTGCAGTCAGTCACCGGAAGTTCTGGGAGGCTCTGCTTCCACACTCAGCGCCCTGGATGGGACCAGCACTCTAGGGGCTGCCCAAATTAATTTGCCAAGGCCGCTTCGGGAATGCGTCTAAATCCCCACAGTTGGCACGTCAACGAATTTTCTAAGGAAGCAGTTCAAAGAACTAAAGATTGGCTTGGTTATCAAAAGGAACCAGAAAAATGTGACAGAAAAGAAATACTTGGAACTAAGATTTGCTTCAAAATATTGGAGGCTACTATTTGGTCAACAGACTTCAAACCATATTTTTTTCAGTTTATCAAAGCATATAATAGACCCCTTGATTACTCCTGGACACCCACTAAGGCTTGCAAAATTGAGTTTTTATTTCTGGGGCTTATCTGAGTTTTCAAGTTGTACAAGCCAGCTATGTGCTGCACAAGTTGGTTATTTTGAGATGTGCATTTGTTTTATCTCAAAATAACATAAATTTAGGGCTAAAAGTTACTTTCCTGGCTAAACTTTAGTTCTAATACAGGAGACTTTTGACAATAGCTGTGTTTACTCTGCTCGTACTCAAAATAAAATCCTTGGAAATCAAAATACTAGAAGTTGGAGACAGAATCAAATATATTAAGGGAATATAAAATTATTTTTGGTTTGCCCTTTTACTTTTGAATCAATATCTAACTGGTATACAATAAGTGCACCTATTTTAAGTGTATGGGCAGTTTTGATGGATTTTGCCAAATAGATACAGCAATGTAACTACATACAGCAATGTTCCAATCAAGACACTGGAACATTGCCCTGGCTGGTGTGTCCAGTGGTTTGAGCACTGGTCCACGCACCGAAGGATCACTGGTTCGATTTCCGGTCAAGGGCACGTGCCTGTGTTGCAGGTTCAATCCTGGCCTATGTGGGGGAGGCAACCAATTGATGTGTCTCTCTTACATCAATGCTTCTCTCTCTCTCTCTCCTCTCCTCCCTCCCCGCTCCCACTGGAACATTTAAGTTGGAAGTTTGTACAAGTTCCTGTTTTGCTTTTGGATACTTGTGTGTTTGCATGTTTGTGTGAAATTCATCCCTGAAAAATTACTTAAAATAACTTTCACCATGGTGGAAAACTTTTAAGAATAATTTTATTTGAGAGTCTAATAGTCCTGCCATTTGTGTAAGAAAATTTATAGAACAATATAGCCTTGTGCTTAAAAGCTTATCAGATGATGCTGATTCATAGAGAGTTTTTGCCACTGTAAGGTTTTTTCTTTTTCTTTTTCTTTTTCTTTTAAGCTTCCTTCAGAGACAAAGGGAGTGTTTTACAGATGATGCTGCTGGCCTTAATTTCCAGGGTCTGAGGGGTATAAATCATTCCAGAATCCAAAGTTTTGCATAACCAAATACGAATCCGTGACTATTCAAAAGTGTATTTGTGGTATCTTTAATAAAATCCTGATTGGCTCCTCTCTTGCATTTTGTTTCTTCCCATCTCTCACCCAAGGCATTCTCTGAGCAGACCGCTTCAGGGGCATTCACAGGGGAACCTCGAATTACATAAAGGACCTGAAAATGGTCCCCCGAACAATAGCTGGGTGCCTGCCCTGCTGACCTTGGGATCTTGGAGCAGGTACTCAGGGCTCTCCCTGGAGATCTTTATTAGCATTTGCTTTCACAATTAGCAGTACTGTTTTTGGACCACATTTCAGCAAAGTTGAGTTATAATCCCTCGAAATAACCTTGTTTACCCTTGGAATTTGGCCAGTCCTGCTCTGAGGGTAACTGTTCAATGGCCTGAGATATAGGGCTTTGGAGAAAGGTAAAGAAGGGAGCCTGTTCAAAGGGAGATGTAGGCGAGGAGGCCAAAACCTTAACTAGTTGTGTGAGATTCAGGAAAAAGCCTAAGATCAAGGGTGCCACTCACACATGCTGCCTCCCACAGACCAGTATCCGGCATGTGTGGGGAACTCAGGATTTAGGGAATAAATGAACAGAGTAGCCGCAGATTTCTAGTTTTTGTTACTTTCCCCCCCCAATTCTTGGATCTATAAAAGGGCTGGGGACATCTCGATCGGAGTTCAGAGGTGAAAGGACTCTTCCGGAATTACCAGGCGAATCAGCTGAAGAATGAGGATGGGAATTCACAGCATGTGTTGCTCGCAGGGAGGTTTTAGAGGACAGCTTGCTTCCTAAGGCCAGTTTACTAACAACACAGAACATGCTGCTGGGGCGAGTGCTCCAGCAAGAGATGGACCTGCCCTGCTGCCCACTGTGCCTCTGATAGTTCCTGACATCACTAGGAAATGCTGCTTCTGAAAATAGGACAACCTCTGAAAAGAATTTAGCTGAAGTGCATTTGTGGTTACAAATACCTACTGTCAGAGACAGTGTATCGATTCCAAAAGAATAGAGGACTGGTTGAAAGGAACCACAAATTGACTGACTAGCTGGATGGATATTACCCACTGTCTACTAAATACAGCCTCCAAACATCATTGCCTCGATATCAAGGAGCTGATACTCACTCATCCCTTTTTATGTAAATCTCATAATTATGCAAGAAGGAGAAGTAAGGGCAGTCGTTTTTTCTGAGATTAGAGAGCTGAATCAAAGTCCAAGACCTGCCATGAATGGTTCTGTGGCCTTAGGAAAAAAGTACCTAATCTCTTAGAGCCTCAGTGTCAACACACAAATTAAGAATTTGGGCCTTTCTCCCACTTTCCCTGAATCAAATCCATCAGCAGGCAGTGTCTGCTGTACCTTCAAAGTACACAGGGAAACTGCCCATTTTTGTCCATCTCCATGAATTATCATCTAGTTCAAACCACCATATCTTCCAACTGGAATTAAAAAGAAACTATGGAATTTCTGTTTGAAAACTGTTAGAGTTCTAAAGAAGTGTTGAAAAGAGAAAGAGAAACTGCTGTAGAAAAACATATCCACGTTGCATTTTCCAGTCGTTCTTTCCATTTTTTTTTCCGAGGACAGGTTGTGCTCAGGTCATTTAGGGAAGGCTCAGGCACACCCACCACTGTAAAAGGTGAAGGAATCCATGTACAGATGCATGGAGTCACAATGCCCAGTGGAGAATAATAGCAGAGTTCAGAGGTCTCTCAAAGAGCAAAGGTGTCAAACTCCATCCCACAGAGAGGGAAGGGTGAAGGAGAAGGGGAAATAGCCCAAGGGGATGGGAAGAGTCAGGGACTGAACAAGACCACACACCTCCAAGCCCAGTAGAGTCAAGCACTTTCATACAGAGGAAGCCAACCATGCACAGCGTTATTTTCCCAGATGTCAGACCGGGTAGAGAAAGAATCAGTGGGAATGGAACGAAGACACTGAAGTGAGAATGAACGGGTAATGTTAGAGTTAGTTAACAAAGACCAGTTGGCCAAGCTCTCACAGCTTCCCTCTTGGGGCCCATGGTTGCCTAGCTTCTCTTTCAATATCTGTAGTGACAGCTGGCTTGATGCTAGGATACAGGCTGGGGGCTGGTCATCCCCTTTCCCTGAATGAAAACCTGCCCCCAGAACCCAGCAGTTCTAACCTAGCCCTCAGCACACACAAGCTCTCCATCCCCATGTGAGCACCCCTCAGGGAGTTAAAGACAGTCTGCCCCCGCCCCCGCCCCCCCCCCCCCAACAGCTCCCCTCTCCTTGGCGCTAGATGCCCCCAACCCCCACTGCTGCTTGCTGAGTGAGTTACCTTCCACTGGCCACTTTCTGCTTTGGCAATATCCACTTCACGACTCCTAACTAGATGACCATCCAAAAATGCCCAGAGACAGCTCAGCTACCTGGACACTGTATATCTACGCCGGCAGCTCTACGATTGTCTTCTCCTGGCTAAACCCCTGCATACACAGAGCTGCCCTCCTCGTCTCCTTCATCTTGAATTACTGTAATTACTTTTTTGAACCTAAATTCTTATATTTAACCTTTATTCTTTTGCTTTTGGCTCTGATTTACATCCACTTAAAATAATAACTTACACTGAATTATACTTTTCCAATGATCAAAGTGCTTTAGAATATGCTGTTATAATGAATTTTGATTCTCTTATTTACCTTATCAATTATCCCTCTCCTAACTTTCCATCATCTGGAAGTTTGATTGGCAGAAATAGAAACAATCATCACTGATAAACATGTGGAGCAGAAAGGAGCAGAGGCACAGTCCTGTGAAATGCCTCCCCTTCTTCACACCACAGGAGATAGGCAATGGGCAACTAAGTACATGAATACACCTGTAAGATAATTGCAAAGAATGAAAGGTGCACTGGAGAGAAATAAAGCAACATAAGGAAATAAGAAATGACTGAGCAAGGTTTGATAGACAGGGTGGTCAAAGGGCTCTTGAGCAGAGACCTGAGTGAGTGGGGAGCATTGTGCTTCCTGCTTTGTTCCAAAGAGAATTACAGGCAGTCAGTTTTTGACTTGGTTTTGTTCATTTGCTAGCAATGAACTCATAATCTCCTTCTGAGTCATAATCACTGAATAAGCACCGAATACAATGCTTGGCACATAATGTACCTTTTATGAATATTTGTTGAGTAAGAGAAAAAAATATACCATGACAGGTTGTGTCAAATGTTTTGCTGAAATGAAGAAACACTAAGTCAAGAACATTAGACAGGGCTCTATGATGTCAGCCCTGGGACACTGGTCAGCCACGGCACTCCAGGGGTATAATTAGATTGTAATCGGTTGGAAGCAAGAACTCCAGACCGATCAGAATACATCCCCGAGTTAGTTTCAAATATCCCTTCTACTAATCTCACAAAAAAAGATACATTGTTAGCTTGGTATGGCTTGATTTTGAATAACTCATCTTGAGTTATACAAATTCTATTATTCTTTAAATCCTGACATGTCACTTATTTAGGAATCTGCTCCAGAATTTTGCCAGTCACCATTTTACCAGTTTACACTTTTTGGAAACTTTTGGAAGTGGGCATATCCTTGTCTCCATTTTCGGCACCTCCCCAGATTGACAAAGTTTCTCCACAATTATTGACTGATCGCTTCTACGAATGTTTTTAGCATCTGAGGTGGTGTGTCTGCACCTGGGGAAATAAACTGATCGATGAAGCAACTACTGTATTATGTACCAGGAAATAATCAAACAGAAGAGTCAGAGATGGAGAAGAGCAAGGACAGAAAGAGAAATAGGACTGGGTTCCTGTACTATGTAGATGGGCAGACTAGACATAGAGACATAAATAAAATACTTCAACATATACTGAAATAAACTAGAGTCTGAGAAGTTCAGGTACCAAATGCTCAGTGAGTGCAGGGGAGGGGCTGGCCATTGCCCTTAAGGGTGAAGTCACCCAGCACTGAGGATGAATAGAGGTGTAGGACAACAGGGTAAAGAGGTGCTTAGGAACCTGGGGCCCCTGTGGGTTCTCAAGCTGGGAGTGACTTGGCCACCTTCATGTTTTAGGGATCTTTAGCTTTCTGGAGAATTAACTGGAGATGAAAGTGGGTGGGGCTGGAGCCTGGGGCTCTCTCACCCTCTCCTTTTCCAGATGGATTTTTCCTTTCCACCTGTGAGAACACTTTCTTGTTTGAAGGTAAATTTTCCACTGGAAAGAAATTCAGTTTGGTGTCTTCTGAGCAGATTTACCTTGGTGAGGTTTACGATTAGCATTTTATTTTATTTTTTGTTAAGCCTTTCCTGAGGATATTTTTTTCATTGCTTTTTAGAGAGAGTAGAAGGGAGGGTGGGAGGGGGAGGAAATGAGAGTGATGGAGGGAGGGAGGGAGGAAGGAAGGAAAGAAGGGATATATATATATATATATATATATATATATATATATATATATATAGCCTCCTGCATGTGCCCTGACTGGGGTGGGGATGGAGCATGCAATCCAGGTGCATGCCCTTGCCCTTGACTAAGAATCAAACCTGAGACCCTTTGGTGCATGGGCTGACACTCTAACCACTGAGCACACAGGCCAGGGCTAGAATTAACATTTTAATTGAAATAATTTTTGTTGCTAAAAGTGCTCTGCATTGCACAGCATTGATTTGGGTTTCATCTCGGTTGCAGACTGTTCCTCTGGCTGTAATGAGCGTCCCAGCGAGCTTTAATTTAGTCCCTATCCGAACGGTCACCAATTCCAAACGAGCAAAAGATGAAACAATGTGCTGGCCGAATAAAAGACGTAACATGACTATGATTACTTGCAAAAGCAGTGCAATGACTGAACTCCTTGTGCATGTGCCCACAGTTATACAAAGATTTTAGAACAAAAAATGATTGATGATGGAGGCTGCTCCCCAAATCCTCAGAAGTTACACAGCCTTGCCTTAATAAGAAGGAATGAAAAAGAACATTCACAGGTTAAATCAGAATGAGAAGATATTAATAATAAGGAATTTTTAAAAAGTTGAGACATACTGACTTCCAGACTAGCCTCTCACTCCTCACTCAACCCCTTGTATTATATAGCCATAAGTTAGAGGCCAGTTTTCAGGAATATAGACTTTTAAAGTGATGAAAGTAGCTGAATGGCTGTCATTTCTGACTTTTTACCGAGGATTAAAAGTTCACACTTGCATTGTCCTTTTTGAAGCCTGGTGGTGAGCAGAATTTGAAAACATGATAAACCAATGCAGCTGAGCAGTTTAAGGATCGCTGGGAGGGCCTGTCCTGGGGGCCCCAACCTTCCTCACAGACATAGCTCCAGGCTCGGTTGGTTCACACAGGAGAAGAAATGAACACCATGAAACCCTCTTCCTTTGCAGATGCACTGGCTGCATCTCTGTTCTCCTTCTCCTTCCACTGTAAGTGGAAGAGAGGAGATGCCCTCTTTGGAGGGTCACGGGTGGGCACTCTCCTCCTCTTCACTGGGAACTGAGAGACTGGGCTGAGTACGGAGCATGGATTTTGGGGAGTCAGCGATTAGTCGTCACCGTACTGAGGTTTCCTATAGTTCCAGTGCATTTTGTCTAAACTGTTTTTTACCCCTTCCCTGGTAAGACGACATGAGGGCCACACTAATTTATCTAAAATTTATCTTGTTCTCAGAACTCTGGGATTGTGAAGGTGAGAGCAACAGAGAATTAAATAAAGACCCGGAAGAGTTAGACAGACATGGCTCCCACTCCACGCTTGGAAGGCAATACTGGGCTAGCAGCTTCATCTTTCTGAAGCCTCGGTTTTCTGATCTATAAGATGGGGATAATATTAGGTAACCCTGAAGAATGAAGTGAGAATTGGGGCAATATGAGTCGAGGCCTTCGTATAGGTAATGGCACACAATAGACTTCTGAGAAATGGTTGCTATTACTAGTTCTGGTGCTAATTTTCAGCAGCCTTGCGATTTGAATAACAGCCAGAAGCTATTCACACAAAAATTCTTCCAAATACAATGTGAAGGACTGGGTCTATGTGGACAGATCCAATATCCATTTAAAAACAAAGGAACCCCTCCTGAATAAATTAAATGCAGTGAACTTGCAACCTGGACATTTCACAGGAGTAGGTGTAGTCTGGCAAGAGGTACTATTAGAGAGGAACTGAAGAGTTAGATTTTGATTGGCCACCATGGCATTTCTTCAGAATCAGAGATAGCTGATTCTGGAAAAAGTGAAGGTGGACCTGGAGAAGCAGTAGGCTCCTTGTTCTCTTTCCCCTTCACTTGGTTAAACACACACTATATATATAGTTTATTTAGTGGGGAGTCCTCTAACTAAATAATCTGAAGGGAGAGACCCACCATTCCCTTAATTCTTTGGCTTCAAAAGAAGAGCTTTAATCATTATCGATGTAAATCAGTAGAAAATGTGGGAAGAAATGACACGTATTCGGAAGGCTGTGCGCTTCTGATGTGCTAATGGCGAGGATTAGGTATCATGCGGAGAAAAAGCAAGAATCGATTCTATTCTTCACTGACTGCAAGTGGGAATCAGACTCCACCGGGAGATAAGCAAAGTCCCGAGAGCTGTCTGCCAAATATGAGGGTGGAAAATTAGGGCCCTTTTCAGGGATAACCCAATATTATGCTAATTTTTAAAAAGGGAAAACCAAACAGGCATTTTGATGCCCTTTTTACTACTTAAAAAAAAGCAAAATAGAACAGAACCAATTACTTTAACACAATGATATGAGGAGCCTATCCTTTATTTTTTTTATCAAACTATTAATTATTCTGTTTTATTTAGGGGATAATTTATTTTGCAGGAGCACGAAAGTAAGCTCCTTTTTGGTGATACTTTCCGGTGTTGGGGGTGTGTGTGTATGGTTATAGAAAGCACTGTATATTATTATCATTTACTAGCATCTTTGTTATAAAACAAACTGATTTGCTCTAAATTAAAAAGGAAACCCTCCTCTTTAAACAAGTCTTGGAAATCCCATTAACACTTTTAACTGTTCACACCATGTAAATCTCAGCTTTGCTCTCTCTCTCTCTCTCTCTCTCTCTCTCTCTCTCTCTCTCTTTCACACACACACACACACACACACACACACACACACACACACACACTCTGCACAAAGCAATACCCTACCAGCTTTTTCTTTACCTGTTCCTCGTGGTGACCCTGTGGGGTGTAGAATTGGGGGTGCTACTAAAGCAAACTCAAGCACTCTAAGTGATTCAGTCCCATCGTCATCCTGCTCCCAAAAGAACACCCGACCTTGCAGACCAGATCAAGAATCAGAAATCCCTGTACCAAAGGCACTGCTTAAAGGAGTGTTAAAACCCAGTCACAGCACTCTCCTTAGCAGTTGGATCATTCACTCTTTCATACTCTTTCCTGCACCCCTCAGACCAAGAGAGCAGTACCCTTCCAGGAATCCAGCCTCTCAAAGTAGTAAGCCTCCAGCAGGCAATACTTGCCTCTAGCGGTCAGCCCCCGCGCAGGTGTGCCTCTCGCCTTGGCGATGCAGGTGGATCTCCCCCTGGCCGGGTCAGACTTCAGAAGCCCCCAGAACTGTCCTTTGTCGGCAGCTGGAATTCCTGCCGCTGCTTTCAGCGCGGGTGTGCGGGACCAGCTCCTGGGCTACAGAACGTCAGGTGCGGGGAGGGCGGAAAACACGGAGTGGAGTGCGGGGCTGGGGGCACAGACTGAACTGCCGGGAGGTGGCAACACAGTCAAGAAAAGGCCTAAGATATGGACTGGAGTTTTGTGCTTGTTTGTTTTTTAATATAATTTTACTTGCAGCCTCCCACACATTGGCAATACCCACAGCACTTGAGCAGATCTGCCTCTTGTGAAATTTGGACTTTGATTTCATGGGGTACCTGGGTCAGCTACGTCAGATATTGCTGATCTTCAAGGAGGGCTTTGCGAGCCTGGCCTTTAAGAGAACACTTTTTTCCAGTGTATTCCACGAAGATGATGCCTATTGTCATCGTGAAAGGCACTCATCATGAGATGGAAAGCGTGGCTGGTTAGATGCTACAGGCTGGGACAGCCACATGGAGGCCGGGTTCAGTAGGGATTATTACTATTATTATTTTAAAAAATATGTTTTTATTGATTTTTAGAGAGAGAGGAAGGGAGAGGGAGAGAGAAATATCAATCAGCTGCAAACAGCAACTTCTTGGTGCATGGGACAACACTCAACCAGCTGAGCCACACTGGCCAGAGTCAGTGGGAATTATTTTTGAGAAATGTTTGGTAACTCTTGGATCTGGAAAAACACATCTAACATTTGCTGGTTTTCCTTGACCTCAAGTACCTTCTCTTGCCTCCCAGTCTTGCCCATGCCTAGTGTGGTGATTCCCAATATCAGGAAATGGCTGGAGCAGGGGTGACCTGTCCAATACCCAAGTTCTCATCCTGTGAAAGCCCCACCTGCTGCGTTTTTCTTCTCTGGCTTCCTCCTCTGCTCTCCTTTGGGAAGGGCTCAATCACCCCACACTTTTCAGGAGCATCTTAATATTCTGGCATCCTATCAAGTCAAGTATTTTTCTTTTGTTGATATGTTCCTTCTCAAAGAAAGGGAAGATAGCAGTCGTAGGAAACAGGGGAGAAGATGAGTTTTCAGGTCCAGGTGTAGCACCGAAGCTCTGGCAACATGAGCCTTGCTCTGTCTCCTGGTCCAGCAAGCAGGAGTGGACCTCAGCTATTGCCCATATCAGAGTTAGGAGTTTGCAAAGGGTAGTAGGTGGGGTGGGAAGGTAGGTGGGAAAATTTTGGCCATGGGAAAGAAAATCAACTGGACCTTCAGAAGGGACCTGCTAGTCTGTATTTACCAAATAAAGTGCCTGTTTCACCGGGATTTTCTAATCTGTCACATGTGCTGTGGAAAGGATTAAGATCCACAAAATGATACAGGCATATCAGATTATAGGAGGCAGAAACCAAAAAATAAAGAAGGAATAGTCAGCCATTTCTCCAATATTTATTTAAATACATGATATTTTAAAGTGCTGTGGCCAACATATTGTATGTCTCCATTGAAGTGACAAATGCCCTTTGGGAAAAGGCAAAATGATGGGGATAGAAAACAGGTCAGTGGCTCCCTGGGGCTGAGAGCAGACAGAGGGGTTGACCACAAGAGCACAAGGGAAATTTGGGGGTTACATAAGGAATTGTTCTGTGTTGATTAGTGTGGTGGTTATAGAATATAGGCATTTGCCAAACTCATTGACCTCTACACTGAAAAGGGTGAATTTTACTGTGTCTAAATTTAAAAAACATGTTTTAGCCATAATAAAGGTTAAAAAGTTCCAGGACTTTTGCTTAAGTCCCTGAGATCAGCTGCTTGTTTTTCTCCTTCATCTCAGAAGACAGAGCAGGGAGTATGATTAAGGCTTATTCACTGTGGAGAAACCACAGACATAAGCTTGGGATTTAGCAGAGAAGTGTCCTTAAAATCCAATCTGTATGGTGTGTGCTCTGCATGGGGCAGGGCCAAGAGCTGGCTAAAAATATATAAAAACCCAGTCTTTTTTATTCTGTGCAGTGATGAGGTTTCTATGCACAAGATTAGAAAGATCTGGTGGTAAGGCTTTGAGAACTGGGCAAGAAGCAGATGGGAAGGGTCAGCTCCTGGAAGAGGTATTGGAGGGAAATGCCTGCTGGTTCTGAAAAGCCCAAACAAAAGTGCATAATCTTGTAACTGGAAACAGTGGTTCCCAAACCCAGCTTCCTATCAAAATCATCTGACTCCCACTAGGTCCTGGGTGATCCTGTGATCACTCACTAGGAAATCAGTCTTTCAGATGTTTTCTTTCTACACTATTGGGGTTCTGGTGACAAGCTAGGCGTGGTAATTCTTTGCAGCTACTTAGAGCCATCGCCAGGAATGTGGGCTTGGGGACTTTCAAACCTAGAGCAACATATCCTAGGAGAGAAGGAGGGTCCTTATAGGCTGCTTGTGGTGGGAAAGCAGGCAGGGCATCAGGGTGAGAGGGGACTGCTTGGATTTGAGCGGGGAGGGCTTTCCCTGGGGGCTGGAGCTATGCCTCCTAGGAAATCAAAATCAAAGCAGAGGGAAAGTGAGCACAGCGCTGTTTGTCCAGCAGGGGACCTGGCCAGGCTTAGTGGGCTGTCTGAGGCTGGCCAGGCTGCAACATCAGGGAAGAATTAGGGAAATTCCAGTGTCCTCCTGTGCTGGTCACCAGGTAATCACCAGTAGATCCCAGGCAGGTACGTAGCACATTTCCTGGGCCAGTAAATAAAGATTTGTTGAATGAGAGAATAAATGATTGCTTCTCAGCTAGGCACATCTTCATGACTGTTACTTAAGGATGTGAACTCCTAGAGCAGCGGTTCTCAACCTGTGGGTCGCAACCCCTTTGGGAGTCGAATGACCCTTTCACAGGGGTCGCCTAAGACCATCGGAAAACACATATGTAATTACATATTGTGATTAATCACTATGTTTTAATTATGTTCAATGAAATTGGTGGTCACCACAACAGGAGGAACTGTATTAAAGGGTTTCGGCATTAGGAAGGTTGAGAACCACTGCCCTAGAGCCACCCTGGGAGGAAATTATTACCCTGTCTGCCTGGGACATTTTCAGTGCTCAGGAAAGTGAAGTCATTTACTCAGTCCCACAGTTAGCAAATGCAATGGATGTTTTAGCAAAAGAGGAGCCAAGAAAGCCTGGCCGGTTTCTTTCCACACCATTGGGATTCTGGTGATGAACTTGAGTGTTTTACCTTTAAAACATCTGAAAGACTGATTGCCTAATGAGTGAGTAAATTTTAAGTCAGAACCAGTTACTTTTAAATTTTCCTTAAGGAATGCAGGGCATTTATTTTGGCTATAGGTTCTATGACATTAGATCTTCACTGATGACTCCAGACTAGAGGGATGGGTGGGGGTGGAGAAGTTGCCCACACTTTCTTGCCTCTAGTTGTTTAAATGACTTAACACTTGGTTTGGAATATAGATATTATTTTTGACTTTTTTCTTTTTCATCAAGCAAGCAGGAAGTGCGGGTTAAATAGGAGCCAGTCAGTATTCACAGACTCCCCATTGGGTAAGCTCTTCTTAAAGGCAATGTTAACTTTTTAAAAAGAGCATTACCAATATCACTTTTTTTTTGTTAATCTTCACCCGAGGATATTTTTCCCATTGCTTTTTCAGAGAGAGAGAGAGAGAGAGAGAGAGAGAGAGAGAGAGAGAGAGAGAGAGAGGAAGGGAGGAAGGAAGGAGGGTGATGGGGAAAGACAGAGAGAAACATTGATGTGGGAGAGACACATTGACTGGTCATCTCATACATGCTCCCCGAGCTGGTGTGGAGAACAAACCCACAGCCCAGGTATGTGCCCTTAACCTGCCACCCTTTGGTGCTCTGGCCAAGGCTCAAAACACTGAGCCACACCATCCAGGGCACCACCCTCACTTATTAAAAAAAGATGACTTTGAGAAGTGTGTCAACCTGCACATGTGTTTAGCTCTTTCTGTCCCTCCTTCTCCACTTCTCTAGAGGAATCCAGATTCAACAGCATCATATCATTTCATTAAAACCACCATCTTATTAAGAATTGAAATAGGCTATTATTTTTTCATAAAATTATGTTTATATGCAGAGTTCATTAAATCCCAACCAAAGTCTGTGAAATAAGATAGAACTATAATCAGAGCCAATTCTGCCATCGCATTCCAATCCAATATCAATATTCTTTAAATTTATGTGGAATGAATAAAGACATCTATTCTCATAATGAAAGGCAGATATTTCAACCAAACAATTTCACAATGCCCGAGTGAGCAGGTGCAAGTGCGGGAAGACAGGATAAATGCGCCTGGGCAATGGGGAAGGAGTTGGGTGGTCATGCTCCAGGCCTTAGCTTTAGAACCTGCATGAAAGAGAAAGGACTTTCAAGCTAAGAGAAGCTGCGCACCCACTTGTAAAAGTCCTGGGAAAAAAGGTAAAATAATTAAAGACTTTAGAGAATACCGCAGTTGAATGTATCCAAGAAGCTATGGTAATGTTAAGGAAGTAAAAATCTATAAAGCTTAGCATATGGTCTCTAAATACACATCTGTGTCACTGAGGGAAAGAGAAGACCCAGTAGATGGGTTAGAGAGCAGTGTTCCTTTGCACCTTTTCAGAGGCTGTTCGCTCCAGATGGACACCAGCCAGCCTCACAGTTCTGTTCCTGGGGGGCTGCTAATATCTGCCTGATCTTCCATCTCTTGACATTATAAGCTTGGGGTGTACCGACACAGCAACTGGCCTCACTCCTTCCTGGGGTCCGGGAGCTTTCTTGTCTCTGCAGGGAGGTGTTACCAGGGCTGTATACAACAGCTGACTCAGAGACGCAGGACCGGAGCCCCTGCCATCACCACTAGCGGCAGGAAGTCCTTTTCACTGGCAGGGCTGCCCTGGCTCTCATTGTCTTGTCCCTTTATTAAACTGTAGGCATGAGAGAGGGGACAGCTATGGGATCAGAGAAGGGCGGCCTTTTCTTTTCTCTGACATCACCAAGAGCTGTGGGAGCCCTTTCCTTCTTGGAGGTTCCCATGGGCTCTGCTGAGTCTCGCTGCCGTGTTAATTATATTTTCTTTTGGTTGGCAGAATGCAAGTCAGCTTAGTCACGCTTCTATTCCCTCCAGACACAGTGCAGATGCAGGGTGCCCTGGCTCCTGGTGCCTCCTCCCAGTCTGTGAATGGTTCCACTCCAAAGACAGATTCTAGGACAAAGGGACACCTGCACATACTGGACCCTGGCCGGGGGTAGAGCCTCAACATCAATAAAGCAGTGTTTCTCTGGCTGTGACTTCAGGAATTCCTGGGTCCCCAGTCTCCCAAAGTCTCCCCAATAATTACAGCGCCTACGTAGCCCGTCCTCCCCTCTGAGCACCAAGCTCCTGCTAACCTCTCCCTCCTGGAACATCAAGGCAGTGACGACCCTTCTGGGGACTGGGAAGGGTGCCCACCCTGGTGCTGAATGCTGGTACCGAACATCTATCTAGGCCTGGGTGCTCTCTGTGGTCACGGCCAAGCTGCTGGTACAGCCTGCGGTCCCTGCAGATGCTGCTGAGTTTTCACCATAGCTACAGGACTGCGGGCCCACCGTGCAGGCTCTCTCTGACCTGGGATGGTCCTTGCCCCTGACCTTTCCAGTGTTTGTCACAAAGGTCTGCGTGGCGACCTGCTGCTCCTTCGCCGAGTTATTCACAGCAAGTCTTTGCTGTAGCTGCTCTCCTGATTGACAGGCCTCTGGATTGCCAGTCACCACAGTAAAACCCAGGTGGCCCTCAGCCCCGAGAATGGGCTGTGCTTCTTATCATGTTCTCTCTTCCCTTGAATAAGTTCTTTCCCAAGAGACCCTGGGATCCCTCAGGGAAAGACTCCTTGACCCCACAACCTTCCTTTCCCCAAATCTGCCTGAATCCCAGGTCAGATATAACTGGATCAAATTGGGATCTCTATTGAGTAAAAGTGAAGATCATGGTCCCATTAGCGTCATTCATTTGAACGTCTTCTGAAGGTGGGTTGTTGTGTAGTTAATTGGGCCCATTACTGCGAACAATACAAAAACTCTGGCGAACACTTGCAGTGCTGAGGAGGCTAACGGAAGAACCCTCTTTCAAGGATGCAGATTTCCCCTGTATCTAACAACCAGAAAACCAGACAACCATGTCTGCACGTGCACAGCAAGCCCTCCGAGAGCTGAGGCCTGACTGCCAGGCATCAATGGGGTTGCATGGGAGTCTTTTTTTACACTGTTCTCAATATGAATAATTTCCCTTAGTCTGGTGAACTCAGTGGCATGTTGGACTGAATTTCTGGAATTCAGGTTGAATTCACCCAAGAAGGCGATGCCGTGTGTGGTTTTTTGACAGTGATCCTGGTAGCTTTTTCACAGTGATAGTCTGAGCTCACCTCAGGCCCTCTGTTCAAATTTCCACAGCAGGAAAAGTCACGAAAGTGTTTCATAACGTCCTCCCAGTCACCTAACCTCACCCAAAAAAGGAGGGGTGTGATGGCCTGAACTCTAACCTCTGTGATCTGGGTCAAATGCAGGCCATGGAGGTGAACGTTCAGGAGCATCAGCTGTGTGCCTGGGGCACAGCACACGTGTTAACTATGAACACACACAGGTGTACATAAAAGTATACACTGCTCTAGAGCGAAGGCACTTGGGACTGGGGGTTGGGCCTGGATTCTCATCAAAGACCTGGCACTTATTGCGGCTCAGCTCTCCACGGAGCCTCTGTGGCTCAGGTGAGGAATCTGGAGCAAGGTCCACTCCAGTCCCAGCATTCTAACTCTCCTTGATTTTAGAGAATGAGTCCATAGCCTTTCTCTTTATGTTGCCCCAAGACTCCTTTATCAGATTTGGGTGGACAGTTCTCCGGCCACACCGGAACCCCTGCGCCTCCAAATACAGCTGTCTGTAGAGAGAGACGTCACTCACAGAGACATACTGAACACCCAGAAAAGCAGAGAGGTACAAGGTTAAGGATATTACATCCATGTAATGGAATACTGTATAGCCATTAAAACGTCAAAGGATGTAAAATAATAACACCCAGTTGGCTAGCATTCACTAATTAACCCATTTGACCAATATTTGGGGGCATCTGTCATGTGCTATACGCCCAGTCGGTCCTGGGGGCAGGAGGAACAAAGCAGACACAGCCCACGCCCATGGAGGTACTGGATGTTTTTCTGTGCTGTTCCATGTGCTAAAAGCATCACCTACTTTATTTTGTTTCATTTTTTCAGCAGCCTGAAGAGGCGGGTCTGTCATTATTTCTCACTTTATGGATGAGGACACCCAGGAACAAAAAGTCAATAAGTAGCAGAGCAGGAATGTCCACCCACATTTATCGGATTTCTATAAATACACCCTGCCTCCTCAGCGACGGTTATCATTCCCTTACAGCTTTGTATAAGCAGCAAACAGCACACACTTTACAAGGGTGCTCTGAGGAGGTGCCTATTTCATATCTGACTTGAACCCCATTTCTTTTTCTGCAGATTTATCGTAAAACAATTATCCCGACAAACTGCTCAGCATCTACTCTCCCCCCTGTTTCTGATATTGATCCCAGAAGCATCACTCAAAACAGGACAAACAGCCGAGAGGCAGAGAAATTGATGGCCTGGTTTAATTTTAAGTGACATGAATAATGTTGCTTCTCTCTCTCCCCCCCCAGAGCACATTTCAATGTCTGATTGACAATAATTGGTGAAATTTTTCTTATTTATCAGGGAGCCTTAGTCTGTTTCCCTATCCAGAACACACCAATGTATCTTGCTGTTAGCTAAGTCTAATTTATAATATATTATCATAGAGCATGAACCTCATGGGAACACAGAAAGGCCTTGCTCTGGATCAAGATGTTTACAAACAAACTGAGACATTTTTTTCTCGAACAGCCAGAAGCCCCTGCCCTGGCAGAGCAAGTACCCTTTTCTCTCTAATTGTTCCCTCTTGTCTGAATGGTAAAATAGGAAGGTGGAACATACAAAAACTGGAATTCTGTGCCATAAGCAAATAAAAGTTACATGGCTTAAAATATATATATTGCATAGCATATATATATGGCTATGTAATAGAGATGTAATTTAAAAATAATTATAGTAATTATGATTTTTACTCAGTTGAATCAAATGGTTATAGGGTTTTTTCTTCTCTTGTAGTTTATCATGATTTTGCCAGGTAAAATGTGATCCTTTCGCACACATATCCTATCTAATAATAGACAATCATGGTAACTGACCGTACCTTTGCTGTCTCCCATGGGCTAATCAGCATGATATACAAATTAACCACCAACAAAATGGCGGCTAATTTGCATACTGCAGGCAGGGCGGGTCAGCACCATCCGGCCTGCCCTGCCACCATCCGGGCCTGCTATTTGTGGCCCGGGGCGGCGGGCATCCCGTGTGCGACCCAACCCGGGGCAGCCGGGCGGGGCGACAGCGATCTGCGGCCCGCCTGGGTGTCCCGTGTGCGACCAGACCCAGGGCGGCGGGGCAAAACAGTGTGGCTCCTCTGTCACCCCAGCTTCCTCATCACAGCTCCCTTGGGGGCCTAAGCCTTTAGTCGGACATCCCCTGAGGGCTCCCTGGCTGCCAGAAGGATGTCTGACTGCAAGCTTAGGCCTGATCCCCCGGGAAGTGGGCCTAAGTCGAAAGGTGGATATCCCCCAAGGGGTCCTGGACTGCAAATGGGCACAGGCCAGGCTGAGGGGACACCCCCCCGCCCCCAGTGCACAAATTTTTGTGCACCGAGCCTCTAGTTGTAAAATATAAAAAGGCCCTGGATTTGGTTCAAATACTAGAGAAATTTTCCCCATCTTCCCTCTTTCCTGTCCAAGACTGCCCCTGTTGCCAGTTGGAGTTTTTTCACTCCTATCGTCCTTTCCTTGTGAGGAGATTTGCCCTGGGTGCTCAGGTACCTACACAGGTTCCTCCACTTTCACAAGTGTCAGAGGGTCGCCGCCTTTCATTTAATATCATAAATAAAAGGCTAAACTGGCCCAACAATAACAAACCACAGACCCTTCACCTGCTGCATTATGGGACAGTGAAGGTAAAGTAATAACACAGATGACACTCGCTGCTGGTACTTTGGGGATTATTTGCACCCAAATATGTGCTTGTATCCCTTCAACTATTTTTAATTTCAAAAAACAAATGATGGTGGGTATCTTAAAATAATTATACAGTAAAGGTCAGTTAACCAATCAATGGTCCCAAAAGCCACTGTCAGACCCTTCCTTGGCCAGGGAGGAGAGGGAAGAGAGAGAGGGGTATGCTACACCTGAAACTGTGGTACAAGATGGTGCCAGGATGCACAGGATATGGGCCCTCAGTTCTATTTTCTTCCTCCTGGAGGAATAGGGTGGGCATGTGGTAGGATTTGCAATTTTAAAAACAGTGGCCAGGGAAGGCCACAGGAAGGTGATGTTTGAGTAAGAAAGCCCACGTGCCTCCCCAGGGTGCATCAGGATATGTGTCTCCTCACCTGTCCCTTCATGGGTTGTTGCCTATGTATGGCACCTATGACCCAGTACCTTCATTTGGAAATGAATGGGACTTCAGAGACATGTAAGCCTTCCTCTTGCTTTTAGGATGGAAAGGTTGACCCCATGGACAGCAGAGATGGGGGATGGCTACTCCAACTTTCTCCCTCTTTATAATTTCAAGGATTTATTTACTCTCCTCTAATTTCTGGCCAATAAATGCTACTTTTTTTAGGAGTTTACATTTACATAGTAGACACAGATGGGACACTCCTGGTTTTAGTAAAGGGGACATAAAACAGCTCACATAGAATCAAAGGAGAGGCAATTCTTCAAGAAGAGTTAGAGGTAATGGTGATGATCCATCTACAAATAAAGAAGAGAAGCTCGAGGTAAGGGCTCAAAAGAGGGGAATTCAATTTAATTGCTCCCATATTAACTGAAAACTACACATGAGTTCAGAAAAGTGAACAGGAGACACAGTGGGGGAATGAGGCAGGCACTTACAAAAGAATTACCACCTCCTAGGTAATGCAAGAACATCCATGACTAGACAGCCAAGTGGTGCAGAAGCAAGATCATGATTTTCAAGGCAGTAGATGCTGGGTTTGAACCCTGACTGTCTTCATAGCTGTGTGACCTCAGACAAGCTATTTAACCTTCTGAACCTCAGTTTCCTGACTTGTAAAATGGGGATGATGTGCCTGACATGATAGGGCTTTTTAGATAAGCATTAGGCATGGTAGTGACTACAATAATGATGTCATTATTATCTTTAGTCAAATGAATGTCACTAACAATTTGATTTATGAGATTCAGAGATGGAGGCGATCAGAATGGTTGGGGGATGAAGACAATGGGGTTGCCATCTCCAGAAGGAAGGAGAATGTATCCCTTTAAATATCCACTCACAAATGGAGTCCTACCCACCAGAACCAAGTCTACTTACAAGGCTTTTAAGATGACAAATGAACTTTGGAGGGATTGAAAAGGTGAAGGGTTTTGATATCATGACTTTTTTTTGGACTGATAATGTTATAAAAACTTCCCTTTACTTCACTTTTATGGTAAAGACATGAAAACATGATGATCTTTTCATCATAGTCATGACCTATTTTGCCAGAACAACATGTGCAAGAGCCTTAATGGAATATAAAGGAAAATGCTCTTCGTTACAGAGTGTATTTTCCATGCATGGTTGCTATCTAACATATTACCAAATACAAAGCCAGTGCAATCAATATGCTCCCTTGTCTATGTTGATAGCCAATTCATCAGTCTCTCCATTCATTGACAAGCAGTCTTCATTGACAAATAGTATCTTAGACAACAAATTCTTCAGGAATAGCTTATAATGCTATGGGAGCAGCATGTTATTAGAAAGTTATTAAAATAAATTCTTCACAAGGAGGGGCTATCGTTCCTTTCCCAATGCCTTGATTACTGGCAACTTGGAAAATGTAGGCTGAATGGAACGGAGGTAACGGGGAAAGGTCTTTTTTGATCTGTTCTTTCCTGAGCATCACTGTGCTCCAGAGAAAGACAGTGATCTTTCTTTTCCCCTTTATCCTCTCGAAATAAATCCTTCTTGTCAGGTGTAGATGCAAACTCAAGAGTGGGCTGTAGAATCTTGATGAGGTTGTAACTTCTCACGGAAGGAAATAAGCAATTACCCATTCGGACCACGAAGTCCATTTGCAAAGATTAACAGCATTCCTACAGTTTACCCACCACACCATCTGCTTTGCTTAATAGTGAGCCAATACTGTACTGTATGTTTACCACCCCAAGTCGAGCCGCCTTCCATCACCATTTATCCTCCCTCTTTTCCTACTTCTAATCACCTCAATAAATTCAATTAAGAAAATACTTTATAGCATCCATAAACTAAAAAGTGAGCCTAATTTGGATGCTTTGGGGTAGGTGGGACTGTCCAGGATCATCAGGCCCCCAACATCGAGGTAGGAACACACACCAGAGTAGGAAGTTGGTGGCCTGTTCAGATTCACCAACAACCTGACTCAGACCCCACTTGCCTTTTGTTTTCTCAGATGCCTCTGGAAGGTCGCTCTTCCCTTTCCATTTGTTTACAGCCTATCACTAGGTTTATTAGAAGAAAAATCGCTCGAGCACACAGGTGGTTTATATTCATTAACACGTCTTAGTCACCTCGAAGGGCGTCAACACTCATGTTGGTTGCTAATGAAATGAGAATGGGGAGGGGGAGGAGGAAGCCATAGCAGTAGGGGAGTAGATCTTTGTGACAGTTTGAAGACTGTGGAATGTGAGCCAACTAGCCCAGGTATCTTTCACTGAAATTGACTGGTCTGCAAGAAACTCTCCTGATTCTGAGAGCTGGTTGTACAAGAGATAGAAGATTCTCAGCCCCTCCCCAGAGGAGTATCCTCAAAGCAGAAGAATCTGAATGGGACTTCAATGAAGACACCCCTCCTGACAAGGCAGGAGTCTTGGTATCACCTTGGCTGAGGATGAATTTATAAATGAGCTCAAGGCAATCAAGACTTTTTTTTTTTTGGCCTTGTAAGCAGACTTAGGCTTTAAAATGCCAGTTGGTCTGAGACTCAGGTGGGCTCTAACATTGCTTTGACACCAAGGTCAGTAATAGGACTACAGTTTACCTTGATAAGACCTGTCATGAAAAGAATGACTCTATGATTTTTAATTGCCATTGCTCTGTTCTCACGTAGGAAGAAGGCATCTATGGTTGTGCAACTTCATTCAGAGTCTGTGGAGTCTTTTAATGACCCATCATGTGTCAGGAAAAAATACAGGGCTGCCAAATGAAGCAGAACTAGTCCAGATAAACGGTTTCCCCTTTTAAAGCAAATGGAAACTGAAAGCATCAAACTTATTTTGGGTGGGAGTGGCTACCCCCAATTTTTATTTGTTCATTTGCTGCCTTAAAGGGAATAGCAGTTGCCTTTTTCTTGACTGACTCTTTAGTAATATATACACTGGTGTCTCCAGAGCTGTTTAGGTTCTTTGCTCCTCTGCAAAATAAAGTTACATAGGATTTTTTTTATTTTACTTTTCAGATCTGACCATTTATCTCCTCTGTTACTAATAAGCATCTATCTCCCTGTTCTTACTGTAGTTGATGTGCCTACCTGTAATATTCCATCCAGGACATTCTTATAATTTGTGTTGGATCTTGCAAGGTGTAGGAAGCCAGACCATGATATCCATTAGAACTCTGCATAGAACAGGTGTGAGTAGGAACTGTGTGGATACCTATCTAGTTTTCTACCTCAGAAATCCTCACATCCCTATTGAACACCGCCTCAGTGTTTGATTCCATCCTTGAGTCTGGTACTGATGATGACATTGGGCAATAGGTATTGGCCTGGCCCCTGGTCATGTTCTAAATTGAACCCCTCTTCCTGTAAACTGATGGCCAGCTTCCCATTTCTAACCCCAGTGGTTCTCTGTAGATCTTATTCTGCTTCCTTAGCCCTGACAATGAATTTTCTTTTTGTGCTAAGATGATGCTCAGGAGAGAATACCAGATACTTTGTCAACCAAGAGGCAATGACATGAAAGTGCAAATAATAGATAGGATATATTTTGGGTTTGATGTTACTTTCAGAAGCTGTATGTTGTTTAAGGATTTTTTTTTGGTCTCAACCCTCGGTTTTTATATGTAAAAGTCTGTACTGAATTTGGTTCGGTGATAGAACTTATAAAACCCAGCACATATATGAAAAACAAAAATTAATAAGGAAATGTGCTTTACCAAGGCATTCTCATTTGGCTAGAAAAATAACTGGTTTAAAATATCAAAAAAAGATATAATACCGTAATTTTCTGACGGTTTATTCCTGCCACTATTCTATCTATAACTAAAGCAATTAACAACATTTTCATCTCAATCGATGGTGTCAGGTCAAATATAATGATTTCCCAAAGCCTACAGGCAATGTATGCGTGGACAACTGTGAAGGACACTGTGGCTGACAGCTATGTGTGGAGCTGAACTTGAACTACATACAACAGACCTACCATTCTTCAACAAGCAAATACACTTCAAGAATAAATACACTTCAACCCATTCCTGCAATGTTTCCTTTCATAGAACAGAAGTCTTTTAGAAAATCTAGGCCTCTATCAAACCTTTAAAATGGAATCTACTTAAAAATGTTAATTTAAAAATGATACAGCCCAGGCCTGGTAGCTCAGTTGGTTAGAACATTGTCCTGACATGCCAAGGCTGTGGGCTCCATCACTGGTCAGGGCACATACAAGAATCAACCAATAAATGCATAAATAAATTGATGTTTTTCTCCCTGCCCCCCCCCCCTCTCAAAAAAAAGTCAAGAAATAAAATTTAAAAAAAGATGCAGATGTGTAGGTATATTAGTTCTTAATCATGTATATATAACACATGGAAAATGCACCAAACTGTTAAGCTTTCTGTGGTTGTTGAGACTATGTTGGTTTTTAAACTTATTTTAAAAGCTATTTTTTTAGTGTTTGGGTATCTTATTTACTCACAATCCAGCTTCCTTCTTTTGCCTTTTTTAGTTTTGATGAGAAACCAAGATAAGAAGTCAAACTTTAGGTTTCAAATGACTCCTCTTCAACATTCTGAATGCATCTGGGGAAGGGAGGTTGCGGATTTGTGGATTCCCAGGAACAATTCCAAAGAATTAGCTAAACAGATTTTATTTTCCTCAACCCAAAGTGATCTAAAATCTTCTTCAAACCTCAACTTACTTATTTTAAAAAGAAGAAGCTGAGACTCACATCCCATCCATTGATCACAGTTGGTGACACGCTTCCTCCCTAATGTAATCTTGAAATGGCAGAGCATCCATAATTAATCTGGACGTAGACTGTTTTAGCCACTACACAGATTTCCAACTTAGCAGAGCCTTGGGCTTTGTCCCAGCAATCTCAAAGGTCATTTTCTACCCACTACTTTAATATAAATAACAAGGACACATTCTGGAAAATGTGCTTTTCTTATATGTACAATGCTCAATAATCTAGACATGATGGCAAATATTTCTGTCCCTGAGTCTTGGATGTGAAAAAGGAGGAGCCATTCTCACTATTAAGTTTTCAGATTAATATTTATGATCCTACTCAGAAGAAATGTAAGTTGCAACAGGGCCAATCACCAAGCTTACAGACCCAGTGGGACTGATGCACGCTGAGTCAGCTGGCCACTCTCCAAGCTCCTGGAGGGGGATGTTCCTTCATTTAATTCTCAGTGTGTTGTCCATCCACCTCTCCTTCTCTGCCTGGCTATGTCACTTCAGTGTATTCAGTGAGTTTACTGACTGCCTACTATGTGCATAGCTCTGTGTGAACCCCTGTGGAGAACACAAAGATGGCTAAGATGATGACACAGTGGGAAGACATGACAGGTACACATGGGAAAGCAGAAAAATGCTGCCTACTTCCCATGCTTGACCTGGAAGGTGAGCCACTTCCATTTATGAGCCCAAGGAAACGTCTGTCCTCAGGGCCAAGGGCAATTTCAGTGGTGGGAGCGTTCTCTGAGTATGTTGAGGGTGTATGAGGGCTCAGTGACCATGGGGTAAAGGATTGATTCCAAGTGCACAGGAGAAACTTAGAAAGGCAGCTTTGGGAGGCTGAAGTGGGGTAGAGCAAGGGAGGAGGAAGCACAAAGTACTGTGGTGAGAACTTTAATATCTATTTGGCTCTAGAGTTCATGCATTTATACTTTCCATTTCATTCTCTCCTCCCCAGTTCAGGTCTTCATGGATGTTAATCCACACCTAAACTTCCACAATGTTTCCCCGGCTGGTCTCATTGCCTTTAGAAGCTCTCAGTATAATTCAGCATACATATTATTACTAGATGGCTTTTCTTACAGCATTCTTTGAGTTTTCTTTGGTCCGCTTGAATAGCTGCTGCCTATAAGAAAGGCAGCCTCAAGAGGGCAGGTTCCAGGCCGAGGCCTGCTCCAGTCCCAATGTCCAGGCAGTGGGAATTTCCATACATGATTGCTGCTGATGGTAGATAGAATCCTGGAGCTTTAGGGCGGGCAGGGCAAGATCAGTCAGTTTGTGATCTTCATTTTGCAGAGGAGGAAGCCCTGTGTCATCCAGTCCGAGGGACTCACCAAGGCCACACAGCTAGCTTGTGGATGTGCCAGGTCTTCTGCCCTCTCTCTTCCATTCAGTGTCCCTCCTCGTCAATGTCTCCCCACAGTGCTTGGACACAGGTACTCCTACCACCACCAATCTTGCCTCCTTGCTGTTCCATGGACTCCTGGTATGGCAAGGCTGCTCCCTGTGCTAACCCCACCCACCAGCATGGAACCTAAGTCCTCTTCTGATACTTGTAAACAGACATTGACCAGTTCTATTTCCACAAAGCTGGTCTCCTCTGAGGGACACATAATCCTTCTTTATCACCAATTGGGAACTTAGAAATGAATGAGTATTATTTTATCTTTTTATTCATGCATCTCATGTCTCCAACTTAGTGCTATATCAGTGAGGATGGAAGAAGTGTTTTAGGCACCTGGACTCACAGAGTTCAAGGTATCCTCAGAGGCCAAATGTTCCAACACAGTTACTTCATAGATGATGCTCAGGGAAGGAAAATGACTGGCCAATGGTCTTTTTGTAAAAATAGTGTAAATGTACACAACATAAAACTTACCATTTTGATATTGAATGAATGGATAAGCATTTATCCCCCCAGCCCCTAGCAGTTACCATTCTGCTTTCTGTATCTATGAATTTGATTACTTTATGGACCTCATATAAGTGGAATCACACAATACCTGGTATTTGCCCTTTTGTGACTGCCTTATTTTACTGAACATAATGTCCTCAAGGTTCATCCGAGTTACAGCATGTGTCAGAATTTCCTTCTTTTTAACGCTGAATAACAAACATCCCATGCATCCCATGTGTGGATAGACCACCTTTTGCTTATCCATTCATCCAATGATGGACACCTGGGTTGTTCCCAGCTTTTGACTATCGTGAATAGTGCTGCTATAAACATTGGCACGGTTTTAAAATTCTTTTTCCTGTCTAACATAGTATCCCTCCAGAGAGTAGACATTCAGGAAAAAAATTGATGATTATAATCTTAGCCAGCCCCTCAATCTTATTGGGGAGAGAAGATTTAAATGCACAAAACAAAAGACCATCCACTCTGGAATTTAGCTATTATAATGATGCGCTCCAAATGCAATCACCATTTAATCAAAATACCAAACTACCAGAAAATGATGGATTTTCTTTCCACATGTGCAGTCATATCCCGCCCCCCCCCCCCCATGTCTCTGTGTGCTTTCTAGAGAGTAGAAATCTGCCCCAGCACTTCATTTCTCCCTGGGGATCCGGGGAACATGGCTGCATTCTGAAACCACAAGGTTTTCAAGCTCCAATGTCAAGGACTTCCTTTGGCAACCTCATGCAGCTTTCTGCTCTATTAGAGAGAGAGAACAATTCAGCAAAAACAGGAGGAGCAGCTTTGCACTTTCCATTTCCTTGCACCCTTTCTCTGAAGATGTGTGTCTTTGAATAAACCCTTTATTCCTGTGCAACCCTCTCAAGGTGAATTCAAGGACAGAGGCCTTTCAGTAAGAACATGTAGTTCAGAGGAGGGATATTTTTCACCTCCTCCCATCGGTCTATATTCAGAATCAGATCAATGCCTTTGGCAGTTTTTGTTACTTAGTGTTAGCTTTCCAAAATGTGTTCAGGTGCCTTTTCTTAGTTAACAAATGGAAAGTGTCTTCCTGTCAGTTGTTCACATGGTGTTCATGTTTATGGGGAGGTTGTTAAGCTAAAAAAATTACTGGGTGAAGACTGAGAATGACTTCGTGCATTTCTAGAGCACACGAACTTCCAAATCATGCCTTCCATCCAATGTTTCTTTGGATCTGTGACATGGTTATGCAGAGTTGTTAGGAGGAAAATCAGGGCAGGAACTGAGGCCCCAGAGAGGCATGGCGCTGAGGCTCCCACATTGTGGCATCTGTATGCCACTATGAACAGTACAGAAATATGTGTCTCCAGAAGTTTTTGTGTCCTGTGTGGAAATACAGAGTGGTCTGAGCTCTGCCCATCCTTCCTATGACTTCCTTAGCTCCTAACACTCTGCAGGCTTTTCTCATTCTGCTCCCTTCCCCTTGCTTCTCTGTTCCCTTCAGCTGGCTACTCCTACTCATTCTTAAAATATATATATATATTAAAATGCTTAAACAAATAGTTCTTTAAGGGTTGTTGAGAACAGTTACAGTTTTCTATGCTCTGTCCTTTAATTTCCCCTCCCTTTAGGCTGCTTTAAAAATTTACTTCCGTATCTCCATATGATAGAGTAATTTACTATTTCATGAGGTTTCACTCTTAGGCATTATCTATTGAGCTGCCCATAGGGAACACGAGGGCTTAGCTCTCTTTTATTCTCCCCCTCCCTCACTTTGAAAAGCACCCTTCATCCATCCTTCTAAAATAGGGAGGTTGTAATTTTGGTTAGATCAGTATTTAGTTTTATTTATTTTATTAATTATGGAAGTTTTTTCTTTAATGATTAAGGTATTACATATGTGTCCTTATCCTCCCCTTCCCCGCCTTGCCACCCCCCCCCCCACTCATGCTCTCACCCCCCTGGTGTCTGTGTCCATTGGTTATGCTTATACCCATGCATACAAGTCCTTTGGTTGATCTCTCCCCCTTAACCCCATCCTCCCCTACCTTCCCTCTGAGGTTTGACGGTCTGATTGATGCTTCCCTGTCTCTGGATCTGTTTTTGTTCATCAGATTATGTTGTTCATTATATTCCACAAATGAGTGAGATCATGTGATATTTATCTTTCTCTGACTTATTTCACTTAGCATAATGCTCTCCAGGTCCATCCATGCTGTTGCAAATGGTAGGAGTTCCTTCCTTTTTACAGCAGTGTAGTATTCCATTGTGTAGATGTGCCACAGTTTTTTAATCCACTCATCTGCTGATGGACACTTAGGCTGTTTCCAAATCTGAGCTATTGTAAATTGTGCCTCTATGAACATAGGGGTGCATATATCCTTTCTGATTGGTGTTTCTGGTTTCTTGGTATATATTCCTAGAAGTGGGATCACTGGGTCAAATGGGAGTTCCATTTTTAGTTTTTTGAGGAAACTTCATACTGTTCTCCACAGTGGCTGCATCAGTCTGCATTCCCACCAGCAGTGCACGAGGGTTCCTTTTTTCCCCCCGCATCCTTGCCGGCACTTGTCATTTGTTGATGATAGCCATTCTGACAGGTGTGAGATGGTACCCCATTGTAGTTTTGATTTGCATCTCTTGGATGATTAGTGACCTTGAGCATGTTTTCATGTTTCTTGGCCTTCCTTATGTCCTCTTTCGAAAAGTGCCTATTTAGGTCCATTGCCCATTTTTTGATTGGGTTGTTTATCTTCCTTTTGTTAAGTTGTATGAGTCAGTATTTAGTTTTTATATGTTAAGAACATATAAATGACATTTATACTAAGTTATATAACTTTCTATGATTACTTTCCCTTTTCTGCAGCTTTTGTTTTTCCTGGAGTTTTAAAAATGTTTTCCATTTGTGACTTTAATTTGTTTAATTTTTCTTTCATCATCCTGTGTCTTCCTCCCCTCCTTGATCGCCAGTGAGAAAGAAAAAAGCAGCTCCGGACAGCTGACACCTGCCTGGGCACTCAGGGTCAGGTCACAGTGTTCCACTGAACACAAACCATTTCACAGAACACACCAGGCAAGGCAAAGATGAGGTCATGGCATAGCCACGTCTCAGCACAGACAAAAGAAATATCCAAATCACAAAAATAAACATGCATATCCCTTTCCTGACTAATGCCAGTAATGGCTCCATTTTTATTTAAAATTTTTTTTTTTTTGCCAACTACACCTTTAGCCCTGCTTGGTTCCTATTACATTCCAGATAAGAAATTAGAACATCAAATCATAGAATTACCGCCGCTTCCCGACAGCATCCAATCCAGAGCAAACTCCTGCTTCTTTGACCACTCCCCCAGCCACCCAACAGAAACCTAGGTGTGAGAAAAAGTTCTTCCAGCACCTCTAAGATGCCCCCCAGTTCTCCAGGTACGCTACCTGCCTTGCAGCAAGAGGGCAATGAATGCCGACTTGTTCTAGTACAGTGGGGCTCCGGGAGGTCATGGCTGGAGTGTATCCAACACTGGAGGTGCATCAATATTCATCTGAGAGCCTTAATGCCTTGGACGGCAACCCTCAACTCATTCACTGTAGGGGGTGTATTGGACCCTCAGTGTCTCTAGCTGTTTGAAGGACCTCACTGACCATGGCTAGGAGGAAGTTCATGCTGAACTGAGCTCTGATATTTTGTTGAGGCCCTTCCATTTTAGGAGCCCGCCCCTCCCTCCCTCCCTCCCTCCCTCCCTCCCTCCCTCCCTCCTTTCCTTATCATTCCCTAGCTGTAATATGTGTATATACATATATCAAAATGGGTTTTCCTGAATCTAAACTTTTATCCCCTTCTTTTGCAGAAGTATATTTGTTTTTTCCAGGGATAATTTCATAAGTGTCTGAGGTTTGCCCCTCTCACTTCTTTTTTCCATTCCTCTCTCTTGGGAAACTTTAAAAATAATTGATTAAAATAATCTTCCTGTGATTATGTGTGCACTTTAAGAATTTGTATTCCATATTAACTGTCAAAAACATCTAAAAGATAAAAAAAATTATTAAACTATTTGTGTTTCTTCTGTGGACACTGAAAACTGTATTTACAAAATAGTTTTTGCTACCATGGTTACAAGATAAGAAGAAAAGGCCTTATTCCAAGATAAAAGAAGAGCCTTGAGCATGATGTAGTGCTTAAAAGGTAGTTTCCCATATAAAAATATCAGCACGATAATTTGGTTTGTCCAAGATCAAGGTTAAATTTCTTACAACTTAGGTTCCTAAATTTCCTATATTATTTTTATGAGTTAAATAAATCATCATTTAAATTAAACACATCATCCTTGTTTTCATAACATTAAAAAATATATATATATATACACACACACACATACACATAACACTATTCAACTAAATGAAAAGGTAATAATGAATTTTTAAAATGTTTACTTACATTAGCAAAAATTGTAATTCCTCGATCCTTAATTAATTTGAAGGCCTTAACAAATGGTTTAATTAATATATAATCTTTGACACTTAGACAATTTATAAGAATGAAACAGATACAATATAAATGCTGGTAACTAAATAAAATTTTCATTTACCCTTATTTTTTAGACTGGCACCAGGTTAAAAAAGATGCAAATGTCTTTGAATGGTATCTACTAGTATGTTTACTTTGTCACCTCAAATTTGCTAAAGTGATATGAAATTATTGTTCATAAAATGAAGAAACTGTTAAGCAATTCTTTGTTTCCTGTCCTCTTATCTGAAGAAAAATTAGTTGCATTCATTAGATATGATAATACAGAAGGTTGGTTATACTAGATATAATAATAATAATGATAATAATAATTTTTTAATTCTCACCTGACACATGCTTATTGATTTTAGAGAGAGGGAAGGGAGAGGGAGAGGGAGAGGGAGAGAGAGACACTGATGTGAGAGAAAAACATCAATCAGTTGCCTTCCTGTATACACCCCGACTGGAATGAATCTTCAACCTTTCGGTGCACAAGACAATGCTCCAACCAACTGAGCTACCTGGCCAGGGTCTAGATATATTAAATAAATTAAATAAGAATAGATATGATATATCTGATCAAATCAAATAGATTTGATTTTTGGTTTATTTAATTTTTTTATAGTTAATTAAGATAATAAAGTCAATACAATACATAGAGTTTAATAAATGGATAAAGAATATTTCAAAGCAATCTATGTGTGCCTAACTACATACACATTATTATACATAAACTAGAGGCCTGGGGCACAAAAATTTGTGCACTTGGGGGGGGGGGGCGGGTGTTCCCTCAGCCCGGCCTGTGCCCTCTAGCAGTCTGAGACCCCTCAGGGGATATCCACCTGTTGGCTTAGGCCCACTCCCCGGGGGATCAGGCCTAAGCTGGCAGTCAGATATCCCTCTGGCAGCCTGGGAGCCCTCAGGGGATGTTCACTTGCCAGCTGGGAGCAGGCCTAAGCTGTAGTCGGACATCCTTAGCACTGCTGAGGAGGCGGGAGAGGCTCCCACCACCACTGCTGTGCTGGCAGCCATCAACCTGGCTTGTGGCTGAGCAGAGCTCCCCCTGTGGGAGCACACTGACCACCAGGGGGCATCTCCTGCATTGAGCGTCTGCCCCCTGGTGGTCAGTGTGTGTCATAGTGACCAGTTGTTCCCAGTCCTTCTGCTGTTAGGGTCAATTTGCATATTACCCTTTTACTATATAGGATATGTATACTAACATATCATATCGTGCAGATTGTTACATGAACAATGTACAAAGGAGTAATGTGGTCTTTTATCTGTGAAATGATTAAACGATTCGGTGCCCAAAGACACAGAAGCTCCTGATGTCACCAACATTGTCTGTTAAGTCTTTTTCAAATATTCTTAAATCATATTTGAAAAGTTTCTTTAAATTTGAAAAAAAAGCTTATAACCATTGTTGTTACTTTACGGTGCTCTTTCTGTATAGTTGCCTGTAACACATTTTGTCTTTAGATACTTATAACGTACGTTTGGCTTCCTCGAAGAACTACTCTTAACATTGCCTTTCCCACAAGAGGCTCCAAATGAAGAATGAAACTCTTATGGCATCCTTTATGTTTTTATGCCTCAACTGTTTTTAAGTGACACAAAGACTTGCTTCTTCACATCTGTCAAGGGAAGGATGATAGGTGTGTATAGAATTCTCCAATTTTAAATGAAAAATTGTCACAAGAGCTCTATTGTCCACCAACATGGGTAACTGGAGAGTGAGCTCATCTTCCTAGGTTAACTAATGCTTTATAATTTTGAGGTAACCTATATGGAAGCTTACTAATGTTGAATTGTGTATATGATTAATGAGTAGATTTTGAATGAGTGAATAAAAAACAACGTCTTTTGACTTAAAATAATTTTTATGCCTTTTTGCAGAGAAGGGTGCCAGGGTGCCTTCTGAGAACGAAGATAAGGCATGGATGAGAGGCCTGTTTATGGTGTTTGAGGTGACTGAGGCACAACCCCAGCTTAGAATAGTCAGAACTACTTTCTGCTCCTTCCCTGTCTGGACCAAAGGGGCTTAGACCCTGAACCTGAAACTTCAAAGAGTGGCGAGCTCTAAATGTCAACGCACCCTTCAATCACATTTGAGCCAATACATCTCCTCTTTCATAGCCTCTAGGCTGCCTTGAGGCTTTTTGAAGAATGTATCAGGGACAAGAGGATGGAGACTGTGAGAGGGGAAGCCTCTATCTTGCTAGTAATGCTTTATACTTTTGGATGAAATCTGCGGGATTTTATCTCAAAGGTTACTTAAGCATTTCTGAGATTGGCCACTGCCAATTCCTAATCCATTTCCTTTTTTTAAATCCTCACCTGAGGATATGTTTTTTATTGATTTTTAGAGAGAGAGGGAGAGAGAAACATAAATTGATTGCCTCCCGTATGCACCCATTGGGACTCAAACTACAACCTAGGCATGTGCCCTAACTTGGGGGAATTAAGCCCCCGACCTTTTGGTGTATGGGACAATGCCCCAACCAACTGAGCCACCTGGCCAGGACCCATTTCCTTTCCTATTCTCAGTTGCTGAGGGGCTTTGACTACCTACTGTACCCAGTTCGTTATATCCATTACCGTTAATTAAGCCCCCTGAACTCAGAGACATAGACATATACCAGAAGTCATCATGTGAGTTAGGCAGTTGATTTGTAAGTCAAACCAAGTCCTATCTAATTTTAATACTGCATTTATCCCCTTTCCATTCAATGCTGCCTTCATATCACAAACACTAGCATGTTAAAGGTAGCTTTGTGTTTGTGCAAGCCCGTGATTGCGTGTGTGTGTGTGTGTGTGTGTGTGTGTGTGTGTGTGTGTACTGAGAGGGTGGGGGAGAGATATGAAAAAAATCAGGTCATAGAACATGCATTCAAGTTCATTTGGGTGCATTTTCATCACTATCTCTTAAGTATTTTTGTCAATCATGGTGGTCATACAACTGTGCTCCATCAAAAAATCCCTACCCACACCAGAATTTGGGAGAAATGTTATGCAAATAAAAAAGAAAATTTGCCAGTGTCGATGGCTCAGGCATTTATAGCCATCTGCTACTTGTCAGCCCAGTATGTTCCGTCTGTTAGTGGTTTGCATCAACCAAGAGGAAACTCTAGTGTAATGCAGACATGGTCACAAGGACTAGATGTTGGGGACAGAGGGAGGGGTGGGAAAGCAGCCAGGTGTTTTCTCTGGTCTGCCACGAAGTGTTTGGCCTGCAGGTGGTGGCTGGAGTGCCCTGTCATGTCCTCTGCCATCGTACCTGGCTCATCCTCAGATGAGGTAGCACCTTCACAGTGACGAGTCTCAACAGGTAGAGCTAGTGACCAACATACCAGCGACATACATGAGCTTGATGACCACCATCTTCCCCCTTCCACAGGCTTAAGGCAATAAACTTCCCTTTTCTTTTTTGGAACCAATTCTTTGTCACCTAAGCCATGTTAATGGTTTCAACCTGCTACCCACTGTAACTGTTGCCTCTAAACATATCACTACAAACACATTTTTAATTAGGGGCACATTGCATCCATTAAATCCATCAGCTTGAACCCATCTTGGACTTCAAATGAGATGTTGAATGGCTGTTTTCCTTTATGATTTCCACCTTTTTTTCTATAATGCCAGTTCAAATTTAGCTTTTTTATGTTTTCACCTCAGCAAAATAAAGCAGAATCTATCTATCTTATTTTCAGAGCATGAAGGTGTCACATTCAAAATCTAGCCATGCTTACTGCAAGAAAATAAAGTAGTCATATGAAATATCTGTTGTAAACATTTAATGCTTTTTCTTACAGTGGGATTATTGAAGAGATGACTCTTCCAAGGAAACATTTATTTTTCTACTAGAGGCCCAGAGCACAAAATTTGTGCACCTGGGGCGGGGGGAGGGGGGGTCCCTCAACCCAGCCTGCACCCTCTCACAGTCCGGGACCCCTCAGAGGACATCCCTCTCACTGTCCGGGGCTCTCACAGACTGGGGCCTCTGGGTCCTTACTGCCCTCCTGCAACGGAGGTGGGAGAGGCTCCTGCCACCGCTGCTGCGCTCGCCAACTGTGAGCCTGGCTTCTGGCTGAGCGCACTGACCACCAGGGGGAAGCTCCTGCATTGAGCGTCTGCCACCTGGTGGCCACTGTGCAAATAGTGACCGGTTGTTCCACCATTTGGTTGATTTGCATATTAGGGTTTTATTATATAGGACGATTTCTCTAATATTCCTTCAACTGTTACAGAAAAGCCTGTGAGGAGGGAACGTTGCCATGAGGCTGATGGAGGAATTTCCAAAGAATTAGCTTATTGGCTAAATCTGTGTCTTCCATCCACCTTTCTTTGTAATTTTCTATTTTGTCCTTCAGAGAGTTCAAATGAAGGGTGACTTGATTTGCTTTCATTGCAATGGGTTAACCTTCAAGTTCTCCAGGATTTAAATTCTAGCCCATGAGCAAGATTATGCAAAGGATCTTTGTAGCCCAGATTCCTTTCCCTCAAACATACTATATTCTCCATTCCTGGGTCTAAGATGCAGCAATGATAAGTGGCAGTCTTTGTGCACCATGAGATGTCGCAGACCCAAGAGGAGAGGATCAAATCCTCCTTGGATAACCTTGGGTGGACCTATCACTGTACTTTGTTGATTAAGTCAAAGCTTAGATGCAGCAGTACTGGCTACAGTACACCAAGCACGTTCTATGTGCCAGGTTCTGTGAGAAGGCCTTTAGATCATGATACCATTTTTAATCTTCACAGTAAGGCTTATGCCACCATTACTATTGTTATCCACATTTCACCCTGAAGGAAACTGAGGCTCAGATATGCAGGGAACCTGCTGAGGCTCCTTTAGCGGACGGGACAGCTGAAATCCCGGCGTCCGACCCTAGAGCATGCATTCTTAACCTTCACTCTACAGTGTCTTCTTTTCCAGCCTAAGCTTAATTAAAAGATTTGCTCTTACAGCTGTTTTATCTGGATGTTGAGAGTGAATTTTTAGATCATAATGCTGTAATTATTAATTGTACTTGTCAAAAAGACTCATTTGGGTGGCAAGCAAAGATTATTAGGACATTTGACGGTGTGTTATTTTGGAAAGGACATTGACCTAACCTGCTATGTGACCGTGGGTCAGCTACTTAAGCTTTTGTGGGCCTCGTTTTCCTCAGCTGTGATACAACATGGTTTAATTATATCATTTCCTAGGCCTCCTATGAGTCTATGGAAGTAATAACAATAATGAAAAAATCCCAGTAGATTTCTAACAGTGAAAGTTATTAATGTAATTTAAGAAGAATGAGAAGCTAACCTTAGACTATAACTCACTGGACAAATTACTTCTCCAAGAGAAGATTTCCTTCAGCTTTGAGAAGATTTTGGACATTAAGACTATGTTAAATTTCCTTTCGGACATGAAAAATTAAATACAATTGCTTCTCTTTAGTTTCAATATTATTTCGTGCCTATCACTTAAATATGTTTTCTCATCAGTGTTTTACTATTTCTTTAATCATTATAATAAAAGCCAAAGGCAACTAAGCAGAAATTTCAATTAACTATTTGCCATTCGTTCATTTATCAATTTTGCAGCATTGTCCTCTTAGGAGGGAGATATCAATCACAGGCGATGAGCTGCCATGGGGGACTCTCCTGAAAGAGGTGGCAGGCAGTTCAATCTACCACGTTTTTCTCTATCTCTATTTTAAGAAATGCATTATATTAATCATTCCCTTCAATAACAACCCTAAAAGAACTACGAAATTCTAAGCTGTCAATAAATATTTAATTCCTGTACATTTCCCAGTCTCTGCTGGTGGAGGCAGGAAAACAGAGTGAGCCAGGAGATGATGGTGTAGTCATTTCACATCCTCCTTTCTTGTTGATCACCCTCTGCAGTGAGTACAGGATCAGCCCCTAGGAGACACTGAGTCCCATCCCATGAATTCGTGACTCCAGAGAATCACGTGGACTACATCTTCTTCTATTTCTATTACTAGAAAAATTTAATTTGAGACACAGAGAGAGAAACATCGCTTTCTTGCTCCACTCACTTATGCATTTATTGGTTGTTTCTTGCATGTGCCCTACTGGGGATCAAACCAGCAACCTTGGCATATCAGGATGATGCTCTAATCAGCTAAGCCAGCCAGCCAGGGCCACTATTACTTTTTTAAAACTTGAAATGTGTATTGAAGTCATTGCAGAATCACATGCAGTTGTAAGAAATAATAGAGAGAGATCCCTTGTATTTTTTGCCCAGTTTTCCCCAAAGGCAACATTTGACCTCTGCCTACATGTTACCTTCTCACCGAGGGCCTTCCTGCGCATCTCAACACCCTCTGCCCTTATGGTCCTTTATTTTCCTCCATAGCCTTTATCACTAGCTCACTTTATAGTCTATAATTATTTCTCCATGCCCACTAGAATATATGCTTCATAAGGGCAAGGACTTGTATATACCAGGCTATATCTCTATCACCTGGTATATATAAGCACTCAACATACTGTACTTTTAAATGAATTAATGATTTCCCCAAATCCCTTTACTCATACCTTTTAACCCACTAAGGACTAAGCAGGTTACAGTTTTCCTGTGATACAGAGGCAGTATCCAGCCTTCTAGCTAAATGGGGAAGACATGATGCTATTTCTAGTTGTAGGAGAATTTGATAACAGGGAATGTGGTAGATTGCATTAATGCCCCCCATTTCCTCCCCGCCCCCCATCTGTGTCCTTTGCCACCTCACTTTGCTGTTATTTCCACTAAAGAAGTACAGTCTATTTCCCTTCTTACTCTTCTTTAGGCCATGTGACTTACTATGGATTTTGGCACATTAGTGGGCATGACGAGACCAAAGGCTTGAAAAGTGATTGTATGGGTGACCTTGCTCTCAGTGCCTCTGCATGAGATGGGGAGGGTGCAGGATGTGGCAGAGACCAGGGACCTGTCTTGAGTGAGAGATGAGGGGACAGAAGGAAGCAAAGGTGGCAGATGACCCTGGAGCACTGCCTGCATCAAAGAGAGATGATACCTTCTTCAACCACAGATTTTATCACCCACGGCCAGAGCACCCAGTGACCAGGCAGCCAGCAGATGGCAGGTCATGCAAACTCAAGGACCAGTATGAATCCAGGTCCCTCCCATGATGATGTCAAGAGAGCCCTTAAGCAGCAGCCTCTTGCTGCCCATCCCCTCTACATTCAACATCCTTTTAACCATCATATAGAAAGAGGCAGGGGCGGGGCGGCCACTGGAGAGACTGAACATTTCTCCCAGAGGGACAGAGCACAACCAAGAGCAACTGTTGGGATGATCAGGTCAGACTCACTGTCAACCAGGCTGGACGGTAGTCTATTGCCCTTGCTGCCAGGAGGAGTATCAGATCATCAGGGACAAATGGAGACACTGCACGCTCTCTGGTATCCTAGCTGTTTGTGCATTCCATCCTGCAGCTCTGTATAACCACAGAAACCTCCAGCGGTCTCCCTGCAGCCTCTCACTCACTCTTGTTATACGTTTTCCACTCTGCAGATGTGGTGTCTTTCTAATGCATCAACCTGATCAGGTTATTCTCCTGATTAAAAAAAAATGCTTCAATGACACCCTTTTGCCCCCGGGATAACATCAGAACCTTAGCATGACTTGTAAATAAATCCTGTAATATGGCAGACATGGTGAAAGCCCTGCCGTAGCTCCCCTTCCCCTCTGACTCCAGACCAAAGACCACTGCCTGGGAGCCCCTGTGCTCTGAGCTTTCTTCTGGCCTGGGGAGCAGGTTGGGTGGGCACCTGGGCAAGCCGGAACTGCTGGGGACTTACCACTCCCGGAAGCAGCTCTCAGTCATGCTGGGGAGGGGGCGTGGATGGGGAGGAGCCCTAGTTTCCTCCTGAGGCATGACCTGCACCGCCTCCGAAGCTCCCAGCAGCACTGAGTGCTGGTCGCTGCAACGGTGAGGGTTTGAAAATGCTCCATTCCTTTCCCTGTTTAATTTCTGCACTCCCCTACTCACATTTCCTGGGATCTCCTCCCATATGAACTCGCATTCAAATCCTCATCTCCGGGCCATGCCTCCTCTCCTCTCCTGGTCTCTACTCCACCAAGGGGCGTCTCCTTCCCTGGAACGTGGGCTGAAGATCTGACCTCAACGGAGAACCCCACACAGGACAGGTGGTCGTGCAGTTTATCAACCTACACCGGCTCACATGCTTAGAGTGAATGTGGGCATCGCTGGTCAATCACTCTTGTCCCAGCAGATGGAAACTGGGACTGTCCTGGAGCAAATCAGGATGTGTGGACCGGCTTCTAAGGCTGTTTTGATCCGAGCCCTGCTTACCGCTGCAGCATTTTTATCATGTGCCTCGGGTTCACCATTCCGAAGGGCACTGGCTGTGGGCCCTCCAATTTCCCTCATCGCACCGTGTGTTTCCAGAGGACGTCACAGTACCCCTCATCCCACGTGCTCCTTGGCATTGTGACCTTGCCACTAAGCCACCAAGTAGATAGAACCTGCGTCTCCTCCCCTGAGTGTGGGCAAATGGAGCAGCCGAAGCCCAGATCTGGGCCAACAGCATGTGGTCAGAGGGATGTTGTAACTTCTGAGGCTGGGTCATCGAGGTCACCAGCTGGCACCTTTGCTTTTGGAATGATTCTTTTTAGGGCCCAGCTGCCATGATGTAGAGTCCGTGAGGGGAAAGTGAGGCTCCTGGCCGACAGCCTCAGCTAAACTCCTGGGCAGCCACGTGGCTGGGGCCCCTCTAGACCATGTAGTCATCCTGAGGCCCCAGCTGAGACCACATACTGCAGAAGTGCTGTCCAGGCAGGCCCCAGAATTATGTGAAGTAATATAGCATTGTTTCAGCCACCGAGTGTCGGGTGGATTGCCGCATAGCAACAGAGAACTGAAAAATTCCTCCTCTTTCTGCCCTCCTCTCCACGCCATTGCTTTGCCAGAGAATTCTATCATTCGGGTCTCAGCTTCTACTTCCTCTGACATGCCTTCCCTCATTTCCTGGACTAGCTCAAGTGCCCTTCCTTCTTGCTTCCAAAAAACCCTGTACTGCCATCTCCCACGTAACCTGCCACATGTCAGGTATCACTGATGTTCCAATGACATATATAATGCCTGGCACATGACAAATGATGGTTATATTCTTGTTTAGTTATGACTGAATACAAATAATATTGTAGTTACACACATACTATATGGAGGACCCTGTGATACCTGTTAAATATATCATTTTGTTGAGTCCAGTTAGGAACCGTTACTATTTCTCTTTTATACATGAAGAAACAAAATACACAAGAGGTGAGGTGACTTGCCCAAATCATACAGTTTGTAAGTAACAGAGTAAGAATGCAAACCCACATGCATAATGGCAAATGCTATTGCTCTTAACTGCAATCCCATGTTCCAATCAGGACAGGTCAGGTTGTGCCACAGTAACAAATAGCCTCATTGTCTCCATAGCTTAAAAAAGCAAAGGTTTTTTCCTTCTTATGCTGGAGATTCATCATGAGTTGACAGGGTTCCCTGGTCATGGTGGTTACAGAGGGGCCCAAGTGATGGAACAGCTGCTGTCTTGAGATTTGCTAGTTACCACACCAAAGGGACAAAAGGATTCCAGAGCTTCTGGCATCAGCCACTAAATGTTCTAGCCCAGAAAGTGCACGTCTTTTCTACTCAAACTTCTTGGCTGAAAATATTTAGCAAGCAATAGAGTGCCTACCACCTATACCACCTCAACAATTAATAAAGTTACAAGTATGTCATTCCTTGCTGTGTGAGGAGCCTTGGCTAAAGTTCCAGAAAGTTCTGGAAAGCCCGAGAATAGCACTTCTTATTAACAATATATATTTTTTAGAGCAAAATACACATCATTTAGTGGTTACTAATATGTATATCTCCAATCAGAGTTGCTTTGAATAATGATAGTTTGGAAAATATTAGGATATGGAACCAATATCATTATAAACTACATTAAATCCAGATAGATAGGTGTTCACCTTTAATTTTACCACCCTAGACATTGCCACTGACAACTAGCAATGGTTGGTAAAGCAATAATGACTTCACATTAATATTCAATTTCTTTCTAAACACAGTTTCTCACATTGACACAGAGGAATTAATGCCTTTTTATTATGGAATAGATCTACTTCATTATGATTTTATATTATCATGAATCACCACAATGGCATAAATAGTTTGAAGAAATTAATAAAATGAGGGCTCAGATTTAACTTTCTAAAATGAAGATACCACCATCCTGAACAGAGGCTCTCTATTTAATAACACTGCATTACGGTGATGTGATGAGCACTGAGTTTTGCCTTGCTTCTAAATCCATATCTTTGTACATCCATAATGAGAGCAAGGAACTCTGAACAGAATTACCCTTTTAGTTCTCACATGGAACAGAACCTTCTCTACTTTAATATTGTACTTCTCACTAAAAAAAAGAAAAAAATTATTCAGATCATCAATGTTATTGTGTCAAAGGGTTAAGGCTTTATCTAATCTGGTCTCAATAAATCCAGAAAAATCCTCAAAGTACAGGACACATTTCCATTTAGTCTTTGTTAATGCTCTCTGTAATGGAGAGTTCACAAACTCAAAATAGTGGCCACTCATTTAAAACAAAACGATTAAATGCCACTCTCTATCTCTCAGAGTAAAATTTTATTAAAATTTACCATTAAATTTTTTTAAAATTGATTTTAGAGAGAGGAAGGGAGAGAAAGAGATAGGGATAGGGATAGGGATAGGGATAGGGAGGGAGAGAGAGAGAGAGAGAGAGCGAGCGAGCGCAGTTGCCTCCCACAGGCTGCCCTACCGGAATTGAACCCACAACCCGGGTATGTGCCCTTTCTGTGAATCAAACCAGCCATCTTTTGTTGTATAGGACAATGCTTCAACCAACTGAGCCACCTGGTCAGGGTGTGGCCACTCTTTTTTTTTTTTTTTTTTTAAATCCTCACCAGAGGATACTTCCCCACTGATTTTTAGAGAGACTGGAAGAGAGAGGGAAAGACTGAAATATCGACGTGAGAGAAACACATCAATTGGTTGCCTCCTGCATAAGCCCCACCATGGCTTAGGCCAGGGAGGAGCCTGCAACCAGGTACATGTTTTTGACCAGAATCGAACCCGGGACCCTTCGGTCTGTAGGCTGATGCTCTATCCACTGAGCCAAACCGACTAGGGCTGGCCACTCATTTTTTAATAGCTCTAATTATTAGGAAGTTCTTTCTTACAGGGAACTGAGATCTCCCCCTCTTTCACTGGTCTCCTTCTGTTCTGCTAAGTAAACCTTTTCAAGGCCTAACCCCTCCTTTCTGTAGCTATCATCGAAGATGGAAAATGGGTTCTCTCCTTGGAAATCCTACCTTTTTTTTGGATAAATATCCCCAGGTCTTTTATTTTTGCCTGTATGGGTTATTGCTTGTCTGGTTTTCTCTTCAGGAGATTAATATCCATCTTTAAATGAGGTCCCTTGGATGGGCCATGACATCCCAGCTGAGGTCTGAGAGTACTCCATGCTTTGGACACAATTCTCTCATTGCTGTAGCTCAGAATTGTATTTATTGACAAGTCGATCACCACATAATGCTGGCTCATATCAAACTCTCCATCAAACCAACCCCTCTGTCTTTTTTAGACTTTAGACTTCCATCTTCTACTTACGTGTTTTTTTTTAGGGAGAGGGAGGGCTAAGTACAGGAATTAAGTTTATCTTTACTATACTTCATCTCATTATTTCTATCCTACCTTTCTAGCCTGTCAAGATGCTTTTGAAGTGTTTTTCATCATCCAGCTTATGAAAACATCCCTCTCAGCTTTGTGGCATTTACAAACATAATCAACTTTCTATTTGTGTCTTTATCCAAGGCATTAATGGAAATGTTGAAAAAACAAACAAACCCAAACCATCAGAAAATAGAAGAGCCTGCTTCAGGCCTCCTATTATGTTTCTCTTCCTTGACTTAAAGATTTCTTGAGAGACTATTAAATCTGTTGCTGAAAATTATATACGTAAAGTCTATGATATCATTCAGCTAGTAAATGATGAAAAATGGACATAAGTAGGTCTGGTGAAATTTCTACTTTGTGAAGCTTTGCTTGTGGCCCATTATTCTGACCTTCTTCTTTAAGGACACAGATATGTAACTACCCATCCTAAAATCGTGATGTGGGTTGACAGGGATCACATTTTTATTTCTAGAATAAATTTCTTCCATTCCCTTTAGAAAGATGACACTTGTCCTCAATCAGGCACCCTTTCTTTCATCCTTTCCATGTGTCCTTTCTCAAGTGATGCTCATCAAAGAGCTCCTGTGAAGGCAGATTATTTATTTAGATCCACCTCCTTTTTCTTCTTTCATGAGATCAATTTCTGATTAAGCAACTGCTTGGGGGCATTGATCTCTAGGTGTCAGAACCTCACTGGAGTACACGAGATAGCTGTTTGAAGTTCAATCTGTCTTTATAGATGAACTAGAGGCCCGGTGCACAAAAATTTGTGCACTCGGGGGGAAGGGGGGTCCCTCAGCCCGGCCTGTGCCCTCTCGCAGTCTGGGACCCCTCGGGAGATAATGACCTGCTGGCTTAGGCCTGTTCCCGGGTGGCAGAGGGCAGGCCCAATCCCTAGGTGCAGCCCCTGGTTGGGCTCAGAGCAGGGCCAATTGGGGAGTTGGGGCGCCACCCCCTGTCATGCACAGAGCAGGGTGGATTGGGAGATTGCGATGCCACCCTCAGTCACACTCAGGGTAGGGCCGATTGGGGGGTTGGGGCACCGCTCCCTGTCACACTCAAGGCAGGGTCGATGGGGAGGTTGCAGCGCCACTCCCTGTCATGCACAGAGCAGGGCCGATCAGGGGGTTGGGGCGCTGTCCCCTGTCACGCACAGAGCAGGGCCCATCAGGGGGGTTGGGTCTCCATACCCTGTCACGCACAGAGCAGGGTCAATCAGGGGGTTGGGGAGCTCCCCCCTGTCACGCACAGAGTAGGGCTGATCACGGGGTTGAGGAGCTCCCCCCTGTCACTCACAGAGTAGGGCTGATAGGGGAGTTGGGGCACCGCCCCCTGTCACACTCAGGGCAGGGCTGATGCGGAGGTTATGGCTCTACCCCATCACACACAGAGCAGGGCCCGTGGCAGGGGGGTTTGGGGCGCCACCCTCTATCACCCATAGAGCAGGGCCGATCAGGGGGTTGGGGCACCACCACTCTCACACTCAGGGCAGGGCTGATGGGGAGGTTATGGCTCTACACCGTCACACACAGAGCAGGGCCCATGGGGGGTGGGGAGGTTGGGGCGCCACACCCTGTCACACACAGAGCAGGGCCGATCAGGGGGTTGGGGCACCGCAGCCTGTCACACACAGAGCCACAGGGTGATCAGGGGGTTGGGGAGCTCCCTCCTATCAGGCACAGAGCAGGGCTGATCAGAGGGTTGGGGCGCCTTCCCCTGTCAGGAACAGAGCAGGGCGGATAGGGAGGTTGTGGCCCCGCCCCCTGTCACACACAGAGCCACAGGGCGATCAGGGGGTTTGGGCGCTGCCCCCGTCACACTGATCCCGGTGCTGGGAGGCCTCTCAGCTCCGCTGATCCTGGTGCTGGGAGGCCTCGCGGCTCTGCCGATCCCGGTGCTGGGAGGCATATTACCCTTTTACTAAATAGGACAGAGGCCTGGTGCATGGGTGGGGGCTGGCTGGTTTGCCCTGAAGAGTGTCCTGGATCAGGGTGGGGGTCCCCACTGGGGTGCCTGGCCAGCCTGGGTGAGGGGATGATGGCTGTTTGCAGCTGGTCACACCCCCTTCAGGGTGGGGGTCCCCACTAGAGTGCCTGGCCAGCCTGGATGAGGGTATGATGGCTGTTTTCAGCTGGTCACACACCCTTCAGGGTGGGGGTCCCCACTGGGGTGCCTGGCCAGTCTGGGTGAGGGGCTGAGGGTTGTTTTCAGGCTGGCGGGTGACTGAAGCTCCCAACCACTCCTTTTTTTCTTTTTTTCTTTTTTTTTTTATTTTTTTTATTCTGGGCCAGCTTTAGCTCTGGCTCCAGCTCTTAGGCCTCCGCTGCTGAAAGCAGGTATCTGGTTTGTTTGTGTTCTATAATCAAAACTCTGTATCAACTCCAGCTCTGAGATCCTGGCTCGCTGAAAGCTGGTTTCTGGGGTTTTGTTTAGCTTCTATATTTGTTACAATGTTTCAAACTGCAAGCTCAGAGGCCAGCAAGGCAGGCGGGGAATGTTGGAGTCCTCCGTCACTGAAGCAAGCAAGCCTCATGTTCGCTTCCAGCTGCCTGGCTGCCGGCTGCCATCTTGGCTGGCAGTTAATTTGCATATCGCCCTGATTAGCCAATGGGAAGGGTAGCAGTCGTACGCTAATTACCATGTTTCTCTTTTATTAGATAGGATATTTACATAGCTGGTAAATGCATATTGGTTATTTCTCACTAAAATAGAGGTTGTTTTCAAAGGGAAATTTAAAAATACTTCTCGCCAATCCTGCTCCTACTAAATGATCCAATTTTAAGAAAGATTGGCTTGAGGAGGTGGCCATAGCCTCCCCAGGCACCCACATGAATTTTTCGGTCTTCACTGTGACTTTGATTATGGTAACAGAATTTATCTCCAGGGGTCAGATCGCTTCCTTGCTTCTCCATCATTCTGAACGATGCAGGTGTTACCAGGAAGCAGGGCCTAGCCCTTAGTGTCACACATCTCTCATTTAAAATCCCCGCTCCACCAGTGACTAGCTGCGGGACTCTAAGCCAGTGGTTCAGCTGGTGGGGACTTTGCCCTCATGGGGAACTTTTGGCAATGATTGGACATACTTTTGGCTGTCACAACTGGGGGGTGGCATTACTTGTACCCAGTTGCTAGAGGCCAGGAAAGCTGCTAAACATCCTACAATGGACAGGACAGTCCCCTCCTCCCAACAAAGACCTATCTGACCCTAAGTGTTAACAGTGCTGTTTTAAGAAAATAACTTAAGCTTTCCTAGCCTTGGTTCCACCTTCCATACAATGAGAGTAATGGTGGTCTAGGGTAGTGTTGTGAGCATGATAGAGAGCACTTCACTTAAAACACATACCACAACGACTGGCACAGAGCCAGCATAAAAAATGCTAACTATAGCCCCGCCGGCATGGCTCAGTGGTTGAGTGTTGACCTATGAACCAGGATGTCATGGTTCGATTCCTGGTCAGGGCACAGGTCAGGGCACATGCTCCGGTTGTGGGCTTGATCCCCAGTGGAGGGTGTGCAGGAGGCCGATCAATAGTTCTCTCTCATCATTGATGTTTCTATCTCTCTCTCCCTCTCCCTTCTCTGAAATCACTATATATATTTTAATGGGCAGACCTAAATAGACACTTATGCAGAGAGACATACAAATGGCCAAGAGAGATATGAAAAGATGCTCAATGTCACTAATCATCAGAGAGATGCAAATTAAAATGACAGCGAGACTGCAAATACATTAGTTTAAAAAGAAAAAACACACTTCCCCACTGAGAGATAACAACCTGCAAGTATGCATTTGTGCTCCAGCTTGTGAGAGAACCCAGGTTCTGAGAGGTTCAAGAACGTGACCGAGGGTTCAATGCTAACAAGAGGCAGAGCCTGGATTCAAACATCATTAGCTGCTGTGGACTGAATGTTTGTGTTCCCCCGAACCCATATGCTCACATCCTAACCCCCAGAGGATGACATTAGGATGTGGGGCCTTTGGGAGGCAATTAGATCATGAGGGTGAATGCCAGGGCTCTACCCCACTGAATGGCCACTTCCTGTTCCTAATTAACGACATCATTTGACTTTCAGCTGCAGCCCTTCTGGACCTTGACCCTTAATGACAAGTTCTTTTGATCTGCCCAAGACCACATAAGAAGGGAGGTGAGAGAGCTCGCTTTCCCTCTGTCCACCATGTGAGGGTACAATGAGAGAAGATGGCTGTCTGTCTGCAAATTAGGAAGTAGGTCCTCACCAGACACCTGATCTACTGGCACCTTGATCTTGGACTTCCCAGCCTTCAGACTGTGAGCAATTAATTTCTGTTGTTTAAGCCACCCAGCCTATGGTATTCTGTTATAGCAGCCTGACTAAGACACCAGCTGTGCCTGATTTCAGAGCTGACATCCTTTCAACTTCATGACTACCAAATACTGCTTTGAGAAAAACCAGATCGAAAGACATACGAGAAGTGCACATCTTCTGTATTAACTCTCTTGGTTGTATTAGCAGCAGCATCCATACCCTCACATGCTATAGTATACTCCTATGATGATATTCATTATGTTTATTTACCCTTTTAGTCTTTATTCAACAAATATTTATTTGCTCCTTGTTAGGAGACAGTGGGGCTATGAGACACTGTCTTGGTCTGCAAGGAGTTCATGGGCTGGTGTGGATGAGCCAATCACTGCGAGATGTCATCGTTTGGGGATCCCTGGCAGCATCCTGACTTGCTCTCATGTGTATGATGCCATCTCTATCTTGGGACTGTGGACTTCCTTACAGTTCTTTAAACTACTCATTGCCACACACAGTTAGTTTACGAACACAGTACAATTTCCCTTTGGTGGAGATAAATCGCTGGGTGTCACACTCATATATCTGAGGTTTGTGTTATGCTTTTAGGTTGGCACAGTTCCACAGCACAGTAGATTCTTAGTTACAGAGAACATTGCCTTTATGATGTTACTTGTTTAGGACCTTGAAGATCTTAGCCGTGTTGCATAGGTAATTTTGGCAAAGTATGACTTTCATCATATGACCTGAAATACTGATGAACCAGAGAGTTTTCTTTATAGTGAGGGAATCTAGCAATCCCCCAACAGTTCTGTCAAAACTTGACTTTGTGAGCTTCATGAAGCAATACAGTCCATTGTTTTAGGTATGTTCATGGTAGATATTACTGTAGGAGAGTCACAGTGTATATAATGTCTTTATGACTATCCTAGTTTCATAATGTAGAGTTTGATGGAATTAAACATCAATGGCCATGAGGGAACACATCATATTTTCAAATGTTCTTGACTGAGTTGTGGGAATGCATATGGTGGCATTTGGACACTCGCCAATATCTCAGGTTATATGCTTTGTGAATGCCAGGGCTCTACCCCACTGAATGGCCACTTCCTGTTCCAAATTAATGACATCATTTGACTTTCAGCTGCAGCCCTTCTGGACCTTGACCCTTAATGACAAGTTCTTTTGATCTGCCCAAGACCACATATTAGTTGAGTAACTTTGGCAAGGTGACCTCCCTTAGTTTTGGTTTCCTCATCTGTAAAATGAGGATAATAACCATAGGTCTTACTTCACTGGATTGTCGGGACATTAAATGTTCATATTTATACACGTAAAATGTTTAGTACGATGCCTAAAACAATGTAGGTTGTCAGTGAAGTTTAGCTATCATTCCTTTTCCTCTCCCACCCACTCACAGAGCCATTGTCACCACCACCTCCCCTTTTCCTCTGTGGTCTCACATACAACTCTGCTTGCCTGTTATTTTGCCTGGTATGTTCCTGGTTCTAGGTCTGGGGATACTTTTTGTTCTTGGCCCCTCTCTAGCATGAGATGTAGGGCTTATCCCTCGACTAGTCACCCTCCTCTGCACAAGTCTTCTTTTTTTTTCCCCCTTCTCATTTCTAAGTCAACCATCACAGAGATTATATTAGGAGCATAGACCAAGGTATCTGACTATCTGGGTTCAAGTTTTGGTTCCACTTATTAAGTAGGGCAAGTTATTTAATTTCTCTGTGCCTCAGTCTTGCCATCTGTAAAATGGAGATAATAATCTTGATTATCTTATGGAATTGCTACAGAGATTAAATGAGTTCATATATTAAAAGTGCTTAAAATGGAGTTGGGCCTGCAATAAGTCCTATATTATTGTTATTTTTATTATAGGTTGGGTCTCCTATTCTCTTATTATCTGTTCCTCACACCCATTTTTTTTTTAAATTAAATGCCTTTTATGATTAATACCATCCTCATCACCACTATCCACTGGACACAGAGCCACCCTCCTCTTTGGCCAGCACATTATCCACCATCTTACTACTTCCATCTTGGGTTCATAATATACATTCTCATAGTAAAAGATCCATTGGCTTAATCATTTAAAAATATCTAGTCAATCATATCAATATTTTAGTCTCAACAGCACTGACTGATAGTAAAGAAAAGGGCAAGGATGACTCATAAAGCCACGATCACACACAGGGGAGGCTGTTCTGTCACATTTTCCCAATTCCTACTGGCCTTCTAACTTGCAAATAGTACCAGGTGAGCTATTCTCAGGAGTGAGAGGAAGAAAGAATCACATTGATATGCTTAGAATAAAAAAATTTAAATATCGTTAGCAGGTGGAGGTCTTTAAGAAACCAATGAACATATTCTACATAAAGAAGCCAGGAGCAGACACTTGCTTTTAGTTGTGTTTTAGTGTGTGCCACACACCAAATAGCACTGATTCCAACTATCATTGACTTGGATGCCCCAATCACCAACCACAATCTGCTTAAAAGGGGAACTAGCAGTTTTAGAATATAGGATGTGAGCAATTTGCCCCAAATTCTTACCTATAACTTTTCCTAGGAAGAGCGACTTGGGAGAGTTGAACAGTGTGTCAGATGAGCTTGGCAGGTGGTAACTCACAGAAGGATAATGATCCAGCTGCAGGAAGGAAAAAGAGTCATTTTCAGAAGAATGCCACTATCTTGCACTGGACTCAAATCTTCTGGGGGATGACATCACTCTTTGAATCTTGGTTTCAAGATACCTTATTTCATTAGAAGTTTGTTCCTTCATAGCTCTTTGAAAGCAATGTGAACTTGGTAAGTGAAGACCCTTTATGAACTGTTCTCCAGTTTATGCACATTTTCTGTGGATAATTTACCTCCTGGGTTACGATCCTTGCTCATTTTATTGGGATAAAATCTGCTTGATCAAATCTCCAGTACTGATCTCTGAGATAGAAAATGCTACATCAATAGCAATACATTTTGTTTAGGATCCTCTTACTGTTCCACTTTCTTCACCTTTTTGTACTATCAGCTTATAGACCAATATTGATCTTCAGAACATATATATTCAAGTATGAATATATATTTTATGTATGACTATATATTCAAATGTTGAGGTTCAGGTTGGGTAAGCATACATAGTTGTCTTGCTTATCAAAATGAGGGTAACTTCTCCTTCCTACCACAGGGCAGGTGAGTTGGCCACAGAGGGAGGGAGGAGGAAGCCAATGGAAACAGCTTACAGTGATGGGGTGGGAGCAATGGACATTTCTCACTACCCTTCCCATGCGTAAAGTGCCAATGGGGCTGTCCCAGAATCACAGGACTTGTCCTTTGTGTCCCTGTGTGGCTTTTCCTGCCTTAAAAAACCGATACAGTCTAATTGTGTTTCCCCAACGATGAGCTCCTAGAGCAGTGATGGCGAACCTTTTGAGCTCGGCGTGTCAGCATTTTGAAAAACCCTAACCTAACTCTGGTGCCGTGTCACATATAGAAATTTTTTGATATTTGCAAGCATAGTAAAACAAAGACTTATATTTTTGATATTTATTTTATATATTTAAATGCCATTTAACAAAGAAAAATCAACCAAAAAAATGAGTTCGCGTGTCATAGGTTCGCCATCACTGCCCTAGAGCCTTCAGTGCTTCTTTGTATCCACCTGTGAAAAACTTCCTTTGTAACCTCTCCTTTTCTCTGAAGAGCGTTTAATACCTGAGGAGGAAAGCATGAGGGAGGGTGAGCATCAGAAGAAAAACCTGGGTCACTGTCCAGCACAGCATTCCGTGGGAACTGGGTACAAGAAGCAACTTGCTGAAGCTGACAGCGCAGACTCCAGGAACTAGATCCACTCCCAGGTCCTGGCTAGCAAGGACTAAGGTGGGCAAAGATGCAGGAAGCCAGCCTGCTCTGGGGACCAGAGGGTGGCTGGCAAGTGTGGGAGGAAGGGAGCTAATGTCTCTCCCTCTGTTTACTAGAAACCTAGAGGTCACTGAGAAAGTCAAGTGAAGAGTCAAAGACTCACACATCTCAGGAATTTGCAGAGTTCTGACCTGAAGAACTGTAAGTCTTTGAGCCTGGGTATTTGGTAATACTGTAACAAAAGTCCAAAAACTACCACTAAAGCGAACACTGGCATGTTCAACTATAATTTTTAAAAAATTTATCTTTATTGTTGAAAGTAATACAGATGTCCTTGACTATAATTTTGAAAAGTTAAAAAACTAATTTGAATTGCCTCATTAACAAAACATTTTATTCTGGTCAGAAAAATCTTAAATATTTGAAGTTGTTTCTCTGGAGCAAAGCGACTCCTCCCTACCCCCCCCCCCCCCCCCCCCCCGCCAAATATTAGGAACTGCTTTGGCTCCATCTAGTGGCACTCATAGGTAACTGCTGCTGTCCCTCCACCCATTTCTATTATCTGTTGTCAAAAAAGCTAACTGCAAACGGCCAATGTACTAGTAACTAATAGGCAATTCTATAATGCATCACAGTGATGATCTCCCCTTAAGTACTTCTTATAATTTAATCTATCCTGTTAAAACACTGAAAAATTACACAAACAACATATGCTCATTAAAGAAAAATAATATAGGTTTGCAGAAAAAAAACAGCTGGTGATAATGTCAATTTTTAAATGTACTTGTATATTCTTTCAAGTTTTTACAAAAATTGGATGGAACCCAACTACACATATTGCTTTGCATTTGCTTTTCATTATTTAATTATCTATAATAATGAAAGTGTAATATGCTAATCAGACCGGACAGCTGAACGACCTTCTGGACAACATTCCGGACATCCTTCCAGACGAAGTCACGGCAGCGGGGGCTGAGGCAGAGGCCTAGAGGCAGTTAGGGGTGATCAGGCAGGCAGGCAAGCAGTTAGGTGCAGGCAGGCAGAGTGGTTAGGGGCAATCAGGCAGGCAGGCGAGCAGTTAGGGGCGATCAGGCAGGCAGGCAGAGTGGTTAGTGGTAATCAGGCAGGCAGGCAGGCAGGCAGAGTGGTTTGGGGCGATCAGGCAGGCAGGCAGGTGAGTGATTAGGAGCCAGCGGTCCCAGATTATGAGAGGGATCCCGGATTGCGAGAGAGTGCAGGCCGGGGTGAGAGACCGCCCTCTCCCCCGTGCATGAATTTCGTGCACTAGGCCTCTAGTGTATTATAAAACTAATTCTGTGTCAATACATATACAACTAAAGCATCATTTGAAATTATTAATGACCAGTACTCCATGTTATGAATATATAGTCCACAATCTTTAAAAAATACCAAATTTCTATATTTAGACTTTTAGATTTCTTGTTTCTCTGGGCCTAGTACAGCATATTGTAAATCCTCAATAAAAATGTGCTGACATTCGTTAATGTAGCTCTTAAACAATGGGCACAGAAGTGATGTCAGTCCTCAGGTGTGGTCTGACCCACACTGTGGAAATATCTTCCTTTCCCTGAACTGTTTCTATGGATCCAAACCAGACAGACTTGGCTATTTGGAGGCCATTTTATATTGTTTGTGCTGAACTCACAGTAAAATGAAACTCCTAGCTTGTCTCCACAGGGTTACTTCCAGCTCCTCCCCTTCCTCGCTTTATGCAGTTGATGAACCAAGGACTAGAATTTACACATTGATATATATTAAATTTTTGTTTTGCAGCAACAGTTTTTTTTTTATTCTTGATTCTGTTATCTAACATATCAGTGACACTTTCCTGCTTTTCATTTACCTGTAAATACCCTGAACATACAAGTCTTGTGAAGTTATCAATTATAGTTGACATGCATCCTTATATTAGTTCAGGTGTGTACCCCAGTGACCAGACATTATATAATTTCATAAGTGAGCACCCCAATAAATCCTGCACCCATCCACCACCACACCTAGTTATTAGAATATTATTGACTATATAACCTATGCTGTATTTTATATCCCCATGACTATTCTGTAACAACCAATTTGTATTTTTAATCCCTTCACCTTTTTCACCAATGCCCCCCTCCAATCTGGCAACTAACAAAAAGTTCTTTGTATTTGAATATGTTTCTGTTCTACTTATTTATTTTATTTGTAGGTTCAATTATTGATAGATATGTATTTATTGCCATTTTATTGTTCATATTTTTAATCTTTTTCTTAAAGAAGACCCTTTAACTTTCACATTATACTGGTTTGGTAGTGATGAACTTCTTTAGTTTTTTTTTAGTGTCCATCAATTTTAAATGATACTTTGTAGGGAGAGTAATCTTGGTTGTAGGTCCTTGCTTTTCATCACTTTGAATATTTCTTGCCACACTCTCTGGTCTATAAAGTGTCTTTTGAGAAATCAGGTGATAGTCTTATGGGAGCTCCTTTGTAGGTAATTAACTGCTTTTCTTTTACTGCTTTTAAGTTTTTCTGTTTGTCTTTAACCTTATGCATTTCAATCATGATGTGGGTTGGTGTGGGCCTCTGTGGGTTCATTTTGTTTGGGACTCTGTTTCCTTCACAAAGTTAGGGAAATTTTCTGTCATTTTTTTCAATAGGTTTTCAATTTCTTGCTCTCTCTCTCTTCTCCTAGCAACCCCATGACGTGAATGATGGTGTACCTGAAGTTGTCCCAGAGGCTCCTTACAATATCTTCAATTTTTTTAGATAATTTTTTTTCTTTTTGCCATTCTAATTGGGTGTTTTTGCTTTCTTATATTTCAAATTGCTGATTTGATTCTTGGCTTTACCTACTTTGCTGTTGATTCCCTGTAAATTATTCTTTATTTCAGTTAGTGTATCCTGCATTTCTGACTGGTTCACTTTGATGATGTTGAGGTCCTCATTAAGTTCCTTGAGCATCCTTATAATCAGTATTTTGAATTCTGCATCTAATAGATTGTTTGTCTCCATTTTGTTCAGTTCTTTTTCTGGAGTGTTTTTTTTGTTTTTTTTTTTTAAATCTTAACCCAAAGATATTTTTCTATTGATCTCTAGAGAGAGTAGAAGGGAGGGGGAGAGTTAGAGAGAGAGAAACCGATGTGAGAGAGACACATGGATTGGCCGCCTCCCACATGTACCCTGACCAGGGCTGGGGCTTGAGCTTGCAACCCAGGTACATGTCCTTGACTGGAATTGAACCTGGGACCCTTCAAAACACAGTCTGATGCTCTATCCACTGAGCCAAACGGCTAGGGCTGGGCCATGTTTCTTTGTCTCCTCATTTTGGCTGCCTCCGTATTAGGTAGAGCTGCTACGTCTCCCAGGCAAGGTAGGTGGCCTAATGCAGTAGGTGTTCTATAGGGTCCAGTGGCACAGCCTCCCTGACCACCCCATCTGGGCACTCAGGGTGCACCCCCTGTGTGGCCTGTACACTCTCCTATTGTAATTGAGTCTTGATTGCTGTTGGCACCTCAATGGGAGGGATTTACTCAGGCTGACCAGCTGCAAGGACTGGCTGTAATCACTGACCACCGACCTCTGACCGCCTTGGAGGATCAGCTTTGCAGGAGCCCACTGCACAGAGCAGGGCTCTGGTACCCAATGAGTCTGCCCCTTCAGTGTGTTGCTTGTGGAGGTGGTTGGGTGGTGGTGCTTTTATGTGATCTGAAACTGTCTACTACGTGTGCTGGCTCTGGGGCCTCTGGGAGGTGCAGGCAAGGTCTGCCATTGCCTGTGTTCTGCCCGGGGCCACCTGGCATGAGCTACAAAGTGATCTACTTGTGTTGGCCTTGGAGGTGCCAGGAGAGGCGAATCTGTGAACTGAGGATGACTGTTGCTAGTGCCGGCCACTTAGCAAGACATATGGGGCTCACTGAGGCCAGATGCTGTTTGTTTGAGGTTTTTAGGAAAATCTGAAGCATAAACTAAGACAGGCCATTCCTATGGTCAAGCCACTGGAAACAGCATGGGTGGGCCAGAAAGTTGGGCGGACCAGGGCCTCAGGGAATCACCAGGGCGAGGCAAACAGTGTGAGCCAAGTTGATGGAGTCTCAGATATGGTGCCCATCTTCCAGATCTGTAGGTGAAGGGATCAGAAAAGGAACAATGGCCTCTGGCAGCACTTCTGTCTGGGAGAAAGGTGTCCCTGATGCCAAACAGTTCCTCCCTGTATGTTTCTGGTGCCTTTTAAGCTGCTGTCCCCATGCTAGAACCCAGAGGGAGTGAGTCTGAGTAAGTCCATGTGCGGGGCCCTTTAAGAGGAACTGCCTGGGACTCCAGAAGCTTCTGTCTTCCTCAGGCTCAATCCCTGCTGGTTTTTACTGCCAAAGGTTAGGGGGACTTTTCTTCTTGCACTGGAATCCTGGGATGGGGGGCCTGGTATTGGACTGGGACTCCTTGCTCCTCATGGGTGACCTACACCTTTTCCTTCACGAGGAGACAAGAATCTGTGCTTCTTTACTCCTTCTGTCTTAAGCTCCTCCCTGCTTTGTGCCCAGGGCTGGGGGGTGCAGGTGGGATTGTGGGGAGAGGCTGAGTTCAAGTGCAGAGCACAGTGGGAAAGGGAGCTCTGGGACATGGCATATGTGATTAAATTAAGGATCTGAGAGAAGGAGATTATCCTGGATTATCTGGGCTGAGCCAGGAATGCAGGTGACTTCTAGAAGCTGAAAAAAGGCAAAGAGCCTCCACAAGAAGCCAGCCCTGCCAATACTTTTATCAACACAGCAATCCTAATTTTGGGCATCTGGCCTTTAGAACTGTAAAACAAAGTGGTGGTGTTTTAAGCCCCTGAATTTGTTACAGCAGCAATGGAAACATAATACAAGAAATTCAAAAAACACACCACTATGCAATAAAAAAATGACCAGACATCCACTTCTCCCATGATCATTTCCCTAATAACAACTTTCATCTTGTTCCATTCTTCCTGCCTCCCACATGAAAATTATAAAATGCCCAGTTACTGGATTGCCCTGCTCCCCAAGACCATCCAATCCAGAAGACAGCCGCTCTCCCGCATCCTCCCAGCACAGGCTCTTTTCCATCCCTGTCCTTGGGATGTGAGTCTGTGTCAAAAATCAATTTATTGCTCCCAGGCCCTACTTGCACCCTTTCATATATGCTCCATGATAAGCACAGATTCCTCTCATCTCTTTTAAAGTGAACACAGTGTGACGCTTTCTCAGTAGAGGCAACTGGAGGGACACTGCAGGAGGAAGGGGCTTCTGGAAATTTCCAGTGCTGGCTTGGGGGAGGGGGGAATCAGGGGGTCTTCCTAGAGTGTGAGGACATCCTGCAGAGCCTGCCTTTGCCACAGGCACACAGCATGATCCCTCTGTGACCCTATAGCCAGGTGACAAGACTCTCAACTGGAAACTGGAGCCCCTGTGCAGCTGCGATGTGGCCCTTGTGCTCCGAAGTCCTCTTATCTCCCACAGTGCGCGCATGCACACACAGCTGCTGAGCTGCTGCTTCCCCACCTGCCCTCTGGAGGGTGGCCTTTTGCTGGCCCAACAACTCCAGACCGGCTCCAGCCTGGCCACTTCAGAATCTCTCTGCTCTTTGGGGGCTGAGCAAGCACAGCCCTTCTGTGGTCCTCACGTGGGTGCTCTCTCTGGGTACCCTACTGCGGTCGCCAACTGGTGGTCCACAGACCACTGGTGGTCCGTGAGGTCCGAAAGGTTGGCGACTGCTGCCCCAGGAGACTCCACAGGGGCTTCCTTAGGCCGTAGAATTTCCCGTTATCGCAGTTAATTCTTACATCTACCCGCCCATGTTTAACCTGTTGTGTGGTTTCTATCTCCTGATTGGACGCAGATAGGAAAAGAGGAAGCACGTGTCGAGCAACTACTATGTGCAAGGTTTGTGCCAGGCTCCTCACATCTTACTGAACAGACATCAAATAGCAGTTCTCTGCTTTCCTGTCACAAAACGTGCCCAAAGCCAGCAAGAGAGTAAGTGGCAGAGTTGGCTAACCTGTACATCTGGCCACATGGTGACAGTCTCTAACCTAGCCCAGCCCTTTCAACTCAGGAAGGGAGATGATCAGCTGCATTTGAAATACTGACATTTAAAAAGAGAAAATGCATCCAATCAGATCAGGCAAGACAAGCTCAACCCGAAAAGCCCGAGGACACGTCACATTGTGTCATCTCACTTGTATTGCCATGGTTGAGTGGGATAATTTCAAGGTAATTTCTTTGGGGTCCAGGTGAGCTATTTTGCTGTACAGCTAGCTGGTAGTCACCCCGCTGGCAGTCAGAGCCTGTGCAATGGGGGCTCATTAAAATTAAAGACTGTGACTCTGTGTGCTCCAGGACAACCTTCAGGGAACACTAATTTGTTCAACAGATGCTATGAAGGCGTTAAAAGCACACTGGTTCAGGCTGGGGCTCCTGTCTCACACAGAATTAGAGCTTTAGTGTCTGTTCAGGTATTATTGTGTGACTTCAGTTCACTTCCATTTTTAAGCCACAATTGGCCTTGGCAGAGTTTGAAAGGATTTCGTCAACCTGTTTATGTTTGGGGGTGAAATGGAGAAAGTGGGGAAGGAACAGAGAAGAAAGACCTAAGCAGCGTGGGTGACCTCTCACCCCCAGAGGGGCACATCTGAGAAGGGGCATGAAATATTGCCGTGAGGGGCTCTACACAAGGGCCTGAGATTTCTTGCCTCCTTTCTGAATCCTTAATTGTAGGGAATACTTGGAGTTAGCTCAGAGACAGTGAATTTGAAATATACCATCTTGATGAATATTCTACTCTAAGTTGAAGCTCAAAGGTTAGATATGAATAAAGCCAAAGCAAAGAGGTGTTAGGGATGAGAGACAGACTCGCTTGTCTCAACCATTACCCATCTCTGCTTATCCCTTCTAACCTGAAACTCTGTAGACTTTACAGGAGGCCGCAGCCTTCTCTCCCACTTTACTTTCCAGCCCACCTGGGGGTCTGCAGCTGGGGGTCCCTACAAGCCTCAGGCTATTCACATCTGAGAACTGGAAGGAGCAGGAGCCCACCCAGCACCAAAGGTCAGTCCTCTAAATGTTTTCCACTTCTTCCCAACTCCAACTCAACCTGTTCTCGTTAATGCAGAGGACACAGAATAAACTTAGAGGAGCGTGGGAGACAAAAAAATTCATTGTGGGTCTGCTACCCATTAAGGAGTTGCAGCCTGTCCCTTGGCTGAACAGTGACTGTGAGGACAAGGGCCACACCCACTCCCCTGTCCTTCTCCAAGAGCAGTGCAGGGCCTGTGGACTTGCTTGTGGAACTATGAGCAGTGGGCTGGGCAGGCCGAGAGGAAATACACCGGAGGTCGGAGCCCAAGTGCTGCACCTCACCTCTGGACTCTGGGCTGTTTCTTTTCTGTAGCTGTATCTAATAAACCTCCTGGTCCACTGAGGACCCACGTGAAATGGGCCAGTGCCATCTCCATCTTAGCTGTTTACTTAACAAGTATTAAATGAGTCCGCACTGGCTAAGCCACACTGGTGTGTGTGTGTGTGTGTGTGTGTGTTATGGAAACCCTAGCTTTGACTTCCCCATCCTTCTCCAAGAGCTAGTACAGAACTTCTAGACTAGAAAAGAGCTCCATGGATGATCCAATTAATGGAAGCCCATCTAATTTTATGACCATTTGGTTGGGTGAGTGAGCCTGACTTCATACTAAGGATTGCAGAAGCACTGACGGCTAACTTGAGACCCTGAATGTTAATGTTATGGGACGCGCCCATTACTGCTGGGTCTTTGAGTTTGGCATAACCCATTCCTGGGACCATATGGCATCACTGTGGGGGACAGCACGCCAGCCTCTTCCCAGCCTATGGTGCCCAGCCACAGGGCCCGCCATACAATTCCAAGAGCGACCAAGGATGCAGACAGCAGGTCACAGTCTGGGAGGTCACACCGCCTTGCACCTCCGTTTGTTGCTGGCATAAGCTGCTCATAAACCTTACGGCTGATAGTTATATTTAAGGAAAAGAAAGAGGCCAAGAAACACTGCCCTGTAACAGAACCGTGGAATAAATGAGGAATGGTCAAGCTTTCATGATTGGGTTAACAGTGGAGGAGGCTGAGTGTGTTACATGGCATACACCTCCACGACTGGGAAGTTCACCGAATCCTTCAGTTACCAGTAGATGGACCAGCCAGGGGACCCCTTGCCTCTCCAGGAGACATGAAATGGCCCAAGGTGATCAGAGGGCAAAGAGGAGAGGAAAGAGCTGTGGGTTCTCCCCTCCCCCTCTGCTCTGACCCAACTCCACCTCTCAGCCCTTGGGACCCAGTGTGTTCTCTGAAACATACTTCAGGGCTTCTTCTGCTTTCCCTTCACCAGATCCAACTGCAATGGATGAATTAATTCTTTTAAAAAATATTTTTGTTGATTTCAGAGAGGAAGGGAGAGGGAGAGAGAGATAGAAACATCAATGATGAGAGAGAATTATTGATTGGCTGCTTCTGGCACGACCCCTACCAGGGACTGAGTCTGAAACCTGGGCATGTGTCCTGACCGGAAATAGGATCATGACCTCCTGGTCCGTAGGTCAGCGCTCAACCACTAAGCCACACCAGCTGGGTGAATTAATTCTTATTCATGGAATCATATCTAACCCCCTCACTCAGTCACTAGCCCCAAGCCTTGGGGAAGCCCTCTGATGCAGTTATAAGGCCCAGGACGTACGACAAGAGCTGTCTCTGCCATATGTATTTATGTATCAGCCAATTTGGCTCCCAACATTCAGCCCTGAGCAAATGTTTAAATAAAGGTCAAGTTCGCTTGGGAAAAAATCAGGTTCAGTTGGAAAAGTTCAAGCAAGGGAAAGCCATAGAAACAGCTAGTTTATCACCTTTCCCCCACCAATGTAGGAGAGGAAGTAAGGTCTCAGAGAGAGTTAGTGTTCTGCCCAAGTTCACAGACTAGTAGAAGCATGAGCCTTGAACCAATATTAAACTCATAAGGAATGTTCTTTTCCAGAAATGCCTGAGAAAGAAAAGATTGAAGAGACAGCATTCTTTGCTGTATCTGTGCATTACTTCTCTTTCAGAGATGACAGGAGGTTTCATGACTTGATAAGTTTTAAAATGAGAGGCATTCCAAGTGCTTCCTCTTGTCTCTAAACCATCATTATTATGGTATTGCAATCAGCACAATTTATCTCCTCTTAAGGCAGTGGTTCTCAACCTTCCTAATGCCGCAACCCTTTAATACAGTTCCTCATGTTGTGGTGACCCCCAACCATAAAATTATTTTTGTTGCTACTTCATAACTGTAATTTTGCTACTGTTATGAATCGTAACGTAAATATCTGATATGCAGGATGTATTTTCATTGTTACAGACTGAAGATAATTAAAGCATAGTGATTAAACACAAAAACAATATGTAATTATATATGTGTTTTCTGATGGTCTTAGGCGACCCCTGTGAAATGGTCATTCGACCCCCAAAGGGGTCGTGACCCACAGGTTGAGAACCGCTGTCTTAAGGTCTAGTGCATTTGAAATTCTGCAGTATGGATGCCGTTAAAAGAATTCGTGAGCCCTTTAGGTGATTTATGTTTTAGTATATTAAAAATTTCTCAAAATAGTAAAAAGAAAAAAGTTAGCTTTCAAAAGTTGATCCACTTTCCCGGGTCTAATACTCCACCTACTGGAGAACCCCTGAATATGACTTAAAACAGAAAGTGTTTTCAAAAACTGTTTTTTGAAAAAACCTGATTTTGTATCAATAAATTGTATATTTTTTACAAATATCAATGAATGAGAGGAGAAATTCTCATTTCATAGCTGAAGTACCATTAATTTCAAAGACGTTTAGAGCAGAAACGGCCACAAAAATTATATAATTATTTTCAAAGGATCTGGTCAGAAAATATGTAGGACTTTCAGGTTTGTATTTTGACTCGTACAAGAGAATTCAGAAGCTGATTATAAAGCAACTAGAGGCCCGGTGCACAAAAATTTGTGCAATGGGCAGCAGGTCCCTCAGCTCGGCCTGCACCTTCTCGTAATCCGGGACCCCTCGGGGGATGTTCGACTGCTGGTTTAGGCACGATCCCGCAGGACCTAAATCGGAAGTCAGACATCCCTCTCACAATCCAGGACCACTGGCTCCTAACTGCTCGCTTGTCTGCCTGCCTGATTGCCCCTAACCACTCTGCCTGCCTGCCTGATTGCCCCTAACCCAGGGGTGGGCAAACTTTTTGACTCGAGGGCCACAGTGGGTTCTTAAACTGGACTGGAGGGCCAGAACAAAAGCATGGATGGAGTGTTTGTGTGAACCAATATAAATTCAAAGTAAACATCATTACATAAAAGGGTACGGTCTTTTTTTTCAATAGTTTTATTCATTTCAAACGGGCCGTAGTTTGCCCACGGCTGCCCTAACCCCTCTGCCTGCCTGTTTGATGTCACTAACTGCTTGACTTCCTGCCTGATTGCCCCTAACTGCTCACCTGCCTGCCTGATTTCCCCTAACCACTTGCCTGCCTGCCTGATCTCTCCTAACTGCTCACCTGTCTGCCTGATCATCCCTAACTGCCTCTACTTGCCTGCCTGATTGCCCCTAACCACTCTGTCTGCCTGCCTGATTGCCCCTAACTGCCTCTGCCTCGGCCCCCGCCACGGCTTCATCTGGAAGGACTTCTGGAATGATGTCTGGAAGGTCGTTTGGCTGTCCAGTCTAATTAGCATATCATGTTTTTATTATTATAGATACTAGTAATTTTACCTCTAATTTCCTTCTTAGAGATCTGGTATGAATGTAGCTCATGGTTTTTATACACTTTTATATTTCAAATCACTTTAATAACCATCAAATTTAATCATTATGCGTAATGGGTGGTTTACATAATATTAACATAATTAGCATCAATTAAATCACTTGATATGGCATATTTTTTTTTTAAGATTTCAAGGCAAACACATTTTTCTAAATTGTAAAATGACCTTCCAGGAATAAGGAAAAATAAATAAATGGATGGAAAAAAAGAGGAAGAAAACAGAATTCAAGTGAAAAGTAGAATTAGAATTGGTCAGTTTTGAAAACAGGTATTAATTAACAAATATAATGTTGCTAAAATGATATAATGTAATGGCACATTTTTTAGTGGAAATGGAAAGAATAAAGACATGAATAAGAAACAATACAGGTATGACAAATATGACTGAGTCTTTCTATTTCAGTTTTTATTTGCCTTTGTAATCTTGATTTGTCACACACATGTTTTCAGGGGTTGTTTAAATTTGGTTCCTGTGAATTCCTGGGTGAGCTGTATGGGAAGTTTTAATAAGGCTGTCAATAAAAGTGATGCATCAGGAAATATCTGTTTAGTGAATCTACAAATAGGGAAAAGTGTTGTAGTCTGGTGCATGTGATGCTATCGATGTCATGTTGTTTATCTGTTGAGGTTGAGACCGGTCAGTGGGTGGCCACTCTGATAGTCAAGTTTTTTCATTGTGGGCACCTCACAGGTCCAGATACAAGGACTTTATTTGAAGATGAGCCCCTCACAGAAATACAGTCAAATCTTTGGATGTGAGAATGTCGGCTGCATGGGCTGGAGGCACCTGCCAATGTGGACTCCTGGGAAGGGTACACCTGTCTAGTGGCATGCCCTTCCCATAGGCCACCCTGAGGATAGGAGAATGATGATGACAGCGTGGCCTAACTGCTGAGGAGGTGTCCCTGCGGGAAGAGGGAGACCTTGGCATGAGGTTCAAATGACCCCTCGAACCACATCTCATTCTAGGCAGTGATCTTTTAGTAAATGACATGACTCCTATGACCTCCTATTGCTCCACGAGGACTTTCATGCGATTTTGCTATCCAGGCACCTTGTGAACTGGGCCTGGAGCTAAGCTGAAGATTTATATATGCAGATGTTCCAGATGTGGTCAAGGTGCTTAGACTCTTGTTTTAGAAATAAGACTTATAAAGCAATTATGGAATATTATAAAACAACATATTAAAGTCAAATATAAGATATCACCTTAAATTCTAAAATGTATGCTATGGAGAATAACTGCCATCATGGTTTAAATACCTAGAATGGCAGAGTGGAAGCATTTTGAAGGATATGTACATACGCCAATTTGTCAGGGGTATTGAGGTGACCGGCCTCATTGGTCCTTAGGATGTGTTTTGGAGAGAAATGAGAGATGACAATGGAAGGTAGTAAAGGAAGCTAGATTGTGGAGGGCTCTGAATGCCAGGTGTAATGTTTGAATTTGATCCGGACATGACTGGGGTTATAGTTTTTTTATTTTATTTATTTTTTTATATATTTTTTTATTGATATTTTTACAGAGAGGAAAGGAGAGAGATAGAGAGTCAGAAACATCGATGAGAGAGAAACATCGATCAGCTGCCTCTTGCACATCTCCTACTGGGGATGTGCCCGCAACCCAGGTACATGCCCTTGCCCGGAGTCGAACCAGGGACCTTTCAGTCTGCAGGCCGATGCTCTAGTCACTGAGCCAAACCGGCTTCGGCTGGGGTTATAGTTTTTAAAAATTATTTTGGTGTAATATCTCCCCCAACTTGTTACGGTTGTTGTCTGTGATCTCAATTTCTTTATAAGGAGGGCAAATTAAAGGTGTTATGTCTGCTGAGCACTTGATTGCTCTGGTCCTAAAAGTCTGGACCCTGTTTTGGGGAGAGTCAATGTTTTGTTGCACATATTGTGGGGAGACCTGGAGATGGTTGAGAAGAAAGCAGAGAAAATGTAGCAAGCCTGACACTGCATGGAGTTAGGGCTGTAACAAACCTTTGTAAAGGAATGGATACAATAACTATTGAGCACATGAGTATCTAATATGTGATATTCACTGGTTCATTGTTCAAGAATTCATCATACTGTGTATTCCTCTCTAGGACCCTGAGATGTTCAATACAGGCTACTAGCCAGGGAATGTTTTGAGTGTTTGGATGTGCCTGTATACTGAAGAAGGTAGCGAGCTTCACTTTGGGTGGATATGTTGTGGATCAGAGAGTGCACCCATGAGAGAAAGAGCTTAGAAATAGAGAGGACCCCTGGAAATCTTGGGGCGGGTGTTTTGGGTTTCTATCAGGGCCAGTGCAAATAATGGATCAAGGTGATCTGATTGAAGACTGGAGATTGAGTTCGATCTCATGGCCAATGAATGAATCAATCATGCCTGCAGAATGAAGCCAGCCCTCCCATGACCATCCCCCCCCCAAAAGAAAACACCCCTCCCCCAAAAGAAAAAAACCTACAGCTCTGAACATGACAGCACAAGGTACTTTGTGTATGTCACAAATCAATGTGACAATAGGGAGGGTGACAAGACCTAATGAATAGGTAGCTTTGCTTTTGGCTGTTTCTCTGAGTCATTCTACCAAATTATCAAACCTGAAATGTCAGTGGGAACCCTTGAGTTTGTGCTGCCTGGTCAGAAGTGAGGGTGGTCTGGAATCCCCACACTTGCAGCTGATCTGAAGCTAGGGCAGTCTTGTGGATGACTATATTCTCAAGCTGTAAATTTTGGTCTAACTCTGGGCAGCTGGTTCGAGAAGTCTTTGCAGAGATTGAACTAATAATAGAATAAGGGCGCAAGAAATAAATATGAATAGTTGGGAACCTGTGGGTGAAACAAATAAGATGAGATTCAATAGAATTTCCACAGGGCTGGGTTTAGGTTCAAAACAAGCATGGTATGTCAGTCAGAGTCATGGCAGGAAAGTGAGGGTCCATCCAAATACTGATGAATAGATGAGCGTTAAATGGAAGGTTGGTCTGCCAGGAAGTGGACAGTGGTGTGGGAGCCAGCGAGGGATGCTGGTGCTCAGGGAGGGAGGGGCATCATTATTCCTGGACCCAAGAGGACAAGGAGAGGGAATTGGATGGTGAGCCCTGGAAGAGGGGGCCAGATGATGGAGTGGTGTCTGTAGGCTGAGGAACACAGCCATTGCCAGGCAGAAAGAAAGCAGAGTAGAGGTGGGTATGATGCAGACTCTGATTTCTCTCCCCTCTTACCTTCCATTTTCTTGGAAGGGTCTCATTGGCTGAACTCAACCAGAAGCGAGTGGCCATGTGGAGCCAAGAGGTCAGCCTCTTCTGAGGGCAGAGGAGTGAGGCTGATAGAGTGAGACTAACGCAGAGTGACTGGACTCACTGGATGGGTCAAAACTGGCCTGAGAGTATATCATGTGAAAGGAATCCGGAGGAATAGTCATTCATTCACTCAATAAACCTTTAGTAGAACATATCATGTGTCACACGTTTTGTACTTAGGATATCTTACTGAACAAAATAACAAAAATCATTCCCCTCACGTATTCCTTTTCAGTATGGAGAGACTAGGCAAAAACGATGTCATGTGCTAGAAAACGACAGAGTCTGTCTTTACCCTCGAATTAGAGTAGACCAAGAAGCGTTAGGTGTGAGGAGCAGGGTTGGGTTGCAATCTTAAGTATGGTGAATGACGATCAGAGCAAAGACATGAAGAATATAGCAAAGTCAGCCCTGCAGGTGTCCAGGAAAAGGACACTCCGGGCAGAGAGACCGGCCAGGGCAAGTTCCTCACAGTGGGAACTGCCTGGCAATGAAGCCAGTTGGGCCAATGTGCCATGAACAGGGAGAAGAAACCCAGGAGGCGAGGTCAGGAGTAGACACGGGCACATCCACGTAGGGCCTTGCAAGCCATTACAGAGACGTTGGCTCTTCCTCTGAAAGAGATGAGGACCATGAGCTCTCTGTGGACAGAGGAGCAACACGGTGTGAGTACAGTTGAAAGGATGGGTAGTTGGTGTGCAGGCTGCAGGTGCAGGGGTGAGGGAGGAAGTACAGAGCCCTCTGAGGGGACTGCGGCCAGGGGTCTGGTGGAGGCTTGGGCGGTGTGGCAGCTCTGGATATGATGAGGTGGTCAGAATGCGGATGTTTTCAGAGTAGAGCTAATATGATTTTCTGACCGACTGAATGCGAAGTGTGAGAGGAAAAGAATGATGTCTAGTGACATTCCATTGGTTTTACATCCAAGTAGCTGGAAAGGCTACAGTGATGGCAGGGAGCAGGCCAGGAGGTCAGTTTGAAGGTACTGAGTTTGAACTGTTTATTAGACATCCAGTAGTTGGTTAGACGTCCAGTAGTCAGTTTGGTTTATGAATCTGAAGTTCTAGGTTGAGATAATACTAGTAATTTGGGAGTTTAGGGCATATTGGTAAAATTTAAAGTCACCCAAGGAGTACATAAAAACAGAAAAGAGATACGGACTAAAGACTGAGCCCATAAGTATACTAACTGAAGAATGGTTAGTAAAAGGAGACTGAACAGAAGGGTCAACAAGGCAGGAAATAAGAAGAGGGTGGTGTCCTCAAAGGCAAGGGATTACTTATACTGAATATCGCCTTTAAGTGGAATAATATGAGAACTGAATTGAAGTGAGGAGGTCATGGATGATCTTGATGAGAACAGCTTTAGGGGAGTGGGCAAAAACCTGACTGGGAATGGGTATAAGAGGAAATGTAAGGGAAAATCGTCATGATACATGCATCTGACAGTGGAATCGTGTCTGGAATGCGTAAAGAACTCTCATAACTCAGGAGTAAATGGCAACAGTCCAATAAAAAAAGGGCAAAAGACTTGATCAAACACATTTTACAAAATATTTATCAATTGGTCAATAAGCATATGAAAAGTTACTCAACACCACTAGTCACCAGGGAAATGAAAACGAAAACTAAACCAAGATTAGACACCACTCTGTGCCCACTGAGCGGATATAATGAGAAAGACTGACAGTATCAAATTCTTGTGAGTATGCAGAGCTCTGCTGAAGGGAACATAAAACAGAAAACAATTCCTTATGAAGTTAAACATAGACGTACCATGCAACCCATCAATCCCATTCCCAGGTATTTATTCAAGAAAAAAGAAAAAAAGCATGTCCACAATGTACATAAGCATGCAAATGTTCATAACAGGTGTGTTCACTATATCCCCAAACTAGGAATGACCCCTATGTCCATTAAAATGTGAAAGAATAAACCAATGGAAGTATATTCTTAAATGCAATACTATGCAGCAATTAAAATACTACAACATACACAACAACGAGAATGAATCTCAGAACTACCATGCAGCGTGGAAGGAGCCAGACATAAAAGACTGCATATACTCTATGATTTATACAAAGGCATGGAACAGGTCAAACTAACCTGTGTTTGTATAAAAATGAAGAAATGGGGAAAGTGGGGCCAGGAGGAAATTTTATTTTAAGTGGGAGAAACAATCATGGGTTTGTTTGCTGTTGGGAATGAGCCAGAAGAGAGGGAAGGCAGAGAACTGTCATGTCCTTGAGTAGGCAAGATGGGTTGAGAGGAAAAATGGAGAAACTGGCTTTAAATGGGACTCTCAAGCAAACTTAATTCTCCTTTGTGTTCTTTTCTGAATTAGAAAAGCACATTAAATGGCATTTTGAAAAGAAGAATAGCATGTGTTCTATATCTGGCGATGTCAGTCAGGGGCTGATGGCAATTCTAAGTTATGTCAGGGGTTGGAATTAATGGCTCATATGGGCCATTCTGATTCTAAAGTTATTCTAAGCACATGCTACCACTAAAGTTTGTAATTTACATTATAGTTTATAAGGAAAAACTTGAAGAGGTTTGTGACAATCATCTTTGTTCTCATATCTAGGGAAGGAGGTAGAAAGGATATTATTATAGTCAGGTATGGGAAGATTGAGGCACCAAGAAGTGTGTGCCTAATCCAAGCCCATGCTTGGAGTCAGCAATAGATATTCAGTTTAATACACATTTGTGTTATACAATATTATGTGCAAAGTACCCTGCTATGTGTCATTAGAAATAAAATTTCCTGACTTCCTGCAATTCTAGGACTCCCTGTCACTAGAGTCTAATCCTGTTTCTTATTTTTCATTTTTCTATCATTGTCATTCTCCTGACCCTGGGAGCTAATGGTTTTTAAGTAAATCGTATTCACTGATCAATGGTTCTTTGCCAGATGCTATTTAAAACACTGAGAGAAAATGTAAATGCTGTATGTCTAATCAGACTAAAGTTAAGGGCTTTATGGTTCTAAGCCTATTTAATGAAACAGCAGTTTTTCCTTTATTGGCTGTTCTAGGATATAGATTAGCTAAAATCGTGACTGTGGAATGGAGACTCATATGAGAGGTGTTTAAATAAAGCAATCCCAGGTGCTTTTACTTTATTGATCTTTTTAATGCACTGGCTTCAGTATTTAAATGAGTTTGAATTTGTTTCTTTAATGGTCTTTTAATAAAGCTAAGTTGACCTGGTTCCTTTTGCAATCATGACACTGTAATGACAGGAAAAGACTAATAATAAAAATGAACTCATTTTATGTGGCTGAAAAGGTTATATTTCTATTGATTTTAACTGTAATATATTTAAAGTCCTTGTTATTAAAAAAAAAACACCTCAGCAAACACATTCTTTTTAGTGCGGACGCTCCATCAATATTACTTTGCCAGGAGGTTTTGGCAGCAATAACAATATTCAGGAGGGAGTGTAAACACTGGCATTATAAGAGGACTGAAAACCACATCCTTCAAATCCTGTTCCAGGTGGAAGAGTGGAAACGTGCATCCAGAAAACTAGTATATACAGAGCGACTTCAGAATGTGGGAACATGCCACGGGCCTGAAGCTCAGCTTGACAACAAGCTCTGCTAATGTATAGAAAGCAGGAAAACTCAGCTCCCTGAAAACACTCAAGTTTGTTAAAGCCATGTTTGGAGCCTGTTCCAAGAAGTAGAAGGGGGGGGGGATTTAGTAGAGGTGGGGAATGGGAAGTAGAAAAGACTTGGAGAAATGATGTGTGAGAGAGAAGAGCATTCACTCTTTTTCTTGTGACTCAGCCTTGTGTGTGTGTGTGTGTGTGTGTGTGTGTGTAAGAGAGAGAGAGTTATAACAAAATAGACTGAGATGATTCTCAGCCTGAAAGCCTGTTAGACGATAGAGTACGGCGGGAGAAAGAGAGAGAGAGAGAGAAGGAGAGAGAGAGATTGAGAGAGAGAGAGATAGATAGAGAGAGAGAGAGAGAGAAGGAGAGAGAGAGATTGAGAGAGAGAGAGAGATAGATAGAGAGAGAGAGAGAGAGAGAGAGAGAGCGAGAGAGAGAGAGAGCAAGATCATCTGCTTTGTTCTCCTAGGGTTTTAACCAATTAATTTCACAAGATTTCCAGGGCTTGCATTGGGGTCCGCTGCCTAGCCAAGGCTCTCCCCCCAACCCCGCCCCCAGGTTAGACTGACAGGCCTCTATGGCTCACCACCTCCCCCTGAGATATTTTGACTTTATTGCGCTGTGTTTACCTTTTCTTTTGTTCTATCCCAGGGGTGGGCAAACTTTTTGACTCAGGGCCACAATGGGTTCTTAAACTGGACCGGAGGGCCGGAACAAAAGCATGGATGGAGTGTTTGTGTGAACTAATATAAATTCAAAGTAAACATCATTACATGAAAAGGTAAGGTCTTTTTTTTTTTAGTTTTATTCATTTCAAATGGGCTGGATCCGGCCCGCAGGCGTAGTTTGCCCACAGCTGCTCTATCCCTTCCCCCAGTGATCTTCTGGGAATGGACTGGTGGTTTCCTGGGGGAGTGTGAAGCTGTAACAAATAGGCCTCTGCTTCCCAGCTGAGTATAATATGCTCAACAATTTCTCCCCCTTTGCTTCCTTTGCCACCAATAACTAGCTAACGACAATAACAGTATTTCCTCCTCTCAAACATGTGAGAGTAGGATTAATTCTTTTCGTTCAATAAGTGATGATGAAGGGAGGACTGCGAATCAAATATACCTTAGAAAGTGGAAAGGATCCGTGCACTCTAACAAGCATCAGGTAGATGGTGTGTGCTCAGAATCCATGACTTAGCAATTCCATTCATTCATTTACTCAGTCACTCAGCAAACCCTTCTGAGCCTCTCTCTATTGCCATGCTCAGGGTCAGAGCTGTGAGATGTTCAAGGCTAAGCAAAATTCCCAGGTTGTATCCTTTGAACACAACAGCAGGCTTCCATTTACTAGTATACAAGCAATGCCAAGTGCCATCGCCATCACAATAGTTATGACTAATGACCACTAGAGGGCATCTTAACACTAGCTCAGGACCCGCTCCAGGCTACCTGGTCCATCAAAACCCTCACTCAGTCCCAAGGCTGACACTTCCTTCTCTTGAGTACAGGGCAGTAGGCAACCCTTCAGAATCCTGGACCTCATGTTGAGATTCACTTATTTTTGCACGGTGAAGATTACATTTATGTGAGACCGGAGCTTGCTTTCAGTTACGTGTGCATGGGAAACAACCCTCTCTGCCTACTGCACTAAGAAATGACTTTGAGAATTACAAGCTCTGAGAGCGATTTTAGTGCTCTGCAGATGGATATAACAATAGAATGCCTCTCAGATTGAACTCTGGTTTTCATGCCAGACAAAATAGAAATCTAGGAATCTTATCTTCTTTCTTAGAGATGATTTATGTGTTTAATGTGCTTTGGAGAAAAAAAATGAACTCTGCGACGCTGGGTTTATAAGCTTTGGCTGTGTTCTAGAGAAGGAAAGAGAGAAGTGACACTGCAACCCTGAGCTGGATCAGAAATTGCATTGTGGCTGCTTTCCCACTGAGCTGTAAGAAATGTACAGTGGAGTAAACACATTTTTCTGCTGTGGAGGATGGAGGTCCCATCCAGCCCTGCATAATTCATCTGCAGATGAAACTGCGTTAGAAAAGAGATGAAAAACTTGGAAGTGTTGACATATTCATTATGTGTATTTTCCTAGTTCTGATCAGATGAGCAGGATGGGTTGAACTATTTTTTTCTTAGCTTCCTCTGTATAATTTTTATGAATTGCAGAAGAGCAAACTTTGAATCCCTACAGCAAAAGGTAAGTAAGAGAAGGTGGTCCTCCCGCCCCCATGGAAAAGCTTTAAGGAACAGCTCAGCTGCCTTTGTAAAGTCTCCTCTAATAGCGTCTCCCTCCAGCCCCCTGATGATTAATTTTGCCCCTTTCCTTGTTTCCTCAGCACAAGTTCACACTTCAGTTGGGCCTTGGTTCATGTCTGTGTGGTTGATGGTCACTTCTGCTGGACTGTGGCTCATGGAGGCAACAGCCATACTGCCTGCCTACTAGGTGCTAAAGAGCATACTAGGTGCCAAGGACTTGTTCTATGGGTTGACCTGCAGATCAATGGATCTGAAGGCCATGTCAATAATGACTTGGTTGATGATTTCTCCCTCTCCCTCTCTCTTTCTCTTTCTCCTTCTCTCTCTCTCTCTCTCTCTCTCTCTCTCTCTCTCTCTCTCTCTCTCTCTATTTTAAGAAAGAGAGGGGAATTGGGAAGGAGGAAAGGGAAGTAGCATTTATTGGCAGATGAACTATGCTAGATGTTTTCCTATGTATTTACACTTAACGCTCACAAACTCAATTAAAATAGGCAGCCTTATTCCTAGTTCACAAATAAGGAAACAGAGAGCTTGGTAACTTGCCAACAAACTTGAAAACACAGAGCTACAAAGTAGAAGAGCCTGCCAGTAAGGACTCCATTTTATTTATGATTTAGTGACAACCTATGAATGTAGCCATCCAATTCCATGAGGGTCTCTGCTTAGACTCATACTACCCTCAAAGGAAATCTCTCTTTATGAGCTATGGTTCGATTACCAGCTCAAACTGCTAATAATTCCTTCTGCTATACCCCCTTTCTATTATTTACATGTTGATAGGGAGGCCAACTTGATACATCTCTTCTAGAGGAAGATGAGGCGGAACAGGTTTCTACTATCTGGAGAAATGTATTTGGAGAGTGTATACATCTTTTCTCTCCTACCAGAATATAAACTCCTTAAGGGTAAAAGACACACTTTGTTTATCCCTCCTGCCCCACCAACCCATTGTTGACTACCTAAATTTCTTTCACCACGTAGGCAGAACCTATTGATTCTCGTCAAATTTATTTTGAATGAGGTTGAGTTTATCTCAGTGTCACTTCCTATCAGAAAGCAGTCTCATGGAATGGTGCTGACGACCACCTAACTTCCTCCAGGCTAGGCTTAAGGAATGGTTGCTGCTTGGAATTTTTCCAACATGTGGTGGGCTGGGTGGTAAGTCATGGGTAAGAGATTATGGTAATGAGATGTCATTGAGTTAAATTCTTAGCGATCCTCATATGGTTTTCAATGTAAGAAAAGTGCATTGTTGTGGAACAGTCCAAAATCATCTTGAGAACATTTTGCCTTCTCCAGTGGAACCTTTACCACATCTCCACTGCACACCCAGAATTTATTTGTTTACATACAGGGTGCCCAGACCTCTAAGTGAAGAGCTGGCCTCAGTTTATAGCTGTAGGTCGCTTTGAAAGCACTGGCAGGGGGAGGTATCTTAGGAACTAATAGCTGTGTATCCAGTTTCTTTTTTGGAGGCACTTCACCATATAGTTCTACTCTCTGTTCAGAATTAAACAAGGCAAACTTGCTATAATACCCTTCCAAGAGCCAAGGACCTATAGCCCAACCTAAAACCAAATTACAAAAAGCTAATGAGGTCATGAGGTTTTTGGGGTGTATCTCAATTGTGAATAGGCTTTTCTGGATACATGAAAATACTGAAAAGAGAACAAACTCTGGCTCGTACAGAGACCAAATTGATGGGGAAGTTTCCAATTTTATATCCTTCTGTCTTCTCTTCCCAGATATCTTCTATGGAATTAAACCCTTGTAATGATATAAGAAGCTAATAACATACTGACCTATGCCCTCCACAGAATTAAATGTATTGAGTCAGTCTTCCATCAAAGTGGAAGGGGAGGTAGTAATTACTTGCTCAGAATCCCAAGAGAGACTAAGTGGCTCAGAGTGTTTCTGGGAGGGAGAAGTGGAGACTTGAAAGGGCTCATCATTATTCTTGAATTCACCTCCCTCCTGTCAAGCACGCTTGTAATGCACACCAAGGCTGTGAGTTCATCATCCAGAGTAGATAAACACTAAATTAGCCACAGGCAAGAAGTTACAGTAAATGTAATTTCCAGAGAATGGCCTTAGGCTAGCTAGGTCAATTTTCTTTATTTGTTCTGACATCCCTAAAAAGATTTAATACTTCCAAACAGTGCTATTTTCTTTAATAAAGGCTTGAACAACCTCTGATATTAAAATTTTCAGGAGTGTTTACAGCTATATACTTTTTCTTTATTGTTCTTTATTGGCAGAAAGTCGAAAGGTAATAAAGGCACACGTTTTTGAATAATTCATCTGAGTTTCTGTGTCTAACTTCAGTCCAGGCTCCATGTTAGCAGAGAAGGAAGGATGCTAAAATGGAAAGAACAGGAGGTGCTGTTCATGTTTACTTAAAGATCTGATGTGGACTTTCTTTGTGTGGCAAAAAAACACTGGCCTTAAAGTTGGACTTCTTAGTTTTTTTACTTATAAAGTTATAATTTTATGACACCCAGCAAATGCCATTCAGTCATTTCTTTTAAAGAAATGTGTTTTCACCTCCATTACATTGTTATTTTTTTTTCCTAAGGAGACTACCACCTAATTTGGAATTTCAAAAGTGAATATAATTTTTCACAAATTGCAGTAGGTTATATATCTTATTTAGCACAAACACTATTCATGTTTTATTTTAAAGGCCTCATATTAGTTTTATAAAACTGAGATATTGCTGTATACACTTTTATATACCTTTTATTTGTTACCTATCAATACACTGCAGTGAAGGGATTTAGAAGAGGGCTCCCCAAGATGTGGCACTTTGCCATGTGGGTTATTTTGAGCTGAAGGCAATGGAGACTTGCAGGCTAAGGAGAAACTCCCTCCCCTAACTATCTAGAAGAATCTAAATTGGGGGCCTTGTCCATCATAAGAGTTATTACCACAGATAACCCCCCCCTTTTTTTTAACCTATCTGTATGGCAGGGCATATATCTAATTACTGAACATTTGCTCTTCTTATCGATCTGAGAACAACCCTCCTCCCATCCGAAGCCTTAGGCACCTAACGTTATTCCTTAGCTCACAATGCCATTTATACCTCATTTTAACTTTCTGTCTCTGAACCTCTCATAGATGGGGATCTCTGACTCTCTCATGTAAGCAGAGTTCCCATATGTATGTAATTAAATTTGGTTATTTTCTTTTGTTAATCTGTCTCAGGTAGGTTTAATGATTAGACCAGCTGGCAGAACCTGGAAGGTAGAGGAAAATTTCTTCTTCCCCACAGCAGAAATCATGCCAAGTCAAGTTTTCTAATTTGGTTTCCTAATTAGGCAGAGGTGCTGGCCTATTTGAGGAAGGGTCCTCTAATTTGAATCTGCAGTATCCTCTATTGCATCTGAGCAGCCTAACTAATCCATGTCCAATTGAAGACCAGTGTTTAGAGCAGCCGTGAGCAAACTACGGCCCGCGGGCCGGATCCGGCCCATTTGAAATGAATAAAACTAAAAAAAAAAAAAGACCGTACCCTTTTATGTAATGATGTTTACTTTGAATTTATATTAGTTCACACAAACACTCCATCCATGCTTTTGTTCCGGCCCTCCCGTCCAGTTTAAGAACCCATTGTGGCCCTCGAGTCAAAAAGTTTGCCCACCCCTGGTTTAGAGTCTGGGCTTGTGAATCAGGCAGACCTGGATTTGTGCCTCAGCTCTACTCCCTGCTGACCTCTCTGTGTCTCTGTTTCATCATCTGTAAAACGGGAATAATGGTACCTATCTCATAGGCATGTGAGTTACATGAAGTACAGCCTTTGAAGCACTAAGAAAAGGGACTGGTTCATAGAACAATCAGGAAACATTGGTTACCCTTACTACTATTACTACTACTGCTACTACTACTGCTACTATTACTACTGCTATTACTACTACTACTATTACTACTACTACTACTACTGTTATTAGTATTATTATTACTCCAATAGGGTTTCCTCTTACTGGGATGTGACGGAATTCCTGGCATCTTTATAAATACTCCTGAGGAAAAAATTACACAATCTTTATTAGCAGATCTACAATTTTTAAAAAGCTGTTCTATTAACCTCTTTTCCTAAAGAGGTTTTTATCCTGCCTGTGTCACCTCCCAGCTGCAGATGGCATTTTCTGAGCCATGGAGAAGGTTGTCTTATCACCTTCCAGACTGCTCTCTCCACCTTCTTGTCTCTAAACACAACATAGGTCTAAACAGTTATCAGGCAAGCATGCTACTCACTGTCTCCCACTGCTACCCTAATCGACTCCAAGCAAAACACGAACGCCCCCAAAGACTTAGTTTTATTTAAACTTCTTAAACATTTTCGAAAGTCTATAAAGCAAACTATCCAGGCTGAGCCTTGATCCCTTGACTGCTTGCAAAGGTGACAAAGAGTCAATGGCATAAGTGATGACTGGCCAGTGGAGAAGGCGCCTATCTCTTGTGGGCACTGGGACCTTCTTAGTCACCTAAATCCCCCTAATCTCTGTTTTACCAGCTCCTTCATGGGCCTAATAGCATTAGCTTTTCCCAACTCATAAGGTTGAGCAGATCAATTAAGGATCTTATGAAAGTGTTCTGAGACCTACACAACATGATCATTAAATCCCTTCCCATGCAGAAAGTCTCTCTTGGATAGAGGAGGTTACCTGAAATGCCTTCCAACTGACCAGTTCTCCACACACAAAAAGTGGTGTTGCTGGTCTCTGCCCATCAATGTTTCATGTCATTAACATACACTGCTTCCCTCAAAGTCCAAAATTGAATTACTGCTAATTCAATGAAATACAAAATGAAATATAAAATTTAATTTTACTGCTAATACAATTCCTCTGACAATTTTTCATTGTTGTTGCTACCTATATTATTTACTTATTTTTGATCTACAAAAAAAGCAGTACATAATCAAGGCATATGACTTGGTGAGTTTGGAGATAAGTATACACCCCTGAAACCATCATCACAATCTATGCTATAAACATATCCATTCCCCCCACAAGTTTCCTCCTGCCCTTTTCTTTATTAGTATTATTATTCCTGGATAAGAATACTTAAGATCTACTCTCTTCAACAATGTTTGAGTACACAATACAGTATTGTTAACCATAGGTACTGTGCTGTACAGATCTCTAGGACTTATTCATCTTGTACAACAAAAGTTTTGTACCCCTTGACTAATATGCCACATTTCCCTGGCAACCAGAATTCCATTCTCTGCTTCTGACTATTAGTCTGACTGTCATAGATTAATCATGAATGTGGGGTTTGTCCCTCTAACAATTTGTGACAAAACTCTGCATGTGCCCTAGACTATTGGTTTTATAGCATTCAGTATCCATACAGGACAACGAACCATCTGATGTTACCTATTTCAGAGTTACTATTTCTCCAGGTAATACTTGACACTGAGCCTTTTCTAGTGGTGGTCTTTTCAACTTATGGGATAAAAAGAGGATAAATCTACAAAGTACTCATACTCCTGCATCTTTGTTTAGCACTGTGTTCTCCTTTGGAGCACGCACACTCCCTGTTCCTCCCTGCTCTCCATCACAGGGGGGAGAGGGATGGAGTGTGTGTGACCCCCTTACCCCCATTTGTCAGTGTCCTACCTTTTCTTTGAGACCTTATAGTTATAGCAATGAGCTACCATATCTGTTACTCTATCATCTTCCAACATTAGTACAAACAACTCTTTATCAACTTATGATGACGGCATGCAATATTTTGTAAAACTATCACCTCACATAACCTGGAAGACAGACTAAGTGCCTGTGACCTATAGCTTCAAAACAGCAGGAATGCTCATGGGTGTTAGCTTCTTTTTGATGCTTATGTCAAGAGAGAAATGAGTTAAAAAAAGAACTGGCCAGTTTCCAAATATTGGTGAAAGGGCCTAGAGAAAAGACCAAAATTTTTGAGCCTTCACCAGAGAGTAAGAAATAAAACTGCCAACATTTTTGACTAACAAAGCCATGTTAAGATTTCTTAGCTCAGCAAACTGACTCAGCCCCATGGGTGAAGTTAAAATTAAGAGTCTTTCCTTTTCACCCAAGCCTTTTGTTTCAGATGGCCTCAAGGTAGCTGCCATGACCTTGAAAGAGAGGCATGGGCACTTGGAAGCAAATGATTATGTGGGTCGAAGATTTGCATCTAGGAAGAAATGAGGGTGTATCTACACAAAATTGACTCCAACAAATAGATCAGAAACCAACTCAGGTTTTGAAGGTATTATTCTGGAAAAGAGACTAGAAAGAGGTTTAACCTATAAAGGGCTTGAGAGTATAAAACAACCCTTAGTATAATTGAAAACTGCAGGAAACGGACCCTCAGGGCTACACAGTTTCAAGGAAGACATCATCTGAACACTCCATTCAGCAGTGGCCATGGCAGATCTTGGAAGAGGAAGAGCCTCCCAGAGTATGGCTCCACGGAGAGCCAGGCAAGTAGTGGACAAGAATTTGACTGAATCAAGGAAACAGACCACTGCCAAGGGATATGAGAGGATTGGTGGCCATGCTAGGTCCTCAGAATGCCTACCCAGCATGATTTCCTCCCTGCTAGAGACCACAAGACTTTTCTTTTCTAAAATGATATCTGATAAAAGACAGACTTTTATTGGGATGAGTCATTGAGATTTCAGGGTTAACTTGTCAGAGCAACTGTTTTTACCATAATTCTTGTATATTTCCTCTATCCCTAGCATTTAGCACACACTGTTGTTGCTGTGGGTAATAATTCTCTGAACATTTTTAGGATTCATACTCAATACATAGCTTGATTAGCCATTGATGCAACTATTTTTACACAATCTGGTTGAAATTCTGATTAATAGCAGGTAATAAATAATTATCTTTATTTTAAGAGAAGTCAGTGAATTTTTTTGAATATCCTATATAATAAAAGGGTAATATGCAAATTGACCACAACAGCAGAACGACCACTGGACCAGTTACTTTGAGGCACACTGACCATCTCTTGGTCCCATCCCTTGGCCATCAGGCACTGATCACCCAATGGCAAAGGGGTACTGAGGGTGGGTGGCAGTGGGGGCAGGCAGCTGGGGAAGATGGCCCTAATCACAGGCCAGGCCTAGGGACTGTACCCGTGCATGAATTTTGTGCACCGGGCCTCTAGTTTGTTTTGAAAATTCCTGGTGAAAATAACTGATCATAGTCTAGGTGGTAGAAGAATTTGGGAACCTAGTCATTGTTTGTTCCTGGGGACTTGAAAGAATTTCTAAAGAAAGTCCTTCTTTTGCTTGCAGGAAATCTGTGACCATCTTCTTGGTAAAAATAGAATGGCCGTCCAGTTTAACGAAAGCCAAAATAATATATCCTTACCATATGCACATTTGATTTTTAGAAAATATAGATTCTAAGTATTTGTGCCAGAGAACATATCCCTGAACTCTCTGTTGTCTAACTTCCATGAAAACCCCAAAAGATATGTTATAGTCATTCGAATAACATACAACTTATTCAATTTTTTTGAGTTAGTTTTATCCTTAGACCAGGCCAGAATATCAGAAAGCTGTACCATTTCAGCCCCTTTCCCCCATCCACTGCCTGTGAAATTGTTTGGGATGAAATCCATTTTTAAGTTACACTTGACTTTCCTAATGATTCTTGTGAAAAATGTTGTTGCAGAAATGTTGTTAAAGACATTGTCTGCTTTCTTACTTGGGCTCACTATGTGACAAGGAGGATGAAGGGTCTTAACTATCACTGCATTTTAAAAAAATCTGAAGAAATAGAGCAAAATGCCAAGATTTGTAATGTTTTGGGGGTGGCTACATAGGTGTGCATTTATTTTTCTCTATGCTTTTACAAATTTTTGAACTATTTTTATAGTAATAGTAACATTTCCACCACTACCATACCAGCATCACTCAATTTTTACTGGCCAGTGGTATGCACTTTGAAAGTTTTATGACCTTCCTTCCAGATATCTATTAGGTAGTAATGAGAGCCTGGGTAAACTTCTAAGTGCAATACACCTAGGTTCAACCATGCTTTTGCTACTTACTGCTTTCAATTGGCGAGTTTCACATCATGCTTTGTGAGGGCTAAATGGAAGAATGTGTATAATGTGCTTAGTGGAGTGCCTGGAACATGGTAAGCATCAATGTAAGTGAGCTCTTATCACAGTGTGAGATTGCCTAAGTGGACCATGCTATGGGCAGCTTTCTATGCCAGTGAATATTATCCATGCTGTTAAAAAATAAAAATAAGGATACAGTGAGAAAAGTTTCAGTTCCTGGAGGCACTGGTATGTTTTATCCTCATGGGTTGTGTACTTCCAGCCACGAAGAAGTTCAGGGCCAAATTTACCCACATGGGTGAGAACTATGACCTGGGTAAATACGATCTATTTTCCCCTTGTCTTGGAGCCCTACTCTTTGTGACTTACTTTAATTTTCAATTTCATTTTATGTTCCCCTATAAACCTTAGATCCTTTGCACAATGTGGTTGGGATAAAAGGGAACAAAGAAGAAAATGCCATGGATAACAGGAAGAAAGGAGAGTAGAAAGAAAGGATTTGTGATACAAGATGTTGAAATTAGTCATTGTGATGTTCAGCTCTTGGATGCATGCTAATCAGCATGATTTTTCATCATGTACAGTACTTTTTCAGGTGCTCTCTGCCTCCCGGGGTTTGTTTTACATTTTGACTGGCATTAAGCCTTTAGCTATTATCCCTGGTGCAACTGTGAGTTTTCACAAATGATGCCACTTGAGGGTTGTCACGGGTTCTGGTTCATGCTGGTGTCTGACAACTCCTGGAACCAGTTCTTCATTATCTATGTGGAGATGAGGCACGTTGTTTTTTGGAAGCAAATGTTTTACCCAAGGTCAATTTCCCTCAAGTGCTCAGCACCAGGGCGTGTGCTCAGGGAATGCAAATTAGCTTCATGTTAGCTTTGGTCAAACCCTGCTAGGCAAGTAAATCTGCTTTTAAAAACATCATAAACAGTATTACACAGATAAACAGTATTAAATTATAGGATATCTGAGTATATATAAATCTATAAAATTTCACCTTAATTCCAAAGACATTATTCTATAGTACTTTAAAACTCATCTTTGAATTAGCCTTTTGTTCTTTGATTAAACCTACATGTTACTTTGACATTATTTAAATATCTGTGTCATTTTATTTTAATGTAACTGGGGAATAGGTTGAGGATATATGGATGCTTCATATTTTTGTTTGATTATAAAAATGCAACATATGCTTCTAGTAGACAATGAGGGAATATAGAAAACTCTAGAGCAGTGGTTCTCAACCTTCCTAATGCCGCGACCCTTTAATACAGTTCCTCATGTTGTGGTGACCCTCAATTTCATTGTTACAAATTGAACATAATTAAAGCATAGTGATTAATCATAAAAACAATATGTAATTATATGTGTTTTCCGATGGTCTTAGGCAACCCCTGTGAAAGGGTCATTCGACCTCCAAAGGGGTCGCGACCCACAGGTTGAGAACCGCTGCTCTAGAGGCAATTAAACTATTTGCAACCCCTTTACACAGAAGTAGTTGTAATTAACATTTTATTGTATCTCTCTCCATACATCTTTGAGGTTGTAGAAGTTCTCAAGATGTTTCAGGAAAAATAAATCAAAGTTTTTAGAGTTCTAAAGGTCCTTTTAGGATGACTCCGTGCTCTGCAAGGCCTCCCTGCCTGAAATAAGGGAGGGCAGGAGTTGGCCTGACCTACTTTTCCACAGAGGAGCCATATCTTTTCTTCTTCCACCATCTCTACCTTTGTGGTAGGCAGTTGACAAACATGAGCAGAGCAAGGGTGAGGGGCTAGGTGCAGAAGGTCACCAGGATGGAAAGCCCCAGCTGCCTAACAAAGGATAACTGTAGCGTGGGACCTCTCTCCCTAGCATATTGCTGGTCCTTCGGTTTGGACCCCCTGACCTTTCCTCCCTAGAGATAACATCTAGGCCTCAGTTGTATTTCAGCTCCAGGCCCAGAAAAGCAACAAAATCAGACAAGTAACCACACAGGTGACCTCAGGATCAGCTGCATGGGATAATGACCCCATGCCCTGGCACTGACCAATCAATCAGTGGAGACCTAGACTCTGAAAAGACACACCTGGAAAACTCCTGAATATTTTATTGAGATCTTGGAACCTCCCCTAAAATTTCTACTCTTAAGACCCTTAGGATGAGGACCCAGCTCATCCTCCCTCCTGGGAGCAGGCCCGTGCCTTTCCCTTCTCCCTCCACCCAGGCACACTGCCATTACTTTCCTCAGGTCCAAGTTACAAGGGCCTTCCTTTGCCTCTATAACTTGTTTCCTAAGTCCATTCTTCTATGAATTACTCTTCCACCTCTGTGATTTTATAAATAAATGTTCTCTTATAGTTTGAGTCTTCGCTCTGTATTCTTTCCTAGCCAGATCTCAAGTACTAAGGTTGCTGAACCCAGGTCTGGTCTGACCCAACCAGTCTAACACCTGGTGCTGTTTTCACCACCCACAGCGCCTCCATGTGCGATTTGGGCTGGCACGGAGAGGCTGGGCTGAGAACAACAAAGCACCCTGACCACAAAGTCTTTCCCAGATGAATTCAAGCGTGTTGAGACATCTGGCTTTCTAAACAAGTTCGGAAATCTCAGTGCAATTGCACGGCATTGTTTACAGAAGGAGGATAGAGAGCAGGGCTTTCCAATACTCTGGGTGTGATTCCTATGGGAGACTTTGTTCTACACTCTCTTCCCTGACCTCAGAGCACTGAACAGCCCATGCTTTCCATAGCAACCTTGTTTCCTTTCTCTGGGGCTGTGGTTCTGTTCTCTTGGAGGATTCTCCCCAACTCCCCAGTCTAGTCATGAGATTTGATTAGGGGCTATCAGTCATTGTCCCTGCAAAAGGGTCAGCATGTGACCCAAGCCAGGACTGTCCCTGGGGTTTAAAAAAGAGAACCAAGAAACTAGAGCCTTTCTCTGTTAGCAAAACCAGGAAGATGTGAAGGATGGAGGCTGCAGTGAGAGGTATTCATGCAGTCCTCACAGAAGGATGGACAAGCAGAGATGATGAGGGTGGGAGTACGGAAGGGAGAGAGGAATAGGAGTGGAGAGAGAGAGAGGCTTCAATGGCATTCTAGTCTTTGTTTTGCTCCTTCTGCTCCCCTGGAATCTCTTCTAAAATTTTGGTTTTCTCTTTCTTAAATTCCAGGACTGACTCCAGGAATTCTTCCTACAAATGAATTTTGAATTGGTCTTTGGTTACTGGCAACCAAATAACCCTGAACAATGGGAACAGGCTCTTCCCAGGGTCTCCTCAGTTTCCTGGGTTCTCGGCTGTCTGTTTTATCCACTATCCAAATTTCCCTGGCTTTCCAGGCTCTAAAGTCCCAGATTCTGAAAACAGTCTGTCCCGTTCTAATTCACTGTGGCAGACTGCTGCTCTGATTAAGCTGATATTTGTTCTTAAAGAGTTGCTGGTTAGCCCAGCCAGTGTGGCTTAGTGGTTGAACACTGACCTATGAACCAGGAGGTCATAGTTTGATTCCCGGTCAGAGCACATGCCTGGGTTGTGGGCTCAATCCCCAGTGTGGGGCATGCAGGACTTAATGGAATGTACCAGAAGGAAGTCCTTCTTAATCTACCCTAACTCCAAACTCTCATTTTGGGAAATATATCCAGAAATGGAATTATTTAGCCTATCCCTCTACCCTTTGCTCTCACTCACCCCATCCTCATCTTTGCCTGTGGTTCTGCAACCCATAGGGCTCAGTCCTAACAAACAGGCATTTTCTTGGAGAGAGTGAGGGTTAGCCTTGCATGAGTCTACAGCTGTGGCAGGTCTCCTCTGTTGTACTGTCTTTAGAGCCAATTACTGAGCTCTTTTTATCTTTTAATATTATTTTGCAATGGTAAAATGGCAAGATAAATCACTTACTTCAAAAGAGATGACAGATGGCATGGTTTAAAACAAGAGAATGTCTCCAATGAAAAGCCAATAAACACAATGTTGATAAAGTGCTATGAACCAGGAGTTATGGATACAGATGAGCTTGGTTTACTTAGTAAATAATTTTCAGGACCTACTATGTGCCAGGCACTTAGCTAGGCACAGAGACTCTGTCTGTCACTGTGAAGTCACCTTATTTATACTACGTTTGACTGCACAATAAGCTGTAACTTCCTGTTGTCATTTTTTCCTAGGAAAGACCTATCCTTAAAATACCCTCTAGCATTGATGGCTATAGGCCAAGCATAAACTCCATATCAGGTTATGAATTTGACATCCACCTGTGCTCAGAAAGAGACAGGGCTGCGTCTTTTCCTATAAGCTGCACTTCCCTCGGCAAGTAGCCAAATCTGAACGAGGTCCGAGAGGCGGCTGAACCCCTGCCAAACGACACTCCACTCCACTGACAGAACAGCATCCCCGCAGTTCTTCCCGCCGACAGGTATCTATTCTGAACTCCTAGCGAAGGCAGTGACAGTTCCCATCTTTGATCTTTTGGCTTGGTTCCCAGGGAGACCTCCTCATGCTATGTTTTATTCATGGTGCCTCCCAGGCTGGTTTCTTTATTGTAAAAATTGGTGGTAGGAGTAGGGATAATACAATGAACCTGACATAAAATTCAAGCGTCATGATAAAACCATCCCTTTGTGTGCTAAGAGTCTACAAGTAGGGTCTGAGATTCTGTGGAAGGTTTGTGTTCTGAAGATTTTTAAGACAAAGCATCCACAGAGACAAAAAATACAGTTATGCATATCATGTCGGAAGAGTGAAGGAAATAGGTCAGATAAACCACAGTAGCCTTTGCTGGGAATGCGTTAAGCCTCAGACATCCGAGCGCATGGAGGAAAAAGATGGTGCCGTGGATAAAAACAGTAGCCAGTGGTTCTCAACCTTCCTAATGCCACGACCCTTTAATACAGTTCCTCATGTTGTGGTGACCCCCAACCATAACATTATTTTCGTTGCTACTTCGTAACTGTAATTTTGCTACTGTTATGAATCGTAATGTAAATATCTGATATGCAGGATGTATTTTCATCATTACAAATTGAACATAATTAAAGCATAGTGATTAATCACAAAAACAACATATAGTTATATATGTGTTTTCTGATGGTCTTAGGCGACCCCGGTGAAAGGGTCGTTCGACCCCCGAAAGGGGTTTCGACCCACAGGTTGAGAACTGCTTCAGTAGACTGATGGCTGTGTGGACCACAGGAGGAAAGCTACGAGAATATACAGAGTCAACATTTATTCTAGCTTCTCCCTATGACATTTCATTACCATCAGTTGTCTTTGCTAGAAGAACTATGTATCTTTCTACTTCACTAATTAGGAATCTGTAGGAGAAAGTATGAGCACGCATTTCTTCCATCTGCCCCACCTCCAAAACAAAACCAAATAAAACCAATGGCCAAGTATTATAGAGGTTACCATACTATATCATATACAATTGATATGCACACATATGCATACCTTGAGCAGTATGGTCTTCTCGTGACGGGTGATGTTAACACTGTGGGGTTGTCCATTGGCCACGTTCCTGTGGTCTACATCGATATTATATGGCTCTCTGGTGCCACCCAGGTTGTAGCGAATCTGTAAGTTTCCTATATAAGGGATAGGAAAAAAACTCAGTAATTTTTTTCCAGGTTTCATTTTAATAAAACTTCTCCCAATCCTTGACACTTAGGTTTGCATTGAACCCTGCTCCCTCCTTTGATGTCCATCAATTACATCTGCCATTCGGAATTCTGAGTCACTAGCTCCGAGGCACATGAGGGTTAACAGCACCTGGCACCCGCGGGTTTACAATCTACCAACAGTGAGCCATCAGTGACCATGATCTCAAAGTTGAAGCAGCAAAAGGTATAAAATGATCCAAGATGGGAGTGTGCCTGGGAAGGAATAATGAAAATATATACAATATAGGAATGTGGAGGCCCTACAAAATACTCTGAAGTAAAAAATAAATGCAGGGTACAGGGACAGTCTCACAGCATCAGCAAAGAATGCCATTTGGAGTATGAAAGAATCATGAGCATACAGTATTAAAAACAAACATAACTTATAAAAGATAAACATATGGGATTTGGGGTGGCTTTGCTGACACTCAGGGAGCAAAGCAATTACTTTTATTTGAGGTTAGAGATTGCTTCAATCCAAATGCAAAACAAAGGAAATGGTGGGCTTCCCGGGCCCTGGGTCCTGGTCGCCTCTGTGAAAGCTCACTTTGACTGGATGAATTATTCTTTTTTCTGTCCTTCTTTCTTCCCAATAATGACAAACAATATTCAAGAAGACTCATGTAATATTCTAGATCCTGTTTTTAATTAATCTTCATGGCAAACATAACTTTTATGTCTTATTTATGATTTTTAAAGACCAATATTTTTATCTCATTTTTCACTCAAATTGGAATCTTCATTTTAATAGCTAACATCTCTGAGGTTAAAAAATGGAGTCTGACCAACTGCAAATCACCTCATGGATTCCTTGTGGCCTCTTTCATGCACCTTCTACAGGAACAAAACTGATATTCTGATTTTTAAGTTGTGAAATAAAACATAATAATTAAAATTTAGTACACAGAAATAAAAAAATAAAGTCATTGGAAACCTCACCATCCCAGGAAAACAACTCTAACTCTCTGGCCATATCACTTTCCAGATATTTCTCATGCTCTTATATATACACAAATAAATGCAATAGTTTCTAAATGCTGCCTTTCCTCATCTAGGCATTCCAGCATTACAAGCGCTGCTTAAAATATTCTGCCAAGTTCCCAGAGTTGAAAGAAATGTTCATTAGGACAATCAAGAATGAATTGCATTTCCTATTTTTGCTTTCAAAGCCAATTCAACAAACCTTCACTAGTTCTGAGATTTACCTTAGTATTTATTCTAGATCCCTTTTTGCTCACAGCATTTCAATCAAACATTGTTGGTTTTCATCTATGAAATGTGTCTAAATTGCCCCATTCTTCTTCATCTCTGTACCCACAGGGGCTCCATGGTGCTTAGAATGCCCCATGTGAAACACATAAGAACTACTCCCCTGCTATCTCAGCTCCATCAGAGCCCCTCGCCCCTGGTGCCTTGTGTTGGCCACTCCATATCAGTGACTGACTTGACCTCACCTCACTCTCCGGTGAGTCCCCTGCTTCTCTGCTCTTCCCATTCTCTTATTGACACCTCAAACACAATGGATGCAAAATCAGACTCTTCATCTTACCAACCCCCCCGCCCCCCAAATATTCCACTGCAATTTTCCACACATTTTCCTTCAACCCTCCAGCTACTCCTGCCAAAAGATCCAACTCTCCTCTACCTTCTAGATTACTCGTATGGTCTGTCAGCAAATCTTGGCTCTTCAAAATATACCTCAAATCTTATTGCTTTTTATAATCACCACTAGAGGCCAGGTGCACAAAAATTTGTGCACTCTGGGGAGGAGGGGTCCCTCAGCCCGGCCTGTGCCCTCTCACAGTCTGGGACCCCTCGGGGGATGACCACCTGCTGGCTTAGGCCTGCTCCCCGGGGGATCGGGCCTAAGCTGGCAATCAGACATCCCTCTGGCAGCCCAGAAGCCCTCAGGGGATGTCCACTTGCCAGCGGGGAATAGACCTAAGCTGCAGTCAGACATCCTTAGCACTGCTGAGGAGGCAGGAGAGGCTCCCACCACCACTGCTGTACTGGCAGCCATCAGCCTGGCTTGTGGCTGAACAGAGCTCCTCCCATGTGAGAGTGCCCTGACCACCAGAGGGCAGCTCCTGCATTGAGTGTCTGCCTCCTGGTGGTCAGTGTGTGTCATAGTGACCAGTCATTCCCAGTCTTTCTGCTGTTAGGGTCAGTTTGCATATTACCCTTTTACTATATAGGATAGAGGCCTGGTACATGGGTGGAGGCTGGCTGGTTTGCCCTGAAGGGTGTCCCGGATCAGGTTGGGGGTCCTGCTGGGGTGCCTGGCCAGCCTGGGTGAGGGGCTGATGGCTGTTTGCAGCTGGTCACACCCCCTTCAGGGTTGGGGTCCCCACTGGGGTGCCTGGCCAGCCTGGGTGAGGGGCTGAGGGATGTTTTCAGGCTGGCCAGCGACTGAAGCTCCCAGCCTCTCCTTTTTTTCTTTTCTTTTTATTCTGGGATTTATTTACCTTCTATAATTGAAACTATGTTGCCGTCACTGGAGCTAAGAGCCCGCTCCTACTCGTTCCAGCTCCATGGCCATGGCCGGCTGAAAGCAGGTATCTGGGGTTTGTTTAGCTTCTATAATTGAAACTTAGTTGCTTTCAGGGCTCAGAGCTGGGCCGCGGCAGGCGGGGAACCTTGGCTTCCTCCATCACTGGAGCAAGCAAGCCTCCTGCTCGCTTCAGCTGCGTGGCTGCCGGCTGCCATCTTTGTTGGCGGTTAATTTGCATATTGCCCTGATTAGCCAATGGGAAGCGTAGTGAAGGTACGGTCAATTACCCTTTTTGTCTTTTATTAGATAGGATTCCTACCCCCAGACCAAGCCACCATCATATTTGGCCTGAATTACTGTACTAGCCTCCACGCTAACCTCTTGATTCTGCCCTACCCTCACCTTCCCCACCCTGGTCTCTGCCCCTCACAGACCCGTCTCCTCTCCACTTGATGCTTCAAGTGATCCCCTGCTCAGAACCTTCCAATGCTTTCCTCCTATCTCACCTGTAGTAAAAATGGAAGTTTTCATAATGGCTCTCCAGGCCCTATATGATCTTCCACTATCTCTTCTGACATAATCTCTTATTATTCCCCTCCTTGCTCACTGTAGCCTCCTTGCTGTTTCTCCAGAAGCCAGCATGTTCCTGCCTCTGGACCTTTGCACTTGCTGATTCTTTCATCGAGGATGCTCACTCCACAGTTATCTGTCTGGCTGACTTCTCACCCCCCTTAGGTCTTTGCTCAAATATCATCTTCTTAGTGATTATTTCTGTGGTTTTTTCATTAAAAGCAGAATTTACCCACTCCTTTCTGTTGGCCAGGCCCTCCCTTTTCTGCCTTATTTTTTTCCTATTATAGTTTTTATAATACAATGTACTACATATTGTCCTTAATTTACTGTCTGTGTTTTTCTGCTCAAATGTAAGTTTCATGAGAGCAAGGACTTTTGTATATATTATTTATGATATTATTCCAATGTAGAGTATAATGTCTGATACTTGGTAGGTGTGAATAAATATTTATTGAATGAATGAATGAATGATGATCTCCCTGCTTCTCTGTTTTTTTCTTTCCCACGTTTTCTTTGCAGAGAGGTCTTTTCAAAATGCATAATTGATTCTTTCAATGGCTTACTTAACATTCTTCAAAGTCTTCCACTTGCTCATAAGATGAAGACATACATTATTTAAAAATAAATATATATTTTATTGATTTTTTACAGAGAGGAAGGGAGAGGGATAGAGAGTTAGAAACACTGATGAGGGAGAAACATTGATCAGCTGCCTCCTGCACACCCCCTACTGGGGATGTGCCCGCAACCAAGGTACATGCCCTTGACCGGAATTGAACCTGGGACCCTTCAGTCTGCAGGCTGACGCTCTATCCCCTGAGCCAAACTGGTTAGGGCAAGACATACATTCTTAATGTACCTTATGATGCCCTGTCTGATCTGAGTTCTGCCTGTTACTTTATTTTCAAATCATACCATTTACCTTCTCACTTTTAACATTTGTTACCTTCAACTTCTCTTATGCCCTAGAAATTAAATTCTCCTTCCTACCTCAGGACCTTTGAATATGCTGCTTCCTTTTCCTGCTTCTCTTCCCCATTCTTCAGTGTTTTATCCTATTTTTCCTTTATCCTAACAGCATTAAAAATAATCTATATTTCAGAGTGAAGGAGACGAGCAGGCGGTTACTTGAGCAACATGCAGAAAGTTGATTGTCTTGACTCCCCTTTCCTTCCGGTGCTCTAACCTTGTATAATCTCAGCCAACTTTCTTAAACATGTAGCTGTATTCATTCATCACTTATTTATTCATTTCTTCAGAAAACATTTACTTAGTGATGTGCAAAGCACTGTTGAATCCAATTTTTCAGGGTCTGTTTTTCTCTAAGTGTCGAGTCACTTCTCATACAACCAGCCCCAGTTCCCCAGTGTGTGCCAGGCTGTGCCTGGGTCTGGGAAGACAGAGAGAAGTAAAAGACGGCTCTGCCTTTGAAGGCCAGAGCTCAGAGGGACCAGTAATTATGCAAAAAACTGGACATTCTCCTCTCTACTGTCTCTGCTGTTGGTCCCTTTAAGTTCCCCAGCTCATTCAAATCAGTATTCAGTTGTGGTTTTTTAAAATTATTTTTCTCTTTCTTGCTTTCTTGAACTTTGTAAATATGATTTAAGATGTCTATAACTGCTTCCCTCAATGGCAACAGAAATTATTTGCTTTGAGAAAAAAGATGAGTTGGATCTTTATATTATATATAATGAATATCTGTAAACTGTAATAGCAACATTCTTGAATAATAAAGTTCAAATGCTGTATTGATTGCTTTCAAATAATAGCATAAGAGAAGTACAATATGATAGGGAGAAATATTAATATTTGTTCATTAAAATAAAATATTCGTAAGTGTTCATCTCCTGAGGGCATGATAGCAGCATTAAGGAACTGCTCCTGCACTGGCTCCCACCACTCACGTGCTTTCCAGATTTACTCTCTCCTGGTCGCCACCACTGTCATCGTAAACACTCACATACTGGCACCTATTGTGGGCTGGGAAGACAGGGAGTCCTTATAACAAAGACAGATAACAGCACAGGGCACTAAGTGCCAAGCAGATGACATTGAAAAAAAGAGTAACAGGATTTTAAAGTAAGGAGTCGTCACTGAAAGGAGATGAGACTTGACCTGGGTCTACATTGAAATACCGGGAGGAACACTTTGTAAAGTATGTGATTGTCTAGCTACCAAGCTGTGTACCTGAAACAGATACAAACTGATATTGAATGTGAACTGTAATTGGAAAAAAAAAGAGAGAAAAAAAAGAAAAAAAGAAAGGCAGGTCTTAGACCAGAGAGGAAGACGGGGCTTTTCCAAAAAAGGGAATGTAATGGGCGGGAACACAGATGCCCACAGAGCCCTTGGGGTAGAACAAATTCCTTTGTCACTGAATGTGTGACAAGACAGGGGATGTGGATAGTAATAACCTCTGACATTTATATGTAATACGTGCTTTACACATTGATTTGCACAACACCCTATGCGGCAGACAGTATTTTACAGATAGGAAACTTACATCTCACGACCCACAAAGGCAGATTCTGAATTCACACCCTGGCATTCTGGTTCCACACTCGGAGCTCTTCCCCACGAGGCAGGTGGCAGGGCCCGGTTGGAAGGTTGCAGGGTTTTGGATTTCTCCTGTGGTCTTGGGGGGAGAAGGAGGCACCACTCCTTCTATGATAGGGATACTGTGCATAAAGGGAGACCCACTCTCGCTGTGGTGGGAGGTTAAGGTGAAAGGGACCGGAAGCAGAGCTGGATTGGGACAGAGCACCCTGGTGGACACATGGAGGGGCCCTGCTGTCCCATGAAGGGGTAACGGGGTCCCAGGAGCCCTATGGGAGGCGAGGGCTGTTAAAGATGCTGGGTGTGGCCTCCCAAACACAAGCTCCACAGGACTGTTTTGCCTGATGGCCCACAAGATGGGGAAGGGTGGAATGTGCATGGATGATACCAGGCTGGTAGTCTGGGTGTCTGAGTCAGAGCACTGTCAGAACTGGGGGAGGAGCTGCCTCTGGGGAACAGTGAAGAGAACACAGCTCGACTATGTCGAGTTAGAGGGGTGCCAAGACATTAAGACATTTTAGTTTTTTAAAAAATTATTTTGGCATAGTCCTTATTGATTTTTTCCCCTAAATGACTTCCTTAAAATTTTTTGCTTTATATCTCAGTTAATAAAAAAGTCAGTATTTGAAGTGTAAAAAAGCCACATTTTCAGTAGCAGTTTGAGGATGGCCTTGTGATAAGTTGACAGAAGCCAGCTGGCTATGTTTTGCAAACGCCCTGAGAGGGTCCTGGTGTCTCTGCAGTGTGGAGAGAGCAGCTCGGAGCTCTGGGCCTGGAACCAGCACCTGGGCCTAGAAACCTGGGTTTGCCATCACCCACTGGGTGTGCAAGTCACTGAACCTATGTATCCCAGGTCACCTGTAGAAAGGGGATAGAATAGTGTCTATGGCACAAAGATGTGTGTTTAAAGGAATGGGTACATGTGAAACACTTGGCATGCTTTGGGCATCATTCCATGGTAGCCACTGACACTGAATCAATTTACTATTAAATGAAAATCCTTGCCTGTGACGAATGCCCACAAACACCAGCATGTGTGCTCTCAGGGTGGGTGCTGGCTGTTGAGTTACTGAATACAGTTGGGGACCACATTTTTGCACGGCCATGTCTTGAGGAGCAGACAATACAGCATCTACTGGGTTGTGTTCGTTAAATTCTTGACAAGCTAAATGTGAGAACCATCGTCCCTGCCCACTGAGTTGGACAACATCAGTGGGTTAAAAATCTATTAGCCAGATCCAGGAGATGTAAACTTAACTCGTGAACTCTTGGAAAGCAGGGGCTATGTCCCTTTTCCTTCTGCTTCCTCTCTGATTTCATGTATTATTTTTGCTATTTAGAACAGGCATCCTTGCCCAGGGTGGGCACTGACGCGTGTAGAAAAGTATTACTCAGGAGCAGCACCAACATCCAAACGGACAGCTGGTTCACGTTGTTGCTTTTCTGGCTATACTAGTATTTTTCACAAAGTTAGACTGATACTGGACAGTCAAAACTGTATCTTGCCCCCCCTTTTTTTGGTTTAACATGATACTGCTAAAATATTTTTCTCCATGCCATTAATTACTCTTTATGAATAGTATTCTTAATGGATACATAACATTGCATAAAACTGTGATTCCCTCTTTCACAAACCAAAATTTTACTCAAGTTAAACTTCTCAGTCCTTTCTAATTCCTAGAGGTAACACCATGATGGACACCTTCATGCTAAATTTCTATCTAATTTTTGGCTAATTACTTTAGGGATAATTTCTAAAAGGGAAAATCCTAGCATTTATTTACCCATCTTTTAAACTTAGTGTATTGTCCAAAGAACAAGTTGAAGAATTTGCTATTTTTCAAAACTCGAGTTGAATTATGTTAATAATAATAATAATAATAATAATAATAATAATTCTTGGTTCCCTTGGAAAAAGACCTTGATCTTTCAGATGTTACAACCTGCAGTCACCATCAAAGAAGGCTGCAGAGCCTAACCACTGAAGAGCAAGACGATGAGAGAGGGACCGCCACAGTGCCAGCTACACAAGCTCTCTGGGAAATGAGTTAGAGAGATTCGCTCTTTGATACACCTAAAATATATTCATTAGAAAAAAAAGTGATCTTAAATCTGTAGGTGTCTTAGATCTCAAGTTTATATGCATTAGGAAGGTTTACACCTCTCTCTAAGTCAGGCCATAAGGCCATGCCCAAAATTGCCACCAGGATGCCTGTCTTAGCCACTTGTCTGACTCTCTTTGGCTTAGTGCATATCTAGAGATCAAGATGGTCCCAATATTATAAGTGTAAATATACCCCTGTTTTAAGCGACCTTTATGTTAGGGATATATTTCATGAATGTGAAATCCTGAGACTGGTTAGGAATGCAAATTTCTCTGATTCTCTATTCTACTGAACATCTATATGTTCTGTAGGAAACTATTGATCATTATCATAATCAGGATGACTCATTGATTTACATAAAATTAATTTCACTGCTTCAAAGCTCATCTCTACTTAGGTCAACGGCTAGCTGTCTTTGTCCTTACCGGTGGGTTTGACGAGGACCGCCAAGAAGTCGGTGGTGAGAGAACTGACGTAGAGGAGAATGCAGGGTGCCTTGGAGGTACTGAAGCTGAATCGAATCTCCTCGTGGGCCAGGTCTGGTGGTGGGCCCTGTGGATCCGGTGAGCTCTCCGATCTGCTGCCCGATTCTTTGCTGATCCCGGATGCCTGGAAGTTATATCGTAGCCACATCCCTTCTTCAAAAAATGCACCAACATCTGTTGAAAAGAAAAGGAAAGAGGAAACTGAAAAATGAGAAGTTGGATGTGGGTACCATCAACAATTTAAACTCTGGTCAATTGTTAGTTTTGGAGTGGCCGCTAAGGCAGTTCACCAAGGACGCACTCTGACTCCAGGAAGGGTCTCAGACTGGGTGCACTTCTAGGCAGATGGATGTCATTTTATCAACACAAATCCAAAAAAAAAAAAAAAGAATCATGCAACAATGTGGCGATCTGTTAATTTAAAATATAATAGTACAATTAAGAAATGTAAATCATGCCAGAAAGAAACTTCCAGTTTAGTACTTAGACCAGATAACTAATTTAGGCTGAAGAGATACACCAAAATGAAGGCAGTGTTGTAACATGAATCACCAATTCAAGGCTTTCCCAGGTATAGTCTTTGAGATGGTTTCACTTTGGACATTCACTCACTCGGAGAGCCCCTGAGCAAACTGTAAGTCCTGGAAGCTTTGTGGATAGTGTTTCAAATCACAAGACATGACGGTAGAACTGGGTTCAAATTCGGCATTGCCGTTAAATAGTTATGCGGCCTTAGGGGAAGCTACTTAAGCAGCTTCTCTAGGACTCAGTATTTTATCTGTGAAAGGGAGATCGTAATAGTGAAAATTACAAAAGATACTTAAGTAATCTGCACACAATAAATTGTACTTATTGTTATGATGAAATTAGAAGAAAGGTCACTAACCCTTCACCAGTCTTTTCCTGTAGCCTAATCAGCACTGCTTGGCTTTTAATCATTTCCTGGCAGACCAGCTCCTGCTGTAGTTTTCCCCACTGTTTGATCCCGAATGTTCTGAAATCACCTCCAGACTCACTGTGAAACACTGAGGCACCCTTCGGAGGCTTGTTTGGTTTTCAGAGTTACTATTTCATTGCCCTGTACACATACCCTTCTGAAAGCATTTCTCAAACTTCTTTGCCTATGGAACCCATTGTTCTCATCCCACTAAATTAACACTATGCAGAATATATTTTGTGAAATGCACTCTATATTATAATCAATAGGAGGGACACACTTGAAAAGGGTTCTTTCATCTGGGAATTTTGAAGTTTCTTCTTGTTAAATAGTCTAGCAAAGCCTGGAGTCAGACTCCTGTGGATGAATCTTGGCCTTGATGCTAACCACGGGTGCTAACTTGGTCTATGGCTTGAAACTCTCTAAGCCTCAGTTTCCTTCTCTGAAAAATGGGGCCACACAGGTTGTTATGAGGATTAAATTACCACTTAGCCCAGTGCGTGGATATGTGATAAATGTTTGATAAAGGTTAGTTAGTTATATTACAAAGACATGTTACCATGTTTTATTGAGGGCACAGATGCCACCCTGTACCCCACCTGACACCACCACACACATACAATTCTCCAGTAAGTCATCTGGCACTGTTGCAGAGTCTACCATGTTCTGCTTCTCACTGAGTTATTGTAAAATAAGTTCAGTTGGGTACAGGCTCTCAACTATGGGGAGTACTATTTTCCTCTGAGCCCCCCTGCCCCAAGAACTCTTACAAACGTGTGTGCATGTGTGTGCATGTATTCACATGTGGATGTGTGTGGGTGTGCATTTGCATGTGTCTGTGCATGCGTGCATGCATGTATATGTATGTGTGTATGGGAAGGTGTCCAAATGATGGGGGTACCACTGGCATTTAGTGGGCAGGGGCAGGACTGCCGATGTCCTCCAAGGTGTGGGACTGTCTTGTACAATTAAGAATTGTCTTGCTCAAAAATGCCAGTGTCCTTGTTGGCAAACACAGAATTAAACATACACTTAACCCACACTAGTCACTGCATGACTTACTGGATTGTAAAGATGCATGAAATGCATCACCGCCCTTGAGGAGCTTTCTGTCTAGCAGCGGGTGTGGAGGAGATGCATCAACAACCTGAACACATGGTGAGTGTGTTCCGAGTATAGGGTGAGTGTTCTGTGGTTTTCTTGGCAGGCTAGGTGATAAGAGCTCCCTCTTGCTGCTTAGAAGATCCTAAGCTCTCAAGGAGCTCTCAGAGACAGTTGCCAACCTTTCGGACCCCACAGACCACCAGCTGGCGATTGCTGGTCTAGAAGATGCTTTAACTAACAGACATTGTTAGAAGGCAGTGTGGTGAGTACAGGATCAGAGTGTACAGTGGGGGACCTGCAACACTGGGGGCACTAGTCTGGTCTCCAGGGCCCTAGGAAGACTTCCTGGGAGAAAAGACTTGGAGCCAGGACCCAAAGAGCCAGAGGCCGTCACTATGTAAAGGTGAAGAAGAGGAGCAGGCCAACCACAGGTAAATAGTATGTGTTAGATAAACTGGAGATGAGCAAGGCTGATCATGAAGCGACATTCAGAAAGCTAAGGATTTTAGATAAATAAACCAAAAATATGCCACCGAGAATACTTTTGGTGGATTTTACAGTCATCGTTAACAAGCTTTATGGATTCATGTCAGTTTTGGAGGAAGGGTTATTCCATGCTTAGGAGTATTATTCTGAAATGGCATCATAAAGCAACTATTAAACCAGGGCCTGGGAGTGCTGTGAAACATTTAAGGTTTGAAGCAGCAGAGTTACAGCTATAATTTCTTTGTTTCAGATTACTTTCAGGAAATGCCAAATCAGGGTACTGCAATATCATTCAGGAAAATAATATCCCCAACGCTTCCATATGAATTACTAAAATAACACTAATTTATCAATCCCCAAATAAAATCTTTTCCCTCATTAAATGGTCAGAGTATTCATTCAGAATAGGTGATTTGAGGTTTTTATACTAATATCAGATAACTTAAGTTTAATGATACTCATTTTTGGATAGAAACTGATACATTTTGCATCTAGTTATTCTAAGATGTATGATGATTACATTCCAAGATGTGCTACAAAAAGGATTATTGAATAATATAATGCTTCTCAAAAATTTGAAATACATTAAGCCATCTGTTGACTTAGGGACATGAAGGTGATAGGAACCTTGAAGATGACAAGTAATCTCATCTTAACATTTCTTGGTTCTCAAAACGGATCCTATGTAAACCACTTCTGATTGAAGAAAATAAGTTTTGAAATGTTCAAAATAAAATCCACAAGCCATACATCCCAGAATAGCACCATAAAGAGATCTCCCCCTTGTCAATCCAAATACCGGATGTTTATGGTGGAAAAAACAAACACCCAGCTGGCACTCACCCCTGTGACTAAGTTGCTCCTCATCTCTTTCTCCTCCAAGTTCAATAATTCTATTCCTTTTGCCTTTTCACTTAGGATTTCTCTTGCAAGTTGTATTTTTTAAATCAACATGATTCTTTTTGTTCTCTAACTTCCCCACAAGGACCCAGAATTGAAAGCTCCTAACTCACAAATGTGCTATTTTCCAAAAGTTTATTTTAAAGTCAGTAACTTGCAATTTGGAAATAGTTCCCCATAGAAACAATACTTTAAATGATGGTTAACTTTGCCAGGAGAGTCTACAAATGCTGAATCACTCTGGATGGGTAATAAAAGGTAATTGAAGAGTGCCATTGTGTATTAGTAATTAAAACAGAGACAGCAACCACAACAAAAAGGTTAGGGTTTATTATGAATACAAGAACTCCATGGACCTCTGTTCCCACAAGGATTTCATCTCATGTATTCAATGGTATGCTGGTTAATGTTAAACAGCTGGCTCTCCAGTGGGAAAAACCCTTATTTTTAGTGTTTGCCTATTCCCATGGTGTAAACACTCATACCTTGGCATATTTCAATCTGATGACATGATATCATTAAATATGGACTGGAGAAGAGATGTTCACAATTGGTCTCCAAGCCTGTGAAATGCCTCCTACTTATGCTCCTCTACTCCCCCAGCCTCTGACCCAGTTATTCATACAAACCATATGTATTGAGCCCCCCTCATGGTGGCTGTCTTAGTCAGCTTGGGCTGCTATAACAAAGTACCATAACTGGGTGGCTTAAACAACAGAAATGTATTCTCACAGTTCTGTTGGCTCTAAGTTCAAGATCAAGGTGGCAGCTGATTTTATCCCTGGTGAGGTCTCTTTTCCTGGCTTGCAGACAGCTCCCTGGGTTGAAGACAGCTGCCTTCTTGCTGTGTGCTCACATTATGAGAGAGAGAGAGAGAGAGAGAGAGAGAGAGAGAGAGAGAGAGAGAGAAAGAGAGAGAGAGAGAACGCTCTCTGGTCTCTTCTAATAAGGGCACTAATCTCATCACAAAGGCCCCACCATCATGACTTTATATAAACCCAATTACCTTCCAAAGCCTCATCTTTAAATACCATCACATTGGGGTTTGTGCATCAACATATGAATTTGGGGGAAGACACAAGCATTCAGTCCATAATAAGACTTCCTTCCTTTGATCTTTGATTGTAGACAAATGCTGTAGTATTTGCTTACTCCTTCCTGCCTTCCAAAGCTCTCCTCTACCTCATCCCAGCTACCCCACATCCTGAAAGCTCTGTATAGCTTCTATAACAACTGTAACTGCTGGGTAGCTGACACTGAGGAAGCACAGGGTCATTAAATTCTTTTATGGCTCAATTCCATTGCCCAAATAATCACTCTCCTTAACTGCTTTTCAATTTATCATCTGGTAAAAAAATGAGTTCTATGGAGTTCTGCTCCTAGTGATGTTGGATATCACCTCCTTGTAGGCAGCCCCATTCTGCAGCAGGCCCAGCTCCTTCCAGGGCCATCTGCAAGGCCCAGCTCTGTTTAAATGTATTTCCCACTGTACTCCCAAGGCTCTGCAGTCCTGAAATACAATGTTTCTCTCCTGGCCTTACAATGGCAAAATCTGCTTTTATCCCCAAGTGCTCCATGCTGACTTTCCTCCTAATTTTTTTTATTTATTCTGTTTGTTTGATGTTTTCTTCAATTTAGTCATTTTGGACGAACAACACTGGACCTGGGATGGGTTAATGTTCACCTGTGCCTGTTCTGTTTCCCCAGGTGAATGCATAGCCATTGTGACCATGTTCTCACCATTCTCTCTAAAGGCCAGGTGACTTCCAGGTCAGTTTCTCTGTAATAAGCTTAAAGTGTCTGAATCTGCACAGGGGAGAAGAAATGCCAAAAAAAATCTCATGCTCCCCACGAGACACAAATGCAATGTATATTACTTTAAACACATCAGTAAGTGCTGTGGTCTCTGAGTCTGAGTAGGAAGGAGTCAGAGGGCTTTCTCACTTGGAGTTTAAGAGCCAACGGCACTGAACGACTTGACTTGAATTTTAACAGGAAGAGAGTTTGCATCCACAATTCCAGGGTCATGCTTCTGAAACTGCACTAGGCATGTATGGCAGTCAGCGGGTTAGAGTGCTTTAGGGAAAGCAAATGAGATGAGGGCTTTGCCACAACCAACTTCATGTGAGATAGAGAGTAACATTTTGAGGATTTTGGTCTTTGTCTAGAAAGTAATGGGTAACTCTGAAGGGTTTTATACACAGGTGACAAAATCTGATTTTCAGTTTTCAAAGATCATTCTGGCTTCAGTTTGGCGAGTGCGTTGGAGGGAAAGGAGAGGGGATATAGGTAGACCATGAAAGAGGCTGTTGCAATGGTTCAGAGGAATCATGGTAATGCTTTGGACCATTCATCATTGCCTACAAACCTGGGGGACAAGTAGCTAGAATCAAGACATGTTTAAAGGGTAAAGTGGACACAACGTGAGATAGTTAAGAAGCAGGAAAGTGAAAGGCAGGTGTTAAGGAAGACTCCTGTATTTCTGGATGGGCGTTGGTGATGCCCCTGATTAAGGGAACCCAGAGGTGTCCTGGTGGGGGTGGGGATGTGGCAGGTATCATGAGTTCAGCTCTGGACAGGTAAAGTTTGAATTGCCTTTGAGTCAGAAAAGCAGAGATACATGATAGGCAGAGGAGAGGACTGGGCTAGAAATGTGCATTTTAGAGTCATTACTACAGATGGTAGTTAACACCACAAGCCTGCAGGGGTTGCTTAAAGGAAGTTTCTTAGAGAGAAGAAAGGGAAGCCTAGGACTGATTTCTGAGAAAATCAATACTTTAAAGATGGATAAATGGAGATGAAGGGACCAGAATGATTAGAAGAAAATGGATTTTTCAAGGAGGAGGAACTGGTCAAGGTCAAAACGTTGTCCAGAGATCCAGTTACATGTTCCTTCAGAGGGACAATCCCAGAAGCCTCTGGTCTCTGCATTTTACTTCCTCGGGGGCTTTAAATGGCTTCCATTCATAACGTCAAGTTGCTCTCACTGAGATCACCATGAACTTCCATCTACCAAACTGAAAAACAATCTCTGTCCTTACTGGATGAAATGGACACTTTGGCCTTTGGAAACGGTTTCCTTTGACCTTTTTCAATGTTGCGTGTCTATCTCACCACTGGCTCTCCTGCCTCTGTCCCTGAAAATGTTGGTACACTGTGCCCCAGCCCTCTGACTCTCACCCAACACCTGGGAGCACCCCATCTTATCACCCATGACCTGCAAACTCCTACAGGGAAACTCCATCTACTTCTTCCCTGGGAAACTCAAACTCAAGACATACAAAACTGAATTCACCATCATGCAAATCTGTTCCTCTCCTGGATTTTCTAGTTTGACAAATGACACCCCACCCATCTGTCACTCAAATACATGAAGGCAGGAGTCATTAAGAAAAACAAACAAGCCAAAGCCGGTTTGGCTCAGCGGATAGAGCGTCGGCCTGCGGACTGAAGGGTCCCAGGTTCGATTCCGGTCAAGGGCATGTACCTGGGTTGCAGGCACTTCCCCAGTGGGGGATGTGCAGGAGGCAGCTGATCGATGTTTCTCTCTCATCGATGTTTCTAACTCTCTATCTCTCTCCCTTCCTCTCTGTAAAAAATCAATAAAATATATATAAAAAAAAAAAAGAAAAACAAACAAACACACACACACACACACACAAACAAACAAAAAACCCTAAACCAAACAAAAACAAACAATGACAAAAAGACCTCATGGACAGACATCAGTATGATGATTACCAGACAGAAAGGGAGGTGTAGGGAGGTAGAAGAAGGTAGGGGGGGATAAATAGTGATGGAAGGAGACTTGACTTGGGATGATGAACACACAATACAATATACAGATGATGTATTATAGATTTGTACCCCGGAAACTTTTATAATTTTATTAATCAATGCCATCCCAATAAAGTCAATAAAAGTTAATTAAAAAAAAAAAGCACCACAGACTTAAGATCACAGACTCTGTGGCCAGACTCCCCATACATCTGAATCCCAGTTGTGCCACTTACCAGCTGTGTGATGTTGGGGAAGTAACATACCTCTGTCTGGGTTTCCTCATCTATAAAATGGAGATAATAATATCCATCATCCAGGGTTTTTTTTTTTTTTTTTTTTTTTTTTTTAATTTTTTTATTGCTTAAAGTATTACAAAGGGTATTACATATGTGTCCATTTTATCCCCCCGCCCTAGACAGTCTCCCAGCCTCCCCTATCCCCCAGTGTCTTATGTCCATTGGTTATGCTTATACGCATGCATACAAGTCCTTTAGTTGATCTCTTACCCCCCTACCTCCTGCCCCCCAACCCTCCCCGGCCTTCCCACTGCAGTTTGACAATCTGTTTGAGGCAGCTCTGCCTCTGAATCTATTATTGTTCAAAAGTTTATAATGGTCTCTATTATCCATGAATGAGTGAGATCATGTGGTATTTTTCCTTCATTGACTGGCTTATTTCACTTAGCATAATGCTCTCCAGTTCCATCCATGACGTTGCAAATGGTAAGAGTTCCTTCCTTTTTAGAGCAGCATAGTATTCCATCGTGTAGATGTACCACAGTTTTCTAATCCATTCATCTACTGATGGGCACTTAGGCTGTTTCCAAATCTTAGCTATGGTGAATTGTGCTGCTATGAACATAGGGGTGCATATATCTTTTCTGATTGGTGTTTCTGGTTTCTTGGGATATATTCCTAGAAGTGGGATCACAGGGTCAAATGGGAGTTCCATTTTCAGTTTTTTAAGGAAACTCCATACTGTCTTCCATAGTGGCTGCACCAGTCTGCATTCCCACCAGCAGTGCACAAGTGTTCCTTTTTCTCCACATCCTCTCCAGCACTTGTCGTTTGTTGATTTGTTGATGATAGCCAGTCTGACAGGTGTGAGATGGTACCTCATTGTTGTTTTGATTTGCATCTCTCGGATGATTAGTGACTTTGAGCATGTTTTCATATGTCTCTTGGCTTTCTGAATGTCCTCTTTTGAAAGGTGTCTATTTAGGTCCTTTGCCCATTTTTTGATTGGATTGTTTATCTTCCTTTTGTTAAGTTGTATGAGTTCCCTATAGATTTTGGAGATTAGGCCCTTATCAGATATGACATTGGCAAATATGTTTTCCCACACAGTGGGTTTTCTTGTTGTTTTGTTGATGGTTTCTTTTGCTGTGCAGAAGCTTTTTATTTTGATGTAGTCCCATTTGTTCATTTTCTCTTTAGTTTCAAGTGCCCTAGGAGCTGTATCAGTGAAGAAATTGCTTCGGCATATGTCTGAGATTTTGTTGCCTTTGGATTCTTCTAGAATTTTTATGGTTTCCTGTCGTACATTTAAGTCCTTTATCCATTTTGAGTTTATTTTTGTGTATGGTGTAAGTTGGTGGTCTAGTTTCATTTTCTTGCATATATCTGTCCAATTTTCCCAACACCATTTATTGAAGAGACTATCTTGGCTCCATTGTATGTTCTTGCCTCCTTTGTCAAATATTAATTGAGCATATTGGTTCGGGCCGATTTCTGGGCTCTCTATTCTATTCCATTGATCTATATGCCTATTCTTGTGCCAGTACCAGGCAGTTTTGAGAACAGTGGCTTTGTAATACAACTTGATATCTGGTATTGAGATCCCACCTACTTTGTTCTTTTTCAGGATTGCTGCAGCTATTCGGGGTCTTTTTTTATTCCAGATGAATTTTTGGAGAGTTCGTTCTAGATCTCTGAAGTATGCCGTTGGTATTTTAATGGGAAGTGCATTGAATTTATAGATTGCTTTGGGTAGTATGGACATTTTAATGATGTTGATTCTACCAATCCATGAACACGGTATGTTCTTCCATCTGTTTATGTCTTCCTCTATATCTTTTTTCAACGTCCTGTAGTTTTCTGAGTAGAGGTCTTTTACCTCTTTAGTTAAGATTATTCCTAGGTAGCTTAGTTTTTTTGGTGCGATGGTAAACGGGATTGTTTTTATAATCTCTCTTTCTGAAAGTTCACTATTGGTGTATAGAAATGCCTCAGATTTCTTGGGGTTAATTTTGTATCCTGCTACATTGCCAAATTCATGTATTAAGTCTAGTAGTTTTTTGATGGAGTCTCTAGGGTTTTGTATGTATAATATCATGTCGTCTGCAAATAAGGACAGTTTTACTTCCTCTTTTCCAATTTGGATGCCTTTTATTTCTTCTTCTTGCCGAATTGCAATGGCTAACACTTCCAGTACTATGTTGAACAGGAGTGGTGAGAGGGGGCATCCCTGTCTTGTTCCTGTTCTTAGGGGAAATGGTGTAAGTTTTTGTCCATTGAGAATGATGTTGGCTGTGGGCCTGTCATATATGGCTTTTATTATGTTGAGGTATGATCCTTCTACTCCCACCTTGCTGAGAGTTTTTATCAAAAATGGGTGTTGAATTTTGTCAAATGCTTTTTCTGCATCAATTGATATGACCATGTGGTTTTTTTCTTTCAATTTGTTTATGTGATGTATCACGTTTATTGATTTGCGGATATTGTACCATCCTTGCATCCCTGGGATAAATCCTACTTGGTCATGGTGTATGATCTTTCTGATGTACTGCTGGATCCGATTTGCTAAGATTTTGTTGAGGATTTTGGCATCTATGTTCATGAGGGATATTGGCCTGTAATTCTCTTTCATTGTGTTGTCTTTACCTGGTTTTGGTATTAGGGTGATGCTGGCTTCATAGAATGAGCTTGGAAGTGTTCCTTCCTCTTGAATTTTTTGTAGTAGTCTGAGGAGGATAGGTTTTAGTTCTTCCTTGAATGTTTGGTAAAACTCCCCTGTGAAGCCGTCTGGTCCTGGGCTTTTGTTTGCTGGAAGCTTTTTGATGACTGCTTCAATTTCTTCCATAGTTATTGGCCTGTTGAGATTTTTAGATTCTTCCTGATTGAGTTTTGGAATGTTGTATTTTTCTAGGAATTTGTCCATTTCCTCCAGGTTGTCTAGTTTGTTGGAGTAGAGCTGTCCATAGTATTTTTTAACAATCATTTGTATTTCTGTGGGGTCTGTTGTTATTTCACCTCTTTCATTTCTGATTTTGTTTATTTGGGTCCTCTCTCTTTGCTTCTTGGTGAGTCTGGCTAGAGGTTTGTCAATCTTGTTTATCCTTTCGAAGAACCAGCTCTTGGTTTCATTGATTTTCTGTATTATTTTTTTGGTCTCTATGTTATTTATTTCTGCTCTAATCTTTATTATCTCCTTCCTTCTGCTCACTCTGGGGTTTTCTTGTTGCTCTCTTTCTAATTCTTTGAGTTGTAGAGTTAGCTGATTTACTACCATTTTTTCTTGTTTTTTGAGATAGGCCTGTAGAGCTATAAACTTCCCTCTCAGGACTGCTTTCATTGTGTCCCATAGGTTTTGGACTGTTGTGTTTTCATTGTCATTAGTTTCCAGGATGTTTTGAATTTCTTCTTTGATTTCATTGGTAACCCAATCAATATTTAATAGCATGCTATTCAGCTTCCAGGTGTTTGAGTATTTTGGGTTGTTTTTATTGCAGTTTATTTCTAATATTATGCCATCGTGGTCTGCGAAGACGCTTTTTATGATTTCAATCTTCTTGAATTTGGGGATACTTTGCTTGTGACCCAATATATGGTCTATTTTTGAATATGTGTCATGAGCACTTGAGTAGAATGTATATTCCGTGGCACTGGGGTGAAGTGTTCTGAAGATGTCTATTAAGTCCATCTGATCTAGTGAGTCATTTAGTATTGCTGTATCTTTGCTGATTGTTTGTCTAGAGGACTTATCCAGTGATGACAGTGGTGTATTAAAGTCCCCTACTATGATTGTATTGTTGTCGATCTCTCCTTTGATATCTTCCAGAAGATTTTTTATGTATTTGGGTGCTCCTGCATTGGGTGCATATATGTTTATCAGGGTTATATCTTCTTGTTGTATTGATCCTTTTAGTATTATGAAGTGGCCTTCCGTATCTCTTGTTATGGCCTTCACTTTGAGGTCTATTTTGTCCGATATAAGTATTGCTACCCCAGCTTTCTTTTCTTTTCCATTAGCCTGAAAGATAGTTTTCCATCCCTTCACTTTCAGTCTGTGTGAGTCCTTTCTAATGAGGTGGGTCTCTTGTAGACAGCAAATGTATGGGTCATGATTTTTTATCCATTCAGCCACTCGATATCTTTTGGTTGGAGCATTTAGCCCGTTTACATTTAAAGTTATTATTGAAAGGTACTTGTTTGTAGCCATTTCTTTTTTTGTGTGTGTGGCTGTTTTCTTTCTGGGATTTTTATTTCTTCTTTTTACACCAGTCCCTTTAGCATTTCTTGCATTGCTGGCTTGGTGGTGATAAACTCCCTTAGCCTTTTTTTGTCTGTGAAGCTTCTTATTTCCCCTTCAATTTTGAATGATAGCCTTGCTGGATAGAGTATTCTTGGATTCAGTCCTTTGCTTTGCATCACTTTGTAAATTTCCGTCCATTCTTTTCTGGCCTGATGTGTTTCTGTTGAGAAATCATTTGATAATCTAATGGGAGATCCCTTGTATGTAACTTTCCGTCTCTCTCTTGCAGCCTGTAAGATTCTCTCTTTGTCCTGAACATTTGCCATGGTAATTATGATGTGTCTTGGTGTGGGTCTTTTCGGGTTCACCTTGCTTGGGACTCTCTGGGCTTGTGTGACTTTTTTCTTCCCCACCTCAGGGAAGTTTTCTGATATTATTTCTTCCAATAGGTTTTCTAATCCTTGTTCCTCTTTCTGTTGTTCTGGCACCCCTATTATTCGTATGTTGTTTCGTTTCATGTTGTCCCAAAGCTCCCTTAGGCTCTCCTCCTGTCTTTTAATTTTTTTCTCCAACTGAAGTACAGTTTGGGTGTGTTTTGCTTCCCTGTCTTCTAATTCACTAATTCGGTCTTCCGCTTCTCCTAGTCTACTGTTGATACTTTCAATGGTGTTCTTTATTGCAGCTATATCGCACTTCATTTCTTCTTGGGTCTTAGTTAAGTTGTCGATTTTTTCATCTGTTTCTTCTTGCTTCTTGGATAAGTTGTCGATTTTTTCCTCCATCCGGTGTATGCACTCTAGGACCCTTATTCTGAATTCTTTTTCTGTCATGTTGTATGCCTCTGTATCACTTAGCTGCTTTTCTGGTGAGTCCTCCTTTTCTTTCCTTTGGGGATTTCTTTGTCTACCCATGTTTGATCTCACTGACGTATATAGATAATGAGTCGTTCAGTGGCTGCTCCCTAGGTGGCAGTGGCTCCTCGGGCTGTGGTTGCTCCTTGGGCGGTTGTGGTAGCAGCTGCTCCTCTGTTGTTAGTGGGTCTTCTGATGGGTGCTGTTCACAGCTGTTGTGGCTCTTCTGGCCATCCAGGGTTGATATGAGAATTAAATGAGTTCGTATTTATTAAGTTCTTGGAAAGAGTATGGCACACAGTAAACGGCACTGTATAAATATTTTTTAAATAGAGTAAAATATGGGTTCTAAAAAAAAGGCAGGAGTCACCCTGAACTCCCTTGTTTCCACTGTCTCATAACCGTCTCTTGACTCTGTTCTTTTCTCAGGATCTCCTCTGTTGTGCCTCAACTTCAGGCACCCAGGTCCAACTTGGAAAGCTGTAGTGACTTCATAAAAAGTGTCTTCTGATGCGTCTCTTATTCACAGCTTTTCAAAGTGACCATCTTATATATGTGTGTTGCTCCTAAACTTCAATTTTATCCTGTTTAAAAAATGTTGGGCCCTAACCAGTTTGGCTCAGTGGATAGAGCATCGGCCTGAGGATTGAAAGGTTCCAGGTTCGATTCCAGTCAAGGGCATGTACCTTGGTTGCAGGCACATCCCCAGTAGGGAGTGTGCAGGAGGCGGCTGATCGATGTTTCTTTCTCATTGATGTTTTTAACTCTCTATCCCTCTCCCTTCCTCTCTGTAAAAAATCAATAAAGTGTATTTTTTAAAAAAGTTGGGATATAATTTGTGTGTATGTGTCACTGGATACATTTCAGAGAATCTGTAAATCTTATTAAATTTCCAGCAACAGTATGTGTGTATGCCTTTTTCTGGGGACAGGGTTAATAGTTTTCTTGAGATTTCATGACCTCACCCTCAAAAGTTTCAGGAGTAATAAAAAATGAATTCACTCATTATTCCCTGACAAACAATACAGTGAGATGCTCAGTGTAGTTAGGCATTGTGCTAGATGCAGACTCGGCTCCCAGAATGACCTGCATTACCCTCACTATCTGTACCTGCTCCCTTCTCAGCCACATCCCTCCCTCTCTGCATACTCTGCATGTGGTCCAGCCTGATTGCCTTACTGGCTTATCACATGTACTTCCTTCCCATCCACCTCTCCTCCTTACTCATGCTTGGATTCCATCTCCTTCCCTAAGTGCCACATGCTATACACAGGGCTCCTCCTAAGTCCTCAAAGCTCCTCCTTAAAACTTGAGTCCAACAGGTGTGACCTTATTTGCTTTCAAGTTAGTGAACATGCCGTGGAACCTCCTATATGCCTGGCCCATGCTGATGATGAAAGTAAACACGATGAGGACCTGTTCCCTAAAGGAGTTCACTACTAGCTGGGAGACAGAGTAAACACATCATTTGAATACAGCATGCGATCTAGAATAACAGAGAGTGTAGAAAGAAACAGCAGGAGAAGAGAAAGATGGGCTCTTTCTGTGGGTGGGATGTGGGACTGTCAGGATTACTTCACTAGGCAGGTGACTCTGAGTGGACTCTGAGTGTCTGGGTGTGGACAAGTGAGAACATTTGCAAGGTGAACAGGAGGGCGAGGGCCTTCCTAGCACGGGAGATAGCGGGAACACAGGCACAGGGGGTGAATCAGTGTGGGGTTTAGGAAATTACATCAGAACTTCTCAATCTTGGCTGTGCTTTGAGAATTATATGTCTGAGGCAAACTCTTAGGAGTCCTGATTGGATTGGTCTGGAGAAAGGCCAGCCTATTGTATAGTTCATCATCTGCCCAGCTGAGCCTCATGTTCAGCCAGGCCTGAGCATCGCTGCTCTAGATGTGGAAAACTTGCAGGATTAGCACAAAGAATTCCCATATCCTCCATAATCAGATTCCCCCAACTTTTAATTCTTCACCACATTTATCTGTGTCTGGGTATTATATACACACATGCAATATATATATACATGGAGACTAATTCCTGAACAATTTGAGAGCAAGTTGAAGTGAAGAAACCAACACTGATACAACACTATTTTCCCATTTCTGGAAAACATATATAAACAGACAAAAATATCTGTATACACACAAATAATTTTGGAAAACCATTTTGAGGCTATGTATATGTATATGCACATGCACATGTACGTGTATATGTACATGTATGTGTATATGTACATGTATATGTATTTCCATGTAGAACTTTTTTTGCAGATAGGCAATACAGGGGCCCACCACTGACTCTTCCATTCTGGGAAGGGAAGAAAGAGAGAAGAAACATGGGTGTTCTTCAAACCCGTCCCATTGTGTGCCACAGGAAAATCATGGAACCAAGTAGCTCACGAGAATGTGAGCTTTTGAGGGTAAGGACTTTGTGCCCTCAGCCGGCCCCTGGCTTTCAACAGGTATGCAATAAATATATGCGGAAATGAGCAGAACTGAAGTCGAATTTTTAAATAGAAATAGTATATACTTTAACTGGCTGGTCCACACTGACCTTACTTAGGTGATATTTTTCAGTTTAATTTTTTTTGTAAAGTGGCTTTTCGAGAGAAATGCTATTCCGTCAACTTAGACATCATCATGAAGTAAAATAGCAGTCAAATAATGAAAGTATTATAAGATACATGTAAAATAATTAAATGCCTTACAGCTTAATGGATACTCTAAGACATGTTGGCAATGTGTTTCTATCACTAGCTATAATTTTTCAAGGGTACTTTCTCCAAAGAAGTTATAATATGAGGTACTAGTAAAAAGCAAAGATTCACCTCAAATAAATCAAGAAATAATTATCTATCAGTACATTTTGGAAAAAATAAGTTTAGGATTATGAATTATCCCTATTCCTGAAAATGAGGTTGTTATTGAAAAGTTATTACACTTTGCCCTATGGCAGAAGGAGAAAGGAAGTCAAAAGGTAAGAGGAGAAAGGCAAAGAAGAAAAAGAATACATTTTGATAATTCATCGCATTGTCACACATGGCCTTGGATGACCGACTCCGTGTGCCACCAGCAGAAAGAACCCTCCTGACACCTGCACTTGCCGAGGGAAAGGAACATTGTGGGCCATTTGCCAGATCCTCTTTTTCTTCTGCTTCGATGAAGACGATATTCTCAAACAAGGAAACAGCTTCAGTTATAAAACTGACAACTAAAATTTTACTAATATTTTTCCCTCTGTTAGAAGCTTTCCCCTTTTTTTCTATCACATCTGTGCAAAAATAGAGGTATTCATTATTGCATAAAATACAGTTATTCTTATATGGAATAAATTAAAAATACTTGCAAAAAACTTTCTGTAGCTCTCTTGATATACATACATACATACATACATACACACACACACACATACATACATATACTGTATACATACATAAAATCAAACTCCAAATGGTCTTGCAGAAAATGAGTGTGTATGTTTGGGACGTATGTATATAAATATGTGTGCATATATTTTCCCCCAGAAAATATATGAAAACACACACACACACACACACACACACACACACTATCTGTAATACCTCAACATGATTTTCCAAAAAGCATTTGTTGCTTAGTGACCTGCTGAGCCCTCATTTGCCCGAGTTTTCTCACTGACCTGTCCTTTGACATGAAGGGAACAGGAAGAGCAAGTCCCACTGGTGGGTGAGAGGACAGCCCAGGGAAAAAGTGTACCACAAAGAAAATGCGGCTTCAAGTTCAGAATTCCCCAAAAGGCTCTATGTATTATTTCAGCACCCAGGCCAATCATTCAAAGAAACACCCTGAAGGCTCAGGTTTCTGGTATTTTAAGGCTTCGATCTTCTGTTTAATATAGAGGATCCTGGCTCAGGAAGTGAGATTGTCCCTATTCCAATGTATTCATTTGCCTTTTCTGCTTGTAACATTCTGTTCCAAAAATAGAGCTCAATGGCCACATACATCACATTTTAAAACTAGAATGTTTCCCTGCCTTTTACCATTTCTTTTGTTCCATAGTTTGGGGAAGGTTTAAAAGTTACTTCTTTCTAGTTTCTCATTTTCCCATAGTCCTGAGTGTAAAGAAATGTCTGCAAACATAGCCTTGTTCAAATGGCACCTTTGTTTAGAAAGAATGGAGACCTGAGATGGTGTGTTAAAATGGACAAAGCCTGCCCATTCCTGGCTTCATTCTAATTGGAACTGACCCCCTGGAGAAGGGTAGGAAGCCTGGTTGCATACATAACCTGCTTCAGCTTAACTGGGTTGTCTCCTGAGAATCAGGAAAACCAACTATGTGAGTCTTCTCATGTCTATGAAAAAAGGGAAACCTTTGAAGACAATGTGGTTTAATGAATTCGGCCTGAAAGTTTTTTTAAAAAAAGTAAGTTCTTGTGTTTGGCAATGGAAGAAATGAGATAAAATAGTGTAAACATAACATTTTATATTTTGAGAATGATGAGCATTATTAGGTAATGGGTATGAGGTCAAAAGGTAGAAAAACTTAAACAGCATGATAAAACAAGTAAAACAGTGCAATTGGAGTGTGAGGTGTTTGAAGACTTTTGGCCATCCCTCCTTTCTCATGCCAGAGATTCCCATGCCTTTCCCTTTTGTCATGCTATATCATGAAAGCCACATGGCAGTCACAGTCTGATCATTAAAAATACTCTTTTCACCCTGGCTAGGTAGCTCAGATGGTTAGAGCATTGTCCTGACACACCAAGGTTGTAGGTTCGATTCCTAGTCAGGGCACATACAAGAATCAACCAATAAATGCATGAAAAAGCACAACAGATCAATGTTTCTCCCTTTCTCCCTTCCATTCTATTTCTTAAATCAATCAATAAAAATAAATACTCTTTCCAAATGACATTTTGCTTTTTAATTCTTTCATACTTATATTTGAATGTAAATCTGACATTCTGAGAGTTTATTTCCAATTAGATGAAAGAAGCATAATGTAGAGAAAAGTCAGGAGCTGTGAGGGAGGCGATGAACTCCTGCCCCTCTGATGATGGCGGGAAGTGGGGCATCACTGCTTCCGCTAAGTCTCATAACCTGAATCGGATGCCTCTCCACTTTCTCTAGAGCTCAGCGCCAATTCTGAGAGTGTCTACCATTTACAGAAAGTTAGAAATGATGTTATTTAGCCTTACAGCATCTTGGGATACATGCCATTGTCTAGGCTCTACAGATGAGGGAACAGAGACTCAGAGAAGGCAAGTAACTTGCCTGGAGTCACACAGCAAGCAAGTTCTTACTATTAACTATTATCTAGTTCTGCCTTCCAATGTTTTTTTTTACTCATCCTTTATCTGGAAGAAAGATATAAAAAATGCAACTTAGCAACTTAGCATTTCTAATTTTTAAAAACTGAGGGTGGGAGCCTGGTAGGCATGTTTTGAAGCTCTGGCAGGCAGGGGGCTATGGTTTCTGCTACCGAGGAGTCTTTGAAATGCTCTCCATCAGCACTGTCCAATAGGAATACAGCATGAGCCACACTGATAATTTTAAATTCTCTTGTAGCCACATTAAAAAAGTAAAAAAAGGAAAATGTCATGAATTAATTTAAATAATGTATTTAATTTAGTATATCCAAAATATTATCTTTCAACATGCAATTGATATAGAAATTACTGAAACATTTTTTACACCTATTTTTTTTTCATTCAACATCTTTAAAATCCACTGAGTGTTTTCTGTTTCTAGCACATCACAGTTTGAACTGGTCCCAGTGCAAGTGCTCAATAACCACACGTAGGTAGCAGCTACCACACTGGACAGCACAGCCCTAACGAATGAAAGGAGAAAAATAAAAGCATTTGCCAATGTCCGCTGTTTCCGCCAGCCTCCGGAGAGGTAAGGTTTTTATATGTGCGTTAAAATCATCCTTTTCACTACATAGATGCCTACATTCTATCCCACATCATGGAATGAGAATTTCTGGTAATGGCCTTTGGATGTGCCTAAGCAAAGAGGAACTTGAAAATTCATATTTCTAGTTCAAGGCTCTTAGAGTAAAAAAAAAAATCTTGAAGTTGCTTAAAATATGCCTCCCACCTATCTCTTTCAGGAATCTGGGGAGATGATACATGGAAGACTGTGGCATTTAGAATCCAGGCCATTTCTCACCATCAGACATTTGCATAGTAGCTTAGAAAATAGTTTTTTCTGGGTTAGGAAAGTGGAGGTAATTTAGCAAAGTGATCATTTCATAACGTACATCACTCCTCTGCTCAAAACCCCCTTGAATGGATCTCTATCTTCCTCTGAGCAAAAGCCACGCTCTTACCATGACCTACTACCCCTAGCGATCTAGCCTTTTCTCCCCATTCCCAGGCCCTGTTGCTTCCCTCACTGCATTTCCCTCTGTTCTTCCCATTGCTGCCCACTCCACTCCCTCCTCAATGGCCTCTGTGTGTTCTCTGAGCACCCACATTGGACCAATTTCTAGCTGGGGCTTAGAGATCAATATTTTTAAGATGCTCTGAGTGCCAGGGCAGTGCACGGCCTCTTGGCTCTCGTACTAAATGCGTTTTTTCTCCACAGAGCTTCCGGGGAGCACGAAGCAGCAGTGAATTCAGGTCACGTTTTCTAACTAGCACTAGCACTCTGAACGCAAATACTCCATGGAGCTTTAGCCGACTGCCACGACAAGGGTAGGACTGCAATGTTCTCGTGTAAGTTCCAGTGCCCAACAAGGACACATCTGAGAAGATGGCCACTCTGCGTTAATATAGAGAATCCATACACAAGAACAAAATGTCCCCAAGAAACTGTTAGGGTATGCTACGCATAGGGAGGACATGTCTGTCCCAATCCTCACAGCCCTAGTGCAGGGATGCAGTTATTTTCACACTGGAGATTTTAAAGGGGCTGTAGCAGATACTGACTTATCTTAACCACTAGGCACCTCAATGAAGCAGTCACTTTAAAGCATATAAGGCAATTAATGATCCACATTATGTACCCGATGATTTACAAACTTTTATAAAACACTCTCAGAGATGTTTTAATTCTTGGGTAATTTCCCACTGCCAAACCTATCACCTCCAAACCAAATGGCACTGAGCTGCCCATCCCTAACCTGGGGCTTCAAAATAAAACTAGAACAAGGCTGTAACCTGCCATCCCAGGGGTGGGAGCTCTGAGTAGCAGACAATAGCCTTGGTTGCTACAGGCCTGGCTTGGGTCGCCTAGGTCAACCTGTTTGCAACCTAAACATCATCAATCTTATCGGCCACCTTGACATTGTTCCCTTAATGTGGAAGTCAGGCGACTCATTTCAGTTTCTGTCAGGTTGAGATTTGTGCAGGGAAAGGATACATGGGTTCAGGGTCCAGTGGGCCAGCAGGAAATAACCCTCTAGTCTCCCCAGCGCTTCAGGGAGACCCCAAGTGGTGCCCACACAAATGGAGCTGGAAGAACTAATCTCCTCTGTGCAGGATGGAGGGGAATGGTCCAGACATGATTGACAGGAACCCTAGTTATTTATTTTTTAAAATGTATCACTTGCTTTTATTAAACAGGGGAAAAAATCAATACATTTTCTGAAGAGGCAGATATCTCAGTAGCTTTAGTGAAAACCAACTTAACATCAGCTTATTTGACACAGCTTTTAGAATAAGTGAGCAATTAAATTCTTAAAGTAGGAATAGAATATTAACAAGCTCTAGACTCTAGAACACTTGTAAGCCAACAAATTAGACACTGTTTTGCTTAACAATTTTAGCTTTAATGTAAATATATATTATTATTTAGGATATCAGCATCTGAACTACATAATGACTTTATCATTTTACTTTAATTAAAACCAAGATGTCTGGAACCTTCAGTAGTCTTTAAAGGTTTCCAAAACGGACATAAGCTAACCCCTATTCCTCTCTACATATTAAACGTGAAATAACTGTCACAATATATCAACATTTGCACAGGAAGATCTTTAAGGCTTCTGGCACATAAAATGTGTAAAATGTGTGTGACAATATCACAATGATATACAGAAAATATTTAAAATTTAGCTTGTGCAAATTAAGTTCTAAAGATCAAAAAACCAAATCCTAGTTTTAAATGAGCTGTTCAGGTGAGATGTTTAAGCTGCTTTGCTAATCTCCTCCTCTTTCCATTAGTCTTGGTGTCAAAAGGCAGCTAGCTGCATCAGCAGGGTGACAACAATGGGCTGATGGGGTACGATGAGCTGTCAGAGGGCTCAAGCCCTTCAGGATTGCTGAAATGCTTTCTTTTAATTTAATTTTTCATTTTGTACGTGTGTGTTATTTCCATGATCAGAAAAATAAATGTTTGCCCTGAATGAGACATGGTCTGTCACTGGCAGATTAGACAGTTTGAACGCCAATGGGTTTTGTACAATGGCTGTTGTTTTGCTGTGGAAAATATTAAAGAATGGATTGACATTTTGGCTTTGTTTCTGGATTTTAAAACAATGTTATAGAGAGAATTTTTCTTATTGGGTGACCTTTTTATTTTTTTGTATTGCTGCAGGCTTTTAAAAGGTTCCTTTTTTTGTTTTAATATATATTTTGGATTATGTAATACATCAAAGGTTTTGCATTGCATTGTTTTCAAGTAATCATCCATATTTGGATAAATGATCATAAATAATTAGGAAATAATTATATGAAAACTGGGTTCTAGACCAAGAAATTCTGATAAACTTCAAATAAAACTAGACCCAAATTATTTTAAAAAAATGTTTTTGGCCAGGGACACACATTTCCATGCTAGTACAGGTGAATACTATTTGAAGTGGATTTATGGTAAGTTTTTGGTGTTAGAGGATAATTTTTCCTTTTGTGCATATTTTATGATGCACATTAATTTAGTAGCATATGGGACTAAATTAATAAAAAATAAATAAATCAGGACTCATATTTAACATTGTTTTTTCCACTAGGAACCTGCATTCACAGAGTCAGGGATGCACAGTCTCAAAGGGGAGTCCCAGCTCTAGCAGGGGTGTTCCCTAATTCTCTCCCTGAGCCCAGATCCTGGTGCAAGCTGTGACTTTCCTGGAAGGACCTCAATGTGTCTCTGCATATTGCCTGCTCCCACAGCTCAGTGGCTGTCCCCTGCCCTCTGCCTGAAAGAGCAGCTCCTTCATTACCTCCGGAGGTTAAGGAGACAGGCATTAGAGCTAAATTGTCTATGTCCAAATCCTTACTCAGCCACTTAGATGGGTAACCTCAGGCAAACTCCTTAATTTCTCTATGCATCAGTTTTCATGTCCATAAAATGGGTCTAGTAATCAGGGAATGAATGAATACATGCAGAATGCTTAGGAGAGCGCCTGGCATGCCGTGAACTGCCATCATTGCAAAACTTCCCTGATCTCAGCTGCAAGGAGCCAGTCACCATTCTGCTCCCAATAACTCCCTCTCCCAGGGGAGAGTTTCCAACCCAGCCCACCCCACCTCCTCAGCTCATCTCCATCCTGCCCCTGTGAACTTTTCCATGCCTGGACACATCAGGAATCAGAAGGGTCTAATTAATGGTTGATTTGTTTCATTTGAGATTAAGGCATGAGCCATTTGAATTATACTTTCAAAATATTATTTCCCTTGCTAGGTCTTATTCAGAACAACCTGGGAAACCTCATTTAGGATTGCTCTTTGGAATTAGTAGACAATGGATCCTGAATGTGGTCAGCTCTGGGGAAAGTTAATCGTAAAGGTGTGTGCAAATGGGAGGTTCTTTAAAAGCTCTTTAAAAATGCTCTTTGTGCTTTTGTTTTCATTAGTGTTTGCAGAGCTAACATGAGACCCAGTACAATGACCAAGACAAAGATCATTAGATTTGACAGGTCAAATGTTGATGTAGGTGCTTTTTGGAAGGCATTTCTTATTCCCACTGGCATTGGCAGGACGGTAGGATGCATTTGTAGGATCGCGTGCTCTGAATGCCCTAGCAGCCCCCCTGTCCCCTTCCCATGGTCTTTTCTATGGTTCGACTCCAGGGGAAATATTAGTGATTCCTTGGAAAGTAGTTGTTCAGGATACCAAGAAAATGGAGAAATAAGAGTGGCCTTCAGGTACCTGGCACGATTTTATGAGAGTCTCAATTATAGGATATATTACATCCTGACTTGGCTGATTTAATGAATATCACAGCTTTGGAGTTGTCCATCGCCACGGACCTCAGATTATAAAAAATTGCATCAAAGGAAGAGGCAGGAGACGTCTTTGTGACATTTCATTGCCCAAAGACACACACTGAAACAAGATTGATTGTATTAGCCTGTGATACTCATGTTATCAGAAAAGCTAGTTATAATTTAGGCTGTGAATTCAATGCTGCAGGGAAAGAAACTCTAAACAGTCAGCTAAGACTTCTATGGAAATCACTTTCACCATTTTCATTCTGCTTTTAAGTTGGCTGTTTTCTTTCTTCCTATTTTTTTCTAGGGGTGGGGAGCTAACATGAAAAATGTTCAGAACTGAGAGATTCAATTGAAAAGGTGGTTCTAGAAAGTGCTCCTTCTTCAAATATTTACCAAGCACCCATTTTGTGTCAGGCACTGTGCTGGGGCTAGGGATACAGGCATAAAAACATCTTAGCCCTTGTCTTGAAGCAATGTGCAGTCAGACACTGTGACAGGTGCTCAGACCCCTGAGAAACATAAGAAAGAGAAAGGAGAGCCACACCTATTCCAGGGGCCTAGAAGAGGTAGTACTGGACCTTGTTATGGTTGGAGGAATGGTCAGAGGCTCCCACCAATTAACTGGGTGTCTACTGAGTGCTGCTCATGTCCAGCACCCTGCAAGATAACTGGGGATGAGATAACACAAGATGAAATAAGATAAAGCAGTTTCTTAATAAAGGTTAAGTGCTTTCATACATAGGACAGGTCACTTGAGGCTAGAGTCATCTTAAAAGGCATCTTGATGGCCTGGCCAGTGACTCAGTGGTTAGGGCACTGGACCTCACACCAAAGGGTCTCAGGTTAGATTCCTGGTCAAGGGCAGGTATTTGGGCTGCAGGTTCGATCCCCAGCCCTGGTTGGGGCGCAGGCCGGAGGCAACCAATAATGTTTCTCTTTCTCTCTCCCCCCGCCCCCCCAATCTCTCTCTAAAATCAGTTGAAAGACAACTCGATTTCACTGTTTCTTCTCTCATTCTTAGCCAAATTTCAAAGTATCTGGAATTCATTTGTCCTAATTTGTGGTTTGTTGTAATGGCTATTTCCATATTTTGTTGAAAATACATTTTTTTGTCCTTTATTTCCTTCTTTTTGATATCAGTGGCATTGAGAAGGAATAAAAGTGTCTTTATTCTACTATATTTTTATTTGCATTTTTCAGCAATCATTTTAATGTGGCATTTAAGGTCACTGTTTTTATGGATGTTATGAATGCAAGTATTCTTTTTTTATTATTGTCTATATTTTATTTATTTTGAGCTTGTGCACTCCTTCCCATCATCTCTCTTTTAAAATTTTTCAACTACAGTTTATTTTCAATATTATTTTGTATTAGTTTCAAGTGTACAGCAAAGTGGTTAAACAATCATACAGGGGTGGAACAAAGTAGGTTTACAGTTTTGAGTACACGAAACACTGTATTTTTGTTTTATCATTTATTTATTAGTAATAATCATAACCTGCCTGTTTTTTTCCATATGAACAACTGTAAGCCCACTTTTTCCAACCCTTGTATATTTGTATCTTACTAGTATTTTTCTAGGTTAGATTTGTTGAGTATAACTACTGGGTTAAATAGAATGTAAATAGGTTACATTTTTAAAAAATCTTTACCTAAGGATATTTTTCCATTGATTTTTAGAAAGAGTGGAAAAGAGAGGGATGACAGAGATAGATATCAATGTGAGAGAAACACATCAATTGGTTGCTTCCTATACATGCCTGCAACCAAGGTACGTGCCCTTGACCAGAATTGAACCCAGGACCCTTCAGTACACAGGCTGATGCTCTCTATCCACTGAGCAAAACCGGTCAGGCCATAGGTTACATTTTGATAGATAATATCTGATTGACCTCTGAAGTTCATTTTTGCGCAGTCTCTGATGGACTTTGTTAGGGTTGGAAGGGTTGGAATCCCCACTCCTGACCAGGCTGAGACATGGGCAAGTGGAACTTTTCAACCTGGTAGTGATTTCACTGTTACAAATGGGACCCCGTGCAGGCTCTTGGCCACCCTTGAGTGGGCCTCTCTCAGCGACACATCGATCTTGCCAGAACTTCCTTTTAAATTCTTTGTTCTTCAGCAGCTAAAGAAGAGTGAATGAAATCATAAAGAACCATTTCTGGCTTATTCACAACAATGAAGAAAAGAAAAAGAGGAAACACTGTTGGTGTTCTGAGAACCGGGCTTCCTCACGTTGGGCTGGGACGTGGGCACTGCGTTTTGGGGAATCAGGTTGGCTCCACGTATGAGAAGCCATCAACACTTATACCCTCTAACCCTCCTCTCCCATATGGAAATCTAGCCCAAGTCATAATGTAAAACCCTGAAATGCCATTTACAAAAATACGTACTGCAGAACTATGTACAATAAAAAAATTGGAAACAATTTCAAGAGCAGAAACAGAAATTGCCGTTTCCCTCTTGTGTGACATTAGATTAAATACATTTTGGTAAATCCACTGGATAGAATATTAAGCAGTCTTTTTTAATGGAGGGCATGAAGACCAAGGGTTTCAAAGAAAAATGTTTATGCTATATATGCTAATGCCAGGTACAGAATGATCCATAGTAATTCTAACAGTATACATTGATTTAGGAATTCAGAATACATTTTCCTACAGTATTTCCAATATTCTAACAAGAATCAATAACTAAAGATTGTTTATTTGGTAATGTAACTAAGTTATAGCACTAATACAATCAGCCTAATTTCTGGATCTGAGCTGCAGAAGGAGTGAGGGTAAGTTTCCTCTCTCCTGGCCAGTGCAGGACTGGCCTCAGGCAGATGGTGAGAGAAGAGCGGCACTGACCACCTCTCCCTCCTAAGATGTCCTTCCAGCCTCTTCTAAAGCCCATCAGCTCTCTGTCCTCACAGAAGTCACTGTAACCACCTCCTTGAAGCTTGTCCAATGCCTTCCTCACTCCTAAATTACACGTGGCTCCGTGAGGATTCACCTTAATCCCTCAATGCACAGTCAGGGGTCTCGCCCCCTCCCAGACCCACTCCTGCTAACTCCAATGATGCCAGTAGACTATCAGGCCACAGGAAAGAGAGTGAGCAGTCATACAGCTCAAAATGATGTTGGGTCGAAAGTGGCTAGTCTCTAAGTACATTCCTTAAACTATTCATATTCTTCCACAATCTCTTCCTTCTGAACCCACAGATTCTCTGCAAGGGTAATATAAAAAATTTCAACTATTCCCTCCAAAGTAACGGTAGTGAGAAACTCTGGTAGTGTGAGTGTGTGAGTATGTGTGTGTGTGTGTGTGTGTGTGTGTGTGTGAGTGTGTGTGTGAGTGTGTGTGTGCATGTGTATGTGTGTGTGTGTGTGTGTGTACGCAAACTGGGGTGAGGGTGGGGTCAGTAAACTGGGCAAGGGCAGCTATTTACTTATGTGGTTTGTTTTTATAAAAGGGGATACCTACTGTGATGACCTGGCTGTTTGTGTCCCTCCCCCCCAAATTCACATGTTGGAATCCTCACCCTTAAAGTGATAGTATTAGAAAGTGAGGTCTTTGGGAGATGATTAGGTCATGAGGGTGGAGCCCTCATGAATGGAACAATTGTCTATTAAAGAGACTACAGAGCCTCCTAGTCCCTTCTGCCATGTGAAGATATAAAACTAAGTTTGTGGCCCAGAAGAGAACCCTCACCAGACAATGCTGGCATCCTAATCTGGGAGTTCTAGCCTCCAGAACTGTGAGAAATAAGTTTCTGTTGCTTACAAGCTACCCAGCCTATGACATTTTGTTACAGCAGCCCGAACAGTCGAAGACACCTACCCTGATTTCAAGGATGCTTGCTGGCTATAAGCTGCTTGTGAATTCTTTTATTCTTTAGAGAATAACATTTTTAATTTGTCTAGAGAATAAATTTTTTATTTTGTGCCACAATGTTTACTTTATCCTTTGGCCCGAGGACAGAGAGCTCACGCAGCGATCAGAGTGTTGCTGTGCAGGGGGAAGGCAGGTGCTTGGGCTGCACCACGGCAATGCGCACAGTTGTAGCCCAAATTCCTCTCTAACAACTATGCAACAAGGTGAGCAGGCAGCTAGCCGTAACTGACCAGATGTGTCTGGTAATTATTTTGGTAATTTCCATGTTTTGTTTGGGTTTTGAATTTCAATCACTGGAGTAGATTCATTACAGTGCTGCCTCCGGACTAAAACAGAGATTCTGTGATCCTTCAGTAGCCATCAACCAGTAACTCAAAGCATGAATCTCATAACTAAGAAAACTAACAGGGCACAGCCTGTATTTACCCAGAAAATCATTTTCTTTGTAAAAAGCAGTCTAGAGTGCTCTCTCACATCAGAAGAATTTCTTTTGTCAAACCCACCATGCCCCTTGTTCCAGTTCTCACATTATATATTGGTAGTGAAATGTCTTCTCTACTGTTAACACAAAATCATGGATATGGTATGTGGGTGGTGCCATAAAATGCAAAGTAATAGCTTGTTATCTGTGACCTATTGTTAGAAAGGTCCAATTCAACTCTGGCTCTGTTTTTCTGTGGAGTGTGTGTGTGTTTACTCAGCCACACAGAGAGCCCCGGGAAGAAAGGCAAAGAAGAAGGGAAAATTATTCAGAACTTTTGGGACTTAGTCCTGTACTCAGCCTTCATGGTGGTATGTATGGTATAGAAAGAGAGACAAATGTGCAGGATGTACTGGCCTCTTTCCATGGAATCACTCATGCGCCATTACACACAGGACCACCACCAAGGGAAGGGTGCCATGTAGACGGGATAAAGTGCTCATGGGCAATGTGGATGGTGGTGAACAGACCTGCTTTTGCTGCAGCTGAAAATGTGAGATATTTAAAAGTAAAATACCCTGGACAATTCATTATATTGCTTCCTTTTATATTCATGAAATGTATAGAGTTTCAGCTGAAATCATGAAGGTACTATGTGAGAAAAGATAGCATTATTTTTGTAAACTTCACATTATTTAGAGTTGATTATTTCAAGGCCTTCTAAGGGGATTGGGGGAATGGTCTCTGGCAGTTGAGCCTGTGATCACATCATCCTTGTCCGGGAGCATCTCAGCCTTAGGGTCCACTAAGCCTTCAGCAAAGGAAAGAGTGGGGAACTGATCGAGTTTATGTGAGGTGCTTTTATTTATATCCCTGGAGTTTGGGAATCTGAAGGTGCATGCATGTCCCTGAGTTCTGAGGATGCCTGGATGTCCCTGAGTTCTGAAGGTGCATGCATGTTCCTGAGTTCTGAGGATGCATGGATTTCCCTGAGTTCTGAGGATACCTGGATGTCCCTGAGTTCTGAGGATGCATGGATGTCCCCGAGTTCTGAAGGTGCATGGATGTCCCTGAGTTCTGAGGGTGCTTGGATGTCCCTGAGTTCTGGAGGTGCATGGATGTCCCTGAGTTCTGAGGGTGCTTGGATGTCCCTGAGTTCTGAAGGTGCATGCATGTCCCTGAATTCTGAGGATGCCTGGATGTCCCTGAGTTCTGAAGGTGCATGCATGTTCCTGAGTTCTGAGGATGCATGGATTTCCCTGAGTTCTGAGGATACCTGGATGTCCCCGAGTTCTGAGGATGCTCGGATGTCCCTGAGTTCTGAAGGTGCATGGATGTCCCTGAGTTCTGAGGGTGCTTGGATGTCCCTGAGTTCTGGAGGTGCATGGATGTCCCTGAGTTCTGAGGGTGCTTGGATGTCCCTGAGTTCTGAAGGTGCATGGATGTCCCTGAGTTCTGAGGGTGCTTGGATGTCCCTGAGTTCTGGAGGTGCATGGATGTCCCTGAGTTCTGAGGATGCTCGGATGTCCCTGAGTTCTGAAGGTGCATGGATGTCCCTGAGTTCTTAAGCCCGCAGTGATTGGAACTCAGAGCTGAGATACAATGAGTCTTCCAGAAGACATTTTCCGTCTTTAATGGTGATGAAGGTGAAAGGTAAGAGAAGCTCTCTAGGTGTCAGACACACCCGAATCTGGAGCTGGCCGCCCCATGTGCTCTCGAGTCCTCTATCAAGCACAGCTTGGCTCCCACTCAGTGATGGTGTCATGAAAAGAACGCGATGCTGGTGTGTACATGGTAGAGAAAACACCAGGCTTGGAATCAGGGCCTTAGGGTTCCAATTCCAATCTGTCATTGACCAGCCAGGTGTCTTCAGATAAGAAACTTTTAGAAGCCTCAGTTCCTTCATTTTCAAAAATCAGAGTACTAACACCTACATCTCAAATTTGCTGTGATGAATAAATAAGGGAAGCTATTGTGAATATACTTAGTTTAGTGTCTGGCATAAAAGGAAGTGTTCAGTAAAATGTCAGTTACATACAATGTAATATCATTTCAACCATGAGATACTTTGATTTTCTGACAAAAAGAGCTGCACAAACCCTTAACAATTCAAGAGTAATTGAAGAATTGTTGAAATAAGTAACCCAATGACATCTGAATGTTAGGGCAAAAGCTGAAAGTCTGAACAATGACAAATTCATTATAGGAATAGAAATAAAACTGCTTGAAATATTCCTTGATATTTTTAAAGATGTTATGAAGTATTGTAATAACCACATGTGGCTTATGATTCTGTAGGCACTTTACAAAGTCACACGAGATAACATTTTCTCTTATTTAACAGGAGAAGGGGGGCCTATACACTAGTTAGAAATTTACAACTTGGTCTACTGTTTTAATTTGATTTATTGGACTTCATTTATATTTTTAACCGAATTTGCAAGATTCCATTTTAAGAGACATTTATTAAGGAATTATAGAAGGCAACAGACTAGAACAGACCTACTTAAAAGGGATTTAAATTAGATTAATTCAATTAGTAAAGTTTTAGAAAGAATTTTACTTATAACCTTATTAATCTCTGATTCTGAAAACCAAGGAGTGACTAGCACTGGACTTGTGCAAATATTTGGGTTACATTCATATTAAAAATGAGAAATACCTGAACTCATTAATGGGAACTGGAGTTGTCATCCTTAATGTGGCGGTGGGAAGGGCAAAGAGGCCGTTATCCACTTGGGGAAAGGGGAAAATTATAAAAAAGGCTTCTAGAATAGAGCAGTCACTTTTTATTTCTTGAAACTCTATAATTATTCAAGGAACCAATATGATTTTCTAAAGACCTCAATAATAACCCCATGAGGATGCTTCTGAATCCACCCTGATTTAATCTCAAGGGTGCTTGCTGCATTAATGGTGTTCCCGGACAAAAGATTCATGGTGATTCCATGACACAGATTGGATTTAAACAGGGCCATGGCGCTCACCTGCTCGACTATGATCACAGCAGCAGGCCACGAAATAGTGTAGCTCTGAGGTCTGCAGGCTAGGCTGAACTTTGAATCATTGAGCTTCCAGACAATGCACGTCACTGCTACACAGAGATGTGGGCAAGTGCTCACGTAAACAGGGGGCCGGCAGAGCTCTCTGCTCTCAGTTATGGCAATACTACCAACGTGGACAGAAAAGTTCTGAGCACTGTTCATGGTGGATTTAAAAATATTTTTGATTTTTAGAAAGAGAGGAAGGGAGAGGGAGAGAAAGAAACATCGATGTGAGAGCAAAACATCAACTGGCTGCCTCCTGCATGGCCCCTACTGGGGATCAAGCCTGCAACCCAGGCATGTGCCCTTGACCAGAATCGAACCCAGGACCCTTTAGTCCCCAGGCCAATGCTCCATCCACTGAGCAAAACTGGCTAGGACATTCTCTCTTTTCTTTTTTAAAAGCTTTTAATCAGATTATCTTCATATGTTTTCATGACATTTTTAAGATTTCTTTGGACAAATGCACCTTAAGGTCTGAATATTCAAGAAACATATGAAAAGAGAAGGAATCTTTCCCCTTCTTGAATAACACTAAGAGGAAGAGGAAAAAGAAGTCTATTCTTGTTCCTTTGGGCCATCATCCAAACCAGAAAGCCTCCTGTTTCAACTGGAAATCAAACAGAAGCCCGTGAGAAGCACCTCTCCCTGCTGGTGTGAAACTCTCCTCCCAGCTGGGGTCAAGACTGAGTATTTACTAGTAGACCTGAGCAAAAATGGCCAATGTTGACAACAGCTAAACCAGTTTCATATAGGGATGAGATTCTAAGATGCAGAACTCCAATATTTCTCTTCTTTTTCCCCTTCACTTGTTTATAACATTTTTTATTAATTAATTTTTCCTAAGAGGCTTTCAAACCTGCTCTGAAAAGGTAGCCTATAGACACACTCTGCTCCCTGGGCTGTGCCTGTAGCCATGAGAAGAAATGTTAGAGCTCTTTGGACAAATTCTCCTCTTCCACCTGCTATAGAACATTCCTCTAGGAGGCAAGGTGGGAAATCCTTTCTCCCTTAGAGAGGTTTACCGTGACCTTGTGTGAGAGGTCTCCTTCCAGCAAAATAGAGTCCTGGATTCTTTCAATGCTTTCTGTCTTCTGATGGGCTTTGTATTATGAAGGGCCATAGCAGTTGCTAAGGGACCCAGGTTGGCTCTTGACAGGGAAGGATACTTTGCACCAGGAATTGCACTACTGGGCAGGACCCCTGGGATGTGGTGATTGTTGTCTCCAACTATGTCTTTCAGATAATCCGCGTGCTCTTCAGTCCATCAGGGCTTAGGAGTCGGAGATCACAGTTTCACCTTCAGAATACTATCACTGTGACCATAATTAAGTCAAGTTGATGTTTTACAATACTGTCTTTGTTCCTGAAGTAGCAGAGTGACAATCCAGTACTCAGAGGTGACTGAAATGCCAGTGAGCCATCTGGCATTTAAAGCTTTTAGGGAAGGACTAAATAGTGAGGTGATTTAAAATAAAAACAAAAACACAAACCCAAAAGGGGAGTGCTGAGAGCGACAAGTGACATCTGCTGTTAGATTGATGTGTTTCAGGATCTCTATTTGGAAATTTGTTCTCATTATTCTCTAGAATCCTCACCACGGGATGAAGAAGTAGGTATTATGTATGTATTTCTAAAGAGGAGGCCAAATAGAATTAAGCAGTTTGCTTGAGGTTACACAACTGGCCTGTGAGGAAGCTGGATTCAAACCCACATCTGCTTCCATCATGTATTTTCTAAGCAGGGACTTGAGTTGGCCATAAACAGTTTCTTCTAGCACATTAATAACACAAATCATAAAATGTTAGTTCATGCCATGATTCTCATAGGGAGAGCAGGAGATGTAGCTGGATCCCATGGGGTGCTGGGTATTGTGTGACTATAAATGATGATAACTGTAATTATTGAAGCATCCATCCATCACTCTTCCTCACTCTGCAGTCCTGTGACTTTGGCTCTTCTAATTTTGGCCTATATGGGTGACAAGCAAATGTTTGGGAAGAAAACAGAACTCCCTAAGCTCAAAAAAATGGTTTCAGAGTACTTAAAGATATGTATTTTTCAACTGTAATTCTGTTTTAGCAGACGAACATAAAAATGTGCAGGCAAGTGAATTAGAAGATATTTTTGTGCCAACTGATGGTAAGTTTCTGTGAAACTTGTCTCAGTGAAGGGGCCATAATGACACACTGTTTTCAGCTAATTCTCATCCACTGCGTCCATGTTCTCTAGACTTTCCTGGTTTCTTATCCATAAACCACTGAGATGTTTTGAAAATTTCAATATAGGCAAACTCAAGCACACATTGAAGGCTACCAGACATATCAGGTGTTTGCCAAATGTTTGTTAAATAAGTCAATAAAAGAATACAGCTTACACCTAAATATGGCCAAGAGAAAAAAAAGGAGGGGGGGGGGAAGAAGGAGGGAGGAAGGGAGAGGGAGGAGAAGAGGGGGAGAGAGAGAAGACACAGAGAGTGTATAAATGGTGTGGGTCATTTGCCACCATTACCCTGGATGGCCTCGTCCAAGCAGGAGAGATGGGAGAGACCTGGCTGATATGCCCCCTCGGGCTGGGTTGGGTTCCCTGCCTGTCCCACTGTGAGCCTCTCACATGTCTGAGTGTGGTACAAGTATCTCAAGCTTTTATTCTCATACAACTTGGCCCCAACAGGGCAATTCTTCTTGTAGTGCCTGTATGAAGGGTGATTGCTTTGTAGGCTTGTGAACAACTGGGCTCTCTTAAATGTATTGAGAGATGGATAGTTCATGGGTAATTTAATTATATGCACTTCCCATCTGAGATGCTACTCCATTCCAGATAGTAGAATTAGATGGTTTGATGATTTCTGGTTTATAACTAGATATTTTCTGATTAGAAATAGTTGACTCTTGAATAACTCTTAGTACTGTTCTTCCACAAAAGAGGCAAAAATGAGGTTAGAGGTGACTCATCAGTGAGTAAAGAGTAGAAAATGTAGCAAAAAAGAAATGAAAATAAATACTGGTGTTTTCACCCTCCTCTAAAAATAATCACAATTAATATTTTGGTGTGCTTCCTCACAGTTTGCTTCTGTGTGTGTATGTGTGTGATTTTGTATAAACAAATCAGGCTGTGTGTGGTGTTAGGACTTGCTTTATTCACTTAACTAAATATTGTGAACATTAACTCCACATTCAGAGGCACAGACCTGTGATATCAAAGGAAGGCCTGCCAAGGACTTTCATGAGCTCTTTTGTTGGTGGGTGACTATGGATGCTCTTTCTAGAAGCCAAGCTATTTGCTGCAGCCCCACTGTGAGGGTGTGGTCACAGAAGCTGCTGTGTAAACACCAGGATACCTGAGAGGTGGGGGCCTGAACAGAGGGGTACGTGGCTGGAGGTTTGAGAGGGAAGATCCCAGTCCATGAGCGAGCTTGCCTTACTGAAGACAACACTTTCCCAGGAGGCTGCAAGATTCCTCTGACCAGCAGCACCATTGTTCTCCCAAGTCAAGAAGAAACTTGTCTGGACTCAGAAGCATGCCCACAAATACTTGCCAAATATGTTCTGCAGTTTTTTATTTAAATTTTTTGGCTCTAGCCACTAATTGAGTCAAATGTAAACTCCTCCAGCTCAACAGACACTAAGAATATTTAGGTGTCTTTTGTGTAAACCCTTTGAGAAAAGGTCAAAGGACACCCACAGGCTTCATTTGACTTTAATGGGCAAAGCTGCCCTTCTATTTGTGAATATTGCCTATTAACCCCAGTGGTTTTGTATGAACTACCATGTATAATCTAACTCTCCAAAAAGAAGGGGCCTGCAATTTTCTTTAAATGGGTACTCATGAGTGAAATCTCTCAGGCATTAGCGCTCACTTGACTGCATTCAGACATCACTTTGGCAATGGAATGACTGCATTAAATTAGCATCAAGCACAACAAATAGTAATTGCAAGACTGTCATTTCTACAATTGCAAAATTAATGTGTTCTGCAAACCCATCCCATTGTGTGCCACAGGAAAATCATGGAACCATGTGGACCCGAGCAGAAAGAAGCCCTGGAGTCACCCCATTAATGTGCAGCAGCATTATTCAGCGGTGGTGTTCCTTCCTGCCTCAGCTGTCGTCTCGTGCTCATTCTTCAAGCCCTGTTTGACCTCATTTGTGTGCTCATATGACAGTACCGCCAGACAGTAGCCTGGATGTACAGAGAATGTTGTGGAATAATTCCTCCTTCTGGGTGCCATCTGGTGCGAATAATGCCAACACAATCTCCCTGTATGTATTTCCAAGAGTATGAATAGGCTGCTTATGTAAAGCTTCTTATGAAGAGACATACCAACCATGTGCAGAAAATGTTATCCAAAGGCTGCACATTCATTTAGAAAGAGCAGAGAGATTCACATGCATTTCAGGTGTAGCTCAGGAATGGGGCCAGTCTGCTTCTCTCCAGCCCTCTTGCTTACTTATGGGAAGGGAATGCAGCCCAGGTTGCATTCAGTTGAGTGATTTTTTTCTGGTCACACTGGACCCCAAAGTGTATGACAACATGCATGTGCACCAGGCTCTTGTAGTCTGCTGACTGGTTCTGCAGACTTTCCTGAGGATAAAAGAAATCACTCAAGACTGAAAATAAAATTAATAACAGATGCTCTGAGCTCAATGATTAGACGTGGTGTCTCATGTTTCCTGCAGTATAACTGAGTCTGAGAACTACCCACAGAGGATCCTGTGTAAGAGTCACAATGATAGTAACCAGACAAAGGTGCTTTCTTGGAAGTCCAGCTTGAATCCAGTCTCTTAGCAACCAGAGGTGAGGGTGGGATGGGTGTCAAGACCCTGGGTTGCATTCACTGAACCCTTTGGCAACCTGTTCGTCCAGTGTGTTGACCCCTCTGATGTCTCTAAGTGGGAGTGTCAGGCCTGAGTCCCTTTTCAGAGACCACTGACTCTGTCACTCAGCATGAAGGTGTGACATAGCTATTTGCTTGGTAATGTTGTAGTCAGTGCATAGTTTGTTGGAATTTGGGGGAAATTCGGTACCTCACTCAAAGCTTCTCTTATCTCATCATATTAAATATCAGATTAGGGACTGATGGAGACTCCCTACCTAAGGTAGGAGAAGAATTCTGGACATTTTGAGAATAAAGGTGCTCTTTGTGCAGCTGAGAAATCATTATGCAGATGATTTAGGCTTAAAGAGATCTGTAAACATGACCAGAAACTGGTTCTGCCTTACCTTTGTTGCAAAATGTTCCGTCATATGCCGTGTTGGAGCAGTCACAGGAGTAACCATGGTATTTCTCTATGCACTTGCCTCCATTCTCACAGTTAGCCCCATAACTGGTGCAGTGGCCTGAGCACCCGGATTTAAACCCGGAAGTGACCTTTGCTCTTTCCTCCAGATCCAGGGTCACCCCATTCATCCTCAGGGAGCGGATGCAGCCCAGGAAGCCCTGCTGACCTCCAGCACCACCTGGGAATGACAGAAGGCATGCAGCTTAGATGGTGGAACCTCTGCTATAGCTGTTTTCATTCATCATGCCTTGAACAATTGTGGAAGGAGATGAGACGGCCAAGCGCAGCTAGCACACTCATTTTCTTCCTTTTAAAAAAATATTTTTACTGATTTCAGAGAGTAATGGAGAGAGAGAGAGAGAGAGAGAGAGAGAGAGAGAGAGAGAGAGAGAAAGAGAGAGAGAGAGAGAGAGACATCAATGGTGAGAGAGAATCGATTGGCTGCCTCCTGCATGCCCACACTAGGGATTGAGCTGGCAACCCAGGCATGTGCCCTGACCAAAAATGGAAGCATGACCTCCTGGTTCATAGGTCGATGCTCAACCACTGAGTTAAGCTGCCCAGACTGGCATGCTCACTTTCAACTGGGTCTTGCTTAATAGAGAAACTAGATGCTTTCTTCCTTAAAGCTATAATCCTGAATTAAAAGAGGCCATCTTCTGAGATGCAATCATTTAGCTACAGAAATAAAATGTTTGGAGATACACAAAAATATATAAGTTGTTTTGGAAGTCTTATCTAGTTTCCTATAGAAAAGAAGTTTATAGAAATCTCTGGTTTTTTTGTTCTTTAATCTCATGTCCTTCAGTTCCACTATCTATTGACAGAAATATATGAAGGCAGAGAGACATGAGTATATTAACAGTTATCAAGTCAATTAGTTGGAAGGGATAAGCCCATTTGAAATGTGGTTGTCTCATGGAATGCTTTGCTGCGGAGTTCACGGTAAGGATTCCAAGGTCCTTGTCTGCAGTGGTTGGAAGTTGGAATTAATACTTTTTCACAAAAGTCAACCACACCACATTTATTACCAAGTCAGGTCAAATTTCATTGCTTTTGTCTAAATGTCACTGTAAGACATACAGCACAAAGAGCAAGTTCATTGTGATTTCTGGAGTAAGTTACAGAGTTAAATGGAGGTCCATGAGCATATTAAAATATTCCTAACCAATTTCATCGAAGGATTAGCTGGAGCATTATATGGAGGTGGGTTTAATTGTGTCTGTAATGACCTTAGCTATGCTTTTTTTTTTTTTTAAAAGCAGTTGGTACAAAGGGAGGAGCTCAAGTTTATATACATGCTTGTATTTTAGAGTAACAACTTTTCTGGACATTAAATAAACTGAATTGTAGTTAAAATTATTAAACAAAATATGTGATGAGATTTAGAAAAAAAATACTGTTAATAAAATAAAAGTTATACTTTTATTGGAGGCTATATAGTAGGTTCTCTCCCCTTAGCTTATATATGTTAATCACCTGGTTTCACAAGGCCAGGGAGGCATTATTATCACTACAGCCATTGTACAGATGAGAAAACAGGCTTAGAGAAATTCAGAAGTTTACTCAAGGACTCAAAGCTCCAAAGTGGCCATGTTGTGTCTGATCTGCCTTATTCTTTTGTCTATGGTCTTAAACTCTGTTCAGTATTGACCATCTGATGCAGAAGAAGAGGGCTAGAGTCAGTGCCCATAGATGCCCGTATATTTTGGATGTCTTCAAAGATGGAGTGGTCTGTAGGACTGTGAGAGTTAGGGAAAGTTGGTAATCAGGGGTTTGATTCCCATCACTTGTTCTATTATGGTGAGAAAAAGTGTACGATGTGGCAGACTTAGTAGACAGGGCTGGTGGCCAAAGGCCTGAGCAGCAGAGACGGATTAGCATTTTATTGGACCTGAAAATCCTCGGCCATGAAATGACAAACGAAGCACTCTATTATCTTTATAAACTCAAGGCCTGCATTCTCTCACGGGGTAGTTCATAGATTTGAATAATGATTCTCCAGGGATTATTTATTAAAGAAAATATTTGAAGACAGGATTAATTGAAGGGAGTCCAATCCCTTTTTGATCAAAGCTAAGGGATAGTAGATGACAAAGAAGCTATAAGAAACAACCACTTGGAAGGATTTCCCATTTTGCAATCTGCTGGTCAGCTCAGCCCCACACCTCTGTGCTGCAGAGAATTGGGGCCTTTGCCATGATTTGGAAGAATTTCAATCGATTAGTCACCTTTTATGTGTTAAAATTTTAATTTGGCTTCTATAATTTTAGCCCTTATGGGTTTTGTTTTTGCAATAAGGGTTTCCCAAGGGCTTTTTGTCCAATTAAGGCTTTGCCATTTAAATTTTCACCACTACATCCTATCAAAATATGCTAAAATTTAAAAATCCTTGTTTTTAGATATCGCCCTCTCTTTTCTCCTTATTACAAATGTAACAGTTTCTCACTGTGGAAATTGTAAACATACTGATAAGTGAAATGAAAAAGAGAATCTGTAATGCTACTCAGATATAACTTTCACTTTAACAAATAGCCTTTCCTACTTTTATCTATGAGCTTACACATGTGTAAAAAATAAGGCAAAGGAAGAAATGCAATCATGATATACACATTGTTTTGAAATATGCTTTTTTGCACTCAATATATCACAACACATTTTCTAAGCAATGTGCAAGTAGAACATCTTGTTTAAGCCTGCACAGTAGCTCTTCCACAACCACTGGACTACCAACCAATTTCCATTTTATATGATACTGTAATGAATATCCCTGTTAGAAACTTTGTACACTTGTCCAGTTTTTACTTAGAATTAATTCTTATAGTTGTAATTGCTGGGCACAGGGTATATACATTTTACTTTCATTATTATCATTTTTAAAATCTTCACCTAAGGATAATTTTTTCCATTGATTTTCAGAGAGAGTGGAGAGCAGGGGTGGAGAGAGAGGAGAAAGAGAGGAGAGAAATAGAAACATTGTGTGAGAGCGACACATTGATTGGTTGCCTCCTGCACATGCTCTGACCAGGGGCTGGGGATTGAATTTACAACCCAGGGGGATATGCCCTTGACCAGGAATTGAACCATTGATCTTTCAGTGGGCAAGCTGACACTCTAACCATTGAGCAATCCTGGCCAGAGATACATTTTAAAAATCATTGGAAATATATTTTCCTCCAAGAATAATTTAACAATTTGTATTTCACCCACGGAGTATGATATGCCCACCTTCTCCACACCACGTCTAATATTAGGCAGGAGCCTTTTGAATTTATAGGTTGAGGGGAGAAGAGTTCATTGCTTCAAATGCTGTGATTTGAATGATTTCCCTGTGTTACTAATTCTTATATTTTGTTTCTTCTTGGGGGGAAGAGAAGTCTTATTTCTTATTCATTTATAGCCATATTTGGGGCTTTAACTCTTTGTTGTAAATGTGATAACTACCTTCTTCCAGTTGTGCCTGTTAATACGTATATAATGTTTCTTTTTCCCTTTGAAAGTTTTGAATGTTTATGTAGTCACGGCCATCTATTTTATGTGTATGGTTTCTGCCTTTGGTATTAGATTTAGAACAAACTTCTTGATCCAAAATAATATAATTATTCAACTATATTTTCTTCCAGCACTTTTATGATTTTACTTCTCTTAACATTCTACTTTTTCAATCTATCTGGGATATATTTAATTAGGAAATAATTCATTTTAATGGGTCTCAGTAATAGTTGGGAGTTTGAAGAAGAGATTGTTAAAAGACTCTAAGCTGTTAATATGACCAAAAAAAAAAAACAGATTAAAAAAGGGCCAATTAGCAGAGCAAATAAATCTAGATTAGATCATAATTTTACTCTGATTAAGGCAACTACTTAGATATTTCATGTATGTAGGCCTCATTCCATAAAGGGTTGGAGGTGGCAGCCTTTTCTGTTTCTGTGCCTCTCTGCCTTTCACCAGAGGGCTGGTCCTGGGTCTTTCTGAGCTTTTGCATTTGTCAGTCTTTCTTCCTGCCTCTCCCCCCATCGGGACTGCTGACTGCTTTGGGTTAACTGTGTGGCTTTCATCAAACCTCTTAGACTCTCTCAGCATCAGGTTTTCCTATCCATAAAAGGAAGGTTGAACCAGGTGATGTCTCTGATTCCCTCCAGCTCGAAGGTGCTCCGTGATGTACAACCTCTCCCTCTGTACTTATGTGTCTCCATCTCTATATTTGAGTAAATTACTCTCAATTTGCCCTAAATTTCCTTCCCTTCCTTTTCCTTCATTGCACTGCTGCCTGACTTTTCCTCCTCCTTCTCTTAATTGACTGTAACAGATGACTGAAGTCTAATTTGTATTTGTTGCCTCCATTAAATAAAGTTTTGTACTCTCTCTTTTTAATTTATAAAGCAGATAAGTGGGATGTCATTTCTCTTGAAAGAAAAACTGAATAAATGATGCTCTTTTCTTACTTAGATGGCCTCTGATTTATTAAATCAGTCAGTGAGCTGGAAAGTACTTTTACTGATTTAGTCCATATGAAGAAAATTTTTTTTGTGCTGAAAATGGTCATTATATATTATGCAAAAGATGTTAATGCATTAGAACCCATGATAATTATTTGGGTTTAACTCATGTGCTCTACAGAAATCTTTCTTGATGACAAGTGTCCTAAGTTTAAATGGTAGGTCTACAAGCAAAAATGCTACTTAACCTTTGTTGATTAGAAAATCAACACATTGTCATTAGAGAGAGCCCTATCATGCAAGGGCTTCATGCACATTCGTCAGAGTCGGACCTGTGATAATTATGTGAGATTGGGTTTAATTTGTAAATCATTTTTCATGGGAAATGCTATGCAAGTATTGCAATTACAGATTAATTATGAAAATTCTGTAACTACCCATAATGAATGACACACCATCAAGTGCACAGGAGATTGAGGCAACATAATCAGGTATTAAATTAAACAAAAAGGGCAAAATCATGACCCAGAGGAATTTTTTCTTTCATCACTGTTTCTATTCCTTCCTCTCTGAGATCAATATAAATATATTTAAAAAACACAAAGCTGAGTGAAAGGGTAAAACACAGAATGAGAGCTGTAGTACAATAAAGTATGACACAGAAAGGCAATCTATGAATTTTCTAGAACATACATATATTTTGAACAAATATATAACAGACATACATAAATACACTCAGTTGGGAACCAGCAATGTGGAGAGAATGGAATTCAGAATGGTGAAAAAAGAGGAAAAATAGAAAAGTGAAATTAAAATGAATAAGGGACATTGTAGGATATGCCAATAGGACCATGAGATGAAGAGTGAGTCCTATGCAATGCTAACCACCACCACCGCCCCCCGCCCCCGCTCCACCACTGTGCCTGGGGAGCATTTAGTGCAAAACGACTCTTTATTTGAGCTAATAAAAGTGGATCCTCTCCTCTCACTCTCTTAGAGCATTACAGGACAGACTATAGGGCTATGAGTTCCCATCCCTTCCTCAATATCTGTGTCACTGAGGCTAATTTCCTTTTTTACAATCTTATTTTGTGTGACAGGTGCCATTTATTATCATGAAGTTTTTAGTTCAGTACTTATTGAAAAAGTGAGAAATCTATATGGGAAATTATTATTATTATTATTATTTTTAATTAATCCTCACTCGAAGATATTTTATTGATTTTTTAAAGAGAGTAGAAGGGAGGGGAATATATATATATATATATATATATATATATATATATATAAATAATTTTTTGAGAGAGAGAAACATTGATGTGAGAGAGACATTTTAACTAGTTGCCTCCTGCATGCTCCCCAGCCAAGGCTGGGGATTAAACCTGCAACCCACGTACATGCCCATATGGAAAATTATTTAATAAATTTGTTGAAAAAAACTTGCCATATTGATTGCAAAATTAAAATGTCTTCCCTAGATCAGATCATTCCAATTGTCAGGAGAAAACTGGTATGGAAGGCCACAGAGTCCCTGCAGCCGTGCTCTTGGGGGCAGGTGAGCTATTTTACACAGAAGGTGGACAGTAGGATTGATTCCTTTCTTAGGTTTAAAATCTCTCTCTAAAAGTTTTGACACATATAACGCCTGCCTTAGAAAAGTAGCTCAGTCCCTATGCAAACAGTTAATTAGCAGACAATGTTTTAGTTGAAGGTTCAAAAAAGTACACTGTCGCCGTGGCCAGTTTGGCTCAGTGGATAGAGCATTGGCCTGCGGACTGAAAGGTCCCAGGATCGATTCCGGTCAAGGCCATGTACCTTGGTTGCGGGCATATCCCCAGTGGGGGTTGTGCAGGAGGCAGCTGATGGATGTTTCTCTCTTATCCATGTTTCTAGCTCTCTATCCCTTTCCCTTCCTCTTTGTAAAAAAATCAATAAAATATATTTTTAAAAAAAGTACAGTCAATTTGATTATGTTGGAAGTATATATTTTTTAAAAAGGTAAAAATTAGCTCTATCATAACTTCTTTAATATGTTAAAACTCAAACTGTAAAATAGACAGCTGGAATTGCAAAAGTTAATTAGCTTTGACCACTAAAGGGCAAAGGTAGGAAAAAACATATGGTGAGTCTTCGTGGGGAAGGCCACCCTTCACCTGAGGTAGGGGAGGGGTCTTTCCACTGAGAGGAGAGCTGCCCACTCAGCTTGGCCTCCTGCAGAGGCCGGAGGCGGAGGTCAGGTTGAGAAGCGAATGAAGCTGGCAACCTGTGACCCGCAGTGAAGGAGCAGGTGTTCACAGAGCAGCTTCTGCAGTTTGTCTGCATCTTCGCTTTGTAGATAGTTCATTGATTTATTCTAGTGATGTTTTTAATCTAGCAAATCATTTTCTCTTCTTTCTGTTCTTGGGCACGTGTTTCCAGGCATGATATCACTCCCTGCCTGTGTCTGGGGGGTGGGGAGGAGCCAAAGCACCAGTTATAAGGGTCAGGGCAGAAACTGCATTAGAGTCCCAGCCACCATCTCCCTGCTGCCAAACAGGTGAGACCTCAATTTCAGGGAGGGAGACTGCCAACTAGATCTAGGGCCCAGACCGCTCTGAGAAACTGTCTTTCATAACAGTCTGACTTTCTCTGTGGCTTTTTTTTTTCAGGCTTTTGCCATGCCTGATTTCAGTCTGTGGCACCTAGCAAAAAGATACTTCCAAAGATGGCATATACCGTATTTTGAGAGAAGAATTTTGGTGAAAGTTTATAAGGAAAAATACCTTCTTTCTTTGGAAATGGGATGAACTAAGTTTAAATATAACTATTAACTCAAAGAAGTAACAAAAAATACATATTTCACTTATTTATTATTTGAGGACTCCCTCAGCAAATAGTCATTGGACAAGCACCATAGCCTTATTCTAGATCTTGGATGTCATGTAGCTTACCTTCTGGGGTGGGGGGAGCAAAAACTTAAAAGATTACAAGTTGTAAGGAGAATGCATAATGGTAAATAACTCTAGACAGAGTGGTCAGAGAAGGCCTCTCTGAGGAGGTACCAAAGCAGAGATGAGTGATGTGAAGGAGTCAAGTCAGCTGTGTCAATGTCTAGGGAGGTATTTCAGGCAGAGGGAACAGCCAGTGCAAATGCTCTAAAGCAGGAGAAAGCTTGGGGTACTTGAGGGACATCTCAAGACTCTGGAGACCAGTTAGGTGACTAGTAAGGAGACCAGTTAAGAGATTAGCTAGGAAATGAGTTCAGAGACTATTTAGGAGACCAGTTAGGAGACTAATTGCAGGAGTCCAAGTAAGAAGCATATGGCCTTGACCGGGGTGGGACCTGTGTCAGCAGAGCAGAGGGTATGCATCTGGGCTCAGTCTGGAAGTACAATCACAGACTTAGTATTGATGGGCAGTAATGCAGGAAAGAGAGGATGTCAAAGGTTACCCCAATTTTTGGGCTCCATGAAAATGGGTGTCAGTGAGCTTCCCTGCTCCCTATTAGCCCTCATGAAGACACTGCTTCTACTCTGAGTCACCAACCAGGCCTCCCGCGCAGCACAAAAGATCCTGAAAGAGTGAGAATTAATTTTCGGCTCCTTTGGGCTGACATCTTGCACAGAAGCATGGCCCCCTGACCCTCAGGGCAATTTGGAAGATATCTGAGCCAAATGAGTTGAGCCTGGACATTCTCATTAGTTAAGAGGACCTAACCTTCTCTCTCTATGAGCCACTTAGGAGCTTGGCTCCTTCCTGAGGACCCCCTCAGCTCTCTTGAACTCTGACCACCTCCATAAACTACCCCAAGAACAGTTACATGCTCTGGCCTGGCTGAAGCTGACTGCAAATTCACCTTTCCATCAGCCATCTGTCCTGCATAGTCCTGTCTTCTATAGCTCATACTTGTCAACTCTCTGGCCAGCTCCTAGGCCGGCCATGGGGCTCTAGGCCTCACAGCCCAGCCACCATGCATCCATGGCCAGAGCCCCAAACTCCCTGGCAGGGCTCCATGCTATAAAAGGCTTTGGCTCAATCCAGCCTGGTATTCATGCTTAGATAATGACTTTGAGCATCGCTGCTGCTCTCCAAACACAAGGAAAAATCTGGCCCAGGGCTGCCCGAGGCTGCCACCCTGAGCTTAGTTCTGAGTCCGTGGGCTGGCTGAGGCTCCAGGCAACCATGGAGGAGATGAACATTACATGGAAGAAGAAGAAAGCTGTGAGAGTAAAGGTAAAATATAGAGAAGTGACTCAATGCATATGGATGATGCCAGGAACTCTGTGCACAGCTTCCCCTGGATTATCTCATCGCATCCTGAGATGCAGAAACTGTGTCTCTTTTTAACACAGAAACATTAAGGAACCTGTCAGTGGTCTCCTAGCTAGGAAGTGGCGGGTGCAGGTGGGATTCAAAGCCCACAATGTCAACCACATGACACTCTGGAAAGAAGAACCACTTGGCAGCTCAGGCCTTCTTAACCATCTCTAAACACATAATCCTAAATGGTTAAAATCGGAAGAAATTTTGGGAACCAAATAATTCAAATGCTTATTAGGCAGATGGGAAAAAAAAATGATTCAGAAAGGGAAAGTGATAATACTTGGTCAACCTGATACTTCTTATTGGAGTAGAACTGAGAACAACTCAAGTTGTCTGGATCCCTACTGAACAGTCTTGGGATAACTGACTCCAGGATTTCACAGTTGTGAACTTTTTTTTCCTTCTTGCAACAAACACCTCTCCACACTTCCCATGGAGTGGGCTTCTGTGGCAGAAAACATTGTTCACATTGGCTTCAGTGTCTGGGGGATGGGCGCTGTGTCCACCTTGAAGATAACAGGAAATCAGAGACTGAGACGTGAAACTTATTCTTTTTTCATCAAATGAAAAGAGGTGTCGACCCGTCAGGTAGTCCACTGTTCTGAAACGTTTCCTTCCAATTATGTTTTCATAATTACTAACTTCAGAGGACACTTTCTAGTCTAATTTAATGCACGACACTTGTTCTTTATTGTCACAATAAACAAAGGAAATCTCACAAAACTCCTGTGACCTTCCCCCCAACCCCCAGTTTTTCCTTTCCTTGCTTGTCCTTTCTGTTCCTCTTTATTCTTCTTCCTGAAATGCTATTTTTTTTTTTGCCTGTCCCTTACAAATAATTATTCTATTGAATCCTGCCCCAGCTCTCTATTCTTCTCTTTTAATAAGTTGTTCTTGTTTAAACAAATCAAAACTTTTCCAAGACCGTAATAAATGCTCCACCTAACCCTCTCTGTTTCATGACTTTACTTAAGTCTCCAAATTTCTTAAAGCGACTATAGTCAGTGAACAGGAAGTGATAACAGTAAAGTTGGACTTCTACATCCAGGGACAAGTTCAAAAAAACAAACAAAGAGAAACTGGTCAATTAGGGTTGAAAACCAGGTAGAACCTAATCAGCATGCTCGGGACTAACAGGGTTTTGAAAGAAACTTGTCATAGGTAATCTGGGCAGGACATATTGATAAAGTGAACTTTGCTCACATTATTTAGCAGGAATCAGTGAACCTGATGTTTACCTCATACAAAATAATTTAAAAACGATGTAATTTTGAGAATTATAAATTGAGGGCAGGATTTGGAATGGGCTGAGTTCTAGTTGACATGGAGTAGTCAGTATTTTACTTCACAATCCAGGCCTCTTTCCTGGCCCCTGGCTGACATGGCTTTTTAACAAGCCAGTCTTACCTCCAAAATGAATGGACTAAGCTAATGCTCTGTAGTTGGCCCACATCACAGCAAACAGGTGAATATCTAAATTTACCTTTCTTTTTGTGACTTTTAATGTTTCCTTTTTTTTTTTAAAAAAAAATTATCTTTATTGTTGTAAGTATTATAGGTATCTCCCTCTTCCTCCCCACTGACCCCCCTGACCCACACCTGCCCCCAACTATAGGCCTTCACTGCACTATTGTCTGTGTCGACAGGTTATGCATATATACATACAAATTCTTCAGTTAATCTCTTCCTGCCCCCACCCCTTCCCTCGGAAATTCGTTAGTCTGCTCCATGCTTCCATGCCTCTGGATCAATCTTGTTAATCAGTTTATTTTGTTCATTAGATCCCACATATAAGTGAGATAGTGTGTCTTTCTCTGACTGGCTTATTTCACTTAGCATAATTCTCTCCAGGTCCCTCTGTGCTGTCTCAAAGGGTCAGAGATTTTTTTTTTTACAGCTGCATAGTATTCCATTGTGTAAATGTACCATATCTCTATACACTCGTCTATGGATGGCCACTTGAGCTGTTTCTAGATCTTAGCTATTGTAAATCTAATGTTCTTAAAGCATCTTCACACAACTAGGAAAGACACCATGGACACTCTGGCCCTTGTTAAGATGAACTGATCTCTGGTGAGTCTCTGCTATAGGGCAATGGGGGTTATGAATATGGACAGCAACCAGGTCACCTCTGCTTTTGCTTGGTCTGAACCTGTCACAGTTGGTCAACTTGCTCAATTCACCTCCAGAAACTCAGAGAGAGGGGGCGGTGGGGTGTAGAATCTGGCCTCAAAGTCCTTCAAAGTTGCTTTTTTTTTTTTTGTTAATCCTCACCCAAGGATTATTTTTTTCCATTGATTTATTTAGAGAGAGTGGAAGGGAGGGGGAGAGACAGAGAGAGAAAAACATTGATGTGAGAGAGACACATTGATTGGCTGCCTCCTGCATACACCCTGACCAGGGCGGGGGACTGAGCCTGGAACCAAGGTACATCCCCTTGACTGGAATTGAACCAGAGACCCTTCAGTCTGCAGGCTGAAGCTCTAACTAGTGAGCCAAACCAGCTAGGGCCAAACTTGCCTTCTTTTAATTCAACAGAGAGGAAATGGCTAATTTCCTAAACTGTTAGTTTTTTCGGAAAACAAAATTTAAAATTGAACAAGCTATGGAAATAGGACTTGATGTGAAGTAGCATCAGGTCCAGCTGGACCAGGTCAAAGCAAAGACCAGCTGTGAGGCTGAAGCTACTTCTTGCACAGGCCGCTTAACAGTTTGCTGCTTAAATTTCTTCCCAGTGTTGATCTTTCTCCAATGTAGGAGGAATCTTTGCAAGAAGTCTAAAGGAAGGAATGGGTTTCTACTTATCATTTCAAGCAAGCCTGAATTTAGGGAGTCCATATTCCCTCCCTTCCTTCCTCCATCCTTTCCTTCCCTCCCTTCCTCCCTCCCTCCCTTCCTTCCTTCCTTCCTTCCTTCCTTCCTTCCTTCCTTCCTTCCTCCCTCCCTCCCTCCCTCCCTTCCTCCCTCCCTCCCTTCCTTCCTTCCTCCCTTCCTTTGCTCAGTTACAAGTGTTCCAAATTATCAAAGGATTTTATATGGCTTTAAAACCATAAACCTAAAGTTGCATAGGTAGAGGCCTCAGAGATGCCACTGGCTCCCCTCCGATTCTGGAGACAAGGACTGTGAGCTCCAGACAGTGGGAAGTGGAACTGGACATTGGTCTTTCAAATCCTCTCTCTCGTTCCGTTCTGTCTGGGGAGAGACTACAAGAGGCCTAGATAATTACTTTTAGAAAGATCTCCTGCAAAGCACTCCATAGGGGTTTTTATTGTTTCCATTGTGAAGGTTAGTAACACCAGCAGAGTGGAATGACGGTGGCCTTGCCATTACTCACCAACAAACAGCTGGCTGTAGAGTTCTAGGCGTGTGTGTCCCTCTGTCGGGGCCTTTCGGATCTGCTGTGGCAGCCGATCCACCTGCAGGCTGGCCTGCTTGACATTCCTCTCCGCGGTGACCCGGTGCCACTGGTCATCATTGAGAGGGGTGGGCGACCTCACCACAATCTCCACGGGCCCATTTCCAACATCAAATGAAAAGGACACTTCTGTGGCAGCTGAAGAAGCAGAAAGCACGGAAAGCACGTGAGTATTCACCCCCAGATACCAAAGAGCAGAAGAAAAACAAAACAGGGAGAGAAAAATAACCTAAGTCTGTTACTTGCTACAAAGGTCCATGAAAAACAATCATTTGAATAAGGATCAATAAGGATTAATAACCAAAGGGAGGAAAACAGACTTGTATCATGGGCCAGGCATACATTTATTTTCTTTATCTTTAGAGGCCCGTGGAGAGTTGCCGTCATTGACTCTAGATAAGGAAACGGAGGTCTGGAGAAGTTAGGCATGTGGAGGGCCTCAGATTTCATGAATAATGCAGTTGGGATGGGAACCCAGGCTTGCCAGATTTTTCAGAGCCTGGATTTAAAAAATTTTTTTTTTTTATTTCAAAGAGGAAGGAGAGGAAGAGGCATGGAGGGAGGGAGGGAGGGAGGGAGGGAGGGAGAGAGAGAGAGAGAGAGAGAGAGAGAGAGAGAGAGAGAGAGACCGACCTCAATGATGAGAGAGAATCACTGATTGGCTGCTGTTTGCATGCCCCTCCCACCCCCCAGGGGATTGAGCCCACAACCTGGGCATGTGCCCTGACTGGGAATTGAACTGTGACCTCAGTTCTCTCAACCTGAGAACCACACTAACTGGGCCAGCGCCTGGATTTTTTGATTCTATACCCAATCTAACTCTTTTTTTTTTATTTAAAAAAATATATTTTTATTGATTTCAGAGAGGAAGGGAGAGGGATAGAGAGCTAGAGGGGTAGAAACATCAATGAGAGAACCCTTGATTGGCCTGTATGCCCCCTACTGGGAGGGATCAAGCCCCAACCTGGGCATGTGCCCTTAGCTGGAGTTCAATCTGGGACCCTTCAGACCGCAGGCCGACGCTCTATCCACTGAACCAAACCATCTAGGTCCCAATCTAACTCTTCAGTAACTCCCAGGAAGAGTTTAATAAAACACTCTTCCTCCTCCATCCCCAGAGATTCTGGCTTAGTTGGTCTGGTGGAGGCATTGGTATTTTAAAAAGTTCCCTGAAAAAATATTAATAGAGAGCTACTGCTTTTGGGGAATTCACAAAACTTCTTTTCATTAATCTAATCATTGCAGTTCCTGCTGGAAGTGAGGGAGTCATGAATTGTTGATGAATGTCAATGAAGGTGACCTGCAACTTCTTCAGACTATGTGTGGCTGTCCAAAAGGCAGCTCCACATCCATGCCTAACAGCCTTCTTTTGGGAATCATTCATTGCACACCTGGGTCATTCCTCACCTGTGATGCTGGATCCTTCTAGTCACCTACCCTCCAGCACTGACCACAATCAATCTGTTTTCATAGATCTGCTGCAAATAAGCCTCCTTCTGCAATAAACCACCAACAATAGAAAATGGATTTGGTGGTTGCTTAGGCAATTTTGCTTGTAAGCAGTTTTCCTGCTTCACATTTTAGTTTTTTTTAAAAGTTCTCAATGTATTATAAACATGGTTTTTAAATGTGTATTTTTCTTGCAATTGGCAGGAGAGGCAGCACACGTCCCCAGCTCCTCGGGCTTGGTGAATTCTTTTCCATTCTTAAAGAGGTGGCCCACCAGATTTTCTAACTTTGCTCATAAAGAGATTTAGTCCCTCTATCTACCAAGAAGCCTTGGACTAATCTCTAAGCAGTTTAATTTTTTTTTTCCAGGCTAAATAGAAAATTCAGCTTCTCTGGACTGGTACCATTTTGAGATGATGTCGCAAGCAATCAAACTTCTAATTTAAAAACCACAGTGGGCCAGATTCTCCCAGGACTTGGACTGTTCCTTGCCTCTGGGTCAGGAACCTCTGAAAGCTGCATTAACATTACTGAGCTACAGAGATATTAGATGCAGAGTTCAATTTAATCAACCTAATTGTACTGAGGAATTTTGATCGTTTATGTCACCAGTAAGGGAACTTTAATTTCAACACCTGTGGCGGTTCCTGCACACATTCTAGTGAAATATCTCCTGCAAATTAGGAGCTCCTGCCTCCAGGGGTCACTGTGACTCAATGGAGGCCGGTGACCTTCATCAAGGTTTCTAAGGAAGTAAGAATGCAGGTTGACAAGCCTATGACTCATCCATTGAATGATCTTTCCCTGTCTTTCTGGTATAGTCAAGGGGGGAAAAGCATCCCCAGTCTTAAGACTGAATCTGTTATGGTCTTGTAGTGCTATGTTTTAGCAGATGCATTTTAAAATGTAAGTTGTCAGAACAGCAAGAGTACAAGGTTTCCTGAGCTAAGTAGAAAAGATTGTTTTGTTTTAAAGGTATCAACAGCCATCAGGGAAATAGAATCTAGGGATAAATTGAGTTTAACCCTAAGGTTTGACTCGGAGGGATAGATGCTGCTCTAATTTTCTCTCTATGATGAAAATTCTTGTCCAGGACTTTAAATGCCACCATTTAGAGAAACTCTGCGGACCACAAGTTAACTGGGAAATACACATACTTTTTCTTGGCTTGTCACACTGGATCCCCTGTTTCTTCCTCTGGACTATGGCTCTTCTTAACATCAATGTTTCCTTCTAGAGGAGCAAATTCTGCTGTAGCGTAGTCAGGGGACAATGAGAGAGACTCAGGACCTCAAGACTGAGATCCTCTGAGAGCACGGCCCTCTTTAAAGAGCATCCATTTGGGTTTTGCTGAAGCAATATTCACAGTTCCAGCACACTCCTCTTCCCCTTGGGTGCCTCCTGGGGAAGGGGACTGCAAGGCCAGTGTGAGAGCCAAGCAAAGGGTTCCTTTTTCTCAGTCATTCCATGTGAGCTTCCCTGACATTGCTAGGGGATGCCTTTGAGAAATCCCATCTCCCAGGCAAATGGCAAGCACACTTTAAACGCTTCTAAGTTCAGTGTGTGGCTGATTGCTTCTGGTCTTCTGGGTGAGAGAAACTGACATTTTAAAAGAGATAATTACAGAGAGAGTTGGAGAGCGAATAAAAGGGAGGCAGCATGAAAGACACCAGAGCTAGTGACTCTGTCCTTGCTGAATGTGCATCTCTAGTTGTAGAAGAAGTGTTGCCCTGTTTCTGCATGTGGAAAAGGAATTCTTTCCATACTGAAAATATTCTTATTTCCAGAAGAAAGTATTTGGGACTTGGATGTATCTGGTGTGGTTCATTGGAAATAACACTATAACAAATACTAACAGTTGCCTTTCCATTAGTATCAAGAATGAGGAAGCATCTGAGATTCATCCTACTTGCAACCAAACAAGTCAGCCTGCCATAGTTCCACAGATGCTGGCCGAAGACAGGAGACACATGGGGCAGATACAAAGGATTTTTTATTCACAGTGAACAGGCAACATGACTTCTTGTCCACATGGGTTTCCCATAGCCCCACTGGGGCATGTGAAGCAGCCCAGATGGAGTTTGCATCAAGAATTCTGAACTTAGGGAACCACGGTCTTTTCAAAGGGCTGCCAGCAAACCTGCTCAACTGTTGCCCTGAGGAGACACATGAGCTTTATTATCTTGGTCAGAAAACAAATCTGCCCTCTGTTTTGTAGGAAAACACTATCTTTCAAGGCTGTCATCTATACATGGATCCTTAAAAGGGTATGAACAAAGTTATCAATGCTTAGCGCTCAGAAGTCAAGCAGAAATGGGAGAGACTCATGGAAATTTCCCCCCAACAATTAGCCACTCCCCATCTTTCCTTTGTGAGCTCACCCAATTTTGCCCAGGCATCTATGTGCTTCCACAGAATTTTATGTATCATGTAAGAATGGCCCCACACTAAGCCCAGAGGGTGAATTTGGATTTGTCTAAATCAAACGTGCCAATTCCATGCTCCTTGACAGTAAACTCATTAAGATGGGACATGTTATGCTCTCCTGGCCAATAAGACATGAGAGGAATTCTTGAGGGGGCCTTTTAGGACAAATTTCTTAGCTCATAAGAGAAATAGTCAGTCTCTTTCTGCCTTTTGGTCTTGAATGAAGATTGTGGTTCCTAATGTTGCTGAACCCACCTTGTAAACACCAGACACCAAGTAGAACATGGAGGTCAATGGGATGAACTTGGGTCTTTGGTGACATTGCTAAGTCCCTAAGTTATTCCTTTAGCCACCTCAAGAGTCCTTATGAGAGATATATGTTATTGTTTAAGCCATTTTTTATTGCATCTGAATGCATCTTAACTGATATAGCAGAGGGTTTAGCATCCAGTATATTTGAGTATTCTAGTCTTTGGCTTTTCGCCTTTTTGGGCCCCAATTTGTTGGTTTCTGAAATAAGAAGTACAAGAGCTTTCCAGTTTCTGTGTACAAAATGTGTTTGAAACACTGAGCTAAGTGATCTCTAAGCTTCCTTCAAATGCCATCATCCTATGATCTAATTTCCAAAAGATTCTAAGAGAAATAATAAAATTAAATACAGCTAAACTTAATGATAGTTTTTGATATTGCATCACTATAAGGATAAAAGAGACATTAAAAGAGAAATGCATGAGGTGGCACATTGACATAGGAAACAAGTATAGATAACAGAAATTAACTTTGAATACACCTGGGTCAGGACTTCCTCTGAGTGACAAAACACTGAACTGGACAGAACCATGGACAGCTCTTGGTATTGCTTCCTCCTCTCCTATTCATTCCAGCAGGTGGTGCTATTTGCTCTCATTCTAACTTAAGTCTCCTCAAACAAACCATTCTAGGCCTAATGTATTCAGTGGCAAATTTAACAACTGACCAGAATAGTAGCCTTTTGGGCTCTGAATTCTCCCAGCAGGTCAGATAACATTTAGACATCAGACTCAAACTGTCAGCTGGCAGTAGCAGAAAACATTTGGTCATTCAATGTAGCATAGGCAAAGAGAAAAGACAAGGAAAGAAAGCTACACACAGTAAGCACCGGCTAACACTGTTGCAGTTTTGATAATGATTTGTTCCCTCCATTCTAAGATGAAGTTCAAGGATGGACAACTTCCAAAGGGATGTTCTGTAAAAAAATCTCATTTAACCATACAACAAAACTGGTAAGAGACAGTGCTGATATTTTAGCCTCACTCTACAGTGAAGAATGCTATGAATATATATTGTTTTCTTTTTTATGGAAAAAAGGGCTAAGTGTACATCAGGAGACAAAATAATTTATGCACCATGAGAGGGTTATAAGACAAGGTAGGCAGGCTGAAAATGAGGTCACTGTGGGAGTCAGAGAAATAAGGTAGGGAGGAAGAAGCAAAGAGAATACCTATGTTCCCACCTTAGGCTAGGTGTTCCACCTGTGCCCTAGAAGCCATACCTTCTTCTCTACTCAAGGACATCACTCCAGGAATGTCCTCTCATCTACAACATCAATCATTTTTGTATGTCTCTAATCCTAACAGCCACCATCACAAAAACACTCTTCTTTTAACCTAGCATCTACTTTTCTTGCTCCCCTTTGTTGCCAATTCCTCATTAGCACTGCCTGAACTCTCCATATCTGTGTCTGCTCCTCTGTCTTTCTCTAACCACATCACCTGAAGCCTTCTTTGTCATTACATCGCGAAGCTGCTCCTGCCTCAGGGCCTTAGCGCTTTCTGTTCCCTTTACCCAGCTAACTCTATGGCTCCTCATGTACCTGTCTGTGCACAAGGCCTCATATTAGAGATTCCTTCCCTAAACATTCTATGTCAAATAGAAAACCCCTCTCTCAGCTGCCTTTCCCCCTTTATCCTGATTTTTTTGAATCACCATCTGGCACAATATGGATATGTGCTTCTGGCCTCACTAAAACAGAAGCATTTTCTGTTTTGTTTATGTTTGCTACATCCTCAGTATGTGGAACCATGCCTGCACTCAACGATTTGTAAATAAATGAATGAATGAATCAAAGAAGGAATAGGAATATTCCTGCCAAAGAGGCCAAACAATTGTAACAGATACTCTAAAAAAAAAGAAATCCACACATTCTCCGAAGGTAACCCATAATTGAGCACACTAGCATATATAAGGAGTGCTACCTTATATCCCACAAACATCTTGCCTAAGAACATAAGGTAACAATGTACAGGGTGGGTCCAAACTAGGTTTACAGTTGTTCTTATGGAAAATAATGCAATAGTTAATAAATAATATAAGAACAAACTCTGTGTTTCACGTGCTCACAACTGTAAACCTATTTTCCCCACCCTGTATATTTTCTCTGTCTAAGAGTGTGATACATTACTTATGTCTGTTTGAAATAAACTGCAGTAAATGTTGTTTCAAAATATGTGCATTTAATAAGCAAAAGGTTGGCCTAGAAAACATCAGTGGAGCCAGTAGCAGAATTTTCTCTCATTTCTACATCTCATGCTATTTTCATCACTCTACTCTTAGGAACAAGAACACTGCTTGGGCCACAATTGTTCAAATTTTAGGAACAAGGACCTTGGATCATAATTTCTCAAATTCTAGCCTATACAAGAACGTGCTGATGGAACATGCTGAAAATGAAGTATTTCCAGGATCTCCTCAGAGAGTTCTGATAAGTTGGGGCAGAACCGTGGAGTCTGTCTTTGGTTAATGCCAGGTGACTCCAATCCAGGTGGCCCTGGAATCCCATCTAAGAAACATTGGGATTGACATTTCCTTCTAGCAGGAAGGACTGAGGAATCTCTCTGGCTTCACTGTCACCAAGACAAAGATTTTCAAACTGTGTGATAAAAAGTTTAACCTTGTCCAAAGAGAAATGTTATATCTGAGAGGAGTATCTTTGTTTGCTTGAGAGCCCTGGGTCATGGCAGAGTCTGTGATGTGATCTAGGGTGGGAGCTGGCCTCACCAGGGTAGTATCTGGGGTGGGGGCTGACCACCCCAGATAGACTGAGAATGTGACATAGGGTGAAGGTTTGGGTCACACAGTTCAAGCTCTTGTAAGTTGGGGCAGGACTCTGGAGTCTGTCTTTGGAGGAACTGGAAACTGAGGTCAGCTATGTGGGCTGCCAACCATTCCTATGTAATGGAGCCTGAATAAAGACTCTGACCAAGGCTCATGGGAGTTGTCTTATTTGGCAGTCCCCTGTGGATACAGTCATAATCAATTCTGGGAAAGTAACATGTCTGTGATTCCACAGGAGGGGCACACCTGGAAGGTTGGCATCTGATACTTTTCCTAGTTCCTGCCCTCTGTGAGCCTTCTCTAGTCTGATTTGAATCTGTCTTCTTTTCCTGTAATAACAGCAATCATGATTAAGTCCAGCCACCTTTGGTAAGTTTTGTGAATTTTTCCAGAGAATTATCAAAACTGAGGGTGGTTTTGGGGCCTCCTTGAACTTGAAGTAGGTCTCAGAAGTGTATGCAAACTTGTGAGGGTCACAGTTTTTCTAAGTTTGCAGTTGGTCTAATTCTCTGCAAAACCAAATCAATCACTTCTGTTTAGAAGGGTGTGATGGAAGCCAGCAATGTTAAGACTAAAAGACTTCCTTATGCCTGCATAAGGAAATTGAGTCTAGAGATGCTGACATCAGTGAGAACTAAGTACAGAGCTTCTGATATTCTGACCATACTGCACCGCCTTTCAAATTACTCAGGGAAGAAAAATAACGTATTTTTTCCCTTTAGTACAGCTTTAGTTTGTGAATATAGAACTTTTTAGAGCCAAATATGCATATTCACACAAAAAACTCCATGTCAAACACATCTGAAAATGAACACTGGCAAGGAAAATTTATTTGAAGTCTTTTGGAAATTCTTCAAGGAAATGCCTGGAGCTTTAGAATCAATGTTATGAACTTATTTTTAAAACCTCTGGTATGTTGCTAACCTCTTGAGTATGAGAAATATTTCTCCATATGCATTTTGGCCTTTAAGCTTTTTATTACAGTAGAGAAAATAACTTCTCAAACAAAGGTATCCATGGAGAAAAGGAAGCAAAAGGGAGTTACTATTGGCCACATAGAAACAGAGAGCTTCTCTTTAAAATGCAAAGCCTTTCTAATTTCAGTTTCCTCCGTGCATTTCACCAACTTCTGAGAATAGCTTATTGAATATTAATGGACCTACATGATTGAAAAAGGAAAAAGACAAAAACCTTTCCAAAATGACGTGTGGCTTGAAACAACACCTGTCCTCGGTGAGGTTTTAAATGTCCTCACATTTGGAATCAGTAGAGACTTGCTGGGCAGGGAGTGCCCAATTTAGAGGAGTAGATCCAAGTCCCAGATGGTGACCAAGAGGAGACAGCATTGGTGATAAAAGGAATTGCAGAAGCTGATTTAGAGAAATTGTGAGGTTGGATGCCTACAGATTCTCCAGAGATGGAGAGGAGAGTGGATAAAAGGGGGGACGGACGTCAAAGAAGCTTTCCTCTGGACCATGTCAGATTGTGCGGCAAAATGAAAAGCACTCACGGAAGGAGATGTGCTTTGGAGAAGGACTAGGGGTAGTTTATGGGGTTGATTTCAGGTGATATCAGAGGAGAATGGACTTGGGATTTGGAGTCAAAAGGAGGTAGTAAAACCGGATGCTGAAACAGCTTGAATTGGGAAAAAAGCTGACAGGTGCTACTGTGGACCAAGTTAAAGCATCTAAGGACACACCATACCAGTGAATTAATGAAATATAACTTCTAAATGACTGAGCACTGGCTGGCTATGCTTATGGGGACACTGATAATGGGTAAAAGCCTAAGGCAAGGTCTTAGGAGGAAAGAAAAAGGCTTGGAAGGAGCAAACCTGCTTGTGAGAGCCAAGAGTGATTATCATAAGGACAACAGACAAGGAGACATCTGCTTCCTGGTTGCCATGACCGAGTTTCAGCCCAGCCTGTAGGTCCTATCAGAGGCTCTGCTTTTCTCTCTGTTTTGCAGCAAATTGTTTCTACCTAGCATATCCTTTCATTGCTACCTTGGTGTGATTTCAGATAAGACATTTCTAATAAAAAAAAGTCCAGTGAAGATTCCATATTCTACATGCTATGGACACAAAACAGAAAAAACGAGATTTACATACTCTGTTTTCCATTACAACACAGGGGTACTTCAACTACAGTGTATTAGCAATACTGAGCAAAAAGCGGAGAAAAAGTGAAACCATGCCAACAGAGGTTTTAAATGGGGATGCAGAGAGATGTGAAAGAGCAGGAGCATCTCTTCCTCTTAACACGCTTCCTTAAACTGAGAAAGACTTCTATACAAGTTCCCTTTTCCCTGGACTCTCAGCAAGAGATGCATAACTAATATAAGTGATATTAGTTTTCTCTGACTGTGATTACTTAACTTTGTTCATTGTCTCCTATTTAGTAGGGTTGTTAGAAATGATGAGTTTTAGGTTGAATCTTAAAAATATGGAATCTCAGAATCCCAGTGTTGAAATGTCCTAGGATAAATGCTCAATTAACACTGCAGAAGAGTTAATAGACCCTGAAGCCATATATTTCCTCCTCTGAAAAAAGATGGAAAAATTACTTCTCAGTGTCCCTTATGGCTGTGCCAACCAATTTCCATTTGAACAAAGCATTCCTCTGGAAATGGAGAATGTTAAACAATAATAACGATTCATCATAGAGTACTCTTCCTTTCCCCATATTTCTGATGATAATAATTAAGAACACAACTTTCCTGATTACATGGCACAAATAAATATTTTGCCTCCCTAGGGACTGCACACATGAAACACCTTAAAACAGCGGTTCTCAACCTGTGGGTCGCGAACAATGCAAACACATCCTGCGTATCAGATATTTACATTATGATTCATAACAGTAGCAAAATTACAGTTATGAAGTAGCAACAAAAATCATTTTATGGTTGGGGGTCACCACAACATGAGGAACTGTATTAAAGGGTCGCGGCATTAGGAAGGTTGAGAACCACTGCCTTAGAACTTTCTTTTTAGGGCCAGTTTGTATAAAGTTCAAACAACCATATTTACTTTTTTCCACAATTTGCTGAACTAATGGGACATGGTTTCTCTCTAAAATACCTCCTTTGAGAGTAGGTTTGAGCTACTTGCCAACCTCTCCCTCTGGTTGGTCTGACGTACCCTCAACAAGGTGAATGAATAGAATGACTGTGGGAACAGGGTCATCCAAGACCTGTGGCCTTCCCACAGGTCTTCCATTTCCATCACGTGCACCTTCCTGGCTGCATGAAGCTGTGGGATGTGATCAAGCCTTAAAGCATGTGTGGAATGATGGTCTGAGAATGAGTGACAGGAAGCCAGTAGATTAGAATGAAAAAGTATCCTTTAACAGGTAAGCCCAACAGTAAGGGCTCATTGGTTAAATGGAACACTTGTCAGTCAAGATAGTGTGTTTCCCAATCTCTTCTAAACCATGTTCCCATATGTGACATAACAATCTAATTATCATCTCCAGATGCTGATATGCCCAGATGTAGCAGGCTGATGGGGAATAAAACAACCCCTGAGGACCTCGGATAAACATCTTCCCAGCCAATATAATTGTGCATTACATCCTGTAGGTTGTATAACAAAAACAATAGCTTTTTGTTGTGTTTTATAAATATGAAATTATGATTTTCCAAACTACGATGCTCTCCTGGAGATTCTTATATATTATTCTCTGCCCTAAGTTGAAAACAAACATCACTGTTGTACAGTTTTTATAAATTTGACATGGAAATGTGTTTCTAAAATACCATTACATGAAACAAGTAGGTTAGAAACAGTACATAGCATATGATCTCATATTGGTAAAAAATTATATAGAAGTGCATAGAAAAATGTTGGTTAAAGTGTATAAAAGAGTATATCAAGCATATTAGAATATGAGATTATAGCTGATTTCTTTAGCTTAATCTTTTTGCTTCTTTGGATTTTTAAATCATTCAAAATAAGCAATATTTGTATAATTTTAGAAAAAGTTACCATTCGATAATGTTCACTTCTTTTGTGAAGTTGGTGACATTTTAAGAAACTGTGTTCTATAATTTTAACAAGTGTTTACTCAGAGGGGTTAATAAAAATGCAAAAATGGGGAATTTCATTTAAATTCAGAGAATGAAAGGGAATCAAAACCTTCCTTACTTCTTTCCTGGTTTTAAGATACCTGAGAAGATTAAAAAAAGAAAGAGTGGTCAAACTATATCATAGAATATTTAACAGGATGTGAATTTTTTCCTATTAAAAATGGCTAAAAAGAAGGGCATGCTGTATTTCACAGTAAAATCCTCTCAGGTCCGAAGTGCCAGCATGTTCGGATGTTTAAACTGATGTCTACAGGATTGGGAAGCAAGATGAGCATAATTCAGTGTTATAATTACACTTGACAGATATACACTGTTTTATTATTCACTGGTTCTGGTTGCACTTCCCTAGAAAGACCCTGCAGAATACTAAATATCAACCACTCTTCAGAAAAAGTCATTTGGCATTCCCATCAGTCCTCATCAGAGGTATCAAATTCAGAGATGCAGAAAACCAAATCTGATCATTTAAACACTATGTGCAAAGGCAAGTAAAACACATGATTTCCTAAGAGGTCTGAAGTCCAGTTAGCTTCCTTCTGTCAAACGCTTAACTCAGCTATGTGGTTGGGTCATTGCTTTAATGAAACATGTCCTGTGACTGGTCCCTGGGCTTTAGCTTTTCACTTCTTTTCAATTCCTCAAATGCTCCATGATCTCCCACCTCTCCTTGCTTTTTGCCTAAGCTGTTTACTCTCTGGAAAAATGCCTTTATCGCATTTATTTGCCTTGAAGACAACTCACATGCTGCATCTTCTGGAAGCCTACCTCTAAGTCTTCAGTTGAGGTTAAAGCTTACTCCTTTTAGTTGCCATGATACCTGTGGCAGAGACTGCTAACTTTTCATGAGAAGTTTCTTTTCTCCTTCCCTCAGTCACCCATAAAAGCAGCCATGTATCCAAGAGCTGCCTGACCCAGTCCCCAGTCCCCAGGCACCAAGGTGGAACCATGTGACTAGTTACCACCAATGGAATGAAAGCAAAAGAACGATTGAGAAGGCTCTCCACCCTCCCCTTCTCTATCGGCCAACTGGACTCAGAAACTCAGAGGCGACAGGAGAAGGTGGACTCACAGCACAAAAGGAGCCTTGACCTCAAATCACTGTGTGGAAGGACTTCCTGATCAGAGCGTGCTGTTAGACTGCCACAGTCGCTGAAACCTGGGGTTTTATTTGTCATGGCAGTTTCACTTATTCCTCAATAAGAATATTTCTGATTGCTAAATCTCTCATGACCTTATCCTATTTTTAAGTTATTTATATGCTTAAAGAATTAACCAAAGGATCTTCTCCATCAGGCCACTGGAATTGTAAAGGGATGAGTTGTGCTGTAATGGCCTTACTCTGGTTCTAATACCAGCTCTGTATTAGAATATCATAATAGTAAAAAATATATAGGTTGTGTTATTATATTCAAATGAATTAGTGGAATCCTGTAATTCCTGGAACTATAAAGTTTTAGAGCAAAGAGAAGTGGCTTGGAGCCTTTAGACTGGTACATGCTCTTGTGAATGTCCAAGCCTCTTTTACTAACCCACCAAGCTGTTGTCCCAAAGAAAAGACAGGTAGCACTGTGCTTTGTATCTCCTAAAGGCAAACAAAAATGTCCTTATTGAGAAGTCTGTAAAGGACAAGCTCGGCATTCAGAAATCTGGGATGAAGTTCTTTGTTCTCTAAGATTTCTATTGTATTTGAATGGATTCCAGAGTCTAGAACCCAGACCACAAGCTGACACCTGCAGCTCTACTTTTCGGCTACACTTTATAAGCAAGCAAGCCCTGGCCAGTGTGGCTCAGTTGGTTGGGCTTGTCCTGTGCACAAAAAGGTTGCTAGTTTGAGTCCTGATCAGGGCACATGCCTGGGCTGTGGGCTCCATTCCCAGTAGGGGGAGTACAGGAGGCAGCGATCAATGTTTTGTTCTCATATCGATGTTTCTCTCTCGTTCCCTCTCTCTCTAAAAATCAATAATACTTTTTTAAAAAAGCAAGTTCCTATGGCCAGCCATGGAATAGGAGCGCTATTTACAATGTTATGTCTACAGGCAAATAATAATAAAAACTCCAGGTTCTGAATAACCTCTTACAACATAGTTCCTTGGTAAATAGAAAGGTACCTAAACTAGACAATTTTTTGAAAACTAAAACATGAGTACTATGGAGACAGAATGAAGTCTTCCTTTCCTATTCAAGAAGAATATATTCCTATGACCCAAGTCCTATATCAGATGTTATGTAAGCCTTTATATTTTTCCTTGTCTCCTTAGAGTTCCTATAGTCATTGCTATTAAACATTACGTGGGTCCTGGCCAGGTAGCTCAGTTAGTTAGAGCATCATCTGTACACTCAAAGATTGTGGGTTCGATTCCCAGTCAGGGCACATACCTAGGTTGTGGGTTTGATTCCGGTCAGGGAACGTAGAGGAGGCAACCAAATGATTTTTCTCTTTCACATCAATGTTTCTTTCTCTCTCTCTCTCTCTCTCTCTCTCTCTCTCTCTCTCTCTCTCTCTCGCCTTTCCTCTTTCTCAGAATTTTCAGAAAGAAAAACTAAACAAACAATCCCATTTACCATTGCAACAAATTATTTTAAGATCTTAGGAAGGAATAAACTTAACCAAGGAGGTAAAAGACTTGTACTCAGAAAACTATAAGATGTTGTAAAAAGAGATAGAGAAAGATATAAACAAGTGAAAGAATATACCATGTTTATGGATTGGTAGAATTAACATCAATAAATGCCCATACTACCCAAAGCAATCTACAGATTCAAAGCAATTCCTATTCAATACTAATGGCATATTTCACAGATCTAGAACAAGTACTCCAAAAATTTATATGAAACCAAAAAAGACCCCAAATAGCCGCCCGTTCTTGAGAAAGAAGAACAAAGTTGGAGGAATCACAATACCAGATATCAAGTTATACTACAAAGCCACTGTAATAAAAACTGCCTGGTAGTGGTATAAGAACAGGCATATAGATCAATGGAACAGAATGGAGACCCCAGAAATTGACCCAAGCAATTACACTCAATTAATATTTGAAAAAGGAGGCAAGAACATAAAATGGAGTCAAGACAGTCTCTTCAACAAATGGTGTTGGGATAATTAGACAGATACATGCAAAAAAAAAAAAAAAAGAAAAAAAAAGAAACTAGACTACCAAGTAAACCATACACAAGACTAAACTCAAAATGGATAAAAGACTTAAAAGTAAGACGTGAAACCATAAAAATTCTAGAAGAAACCACAGGGTGCAAAATCTCAGACATCTCTCATGGCAATATGATACATCTAGGGCAAAGGAAACTAAGGAGAAAGTAAACAAATGGGACTACATAAAATAAAAGAGCTTCTACACAGCAAAAGAAACCATCAATAAAATGAAAAGAGAGTCCAATACATGGGAGAACATATTTGGCAATGATACATCTGATAAAGGGTTAATATCCAAAATATATAAGGAACTCATATAATTTAACAAAAGGAAGACAAACAATATAATTAAAAAATTGGCAAAGGACCTAAATAAACACTTTTCCAAAGCAGACATACAGATGGCCAAGAGACATATGAAAAAATGCTCAAAGTCATTGATCATCAGAGAGATGCAAATTAAAATGACAATGAGGTATCACCTCATACCTGTCAGAATGGCTATCATTAGCAAATCAACAAACGACAAGTGCTGGTGAGGATGTGGAGAAAAGGGAACCCTAGCACACTGTTGGTGGGAATGCAGACTGGTGTAACCATTACGAAAAACAGTATGGAATTTTCTTAAAAAATTAAATATGGAACTGCCATTTGACCCAATGATCCCACTTCTAGGAATATATCCTAAGAGACCGGAAATACCGATCAGATAGAATGTATGCACCCCTATGTTCACAGCAGAACAATTTACAATAGCTAAGATCTGGAAACAGCCCAAGTGTTCATCAGTAATGAGTGGATAAAAAAGCTGTGGTACATTTACACTATGAAATACTATGCAGCAGTAAAAAAGAAGGATCTCTTACCCTTTGAGACAGCATGGGGGGCCTGGAGAGTATTATGCTAAGCAAAATAAGCAGTAAGGGAAAGACAATATCCCGTGATCTCACTCATATGTGGCATCTAATGAACAAAATAAACAGATGAACAAAATAGATCCAGAAACACAGAAGCACAGAACAGACTGTGGAATTTCAGAGGGAAGACAGAGGTGGGATGGTGGATGGGAAGAGATCAACAAAAGGGATCAACTTGTATGCATGTATGTATAACCCATGGACACAGACAATAGGGTGGTAAAGGCCTGGGGCTGGGAACAGGGTTGGGCCAGAAGGGGTCAATGGGGAAAAAAAAGGACATATGTAATATTTTCAACTTTAAAGATTTAATTAAAAAAACCCCATATCCTCAGGTGAGGATAAAAACAACTATCCTGTAATTTGAGCAAAATGCATGTTTAAAAAGATAACTCCCTGAATTCATTTGTGAAATATATATATTTTTAAGGTTTCCAGTTGACATCAGTTGGCCAATGCTTTGTCACATGGCTTTAATGTAGGTGTTTGATATCTTGTAAAAGCCTAGCATTGTTGTACTGTGGCTGTCTTTGGATGGCCTTTTGAGATAGTTCTGGTTTTGAGCTATTTCAAGTGATCTTCCCCAGTCACTTACTCAGTATATTCAAATGAAGCATCATTCTCTGATTTATTGTATCTCTTCTTCTTTTTTTTTTTTTAAATCAGCTTTGAATTAATTGGTCCCAAGTGTCATCCTTAGTTGAATCAATTCTCCAGCATTAGTAACATCCACTGACTAACGATGACACTGACTCGTTCTTCCTGAAGTAGTTGTTTCTATAAAAACACCAAGCCTGCAGAGATGCTGTTAGCTTCTAGAATGACAGCTGTAGGGTCCCTAACCTGATTATAACTCCACATACATATTTCTACTGTTTCCATTAATCCACATGTTTATTACTGAGTAATACCTATATACCTTCTCCTGTCCTTGTCTCAGACTGGAATTATGAATTCAAGCTCCTTTAATCTCTGCTCCCCATAGAATACCTGCTGTTTTCCAGCTGGTCAGAGGCAGGCTGATTCTAATGGTTGGTCTTTTTGACATTTTAACATGCCATATTTTTGAAGAGAAAGATTCTGTGGCCTTCTCCACACAATAAATAATTCATGAAACATTAGAATCAGAGCAAATCACAAAATCGGAAAAAACTCTGAAAGTTTAGCATTTCTCTATAGTAATGACATAAAACACATACAGTCTTCAAACACCATGTGAAGATGCTCTTTAATGAGGATGCCCATTATTTTCTAGGCAATGCACTGAATTAATTGCCTTGTAGAAATTTTGTTGTTTTTAGGAAAAGGGAAGACTTCCGTCTTTTTTTTTTAAAGAGAGAGGGAAGAAGAGAGAGAGAGAGAGAGAGAGAGAGAGAGAGAGAGAGAGAGAGAGAGAACACAAATACATTGATGTGAGAAAGATACATCCATCGGTTACCTCTCGTACAGGCCCCTGTTGGGAATTGAATCCACAACCTAGGTATGTGCCCTGACCAGGGATCGAACCCATGATCTTCAGTGCACAGGGCAATGACCCAATGAACTGAGCCACACCTGCCAGAGCTACTTCTGCCTTATATATGTTTTATAAATCAAGGTGCAATAAAAAAATATTTTGTGTGGGCAGGATTTCAGTAGTGGGGTAGCCTTCTAAAGGTACCCTTGGGATGTGGAGAAAGAAGAGCAAGACCACAGCTCTGTAGAGAGAGGTGACTCTATCTGGCCAGCATAAGAGGAGTTCTCAATTACTTCTAGAAATTTCCAAATCAGCAAACATGGGTGGATCAGTAGCATCTAAGGTAGCTTGGGCAATTTTTCTTATTAGAGGACAGTCTCCTTCTAACTCTAGGATATCTACACCATTTACTCAAATAACTGTTCCTTCAGTTATTGACAAAGATATCTGGGTAAATTCAATGTGACTTTATTATTTACCAATTGTTTGTATATCTTTTAACACTTAATAAAAACTAATATAGTAAATTGCTGTAACATAGCGCAAATTTCATCTTGAATTTATATCTCTAAACATTTTTTGTCCATAATTGAAACTGAAAAGGTTTAAATCAAAAGCTGGAGAAATTTATTAAACATTTAAAAATTTACAATAGTGCTGCTATTCTGATTTTAAAAATTTTTCTGAAGAGGTAATTTTTCCCTTATGTATTATAATGACCAAGTCAGAATCATTCTTTAGATTCTCAAATCTTTAATATAAATTAAACTCATAATTAGACTTGCAAAGTAGTAGAAACAATAGAACAAGTGAAATTTCTATTATGGAGGTGCTAAGTAGAAAGTTGGACAGTTGATGAGAAAAAAATCTATATTGATAGTGTAAGTTGGATTGAGCAAGTGAGAGGAAAAATGTAGGTGCTAACACCTGATTTGTATTAATAAAAACTCAGTATATATAAAAAAGATAAAACATCCTACCTAATATCCCAAAGGCACAACAGGCCGGTGGAGTGGAATTAGGCATTCCTCATGCCTACATACGGTGAAGCTCTTTTAATAAAAAAAGCTGTCCTAATTCTGAAATAATGGAAGACAAATTGCCTCTAGTTTATTTCTTCTGATTCATCAGTTTCTATATATTGCAGAATGTTTTCTTCTCTTTCTCAAGCATGTGTATTACTGAAGGCTGCATCTTGGAAAATGAAAGTTGTTCCTTAATACCCTTTCTTTAGATTAGCAGGACATTAGACTGCTGCCTCCACATTTTTTGGGAGATATGCCTGCTAAATGCAAATGTTTTCTCTGAGACATCCTGATATTGGGAAAAGCTCAAACTCGGTCAATGTGGATGCTTGTGCTAACACATTACAACATTTCTGGATGCTTTTCCTCAATATTTCCCAGTCAGTGAACATCCCCTTCAAAAATTTCTGCTGTGTCCTTGAAAGTCTCTTAAATTATTGAACAAAAATGAAAACGCCACGGTTGCTATCATCAAACACTTTGGAACACTTCCTTCCTCTAATTACAGGCTACCTAACAGTTGGCATTGCAACCCCTTTCCCCAGGGGCTGTCTGTACCTGGGGCTAGGGGGCAGTGGCTATCCTCTTCACCTGTTAGCACTTCTATTCTACGGCACCAGAGCCCCATTCAGCAATGTGCCCTCCTGTGACACACCCTCTCCCCATTCTTTTGCTATCATACTGTGACCCCGAGGACAGTAACACTTGGCTCACAGACTTCCTGACCACTCTGACCCTTGCCATTGCCACTAGGGGCCTCAACAGTGATGTGGGTGACCAGGTAACCAGCTCCCTGATGTTCTTAATAGCATTTTCAAACAACTGAAGTCCCATTTGCATGGCCAAATGATGCTTCCTCAATCCTCTTATCACCCAAATTGCTTTCCTGGGAAATCCTGACTTGCCCAAGCATGACCTCTCCTTCCACCTTTCACTCTATTCTTTGTCATCGTTTTGATCACCAGCCCAACAATTGTGGTGATCTCCTTCTGCAGCTAGATCTTCCATGGTCCTCCATTTAGACTAGCACCATATTCATTCACTTCCTTCACTCAATAAATGCCGACTCAGCAGCTTCCATGTGTCATGTGCTATTCTGGCCCGAGAGATACAATGGTACACACTCTTCCATATCCCTCACCGCATCCGTGTGTGATGTAGTCACACCTTCCTGATGTGTCTGGATTTAGAAAACTCTCAATAGAAGTTACGTATCCATACTGCTATTAATGTGATTATCTCCATTACTAGGTGAGGGTATTGGGTGGTCTTGTCTTCATCTTAGAAACTCCAGAATCCACCCCATTGCCTCTGGCACAGTAGGTGCTCAGTAAGTGATGGCCTGATGATAGAAACATGGTTGTGATTATTATCTTGTCCAGAAAAGGGATCTAGAGAAGTGTATAGAGCTCTCCTGAAACATTACTGGGGGCAAAATTGACAAATTGAAGCTGTCCTACTTCCACACATCGTGAGAAGTCAGGGTTCTTTGGAAAAGACAAGAATAGTTGGAAAAAGAAAAGGCAGCAGGAGAAAGAGGAAGACAAAATATGAGGAGGACTGACTGTATAAAATAAGCCATAGGTTGAGTCTGCAGGAGCTGAGCAGGGCAATTGAGGACTGGACACTATTGATGTCACTCATTCATGGGGTCACCAGGAGTCAGAGCTGACTCAATGGCCCATGACACATACAAGTAGAAGTACTGCTCTTTCTATTCCTGGTTTACCTTCTTTCCAACCCAGACAAAGGTTTACAAAACATGGGGATATAAAGCAAGGACAGGTGAGTCCAAGTAATTCTGTAGAAAAGTATAAAATTACTCAAATATAGAATTGTCAATTTTCTTTTTTGCCATGAGATAATTCTGAAATACAATCCAACTAATGTGCAAGCCAGGAAATAATATGACTCTATTACTTCTAACTTTGGAAACTAAAACTCCCTTTTATGTAATTACAATGCATAATTGATGAAAAGAGAGGATTCCTATTTATTTATTAATTAATTCTGGGGCTAGAATATCCTCAGTCTCCTTTTCAATCAGATCTGGCTCAGATTAGATCTACAACCAGCATCCCTGGAAAAATGATAAATTACAACTACTACACTGAAATAAATACTTAATAAACATCTATACCCTATCATCATAACAATCCCCAGAAATTACCATTTTACAGATTAGAAAATTGGGATTCAAAGAGATGAAGCAATTTACCCAAGAATTAGGATTCATCCTGTGAATGCTAACTCCAAAGTCTGCACACTTCCTGTTACACCCATCCATCATTTCATACAAAGAATCCCATAGGATCTTAGCAGAAAGATGTTTTTCTCAGATTTCTTCTTTTAAAGACCAAAATGCATAATGAAAACTACAAAGTGAGAAAAATATTGCATCAGATATTTCTAGGACAAGGATTTGAGATCACTGGACCAGGCAGAGCAGCATAAGCACTCAGATAAAGGGCACAGACTAGGAGGAAGGAGACTTTCTGATGTGGGCAGTGGGCACCAAGATTTTGTGGAGAGACACCGATGGACTAGTTTCCCCTCCTGGTGCATCTGTTGTCTTGCTGATTTTGTATTTTTCTAATCAGCCAGCAGATTCACCAAACTTGGAAGTCTGAGGACTATAAATTCTTAAAGCTGTACTGTTGCCCCAATGAGGGAAGGGCCCTGGTATGATGAGGATGGCACTTCTTAGATGCAGAGAACCCCTGCCTCCCACAGATGGCATCCCCCCGTATGACCTTGTGAGGGTCTTTGGGAGCCAAGGCAAGCTGAGCTGAGCTAGGGAGCATCTGCCCTTGCCCTGATTCTGTTAGTTTTTGTTTCCTTGGCTAAATAAATTCTGAACTGAAGGCGGTATAGGTATGGGATTTCTTCTGGAAAGCTGCAGGTGTAAAGTTTCATCACATTACTCAGTATGACTGTCCACGCTGCTTCACGAACTCACAGATGTTAAGTTTTATTATTCCTAACGCCTTGTGTTTTTCCTCACTCTCTCATGCCTTATTCCTGGTTTCTTTACGAAATTCTCTATCTACTCTTCACCCTGTCTCCTTTGACAATAAACAAAAAGAAAATTTAAATATCCATTCTTTTCCAATTTTGTTAGGGGAATTCATTTTCTCCATCCTTTCCTTCCATCCCTTCCTCTCCTCCCTTCCTTCCTTCCTCCCTCCCTCCCTCCCTCCCTCCCTCCCTCCCTCCCTCCCTTCTTCCCTCCCTCCCTCCCTCCCTTCCTGCTTTCCTGCCTTCCTTCCTGCCTTCTTTCCTCCCCCCTTCCATTTCTCCCTGCCTTCTAATTCTCTATAATTTTAATCTAAATACCCACTCTTCTTCCATACTGTTAGGGCAATTTATTTTCTCTTTCTTCTTTGAAGACCTTTGCTTGGGAATCTCTGTACGGGCCTGTGTCCTGTGAGTAACCCCAGGACAATAGGTCCTTCCTCACTTTGTGTATTTACCCTTCAGCACTGTTCCTGGGGCAAAGAAGCCCTTAATGTTTGACTCCAATGACATTATGCAGTCAGGGCCAGAGCCAGCATAGAATGAGCGACAAGAGTTGACAAAGATCTTATACTCACATTTCAGCTCGAGTTTGATGAAATCTGTGTTCCCCAGATTTTCCAGAAATACTCCCTGTGGGATTAATGTTTTGAAGTAGAAAGAAATGTCAGCACTGGTTTCCCCCTGGAAAGTCGAGAAGTGCAGATAGGATGACGGGTTTGGGAAAGAGGCAGCATTCCAATAATTCCCTGTGGGAAGAAAAGAGAAACATATGGGCCATTGACACCTTGATCATGGCAGTGATGAAGATCTTTACTTGAGTTTTAATAAATTTCCATGGGCAATTATCCTTGTTTCCTCTCATTCTGTGGAACAACATTGCCCTGAAGCCCCACAGCATACTTCTGACTTTCCAAAAGTTATCTGTGTGTATGTATATACAATATTTTATTAAAGATTGAGAGTTGGGGTTCCTATCCCGAGTGGCCCTGTAGGGGCTGTGGGGAGCAGATCCAATAGAGGTGAAATTGGGAGACACCCCTGGAGACACTGTGTGTGGTGGTGGGGTCAGTGTGGAACTCCTGCATGTGTGCTGGCCCCTTTGGTTGGTGCAGGAAGCACCTGGGCTGAGCCTAGTGGGAGAGAATGGGGGCAAGGTCTTTGGTGTTCTGCCTTGCTGATCATCCACCTTTGTGTGGAATAACCAATCAGCAGTCATTCAGAAATGGAGCATGGGAGGATTACAAGTGGGGGAGTACCTCTTACTCCCTGGGGAATACAGGTGACACTCTTACCTGTAGGGCAGTGATGGCGAACCTATGACACACGTGTCAGGGTGACACGCGAACTCATTTTTTTGGGTTGATTTTTCTTTGTTAAATGGCATTTAAATATATAAAATAAATATAAAAAATTTAAGTCTTTATTTTACTATGGTTGCAAATATCAAAAAATTTCTATATGTGACACGGCACCAGTTAAGTTAGGGTTTTTCAAAATGCTGACATGCCAAGCTCAAAAGGTTTGCCATCACTGCTGTAGGGGGTGGGTAATTCTGAGCTAAGCCCACCTATGGACTCTTAATGAGCTTTTGCCCTTGAGCTCATGGAGAAGACATGACTGTCTTATTGCCTGGTAGTAGCCAGTGTCCCCATGAGAAAAGCAGCTCACAGGACAAAATAAAAATACCACACTGGATGAGTTACATTCCATTAGAACAGATGAACTGAGAATTGAAAATGAGACCAACAGCTCACTCTCAACTTCATTGCCAGGGCAGAGATTCCCTTTGAATACATACAATTCTGAGTACATTTACTATCACACCTAAAGTCTAAAGTACATGAGCGTGCTTTAAAACAGTTACTAAAGCCTTTAACTTTAATGCTAAATGTATGCTACAGTCATCAGATTAGGCCAAGATGGAGTCACTCATGTTAAGCCCCATGTCAGCCAACCAAAACTTAACTAAGTTTCTATGCTCAGCTCTCCCAGCAAAGGAAGACCTAGGTCAGTCAATTAGCACTTGCTTGCTCAGCACAAGTTATCTGACCCATTCCAAGTTTTCCCTTTGGTCCCTATAAGGGAAGTACCCCTGCTCTAACCAATCAGAAGATACCCAGTATATCTCCTTTGTTTCTGCTTACTGGGGCTATAAAAATCTCTGCCTTGTAAATTCCTCAGAGCTCATTTCTATTTCCTAGAGTGGATGCTGCCCAATCCATGAATCGCTGACTTAATGCCTAGTAGATCAGCAAATTGTCTGGGGAAAATTTTATTTTAACACCTAAAATATATGTTGTTTTTTTTCAAAACTGAATTTTGCTATGTCTTTCCTTCCAAGAATACAATGAATTAACTGAATTTAATCTATTGGTTTTTATATACTATACTAGAGGCCCGGTGCACAGGATTCGTGCACTGGTGGGAGGCGTGGCCTGCGGGATCAGCCTGCTGTGGGAGCGCTGCTCATCCCGGTCAGCTGAGAGGCGCTCCCACTGTGGGAACACACTGACCACCAGGGGGCAGTTCCTGCATTGAGCATCTGCCCTGTGGAGGTCAGTGTGCATCATAGCAACTGGTCAGCTGGTCATTCTGGTTGTTCTGCCATTTGGTCGCTGGACTTTTATTATATAGGATTTTTCCTTTCTTTTATGCAAATTATGCACAGATGCAATATACAGTTCAACTACTATTCTTATATAAAATTAACTTGGTGTTGTTACTGTTATGCTTAAGCTGTAATTTTAATTAAATATAGAATATTGTTAACGTATGAGATATTAAAATAACCTCTTGTTTAATTAGTGCTATTTGTTGTTGTTCTTAGAGACATTTAGAATATAGCGACACCTAGATGAATGAATGGTGAATTATGTTTACAAATGTTTTCAGTAAGGTAAAACCAGGGGTGGTGGTAGAGTCTACTGTTTAAAGTGTTCCCAAAGTCTTCATGAAGGTTTAAGCTATATATTTTTAAACATAGCAATATAATAGCTTTCAGTGCAAGAACGACAGACTAGTTTTCTCTTGGGGAGAAGAATATTACTTGACATTGGTCAGACCAATACCTGAGAAGAAAGAATCTTAACTATTTAAGTTGCTATCCTCTGGGATCTGAGTCCTCTTTCTGGCTCATGAGCTGGCTTAAGATCTGGTCAGAGGAGTTCAATGAAGATCTCTTGAAATAAAACCTAAATCAACCTAGAAGTTGCAACCCAATCACCAGTCAGAGTTTTAGGAGGGAATGAAGCCACATGCCCGAGGCCAGCAGGATTCAGCTCATCCAGTTGGGGCAGAACCTTTAACAACCTTAGGAGCCTGGGAGGATGTGCCCCCAGACATACTTCAGCCTGAAGCAGGGCAATTCTGTCCCTTTAGGCAGTATTCCCAGGACATGAATGTAATTAACATTTTTCAAGCTACAATCCAATCTAGTGCATTCTATTTATTTATTTATTTTACTACTGACATTATTACAGGTGTCCCCCATTTCCACCCCTTTTCTCCCTTCCACCCAGACTCCTGCTCTCCCCTCCTGCTGACCGTCACCACATTGTTGTCTGTGTCCATGGGCTCTGCATTTATATTCTTGGCTATGCTCTTCACCTTCTTTCATCCCATCTGCCCCACCCACCTCTCCTCTGACATCTGTCAGTCTGTTCCATGTTCATGCCTCTGGTTCTATTTTGTTGATCAGTTTATTTTGTTCATTAGACTCATTCTTATTTTCTGAGGTGGTGATGTGTTAACATGAGGGTTAATTGTCTAAAGTGATTTTAGAAAAAGGAAAGCAAAAAGTCAAACACATCAGAGGTCCAGCACTGGCTATTCAGACAGAAAAATCCCCAGAGAGGAGAAGGACAGTTCGACCAGTTATTCTAGTTTGGCGAGATATCCCTACAGATGCTGATCCCATTTGTTTGAACTGTGTGCTCACTAAGCAACTTCGAGCTGATTTGGTCTCTTGAATGGACCGATTGGCAGGGAAAATGAAACTTGTACAAATAGTGGTTCCCAGTCGTCCTCCTGGAAATGTCTGGATTATCCCATAGTATCATTGGAGCTGTCCCCATGGGCTGCCCCAGATCTCTGGACAAATTTACTCAGTCCAGATTCTTGCCCAGTGATGGTGAGGACTCTACACTGACTGGTCATGTCAGAGTTGAGGTATCTACCCATGAGGTGATGAGGGAGAAACTTTATTTACACTTACTTTAAAATCCTCATTCCTTAAAATATCCATGTTGGTTAGACATTATGATATACACAATATTCTATTCATGCTTATGGGAATGTGGGCTTAAAGGTTTTAATGAGCAGGGTACATACCCTGATGAATTTCTGTAAGGCCTGTACCGATGAGTCCAGGGCCCAATCTCTGGGATTCTGGGTGGTGACAAGATAACATGCGTGCCTTTGCTGGTGCTCCTTGTCCTTCATGATGCTAGGAGCTTATAGCATTGTTATTTGCTTATAATGCTTCCAACAGACTGCAAGCTCCTTGAAAGCTGTGATTAAACCATTTCTTCTTCTTAACCTTTGGCCCCAGAACAAAGTAAGTACTCATTAAATAATTACTAAATCAGTGGGTAAGTAAACAGCTGCATTTCTCGATTATATTCAATTTTAGTCCACAGGCAAATTCCTCATGGGACAACATCTATTTTATAGTAACTCGAGTACTGAAGGTTCTAAATAAATAGAAATCAAAGCTAATGTTGCTTTAGCACCCACTGGTCACTGGACATGGCTTCCACTAGCACACCAGCATTTTCCTGACCTATGACTTAATTTCTATGGACCCCTATAGAACTCATTGAACAATGCCATGCATTTGCAAGACTGATGACCTCATAACCTTAAGGTTATTAAAACATGTGAAATTTATACCTATAATCAAGGTCAGTTTTGTGGAAGGTAAAGTGACATTGGATGAGAATACCAAGTGGGAAATAAGACAAGGACTCGTGCCGAAGCAGGAGGCAGGGATGGTCAGTGTGGACAGGCAGAAGGGGGGCAAGGTTGGAAATTGAGAGGGAAAGTGTGAAACAGAGCTGAAATACATATCTGAGTCTGGAGGGACTAGTCAATACTAACAATGATGAGGCAGGTGGAAGAGGTCAGGAGCCCAGCCGAGGGTGGGACAACATTATCAGAGGCTGGGCGAAATGGCTGGGGGGAGGTTGATGGTTCTATAAGCTTGAACATGACTGGGGCATGTGAAAGCATTTTAAATATATTCTGGGCTCCTCTCCTGCGGGGAGAGGAACCAGGTGGTACCTCCAGCTGGTGCAGAAGAACAGGGCTGGGGCAGCCAACCAGACACGGCTGACACATCACTCAGACTTCAGTGAACCATCAGCAGAAAATGCAGCATCACCTCTTCATCCAAACCCTTCAATGGCCATTTCCTTCGATTTCACCCATGATTATTTGGTATTTGATTCTGACTTCAAAATTTCTAAGGATATTTTCCGATGGGCAGCAATTCACTAAGTCTAATTTTAATTTCTAACAAAGCATTGGACATACATAGTTTTCAAAGTCAAGTGGTGCTAGAAGGGATAGAGTAAAACACAATTCCTGCTTCACCCCTCCCCATCCCAAACCCAATTTAGCAAAAACTCTTTCTGCACCTTTAACTTTTTAAAGTATATCCCTGTATGCCTAAAATATACCTGTGTAGATATTTATAAATTTATGCATCTTTGGTAGTCTCTATTGGTGTTCCTGAATGCAAGATGAGGACTGAGCATTTTTACAAGCCAACTTCCCTGCTCCCTCTCTCTGTATTCTCCCCAAACAGCCAAATGACAGCTTTTTTATTGTACTGAAATTCAATATATTCTAATTCTTGAGTCTCCTGGAGTTCTTCAGTTTGCTTCTCAGCTGTCTGTCAACAGCTTGCACTTGCTGATTTTCTTGTATGTTCACAAGGAGCAACAGAACACTAGGTGCGCTGTGGTCCCCTCTGAGGTGGTCATGTTGGCAAGGGCGGGGACCATGAGAATGTGCTGGCGGGAAGGTGGCAGGGATGACAGCAGGTGAACTTATGGTACTGCTCTGGCCTGTCTGTCACTTGGTGCAGATGCTGTGTAGTGGCCCACATGCAGGCTCCTGAGTCAGACCATCTGGCTTCATCATCCCTAACCCCTGCGCAACTTTGGCTAGATTTCTCGATCTTCCTGAATTGCAATTTTCTCCCTTGTACAATGGAATAACATTAGAAACTCTCATAGGGTGTTGAGAATCACAGGAGATGATCCATAAAAAAACATTTAGCAGAGTGCTGACACAAAATAAATGTCCAACACATGTTATTAATCACCACTAAACTGATGGCTACAGTATCATGTACAGTCGCTGCCTAAGGGCTTGGCCAAGGTGGGGAGGATGGGAAATGGGGTTCCTTCCCTTAAGTAGATGAATAGCAAGTCAACCAACCCTGGCTCCTCCCCAGCCCGCTTTATCTCAGCAGGCGAATTCTCTAAGGGGAAGCAGCAAGCTGGACTGAACTCTCCTTATAGTTCTGACTTCTCCAGCTGTCGGCTCATCTCAGACCCATATCTACCTTTGCCCTTCTGTCCTGTCCTGTTCTTTTCTCACTCCTTTGCTCCTGCTCACTGCTCAGAACTGTGTGCTCCCTATCTCTTCATCTCCTTATTGACCTAGAGAAAACCCCATTCAGGACACACAAACGGGAATATCCTTGAACCCTGCGATGTGCTATATGGTTTTGTAGAGTATCAATTAAATAAAAATATGATGAGAAAAAGGGTGAATGAGCAAGCAAGGAAGTAGAGTGACCCAAACACTGGAAATAATTGTGTCTGAACAAAGGTAGACCAGAGCACTGACAGGCAGAGAGGAGCGTTCAGGTCTCACCTTGGTGTCAGGCCTCTGCTGTCTTTCCTTCCTGCTCAGAGGGGAGATAGGTAATTAGGAAAGGCGAAGAGGCAGTGGCTGGGCCAGTTGGCATTTGGTTGAGCGGAGGAGATGGTCTGTGGCTCTGCCGGCTGTGGTTTCCTGAGGTGTGTGGCTGTGGGTGCGGTCTGGACACCAGGGGGGCTTGCTTATCCTCTCAGATTCAGCAAGTTCCTGGAGCCACTGCATTGAGAAGCTTACAGGCTTCAGCTTTAAGTGGCAAGCACTCTGCATTGTAAAAAAAATACTAGGAGACTAGTTACTCTGGAAACTTTCAGTGACCCGCAGCTTAGAAATTTGAGTGTTCTGAGGGTTGTGATGGAGTCTTCTGTTGTGTACTATGGCTGGGTGCGATTTACAACAATAAAACAGACAGCTTCATTTGCATGAACATTTGAGTCTATTTGCAGAGGTGTCTTATATGGAGAAAAAGTTACTCTCTTAATTAAAACACCTTGTACTTTCAGGAAAGGTAAAAGTTGCTTTGTTCAGCTCTCAGTCTCATTTTATAGGGCAAATTAAGTAAAAATGAAGGGGTGCATGTTAAAATGCTGCCTCCTGGGCAGTTTCACCTTCTCCAGAAAGCCTTTTCCATTGCTACAGCCAAAGAAGGGCTGTTATACACTTGTGGGAGGAGTCAACGATATACTTGGGCAAGAATGGTGATAGAGTCCCATGGAGAAAAAGAACACGATGGTGAAATCCTAAAGGTCACGATGCTCAGGACGCCTCTTGCACAGCTGTGGGCTGCTTAATTGCCAGACCACGGGGGATGTGATAAAATGGCTTGTTCCTAAGTAGTCATGAAAACTCCTCTGTCCTATCTGTCAACGGTGCAGTTAAACGTAGGGGTACTTAAGAGATAATCCTATTTCATTTTGAATGCTTGAAACAGTTATGTGTACTGGGATGCTTGGAGGTGTGGGGGAAGGTCTAAGTTTTCTTGTAAAGATTTTCAGGGTCCCCACAGTCAATTCCGACATTTCCTCAAACTTTCCTCATTTGGGGCTATTCGTCATGTCCAATGTATACTAGTCATCCTATGTGTATTGGGGTTGAAAGTGAAAAGTTAATAACCAAAAGTAGTGAAATGAATAACTAGGTGTAGAATGGGAACATGTGGGCTTCTTGTTCTTGACTCAAATTTCTGTCTTGAGTTAGTCCCAAAAGTTTCCATGTGACTGATTCCAAAGAATGAGGGAATAGCAAGCCAGAACCTCTCACACCTTGGTGAATAAAGGACTGGGGGGAGATCTGCCTGATTTAGCAAAACTAAAACTTTTTTGCATGTGGAGGTTGCAGGACAAATTTATCATATCCACTATAATTATTACATGCAAGTTGAAATTAAAAATAATAAGTAGTGTAGAACACAGAAGTGGCCATGGGAGGGCGATTCTGGGAGGGCGACTGGGTGATTGTCCAGTGTTTCAAAGCTTGCGTGTCCGCCCCAGGGACGTATCTGCTTTTCTTAATTTTCCTGGGCCATTTTACCCAAATTCATGGTTTTAACTACTAGTCACAGGTCAATATTTCCCAAATTTATGCATATAGATAGATCTCTACTATGACTTTAAGATTAGGATATGCATTTCTTTTTTTTCTTTCTTTTTTAATGTATTTTATTGATTTTTTACAGAGAAGAAGGGACAGGCATAGTCAGAAACATCGATGAGAGAGAAACATCGATCAGCTGCCTCCTGCACATTCCCCCTGGGTGTGTGCCCGCAACCAAGGTACATGCCCTTGACTGGAATCGAACCTGGGACCCTTGAGTCTGCAGGCCAACACTCTATCCACAGAGCCAAACTGGTTAGGGCAGGATATGCATTTCTTACTGGACAGCTTACCTTGTCCTACAAGTACCTTCCTTAAACACTATGACTGAAAGTGAACCCATTTTTTCCACATTAACTCTACCTACAATATACTCCACATAAGAGCTGTTCCCACTTTGCCACTCAAGCCAGAAACATGAGAGTCATTCCCGGGTATCCAGCCCACCTCTAAGGCCTGATAACCATCCTCTGACACATTCTTCCCTACATCCCTCCTCTTCATTCCTCCTGCTGCCGGGCTCAGGCCACCCTCTCCCACCTGGATGCACATGAACTCCAGGATTGTTTATCATAAATCCAGCCTTTACAAAGCCAACAGAGAAATCTCTCTAAAATGCACAACTGGCTATTTCACTCTCATGAGTGAAACCCCTGATGGTTCTAAAAGCCCGCAGAACACACTGCGAGCCCTCTGTATAACCACGGTCCTAGCCTGTACTCGTGGTGGCCAAGGATGGCTGTGAGGGTGGCCAGCCCCAAAGATATCACTCTGTCTTTAGTGTGTCTCCCGTTAGTATCTACTTCCTCGTATCATTTTCTCTCCACGTCTTTGTAATTCAGGTCTAATACCATTAAGTTCCCCTTTTACTGTCTGCCCTGTTGTCATAAAGAATGGTCACAGCAGAAGCAGAACTGAGTGCGATGCATCTGGCCACACTCTGCCGCTGTGCAGAGGAGGGGTGCTGTAATGTGAGATGGCCCTTAGGCCCTCACATATTGATAGTCTACAAAATCCCAGGCCCCACCTCCACAGAAAAACAGATTTTATGTCAAATCCATTAGGTAAGTACAATGTGGAAAAAGCCTCCCATTTTGGCAGAAGGGTGGACGGGAAAATTGCAAACTGCTCTACACAGTGGAGTAATGGATTGATATGATCCGTACAATTATGTTACACGAATCAAAGTTTCCTTTTTGTGCTCTTTCCATTATAGGAAATAAAAAGATTCCCGCATCCTAGTCATAGATACTGTCATTTTCCTACTGAAAACTATCAAGGTCCCCATGTCTCCAGGGGTGAGATCAGTAAAGCACCATGCAAAGAGGAGATGAGCGAGTGGATGTCGGCTTTAAAAACCCGTTTCTTTATTTATAAATTAGAAACATAGTTCCTTTGTCCACAGGGTGGTTGTGAGAATGTAAAGCAAAATTATGAAATGCAAAAGGGCTGTGAAAAGGCAAACCATTTTCTTCCTGCCTATATTTTTGAATAATAACAGAAAATAACAGACTTGGTGTATAGGGGTGAGATGGTTGCTCTAATTTATACAGAACATGCTGGAGTTTCCTAACGGCTCATAAATCCTTGAGAAGGGGACAGTGGGGAGAAGGCCTGACATCACATTCCAGTCAGCGGCTAAGTGAACATAATTTCTAGTATAAAAACAGCACATCCATGCCTAAACAAATGTTCAGATTCTAAAGATGAAAAGAGGCCACGATCCTATGTTCCAGTTGCAGTTCTTTGCTGGTGCACAGACCCTGAGTCTGGCTGCGGTCACCCTGGGATAAGGATCATGAAATGGAATTCTAGTCAATCACAGGGGACACCCATGGGTCTGAGGTTATGTAAGACCAGCAGGGGTTTTCTAACTTTGTGTTACATAATGAAAACAAATGGTAAGGTGGGTGCAGTGGCATCCGATAGCTTGAACTGGAGCAGTTTTGATTTTCAGGAAACCTGGGAGTTTGTATAAGGGCAGGATAGACTGCGTGAGGGTGACGAGTGGCTGAAGTGCTTCAAGAAACTGCTGAGTGTGCAGTGGTCCAGAGGGCACACACGAACTGAACCGCTCTCCAGGTCTGCCAGGGCCACAGCATAAAGGATTTTCACCGAATGAAGAGCCTGCTGCAACCCCACATAGCGGACCTCCCTCCACATTTATTGATCAGAACCTAGCACAAAGATACATGTCCTGATAATGAAATACTGATTAATGCTACCTGATGGTTGCACTTACATTTTCCTGCAACAAGATTTCAAGTTGTGAACTAGAGGCTGTGATGTCTCAGCCTTGCCTTTGTGGTTTCTGGGAGCCATGGGAAAACTGTCTGTCCAGAGCTGAGCTGTTTGGAAATCTCAATATTCTAAGGAGTGAATTTAGGTTATAATAAGAAGCGCACATTAAAGTTTTAACTGCCATGGCAGGGTGCTGCAAGTCATGCTGATTTGAACCCAAGGAGATGGTGGCGAAGTCTGGGTTTTGGAAGCAATTACTCCATCAGTCTGGCAACCTCCAGAGCACAGCAGCTCTGAGACATGGCACCATCAGACCTTTCCTCAGTCCAGGGCTCGGGAGGAAAAACGGGCTTTCCAATCCAGATCCGAACGGATGCCGATGGAACCAATCTCACAGTTCACCTCTGCAAAGCTTATGGGAAGTTTGTGGGATTTATTGTTTCAAGAGCTGAAGGACATTTACCTACCGATGCAGGGGAATAAATTTCAAGTACATTTAGTATTGGAGAACGGTCGTTTTAGTGCTGAATTCAATCCACTTGACTTTCTCCTTAATCTTCCATCCTCCACCTCAACTGGAACACCACACACACACACACACACACACACACACACACACACACACACACCCCTTTTTAGTTTGGGGCTTGAGTGGTTTGTAAAACTTTAAAGAGTTTTTAATAGCAAAAATGTGGAAGCAACCACAATTAGAAATCTAGTGTGGGATATTCAGAAAAATAGAATACAATGTGGCATAAGCAGTGAAATAGACGGAGGCAAGTTCTCAACTATATATTTTAAGGGGCAAGCAATTTTCAGAATAAAATGCATATTTTAGCTCCATTTTGTTAAAAGTTATATGCACCCTGATACATATATGTGCATCTACACACATATATAATACATACACACATGTGTGTTTGTGAAAGAGTACAGAAAGAGAAAGGAGAGAGTAAGGAGAAGCAGAGAGGAGAGTCCTAGATGCCTGGAAGGAAGGAGTCCTCAGGAAGATGAGGAGGTGTGCACGTTAGTGGGACCAGGACAGAGGCTTGGGCACAGAGCGGAGTGAAGAGAATTGAAAAGTGCTCTGTGCTGGGACTTACATGACCTTTACAAGTCATGGAAGATACAAGTAAAGGTTAGATTTCCCCCCATTATTTTGGTTATTGGACTGTTTTTTCAAAGAATGCCTGTGTCAGCACTATGTAGATGAATTAGAGGAGGCCTCAGCTTTTGCTTTTGGACTCTAAGCCTCTGGGCCTCACCCTTAACCCACACAGTAGCTGCAGTGGGAAGAAGGGACATTGTTCCTCATGCTGAGAAAGAATAAGGCTCCTGAGACCGTACCATTCCCATGTACAGTTTTGATGCCACAGAGACATTTCTGAACTATAAACTACAAATGACTAACTCACTAAACTATGATGCTTTAAAGCTTTCTTCTTACAATAATTTCTCCTGGTCATAAGCAAACTTTTCTTCATCAATACTTATTCCATCAAGATTCTGGACTTCATAAAGTTATTAGTACATATTAATAATTAATTTCATTGGTTTATTAAGAGCTATTCATAGCAGCTAAAATCTATCAAACTATGTTCCCAGGAATGTTTAATATAGGCATGATCTCAATTATTGAACCTTTACAACATCACTTGAAGTTCTAGTATTACTTCCCTTTTTCATATGAGGAAACCGAGGCACAGAAAGTTTAATGTGAGTTTCATTTTAAACCAAGGTCTCATGGCTTCAATACCAATGCTCTTTCCATAAAAAATGCTGCCATTAAAAAAAAATAAACCATTTCCTTTCTACAGCCCTCACCTCTTCCTGTAAATAAGACCCTCCAAAAATTCCTATGGGATTTTATGCTGGTCTTTCCTGATGCCTCAAAGGAGTCTGAAGATGCTACTGTAGGCTTGTCCTCAGATTTCAGCAGAAGGAGACTAAGGGGAGATTCTCCTGTATTGCTCAGGTACCTGGGGTAGGTTGGGGAGGGGAAGATGACCACATTTTGCTTCCTGCCTCTACTGAGAACCTACTCTACGTCATGCCCAGCCCCAGACTTCATGGAAGAGCTAGCACCTCAGAATTTTGTTTCTGCTTCTGATGTCATCCTGGTCCACTCTCTCCCTTGCTCATTAGGCTCCAGCCACACCAGCCCTCTTTCAAAATGCCAAACTTGTTTCAATCTCAGGACCTGCTTCTTCTTCCTAAAATGCTTTCCAAAGATCTCTGCAGCACTGGCTTCTTCTCATCTTTCAGAAGCCAGTCACTCTTCAGATTCAATGCCATCGTCACAAAGAAACAGGAAATCTATCCTGAAGTCACCCGCTCCATTCCCTGTGGGTTTCATTTTTTATATTCATACTAGAGGCCTGGTGCACAAAAATTTGTGCACTCGGGGGGGGGGAGAGGGGGTCCCTCAGCCTGGCCTGTGCCCTCTCGCAGTCTGGGACTCCTTGGGAGATGCTGGCTTAGGCCTGCTCTCGGGTGGCAGAGGGCAGGCCCAATCACTAGGTGCAGCCCCTGGTCGGGCTCAGAGCAGGGCCGATTGGGGAATTGGGGTGCTGCCCCCTGTCATGCACAGAGCAGGGTCGATCAGGGGGTTGGGGAGCTCCCCCCTGTCACGCACAGAGCAGGGCCGATCAGGGGGTTGAGGAGCTCCCCGTGTCATGCACAGAGTAGGGCCAATAGGGGAGTTGGGGCACCATCCCCTGTCACACACAGAGCAGGGCGGATCAGGGGGTTGGGGCGCTGCCCCCTGTCATGCACAGAGCAGGGCCCATCAGGGGGGTTGGAGCTCCGTACCCTGTCACACACAGAGCAGGGCCGATCAGGGGGTTGAGGAGCTCCCCACTGTCACTCACAGAGCAGGGCCCATCAGGGGGGTTGGGGCACCGCCACCCGTCACACACAGAGCAGGGCGGATCAGAGGATTGGGGCACCACCCTCTATCACCCACAGAGCAGGGCAGGGCCGATCAGGGGGTTGGGGCGCCGCCACTGTCACACTCAGGGCTGGGCCGATGGGGAGGTTATGGCTGTACCCCGTCACACACAGAGCAGGGCCCGTGGGGGGGGGGGTTGGGGTGCCGCCCTCTATCACCCACAGAGCAGGGCCGATCAGGGGGTTTGGGTGCTGCCCCCTGTCATGCTGATCCCGGTGCCGGGAGGCCTCTTGGCTCCACTGATCCTGGTGCTGGGAGGCATATTACCCTTTTACTATATAGAATAGAGGCCTGGTGCACGGGTGGGGGCGGGCTGGTTTGCCCTGACGGGTGTCCTGGATCAGGGTGGGGGTCCCCACTGGGGTGCCTGGCCAGTCTGGCTGAGGAGCTGAGGGCCGTTTTCAGGCTGACGGGTGACTGAAGCTCCCAACCGCTCCTTTTTTTCTTTTTTTTTCTTTTTTATTCTGGGCCAGCTTGAGCTCTGAGGCCTCGGCTGCTGAAAACAGGTTTCTGGCCTTTGTTTACCGTCTGTATTTGATACAATGTTGCGGTCCAGCTGGCTGAAGCCCGGCTGAGTAAAGCAGGTTTCTGTGGTTTTGTTTAGCTTCTTTATTCGCAACATAGTTGCTTAGAGTTGCAGCTGAGAGGCTGGCAAGTCAGGCGGGGAACGTTGGAGTCCTCCATCACTGAAGCAAGCAAGCCTCCCTGTTCGCATCAGCGGCCTGGCTGCCAGCCACCATCTTGGCTGGAAGTTAATTTGCATATCACCCTGATTAGCCAATGGGAAGGGTAGCGGTCGTACGCCAATTACCATGTTTCTCTTTTATTAGATAGGATTTCACTACCTGAAATATCCATTTAGATGTCAGATTTACTTATTTTCTTACTGTCCTTCCTGGTCTGAGATATAAGGTCCACACATGAGCTTGCTTTGCCTGTTTTGTCCTCTTCTGTGTTTCTAGTGCTTAGACCTCACTCAACACATAGTAGGTGCCCAAGGAAGGAATGAATGGATGTGTCACCTTAGGTCTATGCATTTGGGAGCTGTGGGTCATGTAGTCTAACAGCCAAGGAAGGTTTCCAAAACTCAATCTCTATATGGGGTTGGAATTGTTACTGAGTAAATGAAATCTTGTTATTACATCAGGGAAGTGATGAGCTCAGTAATAATTTTAAAGTTATCCAGAGTAGCCTAAATATGATCTCATATGAAAAAATACTAAAAATATTAATTCTTTATTCCAAAGTCTGTGATATGCCTTGTCCAAGTATTTGTGATTTTTTTTCTCTCAAATTACATGGAGCTGAGTTAAACTACACATTTTCTGGTTCCATGGGACCTGTGGAGATAAGATTGGTAGCACTGAGGTGGAAAGCTCATGTGGAAGAGGCCAATTGTTCTAAAATTGGCTTGGATGGTGCAGCTTCCTAACGTCTTACACTCTTTTACTCTTTGGGTAAGGTGTGTGTTCCAGTGCTTACTGAGCATACGTCCTTTGATGTTGTGCTTGCCTTCACCGCATAGGCTTTTGCAGAAATGGGAAGAATTGCCTACTGAGAGACTTTAGGAATGCAAAAAGGCAATCTTGGTGCCCTTCTGTTGCTTGTAACCCTGATCTCCAGTTGGGTCTCTCACTTCACCTTTACCTGGCAGATATTAATCATCGGAATCTCCTTGATGTGGTGGCTGATAGCAGCTTAATGATTATTCACCTCTGGTTTTTTATTATTTTAATAAGGGACTCCTGCAGATTGAAATGCCTTTAAGATCCAAATTAATTAATCTCTAATGGTCTGATTTCAAGTGTCAGCATAGGGTGGAGATAAATATTTCCATATTCATGGTCTATATTTATACTTACAATAATTATCTAGTCGTTGCCTTTTAGCCAGGATCTATGTTTCACTGGCAGTGCATACAGAAAAGTGTTCAGCTTCAAAATCATGATGAATGAGGAGACAATATTAGAATAATACCACAGAACATAAACTATTATAATTTTCTCCACTAATGAGAACCAAGTAGTGATTTCTAAAGTTTACATGTGAGAATGAATTTGGACATTGATACTTTTAAGAAGGAAAAAAAGGGTCCATTTTTATACTTGAGAAAAATACCATATATGTTGAAATGTGCTTAGTGAAAAAAACAAACCAAAACACTGTGAATGCAACTTGCCACACTTCATGAAAAAGGTTAAACTACTTCATGACTTCTCCTCTTAAAACTAAACTTGAAAATATCTTTCTTTGAAGAAAATCCACGGGAACATTTCCTCTCGCTCTATTTCACATGCTTAAGGAACCAGAGAACATTCCACTATATATTAATCAGAAAATGCAGAGCAGGAAGGGAGGACATTTTCATAGAGATAATTTGGGAGATGAGAGACCAGACCTGATGAGTTCCCACAATTCTGTTAAGAATTACTTTCTATGAGTGAAATACACTATTCCTTTCAGATTATTTTCCCCAGGTTGTGTTCTTTTTGCATGTTTCAACTTGATATTCAATTCTTTTATAACCATCAGCTCACAAACTTTATTGGGCACTAAAGCAATCTTGCAGGGCTTGCTAAACATGCAGCTTTTTCTAAGGCATATTCCCCGCCATTTGGAATCACTCAGTCCTGGGCTTAGGGACCTGACCTTCTAATGAGAACCCCAGCACCTCCTGGAAATGACAGAAGTTTTGCAAACATGGTTTGGAGTCTGTGTGATGCTCTAATCACTTACTAGAAGCCTGGCTAATTTTGAGCTTTGTGAAGGTTGAACATGACATTCATTCATGTTATTGGTACAGCCAGATCAGAGGCTTCATTCACACTGAGACACAAGGACATTGTCAGAGTATTATGCTGAGCAAAATAAGCCAGTCAGAGAAAGACAACTATCACATGAGCTCATTCATAGGTGGAATCTAATGAACAAAATAAACTGATGAACAAAATAGATCCAGAGACATAGAAGCATGGAACAGACTGTTGAATCTTAGAGGGAAGGCAGAGGTGGGAAGGTGGTTCGGAAGAGATCAACCAAAGAACTTGTATGCATATATGCATAACCCATGGACACAGACAATAGGGTGGTGAAGGCCTGGAAGGGGCTAGAAGGGGTCAAAGTGGGGAAAAAGGGACACATGTAATACTTTCAACAATAAAGGTTTAACAAAGAAATCGTGCCTGGCTCCTGATTTAGGTTTCAGTGAGCAGGATAAGTTGTAAGGCACCCAGACACTGAGAGACTAGGTCCATGGGTGAGAACTTTGCCTCCTTCTCTACAGACGGCTGCACGGTGACAGCTGAAAGTGGCTTCTCTATGGGTCTCTGGGGAAAACAGGCCTTTGGGTTCAGTCCGTGATCCAGCAAGGAAGGATGGTCAGCGACTTGGTCTGCAGCCTTTATTCTTGGTTTCTGTGCTGGTTACTCAGCTCTCGAGACATTATTCTCTCTGGCTCTTTTCCTTCCACTTTACCATTGGTTCATTCATTGGCTCCACTGCCTCTGAACATCTCCTAATATTTGTGTTTTCCAGGGCTCCCCTTCTGTTCTTCTCTCTTCATACTTTCTCTGTGTGACCTCCACTATCCTCCCATCAGTAACCACTATCCATGTCTCCAGCAAAGACCTCCAACCAGAGATCTAGAGCTAAGTGTCAGAACTCCAGGAGGACAAGTGTGTCATTTCAGATTTCCTGCCAGAAGCTGGAAAGGGCAAGTAGAAAACCAAAGCCATTGCCTCACCCCGAGGTTGGCTCCTCTTGTGGTCTTCATCTTAAAAATATAACTGTTCAAGAAGGAACCCAATGTTAGGAAGCTCTAGGCCAGCCGTGGGCAAAGTACGGCCCGCGGGCCAGATCTGGCCCGTTTGAAATGAATAAAACTATTGAAATAAAAGACCGTACCCTTTTATGTAATGATGTTTACTTTGAATTTATATTAGTTCACACTAACACTCCATCTATTCTTTTGTTCCAGCCCTCCGGTCCAGTTTAAGAACCCATTGTGGCCCTCGAGTCAAAAAGTTTGCCCACCCCTGCTCTAGGCTCTATTCTGAGCCACAACTTCTCTGCCCATGGACAACAAGATGCCACATTCAGCCAACTTTATCTACAAAGTGTCTCTCAAGTTGCTTCCTGTTCTTTTCCCATTGCTCGTCTCCCTGGCTCTAATTCTCCTATCTCCTGTGTCATCCTCTGCTGAGCCAACAGGAGCTTTCTGAACACAGACTTTAATTCACAACACATGTTACAAATCTTGGTGGCAGATTCAACCCCCTCCATGTGCAATGACATTGTACTTTTGTGTTCCTTCTTTTCTTCTTAGTCATAATTAACAAAAATGCTATTAATTGTAGAGATAATGATGATAAAATACAACAGCTGATATTTGTAGACAGTTCACTATGTGTCATTCAATGTGCTAGGTACTTAATATGCATCATTCTACTTGAATTTCATAAAAACCCTAAAAAGTAGGTGCTGCTGGTATCCCCCTTTGCAGATGGGGCAGTTGAACTTAGAGAGATTAACTTGCTCAAGTTCACATGAGTAATAAGAGGGGCTGCAGGGCAGCTCTGTCTGAATCCAAAGCCTGCACCCCTAATCACTTCCCTCTGCCATTTTTATCTAGTTTCAATAATCCTATGGAGAGAATTCCTCCCACATGCATTTAAAATCACTTTGGACACTCCGTGGGTGTAGTCATGGGTTTGAACGGATCCACCTAACTCCTACCCAGGTAGGTCAGGGTAAGTTTCTCACTATGTTGCCTATAAAATAAACATATGTCGAAGAGGACAAAACCCTACAGTCCCAGCTTTCTAGAGTCAGGATTTACTTTCTATGCTAATAGTATTTCAAATGTATTAGCTGTTAATCGTTGAGGAACTCTGAAACTTCTCAGTGTTAATAGATTCGTTAATTAAGTATTTTCCAAGTACATTTACCATAAAACTAGTTCCAGAATTTTGGAATGTTAATGAAAGCCTGGATAAAAAAAAAAATGTTAAACAGGTTCTTTACTGCAGGATGTCTCACAGTGTATTGTGATTCTCAGAGGGGAGTATGCAGCATGTGCTATTGAATACATTTGACCACATTGCTAATTTTTAATTAAAAAAACTCCACATAGCTCTGTAATATACCTAAGTGGGAAATGCTGAAGAGCCACCTGTTAGTATAGAGTCGATCTTTGCATTTGAAACATATGGACCATGCTATTTATTTTTACTTAAACCCCATATATATATTGAAGAGCATCACCATGTTTTTATTCTATGTAGAAATTATGGTAACTGGAGCAAGCACTGTGTTTGAGAAGATGTGGAGGATGATCAATTAAAGTGTTGACCTGTGTCTTCAGGAGGCAGATTCATGAAACAAAGCTTGTTTTTTTAAGAAAGGAGACTGTGGTTCCTTTCTTCTTTGCAACTCTCTTTGTACATCTAATACATCATTCATGTACTCTCTTTATTTTTTTCTTTTAGTCACAGGCTCTTAAGATAAGCAGGGAGAGGTTCTGCTTTCTGTAACTCTTTTTCCCTAACATGAATCAAGGCATTTGTGGAAGCAGTCACCCACCATTGACAGGTTCCACTTTCTTGGGAAATCCAAGCTGCCCTGAAAGAACAAGAGCTGGGCCTGTTCTCAATGGAGCATTTTTAAACCATAGCAAAATGTTTCAAAGCTCTCTTCTTACTCAAAACTGTTGGGCTTTGGTTCTTGGCAGCAAGACCCTCAACTCCTCAGGGGGCAGCCTCCCCCAGGTTCCACAATGCATACGATCTGTAGTCCCATGGGGGCCCACCTGCCTCTGCTCCGTCACCCAGGCAAGCCAAGAGGAAAACACAACATGCATCTCCATTCTTTTCAGGGATGCTTGAGAGCTCTCCTGGCTGGCTGCCCTTTTGGAATGGGGACATTTGTTCAGACATAGGATGACTATTTCTGTGTGGGTCAACAGAATTAAACAGAAAACGGTGACTTCTCCCCGCCAAACACATCTGCTTTTGTTGGTCAACATGCAAACAAAGGGCTCTAAGAGTTAGGAACCTGTTTCTCCAAGGAAATGAAGCAGGTGACCCAGATCAGAAACTTGTCTGAGCTTACTTTGTTTTTCTTATGCGAATGCATATTACTTTCATGTAAATCATTGGCAAAAGAAGGCCATCTCCAGGACACTTTGGCATTATTAACACATGCCTGCATCCTTCCTCTTTTTAGTTGCATGGTGGAAATTTCATCAAGTTCCCTCCTTCCTGAGGACCATTGGTTCTTTACTTTGTGTCTCTTAAACTGGAGGGAGGCGGTCTGATCTGGACGCTGTGGCTCTAGGCCTCTTTTATCTTCCCCAAGTCCACACGTGCATCAGCACCCAACCAGTTTGGACGGGTTTTCCTTCCTCTCTCGCTATAATGCTGGGTTATCTTTGGCTTGTGGTGCCTTTAAGGTTACAAACTGACCTATGGAAATAGTTCAGTATCAGATGTAACAGATATATCAATAATTGGGATGTATTAAAATCACTCAGGATAAAGACTATATATGGAAAAAAGAATGAATAACTTTTTCCAATCTTGGGTTGTCTCTATTTTTTCTTATATCATAAATAACTATTCCTTAGAATAACAAATATTTCTATTTGATGACTTTTTAAAATCTAAAGAATACTGCCTTTTTTATCCTCATTTTGTCTCATAGGCACCGGCTTCTCTCAACTCTACATAAGTGAAATTAGGTAACTTCATCCTTTAGTTCAATACTTGTCAACTTTAAGAACTGGGATAAGTATATTACTCCAAAGGGTAGGTATAAATTGTTATGTGAGAATATGAATAAGCGGATTCAGACAAGTATAAAAACAAGGGAAATTTAAATGAAGGTCATAGTTTATATTTACTCATTGGGGTTGGGGGAAGGGGTGGAAAGCAAAGTGTGATATACAGTTTCATAAGGGCCAGATAAAAGGAGATTCCCTGCTGCTGGCAGGTAAACCCACATCCTTGTGCATTCTTGCATTTATACATGCACATGCAGAATTTTCTAAACACAATTCTATGTCGTTTGGAATCCTTACAAAACCGGGGCATCAGGAATCTTTTAGTGTATTTTGCCTAAGCACAAAGACTAAGGGTCAAATGTTGCAATGTAAAAAAGTCTTAGTGGTCAATGAAAATGCATACTCTGAGAAAAGTACAGCACAGCAGTATATACTCGCACTTAGAAATATCACTATGAATTTACGACATTAAAATAACATGCCTTTTCCGTCTGTTATCATTAAATATGTTCAAGAAAAAGCAGCATTTTTAACCTACAATCAACTATCCTTGTTACCCCTGGTACCCAGATCTTGGACTTAAATATTATTCCATGCTATCTTCTGCTACCTCTGGTATGGGTGCTGAGTCCATGTCTTGGAACAAACAAAAAAAATTGGAATGGGTCTGGGAACATCTTGTTGTTGCCAGAAAGCAAGCATAGTTCTAAAACACTAAAAAAATGGGGCCAGGTTAAAGAGACTCCTGTTGGGCAAATTTTGATGACTTGGCATTGTGTGTAAGAGAGAACTCAGTGAGCATAAATTATGGTTGACTAAAAGAAGCAGAGTCTAGTCTCCAAAAGGCTATTTGCTTATAATACTTAGAAAAGTGAATATAGGCACATAAAAGAGAGTTATAATACAAAGAAGGGTGAACAAAACCAGGTATGTTTATCAGGGTGTTAAAATAGGTATTTCATTCCCTCTGCCAATTATATTCCTGACTATAAATTATGTAGTATATATCTAGTAGGTAGTAGAGTAGGCACAAAACCAGTAGTGAAATAACCCCAAGAAAAGTAGTTACTACAGTGAGATAAAAAAAAAAAAGACAAGGCAGTATCTGGAAACACACATAAAAACTGAATGAAAATGAGGACTCTGAGTTTATTCACACCAGTGACCACAATGTACAGAAAGAAATCAACCGTGATTTTAAAAAATAAAAATTTGGTTCAATATCCTGAAGAGGAGAGCTAAAATGTAGATTCAGTGCATTATCTACTAAGATAGGGGATAGTGCTTTCAGATTCCCCTAAAATCTTAGTAACATTAAAAAAAATTCCCAACAAGATATTCTAACAGACCAAGTCAATACATTATAATGGGATAATACAAGAGGTTTTGTTTTTCATTTGAATACTAGTGGCCCGGTGCATGAAATTCGTGCATGGTGGGGGTAGGGTTGGGGGAGTGTTCCTTAGCCTGGCCTGCACCCTCTCCAATCTAGGACCTATCGAAGGATGTCCTACTGCCGGTTTACAGGGATTGGGCCTAAACCGGCAGTCGGACATCCCTCTCACAATCCGGGACTGCTGGCTCCTAAGCACTCACCTGCCTGCCTGCCTGCCTGATTGCCCCTAACCACTCTGTCTGCTGGCCTGCTTGCCCCCAACTGCCCCCCCCCGCCAGCCTGATCACCCCCAACTCCCCCCCCCCATGCCAGTGTGCTCGCTCCCAACTGCCCCCCTCCCCTGGCCAGCCTGCTTGCCCCCAACTGTCTCCCCTGCTGGCCTGCTCTCCCCCACCTTCCCTCCCAACTGCCCTGCTCACCCCCAATTGCCCCCTGGCTGGCCTGCTCACTCCAAATTGCCCCACCCCTGCTGTCCTGATCACCTCCAACTGACTCCCACTGATAGCCTGCTCGCCCCCAACTGGCCCTCCTGCTGGTCTGCTTACCCCAACGGCCCCGCCCCCATCAGCCTGATCACCCACAACTGCCATCCCTGCTTGGCCTCTAACCACCTCTACCTCAGCCCCCCACCATGGTTTTGTCCAGAAGAACTTCTGGAAGGTCTCCCAGTCTAATTAGCATATTACCCTTTTATTAGTACAGATAGAGGCCTCGTGCACAGGTGGGGGCCAGTTGGTTTGCCCTGAAGGGTGTCCCAGATCAGGGTGGGGGTTCCCACTAGGGTGCTTGGCCAGCCTGGGGGAGGGGCTGATGGCTGTTTTCAGGCTGGCCAAGCCCCCCAGCAGGGATCCTAACCCCATGGGGGTGTGGCCAGCCTGGGTGGGGGGCTGAGGGCCATTTTCAGGCTGCTCACAGCCCCTTCAGGGTGGGGGGGGGGTTCCCGCTGGGGTGCCTAGCCAGCCTCGGTGAGGGGCTGATGGCTGTTTGCAGGCTGGCCATGCCCCCTGGCGACCCAAACTCCCAGCCTCTCCTTTTTTTTTTCAGTGCCTCCTTGAGCAAAGGCCAGGGCGGGCTGGAAGCAGGTATCTGGAATTTATCTTCTATAATTGAAACTTTGTAGCCTTGAGCAGAGCCCAGGGCCGGCCAGAGCAGGTGGGAAGCTTGGCTTCCTCCATCACTGGGGGCAACCCAAGCCTCCTGCTCGCTCCAGCTCTGTGGCCACCGTCATCTTAGTTGGGCTAATTTGCATATCCACTCCTGATTGGCTGGTGGGTATAGCGGAGTGGTGGAGTGATGGTTAATTTGCATGTTTCTCTTTTATTAGTGTAGATGGTAATATTTTTGCAAACCAAGAAGCTATAAAAATAGTAAAATAGCTAATATGTTAGGAATGTGACCTATGAAAATAATAAGAACTAAAATATAAATCAAGATAAGGATAAAAGACAAATTTTAACTCACTATATTAAATGTTTATAACTTATTTTAATTTACAATTACTGATTGCCTTCCTTTGAAGTTATAACAATTTTGTGAGGATTCTGTATACTTGGAAGGTATTTAAAATATTCAGAAAAATTTATCAGAATTTTTATTTTAATAAAATGCTTAGAAGTACTTGATTAAATATATTTGCAATCAACGTTTACCTGTTTGGGAAATTTAATTGGTTAGGTCTTTAAGTTCTGATTGTTAGTTGTACAAGTAAACAAATAGTCCATGGATATTTGGGAAATGTTAACTATGTTGTTTACGTAAATGCAGATTGCTTAATTCATAGTCCTAAAAAAATGGTCTCTAAAGAAAGCACAAAAGAAAAGAAGTATTTCCTTCTAAAGAAAGTGGCATGGACTGAATGTTTGTGTTTCCCTAATTCGTATGTTGAATCTTAACATGCAATGTGATGGTACTAGTATATGAAAGTAGGGCCTTCTGGAGGCCATTAAGTCATGAGGATGGGGCCCTCATGAATGGTATTAGTGTCCTTATTTATTTTAAATATTTTATTGATTTTTTACAGAGAAGAAGGGAGAGGGGTAGAGAATTAGAAACATTGATGAGAGAGAAATATCGATCAGCTGCCTCCTGCACACTCCCTACTCGGGATGTGCCTGCAACCAAGGTACATACCCTTGACCGGAATTGAACCTGGAACCCTTCAGTCCGCAGGCCGATGCTCTATCCACTGAGCCAAACCGGTCAGGGCTTAGTGTCCTTATTAAAGACACTCCAGAGAGTTCCCTTTAAGTCCCTTCTGCCATGTGAGGATACAATGCGAAGATGGCTATCTGTGAACCGGGAGAGGGCCTTCACCAGACACTGAATCTGCCTGCCTCTTGATCTTGAACTTCTCAGCCTCCAGAACTGTGAGAAATAAATTTCTGTTGTTTGTAAGCCACTCAGTCTATGGCGTTCAGTTATAGCAGCCTGAACAGACTGAGACAGAAAGGACCAAACTAAAACCTCTCGGACATTAAAGTATGAGTTACCATGAAGACATAATTTCAAATTATCCTCAACAAACCAAGTAATTGTGGTAAATTTCTGCTTGGTCAACTTAAACTCCCCAAGACTCTTTTCTTCTCAACATTTCACCTGCACATGATTTAAGAACTAAATGAGACAACATTTAATGATTTAATAGGAGCAGATCCAGGCTTAGAGCTGGTATCTAGCAGAAACACAATAAATGTAGTAGCAGAAATTTAATATGATGGAATAAATTGATTGAAAAAATGTCTGGCTGGGTCATGCTATTATTGTCTTTGCTAAAAGGGTAATGGGAACACTGGATCTTAGAGGTCTGTGATCTCTGCCAGATGGAGTTAACAGGTCAATGATTTCAAAGGGCCATATTCAATTGACTTAAAAATATATTTTTATTGATTTCAGAGAGGAAGGGAGAGGGAGAGAGAGATAGAAACATCAATGATGAGAATCATTGATTGACTGCATCCTGCATGGCCCACACTGGGGATTGAGCCATAGCCAACCTGGGCATGTGCCCCAGCCAAGAATTGAACCGGGACCCTCAGAAGATAATCTAGTTCATATGTCCATGCTCAACCACTGAGCCACTGGCTCAATGAACTTTTTAGAGGGGGAGGGAATGGAGTCTGGTGCCTTGAATTGAAGTGGGGATGCCCTGACTCTTGCAGGGTATTAGTGTGGGTAAGCATATCTTGGATAGAGTCAATTGATTATTTTCTCAATTTTGTGCAACAGATTTTCAACTAGATTTTGAATCCAAAATCGTTTTATCCATACAGATTCAGAGGGGTAACCAAATGACAGTGACAAGCAGGCAGTGAGGAGGGCAAGGGACCCTTCAATTCTCTTGGACCACGCAAGTCTCTTCCCTGTGCCCTTCCCACCTGTAAATGGAGCACCCCACAATGACTGCTCTTGGGGTACTGCCAACCTTAGTGGGTGGGATTTTAGAAGCTTTCATTTGATTTAGAAGCAAAAACCACAACAAAGCAAAACAATAAGACTAAAACCCCATTGTGTAAATATAAGTGAAAATTTCTGGTAGGATTGTTAAAATTGAAGGTAGGTTACTACTCTTGCTTACTTCTCTTCTTCACCACTCCAATGCATCCACACTTGCTACAGCAACCCACAAGTTGTTCTGCCCTCCATGTGGGCTGTGCAGGAAGGTCACCACTCAACACCTGGCCACACCTACAGCACCCTGCCTCCAACCCCACCCCCACCCCCACTGCACACTCAGAACTCTGCCTTCACCTGCTTTGTCCAGCTCCATGATTGGTCACACTTTGCTTTCACCTTTGCCCTCTCCATCAGTCACTCCTGATTCCCCATCACACACAGAGCACATGGACTGTCCGCTATGTTTCAGGGTAAACAAAGCTCAGGCATGGTAAATATAGATTCTATTTCATCCAAACACTTTTTTAAAACAAGAGCATGTTTAAGTTTAGAAAGTTCTAAGAAGAAATATTACATATATTTAAAACAACTATCAAAAATTTTAACATTCTAAAATGAATGGAAATTTTATTAAAAGGTGAGAAATTATAGTACTAACTGCTAATCTTTTCACCTTGAAAGCTGAAAAAGCAGGTATTCTTTTAAAATTAGTTCAGATATAGCACTTAGAGCAGGTGAATCAGTCAACTAGTAAAGATTATATTATTTTTAATAAAAGAGATTTTTAAGACATTTTAACTTGTGAGAATAAAACACTATTTTGTAAAGCACTGATGCCTATTAACCCCAACTCTATTCTTATAAAAACAGGAAGACTCACTTGGAGTTCAACCTTTAAGAATCACCATTTTCCTTATTAAATGTTCTTTGCTTTATGTAATAGCCTTAGATAGGAACACATCTGACTTGTACTAAATTTTCCAATCTCTGGGTATTTATATAATATTCAGAGGAGAAATGGGCTGTTTCCAACAGCTTTAATTAATTTTCCATATATGTAGGCCCTAATCCAGTTTTACTAAGATATTACGCTTCATGATGGCTGTTAAATACAAATTGAGTGTGAACCTGGGAACTTTAATTTATAGACATCTCCTCACAGAGAATAGGGAGCATCAATATTGCTCTCCTATTACTCAAAGTTTTATCACTAGCCTGAAATTGACCTACTAAATGACTGTCGTGGGTAAGGCATAAAGAAGAACAACTGAGTGTTGACTTATTATTGGATAAAAAGCTTGAGGGATCATTTGAGGTATTTAATATCAGCACTGGCTTGTTTTCCCATTATGCTTGATAGAAACAGCAGCCAAATCACCAGGAATGAAACTTTATTAAACAAAACAATGTCATTTCTCTGTATGTTCCTCCTCTGAGTGAGTGCAGATAATTTATGACCATAATAAAAGTGCTTTGCAACCTTCGCCTCATGATTTCTCTGCACAAGAGACTCAGATGACTAAAATGAAATGACCTGTCATTCTAGATGGTTATTGCGGTGAGTTAATGAAATTAAGCAAATTATGTCATTTTAATGCAATCTTCTTTACATTAAAGCGACCGTCCCCTTCCTCCTCTCTCTAGCACACCTCAGAAAGAGAAAGAAAGAGAAAAAAGAAAGCATAAAGGAAGAATAAATCGTGTTTTTAAAGAATCTTTGGGAAAGAAGTACATTCAAGGTCTGAGAGCCACAGGAGTCTAAAGATAAAAGAAGAGAAAAATGCTGTCGGTATCTGAAATGTGACAACCTGCCCAGTCCACAGGCAAGGAGACAAGGCTGAGGTTTCATTGCCAGGGAGTTGAATAGAAAGACCTGCTCTTTCATCACCCTGTGGGGTCCAAAGATTCTCCACCAGGAGCCTCCATAAAATTCTCACATGGTGACCACCAGGTGGCAGCAGGTAATAAGGTTTGAACTTCAGCTAAAGAAAGAGGGGAAATGCAATCCAACCACATGCTCTAAAGGAGGAAAACCAAATACTGGTGCGCAGGATCACAAATACATGATGAGAAATTCTCAAAGTGCAGATACTGAAACCGAGGGTCCCTATAACGTTGATAAAATTTACTTTTAAATCCTAGCTTTAGAAATCCTCTCTCTCTCTTTCTCTCTTCTTTCTCTCTCTCTCTCTCTCTCTCTCTCTCTCTCTCTCTCTCTCTCTCTCTCTCGTCCCAGGAAAATGTATACACACTTTAACAGCTGATAGATAACTCACTTAATTTTCACTCTTCCAGGTTTACATGATTTGAAATAAGGGGTGAAGTCAGACTAAGCTTTGAACAGAGAAAATTTACCCTAAAGTGACAACACACTTTTTTAAAATGGAGATTCATAAAAGATAAAGTTGCCGAAACCGGTTTGGCTCAGTGGATAGAGCGTCGGCCTGCGGACTGAAAGGTCCCAGGTTCGATTCCGGTCAAGGGCATGTACCTGGGTTGCGAGCACATCCCCAGTGGGAGATGTGCAGGAGGCAGCTGATCGATGTTTCTCTCTCATCGATGTTTCTAACTCTCTATCTCTCTCCCTCCCTCTCTGTAAAAAATCAATAAAATATATATTTAAAAAAAAAAAGATAAAGTTTGCAGTACAAAACCGGCAACAGTTGACAAATTGAGGGCACACAAATACTGAATGAAATGATTCTTGATGTTTGTGATTTCATTGCTTTGAGTTATGGTCATCAGTTTGAAAATAGGCATTGGGAAAAAATATTATTCATTTCTGTAGATTATTTTACAATTTGAAAATAAACTATGTTAATAAACAATGACTTTATAATCATTCAAAGTGCATATACATTTTTCTACCACACACACACACACACACACACACACACACACACACGCGCGCGCGCACACATGCACATTTTTTCTCTTTCTACACTGCAAACTCCTGCTCGTGCATTTTTTGGGCTAGTGAGCACAGGAAGTCAAACTCAAGGAAAAAACATTAGGGTTCTGGTAACAATACAATTTCTTCTCCTATTCACCTTTCCCTTCTACAAACACTATTTGCTGAATTTTCTTGAAATTTTAAATTAGTGTGAGAAAAAACAAATTTTGAAATCTAAATTTTAACACATTTACCATTAAATTCTGTGTAAATATTTCTTCTTGGAAGAGCAAGATAAGAGTATTAAAATAAGTATTAATATTTTTTCTTTACTATTTGAGATTCAAGTGGAGAGTAAAAAGATCATGCAATTAAAAAATTAATTATTGAGCCCTGGCTGGCCGGTATGGCTCGATGCTTAGAGCATCAGCCCATGCACTGAAGGGTCACAGGTTCGATTCCTGGTCAAGGGCATGTACCTGGTCCTGCCCTACTCATTTTAGATGTTTATCAGCATCCCAGGCCACTAGATACCATTGACACACCCATCCCCTATTTCCCCAGAGTAACAGGTACGTGCAGGTTCAACCCTGGGACCCAGTTGGGGTGCGTTTGGGAGGCAACCAATCATGTGTCACTCTCACATCGATGTCTCTCTCTCCCCTTTAGGTCCATTGTTAGATCTTTTGTATGTCTGAAACTATATTTATTAAGGTATGTTGTAATTGAATCTAACTATACTAGCTCTGTGGGTATAATCCCAGCTTTTGTATGAGAAATCTTTTATTTTGGCAATAAAACTTTTGGGAAATATGGGATTAGAATAAATTATCTTATTGAGTTTTATTTTAAAATGCATATTAACCAATTGGGACCTTGTATGATATGTAACATAAACTAAAATACTTGGATAAGACATTTTCTATTTTAGGCCAATCCAATGAGATGCAATTAGTCAGTTGATACTGTTATTAATGGGGTAGTTCAGGCAAAATGTGTAGCTGTGGGATCTCTATTTAGTTTTGGGCATGTAGCTTTACATCTGAAGGAAAGAAAATTTTATATAAACACACACAAATTTGGCCTGTGAGAGACTCTAATGTGACATTCTGAATGTGTTTGAGTTTGCCCAATACTTCTCAAAACTGGTTGAGCTAACAGCCATGTTCTGTGGATGCTGCCTTCACGCAGCAAAACAGAACATGTGGGTGAAGAAAAAGAGGCCAGGAAGAATCACCCATAGAGATTAAAAGGTACCTTTACAGCCACAGATAGAAACAGGAAGATTCAGAAGTTTCTTTAACTAAATATAAATTAGAACTTTCCTGTTATTGGTATGAGTTGAAATATTTCTAACACTTGAAGAAAATCAGACATGATGTCTCAGATTGCTCTGTTCAACCTTGTCTATCCTATGCATATACTTTGTGTTGGCAAAACTGTATATACATAGGTAGACTTATGCCAAGAAACCTTGTTTCAAATACATTACTAACATTTACTACATTTGCTAATTGGTAGGAGGCTAAGGCTCCTGTGAGGGTGCAAAGGAAGATGAGAGATACGGAATTGACTTAGATATCAGCACTGTAATAGGTCCACACCAGGGTTACTCAACTTCAGCACTGTTGACACTTTGGGCCAATTACTTCTTTGTAGTGGTCCTGCCCTACTCATTTTAGATGTTTATCAGCATCCCAGGCCACTAGATACCATTGACACACCCATCCCCTATTTCCCCAGAGTAACAGGCAAAAATGCCTCCAGTATTACTTAATGTCCCCTGGGTGTGTGTGGGGAATAATCCTCTAGGTGAGAACTAATGATTTACAATATGAGAGTATGTCACTTTTGAATCTAAACTGTTAACTTAGAATTTGCTCTTTAACCTTTAATTTAACTCATTCTAGGTTTTCTATAATAACCCAAATCTTTCATTACATCAAGCTATTGGTTTATCATTTACATTCATTCTTATGGCCCACATTTTGCAGATAAATACCTATAAAAACTCCTATTGGAAAAGTTTAGAGACATACATATTATTTTGAATTTATCATCAAACTTTTCCAAATATTTGGTTCTGAATTTTAGCTCCATTTCGGCACTAATATTTGAATGGCTCTAAAATGTAATGACGTGTGATTGCTGTTGCAAACCACAGCCAGGTCATAAAGTCAAGGGATTTTAAAATTATGTAGTCCAACCCATGAGTTTTGAGGATTAGGAAACTGAGGTTCAGTCAGTTAGAGCAGTCAGAGGCAAAAACTCAGATCCCTGCTCAAAGCATTGTTCTGACTCTTAAAAAGTTACAATTTTTTGTTGTTGCTGAAGTTCCATTTTTTACTACATGTATCTAAAAGTGAGCCGTACACGTGTCCGAGAGGACTGTCTTTTCGTGGACAGAACTGAATAAGGTAGCCCTTACTTTTCAACAATGTCCTTCACTCACCAGAAATCCTGTATTTCAGGCAAAAGATACATTATTCATTTTTTCTTCTATTGAGAGATCAAATAATTATCTAGAGGAATTCACAAAAAGTTAAGACAAAAATATTCAAATTTGGATATGATAGGCCCCAGGGAAGATCAAAAGTTATTTCTGAGGCTGTAAAGAATGAAAGGAGAAAATATTCTTTAGAATATATAATCTGGTACAGTATTCTATGGAAGAACTTTTAATGCAATCAGAAAAACTTCCTTTGATGAACTGTAAAGATGGTAAAATTATATTCTGAAGTGGGAAGTAGAAGTTGGTTCATACCATTCATTTAAAGCTGGAGGTGAAACAAAGTAGAGAAGAATTAGTGTTTCTCTGCTTTCATCATTGTGGAAAATCACCTAATATATGTCTTAGGCCTAAATATGTAAGAAGCTAAGAGTACACCTCTCATCATATGCACATTTGAAGGAAGTCTGAATAGGAGGTGGATTTATGTAGGACCAGGATTTATAGAAATTAATATAGGTTCTTAGTTTAATAGGAACTATGTATCCTGTAGCTCCTACCTCACCATCTCGGTGTTCTGGTCAAACTGATGAAATCAGTTCATAATAAAATATCAGAGTTACCCTTGTACTGCGGAGGCAGGTGCATATTCTATTGTTTGATTGTGAGAGGTGAAGAGAAGGATGGGAAATGATATAAAAAAGAAATAAAGGGAGGGGGTTAGACATGGAATACTGACATCTACCGATGTCTAAGTCCAACGTAGATACTTTTGCATCAGTACTCTAACACCTCCATCCAGGTTCCGTAACGGCTGGCCTGAGGTCCAGGATTCCCTCAGAGGTCATTAACTGGGAAGAGTATTGTCTTTTCTGCTTAGGAGGCATGAGAATTCCATGGATCTCTCAGGTTGAAGCCTGAAGCCTCCCGGTACTGGACAGCTCGCTCCTCAGCTCACATTTCATATGGTGTATCCTAAGTTTTTAGTGCCTTAGATCCTTGATTCTAGTCAGGGTCAATTTTGTCTCCAAGGGACAGCCGTCAACATGTGGAGACATTACAGTTGTTACAACTGGGGGAGAGGAGTACTGGTTTTCACAACAAACCATAGTCTGGCCCAAAGTGTCAACAGTGCTGAGGGTGAGAAACCCTCTTTCAGACACCCTGCTAATCATCCAGGAAGGGGTTGACAAATTTGGCCTGGGCTCCAATGCAGCCTGGTGCCTGCTTTTGCATGGTCCATAGGCTAGGGATGGTTTCTGTCTTTTCAGGTGGTTGAAGAAAAGATAAAAAAATACTATTTGGTGATGTGAAATTTGTATGAAATTCAAATTTCAGTGTCTATAAGTACAGTTTTATTGAAACACAGCCACACCCATCCTTTTATACATTGTCTATTGCTGCTTTCCCAGTATAATGGTGGAGTAGAGTAGTTCCCACAGAGACCACGTGGCCCTCAAAGCCTGAAATATGTACCATCTGGCCCTTTTAGGAAACATTTGCCGAACTTTGCTCTGGAGACATATCAAATGCGTTATCAATAATTTCGGAAGATGATGTGATGGACTTTACCTTAACTCTTGGAAGATGTCCATTACTTGGAGATTGAAAGTGTTTTTTATTATTTTCTGTACTCAGAGGTGAAGGTGGGAGGCAGGATATGAGGAAATCCTGAGAAACAGTTACAGAGCTGGCTGTGAGAATGGATAAGTGGGTGTGTGGGGGTACGCAACACATTACTGCCTTGTGAATAAAGATGATTGTGTACTTGATTAGCTAATATGCTATTCAAATAACCAGTAAGCAAAAGTGTTCATTCTCTCAGAAGTTTTTACAGCTCTTCTAAGAGCACACTACAGCCTTGGAGAGGGAGCCACCCATGAATTTTCAGGTGACTTCTCCAGCTTCTCTTTTTCAAAAAATAAATAAGCCTCCAGCAGGCTGGTGAATTAAAGACTTGCATGCATCATTTATAAAACTTACTGACAGCAGAGAATAAAGAGGAGTTTGCACAAGGTGAGTATTTATAAGGAAAGAATCAAAACCCACAATTCATACCTTCAGAAATGATGTGAACAGTATTACTCTCTTCCTTTTAAGGGAGATGCTGATGGTAGTGAAGGGCAATGCTGTCTTCGAGGCTGTCCTTACTGGGATTCCTCAACTTTGAAAGATTTTTACAGATGACCCTCACTTCTGCAAGACATGATGTTTTCCTCCAATGGTGGCATGCTAGATATTTCATCCACATTCTAAGGAGAAGTGACATTCTCCCGATGACATATGACAAGGGGATATCTGCTCTTGGCCTCATAAAATTGGGATATGTTTTGGGGAACAGTGAAAAGTCATCACAAGAGATGTTCTACATTTGATTCATGAGAAGCTAGCGATAACATTGCTAGAAGGTACTTTATTTTTGAAATAGACAGGGCTTTTAAAATTCTACTTTAGTCATTGTGGGGAGAATTTTGAAACAAATAAGATTTTTAAACGCTTTCCTTTTAGCACATTGGGGGCATGAAAGGATTACTGAATAATATTAAAAAATAATTCCTAATTTATTTATCTGGTATTGCTCAGGAACAGGAAGTTGTCTATATAAATTGGCTTCCACCAGGTAACATTTGCATAGTGCAGTCTGGGGTAAAATATTCTTTTGGCGTCATTTAAGTGAAAACCTTTATCTCAGCATCTAAAATTCTCTTTTTAAGATGATGGGAGTTTACAATAAGAGAACTAAATGTGATAAGACTGATATGCTTAGGAGCATAGTGTAGTAGTTAAGGAGCTTGGATTTAAATCTGAGCCATGCCATTGACTATGGATCTTGGGCCATTGGCTTAACCTTTTTCCTTATCTGTAAAATAGGGATTGATAAAGAAAAATTCTGAGATGTCCTAAATTAAGTTAGAGCAGGCCAGAGAAGGCGGAAGGAAGAGACAAGGAAAGTGAATTGTTTAATAGGTGTGGGCCAAAACCAGCAAAAGACTGCTCACATTTCTGAATGTATGCTGACTTTGAGTTGACTTCCAGGTGTCTGGTTCCATAACTGGGTAGCTAACCACCAGACCAGATGCCACTGCCTATTGCTTACCCATGAACTTTCTGAGCCATGACCACAATCGATACAGAAGCAGAAAACCCCTCTTCCATCCGACCTCTGCACCTGTCCCATAACTAGCCCTCCTTTGCCTTCTCAGACACTTTTGTCTCCAGCCAATGTAAATTCTTTCAAAACAACGTACATCTTTCTTCTCCAGACTCATTGCATAAAAGTGCCCATTAGTCCCAGGACAGGGGACATGCTCATCTTTTCCACCCATCCCTCTGCTGCTGGTTGAAGCTGCATGCCCAGGGCCTGGTCCTTTTCCTGGCTAGTGTGGCTCAATAAAAACTTTCTTTCAGAAAGACTTTCAACCTTGAAGGCTTTTTATTAAAGGACGATAATAATTTCATGGAGTTGTCAGATAATTAAATAAGCCCCTTATATAAAGGACTTAGAATAGTGGCTGTCAATAGTAAGAGAGACAGCACTTAGGATCTAATTTTTGGAGCAAGGACTTTCTCAGCTTCCAAATTTCACTGAGCTCTCTCTTGGAGGCTTAGTTTCAGAGGTGAAATTATCCTCAGTGATGACATCTCATTTCCCCTCTGCCTCCTCTTTTTTTATCTCTTATGCCCTTTTTTAAAAAATGGAATTGATTGAGGTGACACTGGTTCACAAAACCATATAGGTTTCAAGTGTACAACTCAATAAAACATCTGCACACTGCACTGTGCACCCATCACCCCATCAAAGTCTCTTTCCATCCCCATTTTCCCCCTTTTTGCCCACCTCCACCTACCCCCATGTCCCCTTCCCTCTGGCTATCACGATACTGTTATCTGTGTCTACGTATTATGTATATATGCTTTTTACTTAATCAGTTCACCTTCTTTCATCCAGTCCCCTAATCCTCCACTCCTCCGACAACTGTCAATCTGTTCCATGTATTCATGCCTCTGTTTATATTTTGTCAGTTTATCTTGTTCATTAGATTTCATATATAAGTGAGATCATATGGTATTTGTCTTTCTTTATACCTTCATTATACCTTCTTTCTCATCTTCTTCAGAAGTCACCTATCAGGATTTCTTAGACCCGTGGTTGGCAAACTGCGGCTCGCGAGCCACATGCGGCTCTTTGCCCTCTTGAGTGTGGCTCTTCCACAAAATACCACGTGCGGGCATGAGCCGCGGTTTGCCGAGCTGCAGTTTGCCGACCACTGTCTTAGACCATAGAAACTTCACCTTTCTCTTCCCTGTCTCTAATAAGAGTATTAGTTCAAAGTTAACTCTTAAGACTGAGGTTCTAAACTGATACCCAGGAAAGCCTTCAGAGCATATGCATACACTTATTAAGTCCTTACAAAACTTCACATTTTAATTAGGTGACAACATTTTAAAATAGAAAGATTTAAAAACTTCTGCTTTCAGCCAAGATGAAGTGAAAGGGACCTGGTTTACTTTGTCGGAAACAACTAAAAAATGGGGGGAAAGCAGTTTTTGGACATTGGACCGCAGGTGGTTGAAGGGCAGCAGGATATGCCATCCTCAAATAGGCCTCTTTGTCATGATGTTATTTTGAGAAATTACAAACACAGAAGCTCTAAAGTCAGAGCAGAAGTTACCCTTTCCTAAAGGAAATCTACATTTATAAATGAAATCTACATAGACAAAGGATACAACTGCACATGAAGGAACAAAGATATGAATGATAACCAATCTCTTGTAGGAAACAATACAAGCCAGAAAATAGTGGAGCAACATTTTTTAAAGTAGATAAAGAAAAAAAAATAAATTATCAACCTAGAATTCTATGTCTAATGGAAATATCTTTCAAAAACCAAGACAGAAATAGTTTTCTAACACACATATACTATACTAGAAATTTGTTCATTTTGTCTTTTTCCAAATGTATCAGGAATATTTGCTCATGGTATTCTTTTATTATCATTTAATATGTCTGCTGCCTATAATTATTTCCATTTTCATTTGCTGTATTGTTTATTTGTTCTGATCTCCTTTTTTTCTGAACCAACTATGTTAGAGATTTATCTGTTTTCAAGGAAGTAAATTAGACTATGTTGATCCTTTGAATTCTATTCTATTCTTCAAATTCTATTTCATTAAGCTCTGCTCTTATATTACCCATTCTTTAAGTTTATTTGAGTTCAGATATTAGTTCCTAGCCTTAACTAATTTATAGTTTAAGCATTTAAGATGTAAACTATGACTACCTTTGTGTTATATTTCATACATTTTTTTAATAGAGCATTTTTAAAAAATATATTTTTATTGATTTCAGAGAGGAAGGGAGAGGGAGAAAGAGATCAATGGTGAGAGAGAATCATTGATCGATCAGCTGCCTCCTGCACACCCTCCACTGAGGACTGAGCCCACAATCTGGAAATGTGCCCTTGGCCAGAATCAAACCTGGGACCATTTAGTCCATAGGTGCATGCTCTATCCACTAAGCAAACCAGCTAGGGCTTCATAAATTTTTATATAGAATTATTTATTATCCTTCAGTTCCAAGTGTTTAAAAAACCTTCCCTTCTAGAAAGTAATAAAATGCTGTAAACATTTCATTTATGTCTTAGAAGAATGTGTATTCTTTATTCTGTGCTTTAGGCTCTATTTATATTTATTAAATCAAGTTTAATTTTTTTGTTAATTATGTTTCAAAACCTCTATTTTTAATTACTTTTATGTACCTATCATGATCAGTTTTAAAATTAGTATGTAAATTTTTCTTCTATAATACTGGACTTAGAAATTCTCCATTTACTTCTGTCAATTTTTGCTTTATATATTTTGAAGATATTTTGCTTTGTGCATTCAAGTTTAAAATGGCTATGTTTTCCAGGTAAATTTAATCTTTTATCATAATTTATCCCTAAAAAGGCTTTTATTTTAAAATCTACATTATCTGATATTATTACAGTTACTCATTTTTTATTAATTTATTATTTGCCTGTTATATATCTTTTCTTCTTTTTACAGTAAGCCTTTCTGAATCCTTTTATTTCATGTGACTCATAAAAAGCATTTAGCTTCTTTTTAATAAAATTTTAGCTGGTATATTTAACACACACACACACACATATATTATCTGGTTTTGAAGTTATATATTACTTAATATAAAGAGGTCACCTTTAGAATTTTACCATATATATTTTGAAGCCCAGAGAGGTTAAATAACTTCTCCATGGTCACACAGCCAGTGAGTTAAGTTAAGGTTAGTTTAACTCTAAAATACAAGTTTTTCCTTATTTAACATTTCTAAGATAATGCAGATATATAACGGTTAATAATAAAGGATCTTAAGACCTTTGGTTCTTTAACTGAGGATAGGAGGAACAGTCATGTCTAAAGTCTTTTTCTTCCCTATTATTCAGACTCCTAAATAATTAGCCCTGACTTAAAATGCTGTTAATATTTATAGTCTACAATCTTACATTCATATGAGGCTCTATCATCTCAAAGTCACTTCACGTTCATAAAGATATTTAAATATCATAATATTCCAGGTTAAAGGGGCATGCTATTTTACCTGGAGTCCTCTCAACAATGTTAGGATCTGTTTTTTGAATCATCACCCAAGGACATGCTTAGAGAGAAGGGGGGTGGGTCGGAAAGGAGAGAAAGAGAAAAGAAAACATAGATTGGTTGCCTTCCGTATACTCCTCAACTGGGGATCAAACCCACAACCCAGGCATGTGCCCTGATGAGGCATTGAACCGGCAACCTTTCAGTGCACAGGACTATGTTCAACCAACCCAGACACTCCAGCCAGGCCATGTCAGGATCTTTTGACACCAGAATTGTCGAAAGTCAATTTTATTGGTAAGTCTGTTTCCTGCTCATACATATCCACAAGCTGACTACTGGACAATTAGTCCCCATGGAGACCTGGAATACCCAGCAGCTCTCAGCTACTGATCATGCCCCCTGCTCACCACCTCATGGCATCTGCTTCTGCATGAGAAATACTGCCTCTGGGCTTATGCCTGTGTTCTGTGAATCTCTTCACTTCTTAACAGTGTGAACAACCACAGTGGCTCTTACTGCATAGAAGATACTGTGCTGAGAGCTCTGTGATGCTCACAGCAATCACACACAGAGGAGAAAAGGCAGAACAAGAAAAGCTGAACAACTTTCCCAAAGTCACATGAGCAAGGGATGCAAGCAGGATTAAAACCCAGGGCAGTACGGCTATACAGCTTGAGCTTTCCACTCTAGTGGATTCAAAGCTTACATGAGGACCAGATTCTAAAGTTGGTGCAAAATTGGAAAATTGAGAAAAGCCAAAATTGCACAAGAGAGCTCTTAAATCACCCTGAAAGCATCCCATCCCATTCTCTCTCAAGAACTCCAACACAAATAATCAAACTTTAGCACAAAACTGTATCTTTGGATAGGTAGCAGGCTATTTTCTGTTTAGGACCCACATGTACAAAATATGAGACCCACACTCAGTTTGGCAGAACACTTCCTCTCTGGGAGGCAAAAAGAAGAATCACAGATCCTGTCCCTGTTTCATCTTCATTTGGGGGGCATCTTGCAGAAGATCACTGAGTTAGGTTAGCAGATAAGCTACTCTGGGTTTCATTAGAATATCAGGGAGTGTGCCCCACTCGGGGAGAGCACTCCAAGTGTTACTGCATATGTAAAAGTTTTCTACTGTGACTGACAATTCTCGGGAGGAAAGGCGTGTGGGGGGTGCGGGAAGAGACTGGACAAAAGTCGTACACCTATGGATGAAGACAGTGGGGGGGGGGGGGCAAGGGCAGAGGGTGGGGTGGGAACCAGGTGGAGGGGAGCTATGGGGGGAAAAAGAGGAACAACTGTAATAATCTGAACAACAAAGATTTAATAAAAAAGTGCAATATCAATGCCATCAAAGCTATGGTCCAAGAGAAATGCACATTGAGAGGTCAAAGAATCTTATGATAATTTCCAAAATGAAGCTACTACACATTTGACTTTTAGATAGAAACATCCCGGAAACCAACTATATCAAGCTAGCCTATGGAAACACAAAATGGTTGGAAAATCCCAAAAGTGGAATGACAAGAAATTCCCCACAATGTTTCAATTCTGTTCTCTCATTCTCTCCCTCAAAGCTCCCTTCCTCCTTTATGAGTCTACTAAAATTTGCAAGGAAACTGTATATACCATAGAATGCTATCCAGACTACACATCTTTGTCTGAAGTCACTGAGAAAGAGTTGGGTTGTATTAGTACAGAACTTTTAGGCAGAATTCTCATGTGAAGACAAAAACACAGAGCAGCCTAGGGCAGTGGTTCTCAACCTTCTGGCCCTTTAAATACAGTTCCTCATGTTGTGACCCAACCATAAAATTACTTTTGTTGTTACTTCATAACTGTAATGTTGCTACTGTTATGAATCGTAATGTAAATATCTGATATGCAGGATGGTCTTAGGCGACCCCTGTGAAAGGGTCGTAGGACCACCTAAGGGGTCGCGACCCACAGGTTGAGAACCACTGGCCTAAGGAATGGACCTGTGAGCCCAGGTTTAATTAGTTGCAGCTGGGTTATTAAGATTGCTTTATGAAAACAGGGTGACCTAAATCTGAGGAACTGCTTCTCATTGTTGTTTGGAAGATGGTAATGGGGATGATAAAGATAAAGACACTCATGGACTCCTCTTTGAAGATACATTTGTTTAACTGCAACAGAATAACTGCAAGAATTGAAAGTTTGGCCAAAGCCGTATTTCTGTAGACTGAAAACAGCTTTGAGTGGTGTAAAATGGAATTAAATTTATACTCTGTTTTTATAAAAATAGATGTTACTGACATTGAGGTCTCACCTGGCACTGTAATAGGTGTCTGATATCTTGGAAGATACATGCTATCATTACTGTCTTCTCAGATGAGGACATTGAAGGGTATAATAAAAAGCTTGCTGGAGCCCTAACTGGTTTGGCTCAGTGGATAGAGCGTCGGCCTGCAAACTGAAGGGTCCCAGGTTCGATTCCAGTCAAGGGCATGTACATTGGTTGTGGGCACATCCCCAGCAGGAGGTGTGCAGAGGGCAGCTGATCAATGTTTCTCTCTCATCGATGTTTCTAACTCTCTATCTCTCTCCCTTCTTCTCTGTAAAAAATCAATAAAATATATTTTAAAAAAAAGCTTGCTGGAGGTCACAAATGTGGTAAGTGATAGAACTGTACCTTAATGCAGGAAATCTGGTTTGATCTACCATGTTATAACCTTGCCTTTTATTTTTATTATTATTTTAAAATGTTTTTAAATCTATTATTATTGATTTTTTTTGAGAGAGAGAAACATTGATTTGTTGTTCCACTTATTTATGCATTCATTGACTTATTCTTGTGGGTGTCCTGACCAGGGATTGAACCCAAAACCTTGGAGCATAAGAATGACACTCTTACCAACTGAGCTACCAGGCCAGGATGTGATCTCGCCTTTAGATGGCATGGACGCATCACCTCCTCCCTCAGGAAATAGGACGATAACTTTCTAGAAGCTATTGGAGAGGATCAAAGTGACTTCAAAAGCTAACAATCGATTACCATCAGAAAGAATATTTAAATGAATATTAAAATTTCAAAAAATTACCTTTGTCAGATAGCTTACAACATCCAGGTGCTTTAGCTCCAGCAAGGCCATAATAGATGCCCATTCATTTATTTACTTGGGAGCACATTTAGCATTTGACACACCTTGGCTGGCTTACCAGGACTCTATATGGATCAAAACCACAGATTACTTGAGAGTTTATTAATATTGTTTGTTTCTGTCCATGGTTTGCAATTTGTGGGACCTACTTTTGAAAGCTTTCTCAGAGTATGATAAGCACAGAAGTACAGAGCTTCGTGACCATGTGAATATATCCTGGAGTGGATCCACAGCCATTTCCTAAAGGAAGAGGGTTGGTCTCTCTACTCTAGCAAAGTTGTAGTTAGGGAATGCACACTCATTTTTCAAAAACTTGTCAGTGTTTGCTAAAGCTTCCATGCACATCATCTATCAGCAACTCAAAATGCCTGGCACTCCAGTTTCCTTCTTAGAATAAATTCTAGTTTCTTTATTATCCAGTTTCATCAAAAAAGGCCAGTGAGAAAAGTCTTAATGAATACTTTAAGCAGAGGCAGTCATGGCCTGTTCTGTGATTGCTAGATACGCATTTTCTGACTTTTGTTTCACAGACAAGTAGGCTCTGTCTCAGAGAAACTGTCCACAATTCCAGCAATAATAGGAGGAATTGAAGACTCCCGCCCAGCTCTCCTGTCTCCTGGCTCAGCCCTTACTGCTGCAATGACACATAACAGGGCAGCAAGAGGACAGCATTTGCAAAGCCTACATATTTTAGCCTTACACCATTTCTAAGAAGATTCATAATTGTTCCCATAACTATCTGACAATCCATAACATTTATCTTTTGTCCTATAATCCTAACATAATAACATTTGGAATGACAAAAACGAAACATATCCTTTGGAAGCAAGACCTGAGACTTGATTCAAAACACTCTTTACAGCAGTATCTATAAAAGCCTAAGTGACCTTCCAACCATTTGACTGGCAGCTATGACATGCACTGACCACCAGGGGGCAGATGCTCAAAGCAAGGCATGGAAACATGGAACAAACTGATGAATATCAGAGGGAAGAGGGGAGGCAGGAGGGTGGGAAGAGATTAACCAAAGATTTTATATGCATACTAGAGGCCCGTTGCACGGATTTGTGCACCAGTGGGATCCCTCGGCCTCGCCTGTAGGGATGAGGCTGAAACTGGCTCTCCGACATCCCCTGAGGGGTCCTAGATTGCGAGAGGGTGCAGGCCAGGCTTAGGGACCCCACTGGTGCATGAATCTGTGCACCAGGCCTCTAGTTATAAATAATTCACAAGCAGAATGGTTATAAAAAGTAATAATAATAAAAAAATCCCAGATTTTCTCCAGCATTTATTGGTCATTTAATCAGGCCCCTTTTCTGTCACGTATCTTTAGCTAAAGTAGATGAAGTGCAGTCAGAACATTTATTTATCCTAAAAATAAAAATACAGATAATGAGTTCTACTTTCTATAAAATTGGCAGAAATTTTGGGTTTGACTAGGCACAGCCATAGCTGAGATAAGCCAATATTTAAAAATACACAATATTAGTAGAAAAAATTTAAGTTAAAAATATTAACCTAAAGAATGTTAAATATTCAGTGTGACCATTTTGAGAAACTCAACTTAGTGATTTAAACAAGGCCAAATTGCAAATGAAAAGAGATAGTTAAGATACATATTTTAAAGTATATGAATAATGTATATTTTGTTATATTTAGAATACAGAAATCTATAAAGAAAATATATATTTCCCCTATACTCACTGACAAGAAATAATCTGCTTCATGTAAATTTGTATTTTTACAAATATTGGGCTAATACTGTATCGGTTTTCTACTATGATGGTTTATTAAAACTATGCTATTATCATTATCTATGTAAATATTTAGTCTTCAAAAACATTTTTAGGAGATTCATTTTAAGGAAATACCTTATACATCTGGACTTAAATGTATTTAATAATTTTTTTTCTTTTCGGGGGGACAGATGTTGAATCATTTTTCATAATTACATGTAACTTTAGGATGAACAATCTATAAAATCTTGTTTTTAATTCTTTCCCTGGGATATGATCTTAGAGGTAAAAAATCTCTGTTGAAGTACTATAAAGGTGTTAAAAATAGTGATCTATTTTACAAAATTGCTTATCAGAAATGTCCTATCACTAAACAAAAACAAAATGTTACTAATTTCAGAGATGATAAAATATTATTATTTTTGTTTGTATTTCTTAGATTGGAAAGAACTTTAATTTTTTTTATACACTGAACAATTCTGGATCTTCCTTTACTTTTTGTTGTTGATTTTTAAAAGTTTCATAAATATATTGCATATATGACTTTTATGTCAACAGATTTCCTTTCCAGTTTGTTCTTTTGTATTAATTTGCTGATCTTTTTTACTTGCATGAAATTTTATTTGTAATATTAAATTTAAATTGTTATATTTAATTGTTTAATTGTTATATATCTATCTTAATTGTTTTTATGAGTATAAGGGATTTTTCATTTACAGATTAGAAAAACACTATTTTTTTAGTATTATTTTAAAAATATATATATTTTTATTGATTTAATAGAGGAAGGGAGAGGGGGAGAGAGATAGAAACATCAATGATGAGAGAGAATCATCAATCAGCTGCCTCCTGCATGCCCCCCTCTGGGGATCCAGCCCGCAATCCAGGCATGTGCCCTGACTAAGAATTGAACTGTGACTTCCTGGTTCATAGGCTGACGCTCAACCACTGAGCCATGCTGGCTGGGCAGTATTACTTTTCTATGTATCCTTTCTCTGTGATTTTTTTGAATTCTTTAATTCCTGGGAATTTATTTTAGCATCTAATGTGAGGTAGAAACTTAATTTTTCAAAACAATAGTCATATAATTTCCTTAGCATGATTTGCCTTCTTTTCCCATTAACTTCAACGGCCAGCTTTAGTATATAAGAATTCTTATGCAAATGGTATTCTGACATTCTAATCAGTGACCCTTCTGTCTTTTCTTGCACTAGTTATGTACTGGCTTAATTATGATAGCTTTGTATTTCACTTTAACATTTAGCTAGTGCAAAGTCTGTACTTTCATTTCAATGGCAATCCTAAAAAAACACATGCTAGTCAGTGAAAACATACTGTGCATCTACTGAACAGCTATTTAACAACTAAATTCTGCCAGACATAAATGCTCTCAATTTTATGTTTGCTGCCGAGTGTTATTCACTCTAAGTTGGTCACATATCAAGAAAAGAACACAGGCCAATTTCATACAGAAATGATGTTTGTCCCAAGTGAAGGCAAATCACTTCAAAGCATACTCTCCATGTCTCTGGTTAATATGTTATTAATTGTAGGGCACCCAGCTCATAGCAGGCACTCACTAAGCATCCACTGCTTTCTACGGACAATCCCAAGTTGAATTGTGGCTTTTATTTTTGTTTAAAAGATGATACAGTTGCTCTTCATTATTAGTGGATTCCATATGCAAATTTGCCTACTTGCTAAAATTTATTGGTAACCCCCAAATCAGTGCACAGTGTTGTTGACTGTTCATGGACATGTGCATGGTGTGAATGTGCTCATTCCTAGAGGCTGAACAAGGCTCTGCCTTCTTGCTTCACATCTCATACCATAAACAAATATCCTTTTCACAGTCTACTTAGTGTCACATGTTTTATATTTTTGTTGCTGTATAAATGGCCCACATGCATAGTGCTGGGCTCTCTTTACTGTTCATAAGTGCAAGAGAAAATACATGTGTTTCGTTCAGGCATGAATTATAGAGCTATTGGCCATGAGTTTGATGTTAATGAATAAAAATAAATAAAGTGCCTTAAGACAAAAATACTCATAAAACAAGGTGTGTATGAATTGATAAAAACATTGGGATAAAGGGTCATAGGCACGTAACCCTGTAATTCTACTAGGAGCAATGGTTCAGTATTCACTAATTCAGTGTTTGCAGTGACTCTATAAAACATGACTCCTGCGAACAATGAGAATCAAATGTAATGTATGAGCAATGAAAAACGGTTATCACGTTACATGAACTGAAGAATCAGAAGAAAAGGAGAATCTGAGAAAGACAGTCTGGTTTCATGGAGGTAATGTGAGGCCCAAGGAAAAGCATCATTTGGGTCTATTTCCAATTCACCAAGTGCCATGGTTAACAGCTATTCTGGATAAAGAACTGGTACTACACTACTTGTATTGTCCTTGGACACTTGTATTATACTTGTATTGGCACTTACACAGTACTTGTACTGTGAAGATTAGTACAATAATTTTGTAAAGGCTCTTATACTCCCAAGATGAAAACCACTACATATTATTTTAGAATAGACAATTCAGTTTCACAATTTTAAAAACAATATTCTTCTTTTTAAAAAATTAAACTTAAAGAGGTGACATTGGTTAATAAGATTATATAGTTTTCAAGTGTAGATTTCTATGATACATGATCTGTATATTGAATTGTCTGCCCACCACCCAAAGTCAAATGATCTTCTTCTATATTTGGAAATTACGAGTTAAAAAAGAAGCAGCTGATTTATATTAATACAAAGTATAAAATTACTCCAGATAAATTATATAATTAGAATTAGTATTTTCTAAATTTTGATTCAAATTTATAAATACTAATTATTTAAAATGCATTAATGCTAAAGTATGTGATGAAATAAACCCTTTTACTATACTCGGGTTGGCCAAGATAAGAAGAATCTTACTTAAATGCAATGTTTCATAAGTATAAATCTAAATTTGAAAATCAGAAGAAAAAGAAAGGTTGGTTCTGAAAGCCATCCAGCAGACAGCCATCCACTGGTCCCTAACAAACAAAATAAATCAGTAAGGAAGAAGGAAGGAGAGGAAGAGCATTTGAAACAGGAGTCAGAAGAAGTTTTGTTGTTGGAATTGGTTCTTAGACTGCATGGCCTCTAGAGATTAAACTGTGCAGAGGTTTAAGAACTGGAATTCCAGGCAATAATGGGACCACCTGAACTAGCTTGGATGCCAGGTGGCCAGAGAGGAGCAGTGGTAAGTCCAACTAGGAAACCAGATAGAAAGAACTATGTCAAGAGCTTAGGATGTCTGAGGGTAAAATAGGGTTGAATGGGAAATTAGAATAGTATATTAAGCTATACCAAGGCAAATGTTACAAGATAAAGATATTATAGCCTGTAAATTGCCTATTGACTATAATTAGATGTACAGTATATTGCTTTATATATAATACCATGTGTAGTACTACAAATGGAAAAACAGATTTTGCATGTCCTTTGGTTAATTAAAAATCAAGCACTATGTTTAATATTAATAATGAATCACAGTATTAGAGGAGAGAGTATCCTGCCCACTAATAGATCTATTTTGATCACAATTTATTGCATAATTACTTATATATTTTTACATATAAACTATTTCCAACAGTGTATCATTGTTATTAATAAAAAATATTAGTTTTAGAAATGATTTTGAGTTTTTCAGGTATATACACCCCTATGTTCATTGCAGCATTATTCACGGTGGCCAAGAGTTGGAAACAGCCAACGTATCCTATGGTAGAGGACTGGATAAAGAAGATGTGGTATATATACACAATGAAGTACTACACAGCCACAAGAAAGGATGAAATAGCATGATTTACAACAACTTGCATGGACCTTGAGAACATTATGCGAAGCAAACAGGAAAAACTAAGAACCATATGATTTAACTCATATGTGGAATATAAAACTGAAACTTATGTACACAAGCAGCAGTGTGGTAGTTGCCAGAGGGAGGGGGGTGGGGTGAGAAAGGGGTCCTAATATGAGGTGACGGGAGATTTGACTTTGGGTGGTGGGCACATGGTGCTATATACAGATTTTGTAAATTAGTAATCCACACATGTAACCTATATGTTCATGTAGACTGTCACCCCAATAAAATTTAAAATAATGAAGAAAATATTTTTATGGTTAATATTTCATGAGTACAACAGTATTATACGTATTTTAACTACCTTGTGAGAAATTGGATCATCTCATTTCTGAATCCTAAAACATGTGAACTGTTTATCCACTGGACTATTTGATATAACTGGGCTTGCATTACTGCTATTTTTTATTGTGTGATTATTTTATTTCCCCTTCTTTGCAGTCCCTGTAGTGTTTATGGTTTCATAAACATACTAGTCACTCAATAAATATTTGTTGAAATTTATTCTTCCATTAAAATACTCCTTGAATCATATTATTTTCTTTCTAGTCCACTGTGGCCACTATGGCCCCTCGGTCCTCCTCCTAACTAGCCTTATGCTTCCTGGCTCTCCTGGCTTCAGGGGTCTGGTGAAGTGATATGTTGGCTTGCTTGGTGGTGATATGACTCACAAGACATTGATTACTAATAAGTATTAAGGCCTCTATTTGTCGACTTCAATAAATTAGAGCAGTTATCTCTATCATAGTGTCACTGTTCTTTCTTACTCATCTATGCAACATGCTCTCTGGAGGAGGGAAAAGGATAGTTTCAACCAGAAAGCTGGGAATCAGGTATAATTCTGGATATGCCCATAGTAATAAAACATAATAAGTGAATAAGTTCAACAGATAGAAATTGAGAAAATTTCTAATTAGAAGAAGCAAATCCTTAGATACATAAGAAAATTTCTTTTCAACCAGCTTCTACAACCATTTCCTATTTTCCACAACATGAATCTTTTGGTTCAATCGGGTTCATCTCTTTACTGTCTCTTGAATATCTTCCTGATGATCCTCTCCTTCCAAATTAAGCCCCACATCTTCTACATTGTCTTCAAAGATCATGCCAGTCTACAAGGATGCTTTCATCAGAATTTCTTAATGGAAGTATTATTGGAATTGTACAATTCCTCTTTATTCAACATACTATTCTGATAAATTATTTAACACACAAGTACTTATCTCACAACCTTCCTTTTTCCTGACTAGGAGAGAGCATACCTTATATAACCCATACCATTCATAAAACCTAATAAATTACCTTTATGCACTTGTAGGTACTAAGTTAATATTTATGTAATATAATTAAATGCTCTTAAGGGGAAAATTAACTGACTTTATTTACCAAACTAATGTCTAATTTAGAGACTACTTCTTGATTCTTTAAATTTTCCATAAAAAATTTGTTCTGTGTGACACCAATGATACACTTGCAAAAATCAGTCATATTACTCTATGGTTACATGTTACTATGGTAGTTAAAAAACAAGGGGACATTGCTGTCCAGAAGTTAGAGGGGACATTCCTGGTAACCTACTAATTAATAAGATGTTGCAGAAGCCTAAGTAATTAGGCTTAGCCATTATTCTTCTGATAGTCTATGACAGAGTATGGTTCAGTAATTAGATTATCATGGGTTTTTATATCAATCACTTATTAGCCCTATGGCTGTAAATCTCAGCTTCCTTGTCCATAATATAGGTATGACAGTAACACCCACTTAGTAGTATGGTAGTGAATGCTAAATAAGACAATGTATGTAATAAGTACTCAATAAAAGGCATTTGACAATTGTTTTTGACTATACTTCTGCACCTTTATAAATATCTTTTGAAGGCATATTAAATGATAAGAACATTATTCTTATATTGTAATGACTGCTATTATCTGTGAGTTTTTTTTAAAAAAATATGTTTTTATTGATTTTAGAGAGAGAGAGGTGAGGGAGAGGGAGAGAAACATTGCTCAGCTGCCTCCTGAATGCCCACTACTGGGGATTGAGTCAGCAACCTGGGCATGTGCTCTGACCATCGAACCACCTACCTCTTGGTGCATTGAACAACGCTCAACCAACTGAGCCACACTGGCCAAGACTGTTTATAAGGAGGGAATTAATTATCTGTTTTTAAGGAGGGAATGGACTCTTATGAACATCAACAGTTTGCCAGGTACAATGAGATAAAGGGTTTTAGAGAGGAACCTTTGCCTAGTGGTTAAAACAAAGGCTCTGGAGACAAGTTGGCTGGGTTCAAAATCCGCCCCTGATATTTACTAGCCATGTATCCTTGAGACTATTGCTTAACTGCTATGGGACTTCATTTTCTTTTCTATAAAATATCAATAAGAACAGGAATGGTATGAAGATCAAGGAGTTAATACATGCAAAGCACTTAGCACAGTGTCAAAGGAGACACTAAATCAGGCTACTACTTAGCTCTTGCTTTGTAAATTAGAGTACTGAAGCTCAGTTTCCTCACCTAAAGTAACATCACTCATAAGCTATCCGTTGGCCAAGTTAGATTTGAACTCAGCTCCCCATGGATTTAAAGCTTGTGTATTCTCATTTTCACTGTGCTGTCACCTGAGACTTTTTGTTTGGTTCAATTTTTTAAAATTATAACAAGTTTACCATGGGCCGTTTTCAGGTCTCTATTGCAAGCTCAAGTGAAACCTTTCTTTAACCATATGGAACATGAAAAATACCTTATGAATTATAAAGTCAAATATGCTGCCAAGCAGTGTCACCACAGGGGTTGTGAATATGTTTAGAAAATTATCCTTGGGCATCCAAAGTAAGTGCTTACGAGGCCCTACCAGAAGGATTCTGGTGAAGAATGATTGTGCAAGACAATTCGAGTAAGAAAAGAACAATGGGCCCAGGAGCCTCAATGACATGAGGAAACAAAATAGAGCAAAACAAAAACACTAGGGACTTCCCTAGGCACGATTGGGTGCTAACAAACTGCCTACTTATTTTGCCTAACTAGCAATTAAAAAGGATGAAAGGGAAAAATGGGAAGAGAATTAAAAGGGTTTGGGTTATAAAAAGTCTTTTTACTATAAAGCAACCAAAAAAAAAAAAAAGTATTTCTCTTCTTTTGTAAGACGTCCTTTGGTATTATAGTTAAGGCAATGGGCAGTTATTTCCCCCGTAATTCAGTAATCAAAGCCTTAGCTTGACAGGTGAAAGCCAGCACACCATAAAAGGAGTAGCTCCCTCAAATTGAAGACACAAAGGAAAATGGAGGGGCCCCTTGTGGGTTTCTTATATCAAATATATGTGTTTTCCTCTTGGGAAGTCTTGTAAAAATCAATGTCTTTGTTAGGGACATTTATCACAGCACATGATTTTATAATGGCTAATAATAAGGGAATCAGAGTTTGCTGATTATTTGCCTTCCTGGGGGTAATTGTCAAACAGCCTTTATGTGCTTGGCAAGGGCTGTAAAGTGGTTTAGCAACATGTTTAATTTTGAGCTAGTGACACTGTGACTCTCTGGGAGGTGACAGTGTATCAGGCTGATGGAATATGTATCCCGTCAAAATGTCAGAGATAGAGTGTCAAACTATAAATAGATGCTTTTAGCAGGTAAAGTCTTGCATTGAAACTGATGTTTAGAATTGTCTAGAGAGCATTTAAATTTGCACATAATTTTCAGTAATAATTTACAGAACATTTGTGTGATATATGAACAGCAATGTGCTGGAGACTGAGATTCCCACATATTGGAGAGGAGACCATGACATTTTTTTGAGATTGTTCTTGGTTTAAATTCCGTTCACTATCTCCCAGAATATAAAGGTGGGGTTTTAAACACTTTCAAAACATAGTGGCTACGGGTATTAATTTTGGGAAGGATCAGAGGATGTTAAAAAGAGATGAGATCAACTGCATTCTGGAACAGGAAAGGTTCAATCATCGAGGGCAGAAGCGGATAATGAGTACCTAAGAGGTGGTGTGTTCTCAGGCCTGTGAAAAGTAGCAAACAAGTAAGTTGCGGAGTGATTACAAGTGGGCATGAAGCAGAAAGGATGAAGAAGAAGGGAGATGACAGATACACCTAGTAGAACCTGGGTGTGGAGAGAAGCAGCATCTTTACAGTCAGGTAGGAGACAGCATTTCCAGAAAGCTTCGTCTATCCTCAGAGGTAGTGACAGGCGGCCAACACACTTAGAGTGAAGCCAAAGGAAGACCGAGATTTAAGAAGAAGTCAGGCAATAGCTCCTCATTTCCCCCTCAACCCTGTCGTTCTGTTTCTATCAATTTAAATATTTAGATATTCTCCCATCAGTGGTTTTTTGCTTAAGGGGCATACAGTTTTACTTTTGAAAGATGAAAATGTTCTGAAGGTCTGTTGCGCAACAATGTGCCTATACTTAAGACTACTGAACTGTGTCCTTAGAAGTGGTTAAGATGGTAAATTTTGTTATGTTTTTTTTTTAAAACCACAATTTTTGAAAAGAAAGAAATCAAGCAAAATGATGGGTGCTAGCTGTGATAGCCTTTTGTAACCTGAGGTGAGCTTTCAACATCTTCAGCACTACGGACAAAGCCTGGCACTTGGCTGATAAAGGTTCTTTGTGTGAGGCCCTGTCTGCTGAAGAATGGATTGTAGCTTCAGAATATATAGCAGAGCTTGTCAGGGTACATTGCAAACTTCTGGGGGGTACTTTTTAAAAATATACATATTTTATTGATTTTTTACAGAGAGGAAGGGAGAGGGATAGAGAGTCAGAAACATCGATGATGAGAGAGAAGCATCAATCAGCTGCCTCCGGCACACCCCCTACTGGGGATGTGCCCGCAACCAAGGTACATGCCCTTGCCCGGAATCAAACCTGGGACTCTTCAGTCCACAGGTCGACGCTCTATCCAGTGAGCCAAACCGGCTAGGGCTGGGGGGTACTTTTTAATTGTACATTTTCAATAGGGGTTTTGCCTCATTCTACCTGTTTCACCTTGACACCTAGCATAATATTTGGTACAAAGTGGGTTCTTAATAGAGGCTATTTTAAACTTGAGATAATTTAAAATAATCATTTGAAACTATACTAATGATATTCCTCCCCCGAACATAGCTTGTATTCTGAAATTCCTCATAATCTTTGTTTAGTTGTACATTTGCCCCACCTCTGTAGAAAGATAACCATATATATATATATATATATATATATATATATATATATAGACAAAAGTGGGTTTATAGTTATAATAAAAATAAATAATACAATAATTAACAATAATCCTATATAATAAAGAGGTAATATGCAAATTGACCATCACACCCTTGCACAAGATGGCGACCCCCATGTGGTCACAAGATGGCTGGCAGGGAAGGGCAGTTGTGGGTGACCAGGCCAGCAGGGGAGGGCAGTTAGGGGCGATAGGGCCAGCAGGGGAACAGTTAGGCATCAATCAGGCTGGCAGGGGAGTGGTTAGGGGCAGTCAGGCAGGCAGGCAAGCGAGCAGTTGGGAGCCAGCAGTCCTGGATTGTGAGAGGGATGTTCGACTGTCGGTGTAGGCCCGATCCCAAACCGGCAGTCAGACATCCCCCGAGGGGTCCCAGATTAGAGAGGGGGCAGGCTGGACTGAGGGACACCCCCGCACCCCAGTGCACTAATTTCATGCACCGGGCCTCTAGTACAAGAATAAACTCTGTGTTTTATGTACTCACAACTGTAAACCCACTTTTTCCCACCCTTGAATATAAATAAAGCAACCACTATAGAAAGTGTCACATTTTAGGAAAAATGTTTTACACTCTCTGTTTTTCCCTTTTGGGTAGCAGGAGTAAAAGGGAGGCCTAGATCAATCCAGGGTGGGATGCCACAGTTCTGTTCTTTTACACTCTCAAATGGCTCCCTGTCTGCGGTCCATGACAGCTTTCCATGTCTTTCAAGTGGCGCCCTACTAAAACTCAATGTTATTTCCTCTGTAGCCACATCTGTGTGCATATGAGAGTCAACCCTTCCATTCAGGGTTTGGGGGCTTACCTTGGGGGCTGCCCCATTGCACCAGCTGTTTCCTGTTAATTGCAATTGTGGGCTCACCTTCTCTATAAGGTGTGTTTTCTGAAAAGCTGATATTCATTTGCCTGGAATTGCTCAGGGATTGGTTTGCCTGAAAGCATAGTAGTTGGCTACATAAGTATGAATGTCCTTTCCAACGAGAGGATAATCATAGTCGTGTCAATCTTGTTTTTAGATGGGTAATAAGACAGGCTGCTGGGGCCAGACAGGGTCACATGGTTTCATGGAAACTTGGCTTATTTCTATTTATGCAGGCCGTACATCTCTGAACTATAAACAAAAGTCACAGTGGAAAGTGGAAGTCCAGAATGTACAACTACCAAAAATGTTATGTATGAGTCCATTTTTATATTTTTTTCTCTCCTGCATATAAATGAGCCAATCCAGTATCTAATGTCAGTGTGAAGAAAGGTCAGAACTGTCAGAAAATTGGAAATTAATTCTTTTTAAAAATAAGAACAACAATTGCTCACTTTTCACCTGTTCTCCCTCCACTGCAGGAGTTGTTCCCATTTTCATGCCCCTTTATTCTGTTTCCATGTTGAGACTGGGAGCTTCTTGGGCAAAGCTACAACTGGCTCCTTGCACAAAGCCAAAATTCAACTTGACTACATGAATGAATGGAACTTGGAAAATTTAAACTAGACAAATGAATAAAATTTGGAGTGTGTGCTCACATTGCATGTATGTGTGTGTATGTCTGGGAAGGGGCGAATTCTGTGGTAGAATTTGTACAGAGAAGAAGAGTGCAGGCAACACCTGTTTGAACAGTTTACAAATATTGTTCATGTAGGTTTCTTAATGCTGACTGCACATTAGAATCATCTGGAAAGTTAAAAAATACAGATGCAGAGGCTCTATAAGTAAAAATATCTGATGGTTCCAGGCAACAGAAATAATATAGAAGGAAGTTTCATGTGAGGTAATATTCTGCTTTTACTTTAAGGCTTAATATAAGAGAGTGTCTCCCAAGCTTATCTTGAGCACATTATTTTGAAGTTAGTTCAGACAGTTGGAGCATTATCATTTTAATGCTTTTGCTTATTTTTGAGGATTTTCCATTTATTTGCCTTGTTTTTGTTTCCCCTGAGCTTATTTTGGGCACATGGTTTCATTTCAGAAATTCAAACTTTTGCCTGAAGCTACATGTTAAGTTGAAGAGAAGCACGTGAATTTTAAGTAGGTAAAAACCTCAGGAGAAAGAGCTGACATCTGAAGCCAAAGCTAAGAAGTCCTTATTTACACAAGGTTGGCTCTCTGGCCAATTTAGAGAGAGAAGGGATAGTTTTGTTTATGCCCAAGGAACAAAGCTGTTTTGATAGAAAGAACAGAATCCTTCCTAATAAAGCCTGTGTTTGGCGATTCAGGAGGTAGCCACAACAGTGAGATTTTAAGTCAATCTGTGAGCAAATTTGGTAGAAACGAAAGTGATCATGCTGCTGCTTTGACATCACTGAAACTTTAGAAAAGAGAGACCCTCAGCTAGTCCTAGTGTGTGACCACTGGATGTGGTGTGTGTGCACGAAAGCTGCTTACATGGCAAAGTGCCACCCAATGCTGGGTTTCAATTATCCTTAGCCTTTCCTCAGCCCCCCACACCCTGCTCACTTTCCAGTGGATGCTATGTAATGACACTGCACAGCATGAAACTGGTCCATGCCTGTGATTGGCCACATGACCTTGATGCTTATTTCCTCTAAACCAGGGTCCTCAAACTTTTTAAACAGGGGGCCAGTTCACTCTCCCTCAGACCGCTGGAGGGCCGGACTATAGTTTAAAAAAACACTATGAACAAATTCCTATGCACACTGCACATATCTTATTTTGAAGTAAAAAAACAAAATGGGAACAAATACAATATTTGTATTTGCAATTGGCCCGTGGGCCGTAGTTTGAGGACCCCTGCTCTAAACCTTAGCTTCTCAGTAGCCTCTGTGTATATCACTAAGCTCTTTAAGTGAGACTTAGATTGTCCATGTCCCACTGGACAGAGCCATGACCATAGCTGAAGAAGCCCCATGCATTCTACATTCCAGAATTTCTTTGCCAGGTGGGTTTTCTCCAATGCTGAAGGCCCTCCTTCGCGTTAAGCTGGATGCTTAGGGAAGCACATTAATTCTTTCAGACCACGAGGGGACCATCTAGGGCAGTGCAGCTGCTGTAACACAGTCAGCCTGACAGATGGGAGGTGATTTGTCGACTTGCAACAATAAAGCTGGCAATGTTACCCTGGAGACCTGGAAATGTTGAATGATCTTCCCTAAGTAGCTAACTTAGTTCCAGGGAGTGACGTAGCCTTAGGGAATATGGGTTTATTGTGATATTAGGAAGAAACAATTAATGCTCCTGCCTGAGTCACTAAATCAAGGGTAAAAGTGCTGTCCTTTACTTCAGAGAGATGGAGTACAGCCAGTAAGAACAATAGAGAAACATCCTGCAAACCCAGCACAGGAAAACACATTGTGCATCCGGCAATCTCTGCCCTGTTAGTCCTCCCACATGGACCCTGGGCAAAGCATATGGCCATTTCTGCTTCTACTGAATGCTATTAATACTCGTATTAAGTGGTATTAAACATCATTTCCATCTTTTGTGAATACTACTATTTCTAGTAAGTAGTATTCAATACCATTTCTGCCTCTACTACATACTAAAGAAACGTATATAGAAGTTGAGCAGCTGTGTATTCACCCACCTTTCAGAAAAGAACCCCAGCATCACCTCAGAAGCCTCCTGTGGATGCAGGAGGCAGTAATACCCCGCTCAGCTCGCTAAACTTTAGACAGGCCTTTTCCTGATTCCAGGCCCCTGTCCTCCTTTGTCTTAGAGAATCAAAGTCTTTGCCTTTGACAGCCTCTATTAGAATGATGGTAAAGGGGAAAAAGAAATGTCCCATAAACCCACCGGGTAAAATAAACACTAGAGAAGACAAAAGCAGGAAAGTTGCAATTGTTTTCTCTCTGCTTCTCTGAGATGAAACTCCTGCACCTCAGGCATGTCTTTCTCACTTGGGGACCATTCCTTTGAAATGTAATCATGAAGAAAGATAGTGCTCTGTCTCTCAGGCTCTGCCAGAGGGTAGGAGACTGACTGCCACAGGGCCAGTTAGAAAGACAGATGGCCCATCACATGGCCCCCAGCTTCTGCAGTACCTTTTCCCTGGCTCACCCCCTGCTTACTCTCCTGCCATTGGGTCAAGGGAGTGGAGTTTGCTCTCTCTCTCCTATTGCAACAATCTTGACTCTATTGCAATATCCTGACTGAAGTGTTCCCTGCCATTGTCAACAAGCATCTGGTGTAATTTTTCTTTCATGCTGTGCAACTGACCTGATCCCACCAGTTTCCTCCTGACTCAGATGAAACTGCCCTCCTGAATCCGGGACTCATCACTGTGATTTTCTTTATGGTCAACCATGTGTTGTAGCCCTAAACCATTTAATTGTTGAGTTCTTGTATGTTGTTGAACTTCATCTAAATGAAATTACACTGTATGTTTCACATTATAGTACAAGGACAAAGTTTACCACATGCTGAAAAAGAGTTGGATACAGAAAATTGTTATCAAAGTAATCATGTTTTTCACAACCGTGCAAATGAGAGAGTAGGCCAAGAGCCTGAAAAACTAAAAATATGTATTTTAAAATAACCTAGAAAATTTCTAATCCTCTAAATCTCACTGTAATTATACTTTTTTCAAACATTCCTTGGCACTGAATTTCTGTATCAGGTATATTCAGTATTCCCCGTTGGTAGATAACTACAACTATCAAAGATAATCAAGCTTTTCTTTAACTTCATACTTTAAAAGAAAAAAAATGACATACTAAGCAAATGAGCAATTTCCTTTTCTTTTAATTAGATTCTAATACTTTCCCAATGTAACAATACAATGTGCACAAAGATTAAAAAACCTCTAGTTACAATTGTAGTTTCTGATTTCACCGAGGCTCAACTGTCAAATCTTTGTTGATGATACAGAATAATTCAAATTACAGAGGCCGAAGGAGGATGAAGACAAGCTCCAGGAGGACCAGCAGGACTTGCAAAGTGAGCCAGGCACTAGCTGCTGGGAAGCAACACGGGCACATGCAAAGCCCTAGACAGGACCTGGGAGGGTGCTATGTCCCCAGCACACTCAGGTGGGTTAGAAATTAGTCCAAGGCCACTCTAAAAGGATTTCCAATCGAAAGGCATTATGTTATTAAGAAAATATCCAGTCTAGGATGCAAACATAATTCCAAGCACTTAGAACTTCTCCCTAACACAGTTCTGCCAAACATAAAACAGCACTGCAAACATTCCTTGGGAATTAGATGCAGACACTAGGTGTACCGGTTAATAATGTGGATTTTTTTCAATAGATGGAGTTATACATATGTTGATACATATGCGATTTGATATGTATGCTATTTTGTTGTATTGACAGCAAGCTTCAAAACTTGATATGTCAGATTTTCTGAAGGTGTTAACATCATAGATATTTTTACACTTAATGTCAAATTTTGTGCCAAAAAAAGAACATTTGCCAGAAGTTTTAATTCATTACTTTATTTTGAAGAAAAGTGCTGCTGAAAGTTATCGTATACTTTGGGAAGCTTATGGTGAACATGCTCTATCTCAAGATACTTATGAACGCTGGTTTAAATACTTTAAAAGTGATGATTTTGATGTGAAAGACAATGTGCAGGTCAACCGAAAACGTTTGAAGACCAACAATTACAAGCATTATTGGATGAAGATGCGTGTCAAACTCAAAAACAACTTGCAGAAAGATTAAATGTTGCTCAGCAAACAACTTCCGATCATTTACAAGCAATGGGAAAGATTTTAAAGGAAGGAAAATGGGTGCCAAACTGAATGAAAGACAAATGGAAAACCGAAAAGTCATCAGTAAAATGTTGCTTCAATGGCATGAAAGAAAGTCTTTTTTGCATCAAATTGTGATTGGTGATGAAAAGTGGATTTATTTTGAGAATCCCAAATGCACAAAATCAAGGGTTGATCTAGGTCAACCATCAACATTGACTGCAAGGCCAAATCACTTCAGAAAAAAGACAATGCTATGCGTTTGGTGGGATCAGGAAGGTGTGGTGTATTATGAGCTTCTAAAACCAGGTGAAACCGTTAATACTGATCACTACTGACAACAAATAATCAATTTGAACCATGCTTTGATCGTGAAACAACTAGAATGTGCCAGAAGACACAGCAAAGTAATTTTGCTTCATGATGACCCACCATCATACACTTCAAAACCAGTTAAAGACACGTTAAAAGATCTTGCCTGGGAATTATTAACCCAGCCGCTGTATTCACCAGACCTTGCTCCTTCAGATTACCACTTGTTCTGGTCGATGGCACATGCACTTTCTGAGCAGCACTTCAAAACGTACGAAGAAGTGGAAAATTGGGTCTCTGAATGGTTTACCTCAAAACAAGAAAAGCTCCATTGGGACAGTATCCACAAATTACCTGAAAGATGGGGAAATGTGTAGCTAGTGATGGACATTACTCTGAATAAAGCACTTTTGATGTTTCTCTTGAAATTATCGTGTTTTCTTTGATTACAAAATCCACATTATTAACTGATACACCTAGTAACTGGTCTTATTGTCATAGTTTGGTCACTATAACAACTTCTTAACTTCTATCATCCAGCAGTTGGGTGGTCTTCACAGAGCTCCTGAAAATGCATTAAATAAAGGTATACCTGGGATAAAATATGACCATGCATTGCTTGAAATGACAGTCAGTTCTGGTTTTACATTTGCATATTTAAAATTGTAATTAATATAGAGTGCTGGACTGATATTTATGGATGCCATCAGCTGTAGGGTGGAAACAGTATCTCCATAGATCCCAAAGTGTTTTTAGAGTATGTATATAGAGAGAATATGTTATGTATTTTCATTTCAAAAGCCATGTAGTTGTTCTCTCTAGCTGTTCAAAATATTATTATTTTTGCAACTCCCTTCATATCTCCAGAGTGTCCCAGCTGGAAGTCAGAGCCATATATTTTCTGCAAGTATAACAAGAGAGATTCATATTTATTGTTGGGGGCAATTAGCGAACTCTGCAAAAGAAAAAAATTACCATATTTTCTGCAGCAAAATGCCTCTGAGACTAATTAGAACATTCCTTATTATAGCTGCTTTTCTAGCTACTTGGTGAAATTTATAACTGACATTAACTGTAGAACTTTGGAGTTGCACATGTCTTTACTTTGCTGAGTTCACCATTACCTGACCAGAATAATCAAAAGAGAAAATTTACAAATTTTCTTTGGAGTTGCACATGTCTTTACTTTGCTGAATTCACCACTACCTGACCAGAATAATCAAAAGAGAAAATTTACAAATACAGTAAGTAGGATGACAAAAACCCACTCAAATGAACACCTCCTCAAAGAGAAGGGTGTGGCCCAAAAGGAGACCCAAATCTTCTTGGCAGAGCACATCCTTCTCAGCAGCTCCCTGTTCAGAGGGTGTAATTGGGAGTGGGAGAATGTGGATGGACTCCTGGCATTATGTCACATAACCACTGCCATTTTGGACTCAGCAAAGTTAAGAGTCCTGGGAGCTGAAAGCACCTAAGTTGAGTGTTTCAGCTATATCAGAAATACATTTTCATTTCTGTCAATTCTTTTAGGCCATTATCCTGTCAAGACTACGAAATCCTTTCTTCCTTTTTTTTTTCATATGGTGTATTCATAAGCAAAATGAACATCCTTATCTACAAAGGGAAATCATGAAATTAGATCAGTGTTTCCCAAACTTGCTTGATGATATGATTAATTGGGATGTTTGTTAAAAATATAGATTCTCTTGTCTCTGATGAGATTCTGACTTTATAGTTTGGAGTGAAGACTAAAAAATCTGTATTTTTATCAAATTCCCTGGCAATCATTTTGATTTGATGAGTAGGAAAATAAGGGACTGAATGACTCCTTTAATCTGTTCCAATTATAAAATTCCATAATTCTAATCATTGCCCATACTGGATGCCTCCTTCCAATTAAGAACACAACTCTTTCTTAATTGGTAAACAGACTGCCCTCCAAAATTGGTGAAATGGAAAAAAGATTAGCTAGGGAAATATAAAAGTGCTATGTAGATTCCATCCGCTAAACTTTGCACCCAGTTACCATGACAATCTCCATATACGCTGTAATGTTGAGAAAATTAGTTATTAACCTATATGAGCCTTGGAAGGAAGAGAGACCTTTCAGACAGGGCTGATTTGGGCTGCTCTGTAGATCTCACGTCTCACATTCTCATCGGTTCTGGTGAGCCTTGCTAAGATCTCAAATCTTCTGCTTCCATCACACAGTCATGTGAAAACCCAGAGAGAAAATTAGGGCTAGAGTGAGATTTGTTAGTGCTCAGTCCTCGGGCTAGTAACTGCTCCACATTTTGCATCAGGGCCTCTATTCACCTGTTAGAAATCTCAGGGGAGAGTGGAAACAGCCTCCATTCAGAGGATGTGTTTGGACATTACTGGTGTGGGAGAGGGTTGTGATAAGTGTCAAATAGTAGTTAAACAATTTGGTTTTGACAACATATTTAGCTTTCGGTAAACCTCAGGCACTGATCTGCAGAGTCATTATATTCACACGTGGGATCTTGCTAGCCTGTAGCAAGGTGTTAGGGTTCTAAATTTTATTGGCATGTAGCAGTTTTAAACAGTAGTTTAGAGCTAAGGGGTGGGAGGGCATCTAGTCCAAAACTCTGTTTTTAAAATGAGGAATCTAAGGCCCAGAGAATGAAATGAATTTTCCCCACATGCAGAGACGGGCAGAAACAGGATGAGAGCCCTATTCACTCTTTGCACTCTGAAGTCAGTGCTCATTATACTATTCAAGCTGCTTCCCACATTATTTCCTGCACATGGAATACTTTTCATGGTTTTGCTCCACGGAGAAGACTTTCTCCATTTTATTTATTCCCTCAAGGCCACCATTTCCAGAAGGCAAGTGGCACAGGCTGCCTGCTTTGTGCTCGGGGACATGAGCTCAGGCCCAGGCTCTGCCTTACCTCCTCCTCCCAGGTCAGAAAGTCCTACACACTGTGTGGTAAAGGAAACAATAATGTGACAACGCTAAGGAGGCCTCCCATACTGACATGGTAGCAAGCCTCTAAACACGTTAGGGTCTGTCATATAACCACACATGCATTTATTGCCTTTCTGGGATGTCATTTCCAGACATATTTGCTTTCAAACACCTCTTTATAAAAAGGTTGATGCTGTTTTCTTTCACTTTAAATAATTAAAAATCTTCATTCATTAGAATTTAAGTGATAGAGGTATTGGGGGGTTCACTCATAATTTAGTTACAATGATGAGAATACCAAACAGGTTATTACAGATGGAAAATAAAAAAAAAAGGTAACAAAGGCCCTGGATGGGTAGCTCAGTTGGTTAGAACATCATTCCCATACACCAAGGTTGTGGGTTGGATCCCTGGTCAGGGCACATACAAGAAGCAACCAATGAATGCATACATAAGTGGAACAACAAACCCATGTTTTTTTTTCTCTCTCTCTTAAATGGAAAAAAAAAAAAAGATTAAATAATTTAGAAGGAAGAGAGGTTGGGATGGGGACCCTTGATTGTTCTGAGAGAAACAGGGTAACAGGAAGTATCTGCTTCTCCCTGTGGCTGCCTTAAATATGCAATGCTGCCCATGGAGCCCAGACAAAGGAGAAGGTGGGAGAATGAGTCCTGACAACCTGGTTTGATGGTCTGGCCCAAGGAAAAACATAGTTGCCTATGATGAACTTCTTGTACCTTGTACTTTAATAGTAATAATATCCATGTGCCATTTAATAATTCTCAATGTCAGTAATAACCTGTAACATGTTATAATAGGATATTAGTTGGGCTATAGTGTCCATGTTTAAGGCCAAATAATGCAGAGAAAAACCATGACCATTATACATTCAATGCTGAGTGTTAGAAAGCTGGGAATAGGAGGGGGAGGTGACCTCCAGATCAACCCTATACACTCTCAAGAGTCCTTGATAATACTGGGAAGAAAGCTGGATTTCCTACAGTCAGGCATCATGAAGAATTACAATATATTTGATAGCAAAGGTAGCCCCCAAGGCTTGAAAATTTTGGGACAATAGGATTCTAGTATCACACATAGATTCTTTCATAACTGGAGATGTGTATACATCACACCTTGTTTTCTGTGATTGGGGCTCAGAAATGAGGGAGGAGAGTAACAGATGAAGAAACACGACTGACTGGCTGGCATGGAGGCCACATCTTCCAAATAAACTTATTTACCTGTGAAACTGAGCTCTAACCTCCACAGTGTCTGGAAGTTTCCATTCTACATCTAGCTAGCTCTCCAAAGATCCATTCTCAGGCTATAAACAGTGATTTCTTACATTTTAAAGGCTTGTGTATAGCTTGATCCACATAGGGTGATTCACCGGTGGGAGAAATATGAAGCAATCTCTTTGGCAAATAGTCCTCTCAGGGCCACAGCTTAAAAAGGCCAGATTTTCTCCATCTGGGTATTATTATGTTCTGGACAGTATCCAGGGCAGGCACCCCTCTATTTGAACAAGATCTCAGAGTTCGGTTAGAAAAGGATCTCATTACAGTTCCTCTACTGACCTTTACTTTCTTCACCACAAATGTATTGTCCATGTCTGAAGAGTTTCCTATTTGGGAGGAGTATTCATAACAATACCAGAAGGTAGAGATTCTGGAATTTCCAACTCAAAGTTTAAATGATGAATGCACATAAAAGAGGGAGGGCTTATAGGAGGTTGGTGTTAAAAGACTGATGTTTTGTCCTGGCCAGTGTGGCTCAGGTGGTTGGAGCAATGTCCCATGCACCAATTGGTGGCAGGTTCGATTCCCAGTCAGGGCACATACCTATGTTGCAGGTTGGATCCCAGGTTGGGGTGCGTATAGGACCTAACCAATAGATGTTTCTCTCTCACATCAATGTTTCTCTTTTTCTCTGTCTTCCTCTCTTAAAAAAACAAACAAACAAACACAAAACAAAAATGACCAACGCTTGGATTTTAAAGGAATCCCCAGGCCCTCAAACCACATCCAACTTTGCCTAGTGGTTTCTTTTGTCACCAATCAGAAGACTAAACCTCTAAGCTGGCCGCTTCTGAGTTCACCAAGATGTCTTACCCAAGCCAGATGGTGCAGTGGGGGCATCTCGCAGTATGAAGCGTTTTTGACGCCTCCTGCTCTCTGACCTTCAGCAACCAGGGAACACTGTTACCTAAAAGGTCACTGAGTATTTCTTCCCAAATTCAGAGAAACATCTTCTGATCAACAAGAGGAAGCACTCAAGGGGAAATATAAATAAAAAGAAATGCAGATTCATCATAACAAAACAACAGATGACTACTTAAACTAATTAAAGTATGACCAATGAGCTGCATAAACTGTGCCATTAATCACTCCAACACACAGGAGCATGCTTTCTGGGCTGGAAACTAGGCCACTGAAATTCAGTAAAACTTAGGCACAGAGCACCTCTCTCTCCCTACAGTTAATGTTGGTGATTCCCAAGTGGACGCTGTGTTTTCTGTATTACTCAAAAGACTTTTGTCTCATCTTTTCATGTTTGGGTAGGGAAATGGGAATACTGGGAATGGGTGATTCTGGAGAAACTGTGGAGCTGAGATTTAAAGGGGAACAACTTGTCTCCGCTTTCTAGTATCCTTACAAAGCCACTGTAGCAGTGCTGTGTGACCATACGATGATGATGGCAGGAATAACAGCCGTGGTCTACTCCCACTTATGGGATATGTACAGGTGCCCCAGAAGCAGTATCCTGGTGCCCCACTCATGGGAACCTGTTTAAGTTCTGATTTAAGAGCGTGAAGGAGCTCTTCCTGACAATGGGACTTTGAAAGGTCTGTTCCAGTCAGTTTCCATCATACTGATGATCCAGCAGAGTGTGTGACTGTGAAGGACTTCAGACACAGGGCTGTGTTAGGGAGATGTGAGCGCTGACTGGACAGCCCCTCTCAGAGTTCATGAAAACAGGCTGAAAGCTCTGGGAACATTAATAAAACTGCAAAGAGAAAATGTGGATTTGCCAGGACAGCCCTGCCAGAAACAGCATGGGGTACTGACAGGACCCAGGTATTCCTGGAGCCATATCCCTAAGGTGACTATTACCATGGGGAAAAGCAATAGTGGAAGCCACTCTGATCCTTGTATGTAACTGGGTACACTTAATTATATGTAACTAGAGGCCCGATGCACGAAGATTCGTGCAAGAATGGGCCTTCCTTCCCCTGGCTGCCAGCACTGCCTTGGCTCTGGCCGGAGCCGCCTTTCTGCCTTCCCACGCTGCCCAGAGGCCCGGAGCGGCTGGGGCGGTGCAGAATGCCTGCATCGTCACCATGCAAGTGTCCCACCCACCCCCGGCCATTCAGTGCCTGCGTATGCAAATTAACCCGCCATCTTTGTTGGGTTAATTTGCATACTCACTCCTGATTGGCTGGGGGGCATTGCAAATGTATGGTCAATTTACATCTTTCTCTTTTATTAGTGTGGATTCTTAGAGTGAGGGGTCCATCATTTTACCAAGCCCCTTTATTGCGATCATGGAGTCTTAATTAAAGAGCCTTGGTGACAAGTTTCAATGTAATACCTGGATTGATTGGAGCACTTGAATAGGGAAAGGAAGGGAGTAGAAAGGGTGCCATTGCAAGAATGGCGTGGGGCAGGGAGGAAGAGGGAGCAAGAGAGGCATCTCAAAGCCCTATAGAGCAGCCACTTGGTCTTGTCTTCCCTGCTTACTCATCCTACCCACAGAGCAGATGGAAGCAGTCCGATATTGCCTCTGTGACAACAGAAGAGGGGAAAGCTAGAGCAGGTGCACAATGTCCGATTCCTTTCCTCAGTCCCAACTCGTTCACCGGGGTCTTTGGGGAAGACTGTCCTGACTTCCCAGGCCTGAGTGAGGTACCTCCACTGTGCCTGGCCTGCTCCCCTGTCTATATTCTGGACTCTAAGTCCTGGAAAATGGACACAGTGACTTGCCAGCTCACCAGTGTGTCCCCAGCGGCTGGCTTGCTCAGTGGCATGTAGGGATGCATGATAATAATTAGTTCAATAGAGTGGAAATGAAGCCCTGGGTTCTTTACAAGTCAGGTGTGCCTCTCTCTGCCACTGGCTTCCTGGAAAACCCTCTGATATCTCAGGACTCGGGGGGGGGGGGGGGGCGGGCACTACATCTAAAATGCCTCCTCGATTCCTCCCCAGCAGACAAACTGCCCACATCTCCTGGGGGACCCTACAGCCGCTCACAATTTATTTTACTTATTTACAGGACTGTCTTTACTTTCTAAACAGTGCCCCCCCTTTAGAGTATACAGCATGCCTTCTAGTTTGTCTCCCTAATACCTAGCCCACTGGCTGGTGCATAACAGGTGTTTCCTGTGTATTTGATACATTTCATTGACTTGACACGGGGAGGCCAAGTCCAAAAAACAGCCACCCAGCCTCGATTCTGAAACTGCTTGTCCAACAACATTCGTGTTATTTTCTTTCTGGCTTTATTGTTAGAAATTCACTCAACAGTCTGAAGAAGGCAGAGAAATAAAACATGAAGATGCCATGTGTTTCCCGCTTCACATGGGCACGAAGTTGAAAAGAAATACAAGTTTTATTCAATAACCAAGTCAATGACTGGTCTTGGGCCCAGAGTTCTCAGGAGTTGCCTGAGATTTACCCCATTCTGGTATTTGACCTTTTCAGCTTTTCTTTAATTACTGCAGAATTCAGTCCTGCTGGGCCACTTTTTCACGCTCACCTCAGGAGGCAAACACATTGTGTGTTTCAACAAAGTAGTTTGAAGAAAGGTAATTAAAGGTGTTTATCATAATAAAGAAAAATATAGTTGCTCTAGCCTAAGCCAGAGTCTATGGTTTTCAGGCAGATAATAAATGTATCGAAGGGGAAAAAAATTATTGTTTACTGAAACTGTGAGGTACACAGCATAAGACTCCCTCCTTTAATCACTTGGCCCTTCTGATGTAAACAAAATAACTGAATAAAATTAACTACACGCCTTTAACTAGTATGTTTCTTCACCACAAACAACATAATTTTTCGGGCAAATATGATTTATCAGTAGTATGAAAATATCATAATAAAAGTTCAGTAATTTATCTTCACAAATCAGAATTTGCACACCCCCCCCCCCCCTTTTCAATAAGTTTTGGGAAAAATATGCCTGCCTGGACCACAGGGGTACAGAGTAAACTTGAAAATGCAGTTAATCTGAGACTAGTGATAAAAATAAGATGAATTGCTTTTGCTTTTCTTTGTTTTGGCAAAAAAAAAAAGAATTTTGAAAAGTAGGTCATAATTGTGTATAGGGTTCAGAACTTTCTTTTCATTGCTCTAGCATGCTAGGTACTGGGGAAGAAGGTTAAAGAAGAATAAAGCAGCCCCTGCCTTCAAGAGGTGTATCATTCAGCATGGGGAACTGACTGATGAACTAGTTATAACACAAGCCTCAATCACGTGTCAGCTAAAGTGAAACGGCAACCATTGGTGTTTGGGTGCTCAGAGAAGTGAAGATGTTCTCCTGGAATGAGGCAGATCAAAACTGAGCATTGAAGAGTCAGTAAGATTTCAGGAGACAAGAGGCAGAAGCAACATGCAGTGGCCTCAGTGGAAAGCTGCAGGAATACTGGGAGGATACAGGGTGCTCTGGGTCCTGGAGAAGAGAATTCCCAGAGTGATGCTGGAGGGCGCCTCTGAGGAAGCCAGGGGGCCCCTGGGACCACGTCAAGAAAAAATAGGAATGCCATACTAAAGAGAAGAGCTTGGGAATTCTATGGAACTTACTTTCACACCAATAAAAAACCAATACATGCACTGACATGCTTATGTCCAATAACACTGATAGCCCAACTCTGTTGCAGACTGCACTAGGCTGGTGGAGGCACGTAGGAAAACCGAGAGAAAACCAGACTCTTGCCACCAAAACAATGCTAAAAATTTCAAAGTGATTTCATAAAACTCTACGGTGCGTTCACTGGGTTTCACATTCCAGGAGCTCTGGACCCATTTCCCCCCTCTGCCAACAATTTTCAGTTCAGGAAAGTGAGCTAAACAAATAAATCCTTTGTTAGATAACAGCCCTGCCTCTGAAAGTACCTGATGTTTTGTAGTGAGAGTTAAAGTATGTTCATGTTACAAGTGAAAGTACTGGACACACATTCACGTGACAAAGGTCTGGCTTGGAAGCCACTGTGGAGGATGCGCCTGGATACTGGTAGCTTTTGGTCTTGGTCACTTTCAGTACCAAGTAAAAAGCTGCCTTAGCTTTCCTCTCCCAAAGGACCCTGCATGCTCAACATAACCTCAAATACAACTTCAATTCCTCAAGGCCACGTCTTCTCAATTTCCATTGGCTCCTTGTTCTGTATGATTCTAGTTCACTGTGTGCTTTTTTCCCCCCTTAGCTGCCAGGAGTTGGTTCTTGAATATGTTTTTGAAAATTCAACTGGCAACATGCTGATATTTACTGTCATCCTTTAGAAATGAATTTTCTGCCCCCTAGCGCAAATAATCACTGGATTCTATCTTACGACCATAAATATTACAAATAACAGATATTAACAAATCATAGGAACTTGGCCCGTACTATCATCAGCCCACATTACAGAGCCCTCATAAAGTACCTGGTACCAACAGCTCAACGAATAAATAGTGAGCTGCAGTTACAATTAGGCCTTGGGTCTCTTGTAGATATTCATAAAGTCGCCGAGATTAGATATGAGATTGGTGTCAGAAACTGCAGGTCCCAATCATGTTATTTTTCACAGTATTATGAAAAACAGTTTCTAGGAAGCAGCAAGAGCTCCTGAGATGCTCTGAGAGAGTTGTAGGGATCTATGTGTATGCGAAAATTTTCTTTCTTTGTGGTGAGTTTTAACAGGAAGCATTTGTGTTCTATGAAATATTGCACAGGAAGATTAATAATGTCTATCACTGCCTTTCATAAAAAAAAGCTTAAGCCATTAGAATTGAGAATTGTGGATAGCCGACCTTATTTTGAGCAGGTATTCCTTTACCTATTCTGAAGCAACATTTTCCACAAATAAGATGTATACTTGGAAGGGGGTTAAATGGACTACAATTACGCCATTCACTCTCTACAACTGTCGTTTTTGGAATCATTCTAATATAGATGGGAAGTTATTAACCTCGATAGTGGAGGCCTTGACAATGCTCTCCTGACTGAGTACTGTCCCAATGGTTTTTGAATCCAGATTCTAGTCACACTTAAGTTCCTAGTTAGATCCTATTTATATTCTAGTTCTGTTTTAGATTCTAAAACTAGAACCTGTGTACAGAACAGATGTTAACCAAGTTTTATAGTTTGTGGAACCAACCTAAGATTCCCCGTGAATTCATATTAATAATATTCTTTTTATATTATCTATTTAACTATCAGTTTTTAACATAAGCAGTCTTTTTATATAATAGAAAAACATTTTAACAACTTCAAGTCCCATAGAAATACAAGTAATTTTTACTACCTTCATTACATCTGCTTCTCTTTGAAATACTTACTAAAATGTAGTTTCTTTATTAAATTAACTGTGATAATAGTAGTTAGTTTCATAATACATTTGTAACAAAAATAAATAATACAAAAAAACTATACAAGAATAAACTGTGCTTTGCATACTCACAACTGTAAACCTTCTTTTGCCCACCTCCGTATATTGATGAATTTTGGAAGAGACTTAATTATGTGGGAAACATGTTCAGTTTCCTATTGTACATTTCTGGGACCATGTTGGGCAACTTACCCCGATGAGCAGTCTACTGGGACCATCAGGGTGGGACTGCTGCTAGGTCATATTGTCAGTGCAACTTGTTCTGACCCCCTACCCAGAGGCCCTGTGCTTGTGTCCACAGCACCATTATAAAGCAGGATAAGTGAACTGAGTTTGAGGAATTATATTTCCTGAATATTTCTCTTCAAATCCAGAAATGAACAAGACTTTCCTTTTTTATTTTTTATATAATTTTTGGAAAGGGGAATCCTCTGTCCTTGGGATCTATTAAACATGAATAACTGGACAGATCTGTTGAAGAAAGGAAAGGTATTTCTGGAAACACTTCCCTTACTGGAAGTCTCTTATTTAAATGCTTTAACATAGGACCTAAGATTATTATTATTATTATTATTTTTTAAATATATTTCATTGACTTTTTTACAGAGAGGAAGGGAGAGAGACAGAGAGCTAGAAACATCGATGAGAGAGAAACACCGATCAGCTGCCTCCTGCACATCCCACACCGGGGATGCGCCCGCAACCCAGGCACAGGCCCCTGACCGGAATCGAACCCGGGACCCCCCAGTCCGCAGGCCGACGCTCCATCCACCGAGCCAAACCGGTCTCGGCAGGACCTAAGATTATTTAAAAACTATGTGATTAGGGGAAAGTTCCTTCTTACCTGACAATCAGAAATCTCTCTACTACAAATGCACCAAGCCATTAGCAGGATAGTGCGATTATGGTGACTTTGCCCTTATTTATATTTTCAAAAATGTTACTATGAGCTTGTATGTTTTATAATCAAAACAAAGGTATTCTCTTTAAGCAAGAAGTTTTTCTTGTGAAGCCTTGTGAGTCTGCTGTTCTCTTTCATCTCTCTGCCTCTGCTTCTCAACCAGTTTCTCATATAAGCTAGATATCCACTGTTTGATGAGAACATTGCTGAAGAGCTATCATGTGCTTCACCAGAGCCTCTGGTTGGCTTCAGAGTTGAGAGACAGCAGTGGGAAGCAGCACACTCAGGAAGACCATGACACCAATGTCATCAGAATAAAGTAAGCATCACATCTCCAGGGCCAGCAGGGGTGGACATAGGTCACGGTCAGAACCACTTCTGGGCGGAGGTCAGGGGTCTGCCAAGAAAGCAGACTCCCTGGGCAGAGATGAGCCCATCAGGTTCCTCTGCAGATAGACTTATGCAGGCAGTTAGTTGCAAGAGAGTGGACATCTTAATTAAAAAATCAGGGGTGTGTGCTTTTTATAACATATGGAGCCCAAAGTAAAAAGAACGGCATAGCTCCATCACAGGGCTTGTTGATTTTCTTGGCTTAAAAACAACAACTTGTAAATGTAGTTGTAAGGGAAGCTAGAAATCAGAAGCAAACAGCCCCTTTCCTTAGGCTCTGAAACCATGTTTTTGGATAAAGTGAGCTGGTGAATTGGAAAGGATTATGATTTGAGGTTCCTAAAATACTGAAAATATGCACCCTAATCCACCACATCTGCAAAACAGTGTTGAAATCTCTCACCTGGAAATTTTTCATTTCAAAAGCTGCTTATTAGTCTCTGATATTCTGAATAAAAATCCTGAAAAATATCAATTTTCCTATCTGCATTAATGCCAGATATATGCAGAAGGATCTGCCTCTGAAGGGGAACACCGGTTTAAGGGTGAGAGAGGCATGTGTCTGGATGTGGCGATGTCTAAGGGAAACCTGGGAATGGGTTTATCGTTTCCAGGTCAGTTTAGCACGTTGGCTATAAATTGAGCGATGCTAAGGAGTGTGGAGGTTATAAATCATGTCGGACATCTAGTCTGTAATCATTTGCACAGAACGGCAGTGGCTAAAGGCAAATGGTCTGTCACCCCCGGTTTCATGCATGCCCTGCTGATTTGGGCGTGTTTACCAGCGAGTGCTGCTGTGCCCCTGAGTTTATGAGCACAGTACACATTCACTGTGGGAGAGCTGTTTCCTCTGTTTGTGGAGTTGAATGCCACCAGAAAGGAGCCTCAGGCAACAGGGGGAGCCAGCTCGGCACAGAAAACATTAGCACTTACACATCTGACAGGCTGGAAATTTCACGAGAGCTCTTTAACCACAAAGAACAAGGCTGATATTTGCATTTATTTTTTAAAATAAATGCTATGTGGTGTTCTACAAATTAAGAAGGTAAGATTGCAGATAGCCGTTATGCTAATGGGAAGGCATTTTCCATGAGACCTGTTCAGGTAGCCTTGGGCAATGCTGTTACAAATAAAATGTTGACTCTCGGAAAGCAAAAAATGCTACCCGGGCTGTAAAAAAACTCAAGTCTACTGTGGTGGGGCTAAACAATGATAATGACAGAAAAGGTTTTGTCCTGTTAAAGAGAAAACCAAAGGCTCAAAATGGCATCTCTTATGGTAGAGTCCATGATACCAAACCTAGACTTAATACCTGCCCTAATTGCAATCTGGAATATTTTGGTCCACATCAGTGAGGTCATCTATCACATGGGCCCTCTCCCTTCCCTCCCTCACAGGAAGAAAAGGCCCTCTGCATCGCCCAAAGAAGATGTCCTGGATTAAAAATAATCTCTTATATTTTTGTAGTGAAGAGCTCCCAGGCCCCAAGCATCTTCCTATAAAAACTTTCCATTTTGACAACCCCTCTGAGCGCCCTTTTCTACTTACTAGATGGAATGCTGCCTGGTTCATGAATCGCTTAATAAAGCCAATTAGATCTTCAAATTTACTCTGTTGAATTTTGTTCTTTAACAGTCCTAACAGCCTCCTCACGAGGACTTCACATAAAAATAAAACCTTCCCTAATTTTCTTTAGTCAAACCTCCCCTCTAGGTTGGGCTTCCTTCAATTAGGACAGTAGGCTCCAAGCTGGGGTCTGCCTCAATTCAGGCACAGCTGGCAGTCTGCAGTCGGCTGGTATTTCGGGGTTGGCTCCATGGGAGTGCTTCCTTTCTTACAACCTGGCGCTTTGCCTTTATGAATTAGGGTCACTATTGAGCTCTCTGAGCTGTGCTGAGTGGGTTCTCAGGATCCCACTAGTAGGTTTCAAAATTGCCCCTGATCTCTTTATGCCAACAAGGGGCAGAAGGTAAATCACTTGGAAAGAGGAGCTGTGGGAGGTGGCTGCTCCTATCTACGTTTTAGCAACTTTTGAGGAGTAGCAGAGCCAGCCTTCTTGGCTAAGGTTTTCTATTTTATCAGTAGAGTTTATGAGTGGATTTAGGGAAACTGACTAAAGTTATGTGAAAGGTTGATTAGGAACTCTGCCAGATGTCTAATAAATAACTCTAAAATCAAGAATGATAGTATTTCATTCATCAAATGCCCTTTCTTGGTATACTTATGTGCAAAGTTTTGTTGTTGGTGCTGTTCATAAAATAAAACTATATTCCCTTCTCAAGCTCCTTCCAAAGGCTGCATCCCAGAGTGGTGGGATTATTTCATATTTAGTTGCTTCTATTTCTTTTTAAAATTCATGTTCAAGTATCAAGTTTAAAATGTAGCAATATCAAGCAGTCCCCAGCTGGTGAATAGGTTCTGTTGCAAATTTTCATTTGTGAACTTGCCCATTCTCCCATAAATGCTATAGTGACAGAGTTCCAAATGAGGACTCCAGTGACTTTCATACCAACTGAGAGAAAATGAAATAATTTGTGCAGAGGCTTCAACACTGTAATTATTACATTATTATATATCCTTCTGAGTGTTATCATATTTGATGATGTCTTTCTGGTCAATGATACACAAGGGAAGTCCACTTAGTAATTTTTGATAAAGTGGTTTTTTCCCCCCTTCAAACATACAGATAAAGTGAAGTAATAATGCCTTTTCTGTTGGGTCTCTGTGATGCCTAGAATGGTGGCAACCATTTTCAAAAAATGGGGGTGGCGTGGGGTTAACAACTAGATTTAAAAAAATGTTTTTTATTGATTTTAGAGAGAGAGAGGAAGAGAGAGGGATAGAGAGAAATATTGATGAGAGGAAAACATCGAGATTGGCTGCCTTCTGTATGACCTCTTCTCCCCCACCAGGGATTGAGCCTGCATCCTAGGTATGTGACCTGACAGGGAATCGAACCAGTGACCTCTTGGTTCATGGGTCGGTGCTCAACCACTGAGCCACACTGGTGGGCAACAGCTAGTAGATTTTTAAGGAATATGCTGTGAACACATGATTCTCTCCTTCTGTCAAATATAATGGCAGTTAATACCTCTATCTATTTAAGTTCATGCATTGTGGGTGTATTGGGTATTCACTGTCAACAGCTCATAATCTGCTTACTTAGAGCTTTAGTGATATTTCTGTTCCACTATTTATTCTGCATGGAGGAAAATCCTTGAAACTAACACACTGGAACCACACGTCTCTTACTTTGAATAAGGTCATTTTGAGAATGAGTTTCTATTGTAAGCATGTTGGGATGGGAGTGGAAAAAGGGAAATGTACATTTCACAAGCTCCTCCTGGATTGAGCCTATACCACATCCTTTCGTCATTGCAAAAACTACCGGAATATCAGCTACTTACTCATTTATCTGGGGGTCATATACATTACTCATGCATAATAAGAGAAACACAAATTTTAACTATAATGGGTTGTGCTATTTTCCCCTTATCAGATTGACAAAGAGAAGTATGATGGGACACCGTTGAAGGTATGATGATGAATGTATGAACAAAAAAGCACTGTTATAGTCTCCTGATCTGAGATGAAATTGGTATAACCAGCAAGGGCATTTTGAAAAAACCTTAGAAAATTATTGTATCTCTCAACCTTAATCCAGAAATTTAACTTCCAGGAATGTTTCTTACATATCCACAAAGTATGTACAAGGATTTACTGTAGTATTGTGTATAGTGGTAAAAGAGTCACTTATAATAGTACTAGAGGCCTGGTGCATGAATTTTGTGCACTCGGGGGGTCCCTCAGCCTGGCCTGCACCTTCTTGCAGTCCAGGAGCCCTCAGGGGATGTCCGACTGATGGCTTAGGCCTGTTCCCTGCCTAAGCCATCAGTTGGACATCCTTAGCACTGCCATGGAGGTGGGAGAGGCTCCCGCCACCACCACTGTGCTCACCAGCTGTGAGACTGGCTTCTGGCTGAGCAGCGCTCCCCCTGTGGGAGCGCACTGACCACCAGGGGGCAGCTCCTGCATTGAGCATCTGCCCCCTGGTGGTCAGTGCCTGTCATAGCAACCAGTTGTTCCACTGTTCAGTCAATTTGCATATATAGGATGATATTTAACCATAACATTACTTATATCTTTAAAAGTTAGCTATCAGAAACTTGGCAATCCATGAAAATAAAAGCTTAATTAATTCTTGGTAACTAAATGAGAGTGATGTGCAAATATTTTATGCTCCTAATGTTATCAGTGTGACACACTTCACCAGGCAACTATGAATTCCTTTATGAGGTTTTGTGTTGTTTATATCCAGAAAATATGATTCAATTCTTTAAAGAAGATATCACTACTTTCCATTTCTGGTATTATGACAGTCTAGGGCAGTGGTCGGCAAACTCATTAGTCAACAGAGCCAAATATCAACAGTACAATGATTGAAATTTCTTTTGAGAGCCAGATTTTTTAAACTTAAACTATATAGGTAGATACATTGTTATTAACTTAATTAGGGTACTCCTAAGGCTTAGGAAGAGCCACACTCAAGGGGCCAAAGAGCCACATGTGGCTCGCGAGCCGCAGTTTGCTGACCATGGATCTAGGGGTTCTGAAAATCTCCAAAGTAATTCCTATAAATGCTGCATCAAATATAACAAGTGCCCCTTTATGCACAGCTGAGTACCTGAGAAAGTAAGCAAAGTCCTGAAGGCATAAAAAGGGAGAGAGGGATGAGCCAGCACTTTCCTGGGGTCATTTCCTTATCTTAGAAAGCAAAATGATTAAATGTGCACAGCCTCCCATGGTCCTTACATTATACCCAAATGCCCTGGGCTTCCCCAAGGTGGAGGGCTGGAATCTAGAAACTGCACAGAGCTAACACCTCTCAAGACTATGTCTTCCATGAGAGGCGGGGCTAGGAGAAAGATGACTATTAGCCACAGGAAATGGTGATGAGTCATCAGTCATCACCAGAATACAGGATATGCAAAACAAAACAAAACAAAACAAACAAAAAACTCCGTCCTGAAAAACTCACAACCACAGGCCTACCCTCATATATCATACAGTTTGAATTTACATTATTTGAGTGTCCAGGAATTCCCAACCTAAGAAACGAGCATAAACCTGATCAGATTATATAACCAGGTACCTGGCAGAAGCAAACTCAAATCTTCTCAGGATAGAACATCATCATTTCAAGACAACATTCATCCTAGAGATTGCAGAGTGCAAAGAATAAACCAAAGGATAACAAAAAAAAATTACATAACAAAGAGGAAATAAGACATGAAAATCACTAAAAGGAAAATCCCTAGATCCTCAATTATAAACAAGATAAAATAATATACAAAAAACACTTTAGAGAAGATATTGAAAACTTAGGGATAAAGTACTATTTAGAAAGTTATGCAGATCTAAACTAAACCAAAAAGAAATTATAGAAATAAAAAGGATAATAATAGCCTAAAACTGGATATATTATTGGTGATATACTTATGTAATGGAATACTCCACAGCAAAAAGGGCTATAATTATATGTAACAACTTCAATAAGTCTCAGAAACATAATGTATATGGTTATATATATTTCAAAAAACAAGCTATTGATTATACATTTTAAACAGGTTAATTAAATGGTATGTGAATTGTATCTAAATAAAGCTATCAAAAATTGCATTTCTATACACCAGCAATAGTTAGAAGGTGTAATCTATTTAAAAGATATTAATTATACCTCAGTAGAAGATGTAATGTATTAAAAGATTCCTTAAAAATCAATGATGTGGGGAGACTTGCTCTGTCACAGATCAAATCCCATTACAAAGATCTCAATAGTTTGAGATTTGTGCAGCATTGGCAATATGACCAAAGGAACAAAGTGGTGGGGCCTAAAAGAGATTCTTATATGTATAAACATGCGGTATATATTGTTAATGGGGGGGATAATATAGAAAATATCTGTACCTTCTGCTTATTTTTGCTGTGAACCTAAAACTGTTTTAAAAATAAAGTCTAATGAAAAAAAATCATATATGACAGTGGTGACTTCACAGGTCAGTGGAGAAAGGAGTTGTTCCCATGTATAATGATGGAAAATTTGGTTGCTCATATGTCAAAAATAAGAAATTGGATCCTTATTTTATATCCTATCAAAAATGAGTCCCATATATACCAATGACCTAAAATATAGAAAAAAGCTAAAAGTCCTAGAAGTAAAAAAAGACGCTATCTCTACGGCATGGAGCAATAAGAGAATACTTTTATGACACAAAACACAAACATAAACTGAAAAAGGAAAATTGGTAAATTCTACTATATTTAAATTAAAATCTCCTATGCATCAAAATATATGATGATCCAAATGAAAAGATAAGACAGAGACAAGACAATGTACACAAATTGTAAATGTTTAACATTTGGTTTATATAAATCAATGTATATAAATATAATTGTCAAAAATATAAACAGTATTTGAAGAAACATGAAAATATGCTCAATATCACCAGTAACCAGATCCAAACTAAATTAGTTTATCCTCAAAATTTATATGGTCAAATTGGTAAAACTAAATTTATCAATACTAATTTTTATGGAGCAAGTAGAGCCAAAATCACTTTTAGAAACTTACTTGGGAATGTAACTTAGCAGGACAATTTGGAAATAACTGACAAGGTTTAAAAATTACCTTAGAGAAACTTGCACATAACGACACAGAAGCAATAAATGAATTCTCAGAGGAGTAATATTTGCAATAATAAAAAACTGGAAGCAATCTAAATTTTCATAAAAGAATACATAAATAACTTGGAGTATAGCCATATGAATGGAATACCATAAAACAGAAAAAAATTAATGAACTATAGCTGCATACATCAATATAAGTAACTCGCAGAAACATAACGTTGAATGAAAAAAGTGAGTTTGTGAAAAGATATGCATTTTTTATGATATTTACTTAAAGTTTAAAATACGTAACACACACACACACACAGAGGCCATCTTTCTTTGCATAGTCTGATATGCACGTATTTCAGTTACTATGGGTTAGTTACATACACCAGTCTCCTAACAACATTATTCGAATTCAATTACCATCGTATATTAACTGTAATTGCATAATACAAATTTCATAACACTGATGCATACTGTTCAAGTTTCACTGCTAGCTCTTCTATCCACAAATACTACATAATTAACAGGTGTGCATCATCACTGTCCAATCATCTCTTCTTGCAAACTGTATCGGTGATTGGTCCCTGCTCACCTGCTTTTCTTTTCAAGTACAGACAGCAAAGCATGTAGTTGTGTGACCTCTTTGTCTCCCAGTGATAAATCTAAGTAACATTTTACATAAATGGACACCAGAAAGAGGAAATTGGCCACCAATGTACAAGTGCATCAAGGAAATGCAGAGTGATAATGCTGGCAGTGGAACCTGAATTGAGTATAAGCGAAGTGGTAGAAGAAACTATTGACTTTGCCATTGTTTGAGACCCTGGCTATGCAATCAGAGGAACTAGTAAGGGGAATGTGGTTACATAAATGAGGAAAGTGGTGGCGACAAAAACAGGAAGATGTCCCAGAGGAAGTGATACTGGTACAAAACTTCACATTAAAGGAACTCTTGGAGATATTTCATGGTGTTGAAAGAACAAACGATAAAGTGTTGGAGACTGATACAGACTTAGAAAGAGAACGGCTTGTGAAGACTTGTTGCTCCACGTGGTTAAGTAACACAATGAGAAGGTAGGAAGCACTGTTTGAACTACTCCTGATAGGGTTTTTACAAATAAATAAAACATTTTAATCCACAATGTTTCTAATGCTTTATATTGTAGGGAACTAAATATTTGTTTTACTAATTTTTTATTTTTTTTATTATGTTCATTACTGATAGTAAGAGAGCTTTTAAATATTTTGACAAAAATTCTTAAAGGTTATGGGACAATTGCAATTTTTGTCATTGATTATTAACATTGCTTTGACTATTTGCATTTTGTATATTCATTTTTATATCCCACCACTGTACAAAGAGAACAGTGCCCACATATATACATATATAAATAAAAGTATAAAGATATACAAGCAAATGATAAAGGACAAGTTCAGCATATTCTAGTCCCTTCAGAATATATGGGCTAGAAAATGTGATTAAGGATGAATTTGCAGGTACCAGCGCAGAGTGTATGGTGTAATGTTTTTAATGTTTTAGCTGACAGTTGCCATCTGAAAATTATTTTATTACTTTATGCCTTTCTATAAGTCTGAAATATTTTACTAGAAGGACAAGAAATAACCACGTCAAAAAGAAATCATGCTTTTTAGAAAATGTGAGCCACAACAGGAATCCTGGAAGATATCACTAGCCCAGTGGTTCTCAACCTGTGGGTCATGACCCCTTTGGGGGTCGAACGACCCTTTCACAGGGGTCGCCTAAGACCATCCTGCATATCAGATATTTACATTATGATTCATAACAGTAGCAAAATTATAGTTATGAAGTAGAAACGAAAATCACTTTATGGTTGGGGGTCACCACAACATGAGGAGCTGTATTTAAAGGACCAAAAGGTTGAGAACCACTGTACCCCTTGACTTAGGTTGTCAGTCTTACAAATGCAGAGCAAAATCTTTAAGAAAAAAGATGAGCTTCTAGAAAGCTCCCAGTTTCTTTGATTTTAAGTTGTTAATAGTGAAGACATAAAACTGTACATACTCATCTAACCCCTTTCATCCAATTTACATGCTGTTATAAGATTTCAAGAACTAACTCAGGAGCACTCTCAAAGCACACCAGACTTCATGGTCTTTAAGATGTTCACTAGAAGGAATGCCCATGTGAGGGCAGTAGAAAGATTTTAGTACCCTGTTACTTGGTCACAAGAGAGTTATAAAGGAATTTCAGACATCAGAATCAAAACATACCTTTCTACTACTTCTCAGACAAGTTATGCACTGAGCAGGAAAGTTCCCATTATTCTAGGAAACATTTTAGCATATATCCTTTTCTTATCAATTGAGTAAAACCAACTGTTGGACATGAGATTAGTTTCCTATTGCCGCTGTAATAAATGACCACAAACTTAGTGGCTTAAAACAATAAAAATGTTCTGTTGGTGGAAAGTCTGAAATGGGTCTATGGTGCTAAAATCAAGGTGTTGGTACATCCGTGGCTGGAGACTTGAGGGGAGAATCCATTTCCTTGTATTTTCTACCTTCTAGAGATCAGCTGCATTCCTGGACTCATGGCCCTTTTCCTCCACCTTCAAAGCCAGCAAGGATGAATCAAGGCCTCAAAGCACCTTCCGACTCTGCCTCTCCTCCCTTGTCTCCCCTCTCCACGTTAACTTAGGGTTGGAAATTACTTATAAATTTTCTTTGAAGTTCTGAGTGATGATACAAAGAAAGCTAAATTATACCCTAAAACTAAGTATTTGGAGCAGCAAAATCACTCTTATCCCATCCCTACCACCAATATAATCAGCCCTAGAGCACAGACTCAAACACTTAAGCATCATAGTCAGTTCTTAGGTTCTCAGTCTGCATTAGGGAATAAATGAACTTTCTGTGTTGCCAGCCAATCTTGAAGCTATGCTTTAGAGATATGGTGGGGGGTTTCATTTTCACATTTCAATAGTATTTTCAGCCAGAAGTTCACAGAAATAGGTAGTTTCAAGACTTTAGCTCCAGTCTTGCTTGTAGTGAGACAGATTATTTCTCTATTGTCAATGTACAAGACTGATGATAGTGAAGAATATCCTACTTTCTCCATAAGCAGCCCAATTTATATATCTGAACTTTAAAGAATTTGATATTTCTACTCTGATAGACTGTTGAGGCAATTGAAGTGATCCCCCAAGGCCACAGAAAAACCCTATATTTTCTGAATTGGCTCTTCTTTATAGAAAGCATTTAGATGCATTGTGAAATATGTGTGTATTTAGTGGAAGACAAGGCACCACTTTCCATCAATAAACTCATAAGGACAATAGTCACATAACTGGAATCCAAAAGCCACGTGAGCAGCACATCCTTCAAACCATCACTGTTGCAAGATCTCCTGAACTATTTAGTTTTTAGTCTTTCCCAACTAAGTTTTTCTATAAAAACTGCTATCAGAAATGACCGTTCCTCCTGTTTATACAGGGCAAATCAGAAGTACAGGTGGTCTTTGTAAACAAGTGAGTCAGAGAAATAATAGCTTACAAAATATTTGCTGGGGGAAAAAAAAACCCCAAAATAAAATACTTGCTGCAATGTTCTACATATGAGATCAAGAATCTGGTGCTCAATGAAGCTTAGGGCCCAGTTAAATGTACAAATCACTAAGAACATCTATTTGAAAACGGAGAGAAATTATTTTAATTGCTCATTTTCATTAAAAAACCACACAGAATGATTTTTAAGATTTCTTCCATTGATTCTTTTCTTTTTCCTCTGAGCACATGTTAAAACAAACAAGCCAAAAACAAAAAAAATAAAAATATTTAGCACTTAGCCTGCTGGTATCAAATCTGTAAGCCTAATTTAGCCCTTTTTTCTCTGGGACACACAAGGTCCTCTTAAGCTTACGGCATAAAGTACAGGCTTATTTCTCATGGAATTTCCCCCATGTTTTCTATTTGGTCACATCAATATCCCTGCTTTCAGGGGTTGATAACCCTGTTCTCTCTGTGCCTGGGCCTCACTCACTCTGTGCTCTCATAAGCCTGTGTGCACAGAGGGGGTAAGTTAGCCACAATGGATATGTGGTGATTTGTTAGTCAGATGTTAATCTTTTTGTGTTCTACATTGTTAATATTTTCCCAGGATTGCACATATGTGTAGGATTTTAAAAAAAAGTGACACTAGACATTAGATCAGTGCTATTTGGATCAGACTCTTGTAAGAATCTTCTGAAAGCAATGCTTTCCTAGGGGACCACAGACCCCAGCAAAAGCACCCCTAGGATTCTATCAAAGTATAGTGGAGCAAGTTAAATCATTTGAGAGAATAATTAAATCAAAACAAAGGTCTCTTTAGTAACCAAGCAACAATACTTCTAAATTGTACTCGACTACTGAAACAGCAAAACAGCATACTCACTGGAAAATGAGAATGCTCAGTAGCTTTTTGGCTCATTCAGCTCAGTTTCTGATAAAGTCCTCCATGGATCATATATTCCTAAAACAAGACTTAGCTTTTGGAGGAAAGATGTCTGTCAGTTGCTGCTTCATTTACTGTTTTCCCCAACTTCCCCATTTATGACATCGGCACATCTGTCTCTCTTGATGTCATTTGGCTATCCCAAAGCCCTGGAGCATCTCCCAGTCCTGGAGTGGTTGCAGGGGGAGTGAGCAGGGGAGCAGCAGGGCTTCAGTAAGACATAATGGTAGCATCTGTTGCCACAACTCCACAAGTGAGAAAGGGCATGAAGACTGCAGAGCAGCCCCTGGTCCCCACCATGGCATCTGAAGGGGTACTTCAGGAGAGCTACTGCAGAGTTTCAGGCCTGTTTGGGAAGGTGGGGTCCTTCCATAAATAAACAGAATGCATTTGTTTATAAATAGAATGTACTACAGGATAGTAGGTTATCAAGAAACTTGTAATCAGAAATATGAGGAAGAACAGAACTCAGTCCATTTAGGAACATTTTCTCAGGATGAGAAAGTAGACTTTAGCACCTTAATTTATTTTGCAACTCACATGTACTTGCTTCATAAGCTATCTGGATTAGCTAAAGAAGAGGAGAAATATGTTCAATTAAAAAGTCTTCCCTGGGACAGGCTGACAGGTACTCCATGTGGCACTCTTTCTTCCTGTCTGAAACACTGAGAAAAAATTAAGTTCTATTTAAAAATCTAACCAAACTATAAGTAATAACAAGGCTAAGAGGTTAGAACAGAATATATTTCTGGGATGAGAGATGAAGTATTCTAATTAAATTTTAAAGAACAGGGGTCAAGAAAGAGAGCCCTATTTGTTTATAACACTGTAAATGAATACTCTACTGGGTCATTTGTTGTCTTACGGGAGCATGCTATAAGAGGTTCCACATGAAAGAATAATGAAAAGCAATTGATGTAGTCTACTAAGGGACCTGCATCCAAAGGGCAAATGAACAAAGTTTCTCATCTTACCTAATAATAGACAAACATGGTAATTGACCATACCTTCACTACGCCTCCCATTAGCTAATCAGCGAGATATGCAAATTAACTGCCAACAAAGATGGTGGCTGGCAGCCATGGAGCTGGAATGAGCAGGAGGCTTGCTTGCTCATGTGATGGAGGAAGCCAAGGTTCCCTGCCTGCCACCGCCTGCTCTAAGCTACACGCAAAGCAACAGAGTTTCAATTATAGAAGATAAATAAACCCCAGTTACCTGCTGTCAGCCAGTCAGGGCCATGGAGCTGGAGCACAGGAGGCTTTCCCTCCCACCCGCCCTGGCCGGCTCTGAGCTCCACTCCGGCAACAAAGTTTCAATTATAGAATAAACCCCAGATACCTGCTTTCAGTCGGCCGTGGCCACAGAGCTGGAGCCTTGGGTTGCCCCTGGTGATGGAGGAAGCCAAGCCCTGGCCGGCTCTGAGCTCCACTCCAGGCTACAAAGTTTCAATTATAGAAGGTAAATAAATCCCAGAAAAAAAGAAAAAGAAAAATAGGAGAGGCTGGGAGCTTCTGTCGTTGGGGAGGCTTGGCCAGCCTGAAAACGGCCTTCAGCCCTTCACCCAGACTGGCCAGGCACCCCAGTGGGGACCCCCCACCCTAAAGGTGGTGTGGCCAGCCTGAAAACAGCCATCAGCCCCTCACCCAGGCTGACCAGGCACCCCAGTGGCACCCCAGTGGGGACCCCCACCCTGAAGGGCAAACCAGCCAGCCCCCACCCATGCACCAGGCTTCTATCTTATATAATAAAAGGGTAATATGCAAACTGACCCTAACAACAGAAAGACTGGGAATGACTGGTCACTATGACACACACTGACCACCGGGGGGCAGACGCTCAATGCAGGAGCTGCCCCCTAGTGGTCAGTGCGCTCCCACAGGGGGAGCTCTGCTCAGCCACAAGCCAGGCTGACGGCTGCCAGTGCAGCGGTGGTGGTGGGAGCCTCTCCCGCCTCTTCAGCAGCACTAAGGATGTCAGACTGCAGCTTAGGCCTGCTCTCCACTGGCAAATGAACATCCCCTGAGGGCTCCTGAGCTGCCAGAGGGATGTCTGATTGCCAGCTTAGGTCCAATCCCCTGGGGAGCAGGCCTAAACCAGCAGGTGGTCATCCCCCGAGGGGTCGCAGGCTGCGAGAGGGCACTGGCCCGGCTGAGGGACGCCTGCCCCCCCCACGTGCACAAATTTTTGTTCACCAGGCCTCTAGTATTTTATAAAAGGTACTCATATTCATTGGAAACTTTGCACAATGCCTGCCAGAATGAATATGAAGTATTATTAGCTGTGTTCACATAATGAGCTTCTCTTATTAATATTTTTAAGACTTAAAAGGCTATTTTTATCCTATTGTAACCTAAGAAAAATATCAGTGGTGATAATAATTATATAATTTATGTACAGCAATTGATAAATACCTTTTAAAAATATAAGACATAATCATGTACTAGAAATTATGTTCTAGGTTAGGAATAATATTTGAAGAATTAGGACTACTTAGAATATTTGCTATAAGAGACATCTTGTCTACTTGTTAAAAGTAAGAAAAATTTGTTTATAAGCTATATACCACCAGCATTTTATGTGCTCTATTTCTAAGTTATTCTTGTAATAATTTTAATATTTAATGTTATGTCTTATTAAATGAATTTTTGTAAGTTACCATAAATCTTTTCTAGAATTAGTTAACAAATCACTTAAATTTTTAATAGATATTTCTGTTACCTTCATTCAAGAAATATGCATATAATAATCTTGACTGAGCACAATATGCATGCCTCACACTATGTAGGCATTGGGGAATCAGAGATAAACAAGTAGCTTTTGCTGCCAGGAAGCTAATTGTCTAACTATTTATTTTAACTAGTAAAACTCCTAAGAATAAAATCTCACTGTAAGGAGATGAATTAAACAAAGGGAGAGACCATTATTCACAAATTTAATAAATTATGAAGTTTAGTGAAGGACAGCAGCTAGCCATATAAACTTTTTTCATATACTAGGTTTTTATACGCACTAGTCTCATGGGATTGGCAATGGTAACAACACTAGGGAAAGGTGGGATCTTCTCAATTCAATGGAATGTCTTTTGTCCCAATCACAACTTTTGATGCCCTTGCCAATTCTCCATGGTAACTCCTCCCCTAGCTCTAGCTGCTCAAAACCTCTCCTCATTAATGAAATCACACAGGAGGTACTCCTGTACTCTCCGGGATTAAATTTAGGGTGAAAAAATTTCAGTCAACATGCTAGCAAATTTTTTTCTTTAATATTACAATGAAAAAGTTTTTTTTTTTAATATGTTTTTACTGATATTTTAGAGAGAAGGGAAGGGAGAGAAGATAGAAACATCGATGGCAGAGAAACATAGATTGGCTGCCTCCTGCATGCCTCTTACTGGGGATCAAACCTGAAACCTGGGCATATGCCCTGACTCAGAATCAAACCAGTGACGTCTATGGTGCACGGGACGACGCTCAATCCATTAAGCTTTGCCAGCTGGGCAAAAACCTTTTTTATATGTTAGAGAGATTTCAGACATGAGCAAGCAGAGAGGAAGTATTAATGGTTGAAGTGCCCCGGAAGCATTTTTGTCCTGCTCATCAAGCCCAGTTCTTAGTAGTTCTGATCTCATCCCTCAGGGTGCCTGGGATGAATAAAGGTTGGCAGGTCCTTGGCACTGGACACTGTACTCCTCTAGGCTGGTGTCTGCTGGCTCCCTTGGGAAATATAAATGGAGGTTGACCCCCTGGAGAACCCATCCTACAGCCTACTGAGCATTGTGCCCTCTACTCTCATCTTCCATAATTTAGAATGTGCCCTGTCAATGCAAAGGTTTTTCTACCTGCCTTCTCTGCTTTTCTTGTATGAGCAAAGGCAGGCCCCTGACATCTCCCCCATCTTTAATTCAAATATATCTTTCATACTTTTCCTCCACTGTGCCATATCTGTTTAAACACAAATGACTCTTTTGGTAGTATGTACTTAAATTTTTATATATGTACATGGTAACCCTTCCGAATTTTAAAAACGAAATAACAGTATTGGAGCTCCCTCCATGTGTAAACCATTGTGTGAGGCTCTGCAGCAGATAGAATGAAGAACAGGAGTGGTTCCTGGATTCAAACACACTTATATTGCAGTGGAGGAGCTAAAGTCAGACAGGGGAAACCAAGGTGGTGAACTCAGTATGTGGATCTGAAAATCCTGAACTGCAAAATTGATTTTTAAAATTATTTCCCCCTAAAAACATTAAAGATTTCTGACAGAAGTGTGTCATTTAAATGAATCTTACTGCCTATTTTTCTAAGAGAAATGGTTAATTATCACAATAAATGGATTTAAAAAAAAACACATATTTGTTTTCAAAGCTGGCATTCTTAGTCAGGGGACCTTTAAAGCATTTGACCTTCAAAGCATTTCAAGTCTCTCTGAAATGATATGCAAAATTTTGGAGGTGTATGAAAATGTGCATTTTTCTAGCGATGGAGATCACAGAAAAGGAGATTCTTGCCCTAACTGGTTTTGCTCAGTGGATAGAGCATCAGCCTGCGGACTCAAGGGTCCCAGGTTTGATTCCGGTCAAGGGCATGTACCTTAGTTGCGGGCACATCCCCAGTAGGGAGTGTGCAGGAGGCAGCTGATCGATGTTTCTCTCTCATGGATGTTTCTGACTCTCTATCCCTCTCCGTTCCTCTCTGTAAAACATCAATAAAATATATTTTAAAAAAAGGAGATTCTTAATTTGAAAAAAAGTTAAAGACCTATTGACATGCTTGCTCTAAATACATATGCAGTCTGTCAAACCTTTATGAAGTTCTTAATGAACGTTTTGTTGTCATTTTGAAAAAGTGTATGCTTATCATCTTCCCACTGTGAAAAGACATATGCACTAGGGGGTAGATATGGGAACTGAAGGAGAAAACATAGTTAAACTACTACAATGTAAGTATCTTGTAGGAATTTGGAGATGCTCTGCTCTTATTATAATTAATGAACAGGTTGTTGTAGTGCAGAAAGACAGCATCAAGCCATAGGGAGAGAATCTATAAACTTAATGCTCTTTTTTTAAGTAGTAAAATCATTTTTTTTCAAGAATAGACTTTTATGGGCATAAAATAATGTAGATTTAGTAAAAATGTACAGACATAGACAATGCCACCCATTTGGAAAACCACGAACATAAGGATGTGAATTGATGAAGAATTAAGCTTATTTCTGAACATACTGGTAAGCTAACAGATGAACCTTACTTAAGAGCAGAACTATTAAAAAATACCAATTAAAAAAATATCAGAGAATATTAGAGAAGTATTTTGTAACTCTTCTACATGCTCTGATTAAAACACTTTATTATAAAAATCTTTCTCACAACCGGTACCTAGATGGCTTAGTAGATACAGTGCTTATCAAAAGAGAACAAGTCCTCGTGGATTCAGACACACATTAATGTTTAGCTTTTCTACAACCCAAGTATATAAGTCTCAATTTAGCTTCACATAAATAGCACCTCCACCTCAAGGAAGAGGAGTCCTGACTCCTGCATGTCCAGAGGATAGTTTTTCCATTGCTTTCTACAGCTTTGGAAAGGAGGTTGTGGGGGGGGGGGGGAGGGGGAGGAGGGAAAGGAGCCACCAGAAGCTACAAAAGACAAGGAGAGACCCTCCGCTAGAGGCTTTGGAGGGAGTGTGGCCCAGCTGACACCTTGAATTTGGACTTCCTGTCTGCAGAACTATGAGAGAATAAAACTGTTGTTTAAGCCACAGGGTTTGTGGTCACTTTTTGAGGCAGCTCTAGGAATCAGATACTGCTATTATCTCCTCCATATGTGTGCAAGTCCTCAGCTTCCCACAGTGCTCCAGAACCCACAGTCTGCTAGCCTGGAGCCAGGGAATCTTCTCTCAACACACAAAAGGACTAGGTTTTCCTGGCCCGAGTATGGCACAGCCTTGTAAACCTGTAAAGGCTAAGAGGATGGGCTCTGGAGCCAGTCTGCCTGGGTTTGATTCCAGTTCTGTTATTTATACTATGACTCGAAGCGAATCACTGAGTCTAGGTCTCAGCTTTCCCATCTGTACAAAAGAGATAATGATTTTACCTTCTTCATAGAATCCTTGTGAGGATTATGTGAGTTAATCTTTGAAATGTCCAAATCCGTGGTCGGCAAACTGCGGCTCGTAAGCCACATGCGGCTCTTTGGCCCCTTGAGTGTGGCTCTTCCTAAGCCTTAGGAGTACCCTAATTAAGTTAATAACAATGTACCTACCTATATAGTTTAAGTTTAAAAAATCTGGCTCTCAAAAGAAATTTCAATCGTTGTACTGTTAATATTTGGCTCTGTTGACTAATGAGTTTGCTGACCACGGGTCTAAATTATACATGACACTTGGTATATTGTCCATAACTGTTATCTATGATCATTACTACAATATTATTATTGTGTGATAACTGCTATCATTCCTGGGTTTCACCACAAAGGCCTCCTCATGTTGGCAGGATACAAGTTGAGCCGTGCTCATGCACTGAAGAGCACCAGTAAATGAGCAAGGTTTTCCTGTGAAGAGAACTTGCTGCTCTGCAGGGTGAAGACTGCATTCAATGAGACCATCTCTACCTCTGTCCTTGCAACAGTTCTCAGCTGTCCCTGACGTAATGAGCACAGCCTGCCCTCAGAGCTAAAGGCCACCTGAAGTGTGTCTGTTTTTTCTGATCAGGTGGTGAGTCACTATTTTAGGTTTCCAGGGCTGTGATAACCAAGTACCACAAACTGGGTGCTAAGAACAGCAGAAATGTATACTCTCACAGCTCTGGAGGCTGGAGTCTGCCTCCAGACTGTCAGAAGGGAGGTTCTAAGGTTCTGAGGGAGAATCGTTGCACACCTGTCTTAGATTCTGATGGCTGCCCGCAAGTGCTCACATGCCTGAGCTTGTGACAAGGCAGCTCCTGTCTCTCCCTCCATGGCCACATGACCTTCTTCCCTGCCTGTGTCTGTGTCTCCATTTTCTTATAAGGACACCAGTCATATAGGACTAGAAACGCGAACATCTGCAAACAAACATCTGCAAAGATCCTGTTTTCAAATAACATCACACAACACATATATTTTGTTAGTCCTCACTTGAGAATATTTTTTCCATTGATGTTTTAGAGAGGGTGTAAGGGAGGAAAGGAGGAAGAGAGAGAGAGATACACACATTGAGGTGAGAGACACACATTGGTTGCCCCCTGAACACACCCTGACCAGGGTCAGGCAACCCAGGTATGTGCTCTTGACCAGGAATCGAACCTGTGGGCCGATGCACTAACCACTGGGAAACACAGCAGGCCAGTGCTCAACATATCTTTTTGGGGGACATAATTCAACCCACAACTGTCACGACGTCTAAATGAAGCAAAACAGAAAATCCAGCAACAAGTCACCAACAATTTCACAGACTTGTTAAAAATATTATCTTTTCTGGAGAGTTTTCACACAACTAAGAAAGGCTTGTTTAAAATTAGTAGCTTTAAAAAGTCTTCCAAGGAGAGATTTCTATGATGAGACTCCGACAATGAGTTTTAAATGTGTGTTTATGTTATATCATCATTGGATACAGACCTATGGTTACCCCTTCACTAAATTATCTCATTTTCTTTATTAGCTTTATCCCTTATATTTTTTAAAATATATAGAGGGGAAAGACAAACTGTATGAGCACAGATCTTTGAAGATACAGACAGAGTTCAATATGTTAATTAAATTAAAGATTCTAAAGATTGCTTCTCCCTCCTATTTCTGTTTCACACGTGTCTGCTGCCCACAGAATATATTCAGCTGTTGGCCTAGCACTCACAGGATTTTCTGGTCAGGCCTCATTTTCTCATTTAAGTATCTGTCCAAATGCTTACTATGTGTCATGTACATATTTTTTACAGAAACATTTGCTTCTACCAGTTTGGGCTAATTATTTTCTTATAATTTCAGCTCAAGCTTTCTCCCACTGCCTTCTACTCATCCTCTCTACCCTTCCTTCACGTTCCTGCTTAAGGCAATGGCTGCACCTTCTGCTTTTACCTTCATGTGCTTCCATCCCTCAATCTTATTCTTAACTAGGTTATCAAGTTATATATTGCAAAAACCATCAGTCATGCCCCTGTGACTGCAGCCTGTCACCGTGTCTTGTATACAGCTAGTGCTCAAAATATACTTACCATCGATCATTAACTCTTTGGTTCACCTCAGATTACAATTCATTATTTCTGAAGGACTGTAATTTGCCAGGAAAAATAATGATTACATTTAGTAATCTGCATCTAAGCTTAGTTCATATTAGTCTTACCAAACTGAGGGGCTTACAGAAGTTTTATTCTTTTTGTATAATATTTAGAACTACCATTATTGAGAACTTAGTGCCCTCATTGCTGTTTTTAAGCTCTTTAAATACATGTGTCTCATTTTATTGCTATAGTAACCTTTTGTACTAAGCATAATTATCTCTATTTTACAGATGAGGAAATTGAAGCTTAGCGAAATTAACTTTTCCAATGTCATGCTTGCTGGTAAATGGAGAATAGGAGCCTAGGCCTGCCTGCCCCCAATTGTTGTGTTCTTAGCCAGAGTTCCCATAATTCTCCCACCATACAAATCTTGCAGACAACTTAAGAACAGAGTCTTAGCCTCCACTCTAGAGATTCTGAATCGACATCTCTGGGGGAGGAGGCTGGGAATGTGCATTGTGACAAGCACCCTAGGGGGTTTCTATGGTCACACAAATTTAGGAAACACTCAGCAACATGATATGTCTTACCAAGACTCATAAGAAGTCCCTGTGTTGAATGCTTTGCCATATATAGTTTGATTGTCATCACATAAATGGTCCTTGAGATTCAAACCTACATGAGAAACAATGCTCACAGACCCAGTTCCCTCCGGCCTGCACACCACAAAGATACCCAGGGTCTAGGGTTGACCTTGCACTTGCCAGAGCCTCAGGAGCATGGGTGTGTGACTTCTGATGCCTTAGAACAGCGGTTCTCAACCTGTGGGTCGCGACCCCTTGAGGGTCGCCTAAGACCATTGGAAAACACGTATATAATTACATATTGTTTTTGTGATTAATCACTATGCTTTAATTATGTTCAATTTGTAACAATGAAAATACATCCTGCATATCAGATATTTACATGACGATTCATAGCAGTAGCAAAATTACAGTTATGAAGTAGCAACGAAAATAATTTTATGGTTGGGGGTCACCACAACATGAGGAACTGTATTAAAGGGTCGCGGCATTAGGAAGGTTGAGAACCACTGCCTTAGAAGGACCCACCCTTGGTTTAATGCTCTACTGTACCCAGTTTGAAGTTCTTTATACTTTCATTCACCAGGGGTCCTGCATTTTCATTTTGTACCAGGCTTTGCACAGTATGTAACCGGCCCTGCTCAGGAACTTGACACAGCCGAAACTCCAGCCCATGAGATACAAGAGGAGAACCAGAGGAGAAACTTGGGGGTGGTTTTGCTATGCCGGAGAAGTGCTGCTTGGTGTCCATGGGTGGAGAAAAAAGGGGAGGAAAGAGTTAACATAGCAGACCTGACTGCTTATCCTGGAGAGGCCCATTTTTGAGGCTGGCCAGGGCCTGGCATTGGGAAACTCGGAATCTAGCAAGGTAAATGGAATAACTAGTAAGAGTGCCTCACTGTACCTAAACTGTTGGTACACACATGCGATTTGTGCTTTTTTTCTGGGAGTCTGGAATTTGGGTGGTGCTACTCTAGAACGACAACCAATGAAACAACAGCGGGATGCAGAGTTCTGGCTCCTCGGTGCTCTGGTTCTTCCCCAGAGGAGAGGTGCTAGCAGAGAGGACGGGTCTGTCCTAAGTTCTTTGTGGCTTTTTGGGTGAAAAAACATGAAAAGATTCTGAAAACACCAGCACAAAAGGCCACATTCTCAAATTTATTATTGGACTCTCTTACTACATATATATAGACTTGTTCTGAATTGAGGATTAGTTCATCATCAATGTTTTGAAGGGGAAATGGAATTTGCCACTCTAAAATATGCCTTACTTATTTGGGCTGATTATTTTTAAGAAATAGCAGAAGTTACTCTTTTGTACGAGACCCAGATACACTGAGTGACTTGTCAAAATGGCATACATGTTTTTAAACTTTATTTTTCTCCTGCTAATCTGTCCCATGACAATTTGGTTATTAGTCTGGCCAGAAGGCCTTATTGGGTAGAGGAAATTATCCCTCCCCAACATTGGAGAGTAAGCCAGAAGAGTTAAAATAGTTTAGGAGTTTTCTCAGAAATAGAAAGTCCTAAGAATTGATGTTTCAAACTGAGACACTTTTGTTGGTTTTCCTTATTGTATCAAACAAACTGGTAATTCACTGATTTGTAGAGTCATAAGTCTGGGTTTAACACTGCCCACTAAAATATAACCGTTTTCAGATGTGAGATGGCCACCTAAGGCCCAGGATGGGATCAATAGCTCATTCTCTTTACTCAGCCCCCAAGAGTAGCTGTAAAGTTTTCTTCATTACAGATGCTACCCTGAACTATGGTCTTATTTCCTACAGATGTTCAAGACCCAAGCAACTTCTTATTGCTGTCATCAGCATAAGCCAGAAAAACTGTCAGTTCTCTAGGCAAAGAAATACCCAAACTTAATTCTGGTACATCAAACTATCATTATACTTAAACAATAATACATGTACTTTTCTATGTATAAATTTATGAATAAAAACATGTAAGTCAAGAAATAAAATAAATCAGAGTATCTTCTTAGATCTAATTCTTGGGTCATGTTCTCTTTTCACAAATTCAAGGTTATTTAATAAAAATTTATTTATTTTTAAATAAAAAAGTGCTAACTTTTTGCTTTCTGGTGTTTCGTTTTTTTTTTTTTTTTTTTTTTTTGTGTGTGTGTGTGTGTGTGTTTTGTATGGAGAAAATGAGGCACCCACCTGGTTTGGCTCAGTGGATAGAGAGCTTTGGCCTGTGGACTGAAGAGTTCCAGGTTCAATTCCGGTCAAGGACACATGCCGGGGTTGCAGGTTCGATGCTTAGTAATAGGCATGCAGGAGGCAGCCGATCAGTGATTCTCTCTCATCATTGATGTTTCTAATGTTTCTATCTCTCTCCCTCTCCATTCCTCTCTGAAATCAATAAAAATATACTTTTGAAAAAATGAGGCAGTCAGGGTTAACTTAGTATCTTTGGTCAAACCATAAGAGTAAACCAAGTGCCCAATGAAAAGGAGGTTATCTCACAGTGATCTTAACTTTTTGAGTCAGTTACATATCATCTTAGGCATGACAATGGGAAAGAAAACCAGAGTGGAATATTTGAGATATACGTCTGGTCACAAGTGTGGAGAAAACCAGCGAAACATTTCTGTTAAGTAACAGGCCGGATTATAAATTCAAGTCCTAATTTGCCTCCTATTCAGTATAATTGAATTAAATTCTGAAGGTCTAAATACCTTCAGATTGGGATAATCTACTAGAATTGAATTAAGGGACACTGAGAGCATCAGGCATAGAAATCACAGAGATTGAGCCATTCCATTATCTGAAGCTTGAGTATGTCAAGAAAATCTCTGAACAGAAGAGGAACACATAGACTCTTAATGAGCAAAGGCTCTCTCCTTCAAAACACCAAGCTATCCTTGCCGAGTCTGATTTTTCTATCCATACTTAAGGATTGAGAGATTCTTGATTAAATACTGGCCTAGCAACTGGCATTTCCCCCCTAATAGGCAGCTTGAAGCTATTCATTTACTTTAAGACTATTGACTCTTAGATTGGTTTAAAGATAAAATATAAAAATAGGAGAAGGGAGTCCCCTCACTTTAAAAACATTTTTGTCTTTCCATCTAGCTCCAAGGAGCAGTTTCCCGTGCCAAAGGGTGGATACAAATTCAAATGCACTGCTTTCCATGCACACACCTGTGAGTCTTGAATTAGGATTTGTTTTCATGATAGTAACACAAATCTTACATAACATTTGCAATAGTTTAGTACAATTTGTTTTTCATCTGAATGACTGTAGTAAAACTGCCACTGTCAGAAAACCTCAAGAAGAAGCTATCTTTAAAGTTTTCTCCTACAAAGTTCCTGTGTTTCCAAGGCCTGCATGTAGTTAGGATTGTGAAAAGAAGGTTTATGAAAAGCCAAGTAGGTATCATAAAATAGGTGAACTGGAACACGGTTTTAATTATGCCAGAGTGAGGCCGTTTACAGCTCACAACTCAGCACCCTAACAATAGGTCTGAAGTACTGACTAATTGTAATTTTGTCAGTAATGACCTTGAGCCATGGGTAAACAGAATGCGCATCTGTCTGCTTGGATCTCTGAAGGGCCAGGGAGGGGGTTAATGTAATTTAGATTAAACAATGAATTCTATAAATTTAATACTTTGAGTGCATCTTAATTTAGGAATGCCAGAGAAAATATAAAACCTCAGAAAAAGAGGTCTTTTTTGAATCCTTAATATGAAGATAATCATCAGATTCAAGGGATTTGCAAGGTATAAAGGAATAAAAGTTTTCATTTGATTCAGATGACTAAATATGCAAAAACTTTGAGGTTAAAAATAGTTGTGCATATAAATCAAGTGATAGCTCCTTTCTTGGACTCTGATAGCAATTATTGTCTGTGCAAGTTTTCTGCAATTTATCATGAAGAGCCTTGTGGTACTGCCCCCATTGTTAGTCTGAAATGCTTATTTAAGTCTTTTGTGGTTATTTAACCATTCTTATTCAATTAATGAACTCACATTTGAGTGTCTCAGTGTGGCACGCCCTGCTCTTGGAACTAGGATTACTTGAGTTCCCATTTACTGCTGAGGGGTGAGGGCAAAAATAATGCAAACCAATAAAAAAACAGGTTGTTGTGTAATATATCATTTATCTGGTCTTTGTCCCAAGTTTCTGGGATGGAGCTTCTAGAGTCGACCCTGGAAATTTCCTGAGTGATAGGAGTGTTTTTGTTATTCACGGTGGGTCCCTAAATCCCACACCTAAATTCATACTAATGAGGTGACTTCTGGTGGACTCCTAGCTACTCTCAAGTTGGGGGCTGGCCCTGCCAGAAAAACCAACCATGGATTAGAGGGTTGGGGTTTGAACCTCCAGGCATCAGCCTGATCTCCAAGGAGGAGAAAGAAGAAAGGATAGAGATTGAATTCAATCACAGGGTCAATGATTTATTCAATCATGGCTAATAATAAAACCCCAATAAAAGCCCTGGACACAAAAGCTCCAGTGAGCTCCGGTTAGTGACACCCATTGACATGCTGGGAGGATGACATGGAAACTCCATGTCCTCACCCTTTGCCTCTTTGCATTCATCTAGTCCTGATTTGCATCCTTTAAAACTTTCATCTTAAATATAACGTTTTCCTGAGTTCGATGGGTCATTCTAGTGAATTATTGATCCTGAAGAGATAACGGGAACTTGCAAATTTGTAACTCTTGATCAGAGAAGCAGGTGGCCTAGGGACCCCTGCCCCGCTCAAACTTGTGGACTGTGTCTAAAGTGAAGACAGTCTTATTAGGGACTGTGAAATCTGTGCTGACTCTGGGCAGTCAATGTCACCATTGCAGAGATAATTTCAGCTAGCCATAAGTTCTTTGAAGAAAGTAAAAAGAGCAGTGGTCAGGTATGGGTGGCTATGTTAGCTAAGTGGGCAAGGAAGGCTTCTTAGAAGAATTAACATTGAAGCTGACACCTGAAGCCCAGGTGAGGCTCAAGGGAGAAAGTTCCAGGCAGAAGAAACCACAAGCAAAAGTTTATAAGGTGGCAACAATAGCATGTTGGAGACATGAGACCAGTGCGGGTGGGGCTGGGCTGAAAAAGCTAGCAATGACTGGTGGGTGGGAAAGATCATATGCAGTCTTATAGCATGTGGTAAGGAGTTTGCATTTTCAGCATATGGGAAGCTATTGGATGGTTATAAGTCAAAAGTGCTGTATTCTCATTGATAGTTTTGAAGTCACTTTGGATACTAGGTAGAAAACAATTAAAATGGTGAACATGAAGTTTAGTCTGAAGTCTTTATGCCTTAATTGCCACCTTTCCTGTAGGCTTCCTAAGGGCAGCAAATGTAGTTTGTGCTTATTTATAGTCACACGGGGCCTCAGATCAATGTTGAGCATACACAGAGAAGGTACCATACACCGTACATCTAGACTGAAATATAAGTATGCACAGAGGAAGAATGCACACAGTTTGAATCCTGCTGTTTGGGGATTTTTACATTTGTTTTTATTTGTGTGTTGATAGTTGATTTCACCTGGAGCAACTCTTTCCTACCTAAGCATAGTTTCTCCTGGTCTCAGGTGGTACAAGAGAGACTGCATTTGTCTGTGAAAAGTTACAGCAATTATGCCACCAATGTAACTGTCTCTGACCACAGTCTTGCAGTCAGTGCTGGTGATTATAACTGCATGTGTCTGTCACCTCGCCTTCATCCATTAGCATACTCTGAACTGCAAACTTGTATCACTCCTTGGCTTTATGTAATTTCCCTGCTCTGCTCTTAGCAGCATCAGAACCAAACCTGAATTCTGAAAATCTGTTTTTTTTGTTTTTTTCAGGAAGCTTAATAATCTACTTGTATCTTACAGTAGCTTTTATACACAAAAATGGTAAATCGGGGACTTGTTCTGACAGCTTGTTATAGGCCAATGATGGTGAATCTATGACACGCGTGTCAGAGGTGACACACGAACTCATTTTTATTGGTTGATTTTTCTTTGTTAAATGGCATTTAAATATATAAAATAAATATCAAAAATATAAGTCTTTGTCTTACTATGGTTGCAAATATCACAAAATTTCTATATGTGACACGGCACCAGAGTTAAGTTAGGGTTTTTCGAAATGCTGACACGCCGAGCTCAAAAGGTTCGCCATCACTGTTATAGGCTATGGTTATGCAGGTTGACTTGAGAAAGCAGGAGCGGGGGTTAGATCCAGCCTGAAGTCTGCTCCCCAGGCTGACAAAGCTAATAGGTCTGCAGAGAAGGGAGCTCATATTCTAAGCATCCCCAGGTTCCCTATGTTCTGGGAAATCATGGCCAAGTGGACAGTCGATGCAGTACAATTTTCTACACCTGCTGTATCTGTCATGCTGCGGCGTTACCAATGCTCAGAATCATGACCCGAGGACACACAATTTTACCAATTCAGCAATCTTTTGTTTAAATTGAGATTTGGCTTCGTTTGTAAGTATAACAGACTGCATACAACTGACAGAGCGCTGACCATGTGTAAGGAATGTGGGAAATCAGTCTTTACAAGAACAAACTCAGTGATATAGTTATGATTATTCTCCTTTGCAGCTGAGGGAAGGTTGTGGGTGGAAGAGGAAGCCCAGAGAGCTTAAGGAACTTGTCCAAAGGCATGTGGTTAGCGAGGGAGTTTGGGTTTTGGACCCAGGTGAGTCTAACTCCAAAGCCTAAGCAGTTCACTATGCTGCTCTCTAACTCTGCCCCTCAACCAGGGTCCACTGGCTGGCAGAGCAGCGGCAGCATCTAAGTCCTGGACTAGACTTCCTTCTGCACTTTATGAAGGTCCCCAGGTAATCTCCGACTCCACTTGGTTGGTATTTTCTCTTTTAAGAAGATGGAAACTGATCCAGGATGGGGGCCACGTCCCGGTTTTCTCTGTGAAGGCTGGTAGGTTGAATTAGATTCCTGGAGCTGATTCTGAAATAGGTTAGAATCTGTTTCACCCAGTATTCCTCTCGGTTCCAAGTGTGCTCCACACCAGGAACTCTTAGAACCAACAGAACAAGCCCCACTCTCTTTTGCAAAGAATTCAGAGCCATCCCTTGGAAAATTCAGTGAGAAACCCAATTATGGGGATTCAATTTACAGAAGAAAGTCCCTCCTGTATCTGGGATCCTGTCACTTCTGCAGAGTGCCAAGTTCAGGGAAGGGTCAGGCCCCCAGGAAGGGAACAAAGAGGAGGCAAGGCTCACCCAGCCAGACAGATGTCCTCTGAGGGAGGCGATGGTTCCTCTGCATACAGGTGAGGAAGTCAGTCACACGCACACAAATGCCAGATCTATGGTAAGAGAGAAGCACCTTTTCCCCCTAAACTGTAACCAATTTTACTTCCCATTTCCACCGTGAATTTTCAGCCAGAGTTGCATGGCCAAGTTATCCAAAAGAGCGGATTCTTCCTGGGAGTTGTCCATTTGTCCTAATTGTCTAAAGGCACTCTGGGCCCTAGCCGGTTTGGATCAGTGGATAGAGTGTCGGCCTGGGGACTGAGGAGTCCCAGGTTCGATTCCAGTCAAGGGCATGTACCTTGGTTCCAGGCACATCCCCAGTAGGAGGTGTGCAGGAGGCAGCTGATTGATGCTTCTCTCTCATCGATGTTTCTGACTCTCTATCCCTCTCCCTTCCTCTCTGTAAAAAATCAATAAAATATACTAAAAAAAATAAAAAATAAAGGCACTCTGGGGCCTGGGAGACCAAAGCGAAGGCTCCATCCTCTCACCTCTGCTGCCTTTGAGATTGCAACTGCCCTCAGATGTGCCCAGAGGCTCCATCCTTTAATGGAAATCAGCCTAGATTTTGATCCTGAAAATTTCACTATTTCTGCTTATTCTCAAAGCTATTCCTGCTTTTCAGTCAGTAGTAGCCCACGGCAATAGCAGCAGACACTGGGACATTAAGAAAAAAATAGCAGTTAATGGTTTCTACACATCATCCTATTTTTTTCCTGTCTTCTACTATCAACCAGTAAAAAGTGTCTATAGGTATAAGTAAAAACAAAACAAAATAGACACACACAAAAACAGAAGCCACCAACTTTCTGCCATTGGCCCCTCATCATACAGTTGCAGGCTTTCTATCAGGGTTTCCAGATGGTCGCTCTCACCATGGGGTTAGATGAAGACCTCATTACTGCATTGCTCAGCTGTTGACAGGCAGGGACACAGGTCAGAGTTCCAGGTCAAATCTCCCACTTTAGGTCTCAACATTCATTTGGCCACTAAAGATGAGGCTCATATGAACTCTCTCTCCGTGTGCTCTGCCATAAACCATCTGGGAGATCCTGCCTGGTCACTTAACCTGCACAGACCCAAGTTCGCTGCCTGTGAAGTGAGAAGTTGGAACTGCTTGATCTCTATGGCTTTAGGACATTGTGATTCTCTGTTCCTGCTTTTAGCTATACTTGAGGCAAGTAGGCACAGCTACATTTTGTGGGAAGGAATGGGGAAAGGAAAAGAAATTATTACTGAGGATGATGAAATTTTATCCATTCCAGGACTGGCTCTGCAACCACACAGGCCTTCTGGCCCCACCTCTGAAACTGATGGGCAAACCACCTAGTAATCCTGTTCCTACTTCTGCATTGGTACACTCAAGTCAAAGAGGTCACCGCATGCAGCTGTACATAAAGTCCTGGGCCCTTTCCCTTTTGACAAGCCAACTATCTGCCCTTCTCTGGAGCCCAGGGAATGTCCTCTTCTCCACAATCAAAATCATTCCTGAGCCCAGGCGGGTGGCCGCCCCTCTATCCTTATCCCGTCCTTGCTGGCCGCACTGAGTGTGCTTCACAGATGCTCTCGGGAAGATGGTGTGGCCTCTGTGTGACGCTGGGCACACCCTCTGGAGGAGGACAGTCATTTGCAGCCCTCTGGGAATGTCTTCTCTGTGTAGCAATGCTGTGTGGATACAATCATGGCCTGTCTTTCTTGGTAAGGGAACTGCTTGTTATGGTTCTAGTTTGTAAAGTCTTGCAGTAAAGACAACATGGCCCTTAGCACAGGGGTCCTCAAACTACGGCCCGCGGGCCAATTGCAAATACAAATATTGTATTTGTTCCAGTTTTGGTTTTTGACTTCAAAATAAGATATGTGCAGTGCGCATAGGAATTTGTTCATAGTTTTTTTTTTTTTAATCTGTAGTCCGGCCCTCCAACGGTCTGAGGGACAGTGAACTGGCCCCCTGTTTAAAAGTTTGAGGACCCCTGCCCTAGCACCTAATATTATATTCCCAAAGAACCAGTGTCCACTTTCATTTGGATAAAACGCCATTCCATCTCTACTTTTTTATGCCTGGCTTTGCCTCTGCTGAAGGTTCCTGAACTGAATGTGGTATCTGCCTCACTTTCTCTCTGGGCCTCTCAGCGTCAGCCCGGCAGCTCTAAGAGACTGAATTGGCATCGAAACCTCCAGCATGGCTCACATGCTCTGCTTTCTGCCTGGGCAGCCAGGGCAGGTTGCTGGCAGGGACTCAGAAATCCTTGAGTAACACATTTTTCCCGATTTATTTCTACCCAGGTGTATGGCAAACACATGCTTTCATAGTGAACTTGCTCCTAACTAATTGCTTCAAGTCCCTGTATCCCTACAGGAGATATGGGAAATCTTTACCTCATATGGCTAAGAATAGAGCAATTATCTAGCAAATACTTTACTTCTATAATTAATTATACACACCATATATAGTCTGAATAACCAAATGTGTCTTTTGTGAACTAATTCCATAAAAGTTGAGTCACCCCTTCCAAGAATGATTATATATTTAAATTTGAAAATAGTTTCTACTCTATCAGTGATTTTGAACCTCTAAATAGTTCTTTTGTGTTTTTCTAGGTGTGGACACGTGATTTAAGAGGGGATTTGTAATTTTACTGCATTTTTTTTTTTATCATAGTTAACCATCCATCACCAGTCACACTTTTAGCTTCATTTAGAATGGAGGTTTCCATTTGAAAGTATTTGAAAAAGAAAAAGGCATTTCACAGCACTATGTAGGAAATGCAGCAGACTTGAGTGGAACTCAATGATTTTCTTTAGCATTTTGATTATATAGGCCTACGAGTTCAGATGAATCAAAGTAAAAATGAGAGTCAGCAGGCATGATGAAATGAACCGAAACCACCGAAACGCTTGGTCGGAGCCCACAAAAATTGTTTCATTCTCTGAGACCGGGGGACAGTACCGGGACCGAATTCAAGAGACAGCTTCAGGGGCTGTCATCACTCAACAGCTCAAACAGAGAGAGACATTGTTCAATAGTGGATTTAGGTTTTTAAACTGCAGCTTTGCATAGACGTCAGTAAATGACAGTAAGCTAATTTCCATAAACAACAGATAAATGCAACACACCACTTTTTAAATGATAAAAACTGGACTTTATTCCCCACAACATTCATGCTGTATAGATAAATGGACGTGAGTGGGTGTGAGGGGTGCTGGCATAAAACCCAAGTGACATTTTTTTAAACCAACCTGATCAGCAATTGACTCCTGGAAGACAGTGGAATCAGGGAAACAACCCTGCCCCGTGTGGAGAGAGCTGCGTATGCTCTCTGCAGTCATTCCTCCTGGAGCCTTCTGGAGTCTGCACGGGTATGCAGAAATTTGTTGTGTAAATGACATTTTAAAAGAAATACTTGGTTCATTTGTAAACAGAGAGGCTAATATTTACCTTATGCACCTCAGGGGTGGATGCTGTCTATCCAAGGAAACCATACATTTGTAAATACTGGAAAATGCTATGATATGGAGCACCCATCATTAGTGTATCCATGTTAGAGCATCTGTAAAGTGAAGGTGGGCATTGAAACTGCTGACTGCTACTTGGCAATTCAGGTATGAGGTATAACATTCTCAGCTGTCTGCAGAAAAGGAAGTCTCTCTCTCTCTCTCTCTCTTTCTCGTTCTCTCTCTCAGACACAAAAGTATTTTACTAATTACAATTAAATATTGGCTGTGCTTTTATTTTCACAGAGTATCAGGTAAAACACAGATCAAATCTCTGAAGCTGAGCATTATGAGAATACTGAAACCGTGTAGTGTCCATGAATCAGACAGCTCTTTGTCTTATCAACTGTCCTCAAAATGCCTATAAGAACAAAAGCCTTGGGAACGAAATGCAAATGTGCTGCCCATCATACTTTACCTGTCCTCTCTTTCTAAACATAAAGACTACCTAAAATATACTGGTTATCACTTCTTTCTTGAGTATCAATTGCAATAATTTTACATTGCAGAATCTAATACTAAATCATAAAACATTTTGTGTTTTCCAATATTTTTTCATGTATATTTCTTAAAATGTGGTTTGAACTTCTTTCTCTTTTCTTTTTAGCAGAAAATTTTTTAAATTTTATTTTTTATTAATTTCTTTTAACACTCAATATTATTTTGTACTAGTTTTAGGTATATGGCATAGTGGTTAGGCAATCATATACTTTACAAAATGTTCCCCCTGGAATTTCCAGTACCCACCTGGTACCATACATTTAAAGTACTATACTGTGACTATTTTGTAACTACCAATCTGTACTTCTCAATCCCGTCACCTTTTTCACCCAGTCCTCCAACCTCCCTACCCTGACAGCATGGATGGACCTAGAAGATATGATGCTAAGTGAAATAAATGAGTCAGAGAAAGACAAACACTGCGTAGTTACCACTTATATGTGGAATCGAAGGAACAATATAAATAAACAAACACAACAGAAACAGACTCATAGATATAATGAACTTCTTTTTCTTATCCCCCAGAGTACCTAGTAAAGTACTAGAAAGACAGCAGACACATAATAAATTATTCCTGAGGACTGATTTAATTGATTAAGAGAAAACAAGCTACTCAACTGGTAATATACTCCCACATATACTATTTAACGTAGCTATCACCTTCACTTTAAGAACGGTAACAAAAGTTTGCAGAAGTGAGTTTTTTATAACTATACTGGGTTAATCAATTACTGAATGGAAACCCTTTCCTAATTCAAAGCTAACTTCAGAATTAGAACTGATAAGTGTGAAATATTTTACCTATATATAAATGAGTAATTGTGACATAAAGAAAATTATTTTCATTAGATAATATGTAAGAACCTGCCTGTTTTATTTATTATTATTATTATTTTTATTGATTTTAGAGAGAGAGGAAGGGAAAGAGGGAGGGTGGGAGAGATTGGGAGGGGAAGAGAGAGAGAGAGAGAGAGAGAGAGAGAGAGAGAGAGAGATGAGAAACAATGAATCATTTGCCTCTCACATGCCCTGCCCAGAGATTGAAGCTACAACCTAGTCATGTGCCCTGACTGGGAATTGAACCTCGACCTTTCAGTGCACAGAATGATGCTCTAACCAAATGAGCCAGATGGGCCAGGGCTGAGAGTGAAACTATACTCCATCTCTCAAAATTTCTGTTTAAAAATGCACATTTATTATTATTTTATGTCAATACTTTTTCTTAAACAGTTGAAACTAAATTCCTTATTGCACAGTTCTACTAAGCCAGACTAGACAAATGAAATATTGTTGCTTAATAAATGCATGATAAAGCTCTTTGGACCAGTCCCCATTTTATATGTAGTTCTTTCATTTTCTCCAGGTAAGAAGAGAAAAATCAGTTCCAATGCCATCTCTCTTTTGTATCAGGAACACTGCCTTGTTTAATTGCTGACAGCCTTGATTTACTAAGTAGTAAATAGTTAACATGAATCATTACATTCCTTAGGACATCTCTCTGAGTGGCCGCAATAGTTTATTGCATCGAGTAGGTCTGATTCTCCCTTGATTTATGGACGTGGTGATAATATTCCATCTCACAGAATGCTTTGCTAGGAGGGATCCAGATGCAAGCACTGAAATCTTTATGGCCACCCCAGGAAGAGCTGGGACGCAGGTGGTATTTTCATTGCCACAGCCAAGCAAACGGGGAGTTTGCCTGAAGTGTCCTGGAAAGTCAGTTATTCAGGGAACAGATCTAGGTCTCCTGATTCCTCACACACAATCACAAACACATAGAACTCCCAGGGGACAGACAAGAAGAGGGGGAAATGACATGCAGGATACTCCTTGCAGAATCCTCATAGCAAAATGTCACCCTTTTCCTCTGACAGCACGTGAAGCACACTGAAGAGTAAAAGACAACATAAAATCCTAATGGTGCCCTAATTAGGTGGGATCATCATTCTAACTCCCAGCCTCCCACAGTCGAAGCCAGCAGCCCCCAATTCCTCTCTGTGGTGCCAAATTCGGAAAGCTAGACATAGTGACAGAAAACATCTTTGGCTTACAAGGGACTATCAAGCTTTGATGATGATGAAATCTGATAGCAATAATGTCAAGCTTTACATGACCATAATCCAAGTTTACAGTGATACATGAAACCATAATGCTACTATTTATATCACCATCAACCCAGTTTATGGTGCTATCAATAGTCCTGCTAATGGCATTAACAGCAGCACTCAGTGGAATCACAGCTGTTGAGTGCTGCTTTTATGCTATTAGCATCATTGCTATTTACATATCACCATAAACTTAGGTAGTCAAAGTTGTTAGATATGAATGTACAAGGAAGATGGATATCCACATTTTATGCCCTGATCTAGGCTCCTTGGACTGAAGACTTTATGCTGTCTCCTCTTCCATGTGTTACGTTCTACCTAGCTCTTCACTGGACTGTTTGCATTGTCGGATGTTTCTGTAGGAGTGAGAGAAGAGCAGTCTGTTTTCTGCCATGCTCTGATTTTTTGAGAAACACTATATAAAATTGCCAAGAAAGTGAAAGCCCCAACTGCTGGGCAAACTTACTGTCTCCTTGGCAGCGCAGGGGGCCCACACTCAGTTTTGCTTCTGAGCCTGGCCGGTTGGTGTCTCCAACCACCACCTGGTTCACCGGCAGGTGATCTTTGTAGGATAAGAAACCAGCATCCTTCCTCCTAAATCACATGGAAAGAGAAAAGCATCAGGAGGTTGAGTCAGAAACATGTATTTTCTGATCATCGCATAGGCTGTCTAATAATTGACCACATTCCGATAAATGTTCAGAAGTTCACCAAGTAGAACCACAGTAAGAGAGTGGTTTTCTCTCTTCCATCTGGTGATGTCACAGTGCATTGCTCAGAAGCAACTGTGACATTTTCACCTTCTGGAAAACAGAAGTGACACCCCAGTTTCCAGAGTCACAACCAATATGCTGCATGTTATTCTGGGTCGAGAGCAGAGGACCATGCTGCTTGAAGAATACAACAGGCAGAGTTTGCTGTTGTCATGGAATCAAAAGTTCAAGAAAGTCAACCTTATCTCTTACATAATACATAAAAAAAAATTCATTTAAAACAAAGCACTGCTTGGTCTACTTAATTGCTTTGAAGTAGTTGCTTCCCAGGCTTTCTTTCCTGCTGTGCATTAGCTAAATAAGGGACACGTTTTTTTGTCCCTTTATCTCTTGTTGTTTATTTTAACAACTGAGTTATGGGAAGTTTCCAACACAAAGCTGGTGCCCACTAAGTATCTATTTCCAATATAATGAGGAGTGGAGCTTCAGTTTGGTTTTCCTCTTAGATTCCTTCTCCTGTTTACTATATACTTACCTTGTTTCAGGTCTCCTAACTCTATCCCATACCTTCCCTAAATTAGGGAAGAGAACAAGGCTAGTTGCAAAGCACTGATCCTGGGATGGAGCACAGACATCCAGGAGACATTCTTGGGAATGGACCCCAGGTAAATTAATGTACAGCACAGATTTCATTCACCTTACTAGGAAATCCCTGCCGCTACATCCTCTATGGTGCTGCTGAGATTGAGGGATCCCCTCATTTAAGGCTGGATGGATGGTAGGTACAAATTAGTATAAAGTCATTCCAAAAATTTACCTTTTCGCATGCTTTATTGCACTGTTCAGTCTGCATGTAAATAACGATTTTGAAATTGTACATACAGCTGATCACAGAAAAATGAAAGATAGCTTCATAATTAGGTTAGATATTCACTATTTACATTTCTTGGTAAATAATGCAGAGAATTGCGGTGAACCAACTTGGAAGCCTGCCCTTTAAATGCTATGCTGTTAGAAGCTGTTATTTATCCCTCTGACCTTCTAGAATGTCAGAGAACACACGCTCCCTCATGTATCAGTACACATAGAAACCCAGGAAAGAGTCACAGAATTTAGCCAGTGGTACTCAAACAAAAGTATTTTACAGTGCCTTAAGTATTTCATTGCTTTCAACTTTCCAAAATAAAGGTTATTTTAAAATTGTTTATGCGCCCTAACTGTGGCTCAGTTGGTTGGCACATTGTCTCATACATCAAGAGGTGGTAGGTTCAATTTCTGGTCAGGGCACATGCTTAGGTTGTGGGTTTGATCCCTGGGAGGCAATCTATCAATGTTAATCTCTCACATTGATGTTTCTCTCCCTTTCTCTCTCTCTCTAAACACACACACACACACACACACACACACACACAAAACAAACAAACAAAAACACTCTATCAAATCATAAGTAAGGCCACCCAGAAAGCACTGTGATTCTTACTGACACTGTAGCTAAAATGACCAGACCTCAAATATCTCAGTGGAATCTTTTGCAAACCCAACTTCTTCTATTTAAACTTCCATCAATTAAAATCATGTCAGAGAAGGAACAAAGCCTTTCACTTTAAAGATGATACTTAATGCTTCTTGAAGGAACAAAACAAATGAACATACCCTTTAACAACATACTGCAATCTGACAACCGACTAGAAATGATGTTGTGTACTCACTCCTATGGAACTTCAGCCTGAGATTCTCTACAAGTTCATTATCACTAAGATTTACATGACTCTAAACCAGGTGTGGGCAAACTTTTTGACTCGAGGGCCACAATGGGTTCTTAAACTGGACCGGAGGGCTGGAACAAAGGCATGGATGGAGTGTTTGTGTGAACGAATATAAATTCAAAGTAAACATCATTACATAAAAGGGTATGGTCTTTTTTTTTTTTTTAGTTTTATTCATTTCAAACGGGCCGGATCTGGCCCGCGGGCCGTAGTTTGCCCATGGCTGCTCTAAACCACGGTTTCACAAAGTCCTGAGAACCATTTATCTTGTTGTCCCTACTCTTATGGCCCATGAGCTAAGCATGATTTTTACATTTTAAAAGGTTGAAAAAAATCAAGAGCAGAATAATATTTTGTCATGTGAAAATTGTATGAAATTGAAAGTCAGTGCCCATAAAAATGTTTTAATGAAATATAGCCACAACATACATTGTCAACATGCCTCCAGTTGAGTACTTGTGACACAGATTATATGGCTCTCTCTCAAAGCCTAAAATGTTTATTATCTGGTCCTTTATCTAAAAAGGTTGTCAACTCCTGCTCTAAATAACCACTCTCCATCTCATTCCTTTGGGGATTTATTGAGGAAATATTACACAAATATTCCACTAATTATCGTGGTAGGAAACTGTCATATTAGAGACAGCAGATTATCTCTGAGGTGGGGAAAGAAACATTTAAACCACATTTATTTAATCCAACACTCAGAAATAACTTAAGCTTATTAATAAGTAACTTTTCTATTGGTTTTGTACTCTGTGACAGGCAGCCACATGTCACTTTTGGTACAATACATGTCTATTCTGAAAGAAAACTGGGTGCTCTACAGCCTGCCTTCAGAAGATTCTCATTATTTAGCTGTCCTAGGAACTAGATGATGGTATGGCTATACTAATCTTCTATGTATATAAAAGGCTAATATGCTAAGTGTCCAACCAGTAACTATGATGCGCAATAACCACTAGAGGGCAGATGCTCAATGCAGGAGCTGTTGTGACGTGCACTGGCTATTTACAGAGAAATGGCACCACGGACCTGGTGCCCACAAAGCAACACTCAGCTTCCCCCAAGTGGGACACAGGCCCCACCACCACCCAGGAGCAACACCCCACCAAATCGCTGCCGATGCTGCCGAGACCCCATGGCGCAAACTATGGCCCACAGCCCAGCCCAGCCCAGCAACCATGGCTGTGGGTGCCAGGTAGCAAGGCCTTGCTTCCTATCCCTAGTGACTAGTCTTGTAGTTTCTTCAGCTCAGGAACATGACTTGCTTTACAGCCAGGTGGAAACATTTTACACTATAACCAAATGTCTGTGAAACGTTTTCCCATGCCTCATCTCATTTGATCCTCACAGAAGTCCTGGAGCAGCTAGATAGGAGACTCAGTAGAATCCTATTTTCTTTTCATTAGCCAGAAAATGGAGATTTAGAAGCTTGACCCGAATGAAAAGAAGAAATGGTGGACCTTGAAAATGACTTCAGGTTTTCTCACTGTGCAGAATATAGTCAAACACTGCTGCAGTTAAATATTCTACCCTTTGTTCTCCCAGCATGATCTACAATAATCTGCTTCGTGTTGATATTTACTGCTGTGTTGCTGACAATTACCTGAGGGAGGAGTTGAGGGGCTTCACAGGGCTGGAAAAAGTTTAGCTCAATCAGAAAGCAGGTCTAATTAAGCAAGTTTATTCTATATCTACAAAAGGCTAAGTTGACTTGTGCATGCGCAATATATATAAAGCTATCGCTAGTGCCAATTGCACACGTGTGTTTCAATCTGTCATTGTCGATCGTGAATTTGGTTGACACTTCTATTACAGAGAAAGGGCGAATAGTGATATTAAAATATTTCTTCTAATTAATTTCCTTTCAATGTGCACAAATTCGCGTACTGGGCCACTAGTACAGATAATAATGAACATAAACTGTAATTTTTAAAAAAAGATGGTATGGCGAATTTTTTTATTCTTATCCGAGGATATGTTTATTGATTTTAGAGAGATTTTAGAAAGGAGAGAGAGAGAAAGATGGAAACATTGATTGGCTTCCTCTGGTATGCATCCCGACCAGTGATCAAACCCACAACCTAGGCATGTGCCTGACCAGGAATTGAACTCACAAGCAACATTTTGGTGTATGGGATGATGCTCCAATTAACTGAGTTACCTGGCCATGGCAATGGTATGGCTAATTTTATAAAAGATCTTTTTAGGGGAGGCTAGGGGACTGTCTAGGGTGGGGGGATAAAATGGACACATATGTAATACCCTTTGTAATACTTTAAGCAATAAATTAAAAAAAAAAAGATCTTTGAATGGGAGACTCTCCATGATATTCTGTAATACACATAGAATCAGTATGTATTCTTTTGTGCCTGACTCCTTTTACTTGACCTTACATCTGTGAGATTCTTCCATGCTATTTATTTAAAAAATATTTTACATTAAAATTGTGCTTTTTAAAACAAATATTTTTTAAATGATGAGAGAGAGAGAGAGAGAGAGAGAGAGAGAGAGAGAGAGAGAAGAAGAAGAAGAAGAAGAAGAAGAAGAAGAAGAAAGAAAGAAAGAAAGAAAGAAAGAAAGAAAGAAAGAAAGAAAGAAAGAAAGAAAGAAAGGAAGGAAGGAATAGGGAGAGTGAGAAACATCAATTGGCTGCCTCCTGCATGCCCCCCTGAGCCCACAACCCAGGCATGTGCCCTGACGGGGAATTGAACCAGCAAAATCTCAGTGCATGGGATGATACTTAACCAACTGAGTTACATTGTCCCAGGGCAAAAATTATAGTATTTTATTTTTATAAAAGTGTAATACTACAGTATAATGAGAATGAACATTCTCCTGGTGTCTTTTGGGTTGGTTCTAGTGTTTTGCTATTGTGAACATGGCTGTTCTAAACATTCTTATTAATGTGTTACTTGTAAGGGCGCATTTATGTTGGGCATTAATCCCAAAGCAGAAATACTAGGTCATATAATTAGCTCTAGTATATACTTTCATTTACACATATGTTTAGCCTTAGTAGATACTTTCAAAAAATGTTCCCAAGAGGTTGTATCAACTGATATTTCCACCAGCAGTGTATGAGAATTCAGATCTCGGTTCATTTATGATGAGTGAGCAAGTAATTACTTTATATCAAAACTTGTGCTAATTAAAGAACATTTGAAAATAAATGTTGGAATTATATATTCCAATCATTATGAAACTGTATTGCCAAAATTGATATGTACACAGTTTTATAAAATTTGCATATCTACACACTTCCATAACTTATATATGTAATTTTAAAATCTTTATAATCCTCCTATCTAATAAAAGAGAAACATGGTAATTGGCGTACGACAGCTACCCTTCCCATTGGCTAATCAGCGAGATATGCAAATTAACTGCCAGCCAAGATGGCAGCGGGCAGCCAGGCAGCTTGAAACTAACATGAGGCTTGCTTGCTTCAGTGACGGAGGACTCCAACATTCCCCGCCTGCTGCTGCAGGCCTCTGAGCCTGCAGTTTAAGAAACATTGTAAGGAATATAGAAGCTAAACAAAACCCCAGAAACCTGCTTTCAGCTAGCCGGGATCTCAGAGCTGGAGTTGATACAGAGTTTTGATTGTAGAACCTAAACAAACCAGATACCTGCTTTCAGAAGAGGAGGCCTCAGAGCTGGAGCCAGAGCTAAAGCTGGCTCAGAATTAAAAAAAGAAAAAGAAAAAAAGGAGCAGTTGGGAGCTTCAGTCCCAGCCTGAAAACAGCCCTCAGCCCCTCACCCAGACAGGCCAGGCACCCCAGTGGAGATCCCCACTCTGAAGGGTGTGTGACCAGCTGCAAACAGACATCATCCCCTCACCCAGGCTGGCCAGGCACCCCAGTGGGGACCCCCACCCTGATGCAGGACACCCTTCAGAGCAAACCAGCCAACCCCCACCCATGCACCAGGCCTCTATTCTATATAGTAAAAGGGTAATATGCCTCCTGGCACCGGGATCAGCGTGACAGGGGGCAGCGCCCAAACCCCCTGATCGCCCTGCGGCTCTGTGTGTGACAGGGGGCGGGGCCACAACCTCTCTATGGGCCCTGCTCTGTTCCTGACAGGGGAAGGCGCCCCAAACCCGATCGGCCCTGCTCTGTGCCTGATAGGGGGGAGCTCCCCAACCCCCTGATCGGCCCTGCGGCTCTGTGTGTGACAGGGTGCGGTGCCCCAACCACCCCCCACCCCCACCCCATGGGCCCTGCTCTGTGTGTGATGGGGTAGAGCCATAACCTCCCCATTGGCCCTGCCCTAGGTGTGACAGTGGCAGCGCCCCAACCCCCTGATCCGCCCTGCTCTGTGTGTGACAGGGGGTGGTGCCCCAACTCCCCTATCAGCCCTACTCTGTGAGTGACAGGGGGCAGCGCCCCAACCCCCTGATGGGCCCTGCTCTGTGCGTGACAGGTGGTGGCGCCGCAAACTCCCCATCGACCCTGCCTTGAGTGTGACAGGGGGAGGTGCCCCAACCCCCCAATCGGCCCTACCCTGAGTGTGACTGAGGGTGGCATCACAACCTCCCGATCCGCCCTGCTTGGTGCACGATAGGGGGCGGCACCCCAACTCCCCAATCGGCCCTGCTCTGAGCCCGACCAGGGGCTGCACCTAGGGATTAGGCCTGCCCTCTGCCACCCGGGAGCAGGACTAAGCCAGCAGGTCGTTATCTCCCGATGGGTCCCAGACTGCGAGAGGGCACAGGCCGGGCTGAGGGACCCCCCCTCCCCCCAAGTGCACAAATTTTTGTGCACCGGGCCTCTAGTCATCTTATAAATGTAGAGTTCCAGTGGACTTTGGATTGTTTTTTATTTTTTAAATCTTCACCAGAGGATATTTTTTCTAATGATTTCTAGAGAAGTGGTAGAGAGGGAGGAGGGGGAGAGAGAGAAATATCCACGTGAGATAGACACATGGAATGGTTGCCTCCCGCATCCTCCCTACCAGGGCTGGGGAACCTGCAACCAAGGTACATGCCCTTGACTGGGAATTGAACTTGAGGCCTGTCAGTCCACAGGCCAATGCCCTAACTATTGAGGAAAACTGGCCAGGGCTGGACTTGTTTTTTAATAGAAAAATTGGTCACTATTCAATTATTTTGCAAACGGAAATGATTAACATCAGAGATGATAGAAATTTACAAGGCACAATTTATGAAAACCTTTGCATTTCTGATCAATGAAACTGAAAAATCAACATGATTCATTAGGTAGACTCAATAATGTACTTTTATTTAGTGTGATAATTACCTTTAGTTAACACTTTTGAATGTTAACTCTGATAGCCAATAAAATTAAGTATCAAAATGAACAAAACAGAGAGATAGATATTCAAATCGGTAATCCAAGTTATGTAAAATAATGTGTACTCAATCACTCTGTAGTTACTAAAAATTAGAGTAAAATGCATGCATAATTTCTATTAATATTTTAGAGAAAATATTGATTTCAACTTTGTTATTTTAAAAAATGTGAACTGATATATTATCTTTATACTTATTTTTGTGTGCTTGAAAAAATTTTAAGGATAGGGTAAAGATAAAAAAATAAAGAATAGTACTTAACTCATGTAAAATAATAATAATAGGCCATCAATCATTGAGAACCTACACATATTGGACTATTTCTTGAATATAACATCTAATCTGAAATCAATTCTTCCGTATAGGCACGCCTATCTTCATTTTATTGATGAGAAGGATGAGACTCAGAAAAGTTATCTTGACCAAGGTCATCTGCTCATAAGCGTAGAGTCTGGATTCAGATCTAGATTATCTGGATCCCAAATGAGGATTTTACACACACACACACACACACACACACACACACACACACACACAAGGGCAGGGGCAAAACAAAAAACTGAAAAACCACAATGTCAGTTAAACGCATTTGTCTTTTAATTTCAATTTATGATGAGGTGAAAGTATATCTTTTTAGATACACTTATGTTCCTGAAATGTCCAGGTTATTTATTTGTAGGTAGTAAATTTAAAGATATCTGTAAGGTTTTTTACTCACACAAATCCCTTCTTTAACTTTCGCTTTCTGTAAAAAAGGTCTAGAATAACCTCATCTCCAAATTAACCACTGATTTTAATAATATATTAAAGTTTATAGAAGTTTGCTGGTCAGCTAGGAGTTATAACACTTAGGTATTTCCAACCAAACCAAGAAAACAGAAAAAATAATTATCAGCTAAGAAAAAAAGATGAAGTTACTGCTGCAGTCATTTTTGATAAGAGATTTAAATAGTGTTCCAGAGATTTTAAAGTCATAAGCAATAGTGTGTGAAACTCACACAGCAGTGCACTGTGCTGGAAACAAATAGGTTGTGGAAACAAATTCATGGATGGCAATAAAGTGGTTGAACTAGTACAAAGTTTCTGATGTGATGCTACAGCAGAACCCACCACCCACTTCTAAAAAATGATGTGTGGGTGAAAAGAAAATAAACTGAGATCTAGAGAGGGACCCTTCACCACACCTGTAAGACCTCCATCTTAGCACCTGTGCAAAAATTATTTAACTAGCAATACAAGCCTTCCTTGAAAGTTATGATCTTTATAAATTGAGGTCAATCTAATTTAGGGAGATAATCAGTAACTACAGGAAGTCTCAAAAACATGTATACACACTTTAACAACTGATAGCTCAATTGATGTTTCTTTATTTTCACCCAGACTAAGCTTTGAACAAAGGAAATTCATTCTAAAACGCTACTGAAGGTTTGAAAACAGTTGAAGTACAAACACTATCTTTATAATTACTCAAAGTGTATATACATTTTGGGGGGAACACAGGGTGTAACAAAAACATACAGATTCTTTAACAGTTGATAACTAGATTTTCACTCCTTTTCAGATTTACTGATTTGAAATCCTGGGTGAAGCCACACTAAGCTGTGAACAAAGAAAATTTATCCACAAGACTTTTTTATGGGGATACATAAAAGATAAAGTTTATTGTTCAAAACCAGCAACAGTTAATGAATTGAGGGTGCACACATAACGAATGAAATGATTCTTGATGTTGGAGATACCTTTGCTTTGCATTATCAGCAGTGCCTGGACCAGAATGGTCATCAGTTTGAAAACAGGAATTGACAAAAAAAGTATTCATTTCTATAGATTCTTTTAAATATTGGAAATGAACAGTATGTTAATAACACTAACTTAATAATCATTCAAAGTGTGTATACATTATTTTGGGGCAGCCTGTATTTGTTATGTTAGCATAACCTAATTACATCTGTTAGTGAGCCTGTACATTAGAAATATTCTATTGTCCATTTCAAAGAGTTCTTGAATTCTGAATCTTGCATAATCTATCAGAATTGTTATTTTTTTAAAAATATATATTTTTATTGATTTTTTACAGAGAGGAAGGGAGAGAGATAGAGAGTTAGAAACATCGATGAGAGAGAAACATCGATCAGCTGCCTCCTGCACATCTCCTGCTGGGGATGTGCCCGCAACCAAGGTACATGCCCTTGACCGGAATCGAACCTGGGACCGACCTTTCAGTCTGCAGGCCGACCCTCTATCCACTGAGCCAAACCGGTTTCGGCCAGAATTGTTATTATAGTAAAACTTAATTCTATGGGTTTTGCCTCTCTAACCTGGCATTACCATTACTTTGCTTCAGTACCATTTTCCTGAGGAATTCTGTCTTACAAGGGCGGTTCTTCCCTTGTTCCCTTGCTGCTGCCTCCTCCTCGTTCCCCTCCCCTCTCCCTCTCCCCCCTTTCCCCCCTCCCCCCTCCTCCTTCTATCATACTGAGAAACAAACAGCCTCTAGGCAGTTGGGTCTTGCACTTAGCTCAGTGGAAAAAAATCTAAACATAAAATCCCAATTGGCTTCTGCAATTGTGAGCCTGCTTTTCTACCAGATGTTATGAAAGGGGGCACTCTGAATCTACTCTATAATTCCAGCAGAGAAGACTTCTCCTTTGTAAGGTCTTAGAAGTACTTGGTTATTTAAGAAAACAATCAATTATAGTCCGTGAGCTTTCATGCATTTCTATCACAGAATCACCAAAGCTAGACGTTTCTGGAAGAATCCAGAAAGTCAAAGTTTTAGCTATAGAGGATAAGAAAGAGATGTAGAAATGGGAAACAGACACATGAAAATATGCTTAATATTATTAGTCATCAGAGAAATGCAACAAAACTACACTGAAATGGCACTTGACTCCCACCACAGAAGCTATAATAAAAAAGACATAAAATAACAGAAATTACTGTATAAAAAAGACAGAGAAGTACATGAGTTGACAAGATTTGGGGAAACTGGAATCATATGCATTGCTAGTGGGGTTGTATAGTCACTTTTGAAAACAGTTTGGCAGTTTCTTAAAACTGAAACCCAGATTTATCCTATGACACACGAATTCTATTTGTGGAAATCTATCTACTCAAGAGAAATGAAAGCATTCTTCCATACAAAGACTTTTAGGTAGATGTTCATAGCACCTTTATTTACAATAGCCTCAAAGTAGAAACAACCCAAGTGTCCTTCAACTAATGAATGGATAAACAAAGTGTAGTATATCATACAAAGGACATTATTCAGCAATAAAATAAATAAAATATAGGTGCAAAATACAAAATGAATAAACCTCAAAACCATTATGCTAAGTGAAAAGAGTACAGAAGACCATATATTCTATATTTATATTTAAATAAAATATCCAGAAAAGGCAAATCTATAGAGACAGAAAATAGAGAGAAAGTGGTTGCCTGAGGCTAGGGATAGAAACAAAGATTAATGATAAACAGAAATCTTCTAGGGGTTGTGGTGATTTATTACAACTGAGTGAATTTGCTAAAAGTCCTTGAATTGTATACTTAAAATGGGTGGATGTTATGGTATGTAAAATACACTTCAGCAAAGTAATTCTTAATAAGAACTGGAGATAATTGTAAATACCATTTGGCAACAGGAAAAGACATTTTCTAACCACACATCTCACTGTAAGCCCTGGTATATGGAATCAGAAAATGGCACATTTTCTGGTTTCAGAGTCTTCTTCCATTTTGTGACTATGGACCTCGGGACTAAAGATCTCTATTGACTTCTTTTTGCAGGGGCTTTACCTAGCTGTTAAAGTTTCGATCAATATTTACATAGTAGAAGCCCAGTGCACAAATTCGTGCATGGTTGAGGCCCGGCCAGCCTGCCCTGGCCATGCCCCAGATCAGGCCGGTTGGCTAGCCAGAGTGCGCATCATAGTGACCAGTCCTTCCGGTCATTCAGGTCCCTTGGCTTTTATATATGTAGATTCCATTACTTTTGCTTTCTGTATAGGATCTAAGAATACCCTTCCCAGGATACGTCCTTTTAGTCTTCTCTCCTCACTCTTGAGCTCTATAAAAATTATTTAACCTAAGTCCAGATTTTAAAATGGCTCAGAGCAGCCAGCGGGTGTGGCTCTGTGGTTGAGCGTTACCCTATGAACCAGGAGGTCACATTTCAATTCTTACTCAGGGCACATCCCTAGGTTTTGGGCTCAATTCCCAGTAGAGGGCATGCAGGAGGCAGCCGATCAATGATTCTCTCTCATCGTTGTTTCTATCTCCCTCTCCCTTCCTCTCTGAAATCAATAAAAATAAATAAATAAATAAATAAATGAATAAATAAATTGCACATTTTCCAACTTCTCCCATGTTCTAGTCTCATCCTTATTCTTTGTTCAGAATTTACATCCTTTACCCCAACCAGCTATACCTATCACCTTCACAAACTATCTTCAAAATACAAACTACCTCATTCATCAAAAACCAAACATCCTTGGTTTTGCAGAACATGCTTAAAAATAAAATTCTGTTCAACTATCACCATTTCCAATTGTAATATCCTGAAAATGCCAATACTTGTTAGCATAAAATCTTCATCTCAAGGACCATTTCTAAATTGTTTGGAATATTTTGTGTGTGTGTTTTTTTGTTCAAACAACATGACCACATTATCTTCAAGTTTTTGTACCTTTTCTCTCAATCCTTTCTCTCTTCTAATAGCTATCCCCAGACACATTGTACTTTTTCTATAGCAAGTAGAAAAAGTAGGTCAAAAGGTAAACACCTACAAGATTTTTCTTGGAAAGTTATTATTCTATTAATAACTTACACTAAAAATGTTATATTCATTAATAGTAATTTTAATTAAAGGAATTTTAATTTAATTAATAGTAATTTTAATTAATTTTAATCTTTGCATTGTTCTTGTTTCTTTCATCTCTTAAATAAAAAAGCACATAAATAACTTAGAGTTGTGTAAAGTTTCAAAATATTCACAGTGCTTTCTCATGGATGATCTCCTTTCATCCTTGTAACTTTGGAGGTAAAAGGAAATAGAGATACACAGTTGAACCTGACAAGTATTGATTCCCAAATAATAATTCAGGAAGAGATCTACTACACAAAGTGAGACAGACTCTACCCAGGAATGAGATGCATCTTCAGGGTATAATACCAAATGCTACCTAATTGTTCACTAGTTCATACCTAATGTCCACAAAAAGGTCTATAAATTCAAGTCAAGGCCACCTCTAGTGAAAACATTTTTTTTTGAAGTGAGAATTTTTATTCTTTGTCTTTTGCTTTTTTTGCTCCTCAACTCCCATCTTCTACATCTTCTCTGCCTAAGGATGCACCCCAATTGCCTTTCCCATAACAGGAAGTTAATGCTCCCATTCTTCCTTTGTCCTGGCCCCTGTTAAAACTCACTTTTGGCCCTAACCGGTTTGGCTCAGTGGATAGAGCATCGGCCTGAGGACTCAAGGGTCCCAGGTTTGATTCTGGTCAAGGGCATGTACCTTGGTTGTGGGCATATACACAGTAGGGGGTATGCAGGAGGCAGCTGATTGATGTTTCTCTCTCATCAATGTTTCTAACTCTCTATCCCTCTCCCTTCCTCTCTGTAAAAAAATCAATAAAATAACAACAACTCACTTTTGGAGAATAACATGACAAACCATCTTCCCCCCATTCATTGTTAAAAGAAGCAATGCCTTAATGAGAAAAAAGTCTACTCTTGCAACCCAGACCTCTATGAATGGTGGCGGCTGGATTGGGGAGAGGGAGGAATGTTCCTGTCATCACTGAAATGACAACAGGGAGGTGACTACATGTTCTTTAAAGAGCAGCCCTACTATCACCATGGAACAGGTTTGCCAGTTCCTCCATGTTCATTCATGGAAGTCATGATCAGAAGACAATGTCTTTGCTCATAGTACACATAGGGGTTATCTCAGCACAGCTGGATCATCAGAAGCTAAAATAAACATCAGAACTGTCTAATACCAGTAAAGTAGAACTTTTAAAATACTCCTAATGGTGTCCTCAGTCACCATTGACTATTGAGCTTTCCTAGATGGATGTAAGGTAGTGTTCTCTACAAAGTAATTAGAGTAATTAAGAAAACAACCATTACAATTAGATCTTTAGAATCCATGTCTCCATCCCCTATGAAATGAAAGTAATTACAGATTCAATTACTCCTTTTCAGTGGGAATAGCTTAGGCCTTTTATAAATGCAAGATAATTATCTGTTCATTTTAGAATCTCTTAGAAAGCCCTTTGTAACCATTTCTGGATTCTATGCAAAGCATTCTTTTTTTGACTTTCCTTCTGGAATGCAAGTTCCCTGGGGTCGGAAATATTGTCTTATGCAGTTTTATAAACCAAATACAAGTAGCCATCTAAAAGTGCCTTACTCCATATGTTTTTCATGACTGAATAAATATATGCATATATATAGATGTTAACTGGACACAATCCTAAAATAGTAATCAGTATGTGCTTACTATCAATCATGAGATATGAGTAAGAAAACCTTTCTTGCAATTAGAGTTCCTTGAAGGCTCTTGAAACACTTTTATTATTCCCTTTCTGTAATTGAAGCTTTAATTTTGTTTAGAAAGTAGTATTCAATTAGAAGCCTCATATATAATTAATGTAATTAATATAGTAGAAAGGGCAGAACAATTAGATCTTAAAGACTAGAGTCCTGATTCAACTATGTGGCTATGTAAAAGTAAGTTGCTAAGTTTATCTGGGCCATTGTTTTCTTTTTTTTTTTTTCTTTTTTTTTTAATTTTTTTTTTTAATTTATTGCTTAAAGTATTACAAAGGGTATTACAAATGTGTCCATTTTATCCCCCCGCCCTAGACAGTCCCCTAGCCTCCCCTATCCCCCAATGTCTTATGTCCACTGGTTATGCTTATATGCATGCATACAAGTCCTTTAGTTGATCTCTTACCCCCCCACCTCCTGCCCCCCAACCCTCCCTGGCCTTCCCGCTGCAGTTTGACAATCTGTTTGAGGCAGCTCTGCCTCTGTATCTATTATTGTTCAAAAGTTTATAATGGTCTCTATTATCCATGAATGAGTGAGATCATGTGGTATGTTTCCTTCATTGACTGGCTTATTTCACTTAGCATAATGTTCTCCAGTTCCATCCATGACGTTGCAAATGGTAAGAGTTCCTTCCTTTTTAGAGCAGCATAGTATTCCATCGTGTAGATGTACCACAGTTTTCTAATCCATTCATCTACTGATGGGCACTTAGGCTGTTTCCAGATCTTAGCTATGGTGAATTGTGCTGCTATGAACATATGGGTGCATATATCCTTTCTGATTGGTGTTTCTGGTTTCTTGGGATATATTCCTAGAAGTGGGATCACAGGGTCAAATGGGAGTTCCATTTGAAGTTTTTTAAGGAAACGCCATACTGTCTTCCATAGTGGCTGCACCAGTCTGCATTCCCACCAGCAGTGCACAAGTGTTCCTTTTTCTCCACATCCTCTCCAGCACTTGTCGTTTGTTGATTTGTTGATGATAGCCAGTCTGACAGGTGTGAGATGGTACCTCATTGTTGTTTTGATTTGCATCTCTCGGATGATTAGTGACTTTGAGCATGTTTTCATATGTCTCTTGGCTTTCTGAATGTCCTCTTTTGAAAGGTGTCTATTTAGGTCCTTTGCCCATTTTTTGATTGGATTGTTTATCTTCCTTTTGTTAAGTTGTATGAGTTCCCTATAAATTTTGGAGATTAGGCCCTTATCAGATATGACATTGGCAAATATGTTTTCCCACACAGTGGGTTTTCTCGTTGTTTTGTTGATGGTTTCTTTTGCTGTGCAGAAGCTTTTTATTTTGATGTAGTCCCATTTGTTCATTTTCTCTTTAGTTTCAAGTGCCCTAGGAGCTGTGTCAGTGAAGAAATTGCTTCGGCATATGTCTGAGATTTTGTTGCCTTTGAATTCTTCTAGAATTTTTATGGTTTCCTGTCGTACATTTAAGTCCTTTATCCATTTTGAGTTTATTTTTGTGTATGGTGTAAGTTGGTGGTCTAGTTTCATTTTCTTGCATATATCTGTCCAATTTTCCCAACACCATTTATTGAAGAGACTATCTTGGCTCCATTGTATGTTCTTGCCTCCTTTGTCAAATATTAATTGAGCATATTGGTTCGGGCCGATTTCTGGGCTCTCTATTCTATTCCATTGATCTATATGCCTATTCTTGTGCCAGTACCAGGCAGTTTTGAGAACAGTGGCTTTGTAATACAACTTGATATCTGGTATTGAGATCCCACCTACTTTGGTCTTTTTCAGGATTGCTGTAGCTATTCGGGGTCTTTTTTTATTCCAGATGAATTTTTGGAGAGTTCGTTCTAGATCTCTGAAGTATGCCGTTGGTATTTTAATGGGAAGTGCGTTGAATTTATAGATTGCTTTGGGTAGTATGGACATTTTAATGATGTTGATTCTACCAATCCATGAACATGGTATGTTCTTCCATCTGTTTATGTCTTCCTCTATATCTTTTTTCAACGTCCTGTAGTTTTCTGAGTAGAGGTCTTTTACCTCTTTAGTTAAGTTTATTCCTAGGTAGCTTAATTTTTTTGGTGCGATGGTAAACGGGATTGTTTTTATAATCTCTCTTTCTGAAAGTTCACTATTGGTGTATAGAAATGCCTCAGATTTCTTGGGGTTAATTTTGTATCCTGCTACATTGCCAAATTCATGTATTAAGTCTAGTAGCTTTTTGATGGAGTCTCTAGGGTTCTGTATGTATAATATCATGTCGTCTGCAAATAAGGACAGTTTTACTTCCTCTTTTCCAATTTGGATGCCTTCTATTTCTTCTTCTTGCCGAATTGCAATGGCTAACACTTCCAGTACTATGTTGAACAGGAGTGGTGAGAGGGGGCATCCCTGTCTTGTTCCTGTTCTTAGGGGAAATGGTGTTAGTTTTTGTCCATTGAGTATGATGTTGGCTGTGGGCCTGTCATATATGGCTTTTATTATGTTGAGATATGATCCTTCTACTCCCACCTTGCTGAGAGCTTTTATCAAAAATGGGTGTTGAATTTTGTCAAATGCTTTTTCTGCATCAATTGATATGACCATGTGGTTTTTTTCTTTCAATTTGTTTATGTGATGTATCACGTTTATTGATTTGCGGATATTGTACCATCCTTGCATCCCTGGGATAAATCCTACTTGGTCATGGTGTATGATCTTTCTGATGTACTGCTGGATCCGATTTGCTAAGATTTTGTTGAGGATTTTGGCATCTATGTTCATGAGGGATATTGGCCTGTAATTCTCTTTCATTGTGTTGTCTTTACCTGGTTTTGGTATTAGGGTGATGCTGGCTTCATAGAATGAGCTTGGAAGTGTTCCTTCCTCTTGAATTTTTTGTAGTAGTCTGAGGAGAATAGGTTTTAGTTCTTCCTTGAATGTTTGGTAAAACTCCCCTGTGAAGCCGTCTGGTCCTGGGCTTTTGTTTGCTGGAAGCTTTTTGATGACTGCTTCAATTTCTTCCATAGTTATTGGCCTATTGAGATTTTTAGATTCTTCCTGATTGAGTTTTGGAATGTTGTATTTTTCTAGGAATTTGTCCATTTCCTCCAGGTTGTCTAGTTTGTTGGAGTAGAGCTGTCCATAGTATTTTTTAACAATCATTTGTATTTCTGTGGGGTCTGTTGTTATTTCACCTCTATCGTTTCTGATTTTGTTTATTTGGGTCCTCTCTCTTTGCTTCTTGGTGAGTCTGGCTAGAGGTTTGTCAATCTTGTTTATCCTTTCAAAGAACCAGCTCTTGGTTTCATTGATTTTCTGTATTGTTTTTTTGGTCTCTATGTCATTTATTTCTGCTCTAATCTTTATTATCTCCTTCCTTCTGCTCACTCTGGGGTTTTCTTGTTGCTCTCTTTCTAATTCTTTGAGTTGTAGAGTTAGCTGATTTACCACCATGTTTTCTTGTTTTTTGAGATAGGCCTGTAGAGCTATAAACTTCCCTCTCAGGACTGCTTTCATTGTGTCCCATAGGTTTTGGATTGTTGTGTTTTCATTATCATTCATTTCCAGGATGTTTCGAATTTCTTCTTTGATTTCATTGGTAACCCAATCAATATTTAATAGCATGCTATTCAGCTTCCAGGTGTTTGAGTATTTTGGGTTGTTTTTATTGTAGTTTATTTCTAATATTATGCCATCATGGTCTGCGAAGACGCTTTTTATGATTTCAATCTTCTTGAATTTGTGGATACTTTGCTTGTGACCCAATATATGGTCTATTTTTGAATATGTCTTATGAGCATTTGAGTAGAATGTATATTCCCTGGCTTTGGGGTGAAGTGTTCTGAAGATGTCTATTAAGTCCATCTGATCTAGTGAGTCATTTAGGATTGCTGTATCTTTGCTGATTGTTTGTCTAGAGGGCTTATCCAGTGTTGTCAGTGGTGTATTAAAGTCCCCTACTATGATTGTATTGTTGTCGATCTCTCCTTTGATATCTTCCAGGAGTTTTTTTATGAATTTGGGTGCTCCTGCATTGGGTACATATATGTTTACCAGAGTTATATCTTCTTGTTGTATTGATCCCTTTAGTATTATGAAGTGGCCTTCCTTATCTCTTGTTATGAGGGCCATTGTTTTCTTACATAGATAAGTTATGGTGTGTTTTGGTTCTGAAGGGCATGGACATATGCAACTCAAAATACTCCCCTTTGGCATATAGATTATTTTAAGCTAAAAGCCAGTGAGATCAGCAGACACAGGAAAAGTGCTAAAAACAAAGGAGAAATTTTCATCTTGTAAAGGAAATTTCCATTTGCAAAGATCTCTCCCTCTCCTTTGTCAGCAAGAGGAGGACTCTGAATAACTCCTGTCAATGAAGAAGTTCCTGACTTAAACCTGCATAACAAATTATACTTTTCCTGATAAACTTCTCATAACTTGCCTCTCCCACCCACCAGCTCCAAACCCCTGTCCTTTGGCTTAGGATGGTTCATAAGCCCAAGTTCTAACCATCCCTTTGGGTTATTCATCGCTCCCTACTGTACATGCATAATGCACATGGTAGTCAACTTGTTTATTTTTCTATTGCTGGTGTGTCTTTGGCCAGTCTAATTTAGAGAACCTCAACTGAAGAACTTAAGTTGGGTAGAGGAAAAGATCTTCTTCCTTCCCCATAGTTCTTTGATTCTACTTATTTTTCTTTTTCTTTTTTCCCTTTGCTTCCTTGTGTTTGGTAGTTCTAGAACAAGTAGTAATTAATCATTTGAACAAATCTGACATGCTTAAGTAAATGTGTGGAATAAAAAATGTTCCATGGCTGGGTTGGTTAGAGTGTCATCCTGATACACCAAGCTTGCGGGTTTGATCCTCAGTCTGGGCACATACAAGAATTTACCAATGAATACATAAATAAGTGAAACAATGAGTTGATCTCTCTCATCAATTAAAAAAATTTTAGGTCTATTTTTCATGGGCTTAGGTAATGGCCTTTGAGGACAGGACTTTTTGGTTCTATGTAATTTCCTCAAAAGCTATTAGTACAGTATCCAGGATATATTTTGAGAGATTATCTAGTTATTACCCAAATTTTCAGATGAGGTAGCAGATTTGGAATAAAACTAAGCTTGATCTAGGGTACCGAACTAATTAGTAGCTGAACTAGGAAAAGCAGACCAATCTCCACTGCTCCACAATTTTAAAAAAATGCATGTTTACATTTCTCAAATTCTGTTAATATAATTTCAATTATTTTCATTTACATGACTTCCAAATCTATTTTCTTATCATATACGGACGTTGACTCACTGGACTGAGACTAGTATGAGCTGTTTACAGTTTACTTTGTCTATCTACACTTACATTTTCTCCAAGCAAGCATTCCTTGAAGCAAAGAGGGGTATAGCCTTCTTGCCATTTACATGTATTTTCATCTTTAGCAATTAATGACCAACTCCTGACATCTCCAAAATAGTCAATGAGAAAACCTTCACTTATACTGGCCCCACATATCTTAAAAAAAACAGGTATTTAGGGTTGTTTTGGTACACTCAGTGTTCCTGAAGCTTTATCTAACCAATAGACAAATGCAAGTATTAGAATGCCATACCCATCTGGTTTCTTATAACCCCCTTTGCTTTTACAGGGCTCATCTCCAGTCTTATTCCTGGCTCGATGGCCATTGGGTGAATTCCTTTCAGGTTGCTCATGGTTGGACTCATACCACAGGTTCTACATCTGGCCCATAGGCATTCTTGCTCACTGAACTCTGAAAGGGGAGGCCACTGGTAACACACCCATGCCCTCCAAGTGAAGGTAGGCAGGGATACTTCAGGCTGGTGTATCTCTGTGCTAACTCCAGAAGTCATGGTTAAGCTCTCTGATTCACTCTCTTGAAGTTCCCCCTTCCCACTCTCATAATGGTGGTGATGGTTGGGAGTATGCTGAATATGCAGACAACTCTGTAACGAAATCTTTCCTGCTGACCTCTTACACGTCTCCAGGAATATTTAGGCTTCTCTTTTGTCAACTGAGATAATTATGCAACACATATAATTAGAATGTGGGAGTGCTTGATTCTTTAGTCTAGTTCATGGCCTTGGAGCCAGTGCTGAAAATCCAAGACTAAAGAAGAAACCTAATTTGTGATACCCTCCTTGGATATGAAAATAATTCTAAACCTAGACAATTTTTATAACACCAAATTTTCATCTAATTTAATCTCTGTATAAAGCATTTCTTCACTATCCCCACAGATCTCCACAAACATTATAAGACAACTAGAGGCCCAATGCACGAAATTCATGCAAGAGTAGACCTTCCTCCCCCCCCCCCCACAACCTGTACCCCCCTCTTCCAGCTACCCACATGGCTTCCCTCTGGCACCTGGGACTTGGGCTTCCCTCTGGCTGCTGACAGGCACCCAAGATCTGGGATTCGGGCTTCCCTCACAGCCCCGGCTTCATCCCGAAGGACGTCCGATCTAATTAGCATATTACATTTTTATTATTATAGATAATTGGATCTTCTACCTCCTAAATTGTCACTTAAATAGATTGGTCTACCCAAAAGAGCATTAGTTCTGAAGAATTTAGCTTCAGAAGCAAATTCAACATACCTTGAATTGTTTTTATTTTATGGAGTTGACCATCCTAAAAGATGCTATTTTTCAATGATACAAGCATTTTTCTTTGAATTAAAAAGCACTGCTTTTTCTTCCCATTGCCTTTTCTAAAGCCCTTTCCAGGTAATACAAATCCATAAAAATTATTCTTCCATCGATTACTGCCACAATCTTTTCTCTACAAATATCACATGGTCTTTGACACACTCTGTCATTCCCACTTTACCACGGCAGGTCATTGTGCTCCTCTAGTGAACACAAAGACTTGTTTGAATGTAGAAGTGGTTTTCTTTACCTGTCTCAGAACTCTGCAGGAACCTTAAGGTGGTCAATATTTGTTTTTATTTTATTAATATCTCGATGATGCTGTGGGATGTTAACATGTGAAAAAGGCCTCTGCAACAAATAAAACCCCAAAACATCTTTCAGAGGCAGCCATGGAAAGAGCCTTATGATTACTGTCGGACTCAACCCTGAAGGATGAAAGATGACCAACGAAACTGAAGATGAATGATTTTAAAATTGGGGGAAAGCCAAAAGTTTACATATAAGATAAGCCCAGGGAAGAGAAAGCTTCAGGGAGAAAAAAGTGGCCAATTATATTAAATACTGCAAAAATCTCTAGCATTAAAAATTAAAGCATGCACATCATGTATAGGAACAAGGAGATCATTGGTAGACACATCTCAGACTCCCAGAAAAGTAATGAAAAAATTTTTCAAAAATTGATCATCAAATGCAAAATGAGAGGTAGAGACCAACCCTAAACTCTTGTTTTAAAGTTGGAATGAGAATTGAGAAATGGAAGAAACAATAGGACAGAAGCGAGAGCAGTTTGCAGCATTGGGAGATTTGGTTTGTCGACTGGGAGCTGAATCAATCAATTACCGTTTATCACTTATGTCTGCAATAGATTTGCCAACATTATTTCCCAAGCTTGGAAGCAAAACTCATGAATGCCTTATGTATACAGATAGCATAGAAACAGCATATAATTTTATCCAGATTATGATTTAAAGTTGCATGTAATTAGGACTTTCTGACATTGCTGGGAAATCTAAATAGCAAGTTCAGCATCCTCTCATTTCCCATTCCGTGAACAAAGAGCACCTGGGTCTCTTCAAATCATAACTAATCAAGCGAGGTACATCTGGCCTTTCTGCATTATGATAGCCAACACATTTTGGAAAAAGATTCTGGGGCTTGCATTCCTGGAGAAAATGACTAAAAGAAGAACCAACTAGATAATTTCACAGTGAAGTTCAAGCTTTGTGGTTAACTCTAGCCAGCTGGGTCTTAGATGTTTGCAGAAATTCAGTAACCCTCATAGGGATATTCTAAAACTTCAGTTAATTAGATTTTAATAAACAAGGTCATCTTTATTGGCAAGCTTACTGTGTAATTTAGAGGGTGAACCATTTATGAGGCAGTCCAACTTATGCCAATTAAAAGGCATATAAATCCTCCCCTCAGAAGAAAGGTGATAAAATCCATCACTGTTAATTGAGGGAGAGCAAATACCATCAAAAAAGGACTGAGTAGCCTGAACTTGTGGAGCTATGCACATACTAAACAATGCAAACCTTAATTTAGCAGCAGTTCTATGGAGAGAAAATAACTATGAGTGCCTTGTTGATGTGGATTCATTTGGCTCTTGTGAGAATCCAGAAGGGGAAATTAATTGCCACATTGTTCTGATTGGGCAGTGTCCAGGTTGCAACTAATCTGAAAATGGAAAAGGAAAGTGATACAAACAAGCCTGGGGGGATTTGGTCATTTTATTTCCTTGAGGTGCACACAATTTTGATGACCGCTTTTAATGTCACTTGGAGGCTGTAGCATTATTATTAGTCTGCTTGGGCTGCCATAACAGGGTATCATGGACTGTGTGGCTTAAACAACAGGCCTTCACTTTCTCACAGTTCTGAAGGCTGGAAATCCAAGATCAGGATGCCAACAAGGTTGGTGTCTCATAAGGCCTCTCTCCTTGGCTGGACAGACACCTTCCCCTTATACCCTCATAGGGCCTTTCTCTCTTTCCTCTGTGCACACACTGTTGTCCTTTCCTCTTCTTATGAGGAAACCTGTCCTATTGGACTAGGACTTCCCCCTTCCAACCTTATTTAGTCTTAATTACCTTCTTAGTGGCTCTATCTCCAAATACAGTCACATTGTGGGTTGGGGCTTTAACATGAACTTGTGAGGAGGACATGATTCATAATTAAGTTCATTCATAATTAAGTTTATAAAGCTTTAGTGTTGAAATTATTACTTATGTCCTCCTTCCCCCCCTTTGACCCCTTCAGCCATCCCCACTCCCCCACCCCCATCTGCCTTCACTACCCTATTGTCTGTGTCCATGGGTTGTGCATATATGCATACAAATTCTTAGGTTAATCTCTTCTCACCCACCCACCCACCCACCTCCACATTCCCTCTGAGGTTTGACAGTCTGTTCCATGCTTCTATGTCTCTGGATCTATTTTGTTCATCAGTTTATTTTGTTCATATGTTCCACATATAAGTGAGATCATGTGATACTTGTCTTTCTCTGACTAGCTGATTTTGCTTGGCATAATATATAGTTTTATGTTGCGTTTTGGGAAACGTTACTTCTGGGAGATGGCAATAAGTTTCCTGAGGGGAAAATAAGATATTTGGTTTCCCAAAGATGAGAAATGCTACATATATTCTATATTCCACTCTCAGAGGCCCAAAATACCAATGAGTATAATAAAAACTATGAGAACCTATATTTAATGTTGTTTAATCCAGCATCATGAAAAAAGGGATTCCTTTTCCCCAGGGCATATACTAGTATTAACACCTGGAGAAATACTGTTCTTCATTGGAGTAGTCTGTGAAACATGCTTTTGGCACTCTGTGGTTTCTGAGAGGCAGTTTTAATGGCAAATCATTTAAAAGGACTTAACAGGTGAGATTAAAAGACAGAAAAGTAGAGAACACTGATGAGTGTTCTTTATTAAAGTTGCTATGTCTGTAGTTGTATACTTGTTACCATCACACAAAGATACTGTATGTGTCTTAATATACAACTAATATACAACAGCTCTTGGACTTCAGTGATAAAGCCCATTAAATTAGTTGTACCTCCTTGGGGAAAAATGAGAAGCTACTCAACCCAGATGTCCATCAACAGAGGAATGATAAGTGAATTATGTAATATTCACATATTAGAATAACATTCTTCAATGAAATGAAATAAGTCATAACTACATACAAAATCACAGCGAATCTCAAAAACATATCACTGAGGAAAAAGTCAGACACAAAAGAGTACATGCTGAATGAGTCCACTTGTGTGATGCTCAAGAACAGGCAACATTAATCTAAGGTAACAGAAGTCAGAATAGTAGTCACCTTTGGAGGGAGTGTCTAAGAGGGGGGACAGGGAGTTAGGAAGCTGATCATGTTCTGCATCTTGATCTGGGTAATGATTGCATGGGCATAACTACATAGAAATGAGAACTGTCCATTTATGATTTGTATACTTCACAATTATTTTTTCCAGTGAAAATTATAGCTCAGGAGGGAAAATACACTGGTAGCTTATCATTGTTTTCTGGAACAAAATTGAAATTCCCAATCCTGGTCCCTTCATAATGTAAGCCAAAGCTACCCTTCCAACATTCCATATGCTCTGCGGGTTCTAGGCACATAGAATACAAGGTAGTATCCACTCCTTAACTCCTTGCCACATCCTTTTCTCTATCCATGTTCCCTTTTCTGGAATGTACTTCCTATTTTCCCTGCCTATTGAAATCCACTTATCCTAAGGCTTTGCCCCATTGTCATCTCTTCTGTAAAACTTTCCCTGACATCTCCAAAATCAATTAATAACTTTTCCTCTGAATTCGCATAGCAATTTATTTATAGGGACAAGAAAGTATGGCTAACACAGATTAGGGATTTTCTAACACTTGCCTGGTTTCAAATATTTATCTTTTTGTCTCCATAGTACATTCCTATTATTTTTCCTAATTTTTGGATGGAAGTATGTAGCCAAACAAAAATATAACTCTAATGATATAGTAGGTTTTATAATTCTCTGTTATCCTTACTTCAGTGTGACCTCCTTGAATAAAGATTATGTCTTACTCATTTTTGCAGTCACAGGACTTTTAAAAAAATCAATTGTAGTTTTCTTTTTAAAAATATTTTTATTTATAAATTTTAAAGAGAGGGAGGGAGAGAGAGAAATTCACACACACACACTGATTTGTTGTTCCACTTATTTATGTGTTCATTGGTTGTTTCCTGCATATACTTTGACCAGCGATCAAACCTGCAACCTTGGCGTGTCAGGACGACATTCTTGAGCTACCCAGGCAGGGCTGCAGCCACAGGACTTTACCTTGACATTGCAGTGGCAATCATCTGTGTATTGCAAGTAAATTTCACCTTCCTAAAGCAATTTGCATTGTGGATTACCATGGTATATTTTACTATCACATTTTTGTTGACATCATTAACTGATCAGAAGGCAAGATTTGATAAGATCATTACAACATCCATATTTTTCCTGGGCAGGATGGTATTCTGTTTAAGAAGAGGGTCTGGTGTCAAAGCGTGTTAAGTTTCCATATCCTTTCCTTCCATTGGTTGAGTGACCTACCTAAGTCTCAATTTCCTCACCTATTAAAAATCTGGGGTGAAATGTAAATGAGCTAGCATACTATAAATTATTAGCACCATGCTTGCCACAAAATAAGCATTGAATAAACATGAGGTTCAACCACATATTAAACTCTGACACATAAAAATGGCAGTTTTATATGCTTCAATGTAATTTAACCATTATGAAAATCATCATTATCACTTCTCTTTACAAGACTGTCCAACAAATGGCTCTAATAATTTCCTTTTTAATATTTAGTATGACTAGAGCAAAAATGATACACATGTATAAAAAAGGCTAACTCTGCTTCAGGCTGATGCTTCCTCCCAGGTAGCGAGGGGTGATTTCCATCAATAGCAGGAATGATTTCAAGATAGAGAGGGACAATTTGATCTTCAACTCTTCTTCCGAGCTTGGCTGCCTCCTGCACAGCTTCATCAGCTTCAAACTTAATGCCCACAGCATAGAAACTCACATCTAACTCACGTGCACATGTTCTAACTACATCCAAAGTGTGAGTTTCTTTAAACACTGTATCTACAAGCTGATTTGAAAAAGGACTCCTGAACTTACTTGTTGAAACTTTCAGACAGACATTTCTTCCTTATTCATTCAACAAATATTAATTGAAAGTCAACAAGGTTCCAGGCTCTGCCATCGGTCTGGTGGGGAATGCAAAAATTAGTCAGTTCTAGCTCCGATTTTCAAGGGGTATATGGCTTACTAGGCTCTTCATGTCTTATTTCTTCCTTAATTGAATAATTAAATTAATACAATATTCACCCATGACAGCACATCAGGGATCTTTCTGTTAAGTTTTCTAAAAGTGTTAAGTTTTCTGCTAAGTGTTTCTTTTTACTAAATTTCTATTCCCTTTCCCTATTTTTTATTTCCTAGTATTCTATTTTTACAGTTCAAGAATAAAGTTTACCCCCTTTGAATAATTTTAATCTCCTAATTTAATTCCTTTAGTTAAATTCAGATTCATTTAAATAATTATAAGCATTCTTAAGGGAATCATATATTTTAATTATAAGTAGGTAATAAATATTCCATTACTTTGATTCTGAAATAAAAATTATAATGCCAGTGACTAAAATTCACAATATTGTGAATCTTCTATTACAGAATTACCAATGAGAATAATCCACTAGGAATAACTACCTTGTTCAAGCTAGTTATAGCAAGTGCATGTGAAAGTAAATATTTCAATGTTACCTGATAGAAATGCTATCCCTTTATTTAATGTTTTTTTTTTAAACTTTTTATCTTTATTTCTTTACAGGGAAACTGTAGGATGCATTATTAATCATGCCATTTGTGGATACGCTGACCCTCTGAGAAGGAAGACAAACTATAGCTCACAGGTCCCAATGTTTACAACGTGAACCAACTGGTGCGTGGATGCTCTGTGTTACCTGTTAGATGACTACACTAGCTCATTTCAAATGGGCATACAAGAGGCACCTCTCTAGCTTCACCAGGAAATATCCTTGGACTAGAAAGTAAAATGGATCAAAAGGAAGCACAATCATTTAGAAAGAGGCAGGAGAGAGATAGATATTTTTGTGTCAGCACATTCTAGGGATAAAAGGAGACAAAATGTTAAGGTAGGCAGGAGAGACAAGTTCAGTACAGGTAATATAAATTAATTGCTAGAAGGAAAATAGAAGCTTCTCAAGGACCCAGGTTGAAGATCTCTGCTGTAATAGGTCAGGTTGGAGAAGGAGAATGAGTGTATAAAATAAAAAGATACGTGATTCGGAAGGCTTTTCACGAACAGAGGGTACACTGGACTTCCACAGTCCATGTGCAGTGACTTCCCTGCATATAATTTGTGTCTTCAGTTAACCTTCCCAAGTTTTATTTTGTTGCACTTGAGAATTACCTGAATGTAGGCTGCTTGTTATAACCATACATCATAGGAAAGAAGGAAAAAGGCTTATTTCTAGGGTTTCAAAAATAAGAAACAGCCTAAGGCACTTGGATATGCAGCACTTTTGGTAGAGAGTTTCTGGGTGTCATAGGGACAGAGCCTAACACACCACTGTCTCCTCAGGATGTTGGGCTTGTCGTGTGTGTGTGTGTGTGTGTGTGTGTGTGTGTGTGTGTGTGTGTTTTAATCCTCACTTGAGTATATGTTTTTCTTGATTTTAGAGAGAGAAGAAGAGATTAAGGGGGAGAGAGAAAGAGGAGGCAGAGGCAGAGGCAGAGGCAGAGGCAGAGGCAGAGGCAGAGGCAGAGGTGAGGAAACATAGATGTGAGAAAGAAACATCAATCATTTGCCTCCTGTACATGCCCTGACCAAGGATTGAACCCGTAACCTAGGTATGTGCTCTGACCGGGAATGGAACCCAATACATTTTGGTGTATGTATGGGACGACACGCCAATCAACTGGGCCACATGGCCTGGGCTGGGTTTGTCTTGTTTTTAACTTACTTGTGATAAGAAATAATATTCTAGTTGGTGCCAAACACTGAGTATTAGCATCATTATTATACAATCTCCTTTCTCCTTGTCCATCTAGAATATTCTTATTTAGCAGGCTAATTTCAGACAATCCATATTTAGATATGTTTTAATTAAAAAAAAATAGCTGATCCTTTCATAATACCACTATTACAAGCCAGGCATGCCTCATTGGTTAATCATCTTGCCTTACATCATGTTTCTTTGCTGCTTCAAATTTTGCCAGTGTTGGCATGAAGCTCCTTCATATAATCCCGACTTGTTCCACACATTCCTGAGTTATAGATGCTGACTTAAGCATTCCAATAAATAATTCACCTGCCTTGCCCAACCCACAATAAACACTGATTATTGTTTTTCCCATACCCAGGCAGGAACACTATCCTATGGTATCTATTATAATCCCAATTTAAGAGCCTAAACTCTAATCACTCCATGAATCCAATGGTTCTGTTTGTTTTGGGAATAGTGGGTCAAGGCAGTATTTGCATGAAGTAGTCAAGAGGGTTCTTAGGTTAAAGGAAGAAGAGAGTTGAAGGGCTAAAGCTTGGTCCTAGATAGTGAATCAGGCTTGGGGTAAAGCAATACTTTTGAATGGAATGAGATGCTTTCCAGTTACTGTTAAGAAGAATGCAACAATAAACTGATTTAGGTGTCTTTCTTCACTTGAAGTGATGGTAGGAGCCTGGGTCAGACCCAGTGGCCTCAGTATTGGACACCCTGCAGCGGTCCTAGGAAAGGACCAGAGACATTCAAGCAGCAGCTGGAACAGGAGAGAAGGGTATTAGCGGATGCTTCAAGGCAGGTGGAAAACCTGTGCTTGCAGTCAACCTGAGCCAGCTGCTGGGAACTCTGAAATAGCTGAGTAAGATCTAAGTGTGGCTTAAGTTTCCAAGATTAGTAATTCATATGGAACCAGAGAAATGCAATTTGTTACATTACATCATTTTTCCAAAGAGAAAGAGAAATGGTTTTTTTTAAAAACCATTACCTGTCTAAACTGGCATATAAATTTATAGGTATATTTGAAGAAGGAGGACATGGTGAGATAGACTAATTCTACTGGATGTTGAGGCATGAAAAAGCTAAAGCAACTGTAATATTGTCCCAGGGTTAAAAAAATCAGAATGCTGGAATACCACAAAAAATAGAGCTCAGAATCAGACCCACACATTTATGTATCCTTGATTTATGATGCAGATGGCATTGAAATGTGTGGGAAAAGAAAAGACTTGTCAGTAAATGGTGCTAGGAAGTGAGGGAAAATAAATATTTGACCATTGATATATACCATAGACAAAAAACAGTTACAGGTGAATTATAAATTTAAAATAAAAGGCAATATAACACTCATAGGAAATCATACAAGAGAATATCATCCTGATTTTCAAGTAGGAAAAAGCTTCTTAAATTAGACATAAAAGACACTGCTATAGACTGAAGGTTTGTGTTCCCCCAGGATTCATGTGCTGAAATCCTACCCTCCAATGTGATGGGATTAGGAGGTGAGGCCTTGGGAGGAGGTTAGGTCATGAGCTGCAGTCCTCGTGAATGGGATTAGTGCTCACACCCACAGAACTCCCTTGCCACTCCTGACATGTGAGGGCACAGCAAACAGACAGCTGTCTATGAACCAGGAAGTGGATCCACACCAGACACAATCTGCAGGATCTTGAAATCAGCCTCCAGAACTGTGAAAAATAAATTTCTGCTGTCTATCAGCCACCCGATCCATAGCAGCATCAACAGACTAAGACAGACACTAACTACTAACTGCAATGGAAAAATATAGGGCTTTATGAAAATCAAGAATGACAAAATACTATTTCAAGATACTATTAAGAGAGTAAAAAGACAAGCCACAAAGTGAGAGAAGAAATTTGCAATACATAAAACTGCGAACGGGCACATAACTAATGCACATAAACAATGAGAAGAAAGACATACCAATGGGAAAATGAGAAAGAGACTGTCACTGTCTGTCACTTCTAGAAATCCAAAAACTCCTAAAAAGCTGCTCAATCTCATTAGCATCAGAGAAATGAAAATTAAAACCTCCATGAGATGCCATCACACAACCACCAGACAGCTAATTAAAAAAAATACCCCTGATATTACCTAGTGTTGATGAATATGTGGAACTACAAACTTTAAGTCACTCTTTCAGACATGTAAACTGGTAGAATTGCTTTTAAAACAATCTTTGCCATTATCTATGTATGTTGAAGAATCACATAGTCTTTGATAAAGCAATTCTACTCATAGAATAGATCCAACAACAAACATGCTTTTGTGCACCTAGAATTATAAACAAGAATGCTCATCTCCTGGCTTTATTTGACCAACCCAAAAGTAGAAATAATCCAAGTGACAATCAACAGTTTAAATTGTGGCATATTTATAAGTAGAAGATTACAATGAAATCAACTATATCTGTGTAAAACAATATAGATGAACCTGACAAATTTAATATCAAGCAAAAGCAAACCAGGGATAAAATCCAGGCAGGATTCCATTTATATAAAATAAAGAAACTTGCAAACCACCTATCTGGTGTTAGAAGTCAGGATAGTGGATACTCATGGGCAGATGGGAGCAGCAATGGTTCAGAGGAAACATGAGGGATGACCAGGATCCTCCCTGTTGTGTTTTCATCTGTGTGATGCTTAACAAATAATTCTTTGGGATAAATCATTGAGTTATGCATGTTTGATCTTGTGTATTTTTCAAGGTTTCTTATATATCATAATAAAGAGGCTTTGCAAAAATCTATAATAATAAAAGCAGAATATGCTAAATAGACCAGATGACCTTTCAGGTGAAGTCAGAGCTACGAGGGAAGCCTGGGTCCCAGGTGCCAGAGGGGAGTCGGTGCTGGCAGCCTGGGGAAGGAAGGCCTGCTCTTGCATGAATTTCGTGCATTAGGCCTCTAGTCCTATATAATAAAAGCCTAATATGCAAATTATTGAACCAGGAGTTTGACCAGGGGGCGGCATGGAACATGGTGGGTGTCAGCAACGTAGCGCTGGCAGGGGGCAGCAGTGGAGGTGCTGCCAGCCCTGATGGGCCCCAATTAGAGTGGGACCACGGTGGGTGGTGGAGCAGGTGAGGGGGCAGTGCAGGCCAAGGTGGGTGGGAGCAGGGGCCTCATCGCCCCCCCCCCCCACACACACCACCCTACCTATAGTGACCAGTGGTGGTGGGGAGTGGTGGGGAGGGGGGGCCACTGGGCCTGATCAATTGCCCCATAGCAGGATGGTAGAGCAGGTGAGGGGGTGGCACCAGGCCAAGGTGGGGTGCCAGGAGGGGCTGCAGGGCTGCGAGGCTAAGGGCATGAGCTGGGGCCCGATTCCCAGAGGGACCCCACCAATGGACGAATTCATGTACCAGGCCTCTAGTAAATTCATAACATATTGTGGGACAGATGAAGGTTAGGGAAAGATGAGAGAAAGTTTTCATTGTATATGTTTGTATAATTTTTGGTTCTTCAAACAAATAATGTGATTTTGAAAAACATGAAAAATTAGAAGATAAACTAAAATCTCACATGAAAGTCCTGTGGTCCATAGTCCATTTCAGCATCTGAGTGTAAGGAAGTGTATTAGTTTGCTAGGGCTGCCATAACAAAATATCACAAACTGGGGGGCTTAACAACAGAAAATTAATTTCTCACAATTCTGGAGGGTAGAAGCCCAAAAGCAAAATGTCAACAGATATGGTTTCCTTTGAAGCCTCCTTAGCTTACAGATGGCCACTTTCTCACTCTGTCCTCACATGGTCTTTCCTCTGGGCCTCCGCATGTCTGTGCCCTAATCTCTTTCCTTATAAGGACCCCAGTCATATTGGATTAAGACCTACCCCAAAGGCCTCGTTTTAACATAATCAGCTCTTTAAAGAACTTATCTCCAAGTATAGTCACATCTGGAGGTCCTGGGAGTTAGGACTTCAACATAGAGATTTGGAGGGATGCAATTCAGTTCGTCACAGGAAGGATGCCTGTGCATGGTAGCCTTTGAGCAAGGCAGAAAAGCAGCGGGTGCTGTTTGGATCTCCTAATTAGCTTCTCAGACTAATAGCAAAATTTCATCTGCTGACAACTATATTCAGATTTGGGAGAAATCAGAGGAGATTTGTAAACTTTTCTTTTGGATGTAGCCAGAATTCTTTCTTTTCTTTTTTTTTTTTTGTCATAGCTCATTGAAACATGCCTCAAAAGAAAACAGATTGTCTGACGTGTTCTGTTTATCTCATTGAGGGCTTTTCTTTTCTGCCCCCTGCCAAAGAAATAATCCTCTTGAGATATTCTCTAAGAGCCCTTTGGAAAATATTATTGAAAAATATGCACATTGATATTCGCCCATGTATTTGTGCTTTTTAAAAAATGAAAAGTAACCAAATTCCATGTAATATAATTTAAATCTAATAATGCATATTCATTGAGTTTATTCAAATATAGCTATTATTTTATGGTAGTTGAAAGAACGAGTATATATGACCAATGCAAGTAGCTAAGTAGGCCAAGTGGGCTGTAAATCCTGAATTGTTTTCAAGATTTGCAATGTGAAAACCGTAATTTCATTTTGCTATGGAATTCTTTCTTGGGGGAAAATATTTCACTGTGAATAGCTCCTGTGTTACACTGTGCTTTGATTACTATCAGTGATTCTTAGGTCAAATGTGTAACCCTCAGATCCCCAGTCACCCTTTGGGTACTTGCTGGGCTGAGGTCCCCAGTATGTATATGGCTCCCTTGATCTTTCACCCATATCTTAGCCTGTGGGTCCAAGGTTTATCTTTCCCCAGAAGAAGAGGGATTACTGTTCCACTTGGCCATTGACTGTGCATCCCATGAAGGCTGAGGGGTGAGCAGGCCAGTGAGTTGTTCTCTGTCCTTTGATTCTACACCATGCAATCCATTTCCTCTGCTACATGACAGAGTACTAGGGCAGAAATTCTTTCAGTGTGGCCTGGGAACAACTGGGGCTCCTGAAGACTGTTCTGGGGGTCCATGAAATATTGGACCGAACTACTTTCATAATATTAACACTAAGATGTTATTTTCCTTCCTTACTCTTATTCTCTCAAGAGGCTATAATAGAGTTTTCTAGAGGCTACATGGTGTGCGATTACAATATGTGAACCCAGATGCTTCTATTAAGCCAGCCTTTTTAAATTGTGAAAACATGCCAGTTTTCTCACTAATCTTGTTTTGTTTTGGAAAAATAAAGTTTTTTTTTTTTTCATAAAAGTGTGCTATGTTAACAAGAAGTAGGTTGCTTATGGTTCTTTTTTTTATGTTGTTGTCTTACTGTACCTTTAAAATAAATAAATAAACATAGATTTAAATTTCTCATACATATTGATATGTAAGACTTATGTAAATATAAGCTTTTTGGATCCTCACTTGTTACAACTGTAATGAGGTCCTGAGATAAAAATGTGTGATGACCAATGCACCAACGAATATAATTGTAATACACATGTCCAATGATATTTGTTGTCCCTAAAAAGAACTTTCAGAAGCCTTTCTGCCATTTCATTAATGGTCAGAAATTCAGTAGCAGTGACACTAACTGTTCCACTTTTTGGAGCCCCCAAGAATGAAGTGGATGCAGTTGTTTTTGTAGTGATCCTGAAGGCTGGGTGAAAAGGAAGGGAGCTGTGAGAGAGATCTCACATTTTCCCCTTATAGTCACTCTGAAATGTATCAGGAAGCAGCGGCAGAATTCCTCTCGATTCTATTAGAGCTTCTGGCTAGAAATCAGAACACCAGCAATGATCCCCTGCACAGGGGGAAAGAGTACAGGTGAACTAGGGAATCTAAACCAGGAGAGTCTATACTGCTGACCTTCTCCAGTGACCTCTGCCACGGGCCTCTCATTACTTCTGAGTTTCAGGCAGACAAGTCCCTATTCAGCGTCTAATGATGGCCCTGCTGATAAACAAACTTGCACAACGGGGCACAGACAAGACCTTATAAATATTAACACACACTCATTGTCTGACATGGGACACAAATAAGATGCCTGCCTTGGGGAGTTGTATTTTACCAGAATGCAGTGCCTATTCTGTACTTACCCCAACTGCTCTGAAAAGTATTCTCTGCTCAAATTTTCTGAGATCATCTGGTATGCTGCTGTTCTATGTGATTTTTCAAGGGTAGTATATATAGACTGTAGCTTTTCCCCTAATTTTTAGAAAAATCAAAACGTATTTATTCCTGGGTCATTTATTCACATATCCCAGAACTACTCTGGGTAGAACACAGTTTGGGGAATGCTGTCTGAAACTAAGAAGGAAACTTTAATAGGATTTCAGTCATCAGAAACCAAATAGTGACTGAGGAATCAGTTTTTCAAAGGTTTTTATTCCAATCAACAATAAGAAGTTCATTGTTTCATTGGGACTCGGGTGTGCACACACACTAAAATGTAATTGAAACAAAATTTTACAAAGTATTTACCTTTACAATGTTTGTGTACTCTGCCATTTTACATTCTATGCACTATAGTTTAAGAAGTGTTGGTCACAGGCCACTGAAATGACATCACAGCCCAGAACTGTGAAATCCAATGCTGTAGGTAACTCCATCAATGGGTAAAATTAGGCCACTTTAAATTACTCATTATCTAGTAACATGATCTTGAACAAAACAGAAATGAGTATTTACTTCCTTTGTCTACCTGCTATGATTAAATTTTAAAAATTATATAAAAGCACCTTTGTTTTTTTAAATTTATTGATTAAGTTATTACATATGTGTCCTTATCCCCACATTACCCCCCACCCCCCACCCCCACTCATGCCCTCACCCCCCTGTTGTCTGTGTCCATTGGTTAGGCCTATATGTTTGCATAAAAGTCCTTTGGTTGATCTCTCCCCCTTACCCCCACCCTCCACTACCTTCCCTCTGAGGTTTGATGGTCTGACTGATGCTTTCAAAAGTGCAAAGCATTTCACATATAAGCTATTGTGATCAATTTTATCTATGATGCATTTCCAAAGAAGAGGAGACTATATTTGGTCAGATTTAAGACAGGACCAAAGAAACTGGAAGAAAAAAGTAGTATGAAATGCTCTCATCTTCTTTCACTGCAATCATCTCTCCTAGTCAACCATTCAGTTTTTTTAAATCTTTATTGTTGAGAGTATTACAGATATCCCCCTTAAACTTCCCCCCATTGCCCCTCTCCACCCAGTTCCAGTGCCACCCCAGGCCTTCATCTGTGTCCATGGGCCATGCACATATGCATATAAACTCTTTGGTTAATCTCTTCCCAACACCCACCCCCCTCCCACCTGAGATTCATCAGTCTGTTCCATGTTCCCATGCCCCTGGTTCTATTTTATTTGTCAGTTTATTTTATTCATTAGATTTCACATATAAGTAAGATCATGTAACATGTGTCTTTCAGTGACTGCCTTATTTCACTTAGCATAACAATCTCCATGTCCCTCCATGCTATCTCAAAGAGCAATAGACCCTTCTTTCTTACAGCTGCATAATATTCCATTGGGTAAAGGTACCACAGCTTCTTTTAAAAAATACATTTTTTATTGACTTCAGAGAGGAAGGGAGAGGGAGATAGGTTGCTGCTCAACCACTGAGGCACACTGGCTGGGCATACCACAGCTTTTTTATCCACTCACTACTGATGAGCACTTGGGCTTTTTTCAGATCTTGGCTATTGTAAATAACACTGCTATGAAAACAGGGGTTCATATATTGTGTCTGGTTGGTGTTTCAGGATTCCTAGGATACATTCCTAGAAGTGTGATCACAGGGTGCAAGACATTTCTCTAAAACCATTCAGTTTTAAACTTTCCACTCTGATGCAACTATGGAAGAATTTAGCCAAAGGATTTTGAGGTCTTTTGTTAAAAGTAATTTCTCTGCCTACCCCATTCTTACCTACCCCACCAGTGCTGATATGAGTGCTGAGTGATCTTAGATTTGCAGCTCCACCATCCCCTCCTCCCAAGGATGCTCCTCTTTAGGGTCCCTGAGTCTTTTGTGTGTGTGTGTGTGTGTGCAACCCTATTTATATCAGTGATTTTCAAACAATGTACTGCGGCAGGCACACTGATATGCCACAAGAATTTTTAAAACATGAAATATTTGAATAATTTGGTTAGGAACACTGACTTATTTTTCCTTAGACTATCAAATTAAAAAATGGCAACAGCCAACACAATAATAGCCATTCAGTGTGAATGAATAAAAATTATATATATATACACACACACATACACACACACATTTGTCTATATATATATATATGTACACACACACACATATATTTGTGTGTGTGTCAGATCGGCAAAAATATGATAGATCTTTTGGTGTGCTACAGAAATTTTAGTAATTAGTTTATGTGTACCTTGAGATGAAAAAGGTTGAAAATCGCTGATTTATATAATTATCAGTTTCCTTGTACAAAGCAATACAAAAAAAGGAAAGCTTTGAAAGTATATATTATTGTCTATAAAAATGATAACCACAAGATTCAATTTCCACTATGTTGGATGAGCTATACAATCCTCTTTACATATAGACTGGATATTTTTTGAACAATCATTATCTTTTTTAAGTAAAATTCATTTAAAAATAAAATCTTCCCTAAAGCAAAGCCTTTTTTTATTGTTTTATTGCTTAAAGTATTACAAAGGGTATTACATATGTGTCCTTTTTTTTCCCCTCCACCCTTGACAATCCCCTGGCCTCCCCTACCCCCCAGTGTCTTATGTCCATTGGTTATGCTTATATGCATGCATACAAGTCCTTCGGTTGATCTCTTACCCCACTCCCTCCTGTCCCCCAACCCTCCCTGGCCTTCCCGCTGCAGTTTGACAATCAGTTTGAGGCAGCTCTGTCTCTATCTATTATTGTTCATAAGTTTATAATGGTCTTTATTATCCCTGAATGAGTGAGATCATGTGGTATTTTTCCTTCATTGACTGGCTTATTTCACTTAGCATAATGTTCTCCAGTTCCATCCATGCCTTTGCAAATGGTAGGAGTTCCTTCTTTTTTACAGCAGCATAGTATTCCATCGTGTAGATGTACCACAGTTTTCTAATCCATTCATCTACTGATGGGCACTTAGGCTGTTTCCAGATCTTAGCTATGGTGAATTGTGCTGCTATGAACATATGGGTGCACATATCCTTTCTGATTGGTGTTTCTGGTTTCTTGGGATATATTCCTAGAAGTGGGATCACAGCAAAGTCTTTTTAATAAAATTGATCAATGCCCATCCGCTGTGGCTCCCGTGCACCAAGAGGTTATGGGTTTGATTCCTGGTCAGGGCAGATACCCAGATTGTGGGCTTGCTACCTGGTAGGGGGTGTGTAGGAGGCAGCTGATCAATGTTTCTATCTCTCCCTTCTTCTCTCTCCAAAATCAATAAAAACATATTAAAGAATAAAATTGATCAATTCTTTGCTGTCTTCCAATGACACTCTCTGTAAAATTAGAAATGAGCTTGTTTCACTATTTACAACTACAAAGAGCTTCTAATATTTCATATTATAGACTAAATTAGATATGTAGCATAAAAATAGAAATTAAAAGGACTTCCACATAACTAATTTTTAATACATTTGAAATATATAATACATTAAAAATGTACCTGCTTTTTTGTTTCCAAGAAAATTTAGGTTAGATTTTTAAATAATGTTTAAGAAAATCTTCTGTACTCCTAAGCTGATAAAGCTATCTCTCTTTTAGTTTATAATAGCTGTTATGTCTACCTTTACATTGGGCTTATAATGTAACTGGAATTGATTTATATTTATGCTATAAGGTGGGGTCATTTCATTTTTTCCCTGTGGATAACTGAATGTCCCACAACAATTTATTTAAAAGACCATCTTTTAATTTTTTTCTCTCATTGTTCTGGCAGGTGAATTATGTAATAAATTAAGTATAATGTATGAGTAAGTCTATTTCTGGACTCTTTGATGTTTCTTTTGGCTATATTTCATCCAATTTTAACATTGTGTTTAAAATTAAAAAAGCTGTTGTGTGTGTTTGCATAAAAAATACTTTACCAAATAAATTAGAACTAGTTATAATATGATAAAGATGTCAATACTACAAAATGGCTTTAAAAAGCAATGAAGTACACCAAAAAGTATAAAACATTGATAAAAGAAATTGAAAAAGACATAAATAGATATTCCATGTTACTGAACTAGAAGGATGTTCTTAAAATGTTCATATTACCCAAAGTGAGCTATAGATTCAATGTAATCTCTATAAAAATTCCAATGGCATTTTTCACAGAAATAGAAAAAAAATCTAAAATTTGTATAGAACTACAAAAGACCCCAAATAGCCAAAGTGATCTTAAGAAAGAACAAATCTGGAGGCCTTACACATCCTGGTTTGAAATTATAGTGAAAAAGCTATAGTAATCAAAGTAGGATGGAATTGGCATAAAAATAGACACACAGAGCAATGGAATAGAATAGGAGCCCATAAATAAATTCATGTATATATGCTGAATCAATTTTTGACAAAGGAGGCAAGAATATAGTATACAATGGAGAAAGGATAGTCTCTTCAATCAATGGTATTGGAAAAACATCCAAATGGTACATGTGGGTGCCCACATGTAAAAGAATAGAATAGGAACCCTGTCTTACATCATATACAAAAATCAACTTAAAATGGAATAAAATTATTTTAATATAAGACCTGAAATTATAAACTTCTTAGAAGAAAATATATTGAGTAAGCTCCTTGACATTGGTCTTGGCAATGATTTTTTTGGATTTGAAACCAAAAGCAACAAAAGCCAAAATAAACAAGCAGAGGACATCAAACTAAAAAGCGTCTGCATAGCAAAGGACACAATCAATAAAATGAAAAGTCAATCTATGGAATGAGATAAAAGACTTGCACACCACAAATCTGATAAAGAGTTAACGTCCAAGATGCATAAGAACTCTATTACTCAAGATCAAAACAAACAAACAAACACACAAAAAACAACAAACCAACAAACAAAAAACCATAACTAAACATACAAACAAGAAAACCAAATAACATAATTTAAAAATGTGCAAAGGACCTGAACAGACTGGTTTTTCCAAAGAAGAAACATAAATAGCCAACAGGAAGAGGTACTCAATATTACTAATTATCAGGGAAATGCAAATAGAAATTAATTACCTCACACCTGTCAGGATGTCTATTATAAAAAAGACAAGAAAGCCTAGCTGGTGGCTTAGGGATTGAGCATCACCCTATGAACCAGGAGATCCAGGTTCCATTCCCAGTTGGGGCACATGCCGGGTTGTGGGCTTGATCCCCAGTGTGGGGCATACAGGCGGCAGCCGATCAATGATATTCTCTCATCACTGATTTTCTATCTCTCTTTCCCCCTCTCCCTTTCTCTCTGAAATCAATAAAATAAAATAAAACAAAAAGACAAGAGATAACAAATGCTGGTGGGGATGTGGAGAAAGCACAACTCTTGTATACTATTGGTAGGAATGGAAATTGGTGCAGCCACTATGGAAAACAATATGGAAGTTCCTCAAAAAATTAAAAATAGAACTACCATATGAACCAGCAATTCCCCTTCCAGGTATATATCCCAAGGTAATGAAATCATTGTCTTGAAGAGGTACCTGCATTCCCATGTTTACCGCAGCATTATTCACAACAGCCAAGGGAGGGAAACAACCTAAGTATACAACAACAGACGAATGGATAAGAAAATGTAGTACAGATACACAACGGAATATTACTCAGTCTTAAAAAAAGAAGAAAATACCACCATTTGCAACAACACGGATGAACCTAGATGGTATTATACTAAGTGAAATAAGCCAGAGATAAAGAGAAACACTGTGTGATTATCACTTAGAGGTAGAATCTCAAAGAAAAAATATGAACTTAAACTCCTAGAAACTGAGTAAAATGGTAGTTGCCAGGGGCTGGGGGAGGGGAAAATGGGGAGAGGTTGGTAAAAGGGTACAAACTTTCAGTTATAAGATTATTAAGGTCTGAAAATCTAATGGCTAACATGGTGACAACAGTTGATAATACTCTATTACATCATTTGAATTTTGCTAATAGAGTAGAACTTGTGTTTTCGTGCACAAAAAAGAGATAACTATTTGAGGTGATGGATGTGTTAACTCAATGGTTGAATCCCTTCACAATGTATAGAAAATCATGGCCCTGACCCGTTTGGCTCAGTGGCTAGAGAGCGTCGGCCTGCGGACAAAAGGGTCCTGGGTTCGATTCCAGTCAAGGGCATGTACCTTGGTTGCGGGCATATCCCCAGTGGGGGGTGTGCAGGAGGCAGCTGATCGATGTTCCTCTCTCATCAATGTTTCTAATTCTCTATCCCTCTCCCTTCCTCGCTGTAAAAAAATCAATAAAATATATTTAAGAAAAAACACACAAAACTCTTCTTTAAAAAAAAAAAGAAAATCATCCTGTTCTATACATATGTTAAAATTTTGGCAATTATACCTCAACAAAGCTGAAAAAAGCAAAATCCATACATATATTTTAAAAATATAACCTACAATCGAGTACACATATATATACACATATATATAGTACACACACATATACTCATATATACATGATTCTGTTTTTTCTTTTTTACACTATTTTAAATTTTTCATACTAAGATTTCTATGAATAAAAAACTTTTGTTAATTCCAGCAGACTCTGTCAACATAAAGGGACAGACAATATTTTTTACTGTTATATTTTCAATGCACAGAATTGTGCCTAACACACTTCGGATAATGAACACTTATTGCTGAGTGATGAATAAATGAATCAATGATCATTTTTAGGACAGTCAATTCAAATAATTATCTAAAATTTGGAAAAAAATTACCTATAGTATTCAAATAGCAATTAACTAAATAACCATGCTTCTCAGTACTAGGAATATTTATAACCACCAAATATATACAGGAATAATATTTAATAATTTGCAAGTAAATTATGTAAATGCCAATGCATTCAGTGAAGCCATCATACCATTATTGTCTTTTCTGCTTATTGTTCCTCTTTTCCTTCTGTGTAATTGCAAGGTTGTGGTTAAAATTCAATGATATCTCTTCTACTCACACAACAGCTTTTATTATACTTAAAATTATTCTAGGTCACTTGGGGGCTACTTCCTGTGATAGTATAACATTTGAAATATACCTAAATCTGAGTTCCACAAATTCTTGAAAGGTAATTTAAAACTTTACAGAGGATTTTGGGAAAAAAAGCACCAGAGAGAAAATTATGTTGCCAATGTAAGATATCTTAAAGTCATCCTCATTCATGTCTTGCCCCATATTTCACTGACCAATCACTTCCCCTCATATTCTCCCCTGAAAATATTTCATTTGCTTTCTTTCATGTCTTACTGCCATTCTATACCATTGTTCTTTTATCTTTTCTAGGTTATCTCAGTCCTTTTCTCCTATAAATTGGTTTAGTTTCTGTAGTGCAAGCATGTCAAACTCAAAGGCTAACATGGGCCAAATAAACAAGTTTTAAGTTTACTAGTATTTGGGCCACAAAAAAGCAAAAGTTTCAATTTTCATAGAAATGTAGGTTTATTTCGATAGATACATGCTGAATACGAAGGGCTAAAAAGAATGAGTAATTGTTAACATAAAATAATAGAACATTTTAATAAAAATTAATATTTTTTCTTGAACATTAACTTACCACACACTGAATAACTGCACAAATTAATAAGTGTAATGCAAATAAACCTATTTTTCTTTTCTCCAAAAGTGAAGTATTTCCTGTTGTGCACACCAAACAAGTCAGTACAAGACTAATGACATGGCAATCGGCTGCTAAAATATTCGCTAGTATTAGTGGAGAGAAACAGTTCTACTTGGCATGTTTGGCTCATGGCTCATGCGTGGCTTCCTGGCATTCTCCCATGTAGCCCACGGACATGTGGACCTCCCAACACAATGGACTAGTGGACTGCAACTAACCTGACACTGTACCGGACTCTGCTCTAACATGAAATGGAAATTCTGGACAATGGCTCTGATTTTAGTTGTACTGATACTCCAGCGACATCTCTTCCATGACTGGAATAAGGAAAATGGGACTTTGGAAATGCAGGGACTTAACTCCACACAAATAAAGATGATTCCCATGTTAGTCTCAGAAAATTATTTTTCTCAGGATATTGTAAGAAGGCCACCAATAGAGTTTCATCAAACTTCCTTGATCTTTCCATCTTTTAGAATTCCACTGAGATCACTAATTTTATTTCTTGCTAAGACCCAAGTTTCTTTCAAACTCCCTCTTTCTGGGAAAACAACCAGCTACCTTGGGCTATAATTCATTCACATTTGTGCTTCTATGTCTACGTTTCTTCTTTGGGATATGTTGAGTCATACAGGATTACCCCTCATATAATCCATGGCTTTAGAGAGAGGATTTTTTTTTTTCTGTAATAGACCTAAATATATACATTCTATCCTGTGTGGTTCTGATTAGCTTGCTTGCAAATTGTTTTGTGTTTTTTTGTTTTTGTTTTTTTTCTGGGATGGCTAGAATGAAATCCTAAATACACCACTGAGCATATATTAGAATGAAAGAAAATTTATAATGGACTTTGAATAAACCATAACCAAATCTACATAAACATGCATTTGTAAAGAGAAGTTAATTGTTAAGTTGCTCCCCCCTATTCCTAGATTATGAGGCAAATAAAATAATTGCATAGCAATGGAATTTAATTTGGTCACTGGCCATGAAGCCAACAGAGACCATATTTCCTTTTGAAACTTAATCATCTCCAGAAATTATGAAAAACAAACAAATCCCAGTTTATTTTTAAAATAGTTGAGTCATTTCAAAAAAAGAAAGCCATTTCCAACTGTAACTCATTGAGCTCCCACTGTGTGCAGGGCACTCATTTTGCCTTACAGGAAGGTCCAGTAGTTTTCTTTGTAATGTGAGAGGCCCAGAGGACTGAGAAAATCCTGCTATGGCTTTGACACATCTCTCTCTCCAACACCCACATTGCTCACCAATACCTGCTAATCAACAAGAATTCCACCCTCGTTGGAGAACCATCCTTGACCACTAAAGAAATTCAGAACATGCCACCCCAAAATATGCCATTTTGGTATATTGATTATTTTGAGCCTAAGGCACTTGAAAAAAGAGCAAATTCAGACAGAGGCTTTCTCTGAACTCCCCTACCTGCCTAAAGACAGATCCGCCATAAGGACCTCAGTTGTGGTCAGCCCCCTTCCCCGTCAGGAGTTTCATCAACCAAGGAAGACTGACTCTTATCTCAGGAGAGGAGACTGAATGTCCCACCACACCCAGACAAACTTGGTCAAAAACTATCATTTCTCCCATCTAATCTTTTATTAGTAAAGGTCATTCATTTTTTCCCCCTAAAAATTACTTACTTTTCCATAAATTGTCTCCATCACTCCCCTCATCTTCCCCTATGAGGATGGTCTACTATAAGCTCTCAAATCTCACCATTTTGGGGAGTTATTCACTGTTTTTGTAATGCCCTGTGAAAGTAATATTAAAAATTAATACATCTGTATACCTTTTCTCCTGTGAATGCGTTTACACCTAGGCAGACAGAGGGAAATCTCTCCTTCCTTACAGCTACTCCTGACAGCTGACATTTGGACCCTCTCTTGTAAAGCTGCACAGAAAACCTCCCGTTGTGGCCTTTGTTAATGGTTCTCTGGCTGGTTTTCTTCCACATAAACCAGCTTATCTAGTTGATCTTGGTACTTCATTTTCCGATGTTTCTTGGTCTACAATCTCTCTGTGTCACCGTCTCTTGAGTTTTTGTTCACACTTGGGGTTTCTGTCCGTGATTTGTTATACCAAAAGGTAAATGTGGCAGGCACAAAATTAGAGGGGCACTTCACCTTTCCTCCTCCCTCACTTCATTCCTGCGCGGTAGGAGCCTGTTCATACTGGTGGACCAGACACTAGACTTGTTTACTCTGCTGACACTCTGCTGAAGACTGGACTTCCTGAGAAGCACTCAAGGACAAGGTTTACAGGACTAATTGCTGTGTATTCGTGTTGTGTGTTGGAGAGTGAATTAGAAAATACAAAAAATTGGAAAAAGGAACTCCTGGGGGTACATCCAAGGCACCCAGGTGGGAAGAGTGAAGAAAATAATATTTTAAACTTAAATGTTTTTATTGATTTCAGAGAAGGGGGTAGAGGGAGGGAGGGAGGGAGGGGGAGAGAGAGAGAGCGAGAGAAAGATCAATGATGAGTCGCTGCCTCTGTACATCCCTTACTGGGGATTAAGCCCACAACTCGGACATGTGTCCTGACTGGGAATTGAACCGCTACCTCCTAGTTCATAGATTGATGCTCATTCACTGAGCAACACCAGGCGGGCAAGATCATAATTTTGTAAAACCATCTCTTGGAATCCAAGTATCTGTGTGATTAACTATGAGGAAAAATGTGTGTGTGATAATAAACTGCCTGAGTGCCCTCCCAGGTGTTACACACTGGATGACAGAAATACATAAATAATTCATTTCCTTTTTTTATCTTCATGGTAATCAGCACATTTCCCTCTGCTGTCCCAAATTAAAAGCTTTTTTCAGCCCCCAAATTTGTACATGACCCCTTCAAACCACAAATTTACTTTGCTTTACAGCTTTTCTGCCTTGTACTGTAAATGTTGAATAATTCAGACACAAATACACAGAGAAAAAAAAACTATTACATTTTAGAGTTGAAAAGATCTGGGAAATGTAACTCTCTTTTTTTCCTTTCTTCTCAATTATCCCAAATTGATTTAAAAATCACATTTTGCTTTGTTTCCTAGAAATTTAAATTTTATGTTAAAATTTTATCTGTATTTACACCCATCACATATTCATAGGTCCAAATCAGTCAGTGGCAAACAACATGAATCTTTTTGAAAATATTTGCTATGCTCCTACCAAAAAGAAAGAAAGAATAGTAAAACCATCACAAAACACCTCCTTTAGAGGAAAGACATTTTTTGGCCATTGATTTGTTTAGCAATTTAGATATAATTCTACGCAATCTATTGAAGCTATGCAGTGCAGAGAAAATATTACACATTCCACCTTAATATATTCCTTTTGTGTATTTCAAGAACTGTGCCTGAAAGCATCAAACCTTAAATTATTCTGTAATTGGCAGGCAGCAAATAACAATTTCAAGTTCCAAGCAGTACCAAGGCCAAATGGAAGAAGACTTTTATAATGGCCATGACTAAAAAAATAAAAATATAGCTTGAAGGATTATCTACAAATTGAGCTATAAACCCAGCCAATAGTGGGGAGAAGCATGTGGAGAAAGAATTTGTTATCATCAAAGTATTTCACTTTGCAAAATAGCTGAGCCTTCCTCCTTCAACTGTTTAAATGTTCTGGCCAAGCACAAGTCATTATTTGGAATGAACTTTTAAGAAATTTCAAGCACATTTAAGACAATGGCAGACTATAAAAGCAATTACTAATTTTAATTTTCCCTAGTATGTACAACAGTTGCCTGTAAAAGTACTGGCAAAACTCAGCCACTTGTCAATTTCCCTCAGCTTGTAAACACGGGCATATGTCTCTTAACATTATTTTCTTCTCAGTTAAGACTTGACAGAAATCTTGCCCATAGGCAGATGGTCTTTTTAGAAACATGAAATACTGCTTCTTCCATGTGCTGTCATTTTTATGTCCTTTTAATTATTTTTTAAAAATAGCATCTCTAGTTTATGTATCATGAACATCTTGGAATATCAGGAGTCAATGTAGAATTATCATACTGCCACTCATTTACTTAATATGAGTGCCCATGGTGGCTTGCCTGTAACAGATAGGCAACATTTTATTCTTTAATATTAAATATTTCTGAAGTAAAAAGTTATTATGCTGTTTTGATTTTCAAAACTGTGGAACGAATAAACAAATGAGAATGAGAAGCCAGAATTCTTGTTCTTCCATTAAGTAGAAGGTCCATTAGCAGTCCATTAGCATTTAGAAATAAAAAGTATAATGTCTACAAGTTATTCTGCATGGAGAGTGACATACAGGGAAAGTTCCACAATGAGTAAGTCTTCATTCCAGTAAAGCATGTGATTGAGCTGACATGCTGGGACATGGTTGAGTGACAGAGATGCTCAGTGCACTGAGCATCTTCAATTAGTGTGTCACATGTCTGTTTTTGGCCTCCTTATGCTTAATATTGTGAGCAATTGTTGCCAGAAGATTGGGTGGGTGGAATTCCTCCACCCCTAGTGGGAGTGGGGTTCTTGAAAAATCTTCAGAAAAGGAATTTCCTAAGACTTGCACAGGAGAATGAATGATTTTTATTTGCATGGAATTATATTTCTCTGTTTGTAAGTCCCACATCCTTTAAACCAGTCCTGGAAAACATGAGCTGGGGATTTAGTAGAGCTAAAAGTAGGACCAGTGTCTAGAGTTCCCATTCCATGGTGAGATGGGTCCAATGTAGCATCAGGCTAGTTCAAGTCCATTAATCCATTGTGTGGAGTCCACATGGTTATGGGCCATGTATGAGAATGCAGGGTGTGTGAGCCCACTTCAACAGGAGTCCTAGGAGAACAAGAGGGCCAAGAGCGCAAGGGAAAGAACTTTCTTTGTTCAGGAGTTAAGTATCTCAGATTCTGCACCCTTGCAGTGGCCACACCTATTCTGGCCATTGACTTGCTCTCAGGTGTGACTGACAGGTAAGCATCTCCCCACATCACCCAGACCTTATTGGGCATGTGTCTATTGTCCAGCTCTTTCCCCCATCAATCTGCAGGGAACAGATTTAGAGAAGGTTAATTTCAGCTTCCTAGCAAAGCTGCATAAATGGCATGCCTATATCATTTAGTCTCCCCTTTGCTTCATTCCTGTTAAATTATAACCAAGTTGTTATAAAGGTATCATAATAACTTGGAAGAGAAACTATGCTTATTAAATTTGCAGATGGGCCGCCAGAGCCGGTTTGGCTCAGTGGATAGAGCGTCGGCCTGCGGACTGAAGGGTCCCGGGTTCAATTCCGGTCGGGGACATGTACCTGGGTTGCGGGCACATCCCCGGTGGGAGATGTGCAGGAGGCAGCTGATCGATGTTTCTTTCTCATTGATGTTTCTAACTCTCTATCTCTCTCCCTTCCTCTCTGTGAAAAATCAATAAAATATATTTAAAAAAAAAATTTGCAGATGGGCCAAACTTACACATTTTCATTCTAGCAAGGTTAATATGATTGAAATAGGTTAGATGAATAAAACAACAATATATAATCTAGTAGGATTAAGTGGAAAATTTTCTTATCTGAATTCAAAGTATAGAATAGAAAGATATGCCTGGACTAAATTTATTTCATGTAAAAATGGTTAGAAGACTTTACACAAAAGTGCTATCTGCCAGCAGTGAAATAAATGAAGTTTTATAAAAAGTTAATCTACTGTTGGCATGCATTGATAGATTTAGTGTCCAAAATGAAGCAAGATGTGTATAGTTCTGCTGCATTTGGCCTGAGTCAGGACATACGTGAATGTCTGTGTTTGTGGTTGTCGTAGTCAGGAAAACACTGACAAGAGCGCTGGTATCAGGGAAAGTAAGATGCTAGAACTGCTCCGGGAACTGGGCATTTTTATTCTGGAGACGTTTAAAGACTTGACCATCATTTTCATATACTCGAAGGGCTTGGAAATAACAAGTGTATGCTTTCTGTATTTTTTCCCCTGCACAGGGCAGAGTTAGAATGACTGAATCTAAGTTATAGGAAGACAACTATGACTCAAAGGAGCTACAAAGCCTCCAACGTATTGATCAGTGCTCTGACCAGCTGCATGAGATACCAAGGCACCCGAATAGGCTCCTGGAGTCGCTGGTTGGAATGTCACAGATAATGTTTCTACAAAAGGTGGAAATTGAGGTGGGATGATCTCAAGTTAGATATCATTTCATCACTTTATGATTTCTTAAGCAACCTGTCTTAGGAGTTATTAGGAAACATTTACCCTTTTTTGGGGGACTTAAAATATTATAACTAAGACTATTATTGGAACTGACAGTGAAATGGTATGATAATTTGTTTGTTTCATGAGATTTTCTGAAAGTTTTTATCTTACATTTAGAAACTCACTCTCAGTGAAGTTGGTTTTCAAGATCATTTTGGACCCACCATTGCTCTGTGAGCTTTAGCATGCGTTTTGTTTTCCCCACCAGAGGCAATCAGACTTGGGTGATTTTTGATACACACACATAGCGCGCGCGCGCACACACACACACACACACACACACACACACAGGGAAATTGGGGTGTAAAATTGCTTCAAGAGTGATTTTCAAAGCTCTGATCTTCCTGGTTTTGAAGCAATTGTGTGGAAAAGCAAAATTTATAGCTTTGAAGGACACTAAGGGTGATTCAGGTTAAACTAAATAACTCTCAGACCCACGTGGGAAAAGAAGGAAAACCTTTTGAATGAGGTATACTTTTCCTTGAAAATCTCTCTTTCTCTCTCTCTAACTAGAAATAGGCAGCTGCCTTTACTTTTGATCAGAATAGGATGGTATTTTGAAAGCTCCTTTGTTATTCACCTAATGCCTTTAAATACCTCCTTTACATGGTTTGAGTTTTCCTATAGGCAAGTGACTACAAAATTCTATGTGTGTAGGTCAGTGATGGCAAACCTATGACACGCATGTCAGAGGTGACACGCATGTCAGAGGTGACACGCGAACTCATTTTTTGTTTTATAGTTGGAATATATTAAGATTTTTCCCAACATATTAAATGAAAAATAATCTTATTCTAAAATGAAACTTTCACTGGATATTTATGAAAGTAGCTAAACATACAGGAAGATACAATTTAATCAGTAACCCCGAATCACATTTCAAAATATATTCTCTCGCAACCTCAATTTAACATAATTTTATAAACAATTCCAGTTACACAATTTTAACTTGCAATGGAACAAAGGTAGCATAGAATCCAATTTTGAGCTGTTGTAAATAAATAAAGACTACTAAACTCAGCCTGAGCATGTATTAAAGAAGGATTTATCCAAATTTTTTAAATAAAAAGAATGACCTTGCTTCACTCAATGTAGTTGTTAAACTGTATGGCCAAAGACATACAAATTTTTCTACCAAAGTCAGCTCTAAAATTCAGTACATAGAATAAGCCATGCCAAATGTCTTGAAAATTTAAATGCAACAGAAAAGGGAAAGGGCTTTTGGCAAATTAACATCAATAGATATAGATAAATTACAAACCTACTGATATTTCTAGCAGTCAAGTATTTTGGGAAAGTACTCACATATTGTGAATAGGATGCTACCAGTAAATGGACTTTTCAACTTCTGGGCTTTGTTTACAAGCTGACTACAAGAACCTGTTATAGCCCTAGCTCATTTGGTTCAGCGGATACAATGTCGAAGGGTCCTGGGTTCAATTCTAGTCAAGGGCACGTGCCCTGGTTGCAGGCTCCATCGATCCCCAGCCCTGGTTGGCACGTGTGGGAAGCAACCAGTCGATGTGTCTCTCTCACATCTATGTTTCTCTCTGTTTCTCCCCCTCCTTTCCACTTTTTCTAAAAATCAATGGAAAAATATACTCAGGTGAGGATTAACAACAAAAAAATAACCCGTTATAGTCATAGATTGTGAGACATATATCTCTGGCATTTTGTGGTCACAGGTGGTCATTTACATCTAAGTGCATGACTTCTGAGCTGGTGATTATATTTATATCTATATTTTCTTCTGTCCTCTTAGGTAAAAACAAGCAAACAACCAAAAAACCTTGAAGTAGATGGATCAGATTGCTTCTGGTTTGGAAGTGTAACTATGTTTTAACTCACTTACTGCTTATCACTGTGTGCAGATCTTCCACCATATGGTAATTCTGAGACCAGAGAGCTCAATTTTGATAACTAGGCCAGTTACCTTAGAGAATCTCAAAAATAAGTAACACACTAGTTCAATTCTTACTGAGAAGGGATAACTGAGTTTTTGTGCCATTATACCAGCTGAAGAAACAGGCTCTGAAAGACCAAGAAACAGCTTCAAGGCCACATAACAGGAGGTGGCAAAATTCAGTGCTTGTTCATTAAAACGACTTTGTAAGTTAACCATTTAGAACAATAACCTCTCTAATAAATACAGATTATACAAAACAGGCACATAGGCTGGAAAACCACTGGTTTGACTGGTTCAGGAAATTCCTTTAGCTTGACTCTGAGGTCTGCTTACTGTATGCTGAAGAAAGAACTCCCTGGGCAGCACCAGCAGTTATTTCTGAATCATGAAAGAGCTTTTCAGCTTATTTTACTCCAGGAAATGCTGGAGATATTGCATGTGTGCAAAGGAATGCCTTGGGTTTAGAAATTTATGTTGTGAGAACGATGATATTAGACAATTTACTAGACTCTACTTGGCAATTCTTTTGAATCTAAAAGCTGTTTGATGTTTTCCACAATATTTAAAATCATATTTATTCTAGTTTTCTAAGCTTTAAATAAAACACCTTTTAAAAAAAACTCTATTTAGCTGCTGATGTCTACAGAATTTCAACTCTTCTAACCAGACTTCAGAGGTTTTCTGAGTATGAGAGAAGTTGCTAACACCACTCACTCAAATTGGATGTGATTAAGGAAGAGGCCCATTGGGGAAGCAGAACATTGTCCATTTTTTCTTGCTTAAAAAAATTATCCTCAAGAAGTGGAAATCTTTAAAAAATTTATCTAAAAGTAAATATAATAAATATGATTATGTACATTTATTTTTGAAGGAATTTCTTCTATCCTTTTTAATATATATAATTTACTATAATATTTTCTTATTATAGTAAATGTTAAACCTTGGAAAATCTGTGATTACATGGGAGCCAACTTTGGAGATGAATGTCAATTTAAATTGCTTTCTCTGGCATTTATTAGTAATTCAGTTTTACTCTGTGTAATTAACCATGGAATTATAAATAATTCAAATTGGAAAGGACATATAGTCTTCAGACATCTCCAAATCATCAAAACTACTTTTAAATATGTCAACCTGTCTTAAAAGTAAAAAACCCCATTGTTTTATTACATGAATTTAAATCAATAAAGTATCTTAAAAACACTATTTACTTCATGTAGATATCCCCTGTCCTCTATTTTCCTTTATAAAAATCTTTAATTTCCTTTTTTTTTTGACATTTATCCTAAATGTTTACAACAAAAACTTTAGTGCAAAGATTATAGAGACTTTTTATGGACTTCAGTCTGTATACCAATCAATTAAACTTCAATTAAAAACACCACAACAAACTTTAATTTTAATTTGGAAAGGAGGTAGTTCATAGTGATTTCGTGCATTCACCCTGTAAAAGATGTTGACTTTAATTTTATTTGAATTTTGGCTCTTAGTAGTATCTTTGGTCTAAAAATATCAGATCTTCAACAAACACAAGGAACTACATGCCAAGGGATCAAAAAGCATAAATCAGATTAAACACTGAAAATTTTATGGACTGCTTTTTACATTTTGTTATGTAATAAAAGTGCATTTTTATTACATGTCTATGATAAACTCACTATATTTTTAAAGTCCTAATCTCTTAAATCTGTGGTTAATGCTGTGCTTCCTGAAGACAGGAGGGCTTATAAAAGTCCTTCACCCCTGTTGTCCAGGGTAATCCGTGAAGGATGGGTGTATGTGGTGGGGCCCTTACCTGCTGCCTCCCTTCACCTCAAGATGCTCCATTTAATCTCTTTTCATACTGGACTTTCAGCTAGGACCTCATCTGAAGGCAGTATAGCTAGCTCAAAGAACATTTGCATCTGATTTAAATGGCAAGCAGAGGATAACTAACTACCATATTTTCCATGTATACGTTATTTTTTCTAAAATCGTTAGGCTGAAAATCGAGGGGCATCTTATACATGGAAGTTAGCCAAGGAGGGAGCTGTATGGGTGTGTAGCTGCCCATAACTTGTCAAAGAGGCTTCCTCCAACTACTAGCCTTATTATTACTGACGTCAGCTGATGCCCTAATTGGAAGTGGAGGTGAAGAATTCACAGATGCAACAGGGACCAAAGCATTCTGAGCCCATAAAAACATCAAAAAATAAAAAGATAAATACCAGTGATTGTCTTACTCTGCAAAATTCAAACGGAATGTAATCATCTATGCAAGAGAGCATGGGAATAGAGCTGCAGAAAGACAATGTGAACCTCCTCCCACTGAGTGTATGATCAGACAGTGGAGAAAACAGGAAGAACAACTCCTTAAGATGCCAAAAAAGACGGTGGCCTTCAGAGGAAAACCAGCAAAATGGGCAAACTTGGAGCAGAGGCTTAAGGCTTGGATTATGGAGCAGCTCCACAGTGACTTATGTGTGTCAACCAAGCTTATTCAATGCCAGGCAAGGATGTTTGCAAGCAAAATGAACATTGTAGATTTTACAGGAAAGTCAAAATGGTGCTTCAATTTCATGAGAAGGGTTGGCCATGAAAACATGAATAAAGTTAGCTCAGAAAATGCCACCAATTTATGAGGATGATTTCATATATATAGACAGTGACTCAGAAGACAGCAGTGATACAATAGAAGTTGAAGAAATTGATATGTTTGGAACTAATAGTGGCGAAGGAGAGAGTAGTGATACAACAAAGGCTGAATAAGGTGATATACTGCATAATATCATAGTACTGGTATGTAAAGATTACCTGTGTAATTACTAAATAAAAATGTGTTCTGTTTTATGTTTGAAATATTGATTTCTTAATTTTGGGTTGGAAAAGGGGAGGCATCTTATACATGGGGGCGTTTTATACATGGAAAAATACGGTACATTTGCTTTCACAATGTCACTGACTCTAAATTCTTCCATGCAACATTTAACATTTTTTTCCCATCATTAAAACAAAATTAGATAAATCTGAAAAGGCTACATACTGTATGATTCCAACTATATGAAATTCTGGAAAAGGCAAAACTATGGAGGCAATATAAAGAGAGGTGACTGATAGGAATTAGGGGGGAAGGAAGGATGAACTGGCAGAGCACAGAGGATTTTTAGGGCAGTGAAACTGTTCTGTATGACACAATAATGGTAGATACATACCACTGTATATTTATCCAAATCATAAAATGTACAAAACCAAGGATGAACCCTAATGTAAACTGATGTTATGTGTCTTTGTAGGTTCACCATTGTAACCAATGCACGGTCTGGTGGGGGTGTTGATGATGGGGGAGGCTGCACATGTATAGGGGGAAGAGGGTTTCTAGGAATTCTCTGGACTCTCCACCCAATTTTGCTGTGAACCTAAAACTGCTCTAAAAAATACTTTACTAAACACTAAAATTAGCGTGTTTGTAGTTTATGTGAACTATCTTTACAACTAACTTAGAATTTCTTTTATTTCTAACAAGTTACCAATAAATGATGACACCTACAATAAAAAAAAAAGACAAGGCCCTGCCTGGTGGCTCAGTTGTTTGGAGCATCGTCCCATGCATGCATCAAAAGGTCTCTGGTTTTATTCTTGGTCAGGGCACATACCTAGGTTGCAGGTTCCATCCCAGGTTGGGGCACGTACTGGAGGCAACCAATTGATGTTTCTCTCCCTCACTGATGTATGTTTCTCTCTCTCTCTCTCTCTCTCTCTCTCTCTCTCTCTCTCTCTCTCTTCCTTTTTTCTTCTCTCTCTAACAATCAATAAAAACATATCCTCAGGCAAAGATTACAAAAAAAAGGGCAGGATATGCATGGTAGAGTGACTCTGTACTTCAAAGGCTGGTTTGTGTAGGAAATACCAGGTGACAGAAAAAGCAGCTCAGGACTTTCCAGGGGGAAGTGATCAGTGGGCTGGTGAGAAACCACACATGCACTACACGCAAGGAAGGGCTGCAGGGAGGAAACAGGGCCAGAGCTTAAGCATTATTGGGGACAACAGAGGCAACATATATATTTTTACACTCACTGAAATGTTGGCACTTTGAAGACAATGCTGATGAAATTTTGCATATCTTATTTTGATAATAAGAGTCTAGTACTAAATGGTTCATTTTTACTTACTTTCTCTATTCTTTCTAGAAACCTTTTTGGATCTCCCTTATCAGTCCTAATGTCCACACATGTTCGTTTTTTTTTGGATTCAAGAGGCGTTACTTGATATCTATCCTCTACCTATCTTTGTCAACTGCTCTATGCACAACTCAGTTCCCATGCTCTGTACAAGGGTCCCCAGAGAACAGTCTGAGGCTGCATTCATGTCCTTCATCTTTCTCAAAGAGCTATTGCAGCTCCTAGATGCCGCCTCTAAAATATCCACCCTATCTATTTTTAGCTCGCTGACCCACTGCACTAGCCACCCCGCCTTCTATCCAAAGAAAGTGTAGCATTGTGGTTAAATCAAGCATTAGCTTGTCTCTGTTCCTCCCATTCACTGCTTATTAATTGTGTGGTCTTAGGCAAGTGCATAACCTAAACCTTGATTTCCTTATTTAATTTGACTTAAAATTGGTAACTATTGTATAAGATCGTTGTGAGGATTGCATGAAGAAACATAGACAAAATGCTTAGGGGTACTTGGCAATTGGGAAGCCTCAGTAAAGGCCCAGAGCTGTCCAACGTGGAATGGCACTGCCTGGGAACCAGCGTTTCTGGGCGAATTCCTTTCCTGGGGCTGTTGTTACAAAATACCACAAACTGGGTGGTTTTAAACAACAGAAGTTTATTTTCTCACAGTTCTAGAGGCTAGAAATCTAAAATCACATTGTCTTCAGGGTCACAGTTTTCCTCTTCCTTACATGGCATTCTCCTTGCGTGTAAGTCTTCAGTTCTTCTCTGTGTGTCTATCTCTGTGTCTCTTCTTGTCTCACAACGACACCAATCATATAGGGGTAGGACCCACTCTAATGACCTCATCTTACATCGGCAAAGACCTTGTCCAAATAAGATCACATTCACAAATGCCAGGGTTAGGACTTCAACACATCCTTTTAGGGGACATAATCTAACCCATAACAACAGGGAGGAGATTCTTGCTTTGCCTGCCTGCCTCCTTGCCTCCCTGCCTCCCTCCTTCCTTCCCTCCCTGCCTCCCTCCTTTCTTTCCTCTTTCCTTCAATTGTTCCACATATAGAATACTTGCCCAAATCCCTAATCTGATTTTCCATATTTTAGTTTCTCAGTATCAATGCTTATTGTAGACACCTGATACAAGTGATATTCAGAGTATTTTATTTTTATTGTGTATTTTGGCAGCCACATCACTGAGGCTGCATATTGACCTTGGAGTAAATTATAACAAGCTGAATTCTACATCCCTTTTTTTCTAAATGTGTTTTTATTGATTTTTAGAAAGAAAGGAAGAGGGAGGCAGATGGAGAGAGATGGAGAGATGGAGAGAGAGAGAGAGAGAGAGAGAGAGAGAGAGAGAGAGAGAGAGAGAGAGAGTTTTGATGCTCCACTTATTTATGCATGCATTGGTTGATTCTTGTATGAGCCTGACCTGGGATTGAACCTGCAACCTTGGCCTATAGGGAATGATGCTCTAACCAACTGAGCTACCATGCCAGGGCCTGACTTTGAATTATTAATGGTTTGGGACACAGTGAACACAAACCAATATATACATTTAGAAATGAGAAGGCTGCTCTTAACAAGAAAGATTGGCTGTTTCATATCATGTTTTTCTTTCACTCACCACATCCCCTAATTTATTTTCCTTTTGTCTTCATTTGCTTTTCAATACGTGTAATTTGCACTGACATGCATAATTAAAATATAACAACAAATGTGATTATTGCAATGCTTTCTATACTAGAATATATACGATGGATAGTCTGCAATGGGGATAATTTGTATGTGGCTAATTGGGACTTGACAGGATCCTTTTTAATTTCCTCTGAAGGGTTTTCTTTCTCTGGAAGGGTTTATAAGTTCTCTTTGATTTGCAAAATGTGCACTGTTAAGTGTCACCCCTATGTCCTAGTGTTACTCTGTATCCACATTAATGAATTCCCCTCCCACACTTGGGCTATATCTGTGTACAATAGGCACTCAATCAACATCTGTTGAATAAATCCACCTCATTCCTTCTTGACTTGACCCATTGTTCCCTCTTTATTAGGCTTGCAAGTTTCTGATGAACAGAAGCCTAAGAAAATAAATACTGCATAAAATATGAATCTTTACAAAATTCTATGGGTTGATATTATTATTCTCATTTTATAGATGGAGAAAATCCTATCTAATAAAAGAGAAACATGGCAATTAGCATACATCTGCTACCCTTCCCATTGGCTAATCAGCGAGATATGCAAATTAACTGCCAGCCAAGATGGCGGCCGGCAGCCAGGCAGCTTGAAACTAACATGAGGCTTGCTTGCTTCAGTGACAGAGGAAACCAACGTTCCCCGCCTGCCTTGCTGGCCTCGGAGCTTGCAGTTTGAGACATTGTTACAAATATAGAAGCTAAACAAAACCCCAGACACCTGCTTTCAGCCCACCGGGATCTCAGAGCTGGAGCTGATACAGAGTTTCGATTACAGAACCCAAACAAATCAGATAACTGCTTTCAGCAGCAGAGGCCTCAGAGCTGGAGCCAGAGATAAAGCTGGCCCAGAATAAAAAAAAAAAAAAAAAAAAAAAGGAGCAGTTGGGAGCTTCAGTCACCCGCCAGCCTGAAAACAACCCTCAGCCCCTCACCCAGACTGGCCAGGCACCCCAGTGGGGACCCCTACTCTGATCCAGGACACCCTTCAGGGCAAACCAGCTGGCTCCCACCTGTGCACCAGGCCTCTATCCTATATAGTAAAAGGGTAATATGCCTCCCAGCACCGGGATCAGTGTGACAGGGGGCAGCGCCCAAACCCCATGATCGCCCTGCGGCTCTGTGTGTGACAGGGGGCGGGGCCACAACCTCCCTATCTGCCCTGCTCTGTTCGTGACAGGGGAAGGCGCCCCAACCCCCAGATCAGCCCTGCTCTGTGCTTGATGGGGGGAGCTCCCCAAACCCCTGATCGCCCTGCGGCTCTGTGTATGACAGGGTACGGCGCCCCAACCCCCTGATCCGCCCTGCTCTGTGTGTGACAGGGTGTGGTGCCCCAACCCCCCACCCCCACCCCCATGGGCCCTGCTCTGTGTGTGAAGGGGTAGAGCCATAACCTCCCCATCGGCCCTGCCCTGAGTGTGAGAGTGGCGGCACCCCAACCCCCTGATCAGCCCTGCTCTGTGGGTGATAGAGGGCGGCGCCCCAACCCCCTAATGGGCCCTGCTCTGTGAGTGACAGGGTACAGAGTCCCAACCCCCCCGATGGGCCCTGCTCTGTGTGTGACAGGGGGCAGCGCCCCAACCCCCTGATTGGCCCTGTTCTGTGCGTGACGGGGGTGGCACGGCAACCTCCCCATCGACCCTCCTTGAGTGTGACAGGGGGCGGTGCCCCAACCCCCCAGTCGGCCCTACCCTGAGCATGACTGAGGGTGGCATTGCAACCTCCTGATCCGCCCTGCTCTGTGCGTGACAGGGGGCGGCGCACCACTCCCCAATCGGCCCTGCTCTGAGCCCGACCAGGGGCTGCACCTAGGGATTGGTCCTGCCCTCTGCCACCCGGGAGCAGGCCTAAGCCAGCAGGTCGTTATCTTCCGAGGGGTCCCAGACTGCGAGAGGGCACAGGCTGGGCTGAGGGACCCCCCCTTCCCCCCGAGTGCACAAATTTTTGTGCACGGGGCCTCTAGTCCTCTTTAATAAAGCCTAATATGCTAAGTGTCCGGTCATCTGTTCAACCAATCAAAGCATAATATGCTAATGATATGCCAAGGTCACTCAACGGCTCACTATGATGTGCACTGACCACCAGGGGGCAGATGCTCCAACCGATAGGTTAGCTTGCTGCTGGGGTCCGGCCGATCGAGACTGAGTGAGACAGGCTGGACACATCCTGGAGCCCTCCCTTGGTCCCTCCCCAGCTGGCCAACCTTCCGTGTTCCTCCCCAGCCCCAATCGTGCACCAGTGGGGTCCCTCGACCTGGCCTGCACCCTCTCAAAATCTGGGACCCCTCAGGGGATGCTGGAGAGCTGGTTTCAGCCTGATCCCACAAGCCAGGCAGAGTGCACATTTTGCAAATCAAAGGAACTTATAAACCCTTCCAGAGAAAGAAAATCCTTCAGAGGAAATTAAGAAGGATCCTGTCAAGTCCCAATTAGCCACATACAAATTCGTGGACCCCACTGGTGCATGAATTCATGGACTGGGCCTCTAGTAAAGTAATAAAAGTTAAGTAACTTCCAAAGTTATACAGTTAATAAACAGAAGAGGTGGCATAATTTTTTTTTTATTTTCATGGTTACCAGCAGAGTGCATAATGGAAACTAAGTCAATAATTAGTTAAATGAATGAATGAATGAAATAAATGACTGGAAAAAGCTATTGTATAATTGACTCTTGTATCAAAGCCCGTTAGAAATAGGATAGTTTTCATGCGATACAGTAAGCTGACCAAAATAATCTCCCAAATAATAATAGAAATAAGAACTTGCTCATTATTTCCCAGGCATTGTCCTTGCTAGGAAACTTCACTGCTAATGGATTTGAGGCTGTCTGAATCTTGAGCAGTTTAACAGGCTGCAAAGAGCAGATTGAGGCCAGATTAAGAATGTCCTGAAGGCAGGCTAATGGTTTCTGTCATAAAAATGAGGTTATTACAATTGCAAATCCCATAATGCCCATAATATCCCTCTTTTGTTCATTAGTTTTTGTGAAAATAAGACAATGGATAAAGTCCTCATTTTCTAGTCATTTCTCTGCCTATCAATTAAAATAGGAAAGATAGGAGTGAGAACAGGTATGTCCAATAGTAATGTTGAGGGAATCAAGATGTCTTTTTTAAATCTAACTTTCAGCACGAGGTGTTAGCATTAAAGCTACCCACCCACCCTGTGTTTCTGAGGACCCCTGAGAAAGGTCTGGTGCAGCCCCAAAGCCTGGCAGGGATTCAAACATGGGCTGAATGATTGGACATGTAGATGAATGTTTCTGAGTTTCTAAAATTCCTATCATCGTCAATATATTCATCCACTTGAAGAAGAGCCAATCACAAGTAAGAACAGGCAACCAATTTTCACTGGTCAAGAGCACCATAAGTCAAAGGTAGGCCCTGCACAGGCTTGAAGCTACCAGCAAGTGATGGAGGGTCAGGGGAATGATGGTGTTGGCTACAAGATTATTTTTATGAACATCCTTTTTACATTATCTGAAAGGCTATTTTATGTCAACTTTTACTCTATACCAATATGAGACAGAAAAAAAAAAGTTTTGTGGAGTCTTTTCCATAATAGAAAGTAGAGCTGCTAATTTCCTATTGCTGTCATAGTAAATTACCACAAACCAAATGGTTTAAAACAACACAGTTATTGCCTTCCAGTTCTACAGATTACAACTGCAATGTGGGTCTTCTGGACTAAGATCGAGGTTTTGTCAGGGTGAATTTCTTTCTGGAGCTTCTGTGGGAGAAGCCATTTCCTTGCCTTTTCCAGCCTTTACAGGATGTCTACATTTCTTGGGTCTCAAACCAACTCCCTCATCTTCAAAGGCAGCAGCTCTCTGATCCTTCTTCCTTCTTCAGATTTCTTTCTGACCTTCTGGGAAAGGTTCTCCATTTCAATAACCTTCTGTATTAAAGGTTTTACCCTTAATCACATCTGCAAAGTCCCTTCTGCCATGGAAGGTAACATATTCACAGGTTTAGGCTGTTAAGATGTCAGTTCTGTGGGGACCACTTCCTGCCTACCAGTGCTGACAAAGATATGTGGGAAAGTATTATTATCCATGTTTATCTCTTTGAATTTTCTAAACATCCTGTATTTCCATCTCAATCATTCATCTTCCTGCATAAAGAGTAACTTATTTCACGATATCAGGTAGTAAATTAGCCTAATACAATTAGCACGCTTCCAAAAATTAATAAAATTATTATACATCATATGTAGTATCCAGTATAAATATATATTTAATATGTATGTGTATATGTGCAAATGTATAAGTTTCAATTGAATCACAAAGGAAATAGGAAGCTCTTGAAGGGGTGTGAGCCAGATACTCAAAATTCTATTTTAAAGAATTTACAGTGGGAACAGGCACTGTTAGTTGCCTCCTAATGCTCATTTCCTCCTTCTTCTTTGGTAACAGAACCCTCATTTTTAGTGAGGCACAGTCATGCCCAGTTAAAGGCTACAGAATACAGCCATATTTGCAGGTAAATGTGGTCATGCAACAAAGTTCCAGCTAATATATGTACATGAAAGTAGTAAATAAAGTCATTTTCAGAGAAGTCATGCTTTTTTCTCCCCCTTCTCTTTCACCTGGAATATGAATGTGATGGCTGGAGCTCTAAAAGCCTTATTGGATACTGAGGATGTGGTGAAACCCTAAGAATGCCAGAGCATTTTGCCAGCAAGAGTATGGGACCCTTTTACAAAAGGGGAACTAAACTTTCCTTTTCTCTAAACCACTCTTATTTATTTTTTAATTATGTGCAATTCAACCTAACATGAAATCAGTGATTCTCAATCTCGGCTACATACTTGAAATCTTGAGCATTTGCAAAATCCAGGGTGGCCAGACCTGATCCCGAGATTTTGATTTCATTTTCTGAAGCAGGGTCTGATATCAGTCATTTTTAACACTTCCTAAATGATTCTAATTTATAGGAAGCCAGACAGTGCTAATCACAATTATAAAGCTGTAGGATGGGGACAGAGGGAGAGCTTGGAGGTTGGAAGTTATTGTGGAAAGCTGTGGCAATACTGCCTGAAACTTAGATTTAGAACAAAGAGAAAAGCCAGATGAAAGAGGGCCAGGGGTCTGAGAAAGGAGAGGTGGCTGGTGTGGTACGGAGTGCGATGATGAGTTTCAGGTGTGTTGATTTAATCTTTCAGTGGGACACAAGGTAAACAAATAGATTGCCTCATGTGTGGCATCCCCGTGACACATAATTATAAAGTGCTTCAATACTGCTTCCTTGGCACTTTGCTTTTTAATTTGATCCTTTATTCCCATGATTGATTTTTAGGGAGAATGCAATCCCCACCTCCCACCCCCAGAAAACATAATAGACCTCCCTCTTTTCATAGCATGTGGGGGAGAGGAATGCTGATGGGAAATGAACTGTGCTTTCTCATAAAGCTCTCTTGGATCTTTGTTCTGTTTTTCTCAACATCACTAACTAATCTATTCTGTTCAAGTCCATTTAGCATTCTGCTGGTAGGTTGTATCTATTTCGGGAACCCGCAGCATGCGCTGAACATTTGGCAGCCTCACACCTGATTAATCCCTCTCTCTTTCCTGTCATCAATATTATTTAGGGGCAGCGGTCAAACCATATTGACACTTCGCTGACATCTTCTCCGGTGCCCAATTACCTTTCTGTCATGATATAGTCTATGAGGTGACAGGAGGATTCTAAGCTGTGCCAAATAAGTTGGCACCAAAATATCCCTGAGACAGATCATAATGTATCATTTTTATGCTTCTTCTGAAACTAGAAAAGACATTTTCCTACCCCCATTGCCAATGGGTCTTTTAACTCACCGAGCTGCTTTGTATCTTAAGCTATCTATCTAGCACCTGCCTAGGTCAGTCTTACTGGTGTTTCTTGTTTCATGTACCGATTCCTAATGACAGAGCAGAGCCTTGCCTTCGGCTCTAAGCCCTGACCCACATATTGAAAAGTAGTTGCCCTTCTAAATGAGCTTAGCTGCTAGACTTTCGAGAAATAGCCTATTTAGACACAACTTTACAGTAGAGAAAGTCTGGCTGGGTAAACGTTGGTAGAGTAAATGTAAGATGTAAAGTACATGAGGCCTTGGAACCTTCCTGAAATCTGCTCTGGCATGGCTCTGAGACTGAAACACATGCATTGGGGCTAAATAGAATTAAAATAAAAAAAAATTCTTTTTTTTGTTGTTAATCTTCACCACCTGAGGATATTTTTGCCATTTATTTTTATAGAGAGTGGAAGGGGGGAGAGAGGAGGAGATAGAAAAAGAGAGAGAAAAACATTGATGTGAGAGAGACTCATTCATGGGTTGCTTCCCGCATGAGGCTGGGGATTGAACCTGCAACCCAGGCACATGCCCTTGACCAGGGATCGAACCTGTGACCCTTTGGTGTGTGGGCTAACACTTTAACCAGTGAACCACACTGACCAGAGCTCTTTTTTTAAAAACAAAGTTTAACTTAATGAAGATAAGCCTCCATTAGATCAAAAGAGCATCTAAAAAGGAAATGTATCACTAGCTACTCATTTTAATATTTTATTTCACACATGCATACACACCTTTATTTGAGTATCAACTATTGTTTTGGTCAGTTTAGCACCCAGAAGAGTATGCCTCCTAACTGATGTCAGTACACCTCATAATCTCACATGTCTATAACAGGCATGATGAACAAGACCACTGAATTATTCACCCTGAATTATGTTGGGAGGTAAAGAATCCCCGAAGCATTAAGAGCACAAACATGACTTTCACAGTATTTAGATCAATGAGAATAAAACACACACATTATTTGCATGTGGCTATTCGGCCAATGCCATGATGTTTTCAGTTTCACTGTGAAACAGGCTTCCTAGAAACTCAGGTCAGTATTGGGGCGAACAGAATCAAGAATGCAGACACCTTTTTATGGTTGCTGAAAATCATTCTTCTATCTGCTTTTTCTTAACAGCTTAATGTGGCCGTGTTAGGTGACAGGATGCCTATGGGAGCCCTTGCTCTTTTATTTTAGTTTTCTAATGTATTTTAAATTTTTAAAAATTGAACAGGTTATATGTAATCATGGCAGAAAACTGAAAGGATAAATAAGAGGTATAATGAGATAAAGACAGTTTCCCATAAGACCCCTCATTCTTAGTCCACTGTTCTAACTGGTATTAGTCATTTATTTTGTGCATTTTCCAAAAATTATCTACCCATGTATAAGGGTTATGCATCTATAGGCATTTAAAAAACAAAAACACACCTGTATCAGAATACTTTCCTTCAATTTGCCTTGTGCCTTTCACCTTGCCATCCATCCATGCAAGCATTTGTGTATATGTCTCCTTCCTTTCACCACCAAATTACAGTAAAATTATCTCATCCTCTATTAATAGACATTTCTACTTGGGTTGGTTTAGTTTTGACTGCTACGAAATATGGAAAATGAAGTCTTAGTATTTATATTTGTTTGTATTCATTTAAGAGAGTAATTGCCATATAACAAAGGGTTCAGTCAAAGACTGTATGAGTTAAAGTTTGGATAGCAATTTCCAAGTTGTCCTTAAAAAGGTGGCTTCCGTGACTTCTCCCCTAATGAGGAAAGACTATGAAATAAAATTGGACTGATGTCACTGCACACTTTGGGTCATACTGCTGTCACATAGTAGGTGTCACCTCAGCCTAAACCCCGACTTGGAAAAACATACCCAACAAACCCAAATAGCCAGGTTGGGCTACTAGGATGGCCTGTTTCCAGGACATGGTGATTTACACAGCTCTTTCTGTCTTAAGCTGAGCATTTTCTTTTAAAAAGAAATCAATATTTAATCTCTGAATCAGCTTGAAAAACAAATATCCCTCCTCTGGGAACTGAGGTAGGACTTGGGACGGGGTGGAAGGGCTTGCTCTTCCTCTGGGCTGTGGGGGAGGTCCCAGCTTAGATCCAAATGTTCTAAGGGGTGCTTGAGGGACATCCTTAATGAGAGCAGCTCTGATGTCTGGGGCAAGGATTGCTGAGAGCTAGGCAGGGACTCAAGGATCAGAGTCCTGCTTGTGGTCTCTAAAAGTGGCTATTTAGATAGCAGAGGTACGTTGCTCTCAGTGGCATATTTCTGTAAGCCCCAAGCCTTCAGTGGAGTCTTGGTTAAAGACACAATGGGGTTTCCACTGTGCTGGGCATGACTGGGGAGCCCTCTCCCCTCCACAGCAGCATCAGTAATGGTCACAGACTGAGACAGCAGCCACAGCCAACAGAACAAGGATCTCACAGGAAACAGCCTCAGCAGCAGGGGTGACAACAGGGCACCCAGGCAAGAAGGTCAGCGTGAAAGGATTGAGAAGTTGTTATGAACACCTCTGAAGTTGCACCCAGGAAACCACGAGATAACTCGTGGTGTGCATGGGTGTGTGTAGTGTGAAGTGGGCTTACTGGACACATGACAACCATTAAAATAGATGTTATAAGTGGAAGATAGATGTGTGTTTCCACTTGTGAGTATCCTCTCATTTAAACCACTGATCTACCACATAATGTAGGTGTTATTACTATTTCAATTTCATGTTGAGGCAATAGTCAGAGAGCTATTACAACGTGTTCAAGGTCATTGAGCTGGAAAGCAACAGAGTTAGGATTACAAACCAGGTTACATTTAGAAAATAATTTGAAATTTGAATCTTTTTACAATAAGGTTACTTTTAATATAAAATCAAAACAAGAGATTTAAAGAAATCAGGAATACCAAAGAGTAAGGTAGATATTAAAAATAAAATGGTATACTCATGTTCACAGCAGCATTATTCACAATGACTAAATGTGGAAGCCACCCAAGTGTCTATCGATGGATGAACAAATTAACAAAATGTGGTGTACATATAAATGGAATATTATTCAGTCTTAAAAATGAAGGAGATTCTGACACAGACTACAGCATAGAAGAACTTGGAGGGTTTTGTGCTAAGTGAAATGATCCAGTCACACATACACACAAAAGATACTGTTTGACTCCATTTTATAAGGTACTAAGCAGTCAAATTTAGAGAAGAAAGAAGAATGGTGGGTGTCAGGGGCTGGAGGAGGGAGCAGTGGGAAGTTATTGATTAATAGGGACAAAATTTCAGTTTTGCAAGAGGAAAAGAGTGCTGGAGATGGAGGGTAGTGATGGTTGCACATAAAATGAATGTACTTAATAACATTGAAATATACACTTAAAAATGTTAAGATAGTAAATTTTTTGTTATAAAAATTAGAAAAATTGTACTGTATGTAATGCATATGTTAAAAATTTTTGAAGAGTTTATGTTTTCTATGTAATATCCAAACATGGGTATGGAGTCTGCCTGCCCCAGGTTTGAATCTTGGCTCTACCACATGCTAGCTGTGTGATCTGAGGGAACTACCAGTAACTTAATCTCTCTGGGGCTTAATGTTCTCATGTGTAAAATGAGGACAAAACAATATCTTCATTGAAGGTCAATGTGTTTAAAATGACACAATACATTTAGGCACTTAGATTAGTGTCTGGCATGTAATTAACATGCAGTAAGTGTTCACTATTATTATTTGAACAACATGATAAATGAGAATACTCATATAAATATTTCACTTTGAGTAAAAGTCAACATGTTTCATGGAAAAATGTTATTAAGAAGATTAGATGAAATTGTTTAAAAACAATGAAAATGATTATTTTTCAAAATATTGAAAATATTTAGGAGCTAGTTGTTAGAGAGTAGGCTGGCCCAATCAAATGAAAGTTTCTGGTTGGATATACTACAGAGGTTCAACTGCCTGCAAACCTTGGTCATGGATGGTTTTTGGCCCTGGAAAAAAAGCCCTATAGACAAGCCAATCCCATTCGGGGTCAATGAAATAGGGCACACGGGGGAAGCATTTAGCCTTTTTAATATTGGGTTGGGAACTGCTTACTAATGGGGACACTGTGCTAATGGGTTTTCACCTCACTAATTTCCCCCTATGAATGTGCTCATCTTGGCCAGGACACAACCATCCAGAAATTCTACAAGGAGAGAAGGGCACTCCAGCTATGAGTGGATGCTTTCACTGGTAATTCCATTTTGGTATTGCTAATTTCAGATGCGATGATATAGCTCATTGAGTTAGGCGACAAGAGACCAGGAATAGTGGTGGGCACTTAGCTGAGACTGAGCCTCACTTAATTAGCATTCAGGCACTGTAGGTGGGAATATTTACTATAACTATGAATAGTAAAGTATAAATGTTAAATCACATTCAATCTCAGAACTGTGAAAAACTTCTCACAGCATAGATAATTAGGCAATTCTTGAAATACTTCTCGTTCTAACTGCCCATTGCCGCTTTGCTGTGAGACCCAGTCACATTCTGAGCTACAACCTCATTTATCTGATCCCATTTCTGTCTATTTAACTCCAGAAAAGAATAATAGATGCATAATCTAAGTTTTAGAGTTCTTTAGAAAAGAGCATATAACATGTAGTCTATTGATTAAGCTTTACATTTAAAACTTATATTTAGTTAAAATATTAAATTCATAAGTCATTAAAAACAAAAACAAAACCAACATGAATAGTCTTCTATGATCATGATATTATAAAAAACCACTAGACTGGAAGTTTGAAAACCTGGGTCTTAGTCTTCTCTTTGCTTCTCATTTTTTAGAAAGTAACGTAATTTTTGGAGAAACCAAGATGGCGGCATAGGTAAACACCAGAGTTTGCTGCCTCGCAAAAGAACTTCAAAAATACAACTAAAAGACGGAACAGATATCATCCAGAACCACAGGAAGGCTGGCTGAGTGGAAATTCTACAACTAGAAGGAAAGAGGAAAGCTTACTGAGACTCAGAGGAGGAGCTGTGCGGAAGTAAAATACTAAGGTGTGGAGGTGCATGCAGAGCGGGCTGGTGGCTAAGGGTGCGGTTGTCGTTTTCAATTGGGAGGGAGTCTCAGGCTCTGAGCTCCAGTTCCGGGGGAGTCTTTGGGGACCCAGACTCATACAGGAGAAGCGGGACTGTCTGGCACCGGTCGGAACTCGAGGGCAGCTTTCTCTCGGAGGTGCTTGCAGTGATTACCGGGACATTGAGAAGCAGAGCCTCTGAGGGCAGGACTGAGAGCAGCCATAACTGCTAGCCCTGCCCTGTTGATCCTGTGAGACCCGCCACACCCAACCCCTGCAGGGAGGCTTTTGCTGGGTAGCCTCAGGCAAAGGCTAGATTAGCACCTCCCTAGAGAACCAGGAGCAAGTGTACCCAGTGGTTAGAGTGGGACCATCCAGTTTGCACCTCCTCGGACACTTAAAGGACACACTCAGGGGGCAGACTCAGTGAGCACCAAAGCCCCATCGAAAGCAAGTCTAGCCGCAGAGGGGTGTCTCCAGCACAGAAGTTCTCCCACTGCAGACACAGCTGATTCTCACAGCCAATTGGCCTGGAGGTCAATTCCTCCCAGTGATAGCAACAATCAAGGCTTAACTACAACATGATTGTGAACAAAGACCACTAGGGGGTGCACCAAGAGTGTCCTCTTCAGGTAATTGGGGAGGCTGAACCACTGGGCCCTAGAGGACACTTAGCACAGAAAACCACTTCATCAACACAGGGAAGCATAAAAAAAATGCGGAGACAAAGAAACAGGACACAAATGACAGAAATGGAGGAAAGCAAATTACTGGATATAGAGTTCAAAACCACACTATTAAGGTCTTTAAAAAACTGTCTAGAACCGCCGATAAATTTAGTAAGACCCTCGAAAAGACTGGTGAGACTGCCGATAAATGTAGTGAGATCCTCAAGAAATCTAGTCAGACCCTCGAGGTTATGATAAAGAACCAACTGGAAATTAAGAATATACTGTCTGAAATAGAGGATATTATACACACTCCCAACAGCAGACTAGAGGAGCACAAGAATCAAGTCAAAGATTTGAAATACAAAGAAGCAAAAAACACCCAACCAGAAAAGCAAAATGAAAAAAGAATCCAAAAATACAAAGATAGTGTAAGGAGCCTCTGGACAGCTTCACGTGTACCAACATCCGAATTATAGGGGTGTCAGAAGAAGAGAGAGAACAAGATATTGGAAACCTATTTGAAGAAATAATGACAGAAAACTTCCCCTACCTGGTGAAAGAAATAGACTTATAAGTCCAGGAAGCGCAGAGAACCCCAAACAAAAGGAATCCAAAGAGGACCACACCAAGACACATCATAATTAAAATGCCAAGAGCAAAAGACAAAGAGAGAATCCTAAAAGCAGCAAGGGAAAGAAAGTCAGTTACCTACATGGGAGTACCCATACGACTGTCAGCTGATTTCTCAACAGAAACTTTGCAGGCCAGAAGGGAGTGGCAAGAAATATTCAAAGTGATGAATGCCAAGAACCAACACCCAAGATTACTTTATCCAGCAAAGCTATCATTCAGAATTAAAGGTCAGATAAAGAGCTTCACAGATAAGAAAAAGCTAAAGGAGTTTATCATCACCAAACCAGTATTATATGAAATGCTGAAAGGTATCCTTTAAGAAGAGGAAGAAGAAGAAAAAGGTAAAGATACAAATTATGAACAACAAATACACATCTATTAACAAGTGAATCTAAAAATCAAGGGAATATATAATCTGATGAACAGAATGAACTGGTGATTATAATAGAATCAGGGACATAGAAAGGGAATGGACTGACTATTCTTGGGGGGGAAAGGGGTGTGGGGGATGCGGGAAGAGTCTGGACAAAAATAGTGCACCTATGGATGAGGACAGTGGGTAGGGAGTGAGGTCAGAGGGTGGGGTGGGAACTGGGTGGAGGGGAGTTATGGGGGGAAAAAAGAGGAACAAATGTAATAATCTGAACAATAAAAATTTAATTTTTAGAAAAAGACACATATGTAATACCTTAATAAAAATAAAATCAATCAATCAATAAATAAAATAATATTTGGAAAGTAATTTCAATTTTCCTGGGGCCCAATTTATGCATCTGTAATTTAAGAAAATTTCAATGATTTTAGCTAGAGTTCCAATCAACATTAAATAGTAAAAATAATACTAGAGGCCCGATGCACGAAATTCATGCAAGAGTAGGCCTTCCTTCCCCCTGGCGACCAGCACCCGGGACCCAGGCTTCCCTCTGGCTGCTAGCAGGCACCCAGGACCTGGGCTTCCCTCCCAGCCCGGCTTCATCCAGAAGGTCATCTGAAGGGAGGTCCAGAAGGACATCCAGTCTAATTAGCATATTATGCTTTTATTATTATAGATACCTTACTGTAATTTTAAACATTCATTTATGACAGCATTTTTTCCAAATCTTTACATGAATTGTGAAGTACTGTCTGTCTGTATTTTGTTGATATGAAAACTTACAGAAGTTCATTGACCTTCCTTAGGCCACATACATGGGAAATGACATGGGAGAAGTTTGTAGCCATTTTGGTCTCAGTCCATTTGAATCATATGATTTAGTGTGATTAAGGTAAGATTATTGGAAGAGGTAACTTTCTCAGCTGATGCAGAGTCTAAAAGCATGAGATTCCAGAGAACCTTTATTTTTATGTTTACACTAGAGGCCCGGTGCATGAATTTGTGCATGGTGGGGTCCCTTGGCTTCACTGGCGATTGATCAGGGCCTTTCGGGGCCGACGGAGGTTGGCTGGCAGGGGGAGGGGCTGCAGGGGGTTGGCTGTGGTAGCGCACTGACCACCAAGGGGCAGCTCCTTCATTGGGCGTCTGCCCCCTGGTGGTCAGTGCGTGTCATAGAGACCGGTTGTTTAGTCATTCGGTTGTTCAGTCGCTTAGGCTTTTATATATATAGAAAACAACAAATATGGTTTCACATATGTGGATTTCCCCTGGATTTCTGTACTAGATTTTCCTTTCCTTCTCAGTGGTAGGACAAAAAGACTTGAATAGTGGTGATTATGGGGGCACACACTCTGGGTTCCTGGACAATGGACCAACTGGGAAGTGCTCTCCACTTCTAGTCTAGGAGGTTGCAGCTAAAGTTGACTTTCTAAAGAGCCCTAGCTCCATCCCTGTTCCAGGATTCCCAGACAATGCTGGAGATAGCCGACCCCTATGCCAGCTGCCTGGTGCCCTATGAGAGATTTCCCCCACTGACAAAGCTACTCTCGAACTATGGGAAGTGGGAGAAGCAAAGGGTTCCTTGGAACATACATCCTTGATGTATTCAGCATTATAGCCTGGCACCAGCATCTCCCTCTGAGGGTTGATGGCACTGGGGTCCTGTTCTTTCTCTTCCCTTGATGACCCCTGATTTGTAAGGTTCTCCAGTAAAGCCTATTCTCCATTGCTACCACAGTATAATTTGACCCGAGACCTGCTGCATAGCAGGTGGAGAACAGGAAGAGACCTACTGTTCACAGTCTGTTTTCATTCCTTAAGATTAATTTGGAATCATTAAGATCACAATGAGAATTACATAATTAGAACTGCAAACAGCTATGCATCTCATACTGCACAATTTACAGAATGTTTCCATATTCTATATTCTATGTAATTCTCACAAAAATCTGACAAACCAAGATTTATTTTTATTACACAGACAAAAAAATCTTAGTTTCAGAATGGTTAAAAGCCCCCCCCCCCCCCCCATAATAAAAAAATCTGGTGTGGATATCAAGTCTTTAAGCTCCAAGTCTTGCTCTTTCTCCACTGCTCCTGACAGTGTTGGAACACACCTCTAGAACCAACTATTCATTGCAACATAATGAAAGCATCCACAGAGTGGACCCTTTGCCAGGTGCTGGTGAATTCAAAGACTGATACGTCTTTGAAAGCTTTCTTTCTTGTGCCAGACAGGGAAGATCATTTTATTAGCTATTTATTAGAAACATGTTCATTACATTTTCAGTTAGCTCACAATAGAATGCCTATATTATGAAACCCTAGAGGCCTGTTGCACGAAGAGATTCGTGCAACAGGCCTTCCCTTCCCTTGGCTGCTGGCACCGGTTTTCCTCCTGCACCGGGGACCCAGGCCTTCGCTCTGGCTGGGTCCGGTCGGAGCCACCCCAGAGCCATCAGGCTTCACTGCTCGGTAGGCCCCGGGGCCGTGAGGCTTCGCTGCTCCGCATGGTGCCTCACTGCTAACAGTTAGGCCACAGCTAACACATCCCCACCCCTTTGCTTTTATAAAATGTGTCTAATCTTACCAAATAATAGACAAACATGGTAATTGACCGTACCTTCTCTATGCCTTCCATTGGCTAATCAGCACGATATGCAAATTAACCACCAACAAAGAGGGTGGTTAATTTGCCTACTAGGTTCCAAGCGGTGGAGTGAAGTCTGACGGCCCTGGGCCGGAGCAGCAAGGCCTCACACCCTGGGGTGGCATAGAGAAGGTACGGTCAATTACCATGTTTGTCTATTATTTGGTAAGATTAGACACATTTTATAAAAGCAAAGGGGTGGGGATGTGTTAGCTGTGACTCAGCCAGAAGGAAACAAGACATTGGCAGTGTCCAAGTCCCTGAGGAACTGAAAAGTTATGATCCAATCAGATCCTGCCGGAGGGGTATGTGTGTGCATGAGGCTGCTTCTCACCTGTGATCTCAATTCAGGTGTGTTCTTGAAAATGTTTTCAGATGCAAATACATTTCTCTAAAATCTACACTTCTTATCGGTAATCCCACTAATGGTATCCCTGTGAGTTTAGACATGACGTGATACTGGTGCCTCCAATTTAATATTTTCAAAGCTGCTCTCATCATCTACCTCCTCCAAGCTTTGTTCCTTGGTCTGATATGTGACCTTGCTTCCACTCCATTCCTAGAGGCCTGATGGGGAGCCTATCCAGTCTCCTCTCTCTCTTCTTGAATCATCAAAACTATCAAGTCCTGCAGATACTATTTCCAAAATATCTCACATATATTTCTTCTTCTCCATGGTCTTGCCTCTGATGCCTTTCAAGGGCTATCACGACACCCTCCTTCTCCCCTCCTGTCTCTCCCATCAAGCCTCCTCCATAGGACTCACTGAAGATAAATACAAACTCTTATCACCTTAAGAAGAATCGAAGCTCTAATGGTATACCTCCTACATGCTTAGCCCTACTGTGGTTCTCCTTTCTTCTCCACATCACATTCCAGAGCTACTGTACAGACAGTTCCCCAAAGTGATCATGCATATTCATGCCTCTACTCCAAGACCACCTTTCGAGGAAGAGTGTGGCTGGAAAACTCTTCATTACTAAGCATCACTCTCTGTAAGGGCTTTCCTACCTCATCCCTCCACTCCCTCCCATTAGGCTTGAAATTTCTTCCACTGGCTTTGTTGTTATCCTGCAATGTCTTCGTCAGAGCACTGATTGTACTACGTTGTCTGTGGGTTTCAACCCACTAGTTTTTGAGCAAGTTGAGGACAAAGAGCATGCTCTATTTGTCATGGAATCCTTAGCACTTAGCATGATGTCTGGCCAAAATGAACTTCACCTGAATGTATGCACCAGATTTCCCTTTTCATTAATATCTCAACTTTCCTTTGTGGTAGGACAAAGAATTGAACGTGGGGGCCCAGGACTGTGAACCATCTGGGACAGAGCTCACACTTGTAGTCAGGAAGGCTGTACCCAATGTCAGCTTCCCAACAGGGCTGTGAGTCAATGTTGAAAGACAAATAAGGGTCTTGGAACTTGCTTAAGAACACACAACTATAAAAGTGTCAATATACCATAAGCCAGAGCAGTTCTCGTTATTGTCATTCACGATTTTATCTCATCCCTAGATGAATCCCTAGCACAGAAGATATCAATCAATATTTGTGGAGTTAATGATTGACAGAATGAATGATTGACTGACAATATGAATGAAAAAGTTAACTTCATTCAACTGTCCTTCTGATTCCACTTTCCCGACTTCCAGTCTTTGTATAGATGCGTATGTGCACATACTCTTTTAAGCACAATTACAAATTGAATATCATGATTTTCTCTTTACAATGCACCACAGTTAAAGAATAGTGATAGCTATTTAAATACATACACAGAAATTCTAAGCCACTGCAATATATAGCCTCAGTAATTCATTTACTAAAAAATAAAAAAAAGTCGCTTTTGAAAGATAGGTTGACATCCTACCAAACAATCTATTAACTTCATAATCAGAATTAGTTTTCAGTTAACTGTTTGAATAACCTTGTAAATTGCCTTCTAAATAGTGCAAAACAGAGGCGAGGGCATTCTGTCACGTGAAAAAACGCAACAGAGGCAGGAAGGGGACAGAGAGGGCCTCTCCCTGTCTCTGAAGCTGTGAGAAGCAGGTGCCTGCTGCCTGTATGCCTCTGGCAGGAACCTTGCTTAGGTTTGTGTTCTTCCACCTGAACTTGCGCGGCCTTTTTCACACGGAATGGCAGCTTATTTTATCTTTAAAACTGACACAAACCTCGCCATTCACTGTGAAGCAGGACAAAAGCCAACAGAGGGATGAAAGAGACCCAAACGAGATCTTTCTCAAACTGATTTCTATTAGAGTTACACACAGTTCAAGGCATGAAAGAAAAGCAGAGCAGCCAGCACTACTGCTGAAGACAAGAGCAAAGAACAATTTCCCCTTCCCTCCCACACCCCCTCTTTTTTTTCCTTGTCCAGTTACTGAAAGCAAACATTGCAGGAGGTGGACGCACTCACCGTGGGCGACCATCTACAGTGGATGCTCTCACCTGCTGCATGTGGGCTTCATTGTTCCAAAGCACCTTGTGTAACGTTCACCGCCCGCTACACAGCTCATTATCTTCCTCTCTGGGTAATGTATGGCCACTTCAGTTATGTGAACGTCTATTTCTAAATGCACACCCTTGGAGCGCTGACATCTCTCTGCTTTTATGTTTTTCAAAACGCTCTTGACATTTGTCAACTGGGTGAGTTCCAAACTTTCTTAACCTATTACCTTATTATTCCAGCACCTTTCAAACTTTCTTTCTCTCTAATTAGTGTGACAGAGAAGCACAGGGCAGGGTGAGCTCGCGTGCCGCGCCCACACTCACCACTGCTTGTAGTCCGCGTCGCAGTTACAGTAGTATTTGGGGTCTGTGCAGTTGCGCTCGATGCCACAGGCGCATTTCTGAATCCCGGGCCCAGAGCCTCCCCAGTAGTAGTGCTTCTCATTGGCTTTGCCAACCCACCAGGTGTAAGGACTTCCATCTGCAAGAAAGTGGAGAGGCACATTGAGATAGGAACAGGAATGGGTCATGATCTGATCTCACTTCCCGCTCCTTCCCCAGGAGCAGTGTGGCTCTCTGATAGGTTGAACATCACTTACCCCTCTTAAAAGTAAATGCATTCCCATAACAGAAATATCTGATTAAAAACAGCAGAGGGAACTGCAGGCTCAAGTTTTCCCAAGATACGGTTACTGTCCTTCGTTTTGGAAACTAGGGGACACTGACATGCCTGGTGGGGAGAGGAAACAAACCAGACACCTGGAGAAGTGGAGTTAACGGCTGGTCTGGTAAGAAGCTGCCTTGCTCTGTCTGCACCTCAAATAGGCACAGAGAGGACACATCTCAGAACATCAGCTCCATCTCGGATTATTTCTCCCAGTGACTAAAACAATCCAACAGTGTTAGTGTTTCATTACAGCGAGTGATGACAAATAGTACAGACCAAAGGAGCTGGCTCAGTATTCTTCATAAAAATCAGTAAAGGAGTTAGCAGCCTCTCCCTTCAGCATGAGGCTGAGAAACGTGCCACAGGGGAAATGGAGAGGGGAGCCAGCTGACTCCCACCAGCACCTTCTGGGAATAGAAGCCCAGGAGAGGAAGTCTCCTTATCGAGTTGCTTGGACCAGGGGTGTTCCAGCAGGAGCCCTAAGCTCTGCATGGGATCCAGGCTCTGAGCTTATCTCACATGGAAGACCCTCAGTTCCCTATAGGGAGGGGGGTCTTACTAGACACCAGGGCAGGATCCAAAGGGATGATATGCAATGACATTTTCATTATTAACTTTAAGGAGGTGACGTACTACAGTGACCAGGTAAGAGTAGCCCCATTTCCCATTTCTTCCCCCACCTCCCCACCTCTTTATTAAATCAAAATACTTTTAGTCTTATATACCTAATGGTCCCAGTTAGGACGAGGCAAAAATCAATGCTATTTTGTTTTCCTTCCTGGGAAAAGAACTTAAGCGCAAAAGCTATTTCCGAGCTGTTTGCACATCTGCTGTGAGCAGAAGAATGCCAATCAGACAAATGTAATCCAGGGAAAGAGCAAATGCATGTTTTGTTATTAGCACTGGCTAATATGGTTAAATTAAGTCACTATCTTCAAAATAAATTATTAATTTGGTGTATATTTTGTGTTCAGCAAGAAGAAAAGGATTCAATTTGCTATGACCAGAGAATTGCCTTATTCCAGCGCTATGCTAATGAAGTTGTACTTTTTGCTTTACTAATCATTATTTACCTGTTAATTGGCTTTGGGGGAAAGCAGTTCAAGGCTATAAAAATGAAAAGATTTTTTTTAAAAACAAGAATAGGCAGTAGTTATAAAAGAAATAATTTACCTAGTGCGAAGAGCTCAAGAACTTCTCTACCTTCAGAATATGACGATGTCTGTTAACTATATTAAGTAGGGTAAATACTGGGACAAGATTAGATAATGATGAACCATATTCTAAGTTAACTAGAGGCTGACTTATCAAAGGCATACTGTATTAAAAGAGCAAGCATAGATTGAATTAAATATAACCACTATACTGCTTGTACTCAAGATTAGGCTTTACGGTGGTGAAGGGTTTATTATGGTTTGGATGATTAAATTGAGAAAGGGAAAAAGAAAAGAGGCTACTTGTTTCCCCAGACCGAAGAAACCAATAGATCTCTGTTATTTTTTCTGATAACAAGTTGTTCCAGAAACACAAGGGCAAATGTGAGAGACCTCTTGTTGGAAATGTGGTACATATCTGTGATTTGCAAAATGTGTTCTTTGGACCTTCTGGGCTACACAAAGTAACTTAATAGTTTTCTTAAATAAATATTATTTTGATACACTCTTCGATGAGACCCAGTATGGTCACTTGGACATTTAATTAGTTCTATTCAATCCACTTCTAGAGGATATTAAAAATAATACTATGAGGGTTTATAGTTTCCAAAATGAAAAATTAAAAGCATAATTTTAACTTAATAAAATCTAGTTTTATTATACCTATTACTACCTAGTTACTACAAATTCCATTAACTATGTGCAGGGGGCTTTTTAACAGAGGAATTAGAACAAGTACAAAAGCAGCAGAAACCTGCCTTTCAATGTTCTGCTTACTGCCCCCTGCTGGCAGCTTCCTTACAGCCTTCCAGAGCTCCTGTGTCCTGGCAGCTTCTGGTTGTTTAGAGCTCCTCACAAGGAAGGATCCTCTTTCTAAAGAAATGACTGCATTCTGAAAAGTCTCCCATTTCCACCTCCCTTCCATTTTTACCATGGCACCAACAATTTTTTTCTCCTCTTTATCAGTCAATTTCAGTTAACCACTTGGATCTGATTATAATACTACAAGGTATGAATGGTAATAACATGCTTACTAAGTAAAGACACCTTTAATTGGTGTAAAAACCAGTAGGGATTGTGGCTGATTGACAAGGAGATAGCCAGAGACCCAGGCAGTTTCTCTTAAAGGGTCCACGCATGGACTTATTTGGACTCACTCCCTCTGAGTTCCAGCGCTGGGGCAGCAACTGGAAAGGATCCAGGGACATCTAGAGAGTAACTAAATTGTCTGGCATCAGGGCAAAAATGGGGGGTGGGTATCTTTCTCCCACATAAAAATGGTGGCAGAGGTCACTGTTCCTCTGCTGAGACCTCCCCTCCCCTCCCATCCCCACAGAGCTTACTGGCAGGTGCCATATCTGAGTCTTCATCAACCTGACCCACACTGTTTGCCCTGCCCTGCCCTGCCCTGCCCTGCCCTGGTGATTCTCTGAGATCCCACACCACCCAATTTGTAGCAGACACAAGCTGTTTGCAGTGGCTTTTCCATATGAATGGCCTGTCCTGCCTCAGGCTTCAGACTTTCCTAAAATCTTTCAAACAACTAGCAGCTGGACTCAGCATGCTCCATACCTCTCAATAAGTGGCCCTGGGTCTGGCACTAGTAGCAGTTTACTAAGATTTACAGCTTGGCCTCGCCTGGGCACTGCCAAGCCCAACACAAATAGCATCCATCTGCAGATTTCTCTGTAGCTTGTGCCAGATGGCCCCAGGCAGAGCATAGGTAGTGGCTGACTTTGCACCTCCCAGGAGGCCCCAGAGCCAGTGCACCCAGTGGACATCTTCAGACTATGACAGATTACAACTCTACACATCCATGAGTGACACACATTCAAGGGTGAACTTGGTGAGCACCAAAGTCCCACTGAAACAAATCCTGCCCCATAGGGGTATTTTCTGCACAACAGCTCTTCCACTGTAGTCACAGGTGATCCTCACAACCAATTGGCCTGGGGTCAATTTCTCCCAGTTATGCCAACAGCAGTCAAGGCTCAACTACAACAGAGCAGTGCACACAGCCAAGACAGAGGCACACCTAGAGTACCCAGCTATGGTGACTGGGGAGGCTGAGCCATTGGGCCCTACAGGACACCTACTACACAATGCCACTCTACCAAGTCCAGGAGACATATCAGCTGTACCTAATACATAGAAACAACCATAGGGAAGTAGCCAAAATGTGGAGACAAAGAAACATGTCACAAATGAAAGTTCAAAAGAAATATCCAGAAAAAAAACTAAATGAACTGGAAGCAAGCAAACTACTAGATACAGAGTTCAAAACAATGGTTATAAGGATGCTTAAGGAACTTAGTGAGAATGTCAAGGAACTTAGTGAGAATTTCAAGGAACTTAGTGAGAGCATCAAAGACATGAAAAAGGACCAGTCAGAAATGAAGGATACACTAACTGAAATGAAGAATAATTTACAGGGAATCAACAGGTGAGTAGAGGATCAGATCAGTACTTTGGAGTATGAGGAAGCAAGAAACACCCAATCAGAAGAGCAAAAAGAAAAAAGAATCCAAAAATATAAAAATAGTGTAAGGAGCCTCTGAGACCATTTCAAGTGTAAGAGAGGGAGCAAGAAATTGAAAACCTATTTGAAAAAATAATGTCAGAAAACTTCTCCTACCTGGTGAAAGAAAGAGACTTACAAGTCCAGGAAACACAGAATCCCAAACAAGATAAACCCAAAGAGGCCCACACTAAGACACATCACAATTAAAATGCCAAAGGTTAAAGACAGAGAGAAGTGTTGAAGGTTCTTCTTTAAGAATAAAAATAAAAAATATGGCCCTGACTGGTTTGGCTCAGTGGATAGTGTCAGCCTGCGGACTGAAGGGTCCTAGGTTCGATTTCAGTCAAGGGCATGTGCCTTGGTTGCGTGCACATCCCCAGTGGGGGGTGTGCAGGAGGCAGCTGATCGATGTTTCTCTCTCATCGATGTTTCTAACTCTCTATTCCTCTCCCTTCCTCTCTGTAAAAAATCAATAAAAAATAATTAAAAAAATAAAAATAAATAAAAAATATGAGCAAAAAATGTTAACAAATACATATCTATCAACAATTAATCTACAAATAAAAATAAACAAACAAGGAATCAAATCAACAAAATAAACTGATGAACAAAATAGAACTACAAGCATGGAAACATGGAACAGACTGACAGAGAGGAAGGAAGGAGCAGGGTGCAGGAAGAAATGAACCAAAGAAATTCTATGCATATATGCATTACGCATGGACACAGGCAATAGGGTAGTGAAGACCTGGGATGGGGAGGGATCCGGGTGGAGGAAGGCACTGGGGAGAAAAAAGGAGAGGACATCTGTAATACTCTCAACAAATAAAGATAAAAATTTTTAATTTTTTTTCAGAATAATTGTCATTCTAACACTTTTTTTTGTAAATTCATTTTACTATTTACATCAAGAACTTTAAAAATAAAATTAAAATCATATATGTAGACATTCTCACAGATACCAAACACTATATCTCAAGCATCCTATAAATTTTGTGAAATCATCTTTTTCACCTGGGTAACAATAGTCTCTCTTGTTTCCCAACCATCTAATTCTATGTTGTCTATGTTAATGCAAAGACCAAACAGAATGAAATCCAAGAAGCTTTGTGGAGTTCATATTACAGACAGTGATGTAAAGTTGGGAAATCATCATTTGAACTTATAATGTAAACATTCAATGTGGTTGTAAAGAGTGAACATTTTATCTCACTGTGAATGTCACTAAACTAATTTGATTAGGGCTGAATGGAAATGAATGTAGTTCATTAGCCTCATGTTGCATCCTTTGGAATTAGACTGGATTTTACTATATTTTAATTTGAATAGGGTCCAAATTTAGAAATGGAGAACTGAAGTTCATGATCAAAATGGACCTGAACTGAAATAGTAATTAATTAAAAATTAATTTCACTGCATAATATTTAAATTTATATTGAATTGAATTTAATAGATTTCAATCAAGGACTGATTCCACCCAGTGCAATTTGATTGAGTTGAATCAAATCACTATGAATCCTATTCAAATGAATTAGATTTTATTAATGTGAATGGCATTGAAGTGACAGATGAGATGGGAGTTCATAATTCTGAACAGTGTTAAAGAGAACAAAATAGACCAACTTACTCTAAGTTAACTTGCCTTCAGTTTCTAGCCAGGTCAATGGCATCCATGGCCCTCTCAATAACTCTGGTTAATTCCTTTGTACCAAGGCCCCAGGAGCAAATGTGGTTAATAATAGCAAAGTGATTGGATGAAACCACATACTGCTTGTATAATGTACTAATGCACTTTTGTAGTCTTTTTTTTTTCCACTGGAAAAGCCCTAGCCAATTATTTTAAACATTTCTTTTCCTCTTTACAGAATAAATGAAGAAGGAATTAACTGGATCTCAGGGACAATGATTGGTGTGAGTACTGGCTGCTCCCTTTATTTTTATTCTTTATTAAAAACCGTATGTACTTGCTAGAACATGCCTTACCCCACCTTACCATTTATACTGTCTCAATATCCCAGGTATTGACTTCTTTTGGTTGATAACGGATGTACCTTGGCTTGCTTTATATCTAAAAGATGGTTATAACTTTTCAAATTAGTAGCAAAATGTTAATTTGTAACTGAAATGGCATACTATACAATCAACAAGCACCTTCTTAGTGCCCGAGAAACAATTTGGGAAATAGAAATGAAACCTGCTCTTTTAGGTTCTGAGTTAGTGGAGAAGCATTTATGTTCAGTAATTTATAATTATGAGAGCTTTAACCCTTGATATTTGACAGAACATACATGTAGTAAGATGGAAGTAATATACATTGGGTGTCACAGGAGCGGTTCAAGCAGTGGGCCTTAGAATTTTGGAAAAGGAGGCGATTACCAAGGACCAAGGTGGCCTGGAAGAGGAGGATCTAGATTCTAGGAAATCAGACAGAGGATATGAGCACTTCAGAATCTCCTGAATGGCTTGGCCAAGATGAAGACAGGAAACACCTGACTTATTTTAGGAACCATGGGGTAATCAAGCTGTTGGAGGCAGTGTAGAGAAGCAGGATTTCTGGTTGCATAGCATTTGCACTTTAGTTTTTAAGTAATGAGGAGTCAAATTTTATTTTTTAAACATTAAAATACTGCATACAAATGTTTACATGAAATATAACAAATAATAATAAGTAGCCTTGCACTTAGTTTATCCATTCTCATTGTTATATATGTTGCTCTTGGAGTATATCAGACTTTACTTCATCTAATATTAATAAACACTGGACTGTGTCTAGTTTTTTTTGCTATTTCAACATGCCCTGTGAAAATTTGAGAGTTTTGACCATATCCCTAAGTGGAACTATTAGCTCATATGGTTGGTGCATTTTCAAATTATTTTCCCAAAGCCTGTGTGTGAATGTAGAATCCTATCAGCAGTATGTAAAACTTTTAATGGTCAAAACCCTTAGTATCATGCTGTTAACTTTGGACAACTGGTAAACGACAAACAGTTTCTCTTTGGTTTTAGTTATACTTCCCTGATTACTTATAAGTTTGCCAAATGTTTATTGCTTATTTATATTTCCTTATTTAAAAAATATTTGTTCATTTTTTCCCATTTTCTTATTGGATTATTTTTGTGTTTTATCAAGTTGTAGAAAATGCTGAGGAAAATGATTCTTTTATAATTATAATAAGGTCAATTTCATTTTTTATGGTGGTTTTTAAAAAATAAATGTTCTTAATTTCAATTTTTAGTTGCATTTAACATTTTCTTCTTGGTTTATTGCCCTAAAATCATAAAAATACTTTTTTTTAAAAAATAAATCTTTATTGTTGAAAGTATTACATATGTCCTTTTTCCTCCCCATTGCCCTCTCCCACCCTCCTCCCCGCAAAATACTTTCATCTACATTTTTACAAATTATTTTAAAGCTTTGCCATTCCCATTTAGTTCTTTAAATTACCTGGAATTAATTTTTGTTATTGATATAACGTAGGAATCCAATTTGACTTTCCCCCCCTCAACTTTGTGTTCAGATGAGGCAAATCCATAGAAATAGAACAAAGACTGGTGATTGCCAGTGGCTGGGGGGAGAGAGGAATGAGGAGCTACTGTTTAATGCCTGTGTGGTTTCCTTTTGAGATGATGAAAATGTTTGAAACTACGTAAGTACAGTGGCTGCACAACACTGTGAATACACTAAATACCACAAAATTTTTCACTTAATGTTATGTTAATAAATCTCACCTCAACTAAAAAGAAAAAGAATCCAGCTCAGACTTTGAACTGAATTTCTCTGAATCAATAAATTGGTAAAAATTTTACATGCTTACAATATACACTTATCCTACTTATTGTCATGATAAATCTGTGCAGTTAGATGTTTTCAAACATTTCTGAATAAACTGTAATTTTCTTGATAAAGGCCATTTGTGTATTTGTTCGATTTATTCAGAAATGCTATGTTTTTAAACAGTACACACTGCAACACTTTGTACTAGTATGTGTAAAGATACAATCAAATTTTTTTTGTTGATATTGTATTCAGAAAACTTGTTAAACTCTGTTATTAGTTCAAATAATTAATCCATTGACATCTTAATTTTTGCAGCTTATTTATGACTATGAGTTTGTTTCTTCTTTTCCTAACAGGATTCTTTTATATATTCTTTCCTGTATTAATGAGATGGTTACTGCCTACTGTTCAATATTAAACTTTATGGTGATGAGTCTGTTTTATGTGTTTACTGATTTTAAGGAAAATGCTTTTAATGTTTAACCATTAAGTGTGATGTTACTGTCACTATTTAAAAACATTGCATCTTTTTTTGAGTTCTTTTCCATTTATAATCTATGATTTTTAAAAAATGAATTGATATTTTTTATTCAATGTTTTGTCTTCTTAATTAAATGATAATGTTTTCCCCCTTTTAGCTGTTAACGTGAATTGTCTTTAAAAAGACAGAACTTATAAAAGAAAGAAACTTTGTGGTGAAAAATCATTATTTATACAAGTTGCTGGATTAACCGTGTTCTTTTGTTTAGTATTTTACTACTATGTTCATGAATGGCATTGGCCTGACACTTCCCCACTTTGTTCTAGCACTATGTTTTGGTAAATTTTATTTTATTTTTTTTGTTAATCCTCACTTTTCCCATTGATTTTTAGAAAGAGTGGAAGGGGAGGCGAGAGATAGAAACATTGATATGAGAGAGACACATCGATTGGTTGTGTGTACTGGGGCCAGGCATCGAACCTGCAACCAAGTATGTGCCCTTGACTGGAATCAAACCTGCAAACCTTCAGTCTGCGTGCCAACGCTCTAACCACTGAGCAACCAGCTAGGGAGTATCACAATATTTTGATATTAAGTTAATACTGGACTCAAAGAATGGTTTGAGAACTGTGTAAGATTGGAATCATTTGTAAACTATATGAGGCTAATATAATTTAATATCTTTAATTGTAATATCCATTTATAGAAGTTTTTATTCTTATATCTGTTGTATCAATTTATATAACAGGTATACAAGAATATAAACTTCTATTTAATATTTAATATGATCATGGTCAGAGAACAACATCTCTGTGATACTAATAATCTAAAATTTGTTGAGGTTTATTCTAAAGAGTCTAATTTATGGTCAATATTAAAAAATGTTTTATATGTACTTAAAAAAGATGCTTATCCTCTAATTGTTCTACAGTGTCCATTAACTCACACTTGTCAATTATGCTATTTTATTCTAACTGTATTGCCCAATAGAAAGTCAATACCTAAATGCAGCTCTTTAAAATTAATGAAAATGAAATAAAATTAAAATTTAGTTCGCCAGTCCCCTAACCATATGTACTTGTGGCTATTATACTGGCCAGCAAACATTTTTAAAAAATATTATCTTTATTGTTGCAAGTATTACAGTTGTCCCTCTCCCTCCCCTAGCAACCCCCTGCTCCCCACACCTTCCCCACACTATGGACAGTAAACATTTTTATCACCTCAAGTCAGTTCTTTGGGATAGTGCTCTTTGTTTACTTAATGATCTAAAAATTTGCCTTTTCTACAATTATTCTTTTTGTTTATCTAATAATAACTTTACTTAGACTCTATTTATAATGGGTAGTTTCTGGGTGTTTTATTCAAGGTCAATGATTATTTTTTCGTAACTGATTGAAAATATTATTGTAATGTTTCCATTGTCAAGAGGTCAACCACCAGTTTAATGTTCACTCTTTTTGTTGGTAATCTCTATTTCCTCTCTGTCCAGCTGGGATGTTTTCCCCTCTTGTTTGGATCCATTGTGACTCCTTAATCTGAAGCTGCATGTGCATATTTTCTTCAGTTATAGTGAATCCTTAGTCAATATGCCCTGAAATAGTGCTTCCATTTCTTTTCCTTTTCTCTTCTTCCAGAACTCCAATTAGATATGTATTAAACGTTCTTGACCTAATTTTCTTGCTCTTAATTTCTCTTTCATATTTAACAACTCTGTGTCTCACTGGGTAGATTTCTGGCAAATTTTTTTCAGGATCCATTTTCCATTTCACTATTCTCATGTCAGCCTTTAATTTTATCTATTACATTGTGATTTTTATAACTTTTTCTTTTTCAAATGCTGCTCATTATTTATGATAGTGACTTCCTTAATTATATTTTTATTTTCACCTTTAAAATAATCTCATCCAATAATTTCAATATCATAAGTTTCTGCAGGACTGAAATGCAATGAGTTATTTCTATTGGCTTATAATTATGGTACCTCATTTCTCTATACATTTCATGATTATTTTTCCTTCGAGATCGTGTCCTTAGAAATGCATCTGTGGGAATTCTTTGAGGCCTGGTTAAAGTTGTGAAGTTGGGTTCCTCTTAGATAACTTGCATTTGTTTTTTTTCAGATACCTGGGCCTTGACTTTTTTTCTTGGTTTGAATTTCCACCCGACCATGCAAATAGTGTGAACTGACTCTTTGTTAAATAACTTCAAAGCATAAATCCTTTCTTTTTCTCTTTACTCCAAGCCAAGGTCCAAGCAGTCAAAATTCCTTTGCCATCTTCTTTTGCAGGGTGGGTCTTCAGTACTCCCCCCACTCCCACGTCCCCCCCATCCGCCAAGAATCTAGACATTTGGATTGTGCTTTCTATGAAGGGATATGTGATCCACCTCATCACTCAGCATGGCCCCTTCATCCCCTACAGACATGGGAATGAAGGCTGTGGGCTGCAGAGCATGGCAAGAGCCATAAGGCCAGCTCTGGCTTCAGCCTTCAGTTATGCTGTTGGTCCATGGTTTTGCTTCTTTCAGGTCCCTGAGGATCTTCCTCACTTTCATGCATGCTCAATTATACATTTTAAAGAATTTAAAAATACTTTTTCGTGCACTTTTTTTTACTTGGCTTTGGAATCTTTCTTAAAAAAAATAGTTGCCTCCTGCATGCCCCCCCGCTGCAGATCAAGCCCGCAACTCAAGCATGTGCCCTGACAGGGAATCCAACCATGACCTCCTGGTTCATGGGTCCATGTTCAACCACTGAACACTAGCCAGGTGGAATATTTATTTCTTGACTTCAAGTTGCCATCCTCTGTAGCCTTTTTTAAAATAAAAAAATTGCTTTAAAAATTGTTTTAATGTTGACATTATTGCAGGGGTCTGAAAAATGAACCATTCTTTACCAGCAGAGCAAGACATTATGCATATAACACACAACCTGAGGTCACACCCCATGCCTGCCATTCAGTAGGGGCAGAACCCCATTCTTGTTGCCAGGACACCAGACCAGCATAGCCATATGCTATCCATCCTTTACCTGGCCCTTCTTCCAGGAAACCAAGGTGCTAAAGCTTTTCTCAATGGGACAGCAGTTAATAAAATTGGCACCAATTCTAAGTCCTCCAATCTCACAGAAGAGCAGGAAGATGTCAAAAAATTCAATAATGATATTAAGTGTCAAATTTTTCAAGTGGTAAAACAGATACTTAAACAGCAAAACTTCTAAATTTTGCCCTTAATTCTTTTTTTTTTAATAAATTTTATTGACTTTTTACAGAGAGGAAGGGAAAAGGACAGAGAGTCAGAGACATCGATGAGGGAAACATCGATCAGCTGCCTCCAGCACACCCCCCACTGGGGTTGTGCCCGCAACCACAGTACATGCCCTTGACCGGAATCGAACCTGGGACCTTTTAGTCGGAAGGCCGACGTTCAATCCACTGAGCCAAACCGGTTAGGGCGCCCTTATTCTTTTTTTTTTTTTTTTCCATGACAGTGAAAGAACTGAACACCAAAGCACAGAATAAACTTCTTGTAAGTATTTAACTAAAACTTGCTCTATTAGTCTGCTGATTAATTTACTGGTAAACCTGCGGATATTAAATGAGATTCTTTAAAGAGCTCACATTATGTCAATTAGTCACTTTTGTTTTCTGGCAAGGCACTGATTGCTGTTTGATTGTCATGAATATAAAGTTATACAATATTCAGATACACTTTTTGGCTACTGTTGCCTTGGAGCTCTGGATGAGTAATTTTATTAAGATGCCTATTACGATTTCAACTCCAAACCTTAGCAAAACCACCTCCCTCTCCCATCTTGATTGTTAATTTTATTTACAACCTGTCTGGAAACACTGTCCTGCTTTTTATGAATAATAAACTCCTCTCTTGCTAACCTCTCGTTCATTTCAGGGTTTTGTCCTGTTATCTCCACCTGGAACCTGTCACCCCTTCCCTGGTCAAGCTTTATGTTCTTCAGGCTCCAACTTAAATGTCATCTGGTCAGAGGTGATGTCCTGGACAACCCTACTGTTATTCTCTCTCAGAGCATCATGTTTTATGTGGTTATTCTATTATCACTATTTGACATTCTGTTGCTCCCTCCCTTGTTTACTGTTTGTCCTCTCTAGCTGAATGTACGCTCCATGAGAGCAATAACTTGATTTTATTTGTTTGGATAGAAAAACGTGAGCGTTCCCATGACTATTACATCCCCTGCTCTTTGCTTGACACAATATTTGCTGATCTTACAAATGATCATTATTTTTGCCTATCGATATTGTACAAATCTCCAAAATAGTTATGAGTTTATCACTGAATCTTTGATACAAGTCCCACCTTATGTCCACTTGAAACGCATTACCCTCCCTCCAGACCTGCTTCGCCTCTTAGTAGAAGGCTGAGCATGTCCTACTCTGCCCTATTTACTTCTTAGCATTTCTTATTGTCAGATATATTACGTACTATTTTGCTTATAGTTTAATTTTTGTATTCCCCCCATTAAGGCCCACGTTTGGTTTTTGATTACTGATAAATAGCTTTGTCCATATTAAGTGCTCAACAAATATTTTTCATTACATGAGTGCAAGCTGTTATTTCTATTACCTTTTCTTCCAACCCAAACAAATAAAGAAAATAGGGGGGAAAAAGAATCATGCACACAGTCTGACTCCTGGTGTTTGGGGATTTTTAAATTTGTTTTTGTATTTGTTTGGTTTTTACTTTCACTATTCTTTGCTCTATCAGTTGATAGTTGATTTCACCTGGGGCAACTCTTTCCTACCTAAGCATAGTTTCTCCTGGTCTCAGGTGATACAAGAGAGACTGCATTTGTCTGTGAAAAGTTACAGCAATTATGCCACCAATGTAACTGTCTCTGACCACAGTCTTGCAGTCAGTGTTGGTGATTATAACTGCATGTGTCTGTCCCCTCGCCTTCATCCATTAGCATACTCTGAACTGCAAACTTGTATCACTCCTTGGCTTTATGTAATTTCCCTGTTCTGCTCTTAGCAGCATCAGAACCAAACTTGAATTCTGAATCTGTTTTTTTCAGGAAGCTTAATAATCTACTTGTATCTTACAGTAGCTTTTATACACAAAAAAGGTAAATCGGGGACTTGTTTTGACAGCTTGTCATAGGCTATGGTTATGCAGGTTGACTTGAGAAAGCAGGAGCGGGGGTCAGATCCAGCCTGGAGCCCACGCCCCAGGCTGGCAAAGCTAATAGGTCTGCAGAGAAGGGGGTTCATATTCTAAGCATTCCCAGGCTTCCTGTGTTCTGGGAAACTCTTGTCAAGCCGACAGTCAATGTAGTACAATTTTCTACACCTGCTGTCTCTGTCATGCTGGGGAGTTATTATCAATGCTCAGAATCAGGGCCCGAAGACAGACAATCTACCAAAACGAGAAGTAAATATAAAGTTGTACACAGTCTATTATACTTACAAATGCAGCCAAACCTCAGTTTAAACAAATAAAAGCCTCCTGAATGTATTTGCTGAAATTTTTATTTAGTGTTTCAACCACCTGTGGGTACACTAGACTTCCTGGGTTCTAGTCTCTAGTCTCTGTGTCTTTTAGGGGTTGGGTTAATGTATAATAAAGGCAATATAGGTCCCTAGGAGATTTCAGAGGCATGTGGCATAACCCATGTGAAGAGGGTGAAGCAATATTTTGTTAAAGCCTAGCTCTAGCTCATAATCAGAGGCTTTACAAAGACAGATGTGCCCAGTCTACACTCAGTCCTGTTAGGGTAGAAGTTACATCTCCAGCATAACCAACATCCTACAGGCACACAGGGCAATGGAGAAAAGCCTGCAGACTCTCACAACGTAATTCTAAATGTGGACAGGAAGCCTGGAGCTCAGCACCACCTGATCCAGACACCTGCTGCTCGGGCGTGGAGCCCAGAAATGCTGCCTCTTCCCAGGAAGACTCCCAGACCTGGCACATTCCAGCGAGTGGAGGTTTCACAGTGGAAGTGAGCCCTGAAAGGGGAGTAGGAGGTCTGTGTTCTACTGCTTCCTCCATCACCATCTTCACGCTTCATTTTCTCCTCTCTTGGGCTCCTTCTCGACATGGGGGCCTTGACTTTGACATCTCTGCTTCTGGCTTTGCTACTACTGCCTATGTATTCAGAATTGAGCCAATGGGTTTGTGCATCCTTATTTTCTACAAATTTCACATCTCATAGCAACATTACTCACACTTGTTCCCATAACTAGAAATACACTTCCCCTTCCTTTGCTGGGTTTGTTACTATTTCTTCTTCACATCAAAACACATTGTTTTCCCATTCAAGCTTTCCCTGAATCTCACCAGCGAAGGGGGGTGCATTTCTTTAGAAATGTTTATAAAGCCTCAACCTGCCTCTGAGAGCCCTTATGCTGTGTGGTCATTGCCTGTTCAAATGTCTGCCTCCCAGACTGTAAGCATGTGGAGGATGGGAGCCACTTCACTTTATACTGACGTTCTCTGAAGCTATGAGCTTCCTAATTATCATTCATTTTATACTCATTAAATGACTGCATGAATTCAACCCCATGGCGTCTGCACACATCTGCAGTAATGCTAATGCCACATAAGTCCAGCCCCATGCAGGCCTGCATTTCTAACACTTCACGGTTTCTGCATTTGGTGGTGCCTCATTCTCAGCCATCTTCAACTGAACTCAAACTGAACTCACCATCTGCCTTTGCCAAAATACACACACCCACCTGTGTTTGTGATCCGAGGAGCTCCGTGCCCCCTCTTCAACAACTGAACGCATCTTTTCTTCCACAGAGAAACAGAGGAAATCAGAGAGAAACCCCTCAGCTGGCTGCTACCAAATCAGCAAGCCTGTCTACACAGGTACCATCCTCACCTGTCCCTTCCTGGGAGGTTTCTCCCCACCTCTGGTGTCTCTTTGATCTTACCAATGTCCACTGTTCCCCATCTTCTCAGGAGCTGACACTATAGTTCAATCTTTCTACCTCTGGGAGAGTAACCCTCTGGGCTTCTCCCCACTGGCATTTAAACCTGATCTGGAAAAACAAACAAAAAAACTAAACCAAACTCCTTTAATAACTCTTCCCCTTCTAGTCCTCACCCTATTTCCTCCCTAAGAAGCAAAAATTCTTTAAAGAGTTGTCTCTGTACTGGATGTTTTTATTTCCTCACCTCCTGCTGTCTTTGCATCAACTTTATGTGGATTCTCCTCCAATCGCTCTGTTAACACAGCCATCATATCACCACCACCTCCATCTCATTAGAACCAACAGACATCCTGCACTCTGCATTTTACCAGAGCACCCTAGCCTTTTTTTGCTCAGAAGTCCTTGCCCTCTAACAATCTTTACACTTAACTTATGTCATGAGAACTGGTCCTGGTTCCTCCCACTATCTGGCTGCTGTTTCTGTCTCAGGTGGTCTTAGCGTTTTTTACTCAACAAATAGATGCTGGTGCAGTCCAAGGTTCTCGCGTGTAACCTCATGGGTACCCAGACCTCCAAAGGGCACAGGACTTACTTAGTTTGCACTGGATCCAACTCTCACCTCTGGGATTCAGACTTGTAGATCCAACTGTTCATTTTGCAACTCCCCATGAGTATCTCAAACCCAATTCAAGTGCATGGAATAGTCCATCTAAATCTGGTCCTTTTTTTAGCATCTTGGATTTCAGGTAAAAACCTACCCCTATTCGTATTACTACATGAGCCATGGAGAGTGATCTTGCACAAAGCATTGCCTATCATTTCTTTTGCTCATGGAGCGGCTGCACTCTGCACACTGGGCTCGGGAAGGGCTGGTGTGTGTGCAGCGATGAGCTCTAGAGAAGAGTGGAGGTTCAACCGCTGAATCAAGGAAATGCAGACCACTTCCCCAAACACTCTCTCTTCTTCAGAGCTGAGAGGGCCCGAGTGAGTGCTCAAGCTACAGGAGGGGGTGGTTTTTATTCCATCAATGAGAGTGATGCTGGAGAAGTCTGTCTCAACACCACTGTGTTTTATACTGTACTTTTAAACTTCATTTTCATGCTACTTTTGAACAGCAGACATTGACCTTTCCTCTGACTGTCATTACCCACCTAAGGAAACACACAGTTAAGGAAAGACATGAATGTTGTAATGAGGAAAACAATCCCCACCCCCCAAATCCCTACAAATCTCTAGTGCTCAGCACCTCCTATTGGATGACCACCATGCGACTGTACAAGTGGGCAACGCATTCTGTTCTGCAGCTGTATTTTTCTGTTTATTTCAGAGCATGTGTTTCTCCCCAGTACTGCTCGTTTCAGTAATATATGGTTTCAAAGACACAATTTCATGCAGATGCAGGAGAAATAGAACAACAAATTCAAAGTGCCTCTTGCCATCAGTCTTCTGATGGAAGTGCCCTTTCACAAGAGGCAAACATAACACTTCTCGCAGCTCCTACACAGACTTAACACACACTAGATTGCTGCATTTTTTTACAGCAGGATCATGCCTGCTCTTGTTTAAAATTGTTCTGACCTTTGGGGGAAAAAAAGTTCTATCTTTCTCCAGAATGAGTAAACTATAATAAAATTGGAAGGCGAGCTTGTTGTATCTGAATGGCACCTGTCAGAATCTCAGCAAATATTCTCTTGACAATTGCATTTTGCTCCTAAAAAGAGCTGCTTGGTGACCCTGAGTCTGCGTGCCAGCCTAGTGCTGAATACGCCTTCCCATCACACCTGCAGTCCACAGGACAGCCCCTCCAGCCAACAGCGGAGAACTTGTTTTCTCACCTGGGACCACAGTCCCAGGACTACCATTCACTCTGGGAAAGAAGCTGTCAGAAATCTCCATGTCTATCAATTTGCTACTCTGCATGTTGAAAGCACCTAAAATTACAATGTTCAGAAACGTAACCGACATTGTGTTAGGGTGACCCTCAAAGGATTGTGAAATTACAGCTTACTAGATCATGGAGGACAAGACCGAGGGCTTCTTCAAGAACAACGAAGGTCAGTAATAAATCCACACAAACGTGCGCCATTGGGAAAACCTTTGCAAAGTAAATGCCAAGGATAATAAACCACCCGGAGTGCAATTTGCAAGGATAACAAACATCTTAATTGAGCCTTGTTAGAAGAAAGTTGGAGGCAATAATATTAAACAAAACATTGAAACTGAGCCCAGAACTTTCAGTTCAGTAAAAATTTATTTAGCAATATTATGGCTTGTCACAATACAACCTAAAAGAAAATTATCTAATATGTATGTTCTCAAAAATGATTTAACATGTGTTGCCCTATTCTTTCCAGGATGAAATCAAAGTGATTTTTAAAGGTTCTAAAATAATCTTTTTCACTCATAAAAAAAAAATATTTGAGACGGACAATAATGGGCTAAGTTTAATTCATTAAACTTGAATGAATTACTCTCTACATAAGTATTTGCTAAAAAGAGAAAAATATAGTTAAGGGTTTTAAAGACTGCTATAAATTTGGACAAATACTGAATAGCAACTTCATTTCAAGGAATGCAAAGACATTAAAAAAATCAAATTACTACCAAATGATTAAAACATAAATGATTTGCAAGAGAAATGGTCTTGTGGGAAAGCTGAGTCAAATACCTACTTGTTAGATGCTAGAGGACAAGAATTAACCTTGATTTGAAGACAAAAATCATCATCATCAACATTTATTGAACCATTACTATGTACCCAGCTCTAAGCATTGTACAAAAATTATCTCACATATCTTTAATAAATAACCAGGTTACAGTTGAGGACACTGAGGCCCAGAAAAGCTCAGCAAATGGCAGAACTGGGATTTGACTGATTCCTAAATCTAGGCTCTTAAACTCCAAATACGAATTTCATAGTGGGACAGTTAGATAAGGAAAGGATTGTTATGCAGTGTGATATGTGTTACAAAAGAGCAAACATAACATTTATGCTTGGGATGGGTAGGAGCTTTTACCATGTCAAGAAGAAGCATAAGGATGATAATTTTCCAGTAAGAAATTTATTAAAATATTACTTTATATAGGCGCTGGGACAAACAACGATTTTTCTAAGCAGCCCTAAAAATACTGGATTGTGGTGATAGTTGTGCAGCTCTATAAATTTACCAATTTATAAAACTTCCTTTAAAAGTAAAAAATTGATAAATTTCCTCAAAATTAAGAATTCTTGTGTATAAAAAGTCACCATTAAAAGAGCAAAAATGAAAGCTACTGATTGATAATGATACTTTCAATACATGTATGTGGCATAGGACTACTATCCAGAATATCTTAAAAATGCCCATAAATCAGTAAGAGAAAGGCAAATAATGCAATTAAAAATAAGACAAAAATGTTAAAGTACTTTGCTAGAGATAATATCCAAATGACCAATAAACATATTAAAGGGTACTCAACTTCAATATTCATTAGGTAAATGAAAATTGTAAGCACAGGTAGCTACCATTATACTTCCGCTAGAATGGATAATATGAAGAATACTAGCAATGTAGAGGAACTGAAATTCTCATCTATTGCTCATAGGAGTAAAAACTGATTGACCCGAAAAACTGTCACATTTGTCTAGTCTGTAACCCCAATGTTATATGTTTGGGTATATATCCACATAAAAATGTATGTCTAGGACTCAGGGGTGGGCAAACTTTTTGACTCGAGGGCCACAATGGGTTCTTAAACTGGACCGGAGGGCCGGAACAAAAGCATGGATGGAGTGTTTGTGTGAACTAATATAAATTCAAAGTAAACATCATTACATAAAAGGGTACGGTCTTTTTTTTTTTTTAGTTTTATTCATTTCAAACGGGCCGGATCCGGCCCGCGGGCCGTAGTTTGCCCACGGCTGGACTCTAGGTCCACAAAAATATGTACACGTACTTTCTTTTTTTTAAAAAAAATATTTTATTGATTTTTTACAGAGAGGAAGGGAGAGGGATAGAGAGTTAGAAACATTGATGAGAGAGAAACATCGATCAGCTGCCTCCTGCACACTCCCTACTCGGGATGTGCCCGCACCCAAGGTACATGCCCTTGACTGGAATCGAACCTGGGACCCTTCAGTCCGCAGGCTGATGCTCTATCCACTGAGCCAAACCGGTTAGGGCTGTACACGTACTTTCATAGTGGTTTTATTCCTAAGAGCTCTAAACTAGAAATAATTTTAATGTCCACCAATAAGAAAGTGAGGTCCATTAATAAAATGGAATTTTACAAATCAATAAATAAGAACACTCAAGCATGAGTAGATCTCACAGATATTATGCTGAGTGAAAAAGAACAGATCGAAAATATATACATCAAATGATTCAATTTTTGTGCATTTCAAGAACAGGCAAAACTAATTTATGGGGCTATAGGTCAAAATAGTGGTTACTTCTTAAGGGTATTGACTAGAAAGGGCTATGTGGGAACCTATAGCATGCTGGAAATATTTCATAGCTTGATCTGAATTGATGGTGCATATGTATGTATACAAGATATATGTATACAAACATATATGTTTTAATAAGATTAATAACATAAAGTATATAAAAGATAACTTACCCAGAAGTATGTATTATGTATATATTCAGAGGCCATGACTTTTAAAAAATTAAGGTATAATGTATTGAAATATAAATTTGCAGATCATATAATTAACTCATTTTAAGTACACAATTCAAAAATTTATAGCAGTGGTTCTCAACCTGTGGGTCGTGACCCCTTTGGCGATCGAACGACCCTTTCAAAGGGGTCGCCTAAGACCATCCTGCGTATCAGATATTTACATTAGATTCATAACAGTAGCAACATTATAGTTATGAAGTAGCAACGAAAATAATTTTATGGTTGGGTCACAACATGAGGAACTGTATTTGAAGGGCCAGAGGTTGAGAACCACTGATTCATAGTAAACTTGAAGAGCTATGTAACCATCACCATAATCCAGTTTTTGAGTATTTCCATCACCTCCAGGCTCATTTGTTCCTGTACCCCAAGACCCAGGCAACCACTCATCTGTTTTCTCTGTCTAAAGACTGGTCTTTTTGGGGTATATCATATAAACAGATTTATATATGTGACCTTTCTTTGTTTGACTTCTTTCACTCAGAATATTACTGAGGTTCAGGCACTGTAGCATGTATCCATATTTAGTTCCCTTACTAGAGGCCAGGTGCACAAAATTCGTGCATGGGGGGAGGAGGGGTCCCTAAGCCCAGCCTGCACCCTCTCTAGTCCAGGACCCCTCGAGGGAGGTGCAACTGCGGTTTAGGCCCGATCCCACAGTTGGATATCCCTCTCAAAATTTGGGACCACTGGCTCCTAACCGCTCATCTGCCTGCCTGATTGCCCCTAACCACTCTGCCTGCCTGCCTAATGCCTCTAACTGCTCCACTGCCTGCCTGATCACCCCTAACTGCCTCTACCTGCCAGCCTGGTCACCCCTAACTGCCCCCCCTCCCCTGTTGGCCTGGTTGCCCCTAACTGACCTCCCCCGCTGGCCTGGTCACCCCTAACTGCCCTCCCCTGCCAGCCTGGTTGCCCCTAACTGGTCTCACCTACCCCCACCACTGTGGCTTTGTCCGGAAGGATGTCCGGAAGATATCCAGTCTAATTAGCATATTACCCTTTTATTAGTACAGATATTACTGAGTAATATTCCATTGTACAACTATACCATAATTTGCTTCTCTATTCACTGGTTGATGAACACTTGGATTATTTTTTGCTATGATTTTTACACCTAAAGGTGATTCATTTTTCTCAAACTAAAACAAAGCATATCTTTGTTAGAGATTCTATTCTTTGAAACGGAAAATAAAACATTCCCATATGTCACAATGACACCATTGTAATTAACCCAGGTATTAATTAACAGGAAAGGAATAAAGGGAAGGCTATAAAATATGGGTATGCCATTTGTGCAGCTCTGTCAGGAAGTTACAGCTTAACACTCCCAGGTCTGTTCCCTGCCGATAGCTGGGAGAAGAGACTGGACAATAGACACATACCCAACAAGGTTGGAATGATGTAGGAAAGGTGATTATCTATCAGTCACACCTGGAAGCAGATTTTTGGCTGGAATAGGTGTGGCCACTGCAAAAGTGCAAAATAGGAGATACATAAACTCCCAAACAAAGGGAGTTCCCTCTCTTGGCCCTCTTGTGCTCCTGGCTCTCTTGTACCCCTTGCATTCACCTACATGGTTCATGGCCACAAGGACCCCACACAACGGACTAGTAGATTACAACTAGCCTGATGCCCTGCAGGACTCAGCTTCACCATAGAACAGAAATTCTGGACTTTGCTTTTAGCTCTGCTGATTCTCCAACTGCACATTTTCCAGGACTTGTTTAAGGTAATTGGGACTTTGTAAACCAAGGCATATAACTAACACAAATAAAGCTTTTTACTACATCGCATTCTCCTGTGGGGTACTCTGGAAATCTTTAATCCAGCAGCACTCCAAGAAACCCACTTCCATCATTGGACATCTCATTCCCTCTAACAACAGAGAAAGGCAGTCCATGCAATTTTCTGATAACAACCTTATAAAAATATAAACCCTAAACTTTCCATTTAAAAAGATACCTGAATGATGGCTAGAAAATGTTACTACTGAGGCTGCAAGTGGCATCAAATACACAGGTCAGCCCTACCAGAATCAAGTGATGAAAAGCTGTTGGAATTAATGCAGAGGAAAGCCAAGATTCCCTACAAACTTTGCTTTTACCAGGGCCAGCCCAATGAATTTCTAATATGCATAAAAGGGAAATATTTAAGCAGCCATCAAAGACTGGAGTGAGCTTGTCAACTCATTCTACCAATTTAGACTTTTCTTCTCACATTAAATTTCTTTTGAATGATTTACTATTTTTAAAGTGTAAAACACTAAACATAAATAATCAAAGACTATACAATTATCAGCTGCTACACGAGAAAAAACAATCAATATCTCTAATTTACAATAGGGCGGGGAAAGCCCTTGTCAACTGTTCAAATAACAAAGGGTCTTGAGTACAGCTAGCAGGAAAACCTACTCAATGGATTATTTATAAAAATTAATTTTCTAAATATAAAATTTCTTAAAACTATGAAATCTGATGAAGAGCTTTACCAAAAATTTCCATGGCATAAGATTGATGACTGATGGAATATTAACTTAAGTTTCAAATTTTGGTTAAGTATTCTCATGTCCTTTACAATGTTCTTTTACATTATTTTTTGCTCCTGGTATTAGTATTTTTCCATATGGTGTTTCTAAAATTTAGCTCAGCACTGGGCATGGTAGCCATTTACATGGATTGACTAATGGATTGCTTCTCATTTATTCCGGGACATGAGTAAGAAAGAAAAAGGATCTGACAGTCGGCAGCCTGCAAATGACAGCTAGGCTGTGGAAAAAGCAAGATTCCGCAAAATACCAGCAATAATTAAGCAGGGTAATAAATAAATAAAATAAAAATAAAAAATAGCCAAACAGCGCTCTCTTCTGGCTGAGTGCAGATTGCCTCTTTTCCAATGACAGATCCCCCACCTGTCCACCCATGTAGCAGCTCCTCCTGCCTCATCTCATAGGAAGAAGAAGACACTGAACCATCACATTGTATCTATTTCCCATCAGCGCACAATCCAGAACAAATCTTCACTTCTTTAAACTCCCTCCCTAACCATGCAGTATCAGTCCAAAACCTAGGATGTCCCCGCCAGGTCTTCATGGAGTGTACTCTCCTTCCCTGCAGCAAGCTCATGAACCTAACTTCCTTCCTGTATCCCTGGAGGGCTTCAGGTGCTGGGCATCCACAGACTAAACCTATGAATAAGTGTCCTACATTCAGGCTTTGTAGAAGGTGTTTTGACCTCATGACTTAATTAGAACAAAGTAGGCAATGTCAGAAGCCATAGCTGGTATTTTTTTAAAAAAAACTATAACGATGGAGTCAAAGAAAGAAATGCTAATAATATTTTACTAAATAAAATAAAATAAAACTCCAAAGTTGTGTAAAGCAGGCAATAACTAATTTTGCAAATTTACCCATTATCTGGTGGTACTGAAATAAGAGTGCTTAATCCCTTTCTGGAAAGTGGCTTTTGTCCCCTCTTTGATGGGATACACACACAGACACACACACACACAAACTGTTTTCATACAAATAAAAATTATTTTGACTTTGAGAGATATGAAGCATTCTAATCTACTTTTGAAATTAAGGGAAAAAAACAAAGCTTTGAACAACAGTAATAAGAATGATAAGTACTAAAAGAAAAAAGATGATTAAAGAAAAACAAAACACTTCAGTAGCAAATTAGACACCAAAGGAGAGTGAAAGAAAGATGTATAAAAGAAAATGGGAGAAGAAAGTGACATGAGAGTGCAAAACAGAGAGAGACAAGGAAGCATATTAAGACGTATGTACAAAGGAGAATGGAAAACACAGAGTACAGTGATCTGTTCTAGTAGGTTGTTGGGATTTTCTTTCCTCCCCTCCCCCCCCACACTCTGTGTATATAAGGTGGAATCTAGTTGGGTCTCAGTGTGGATAAAGTCAAATGATTCTGTTTGGTCACATGATTTTTATTGTGTTGAAATTTAGCCCCTGGAGCTTTATTCCTAACCTCCATCCTTTACTCTCATATATTTTATCCACTGTCAAATACTTCTTAATTGTGTTGTTAATACTTTTGTCTGCTTCTGAATAAGGTAGGGACACTTACAGGAACTGATGCCACAGACACACCAAGATGTAAATCTATTCCAGCTGCTGAAAGTATGCTATGCATTCTTGTTTATTTACTTACCTTGTTTGTTCCTGACCTGAATCTATTAACCTGAAACATCCAGTAGAGAGGATTCTGAAGCAAAGGGGACCTTTATGTTTCATATTTTTCTTGGATAATTTTTAAGGCTGCTAAGAATACTCCCCACTCTTTTAATTTAACAAAGATTTGTGCTTAGGTCCCTTGGTTATAAGGAGGGCAATTTATATAATTTAGATCTCTCTTGGAAACAGGAATTCATATATATCAGGATGAAATTAGGATTGATCTTTCAATAGGTATACAAAATAATACAACCAATAAGCATTATTGATAATCAAATGCCAAACTCAAATTTTTCTTATCAATTTTGTTTTATTGAATGTTCATATTTAGGCTTTGATCAGCACATATACTGGGTATTACCACTTTTTTACTTGTTTATCAAAGACATAAAATTTTTTTTTGGCAGGCAATACCTAACATATACTATATTTTTTGTTTTTAGTTATTATTTCACTTTTTTTTTCATTGTTTGTATTTCAAATGAGAAGGATACGTATGGATATATTTAGGAGACATTCAGGAGACAGAAAATCATCCTCAATTCTGATTCTGTACTAAGATGGATTTGAGGGAAGGATAAATTTATTGGGTAAATTTATTTTATTTTTACTAATTTATAAATAAAAACCTCCAACGTATAATAAATTAAATCAAGATTTACTTTTTTCTTCTTTGTACATAATTTTGTGAAGTTGAATGCATAAGAAATTTGAACTAGAAATATCACCAACGTTCCTTCCAGAAATCTATCATGATATATATATATTGAAAGAGCTTATCATAAAACCTGCCCTCTACCCTTAGAAGCTAGATTGGTGAATCTTTATATCACTAGATAAAAGTAAAGGTGCTTCACAATTTAAAAAAGGATAAAAACATCAAATCATAAGCATAAATCAAGTAATATTTATTTTCATTCACTTCTCCTGTTTTTTGATTAATAATGAATAATTTAAGACTTACATTTTCCTTGCAACTAGTGCTTGTCGGCTTTAAAAATATAATCAGCGGCGGAAACCGGTTTGGCTCAGTGGATAGAGCGTCAGCCTGCGGACTGAGAGGTCCCGGGTTCGATTCCGGTCAAGGGCATGTACCTGGGTTGCGGGCACATCCCGGTGGGGGATGTGCAAGAGGCAGCTGATCGATGTTTCTCTCTCATAGATGTTTCTAACTCTATCTCTCTCCCTTCCTCTCTGTGAAAAATCAATAAAATATATTTTTAAAAAAATATATAATCAGCTGCTAAGAATAAGAATTGCAAAGTTGTATCTTATATGCGAATATGTGGGGGGAAAAAAGTCCAGATAATATGTGGTATGATAGCATCAAAAAAAAATAGAGAAATTCCAAAAGAGCCAAGTAATGCCCCATAAATATTTCAGTAAATTGGGACACTGAATGAGAAGACTTCTCTATTTCCTTGGGGCACCTGTGATAGTAAAAGACTGTAGGGTGGGAGAAACCAGAACAAATTCTCTTCCTGCCTCTGTCACTAGCTTCTCCCCCTAGGGGTGGTGGTAATTTTAAAATCAGTTTCACTTGTGTGAGTAAAAGAATTAAAAAATGCAGAAAAAAAAATAATGACACAGGGACATGTCAAGGCAGTGGCTCTAATCCAAGCAAGAATCGAGGCCTGAAGGAGAGACACCAGACCTTGGAGGATGAAGACAAAGACTGCTGAGCAGAGGTGACAGTGGCTGGTCTGCAAAGTCTTGACCCAATAAATCCTTAAAGTACTCTGCTATGATTTCCCTCAGATTCAAGGCACGACATTGCTAACAGGGACATAAGTAAGCTTTGGAGAAGTAATATGACAGAAATGAGCCTGAGAATGAAGACAGGATGAGCAAACAGGTCAAACAAGAATGGAAAAGAATGACTGAGGAAAGGAAAGTGCATACTGCAGTGGGAAGTTGATAACCTGTTGAAATAACCTCATTTGTGAGGGTGGCTGAAAAAGGGGGGAGAGTGTCAAATGGGGGTGAGGGAAGGGTAGCAGGTGAAGGTGGGGGGAGAAAGAACCAATAGACTTTCTGTCACTTCACTTCTTTAAGTCCCCTATAAAGTGAAAGTTCATATTATGGTTCAAATGCACCTCGTAAAAGCCAAGCAATATCTATCCAGTATAGAGACAATTCAAGAGAAAGAAATGACCTTAAGGTCAGACAGACTTAATTCAAATCCTGCCCCCACTTGCAGGATGTTAGATTAAGTCACTTAATCTCATTGACATTCTTCCCCTAATGCAAATGACAGAAACAAAAAAGCATAGATATTATATATAGAAGCCATAAAACTACCAAAAAATTGTGAGAACTAAAAAGTGAATTCTATAAAGTTGCAGGATAAGAAATCAATATACAAGAATCTGTTGTATTTCTATATATTAATAATAAACTATCAGAAAGAGAAATTAAGAAAAACTCCCATTTACAATTGCATCAAAAAGAATAAAATATTTAGGAATAAATTTAACCAAAGATGTGAAAGACCTATACACTGGAAACTATAAGTCATGGATGAAAGAAACTGAAAAATACACAAATAAATGGAAATATATTCTATGCTTATGAATTGGAAAAATTGATATTATTAAAATATCCATACTACCTAAAGCAATCTACAGATTCAATGCCATCCTTATCAAAATTCCAATGGTATTTTTCACAGAAATAGAACACTCAATCCTAAAATTTGAATGGAACTACAAAGGACTCTGAATAGTAAAAGCAATCTCGAGAAAGAAAAAACCTAGAGGCATCACACTCCCTTTTTCAAACTGGATTACAAAGCTATTGTAATCAAAACAGTTTGGTAGTGACATAAAAAACAGACACAGAGATCAAAGGAACAGAATAGAGAGCCCAGAAATTAACCCGTGCATATAAGGTCAATTAATTTAGGACAAAAGAGCCAAGAATATTCAATGGGAAAAATACCTTCAATAAATGGTGTTGGGAAAATTGAACAGCCCATGTAAAAGAATAAAACTGGACCTCTATGTTATACCATACACAAAAATTAGCTCAAAATGGATTAAAGACTTGAACATGAGACCTCAAACCATAAATCTCCTGAAAGAAAACATAAACATAGGTGGTAAGCTCCTTGACATCAGTCTTGGTGATAACTTTTTTTGATTTGATACCATAAGCAAAGACAACGAAAGAAAACAAGTGGCACTATATCAAACTATAAAACAATTCTTCACAGGAAAGGAAACCACTAAAAAAATGAAAAGGCAACCTACTGAATAAGGAGTTAATATCCAAAATACATAAAGAATTCATACAACTCAATAGCACACAAAAATATGATAAAAATGTGCAGAATATCTGAATAGATAGTTTTCCAAAAAAGATATACTGATGGCCAACAGATACATGAAAAGATGCCCACATCACCAGTCATCAAGGAAATGCAAGTAAAAACCTCATACCTGTTAGGATGTCTGCTATTACAGATAAGAAATAACAAGTGTTTGGCAGGATGTGTAGAGAAGGGAACCCTCATGCACTGTTTGTTGGAACGTAAATTGGTGCAGCCACTGTGGAAAACAGTATGGAGGTTCTTCAAAAAACTTAAAAATTTAGAACTACTATATAATCCAGTAATTCCACTTCTGTGTATTTATACTAAGAAAAACACCACACTAACTTGAAAAGATATGCACTCCTATATTCATTACAGCATTATTTACAATAGCCAAGATTTAGAAACACCCTATGTGTACATTGATGAATGAATGGATTTAAAAATGCCATATATCTCCATATATGTATATAATTAATATTATTTAACCATAAAAAGAATAAAATCTTGCCATCTGTAACAAAATGAATGGACCTTGAGGGCATTGTGCTAAGTGAAGTACGTTAGAAAAAGAAAGACAAATGTCACATGATCTCACTTATATATAAAAGTGAAACAAAATAGGAGCTGTTCAGTTAGCTTCAGGAAAAGGAGGAGTCTTGTGAAAGGACCCTGTTGTCACACCTGGGGGTGGGCAAGAATCTGTCTGCTCTTACCCTCTGAGAGGATATGGGGTCATGGCTCAAGCCACATCCTCCTTTCATTCCATTTTCCAGTCTGGGTGATTTCTACCTACTTTCATGGAAGAAAAGCATAATGTTTGCCTTGGATATTCTAGCTGTGATATAAACAGAAGGGACTCCAAGAATGGACAGAATTTATGTATAAGAATAAAAGTTGCTACATATAAAGGTATGCTTTTTCCGACTACATACTGAGTACCAAGCTCACTCTGGCACAAGATTTCAGTTTGGGGATCCCAGCTCTGATGCCAGTGAAATGGTATCTTAGCTTTCCTGATGCAGAGGGTAAAACCAACTGGTGAAGCCACCACCACATTAACACCTGAGCTTCTCTTCCCAACCCAGCATGGTGGGGATACACAGCAGGCCTATTCCTATGAGATCAGCCTTGCCATCAACTCCTAGAACTGCACCACAGTCTAAGAATTTCCCTACCCACCCAATCTCTCCCTCTCTCTCTCTCTCTCTCTCTCTCTCTCTCTCTCTCTCTCTCTCATGCCTAGGTCAGATCAGCTTCATAGTCTGACTTTCCTAGCCTCCTCCAACTTCTTAACCTCCTTTCACTCCTAGGCAAACACCTTACATCTTTTGCACATCTCATCTTGTCTTCCTGTCTGCTTCTCAGAGGACCCAAACTAACCACTAGTTCTGCCATTTACTAGCCATGTGACCCTGGCATCTAACATACCTTTTGCCTCACTCTCCCCATCTGTTAAATAGAGGTAATAGTAATGCCTATATCCTAGGATGGTTGTGAATTCTTTTTTTATGCTTCCTTTAGTACTAGCAAAGTACTTAGCACAGGTTAGATGCTGAATAAATATTTACTGGATGACTTGAAAAATAAAAGATCACAATAACCAATTAAAATAGGTAAGCTGATGAAATATAAAATACTGTAGGCTAAATTTTAAGCCAATATGAAACTGGGTCAGACCTGTGTATCCTTGATACAAAATTAATAGCCTCAATCTATGGTTTCACAGTCACTATCCTCAATCAAGAAGACCAAAAAAGGAAAACCATACCTGGTTAGTATTCGGGGAGACTTGTATTCCCTCCAGATCAAATTTGAAAAGTTCATTCTCTTAACATGTTAACCTGGAGTTTTCCCCTTTTATCATGTCCTTAAATCTTTTTCTTCTTCTAAATTTATACTCTTTGGGGACCTAATCGGAAAACAGGACCTCATGACCAAACCATACATTTTCATCCTACTTTATACATTCGATGTGTGTTTTAATAGACTTGTTTTCATTTTGAAAATGCAATGCTGACGCAGCAAAGGAGCAATAATGCACTGTGTCATGAACATGGTAACTCACTCCAAGATCACTATCATAGGAAGAGTTATTAAAAGGACTTATCTGCTGCAGATACCTGATTTTCTTGTAAATGATGAATTTCTTGGATAATACCTTTGGAAATCAGTTTCTATCACTGGGCTATTTAGTGTCAGAAGTGCTTTGAGCATGCATTCCTAGACATAGCTATACCATATACAATCAGTAGTTCCAAAAACACTCCACATGGTGACAGAGTGCTTAAATATATATACTTACAAATTCACTTTATCACTAGTAGCAAGTACTTTTTTGTGATATTAAAACATTACAAAATATTATTTTCTTAAATTAAAGAGTGTTTGTTCCAAGAGACAATAATTTTTTACTGAACCATGGTCCCAGCTGAGTTCCAATGTAAAGGGAGTTCCAGTTACAAATATTTGAAGTGGATTCTCCATTCCTAGGACGTTCTCAAATAAGAAGATCTCTTAACTGCCCTCTTTAGTCATAAGATTCAACAGAGAAGTATGTCACAGGAAATTTAAGAAATCATAAATTGTCAGTATGCATATTGTGGGCACAAGAGATGCATTGTATGATTTTTGATAGCCACGATTAAGTTATCTCAGATACAGTGTGAGCCAAATAGATGGGAAAGCTGGGAATACAGTTGAAAGTGATACAAATGACCAGTGCTTCGAATTATTGGAATTAGTGCTCATATTGAAAGTACTACAATGGAGGGTAAGGCATGGTGGGATACATGTTATATCAAAAGTAACTTTTTTTTAAAATTAATAAATCTTTATTGTTCAGATTATTACAGTTGTTCCTCTTCCCTCCCCCATAGCTCCCTTCCACCAGTTCCCACCCCATGCTCTTACCCCTCCATTGTCCCTGTCCATAGGTGTATGATTTTTGTCCAGTCTCTTCCCTCACCCCCCACACTCCCTTCCCCCTGAGAATTCTAAGTCCACTCCCTTTCTATGCCCCTGATTCTATTATATTCACCACTTCATTCTGTTCACCAGATTTTTTTTCACTTGATTTTTAGATTCACTTGTTGATAGATATGTATTTGTTGTCACTTTGTTGTTCATAATTTTTATCTTTACCTTTTTCTTCTTCTTCCCCTTCTTAAAGAATACCCTTCAGCATTTCATATAATACTGGTTTGGTGGTGATGAACTCCTTTAGCTTTTTCTTATCTGTGAAGCTCTTTATCTGACCTTCAATTCTAAATGATAGCTTTGCCGGGTAGAGTAATCTTGGTTGTAGGTTCTTGCTATTCATCACTTTGAATATTTCTTGTCACTCCCTTCTGGCCTGTAAAGTTTCTGTTGAGAAATCAGCTGACAGTTGTATGGGTACTCCCTTGTAGGTAACTGACTGTTTTTCTCTTGCTGCTTTTAATATTGTCTGTCTTTTGCCCTTGGCATTTTAATTATGATGTGTCTTGGTGTGGTCCTCTTTGGATTCCTCTTGTTTGGGGTTCTCTGTGCTTCCTGGACTTGTACGTCTATTTCTTTCACCAGGTAGGGGAAGTTTTCTGTCATTATTTCTTCAAATAGGTTTTCAATATCATGCTCTCTCTTTTCTCTTGGCACTCCCATAATTCAGATGTTGGTACACTTGAATTTGTCCCAGAGGCTCCTTACACTATCTTCATATTTTTGGATTCTTTTTTCTTTTTGCTTTTCTGGTTGGGTGTTTTTTGCTTCTTCATATTTCAAAACTTTGACTTGATTCTTGGGGTCCTCTAGTCTGCTGCTGGATCTCTGTATATTATTCTTTATTTCATTAAGTGTATGCTTAATTTCTAATTGGTCCTTTTTCATATCCTTGAGGGTCTCACTAAATTTCTCAGAGGTTTCTAGAAGATTCTTGAGTAACCTTATAACCGTGGTTTTGAACTCTATAGCCAGTAGTTTGCTTTCCTCCATTTCTTTCGTTTGTGACATGTTTCTTTGTCTCCACATTTTGGCTGCTTCCCTGTGTTGATATAGAGGCTTTGTGTGCTAGGTGTCCTATAGGGCCCAGTGGCTCAGCCTCCCCAATTACCTGACATTGACACTCTTGGTGCACCCCTTTTGTGGGCTGTGTGCACAGTCTTGTTGTAGTTAAGTTTTGATTGCTGTTGGTATCACTGGGAGGAATTGACCACCAGGCCAATTGGCTGTGAGGAGCAGCTGTGTCTACAATGGGAGAACTGCTGTGCTGGAGACTTACGGAGCAGGACTTGCTTCAGTGGGGCTTTGGTGCTCACTGAGTCTGCCCCCTGAGTGTGTCACTTATGGATGTGAAGAGCTGTACTCTGTCTGGTATGGTCTCATTTTGACCACTGGGTACACTGGCTCTTGGATCTCCAAGGAGGTGCAAAGTCAGCAACTTCCTGAGGCCACCCAGCAGGAGCTACAGAGAGATCTGCAGACTCCTCTTTTTTGTTTGGGGTTTGGAGGTGCCCAGATGAGGCCCAGCTGTGAAGCAATGCAGGCTGCTGTCTAGGCCTCCTTTGGAAGCTTTGAAGCTCTTTGACCCAGCTGCAGTTTGTTAGTTTTAGATTTCAAAAGGCCAGGCCATTCATATGCAAAAGCCTCTGCTCACAGCTTGGGTGGGGTTGTAAATTGGGTGCGGCGGGGTCTCAGGGAATCATCAGGGTGGAGCAAACCACAATGGCTGCTAGTCTGCTTTGCCTCAGAGAGGTCCTGGGGTCTCTGTGTCCCACAGCCCCATGCAGGAACAATGATCCCTGCAAGAACCTCTGCAAGAAAGCCGCCCTCACGTTCTGGCTGATGCCAGACAGTCCAGTTTCTCCCCTTATGAGTCTGGGTCCCCAGAGTCTCACCCGGAACTGGAGTTCAGAGCAATTGGGAGCTTGTATCTCTCTCCCAGTTGAAAAAGACAACAGCGTACCCAGTTGCCAGTCCGTTTCTGTGTGCACCTACTTACCTCCACACTTTCGCACCTCTACACCTCCTAACAGTTTCAATGCGCTTTTCTCTTTCCTTCTAGTTGTAGAATTTCCACTCAGCCAGCCTTCCTGTGGTTCTGGATGATATCTGTTTTGTCTTTTAGTTGTAGTTTTTATGTGGTTGTGTGAGGCAGCAAGTACAAGTGTGTACCTATACTGTCATCTTGGTTCCTCAAAATTACTACTTTTTTTATTTGTTTAAAGTACTACATATGTCTCCTTTTTCCGCGATTGACCCCCCCCCCACATTCCATTCTCCCAGGACAAGCCCCCACCACCCTAGTGTCTGTGTCCATTGATTATGCTAATAAGCATGCATACAAGTCCTTTGGTTGATCTCTTACTCACCCCCCTCCCTGCCTTCTCTCTGAGGTTGGACTGTCTATTCAGTGTTTTTTAGTCTTGGTTAAGATTTCATTTTTATTTCATGAAACTCATCCAATTTCTTGATTCAGGTAAATTTCTTGTTTTCAAGTTACTAGCCATGTGACCCTGACATCTAACATACCTTTGCATCACTCTCCCCATCTGTTAAATAGAGGTAACAGTAATGCAAGAAACTATTTTATAAATACTTAATATGAAACTTTTAAATTCGGTTTTAAACCTGTACTGTAATAATCACAGTGATGCATCAGGCATTTATAACCCATGGTTTGCTAAGTAATATCTTTTTTGAGGGTGGGTTTGAAGTGGTTTGCTGAAAGACAATCTCACTGGTAACTAGGATATATCAGCATTACCATAAATTCCATACTGGTGAACTCCTATCCTTAATGTCTTAACTCCCACGCCACTTCCTCTATGGAATTTACTCTGGACCCTTTAGATTGGGCTGGGTATTCCAGCTATGGCCTCTCTTAGTATTTGGGAATTCCTCTCACATTATACTTATTATTTTACAAGGTAGTTACTGATTTGTCTTGTTTTTCCAATTGAATTGCAAACTCTTTGAAGTTGGTACCTATCTATATCTTGTTCAATTTATATCATTAACCTTCAGGACAAAGTTGGCATGTGGTACACACTCAATAGATTTGTTGAATGCCTAAGTAAATAACTATGGAGACTTATGTGTAATCTTATTTCATATTCATTTATGCACAATTTCTCTGTCCCTTTAAGCTATGAAAGCATACACAGGGTGGGGCAAAAGTAGATTTACAGTTGTGAGTGCGCAAAACACAGCTTATTCTTGTATTATTAGTGATTAATTATTTTCCATACAAACAACTTTAAACTACTTTTGCCTCACCATGAATAATGTGTCATGCAAAAGAGATGCATTAGTATCTGCCCAAAGAATGGGCTGGTGAGTCGATAATGATGATGGTGCTGAAAAAGCACTGATCTAACTTCCAAGGGGCGATTTTTGTCCCTGTTTTTACAGAAACTATCTGTCCTTTGGGATTAAAAACTTACTTCTTTCTTGCAGCAGAGTGCATTTCTGATAATCCTTATCAGAAGAGCCTGGCTGACATAGAAGAGAACATAAAGAGAGAGCAGCACTTGGGTGATATTAAGGAAGAGTTCAGATTAACAGATGAGTGAAAAACAAGCCATGATCAGTTGTCTCTGCTTGAAAAAAAAATCTACAAGAAAGAAAACAATGACTATCTGTCACCCCAAACTGTCACTTGAAATTCTGTCATCATCTAAAAGATAATTTTTTTTTATATTTTATTGATTTTTTACAGAGAGGAAGGGAGAGAGATAGAGAGTTAGAAACATCGATGAGAGAGAAACATCGATCAGCTGCCTCCTGCACATCTCCTACTGGGGATACGCCCGCAACCCAGGTACATGCCCTTGACCGGAATTGAACCTGGGGCCCTTCAGTCCGCAGGCCGACGCTCTATCCACTGAGCCAAACCGGTTTCGGCTAAAAGATAATTTGATTCCAGAGATAATATAGAGTTTTAATTCAGGCTGGGCAATATATGAATCCTATATGTTTGTGAAGGATTTTTGAATATTAAAGCCATCTTATGGTTATTTAAAAATAAAGCCAGTTTGTTATATATAACACATATATATTTTAATATATTATAAATATATAGTTTGTAATATATATTATATAGTATATATAGTTATGAGAGTAACAAGGACTTTATTGACTTACCTAAAATTCATTTCTTAATGAATAATATTATAACTAATACTATAGGCAATGTTTTCTTTCTACTTTTTTTTTTACTTTTCATGAATATTATTTATTTCAAATTATTTCATTCTTGATAATAAGCCCCGTTGTATAAACACATTCTGTTAATACTATCATTAAGCCAAGAGGTGAGATGAAAGGGTTTATACTTTACCATACAGACTTCAACCATTATTAAGAATGATATCAAGAAAGAGAGCAAGATAATGATACCTAAACTCCAGTAATATATATATTTTAATTGGCACTGAGAAAAGTCACCTTAGAATATTTTACTCTCTGTTTTTCCAACTAGCTCCCTGGTGAAAATAAATATTACCTTCTTATGAGAAATCTTCCAAACTTGCATTGTTGGCTGCACAGTAGCAACTCACTTTTTTTTAATGGCTTTTGATCTTGTCAGCACATTATTAATTTGCTATTAGACTACCTGTTTTACAAACTTTATTTTGTAGCACAGCATGATTTCCTCTCTCCTTAGTGATCTCGGGAGACAACAAATTACTATTGAAGATAATGACAGACTAGACCTTGGCAGATAGAATATTTCTGTTGTTTTCCCTGCTTTTTTTTTTTGAGATACCATCAATCCCTAACAGTATTATAAATGGTTAACTGTTAGAAAGCTATGTACTCTTAATGCAGAAACTTGCCTACTTCTTGGTAACATATGGTTTATAAAATAATCTTATAGCATTTCTAAAGTTGGGACTAGTTCTAAAAAGTGGGAGGGCATTCCAAGTAATTTGAGAATTTGTTTTATATGATACTCCTGCAAGGATGGAGATTTGGTTTTTTAAGATAGGTAGTTTGGATATAACCTGTGTAGTAGTTTGCTAGGGTTGCTCTAACTAATTAGCTCAAACTTGGTGGTTTAAAACAACAGAAGTTTATACTCTCACAGCTCTAAAGTCTAGAAGTCTGAAATCTAGGTGTGGGCAGGGCCGTGATCTCCCTCTGAGGGCCTTATGGGATAATCTTTCCTTGCCTCTTCTCAGCTTCCAGTGGTTGCCAGCAATCGTTGGTGGTCCCTGTCTTATACATGCATAGCTCTAGTCTCAGCTTTTGTCCTGTTATGGCTTTCTTCCTGAGTACCTGTGTCTAAGTTTCCCTCTTCTTATAAGGACACCAGTCATTGGATTAGGACCCATCGGACTCCTGTATGACCTCAACTTAACTTGATTACATTTGTACTTTCCGCATAAGGTTTCATACGCTCACAGGTTCCAGTAGTAAGGAATTCCACAAATCTTTTTAGGGGTGGGGGATACAATTTAACCCAATGCCTGAGAACTTGTTTAAAAACATTTCAACAATGGCAGGTTTTTTTCTTAGTGGAGCCCTTCTGCTCAAAGAAAACAGAATTATTAACACTGGAAAGTCCTCATTTCTATGCTGGAAGTATTTTTGTCTATTCTTTGTTCTTGAAAGCAATACCTCATCCGGTTCAACAAACCTGGGTCAGAAACGAGTGCAAAGTTGATTTTTTTAAATATCATATTGTGTAGTTAGAACTGGAAAGGTTTCTCAGAGCACAATCTCTGAAGGGAATCAAAGTTGTCCATGTTCACAGCTGCTTCCCACAGCCAATTGGCCTGGAGGTCAATTCCTCCCAGTGATCCTACAACAAGCGAGGCACCAAGAGTGCACCAAGAGTGTCCACCCCAGGTAACTGGGGAGGCTGAGCCACTGGGCCCTACAGGACACCTGGCGCGCAGGCCACTCTATCAACACAGGGAAGCAGCCAAAATGCGGAGACAAAGAAACAGGTCACAATTGGCAGAAACGGAGGAGGCCAGACGACTGGATATAGAGTTCAAGGCCACGTTTATAAGGTTTGTCAAGAATTTTATGGAAACCGCCGATAAATTTAATGAATCCCTCAAGGAGTATGGTGAGACCATGGAGGTCATGAAAAAGGACCAATTAGAAATTATGCATACACTGACTGAAATAAAGAATACTTTACAGAGCTCCAACAGCAGACAAGAGGATCCCAAGAATCAAGTCAAAGATTTGAAATGCAAAGAAACAAAAAATACCCAACCGAAAAAGAAAAAAGAAAAGAGATTCAAAAAATATGAAGATAGTGTAAGGAACCTCTGGGACAACTTCAAGCGTACCAACATCAGAATTATAGGGGTACCAGAAGGAGAGAGAGGGCAAGATATTAAAAACCTTTTTGAAGAAATAATGACAGAAAACTTCCCCCACCTGGTGAAAGAAATGGACTTACAAGTCCAGGAAGCGCAGAGAACCCCAAACAAAAGGAATCCAAAGAGGACCACACCAAGACACATCATAATTAAAATGCCAAGAGCAAAAGATAAAGAGAGAATCTTAAAAGCAGCAAGAGAAAGACAGTCAGTTACCTACAAGGGAGTACCCATCCGACTGTCAGCTGATTTCTCAACAGAAACCATGCAGGCCAGAAGAGAGTGGCAAGAAATATTCAAAGAGATGAATAGCAAGAACCTGCAACCAAGATTACTTTATCCAGCAAAGCTATCATTCAGAATGGAAGGTCAGATAAAGAGCTTCACAGATAAGAAAAAGCTAAAGGAGTTCATCACCACCAAACCAGCATTATATGAAATGCTGAAAGGTATTCTTTAAGAAGAGGAAGAAGAAAAAGGAACTCTTACCATTTGCCACAGCATGGATGGAACTGGAGAGCGGATAAATACCACAAGATCTCACTTATTTGTGGAATATAATGAACAACATAAACTGATGAACAAGGACTGATCCAGAGACGGAGAGGCATTGATTGGACTGTCGGGCCTTCGAGGGAAGGTAGGGGAGGGTGGGGGCAAAGGGGAAAGATCAACCAAAGGACTTATATGCAAGCATATAGGCCTAACCAATGGACACGGACAACGGGGGGGTGAGGGGGTGAGCGGGGAGAGGGGGGGTAGAGGGTACACATATGTAATATCTTAATCAATAAAAAATATTGGGGAAAAAAAAAAAAAAGTTGTCCATGTTCTCCCTGTGACTCACACCACTTCAATGCTAGTAATAGGCACAATAACTGTCCACAGCAGACACAAATCACTGTTGGTTGAGTGTTATCTGTACGAGAGATGTACACGCATATCAGGGCTCCGCTGATTTTTCCAGGGCTCAGTCTGGCTTTACTCTATTGAAATTCGCATTGTCAAAGTTCTATTTCTGAACTTTAGCTCCTAAATGGTAGGTGGGCTTTGCTTCTTAAAGGCAAATATCCATTCAATACTTAGAATCTCTGCTCTCAACATCAAACATCAACTAAAAGTAGAACCTCTTCCCATGAGGTCAAGTTCTTGGCCACCATTTGTGGTCTAGCAAATTCTGATCTTATAAAACCAGCTCTACCCAATAATTGAGTTTTAATAGCTCTAAAAGGTTCCTTTTGATAATATATGGTGATGAATTTAGAGTCACATTCATACTAACTTAATTTTTCAAATGAAGTGCACAGCATTTGAAACCTTTTGCAAGCAACACTGAAATATGTTGTTTACATAATGTGATAGATACCTGCAACTTTTAACTTAGAGAGAATCAATTCTAAGACTGAATTTCAAACACAGTAAAATAACATTAACATTAACGTGTATCTTAAACAGAAACAAGTGTAATAATCCCACATATTAAAAATGTCACTGTTCACCTTAGTTTATGTCAAAAATGCAGGAAACATCCTTCTTTACCTTTACATAACTTCTTCTTATTTTTCCTTTACATAATTTTATTTGGGCTGCAGACTCTAAGTAAATTAACTAAGGTAAAAAGTGCTGACTCATACACTAAACCTCCCAGTGAGTCCTCTGATTAGCCAATCTCTTCTCAGGTTCCCCTTAGCAGCTAAGATGCTGGTGGAGTTAAGCCTCAATCCTGAGTTTCATTCTTTAAAATAAGTCTATGTGGTGATTGATTCCACTGTACAGTCAAGGGTAGGAACCACAGCTGAACAGGAGGCAGCAGCGTGGGCCCCCTTGTGGTTCCTGGATCTCAAAGCAGAGTTTGGAAATTGGGCCGAGAAAACAAGTTTTCATTCGGTCAGGTGAGCTTCTCAGGGAATTCAGACTGGGAGGAAGTGTCGCTTCTGCTGGGGCTTCACCGTCCAGGTGGGAAGGGCAACACCTTTGTTACAAGAGGAGCATGTTCAAATCAACAGGGGCAGAACTTTTGTTCAAACACCAGAGACACACTGTTTTACACTGTCTGCACTAGACTTTGAATATACAATTTTTGGAGCACTGGGCTTTTTCCTTCCAGAAAAGCCAGGACACGTTGTAACAGGTAAATGGGGATTTTTATACGGCTATTTGAATAGTTAATGCTAACCAAGGCCTAGAGGAGGTAAAATTTTAAGAAAGTAAATTTTAGGGGAAAGGTATCAAGCGAAGATGCTAATAAGAGCTTCAAAATCTTTGGTTGTAGATGGAACAGAGACACCTGGCAGCATAAGTAACCTCCTGATGGGAGATTTCTAAAATTGAAGTTCAGGGTCATAAGCCACACAGGGTCACAAAATGGCCTAGACAAGTCAGCCTCCAGGAAAGCCAAAAGCCAGATTTTCTCTTTCTCCCTTCTGTTTTTGTTCATTCACCTTCCCCCAGACATAATGAAGTCTCTACCAGGACTTTTACATGCTGCCTAGTGTAGGTCTACATCACAGTCTCAATAGAGTGTGTCTAATAAAAGTATGAAGTGAGCCACTATTTACAGTCTATAGTAGTCACAGTGTAAGAAAATAATGAGAAACAGATGAACTTTTACAAAATGAAGTTTGACATTTTATGTAACCCCATATAGCCAAAAGATTAGTTTAACATTAATCAATGTAAATCACTGTTAATGAGCCATTTCAAATTCTTTTTTTGTACTATGTCTTTGAAATCTTGTGTGTATTTTACACTTAGATCATATCTCAATTTGGCCCTTTCTCTTTATTTTTATATGACAGTTTATTATTGTTCAGTTTTAAGAATTTTTCAGTATATATATATATATATATTTAAATCTTTATTGTTGAAAGTATTACCTATGTTCCTTTTTCCTCATTGTCCCCCTTCATTTTAATGAGAAATAACTAATAGTTTGATTCCATACATTTTTCAATTGAAAAAGTAGATTCACATGCCCTCCTGGTTTTCAAAAGACTCAAAAAGCCTTCCAATAAGTTAACTGAGTATCAATTTCTAAATTTTAATTTTAATTAAGATACAAAAATTTTAATTCTTCTGTCACAGCAACCACATTTTGAGTACTCAATAGTTACATGTGGCTAGCAGCTACCATATTGGACTTCAGCCTGACTAGAATGTACTAGAACCACAATCCTGAGAACATACTATTGCAGAAGCAGGTGGGAATTTTTATGTTTCCTAAATGTTGTGGGTGTGCATTTGGTGCTGTGATCACTTTATGTGTCCTATAAAAAAGCAGGACTTGAAGGGACTACACTCCTATAGAAACACAGTCTAAATGATGTTTTAATTTCTGTCTGATCCTTGTCTCTTTTTCATTTGGTTCAGCACTCAGCATGCAAAGGGATGTGATGAATTATCAACTTCTAAATCCTTATAAAGTTAAAAAAATACAATACTGCCTCTGCCTTTAAAAAACAAGCAATCTGCATTTCAATCAATTTACTATTTCATTGTACAAAAAGTTTACACAGTTCTGTGTCAAGGTGAAATAAGGACAACTCTTCTCTACCAACACCCCCCTTTCACTCAGCAAGAGGAAGTATGTTTGTATTTTATGAATCATAAATATAAGAATTAGCCAGTAAGATAGACAGATTGATCTGAGGGGAGAGAACAAACTATCAACACATAAACATCTTGTCCAGTATGTGTAATTGATCTAAACTACCTTTGATTTTTCCATTTGCTCCAAGCTTGAAGTGTTCTCTCTAAATTTCAAATTCCATTTGTGAAACAGTGAGCCAACTTACTCTTCTACATGGTCATCTTAGGTATTCTTAATGTAACTTCCACAGTCAAATAATTGTATTACTCTACGTCAAACTTTGCAACTCTTGATCACTTTTAAGCATAAACATGTTCAATAATATTATGTTAACATGTGTAGGGTGCAGTGTTTTGAAGTCTTTGGTATCAGGAAGCACTTTATAAAACCATATGCTTACTCAGTGGAAGTCCATATTAGCCATTAAAAAGAAACCGAAAGAAATATTTAAAGAGTGAAGGCTTGGTATGTATAGATCATCAACTCAAACCAGCAGCCTAGTTCCGTGGTTGGCAAACTGCGGCTCGCGAGCCACATGCGGCTCTTTGGTCCCTTGAGTGTGGCTCTTCCCAAGCCTTAGGAGTATCCTAATTAAGTTAATAACAATGTTCCTACCTATATAGTTTAAGTTTAAAAAATTTGGCCCTCAAAAGAAATTTCAATCATTATACTGTTGATATTTGGCTCTGTTGACTAATAAGTTTGCTGACCACTGGCCTAGTACATTAAATCTGATGGCAAATTATTCTTCCAGAAAATAATCATATTAGATATCAGATCATGGAACAATTGTGTCAAGACAGATTCTACTGCTCACTGTGCAAAGCAGCCTAATTAATGCCGTTTAAACAGAACAGCATATATTCAAGCTTCTAATTCGGATTCTACTACTTTAGAATTTGTGAAAATTCAGAGAAGGGTTGGATTGAAATTTACTTGCAATTAGCTAAGAGAGTAAATAAACAGGATTTTAAAAGCAGTGGTTAATCTACTCAAGACAACAAGCTACTGTTAAGTATTTAAAGCACATTAGTTTCTGTTAATGTACAAATGGGTTGACTCTATGTTTTAAAACAGGCCCTTTAAGACATTTCCTAGTTTGGCCATGTTTTTGAATTAAGCCTACAACTGAAGACAATACACTTGCACTTTTCAAAAAAAAAGTACTTTGGTGATTCCCAATTCAGAGTTGACTCCTCTCCAATTAATTTTCACTAGTGAGTTATGATTGGATATAAACAGAGTTTGACAGTCCTGGAGGGTGGTGGTGCTACTTAGGTACTTAAGAAAGGAAGTGACATTAGTGGACAAGGAAGGAAGGAGAAAGTGGAGGTATTTCAACCTTACAACCATCTGTGGCTCATAAAAGACCACTCCTTCCTTTCTTCCTGGAGAATTTAAATGTGATATGTGAAGTGAAGTACAATGCTCCATCTGTGACTCAACTTTTTAATCTTTCCCTAGTCTCACCTGAGCTTTAAACTAAGGGTGGGGGTAGGTGAAGGAGGAAAGGAAAAATAAAAGAAGTGAGAAGTTGACAGCAACAGATCCATAGTGAAACCAACAGCAAATCATACTAGAATATGTATACCAGAATTTAGCTCTTAGTTAAAATGATTGAATTAGCTCTCTTAAGCGGCATAGTTGCACTGGAATGTAGTCATGTCCTGGGGCCTGGAGGCCTGCCTGTAAAGCAAGTGTTAGGGAAGAGCATAAGTGTATACTTTGCTTAAGATAATAGAAGAGTGTTGCCTGTTACGTACAGGACATAGAGCTCTGTTTGTTTTCTTCCAGTAATATAGCTTTACTGACTGACAGTCCAAGATGTCTTGCAGAACTCTATAAGTAGGAAAGACCCCCAGGCCACAGTCACCAAGACCCCAGACAGAATGTGGCCAAGAACCAAATATATCAGATTAAGAAAATTGCTGTAGCTTGCACAAGAACTAACCAATGAACACAGCCCATGACCCTAACCTCCTTACTCATAATTACTCATGATTTTTGGCTCAAAAACTCCCTGTCTCTAAGCTATCTGGTAGTTTGGGTTTTAAGTGGCAGCTTCCCCTTCTCCTTGAGTGGTGTCCTGCAATAAAGCAACTCTAATTCTTCCACTGCAATTCTCAGCACTCAGTCAGTGCTCGGCTCTGCTTTGCTCTGAGCAGAAGAACTCTCTTTCTGTTGGATTATAATAGTCTCATAACATAACAATCAAAATATCTATGTTTCAATAAAAAAGTACTCATCCTACCAAGAACCGGGAAGATCTCAAACTGAATGAAAAAAAAAAAAATCAATAGATGCCCACACTGAGATGATAGAGTTTTCTGGTAAAGATTTTAAGGCAGTCATTCTAAAAGTTCTTCAATGAACAATCACCACAAATCAATGCAAAACAGAAAGTCTCAGCAAAACAAACAAACAAACAAACAAACAAAGTGGAGCATAAGAAAACGGTATGTAGGCTACTTAATCTCAACCTTAGAGTTTTAAAATTTTAATTTTAACACATCTGAAGTTTTGTTAAGAGTCAACATTAAGAATACTAGAGGAAGAAGTGTTTCTGTATGTTTTGCTTCATCTAATGATGCTGCTAAATCACTTGTGGATCAAGGTGCCATAACTTTTTAAAACATCTAAGCAAATTTCTGAAATGATACAGAAATTTTTCATTCACATCTCCTCTGAAATCATAGCTTGAAAATGAGAAGACTGGATAGACACTGATATCAATTGACTAGTGTGACAGAAAACAGAGGAGGTAGTGGGGATATAACTAAGAGAACCAATGAGAAGTGTGGAGACATCTGCTCTGTAATATTATTTAACTGAGTCACCAATTAATGTGTAGAAAGTTCAGTTGGTGATGCCAGCCTGAACACCACGAGCTTGTGCACACATCTCTTTACCCTGGCGTTCTTGGAGTTAGCAAAGAGGCAAATTAAAAAGACTAAAAACTAAAAGATTTCCGACTAAAATGTAAGATCACAATGTGGACTTTCTAAGAAATTATTTTGGGACCCAAGCCAGGATAACTATGTCTAATATTTGCAACTATACTACGACCAAGAAATATAGTGATTAATCTTTTTCATGTTGAAGATATATTTTTAGGTAAATGTTAAATTGTTCTCAGTACACTTCCTTACAAATCAGAGAAATATTTTATTATTTTTGAAAAAGTTTCGTTAAAAGTGACTGAAAATTTTTAAAAATATTATATGTGCTTGGTAAGGATTAATTTTGAATACTCTTTCCAGAAAACTATTTTCCTCAATTATTCCTTTTAAGTTATTAACAAAGGCTGTTAGTTGGATTCTTAACGTCTCATCATAGTTGACTCCTATTTCTTGCTTGAGTCTATTTTACCCACATGTCCATTCCAATGCAAAACACAAGCCTATAGTTAATAAGAACTCAAGTAAAAATGATGACAAACATCTCATGTGCCTTCTTGGTGATGTATATGAATGTATGACAAAAATGGGGTGAGGTGGGGTGGATCCAAAGAGTTCAGGTGTGCAAGGGACAGGACAGTTTGCTCAGGAATTGCCCACACTTATAGAACAGCCAAGAGAAGATTTCCTTGGGTGTTTATTGTACAACTAGGTGTCCTGTGGGTTCTTATCAAAGACTATAATTCACTCCAAATTATCTGGCATTACATTAATAATGCTCCTATATAGGGTATTTACCCAATGACAAGATGATCACAGAAGGGGACAGTCAAAACACACAATCTTGATTCCTGCTTAGCAAATAATAGTTGTGGTGAAACAGGTTATGTTTCTTAAAAGTTTGTGATGAATTTGTTCTCCCCTATAAACACGGATGCTGAAAAATCAAATTACTCAATCTGTTAGTATATTAACATTCATGATTGTGTATATTGAAACACATGGTCATTTATTTGATGAAAATGCAATGTTGGCTTTGAGATATTTTCATCTGGGCAAATTGTCATAATGATATAACTATATTATGCTAATGGTCACTTTATAAAAGGCAAGTTAAAAAGTAGCAATAGAATGTTGCTGTTTTATGCCATTTTTCCAGTAGAATCTCAATGACATATTAAATCATATTTAATATAAATCATATTTACTACACTTTGAGGAGAAATTTTACTGAACAATTATCATTCTGATTTAATATACTTTTCAGAAGATTTAGCTGGAGTCTCACATGACTGATGTGATTCATAATCTCTAATATGGAAATGTTGAAAGCTCTTTTGATTCCAATTGTATTATTTTTTGAAATATAAACAAAACGAATGTTCCCTCCAAACTGGCAACAATACAGTTATTCATTTCAAGGTTTAATGTTTTGTGCATGAATCATGAACCCTTAAATTCTATAAATTATTTTTCTCTGGTACTTAAGTTTTCTCTGTTTCTATCATTTGGAACCATTTCTGAATATTAAATATTCAATTATGCTGTCTTATCATTAAAGTTTGAAGTCAAAATGCCTTTTAGAATCCACATAGGCCTAATCTTTCGCAGAAGGAGATAATTAAAATGGAACTGAAATGTTTGAGTATAAATACAAAACTATTTTAAAATTGCTAAAACTCTTCTCTTTGTCCTCACACTTATAGTTATAGCAGCTATTAAAAGTTATACTATGATTAATACAGATATGTAGAAACAAATAGCATTCTGTCTCATTACCTAGAATTCTTACTTCCATCTGAGAACTTGTCCTAGCTCAGGGGTGGGCAAACTTTTTGACTCCAGGGCCACAATGGGTTCTTAAACTGGACTGGAGGGCCAGAACAAAAGCATGGATGGAGTGCTTGTGTGAACTAATATACATTCAAAGTAAACATCATTACATAAAAGGGTACCATCTTTTTTTTTTTTTTTTTTTTAGTTTTATTCATTTCAAACCGGCCGGATCCGGCCCGCGGGCCCACAGCTGTGACCTAGCTTATGTATTTGTAATAAGCTGTCTTTATCAAAATTGTATTCAAATCTCTGTGATTAATTGCTTTCGCTTGTTTTGTTACTTGTGGAATACAGGAAAAATGCTCTCCCCTAATTACTGGATTGCCACATACTATCTGTATGATCTTTGGTAAATGATTTTGCCTGGATGTTAATTTCCTTACCTAAAAAATGGGAGTAATCATTTTTGTGTATCTTGTGTTTCTGAAGAGCAAATGAACTATTATACATGTGAACCATCAAGCATGGGGTATGGCACAGGTGAAGCAAATAACAAGTGTGTCTATTTAGTAATAGTAAAGAAATACTGGTAAACTTGATGAATGTGAGCTGTGAGTTAGAATTTTTAATTTCTGAATAAGTTGTTTTTATTATTTAAAGTAATCTGTTTTGTTAAATGTGTGACGTTTTAGTGATTGTAACGCTGATGGTTTTAAAAAGAGAACACACATTATATGGATTAGTAGGGATTTATGTTGTCATTGAAGTCAAATTCTTAAAAATATAATTTATCAACACATAAAAATTTCACTTATACCTCATATTAATTTATGCAATAAGCATACTTTTTTTTTGTATTCTTCAAAATTTCAGATGATCTGAACCACTCTTGCTTTACTTTGAATTATCCCCTTTGGGACTTGTTCAAACAATCTCCTAGTCAAAACCTGAATGATGGCATATGGTTAAATATAAGATATATTTTTAGTTAACCTTTTTCGATTTCATAATGTTTTTTTTTTAGCTAAAGCAATTGCCATGAACTCGGCCCACACTTTCTAGGACCACCCATAAATATCCTGTGTTCCTTGTGTCAAAGAGCAAGGAATATACATAACTTTGTGAAACAGAAAGCACAGAAGTTTTGTGTAAAGCACTGTCCATGAAAGTTATCCTGCTTTGACCTGAATTGTTAATTTTCTTTGTATAATGCACAGCAGTAGCTAGATGGGAAGCTCCTTTATGTCTGAGAACTCAGTCCTGTTCTTCTTCGCTCACAGTACGTGTTTATGATATTTTATCTGGTCAATTCTCACATAAAGGACACGTCCTATATACCTACTGACAAATGGCTGGATGAAAACAGGCTCAGCCAAATGTTAGATGATCTATTGATAATTATTTTGCTTGGTACTCTCAAAGATCCAGCTGTTTAAAAATATCCAAACACACAACTTTTTCTATTATTATTATATAGATTCAAAAAGTAGAGCAAAGAAATGAGACAATTTTCTGGACAATCAGGCAAGAAAAATGGCTTCAATTTTTCAATTTGCCTCTTTGCCTCACTTATCTAAAACACTGTTTGAGAGGAAGAGGTGTGTAAAAATTTACTAAGGTTTTCTATTATATTGATTACTTTTAAACTAGCATGTATATATTTTTGACAATTTACTCAAGGATTCTTAGCTGAAAGCCTAATTGAATTTGAAGTCTTAGGTAGTGATATTTTTATTTATTATACCATGAGCCCACCTAGATTATACTTAAAAAAAAAAACAAAAACCTATACAAGTAACTTTTTGGAGTTCAAACCTCAGATAGTTTCTCTAATAAAGTCAAGGGGCTTAATTTCCAACTGATATTGAAGAATGTGTATGATACTACCTTCTGATGATCCAAGCCAAGAATCAAGACTCCGTCCTGGACAAAATTCTACAGTTCTGACCTGACAAGCTCTTCTACCTCCCTGTCCCTCTCTGTCCTCACCCATCACTTCTCTTCTGGATGATATCCTTCATCTCATCTCCATTGAGTCCATCCTTTGCACTATGACCAGGATGTTTTTCCTTAAACATAAATTAGCCCACATTCCTTCCCAGTTTAAATTCCTCACGAGAGCTTTCAGGATGAAGTTCCCAACTTCTTGACTTAACATATACAACCACTTTGTGAAGGAACCATTTCCTACTTTCTCCATCAGTCTCCTTCCACTAGTCCTCAAAGCTCTTTTTGCAAGAGCTATATGGAAATGCTGTAGTAACTCAGACACGCCCTATTATTAGACAAGCTCCCTCCTGTGTTCCAGACTAGTCAGTCTCAACTTGGGGCAGGGAGGGGATGCTGTATTCCAAGGGATATTTGGAAATACCAGGAGACATTGGCTGTCACACTGTCACAGGCCATAGATGTGGATAACATCCTAAAATGCACAGCATCACCCCTCAAAACAAAGAATTACCCCGTCCAAAATGCCAAGGAAGAGATATCCTACCCTGGACCAACCTTTATGTCTTTACCAATTTTTCCTACTCTTCCTTTAAGACTCAGCTAAAGAGTTACTGCCTCTGAAAATATTCCTGTGACACCACCTGGTCTCATCTGGATTAATTTTTTTAGTCTTTAATTACTACCCTGTAGACCCACTGCTACAACTCATACTGTAGTTACTATTCTCATCTCTGCTCCCGTACAGATTTAATAATACTCTGGAATGTGATGTTTGAAACCTATTAAGTGCCCAACAAATGTTTATTGATTATATATATAAATAAATGCAATAAGAGCAAACTGGCCTATCTATGAAGGTCAATGGCAAGGTGAAATGGTTGTAATTGGTTTGAGTCCCCTTTAGCTATACTGACATTTATAAAATGCCTTTGGGTCAGGGCAGAACTTTCATCTACTTAGAAATTTACAGAGGCAAAATTAAGACATTACTAAAGTAAATTCATCACCCTTAAAATGAGTAGTTACACTTGATCTCTACATATAAGACACCTGCAAGCATTTCTTCGATGGATCTATAATTTTACGACTTTATTCACAGCTCTGCTCACTCTTTCTTGTTCATGCTTATCTTTTTGGCCTCTAGTCCTCCTACTTTAAAATAACTGCACCTTCTCCTCTGGGACACTGAGGAGGGTGGCAGGGTCCTCCTTGGCCTCTGTTGCTGGATTCCTACTCTAAGTCCCAGTGGGACAGTTCTAGCCTATCTCTGCAGAGAGATGAGTATTCATATAGGGGTCTATTTCACTGGGGAATGAGACAATAAGGTATTTGGGGCAAGTCTTTTCTTATCCTTATTAGAGGATCGGTCCCCAGGTAAAGTTAGTTTGAGACTTGCAGTTAAAGAAATCTAAGTTGGTTAGAAAGAGGTGAGAGCAAAGAAAGAAAAGTTTCTGATTCAGCAGTGTTATAATGAAAACAAGCACCTCTGTAGGGTTGAAGTTAAACATAACTCAACAACACTAAATCGCTGAGATAAACTAAAACCCTTACTAACTTGACAGCAGTATTATTATTAGCCAAGGTCTGTTGTAACATAACATAGACACAGACCCACACATAGGATATGTTTATTTATTACAAAAGTAGTTAGAATTCAACAACTGCTTGTTAGGTTTTCCAGTGAAAGCGATGATCTCTCTCTTTATCGGGGGTTTGAGTTCACACTATCACCAACTCTGCTGGTGTCTAATGAGGATCTCAAAGGTGGGACATAGTTGTCTTTCAGGCATTGTAAGCATCTATGAAAGACCCAGAAACATTAATCTGGCAGTGTATCAAAGGGAAAGAAATAATTGAAAAAGAGACATAAAGCGAGAAGAAAGACAACTATTAAAAAGTTGAATTATAGGAGAAGTAGGAGGATATTTTTACAACACTCAATATATTTTTAAATGGCTTCCTTCATAGACCTGAACACAAAATGCATCACAGGAGAGTACAAAAGAGCAATAGTCCTTTTTCTGAGATTCTCTTCATAGAAAAAGAAAAAGATTTAGCCAGCAGCAGGAATTTGTTCCACCTACCTCTAAATGGAAATCACTTCTAAAGCAGTTATGGAAAAATTTAGCCAGGTTCCCAAACAATATAACATGTTCAATGCTAAGTCTGACTCATGGAGCTTTTGCCAGCAAATCATTATTCTCGCACTCTGAGGGGGCAGGTGTATTGTTCCCAGTTAGTGGAAAGCCAGGGGAAAAAACATTACAGTCAGTGGAAGAGCTAAAGAGACTTGATTTATAGATTATATGGACTTGCTAAGTGTGAAAGGAAAAAGTAATCCATATCCAATCTTTTCATTTTTCCTTTGAAGCGTCTTTCAAATGTGGACCTTCACCTCCATGACTTCTCAATGCGTCTTCATGCAGTCCCTTACTCCTTGCTCACCTGCCAGCCACCACAGCCTCAAGCCAAGAATCCTTACCTCCTAACCTCCAGTAGGCATGCCTGGTATCTCTGTCTGAGGCACTTAGCACCATTGATGCCTCCCTCTGTGCCCTCCCCACAGCACAAGAACTGGTGTGAGAACACCCCTGCAACAGAGTTCCATTTTACATTCTATCAGTGAGAAGCCCTGTGCGATATTTTTAAGGTGAAAGAGAAGTACATGCGTGAGCAGTGGTCTGTAGATGTGTGGGTTTTGTGTTATCCAAGCTTTGGATCTAGCCTCGAGAAGTTCTCTTATGAATACTGCAGGCAGCTGTGACCATTGGTGGAGATTCCTTCAATTCCTGATGCAGGGGCAGGGGAGAAGCAATGTCTAATTCCTGGGCTGCCACTGGAGAAGCTAAGAGATAGCAATGGTCTTTAATGACCTCATTTATTCCAACTTTTCCATCATTTTTGTAAGCATCCAATGCCCTGCATTAATTCCTTTACTCCTTGGAATATTGCAGGTATGATCTATTTTCCTGACATTCATCTGTCTCCTGATGTCGATCCTCTCTCCAGTGACCAGAAAGCACCTAACACAACTTTTTGTTTCATCACAGGTAAGGTCCAGAGAGACTAATGGAGTTGCTTAAGATCTGCCAGCCACTTAATTACCGAGTCAAGCCAAGAATACCTGTGTCCTAACCTCTAGGCTGGCACTGATTCCTACTGCATCACACCTTGCTGGACTTATAGACCATCTCCTCATGTTCTTGCATCCTTTTATGTACTGCATTTCATTGTCTCTATGATGCAGCCATTATAACTGTTTTATGAAAAAATTAAGAAAAACACAACCAAAGAGGCTAACTCAATGCATCTTATCACTTTAACATTTTTATACTTATCAAAAATTTTGAAAGACCTTATTTATACTTATTGACAATTTTGAAAAATTATTGAAAAAATAAATTTTATACTTATTGAATAAGTCATTTTGACTTGATTCTATGTAGATTTTTAAAATCATTTATTGCACATGCAGTAAAAAGAAAATATAAGCAGAATACATTAGTTAAGATACTCTGAAACTTTCTTCACTTTGTGTCTGGCTCTTTGAATTGTGTTTTGACTCACAGTCATTAACATTCTTTTTATTTTAAACACATAATGTGTTTTAAAATATAAGTCTCTATGCCATCAACATTTCAGGTGATGTAGAATTTTTAAACAAATCTACTAAGCAACTAAAATGTTTTGATGCACTTGGCAATGACAGAGAGCTAGACTAATTTTCTTACCCTTGCTTCCAAAACGTTGTTAAACACATGTAATGCACCATCTCTTTTATCTCCTCCAAAAACAACTGGTTGTTAGGGATAATAAGAGCACTCCCTATTGTCTCTAGAATTTTCTTTCAAGATGTTGACAATAATTCTGCATGCTCACATGCATGTAAGCAATGCCACTACATCACAACTGCCACCTGGCTGAAGGTGACCAAAACGTATCATAGAACCTAATACATACCCATTTCAGGAACACTGTAATATGAAAAACTGTGTGCCAAAAAATTCATTAAATTCTATTTTAAGTTTGATTTCTTCAGTGTATGTGTCTATATATATATCCTCACCCAAGGATATATATTTTTGATTAGAGAGAGAGAGAGAGAGAATGATCGGTTGCCTCCTGTAAGTGCCCTGATCAAACCTGCAACCTAGGTATATTCCATGAATAGGAGGGATGACACTCCAACCAACTGAACCACCTGGGCTGTATATATTTTTTAAGGTATAGTTCAAGGCATATAATTATTTTTTGTGTCACAAAATATAAGCATAATAGTAGCTTGTTGATATATCATTTTTCCATAAACTGAAACTTATGCTATGTGTATCCATAGTTCACTGTTTTAGCAATCAGTTAATTACTGATAATTATTAATTTAATATCTATAATACATAACACCTATAGCTTTAATTCATGTTGTACCCAATATTACTGTTCTCATACTACCGAGCATAGTTGCATCTGAAGACATTATTCACTGTCATCTACACTAATAAAAGACAAACATGCAAATTGACCATACCTTTGCTATGACTCAAGCCATGCCCACCAGCCAATCAGAGCGACTATATGCAAATTAACCCAACCAAGATGGTGGCCAGCAACCACGGAGCTGGAGCGAGCAAGAGGCTTGGTTGCCCCAGTGATGGAGGAAGCCAAGCTTCCTGCCTGCAGCGGCCGGCTCTGATGGAGCTGGAGCAAGCAGAAGGCTTGGGTTGCCCCTGGCAATGGAGGAAGCCAAGCTTCCCGCCCTGCCCTGCCCAGCTCTGAGCTCCACTCAAAGCTACAGTTTCAATTATAGAAGGTAAATAAATCCCAGAATAAAAAGAAAAAGAAAAAAAGGAGAGGCAGGGAGCTTCCGTCGCCAGGGGGCTTGGCCATCCTGAAAACGGCCCTCAGCCCCTCACCCAGACTGGCCAGGCACCCCAGTGGGGACCCCCCACCCTAAACAGGGTGTGGCCAGACTGAAAAAAGCCATCAGTTCCTCACCCAGCTGGCCAGGCACCCCAGTGGGGACCCCTACCCTGAAGGGGGTGTGACCAGCTGCAAACAGCCATCAGCCCCTCACCCAGGCTGGCCAGGCACCCCAGCAGGACCCCCACCCTGATCCAGGACACACTTCAGGGCAAACCAGCCAGCCCCCACCCATGCACCAGGCCTCTATCCTATATAATAAAAGGGTAATATGCAAACTGACCCTAACAACAGAAAGACTGGGAATGACTGGTCACTATGATGCACACTGACCACCAGGGGGCAGATGCTCAATGCAGGAGCTGTCCCCTGGTGGTCAGTGTGTCCCACAGGGGGAGCTCTGCTCAGCCACAAGCCAGGCTGATGGCTGCCAGTACAGCGGTGGTGGTAGGAGCCTCTCCCGCCTCCTCAGCAGCACTAAGGATGTCTGACTGCAGCTTAGGTCTGCTCCCTGCTGGTAAGTGGACATCACCTAAGGCTGCCAGGCTTCCAGAGGGATGACTGACTGCCAGCTTGGGCAATCCCCCAGGGAGCAGGTCTAAGCCAGCAGGTGGACATCCTCCGAGGGGTCCCAGACTGCAAGAGGGCATAGGCCGGGCTAAGGGACACCCCCAAGTGCACAAATTTTTGTGCACTGGGCCTCTAGTATGTAATAAGATCCTCTACCTTCCCAAAGTCTCAAATATTTCTGTGATATCTACATATGGGTAGCAAGGCTGTGGTAATGTAATTGGCAGAATATTGTTTTGGTTGAGGGAAATAAATCAGAGAAAGAAATTTACTTCCTTAAGGAGATACACTTACCATCTTTGCTAGTTTTCTTAGGAAATGGGCTTATGTTCTGTGTATTCATAATCAGTACCTATTTCTACAGCATGTGCTTGAGCAGAAAACAGCCTAGCAGTCAACAGGATCTTGCTGATATGAGAGAACATTATGTGAAATGGAAGAATGCATAAAGAGCATGGAGCCCTGCAGATATGTGGCCATCTGTTGCTTGGTCTTATCTTTTCTTTCTTCCAACCAATTATATGGTCTGTCCAGTGCCTGAAAAACAGTAGGCCATCCATTAATGAGGATTCCCTTCTTTTTCCCAATCTTGCTCCAAAGTTAGAGCAGGGTAAATATTTGAGCTGAAATGAATTTTCCATCTTTAAGGCTTAGCTACAGTTCTGAAGAGAGTGGCCACAACAAATCACCCCCTCTTCAGAAATACATACGTGTTGAATGCTCTAAGGGGTGTGTTTAGATTAGAACGAGTACCTGGGATTCTTTTTGCCCAAGGTTTCTATAGAAATCTCCTTCTGAATCAGTGCACCTCTAGGATTCTAGGAAAATTTCCAGGGAGAAGGCAGATGTGAGAATTCCACAGGGAGTCCATGTGATTCCCCAGATCCCGATGCAGGGCCCCTGCAAGCCTCTATTTCACTGGAGCCACATGGCTACAGTAGCTTCTCTGTATTTATTTCACACCAGGATTCAGGCCAGGTACCACAGGCATCATTCAAATTGACATAGCCTCCTGTAATTGTTACTGAGGAAAGAACCTCAGGATTCCTGCAAATTGACCATTTGTTCTTCTAATTTTTCTTGCATACACATCATTTAATGCTGGAATGCAGTACAGTGGAGTACTTGTTATGACCTCTGTGGGCTTTCGAGTCAAGCAGACAAATTCCAATCTTGGCTCTGTAACCTAGAGTTACGTGACCTTGATCAATTTACTTAGTGCTTCAGTTTCATCATTTGTAGAATGGGAAAAATGCCTGTCTCATGGGATTTCTGGGAGAAAGGAATGAGGTATGGATATAAAGTGCCTGGCACATAGTAAGCACCAAATAAAGAGTACTATTGGTGACAACCATGACATTTTAAGACTCCTCATTCAGCATCATTAGCTCATCTGTCTTACTGACACTTAATCAAGACTATTTCTAAAGAGCGAGCCCATATTAATTTCCCAGAAACTCAATTGCCTACTTCAGTTCATTTTCTTTAACCAAACTGAGACTAACTCCCATGGCATGATTGATTTTGCTGCAGTGATTCTGCATATCCTAAACAAGATCTTTCCATCTGCTGCTCAACCCCATCTGTTCTTGCCTCCAGCTGATCCAATTTCATATCCAGTTGGTAGAGGGCCACCTGAAAAAAATCTCCATTATGTTCTGATGTCCTGAAGAAACCTTGAGGAAATTTCAGCCTAGAGAGTTCAGTCACTTGGACACACTAAAGCCTCAGTACATTATTTTAGAGGAAATGAGGAGCTTGCCATATGGTACTATTATTGTTGGAGAAGTTAAATCATATTAAAGTCCCACTTGAAAAATTATAAAAACTAGTGCCTAGGAGAGTGCTGAGTATATCACAAATGCTCAGGACTTGTGGACTGGCTTATTTTTTTTTCTACATTAGAAGATAATAATAATTTAGGTGATTAGAGAAACCAGAACACTTAAGACTTCAATCACTCGTTCACAAAATGCATTCAGGATGGCATTCATACAAGCTGGATCATCCGAGAGCGTTTATGTGGAAAGGGATGCAACAGCTGTATGATCATCACCCCCCAAACCATTTGCTTTTTGGTTATTACATCCCAGATGTTGTGATGAGCACTCTGCCTTTATTACCTTCAGGCATTCAGCAAATTAAGATTCCATTTATTGTATGATGCCCATCGTTTTATGTGCACTTCCCCCATCCATATGGACACAGCACTGATTTTAAGAATCATCCCAACTAAAATGGGAATGTGTGTATGTGTGTGCCATAATATGGAAGAATATAGTAATTCATGATTCCTATATTACCTCTATGAGGCTCATTTGACAAATGAGGAGATTGAAGTTTAGAGATAGTAAATGAACGTCTAAGCTCACTCGGCTAGGACAGTAAGTCAACCTGGATTTGAAACTGGTTTTGTCTGCTCCCTAAAACCAATATTAACCTTGGTCATCAATGTCCTGGCCCTATAGTGAGCATGAGTCTGTAGGAAATGAGTCACAATGAGCAAAACTCCTGAATATTCTGTGCTCCCTGTGCTGTCCCTACAAAGCATGTCTTCATATCTAAAAAAGATATACTATACTATATTCATTCCTTTCTCCTCTTTCTTTCAACTTTGCTTCCTTATTCATGAATGATCTATGTCAAAAAACAATTTTTTTTTCTGTCAAATAATTCCCTTCTCTTCCATCTGTATGACTAACTTGTCTTGAAAGCATAGCTCACATTGGAAACCATAAGACTATTAGGATGTGTACTTTCTTTAGGGAAATCTTTCCCACCCCTTCCACTCTTCAGTAATAGAAATATTCTTTATCTTCAATTAAATAAGTGATGGGTTTAATCCAAGGAGGCCTTTGGTTACTTGCCTTGGCCTAGAGGACAATTGCTCAACAACCTCCCCAGCAATTTTCTCTTATTCATCTTTTTTTTTTTTCACTTCCTTGGGCTCTCTGAGGATATAACCAACAATACACAAACTATGGTGCTTTTTTTCCCTCTGTGTATCTAAGATTTCCAAACTCACAACTCAAAGTTTGGGGAGAAAAATAATCCCAAATGTAAAGAACATATTTAATCATTTTACAAATCTTTCTTCTTTCTCCACTAAATACACAGAGGTTAGTACTTGAGAAGTTCTGTAATTTAATTTGCTTAGTAAATCTAGTGGCACACTCTATTTAGAGCAAAAATACTCATTTAGTCAATAAATATTATTGAGCATCTACTATGTGCCATGGCAAGCATGCTACATTTATTATGTACAATTTGCACAACCATGTAGCATATTCTCTCCCCCCTTACCCCCCTAGGGGTTAAGTGGATTGCCAAAGCCACACAATTATGGAGGGCTTGACAGGATTCAGAGGGAAGTCAAGTTGATTCAGAAGTCCTGGCTCCTACTTCCCCATTTAGCACCAAGATATTTTTTGCCAACAGTGAGTAATAATTGCAGTCATTACTCACAAAGACTTCAGCCCCTAAAATATATTTAGTTTTTACTGAAAGCACACATCCATTTAATGAGATACTTTCTTATTTCTTGAAAATACTATTAATGATATTAGAAAGAACCAAACAGATTAATTACATTTACTGTAAAGAGAGATTCTGTCCACCTTCGCCATGTGGTTATCACAAATATATTTCTTATACTGGTTTTGTTTTTGTTTTTTTTGTTTGTTTGTTTGTTTTTTGCTTTAGAAAAAATCCCAAGCACTTTCCATTCGACCCAGAGTTTTCCATCAATTGAAGAAGATTGCTATTTATATCAGTGAGTGATTTGGATTTGATGTCCCATTGATATCATTGATAAAATACAAGAAAAGAACCTTGGAGTACAAACACAAAATGATTATATAGAATCATTAAATTGGAATTTGATATGCCTTGAAACAAATGTAGAATATGGGCTATCATTTTTTAATTTCCACTCTCTGGCCAATATTAAACTGTAAATTAGGAGGAAGTTCTTGATAACAGTAAAATTGATTGGTTCGAGACTTAAGGGAAACTTTAAGTTAAACTTATATGTCAAATAGGATGCAGAATTCTAGAAGTATTCCAATTACAGAATCAGAATTATGGATTCCTAATAACTGAATAAGTTACAAGATTATAGCATTACTTACAAATTTTAAATCTTTGTTGAATTAGATCTTATTATTTCCTTTTGCATTCCTTTTCACTTTTTGTATTAGAAATCTCAGGCAAAAAAGTCCAATTAATTCTTTCTATTACTGTTAAAGCCTTTTCTTAGTTTTTTTTACTTGGATCTTTCTCTAAATCCATCCTGCACATGACTGCCGTATTATTCTTGGTGGAACTCATTATAATACATTCCAGCTTATAAGCCTTCCATGGCCTTCCACTGCCTGGCTCAACAACTCCTTAGCCTGAGATCAACTGTTGCTCAAAATATAGCCACAAGATTCTACTACTACTACTCTATGGAAACCAAGAACTAAAATCCAAATGGCCATGTCATAGTACTACACTAAAAGTCTGTCTTTTCTAAAACTTTTCTCATATATTACATCCTACCTTCAATACTTCTCTCCATTTCATCTCTCCAGAAAGTCCTTCTTGGCTTATCCAGCCTACAGTAGAGATCTCTGGTGCCCACAGTCTCTCAGAGGACCCTTTACCTCTACCATTTGTCCAGTAGCTGTCATCTCTTCTTTTGCTTTTTTGCATATATTTTCTCCTCTGAGCTTATGATAAATACCTTGTGAAAAATACTATGCTTGTGTCTGCAAACAGTAGGTACACAACTTCTATTGCTTGCTATGTCCCAACAAAACTTTATCTCTTGATACTATTCATTTTAAATTTTATTGGGAAAGATTATCATCACACTTCAGAGTTTTCTTCCCAAGGAACAATAATCCTAGTTTCTCTACTCAAAACACACTTTTACAATAGTTAATAATTCTATTCATAGCTTTATTATAAACTTTCTTAAAAGTTCTACCTGACTATACTAATTTGAGTTGTGAAGTACAGTGTTAGATGCAATTATAATATGAAACACATCCACAGAATGAAGAGAAAGATTTGTCTCAATAAGTTGTTGGGTCAATACTCCATTAACCACCTACCTAATGCTGCTAGGAACACCCACCAAAAGCACCGAGTCTACCTATAAACTGCATAGGTCCATGGAGACAAATGTGTATATAATGTTTACCTTTTCAATTTTCTTTTAACAACTGAGCATATGAAATGGAAATGAAAATTATTTTTGTCTCAAAGGATAAAAGTAAATATAACTATTGATCCATAGTATTTTTAATGCTCTTTTAAAAAGTTCTTTCTCTTTCTTTTTCTTTTTTTGCTCTGGACACAGATAATAGAACAGTGATTGCAGGGGTGGGTGGAGTTGGAAGAGGGTATGGGGTGGGAAATAAATGGTGACAGAAAAAATAAAAAAGTAAAACATTTGGTGAATATTAGATTCAGAAAATATTACTCTTCAAGCAGCATTTCCCTTTTAGTACTACCTACAGCAAGAGGATTTACCAGTGCTTTGTATATATTGTAAAATTACTTCACTTTCCATAAGCTAATTCTGAAACTTCCTGAGCTCATTTTAAGCAAGATTCCTTTCTCTTTATCTTCCCCTTTATGGAAAGTTCTAGATGGCTAATATGGGATCCTGGGACACACTTCCTTTGTTTATGTTCTCCCCCAACCAATTGCCAAGAGCCTTCATTTTCAGGCCCTGTGAGACCAGCCATTTACTTCTCTTACTTTCTAAGTATTAATTAGAGAATCTGTAGTTTTGTGTTTTTTGTTTTTTTTAAGAAGGCAGCTTTTTTGGTGATAAGGTATTTTCAGACAAATGTTCCAAGTATTAAGATGGTAATTCTATGCTCAGAGATGGCAAACCTGAAGTCTAAAAATATAATGATCCAAGAGGATCCATAGTTGCTTTTTGTGGTAAGTCTATTGGTAACAAAGATGTCCCCAAACACTCTCCTTCTGAAATGAGTAATGGGCATCATTTATTAGTCTTAATAATTGGCATTAACTCCATACTGCCTCATTTGTGTGGTAAGTAGGGCTGTTAACTCTAAACTATAAGGTAATTCTACAGAATCTTGCTCCCCATTCCCCCACACTCATACACAAATTGGCCATGAATCTGAACAAGAAAAGCTAGGGAGATTTAGCAGCTTCTTAGGATTTTTCCACCGTGACCAGGCTAGGGGCTGGGTTTCTGGGTCTATATCTTAACAGATACGTGTCTCCCTCTCTGTACTACTGGAAGACAGTGAGAAAGGCAGAAATTCTATTCTCTGTGCGGTCTGAAACAGTTAAGGATTCCAGAAATTTGAAAGGCATTATTTCAGTGTTTTGAATAAAAGACTATGCAGTTAAACCTCTAAAGGATCCACCAAGCCGCTCAAAGTGAATTTCTGCTAAATACAATCTTGAGGCATAAACACATAATACTGGCAAGCAGAAAGCCTGGGTGTTGAATGGAACCCTTTGCTGGTTTATGTAGATAAGCCTTCCCTACACACCTTCTGAATGCCTTGATGTTTACTAGAAAGACAAAGCAAACCTCCATCATGCCTGGGAGCCAGGGAAATGTTCTTCTTAAGTTGAGTTATTGGCTGCTGTATTTTTAAAAAGTGTAACAAGTGTTGGGTATTACAGATTAATATCAAATTATCCAAAAAAGGGGGGGGTGGGCTTTGCTACTTTGGCCCTATCTTGTGAGAATTTTTAGCCAGGCCAGTATTTTCTTTGCTTTAAGCCGGTCACCTACGTGCACACTCTATAGCTTCAATGATTTTTCAGCCCTTGCTTGCAAGTAATTGCTATTGATTTTGTAGGTTACTTCTAATGTGTTTAGTTCTGAAAAGAAATCTAACTGCACCCCTATCATCCTCTAGTCTCCAGAAAAAAAGTAATATAACTTCAGAGCAAGTGGTGATGTTATCCAACTTCCTTAGGTTAAAATGAGGGGTGCCTCATTTCTTCAGGGTGGGCGGCTTCATACCTGAAATGTGGCATTACGTTTTAAGCTCCCCACTATTCAATTCAGTGTGCTGATATATGAAGTGTGGTGGGTAGTGGTTAACACTCTTTATGTTAGAGGAGTAAACTGCATAGGAATCTCCTTTAAGAACAAGGCCCTCGGGAGAGACAAGAAATAACTCTACCTCTTAAATCACCACATTCAAGCGGGTGGGGTCATTAACAACATTGGCACTAATAGCTTTTAGCAGCAGGACAGCTTGCTGATTACAATCGAGTTTCTTGCAATCCTGCCTGTAGAAGGAAGGGGTAAGAACTGAAGGCTCCCTCAGAGGCAGCAAAGCTACCTAAAGCTGGGGAGAAAAGGACCCATAATTTTCCGTAATAGTTAAACACGCAAGCATCAGCAGAGGATGGAATAAACAGAGGGAGCCAAACACACAGTTTGGTAAGCTCTGGATTACTGTGAAACAAGCTTTACAACCAGAACCTTCCATAGAAGACAACATGTCCTTCCACTAAAATATATTTTCTATACCAAGCTTTGTCTCTTACAGATGTGACAGAAAGCAAGTATGTGTAGAGTGGCAAAATACTTAAATTTACATATCATTATTTTTATAAGTAATAAGCCCCCCCCCCAAATAGCCCTCACACTTTACATGACAGCTATATAGTTAACTGAAAAGGTTGTGTTAGTGATAGTCTATAAATCCCTTTGACAATATCAGCATCAAATATGGAAACCTCCATTTGGTGTCCACCTAGTAAGGAGTGGGTAAGCAGGGTGGATAAGGGAACATGAGATATCATCATGTATGGACACTGGAACAATCTGACAGGCTAGAGAAAAATACAACACTCTGAAAATACTCCTAGAAGTCAGATTAGAAATTTCAGTGGAAATGTCCAATACTATTATTTCCACTGGGGTAGGATGATATAAAATACACTCCTTTTGAATATATTCAGGGGGATTTAGTCACTAAAACACGAATAGCACCTTGTTATAAAGCAGTTTTCCTTCTAAGGGTTTTTAATATGCACCCAATATGCTAAACTAACTCATATATAATGTTTCCGTGTTTTTATTGCCCTTATAGAACACCTGAAAGCACTAAATCTTCATCCTCTTCTCTACTTCTCATTCACTCTGTGTGTTTGTGCATGTGTGTGTGCATGCACATGCCATGGACAAGGATATAAAATACAGAGAATCCATTCACTTTCCAACATATTGTAGTCTTCTCTGCCCACCACTTTCCAGAATTGCTCACATCACACCACAGAGGATTTCCATGTTAGTAAATCTAGTGGACAGTTTTCTGTCCTCAGTTGGAACAGTTGGGCACTTCCTTATTTTTCAAACACTTTTCTTCCTTGGTTGATGTGACACAATTCCTGACTTTCTTCCTTTCTCATTGCCAATGTTGACTTAATCTAATTTTACCCCAACAAAGTAAATGTGTGTGCTTTTTTTTTTTTAACATAGGGAAGATCATTTCACTCCTTCACTAACTTTCCAACAGCTTATAATAGTTTTCCATTGCACTTAGAATACAATCCAAATGCCTCATCACTTTCTGTAAAGTTCTGCTTGGTTGGGCTTCTGCCTATCTCCACAGTTTCATAGTGCATCAATCTCACTATGCCCTACCACCCTGCCTGCCTCCTATTTCTCCTCCACCATTTCCATCTTCATAGCCTTTTCTTTTGCAGTTTACTGCCTGAAAATTTCCCCCTCCCATCACCTAAATTCTTCACACTTTTGGATCATTCTCAGCTCCTAAGCCATCTCCTCTGAAACTCCTCTCCACAGTTCCAATCTCATGCTTGCCTGTCTCTCCCTTTCATATTCATTTCATTCATAGCCATTATCACATTTAGTAATCATCTGTTATTTATCATTTATCTTTTTCTCTACTAGTACATGCCATGAGCATAAGGAACATGTCAATTTTGTTCACTTTTATATTCCTAGTGGTTAAAACACTGCTTGACACATAGTAGGCACTCAATACATATTTGTTGAATAAATGCATCATCTATACTAATAAAAGCCTAGGTGGCCCTCGCGCCCTCATGTCATCACAAGATGGCTGCCACAAGATGGCCACCACAAGATGGCCTGCAGGGGAGAGCAAATAATTACAGAATAAATTTTGAACTCTAGCTCACACCATATACAAAAATTAATTTGAAATGAGTCAGTAACCCAATCACATCGAAAGGTGTGCAATTTAAAAGTGATTGGGCCTGCAGGGAGGGCAGTTGGGGGTGACAAGGCCTTCAGGGGAGGGCAGTTGGGGGCCATCGGGCTGGCAGGGGAGGGCAGTTGGGGGCCATTGGGCCAGCAGGGGAGGGCAGTTGGGGGCCATCAGGCTGGCAGGGGAGGGTAGTTGGGGGCCATTGGGCTGGCAGGGGAGCAATTAGGTGTCAATCAGGCTGGCAGGAGTGCAGTTAGAGGGTGATCAGGCTGGCAAGCAGAAGCGGTTTGGGGCAATCGGGCAGGCAGGAGAGTGGTTAGGAGCCAGCAGTCCGGGATTGTGAGAGGGATGTCTGACTGCCAGTTTAGACCTCATCCCTGCTAAAACCACAGTCGGACATCCCCCGAGGGGTCCCCGATTGGAGAGGGTGCAGGCTGGGCTGAAGCACACCCCCCCCCCCAAGTGCACAAATTTTGTGCACCAGGCCTCTAGTAGATTAATAAAATGCAAGGCCTGAAAAAATATAATTGGACCTAAAAATACTGTAATGAATTGCCACTTTAAAGTTTTATCTATTCTGGGATGATAATATATTCCACATACTATTTTCTTTCCTTAAAAAATTAATGAAAATCTTGAGTAATTAATACAGTCACATTGTTTAATACAAATAACATTATTTAAAAATATAGTGAAAATTGTTCTTCATATTCCTGTCCCATATCTGTCCCATCACCATATACCCCTCCCTGCCATAGGTAACTAACTACTCCTAGTAGTGCCATTAGTATCTTTTGTGTTCTTCCAGAGTTTTTAATGCATATTAAAATATAAATGAATATGATTTCTCTTATTTTCATAAGAATGATGATATATATTGTTCTGCAAACTGTTTTCTATTCAACGGTGTATTTTGGAAATATTCCCACCATTAGTACATAAAGAACTTACTATAAATATAAAGCTTAGTAATTAAGGAAGTATGACATTGCCATATGGATGGACAAAAGATCAGTAGGACAGGATATTCCAGAAATAATCCACAGCTATGTGGTTCATTGATCTTCCAACAAAGGTGCCCATGTTATTCAATAGGGAGATAAAAGTAATTTTAAGTTTTTCCACAAATGCTTTTGAAATATCCAAATAATTACAGAATAAATTTTGAACTCTAGCTCACACCATATACAAAAATTAATTTGAAATGAGTCAGTAACCCAATCACATCGAAAGGTGTGCAATTTAAAAGTGACTGGTCTTTCCCACTTAGTATTTGTGAAGCACAGCTGACTGTGCATAACTGAAGCTGCCGCAAGCAAAGCCGTGGGCCAGGGGCGGCTGCCGTGCCTTACCATGTTGGGTATATGTGTGAACGGCTACGACCCCTTTCGAAAACTGTCTAGCGGTTTTAAAACATTGGCCTGCTGAAAGATGTATACAAGAACGGTCATAGCAAATTTATTCGTAACAGTGAAAAACTAGAAACATCCCAAATGCACATGAACTGGAAAGTAAGTGAATAAACTGAAGTATATTTATTCAGTGTCATACTACTCCGCCCCGTGGACAAAGCTAAAAAAATATCATGATAAACCAAAAAGCCAGATTTCAAAGAGTATATTCTGTATTACTCTATTTGTGTGAAATTTTGAAACAGGTAAAACTAATATAGGTCGGTAGACATTAGATCAGGGTTTCCTTTGGGTTGCAAGGCAAGATAGCCTGGGAAGGGGCATGCAGGGACTTTCCAGGCTGATGGAAAATGCCATCATCATGACAGGGGCGTGGGGTGCACAGGTGTATACAATTGTCAGTACATCATCTGTATTTTACTCCGTGAAAACTATACTCCAACAAAAATAATGAAATAAAATATTGTAAAGTATAAAGTAATAGAAGCGTAGCTAAATTTTATTTATTTTATTTTATTTTTAAAATATATTTTATTGATTTTTTACAGAGAGGAAGGGAGAGAGATAGAGAGTCAGAAACATCGATGAGAGAGAAACATCGATCAGCTGCCTCCTGCACACCTCCCACTGGGGATATGCCCGCAACCGCAACCCAGGTACATGCCCTTGACCGGAATCGAACCTGGGACCTTTCAGTCCTCAGGCCAACACTCTATCCACTGAGCCAAACCGGTTTCGGCTGAAACGTAGCTAAATTTTAAATGAAAGGTTATTAATTTAAATAATGAGAGTCAAGACCTGGGATAGAGAGTTCCTGATTTGGTTGGGGGCTGGGGAAAGGAAGACCAAGGTAAAAGGGGTTGCTGGGGAGCTGAGGGGAAATGGCGCCATTAGGAAGGTGTATAAGCCTGACTTCCTAATCCTGACCTCGTTTCTAGTGCTGGTAGAGCTCACAGCAAACTGTAGGAGCTGGCACCATTTGTCTGAGGCTGGGTTCTTTTCTCATTATATCACTAATGAGGTTTGTGCCTTCCCTTGCTTTCTCGCCTCTATGATTAAAATTGTAGGGTGAGCATTAAGTGGAATTATTCCTTCTTTTATTCAGAAAATGAATTAATCAGAGCTTCATCCAAAGCTTAAATTACCTGTAAATAAAAGTACGTACTCTGTAGAACAGAGTGAGCAATACAACAAGAAACATCAAGCAACTCTGAACCCAGTGTCTCAAGAATGCTGCAAAACCCGAGTTCTGCTTGACTTACATTCATGGAATAGACCTTCAAGTATATTGTTTCAATATAAGCTACCTTCTTCCTTCCCTTTCTCAGAAAGTAGGAGTTATAGCTATAAGTAAGAAAATGACAGTCCCCTAAGGAAGTGAGATTTGCTCTCACTTAGCCTTTAAGCCATTTTATTAATAGCCCTTTTTAAGGCTGAAAAATGAAACTTAATAAAGGGAAAGGATTATAATCAACCACTGGGAAAAAATATACACCAACTTAGTATTAGCAGTGTTAAATCTTAGGGGGGGAGGGGATTTCAGGGAAAAACTAGAATTGCAGTTTTTATAGAAATAGAGAAAGCATCTCCCACTGAGGTGGCTCTACCTAATACTTCCAAATAATACTGCCATATACATCTGATCAATTATTGTTCCTGTTCTCTTGTTAGCACACGACTAGCTCCTGCAATCTTGTAATAGGGTAAAATTTCATATAAATTATATTAGAAGAACTAATGTGTTTCTGATTGCGGGCTGTCTATTAATGGATCTTTCAAAAAAGAAGGAACCTTATTAATTAACACAGGCCTAAGCTACAGAGTCTCAAGGAAATTAGAATAACTCTGCAAGAGGATGATACTTAATAAAATAGGGATAGCCACTCACACCACTGCAGAACAACAGCACAATAATACAACTCTTTTTTGTTAATATACACATCAATAGATCTAAGGTGTACAATTAAGTGGGAATACGTGATTTAAAAAAAAATTTATGAAAATTTTTATAACTACCAGATGTATGGTGAAAGGGAGATGGCATAATGAATCCCCATACACCCACAATTTAGAATCTATAATTATCAAGATTTTGCCACATTGGATTTACTAATTTTTCCTTTGCTGAAGATTTTTAAAGCAAATCCCATTAGCATATTATCTTACATCTTAACACTTTAGTAGCTATTTCTAAAAATACATTTTCTCACAAAATAACAGTGTTATTATCTCACCTAATGTTAACAATAATGTTTTTGTATCAAGTCTAGTCCATATTAAAAAAAATGTTTGTCTCAAAAATGCATTTCTCATAGTTGATATGTTCAATTTAAGATCCAGTGAAGATCCAAATATTGAAGTCTCCCAGGTCTGTCTCTCTCTCTCTCTCTCTCTCTCTCTCTCTCTCTCTCTCTCTCTCTTTTAATCGATAGCAATCCTTCTCTCCTATCTCTCCCTTTTTCTCCATGCCAGTCACTTTTGGCAGAAACTGTCACATGTCCTATAAAATGCCCCTCATTTTAGATTTCTTTGTTAGTTTCATTGTTGTCATTTAAGTATTTCTCCCCCTCCACTTTCCTTTTGGCTGAAAGTTATCAACTGAGGCTCAGTTTGATTCTGGTCCAACTTTTTGGCAGGACAGCTTCATAGAGGGTGCAGTGCTCTTGGCACTGTGTTACATCAGGAGGGTGCAGTGCTCTTGACACTGTGTTACATCAGGAGGGTGCAGTGCTCTTGACACTGTGTTACATCAGGAGGGTGCAGTGCTCTTTACACTGTATTCCATCAGGAGGGTGCAGTGCTCTTGACACTGTATTCCATCAGGAGGGTGCAGTGCTCTTGACACTGTGTTACATCAGGAGGGTGCAGTGCTCTTGACACTGTATTCCATCAGGAGGGTGCAGTGCTCTTGACACTGTGTTACATCAGGAGGGTGCAGTGCTCTTGACACTGTATTCCATCAGGAGGGTGCAGTGCTCTTGACACTGTGTTACATCAGGAGGGTGCAGTGCTCTTGACACTGTGTTACATCAGGAGGGTGCAGTGCTCTTGACACTGTGTTACATCAGGAGGGTGCAGTGCTCTTTACACTGCATTCCATCAGGAGGGTGCAGTGCTCTTTACATGATATTACGTCCTCGTTTATCACTTTCGGTGGTAATGAAAACCTGGTCCCCTCAACTGTCTAGTTCTTCCTCAGTATTTACACTAATGAGTTCAATGGCCCAGGACCATTGCCTCAAGCAATTACTCCATCAACATTGCAATTTAGTGACTTTCTAACCCCGTAAGTTCTGGTGTCTTTGCTAACCAACACTTCTGTAACTCTTCTGTGAAGAAGAGCTTTTCCTCACCAGTTGGCAATGTTGATTCCTGGGGAAAACAGTTCTTGCAAAGACAGAAGAAACTCATTGTTTTACTTCCATTTGTCAATTTTCAGTGCAATCATTTGGTATCCTAATAATTTTCAAAGCATTGTTGAAAATGCATTTGTAAGCATAAACTAAACTATATGCTAACCATCTCCATCATTTTTTAAGTTCCAAGTTAAGACCTAAATTTCCTATAAAGTGTTTTCTGGGATAATTCCAATCTCAAATGCTTTCGTTTACTCTTATTTCCTACAAGATTTATGTACAGTAGGTCCTCGGGTTACATCGGAGATCCGTTCCTACGGCGCCACGTAACATGATTTTCCTCGTAAGTCAGAACCCACCTACATAAGCACCTATGTCACTCACATGGAACACATACACAGCAGTAATGAGGTGAAACACTAAAAAAAATTTTAAAAAAGATGAACAATTCCTGACCTTTACTTTTGGTAAATAAATAATAAAAAACATAAAGCACATATGAACATATGTCGAAATGATGGAACTTTTTTTTTATAAATACTGTAAATGGGAGATGGCCATGTAACCATGAAACGACGTACATTGAGTCTGACGTAACCTGAGGACTGCTGGTTGTATCAATTTCACATTATATTAGAGTATATACATTTTTAACAAATGACATGATAAATTTAAAACACCAATTTCATTTCAGGCTAATGTTCCCATCTCCATCCCAGCAGAATGTCCCCCCTTTCCCCCAGGACACCTTTGTACCAGCACTTCTACAAGGCGGGGCTGCTGATGGCTCACTGGAGCCCTTAGGATGCCAGAGATACTCCATACTTTGAGAGAAAATGAGATAAAAGGTGACCCTCTCTTGTTTGGGGGAGAAATTCTGTTACAGTAATCTGAAACACCACTGCTTATGCCAATGCATTAGATGATGTTAAAACAGATCGTTCTGTTTTTACTTAAAATCCAATTAAATTTTTTTACTAGAAATTAAGTACAAGCCACAACATAGTTTCTCAAGGCAGTAGTTGAGATCTGAGAGTATGTGAGCACAAGTGAAGGCATCTGGGTGTTTCCCTATGGAAATAAGACCAGGAACTGTTGAAGAGAGTTCTGCTTAGCTCTGACTTGTGAGGCCAATGGGCTTCATGCTATTCTGTGATAATAGCTACTCCCTGGACCTTTGAAGCTAACTTTTACACATGTGATTTGGGGCATGCAACCTACCCATGGATTTTATTCTGGGAGAACTCAAATCACATATTTGTGGTAGGCAGAATAATGGGCCCTTTAAACGTGCCCATGCCCTAATCCTTGGAACTTGTGAAGATGTTACTTTACTTGGCAAAAGGGACTTTGCAGATGTGATTGCAGTTATAGAGACCTTAAAATAAATTATCCTAGGTTATTTGGGTAGGCTTGATTGAATCACATGGGCCCTTAAAAGCATAGAACATTCACTGGCTAGAAACAGAAGAATGTGGCAGAAGGAAAGCTCACAAAGACTCCAAGCTTGAGAAAGACTCCTTGTTTGCTGCTCGAAGATGTAGGACCCCCCAAAAAGAAACTGAGAAAGGCCTCTACCAGGTATGGGTGGCCCCAGGAACAGCCAGTAAGGAAACAGGAACCTCAGTCCTACAAACAGGAGCTGGATCCTGTGAAGAACTCAAATAAGCCTGGGAAAGGATCCTTTCCATAGCCTCTGGATAGGAGTCATCTGGCTAACACCTTGATGTCAGCCTCCCATGACCCAGAACAGAGAAACTGCTGGAGCCACTTCCACCTTCTGGCCTACAGAACTGTGAAGTAATACATTTGGATTGTTTTGAGCCACTAAACTTGGAGCAATTTGTGTGACAGCAATAGAAAGCTCAATCAATACTGATATTGGGTCTACAGTATCAGTTCATAGAAGCCCATTACCTTCTCTGATTAATGAATTGCTTGTATTCTCTGACTGTGGAATATCTTAGTTATCACAATGTAGATGATGAAATGCTTTCACTGCTCCTCCTTCTATCTCAATGCCCTTTTCTTGACCTTGCCTTAATACACAATTTATGGGATGACACATAATGATAATGTGTCATCATTATGTCCATACACGATGACACATAAATTGTCAACACAATTTAAAATGGCTTCAAGGCTATGATATTATTTTGTCAATTATTTTTTGAATATATTATTAGTAGTACTAAATATATTAATAAAAGTGTTATAATTATTTTGCTTTAGCTCTTACCATAGAAACCTAATCATCATGCATAGGACTATTTTTATTTTAAAATTATTTTTTTCGGGTGTAAACATTGACTTGGCAGTGATTTATTAGAATACCTCTTGTTTGAAAGGAACTCCATGCATTTACATAGTGATGACTATCCCAATGATGTGTAAAGTGATATACTAAAAGCAATAACATTTTTACATGTAAGGCTAATTGGTTTTACAATAAATAGGTTATATAAAATGAAAGTTTTTAAAGGGCAATGCAAATGCTTTCTTTAATTAAATAATTTGCCTTTCAAGCTGTTTTCTACAAAGAGAGTAATCAGGAATGACTATTAATAAATTAAGCTAAATTCATTCTTTTGCAAAAAAGGGGAAGAATGTTGAAGGAATAATGCCAAATGCAGCTACAACATTCTGATGGAGATAAATGCACAACAAGGTTCATTCCTACAGGCAAAAAAGCCCAGAAAAGACACCAAAATAATTTCATAAATGATGAAAATCATGTAACAAAAGCTTTCTAGATGATGGGTTAATGGGATGTTACTAATGTAAATTTTATGCCTTGTTTAACTTTTTCTTCTGGTGGAATTTTCCAGTGTGACACCCATATTTAATACAAGCATCTCTAGGAAAATAAAATAACTAGAATGACATTTTAGCTGCATATTCCTTGGAAGATTTAGGGGAACTGAAATATCAAAGTCACATTAGAAAAAGTAATTAACTGAAATCCCTTTTGGGAAAGGCTGAAAGAAAAGTGAATTAGAAGTAAAAAATTATCTTACAGAGAATATTTAAGAAGTGCCAAACAGTAAATGTTAGCTATTGTTCCTAAGTACTTTGTCCTTCTAGTGTGTCGACTTTTCAGTCACAAGGCACCATCATATTGCCCAAACAATTTACATTACAAAGAACTTATAATATTCTTTCAAAACGAAGAGCAGTGAATTAATAAGAACTGTTATTGTACCAGATTCTTTCAATCTCAACGGAATGGCCAAATGCTAGCTGGGAAAATTACTTCAGACTTCTTAACTGCTATAATTGAAGTGAGAGTTTCCTACATTGGTGCATGTGCAGAATATAAATATTTTAATTTCATCAGTTCAAGAAGTAATTTCACAGGACTGCTATTCTACATTACTGATGTTGGAAAGTTAAAGGGTGAGTTTGGGAGTGGACCACATGTTTCTAGAGACGCTTATTTTGTGAAGAGGTCTTTTTCCAAAAACAGTAGGAATAATCTGTGTTTCTGCCCCAGAAGGTAACCCTGTTGGATGCTATCAACACAACTATGAAGCTATTAATGATTACATTTTAAAATTCTAGCTACCTTCTGCCTCAATTAATTTCCTCTCATGTACATACACATGAAAGTTTAAAGACATATTCCCACCCCACCCTTCCCCACCAAATAAGCTTTCATGTGATTTAGAGATTCCAGGCATATACCATCCCATTGATGTGCTAGGGGAAGATATCAATCACCTGGTGCAGGAAATAGTGATGCTTATGATGGTCCCTGGTGACATCGGCATTCTATCAAGACAATTTTAATGAAATTATTTATTACTATGAAATCTCAAACTAACCCCTCTCGATGCTTTATGACACAGTATAAAACATGAGTCAATTTTCCACCTGAACTTGCTTTTGTCAAATAGGTATGTTGAGACACTTAATTTTTCCCTCATCAACTAAGGATTTTTATATTCCCTCAAACTCTGTGTTTAATTAAAGCCTTCCTCTGTAGGAACCAGGTAATTTAATATATTGTGATATATTCTAAGTTCTTTAATATATGGTAGGTGTTTGTTCAGTAATATACTAGAGGCCTGGTGCACAAAAATTTGTGCACTGGGGGGAGGGGGGGGGAGGGGGGGAGATCCCTCAGCCCGGCCTGTGCCCTCTCGCAGTCTGGGATCCCTTGGGGGATGACCACCTGCTGGCTTAGGCCTGCTCCCAGGGGATTGGGCCTAAGCTGGCAATCAGACACCCCTCTGGCAGCCGGGCAGCCCTTGGGGGGTGTCCACTTGCCAACGGGGAGCAGGCCTAAGCTGTAGTCGGACATCCTTAGCGCTGCTGAGGAGGCAGGAGAGGCTCCTACCACCACTGCTGTACTGGCAGCCATCAGCCTGGCTTGTGGCTGAGCAGAGCTCCCCCATGTGGGAGTGACTGACCACCAGGGGGCAGCTCCTGCACTGAGCGTCTGCCCTCTAGTGGTCAGTGTGTGTCATAGTGACCAGTCATTCCCAGTCGTTCTGCTGTTCTGGTCAGTTTGCATATTACCCTTTTACTATATAGGATAGAGGCCTGGTGCATGGGTGGGGGCCAGCTGGTTTGCCTTGAAGGGTGTCCCAGATCAGGGTGGGTGTCCCGCTTGGGTGCCTGTCCAGCCTGGGTGAGGGGCTGATGGCTGTTTGCAGCTGGTCACTCCCCCTTCAGGGTGGGGTCCCCACTGGGGTGCCTGGCCAGTCTGGGTGAGGAGCTGAGGGCCATTTTCAGGCTGGCAGGCGACTGAAGCTCCCAGCCTCTCCTTTTTTTCTTTTCTGGGATTTATTTACCTTCTACAATTGAAACATTGTTGCTGTCACTGGCGCTCCCAGCTCTGAGGCCGCAGTGGCTGAAAGCAGGTATCTGGGGTTTGTTTAGCTTCTATAATTGAAACATTGTTGCTTTCGGGCTCAGAGCTGGGCCATGGAAGGCCGAGAACCTTGGCTTCCTCCATCACTGGAGCAAGCAAGCCTCCTAGTCGCTTCAGCTGCGTGGCTGCTGGCCACCATCTTTGTTGGCAGTTAATTTGCATATCACCCTGATTAGCCAATGGGAAGCATAGCGGAGGTATGGTTAATTACCCTTTTGCTGGGGTCCAACCCCAGCAGGTCCAGGGGTCCCCAAAGGTGTGGACGGAGTCGGCGAAGAAGGAATGACATGGTGACAGCGTTCAGTTGATCAGCAGCCTAGCCAGGATCTCTAGCCAGGATCTCCAGCCAAGTTCTGGTCTGGATCTCCAGCGAAGTTCTGGCTAGGATCTCCAGCCAGGTTCTGTGTCCATGTTCTCTTGCTAGGTTCTCCAGGTTCTCCAGCCAGGTTCTGTAGCCATGTTCCCTCGCTAGGTTCTCCAGCCAGGTTCTGTCCAGGTTCTCCAGCCAGGTTCAGTCACCAGGTTCTAGTCAGGTTCTCTTGCCAATTTCTGTAGTCAGGTTCAGTCCAGGATCTTTTGCTATGTTCTCTCGCTAGGTTCTGTCTCTAGGTTCTGAGGCCAGTTTCTGTCCAGGATCTTTTGCCATGTTCTCTCCAGCGAAGTTCTTCTGTCTCTAGAGAACGTTCTGCGTAGGTTCTGTGCCAATTTCTGTCTCTCTGTCTCTTGCTGTCTTGTTACATCTGTATTTATACCAGTTGATTCAATCCTATCAATCTCTATTACAAAGGTTAGGGCGTTTCTTATCTCCATTCCAGGGAGTAAAGATTATGTAGCTTAAGCATGATTGTTCATAGTTAAAGTGATTAATTACCCGCCTGGCACTTAGTTAAGAGGTTTTATTCCCTCCCTAACTTCAGGGGAAAATCCCTACCTGGGGAAACAACCTTTCTCAGAGACCTTGGTTAAAACACATAGTGCCAAGAAGGTGAGCAAACATATTAAGAACAGTATGCCATATATGCCAGGTCCCTTGAAACAGCAAGGATGGACCGGCTCCCGGCACCCTTTTTGTCTTTTATTAGATAGGATAATTTGTATGTATGTATGTATGTATATTTGTATATATTATACACAGCATATATTAATATTGCTAATTTAGACCAGCAGGACGCTCTGATCCTTCATGAGAACAGTTGTTCCCTTGCTTTGTGAGACAGAGAACTAACTTAAATATGAAATCTCTCCCATTTCCCACAGCCAGCTGAGATTCTCCTATTAGACACTCATTCTTTTAAGGAGAGATATAGTGTCCTATTAGTTACTTAGCCCTTTGAGCTAATGGCTTATCATCCCATCTCTGAGAACCAGCTAGAGCAGAGAAAGGGAATTTTAGGGCCATGGGCCTCGGAGGCTGACCTGGCATCAGAGTGGCAGGACACTCACTGAACAGCTAGATGGGGCCGGGTGCTGAAAGTGGCTGAGCTCACTCAGTGCATTTGATTCTGGAAGGGGCGGTTCCCAGGCTACCTGGTTTTCTTTTTGTCATCATTACATGGCTGTCCTCCAAAAATGGATACACACTTTAACAGCTGATAGCTCAGTTTTGAATATGAACTACATTTTAATAAACTCTGCCTTTATAATTATTCAAAGGGTGTGTATACATTTTTTGGGATGCCCTATGTTTTCAGGGCAACTGTGCTGCATCTTAAGGGAATAGGAGAGTGCCAACATCAAGGTTAACAATCATTTTATGGTAGCTGTTATTTTTGCAAACAAAATACTTTATATTTTTGGGAAAATAAATTCTCCGAAAGGAAAAAATATATATTGGACACGAGAAAAGAAAGAATAAGGTAGGAATTCTGTGGCAGGAACACTGGCCTCTCTCCTATTCTTGGAATATTCCAGACACACCTGCCTTGAGATTCTCCTCAGGCTGTTGCCCTGCTGGTGCTCTTCCCCTAGGTAGTCACATGATGAATTCCCACACCTCTTCCAAGTCTCTGATAAATGTCATCTTCTCACTGACTCCTGGAACTTTAGTTAAATTTTAAGCCATCCTCACAGTCCCAAGCCCCCCAGTCCCCTTACTCTGCTATTATTTGCTTTGTCCTTCTAATATATTTCTCTTCGATTACTGTTATCACGGATACTTTATATTACCGTGTTTAGTATGTATTAGTGTCTCATTCACTGTTAGCGTGTAAACCCCATAAGGGGAGTGCCTTCTCTGTTTATTTCTGTAAAGCACAGTAAGTACTCTATAAATATTTGTTGACTAAATAAGAAAAAATCAAGAAAAATCCTTTGCACTAAGGATATACAAATGCAATCATAATTATTTGGGTCAAGATCAAAAGTAACGTCTATGTACATCATTGCGTCACTAAAGGATAGAGCCCATGTTCTCAAATTCCTCTCTCCTGGGGGGTTTAAGCATATTTGATAATAATACACTGATTTAGTCGATAATATAATAATGATGAGCTGTTTATTATTAATGCAGCACTTCTTCTCTGGGTTGCACTTGTTTTTTAGACAGTCTTCCTAGGGCAAACATCGTTGCCTAGATGGAGGTGATGGGAAAGGCCAGGAGTTGATTGCACTGTGAAACTGCTTTTCTTTAAGGAGACTGTGGTCCACATTAGACTGATAACTGGAAAATAAGACCAGCTAAGAGCTATATCTTCTTTCTTGAAACTTTATCAATCAATTCTGAATGTGTGAACCATAATTGAGTATCTCTCAGATAAGATGGCCAGCTAAGGTCTGACTCTTTTATTCAGTCTTTATGGATGTAACTACGATGCTGGTTCTTGGTTCTCTTTAATGGACTGGAACTACTGTCACTCTTTATTTAGAGATTGACTTAGGTAGAGTATTCATCCAGTCACAAAACACTTTCAAATACTAAGTTAAAAACAAATTTGGATGTTTTAACCTTATAATCAGATAAAACTGCATTTGAAATAATTACAATCACAATAATATTTGAAACAACTTTTGATTTTAGTAATCTCTTTCAGGCACTTATTGTACAGTTAAAAAGATAACAGGGTCATGAAAAAGGCATGGTCCCAATGTTTATTCATGTTGGGAGGATAAAAGATGACTAGGAGAGTATCATTCACATGTCACCAGATTATATTCATATCTCTTCAAAATAATTCCCAATGTTTAAGCCAGGGGTCCTCAAACTTTTTAAACTGGGGGCCAGTTCACTGTCCCTCAGACCATTGGAGGGCAAGACTATAGTTTAAAAAAAAACTATGAACAAATTCCTATGCACACAGCGGCGGCTAAAACACCCAGTGGGCCGGATAAATGTTTTCGGCGGGCCGCATGTGGCCCGCGGGCCATAGTTTGAGGACCCCTGGTTTATGCAGATACATGTCTTTAACATAGACTCTTAGTTAATATACTTTTTTTTCTTATCTACAATTTACACAAAGGGGGGGAGACTGATTTTTTGAATGCCAACAAAATAAAAATGAATTTTAAATTTTCCTGTCCATATTTAACCCATATGTAAGAGGTTGTCTGGGACATATTGTAAGTAAGAGACTATTTCCATGATAGGAAAAAAAAAATCTATTATGCATGTGGCAAGCTCTTTGACATACTATCTAATTTTGTCCTTGCCATAAAACTTAAGAGGTACATGTTACTATACTTTTATTTTTCTGCACAGAAAATGAAAATTAAGAAAAAAAGTAGATTTCCTAAGGTCACACAGATTGTAAGTCTAAGTCCATACCCTCCACTCTGCCCAAAGTTCTTTGATCCTCCAAAATAACATTCTTTCAATGTGCTGGAAAATCCTATATAATAAAAGCCTAATATGCTAAGTGTCCAGTCGTCCGGCATCTTTTTAACCAATCAAAGCGTAATATGCTAATGATATGCTAACGCCGCTCAACCGCTCATTATGACGTGCACTGACCACCAGGAGGCAGACGCTAAGACTGGTAGGTTAGCTTGCTGCTGTGGTCTGGCTGATTGAGACTGAGAGAGTCAGGGCGGACATGCCCTGGAGCCCTCCCATGGCCCCTCCCTGGCTGGCCAATCTGTGTCCCTCCCAAGCCCCAATCGTGCACTGGTAGGGTCCCTGGGCCTGGCCTGCGCCCTCACAATCCAGGACCCCTCAGGGGATGTTAGAGAGCCAGTTTTGGCCCCATCCTGCAGGCCAGTCCAAGGGACCCCCCTGATGCATGAATTTGTGCACTGGGCCTCTAGTATAGATATAATATAGTTGAAGGTTTTCTAGGAGTTAAAACTAAATAATAATTAAGAAGAAAAACCCAAGAATTAGATTTAAAAATGCTCAGCATTTCCTGCATAGAGCAATGCTATAAAAGAAAATACTTTCCAACATTCACATTTGTTGCTTTTCAGCATGTATTGAGTAGAAACATGGAGCAGTTTTGGAGGAATAGTCCATTTAATCCTATTTAGGGATGCCCACCCCACACAAGGCCAGCAGTTCCCAGTGAAGCTCCACACCGTGGGAACTGAGACTTTCACTAAGACATGGAGATGTGACGCCATGTTACACGAGAATCATTAAGGGAGTGAAGGTGCTGGGCATTCTCACCTCAGCAAGAAGGCTCTTACACAGGGTCAACACCTCTTAAGGAACTGAGAAAAGCAGGTCTGTCTCTGCAATGTAGATTTCCTCATCAGCAAAACCACACTGTGCCTCAATCTCTATACAAACTGTAGCATAACATACCAGAACACCACATGGAACAAAGAGAAAATTGCTAGCTAAGGAGCCAATAATTGATAAGAGAAACTTCAGCCAAAGTTCTGAATGAGATAAAGAGGAATAAATATGTTACAGGGAACTGCTCCAGGAGAAGGGGGAAAAAAAACTAGCAGACTGTATTTTACATCCCCTATAAGAAGCATAGTAAGAGCTAAAAGTAAATTTAGAGCTTATCAGGCACATCCCTGATAGATTTACATGGGGCTCATGGGAGATAAGAGTGTAAATCCAGTTCTGCCCAGAGAACTTGGGCAAGTTACTTAACTTCTTTCCACAGCTGGTCTTCATTTGAAAGAAGGAAATAAGAGAAAATGGGCCTGTGAGTATTATCTTGAGGATTGGCATGAATGTCTAGCAGGATGCCTGGCTAGCCTCTGTTGCTCAAAAATGGGTAAACGGAGTACCAGAGAGGGAAAGTGATTCCCAAGATGGAGCTAATGTTTGCTGAAGTTAGAAAGAGGGGGACAAAGCAGCTTAATCTGAAACAAGCCTGTAAAACCCAGTGCTGGAAAGCTTCCTGACCTCATAGTACCTCCCCCAGGCTCATCCTAGGAAGGCGACCGCCTGTTCATGCTGCAAGTAGTGGGGGTGGTAGGACTCCACAAGTACAGACTTTGTAAATAAGTACTGACTTATGTGTCCCCACCCCATGATGGGAAACCTCACCCAGAAAGAAGCCTGGCCATTCTACTCTGACCCCTGCCAACTCAATACAAACATACCCCATTCTACGTAATGGACTCAATTTTGAAAATTCAAAATTGAGTCAATCCCACTACCTGCCTTGAGTTTTCGCTGTTATTAGAGAGATAAGGCATGCCCCTATCTAACCATAATTGAAACCAGACTACATTCCAGAAATAGATTGCTATGAATTTTAGAAAGAGAGAAATCCCATTTTCTTCAGGATGATCAATAAAAACTTTATGGAAGAAGTCGGATTTAACCAGGTCTTGAAGGATGAGAAAGAATTACACATTAGAGTGCTAATTCTGTTAACAAAGAAGTTGTGTTCAGGCAGCATTTTTATGTGGCCATAAATTATACCCCCAAACAAAGAATATTGGAAGCACAGAGATTAATTCTAGGATGCAGGGAGAGTCAGACAGTGAGGTTAGGGTCTGGGCACAGGCAAGAGTCATTAACAACAACCAATTCATGTCAGATATTCTGAACAAGTTTGAATATACACCTCACAGTGTTTGGGAGGATGAAAAAAATAAGGTGATGTGAGGAGAGGGAAGGCATGCAGTAGGAAAATCTCCAAGGATAGCCAGCAGCAATTCCTTTCTCCCTACATGCTGAATAGATGAAATCGGTGTCTCCTCCCCTGAATCTGGGCTGGCTTGGGACTTTTTTTGACCAGAACAACACTGCAGAAATGCTGCTGTGCCCTTTGCGGGTCCAGAGTCCTGGCAGCTCCTGCTTTCACTGTGATGGGTCTCAGATGACAGCTGTGAGGAGGTCCAGGACAGCTTACAGAGAAAGGACACATAGAGAGGCCCAGGATGATGGGACATCACATGGAAGGAGAGGCCACTGAAGGAGAACTGAGACACCCAAGAGATGCAGTGCCAAGGTCCCAGACATGTCCAGCCCAAATTTATTTACAACCTCCCTTTTCTTTTTGAAACAAAGGACAAGTGAATGACCCACTGAAGAATGAATCTCAAACATTTTTTATCACTCCCTGTATGCCTGAGAAAGTGTTGAGGGTGTGTCAAAGAGTGTGTGATAAGGCTCTTTTGGAAACCAAAATAGTATTTCTTATTTATGATTCAACACTTGGTTTGAATCAACTCTTAGAGAAACTGTTCTGACTCCCACACTACCCATCAGGGTGTGTTAGGACTCCATCGCTCATTTATATTTCCAAGAAACCTGAATATATTCCTGAATATATATTTAATCTGTTTCTTAGTTTATTGAGTTTAGTTGAGACTAAACTCAACTACTATTCACAGGGAACAATAACTTTTATCTTCACTACATAACAGATGGGTACTAAAGAATTATAATCACTCTAAAATATGATTAAGTACTAGGATAAAAAATATTTCTGGAACACAGTACTTGATTGATTGATGAATGGATAAATGGATGGATAGACAGAATGATTAATTGCTCTGAGAGCACCGTGGAGACTGAAAATGCATTCTCCCAATCTCCTTGAGTTGCAGCTAATTAATCAAGAACAGTACTGAATTGTTTATCATTATGAATGAGGGGAAGCTGTTGGGAGGCATGAGCACAGGAACAAAAGGAGGTTTGACCAAAAGCAAACTCCAGGTCTCGGATTTCTTTTCTGCTGCAGAGAATAACTAGATTATGAGATGAGATGCTCATCAATGTAGGTTTCCAAGAACACAGATAAGGCAACTCTGAACACAGCAGGGAGTGGGAGGTGATGAGTTAGAGGTGTTAAGACAGGAGAGTAGGTAAGCACCTTGAAGGTTATGCTAAGGGCCTCTAAATTTTATTCTAGATGTAATGTGAAGTCTTTAGAAGGTTTTAGGATAGTAATCTGATAAGATTTTCAATTGTGAATGTAATATTTTATTGACCCAAAGGAGGACTAGGAGAGGAAGAGAATTTCCAATGTGACTCTACACTTCTCAGTGGGATACCCTGGACAAGTAGATGCCAGCACTAATTACCATGGCTAACGATTGTTTTCTAGACCAGGGACAGCCTGGCTCTTAGAGAATCTGTTAATTAAGTTATCCATTTATGGAAACAGGCTATTCTATTTTTTAAAATCCCTGAGAAATGGTAGTGAGTGCCTTTATAGATTTGGCAGATTTCCAAGTACATATTTATGGTATTTGTAAAGACCTCGATGCCCGATGTGGAACTGGATTAGATCAGAACTCATCTAAAATAGGCTGGAAATAGCCCAACAATTCAGAAGGTTTGCCACAAGCAGTGCCTCTGTTGACTTCTATTGTCTTATACCAGTGATTTTCAACCTGTGTGCCATAAGTATTTTTTAAAACCTGCAACACCTGACTATTTTGTCAGGGGCACTGAGCTCTTTTTCCTTAGATTATCAAGTAAAAAATGATAATAGCCAACACAACAATAGCTGCCCAGTGTGAATGAATCAAAATTATACTTATTATTTTTGTCAGATCAGCAAAAAATATATTTTTGGTATGCTGCAGACTTTTAGTAATTAGTTAATATGTGCCATGAGATTAAAAAGGCTGAACATCACTGTTTTATACAATTGTTAAGAACACAGTGAGAGCTGTCATGAGCCACCGAGGAATCTGAATTCATATTCTCTCTTAGACCTAAAAAGACTGACATGTAAATGAGTCAAAGAAATTAAGTTCAGGCAATAGGGGGAATGAAGCTGATTCATTTTGCTGTTGTGGGTAGAGCGTGGCACCAGAACGCCGGGTATCTGTGAGATGAGGCACCATCTCGGAACTCCCACAGACAAGTATTCCCATTAAAACCTCCACTTCTCTAAAATGCCAGTAATTGGCCCCCAGCTGACAGCCTCAAAATAGGCCAAGATGTGGGCGCTAAATGAAGTGGACTGACATGAAACATATTCCTTCCAGAACCAGGTGGAGACTCACTCCCACAGTCGTAGAGGAAGCTAGGGCTGTGCTCTGGTTCATGTCATTCCTGCCTTTTGAGAGTTGAGCTATATTTCTATCTCCCAGGTCAGCAAATGTCCAGCTCTGTGACTATTAGAATAGACAAATGACAGACAAAGTGGACTCTCTAGAAATGACAAAGTGGACTCTCCTGAAGGACACGAGTGGGGCCTCTGCCCAGGACAGAGTGCAGTTTCTAAGCTTTTACCTGAGGCTCAGTCCGTGCTGTCTGGGATTTTGCTCCTTCCAGGTCCAGAGGCAGAGCTGCCCAGGTGGGTGCCTGGCCCCTTCAATACCCGTCTACTGGCTGCACGTCTGCTGGTGTAAAACACAGGGTTGTGCATGCGGCAACCTGGGCCTGAAAAGCAGATCTGGCTCCAGGTTGGAAACACTGGACTGACTGCGGGGCAAGAGGTCACCTTTCTTTAGATGCAGAATTTTTCCTGGGTAATCCTCACTAAAGAAAGGGAGAACTGCATTCTACACTTACAGGTGTTTCATTCCTTTTAAATTCTCAGTAAAACACTTCTAATCCTGCCTCTTTGATTCAAATAACTAGAGCAGTGTGACTTATAGCACTTTCTCTCTAAAGCCATTTTAACAATCCAATTTTCACAACCTCCGGTCTTCCTCTTATTATTCCATGAGTACTGCTTCTTTTTTCTTATTATTACATTTTCAGTTCAATTATTTAAGCTACTTATTATTATTACTATTCCTATTATTATTGCTGCTGCTTCCAAGATAGTTACTTTTTCTCATCTGAAGTGAGTCATGGTTTTGAGAAGTGAATAGTAATTTATAGATGTTAATTTAAAGGGGCAGGTTGATAAACTTCACAGAGGTTGCCAAAGGCTGTACACCTATTTAACACGTAAACACACTATATGCTTATAAAATACAATCGTATATTAATATATATTAATGAAATATCATCCTATCCTATATAATAAAAAGGTAATATGCAAACTGACCAAACAGCGGAATGACCAGTCGCTATGACACACACTTACCACCAGGGGACAGATGCTCAATGCAGGAGCTTCCCCTTGGGGGTCTGTGAGCTTCCACAGGGGGAGCGCCACTCAGTCACAACCTGGGCTGATGGCTGGTGAGTACAGCGGCCTGCCTCCACAACAGTGCTAAGGATGTCCGACTGTGGCTTAGGCCCACTCCCTGGAAGGGGGCCTAAGCCATCAGTCTGACACCCCCACCCCCCCACCCCCAGTGCATGACATGCACTGGGCCTCTAGTACAATAATAACAGAGAATATTTTATCTGTATATTTGAGAAATCTTTATACAAATCTTAGCTCTTCACATCTGCAATTCTTCTTTGAAGATGACGTTAAGCAGAACACATGTTCTAGTCTCTGTTTATACTGCTTTGTTCTCCAACATTTGCTCTGAAGGTCCATACTGGGTCCAAAGCTTTTAAAGATCGTTTTTGGTTGCTGAAGCAAAGCTGTCTCTTCCATATGCTGGGGAACTTGGTAAGTGGAGGTGTGACTCTGATGTACTAAGGCTCGTTGTAACAAGCACAGGGACACCGAGACATCCAAATGAGGCATGTCCTTCAAAGGAGTCTCAGCGGGAACTTAGACATTTTTTTCCCAGTGAAGCTGCCTTTGCTTAAAATACTTTGCTGTGATTTTCTTTTTAAGGTGCCTTAACTTTACAGTTCTAATTTTATGCTTCACAGTGTATGGGTCAAAAAAGGGAGAAAAAAAAATCTCATTTCATACTTGCACTAGAGTTTTAGTCTATAATGATAGTCCTTATCCTGATTGGCCACCTTATTGAGCCAACTTTGACACAAATGGCTTTTGGAGGGTTCCCCAAATCAAATCTTCCCTCAACAATTAATATTTTATTCTAGCACATAGCACACAATAAGTATTTGATGACAGCATGATTGAAATATACAGTTGGGGAGATAGTCAAAGTTAGGTGCAATTGGCTCCAAAAATAGAGTTTAATGCCTCATTGTCTTATACTTTTATCTAATTTAATTTTGACACATGCTAGACATTTATAGTGTAAAGAATTTGTGTATTCTATTTATTCTCTACCTGGCCTCAAGTGCTCATGACAAAGGCCTGATAATTATTTTCTCTTACTGCATACACCAGATAGTGTCTCTGTTCCATGGAAATATTTCACTGCAAAAATCAGGCTGGAGAGAAGCGAAGAGTATTCATTATGATCTGACCCGGAAGCTCCTTTCTCAGCTGATTTTCCACCTCAATGACCTATCTACCTGTAGTTACCATCTTTGAACCATAGAGGTTTATCCATAGCTTCTTGAACACAGCCTCTGGTCCCAGGCATCTGTGCCTTGACTCAGGATCTTCCCTTTGCCTGAAATTCTTTTCCTCCTGTCTAATAACATCTTCCCAAATCCCAAATTAGTTTCATTTATTTAATAAAGTCTTCTTGAACTTACCCTTCAGGAAAATTTTCTCTTTTTCTTTTTTAATAGTACTTTGTATCTAAAACTACAAGAATGTTTCTTCCATGTATTATATTTACTTGATATACCACAGTGGAGAAAAAGAGCCTGTAATCCCTTTAGCACTGGGACCATTTCTTCTTCACAGCACTCATCCAGTACCTAGCTCAGCTCAACTGCATGATCAAGATTAGGAGTTACTAAATGATTGCCTATCAGATTGTTGATGTTACCTAAAACTAAGGTACCCTCCCACTCCCCCCTGCTGTGTTCTTCATTAGTAAGAAAACTCTTGCCTTTTATTCTAGAACTAGAGGCCCGGTGCACAAAAATGTGTGCACTCGGGGGGAAGGGGGGTCCCTCAGCCCGGGTTGTGCCCTCTTGCAGCCTGGAACCCCTAGGAAGATAACGACCTGCTGGCTTAGGCCTGCTCCCGGGTGGCAGAGGGCAGGCCCAATCCCTAGGTGCAGCCCCTGGTCGGGCTCAGAGCAGGGCCGATTGGGGAGTTGGGGCGCCGCCCCCTGTCATACACAGAGCAGGGTGATCGGGAGGTTGTGATGCCACCCTCAGTCATGCTCAGGGTAGGGCCGATTGGGGGGTTGGGGCACTGTCCCCGTCACACTTAAGGCAGGGTCGATGGGGAGGTTGCGGCACCACCCTCTGTCACTCACAGAGCAGGGCCCATCAGGGGGGTTGGGGCTCTGTACCCTGTCACACACAGAGCAGGGCCAATCAGGGTGTTGGGGCGCTGCCCTCTGTCACACTGTCACACTCAGGGCAGGGCCGATGGGGAGGTTATGGCTCTACCCCGTCACACACAGAGCAGGGCCCATGGGGGGGGGGGGTTGGGGCGCCGCACCCTGTCACACACAGAGCCGCAGGGTGATCAGGGGGTTTGGGCGCTGCCCCCTTCACGCTGATCCCGGTGCTGGGAGGCGTTGCGGCTCTGCTGATTCCGGTGCTGGGAGGCATATTACCCTTTTACTATATAGGGTAGAGGCCTGGTGCACGGGTGGGTGCTGGCTGGTTTGCCCTGAAGGGTGTCCTGGATCAGGGTGGGGGTCCCCACTGGGGTGCCTGGCCAGCCTGGGTGAGGGGATGATGGCTGTTTGCAGCTGGTCACACACCCTTCAGGATGGGGGTCCCCACTGGGGTGCCTGGCCAGTCTGGGTAAAGGGCTGAGGGCTGTTTTCAGGCTGGGGGTGACTGAAGCTCCCAACCACTCCTTTTTTTCTTTGTTCTTTTTTTTTTATTCTGGGCCAGCTTTAGCTTTGAGGCTTGGCTCCAGCTCTTAGGCCTCCGCTGCTGAAAGTAGGTTTCTGGCCTTTGTTTACAATGTTGCGATCCTGCTGGCTCAAGCCCGGCGGACTAAAGCAGGTTTCTGGGGTTTTGTTTAGCTTCTATATTTGCTACATAGTTGCTTAGAGTTTCAGCTCAGAGGCCTGCAGCGGCAGGCAGGGAACGTTGGAGTCCTCCGTCACTGAAGCAAGCAAGCCTCATGTTAGTTTCAAGCTGCCTGGCTGCCGGCCGCCATCTTGGCTGGCAGTTAATTTGCATATTGCCCTGATTAGCCAATGGGAAGGGTAGCGGTCATACGCCAATTACCATGTTTCTCTTTTATTAGATAGGACTAGAGGCCTGGTGCATGAAATTCATACATGGGTAGGCTCCCTAGCCCTGGCAGGTGATCAGGGCTGATCTGTGGGGTGAACAGCAGGGTGATTGGGAAGCCCCTGCTGGCACCCGCCTTGGCTGGCCTGGCGCCGCCCTCGCCAACCCTGCCCCCCACCACTGCCACCAGTCACCTACGTCTGCAAGGTGACTGGTGGGGCAATCAGGGTGGGGGGGCTCACTGGCACTTGCCTTGGCTGGCCTGGGGCCTGCAGGATGGGGGCAGCTCCTGTGTTGAGCATCTTCCCTGTGATGGTCAGTGTGCATCATAGCAACCAGTTGTTCCACCGTTCAGTTGATTTGCATTTTAGGCTTTTATTATATAGGATTTTCACCAATTAAATAAGAAATTCTGTCAGCACATCCTGGGAAGTAAATACCCACCATTCTTTCCTTCCTTTCATTTACTCTTCCCTGAAGAAAAGTGACTTACATTATTGGTAAGATAAGATCAAATATAATCTTCTTGTTCCTCTTCTTGTTACTCTTGGATCTTTCCCTCTTTTTCCTGCTGCCTGGCACATAAATATGAGAGAAGAGTTGAAGATTCACATAGACTATTTTTGCTTGTGGTAGGCAGATAAGAAAGGGCCAAATTCAACAAGCTTACCATCTCTCATTTTCTTTGCCTGCCACTAAGCTGGGTAAGCTAAATATAGAGACAGACAAGTGGAGAACGCTACTTGACATTACCAGGGACTCTGAATGTTGGGTAATACAGTGGATATTCTTTATTAAAACTCCGTATTCATTTTCAGCTTTCCCTTTTCCTCCCAAATCCCATTCTTCCTAACTACCTAAAGAAAAGTTGGCTTTATCCCCAGTTCCAGAATATTCTGATTTGCCTAAACCAATCACGGAAATCCCATTACCCTTGCCTGTATTTAGAAATGGGCATGTGACCTAATTCTGGCCAATGAGATGTGAGATAGAGTCAGCAGGGCTTCTCTGAAAAATCTTATTGGAACTATCTCTTAGTTGATTGGCACACATACGAGAAAATGATGTAATTATATTGCTGAAATGTTCACATTCCTTTTGCCAAACCTACCCAAATTTGTGCCATGGCCTTATAAAATCTATTGTGAAATTGAGTGCTTTGTGCACTTCAATCTGCTTGGCAGAGTATGGCAAAATTTTCTAAAGGAACCCGCCATCCATTATCTGTATGTTCTACTAATTTACAATTAGTTTAATATTTGTTTTCTATGTAGAAAGAGAAGTTACAGCTATATTTCTTGAACAGTGACTGAAATCTCACAAAAACAGTTATATTAGAGTACTGACATAATGCTATTTGAAAGGTAATTATAAGCACCCATGACTTAAATAACACCTTTGTGTTCTTACAGTATTCTTAATCTTGGATTAAAATTCCTAATCTATTTGGTTTAATGTTAACATTTTGATGAGTTTTCCTACTATCTGGAAATGAAAGTAGGACACAGGATCTAGTCGTCACAGCCCAAATAGTTTCCTCTTTATTTTTATAAAATTATGTTAGGAAATCATGCAAAGGCTATTTTTCAGAACCCTGTCCTGCTAGATGCTCAATGAAAAATATTGGGAATTACATTATATAATACTAGAGGCCCAGTGCATGAAAATTCATGCACTGGAGGGGGCGGTCCTTCAGCCTGGCCTGCCCCCTCTCACAGTCTGGGAGCCCTCAGGAGTGGGAGGCAACCCGGTGATCAGGGGAAGGCGACGCCCCATCACACCTCTGCTGCTGCCACGGCCAGCTGCACAAGCCTCAGCTGGCCCTGGTTACCTGAGCCTCAGGCAGCCCTGGGAACCTGGGCAGCCACCATCTAAGGCTTGCCTGCACTTTAGGCCTGCCCTGGTGGCTGGGCAGTTACCATCCGAGGCTTGCCTGCACCTCAGGCTGGCCCTGGTGGCTGGGCAGTCACCATCCGAGGCTTGCCTGCACCTCAGGCTGGCCCTGGGCGGCTGGGGGGTTGAAGGCGGGTCCGGCTGCACCATGCACCTGCCACCCCGCCCCCCCAAACGGAGCTGAAAGGACTGGGGGACTCTGGCGGGGCTGAGGGGATTGGGCGCCACTATCTTGTGGCTATGGGCACCACCATCTTTGTGATGGTGTGATGGTCAATTTGCATATTCCCTCTTTATTAGGTAGGATTCCTCTCAGAGATTCGTTAATGCACTCTTCAGATTTCTGATAACTCCTAAAATAATACAACCTGCTTAACTTTATTATATTCAATGTTTCCTAAACTTATTTTGATAAAATAGTTATTAAAATCCTATGTAAATAGTACTCTGTGGAAGATACTTTAGGGAATGCTGGTTGTTGAGTAGCTTAAAAGGGAAATGTAACCCCTCCAAATATATCGCTTGACTGAGTAATGTGTTAAATCAAATATCACCTATTATTAAATACCCTTGTCATTGGTGGTCCATAAGAATACATTTGGTTGGCTGTAAGGGAATCTGAAATGCAGAGTATTAAACTGAACAGGTCATCATAAAACAGGAAGGTAAACTAAGAAGCTGTTCCAAAGAAGGACTAAAACCATTCTATATAATAAAACCCTAATATGCAAGTCGACCGAACGGCGGAATGACTGGTTGCTATGACGCGCATTGACCTCCAGGGGCAGACGCTCAACGCAGGAGCTGCCCCCCGGTGGTCAGTGCTCTCCCACAAGAGGAGTGCCACTCAGCCAGAAGCTGGGCTCACAGCTGGTGAGTGCAGCAGCAGTGGCGGGAGCCTCTCTCGCCTCCGCTGCAGGCGGGTGGTAAGGAGCAAGAGGTCCTGGACAGTGAGAGGGATGTCCGCCTGCGGGGAGAGGGCCTAAGCCAGCAAGCGGACATCCTCTGAGAGGTCCCGGACTGTGAGAGGGTGCAGGCCAGGCTGAGGGACCCCCCACCCCAGTACACAAATTTTCATGCACCGGGCCTCTAGTTCATTATAATATAAGATCATGACTAAATATCGGTCTTTCATTGAGATAATTTCTTCCAAAATTAATTATGGAGATGAAATCAGGGGGAGCCTGTGCTCTTCCAACTAGAATTGTAAACAGTAGGATATGATTTATAACTTAATAGTAAGTAACAACAGAGCATCAGGGTGGGATTAAGTGAGAGCTAGTTGAGTGGGACTAACGCTCAGCAAATAAGCCTGGAAAGAGGAATTTCAAGATATTTTGGGGGTCTTTAATCCATTCAATTACTGAAACTATCTTCAGGCTTTTGATCATTAACTAATTAGACATTCAGTGGTCTAAGATCCACTCTTTATTAATGGTGGTAAAATAACGAATGAGACTCAAAAACAGAAGTCATAAAAGTCTGCGTCCTTACATGAAACAGCTGGGCCAGAAACATTTTTAAAGATGTTAATGAAACATGCTGCAGGAGGGCACCAGCACGGAGCTTTTACAGACTAATCACCTTGGCTGCAGTCACGTCATGAATCCCCTTCAGAGCCTCTGTGCCTGCTCACCCAGCTGCGCTGTTATAGAGAAGCTTGCTTGCTTTTTTGCCATCTGTGGTTTTATGGATTTTCGATTGTTGGTTATCTACATGAGGGTTTTCCTCATTATGGATCACTCACAAAACACTTTTTTTTTTAAATCCTGGAGCAGCCTCCTGCTGTAGCCAACATACTTTGTAGCCATGTCTTCTACCACTCTCTTAGTAAGTGCTGTCCAGTATAGGTGTATCCATAGAGACAGAAAGTGGATTAGTGGTTGATTAGGGCTGGGGAGTTGGGGGAAAATAGGCAATGACTACTAACAGGCCTGAGGTTCCTTTTTTGGGTTGATGAAAATGTTCTAAAATTGACTGTGGTGATGACTGTACAACTAAGAACATACTAAAACCATTAAGTGATACATTTAAATTGGTGAACTGTATACTATGTAAGTTATTTCTCCAAAAGTCATAAAAAATGAAATGTTGCCTTTAATAAAACCTGGAAATGCTAAAGAACATACTACCACATATGAAGGAAAAACTGTGAGCAGGGAAAGCAGGTAAGGGGCACAGAGAGGTGGCCTTAGTTCCTGTAGAATGCAGAGTTGGTAGAGCAAAGAATCCTTCTAATTAGGTGATATCTTCAGTGGAAGAAAATAAACAGCTTGAAACAACAAGGTTCAGGTCTGTGGTCTATGGACCAAAGTCCCTGTGCCTGGTTGGGTACCAAGCAGTGGTAGGGAAGAGAATGCTGAATGAGGAAATAACAGCCATGTCACATTTTCTGGAGCCAGAGGATCCTCATGGCTGACGAGAAAACTTGTGTATGACACCTGTTTCTGACATTACCTCTTTTTTTGCCAATTGAAAAGCAGTAAGAGCTCCAGGACTGTACACGAAACTGGCACTGCACAGTCCACATGGCCATCTGGAGCAGAGTCAGTGCCCGGGGCAGAGACGCACACATATGAGGACACTGAAGACTTCAGGAAGAACTGCAGTGTGTTGTCCTGAGTTATGACCCTATCCCTTCCCCACACCTGCCTCCTGCAAAGATCTGGAACAGGAAGAGTTCCCTATCCAGTGATGAGTAGTACCAAAAAGGCAGAGCATGAGATACATGCAAAATTTAGGCAAGGATACTGCCTAAATTTTAAAAAAGTGCAGAGAACAGGAGAGAGAAAGAAACACATGTCAGATAAGAAGCACCACAAAGCAGATAAAAAGTCTGACCATAGCCCTCTAAGTTACTTATGTCTATAGAAAGTATAAATGTTCAGTGAATACTAGTAGAAATTGATAAAAAATGAGAATGTGGTAGTGAATTTATTGAACAATAATAGCAAAAATAATGAGTGGCTATACAGACAAAAGAAAAGGGAAAAAAAATCAGGGTGGCCTTAATTCTCTTAGTTGTAATAAATAGTACCAGGAAACAGTAGAATCCTGTATAAAAAAATCCACAAGGAAAGGAGGTATGATCAGTAATTGTCATACTCAGAACAAATAGCTATGTAGGTATCAGTATATATTTTCCAACAAACAAGACCTCTGGGAATGTAACTCTCATCAGCATTTCTTCAAAAACAAAACAAAACAACAAATAAACTTCCATAAAGAGATAGATAAGATAGCTGTGGCAAAAGAAAGAGTGAGGCACAATGAATCTGCAAACTGTAGAATTTTATCTAAATTACTGTGAGACTCAAGTTATAGAATACAATGTAAATGACAATTATAACAATATGCAAATAATAATATTTGAGGGGTAGAGTGGAGTAGAGAAAGTAGGAGGTAACACAATAAAGTAGATCTTCTTATATCAGAAAATTGAATCAACTGATAATGTTTAGAGCTTAAAAATCAAATTATAATGGAAGAAGTATATTATTACTCTTTATTCAACAATTAGGGGCCCAGTGTATGAATTCGTGCACCTTGAAAGGAACTGTGGGCTGCGAAGCTGCAGTAGGCACAGTGGCAGGTCTTGGCCCATCCTCTGTGCCCTGCCTGGCCCCTCCCACCACAGCCCCCGGTCCCCTGTCTTCCAGCAGCCTCTCTCCTGCTGCCATTGCTCCCACGCACTGACGGCACTGGCCCTGCCTGCATCCACTGACGGAACGGTACGGAATGATTGGGGCCGGGCGCCAGCGAGCGGGACCGGCGCTATTAGCGGGTGCGAATGGAGGCTGCTGCCCCAATCACCCTTCAGGAACAGGGGGAGGTGGAGAAGCCCTCAGGGGTGATCAGGGCCAGCAGCTGCTGCTCGCACCTGCTGATGCTGCCAAGTGATCGGGACCGGCACCAGGCACCAGCAGTGGGTGCGAGCTCTGGGTGGCACTGCAGCACGCGGGAGCAAAGAAGTTTCAGTAACCACCCGGCTCACCCCAATGACAGCGACTGTCACCCCACCTTGGTCTGGCGCCCCCACTGACCTGCTCCACCATCCTGCTGTGACCAACATCCACCATGTTCTGCACATGCCACCTGGTGGTCAGTCATAGTGACCGGTTGTTCGGTTGTTCCATGGTTCGGTCTATTTGCATATTAGCCTTTTATTATATAGGATTATTTATTGGACTCTACTCTTTTTTTTTTTTTTTTTTTTTACAGAGAGGAAGGGAGAGAGATAGAGAGTTAGAAACATCGATGAGAGAGAAACATTGATCAGCTGCCTCCTGCACATCTCCTACTGGGGATGTGCCTGCAACCCAGGTACATGCCCTTGACCGGAATCGAACCTGGGACCTTTCAGTCCGCAGGCCGACACTCTATCCACTGAGCCAAACCAGTTTCGGCTTGGACTCTACTCTTATATGTAAGTACAAAGGATACAGTAGTGAGCAAAGCCAAGCTCCTCCTGCCTATGTCCTGGTGGTAAAGACAGAAAATAAACAGACAAATTCACAGTGGGAAAGACATGAAAGCAACTGAAGTGCCTTTGCTAGATGATTGGATAAAGAAAATGCAATACATATATACAATGGAACAATACTACTCAGCCATAAGAAAAAAGGAAATACTGCCATTTGTGACAACATAGATGGATTTAAGAATATCATGGTAAGTGAAATAAGTCAGACAGAAGAAATTAATAATCATATGATTTCACTCATGTGGGATATAAAACTGAAAGCAACAAATGAACAAATAATACAAACAAAGAAAAACTCATAGACACAGACAACAGTATGGTGGTTACCAGAGGGAAAGGGCTTGGGGGAATTGTAAAGGGTAAATGGATTAAAAAACCCAGAAATATTTTGAGATTCCTGTCAAGTATATGGTGACAGAAGATGATTTGACTTTGGGTGGTGGGCACACAATCTACACTAATAAAAGACAAACATGCAAATTGACTGTACCTTTGCTACACCTTAAGCCATGCCCACCAGCCAATCAGAGGAACTATATGCAAATTAACCCAACCAAGATGGCGGCCGGCAGTCACGGAGCTAGAACAGCAGGAGGCTTGGTTGCCCCAATGATGGAGGAAGCCAAGCTTCCCGCCTGATGTGGCTGGCTCTGAGCTCCACTCAAAGCAACAAAGTTTAAATTATAGAAAGTAAATAAACCCCAGATACCTTCTTTCAGCTGGCTGTGGCCATGGAGCTGGAGCGAGCAGGAGGCTTCCCTCCCACCTGCCCTGGCTGGCTCGGAGCTCCTCTCAAGGCTACAAAGTTTCAATTATAGAAGGTAAATAAGTCCCAGAATAAAAAAAGAAAAAAGAAAAAAAGGAGAGGCTGGGAGCTTCCATTGCTGGGGGGATTGGCCAGCCTGAAAACGGCCCTCAGCCCCTCACCCAGACTGGCCAGGTACCCCAGTGAGGACCCCCCACCCTAAAGGGGGTGTGGCCAGCCTGAAAACAGCCATCAGCCCCTCACACAGGCTGGCCAGGCACCCCAGTGGGGACCCCCACCCTAGGGGGTGTGACCAGCCTGCACACACCCATCAGCTCCTCACCCAGGCAGGACCCCCACCCTGATCCAGAACACCAGGGCAAACCAGCCTGGCTTCACCCATGCACCAGGCCTCTACCCTATATAATAAAAGGATAATATGCAAACTGACCCTAACAGCAGAACAACTGGGAATGACTGGTCACTATGACACACACTGACCACCAGGGGGCAGATGCTCAATGCAGGAGCTGCCCCCTGGTGGTCAGTGCACTCCCACAGGGGGAGCTCTGCTCAGCCACAAGCCAGGCTGACGGCTGCCAGTACAGCGGTGGTGGTGGGAGCCTCTCCCGCCTCCTCAGCAGCGTTAAGGATGTCTGACTGCAGCTTAGGCCTGCTCCCCGCTGGCAAGTGGACATCCCCCGAGGTCTGCCAGGGTGCCAGAGGGATGTCTGACTGCCAGCTTGGGCCCGATCCCCCAGGGAGCAGGCCTAAGCCAGCAGGTGGACATCCTCTGAGGGTTCCAGACTGCAAGAGGGCATAGGCCGGGCTGAGGGACCCCCCCAAGTGAGCAAATTTTTGTGCACCAGGCCTCTAGTATAACATATAGATGATATATCATAGAAATGTACACTTGAAACCTATATAATATTGTTAACAATTGCCACTCCAATAAACTTAATTAAAAAAAGAGAATATAACCTCACCGTGATTTTTAGGATGAAGGAAAGAGATCAGGGTGGGAGGGAGTTCCAGGGCAGACTATGAGGTATTTTATATAGGGTGGTTCAGGAAGACTTCTCTGAACAGGTGACAGGCAGGAAATGATGAAGAGACTTGATAATTGAAGATTTGGGGAAATGACACTGCAGCCTGAGATAAGGGCTTGGAGCTATAGGTTGAGTCACATAGGTAGTTGACGAAGTGGGCAAATCAAAGTAAACCATGGGCAGCAAGGTGGACAAGACTGAGTTATACAAGGGTTTGCAGGCCATGTGAGGAATCAGGGTTTTATTCTGAGGTTAGGGCAGTGGTCGGCAAACTCATTAGTCAACAGAGCCAGATATTAACAGTATAATGATTGAAATTTCTTTTGAGAGCCAAATTTTTTAAACTTAAACTATATAGGTAGGTACACTGTTATTACCTTAATTAGGGTACTCCTAAGGCTTAGGAAGAGCCACACTCAAGGGGCCAAAGAGCCGCATGTGGCTCGCGAGCCGCAGTTTGCCGACCATGGGACCGTTAGGGAAGCCTACCAGATAATTATGAACAGTGACCGGATTTGTATTTTAGAATAAAAAATACCTTCTGTGTCATCAGAAGGAAGGCCAGCTTGGACACAGAAGGACCTGAGAAGAGGTGACGACGCTGGTGAAAGTGAGAGGCGATAGTGGTTTGGAACATGCTGAGAACTTACATTTAGGATGGATCATAATGTTGGCAATGGCAAGACCTCATTTTTAACTTTAAATATGTCCTATTGGATGGCTTATGAGGGTCACCATCAAATGTGGGGGCAGAGAGGAAGGGAAGAGGCTTTACGTTGTTTGCATCAGTATCTGGGTGCATGGTGGTTCCTTTCACCAAAATGGCCAAGGCTGGAGCAGGGCAAGTGGGGCCAATATGCCAATACTGAGATGAGTATTAGACAGTGAAAGGGAGATGTGGATAGCGAGTTGGATATAGAAATCTGAAGCTCAGGGAAAAGGGTGGTGCCAGAGATATGCATTTGGCATTAGCATATAGATTAAAGCCCTGGAAATGAAGAGATCATCTACGATGCAATTCCCAGCTAAGATTTTCATGTCATGACTCTTAAAAGCAAAGAGCATACGCATCAAAAAAACATGGTCTGGGTGCAGAAACTTAGTCACGTCTTTCAACTTCCCTAAGCATTTCTTAGATTACCTGGAAAATAAGTGGTAAGTACATCTAAACTATACTTCCACAGCCGGCAAGGGCCCTATTAGAATGCTCTAATTTTATAGAAGGTGAAATCAGATGTTATATTTCCTACGAAAAGTTGCCTATTTTCTTCAGGAGAATACAAAAATTGACTAGGGCAATTCAGTTTTAATCAAACTACATAGTTGACAGAAATCTACACACCCAAGTAGATGTTTGAAACTCTAGAGTTAGTTGTGGGTTTCTTAAATATGCAACAAACTAAGCAACCCAAGAGATTGCAGGTAACCAGAGAGACAATCATTTCAGTTGCCATTCCTGGTAGCAAAGTTTTATAAAAATGCAATGCATCTTGTTCAGAATACAAGCTCAACCCATACAAAATTCATCTGCCTTGCAATGTAAATGCAGTCCTTCAGGAATTGCAAAAAGAATGTACTTTCATAAGTTGAGAAAAGTAAGTCTGCATTTCAGCTCATCCTGAATCATTTTTGGTTGGAGGAGTACCAAGAATTTCCACTTTTACTTAAGCAACTTATACCTTTTGCATATTCATTACATTATATGCATTAAATGTTGTTTTAAAATCTAATTTCTCTAATAAAGTGATTACTAATTCTCATTATTGCCTAATGTGGTTGGCTAATTATAAAATGAAAACAGGTCTTACTAATGGGATGTTAATAGCCAGCTTTCTTGCAGCGCTTTGTGTATGTGTGTTTGTGTGTGTGTGAAAAATCTGCCAACTCACAAGCCTATTTTCCAAACATCTTCAAAAATTACCATCTCATACTTCCATTTCCCATAACTACTCCAAATAGGTATATATTGTAGCTTTTTGTTAAAGTACAGCTCTAGGCTATACATAGGTACATGATACAAAAATAACTAAAATAATAAATAATTCAAGCCATTGGTTACTTTTATAATTTGGTGCAAAGTGACTATTTTGGAATTTCTTTGCACAGACTTAATATTTGAACTTGACTGTGTGTCACCCCAACCATTTATTCTTTTTTAATGTACAGAATCCTATCTACAAAACTCTGAAAATTCGGTTGCCTCTGTGGACATTTCCTGTGACCTATACCTGCTGAACCTCAACCACCAGGTCACACTTTTACTCCTGGGACCACTTTCATCCCTGCTGAGGGCGACAAATTCTCCAGCCACTTGCAGTACCAGAGCTGATGTCCACAAGCCTCACAATCCTGTTTGCACCAGCTAATACATAAGAGAAAGCTCCCCATCCTCAGGTTTGCATTCTCTGCTAAATCATCCTATATAATAAAATCCTAATATGCAAATTGGCCAAATGGCCGAATGACCGGTCGCTATGATGCACACTGACCACCAGGGGGCAGATGCTCAATGCAGGAGCTGCTCCCTAGTGGTCAGTGCACTCCCACAGGGGGAACGCTGGTCAGTCATTAGCCAGGCTCACGGCTGGTGAGCACAACGGCGGTGGCGGGAGCCTCTCTCTCCAACGCTGCAGGCAGGTGGTAAGGAGCGAGGGGTCCCAGACTACAAGAGGGATGTCCTACTGCTGGCAGACTATGAGAGGACACAGGCTGGTCTGAGGGACCCCCCAACCCCCAAGTGCACAAAATTTTGTGCACTGGCCTCTAGTCATCCTTATAATCTGGTCTGTTCTTCCCTCTCTGATCCCAATAACCCTTGAAATCCTTCTACTATACTTTCTGAAACCCTTAACACTCTCCATCCTTTTTCTACAACACTTCCTTTCCAGCTCTGTGTCCTAGCTCTACTCCTTAGGCAGCTGAACCTGGGCAGACTTCTCACAGGCTGGCTGCTTCTCTCCAGTCCTGGTTATCTGGGGTTGCTGTTGGGACTGAGGTCTGACTTTCCATTGCCACATCCTTACTCCTGGATTCCTTGTATCATGCTCAGTGTCATCTGGCATATCACTCTCTTTATTGTCTCCTTGCTGTCTCCATGACCTGTCCCACCTCCTCTTCACTGATTCAAGTCTCTGGGCCTGGTTTGCATCCTAGAGTATGTAGATTGCTCATCTAAGAATATGGTTCCTAATGATTTCTCCCCTTGTTTCCTGTTCACTTTAGCTGGTTAACCCATCTGACATCTTTTCATCTCTACCACATCTCATTGACATTGCAAGCATCTTTGGCTCTGATCACAGCCTCCTGATTTCTGGTTTGGAGGGTGCCATGTAACTCCATGTTTGAGTTTACTGGGTTTACTGCCATTTCTCATCTCATCCGACCTCTCAGCAACATTTGGCTCCTTCCTTCCTGAGCCATTTTCATCTCTTGGCTTCACTTGAGTTTCCTTTGGCTACTCTGTCTATTGAAATATCATCTCCTGTTTAGGAATGTTTCAAAGATGATTTTAGGAACTCTTATCACTCTATTTTCTCTCCCTAGGACAACAACATACACGTTCTGTCAACTATACACATATGACCCCAGAGTGTGTACATCTTGCCAAAACCTGCTTCTGAGACCCAGATGGAAGTGCACAATTATCTACTTTCTGTCTGCGTCATGGAATCTCAAAGCCACCTTGAACTCAACATTTCCAAACACAGAATCATGGTTTTCCCTCACAAAGCTGGTCCTCTTTCAGTATTCTTACTCTTATTTTTGTACACAAGAAATGAAAACTCATGCCTGATGAATTGCTCATCCTTGACCCCCACACCCACTCAGTCACAGGATCTGTTCATTTGACCTACCGATATCTATTGAAAGTGAGGGTTTCTATCAGAAGACATCATCACCACTAGAGTATAAGCCACAGTCATCTCTTAGCTGCACTTCTGCAACAGTCTGCCAATCACTCAAGCTTGGCTTGAACTGGTTCTCAACACTGCTGTTGGCATAATCTTTTTCAAATACAAATCCCATTATGCCACATGTCTACTGGAAATTCTTCAACTGTTTCCCGTCCTCTGAAAATAAAGACCCCTTTAAATCTCTCTCATTTCAGTTCCCGCTCTGTTCACTCTAGATCTTTGCATTCCAGCCACACAATTTTTTTTTTTTATGGGTGGGTGTTCTTCTTTTTTAAAAAATATTTAAAATTGATTTTTAGAGAAAGAAGAAGAGAGAGGGAGAGAGAGAAACATCAATGTAAGAGCAAAACATCCATTGGCTGCCTCCTGCACACCCCCTATGTGGGATTGAGCCCGCACCCTGGCATTTGTTCTGACCAGGAATTGAACCGGTAACCTTTCAGTGCATGGGATGACACCCAACCAACTGAGCCATAGTGGCCAGGACTATGGATGGGTATTTCCTTATGCCTCTGGGCTGCTGTACCTGCTGTTCCTTTTGCCTGAAATACCCCCATCCCTCTTTACAAAGTTAACACCTATATAACCTCAGATCCCAGCCTGAGGAAGCATCACTTCTCTAGGGTGGGCTTCATTGACTGGCCCCTACTAAGCAACTCCATGAGTTTAAATTCACCTTTTATACCTCATAGTACCAGACTCTACTTTATTTTCTAGTACTGTCCAGATAGTGGTTTACATTGAGTGACATAATTATTTAATTAATCTCTCTCTCTCCCCTAGACCCGTGGTCAGCAAATTGCAGCTCGTGAGCCACATGCGGTTCTTTGGCCCCTTGAGTGTGGCTCTTCCTAAGCCTTAGGAGTACCCTAATTAAGTTAATAACAATGTACCTACCTATATAGTTTAAGTTTAAAAAATTTGGCTCTTAAAAGAAATTTCAATCGTTGTACTGTTGATATTTGGCTCTGTTGACTAATGAGTTTGCCGACCACTGCCCTAGATTATAAGCGCCATAGGACCAGAATCCCTTTCAACTCCTGATAATATCGGCAGTGCCCAGAACATGGCCCAACACTCACGTGATCAACACACATCTGCTACATCAATGAATATAGGAATAGCATATGTTGTCAGGCAAAAGATAATGGCTAAATTCAATCTCCTTAAAGAAGATACATATGTTTAAATAAACAGTAGTAATACCAAATCATCTGCTTTATATGAAAAGTCAAAGGACATCTTCTCCCCATAATATTCTCAGAGGTCACAATTTTAGAACTTTGTAGAGACACATGGATACAATTTTCCTTTGTATCTTTGATTTTTTCTTTTTGCTTGGTTTTATTGTGATAAATGATCACTGTTATGGATTGAACTGTATTTTTACAAAATTCATATATTAAAATCCTCACCCCTAATACCTGAGAATGTGACCTTATTTGGCAATGGGTTCATTGTAGATGCAATAAGTTAAGATGAGGTCATTAGGTTGGTCTCTAATCCAATGACTGGTGTCCTTACAAAAAGAGGAAATTTAGATATAGAGATAAACCTTCATACAGGGAGAATGCCATCTGACTATGATGGCAGATAACAGGGTGATATGTCTCCAAGCCAAGGAAGGCCAAAGATTGCCAGACACCCAAGATAGGGGTGGGCAAACTTTTTGACTCGAGGGCCACAATGGGTTCTTAAACTGGACTCAGAAGAAGGAGCTGCAGCCATGTTTCCCGACGTTGCCGTGTTAACACTGCTGTTGGTGAAGGAGCAGAGAGGAGAGCAAGAGAACCCTCCGCTCTTTCGGTTCTGCTGGCCGGATAGAACAGCCGAACGGGCCGGATCCGGCCCGCGGGCCGTAGTTTGGCAACGGCTGCGCCCAGAAGCTAGGCGAGAGGCATGAAGACATTCTCCTCATAGCCTCAGAAGAAACTAACTCTGCCAACATCTTGATTTCGGATTCCAGCCTCCAGATTTCAGAGAGAAGAAATCTCCGCTGTTGAAGCAACCCAGGACACTAATATAAGTACCAAAAAAGATTTTGTCCTCAATATGCATTTCATTTGGAGGGAACCAAACCACTCAGAGGCTCAGGTAATGGTAAATCTTCTAAATTTCTATGAAAAAATATTCTTAAAGCAAAATCTTAAATATCTCCACAAATTCATAAACAAATCAAACCATACTGGAACAATAGCAACTAAGCTCTCTGAAAAAACCTGTAACTTTGAAGAAAAAGGAGTTATAATATAGTTCCACGAACTTACTACTAATTACATGATCCCACAAGTTCCAACTTGCCTAAAAATATAATATTGATATAATTTAAATTTCCATATTAATTTATAACATTAAGTATTATTTTCTTGATAACAGCCTAAGGATTGTTTAAGTGAAAACCAGATCTGGTTAGCACATACATAGTTACTATCCAACCAGATAGTAGGTACTTGAGAAGACAGAGGAGAGAGCGAGAGAGAGAGAGAGAGAGAGAGAGAGAGAGAGAGACTAAAATGGGTGGGTGGGGCAATGGTTATGATTGGGAGAAAAAGTGATGTAATGAGACACAATATAAATAGAATGCTTTGGCTGCAAGGTATTCTTTCCGAACTTTGGGTTACAGCCTCTTGTTTTGCATTTGCATCTTTTTGATCTTGCAAATATATTTGAATCTAGAAAAGACATTAGAACTCACTGAATCCAAATTCTTCATCTTATTTATTTATAATTTTCTATTAAAACGTATTTTCCTTTTGAAATCACTCTCATGGTAAAGTTGATGCCTATACCCTTCCAATGGACATAGAGTGATACGGAATTAACGTCCTGACCCCAGATAGAGACTGTAAGTCACAGTCACCCAGCATTGGATGGAGATTCTATGAGGTACAGACAAGGCTGTTTCAACTGTGAGAATTCTAAGGGTCCTCTTTCCCTTGTGATTTAATCTCAAAGCTGGTCTGATTCTGGGCAATAACCAGAAGGACCCATTCTTCTGGGAGCTTTTCCAAGCCATTCCTTAGGTTTGGAACTGGAGATGCCAAAAGGGCTGTCTTCAGGGCATTGCCATCATAGGGGAGTGCAAAGACAAACAACTTCAATGTCACCAGAGATGCACCCTCCCCAACATTTTCCAACCCCTGGTCCAGCACTGGTGGACCTGGGCCATGGTCACAGCCTCAGGAAGTCCAATCTTCCCCTCTTTAGGGTGAATGAGCTGAACCTCAGAGAAGTTGAGTGACTTGTTTATTGTTACCACAAGCAAAAGTGACTGACCTGAGACTTGAGCCCAGATCTTGAACCGTGTCTAGTGGTCTATCGACAGCAGTCTACTAGTAATAATTCGATTTCATTAAGTAAACTAATTTTTAGCAGTTATAAAGACAATCCAAAAGGCTTCTCTAGTATCATAAAAGTATCCAAAGAAAATATCAGCACTGCCATATGGAAATATAAAAATATGTATTTTTCATTCTTTTCACCTTGATACATTGGTGAAAGAAACAACTAAGTTAGTGGTCCCTGTAGTACTGAATGTTCTGTAACCATCTGGGGGGCAATGGGGACAGAGTCTGACCCAGAAAGTGATACTGAGTGACTTCTCTGGACCTCTGTTTCTTTACTTTAAAGCTAGAGAACAAAAACACCTTCCCTCTCCTAGCCTGTCTTTCATACTCAAAAACAAAAAATAAAACACACATCCTGGGATACAAGCTCTAAAGTCTTGTTATTTAGCGGGTTCCACTTCTTATACTGCTATTCTATGTGATAGACTTAGGGATCCTATTTTTTTATGAGAAGAAGTGCATAGCAAAGCATCAAATAGGCATTTGCAATACACTGGGACTGGGGGAGGGGGTCTCAAATAAAACTGAGGCAAACTCAAACTGAATCTTCACTTGCTGACAGCAGCAATGAAAACATGTTCATGTATTTCATTCATTCATTCATTCATTCATTCATTCATTCATCCATCCATTTATTCATTCATTCATTTTTGGTCCTGGTTACCATTCAAGAATTCAAACTAAAACCAGCTATTAACCTTAAGGACCAGCAGGTAAGAAACTTCATTTCCTAAGTAAATTGTATTTGGATATTCAGTGGCTAGGTATAGATTTGCATAGGTTTACATACTGACTTCAGAAATATTCACAGAAGAGTAAAAGTTTTTCTCAAAACATGTTAATCTTTAAAAAATTCCTGTAGCTTTTAAAAAATTATGCATGCATATATATTAATGAATTATATATAGGGAGGCAGCTGTTGCCAGTTCTACTAGGATGGCTTGCAAATGATTTCCATCTTCATTTTTGAAAAAATGAGGACCGCTATCAAGCGAGGAGAGGCAATTTTGCAGGCTGACATTTTGCTCCTTTGGAAATGTCCAGGTTGCCTCTGAGCCTGTCATTCAGAGCAGCCTCGAGATTAGCTGTCTATATTCTGTCTCATCTCCTGCACTTTCATTTACAAACATTTGATGATAAATAATTGCACATGCCAAAAGACCCCTTGAAAATCATCTGCAGGAATTACACAAGGTACGTGGAGAAACGACTTTGTGGCCTAAGGAAATAGAAAAAATAATGACACCTAAACTCACTCTGTGTAAGGGGAAGAAATTATGTTTCAAGGACCCCTAAATTTTCTCAAAAGTAAAGTGTGACACTTTTGTGTCCAATTTTTAAAATGCCCATGAAGGAAAACCAATTGAATAAAATACAATTTTGGTGAACTTCTGATAAGCTGCAAGGAGACAGTAAGTTTAAGGCAGTCACACAGACTTTTCAAAACCTATTACTCTTGATCCTATTAACCAATGTCATCCCAATAAATGTAATTAAAAATAAGTTGAATGTATAATGAGGAAGAAAACCCAGACCTATTACTCTGCTAAAACATTCACTACTCTGCCAACACGTTCCTAGCTTACTTTCTTTCTTTTTTTTTTTTTAATATATTTTATTGATTTTTTACAGAGAGGAAGGCAGAGAGATAGAGAGTTAGAAACATCGATGAGAGAGAAACATCGATCAGCTGCCTCCTGCACATCTCCCACTGGGGATGTGCCCGCAACCCAGATACATGCCCTTGACCGGAATCGAACCTGGGACCTTTCAGTCCGCAAGCCGATGCTCTATCCACTGAGCCAAACCGGTTCCGGCCCTAGCTTACTTTCAACTACTAGTACATACGTCAACTTCTGAGTCTGGATTTTCAAAGAATGGCATAGAAATTTAAATACAAGCCTCAGAGTCAGAAAACATGGCTTTATTCAGTCATGTAGCAGTTATATGAGTACCTGTCTTCCTACACCTGGGGACTGCTACCAGAGACAAGACTTGAAAAAGTGAAGTTTCATAGTGTAAACCACAAACCATCCACCTATAAGGGGTTATTATTTGCGTTTGCCCTTTTATTCATAGAGAGGAACATTTTTTCTCCTAGGTTTCTCCTTTATTTGTAGATCAACATTTATAAACATAAATGGCACACATGAAATTTGCCATTGCTCTAAATCATGTGACATTCACAGAATATTTATTCATTTTCATCAAAATTTTATATTTGCTTATATTTACTTTCACTCCCTGTTCCTTCCTTCACTCCTTCTATGCCCCAAAATACTCAGAGGATGGGCCCAGGAGGATGTGCTGAGTCACACCAACAGAACCAGCTTTGGCAGGACATGAAACGGCTCTGGAGAATTACCGTGTGTATAAGTTTACTTTTTTAACTGAATTTTTCATGCACTAATATCTGGAGGGTGCATCCTTGTTGAAATGGATGCATCATTTACAGGGAAACATTGGTTACATGCTCATTTCATAACAAGAAAAGAATAATTTTGGTAATTCTCCTACTGGCCTCTTTAAAGCTATTCTGGTGAATGTCTTCTGTTCTGATTCTAAAAGGTGCTGCAACTCACCGATACACAAAGTGTTAGGAAATCTACCTGAATAACCTGAATATCTGATTTGTAATAGGTTGTTCAAGGAAACTAAAAAAGCTTGGGAGAATGTATCTCTAAGTCTCTGTAATGAATGTGTGTAACTGGACTCTTCTGCAAATTTCTCCTTTTCACGTATGGGATATTATGAGGGGAAACTATGGCGTGTTCCAGTAAGGGAATTCTTATGTGTGTTCCAAAAGAAGAATATACAATAGCTCCTTGGATTTCATCATATATTTATCCCTTTTGGGAACATTTTCAAACCAAAGCTTAACTCTCTTATTAGGAAACTGGGCATCCCTGTGGCCTCATTGCAACTAAAGCATGACCTCTAACCTATCAAGGATCAATGGGCTGATAATCTCTTCTGTCCCCACATTGTAATTCCACAGATAACAGTCTCGGCTCTTCTAGCTGGGCATTAATATCAAGTAATTGTTCCAGGATTTAAATCCTGAGTGGTATGCGTTTTATTTTTAATTCTATTGACCCTAAAACATTCTCTGGGTGGCTCAAGTACAAGAAGAAAAGATAATATGATGACAATAGAGTAAATTGTGTATAAAAAATTATTTCTTCAACAGATAATCTATCTTCTATTCATTCCAAATTGTGGCCACCATAGGAGAAAAATAATATACTGCTACCTGTCTGTGCTTAGAAACCACTGAATAAAGGAATAAATATACATTTTCAGTGGCATAGTAATCAAAAGCTGACAATACAATTTTGAAAACTAAATGTATAGTGAGTTTTGGGATAGACTGGGGACTTCATGCTGAAGCATGACTGAGGTGAAAGTATTCCTGCAGTTCCTATTATCTTCAAAATTCTTTAAAATATCTAATTTCATCAAATGGTGAAAGGTCTGTGTAAGAGCAAATTAGAACAAGGGAAGAATAAAATAAAGGGGTAGAAAGAAATAAAAAGATAAATGTGTATGTCTAAATAAGCTCTATAATAGAGATGGGATTAGATCCACAAACATTTGAAAGATAATTTGGAATGAAAATGTATTATTTAAAACACTGAGGGATGCACTAACAGAAAATTGTAGGAGGTAAATATAATGTCAATGTATATTACTGTTGTGAGAAAAAGATTGGTCACATGCACAAGTTTATATGTATATGTGGCACCATCCCCCCCCCCCCACCACTTAATGTTAAGTCATAAAAAGCCTTTTATAATGCAAATATTAAACTGTGAGGGAAAAGATATGACACTGTTAATGATTAATGCCTCCATATGGATAGGTTATCTGTTTTCTTCCTGTCACAAAGACCTGGAAAAAATGATGGAATTCACTGAAATAAGCTGGAAAGGATGAGGCTGCAGCCCATGCACAAGCTCCCGCCTCAGAGGGCTGCCCCAAGAAGGGAACATGAGCAGGCTGTCCCCAGAGGCAGATTCCATGGGAAGTGTGTCCCCAGGATCACTTTGTTGGGGGCCATTCCTTAGAGATGCCTTATGCAGATGTCTGGGCGGGCGGGCAGCTCTTTGGGAGTTTATAATGGTGAAGCTTGAAATATTTGCCATTCTAAATGATCTTTTAAATGACCCCTTTTCATTTCCAGATAAAGGTCAAGATGACCTTATTTTCTCTCAAGATGACCTTATTTAGACATTTCTATTCCAATTTTCAAAAATTTAAGCTCTCCTTTGAGAGATATATGAAGGTTTATATGTTCCAAATATGATGATTTTTAAACCTAAAGAAGGTAAATTTTTTCCTCCTCCTCCTCCATAAATTCCCCAAAGTACAGAAAGCAAATATTTATTTGGTTTCACGTGCTATATTCTAATTTATACCAACAACTCAAGCATAGTCATTATAAACTAGTACTTAAAAACAGTACAGGATTACTCTTATCCTAAGAAGATTAAAATGTGAAGGAATATCCCTAACTGGTTTGGCTCAATGGATAGAGCATTGGCCTGAGGACTGAACGGTCCTGGGTTTCATTCTGGTCAAGGGCACATGACCTGGTTGTGGGCTTGATCCACATTAGGGAGAATGCAGGAGGCAGCCGATCAATGATTCTCTCTCTTCATGGATGTTTCTATAACATACTCTCTCTCTTCCTCTCTGAAATCAATAAAAATATTAAAAACAATGTGAAGGAATATATATATATATATATATATATATATATATATATATATATATATATACTAGAGGCCCGGTGCACAAAAATTTGTGCACTCGGGGGAGGGGGGAGGGGGCGGTCCCTCAGCCCAGCCTGTGCCCTCTCCCAGTCTGGGACCCCTCGGGAGATAACCACCTGCTGGCTTAGGCCTGCTCCCGGGTGGCAGAGGGAAGGCCTAATCCCTAGGTGCAGCCCTGGTCAGGCTCAGAGCAGGGCCGATTGGGGAGTTGGGGCACCGCCTTCTGTCATGCACAGAGCAGGGCGGATCCGGTGGTTGCGATGCCAGCCTCAGTCACGCTCAGGGTAGGGCTGATTGGGGTTTGGGGCACCGCCCCCTGTTACACTCAAGGCAGGGTCGATGAGGAGGTTGCAGTGTCACCCCCTGTCACGCACAGAGCAGGGCCAATCAGCGGGTTGGGACGCTGCCTCCTGTCACGCACAGAGCAGGGCCCATCAGGGGGTTGGGGAGCTCCCCCCTGTCACTCACAGAGTAGGGCTGATAGCGGGGTTGGGGTACCACCCCCTGTCACACACAGAGCAGGGCCGATCAGGGGGTTGGGGCGCTGCCCTCTATCACCCACAGAGCAGGGCTGATCAGGGGGTTGGGGCGCCTTCCCCTGTCATGAACAGAGCAGGGCGATCAGGGGGTTTGGGCGCTGTCCCCTGTCATGCTGATCCCAGTGCCGGGAGGCCTCGCGGCTCTGCTGATCCCGGTGCTGGGAGGCATATTACCCTTTTACTATATAGAATAGAGGCCTGGTGCATGGGTGGTGGCTGGCTGGTTTGCCCTGAAGGGTGTCCTGGATCAGGGTGGGGGTCCCCACTGGGGTGCCTGGCCAGTCTGGGTGAGGGGCTGAGGGCTGTTTTCAGGCTGTGACTGAAGCTCCCAACTGCTCCTTTTTTTTTTTTTTTTTTTTTTTTTTATTCTGGGCCAGCTTTAGCTCTGAGGCTTGGCTCCAGCTCTGAGGCCTCAGCTGCTGAAAACAGGTATCTGGTTTGTGTCGGTTCTATAATCGAAACTCTGTATCAACTCCAGCTCTGAGATCCCAGCTCGCTGAAAGCTGGTTTCTGGGGTTTTGTTTAGCTTCTATATTTGTTACTATGTTTCTTAAACTGCAGGCTCAGAGGCTGGCAATGCAGGCGGGGAATGTTTCAGTCCTCCGTCACTGAAGCAAGCAAGCTTCATGTTCAGTTTAAGCTGCCTGGCTGCCGGCCGCCATCTTGGCTTGCAGTTAATTTGCATATCGCCCCTGATTAGCCAATGGGAAGGGTAGCGGTCGTACGCTAATTACCATGTTTCTCTTTTATTAGATAGTAGATATATATATGAAAAGAGCCAGGGTCCCTAATGTCCACAATGACCAAAGGCTCAACTGAACACTGGAAGTCAGTGCTGGGTTGCCTTGGCGACTCAGCACTGACTAAAGCAGGTGCCGGCACAGCGACCCAGCACTGACTGCCGAGGGGTCTGCGGATCAGGCCCGGAGAGAGCCCTGCAGAGAAAGAGGCAGGGTCTGATCCGCAGCCTCTGTGGCAGCTATTGATCAGCTCTTGCCTCTCTCTTTCTCTCCGGGCTTCGCCAGCAGCCATGCCTCTGTTTTTCTCCGGGCCTCCGCAGGGGCTGCTGATCAGCCTCACCTCTTTGATCAGGCCCAGAGATAAGCCTGGAAATTCTGACCAGCATAGAAACTGACCAATAAGAACCCAATCTGGGTGAAGTGCCAGGAGCCAATGGTTTCCTAGGAGGCGGAGCTTTTGATGCTGACTGGCATAGAAACCAACCAATCAGAACCTAATCTGGGTGAACTGCAAAGGCAAAACCTAAGGTGAGGGCCGAGGAGGGGATTTAAGGGCAATAGCTGTTTGGTGTAAGGTGTAAGAAAGCGGTTCCATTTTTTCATGACCGGTTTGGCGGTAGAGTGCATATGGCTGGCTATCAGTTCAGTTGTAGGGATTATGTGTTTTTGTCTGCCAAGAGCATCTCCTCCTGCTGAAAAAGGCTCCCTCCCCCCTCCATTTAAGCAATCCTATCTTACATAATCTATCTATACTAATAAAAGGGTAATAAGCTAATTAGACCAGGTTGACCAGCCATCTTCCAGATGTCCGACTTCCTTCTGGACAAAGCCATGCTGGTGGGGCCGAGGCAGAGGCAGTTAGGGGTGATCAGGCCAGCAGGGGAGGGCAGTTGGGGGTGAGATCATGCTGGCATGGGAGGGAAGTTGGGGTTGAGATCAGGCTGGCAGGGGATGGCAGTTAGGGGTGATCAGGCAGGCAGAGGCAGTTGGGGGCAAGATCAGGCTGGTAGGGAAGGGCAGTTGGGGGAGAGATCAGGCTGGCAAGGGAAAGCAGTTAGAGGTGATCAGGCAGTCAGGCAGAGGCAGTTAAGGGCGATCAGGCAGGCAGGCAGAGAGGTTAGGGGTGATCAGGCAGGCAAGCAGAGGGGTTAGGAGCCAGCAATCCCAGATTGCAAGAGGGATGTCTGACTGCCGGTTTAGGCCCGATTCCACAGGGATCAAGCCTAAACCAGCAGTCAGACATCCCCCAAGGGGTCCCTGATTGGAGAGGGTGCAGGCTGGGCTGAGGAAACCCCCCCGCCCCATGCATGAATTTTGTGCACTGGGCCAGAATGCCTCATCTTTTTTTTTTTTTTTAAGGATATGTATTTTATTCAGGAATGACCTTTCAAACAGAAAAAAGAATAAAACATTTTTTTAAAAAGAGCAAAGACTATTATAAGCATCAATAAAAAAGAAAACTCAACAGAGTAGAAATAAAGTGTCATGAAGAAGACTCATTCAAGAAATAAGAAAGATGATTTCAAAAGAGGGAAACAACAAGAAAAAAAGTGAAACTCCCACTGCTTAAGTGACAACATTAAAAGGAAAAAGTGGTAAGGATAAGTCTGTTGTACCTTAAAAGAAAATTTTCAAGCTTTTGGTATCCTATGTCATTAACTCTTTAATTTTCAGTAGCAATAATTATTTCAATTAATAATAATTTGAAATATCATCCTTAAAGGTGATTCCACCTCTGCCTGACTGCCTGATCACCTCTAACTGCTTCCACTTTAGAAGGTTTTTCCCCCTTCCATTTTAGAGCATTCTTAAACATCTCAGCAATCGAGTGAAAGTTGAGAGTCTCAAAGGCTGTAACTGACTTTTTAAGAGATCCATGGCATGAATTCACACACAGCCCCCAAGGATATAATTTATCTCAGTTCAGAGTTCCTCATTAAGAAACAGGTCAGGACTCAAGCAAATTGTGAAATATTTGATGTTTCTTTTCTTTTTCCCCTTCCATATTCATTTCAGTCATCCAAGACCCTTTTTCTTATTATTCCTTTCCCCTTTCTAAGACAAGAAAGAAACCAGGCATTTGCAGGTGACTGTAACATCCTCATTATAATACATAATGGTCCAGGGCTTTGCATTCATAGAATGGCAGAACCTTTACTTTGGAATGACCTTTTGAGGTCATCTGCCTTAAATCACTCCCCAAACAGAATTTCTTCTGCATATTCCAGGGTGATGACTGGAATATTTCCAGTACTTTTCAATACATTTTAATGCTTTTATTTTTAGAGAGAGAGAGAGTGAAAGGGAGGAGGGAAGGAGGGAGGCAGGGAGAGAGAAGGTAAGAGAAAGAGAGAGAGAGAGAAAGAGAGAGAGAGAGAGAGAGAGAGAGAGAGAGAGAGAGAGAGAGAGAGAGACATTGAGGTGAGAGGAGAGGCACATCAGTTGGTTGTCTGCTACACACACCCTTTTCAGGTTAGGGATTGAACCTGAAACCCAGGCACATGCCCATGATCAGGAATCGAACCTGCAACCCTTGGTTATGTGGGCCAATGTTCTAACCACTGAGAAACACTAACCAGGGTTATATTTTAAGAGTTTTACTAGAAAAAATTTTCCAGGATAACAACTCTAATTGTTCCTCTATTGAGTCAAAGACCTACTTCCCTGTAGTGTCTGCATAGAGCTTGACATTTTACCTAGAATGATACCAAATAAATCTACTCTCTCATCTTCATTTCAGCCCTTCAAAATTCTAAAAATAGATTCATGTTCCCCTAGAAACTTCACAAATAGCCATTCATCTAAGGTTACCTCAGGAGGCTAGTCCATAACACCTTAAATAAAAGACCCAGGCACAGGCAACGTATATAATAACATGAATATGCTACAATACAGCCTCCCTCACACAGAGGGACTGAGATCCCCTTGATTCAAAAGCTTCTCTTGTCTGGATCCCGCCTCAGCTGGGGGTAGCTTTTTGAGCCACTGTGTCATGCTTTGATATCAGTGCCTTTCAAACCTGTCCAGGAACCAGGGCTCTGAGAAGTAATGGGGCTTTTTGTGGAATATAGTGAAATTCTGAGTAGCATTCATTCTATCTTTTGAACTAGGATCAATTGTACTGGCAGGAAATGTGTCCATATTAAATGTATGTAGTAACCCTCAACATCTCACAAAGACAGAATTACTTTAGAGAATTATGGTTCAGTGTTTCTCCAGTAATATTATTCCTCTACCCCTTTTTAAAATCTTTTTAGAGGTGTAAGAATAATTTATTGACAAAACACAATTGCGTGAAAAAATTAATTTAATACCCAGCAGAGTAAGTGGAGGAAGCACTGAGTGGCAACCTGGATGTTGAGTTTAATTCTGTTCTATACTGATGTTGGGACCTTTAACTTCTCTGGCTTCAGTTATCTGTCAAGAAAGAAAATTAGTTCAGATAATTTTTTTTTTGTTACTCTTCACCTGAGGATATTTTTTCCATTGATTTTTTTTTTTTTAGAGAGTGTAGAAGAAGGGAGGGAATGAAGTGGGAGAGAGAGAAACATTGATGTGAGAAAGCAACATCAACCTGTTGTTTCCTACATGCGCTCAACCAGGCCTGGGGATGGAACCTGCAACCCAGGTACATGCCCTTGACTGAAAATGGAACCCATGACCCTTCGGTATGTGGGTTGGTGCTCTAAACATTGGGCAACACCAGCCAGGGTCTATCTAAGTCTACTTGGGTTGCCATAACAAAACAGTGAAAACTGGTCACTTAAGACATTTATTTCTCACAGTCTGGAGCCTGGAAAGTCCAGAATTAAGGTACCAGGTAATTTGGTTCCTGAGAGTTTTTTTTTTTTTGCCGGCCTACAAATGGCTATCTTCTTGCTGTGTCTCACATGGTGGAGAAAGAAAAAAGAGCTCTTTCCTTTGTTGTCTTATAGGGACACTAATCCAATAGGATTGGGGCCCACCCTTATTACCTCATTTAATCTTAATTACCTTTACAAAGGCCTTATCTTCTTAATACAGCTATACTGGGCATTGGGACTTCAATTTATGAATTTGGAGGAATACAAACATTTAGTCCGTAATAATTTCCATCATGAAATTCTATTGTTTTTAACCTTCACAGCCTTTGTTCTTAAAAACTTAAATCATGGTAAGTTATGCCTGTCCCATTTGATAAGCAATATATTGAACCCAAAAGCAAATTATTACTCTTCTCCATAGAATTTCTTAGTTGTCCATGATTAAGTTTGTAATTGAGTTTCTGCTATCTATCAGACACTGTTCTAAGTTTGAGAAATTATTAATAAACAGAAACATGGCAAAAATTCATTTCCACATGGAGTTTATTCTCTCCTGGGGAGGCAGACAGTGAATAAGAATAACATATAGAATATTCTAGATATTATTAAGAGTTCAGTCCCCAAAGTAAAGCAGGAAAAGGGGTTATTAAATATTGGGATGGGGAGTTGGAACTTTAGATGGTAGAGAAAGTGAGATAAGTAGCCATGTGGATGTCTGAGAGGAGAATATTGCAAGCAGAAGGAATAGCAAATGTCAAAGGGCCTGAGGTAGGAGCATGATTGACTGTCCAAAGAACAGAAAAAGGTCAATGTGGCTGGACAGAGTAAATTAAGTTAGGGTAGTAGGAGATGAAGTTCAAGAGGGTATGGGAACTGAGTCATGTAGATTCTGGTTAATCATAAAAATGACCTATTTTTACTGAGTGTCATGAGAAGCCACTAGAGCAGCCGTTCTCAACCTGTGGGTCGCGACCCCTTTGGTGGTCAAACGGCCCTTTCATAGGGGTCGCCTAAGACCATCCTGCATATCAGATATTTATATTACAATTTGTAACAGTAGCAACATTACAGTTATGAAGTAGCAAAAAAAGTAATTTTATGGTTGGGTCACAACATGAGCAACAATATTTAAAGGGCCAGAAGGTTGAGAACCACTGCACTAGAGGGTTTAGATTGAAAGAGATACAGGATCTGACTCATGTTCTAACAAGATCACACTAACAGGGGCATTGAAAACAGTTGGGTGAAGCAAGGGAGAAGGAGAGGGACCAGTTAAATGTCTAAATGTCTGCCATAGTTCAGGTGGTCAATGAGGGTTTGAACCTATGTGTGAGCAGTGAAGGTGCTAGAAGGTAGTCAACTTTTTGGAATACTTTGAAGATAGAGACAGCAGAATTTGCTGTTGTTTTGAACACTGCATTTCGGACTATACCTAGCAAATTTATCTTTAAATCCAATTTTTTTTTCTAAGTCATTAGCTCTCCAGTTTGTGTTTTTAGGACATACAATGAACATGACTTCTGTCTTCATCTAAGTCAGTGGTTCTCAACCTTTTGGCCCTTTAAATACAGTTCCTCATGTTGTGACCCAACCATAAAATTATTTCCGTTGCTACTCCATAACTGTAATGTTGCTACTGTTACGAATCGTAATGTAAATATCTGATATGCAGGATGGTCTTAGGCGACCCCTGTGAAAGGGTTGTTCAACCGCCAAAGGGGTCGCGACCCACAGGTTGAGAACCGCTGATAAGTTTTCCTATAAAATCTCAAATGGGCTCAGATCACACATAGACCTCTGCACCAGCACAAATTACCTACATTTTAAAATGCTAATCATTCAATATCTTTTGAGTAATGATTGTGCATAAATCAATCCATTCAGTTTTCTTCAGCATCTCGCATGGGTACTGGGTCTTGTGCTATGCATAGGTGTGGTGGTAGAGGTGAGGACATTAACCTAAAATTTTCCTAAAAATGCTGAAAATCTGATAGGGGTTGGGAACAATCACAAAAGTGGTGGGAGAATGGATAATTACCATGTGTGAACAGAAGTCACAGGGGTAGGAATATGGCACTGGTGCTGGGGTTGGAGTCAGGTGTGAAAATCCTAGTTGACATGCTAAAGACTGGTTCTATTTTGTATGCAGACTGAGAACCATTGGAGGTCATAGGTTGTGGAATGGCCTGGTGATATCTGTGATGTTGAACACATCTCTAGAGGCACTGTAAGGAGTAGTATGAAAAGCTAGAGGCCAGTTGAGTTACTGTCACTTCTGTTCAGTTGAGAGGTAGGCAACAACAGAGATGAAAGAAGGGGTTGGTGTTAGAGATGTCTGGAAGTAAAGCTGACAGTTTCACTAGCTGAATCAGATATGAGAAATTAGATTAAGGTAGGAAGCAATTCAGATACCTACAGCTGTGCAACTCTATAAATTGAGAAAGAGAAGACAAAAGGAAAACCTTGTTTCGGTGTGTTTTGAGGAAAAATCATGTCTAGTTAGGAACATCCAGGCTTGAGTCCCATACTATTAAATCCCAGTCATAATCATGTGTCATATTTCTCCTTTGACTTTAAATTTCAAAGCCATTTTTACTTTCAAATATTATTGGTAGCAAAGGAGTGTTGCAATACATTTTAAAACCATAAAATGATGTATACATATTGACCTAGTTTATTTCACTCCTGAGAACTTATCTAAAAATATAATCCTATGGTTTATAAATTCCAGCTAAGATATCTCATTGAAGTTTTGCCATTATGAAAAAGTGAAAGTAATCTGAAATTCCCCATGATGAGGAAATTATAGAATAATTACAACCTGAATAAACTGTAATTATCCAGTTAGAAATATTTTGTAGGAGCACTGAAAAACTATTGTTATAATTTAAGGAAATACTGGAATAAGGAATATAAAATATATCTAAATCATAAATCTATGTCAATACTAAGGAATCTATACTAAAAAAAGGGTAATATGTTAATTAGACTGGACATCCTTCCGGACAAAGTGATGGTGGCGGGGGCCGAGGCAGAGGTGGTTAGGGGCAGCCAGGCTGGCAGGGGTGAGCAGTTAGGGGAGACTGGGCTGGCAGGGGAGGGCAGTTAGGGGCAACCAGGCAGGCATGCAGAGTGGTTAGGGGCAATCAGGCAGGTGAGCAGTTAGGAGCCAGAGGTTCCGGATTGTGAGAGGGATGTCTGGCTGCTGGTTTAGATACCTGCAGCTGTGCAACTCTATAAATTGAGAAAGAGAAGACAAAAGGAAAACCTTGTTTTGGTGTGTTTTGAGGAAAAATCATGTCTAGTCAGACCTGCAGTCGGACATCCCCCAAGGGGTCCTGGAACAGAGAGGGTGCAGGCCACGCTGAGGGACCTCCCTCTCCCCCTACCCCCGTGCATGAATTCTGTGCACCAAGCCTTTAGTCATATAATAAAGATTATAAAAAAATTGGCCTGAAGTTTGGGCAAGACAACTTAAAATCACCCCTAAAATACCTTTGAAGACACAAACGAAAGTGGAAACTAATGATAGAACTGGAAATGAGAAATGATGCCATATATATGAATATATAAAACATCAGAGTGTAAATGGAATTTCTACTAAGTACTCTGGCCTGTGGCCTCAATGTGGATGCCAACTGGAAACAAAGCAAACTCAATGACATAAAAACATAGAAAAGGACACTGTTCTTTAAACTATAGCTTCCCTACCTTAAGAATCACATCTCTGAGTCAACCAAAAGGTGCTCATTTAGTGCCTACTGGATGAGAGTTCTTTGTCAGCTATATGTTGTGGCTATATTTTATTTCTGTGATTTTTCCACTTCATTTATGGCATCTTTTATGCAATGAATTTCTTAAATTTTGTCTTTATAATTTGTGTCTAAAAATAACTTCTATCAGAGATTATTAAGATATTTTCCTGTAATATCTTCTAAAAACTTTATAGTATCACCTTTTTACATTTAGTTCTATGACCAACTAATAATTGATTTTTGTATATGATCTTCCGTAGAAGTAAAATTTCATTTTTAAAATATGTACACCTAATAATCCCAGCCTCATTCATTAAAAATGCAGTATTTTTACCATAGATACTTTCTCTCACTACCTTGTCATAAATCTTGCATCCATAAATGCATATGTTGCTTTTTGGGTTCTCTAGTCTATTCCATTGATTTATGACTTTATTTTTATGCCCAAATTACATTCTCTGTATGACTTTTTCTTTACAACAAGTCTTTAAAGATGATAGAGCAAATCCTTCACTTTCTTCCTCTTTCAGAATGTTTTGGCTGCTCTCGGCCCTCAGCTTTTCCATATACACTTTTGAATTAACTTACTGTTTTTTTGTTTTTGATTTACCAAAGAAAAGCATGTTGGTATTCAGATTGCCATTTCATTAACTTGCTAGATCAATTTGGCAGGAGTAACATCATTAAAATACTCAGTTTTCCAATCCATGAACATGTTATTTCTCTCCATTTATTTAGATCTTCTTTTATGTCTCTCATTAAATTTTATAATATTTCCTCTGAAGTACTAACACATCCATTATATTATGCAGAATTACTTGATATTTTTGATGCTACTATGAAAGGAATTTTTAAAAATTCCATTTTCTATTTGCTGCTTTTATTATATCTCTTTTTAAATCTGTTCTGAGGTAGAAAATCAAAGAATTTAGAAAATATAGACAGCTATAAGCCAAATATATAAAAATGTCAGTCCTGTTCTTTATCATCTTAAATGCATATTTTAATTCTATAATGACATTTTTAGTTTCTTTGAAGTCCTTGTTTATCTTATCCATTTTCCAACCTTTCCCTCTTTATTTTTTCATCTCATTCTGTTAGAAAGTAGAGGGGGGCTGGTATTGCTATGCAGCAACTTTGAATACAATAATCAGGTAGGAAAATGATGAAGCCATATTGGAATAGTGTATACTATATATTGTGGACTGTCAGAGACTACCTGTGCTCATCTTGTGACCCAGACATGTAATGAAGGTGGCAACTGAGATCCTCTTGGTTTTGCAGAGCCGTGGTAGGTGGTTATGAATCAGGAACTGATCTGAAAATTAAGCCCATCAACTTCACCTTAATGAGGATATGACTCAAAAGGACACCCAGAAGGAAAGTTATATACAATTTCTGCTTCCATTTCATAGGGTCTTTCACATACATGTTTATGCTCAATAAATCCTTAAAGATTTCCTCTTTGTTAAGAAAAAGAAAATAAATGGAACAAAGCCAACACAGAGCCAAATCTGAAGCTAACATTTTTTGATTGTATGCTAAATGATTTACATGTCATAGCTCATTTATTTTTCGCAACCACCCTAGAAATTAGTTATGACCATTATCTCTATTTTGCAGTTGAGGAAACTACATCCTAGAGATATTTTATCTAATGTAGCTCAGGTCACAGTGCTCAGAAATGGCAGAGCTGGGATTCAAACCAGACAGTGTGTGTGTTCTGGGACAGGCTCTGAACCTCTCTGTCCTCATGCCTCTCTGCCCAAACCATGCTGCAGGACAAAAGAAAGAGGATCAACCTAAAAGAAGACTTCTGAAATTGTGCAGGAACCAGTGGGCAGGAGGACATAGAAGCAGAGGAGAGAGCAGGAGCAGGACTAGATGGACAAGCAGAGGGAGTGTGAGGTGAATAAGAGCAACAGGGATTTCAAAGAAACTAAAAATATTGTTATGGAATTAAAATATGCTTTGTAACTTTTTATATTTTTCAAATTCTATATAGCACACATACATTACTCTTATCATCAGAAAACATTACAGTGTTGAACATTATCCACATCCTTTTCCACAGTAATTCCATTTCTCTGAATATATACCAAGGGAATAATTCAAATATTTATTTATATGAATATAACAATGTATTTCTAAAATGAAAGTTGGAAAAACTCTCCCCCAAAATATAGGGATATTTAATATGGTGTGGTCCATTTATATGACAAAAATATTTTATCTAAATCAAAACATATGTTTCCAAAGAATATTTATTGGCACAAAGGAGTTATTACCATAGTGTTAAATGAAAGAGCAGGATAAAAAACATCATATCTTAAGTGTGACGATAGTATGTTATAGTGTGTCAGTGTGTGTGCATACATATGCCTATTTAAAAGGTTACCTTGAAATTTACATACATTTGTTTTCCATCTTCCAAATGTTTTACACAGGTAATATACACTCGGCTCTAAAAATCATTTAGAAAGGATAATGATTTATGATTTTAAAAAGATTATAATTGTCTATTATTCCTGTCATCATTGCTTCAAATGATCTTCCTGCAACAATATATTGGTTTAAAAATCTTTCCCTTTATGTCTCATGCTCTCTACATTTTTATATCTACATCTGAGTCCCATGACTTGTTTCTAAATCATTTTTTCCAGCTTCTTCTTCTTGAAACAATAGTCTTACTTCTCCTCTTGTTTTCATTCCATGTGGCTGCTGTTTCTTTTGTAGCATTGAGGTTTGTGGCTTTAATCTAGTCCTTTTTCTTCCACTGCTCATATGTCAAACACAAAGCCATCTTCACCGGTGCTGCAAGTCTCCTACCAAGCCATTTCTCTTCATCTTCCCGACAGGCTCTGGGGTGTGTTACAGGAGCCCAACACTCCGGTAACTACACTCCATTTGGGGGCCCAAATATTCTGCTTTGTTTTCCAAAGCCATAACCCTCAATGAGAAACAAAGATGAATATTCTACCTCTGTCTCTCGTTCCTTCAGAATTCCAGGACATTGAAGACACAGTCTAGCTTTGTCTTCCTCCTTCTCCTCTTACTCCTCCTTCCTCTCTCTTTTTTAAAATAAATTCTTTACATGTGAATAAATGGGTTGCTTAGAGTGAATCTCCTTCCTTCCTATCGTCCTTCTTGATTGCCTTCCTTCCTTCCTTCCATTCATTCATTCATTCATTCATTCATTCACACATTCAAACATGTATGAAGCACTTAACTTATGCCAGGAAATGAGTCAGGCTCTGGGGGAATTAAAGATAAGTACATGTCATCACAGTCCCTGAGCTTGAGTTATTAGCTGCTTATTTATACATATAGGCAAATCTCGTTATATATATGCTGTGCTAAAGGATATAGATGGACAAACATTTAACTCCCTTGGAGAGGGCAGAGAAAAACTTCACAAAGCACCTAACATTGACCCAAGGCTCGAGGAAGTTCATCACAAGGACAAAACACAGAGGGTCGGGAATTCTGGGCAGAGGAAACAGTGCAAAGATGTGGAAAATAAAAGATTGTGGTCCATTTATAGAAACACAGATAGGGCTCTCCATCCTGATTCAACTTGGGTTCAAAGCAAGGAGTGGGCAACACTCCTTTCCTCTGGCCCCAGGCCAATTCTTAACGATGAGGGTCCACAGCAAACACACTCCCTGCTCAGCCAATCCCAGCCCTGGGCCAGCCCTGGTTACTACACCTACCTGGCACTGTGGGCACAATTGACCTTTTCCTGTCGTGCTCCCCTTGCTCATGGGTTTAGTGGCCTCTTTTCAACATTTTGCTTTGGTTCAAGCTCGAGAAATTGAATGTTTCCTTAATCCTTGCTCTAATATCTATGTATCAGGAACTTCCACATGAGCACAGGGTTTCTGCTTGGTTCTTGCTAGTTCTATGAATCAGAAATCAAGCACCATTTCTGAGCCCGGACTAGTGAGGAGGCTTTAGTCTCTGTGGTCAGAGCTCTGGTGAAAACGGCTTGCTTACCTAGGCTCACAGTATTCTACCCACAGATAGGGTGCTCAAGTGGAAACTTCCAGACCCAAATCACTGCCTATCTGGAGATGACTATCTTCTTTCACACGCGGTATCTTGCCTACCTAAAATACCCTCTGAAGTAGCCCAATATACTGACCCTACCTGGCATTTAGGGTTGAGATGAACACTATTGTGTCACTCCCAAACTTGCCCCCAAATGTGCTAATACCTTGGCAATAGGGACAGTCAATTCTTGCCTGCTCCTGGTTTTCTCTGTGTATGTTATTGTTATTTTTTCTGTCCCTTTATAGCTCTATCCTAGGCTCATTCCCATGGCCAATATTAAGTTACTAGTCCATACAGTGAGAACTCCACTCCCCTCTAGCTTTATTGAGCTAAAACTGACCAGTAAGATATATAAAGTGTACAACATGATGATTTGCTATGTCTACATTGTGAAAGAAGTCTTCCCCATTTAGTTAACTAACACATCCATCACCTCACATATTTACTTTTTTATTATATTTGTTGAGAATATTTAAGTCCTGCTCTCTTAGCAAACTTCAGTTAAACAACGAGAGTTGCCATGTTATACATTAGATCCCCAGACCTTATTCATCTTGTAACCGAAGTCTAGATCTTTTTACCAACTTCTCTGTATTTCTCCCCTCCCCACCTCCAGCCTTGGCAACCACCATTCTACTCTTTGTTTCTGAGTTTGCCTTTTCTTTTTTCAGATTTCATATGAGTGATACCATGTGGTATTTGTCTTTTTCTGCCTGGCTATTTCACTTAGAATAATGTCCTCTAGGCTCATCTCTGTTGTTGCAAATGACAGAATTTCCTTATTTTTTAAGGCTTAATAACACACACACACACACACACACACACACGTGAGCAAGAGTAGGTTTACATTTGTGAGTATGCAAAACACTTTATTCTTGTATTATTATTTATTAATTTTTGTATTATTTTCCATACGAACAACTGTAAACTTACTTTTGTCCCAACCTAGGTGATATACAGGGTGTCCCCAAAATGTATACACACTTTGAATAATTGTAAAGACAATGTTTATTAAAATACATTTCATTTTCAAAATGTAATATAAATCAGCTGTTAAAGTATATGTACATCTATATGATATATCTATATATCTATATATCTATATCACACTTCCTTTACCCACTTACCCACTGATGGGTACTTAAATTGTTTACATTCCTTGGCTACTGTAAATAGTGCTGCAATAAATATAATAGCACAGGTATCTCTGAGATAATACTTTGGTTTCTTTTGGATATATACCCCAAAGTAGAATTCCTGGATCATATGGTAGAACCCTACTATTTTTGAAGATTAAAACAATATCTGCCCACTGTCAGTCCTCCAGCCACTCTCCAACTTGCTACAGAATTAAGACTCAGCAACATTTAAGTTGTTTAGCAAAAGTCACACATGTGAGAGGCAGATATACACTAAACCCATCTATTGACCTCAACCATCCACTAATCTCATTGCCACAGCATGCTGACTGATCTAGAAAGCTCCCTCACCAACACTTTCCTAGTGTTAGCCTATAGGTTTATATCTAAGCATTTCTTATACATGTCTTCAGTCTTTCCCAAGTCCAGGCTATGCAAACAAAAATGTTAATGCAAGCCAAAAATGTTCTTTGTGGATATTCTATGGGGCCCCAAACTCTGTCTATACATGGTCTCTACACCTAGAAGCATGAATAGTGATCATTACCAGGCACTTTACCTTTAAATCCAAAGGCGCACTCTCAGACGTCTATTTTTTCAAGAGCTAACAATGTCCCTCCCCACCATGTTACTCCATCAAAATTTTATCCTATATCTATTTTAGTTCCATTGTGAATAATACCTTTTCAAATACTGGCTTTTTCTTTGTTTAATCAAACAGAGTTCATATGACGTATGCATGCTATTCAAAAACAAACAATATTTACACTGGGTTCTTTTTGAGAAAGTTGTTATTCTAGACACTGCTGGTGTTTAGATTTCAGATAATTCTTACACACCCCATCTCTCTTATGTATTGTTCAAAAGGAGATAATTCCTTAAAATAATCTGGGGCTAGAACTGTTGAAAATAAATTGTTAGAATATATATTCCACTTTCTTCTAATAATACATTATTTGATTCTACTATATTATTTGCCAATTAGCATTGATGCCACTCATGAAGTTAGTAGAAGAATCATATAAAAAATTTCCACCACATGTGCTAATTAAAATTTTTGCTGGTACAATTTCATTTTCATTTCTAAATATACTCACTTAAGAAAAATTAAAATTTTGTGGGGTGAATAACTGCATTTCAATTTTTAAAATAATACAATACTCCCTTGCTTCTCTTATTTTACCAGAAAGAAAATGAAAAGAAAAAAATTGTCTTTGCAATGGAATTCAACATGTTTTTTTTTCAATGATAACCAATATCTTAATTTAGTAAAACCTACTTGTGAACTCTAAGAGTATTTGGCTTTCTAAAGTTATTATTATTTTTGGTTCATGATATTTTTGAGAAAATAACCCACAATAAGCCACTGACTCTTGTTTTATAGCAGTAATTGCACTTGTAAAATATCATTATGACATTAAAGATGAGTTTCCTGAAGACTCAGTCATTTTCTGTGATGCCCCAGGCCATTAACACTCAAAGAAGTCATCCACTGCTTGTTTTGGTCTATTTTGAAATAGTCTCAAATTAACCATCTTTAAAGAAATGCTATTTTAAGGACAATCAGGGAATATACCAGGACAAGTACACATTTTTGTAATAGAAATTCAGAAAAATCATAGAAAACAGAAAATATTTCCTCACTCATCTGATCACTTACTCAGTCAACCTGTATGTATTAAGTTCAAATTATGTGCCTAGAACTACGCTCTACTGCTTTTAAGGTGATGAAGAAAGAATATTCAGCCTTATATTTGAGATAATACAACAAAACCAGCGTAATTCAAAGTAACTTGCAGAGTTCAGGCTTGGGAGCAAAGTGATATTTTTAACTTCTGGAAGAATTTTTGCTTTGCAATTACTATCATCCAAAATACTGAATACATCATTAATGCAGTAAAATGTGGGCCACATTTTGTGAGCCTATAACCTCTCTTCCACTTTATCTACAATTATTATTCAGTCGGTATGAAGAAGCAATATCATTGACAATATAAAAGATTATATAACAAGTTTTTATGAAGAATTGGTTCCATGGGCTAACAGCATTCCTGACAATTAATAAAATATTAAAGGCATTTCTATCATTATTAAAAAACACACCATTTATTCAAATTTTTGTGACTGTGTTTAACTTGATTATTATTGAAGTGTACTTTACACAAAATATAATGAACTAATTTCCAGTATATAATTCAATGAGTTTTGAAAAATTCATAGACCTGTGTAATCCCACTTCAATCAAGATAGACAATATTCACAATACTGTTGTCTATGAGGGTTTTTTTTTCTCCTTAATACCTTCACCTTTTTCACCCAGTTTTGCTACCTCCTCCCCTCTGACAGCTGTCAGTCTGGTCTCTATATCTGTGAGTCTGTTTCTATTTTGTTTGTTAGTTTATTTTGCTTATTTGACTTGGAGTGGTGAATACACAATACACTATACAATGTATTATAGAATTGTACCTCTGAAACCTATATAATTGTATTAACCAATGTCACCCCAATAAATTAAATTAAAATTTAATAAATAGAAGATAAAATAAAATAAGATAGATAACATTGCTACCACCTCAAAAGATCCTTATGCTCCTTAGTGATCAACTCCCTGTCTACTCCTGGCCCCAGACAACCACTCATATCCTTTCCATCACCATAGACTAGATTTTCATGCTCTAAAATTTCATATAAATGAAATTATTTAGTATCAACCTTTTTTCAGTTTAGCTTCTTTCACTCATGCTGTTTTGAGATCCACCCATGTCACACATACCAGGTCATCCCACCACCTCCCCCTTTTTTTTTGGCTGAGTAGTATTCCACTGTATGGATATATCTTGATTTGTTTATCTATTTTCCTGTTGATTTGGATTGAGCACTTGGATTGTTTCCAATTTGGGAGTATTTTTAATTAAGAGAGGCATTATGTAGACAAATGTCTTTATTTCTTCTTGGGGAAATATGTGAAAGCAGAATTAAAGGGATATTTATTACATGTTTCACTTTATAAAAAATTGAAAAATGTTTCCAAAGTGTTTGTAACATTTCACATTCAAAATACCAGCTTATAAGAATTCCATTTGCTCCCCATCCTTGCCAAGGCTTGGTGCTATTGATATATTTAATTTTTGGCATTGTTGGTACATAGTGGTATGTCATTATGGTTTTAATGAACATTACCCTGCTGGCTAATGATGGTGAGAATGCTTGCATATGCCTTTCCTTCATAAAAACACACACCTATTTATTGATTTTTACAGAAAGAAGGAAGGGAGGGAGGGAAAGGGAGAGGGAGAGAGACAGAGAGATAGAGATAGAGATAGATAGATAGATAGATAGATAGATAGATAGATAGATAGAGAAACATCCATTTGTTGTTCCTCTTATTTACTGTTATGCATCCATTGGTGGCCTTTTGTGTGTGCTCCAAGTGGGGATCCAACCAGCTGCAGTTTTGGCATATTGGGATGATTCTCTAACCAGCTAGCCATTCAACCAGGGCCTCCTTAAAATGTTTTCTTTCTTTAAACTTTAAATTGCTCATAGTGGGTTTTATGATAAAGACCCAAACACTTGACCATGTCAGCCAGAAAGTATTCTCTTGCCCCATAATTAATTAACATGTTCATTTATTCACTAATTAATCATGTGAGTGCTGAATACCTGGTGTGTGGGTGCTGTGCAAATGCTAGAGCTGCAGAGTGAATACCATGTGAAGCCCTTTCTTATGGAGCTTGCTAATATTGGTAAGCCCTAGATAAATTAATGATGCTTTTGAATTGTTGGGAATGAATCCATATAATAGCTGCCAAATAATTTATTTCATAGAAACTCAGAGTAAGTGCACAAAAATAACTGCTTTACCCAGAAGAATGACATGATCAAACATGTAGAAAACTTTTCTTACACGATGTAAAACCACAGTATTTGACTCACTAGTGTTCAAAAGGGTAGACTTTGCAAGCGTAATTAAATTGGACCAACTTCAACAGTATTATGAAGTAGTTAGAACTGAGTTAGAAAAAGCCACGAAATCGGGCCTTACTTTATGCTCATTATTCCTAAATCCTTAATCTTGTGATTCACTCAGAACACCCAAAACCACATTTGCTCCGACTAAACAAACCTCTTGATTTTTCAGTCAGCGCTCAGCTGAGATGACATGGCCTCTGACTTCTTTTTCTTAAATTAAGAATTAGTCATAAAACCTACCATGTTCTGATTAACTCATAGGCTCTGGTCAGTAAAACCAGAAGTTTAGGTTCCAGACTCTATGATATATGTGTAACTAGTGACCTTTTCCAGTTTTGATGGCACAGTAGAAAGATAAACCAATGTTAGATATTTCCTACATTGACATTTTCCTACACTTAGCCTTTTGAGTTCACATAAACTTTTCTGCGTTCGCTTCTAAGGTTAACACAACTTTCTGATTGAGGTGCCCTTTGCCTTGCACTAGGAAATAAAAGTGAACCCATCACACCTTGTTCTCTGTCAATCTGGGCATCCAGGTAATGATGGGGAAGAAAGAACAGAAAGGGTTAGAAAAGACTCAAAGAGTCATTCATATGAGATGTTTGCAGTGTGCTCTCACCTATAAGACTTAGCAGCAGATTAGATGTGAACCCCAAAGTCTGGAGACTTTCAGAGGAGTAGACAAAAGGGCCAAGGAGGCACCTGGAAGGCTGGGAAGAGCCGATCCCCAGGGATGCAGGAACCCTAGTGTCCAAGGCTGGGCTCTGGCAGCTGTGAGCTACGGGGTAGGGTGAGGCTCAGGTGCTGATGAAAATGACCTATGGCGAGACAGGGTTCTGCTTCTGGAATAAATGAGGTAGAGTGTCTACAATGAGGGAAAAAGCTAAGGACATACTTTCTGAAGAAGTCAAAGTATGAGGTAAGGTCATAACAAAAAGACAGGTCCAATGAGAGAGCGGGGGGGGGGGGGGCGGGGAGAAAATGGTACCTGTGTGAGATAATAAATATGCTATTTAGCTGGACTATGGTGATTATTTCACAATTCATATACATACCAAATCATCAAGTTATCAAGTTGTACAATTTTATATATATATCTCCTATCTAATAATAGACAAACATTGTAATTGACCGTACCTTCGCTACGCCTCCCATTGGCTAATCAGCGCAAATGCAAATTAACCGCCAACAAAGATGGCAGTTAATTTGCATAGGTAGGCTCCAAGCCACGAGCAAAGTCTGATGGCTCCCAGCAGCGAAGGCTAAGGGAAGCCCTGTGTGTTTATGTCTCCTGTCAGGCCCCAGCAGCCCCAAGCCCTGCCACCTCGGTGCTGGGGCTGCTGGGGACTGGATTGGAGACACAAACACACAGGGGAGCCCAGCACCCAGCAGCCCCAAGCCACTCCAGCGGGCCTATCGTGGACCGGCCGGGAGCCGCGGGGCAGAGCAGCGAGGTACAACCCACCCACTCCTGCGGGCCAATTGTGGCAGTGTGGACCGAACTGGGACGGGCCGCGGGGGGCAAGCAAGAAGGCATGACCCACCCACTTCTGCAGGCCGATGCAGCCTCGCCTCTCTGCCGCCACCACCTCCGCAGCTGCAGTGTTCAGACCCAGGCCCCCAGCCTGCCCTGGGCTCCGCTCAAGGAGGGGCTGGGGGCCTGGCGTTTACTAAACTTTACTGGAGCTGCTCCCCACACCCCAGCCCCTGCCCCAGAACCACACTGCCCGCAGCAAGGCACCTCGGCAGCGTCCTGACTGGTGGGCGGAGGGAGAGCTGAGTAGAGTGGGGGCTACAGGGAGCCACGGAAGGGCGGGGCCGTGGGAGCCAAGCTCCAGGGGGTCTGAGGAGAGAGCCTGAAGGTAGAGGAACCTTCGGCAAAGCAGCCGCCAGGAGCCGCGGCCATGGGTCTGCAGGTGCGTGGACAGGCCTCTGCCTGATGGGCGGATCCTGGGCAAGCGCCACGGGACATCCTGGGATCAGGCCTGTCAGACATCCTGGGATCAGGCCTGTTGGACATCCTGGGATCAGGCCTAAACCAGCAGTCGACATCCCCCAAAGAGTCCGAGATTGGAGAGAGTGCAGGCTGGGCTGAGGGATACCCCCTCCCATGCACGAATTTCATGCACTGGGCCACTAGTGTATATATATATATAAAATTTAAAAGTGAATATGGAAATGTTAACGGTGATTATTTCTAGGTGATAGAACTACCATTTAGTGTTCTTCTAGTTTATCTCTATTTTCTAATTAAAAAAAATAGCATCACTAGTAAAATAAAAAGGCAGAAAACCAGCTGGGATCCTTCTCTTTTGACTCAGCCCTGGACTGATCCCAGAAGTTGGCATGTCATGGACCTTGATGAGACTGAGCTGCGAGACTGGAAGCGGGGGTGTCAGACATTTGCTAGCATCCTCTGTGGTCTATTTTGAGGCTGGTGCTCACAGACCTATAAGCAAGAATGTTCTCCTAAAGCGGACTTAGCTTCCCACACTGCTGCTCTGCATTGGATAGTGAGAGTGAAGTGTGAAGTGTTCAGCTGTCCCACCAGTCATGCCCCAGGAAACCAGTGAAGCCAGAAGGACTTGGCTTGCCCTTTTAGCAACTGCCTTTCCACTCTGCAGAACTTGCCATATATGAAACGTCTTTAGAGAAACGCCATGTTAACCTTAGAAGCTACTGACACTTTCACCTTCCCAGACAGGAGAGCTGCTCTACCTTCAGTCTCCTTCCGGCTGCCTTTTATGCCCACTGTCTGAAAGCAGGCCTAGAATGATGCTCTTCTAATCCCTACTGCCTCCTTGGTCTCAGAAAAGAGAAAAAAGTGAGCAGAGTACAGCATTCCCTCCTCTTTCTCATTTCTCTAAACACCACAGCTTTCATCCCTAAGAGCCTGTCCTGTATTTCACAGCCATAGTTAATCTGGTGCTCCATCCAGCTGGTGAGCATGCTGTCTGATGATAGCTGCAACCCTTGGTGTGCTCATTTCTTCTGTTATTTTTTTCATCATTGGCTGCCTAGGGGCCACTCTTTCACTCTTGATAGCACTTAAAAAATACATTGGGATGCTTGAAGTTGCCCCGACTCTGACCTTGTGTCTACAAATAATTGTCCATGAACACAACAGTTCTATTGTGGATGTGTTCAGAGTAGAAAAGTGAGACAAGCTAGCTAGAAAAACAAAGTTGACCTTCCTTCCTTCCACTATCTATCCATCCATCTACCTATCCTTCCATCCTTCCTTCCTTCCTTCCTTCCTTCCTTCCTTCCTTCCTTCCTTCCTTCCATCCATCCATCCATCCATCCATTCATCCATCCCCACATCCACCCATCTGCCCCTACAGTGTTTAAATAGCTACTAGTATATACTCATCATCACCTCAATATAATCAGGTACTGTTAATTCAGTAATTATTTACTACATGTATACTATTGCCTGGAACTATTCTAGGTGTTGAAGTATAGCAATAAAAAAGATCCCTCCAAAATGGCTCATCAGGCTCTATCTCTAGTTCAGACTTCCTTCCCAGGGACTAGATGTGAATGTCTAACAGGTTTTGGATGACCCTGGAACAGCTTATATTCTTTAGGTTCATAACTGTACTCATTGTGTTTGCCTTTCAGCAAAATCATGATGTTACTATCTGTCTCAAAAATCTTCACTGGCTTGATATAACTGACTAAAGATAGCCCAGCTTCTTATGCCTAATATTTGTGGTCTTCTACAATGAATCTCCCGGCATGCTCTTCTGTTCCTATATTCCACTAAAATTGCATATATTCTTTGCTCCACGGCTGTCACATTATCTATACTCATTTAAGTTTTGCTTCTGTTGTTCCTGGTGACTAGAATGGTGTGTGTGTGTGTGTGTGTGTGTGTGTGTGTGTGTGTGTGTGAGAGAGAGAGAGAGAGAGAGAGAGAGAGAGAGAGAGAGAGAGAGAGGAGTAGTAAAGCAGGCAATTCTGCTCAGCATCCATTTAGTGTGCATGTGTCCCAAGTCTTACTGAGTCGTGGATAAAAATCCCAAATCTGTGCTGCCTTATTTTTGCATAGTTTCCCATGTCTCTCATAATGTGAGCAAAGTGCTGTACCAAGAATGAGTCTAACAGCATGTGTTTTTCATACTGGGTGGCCCGTAAACCTAAGGCATCATTTCACTGGGTGCTCAGTGTAAGAACTGCTATGGATTCCAGTCCTGAAGGATAACCTGGCTGTGCTAGATTTGTTAGATTTTTTTAAATCTGTCCTGTGAGTATGACCACAAAATCTGTATTCTGTGGGTGAGTTAAAAAATGTGTGTGTGCCCTGGCTGGGTGGCTCAGTTTGTTGGAGCATTGTCCAACCAAAAGGTGGTGGGTTCGATTCCTGGTTGCAGGTTCCCAGTTGGGGGCACATACGGGAGGCAACCAATCGATAGTTCTCTCTTAACATCGATGTCTTTCTTTCTTTCTCTCTCTCTCTCTCTCTCTCTCTCTCTCTCTCTCTCTCTCTCTCTCTCTCTTTCTCTCTCTCTCTCTCTTTTTCTCTCTCTCACCACCTTCCTCTTTCTTTAAAAATCAACAAAGCATATCCTTGGGTGAGGATTTAAAAATGTGTAATTTTGAATATAACAATGTTTGCCTTTTCTGATTTGAGAACCCACTGTCTGGTAAGATACAACTTTGTGGTGCTGGGATTAGTTCTATCACCCCTACAAGGTTATAACTACTCGTGTACAGTCACTGATAATTTCTTGATCACCTCACCTGAGACTGCGGCATGAAATCCAGTGGCTGGGTGAGGAATGGCAAGTTCTTAAAAAGGTGACCAGCCAGAAAGAGGTAGTTTGGGGACTTATAAGACAAACATATCCTTTATCTCTTTTCTGTTCTGAAGGAAACTTCTAAAGTACCAATATATTCAAAACAGAATTTGAATGACATGTTTACATGTAACTCAGGCTCCAAGGACAGGAAACTCCATGTGTCTGGGGTAAGGAAGAGGAGGGCAGGACAGAGAAAGGTGATAGGCTTAAGAAAATAGTATAAGTACCCTATTCCTTGAGTAGAAATCTTTAATTTGAACCTGCTGTCTAAAGGTTAAATTATACAAAGGAAAACAATCACATCGGTTTCAGTATGAATTCAGAGTTTCCAGTATGTGTTTTAGGAGACATTTGTCATTTTCTATCATTCAGATAATTTTATATTCAAAGCAGTAACATCCTTGTGTTAGTATTTTCAGAGCATCTTCAAGTTCATTGATTTCCTATGATACGGGATGATTCAATTCATTCTTGAGTCTAGCGAAGAGATAATCTAAGCCATATAGCATAATGCCAGCAGCTGAAATCCCTATTGCCAGCTTTTGCTTGTTAGTTATCTTTGCTGAATAACCTCATAAAAATATAAGTGCCATAAAAATCCCAATTCAAAGATCCTTTGCTTTATCACAGTTTATAATTATTTGAGTTGAATTTGTTTCCTTGAATTCTTCCAGAGATTGTTTTAAAGAGGTCAGAACTATGATGGCAAGAACCTGACTGTCTCATTCCCTACGGTATGTCCAGCATCTAGGATAATACTCTCCACAGAGCAGGGGGCCAACAGCAATTTGTTGAGTTAATGGGTAAATGGACCAGAACTATCCAGGTCAGCTGGCCTGATTGCAACTAAGAGGTTTGCCTGGAGACTCAGGATGAAAGGATTTTATCACCCTCAGGACCAAAGGGCTGGGAACATTACCTAGAGGGCTTGACAGGAAATAGGAAAAGCTGCTAAAATCACCCAAAACAATTTGTTAATATGTTCAAAACAAGGTTCTGCAACTCTGGTACAAATATATAATTTCCCTAAATGTATGTAATCTTTTTTCAATGACCTCCCATGCTTGTATTTTATATCTTCGTATACTAGAAATGGCTGAGGACATGAGAATGTAGAAGGTTTACCATAGATAAAGAAGAGATACTGGGATCAGTAGAAGACCCAGCAATAATCCCAAGGCCAAGCTCTAACTGGTTTGGCTCAGAGGAGAGAGCATGGGCCTGTTGATTGAAAGGTTCTGGGTTCTAGTCTGGTCAAGGTCATGTAACTCCATTGTAGGCTGGGTATATAGCCCTGGTCTGGGCATGTGCAGGAACCAATGAACGTGTCTCTCTCACATAGTTGTTTTTCTCTCTCTCTCTCTGTCTCTCCCCCTCCTTTCAACTCTCTCTAAAAATCAATGGAAAAATATCTTCAGGTGATGATTAACAACAACAACAACAAAAATTAAATAAAAAATAACCCTAAGGCTGAGGTTTAAAGAGAAAGGGCATCTTGAATTCCTTGGATGGAGAGTGTGACCAGTCTCAAAGACTAGAGAAAACTCTTTGGAACTTCCTCTAGGTCAGTGATTCTCAACCTGTGGGTTGAGACACTTTTGGGGGTCGAACAACCCTTTCACAGGGGTCGCCTAAGACCATCGGAAAACACATATATAATTACATATTGTTTTTGTGATTAATCACTATGCTTTAATTATGTTCAATCTGTAACAATGAAAATACATCCTGCATATCAGATATTTACATTACGATTCATAACAGTAGCAAAATTACAGTTATGAAATAGCAACGAAAATCATTTTATGGTTGGGGGTCACCACAACATGAGGAACTGTATTAAAGGGTCGCGGCATTAGGAAGGTTGAGAACCAATGCTCTAGGTTTATTTTTTTTTCTTTTGTGAAACTCCAGTTTTCCCATTGCCAATAGTAACACAAAGTGGCAGACAGTGGTTCTGGAAGTTTCTGTGCATGTGCTGTGTGTGTTCCAAATGATACATCGTCATATGGAAAACAGCATACGACTGAAGCATACGATTAGCATTTGTTGTAGGGATGGGTCTTGGGAAGGAAAGGATTTGTAGCTTGTTTGTAACTCATCTTCTCTCCCCTGGGGATGCCCAGAAAGAGGAAAGTGAGAGAGAAAAAAAAAATAAATGAGCTGGTAAAGACTCCTTGTAATCATGCTAATCGGGCCTCCTGATGGTATTTACCAGCAAAGAGATAATGAGAGTGTTCCTGTGGAATCCTTCTAGCAGCTATATCCAGTCTGTCTAGGGTTTTCAGGGGCTTGTGGTATATGGCCCATTGGAATGTGTTAGGTCAGCTATATAATAATCTAAGTCTCATAACTGTGTGCATCACTTAGAGGTCTCAAGCACTATATCACGGAAGGACTTTGAGAGTTGACGGGAGGTCTCAGAAGCTTCCATGCATCGCCGTTGTCTTCACATGTATCCTGAGAATTATTAGTTTGATACTTGGTAAGACCTCTGTGTCTTTGAGTCCAAGTTGATAATCTGGCTCTTTGTGTTATCTCAGGCCTGGAAAAAATGTAAATGAATATGGGGCATTTTTGCAGACGACAAAAATGGATTTGGTAGAAAGTAAATTTAACATTTCCTCCACAATGGCATGCTGTAGGTGCTTATTACAAAGTGTATTAGGCTGTCAGCAATTCAATTTTATTCATAATGTCTAAGTTCTCTCTCATATTAAAAAACGCTGAACTCAGAGGAACTGTCTCATGGGATTCAGAATACTTTGACTATTCCAGACAAACAGGCTGCAGGTACCAAGGGGGTTTTAAATGGATTACTCTATTTACATTGAAGATAATTATTTTCCAAAAATAATTTCCTGTCTGTTCGTAACAGCCAACAGCTAATCAGGGAGCAAAGGCCCATCTGCTAACAGAAAGGTTTACGTGTGGGAGGAGAGGCTGGGCTGCCCTTAGGAAGAGTAAATAGATAAACATATAAAAATATAGGTAATGAACCTCCTGCAAACCAAGTCCAGAGACCCTTGCTATGTCTCCTGTCTCCACTCCAACTGCTGGAGCTGAGTTGGCCTGGGACAGGATATTTGGCTCGTCCTTGAGGTTCATATACCAAAACCTCAGCTGGGCTTAGGGAGAGGAATCAGTAGAAATGGCCTCTCATTGCCTGGCATGTGAGCTCTGGTGGGCTTCTTGGAATTAAAGAAGAGACATTATTAATCTTCTAAGAGGTACATTTTCAGTGAGATAAGTAAAATAGTTATCAGATGCCCCAATTTTCTGAGAAACAGACTTTCAGCTGTCAGAAGAATTTGGTATTCTAATGACAACTATATTTTGCTTTTATAACCAATTTTATAATCAGAATGGTGAGCCTTAAAAACTACATGTTCCTGGAATCTAAGAAGAACTTTACTCCTGGTCTATGTTTGGCTCATTTTTCAGTTTTATTTTGTTGCATGCTGAGACTAGGAGAGATATGGATATAAAATTTCTATTTTCTTTAATGACTATTTTATTCTTTCATAATTATTTTATGCCAATCTATCTTTCCAGAGGTATATTTAAAAAAATAGAACTTTTTTATAAATTGTTAAAGATGCCCTCCAAGAAAAGGTAGCCACAAGACAATGACCTTATTGCATTTATGCAACTTGCTAGCTCTCTTATAAAAAACTCTTCATAGGTTGGCTTTTGATTGTTTACAATATTTATGTGATTGAACTCAGCCCTTGGTTTGTTGGACATGATTATTAACACCCAGGTTCAGATTTTTGTCTGAAGTTTTAAGACTACGACAAAGCATATCTAGAAACACAAGAGCTAATTAAGAGAAAAACAGTAAGAATAGAAATTTAAATTTCCTAACATTGAAAGAATGAACCAGAGCAATAATGCATTAATACTTGTTATAATTCATGCATTGGTCCTCTGTTCTGTGTCTACTGAGATAGGTCAAAATTAAGGTTCAAATGAAACATGTATGACTTCAAATGGGTTTTCCTAGGATTGAAGTAAGCCATCAGTGTCTGGAACTCTAAACAACAGGTTTCCTTCCACCTGGAAATTTGTTTCCCTGAATAATTTAAGGAGATGACTTATTCAGAAAGAAGTACTTTTATAGATGGGGGCAGGGAGGGTGGAATGAAAAGGAAAGATAAAAAAGCCACCTGTCAGGAAACATCAGGCAAACAATGAGTCAGAACTGGAAAGGACATATTTGGACAGAGGGTTGGTGATGGACTGCCCCAAAGCAGGTGCCACAATTACAAGTCACCTGGCAGTGTTAACTACAGCTGCCTGACAAAGCTGTATAAATGGCATGACTATATTATCTAGTCTTCCCTTTACTCCTTTCCTGTTCAATAATAACCAGGTTATTACAACAGTATCAGAAGGAGACTTGACTTGAACACATAATAAAAGCAGATGGTGTATTATAGAATTGTACACTTGACACCTATATAATTTTATTAAGCAATGTCATCCCAATAATTTCAATGAAAATTTAAAAAATAGAACTATCATATAACCCAGCAATCCTACTTTTGGGTCTATATCCAAAGGAGACAAAATCATTATCTAGAGGAGGTATTTGTACGCCCATGTTCACTGTAGTATCATGCACAAATATCAAGGCAAGGAGACAACCTAAATGCCCATTGACAATGAATGGGTAAAGAAGATGTGATGTGTGTACACACACACACACACACACACACACACACACACACACACACACTGAAACATTATTCAGCCTCAAAAAAGAAGAAAGTCCTGTTGTTTGTGACAACATGGATTAACCTTAGCTTATGCTAAGTGAAAAGACAAATACTGCATGGTGTCATTTACATGTGGGATCTTAAAAAAAGAAGTTGAACTCATAGAAACAGAGAGCACAAAAGTGGTTGCCAGGGGCTGGGGGTTGGAGGGACTAAGGAGAGTTTGGTAAAAGGATACACATTTTCATTTATAAGATGAGAAACCTTTGAGGATCTAATGTATAACATGGTGACTCTAGTTGATAACACTGTAGGGTATAATTTAAATTTGGTAAGAAAACAGGACTTAAATATTCTCACGAAAAACAATAAAAAAGGTAACCACTAGTATGTGAGGAGGTGGCTCTGTTAATAAACTCTATAAGGGAATTCTTTCGCAACTTACACGAAAACATCATGTTGTATGCTCTAAATATCTTAAAATTTATTTGTCAATTGTATCTTAATAAAGCTAAAAGAGAAAAATCAAAATAATTTTTTTTTGCCCATCAGATTGGCATTTTCAAAATATGAATATATGCAGCATTGGTAATGATTAAAGAAAATTAATCAGACAGTTCAAAACCACTCTTGGCAGAAGCATATACTATTGACACAGCCTTTGGGGGCATGTTTCAAAATACTTATTAAATGTGTCACTTTAAAACCCAGCAGTACAACTCTAGAATCTATCCAAACAAGAGGACAAATATGGGGAAATCTTTAAGGATGTAGAATAGAGCAGTATTTGAAACCATAAATATTTAGAGACTACAATCTATTTGTCTAACTGAGGAATGTCCATATAAATTGAGCAACAACTATAAAAAGAGAAATACATTTATATGTATTAGCCATGATAATATTATTTGGAGAGAAAGAGAGGGGGAGGGAAGGAAGAAAGGGGAGAAGACGAGAGAGAGAGGGAGAGAGGGAGAGAGAGGGAGAGAGAGAGAGAGAGGGAGAGAGAGAGAGAGAGAGAGAGAGAGAGAGAGAGAGAGAGAGAGAGAAAGGAAACACATTATGTCAGTTTGAGAAGCCATGATTTGAGTATAATTTCATTTTTGGTGCCTCCACTTATAAATTCTTAGAAAAAGTATTCCCTTCTAGAAGCATCTCTTCAATACTAGAAGGATTGTGAATTATTCAAAACAATGTTTCTTAACAGTTGCCCTTCAGGATTACTCTTTAAATCTGTTGTTAATGGTGATTAATCCACTCCTGTCTCAGCTTTCCTTCAGTGTTCTTAGACCGTGATTAACTTAGGCACTGTGACAAAACATCAGCCATCCTAATTGTCAGCATTGAAGAATATGGGATTCACGGTGACAAGTGACTTTCTGGGTGACTTCAGTAAAGATGATTTCTACACCATTGGGATCACTGATACATTGCTATTAATTGGTTATCACCTAGCTCTTTAACCATCAACATACCAAGCAGTGACCTTGGAAGTCTGACTATCACCCCCTTAGTGAAAATATTGTTTTGTTTCAGGGACAAAATAAAGCTACACTCAGAAAATGGACTTGTTTGCCTAACGAAGACTGCCAGAAGAACTGCACATATTTAGACGGATTTACCTTTTATTAAGCTCAGTGCTTTAGAACTATCAGGAAACACACCTGTATCTGGAAACTATATTTCAAAACAGAATTATTGATCCTGATAGCAATCATGTTTTGAAATTGGATTTTGCTTTGGAGTGTCATTTTCATGGAGTTAATAGTGTCCCCAGTAATAACACAGGGCCAGAGGCTATGTTTACTCGAGGGAGTTGGGAAGTTAAGGAAACAAAGTGCACTGAAGTGACCCGGGAGGAACAGTGTCTCCTTCAGAAGAGTGACGGATACTCTCCCACTAAGCCTCTCCCAACATAGCACTCAATACCCTGCACACTTTAACCAGGACCCGCTGCATCATTTGCAGGGCCCTGTGCAAAATTAAAATATGCAGCTCCTTGTTCCAAAATTAGAAACAATTCCAAAAGTGCAACAGCAGAGCACTGAGCCAGCTGTGGGACCTTCCCCAGCACAGGGCTCAGGCTGCATCAGGCCGAGGAAGCTGGCCCTGGCTTTAACTGTAATGCTATTGTCTGCCATTAAAGTAACACCGGTGACCTTTTGAAAGCAAAACCAAAATACAACAAAAACATCTGAAATGTAACGAATCACCAAGAAATATGTCCTTTTGTGTTTTGTCCTTCAAATCTACCTGATGGCTGACTCACCTGTGGAGAGAAAGCTTAGGAAGATCATTGTTACAAAAGTCACTGAACAAAAGTCTGCCCGACAAGCCTCACGACTTGGATCAATTCAAACTGTTGCCATCCAAGCTCTCAGGGTTAATTTTTCTGCCTGAGGTTACCGGGCACTTCTCTTTTTTCATTCCATCTACTACATATCTAGGCACCTACTTTAGAGTTCACAATCTTTGGTTTATATAAAGATTTTAGGGAACACAGAAATTGATAAATAATTGCAATTGAAGTTAATGGGTTATCTTCCATTGTCTGTCTTGTGTACCTAAACAATGTTTTGATTTCAGTTTTAACATTTTATTATGAAAATTTCTAAGTATGCCAAGAGTAGAAAATATAGCCCACCTGGAACTATCATGAAGCCTCAACAACCATTATTTTGCCTTTTTGTTCTCGTTAGTCCCATCTCTTTTCCATGCCCCTTCCCTTTTGTGAACTTTTATTTTTTGTAGCTCCTATATTTTCAATCATAATCTAAATATCAATTCGTTTACCCATAAATACTTCAGTATACATTAAATTTTTTTCTTATACAATGCGTTATTGCTCCTACTAAAATTAGTAAAATTACTTCCTTATTATCACCTAATACATAGTCCATACTCAAATATCCCCTGCTATCTAACAATGTATTTTTACAGTTTGTTGCCTTATATCAGGATCCCAAACTGTTCTACACATTATATTTGATTGTTGCTGTATCTCATTTGTCTTTAAATCAGAAACAGGACTCTATCCTTACCTTTTTTCATTTTTTCTTCCATTGATTTGTTGAAAGAACCATGAAAATTATCCTGTTAAATTTGCACTTGACAGATGGCTCCTTGAGGCTATTCCCCATACTTTCTGTAAACTGGACTTTATATCTAAAGGTTTGATTATATGTGAGTTTTGTTTCCTCCAAGTGTACTTGGGAAATGGTATTCTGTACACTCCATTGCATTACATCTCAGGGGTGACGTGAAGTCTGTGTGAAGTACTTTCATGAGACTGCGCTACACAGAGGGGCTTAGGTGGTGTCAGCCTCATCTCACTCTAAAATTCCCATCCAAACTTCACTAGCGTTTTATTATTTGTAGATGCCCTAAATCTCTGATTTTACAAGGGACTGTGAAATGATGCTTTTCAATTGCTATCATCTTTCCTGTTTAGAAGATTCCAGTCATTTCCTGAGGCCTGTTGGTTAGTCTGAAGTACAGTCCCTACCGGAGGGCAGGACAAATGCCTATTTCCTCCCAACTTTTGATTTTAACAGGAGTGGGTGCTGTAGCCACTCCCAATAGTGTCAGTACATTTTGTTTTGTTTCTCCAATACTTTTTTCCCTTTTCCTGTGTTTTTTTTTTTTTTTTTGTCTTTTTATGAGCATTATGTATATAGCTGATTCCATATACATAATTTATTTGAGTCGGTTACAGCCATTATTCTTTTTCATGTTCAATTTGTGTTGTCTTCTGTCTACACAAACCTCATTAAGTTGCCTTCTAGGTCCCTCTGAAATGACATCATTAACCTCTATATTGTGTGTCGAGGCCATGCCCTGGGCCGCAGTGATGCTCATTGCTGCACAGAGGCCAATGCTTCCAGGCCTTTTCAATGGACACTGATGGAAATACATGTGTTTACACTGAGAGAAAAAGTGCCACCTGATATTATGTTGCCTGTGTTTTTATACTTACAAATCTTACTTTATAGTCACTTTAAATTTGACTTCCAGATTTCCCTCAAAGTTCTAATTATTGAGCAGATAAGGCCATCTCTATTTTGACTCCTAATTCATCCCTCAGTTCAGACTAAAGTTGGGTGTCTTTTTGTCATACAAAGTTCAAATGGCCAAGTCCCTAAATTCTGTCCAGAAAATGTTGAGATCGTCATCTCCCTTGCAAAATTCTGAATGAATGTCATGGAGAGGATATTTAGCCTCCATTATAAATTACTTCTAATGGTCTTCAACTTACTTCTCTTTAAAACAAATTGAATGTTTCTAATTTAGAAAAAATTCAGTGTCATAAGTACACAAACATGGTGATGCACTCATCAACATTCTGGTTCTAGTTACTCTTACATTTCATTTACCTAATTTATTCTAATTTCATCTACCACAACTACATTGGTGTGGTTCAGTCTGGTATAATTTGCAGTATAGAAGATTATCTCCACAGTTGTTCAGAATTTTAATAGTCATCACTTCAGAACTGAAATTCTGTCTGAAGGTCTCAGAGAGGGAGCATTTCCCACAAACCAATCCAGCTGCATGGGAATGAGACACTGTTCCTGGTGACAGGCAGCGTCGCAGGATTAGTTTCAGTCTATTAGAAAAGCTGCCCAAGAAAGACTCCAAGGAGCCTGCCCTTGTCTAACTTGATAATGCCAGCCTCTTTCTCTGATGGCTAATCAGCTTTTAAATTCAGGCACAAATAGAAATAAATTAAAGACCAGGTCCAAGTCGCAGAAGGGTAATAATATACCTTTACACATAATGGATTCTGTATCCAGAAAACAAGTGCATTCTGACCCTTCAAGATGGATACATCACCGAGGAGAAAATATGATCACCTGTAGTTAGGAAATACGGCATTATCTTAGGAGCCAAAAGAGAAATTGGTCCACGGGAGTAAAGTCTGCACAGCAGTGAGGACAATGGATTGTTTTCCTAAAAACAGGAGGGAGGGTTTCCTTTATCTGTTTTTCCTTCCATGACATAAAAACACCAGTAGAGCAAAAACTCTATTCAGAATAATGTGGTGTTTAAACTCTTGAAATTGGGAGGAAAATCCCTGGCAGAGATTTTGATCCAGGGAAATGTAACATTTATAAGGGCATGGTTCATTAGGCTATGATCACATCTGGAATTGGGCTGCCGTGAAAACCGACTGCGGTGCCTGATTTAATTATAAAGCAGCCTGCCTCAACTTCAGATATCTACTTTTCCAAACCCAGATGGACGCTGAGAGCTCATTTTTTCCTTTCTCATTTTCTAGAGCTTCCAGATGAATGTCTGCCTAGTGCAATTATGGGAGGCCCCTTCCTGTCCACATCACACACAGGGGCACACCCTGCTGATCAGGCTCCCAGCTGACTGACTGATGGTTCAATTTTCATGGAAGAAATAGGACCAGGCCCAGACACTGCCTATCACAATTAAGCCTGCTCATCTGTCATCATAACGCTGAGAGGGAGTGTTTCATCTCAGTCTTTTCACATCTTCTATAATCTGCAGAGAAAAAAAATGGTTCAAGGGAGATATCTTCAAGATTACTCTTCAGAAAAAAAAACAACAACAAAAACAAGTATTCCCAAACAGGTTTTCTTTGTACGGAACAAATTACATTCTGAAAATAGCCTTTATTATGAGAGTTGATAATGTGTTGCTTTCCTTTAGTTATAAAAAGAAGTTAAAGTTAAAAAGGAAATCAAATCTGGATCAAAGAAACATACCGGGGTAGGTAAAAGTGGGTTTACAGCTGTTCCTATGGAAAACTATATAATACAAGAATCCTATCTAATAAAAGAGAAACATGGTAATTAGCGTATGTCTGCTACCCTTCCCATTGGCTAATCAGCGAGATATGCAAATTAACTGCCAGCCAAGATGGCGGCCCGCAGCCAGGCAGCTTGAAGCTAACATGAGGCTTGCTTGCTTCAGTGACAGAGGAAACCAATGTTCCCCGTCTGCCTTGCCAACCTCTGAGCTTGCAGTTTAAGAAAAGTTGTAACAAATATAGAAGCTAAACAAAACCCCAGAAACCTGCTTTCAGTGAGCCTGGGATCTCAGAGCTGGAGTTGATACAGTGTTTCAATTATAGAACCCAAACAAACCAGATACCTGCTTTCAGCAGCAGAGGCCTCAGAGCTGGAGCCAGAGCTAAAGCTGGCCCAGAATAAAAAAAGAAAAAAAAAAGAAAAAAAGGAGCAGTTGGGAGCTTCAGTCACCCGACAGGCTGAAAACAGCCCTCAGCCCCTCACCCAGACTGGCCAGGCACCCCGTGGGGACCCCCACCCTGAAGGGTGTGACCAGCTGCAAACAGACATCATCCCCTCACCCAGGCTGGCCAGACACCCCAGTGGGGACCCCCACCCTGATCCAGGACACCCTTCAGGGCAAACCAGCCAGCCCCCACCCATGCACCAGGCCTTTATACTATATAGTAAAAGGGTAATATGCCTCCCAGCAATGGGATCAGCGGAAGTGAGAGGCCTCCCAGCACCAGGATCAGCGTGACGGGGGCAGCGCCCAAACACCCTGATCGCCCTGCAGCTCTGTGTGTGACAGGGGGTGGGGCCACAACCTCCCTATCCACTCTGCTCTTTTTGTGACAGGGGAAGGCGCCCCAACCCCCTGATCAGCCCTGCTCTGTGCCTGATAGGGGGGAGCTCCCCACCCCCCTGATCGGCTCTGCTCTGTGTGTGACAGGGTGCGGCATCCCCCCGCCCCCCCATGGGCCCTGCTCTGTGTGTGACGGGGTTGAGTCATAACATCCCCATCGGCCCTTCCCTAAGTATGAGAGTGGCGGCGCCCCAACGCCCTGATCAGCCTGGCTCTGTGGGTGATAGAGGGCGGCGCCCCAACCCCCCCTCCACGGGCCCTGCTCTGTGTGTGATGGGGTAGAGCCATAACCTCCCCATCGGCCCTGCCCTGAGTGTGACAGTGGCGGCGCCCCAATCCCCTGATCCGCTCTGCTCTGTGCGTGACAGGGGGGAGCTCTCCAACCCCCTGATGGGCCCTGCTCTGTGAGTGACAGGGGGCAGCGCCCCAACCCCCTGATTGGCCCTGCTCTGTGCATGACAGGGGGTAGTGCTGCAACCTCCCCATCAACCCTGCCTTGAGTGTGACAGAGGGCGGTGCCCCAACCCCCCAATCGGCCCTACCCTGAGCGTGACTGAGGGTGTCATTGCAACCTCCCGATCCGCCCTGCTCTGTGCATGACAGGGGGTGGCGCCCCAACTCCCCAATTGGCCCTGCTCTGAACCCAACCAGGGGTTGCACCTAGGGATTGGGCCTGCCCTCTGCCACCCGGGAGCAGGCCTAAGCCAGCAGGTCGTTATCTCCCGAGGGTTCCCAGACTGCGAGAGGGCACAGGCCGGGCTGAGGGACCCCCCCCCCCCGAGGGCACAAATTTTTGTGCACCGGGCCTCTAGTAAGAATAAACTCAGTGTTTCACGTACTCACAACTGTAAACCTACTTTAGCCCACACCTATGTTCTAAAGAACTCATTAAGTCAGATAAGTCATTTCATATTTTCCCACGTGCTCCACTGCAGGCACCACAATATTTAGTAAGCAGCAATAGGTCAATGTGTCAGGAGTTGGGGATGACGAGTTGCTCATCAGAATAACATGGGGCAGAGCCAGATCTATTGCCTTCAACTACCAGCTCTCATGAGTGCACTTCATCTCTCAGGCCTGGATTTTCTCCTGGAAGAACCCTGTCCAAGCAGTCAAGTGTCAGGGTTAAATTACATAAAATGAATAATCCAAGACATACATTCAAGAGAAGGTATTTCTCCTAGTACTTTCATAGTGCAACAAGCAAAGGAAAACAAATGAGAAAAATATCTTAGGTTATACTATATGTTTTTGATGTTTTCATTCCAGTTTATTAAGGAATCAAACTTGGAAATTACAGAGCACAAGATGTATGTACAGCCTTGTGTTTGCACAAATTCTGTCTATTTTTATTCTGGCACTTAATGGTATAAGGGACCATGATTGCCTCTCATGATTCAAACTCAATACTAGTAGTGGCAATAAATTCCCAGTAACCTATGGTAAATACCTAATCACAAATTTATCTAGAATTTTATGAAATCTATTTACTTTTTGAGTATGAACAAACTTTAAAAATAATTTTTTTTATTTATGGATTTCTTTCTTTTTTTTTTTTTTTTTAAGAGAGAGAGATTTGTTATTCCACTTATTTATGCATTCATTGGTTGTTTCTTGTATGTGTCCTGACCAAGGATCAAACCAGCAATTTTGGTGTATTAGGACAATGCTCTGATCAACTAAGCTACCCAGCTAGGGCAGCATGAACAAACTTTCAAGGTCATAGGTCTTGAACTTAAAAAAAAAAATAATTTTTTACTAAATTTCTTTTTTTTGGGGGGGGGGTATTTTAAGTGCAGAATCAACCACCTCACTCCTCCAGCCCAACCCAAATATTTAATTCCACACTAGCATCTTGAGGTTTAACTAACTAGTAACTCACTAAACATGTCAGTTTCCACTGTGTCAAAGGCTTCAGTCCTTTAGGTTCTGAGAGGTACAGGCCTCAGCCTCTGAGAGATCAAGAGTCTTGCTCAAGGTCATGCAGCGAATTATGGCAGAACTAGCTTTTTGTCTTTACAGCCTGGTATCTTCTAATTATTTTAGTCTAATCTTATTGATATTCCTTTTCCCCTTGATCATTTTAGTTGATAGCCGTCATCTGATCTGTGTACTAGGATTAGTAGACATTTGTGCACTTGGGTGGGGGGAGGAGTCCCTCAGCCCAGTCTGCACCCTCTTGCAGTCCAGGACCCCTCGGAGGATATCTGGCAACTGGACATCCCCCAAAGGCTCTATAGCGCTACCTCAGAGGTGGGAGAGGCTCCCGCCACAACCGTTGCACTCACCAGCAAGGAGCTGGCCTTCTGGCTGAGCAGTGCTCCCCCTGTGCGAGTGCACTGGCCACCAGGGGGCAGCACCTGCATTGAGCATCTGCCCCCTAGTGGTCAGTATGTGTCAGAGTGACCAATCATTCTGCTGTTCGGTCGATTTGCATATTGAGGTTTTATTATATAGGATATGCTTAACCCATGGACACAGACAGTAGTGCAGTGGAGGCCTGGGTTGAGGACTGGAGTGGGGTGGAAAGGGTCAACAGGAAAAAGGCGGATATCTGTAATACATTCAACAATAAAGATAAATTTTAAAAAATTAAAAATAAAAGGATAAGTTAACTTTCTCTAGCACTAGAGTTCTTGGCTCTGAATTCTTTCTTAGCCAAACTCAAGAAGGTCTAACACTGCTGTCACTAACAGGGAAACAAATAAGCATGCTTGCTTCATAAATCTATACTAATAAAAGGGTAATAAGCTACTTAGACCAGATAGACTGGACATTTTCCAGGCGTCCTTCTGGACAAAGTCATGGTGGCGGGGGCCGAGTCAGAGGTGGTTAGGGGCGATCTGGCTGGCAGGAGAAAGCAGTTAGGGGCAATCAGGTCAGCAGGGGAGAGCAGTTAGGGGAGAGGAGTTAGGGGTGATCAGGCTGGCAGGGGACAGCAGTTAGGGGAGATCAGGACAGCAGGGGAGCAGTTAGAGGCTATCAGGCTGGCAGGAGATAGCAGTTAGGAGCTATCAGGCTTGAGGGGAGCAGTTAGGAGCATCAGGCAGGCAGAGGGGTTAGGGGCAATCAGGCGGCAGGCAGAGGTGTTAGGGGTGATCAGGCAGGCAGGCAGAGTGGTTAGGGGCGATCAGGCAGGCAGGCAGGTGAGCAGTTAGGAGCCAGCGGTCCCAGATTGCGTGAGGGATGTCCCAGATTGGAGAGGGTGCAGGCTGGGCTGAGGGACCCCCCACACACACACACGAATTTTGTGCACCGGGCCTCTAGTTGTATAATGTAATCCCTGAAAATTCACCACCTTTGGGCAATAGTAAGGATCATCTCACTATCATGCTAGCAACAATAGTATTATCCAAACAGAAATTTTGCAACACACATAAGAAAATTTTTATATGTTCATATTTAATCCCTCATTAATTCAACACAAGCATTCATTCTTAGGAAAATGACAAATGATGCAGCCCCAAATTTTTATCATAATATCATCTATGAAAGTAAAAATGGAATACTTAAATATGAAAAATAGACATTGACTATAGACTATGGCACATCCATGATATGAGATATTTTTTAGCCATTAAAATCTTAGTAATCTTTGTAGGTTACTTTAGTCATGTGCCCAAATGTCCTCAATGTTTTACAAAATTTCAGTGTAAGTACTGAATAATTCAGATTAGCAAACATGCGTGCTATTTGTATAAAATACAAGGGAAATCTGCCCAACATGTTAATAGTAGTTATTAGAAGATATGTTTATTTTTTTCCTTTATGGTTCTCCCCCCGCCCCCAATATTCTACAATCAGTTGCATTTCTATGCAAAACAACCAATTTCAAAATTCACCTTTATCTTATCATTGACACAGATGGCAGAACCTAAAAGTCCCCACTTAAACCTCAGTCACTGTCAGCCCTATAAACCATTTAGATGACTTACATCTATTCAAAAGTCCTTTATGATCAGTGCCTGGAATCCAGATCCCTAAAGAGGGTGTGTAGGAAAGGTTTTCCTTGCCCCCTACCTTTTAGTTTCAGTCTGTTGAGCCCTTTTCCTTTGGGGAAGTATCATTAATTAGGGGAGACTGCCTGGTGTGTCCATCTCTGAGACACATGATTAGTCCAGGGAGAGAGGCATGTGACCCCAAATGGGCTCATGGGAGCCCTTTGGATGGAGAGAAGCTTTGGGGCAGGTTCCAGGGAGGTGTAACAAGCTTGCTATATAAAAAGCACCCTGATGCCAAGGAAAAAGTAGAACTGAGAGATGGAGAGAGAGAAAAGTGTGCCTGATGGTGTCTTGCAAATCCTTGATCCTCCCATGCCTGAAGCTAGTCAGGCCTAAGACTTCTCAGGCATGTGGGTTCTAAATTACCTTTTATCTTTAGGCAAGTTTGAGCATAATTCTTCCACTAATCACGGAGAGTACTAATACAAGATCTGAGCAAATGGCAGCATTTTACAATCACCTTTAACTCTCCTATTCAGCACTGTCTTAATTCATCTCATGTTAATGCACATGTTCAGAAGAAGAACAAAATTCTAATGCATATTCAGTAAGTTTCTCATGTGACCTCTTACCTTGCAGCAACTTATGCTTTAAAACTGTTCTAGTATACAACTTAACCCATATCTCTATTAAAATTCAATGAGTTCAATGCACTAACTAGTTTTTTTTTTTTTCTTAGCTTGCTGTTAAGGTCATTTACATTTATATTTCCATCTTTCCTAAGTGCTTTGATTCAATCTGCAAAATTAATGAAGATGTTCTTTCCTATTATGCAAATCATTCAATGGGATTATTGCTCTCTTGAATGGAAAAGGACTCAGCAGGGTGCCTGCTATGTGAATGCCTGGCACCTGCTGAAGCTCCTTTGGGTGTTCTTCCATTCAGGGAATGTGCTGGCCAGTCCAGGGCCCCACATGTGAGATAAACTTTATCTCAGAATAGGGGGTGGGGGCCCATCCAGTAATTAATTGCTCTCAAGGAAACCTCCTTAAAGTCATTGTAGATTTCAAGTTGTCTCCGAATTGATTATAAAAGGAACAAAACACTGTAATTCAACTGTCAATCACAAAATAAATAAATGTATATGGACATTGCATTTTGCAAGGGAAATTTGGAGCATTTGTTGGGTCCAGTTGATGAAACTTAGAATCTTGAAAAGATTTGTGGTTTCAAGTCTAGAAAGAAACAAAGAAAGGGAAAGAAGACTGAAAAGCTGCCAATTTGATGTCACTGAGAGTGACAGGAAAAGGACTGACCAGGCTTTTAGAAAAAATGACTCAAACTGAGAAGCAAGGAGGACGCTATGTGATGAGAAGTAGGGAGATGCCAGATGTGCTAATCTAGAATTAAAATCACCCCAGAGGAACTGAGGAAGATTCTGCACTTCTGGCACAGACAGGAGGTTCACTGGTGAATTACTATGCATGGAACCCATAGGAAGCCACCTTAACCATTTCAGCTGGAAATAAATAGGGTATTTACAACCAAAAGCCAAAAGTGATCCTCTAGTTATAGAACATACAAGGACTATTTCTCCCCAGCTCTACGTATATCTCTGTAGATGATCAGCTAGGACTTGAAGTTGAAGATAAAGTGAATGGGGGAAAAAAGTTATAAATATTTACCAGATGACCTAGTGAAAAGTGTGTGTGTGTGTGTGTATATTATATCAGCTAAATGCCCAAGCCATCACTGGTGGAAAGAGAATAAATTAGTGTTTATTAGCGCTTAGGTATGAGTTCTTCTTTTCATAGAACATGGGAAAATTGTGCACTTGTGACATGAGATAACTAGGAGGAAGTGGAGGAACTGGGAAGGAGTTTTGTATATGATACAGGAAGAAGGGAGATGGTGATAGGCAGGGAAGGTTTCACTTCTTACAAACTATAAATACTCCCCGCTTGTCCCAGCAGAAGGGTGAGATTAGCTTGCCCAATTCTGTTCCACCTATATGATTCCTTCCTTCCTTCAGGAAGTATTTGCTGATGGCCTATAATCTAAGAGACACTGGAAATAAAAAATTAAGTTTTGCTGCTTGACTATTGTGTGTTCAAGTCCAAGATTGGTTTGAGAGTTGGTAAATTTGATATCTTTCCTGCAGTAGGGCCAACAGAGAGAGGGAACCAGATAATTTTTCTTAAAAATTTCAGATCGCCTTCTGTTCTATGTCCAAATTTTAATCATTGTTACAACTGGAAATTAGCAAGGACTTTGTTATTTTCTCATAAAAGGATCATGTAAAAGTAAGATATGCACCTCATCAGTGTTATTTACACATATGGTATAAACTTTCCCATCGGACCCTGTGTGCTTCTGTTCTCTATCCCCAGAGCACAGGGGTGATTTCTTTATTATGATTCCCTTTGTATAAAACAACTTATAAGACCACCTTGTTCACTCCCCTGTGCTCCCAGCTGTTCAGGTCGGCACCTTGGGCTTCATGATTGGCTGGTTCCTGTATGCGCCCTGACTGGGATTGAACCTGCAACCTTGGATATCAGGATTTGACGCTCTAACTGAGTGACCCAGCCAGGGTCTGAGAGAATGACATTTTGATGGTCCGAGGGAGAAAGGACGCGGCCTGCGAGTTGAAGCACAGAGTGGTGGCCAGCCCCGTGGGGCAGCTCCGGATCTCCGGGTGCGAGCAGGGCCTGCACAGGATCAGCCTGCTGGGCGGGACGCCGCTGGCCGCTGGCCCTGATCCATGGTCAAGGGCAGCAGTTTCCCCGGGACCTCAGCATCATCTGCAGAAATATCAACACTGTGACAAAGCCCAACAAGGCCTCAGCATTATTCGGGAGCTCTTCTGACCTCACTGGTCACCTGGATGGTGTCGCAGAATGCTGTGCTGTGAGAAGGTCCTACCCAGGGCATGGGATTTGTTCTTGGGACAGATGATGGAGCAGCCGTGAGCCCACACAAGGCCTAGTAATGTGGACTCCTCCCACCTAAAGGTTTACATTGGCCTGCTGTCTTGTTCTTACTTGGAAACACATCTTTTATATACAAAATAAATTTAATATGAAATACGGTTAAAAAAACAAAACAAAAACAACTTATATGTATTATGTCCCATTCAAAGAAAAGTCCTTTGAATAATATACTATTCTTATCTGCACATCTATAGCTATAGATGTGAACAATTCATAAACTTGGAAACTGTAAAACAGATACATTTGAAGATGGAAAATGATTTTAATAATTCCAGTTCAGTGAAAAAGAATGGCTGTGCTGATGAAAACTCTTGAATTTAATCCCTGCATTTCCTTGACCTGTTTCACATCGAAGATATCCTCTACCTGTCAGAAGAGGATTTATTTGGCTGGTGTTAGGGTGTTACAATAAAAGCTTCCTTTTTCTTTTTATTAAGTAGTACTGACTTCATCATAGTCACACTACTCCATTAGTTACAAAGAAATTCACTCTGGCTGTTTGGAATTAAGACCTGAATGGAAACCACTTTATATTTTAACGTTCAGACAACTTGTAATTGGAATAAAGCAACATACACCATGGTATTTCAACAAAGGAGAATTCATTCCTCTATGAAAGATGTTCTTGATTGGGGTCTGTTTGATGAGGGGATCATGGCTTTTGGGTTGAAGTGTGTTTTTTTGTAATGTATCCAAAATCATATCCAGTCAATGAATTGATAGTGGAGCCCACATCCTAACATTGATATTCTTGGAAATGATCCTACATAATTTAACTAGAAATGAGGATTGTCTTCTCTGAAGTATATCAGGGTCTGCATTTAGCTGGAAGCAATAATGGAAATAAAAATGCCTTCCCCTTATAGAGCTCTCTGATGTCTTATGACAACTTCTTAAGCATCATTAGGCTTTTATTTGATTCAGTCACAGAAAGGCAAAGTGATGTCAGCAATTGATTTGCTTAATCTACAATTTCACTGCCTAAGGAAGATTAGAACCCAAACATCCTGATTCTCAGCCTAAGATCTTTGAATTACAGAACCAACATAGTGGCTCCTCTGAAGACTTGAGCGAGGTGTGCTCTTATCAGAGTGCATTGTTATTGATCTTTTATTTTTCTGACTTTCTCACTAGAGAGTAAGTTTTCTCAGGGAAGGAACTGAAGATGTCATCTGGCATCCTCAACAATTAGCTCAGTCTAGCACAGCATGACAGAGTACCACATATTTTAAAAAATGAGAAGCTGGAATATAAAGTAGGATAATGGTATTATTTCTAGAAGTTTAGGTTGTTTTTCTATACCAAAATAGATGGTGTGTGGTTAAGTCAATTGAAAAGTAGGTAATTAATAATTACACCAAGGAATTCTGCTTATTATATTCATTTAAAAATTTTTTAGTTTGTGAAAAGGGCAGATGGTGGGTATCTCATCCCTTTCAGTAAATATTGTTCATCTACCTCAAATTTTCCTACACCCATTGAAATTCTTGCAATATCTTCTAGCCTCAGTGATATCAAACACTAATTAATATTGATACTATGTTAGTTGAGAATGCTTAACTGTGTAACAGGCTCTGTGTTAAGCTCTTTATGGTCATTATCTGATTGGCATTCACACACATTTTTTAATTAAGCACTAATACCACCACCTTTCACAAAGAAAGAAAGAAAAAGGTGGCCAAATTTCATAACTCAGCCCAAGTCACACAGGAAGCAAGAGGCAGAGCTGGGCATTTAAGCCAGATCTCTCAGACACCATGGTCCTAAACAATAGTAGCCACCTCTATGGGGAAGTACCACAGGGTTGGTGGGGGAGGCAAGGCTGTGGACAAACCTAGGATTGAAGAAATGATCGGCACTCAAAAGCACCATGGGAACATGTGAAAGGTCAAGAAGGAGAACATGACACTGGGCAGAATGAGAGGAAAAGAAAGTCTGAACCAAGCAGCAGGAATAAAACAGGAGACAAATGGCCAGAGCTTAAGGGCTATGTGTACACATATGGTAAAAGAGTGGGATCCCAATGACTCCCAGTTCTAGGCTTTGGTGCCTGGGAAGAATGATAAAACGATTAACAAGAAGAGAAGGCACGAGTCTGGGAGGGAAAAATGTTTGGGGGCATCAACTCTTGCTGCTTTGTCTAGTCCCTTTCCATCAACTCCAGGTTTTTTATGACTCTGATCCAATTTAAGTTCTTCTATAACTCATTTACCTGGGGGCCTTTATTAAGCTCTGTGATACGCCAATGAACTAATTCCTACCAATTTCCCTCTGCCAGCTGATATACACTTTTTAGAAGGATATTTCTGATGGAGATTTTTTCCCCCCAAAAGAGTAACTATCATAGTGGAAATCTCATCATGACCAGGTCATGGAAGAGCTATATGAGGCTGGCATGGCCTTGTCTTTCTCTCACGCTATGGTGACTGACTATACTATTGGCTCTAACCTTAATGTATGTTTAAAAATATGTAAGAACATGAGCACATTAAGTTTGAAGTTTTTTTTCAGTATATCCTGATGGTAAATTTTATTGTGAAACATCTGACAGGCAGCATAGACTTTTAATATGTAGTGAAAATAGAATTCTCGTAGGGACATATACTGTCCACATTTTCCTCCTAATTTTCAGCTTCTCAAGGCTTCTGACTGTATTGGGACCATATCTGGGATGATTTGCTCTGAAATAAATCCCTGGAATTCACTAGTGTATTAAAGCCTATTAGGAAGCCCTTTTCTTTCTCTCACTTTATCTTTGAAAAAGCTGTGCATTAGTTTTATATAAATGTAACCTCTTCCATTTCCGAGAAGGAGCAAAGTCAAACCAAGGACTAGTTTAAAATTTATTTTCAGAGGTACTAGGGAAAGTTACAGGAAACCCTTAACTTCTGTATTCATGTCTACACCAGAATCCCGCTCAACTTGAGCAGTCTTATTCAGTCTTATTTCAAAATGGGATATACATTCTGGGAATTTAAAGTTACATTAAAGAGAAGAATATTGGAGAGAAGAGGAAAGGAAGATATGCCTCATTTGGTACATATGCAGACAACATATGCTCTGATGCTTTCTGCATCCTGTTGAAACACTGATGACAGATTCCAAATGAGCAAGAGAGAGGATGTCAAGAATTAACAAGCAGCTAGGAGACTCCATGGTGAATCATTATTCAAAGAGCAGACATACTTGGCTATTAAAATAGATGACAAGATGTTTCAACAAAGGGGAACTGTAGGCTAATTTTCTTATTCGAATGTTTTCAAACACCTACTATGAGCTGGTATAGTGATAACTGATGATCTAAAGATGAAACTCACTGTTTTGCTTTCAAGATAATGATAATATGAAACAGCATGGGATAAGCACTATAGAGAAATTTAAATAAAACACGGTGATGAGCACAAAAAGATGGAAAGATTAATTTAGATGAACATCAATTAGTTCTAATAACCCAACACTGATTTTTTTGGTGCATCTCTACTATAATACTGCACATGACTTGAAAAGAGTTGAACATCTAACCAGTGCACTTGCCTTTGGTATCATGCTATCCCCATAATTTTATTTTAAAGCTACACAACTTAATTCAGAAGCATGTATAATCCATGGGTTAAAAGTTTCATGATAAAAGCATTGTATATTAATTTCTGGTTAAACTCTTGTTTTAGTAGATATAGCAAGTTTCAAACAGTCTATTTCTCTATTATGGAAAGTTATTTGTTCTTCATGTCAGAATAGGCGATAACTCTCAAGTTAACATTCTTTCATGATTTCACTTGAGCAAAAGGGAGTCACAGATTAAACTATGACCCAGTAGCAAATTGTTTCATGCAGGACCTATTTTACTTTCCATTATATTCCTGATGATATTGGCCTTTGTGGTCAGGCAGGTATGTGAAGCCAATGTCTAAATGGCACCTAGATTTCTTGTCTGGACATGAAGAATAGCTCTAGGCCCAGTGCAGCAGACAGTAAATACCATGGCCAATGTTGTACTGACACAGATCCCTTTGCTTTCTTTCTACCAGGTCTCAAAGTCTGAACCCTGTGTCTTAGTCAGTTTGGGCTGCTGTAACAGAAACAACAGAACTTTATTTCTCAGTTCTGGAGGCTGAACAACCAAGATCAAGATTCAGTGTCTGGTGAGAGCCCACCTCCTGGTTTACAGATGGCCATCTTCCTTCTGAGTCCTCACACTGCAGGAAGGGTGAGGGAGCTCTCTAGGGTCTCTTTTATAAGGGCACTAATCCTATTCATGAAGGCCCTATGCACATGACTTTATGACCTCCCAAAGGCTCCACCTCCAAATACACACTGGAGATTAGGTTTCAACATCTGAATTTTGTTGGGACACAAACCTCCAGTCCATAGTAATGTGGACTGCTCTTCAGTGTGCTCCTCTGGCAAACTGTTCTTGCCGACAGAGCTTTCAAGAGTGTGAAATGCCTGGAGGATGCCAACATCCCCACAATGGTAATCAATGAATGTGGGGTCTGGGAGAATAATAGCCAAGCTCCATTGTCTCTGGCTGGGAGAACTCTAACTCCTCCTTCAGAGGTCCCCAGCAGGATTGGCTGAGGTCTACCCATTGATTTAAAGTACTTTTTCCCAAGATCTCCCCTTTCCTGGGCTTCCACCCCTTCCCTGTTCTGCTTCCTTGTTTCTTTACCTTTCCCCTCTTAATGAATCTCTTGTACACAAATCTCATCTCAGGATCTGTTTTTGGAGAACCTTATTTAATAAAGCAAGAGTTTCATTATTTAATATTATGGTTGACATTTTACTACTTCCAAAAAACAACTTGAGGGAAATTCTATGACATTTTCCCTTAAATTCATATATTGTAGTTGTCTACACAAACGATGTACTACAAGCTTCTTTTTATTCATAAAACCCGTGTTGATAATGTCACTATAAAAAACTGTATGGAGGTTTCTCAAAAAACAAAACCAAGAACTATCATATGGTCCAGTAATCCCACTCCTGGGTATATATCCGTGATGAAATCACTATCTCAAAGAGATATCTGCACTCCCCTTGTTCACTGCAGCACTATTCACACTGGCTAAGATATGGAAACAACTTGTGTCTAACAATGAATGAAGGGTTCAAAGATGTGAGATTATATAGATGTGGTGTACACACACACACACACACACACACACACACACACTCAATGTACTATTATTCAGCAATGAGGAAAAAAAAGAAATTCTGCCATTTACAACATGGATGAAGCTTTGGGGCATTATGCTAAGTGAATTTAAGTCAGGCAGAGAAAGACTAATACTGTATGATTTCATTTAGATGTGGAATCGAAGAACATTTACTCACAGAAACAGAGAGCAGTATGGTGACTGTCAGAGGCTGAGGGGTAGTTAGTCAAAGGGTACAAACTTTCAGTTGGGAGACATAAGTTGAGGAATCTAATGTACAGCATGGTGGCTATAATTAACAATGTTGTATTGTACAAGTAAAAGTTACCATAAAATAGAGCTTTGATGTGCTCACCATAACACCACCAACAAAATGGTAATTATATGAAGTGAAGGATGTCTTAACTAACCTTGTTGTAAAGATTTTGCAATATCTACATGTTTCAAACCACCACCTTGTACACAAACTTGCACAATGTTATGTGTCAATTATATCTTAATAAAGCTGGAGAAAATAAAAATAAAACCTATCTTGGACTGCCTGAAGCTTATCCTTATCAGTTTAGCAATTTATTCTTCACTGAGAAAAGCTCACAGAATTCATTTTATATGACCTCATCCAGATATCTTATAAACATATTTATAATTATTTCTAACAGTGAGCCTCAGTGGGTCTGTGGAGTAGGTGTGGGAATGGGGTGTTGCTGACTTGAGGCACTTCTGCACAAATGTTTTTGTTCATCCCAAATGACAACATTAAAAATCACTTTTGAGGTTGAAATTTAATAAAAACTTCTAAAAATCTAAATAAAAAAAACTTGCTGCATACATTATAGTCTTACGAAAATTTTGAAAAACCTTCCATCTGACCGGAATAGAATCAGAACCATATTAATCTGCAAGCAATATCTCACATAAGGAGCTAACATAATTATCTATTTCTCTGACCCATAGGTGGGCAGTGGGGCTAAAATAAACTTGAAGCCAGCCCTCTGCGGATGGTTGGAGGAGGAAAATATTCCCACCACACTTCCCCGGCTGCATGACCTGGTGCAGAGAGAAGCTCTGTATAAATGCCAATCACAGCTACACAGCACCCTGAGGGTGGGGCAGAAAAGGCCATCAGACTATGTGGAGGATGGCCAACCTTGGACACCACGGAGGACTGAGCGAATATAGCTTGCTTCAAATATAGAAATGCTAAATCTAGAAATGAACACTTTTATTGACAAGCTCTAAAAGAAAGAGGAAATGACTGAGGTTCAGAAAACCACGGTAAATGAAGAGAACCAAAGCAGAGCAGTGACCTTGGGAACCAGGGCCTGGGCAACTGGAGGGACCCGGCCCAGCGGAGAGAGGAACTGAGATGGCTGCAACATGCTGGACCCAAAGGACTGTCCCTTCTGGGTAGAGAGGCCCTGCCTTCCAGCTCAGTTAAGAGTCAAGGACACCTGAGCTTCCCTCGCCTGGCTCTCTGGGTACGGCTGCAAGCGAACCTGCATCATGAAGTGTGTGGAACACAATGTTCCCACTCCCTCCCTGCTGCCAGAACCCCGAGCTTAAAGTTAATGTAAAAACTGTTCCCAGACAAAAAGGGAGTAAGAATACCGAAGATTTGAAGGGCATATTCATCATCTTGATGTTATGCACATATGTAGGACCCAGCCCCAAACCATTCCATGCACCTCTTCATAAGAAACACTAACATTTCTATGTTGGTGTCATGGTTGATGGGACAGAGACAAGACTTGTAATTCCTGAAATCACAATTTTTATTCCATATGTAACTCGTATTATAATTTTACACTTAGCATTTGATGAGGAAAAGGTACTAGGAAATTTGATACCTGAAGGGAGATGGGAATATAAGGGGTTGCCCCAAGGAGGGAAAAAGTGTCAAAGAAGAGCACTCACAGTAACAGTATACTCACACATACACTCACACACACAGTCACACACATACTCACTCATATTCATAAAACACACACACACACACAATCTCTCTCACACACACAATGACAATAAAAACACTGAGATTTGTACAAGTATGTGGTTTTCTCTTAGAGTTGCTCATGTCACTATCAAGACAGCTCTGAGAAGTCAGTAGGACAGGAAGTATACTCTTATCTTTTCACAAAAACAGACAAAGAATCAGTGATGAAGTGCCCCGACCAAAGAATAAGAAGCCTGAACCCTAGCAGTGAATTGGATTTTTGTCTTCCCTTCTTGACGTGCCATATTGCTCAGTATCTTTGAACATTTGAAGTGAAGCCATTCTTCGGAAGTGCTCTAACTCCAATGACAGCAGCTAAAATAGCACCTTCCAAAGACCTTCCACGAGCATATTGAATTATAAATGATGAGATGTACTAATTTAGTAGCCTAAATATGGAACTATGTTCTAGTACACAACTGAAGTCAAAGTCCACCTTCATAGCCACAGATATTAATGGTTGGGTATACACATAATTCCCATCTTCTTCATTCATTGACTACTTAAAGCAATGGAGGTCACCTCCAAATGAATTTGGCAGTGGCATTCCATTTATGATGTAAAAGATAAACCCTGATATCCTCTTGGTCTCCTGTTTTCCTATGAAAAGCCATGCTCTGTAATCATTCAGAGTCATCTACCCAAACGCAAATCTGATCACATCATCCTCAAGCTTAAAAACATTCATTGGCTTTCTGTCATCTGAGTCCGACCTGCTTCACCTCTCACAGAGCCTGTGGTTTCCTGTGATGGCTCATGATATCCCTAACCTCTCACCTGAGATTCCTTGTCTCCTATAGCATGCTAAAGCAATTGCAAAACCTGTCCTGCCCACACAGGTTTTTTGTTTCCTTTCTTTTTTTCGTGCCCTCTACTATTTTTTTTCTCAAAGCAACCCCTTTCCCTTAATTCTATGTATCCCTGTAAGGCTCATTTCACATTGTAGCTTCTTAGGAAGACTCAGCTTACTCTGGCTGGCAGACTGTAGAGACTCTGTGACTGTCATTCCATAGCCACATCTGCTGTGGGACCACCCAGTCGACTCATGAGTATCTATGTCTATATCTGCTTATGTACATAGGGATATTTTTTCTATTTCTCCAGTGGGTGAGCCCTGGACACCAGCGGGCATGATAATTTATTCATCCTCTTTGAATTTCTAGCATCTAATTTAAGGCCAGACACACAGTAGGTGCTCATTCAATATCTACATACCTGAGGTGAGTTAAATGATCTCTTTTAAAACGTGGTTTCCTATTTTCTTTCATCTTTGTTTATATTAAATTTGATCCGTTCTTTTTGGTACTATTTTCTCTTTAACATGTCTGCTCCCATTCAATTCTCTAAATTTTTGGAACAAAACCCAGAATTAAATAACTGATTGGAGCAGGATCATTCATTTCTCTTTAGCTCTAGACCTATAAAATAGGTTGCAGTAGAAAACTAAGAGAACCCACTTCATTTCTTTAAAAGTTCCCAGGCGAATAAGTCCAAATCAATTTCCTCCTCCAGAAGTCTGAAAATAATAAAGCTTGCAGGAGGAAATTGATTAAATATTAGAACATTCATTGCCCACTGAGCTCCCAATCCTTCCTCCCTTTGCCTTTATTAATCATGCAATAAAGGGGCTGCCCAGAAACACGAGAAAGCTGTGTCACCCGCGTCACTAGTTTCATGATGGGGGAAACCTGCGAGGTGAGGCATAGCATCACTTTGGGGCCACTGTGATCCCCACTTAATATTTGTGGGAACTAAGTGATTTGTGTCTATCTACAGTTGTAACCAAAAGAGGAAATGAATGACAGTTTCTTTCCTCATAACTTCAAGAATGTAGGTAACAGGTCCTCTTTCTCCAAAGTGATTTACTAATCACACTGCCTTGCTAGTTCAGTTAGTGATCACCACCTGGCCACTTTTATACTTGGCTTCACCGAGAAAAAAGTATTAGAACTTTGCATTTACTGTTTTCACTGTCAAAAGCCGTAAGTGCAAATATTCAAATAATACATTTTTAAGAAGAGTTGATCACTTACATATGTATTTTTTAAAAAAATGCACAATAAACTGACTAACAAAATAGGACCAGAGGCATGGACACATGGAACAGACTGACAGATCTCAGAGGGGTGGAGGGGCGAAGAATGAAAGAGACTAACCAAAGAACTTACATACTTATATTCATAGCCCATAAACATAGATAATAATGTGGTGAAGGCCTAGGAGGGACAGGAGCAAGATGGAGGGAGGCAAAGTGGGGGAAATGGGGAACATTTGTAATAGAGTCAACAAGTTTTGTTTTGTTTTTTTTTTTTTTAAAAAGGCATTAGCCATTATTACCCCAAAAGGCATCCACTGCAGTTCCCTCTTTGGATTGAGTAGAATATGGCCCTACGGAGACAAAAAACTCAGCTTGCTGCTTTACACTGGGACTGTGATCTGTGGTTCTATTTTAACCACGAGCTACAGCAGAACACAGAACAAAAGGCACACTGATGACCACAGGGATGGGCAGTGAGCGGTTCTTCTCACTGGATGGATGTCATCTGTTGTCACTATGGAAAAGTCATTTCAGACAGTCCTCTTCTGCTTCAAGGCCGAGTCCTCCATAACCCCATCATATGGGCTCAAAATAATGGTGAATCCTTTGGTAGGGGAAGAGAAAGCCAGGGCAGTGAAAGAACATGGCTTTGGAGACAGTCTTGTTCCCAGTCCCAGCTGGGCTGCTGCTTCAGAATGAGAATCTGTGCAAGTTCCTTAAACTCTACAGTCTGCTTCCTCACAAGATTCATCATTCCTATCTCACTGTTTCTGCGAAGGCGGTTCAATTAAGTAAGTTATCATATGTAAGTGCTCAGCACAGTCCCACCACATACAGTTTTCAGCTAATACGTTGTCCTCCTCATGAACGGAAGAAAGAAATAATGACATAATTAAATGTGATGAGTGGGAATAATCAGATAAAAATCACACACCTGATGTCAAACTCATTCAATTAGGAGATTAATGACTAGAATAAACATAGCCAGTGCAAGGTTAATCTTATGAGTGGAGGAAGCAAGTTAGGTCTGTGTCCCATTGGGAAGGTAGTTTTTCAAGTTGTTCAGTCCAAATGCAGACCAGTAACTTATATCTGTAACTCACCCTACAGAGTGCCCAGTATTCTAGATGTTGGAAAGACAGAGATGGAAAACCCAGTTCTCACGAACACTTATTGAGCTTGGATTATTATGGATAAGGCAGGTTGGGGAGGCACTCAGGCATTTCCTCCCTTTTGCTGTCCTCTCCTTCAAAGGAAAGTGTCCCCCTGACAGATGCTATGGTAAGTTTTCATCAGTTAGGAACAAAGTAGGTTTATTTTTATATACTCACAATTTGGAAAAGACTAAAAGCCGCATACTCTAAGTTCCCCATTTGACAGAGAGGGGAAGAGAAGCCTAGAGGAGGTACATGATTTTCTCAAGTTCATAAAATTGTTTTGGCAGAAAGAAGATGGGAACATAAGGATGGTCTTATCTAGTCCTGTGGTAGATGTACAACTTCAGGCTACTGGCTCAGTGGAAACCTATGACCTTTACCTGAGAAACAATTCAAAGTGTGTGCCCCAGTGAGGGGACGCTGATCTTGAGGGCAATGGACACTGCTCATGTACGACATTCTGATGGGGAACCAGCTTTCCTTCTTCCTTGTTTGATTTTTCAGAGTCGAAGTCACAGATGAAGTTGGACTCCAGAGAGAAGAGAGAAGAGAGGCCTCTATCTCCCACTGAGCTTCCTACCAATGCTCTCCTTTGCTCCCTGCCCAAGACAGGACTTGAATATGAAATGTCAGGAAGCCATGTTGGTCATAAATAATGCCTTAGGACTTAAGAGGGCGGGATTATTTCAAGAACTGCATTTAACACACCTAGGTTTTCTACCTTTGATTCCTTAGGGGAAAATAGCATTAATTCCTGCAAATAAATGATTAAATTTTAATGGTTTTTTTGGTTTAGATTTTATTGCCATCACTATATATATTAGTGTGAAAATCATGCTAAATAATGAATTTAAAATGATTGTTTTTTAAAAAAAACTATAGAAAAGATAATGACTCTGTAAAAACTGAATATTCTGTAACAGGTTCACCACTACATTTCTACTATGGAGAAGAAAACAAGGGAATGATGGAGAGAGTGTTAAATCTACCCTCTCCATGGAGATTATAACCCAATGCCATGTTTTTCTGTTTCTTATCTGCTTATCTGAGAAGAAGGACGATAAACTGGAATAGTGACCTTTTGACATAATTAGCCTGGATTGGCAGAGTCTAAGGTACCTATGCTGCTTTTGTTTGTGATACAAGGCGAATGTGGTTACTAGAAAAAGCACTGAGCCATTACTGCTAAGCTGCCTAATGATGCTTGTTTCTGACATTCAACCTTTTCAACAACTTTACAGTAGCCCATCTAGTCTGACAGTTTTCTATTTATTCCGCTTTTTCCCTGCAATGCTATTTTGAAGTTATATTTTCCTTAAAGGTCAATGAGGACTACACTTTTGAATTTTAGCTTCTGAACTATGATGAGAGAAGTAGAAATTATAATCACGATATTTATCCAGAAGGATTAGGGAGTAAATAACATTATATACATCATGGATCATAGGTGTTTCCTGTGGTGACTTCCAAGGACCAAGCTCTCTGGAGAGAGCAGTTAACCAAGGTCAGGACCTCAACAGGGATTGAATCTAGCTGTCACTCAGAGAGGCTGGGTGGACTGGTTTGCAATGGAATGACAAGGTGACAGAACCAGGATATGAGACTGAAAAACAGAGCTGCAACTATGAGACTAGAGGGCTCTTTCCTCTCATAACCTGATGGTCATACCACCTACCCAAACTTGCTAGATCATCCTCAGACATTGTATCCATTTGATTCATGCTCAGGGTTCTTAAGATTCCCGAAAGACACTACCGGGACCTTGGAGAAAGGCTGTGCTATACACAGAGCGAGGGTGACCTTATAAACTGGTATGGCCAGCCCTTGAACTAGTGCCTATAAGCATTTTAAAAAACATATTTCTTATGCAACTTGCCATTTTATTGCAGCTTGAGTTTGGGTAGGCCTTCTTTTAAGAAAATTCATGAGTGTTAACTTTTAATTAATAAATTTAATAGAATTGTGGTATCTATGTGTCAGAGCAGAGCTGGAGCCCTGCACGAGCCCTGATGCTCTGAGTAGCTTTGAGTATTTCTGAGTCCATGTCTTCTTCTAAATTCTCTCACTGGACTATGCCAGGGCTGGTTTCTGCTTGAACCCTGCCCACTGTACCAACTAGTGGGAACTGAGCCCACGTTCCTCCTTTACCAAGTGTCAGAGACACAGGCGGGGCAGAAGGAGAAGCCATGAGAAGTTGTGGGTGTATAAAACAGAAAAGAAAAAAAGAAAGTCTTTATTGCAGAAGCCAGCAGCCATATAGCCATCAGACAAGACAATTCTCCACAGCAAAGTCTATATGGGCAGGCAACCGGACACTGGCTGGTACATATCTTTCCCATAAACCAGCATCAGTCTTTGTACCCACAGCTATTATCTGAGTAGCCACACGCTGCCTCCTAGACTCACTGCCTCACATCATAGCGGTATCTGAGCTCTCCGCCTAGGCAGCTTCTCCTATCTCTCCTGCCCAGTTGCTTTCTCTAGCAGACTTCTTCACACACTCCAGCCTAGCTGCTCCCTCACCATACTCCAGCAACTAGCTGGTCAGCAACCTACTTTTACACCATTTAGAAAAAGAAGGCTTCGTGCCAATAGTTACATCAATCATATTGGCCACTGAAGGGCACAGTGTACCGTGTGTCATTGCACCTGCTTGGTATCTTGGCCTGATTATGGTTCCCAGGCTCAGAGTCCTTGGACATCCCATTTAGGCACATGCCCAGAGTGGCCTTTGGCTGTTCTGGTGTACTGACAACAAAGCCTCTGTGCTTCCACTGGCCTTGGCTATCTGGGGACCTGGCATGGTTCCCACAACATGTGTTGCAGGCAGTGAGACAGACATAAACAGAGCAAGGACGATGGGCCAGGTACAGAAGGTCACAGTGTGTAAAGCCCGAGGTGCCCAGCAATGTACAATCAATTGTAGGGTGGGACCTTGCCCCAAGGATGACCTTTCCTCCCTAGAGATAACATCTAGGCCTCAGTTGTATTTCAGCTCCAGGCCCAGAAAAGCAACAAAACCAGCCACGGCTGATGTCAGGACCAGTTGCATGGAATAATGACCCTCTGCCCTGGTGCTGGCCAATCAGTGGAGAACACAACCCTGAATGGACACACATGGAAAGCTGCTGAATGTTCGATTGAGATCTTCTCCTGGGACCCCCCCTAAAATATCCACCCTTAAAACCAGTGGTTCTCAACCTTCCGAATGCCACGACCCTTTAATACAGTTCCTCACATTGTGGTGACCCCCAACCATAAAATTATTTTCGTTGCTACTTCATAACTGTAATTTTGCTACTGTTATGAATCATAATATAAATATCCGATATGCAGGATGTGTTTTCATTGTTACAAATTGAACATAATTAAAGCATAGTGATTAATCACAAAAACAATATGTAATTATATATGTGCTTTCCGATGGTCTTAGGCGACCCCTGTGAAAGGGTCATTCGATCCCCAAAGGGGTCGCGACCCACAGGTTGAGAACCGCTACTTAAAACCCTTAGGACAGAGGACCTAGCGTGCTCTCCTTACAGCACACTCATGCCTGTCCCTTTCCCTTTTCCTCCCCCAGGCATAGCTTCATTACCTTCCTTACTCTCAAGCTCCAAGGGCCCTTCCTCTACCTCCAAAACTTGCTTCCTAAGCCCGTTTATTCTATAAATTACTTCTTTCACCTCTGTAATTTACCAAATAAATGTTCTTTTATAGTTTGTATCTGGACTTCGAATTCTTTCCTAGCCAAAATCCAAGTAATGAGGTTGCTGAACCCAGGTTTGGTCTGACCCCACTGGTGATATACCTGGTGCCATTCTCATTGCCTACAACATATTGACAATGTTACAGCTCCATTATTTTCTATCAGTAATGCTTTTAAAAATCTTGAAACACATCAGGATGGTTGTGAGGAAATGAAGATACAGAACAATCAGTAGATGAAATAAAATAAAAAAAAAACCAACAACACAAAACCCATGCACAGACCAAAGAGAGAACTCAAAAAGCATTCCTGGAGGTTGTAAAAACACTTGACAATGTAGAAAGAAGAGATCTGTGTAGTGAAGACAGAGTGAGAAAAACTGTAACAGACCAAAATGCTTATGTGACACAAAAAGCTGGCGATGCAGGAAAGATGGTTGCTAATAGCAACAGCAACAGATGTAGATTGTTCCTTTTGCATGAATATTATAAGTAGAGTTTTGCAACTACAGTACCAAAGAAAAATATAAAGTCTGTCATTCTGGGGTGAAAAAGTCTTTCAGTCTACTAAAAGATCACACCCCCTTCTTTAAGGGTGTCATGGCAGTGAATGTCAAAAACAAAAGGATAGCTGCACTTCTCCAGGTCTTATTTCCATTTTTATTAAATTTCTTCCTTGCCCCAAACCTCGGAATCTTTTTAGGCTTGTCCTTATTCCATTTCCATCCCCGGCACAGTGGATCAACACTAATGTGGCTGTCTAGCTGCTATCGCACATGCTATTTTTCATCTCCTTTTGCCTGTTTCCTGGCTTTAATATTCTGAATACCTGTGCCTAGGAGTTACATCTCATTGATCAGATTTATTTTAAAATGTCTTTGATTTAAATAAAAATACAAGAAAAAAATTTCATGGCATAGAGGAGAGCGAATTGCACCAGCAGGAGAGTTGACATCTAGTGTCAGCCACTTACGGAGTCTGGGAAATTTGAGAAGTAATTTCATCTCTCAGCCCCTAAGTTCCCTTATCGGCAAAACGAAGGTGTTGGAGCTGCTAATCTGAAAGGTCCCTCCAGAGCCAACCATCTTATTGGTTGAGATAAAAATCAACATCAGTCAGTCAGTCAGTGTGATGTGAATCAGAGCAAAAAAAGCAGAGTATCCACAGCAGAAATCAGAGAATAACAGAATTTTAGACTTGTGAGGGTTCTTTCACTGCTTGTGGCTCACCTTTGTTTTGACTTTTGAGGAAACTGAGGCTCACAGAGATGCACTGACCTGTGACACAGTTATACAGTAGCCGGCATGGCGACTGAAAACATATATTTATAAATAAACTATGAGCTCCTGAAGACTTTAATGGTTAGGGGATAACACTATATGAGAAAGCTCATCACTGTGTCCTTGGGCATTAGAGGTACTAAAAGGCAGAGAGTTGGAATAGGTCTCTGTATACTCCAGAGAAACACAACCAATAGGATACACATACAGACACACCACACACACACACACACACACGCACACACACACGCACACACACACACATGCACACACACACAAAGACCCATGTCCCAACTCAGGCAGGAAGGAGACAATCTTCTTTCAGGCCCTCAATGGCTTGGATGTTGCCCACCCACATTGGGACAGCAATCTGCTTTGAAAATTCAAATGCTAATCTCACCTGAAAACACGCGGACACACCCAGAAGAATGTTAATCTGGGCACATTGTGGGCCCAGGCAAGTAGACTACATAAAACTAACCATCACAGTCTCATGTAACTGTGCCACATAAGTTTTATTATAAATCTGGAAGACCAGCTATAGAAATGGACAAAATATAAACCAGACAACCAAAGAAGAAAATGGATCTTGCCCTTATATTAGGTTTACCAGTTAATAATGTGGATTTTTTTTTCAATAGATGGAGCTACACATATGTTGATATATATGCGATTTGATATGTATGCTATTTTGTGGTATTGGCAGCAAGCTTCAAAACTTCATATGTCAAATTTGCTGAAGGTGTCAACATCATAAATATTTTTATGCATAAAAATGTCGAATTTTGTGCCAATAAAGAGCATTTGTGGGAAGTTTTAATTCATTACTTTATTTTAAAGAAAAAGTTACTGTATAGTTCAGGAAGCTTATGGTGAACATGCTCCATCTCAAGATACTTGTGAACCCTGGTTTAAATGCTTTAAAAGTGATGATTTCAATGTGAAAGATAAAGAATGTCCAGGTCATCCAAAAAAGTTTGAAGACCAGCAATTACAAGCATTATTGGATGAAGATGCGTGTCACACTCAAAGACAACTTGCAGAAAGATTAAATGTTGCTCAGCAAACAATTTCCCATCGTTTACAAGCAATGGGAAAGATTTTAAAGGAAGGAAAATGGGTGCCACATCAACTGAACGAAAGACAAATGGAAAACCGAAAACTCATCAGTAAAATATTGCTTCAATGGCAAGAAAGTCTCTTTTTGCATCGGATTGTGACTGGCGATGAAAAGTAGATTTATTTTGAGAATCCCAAAAGCACAAAATCATGGGTTGATCCAGGTCAACCATCAACATCGACTGCAAGGCGAAATCGCTTCGGAAAGAAGACAATGCTCTGCGTTTGGTGGGATCAGGAAGGTGTGGTGTATTATGAGCTTCTAAAATGAGGTGAAACCATTAATACTGATCGCTACCGACAACAAATAATCAATTCGAACCATGCTTTGATTGTGAAATGACCAGAATGTGCCAGAAGACATGGCAAAGTAATTTTGCTTCATGATAATGCACCATCACACACTTCAAAACCAGTTAAAGACATGTTAAAAGATCTTGCCTGGGAAGTATTAACCCAGCCATAGTATTCACCAGACCTTGCTCCTTCAGATCACCACTTGTTCTGATCGATGGCACACGCACTTTCTGAGTAGCTCTTCAGAAAGTGCTTCTTCAAAACATATGAAGAAGTGGAAAATTGGGTCTCTGAGTGGCCTGCCTCAAAACAAGAAAAGTTCTATTGGGATGGTATCCAGAAATTACCTGAAAGATGGGGGAAATGTGTAGCTCGTGTTGGACATTACTCTGAATAAAGCACTTTTGATGTTTCTCTTGAAATTATTGTTTTCTGTGATGACAAAATCTGCCATTATTAACCAGTATGCTAGTACTTACTATAATGAGATGAAGACAGTGTGTGAACTGCCTAAAACATGGTGCCCTGCAACTAGGGTCAAATTCCATAAATGTCATACTTTAGATGAAGGTTTTAAGAATCCACGTGTTTTCAAGGAATTATCAGCTGCATGTATCTGAAAAGTAACCACCCTCCACAATGTTATATGCAATGTTTTGCTGAAGACATTTTAAGTGCTGCTGCATCAGCATATAATAGTGCATGTAAATGTAATTAATGTAAGATTAATTGTTATCTCAGAAACTAGAACACATTTACTGACACATGAAATTAGAAGTACAGTCTGCAGGAAATCTAGAGTCAAAGACAGGGGACTGGTCTGTATCTCTTCAGCCCTGTCTATGAGGAGAGGGCACACTAATGTAAGACTGGCACTAATTTCGCCAAGAGTGGAAAACAACCCATCATCAGACTCGGTAAAAAAATCTATTAAAATGCCCACCCACCTTTGTTACCTTTGTTTTCATTCTCCTCACAACATAAGGCCTTCTGGTCTATAACTGAACAGATTGGAAGGGCGAGCCTTACCCAAGACTAGGATGTCCGTATAATTTCCAAAGTTTAGTAATAAGCGGGAGCTCTAGTAGACAATTGCCTATGAGTTTAAAAATCAGTGCTCCAGAATTCGATGGCCCCTTGGAAATCATGGAAATATGTAGATTGCAGCAGTTAGAACCAGTGTCCCTCTCAGAATGCAGCCCGCTGAACAGGATACCACTGAGCCTTTACTTTAATTAACGACTGAGATCCATGCTTGATTTCCTATAGCTATTTCCCCCCCGAGATCTACTGGGACAAAGAAACCAGGAGGGCATATGATCAAAGAGAAGTTGATAGATTTCTATATATTAATAATTCCATGAAAAAATGGCATAAAGGTAAATGTTGATGAAACAGAGGAGAGTAATGCTCCTTACAGCCTGGTTTCCATGGGGACCAACATCAGCCTGGAGGACACAGAAAAGGCCCACATAGTGGGGCAAAGGGCAGCACAAAAGGCAAATACTACATTTTTCTGAAGTTGACTCTACTTAGATTAACTGATATCTCAGTTATTTTTTTTCCACTTGAGAGTAAAGTTAACAGGGTTAAAAAAAAAAACAAAAAGATTGAGAACTATAAACCCTAAATACATGTATTTTGATTTTGTCATTGGAGTCCAAAACCAAAAACAAGGAAACAAATTTTTAAAAAATACTGTAACATGACTATTCAAGTAAAAATATATGCAAAAACACCCTCATCAGAACAAAAGAGAAACAGACAAAACAACAACAACAAACTCAAAAGCATTGATCTTTGTGCCAACCCACTCACAGATCAGATACGACTGACTAGCAAACTCCCTAGGGTTCTGTTTAAGTTATGAAACTACATTTTAGATTTATTTTGTTTACCAGACGGCATCTAACAGAGTGCTGAGCACAGAGAGAAAGCACTGAATAAGTACTCGTTAAATTGATGTGCTGATTAATAAATTTGGCAGACTGGCAACTACTGAGATTTGCCCTCATAACCGAGTCACCAAGTCATGCGATAGCACACAGGCTGCGGGCCAGGACTCAGGACCCTCAGGGGTGCCAGAGGCCCCAAAGCCCAGCATTACACTTTGGGAAGGATGAGCTTTGAAGCATGCTGCATCCATGAATCAAAACGTCCCCCTTTTGTTTAACATGATCCCATTCTCCAGGGTGATTAGCTTGTCTGGTGATCCTCAACACAAGAGGAAGAAAGGAAATTGAAATACTATGCATATTACATTAACCTTCCTACCTTCCTCAGGGCCTGCTGTTTGTTTCTGAGAAGTTATTTTCAGTACTTCCCTCCGGAAGATATAATATCTAGTCAACATGTCTGTGTGTGTGTGCGTGTGTGTGCGTGTGTGTGTGTATACATATATATAAAATGAAGGCTTTTTCTTTCTTTTACTTTCTTATTCTTAATAAAATTGAGAGTCATTAGCAATCAGGTCCATTTAGACTGGAAGGAATATACGTGTCACTTAATATTTGGAAAATTGGAATTCATAAAATATGTGACTCTCAGGGAAGAGCTATAATAGATACTGAGCATAACGGAAAAAAAATGGAGGAAAAAGAGAACCTGAGTTAAGCTTCAGTGATGAATGCAGGGGATACAGGAGTGTTTCTCAATTAAAATGCACAAGGTGGGTGTGTGAGAAGGTGGATCATATTAACTTGATGTGGGTGATGGGAATAAAGTAGGCAGGCATTTGCAATTACACAGCGGTAACACGGACACGGAAAAGAAAACCTAGTCTGGTGAGGGGACCAGGAGATGTGGGGGTTTCAATTACAGAGTTGGAAATGGAAGTTCAAAAATAGAGCAGCACGAGCCATAGCGTGGGTGCTACAAGAGGAATGCTGGCAAATTAAAACATGCTTAAGTATTTTACTCTGGTTTTCAGTATTATCCAGATATTTAAAAGCTTAGGCTTAGTTCCCAATTTGAGCTGAACTTTCATACTCCCTGTGAGATAATTTATGACTTTAAGTGACAATCTCAGGCAAACTAAAATATTACTCAGTGTAAAACATTTCAACTCAGTCCTTGCTGATGCTGTTGCTATTTTTATTGTTATTATATCTATGACCACTAGCAGTTAGGTGAATAATTTAGAGACAGGAAAAGGTCTGTGTATAGTGGCTAACAGATTCTGGCAAATTGTCATGTAAAATTATCATTAATAAAAATACCAGCTGGATTCGAATAATTTTAATTAATCTAGTGGCAGGCTTGGCTTTGCTTTGCTAAAGCCAGCAAGCACTATTTTCTGGAGCTCCATCTACCAGAGAGAAGCAGGCTCAACAGGTTGGAGCAGGGGTCCTCAAACTTTTTAAACAGGGGGCCAGTTCACTGTCCCTCAGACCGTTGGAGGGCCGGACTATAGTTTAAAAAAAAAAAAAACTATGAACAAATTCCTCTGCACACTGCACATATCTTATTTTGAAGTAAAAAAACAAAACTGGAACAAATACAATGTTTGTATTTGCATGTGGCCCGCGGGCTGTAGTTTGAGGACCCCTGGGCTGGAGCTAAGATTCTTAGCTGGTGCCTGGACCCCCGAATCTCTGCAATAAGCCACCCCACTGAAATTCTTGTGGAGAGCAGAAAATTGAACGAAGGAAGCAAGAACATGCATTTTATTTGCCAATCTACACTAATAAAAGAGACAAATGGTAATTGGCGTACGGCGATACCTTTTTCATTGGCTAATCAGGGCTATATGCAAATTAACTGCCAACAAGATGGCGGCTAATTTGCATATGTAGGCACAATGCAGGGAGGCGAAAGGGAAAGCAGGAAGAAGCCCCCTGCCACTGACAGTGATCGGAAACCCAGGGGGGAGCTAAGAGCTGGGGGGCAGGGCAAAGGCGGCCCCAGGGCCGCCTTTGCCCTGCCCCCCAGCCATGATCAGAGAATCAGGAGCCTTTGCCGCCCTGACCAGTGATAGCAGGAAGTAGGGGTGGAGCCAGCGATGGGAGCTGGGCACGGTTGAAGCTGGCAGTCCCAGGAGCTAGGGGTCCCTTGCCTGGGCCTAAAGCAGAGCCCACGATCGCGGCGCCCCCCGCTGCCACTGCAGGTCCCCGCTGCTTGGGCCGGACGCCTAGGCCAGAGGCGTTAGGCCTGGGCAGGGGTGGAGCCTGCAACCGCGGGGAGCTGGGGGTCCCCTGCCCAGGCCTGACACCTCTGCCGGAGGCCTCAGGCCTGGTCAAGGGGCCGATCCGGTGATTGGTGATCGGAGGGTGATGAGGGTCAACTCCTCTGGCTGAGGCATCAGGCCTGGGTGGGGGGCGGAGCCAGGGATTGGGGGGATATGATGGTCCCCTTGCCCGGGCCTGAAGCCTGGGTCAGAGGCGTCAGGCTTGGGCGGGGGGTGGAGCAAGCAATCAGAGGGAGATGGGGGTCCCCTGCCCAGGCATGATTCCTGGGCCAGAGGCCTCAGGCCTGGGTGGGGGCCAGAGGCAGTGATCGGGGGGAGATGGGGGTCCCCTGTCCAAGCCTGACACCTCTGGCGGAGGCGTCAGGCCTGGGCAAGGGGCCGATCAGGCGATCGGAGGGTGATGGGGGTCAACCCCTGAGGGCTCCCAGTATGTGAGAGGGGGCAGGCTGGGCTGAGGGACACTCTCCCCCCACACACACACCCAGTGCACGAATTTCGTGCACCGGGCCCCTAGTGTAAAATAATAACCTCTTTAAATATCTTTTAATAAAAGTTTTCCTTTGAGACACCTCAAAATATTAGCATTTCTTTCTGCCCATTATTCCTCATTTACAGTCTAAGTAAAAGCTCCATGTTAGGAAAATTTCCCACAGCTTTTTTCTTAAAATTTCTTTAAGAAGGTTATTAAAAATGTATTTTATGTCTCAGTGAAATAGTGATACTAAAGCTCTTGAAATATACCCAGAATATTATCAATGCTGATTGGAAACTTACATGTGTTTACAAGCATATCTATACTAATAAAAGGGTAATATGCTAATTAGACTGGGTCAACCGGCCATCTTCTGGATGTCCAACTTCCTTCCAGACAAAGCCATGGTGGTGGGGGCTGAGGTAGAGGCAGTTAGGGGTGAGGTCAGTCTGACAGGGAGTTAGGTGCAATCAGGCCAGCAGGGGAGGGCAGTTGGGGGCAACCAGGCCAGCAGGAGAGGGCCACTGGGGGTCACCAGGTCAGCAGGGGAGGGAAGTTGGGGGCTACCAGGCCAGCAGGGAATGGGCTAAAACCAGCAGTCAGACATCCCCCAAGGGTTCCCAGATTGGAGAGAGTGCAGGCCGGGCTGAGGGACATCCCCCGTGCACAAATTTCATGCACCAGGCCTCTAGTCCTATATAATAAAAGGGTAATATGCAAATAGACTGAATGCCAGAACAACCGAACAACCAATCAAAGCATAATATGCTAATGATATGCTAAGGCTGCTCAACTGCTCACTATGATGTGCGCTGACCACCAGGGGGCAGATGTTATGACCGGTAGGTTAGCTTGCTGCTGGGGTCCAGCTGACTGGGACTAGCGAGGTGGGCAGGACATGCCCTGGAGCCCTCCTGCAGTCCCTCCCCAGTCCAATCGGTAGGTTCTCTCAGTCTGGCCTGCGCCCTCTCGCAATCCTGGACCCCTCAGGGAGTGTCAGAGAGATGGTTTCAGCCTAATCCCACAGTCCACTCCCCTTGGGAGGGCACCAGATGCAGGGCTCATGGCTGGTGAGTACTGGTGCGGCAGTGTGAGCCTCTCCCTATCATGACTGAATGGGTGTGAGCCTGTGGCAGACACAGTGGGGCCATGATGAGCGGGAGCGCCAGATAAGAGCTGCAGGTGGCATTGGACTGCGGGTTTTGGCCCAATCCCTGCACACCACCCAGAGGGACCCAACCCATGCACAAACTCACCAGTGCACAAATTCATCCACTGGGCCTCTAATATGTGTCTAATTATATTACGATGCTGTTACATTGGGCTCCAAAAGTTCTGCTGTGCAACTAAAACTTCTTATTTACATTTGTAAATGGCTGTGTGATTTACTTTAGTAATTACTTTGTTCAGAAGCCAACAGTGGTGGGTCTAAATGAGTTCTGTGAACAGCTTTAATCACTCTTTCTTCATTTGTGTGGCGCCCATGGCAGGAGGGTGGAGCGGTGCCATTTAGATACACGATGAGTCCGCAAAATATGTCTCACCAAAAATTATCTCAAATCCTGCTTTTTGAACTTACAGTGTCTATTACTTAACTCTCTGAAGACTGAAATGTATTTTTTTTTGTAAGAGTCTTACTTGAAAAAAATACTAGTGCTCTGGTTCTTACATGAAAATCAGAATGTTAATAAAATCTTAATAAAATGTTATAGAGAAAGTAAACAACATGCATAATACATATTTTTCAACATTATCATGTATTGCATCACAAAATAATTAGGAAGCTAGTAACCTCCTTAAAGAGCATTTCCATTTATAAAAATAGCCCATGTTTTATCAATGCCTGTGTGGTGTGTACTCATTCAGATGAATGTGAAAGCTGGAGTTTAGTCATGTTCTGTGTAGTTTTTATTTTACCCCAACTACACTTGAAAAGTATTTGAGGAAGTTATCCCATGCTAGTACAATTGTCCTTTTATGGTCAAAGGAAAATAAATAAGCAGGAGTTCCAGACAAGCTCCAGAAGTTGAATAAGCATATAGAAAATCTCTTAGGGTAAAGAGAAGGATTTGAATATTGATAAGTCAATATTGTTTGCCTGTTTCATTATCAAATGGGTATAATAATACTTTCACCCTCATAGGGTTATTATGAGTATTAAATAAGATGTCACAGTGCTTAGTACAAATAGATGCTCAATAAATGGTAGCAGTGAGTAAAATGGAACAACTGGCATACATTCAACAATTTAATAATCCACAAATATTCATTAAGCATCTAACATATTTATGTTGCAGACCTAGATTCTCTGGTTGGATTAGCATCCTAGTCGATTGTCTTAATAATAGATATCCTGTGTTAAAAATGGAATCTTTGCATGTTTAGCTAAAGGGAAGCACAGCTGCCTATAGCAGTTTATTTCCATAGCCTCTGGGCATGAGACATCATACACAGAAATGGCTGTTCCGGTGGCTGTTTTCTTTTAGGGCCGTGGGGACTGCAGCTGTTTGCAGTGCCACATGCTCAAGTCATTCCTGATCTCATAAATAATGAACATTTGAAACTCCTACAGAATAGCACGTTTCTGCTCCCAAGTTCAAATGCATTTTGACTTTCCTGTGAAGGCACTGAAGAAAGGGCATCCTTCCCTACACAGAAGCTTCAGTGCGAGGACACGAGGGCAGGGTTCTGAAGCTGTGCTCATGAATGCCTCCATTCTCTCTTCTATGGTTTTTGCTAATAGTCTTTACTTAGAAAGATGTCTTTGAAGTTAAGTGACCAAAGCTCAAGAACTTGGGTTTCTTTTCAAATTTGGTATAAGACCCTGGAGAATATATTCATTATCTATTACTGCAAAATTCTAATCACAATTGTTACCAGGAACTAGAGAGTCTTAATTATATGTTAGGTTATCATTTAAATACCTCATAATTACTCAAAACAGAGATGCCAAGATCAACATTCAAAGCACAATGATGTTCAAGAAGGAGTGGCCCTAAACCCTAAACCCAGGATGTGCTGTATCGAATGGTGAATGTCTTGCTGTAGAGCAAACAGATGAGCCCTACAAACAGCTTCAGGCAACAATGAGGCTACTATCAAATGCCCTTCATCTGAGAGTCCTGGAGGCCTTTACAAATGGTGTAACATTAATCTGAACATCTCTCTAGAGAAGCATCAAATTAATTTCCATTTCAGAAATGGAACCCCTGAGAAAGAAGCATGTCCCCATCACAATGAAACCCGCTTTTTAGCATATTTAAGGCCAGTTCCTATCAGCCATCTGCTCTGACAGCTAGTTTTAGGCCCTGGAGTAAAAGAGAGCATGAAGATGTCAAAATGGAAAGTGAACTGTATGCATTTAACATTTTTGGACTCATTTAGATATGAAGGCAAGTCATATAGAATTACAGTTCTTGAGGTGTTTACAATATATTTAGGGTGGAGCAACGTTTAGGGAACAACTGTATGGCAAATGTTGTGATAAAAATACGACTGAATATGATGGAAATACACGAGGGGAAGAGTCAAACTAGGGAGTCAGGGAAAAGTTCAGATAGGAAGTGATGCGTAAGCTGAGCTTTGAAGGACTGTAGGAGTGGTCCTTTAAGCAGAAGGCAAGAAAAGGCATTCTATACAAAACAAATCACACAGACTGCATGGAGCATTATAAACACCAACCAGTACGTGGAATTCTAGTTTGTGTAGTTGGGTTGCAGGGGTGATGATGGGAGGAAGCAGGACATACATTAGATGCAATTTATGTGTTGAACTAAAGAGCTTAAAATGCATAGCAAATGCTAAGGTCAATAGTCAGTGTTACTCACAGGAGGGCCATAGTTCCATAGCACCATGATACCAATGAAGAGTTGTAAATATAATTTATAAGAACTTGAACAGGCAGGAGCAATAAGTACATTATCATAATTAAATGTACAGAAAAAAGAAAGTTGGTGTATAACTAGATCATCTCTACCATGGAGTCAGGAAAAGGGGGAAATCAGTCAGGTATGGTATCATCAAGAGGAATGTGAGATTTCAAAGAAAACATATATAGAACACTGTGAGTAGTTGAACTCAATGAGCTAAGGAAAAAAAAGTGACAAATTTTGATTCTTAACCTGTGGGCTTTCTGACCTTTTTAGTGATTTGTAAAAAAAATAAAACAAGAAAGAATACATATGTGCTAAAGATGAATCCCAAACATGCCCAGGTTAAGGTGGCAATGACACTTCAAGTCAAAGAGTTCTAGGTACCTAGTGGGCTTACCTCTGGACATCACCTCTTCCCAGGGAAACTAACCTTGAACTCAAGGCTGCTCAGTGCACAGAGGAATGATATTTATAGAAAACTGCTAGAAATTTTCTTCTAGAATCCATCCAACCTGAGTGCTACCACCTGTTTTCATATGCTTCTGCCCTCCTCATGTTGCTTCCATGACACTTGTCAGACTTTACATATCAGCATCATAATAAAAAGGAGCACCATAATATTCACCTTTGCATTTGCTGTAAATGTTGGACAGGTTGGGGTCTCTGGGAAAGAGATGCTGAGTTGAAATTAAGACTGAAGATGTTTGTTGGGAGTTGCCCCAGTGAAGGTAAAGGATAAGATGCTGGCCTGGGCATGTGGAGACCATAGACCCCCAGGTAGACCTGACCAGGTCTTTGCAAGCCCAGGGAAACGCTCTGGATCATGGAAGAATCCTGAAATGGGTGGAGATAGCTTAGTCTCGGTACCTGTTCTGGTATCTAATGTCACTGCCCAGAGGTCACCCAGACAAGAGCATGGCCTTGGCTTGGAAGTTGAGACAGACCCTGAATGAGGTAACAGTTGAAGGCAGCAGCAGACCACACTCCTCTTAGCTGGGCGGTGAATGAGGTGGGATCTGAGCAATATATCTATGTATCCACCACTGAGGCCTTGAAAACTAGTGATGTAATACCCTTTTTGTGATACCCGATGGGAGAAGTGCCCTGGGCAGCTGGAATAGCTGCACATAACCTGCACAAGGGCTATGCTGTCTCTCAACACTATTATCCAGGTAGCTGATCAGATTCTTTTCTTTGCATAGGCTGCTAAAACGCTCAGAGCGTTTATAGGGAACATAAGGGATTTCATAAAATCTATTTGGAACATTACTGGTAATATCATACCTGCTGCATTATCTACTTCTCTTTCTTCCCTCTTTACTTTAAAAGCACATGACTACTTTAGCCAGAGACTAGATCCCCAAGGAGAACTCACTTTTCATAAGTTGACTTTCAAGGTCCCATCACGGATCATATTACACAATAAAATAAACTGAATTCTTAGCTTGAGCCGCATCTAAGCTAACCCAACCCAAAAGTGAGAATCAACAGTTAACTCCTTTGAATATGAAAAGAAAGATTTTTGTGTTCTGACTCTATAAATTCATAAATTATAAATCTAATCATGTCTGGAGTTTTATTGATCTGTAGTCCTAAATAGCTATTTACTAACACATCTACAAGTGCATTTTAGCAAGTGCCTAGGGCCCTAGAGTTGGCTATTAAAAGCTTAAAGAGGAAATAAAAGTCTGGAGGCTCCTACTTCCCCCTCTTTCCTACAAGAACTGTATTAGCAAGAAATGATCGCTCTGAAATTCACTTCTTACACAGAGGCCAGGATGGGACTATTTGGCAGTCACTTGCCTTGGTTGTCAGTTTTTGAAGTGTCATAATTACTGTGATGTGGGCACTTGGAGAGGAAATCTTTCTCTCTTGGTTGGCAATAAGGTTGATGTATAGACAGTTGGTAAGAAGGGCCACTCTCCAGGACATAACTGAAGGGACCAGAGTGGGCCTGTCATCAGAACCAGAGAGGATGAACTGAAGTGTGGATGGTGGTGAGAAAAGGGTATGTTTCTGGTCAATGACTGAGCTATCTACCTAATTTTTAAGCCTTGAAGGAAACAGAAAAGCCCTGAAAATGATGGGGCATGCTCGGTTTTATTCCACAAGTACGACTAGCTATGTAATTTGCAGGGCCCAGGGCAAAATGAAGATACAGGGCCTTTGTTTACAAATAAAGACTTTCAAGACAGTGAAGGCAGAGCATTAAAACAAGCCTGGGGCCTTTCTGGGCTTGGGTCCCTGTGTGACTGCTCACACCACATGTCCATGAAGCAAGCCCTGGCTACCGACTGAAAGGCAAATACAAGTGAGATGAAGTATCTTGTCTCAGATCACCAATTTACACCCCATCTAGAAACCCGTGGAAAGTCTGCTCCTCTTACTCTGCCCTTCGCCTGATCTGACCTGCTGGTCCTCTGGGTTCTGGGAAGGAAGGCCATCCATGAACACAGTGGTTACAAAATCTCCGTTCAGCCCCAACTTCTTACCAGGGGAGACGTTGAATGAGCACCTTTCTACTATCAAATACTCTATACTATGTCCTTGTTGAAATATATGTTGGACCATATTTTACATTACACATCAAGATTTTTGTTTCATAAATTGGTTTGTTGGGGCTAGCTCATTTCTTATCAGGAAGTTCCACAGGCTCGAGACTCTTGTTGCTAGAACTGGATGCAAACACCTCGATAATACTGTTGCTGATGATGCTACTGAAGCTGTGAATGCGGCAACTAAGTTGGTGGTGAATGTAAAGCTGGATCAGAGGAAAGATTATCTTTTCAAAAGGAATTTAACCGGAAATGAGCCACCCCAAGTCCACTGAATCAGAGTAGTGCTGAGAGAAGCAGGAAGGTGTGGACAATGTACTTATTATGAAAAAAGGAAAAAAAAAATTCCCAACATAATAACGGTCTCCTGGTTAAGAACTACTGCCCTACTTCAAATTATTTTCCCCCCAAGGTGAGTAAACAGGGCTGTTGTAGTAATGTATAGAAATATTTAAAATGCGTTGAGGATGCCTGAGAAATGTCTAAGAAATGTTTTAAAATGTTTGAGCTAACTTTCCTTGAAACTTAAAGTGTGATATTAAGAACACATTCCCCACTGCCCTGAAGCGTGTGTCCCTCGGATAAGGATTTGAACTTCAGTAAATAACTCAGAGTGACTTGTCAAAATAACCACTTGAGTGAGTGATGTACTCTCCCTAAATAACCACATGTAGCCCCTCGCCCTGTTTGAGATACACATGTGTGCATTGACGTAATTCATTGATAGCCACCTGGACTGCTGCAAATGGGGTGCAGGCTTTAAAAGTTGGGGTCCCGACCAGCCTAGTGCTCGTCTGTTGAGACAGCCACAAAGGCACGTCCTCCTGTCAGTCCAGCAAGTGACGCCGCTCCACGCTCCTCTCTCTGCCAGAGGACAGAACGGTCAGTACCTCTCTATTGAGACGCCACTGAGCTCTCGGGTGAGGAACGCCGGCCCCCTGCATCTGGACCAGGCCAGCCTAGCTGCCGGGCCTCTGAGGACAGCACCACTGGGATCCCACTTAAGCCTTTACCCACAGCACCAGGAATTGTGTGAGTAATAAAGTGCTGTGTGATTTGCAACTGCATATGTTTCATGTGATGTAATTCCTCTGGCAGTTAATTGCATTATTTTGCGTATGCTTAAAAGTTAAATTAAAGCTTCTGGTCTCTTTTTGGTCCTAAGCCTGCCCCCTTGGTCCTTCTTGTATAGAATAGCCTCTTCGCTAGCAACTACTTGAATTTCCCACACCTGCATGGTTAAAGTTTATCTCAAAGGACGCCTTAGATAAACTCCTCAGAGCCTTTCCCAGGATCTACTTGGGACAGGCACAAATACATGTAGTAACAAGCTCATGTCCAGACAGGTAGAGAAAACTGGATTCAAAACCCAGATATTCAATGTCTATGACCTAGCTCTTTGCACAGTATCAGAGCTTCCAAACTGCTTTTATAGCTGTTAGTTTTTGGGGATATATGACAGTAAGAAAATAATTCTGATACAGAAATGAAAGAAACATTTATCATAGTGTCAATTTTGATTTAGATGTGAAAATGCAGTAATTAGAGCATATCACACTGCCAAGATCTGAATATGTATTTTAACTTGATTGCCAAATGATTTTAAATATTATTGAAGTTTAAGAAAAGTTGGGCCCCTTGGCCAGAATAAAATGTGCTTGGTGTTGAACTGGATATATCAATTAAACAGTTGAAATCTTATAAATCCTATTAATGAATATTCTATATGTCTGTAATTAAAAGGTAAGGATTGGCATAAAATCTCTGATTCTATTAAAAGAATTACTGTAGTCTCAAATAAGAAACCAAGTTCAGAATAGATTAATGGAAATTAAAAAACAAAAACAAAACAACAACTCTTAGGAGATAAGTTTCCACCCTTATCTTGCAGTGTACTGTTTGGATATGCAATTTAATAAAAATGTATCTAAGGCAAGATACCCAGTGAATTGCTAAAAAAACTGGAGTACCTCTCAGCTGATAACTCATTTTTATGGCTTTTTATGGGCTGTATACCCACACTAAGTCACACGATGAATTAATGTTAGAGTGGAGCAAGCTCATTCTGCTAGTTATCATTAACTCAAGGCAGCATTTGACAGATTTCCTGACCCAGAAATGTGCAACAGAAGAGTGCATTTTCCTTACAAACAAATAGTTTATACTTTACACAAGGGTCATTTTTCCACGGAGGCAAAGAAAGAAAAATACTTGGCAACAATGGTTTAACATCTAAGTGCACGTGGAGCCAGCCTGACATGCTGAGACACCCCACCAACAAAACCTGCCTCTGGGGAGCTATGTGCGTGACGGAGGGGAGCCACAGAGGCTCCAGGGGGAACCCTCCCAGCAATTTGGAGACATTTTAAAGAATAAAGTTATTTTTCCACACGAAGCTTCTCAGAGAAATGTAGTGGACTAAAGACCTGTGTCCTCTGAGCTCCAGACTCCACATTAGAGGTACAAAGCCCACTAGTAGAGGCATAGTAGAGGTGCCTCTCGAAGGACTGAGTCCACAGTAGGAACCTCTCAGCAGCTCCCTCCCAGGACAAAAAGGAGACCTGCAGGCCAGAGGGTGAGTAATAGTTACAAGAAAACATATGAAATGACTAAAGGCCCAGTGCATGAAATTTGTGCCCTCACGGGGGGAGGGTGGGGTTCCTTCAGCCCAGATTGTGAGAGGGTGCAGGCCAGGCTGAGGGACCCCATGGGTGCACAGTTGGGGCTGGGGAGGGACCGCAGGAGGTGTGACCAGCCCATCTTGCTCAGTCCTGATCGGCTGGCCGGACCCCAGCAATAAGCTAAAATGCTGATCAGAGCGTCTTCCCCCTGGTGGTCAGTGCATGTCATAGTGACTGGTTGACAGGTTGACTGGTTGACATCATAGCAAGCAGTTGAGCGGCCTTAGCATATCATTAGCATATTATGCTTTGTTTTGTTGAACGGCTGACTGGATGACTGGACACATAGCATATTAGACTTTTATTATATAGGATACCAGGACTACAGAGAGCTCTCATTTCAGGCAGTTTCATTCAAGGGAAGCACTCTACACTGGTCTCACCTGTTCCTCCTCCAACCCCCTCATTTTGGGGTGGTACTTCCCTCCATGTGGAGCTCTGGGAACTGGTGTGTCCTTGTAAACACCCACAAGCTTCCAGGGTCCAATAATTTTCCTTCTGCTTTCATGTCTGCCTGCTGGTGTTTCTTCAATTTACCACTGAGATTATGGGTCAATTCTTCATACTTCTAGGTATAGGTTTTGTGGCTGTTAAACTTCCTGCCCTCTGAGAATAAAAGTGGGAAATAGTGAAAATAACTCCTGGGGATGAATCTGAAGTGTACAGGTATACAGCCCAGGTGACTAAAGAAAAGAGTTGTAACCGTGAGAGTAACAGGCTGGTATAGTCACACTGACTAGGTCATCCGTGTGACCAGGGATGTTAATGTGAGTTATTAACATTTAGTAGATACAACCTAGGGACACCAGCATTCAAACATGCAATCGTGGCCCTGAGTTCTATTTACTAAATGGTAGTAATTCACAGTTATCCCTCAGTCATTTTCTAAATCATCCTAATCCTGATAGTTTATCATCATATTTTTCTGCAATCATTACCTATTCAATACATCTACAACTTTTTTTTTGCTATAACTAACAAATTGAAAGGAAAAAGCTATGAAAGGAAAATATTTCAGAGTCCATCCCTCAGGCCTAGAGATGAATCAGACCATTAACAACACAGGATGAGGAACAGTCTGTGAATAAATCAGGAAGATAAAATTATCTGATTTGCTTGTGTCAGAACTAAAAAGCTATTGAGAATTAGTGGGTGGAACCTCAAAAACATTATGCTAAGTGAAAGAAGCCAGACACAAAAAGTGATATATTGGATGACTCTCTAAATGTGGAAATATTCCGAATAGGCAAATTCAGAGAAACAAATGCAGATCAGTGGTTGTCAGGAGGTGGGAGAGAGAGAGTTATCTGCTTCATGGTTTGGGATTTCTTTAGGGGTGATACAAATGTTTTGAAACTAGATAGGGCTGATTGCAGAACAACATTATAGATGTGCTAAATGCCACTGAATTGTTCACTACAAGATGAGTAATTTTATGCGATGAGCATTTTACCTCAACAAAAATAATTCTAAAAATACAAGAGGTGTGGAGGAAAGACAAAGTATGAACTGCAATTCTCAGGAGCATTATCTCAATTCATTGAGGTTCTGCTTCCCAGCATATGTCGACAGTTTGGCTCAAATAAACTCACACAATTCTTTACAGGCCTGAATTTTTTTTTTTTTATGTTAACAGAGAGAAATCTATCTTTGTGATTTGTCTATATTACTAAATCTAGTGTGAGAAAAAGTTTATTTTTAAAAATGGAATTAATGGGGAGGGGGCATCGGCTTTGACCCCTGTTGGCTTTCTGAAGGCACAATAAATTAACCTTTATTATTTTCATTCTCTACCAAGTTACAGTTTTTAAAATGAAGTTATAAGCAAGTATTAAGGGCATCAGCCCTTTTCTTCTCATATATGTTAATGTGCACAGGTAGTCAAAATTATCAGGTACTTCCTCTCAATTGGTCAACCTTTTGTTTATAATATCTGGGTTCTGTTTCCTGCTTGGAAAGATTTGTTACATTTGTTGTTAATGATGACTTTCCCCTTCAGGCTTTAATTTTTCATTATTTATTTCTCTTTTCTACTTACATTGACTAGTATCTCGAATTATATATGATAATGGGCATCATTGACCTGCCATTCTCCTCTTCGCATCTGTGGGTTTGACTACTTTAGACATCACATGTAAGTGGGATCACACAATGTTTGTCTTTCTGTAACTGGCTGGTTTCTCTTAGCATAATGTCCTCAAGGTGCATCCATGCCGATGCCTGTGGGGGAATTATTTCCTTTTTAATGCTGAGCAATGTTCTGTTGGATGTATATAACATGTTCCTTTAGCTGTTTATCTGTTGATAGACATTTGTAGGTTGTTTCCATATGTTGGGTTTTGTGAATAATGTTGCAATGAGCATGGGAGTGCAAATACCTTGTCATACCTGTTAGTGGTTATTATTTAAAAAAAGGTGTTTTCAAGAATATGGAGAAATTGGAACTCTCGTACACTACAGGTGGGAATACAAAATAGTGCAGCTGCTAAGAAAAACAGTATGGCATTTCCTCAATAAATGAAATCTAGAACTGCCACATGATCCAGAAATCCTTTATAAAAAAATAATTGATTTGAGATTCTTTCTTGAAGCACCTGCTGGAGACAGGGAGGTAGAAAGAGAGTAAGGGAGGTTAAAGATGAGTTTGGTGAGAGATGTTTTGCATTATTTGCTCCTATACTTCATCTCCTAGTGCTCTATCATGAGACAGGAAAGCATGGATGACAATTGCATCAATCACTAGGTGTGTCTGAGCACCTCTTTGGTTTAAGGGAAAACTGCTGGAATAATAGGGGGAGCAAGTTATCGCCACCAAGTCCAGCGTCTCCTCATGCTATTCTCTCCAATTTGAAATGTGTTTTTCATTCTTTCCATGAAAATCCTGGCTCTTTTAGGAAAATTTACTTTCTTTAATCATCTCACTCAACTTTAATCATGTGTATTCTGCAAGCACAAGTTTTTCACAGTGTCATATCCATATGACCTCCGTCTAGACTTTCTCACCTTCAGAAACAAAGTTGTGTTTTTAATTTCTCTTATAATCATTCAGCGTGCACAGTAAGATCCTTAGCATAAAGTAGAATTTGTTAAATGGTTTTATCACTACAATAATACAATGAAAAATGAGGATTACAATAGATCAACTATAGAGGAGCTGAAAGAAATAGAAATGTATAAAGAAAAAGTATGAGGGATAAAAAAACAATAGCATCTTTTTCTTATTTATATTAGAGGTAGATCAAAGCAATTGAGTGTCCACCTATGAACCAGGTTATGGTTCGATTTCCAGTAAGGGCACATGCCCAGGTTGCAGGCTCGATCCCCAGTGTGGGGCATGCAGGATGTAGCCGATCAATGATACTCTCTCATCATTGATGTTTCTATCTCTCTCTCCCTCTCCCTTCTTCTCTGAAATAAAAAAGAAGATATTAAAAAAATGAATATCCTACACCACTAAAGGAATGACATTCAGTTGGGTATAGCATCATCCCAACATATCAACTGGGTTTGATCTCCATTTGGGGCACATACAAAAAGCAACCAATGAATGAATACATCAGTGGAATGACAAATCTATGTCTTTCTCAAAATCAGTAATAATAATAAAAAATGAATGACATTATGTGTGATTCAAATTCTGTTTCCACCCCAAATAAGATCCAAATACTTGGAATTATACAGCCTATGATGGAAAATATGGTTAAACGGGGGGTTAATTGTTTCTTATGACAGTCCCAGCAACATGCATTTTGTATGGCCATTTGACAATATTTGTTAAGAAAAATCACTGAAACCTCAAAATATTGATATGTCTAGAGTAGAGAATTCAGGACTGGGTATCATTTGGTTAAGTCAGTTGACTCAGACATTTTCAACAATTATAGCAATTGCTGAAACAGGGCTGATGCATCTACTAGACTACAGAGACATTTACAAAATTCTTGTGACAGATCGTCCTGTTTAATTTTCCCTCTTCTCTGCAACATAGTATAATCCCAGCAGCTCACAAGGTCTTCATCATTTCCCAAAGATTCATGCCCAAGCTAGTGCTAGGCTCTTAGGTGAATATTTTATCTCCCTCTCTTCCTTTTTCCTCTTTAGGGAAAAATGATGTTAAAAAGAGAAACTGCTGTCATGCAAACAGAATTGGGGAAGCACACACGAGTGGTCAGTTACGGCGTGTGAACTGATAAAGTGCTGGGAACGCAGCTATGACACTCAGGAGAAAGGGGAATGTGTGAGCTGAAAGGCTGACATGAGCAAGAGAGAGGAATCGGGATGGCGATAGGAAGTTAGCCATGAGTTCTATTAAAAAAATTCTCCTAGGCATTTGTATACTTCTAGAGACTTTGATGCTTTATGCCCATTTTTAGCTTTTAAAAATGCTATAGCTATTGTATTCTTTAATCACTGGTCTCTCTAATGTAATTCTTCTTCTTTATTTAATTCCAGCAATATCTGCTGGTAAAAAAAAACAACAGCATTCCCAGGTATTTTCACAGGTCAAATGATAAGAAGAGACTTCAAAAACACAAAATATTAAAAAGGGAGCAAAAGATTGAACAACAATGTTAGGGTGGGGTCATACATTTCTCTCCCCATTACATTTAACACATTCTTCCTTCTATGAAATAAGGATTTCTGTCAGCCTGGACTATATGCAGAGCATTTATAATCATTAAGATTTCCCTACATAAGCATGCTTTCCTTGCAAAATGAGGCATAGCACACATGGATGAGGATTCTTCCCAATGAAGAATGGAAAATGCTCTATTGTATGATAACACGTATACAGATCTTTTCTTTTTTTATTAAAAAAATACATTTTTATTGTTTTCAGAGTGGAAGGGAGAGGGAGAGAGAGAAAAAAAAAACATCTATCATTGGTTGGATGCTTCCTGCATGCCTCAGGCTGGGAATCAAACCATGGGCCAGATCTTTTCTTTTAAATATGGACTTCATCACTGGGAAAATGAGAATTCATTGTCTTAATAGCTCCAGCATCACGGCATCATTGATTTCAGTACCTCTGCACTCTCTGCTCCTCATGGCCTCACTTGTCCTGATACTTAGTCATACATTTGTTGACTTGTATGCATTTCCCTTACCCTTTCTTGCTGTGTTGAATACATCTGTGTAATCCTCAATGAATGGATAAATTATTTCTTCTGCTCACTCCTTCTCCTTCTCCCTCTCCCTCGGATGGCAATCCTGTAACTTTTCCTTCTTAAGTTTCTATACATCCTCATCTTAGCGTCTCACTTTACTAAGAAAAGCAATGGAATCTGGAGAAATAGTCCAAAGCTTTCATTACAAAATCCACTAACTGACCTGTGAGTGAGCCCACAGACTCTGCCTCCTCTCTATCACTTTGGCTCAACTCTGCTGGATTCTATGTAAGACAATCTATCCACTTGTACACTGTATTTCACAATTTTTTGCACAGTCAAGAATTTCTTCAGAAATTCTTCTTTGTTTCTCATATATCATTATTTATTTTTCTCTCTACTGATCCATTCCAAGCAAAGTGTGCTATTTTGCCCAACTTTAAAAATCACAAAACTTTTTTTTTTTTACTCTATTTTCTCTCTAACTTCTATTCCTTTTCCCTACTTTTCTGTTAAGCAAAACTTCACTGCATCCAATTCCTTTCCCTCTGTTGTCATTACATCCACAATTTTATTGTGCACCTTTAACAGTAACACCCATCCTCCTTCCAGAACAACATAATCGCCTGGTTTTCCTCCTATTTCAAGGGCTTCAGTCTTCTTTTCTGATCTCTAAAAACTGTACAAATCTTGGAGAGCCCAGTCTTCAAGCACCTTCCTTTCTCTGTCTCCTTAACTCTCTTGGGGATCTCTTTGGACACACTAACAACACTAGAGCATCTCTCCCAGAGATCCAGAGGTACATATCCAGTTGTCCATTCAATATTCCCACTTGTATGGTATGCATATATAGTGTTATATTCCGTATGCTATACTTTATATCCCCATGACTATTATGTGACTATCAATTTATACTTCCTAATCCCTTCATCTTTTTCACTCAGTCCCCCAACCCCCTCCAATCTAGTAACCCTGTTTGTTCTTTGTATCTATGAGTCTGTTTTTGTTTTGTTAGTTTATACTGTCTTAGATTCCATATATGAGTGATATCATACAGTGTTTGTCTTTCTTATTTCACTTAGCATAATAACCTCTAGGTTATTACGGTGTCATAAATGGTAAGATTAATATTTCATTCTTTTTATGGCTGAGTAATATTCTATTTTATATATATATATATATATATATATATATATATATATATACACACACACACACACTAGTGGCCCGGTGCATGAAATTTGTGCACATTAAAAGGAGATTAATTAGAGGAAATATTTTAATATTGCTATTTGCCCTTTCTCTATAAAAGAAGTGTCAGAGATGAATGAAAATTATTAAAATATATATGAAAATCTTCCTCCTGTCAGAGTCTGGGGCACACCATGGGACCCAGAGTCAAGTCCCTGCCCAACCATGTGCACCTCAAAATCGTGCGAGACCACGACTCGGCCGCAACCCCCCCTCGCCCCCCCACATTGGGCTAGATCCAGACCTGGCCGGTCCCACCCTTGTCAAGCCCCACTGAGTGTGGGGTGCAGCCTCAGGTCCCTTGGCTCGGTGCCAGGGCAGGGGGGGCGGTCATGGCCTGAGGTCCCCCAGCCCAGGCCGGGGCAGGGGGTGTGCCTTGAGGTCCCCCATCAAGCCCCGCCAGGTGGGGGACACAGCCTGAGATCCCCTGTCAAGCCCTGCCGGTCAGGGGGCACAGCCTCAGGTCCCCCTTCAAGCCCTGCTGGGTGGGGGGCATGGCCTGAGGTCCCCTGGCCTGGGGCAAGGGGAACAGCTGGAGATCTCCTGACCCAGCACTGGGGTGGGGAGGGGTGCACCTTGAGGTCCCTGTCAAGGCCTGCCAGGCAGGGGCCACGGCCTGAGGTCCCCTGTCAAGCCCCACAGGTGGGGGGCATGGCCTCAGGTCCCCTGGCCTGGCGCTGGGGCGGAGATGTGGCTTCAGGTCCCCTGGCCTGGTGCTGGGGTGGGGGGGCATGGCCTGAGGTGCCCCTGTCAAGCCCCACGGGGGCGGGGGGTATGACATGAGGTCCCCATCAAGCCCTGCCAGGTGGGGGGCATGGCCTGAGGTCCCCAGTCAAGCCCCATGGGGGCAGGGAAAGCCTCAGGTCCCTGCTGATTGCTCATTAAGGCTCATTATGGGAACTCTGCCTCTGCTGTGGGTGCTGCCATCTTTGTGGCAGAGTGATGGTCAATTTGCATTTCCCTCTTTATTATACTATCACATCTTCTTTAGCTAATAGTCTATTGATGAACACTTAGGTTGCTTTCTTATCTATCATCAGGACCTGGAGCAAACTCCCACCAGATATCTTTGTATTTTGCACTTTCATTTCCCTCAGGTATTAACATTTTAACACTTCAAACCTAAGCCTGTACTCACTTCCTCTTCCCTGCTGTATTTTTTTATAGCAATATTAACACCTGTCATGCTATGTAATTTATGCACGCACATGTATGTGTGTATATGTTTGTTTCTTTCTCCATTTGTTTGTGTGCCTGCCTCTCCTGCTGCCTCATAAGGTGAGGATTTTCCTCTGCCTTGTTCATTGCTGCATGTGATATGCAAAGAATGTGCCCAACACAGAGGAAGCACTTTATAATAAACTCCCACTGTGGAATGACTGAAAGAATGAAGTCAAGATTACCATTGTTTGCACCTGAAATACATTTTACTTATGATTATGAATGAGCACCTGGAAGGTCACAGAATGAGAACACTCTCTCAATATCTCCAACCTTTTGGATTATATTTTCAAAGCAAGTCCAGTCTATTCTTCTCCTACATGGCAAGAATCATCACTCTGCACTATAGACAGGATTTTTCAGCAAGCCATTAGAATTTAAAGACTATTCTTCAAATCGGTTGCCCTTATGCAAGTGGTAAAACAAAACAAAACAACAATCTCTATTGTCAAATTTAGGAAGGCTAATTTTTGATATTCAAACAGCTCTGTTTAAAGCATATGGCAAACAGACCCATGGGGAAATTTCTTCACTGCTGTGTTTGCTTTTATAGCTTTAAACACTGCAGCTTTATGCAAGAGGAAATAGATTTCTGAGACAGCAATGACAGGTGAAATAAGATGTGGAAAATGATAGCTTAGAGCAGTGGTTCTCAACCTTGGCTGCACATTAGAATCACCTGGGAATCTTTTTAAAATCCTGATTTCTGGGCCTCATCCTCCGGAAATTCTGTTTCTTTGTTACTAATGTTGTGGCCTCACCCCATAACAAAGAAAAAGAATTTCCGGAGGATGGGGCCAAGAAATCAGGATTTTAAAAAGATTCCCAGGTGATTCTAATGTGCAGCCAAGGTTAAGAACCACTGTCTTAGATCCTCATATGTCAACAAAATAAAATAAATTGTATTTCAAATATGTCTTCCATCCAGATCATACTTCTGATTGTTTTTAAAAGATACATGAAAAGGAAACAATCTACCCATAAATAAAAATGCAGAATCCTTAACGAGCAACAGATAGTCAAGGTGAATTAACATGGTGCCCATTCAAAAGCTTGGCTTTAAGTTTTAACTTGTAAGTTATAACTTCTTCCAGTAGCTCCCATTCATAGCTAATTAGTCTATATTTTTCTTTTGTTAAAAACAGCTTTGGTAAACTCTCATTTAATACAGTTGTCATAAATGACTTACTAGTTAGGCTAATCGAATGTTAGATTATATACCATAGTTCTATTACCAATTTCCTAAAACTTAATAGAGCATGATGTAGTTAACATTACAACTTTCCTGAACGTATGTAACAGTATAGAAAGTAATTCTGGATAATGCAGAGCCATCAGTGGTCATTCTATTAGAAGTTGCAAAAGTGATAAATAGCATAACATTAGATAACAAGCGCCTACTGTGTTACCATCCATTAATAAGTTGTGAGGTACTTCAGAATGTGGCTGAAAGTTAATAGGTATAGCCATGTAAACCATTTGCTAATATGAAAGATTCATTGTTGAATCAAATTTGCCTCATTGACTTTTATATGGATCTGAAACTCACAACAGTATTTATATTTGAAAATAATACTTTGAAGATTTAAAGTTCCTTTGGGGAACTTCAATAGTTTGAAGAGAAGAAATTATTTTTTTCAATGGACTTAAGATCCATGGTGATGAAGCACATTGATCATCTCTCCCAGAAGCTGGGATGAAGGTTAAACCTTACACATTGAAAACATAACATGCTGACAAGGGCACATGAGGGGGGGAACAGCAACTCTTGTAACATTTTATTCTGAAATAGAAAATTTGGTTAGTCGTTTAGAAAGCAGACTAATTTTTTGAAAAATTTTATCCGTCATTTTTTCCTTAAAGTGCTACTAGTTAACACAATTAACTGTTATCTAGGTCTCTAAATGATCAGCAATATTACAGAAATATGTGCATGGATATGATGTGAACTAGAGGCCCGGTGCACAAAAATTTTTGCACTCGGGGGGAAGGGGGGGCTCCTCAGCCTGGCCTGTGCCCTCTGGCAGTCTGGGACCCCTCGGGAGATAACAACCTGCTGGCTTAGGCCTGCTCCCAGGTGGCAGAGGGCAGGCCCAATCCCTAGGTGCAGCCCCTGGTCGGGATCAGAGCAGGGCCGATTGGGGATTTGGGGCGCCGCCCCCTGTCATGCACAGAGCAGGGCGGATTGGGAGGTTGTGATGCCACCCTCAGTCACACTCAGGGTAGGGCCAATTGGGGGGTTGGGGCATCGCCCCCTGTCACACTCAAGGCAGGGTCGATGGGGAGGTTGTGGCGCCACCCCCTGTCACGCACAGAGCAGGGCCAATCAGGGGGTTGGGGTGCTGCCCCCTGTCATGCACAGAGCAGGGCCGATGAGGGGGTTGGTGAGCTCCCCCCTGTCACGCACAGAGCAGGGCCCATCAGGGGGTTCGGGAGCTCCCCCCTGTCACCCACAGAGCAGAGCCCATCAGGGGGTTGAGGAGCTCCCCCGTTTCACTCACAGAGTAGAGCCGATAGGGGAGTTGGCGCACCGCCCCCTGTCACACACAGAGCAGGGCGGATCAGTGGTTTGGGGCGCCACCCTCTATCACCCATAGAGCAGGGCCGATCAGGGGGTTGGGGCGCCTTCCCCTGTCACAAAAAGAGCAGGGCCGATAGGGAGGTTGTGGCCCCGCCCCCTGTCACACACAGAGCCGTAGGGCGATCAGGGGGTTTGGGCGCTGCCCGCTGTCATGCTGATCCCGGTGCCGGGAGGACTCTCAGTTCCGCTGATCCCGGTGCTGGGATGCATATTACCCTTTTACTATATAGGATAGAGGCCTGGTGCATGGGTGGGGGCCAGCTGGTTTGTCCTGAAGGGTATCCTGGATCAGGGTGGGGGTCCCCACTGGGGTGCCTGGCCAGCCTGGTTGAGGGGATGATGACTGTTTGCAGCTGGTCACACACCCTTCAGGGTGGGGGTCCCCACTGGGGTGCCTGGCCAGTCTGGGTGAGGGGCTGAGGGCTGTTTTCAGGCTGTGACTGAAGCTCCCAACTGCTCCTTTTTTTTTTTTTTATTTTTTTATTCTGGGCCAGCTTTAGCTCTGAGGCTTGGCTCCAGCTCTGAGGCCTCAGCTGCTGAAAACAGGTATCTGGTTTGTTTCAGTTCTATAATCGAAACTCTGTATCAACTCCAGCTCTGAGATCCCGGCTTGCTGAAAGCTTGTTTCTGGGGTTTTGTTTAGCTTCTATATTTGTTACAATGTTTTTTAAACTGCAAGCTCAGAGGCCTGCAAGGCAGGCGGGGAACGTTGGAGTCCTCAGTCACTGAAGCAAGCAAGCCTCATGTTCAGCTTAAGCTGCCTGGCTGCCGGCCGCCATCTTGGCTGGCAGTTAATTTGCATATCTCGCTGATTAGCCAATGGGAAGTTTAGCGGTCATACGCCAATTACCATGTTTCTCTTTTATTAGATAGGATGAGATGTAAGCATTAGGGTCTCAGGACCAGCAGTCTCACCCTACAATTATGCATCTGATGTGTACTATAGATTATTACTTGGTCTGGCTTATAGATTGTCACTTCACAAAGTACTTTCAAACTGAGTTAAATTTCAACTAATAACTGTAATGAATGTTGCAACTACTTTTCCCTACTTTAACATGAGTTTCATGTCCTTTATTATAAAATACTATACACATGTAAATTTCACATAATTAGATTGGCTCATCAATCTGTTATTTCCCAATTATGTAACAAAATAGTTACTGAAGGAGATTTATGGGTAATGTGCTAGAAAATATTTCTAAGGCTTTGGGAACCTTTATTTGCATATTTTAATAAGCAGTTTATTAATCTTAAATGCATATGGAAATTAACTGCAGCTTAATCTCATAAAATTCCTCACTGTAATCCTTTATTACATTGCTTTGATATACATTATTTTTTTTGCAGTTTATATATTAGAGTAATGACTATAAGATTAAAAAAAATTCCATCTTCCTTATTCCAATTACAGGTCTTTCTCCACTACAACACCCTGACCTACATTATACTAAATTTTTATACTTTCTAATAACCTTTGCTTTCAAGAAGTTATTTTACTATTTTCTGCTTTTCTCCAATAACCCCTTTCCATCACCGTCTTTCAGTATCCCACTTTTCTTCCCAAAAGCAGGTATAAGAATAACTTTCTGCTGAGAAATCATCTCCAAATCATCAGGTGATAATGTTCATGAAGAAAATTATATCAACCCAGAGAACATTTATTAAATCACATCTCCATACCAGAGACTGGATGTAACACTCAGAATAGGAGATAAACTCAAGAAGTTTACCATCCTGGAAAGTTCTACAATGAGGCTATCTGGGAAGAAACGTGTATTTTCTTCTCGTTCAAACCCCATCTGGTACTAGGGATGACAGGTATCAAGAGGTTCTCATATGTCTTTAGGTTTTTAGGGTTCATACATGGGGGCCTTTGCTCCCCACAGCACAAATGTAGCCCACTGAGTGTCTGTACAATGGTACGGAAGAGTGGCATTCGTTCAGGTGCTAAAAGAGGGTATCACTTGGTCATGCCTGCAAGCTCTAAGCAGTTTAGAGATTAAAGAAAAGCTTCTTAAGTCTTGACCATTTCATAGTGTTTATAGTGAGCTTCTAAATCCAATCAATTTATATAAAGGAACCAAATGAAACAAATACAAACAACTGATGACTGTAAAAAATATGCCCTTTAGTTTCTCATCACATACACATAAAACTTGCTCTTTTATAGATGTGAGGAATGATTATGAATACCTGACATTAATTTTCTTATGTGGTGTAAAAAGAGACTTGGAAGGCAATTCCAAATAAGGATATAGCATACAGATATGATTTTCCAATGCTGTCATTTCTCTCTTTCTCCCTGCATATATAGGGTGTTCCCCCAAAATGAATATTATAAAGGCAGTGTTTATTAAAGTACATTTCATTTTCAAAATTGAGCTATCAGCAGTTAATGTATGCATATGGTACATCTTTTGGGACACCCTTCATGTGCATATAATAACATAATGTATAAAATATATATTTTAACATAAAATTATATATATGTATATATAAAATGTTAATTGCACTCCAGCCTTCTGAGTATGCTTATTTTATTCAAACAAAATCCTTAACTGGGTACAAGAATACTTCTAATATGCCTTTATGCTATTATATACTTTGTGTATATTATATATCATAGATTTTATTATATATATCTGGAGGCCCGGTGCACAAAATTCATGCACTGGAGGGGGGGGGTGTCCCTCAGTCCAGCCTGCACCCTCTCCAATCTGGTACCCCTCGGGGGATGTCTGACATCCCTCTCACAATCCAGGACTGCTGGCTCCCAACCGCTCACCTGCCTGCCTGCCTGATTGTCCCTAACTGCTTCTGCCTGCCAGCCTGATCACCCCCTAGTCACTCCACTGCCAGCCTGATCAACGCCTAACTGCTTCCCTACCAGCCCAATTGCCTCAACTGCCCTCCCCTGCCAGCCCAGTCACCGCCAACTGCCCTCCCCTGAAGGCCTGGCCCCCCCACAACTGCCATTCTCTGCTGGCCTGGTAGACCCCCACTGCCCTCCCCTGCCAGCCATCTTGTGGTGGCCATCTTTGACCACATGGGAGTGCCCTTCTTGTGTGAGGGTGTGATGATCAATTTGCATACTACCTTTTTATTATATAGGATGGAACGAGGTGGGGGATGCAATGGCAATAACATTGGAAGGACTTTACTTTCTTAGAGTGACTTCTTTAGATGTCTATTTACTTTGCTTTACATGGTCTATGGCTAATATTTAGTGAATATATCCTGGTTTGGCCCTAACAGCTGTTAAAATATAGAAATACTTTGGTAAAATTGGTAAATGGATATTGCTGAAGATTTCTGAATTTAGACCCCATATGGACTATACCAACTGTACTGGGCTCTCTCCCAAAATACCTACCCAAGTGTCTCCATGTCTCAGATTTAGTTGGGCAGGGCATCCCAGGATGTTGCTTTAGCACTTGGCTAGTGTCCATTATAAATGGTCAGTGCCCTTGACATTCTGGTGGTTGAATATTTTAAATGTCATTCCTGATAGGTCTTAATATTCTTGATTAAAACCATGACCACCAAACCATAGTAGGTAGTCCCAGGATATTATAGCCATGCCCTGTAGAAACACTATAGTTATAATACAAACATGCAAAGAGCTCACCTACTTTTAAGGAATAAGCATAGGAGAAGTGGAGTTCCTCAGGGTCCTGGACTTAAGGATGGTCACATCCACTATTTCCTCACAAACATGCTGCAGGTGGCCACCTGAACTTGCCATGCAAATTTTAATCTATTCTGTGCATGTCTAGGACAATATCCATATTACTCACTGCTACATGACTGATCATAATCAACTGAAGTGGGGATCTGAGTGAGGGCACAGGTGACACATCATGGGTTAACTCAGGAAAGAATGCATGAAATTTAGAATCTGTACCCAGTGGAATTGAAAAAAACCCACACAAAACAAAGCTAGCACATTCAGAGCTGACCAATTTTAATCAGCACAGCTAAGAACATCTTTTAGACTTTCTTGGTTGACTGAATTCAGGTATTTTTGCAATCCTGGTTTGATATTTGGGGTTCAGTGTTAATGAGTTCTGTATCATCAAATGATGATCCTGGCCTGGAAACTAAAGATGTCTCAACTAAACAAGGTAAACATTAAAGAAGTAATATTATTCCAAATAAGGTACAAGGGCATTTGTTGGGGGGGGGGGAGGGTGGGAAGGGGGACCCTGGAGTTCTGTAGTTTCCAGAATGGGGCCTACCAGGGGGTACTTATGAAGCAGACCCTGACTAAAAAGCAGGGGCAAAAATGGTCAGGAGACCAGGCCTTCCGACAATGAGCAATTGGTCAGAAAATAAATGCACCTTTACAACACAACCATATTTTTGGAAAATGCTGTCCATTTTTTTCTGAGTCCACTTTAAATCTAGTTCTTTAATCTATTTCCCAATCAATGGCTCCTGGAAAGGAACTTCTAAGCCAACATCAGGCAGTTTCCATCCCTTTATTCTCTGTTTATGATTGCTTATTAGTTTCTCTGTGGGGAAAGCAAAACCAAGAAAAATCAAAATACAAGTGTTATTTGGATGATTGGCGGGCCATTTCCTCAGTGTATGTAATATTATAAAAATTGATGTTCCTGACCCGAAACCGTAAAAAATCTTTATTATATTTCTAAAAACATTTGTTTCCTTAATTATTTTTTTCAGAAAGCCCTTTCCCTAAATCTTTCAGATAATGGATCACACTGTACGACGTCAGCTCAAGTTATTCCACTCATACATCACCCTGCTCTGCACAGAGGAACTGAGAAAAATGGATAAGTCACCAGAGGAGGGATGACACACTCTCATTAAAACAGACAGACCACAAAGTTCTTTTGAAAATTCCTCTAAGGTAAGCACACTAGTTGAAACGAGGTTTGAAATGTGATTTTCAAACATTTCCATTTAATGATGGCAAGCTCGAGGTGCAGCATCCCTTGGCCTCATGATTTTCTGAAGAAAAGTCTCAGGCTTCCTTAAGCTACCCCTGTGAGATTGCTAAGCACATCTCTAATGTAGCTCTTCCTTCAGATCCCCTGATGCTTTGAGGATTTACTGACTCCATCCCCACCCCCACTCATAAGAAGTAAACTAGATGTGTTTTTAATTGCTCTTTAAATTTCATAAACCAAAATACCATACGGTTGTTTACAAAGATCTAATTAGCACATTTACCTAAATATGCTTTCATAGTCCTAAAGACATTAAAATTAAAATGCAAACGATAATGTGTATATGAGAAGGAAGGGAGAACATCGTTAGCCATGCTGCCCACAGGCAGGTGTTTCCCTGTGCTCTTAGCCTGTCATCTTGCTGGATCCTGTCCTCGATAAAGGAGGCAGAACTTTCAACTACAAGTTAGAAGCATTCATTCTGTAGTCTCTAAAGATACTCTTAACAAAGCTGAGGATGTTGTCTTGATTTTATTAGAGAGAGAGAGAGAGAGAGAGAGAGAGAGAGAGAGAGAGAGAGAGAGAGAGACATCAGTTTGTTGTTCCACTTATGTATGTATTCAATGGTTGCTTCTAGTATGTGCTCTGACTGGGCATCAAACCCGTAGTCTTTGTGTATCAGGATGACACTCTAAGCAACTGAACTATCCTGCCAGGGCACAAAGCTGAGGATTTTAAACACATTATTAATAGAGCAAAGTCAACTCAGACATATCCAACGTCTGATTCATGCCATTAAAGAAACCAATAACAAAGAGGACAGCTGCTAGGGAAGAAGAACATTCAATGATTAGTAAACTAATCCTAGTACAGTTAGTATTTGGGGAGAGAAATCTAAAAAGATTTTCTAGAGAAACTACATCTTCAGGCCCTTTTCAAAGCCAGTTGAGACCACAGTTGGGTATAAGGCCTAGGTAGAAGACAGCTGGAAGGCACTATAGATTTTTGGAGGGCTGAGTTTTTATGAACTTAACTGGAGATTCTACAGCAATCCTGGATAGGTATGTGTAAAAAAGTTAACAGGATTCATCAGTTGGTGAATAAAACTGCAATTAGTTATCAATATTTGTAATACATATGGCTTATTTGAAGAGACACACAATGATATCTATACATTTGTTAATTGCATCAAATGCCCTAAGGATTCTGAGGTTTGAAAAGGAAGTTGTGTTGCCAGGGTCCCTATAAAAGTAGCAGGTTTCAGCGAAATGCAGACATTGTAGCTAACACTAAATACTAGTGCTCAGCACTTCCCATACATTATTTCCAGTTGATCCTTACAACATATCCTGTTTGGGCAAAATCAGTCATCATATATATGAGATTCAATACAGACATGATTCATGTAACTTCCCTTTCTCCTCTGTAATTTCTGTTGTATGAAAAGAGAAACTCCATGGAAACAATTCAGTATCACTTAAAACAACTACCATTTATTAACACGGCAAGAGGCTAACTACTTTATACCTATTATCTCACAGCACAGTATGGGATCTCTCACATGATTTACAGAGGAGGACACCGAAGCTCTGAGGAATTATGGACATGATGACACTTCGTCCATGCCAGTGCAGAGTCACGCTTCTAATCCAGTAGTTCCTAATCCTTTGTTATGGATTCAATTGTGTCCCTTCAAAAGACATGTTCAAATCCTCACCCCTTCCTATGAATGTGAACTTATTTGGAGATAGGATCCCAGTAGGTGTAACTAACTTAAAGGATCTCAAAATAAATCCACCCTGCATTTAGGATGGGCCATAAATCCAATGACTGATGTTCTTGTAAGAGAAAAGAGATTTGAGACACATAGGGAAACAGAGGAGAAGGCATGTGAAGACGGAGGCAGACAGAAATTGGAGTGATGCGGCCACAAGCCAAGGAACACCTGGAACCACCAGAAGCTGGAAGACACAGGAAGGATTCTCTCCAAGAGTCTTTGGAGGAAGCTCGGCTTGCTGACACCTTAAATTCGAACTTTTGTCATTGAGAACTGAGATAATACATTTCTGTTGTTTTAAGCCACCAAATTTTTGGCAATCGTTGTGGCAGTCCTAGGTGACTGATATACCTAGGAAATTAGGAATAATTTTCTAATGTGAAAGATCTAAGATAAATAGCTGTTAGGAAAGGAGAAAACAACTGATGGTGCATAATTTTAATAAGACTCACTAAAAACCAGAAAAATCTTCAAAGAACAGATTGAATGCTCCAAGGACTTTTTCAAGTGTCAGTAGGAGAGCCTCAAGTCCAAAAAGGGACAATCTAACCTCAGCTTATTTGAGGAGAAAAAAGGTGGCAACCTATATTTTATATTGTGATAAGGAATGAATTTTAACTACAAGCTCCAACTACCAATACAAAGTTCTTTGGATCTTATGATGAAGACAGTTACTTGAACACTATTGCATTTAAACAACTATGTAAAATATGTTTTCTCAGAGCTTCTGCTATGAAATATCTCAAAAACTCAGCACAGTGCATTGAAATATTACTTATATGAATAACTCTCTATAAATAATATTATATTGTTATACTGCTTATGTTTTTACAATAAAATGAGAGCTTTTTTTTTTTATAGGGAAAATCTCTAATACCATGTCTTTTCATTGCCTGCAGCTTTAACCATTTTCACAGGCAGAAACTATAGTAATAGTAGTTTGCAAATGAAGTGGTTTGTAAATATTAAACTGCAATTTTCTTCCAAACACAACGGCAACTAGAAAAAAATCTCTAAGGAGAGATGAAACTGTAAAGTCTTTCATTTGGTATTCAGATATTACTGGATATGTTTTCAATAAATTTTTTCTCCATTTAAATAGCATCTACAACTTTCCACCAAAATCTTTTCTTCCATATTATTTGCCCACAATGGGAGTGAGGCTAAGCATCTCAGGCTAGCCCAATTACTCAGATGCATTATTCATGTCCTTTCTGCCCATGCTTTCCACCTTTCAAAATTTCCTTCAGGATTAAAAAAATAATAATAAACATAAATAGAGCTGCAATGTATCTCTTGTTTATTAAGCTTCTCCCAAACAGCCAGGGTTATTAACAATCCACCGCTTACATTTAACAGTATCTGGGTATATTTTGGCATGTATATTATTTTATTTCATTATACTTGGATTTTTTAAAAGCTTCAACTGATTACTGTATCACTTAACATATACTGCAAATTACATTTTTACTTGACAGTCATAAAGAAATGCAGGTCTCTCTTAATTCCTATCTCTTCAATTTCCTCTATTTGTTTCCCAATGATTCATTTAAACTTGCATTATGAATGGAACACATAGCCTCATTTCATTTAGTCTGCCTCTGGGAATGTATTACCCCTGAGTCCAGTCTTGGTCATTCTTCCCACTTGGTCTGGAACCAGGGTTCATGCCTCCCTAGGGCTGCAGTCTTCATAAGCAGGCACTTAATTTAGATTCAACAGGACCTACATAACACAGGCAGCCCAAGGAGGGGAGAGGACGCAACAGTAGTTTCTGCAAGGAGTTGTAGAATAATGAGATTATTTTTTTCTTGTATAGTTAGGAGGCAGCATACTATACTAAAGAGGATAAGCTTTAGCTTCATTCCAAGGTAACCCAAACTGCTGATCTGCCCTCTCCATGGGTAATTACTTCACTTCTTAGACCCTCATTTTTCACTGGGCTGAAAAATGGGAACAAGATGTTGCCAAAGGATTAAATAAGATAATGTATGCAATAGATAGTGCAGCAATCAGAACACGAGTGATACTCAGTTACACGGTAATTGCCTTCAATTAGCTCCCACTCTCCCACAACTTTCCTCTTTCCTTCCAGAAAGACAATCTCAACAGTAGAACTGTAGCAGAGCAGTCATTCGGCGGTACAAGTCATACCTCATGTGGAATTTATGGAATAACAGAAGCTGTAGACTTATGGCATTCTTCCCACTTGGTCTGGAACCAGGGCTCATGCCTCCCTAGGGCTGCAATCATCATAAGCAGGCACATAATTTAGATTCAGCAAGACCTACATAACACAGGCAGCTGAGGGAGGGGAAAAGATGCAACAGTAGTTTCTGCAAGGAGTTGTAGAATAATGAGATTATTACCAAACTTGCTTTGTTTGGTAACATTGCTGGTTATTGGCAAATGGGCAGTATGAAATCCATGGATTCTAGTCTGGAATAGGAATCTTCTTCCTAGTATGTTTTGCCATGATAGAGAAAAATTAAATGTTGCCTCTAGTGATGGTTCCTGTCCATTGTTATAAGCCAAGTGTAGAACATATGCTGAAATGGAAATACTTTTGATTCTGTGAACTCAGGATCAAACTGGGCTTTGAGTAGCTTTGAATGCAGCTGCCTTCTAACCAAAGCTATGAGATTTTTTGAAACAGAAGCAGCAACATTGTCAAGGGTCAAAAAATATTTTTAAACCTCAGAGGGAAGGGAGGGGAGGGGGAGGGGGAGGGGAGAGACCAACCAAAGGAATTGTATGCATGTATGCATATAAGCATAACCAATGGATACAGACACTAGAGGGGTAGATATGCCACAACTGGTGGAAGAACCCCCCATGAAAATAGGAAGGTGATGTTTTGAACTCTGAAGATCACCTAAAAATGTGATATGTGTCATACCTATATTTTATCAGGGAAACAAATATAATAATTTTTTAAAAGGCAGCTCTATGGGTAACTTTCTCAAAAAGTCATTTAATAGCTTTAAATCTCTCCAAAGTGCTTGCTGATAAGTCAGTTCAAATTTTCCCAAGAAACACTTTCTGAATTCCATGAATCTTTTAAAAGTTATTCCCTGCTATGCTAATTACTTTGCCACATAACCACCTGTAAAAGGGGGGAAAAAGACTAGAAATTATAAGGAAGCGAAGGCTTTTATATAAAAGCCTCTGATACTGAATCATATTTAATATCATTTTCTGTAACTGTTTGCCATCCTATATAAATAATTCAAATTTAGAAAGTGTAGCAGGGTATGTGCATGTTGTTTATATTTGATTAGTTGAGCATTTATGGTAATTCCTATTAACTTAGGGGTATCAGGAGCAGGGTCAGGACTGTATCTCCCTATAATACAAGTTTTCTTCTGGAAAAAAACCCAATTTGACATATAATTTCAATTTACATCCCCTTGCCTAGGAATTTAGCCCAACTTAAAGCTCAGGATTCACTGCAATGCTTTGATTCTGACACTTTAAAGTATGTCTTTAAAGGAAAACATCCCTTGAGTGTAGAAACCAGCATTTATTTGCCTCAGCCTGATAGTTGATTCTCTAAAGAATTCTCTACCAAAGGGAGGCACAATCCCAGAGGGCTTCCCTTAATTTGGGAAAAAACAGCCCCCTTTAAAAAAACAACAACAACATCTGTAATAGCTAATGAGGGGAAGACTGAACAGACAGTTCTATAAATAGGTATAGCCCATCTCCTGGTACAAGCTCACACTGTCCCATGTATTTTGGGGCCATCCCATTCAAATCGGCCTTCCCTTCATTGGAGACTTGGTCTAATTAATGAGGAGAGCACTGGCCTTGAGGACGGAGCACTTGAGAAGCCCACAAAACATCTCCAGACTTGAGCTTCACACACCATGTCATGCAATGAACACTAGTGTTCTACACATTCTCATTAGCTATTCTATGTAAACAATTTGGGAAACATTCTATATTGCATCCTACTTTTAGGAATTTCAAAGGCTTATTAGAAGGTGTAAGGTAAATCAATGTAGTAATTTTTTCTCCAGTGAACATCACTGGACATTCACTTTTCATGAGATACAGCTTGAAAAATGAAGCTGCTGAGCCTGTGGTTATAGCTTAGGGACCATTTTCTCAGCAGTTGTTCTAAAAACTGCAGCCTTGCCCAGGAGGTCAGGTGAGATGTCTGTACCCACCTCACCCTGGTTTCCTTACTATCATTGTCCTGTGGCCGGGGCATTTGCTCCAGACACACAGGAAATCATCAAGGGGCATCATGCACCTTGTGCACTGGGACCTGGGCCTCAAGCCTCCTCTGTATCGCTGTTGCCATGTATTCAGGTGGAAGGAGGGGTTTGGGCCACAGGGACCCAAGAACGCAGGAGAGAATAAACCCCAGAAGATTCATAATTCCTGTTGCATATCTTTCTATACTGAGTAACATGCCATCCCATAGGTTTTACAGGTTACTCCATTCACTTTAATCAGAAGCTATTCATAACGAAAGAACTCCCAATGGAGAAAGAGAGATAAGAAAAGATTAATGCCACCTCTAAAAGACGGGGTCCAGGGATAATCGAAATTCCCAGCTTTCTGGAAGAGGGTAATAAACAAGATCCTAGGTTACCTGCCATTACTGCTGCTTCCTGAAGAGCTGATGTATGTTAGAAAAGGAGATAGGCTTAGAGGGGAGAACGCAGTCTAGCTTATGGCTTTAAGGAAATCTTGGGGGCAGAGTCCAAACTTTGAAGTGAGACTGGTATAAGAGAAGAATGAATGAGCCTAATAGATGAATCCCAGAAACGTTCAATAGTGATGCTAACGGGAAGCATAAAGATGGAGATGTGCCCAGACAGCCAGGCACACTCTCCAGTTAGACAAGCCGAGTGCAAATGAAATTGTAGCCATTGCTTCACGAACAGTAAAGACTACTAATAAAATAGCGTCACCCTGACCTAAATAAGAATTCTCACAGCCAGCATGGGCAACGATGTAGGAGGCTGACAGCATATGGCAGGGTGGAGTCAATATCATTGGACCAATAGCCTCCAAAACCCTGAACAGAGGACATAGCTTTCACTCAGCAATTCCAGGTTAGGATTTTATTTTTAAAAATTAATGAATGAGGGACCTGTGCAAAGATATGGTCACAATATGTTAATTTTAACACTAATGGTTTTTGATAAAGCATTATTTAGACATTAAAATTCAATCTGCAGCCCTAGCCGGTTTTGCTCAGTGATTAGGCAGGGGTGGGCAAACTTTTTGACTCGAGGGCCACAGTGGTTCTTAAACTGGACCGGAGGGCCGGAACAAAAGCATGGATGGAGTGTTTGTGTGAACTAATATAAATTCAAAGTAAACATCATTACATAAAAGGGTACAGTCTCTTTTTTTTTTTTTTAGTTTTATTCCTTTCAAACGGGCAGGATCCGGCCGGCGGGCCGTAGTTTGCCCACAGCTGGATTAGAGCATCGGCTTGTGGACTGAAGGGTTGCCGGTCTAATTCCAGCCAACGGTATGTACCTGGGTTGCAGGCTCCATCCCCGGCCCTGGTAGGGGTGTGTGTGGGAGGCAACCAATAAATGTGTCTTTCTCACATCCATGTTTTTCTCTCTGCGTCTCCCCATCACTTCCACTCTCTCTAAAAAATTAATGGAAAAAATGTCCTTGGACGAGGATTAACAAACAAAAACCAAACAAAAAAAATCATGTTGCAGAAATATATTTATCTGTACTGAAAGTTTTTCACTGCATTTTTGTTAAATTAAGTAACACAAAGCTAAGTATAACCTTGTTTTCTGTATTACAAGCATAAATATAGAGAAAATCTAAGATTAACACCAGAGATGTTATTAGTAGTTATCTCTGGGTGGTGAACTGCAGGTGATTTTTAATATCTCATCTCTGTTTGCTTTGCTAAACTTAATTAATGCCTCTCCTTTGTTTATCTGAGTTTCATCCTTTGTTTAAAGTTAAAATGAATTAGTTATTTTAAGGAAAAAAATGTTTTTTTGAAAGAGCTACGTACCCAGGAGAATGGCTAAAGTGATAGAGACACACTTACAAATATTGGCAAGGATACAAAGTCATGGGAACTCTCATATATTTGCTGGTAGAATTACTTTGAAAAACCTGCAGCCCTAGTAAAAGCTGAACATACATATGTCACAATCTAGAATCTAGACATCTCTCTCACGGAGTGTATATGTGTATGTACTCACCAGAAGACACACACAGCATTGTTCACGGCAGTGCTGTGTGGATCATCACCAAGTTGGAAACAACCCAAATGTCCATCCACAGTAACACAGAAACCCAGCTGTAGTGCACTCACACACACAGAAATGAGAAACCAGAATACCGTCAACACAGATGAATCTCCCCAATTCAACATTGGGCAGAGGAAGCCAGACACAAAAAAGTACATATTGTACTCTTACATGAAGCTCAAAAACAGAAAAACACATCTGTGGTTTCAGAAGTCAGGACAGCGTTCTCCCCGGGGAAAGCAGATGCTGACAGGGTTGCCAGGGGTCTGCTAGGCCAGGGCAATATTTTATTTCCTGGTCTGGGTCCTGGTTCCCTGGGTGTATTTACTTTGTGAAAAGTAATGAAGCTTTGTGACTATGATTTTTACACATAACCCCATGAATATTATACTTGAACAAAATTGGGCTTCAGGAGGATTGCTGGTCTGAGGTTGAGGACAGGATTGCAGTTAGACCTGTGGGCCTCCTGGTGCGTACACTGTATGGGTGCAGGTGAGGAGCCTGCAATGAATGACACTGTAGTGTGTTGACTAAAAGCGCTGGGGTTGGAGCCCAAGAACCAGATCAGAACCCCTGCATTTTAGCTCCCAGCTATGCAAGCAACAGAAAGAACAACAGACGAGGTGAGAGACATAGTCAGGAGCCAGACTCTGAAAGACCCTGGAAAGTCAAAATAAAAATACTGGTTTTCATCCTCGCATGATGGGAAGCCATTCCTATTAGCAGCCCAGGTCCAAAGAGATTTCATGGTAATCAAAGAACAGGAGCCCTGCTCTATCGGGAAGGAGGACAGTCACATGTCAGAATGCCTCATCCCCTGATCTAGCTGAAACACAGCATTATCTTGAAGGAGAATCTCAATTCTGATGACAAATCTTACAATTGTGGTAGGAAAACCAAAAGGATGCAAGGATAGCAAGACTATACATTCCTGAGACAGATTTTTCACATTATGTGAGTTTGCAGACCCAGTGGCAGGTTAAGAAGCAGGTGGAATGTTATTCTGGAGTGAAAGGAAATACCTTTCTCACCCTCCTCTCTCCCCCAAAGACAATTCTTTTAGTTTTATCCTCTCTCTGTTCTATCCCTGTGATCACAGACAAATACCCAAATACAACATTTTCTTCTCCATGCCAGCGGATGTCCTCAAATCACTTAGTAATGTTTCTTGGCCAGAAATGCATTTAAGAGAAATGTAAGGCTCTTACTTGGTGAAACTCACATAAAGATAAATAGGGTTTTATAATGACAATGATTAAAATGGAACTACTTATATTATAAAATGAAATAAAACCTCCTAAAATCTAGGAGACGGTTTATTTTGAAAGGAAAAGCTACATCATATCCCTGCATAGGGATGCTCACGTGGCTTCTGTGTTCTATTTTCAATCATCCTACTGATGGTTATTATAATAATGTTTATTCTCATGTGCCAGGCACAGTTCTAAACGCTGGGACACTTCTCTTATGGAGCTAACATTCTTGATCAAAACAAGGCTAGGAAGCCCCAGTCTAACTCACAAGGTTTTTTGTTTTTGTTTCCTCCTTGTATTCCAAAAATGAATAACTATCCTAACTGATTGATTTACAAACAGACATCTTCCAAGTCATTTATAAGCATTAAGGCATTTTGCTTGTTCCCATTTTGTTCCCATTAAAGAAGTCATTATGGGAAATCATGTTTACTACTTCTAAAATTATATCCCTATAAATTATATATATATATGTGTATATATATATATGTGTATATATATATATAGGTATATACTTAAATGTAAATTATATATTTGTATATATGATTATATAAGAACCGTTGTTTTAAATTATTTCACTACTCTGCATTTCACCTCATATAAAATGGAAAATTTGTATTAGTTTAATACTCTGCTAATGCTTTAGTGGTTAAACAGATTTTAGTACACAGAAAACTGGACTTTATTTTTATTCTTCACAGAACTTAGCAAAGTGATTTACATAGATTCAATATTCAGGAAATAGTGAAACAAAGAATTAATAAGTTGCAGCATGGGTGAATGGGTAAGTAAACATGTCCATATTTAGAAATAAAGGGTGTTAAAAGCTAAACTGCTTTTTTGGCTATAATTGCAAACAGTCTACAGCCCAGTAATTCCAGGGTACCACTCCACGAGGGAAACACAATTGAAACCCATTCCCTACAGGCAGCATAGTCTTGGCCAGGTTACTTTTAACATCCTAAGATGCCTGTACATTATAGATCGAGGGAAAGAGCAAATTAGACCTTCCATCACATTTACCTTTGTCTATTATATAAATAGAAACCAGAACCCTTCTAGTATCAGGTCACCCTCTCTCCATAGTACATTCCTTGAGCCAATGGGACTTTATTTTACTTTGATTTTTATTTTATTTTTTAAAATATATTTTTATTTATTTCAGAGAGTAAGGGAGAGGGAGAGAGAAATAGAAACATCAGTGATGAGAGAGAACCATTGATTGGCTTCCTCTGCAGTCCCCACACTGGGGATCAAGTCCTCAACCCAGGCATGTGCCCTGACCAGCAATAGAACTGTGACCTTCTGGCTTATAGATCAATGCTCACCCATGGAGCTATGCCAGCCAGGCTCTTTCTTTTGTTTTAAACAAACTTGTATGACAGGGCTACTTAAAGAGCGCCATTGAAGCAGGAGCACTGAATGGGGCAAAAATCACACTCTAGACCTGAGTAATCTTCTCTTTTCTACAAACCCAAAATGTATCACAGCATTTTTAAGGACTAAAATAAAAAATATACCAACAATTGTTGCGGACATATTCAAACTGATCAAATTTGTTGGCTTTCCTTGGTTATATTAATTTAGTAGGTAGTTTTAGGTGATAAGATGAGAGAGGCCAAGAGGCATATAGGGATGTTACTGAACTTTTACAGAACATTTTAAAAGAATGCAATAATTGCACTAGCCCAAAGCAATGGAAGGCATAGAAATAATGAACCATTAAGCTAACGATTTATCGTCAATAGGAAATGCTATAACCAAATTCTGAGCAGGCTATTCTTGAGGTAAGAAGTGGCCATTACTCACCCACATGCATACAAGTCCCATCTGCTTCTTGATGGCATCACTTATCTCTTTGCAAAAAAAAAAAGAAGCCTTTAGGGATGGAAGGCCTGATGTTCTGGGCTAATTATAAGTTAGGTAATTATATCTTGCTTAGCTACATTTCCCAAGTCATTTTATCTGCATTTCCTGCCTAACCCCTACACCTTAATTTTATTTCCTGCTCTGTCTTGCCAAGAGCTGCAATGCACTGTTAATCAGCCCCTCAATGTGGGAGCAGGTGTAGGGACTGTGCCAAACCATTCGAGGGCTAAATGCCTCCTGATGAGGCTGGGATGTCATCCTCTGGACTGTGATGAAGATGCAGAACCTGGGATGTCATTTGTAAAAGATATGGGGTTCTCTGAGGAACAGAGGCTCTTTATTGGGCAAAGTGTCTGATACTGCATTTATATTAAAGAAATCAGATTTGGGGGTTTGTGTATTTAATTAATATATGCATGACCTGGGTATTATTAGGAGATAAATTAAAAATTGGTATTGAATTTTCTAATAAAGGACTGGCCTTTCTTGCAAGCCTACAAGAGCTCCAAGACTCAAGTATACCTCCTGAGAAGTTAGGCAGATGGACCACTTGGTGATATAGATGGAAAGGACAACGGGTTTTGGTTACTGAGATGGACGTCAAACCTTTCATTAGGGTAGTGTCATGTCCCAGTACAGGCTGTGGACCGAGGGTGCTCATATGAAGAAGCAGTCGCCAGAGCAAAGGGCTGAATTTGGAAGGTCAGAGCAGAAGAATTTTATCTGAAGCCCAGCAGTAGCACACACCACACTAGATTCTTTCTACTGAAGGTTAAAAAAAAAACCTATCAAAATGTTTTCAAGCAAAGGTAAAAGTTACATACAATTCCATCTATTCTCTATACCTGTGTTTGAGATTAAATTGGCAACATGAAAAAATAACCAAAATATAGGGTGCCCCCCCAAAAAAAAATGTATATAGAGTTTAACAGCTGATAACTCACTTAATTTCAACACCTTTTCAGATATAACTGATTTGAAATAATGGATGAAGCCAGACCACGCTTTGAACAAATAAAATTTATCCTGCCCAGCTGGTGTGGCTCAGTGGTTGAGCATCAACCCAGGAACCAAGAAATCACCAGTTCAATTCCTGGTCAGGGCACATGCCTGGGTCTCCAGGCTCAATCCCCTGTAGGGAGCGTGCAGCAGGCAATCCATCTCTTTCCCCCTCTCCCTTCCTGTCTATTAGCAATAAAAACATAATTTTAAAAAATGTATACTAAAGTGCCACTGGATTTTAAAAGATAAAAGTTTATGGTACAAGAGCAGCAACAGTCAATGACTAGAGGGCACACAACTACCAAAGAAATTATTCTTGATGTTTGCAATTCCATTGCTTCGAGTTATCAGCAGTGCCTGGACCAGAAGGTTATCAGTTTGAAAACAGGCATTGACAAAAATATATTATTCATTTCTGTAGATTCTTTTAAACTTTGAAAATGAACTGTATGTTAATAAACACCGACTTTATAATCATTCAAAGTGTGTATACATTTCTTGGGGCACCTGTATATGGCTTCAAGTAAAAATGCAAGAATGTTAGAAAAGAGGAGTTAGAGAAAGAAAGTGACATCAAATATGCAATAAGAACATTTAGGTGCTTGAGACAGAAGGAGAGAAAACACTGAAACTATAGGAGTTTGGGGTTCAATTAACTGGAGCATTATACATCCGATATGGCTGCGAGAGGTGGGTAGGGCCCAGGGCAGAGAAGGGACCTGGGATCGACACAAACATCATCAAGAAACAGATTTATAATAAGTATAACACAACCACAGCCAGGACAGCAGCACCTTGAACACAGGAGTCTGGAGATAAGCACCTCTGCGTTAATGTGTATGTTTGTTGCGGGGTGAAGGGGCATGAGGGTGCTGGCATCTCAGAGCAATCTAAAACTTTTCCTCTTTGCATAAGCAGAGTTGCTCAGAAACCAGGTATCTACAGGAAGAGAAAGTTCTCCCAATAAAAGGAGAAAAAAAGTGCAAAATAAATGGAATAAACGCCAAAAGATAGACTTCTTTGAACAATCTAGTTAAAGGCTGCCTTATTTACCATAACAGTTTGTGTATCAATTAAAGCTGATTATGGGAATTTGTCTGGTGCTGAGTAACAGGGCAGGACTCACACAACCACCGCTTTGCATGATTCAGAAATTGAGATGAATGTTATGTACCTGAGTGGCACAGTTATAAAGAAATCTAAATCCCCAAGTATCAATTAATTTAAGTATCATTTTACATTCTGAGAACATCCAGGCAGGCTCTCAGGAGAAAGAATAAATCTGAGGGTAGGAAGTTATTTTTATTATTGGTAAACATTGAGACAATATTTGTGTTTGGTTATTTGTTTTCTACCTCACTTCATTTTCTTTGTTATTCTTTCAAAGCAATCTCTTCAGGGGAAAAAAGGCATTATGCAAATGTAGCATCAAGTTATATTTCTTATTACATCACCTCATTAGGCAACATCTTGGTAGGTTCCTGGAGTTCTTTAAATTAACATCCATCCCGTTCTCTCCTTTTCCTTCCCAAGGGTAAATCTACTGTCAATCTTAAATTCACTATATCTGGCTATACATTAATTGTATAACTCTCAATCACTGCCATTTGTATTTCTTTTTTTTTTTATTATTATCTTTTTTATGTTCTATGATAGCTTTCCAATGGAGTTTCACCTGAAACACATGGCTTGCATTTAGTATTTTCAACAATAACACACAGATAGATACTAAGATTTATTTACCCCAATGGTTTCTCATCTTGGTAGTACTAGTATTTGTTATCATAAAAGCTTCCAGGAAGTAAATGGTTTCACATGTCATAGACTTTTTTTTTTTTTTCTGAGCAAATTTCTTCCTCTCACAGCCCATTCCAAATTGGAGGCTCTAATGTGAAGAAAACGATCAAAATATCTATAAAAGCTACTAAGAAGCAAACTATTACATCTGCATATTTCATTCAGCCCCCTGGGGAGCCAAAATTCAAGTTTCCTGGAAGTGAACACATCTATCATTGTTCTCCTTCTCAGAACTGAAAAAAAAAGTATGAAAGATTTAGTTATATGGAGGCCTCCTCTTCTAAGTCTATACAGTTTTCATTTTGTCTTTCCTACTCTTTGGAAAGGAAATTCAGATATCTGTGTGTAATAATATACCACTAGAAACATTTTTTTCCCCCACAAAATAAAGGATTGGAAAGAACTTTAAGTAATTGTCTCTGTTCTCTGTTGTCCTAGGTCATCAGTGTTGGGGTCTTGAGGGACTCACTGAAGTACTGTATGTTATTGATTTATTAACCCTCACTGGAGGATATGTTTATTGATGTTTTTAGAGATAGAAGATCAAGGGCGGGAGAGAGAGAGACATCAGTGTGATAGAGAAACATGGATTAGTTGTCTCTGGTATGCACCCCAACCTGGGATCAAACCCACAACCCTTTGATGTATGGGATAATACTCCAACCAACGGAGCCACCTGGCCATGGCTGAAGTATTTTAAAGATAAAAGTGTCCCCTGCAAGTTAAACTAAAATATCAACACTTACTGAAAGGATTGGAACACAATGAGCACAAAGAGACTAAATGGCTCCCAAGCCAGCAAGACTCCACTGTAACCTGACTGATAATATAACGGAGCTAAATAATAAAGGATGGCGTCAGGAGGAAGCTGGACAGACAGGGCAATGTGGAGGCCAAAGCAGAGGAAGCAAGATGTACTTTGTATCCAACTACTTCCAAACAAAGAGGGCTTCATGGTCCAAAGAGTCTATTCCCTTTAACTCCCAAACCATCATCTGCTCCTGGTGTTCTGATTCCATGCTCAAGAAGCAGGCATCTGATTCTAATTTGGCTCCCCGCATGGTCAGCCTACAGGGAGAGATTTGGCAGGGTGGAGAATGAGTCTCCAGTCCCCACAGCATTATATATTTTTTCATTATAAATTGATGCACTGGCATCCTGGTGTGTAATTTGGCTCTCCATACATCTCGCCTGCTTAGAATGTACCAGCCAGACCATCCTATCCCTTCAGCAATTGCTCTTCTCATTTTAAATTAGAACAGCGACATTTTGATTGTAGAGCTCAATCTTGCAGATTCTGATTATATTTGAGATCAAACTGGAGTGCGCTGATAGATCAAGTTCTATCAAAAGAATCTGACTTTGAACAGCAGAAAACTCATTAGAGGTAATGTCAGGTATCTTGAGAGACAGGCTTCAAGACTTCCCTATGTGCTGTAATTTCAGCCTTCAGAATTGGATGAGGCGCGCTAAGTTCCTTTCCCCTTCTGAAACTTTGAGGCATTTCATCTACACAATCCGAAGAAGCCGCTTTAGATAAAATCTCGGCTAAATCTTCTCTCATATAAGTGAAGCCCAATTTCTTTGTTTTTCTATTTTCTCATTAAAAATGAAATTTCCAAGGCAGTTCAACATTATTTTTGTTTTCTCAAGGACTCATTTTTATAGATCTTTCTCCTACATATATAACCCCAATTATATTTGTCCTCCTCAGATCATTGTTGTTTTTTATGTCTTGAAACCATACCCACACATGTTCTATACATTTTATTTGAGTTGCATTGTCCCTGTGTTGAGATGATACTCAAAATAGTACAACAGCAGTACTGAGTGGTACTGAAAATTCCAGTTTATCTTTTAAAAATGGTTTTTTATTTCTAGACTATTTTATCCCAGGTGAGTTTTTATTCATATTTTTGTCTATGTTGCCATAGATCTTTATCTCCCATATTTGAATAAAACCAACCCCTAGCACTGAATATGTATCTGTTCTCAGTAAAATACTCTGGTTTCAGCAGTGTGGTATCAAGTTACATTTAATTTTATTTTCCCCTGCCTCTGTCACTTTTAACCTCCAACTCACTTGTAGTTAACAATTTAGTAAATTCCAGTCAACTTTTAGTTGTTTGAAGCCTGATTATTTTCCCCACAAATGCTGTTTTCAAATTTAAGAACAAACCCGTATTCCACGTAAGTAGTTTGATTTGTTTGTGTTTCCAATGAGCTCTGGACAGTGTTGTTTTCCAGAATTCTGTGTCACATATGATGGAAATCTGTTGGAACTAGCTAGTTTCTCATTTCTCGGACAGTTTAAGTAGAGGAATTCTGCTTGGATAGGTTGTTTTGGCATCATGGAGAGAGAGAGAGAGAGAGAGAGAGAGAGAGAGAGAGAGAGAGAGAGAGAGAGAGAGAGAGAATTTAAAACACATATAGATACACTACATTATCACAGGGCCATGTGCACTGTTACATACCCCAATGGATGAAAATTAATTATACACACACACACACACACACACACACACACACACACACACATATATATATATATGGTGGGTGTTTTGCTTAATATGAACAGTATCTATTCCAAAAATGGAAGGAAGAAAAAGAATAAATTGTCGATGAAAAGAAGGAAGAAACCTGGTCATTGTCACTGAATATCTTGTATCTTCATTATCATATTTTCAGTGTATTTTCAGATATTGGTTATACTTATGTATAAAAACAATTATTTTAAAACACCACAAAGCCAAATATTAATTTCATCTTTTTATTTTTTTTTAAATATGATGGCTACTTATACATAATTTCTGTAATGACAAATTCAGTTGGACTATCTGAATATACTTTTTTTTTTGTTTTTTTTTTAACTTTTTTTTTTTAAATTTATTGCTTAAAGTAATACAAAGGGTATTACATATGTGTCCATTTTACCCCCCCCCCCCCCCCGCCCTAGACAGTCCCCTAGCCTCCCCTATCCCCCAGTGTCTTATGTCCATTGGTTATGCTTATATGCATGCATACAAGTCCTTTAGTTGATCTCTTACCCCCCTACCTCCTGCCCCCCAACCCTCCCCGGCCTTCCCGCTGCAGTTTGACAATCTGTTTGAGGCAGCTCTGCCTCTGTATCTATTATTGTTCAAAAGTTTATAATGGTCTCTATTATCCATGAATGAGTGAGATCATGTGGTATTTTTCCTTCATTGACTGGCTTATTTCACTTAGCATAATACTCTCCAGTTCCATCCATGACATTGCAAATGGTAAGAGTTCCTTCCTTTTTAGAGCAGCATAGTATTCCATCGTGTAGATGTACCACAGTTTTCTAATCCATTCATCTACTGATGGGCACTTAGACTGTTTCCAGATCTTAGCTATGGTGAATTGTGCTGCTATGAACATAGGGGTGCATATATCCTTTCTGATTGGTGTTTCTGGTTTCTTGGCAAATATTAATTTTAAAAGTACATAGCATATTAACTCACCTTTTGGCTTCCTTTTATTATTTTGGAGATTCAAAAATTGTAGTTGTTTGTGAAGTTTATGTGACTACTCATTTGGAAAGAACACAGACATGTACTTCCCTGATTTGGTTAACATTATTTCATTAACACTTCCTATTTTTACCTTAAAACCTTACAAATTGTTATACAAGCTCTCTTTAGGCAAACTTGTAACTGCTGTTAGTATAGCTGACACCTCTACTGTCTGTGATCATGCACTAAGCTTCTTTAGTAGACTTGAACATCTCATAATATTGGTCCCCCTAATTCTGTTGCTTTGATCACCATTTTGATGTTTTGAAATGAAACAGAATAAAAAAAATTATTTTTGGTATCTAGAGACCTTTACATGGCTGCCTTCTAAGAAGGAGGATTGATTGATTTTAACATTTGGGCTAATACAATTTTATAAAAATTCTGAAATACTAAATATAATCAATAGTCTCACTGGACAGTACCACAGAGTGGTATGTATTTTCCCAGGTTCCTTTTTTTAAAAAAATATGTATTTTTATTGCTTTCAGAGAGGAAGGGAGAGGGAAAGAGAAATAGAACCATCAATGATTCTATTGATGAGAGAAAATCATTGATCAGCTGCCTCTTGCACACCTCCTACTGGGGATCAAACTCACAACCCAGGCATGTGCCCTGACTGGGAATTGAATCATGACCTCCTGATTCCTCGGTCAATGCTCAACCACTGTGCCACACCGGCTGGACCACATGTTCCTTCTGACATCTACCTCCTACCCATGTCCCCTTACGCTCCCCGCACCCACACTCTGTATACTAAGTCCCCTCCCTCCTGTTACCCAGCATGGAGACACCTCTCCTGTCCTCTCTACCTCCCACTTACGAGAGCAAACAGAGTTACTTTATTATTTTGATAGAAAGGAATGCCCTCTCCAAGAGAATAAATCTCTACAGATATCATGTCAGCGTCCTAGGCCTGCCCCTGGGGCACTATCGCCCACTGGCAGACCTCGCCATCTCCTTCCTCATTCTAATAAGATTTCCAGACAAGCTGTCAACAGCCAGTTGCTGAGGTAAGAATGCAGCATTGGGCAGGTTGAATGTATTAGGCTTTGGTATTCAAGTTTCTTCTGAAAAGATCAAAAAAAGGAAAAAAGAAAACATCAACTTTTTTTCATATTTTATGTTGGAAAGGAAGTGGATAACCTTTTGCAACATTTTTCTATTTCATCAATATACAATGCAGCTGCTCTCTTTGAAATACCTTGATATTAAAAAAAACATGAAAGTCAAGTGCTCTATAGAAAGAAAGGTATGTTTTCTATTTCTTTCACATCAAATGTTTTTCAATATGGTTCCAAAAATACTGTCATCTAAACAATATTTTTAAAAATATAGTTATCAGGGCTAAATTGGGAATACTGTGGGGGAAAAGGTAGGATTTCAAAATGAGGCTTTTATAAAAGTCTCTTCTGGCCTATTTCTTAACAAAAATGCCTCACCCTTCATTTTAATTATGCTGAAAGCACATGGTAGGTAATACTGCAGTCTAGAAAAAATGAAAAATCTCCAAACGGATTAGCTTATTAGGTAGCCAGCCCCATTTTCTCTTTACTCTCCTTCTTCCCTCCCTCCCTCCCTCCCTCCCTCCCTCCCTCTCTCTCTCCACTTCCTTCTTCCTTCCTTCCCTTTCTCTTTCCCTTCTTTCATTTTTTGACATTTGGCCAAAAATACATGATGTCTAGAGGCATATAAGCCTAGATTTTAATCTTGGTTTGGACTCTCAACACTGCATTTACTATTTTTTCTTTAGTGAATTAATTAACCCTTATAAAGTTAAGTTTCTTCAGTTATAAAGTGGAAATAGTGACATATAACTTACAAAGTTTGGGGGTGGACTGAATGTGCCTGTGTGTGTGTGTGTGTGTGTGTGTGTGTATTAGGCACTTAATGTTAATGACATTTTCCCTTAATTTATATCATAAACTAATTTGGAGATCACTATTTTTAAATATAATTTATCTAACTATATAGAAGGTAATATATTTAGCCTGAATTCCAGATCCAATACCAAGAGGAAAAAGTCATCATTTTCATTAAGAGAACTGAAGATAGGAGACAAAGGTTGAAACGGCCATGGCATTGCTAGCCCACTAACACTTGGCAACATTACACACTGTCATAAAAACCACCCAGTGGCTGGTTTTGATAAATTGTAGGAAAAAGCAACAGCTTAGATTCCAACTGCCATTTAGTGACTTAGTATTTTAGAGAAGTTTGATCCTTTACTGGTGGGAAAATAACATATTGGAAAACATATTGGCTTTGAAATAAATTGTATGTATTATTTCATTCGTATACAATTCTATAAAAATTATTTTTTCAACTAGATTTCGCTGAGTTTCTTTAACTTTTCTTTGACTTTGCATGGTGATGGGATTTGATTCAATTGTAAGAGAAAAAAATAAACTGCAAAATAATGTTGTTGGGGTGATTGACTATTCTGTAGTTTTCCTAAGGTTATGGGTATAGGACGTTCTTAATCAGATCAATGGAGATGCTTCCCTTTAGGCAGAACTCTGAGCCAATAGTAAGTTAATAATGTCATATTCTGGTGGACATAGGTCATCTTGGTTAAAATGTGGAATAAAGGTATTTACTTTTTTATTTCTTTGAAGCAACAGAGACAGGGAAAATTTTGTCTTTGACTTATCTTCTTCTTGAGTAAAGTTGATCTTCTTGGATTCATTTAAATTGCCATTGCTACAACCATAAAATGATATTTTATTTGGCGATCTGACACCAGAAATGAAGAGTTATGAGAAAGAAAGCTCCCTCAACACCTTGAACAGGTCAATCTTACCTATCTATACTGACATAGAGAGGTACGTGTGGAACAACCGAGGGAATAAATCATCGCCACTCTAGAATTTCTCAGCTGTGCATTTAAAAAATAATGATAGCTGGCTGGTATGGTCAGTTTTATGTGTCAATTTTGCAAGGATACAGCATCCAGTTATTCAACCAAACACTGATCTAGGTGTTGCTGTTTTACAGATGTGCTAAAAGTCCACTCTCAGTGGACTATAAGTGAGAGTGACTGTGCCAGATAACCTGGATGGGCCTGATCCAATCCACTGAGAAGCCTTAAGGTAAGGCTGAGTATTCTTGAAGAAATTCTCTCTGTGGACAGCAGCCTCAGCTGCTTCCTGAGGGTCCCAGTTTGCCTTTCCTGACAGTGCACTCTGAGTTTGAGCTTGCCTTGCCACACCTCACAATTGCATAAACCAATTCTACGCAATTAATCTCAATGTATCTTTTACTGGTTCTGTGTCTCTGATTGAATCCGGACTGAAATGATGGCCAACAGAACACTAAACCCCTATCTAATTTCATTCCCTAAGCTTCCCCAAAACTCCTGATATTCCCTCCAGATGTAACCTTTGTAAATAGGGGAGGAGGGATGACCCAGTGCAAAATATTCACACCAAATTTTCTAGAAATCGCCATGAATTCTAAATGTATTCCACCTTTTATCCAAGACATACCACCAAAAATCCCTTCAGTTTGTATAAAGGTCATATACAAAATGACTTTTTATTATTAAAAATTTTCAATCTAGTCCTGATTGGGTAGCTCAGATGTTTAGAGCATCATCCCAATATGCCAAGGTTGTGGATTCCATCTCCTGTTAGGGCACATATAAGAAACAACCAATGAATGCATAAATGCGTGGAACAACAGATCAATGTTTCTTTCTCTCTCTCAAACAAATTTTTTAAAGTTTTTTTGTTTGTTTGTATAAAAAGACTATTTTTTTAAGGTAAGAGCTACTTAAAAAGTAATCTTTGCCTTCCGTGTATTCTCACATCTAGTAGAGGAGTATTTTGTATTCAATAAATGTTCACTGAATAACAACTTCTTACTAATACTCTAGATATTTCCAACAGATTTTTATAGTAAAACTTTGATTCTTTTTTAAGTATCCTGTTTGGAAGAAGTATTTTTAAATATAATTTACAAAATCTGATCAAATAGGTGATGTCATTAAAAGTGGTAATTTTTAAGATAATATGAATATTTCTGATTTAGGTACATGAGAAGACAATTTCCAACTGCTATAGTGATATAGTATCACTTCAAAGTTTCCATTCACTCCTACTTTAGCCATTACAAAAACTAAGCTACAGACATTGGCACTCACAAAATTTAATGGCAGAAATAAAAACAGTCATCAAGTTACAGAAGTCAATATTCCTCAAAATCTCACCCAAAAGCTCAAAATGTTGGCAACAGGAAAGGAAGTACCCGATTAGTCGAAGTCAAGCTATTGTCAACAATTTTACCTTAAGATTAATGTATTAATTAGAAGTACTAGACTTGACTAAAGGTCACTTGGCTAAGAGCCCTTCTAATTATAGACAGAAAATAATGACAGGAATGAAAATGTTCTTCCCTGTGGTTGAAGAGATGGGGTGGTACAGACCCTGCTCCGGTTAGTGGTAGCCTCACTCTGGTGACTGGGCATTGGCCTCCATGCATTCTCAGTTTCTCAGAAAAGTTCAAGATAAGAGAGATGTACATTTCCCACGTACAGGTATAATGACCTTCATGGAATTTATTCACCTCTCTGAGCCCTGCCTTGCAAAATGGAGATAATAAAATCTACTTTGTATAACTTTGATAATTAAATGAGATAAAATGTCAAGAATGTTATTGGTCAATAGAAATTAATGAAAATCTGTACCCCTTCTTTTATCTCCCTTCTCAGAAGAGCATTTTTAAGAATTTACTATATTATATATATATATATATATATATATATATATTAAAAGTATATATATATATATATATATATATATATATATATATATATATAATCATGCCAAATTCCATAGTCTTTTTCTCTCCTGGGGCCTTTTCTTTCTGGTTCTGCTTATATCTTTAACCTCATCCTTTCCACTGCCTCCTCCATTTATAAACCTTAAAAATATAAAAAAATAATCCCAAATGCTTGCTTTGCCATCTAATTAGCAATTCTGTATTTAGCCATCCTGTTAGCATCAAACATTTTTTAAATATATATTTTATTGATTTTTTACAGAGAGGAAGGGAGAGGAATAGAGAGTTAGAAACATCAATAAGAGAGAAACATCGATCAGCTGCCTCCTGCACACCCCGCACTGGGGATGTGCCTGCAACTAAGGTACATGCCCTTGACGGAAATCAACCTGGGACCTTTCAGTCCGCAGGCCGACGCTCTATCCACTGAGCCAAACCGGTTAGGGCGCACCAAATTTTTTGAAAACCTTCACATACTGTTTCCATTTCTCATTAGTTGTTCAGTGGCTCTGCCCACCAGACCCCACCAACAGGACACTCCAGGGGCCTCCCAAAGCCAAAGGCTGGGAGCTGCTTGTCTGTGATTTCTCACCGCTGACCACATCTCGGTTTTTGGTTTTTTGTTTGTTTGCTTTTTACTTGTTTGTTTATTGTTAAGCACTCATTTCTCTTAGCTTCCCCATTGTAAGACTTTCCTAATTTGAAGCTCTTCCTGCTGCTCTGATCATTAGTTTTAAGTCCCTTAGCCAGCTGTATCCTCTCCTTTTTCATATTGGTGTTTTCTTTCCCTCTGTTCTTTTCCTTGCTCCTCCCATGAACCCCAGAGCCATCTTAAGGAGGCATTACAACTGTTCACAGTCATCCACTTTATCTTTATTCCTGGGTGCTTGGGAAGATTGTATTTTTCCCTTCCCTAACATTACTCCACATATACACAATCATGAATCCTGCAGTCTCTACTATCTGAACTTAAAGACAGGAATCTGTCCTCTTAATTCCCAGTGAATCTTCTAGCCGTCTAGTCTCGTCTATACTCCTGAGACACTGTGCCAAAGGTCTGTCTCTTCATACCAGCTCTGCCTTTCCTCCATTCTATTCTCTGCATAACTGCCATACGTAGAATCATTTCCCTGGCCTTCCAGTGAAATCCTTACCCTCATGCAGAGGCTCTGATCTCCTCTGTCTCCTTTCCACTCTCTCTCTCACATTCTCTATTCCAGCCCTTCTGACCTCTCCATTTCCTCCAAGTACTGTGTCCCTTGACCTTCATCCCAGAACCACTGCACATTCTGACATCTTTAATCTACAATTCCCCCTGACTTATTTTTCTTAGTTAACTCATATGAATCCTTCTTGTCTCAGCTTATACATCACAATTTCTGATACACAAGAAATAATAAATATATGTGGTTGATTGAATAGCTCATCCATGATTCCAGTTCATGCTTTCATCAACTCCTATCCATAGTGGGAAATAGCCTTTAACTATTCTCCTTGTGACCATTCTGTCCCTTTTGACAGAATATTTCCTCTATAAAAATTCTAATCCTCTGGGAGTGAAATAACATTAGATTTAATCTTCTAATTTTACCTTTTAGTTATTACTATCTTCCTTGCTTGTCCCATTTAATTGTATCCTCCAATTTTAGTACAATTATTTAACACAATAATTAAATGATTAATATTTTAGTTAATATACTGATTAGTCACAATAAATCTCATTTATTGAAAATGCTACTCTTTAGCTGTAATTGGGCCATGTTTTTAGTTATGTTGTTTCAAAAGTTAAACATCATGGTTTCTTAGAATGCATAACACAGACTTGGAAAATTCACTTTGCCAAAGTTTAGAATTTTTTTTCTAAAAATAGGTTATAAGTTATAATGCCAGAGTCATGCTTTCCTGTCTTTTGGATGCCATTAAATCACAGTTTAGTATCATGAAAGTATATTGAATTTTACACAGCTTACTTTACAGGCAAAAATTGTGAACATAACTCTTTTTCAATAGACACAAAATCTAATAATAAACCACCCAAAAGGACGGATAATTTATATTGCTTCTTTCAACAAAAGAATCAATAAAACTATGACTGATGAGAACTAGACTATTTTGAGAAATTAAAAGAAATGAGACACTGTAAAACAATGAAAACAATAGTAAATGTCATCAGAAAATAGAAAATAGAAATTTTATACCTCCACAATTAAATAAATCTTTGTATATGTAGGGAAAAAGTACTTCAGTAGGAAATTCTTAAATAGTAATGATTTGTTAAATGAATACATGACTCAGTGCATTTAAGGTACACACATAGCATTTTAAAAGCAGGTGAGGGACTTGTTGAGATACAGAGAAATATGTTGGACATCTAAAAGCATTAGGATTATTGACTAAAACTTCACTCAAATGGGATTTAATGAAACTTTCTCTTGGTGTCTAATTTATCAAATTCAAATTCTTGGGTTTTTATTTCAGAAGTAGATTTCATAGTTTAATGATCCTTACCTTTCATCACTTCAGATGTCATTACATTTGTAATTCCTGGAATATAAATATGATATGCTATCTTTTTGTGGGTTTTAGATAGCATTAATGTGGATAGAATTAATTTCTCCATTCCCAAATTAGTATTTCTCATTCCAAATAGACTCTTCTGTGAAAGAAAATAGTTTTGTATTGTTTCTGTAAAGTTGGTTAAGGACAACTGAACTAATAGCTACATTGTAGAAACATATATGACCAAGAATTACCTTAAAATTGATTCCATTTTTAAATTTTGTGGTGATAAAAAGAAGATATAACATTGCAAGTCATATATTACTATCCTTTTAAAAGTTGTGAGAAATCAATAATGAGTAATTCTACATTTGTTAGCTAATGGTATGGCACAACCAAACATCTATCAAAATAAAAGAGTCCATATGCATACAAAATCAACTCTTTATCATAAATATCATTAGAAGCTATAGAGTCCCAACTGCAGTCTTTTAGTAAGACTCTTAGAAAAAAATAACATTTTAAATGTGTAGCTATTATAAACTCATTTGATATTCATTTTAATTGCCACAACTATAATGAATGTGCTTTGTATTCCAACAGATGTCACAAGTACTACTACAGAAGTTGCAATATAATTCAGTCTTAGTTAAGAATGAGTAAATGGATATTAAAAATTGAATGGTACCAGAATGTTAACAACATCAGCTCCCTAAAAGAGCAAATTAAAGATTTTTATTAAATTGTGTTCTTTCTTATTTGTACACTAGAGGCCCAGTGCATGAAATTCGTGCCCTTGCGGGGGAGGATCCTAAGCCCAGATTGTGAGAGGTCACAGGCCAGGCCGAGGGACCTCACTGGTGCACAATCGAGGCCCGGGATGAATGCAGGAGGGCTCCAGGTCATGTCCAGCCCATTTCACTCAGTCCTGATCAGCCAGACCCCAGTACCAAGCAAACCTATTGGTCGGAGCATCTGCCCCTGGTCATCAGTGAAAAGTCACAGCGAGCAGTTGAGCAGCCTTAGCATAAAATTAGCACATTACACTTTGACTGGTTGAACGATCAGACACTTAGCATATTAGGCTTTTATTATATAGGATATACAGAACACAACAACACAAGAAAGCCTGCTACATCAACCAATCCTTTTCCTTGCCTCAGCTCTCCTACAGATTAGTGAGCCTGGAACACAAAAATTGAAAATGTGAAAAAAATGACTCAGAAGGGCAGGCTGAAATTCACTTTATAATATTTAGAGACTGGTCTATGAAAAAGATTTAAAAAATACTACTATGCCAATTTATTTTAGCTGAAGGAGCAGATAATTATGTATGACATTTTATACCAATGGGTCAGACATGTCCTAATATTCCCTTTAATCTTCTCCCACATGGAGGACTGACACCTTAAAATCTTACCTGAGAAACTTTCAGGGCAGAAATGAAAGATGGTTTGTTAATGTCCTGCAGAGAATTACCCAGGGATGTTTTTTGAAAGCAAACATTCATGGGCCCAACCAAGTACTATCAAATCAGTTTGGGCAATCAGCACTCTTGAAAAGCTACCTAAAGATTCTGATGTACATACTTGTTTAAAAACAACTGCCTGGCCCAGGCCAGGTGACTCAGTTGGTTGGAGCATCGTCCCATACACTAAAAGGTTTCAGGTTCGATCCAGATCGAGGCACCTCAGGGAGACAACTGATCAATGTTTCTCTCTCACAATGACGTTTCTCTCTTTTCTCTCTCAAATCAATAATCATATCCTCCAGTGAGGATTTAAGAAATAGTAATAATAAAAACAACTGCCTGAAGTTTGGATGAGGCAACATTTAAAACTATATATTTTTCATTTCATTCCAATCGGTAAATATTAAGTACCAATGTGAGTGAAAATCTGATACTTAGTGGGTGTCCAAAAGGCAAGAAGCATATGATAAATTGATTTTCAAGGTCAATTAATTAAGTAGAGTAATAACCTACACATATCTGAAAACACAAAGAAAATAGTGTGTTTACTGTTCAGATGAACAATTCACTCTTTTAAAAAAATCTTTATTGTTAACAACTCACTCTTAATTTCAGTTTAGTAGTTCTTCCTCAGAAAAGGTGTCTTGAAGCTGAAGTTGTATTCAGCTTATTATTAGAAATGTAAGTAAAGCATTGTTTAAAATCAAATTTATCCTATTCTTCTGATGTTCGGGATGCTCTGTGTTTTAAAAGGCGGGTGATAGTGAGTGAGGCTGCTTGGTGGCCGAGGGCAAGGACAGAGGGTCTCAACGAGGGAAGAGAGGAATGAACTGCAAGACCAAAGCACTAAAGGCAAATTGCTTTTCTTACCTCCAACCTCATTCCCCTGGTGTCTGAACTGTAAGTTAAACTCATTTGGAAGTTGCATTGTGTGTGTTGTTATTTTTTTTATCCACCAAAACAAAATTGAAAAAGTCAAAGTTCACTTTGGAGTTTAATAGAAGGGGAGAAAATAAAGCGGATGGTACCAAGTTATTTTTCTGGTCAGCAATTTCCCCTTATCCTCATCCTCACCCCAGAACTGGAAACCAACTGATGGAAATATTGGAATAAACTTCAATAAGGAGCCCTCACTCATAACGCTGAGTGCAGACAAGCTGATGAGATTCATTCATTGTGCCTAGCACCCTCGATTTTTACAGTCCTTGGTTGACTTTTCTTAGCACTAAAAACAGGATCAAAAAGCAGTCTCTCACCCAGCAATGTCAGCATCACTCGGGAACTCACTGTTATCAGTCCGCTTGGGCTGCCATAACAAAACCTCACAGGCTCTGGCTTAAACAAGATATTTATTTTCTCACAGGTCTCGGGGCTGGAAGTCCAAGACCAAGGTGCTGGCCAGTTTGATTTCTAATGACAGCTCTCTTCCCGGCCTTCTCATATGTCCTCACATGATGAAGAGAGAAAAAGCTCACTGTTCCCCTTTTTAAAAGGCCACCGATCCAATCAGACCAGGAAACAATACTTAAGACCTCATGTCTAATTTTCTCCGAAAAGCTCTACCTCTAATACACATTGGGCATTAGGACCTCAACCTGTGAATTGGGAGGGGGCACAGTCCAGTCCATAGGATGCATTACCTACGCAAATTCACCAGTCACTCCTCAGACCTGCGGAATCAGAGACTCAGGAAGGGGGCCCAGCAGTCCGTTTTATTCGCCTCTGGAGGTTCTGCTAAGGCACATGACATTCTGAGAAGCCCTGGCCTTCAGGAGAAATCCCAACTCCCGGGCATGGCATCTGTGTCCTCCAGCTCTTCTCTCCAACCAGTTTCCGACTGCTCTTCAACACCAACTCTGCTTTTGCTCCCAGAATGGCCTAAGGTCATTCATGTTCTCTCACCTAGACTTTTGCTTATGCTATTTCACCAGCCTCCAGCCTTTCTGCCACAATCCTCTTTCTCCCAACAGCGGATGCTCTAACTGCCTAAACCAATTGTCTTCCTATTTTACATTTCTGGAGTTCATAGGTTACACTTGTCTGTAATTTTAGCAGTAGACTTTGGACATAAAGAATACTCAAGTCTTCATAATATTGTGTACTGTTTTGCTTATTGTTCTTCTCTGTAAGTTACTCCTTACAACACCAGCTCTGATACAACATGATTTTAGCCATTGATTAGTCCAATGGTCTCTGACATAATGCCACTTCCAAAATTGCTTAATAGTAAAAAAAATAATCAATATACTATTTGCTATTTATTAAGTCCTTAAGTGCATCAAACCCTATAATAAATAGTACATAACCTCATTAGATCCTCACAATTACCCTGAAATAAGCATCATGATCCCTATTTGACTGAAAAGACGTTGGGCACTAAGGAATGAATTCAATGAACTCCCCTACAGTCACACACCTGGGGAGAGCAAGGCGGAGCCAGCCACTGTTTCTCTGAATCCCAGCGCATCCTTTATTCCCACTCTCACACTATAGTTGGGGGCATTGACTTTCCTATCAACATGTTCAATTGTCTGCCAAGAACCCCAGAACAGATGGCTTTTGGGGTAAAGATATTTCCAGTATATCCTTTGGAAACACAGACCATCATTCTATTTTACTTTCTCACAGCTGCCAGCATTCTCCACTCTGGGCTCTATGCTAGCAAGCCACACCTGTTGGATTGTTTGGGCAATTCTAAGCACCAGCTGAGACCGTAATTAAAAGTAACATTCCACTGGCAGCCTACCTGGGGTGTTCAACAACCTGGACATCTTGCAGAAGTAGGAGACGTACTGCTCGCAGTGCTCGGCGCTGCTGGTGATGGCGCTGATCTGGTCCATGGAGGCGCTGTACACAAGCTGGGTCACCGAGTACTTCTCCGGGGTGTAGCCCACCACCGTGGTCTGCATCTGTAGATCGTGAGACACGATGGTCCAGACTTTGTCCTCTGTGGGGAGAAAAATGCCACAGCAACGGGTCATTAGTATGCAAATGCTCCCTCCAATGCCAGAAAATAATTGAGCTACACTTTCACTGGTATTTTCCAGGAGCTGATGTAGACAGAGTTAAGTAGAGTAATTCTTAAAGTGACCACTACCCTTTTCTCATACCTACGTTCTGTTTACATGAACACAGTAGAAAAGGAATTTTTTTTAAAAAAAGAAAAACCAATACAAGATATATCCTGCAAGTAAAAACAAATAGCCTGAGTACCTGGCGGCTGCTCTGATGTCACCAGCATGGAAAGTGAGGCCCACTGTGTTCCCACTCCTCCAGCAGAACAGCCTTCTGCTCCTTCCTAAATTACCTCCACTCTCTTAAGTCTCTGGATCCTGTACGTGTAGAATCTTCCTCCTCATCTTGTCAACAAACGTTCTCCCCAACCTGACCTTTTGGGTGAAATTAGACACTGCATTCTCGGGTATTGAAATGCTCTACAGGTGAGATAACGCGCATGAGAAATTATCCTGGGCATTTCGGTGTGTGAAGAGGAGAAGCAGATGTAAGGATGATGTGGCTAAATTAAAACCAGTGAATGTCTGAATTGGAAGCATCGCTATGTGGCCGTGATTCTGATACTCTGCTCAAAGCCCTCACCTGGCACCTGGTTTTGTTCGGAGTAAAAGTCTAGGTCTTCAAATAGCTGAAGGCCCTCAATAATCCCAGCCCCCCTTGTCCCCTTCTCCCTCTGGCCCTGCTGCTCTCCCCCTGGCTCATTGGGCTCCTGCCACACTGACCTCCGCGTACTCCTCCAACACGCCGGGCAGGTCCCTCCTGGAGCCTTTCTATCTTCTCCCCTGTCTTTGCTCCAAGGCTAACCTTTCCTTTGCTGAGTCCCGCCCCCCCCCACCCCACGCCCCATGCCCACGCCCCACTCACAGCTGCCTTCCATCTCCCCATCCGCTTTGTTTTTCTCCATAGCATTGATCTCATCTGACTTAGTGCACATTTTAATTATTTTTTACATCTGTCTCCTCACATGAGATGGAAAGAAAGCAGGGATTGTTCTCAATGCTGTATGCAAGGTGCTTAGGACGGCGATAGGCATATATGGGGCCTTCAAAAATATTAGTTGCATAGAAAAATGAGTTTACAAAAAATAAATAGGATACAAATACTTGATGTAGGAACTTTTTAAAATCACTTTGATTCCAGTTCTGCTCTGCTATGATGATCTGAGCAGATTCTAGGAGGCCACCTCTTTTTTTTTTTAATATATTTTATTGATTTTTTACAGAGAGGAAGGGAGAGAGATAGAGAGTTAAAAACATCAATGAGAGAGAAACATCGATCAGTTGCCTCCTGCACATCTCCCACCGGGGATGTGCCCGCAACCAAAGTACATGCCCCCGACCGGAATCGAACCTGGGACCTTTCAGTCCACAGGGCAACGCTCTATCCACTGAGCCAGACCAGTTTTGGCATGGGAGGCCACCTCTTAAACTCCACCAAGCAATAATTTCCCTTTATCTGTAACAACAGGCCTCTTCATTGAACACTTTCCAGCTGCTCTTAAATCAATGGAAACAAATCCTGTTACGGTGCCTCCTACATTAATTTATTCTCTATAGGATAATGATATTTCCAGTTTTACCTTTGGCCTGATCAGATCTGCCTTCCTTTAGCTCCTCTGATACAGCAAAGCAGCTATAATATATTTGAGTAATTCTGTCATTTCTTTTTTTTCTTTTAAATATATTTTATTGATTTTCTTCAGAGAGGAAGAGGGACAGAGAGCTAGAAACATCGATGAGAGAGAAACATCGATCAGCTGCCTCCTGCACACTCCCCACTAGGGATGTGCCTGCAACCAAGGTACATGCCCTTGACCAGAATCGAACCTGGGACCCTTGAGTCTGCAGGCCGACGCTCTATCCACTGAGCCAAACCGGTTAGGGCAATTCTGTCATTTTTGACACGATTCTGACACCAAACTGATTGTCATTTATATCCAGGCCTGCAGATTTACCTTCACCTAATTAAAGATCCATTAATTAAATTAGGTTACAATCAGACTTTGACATAGAATCCCTGAATCTTAAATTATACCCCCCCTTTTTTAAATCCTTACCAGTAACCTTGCCCTGTAGCAATACTTCAGAACTCTCTTTCTTTAACTCGTGATGGAATAGCATTCTAATCATACCCTTTTCCAAAGGATAATGATCCCTTTTTTGATATACACAAAATAAATTTCATAAAGGGAAACATTAAGCAAGTAAAAAAATGGTCATTCACTTATGTTCTCTGTCAATAACTGTAATGACATTATTCCATTTGTTAATATTGATGAGTTTCTAATATTTTGGTCTTTTTGACCCTAAACTTCCCCTCCCTGCACACATTTCAGTATCTACCCCCTGTGCACCATCTTCTTTACACAGCTGACCCTTGAAAAGAATGGGGGTGAAGGTTGTTGACACCTGTGCAGTCAAAAATCTGTGTATAACTTTTGACACTCCCCAAACTTAACTATTAATAGCCTACTGTGGACCAAAAGCCTTACTGATAATATAGACAATTGATTAACACATATGCTGTATGTTATATGGATTTTATGCTGTACTAGAGGCCCAGTGCATGAAATTTGTGTACTTGGGGGGGGGGGTCCCTCAGCGGGCCTGCACCCTCTTGCAGCAGGGAGTGGGCCTAAGCCGGCAGGCGGACATCCCCAAGGGATCCTTAGCACTGCCACGGAGGCGAGAGAGGCTCCTGCCACCGCCGCTGTGCCTGCTGGCCATGAACACAGTTTCTGGCTGAGCAGCACTCCCCCTGTGGGAGCACACTGACCACTAGGGGGAAGCTCCTGCATTGAACATATGCCCCCTGGTGGTCAGTGCGCATCATAGCAACTGGTCATTCCGCCATTTAGTTGATTTGCATATTAGCCTTTTATTATATAGGATGCTAACAATAAAGTAAGCTATAGAAAAGAAAATGTTATTAAGAAGATCATATATAAGAGAAAATACTGTTTCACCATTTGTTGAAAAAACTTCCACATATAATTGAACCTGCCCACTTCAAACCCTTTCTGTTCAAGGGTTATCTATGTTTGTTTTAGAGCCCACTCGTTCATTTATTATTGAGTCCCTACTTTATAACAGATATGGATGTAGGCACTGGGGAAACCACAGAGTGAAAAGCATTCATAATTTTTTTGTAGCTTACATTCTTACGTTTTAGGGGGACAAAACATAATAAGCCAAAAATTACAGTTTTATATATATATATATGTGTGTGTGTGTGTGTGTGTGTGTGTGTAGTTAGTTAGTTAGTTAGCAAGTGAGCATGGTGAGGACAAAACTAAATTAGGGAAGGGAAGAATAGACCATGTGTATGGGGATTGCATTTTTAAACACAGAGGAAATGTCACATTTAGATAAATAAGGTCATTATTAAGCAAGTCATGTGCCTGGGGAAAAGGATTCCAGACAGAGGGATGCAAATACAAATATTCTAACTCTGGAGTATTGTTGGTATCGTTCAGGTGTAGGAGGAGGTCCATGAGTGAGGAAGAAGGAAAGGATAGCAGGTGTGGAGGTCAGAGATGTAATAAAGATGGGTTGGGTGTGACCTCAAGTAAGATGGAAAGCTATTGGTGTTGGAAATCTGGAGCAAGTTAAAGTAACATGCTTTTTTACCTTATTATCTGACACTATTCTTTGCATCAATAACATTCTACCTTAGAAGAGTTTTGAAAAATATACATATATCTTTATAAACATTTAAAACTTTTAATGTCGTGGCATTATAAAAAGTAATACATAAGCTCCAATTGATGGCATAAAGCAATTACTGTTGATGCATCTTTCAAATTATTTTTTAATGCTTGCATATTACACATTGAAATGATTCCTTTGGAGCCATTAAAGCTTAAGTCATAAATGTATGTTAAGCATTTTGCAAGTATCCCATATCTAGAAGAAAGAAGGTGGTTATGGAGTGTAGATTTTCTTTATTTTGGTAGTATTTTATTTTTTCCATCACCATTTACCCCTTCTATGCCCTCTCCCACCTGCACCCCCACCTCTACAATCACCACACTATTGTCCAGGTCTATTAGTTCTCTCTCTCTCTCTCTCTCTCTCTCTCTCTCTCTCTCTCTCTCTTCTCTCTTTTAATCACTCACCTCCAAGACCCCTGACCAGAGCTGTCTGCCTGCTCTCTATCTATGAGTTTGCCTCTACTTTGCTTGGTAATTCTGTTTGTTCATTAAATTCCATATATGAGTGCCATTTTCTAGTATTATAGTGGAAAAATAATCAATCCTATATTCACAGTGTGCTTATATAATATGCATTATTAGATATGTGTGTAATGCAAACAGAAACTACTGTGTATGCAGAATTCTGTGTCTGCCACTATTTCATTTTCATAAAGAAACAATTGACAGAGTAGTGTATTTCAAATACTCTTTTTGGATTAGTGTGTTATGAAAATGCCCTCTGTAATTGCTGAAAGCTTAGTATCTATCTCATGCAATCACATATTTAAATATTGTCACATTGTGCCCTGGCCAGGTGGCTCAGTTGGTTGGAGCATCATCTCATGTACTGAAAGGTAGTGGATTCGATTCCTGGTTAGGACACATACCTAGATTTCAGATTCAATCCATTGAGGCATGTATGGGAAATAATTGATTGATGTTTCTCTCTCTCTCCCCCTTCCCTCCCTCTCTAAAATCAATAAAAACATACCCTCAGGCAAGAATTTTTAAAAAAATTGTCACATTGTAAATTGTTTTAAATACAGCTAATTTAATATGTTTCAAATACTGGGACACATATGGGACATATTGTGAATGCATCCCTCTCCTTGGCAATAATGTGGGGGGGGGGTCTCAAGATTACCCAGTTTCATTATGTTGACATGAGTACATTAGAAAGACCCCTCTGCTACTTATCCCAATGACTGCATGTCCTTGTCCTATCTGGATTCTCAAGTAATTCACTCATAATAACTCAATTCCTTATATGGCTTGAGTTCTGACCAGGGACTGGTAAAGCCAGAAAAAGATCAGGGGGAAAAGGCAAAGAATAACTCCTCTCAGAATATAACCACTTTCTATATGTCTGTGCTATTGTTTGAATCTTTTTCATGTTACCCATATACAATCTGAAGTTCACATTACAGAGCAGGAATGTACAGTGTATCTATAATAATAAAAATGTAATATGCTAATTAGACTGGATGAAGCTGGGCTGCAATGGAAGCTCTGGTCCCAGGTGCCAGAGGGAAGCCAGTGCCAGCAGCTGGGGGAAGGAAGAGACTCTTGCATGAATTAAATGCATTGGGCCTCTAGTTTTAATATAAAGCCAATCTGAGCTGAGTTCAGTGGGAAAATGGTTTGTGTCCTATACATCTACATATGTATTTACATGTTTTTGATTTTCAAACTATATTGCTGTAGTGTTAACAACCAATTTGTTAATCTGAGAGCTTTTTTTCACCTTTAGTCATATAAATATGAAATAATCTTTAACAAGAGAATATTATATTATAAACTACCTAAATTGAAATGGTATATAAAACTTGTTTGATGAAAATGGCCAACATACAAATTCCTTAGCAGCCTTGTTACCGATTCTAGCTACTCTTCAAGAATGATTGTGGGTCTCTCACTCTTAGAACAACCCAACAGGAGCTGAACTATAACATATGCTTCACCTAAGATTTTCCATATTGCACATATGCCTTGGCCTGCTGGACAAAACTAGTGACTTCAGTTTTGTATACCCTTACATTCCTCCTCTGTATTTCAATAACTTTGCCTGTGGCTTTCTTTGGACATAGAAGTCTTAATTGCTGTTATCCTGATTTAATCAACCAACAAATAAACATCAGGTGTGAGGAAGACATGAGCAAGGATCTCGAATTAAATATCATAGTATAATAAAAATGGCTTTTTCAAATTTTAAAAATTTGCAGCCTTATGGGAGCACATATCCAAGGGAAGAAGCCCATCATTTAGAGGAAGCCATGCTTTGAGTTCCTGATCTGTTTCGGCTCTGTGTTAGCTTCTCCGGACATATAGATGAAAAAAAACAAACAAACAAAAACAACTTATGTTTTTGTCCTCAGCAAGCTTGGATGGAGTCCACTGAGATGAGAAATTAGAAATTATAAGCTTGAAATCAGAAAGCACAAACAAGTGCTATATACACAGGGTACTATGAGCTCAGAGATCGAAAGTCCATATAACGCAGCTTTAGAAATTGTGAAGTGACCAACTAAATATGCTATTTTCAATGAATTGCAAAGGTTAAAAAGGGATGAGTCATAAGAAGAAGGAGATAAGAGCAATTTCATTCTTCTTAGAGCTTAAACTAAATATGTTGGAGATATAAAGGATTTAGCAGATGGGATCTGGGTGGACTAGAAACTAAAGGGTCTGCAATAATGAAGTATATGATTGCAGAGCCATAATAATAGTCCATGGTTGAGAGGTCTAGCAATATGGTCCTATGTGTGGGTGTTGAAATCTTCGGAGAAAAAAGTTTAATTCATAGTTTTAAAACTATTTATGTATGACTGTATATGACAAGCCCATAGCTAACATCATAATAGTGAGATGCTGAAAATTTCCCCTCTAAGATCAGGAACGAGACAAGGGGAATAGGATTAGTGATTTACACAGGCTTTATTAAATCTACAGTGTTTTAGTGAAGTATGTAGAATTTTCTATGTATAATATCATGTCATCTGTGAATAATGACAGTTTTACTTCCTCCTTCCCAATTTGGATGCCTTGTATATTTCCTTCTTGTCTGATCACTGTGGCTAGGACTTCAAGTACTGTGTTGAATAAGAGTAGCGAAAGCGGACATCCCTGTCTTGTCCCTGTTCTTAGGGGAAATGGTTTTATTTTTTTGTGTATGACGTTGGCTGTAGGTTTTTCCTATATGGTCTTTATTATAGTCTCCCTACTCCCACTTTGCTGAGAGTTTTTATCAAAAATGGGTGTTGGATTTGTCTGATGCTTTTTCTGCATCTATTGATATGATCATGTGATTTTTGTCTTTCAACTTGTTTATGTGATGTACCACAGTTTTTCATTTGGGAATACTATATGAACCTTGCATCCCTGGAATAAATCCCCCTTGGTCAAGTGTATGATCTTTTAAATATATTGCTGGATCCAATGTGATAATATTTTTTTGAGGATTTTAGCGTCAATGTTCATCAGGGATATTGGCCTGTAATTCTCTTTCTTTGTAGTGTTTTTATCTGATTTTGGAATTATGATAATGCTGGTCTCATAAAAAGAGGTTGGAAGTGTTCTTTCCTCTTGGAATTTTTGAAATAGTTTGAGGAGGATAGGCTTTAATTTTATATTTGATGTTATATTTCTTTTTTATTATAAAAAATATATTTTATTGATTTTTTTACAGAGAGGAAGGGAGAGAAATAGAGAGTTAGAAACATCAATGAGAGAGAAACATCAATCAGCTGCCTCCTGCACACTCCCTACTGGAGATGTGCCCTTAACCAAGGTACATGCCCTTGACTGGAATCAAACCTGGGACCCCCAGTCTGCAGGTGGACGCTCTATCCTTTGAGCCAAACCAGTCAGGGCTGATGTTATATTTCTTAATCTGGATGTTGTATATCAACTAGAAGTATTTCATACTGAAAAAAAAATAAGAGGTACCTTAATTCAGATCAATCTTATGTGATGATTTTGATTTACAAACATAATAATCTAGGAACTATTACACGGATTATGTATGTTTTATTGAATAAGTCAAAGTGATTTCTTAAGCAGTTACCACTCCTAGTTATTTAAAGTATTAATTTCCACAAAATTGCTTAAAAACTTTTATTTTTATTATTTTAAACCTCACCGAAGGATATGTTTTTATTGATTTGAGAGAGAGAGGGTGAGAGGGAGAGAGAGAGAGAGATCAGCTGCCTCCCATACGCACCCCAATTGGTGATTGAACCCGGAACCTAGGTACATTCCCTGACTACATTCTTTTTCGGTGTGCAGGATGATGCTCTAATAGAACCACATTTTTTTTCAGTGTACAGGATGATGCTCGAATCAACTGAGCTACCAGGCCAGGGTGAAGCTGTTCATAAAGCTTTTAGATAGAAAGACCCAGAATAAAGTTAGGTTATAACACAGTTTCTAAGTCATTTGTAAGGGGATCTATTTAAAAGTTTCATCAGTGTTCCAGCTAGATAAGTTTAATGACTATAAATTTTATAGAATATTATTCTGTTGAGAAGGTTTTCTCAATAATTATGATCCTATAGACACAGTTCAAATTATTAGAAATTTGACGTCACATTTTTTCCTCCCAAAATAGACACTACGTGAGTATTACAAGCATGTCTGTAGCCCAGACCCTCCTATTCTCGAGGCCACTCCACCATGGCAGGCTGTGGTAGTTTGAGCCATTTTGTACCGCTAGCTATGTATGCAGCTCCAGTGGCATAAGCAGCTTTAATCACGTGTAGGAAAACAAGGTATGTAAAGCAGATGGAACCTCTGCAGGAAGCATCAAGGAAATGAGCTCAAAGTACAGATGATGGTCTGCAGGTGGTGGAAAATGTTGATTATCTTTATGCTCACCATTTCAGCCCAAAGATGGATGACAGACCCAGTGCTGTGAACAAGTATAAATAATAGCGCTTGCTTTCACCCACATAAAAAACAATTTGGAGCTTATGGTGTCTCTTTTTCTGGGAAGACATTAGCTATTTTCTGAAAAGAAATGTATTTGTTAATGTGTTTGTTCCATGGTAGAGATGTGAAAATTCTTTTACCATCAGCTGGAGTTAGGGACTACATTTATATCAATACTTTGACAAGCTAATCTTCCCTCTCCTTTCCTCTCACACTGGACAGAGATGTGGTTTGTGTGTATTTGATAGCTGGGAGTCCATCTCTGTGGCAGTGAAGCATATCCTACGCTGTGTAACATGTTGAAGCTACTCTTTGATTATTATTTCCTATAACATTAGTTAGATTTTCATCTGAATTAAAACCTGGAGACTAAGTAAATCTCATCTTGGATTAATAACTGAACATTCCTGAGACCCCTTAAAGATAACATTTCTTTTTATTTAAAAATAAAAGAGCAACATAAAAATATGTCTGAGGTGCAGTGAGCTTCCTAATTCTACCATTTTCTTCCTGGGTTAAACAGGAAGATAGTAATTATTCTGTGGCAGGTGTGTGTACATGTCCTCACGTGGTAGGAGTATCATGAGCACGTGAACTTTCATTTATGAACAATCTGTTTTATTCCAAGCACTGTTTTAGGCACTGGGCACATGAAGACGAATAACATGTGATTATTTCCACCAAAGAACTTATGGGAAGAAGGTACCCAAAATAAGTAGTTCCAGTACAACCTGAAAAAGTAAGTGCTAATGTTCAATAATATTCAGGCAACTGCTGGAATAATTTGAGTCATGAGATTTAGTATATAAATCATGAACCCATCCATTACCTACACCAAATTCTTTAATATATGGGACACTTTAAATTTTTCTAGTCTTATACTTTCTAGTATTCTTGCTGGGAAATTTTATTTTCTCTTAGCACTTAGTTCAAACACAAGTTGGAACAGGCTGACCTGAGAAATTAGATCCTTTCTGAAGTTTCTATCCAAAAAGCTTTGATGTCACTGAAAGCATACAATTGAAAATGGCAGTTTGATTCACTGTTAACAGGACAGAATCTTAGAAGATGGCACTTCCTTTCATGTTGACCCTCCTGCACATTGCTGTCTGCCCCATAAAACTTGGGAAGGTCACCTGAGTCCAGCAATTCGCCTCTTTGGAGGCACTGCGGGCTGTGCTGTACGTGACTTCCCCTTATAGGACTTGCAGCTCTTCCTCCTCCCTCCAGCCCATGCACCAGGCTTAATTAAAAAAGAATTTTTTTTTCTTTTATGATACAGATAACATTTATCACCTTGGAAGAAAATCCCCAAATAACCAAATCCTCTAAGTATTTCATTTTTCCCATTAACTCAGTTCCTATTCACTGAAGCAACCCCCATTGTGAAACTGTCTGACAGATTAAGTTCCTTGCTGAGGATAATTAGCTAGAAATCACATTTTAGGGAAAGAAAACCCTTACGCTATCAGAGTGAACATATTCAAAGGGACTAAACGTGTTCTCCCTTTAATTGCAACAGAAGTGAAAATGTAGGAGGTGATGTCACTTTTACAAAAGATTCTGTGAGCCTTCCTGAAATACTAAAGCAATTCTAACCCCAGCACGTTGTGTGCTGTGAGCCAGAGACACTCTCACGGAACCAGGTTTGAGTCTATCAGGTCTCTGTTTCTAAGCTCTTTGCCAGAAAATATCACCCACTCCCAACCCCCAAACCCACACCAAATTCAGATTAGCTCTCCATTCATCTCTTTCTGCTTCCCTGACAGTCCATGTGTACCACTGGGTTTGCATTTTTCTCATATCATATTTGTAACATCTGTTGTGACCACAACTCTTGCATGTGGTATCCTTGTCGCTGCTTAATAATTACTGCCTAGCAGAGGACCTGCTATAGGTACTCAAGTGCTCAATAAATATTTACTGAACTAATGAAGTAATGTTAGGTCTGATAAAGTTAATTCCTATATCGGCACCCACAGAACGAAAGCCACCTCATGTCACAAATCTAACCCTACATCAGCCTGCACTTAGCGGGAGCACCTGTTGAGAAAACCTAACCAATCAATGCTCCCACTCAGCTTGAGCTCCCTTAACTTTCCCTAGAAAATGGGACCTGCTGGCCTTACAAGGAAATCCTTGACCTCGCAGCCAATCCTGCCCTGTTTCCTGATTGTCTCTACTTAGACTAACTCTATAAAACCTGCTCTTGTCCAATATCCCCCACAGAGACTGTTACACTGCCTGTGAGGCGCTGTACTACACCAATCCATGAATTGTTCCCCCTTGAATAAAGGGCATCAGACGCGCTACCAAGTTCTTTTAGTTTTGTCATTTGACAGGCCATAGTAAAAAATAAAACAAGTAAAGGTCCCCTGCTCAGCCATCTGGCCAGCTGAAACTCAAAGACACACAGATAGCGTTTAACACATAGATAAGGTGTAGCATCATTTTCCCCAAATGCTAAGCTACACATCTCTGATTTGGAAAATAAAAAGGTCAGGTAAGAAAATGATTCTGCTCTTGAGTGTTTTGCTAGAAGACTACTAAAGCTTTTTTTTTCTTTTTTATTCTTTTTCTTTACCATTTCAGTATGTTGGCAACACCAATGTGGTTCATTTGTAAGTGTTGATTATTTCTGTGGCAAAAAGGGCTACCAGCCCTAATTAAGTCAGATGAGAGTACACATTCTGTTATTATCATTATTAAAGAAAGTAATTTTTGAATTATGCTAGAAAAAAATCACTCAAGACTTGGACTGGGCTGAGGGATTACTATACTACTATATCCTTAGTGGGCAGTTTAATTTTGTCCCCACAGGCCTGGGATTTGACTGGACTTTTGTTTGACTTACTATACTCACTATTAAGGGGATGACAATCACATAAATACTACTATTCTTACATTAGAAAGAAAGAAGAGAGAGAGAGAGAGAGAGAGAGAGAGAGAGAGAGAGAGAGAGAGAAGGAAAGGAAGGAAAGATCTCTAAACTAAAAGATTATTGAAATGAAAATGATTTTATAATTGATACTCAATTATCTAATTTAGGTTAAAGGCAATAGATATGATAGTTAAAGGCCAGATGATTTTGGTCTTAACTTTTTTTTTTTGTCTTAACTTTTCCAATAACTTGTGCTATGAACTTAGACAAAATCACTTGAAGTCTCAAAGTCTTAGCATCTTCAAGTAAAACTGGGGTATCAAATCAAATGCTCTCTACAGTCACTTTCTAAAAGCTGGAGGTATCATTCATTCCATAACCTTAAGGACCATAAATTGAACACCATAATGGCTACACATGCCTGCTGTAACTGAACCATAGTGAGTGCATTAGAGGTCCAAAGGTCATGTTTCTGAAGGCCTTGGGGTGAGCCACAAGTGACTTGGTTTTGAGAATATGCCTCCATTGATCTCTGCAATGTAATACAGGTACAAGCCAAATGCATAGAGAAAAGTGAACTACTTATCTCTAATCTCAGCAGTATCAGAGTTGCTGAATTGGTTGGTTTCATGATTTAGTCTGTGATGTTGCTGCTAGAAGAGCTACATTCTATTCTGCCCTGTAAAACAGCAGGGTTTCCTGAGAGGTAAACAATGTATGCTTCCTACTCCAAATGAAGGTAGGAGAAGAAAGGGGGAAGGAAGAGGAGTGTAAAACTCCAGATCTGGGGCAAAATATTAGCCTAGACCAGTGGTCGGCAAACTCATTAGTCAACAGAGCCAAATATCAACAGTACAACGATTGAAATTTCTTTTGAGAGCCAAATTTTTTAAACTTAAACTATATAGGCAGGTACACTGTTATTAACTTAATTAGGGTACTCCTAAGCTGGCTAAAAACGTCCTCAATCTTATTGAGGTACGTTTGCTGAGGTCAACCCCTTCCGACTCTCCCATCCACACTCGTCTTGTATACTTGTTTCTTCTATCTCCTTTCGGAAAACTGACTTGTGGGCATGGGCCACGAAGTTTCAATCGCACTGTACGTGTGCGCCCGCACCTGGTATTTTGTGGAAGATCCACACTCAGGGGACAAAGAGCCGCATGTGGCTTGCGAGCCGCAGTTTGCCGACCCCTGGCCTAGACCATTCCATTTTACCCCAAAGTAAGAAAGGACAGTGACCACTAGGATCATGTCAAAAAGATCTAAAAGCCAACTTGAAGGTGCTCACACTGGCCAAAAATGGGACAATATGATCAATCAATAACTCTAATTGCAATGGCTTATAGCCCATGAAACCAAATCAACAAAGATCACTTCATTTGTCACCTTTCTAGAATGCTAGAAACACAACTTATTTTGAAGACTTGTAAATAAAGAGAAATAACCCAATATTTATCCCACCTTCCCTATAAAAACTCAGGATAACCAACTAGTTGAAAAGGAAAAGTTTTCCTTTGTGGAAGTATTCCAAGTGTTTGAAGAACAAATGACAATAAAGTCAGAATATTGTGATTTTGTGAACACTAATGATTGCATTAATGGTCACTAATGGCTGCTAACCTCACAAAATAAAGACAACTAGACACTCAATGGATGGACATTCCACCAACTCTAAAGTATAATTGGCAAACAATTCCATCATGAGTCTGATCAAGCCTCTAGGCCACTGGAAACGTATCAGTTAACAAGACTGGGAAGGACAACTGGAAAAAACTTGGGTTCTTTCATAAATAAATTATAAGGAGAGAGAGGGAAGGAGAGAGAGATATATATTAATTAAAAGAGACTTAAGAAACATATCAACAAATCAGTGGGTGGACTTTTGTTAGATTCAAATTCAAATAAACTATATATAAAACAATTCTGAAACAGTTTGGGAAGAGTAACACTGGATATTTAAAGATATGAAGAATTATAAATAATTGTTTTTTAGAGCTGATAATGTTATTGTAGATAGGCTTTTAAAAAAAGAATCATACTCTTTAAGAGATGCTAAAATATCCACTGATGTGTGGAACTTGCTTCATGATAATTGCATGGGAAAAATACAATTCCTGGGAGTGGTACAAATAAAACAAGGTCAGCTATAGGTGAGGCTGGGTAGTGGTGCACAGAACATTTTTTTCTCTAATTTTGGATATGTTTGCAAGCTGATCACCCAGCAGAGAAAACACATGCTTCTAATAATAATCAAAAGATTATTACAATTTATATTCATTTTGCATAGGAACTTTTAAAGACAATTTTGTATGTTAAATAAGGGAATAATTATCACATGAATATCACCATGACCTATATCACTACCCTTCAATATTTAGAAAGTAGAAATGATTAAAATAATTGACTTACATTTATTAAATACTAGAGGCCCAGTGCATGAAATTTATGCAGTGGGTGGGGGGGTTCTTCAGCCCCACCCACACCCTTTCCAATTCAGGACCCCTCTGGGGATGTCCGACTGCCAGGATCGGGTCTAAACCAGCAGTCAGACATCCCTCTCACAATCCGGGACTGCTAGCTCCTAACCACTGTGTCTGCCAGCCTGATAGCCCCCTAACTGCTCCCCTGCTGGCCTGATTGACGCCTAACTGCTCCCCTGCTGGCATGATCATCCCCAACTGCCCTCCCCAGCAAGGCTGAGGGGACTAGGGGACTGAGGCTGGATGAGGCAGGGCTGAGGAGACTGGGGGACTGAGGCTGGATGAGGCAGGACTGAGGGGACTGGGCACCACCATCTTGTGGCTGTGGGTGCAGCCATCTTGTGAGGATGTGGCAGTCAATTAGCATATTCCCTCTTTATTAGATAGGATAATTTAGAGGCCGTGGGGGAAAGTGAGGAGAAAAAAAAAAGACATGGAATATTTTCAGAATATGCAGAATGTGCTTGATGCCTGAAAAGGAGAAGTGAAGGCAGACACCCCGACCAGAGAAAAGGAACGAGACTTGGCAGGGGTCGGGAAACTCTGGTCCACCTACACTTTGTAGTCTTCAAGGTGGGAATGCTTTATACAGTTTCAAATGGGTGGAAAAAAGTCAAAAGGAATAAAATTTCATGGCACACAGAAATACTATAAAGTTCATATAAATGAAGTTTTATTGGAACATAGACAAGCGGATGTATTTACTCACTGTTTCTGGTTGCCACTCCACTGCACTGGCAGTCACAGAGCTGTGACAGAGTCCACGTGGCCCCAAAACCTAAAGTATTTACTCTGTGGTTCTTTATAGAGCAAGTTTGCTGACCTTTCAACAAAAATGACAAGTGAAAAAGCAGAAAAAGGAAGAAAAACGACTAGAAACTTTTAAGTATCTGAGAATGAAACTGAGAGATGACAGTGGGTTCCAAAGAATTGATCAGACCCTGGGACAGATCAGTGGAGGATGACAGAGGAGGATTTAACACACCCATGTCCAGGGTCTGTTCCAATTTCTGCATGAGGAAAGAATGGTGATCTGAGTATAAATTCTTTGACTAACATTTGCAATTTACTGTGCAGGTATACCAAAATTCTCAAATTTAGTTATTTCATCTTCTGTTATGTGTATAAAGTTGCTTTCAAATATAAAAATCTCAAAAACACTATCAAGGTATTATCTGAGATATCTGGATCCAAGTGAACCTACTGTACTGTATTGAGAAGTGTCCTCTCAAAATTGATGTCTACCCTGAATCTGTGGATGTGACCTTATTTGGAAATAGGGCCTTTGCTGTGTGATCAAGTTTAGATGAAGTACAAGTCCAAACACTGGTGTCCTTGGACTTAGGATGGGTCCAAGTCCAATGACTGGTGTCCTTATAAAAAGAGAGAACTTTTGACACAGAGACATAAGGAGAAGACACCTGGTGACAGTCAGACAGATGTTGGAATGATGCAACAACAAGCCAAGGAATGCAAAGAATTGCATCCAACCAAAGATGGAAGAGATAGGAAAGAGTTTCTTCCAAGCCTTCAGAGGGCACCTGGCCCTGTGGACACCTTGATTTCAGACCTAGAGCCTCCAAAACTATGAAAAAATAAATTCCTCTTGTTTTAAGCCACCCATCCACGTGATAGTATTTTGTTACACTCATCAACTTTTTGTCCTGAGGCAGCACTGAACCCTTGTTCTGCTTACTAGGCAAAGGGGGAAGCAGTGAAGGAGTTTTTACAAATTGCCTTATGTGTATGGACAGTTCGTTGCGTTCATTCCTTATGGTGATGAACATAAGGAAAAGATGTGGTTCATAGATATCTTTGGTAAGCTTACAGACCAGGATGTCTGTGTTGATGACCTCAATATGAGATGTTGGGGAGACCTATATCTTAGGATACCAAATAGAAAGGCTGTGATTTGTAGTCAGTGCCTATCTGCATGGGTCAAGTTCTTATCTGACCACAACCATCCACAGGGTTCGGGAATGCCTTATGCCTTTTGCTTCCTATGTTGGTACCATTCATGATTCTTAGAATTCCTTTCCCCACATTCCACATTCTAAGTGGTTATGCCTTTCCCCCCACTTATGCCTTTCACTTCAGCACAAACAGAAGGAGTCTTCTGCAGTTACGGTGTTTGCCTGATGTATTGCTGGTGATTGATTGTTTGATTCCAGATCAACCCACCACATGTGACAACACTACAGGGTGTCATTTCTTGGAGTGGGACACAGGTACCCAGCAAAGGGCCTGAAACAGAAGAAATAATCATATGATTGGATCCTCAGGAACAATATTTCTGAATTGCTAGTGAAAGTCAAATTGGAATTTCCCACTTTTGCTCAGAAGAGCCCCAGGTCTTTATTAAGGATGGTGGGCTATATGCAGAGGGGGTTGAAAGAGGGGGCATTAAACATGAGAAAAGTGATTCTCTGAGATGAGCTGCTTAAGGTCTTTCTTTATCTAACTCATATAATATTAATGATGTATTCATTCATTCAATAAACATACCCTGCTTACTCTGGGCCCCTAGGCAATGGGCTTGTTAGTGGTGAATAAAACAGACCTGGCCTTGACCTATAGAAAATGTAATAGAGATGGACTAGAAAGCACAATTAAATAAGAATTCAATGGGTCGGGTCATTTGAAGGGATGAACAGAGGACAGTGTAAAATAGAAACATGAAGGCTCCCCTTAGGTGAACGGATGGTAAATACAGATCAGGGTTACTAAATCTAGGCATGAATCACAGAGTTAAGAAGGGAACATGTAAAAAGTTTACTGACTAGAGCTGTTAGAGGACAGAAACAGACACACAGAGAAGAGAGAACATTTATAGGAATATTTATCACCTTTCTTTAAAGAGTTCCCTGTTGCCTTTCTCTCAGATCTTACCTGCCTCCCTAGCTCACTTTCCTGAAGCAATCTGTTATTTCTACATTCTACCTACACTCTGGATTTTGACACCAAGTAGAAGGTGGGGGAGAGGAGGTAGTTTAGGAGTTTTACTTTATTCTCTTCTCCCTGTCCTCCATCTGTCACTCTCTTTTTCACCTCAATCTCATTTCTTCTATTTCTCTTTCCTCCGTCCTCCTCTTCCTCTTTCTTCTTCTTCTTCTTCTTCTTCTTCTTCTTCTTCTTCTTCTTCTTCTTCTTCTTCTTCTTCTTCTTCTTCTTCTTCTCTCTCTCTCTCTCTCTCTCTCTCTCTCTCTCTCTCTCTCTCTCTCTCCCCCCCCCCACCATTGAAAGGCTTTTCTATTTATTGTGCAGCAAGATTTTTGTTACTAATCATATTCTTTCTTATTCTGCAGATTACTTTAGTTAATTTCTGTTTTTGACTGTAATACAACCTAACTTTTTTTAAAATATATTTTATTGATTTTTTTTGCAGAGAGGAAGGGAGAAGGATAGAGAGGTAGAAACATCAATGATAGAGAAACATTGATCAGCTGCCTCCTGCACACCCCCTACTGGAGATGTGCCTGCAACCAAGGTACATGCCCTTGACCGGAATCGAACCTGGGACCTTTCAGTCCCCAGGCCGACGCTCTATCCAGTGAGCCAAACTGGCCAGGGCGACAACCTAACTTTTTAAGTTAAGAAAAATAATTTCTTCATCTAAAATTGCTATCTTGTTAAGTGTTTCTAAAAGCCTGATTTGAAGCTTAAACCTGAGTAATAGCTTAGTTCTAGTGAATATCTATCTTCCTTTCCCTGGGGCATTACCCTTGTATCAATGCCTTGGAAAGGACAGAGAAGGGATGGAGAAGAGATGGGGAAGAGAATGACCTAGAAAGGAAACAGATCAGAGAGTTTTTGAAAGATTATCTTGCACCAGTGCCGTAACTTGCATACCCTAATACATGCTGTGTGTTAATTTCTTACTAGGTATTTGAGCTCCTCATCAGAGGCTAGCTTTTTGCTCTATAAAACCCTGCACACTGGGGTGTGTGGTGAGATGTGTGATGTGACAGCCAAAAGACTGGTGGGAACCTCTCCTGCCTACGGGAAAGCCACTGTCAACTCCAGAAGCCAAAGGTCAGAATCAAGACCTGAAGAAGTGGAAAATCCCCTTGACTTGTGATGTTGGAGTTAGAGGAGTGTTGTGGAAGTTGGTAATAAAGTAAACCTTAGCACATCTAATCTCATCCGTCCATCTCCTCATTGTTAAAATGGGGTATCACAGTACCTGCCTACCTTGTGAAGTTGTTTGAGAAATAAATTGAAAAATACCTGAAAACCACTTAAAAGAATGCCAGTCTCCACCAAGCACTAAGCATCAATAACTGTTGTTGTTTTAGGCCTTCCTTCCTTTGTTAGTCTTTAAAAATTCTAAGAAACAGGGGCATTAAAACTTGAGACTTAACAAATAGTCTGAGGCAAAAGTGATCAAGTTGCTATCTTCATAACCCTTAAGTCTTGATCTTCCAGAATGCCCTATCTCAAATAGTGGGAAAGTACGTATAAATGAAGCAACAACTAATACCAGTGTTACTAATGAACCCATGTATTCTACTAACCAGTTTCTCATTGAATTCTAACAGGACTTTACACAGTAAATCCTTAAAAATTAGTACCTTACAAATGAGGACGTGCAGGTTTGAAAGACCAAATAATTTACCCAAGATCATACTTGGGAGTCCGGAACCCAGGTCTTTCTGAGTGCAGAGCCTGTGGACAAATGGAATGGCTGAATAATAACAGAGACATGTTCTTATCATGCACTTCTTTCCAAGGCCTCCCACAGGAAGGAGACTGCGTATATTTACCATGCTTCTTGGCTTCTCAGGGTTTTAATTTCCTCAACTGCAAATGAAGCTATATACACCAGGTAATCTGAAAGATTTTTTTGATCTCTAAAACTCTATATGTCTATTATCTGGCACAGAGATAATCTGTACATGACAGAAAATCAGAGGGAAGTCTCCCAGAAACCATACCATTATTATTTTCTCCTTTCCCTAAAATTAGAATGTTTATTCCTTTCTGCATTTCTTCTAAGTGAAAGTTATTCCACAAGTTTGCCTAAAGGGCAATATTCATTTTGTTAGAGCTATAGAAAAATAAAAAACATCCAGGGAATGGAAATAATGTTTTGAGTAAGGTTTAGTCTTTTTATCCAAGCCTTTGCCTTGCATTCTGTACCTATGCCATATGCGAACCAGGGGAAAAGCCCTCACCTTTGAAGCACCGGGGAGTGGTCATGTGGGAGAGTTTCTCTGTTAATAGTAGATAATTTTAGCTTGAAGTAACCCTTGATCAAAGACTAGACTTTTCATTTGTCCTCAGGGCCAAGAGCTGGAGAAGTTCTAAAGGGCTTAATGGAAATTTCATGTGAATCAGAGAAATGTATCCTCCAAACATTGTCATTTGTTTTATTTTGGTTCCCCTGAAAATATGGATTTATGGCAATGTAATTTTAAGCACATACTTTTTTATTTTCTAAACAGTGAAATGTAAAGAAGGGAACAATTTCAGACTGCTGGGGAAAAGGTGGTGAATTTGTTAACATCAGTAGTATAGGACATTTCATAGAACTGAGGCTTTTTAAAAAATGCATAAAGTGGAAAAAGGAAATAAATGATATACACATTCATTGCCTATATACAAAAAATAACTACTTTTAAATATCAGTTATTAATTCTCGGTGTCTTTTGCTATGTATCAACTGTCATAATTATGCCATGCATGCCATCTTGTAGCCATCTTTTTTTGCTTAGTAAAACCTAATGGTTTATTTTTAAACCATAATTTATAACTTTTAAAATACTGGCAATAGAGGATTGAAATAATATACAAAAATATTCCTTATAGATAATGGCTTTATTGATTCATTCATTCACTTATGTATCATACATTTACTAAGTGCCTAAGCAGAGTGCGCAGCTGGCTACCCTAAAGACACAAGAATAAATCAGGACACAGTCCCTGCGCCCAGTCCTCCTCACAGTCCAAGGTGGAAATAATTACACGGCATCACTTTGTGAAGAGTCTCGATGGTCTAGGAGAGCACACAGCAGGAACTGCTAACTTGGACACTGCTGAACATGGAAATCTGCTAACGTCTTTCATAGAAGAGGATATTGAGCTGTGCCTGGTGCCATATATTAATTAACCATGTAAACAGACTGGATTAGAACAGAAGTGGTACTTCAGGCAAATATAATCTGCAAATGCCCTGAACTGCAAGATGTTTACTATGGCTGCAGTAGAAGGGGGAGAATTTACCTGGTGGGAGAGAAGACTGGACATGCAGACAGGTATAGCTCCTTGACGATCTAATATGCTAGTGAGCATTATTCTGAAGGCTACTGGGAAACCAGTGAAGGATTCAAGCAGAATAAAACAGAATCAGGTTTTCATTTTTGCATGATTATTTCACCAGCTATGGGGAGAACTGACCTTAAGAGTATGAACCAGAACCAGAAAACTAATAAATATAAATGAAGAGAGAGGAACCTTAAGTAAGAAAATGGCATTAAAAATGGAGAAATGGGCAATTAAATTAAAGATTCTATTACAGGCCTAATGGTGTGCCTTCACAATTCATGTGTTGAAGCTCTAACTCCCCAGTGCCTCCGAATGTGACTGCATTTAGAGAAAGCACCTTTAAAGAGGTGAGTAAGTTAAAAAGAGGCTTATAGGGTGGGACCTAATCCAGTCTTGACTGGTATCTTCATAAGAAAAGGGAAAGACACCAGGAAAGCTCACACACAGAGAAAAGACCATGTGGCTCAAGACAAGAAGAGAAGCCGCAGAAGAGTCCAACTATGCCAACAACTTGATCTTGAACTTCAGCCTCCAGAACTGTGAGAAAATGAATTTTTGTTAAGTCACCCAGCCTGTGGTCTTTTTTTTCTTTATTGATTAAGGTATTACATATGTGTCCTTATCCCTCTATTGCCCCCCCACCCTCACCCCCACTCATGCCCTCACCCCCCTGGTGTCTGTGTCCATTGGTTAGGCTTATATGCATGCATACAAGTCCTTTGGTTGATCTCTCCTCACTATCCCCACCCTCCTCTACCTTCCCTCTGAGGTTTGAAGGTCTGATCAATGCTTCTCTGCCTCTGGATCTGTTTTTGTTCATCAGTTTATGTTGTTCATTATATTCTGCAAATGAGTGAGATCATGTGATATTTCTCTCTCTCTGCCTGGCTTATTTCACTTAGCATAATGCTCTCCAGTTCCATCCATGCTGTTGCAAATGGTAAGAATTCCTTCTTTTTTTACTGCAGTGTATTATTCCATTGTGTAGATGTACCACAGTTTTTTAATCCACTCATCTGCAGATATAGTTTTGTTATTCTCTCTCACTAGAACAGTTTCCTCTCAAATATTTATATGTCTCAATCCCTCATTTAAATATAAGAGCTCAATGCCAATGATAAACGTGATAAGAGGCTAATATTCAAAATAAACAACTCATACAACAACTCAACACCAAAAAACCCAATCCAATTAATAAATGGGCAGAGGATTTGACTAGAGATTTCTCTGAAGAGGAAATACAAATGGCCAATAGATATAGGAAAAAATGCTCTACTTTACTAATCATCAGAGAAATAAAAATTAAAATCACAATGAAATATCACCTCATACCTGTCAAAATGGCTACCATCAATAAATCAGCAAACAAGTGTTGGTGAGAATATGGAGAAAAGGAAACCTCCGTGCACTGCTGGTAGGGTTGCAAATCGGTGCAGCCACTGTGGAAAATAGTATGGAGGGCCCGCAAAAAATAAAAAAGAACAGAACTACCTTATGACCCAGCAATTCAACGTCTGGGTATATATCTGAAAAAAAAAATTCAAATCCAAAACACTGATTTGAAAAGATATATACACTCCTATGTTTATTGCAGTATTATTTATAATAGCTGATATATGGAAGCAACTTAAGTGTCCATCAATAGATGACTGTATAAATAAGTGGTACATACAATGGAATATTACTGGGCCATAAAAAATAATGAAATCTTACCATTTGAGACAACATGGATGGACCTAGAGGGTATTATGCTAAGTGAAATAAGTCAGACAAAGAAAGACAAATACATGATTTCACATTTGTGAGGAATCTAAATAAAATAAATGAACAAACAAAACAGAAACAGACTCATAGATGCAGAAAACAGATTGATGGTTGCCAGATGGGAGAGGTGTTAGAGAGCTGGGTGAAAAAGGCGAAGGGACTGAGAAGTACAGATAGGTAGTATAGAATAGTCACAGGGATGTAAAGTGCAGCATAGGGAACAGAAACAATGATATTGTGATGACTATGTATGGGGCCAGGTGGGTACTAGATTTATTGAGGGACGTCACTTTGTATCTATATATATAAAAACCTAAGCAACCATTACGACCAGACAGCTGGACAACTGGACAACTGGAGACAGGCTGGTAGCTATGATGCACACTGACCACCAGGGGGCAGACGCTCGATGCAGGAGTGTGTTCCCACAGCCTCCCCTGACTGGCTGGCCCCCATCAGCCAGGCTGAGGGACCCCACCTGTGCACGAATTCATGCACCGGGCCTCTACTATTACATAATTGTCTAACCACTATGCTGTACATCTGAAATTAATACAAAATAATATTGAATGTCAACTTTAAGTGAAAAATAAAATAAAAATATGACCTCAGCTCAAATGTCATTCTATCAGTGAGGTCTTTCCTGACCTTTCTGTCTATGGCATCACCTCCTGTCATCAACATCCACTTCCCTTGACTTGTCTTTATAATACCTATCACCATTTGATCATTATATATTTCATTTACTGACAGGATCCTCAGTATTTGGGACAGTGTATGACATATAAGAGGCTATCAATACATTTTTAAATAAATCTAAAACAAAAAGCAAGGAGGAAATAAGGTTTCTGTACTACCCACAAACTAAAAATGTTTGTTTATACTTTTAAATGGTTAAGAAAACACAAGGGAAGAATATCATTTTGCAATGTGAAGAATTTGTGAAACTCAAATTTCAGTGCCCATAAAATTAGCTCTATGGGAACACATGCCCATTCATTGACATGCTGGCCATGACGGCTTTCACCACGGTGGCAGAGTTGAGTAATTGCCACAGAGGCTGCACGTGACCCTCAAAGCCTAAAATATTTACTGTCAAGCCCTTCAGAGGAAAAGCCTTCTGGCCTCTGTTTATACTCGTTTCAGGATCTCATACATTGGTCATGGGGGTGCATATTGGTGCCACCACTCTGGGACACAGTTTATCATTACTTTGCAAGGCCAAACTTTTGTATAATCTCTTACCTAGCAATTCTTGCTAAGTATATACTCCTCAGAAAATCTTGTTAACTTTAGAACAAGAAATATTTACAAGAATATTTCTATTCACTATTCATTCAGCAGGAAAACTCACAGATGATCCGAAAGCCTCTAATGGGAGAGTGAAAAATACGCTGTGGGCCAGTGGAGGCACATACAGCAACATGGGTGAACCCTAGTAATGTAACATTAAGTTAATCACGTGATGATATACTTTTTATAAGCCTTAAAAACTAAAAATATATGCTTTTTAAGGACTACATCTGCATGCAAGAAAGGACATCAGGGAAATGCAGGATTCAGGTTGACTTTGCCTCTTCTTCATAGGGGACAGGAAGTGGGACAGCACGTACCCTAAGTTTAGTATGTTATTGCCACCATCTTAACTCGTTGGGGGATGGATGGTGGGTTCACAGGCCCTTATTATATCATTATTAAATGAATGTTGATTAGTTAATTAGAGTATCACACAAACCAAGGATTAGAATTAATCAAATTCTGTGCATGTGAGGTCCAGTTGGGGGTGGGGGTTAATCAAATTCAAGTCTTATCACTTTTATGAATCATCTGTGTGATTTTTTTTTTAGAAATTTGCTTTAGTTCTTCAGATATTTGCTTCTCAAATACAATAAAGCGTAAGGACTTGATCATTTCTAAGGAGCCATTCAATTCTAAATGTCTGTGGTTCTTTAAGGAAGTAGTAAGAGTTGTTCTCAATTCACGGTGCAAGCACATGTTAAATGAGAATAAACGGGTCATTCATAATATTAGGTTATGGTGTCCAACCCTTCACTTAGGGCTTCAAAAGCCAATACCCTCTCCATGAAGGAAGTAACCTGCCCCTTGGAATGCAGGTGGTACTCTTTTTCATTGCTAGTGGCTGCCTCCTTTTTGTAGCTGCTACAACTAACAATGCTTTAAAATAAAGCAGTGAACCAGTAAAAATCTCTCAAACATGAATAAGTGATGAGGCCGCTGTCCTCTAGTATAAGCCAGCACTTGTCATGAGGGTCTGAGTTACTGATGCCACGCCACAATCCCCATAAATGTAGTTGCCTGAAGAAGTTCAGAGTTTCTCTGTTCCAGCACCAGGCTGCCCCAGCTGTCCCTCCCCTAAAGCCTGCTGCTACGATGGGAGAACATAATGGCACACTCGATTAGGGAGATTCTAATGATTGTGTCAATGTAGAGAAGAAAGTAACTTACAGATGGATTTTCTTGGGTAGCCAAGAAATAAACCTAGGGCAATCTTTCTTCTTTCACATTTAAATATTCAAATCTTTGGGGTACTATAGCTAGAAGCAGTAATGGACAAGCGCTTCAGTTGACTGAGTTTATCTGCCCACCTTGTGGCTTCTAGTTTGAGAACTGTCCCTTCATAAAGGTCTTTTGAGGTGTGTGTTTGAGATTACCCCAGAGATCTGTTTATAGCTGAATGTCTGGGAAGAGAAACCTGACCCAAGTAGAGCCAAGTTGATTATCTCCTCTGGAAACTTGGAATTGGGTTTTGGAAACAACATTTATTCTTTGCTGAGGACTTAGACTTCTAAGTCCTGACCCTGGGTCTGGCAATAGCTCTGGTCTTTTGTAAATACAGTGGGGTCCTTGTAAAACATTCCCCTTCTCCTTCACATAGTATAATTAGATTCTTAAAAGGCTCTACACATATCTAGCGCTTCCCTCTTTTTGCTTCTCTTTCTCTTTTAAAGAAAGAAAGTCTGAGACTACAAAGCAATTCTATAGTTTATGAAATAGTCTCATGTTTTGATTTAGAAATAGACCTGAGTAACTCAATATTATGGTACATTTATGGTTGGGTGTGAGCTTAAAGTTCAATTGTCTCATTTTACAAATATGAAAACAGAGTCCCAGGAAGGCAAATTGATTTGTCCACAGTCTTACAGTTATTCAGAAGGCAGAGAAACATACTAGTAGTTTAAGACTTCTTGCTTCTGATAGTTTTATTTTCACACAATGCCATTTTCTCCTCTCATTCTGCTATTAAAGGGGAAAAAACACACAACAAAGAAATGTAAAATAATTAGAAACAAATGCTACGGTGTGTGTTCAAATATATTGAGTTCTCTATCATGAGGTTCCAAGTGAAATACCACTATGAGTCTTATTTGTCTTTAAACGGATGTGTTATCTTCAGGAGCGAGGTGGACAGTGAAGAATGGACTGGCAGGATTTTGCCAAGTATCAATAAATCTTTGCTCTTGCTTTTAGATGGATGGTTCTTCAACAGAACACTTCCAACTCTATAAGTCTGGCTTTCAGTCACAGTCTATGTTAGAGAGCAGTTTAATCTTTAGGGTTACACAAAGTCCTAGCTATATCAAGTTCAAAAATGAAGCTGAGAAATTTGAAATATGCTGACATGTAGGCATCAGCAGCCAAGCAGAAACCAGTACTGAAATTCTCTTGTTTCCATCAACTGCCCGTGGTACCCAGCTGATGAGATTTGGGTGGAGGAAGACTTGCCAACTTAATGCTGGCAAAAGTACAGGTATAACATTTCTCTTGACAAAAGTCTGTGAGCTCTAGTCTTATGAGCTTTGGACATGAGTCTTGTCCCAATATCATTAATGAATTGAGAAGATTCAAGGAATGTTTTAACCGTAGTGCTAATTCTCAAATGCTGGCGCTTCATGCTATAAATCAAATAGAAAGCCAGTGTTTAATGAGATGTGGCCATGATCCACATACCTGATGCTCAGGTGCTCCAAGAAAGGTAAGCCTGCTTTCAGCCCCTCTCTCTTTTTCTTACCACTTTCTTTGGGATTCCTCTGTTTAAATTCCTTTGGTGCCTATTCTAATCACCCCCAAAAGTACTATTTAAACTACTTTGCTCTGAAGTGTCATTGGATATCAAAAGAGAGTGTCTAGAAAAAGGTAATGATCAACCCAACAGCTTGAATTTCTATGTGTGTAATGTTAGACTCTATGTTGCCCGGGTGGGAAAAGTATATTTCTACCAGTTGGATCACTGTTGCCCATATGGTACCTTTTTCTGAATGAGAAAAAGGAGCCCTGTTCTCTGTAGCTGCAGACTGTCTGTGTCTGATTTCAGCCCTGACCACTATCCTTGTACTGGGAACAACTGCACAACTGTATCACCAGCCAGCATTCACATGCGGCAAGGTGATGCTGTGGTGGGCATTCCTGTGCTGTTTCTGCCCCATTCCTTACTCAACCCTGTGTCCTCCTTTTCTTTCCTTCTCTTTCTCTATATACCAGTGGTTTTCAACCTTCCTAATGCCACGACCCTTTAATACAGTTCCTCATGTTGTGGTGACCCCCACCATAACATTATTTTTGTTGCTACTTCATAACTGTAATTTTCCTACTATTATGCATCATAATATAAGTATCTGATATTCAGGATGTATTTTCATTGTTACAAATTGAACATAATTAAAGCATAGTGATTAATCACAAAAACAATATGTAATTATATATGTGTTTTCCGATGGTCTTAGGCGACCCCTGTGAAAGGGTCGTTCGACCCCCAAAGGGGTTTCGAACCACAGGTTGAGAACCGCTGCTCTATACTTTTAGAGGAGTAAAACACAAAAAGAATTTCTAGGAAATAATAAAAAATAAATTGGTCAATTATTTCAAACCTAAATTTATTAAGGGAAGAAGATTATAAACTGTGTGGTTTGACTTCAAATTACCTCTTCTCATTACCTATACCTAGGATTAATTGCAGAGTTTTATTTATGTTTAAGTAATATATAAAATATAATATATATAAATTATGTTATATTTTATAAATTAATTATCATATATTTATATAACTTGGTGAGTGATTTTATATATAGGCATACTTTTATATACATGTACACAATTTTATATATGTAATTATATTCAAAATTATTCCACATACTTAGTTACATATAATTATACATGTCAAATATATTTTATATAATATACTATGCATCACACATTTTTAAATATTCATATTACAAAATGTTATATAAAATGTTAGTTATATATAGGAAAATTTGCATATATATAAAATTGTTCACCAAAGTTATTTTATTCCTAACTCATTGTAATAATATTTACTTTCTATGTGGCTTCACATAATTATAGCAGCATATAAAATAATTCAATCTACAATGAAATACATTTAAAATAACACAACTTAATTCCTATCTTTAATTATATAAGCCAATCCACCCAGGTCTGTAAATATAGCTGTTTCTGACTTGGAAGTGACATTTTGGGATATGACATTAAATCAAACCACAGGAATGGGACTTCATGCAAGTATTTCTGTCCAGCAAGAAAATTCAGGAAGGAGGCCCCTTGGGCCGAATGGACATTCAAAGACTGCTGGGAGCCAGCAGCCTACAGGTCCCAGAAAGCGTTCCTGAGATTCTCAGGGAGGGTCATCCCCATCAATCAGCCTCTCCCTTGGCTGTGTGCCTTGAGACCCCAGGCCATTAAGAGCAGCCTTGTTCCTGGGGCCTGGGAGCTGGTGATAGGCCTGGGAGGGTTTTGTGGGGCCTCTCCCTAGAAGCCAGAGCAGAGCAGCCTGTGTGAGTATTAAGATGTGTGCCCACTGCAGCCTCTGTAATGCCTAGTCATATTTTCCCAGGAGCACCTACCTCCCAGAGCAGAGCAGGAGGCAGGAAGCCCTGAGATTTTCCCATAAACAGTAGTGATGCTGCCAACTTACCCTTCTAGGAAATTCCATTTACAGATTCAAAGATGACATTTTCATTCCTCTATCTCATTTACAAAATGTAAATTTTTCTCGTGGCTTTTCTACATACAAACCATGTAATAGGTTTAACTATATGGTAAAAAAAAAACAAAACACACACACAAAAACAAAAAAACAAAGAAACAAAGAAACACCAAAAAACCAGCTATTTATCACACCTGGTGAATAAAAACAACTTTATTTTTTTTTCATTTACTATTGGACAGAACTTTTAAAATATCCTTTGAGTTTACAAACTACATCTTTCAGACTAAGAGTAATGACCTTCTATCATCCTTCTACACAGGGGATTAAATAAATGAAGATTTGTCCATCTCTAAAACATGTTGACTTTAGCCCAAAGACATTTCCAAAATAGCGAATATATGCATATAGATGAACTATTGCTTAAAAATGTACATTATCATATTTCATAATTTAGAAGATCATGGATTATAATATAGACTACTATATTATGTATCATTAAAATAGAAAAAATAAAATGTCTTAAAAGAGCTCTTTTAATTTTATTTAATTATATGACTTTTGTGGATACTTGAAAATAGTAAAATGAATTGGTTATTGGTTATTCCCATAAATTTATTCACATTCTTAGTCCAACTTTCCTAAAACACTTTGCAGTTGAAATCACTGATGTCCCCACAGAGTGGTCCTCTGTCTTTATAAAAGCATTGGTGATAGAGGCATTCTTAAAAAGCATTCCTCCATTGTCTCCAGAATTTTATTCTAAGCCACTGGGACCTAATCTGCAAGTTTTGATGCTCTGGCCACATGCACACTGGCTTCACAGCCTCTGCTTGGCCAACAGAGATGGTCTGATGCTCTCAACAGTGAGATGCATTCTGATTTCAGAGAAGTTAAAATTGTGGAGAAACTGTGCATCTGAGAATCAACAAACTATTTTCTTTGAGACTTTGACAATAAGTCTAACTTCATATTTCAGAATGTTGTCTTACAGGGCATCTCCCCTTGGAGATCATGTTGTGATTAGCTAGAGGAGTCAATGAAGAGGACCCTAAAACATAAATATGGGAGACATTAAATTCCTCTCAATGAGTGAAACTTTAAAATTGACACATGGATCAGAGTGGGGAAAATGTAAAGAATCTTGAGATATGGGTTGATTTGTAGGTCTGGAAGAATTAACTTTAATGTCTGACTTCATTTATATATAAAGACATGACCAGCCCTAACTGGGTTGGCTCAGTGGATAGAGCGTCAGCCTGCGGACTGAAAGGTCCCAGGTTCAATTCCGGTCAAGGGCATGGACCTTGGTTGCGGGGACATCCCCAGTAGGGGGTGTGCAGGAGGCAGCTGATTGATGTTTCTCTCTCATCGATGTTTCTAACTCTCTATCCCTCTCCCTTCCTCTCTCTGTAAAAAATCAATAAAATATATTAAAAAAAAAAAAAAGACATGACCAGATGGTATTTGTTCAACCTTGAAAGCTTGGAAAAATGAACGAGTTCTAGAAGCAGTTGGTGATTGTCAAGAAACTATTCAGTGGAGATAAAAGTTTAGTCAACAGATGAAAATAGTAAAATAATGCAACAAACAGGCTTAGCCTTATGTCATCAATTCATGTCATTTATGTAATTCCTTTTGTACCAATCCCAAACAACCAAATGATCTGATTATGCATAACTGCCAATAGGGAGAGGATGCAATTGTGATGCGAATTTTAAGTATCAGTGTTTCTGGATAATTATTTCTCATTATAAATTAAATTAATTAATTGTCTCTTTAGTTTTATACACTAATTTACCGAGTTTTAGTTAATGGGTCATTCTCCCAGGTTTTTACCACCTTTTATGCTTAAATAGTAAAGGTCTCTAGAAAATAATAATGTTACCAATATAGTGAATATCATCTTATTAGACTTCCTGGACATCTGTTTCCAGGAACAGACAAATGCATTTTTTGACTGCATACCAAAATCTTGAAAAAAAAATAGAATATAGAAATAGTGATTAAGTAGGCTATGGGGATTGGAGTCAGCAGTTAAACGGATGTGAAAATTGTCTTTCAAGGAGAAATCTAGATTAGCAATTTCCAATGGGTGTGTTTCAGCACACTGGCATGCCATAAGAATTTTTAAAACATGCAATACCTGACTATTTAGTCAGGGGTACTGACCTCTTTTCCCTTACATTTTCAAATTCAAAAAAATGACAACAGCCAATACAACAATAGCCATCTGGTGTGAATGAATCAAAATTATACCTATGTTTTTGTCAGATCAGCAGAAAATATATTTTTTTGGTGTGCCACAGACTTTTAGTAATTAGTTTATGTTGCCATAAGATGAAAAAGGTTGAAAATCTCTGGTCTAGATCAATATTAGCAGCTTTGTCTATAGTTGCATTTGTGTGGCAGAGTTAGGGAAGGATAGGGTTAGTTCAGAAAAATAGAACCAGATTGATTCATATACTATAAGGAAAAGTATGCAAAGAATTAATTAACAAGAGAAGCTGGAAATGAGGAAAATTATAAGCTATTTGTCTTTCTTTTCTGTTGTTAGAGTTATTCTATGTAAACCACTATTACCGGAGACGTCCTTTATTCCCAGATCCCTAGAGAGACTGATTTATTCATGGTAATACTCTCCAGCGTGTTCTATGGAGATGCTTAGTGACACTTGCTTTGTACTTTTCAAAGTGCTATGATTTCACATGTACATATTAGTACATAAAAACATTTTCATATTTTTAATTTAATTCCATACTCTGAGATAACACTGTGGGTTAGATTTGAAATGCCTAGAGTTTGGGACCCCAACCAACCTCTAGATCTCCCTTATATTGTCTTGCTGAGTCTGTATGGCATAAAAATGGCATACCTTGTAAGACTGGCATTTTTAGAAACAGAGATTACATTTCAGTAAAGTGAGCCTGTACAGTATGATCAATAACCAGTTTAATGTAATCTCTCACTGTCACCTGCAATGAGAACATGCAATCTACAAGTGCCATGTAAACCTGCTCAGATGAAGAATTGAGGCTACAAAGCTAATTTATGGCACCTCAGTTCTCATGATTACGGTTGGCTGTCAATTATAGGTATTCACTTGCTTGTAACTAGAAATTTTGTGAAAGTACCAAGTCTATTAGCAAAGAACTTTAAAAAATGTCTAAGTTTTTAATAAGCAATTATTTATATCTTCCCTTTTTTCCTAAAAGTTCCTAGTTTGTTTTCTTATATCACAAAGAGAACAGATATACATTTTCACATCCCATCCCATATCTCATATGATTTATATATCTAAATAGCAGTGTTTCATTATTATAGTTTCTGTAACCAATTAGGAATATTTATTTAAGGAGATCCTAGTTTGCATACATTGTTATATATAGAATGCAGACTTTTATAACACTGTACCACTAGAAACTTCTTTGTTGTTGTTCCATTCCAGACAATTAGGCTGAGCACATGTTACTGCTGAGTTGCTATCAAGTTGGAGACAATGGCTAATCAGCTTTAGATGGGGAAATGGATGATCATTTGATAATATGTCACGGTATTATTGCCAGAGAAGTCCTACACACCTACTCTGAGCACCAGACCTGCCTTCGTGGGCTTTTCTCTTGCATCACCAGGGGCTCCACATTGGCCTTTTTTCTAATAAAAAAACACCACCCCAAGCTCACTGCCTTGCTATAAATCTATTCCAATGTGGAGTGTTTTGATTGGAATGGTCTCCACAGCATGTGTTGGATGTGTACCAATGATCATGATTTTTCCTCCTATGAAGGTAACTTTAAATATTGACAACTGGCAAAAGTTATTCAGATTTCTATCTGGTGAATTATATTACTTCTATCTTTAAAATAGACTGAATGCCTATTAAAGATACAAATGCGCCTTATAGATCTTATACCTCTAGCATGGCATTGGGAATAAAGTAGGCTAATTAAGAGATAGAGATGGTGGCCTCTGGAATCACACAACCCTGGTTTCCACTCTCCTACTTAATTTCTGCTTTTAGGCCAGTTATCTGCCTATGCCTCAATTGTCTCAGACATAAAAGGGGACAGTAACCCTCCCTACCTCATGTGAGGGTGTGCACATAAAGCAGAGCATAGGAATCGGTTACTTCCTTTATATGTTCAACAATGGGTGATGGATGACTGAGATGTTGGGTAAATAAATACTATAAATAACCAAAGCAAAATGTACCAAAATTTCATTTTGCACGCTGATGTAAAAGAAGTAGTAATATAAAGTGTTTTTTAGGAAGTGTTCAAAATATCATTGGTATTAGGATTCATGCTTTAACTATGCCCAACACAATTTAAATAAATGTCAGCATTTAAGTTGGGGCTATCAAAATGTAAACCTCTGTTTTCTCAGCTATAAAAATGGTGTGTGACTAGGTAATTAAGATTCTCTTTCACTCAAAATTCTGTGGACGTGTAATAAGCATTATCTGGTACACAAGACTGTGAGTTTGGCAAAGGGCGAGGCAGAAGGAGCAAACAGGGGGGGCAGAGAGAACTAGCAGGTTGGGTGCCAGAGTCATTTTAGAAGGTCTTGGGACAGCTTGTATTCTTCGAGTGCAAAGATGCAGAACATAGGAATTGCTCACAAATAGTAAATCATAGTTATGGTTGGAAGGAGAGAAGAAGGAGAATGTCTGAAGGTCAGATGTGGGTGATAAAGGACACTAGGGTCAATATGCATACACTGCTCGCAAAATAACAGATCGGGGTCCTAGATGATCATTTACTACCCAACTATCATATTGTGTTTTAAAATAAAGTTCTCATGCAGAAGCCTTCCTTAAATCTAGATAAGGTATTCGATTTGGAAAACGTGTGGAATGTGCTACTTACAATTCATGGTCCAAGGCCATGCAAGTTAAGTTTCACAAAAATGAAATTTTAAATTAGGTACAAGGATTTAGTTAAGTCAGAATTTCCCAAAGTGTGCTTACCACTGATACTTATAGAAATATTATATCATATTAGTTCTGTTACATGTCCACAATAATATTTTAACAGCACGTTAGAGAAATGAAACATTAAGTATTAAACACAATATTTTATGGATATTGTTGCGTTGGATGAGAATAAGTTTTAAAACATGAGTCAATTGAAAGAAAAAATATTACATAATTAACTTGGTGGTCTGTGGGCTTTGTAAAACTTATGAAGATTGTATATAAATCACTGAAGCTTGAGAAAATTCTTATTTAAGGTGATTATTTATCTGTCACAAATAATTATAAATAGCACATTAATAAATTTATAAATTTTTCTTATTTAAATCCAATGTCTCATATAACCATGACTTGGCCACTGGTATAACACTATGCTAAATTATTGAAATAATGTTATATATTTTTATAATACTATAAGTTCTACCCAGAAATATATTATGTCTAGTAAGTTTGTTATTGTATCCTTGGTGTTTGGAACATAATATGCACTAAAAGATATTAGTTCAGTGAATAAATGAAGAATTATATAAACTTAGGTAAACATTAAAATTATAAAACTTGTATCAAGGGGATAATAGAATACTAAACATAGATGTTGGATACAACTGGGGAAATTGACATACACGCTGTTTAATGTCTGAGAGAGCTTCATTATATTACCTCTGCCATTAGAGTTGCTGCTAACCATATCACAGAGTTTATCAAATTAAAAAAAGAAAAAGGTAATGTCCAGAATTAGAGATCTGGAGCTCTGTCAATTCAGGATCTGCTAAAATAACTGGGAAATCCAAGTGCTGACATAAAGATTATGTGAAAAGAGGCTGATTTACAAGAATATTTCAGAATTGCTTCTTTTCTGCCTATTTAATAAATATATTCAGAAATATGAAAAAACTACAGCAATTAAATTAGCAAATTAAACTAAGAAACTAGACTTGAATTTGATTTAAAAGTCATTGACTTTGTGAATTTCCCAGGCTCAAAAAGTGGAAGAGTTACCTTTGTGTTGAAAACAATAATTTTGTGATATAAATGAGTGATTTCTTTTGCAACTTTGTTAAAGTTGAGATTTTCATGTTTGTAAAATATCCATGATTTTTTGTGTTTTAGCAATCATTTATACACTAAATATTTTCCCAGTCTGACATAGAAATTTAATATCCCCTTAAAAGCACAATTATTACAGTCTGGAACATCTTTAATAAGCCCTCTATTAAAACATCGTGGTATAGGAATACTGACAAAGAAAATGTTCACACATTGACTACTTTTAGACATTGTTTTGTTCTTTCCTTTATTGCGCTAACATGAAAGGGAGAGCAATCAATAAGACCAGGTCTGTAGAGCCACAGACAAATTAAATTGGCACCAAAAGTTCATTTTAATGACAGCCAGATAGAGTGGAATGCTCAGTGGGGCCATGATGGTCCACCCAAATGTTTTCATAAGGTTTCTGCCTAAGGCCTGAAGTGGGAGAAAGGAAATATCACTGGTTTTAACAATGAATCTCCTCCAAATACAACTTCTTTCTAATCTCCTCCTTTAAGCAGCTGAAACTATTCCCTTTTACTTTCTAATACTAACCCCAAATATCTAAACAAGATTGTAATTACTGACTACCAAAACTGCATGGTGCAGATATGCAATGCAATGACAAAAATATGCAGCTCCCACAGAAGCTCCGAACAAGTGGGCTTCTTAGCTTCCCCAAATTATACAGACCCTCACAATGTATTAACCTGGATTCTACCCTACTCAAAATTATACACAGACCCTCACAATGTATTAACCTAGATTCTACCCGTCCCCAAAATTATACACAGACCCTCACAATGTGTGGCAATAATGGAGGAAATACTCAGTTGATATATGGAAGTCAAAATATTTTACTTTCAAATAGGAATGGAGATTATGATTTCAAAATATTAAAAAAGGAATACTGTGTATGGGGAATGTGAACCTTGTAATAAATGGGATCTAGAATTTTCAAAGGGAAGATAGAACTTAAGGAGAGTAGAAGTAATGGGAATAGGATGCTAATAGATAATTCTATTTCCAGAAGAGTAAGTATTCTGTTGCATAGTGTGTTCCTTCATATTTTATTTCTATGTAATATTTAATTCACCTTTTCCCTCTGAACTCATCTTCCTCTAGCCTTTGTATATGGAAAGGGATAGTGAGGAAGAGAGAAAAAAGACACATAAAGTAGATTTTGAGGCAAAAGTAAGACAGAGTAGCTAGTTAATAGAAACCCTGCTCACCAGCTCTCAAACAAACAAACACTTCACATGGGAGAGCCTTTAAAAATCACGTGGGCTATTATTTTCTGTACAAGGCAACACTGGGGCTATGGATAGGAATGATTTCAAGAGCATCTGAAAGTGCTCTGGTTAGAATTTCTGCTCCATATTTTGAATTCTCTTGTTATTCTCTTTGAAATGAAAATAGCACTGGGAAAGATAACATTGCATTGAGATGTTAGAGTCATATAAGATCTCTCTTATCCCATCCGAGGGAGAACTTTGTGGGAGGGCTGAGCAAATAAGGACACGAGAAAGAGGAAAGGAATGAGACCAAACATGGAGGAAAATGTCCAAGCTGTCCTGGAGCTGCAGTTGATCACCAAGAGCCATCGGGAGTATGACCAACAACCCTAGCAACCTCACTGATGATGCCCTGGGTCACAGCCTAGATTCCAGGGGACTAGAAGTCAGGAACAAGGGGAAATGTTAAATAATACTAGTAATATTAATAATAATTATAAGAACAGAGAGTTTCTCAGATTGTTTCAATTATTAAAAAGGAAAAGTGATAGATTTATGCCATTAAAAACATGGAAACCTCCTATTAAAAACCTATATTTTTTATATAAATAACTTTTTGTAAACTGTCATATAGATGCAGCCTTTCATGATATGATGTTTAAACACTTATTTAGCTGTTGGGAAAGTATTAAAACCTGCTTTATGTCTCGGTTCATATGTCTTCAAAATTAGAACACTACTACCTCTCAAGGTGACTGTGAAGAATAAATGAAGAACTACAGATGAAAGCACCTATCATATCTGTTATAGAGAGTCAATAATAGACACTGGAAGAAATATGACCTCCTTTAAACCAAAAGGAAAATAGTAGTCGATAGTAAAAAATTTGAATATTTCAATGAATTAAAAACATGACTTTTGAAAAACTATTTGGTTCTATAGTATTACATTAGGTGATTAAAAGCAAATAAGAGGTTTCCAGGTTAGGATGGTGAGTAAACATTGGCATCTAACATTTTTCCCTTCTGAAATCTCCACTAAAGCTCAGGTATGTATTATATATACACATACATACATGTATATACATTATGCATAATACATACACATCTACATATATTTTTCAAACCAGGACACTATTGAGAGGAATGGGAGAGCTATTAAATACATCTGGGAAAGATGAGAAAAATGGGACTACGTTCAAAACATCAGTACATAGGGTCACTCTAACATAAAGTTCAAAGTCAACAAAACCCTCTTTATAATAAACACATAACTAATGATTATTAAGAATCTGAGCAAAATTGATGAGCTTAGAGGCCAGAAAAGAAGAAATGGAGAAAAAGTGAGCAGAATGAACTTGGAGAAATCTATGGGAGAAGGGAAAGAAAATGTGTGTTATCCTTGAGGTACAAGAAAAGATAATGCAGTCATGAAGCAATACTAGAGTTCCATTGAAAAGGAAGTTTTAGAGGGGAAAAAAGCTCTTTGATTTAAAACCATGGTGACAAGTCATTCTAGAAAGAGAGAGTAGAGAAATCAGAAGAGAAAAATCACAGACAGAAAATTGAAAAGGAATTTAATGAGTTGCCAGTGTGAAAATGAGCACCAGCTCACAGAGATGCAAACGGACCCACTCTAAGGCGTTATTATGACATTTCAGAACAACCTGGACAAAGAGGAAGTTTTTCTAACTTCCAGAGAGGAGTATAGGTTATACTAAAGTATCAAGAAGCTACCAGAGGATGTGCTACTCCCAGGTGAGAGAGTACGATGAGAATGAGGAAGGCAGGGGAAAGAGAAGCATGAGTTCTAACATAGGGTGAGTTGAGGACATTCTTGTATGAGCAAACACTGGTGGTGAAGAAAGATTTTTTTGATGATGGGATGCCTCAGATTCAGAGAGCAAACGGTCTAGACTGGAGCAATGGGAAACTTCAGCAAGATGCCCACTATTGTTTCACAGTCTTTTAAAAACTGAAAACAGAGTTATGTCGGCTTCTGTTCTGTAGTTGACTTGCTTCTACAATGTACTAATAAACTCCCTGCTCGCCCCTCCAGGTCCTGCTGCCTGCATCAGCTAAGGCCTTCATTTCATCTCTCACAAGCATGCTGCCTAATCTTAGTCTTGAAACCAGAGGTACACCAAGGGAGCTGAAAAACAGAAGGGCCATACGTGGTTCCAGTGAAGACTGTGAAACCAAGTGTCTTTATGACTGATTTAGTTTTAAATCCTAGCTCAGAGAGCGAGCCTTTCCCCAGATAATCAGCAACCCCTGAGGCAGCAGAAGACAGAAGCTGGGCCTGACTAATGGTCACAAGCCTGCTGGACCTCTGGCAGGCTAAGGGTAACATCTTGACCTAAGGTATGTTTCAGCTCCTGAGCCCTAAGATGGAACTGAGCCCTGGCTACCTTTCCATCAGACCAGACAGAGGGATGCTGGAAAAGACCTCAGGAATGTCCTCAAGATCTGAAGAAATGATCTGACAAACCAGTTCCCAGCACGTCCCTCAACGCCAAACCCACAGTGTCCTGTGATTTTGCCCTGTATGATCTGTAACCTACACACCATCACGGAGTTGGGTTTGTGTGTTTTTTTTTTTTTTTTTTTTTTTTTTTTTAATAGCATAAGCTCCCTGCCTCCATATTGGCCAATTCAATATAAAACTATTATTTTCTCTCTGTACTGAAAACTCCTGCACTTCTTTGGGCCAGTGCGTGCCGGCAGATGAACTCAAGAAAAATCATCGGGGTTCCAGTAACAATAGAATAAATAGTTATAGATATAAAAGCAAAAAGAATAATAATAATAGTGATGATGATGGTGATGATGTAGCAAAGTTCTTGGCTAGTGTCACTTTTTAGTGCTGTCATTTTTGGCTAAGAACTATGAGTAAAAGCAGGACATAGGATTAATAATTATGTGAAGAGAGGTCAGTTTAGTAAAGTCCTCTGTATACAAATGCAAAAAGAGATTGTGACAACTTCATCCACAGCTATATCTCATTCCAAAGTTATTTTCTCACTCTTTGGGAGTGAGCCAAAAGCAGCCTTTCTGTATGGCACTGAGGAGCTCAGGGCTCCCCGTTAAAGTCAGGCCCAGGAAACATGACTCCAATACTTGCCAGCTTAGACAACATGTGGTATTGGTGCAGTTTATTATTAAACTTTCTTGGTTGCATCGATTAGTCACAAGATAAAATGAGAGATTAGTGACTAGATGAGTTTCTCCCAACAAAATGGCCAGGGACCCTGTGACATGGAAGTTGATGTCCTCAGAAGGAACGAAAGGAGACCCACAACACTGAACAGCACAGCGGAGGGTTTGGAGAGACACAAACACAAGTGTACTGATTTACGTTTCGCCAGAAGAACATTTCTAGTGAATAAGTGTGAGATTATTCTTGAGCTTTCTGGTTTTGGTCTCGAAGCTATGAGCTGATCTTAACTGGATTTTTCCAAGTTATTTTCTTTTCCTCCTTCCTGTCAGACAGGTTCAGACCCCAAATGTCAGAGGAAATCACACAGTAGTTCTCATGCACAGACAATGTGAAGCCATGTTCAGCTTTTGCACAGGGAGATCACATAAGGATATCAGTGCTTTTAAAACATTAAAAAGTCAGTGTGTAGACAGGGATGGGGAAGGTCTGGTCCATGGCCCATATGAGGCTCACGAAATCATTTATCTGGCCCTGCCAAGGCGTTAGGGGTGTCTTAATTAAATGTTTGACCAAATGCAGCTGGCTAATTTTTAAGTTGATAATTTTGTATGGCCCGTGAATCCTATATAATAAAAGGCTAATATGCAAATTGTCCTCTCCACCAGGAGTTCAACCAGGAGTTTGACAGGGGGCGAGGCCGGCAGCTGGCCAACTGCCCACTGCCCCTCCCCCCAGCCGGCCCTGTCCCCAGTGGGCCCCCCCCCGCCCCCATCAGGGGCAGGGCTGGACAGCCAACCTCCCATGGCCCCGATGGGAGTGGGCCTGGCTGGACTCCACCCATGCACGAATGTGTGCACCTGGCCTCAAGTAATATTATAAATATCCAAATGGCCCTTGGAAGAAAAAAGGTTCTCCACCACTGATTTAAAACATTATTTAGGGAGGTGTGGGAACCATGCCAGGTCCCCGGATAGTCAAGGCCAGTGGGAGCACAGAGGCCTTGTTATCAATACACCAGGATGGCCAAAGGTCTCTCTGGGCATGTGCCTAAATGATGTCCAAGGACTCTGAGCCAGGGAAGCCTAATCAGGCCAAGATACCATGAACAGGTGCAAGGACACAGGGTTCACTGTGCCCTTCAGTAGCCAATATGATTGATGTAACTATTGGCACAAAGCCTTCTTTGTCTAAATGGTATAAAAGTAGGTTACTGACCAGCTAGTTAGTTGGAGTCAGCTGAGGATGGAGTAAGAAGAAGTCTGCTAGAGAGAGCAGCTGGGCAGGAGAGACAGGAGAAGCTGCTGAGCTGGAGAGCTCAGGTACCGCTACGATGTGAGGCAGTGAGTCTAGGAGGCAACGTGCGGCTGCTCAGATAATAGCTGTGGGTACAGAGGCTGATGCTGCTTTATGGGGAAGATCTATGTTCACCAGCTGGTGTCTGGCTGCCTGCCTGTATGGACTTTGCTGTGAGGATTGTTCTTGTCTGATGGCTATATGGCCACTGGCTTCAGCAATAAAGACTCATTCTTATATACCCACAACCTCTCATGGCTTCTCCATCTAAGACCTGGCATCCGAGGAGGTCCAGCCCCAGCTAGAGGGGCTCAGACCTGACACCTGTTACTAGTGAGCAGAGGATAAAGGAGGAACTTGGACTAAGTTCCCAGCAGTTAGTACAGTGGGCAGGGTTCAAGCAGGAGCCAGCCCTGGTGTAGTTGAATGGGAGAATTTAGAAGAATACATGGACTCACAGCTACTCAGAACAACTCAGAGCAGCAGGACTCGTGTAGGGCTCCGGCTGTTGCTCTGACAGGAGGTCTGTAAAAATATTTGGAGGTGGGTGCCTTTGCATCTGGGGGAAGCATTCTGAAGGCAACCAAGGTGACTGTGAGGGGCCTGATGAGATTAAAGCTGCTCATCTGGACTCGGTCTGGTGTCCTGCATGCCCTTCCTGGACCCTGTCCCAGGTCATGGGCCTCACTCAACCTTTTACAGTTCTTTCTCCTTTTATTTTTGGTTTCAAAAACCACCTGTGAAGTCCTGTAGTATGAGTCTGTCGCCATGACACACAGTGAGAAGGATTAGGCCTGGAGGTGGACGCCATCTGTGGCACCCGAGAGTGAGCCCCGAGGGAGGCAGGCGAGTGGGTCATCAGTTTGGAAGAAGAGCTCTTCTCAGGCCGTGTTTGATCAGTGAGTTGGCTCCTAGACTTTCAATTGAAGCTGTATGAGCAGAATTGAATTCCAAGATTTATAGTGATTGTGAGGAGCTGAAATAGCTGAGCCGGGACGCGGGAGTCGTCGCTGAGTGATTACAAAGGTTTATAACAAAGACAGCCTGAGAGGTGGACACAGAGGAGGGGTGACTGCAAAGACCTGGAGCAGAGCTTTCTACCTGTGGGTTAATGACAGAGGAGGTAAAACTAGGTTAGGAGATGGGAAGAGGAGACAGAATGGCATTGATGAAAAAAACAAAAACAAAACAAAACAAGTGTAGGGAATAAAATAGAAAAATCCAAGCGCACACTTTGGGCCATGAATATGTCAGAGAAACAGTTCATGGCACAGAGGAACAGGTAGGGGTGAGAAGTGCAATCCTGCCAGAATTGTGAAAGTTAATAACCCTGACAGACAATGGGAGGGCTGTGCATGTCCTCATTTCCAGTGATTTCCTTTCAAAACAGGTAAGAATGAGGCACAGTGAGTAACCTCATTAAACATAAGAGATGATACCCACTGATTCCTTCCAATCCTGTTATAGTCTCAAAATAAATTTTGTCAGATTCAGTTCAAGATTTTACATTGAAAAAGTAACTAGGTCTTGGGGATAGAATTTAAATTATTCTAAAAGTTGGGTGCAAACCATGAGGGATGATTAATCTAAATACACATGAAGTGTACCAGCTATCCTATAAAGCTCTTTATATTAGAGAAAACACTTGAAGTTAAATTAAGAGTGAAAATTAATAATACTAGTAATTGCCTAATGGTTTACATACTGATTTCATTGATAATGTGTTCTCTGATGAAAAACCCCAAGGCATTAGTTGAACAATTAATAAGTAAATAGTTTATAGCAACAATGCTGTCCAAAGCACAGATGATGAATTTGAGCTGTGTAAGGACGTTTTGATGATGATAATGAAAATATCTGAATAAGGGATGCTCACTTTAGAAATAAAATTACAAATCATACTACAGAATCAAAAATGACGAATTTTGTTTGTATGTATACAATGTAACTGCACATACTTGCACATGCACACCCATACATGTATATATGTATGTACATGTACACACAGTAACTATGAAGCCTGTCTAAGAAGTCACCATAACATACTAGTTGTGCGAACTAGGACTTAATTTCTCTGAGCTTTGGTCTCTTCATTTAAAAAACTGGGAATGAGAATGATATTACCTACCTTGTGGGGTTATTGTGAATCACAAGATGAGTTAATGTGTGGAATGTACTTGGGATAGTGCCCGGCATTTACTTGGCCCTCAAGAATATATAGAGCTCCAAGTATAAAATGTAGCATCTTTAGTACACATTTCCTAACATGTAATTTTTATCTCCACTGGTAAGCAATTTTGATTTCTGCCTATCTATATTTTTAAATTTTCCTAAACTGAACAATATATTAAAAATTATAAGACAAATAATAACAAACCTTAGTAATTTATGAACTAAATGTGACACTGTTACTCAAAAGGTAAGAATAAATGTAGATGGAATGATGAATAATCTACAGAGGGTACACAGGTAGGCACAGCAAGCAGTGCGCCTAGATTCCTGCCATCTGATGTGCACTCCTTAACCCCCTCCTGGAGTATGGATGGGATATCACTCCTGTGATTAAGTTACCCCATATGGCAAAGGTGAAGGCATTTTGCTGATATAAGTAAGGTTCCCAATCAGCTGACTTAAGTTAATCAAGCAGGTGATTATCCTGGGTGGGCATGACTTAATCAGGTGAGGCCTAGAAAGAGAGTGTAGAGGTAACAGAGGTCCTACTGCCATGTGTGAAGGGACTCATGGCTGGAACCTGGGAGCAGCCTCAGGAACTGGGAGCAATCCACAGCGAAGAGCCAGTAAGAAAGTGGAGCCTTCAGCCTTAAAACCACAAGGAGCTGGATTCTGTCAACAACCTGAATGACCTTGGAGGAGGATCCTGGGCCTCAGATGCACGGCAGCACTGCTGACCCCTTCATTTCAGCCCAGGAGACCCTGAGCAGTCAAGCAGCTAACGTGCTACTCCTGACCCAGGGACACTGTGAATAATAAATTGGTGTTACTGTAAGCTGCTAAGAAAATGAATATGATAAGGAAGAACTACTTTGTTTTGCTGGGGAGTTAATGGGAATAGGAGTGGGCAGGTAGGTCCATGCTACTCTCCACTAGAACCCAAGGTTCCCACCTCAGTGACCCATTTCGCCTACCCACACTACACTACTGAAACGTAGCGAAGCACAGCAATAAGTTACATGATATTACTGAGTGCGAGGGCTGAGAAACTTAAGAAACATGCTCTCTATAAATATTAGATTAAAAAGGCATAAACAGCTTTTACCATTATAGAGGATAATAGAATTTGAGCTGCTAAATCCCAGGGCTCTATACAGCACAAATTATGTAAACGAACTTAATGGCGTTTTGATAAAACTACAAAACCAGTGCTAGAGAGAGTGAGGAGGTGTTCCTTATTTGAACTTTAAACTTCACACGCTATAGCACAGATGCTTACTTAAATTTTAAAAAATTGAACATGAATGCGAAGAGAGTTATAAAGAACATGAATTAGAGGATAGACTATTAAAAAAAACTTTGCTTCTGATTTAGGGATAAGCAGTAAGTGTCCAAGGACAATGGCTAGATCTAGCTTTATCTACTGTTGTTATTAATCACTAGAGGCCCGGTGCACGAAATTCGTGCACTCAGGGGGCGTGGGGGCCCTCAGCCCAGCCTGCACCCTCTTGCAGTCTGGGAGCCCTCGGGGAATATCCCATGGGGAGCGGTCTTAAGTCGTCAGTTGGACATCCTTAATGCTGCTGCGGAAGTGGGAGAGGCTCCAACCACCGCCACTGAGCTCGCCAGTCCTGAGCCTGGCTTCTGGCTGAGTGGTGCTCCCCCTGTGGGAGCGCACTGACCACCAGGGGGCAGCTCCTGTGTTAAGCGAGATTGGGCTGAAACCAGCTCTCCGACATCCCCTGAGGGGTCCTGGATTGTGAGAGTGCACAGGCCAGGCAGAGGGACCCACTGTTATGCACGATTGGGGCCAGAAGGGATGTGGGAGGTTGGCTAGCTGGGTAGGGATTGTGGGAGGGCTCTAGGGTGTGTCCAGCCCGTCTCACTCAGTCCTGATCAGCTGGACCCTAGCAGCAAGCTAACCTACTGGTCGGAGCATCTGCTCCCTGGTGGTCAGTGCACATCATAGCAAGTGGTTGAACGGCCTTAACATATCATTAGCATATTACACTTTATTTGGTTGAACGGATGACCAGATGACCGGACACTTAGCATATTAGGCTTTTATTATATAGGGCAGGAAAAAACTAAATGAAGCATTAAATACATAAGTCCCAGGTTTCTAGGTGAAAATGTTAGTAAATATCTTAAGGAAATAGAAATAAAAAGCTGTAATGCTAGAAAAACATACAAGGGAAAAAGGTACATATTAGAAATATATTATAGTAGACATTCATTAAAAATTATTTTTATAATACCAAATTTTCAGGGAGATCATAAAAATGGATAAGGAAGGCGAGAATAACAACCATCACATTTTATAATGTGCCCCTAAGATCTAAAGGGGAGACCAGCCTTTGACTTGCACAGAATGATGAATTCTTCTGTAAAGGATTCAATGAATATATTCTCTCCTCAATGTCAAGTGCACAGCCCTTGAAACACTCTGTCACTCAGGGCACCCCCTGAATTCAGAGTGGTGAAGCTCTGAGCTGCAGATAGGCAAAAGAAGAATTGTATAGTCCAGGAACTTCCTCATGTAAAAAAATAAAGAGTGCCCATTTATGTCAAACTTGGTCAAGAAGAGAGTACATTCAAACTTCTTTGAGGCAGGAGGATTTTGTCTCTAAATTATTTGACTGCAAGTGGTGCTATTTTTCTCTTATGTTCCATGGTAATAATAGAACTTTTTTTTCCTTTTTTTAAATGGAAGGCACCATAAAGATCAACTCATGTCAATTCCTACATTTTACTTACAAGGAACCTGAGACACAGAGATTGATCTATGTGCTCAAAGTCCTGCAGGAAATTTATACAGAATCTGCCTGCAGGGCAGCTTGACATGTTTGAATTCCAGGCACTGAAGGCAACAGAGAGACCCGCCCTTTCCTAATGTGCCCCTGCTCATCAGTGCCCATCTCACTGGGTATCCACCCGGCAATCATTTCACGGTCTGGCCAACTCAGCCTCCTAAAGATCCTTCAAACCAATCCTCTTCTTAACTGAAGGCCACCACCTACAATCTCAGTTTCAACTCCCAGATACAACAGGGGCTTTCTAACTTGTCTCTCTACTTTACATGTAGGACTTTATCAGAGACTCTTAATCACAGCTGCCAAAGCCACACTTTAAAAATACAATGTCATGTCCAGCTAGTGTGGCCCAATGATTGAGCACTGACCTATGAACCAGGAGGTCACAGTTTGACTCCTGGTTAGGACACATGCTGGGGGTGGGGGCTCAATCCCCAGTAGCGGGTGTGCAGGAGGCAGCCGATTATTGATGTTTCTATCTCATCATTGGTGTTTCTATTTCTCTCTCCCTCTCACTTCCTCTCTCTGAAATCAATAAAAACATATTTTTAAAAATTACAATGTCATCTATTGCTTACTTTTCCCTCAGGATCAAGTTTCAACTGCTTTGCATCCCATTCAAAGCATTTTAGAAGTTTCCTTCACCCCATTTCTGGGCCTCATAATTCAACTCCCGGGTCAGATGTTTTGTGGAAGGTTTTTCCGGTTCCTGGGTTTAGGCTACCTGCCTGTCCCATGGTTCCCAAAGCTGAGTGTGCAGGTGCTTTGGGTGGTTCATCCCCCTGGCCATGCCCCACTCCCTGCATCCTGCCTGCTGGGACTTGCCATACTTCTGGAATGCAGCCTCACTTTATATACATTTGCATTGATTCCTAACCCCCAACTCTTTTCCTCATTCTCCAAGACCCAAGCAGTCACTTCATCACCCACACGGATGGCCCATTCTTCTGCAAAATGCTCTTAGACACTTTTCTTTCATTGGTCTCCATTACATTCCCCTGCACACTTACGGACTATTTCATCACTGGAAACCCATTTTCTCTTCGGTTCCTCTGAGCTTGTTCCTGAGGTGCCTCTCCCCTGTTCACATCATCCCCTTAGTGATGTTATCATTTCTCATGTATTTATAATCTAACAATTAGCATGTTTATATGTCTAATACAAATATCCCTTTGGGGCCTTATCCAACTGCAATATTTGCATCTCCATTTGGATGGCATATGGCATCTCATAATTAACTAGGTCAAACTGAATTCTTAAAACTCCTCTAAATCTGTTCTTCCCTTAATTTTCCTCATCTCCCAAATGGCACTATAATTCATTCAGTCATTCAATTCATATACTCAGGAGTTATTTTTTTTTTAAATCTTCACCCAAGGATATGTTTGTTTGTTTGTTTGTGTGTTTGTTATTGAGTTTAAATAGAGAGAAAGGGAGAGAAACACTGATTCTAGAGAAAAACATCAGAATCTGCTGCCTCCTGTATGTACCCTGACCAGGGATTGGACCTGCAACCTCTGGTTAAAGAGAGAAAGGACCATCATCTCATCATCCATCTGTTGCTTCCTGTATGTATCTCGACCAGGGATCCAGCCCCCAACCTGGGAATGTGCCCTGACTGGGAATCAAGCCTGTGACCCTTTGATGCTTGGGACAATTCTCCAACCAACTGAGCCACACCAGCCAGGGCTCAGGAGTGATTCTTGATAACTGTCTTGAATCATGCTTACCTAACCCGTCACCAACACTGATACTACCTTCACACTAGATCTATAATCCATGTCTTTCTCCGCATTTAAACTGTCCCCATCCTAGTCCAAGGCAGCAGCACCTCTTCCCTGGACTTTGACAACAACTTCCCATCTAATCCCAGTGCTTTGACTCAGTCTCTCAAAGAACCCCAAGTGGGGGTTTTAATTAAGACCCTTCCATTCTCTTGCCTGAAACCTCCGCTAGATTCCCACCTACTATATTAAAGATTTAATTGGGAAATTAAAACCCAAGCTTTTTTCCCGCACCAGCATCCCCACTGCCTGGCTGCTCTGGCCCTGCCTACGTGCCCACTCCACTGCACTCTCAGCTCCTTCAGCTCACTCTGCTTCAGGCATCTGTGTCTCAGTTCTGTGCAAGAAACAATCTTGGGTGCCTTGGGCACGAATTTATAGGGCTCATTTCCCTCCCTGTCCTTTTTGAGTGCCTTGTCTCTTTTTATACTTTGTATTTTGGCTAAATAGTTGCTTCCTCAGAGAGGTCTTTCCTAAAATACTCACTCCAAAATAAATCCCTACAATTCCATTATTTTTCTTTCTAAGAGAGTTACTTATTTGTTTACTTTTTAACGCTTGTTTTTATTATAAGTTGTGAGCACCATAAAGGCATTTACTATATCCATTTATTCTGACACAGCACAGCTCCTGGCACACAAAGAATGTATAAATTAAAAAAAAAAAACCTAGAGAAAGAATCCTGGGGGATATATATATATATATATATACATATATATATATATATATATATAATGTAATTTTATTTTATTTTATTTTATTTTTACTTTGTACCCCACAATTTACTGTTTGGGGTAGATCAGTGATGGCGAACCTATGACACACGTGTCAGAGGTTACACGCGAACTCATTTTTTTGGTTTATTTCTCTTTGTTAAATGGCATTTAAATATATAAAATAAATATCAAAAATATGTCTTTGTTTTACTATGGTTGCAAATATTAAAAAAAATTCTATATGTGACACAGCACCAGAGTTAAGTTAGGGTTTTTCAAAATGCTGACACGCCGAGCTCAAAAGGTTCGCCATCGCTGGGGCAGATGTTTGCTGCCAGTGAGGTCCCTTTCCTTAAAATTTTCACTTCTTTCTCAGAGAAGATGTCTTGCTTCCATTTTTTAAATATGTGATATATTCAACAATGATAAACACCCAATTACATTTGGGTTCCTGAGGAGTGAGGCAGCTCTATTATTTAATAGAAAGGCTATAAAATAAGGTACATATACCATCTCTCATGACACAGAGTGATATATCAAGTCTTCATAGACAATCTCACACTGTCACTTCCTCCTCTTTTTCAACATATATCTCTTGGAAAAGGAACAGCCCAAGCCAGGCTTTGTGGTACCATGCTCTCCTAATGGTGTCAAGTTCACCTTCTTTACAGATGAAGGAAGAGTTGATAGATGGCAAAAGGCCACATCGTGCCTGCTGGCCTTCAAGGGCCCCTGACACACTGATGTCCGTAACAATCTTGTGTGACAGCAGGAAAATATGCTCCTTGCAGAAGGTTGGACTGTTTTCTTCGTTGTTCAGACTGTAAACAGAATACTGCACTCAACTGCAGCCATACTCCTTAAGGGAGATATTGATGACAAGGAGATCATGCTTCTGAGTGATGGCTTCAATTGACATAAAGGTCATCTCTCCAGAAATTAAACAGCCCTTCACTGTATGTATTATTCACATAAAGAATATATTCATCATGGTTTGGGTTTGCTTTCTAATTCTCTTGTGAAATGCATACAGGCAAATAACTAAAAAGAAAAAATAATTTTCCAAGCATAACAGGATGTCTTGATTTCCCTTGAGGATAATAGTTGACTTTAATTGATATAAATTATATACGAGAGAGAGAGAGAGAGAGAGAGAGAGAGAGAGAGAGAGAGAAATCAAGATTCTTCCAGATTCAAACAAATTCTCATAGATTATACTTTAGTTCAAGTAAAATTAGAGTAAAGGTGAACAAGAAAGTTCCTGAGGCCATTAACAAGCCAAACAAACAACTCTTGTGTCAAGCTTTCTGGTCTGTGAATTTCTAGTCTCTGCTAAACTTAGAATACTCGGCACTCGAGGGAATTTTTGGGAGGATAGCTGCCATTTTACCATTTTCTCTACGCGCCTTCCATCCTACACTCATGTCCTCACCATTCTCTTCTCCGTCTGTGCCATAGGCAGCCTGGGTCCTGATGCTGCTAAAAGTTCTCCACTGGGGTTTGCATGCCTGGGTTCTTGGTTCTAGCTGCACAATCCTATGTCCATTCAACGTCTACTGAATCAAAGTCACCAGAGCTGGAGCCAATAAAGTTGTATGGAAAAGGAGAAAAAAAGCTCCATGCATGATTCTGAAGCATATCCATCCTCAAGAACCATTGGCCTCGCACATATCCAAATTTGAGTCTTGCCTGAATGATAGAAGCGCTCACTAGTGCTTCAAAAAATGATAGCATCCCAACTGCTGGCAACCTTTACTAAAAATTAACTGTGTGTCAGGTAATATGCTAAGAACCATATGCAGATATTTTATTTCATTCATATAATAACGCTATGAGGTAGAGATTATTATCAAACCATTTTACAGGGAAATAGACTGAGGCTTATGGAGTTTAATCAAGTTAATAAGGTGGCCAAAATTATATATCCACTGATTCATGGAACCAGATTACAAAGCCATAGCCTGAGTAAGGACTCTATCAGGGTACCTGACCTCTGGCAAGCAGTCCAGCAGCAGACATCGTCAGTAGCATTATGGGATCCTCATCCTTAGCATCTTGCTCAGGAGTTCACATGCAGAGCTGATCCTCCCCTGCAGCCAATGAGCAGTGCATGCTACACACCCTTCTCTGGGTTTTGGAGGTGAAACAGGAGTTTTAGGGGTAAAATGGGACAGGTTTAGGAAATTTTAGAAATTTTGGAAATTAAGGGGACCAAGGAGGAAACACAGGGCTGCAGAGCAGCAGAAGGTATATTTCCATAGAATGGGGAAGCTGAAAAGCTGCAACAGGTACATTTCCATAGAATGAGGGAGCTGGGAACAGCAAAAGGTCTATATTTACAAAATAAAGGGAAGGAAGCCTTTCATCCACAAGAAGAAAAACAAATCCCAAAAGGAATACTAAAACAATAAGGAAGGAGTGGGGGAGAGGTTCCACCTGTGAGGTTCAACCTTTGAGCCCAGGAGTTACTACACAGTAACTAGGGAATAGTGACCAATCAGAGGGGATGTCAAGGCACCAAGATCTGCAGCCTTTATAAGCTGTAGAGAAAATGAACTCAGTGGGACTCTTGCCCCCTCCCCACATGGGAATCTGTACTTCTTCTTTAATAAATTTCCACCTTCTATACCACCGTCTGTCCATGGATTCATTCTTTAACTCTGGTGGACAAAGAATCTGGGACATTCTGCCCAGGGGAGCACTGTGTGTTCCAGTCCAAAAATTCCGTTTCCGAGAGTAAGATGTCAGTCACCCAGTGTCTGATAGAAAATAGGCTCTAGAGAGCTGTAAGTCTCACACACTGTGGTGGGAGTTTGCAAAAGCCCCTGAAATTTAATAGGGAACAGGGAAACACTAGGTTCCTTCCCAAGCAGATACATTTCATGAAAGCTGCAGGCAAGTTTTGCCTTTGCCAGATGGGATTTCAGCACCCAGAAGAGTTCCTTTTATAACTACGAGGAACAGAGGAACAATGGAGAGTGGTCTGTGGGCTTCCCGTAGCATGGGCAGTGTGGGAAGCTGAGCAGAGATGCTGACCTTCCCCAGGCTAGGGACCTGCAGGGGCTGCTTCGTGGACCAGCTCTTTCCATAGACTTCAACCTTTCTGGTTCACTTTCTGGGGTTTCTCTATACTCCAGATGTTTTTTAAATGCCATTTTTTATTGGTATAGTCAGAAGGTAGATTGTGGTTTTTTACATTCAGTGTCGGAAAGCATAATTGCTTTAGAAATACATTGCACCATTTATTTACCTAACAAATCCTGCAATATTTAGTTTATTGTGTGTTGTCATAGAAATTGCAGAAGAAACAAACTTCAGCGGCAGCACTTATTTTCAACACACAGAAAAGCCATGCTCATGAAACGTAAATATGGCATCGTTACCTGTCATGTTGCAGTACACTTTCAGAGGCCCCAGCGGTCCACTGCCATCAGGATCTATCCAGTAGTAATTTGAAGTCTGGCCTAGGTGTTTGTACGCTTCGCAGGACGGCTCATAGATGGCTGGAAAGAGAAATCCTACGTGAGCACAGCACGGAACAAATGGCTCCCCGGACAAATGCCCCAGGAACACATCACATACTGGCTAACCACTTCTGAGGACTGCATCCTCTTGCTAGAATGAGCATTCTTTTCCTCTACATTTACATTCATGGTTTGGTTTTTACTCTATAAGCATTTCTGTCCTAACAAAGATAATAAGTTCCTGCTATGGTTTTATTATTGGGGAATAGACTTAAAAATCATGAAGTTGTTAAATCGATGTAATGTTTATTGTATTAGGGCTCACGATCATAGAAAAAAATGAATGTATAGATATTTATAGATACCATCTTCTTACTGTAAGGGCTGTTATTTTACAAGATACGTGTTGCCTGCTTTGCTTGACTATCAACTAAGAGATCACACACACACACACACACAGACATGCACACACACATTTTTTGTATAGTGGTATAAATTTCATGAGATTTCTATTCTTCATTTATTTCAGGAAAAAGGAAAACAATGTCCCTGCTTCATTTTGTTGCAAGTGCTTTAATTACATCAAATCTTGTTGGTGTAGAAAGCTGCCATCGATTTAATTGAATTACAGGTTCTTTTTCATTGTTTTCTTTTTTTTTTCTCATGCTCCTGACACATTTTCTCTTCTTGGAGACGGCAACTGTTTTCCAAAGTACAAAATGGACATTTACATGTCACCTCTGTAGTCATAACTTACAAAATATTATTGCAAAAACTTTTTTGATACTTCTGAAGAATTTGAAAGATTGCTGTACAAAATTAAAAATTCTAATAAAAGTCCACATCTCTGAAATGCAAGTCCTGAAGTCTTTAGGTACCATGAACTTGAACTCCTACTCCCAACATCTGCCTTTTGTTCAATTATGGAGTAGGAGATCTGCCCTGGGACTTCCTTTCCTTCCTTCCTCCTTCACCTTCTCCGTGCCTCCCTTTGGCTTTCCATGGTTTCCTCTCGGCAAAGATGTTAGATATCCAATTCTGCCTCATTTCAACAACAACACACTAGACTCAAACAATTCTAAAATGTTTTTATTTGCTTAGTCCTTAATTTCTCCTGCAAATAGTTACTAAGTCCCTACGATGCATTGAGCAGTGGATTAGACTGCACAGATACAGCTGTGAACAACACAGATAAAGGGCTTTTGGAGTAGGATTTGCTCTCTGTGTGGGTATTGCTTATGCAAAAAGTGCTATTGGAAGAGGATGTGGCTAGAAAGTTAAGCAGAACCCATCCAACTTTTATCCCACATAATGATTAATTTGTCCACTTTCAATCTCCCAAGTGTCTTATTTGGATAATACATTATGGTTGTTCTAATTTTGACTACCATACCAAGTGAAAGGCAGTGAGGAAGTATTTTTGAACTTGAAGCAGGAAGAGGTCACAATTAGATGTAGGTTTTGGAAAGAAAGCTCCTAGTAGTTAAATTAGATTCCAGGGAAGTGATTCAGAAGGTCAGGAGAGCATTTAGGCTGTTACTGCCATAGGCCAGTTGAAAGATAACTAGTTCTATCCTATATAATAAAAGGCTAATATGCAAATCAACCAAACAGCAGAACAACGGGTCGCTATGACATGCACTGATCACCAGGGGGCAGACGCTCAATGCAGGAGCTGCCCCCTGGTGGTCAGTGCTCTCCCACTTCCATGGCAGTGCTAGGGATGTCTGACTGACAACTTAGGCCCGCTCCCCAGGAGGAGTGGGCCTAAGTCATCAGTCGGACACCCCCCAAGGGATCCTGGGCTGCGAGAGGGTGCAGGCCAAGCTGAGGGAACCCCCCCCCCCCCTCCTGAGTGCATGAATCTCGTGCACTGGGCCTTTAATATGAGAATATAAGCACAGAGTAGACATGACTGATTCACATGTTTTTAATAGCAATAGGACATGGAGACCAGGTGAATGTATATAGGAAGAGAGTTCAGAATGCCCTAAACCCACAACCTCTGAAAATAAACTAATTAATTATTCATCTTTGAGAACCTCTCTCCAGATCATTACAATTTCTCAGTATAGCTCAAAGTCATCCACAATGTCAAGTTCAAATTCTAAAGTCCCTTCAGCCAAACTGCCATTAAAACCTTTCACCTTTCTTCTCTAATATTTAATAATTAGGTATTCTCTTGCCAACACCCCAGTCATTTTCCTTAGTACCTGATATCTGGTTTATAGCGATCACCCTTTTAATTCACCATCTCATCCAAATATCTCTTCACTTCCCACCAAATTATGCTTTATTATCCAATATTATTCTAGTCCTAAAACATTACCTCCATAACGTTCAAAGAATGTGTAATGGTTCTTCAGTATCTATGATATTATATCTCAGATCAGCCTCTATGCATGTAAGACTTTCCATAATCCAATCGATCTTTCCTGGTATTAGCAACTTGCCAATGTAAACCTTGTACTCTGGTCAGGCGAATTTGACATAGGAGATTGCTCACCCATCCTGGGCTTGCCTTCATCTGCAATATATATACAAGCCTCTTTCTCAATCTATAAACTTTCTTAATCAGAGTTAACTACTGAGGCAGTTGTAGTAAGAGGCAGGGCTCAGAGGTCAAACAGACTTGGGCTGAAATTCTGATTCCATGAAGTGCTATGTGGCAAAGTGTCATGACTTTATTTAGCCTTGCATGGAAAATGGGTATACTGAAGGGTGGTTTGAGAATTAGAGGAAGTAACCAACAGCATTTGCTTAATATTATGTCTGGCCATAGTAAATATTTAATAGGTGGAATTTTTATGATAATTATTAATTCGGTCCCACTCATATTCCTCCTTTCTGAAGGAGACCCCCCGCAGGCAATATGTCTATTTTTCTATACAGTTAAAGCCACCCATTGCTCACTTCATGTACTGTAATACTTAATTATGATAAACTAGGGCTTGATTAATTGTTGATTGAATTTCATATACAAACATTTTATTTCCTTAACAAGACTGTGAATTATCTTGAAGAGATGCTAAGTTGGCTCACCATAAGAAGCACATGCCTATGTATGAAAGCACCATGGGTGAGAAGCATCAGTCACATCTGCATTTCTACGTAAGCATGTTAGCATTTTTTTTTAAATATATTTTATTGATTTTTTACAGAGAGGAAGGGAGAGAGATAGAGAGTTAGAAACATCAATGAGAGAGAAACATTGATCAGCTGCCTCCTGCACATCTCCTACTGGGGATGTGCCCGCAACCCAGGTACATGCCCTTGACCGGAATCGAACCTGGGACCTTTCAGTCCGCAGGCCGATGCTCTATCCACTGAGCCAAACCGGTTCTGGCAGCATGTTAGCATTTTAAAGAGGGCCACACATCTCAACCCAGGTAACTAAGAGTAGATGATGAAGGCAGTGTCTGTGGGGCATTTGGAAAGCAAAACCTCTTCTTTTTCCTTCAAACTATGCTGATTATTCTGCTTGTCCTTAACTTAGGACAGGCCTATAAGCTGTTTTTGCCTCATTGACACAAATGGAAAACCCAATATCTTAGTCAGACTTTATCATGTGTGAAAAATCACCTGCAGAGCTTATTAAAACAGGGGTTCTGCCTCAACCAGGGGATTCTGACTCAGTAGAGAATCTGCAGTTCTAACAAGCTTCCAAGTGATTGATGGTGCTGCTGGTCTGAGCACATTTTGAAAAGCACAACTCTCATCCTGAAAAAGTGAACTCTAGCCCTGGTCCGTGTGCCTCAGTTGGTCAAGTGTCTTCCCATGCACCAAGAGGTCACTGGTTTGATTCCTGGTCAGGGTATATGCCCGGGTTTCTAGCTCGATCCCCAGTAGCGGGTATGCAGGAGGCAGCTGATCGATATTTTTCTCTCTCCCTCTCCTTTCTTCTCTCTCTAAAATCAATTTAATAAAAGAACTCTAGAAAAGTGGATAAATTCTTAAGTTACATCTAAATATAAACAGAAAAAATAAGTCAGTAAAAGGTGATGCAGTAAAATTTTAAATAAAATAAAGCTAGAATGCCACATCACTTCACTCAAGATAATAAAAATGGAATGTGATACCAAACTCTAAATTAAAATACAATGTCAAAAGAACTATACTTGGAGGAATTCACAGAAAAATATTTAGAAAGAAATACACCAAAACATTAATAGTGATTATATTAATAAAGAAAAACACACACACAAAAACAGTGGTTACCTTCTGAGTAGTAAGATTATGGATGATTGCGCTAGCTGGTTTGGCTCAGTGGAAAGAGTGTCGACCTGCGGACTGAAGGGTCCCAGGTTCGATTCCGGTCAAGGGCATGTACCTTGGTTGCAGGCACATTCCCAGTAGGGGGTGTGCAGGAGGCAGCTGATTGATATTTCTCTCTCATAGATGTTTCTAACTCTATCCCTCTCCCTTTCTCTCTGTAAAAAATCAATAAAATATATTTTAAAAAAGATTATGGATGATTGAAAACCTTTCACTATTTTCTGTATTTTTCATGTGGCTTTATAGTGTGCATTAGTAATGTCATCATTCAAAATACTCCTGCAAAATGTGTATTAGAAAAATGGTACTGAGGTAAAACGTCAAGGGCAACTGTAATATCGCAAAATTGCATTCGTTTTATAAATGAATAAGAAATTAAGAGATTTCCATTTAAATCTTTCTGTCATTCACTACTTGGGAAACTCCCCCTTAACTTGGTTTTCTCAATTGTAAATTGAAGATAAAAATAATACCTCCTTCACCAAGTTACTGTAAAGACTGAATGAAATCACAGGATGTGTAAACTAAAACACAATGAACATACTAACATTCCAATGCAGAGAAGGGGCTGACCACAGCATTCGCCCGCATGCCTCAGCCAGGTGAGGCTGCGCAGTCCTGGCTAGGGTGCAGAGTTCTGCACGTGAAGCCCCAGGAGAGGACTGAGCACCATGGGCCAGGGAAGAAAGAGCAGAGAGGGGCCAAGGCCATTGTCAGTAATTGAGTTTGCTAGTAGGCTGCCGAAGATCAGAGAGGAAATTGGGCTGATGGCAAAATAAATAGACTCATTAACTCCATTGATTTACAGGTGTCCCCTGCTTTTCAAAAGTTTGTTTTATGCTACTTTGCTTTTGCAGTCGACCCTACATTAGTGCCTGTTTTTGCTAACTGAAGCACATACTGAAAACAGAAAATAGCATTCAGTGTTTGCTTTGCAGTGAGCCTTCATAGAGGTGGCCAGCGCCCCGAGGTGCCAGAGTGGCCCCACCAAGCTCCTTTCCCGGGAACTACTCAGCATCTCAGTATGAAGCCCCATAGCTTTGAACTGTGCCTGTGAGCATCTGCACTTTATCTCCATTTATTTTGTGCATCCATTAGCAAGATGCATCCTAAGGTAATTGCTTCTTGGCTTTACGCCGTTTTGACTTCCAAAGGTTTCATAGGAATGCTCTACTTTCAGAGGGTGAGGAAAACCTAAATTGGAAAAGTAATTTTTCTCTGCCATAATTCTTAGTCACAAATAAAAGGGCTCATATTCTTAAGTAAATGTCAGGTATTTAGAAATATGGCAGCTGAACATATCTGATTAAATTTCAGAGCATGTAAAAATCCAATAAGCGACAAATCCTAAATACCTCATTCACGTCCATGAAACAATGAATGCTGTCTCTGTAAGATCATATTAGGGGAAATGGGATATGACAAGGGATTGCTGTATTAGCTTCCTATGGTTGCTGTAACAAAATAAGCAAATGCTTGGTGGATTAAAACAACACAATTGTATTATCCTAACAGTTCTGGAGATCAGAGCTTGAGATGGGTTTCACTGGGCTACATTCAAGTTTCAGGTAGGGCGTATTCCTTTGGAAACCTCTAGGGGAGAATTCAGTGTTTTGTCTTTTCCGGCTTGTAGAATGCACCTGCATTCCTGGGCTCACTATCCTATTTCTCCATCTTTGAAGCCAATGGTGACTGATGGAGTCTTTCTCACACTCCATCACTCTGATTCTCTGCTTTCATTGTCACCTTTCTATTTTAAGGAGCTTTATGGTTTCATTAGGTACATCCAGATAATCCAGGATTATATCATGTGAATGTCCTTCACCATTAGTCCCTTTGCTGTGTAAGATGACATAGTTACAGTTTCATTCCATGGTTTAGGACACAGGCAGATTGTGGGAGCTGGTGGGGCATTATTCTGCCTTCACAATCGTATAAAAATAACACAATTGCTCTATTTAAGAACACATTTTATGCCCTGGCCCATGTGGCTCAGTTGGCTGGGCATTGTCCTGTGCACCAAAAGGTTGCCAGTTGGATTTCTAGTCAAGGCACAAGCCTGGGTTGCAGACTAGATCCCTGGTAGGGGGTATGCAGGAGGCAGTGGATCAATGTTATACTCTCACACTGGTGATGCTTCTCTCTCTCTAAAAATCAATAAACTATTTTTAAAATTTTTAAAAAGAACACATTTTATTAAACACTCAGTCTGTACTCCCAGAGTTGTTGAATAACAAGAGAATCATTCAACAGAATAACAAAGATAGAAAAACAAAGTCAAACATTTGGACTGAACTTGAAAAGTCCATATGGCCTTGAAGGTGATACCTTCTCTGCCTTCCCAGTCTAGACCCAGACATAGCACAAGACCTTGGCAATTGTCAACTCACAGGCAGAGAAGAGTGGAAGTTTGAAGAGTAAAGATGTACAACAGGCATAATGTGCTGGGAAATAAAAACATCAATTAAGTGTGGGGAAGCATGGGACTTGGTTGTTAAGTCTTTAAGGAGGATTCTCCAAAAGGTTGGGGGACTCTTAGGGGGAAGTTGCTGAAGGCAGCAGCTCCTACCTTGACTTTTCCAACCAAGTCCAAGCCCCTGGGGTGTTTTCCTGGAATCTCTATGTTTGGTCTTTAAACCTGACTTTGTAGAAGCATGTGCTTTCTCAAGGATGCTTACCCTGCTGATTGTACCTAGAGCAGTGGTTCTCAACCTTGGCTGAACATTAGAATCACCAGGGAATCTTTTTTAAATCCTGATTTCTGGGCCTCATCCTCTGGAAATTCTGTTTCTTTGTTTTGGGGCGGGGCCACAACATTAGTAAAAAAGAAACAATTTCTGGAGGATGAGGCCCAGAAATCAGGATTTTAAAAAGATTCCCAGGTGATTCTAATGTTCAGCCAAGGTTGAGAACCACTGATCTAGAGGTTAATTTTAGTTCAAGCTGTTGTTACAATAAAAGCCTAAGGAGGCAGGCTTCGGGACTGTTTTGGTACGTCCTGCCAAGCAGTCCCTTAGCCTTCTCTTTCACAGAAATGTGTATCAGAGTAATCCATTCATCTGTTGCTCAGGGCCTGCTGGTCAGTCCAGGCAATTAAGAAATGGCTAGAGTAAGGGCAGAATATAAAGGAGGAAAAACTCCCAGGGAGAAGGAGAATGCCGAAGAGTCTGAATTGCTGCAGGGAGTGAACTGGCAATGCATTTAGGGAGCAGATTTGGGAGACTTTTTAAACAGTTCAAGGTGGGGGTATTTGTAGAAACCAGACTATAAGGAAAGGAACATGTTGGTGTAATAAAGTAGGGGCCATGTTATTATAGGAGTTTGAAGCATGAAGGGGAAAAAGAATAGGATAAAAATTGATAGATGTTGTTAACTTCAAAAGAGGAAGTTGTTTTTTTGGAATGTATAAGACAGATTCATGTTATCTTTTAAATAAGATTATTTATGATTATAAAAAGAATTTGCACTCTTCGGATGAATTTTGAAAAGTAGCAAATAATAAAAAAAGGAAATAACTTATTCTTCTGCCACCAGTTTCAAGCTTGGGGAGCTTGCATTTCTTTCTCTTTTTGAATGCTAGGTCCATCCCTTCCTTCTTTTTAGCCCCCCTTCTTTCTAGGGATATGACAGTTAATAGAACTAGCAGAGTACGGAATGAAGAAGGGCCACATTTTATTGGTGATTGTCAGGGATTCCGTAGTCCCTTCACTCTCTGCTTCATGAAATAAGGTCTAAATTCTGACAGTCAATTTCAGATTCTTGAGAATCTAAAACCAACACTTTTGCTTGTTAATGAACCTTCACCAGCACTGGCTAGACTGATTTCAAACAAAACAAAAAGGATAAAGTAGTTTCTTACTAGATTAGCAAAAAAGAAAGATTGCCATTGTTGTTTTACCTTTACTTTTTTATTAATAGTTGGACAATTTATTTTCAAATATACATTAGAGGTATTTTTTTCCTTTTTGAGATACATAATTATGACTTGTGCCCATTGATGTTTTGTCCACATTTTTTCTATTCACTTAAGTTATTTTATAATACAAATCAAAATAAATCTGGGTTCTATCACATTTTTCTTTGGTGTTTTCTGTGTGTTTTTTTTTCTTTTTTTCTTTATAGCCTTAAGTAAGCCATTTTGCATATATAAATATCTTATTGTGTGTTATCAAATCTATTATGATTTTCCATTTACAATTTGCTTTCACATTTTTAAGTGTATAATTGGACAATAAAGGCTTTACTGACCATCCTAAGGAGTTTGTTTTACTCTGTAACCACAGAATAGAGAGTATAAAATAAGGTGGTAACATTATTAATTTTATGTTTAAGAAATATCTCTTGGAAGCTGTGTATATAATAGGTTATAAAATATAAATATTAATTAGAAGACTATGGTAAAGGGCTATGAAGGATATGATTAAAATATAGCATACTATTAAGAAATAAAGCAGGCCTCCAAGAATGGGGCAGAAAGCACAGATATGGGATTTGGTGCCATGATTTCATTTTTCACATAAATAGTGATGATTCAGAAAAGACTTTGCTCTGGGTTGAAATGTGTTCCCCAAAAGATATTGAAGCTCTAATTCCTGGTACCTATGACTGTGACCTTATTTGAAGATGATTAAGGTAAGATGTCATTAGAGTGAGAGCTAATTCAACTTGACTAGTATTCTTGCAAAAGGGGAAATTTAGACATACAGACAAATGTCTACAAAGGAAAGACACAGGGAAACGCCAACTGCAAACTAAGAGGTGCCCAAGGCCAGCAGAAGCTGATAGAAAATCAAGGACAGATTTTCCCTCACAGCCCTCAGGGAAAACCAACCCTGCAGATACTTTGATTTCTGACTTCTAGCCTCAGAACTTTAAGGCAATAAATCTCTGTTGTCACCCTGTTGTGGTACTTTGTATAACAGCAGCCCAAGGAAACTTACACAGACATAGAGTTTCCAACTAACTAACTGAGCCAAGCTCCCTGCCCCACCTCTGAGCTTTTTCAACTTTTTGTAGGTGATGTGGAAGATGACTCCCCACCATGTTCCCCTACTTTACTTTTAAGAGAGAAACATCTTCCTGATAAAATACGTACTTCTGGCTCATTATGTGTAAGGGCTTATGCTGGGTGCTCTGCCCAGTACAAAGTAACAGCTCTCTAGAGCTCCGCTCATGCTGGTGAGCTGAGGAAGGCTCTCCTGCTCATTGGTATACCTCATGCTTTGAGAGAGACCATCACACATGTGGTATCCATCCTTCCTGTTATTATCTTCTAAAGTTCACAGATTGCTCGGAGTGGCCAAGGCTAAAACTTGTTAAAAAGTTAATTGTGGCCGAAACCGGTTTGGCTCAGTGGATAGAGCGTCGGCCTGCGGACTGAAAGGTCCCAGGTTTGATTCTGGTCAAGGGCATGTACCTGGGTTGCGGGCATATCCCCAGTAGGAGATGTGCAGGAGGCAGCTGATCGATGTTTCTCTCTCATCGATGTTTCTAACTGTCTATCTCTCTCCCTTCCTCTCTGTAAAAAATCAATAAAATATATTTTAAAAAAAAAAGTTAATTGTGCCCTAGCCTAGCTGGTTTGGATAGAGTGTTGGCCTGCAGACCGAAGGAGGCCTGCAGACTGAAGGATTCTGGGTTTGATTCTGGTCAATTATTTATTTCTTAATTATTGTATTACTTATTATTATTGACATCATCATCATTAATCTACTTATGCCCACCCGTATATTTCTCATTTGACACTATGAAATTTACTTTCTCATCTGAATCAGCCTCAGGAGCATTTGGTTGGAGAAACTAGTTTTCTCAGCATCTCATTATTAAGGTTAACTATTGAGTGACAGCCAAGCTGGAAGTTCAGAGAGGCGGGAGTGGCCTTGAGACCTCCCATTGTAAAAGCTCCCTATTCCAGGACCGTACAATTATTTTTAATTAGGACATGTGTAAGCTTCATAATAACTAAGTCCTCATTAACACTTGAATATTAACCTCATATGTTTTCTGTTTCTTTGGATAACTTTAAAGCTTGAATAAATACCCTGATCACATTATTTCCCCAAGGAACTATTGTCTCATTATCGGCACGCAAAAAATGATGGTGGTGGGGTGTGGATTTAAACAAAGATATTCTGCATGCTAATATTATTTCATGATCTTTCCATGAATATAATTTCTGTATGAGATGTTCTTTTTTTATCATCCTCTAATGCAGCAGTTCTCAACCTGTGGGTCGCGACCCCTTTGGCGGTCGAACGACCCTTTCACAGGGTTTGCCTAAGACCATCCTGCATCTCAGATATTTACATGATGATTCATAACAGCAGCAACATTACAGTTATGAAGTAGCAAGGAAAATAATTTTATGGTTGGGTCACAACATGAGGAACTGTATTTAAAGGGCCAGAAGTTTGAGAACCACTGCTCTAATGGGTTCATTTACTTGTTCAAGTCTCAAGGGAAACAGGTAATTTGGGGGGAAAAAGTTTTGATTTTTTTATTAAAAAACAACAACACGACAGCTCATAGTTCTCTTGCATGACTAATCAGTCCATTAAACAATTTTTTTGAAATCAGAGTAAAATATATATTTATTACTTCATTTCTACACTCTCTCTTCCCATTCCCATCCCAATTCTGCCTTTGGTTTGATCCTCCCTGAGTTCCCGAGTCTTTACATTGATTCCAAGTTTCTACTTCAAAGAAAACAATAATCCAGACTTTCACAATGATGGTCAGAAAACTACAATTTTGTGACTTTATATTATCATGACTGCCATATTCCTTCATGATGTCAATATCCATTCCTGATATACATTGATCTTCACTTTACAGAACATCAAATTATCCTGTTTTTCATGACTCAATCTGGACAAGATCTACCTGTATTTTCTTCATTATTACTTTCAAGTTATAGAAGACCATGAGGAGGTAAAAAATAAAAATCCTGTAAAAACATATGGGCATCCTACAAACACATGCTTCCCTATTTTCATAGGGCTTCACAATGGAGCTTGACAATCCTACTTATGACTCAGGTCCTATAAGAGTTGCCTATTATCTCTTGTTCCATCTACTTAATCCCCAATTTTTATCTCTAACATTCTCACTCTCATTTTCACTGTGTTTCCATAATGAGAATAAGAACATTGACTCAAGATGTGTCAGTGACTATATTCCTCTCTCTCAATATGACTCTGCATGAAACAGGACCTTCTTCCTTTCCTACTGCCATTTAATTAACTTATTGATATCTACTAATGTGATAATAGATTTATTGCTATACTTTGTACTAGAAATTTAAAAAAAAGTGAGCAGAATTTGTTATCTAATATATGGGGCAGACATGTTGAGAGATATAATAATGTACATTTTGCTAAGTGTACAAAAGAGATATAAAGAAAATGCCATGAGACTTTTACTAAGAGATTGATTAAGTTGGTTTTGGACAATCTGGAAGTCTGCATTTGTGAATCACTTTAAGGTGAGTTTTAAAGGATGAACAAGAGTTTGCCAGAAGGAGGACAGCAGGACCCCTCCTTATTGCTCCTTCCCAATGCTTTTACTCCATGCCAGTCCTCTGATAATTTAAGATAATTATTTTCTTGATTTTCCTTCTGTCTTTTTTTCATTGGCTCCATCTTTTCTGTTCATCTGTGCTTGAGTTCTTCTATTTGGGGTGGGAAGAAGAAGAAGAAGAAGAAGAAGAAGAAGAAGAAGAAGAAGAAGAAGAACAACAACAACAACAACAACAACAACAACAACAACATATGCATGCTGCCCTCTAGTCCTATTCAACAACCAACCTAGGGGAACTTCTTCACCACCTACACCTTCACTTTCATGAATGCCTTGAAAAATCTTCCATATTCATCTTCATAACAGTGGTATGAGGTAGGTGTTATCATCTTCAGAGGCAGATCCAGATTTTCTGGAGCCTGATGCTAATATATTTTGGAGGCTCTCTTTAAGAAAAAATATTCATATGAAATGAAAATAATGTTGGTATGTAAATGGAAAGTGGGAGTATGGTTAGAAGTTATTCCTAGACCAGCAATAACTTAATATACAGAAATGATCACAGACCACATTATCGGCACACATGTACTGAGCTCAAATGTACTGTATCCCCAACTCAATCTCTCCTCACCCAAACACCACAAAGTCTTAGGGTACTCTAAAGCAAACTAATATGTGATGGGGGGAAATTGGAGAGAGGGCAGTCTTGGCTTATTGCAGGTATAAGATACCTTATCCTTGTACATTTTACATGAACATGTGACCATGTGAACCTACCCCACACAAGTGAGGCGCTCTGAAGCTTTAGCTCTATGCTTATTCCCCTGGATTATTCCCAGTTTACAAATGAAGAAAGGAAGACTCAGAAATGTTCTGTAATTTACCCAAGTCACACAGCTGGCCAGTGAGTGGACACCTAGACCCCAACAGGTGCTCTGCCTTCACAGGTGATGTTTCTTTTGCTGGCCAGGACAAGCTCTTGCTGTTCTGTCTGCTATTTGGGGTGTTATTTACTTTTGAATAGTTTAAATGTCCCACTGCACAAGTTCTTCATTTAAAAAGGAAGAGCAAGAAATAAAAGTACCTATCTACTTTAAATGATGAAATGTGTGGTAGATGGGGAAGCACTTTTAAATGATAAATGAGAATGTAGATAATTAGACTTTCCTGTGCTGAGCTGTAGCCATTGTGCCATGGAATTCTAATTAGACATCACTTCTTGGTAAGGCCATTTTCAAAATTAAGATACTTCTGGGAAAATCACTTGATAGATATTTTTCCACTCGTAGGATTCCAAGGCACATGTGGACCAGAGTCACCTGAAATTGTAAAAAGCTTTGGGAGGAGATGGTGTGATGTTGGCTCTTCGGTACAGGCACATCCATTCTTGGCTGAAACTGTATTATCCTGCCTTATTTTTCTATTACCCAATCAGTTGCTGGATGATTTCATCTAAATAGCTAGTGATTAGGTGAGATACCACATACACACCATCTAGCATCATTCCATTTATTTTCCCTTGGCAAACACCAAAAGTCCAAACTCATTTTAATCATTAAACACAATATGACAAAGACAGAAAATATTCTTCTTTAAAGTTCTATGTGGTCCAAGATCAAATAGAAATATATTGAGTGTAACCAAAGTGGTGAAAAATTCATGCTCTGCTCAGCGTACCTTACTGTGCACAATTGAAAACTGGCTGCATTGATTTCTTGCCCAATATACATACAGTGAAATCTCATTTACTCAACATCCTTTGGAAATGAACTGTTCACGGAACTATAGAATTTTAGAGATTGAGAAGAACTTGGTGTCATCTAATCTAGCTATCTCATGGTAAATAATTATAATAATTATAACAATAACAACAACAGCTATACTTCAGCTCTTACTATGCATCATATTTTTAGCTGAGTGCACTGCATGCAATGTGCCATCTGATTTTCATAGTAATCCTGTGAGGTATGTATTATTCTTTTCATTTTACAACTGAGGACACTGAGGCTCAGAGAGATCAAAATAACTACTTAGGATATAAGTCAAGAAGCCAGGACTGAACATGAGCCCATGGCCTCTGTTCTTAGCCACCATATGAACCTTGCTCTGAGAGTCAAATACGCCAAAAGCCTTACTCACCTAAAGTCGCTCATTTATTTAGTGTCCATGACTAGACCAGAACTTGAATCTATCTGTTATCACATTACCTCTCTATCATACAAACTCTAACATAAGTGAACTGATGAACTATTTTCCTTCCTTTAAGCTCTAAAACTCATTTTATTTTAAACATTTTTAGTGAAAATCACTGTAAAAATTATTGCATATTAAGCTTTCTGCTTCCTTAATCATACTACATTAAATATAATTGCTATTTCTTGCTGACTCAGATTTCAAAATTACCCACATCCATCACTGGATGATGCCCTGACAACATGATACTCTCACCAAATGATCCCAGGAAACTCTGTTTCATTAACTTGTTGGTTTCCCATTTTATAAACCATAATTCCTTATCGCATTATTACTTGAGATGTGCTGCTACTATTGTCTAAATTCTAACGGCACTTCTTGTTCACATAGAAATAAAATTACTCTTACTGTGTCATGAGTTGGGAAGCAAGACAGGTAGACCTGTTTATGGTGGATGTTTGCAAAACAAAACAAACAAAGCTGACCTCTAGGTTAGTGTCATCTTCCCTTATGAGATATTTTTGCTTTCTGAAGGGTAAGCTGGAGGTAACCAGGACAGGGCAGAGAAAGGACTGCATAAGCAAAAATAGGATGTGCAAAGGCTCAAGGGCCAGCGTGTGATGCTGGGGGGAGGGGGTAGTGAGGGACATCCAGAGAGACTGCAATCCAGATTTCAAGACCAGCAAGTAGGAGGAGTTGAGACGAGAATCAACCATGGACCAATTTTCAAAGAATTGGTGCTTTAACTTCAAGACTTTGACTTAGCCTGAGAGTAATGGGGAGTACTGCAAGGAGTTTCAAGGCAGGATGAGATGATCAAGTAGGATTAAGAATCCCCTTTAGTGATAATATGAAGACTGGACATGAGAGCACTAACAGTGGAGTCAGGAAGAACAGTTATCAGGCCACAGCATGGTTTGTAAACAAGATCCTTTCAGTAGAAATCAGTATCCTCATTGCTATAATAAGAAGGAAGAAATGGACAAGCCCTAGGGCACTTCCAGCTCCAAAACTCTGTAACCCTGTTGTTTATGATTAGTCCTTAAAACATGGTTGATGATATGCAAAAATTAAATAAATAAAGGGTTTTGACTTGATCTTAATCTCTACTTGATTGCAGCTGGAAGTTGATATTGTTTCTGCATTGGAGTCATAAAACAATTGTTGGCTTTTAAGTCTGTTCTGACATTTGATTTACTTCCCTGGTCTGTACAAATTTATGATGACAGGGGTAAAACACATCACAGGCCAGCATTCCAGAATCTCAACTCATTTGGTCATTAGTAATATTCTGAGATTATCCCAATGACTTCTCAACAGGGTGCTAGTGAATGGGCAGTGTCATTATTAATCCTGAACTCTGGGGCCAGAAGAGTTGGACTCTTAGCTGGCTTCCCTATCAAAGTGCTCTGTAAACTTGAGCAGGGCACTTACCCTGCATGGCTCAGTTCCCTCCTCTGTAGAATAGAGGTGGTAATATTACCTCTTGTAGAATTTTGTGAGTAATGAACATTTAGAGAGTCTTGTACTTATTGAGCTCTATAAAATTATTAGCTATTATAATGTTAGTCATAATCTTCTTCAAGATCATTACTCTGGAAACAAAAAAAATGATATGTAGCACACTAAAGATGAATAAGAACTTCACTTTTTCTTCTTTTAAGTAATTAAAAAACATATTGGCTTATCAATTCAGATCTAATTTATAATCATTCTTCTTTTTTTAAATCCTCACCCAAGAAGTGAGGATATTTTTCCATCAATTTTTAGAGAGAGTGGAAGGGAGAGAGGGGGAGATAGAAGAGTGGGGGGGAGAGAGAAAAAGAGAGAGAGAGAGAGAGAGAGAGAGAGAGAGAGAGAAACATTGATGTTTTAGAGAGACACATCCATTGGTTACCTCCCACCGAAGCTCTAACCATGGGATGGGGATTGAACCTGCAACCCAAGTATGTGCCCTTGACTGGGAATGAAACCTGCAATCCTCTGGTACAGAGGCCTATGCTCTAACCACTGAAAATGCTTGCCAGGGCATATAATCATTCTTAAATAGAGGGAACATCCTAGGCAACCTAAAATCAACATTAAGTCCAAAGCTGACATCATTTATCTTCTGTAGAAACAATTCTACTGAGAGACATTTCACTATATTGGAAGAAAATAGACTAGTTCTGTAAGGTTTTGTTTGTTTTTGTTGAAGGGAGTGGAGTAAAGAGTAAAGGGAATCAAATATAGGATGATGGAAGAAGATTTGACTTCACTTAGCATAATGCTCTCCAGTTTCATCCATGCTGTTGCAAATGGTAAGAATTCCTTCTTTTTTTTTTTTTTTTTTCAGCAGCATAGTATTCCATTGTGTAGATGAACTGGAGAGCATTATGCTAAGTGAAATAAGCCAGTCAATGAAAGAAAAATACCACATGATCTCACTCATTTATGGATAATTAAGACCATTATAAACTGATGAACAAAAATGGATACAGAGGCAGAGCAACATCGAACAGATTTTCAAACTACAGCGGGAAGGCCAGGGAGGGCTGGGGGTGGGGGAGGTAAGAGATCAACCGAAGGACTTGTATGCATGCATAAAAACATAACCAATGGACACAAGACACTGGGGGGTATGGGAGGCTAGGGGAGGGTCAAGGGGGGAAAAAAAGGAGACATATGTAATACTCTTTGTAATACTTTAAGCAATAAAACAAAATTAAAAAAATAAAGAAGATTTGACTTTGGGTGATGGGCACACAATGCAATATACAGATGATGTATCACAGAATTGTAAACCTACATGCTTTTATTAACCAATGTCACCCCAATAAGTTTAATTTTTTTAAAAAAGAGTTCTAATTGTTCCAAAGTTCTCACACTGAGCTGAAATCAGACCCCTAGAACTTATTACCATGGATCCCAGTTCTTCCTTTTGGTTACTCAGAACAAGCCACAGAGGCCTTTTCATGATAAGAACTATTTTCAACTTAATTGTATGACTCTTTGAAATTAGCTTAAGATTTAATTCTCATGAAAACATAAGGAGTTCTTAAATGCTTTTCATAGCAGTCACTTGTAAGCAGGACTAACTCACAGTAAACTTGCAAAGCAGTTCTCCATTACCTCCTCTTACTCCATTATGCCTTTCCAGGGCACTCCTCCACAGATGGCTTAATTTCCTCCAGTTTTTTTTTCCTTCCTCCTTGATTAATACGCCTCGCCCCTAATAAATCTCTAGCTCTTTATTCAGTTCTTTAGTTTTTGCCACAGAGATAAGAGATCTGACAAGCTAATTCATATCATAATGCAAATAGCCCCAGATAATTTTTCTTGGGCCTTTCTTAAAAGGCTATATTAAAAGTCAAAGTGCTCTAGTTCACCACTAGTAAATTTCAAGCATTGTGCCTACAGATGAAGGGGAATGTTTAGAGATCAATGTCTTCTCAGCTACCCTCAAAGCAAAGGCTTACTGCTAAAGCATATACCCCAAGGGCTTAATTGTTAGGGGTTGTTAAGAGTCCACCTCTGGTTGATTGTTGGAGAGTGGAGGGAGTCAGGGAAGATAACCAACCAGAAGAATGAAAACAAATCCATGAACGTTCTGCTTTGTCATAGTTTTTATCAATTCACCAATGGAAAAGGAAGACAGATCTTCACAGAGGACAGTTAGAGAAGGAAAAAAATATTCCCTCCATTAACTATAAAGCCGTTAGTTGAAAAAGAGTTAAGATATCAAGGAAGATACTGGCATAGGCTTTTCTGTTGAAGATCAATGAATTTTTTTTTACCCTATTTCCCCCTGGAAATGCGAAAATACAGGTTTCTCTATGAAAATTTTAAAGATAGGGAGGCAATTTCTCTTTTACTGATTTACTAACATGGCTAAAATCACTGTAGGAGACAGTTGTAAATAGTCTGAAAAAGATATACTCTTCAAATAATTGTCTGCATCGAGGAAATTTTCATTGTCAACAACCATACTTTATTAAGCTTTCTTAAACCACTGCTTGGCCTTTAGGGTTACCTTAATTTCAATGTTCTCTCTGTTGTCTTAAATTTGACTTTCATCATTTTGAGGAGTTCTCTGTTGAAAGGTCTTATTGGCTCCAGTAAATATTTGTCCAGAAAATCAGGATCAAAAAATAATCACTAACTCAGTTTTCTGGGAGATTTATAAAGGTCTGTGAATGAACTACTTGAAATTCAGGTCAGAAGAAATAATGAAAGAAACAGAAAAAAATATATTTCAGAAATCTTTTGTTAGCATCTAACATGTGCTAACACACAGTGTCAGGTACTGTGAGGAAAAGGAAATAAATATTAAAAAGTCTTTTCTATCTCAGTTGTGTACAGGATCCATTCTCAGAATCAAAGCATAACACCCAACACAGTCCAAAACTATATAACATGGGTCTCTGGACATCTGGCAAACTGGAGACATACTGTAACAAGTGCATATGTTTTGCTTTTAATTGATTGAAAATCCCATCTGATCTAGATCACCATCCTGTAATAAAGTAGTGCCTGCACTGTGTTTGCATCAGAGATGTCTTTAGTTGTGAAGCTATAATGATGGTTAAAGATTCAGTTTTAAAAATGGTGGAGGTGGGCTTAAAAAAATCATATTCTGGCACCTTCTAGAGAATGTGTTTGATAGCAGTCAGCACCACATTTATGTCGAGAATAATACTTTGTTTCAGTGAAACATGTATCAAAATAAATTAATATAGATTATATGTAATTGAAGAGTTTTGTCATTGGGTGTTTAATTTTTTTATGATTTCATAAGAGCTGGAGGATAAATATTTATTCAAAGCTCTTTGTTTGTCAATGGTTATACAGCGGTTCTCAACCTGTGGGTTGCAACCCCTTTGGCAGTCGAATGACCCTTTCACAGGGGTCGCCTAAAACCATCCTGCATATCAGATATTTACATTATGATTCATAACAATAGCAATATTACAGTTATGAAGTAGCAACGAAAATAATTTTATGGTTGGGTCACAACATGAGGAACTGTATTTAAAGGGCAAGAAGGTTGAGAACCACTGGGTTAATAGAATAACCAAAATAATTTACCCCTGGCCAGGTGGCTCAATTGGTTGGAGCATCTTCCCATATACCAAAAGTTTGCAGGTTCCAGTCCCTGTCAGGGCACACACCCACATTGCGAGTTCAAACCCTAGTTGGGGTGCGTACAGGAGGCAACCGATCTATGTTTCTCTCTCTCTCCCCCTTCCTCTCTCTCTAAAATAAATAAAAAACATATCCTTGGTTGAGGGTTAAAATAAAAAAATAAAAAATTAATTAATCATTGTTGGAATATATTATATAAATACACATATATTCTATAGGGTGGGGCAAAAGTGGGCTTACAGTTGTGAGAATTCAAAACACAGAGTTTATTATTATATTATTATTTATTAACTAGAGGCCTGGTGCATGGATTTGTGCACTGGTAGGGGGTGTGGCCTGAAGAGATAGGCTCCCTGTGGGAGCACTGCTAATCCTGGTCAGCTGAGCAGCTGTGGACCCGCCTCTGAGTGGCTGCTCCCTCTTTGAGAGCTCACTGACCACCAGGGAGCAGCTCCTGCACTGAGCATCTGCCCCCTGGTGGTCAATTCACATCGTGGCAACTGGTCGACCAGTCATTCTGGTGGTTCCACTATTCAGTTGCTGGGCTTTTATATATAAATAGATTATTGTATTATTTTCCATACAAACAACTACAAACTGACTTTTGCCCCACCTTATAGATATGCATATTTACATGTATATTTATACATTTTTAAAAATCGACTTATTTTTAAAACACTAGTAGAGAGGGTAACATCTATGACTCTAACTGAATTTCCCACACGGCATTCAAGGCTGGGCAATAGGCCAGCATGGTGCTTCCAAGTCTGGGAGTCTAAGAGCTAACAGGCTACCCTGTGTGTGAGGAAAGGTTGGAGAAGGGAGCTTTGCATGTGGGCTGGGTTTTTAATGGAACAGGCCATGCAGGGATGGGTTGGATCTTAATGAAAGGCCAACATTTAGAAAGATAGGGAAGAGTGGGCATTCTTGGATGTGTGGCAGAGAACTGCTATATAAATGGGATTTCTATCGCATGTTAGAGAGGATGACATGGGTGGAGGAGAGACCTCATCTCTAAGAGAACAGGGAGCTGGAGGCCAGATTCAAGGCCTCAGCAGCAGGCAGCATGAGGTCTGAAAAGGAAAGTGGGTGGATCTGGCAGTAGTTTAGGAACTTTCATCTGCTACAGAGGTGAGGAACTGGGGAGAATGTGACATGAACACAGTTCTGGTGGAAGAGCATGAGGAAGTGGCATCCTGTCAGTTTCCTTCCTTAATGCAGGTTAGAGTTGTGCAGTGCTTATTTACTGTGCTCCTCTGCAAGAGAAAGTAAGTCCCCTGAGAGCAGAGGCATCACCTGTGTTTATTTACTGTGACATCCTCAGGAGCTGTGCACGGTAGATGCTCAATAAATATTTGTGGGATTAGTAGAGAAATGAAAACCCAGATAAATTTCCGTCAAGGAAGAATAAATTGGAAAGAAATTTCAAAGAAAGAATTGATATTAAAGATGCTGAGAAAAGAAGCGTGATATTTTATTCTAATATGTAAACTCAGTAAAATGTCATAATTTAAAAAGTTTTCTTAAGCAGCCCAGTTCCTGCCTGGTGGAATCACACAAATGCTCAGATTTCCGGAGATCTGTCTCTTCCCCTGCTGAAATGGATATGTGTGGACTTCCCTCGTCCTGTCTGGCTATGCCTTCCCTTATTTGAAATGCTATGATCAAAGCTACCTGGACTATCACTTGTTATATTAAATGGGAAGATAAAGGAATATAGAAAAAATTTTTTTGGCAAGGCTTGTCCTTAAGCCTTTTACATTACATTGCTGGAGACTGGGGAAGCCTACTTTTGCTAACAGAGGGTGAATGTTCTTAAATTACTCTTACTATCGGCATTCTTACTGTTACCCTCTTAGTCTTCCTCTCCTCCCACCCCTGCACACAAAACCCAAAGACATTAAAATATTTCAAAAAACTTAACCTCCATTACAACTCATAAGATTAGAACTTCAGGGGAAATATAAACCCATTACTCACAAGCAAGAACTCCAAAGAAATTAAACAATAATTTCATAACAGTTTATCTTGGATTTGAGAAAGTTTGAATGTCTTCCTCCCTTTAGAAATGGTAGAAATGGTAGAATATAAAACTGGAGGAAGTGTTAGTCTTCCTGGTTATCCTGTCCAGCTCCTCATTTTCCACGTGAGAAAACAAAAGCCTAAAGGTGGAAGGGGCATGCAGAAGGTCAGCCTTTGGCTTGACAGTGAAGTTCACTTCCAACTCTATTTTCAAGCTCTAAACATTTTTCAAATGTGACTTTTTAAAAATATATATATTTTTATTGATTTCAGGGAGGAAGGGAGAGGGAGAGAGACAGAAGCATCAATGATGAGAGAGAATCATTGATCAGCTGCCTCCTGCACACCCCATACTAGGGATGGAGCCCACAGCCTGAAATGGAAACTTGACCTCCTGGTTCATAGGTCTACACTCAACCACTGAACCATGCTGGTCGGGCTCCACTGTGACTTTTAATTCCACTTTTAACCAGCTGATTTTAACACAGATGCTGGGTACCTGTTGTCATCAGATCTTCATCTAGCTGTATTTAACCACCACCGTGTTTAACCACCACCTGGGTATTTACTAAGTGCTGGTTGTTGGCTCAGGGTGCTGAAAGGTAGGAAGGACACAAAGGGTATAGAGAGGACTAGGCTTGCTGTGCCCACTGGGACTTCTGTACATGACACTGGAGTTTATGTGACTGAGGAGATATCTGTATTCATAGTCTGTGTGTCTGAAATCTTGGAAAATCCACTTTTGTGTCTGGAAGAGAAAAGTAGCAGGAATCATGAGGAGGTGCTCCTATCTCAGGACCAGGATAACAGGGCAATGGGGCAAAACACTTACCACAAACGCTGTCACCTTGCCTGTGACTGCCAGAGGAAAGTCTTACTGCCCTTTGAAATGTTCATTCCTAGTTTCTTTGCACATGAAAGCAACTGTTTTTCGTGTTAAACTTTAAAAGTCTTATCTTTGAAATAAAGGTCTAATTTTTGTGAAATCCATTGGTTTTGCCTATCTGCAAAAGACTCAGGTTTGAGTTATTTTCTTAGGAACTGTCAGGGGTGTCAGTCACTTTATAAAACCATCAGCAGGAACATCCCTTTAGCATTCAGAATAGTATGACTGCCCTATCTTTGTTCTTTGAAAGGGTATTCTGTACCCTACGGGAGGCTTGGGCCAGATGAAATTGAGCTGTATCTTCTTCAAAAATACAATTCTAAATGGTACCATGTCAACGGAATTTAAATAAAAATGACCATTATTATTCAGTCGTATAGGCTTATACCAGTGTTTCTCAACCTCAGCACTATTTACATTTTCGGTTGAATAATTCTTTGTTGTGGGCTCTCCTGTGCCCGGTAGGACATCTGTCAGCATCATTGGTCCCACCCCTAGATTCCAGTAACCCCTCCCAATGTGACAATCACAAATGGCTCCTGATGTTGCCAAATTTTGACCAACCCCTGGATGGTTAAAGTCACCTGAGTTAGGAACTACTGCCCCACACAATGCCTAAAATTCAGGTTGAGCTCCATGCTGATGGAAACTGTATAACTCTATAAGCTAGAAAGTCAGGGCCACGCTGATATCTTTTTTATTATTATTGATTTTTTATAGAGAGGAAGGGAGAGGAATAGAGAGTTAAAACATCAATGAGAGAGAAACATCGATCAGCTGCCTCCTGCACACCCCCCACTGGGGATGTGCCCACAACCAAGGTACATGCTCTTGACCGGAATCAAACCTGGGACCCTGCAGTCCACAGGCCGACCCTCTATCCACTGAGCTAAACCAGTTAGGCCCATGCTGATATCTTTTAAAACCATCGAATAGCTGGCTAACGTATTAGCTGCGCTGTTCAGTTCTCTGAACCTCAAGTTCTTCATCTGTCAATGATGGTAAAACGGAAAGGGTATAATGCTAGTTATAACTATACAGTTATAATATCACCTGTCATACATACCATAACATATGTCATAATATAATATCACATAATACATGTTACAATATATAACTATAGTATTAGTTAAACTAGTATTAATAAGCTTATTGCATAATTGTGTCTGCAGCACATGCTATTACTACTGAATCCAATATAACTGTGACCATAATTAGAACTGCTGACCCATTTAGTAGTACTTCTAATACCTGGTATCACTGAGAAAATGGATAAAGAGTATATGATTTTTAAAAATAATAATTAAAACTTGTTCCTGCCCTGGCTGGTTTGGCTCAGTTGGTTGGAGTGTTGTCCCATGCACTGAAATGTGGTGGGTTAGATTCTGAGTCAGGGTATATACCCAGGTTTTGGGTTTAATCTCCGATTGAAGTGAATAAGGGAGGCAACCAATTGTTGTTTCTCTCTCACATCTCTCTCTCTCTCTCCCTCTCTCTCTTTTTCTTCCTTCCTCTCTCTAAAATCAATAAGCATGTCCTCATGTGAGGATTAAAAAAAAAAAAAAGCTTATTCCTTGAAGCATGAAACTTACAAATTTTATCTTTCATTTTTTTTGTTATCTCCTTTTTGACTTGTTGGCAGACTTTAAAATATTTAATTCAAGTTTGTAAATATTTTACTTTTATCTTATTTCTGCATCATGAAAAATGTGTACAATGAGTCTTTGTTCCTTCAACTCATTCCTCTTTCTCATTTACAGCAAATTTGTGGAAGTCCGTTCTGGGAAGAATTGGCTCAATTAGAAAGAAGAGCACCATTTATTCTCCCTTTACATCTTCTACCCCCTCCCCCCTTGTAATCACCATAATGTTATCTGTCTATGAGGTTGTATATATAGTGGAGGATATATATATATATATATATATATATATATATATATATATATCTCCTCCCCATCGAGTTAGTCGATGTTTCTAACTCTCTATCCCTCTCCCTTCCTCTCTGTAAAAAATCAATTATATATATATATATATCTCCGATGAGAGAGAATCACTGACTAGCTGCCTCCTGCACAGCCCCTACTGGGGATCAAGCCTGCAACACAGGCATATGCCCTGACTGGGAATCGAACTATGACCTCCAGGTTCATAGGCTGATGCTCAACCACTGAGACACACAGGCCAGGCATAAGTATTATTATTACTGTCGTCATCACCACTGTCACCAGCATCCCCATTATCATGAATAACCCACAGACTATTCTGAATGCTGTTCTGGACCTCGCTGGAATAAGTAGGTTAACACTGATTGGAAGAGAGAGAGCTAAACTCTTATCAGACAGGGAATGTATCCACTGGGTGAGTCCTACAATTTCCTAGCGATGGAAAACATTTTCTGTGTTTAAGCAAGATAATGGAACATTATGGAAATAGAAAAACAAAACAAAACACCTTTTTATCCAGCACACACCATCTCATGCTCTGTAGAAAGCAGGTAATAATAAAATTGCCTAGGCATCAAATTTTTATTTTATGGAAATCCGTAGCCCTAACGTGTGAAAAATATACAAACATACTTTGCTTTTGATTTTATTAAACCTTGACTCGCTTTGTTTTGGAGAAGGGGTAACATCACCATAATAGCTCCATGTAATAAATGTTACTCTGCTCAGGGAATAGGCTGTGATGGGACTGTTCTCTGAAAAAGACATAATGATGTGTTGTAGCCTCATGAGCATATCCAAGAGGGCTGATGGTGTCAACTGCTTATTCAATGTGTGTGGCACTGTGCCTGTAATATGGTAAAATGAATGAGTAAATGAATGGACAATGGAAAGAAGGAAGGAAGGGGGGAGGGTGGGAAGGAGGGAGGATTCTGTGTTAATATGCTAAAGTTCACTTTGAAAAGCCAAAATAGATCACCAGAACATACAGAAACATTAGTCAAATAGGTTTGCTAATTTTTATTTGCATTGGGAAAGAAAAACTGAACTTTTCACCAAAAACTATGTATATAAAAACAATCCAAGCCCTGGCCAGGTAGCTCAGTTGGTTAGGGTGTCCTCCCCATACACCAAGGTTGTGGGTTCGATCCCTGGTCAGGGCAGATACAGGAGTCAACCAATGAATGCATAAATAAGGGGAACAACAAATCCATGTTTTTTTTCTCTCTCTCAAATCAATAAATAATAATTAACAAATAAAACCAATTCAAGTTCTCCAGTATCTTTTCATGATATTGTGCCATTAAACTCAGAGTCTATCAAATCTCAACAGCATAATGTAGAAGATGCTGATATACACACATTTTCCTGCACTGTTTGATTCTAAAATGGACACAGTTCTTTTCTATTTTAAGATTAGCATAACTTTTGACACAGTGCTCCACTTTCTGTACTAAAAAGCAGTTTCAGACCTGTGATCTGGCTTTTGCTTATCTGGCAGCTTCCAGATGGCGACTGTGTTATACAGGATTATTGGGGCTCATCCAATGAGTGGCATTAAAAGCACAGAAGATAGTCCTGCTTGCCCCTCCACCTGGTTGTTTGGGGGGATATTGGTTGATGTTGTAGGGGATTTGCATATGAAATTAACTCTCCAGTTCCCACTCATTCATGTGGGGTTTACACAATCTCCTACCTACTCTCAGTTATGGTAGACATTTAGGTCCCTTCACCAGGAATATAAATTGTTAGTGAAAGACACAAGTCATTCTTCCCTTGATTAGACCAGTAACAGGTAAGACACACAGAACATAGAAAAAGCTGCTCTATTTGTGAGTGTGCGGGTGTGCGAATGTGTATGTTAGTAAATGTGTAAACATGTGTGAGCAAATATATGAATGTGTGTGTGAGTGAATCTGTGTGTGCAAATGTGTGTATGAGTAAATGTATGTATGAGTGAGTGGGGGTGTGTGAATGGGTGTGTGTGAGAATGAAGATGTGTGTGAGTGAACGTGTGTGTGAATGAACATGTGTGTGGTAAATGTGTGTGTGTGAAGGACACTGCAAGAGCGAGAAGCTGGCACACTGAGGGAGGAGGGATCATAGATGCAATGAGAGCCTTCAGTGCTGCTGATTCATTCTGGGCCCTTCTCCGCTCTATTGTGCCATGGTTCACACCTGCATCCTTAGGAAGCCAAAGTGGCCCTAGCAAAGAACGTTGTCACTGGCAACCCAAACCATCCTGACCAGTACAGTTTCCTTTAGCCCCTCACCATAGCTCTGAGATGGGCTGCAACTGAGGCTATTTTAAGTACAAGGACAGCTTCCCACCTCACGCAAAAAAACCCAACCCTTTAATATAGGGGTTCTCAACCTATGGGTTGTGACCCCTTTGGGGTTCAAACAACCCATTCACAGGGGTCACCTAAATACATCCTGCCTATCAGATGTTTACATTACGATTCATAACAGTAGCAAAATTACAGTTATGAAGTAGCAACAAAAATAATTTTATGGTTGGGGGTCACCACAACATGAGGAACTGTATTAAAGGGTCACGGCATTAGGAAGGTTGAGAACCACTGCTTTAATATAAGCATGTGATTTTCCCCTCTTCTCCTGCCTCTCTTCAAAGACCTTTGGGCTCAGCACCTGTTCAGCCAGGAAGTGCAACCAGGGAGTGTGCCAGAGTGAATATTCTCAGAGAGTCCTTGAGTAAATGGCTTCAGCATCCCCAGGGACCAAAAGGTTTCTGAAAGATTCTCCAGGGGGACTGATCCCCAGCTGATGACAGCAGTCACTTGTCACTTATTTATCAAAGTTCCTTTTATTATTTTCTTGCAACCTTGCCCCATTATCTGTATTCCTGCACTAGGGCTCAGGATAACTGAGCCCTAAGTAGTAGGTGTATCGGTTAATAATGCAGATTTTGTAATCAAAGAAAACACGATAATTTCAAGAGAAACATCAAAAGTGCTTTATTCAAAGTAATGCTACACATTTCCCCCATCTTTCAGGTAATTTGTGGATACTGTCCCAATAGAACTTTTCTTGTTTTGAGGCAAACCATTCAGAGACCCAACTTTCCACTTCTTCATATGTTTTGAAGTGCTGCTCAGAAAGTGCATGTGCCATTGATCAGAACAAGTGGTAAGCTGAAGGAGCAAGGTCTGGTGAATACTGTGGCTGGGTTAATACTTCCCAGGCAAGGTCTTTGAACGTGTCTTTAACTGGTTTTGAAGTGTGTGATGGTGTGATCATAAAGCAAAATTACTTTGCCATGTCTTCTGGCACATTCTGGTCGTTTCACAATCAAAGCATGGTTCAAATTGATTATTTGTTGTCGGAAGCGATCAGTATTAATGGTGTCACCTGGTTTTAGAAGCTCATAATAACCACACCTCCTTGATCCCACCAAACACAGAGCATTGTCTTCTTTCCGAAGCGATTTGGACTTGCAGTCAATGCTGATGGTTGACCTGGATCAACCCATGATTTTGTGCGTTTGGGATTCTCAAAATAAATCCACTTTTCATCGCCAGTCAAAATTCAATGGAAAAAAGACTTTCTTTCAGGCCATTGAAGCAACATTTTACTGATGACTTTTGGTTTTCCATTTATCTTTTGGTCAGTTGATGTGGAACCCATTTTCCTTCCTTTAAAATCTTTCCCATTGCTTGTAAACAATCAGAAATTGTTTGCTGAGCAACATTTAATCTTTCTGCAAGTTGTTTTTGAGTTTGACAAACATCTTCATCCAATAATGCTTGTAATTGTTGGTCTTCAAACTTTTCCAGTTGACCTGGACGTTGTCTTTCACATCAAAATCATCATTTTTAAAGCATTTAAACCAGCGTTCAAAAGTATCTTGAGATGGAGCATGTTCACTATAAGCTTCCTGAAGTATTCAGCAGCACTTTTCTTCAAACTAAAGCAATGAATTAAAACTTCTCACAAATACTCTTTTTTTTGGCATGAAATTTGACATTTTTAAGTGTAAAAATATCTATGTTAACACCTTCAGAAAATTTGACAAATGAAGTTTTGAAGCTTGTTGTCAATACAACAAAATAGCATACATATTTAATTGCATATATATCAACATATGTGTAACTTCATAAATTGAAAAAAATCGCATTATTAACTGGTACACCTAGTAAACCACCTCCAGCCAAGTCCTAGCTTTGGAAATTGCTTTTGGAAGAACCAAAACCATGACAAAAGCCCCTCCCTTTCATGAAAAGGGCTTCATGAGAGGACTCAATAGTTAATGTTTAATACCTGTCACTCAGTCTTGTGTGTACTTAGTCTCTCTGGATACCAAAGAGTAAGAGAAAATGTGGGCCATTATAGCAAGTTCTGCTATGTAATATAGACTCTGATGCCATTGGTAAAAGCAAACTATAGTCTTATAACAAGATTCTCAGAACATATTTCAAAAACTCAATAGGAGTTTGTATTATTTGTGGGACTTTTATACATTCCTTTGTAAGAAACATTACTATGTGTGTACAAATGGAGAGTAGACCAAGAAGACTTAGATTTAATTTCCAATTTTGCAACATTTTACATTTTAGAACCTTGGGCAGGATCTCTAAAATTTCTGAACTTTGGTTTCCTGAGCTATAAAATGTGAAAAGAAATACATATTTTCATAATTCATGGACCTCAGAAGTGTACAGTGTTCCATTGATTCAAGAGCTGATGGTACCTAAATGATAGGAAAAACTTAATTCATGATCTATATTTTAAGGGAATAAATACAAGTACATATCAAGCAAAAGGAAAAAACAGACAAGCTATTTGGAAATATTTTCATTCTCTCTTACTACGTTGGCATACTGGTAGAAAACCATTAATATAAACATGTGATTTCCCCCTCTTCACCAGTTAGGCTAGTTTTATCTACTATGCCTGAACTCAAAGAGGTTTTTACTTTCATTAGAAATCTAATTGATTTGGTAAAGCACATACTAAGACACATCTTAGAATATACTGTCCTATATGCTCCATGTTCTAGTTCTTACTTAGGGTTGAGGCAAAAATGAACATTAGCCTTAAAAGTCATGAACTTGTTAAAATCATTACTTCAAGCAACCTGCATGAAGCCATTATTGGAGTATTAAAGTTGATTATATATTTTTTCTTAAATATGCCACTTGTCACTGGTTTAATCCTCATGCATGAAACTTTACCTCAAGCTTGATATCTATATTCCAGACAGCTCTATTAAATCAAGTCTTCCATGATAAAGTTCAGGTTAACTTTCAGATACCCAACTTCTTATTACCAGCTTCCACCTACCCACTCACTTGAGCCCCCTGCCAATCAATCCTGCATGAGCTTCTGACATACCTGACCATATTTACTACCCATGAGGTGTCTCATTCCTCCTCACACATATACTATTTTATAGTTTTGGAATATGTTTCACAGGCTTTGTGAGTAGGTTTGTATTATTTTTTGTTTTTTCTCTTGCTATCCATCTCTATCTTTTTTGCCTTTCTATCTCTTACACACACACCACCACCACCACCACCACCACCACCACCACCACCACCACCACCATTTGCCATTTAGAATGCCCTGGTCAGCATATGTTCTTTGTTCCTTTGACCTGGAAAATATGACTATCTCATAGATATGACCCTGAGGGCTCACACTCAGCCTCCTCCTACTCTGTTGGAGGAATTCTGACAGCAGAAAAAGTTGGGACTGGCAGCTACCCTCCCTTCCTGATCCCTTTGATGGGCATCTCTGGCTGGCATGGGAGCAAAAAACAGGGGGCAGAATATAACAAGGGAGAATTTCTTTCTTATTTTTTCACATAGCATCTATGTTTTACACAACATGTTCCTTTATGAATTTAAGTTGAGAATCAGAGATAGGAAGGTAACATTAAACAGGACACATTAGTAGGAGAAGAAATGGATAGTTCAGTGAATTATAATTTTCAGATTTTTAAAAAATTTTGTGGGAAGATTAGGATTCTCAGTGTCAAATGCACTTGACAGGTTTTGAGAACTAGTAAGCCTGCTTCACTTTCTCTTAGGATTGGATGGAAAGACTGATATCAAATGTAGTTCCTCCCATTCCTTTCTGGTATTATTCTTCCCTGGTAGTTCGATACAAATGCCTGTGTCCTGGCAACTTAGAAGAAATCACCTCTGCAGGTTATTCACCTACCAGACAAAGTACAAAGTGGGTGACATGAAGGAAGGGGCCAAGGAGATGGCACACACAGCTGTCTTATATCTTTCTTCAAAGAACAATGTTTAAAGGGCAACAGTGGGAAATAAAATCATTCTTCTGAAAAAAAAAATAACAAGTAGAAACCACCTCTTGCTCTATTTGATCTGAGGCTGTGCAGGGAGCTATGAGACAGTAACTTGTTCCTATAGAGTGCCCATCTCCTGAGAATGCTTAATATGAAGTACTATGGGCATATATTCATGTTCTGAAAGCATCTTCAATGTCCTTACTGGTTGTTAAATGTTTGGGTTCATGATCAAATTACTGAGTTTTCACATTTTGGCTTCCCATACCCTTAAAACTTTGTTCCAAAGTACGGTCCCTGTATTCTTGGAAAAGAAATGAAGAAAGAAATCAAATGATAAGGAAATAAAGAATCAAAAAATGAACACATTTGAAATTAAAAACCAAAAACAAACCCATGGGCTAAAATAGTATTGAGAAATCTTTAGACATGGAAGAAAGGCACCCTTCGGTGGGAAAAGCATTGACCTAAGGATCCTTCTAAAAACTTCATGATGCTTGGATAGTTGTAAGGCCTTCTAATCTCTGCTTGTGTAACATGAGGAGGAGGAGGGGGAATATTTCACTTTATAAATTTATTCTTTATTAAAATAACCACAGCATACACATCTATGTTTATGGTAGTCAGAATAATAACACCCCTCCTCCAAAATCCTAGCTCTTAATCCCTGTGATTATGTTACCTGACTTGATGAAAGGGATTTTGCAAACAAGATTGAATTAAGGATCTTGAGGTGGGAGGTTATCCTGGATTATCTGGATGGACCCAATGAACACACAAGGGTCTTATAAATGAAAGAGGAAAGCAGGACAGTCGGTGTCAGATAGTCAGTGCTGTGATGTGTGAAGAACTGGAGCAGCTATTACTGGCCTTGATGATAGAGGAAGGGATCACAAGCCAATGAATACAGGTCTCTGGAGAAGACAAAGAAAAGGACTCTCCCAAAGAAAAGAGCCTCCACCAGGAAGCAGCCATGTTGACCCCTTGATTTAAACTCAGTGAGGCCCATTTCAGACTTCTAACCCCCCTAACTGTGAAATAACAAATGTGTGCTGCTGTAAGCCACATGTGGCAATTTGTTACAACAGCAATGTAAAACTAATTATTATTTTATCTGTTTGTTTATAAGGAGGTTGATCATGGAAGGTCTCATAATTTAAATTAAAAAGGGTGGGCCTCCCTTTCAATACTGGGCATTTCAGCGTTGATGAAATTTATAAAAATACTTGAGATAGCACACCATACAATTTGGTCAGCCTGAAGATCTGAAGGAAGGTCTAGACAGTCTTAGCCTCTTCACAGAGGTGTTCCTCGTATGTCTGTATCATGTGTGCTGAACTATAAAAGCCGAAGGTGGTGTGTGAGGGGTGCCAGGCAGGCCACCAAAGTCTGGACGTGCCCAGGGAAAGATGTCAGAGTCTGGCTGTTTCCTTTTGTCTGTATCCCCTGCTTAGTCCCTGTCTCCTACCTTATCTCCAGTATTTTCTCTCTCCCAATCTCTCATATTCCCTCCTTTATTTCTTCTTTTGTCTTCGACACTTTCTCTTTTCTTCAATTGGCCATCATATGGAACTCAAGTTAATTTTGACTCTACTTATCTTTTTGCCTTCTATATATTTTCATTTCTTCTTTAATTAAGATATACTGCAGGTACAGAAGAGATATTTTAAAATATATTTCCATTTTGTGTGCTTAATTTTAATAGCAGCTACCAAAGGTGAAATTTGCTTCCCCGCCCTTTTTAAAATACTTATTGATTTTAGAGAGAGAGAATAAGTGTGTGTGGGGGAGAAAGAGAGAGAGAGAGAGAGAGAGAGAGAGAGAGAGAGAGAGAGAGAGAGAGAAACATTGATTTGCTCTTCCAATTATTTATGCATTCCTTGGTTGATTCTTGTATGTTCCCTAACCGGGGATTGAACCTGCACCCTTAGCATGTTGGAATGATGCTCTAACCAAGTGAACTACTCTGCCAGGATGAAATTTTCTTTTAATGAATTGTCATTTGTCATGCCCGCACACACTGGGAGAAAATGTGTCAAAACAAATAACATGGTTATTTCTGGATAATGATGCAATGGATGATTCTCTTTCCTTTTTTATCACTCCTAACTGTTCTCCATTACGTATCTCATCGTGAAAATTTTTTTCTAAAAAGACAATATTTTTTTTTTAAGACACGAAGAGGACTGGAAAAAAGTGCTAATTGCATTTAATATTATTCCTAAATCCCTCATATGGGCTGGAAATCTATATTTCTGGGACATGAATCAAACACTTTAAGAAACAGCCAATGCCAAGTGTGCTAAGAGAGGGCCCCTTCCTCCACGCTGTCTTCTTATTCACACGTGTGCAAAGAAAACGTAGTTTATCGTTTTCCTTCTATAGAACAGCTTTCTGTAGCTGAGGTACTCCTGCTTTCTATACTTGTTTTGCCACTTTAGTGCTACAGACTTATTAGGTATTTTTAGAAATGATTTATTTGATGTCAGTTAATTGATCTGCCCTGTCTGAACTTCATCTCTCACATTTGCCACTTGTCATTTGTATGTGAAGTCCATTTTCACCTACTCCCTACTCATTCACGACACAGTGAACATGTGGCCACGACATTCTCCATGCCACCATGTCCAGTATTTAAGAGGAGAGGGGTTTTCACTTCCCTCAGTGGGACCCCACCTCCCCACAGTCCAGGCTGCCTCTGACTAAGAACAACTCTGTGAATGTCAGATCCTATGTCACAGTTTCTTTCTTGAATATCTCAACAGGATGGATTCCAAATCTTGACCAAATTTATCGCATCTAGAGGTTATATGAATAAAAGATGTCTGTGAGTTGACTCCAGCTCTCTGATTGATAGAGAACTGGAAAGAAAAAACATTTGAAACAAAGACTCAGAGTTTGAAATAAATAATTTGCATGCATTGCTCCTCACTGTTTTCTGATTTTATGACAAAAGGTAATGCTATTAAGAATATGTATGTAGCCCAGCTGGTGGTGCTCAGTGGATTGAGCATTGTCCCATGCACCAAGAGGTTCCATTCCTGGGCAGGGTACATGCTGGGGTTGTGGGCTCCATTCCCAGAAGGGTGTGTGCAGCAGGCAGCTGTTCGATATTTCTCTCTCATATTTCTATCTCTCCCTGTTCCTTCTTCTCTCTCGCAAATCAATAAAAACATATTTTTAAAAATTTGTACATAGAAATGTGTGTATATGTATTTGTGCACACATCCATATGTAATTCACATGGAGGAACTTTTGCATACATATCATGTGCACATACATCACACAGTGATTGTGTACTTTAGCAGTATTGCCTCTGCCCAAACAGACTTCGGAAAGCTGGATTTGCAAATCTACTTTAAATGTGTTTTGTTTCCCTGAATATTGTAAATGCAACTTTAATATTATCCCCTAATAATGTTTTGCAATTAACCAGCATTTTAACACTGAAGTAAGCAATAAACTAATGTTTTAACACTTCTTTAATTGAAAAGATTAAGAGAAAGATAATTAATTTGTAAACTGTACACAATGAAATCATTCTGAGCCTATGATTAATTTGGTCTATTATTTTTGTTGTTCTACACATGAGTAGCTTAAAAAAAAAAAAGTACAAAGCAAGAGTACCTCAGCTACGGAAAGCTGTTCTATATAAGGAAAATGATAATTAGTAATAACTTTTATCAACCTAGGGTAATATTTCTTCATTTCTTACAATCACATTCTAAGGGGCTTTTCAAGTTTTCTCATAACATTTCAAAAATTTCTGGTCTTTCATTAATTCACCTTTTTGAAAATCCTCTGTCTCTCTTGTAATAGCAAAAAAAAAAAAAAAAAAAAATCACACTTTATTTTCCAAGAAGAAATAATTTGGGGTTATTTATTTTAAGATCTATACTTAAATATTACTTTGATTTCTACTTCTCACTTAATTATCTGCATACCATCCTGTAAGTACAATGTTAATATAGAGCCTCAACATTTTTCAATTGGAAATCAATTGAACTAACCTCTTATAGGTCTAATTTTAACCACTTCCCTACCAACTAGTTTCCTTGCTGTATCCAACACAAATAAATATATTTCTTTAATCCCACAAATATTTAGTGGGGACCTACTAATTTGCCAGGCACTATTTTAAATGCTGGAGATACAATAATGAACAAAATGGGTAAAAATGCCTGAACTCATGCAACCTGCATTCTAGCTGCATGAGACAAGTGAATCATGTGAAATGTTAAAAATGTGTTTGTTCCAGAGTGTCAGTGATGAAGGCAGTAAGAGCAGAATTGGCTGGGTGGGGTGCAGGATGAGAGTGGAGACAGGTGTTCAACTTGGCAACTGAAAGGGTGTGCCCATTCTCTTCCCTGAGAATAAGTCCTTACTGTATTATAGGATCCTCTTCTTTCTAGCAACATAATGCACTAATCAACTTTGGTTTAAATTCCATTTTTCTGAGAGTCCTCATCAAATTAACCTCATGCTATTCTAAACACTCCATTAAACTGCATTCCCTGAGGCATGTGACTAGGTTTGTTTTGTGACTTTGTTCTGCTTAAAACTTTGTTCCAGCTTTAAAACATTATACGAGTAATATATATTATTAGAAAGCTGAAAAATTATATACATAAGGCATATTTATAAATAAAATACAGTGTGTGGTAAAAGTAGGTTTCCAGTTGTTTATATGAAAAATAATGCAATAATCTACACTAATAAAAGAGAAACATGGTAATTGGCATACGGCTGCTACCCTTTTCATTGGCTAATCAGCGAGATATGCAAATTAACTGTGAGCCAAGATGGCGGCTGGCAGCCAGGCAGCTTGAAACTAACATGAGGCTTGCTTGCCTCAGTGATAGAGGAAACCAACGTTCCCTGCCTGCGGCTACAGGCCTCTGAGCCTGCAGTTTCAAACATTGTAACAAATACCGCCGGACTTCAGCCAGCAGATTCGCAACATTGTATGCAAAGGCCAGAAACCTACTTTCAGCCGAGGAGGCCTAAGAGCTGGAGCCAAGCCTCAAGCTAAAGCTGGCCCAGAATAAAAAAAAAAAAAAAAGGAAAAAAGGAGCGTTTGGGAGTTCAGTCACCCCCAGCCTGAAAACAGCCCTCAGCCCCTCACCCAGACTGGCCAGGCACCCCAGTGGGGACCCCACCTTGAAGGGTGTGTGACCAGCTGCAAAGAGCCATCAGCCCCTCACCCAGGCTGGCCAGGCACCCAAGTGGGGACCCCCACCCTGATCCAGGACACCCTTCAGGGAAAACCAGCCAGCCTCACCCGTGCACCAGGCCTCTACCCTATATAGTAAAAGGGTAATATGCCTCCCAGAACCGGGATCAGCATGACAGGGGGCAGTGCCCAAACGCCCTGATGGGCCCTGCGGCTCTGTGTGTGACAGGAGGCGGGTCCACAACCCCCCACCCCATGGGCCCTGCTCTGTGTGCGATGGGGTAGAGCCATAACCTCCCCATCGGCTCTGCCCTGAGTGTGACAGTGGCGGCGCCCCAACCCCCTGATCGGCCCTGCTCTGTGGGTGATAGAGGGCGGTGCCCCAACCCACTCATCTGTCCTGCTCAGTGTGTGACAGGGGACGGTGCCCCAACTCCTCTATCGGACCTATATGTGAGTGACAGGGGGGAGCTCCTCAACCCCCTGTAGGGCCCTGCTCTGTGCATGACAGAAGGGAGCTCCCCAACCCCCTGATGGGCCCTGCTCTGTGCATGACAGGGTACGGAGCCCGAACCCCCCTGATGGGCCCTGTTCTGTGTGTGACAGGGGGCAGTGCCCCAACCCCCGGATTGTCCCTGCTCTGTGCGTGACAGGGGGTCGCGCCGCAACCTTCCCATTGACCCTGCCTTGAGTGTGACAGGGGCTGGTGCCCCAACCCCCCAGTTGGCCCTGTTCTGAGCCCAACCAGGGGCTGCACCTAGGGATTAGGCCTGCCCTCTGCCACCCGGGAGCAGGCCTAAGCCAGTAGGTCGTTATCACCCGAGGGGTCCCAGACTGCAAGAGGGCACAGGCCGGGCTGAGGGACCCCCCCTTCCCCCCAAGTGCACAAATTTTTGTGCACCGGGCCTCTAGTTAATAAATAATAATATAAGAATAAACTCTTTCATGTACTCATGACTGTAAAACTACTTTTACCCCATCTTATATATGTGGCAGATTTTTAAAAATTAGATTGCAATGTTTTAGATATAATAAATTGCAATCTACTTTTAAAAATCTCTATATGTATAAAATATATAAACATACATTCTATATAAATATAAAATTCAAAATGAATAAAAATATATGTAAAAACCCACACATCTATATCTATCTGTCAATTATACTGTACCTTTACTTATCTAAAAAATGCAATTTACTTAAATGGCTGAATAAAGAAATCTATTGGCCTTTATTGTTCTTTAGTACCTATACAGCATTATAATGATGACTAGAGGCCCGGTGCACAAAAATTTGTGCACTCGGGGGGGAGGGGGGTGTCCCTCAGCCCGGCCTGTGCCCTCTTGCAGTCTGGGACCCCTCGGGAGATAACGACCTGCTGGCTTAGGCCTGCTCCCGGGTGGCAGAGGGCAGGCCCAATCCCTAGGTGCAGCCCCTGGTCGGGATCAGAGCAGGGCCAATTGGGGAGTTGAAGCGCTGCCCCGTCATGCACAGAGCAGGGCAGATTGGGAGGTTGTGATGCCACCCTCACAGTCATGCTCAGGGTAGGGCCGATTGGGGGGTTGGGGCACCACCCCCTGTCACACTCAAGGCAGGGTCGATGGGGAGGTTGCGGCGCCACCCCCTGTCATGCACAGAGCAGGGCCAATCAGGGGGTTGGGGAGCTGCCCCCGTCACACACAGAGCAGGGCCCATCAGGGGGTTGGGGCGCTGCCCTCTATCACCCACAGAGCAGGGCCGATCAGGGGGTTGGGGCGCTGCCACACTCACACTCAGGGCAGAGCCGATGGGGAGGTTATGGCTCTACCCTATCACACACAGAGCTTGGGGCGCCACACCCTGTCACACACAGAGCAGGGCTGATCAGGGGGTTGGGGTGCTGCCCCCTGTCACGTGGATCCCGGTGCTGGGATGCATATTACCCTTTTACTATATAGGGTAGATGCCTGGTGCATGGGTGGGGCCAGCTGGTTTGCCCTGAAGGGTTTCCTGGATCAGGGTGGGGGTCCCCACTGGGGTGCCTGGCCAGTCTGGGTGAGGGGCTGAGGGCTGTTTTCAGGCTGGGGGTGACTGAAGTTCTCAACCGCTCCTTTTTTTCTTTTTCTTCTTTTTTATTCTGGGCCAGCTTTACCTTGAGGCTTGGCTCCAGCTCTTAGGCCTCCTCGGCTGAAAGTAGGTTTCTGGCCTTTGCTTACAATGTTGCGAATCTGCTGGCTGAAGTCTGGCGGTATTTGTTTCAATGTTTCTTAAACTGCCCGGGAAACGTTGGAGTCCTCCATCACTGAGGCAAGCAAGCCTCATGTTAGTTTCAAGCTGCCTGGCTGCCAGCCGCCATCTTGGCTGACAGTTAATTTGCATATCTCGCTGATTAGCCAATGAAAAGGGTAGCGGCCGTACGCCAATTACCATGTTTCTCTTTTATTAGTGTAGTTTATGGAAATACTAGCGCCCGGTGCATGAAAATTCATGCACTCGGGGGGGTCCCCCAACCCAGCATGAGCCCTCTTGCAGTCTGGGATCCCTCCAGGGATGTCCACCTGCTGGCTTAGGCCCGCTCCCTGGGAAATCAGGCCTAAGCTGGCAGTCAAACATTCTTCTGGCAGCCCAGGGAGCGGGCCTAAGCCGCAGTCAGACATCCTTAGTGCTGCTGAGGAGGCGGGAGAGGCTCCTGCCACCGCTGCTGTGCTCGTAGCTGTCAGCCCGGCTTGTGGCTGGGCAGAGCTCCCCCTGTGGAAGCACACTGACCACGAGGGGCCAGCTCCTGCATTGAGCATCTGCCCCCTGGTGGTGTGGGTGTCATAGCGACTTGTCTTCTGCCATTAGGGTCAATTTGCATACTAACCTTTTATTATATAGGATACTGGCAAAGTCTACTCTCACTGTATTGTCTCCCACTTTTAAGATTTTAAATGTAACGAAAGGATAACTTTTAACACATTGTATGCAGGAATACACGTTTTACGTATTTATACGTTCTACCAGTGTAGTAGAGCGTGGGACACGTATCAATACATTTTTTATAGACTAGCGGTAGAATGCGGGTAATGTATAAATACATAAACTAAATTTATCGTAATTTTACTGAACGTTGCCATTTGAGGAAAAAATTAGCAAAAATGGCCTGCGCCACCTGTTAGCGCGTGATAAAAACTACCCGCAAACAATGTGTTAATAACATCTGGTATTTTTCTTTAAAAGGGAGTGACTTTTCCCCCCAGTAGATTGATGATTTTTCCACAGTCAGAGCCCAGGTCCGAGTAGGAAACACTGCCTGCCCGTTAAAAAGCACTCCCTGCTTCTGATGAAAGGAGCGGATGACTAGCCTGTTGTGATTTCAGGAGGCTCCACCGAAATGGGAATATCCATTGTTTTGATGGATAACGCATTTTCTCTGGTGAGACTGCAGGTTCTACTGGGGGCAGGCTACAACACAAGAGCCTCTTTCTATGTGGTTACATTTGGATGAAAGCTGGAGCGAAGACAAGCATGGCAGGGCACTGAGGAAAGGGGGCCCCTGAAGTGAAGAAGGCAGGCAGCTGGGCGCTGGTACTTTCAGCTTCACAGTTCTGCCTGGAGCTGTCCCTGGGGATGGGAAGCCAACAATACTTGCCTCAGGTATGGGGTGAGTGGAACAGTGTGACCTCTGTGGTTAAAACTAATGTTTGTACACAAACCCGGAGAGCTTTAGACTCACCCACCTACTTAGAGTGCTTTATGCTCAGCCTGTGCTGCCTCCTTTCAGCTGGCAATCCCCAGCGCTTCGGTAGAAAGTATATTTATTTTGTAGATGATAAAAATGAGCCTCAAAGCGGCAAAGTGACTTAACTTAAGACTACAGGTTTATTCACAAAAACACCATGCGTCTTACTATTTTTCCTTTTCAGAGCAATGGGGGACAATTAATACACAGCCTATTTCTCTGCAAAGCTTACAATCGATCTGGATTTTTGAACAACTAAATAGGTATTGAAAATATGATTAGAGATTTAAAATCAAGTAGAAATTAAGATCTAGTCTTTTAATTTCTATTTCATTTTCTTTAGCACAACGTTTTTAAAAATGAAAGTTAGTTTATCATGTATGATAGAAATAATTATGTTCATTTGAATACAACTAAGAAAATGTATAAAATATTTTTAAAATATAAAAATGACCTTTAATCCTATCATTTGGAATAAAAACACTGTTAAAAATTATAAAACGTTGCATTTTATGCTTTTTATTTATATTTTTAGACTATGCATTCTGATTTTTGTTTTATTTTTCTTATAGCATAGACTGGGATTCTCATGTTCTCTGTGTCAAACAATATAGAATCTTCTTAATCACTTCAACAGTTTCCCAGTATGTCCTTATATTATCATTTATTTTACCATATTCTCATTGATGGATATTAACATCTGTTCCTATTTTTCATCCAAAACTATGCTGAGATGAAAATCATACATAAATCTTTGTAAATATCTCTAAGTATCTCCTTGCAATACAATTCCAAAAATGGAACTGTGGTCAAAGTCACATTCAAGTTTACAGCATCCTCTGGGGTGTGAGGATAGATCTTGATTTAAATTCAATGTATGGTTCTTTAAATGAAAATAAAAATTCTTACCTTTCCTAATGGTGAAGAAGTTCAAATAGGCTAGTGGATGGAATTTCTTTTTTTTATTTTTTATTGATTTTTTACAGAGAGGAAGGGAGAGGGATAGAGAGTTAGAAATATCAATGAGAGAGAAACATCAATCAGCTGCCTCCTGCACACTCCCTACTGGGGATGTGCCCGTAAGCAAGGTACATGCCCTTGACCCCTTGATCGGAAATGAACCTGGGACCCTTGAGTCCGCAGGCTGATGCTTTATCCACTGAGCCGAACCGGTTAGGGCAGAATTTCTCTTTTTGATATTATTATGAAAATATTCCTAGTGCTTCGATTCTTTAATTTAGTTAGTGAGAAAAGGTCTTTTGAAAGTTGAATATGACCAGAAACTGGAAGAGGTCAGAATATCTGTGACCTAAACTGCAGATAGTCCAATGAAAAGACAGAGCCATGAAAAGACAGAACCATAACAGAGGCCCCACTAATGTAATAATTTTTTATCGAAAGACTCTTGTCACATTGTTGACATGAGTATTTAGTAGTGAAGATTTAAATGTGCAAAAACATTTTTGGAATTCTCTTTTGCAATAAATAAACTCTCCATGGTTCCAGGAAATTACCTCAAAACAGCATGTCTGCAAATGGAAGTTTGGATGTTCCTCAAGTGCACATGTGTTTGAGATCTGTGGCCATGATTATGGTGATAGAGTGCAGCAGACACACTCTGTGTTTTAGGATATTATGTACATGAGGGGGTATCCCTATCCTTTATTTTTTCTTGTCCAACTCATATTATTTCTTCCCTCAAAAATTTCCCCAGTTTGTATATTTCTTCCCCCAGGATAAGTCCACTGTGACGTTTGATACCATGATTACTAGAATTACGAGGCTCCTGAGTTGTGATGACAGAAAAACAAGCTTTAATTTAGGTTTTCATGGCCACATGCACCTCCCACCGTGCAGAGCGCCTACCTACAGGCAGCCTGCTTTGTTCATTTTAAGTTGAAGAAAATGGGTGAGGTGTTGTCAAGGACAACCAGCATAGCTTGAGTATAAGACAAGGTTTTCTGGTACCTGCCATACTGATTTGTCTCTGACTTTTTGTCATTGTGTGGCGAGTAGCTTTCCCTGGGCACAGGACTGTGTTTGGATGCTATTAATTTCTCTTATTAAGCACATAGAGAAACTATGAGTCTGTTTTAGCCTCTTTCTTGCTGATAAAAGAAAAAAACCAACTGAGTTTAGTTTAGAAACACTATGAACACCTAAAAAATATGCACTACATGATACTAGCTCTTGAATGAAACTCATTAACTTACTATTAGAAACTTACTAAATTACTTCCTAGTTTTATTACAAAAAGCAAATAAAAAAAGTTTGCTTCAAAGGATAATTAGATTTTTTATTACAAAAGGAACCAGCTTGAAGAAGAAAGAACCCCCTCTTTTAAAGAAACATAGAGTTAAATAGTGAAATCATGACTCTGAGTTCTTGGTACTGGTATCCTTCTTAAATAGTGTATGACGATCAGAACAAAGGGAGAAAGTGCTAGGTAGGGTTCAGAGAAGTGTCAGGTTGGTATTCCTGATGTATAAAAAAGGTACCCAGAGGGTGAAACACTAAAAAGGATGGGGTGCTCTGTATGCACAGCCTGCTGCTCACCATCTAATTGCTCTGGACTTACTGCAATGGGAAACAAAGACTTCCATTGTTTTTAATGTTTAAGTCTTGATTATGAGACAGGAACACTTACGGCATTTAAACATGTTAGAAATTCAGTGCTGCCATAAAACAAAATTTACAAATGCTAATATCATCAGATGTTAATCTTCTAGTGCATCTTTTGTAAAATGCATGATTATTATATTATGTTAAATTATGAATTAATAATTCAACATTTATAGATGTTACTTAAAAACTGTTAATCAAACTTTTGGAAAGTTTCATCTCTTTTTGTGTTCTCATTTTACTTTTTGGGAACATTTAATGTTCCTGACACTATTTGTAGTTATCTCAAACACATGTTCGATGTTAAAAACAAAGATTCTGAAATGAATGTTAAAAAACATAAGCTCTCCTATTGTTCACCTGTCTACCATCCCTATGAAGATCCCAGGAAACTTCCTTTCCTAGGTCCCACTGACTGTATGTTCTGCAGTGACCTGCTTCTTGACCTCGTCCTACATCCTGATAAAGATGAGGTGACTGAAACTCTTGATCACAAGGGAATGGAGAGCCCATGTAGCTAGTAACTGAAAATACATTGCAAGACTAAAGTAAAACAGACTGCAAATTTGCTCTTTAAAAGGGCACTAACTGATGAGTTTTGGCTCTCAGTCAGGTGAACTTGAAGTCTATCTAGGGAAAGAAAGAGTTAGAATAAGTAGAACTCCAGAGAGGCTCAGTCTCCTGGTGGGATGGAGAGAATAGAAGGGAAGTATTGTCTACACAAATTGCACACATTGGTATGAGTCAACTGCTCTGGAATTTTCCAGTAAGCTCATCAAAATGAAGATTTCCTATGCCTATTACAGACTGTATGAACCAGAGTCTTAGGATGGTGCCCTGGAATCTGTTCTTTATAGATTTATTCAGATGATTCTGAAATAAACTAAAATTTAAGTATCAGTGGTTTAGAGAAAGCAAAACAAAACCCAGATGGACACAGAACTGATGAACTGATTGGTGGTCTCTGAGTTCAGTGACTGCAGCCCAACCAGTTCTTCCCTGCAGGTCCCAGAAGTACCCAGGAATTAACTGCCAGGTGAAACAATCTGCAGAGAAAACCCCGGGACACATTCCATGCAGCACAAAGGGATTAAACCTTATATTAAAGGCTAACCTTACAAGTAAGGAAGCGAGGAGCAGGAAGATTATTCTGCCCAGAAATTTCTCTCACTGGGAATCCAGCCTTTCCTTTTACAACTAGGTATACGCCAGCTTAAAGTGTAACTGATGGGAAACGTGATGGTGACTGAATCCACTCATATCAAAGAATTTCCAAATAAGTGACTGATGGCAGGCAGACCTTCCCTTTTTTGATACAGATAAGAGAGGAAAAGTCATGAAGAGAAGGGACAGAGAAAGAAAAGTTTAGAACGAATCCAGCTGCTTTCCTTCATGCAAAAGTCCTACAGTAAGTAATTTGGGGAGTCTCAGGCTAGGCAAGCATGGAAGTCTCATTTCATTCTATAATGAGCATTTGTTGAGTGGGCATTAGCCCTTATTTGGTAGAAGTCAAATAAGACTTTTTATATTAAGAAGCAAATATCCGGTAACTTTGTAATTCTGTTTTGTTGACATAGTGTGTATAGGAGGCTTTGGGAGAACAGAGGGTGGGATTCTAAATCAGATTTGGGATGGCAGGATGTTCCCTGAAATAAGTGAGAGTTAAGTTGAATACCAAAGAATACATCGGAGTTAATTAACCAGAAGAGGAAGAGGGAGAATTGTGTTTGCATAAAACATTCTAATGTCCTCTACATGCCTGGAGAAGGGAGAGGGGTGCCAGTGAAACTATAGGGAGACAGACAGGACATAGATCATGCAATATTTTGGGACATTAACTTACTCGAATGTTTTATGGCAACATTAGAGATTTATTGAAGGGTTTTAACCTGAGAACTGATGGCCTTAGATTCTCAGTTTTGAAATTTCAGTCCAGCAGATGTGTGAAGGAATAACTGAAGGCTTTCAAATCAGGGCTGGGTGGTCCCTAGAGTGATACAGAAGTGGGGAGAGCCTGAGCTGAGATGTAGCCCTGGAAGGGAAGGTGCGAAACAAATGATACTCCAGACACAGAATAGGCTGAACTTGGGAAAATGATAAGATTGTGGGGGTTTTAGGCCAAAGGCTTCAGTGACCAGGTTGGTAATGGGCCATTTAACTTTATAGGTAATATAGGGGGAAAGGCAGGTCTGGATGGAGGAAAAGATATATTGATTTTCAAAATGCTGAGTTTATTATAGGGACATAATATGTAGGATATTGAGATGTTTATACATTCAACAGATTCCCACTGTGTGCCAGTCACTGTCCACTAAGCAGTTTAGTGAATCTAGTGGAATTTTCTGGACTAGCAATAGAGGTGAAGGAAACTTCACTATTTAATGAAATTGAAGACATGGTTAGGGGTAGTAAGGGGTAGCATGTAGGTAAGAAGGAAGGCCAGAGGACAGGATGAGGCCAAAAGATTTTGACTGAAAAACAGTGGCTTTAATCAACCAGAATTGAAATGAAGAACTTGCACAGTTGTAGAAAACAAAGAAAACTGCTACAAGGAGAAGGAACTTATATAAAATATAAATTTTCCATTTATATGACTTACGACCAACTTGCCAATATGGAGGTCACCACTGGGAGCAGATTCGGTGAAGCAGGGATAATGGGAACCACGGTGAGGGTTGGCTGGCTTTGGTAGGGGACAGCAAAGAAGGACAGCTTCTTTAGATTACTTGGCTGCATTTATGAGAAATGTTGTGAGAGTCCTAGGCTTTACTCATATGCACTCCTCATTCTTACCCTCTCCATGCCCCTGCTTTGTAATTTCTGACGTTCCTTACTTCCTTTTACTTACTTGACTTATGTTCGTCTGCAAGCACTAATGTTAGATATGTGATGCTCTCCTAAGATGAAGTTGATGGATGAAGGAGAGAGGGAGGGAGGGGGAGAGAGAGAGAGAGAGAGAGAGAGAGAGAGAGAGAGAGAGAGAGAGAGAGAGAAGAGACAGAGAGTGAGAGAGAACATGAAGTCCCTGGCACTCAGGGAAGAAAGATCCAGGATGACACCAATGGCTACCCCTTTTGAGGACCCACACCATACCTGTTAAAGAACATCCACTTCACATACACTTTAAATTCTTTAAAAAAAACTGAACAAGCACGTTGCCAGGTGAGTGTTACTATTTTTCTTATACAGGGAGTGGGAAGTGAGGCTTGGAAGGTTAAGTCACTACCTTGAATCACACAGACAGTAAGTGAGAGAGTTGCACTAGAATTTCAATCTGTCTTACTCTGTCATCTACTCTCTTTTTAAAACATCTCTGGAAGGAAGGAAAAGTTGAACAGCAGGGAAATTCAAAGAGTCAAGATTCAATGTGGTCCTGCATGTTTGTTTATTTCTGCTAGAGCCAGCGCAAAACTCTGAATAGTAAGAACAAAGATAGTGGCTAGGGGCCACTGGGTTTCATTTCCTGGGTTTCATTATCTGGTCAGACAAGTCACACCTTTAAAGAAAAATATCTAATCGATTTTTAAAATATGCCATTTTTTGAAAGGTCGAGGAGTTGAATATTAGCTTCTGGAAGAACATGTCAATGTTTAGAATGCTGAAGGACATAAGGCTTTCACTCTATTCTCTTTGGCTGAAAAGTCTCAGAATGATTCCAATGCCTGACTGTGCCTTCTTCTATGGCTATCATATGGACTATTTTTATTACAAAGAGAGGAAGGTTTAACCAGAAGGCTCATGACAGTTCCTTAGGTAAGAACTGGTATAGTCCTATATTATCTTTTATCATCGTTTCCCCTCAACTGCTGAATAAGTGCTGCTTGAGTTAACTGTCATGAAGCTTATTCTGAACAACAGGAAAAAAACGAGTGTTCCTTTACAATGTCCGGTCTGAGCCCACTTGACTCTGATCTTTCTGGAACTACACTAGTTCCATTTGTTAACTCAGACTTTCCCTGGAAGCAGAGCAGGAAAGAAGTGGGAGTGATTCTGACATGAAAAAGCTTCTACTAAGTGTTTTATGTCTTTTATGACATACAACTCTACAGACTGCAAAATAATTTAGGCTAGTTGGGACTACAGTGTTTTAGGGTTATTTGCCAGGTGATCTATAGCATTTTGTTAAAACAAAGATGTTGGAAAACAGAGAAAGTAAACTTTAGGAAATGGACACACTCACTCTATTTAAATAAATCTCTTTTTGTTTTGCCTTGTTTCTGTCCCTTAAATCTTCCTAGATTTACAATTGAGTGTTGATAATTGCTGAAAACAGCAGCAAATTTTACAGAATAATTGGCTCTATTTGAAGACACATTTCAGTGTGCATACTACATGGTAATAAATATATTTTTTCATGCAGCTTCTGGAAACAATTCTCATTATTTTTAGTCACATATCATGTATATGTGTGAGTGTGGCAACATTTCATAGTTTGAAGGTCATTTATAGTTGTTAGAAGTTACAAAATAATAGAATTAATTGGTTTGAATTTAGTCATTTTGCACTGGGAAAATATTGATTTCTTTCCCAACACCTTTAATTTCTAATGGAGCTTGAAATTAACTTTAGGTTTTAATTCTATTTTATTCTGGGTTTGTACGTCAGGGCCATTCATAATATCAGGAGAGTGCTGAGAGAACCAATTCTGAGCCAGAGCTCGCAGTGAGCTGCGCAGCATTCTGGTCTCCATCCTTCATAGAGAAGAGGAAAGGATGCGTGGGAAGTAATGTCACATTAGTATTTTAAGAATGAGTGATCAGGTCAAAAATTAGCTTGTAAAAAGTCAGCTCTGATCACTTCATCACTTGTGGTAGTTTGCATCAGTGTGTGTGTGTGTGTGTGTGTGAGAGAGAGAGAGAGAGAGAGAGAGAGAGAGAGAGAGAGAGAGAGAGAGAGAGAGAGAGGGAGCATGAATCCACATTTAACCAGATCCAAAATGGCCAAAGGAACAAAGGACAGAGTTTCACTAATCAAAAATGCCTTCAAAATGGGATGTTCTGATTCATAAGGTCCACCTGTTATATATTCAAGTGGCATATGCATACATAATTATAATGATGTAAATATATCACAAATACAAGCTACACATCATAAAATAATTTAAATACAGTCTTTCTTTGAGATTTCCAAATGTGCAGTAATGATTTTATATTGCCTGTACAAAGTGGAGTGATTGTAATAACTTCATGCTGAGACCCCTTGGAGGACTACGCATGCCCATAAGTAAGTGAGCACCCCTGTTTCTCTCCAAGGCTCCCTAACTTGCTCTCACAGCAGCTGTGCTCAAGCTGATGACATCTGGGGAGGACAATGCTAAGAACAATGGGGAATGGCTCCTCTACTACACCTTCCAATAGAAAATCAACTTTAAAGGCCGTGTCTCAAACAATCTCCACGTTCTAGGAATTTTCAAGGCTCTAAGAGTTGAAAAAGCGTTGCCATGAGGGAGGCAGTGCAGCAAAATATACATATTTCACAGAAGAGACAGGGCATGAAGGGTTTGAAATCCCAACTCTGCTATGGACTTTGGACATCAGTGTTTAAATCTGTAAAACAGAATAATGACATCTTTCTTATGGACAATTGTTACGATTTCCATGAGATCATAAATGTAAAATTCAATACTTAACATGCTTCCTTCTTTGCTGACATTGGTGTTCTTTCAACTCAGAGTACAAGTTCAAAATTTAAAAGTTAATCAACAGACACTAGGTTTTGTTAAAAAAAAATATGGAAATAGTTGCCTACACAATTTACATTCAGGGGGAAAAACTGTGAACAAAACATTTTGGGGAAAGAAAACAGAGAAATCATCCTGATAATAATTGCTGTGGAAATAAGACAAATGAGTAATCACTTAAAGCTGGAGTGATCAGAGGAAATTTCACAAAATAGCACAAAATACAAAGAGACCCTCCAGAGCATAACATTTAAATGTGGTAAAAATGAGGAGAAGAGCATTCTGGGATGGATTTTGGGGGATGATGTAAGCAAAAGTGGGGAGGTAGGAAGCATGAGGAGACATGCGGAACTACGTATAAGAATGGACATCAGTTTCGATTGCCCTAGGAGCTGTATGAGAAAATAAACAAATGAGACTATACCAAAATAAACAGCTTCTGTACAGCAAGAGAAACCATCAACAAACAAGAAAGCCCACTGCATGGGAGAACATATTTGCCAAAGTTATCACCAATAAGGGTTTAATCTCCAACATTTACAGAGAACTCATACATACTTATCAAAAGGAAGATAAACAACCCAATCAAAAAATGGGCAACAGACCTAAATACTAGTAGATATTTTTTGAAAGAGGATATAAGGAAGGCCAAGAGACACATGAAAACATGCTTAAAGTCACCAATCATCCGAGAGATGTAAATAAAAACAACAACGCAGTACCATCTCACACCTGTCAGAATGGCCATCATTAACAAATCAACGAATGACAAGCGCTGACGAGGATGCAGAGAAAAAGGAACACTCGTGCACTGCTGGTGGGAATGCAGACTGGTGCAGCCACTGTGGAGAACAATATGGAGTTTCCTCAAAAAACTGAAAATGGAACTCCCATTTGACCCAGTGATTTCACTTCTAGGAATATATCCCAAGAAACTAGAAGCACCAATCAGAAAGGACATATGCACCCCTATGTTCATAGCAGCACAATTCAGCATAGCTAAGATTTCAAAACAGCCTAAGTGCCCATCAGGAGATGAGTGGATTAGAAAACTGTGGTACATCTACACAATGGAATACTATGCTGCAATAAAAAAGAAGGAATTCTTACCATTTGCAACAGCATGGATAGATCTGGAGAGCATTATTCTAATCGAAATAAGCCACTCAGAGAAAGATAAATACCACATGATCTCACTCATTTGTGGAATGTAACGAACAACATAAACTGATAAAAACAGATCCAGAGACAGAAGCATCGATCAGACTGTCAAATCTCAGAGGGAAGGTAGGGGAGGGTGGGGGTAAAGGAGAGAGATCAACCAAAGGGCTTGTATGCATGCATATAAGCCTAACCAATGGACACAGACACCAGGGGGGTGAAGGCTTGAGTAGGGGGGGTAGGGGGACAATGGGGGGGTAAAGACACATATGTCATATGTAATAGTCTATATAATAAGAGAGGAATATGCTAATTGGCCAGGACACCCTCATGGGTAACGTCTGGCAGGAGTGTGGCTGCGTGCTACACAAGGTCAGGCATGTGAAGCTGCGTTAAATAAAATAAAATGTGTTCACATGCTCGAATGCTACAGGGTTCAAGGAGGAAGGACTCCAGTTTGATTTTCTCACACCCACCTAGGAGGACTCCCTGGGTCAGCTCTCCCCTCCGAGCCCTGTGCAGGACTGGAACTCCTCCGCTCTGGCCTGGGAGCCCCGAAGGGAGGTGGAGTGAAGTGCTTTCCCTCCGGGACCCTGCTCTCCCTGGGAGTCTGGCACGGAGGGCGCTCTCCCTGGGAACCCAGAAATCTGCCTCCCTGGGCGACTGCGCAGCAGCCAGGCTTGGCGAGTTGCAGAGAGGGCGACCTATTCGGAGGCCACGCAGCTGCCATAGTTGAAGTTGCCCTCGATGGAGGAGCGGGGGTAGAGGGGATCAGAGTTGGCCATGTCAGCAATGGAACCCCAGCTCCCCACCGAATGATTAGAGCACATGGACCTCAACCGTCCTTGGTCACTTCCTGAGCAGCAGTGAGCCCTGACCGGGGATCAAGCCTGAAACCTAAGTAGGTGCCCTGGCAGAATGGAACCCAGACCTTTGCTGTGGCAGAGGAGCTCCGGCCCACAGCAGGGGCCAGGGCACCCAGAGGGGTTTTGTTGAGGGGCCCTGACAGGCAGCGCGCAGCACAGTGGGTTAGAACCTCCTCGCGATACTGCAAGGTTGCAGGTTGGATCCCTGGTCAGGGCACAGACAAGAAGCAACCAAAGAGAGCATAAGTGGGACAACACACTGGTATTTCTCTCGCTCCCTTCCTCTCTCTAAAATAATCAATCAATAAAAATTAAAATAAAAAATAAACCCTCTGGCCCTATCCGGTTTGGCTCAGTGGATGGAGTATCGGCCTGTGGACTGAGGGGTCCCGGGTTTGATTCCAGTCAAGGGCATGTACCTTAGTTGCGGGCACATCCCCAGTCGGGGGTGTGCAGGAGGCAGCTGATCAATGTTTCTCTCTCACGGATGTTTCTAAATCTCTATCCCTCTCCCTTCCTTTCTTTAAAAAGTCAATAAAATATACTAAGAAAATAAAATAAAAATAAACCCTCTGGCTTGCAGAGTTGCTAAAACAGAAAGCGAAGTCCCATCCCTTCCCATTCATTCAACAAATACTTCAAATGCTCCTTCAATAATCACACTGGGAATGGGTGTTTGTTTGTTTGTTTTGATTAATCCTCACCTGAGGACACTTTTGCATTGATATTTTTCTTTTCTTTTTCTTTTTCTTTTTTTTTTTTTACAGAGAGTGGAAGGGAGGGAGAAAGACAGAAACTAATGTAAGAGACATCAATTGGTTGACTCTTGCTGAATCCCTGGCCAGGGCCCTGGATAAAGCCTGCAACCCAGGTACGTGCCCTTAATCGGAATCCAACCCGGTACCCTTCAGTCTGCCTGCCGAAGCACTATCCACTGAACCAAACCAGCATTTCTTTTCTTTTTAAGTCCTCCTCTAAGGATATGTTGTTTTCATTGATTCTAGAGCAGCCGTGGGCAAACTACGGCCCACGGGCTGGATCCGGCCCGTTTGAAATGAATAAAACTAATAAAAAAAAAAAAAGACCGTACCCTTTTATGTAATGATGTTTACTTTGAATTTATATTAGTTCACACAAACACTCCATCCATGCTTTTGTTCCGGCCCTCCGGTCCAGTTTAAGAACCCATTGTGGCCCTCGAGTCAAAAAGTTTGCCCACCCCTGTTCTAGAGAGAGAGGAAGGAAAAGGGGAAGAGAAAGAGAAACATCATCGATCAGTTGCCCAAGCAATCTGACAGGGATGGAACCCACAACCTGTGTATGTGCCCTCATCTGGAATCGAACCCATGACCCCTTGGTGCATGGAAGGACACTCTAACTACTGATCCACACTGACCAGGGCCTAGAGGTACATTAAATTTTTTTTTTCAGATCTGCCCTGGCCAGGTGGCTCAATTGGTAGGAATCTCAACCTGTACACCAAAGGATTTCCTGTTGGATTCTATGTTAGGGCACATACTTAGGTTTAGGTTAGATCTCACTGGGTCAGCAGCTGCAGAGGCAGTCTACTGGTATTTCTCTGGAACATGGATATTTCTCTCTCTAAAAATCAATTTTCAAAACATCCTCAGGTAAAAATTAAATATATATATATATACACATATATATATATACACATATATATACATATATATGTGTATATATATATGTGTGTGTATATATATATATATATATATATATATATATATAATTAAAAATTTTTCAGATCTAAAATTTTATTTGGTTCTTTTTTAAATTTTATTTTTCATTTACAGTTCACATTCAATTTCCTATCCTATGTAATAAAACCCTAATATGCAAATCGACCAAATGATGGAATGACTGGTTGCTATGACCTGACCACCAAGGGGCAGATGCTCAATGTAGGAGCTGCCCCCGGTGGTCAGTGCGCTCCCATAGGGGGAGCGCAGCTCAGCCAGAAGCCGGGCTCATGGCTGGCAAGTGCAGCAGAGGTGGCAGGAACCTCTGCGGCAGCACTAAGGAGCAGCGAGCTGAGTGGTAGGGAGCAGCAAGCAGGCGGGCGGTAAGGAGTGAGGGGTCCTGGACTGTGAGAGGGCACAGGCCAGGCTGAGGGATCCCCCCAACCCCAGTGCAGGAATTTTGTGCACCAGGCCTCTAGTCTTAATCAATAAAGAGAGAGAAAAAAGGAATGGACATGAGCATGCACAGTGCAGTGAACAGTGCCCTGCAAAATCTTACGTCCACTAAAAACTCAGAATGGGATTATACTAGTATTTGGAAATATGATCTTTGCAGATGTAATTAATTAAGATGATTCACTCTGGAGTAGTATGGGCCCTACATCCAATGACTGTCTGTATATGAGAAATGAGAGGGAGATTCAGACACACAGACACAGAGACACACAGGGAAGAATGCCAAGTGAAGATGGAGGCAGAGATTGGAGGGTTAAGACTATAATGCCAAGGAACACCAAAGACTGCTGGCCACCACCAGAGGCAAAGAAAATGCAATGGGGAATTCTACTCTAGAGACTTCAGAGGGAGCATCACCCTGCCTCCAGGACTTTGAGACAATACATTTCTGTTGTTTTAAGGCCTCAGTTTGTGGTCATTTGTGAAGGCGACCCTAGGAAACTGATACACCTAACACCCCCTCTCTTAAAGTCATTTATCAAGAAAAGCACCAAAAGTAGCTCTCCTTCAACTATTTACTGACACTTTTCTTATTGTGAGTGAATTAGAGTCTTTTCCTCTTGGTTCACCAGAAGATTTCAGTGGGAGTCAGTTCTGTTCATATGGAAGCCTCCTTTTTGTGCTATTTTCGATAGAACGTAATTTAGCATAGAGAAATTATGGGCCAATTATCAGGGACATTATCATATAAAAGGAAATCTATTCTGTTACACAGAAGCGAGAGGGATTTTATTATAAAATACTGTCCCCCACAGAGAAATCCTCCATCGTGTAGGCAGAGGACTTTCTATGTTCAGAGCCTGATAAATATGTCTGTCTGTACAGCTGTTTGAGAGGTATGATGTGCGTGTGTGGGTCCACATGCATGCACGTAGGCACAATTCCAGTTCAGTTGCTCAAACTTCACTTAATACTTACCAGGCGCTGAGCAATGAGCCAGGCACTTGTGTCCAGAGATGAAAAAGGCACAGTCAGTATCTAAAGAACCTCCGTTTACTTAAGTGTAAGGTGATTGGTGATGACCTAAACAATGGCTAATGTGAAGTATGCCCCAGTAAGTGGGTAATATTTGACTTAATTTCTATTTAAGATCTTTCTAGTAGGTGAGATTATAGGTGACTTGCAAGAAACCTTACTGGTCTACTTCTGCATTAATACATGCTTTTGTCTGAGATCAGTTTGAGTAACTGATTTATAATATCTTATTATTTCTTAAGAATGGGATGTCCTTCATAAGGAAGAGAGTCAATGCCAGTGATGGATCATAGAGCCTTTTATTCATGTCCTCAACTTTATCCAAAAACTACTCCAAAGGAAGCATAAGGCCAGCAACTCCTGCTTACTGCCATTGGTTTTTGTTGTTTTTAAACCTTGCTCTGGTTTTGTCTAGAAAAAAAACAAAACAAAAAAAAAAAAACAAGCTCTTCCTTTGAGTTCATTAAAGAATGCTTTTTGGCCTTAAGTGTAAGTTTAAACCTAAGACTAACTTTAAAAGTAAATAAATTTATATTTCTTCTAAACTGCATTCACATGAGCTCTAGGGCTGTTTGAAATATGCAGAAACCCTTTCTCCACCCACAGTTCACACTGTAGAAAGCAAGGAAGTCAGAAAGTCTAGTGTAATTAGCCTTGCAGTTCAAAGCTCTTCCTTCTCTTCCCACCCGCTCCACCAAGTCCCCTTCCATATTCTCTCCACACATCACCCCTGCCCAATGTCTTCCCTCTTTGGGAACAGGTAATCACATACTGGGGGAGATAATTGGCACAAAACTCAGATAGCATACTCTTAATATGCTATTACATCAATAAGTATTTAAAAAGATCTACTAAACTGCTCCTCCTCAAACTTCATATATTTATTCTTATTTTTTAAAGCCTATGGACAGGAAGCCCATCTCCCCAACCATCAAAGTTCTCATTTGTTGTACTTTTGAAAAACAAAAAGTTCCCTGAGATGCAAAAATGACTCTACTGGGCGTCCTCATTTAAAAGCACAGTGGAAACACAGTTTCCTTAAACTAATCAATAGAGGCACTGTTGGAATCTAAATGATCCCAGCATGAAAATTACAGTTTGTGCAGATTAAATGTGTTTTTGTGATTGCCACATGTGAAATTGATGTTAATCAAGTGTCAAAGTGCAGCCATACCTGAGCAAAGAAACACATCTGATAGAATTTAAAGCCCCATATTCATTTACCTCATCTTAAGATGGGTAGTACATGGGAAGCATGGGGTATGACAAGTAGGAAAAAGAATTTCCATTTTAAGTGCAAACTAAAATCCTAATTCAATGTCTCTTAGGATTTTTAATATAGTAAATAAATTACTTGGTCTTTAAACAATTATGTTTCTACTGTGTAAAGTCTTTCAACATTGAATCTCTATATATAAAGAGTGTAGGGAAATGTTTTCTCTTAATAAACTTTCATGATTACTAGTAGCAATTCAAATGCTTCTCAATAAATTTGTCTTTCATATTATTTCTGACCGAGAAAACCGTATCTGATTCTGTATCTCTGTTTTTATTTCTAAAATGTGTCCCTCTCACAATCCGGGACTGCTGGCTCCTAGCCAGCTCGCCTGCCTGCCTGCCTGCCTGCCTGCCTGATTGCCCCTAACTACTTCTGCCTGCCAGCCTGATTGCCTGCCCCTAACTGCTCCCCTGCCGCTCTGATCACCTGAAACTGCCCTCCCCTGCCAGCCTGATTGCCCCCAACTGCCCTTCCCTGCTGGCCTGTTCACCCCCAAATGCCCTCCCCTGCCGGCCTGATCACTCACAACTGCCCTCCCCTGCCAGCCTTCTTGTGGAGCCATCTTGTGGCAGCCATCTTGTGATGACATCACATGTGACACCACCTAGGCATTTATTATATAGGATTAGTGGGAAGTATGTTCTGAGCAGTGGATGCAGTGTCCATGAGAAGAGGAGTATCCCTTCTGTATTCACCATACTTTGACCATCACCTATTCACTGACTCTGCTTTCTCTCCTAGTAGCTCTGGTTTCCCCAATAGGTGCCATCATCACACAGTAGATGCTCCCACCACTCCCTAGGAAGCAAGTAAAACTGCCTCCAGTTCCCACCTGCCTTCCTCAAGGGCATCTAAGGTTCAGATCCAAGGCTTCTCTCTCAGAATTGCAAGGGGACAAGACTGTCTCCATTCCTGATCATCTCTCTCCTGTGGAAGTCCAGGACACTCCTATTCTCTCATAAGTCAGCTTGATTTAAATAATTATATTAGGGCAGGGGGAAAAAGAATCAGTTTGGGCAGTGAATTAACAAAGCTTGTTCCATTCACCAAGCTTCAGGTAGTTTGGGAACTTTCAGAATGATCAACCCGGTCCCACAAAATGCAGGCTTTATTTTTTCAGAAAATCTAGATCTATGTCACTGAAAACATTAAGGAGGCTTAATATGCTCACATTTTCTGAGTAGAAATATGCTTTACATTGGATACTTGAATGTCCTCTAGAGGGGCAACTCACAGACAGATAGCCATATGGTAGACAACACACATAGGGTTTTCTAGAGTCTGAATTCTTTGTTGGATGGATGGAAGGAAATAATTTCTCTTTCCAAGGCCAAACTCTTAGAGGTGTGTCTTTTATCCAATCTAATCAGATAGCTTCACTTGGCCTTATTCATCATAGCGGAAGTTGATCACAGACTTGGCAAGTAAGACATGTTTAATTGATGTCTCAGTAGACATAGATAATGGCAAAGAGTATTATTGGGACATTTTGATGCCTGCTAATGAGTAATGACAGCAATTTTGCATGTGCCAGTATCATCTGGCATTTGGTGCCGGCATCTGTGATGGCAAGAAAGGTCTTTCAAGAGCAGAGGAGGCATATTTTGTTGGTAGGAACCACCATGGCACCTTGGGGACAAAATTATATGATGAGACCAAGGAACTGAAAGCCAGTGAATATCTTTCTCATTTTATTTGAAAATAAGACCATATTTTTAGTCAAATCCTTATACATTTATAGAACTTCACTTATACATGACTAAGTTAAAATTTTTTCAAATAAAATATTTAACTAAAATTTAAAGCAGTTAGGTGTCAGGACACCCCAAAAGTGAAACAGCTTAATTTTCTTGGAAACTATTGCACTTGTTTGTAAAATGCTTGCTTTTGGTTGTATTTACCATCTAGAACAAATACAACAGTCTATGGATTTTTGCTCTTGGATTTAGGCTTCTGCTGGCCCACCTGCCACATCTTTTCCTGTTAGTCCCATTCTGAATTACCAACCAAACAAGACTCTTAGCTTCAGGGTTTTTAGTTCTTCCTTGAAACCTTTCCCAACCATCTTGGTTCATATTGTGCAAAGACGGTTACAGTTCATTCAATAATAGTAGGTGTCCTGACACCTAACTGCTTTAAATTTTAGTTAAATATTTTATTTGAAAAAATTTTAACTTAGTCATGTATAAGTGAAGTTCTATAAATGTATAAGGATTTGACTAAAAATATGGTCTTATTTTCAAATAAAATGAGAAAGATATTCACTGGCTTTCAAGTTAAACCAAGTTTCAAGTTAAACATACTGGTCTTTATACCAATTTGCACATAAACATCAATTGCTTTCTGCTAATACTTAGTGTGTCCTGACTTTCCTGCTTCCTTTTTTAACTGCCTTGTCTACATTATAAGAAAGAGGGACTCTTATCTGTATTTCTGTATCCACACAGCATGCTGCATACAAAGTAGTCATATACTATTATTGAATGAACTGTAACCGTCTTTGAATTGGAGATAACCCTGTACACTAAGCTTGTAAAGCTAAAGACTTGTAATAGCCATAATGACCAATGTCAATATAAAAGCAAAAAAAAAATGATTTGGGGGACATTAATTTGACTTCTTTCTTGTATTTTGAAAAGATACAAATGTCTCTAAACTTTCTTTCTTTTTTTTTTTAAATGCTTTGTGTTTATTTTTTATTTTTTTTTAATTTATTGCTTAAAGTATTACAAAGGGTATTACATATGTGTCCATTTTATCCCCCCGCCCTAGACAGTCCCCTAGCCCCCCCTATCCCCCAATGTCTTATGTCCACTGGTTATGCTTATATGCATGCATACAAGTCCTTTAGTTGATCTCTTACCCCCCTACCTCCTGCCCCCCAACCCTCCCCGGCCTTCCCCTGCAGTTTGACAATCTGTTTGAGGCAGCTCTGCCTCTGTATCTATTATTGTTCAAAAGTTTATAATGGTCTCTATTATCCATGAATGAGTGAGATCATGTGGTATTTTTCCTTCATTGACTGGCTTATTTCACTTAGCATAATGCTCTCCAGTTCCATCCATGACGTTGCAAATGGTAAGAGTTCCTTCCTTTTTAGAGCAGCATAGTATTCCATCGTGTAGATGTACCACAGTTTTCTAATCCATTCATCTACTGATGGGCACTTAGGCTCTTTCCAGATCTTAGCTATGGTGAATTGTGCTGCTATGAACATAGGGGTGCATATATCCTTTCTGATTGGTGTTTCTGGTTTCTTGGGATATATTCCTAGGAGTGGGATCACAGGGTCAAATGGGAGTTCCATTTTCAGTTTTTTAAGGATAAACTTTCTTTCTTTATCTTCTATCTAAACAGGCCTCTTCTCATATCACCTTCCCCCTAACTGAATTTAGCAAAGGTTCAGAAATTAGTGTTTTCTATTCCTTCTTCTCTTTACTCTGAACCATGGATGAGACAGTCCCTGGGATTCAAGCTACAGGGGAGTTTAATGAATAATGTCAGCTCCCTCAAGACCTAGCCTCTGAGAAGTTCACAGGATCACAGCTCCTCTCTCAGGCAGGTTGATTGTTAATATGCATTTGCAGGCCAACTTTTTGCAAAGGCCCTTTTTCAAAGAGAAAGCTATATTTTTGAAACTATTGAAAGAGTCTTTGTAAAACTGAAATTAAATCCTTTCTATGTGTAATCTTAGCGATCTGTCCAAAGCAAGGCATGGAAGAAGGGATTAATTTGAACATTGGGCTGCCTTGGAAAGGGAAAGCTCTTTGGCTGTGCTTCTCTAAATGACCTGCACTATTTTAGTCCATTGTAATTTATTTTCTTGTGGCCGGTAGATAGAATGGCTTCTGATTCCCCTCCCAACATTTCTACTCAGGTAGTACTTCCTCATTCCTTTCCATCTTATTTTACCAGTGGTCTCAGGTGAACATGGTAGTAAAAGACCCACTTTTTTGTGTTTTTTTGTAAATAAATGCGATTTCAGAAAGTGACACTTCTTGTCCTTTCCCTCTTTCCCTGAATGCCTCAGCTCTGGTGAGAAAGTGAACTTCCCATCTGGAGGAGATATACAACCAAGCAAGGCTTTTTGAATTGTACCTACTCTATTAAAAATTGCACTTTCTACCCAATCCCATGCCGATGCTGCATCCTCCTCTCTCTGCTATCTCCCTGTCCATCTGATCAGAAGAAAATCCCAGACATAAACAAATACACTAACAACAGAATCTGAAAAGATGAAAGAATTGATTAGAATTGCAAAGAATTTATGAGCATACATTAAGGTTTTTCCATGTAATTACATTTGTAAATATTTTGTGAGCATGAAACGTTTCAACCTACACCAGCGGTTCTCAACCTGTGGGTCGTGACCCCTTTGGGGGTCGAATGACCCTTTCACAGGGGTCGCCTAAGACCATCGGAAAACATATATATAATTACATATTGTTTTTGTGATTAATCACTATGCTTTAATTATGTTCAATTTTTTTAAAAAATATATTTTATTGATTTTTTACAGAGAGGAAGGGAGAGAAATAGAGAGTTAGAAACATCGATGAGAGAGAAACATTGATCAGCTGCCTCCTGCACATCTCCTACTGGGGAGGTGCCCGCAACCCAGGTACATGCCCTTGACCGGAATCGAACCTGGGACCTTTCAGTCCACAAGCCGACGCTCTATCCACTGAGCCAAACCGGTTTTGGCTATGTTCAATTTGTAACAATGAAATTGGGGGCCACCACAACATGAGGAACTGTATTAAAGGGTAGCAGCATTAGGAAGGTTGAGAACCACTGACCTACACTGTAAAATGTAAGCATGTGTTACAATTTACCCTCAGTTCACAATCCCAATGAAGCAGAGATATGAAAAGGAGTTACGATTGTAAGAACTGTTAATTAAATGATACACTTCTTTGGAGGGAGCTATGTAACACTACATCCTAGTATTCCTGTCCTCTTCCTTTCTCTACCCTACATTCCAGCTCTTATGCCACGTGCAGAGTGGAATCAGATATCAATATATTGATGAGTGTATAAAACATAAATAAGTGATGGTAGGAATATAAACTCAGCGCCTCATAGCCACTCTTGAATGACAAGGACAAACAGAGCATATGAAGTAGGTCATGGTGTATGAATAGAATGGGAGGATGAAAAGGAGGTAAATGTAAAAGAATTTAGTAATTGTTCACTTGATAACAAAGAAGCATCATCTGGGTACCTAATGCCGTGTCTAGATTAGAAAGAGCAGATTCACCCTGTGCAGCTAAATCAGCCGGCATAGCCATTATATTTGCTAATAAAGCCTTTTATCTTTTCAGTGGGTATTATCTTAAATATTGAGGCACCCTCAGATCTTTTCTGTAAGCATTAACCAGTGCTTAGTATCCTTAAGCTACTTATAATTAGGCAAAAATTTGTCTGCCTGTTATTAAAGACTTAGTGATGCCCTGGCCAGTATGCTAAATGGTCAGAGCATCAGCCTGCACACTGAAGGGTCATAGGTTTGATTCCTAGTCAAGGGCATATACCTCAGTTACAGTTTTGCTCCCTGCCCCCAGTTGGGGCAGCTATGTGAGGTAACCAGTAAATGTTTCTCACATTGATGTTTCTCTCTCTCTCTCTCCTCCCCTCCCTCCCTTCTACTCTCTCTGAAAAGCAATGGAAAAAATATCCTCATGTGAGGATTAACAACATCAACAAAAAGACTTAGTGGTACAATAAAAGTTACAAAAAGATATAGGATGTTTTGAATTTACAAAGCACTTTATGAGACTAGAGGCTTGGTGCACAAAATTAATGCACTTGGGAGGGGGCGGTCCCTCAGCCCAGCCTCTGCCCTCTCACAGTCCAGGAGCCCTCAGGGGATGTCCAACTGATGGCTCAGGACCACTATATATATATAATATATGAAATCTGTTTTAGAATAGTTCATACAGAATCAGCTAGCACAGTAGTGACTATGCTCTATTACCTAAGATGTCATTTTTTATTGCAATCTACTTTGCCACTGTTATTACAAATTTCCATAAATTACTTTAATGAATGGTGTCTTAACATGGCACCCTGTTTTCCCCAAAGATTATTTGAAATGTGTAGGCTTATTTGCCCATATTCTGAATCCCTCTATATAATGTTTTATAATGTTATAACTCTTGGGGTTGTCCCTGCTGTTATTACTATCACTACCCTCTCTGCCTTCTACTAATCCATCTTTGATTCTCTACCCTCCTTTTTTGTTTTCATTTTTCTTCTTTAGCTTCACTCTCTCTTCATAATTTCACTATCCTCAAAAATTTGTGTAAATGGCATTGGTGTTTTAAAAAGTGTTGATATCCACTGCCCTTCCTTCTGCGCATATTCACTGAGCACATACTATATGCTGGGGAGGAGAGCGCTCTGGGGATAAAGTGCTCTGGGGATACAGAACCTAGCACTGTCTCCTCTCAGATATGAAAGTCCAGTGAGGATGAAGTTACATTATTAAGTAATCACATAAATTAAATGCAAAATCACAATCAGCACTAAGAGAAAGAAATATGTTTTAGAATAAGAGGATTTAACCTAATAACAGGGTTATGGAAAGCTTCCCTAAGGAGGTACCTACAGAGCTGAGGGATGAGTAGGAATATGCCAGATAAAGCAGAGAGAAAGAATGTGTAAAAGTCCTGCGGTGATGGCAGTGTCAGAGACAGGGAGCAGTGCGAGGATATAGGGCATGTATGAAAATCTGAAAGGAAGCCAGTGGGACTGGAGGGAAGAAATAGGAGAAATGTATGATAGAAGACCAGATTAAAGACATAGCCATAACAAATGAGTCTTTAGAAGCCAGTTGAATTTATAGCTTAGAGATGGAGTTCAGTTTCATGAGGACATGATTCTATTCAATGACCACATTTTAGGGAGGGAAGGTGTGGATAGCAATTCTTAAATTCCAGGTTATTTTCATTGATGCCTAAGTCTGTGGTAGCTCCGAATGGGTAGAGGCACCACACTTCCTAGTGCTAATAAATCTAGGTGATGATGCCCTAGGTTGGTATGGCTATAAACAGGTAGGATTCATTTCTTTTAAAAAGTATGTTCTAAAACACATGTGAAATTACTTATGAGTATAATGGATTATACAAAACATGGTGTGAGCTACTGAAATCCACTCACTTTTCCTGTGTGCAGTGATAAGATGCTGTGTAATTTATGGTTTGCAAATTTATAGACCCAGAGTAATAGTTCCAGATTGTAGAATATTTTCCTTTTAAATTTCAGTTTTCCTCTGACATTGGCTAGTAAAAATTTTAGTTTTGCATTTGTGGGCAATCCCAGTACCTACTCCTTTTTAGTACTTCGAAATTCAGAAATTATATAATTTTAAAATTAAAAGAGATCTGTGTAGGCCTATTGCATTGATCTCCTCTTGCTACCTCTGGGAAGAGCCATGCCTATATATTTGGGCAAGGTAAGAATCTCTCCTTTAATAAAAACATATCTGGATAAATATTTTCTCTCAGAATGAAGACCTGACATTTAATAATTCTTATAAAGTTCTATCCCTACGCATTGCTTATATCTATCAACTATCCTATTGCACTTGTAAAAATAGCCAAAAGTTTTTATACTATTGAAGACATCCTGGAGATTTTTAGGGCAATTCCACATAAGGGATTCATATTATAGGTAAGGATGAATAAAGTCAAAGATAGATCCCAGCAGCATGAGAAAAATGTCTACCAAGACCTGAGAGGAGACATCGTGTTTTAAAATTTAATTTATGTAAATTAGAGCCATAATTATGAAGTGTAAGAAACACATGTGAAAAAAAAAGAGAAGATAATTATATCCCAAAGAGCACTTAAACTATTGGAAAGTAAGCTTGGAGACCAACTGAAAAGTGTTTGTGCACACTGAAGGAAAAAACTAGCTGCAAACATAGTTTTGTTCACAAGAAAGTATGTTTTAGCTGGGCCAGCATGGATTAGGGATTGAGCATCAATCTATGAACCAGGAGCTCATGGTTCGATCCCCAGTCAGGGCACATGCCTGAGTTGGGCTCAATCTCTAGTGTAGGGCATGCAGGAGGCAGCCAGTCAATGATTCTCATCATTGATGCTTCTATCTCTCTCTCCCTCTCCCTTCCTCCCTAAAATCAATAAAAATATATTTAAAAAGAAAGAAAGACCTGTTCTTTAACATTTGGGAGAGCGAAGTAGTCAATATAACAAAACAAATAAACTACATGATCATTCTATTCTTTCTGTCATGATTTCATGTTCTGATATGCTGCTAGTCAGTTCTTAGAAATTCACTGAGAACAGACTGTCTACATAAGAACAACTTTAAAGTATAAAACTGCAACAATTTAATGTATTTACATTTTATCATAAACTAGTGTCCTCAGTTTAGGACAAGAAACCCAGGCTTTTCCTTTCCTGTGATCTGACCATCTCTGGGCACCTTCGGTTTCCCTGTAGGATATCCTCATCCGAAGGATGACTTTCTGACTAGGGTTTGTAAATGACAATCCTCTGAGCCCTAGAGGGACTGTGCTTGAAAATAAATTGTCCATGTATAAACAAGCACATAAATAAAAGGATATAGGTCTATGACATACGCAGATCACTTTTAATTCTCTTCAATTCTTCTGGGGAAAAAACAAAACCAAAATACTGTGGGAACCAATCATTCACTGCAAGCCCAATCTGCCATGGAAATGAGAGCAAACCATGATTAGTAGCATGAAATTAAACGACAAAAACTGTGATGTGGGTGATTATTGGTATAGAAGTTCAGAGTGGAGGGATGATTATTCTGAAAGGAAGAAAATGGCAAAGTGTTGTTGAGACTAACATATGCTAAACCTACCTGCGTGTCTTCCATAAGGCATCCCATTTAACTTCACAGTGGCTTTATGAGGGTGCTGTTACTATACCCGTTTCACCCAGGAGATAACTGAAGCTCAAATAGTTTACTTGTAACCCCAGGTTACAAGTAAGTAAGTGGCACAGCCAAGTTCAAGTTCAGGCAGTGTGACCTATCATAAAAGGGCTTCCAGGTTCCACCTTGGACTACAACCTCTGGCATGGATGATCACAGGTACCGGACAAATAACTATCTCATCCTGACCAAGCTTGGGTCATGTAAAAAATGTGCTGAAATGGTAGCCTAATTGTAACGTTGGAAACTCTACTGAATATTGAGTTATAATAAACTTTGGACTTGACTTAGCTGTTCTTTACCTCGTTAAAGGAGTACTATAAAATTAACATAACTCCTTTTCTAAAGGATGCTTAGTTCTCTGTAGAAAGTGAGGTGAAATATTTAGTAACACTAACAAGTTCAAAACCACAGAAGACAGAATAAGTGATTGGAAGTCTCAGCTCACTGGCTTTTAGAACTGTAAGAGACCCCAGAAGCATTTGGTCAAGAGAGGAATAAAGGAAGTCCATGAAAAGTGAAGACTTACAGGGGCACACAGAATGATCATCTCACAGCTAGCATGAAGCTGCTGTCTTTTCACTTCAATGCTCTTGCTATGAATGCAGTCACAGACTGAGAAAAAATGCAAAATGTTTCAGTTTTTCCTCTGAATGACATACTAGTATAGTATATATATTTTTACATTGTTATTTACTGGGCCAGGCATTCCCAACTTTTGTTATTTACTGGGCCAGACATTTTGTATCAAACTGAATGGCATATATTATATACTAGTGGCCCGGTGCACGAAATTTGTGCATGGGGGAGGGGGTTCCTTCAGCCCAGCCTGCACCCTCTCCAATCGGGGACCCCTTGGGGGATGTCCTACTGACAGCTTAGGGAAGCAGGGAGTGGGCCTAAGCCACAGTCTGGTCTCCCTCAGCAGGAGGTGACTGGCAGGTCAATCAGGATGGTGCGGGCAGCGAGCGGCCAGCCCTGCCCCCAATTGCACCACAGCCATTGGTGGCCCCCCTCTGCAGAAGGCAACCCTAGCAGGTCATCTGGGGATGGTGGTGGGTGGCCCTGCCCCGAATTGCCCAGCCGCTGGATGATCAGGGGATGCCTCCAGCCCCCATTTCCCCACCTCTGCTGGTTGCTGCCACCCCCCCCCCCATTGCCATCTCCTCCCTCTGCCCACTGGCATGTGCCTTGGCTGGCCTGGCAACACCTGCTTGCCGGCTCTGCTCCTCATTGACCTGTTGTTCTGGCGTTTGGTCAATTTGCATATTACACTTTTATTATATAGGATTGCTTTACTTGGAGGGAGATTTATCCACCAAATGAGCTCTAGAAGGAGTGTTTTTCAAGGTGTAGTCCTACATTTTAACAGGCAACCCAGATGAGTGTTACGCATTGTATTATTTGAGAGGATCTCTTTTGAAGTGTGACACTTCAGTAAAGAGACACTGGCTCATTAAAATTATGCCTCTGGCATGGCCATATTCAGTATCTGATTTTTAAAGTTAAAAGTGAGCACCCAATATCTCTTTATCAATCTATATAGGCTCATAATGTTTCCTCATCTTGAAAGTCCCCATACTCACAGAGCATTGAATGACTTCCATAAGTATTTTTAAGGGATCATCAGGAAAGCTAGTTTAGGTGATAGTAATGTGTAGTAGATAGATAATATCCTAGATTAGGAGAAAAGATGGCACATTAGCCTTACATGGTGGTGGCTGAAGGCAGAAAAACAAACGTTGCAGCACAGAAAGAGCACTAAGTCTGTCTTTTGTCCTAATTGTTTGGCTATTGCTAACTAAGCAAGCTCCCTTACACTGTTCCTTTTCCTCGATACCTTCTCCCAATTGTTAGAATCACCCATCCAACCATGTTGCCCAAACTGGAAAACCTGGGCTAATCCCATTTGCTTTGTTTGCTTTCATCCCTGTGCAATCAGCCAAATAGTTCCGCCAGGTTTCCTCATAAATATGTCTCTGATCCAATGCCTCTGTCTAGTCCTAGTTCCCAACGTCAGTCTCTCTTTTTCTTGGGCCCCAAAACACGCAGCTGTCTAAATTGATCTTTCCCACAGCCACCAGAATGGTTCACTTAAAATGAAAGCAAGACCAGGATGCTCCCATGCTTGACATTCTTCACTTTTCCTCCTTCTGTGGAATAAAATCTAAGCTCCCTGCTATGGTATATAAGACCCTCAGTGGTCCGTCCTCTGCCTACTTCTCAGGCCACCGTGGGAGTCAGGGTCTGCCTGGCAGCCAGGACCCGGGCACTGACTCGCCCAGCGCTGTCCGCTGCGGGAGTCAGGGCCTGCTTGGTTCTGCGGCCGGGGCCTGGGCCTGACTTCTGCCCCAGCACCCCACCCCCCAGCCCCCCTGCCTGTGTCTGCTCTGGAACTGCCCTGTCTGTTGTTCTCTCAGGCTCTGGGCCCGCGCCAGTCTCCTCCTCCTGAGCTTGTCTTGACCTTATGGCCTCCCAGTTTAATTTGCATATTACCTCTTCATATATATAGATACTAGAGGCCCCATGCATGAAATTTGTACAAGAGTAGGCCTTCCTTCCCCCCGCTGCCAGCACCCTTCCCTCTGCCACATTGGACCCGGGCTTCCCTTGAAGGCCCGGCTTCTTATGGAAGGTCATCCAGAAGGACGTCCAGCCTAATTAGCATATTATGCTTTTATTATTATAGATTTTTACATTGTTATTTACTGGGCCAGGCATTCCCAACTTTTAAATAATCAACGGGAGTAAGGAAGAGTACTAGTCTTTCAGCTTAATAGGATGCACTTACCCTTCAGTAAGCTACCGGGTATGTTTTTTTTTCTCACAACAAAACAATGGCCAATCAACTCTTTATTGAATTGTGCATTCTGGTCTTTGAAGCTCTATCTAGCACACACTGGATTTTCAAGACTTTGGCCTCATTTAAAGAAGACAATGAGGGATCAGGGTCAAATTGGTAAAACACATGATTCTACTGTTCTAGATATAAAAATGGAACAAGTAAGAGTAGGAATGAGCAGCAGGATGGAGATAATTTTCCTCTTTTACATTTACAGCTTGCACTAGAGCCAAATCTAAGCACATGTAGGATGTTTCTAATACTTATAGTTATTACTATTTTTAAAAACTCAACTATTCAACCAGGAGCAAATTTTTAATATTTTTAAATGTAAAAATATTTTCTAAAATTTTCTTTGCTATTTCAGCAGCTGTAAAATATAATTTGCTTTTCAATTCAATATCAAAGTGTTCACTAGGATAGGAAGCCCTTAAAACAACCACCAATTTCTTGCTCCTTTACTTTAGTGTTTCCATATTCAGAAACAAAGTCCCTTATAGTTAAAGGTGATATTTATAGAACAATACGATATAAATTAAACTGGTAGAGTAAAATCTTTAGTTTTTTAAAGTTATCTAATACTTATATAATGAGTATTATATGCTGAAAGTGAACATTTGGTGTGATTGGAAATTTTAGTTAGAACTCTTTTATTGTAACTAATTTCAATATCAGTTTTGTTCTTATACTTTCTCAATACCTATATATATCAATATTTTTCAGATGATGAGTTACTGTCTGTTTTTTATTATCTTGTATATCTTCCTATTATTGTTAATTTCTTAGTTATTTTTGCCTCCTGTTTTTAAATATCTTTCTAAACAAATTAACGAGTGCAATAAAATAAATTACAAATATTTTTTCTTAGTTGAAGTCTCCCAATATATTCTGAACACACTCTCTGGCTCAATATGACTACAAATAATGATATAAAAGGCTCAGAGAACTATATTGCATTTTTACTGTCCCCAGAACTCCATCCTGACCATATTTTGCTTATTTTTGCTTCTTAAAAGTGAAGAGAAAGCAGAGTGTGTAAGAGGGTTTAGACTTGAGATTTTCAGTCTTTCAGAATATTGTGTGATGACTGAAGGAGACTGAATCTTTCTCCCTTCCTTCCACCTCACACACACACACACACACACACACACACACACACACACACACGACTGTCTTTCAACTATATGTTTTATGGCAAATCTGTCTGTCTTAAAAAGTGCTCTGTAAACAGCAATACATTTTTGGAAATTTAATATTACAATTATAGAGTTAATATTCCTTTAAAAATGTTCTTTGAATTATAAAACATTAAGTTTACTTACCTTTTCAGGGTGAAGCTATTATATAAAACAAGGCCCTTTTTATGCTTCACTAGTCACTCTTGTATGTTACTTTTTATATTAAAAAATTCTCTCTTTTTGTTTTTATTTTTGATATATCACTTCAATGGGCTTCATTCCATTTTCTAACTTTTCTTTTTCTACTCTTTCTACTCTAAATAAATGTGGCCAAATAGTTGTGACAGAACATGAGACAATCATTTCCAAGAAACTAAATGTTCAAATTACACTCTGTCTGCCTCTCTGATGAATTGATAAACGAGGATCCAGTCAGAGACATCACACTACCATAATTTTCCAATTTACCCAGATAGACATGGCTTGGGCACATTGAGTCAAAGCCAAGACCAGCATTCCAATTTTAACTACATGTTTACAGACCATTAGAAATGTCCCTCTCTTTGAGTCGTTAGGCATGAAAGAACATATTTTGACACCTAGAATACTGTTCTGGAGAAACAACAACACATCTGGGTTCTTCCGAATTGAGTGATTTAGTATGTGGATTAATTCAGGTTGCTGAGTTTTAAGGCACAGCTGAAGACCTGGGAGTCTCATGTAGTACAAGTTCAAAGTGAGGTGAATTGGCACTCACAGTTGTGGCAGGTGGCCCCACTGTATCCAGTCTCATCACAAGTGCATTTGAAGCTGTCCCACGTTTGTGAGCACTTCCCACCATGCTCACAGTGATTGGGCACACATCTGTCAGAGAAAGAGACAAACAGAAATAAACCAACCAAAAATGGGATTTATGAGTGGCCAGATTCCAGGCTGTCTGGGCAATATATCATTACAATGCCGGTTTGCCTTACCAAGGCAATTAATCCTTGTTAGTTTGAGCAGATTAATATGATTTGTGATGGAAGGTGCTAAGCGCACAAAAGATGATGTATCACAGGCCTGGTGTTTCCCACTTTTGAGTAAACAGTAGAAATTAACAAACAGTTGAGAGATTCATTTGCATATCACAAATTCATTTTGGTCTTCTTTTGCACAAAAACAAAGACACTAGCTCAATTTCCTCCTGGTGAGAGATGAAGGATTAGCCATCCTGGTTCCTGCCCTATTCTTTATAAAGGCCAATACCAAGTCAGAAAGGGGTAACACTGAGTTTTCCATAGCAATTTGAGGTTCTGAAATAATGCATGGCAAGGGCAATGAGAACATACCAGCCTGACAAGAAGAGATTTCTGTCTTCCTTACCATTTTCCCTATGCCCAGCTGGCTAATAGAAGCCACATACTTAAAAAAGGCAGCAAGCATATCAGAGGGGGGAGGGGAATGTAAGTTTGTATTCAAATCTTTGTCTATTTACTAGATGGGCGATCATGACAATGCAATTTAACTTTTCTGAACCACAATTTTCTTATTTGAAAAATGGAGTAATTATAAACAGTTTTAAGGTTTAGAAATAATGTTCATAAACTAGATAATTGCTAGGAAGGATAATAGAGGGCCAATAAATGGATGGGAGCTATGAATATCTGGACCATACCTTTCAGGGCACAATTGCAAAGCTTGCCTGTGTCTTTGCAATAGTGAATGAAATTGAAATTTGTTTAGGAATACTCATGCTTCAATAGCACAAACTCTTTCCTTTCCCCTATCTTTTTCATCAATTCCTCTCTCCAACTTCTCCACAAACTGATTCTTTATGATCCAGGTTAAGATGCTCACAGATAACAAAGGTATTAGTTGTTATGTGTTAGCATTTACAGGACATTTCTGGATTTACACAGAAAAGGCCACCCAGAATAAAACAGCAGAATCTGTAATAGTAGGTCATAGGTAATGGGCTGATGGAGAGCCACCTGCATAGAATTCCTTAATTATAATGAAGCCCTGTAAATTTCCTGCTACAAAATAAGATGGACTGGGCTCAGATACAGCATTCTCCAGCCCTGTTCTTTTTTTGAGTTACCATCAGCCATGTCTAAACTAACTGTAGCAGAGCAAGCCCCAGTTAGGCATGGAATCTCGTAGAAATAGTAAAAACGTAGAAATGTTTTTCCTCTACAATTCTTTGCAAACCTTTAGTCATGCAACAAACATGGGAAGTGAAAGATGAACAAACTTCAGGTCACTGCCTTTCAAAAGCTTACAACCCAGGAAAGCATATATATATATATATATATATATATATATATATATATATATATGTATGTATATGTATATGTATGTATGTATATGTGTATGTATATATGCATATATGTATATATGCATATATGTATATGTATGTATATATGTATATGTATGTATATATATGTATATATATATACATATATACAAAAACTAGAATATAAAGTGGCAAATGCAGGGATGGATAATGAAGTTTCACATGAGGGACCATATGTAGGTTTGAGGCACAACAAAAGGCTTTTAGATTGAGCCTCAATGAATGGGTAGGATTATAAGAGAAGAAAATGAGAGGAAGAACATTAATGGGAGAAATAAAATCTTCAAAGGCACAATATTGGATTATTATGAGAGATAGAAAATTCACTCCATAGTTATTTACTTATTCTCTCTTAAAACTCTTTTATGTATAAAATTTATTTTATTTGATAAATTTGATATTACAACTTATAAATTTAAGGTATACAGTATGTTACTTTCATATATTTATATATTGTAATATGATTGCATTTGAAGCAATATTTATCACATTACATCATTATAGTAAGTAATAATGACTATATTCATTATATGTGCATTAAGTCTCTATGGCTTACTACTCATTACAAGTTTGTACCCCTAAATACCATCAATCTTACCCCCACCTTCCATCCCCTGGTAACCATCATTTTACTTTGTTTTTTTTTTATAGGTAGGACTTATTTTTTTTAGAATTCATATATTCTTGATTTCATATAGTACTTGTCTTTCTCTGTCTGACTTATCTTACATTAGCATAATGTGCTCAAGGTTCAAATATGTTGTCTCAAATGGCAGGATGTGTTTTCTTCTCATGGGTGAATCCATTGTGAATATACGTATCACATCTTTATTAACCATTCATGCATTTGGGTTGTTCTCATATCTCGACTATCGTGAATAACGCGGTGATAAACATGGGAGTACACATATCTTATCAAAACCCTGTTTTCATTTCCTTTGGGTATACAGCATACTCAGAAGTAGAATAGCTGGATTGCATGGAGGATCTATTTTTAATGTTTGAGAAACCTCCATGTTGTTTTCCATAGTGGTTGGGCTAATTTGCATTCCCACCAGTATCTGTTGTTTCTTTTTTGATTTTTCACCCATTGTTTCTTGTTTTCTTAATGATAGCCATTCTAATAGGTGTGCTGTGATGTCTCATTATGTTTTAATTTGCATTTCTCTGGTGATTAGTGATGTTGAACATTTTTTTCATGTCTATTGGCCATCTGTATGTTGTCTAATCAAGTTTTTTGCCAGTTTTTAAATTGGATTATTTGTCTTTATGATTATAATTTTGTAGTATCAGTTGTAATGTCTCCTCTTTCATTTATAATTGTACTTACTTAAGTCTTCTTTCTTTTTTCTTAGTCTAGTTAAAGGTTTGCCAATTTTGTTTATCTTTTCAAAGAATCAGCTTTCAGTTTTGTTGAACCTATTTGGTTTCTTTGATCTCTATTTCATTTATTTCTGCTCTGCTTTTAATTATTTCCTTCCTTCTGCTAACTTTGGGCTCAATTGTATCATCTTTTTCTAGTTTCTTGAATGCAAAGGTAGCTTGTATACTTAAGATCTTTCTAATTTCTTAACATTTGTTTTGTTACTATAAACATACCTCTCAGAACTGCCTTTGCTGCACCCCACAAAATTTGAAATGCATTTTCATATTCACTTGTTTTAAGGTAATGTCTTTTTGTTTCCCTTTTGATCTCTTCTTTTAACCATTGGTTATTTAAAGGTATGTTGTTTAGTTTCCACAAATTTGGAGATCTATCCATTTTTCTCTTATTGTTGATTTCTAATGTCATGCCAATGTGGTCTGAGAAAAGATTACATTTTAAGATTAGTTTTGTGGCTTATTATATAATCTTTCCTGAATAATGCTCCATGTGCACTTGAGAAAATGTGTGTTCTGCTGCTGCTGTTAGATGGAATATTTTATGTATGTGTGTTTAGCTCCTTTTTTTTTAATATATATATTATTTTAGAGAGTAAAGGGGAGGGAGAGGGTAAAACATCAATGATGAGAGAAAATCATTGATTGGCTGCCTACTACCACCCCCCAACCCCCCGAGGATTGAGCCCACAACTCAGGCATGTGTCCTGACTGGGAATTGAACCATGACCTTCTGGTCATAGGTTGACACTCAACACCTGAGCCACACTGGCCAGGCTAGTTCTGTTGTTTTATAGTGTGGTTCAAGTCCCACATTCTCATGTTTATTTTCTGTCTGAACAGTCTATCCATTGCTGATAGAGGGGTATTGAAATCCTCCACTATTTTTATATTGTTTTCTATTTCTCCATTAACATATGCTATGATTAATATATTTTAGTGCTCATAGGTCAGGAGCCTATGTATTTATAATTTTTATACCTTTTTGAAATATTAACCTCTTTATCATTATACTAGAGGAGCAGCGCGCGAAATCGTGCAAGACCCCAGACCCGCTGTGCTGTGAGAGCAATCAGTGCACCTCCTGGTGACCGGTCATTTGGTTGTTACAGCGTTACAGCCACTGGCCTTTTATAATATAGATAACAGCCTTCTTTGTCTCTTGTTACCATTTTTTTTTTTTTTTACTTAAAGTCTATTTGTCTGATAAATCTGATTACTTTTGGTTACTATTTGTTTGAAGTATCCTCTTCCACCCCTTCACTCTGAGCCCATGTTTGTCTTTGGAGCTGAAATGAGTTTCTTGAAGGCAGCATACAGTTAGATCTTGTTTTTTAATTCATGTAGCTACTCTATGCCTTGGTTGGTGCGTTTAATCTATTTACATTTATGGTAATTACTGATATATGAGGACTTACTACCACCACTTTATCTTTTGTTTTCTGGTTGTTGTATATCTCTAGTGTTTATTTTTCCTTGTGTTTTTGCCTGCCCTTTAAAGTTGGCACATTCTATAAGAATGTGCTCAATTTCACCCTTTTTTATGTTTCATGTCTTTAGATTTTTGTTGTGTGGTTACCATGAAGTTTGTATAAAATGTTTTACAGATAAAATAGTCTTTTTTTTCAGATGGCAGCAACTTACTTTCACTTGCCTATTCAGGTTCCATCATTTTCCTCCTCCCTTTTTCTATTATTTTTGTCACAAATGATCCCTTTTTTGCTGCAAGTTCCTTACCAAATTTTAGTCTCTGTAGTAGTTTTAATGCATTTTTCTTTAACCTCTATGCTATACTTAAGGATTTAACACACTATTTTAAAATAGTTACCATTTTCTAGTTCTGTCTACTTATCACCTTACTCAAAGTTTTGTGTACTTTGGTCTTTTTACTTCAGGTAGGAGAATTACTCTTAACATTTCTTGTGAGGCAGGTCTAGTGGTGGTGAACTCACCCAGCTTTTGTTTGACTGAAAAAGCTTCTATTTTTCCATATCTGAAGGATAACTTTGCTGACTAGAGTATTTTTGGCTGGCAATATCTACCTTTCAATACTTTGAATATGTCATTCCACTCTTTCCTTGCCTGCAGACTTTCTGCTAAGAAATCTGATTATTATCTAATGGGGATTCTTTTGTAGGATAATTTCTTTTTCTTAGCTGGATGCCTTTAATATCTTTATCATTAACTTTTGATAGCTTTATTATAATATGTCTTGGAGAGGGTCTTTTTTGCATTATGATAGTAAAGTGGTTTAACAGCTTCATGGACTTGTATGCCTAGTTCTTCCCCCAGGTTTTGGGAAGTTCTCAGCTGTTATTTTCTTAAGTAATCCCTCTGTTCCCCCTCTTCTTCTGGTATACCCATTATTCATTCTTATGTTGGCTCTCCTAATGGAGTCTAATAGGTCTCATAGGTTTTCTTTCTTTTCTTTCTAAATTTTGTTTTATTGCTTAAAGTATTACAAAGAGTATTGCATATGTCTCCTTTTTTTCCCCTCCCTTTGACCTTCCCCAGCCTCCCCTATCTCCAGTGTCTTGTTTTCTTTACATTTTTAAAACTTCAGTTTTATTTCTTCTGAAATCATTTCTAGATTCCTATTTTCCAGGTCACTTATTATCTTTTCCATCTAATCAGCGCTATTACTAATGCTTTCTAATGAATTCTTCATCTCATTTATTGAGTTCTTCTGTTCCAGAAGTCCTGTTTGGTTCTTTTTTTAGAATTTCAATTTCTTTAGTAAAGCATACCTCTGTTCATTAATTTTATTCTTGAGTTCATTGAATGGCCTTTTTGAGGTTACTTGTAGCTTGTTGAATTTCTTTGTAACAGCTATTTTGAATTATTTATCAGTTAGATCCTAATGAAATACTAAATTAGTTGCTGGAATTATAATTACTTCTCTATATAATTTCAGCTTGGCCAGAAGAAATAGCAGGTAATGAAATATACTACATAGGGTATATGCCCTATGTAGTATACTATGCTTGCAATCTTCCATGACTTTGAGTTTGGTTACTGGAAAATTGTCATTTTACTTTTGTGATACCATGATTTTTCGTGCTATTTAATTAGATGTGCCTCTGCCCAGTGCATTTGAAGTAGGAAACCTTTCTTATTAGGTAAAGCTTTGCTTTGATTTTAACAGTTTGATATATTGGCAATAAAGGCCCTTTTCCCCCAGCAGGTGGAGCTAAAGCACATTTTTTGTTTGTTTGTTTGTTTCTCTTACATGAGCTGCCTCATGGCTCTACTATTTGGGAACACATACATCCCACCCTCCAACCCCTCTGTCAGAGGTGTCTTTGGTACCAACATCAGTGCGGGGGTTTCCTAGATTGTGGGCACCACTGCCAGGGAGACCACGGTCATCACAGGCATCCACCTCTGCTTCCCTAGTTCTGCCACCTCCATGAGGTCCAATCCATCCACCTTCAGATATACAGATGACAGATCCCTCAGGTATCCTGGCAGGCTGTACAGAGGGTCCTTTGTTGTGCTATGCATATCCTAACTTAAAGGAGACAGACAAAGGGAACAATTTATACTACCCTTATGCTGATATCACTCCTCGACACCCTACATTTGATAGGCATTTGGTGTTGGTGTTGGGCATGGTGTTATCAAGGCTACAAAAATGGCCCTTCTCCAAAGACCTTATAACCTAGGTGGAGGTAAAGGATAAGATTCATGCAAAATACAATATGAGGCAGAATTTCATGACTCATCGAAGAAATATGAAATGCGACAGAAATTTGGATACCGGAGTAGTTATGAGTAAAATCTAAATAAGGGGGTTAATGAAGCGTAGAACATTTCATCCAGGCATTAAAAGAGGAGCTGCACTTTTATAAGGAAAATGTTGAAAATTGTCCCAGCTGCAGAAGTGAAAAAACAATGACAAGGAGGTAAAAACACTAGCGGCAGGTGGTCACCGGTTGTTGTTTTGGATGCATTCCCACAGCCACTACCCTCTGCAGACACAGAGGTGTGGGCCTCAGCAGAGGTACTTATATCCAGAAGTCCTGATTGTCCAGATCGTGGGAGCTATCAATGGAACAGACACTTCAAAATTACATAAAATTAAAAAACATCCTTGATATTTAATTTTGGAATACTGTATGTGTGTGCCTTTGTGTAGTATATTTACTTCCTAAGTAATTGTGGGTTAAAATTAGCTCAGCCTAATAGTGAAAGTAATTTACATCAGCTCATTGTATCAATTCATTTGGTGGAAGTAGTACAGAAATGTATTGAGTTATAAAAACACACACACAAAAAAACCAGGTTGGAATGTAAATGTGCTCTAAAAAGGGCACAAAGCAGAAAATCCATGTCTCAGTGAAAAAAAAAAAAAAAGATTACTGTATACAAACACACACACACACACACACACACGAGAAGCATATATCTATCAAGTGAGATTAACTAAATAAATACTTCTAAAATCCAGTATTAATAATTTATTCAAAAGTGATTTTTTATTTAAAGGCAATTTTAATATTTTTTTCAGTCTTCTTTTTTTGTTAATCCTCGCTGGAAGATATTTTTCCAGTGATTTTTAGAGAGAGTGAAAGAGAGAGGGAGAGACACAGAGAGAGAAACATCCATGTGAGAAAGACACCTGGATTGGTTGCCTCCTGCATGAGCTGCAACCAGGGTCCAAGCCTTGACCAGAATCCAACCCAGGACCCCTTGGTCCTCAGGCCAGCACACTATCCATTGAGCAAACTGGCTAGGGCAATATTTTATTTTTTAATGTTTGTTTTTCATATTTCTAAAATCAACATGATCCATATGCTGATTATTGGCATTTCAATTCTTAATGGCATGAAATGTTTTGTGTCCAAATCAGGTTGAATAATCAAATGTAACTCCAAACCCTAATATTTTATCAGTATATTAAAAAAGATTAAGACCCATTACCAACCAAAACAAATTACAAATTAATCTAGCTTTCCCCTTTCTAATTATTGATTTCTTCTACTGTACTCCTATGGAACCATTTGCATATGTCCAACATACCCTTATCACGCTGTTTTGTAATTATTTGCTTGAGCATATGACTTCTAAATTGTGACACTTTGCAGTTAGGAATTTTTATCTTATGATTCTTAGCATGACAAGGTGCCTAGCCCACTCTCAGTAAATGCTTATTAATGGGACAACAGAAGAAATGGATCAATTCAATGATAGAAAATCATGCCACGGAACTAAAGTAATTTCGGAAGAAATATCTCTCTACTCTAAGAAATATGGACTATGCTTATGTATGATGTTAGTCTTAGACCCAGGCTCGTGCTTTAGTAAACTAATTATTGGAGTAGTTCCCAGGACATGTATAATTTGTGTCAGAGCATGTCCTAGCTTGAAAGTTTGCTTCTCATACACAATGAATCAGAATGCCTCTATTGCTGCTACCAGAGAACTGCTTGACCAGGATCAGGAACATACAGGGAAGCTGGCAGGTGTCAATTTGCTGTGATCAAAGGGCTCCAGAGCAAGTGATGCATCAAATTAACTCTGCCCCCAGCTCGCCCTGGTATCAGAGGCTCTGTCAGCCGGAATCATCTGTGCACTTGTGCCGATGCTTTCCCAAAATGCTTAAAATCAGAATGCATTTTTTAAAAATGAAATTGGTACCTCAGTACATAAAACCAATACAAGCTGTGTATTGAAAGTTCAAATGTATAACAATTGCTTAATATAGCACCAAATGGACAGTGTAGCTGTTGGGATGGATGCGATGATTCTGCCCAGGTTTCTGCATGACAGGTGCAGTTTTATTTTATCCAGTGTATCTTTTTTATTTCTATACTTGATTTTAACGGCAAAGCATCGAGGACTTTGGTATTTGGACATACCAGTAAGAAGCTGCAAATGGTACCACAGTTCTTTGCAGCAGCTCACTTTGTAGCCTATGGATGCTACTTAATTAAACAGGGAGAACAGAAGAACTTTATTTCAACCCTAAAATATGTTATCCTGGGCAGCATCACCAAATGTATTAGTAGTCTTCAAAGCATTTTGAAGGTGTTTTATTAAATTTTTTTTCTCTATAGTACAGTGTTTAGGAGTTAAAATAAAACTTTAAGTAAATTTCAACTAAACCTTATTGTTGCCTTTAAAGCCACATTTGATTCTGTAGAACTCAATATAGAAACCACAGTGTGTGTGCACCAGGACTTCAGACCTATGCTTACACAATACCCAATAGCCACTGACAGTGGAGTATTGATCAGAACAGCTTGCTTGCTGTGACAAACATCCTGAACTACTGGCACGCAAATGTGCAAAGTTTTACATGCATAGGAGCCACTTGCAAACCTTGTTGCAAGGGAGATTCTGATTTGTTAGGTCTGGGATGGAGTCTGAGACCCTGTGTTTCTCATAAGCTCCCCAGCAGTGCTCGCTCAGCTGGTCAGAGGACCACGTTGTGAGTCCCATTCTCTGCGGGAGGGTCTCAGGGAATGGGGACCCCAAGGGGAGAAGCAGCACAGAGGCAGGCCGCCTGTCAAAAGGACAAACTTGATTCACTTTGCCGTTTCTCCTGAGACTGAACTTTTTTCATGGGTCCTCCTGCCCTTTTTTATATGATTCGTTCAGAGGGACAATATGATAATCTCCTCGTCTCACTTAGTAGGTTTAACATTTCAGAACCTGACCGTAGACCTCACATAATTCAGAGACAGTGATCACTGAATATAAAGGTAGTTTCATTTCACCGTAAAATCAAGTTCCTTATCCTCAATGACAGAGCCAACTGAAAGTTCGCACCTGCTCCGTTCTTGTCCAGAAACTCGCGCCAGGATACTTAATTGCAATGAGAGGTAGTACCACAAGTCTCAGAGAGTACTACCTGCACATTCAGCATGCCTTCTTCTAAAGAATCTAAACTTTAGAAAAGAAAACTTTAGGTTACTTGTAGGTTATTTGGTAAAGTATTGGAAAATTTTTAAAAGTTACCATTCTCACATAAATTACCTCCTACATTTATGATTTCCTCCTTTGTCTTGCCTTCCAATTTTATTTTTGCCAATTAAGAAAATCATTTAGAAAGTTTGCTTTCTTAAATGCTATTTTTGCTATTCTTGGCCCCCAGAGCTTTTCCACAATCATGGTGGGGTGTTCTTCTGCATTACCTGCAATATTGATATTTTAGTACTTTTATTTGCACACTAATTAGCTTTCCATTTTAGGTGAAGGAATACTCCCTATGTAGTATATTTCATCACCTGCTATTTCTTCTGGTAAAGCTGAAATTATATAGAGAAGTAATCATAATTCCAGCAACTAATTTAGCATTTCATTACTACATAACTTACTTTAATAGTTGTATAACCAAAAAAAAACCGAATGTTATATTTATGGTGTTCCTTCAACAAGCATTTATTTATGGAAATATTTAAATGCATAGATATTGACTATACTGCTCACAATATGCCCAAATGTCCTATTAAAAATAATCAAGCATCTTTTTCCACATCTATGTAACTATACATTTCTACACTAACTGTATCAATGATTAATTTTAGCCTAACAATATAAACATATTAAAATCATTTCTATTATAATAAGCTTGAGTTCAGCCTATCTTACTTTTGTAATTTACTTTGAGTTATAATTTTATAATACATTCTCCATCATTTTATGAATAAAACATATTTTAAAAGATCACAGGTTCACAGGAGGAGAAGAACCTGTGAGATCCTTAGTTCCTTCTGCCTCCTGATCCAACCGTCTTTAACCTAAGTAAGTAACATTAAGTTCTTTCTATTTAATCACCTGCTTTAATAAATATACTCTAAAACCAAATCTGAAGAAACAAAAAACCAAGGAAGTGAAATCCTTAAGACATTGTATTTACTCATCAAAATGTAATTAGGAGTCAGGTCTCTTTATATGCCTAATACTAAAAATATTGGTACAGACACAATATATTACAATTGCATGAGTATACCGAGGTTTGATGGAAAAGTTAATCTTTGAAAGGAAGTACAGATTTAGGTTAGCCTTGAAGGAAGAACACCTTTCCATGCGGAGGGACAGTACGAGCCAGGACCAGTATACACAAGTGCAAAATGTGGTTATGGAATAATGAATTGTCGAGTTTGGCCGGAGCAGAAGGCTTGCATTCAGGAGTGAGGAATGCAGCCACAGCCCTGCCCCTACCTTCCTTTTCATCATCACCCTGAATTTGTTCAGGTATCTTCTCTGCTTCATGTGGCCATTTGCTTTTAGAAGGGAGACACTCCCAATCCCTAAGGGACTAAAAGTAAAGGACCAAGCTTCTTAATGAAGTCATTAATCTGCTGCACGTTATTCCTCAAAAACTGTGGTCCCCTTATTCTATCACAATAGAATGTGTGTCCATATATAGAGCCACTGACTTCTCCATGAAATATACTTTCCATGATGGTAGGCTCTATGTCTGTGCATCACTCTCTATCCATTGCCTGGAATTCTGCCTGTCTTTGAGCAGATAATCACTGAATGAATTTTGAGTAAGTGAATAGCAATCATGTGGAATTGTTAGAATGGCTTTCAGAGCCATTTTACAAATATGTGACTGCATATAAACAGAAAATGTCTCAAACTGCTGTGTTTTAAGTGAAGCTTTAGATTACCTGTTCCGTTTTTCTCAAATCTAACATAGAAAGATAACCCCATTACACAATAAGTCAAAGTGTCTGACTCAAGGCTTCATACAATTTCCACACCTACCACAATGCTATTTCCTTTATAGATGAAGAAAACACACATTCAACAGAAGCCCTATAACCTGAAAAATTGGTGAAGCCTTTATATACTGAGGTAATTATTAGAATGGCAAGTACAGACCTGAAGAAACCCACCAGTCAAGCAAAAACAGTATTTTGACAAATTAATCAATATATAAAAACATACCAAAAGAATAATTAAAATAATAGTTAAAGAGTGAAACCCCATAAATTTACAAGTTTCTTTTATTAAAGAAAGTAATAGTATGAGTAACTCCTATGGGATACTACAAATTGTGTTTTTATTAGATTAGAAAGATTAAATACTTTAAAGAAAGTAATACTATTAATGAAATTACCATGAAAACAAGTTAAATTATTTTACAGTTTATGCTTCCAAAGGCATACAAGCAGTTGTTATAGATTTAGCAAATTAGAAAAAATTGCACAAAAATTGCACTAATCATATTACACTATGAAGTGCCATATGATTTAGTTGGCTCACCAGGTTTTCTGATCCTGAAATCAAACTGGAAACATCTCCTTAGACAGGCTTCACTGCATTCTGATCTCTCAAATATTCACTAGTGAAAAACATTTAAAATGTCCTATTTTCAATGTGATCAGGTTTAAGAAGTATCACCATGTTGAAAACAGTATTCCAAAAAGTAGAAACACAAATGGCTTTTAAAGGCCTACACAGAATATTTTCATTTAGAAAGAAAAGATACTCTACTAAGGCAGAAATATGCAATTAATGATCTTTGTTTTCTAGATATCAATACAACATTTTAACATAAGCTACACATACACATAATTAATTTTTAAAAATGTTTTTTTTATTGTTACATAATTTGTTAATGAGATCATACACCTTCCCCAGATGTTGAAATGCAGAGTGCCTGAACTTTCCTAAGACAGGACACATTGGTCCAAGACTTTGAAAATTAGAACTGACCCAGTCAAACCAGAGGATCTGATAAATTGTAAAATGAAACAGCTAAAGGATTAGAGTCTGCTCAAACATTGGCAATAAATCCAGTGCTTTATGCTTGCATTGAGCAATATGTGTACCATGTAGACATGTTTTCAATATTTTAAAAGGCCAGCCATCTAAAAATGAGCTCAATATCCCTACAAGAATAAACTATCTGTGTGTATATATAATCTTTAAGAGGGATTGCTGTCATCACTATCATTTCAAAGAGCTGTAGACAACACAAAAACCTCAAGTAAAATACCTATTAGGAGATAATTATTATAACTGAGCTTCTTTGCCATGCAGATTATTTATGTAGTCTAAGATACATAATTATATACCCACTTCCACTAATACTGTGGAAGACTTTTTATTTTTTTGTTCCTATCTTAAGTTAATAGCCTATTAAGGTTACATGGAATTATCATAACACATATATGTGAGTGTGTTTTTGATGGTATTTAGACGTATTTTTTTTTATTATTCTAAAACTAGAACCATGGCAGACATAAACACAGGATAGCACTGGGCCCCAAGGGAGGGTACCTCACACAGACAGGAAAAGGTAATTAGAAAGACTCTCCTAGCCGTGGTTGGCAAACTGCAGCTTGCGAGCCACGTGCGGCTCTTTGGCCCCTTGAGTGTGGCTCTTCCTAAGCCTTAGGAGTACCCTAATTAAGTTAATAACAATGTACCTACCTATATAGTTTAAGTTTAAAAAATTTGGCTCTCGCCCTGACCGGTTTGGCTCAGTGGATAGAGCATCGGCCTGTGGACTCAAGGGTCCCAGGTTCAATTCCGGTAGGGGCATGTGCCTTGGTTGCGGGCACATCCCCAGTGGGGAGTGTGCGGGAGGCAGCGGATCGATGTTTCTCTCTCATCAGTGTTTCTAACTCTCTGACCCTCTCCCTTCCTCTCTGTGGAAAATCAATAAAATGTATTTAAAAAATAAATAAATTTGGCTCTCAAAAGAAATTTCCATCGTCGTACTGTTGATATTTGGCTCTGTTGACTAATGAGTTTGCCGACCACTAGAGTACATGCCCTTGACCAGAATCGAATCTGGAACCCCTCAGTCCGCAGGCCAACACTCTATCCACTGAGCCAAACTAGTCAGGGCTCTTTTCCTCTCTTCTTTTTCCCTAGAAGAAAGAAAGGAAAAAGGCAGAGGGTTTTGAATCCGTACCAAAAGGAGGGAAAAAGAACTCTACATGGACACAGAGCAGTCCAAGTAAGACCCCAGAGGCTTTAAATAGTGTACAAGTTGGGGAATTATGATGTGTTCCAACTATTAAGTGAAAGAAAGGATGGAAGGAGATGAGGTTGGAGAAAGGGGTCCCAAGCTGTCCTCACATGGAAGTCATTACAAAGCCTCTTTTTCCCACACTCCCTCCTCACTCTCTTTCTCCCTTTCACCAGGTTTATCTATTTGCTTTAAAATAACCCCTCAATTGAAAATTGAAAACAATTCAGGAAGGAAGACTTGCAACATAAATGGCATCTGTGAATGCTCTGGAAATTAATCTGTTATATACATCATTCTTTTTGAGGTTGTTTTATCTTCCTTAAAGAGCCCTGACTGTTTTGGCTCTAAAGAGTCCTGACAGGTTTGGCTCAGTGGATAGAGCATCGGTCTGCGGACTGAAGGGTCCCAAGTTCAATTCTGGTCATAGGGCATCATAGGAGAGAGAGGAGAAAGAAGGTAGAGGAGAAAGAAGGGAGAGGAGAAAGAAGGGAGAGGGGAAAGAAGGGAGAAGAGAAGGGAGAGAAGAAGGGGATTTGTGTATCTAAATTTAAGATGGGGTGGGGGCCCCCCTGGGGTGCCTGGCCAGCCTGGGTGAGGGGCTTGTAGCTGTTGGATGGCTGGCCACGGCCCCGGGCAACCCAGGCTCCCAACCCTCCTTGAGCGGAGGCCATGCTGGCTGGAAGCAGGTATCTGGGATTTATTTATCTTCTATAATTGAAACTTTGTAACCTTGAGTGAAGCCCACAGCTAGCCAGGGTAGGCAGGAAGCTTGGCTTCCTCCATCGCCAGGGGCAACCGAAGCCTCCTTTTCTCTCCAGCTCCGTGGCAGCCGCCATCTTGGTTGGGTTTATTTGCACACTCACTCCTAATTGGCTTGTGGGCGTGGCTTGTGGGTGTAGAGGAGGTACGGTCATTTTGCATGTTTCTCTTTTATTAGATAAGATTCACATCTGTACTTCTGGGTTAACAGAAAATTTAAACCACCAAAATAGAAGAGTAAGAGTTTACCACTAGAAAGAATGATAGAACTCCTTGTTTGATCTCTTTATTTTACAGATAAAGAAACAGAACTGGAAATTCAATGAAATTAAGTGGGCACAAGGTCACAGGGTATATTGTAGTATAGTCAAGACTTGGGCACAGGTGTCTGTCTAGCACTTTCAAAATACTGCATATAGTTCTAAATTACAATGGAGAAAAATTGTTGCAAACTAGAAATCTTTTGGGAAGCACATAAAATTACTGTCTTTAATATATTTGAATGCCTTTTATCTGGGCACATTCTCTCCAATATCTGGCTCTCTGACATTTTTTTTTTTTTTTGCACTGGGTCCAAAAAGGTATATTATGTTTATGCAGATTTTTAATATTTGTCCAGTGAAGAAATTAAAATGAATATTTCTGACATTTTTATAGTTGATTCAAAGCAAATAGTGTGGAAACAATTTAATCAATTTCTATGGTTTTGTTATTATCCTCACTATTAAACTTATTATTTTCTCTGGAAAGCTTAGTCTCTTTGGAAGGCAGTGTTCGTTGTAAATTAAGCTGGCTAGAAATCTATCAGCTATCTGTGACAGTATTGTTTGGAAAATAGCTGTAGATTTTTATTCTCAAAGGACTAAAGAAAAGAGACCTATGCTAATGGAGATAGAGGATTGGAAAATGTTTGAGGGAGAGCCTACTGCTGTCCTTTAGGAGGCTAGAGTATAGGAAATCAAGCCTCATGACATATACTTTTGTTTTATCTCATTCTTATTTACTGTAACTCAGCTACATTCCAAATTTCTTTAGGTCAGTTGCTCTGTAAGACCTGGGTCAACACCACAGACATAGACGGCCCACGATAAATGCCTGTTGATGAATTACTGAATCAAAGACAACAGCACAAGCATTTTCTCCTCATCTATTATAGATGTTCCAGCACAAAAAGAACCACAGAACTTACAGGTTGCAAACAGTTTTGAAAAAAGTCAGTCCTTACCACATTCTTCAGAGATGCACATAGTTATGGCCACAGAAACTAAACTTTTCTATAGATCTAACAGCTTGTTATTGCCAGAAATAACATCCTCAGATTAATGTCTTTAATCCTTGTTTTCTAGTGTTCACACTTGTTTCTTTGTCTGTTAAAAAAGGAAGAGGATTCCAGAGGATTCCAGTGCACAAAGCTAATGTCATAAATGTCAATAAAAAGTGGAAGATGGTTTGCACATAGTCTAATATCTTGTTTTAGTGAACATGCCCACTTTAATAATATGTCCTTAATACTTTCAAAATTTAGTATGTTCACTATTGTTAATTCTCTTGATATATTTCCCAGAAGACAGCCTCCAGTTGATTACTTGCTGTTATCACCATTTCTGTTAACACTCAGCTAAGCAAGAACACAGAAATAAGTCATTTCAAATTTATTCTAATTTAAGAACTTTAACTCATTTATAGAAATCATGGATAGCATGGTTTAGAACATTCACTATCTCATTAACTGGATTTTGTGCCAAAGTAAACTGCTAAAGATTGTCATACCCGTTGCTGTATGGAATTGCATATACTGTTATCTTTAAAGCTCTGTTTGAGAATTTACATTTTAACCAAAAAAATAACATTGGCAATGTCATTAAATTGATTAACATTATCATGGGCTAGACAATTACATGCTTTGCAGAGAAGATGTTTTAAGGTTCACTGAATAAATAACTAATTAGAAGTGGGTAATACTTTATCTCTTCTTCATAAATGGGAATAATAATTATTGAGCACCTATTATGTTCCATGAAGGATATGAAGCACTGGTCATCTTAAGGAATATGATGAAATCTGCACACTGTTGTACATGTTATTGTGGAAGCATAGACAGAATACTCTGGGAGGATGCAGAGTAGTTATGTATAGGATGCTATGATGGGATGGGGTGGCTAATTTCATGGAAGCTCTTTGCACGTGATGCTTGAGTTGGTTGTAGATGGGTAAGAGCTCAGAAATTAAGAAGGTATTCCTGGACATGAGAACAGCATGGGCAAGGGTAGGCAGGAAGGCTTTTAACAGGTGAACTGTGCATTTCAGGAATCTATCATTGCTGAATCTTTAACAGCAAAACTGGGAGAGGCAAGAGTTATTCTAATAATTTCTATATGTGACTAATAATGGCATTAAATGTCAGACAGGTATTATGTGGTTCGAGTTTTTAGAAGTCAACTCTATGCTCACCTAAATGCTGCTATTTCATAACTGGGTATTCAATCTCTAATTTTACTGTTAAGAAATAAAGACTGTACCAAGAAGTTGATGGCAGGGCTATCTTATAGTTTCTTTCCTATGATAGATATCATAAGGTGATTATTAACAACATTATACAGCTATTACTATCAACCAATTTTTCTACTATTCTTCAGTTCACTAGAAACAGTGAATATATATATTTTTTTAAAAAACAAGGCTCTGTTTGAGAATTTACATTTTAACCAAAAAAAATCATTGGTAGTATTATTAAATCGATTAACATTATAATGGGCTAGACAATAATGATGGTTGTTCAATTCATAAATCTGAAGCCAATAGGAACCCTCACTAAACATTTAAGAGTAAGAGGTAACCATACAAAGGAAGGAAATCTTATCATTTGCAACAGCATGGATGGGCCTGGAGAGTATTATTTATGTTAAGTTAAATAAGCCAGTAAGAGAAAGACAAGTATCACATGATTTCACTCATATGTGGAATCCAATGAACAAAATAAACTAACAAGCAAAATAGAAACAGACTCATAGAGAACAGAGTGATAGCTGTCAGAGAGGAGTGGGGGTTGCAGGCTGGATGAAGGGATTAGAGGGGAGGGGAAGACAACTCACAGACACAGGCAACAGTAAGGTGATTACAAGAGGAAGGATATTGGGGAGGAGGGAGGTAGGGGAGGTAGTAGAGGGTAAAGGGGGATAAATGGTGATGGAAGGAAACTTGACGGGGTGGTGAACACAATACAATATACAGATGATGTATGATAGAATTGTACACCTGAAACATATAATTTTATTAACCAATGTCACCCCAATAAATAAAAAAAGAGTAGAAGATGAAGAAGGTGAAAATTACGAAGATACAGTTTTTTCAAACCCAGAAAAATTAAATGTCAGAATCCCCCCAAGCTGGACCCCTTCAAGAAAATAATTCATCTAAAATGGAAATGGTTTTAAAGAAAGTAATAACAATAAAAATCTAACTATTTTATTAACAGGCACTTGACTTTATAAATGGTCATAAAATGATTTGACATGCTTAATTTTAACTGCAAACAGCTCATTTCTGCAGATTTATTATCTTACTTACAAGTAAGATTGCCCTATAGAAAATTTGATAGGCTAAAATTGCTTCTAGTTGAAGTTTCTTGAGCTTACTTTTATTCTTCCTGAATTATTATGGCGTTATCATTTATGTCAAAACAGTTGAGTCTTTCTTAGTGTTTCAGATCATTAATAACTGTAGTTTCTAGGGGCTTATCCCTCAGTAGCAAGAATGTATTCCCAAACCTAATTACTCAAGTCTAAACTTGAGTTTACCACTGAGCATTTAATTTAATTTTTTTTAGTGTTGATTATTTTTGTCACAACTGCAAAGCCGATCTTGCTTATAACCATTTCAAGTGGAGTAATAATTCCCATAGAATATACATATATTAAAAAAATAAGTGAAACCTTTAGCATTTCCCTTCTGTGTGCACTTGGAATCTATTCTTGGTTTTTCATGATTCAGTTTAGCTCAGGATATAACACCATAAGAGAAATCCACCCCCAACTTCCAGAAATAATCCACAAAAATTCCAATCCAAGGAAATAAGACAATGTATTTAGTCAAGCAATTGAATAAGCACCCCCCCCCAAAAAAAAAACAATTCTGCTTGACTGACTCTCAGTTGGAGTAGAACAGGGGTCAAAACTCAATTCCACATCCCCACATACCCCCATTTGCACTGACAGATGAAGCAGGTAGGATTTTATGAATACCAATGAAAGACTTCCAAATAACCAGTTTCCTCTTAGGTGAAACTCACATGGGGGATGAAACAGAAAAAAACAAACCCAAAACACAGACTCTTTATGAGAATAATGAATACACTGGTACTACTCTGATGGGATGACCATGTGTTTCAAAATGATCAACTTCAAAATTTGAGTCAAATTGTAAAGCAAAACAAAACTAGAGTAAAGCACCACCTGTGTTCCAGCCCAGTCTTCCTCAACCAGTTCCACTCTTCACCATCCAAGGCTCTCCAGGGTTTGATCCCTTTTTCTTCCTTGCCCTTCTACGTAAACACAAAATGGTCTAATTGTTCTCTGCACACACCATACTTGCCCATACTTCCCAAATGAAAAAAAAAAATTATTGGAAACTACTATTACTTGAAATTGAGGTAAGGAGTTTTCTATTCCCTTTCAATACATCCTCAACCCTGTTTTTGTTTAATTATGTATGATGGTTATTGATTTAAGTATGTTAGAGTTATATTCTGCTATCTTATTAAATTATCTCTTTGTATTGAGTAGTTATTCCATTGTCTCTCAGTTTTCCAGATAAATAATCATATTGTTACCCGAAAGGGGACCTGGCCCTTGGTGGGTCTGCTAGGGCCAGCTGGTAGACTGCGGTTTCTTGACTGTGCAGAAAAAAATTCACATCACGAATCCAGATGATTATGAGGGAACAACTATGAAATCTGGGAATGTAAAACAAAAAAGAGCTTAGAATAAAAGAAGCAACAGGAGAGCCTAGGCTGGGCTGCCCTAGCTCTCTGGAAAGTCAGAGAAAAGGAGGCCTTGGGATCAGGCTGAGGGGTTAGCCTGGGTCAAGCTTCCACTGCCCATTGCTCACCTGGTAGCAAGCCTAGTGGGTTCTTTAGGGTTGAAGTAATTTGTACCTGTGGGGAAGAAGTGGGGAGAGAAAAAGGGAATGGGAATGGCAGGGGCTGTTCTTCATAGGGAAAGTACAGTCTGGGTTCTTTGTCTTGAAGCTTCACCTTAGGGGAGGTCTTAGGGGAGGGTTTTAGCAGAATATTTGTCAGTTTTTTAGTTGTGCTCCTCCAGTGCTGTGGTCTTCACCGATTGGTCAGTGTCAGGAGGGCATTAGTCATTGCATCTGGTCCTGGTGTGGCCCACTTGGTTTTGCTGCTTTTTGGGGTCTGAAGCTGAAATACAACTTAGGCCTAGATGTTATTTCTAGGGATGTGACCTTCTGTATCAGCTGTAAATTGCTGTCATTTTGTTTAGCTATCTGTCTCAGTTTCCCAATTTCACTTGTCATGGCTTACTGGCCTATCTCAATATCATCTACAAAAAGAGACAGTTTATTATCTTTCTTGTTGTATGCCTCTAATTGCTTTCTTTGTTATATATCTCCAATATGTTAAGTCCCAGTGAAATAGTGGGCAGCAGCTTTTTGTTCTAATGGGAATGATTCTAGTGTTGTCCTTTATGATAGATGTTGGCTAAAAATGGCTTTGAAGATAAGCTTAGTGATGTAGAACAACCATAAAATCATGTTTAAGAAGTATTTATCAATTCCTATTTAAGAGAGGTCTTTTATTTTTTAAAGAACTTGTATTGAATTTTGTCAAATTCCCTTTCAACATCCACAGAAATGATCATATTGTTTTCCTATTGGGCTCTATCATTATGATGACTTATATCACTAGATTTCCTAATATTGAATGATCCCCCATTTCTAAACTATTCCCCACTTGTTCATGTTATAATTCTATATAATAAAGAGGTAATATGCAAATTGACTGTCACACCCTTGCACAAAGATGGCCGCCCCCATGTGGTCACAAGATGGCCACCACAAGATGGCCAGTAAGGGAGGGAATTTGTGGGCAATCAGGCCGGGAAGGGAGGGCAGTTGAAAGGGACCAGGCCAGCAGGAGAGTGCAGTTGGGGGGGAACCAGGCCTGCAGGAGAGGGCAGTTATGGACAACCAGGCCAGCAGGGGAGGGCAGTTGGGGGGAACCAGGCCAGCAGGGGAGAGCAGTTAGGGATGGCCAGGCCAGCAGGGGAGGGCAGTTGGGCAAGACCAGGCCTGCAGGTGAGGGCAGTTGGGGGGAACCAGGCCAGCAGGGGAGGGAAGTTAGGGGTGATTGGTCCAGCAGGCGAGGGCAGTTGGAGGCGATTGGCTGGCAGGGGAGCAGTTAGGCGTCAATCAGGCTGGCAGGAGAGTGGTTAGGGGTGATCAGACTGGCAGGCAGAAGCGGTTAGGGGCAATCAGGCAGGCAAGTGGTTGGGAGCCAGCAGTCCCAGATTGTAAGAGGGATGTCTGACTGGATCGGGCCTAAACCGGCAGTCGGACAGCCCCTGAGGGGTCTCAGATTGGAGAGAGTGCAGGCTGGGTTGGGGGACACGCCCCCTCCCCCCCCCCCGTGCACGAATTTCTTGCACAGGACCTCTAGTATGAACTATAATGGACTGCTGAATTCTGTTGAGTATACTTTAAGACTTTTGCATCCATACTCATAGGTGGAATGGTCTGAGTTTGTTTGTTTTTATTTGTGTGGGTTTTTTGTTTTTGTTTTATTTTCATAAAATCTTTGTGAGACTTGAAATTATTTCACAAATTTTTTTGAAAGTTTTCCTCTACTTCTATGCTCTGAAATAGTTTTTGTTTTCTTAATTTTATTTTTATTGTTGACATTATTACAGATATTACTATCCCTACCTCCACCCTTTGCTCACCTCCACCCAGCCTTTAACCCCCCCCTTCCCTCTGGCCATCAAGAGCAAGCTTTTCTTTTTAACCCATAATGTTATTCAGAGCTAATTGTTAATTTAAATTGATTTAAACTGAGATGATGATGAGGCCAGAAATGTAAGTGTATGTCTTGAAAATTGTAAATAGCATGAGTTTTGAAAACTGAATGATCTGGAAACAGTGAATTCTAGCACTTGCTAATTATTGTCTGTGCAACTTAAGCAAGTTACTTAATTTTTTTTAAGTCTTTGCTCACTCACTATTAAATGGGAGTTATACCACCTGAAAGTTTTTAGTGAAAATTTTACTTTTGTTTCATTAGTGCATACATAGATATTGAAATTATGGTTGTATATCACTGGCCCAGTTCCAAGGTTATTTAATTTATAAAAGGTGTGAGAGGCCGACCCCGGTTTGGCTCAGTGGATAGAGCGTCGGCCTGCGGACTGAAAGGTCCCAGGTTCGATTCCGGTCAAGGGCATGTACCTGGGTTGCGGGCATATCCCCAGTAGGAGATGTGCAGGAGGCAGCTGATCGATGTTTCTCTCTCATCGATGTTTCTAACTCTCTATCTCTCTCCCTTTCTCTCTGTAAAAAATCAATAAAATATATTTAAAAAAAAAAAAAGGTGTGAGAGATTAAGGGATAAAAATGAAAATAGATGGACTAGAAGCTATGGTGAACCCAGTCTACTTCTGTGATATAAAGTTCCTGCTCCTTTTAGAAGGTGTGGAGTACTTAGTATTAATGAAATGAGTGATCAGAAAGTCAAAGTTGAGAACAGAAAAATATACCTATCAGCAGAGAAAAGTATTTTCCCGAGGTCAGCAGAACCACGCAAAAGGCCAGCTTTGACAGGGCGTACAGTCAACTCTTGCACGCCAAAACTAAGATTAAGGACCATGATCCTGTCAAATGGGAGATCAGTTTCTCAGATGGGATTTTAAAATACAGACCCTCCACAGTGCATGCTGCAGACCCAGTGTTATTAAAGGTCAACGGGATGTTTTCTTAAAGGTGCCGTGTTGGCAGCTTTATCATGAGCTCTGACCCTTCAAATATAGCTGCTGCAGGACTTGTATTAAAACCCTGTTCCCTTCACTCACGTCAGAAAGGAAAGGCTAAGGCTTCTTGAAGGATAATGGGCTCTGGGAAGTCTTCCTTTAGCCATTCTGGGTTCGGTTTATAAACCGCCCGAATGCATCCTGGTAAAGCAGCCCCAATCCTGCTGAGACTTTACAACCTGAAATTAAATTTTGTTGTGCTCTTGAAGTTAGAGAGCAAGTATTTAGAAACCACAGCCTTGTTGGGGACTATCCTGGCAATATTAATAAATTTGTGACTTTGCTCCAATATAAAACTGAATATATGTCCTATATTATAAGTCCAGCACAAAACAGTGACAATCACAAAATTCTCTCTATTTCAATAGAAGAGGCAGGAAGCCTAGCATACATGACAACAATTCAGGAAATGAGAGGGATGCATAGCCCTGGCTGAACACATACTTCACTTCAACTAGAAATCCTGCTTTAAATAAAACACTAAAATCAGTAAATAAAATTAATTCCATGTTTGAATTAGAAATGCATAGCATGGGACAATATTTTAACAAGTGTAAAACTATGGTGAAATTAAACATAAGCATAAGCGAGCAGGAAACAAATATTGAATTAATATATGAAAGAACACACCAAAAATGAACAAATTCTTTGTTGACGTAAAATTATATGTTTGATTTAAGTGTAAAAATGTTTTGAGTAATAGAATGTTTTAAATTTTATTTTTGCTCCAGCGTTATAAGTCAGTTCTCTTAAATAAGAAACACAAGACGATGCATCTTAGGGTCCTATTTCATAAATCACCATGGATTTTCACTTTCCTACTATATATATGTAAAATAATACATTTCTCAAAAAATGTTTAATTAAAACAAAATAATATGGTCTTAGTTCCACCTCTCAATACAAAGCACATCAGAGGGCTTTTCAAAATTCTTAGGTCTCAGAATTATTCTCTCAATTCTAGATCTTGTCAGTGAGAACCCAATAATTAATTTTGGGCTCACTTATACTAATGGCATTGCACAGTTCTCTTCGATCATTTGAATCTAGGCTTATTCTTTTGTAAAATTGGGAATATAGCGCCTAATTCACCTAGCTAGCTGTGAGAATTAAAAGTGGCAATTTATAGCCGAAACCGGTTTGGCTCAGTGGATAGAGCGTCAGCCTGCAGACTGAAGGGTCCCAGGTTCAATTCCAGTCAAGGGCATGTACCTGGGTTGCAGACACATCCCCAGTGGGGGATGTGCAGGAGGCAGCTGATCGATGTTTCTCTCTCATGGATGTTTCTAACTCTCTATCTCTCTTCCTTCCTCTCTGTAAAAAATCAATAAAATATATATATTTTTTAAAAGTGGCAATTTATAGAATCATTGAGTACTTCCTAGGAACCACCCTGTGCAAGGTTCTAAGAACACACATTGAATACAGCCATTTCCTGCCTCAAGAAGATTGCATCCTAATGGAGGGGCATACAGATGAGTAAAGCCACAGCTACAAGAGAACCGTGTCCTAACATAAATCTACACTTCATTCTCCCAGGAGACAGTAAGGAAAGCCTGATGACAATGTTCTGCTTTCTCCGGGATGTGGGAAATTGGAAAGGCACTAAGATTTGGATAGTTAACAATGAGAGTTTCCCAGGAAGACACAGTGTTGGGGGAAAAGGAAACAAGAAGACCTAAAGAAACTCTGGACAGACAAGAAACAAGACAGAGTGGGTGCAGGCTGCTAACAAGGACCACCTCCACCGATCTGCAGAGTTCACACTGAAACAAGACAGAGTGGGTGCAGGACAGACAAGAAACAAGACAGAGTGGGTGCAGGCTGCTAACAAGGACCACCTCCACAGATCTGCAGAGTTGATACTCCATACCGGATGAGAGCAACAGTCCTACACATCTTCAGGGGTTAAGGAAAGCATGAGATATTCCCCAGTCAGGCTTCTACATTGTACATTCACATTTCTCTTTGAGAGAAATATGCTCATTACAGAACGACTGCAAATGGCTACAGCATTTCATCGCTCATGCTGAGATCTCTTGCAGATAAAGTACAGAGTGAGAAGCTAGGTTCACATTTGACATGTTCCTTTTTCAATAGGTGTATGAGCATTTTGCACATTAAAACATTTATCTTTCCTGTCCATTAGGATTCTCTGCTATGCTAAAACCAAAGGAAAACTCCTTTTAAAGAAATATCTGGTTCATTAACTTCCTACAGCGTTGTAAAGATTAGCATTTTCATGATCTGGCATGATTTGCAAAAGGATGCTCAGAATCCATTGATATTTTTCAAAAAGTATATCATCATGGCTTAATATATATAAAATCATACAAGGGACAACAGAAGAAATTAAGATGACAAATTCCAATATAATTTACCCAATATAATAGAAACAATGCCAATTATGTAGATATATAGAGAGCTAAACCCTACATTAAATTTTAAAAGGAATTTAACTGTTTTTATTATTTATATAAAGTTTTATAAATATAATTTTTCAGGTGGTATACTAGAATGTTACTTCATGACACCTCTTTCCAGTCCCTATTGTTTTATTATTTGTGTATCTATATGTATATGACCTATAGTATAATATGTTTCCATTGTCATTAGAACATTTTAAATTTATCATCATAGACCTCATTTAAGAGAAGACTAGGAAATAAAATTTTTGTCAACTGATTTTGTATATTTGTTCAGTATTTCTAATAAGGATTGACGATCTATTATTAAGCAATAAGGAGTGCACAAATAAACAGAATTGATTTGTTTTCACTTAGGATTGGTTAATGCTTATATAGCACCCAAACCTTCAGTAACAATGCCCTAGATTCTTACGCAGTCAGACAATTTTAAAAAACAACAACAACAACAAAAACCCTTAAATTGAAAAAAGAAAATTTCTCTAGGTAAAATTTTAAATTTTATCTGAAACTCTAATTCTAATCTAGCAATCTGGAGATAATTCCTCTTAAACATTATGTTTATAAAATAAAAATAACAAAACAGAAAAAAGAGATGATTTGCATCTTCAGAAACACAGAAGATGAGAAAAATAAAAGTACTGCATCTCACACTTCATTTGCAGGTCACCGACATTAATTTAATTTTAAAACAGTTGCAAATTCTAGTGCCATTTAATGGCAAAGGGAATTTAATTAAATCAACCACATTATTAATTGCTACCTTCTTATTTTTTAAGAGCTATGCATAATTCATGTACAAATTGAGAGAATCCACAACAAATTGAGAGGGCCTTTTTAAAAACAAAATTATTTTTTATGTTAAAAGCACTTTATCATATTGGAGTAGTGGAAAAAGGTTTTGTATGAAATTACTTAATAATTCTCTTGATATTAGCCTTATTTATAATTGGATTTTAATAATATTCCATTAATATATTATCTTTACTTATATATATATATTTCACAATGAATATACATATAATATATAATACATATATATTCTGTAATGAATGTATATTAGAATATTAGGAAAAGAGGTAAAATCCTACCACCTTGAATATATTCACTCTAAACATTTTCATGTATTTCTTTTGACAATTTTTTCCTAAGTATGTCCATAAATATATGCATATTCTCTACACACACATATGTAATTATGCCATGGACTGAATGTTTGTGTCCCCCTAAAATTCTACTATGTTGAAATCCAAACTGCTAAGGTGATGGGATTAGGAGGTGGGGTCTTTGGGAGGTGATTAGGTCATAAATGTGGAGTCCTCATGAATGGGATTAGTGCCCTTATAAAAGAGGCCTGGACAGTAGCTGGCCCCTTCCAGCATGCGAGATTAAGGAGAAAAGACAGCCATCTAGGAAGTGGGCTCTCCCGCCAGTCACCCGATCTGCTGCTGCCTTGATTGTGGACCTCCAGTCTCCAGAACTGTGAGAAATGAGTTTCTGTTGTTTATAAAGCACCCAGTCCAGGGTACTTTGTTACAGCAGCCAAACTGACTAAGACAGTATAAATTGATCTATTCACAGGTAGAAGAATATGTGTGTAAAAACAAGCAAACACAAGTTACTCACACATAATTCTCCAAAAGTCTTCTGAAATCTATCCACTTGTCTGTACTGACTGGCTCCATCATGGTTGAAAGGACTAGTCTCCCTAATGTGTCCACAGCTAAATCTGTCTGTCCTTAAATCTATTCTTCACATAGAAACCATAGTGATTTTTAAAAATAAAGACCTGCTTCCTTGCTTAAATGTTTTGACTTTCTACCGCACTTAAGATAAAGAGGATAGTCCAAGCATGACTTACAGGCTCTGTGCAATCTTCCCTTGCCCTCCTCTGCAGCCTTGAGCCAACTGGGTCTCCTCTGTGATCCTGCCTATCTAATCACACTGACCCTGCTTCTCTTACCAGATGCGTAAAGGTCCTTTCATCTTCACATGCTATTTTTTTTAGTAGAAGGAATAAGATTCATCTTATATTGCCATTAATGTCCAGACAAAATAGAGCATTTTAAATTTTGCCCTTAGCTGATCTTGTCCTCACCAGCTGGTGTGTGTGATAAGAATTTAACTAAATAATCACTATACATACATTAAAGCTTGTTCTGATTCAATAATTTAAACAGTCTCTTGAGGTAATGTTCAGGCACTCTTGGGATAAAATCGTCTTCTCTCATTGTCTCATTGCGAGGAAGATAAGAGGCCTGCTCGAGTTTCCCACAGGCATGGCTGTAATTGTGGCAGACCTGGCAGAGGTTCTCAGGTCTCTAACTTCCTAAGCATCCATCTCCTGCTGATTTCATCAGTGCTGATGTGGACCAATTAAATGCTGGTACTGAAGGCCCTAGATAACTCCAAAACATGACAGTAAAATGAACAATAACAATTTCAGGAATATTCTTAAGTAGCAGGACTCTCACCTTGAGGCAGAAAGGGATCCTAGTTCATGTGAATGAACATTAACATAAACAATGGCAAAAGCAAACAAAAGAATATGAATACATGGAAGACTGCCACATTCAAAACTAGAAAATAAGACGCAGTAGTTCAACAATCAAACAGGGTTGAGAGGCAGTCTTGCTGACTGCCTGAAGGACTCTCTATGGTACACTGGGATGGGGTGGCAGGTAGTTTAGCAGATTCTTTAGAGCCCAAGTCAAATATCTACCACAACCACTCAGAACTTTTCTTCCACTGTTCTTTCTCTCATAAAAGAATAATCTCAAAACTAATGCAGCTTACCAATTATGTTGATGCCCTGACCAAAATATTCTGAAAGGAGAAAATAATTCTCACCCCCTGAAACATATAGTTCATAAGTTGATAAGCTAACGTAGGTCTGCTGAGACTTCAAATAAAACTAAGAATGACAACTAACATTGGTTGCACGATCGGTATCAAGCAATGTTCTAACAATTTTTGTCCTCACAAAATTCTAAGCTAAATACAATTTTTACCTGTTCCTTCAAATATGGAAACTGAGGCTATTCCGATAAGTCTAACCAAATAAAATGTAACATGAAAAATAAAGTTTCGAATCCACAATTGTGGACCAGATCTATGATGTGGTATCCTATCCAAGCTAATTTCCCATGGAGATCCTGTTTGGGACCCACCATTGAATCTCTGGCACTATAGTTCTGCTAGTTTTATTTTAATTCTATTTTTAAATAATACTAAAATACAAAGCAAAAATGATGGACAGAAACACCACCACCTTTCATCATAGTCTGTAAGCATTTGGAAAGCAGGAAGTCATCAGTCCCTGGTGAGAGGACACATGGAGTTAAGCATCCTTTACCTGGACTCACTTTCCATACCTACACTCTCCCTAGCACTCTCTCAATCCTTAAATCTTTGGTTCTTGCTCAATAACTCTCCTTTTCTTGTTGGGATGGAGTTTTTTGAGAAATATTTATTGTTAAATCATCTATGCAGAGCCACCCCTTTTAGAAAGAACCTATCATGTAGTTTTAATACCCTAACAAATGTAATTTAGTGGTTTTTACTTTAATCTTAGCAGCTAAGGGAAATGATGCCAGTAAAAATAAAATCAGACTGAAATAAGCCAGTCAAGAGATTTCTGAAGCAAGCAAAATCCTCTTTATACAAAACATGAAGGGATATATGATAAGATTTGGACTTCTCTAGACATTTTATTGAGACCATTTTACTGATTTCCATTTCTTTGAGGGTAATTGTTTAGAGGAAATTACTTTAAACCTGTGCCAAGACCCTGGTCACCTGCTTTTTACCCTGTGTGGGGCCCCTTTTGTGCCCTGAAATTGCCACTGGCCTTGGCCAGTTTGCAATGCCTTTCTCATTGGGAAAGCTATAAGGTTAATGATGGCTGTTTTCTTAACCACGTTCCCAATCTAGCAGTTCTGCCCTGTAAAGGGTGGAATACATCCACTACCAACACATAAATTACGACTTCCCAGGGACCTTCACAAAGGTGATTGATGTTCTTGCCTTTGGGTATCTTTTCTTCTGAGTGACTGATGGGAACAAACCAAAACCATACAAAAACCTTTTCACTGGGGATAAAAAATGCGAACAGCAGAGGCAGACTGAGATCCAAAGAAGAATAAAAACAAACAACAATAAAAAATGAGGAGCCAACCAATGTAGCCAGCAGACCTCTGCTTCTTGGAGGAGCCTAACTTCTTGGGGTAGAATCCCACCAGCTGCCATGCTATGCTTAGATTTCATCATCAAATTTTAGGATTGGTGCATGTGAAAGGGCAGATTTTAAAGAACATAAAGCTATAAGCTTGTCCATGTGTGTACTTACCTACTTCTCTAAGGTCTGCATAGGGATTCGATTTTTGTAAAAGATATTTTTATTGGTTTCAGAGAGGATGGGAGAGGGAGAGAGAGATAGAAACATCAATAATGAGAGGGAATCTTTGGCTGCCTCCTGCACATCCCACACTGGGATCAAGCCTGCAACCTGGGGAATATGCCCTGATCGGGAATCAAACCATAACCTTCTGGTTTATAGATTGATGCTCAACTACTGAACCACACTGGCTGGGCTGTATAGGGATTTGATTTTTAAATTATTGCCATGTCCTGGAGTACTAGAATCCAAAAGAGCTTCGAAGGTTTCACAGATTCGAGGTAAACCTTGAAGCCCAGGACATGTAAGAAACTTCCCTGATGTCACCCTGCTACGAAAAAACTAGGTCTCATGTAACCAAGTTGCAAAAATTAAATATGGACTGGAGCAAGCGAAACCCTCTGCAAAATACTGAAGATGACCATGTACAACAATTTATGGAAAAGTTGTGATTAAAGCTGTTTCTTAATTTGCATTACGTTAGCTATATTCATTTTGGCCTCTGAATGGAAGCATTAGCCTAGAACGTCCAGATAAAGCAGCAAAATGTCACCTTCTGAAATTGAAATCTGGTCAAACAAAACACATGTACTTACCATTTGTCAAATGCCTTATTTCAGAACTAAAATTGCTAGTGAACCTATGATATCTCCTACTGGAATCACATGACCTGGGTGTTTCTAGATCTATTCAAACTTATAATGTTTGTGACTTGGAAAAATTGTGTTTTTAGTATTTTATTAAACATATTCACACAAACAGACACACACACACTCACACATACAACACCCCACCACCATTACCACCACCACCACCAAAAACACAGGTTAATGGTAGGGAGAAGGAACTTGAAAATAAGATCTGTTATTTTCCTGGCCTTGCCAGGCAAGAGAGACACATGAAACACAGATGTTGCATTGGAGCAAAAATTATTATCTGCAATCTGTAGGAGCTGGAGTAAGATATTATTTAAAAACATCCATAAGGCTTTGCTTTCAGTATAGGAAATTATTATTAATTTGGAATATATTTCTGCTGGTAAATGCAGGAGTACAAAAGTGCTGTGAGCTTGAATTTGAAAAGACGTATGTAAATAAAAATAAATAAATGAAATCATCTGAAGTAAAAGGAATTAAAAGTTACTTGGTCCACAAGGTTAACAGATCAGGGTTTAGATAGATGGGCTTAGATAGTGGGGTTTAGAGAGCAGGAGAGAATCTATGTAAACTGGAAATGTGAGTCGGGACTCAGAGTGGACCTGTACAACTTCACAATGTCCTTCTCTCTCCAGGTTGTAACATTACAGAGCTTTCCCATCCAGCCAACAGTATTAGGTTCCAGCTTTCCATTGGAAAGAATAATTGTCAATGACCAAAATGGAAAAAGCTTAAAACCCATCTTGTTAACAAGGGCATTTCTCCGTTATCTGTTGCCTGATGGATAGTATATGAAACTTTGAGCACAAAATTGAGATAGATGGAGAACAAATACCTAACAATGATCATCAATTCCTGGTAAGCTCTGTCCCTAAGGGTCACATTGTCATCTCTAAGATTCATGACTGAGTTGATAAACAGTGGGGAAAAGTTTGTGATGTTAAATACTGTGTATAGTCACTGAATAAATACTACTTTCAAAGGTAGTAGAGTCATGATTTCTGATTTTTCTGTTCTAACTTATTCTGATTAGTGTCACTAGGACTATCATAGTCGCCTAAAAAAAGTTTTTGACGTTTCTATTCTTAAGCATCAAATCATATTTCTATAATCTTCCCTTGAATTTTAATTGGCTTTGAAATTTTGATTATTTTTGTCTAGCAAAATATCTCCCATTATATTATGTAGTTAATTTTAAATATATCTAATATCTGGACCAATGAATTTTCTATGGAAAGATGTAAATTTTGAATGTATTTAATATCTGGACCAATGAACTTTCTATACAGGGATGTTCATTTAAACAAAATGAAAAAGATATCCTGAAGTTGATATATAGTTGCTGCACAGAAATTATAAGCAAAACAATTTTATCAAATGGCACATTTTACAAAACAAATTCTTTGATCTGATCCTGAGAACTATTTATTTCAAGGTGTATAAAATGTGAAATTTCTTCTGTGGAAAATTTGTAGCGATTGCTCTTAATTTTCTTCTATTACACAAACTACTATAACACCAAAATTCTTGTAGAAATACTTAACCGAGGTTTATGCTGCATAAATAGATATGTTTGCTACAAGCCTTGACACATGCAATGAAATTAAAGCATCATTAAATCAAACAATGTCAGAAGTAGGACTCAGACTGTGGGTGAAGAGTACACATCTCAGGGACTGTGGGTTCACACCCCAGAATTCCATTCTTTAAACAAAACATCAATTTCACCTTGCTAACCCCCTCCCCCTGCCCCTGGAAGGAATCATAATGCCGGAACTCCAAATAACATTATACATCATCTGATCTGACCAAGCCCCTGTTAGATGAGAAATCTAGGTTCATCAGGTCAATGAATGTATCTGCAATTACACCATAAAGGGGAAATAATAATTAGACCCCAGGTCCCTGCCCTCCTGTGTTATATCTAACTGAAGTCCTTTTAAGTGTTCCTAAGAGTGGTCATTTATTGTTCTAGGAACATATTTCTAGAACATTATCGCCTTACTAATTTCATTTTATATAATAATACAAGAGGCCTGATGCATGAAACCCCTGCAAGAGTAGGCCTTCCTTCCCCCGGCTGTTGGCACCGGCTTCCCTCTGGCACCTGGGACCCGGGCTTTCCTTGCAGCCCCGGCTTCATCTGGAAGAATGTCCAGTCTAATTAGCATATTATGCTTTTATTATTATAGATTTCTCTGCTTTTATTATTATAGATTTCTCCTCTCAGCCTCAGTTTACTCACCTAAAAATCAGAGGAGAATATTGAGGTCATGAGTCAAAGTAATTCAACTGAAAATATGATTTAGAAGCCACTTACATGGTTATAGTATTTTTCATAGGGCAGGTTTTGAAGTAGTAGCTTTAAATGGAGGAATTTCGAGGACTGGTGCAAAGGCGCAGCAAGAAGGGCCCACTCACCTTGGGTGAGGAACACTGGGTACCAACAATGATGGCTGCCATATGCTTGGGAGTAACAAACCTTGTGTGAAGTATCCGATACATTATCAAGCATGGGGGCTTAACTTCACAGACTTAAACAAAATGAAAAAGATATTTCCCGTGGTTCCCTCTTTGCTCTACCCTGTTCCTGTCCAGTATTTCATTCAGGCAGTGTGTGGTCAACAGGCAAGGTGTCCTGGTTAGTATTTCATTTCAATTCATTATCATGCAGGTAAGAACTGATGTTCTCATCCAGCAGGCATGGCACCTCAACAAAGTCTGTCTTGTTAGTTTATTTCCAGATGTGTTCAGGCCACATATTGTTTCTGTGATTAAAACTACATAAAAAACAAAGTTTTGACTTAAAAATTGCCTCAATGTTGCCCTCAACTTGATTAAACTTCAGACAGGCTTCTTTCCAATCTAGGCACCTGACTCCCATTTTCTTAGAGCATCTACTTCAGAAAACCTGTAATTATAAATCCTTCCACTTCCTCATTGAGATGTAAATCTTTTTAAAGGCCATTTGCCAGTTCTACAACCCAGGGTTGTTTTTCTGAATGACCCAGGAGTCATCTCTTTGAAATGTAATCACTGAGGAGATGATTCCTTTCTCTCCCAATCTCTGTTAAAGGATAGAAACCCAACTTCTAGAGGCCTTGTTCCAAATTAAAAAACTGTGTACTTCCTTTCATGATGCTAGAATGTTTAATTTTCCTTTTGGTAAAGCCAACTAGCAAACACAGATGACACACAGACTCTCACATCCCAACTCTGGAAAATTCTCCTGTCCTATAATTGAGCAGAGTCTAGCTCTGACTGAGTTCTGGCCTCTCTCACCTGTAGCAATAGCCTTGACTAAAGTTATTGCTGCCTGTTTAAAAGTAACTTTGTCCCGAGCAATGTTTGCATCAACAGTCTAATTCTGACTTTATCTTAGAGTTGTCAGACTTGTCTGTTTTTGGTTCTTTGTTATTTGTTAGTTTGCTTTTCCCCTTGGAAATAGACTGAATTTCTTAGGACACATAATAGTTAATAATGTTCTTTATGACTTTAAAATGGCATTACATTTTTAAGAATTAATTAAAATTTTCTAGAAAAAATTATTTTATATTTCCTCAAAAAAAATCTAAAAATAATAACAACAATAATACACCTACCTGTCAATGTTTCTCAAAGGACAAGGTTCCCTGGCTGGTCAATGAGGCTATTAAACCTATCTGGATATGCAAATGTTTCTTTAGTGAAGAATAAATTACCCAACAGCTTTGTTGAACAATGAAACAAAACCTCTCAATTCTGCTCCCAGCTTCTAATCTTACTTCTGTTGCTAGGTGGGGCTCTCCTAGGTTGATGCTGGAGAGGGTGCCAGGACTTCTCTGGTTCCCTTAGTGCTTGTATAATTAATCAGTTGGTTGTAATGTGTAAACCTTTTATATCCCTGCAAGAACCAGCTATCAAAAAAAGTAGTAATAAGATATGAGAGGGAAAAGAAAGCGAAAATTTATTAAGTACTTTACAATTTGCAAGGCACTGTTCCAAATGCAGTATATGTGTTATTTCAAGAATCATAATTGCAACACTAGGGTAGGTGCTGTAGTTATTCTCATTCTACAGATGAGGAAATCATGGTCCCAAGAATGTAAATAGCTTCCCTAAAATTATACAGTTAATAAATGTCAGGTCTGGGATTGGATAACCTAAGACCGTGGTTGGCAAACTGCGGCTCGCGAGCCACAAAATACCACAAAATACCACGTGTGGGCGCGCACGTACAGTGCGATTGAAACTTCATGGCCCATGCACAGAAGTCGTATTTTGTGGAAGAGCCACACTCAAGGGGCCAAAGAGCTGCATGTGGCTCGCAAGCCACAGTTTGTCAAGCTGCAGTTTGCTGACCATTGACCTAAGAAGTGCAGCACCAGGCCCAACATGGTCAACCATTATGCTGCAGTAGCTTCTAGGCTTGCAGCATGTCAACAGTAGATATGAGAAAATTGTCTGAAAGAAGGCAAAATATACAAAACCAGCAACCATGGTCAGGTCTTACTTACAGTCTTGCTAAGTTACAATTATCCTTAAAGTGAAAGTTATTACTGCTCCTTGATGTAGGCCACGTCCAGGTTGTGGGCTTGATCCCCAATGTGGGGCATGCAGGAGGAAGCGATCAATGGTCCTCTCTCACCACTAATGTTTCTATCTCTTTCTCCCTCTCCCTTCCTCTCTGAAATCAATAAAAATGTATTTTTTAAAAAAGATAGATACACAGTGTCTAACCACCTTGGTGGGCAACACTTCAATTTGATTCTGAAATAACCTGAGACGAACTTAAAAAAAATTCCATATTACCTCAAACTACTATAATATTGAATGTCACTTATAATTGAAAACTCTTTAAAAATTAAATTTTAATTATTTAAAAAAATAAAAATATTTTGCATTATATAAACAGTGGAGGGGGAAAGGGATATTTTTTTCTGGTCATCATACAAAGGATTCTATTTTCATATAGCTACTGTAAATTAATATACAAAATATAATTATTATTTGAAGGGAAAAATGTTTTCTAAGGTATTAAACTCAGCAACCGTGGCATATCATAGTTAACTATTGACAAATAAAGGGCATAACCTTGAACATGAAGCTCAGTTGATCAAGAATATATTTTTCCACTTTTTATTCTCATTTCTAACCTTTCAGAGTCTGTGACCTTCAGTAGGTTTCAATATCTCTCCACCATTTTTGTTGCTATACTTACTTTTTATTATTTTTGTGGACTGGTAATGTATTTGGAGAGCATAGAAAAAGTTCTCCAATACTTTAAAGCACATATATTATTTAAAATTACAAGAAAGCATTGCTATTTTAATAGATACTAATTTCATGGTTCTTAAATATTTGAACATGTTCAAATTTTGCCATTATTTCTCAGCAGGTCATAAAATATGAAAACATGTCAAAGAAAACAATTTGCTTTTAGATTTTGATGTTTCAACTCTGGGTTAGACATTCAAACAAAGTTCAAGTTGTCAAAGCAGCCTTTGTCTCCCCACAGGCGGTGGGAAAACACCCAGAGGCACCTCTTGTTACTGTAGTCTATAGGACACGTAGGAGAAAGCAGGTTCATCAGAAATTCCAATTGATGTAAAACCAGGAAAATCTTAAAATTGGTTGAACATTTTATGCATTACATTCCAGTATGAAATCTACAATTTGTCTTTCCAGAACAACTGTCAAATTCAGGCCTAAATACTTCCACCCAAAAGGACTCCTTAATTATTAGCATGGAAAACACAGGTTTCATTCTTTTCACTGGGGTGTCCTGAGGACATAGGCCGTTTCCTCTGAAGATCCCGAAGGAAACATACTATGACCAGTAAACTGCTCTTCATAGCTGCAGCTCTATTCCAACTCCACTCACGTAGAATTTTCAGTCTAAAACCGGTGAAATTTGGTGGGATAAAGTACACTTTTTTAATTAATACATTTACCACCTACACATATTTTTCTTAAAATGAAATGTGTATAATAGTCACCCAAACAGTTTAACAACTGTGGAAAACAGTACTTCAGAGGCTAATGGTGGAAGATTTTTAAATTGAGGTGGACAGGAAGTGTGGCATAACATAGGAGAATACCAATATGACAAGGATTTTTTAAAGCACAGTGCTGATTTCAAATATCCTGCACTGCTGGTGACCAGGTGCCTGGCACCCACCCTTCCTTCCTTCCTCATTTCCTCCCTCCCTCCCTGCCTCCCTGTATCCCTCCCGCCCTCCCTAAACTGAATCACGCATGCTGCTGTAAGGGATCCATGTTTTGAAGTTTATTCCTTACTACTTGTTTAAAGTTTATCGGGTGTGATAAATATTCAAATAATCATACAAATGCACACTCACTAATAAACCTGGGTAAGTACAGGAGAAGGAAAGGAGCACAGTTCTGAGAGAGCATGAAACAACAGAGGGTTTTGGGGGTACAGGTGAGACCTTTTGGGAAAGTGATGCCTGAGCTATGTTACAAAGTGTGAAAGGGGGTAAGTGAGAGGGAGTGGGGCGTTCAAGGCAGGAGAACTCTGGGTGATAGGGAAAGCACGTGACCTCAAGAAAAGTGTGGCTGTGGTTTAGAGATGGAGGAGGGAAAAGAAATGATATGAGTTGGTCTGGAGCTACAAGCCGGGTCCAGTATGGTTTCTTGTTTCTCACTGAGCAAATCTTTTTTCCCCTCTCAGCTTTATTGAGATACGACTGACACATAACATTGTATTAGTTTAAGGTATATAGCACAATGATTTGATGCATGTATATATTGTGTAATTATTACCATAATAAGTCTAGTTAACATCCATCACTATATAGTTATTTTTTCCCTTGTGATGAGAACTTTGATAATCTAACCTCTCAGTAACTTTCAAGTACACAATACAGCATTGTCATCTATAGTCACCATGTTGCACAATATGCCCCCAGATGTATTAATCTTATAATTGAAGTTTGTACAGTGGGGCCTTGACTTATGAGTTTAATTCGTCCCGAGACCGAGCTCGTTAAGGAGCTCGTTAAGGAGCTCGTTAACTCAAATTACTCTGTCAACTCAAAGCAAAAAATCAGCGGAGAGACAGCTGGTATCTCAAAAAACTCGTTAGTCGGGACACTCTTAAGTCAAGGCCCCACTGTACCTTATTACCACCTAATACATTTCTCCAACACCCCACCTCCTACATCTGGCAAACATCAATCTGTTCTTTGTTTCAGAGGCTAATGGTGGAAGATGTTTAAATTACATTTCTTGGATTCCACATATGCATGAGATCATATACTATTTGTCTCTGTCTGACTTAATTCACTTAGCATAATGGCCTCATGGTCCATCCATGTTGTAAATGGCAGGATTTCCTTCTTTTTTATGGCTGAATAATATTCCACCATATATATCTGGAAAATATATATAATATTTTCTTTACCTATTCATTTGTCCATGGACACCTAGGTTGTCTCCATGTCTTGGCTATCCTATATAATAAAAGGCTAATATGCAAATTGTCCAAAGGGCAAAACGACAGGTCGCTATGACGTGCACTGACCACCAGGAGGCAGATGTTCAATGCAGGAGCTTCCCCCTGGTGGTCAGTGCACTCCCACAGGGTGAGCACCGCTTAACCAGAGCCCTGAGTGGGGCTCACACCTGGCAAGCACAGAGGCAATGGCGGGGGCTTCTCCCGCCTCCGTGGCAACACTAAGGATGTCCGACTGATGACTTAGGCCATCCCCCAAGGGCTCCCAGACTGTGAGAGGGCACAGGCTGGGACCGCCCCCCCCCCCTCAAATGCACGAATCTTGTGCACCAGGCCTCTCTCTAGTTATAAATAATGCAACAATAAGTGGAGGTGCAGATATCTCTTTGAGATGGTGATTACATTTCCTTCAGAAATATACCTTAATTGGGAAATGCTAGATCATATGATAGTTCTACTTTTGATTTTTAAGGAACTTCTATACTGTTTTCCATAGTGGCACCACTAATTTACAGTCTTACCAACAGTGTATAAGGATTTCCTTTTCTTCACATCTTCACCAACATTGTTTTGTCTTTTTAGATGGTAGCTATTCTGACAGGTGTGAGGGGATAAGGCCAAACTTTACTTAAACAAATTTTGTGAAGAGTATTTTAGATAACCCTACTTGGTATGGCTCAGTTGATTGGGCGTCATCCGATGCACAAAAGGTTTGATTCCAAATTAGGGTTCATGCCTCGGCTGTAGGCTCGATCCCCAGTGTGGGGCGTGCAGGAGGCAGCCAATGGATGTACTGCTCTCACATTGATGTTCCCTTTCTCCCTCTCCCTTCCACTCTCTCTAAAAATCAATTAAAAAAACTTTTTAAAAAGAGTATTTTAGATAATTTATGAAATTCATAGTACTATGTAACTAATGTGGGAAATATTTATGGCTCATAAATTACATGTAATATTATTCATTTCAGGCATATACTGGGACTGATAATTTACTTATTAGCTTTCTTATTATATTCCTGCCTTAGATCTTGTGTTCCCGTGACATCATGTAAACTGGAATATGATTTCTGTTTTTCAATAAAGGAATCTTGCTTTCTTATCTTCCCTGTAAAGCAGTGGCTCTAACTCAGGTTTTGCCTGCTTTTGCCTCCATAGGAGAGGTTCGGCAATGTCTGGACACAATTTGGTTGTTACAACTGGAAGGGGGTGCTAATGGTATCTAGTGGGTAGAGGGCAGGGATGCTGGCAAACATCTTATAATGCACAAGAGTGACCCCCCCTCCACAAAGAATTATTTGGCCCCAAATGCCAATACTGTAAAGACTGAGAAATTCTGCCCTAAAGTGTTTTAAAAATGAAAAGCATTTGTGTATTTCTTACATAGAAGACAGTGGGTGGGCCAGGTTCAGGATATGAGGAATGACAGATATGCTCAGTCCTACAAGGGTTCCACTCAAGATGTCTGTTAAATAAACCCAGATAGATTAAAAAGCAGGCCTTGACTGAAAATTTAAATTTGGGAGTTTTTAGAGTGCACAGAAATAGAATCCATGGGTATGAATGAGACTGCCTAATGCAGGAAACAAGAGTAAAAGGGGAAAAGAGATGATGGCTGTCTTCAGGAACCCTCACTTCACAACTGGACAAAGAAGAATGAGGGTACAAAAGAAAATTAGTGCCAGGCCAGTGTGACATCACCCCATGCACCAACGGATTCAATTCCCAGTCAGGGCACATGCCCAGGTGGCAGGCTCCATCCCCAGGAGTGGTGTGCAGAAGGCAACCAATTGATGCTTCGCTCTCATCAATGTTTCAATATCTCTCTACTCCCTTCCTCTCTAAAAAATCAATAAAAACATATTTTTAAACATAAAATTAATGTGAGAAGGCAAATTCCAAAAGAAATAATAGAAAATAAGAAGAGTGTGATGCCATGGAATCCAATGTAAGAGATTGTTTCAAGAAAGAAAAGTTGATTTATAGTATCAAATGCATGTGAGAGGAGAAAGAAGGAAAAGAGGAAAAGTCCATGTTATTAAGAGACTCAGAGGCCATTAGTGACCTTTGAGGAGAGCTGTCGGGTTGAGTGATGGAGGTGGAGGCCAGAGTGGAGTGGCCAGGATTGAGTGGCAGTAAGGCTCTGGAGACAACTCTTCTGGGAGTCTTGGTGGTGAAGGGCAGCAGAGGTTGTGGAGGCATGTGTGTGACTCAAGACTGATGAGGGACAAGTCTCCTTCCGTCATCATGCATCTCCCCTGTACCCTCTCCTACCTGCCTCTACTCTCCCTTTCCCCCTGATAACCACCCTACTGTTGTCTGTGTCTATGAGTTGTTTTGTGGTGTTTTTTTATTTTTATTTTTTGCTTACTCCATTCAGCTTTTTCACCCAGTTCCCCAATCCCCACAACAGCTGTCATGTTCTCTGTGTCTATGGGTCTGTTTCTATTTGCTTGTTAGTTTATTTTGTTTAATAGATTCTACATATAAATGAAATAACATGGTATTTGTCTTTCTTGAATCTAGGTGGTGAACACATAATACAATATACAGATGATGTATTATGGAATTGTACACCTCAAACCTATGTAATTTTATTAACCAACTAGTGGCCCGGTGCACAAAGATTTGTGCACTCAGGGGGCATCCCTCAGCCCAGCCTGCCCCCTCTAACAGTCTGGGAGCCCTCACAGGATGTCCTACTGATGTCCCTGTGGGGAGCAGGCCTAAGCTGAAGTCTGGCCTCCCTCTGTGGAAGGCAACTGGCCGATCAGGTATATAGATACTTTCTGAAGGCAGCACAGACTCCTTCCTTATTTTTTTCCTCTGCGGTTGGAGAATAGGGGACTAAAAGGTGGACACAGAACTGTGGCCGGGCCTGGGGCTCTTATAGGCAGTAGAAAGAAGGAGAGGGCTGGGGAAAGTCTAGACATGGTTTTCTTCAATTGTCCTCCCTTCCTCCGGGCCCCTCGCTCTGTTCTCCTCTTGTCATGGTGGACGCTTGGGCCTTGGACTGACAGGAGCCCAGCAACGGTGGAGTTCAGCCCCCTCACTTCTCAGCTGAACATACAACCACCTCACATTCCAAGTGGAACTGTTTTCAAGTGGCTACAGTGCTGGCAATTCATGCCTCCCGGCCTTTCCCCTCTCGGGTTTCCTCCTTGGGTCAGTTGCAAACTTCACGGAGACACCGAAGCAACTCTGCCCTGGTACTTCTGCACCGGCTTCTGCACCAGCTCCTGCCCACACCAGGAGGATCCTAGCTGAGGTCCCCTCCCTGCAGCCAGCGCTCTCCTCCCTGTTCTACCACTGGAGGAAGGGAACAGCTCACCTTCTCTGGACCCTGCCTACCTGGCAGACTGAGGCACAGGCGGTGCAGCCTAGGGTGCTGGTGGCTGCGAGCCTTCTCCCCCTCCCTGAAGCGTGGGGTGGGGGTGCAGCAGCTCTCAGCCGCCCCTGGGCACCATGCATGGAGATACCACTCTCCACTGAGCCACCGTCTGCCCAGGACCTGTGGGGGTTGGGGTGGCCTCGGGCTCCCACTGGCCCCACTGCAGCCAGACTCGGCTTGGCCAGCCACCCCCACTGCTGGAGGGCTGTGCATGCCCCATGGGCCTCATCGCCCTCATGAATCCCTTTGGTCTGGCCATCCCATCCCAGGAAGTGGCCATCCTGATCACCATGGCTCACTCTCCGGTGCAGTTGGGCCTGCCCAGCAAGCATGTAGGCAGGAGCTGGGCCTCTGAGGGGAAGGAGGAGGGATGTGGGCCAGGGCAGAAGTGGGGAACTTGGTGGTGTAAACACAGCCCCCCGCCCCCACCTCGTGCCGGCCCCTCACTGGGCTGCATTCAGGAACCACTGGGTGCCTCTGCCCAGCACTGTGCTCTCGGGCCTGGGGTGGGGATGAGGGACCTGGAGCTGCGGCCTGAAGGCAGCCCTCGCTGGCCTGAATCACAGTGGTTGATCAGGGAGGGATGTGGGGTGCCAAATTCTGCCTCTCTCACTCTCTCTCTCTCTCTCTCTCTCTCTCTCTCTCTCTCTCTCTCTCTCTCAGAGGGCCCTGAGTCCGGGCGGGCGGGCGGGGCTCAGGCCCCGCTCACCATTGTATTGCTGCCCGCTCTGTTGCTGCTGACGCAGCGGCAGGGGCTGCTGACCTGGCCCAGGCCCCTGGCCAGCCTCCTGTGCCTGGACCCCAAGCAGCAGCGGAGCTTCCAGCAGCCAAAGCAGCAGCAGTAGCCAGCACACCAAGTGCCCGGAGGCAGCTGGGGGGCAGCGGCAGTGGTGGCCAGAGTCCCAGCTCCCCTCTGCTATGGCCCCGCCGGGAGCGCCAGGCACAAAGGGAGCGCCAGGCACAAAGTTCCCAGCTCCCTGCCCTAGTGGCCAGGGACTTCTTAGGTGCCTCCTCCTTCCCACTGCCCTCGCTTCATGAATCGCAAGTTTCCGCAGAGGCAGTGGCTGTAGGACTCAGAGCAGGAGTCAGGGGAGCAGGCTGAGTGTGACTTGGGCTGGACAGAGGGCACCGGCTCAGAGATCTCCCCGGCAGCAGGGGGAGTCGCTGCTCGCTGGGGAGATCTCCTCCCTGCTGCCCATGCCCTCCATCAAGCCAGAGCCAGAGCTGCACTTGGCCCACTCCCTGTCTCCCACTCTGGGTCCTGCAGCCGTTGCCTCCTCGGAAAATTGGGATTCATGAAGCGCAGACAGCTGGGAGAGCCGGATGGCTCCAGCACTCCAGGGTCGCCTCCTGCCTTCCTGGCCCTGGGCTGGATGGCTCCCGGCGGGCAGGAGGGGCTCATGCTAAGGCAAGCAATGCCACCGATCCCCCGCCCACCCCCGGTTGCACACATTAGTGGGCCCCGTGTCTCTCACAGGTGGGCGAAGCGATAGCCACCGCTTGTCTTGGCCCCAGCCCCCTCCCACCCCCAGATCTGGCAGGCAGGGAAGCAATCTGCACCGCTTGCCTTGGCCCCAACCCCCGCCCACCCCCCAGGTCTCACACAGGAGTGGGCCCCCTGTCTCTGGTAGGTGGGCGAAGCAATCAGCACCGCTTGCGTTGGCCCCAGCACCTCTTGCCTTAGCCCCAGCCCCCGCCCGCCCGGATGGCACATGGGGGCCTGGATGGCGGCTTGCGCTGTCTTACCTACCCTGCCTTCAGTATGCAAATTAGCCTCCATCTTTGTTAGCGGTTAACTGCCATCTTAGTTGGCAGTTAATTTGCATATCACCCTGATTAACCAATGGGAAGGGTAGCAGATGTACGGCTAATTACCATGTTTCTCTTTTATTAGATAGGATGTCACCGCAATAAATTCAATAATATTAAAATAAAAAGGAGAAAATTAAAAAAAATATATTGATATACTGCAGACTCGAGTGTGTTTAAAGGCTGATGGCATTGATTTGGTTAGAAGCTCATAGTGCAATCTACAAGGGAGAAAAGGAACAGTTTATCAAGAAAAGTTTCTCTGAAGATAAGGAGAGGGAGAGAGTCTGGCTTTGTAGCTGGGGAAAATCACTTCTATTGTAACTGGGGAGAAGAATCAATATCTTTATTGGTTTGTTAACATAGAATTGACACAAAGTTTGTGGCCTATTGCATATGAATAATATTTATTCCCCAAATAAAATAGAATGAATAGTTCCAATAATACCAGCCGCTATGATCTGAATCTTTGTGTTTCCCCTAAATTCATATGTTGAAATCCTAAGCCCCCAAAGGGATAGTATTAGAAGGTAAGACCTTTGGGAAAGGTCTGCCACCCTCAAGAAGAATTAGTCCCCTTATAGAAGAGACTGGGGAAGGGTCCATTTGCCATTCGAGGCTACAGTGAAAAGATGGCTCTCTAGAAACAAGCTTTCACCAGACACCAAATTTGCCAGCACTTTGCTTCCCAGACTCCAGGACTGTGAGAAATAAATGCTTGTTGTTTATGCTACTCCATCTATGATATTTGTTAATCCAGCCCAAACAAACTAAGACAGTTTTTCAGTTTTTCAAAACAACTTAGTTAGAAATTTAGGAAGCCAGTCAAAGAAAATGGCCTGCACTTGCCCTAATCGGCTGCCCATGCTGTTCCCTTCATCAGCAATATCCTGCCTTATCTGTGTCCTCTGGACACCATTCCCTGCACCCTCACATGGAAGGAGATGCTCTCTCCTCCATGCCAAGTAGCACTCAATAGTGTAATGTAACTTTAATTCCTTCACCAGATTGGGGGCTGTGCCACGGCATGGTCACATCAGTGACCAGTGGGTAGATGACTGTTAGCTGCAATTTAGGAGATGAGCTCTAGTTTTTCTTTTTCTTGTAACTGTCTCCCCAGTGGAATGCTATCTTGTGTTGGCAAAATGGTGCCTCTCTAAATTTATATCTTGAACTATCAACTTCTATTTATACATAAGTGTACATGTACCTCTGAGAATAACCATTTAAAATGCAGGCTTCTCTGTCCTAAGCAGTTTTGCTGAACAGATGGGTTAATCCTGAGATAATTAGAAAATCCAGTTAAAACGGAAATTCCGCTAACTGGAAGCTTCCATTTTATAATCAAGCTAATTAACTGGGTAATTATTGTATCTCTTTCTTCCCACACTATGACCTCATTGAAGGTAGAATATTTTTCTCATTAAATTAAATATAAAATGCATTGATTAAAATGCTTACTGAAAAAAATGATTGTACTAGCCTCAAAGTACAGTTTGGGAGAATATACGTTGGGAACACAAGAATAAATTGCATCAGGTGTCTGATTCCAAGTGTCTGTTCCCCATGTTGACCTCTAACATACTAGCTTATAACAAGGTCAAACACAACTTTAAAAGAGCAGATAGGGCCCTAGCCGGTTTGGCTCAGTGGACAGAGCCTCAGCCTGTGGACTGAAGGATCCCGGGTTTGACTCCGGGCACATGCCCGGGTTGTGGGCTCGACCCCCAGTATGGGGTGTGCAGGAGGCTGCTGATCAATGATTCTCTCTCATCGTTGATGTTTCTATCTCTCTCTTCCTCTCTTTTCTCTCCGAAATCAATAAAAATATACTTTTTAAAAAAATAAAAGAGCAGATAATACATAAGAAATAAAGCAATGGACGAATTCTTCTTATCTCATTTCTTTTTAAAGTATAAATCTATGTTTTTAGTGAATAATGGCAGACCAAAAGGCAGGGAATTCAACTGATAAATGGACTCTAGGAAGAGTGGTAGTTTGCACAGAATTATAAAATAAACTGAACAATAATAAATGACAATTCAGCCCCAAAAGAAAGGTCAAAAAAAAGACAAATACCATAGGATTTCACTTATATGTGGAATTTAAAAAATAAAAACAAACAAACAAAAAAGATCCATAGGAATGAAGAACAAATTGATGGCTCCTAGAGTGGAGGGTACAGGTGAGAAAGGTAAAGTAGTCAACAGTATTGGGCTAAGTTTGCATGGTGATCGAAGGTTACTAGACTAAGTGTGGTGAGCATTGTAAGATAAATAAATGTTGAATCACTATGTTGTACACCTGAAACTAACATAATATTATATGCCAACTAAACTTTAATAAACACACACGAAAGAAATGTGTACTATGAATTGAATCCTCCATTCTGGAGTTGAAGAGGGTGGCAAATTCAATTTAATACAATTTATGCAAAGCTAATTGTATTGCAACTTTATTCATTAAATGAGAAGTATAATATTCAAAGAAAATGTAAGATAGGACCCTCACTTTATGCTATCTAGTTGAAAAAATAAAATACCAAGCAGCAATGCGGAGCAGTTTAATTATTAACAAGTTAATAAGAGTAAAGACACTTACTATTGAGTAGATTAAAAGGCTCAAGCCTGGAGTGAGGTTCTGAGGGTCCACTGTGGGCTAGAACATTCCAGAAAGTTTTCCCGCAAAAATAAACTTGAGGTAGACTATTTGTGGTTGCTTTAGCTTCACCATTTGTCAAATGACAAATGAAGCTGAATTGTTACTACTGAGTAATTCTTTACATGTGAGTCAATTAAATTCAGTATTTACTTTGATATGTTTGTACTATTCTTTGCAATGTAAATGTTTCTGTTTGAAAATGAATTTTACTAAGTACTTTTTATTCAACTGCAACCTGAAACTTTAAAATATGCCAGATTTCTCCCACCTTATGTCCCCTCTTTCAGCATTCTCTTCTAAGAGTCATACATTTAAGTTTGCCTATAAAAATTGAAAGCCATTCTGAACAAAAACAATTGGGCTGTTGCGACCCTTTGATGGAGCGTTAACCTTGCTCTCTACTGAAGGCCAAGAAAGATAAAGTCTGGTTGGTTGCCTGGAGCCCTTCATGAAAATGAATCAGGAGCAGAGAGTTCATGTGCCTGCATTTGTGAATAGTAAAAGCATCCCAGAAAGATGTCTATTATCCATTAGTAATTCTTTTCATGTACTTTATAATGGCTGCCATTCAAGTTTTCAATGTGACTGTAATGTACTTCATAAACTCCCTGTTGTTTTTTTCTACCCGTTACCTACCCGGTGAAATGACTGATCTCTGACTTAGCATTCCATGATGAGGGCCTGATGTTTTTACTTTTGTGTTTGAGCCACACTATTGTCTATCTTTCTCAAGCATGTCTTACATTCTCCTCACTCAGTCACTTTGCCTCTACTTATTCTGATTGGATTCAGGTTGTCCATATTCACTTAGTTTACCTTTGTCTCTTGAAAGAACCCATATTCCACAAAACCTCTCCAGACACTCCCAGTTACATCTGGTTTCTGTCTGCTCTGAGATTTTCTTGGTCATTTATCACAAATTGACTGGCATTACATCTATTTGTGATGAAGTCATATCACTTATATTTAGAGGATGAGTATAGGATCACTCACCCACTCATTCACTCAACAAAAATGTTCATTTCTACAATAAAAATCTACCATGAGGATTTTCCAGGAATAGAGACTGAAGATATAGTGGGAAACAAAGCAAGCTCATCCCCAGAATACTACAACATGATGGATTAATGAGGTGTAGGTGCTATGCCTTTGGAGCCATGATCATTCTAAATGTCTTCTGTTATAACCAGGACACAAGGACACCGGAGGTTTCTGTTGGTGAGATTACAAGTGCAGGTTGTATTAGAACAAATGAAAAATTCTACAGTAGAAACTGAATGAGCCACCTGCTTAGTGCAAAGACTCAGCTGAACTTTGTGACTGAAGCTGATTTGAAACTTGAAGTATAGTCTCAGGGGTTCATGGTCAGGGAACTCATACGGAGGAATCTTATAATGATTATATTCAATGACAGATATTTAATTATATCTTTTACACCCACCACCCCCACCACCACCACCACCCAAAAGGGCACTAAGCTGTCTGGGCTTCAATTTTTAATACTAGAATGATAGTAAGGCTAAAGCAACTCTATAGAGAATAATAGGGAATAAGTATTTATATATGAGCTTTCTAATTATTTAGGCATCTTTCTTTCTTTCTCTCTTTCTTTCTTTCTTTCTTTCTTTCTTTCTTTCTTTCTTTCCTTCCTTCCTTCCTTCCTTCCTTCCTTCCTTCCTTCCTTCCTTCCTTCCCTTTCTTTCTTCCTTTCTTTCTTTCTTTCTTTCTTTTTAAATAAAAGCACATTTGCCTGGCTTAAAAGTAAAACAGGCACTTCTTTGCACACATTTTTCATACCCAACCCCATGACTGACTGATACAGAATCCTGATCTCTTGGCAAAATGGCTCAGGATGTAAATACCACTTTTGAACTACTCATTTTCAACCCCTAATCTTAAAGTAATAGGAAATGGCATATAACTATATAATATTTCCATATAAGAATTCCACAATAGCCCTGGCCAGTGTGGCTCAGTTGGTTGGAGTGTCATCCTGTGCAACAAAGGGTCACAGGTTTGATTCACAGTCAGGGCCCATACCAAGGGTGTGGGTTCATCCCTGGTGATGGGAATGTGTATGGGAGGTAACCAATCAATGTTTCTCTCTCTCCCATCCTCTCTCTAAAATCAATTTTAAAAAATGGAGAAATGACCAAATCAATAGGAAAATATAACCTCAATCAACAACACTGATAAGAAATTCAAACCTGAAATTAATACAGCTGGGGTTAATTTCATTTACCAATTATTTTTCCTTGGGCATATGGAATGAGTGATCAACAGATAGATTTGAGTCAACCCATACAAATAGAAGAATTGGTGTCAGAGAAAGATCCAGAAGATAGGCAGTGTCTGCATGTTAAATTCCACAAGGGTAGTTTTGAGCAAATACACAACTCTTGATTGGGACTGGTTGTTCAGATTAGAGAGTGTCTAATAACATTAATGAAATATTTTGTGTCTGGGTCTTTTCAGGAGAGTTGAGTGAGTTTTGGATGGGAGTTGTCAAAGGTTAGAGGTATCTGAAGCTTTGTCATAGGAATTTTCCTTACTAATATTTCAACTAGCTAAAACCTGAAGCAGCTCTTTTTCTCTATCATAATAGAAGAGAGTGTAAATAAATAACTATGACTATTGCAAACACAATTAAATCCTCTCTATTCTTAGTACCTCCCTGCTTAGTTCCAACTGGGAAGTTAGTGCAGCAATAAATGCAATGAATGGCGCAGGAGGGGAACTGGTGGAGATGGGAAGAAACAACTGAATTCAGGGTATACTGAGGGGAGGACCTCCGCTAGTTCGCAGATTTGGGATAGGAGGGGTGGGAGAAAGGGTCAAAGATGAAGCTAAGATTTGGCCAGAGCAAATGGATGAATGAAGCTGACATTTCCTCAGATGGAGGAAACTGAGGGAGGAACATTTGTTCTTGATCAATAGTTTGGTTTTGAACAAAGGGCTCGAGATGCCTGTGAGTCTGTGATGACTGTGTGTAGGCAGGCAGCCTAAGACCCCATAGGGAGGACAGAGCTGGAAACACAAGTTTGTGAGTCATGAGCATATAGATGGAACACAGGGCCTTGAGACTGGCGTTTTACCAGCCACATTCCGCTCCTAGAGGAGATTAGAAGCATGTTGAGAACTGCTGCACTTGACCAGCATTGGTATTTTTCTGAGCAAATATAACGGGAGGAAAGAGGAGGAAAGAAAGTGAGGACCATTTCAAGGGAGTGATTAAAAGGCTAGAACATGCAACTGAAACTGAGAGGAAGGGATGTGAGGGCATGAATGAAGAAAGTGTAGGAAAAATGTATTCCTGTTATGTTTGATTTAGGGAACTAGAGAGAGTGAGCAGCGAAATTATGGAGTGGTTGTAGTTAATGATAATACTGATGTTCAGGGATGACCTTGACAGTGAGAGGCTGCATGATCATACTGATGGAGGAGACAGAGTAGGTCCAATAATTAAAAGATAGGTCATTGAAAGAATGGCCCACACACACCGAAAGCTCTAAACAGTATAACAGGAGAGTGACTGGAGCATGTGGCAGTGATCCAGGCATTGTAACCTACAAAGAATAGACAATGGCCCAAAGGTCTGTAAATATCTCAGATAAGAAAGGGACACAGTTTTATAATTCGCTCCAATACTAGGGTAGTGGAGTGGGGGGAGACTTAAGGAATTACTCATTTATCAAATACAGAAACAATAGAAAAAATGATTTTGGAACCACTATAAAAATGTAAGTAGTGTGTATTATTTCTAGAATTATCAAGATTTTGAAAGGTATGGTCACTATATCAAGCATTTTAATCATATTTTCTGTTGGGCATATAAGTTATATGATCTTTGCAATGAAAATCAACCTGGCTGGGCTAACTTATTAAGACCCTGCTACAAATGAAATCCCATCACTTTCATAACACCACAGGCATTTCACAAAAACCCAATTGAGGGAATTGGGAAATGGATCTTAAGGGTGGTCAGAGTGTGCCTTTTGCTTTTCATCATAGGACTTGCAGTTAGCAGAGGGCATTAGTCAAATTGTGGCCCATCATACAGGCCACTGAAGCCTGCTGGCAACAACTAGCCTTAAAGCCTGGGCAGCCCCCATTCCAAGCACTTGCTTGCATCCTGTGACTGGTCAGAAAAGTAATTCAACTGGTCCCTATCTACAAGAGATCTCTGACAAAGGAGTTGAAATTGTGACTATTTTCTTTTAGCAGACTCACACACAGTAAAAATTGGCATTAGTAAATAGTGATATTGGACAAGTATGTTTGTGAGTATATAAAATATATACCCAAGTATTTAAAATGTTTTGAGAAAGTACATTTGCCCCAAGTGTGATGCTACAGGAGGTAATTATCATGTGAATGGTTGACCCTCCCTGTGAAGAAGGTATTATACACTCAAGTACAATCAACTTTACTTAATGATCTGTGGCTATTTTCTGCTTAAATGGAGTCAGTAATAGTGATCCCTCTGAACCATTCCTTCAATTTGTAGAATGTCTTAGTTAAAAAGATTGCACCTGTCTCGATCTAAACATCCCAGAAATGAGGTACAGGCTTGTTTGCTTGAATATGGAACGATGATAAATTCATGATGGTAGCTGGGTAAGAAATTTCATCAGGTATTGGAAAACTACTGATTATATAATATATATATATATATCTCAGCACATGGAGTATATATCTCCATATTGCTAGTATATATACATATATAACAATCAGATATAATATATAGGTATAATCAATATATTATACATGTATATATACTCAGTAGTATCTATAATTATATGCTAATTATATATGACTATATAATTATACATTATATATCCTATCTAATATAACAGAAACATGGTAATTAGCCGTACATCCGCTACCCTTCCCATTGGCTAATCAGGGTGATATGCAAATTAATTGCCAGCAAAGATGGCGGGCGGCAGCTAGGCAGCTTGAAGCTAACATGAGACTTGGTTGCTTCAGTGACGGAGGACTCCAACGTTCCCCGCCTGCCGCTGCCGGCCTCTGAGCTTGCAGTTTAAAGCATTGTTACAAATATAGAAGCTAAAAAAAAAACCCAGAAATGTGCTTTCAGCCAGCCCGGATCTCAGAGCTGGAGTTGAAACAGTGTTTCGATTATAGAACCCAAACAAACCAGATACCTGCTTTCAGCAGAGGAGGCTTTAGAGGTGGAGCCAAGCCTAAGAGCTAAAGCTGGCCCAGAATAAAAAAGAAAAAAGAAAAAAAAGGAGCGGTAGGGAGCTTCAGTCACCCGCCAGCCTGAAAACAGCCCTCAGCTCCTCACCCAGACTGGCCAGGCACCCCAGTGGGGACCCCCACCCTGATCCAGGACACCCTTCAGGGCAAGCCAGCTGCCCCCCACCCATGCACCAGGCCTCTATCCTATATAGTAAAAGGGTAATATGCCTCCCAGCACCAGGATCAGCGGAGCCGCGAGGCCTCCTGGCACCAGGATCAGCATGACAGGGGGCAGCACCCAAACCCCTGATTGCCCTGCGGCTCTGTGTGTGACAGGGGGCGGGGCCACAACCTCCCTATCCACCCTGCTCTGTTTGTGACAGGGGAAGGCGCCCCAACCCCCTGATCAGCCTTGCTCTGTGCCTGATAGGGGGGAGCTCCCCAACCCCCTGATCGTCCTGCAGCTCTGTGTGTAACAGGGTGTGGCGCCCCAACCCCCTGATTGGCCCTGCTCTGTGTGTGACAGGGTGCGGCGCCCCAACCCCCGCCCCCCCCATGGGTGCTGCTCTGTGTGTGACAGGGTAGAGCCATAACCTCCCCATCGGCCCTGCCCTGAGTATGACAGTGGCGGCACCCCAACCCCATGATCGGCCCTGCTCTGTGGGTGATAGAGGGCGGCGCCCCAACCGCCCCCCACAGGCCCTGCTCTGTGTGTGATGGGCTAGAGCCATAACCTCCCCATTGGCCCTGCCCTGAGTGTGACAGGGTGCAGCGCCCCAACCCCCTGATCTGCCCTGCTCTGTGTGTAACAGGTGGCAGTGCCCCAACCCCCTGATCCGCCCCGCTCTGTGTGTGACAGGGGACGGTGCCCCAACAACCCTATCGGCCCTACTCTATGAGTGACAGGGGGGAGCTCCCCAACCCCCTGATGGGCCCTGCTCTGTGCGTGACAGGGGGGAGCTCCTCAACCCCCTGATCAGCCCTGCTCTGTGTGTGATAGGGTACGGAGTCCCAACCCCCCTGATGGGCCCTGCTCTGTGAGTGACAGGGGGTGGCGCCGCAACCTCCCCATCAACCCTGCCTTGAGTGTGACAGGGGGTGGTGCCCCAACCCCCCAATCAGCCCTACCATGAGCGTGACTGAGGGTGGCATTGCAACCTCCCCATCCACCCTGCTCTGTGCATGACAGGGGCGGCGCCCCAAATCCCCAATGGGCCCTGCTCTGAGCCCGACCAGGGGCTGCACCTATGGATTGGGCCTGCCCTCTGCCACCCAGGAGCAGGCCTAAGCCAGCAGGTCGTTATCTCCTGAGGGGTCCCAGACTGCGAGAGGGCACAGGCCGGGCTGAGGGACCCCCCCTCCCCCACGAGTGCACAAATTTTTGCGCACCGGGCCTGTAGTTATATATAATCAGTGGTATATATTTCTATCAGTATATGTATATGAGATACACACACACACACACACACACACAGATAAACATGAATACTAGGACATACCAGATATCTACATATTTAATTATGTAATTTAGATGAAGTGGATAGATGTACTATGATTTACATTTAAATAATTTTAACAGGACAGAGACTGGGACTATATTTTGAATGAATAAAATGTTGATCAGTCTCCCATGTAACATTTATATATAGAAATTGCAATGTCTACCATCTATTAATATTTCTCTATATAATTATGTCATGGCAATATTTCCTATTTCACTAATTTTGACAGTTTTGCATATACATGACGAGTTATCACTGAAAATGGATATTAGAAAATCGTCTCAGTGGAAATACAATTTTAAAATAATATTTTAAATGCTACTAAGCATTGCCTTTCAAAACACCTACTCATTTGTTAGCTACTAAACTAACAATGAGCCAGTAATAGCTTAATTCACAACGTGATAATATGCAATTCATAAAAGTCAAACCAAACTCTGTGAGTAGTGTGTACCTCCTCGGGACACATCTATACTCCAGGGATAGGCTTTTCTGGGGCAGCCTGCATCACAGTTCTTTCCAGAGATTACTTTAATCTGATCTCTGCTGGAGATGAACGGAGAAAACACTCCCCACCCTCCCTCTCTGGCATGCATGTGCATTCTCAGAGGGCTAGAAGACCAAGGTGGGCACAGTGAGGGCCCTCACCTACAAATGAATGTCTGCAATTGAGTTTTGCAGGAAGAATGTTGGGTTGCTTTCAGAAATTGGTCATAACATAATATTCCTTATAGCAGAGTAAAATTAAAAACAAGTGTTTCCTAATGTCTGTCATATGCAATATAAAATCTATTTAAAAAACTAAGATGCCATTCTTCATGTTGCATAATTCTTCTAAAATGTATCCTTTTAAATGACTATTTTTAAGGGAGTAACTTCCAATGTTCACTCCTACATTCCTGCTGCTAATGGTGACCTGAGGCAGAAAGTGATAGGACAAGATTATCAACAAGAGCGTCCTTCACTGCAGCATTATTCACAGTGGTCAAGATGTGGAAGCAACCTCAGCCTGTCAATGGGAGAATAAAATGCGTATACACACATAATGAAGTATTATTCAGCCTTAAAAAAAGAAAATCCTGCCATTTGTGGCAACCTGGAGGGCATTGTGCTAAGTGAAATAAGCCAAACAGAGAAAGATAAATACGATACAGTATCACTTATTAAAGAAGAAAAGTCAAACTTGTAGAAACAAAGTAGCCTGTTGGTTGCCAGGGGCTGGGGGGAGGGGGACATGGGAACTAGCCCTAAAGCCTGATTTCTCTTTGAATTTGACACTGTCAAAGGGTACAAACTTTCCGTTATAAATAAGGTCTGAAGACTTAGTTTACAGCATGGAAAATGTTGTATATTTGAAATCTGCTAAGGGACTAGATCTTAAGCATTCTCACATAGGCAAAAGAAGGGGCCAAGTGAGGTGATGGATATGTTAATTAACCTAATTGTAGGAATCATTTCACAATGAATATATATCAAATCATCACATGGTATACTTATATTACAATTTCGTTCACCAATTATACCTCAATAAAGCTGGAAAAAATGTGAACATCCTGAGCGATGTAGAAATGAATACTACAGCATCTCTTCTGGCCTTGATAAATATTGTCACGGTGAATTAATGAATTAATGAATTCTCTAGAAAAAAAATAGGGAGCAATCTTGAACACAGCCTATTTATAACTTTATTTTGGTCTTCTGTTTGATTCCTCTTAATATCACCACAACACTTAAAATGAAAATAATTCGCTTTAATGTTGCAAATTGTGGTATTCAATATGTAGTTTGGTTATTTTGTTTTCAAACGCCAAAGAATACTTTAGAATGACTTGGCGCTGTTGGAGAATTATTTCTTACAACTTAATAGAAATAACATTTTGACATTCAGTCCTATTATTATAGGATTTAAATACTAAGTGCAGATTATTGCTTTAATGGCTGGTAGTGGTCACTTGATAAATGGTGCAACTTGTAATTTTGGACAAATTTATGCCATTAACTATTTAGAGTTTTTTTCTTCTTCTTCTTGTCCCAATAGTTAATATTGAGATTATTTGTAAAAGTTAATGTGTATCTTTTTGTATCTGGTAGAACCTCTGTTTCTCAGTTTCACTTGATCAGAGGACTGGATGGAAAATGAACATGGACTCCTTTGGCTAGTTTTCTATCCCACGTGGCAAGTTGCAAAGCGAAGACTCAAGAGTGAGTGCATGGTATTGGATGGAACACAGGATTTCAGAGGAACCACAACTAGTCTTCTAAGACTCCAACTCTGGATACGTCCTTCAGCCTCCTGTCTGAGCTCAGATCAATGTTTCTCTTTGAATCTGACACAGTAATATGAGTAATGTACTAAGCCAATACCCACAAATATGCTGTAGACAATCTAACAGGGAAACTCCGGCAGGGCATGTTGGCTAATCCTATCTTTCCAAAAAATAAGCTTCCAAGAAACTTCAAGCTAAAATTCAAGCTCCTTTTCCCGTGGCCCCAGTTTCTAATTTTAATAGGAAAGAGGCAGTTTATAAATAAAGTCATTAAATAAAAATAAGTCATCCTGCCAGACAGTGTGTTATGATGAAGAACATAGAGCTTGGGGGTTTTGTTCTGTTTGCTTTTTTCTCTTTTTAATATTCCAAACAAACATGAAGAAAAAAAATTCTCCCCATAAGCCTAGCTACTAGTCAGCATCTATGTGGCAGAATATAGGGCCCATGAGCTGAAAATGCTGCCAGGAGCAGTGTGTGTGTGTGTGTGGGGGTGGGGGGGTGGGGGTGGGGGGTCAGCTTTGTTAGTGGTCAAGCAGGGCACTCCTGTGGCGCCACACTTCAGTTTGAAAGCTTTCTAATCTTCCAGAAAGGTAAGCCACAGGGAATGAGCCTGCAGGCAGGAAGATGACAAGACAGGCAGGGGGTAGAGTGAAGACAGGAGGGCACAGATCCTCCTCCCTGGGAGATAAACCCTCACTCGGAGTCTGTTTATTTGAATGACTATTCACTTGCTCACATCCCTTTCCTAGGGTGGTTACAGATTCAATGTGTGGAAGCTGCTGGGAATGTTTTGTAACACTGGTGTTGAGGGAATGTTTCTTTCACAGGCTACGTTTTATTTTCAGGATCCATGCTTTGAATCATGTATTCCCGAGTCCATTCAATAATGAGTTCTTTCACCACTGAGTTGGTTCTAATTCTGATTCTCCTTCAGACACAGTAGGCATGGAAATAAAGGGGAAGGATGTCTTTAGACTCCATGCTCCAATGACTAAGAGCATGGCTTAAAGCTGTTCACTTTCCTAACTTGTAAGAAAGTAGAAATTTGCCCCACCCTCTTTTCTGGGGAAAGTGACTTTTGTCCTTTGAATGTCTTACTGATTATGGACAGATGACACTGAAGTTCATTTGCCTTTCAACTGTTTGAAATTCAGATTACTCTCCCCCGGTTGGTATGAAAATAGGCGGTAAGTGAATTGTTTCCCAGGCCAGCCCACAATGCCTAATCCTAATGATCAGTCACTGCTCTGAACTTTTAGACTATTGTTGCTATGGAGAAATACATTTGTGATCTTATTTTTAATCCTCACCTGAGGATATCTTTTTTTATTAATTTGAGAGAGAGAGAGAGAGAGAGAGAGAGAGAGAGAGAGAGAGAGAGAGAGAAAGGGGGAGGGAGAGGGAGAGAAAGAGACATTTATGTGTGAGAGAGACATTGATTGGTTGGTTGCCTCCCATAAGCACCCTGACTGGGATCAAACCCACAACATGGGTATGTGCCCTGACCAGGAACCTAACCTGGTCAGGGGATTCGCTCCAACCAACTGAGCTCCCCAGATGGGGCTGCATTTGTAATTTTATATTAGAGCCTGAGGAAAGCATGTCTCCACTTGGCCGTGGCCCAAAAGCAACACAGGGTGTCAGATGGATAAGGGCAGAAGTTCTTGAGAGCATTTGACTTTATTGGCTCCCTGGGTGTCTAAGTCTGTACAAGGCAGGGGATACGCCAGGTCATATGTTCTGAAATGGAGAATACAGGTCAATGAGGGGAGTGAGAACTAGAACTTTCTGAGTGCTATCAACATCGATGGGTCATTCTTGAATCAAGCAGTTACACATCAAGAGTCTTGTTCAGTAAAAGATGTGCTTCCTTCTCCTTCTACCAAAAGAAATAAAATTTCCTAATTTCTCACCAATGAACTGATCATTGTGGAAATTCTCAGGATAGGGTTCTGGAGGAATATTATTCGTTTTAGAAAAATAAATAAATACCAAAGAGTTATACCTTCTGCTTTGTGAAACTGTGGGTATTGGCATGTAATTATTATGCAGTTGTAAGCTACTTTTAAATTTTATTTTTGTTTAATCCTCACCTGAGGATATGTTTTTATTGATTTTAGAGGGAGAGGAAAGGAGAAAGAGAGAGAAATATCAACTTGAGAGAGAAATATCCATCTGTACCCATCTGCACATGACCACTGTACATGGCCTGACCAGGATCAAACCCATAGCCTTTTTGGTGTGTAGGACTCACTGAGCCACCTGGACAGGACAGTTATACGTAACTTTTACAGAACAAAAGAACTACCTAGAGTAACGAGAATTAACTCTTCTTTTACTATGTTACTGATTGGCTTCCCTAATTCATAAAGTTGGTTTGATTTAATAATAAATGCATAACTTTTATGTGAACTTTAAATGGCACCCTTAAAATATCTTTCTCTAGATTTTAATTAATCTTGAATACTTAATACACTTTTGCATAACTTAAGCAAAGGGCTTATCTTTTTTTTTTTTTTTCTTGCCCAGGGCTCCTTAACTTTAATTAGTATGCATTGTATCTTATAAAATTTTTGATGTTACCTTTAAGGAGCAATAATTTTGAACCCTTTAAACTCACCATTATCAGATATGAGTTCCATATAATAATTATAATACTGCAAAAGGAAAAAATGAAATTACAAAAAGGGAACTTTTTCAATATTAAACTTTTTCTGTGTAGGTGTTTTCTAAAAGGTAAAAAAAGGGGGGTTATAGTATGTCCAAGTATTTCTGTGACAGGCAGTTAGGCATGAACAGAAGGGATAGAAGGCATGGGCCGGGTATAGAAGGTTATCACAGTGGAAAGCCCTGGGTGCCTAGCAAAGGGCAGAACTGGGAAAACAAGGATCTCACTACCCGAAGGGGTAACCTTTCCTTCCTTAGCATGTCACTAGTCATACCTCCGTAAATCCCCTTGGAGGAACAAGGGGCCCAAGAGTGGCCTCATGCAGCTCGCATGGGGGCCCTTCTACTACCACTCCCTTAAGCATTAACTTCTAGGGCTAATATCTAGGTCTTATTTTTGGTTCAGCTCCAGGCCTGGAAAAGCAACAAAACCAGACAACTGATGCCATGGCTGACATCAGGACCAGCTGCATTGACTAATGACCCTCTGCCCTGGTGCCAACCAATCAGTGGCGACCACGACCCTGAAAGGACACACCTGGAAAGTGGATGAATATTCTATTAAGATCCTGAAGCACTGAGACCTCTAGATAAATACGCTCAAGATGGAAGGCCCAGGGCAGCTCTCCTATGAGCACACCATAGCCTTTCCCCTCCCCCAGGCCCCCTACCTTCTCTCTCCTAAGCTCCAAGGGCCCTTCTTATATCTTGTTTCCTGAGCCCATTTCTTCTAATGCTCATTTCCTCTGCCTCTGTAACTTTCTAAATAAACTTTCTCTTATAGTTTGAGTTTTGTCTCTGAATTCTTTCTTAGCCAGAACCTAAGTACAGAGGTTGCTGAACCTAGGTCTGTTCTGACCATAGGCTTAACATCTGGTGCTATTTTCACTGCTACCAACATTTCTATAGCATTTCTGGGAAACATACCAACTATCCAGGTGATATAATAACAAAAAAGCAAGGATAAAGTTATTGCAAAGTATAAAATTGTATCTTATATGGAGGCCTCAATACCTGTCCTACAGATATTCCCATGGAAAGTAAACTGATACATGTCTTCTGAGAGGGGACAGCAGACTCTTGGTCAGCCCCCGTGACTTAGGGGAGCCAAGCCATAGATTTACAGCAGATTTATGACCAGAGCCTGATGTAAAAAGATAAATTGAGTCAACAAATTTCATTTCTAGAATTTGAAGTAAGAAACATAAAAGTGATTTGCCAGCTAGCAATGATAGCTAAACAAAGGTCATAATAGAGGGAGTTATAGGGCCAAATATATGGGCACCATGAAACTAAAGCTGTGTTAGTTGGGATGGGATCCATCGTAAATAACAGGAAAGACAACAGAGTCTGCCTTCACAAAAAGGGAAATTTATTGGTTCAAATAAATGGAAAGTATAGGGTTGGGTGGATGCTTGATCAGGGGGCTCAACAGAGTAACTAAGATTCCAGCTTATTTCTCTCTTTCCAAAGCTTTCCCACTGTGTCCTTAGCCCAGGGCTGCCCCACTCATGATCCCAGATGATTTCCCATGATGGCTGGCCTTGATCACAAGCATATCCCTAAAGCAGTCTCAGTGGCCACGGTTGTAATTAAAGACAGATGAGCTTCTCTGAACCTAATGGGAAACCAGAGCCTGTGATCAGATGGGGGTTGCCCACATGAAATGGGTTGCTGAGAAAACAAGAATGTGTACCTATCACAGAATTTATGAGAATACACAAACACTATAAGCAGAGCAAGCCAGGGGGAAAACGAGTGCATTATTGCTCAGATATGTTAATGCAGAGTGTTTAGGTAAATGTCCATGAACTAGTGTCTTCAAAATTGTCTTAAATCCAGAAACCCCATCCCCAGCTCCAGTCTCAGCAAGGCCCATACCTGCTATGTAAGGCGGCTGCATGTCTCAGTTTGTCCAGGTTAGAACCAGTTCCTACCTGTTATATTCCTTTCATTCCCAAAAGCATCCCAGTTTTCGACAAATTATATGGTCACTCTACTGTTATGGCACCTACTTTTGAATCTCAATACACTCCTCCCTAATCATTTTCACTTGTAGCTTTATAATAAGTTGTCGGTACTTGAACTAGTCTGAGTTGGTCTGTGGAAGATATTTCTACTAGGAGGAAACCCTAAGATGACTGGGAGGCAGGGCAGCCCCTTCTACTAAGGAAACTAAGAGTGAGGATCCTGCCAGGCATGTCAGCACAGCCAACTGGATGCCCCCACAGGAAACTAAGTTTGGAGGAAGCACATAAAGAGCAGGCTCTTGAAGGATAGTCTGGGTGACTGAGGGGGAGTCTGGAACATTGTATTCTGGTGAGAGGTCACAGACCTGGGCATTTCTTTGCCCATCTTGGGGTCAGCCTTTGCTCAATTTTGAGCTACAGAATGACATTTCTCTTAAATTCATCAGAATCATTACTCTTTCTTTTCTTAGATTGTTTATAACCAAAAGCCCAGACTGGTCCAGTTCCTTGCAATGAATGGGTCAAATTAAGACATAATTGTTTATAGAGAATCTAGGAATGAGTCAGCCAAGAAGTATCTAGTAACCATAAATTTAGATATTGTGTTTTATATTTCTGAATCCTTTCTATACATAGAGATAGATGATGGCTTACTGAAAAACACCTTTCTATTTTCCTTTCTTATAGTAATATAAGGCAGGGAACTCTAAAGAGAACAGGTGATACAGGTGAAAAACAGATACTGTTTTGAGAAAATGGTAATTAGTTGCTACAGTGTTCTAAGCATAATGCCAGGCTATTTCATAAGATGTCATTTCCACGTTATCTGCTTTTATTTATGTTCCCTGGAAAAGATAAAGGAAATAGACTTCCTTCTTTTATTATAAGCTACAACACATCACCCATCTTCCTTCTCACCACTGAACTGCATTTTCCACACACCTGCATGTTTGCTATACTCAGGGTGTGGCCCATGGACCAACCACATCAGCATCATCTTGGAGCTTGTTAGAAATGCAGAAACTCTGTCCTCATTACAGACCCACCAATAGAATCTATCTTTTAACAGGATCCCAGGTGATTAATATGCACATAAAAGTCTGAGAAGCATAGGACTAAAACATTTCCTCGCCAAATAATTTACTTTTGCCTCACACTCTTCTGTCTCCACCCCATGTTCACCTGGTCATCATGAGCTTGCATCAAGAACCAACCACATCATCATTCATCCCTTTTATTAAAAGCACTCCTCTTGACACATATATTTACGTTGTAGATAATGTTGGATTTTTTTTTTATTTCAGTCTGTATCAGCTGTGATACAGCATCCTCACCACCCAGGAGTTGGTTATAGATTTCCCTCTAAGGGAACTGTTGTATTTGAACAAACTCCTTTTCACCTTGAACATTATTCTCCAACACCTCTCCTCTCATTGGTTAAATAGAATTTAGAAAATTCTGTATCTCTAAACCATTATTTAAAAAACATTTTAGTAAACTCTTTAATGATGTGCCCACTTTATGATCTTCTGACCACTGGCTCCAAAAGGAAGGGTGGGAAAGAAAGAGGCAGAAGAGTTTAAAGAATGAATGAATTGAAGTGGCCTTTCCTTCGGTAGGATAACATCTGATGACTCCATTCCTCTAGGATGCATACAGTTAAAAGCAAGCATAGGCTCACATTCCAGCTATTAATGGCTTCTCCTGACTATGGACATTCTTAGAATGTGTTTTTCAGGGATTTTGAGAATTTGTGGCAACTTCTATTTCAGCCATATCACATGCCTTAGTTTAAACCGTCCATTTTCCCAAGATAGCCTTGCCCCGTATTATCTGATACTAACTTTTCTGTCTTCGAAGCTCCAACTTTAATCCCATTTTTTCCACAGAGCATTTCCAAATTCCTCCATTTGGAATTATTCTCTTTCTTAATTTTTTTAATTTTTTTAAAAATATATTTTATTGATTTCTTACAGAGAGAAAGGGAGAGAGAGACAGAGTTAGAAACATCAATGAGAGAGAAACATCGATCAGCTGCCTCCTGCACACCCCCCACTGGGGATGTGCGCAACGCAGGTACATGCCCTTGACCGGAATCGAACCTGGGACCTTTCAGTCCGCAGGCCGACGCTCTATCCACTGAGCCAAACCGGTTTCGGCTATTCTCTTTCTTCTTTATACTACCATAGGCCGTGTGTGTGTGTGTGTGTGTATGACTATTGTATTCACTTGTTCATTCTACCAAAAAGTATGCACTTAAAGCATATCCAGTGTCAGGCACAGCTAGGTACTGCAGTCAGAATGAGGAGAAAATTCAGGTCTGTGTCCCATTGTAATGAAGCATAAAGACTAGAAGAGGAGACAGAGATATAATCAGTCTTGAATGTATGATTATGAAGAAGTTTAAAAGAATCTAACCAAGTTTTCTGAGATGGTTTCTCTGAGCAAGGTACCTCTGAAATGGTCTGAAGGATAAGAAGGCAAGGAACAGGTGATGAGTGGTAGGGATGGGGCAACTGCAAATTCTCATCACAGTGCAAGCAAGGGTGGCTGAGAGGGCACTCCAGGCACTGAGCAAAGGCAGCGTGGCTAGAGGCTGTGGAGGAGATGGAACTCCAGAGGGAAGCAAGGGTCAGACTTTTCTTAAAGGATTTGTGTCTTTTTGCTAAGGGCAATAAGAAATTATTGATGAATTTCAAGTGGGAGAAGTTTACACAATCAGTATAAGAACCAGGGTATATACCCACCTCTGCCATTGTATTATAAATTCCTTGAAGAAAGAGGCTATATCAGTGATGGCGAACGTATGACACGCGTGTCAGAGGTGACACGCGAACTCATTTTTTTGGTTGATTTTTCTTTGTTAAATGGCATTTAAATATATAAAATAAATATCAAAAATATAAGTCTTTGTTTTACTATGGTTGCAAATATCAAAAAATTTCTATATGTGACACGGCACCAGAGTTAAGTTAGGGTTTTTCAAAATCCTGACACGCCGAGCTCAAAAGGTTTGCCATCACTGGGCTATAACTTATTTAGCCTTGAATACAGGAAAACGTCTATAAAAGACTAAAGGCAAAAGACTAGATAAATGTATTTATTCTTGAATGCTTAGAGGAAAAATATAAAATATATATAACTTGAATAAGTTATACAAAGGCTGCATCAATTGTTTTCAGTAAGCATAACTTTAAAGTTATTTTTTTAATTTTACTTTTTGAGTTATCAAATGGGCTATCAACTGCTATTTGTATATTCTATTACAAATTTTCTTCTATTTCAGTAACATAACTCCAAATGTTAGTAGGTAGGTATATTACCACCTAAAATAAAAGACTATAATTCCAGTGTATCTTGCAACTCCCTACAGTCATAGCTAAATCTAGCCAATGAGATATTAGTGGATGTGTTGCATGAAACTTTGGGAAGATTTTTTAAAAGGGGGAGGTGGGCCTTCCTACTTTTTTCTTGAAAGGTAGATGAAATGTCTGGAGATCAGGAAGCCATTTTGTGATTAGGAGAATGGAAACCATGAGCTAAGAAAATTGAAGTAAAATATTATAGTTTAGGTCTCTGATTGCTTTCTGGAATTACCATACAAGCTTTGGATTGTCTCCTTCAGACATCTTTCATGTGAAATAAGAAATTGCAGACTTGTCTAACAAACTCTAATTGAACCTTTATTCCTAGTAGCTAAGAGCAATTTCTAATTGAGACCTAACTTTTACTTCAGGAATGTTGACTTATACACATTTGTATGAGTGACAGATATTTTAGTGGAAGAAGTTAATCTGTAAAACAGGAAATTCTAAAGTATGCTCAACTAAAATCTTGTCTACTTAATTTAGAGCTCATAATTTTTCATGAATACTTTTTATTTTATTTTTAATGAATATGGAATTAATATTCCAGGAGAAAAACCAACACATCTGGCTTCTAAGTCTGTAAAGACAATCTCTAGGGATGGTAATGCAAGCAGATTTAGGGCTTAAGGAAACATCTAACTAATTAAAAGGGACTGAGCATTTCAGAAGGATGCCAGTTTCCCAGGCCTTCTGGGAATCCCCACTGACTATGAAAGAAAACAGCTCTAAAGAACAACTTATTGAGTCTTATTAGAAGTTGCATGGATCTCTTCACTCCCTTTTGGACAAAATTAACACAGAACCTTGAGCCTCCTTTATAGCTTCACAGTCTCCAGCTGGAGCTATCTAGAGATGCTAGACCAGTACTATCCAATACAAATACCAAGTGAGCCATATATAACATGTAATTTTAAATTTCATGTTAACCCTATTTTAAAAAGTAGAGAGAGGTAAAATTAACATTATATGTTATTTAATACAAAGATGAAATAAATATAAAAATTATGAATGCGATGTTTTATATTCCTTTATTTGTACTAAGAATTTACAATCTAGTGTGCATTGCACTTACAGCACTCCTGCAGTGGAAACTGGTATTCAAAAGCTGCATTGGACTAGTGACTGCGCATTGGACAGGACAGCTTTTGACCTGACCTCTTCTGTGTTTCTCTTTCGTCCACTGTGTCATTACCTGCACTTCTAACAGCCTTGCCTTTCCTATTTTAACTTTCTCTCTTTGACTTCCCCTATTGCTTAATTGCTTCCCCTATTGGTTAAAAGAAAATTTTATCTTTAAATTCCTATAGTACATAGACACCATTCTTTAATTTTTAGCCTGATTTCTATTTTAATGGAAGTAGGGAATACCCCATACCAATAAACCAGAAAGCAATGCAATTTAATAGCCCTTCCTTCCCCTCTCCCTCTGTTATTTGGAATGCAGCTAACAAAAGAAAAAAAGTGAATTCTACCTTCTTTTTCCATACTACAGAAGTCTTAAATATGTTGAATTTAATCCATTCACTAGATCCCAGTAAAATATTACTCTAACCTACTTATTACTACACAAATATTCAGTTAAGACACTGTTCAGGGATTAGTGAAGATAATACTTATATTTTGTTAAATCCTTTTCCTCTCTGAAACCAGTTTATCTTTCCCGCCAATACCTTCCTGGTGTCCATATATAATGAGCTCGCCCTAGTCCAACTTAGAAACACATTGGATTGGCCCTTTCATCCACGCCTATTGCTACTTGTGTCCCTAAGGTGCAAGCTCTCCCCACCTCTGCTCAGATCACCAGAGCAACTGTTAATACCGCAAACGTGACTTCCTGCAAATCCTTCACTGATTCCTTATTGCCCAGGGCAGTGGTCGGTAAACTCATTAGTCAACAGAGCCCAATATCAACAGTACAACGATTGAAATTTCTTTTGAGAGCCAATTTTTTTAAACTATATAGGTAGGTACATTGTTATTAACTTAATTAGGGTACTTCTAAGCTGGCCTTTGCTAAAAATGTCTTCAATCTGATTGAGGTACGTTCGCTGAGGTTGACCCCTTCCAACTCTCCCATCCACACTCGTCTTGTATACTTGTTTTGTCTATCTCCTCTCGTTCATCCTCTCTATATGTCCAAACCTTCTCAACATACAGGGCAGCTAAAAAATGTTTCATTTTATAATAATAAAGCCACCACCACAAAATAATTACAATCCTTAAATTGATGACAAAAATACCTGTAGGATTTGCAGCTGGTTGGAAAAATACAGGTAACTTTATGCTTCAAGTAGGTACTTTTGTCACCCGTGTGATTTGTGGATGCGACTAGCACTAACCACTGCACAATGAGACTGCTGACTGACTGGCTCACTCAACTCCTGCAGGAATCACATGCGCCTCCCCAGCGCTGTGTCTCCCACGGCCGCCTGCGGCACGTCTCCTGTCAACCGACCGACCTACACTCCCCACTTCTTTTAATGCCACTTCTTCAAAATAGACTCGCCCAGGCTGAAAACCGACTTCTGCGCATGGGCCACGAAGTTTCAATCGCACTGTACGTGTGCGCCCGCACGTGGTATTTTGTGGAAGAGCCACACTCAAGGGGCCAAAGAGCCTCATGTGGCTCGTGAGCTGCGGTTTGCCGACCACTGGCCCAGGGGATTCACTGTCATCCTTTACTAGCCCCCTTTCAAATGGGTTCTCCTTAAAATGCTAGTGTCACATGAATGGCTGTCATTCTCTGGGAGACCCTACTTTAACTATTGAACTACATGAGTTCCCTGGAAGTTAGCATGTTACTTACATCCCATGTCCTTCTGTGTGGGTCTTCCATGCACCAGGGATGCCCTTCCCATGTGCCTGTGAGCTGCTGCCATGTGCCATCTCCATCTTCACCTGGACCTGGACTCAGGCAGAATTAGAGCTGCCAACCTTTGTGACTACTTCAATTTTGGCACTTCCCAGCTTTCTCAGTAACTGCATATTTTAAAAAGCCTGTCTCTTTTATTAGTAAATAAGGATGTAGGATCCATGTCTTATTCACCAAGGCTAACACTATCCTTGGTACCTGGTTGGTAATCAATAAATGGTTGTGGAATGAATGGATAAATGAATGGATAAGTAACATATATATGTTCATCTCTTCCATGACCACTTACACAAGCTTTCTGCTCTCCTTTAGTCATTTTAATGTTTCAGAACTACTATATGATCCTCTGTGCCTCCACACATCTACTCATGTCTTTGCTCTTGCCTGGCATATTATTTCCCTTAATTTCTTATCATCTGAGATAACAGTTCCTCTAAAGTTCAGCATCCCTCTCTTGCTCATGTAATATTCTTTTTTTCTATGAAGCCTTTACCACTACAGCCCACAGTGATTCCCTCTTCATTAATTTCCTGCAGAAACCATTGTCTATAATGATTAAACAGTATTCCCTGCTTAATATAGCTTTTAAACTTCTTATGATTGTCTCCTGTGTCCACAGCTAAAGTAGTACATTCCCTTTGAGAAGAGATCCTGTTTTTCACCTTTGGTTTTCTCATTGTGTGGGCAGTCCCAGGGCTTTGGCCTTCTCCGAAGATTAACCAATGTCTCCTGAGTTAAGAAAATATAATAACCATGTGAATGAAACTCGCCTTCTTGTGTAAGGTGTTTCTAACTTTAGAAATGTCACTCTTTGCTATTTTAAAGTTTTTTTTCTTTCTTCTTTAGTTTTCAAATGCCTAAAGTTTCAAGAAAAAGAAAAGGAAATTAACTTTGATATCATGTCCATTTGCCCAGAAGGGTCCTTCAGAGAAGTGTGTCCATGAAAGCAATTTTCATGTTGATGAGACCTTTTGGGAATTATGCCATAGAATCAAAGACCATGAAGCTACTGAAATAAAAGTTTAGCAGGCTCCACTTATTGAAAGCAAATTAAGACCTTGTAAATAAATGTTGTATGGAACTTAGAAGGTCTACCCTCCTCACAATTATTAATAAATGGTCTATTTATATCAATCTATTTGCTGATTAAGATAGCCTTTACAGATATTACATTTGTTTGTTAACATTTATTACAGACCCACTTTCAAGTACATTCCAAACACACACACACACACACACACACACACACACACACACACACACTCCCCACCCCTTTCATCTGTATCCCTCTCTTGCTCATGTAATATTCTTTTTGATATAAGTAGTATTTGGTAAGCAAAAGGAGATTCAGTCTCTAATACACTCCTCAATGAATTCATAGACACATTCAATGAAGAAGAATTTATCTCTAACATGGCAATGGATTACTTACAGAATTTATCTAAAAGGCTATCTAAAAAGTTAAGCTTATTTGCCGTCTTGAAACTAGTTTCTAGGTAGTAGACATACAACCACATGGGGAGGAAGTACTTCTGTTCAATTAATAAAAAATGATGACAAATCCCAAGTCTTAATAAAACTGTTTTTCTCACCATAGAGAAATGACACAATTTTCCTTAGGTCATAGATCATTTAAATTGTAAAGGAAATTTTTCAAAGAAAATTTTATCTTTAAAATATGTTTATAGTCCATAGACACCATTCTTTAATTTTTACCCTGATTTCCATACCAATAAATAAACCAGAGAGCAATGCAATTTAATAGTCCCTCCTTTCCTCTCTCCCTCCCTTTGTCTCCCTCTGTTATTTGGAATGCAGCTAACAAAAGGAAAAAAAAAGTGAATTCTACCTTCTTTTTCCATACTACAGAAGTCTTAAGTATGTTGAATTTAATAAAGAAAGAAAACATTAAAAGGATACATATTTTAACCATTTTAATTTGACTTAATACTCTAATACGTACAGTGCGATTGAAACTTCGTGGCCCATGCGCAGAAGTCGGTATTTTGTGGAAGAGCCACACTCAGGGGGCCAAAGAGCCGCATGTGGTTCACGAGCCAAAGTTTGCCGACCACTGCTCTATATCATCTAAATTCAATGACTCACTAGCCAGCAAGAACTGATCTGGGCTCAGCTGATTTCAATTCTACAGACAACTACATGGTGATTACAAGAGGGTAAGGGTGGGCAGGTAGAAGAGTGTAAAGGGGAGATAAATGGTGATGGAAAGAGACTTGACTTTGGATAGTGAACACTCGATGCAATATACAAATGATGTATTATAAAATTGTACACTTGAAACCCATGTACTTTTATTAACCAATGTCACCCCAATAAATTCAATAACAAATTTAAAAATTCCAAAAAACACTGTACTAGTCTGGTCCACCTGCCTTTCTAACAACCCATTTCCATAAAGCAACACCCTCAATTTCTAATTTTAGTTTCTTAAAGTGCAGTGAAATTTACAGTCACCAATGACTCTGCAGATTTTTCCAGGTTTTTTTCCCCATACTTAAACTGATAGTTTTGCTTTGGGGTACTTATATTTCTAAGAACTTTTCATTTGCTTTAATGGAAACTCTTTCTTTCTGTCCCTAAGCATTTCAAAATGTACTTAGACTATGTTATTACAACAGCAATTATTACTTGCCTAAACATATTTGGGAATGAACAATTAACTCCCACACAACATGAGAGGAGGACACCAGATGACAGATGGTAGCCCATTGCTATAAGTCTTCAGCCATCAGGCCTGGGGTATCACTCCCTGTATTTCACAAAGGGAATGGTGAGCTTTGATTAATATGTAAAGCTGGCTTTAGGGGAGGGCAGTTACATGAGTTCAATGAAAATTTTGCAATATATCTAAGTAACGGACAAAAGTAATTATCTTAAGAAGAAAATATCTGTTAAGGCACTTCTTTTAAATATGTTGTTTAATTAGTTGCTTTTGTTTTTATTTTTGTCAGGTAATCTAATGTGAAAAACAAGAAATAAAACTTAATGACTCATTTAAATCTCCCTGTTGTTGACTTAGCTACATGTTACAATTATTTATCTTTTTTCCTTTCTGCTTATCTTCAACTGCATAAGTGTCTTCTGACATTGCTTTTATACACTAGGCCTTCCTTGGGATTTAAATGTCAAAGCACAGAGACATGGCATGCCACAAGCAAATATAGCTTTCTTTTGTCCTAATACATGCAATACATCAAAGACGAATAGGCTGCTGTTGAATCTTAAAATGGTTAATTTGACTTTTTTCTTTGCCTTTTTCTCTTAGGAGAGTTATCTCCTCTGGCATTTCACGACTGTGTTTTCTTTTTAAACATAAATTTTGTCACTCTAGTCCTTTACTTGTATTTAAAAATAAAATCACTTTGAAATCACTTCAGATAGATGAATGGAACAGGGGCTCCCCTGGGTGTGACACTTCAGGGTCACTGAATGTGTGTTTTTGTGCTGGATCAATGACGAAGGCTTACATGCCTAGGTGTAGACAGGAAAGTCCTCTCAGGGTCCTTATAAAACAAACTAAATGTCTCTGGCAATGGAGTTCAAGATCAAAGGGGAGCCTAAATTAGCCCAGAAGGCCAAGAAAGTCTATCCACCGAGCCATGCATCTAATACAAGAAATGCATCCAATCTAGCATGAGCAAACAGGGCTTTCCAAAAACCTACTACTAATTCAATTTAGCCCAAAGAGAGAAAGAAAGAACATGGCCATTTGTAATATAAAAGCAATGGGATCCAAGACAGGAAGGAACTGAGATAAAGTGCAGAGACAACATGAATATATCTACAATAAAGATTCACAACATGTACTGTCATGTAAAAAAAAATCAAAACTGGATTAGGTACCTAGTACTTTTTTCTGGGTGTTTATTTGAGTTGGTGGTCTGGTTTTAGGACCCTATATATGTACATTTTGTTCTCAGGGTGTTTCTTAGGGGTGTTCTTTCTGCAAAGGGAAATCTGGCCTCAAGCCTGGAAACTCCTTGTTGGTTCTGGTTCTCCGGGAATGAGTTCCAGCTGGCCTGTTCCTTGCTGCTTTGGAATCTGATGGAATCAGAGTCATAATGATGTCAGAATTTAACAGGCACAAAGTTTGAAACAATGTGAAGTTTATCTGAGAAATATTTTGCCTCCTTTACCAGTTTCATGCAATTATCATAGCATCTATTGGTAAAAGACAAAACGTTTCCCAATGTATAAGAGGTGCTAGCACAATTTGACACCAGCTGGCTTGATGACATGAACAGCTCTTAAGAACCCACAGAAAGGGGTGGCCATCCTGGAGGTATACGAACTGTCCTGAGAGAGGATGGCAGTTTGCAGTTAGCACCTTATGGACCCTACCAATGAACAAAAGAGACAGACATTACAATGAAAAACAAACAACAAAAAAACCCACAACATTTTTTAAAGTAGTTAATGAAAAAACTGGGAAATTCCAAAATTGAAGTTGTCAGAGGGATGGCAGCTGCAATTCTGCCTGGGTCTCCAGGTGAGGATGGGACTGCACACAGGAGCAGCTCACAGGTACATGGGAAGGGCATTCAGACATGGGCATAAGCAGTGCCACTGCAGAAATAGCCATGGTTGAGACATGGGCCTTCCCTTTCTGACAGTGGACGTCATTTTTAGATATTTTAAGTCAAAGTTTTGGCTTTTTTTTCCCACCCATTTTTTTTCTTGTACTGTTTCTGTCCACTCAGTGAATCAATGGCATTTCCACAGGGAACCTGGACTGGGAGAGTTCACCTCTGGACTCTGGACTAGGACAAAAAGTTTGGAGATGTGAGGATTCAATTTTGGCAAGGTAGTCTAAAATTAAGGAGATTTGGTTTGGAAGAGCTAGGTCTTGGAGAGCAGAGAAGATGAACCCAAAGTGTTAGGACAGTTTAAATTCTGATCAATGATCCTCCCTCTGCCATATCAGCATTAAAGTGCCAGAAAGGGGTGCTCACACTCCGTGTGATCTTTTGTAAGTATTTATAGACTGAATGAATCTCAACAGAGACTTAGAAATCCTATGGCGTTGGTGGCTTGTGACTCCACTTTGCCTTTGGGAATCTGATTTATGGAGAGCCTCATGACAGCCTGCGGTGAGTGCCATAGAGTACATATAGAGGCAAGACATGCTGAGGCAAAGAGGGGGCCTAAGATAGCTATTCCCACACCCCACACCCTCACACATACCATGAAGACTTTCAACTTGTTTGCAGTTTGCAGGAGGTCTAGAAATCACTGTGTGTTCCTGTGGGAGCTAAAAGAATGCTTAGATGGCTTTCTGGTACGCCAGGGAAAGAGATTTAGGAGAACAAGGGCAAAGAGCACATCGATCTTGAGTGACCAACCATCCTAATTTACCCAGATTGAAGGGTTTCTCCCAGCACAGAGTTCTCAGTACTAAAAGGGGAACAGTCTTAGACAAATTGGGCAAGTTAGCGCCTTACACAGACCCCCAAACCTGAGCCTAGCAGTAGCCAAGGCATACCACAAGGCCAGAGCGGTAGGCAGTTGGGACAGAGGGCGACCCCTGAAGACTAAGCAGGCTGAGGACCTTCCGGGAGCCCAGAAGGAACTTGAGGAGAGCACATGGAACAGAATCCACTCCTCTGATTACAAGATGTTACATAAGTTGGCTGGTTCTGACCCAAGGGCCATGCTGCTGGGGTCAAGAAAGACATTTGAAATGGGGTAAGAGCCCAAACAGGGAGATTGACCTCTGAGTGAACTTGAATATCATACTGACTGAGAAAAAATATATACATATATTATATGTTAGGATACCCAAATACATGTGTTCAAATATTTAGTTTTTCTGCTATGGGTTGGCAGTGGGAGCTCATGAGCAAATGAAGATCAATTTTTAAAAATAAATAACATTACATTGTATTCATTTAAGTTAGGCCTATACATTTTAGCCTTGCTTTTACAGAAATGCATGACCTCCTTCTGAACTGATAATATTCATCTCTTTCTTTGTTGTTCACCTTTCTAATAGTCAGCTTAGTTTTGAAACGTCACTATATCTATCCATCCCTCCTTTAAAGGCTCCTATAAAGAAATTCTCTACTTCTTTTCTTTCAAGGAAAAAAAAATCAAACAAACTGGGTACATGTTCTTGAAAAAGAAAGCACTGAAATAAAAACTAAAAACTGGGACTGTGATTGTGCACTTCTATCCAAAGATATAATGAAGACTTAATTACCAACTCAGAAATAGGATCCAGTCTATTCAGAATTTCTCGAGGAGTAATTTTATAGGCTGGGATATTTACTCTTCCTCTTCCGCTCCCTGTGCTATTCAGAATGTTTACTGGCTTTGTTTCTTAATATATTTACAAGGGAGGTGACAGGAAAGCTAAGATTATAATCCTGATGAACTACTTTCACCAGTTTTCCTACCAGATGCTGGTTCTGACAACACGAATGTGCTCTGGTCTCTAAATAGCCACTCAGTGCCCAGGTGCCAGTCTCTAGGGGACATCACTGACATGCAACTTAATAGACCCCCAAAGAAATGTATCCTCTTTTCTTTCAAAGCCATCAATACACTTGGGAATTTTCTCTCCGTGTTTGGTAAAGAGAAGGTATTGGTTGATTTGAGAAATAGAAGATGGGGGTGGGGGGGGGGCACAAAAAAACAGCTGCTGTTGGCTTCAAGAAAAATAAAGCTTGACTCCAATGACTTGAATACACAAGGATTATTTTTTTTTTTCACATAAAAAGGAGTGAAGGTGATTTCTGACTCCAGTTCACTCAAGCTTGAATTTTCTTGACTGCACAGCTCCAGGCATGGTGTCTGCATTGGAAAAAGGAAAGTGTAGGGCAGGGTGACAGCTGAATCAGGAAATAAAAGCTTTTCTCAAGAACACCATAGCTGACCTCTGCTTATCTCTCAGTGGCCAGCACCGTGTCACATGGCTACTCCTGACTATGGCAAAGAAAAATTACCTCTCTGGCAGCTAAGCCACGAGGGTGGTCTTAGGATTGATATACAAGTCACAACCAGCAAAACAGGCTTTACTATTACTCACAAAATAGATACATTTTTCCAAATGAGGCATGAACACCACCTACTTAAATTCAAAATATTTCAACAGCAGCTTCTTCATCCCATATGTCCTTATAAGAATTACAGACAAGGCATCAAGCAGTAAGTCCTCATAGATTCTCATGTTCCAAGGCTGCAGGGCTCTCTTCCTTTACAGATTCTGACCCACACCTGCCAGGGCCCTCCCGGGACTTACTCCAGCAGCCCATCCCCTTCTCTTCCTCTCTTCCTCTTCTCCACCCTCCCTTCCCTTCTCCCCTCACTTCCTTTGAAATGCCCCATGATCTTGTTGTAGTTCTCTCTGGCAGGAGCAAGTGAATAAAGCTAACTTTAGTTGTAAGAGTGTTTCTGCAGGGATTTGGCTCATATTTCACACCTGAAAAGAGGTTAGAGAGAAGTGGGTTGAGAATAGGAACTATAAAGGGCGTCTAAAGATGTTTGCCATAAAGAATCAACAATGTAAGGGTGCTAGGAGCAGATTAAAGATGATAATTATGCAAGGAGGAACAAAGAGGTTATGTGCTGGCTAGCTTTCTAATTTCAGAGAGTGTTCTAGCAACTGAGGATGTGCCAGAGGCCCTTCTCCCTAAGAGCAGGGTATCAATGAAAGGGTAGCGCTGGAGGCCTTTGTTGTTGGAAGATGTTTCCTGCCCTGTATTTGCCTCTTGCCCTTTCAGGTCTATGGCTTTTTAGGAAATAACAGCTGAAGAAACCAGAGGCCCTCACTCAATAGGTCAGCATGGCCATTTTATCAGTCTGCTGATATATGCTTGTTACATACTTACATCCAGGTGCCTTCTTGACAATTCAACCCAAACATATCCAATAGCCATCTCAACTCCTGCTCACCACTGAATTCATGATTCTCCCCCCCCGCCCACCAATCTCTACCATTAGCCTTCCCATCTAAGGAGACAGTAACGCCTTCCTTCCAGTTGCTTTTACCAAAACATTTCCTCTTTTCTTCTCATGCTCCACATCTAATCCATCAAGAAACATTACTAAATATATTCAGAACTGGCCACATCTCAGTACCTCTTGTGCCAACGCCCTGGTCTGAGGCCACCAGGATCTTTCATTTGGATTATGATATATAATAGCTCCCTGTTTCTACATTTTACAGGAAACAAGCCAGGTGTAAATCCACACACAAAGAAAGAAAAATAAGTTGAAATCATAAGGCATTCCAGGACACACAGCAAAACTCCCTTAGTGTCATCTTCCCCAAACTATTTCCCTAAGGTCTACTCATCAAATCATTGCAGCTGCTCCTGTTATCTCCAAACATTTTATAAAAATCACATTGGTGGAAGTGTTCGTGTTTTTTCACCCTATGTTCTCATTTATCCCCCCTCCCCCAAATAGCTTTCAAATCATCAAGCCGAAGTTTGAAGGGAGAAAAGTAAGAAAGAGCCAATGCAGGCTTACTTAGGGAGTATTTGGGTAGTTTGAAAATAAAATGGAAGAGATCAGGCAATCGCAAAATTTTAGTTAGTGGGGGTGGTGATGGGGGAATGAACAAGAGGTGAGCTAAGGATGTATCATTAAAGTGTGACCTAGTGGGTCACCAATATATGAGTTTAGCCTAAACCCACTGGTCCTCTCACCTGGCAGGCACAGACTAAATCCTCAAAGATCTCCTCAATAGTTCCAATAGGTGAATATAGTCTTGTTGTCATATTTACAAAAATACAACACTTCATAGATTAAGATTTTGACCTGAAGACATTTTAAGTAAATAAAGGAATGTGGTATTCCACACATTGGTAGTTCATGTAAAGAAGTTACTGCCTTAAAAATGAGACAAGCAGAACATGGATTCCACAGTGGTTTTAGGAAATTTGTGGGTTATCATCCATTAGAACAGGAAAGAAATTCCCTGTTCTGTTACCTGCAGGACCCTTGACAACACGGACAATGGACTGACTCTATTCCTACAGCTACAAAAAATTGAAATTTGCATTTCCCATACTACATCTTCACCAGGAAGACTATATTCCACTTTGTTCCTTTACCAAAATCTCATTCATTCTTTTGAGGTCAACTTAACTCCCACTTTTTTCATGGGAGTAACCTATTAAAATTTCAGTATCTCTCCCATACTTCTTCAGTAGCAAACAATTTAACTATAATGCTCAAGAAACATTCTGTTTGGAGTGAAACAGCAATATTGCCATAAAACCTAGCCTGTTTACAAAAGCTGAAAGAACTAACTTGGTTATTACTGACAGAAATTATTATATTATTAAAGCTACTGGCATGGAAAATGGACAAGGTAGTAAAATGTCTCCATATGCTGTATAACTATTACTCAGAAGAAAAATCTTCCTGTATGGAAAACAATTACTAAAATTTACAGATAAACATCTAATACCAGAACATATGGTTGTTAAATTTCATCTCTCAGTTTTTCTGATTATTGCTACCATTTGCTTTAGGCAGAAATAACAGTTATTACACTATATTGATGGTTCAAAATTATGAGTATATTTCTATTAAAATTGTTCATTGTTCTGTTTAAATATAAACTGTTTAGTCTGCCATTATGAGTACTTGCAAGTATGTAATAGAAATAAACACTGTGATACGTCAAATTTTATTACAAATATGTTAATGCTTTAAAAAGTTATAATCTATAGCTGTCATAAACTAATTTATTTCATATGAATAGTATTTTATTTAGATTATATGGGAAAAACTTACTTTTTTATAAATGACTTTATATATTTTTAAGATTAATCATATATCTTTGAATGACTTCCCCAAGGATATCTTCTTAAATTAAATGATATTATTAGAGATTTCAGGTATGTGTATATATATATATATATATATATATATATATATATATATATAGAGAGAGAGAGAGAGAGAGAGAGAGAGAGAGAGAGAGAGAGGGAGAGAGAGAGAGCTATGGAACTTTCATCTTTTAAAATATAAAGTTAATTACATTATTTTTCAGGATAAGATAGCCCTCTAATTTAAAAATATTTTTTAAAATCACCTAAATTCACCAGGTTAAAATCAGTACTTGGTTAAGTGTGATTTGTTTATGGGCAAAACATATGAAAATGAAATATTTTCATGCTGGAAGAAAAGGCAATTTTAGAAGCATATTAAGGTAGAGTATGTAATTCTGTCACAATATTTCCTACAAAAGAGGTATCTTTCCATTGTGTGAGAAGTCAACTCAGTTTTCCTAAAAAGCTCCTCCTGAGAGTTTATATTTTAGCACATGTATTTTATAAGCAAACTCAATTACATTAAACATTCTGCTTCTGCAAGCCCCCATACAGCCCACCAACATTTTTTAATACTTCTTTTACTTCGAGGAGGCTTTAGCTGGGACAATATGATAAGCATGAGTTGTGACCAAGACAAGGAGAGAAGGGCATCTCTGCTTGCCCTTAAAAATAAATGGAGCTCCTTTGTGTCTCAGCTGTTGATTGCAAAACCACTGACATAATGTTCACACTCATGGAGTGAGGTTGATGGAGTAAAGTGACATCACAGATTGTTCTATCATGTATATCCATGTCCTGATATAAAAGGCATTGCTACAATCACACATACAGGACCACAGGCATGGCAAAAGGCTCTTCCTGCCTAACCCATCCGAGGGGTGGGTGGGAGGGTGAGTGTTTGTTTCATCCCACAACATAAACATGAATTTGAAAAGTCTGGACAATCTGAAGCAGGATGAAAAGACCGTTTACCTGTCTATGATGGCGCACATGTCAATGCTGACGTTTGCAAAACTTCCTGGTTTCCTTTGTGCCACCTCATATAAATTTACAAGTTGATCATCCACTTGAATGAGCTGCATGCATCCTTGGAATGAAGGCTGAAGGACAGAGTGACTTGAGTTACTCATCTGGTTCAGAAAACCTGTGAGAGAGCAGAAGAAATGGAGAGGTTAAATCTGTGTATAGCACGCTTCACTCGGTTTCCTCTGGTGATGCTCCCTGATCTCAGCCATTGCCTCCAACTCTTGCTTTGTTGATCCTTGCTGGTGTTGTATTCAGTACAGAAGAATGAAGTATTGTGAGAAAGAGATATTATTTCAGGGAAAGACATAAGGGTTGAATCTAAACGAATCTTTGTCTCTGGAGTCTAGCATTCCTTATTATTTTCTCCTTGACTTCTTCTTTCTCACTCTGTCACAGTTCGTTCTATGTCCCTCTGCTGTTAATAGCTCACTGCTGTACTTCTGCCCCTGACCCTACCTACAGAGATTAGAACATAAAATTTAGACCTTTCTTAACTGTCCAAGTGCCTTCCTCTTAAACTTTCAATATTACATCTATTTCCTTAATTCTCTAGAGGCCTGTTATTTAGATGTTAAGAAGCTAAACTTACTATTATCAATTAAGATGAATCTATTTTATGGATTAACTAGAGGCCTGGTGCACAACATTCATGCACTGAGTGGGGGTGGGGGGGGTGGGGAAGCGGTGATGGGAGGGAATGGTCCCTCAGCCTGGCCTGCGCCCTCTTACAGTCCAGCACCTCTCAGGAGATGTCCGCCTACTGTGGAGGTGGGAGAGGCTCCCACCACTGCCACTGTGCTTTCTGTGAGCCTGGCTTCTGGCTGAGCAGTGCTCCCCCATGGGAGTACACTGACCACCAGGGGGCAGCTCCTGCTTTGAACATCTGCCCCCTGGTGGTCAGTGCACATCATAGTGACCAATCATTCTGCCATTTGGTCAATTTGCATATTACTCTTTTATTATATAGGATGTCTAATTCCATCCAAAGGTATATTTGCATTATAAATGATTTCTCATTTTATAAAATCCTAAGAAACATTACAAAGAATATATTTAGACATAAGGATTAGTCTGCTCTGAATGTTTACACACACACACACACACACACACACACACACGCCAAGTTTGAAAATAGATTAAAATTTTTATTACAAAACTAGAGGCCCGATGCATGAAATTCATTCAAGAGTAGACTTCCCCTCCCCCCCTTCGCCCCCCCCAGCTGTAGGCATCAGCTTTCCTCTGGCACCGGGGACCCGGGCTGGTTTCCCTTGGGCCACCCGCAGGCACCCAGAACCCCAGGCTGGCTTCCTTTGGCCCTGGCTTTGTCCTGAAGGCCATCTAGTCTAATTAGCATATTACCCTTTTATTATTACAGATAACTTTAAAATAGCATCATCAAACAATTACTATTATGACTTTTCAGTAGAGACATGCATAGGAAGTTAGTATGCATAGAAAATTAGTAGGCCATAGGAAATAATATATCTCTAGAAAGTCCCCAAAAGCATTTCCTTTTCGTATAGCTCCCTACATCAAATTGACCTACCAGAACAAATTTAAACTGTGCTAATTTGCTTAAAAATCTGGTTATTCGCATATTTATTTCAATCAAATAATATATGTACAGCAAAAAATAATTTCTACATAATGGATTAAGATCAATACCTGCCATTAATTTATTAAAAGTAAATTTTCAATAAAAAATCTTAAAAAATTGATCATTAAATTATTTTTTAAAGTGTCCTATTTTGTTTGACTGCTAATAGTAGTTAAGAAGAATAGAAAACTCCTTCTCACTTTATTAATGGTTTATAATATTTAAAGTTTAATAATTATTATTTGAACCTCTTTAAGGGTTAATCACAGAGGTGGAGTATATCCTTTTCCATCAATAGAATTCTATGTAAAAATAGGATTTAACTTAAATGAATTCATTGACTTAAAAATTAATATAAGACTCTATTTCAATGTCAAGCATATAGCTCATCTATATATTTTTTTCTAAGTCACATTTTTTTATTTGCATTTACTTAGTCCCCACTGAAATTGCTGATCTTAGAGAAGTCATCTATTTAGAAGAGCTGTATGCATACCCATGCTTTTAAATCTGTTCAATCAAAATAATATTGAAAGAAGTTAATGTCTACACTTAGCAGAAAGTAAACATCCAGCTGTAATGTTAATGACTATTCTTGACAAGATGATCGTTTGGTTCTGTTGTTGAATACTAGGAAGTCTCTAAATATCCATTGTGGCTTAGAAATATTCCAAAATGAGTAGATCTATTTGGGAGAACATGACCTTTTCTGATGCAAAGCAGCTACATAACACAGATTGCTATGAATTGAATTGGGTATAATTAAGTTCATCAAACAACACTTCATCAGTAACCCATAACAATGTTTTGTTTGGTCCTAAGGGATTTTTGAATTTGAAAGTGTCAAGTCCTTTCATTTTTCTACATGGAATACATTCTAGTAGAAGACAATTATAGGGCATACTACTAAATTGCTTTAAACATTTAAGTTTCCCCCCATCTCCTTGTATTATCTTTAACATTTCTAAGAGGGACTCCATTAATTCACACCATCTTTGAGACCCCTTCAACATTAAATTAGGGTTGATCTCTGTAGTCAGTAAAAAACTGTGGAAGTGGTGGCTGTGGAAAACTAGACTTCCAAGGCTAGTTTTCAACTTGATCTCTGAGACTGCTAACCCTGAAAAGTCAGTCATCATACTTGAGCAATCTTATGGAAAGGCCCATGAGAGGTAAAAAATCATGAGTTTAAGCCACTACATTTTGGAGTGATTTGTCATGTAATAATAACCAATAATGAATTTGGTACTGAGAGAGAACTGTAACTTAAATCTAAAAATGTGACAGTGACTTAGGGGCTAGGATGTCCAAATAAGTTGGATGGGCCTGGAAAGTACTGTTACTTGAAGCCTAAAGGCTTTAGAGTTTGTTGGAAATGGCTTGAAAGAAAGTGAGGAAAAATGTTATTGGAAATGAGAGAAAACCAGATCTTGTGTTGCTGCAATGGGAAGTTTAGCAACACTGTGTTAATATGGAAAGAAAGGAGGTATACTTGAGATATTTGTAATCGAGCTAATGGCATTTTCAGACAGCGGATTCTGACATCTTTCACTTTATAGTAAAAGGGAAAAAAGAAGTGAGAAAAGCTAAAGAAAAACTGTTAAATACAAAGAAGCAGGACTTGACAGGGTTGAAGATAATGCTTTCTCAATAGCAGTCACTTCAGTTGGAAAAATGAATAAACCACATTCAGGCAAAGATCAACTACCACTAAAACATAATCTAAAGATAACATGAGATGTAACTATAAAATCCATATTAAGACTTCAAAACGTATTAGGTAGTGCCTCAAAGAACCATTCAGTCAGACAAAAATACTCTAGGAAACATATCCATATATATAAAATCCCAGCAACCAGAACGGCAGAATGTGGAACTACTGGTGGCTCTGATGCACACTGAGGCAGCCAACCAGCCTGATCTGGCCCCTGATGGGCCCCCAACACTTTGATCAGGGGTGGGGCCAGCACGAATTCGTGCACTGGGCCTCTAGTTGGTGTATATTGCAGATCCTTTGTGTTACACAATAGGGATTCTAATAATCTTAAAGACATCTTGCCCTTAGCATGTCAGCAGAAACCCAATGTTAAAATGAAACAAAAACTGTTTAATGAAAGGCTACTGATTTTTAAGAGAACTGTACTGGCGAAAACACCACAAGCTTGGACTGAAAGAACTATAGATGGTACAAAATGAGAAAATGTCTTTAGATGCTAAACTTCTACAGGCAGGAAAATACGCAGCTGTGAACATGGACTATGTTTTATTTTAAAAGGAAAGCATGGATTAGACTGGTTAAACTGAGAATCCAGAAGGCGCAACGGATTCTGCCATGGAGAATCAGTTCTAGGAAATAATAGACCTGAATTCTAACCAAGGAATTAGCAACATGTGCCTGACTGGATTTCAGAACTGCTATGGAACTCCTGTTTTTCTCCATTTGAACTGGAGAGTCTAAAGTGATAGCTCTATGCTTATCCTATCTTTGTATGTTGAGTGTGTGAGTGGCACAGAATTGTTCACAGGTCTTCAGATGAGCAGCTATAGTTGAGTAACTGCACCTGTCACTTCTGCAATGATCTATTTGTCTCACAGGTCAGCACTGATTCAGTGTGGAAGGTACTACCCAAAGGTATGAATAATAGAAAGTTAAGACTTATGGCTCTCTTGAGGATGGTTACCAGAGTTTGCCCTTTGGGACACAGAAATTCATGTCTCTTCAACATGAAAGTATATTCAACACCTCCAAAGGCCCTCCAATGTTTCATCCCATCAGAGCAAGCATGTCAAACTCAAAAGCTAACATGGGCCAAATAAACAAGGTTTAAGTTTATGTGGGCCACAAAAAACCCCCAAAGCTTCAATTTTCATAGAAACGTAGAGACATGCTAAATACAAAGAGCAGAAATAAATGAGTAACTGTTAACATAAAATAATAGAACATTTAAATAAAAATTAATATTTTTTCTTGAACATTAACTTACCAGACACTGAATAACTGGACAAATTAATAATCATAATGCAAATAAACATATTTTTTTTTGTTCTCCAAAAGCTAAATATTTCCTGTTGTGCACACTAAACAAGTCAGTCCAAGACTAATGATGTGGCAATTGCTGCTAAAATATTTGCTGCTAGTATTAGTGGAGAGAAATGGTGGGCCTGCATGTAAGGGAAATGAATGCAATACGATTATAGCAATCACTCATTAGCAAATGTTGTAGTTCATTATTAATAACTAGAGGCCCTGTGCACAAGATTCATGCACTGGGGCAGGGGGGAGGTGTCCTTCAGCCCAGCATACACCCTCTCCAATCTGGGGCCCTCGGGGGATGTCGGACTGAGGCAGTCAGACATACCTCTCACAATCCGGGACTGCTGGCTCCCAACCACTCACCTGCCTGATTGCCCCTAACCACTTCTGCCTGCTAGCCTGATCACCTCCTAACCACTCCCCTTCCAGCCTGATTGATGCCTAACTGCTCCCCTGCCAGCCCGATTCCCCCAAATGCCCTCCCCTGCCAGCCCGATCACTCCGAACTGCCCTCCCATGCTGGCCTGGTCGTCCACAACTGCCCTCCCCTACCGGCCATCTTGCACCGGCCATCTTGTGACCACATGGGGGTGGCCATCTTGTGTGAGGGTGTGATGGTCAAATTGCATATTACCTCTTTATTATATAGGATTATGTATAACAGGATATTATAAAAATTAAGTTATGAAATTTTTATTAAAATGTTTCTTACATATTGTTATATTGGCTGGGCTACAAACATATTCGTTGTGGGCCACCTGGGGGCCATGAGTTAGACATGCTTGCATTAGAGCATCTGCTCAAAATTCTGTAATTCATTATCTAAGTCAAGTTCATATACAAATGAAGCTCCTGGGATGTCCAAGAGGAAAGAAAGCTGTTTAGGTGCAGTTACTGTGACTCCCAGGGCTTACTAATAAATGGCATTAAGAAGCTTCACCTTGGTTTCTTGGACTACTTGCTGTGGGAAAGTCAGACCAGGTGTCCTAGGAACCTCCAGTAGTCTGGTGGGGAGGCACCAGGGACGGGGTGGGGGGGCGCGGAGAAAATAAGACCCACTCCTAACAGTCAGCAGCAAATAGCTAGCTTTGTGAGCAAAGCCATCTTGAAGTGGGACCTCCAATCCTAGTCAAGCTCTGAGATGACTGTGGCCCTGGGACACATAACTTCAACCTCATAAAAACACTTCAAGCCAGAACTTCCTAGTCAAGTTGCTCCTGAATTAGAAGTTGCTCCCACAGAAAAAGGAGAGTAAATTATTACCATGCTGAGCTACTGAGTTTTTGGGTTGTTCTATGCAGCTATAGAAAACTAATTCAGATTATAACTAATAACTCCTGCCATCACTTTCTCAAATAGTTTTTTTAAAATTAGAAGTTGAATAACAAAACCTTAGTCGGCAAAACAGTGACTGGTGGATTGCTGACCATTCCTTTATAGTTAGCAATGGGTTAAAGATATTGTGTCTCTGAGACTGAAATTCCTAGTGCCCTAACTCCCTTTGAAATGGAGGAGAAAATGTTATTTACTTCCTGTGTTTGTTCCCTGTATGTACAAATATAAGGTCACTAAAAATATCAGTGTATTAGTGTCTGTGATACTTTCAGTGATGACTCTGAAGCTTAGGAATTGACCTATTTAATAGATTAACAGCAGGAGTGTTTGGAGATATAAATTTGCAACTGAGAATATGAGGGTCAGAAATAAATAGATACAAAATGGATAGAAAGTTAACCTTAAAAAACATTGCCAATTTAGTAGAAAGAGTATATAGAATAAAGAGGTAAACTTTTGTCTGTTTTGGCTTAGATTTTAAATTTATTATATCTATGAATTTGGAATAAAACATGCAATATTCATGCACGGGTCATTGTTCCTGGGCTCTACGATCTGACAATGTGTTCTAACACCCACAGTGAATTGTGATCCTGCCTGCCTCAATTTCATTTCACTCTCAGTAAACAGGGACACCTCCTCGCCTTATAGGGTCATTATACTTATGTTGCCTCACTGCCATGTTTGAGATTTCCATTTCAAGACTTAGGATATAAAAACTTGATACCTGATTTGAAGTCCACTCAGTATTTATTATTCTTACTGACAAAAGAAATACATGCAATTTCAAGGTTTTAAAATTTTAATTCAGATATACATCAGTGAAAAGCATGCTGATATTTCTTTTGACAGTAAAATGCCAATCTAAAGTGTTGTAAATTATAACGTTAACCTGATGGGACGTAAAGAGCAAACAAGAGGCAACAGGGTTGAAAATTCCACATGTCTAAAATAACGTGCATGCCAAATTTATCTTTATTTACAGTTATTTTAAAGTTGGAAAGTTTGGGAGGTCAGAGAGAGGCTGGTGGAATGCTGTGAGTATGCTAAAAAAACATGCAATGTCATCCTTTTAATATAATCTTAGATGATTCTGAAAAATGTCTACCACCAATCTCTATTGTTTACCAAGCTTCCTGAATAATTCACTCTGTTGGGAATGTGGGTCCAAGCAAGCAGAGTGTTAGACATGAGCCCAGTGGTGGCTGGCACCTCCACAGTGAGAATAGCCATGCAGCGCACCCATCTGGTGTGGCTGTGAACCTAACTCCAATACAGGTTGATTGAATAAATAAATAAATCTACTGAGGACAGTGGAACCAGATTCTCATTGTTAGGAAAGGAGGGTACAAATGTAAAGTGGAAAATCTAAATGGATACTATGGGTTTGGTTTAGAATTTAATCTACCAGTGTGCACTTATGCATTTCAGTGAATTTAGATAGATGTAGAAATAAATCTAGCTGGAATCGTGTGTGTGCTCAATATAGAGCTAATTTCTACCATGCCCTGAAGACAATCCAGGAGCAGGGTTATCCCTATAGTTCAGGCCTCAGTTTCTCTACTGAATAAAACCAGCTCATTGGAGAAATGGTTGACTCCAGAGCTGCGTCAGGAAAAGCACAAAAACACAATATGAGTCTGAGATATTTGCTGAATAAGAAAGTAAAAAAGTGCTCAAAAAATAATGATGTCATGTCAGAATGACATAGGAGCCAGCCTGAAGAAGGCTTCTACTGATCAAAGCTGGACAATTTGAGTGCAAAATAAATAACTGGACCATCAAAATATATTTTGAGTATCAAAAGAAAGGATATTATAAAGGAAGGAAAGAAGGAAGGAAGGAAAAGAAAAGGAAGGAAAGATGGAAGAAAGAGAGAGAAGAGGGAGGAGAGAAAAATAAAGAAGGAAATTAATTTATATATCAAACTTCATTGACTAGAATAGGAATCCATGAGTAACCTACATGAAAATGAATAACTAAATGGGGAGAATAGAAATCTCTTCCTATAGTACTATGCTAACTAATAAATATAAAAGGCATGTTGGAATTAGCAAGTCACCATTTGGCCACTGTCATAATAATAATTCGTTCAGGGAAGAAATATTAATTGATGCTCAAATGTATGGGTAAAAGTTGGATGAGGAACAGAGTCTCCAAGTGTCTTTCTAAAAACATATTTATTGATTTCAAAAAGGAAACTAGTTATTTTATAGCAGAGAACCCTGGAAGACATCTTTGTAATCAAGTAATACAAGTTATCACCATCAGTCAAGGGACTGGATAACATTCTGGGACACCTGATAAGATGCAATGAGAACAATACAACATCGCCTGGTGGTACTCCTGCCCCAAAATACATATCTTAAGTCCAGAAAGGAGGAAACATCAGACAGACCCAAACCAAAATGATCTTCAGGAATGATAAGGTTGTGAAAGTAAAGAATCACGACCCATGATTTACAACAATATAAATAAGAAGCAATTTTTACGTCGATGAAAGACCTTTGGGGTGTTTTGAAAGGGAGAGGAACAGACAGTTAATGGTTAAAGCTTCTCCAAGTATATTTGCCAAAATCAGAAAGTCATAATATTCCAAGCCCCATAGCACTTTTGAGGCTGTGCTTCCTCCCCACTGAGTTGTTTTGTTTTGAAGATTAGGGAGTCAGCAGGTTGGGTGGACTATGACCAAATGGCAACAGGTGCAGGCCTTGCAAAGGGCAAGACACTTCCCTTTGGTCGTCTATGAACATGGAAAGAATGGACAAACATATCTGATCAGGACATTTTCACTGGGATTCAAGGTTTACCAGTAGTTGAACAAATGTGAAGAGCTAAATACAAAAATGATCTTCCACCCAATAAAACCAGACACAATCAATTCCTAAATCCATCAAAAACACAAATGAACCTACATAAAATATGACAATTGGGAATGTGTGGGAGACTGAGGAAGAAGTAATTATTAATACAAACAATTATAGTGCCATGTACTGCACAGTTCTAAGTAGCTTAATGTAGAGATTATCACTTGTATTTTATTTTTTTAAAAAAATAACAGATTTTACATAGATAACTCATTTCTACTGTTGTAAATCATGGGTCATCATTTGATAGAGAAATCCTATTGGTGTGAGCTTATCCTGAAGTCAACAACACAGTGTTGTTTTTCCTTATACACTGAGGAAGTCAGTCCGGGCTAAGCTTGGGTGATGCTCAGTGTGGAAGACCCAGGCATAGAAATCCAGCAGTTTGATATCATAACAATGTTTTCTGAAATATCTGCACAAACCTAATATGCACTATATTTTCCAAATTGAAATCACAATCATATTCCTTGGGAAGCCTGCCATAAATACCTCTCCTTTCTCCCCACCCCTCCTGGCTGAATTAGGAAATTTCTCATATAGAGATGGGATAGAGAGTAAGCATATTGTAAGGTCCTGAGGTGGTTTTCCTTTATTTGAAGCTCTGGGATATTAATGCAAATTTTTGTCCTTATACTGGGCATTTGTAGTGCCCGCTCCTAGAGCAGTGAGCTGCAGCAGAGATTCAGTGTACAGTAGAGATTATCTCTTGAGAGTTTTTTACATATGTTACATCCTGTTTTGCACTTATTTCTGTGGGTCATTTCCCCTAGAACTCCTCAAAGGAAGGAAGATTACTTCTATTTTAGAGATTAAAATAAAATTATGATAATAAATTTAAAAAGTCAAGTATCAGCTGAGGATCTGTTTCCAACTTTTAGAGACTAGAGAGGTAGGAAAATAGGGAGTGACATGTGATCCCACAGTGTCTCTTTTTTTCTCTAAAGGACAATATAGGACAATTGACAAAACTTGAATAAGGTCTCTGGGTGAAAGTTATACTAGTGGCTTTTGTACTTTTCTTGCATTTTCCCCCCAAAATTTTAATTGTTTGAAAATAAAAATAATTTAAAATTTTCTTTTCCACCTGATATGAAGTAGTGCTTTATGCTAAAAACTCTGCCACTTGGCATTGCCTTATTCTATATAATAAAACTCTAATATGCAAATCGACCAAATGGCAGAATGACCGGTCGCTATGACACACACTGACCACCAGGGGAAAGATGTTCAACGCAGAAGCTGCCCCCTGGTGATCAGTGCGCTCCCACAGGGGGAGCACCGCTCAGCCGGAAGCCGAGCTCAAGGCTGGTGAGTGCAGTGGTGGTGGCGGGAGCCTCTCCTACCTCTGCAGCAGTGCTAAGGACTCCTCAGGGGATGTCCACCTGCTGGCTTAGGCCCGCTCCTTGCCTAAGCTAGCAGGTGGACATACCCTGAGGGGTCCCAGACTGTGACAGGGTGCAGGCCAGGCTGAGGTGTCTCCCCACCCCCCGCATCCCAGGCACGAATGTCATGTACTGGGCCTCTAGTTTCCCAATAAAATAAAATTGTCTTGTCCCAATGTTCTCAATGCTCCCTTTTCTTTATTCTACTTTAATGTGCATTCAATGCCCATGGATTCTCAATGAAATTGGGCTTCCTAATTTCATTGATGATTTTCAGGTAACCAAAGGACACCTTTACCCTTTAATTAGATTTCTCAGTGGCATTTGACACTTGATCCTCATATACTAGTATATTCTATGTTATCAAACCAAGATGACTTTCATTCCCTGACTAGACTGAATATTCTGACTCCTAAATCCCATTCCAAATTCAATTCATTTCTCCCTTAGTCAGATTTAGACCTACTGCATTCCTAAACCCTAAAAATATTAGAATACATACAACCACTCAGAAATCCTTCTGAGATTTAAAAAGTAAAGCAATGCTAATTCAACCATTTAATAGGTGTAATAACATTCTACAAAAATTTAATAATTTTCTTCAATATATACTTCATGCTTCAAGTGAATTTCTTACAATTAGAAATAGTTCTGTCATATTTTTGTGTGCCTACTTTGCTAGTTCCACAATTAAATGCTTAAGGTGTCTATTCTTACAAATTATGTTTTGGCCACCTTGTTCTCTTGTCTGTGCCTCAGGAAAACCATGCCCTTTCTGCCTGGACTTTTCTTCTCCCTTTCATTTTTCATGGTTGATTTCTTCTTATGACTCAGGTCAGCTCAAATGTCACCTTCTGAAATGGGCCTTACAAACTCACTCTATTAAAAAGTATTCTATCAATTTTCTCTTCCTAGTTCTTCAGCTACTCATTGTTGTTATAGAATTTGTCATAATTCACACTTATCTGTTTTGGTTTATTTATTTGTGTGTGTGTGTGTGTGTGTGTGTGTGTGTGTGTGTGTGTGTGTTTCTGAGTGTGTTTTTCTCCACTTTCCCTATTAGTTTCATGGCATCAGTCTTATTGTCTCTATGAATTTTTAAAAAATATATCTATTGAGAAAAATTCGCATATTATAAAAATTCACCACCCTAATTATCTTAAAACTAGAGGCCCGGTGCACAAAATTCATACATGGGTAAGGTCCCTGGCAATCAGGGCTGATCTCTGGGGCAACCAGTGGGGAAATCGGGGGGCCCTCTCTAGCACCCACCTTGGCCAGCCTGTCACCACGTGCTCACCGGCCCCGTCCCCCGCCACCGCCACCTCCCTCTGTGGGGCGACCGGTGGGACAATTGGAGAGCCCCTGCTGGCACCCACCTTGGCTGGCCTGGGACCGTGGGCTAGAGTCAGCTCCTGCATTGAGTGTTTGCCCCTGGTGGCCAGTGCGCATCATAGCGACCGGTCATTCCACAGGTCTTTCCACTGTTCAATTTGCATATTAGGCTTTTATTATATAGGATAACCAATACAATATATATGGGATATGTCCAAGATATAAGGTGTCTATTAAAAGTTTGGAAACAAATTATTTTTAACAGATTAAAGCTATCCTTTATAAGATAATACATATAGATATATCAGTTTCCAGACTTTATGGACCCCTCTATATTTTTAGGCAAATGAGCAGCTGAATTAATATGTTTGGGTTTTTGCCCTCGAAAGAAGGGTTTGGGTCTTTACATCCTACAGGTCTTTGTTTCAGTTGCCTTATTTGAGAGGCCTGCAATCCTCAATTGGGGCCATGCAGCAGGCAGCCTATGAATGTTTCTTTCTCATTGAAGTTTATATCTCTCTATCCTTCTCCCTTCCTCTCTCCCTAAAATCAATAAAAACATATTTAAAAGTCTCGTGGAATTTGAAATCAAGCATTGGACTTGTGCAAGGAATAGGACCAATCCCAACTGCCCCCACCCACACCCACACCGACACACCATCACATAAAGACTAAACTGCTAAAATCTCAGGTAAAGCAGATACTGGAGAAAAATTCACTAGTCAGCAAAGAGATAACAGGGGAATTTGTCTCACTTTTCCTGGCCTATAGAAAGAAAAAGAAAACAGAAATTACTTCCTAAGAGTTCATAAGCAACAGTCTTGCTCAACAAAATTATGGGTTTCAAGTTTATATTGATAATAAGATGTAACCCCTAAGCCAAGAAATTAAAATAGAAAAAGGGGTTCTAAACTGCTCTTTCGAAGGAAGTATAAATCCTCTCTGGATTCACTCTGGAATTACAGGATTCATGAAGATAAAAACCTGAGAAATTTAAACTCACAATCCAAAAACACAAAACATAAGAAAATAAGCATAATAAATAAGACTCAGCAGAACCATCACACACAAAAAATTTTGTCCCATGAATTTAAAATAAATTTTACTATTGTGAACATTGTCAAATGAATAAAAATTATTTAAAGAAATAAAAAGTAAAATCAAACATATAAGAAAGGAATGAGCTCTGGCCAGGTAGCTCAGTTGCACGAAGTATTGTCCTGTGCACTAAAAGGTGGCTGCTTTGATTCCAGGTTAGGACACATATCTAGGTTGCAGATTTGATCTCTAGTGGGAATCAACTAGTCGATATTTTTCTCTCTCTCTTCGATGTTTCTAACTCTGTCTCTCTTTCCATTCCTCGTATCTAAAAATCAATAAAAAAAAATATCCTCATGTGAGGATTTAAAAAAAAAAAAGAAACAAGATAGTATTAAAAAGAATCAGTCAGGTTTGATAAATAACTAAGTCAGTTCTCCAAGAATGAAAATCTATTATTAAAGTTAAAAACTCATTAGTCACAGCCCTGGTGGGTTGCTCAGTAAATTAGAGCATCTTTCTTATAAACCAAGGTAGCGGTTTGATCCCTGGTCAGGGCACATACAAGAATAAACAATGAATGCATGAGTAAATAGAACAACAAAATGATGTTTTTCTCTCTCTTTCTGTCCCTTCCTCTCTCTCTAAAAATCAATGTATTTTTAAACTTATTAGTTGCATTAAGCTCATGAGACAAAGCTAAAGAATGTATCTGTGAACTGAAAGACAGATTGAATACCCAGAATGTAGTCCAGAAATAAAAAGTGGTTTACAAAATTAAATATAAAATGTTAAATGTGGAGGACAAAAATTTCAGAAAGAAAAAAAAAAAGAGACAGAATCATAGAGAATAAATTCAAAGATACAATGTCCGAGAATTAAAGAACTGATTAAAATTTAGATTCAGGAAGGAAAATAATTCCCCCAAAAAATTTTAAAAAATCAACCTGTTAATAGACACAGAATAGTTTAAGAGCAGAATCCCCAATAACAGTAGCAAGAAAGAAGCTAGAGGACTCCTAAGAAACAATAATAAAGTAGATAGGAAAGCTGTTGACAAGGGGGGGAGGGGAGGAAAGGTAGAATGCAGTAGAATAACACATTCTGAAAGAAAATAAAATTCCAATGTAGAATTGTAAAGCAAGCTAAAATATCAAAAAGAAAGTGAAATTAAGAAATTTTCAGACAAAAATTGAACCAAGTTACCACCAACAAAACCCATTAAAAAACTATCAAAATTAAAGGATATATGTAAAAGAAAAACAGACTCTAGCAAGGATAAGAGGGAAAAAAAGGCAAATATGGAAAAAATTCAAATACATTGACTACACAAAAAATGAAATTATAAAATGATAATTATACTGTAGTTAAAAAAGAGGTAGAGCTAAAATGCAGGAAAAATTAATATATAGAATGGTAGGGGATAAGAGGAGTTATGTTATACCAAATGTTATGGACTGAATTGTGTCTCCCCAAAATACATATATTAAAATATCAACCTCCAGAGAGATAATTAGGGTTAAATGAGGTGATAAGTGTGGGCCCCAATCCCATAGGACTAGTGTCATTATAAAAAAAGGAAGAGACCCAGATATCTCTCCCCTTGTACCCAGAGAAAGACCATGTGAGGATGTAGCCATAAGATGTCTTCCAGGCATCTACAGGCTTACCAGAAAGCAACCCTGGCACCTTGACCTTGAACTCCCAGCCTTCAGATTGTGAGAATAATGCTTTTGATAAGGTACTTACTCAATGATGCTATAGCTGCCTGGCAGACTAATACACCACGTTTCTTTCATAGTTTAGGAGAAAGATGAAGATGTTAAGTTATTTTTGACTTTTATAAATACTCATTAAAAAGTATAAGGATAATCCCTAAAATAAAAAATATGGAGTCCATATATTTTACGTTTAATGGTAGATAATATATATTTCTTTAAAAATATTTGATTAAGCAAAAGGAAGAAGTAAAGGAGGAGTAAAAGGAACATAGTAAAAGAAAGACAAAAGCAAAATAAGAGAGTAAAAATATTTCCAAATGAAGCAATAGTTAAAATCAATTTTAACCATATTGAAAATACAGATCATGCCATGGGGTTTGTTTTTAAAATCTAGCAATAAACTATATTTATGAAGCACATCTAAAAACCTGGGTGGCTATGATGAGATTAATATACCCACCTGGTGATATGGTCCAGAAATATTGATATAATTTATCAATATTAGTATCATAGCATCATTAGTATCATAGGTGGAGAGGAATTAGCTACAAAGCAAACATGTCTGTGTCTGATGCTGCTATTCTATCTAGTTTACCAATCGTATATTTCAATAAATTACTTAAAAATTGTGATGAATAGTTTTTCCTCATCTCTAAAATAGAGAAAATAGTATCTATTTCATAGTATCATTTGGGTAATGAACTGAATACATGTAAATTATTAAGCATACAGTCTGACACGCAGTAACACTGTTACCAAGGAGGATGGAGTGACAAAATATATTTTAAGATAAAACCAAAAACAAACGCAGAAAAGGCACTGCAGGAATAAGGTCGGTTAGTATATTAATGACAAAGGTGAAATTCACCAGGAAGTCATATATAGTCTAAATATGCTGGTGCCTTGTGACATAGTATTCAAATAGATAAAATGCATTTTCAAACACTGTAAGCATCACTTCCTCAAGAAAACCTTCCCACTGATAGCCTCCTTCCCCAAATTCTAGGCTCCTTCCTGATGCCTGCTCTCACAGGAAGCTATAATTCTTTTTCACTTCTCTCCTACCAAATGCACTTGCTCTCTTAGAACTGGAACCACCTTCTGTATTCTCAGTGCCAAGTTACAAACATGTTACAGAGTAAGTATCCGAAACATGTATGTTTGAGAAATAAATGTCTTTGAAAATTTTATTTATCCTATATAATAAAAGGGTAATATGCAAATAGACCAAATGGCAGAACAACCAAATAACCAATCAGAGTGAAATATGCTAATGATATGCTAAGGCTGCTCAACCACTTGCTATGATGTACACTGACCACCAGGGAGCAGATAGTCAACTGGTTGACCAGTAACTATGACATGCACTGACCATCAGGGGGCAGATGCTTCAACCAGTAGGTTAGCTTGCTGCTGGGGTCCGGGTGATTGGGACTGATCATATGGGCCAGACACACCCTAGAGCCCTCCTGAAATCCCTCCCTGGCCTAACCGTGCACTGGTGGGGTCCCTCAGTCTGGCCTGCACTCTCTCCCAATCCAGGACCCCTCAGGGGATGTCAGGGAGTCGATTTCAGCTTGATTTCACAGGCCACTCCCCCTGGGAGGGTGCCAGATGCAGGGCTCATGGCTGGTGAGCGCTGCTGTGGAAGTGAGTGCCTCTCCCTATTGGGACTGATTGGGCATGAGTCTGTGGCAGACACAGTGGGGCCGGGATGAGAGAGAGAGGCAGGTAGGAGCTGCAGGCAGCACTGGACTGCGGGTTTCGGCATGATCCCTGCAGGCCACCCAGAGGGACCCCACCTGTGCATGAATTCATGCACCAGGCCTCTAGTTTACAAATAAATGTAAATAAATGTCTTTGAAAATTTTATTTATTTAGAAATAAGTGTAAATAAATGTATGCAAGAGGAAATTTAACAGACACAAATTTTAATTCTTTTTTTTAATTCCTTTTTTTTTTAAAGACTAAATTTCCTCAACCTATGCAGGAAAACTCCACATGTTATCACATTTTTTCTCACCCACACATACTATCCTGATCCCCAGTGTTATACAGATTGTCCTTTGTCTATATATTTCTGTGGAAGATGGTAAAAGCATTCATCAATTTCTACTAAATATCTATGATCAAAGACATGTAAGAACTGGCTCAGGGGAACTTGATAGATTGAGCATGGTTCTACTTCCTCTGTTTCTGAAACTTGTCCAAATATCAAGGTCGGTAAATAAGTATACGCTCTGTAATGTTGCAAAAATAGAAGTACGATGATGGGTGAACTATTTCAACAAAGTTTTAAAAGATAATGAATTAGGTGAGCAATGAAAACAGAGATGGTGCAAAAGAGAAGGTACTTAAAGGCCCCTGGAGAGACATGCCTACGAGAAGTGATACAGACAGAGAGTATGGCTCAACTCCAGAAAGATTTAAAATCCGGAGGTTTATAATGTGTCTTTAAAGAGAGCAAGGGCAGACGACATCCCTCCCACTCCCTGAAAGACTGCAAGAGTCATACTCCGAGCCCCTGAAACTGTGAATCTGAGTGAGAGTCACTCATTTGAGCGGGAAGGTGTGTGTGAAATTGCAAGAGTGAAACAAGAAAGATTCTAGTGATATTCAAATTAGACATGGAATTCTCAGTTCCCTTCCCTTCCCATGTTTCCAGAATACAGCTAGAGACTATCTGATGCTCTTCCAGAGGAAGTAAACAGTCTAAAAAAAAAGGATGGTGGGGTGAAATGGAAGGGCCAACAAGCTTCACCTAGAGACGAGTTTCTCTTCAAGGCTCTCTGCTGTCAAATGTGTATGGACATTGGTAATGTAGATTACAGGACCACATATGGATAAATGACTCACAGGTCTTGCTTCAAATTAACAAACAAACAAAACAAAAACTGATTTCAAATAAATGCATTAGTGAGCAAAATTTGAAGATGCACATTAAATTGTTATTCAAGGAAAGTATTCATCAACACCTGTAAATAAAATAATTTTAATCACAGCAGTGGGAAAACCATGTTATACATAGAAAAGTAGACATTTGGCCAATTAATTGACCTCATTAAAGGTCCAAATTCCCTCATAAGGGGCAATAACATTAGCAGTTTTTCATCTTCCTCTCTCTCTCTCTCTCTCTCTCTCTCTCTCTCTCTCTCTCTATATATATATATATATATATATATCCTATCTAATAAAAGAGAAACATGGTAATTGCCGTACGACCGCTGCTACCCTTCCCATTGGCTAATCAGCGATATATGCAAATTAACAGCCAGCCAAGATGGCAGCTGGCAGCCAGGCAGCTTGAAACTAACATGAGGCTTGCTTGCTTCAGTGACAGAGGACCCCAACGTTCCCCGCCTGCCACTGCAGTACTCTGAGTTGCAACTCTAAGCAACTATGTAACAAATATAGAAGCTAAACAAAACCCCAGAAACCTGCTTTAGTCTGCCGGGCTTCAGCCAGCAGGATCCGAACATTGTAAGCAAAGGCCAGAAACCTTCTTTCAGCAGCGGAGGCCTAAGAGCTGGAGCCAAGCCTCAAAGCTAAAGCTGGCCCAGAAAAAAGAAAAAAAGGAGCGGTTGGGAACTTCAGTCACCCCCAGCCTGAAAACAGCCCTCAGCCCCTCACCCAGACTGGCCAGGCACCCCAGTGGGGACCCCCACCCTGAAGGGTGTGTGACCAGCTGCAAACAGCCATCATCCCCTCACCCAGGCTGGCCAGGCACCCCAGTGGGGACCCCCACCCTGATCCAGGACACTCTTCAGGGCAAACCAGCCGGCACCCACCCGTGCACCAGGCCTCTACCCTATATAGCAAAAGGGTAATATGCCTCACAGCACTGGGATCAGCGGAGCCACGAGGCCTCCAGGCACCTGGATCAGCATGATAGGGGGGAGCTCCCCAACCCCCTGATCGCCCTGCGGCTCTGTGTGTGACAGGGTGCGGTGCCCCAACCCCCTGATCGGCCCTGCTCTGTGTGTGACAGGGTGCGGCACCCAACCCGCAACCCCACCCCCCCCAAGGGCCCTGCTCTGTATGTGACGGGGTAGAGCCATAACCTCCCCATCGGCCCTGCTCTGTGGGTGATAGAGGGCGGCGCCCCAACCCCCTGATGGGCCCTGCTCTGTGCGTGACAGGGGGCAGCGCCCCAACCCCCTGATGGGCCCTGCTCTGTGCGTGACAGGGTACAGAGCCCCAACCCCCTTGATGGGCCCTGCTCTGTGAGTGACAGGGGGCAGTGCCCCAACCCCCTGATTGGCCCTGCTCTGTGCATGACAGGGGGTGGTGCCGCAACCTCCCCATTGACCCTGCTTTGAGTTTGACAGGGGGCGGTGCCCCAACCCCCCAATCGGCCCTACCCTGAGCATGACTGAGGGTGGCATCACAACCTCCCGATTGCCCTGCTCTGTGCATGACAGGGGGCGGCGCCCCACTCCCCAATCGGCCCTGCTCTGAGCCTGACCAGGGGCTTCACCTAGGGATTGGGCCTGCCCTCTGCCACCCAGGAGCAGGCCTAAGCCAGCAGGGCGTTATCTCCCGAGGGGTCCCAGACTGTGAGAGGGGACAGGCCAGGCTGAGGGACCCCCCACTTCCCCCTGAGTGCACAAATTTTTGTGCACTGGGTCTCTAGTGTGTGTATGTATATATATATATATATATATAAATATATATAAAATAAAAATACAACCTGCTCCTGTCTGAGTAAGTGGGGGGGGGGGGCGGGGGGATGATAAAATTTGAATTACAGTCTGAAGGTTTACAGCTTCCAAGCTAAATGCAGACTTATTTGAATATTTAAGATTCTTCCCTGTAAAATGAGTTTTATTGCCAGTGTAGTTTTCCATTATTTAGGCTGAACTCCTACCAGCTGCTAGAAAGACACATGAACCGAATAGACTTGCTGGGCATGTTTATTCTCTTCTGATGAGCGTAGCTGTCCCAGGTTGTCCTTTTGGAATCAGAAGTAAAATATTGTCAATTTATATCTTCTAAAATGTTTATATATCTCCAATGTACACCTTCCCCTGTATATAAAATATACCAAAGAAAATATAATAATTTACCAAGTAAAAAAATTAAAACTGGGCTTGGGTAAAATAAACTAAAATGCTCCCTGCTCTGGATCTCAGTGATCAATAAGCATCGCTATCCCATTAAATACCAGGGTCTACACTTAATATGAAGTCTCATCAATTCCAAGAAAGTTTCTGGACTTACTATTTTCTATTTACTGCCTGTGCCCAGAAACAGCTCAAGAGAATGATACATTTGTCAAATCTAGAAGTCTGCTTTATAAAATAATAATTATTCTCAAATAATATTTCAATGCTCTAATAGTTAAATATTATAATAATAAGACATACCCACTTTCCTTTGGGCTTACCCTGGAAAAATAATAAGCCAGTGAAATAAATTTCTTCTACATTGGGAGTAAAAACATGAAAATAATACTTTAATATATCTAGGTTTGTAGTTAGTTATTTAGCACCTGATTCAAATTTGTGGTAAAATGGTAGACTTTAAAAATCAGTAATACAATGACTTTTCTTGGCAAAAATAATACCTAGTAAGACAGATATATTTTGATAATATTCAAATCATATGAAACATTAACAACTTTGAGAGTGGCCACTTCGAATGCTGTAAAAAGTGGCTTCCTGGGTTGGAAACACAATCATGGATTAAGAACAATTAGGACAGCCTTCATCTTTTCTCAGTCAGGCCTCTCTCGTCAGTTAGAATGGAATATTGTGATTGAATCTATTAACACATATAAGGAACACCGTGAACCAATTTGGTAAACAAAGCGTAGTAGAAAACAGAGCCACAGAGGAGGGTGAGGCTATGGCTCAGTCAAGCAGGGCCAGTGGAGAGGAGCTTTGCCCAAGGGTTGGAGTAGGGGGTTCCCATTGGCTTGGCCATCACCCATGTAGAGAATAAAATCTTAGCCAGTCCTCTCAAGTGCTCTGATCCTATTGGCATTGTGAAGATGCATGAAGCCAACTTTCTAAATCAATGCCATTTAAAAATTCATACATCTAGCTAAAGCTTCCTTCCCATTAACTTTCAGGAGAACAAAGTGTCTGTCCTTGTATCATCCAAAACCAAGTTAGAGATGCAGAGTAATTGTCATAATTTATAAAAGATAGGATTGAGTAATGAGGACTACCGAATTACTTAGTAAAATACAGAGGACTGACCTATATTTCTCTTGACTTCTGATAAAAGTGGGTAAAAAATGTTCCTGGGTTTGAATGATCAACTGGTACAACACTTTATTTATTTATTTGTTTGTCGGTTTTTTGGTTTGTTAATCCTCACCCAAGGATTTTTTTTTTCATTTATTTTTAGCGAGAGTGGAAGGTAGTGGAAAGAGAAACATCCGTGTGAGACACACATGGATTGGTGGCCTCCAGCATGTGCCCTGACCAGGGCCTGGATGGAATCCACAACCCAGTTAACATGCCTTTGACTTGGAATCAAACCTGAGACCCCCTGGTGTGTGGGCTGCTGCTCGAATCACTGAGAACACCGGCCAGGTACAACACTTAAACTAAGGAAAACTCTGATAGGAGCCAAACAAAAGTTAGAAAAATTATTTCCAGATGAAAAGTGCCCAAAGGGACATTGAAATATGTCCAGGGCAGCCACTGTCTGTCCTTAAATGGTTTCTCAAGGCAACATTCATTGTGTTACAGTTACAGTTACCTTAGACCACAGTAAACTATTTTCACTCTGGCATTCGCTTTGTCAGCACCCCAATCTGGATTCATCTTTCAGAAGTGAGAGCACATCAGCTGAACTGAGAGGAATGTTTGCTTAATAATGTGTGAAAATATGACCTGTAACTGTACCAGGGACTGACAGCCCAAGCAGCTTCCTCCCTGTAGTCAGAGCAGATAGATGAAGTGTCCCAGCCCATTGTCTATGGGCTGTCTGGTGGGAAATGCTCCTCATGGAGCTTCTTCTTGTCTCAAAGCTGTGGTGCTAGCTACAGACGCTGCCATATCCTACAGCTCTGAAGGGAAATGGGGACTTAGAGACAGTGGTTACAGACCCTTGTTCATTTCTGAACAGTACAGCACATCATCATCCATTTCTCCCATATCTATTAAATGCACACATAGACACGTACTAATATATGACTCAAATACTAGAGTAAATATGTAACAACATACATACACGCTCATGCACACACAAATGTACACACACAAGTGATCAAAGCTGCCAGAGAGAGAATGAACGATTCCTCTATTTCTTATATCAAATGAAAAACACATGCTTAATAGAGAAGTGATTGATGTGGAGAAAATAATTAATGTACCACGCTGTGATCAAACATTTTGCACTAAAATGTTCTGTTAATGTAATATGTATTAGTAACATTGACTTGCAAAAAGATTGTTAAGATTTACATATAAAAATATCTGTGAGTATAAAACCAGTCTCTAATTTTCCCAAGCATATTCTTTAAACCCATGGTTATTGATCTGTGAATACAGGAGAACTTTGTAATCTGCAGCCTCCACAACATGACAAAAGACTACATTTAGTCAAGAGGAAAGGCATATGAAATTGGGAAAATAAGTCATAGGGTAAAAAATGTCAATTTTCATGAATTTCAAAGCATATAAAAATTAAAGGTCCCTTCCTGCAGAGTCAAAGCAAAGGCAAAGAGCTAAAGTAAATGTAATAATACTTTTTTATAATTCACCAGGCTATGCATCATCTACAAAATGAAGAAAAGTCAACAGCAGTACATAAATAAGCAACTTAGAAAGGTGAGCTGTGGTTTCTTGGGAAATTAAATGGGACCTCTACTCAGAATATCATCCTCATAGATTTGCAGCTATTAAATTCCACCACAAAAGAGGTATACGAAACTATATATATATATATGTGTGTGTGTGTGTGTGTGTGTGTGTGTGTGTGTGTATACACATATATATATCACCATATTTTAAATATTTTTTTATTTATTTCAGAGAGAAAGGGAGAAGGAAAGAGAGATAGAAATATCAATGATGAGAGGAAATCATCGATTAGCTGCTTCCTGAACACCCCCCACTGGAGATCGAGCCAGTAACCCAAGCATGTGCCCCTGACTGGAATCCAACCTGGAACCCTTCAGTCCACTGGCTGATGCTCTTTCCACTGAGCCAAATCAGCCAAGGCCCCTCCATATTTTTAACATATTGATTTACTTAACATCTTATTTCAGATGAGTCTTTATATTAATGCTCACATTTAAACAATACGAAGGTGTTTGATGGAATCAAATCCCCTTTATGATTATGAGTTCACAATATTAAAATTTAAAATAGGATAATTGTAACTACCTATTTATTAAGGATCAGTTGTAGCATATATACTATTGTCATTTCTCTTTGATATTGGGCTAGACAAGGTCAAAAAAAATCATAAACCACCTTTCTTAAGCAATGTGCTCAGGTAGAAACCTAATTGAAGTAACAACCAGTAACAGGTAAGAAGTATGAAGTTTGGGGGTGAGGGATAATGAGTCAGGGTCTGGATTGCTCAGTTTGAAGGGATGGGGAGGCGGTGTTTAGAAGATATCCAATTGGTAGCTGGAAAGAGAATCACAAAGAAGAGAGATAAGGAATACACTACACTACACTACATCAATCATAGCAAATGTTTTTGTTATTTTTTTCAAATTAAGAAACACAATTATAAAGTATTAAAAATCTCCTGCATTTTTCTCTTACATATAATTCAGAGGTTCTTAACCCAGCCAAGTGGTCCCAGCTGCATTCCTTCCTTTGAACTCCTTCTGTGAGAGTTTCGTATTTTAATGCATATATTGATTTGCATTTCAAAAACTGCATTTCTACAGTGAGCCCCCTGAGGGAATGAACTGTAACCTATCCCTTTTGGCATCCTGTACATAGCAGGTGTTTAGTCATGATTTTTCATTAAATCCTTTGTGTTGAGAGATGACATGAGAGATGTTAACTCTCTTTCTGTTGGGTGTTTCAGCAATATGAGAAAAAAGTTAACACTCCTACAGCTGAAAGAGACCTTAGAAAGATGTGATTGGTAAAAAGCAATTGTTAGAAACTCCGTTCAGGAACACCTTTCCGTGGACACACACGTGCTCTGATGGTATGCAGACCCCAGTACTAAAGAGGTGAAATGGTCTACCTGGGGCTCACTGCTCACTAGAGCTGTTCCAGGTCTCAAACTGGTGCTCTTTCCAGCTCTGACTGGGAAGCGGGGTAGAGAAGCAAGTGCTGACTGGTCTCTCCCATGAAGTCGGCAGCATGTGGCTTCACTTACTGAAGTGCCTCAAAATATTAGACCTCCTACATTCAAAATAGGTACAAATGTACTTATGAGCTAATACAAGGCTCCCATATTTTTGCATTTAAGACAGAAAAAACAAAACTTGACATTCCTCAAAATATCTTTCTGATTTTTGTTTATGCAACAAATGTTCTCAGTCTTCTCCCACATCAAAAGAGTCAGTCTGCCTGGCCAAGTGTGGCTTAGTGGTTGAGCATTGACCTATCAACCAGGTCATCATTAGATTCCTGGTCAGGGCTCGTGCCTGAGCTGTAGGCTTGATCCCCAGTGGGGATTGTGCGGGAGGAGCCGATGGATGATTCTCTCTCATCATTGATTTTTCTCTCTCTTTCTCCCTCTCTCTTCCTCTTGGTAAACCAATAAAAATATATTTTAAAAATCAAAAAGAGAGTTGGCCAGCTTTCCAGAATAGAGGCTGGGCATACCAGATATGCATTGATCCAGGCTCCTGTGTAGCTAGAGCATGGGGCATATGGCATAATTATGACTAATAAGATCTGAAATAAAAACTATTAGGGGATTCTGGTAGCATATTTCTCAATCGTGTGTGTCTGTGAGGGAGAGGTGGTGGGTTTTGGGTGCAGAATGAAAGACTCCTATTTGCCTTTCTGTACAGTTGTGTTAGGACAACTATGTCAGGAAATACCTGTCTACAGAGGCAGCCCATCAAGGGTGACAGAGTGAAGAAATAAAGTTCCTAGCATCAGTGGGCCATAAAACTAGTCAATTCTAGAACACCTTCCTTCCAGGCTTCTCATTAGATATAATAATAATGGCCATTCAAAATTTATTATTTTTTAAGCCAGTGCATATCCAGTATGCTACTACCTGAATTCAAAAACAGTTTAATGGGCACAATCATTCTGAAATGGGATGATTTAGGTTTATCCACTCTATGAAGAGTTAAAATGAGAGCAGGTAAATTCTTCCACTCACTGAGCACATTCTGCCTTGACTACTTGCTTTCTCCTGCTGAGTTCAGCTTATTTAATATTATGATGTCCTTTAATTATGTACTGGATCAAGCTGGGATTAGCCCTACAGCAATTTGAAAAGTTCTTTTTACAGAATCAATTAGAACTCCCATTTCTAGGCATTCCAGATCTCATGGCCATCTGGTGATACAACCTTTGCCACATCCTTGCCCTGCTGTGACACTATAGAAAGGCCACAGGCAAGGAAACAATGGCAGCCAAATGTTCATTTTCATTCAACTAGTTTTTGTTTTTCTGCCAAGATAGTTTTGCAGCTTAGAACTGGGAATTACCTGCTATCATAGGTGGCCATATTTTTGTGTAAATATACCTCTTTCCTTGGTGAAATAAGATGAATTTTTATTTTTAAAATAAAAGGAGAAAGTTGGTCTTTATGAAGACTAAGTGAACCAATGAGTTGGCGAGGGCTTGAATTTTAAGCAATTATCTAGAAGGATAATAAAGAATTTAAATTTTAAAAAAAGAAATTATCTTGCCTAATAAACTTAACAGCCAAACTTCTAAGATCCAAAATATATAATTTTGTATTCAATAATTAGAGAATATATTATCTCCAGAAAACATAGATTTATAAAAATTAACAATATAATTACCCACAATGCAAATATCTCAACATATGTCCAAGCATTTACTATCTCTAGCTATAAAGCAATCATAAAGAAATCACTCATAAAATACCTGTGTGTATATAAAAATTTAAAAATCTAATAAAATCATAATGCATGTTAAAATATACTGAGGAGTACTAAACAAAAATAAAAATACTATATAATGAAACTCCTATGAAAATACAACTAAAGCAGATTTCTAAATGAAATCTATAGATTTAAATACTTATATTAAAAATTAGAGGCTCTAGACATTTATGTACTGGGGTTGGGGGGAGGGGAGAGGGGAAAGGGATCCTCAGTCCAGCCTGCGCCCTTTTACACAGTTCAGGACTCCTCGGGGGATGTTCATCTGCCTGCTTAGGCCCGTTCCCAAGGGGTCCTTAGTGCTGCTATGAAGGCAGGAGAGACTCCCCCACTGCCATTGTGCTCGCCAGTCATGAGCCCAGCTTCTGGAGTGCAGCGGTGGTGGTGGTGGCGGGATCCTCTCCAGCCTCCAAGGCAGCGCTAAGGAGCAGCAGCCCGGCTCTGGCTGAGCAGTGCTCCCCCTATGGGAGCGCACTGACCACCAGGGGGCAGCTCCTGCATTGAGTGTCTGCCCCATAGTGGTCAGTGCACATCATAGCGACCAGTCATTCAGCTGTTCAGTCAATTTGCATATTAGGGTTTTATTATATAGGATGAATATGTCAGTTAAGGAATCTTAAGAAATGACAAAGAAAGAAAGAGTAAATACAAAACAGGTAGGAAAAATGAGAATATTCTAATGATACAGAAAACATAGATGAGAAGAATTAGTGGGTCTAAGAACTTGTTCTTTAACAAAGAAAAATAACATAGATAAGTCTCTATTGAGAGTGATGAAGCCAGAAGTGGAGAAGGCTCAAGTGGACGGAAATTTTTAGATTCATCTTACATTAATAAGATACTGAGAATGTTAATGGACTGCCGGGAGCCGGTCCATGCTTGCTGTTTCAAGGGACCTGGCATATATGGCATACTGTTCTTAATATGTTTGCTCACCTTCTTGGCACTATGTGTTTTAACCAAGGTCTCTGAGAAAGGTTGTTTCCCCAGGTAGGGATTTTCCCCTGAAGTTAGGGAGGGAATAAAACCTCTTAACTAAGTGCCAGGTGGGAAATTAATCACTTTAACTACAAACAATCATGCTTAAGCTACATAATCTTTACTCCCTGGAATGGAGATAAGAAATGTCCTAACCTTTGAAATAGAGATTGATAGGATTGGAATCAACTGGTATAAATACAGATGTAAGAAGACAGAAACCAAGAGAGACAGAACCTAGGCACAGAACCTACACAGAACGTTCTCTAGAGGCAGAAGAACTTCGCTGGAGAGAACATGGCAAAAGATCCTGGACAGAAACTGGCCTCAGAACCTAGAGACAGAACCTAGCGAGAGAACATGGCAAAAGATCCTGGACTGAACCTGACTACAGAAATTGGCAAGAGAACCTGACTAGAACCTGGTGACTGAACCTGGCTGGAGAACCTGGACAGAACCAGGCTGGAGAACCTAGCGAGGGAACTTGGCTACAGAACCTGGCTGGAGAACCTGGAGATCCTAGCAAGACAACTTGGACACAGAACCTGGCTGGAGATCCAGAGCAGAACCTCTCTGGAGATCCAGACCAGAACTTGGCTGGAGATCCTGGCTGGAGATCCTGGCTAGGCTGCTGATCAACTGAACACTGTCTCCGTGTCATTCCTTCTTCGCCAACTCCGTCCACACCTTTGGGGACCCCTGGACCTGCTGGGGTTGGACCCCGGCAATGGACAACTTTATCCCCAATTTTTGCAAACAATGAAAATGAACAAAACTATAGATTGAAATGCCATCTCTACAAAGAACAGAATGCTTGAGTAACCACTGAGCTAACTGAATCAGTGATTAAAAGTCTTCTCACAAAAAACTCCATATGATAGAGAGAATAGGTGAATTTTACTAATCTCTCATTTCAATTTTATAGCAACAGTGAACAAGAGAGGAAAAACTAGAAAAAAGAAATATCAATTCCCTCTTAATTCATTTTTGTTAATATTGAAACTTTGATACTAAAAATTGTGACCAGAAGTATACGACAAAGAAAAATTTAATGCATATGTTACTCATACAATAATCCAAAATAAATATTAGGAACATGCATTTATGAGTTAAAGAAAGATACTATAGAATATTCATTTTTATTAATGTCAAGTAAGTTATCTAGATCAACTATGCAGCTGATTAAAAATAAAAACAAATAAGAGGATTTGAAAAAAATTATCCTATCTAATAAAAGAGAAACATGGTAATTGGCGTATGACCACTACCCTTCCCATTGGCTAATCAGCAAGATATGCAAATTAGCTGCCAGCCAAGATGGCGGCTGGCAGCCAGGCAGCTTGAAACTAACATGAGGCTTGCTTGCTTCAGTGACGGAGGACTCCAACGTTCCCCGCCTGCCTTGCTGGCCTCTGAGCCTGCAGTTTAAGAAACATTGTAACAAATATAGAAGCTAAACAAAACCCCAGAAACCTGCTTTCAGGGAGCCGGGATCTCAGAGCTGGAGTTGATACAGAGTTTCGATTATCAAACCGAAACAAACCAGATACCTGCTTTCAGGAGCGGAGGCCTAAGAGCTGGAGTCTCAGAGCTAAAGCTGGCCCAGAATAAAAAAAAAAAAAAAAAAAAAAAGGAGCAGTTGGGAGCTTCTGTCACCTGCCAGCCTGAAAACAGCCCTCAGCCCCTCACCCAGACTGGCCAGGCACCCCAGTGGGGACCCCCACCCTGAAGGGTGTGTGACCAGCTGCAAACAGCCATCATCCCCTCACCCAGGCTGGCCAGACACCCCAGTGGGGACCCCCACCCTGATCCAGGACACCCTTCAGGGCAAACCAGCCGGCACCCACCCGTGTACCAGGCCACTATCCTATTTAGTAAAAGGGTAATATGCCTCCCAGCACCGGAATCAGCGGAGCCGCGAGGCCTTCCGGCACTGGGATCAGTGTGACAGGGGGCAGCGCCCAAATCCCCTGATCGCCCTGGGGCTCTGTGTGTGACAGAGGTGGGGCCACAACCTCCCTATCGGCCCTGCTCTGTGTGTGACAGGGCGCGGCGCCCCAACCCCCTGATCGGCCCTGCTCTGTGTGTGACAGGGTGCAGCGCCCCAACCCCCGCCCCCCCCGCCCCCCTTCAAGAGCCCTGCTCTGTGTGTGAGGGGGTAGAGCCATAACCTCCTCATCAGCCCTGCCCTGAGTGTGACAGTGGCGGTGCCCCAACCCCATGATCAGCCCTGCTCTGTGGGTGATAGAGGGAGACGCCCCAACTGCCCCCCATGGGCCCTGCTCTGTGTGTGACGGGGTAGAGCCATAACCTCCCCATCAGCCCTGCCCTGAGTGTGACAGGGTGCAGCACCCCAACCCCTGATCCGCCCTGCTCTGTGTTTGACAGGGGGCGGTGCCCCAACTCCCCTATTGGCCCTACTCTGTACGTGACGGGGGGAGCTCCCCAACCCCCTGATCGGCCCTGCTCTGTGGGTGACAGGGGGAGCTCCCCACTCCCCTGATGGGCCCTGTTCTGTGCATGACAGGGGGGAGCTCCACAACCCCCTGATCGACCCTTTTCTGTGAGTGACAGGGTACGGAGCCCCAACCCCCCTGATGGGCCCTGCTCTGTGCGTGACAGAGGGCAGCGCCCCAACCCCCTGATTGGCCCTGCTCTGTGCATGACAGGGGGTGGCACCGCAACCACCCCATCGACCCTGCCTTGAGTGTGACAGGGGGCCGTGCCCCAACTCCCCAATCAGCCCTATCCTGAGCATGACTGAGAGTGACATCGCAACCTCCAGATCCTCCCTGCTCTGTGCATGACAGGGGCGGCGCCCCAACTCCCCAATCGGCCCTGCTCTGAGCCCGACCAGGGGCTGCATCTAGGGATTGGGCCTGCCCTCTGCCATGCGGGAGCAGGCCTAAGCCAGCAGGTCGTTTTCTCCTGAGGGGTCCCAGACTGCGAGGGGGCACAGGCTGGGCTGAGGGACGCCCCCCTTCCCCCCAAGTGCACAAATTTTTGTGCACTGGGCCTCTAGTATATATATATAAATTTATATATATATATATATAGTGAGTATGCAAAACACAGAATTAAATCTTGGATGACTATTTATTAGTTATGGTATTATTTTCCATATGAACAACTGTAAACCTACATTTGCCCAACCTTGTATATATGAGAGATAGTAGGTGAAAGAAACCCAGACAGGAAATAGCATACTAAGCATCCCAGTGAATATACACTTCACTCTGGCAATCTTTGCAGCTGTGGGTGAGAAATAAAGGACCTAAGGTTAAGAAATGTGGAGTACCAAACTATAGACCTTCTCCACATTAAGCTAGGATCCTCCAAAATTTATACCCAGGGTAAAGGCAAACTAAAATGTAACCCTCTGATCTCCATCGTCAGGGGACATTAGAGGAAGAATTCTTGGTTACAAATAAAGGAAAGAGGAGAAATGGTAAATACCCTTTATGAAGAACTTTGGGTCATATGCTAGCCCTCAACTAGATTTAGATCCAAGAACCTCAAGCCATAAACTTGGTTAAAGATGCCCTCTAAATCAATGATTGTTCAGTTATTGATGATAGCCATTCTGACAGGTGTGAGGTGATATCTCATTGTGGTTTTAATTTACATTTTTTTGATGATTAGTGATGTTGAGCATCTTTTTATATATCTATTAGCTATTTGTATGTCTTCTTTGGAAATGTCAATGCCATCCTTTGCACATTTCTTAAAATAGCCTATTTTTAAACCTATTTATTTATGTATGTATTTATAGAGAAAGAAACATCGATTACTTGTTTGACTCATTTATGCATTCATTGGTATAGAAGACACATGCATTAGGGCAAGGAGTCTGGTTCTATAGCTGGGACCAAGTGTTTTTCAGGACACAGCCCAGATTCAGAAGGAACATAGAGACAGAGGTGTTAAGAAGAGGGAAACACAGTTTCATGATTATGATCCAGGCGAATAGAGTGGATTTTGATGACTCTGTTACAATCAGAATGGTAGAGGTCAAAATCTGAATGAAAGACAGAAATATAACTTCAAATGATATTAGGCAGGTACAGAGAACAACTCTCAGATGTCTGATCTTAAGCTTGTTCCATTTTATAATAAAACTTTGCTTAGGACACAGCCTTGCCTAAGGAGAGGAGAGTTTCCCTAACTTTGAATGAGGACAACCCAATAAAGGTAACTTTCATTTGATTAAAATACCGATTCAAGCTACGAAATTATATTCCACTACATGAAAAAGTATTCATCAATTGTTCATGTGCACACTGTACAGTGCAAAGCTTCTTGATTAAACAATTATTTTTTGTACTCCTACGAATAAGGCTCTTGATGAGGCTATGATGCTTTTTGTTTTCTCATAAAGCTTCCACGGTGGTACGTGAGAAAAGACTTTCCTAACACTAGACTACATGTAAAGAACAAAATTCTAAGTGCTATGACAGAATTGTGATTTATAGTATGCAAATTTATACGAGGGTGTAATTGCTAGAGAGAGCAACTGGAAAGGAACAAAGGTTGGGCTTAAACAACTCGGTCTTTTTATTAAATTTTAAGTAAATAACCAATTCATAGACTCATATTTCCATTTATTGTATTAAGCTGTGCCAAGTGAATGACTGTATGCATTACTATTATTTAGCATGCTGATGGTTAACAATCACAATATGTATTTACCTACTGCCCAAATTATAGGATGCTTTTTCCATGTAAAATAAACCATATACTTTTGCCCTTGAAACAGAATAATTCACCAATGGGCAATATAGTAAGCAATTACTATATATAAATTAACAATAAGACTTCTACCAGAGACACAGGTCTCATCTATACTAATAAAAGGGTAATATGCTAATTAGAGCAGATGTCTTCCAGATGTGCTTCCGGACAAAGTCGCAGTGGCTGCCCAAGGCTCAGGCAAGCCCCGGATGGCGGCTACTGCTGTCAGGGCTGGCAGAGGCTCAGGCAAGCTGCGGATGGCGGCTGACAATACAGGGGCCCGAGGCTCAGGAAACAAGGGCTGGCCAAGTCTCAGGCAAGCTGTGGTGGCTGCTAGGGCAGAGGCCAGGCAGCTGGGGCAGCTGGCAATGGCAGCAGCAGAGGCATGATGGGGGCGTCACCTTCCCCTGATCAGCCAGTTGCCTCCTGCAGAGGGAGGCCAGACTGCAGTTTAGGCCTGCTCCCCATGGAGCTGTCAGTAGGACATCCCCTGAGGGCTCCCAGACTGTGAGAGGGGGCAGGCCGGGCTGAGGGACCCCCTCCAGTGCATGAATTTTCATGCACTGGGCCTCTAGTGTTTTATAAAAAGGAAAACTGCACTAAATCCATGAAACTATCTGAATTAATTACTTATTCCTGAAGTACAGTTCATGAAGTCCCTGAATTTTCTAAAATCCATGGAACTAGTTAAAAAAATTTTTAAAGCAAAGATCTATGACTTGAAGATGGATAAAACAAAAATAATATTTATTTAACATATCATTTAAATACCAACTATGGTTAGATTGAGAGAAAGAAAAAAACTATCTTAACAAGGGCAGTAAATTAAAATTATGACTTAGGTAAAATGTACATTATTAGTCCTATGGGAAGCAAGATGCTATGCCATATCTCAAAATTGTTGAAGTATAGTTGACATAAAGCACAGTATTATTATAAATTATTTCCATTTCCATTATATTATAGTCATTGCAGGCACAGTAATTGCATATTTGCCTTGGCATAAAACCAATGTTACCATGATGCCACATATTTCAAATGTCTTAATTTTCTTGGACCATATCAGTCATCATTTTTCTGAGAGCTGAGGAAACTGAAAAGGCAATAGAGTAAACCAATCTAAAGCAACAAGTAGACCAGATGACCTTTGCTGATGTTACTTATTCATTTTTTATTAGCTTATTGATTCAAAGCAAAAGTTTGTTATTAATCATTCAAGAATTGGCACATTTTTATTTAGTGAACAGAATACAATGTCTTTAAAAGGAATTTATTCATGACCATTGAAAGACTTTTCCCTTAAATCACATGTTGCCTAATCACTTGCCTATTTGCCCTTAATTTATAGAACTCCTTGTCTTGGGGAATCAGATTTATATGGTCCTTATCTGCTTTTTAGCTACCAGGGAAGATTTAGCTTTGAAGCTCTCGTTTTAATAATTCTTTGTGATAGAACACTTTGAGGTGCTTCCTGGAGGTCTAGTGCATCAATGCAAATTACTGGATAACTGATTTAAAGAGGAGAGGCAAAGGCATGAGTTTAGAAACTAAAGAAATAAGATAAGCTTGCTTGGCAACTTACATCTTATTAATTAGAAATTTAGTGTACAATAAATATATATTTAACACTGTTCTCCAGAAAGATAACTTAATTACAGAAATAAAAATGGCATTGCCACATATAATGAATATAAATTGCCATTATATATTGCTTAAAAATAATTTATAGTCACCTGAACTTTATAACAGCTGCAGCTATTACTGTGAAATTCCCAGATTGCTTGAATGACTATTTTTCCCATTCCCTTCCTTCCTTTTTCTTAAATTGTACATTGTTTGGGGCTCATTCTAAGAGCTGTTTATATAAAAAGGACTAACAGTATAGTTTAAAGAAGCGATGGTATGTGCTTATTATATTTAGGAACTATTACATGTAACATTAATACATTTTAATGTTTTTTTCCTAACATCATTATAGAAATAATTTTTTCCACATCACTTCTTTAATTTCTAAACATAAAGAGATACATTACTATATGCCAGTTACAATATATTATAGGAACATTTTGAAACTTAAAAAAAAAACCCAACAAACAGTAACTTGGACCTAATCAAGTAAATAGGAAAATACTGCAAAGAAGGCAAAACTTTTTTATGTAGAGCCAAAGTTAACAGATAATCACTGACTCAAAAGATAGATTTTTCAAATGCATTGGTTTGAATGTACTGATTGATAAAACTTTTCATTCCCTTTCATGAGAAAAAATATAAACGTATCTTAGCCAAAAAAGCCAATTAAGAGTTATTATATTTGTTATTTGTGGAGGACTTAGCATTTGTCAAATCTTTTATTTTTTAAAAATTTTTAAATTGATTTTAGAGAGAGAGAGGGAGAGATAGAAACATCAAGGATGAGAGAATCATTGATTGGCTGCTTCCTGCATACCTCCCACTGGGGTTTGAGCCTGCAACCTTGGCATGTGCCCTTGACCAGAATCGAACCTGGGACCCTTCAGTCCACAGGCCAACGCTCTGTCCACTGACCCAAACCAGCTCCGATTCAAATCTTTTCTTTTAATCCTCACCAGAGGGTATGTTTTTACTTTTTTACTGATTTTAGAGAAAGAGGATAAGGGAGGGAGGGAGGGAGAGAGAGAGAGAGAGAGAGAGAGAGAGAGAGAGAGAGAGAGAGAGAGAGAGAGAGAGAGAGAGGAGAGAGAGATATCAGTGTAAGAAGAGAATATCAATTAGTCATGTCCCATATACATCTGGACCGGGTATGGAACCCACAACCTCGGTATGTGCCCTGACCAGGAATCAAACCCACACCTTTTGGTATATAGAATGAAACCCTAACCAAGTGAGCCACCTGGCCAGGGCTCAAATCTTATTTTATGAAATAAAAAATATTTTTCTTGTGCTATAAAAGAATTGGCCCAGTCACATTAATAAGGACAAATAGTTTCTCTTTTCAATGCAGGGTTGTAGAAGTCTGGCTTTTAATGTTACAATAAAAATGGTGGTTAGTTTAAGTTTGGTGTCTGAAATGTATTTTTTACCAAAAACATGATATTGTGAGGCAGCCTTGAAGAGAAGAAACAAAGGTCAGTTGCAGAAAATTTTCATGATTTACAAAGTCAGGAAAAATAGACTAAATCAGACACACACACACACACACACACACACACACACACACACCACATGCAAAATGTGATTAAAGACTAGAAAACAATATTTTGAGGTCTATAAATTTCATTTTGATACATGGAATTTTGCCTCACTAAACTAAGTGTTAAATATTGCTCAATCTTAGTAAAGCATCTTGTATCATTTGTGGCAAATGGTATGTAAAGTGTATAACAATATACTTATCAGTATCCACGATCCACTTTGAAGGAAACTACATGGCACTAGGAATAGGAAAATCTAAATGAACATAACACAAATGTGCCACTTCATTTTGTGAATCAATATGTTCTATTGCATGTGAAATTCTAAATCCTGTATTATTTTCACAACAGAGGACATTACAAAACCCATTTAAGAATTCTACTCAAAATCATATTTGCTTGTTTTACTTGTCTTGAGAAAATATATTGATTGTGAATACATTAAAATGTATTGAAATTTTACATCACTTATTTCTACAGAACCTCTCATATTCTCTTTTCTTACATCCACAATCAGGGCAAAGGACCCAATACTTGAAAGTGAACATTTTCACACTAAAAACATAAATAGAACTATACCGTCATAATTCATTAATTTGATAATTAAATTTATATGAACATATTTCAAATACTCTAAATGCTTAGGCATGTGAGATATGTTTTCCCCACATGGTTGTTGTAACAATGAGTTAGTAGCCTGACCACAAAGTGGTGAAGTAGACGGGAGGGAACATGAGAAGATTGTCCTGTTTCATCCATCAGCTCCTTCCCCATCTCTCAATGTATATCTCTAATGATGTCTATTTTTAATGTGCTGTAACTTGCTAATGTTTTTCTGCCTTTAAATTCACCAAAGAATTTGTACTTGTAGGCAGGTTCAAAACCATTAAAATGATCACATCAGGTCGGAGTTCCAATAAAAAATTTGATAAAACAGCAAATAAGAAATTAAAAAAAAAACACACATACTAGGATATATAAGCTCTACCATCTTCTTTGATTTTACAAATAATTTATATTTCTAGAATTACCAGTGGCCTCATTTAAGTTAGAATATTATCATATCTGTTCAATCAGCCTCACAAGGTTATTATGAGACACAAATGTCATAATGTTGATGAAAAGCACCCTTCAAAATACCAAGCATTTATGTCATTACTAGAGGCCCGGTGCATGAAATTTATGCATGAGTAGGGTCCCTAGGCCAGGCTGGTGATCAGGGCCTGCCAGGGTCTTCCTTCATTCCGTGCTGCCTCCTGGTGGTCAGTGCATGTCATAGCGAGCAGTTGAACTCTCAGTGGGTCAAACTCCCGAGGGGACAATTTGCATATTAGCCTTTTATTATATAGGATCATTAGGATTTTTTTAAAAATCACATGCAAGTAAAATATTTTAACTCATTAAAATTACATCTTTAGAGCTAAAAAATCTTACAAGTAGCATTATTTGCTTTGCTTTTCAAAAAATTCAGTAACTTCATATCTAATTGCTAATGAGTGTTTTTTAATTGCTTTGATATTACAATATGATTTTTTGCAATAGTTCTTATATTAGTTAGGAACCTACTAGCAATGGGACTAGCAATGGAACACTAACTCAAATTGGACTAAACACTATGAACATTTATCATCTTTATCATCTCACATAAAAAATCCAGAGGTATGATGATCTTAGGGACTTATCACATCAGATAGCATCCTAGCTTTTTGTAAATTTCACTCTTCTTATCTTCAGTGTGTTTTTGCCCAAACACAGACTCTTTCAAGTTTCTAAACAAGTCCATTGACCAAGTCCATTCCTCATCCACTTTCTAATAAGAGGAAAAGAATTTCCATGATTGGCTCATTCTGACTTTTTAACATGGAATAATCACCTTTATTTTTGCAGAAAAGGACCAATGGTTTGTTGATCATCACCATCTGAAAACAGTTCAGGTTCAGTTTTTGACCTTAGCATCTTGCCTCTTGAAAATTCCTCCCAACATTCCTTCATTGGATTACAAACATGGGTAAAGTTTTTGATGTGATGTTTACAGGCTGTTCACTTCTAAACTAATTGTGAGTACTTTCTCCAGACTATCACTACTAAGATTTAATGGTTACTTAGTGTAATAATACTGAATCTTGAAAGCAATCATCTATGATATTAGATGAATTCAGTGGAATTGAAATATTGTCTCCTTATATGTGTTTTCTTCCATATTTGTATTTAAATGTTTTCACTTTTTTCTTCTTCTCTTGTGCCCAGGTTTTTTCTTTACTTCTTTTATTTATTTATTTTTGCAAAAAATGTTTATTAGGCACTAACTCTATGTATAATAAGCATTATACTTTATATTGCATGTAATTTTTTTAAAAATCACTTTCACCAATAATAATAGTAATTCTGAATACTATAAATGCATTTTTTATTGAGATAAATTCAAGAAGTTATGATTTCCTTATAAAGTAAATAATATAGGCAATGGAAAATATCATAAGAAGTGATAGTCCAGGACTTAAAGGTTAGATAAGGTTTGCATACTTGGAGAAAGCATAATTTATTACTAATTATTAAGATATACACTAAATATTATACTTATATCTCTTCTATTAGACTATAAACTTCCTCCATGTAATAAGTTGTGTTTTCTTTATTTTTATATCCTTAGTGCCTAGAAAGTATTTTTACTCATAAAAGTATGATAAATGGATGGATAAAGGAGTAAATGAATGAATAAATGAATGATTTCTATTAGGGAAGCAGTGAATCCAACCAAATAATGATAGAAATAAGAATAACATGTTTGAGAAAAAGTAATAAAATCAATGTGACATCAATGGAGCAAATGAATCAATGGAACAAATGGGAAATTACTTTTAAAAGATAAATTTGGAACAGACTATAGTAGAGCTCTCAGTAGGTCAATCTAGGGATTTAAAAATCTATTGTGTAAATTGGTAGTCCCTGCGATTTTTGAGCTAAGATTAACATGATGAAATAAATTTTTATATTAATATTCCTTCTCTCTTCTCTCTTCACCTCATTGACACAGCTGTTTTTTTCATATATATATATATATATATATATATATAATTTGATTTTTTTACAGAGAGGAAGGAAGAGGGATTGAGAGTTAGAAACATCGATGAGAGAGAAACATCGATCAGCCGCCTCATGCACACCCCCAACTGGGATGTGCCCGCAACCAAGGCACATGCGCCTGACCAGAATCGAACCCAGGACCCTTCAGTACGCAGGCCAACGCTCTATCCACTGAGCCAAACCGGTTACAGCGACACAGCTGGTTTTTATATAGATTGCTAGATCCCTTTTGCATTTATTCTAATTTTTTTCTGAAAGGCAGGGATTGATAGACATGACCAGAAAGAAAGGGTTGGGAATAGGAATTAATAAACTTTGAAGCTTGGAAATTTTCCATTATGGGACAGAGGCAAAATAAATCTGAAACTCGATTTACAATGTCACATTTAGTCCTCATCTATAGAAATAAGATGGTTTTGTGGCTATCACAAAAACATTTTTTCAGACTTTTAAAATTAATGGGTAGAAAATTAATCTATTAATTTTTAATTGTTTATCATTTAACTAAGCTTGAGCCTACATATATCAGAATAGACAAAAGTTTGGGAAAGACTCAGGGTGCTGAAATCTTCCTTCTCTTTCCAGGTCTTATCCTAGTTTCTCTTTATAGAATAACTATGCGATGCATCTGTATTTTTCCTGGTATTTATATGTGAAAATTCAGTGTTAAGTTTAAATGTAATTCTAAAATATGATGGACAATTTGAATACAGTTCATCTGCACTAACTTTACTGAAGAAAGAGAAAAAAGGTAGAAAGCATATATTGTCTTTATTAAGACAGAAAGACACTGACTAACTTTTTTGAACATCAATTTTTAAATAGGCACCTTATCTTTAGCAGACATATGTCAGCCAGTCATTTTAACCAAGCCAAATAAAGTGTTAGAGTTGAGTGAAAACTTCTACTTTTGTATACAGTTTAATTTAATACATAACATTTATTTCATGAGTTCTTAAAAAATTAAAGGAAAATATCTACACATTGGATCCAACAAGGAAGCAAAATTTAAATATAAGGACACTTTTTTTCACAATCACATATGTGTGACTAAAGAATTCCATTTTCAGTCAATTTAACTACAAAGGGAATTTATGTAAGCTATTACATAAAGTTATAACACTATCTTATTAAAACAGATTCATACAGATTTTTTTTGCTTTCAAATAATTATAAGCGAAAGTAAAAATGACAAAGCTGTGTGGAATTAATATGCCATGCTTCAGAATGTACAGATTTTCATAGTTACCCCTCAGTTTTATAATTAAATGTAAATATGATGGCTTTTTACTTATATATGTCCCTAGGAAATTTCAGGGTGTATTATAAATATTAGCTCATAATCCACAGCCCATTCCAAATTTTGTATATACGCCAAGTAATGTACATAAAAACAAAAGATTGGAAAAAGACATATACTTTTCCTCACTATTATTTACTGTAATATTAACCGGGCTTTTAGAAAATGAGCCCATTTAATTATACTTACAAATAATGAGCAACAGGGCAAATATAAAGACAAGAGATGCTGACCTAATCCTCACTGAGAGATGAGCAGAAGAGCCAGATGCTACGTGGAATATTTGGATCATATACGTAGGTTTAGTAAAAGATATTTGCTCCCCTTAATTTACAGAAGTAGTGATGAGAATAGAGGAGCAGAGGAATGCTATATTGAAACTTTATAAAAATAAATCAAGTAAAGGAAAGCTTAGTTTGTTCAGAGTAATAAAAATGGGTTCCTAGAGTACAGCATCACGTGTATAATTCTAAAGTGCCTACCAGAAAGTCATCATGCGGTTTTCATCACAAAGTCCTGGACTCAGTCTCATCTCTGGTACTTTCTCACCAAGATACCTTTGAAAGTCATTTAACCTCCCGTAGCCTCAGTGACCTCTCTGTAAAGTATGAATAGTGCTGTTGATTTGAAGAGTAAATGAGAGATCATGTAACCTATCTGATACTATGACTGGCAAGTAATAGGTAATTAATAATTATTAGCACTCATCTCTCCATCTCCTTATGACTGGTCTTGATCATTAAATCTACTTAGTTTACAAGAAGAGTTTGTGATTGGGGTCTGTAGGTTAGATGCCCTTTTTGTGCTCTCAAGGACACAGAGACATGCATCCTCCATGAGAACAATAACTGAATTAACTAGTGCATGGAAATGAATTAAGCTAGTGCCTGAGAATGAATTGCCCTGCCATCTACCCACCAGCTTTTGTTGAAAAAAAGGAAGAATAAGGTTCATAATCAGTGTTATCATCCAGCACTAAATGAATTTTGGAATACAAACTCATTCATAAAAGTAAAACATTACAGTCACCATATTAGAACTAATTTAACACTTAGTAAACAAAGGACTTGGTGTATTTCAGAGCAACAAAATTAATGCTAGGAAATAAAAGTAAATAAAGGCTTTCTCAAGTGTACCGGGACATGAGTAAAGTAAAATTAAATATTAAAATGAGGCTTTGAGATAGTAGGTGATTCGTCTTTTTATCCACATGTTCTACTTGCAAAGACATATCTCATTGCCTGGGGAAGACACAGAGCTTTATGGAGGAAAATGGCTAATTTCATTCTCACTGCTAACATCACTACATATCCTTTAAAAAGCAAGCTACTCATTATAATTACATGTCATGAATAATATATTTAGCACCAAACATCCTAGATTATCCCTAGGATTACCATATTTCCTATTGGAAAACTCATAAATAGCTGTATTTTACTGTTGCTCATGCAGTGAAGAAAGGGATCTATTTTACCTTTTTTTTTTCTCGGTTGAACTGCTTAAGATTTAGAAAACAGTACGTGGGCTTAGAGTTGGCATACATTTATCCTTGCTTAAAAGTTCCATGCAATTCAAAAAACATGTATTGATGCCTATTCTCTGTACAAGGTTTGGCATTGATAATTAATGGACCAATCAAAGATGCCTAGGCCCCAATAGATTAGAATGGAAAACACAATGAATGTTATCAACATGAGAAATGCCAAGGCCAGTGCAGAAAGTGAGATACATAAAAATAGCAGGGACACAAGGGAGGGGCTCCATAATTCATGAGGTGGTTTTCAATTTTGGGAGATGGCTTAGTTTTCATGTTTTCCCTTTTCTTTGGTATTATTTCATTTCAGAAGGTCAACATCCATTAATCGTATTTTATTTATTTCAGAGCAACAAAATAAATTAAGTTATTTTATTTATTTATTATTGACAGTATTACAGATTTCACCCATACCCCCACTCTTTTCCCCTCCATACAGCCCTCCCCCCTCCCCAGGCCCACACCTCACTATTGTCTGGGTTCATGGACTATGCATACATGTATATATGTTCTTTGGTTAACCTTTTCCATTAATCGTTTTAATTTTGCATTTCATTACTGTTCTGTAGCAGTTTGTAGTTCAAACAGCCTTTCTTTGTTTCTATTGCTCGCAGGTAAACAAGTTTATTTATATTTTATTATGCCACCTGGTTAAATCCTAAAAGTTAATTTTGTCCTTGGATGAGCACAACTGAGATTGTCATGGTTCTCACTGAGGTGGTGCTGAGTAAATAAATGTTTCACGTGTAACCACATCTAAGGACAGAATCTTCTTTAAAACACTACAGCCAAATGTAAGCCTGGAAATGTATCTGACAGTAACCTGGCCGGTGGTTGCAAGATCAGATAATGGGCATGAAATTACCTTGAAAAGGATAAGAAGCAGCATGAAGGTAATCTAACATTATCATTAAAGGGTAATGAGAGATCAAGAACAAATATTTCTATGGCCTGCATTCATCTATAGTTGGGTTATTTCTCTTTAGACAAGTCTTTAAATCACATAAAATAAAAAAAAACTTGTAAAGTTAGTAAATAATGCTTATTTAGTTATCATAATTTACATTCTCCTCTTAATGCATATAATTGAACTTTATGCAATCCAATTTTTAGGATGAATAAAGTTTCTTATACTTAAACTAGAAGCCTAGTGCATGAAATTCATGCAGGGTTAGGTCCCTAGGCCTGCCCTGTGATGAGGGCAGATTAGGTTCCCCACCCCGCCACCTCCCTGCCTCCTCCTTCCCTGGCTCCCTCAGTGCCCCACCACTGGCTACCGGCCATGTTCCGCGCCGCCCCCTGGTGGTCAGCGCACATCATAGCCAGCGATTGAACTCCCATTCTCCCAGTCAAACTCCCTAGGGGACACTTTGCATATTAGCCTTCTATATATATAGATGTGATCTGGAGTGTGTGTGTGTGTGTGGGTGTGTGTGTGTGTGTGTGTGTTGGGTAATCATGATATGCCTTGGTTTGAGGGCTGCTAATTTAAAAAGAAAACACTCAAGGGGGTGGGGGGATGAATGAGAGATATCTGTGATACTATCAACAATAAAATATATATTTAACAAAGAAAAAGAAAACATTCACCAGATAGTGCTGATCACCATCTGCTAACTCTTCTTCGAGGGGCTCAGACTGCTAGTAAAAGGCAGCTCTTACCAGGTATCTTCCAATTTCAATGCATCATGCTCTTGAATGCTAACTATGCTGTGTCAACCTCAATATGTGCCGCTATTTAAAAAAGCTCAGGAGAAATTCATGCAACTTCTCAGACAATTCCATTTTTAATTCATTCGTTCATTTATTCAGTCCACAGACAATTTTTGAATGACTGCCATGGAACAGAGATTCTCCCGGAAAGTGGAGCAATACGTATATTATGATGGAAGAGACAGGCGTGTCCGTAGTCAGCCTAGAAAAGTATAATTGATATATTAACAGGACTATAAACAAGTTCTTAAGCAAATATCAAGGAAGGAACATCTAACAGTGAAGGCTTAGGGGAGTGGGAGGAGGAAAGGTCGTCTAGAAGTGAGGTATTTAAACTGAACCTCAGAAGATAAATAGGAGGCCTTTCCAGACAGAGCAAACATTTGCAAACAGCAGGAAAGCGTGATTATTCTGATACAGCTGGACTGTCTGTAATGTGGAGAGGGGTGTTGGAAAATAAGTGTGAAATGATTGGAATTTGACCTTTATCTAAATTTAAATATTTGAAAGGAAATAAGCAATTACCATAGTTTGTTACAATAAGTTGTGAGGTGTTTTAGGGACACATAAGCTGGCCTTCAGAGGAATCTTCAATGGCTAGAGGTTGACAAGAAGCTCCAAGCTCTGAAAGTGCAAAAGATATTGGGGCACAGAGTTGAACGTGCCTGCGCACCAAGATGAACAGCTTAGTCGGTCAGAAGGTAGCAGTCTTAAGGCCTGAGTGATGGCCACACCAGTGGGAGTACATGTTGACGAGTACAGAATAGGAAAACTAAAACCACCACGATATCGCCCCTAGGCCAAATCCACACGATTGGGCTGGCTGGCTGGTGTGTGTGTGTGTGTGTGTGTGTGTGTGTGTGATTTAGAAATGTGACTTTTACATAAATGACACATTTCTGTCCCAAAACATTGCTCCTTTTCAGCGTACACTGGAGGAGACAGATTTTCTGTACTGGGGATACCAGTGAGCCGACACCCCTGAACTTAGAGGGAAGGGAAGCTGCTTTCTGACAGGTGTGAGATTGAGACATCTTGGGCATGCAGAATTGAGTTCTGCACTTTCAAATAAAAGTTATTACTGGATATTAGCTTTACCTGTGACATAAATACAAGCAGGTCAAGGCATGCCAGCAGAAGAGAAGCAAAGAGGGAAGTGAGAGTAAAACCAGAATGTGTCCAGCACCATGGTTGAAAGATTGACAGGATCTGGCAACCAGAATAAAGAAGACCCTCACGGGGAGCACAGCCATCTTATTTGAAGAAGAGGAAAAGCTGCAAAAGTAGCTGTCCTGAGTTCAGATGTGGGCTGTGGTACTTACCATGAACTCTTCTGCCAGTTTACTGGCTCTAAGACATTCTAAAAATAGATATAATTATTTTGAATATATGCACAACATGTAATTATCTCCTCAGACTTTACCATGGCACAGTTGAAGAATATTCATAATGCTTACTGGGTAATCATTTGAGTACTAATTCGCATTCCCAGGTGGATCAATCAAAATAAGGAAAGGATCATCTGGTAACTCTAGATTCCCAGTAATTCATCTAGGTATCTACCCCAACAACTAAAAACATCTATTTGCAAAGATATATGCACCCCTATGTTCAGTGCAGCATTATTCACAGTGGCCAAGACATAGAGACAATCAAAGAATCCTTCCATAGATGACTGGATAAAGAAGATGTGGTACATATATACTAAGGAATACTACTCAGCCATAAGAGAAGATGAAATACTGTCATTTGTATCAACATGAATGGCCCCTGAAAATATTATGCTAAGCAAAATAAGTCAGAAAAAGCCAAGAGCCATGTGATTTTACTCATATGTGGAACATAAAACTGAAACTCATAGACACAGACAATGATATGGTAGTTACCAGAGGGAAGAGGATGGGAGGGTAAGAGGATGCGAGGAGAGTAAAGGGGGCCAAATATATGGTTACAGAAGATGATTTGACTTTGGGTGGTGGGCACACAATGCAATGTACAGATGATGTACACTTGAAACCTATATAATCTTATTAACTAACTAGAGGCCTGGTGCACGAATTCATGCATGGATGGGGTCTGGCGACCTGCCCTGATCGGGCCAGGCTGGCTGGGAGGAGGGGACACAGGAAGTTGGCCAGCTGGCCCCACCTCCAATTGGGGGATGATGGGGGCAGGGCTGGCCAGGGAGGAGGGGCCGCAGGTGGTTGGTGGGCTGGTTCTGCCCCCTGGTTGAACTCCCATTAGAACTCCAGGTAGAGGGGACAATTTGCCTATTAGCCTTTTATTATATAGGATGTCACCTCAATACTAAATTTAATTAGAAAATATGGAAAGGTGATGCCTTTAATAGGATACAATCATACCGTTAGTAAAAATACATTTTATTAAGTATGAATTAATAAAATGGTTTTTCAGCTTTATTCATTATTAGTCTGATGAGAATTTACTTATTAAGGGAATGACATCAAGAATGCATTTGCCTCTAAGTAAATCAAAACATTCTGCTTAGCGGCCTGGATGTCTGAAGACTTCTATAGCACATATACACACACACACACACAAACATACAATTGTCAAGATGATTCCTTGATCTGGATGAAGTAAATTGCCCTGACTGGATACATTTTCTTTCCAATTACATAAAAGCTAAGGAAGAGTAAGGTCAAAATAAAGACAAAACAAGGCAGTTACTGATTTATCTGCAAAACTACCCAGATGAAACAATATACTAAAAGTCACCGGAATCTAGATATAAAATGCCTTTTCTAATATTCATTACCCCGCATTCAAATTTTGAACACTAACTTAAAAACCACAAGACATGAGAAACATATGCAAATCAAGTTCCATTCATTGGACCTACTACTTGATGCTTTAAAATATTTAAAACATGTACAAAAGCCCATTAAATGACAATTATTAAATTTTGGGGGAAAAATTTTTCTTGTTTTGATAAACACAGATAGCTTCCTGTATGCATGATTACCTTATTTTAATGACAATAATCATTGACTTTACATTTAAATCCATAATTTGTCAAGGTAGGTACTTCAATGCCAATAGAATTATGTATGTGAAGCATTTTGTGTTTCTTGGAGAGGAGTTCCATTTAAAATACATTTGCCACTTAAAGTATCTTATTAAGATGATTTTACTAATTTCTCATTAAATAAACAGTACATGAAAAAGAATTCAAACAATACAGAAGAAGCATGGCAGGCTTACAGGAGCATATCCCTTCACTTCCACATTCCTTTTCTCCTCTCCGGAGATCCCCAGCTACACTTTGGCGTGCATCCTTTCACACTTTCTCTACAGCTACATACACACCAGCAAATGCTAGTGCTCACTGAGTATTTTGCCCTTCTTTAGTGAAAAGATAATTTTATGGAATTTTTTACCCTTTCTTTAACCTCAAAGGCTGATTTAAAATGCTGGTTGCTATGAACCAAGTCTTTATTGGGTTGCTTTAGTTATTCTCTATAACATTTTCAGTTTAAATTAGATTTAAAAACATACTATTAAAATTTGAAAAGAAGTGTGCTGATCTAATAGGCTTTCATTGTATACTACTTCCATTTTAACAGCTGGCTGTGTGCTGGAACCACCTACCTTTGACTTATTAACAACCTGGAAGGCATTTAGTTAACAATGCGATAACAAGCACTCTTTCCCATGTTCTATAGCTGGCTAAAAAAAAAAAAAAAAAAAAAAAAAAAAAATCAGAGTGAATTGCCTTTGTTCTTGAAAAGTGACTAAAAACAATCACCCTACTTTTATTTGATCCTGTGTGTTTTTACACTGACGAAATACATTTTTAGACTGAAAAATTCAAGCTGAGAATTGCCTCTGCACAACAATCATAAAGGTCACTTTTAAGACTGTTCCCAGAGAAATGCACAGCAATTCCAGACTTGCCTCGTGCCTTCACGCCTTGTTTTGGAGATGGGCTCACATTACGTCTAACCAGTGAGCATCTTGTCAACCAGGAAATGATCTGAAAATCACATGAAAATGGTGGCCATCTGCTCCACATAGAACACACCTCTGGTAAGCAAGCAATGGATGGAACCACAGGGGTCATATTTACTTGAAGGTAAAAGATGCAATATTTGGATTTTACATTTAATCCTAACATTTGCCAAATTCACTGTTGAATTACTAGTAAGAAGAAAAGTGCCATGGGTTGTTGCATAGAATGCTGTGCCTTTTCCATAGAGTTCTGGATATGTCTGAGTGACTATTAACAAGAGTGGCACAGACTGAGCGTGCACTCAGTCAAGAGACAGCTAACAGCTGGGTCCTCGCATTCAGGGAGCACAGATTCAGAGCGGGACAGTGAAAAGGGAGCAGAACCACATCTTTCGCTTCCTGAATTCAGATTCCAGCTCTGCCACTAACTAGTTCTATGATTTCAGCAGATTTCTTCTCCCCAAGCCTTTATTTTCTTACCAGTCAAGGGACTGTTTATTAGAGGGCATCTAAGTTCTCTTCCACTTTTAGATTCTGCAGGGAGGCCTTAACTGATGATTTTCATCAGTTGATGGTAAAAATAAATTATCTTGACTATATTCACCCACATACTGAAGGAGTAAAATACATCAATGGATTAACCCAAATTCTAAGGACCCAAAGGCCTTATAAGGAACCAGGCTATTATTGAATTATTTTTTTCTGTTCAACTTCGCTTTCATAGAACTCTCTTTAGGTGTATCTTTTGCTAAGCATGCTGCAGCATTCACATGAGCAGCCAGTGCAAAGGAAATTAAACAGCAAAATGCTAAGATTTGGAAAGGTGACCCTAAACTGATGGGAGTATGACATTCCTAGAAAAATTTATTCATATTTACTTATAGTTAATATCCAACAAAATCATCATGACATCTACTGTAATCACCTGAAGCTCAAGAGCTAGCATATCTGTCTCCAGAAATCAAGTTCTTTTCATTCAATAAATAAAGGTCATATCAAATAAACTTAATCTAGTTCTCATTTTCAATCCTTCAATGTCCTCATTGGTTCTAATGCAAGCTGAAAATGTGAGGAAAACAGCACCGAATCCAATTAGTTTTCCTCACAACAAGGTATTAATTGCTCAGCCCGTTTTGCTCATCCACACTGCCGCCATCTCACACTGTTGTTCACGTTCTTCCCTTCTGACTAGGATAATGGGATACAGCTGCTAAATTTTATTTTTCCATCTCATGTTTTGGAGATGACCTTTAGATACTAAATGTTAAGTTCCAAGTGGGGAACAATAAGGCTTAATTTAATAATATAGCCGTAGAGCCATTTAGATTTCATGCTGTGAAATCTAAAATATTATGACACAATTGAGATGATGGGTTTTGATTTCTAAGAAAAATAATAAGTATTACAAAGAAAAATGTTACCCTCAGCTCAATAAATAATTTAGTTCTATTTTAATTCGATTGCTTTGATCATAAGATTTCATCAGTTTCTGTTTTGCTTTAAATGCTCAGATTAAAGCCTCACATTGCCAATTTTTTTGTTCAATCATTTATTTTCTTTGGGGGCTCAAGAACTCCTGATGATTTTGTTTTCTCTAAGATAGTGGATTCCTTTTTACCTCCATGCTGGAAGCCAAAAGATTAATCCCCTGGAATCTCAACAAATCACCTAATTAGTAACTTATTAAAACCGAATAAGTTAATTATGTGTAATTTCTTTATAAAGATCAAATGCCAGGCAAATCACTTTCCTAAGGCTATTCCCTTCATTTTCAGCAAAAATAATAAAAACAGAAATCAAATCAATTTTTTCTAGTGCTGATAGCACCAGGATTCAATAAGAGGTTTCTAGCTTATTCTATTAGAAGCATTAACTCAGCATGAGTCCTTGCTTACATAGATATTTTCTTAAATACGCTACCTCAGCCCAAGTGTCGATGAATAACTTCATAAGAAAATTCACTAAAATACATGATGCCACCTAAGCTAATTGAACTCAATCAACATAAACTGAGTATCTACTAAGCACAGGTAGTATGAATTCCTGTATCGCCGCTGACTAGTTCTATAAGCTATGGCAGGTGGCCTACTAGTAAATACTCAAAGTTTCAAGGTCCTCATTTGTGGAATAGGGATGGGAGGATAATATGTGGTACCTCAAAGGATTCCTGAGTAAAGTGAAATAAAATGAGTGATTCATATAACAAGCACTGAAGCAGTATTATCTTCTACTAAACTGTACCCTTAGCAAGGCGGTAGACCTGTGTAGTTAAGTGTATCCCTGCATGCATCTCTGTCTCACCAACCTTAACCTGGAGAAGAAACCAACCCCTGGTATCCACACATACAAATCCTGATCAGTGGCAGGCATTTCATTCAGTTGGTTAGATCTGTTGGAGAACTGGTGATTACAGTGAATACACTGGTCAAATAAATGTGGGAAATGTGGGAAAATATGTCACTTGTACCTTCACACATTAGAGATTCTGAAGAATCTTTTTTGAAGCAAAAAAGAGAGAAAGCTCACGGGCATGGGCAACAGTGTGGTGATTGTGGGAATAGGGGGAGGAGGGTGAAGGGGGAGGTGGAAGAGGACATAGGAGGAATAAATGGTGATGAAAATAATGAAATATATTTTTATTGAATTTATTGGGGTGATATTTGGGTAATAAAATTATATAGATTTCAGGTGTATAATTCTATAATATATCATCTATATTTTGTATTGTGTGATCACTATCCATAGTCAAATCTCTTTCTGTCACCATTTATCCCCCCTTTACTCTCTTCTACCTACACACACCCCTTTCCCTTCTTCAATCACCTGTATACTTTTAAGCCAACATTCCCCAAATCTTCCAGTCAATGGAAATGTGTTTTTGAAAGGTCTATCAAAAATAAAGAAATAAAACCCCACACTGATTGTCACTGTACTGGGATTATTTTTCTCTTTCTTTGGGCTATTTCCTCTTTTCTGCCCAGAAGGTCCTGCTGAAAGTTTTTGATTGCTGATTGGCAGAGCTGAGTTCTGGCTGTCAAGTAGGCATTTGCTGAGTGGTCTGTGTAACAATCCACACTTTTAAAGGAGAGGAAGAAGGCAGAGGGAGCATTCCATTCTGAAACTTTGTCCACTTGATTGTCATTTGGATATTATCATTACACACACACACATGCAATTTACAGAACATTTTCTATTTTACCCTATTCTTGATACATTCAAATGAATTAGTTTTCTTAAAATTTGTCACCCAGAACAGAACACAGTATAATAGATAGTACAATAACCAGTAGAGAAGAAAATACAGCTACTGTTTCTCATGGTCTTGACTCTTCTTTAATGCAGACTAAGATCACCTGAACATTTTTAGCTTGATGTAAACAATAGTCTTCACTGTTCTTATTAGGGTTTCCATGCTAACTATCACCAAAGCCACATAATAGCAAACCTTAATGAGGAGTGGGGACCTAAGAACAGCTTTCCCAAGACATGCCAGTCTGATAAGAACAGCAGAGCCAGATGACAGCTGGAGAACTTCCTGGGACACTGAGGCAGCTGATAAAATCACTTCTAAGTGAGGCTGCTCTTGGGAAGGTCTTTGAGAGTTGACCGATGCTTAGGGAAACTGAGATAAAAAGAGGAGTAAAGACTGGAGCTGGATCATAGCCAAAGAGGGAACATTTCTATTTTTTTCTTAATTTTGTAATTTTTATTTTGAAAATTTTCTTTCATATATTTAAAAATCATTAAATGGACTAATTAAAATAGCTGATACAATTATTTTCACAAACAATAATTAAAAATTTAAAATACTCTCTTTATAGGTGAGGCAAGAGAGAGCATAATTTCCCATTAAAAAATGAAGTATTTTTAGCAGGTAGAATTTTAAGAATCCCGTAAGGTTTCCTAATTCTAATGTAATCATTATATAAAAAAAAAAATATACACATATATGCATTTACATATGCAAAAATATAAATGTGTATATGCACATCTGTATATATGAAGCAAATACATTTATAATACATATTTTGTATTAATGCATTCATATGAAGTAAAGAATACCCAAATCCTCCAATGAGTGGTTTTGGTTTAGCATCGATGGGTCTTTAGAGCCTCCTTTGCCACACTCTGCCCATTCTTGATCCTCCAATTTTCATGGCTTCTGCACCCTCAATATCCCATGGTTCTTTGTCCCCTACTCTGTCTCTTCTAAGTCTCACTTGAGATTCCCTCTCCTCTATCCACTCCTTAAAGTTAGTGTCCCTTCCTGCTTAGACTTTGGTACTCATTTCCTCATTCTATCCACCCTCACCCCCTTACACAATTTTGACCATCATCTCCACCTCTAATGCTGTTAGTGACTCCCAAGTGATCTCTTCCGACATTTAAACCTATTTAGTCAATTATATATGAGACTAGAAGCCTGGTGCACGAAATTCATGCATGGGTGCAGTCCCTAGGTCTGGCTGGTGATTGAAGCACAAGCGTCTGGCATGGAAGCTATGGCTTATGCTTCCATGGGTGGGCAGCGTGCTCTCTCCCAGCTGGTCTCATAGACCAGCTTCTGCGTGAACCTACGGGGAGCCCGACTGGTCCCTGCGATCCCTGGAAGATGCAGTGCAGGTGTGGGGCAGGCTCCTCATGGGTGCCTGACACCTGAGCATGGGGCCTTCCTTGGCACAAGCCCTGGCATCCGAGGGGAGGTTAGCAGAGGGAGTGAAAGCAAGCTCGGTGGATACCCCACATTCTCACCACAGCTCCTTCCAGGCACCCCCGCCCCCAGGTAGCTGGTGAGAGGTTGCAGTGCATCACCAACGCCTGCCATGTTCCCTGAGGGTCAGCAAACATCACAAAAGTGGTTGAACTCCTGGTCTCCCAGTCAAACTCTTGGTCAAACTCCCGGTTGCGGGGACAGTTTGGATATTAGGCTTTTATTATACAGGATATTTCTACAGGAAGAAACCTCTTTGGTATGTGTAAAATGTTATCATTAGTTCCAAAATTAAACCTCCTCCTTTTCCAAACCTGACTGATGTGCATAGCTTCACCAGTTGTCTAAGCCGGTGACAATGGTAATCACGGTTTGCATCACCCTGAACTCATCACCAGGCCGCCCATTCACTTTGCACACCACGCAATAATGTGCCTCCACAGCCTTTGAATATGTCCTTTAGCACCTTTTCCATGATCACTGCCACTGTCTTATTTCAGATGCCATCACTTCTGACTTGGACTACTCTGATATACAGAAGAAAAGTTTAGGCACACCGATCTGGGATCTAATTATGCTTCAGTCCCCAGGTGTATGTGCCATGAGCTTAACTCAAAGAACCATACTCTCTCATTTATAGGAAAATTGAGGACCACTAATTAGTGGTAGGATGGAAGCCTGGACATAGATTCTTTTTAAAAAAAATATATATATATTTTATTGATTTTTTTACAGAGAGGAAGGGAGTTAGAAACATTGATGAGAGAGAAACACCGATCAGCTGCCTCCTGCACACTCCCTACTGGGGATGTGCCCACAACCAAGGTACATGCCCTTGACAGGAATTGAACCTGGGACCCTTGAGTCCACAGGCTGACGCTCTATCCACTGAGCCAAACCGGTTAGGGCTGGACATAGATTCTTAAATTTCCATTCTAATCCTTAGCAGCGCTGCTGTGCTCTTAGCTATTCCTCCCAGGTTTGTGTCATCTTCAAAGTTCATAAACTTGTTTTGATGTTATTATTAGAGTCTTCGATAAAAACTGTTTCCCAGGAAAGGGATGATAGTAATGGCCTAGTGTTGCCTCTTAAAGACCTCACTGTGTCTACAGCGCAAGTGTACCTAAGCAAAGGGCAGTAAAAGGTGTTAGGCAGCAGCTATAAATTGATCTGAGCTAGTGACTAAGGAAAAATTATCTGAGATACTAGGTAAGAATAGGAACCACACATTCAGACTAGGACCCAGAATTCAGAGCAGAGGGAGGCCCTACCAGTAGGTGGGAGAGGCCTGCCCTCTGTCCTCCTCCACATCTTCCCCCCAGGCACAGAGGGCTACATCTTACACCCATGGGTGTGAAGCTGTGATGCTGGCAATCGCCTCCTACATTACAAATATACCAACCAGATGTTTATAAAGTTTAATAGGTCTCCCTAAGATAAATAAGCTTCAAAGACAACTTTTATTTTGTTTCATAAAAAGTGGGACTTTTGTAATAGTTCACTTGCCTTCATCTCAGATTCGCTCTGTTATCCATGGTGGTGGTACTAGATATGGCATGTGTACCTCTGTGTGTGTGTTTTTTTTGGGGGGCGGGGGGTGTGCCCAAGCGCTTGGCGATGGTCAAGCAGACACAAGCCATTCCGAATTCTGTTGTATTTTCCCTCTCAGCTTCACAAAGTAAAGGTACGGAGAGAAAGGTGTGAAGAGGTCAGAACCATAAAACTTTATGAAGACAGCACATTCCTTTTCTCTTGGTCTATGTCTATTAAATTTGAGGTCAAAATTTTATATTAAAGGAAAAGCGAGTGAACTTAATTATGGCTTTAAAGTTCAAGTCCAGATTCTGCTCTAAGGCTTTATTAAATCAAGTTAAAGTTATGGTGTCTTTGTAGTTCTCGGCCATTTTTTGCCCCAAGAAAGCTGAGGGATACGGTGAACTCCTGCAGCCAGGCAAAATTTTAGTATTTTCTAATAGTGTGTGAATGCAGGGGGGTCGGAGCTCCTCCTCCAATGAGTATGGCTTGCCAATGAAAACACCTTGATCTTTCAACCTATCACTCTTATTAAAAATGATAAAAAATGCCAGGAAGTGATTTCTCCATAGTGGGACTCTTGATTGCTTCATTAATTACTAAATATCGATAAGTCATCAGTTTAATAATTGATTTTTATAATTATTGCAGAGGAATTGTCCCTGTCCCACTTTACAATTGACAGTAGTCCCTGCTGGTTTCACATCTGTGCCTGAGACCATCTATATGGCTGTAGACTTGGAGCAGCTGGGCTTTCATGGACTCGGGGTGGTTTGGAGGCTCAAAAAATTATGCTCATCATGACTCCTGGCTGTATTAGTTGCTGAGTTCACAGACTGTATAATTTTTATTTTAACATAGAGTTAAAATTTATAGCCCACACCTGCATACTTTGCTAAGAGCTGTTCTTATAGACAAGCTGTAGCTCTTCTTTTCTTCACTGATTTTAGATTCCAGTGTTCTTTCTCGGACACTCATTTTCCTTTTCCAGGTTGAAATCCATTTCCCTGGGGAGGAACACTGAAGAAAATTATGAGTGATGTAACCTTGCCTTGCTTCTTTCTTATTGTTTGTTAAGATGAGCCCACATTTTCAACCTGAATTATCATCATATTTTTGTCCTAACATACTTGTTTTTTTTCTACAAACTGTCTCTAGATAATTTTCATAAGCTCTAGCTTATTTGGGTCTTCTAGACTCTCTGATGTTTTCCTTATGGTTAATTCTCTCAAGATCCTTCTCTTTCTGATCAATTAATTCCTGCTAAGGTGTTGCTGGCTGATAATGGCTTAATGTATCAACCTTTTCGGATGGCATTTGAGTGCATGATAGGCAGCTTTCAAGTATTCGTACAGAGACAAGGAAAGAACTCTGGAGAGAAGAGATTTTTTTTTTTTCTAAAGCCCCACTAATCACAGAACAGATTTTTAAATACTTATCTATACTTAACTCTCATTCCTGTAAATACCATGAGAAAAGTCAATAGGAGAAAATGTGATTCACCTTCTTCATTTCGGACATCAGACAGCTGTGAAATAAAGCTGGGGGCAGCTTGTCTTTAGAGGTTTCTAAAGTAGAGCTAATCTGACTTCTCAGCCCTTTTATTCTGATTTGATTGATTTCAGTTTTAATGTAAGGATGTTATGTGGAGCATTAAAAGCAGTAATTACAATTTTACTTGGAAAGTCATTAAGAAAATGCCAACTCAATGCAGACATTCTAGTGAACAACGCATTATGTTGGTTAGGAGGTTAGTGTCTGGATTCAAATCCTTGCACACTCTTCAGATCTCAGGGTCCTCAGGCAAATCATGTAACTTGAAGCTTAAAGTCTACCTGGGTCAGTCAATAAGAATAGTCACCTGATAGGGCTATCTTGAGGGTTAACAAGTTAAGTAAACTGTTCAGAGTAGTTGCTAGAACATAGTGAAAATTGAATGAATATTCCTGTTAGAGCATGTTTGATTTTAAGGAGAAAACATGACAAAACTCTTCAAGTCAGCTTTGGGGCTTTAGGGTTCCTGCAGGTTCCCATAGTTTGTCTGACAAACAGAAGGACAATTAGCAATTATTTCTATTGAGATTCTAATGTTAGTCAATTGTTTACTCATTCATTAATTTTTTCTTACATTTTTTTTTATTTGTACAGCTTGTATTAAGCACCTATTATACTAGAAGTGGAAAAATAGTGGTAAAGAGGGAAGCCATTCTCCCTGCCCTCAAAGAACTATTTTTTCTTTGCAAAACAATGATAAATTAGAAAATGCACTTATCTAAGGAAAAGTAAATATTACAATATAACAAGTTTTAGAAATATTTAGTGAAATTCTTGTAAGAAAAAATTAGAGGGAGGGTTTTTTTTTGTTTTGCTTTGCTTTATTTATTTATTTTTAAACAAAGGTGTTCTAACATAGGAGAGGGACCTCAGAACTATATAAATTAACTAAAGTCACACAAAATTAAGTCAGGGGCCTGCTACATGCTGCCTGATACAGAACTCTGCTGATCAAAGATGCAAGACGACCAGGAGGAGACTTTGGAACAAAGAAGAATCCTGCAAAGATTAGTTAATAGCTGCTCACCCATACCTTATTGTTTACCCATACCATAGGGAAGACAGACCACAAAATATACCTTGTAAAGGTTAAAGTTAATCACCAAATTTTTTCCTAGTCTCCATTTCTCCATACCAGTCATTTTCCATACCAACTACGAGCAAATATAAGCTCAGCCTCCCGAGATGGTTGGAGTTTCTCTTCCTTCTCTCCTGAGGAGAGTCTGCCACTCAATGGTAGACTCTCTGCTCAATAAAACCTGCTTTTCCACTTTCATCTCTTGTCAGGCTCCTGTCCTGAATCTTTCCTGTGCGAAGCCAAGAACACTATTGGCTTGGAGCTCAAGTCCCCAGGAGGAACTCACCCCTGCGGCATCAGTTCTAGAGCACATCTTTCACTTCTACAGTTCGTGTCTAGGGAGAGAATATGCCTTCCTATAAGTTTCACAGTAAGAGATAAAAATATAAGGTTGAATGGATCACACATCTGATATGGCATGGAGTATCTTACACTTTTTAAACAGTAAGAGTGCAGAAAAATGTACAAAGCATACACACTGATGTTCCTCACATAAAATAATATAAATTTCTTATAGAATACTGTTTTAATGATATAGTTAATTACCCTTATTAATTAATTGAACAAATGTTTAATGAGCACCCTCCCTCCATACATCAGGCATTGTGATATATCTCCGTATACTGGGATGAGCCAATCAAGGATATTTCCTGCTCTCATGGAGCTTATAGTCTAGTTGCACATCTGAGACACCTCACTTCTTTTTAAGTTATGGAAAGTTTAGTGAATCCAAAGGTAGTTGTTCTGGCCTCCAAATTTCCATTTCTCTAGGTTAAATCATCATGATCACATTTCTTCTTTTCCTTGCAGTTCTACCATATATAAACTCAGAAAGGTACAATCATTTGCCTTCGGAGCTAAAGAGAAAAGCTTTTGAATAATAACAATAATTTCAGTAATTTCTAGTAAGGAATGCACAAATAAAAATTCTCGCTTAATTTAAGACCAAGAAATGTATTGAATCTGGTTTTTGTGGGGAATAGAGATAAGATTGGAAATGGCAGAGAGATATAAATACAGGAAAGATAATATTTTATGCTTTTTAAAAACAATTTAATTTAGTCACTCTAAATTATTTGTTATAAAAAGGTTTAGGATGGCATGATGGATAATTAAAAACTTGGAAAGGAAGTGAATCCACTTAAATATATTTCCCAAATTCAATTTTCTTAGGTTAAGCAACCATATACAGATTTTCAAAAGTTGCCCAAGGAGCAAATAAGAATATTGAATGCCATCTTAATAAAGTAAAATTGGATGCACAGACTATAATCAAATTTGAAGATATTAACTGCTTAATATTAAATAGGGGAGTTGTTACACAGATTCCTAATTACCCTACAATATTTATTTCCCCTTCTTGCATAGATACTGACATTGAGCTTGGTACTTAGTCACCCAATCCCCCTTTTGACCATGTGAGTTCCAGCCAGTGAGGTTGTTTTATATAGATTATGAGACTTCAGGGGAGTGGCCTTAAAAGAAATGGGACAACAACTCTCATTCTCTTCCCCCAGCTTCTGCCTTGAATTAGGATAGAGTATCTGGAGTTTAAACTGCCATTTGGGCTCAAAGGCAAATACTAGTAGCTAAGGATGGAAGAGAGAATCCTGACTCTCCTCCATGGTAATAGCCTTTAGAGTTGACATTTACCTTCTTTTATGGACAACAGAAGGAAAACTCTACTTTTCCATTGCTCTGTCTGTCACTCAGAGTTGAACCTGATTCAAACTAGTACCGTATTCGGTAATATTTAAAAATAGGGTGCTATGCAAGAAAGAACCTAAAAAGTTCATGGAATTGCCTGTAGTAGGCACTAGGCCCTGATGCATGGGATATTACAGGCTCAGAATGCTGGGGCTTTCATTATTTGTAGCAAAATATGTGGTCATACTGTTGATGGCTGTTCCTTGGAAGGCAAATCAAGTGCCAGCTGAACTTTTTAATATTAGGAAATACTCAAATGCTGATGTAAGTTGGCGTTCAGCAAAGTCTTCAAAAGAGTGATGAACTTAGTCTAGAACTAGCCAGCCTGTAGGCTTAGATAAAAACAAACAAAAAATAAACAAATAAACAAACAAACACAAAAACCAACAACAACAAAAAACAGTTTGAAATGGAAGGTGTTCTCTGCTTATATTGGAAATCTGAATTGATGGAGAAGCCCTAATTTTTGTGCTTTAAAGAGTAAAAAGGATTGTATCCTTAGTTAAAGTACCATAATAAGTATAAGCCATAGATGCCAAGAGAGAGCCTTAAAAGGAAGGGAAGTTATAGTCCAAGATGTCTTTTATTACCTTCAGGTAAGAGTAAAACTGAAAAATTAGGGAAGAGAACAGAGCTTCTCATTCATTAGGACTTGTTATATTAGTATTTAACCCATATTTGCTGCAAATATATGATCTCCAGCAGATTTCTGTCATGTACTACCTACTATGAATGTTAAATAGATGAAAATAAAATGAATGCATGAAAGAAAAAAAATTTAAACAAGATCATTCTTTCTCAGAGCCTGAAGGTTGAAAGGAGGAGGGGGAGGCAAAGGAAGGATGAGAGTGGCACACCTCCATTGGGAACTGGCAGAATATAGGGAAGCTTAAAACATGTCAAAAACAGATACTTGCATATGGTTACTTGCCCACAGACCTATCTTTTTATTTTTAAAATATATTTTATTGATTCTTTACAGAGAGGAAGGGAGAGAGATAGAGAGCTAGAAACATCGATGAGAGAGAAACATCGATCAGGGGCCTCCCGCACATCTCCCACTGGGGATATGCCCACAACCCAGGTACATGCCCTTGACCGGAATCGAACCTGGGACCCTTCAGTCCACAGGCCTACGCTCCATCCACTGAGCCAAACCGGTTTTGGCACAGACCTATCTTTAAAAAAAAATAGAAGACTACAATATTTCGGAGGGAATTATATTGCCAAGGAAACCACAAACATGGCCTGCAAAAGTCACATGACTAAAGCAGTTTTAGGAACCATATCTGCCTTAGCAGGAGTCAGCTATGAAAGGACGGGACCCACCAGAAGGGCACAATCTGAATGACCTTTCCAGATTAGGCCATGTAGAACAATGCACTAGGAGGGACCTCTCAGAGAGTGAAACTTGGATCACAGGGGGCATTGGAAAAAAATACTCTGACCCTTTGCTCTTGCTGCCCAGCAAGATTTGAAAATTGCTAGGGACCAGTGATGGCTGTATGATTCTCATGCATTTATCTTCAAAAGAAGAGTGTGTACTGCAGTTATCAGGTCACTGATAGACCACAAAGAACCAAATCTTGACCTAATAGGAAGGGCTACCCATCATTCAGAGGATTGGATTTGAGCTGGATGCAATAACTAATGAGATTCTGGGCTGGTCTCACTTGAAGAATCAAAATATGGGAAAATGCATTTAATTGTTGTCAATGTTTACTATTTATTATATTATTGACATATCCTCAGAGATGAACTTCCCCAGCAATATAAATGTGCACTTACTTTTTTTTTAAATAAAAGAAGCATGATTAACTAAAAATTCTGAAATTATTGATACAATAAGGATGCTTCTTTTATTAAACAGAGACATCATGTTTGTGGATGTCTTATTCCAGAAAGCAAAACCAATGGACAAAAAACATGTTTTGTTAATTGAAAAAGATATTAGCGACTTTAATAATAAAAATACATTCAAATGCTGTGTTATGTTAAGAGATTCTTATTTTGTCCATTGGTACTTTAATAAACCTAACAAATTTTATTATTTCCCTCCCATTCCCTTACTTTTATGTTTCTTGTTCTGTTTTTAGCTAATTTAAATCAGGTCTTATCCTCTCCATGATACCCTTTTGAAATTCAATCATGTTTTAAAAATTTTCCTTTGTTTTTATAAGTAAGTCTTACTAAGATACACTTTACTCTTCCTACTTTTCTTTCTCCATATCATCACCTAACAAGAGCATCTTTCTTTAATTTTAGAGGCCTTTTGTTTTCTCCCTAATTTTTTCTTTCATATTTCTAACTTTCCACTTAATGACATTCACCTCACATCATTATCCAGCACTTTATTATTTTTTTAATGTTGTCATTTTTTGGAAACCAGGATTTTTATTATCAGAATCCAACAAATATTTATTTTCCTTTTGCATCCTGATACCCAAATTATTGCCTAAATTAGTGTTTCTCAAAGTGTGGAGAAGGAACCAAGGTTGAGATCACCCAGCAAATAGTTCAGCAGTTCCTTAAGATATTAAATATAGAATTATCATGTGACCCAGGACTATCACTCCTAGGTTTATACTCAAGAGAAAGAAGGACAAATGCGCATGCCAAAAAAATTGTACACAAATATTCATGGCAGCATTATTCTTAATAGTAAAAGAGTGACAACAACCCAAAGGTCCACCAATTGATGAATGGATAAATATAATGTAGTTTATCCATACAATGGAATATTATTTGCAGACAGATAGAAATAAAGTACTGTTAATGGTACAACTGAATAGACCTTAAAAACAATATGCTAATTGAAGAAGCCAGTAAAAACAAAACAAAACAAAAAACCTATAATGTGTTTCAATTTTTATAAAATGCCCAGAATTGGCAAACCTATAGACAGAAAGTAGATTAGGGGTTGCCTAGGGCTGGGGGATGTTATTGGAGAATGTGGAGGGACTCCTAATGAGCCAGAGCTTTCTACTTGGAATCAGAAAAATGACCTAAAATTAGATTGTGATGGTGGTTACACATCTCTGCAAAAAATACTAAAAACCACTAAATTCTACACTGTAAATAGTGAATTTTGTGCTATGTAAATCTCAATAAATAGTTCATAAAAAACAAACAAACAGAAAAGAAGTCACCTGGATGCTTGGTTAAAATGCATTGACCCTACCTCAGACCTACTGAGTCAAATTTTTACTAAGGATGAGCCTGATACTCTTTTTAAAGAGGAGCCCTAGAAAATCCTCATGTGTATGAAGGTATAGGAGCTTGTTCAAAAACATGCATTATCTTAGCAAATACACAGATTTCCACCTAACGGTCTTTGAATCAGTGGTTAACTTTTGCACTAGCCTGGCAACTAACAGAATTACTTCTACTTCTGAGTGTCCTCCCTGCTTCATTCAGCCTGCTCACTCTGAATTCCACCCTGAAGCCCAACTGACATTTCTCTTCCCTTTTGATCTTTCTCAAACATTATTTCCACGTATAGTATTAACTATAGGTATTCTAAGAGCCATTCTCCTTTTACATTTCATAAATTCTTTTCTTTGAAATATTAACCCTAAAACCATGTATACCTATTGAATTCAAGAGTCACATCACTTAGTTTGTGCATTAGCCATGAATAAGAGAAAAAAATTCTGATGGTATTAAAGGATTTTGTTTTATTGGAGATGTTCTGAGACATCTAGATTTTCCCCGGTAGGAATTTCACATGGTCCACCGCTGGCAGAGAACATCCTCATTCAAATTTCATATCTGCACACTCTTTGATCCAGTAAGGGTTTGAGAAAGCAGAGGAGGCCTCTCTTCCCAACCTTAGGCATTTTGTGAACCAGAGCTAGAGGACCTGTCTGTGCCTACAGATCAGGGTTGCTGGAGGAGGTGCTGTAGCATTTTCTGCACTCATTATGTTTAACTGCAGGGAAGGGAGATCAGAAGAGCCAGATATTGGAGAGCCTTAGGAATGTTTTGATGGAAAATGTGTGAAAATGATAAAAAAAAAAAAATTAGGGCCAGACTCTGAATACATCTGACTTGAACACCTAGGAAGTTTTTGTCCTAATACATCAAATCCTCCTCCCCACTCTATACTAAAAAAGACTCAGAATTTCCCTACAAGAGATTCATCGTTTTTTAGAGCCTTAAAGGCCAGAGACTTATAAATTCCTAATTACTATAAAGTTTCCTTGGAGAGTGGATAATAATTCTTAATTATTTGAGGGATAGCTGGCTACTGAGCTGGGCAAGCAGAGCCTCCAGTCCTGCTCCCCACCCCCCACCCCCAGCTGCAAACTCCTGCCAAAATGTTAATTAAAAAAGTGAGATTTTAGCAAAGATTCTATTTGATTAGTGCAGTGGTTCTCAACCTTGGCTGCACATTAGAATCACCTGGGAATTTTTTTTTTTTAAATCCTGATTTCTTGGCCTCATCCTCCGGAAATTCTGTTTCTCTGTTATGGGGTGGGGCCACAACATTAGTAACAAAGAAACAGAATTTCCAGAGGATGAGGCCCTGATCTCAGGATTTTAAAAAGATTCCCAGGTGATTCTAATGTGCAGCCAAGGTTGAGAACCACTGGATTAGTGGATGAATCAGACTGAAAAAATGCTTGCTTATTTAAAAAAAAAAAAATATTTTTTATTGCTTAAGCAGTGGTTCTCAAACTTCTGGCCCTTTAAATATAGTTCCTCATGTTGTGACCCAACCATAAAATTATTTTCGTTGCTACTTCATAACTGTAATGTTGCTACTGTTATGAATCATAATGTAAATATCTGATATGCAGGATGGTCTTAGGCGAACCCTGTGAAAGGGTCGTTCGACCGCCAAAGGGGTCCCGACCCACAGGTTGAGAACTGCTAGCTTAAAGTATTACAAAGAGTATTACATATGTCTCCTTTTTTTTTCTCTCCCCTTGACCTTCCCCTGGCCTCCCCTATCCCCCAGTGTATTGTGTCTATTGGTTATGCTTATATGCATGCATACAAGTCCTTCGATTGATTTCTTACCCACCCCCCCAACCATCCCCGGCCTTCCCGCTGTAGTTTGACAGTCTGTTCGATGTTGCTCTGCCTCTGTATCTATTTTTGTTCATCAGTTATAATGGTCTTTATTATCCATAAATGAGTGAGATCATGTGGTATTTTTCTTTCATTGACTGGCTTATTTCACTTAGCATAATGCTCTCCAGTTCCATCCATGCTGTTGCAAATGGTAAGAATTCCTTCTTTTTTACAGCAGCATAGTATTCCATCATGTAGATGTACCACAGTTTTCTAATCCATTCATCTGCTGATGGGCACTTAGGCTGTTTCCAGATCTTAGCTATGGTGAATTGTGCTTCTATGAACATAGGGGTGCATACATCCTTCTGATTGGTGTTTCTGTTGTCTTGGGATATATTCCTATAAGTGGGATCACTGGGTCAAATGGGAGTTCCATTTTTAACTTTTTGAGGAAACTCCATACTGTCTTCCATAGTGGCTGCACCCGTCTACATTCCCACCAGCAGTGCATGAGTGTTCCTTTTTCTCCACATCCTCACCAGCACTTGTTGTTTGTTGATTTGTTGATGATAGCCATTCTGACAGGTGTGAGATGGTACCTCATTATTGTTTTGATTTGCATCTCTAGGATGACTAATGACTTTGAGCATGTTTTCATATGTCTCTTGGCTTTCTGAATGTCCACTTTTGAAAAGTGTCTATTTAGGTCCTTCGCCCATTGCTTACTTATTTTTAAGTCTGCCATCTTCTTTAAAAACTCAACAATGGCCAGGGGGTATGGGAGGGGGGGCGGAGGCGGGGGGAGGAAGGAGTCACACACTCAGAAAGAACTTACTTCCTAGTTCAAAGGGAGAAGTTTACATAGAAACAATTGACTATCTAAAGGAAAAAAAACAGGCAAACAAAAATAAACGACAGCAGATTAGCCCAATTGTGGACACTGGATTCCATTTCAGTTTTGTTTCTGCACATATTATTATTTGAATTTTCAGCAATTTTTAAAAATCAGTATTTTAAAATAATTTCCTCTATTCATTCAGCCAAGGCAAATCAGAAATGTAAACAGAAATACCAATTTTATTAGAAAACAACCACCACAAAAAAACTTCTCTGGTTTGTAAAGAATTGCTAGAAAGAACTCCCTAGATCTTTTGTTTTCTCTTATTTGGATCATTCCCAATAACTTTTGGTGGCCAAGAAGGGCTGCAGGTCACATCTCCTTTCCTCTTTGAGGGTCACAGTTGGCTGGTCTATTTAGAGTCCACAGATGCCCTCCTGTTGAGCCCATATTCCCCCACCCTGCACCAGTCAATTACTCAACATGGCAAGAGAACTCGAGTCAGACCATTTCTATGTGACATGGGATTCTAACAGGTAATTTTGGTGGACCACAGCCAACCAGCACTATCCCAGCACAGATACAATCCGGGGTCCTATGCAATCTTTGTCCTTCCCTCTTTCCTCCTCAGGTGTCAGACCAACTCCTTCTCTTTAACCTCATTATCCTTCAGAGTTATTGTGCCCAATACTTTCCAAAGTCTAATTGTCTTAACCTCTGATCTTTACAGCATCGAACTAAAGCATTACTCATGAAAAGGGAAAGTATAAATTGCTTCATTTTTGGGGTAAAGCATTATAAAATTAACTACATGGAATAAGCAGGAGAAATAGTTATGGTCTACAAGTAAAAACTTGACATATATCACACATTTGCACCAGACATACAAGTCAATTTTAAAATTTGGTCAATTTTTTTTCAACTTCAGAGCAATTCAGATATGGGAGATAATTCCTAAAAGATGCACACAGAGAAATCATATTTTGATTTACATCTTTGTAGGGATATCTGTATTATTTCCACACTCATAACATTATGTTCTTAGTCCAGAGTTTTTAAAGTAGAAAAATTAATGTAAGGAGGTATGAAAGCAGAGTATGCAGGGATAAATAGTCACAGGGTTAAGACAATTCTTGCAAGTCAAAGTTTTCATAATTTCATGATTTTTTTATTTGAAAAACTACTTAAACTTCTCTCTTAAGTTTAAATATTCCCAATTCAAGCTAGTCATAGGAAAAAGGCAAAGGCATATAGAATATCACAATAATTCTAGTGATAATTAACCAAAATCATAGCTTTAGTCAAATTTTATTTATTGGGGATATGAAATGGTCCTTGGAATTTGGGACAACATAATGAATACTTTCCTTTCAGATGAGGTTAATGTGTTCAATTTCATTGTGCAATTCCCTTCCTCTTCTTTGCCCTTTTCTTTTATGCACATAATTGGAAAATAAACTAAAACAACCAAAATTTCTTTGGGAATTGGACTGAAAGAGAAACATTTCTCCCTGTTAGTGTTCTTGTAATGGAAAGAAATAGCTTGAAATTGCATTTTCTTTATAAGTGGAGAAAGAATTTGGATAGAATAGCAAATACTGATCTGAATATTTAAATGAGCATGCATTTGTTTATGTACAATCAGATTCTGTTTCAGAAACTAATAATTGAGAAAGAGTTACTAGGTTAACTCACTACAGTAAGGGAAGACCAACCCCCTCTGGCGAAAAAAATAAATAAAAATAAAAAAAGGAGGGAAAAATCACATTTAATAATGAGCCAGGGTGAAATAATAAAGGAACAATAAAAATCAATATGAACAAAAAATTAATTGATGGGTTCAAAAGCAATAAAAGAAAAATGAATTCCAATGATTACATAATGTTAGCCAATCCACATCAAATACACTATTAACAATTTACAGTCATCTCTAACTTGTGATTTCCTCATTTGTTATTTTAAAATTTAATAAATTGTTAGTTGGTCAGAAAAAGTGACTCTACCATTAATACTAAATTAGTATTTCAAAGAGAGGCAAATTATACAGAATATGGGGTACCCACCTATTTTAATAATGATAAATGATATCAAGCACTATGTAAATATAGGTAATGGTTAACTTCCATTTTATTTCTCAAAAGGTAATTAATAGTTTATTTCTTAACCCCCTCCAGTTTCAGTACAGTTGGACCATAAATGGAAAGTAGACCAAGAGGAAAAGATTACAATCCGGACATACTTTCAAGCTGGAGGAGGTTATATGTGAACTAATATTTCAAGAGGCCATTGATTTCATGCTTTGAGTCAGAATTCTTCAATTGCCTTTCCGAATGGTGGTGTGATCCCCAAATTGGAGACTTATTGGAATTTATTTTTCCTGAGATGGTTTTAAATCAGTAGACTCTTGACCCTGATATATCTCATGTGTGGTGCAGTAAAAAGAACAAACTGTGAGAGTGAGAGTGTGTGTGCATGTGTGTGTGTGTGTATGTGTGTGTGTGTGGGGGGAGGTGGTTCATGATCCTCATAGTTTCCGAGGAGGAATGCCAGGTTCCTGCATGGACAACAACACATTCAGTAGTTTATGATGCACAGGTTGGAAGCAATCTTTAGGGAAACATTGGCAACTGGACCCCAAAGTTTAGAAGGGGAAGGAGGAAGTGTGGAATGGTGGGAAGGGAAAGCCCGAGGCTTTTTATCAGGCAGACTGGTGTTATTCTTGATTCCTTTTCCTACAGCACAGCCCATGTCCCACTGTGGGCAAGTCCTGCTGGCTTGACTTCCAAAGATTGCTTTCAGAATTGATCGTTCCCCGACCCAGCCCCCACATATGGCCCTCACCCAGCTACAACCTAGTCCATCTCTTTACCTGGATTATTGCTACAGTCACTATTGCCCTCTCCATCTCATTCAACTGTGGTCTTTTTTCAAAACAGTGGCTTGAGAGGTCATTTTATTTTATTTTTTAAAAATACATACAGTTTTTAGTTATCAAATGTACCTCAATAACGATGGGAAAAAAAGTTATAGATACAACTTCCCACAAACAGTGAATGTGCAATAAATGGTATCTATTACTACCACCTGCCCCTTGGTTTCCAAATCTGTCTCAGCCCTCATGTTAGAAGACCTTCCTGATTCTGAGTGCTTTCATCGACGAACTTCTATCTGATGCCAGGCTGATATGGACTTGACTTTCCATCTCACTTAGTCAAAGACTTCATAGTCCCGCCTATGCCTACGCACATTCCCAAAGCCTTGCCAGACCCCTGATCCTCATGATAATAATAATTATCACACTCCCCACAAGCTCCTCAGCTTCACATCATGTTATACTTCCTTTCCCTCTTCCAGGGTTGCCCCTACCCCTCGCTCCTCCAAATCGGTTCCTTCACCTCCTTGAGCTCTTTGCTCATATCCCACCTTCAGTGGGGCTTTCCCTGCCACATTATTTTGAATGGCCATCCTTATCAGCCCCTTCCCCAAGAACTTCCCATCGCCTGCCCTCATTCACTGTCTCCCGAATAGACTCAATTTGTGAATTTGTTAGTTATCTCTACTGGAATGTAACCTTCTGAGAGCAAGGTTTTTTTTTTTTTGTTTGTTTGTTTTTTGTTTTGTTTTGTTTTGTTTTGTTTTTTTCCTTATTGGTTTACTGCTTCAGCACAAATAATATTGCCACGTTTCAGTAAATATTTAGTAAATGAAATTACTTAAACCCTGGCTCTGCTACCCCTTAGTCATATACATATATTGCACTCAGATAAAACATGGAACCTGATCCAATAAACAATTATTTTTATCTTCAAGATCCTGAAAAGTTATATCTGCCATAATAATGGAATCTTATCCCTGATTTTGATATGATCAGCTGTTCTAGACCAGCACAATCAGTGTCTCTTACCGAATGTTTACTGGGGGAGGCATGTGTGGCAGAAACTGACAGTCCAGGTGGGGATAAGAAGTCCTCTGGCCTCTTGTACATGTAACTACTAACTGTATTCAGTGGGATTAAAGGGCTCTGCACCAGGTTAGATGTGTAACTGGAAAGGGATGTGATCTTTTAATTTTTTAAATATATCTTTATTGATTTCAGAGAGGAAGGAAGAGGGAGAGAGAAACATCAATGATGAGAGAGAATCATTGATTGGCTGGGCAAGGATTGGCACTTTCTTCAGAGCTGCCACCTCCCACCGTGTTCCTTACAACTCCCTTTCAATAAGCCTGGCTGGCATTGGGACTTTTTACCTCTCCCCTTCTCTTTTTAAATGAAAACAACAGGGATAATAAAAAATGCCAATCCTAAGACAATTTAGAAATTTAAAAATCTTTCCACTCTCCTATTACCATGGCCCCAGGCCAGGATCAGAAAGCTTATTACCAAACAAGCAGTTAATACATAAATTAATTATTTTATTATTATTTGACTATTAAAGTTAATAAAGTGTTAACAAAAGGAATTCCAGGTGAGCGGTAGAGGTAGAGGAAGAGTTAAAGCAGCTAAACTATATTTTGCTGAAGAAATATCCTACCTTAAACTTTCTTTTTCTGTTTATTCCCAGGAAAGAACAAGGCAAAAAACTCTTTGTGCTGAAATATCTGATCATGAGTGTTACTGAGGAGAACCAAGATCTTCCCTGGGATTAGTGCAGAACAGGCACAGGAGATAAAACCTCACAGGGGTGTGAAACAGCGGGGCAGTCCATGCAAAAGCAGCTGCATGACTAGGACTTAAATTCAAAACAAACAAAGCGGGAACATGTTTTAGCCTCTGTCACCAAGTACTTGAGGGCAGGAGACCTTTAGGTAAAACTTTCAGCTAGCAGGAAAACAATTTGTGTTTAATGAGGAAACACTCTGAGTAGTGGAGAAGTTGGTGAGAGGCTTTGGAGAAGCACAGGGTGTGAAATCTGGAATCTTCCCTGGGGGTGGGGAAGTGTTCTCTCTGTGAGTTAAAGTCTCCAGATAAATTGGAAAGGCAGTCATTATTTAGCATCCCTAGGGCCAGGCCCTGGGTTTAACAGGTCATGCTGTGCAATGTCACAAAGCAGATTCTACTGCCTTGTAATAGATGTAGAAAGTAGAACAAATTATTAAAGTTATCTATCAACTAAAGTGAAGCCAGGATCCACAATCAAGTGTGCACAATTCAAAGCTCATTTATTTTATTTTTTTTTAACAAAGTCGATATTTCTTCCCCCTATACTAATGTTTCTGAAGATGCTTTCATTAGAACATCTGTGACTTTTTTTTTTTTAACATTTTCAGCATACACGGTATGAACTTGTGTGGTTGTGGGTGTTTCAAGTTACAGCCCAGAGGCAGCCAGTGTTCTAATCGGGAAGCCAGGTGCCAGAGGTGGTCCTGAGCATTGTTTCAGAAACCAGGATTTCTGCTCTCTTCCTCTAAGCAGCTCACTAAAAGCCAGGGTGGGTTTTCTTTGGTGAAATTAGTGGTTTGATAATCAGCAAAAATGATAGATGACATTGGAAAAGAGGTCTCAGTGGTGAAATGAAAGGTATTGAGGATATGTAGTTTGGCAAAACATCTTTTCAAGACACCTGCAGCCTGTAAGATGACGACGTATGACCCCAGGGAGGCCTGTGACCTGAGCCCGGGAGAAGGCTCTAGAGCAGCAGTTCTCTACCTGTGGGTCGCGACCCCTTTGGGGGTCGAACGACCCTTTCACAGGGGTCACCTAAGACCATCGGAAAACACATGTATAATTACATATTGTTTTTGTGATTAATCACTATGCTTTAATTATGTTCAATTTGTAACAATGAAATTGGGGGTCACCACAACATGAAGAACTATATTAAAGGGTCGCGGCTTTGGAAAGGTTGAGAGCCGCTGCTCTAGAGTCTGGATCACTTATTGATCCTGTGCCAGCCACTAACTTAGGAGGCTTGCTGTGGCCCGACTCTGAGGGTAGCTGAATCCTGCTTCCAGAACTATGCTACAGCTGCCCAAAGAGAACATGTTATTCAAGGTAGAGCAAGTCAGAGAGCTAGGACTTCATTGAGCTTATAGAAGCACGTGCATCAACAGTGCTGTGCCAACTTGCTACAATTATTCATTTAACAAAAATCTACCTGTGCACTAGACCTTGGACTCAGACTTTATTTCACTGTTTCAAGGTGCCAAAGCTATTTGAAAAGGAGCTATGTCTTACTTATCTCACTTTTCAGTGGTTGATGTTGTCTTTCAAAAATAATCTAAAACAATGTGCATCCAACTTGGCTGAGATCCATCTACAATTCTCTTCCTTAGACCAGTGGTGTCAGAATCACTTGAGGTTTAGAATTCTTTACTTTCTCAGCATCTTGCATTTTCATGTTCTAGGGGCAGAACCTGAGAACTTGAATTGTGAGGAGTTCCCCTAGTAATTTTTACACACCCTGAGGACTCAGCGAATGAAGATATAACCAAGGGAGCATCAAGACCATTTGCTGACAGCTTTTCTCAATGTAAGATCAGCAACCCAAGAGAGAAGAAACATGCTACAGACTGCTTGGTTTGAAAACCAAAATTGGTTAAGTGGCAATCTGTACAGCCCTCATCTCCTATAAGCTCTGTGCCATAAATGTGTGGTTATAGCTGTTTGCTGACCCATCTAGATGGAAATAGATCAAAATGGGCCTTAGACCTTCAGCAATCTCATCCATGGCCAAAGATATTCCACTATCACTTGGATGGGTAGAAATTATCAACAGCTTTCCAACGGACTATAGTGATCCATTTTCTATGACAACAATAACAACTGTTGGCCAAAAGCCCATCATATCAAATATCTCTTTGGAGGAAAACCAGTTGGGCTATTGGGCTATTGGGCTGCTTTTTCTCACATCAATAAGATATCTGACTTTCATCCACTCATCAACTATTTATGATGAGCCTTTTTAAACTTCAGTAGTTTTCATTTCCAATAAATGCCATGAAAGATTACAGATGCAGAGGTCTAGCTCAGGACTTCTGCTCCAAGTTGTCACCCATCATCAAACCATGACACAGAGCGAGACACTCCCTCGTACAGGAGTCAGAGATCTTGAGTCCAGGCACTGGCTACAAACTCAGTGGCAAGTCAGTAAAGCTCCTGGGGCTCCTATTTCTTCTTTTAGAGAACAGGGAATAAAAAGCTTGTCTCACTTATTTTTCAGAACTTACTAATTAATTCACAATTACTTATTCATCATATATTCCAGGAATTTTTGTAGAGCCTTGGTGATTCAATTGGGAACAAGACACACAGGGGTGTTAAAAGCAGGTTTACAGTTGTAATACAAATAAATAATAGCAATGATTGATAAATAATAATATAAAAATAAGCTCTGTTTCACATACTCACAATGAACTATAAACCTACTTTTGCCCACCCCTGTATGAGATGGCTGCTCTAAAGTAGACTGATTCTAATAATCAGAAAAAAAATGGATACATATAATGATCTATGAAACTTATTTTATATAAGCAGATAAATATATATGTGAATATTAATAGCTATATTTTAGAGGCAAATATATGTGCACATATATCTTTAAAGTTTAAACAAAAGCCTTTTCTAATGATGTAGTGTATTTGTTTAGATTTCATGTTGCATGATTTAAGATGAGAAAGGCAATAATCTAATAAAAGATATATTGCTCTAGACAAAAAACCTAGCACATTAATAAAAGGTGTCGCCATATTTCATTAATGAAAAAATATCATTTTCTTCCAGGATGCATTCCTCAACATAGAAAACTTTTTAGTTTATGCTGCAACACTCTCTTACATATAGTAAAATTTATCATTAAGAGAATCCTCCTCCTTATTAATTTTTTCATTACTTAAGAACTAAGATGTGTGCAGGCAGTCTCTAAGATGGCCTGAGTAACCCCTGTGTCCTTGTGTGATCCCTTCCTTCATGTGTGAGTTAGATTTAGTGACTCATTTCTAATAAACTGTATATAACCAAACTGTTGGGATGCCATTTACAAGATTGAATTGTAAGAAAACTTTGGCTTACATCCTGGAAACTCTCTCTTGCTATGGCTTTCCTTTCCCCGCTCCTTCCTTCTACTCCCTTTCTCCGCCTTCTCCAGCTCCCTCTCTCTCAGTCCAATCACCTATAGGAGAGGCCTCTTGAAGGATCAGAGCCACATGAAGGAGAACTAAGGCCTCCCAGCCAACACCAGCACTGACTGTGAACCAAGTGAGTGTGCCTTTTTGGAAGCAGACCATCCAGCCAAATCCAGGCTTCAAATGATGTAGCCACACCCAATAGCTTGGGTATGACTTCATGAGAGAGCCTCCTGAGTCAGGAAAACCCAGCTAAGCCATCCCTGACTTCCTCATTTAGAGTAACTGTGAGATAACGCTTGCTGTGTAAGCCACCAAGTTTTGGGGCAATAACACAAAATAGGTGACAAATACAGAATTCAAGGACTTTTGAGTACAGTATTATGAAAATGAGTAGATTCAGAATCTCATGCTTTATACACGAATTGGACTAGAATAATATGCTGATGTCATTTAGTACCTTCATCGTGAAGAAACAAATTTGCCACTTATTTTAACACAATGGGATATGACTGATTTTCCTGATATCTACTGTGTCCATTGAATCAAATATAAATACTTCATAATCAAGCTTCATTGAAACTCTATTTTTATCAATGTATTAGTTAAAAGATTTTTAAAATGGCAGTCCTTTACCTCCGAAGAAGTACTTCTCTCCAGTTTTAACTTGAAGAGGACTGTTAGTTCGAACTGCTGATGCCTCATCTCCATCGATGGTGAGAATAGCAAAATTTTCCTTAGCAAGGAAACGAACCTCGTGCCACTGTCCATCGTTCAAACCAGAACCTGTAAAGTACAAAATAAAAGTAACTTTATTTTCTTAAGATGATTCAGGTTTAAACAATATTTAATATCAACAGTTAGAACTTTATAAGTAAAAATTAGTTATATCTTAATATAGGAAAATTCAGTGCTACTTACAATTGACATTTCATGTTTACTTAACATCATGTTTTATTCTGCATTGAACCAAGTAAGGAATAATGTAATCCAATTTAAGGAGATAATATTAATGTGCCATTGTGGTACTTGGGAAAATGAATGAAGTAAATAAAGTTGTTTGGAAGGTAATGATGAATCATTTTAATTTAATAACTTATTTTCTGGTTAGCTTTACTAGCCTCTACCATCATAAAATGGATTTATGACTTTTGTCTAACGTCTCTCTTTTTATAAACTGTTTTTGCAGTATTAATTTTTCTCAATAAGAACATATGGAAAGTACAGTTGATATAAATTAACTATTTTTATAGTTATTTGTGCTAATTGACCACTAATAAGCATGGCAAACAATACCAGGATTATCTGATCATTTACCAATAAGGTATCTTTATAATGAAATAGGTTATATTTAAATAAATAAAAAGTAAAAAAAATAAATCAACAACTCCCACCCCTAACAATCACATTTCATTGATGCTTAGGATAAAGATCTTGGGAAACAAAAATCCTATCAAGCTCTCCATTACACAGGCAATAAAGTTTCTGTTTAATGTGTTTATTTTATGAATAATAATTAGAAAATTAAGGAGCATATAGAGAATGGCCACTGAACATAAATATCTGGAAAGAGTTTAAGAAACACAAAGAGACAGAGAAGTTTATGAGGGTCAGAATGGCTTTCTTTGACCTTTACAGTTCTGTGCTCTGTCAAGGGAAGTGATTTTGTGTTAGTCGGCTCCAGGTAGAATAATGTAGAGTCCACAGGTAGAAGTAACTTGAAGATAAGCCTAGCAGGTAAAGGCCTCAAAAAATGGAATGAGAGTAAATCAATAAAATGCTGATGACGGCTCCCAGGCTCTGGTCTGAGGTCTGCAAAGCAAAGCTTACAGACCAAAAGGCAGGCTTCTGCGGTCCATTTTGGTGCAGCCTGGTAACTACAAATATTCTCACGTTTTTAATAATTAAAAATAAATAAAAGAAAAATGTTAATTTACTTGCAAAAATTATATAAAATTCACATTTCAGTGTCCATATAAAGTTTTACTGGACTACAGGCACGCTCACTTGTTTACACATTGCCAAAGACAGAGTAAAACAAACAGCAGCTACAGAGGCTGTTTCCCTGGCAATGCCTCAACTATTTACTGTGTGGTCCTTGACAGAAAAAGCATAAACCAGCGGTTGCTTTATCCTCTCAAACAGGAATGCTACTTTAAAGAAAAACATTAAGGCCTTTTGAAACTTAGAAGATAGTCACATGTAGGTATTATTTACTGATAAATATCATTACAAATTATACTGGTATAATCAAAAATTATAAAAATCACCTCTCAGGTATTCATTTTAGATGTTCAAATTTTAATTCAGTATTACATATTTGAGCACATTTCATTTCAACAGAGGAAATTGAAATTCCTTGCTCTAAAGTAACATAGTAAATGACCTCCAAACTATGAAATATGTATAATACATATACACAGATAAATATAATTTTTTGTGCTGAAATTACTATGCAAATGTAAAACCTTATTCTAAAATTAAAATCAGGCTCTGGCTTGATAGCTCAACTGCTTAGAGTGTCATCCAGATACACCAAGGTTGCAGGTTCGATCCCTAGTCAGGGCACATACAAGAATTAGCCAATGAATGCATAAATAAGTAAATCAATAAATAAGTGGGTTTCTCTCTCTCTCTCTCTCTCTCTCTCTCTCTCTCTCTCTCTCTCTCTCCTTCTTTCTCTCTCTCTCTCTAAAAATCAATAAAGCAGTTAAAAATAAAATTAAATTAAAATCAGTTAGCTGTCCGAAAAGTAGTAGTAATGTTTATTGAAAAACTTCTTTCTCAAGTAGTTGGCCTATATCTTTACCATAACGTTTTCCTCTCAAGTACAAAACTGGGTTTAGTATGGATTAACCATAAAAGAGCCTGGTTTTGATTCTGTCTTTTGTTTTTGCATTTACAATGTGATAAACCCTGCTTTAAAATGCAATTTGGGGTTAGGATCTCAAGTACATGAATCTTACAAATGTTCATTCCACAAATTTAATTCTAAATAATCACACATCAGAGGAAGTCACTTGTAAGATGTCTTTAACTGACAGAGTGTCTCGTCCTATATGGTAGACCAAAAGGCCTTTCTAAAAATCCCTGTGAAAATCTTTTCTTCACAAAATTAATTTATGTAAGAAGATCATCAGCTTAATTGTTCATGGCAAAATATCTATTATTCCAATCAGATTAAAATAAAAAGGTTACTTTATTTTCTCCAGGAAACTTAATTACTAGAGACACTGGACTGAAGATAAAAGCAGTCTGTTGATAGCAGCCACTGCCACATCTGAGCCTGAACTGTGATTTCTATTCATTTTAGTTCCAATTATTATTTTGAACTTTTCATGTTAATAATCATCCAGAGGCAAGCTTTAGCAGTCTGTGATAGGAATGGGCCGCAAATATAATGAAGCCCATTCTTCAACGGGGGAAAGAATTATCTAATTGCTCAAAATAAAATATGCTACTTCTTTGAATTTTTCTTCATCTGCATGTTATTAAAAAAAGTAACAGCCCAAAGGCTCACTCTAGAGACGAATCTAATTTCATGGTCTCTGTATATGCAAGTATTTATAGATACACTGTTCTAAGCTTTCTAGGGCAATCACTCTGGAAAGCACTTTACTTGCATTTAACTTACTTATAATTCACAGAAAAAATATATAGATATATATTTTCCAAATAAGTAGGTGAGATAACTGAATCTAATAAAATGTAAGCATCTGTAGCTAATCAATATCAGAACTCCAAATTATAATTCAGATATATCTGTTTGGTTCCAGAGGCTGAATTCTCACAACAAACACACAAATATAAACAAAACAAAAAAGAAAGTATGTTATACCACCTCTGTGCATCTGTGGTCAGTCGAGTTCTCTTCCACTGTGCACACATGGGGCACGTACACACACAGACACACACACGCACACACACACTTCAATTTGCTGCCACCACTGTACAGGAGCTCAGTTTCTGGTGATATCCTTGTCTCATGTAGTACGAGGGTTGCACGTAAACTGAGACACCATCCAGTTTCAGCATTTGCACTGTCAGATTTCTGTTGTACTGGAGGATCACATACTATACGTCTTTCAGTATTTTCTCTATAAAAATATTTTAATTGCCTTTAGAGAGAGAGGAAGGGAGAGAGAGATGGAAACATCAATGAGAGAGAAACATCCATTGGCTTCCTCCTGCACGCCTCCTACTGGGGATTGAACCCACAACCTGGGCATGTGCCCTAACCAGGAATCTAACTGGGGACCTCTTGGTTGCATGGGACAATGCTCAACCAATTGAGACATACTGGACAGGTCTTTTAGTATTTTTTTAATATATATTTTATTGATTTTTTACAGAGAGGAAGTGAGAGGGATAGAAAGTTAGAAACATTGATGAGAGAGAATCATTGATCAGCTGCCTCCTGCACACTCGCTACTGGGGATGTGCCTGCAACCAAGGTACATGCCCTTGACCGGAATCGAACCCTGGACTCTTCAGTCCCCAGGCAGACGCTCTATCCAGTGAGCCAAACTGGCTAGGGCTTAGTATTTTTTTACATTGGTGTTTTTCTCTTAAAATTGTAATCAGTATGGAAATCTTATACTACAGGGTTGAGAACAAATTCTAGCATTTTCTCTCAAGGCACATTAAAATAAGTTCATGAGTATTAAAACCATCACTATATGTTGTGAAACTGAGCAAAGGGAGCTCTGTGTTGACTCTTCACTTTATAATGAGTGGATCAGTGCTCTTAAACCTGCTATCTTGTTATTAGTTTGTAGAGCTAAGACTCTAATCTAGACCTTTTGACACTCAAGAAGCAGTTTTCCCCACTATTCAGAACTGAGCTGTCAAATTTTATGAGGAGAAAAAAAGAGGAGGCCATCGTTTCAGCATACTTCACCTCTGCCTGAGTCTATTCTCTCCAATGCAAGGGAGACTCAAACAACTTTGCATGAAAGACGGACTACAATGAAATTATATGACCTCTCTTGCTGACTTGCTCCAAAATGTGTTTTCCCTTTATCACTTCCTAGACCATCTGCCATTTGGAAGAAGTAGTACAGAATTAGTTTTGCATCAGAGAAGCTATAAGAAATCACCTCTTTAAAGAATTTTACAAATTAACAATATTGCTTAATAATTTTTAATCCATATGAAATGAAACATTAATGTCATTTAAGAATTTTTGAAATTCAATACCATATGGAAATCACTCAGAATACCACAGCTGATCAGATCTCTGATATAAGATATAAACTTACAATAAATACTTATACATTTATTCTGGAAAGAAATGTACTATCATTCCAAGTTTTATTAAAAATATCAAAGAACATAAATCACAATGAACACATCACTAGATAGGACTAAAGCAGCACTTCTCCTTTGCTGTGAAAGAGGTGTTATTCCTCCACTCACTATCCTATAGCCAATGATTGTCCTTGAGAAGGGAGACACCCGCTAAGGACCCATACCTGCTACACAGTGGGTTCCTGATGGCTGGACAGTGGATAAGGACAGGTCTGATAAAGAAGGGTGCTGATGCCTGAACTTAAAAAAGAGACTTATGCCTCAAATTTCCTGAGTGCCCCCATGTGCCTGGCGCCATCTACACACACTGCATGTGTAGCTGTACTGACTCTTCTCAACAGTGAGCAGCAAGGGAGCCGAGGATAAGAAACAGTGGTGTAGTTAAGAGGGCTAGTCCAGGAGCCAGGGTTCTGCATTTGCTCCTGTCCTTGCTAACCTGGGCAATTTACTTAACCTCTTTGTGCCTCAGGTCTCTCTTCTCTAAAATGCAAATAGCAATGCCCACTTTATAGATTTCTTTTGAGGAACAAATGAATTAGTATTTCTAATAGTACTCGAACAGAACCTGGTGACTAGGGAAGCAGTAGATCTATATCATTAGATCAAAAAATAAAGAAGCTTTGCCCAGCCAGCATTGCTCAGTAGTTGAGCATCAACTTATGAACCAGGAGGTCACTGTTCAATTCCCAGTCAGGGTACATGCACATGTTGCAAGCTTAATCCCCAGTGTGGGGGTGCAGGAGGCAGCCAATCAATGATTCTCTCTCATCATTGATGTTTCTCTCTCTCTGAAACATATATATATATATATATATATATATATGTATATGTATATATATATATATGTATATGTATATATATATGTATATACACACACACACATATATATATATGTATATGTATATATATAAAATAAGAAATTTTGATTCATTGTTTTCACAGAAGAGGAAGCTGAAACTTAAGTTGAGTACTTTTCTTTGGATTATTACCTCACAATTACAAATATAGGTATATTTGTCATAAATATCCTTCTAAACAAGTGTAATAAATTTTAACAAGGTGGACATCACAAATATCCACATTTGGGGCACATACTATTGTAACACTTTGATTTAATTTTAAACTGAAAGGTTATTTGATGTTACTTTATAATAGATCCCTCCATTGCTTCACCAATTCCTAATGATGAAAACTTTACAGCTGTACATTACAAAAGGAAACCAGTATTTTCACAAAGACATTTTTTTAAAACCAACATCTTTAAAACCATATTCCACCTTCTGGTCTTAATTTTTTTCATAAGATGACTAAATTGTTTTACAATATTTTCTCTAACATCTCCCTACCTTGTAATTGTTAGAAAGGCTTGTTTAGTATGCAAATGTAAAATGTTAATGAAGCATATTCTACCTAGGCTGTCTCTCTAATAGCATTATTTTTAAAGTGAGACTCCTGAGGTGGTTGCTTTGATTGAACTAGAAGAAACAGATGTTGCTCTTATTAAAGACAAGAAGAAAAGACTGGTTTAATGAATATTGAAAAAAGAAAGTATTTAAAATACAGTAGCAAACCAAGATATAACATCTGTTTCAATATGTTTCAAATAAAATTACAGTGACTAGAGTTTTCAATCTTTATGTTCAATCCTCAATCTTGAAAGAAAAATGTCCTGGAATATGAATCCATCTTTAGGCAGTTATGTGGTTCTCTGATATGTAATATACCTCATAAGTTATCAGTTAACTATTTATGCAATAATAAAGAAAAGGAAGTATGCATCTCTATATAAACATGTCACATACTTAAGTCTTTTTTTATCTACATAAATTCCATATCATTGGGAAATTGATTCAACTTAATCTTGCTCACTTCTACATGCCAATACAAACTACCTTCTATAATATATGACCAATTACAATCAGACAGAACATGAAATAATGTTCTTGGGAAGGCACGGTATACTTCTATTTTTTTAAGCTGAAAAAACAGCTAAATGTGTTTCTGTCTCGGTATAGACAGAATGTCACCTTAGAACATGCCTTTTCTGAAAGAGCCACTATAATGGAACCTTTCACTAGGCTAATACACTGGGGAGAGCACACTTCATGACATTTTTCATGAGTGGTTAGAAATGACCCAGTTGCTTATTTAATATGTAGAATCTTAGGGATGGGCAGAGTCTTTCCTTTCAGGCACCTAGAATCTTCTGAGGAAAAAAAAGGCCCAGATTAATCAATTTTATTGCCTTGTCTGAAAATTATTCATTTGGGGGAACTTTTAAAGTTCTGCACTGAAACCTCCAAATCATTGCCAAGGAAATTAAAGCTCAAAATAAATGGAGATATATACCATGCCATCCTAGTAAAAATTCCAATATTGACCTTTGTAGGAAAAGATATATAATATTATACAATGTATAAGGAAATATTAAAAAACTTAAATATTTAAAAAATAAGGCAAAAAGAAAAACAAAATTAGGAGCTGTATCACATGTTTTAAAGACTTGCTATAAAACTATAATAATTCACAAAGCGATCAGAAATAGACCCATGCATATGTGGTTCATTATTTTTTGACAAGGCATAAGGCAACTCAATGGAGAAAGATAAGGTGTTTTTCTTTGTTTCTTCATTTTTAAATTATGTGGGAACACTGAGTGAATGTAGGAGGGAAATGTATCTCAATTTTCACCATACACAATACATGAAAGTGAATTCTAGATGGGTTTTAGACCCAAACACAAAAGTCCTACTATAAAACTCCTGAAGATAACAGAATACCTTCAGGGCTTGCAGGTTATCAGAGATTTCTTGCGTCATCAAAATCACCTGTTAAATTTGGCTTCACCAAAATGAAGTATCCCTGCTTATCGCTGGACATGGTTCAGAAAATTCAAGGCAAGACAGAGAGCAAAACAAAATAAACACACATATTTGATAAGAGGACATATTACAATAATACACTAAGAGCTCTTAAAGTCAATAATTGAAAGATAAAACTGGGCAAAAGTCACATCATACATAAAGATGTATTAATCCCCCATAAACACATGAACAATTGCTTGACATCATTAGTCATTAGGGGAACTAAAACCACAATGACATGCATTTTACAACCTCTTCAGTTAAAAGGACTAAGTAAGGATCTGAGTTAATCCGTACTCTTGTACATTGCTGGTGGTATGTAATTTTGTTCAATCATTTTGGAAAACTGGAAGTTTTAAAATTATTAATCCTATAGCCTAGCAATTCCCTTCCCAAATATTTACCCATCAAAATAAAAATGTATGCTGTAAAAACGTTCATATAGGAATTTTTTGGCATCTTTATTCATAATAGGCCCATGCTCCTCAGTGCAAGAAAGCTTAGGTAAACTTCTTTCAGGTCCAAGTTATAATGCTGTCAGCCATTTGTTCAGTGTTAATGAATCAATGTACGTATGTATTAATCAAGGTAACTTTAAACAGAAACACACATAAAACAAGGTTATGTACTGATCAATTGATGCAAATGTTGGGATCAGAGGACTGTAGGAACCTAACCCTGTATTTCTTGTAGGAGCAATGATTCAGTGTTCACTAAGTCAGTGTTCACAATGACCATATAGAACATAACTCTTGTGCAATGAATGGATTTAGGGAGACAAGACTGAAAGCAGGTAGGCCTACTAGGAAGCTTGTACAGTAAGTAGGACAAGAGAAGATGGAGGCTTGGACCAAGGTTAGCATTGGAGAAAAGTGTTCAGATTTGTTATATATATATATATATATATATATATATATATATATATATATATTTGTTATATAGGTACCATTGGCAGGTCTGACTCATTAATTATCAAAAATTTGATAACAAGAAAAATATGAGACTTAACAATGGAGGGGAAATCAATGCCATTTAATTAATCAGAGACTGGGGTAGGGAGTCAATGTTGGGTATGTCCATTAGAAACCTAAGTAGAAATTTCAGGCAGACTATTGTACATTTGTGTGTGAGGTTCAACGAAGTCAGGTCTAGACATAGGCATTTGATGGCATAAACATAAATCAGAGGGCTAGATAAGCTTACCTAGAGAGACAATTAAGACAGAGAAGAGAAGAGAGGTGGAGTACTCTAAACTTAACAAGCTGGAAAGAGGATAAAGGTCCAGGAAAGAAGACTGAGAAATAGTAGCAAGTGAAACAGGAAAACAAACAGGAAAATGTGTTGAGAGATTGTTCCAAGGAGGGATGAGCTGCTAGTAAACCTTTTAAGTGCTTCTGAGATATCAAGTAAAACAAGGACAGGATTTGGAAATATGGAGGTCTATGGTAACTGGAGTGGGGTGAGGAGACTATGAAAGATGGGAAATGCAAGGAGAGAGAATATATAATCCTTGAGTAGTTTAGCTACACGGTGAAATAATTTTGGGTATAGTCTATATTGAACACCTGAAGAAAACCATGATTCCTGGCCTATGAAAAATCCTGATTCAGAGATACTAAAAGTGTATATAAAATAGCAGGGGTTTAGCTCTTTGTTCAGGTTAAGAACCATTTTTTATAGAGTCCATAACCTTTTAATTGTACCACCTGACTTCATTGGGCAATGAGAATGTTATCAACTTAGTTATACTTTCTGGAGTCATTTTTCTTATTCTATTTTTTATATTTAATGGCTTATAGATTATATTTTCTATTCCTTAACTAAAAAAATAAATATGGCAGTTAGTTGGTTTAAATTTAATTATGTATTATTATTGTTTATAGTCACTGTTTGGTTTCTGTTATATTTTATGTTTATGTTTTTATCTTTATTGTGGAAAGTATTACAGATTTCTCTTCTCCCCCCAGTCCAATGACCCCTTGCTTCTGTTTTAAATAGAAAATTATTGATGTGAAATTATTATACCATTTTGGGAAAATAATTTGTCATTATTAACATTAAAATTTATTTTTTAAATTTAAACTAAGTCATATTTAGTCTTTTATCTTTGTTTCACATATGTCTCAGTTAAATTGCAGTATCTTACAATTTTCTCTAAAGGCACAAAATCATTCTTGTTTATAGGAAACTGACACTGCCCAAACGGCCAGGGCTTTCCAATCAATTCCTCTTTTTCCAAGGGCATACCCATGTGCAATGCTGTAGAGCATGTTAAAAAAAAAGGGTGATGATTCTCAGTCTCAAGAAGTTTGCCTTATTGTGCTCTCTAGTGAGATTTAAATACTTAAACATACATTTTCATAATTTCCATGAAATATTCCCTATATTTCATAAGCTGGAGTTGTATGGTACAAGGAAAAACAACAACATAGAGAAGGCAGAATGTAGATGAGATAATTTTCATATCCAACTGGAGGTCACTGACAAGCAGTAATATCAAATGTGGATGTACTCTGATTTTCTGTAGCTTAATTATAATATGCTCTTGGAAATGCTGATCCCCCATCTTCATGGCTGCTAGAGAAGTGGATAGAATGAGAGCACATGACCTTGTCAGTGTCCCAAAGGCTACATGATACATTGGAGGGTGACTGTTCTTCCATTCTATCACACAAGTAATATTAAAAAATACCATAGAGGCCCTAACCAGTTTGGCTCAGTGGATAGAGTGTCGGCCTGCAGACTGAAAGGTCCCAGGTTCAATTCCGGTCAAGGGCATTTATCTTGGTTGCGGGCACATCCCCAGTAGGAGGTGTGCAGGAGGCAGCTCATCGATGTTTCTCTCTCATTGATGTTTCTAACTCTCTATCCCTCTCCCTTTCTCTCTGTAAAAAATCAATAAAATATATATTTAAAAAATACCATAGAGAAAGAATACTAGAATACCATAAATGAAGATAATGGAAATTTAGTTAATTAATTCTTCAATCTTTTTTCTTATTTTTCTAAATGTTGATAACAAATTAAAAGCTTAAAATGAACAATTGTCAGAATTTAAGATTGGGTTTCTTTAAAACAGTACACATCATGAAATTCTCTCTTTTCTTTTAAATATTGTTGAAAGTGGTCGTTTCATATTAACCACAGAGGACTGTAATTTTAAGTGGCTTCGGTTCAATAGAGGCTTTTTACACCTGTGTGTGCTGAAGAACCACAGTTTCTCCTCAGAGGCTATCCAGCCACTCACAGCTCAGACTCTCATGAGTTCAGAGAACGATCATGATCAGAGTCCTGCCGTAGAAGAGAGATATTAAAATGTTATGTTGAGGGACAATCCTTTATGATTTGAGTGTAAATCATTATTTTTAAATTACATCATAAAATGCCTAATGGAACCACAGTTTTTCATTTCAGACAATTCTGAATTATTGCCCTTTAATAGAACTGTTTTTACACTTGCCTCTGAATAATTTTTTATCCTTTACTCAAAGCAGTGCCTAAATAATTCTTTAAGCCACAGACATAGGCAAAAAAAATCCGTCTCTGCTTTTCACAGTAGCAATTTTTCTGCAAACCTCTCTACTACTTTTTCTACCATGTGACTCCTAGCGAGAGAGGCAGCTTCTGCTATTTTGGTTCAATGGTCTCCTCCAACTGTGAGCACTGAACCATGAAGGGCACATCTCCATCTATTTATGAACTATTTCTTCTGTAATCTTCAATTCAACAACAATCCATTTTGAGTGTCCACTGCCCTCTGGTAGTTTTTCTCACTTTTGGTGGCAAAATGGGATTGGAAAAATGCTACAAGTGAGCATGGTAAAAATAATATTTGTGTGACTCAAGTTTCACATATATTTAGGCTATAAATTTATTCTAGTCATCCCTTCTTGTGGATTTTAACCTAAATGTGATAGGTGTTGAACAAGATTAAAAATTAAAGCTAATATTTTTAAAAATTAATATATTTAGTATATTATAAATTTGAAAAATAGCTGTTTTACTTTTTTAGTATGGTTTATGGTTTCATGGATTGATATTATATACATAGATTGTGTGTGTGTGTGCATGCGTGTGTATACGTGCACAGATATGTAAGTCCATTACATGACACATAAGATGGAAATACAATGTTAGAATCTGGATAGCATGGGTACTAATATTACCTGAGAAAATTGCTTTACTTCTCGGTCCCAGAAATTCTTATCACTAAAATAAATGATTCATACCTACTGATTACAAGATTCTTCTCAGCTCTAGACACTTAAAATAAGACTGAAATATATTCCTATGCTTTATAGGGTAACAGAAAATCACTGACAATGTATCAATTTGATAAAGTCATGTTGAGCACATTAGCTGAAGTTGATTACTTTGGTCTATAAATCTGTACTTGCCCTTACGGGTGACTCTACACATTAAACACAATGGTCATGCATACCCAAAGTAGATTAAAGAGGCTGCCTGAGATGAAAGGAGAAAAATCACACTGAAAATAGAGATAGTTATTTAAATTGTCTACTTTCGTGGATAGGAGATGGTAGCTGCTGGTAGCTTAATGGAAAGTTGGGAGTATATAGATGGCAGACCAGGAAGATGAAGCCAGTGCCACAAAACAAAACAAAACAAAACAAACAAACAAACAAAATAAACCTACGATCTGAAAGGCAATTCTTTGCCATTTCTGTGATTTAACCTAAGTAGTAAAGTCACAGAATGTCCTGGGAAATTGAAGATAGAGGTATGGCTTTCAGTAAGTGAATTTGTCCCTTACTGCAGAATTCTCTGGAATACTAACCGTGGGATAGTGAAAAGATGCCACCCAGCAGTATCCCTCAAGGGGAATTCCCTGAGGGAATTTGTGTTAGATTAGGTACCTTGAAGCACTAAACTTCTATGATATAGATGAACAGTGATTATTTTCTTATTAACAGGTCACGTCCTATCTCTATCTAAAGTTAACATTAATAACATCTACAGATGGATTTTTTTTTCTTGACATACAGCACAATTATATTTCGTTAGTAGTTATTTACTGAACATTGTTTCATGTTGGTTGCTAGATGAGCAACCCTTTAACATCAATTACTGAATTTAGAAACAATCTGGGGTTTTGATAATGTTCTGTCTCTTGATATAAGTAATGATTACATGAGCATATTCAGTTTTTCAAACAACTCAGAGAGCTGTGCATTCCTGATTTGTACATGTTCTATATGTACAGTAGGATACCTTGGAGATATTTCAGGTTTGGTTCCAGACCATCTCAATAAACTGACTATTGCAATAAAGCAAGTCCTAATATTTTTGCTGATGGAGGGTTTTGCCTTCGATTTGTAAAAAATGCAACATCTGTGTAGTGCAATAAAGCAAAAAGCCAATAAAATGACGTATGCCTGTATATCAGTAAAAGTTAAAAATAATTCAAGATAAGATTCTATGGAGTACAGAACCACCTTAAAATACCTTAGCCATGTAGAAATGTTCACGTTGCTGTTATCTTTAAGGCCATGAGATAGATGTGTACTGAAGCCATCAAAAACTTATGAAGTATGCACACAATTATAGAATATTAGAGCAATAACAATTTAGCTATCAATACCAATAATTTAACACGAAGTATCATATAAACAAAAATAAAAGATATTTAGGGACTGTGTTAAGGTAGAGAAAGACATCATAACATCATAAAAATTCTGAGGGGACTTCAGGACACATTCAGGGCTTTAAAAGGTTATGTCACTTTTTAAATTATGTCTAAATTCATTTCTAAACTTAATGACTTTCCTTTCCTTGATTAACTTATCAACCATGATTACAACCCTTTTGTGTCTCACAGTTATAGGAAGTATAAACTGTTTTAACTCATAGAGCAAAAATACTTAAAGGAGCTCCTGCCCCCACTCAAAATAATCCTTTGACATAAAAATATGTACTTTCTTTTTTTCTGTTTCTTTTTTAAATTATATAGAGTCTACCATCTTTCCATCATATAAAATTACTCTCTTAGGTGTTCCTGGTTTCCATTTTTCTTGAGCTCACCATGTCTGTATCTCTTTGACAGAAAAGTATAACTGCATGCTTAAATATCCTAATGTTCAGGTCTTGCAAGCTCACCACTGTCATAGTTCATTTAGTCGAAATGTTCACAATCTGTTTTCTGATTTCTGATATCTGAGAGAGAATAATTTCATTGGAAACTATGGCTCACAATGCCAGTGATTCTCCAGAGAGACCAAGCCCTTTGGTGGCTGGGGTTATAAATTTGAAAGAGCATATATGTAACTTGAGAAAGGAAATTCAAGTGGCTGATAACTGACTTATGCAGATTATACTTTTAATACATATTTTTATATACTCCGTATTTATATAATATATACTTATGTAGAGCATACTATATCCATATTATCTATAATAATAAAAGTGCAATATGATAATTAGACTGGATGTTCTTCTGGACGACCTTTGGACTAAGCCAGGGCTGCAAGGGAAGCCCAAGTCCTGGGTGCCAGCTGGTGGCCAGAGGGAAGCCCAGGTCCCGGGTGCTGGAGAGAAGCCTGAGTCCCGGGTGCCAGAGGGAAGCTGGTGCTGGCAGCTGGGGAAAGGAAGGCCTACTCTTGCATGAATTTCATGCATTGGGCCTCTAGTATACTATAAACATAGAATAGACACTAAGGCTAATAGTTAAACTCAGTGTCCCCTTTGTATCTATCTGTCTTCAATAAGTGTCTTAAGTATTCACACACTAACGAATTCCCAAGTTAATGCCATATTTTCTGAAAACAAAGAGGAATAAGAAGACCAAATTCAGGATGAAGAAGGTGAAGCAGTATGCCAAAATGTGCTGATTAAGTAGCTTTTGGCCTAAAGTTGACCTTGGCTGTAACCTCTTTCCCTTTGAGAAAGAGGATCTCATCCATCCTTCAACAGAGATTTCACAGGAGGACATTTGAGTCCACAGGTTAATAGGGTGGTGAATTCCAGTTGCTAGTTGCCCACCTGTCCAATATCATACTGATCAGAGAAAAAAAGGGGCTATAGGTCAATTCACTGAAAACCAATTCTCTAAAACTGGGTTGATCAAAAATAATTCTCAAAAGAATCAATTGATGAATGACTAACTCACCAAATGCACTAAATTTACCAATTATCATGTAATTGTGTTAGAGAATATTCTTCTTGAATATATAGTCTATGAATATGAACCCATTCTTCTTTTAAATATATTCATGGATATATTTCTTTTAAATATATTCAATATATGTGAATATATTAGTACTTTAAGGATTGTTCAATTTATCAAAAGCTAAGGGTCACAGGTTTAGTCTTTAATGAATATATTCATGAAGAACATATTCATGAGGAATATAGTTATGAACTGAATCATCCCATGAATATAGTGAAAAAGGATATACTTCACGAATTCTTTAATTCATTTATTTAATACTATGTGCCATGCAATGCCTTAGACACTAGGCCACATCAAAACAAAGTTCCTGACCTCAGAGAACATAAATTCTTCATATGTTTAATGTCTTTAAAGAATAATTTTTAAAATAAGTTTTTTGGCAAATATATTTTTGTCAATTTGTGAATTTATCTGCATTGTGTGAACTATGTTGAGGACTGACTACACTGAATGCTTATGATTTGTTATGAAAATCTCGCAGCAGGATTTGATCATATTGGTCTTTATCAGCCTTTGTTGTGAACTTGGATGAAATTTACATGTGAACATTATAAAACAAAAAATTAAGATCTCATTTTGAAAATGAACAAAGGAGTAAGTCAAGATTCACAAAGTTTGGATGTAATTTTGGAGAGAAACCAAGAGGGCGGCATAGGTAAACACCAGAGTTTGCTGCCTCAAACAACCACTTCAAAAATACAACTAAAAGACGGAATGGACATCATCCAGAACCACAGGAAGGCTGGCTGAGTGGAAGTTCTACAACTAGGAGGAAAGAGTAAAACATACCGAGACTCAGAGGAGGCGCAGTGCTGAAGTAAAATACTAAGGTGCGGAGTGCATGCGGAGTGGGCTGGCGGCTGAGGGCGTGGTTGTTGTTTCCAATCGGGAGGGAGTCTCAGACTCTGAGCTCCAGCTCCGGGCGAGTCTCTAGGGACCCAGACTCATACGGGAGAAGCGGGACTGTCTGGCATCGCTCAGAACCCTAGGGCAGCTTTCTCTCCTTGGGGCTTGCAGCAATTACTGGGAAACTGAGAAGCAGAGCCTCTGAGGGCAAGACTGAGAGCAGCCATAATTGCTAACCCCGCCCTGTTGATCCCGTGGGACCTGCCCCGCCCAAGCCCTGCAGGGAGACTTTTGCTGGATAGCCTCAGGCAAAGGCTAGATTAGCACCTCCCTAGAGATCCAGGAGCCAGGAAGCCCAGAGGTCAGAGTGGGACCATCCAGTTTGCAACTCTGTGGAACCATAAAAGACACACTCAGGTGGAAGACTCAGTGAGCACCAAAGCCCCATTGAAGCAAGTCTAGCCCCAGAGGGGTATCTCCAGCACAGAAGTTCTCCCACTGCAGACACAGCTGATTCTCACAGCCAATTGGCCTGGAGGTCAATTCCTCACAGTGATAACTACAACAATCAAGGCTTAATTACAACAAGACTGTGCACAAAGTTCACAAGGGGGTGCACCAAGAGTGTCTACCTCAGGTAATTGGGACACTTAGCACAGAAAGGAACTCTATCAACACAGCGAAGCATAAAAAATGCCAAGACAAAGAAACAGGACACAAACGACAGAATTGGAGGAAAGCAAACTGCTGGATATAGAGTTCAAAACCACACTTTTAAGGTCTTTAAAGAACTGTCTAGAAGCCGCCGATAAACTTAATAAGGCCCTTGAAAAGACTGGTGAGACCGCCTATAAATGCAGTGAGATCCTCAAGAAGACTGGTGAGACCGCCGATAAATGTAGTGAGATCCTCAAGAAATCTAATGAGACCCTCGATGTTGTGATAAAGGACCAACTAGAAATTAAGCATACACGGACTGAAATAAATAACATTATACAGACTCCCAACAACAGACCAGAGGAGTGCAAGAATCAAGTCAAAGATTTGAAATACGAAGAAACAAAAAACACCCAACCGGAAAAGCAACATGAAAAAAGAATCCGAAAATACGAAGATAGTGTAAGGAGCCTCTGGGACAGCTTCAAGCGTACCAACATCTGAATTATAGGGGTGCCAGAAGAAGAGAGAGAGCAAGATATTGAAAACCTATTTGAAGAAATAATGACAGAAAACTTCCCCTACCTGGTCAAAGAAATAGACTTACAAGTCCAGGAAGCGCAGAGAACCCCAAACAAAAGGAATCCAAAGAGGACCACACCAAGACACATCATAATTAAAATGCCAAGAGCAAAAGACAGAGAGAGAATCCTAAAAGCAGCAAGAGAAAGAAAATCAGTTACCTACAAGGGAGTACCCATACGACTGTCAGCTGATTTCTCAACAGAAACCTTGCAGGCCAGAAGGGAGTGGCAAGAAATATTCAAAGTGATGAATACCAAGAACCTACAACCAAGACTACTTTATCCAGCAAAACTATCATTCAGAAGTGAAGGCCAGATAAAGAACTTCACAGATAAGAAAAAGCTAAAGGAGTTCATCACCACCAAACCAGTATTATATGAAATGCTGAAAGGTATCCTTTAAGAAGAGGAAGAAGAAGAAAAATGTAAAGATACAAATTATGAACAACAAATACACATCTATTAACAAGTGAATCTAAAAATCAAGAGAATAAATAATCTGATGAACAGTATGAACTGGTGATTGTAATAGAATCAGGGACATAAAAAGGGAATGGACTATTCTTGGGGGGGGGAAGGGGTGTGGAGTGAGGGAAGAGATTGGACAATAATCGTGCACCTATGGATGAGGACAGTGGGTGGGGAGTGAGGGCGGAGGGTGGGGTGAGAACTGGGTGGAGGGGAGTTATGGTGGGAAAAAAGAGTAACTAATGTAATAATCTGAACAAGAAAGATTTAATTAAAAAATAAATAAATAAATAAATAAATAAATAAATAAATATGTAATTTTGGCAAAAACACTTTCTACTTACAAAAAAAAAAAAGATTCACAAAGTTTGGACAGTTGCAAATATTATGCAGTAAATTGAAAACCTGGGATTAAGACCCAGGTTTGTGGACTGTGAGTCATGGATTCTCTCCCACTTTCTAGAGCTTCCACTAATCAGTATTTGCACTTTCCAAAACTTGAGACTTTAGTAGCTGGATTTAGCACTGGTAATTAACTCAAATTTCTAAAATAACAATGAAAATATATCTTACTTTTAATATTAAATATATATTTCCCAGTAGCTTTATTTTTTAAAGCAAATTATGGCCGACATATAATACATCTAAGCAATTTCTGTTAGTGTGAAAATAAGGTTAATGTGACTATAACAGTTATTGTTACTAATTCTTATTTTTATTAAGCGATGAATAGCTTCATTAAGTAATACATTAGTCTTTTTTAGTAGCTTCATGAAAGAGAGAATGATGAAACTGCTTGAGTTAAGCTTTGTGTGGCTTTTAAAAGAGAAAATGTTCTTTCCCAAAGGGCACTCCAAAAAAAATCTAAGCTGAACATTGTTATTCTCTGAGAAAGTCATCACAACAAAATGAAAATGCTGGCATTTCAGTAGGCCCTTTTGCATTTTATTGAGCACGACTTCCACCAGGATCACTGTGGCCTGTTAACAGATGTCTGCATATGAAGCAGTTTGTCAGGGGGCCTCAGGTTTTGCCTTTAAATGGTGCAAAGACAGAAAAGGGATTCTGTTCTTATTTTCCTATATACGCCTCAGTTGTTTTTTATTTCTTCCCAAGGGATTCTCAAAAGGAACCCAAGCAAACAAATTAGACACCAGGCCCCTCTCCTCGCCATTAATTTTCTTGTTGGTTTCAATATAGGTTTTCAACTTTGTCAATGTCTCAGCTCAAACAAAACTCATGGTTACACAAGAAATCATTTAGGGTGAACGCCATCATTTGGAAATAATCAAACATTATTGAAATCATAAATAAGGGGGAAGAGTCCACTTACTTCATTGTAGGATCACTTTTCTTTTAGGCAAAGTTGAATTGGTTCATTCTGCTATACAGACAGATATTAAGAACAAATTTTCTTTTATTTGGGCTGTGTCTACACATTTGATGAGAGATCTCTTTCTAGTAACTTGTAAATATTCATATTTTCCACTCTGATTGACAAAGCTTAGTCACAATATCAGCACTATAAGAGAGAAGTCATAGTGATTTAATTCTTAGAGCATTTATGTGTCTATCATCTCTATCTATCTATCTATCTATCTATCTATCTATCTTTCTATTATTTATTTAAACCTCATCCTAGGACAAGCTGAGAGAGAGAGAGAGAGAAAGAGAAAAAGAGAGAGAGAGAGAGAGAGAGAGAGAGAGAGAGAGAGAGAGAGAGAGAGAGAAAGAAAGAAAGAAAGAAAGAAAGAAAGAAAGAAAGAAAGAAAGAAAGAAAGAAAGAAAGAAAGAAAGAAAGGAAGAAAGACTGGCTGCCCTCTGTAGGTGCCTGACCCCAGATCGAACCTGCAGCTTGGGTATGTGCCCTGATTGGGAATTGAACTGGCAACCAATCAATTGAGCCAATCCAGCCAGATTGAGCATTTACCATTTAAATTGGTTTATTCTAAGGCAGATCTGGTGCTGTAGGGAAACCACAGAAAGGTGACCAGGATTGTAACAATGCCTGCTGTATGGTGTGAGCATACATCTTCTTGGGATGGGCTCATGTAGCAACACTATGAGACAAGCTAGGATGATTCTTCTTCTTTAATTAGATAATAATCAAAACTATAATTTAGTTCCTAGTATGTCACAACAATGAGATCTGAAGAAGTTAGAATATGTCTCTCCCTCATGAAAGTTAGTTGCTAGATGAAAATGCATTTTATATGATTATTATATCCTACAGGCATAAACATAAGAAGTACTGACAATAAAACTGTGAGGATCTGTTGCCTAATTTCATCACATATTTACTGAATACTGTGAGAAAAACAATATTTATGAGCAAGATTTATAATTTCTGATTTAAATCAGTGTTTTAGGAATGAAAGATAGTCTTGCTGATTTAGCCTGTTCAAGAACTTAAATCATGATATTTTATGTTTTCCTTTGAGAAGCTAATTTTTAACTGAGAGAATATTTTTAATATTCATCCTATGCAGAACTTTTTAATACATTATCTGAAATTCAAGTACAGCTACCACTAATAAATTTATGTAGATTTTAACAACATGTTGAAATTTAGATAAGTATCACTAACATATTTGGCATATGATTATAAAGATAATGTTCAAAGTGATTAAATTTGGAGTTATTTAATCATCTTCATTATACTTCTTATTTCAAGTATGTATTTTTGGGAGCATCTAGCAAGCTATGTATAATTATCTATGTTCAGAAAAGAAGCTAATTTATATTTATTCATTTTGACAGTAAAAAAAGGTAAGTTCCATTTTGTTAGGAGTGTAAATTATACAATTTTATCATAGATGAAAAATTATAAAAATCACATAATTTTAGAGCCATTTTTAAAAGTAATTGTGCAAGTTTTATTACTTGATGGTTTATGAAAAGATAGACTGAAATAATTTTAAAAATTCATTAAAATAGATTAGTTTAGTGTTCAACACAAAATTGTATAGATATATTACAGAGAAAATAATCATGCCCTTATTAATGTTCAACAGAAATGTTTTATTTTCCCTTATAAAAGTGAAAATTTCATTCAACATAAAATTGTGACAAATGTCCCATGAATCTTTTGAAAGTATGTTTTTTTATTTCAATTAAATCATTTCATTGAACCATTTGATTTTGTAGAGAGAAATATTTTTTTCTCCTACATGTATAGGGAGATGAATGATTAGAAAGAAAATAAGAATGATTCTGTCTTCAATTAAATTTGAACGATTTTACAACAAGTATGTGGCTGTTTGGTAGTTTCAAGTTCTGGTAATCATGGGGGATAGGAACTATTGGGAAAACTGTCCAGAATTTCAGAGATACTGAATTTTAGAGAGCATATGTTGAGAAATATTAAAATAAGTAGATATTTTCTAATGCTGAAATTTTAAAAAGGAGAGAGACAATAAACTATGGAATGAATGGCTTACTTTCTTTAGAGGATATTAAGTAAAATGTCATGGGAAGGTTTCCATTTATGGAAATGGATGCTAAGGCTACTCCAAATGAAGGGAGTGTTAAATATAAAGGAATGGAAGTTTAGGAGGTCATTTTGTTTATATAATTTCTGCCCCTTCCTGAGCTCTTTGAACACAGAGCTGAATATACACGAACTGCATATTTTTATATTTGAATCACCAGACTATAAATACTCAATATATATTTGTTGAATGAACAAATGGATATGTGTCCTTAAGTAAGATCACTTTTCATGCAGGAGATAAGAGGAGAGGAAGTGGTTGAATTTCAAGTTAAGAACTTTGAACTTCATTCAGAAAAAGTTTGTGGAGTGGAGAAGTAGCATAATTAGAGACTTCTGGAGAAGATTAATCTAGCAGCTATGGACTAACATATGAGTAAAAGAAAAACTTCCTTGTTTACACCATCCCTTCAGATAAAGATGTTTATAACATGCATGTACAAATTTTTAAGATAAATGAGTATTAAATACTATGCTTAGAAACCTGAATTATCTCCACTCAACAACCAAAAATCAGAGGGAAATGACACAACTCAGAACTTCAAATAGGATTAAATTGGGAATTTTTATTCTCATTTTGGTATTTTATTCTGTGATTTAGTCTCAAAAATTAAATTTATCTACTTTTAGCCACTGTAATATTGTGGCTCTTCTCTTTTTCATACCCAGCTAGTTTTTACTCCTTTTCTGAATTTATTTTCAAACATTCAACAAGGCTCATTATTACATACTAGAGACCTGGTGCATGAACTTTGTGCACTGGAGGGGTGGGGTCCCTCAGCCTGGCCTGCGCCCTCTCACGATCCAGGACCCCTCAATCAGGCCTAAACCGGCAGCCAGTCATTCCTCTCGCAACCTGGGACTGCTCGCTCCTAACCACTGGCCTGCCTGCCTGCTCTGTGCGCATCATAGTGAACTGCTGCTCTGGTTGTTCTGGTCGTTCCACCATTCTGGTCACTGTGCTTTTATATATAAACATATCTGAACTCTTCGGCTGTGACTACATAAATGGAGAACTCAGTCTGATTTTGAGACAACCTTAAATGTTCCTATTTACATTTCAGCTACTTATGCATGCACTGGGTTACAAACTATGTGTACATAGCCATAGTTAGTGAATCCCCCAAACACTGCAAGCACATCATATTTCACTCACAGGAGGAACAGAATACTAGCTGTCATTGGTGTTTTATGAAGATAAATTATTGAACCACAAGAATCATGAGATGAATTGTGCCACAGTACTTGCATTTCATCCCTGAAGGCATTGTGGCACTGTCAGTTAAACACTGGTGAGCACAACTTCGTTTTCATTTCTAACAGCATTATTGTCACTACTGACAACCCTACTCATCACGGGAGAAGAGGGTTCTTCCTGGGAAGCCCACAGGGCCCAACTGCATTACACATTCTGTTCTTATTCACAGCCTCTGAGCTTCATTTATGGTTCTTTTTTTTCCCTTTGCCAGCTGAACTCAGTAGTTGAAAGAATATTTTCTCATATATACAGATGCACATATAAAAGTGTATAAATACAAAGAAAACCTAACATAGTCATTAATCTCGCCATATCTGTTCCCAAAACACAAGAAGGGCTCATGAACTCCCAAGCACACTTGTATTTTAATGAAATGTTATGTTGCTATGGTAGAAAACCAGGGCTACAATCTAATGAGGATACAGAGAGCATCTGTGTCTGTATGAAGGCCATTGTTCCCCAATATAAGTTCCAAATTTGGCACCAAATTTACTGTTGCAAGCTATGGTATAATGTAGCTGAGATAATAGTCCCTTTCCTTAAGTTGATTTACACTGTGTCAGGAATAAAGAAGTGCTATTTAATTCAACTTACAAACATTTTGTTACTCTTAATTGGGCTTAGAAATATATGCTTGGGATATAGTTCTTTTTAAAAGATGTTCATATGTGTTCATATGTGTGTGTGTATATACATGTATGTATATATCAGTTGCAGCTTCAAAATCAAAGCATTCTACCACAATTGTTCATTTTCAAATAATAACAGTTACACAATTAAAACAATACAAATAAAGACTGGAGCCACCCAACCTAGACCAAAATGTTAGGCAGTATGGTGATGTTCAGGTAGCATCAATCCTGCTGCCCAGTTTAAATTATCCCTGTGTCAGGGCTGGGAGTGGGCCAGGAAGCAGAACACAGGACTCCTAAGACAGTTGCAGTGGCATTTGAAATGCCAGACTATGCCCTTCCTTAGTTCAAAGTCATTCAGGACCTAAGCAGCATCTGAGGAAGCAGACCAGATGAAAAGCGGAGGAATGTCCTTAAGGCCTCTCTCTAAGGCCTCCAAACCACATGTCGGTTGGTATACCATCCTTCCAAACCAGATAACTTCACTTAACAGACATAAGGAGATGGGAGTATCTGAAAAGATAAGCCATCCAGATGATGAATAAATTTGGATCACACCATATAAATGAAGCTTGAAGAAATTGGGGGTATATGGCAAGAGAAAATTCAAAAGGTAGAGATATGCCCTTTCTTATCTCCTGAAGACAAAAATTGATCCTGATCCCTACCCTCTAGTACTCATGTGTCAGGGATACATATACGTAAATAAATAACCTGGATGAGCACTCAGTACTGACATAGAGTCAGGTGAGATAACCCTATTCAGGACATTTGGAGAAGATTTCAGAGAAAAGGTATCATTTGGGAGGAGGTTGCCAGAGAAGCTAATTAGAAGAGTTAGAAGGAGAAGGCTTGTAAAATTCTAGGATGAGGAAATAATAAATTCAAATTAAGAAGCTATAAAGAATACACCCTGGGAACAGTGTGTGCACTCTGGCTGTGATCAGGGGGCCTGGGCCAGAGGCAGATCTGAGGAATAACACTGCGTGTGGACCAGATGTGAATGTCTGCATGCCACAGAAAGACATTTGGGCATCATGCTATATAATTTGAGAGGTTACTTGAATTTCTTTAATGGAATCAGTAATCTCGGTGAAGCTGGAGTTAAATGGAGAGAGAAAAAACAACACTCTTATTCCTGCTGTTCTTCAAATGAATGATATTTTAAAGGAACATTAACTTTCTTAGCAGCTAAGACAAGGATCTATTCCATTTAACAAGGTGTTAGCATGATCTAGACAAGTTGTTCTCTCATGAAGCTATTTAAATTTCTATTTTAAAAGCTAAAGTTCTACATTGATCATGTTACTCCAAAGGTAATGAGCTGGCAGAGATGCAAGGTCATCTACAAATCCACACAAAGCTGACTTGTGAAAACATCAAGCCATAAAGAGCAGTTCTATTTTCGTCATCGGTGGGGGCATCCCATCAGGAAGAGAGTAACCATGGAGTGAAGAGAACCTGCAGATCCCAGGTGGAGGGAATCCAGACTGAAGCCTTCATACCAATGAATCCATTAGTGACCAATGATGTGATCTGATTTTAAAAGACAGTCATGTGGCTCATAGATAGTACTGATTGAAACTAGTGTTCCCTTTTGGTGTCTTCACTCCCCTCCATGGGATTAAAGAAGCCAGAGAAGAAGTATTTAGTTTAAGCAGAAGGCTTCCAGTACACGTGGAAATATACGCTTGTATTTACATGCTTTCAGGCACCAGTGCAATTTGGTGTTCTGGGCTACATAAGGAAAAGCCATTTTCTCAGACTCTAAAAAGACTGGTCCTATTGTTATTAATAGCCCTTGAAATAAGGACCATTAAAAAGTGTACTTTGAAAAGCAACCATAAATATCCATGACCATGAAAATGCTTTAGTTGAGAGAAGATGCCTAAACCTGAATTGTCTTATTAAATAGAAATAAGTGTCTTTGAAAAAAAATAATACACAGGGAGGCAGGTGCTAGTCACTGTGCTGTCTAGAAGTACCCCCTTCAAAGCAGACTTCACCCCAAGTTCATGCTGAGGGGTGGCCATTGATGGCCATATGTCCCCCTCATGAGCCTGTATCCCTTCTGCCTTTAGACGGATGGATGAATTGAGTCCCATGGGTCAGGATTTCTGTGTGGCAAGCAGGTGCACCATGGTGAAGAGACTGTAGAAGGCACCAGGCAAATTTTTAAAAAAAGTTTTTTTATTGATTTCACAGAGAAGAAGGGAGAGGCAAAGAGAGACAGAAACATCAATGATGAAAGAGAATCATCAATCAGCCGCCTCCTGCACACCTCCTAAGGGGGATCGAGCCTACAACTCAGGCATGTGCCCTGACTGGGAATCAAACCATGACCTCCCGGTTCGCAGGTTGAGGCTCAACCACTGAGCCACACCAGGTGGGCTACATTTTTTAAATTTTATTAAATGAGCTCTCTGGAGTTAGACATTGATCAGTCTTGGCCACCATTCAAAAATACCCTCACAGACAAATGACTGCCTACAGATGATTTTGCACATAAAGTTATCCCACACAAAAAGATCCCTGGAGTGTGACTAGATTCAAAGAGGTAGCTTACCAGAAGCTTGAGGGCTGAGAGATGCAGACATATAAACTATAATACATACGTGTGAGCCAGGGCATTCACAGGAATAGCCTGTGTTATGATCACTGGGATCTTTTGTTTGAAATGTAGGCTCCCAGCCTGACCCTGAGTGGTGTAAGGCCCTCAGTCTGTTGAGAGAGAGGCTTATGGGTAGTGACCTATCACCAGGACTGAGACCCACTACTGAAACAGCGTTGTCCCATAGAAATACAGTGTGAGCTACAAAGACAAGTCACCCATGTAAGTTTACATTTTCCTGTAGCACATTTAATAAAAACATAAGAAATGTGACTTAATTTTGACATACTTCATTTAACCCCATGTATCCACAATATTATTGTTTTAGTATGTATTTAATGTGAAAAGGTTACTAATGAGACACCCTGCATTCTCTCCTTTCCTGTGAAGTCTTCTACATACCAACACATACAAAGTAGTGGACACCTGCAGGCTCATTTCAGTTTGGCCTGGCCACACCTCAAGCGCTCCTGAGACATGCGTGGCCAGCACTCATGAACTGAACAGCACAGGTACATGAGTCAGGACTCTCTGCTTTCAGTACAGCTACTGTGAATGCTAAACCTGCCTCAGGTTTCAGTTACCTGGCTACATGGGTCTTTGTCATTCCTCCCTTTTAAGCCCCAGGGCCTGAAGCCCTATATCCCCCATCCCCACCATTTTTACCCAGTAAATTCCTATCCATGCTCAATACGACTTCCTCTTTCTTGATAGCCCTGACTCCTCTCATCTCCCTTCCCCCCAACACTACCAAATAGAAAATCAATAGAGCAAACAAACGTGTAAACAAATTTGTGGGTTCCAACCTCTCTGTTTCCTTGTTACATGCTCTGAGCACTGTGCTTCTCTCCTAACATTTATCACACTGGGCTCTACATTTATTTGTGTGGTTGACACTCATTGACCAGTTCCCTCTCCACAGGAAAGGTACTGTATCTCTATCTAGCACAGGGTCTGGCTCAGAGCACTCATTCAAAATAATTGTGCTGAATAGGTGAGTGAATTCCTAGTTCCGGAATTGAGCTTCGCTTCTATTGATCTAGCTTGAAAAGAGTCTTTGTTCTTTTCAACTAAAAAGCCAGAATAAGACATTATCTACCTTAGTTACCACAGACACGTAAAAAGGAGGAATGAAATAAAAGTGCATTTCAAAAAATATATATGTGATATTTCTATTCCAAACCTTTTAAGTACCAGAGGGGAATTTACTGTGAGTCTAATTAAATTCAAGCTTCAGGACACCTCACTTAAGGGGCCACCATGAGTGGGAGTTGGTGGGAGTTCTCTTCTAGGGAGGGGAAGCCAGGTTGCATTCCCTGATCATTTCAGTATCAGTTTTTCTCAGAAACCACCTAATGGTATCTCAGAAAATAAGGGACTTGAGCCTTCAAGTCTCCAATAAGTTGTTGTGAGAGTTTCCTTATTCTAAATAAAGATTTCCATTTTGTTTGTAATATTTTACAACTTTTTTTGTAGAGTTCCCCCATCTCCAAATTTTATGAAGAAGCTCAGGTTTCACAAAACCTGGATCTGCCCTGGTGGAGAATACACACACACACACACACACACACACACACACACACACACACACACTCTAAGGGGTAAAAAAGAAACAATACAAACAATCTTTTCCAAAAGTTTGAACTGTAATGCTTCTACTTTTACTGTCATCATCAAGGAAAAAGTTCAGCACAAACTGTGTGTGTGTGTGTGTGGGGGGGGTGTTATGGGGGTGTGTGCATGGGGATTGCGTCCCACTGACTCTACCAAAACCCTCAATACTGCCCCATGAAGACCAGCAAGATCACAGGGCTAATGTGAGATTTTCCCAGACAAACTGTTCTACTTGACTTGGTTAACTTCATTAGTGAGAAGGGAAGATCGGGAATAGAGAAATAAGAGCTGAAAGTCACAGACTCTACCTTCAAGATTTTTATCATCTAAAATATATTCAGCAAATATAAAATTTAGCAGAGTACTATTAGAAACAATTGAAAATTGTATGAAACTCTCATTCATTCACTCAGTCACTCATCCATTCATACAAACAGAATGATGAGTACTGGGTATATAATGGGAAGCAACACGATCCCTCGCTAAGCCTAGATTTGGCATCACTATTAAAGAAATCAGAACAACCAAATAATGATACCCTGAGCTGGTGAAATTAGGAGAGGTTTTACAGAGAGGATAAATCTTGAACTAGCTCTGCAAGGAGAAGAAAAAATATATACAGTGATTGTAAAAGAAAACAAGATTCTAGGGGAGGTCATCACCATCAGAGTTAAATTAATAAAATGATCCTATAATCTCAGTCATGACTCATTGACGTAAAATCTAAGAGCATTATTAATAATTTTCCTCTTTTACAGTTGTTTTTGTATTTCCATGCTGTTAAACTATATTTATTGAGATTTTTGAAGCATTACATGGATAAGCAATATATATAAACATAAATAAGTGTGACTTTTATAGGAAGAATAGGTCTAGCAATGTAAAAGGTATTCTAGATGGACTATCATAAGGCCTGCATTTATTCTAAAAACCTTTTTGTGTTCCTCCTTCACCTCTTCTCCTCTTGGCCTGATTATCAGGAACCTGAAAGTGAGGTGAGCAAGAAAGTCAGGAGGCCGTGGGAAACCCTCCACTGAAAAATGAAGCTTGAGTATAGATGAGTTGGATAGGTAGCCTTCCATGCCCCTCTTAATCCTCACTGCTAAGTAGCTTTAATTTCAAATCATCTCCTCTGTTTGCCATTTAACCATAATGCTATCCCAGACTGCTAAACAGCTTTTGCTGGAGAAAATGAAATAGCTATTCTATAACCTTTAGAGGCATAAGATGGGAATATACAACATGTAAAAAACAAACAAACAGATAAGTTAGAAACTTAAACAAAGAACTAAGGTTAGAAACAAAATTTTGCTTATGATAGATGACTTAATAAAGGAGATTAAAAAAACAACTGTTATAACTGCTCCCACACCCCCAGTTCTGCCATAAAAATAATGATTAAATCCAACAATAAGCTCAAAATCTCATTTTATTCACTGTAATAATAGAGAGGGTTTTAAAATCACTTTTATACAAGTGCAAATTTCTCAGTGAGCCGAGTGCTGCAGGGTTTCTCTGAGAATGCAGAATTATCAGAACCGGGCTTTGCCCCTGTAGCGTGGGTCTCAGAGCACCCAAATACTTGAAACACCTGTGACATGGAGGGGGTTACCTGTTGGGGATCCCCATGCTGCTTCTCCCACCCGGTCCCTGAGGATGACACACCATGGAGGGACATGGCTGAAGCAGGGCTGCCTCCAAACCCTTTTGCAAAGTTGAAAATTAAAATGAGGTGGCTCTGGCCTCAGGGCACGGTCAGTTTGAAACACATTTGTGACAGTAGACAGTAGTGGCTCTTCCTTCCGGTGTTCACAACCCTGCCTGGAAGGGGCTGGATTTCAACTCTCACATACCCCTTCCCTGAGAGCCCTTTGCCATGAACTGCCTGTGCTACTGTAAGGGTGGCCTTGGTCTCAGCTGCCTAAGAAATGGTGCCCTTTTTATAAACCAAGGCTCGTCTCCTCAAGAATTTATCTACTGCACTTCACTGAATGCTCAATCAACCAGTAACCCGCTCCCCATCCAGGATCTGAGATCTCTGTCCAGAAAATGCAGCTTTTCTTTATTTTTCTGGGTCTCCAGATGTCTTTTGAGCTCTGCCGCAGGTGGTTCAGAGCAGCTTAGGAGCAAGGGCATAATGAAGCCGGGGACCGGGTAGAGTTCTGGCTCTCCTCAGTGCTCACTGATGCCCTCAGCTGCCTTGCTTCGGCCTCCCGTGCTTGAAACTGTAGCCGTGTGAGCCCGGTTATTGGGAACCTTGCCCTAAGTCTTCCTACAGTTGGGAGGGTTCTGCGGCATCAGAAATCTCCCAGGTATGAGGCCCCGGATCTGACCTGTGCTGGTGGGCACTGGCTCTGCGGGAACCCGTGACTCACCCCTGCCCCTCCTGCTCCTCCTGTTCAGCACTCTCCGCCTTCCACTGTGGACCCCCACCCCCAATTTTGTTCTACCATCCCACTCTACCTCTTTCCAGAGGAGAATGGACCTAATCAACTCATTTACACTATGGATGTGCATATCAAAAGTTGATAAAAAACACTTTCTGCAATAAATAAATATCTAACTGTAAAATTCCAAGCTTGTCTGGGGAAAGTTTTAGGAGGCAGTGTTTTCCTGAGAGACTCATATCACAGTATGAAAGCAAAAGCCCATTCAGGCTCTGCGTGAGGTCTATCTAATTTTGTGTGATTATTTCCTATGTCTCAACTTCCTCTGCTTCCATTTTCCTTAACTTTGCCTGACCTTTTGGAAGTAGAGTGTGTTTACCTCACATCTGTCGCTTCCTGTCATACACATGTCAATCAAACAAAGCAAATTCACTGCCTACTCCACAGGCCTTCCTAGGTTGGGATCCGAAGGCCCCCTTGACCCCTGGGGCCTTGCAAATCAATCCTCTCTGTGGCCCCGGTAGACACTGTCTCCATAGACTCAGAAACACACACACACACACACACACACACACACACACTCTCCCCTGTGTGTCTTACTTTGCATGTGGCTTTTTCATTTCATTCAAAGTGATTTCCCAAAGAGTGAAACTGATTTTTAATTTTTTATGGGGATGGAGAAATGAGACAGAAGGTCATATTTAAATATCAAAGTATCCATATATCTGACTCAAGCTGAATTGAACTCTAGGTAGTGTTTCTACAGCCTAATTCACTCCTTCTGGGTGCAGCACTCTTAGAGTGAGAGAGATAAAAAGACATTGAAAAAAAAAATACCAAAACCTCATTCTAGCACTTCTTAGCATCATGTGAAGTCAAAATACAATTGAAGGCAAAAATGAAATAGCTATTCTATTGATCAGGTGCAAAGAGACTGGTAGATAGATGACAGCAGGATACTGACATGGTCCTGTAGCAAAGTTTGTGTTTTTTCCTCAAGGAGGAACAATGCCTATGTATCAGAAGTTAAAAAGAGGTACTTTTTAAAATTTAAAATATCACTTTCTAGAAGATTTCATAGAATCCCAAACAACCCCTATTTAAAAGCTACCTTTTATGTTTTAACAGTTCATTTCCTAGTATCTGTTCCTCTGTGGACACCATCTACAGAAAGTTACTGCCTATATTAGTTTGCTAGGGCTGTCCTCACAAAATAATAAAGGCTTACAAATTTAAATTAATTTCCTCATAATTCTGGAGGCTAGAAGTTGAAGATGAGGTGTCGGCAGGTTAAGGTTCTTGTGAGGGCTCCCACCTTGGCTTGCACGTGGCTGTCAATTGTGATGAGAGCTCACATGGTCTTCCTTCTGGGTGTGTCTGTGTCCTAATTGCTTCTGATAAGGACACTGGTCATAATCATACTGGACTAGGACCCTCCCCAGCATCCCCATTTTAACTTAATTACCTCTTTAAACATTCTACCTCTAAATATATTCACGTTCTGAGGTGCTAGGGGTTAGGACTTCATTATATGAATTCTGGGAGAGGAAATTTAGCTCCTAACATTATCATATATTTAATTCCTTTTAAATGCTTGAGGTTCAAGGTTCAGCCATTCCCCAATTTTTATTCCAAGTGAAGTCACTGCAGTGTTTGAAAGAGTTCAAACTGTGTTGCAAGATTCTTTAATATACTTCACTTCCACTTTCACGTTCACTCCCCTCCTCTGAACTTTGCTTATGCCTTACACATCCTTTTTGGATTGTGGTACTTAAGAGCAGTCTACATCCTATGTAGTAAAAGGCTAATATGCAAATCGACTGAACAGTGTAATGACTGGTCGCTATGATGCATACTGACCACCAGGGGGCAGACACCCAACACAGGAGCTGCCCCCTGGTAGTCAGTGCACTCCCACAGGGGGAGCACCGCTCAGCCAGAAGCCCTGAGCCAGTCTCATGGCTGGTGAGCGCAGCGGCAGTGGTGGAGCCTCTCCCACCTCCGCAGCAGTACTAGGGATGTCCCCCGAGGGTTCCTGGACTGCGAGAGGGTGCAGGCTGGGCTGAAGGACAACCCCTCCAGTGCATGAAATTTTGTGCACCAGGCCTCTAGTTTTATAATAAAAGATTATTGTACTTTCTTTGTACCTTTTGCTTGGCTCCTAACACAGTGCCCTGCTCACATTAAGCACTCAAATAAAAAAGATTTCTTTCAATAGCATAAGCATAAGAAATCTTATTATACACTAGAGGCCCAGTGCACGGATTCGTGCACATTGAAAGTAAATTAATTATAAGGTGGCCAGAACAGGACTGGGTGAGATGGGCCAGACACCCTGGAGCCAACCTCCCACAGTCCCTTCCCAGCTGGCCGCGCCAGGGCTTGAAGGGAATCTGTGGAGTGAGCAGGGTCCCTCTGACAGGTGGGTCCCTTGGTATGTCCTATGGGGATTGGGCTGAAACGGGCAGTCTGACATCTCCAGAGGGGTCCTGGAGTGCGAGAGGGCACTCTGCAAAGTTTCTGTCACTCAGCAGCTCCTGTGTTGAGTGTCTGCCCCCTGGTGGTCAATGGGTGTCATAGCTACTGGCTGGTTGGCCAGTGGGCTGGTCGCTTCGCCTTTTATATAAATAGATGTTTATAGTAAGTGTTATAATCCTGCTTATGTCCAATTTATGGTTAATTATGACTCTCAAATTATCTACTGCTTCGCTAGCAAAAAACCAATAATTTTTATTTGAACAGATGCTTGCCTATCTCATGATTCATCAAAACATTTCAAAATCATTGTGCAATATTAGAAAATTTTAAGTAACTAAGATTTCCATACTTGAAGATTTAAAGCATTTGGCTCCCATCACACCCAACATTTGCAATGTTAGCTAAAACTTATGATTTTTGCATTGTTAAATATTGATGGATTAATTTTTCATTTTTCCCTAACAAAAATAATTTTAAAAACACCATTTAAAAGTCATTAGTGCTAAAAAGTCACTTCTTTGACCTGCAGATCAAAAAGCTCCATGGGTTACGTTGTTCTGAGTGCCAGGACTTATTTTTCCTAGGTCACTTGACAAAAGCCACTATAGAGATTTCTTCTCTAGAGCTTTCAAGCACTAGTATTGGTACCAGCCCTGGCTTCCCAACATGTAGGTGGAACTCTTTAGAAATGCAAAACCCCAGGAACTATCTTAGACCTTGTGAATCAGAATCTCTGGGGGTAGAGACAGTATGTCCAGAAGCTTGCTGGTAATTTTCCTGCGCAGAGCAGAGGACTTCTGCTTAATAAGGAAATGGGACCGAAATGTAGCTGCACATTGGAATCTCCTGGGAAGCCCATAAAGCAAGCTGAGGCCTAGGTTTGATCCCGCTGCCTAAGGCATCATAATATTTAAAACTTCCCAGGTGATTCTCATGTGAAACCAAAAGAACATGCCAATGAGAAATTACAAGGGCATGACTAGTTACATATCTTAAAAATAAATCATTTGGAAATTAAATGCTTAACAGTAGGCCTGATACTGAGTAGCCTGTTTATTACAAACGGTTCACTATTCAGTTTGACTTGCCAGAGACTCTAAAAGGTGCACATGCTACAAGATGGTCTCATAGAATGCCATGTTCCCTCCGAAATCATGAAGGAAAAAATAGAATTAGGCAAATTCTCCCTTCCTATTATTATCCACATGCTGTAGTCTAAAGCATAATAATAACAATGGTCAATTAAATAAAGTATGGATACTACACATTTAATTTCCATTTGTCATCTTGTTCCCTCGAGAACATACTCAGACTTTTTCTGTTTCAATGAGTGCTTTTGATTCTATTCAAACTGGTGAAGATGATATACAAGCTAGAATAACTTTTTTTTTGTTTTTTCATCATAATATTAAGGGGTTTTGATTTCATGAATTAGACTTCTTAATTTTATCATACCAAATACTTTTAAAGGAAATGCATCTTGAAGACTTGAAATAGAAAAACATTTAGGTTGTCTTTACTTGTTAAATCCCTAGCAGGTATCTTTTAACCCTGTACTACAAATATTGAGGAATATTTTCTTAGATCTGCTTGAAAGAAATTTCATGTTAAATTTCAAACAAGGAAACTATAATCTCTATCCTTGATATGGTTCATGACCTCCCTGTTCTCCAAAGTTTACTTTGCTTGTTCTTGATCTTTTTCATGATTTCCTTGGAAAAAAAACATTTTTTTGTTCAGAACCCATGTCACTTTCCAAAACCACTTTACTTGCTGACCATCTCCAACAGATTTGACTCAATAATGAGTCTAATCCTTTTTATTTTGCCTAAGCAGAAATATAAATTGCATTGCATTGGAGAAATATCATTATGTCATGCAAGCCTGATGGGAACTCCATAGCTTTAAGCCCTAACAAGTATGGTGACTACTGTAGCTGGATGTGTTTCATGTCTTTGGAATTTTATGAGAGGTCATGTCCACTGTGGGAAGGAGACTTCTAAGACCGTGGGCTCCTGCACCTGTCACTGTGAATCTCATCTCTTTGCTCCTGGTTGTTACCTGGGAGACCAAAGGGCCTGCCTCCTGCATATTGAGTGACATTGCTCAGTGGACTAGTGCAAGGACTCTCACTGAAAGGGGTCATCTGAGGTCATCCTGTCTGGCAAGTTCGCTTCCTGGTCAATAGATTTTTGAGTAAATTGGTGCAAAATGTGGCCAATGATCACCTCCTAAGTCTCGATGTTTAATTGAATCCTGAAAAACTTCCTGGTGGCTATTGTACAATTGGACTTCCATAATTAGTCACTTATTTTCTGTTCATCTAAGTGATTCCCTCACTCCACTACAACTATTTTCTCAACAGCCAACAGTATTTTTTTTTTTGGTCCAAAACAAAGCTTTTTTCATTCCCTTGATGTCCAAGTGTTTTTGATACTTGCCATTGCCTCATAGTTCATGAAATTCTGACTTTGTTCTTGTGTTTCTTTTTTAAATTCCCGTAGCACCTCTAATTATTATTCTGTTGCCAGACCTGGTATCTTTTCTCTTTTGTTTCCTAGGAACACTCAATTCTCTAAGAACAAGTCCTGGCACTTTTTCTGGAGTTTCCACACAAAGTCAATAAATCTTAGGATATATTATATGTAAACATTCATTTTCAATTTGGTCTCCTGTCTTCCATCACCATATAGTTTCACTTAGCTCTGCTGCTGTTGCCCCAAGTTCAACATGTCCTTAAGGGTCTGGTTTCCCACTCCTCTCCTCAAACAGGAAGAGACTTCACCATCACCAGAAGTCCACTTTCAAATGTTAATCATCAGGTTTCATTTAATGAGTCCTCTCTCCTCCTTTATGTGGTCAGTCATCATGTCCATTGTTCCCTTGGAAATTTATTCCTACCCCCCTTCATCTTTATTCTCATTACCACCACTTAGCCCAGGTCATCACTCTATGACTGCAGTGTCTTTTAATAGCGTGTGTACTGCTACCACATTTATCATCCCTAACTCACTTATCATGCCATTTTTATGCTCAGTGACCTATGCTAATATGACAAAGAGAACTGTAATGTTTAATGGCCCTAGACAAATGTAGACCCCTTTCAAATGTAGTCATCAACACTCCTTTGAATAACCCCCTTTTAAAAAAATTCTCACCCGAGGATATGTTTATTAACTAGAGAGAGAGAGAGAGAGAGAAACATCGATTGGTTGCCTCCCATACATACCCAAACCAGAGATTGATTCTACAACCTAGGTATGTTCCCTGACCTGGAATCAAATCTGTGCTCCAACCAACTGAGCCACACCAGCCAGCACTGAACAGCCCTTTTGAATTTTACAGTCTGAGAAAACAAGGTCCCTTTCTCTCTCATGCCTCACCAATCACAGGGCCTGTAATTTTAGTGTCTTCGGGAGATAGGGTGTGATGCTTGCCTAGCTTTTTCTGACTCCAATGTATTATATGTAAATAACAGATTCTAATTTTAAAGCTAAATATATGGGATGGGCCAAAGTAGGCTTACAGTTGTACACACAGAAAATATAGATTATATAAAAATAAATAATAATACAAGATTAAACTAAGCTTTGCATATTTACAACTATAAACTTACTTTTGCCCACCCCTATATAGTCTTATTTTTTAAAACACCATGCTACACATCCGTTCCACTATAAAAATACGTACAGATATTGTTTTACCCATTATTTATATTCAAGTAAAATAAAAATTGCTTTTATAAACTGTATCGTGACTTTATTCTCTAATATTTTTATTTTTTATTGAATTTATAGGGGTGACACTGGTTAATGAAATTATATAGATTTCAGGTACACAATTCTATAATACATCATCTATATATTGTACTGTGTGTTCACCACCCCAAGTCAAATCTCTTTCCATCACCATTTTTCTCCCCCGTACCCTCTTCTACTTCCCCCACACTCCTTTCCCTCTGGTAATCACCATACCATTATCTATTTTTGACATGTCATGAAAAGTTTACCTCAAGAGTTATAAAATTCTAGAATAAGTTCAAAATTAAAGATATTAACTTGTATTTTATAAACCTATAGTGCCCAGAGCATTATAAAATGTACAGTAGTCAGCATTGTAAGCAAATATAGGTGCTGCAAAAGGCCTTCAATATGCCTAAATAAATAAACACAAAAATGAATAGAATTCCCTTTACCTGGCAGAGGGTCGTCACCTGTGCACCATTCCTCTTTGTTGCAGGCTTTCTTTACCATCATAATTTTGTCTAAATTGTTCACACGTACTGCCAGTATATGATTGTAACTATAATTTAAAAATAAAGGTAATTCTATGTTTCTTCCCTTTTTTAAGCAAGATAATTACATTTCTTTGGAATATAAATTGCCACCATTTTTAGATTTAGAAATTCTTCAAAGAACAATTAAGTCTTTTGCTGAAACATGAAATAGAAGATAGGTCTAGAGAAGATTACAATGTTTCAATTCAGTGCTTCCAAAGAGAATAAAAAAATATTTGCCTTAACTGTTGCCCACAGTCAATAACATAGAGTCTAAAATACCAGGCTGCATATTTTGAACACATTTAAATGTATTCAGCAATATAAGCAAGCTTTGTAAATTATAAAATTATTCAAAGGAATGAAATGTTTATTTCTCTATATAATCAAAAATAGGAAAAATCATATAGTTGTAATATTAAACATGATGCACTTTTAAATTTAAAGCATTTCTCCATTACCTTATTTCTTTTAGCAAAAGAATGAATGGAAAAACAACAAAAATTACTTAAATTTCTTAAGGGAATATAAAAAAAACTATAGTTCTAAATGATAATGTGGTTCAAATTCATTATTTTTAGAGTGGAATTTCATTTTTACACCGGTGCTTAGCTATCCATTTATCCTTTCTATTCCCATAATACTTTGAAGGTGTTAGAAGTATGTATTAGTTGTTCTGATGTAGTTGTGAATGCTATGCTGTAAGTTGCATTACAGAAAAGCTTCCAGAATGTTTTCTTAGAGGGAAAGACCAACAGAAGCAGCGTTCTGGTGACTGGATGGTCTTCAAAAAGTTATGAACTTCCTACCGAGTCACAGTGGGGGCAAGTTCTGCCCTACAAGTGGACTGATATCTCTCCCTCTCACAAGATGGACACACATACACCCACCCTGATATCTGAACAAAGCACTGGCAATTGTATGAAAGCAATAAAATACTCCAAAATTAGAGATCTAGACTTCCCAGATACATAAGAGACTGACTCCACTAGGTCGGAGTCAGAGAAACAGGAGAATGAATCCCATTTCCCTGCTTACTGTGTGGCCGGAGCAAGTACCTGGACTAAAATATGTGCCCCAATTATTAAAATAGGAATAATACCTATGCCACAGACGATGAAGAGACTGTGTCGGCACTGTGCTTGACACATAAGATGCACGGAGACAACGACACTCCCACGAATATGGCATCCAGAGGCCACCAGGCAAGCTTGGGATCGCTCCGAGTTGTGGACATGACATGATTAGAACTGGGTGGTGTCCAGCTGCCCATGAGTGAGACTCTTGACACTTCAGCTCGATCTTGGAGAGCAGGGGCTGCGCTTTGGAGCTCTCAAACCCGAGAAACAGTTTTGTTGGTGGCAGTCTTACACTTACAAGTTACACTATTACATCTGGTCATTATTCTTTTTTAGTCTCCTAAGTCTTCAGAGAGCTCTGGTTTCCTGACTCCAACATGCATCCTTTCATCCTCGTACCACCTGAGAAGGTGGTCTTTTAAAGCATCAAGAAAATGACAGGGGCTCTGAAATCATCCATGTCTTCTATCCTGTTATGTTACACTTATTTTATTTTTTTAAATATAATTTTATTGTTTAAAGTGTTACAAATAGTAGTACATATGTCTCCTTATTTTTCCCCATTGACCTCCCCCGTGTCCTCCCCTACCCGCCGGCTATGGGCAGGGAACCCTCACTTGTCAAAGAGATGCTTCTGAGTCCCTTTCTGTGTCATCTTCTGCAATAACCAGGGCAAAACACAGTGTCTATGCTCAGAGCTGGTGTAGAGGTTTAGTCCAGGGACTGATGACTATAATATAAATGGACAAGCATAGGGGCGGAGGGTTGGGAGGGAGGTGGATTAGGCACTCCAATCGAATACAAGGAAATGACCTGGGCTTTAATTACCTGAACTAAGTATATCATTTTTTCCCACTGAAGCTCTTTAAAGTTCAACTTCTTTACTGTTATTTAACATCCTCTGATTTCTGACAAGGCACAATCTGACAACTGGAGACTCAAGGAGGGTGAAGGATATCAATGAGTGGACAGTTTATTGAACAGAGTCTCTGGAGGCAGCCTTCCTGGGTTCAAATCCAGCATCTGCCACTTGCCAACTATTACAACTGGGCCATTTAACCACTTAGTGTCTCAACTGTATCATCTGTAAAATGGGGACAGTAATTGTACCTACATCACAGGGTAATCACATGGATTGAGTTAACTTTTGTAAATAAAAAATATATAGCAGGAACTGTGCAAGTGTTTGATGATAAATAAAATAGGACAAATAAACCTACAATGGTCTTGGTATTATGGCGGGTATCAGAACCCAAGGATAGAAAACTCCATCTCATATTGCCTCTCGCCTTGAATGCAGAATTTTGATTAGTCAGTCATACACCATGGAACTCCAAAGAGGTCATTTTTTCCTAGCCTTATTTTTCATTTGAGTAAGAAATTATTTCCCCCACTTTTTAGATGAAGCAGTTGATATTCAGGAAGTTTAAATTACTTACTAAAAGTGGAAAAAAAGAAAAGAGAAACTTAGAAGAGATGAGAGTAGAAACTTAGATTTGAGAAAAAGTCCCAGATCTGTTGTGAGACAGAACTTATTTACAAGAGTGTAATTCCCAGCCCCTCCTGAAAAATAACTAAAATTCCTAATAAAGCTCCTGAGCAGTTTTCTAAGAAACTTTCATGGTCTTTCAAGATCCATTCTGGGGTTGTAGGGCTACCAACTTAGCTGACTATCAGTTTTGGAACTTGTTTACATCTTTAATACATTTTGTGACAAGCCAGTAACCTTTAACCTGACATTCATTATTTTATCATATTTTTTTTCAACAAAATGTTTGACCAGCAGGGGGCATCCTTGAGTTTGGCTTACATGGTAACCTAAGCAGCATGTTTGAAATAAAACTGATGAGAACTCACATTTTATCTGAGAAGCTCTCTTTACATATATGCATATTTCCCAACGTAATAAAGCACTCCTTGCCATATGCCTAATGATTCTTACGCCCTGCTGTTTTCTGTTCATCCTGAAAACTCCTAGAGCCGCGGAATTCATGTCGGAAGGAATGTGAGGATCAGCCAGGCCAACTTACTTAAGTCAGCATTTTCTCAGCTGCAGTTATGGCAAAATACAGAGAACTGGAAACGGAATGTAAGTGTCTTGAATAAGCTTTACTTATCCTTTCTAAGTGCATAAATGTGTGTGTGTGTTTTTCTATTTTCAGTGGGTTTATTTATTTCTGACTCCTTTCCCATTCAGGTTCTAGACAAAAGTAAAAGTAACAGGAAGCCCGACTTTCTTTCTCTTTCTCTCCTTCTTTCTTTTCTCTCTCTCCATCTCCTTCCCTCCATCACTCTTTTTCTTTTGTGGACAGAAAAGGGGCCACATACTAAACTTGACAAGCTCAGGGGAGGCCTGCATGGTGGGTATTACAAACTCAGAGACCAAATGTAGCCACTCATGGTCTGAACAAAATGATTCCTAACTGAAAGCGGGTCACAGTGAGTAGTCATGTCCTTGACCATATCTTGACAAAGGTCAATCTTTACCTCTGAAATAGTGTATTGTCTTTGTGCATGTAAGCTGACATACCTGTGAAATGTCCCAGTAATTTTCCACTCCAGACCACTAGAAGGCACAACCACAGCACCAGAGCATGAGATGGCAATGCTATCTTGTTTCATGAATACCATCTCTACTTGCTGTAAATGTTAACTATCCTGTACCCACCAATGTAAAAGAAGTCTATGTTTTGCTTTTTATCCAATCCCAGAGATTTCCCTGCTTTGCTTTCTCCCACCCCCAATCTATGTAATCCTTCCAAGATCTTTCTCCTTTGATCCTAATGTATGAAATATGCTGCAAAACTGCCATTCTCTGAAGCATTGTCTCAATCCTTTCAGATTTTGCTTCCCAGCAACTGTCATCAGTTTGGCTCAAATAAACTCTTATAAGACATTTTCTTAGGTGACATTATTTGTTTCTTAACAACCCAAGGTTGAAAAGGAGAAGCCCAGAGAAAACATGAGACAGCTTGTCTCAAACCTTAGCCTGCACCAGAATCAACTGAAGGGTTAAAACCCAGATGGCGGGGTTCCGCCCGTGAAGTCTCTGATTCTGTAAATCTAGAGTGGTATCTTTGAGTCTGCATTTCTAACAAGTTCCAGATGATGCAAGGGGTCCCACAAGGATTCACAGTGAAATACGCTACTTCAATGTGAACTCCATTTTTTGACCCTCACCTTTAGGCCACCTTTTCTCTCCTCCAAATGCTCAAGCTCTCCCTCTCCGTGGGGAAGGAGGTGGACTAAGAGAGACTGAAAATCAGAACACAGGAAGTTGGGAGATGATTAGAGTGGAGTTCAGGTTGCTAAGGGGTTACAGGATGTGGTGGGAGAGGATGTCTGGAAGTCCCCATGGGTATGAGGTCCTCATTCTCAGAAGCCACTTCTGAATCCCTACCATCAGGACCCTTTATAAGGGTTGGATTGTATCAATTAAAAAATGGAAAAAAAAGGAACTGGTTGAGCATCCTTCAAAATTCTCATAGAAAAAGATCCAGATGCTCTTCATTATTTGAGAATTAGTGAATTTCTCCAGGGGAAGTGGTGAGGAGACAGAGAGATGCATTCTTGGCAGAGCCTTATCTTCAGTGGTTCCTAACATCCAGAGCTCCCTGCCCCCACAACTCCCCTGTGAGACAGATATAAGAAGGGGCATGTTCCCAATCTGCAGAGGTGAGGGAGAGAATAACGGTAAGTGCTTGAAATTTTTTCACCTCCAATGTCTTCCTTTGTTGTAGGCCATCCTGTGTGACTCAGGAGCTACCCTAATTATGGCTTCTTAGTAATTGGGAGACTGCTGATGGGATGCTCAAAGGTGTCTGCACTTGGAAAACACCCTCGAAAGGGGAGAGTGGTCATTTCACACAAGATGAGGTTTTTACAAATTTACTAAGAGAGTGGTTTGAATTTCTCCTGAAGAAGAACAGAATACACTGACAGTAACTCTGATGACTTGTGCCTCTTACATAGTGAACAGACATAAATTTGAAATATTTGATTACAATCTCTGCTTATTCTTTAACTTAAGAAAATAAAACTCAGTTACCCACAATGTGGCTAAATGCTATATCCTTAGGCTTCAAAGAAGCAGTTTATTTTCTAAAGCCTTTCTCTTGTCTAACTGCTTTTTAACTAGTTAAAAAGAATCCCCTAAAAATTTCTAGAGAATGGGCTCCCTGAGCATGGAATGCTTAAGTAGTTTCCTTAACCTGTGCAAACTCTTCATTTGTAGAGTTTTCTTCGTATTTTCAACTAAGATGGGCAGAATTTTTCCTCGGTCTCTGGTATTTGGAAATTGTGTGCGTTTCCTCCAATTCTTAAATATACAGTTTTTGTTTTTTCTTTCCCACAAAGAACAGATGGGCCATCAAAGCCAGAATTATTTTCAAAGGTACATCCATATGCTTAGTCATGGCTCCATTAGTCTTGCAACTTGGTCCCTTTGATAGTAATATGGCTCTCTCATAACCATCTTAAAATTTTTCTTCTTTTTTCGTATCTGCTTTCAAAATGGTAAACATGGTAAAAAAAAAAAAAAGTATACTCTCCAAGCTACAAAATAAATAAGCCATAGGGATGTAATCTAAAGCATGGGGACTAATGAAGTGATGCAGAGCAAGGGACTAAATCCAAGAATACTCTATCCAGTAAGGCTATCATTCAAAATTGAAGGGGAAATCAGGAGGAGCTTCACAGACAAAAAAAGGCTGAGGGAGTTTATCACTACCAAGCCACCAATGCAAGACATGCTAAAGGGACTGTTGTAAAAAGAAGAAGGAACACAGGCATAAGGAATTAAAATGGCTAAAAACAAGTACCTATCAATAATAACTTTAAACACAAAGGGACTAAATGCTCTAATCAAAAGACATAGAGTGGCTGAATGCATAAGAAAACATGACCCATATATGCCATCTACAAGAGGCCTCCTCAGAACAAGGGACTCACACAGACTGAAAGTGAAGGGATGGAAAAATATTTTTCAGGCAAATGTTAATGAAAAAAAAAAAAAAAAAGCTTGGGTAGCAATACTTATATCTGACAAAATAGACCTCAGAGTGAAGGCCATAACAAGAGATAAGGAAGACCACTTCATAATACTAAAGGGATCGATACAAAAAGATGATATAATTATGGTAAACATATATGCACCCAACACAGGAGCCTAAAATACACTATATGATGGATCAGCTGCCATAAGATATCATACTTAATTCTCTCAGAATGTGTTGGATAAGAATTATTACTCCCTTTTCAAAGATGATAAAACTGATACATAGAAAGCCAGTCTTTCTAAAGTGAGGCATCCAGAATGTCATTCAGATACATTATCTTTTCATTGCAGTATGATTACATTGATTAAGTGTGTGAAGCGTTAAGACACATAGAATTGGTAGCTGGAAAAATAAATGGGCTGATCAAAGAGAGCATCCTATAAGTTACGGGTGGAGGAAACTTTGTGTTAAGAAAGGGAGGCTGCATTTTGTATTGAATTTTAGAGTTGATTAGGTAAATGCACATTGATAACATCCAGTTAGGCAGTCCTATTTTAAAAAATTTGTGAAATTAAGATGGGGGACACTAGCAGAAGGGAATATAATAAGTAATAAATACTAAGTGACATGTTTTGAAGTTTGTATTTGATCTAAAGAGTGCCAAAGAGATCAACCAATGAACTTGTATGCATATATGCATAACCCAAGGACACAGACAATGGGGTGGTAAGGGCTTGGGAGGGGGGACAAGTGGGAAGGGGCTGGAAGAGGTTAATGGGGGGGGGGAAGGAGGATGCATGTAATATTTTCAACCACAAAGATTTTTTAAAAAAAGAGTGCCAATGACAACTTCAGGGTCTGGGGAGCAACATGATCAAGGTATCAATATTTCAAAAATTGACAGTACTATACAAAATGATCTAGAAGGGGAGAAGAATCTACCAGCCACATAAAGATTAAAGTTCCTATCACACAGGATTTTATTTAAATGAAAAAATCCATAATGGGTGTTACAGAACTGGACACATATGAAGAAGAAAAGATGCGTACCGTTTCTTCCAGAATTCTGGTGTGTGGAATAGAGCAGTGGTATTGTTCTAAACTTGTCAAAGAGCATGCCAAAGGAATAATGGTCCTGTGTTATTAAAAACTTGAGCATTACTTAATAAAGTTGACTCATTTAGAGAAGATATAATAGTAATAAACACTTTGGAATAATTCTTTTTCACAAGAATAAATATTAAAAGTAAAAGAAATGTTAAAGTAGAAAAAAAAGAACCAGGATATTGAAGAAACAATGATGAAGCTAACTGCATTGTAAAAGCAGGTAGAATTAATGAAGAGAAATATTCATGGAGCAATTGGAAGACTGAAAAAACCAAGTAAATTCTAATCAAAAGAGGATGGTTGGCAGTTTTGCATAAGAAATAAAAGGAAACATATGAGAACTCAGTTTTTATATAAGTCTTCTCTGCTTTATAAAGGTTACTCAATAATTAGAGTGAGATTAGGCTGGGCAGATCTAGCTAATAAAATACAGACACCAAGTTAAATTAAATTGATACATACTTATATTAAAACATTGTTTGTTACTTATCTGAAATTCAAATTTAATCAGCATCCTGTATTTTACCTTGCAATTCTAAACTAGATGCACCGAGATGTCACCCATCTTAGTTGTCACATGGAAAGGAAAGTTGCAAAGACAGAAGCAACTGGAAAAGTTCAGACACATAGGAATAAGAAGGAAAGAGGAAATGATTTTCTATGAGAAGTCATAATTAAAGCTAGTATCTGGGATTGGGCAAGAGATTCCATGCTCTGCTTTAAAGAAATGAAATGAAAGGTATTCAGACTTGGAGCTCACACCCAACATATTGCCACATCAGTGGTATTGTGGAAAATGCTTTAATTACTGAAAAGAGAATGGAGACATGATGTGTGTGCTATTGTGGTTCCATGGAAAAGCATGTCACATGAATGGTTTGGGTTTTGAAATGTGTTTTATTCTCTTTGGTTAGCATTTAGAAATAACAATAAAAACTTGTAACATTTATTAAGTATAAAGTAAACATTTATTAAGTAAAACTTATTCAATCTTACTATATTGTCCATCCTAAACGTGAGTGTTTTGTAGGCAGTTTCTATATCTACTGCATTTAGTGGTTATTGACTTTAAGTTTGCATACTCAATCAGGAATACCTACCAATGAGTGACCAAATTTTCAGATGCAAGCTCAATAGTTTTTGTGGTATTTTCATTAATGTAGAGTACCACTGCAGAATATTCCATCTACTGACCACAAGATTCCTTGATAAGTTATTAGGAAGAGTCCTCATCTATAGCATTAACTGCATTCTCATTCTTTTTTTCTTTTTCTTTTTTTGAGTTGGATGGTGGATGGAACCCAGCTAACTCTAATTAAACTGCATTGAAGTATAACCATTATTAAAAATAACTGTTATAAATCTCTTGTGGTTCACTTTGAGGTGACTTAACAATGAATACTGAACCAGTAACAATAAGAGCAAAGCTTAGAAGTAACTTCTGTTCTAAAGCACAACAACTTAGTAGACTAAATGATGCTTTTATAACACTTGTTACTAACTTATAGGAAATTAATAGCTTAATATATATCTGGGAACAGAGGAAGGGGGGATGAATGGTAAATAAAAGGAAATCTCTGAGAACTTTAATTTGCCTATGTTTACTGGGAAATCAATCCAAATGAAAAATAATAAATAGGGCTAAATCTCAAGGATCTAGTATGGTCATGTACACATCAAATATTGGGGACAATGAAATTAAAAGGCATCCTCAATGGTAAAATTACGCAGAGGTGTTTGCTAACATTTATTGAGTCTGATGTACAAAAGCAAATGAAAAATTGTGACGCCTTCCATTCAAACCATCAAGAGAGCTGCTTCCTGCTTCATCAGGATTAAGATGTCCGTTGAGAAAAAATTAAAGCAACTAGGGGATGTTATGCAAGAGGCAGTGTGTGTGTGTGTGTGTGTGTGTGTGTGTGTATGCACACATGTTTGTGTCTGTCTGTGGGAAAGAAACTTGGACTTATATATCTTCTGACAATCAAAACTCAGCATCTACTTCTGATTTCATCATCACTCCCCAATGGAGTTTAGATTTCAAGTCTCTATATTAACTTTTTATTGAATTTTAAATCAAGTCAAGTGTTTGCAACCTGACTAAATGTATTTGTGCAGAACTGTTTTAATGAATAGGAATAATCACAACTCATAGACATACTTATTTATTAAAGTGTTCAATAATCTTTCAGCTTTAGTAACAGTTTGGAGATGTATAGCTGACCAAATTTCCACCATTTATTTTCTTGTACAAACTTGCTTGTATGTCATTCTTTATTTGTCCAAAAGTCGCAGGAGTTACATATATACATGTCCATAACGGACCGAACCATTATTCACCAAGTTTTTGCTCCATGCCAGTCTGTAATTGGAACTGGAAATATCAAAGGGAATGGATATGAAACTTGGCTGTAAGAAGCTTGCACTCTGTTGGAAGGATAGATATTTGATAAGCAATTATAATACAAGTTGAAACAAGCTGCAGTAGAGTTGTTTGTAAGATATATTTTCGATCTTGGGGAAAGGGAAGTCTCAATCCACCTATGGAAGTCAGGAAATCCTTCCCAGTGCAGCTAGCAATTCAACTTGTTACAGAAGAGCAGGGACTCTGATCCCATGCAGAAATGTGGAGTTCTAAAGGGTTTGTTATTGCTAGGTTATGGAAGCAGCAAAACGGGGGACAGTCACATACTGTGAGGCTGAGAGACAGACAAGAAAAGGCCAAATTATGATGTTAGTTGACAATCCAAAAGGTGGATTTTACCTTAAAGCTTTAAAAAATTTGGGTTGTGGCAATCACAGGGTGAGATTTTCAGTTAGATCAAAATGCAAGATGGACTGGGGAGAGTGATTAAGTACATTGATGGTGAGGATTTTAGAAAGTCCAGTTAGAAGAATTGAGTAATGTATTTTGATTTGGGAGATAAGGAAATCGAAGAACTCTAACTTGAGTCCCAGGTTTTTGGGATCAAATGAAAGTAATACCAAAGGAAGAAACATTGTTGACAGTGCCCCTAACTTCTAGCAAAAGAAAATAAAATTCTATTTCTAGAAAAATCACTCTCAATTTAGATAATCAAGATGCTCACAGGTTAGGTGTAAAACAAATAACTCGCAATCAAATATCAGCAAATGAAAGAATGCCACAGTGAATCAAAGTCAGTAAAAACAATAAGCAAAATTTAGAGACTCCAATGATATGGGGATTATAAAATACAAACTATTTCATTGAGTATATGAGATGTTTAAAGGATAGAAATTTCTTTAAAAATCTGAGCAAGCTCAAAATAAGATAAAATCATTGTATTAAAAACACAGTGAGTGACAAATAGCTGAATAAATATAATTATATAGAGAATTAGACCACAAAGGGTACTCAAAGGGTTGGTGGGATATAAAGAACACCCAGGAATGGGGCAGCCACTCAGGGCATTGAGTCTGAGCAGGGTGAAGATGTCTCCATGTGGAAATGGCTTGACCTGGAGACTTAGATGCTTATCAAGGTGAAGAGAATGACCATGTGGGTGAGGGGGATGGAGGGCTGCCTGGTGTCTGGTGTTGGAGCCTAAATGAGGTGTGAAGAACACAGTGGAGGAGATGGTAGTGTCAGAGATGGCACATTGGTAACAAACGTGAAATTAAGTTTATAATTAAGTATATTGAAGGCAATGATGGTCAGGGTTCTTCCACTTAGAGAAAGGGGGTATCATTATGGAAAAGTGGAAAACTAAAATAAATCCTATGATATTGGAGTACTGGTATGAATGCATGTCTTTCCAACTCTAAACATGTAGAGAGAACTACATATTGATGTAAATGTGTATCTATCTAGCTACCTAGATGTTTATTTACTACCTACTTATGCACATTCATACACATATTCCCTTACTCTGTCCATGGAGAGGACCTGGGGGCAGAGACACCACATTGTAATGAGCACATCTAACACGCAGATTGTGGCTCCTAAACATCATTCTCCACGGAAATAAGTACTTTGCCTGGTCGGTGTGGCTCAGTTGCTTGTGTATCATCCCATGCACCCTGAGGTCACTGGTTAGATTCCCAGTCAGAGCATATGCCAAGGATTGTTGTCATGATTCCCAGTAGCTGGTGTGCAGGAGGCAGCAGATCTATGTTTCTCTCCCATTGACATTTCTAACTCTCCCTCTTCCTTCTTCTCTTCCTCTCTAAATAAAAACATATTTAGAAAAGAAGGAAGGAAGGAAGGAAGGAGTACTCCTTAGAGAAAAGGCTGATTTCTTCTGGGGTAATTATAATACATGATGATCTTAGAATATCTGTTTGTGGCAGAAAGAGGAGAATGCTAAAAACATAATGTGAGATCATGATCAAGGGACACAGACACCAGCTTTAAGGGGTTCCCACAGGCCAAATATAGGACTAATTGAACAACAAAATAAAAATAAAAATTAAAGCAACAGATTTTAACCCATTAAAAGAGGAAATATTAATCTATACTGAAAAAAGTAAATAAAATAAATGGAAGGTTTTATAAAGAGAGGACATTTATAAGTTTCAAATAACTTGCACAAAATACTTATTAATTAGAAAGGAAAAAAAATATTTTCACATCAGAGAAGCCTGGTAGCCATCACCTTAATCAAATGATCAAAATAATGGAAGAATTTGACATTGTACATCACTAAACCAAAATTACATCTTTTAATATGCTTTTATTGATTTCAGAGAGGAAGGGAGAGGGAGAGAGATAGAAACATCAATGATGAGAGACAATCATGGATGGGCTGACTCCTGCACGCCTCCTACTGGGCATTGAGCCTGCAACCCCAGCATATGGCCTGACCAGGAATCGAAACTTGAACACTCAAGGACTGAGCAATCACCAGCCAGGCTAAACCACCACAGCATCTCTTTAGTGATATTTCTACCAAAGATGTATAAATTGAAGCAAATCATGAAAAAACACTAGACAAACTTTGAAGGAACTTCTTTTTTAAACCTTTTGCTTTAAAGGGTGTTACTGGGACAACTGGTGAAACTCTAATGAGATTTGAAGATTAGAAGGAAGTAATAAAATAATGGTGGTATTTTGTTTGTTTGTTTGTTTTGTTTTTGATGGTTGCACCGCCCTTATGTAGAAGAATGTCTGTTTTTGTTTGTGGAAAGCAGGAACTGAAATATTCAGAAATAATGGGACATCAGATTGTCAGTTTACTCTCAAATGACTCCGGAAAAAAGTGGTTAGTCTCTGTATTTATAAACCTTTATGTAAACTTGAAATTGTATTAAAATGAAATAAAACATTAATTAGATTTCTTGTTGAGTCATTTTTTTTTTTTTTTTTTACTGTGGAGATTTCATAGTATTTATCGTGCTAATTTATGTTTTGCATTTCCAAGAAAGAAAAATAGTATGCAGTATTTCCTTCTTTAAACAAAATATCTCATGGGAAATAGAAGTATTTAAAAACAGGATGTTTTCATTAAAAATTATAAAGAAACATAATAAATATACCAAAATCTAATTGAATATTATAGCAATTAATTACTATTAGGTAAATAGTAGCAAATGGGATCAGGATTAATAGTCATTTAATTAAAACAGTTGTTTAAAAAATAAATTTATTAGAAATTAAGCGTATTAAATATTTTCTTAATTTTAAGTGTAAATTTTCATTAATTCAGGAATATTTTTATACAGGACACTTTTTAAAAAAATGGGGTATACTAATTAAATATCTGAATAGTCTTTTACACATGAGCTATCAAGCCCAGGCCAGGTGGCTCAGGTGGTTGGAACATTATGCCCTGCACCAGAAAGTGATGGACTCGATCCCAGTCAGGGCACACAACTAGGTTACAGGTATGATCCCCATCATCGAGTTTGCTGGAGGCAACCAATGGATGTTTCTCTCTCATATGTCTCTCTCTCTCTCTTCCTCTCTCTCTTTCTGTCTCTCTCTCTTCCTCTTTCTCTGTCTCTCTCTTTCTCTCTCTCCCCCTCTATTCCCCTCTCTCTAAAATCAATAAAAATATACCCTAGGGTAAAGATTAAAAAATTATAAGCTATATATGCATTTATGAGTATGTGTATAATCATTTTAGAGTGAAATATATAATCATCAGGTTGCTCTCTATATTTCTATTGTTATGCTTTCTTTGGTCCATAATTTACAATTATTTGACCATAATCATTTTGATATAGATTTTGATATTTTTTCACTGGCTTTCTTTACAAATCAGTAAAGTTGGTTTTTCTGGAACAAGTTTTTCTCTATACATCACATTTTATAGCATCATGTAAAATTTCAATGCATTGTGGCATTAAAATAGCAAGTCAAGAAGATATCAACTGTAAGAGAACAGATACTGCAAGCCTTGGTGAGCAGCTGGGTGGGTGGAAGCACAGCTTGGCCAGGGGTCTGGGAGCAAGCTGCAGACAAGCGTTCCTCCTGTCTGGCCTCAGGCAGCTGACTTCATGGAGGAAGGAGGGAATGTATGTTCATCCATCCAAACTGGCTGGCAGAGGTTTTTCTTGAGGGCAGGATCTGGGATTACTTTGTTCTCTTCCTGCTAATTTCAACTTGTTTGTTTATAATGACACTGATTTTATAATAGAAAGCATTTCTGAAAATACAATGAGTGATTTTATTGAAGGAACATATAAAACTTCCTGAAGCTTGGCTCCTTTTCTTTGGTCAGAGGCATTCTGAGAGGTCCAAAGCCTAGCATTGCATTGCAACATAACACAGCCTGTCTGTTCTGTCCATAAACATAAAATAATCCAATCATTTTTCCTTAAATCTGAGCTCTTAGTAATATAAAAATTGAATCAGAATGGTCAAATGACAGGCTTTGGTTTGCCTGACATTTACGCATCATATAGCCATAGAGATAATGTGGACATTTGTTCTTCAGAGAAATAACAAAGTGAAAGATTAAGTCCTTTTCACATCTTGAATGAAAAGAAACTCAGTGAGAGAGAGGTTAAGAAGCATCAGATTTCTTCAGAAGTATGTTCTTCTTTTGCCATGTGATGAATGTGCAAAGCAATAGATTTATTTATATATTTACATGCCAATATTAGAAAAAATTATTTGTAAACAACATATTAATGTATACATGTATATATAATATTTTTATCGATTTCTAGAATAAGAGGGAGGGTGAGGGAGAGAGTGAAAAACATCGATTTGAGAGAGAAACATAGATCAGCTGCCTCCTCCCTCACCCCACCCCCAGCCACCAGAGATCCAGCCCACAGCCTGGTCCTGTGCCCTGACTGGAATGGAATTGGCAACCAACCTAGCCACACTGACCAGAACTAATAACTATATTTTTACAGAAAGCGTAGTAACTTGTACCTGGAGGCATTACTACATTCCCATCACCATTTTAGGAAGACTCATGTTTAATGTTTAGGAAGACATTTTGAAAGCATAGAATATAAAGCATTAAATGAGCCGAGGATGAGATGGTCCATTATTTCCTTTCAAATCTGAACAGCATTTATTTTTACTTCATCTTATTGAGGTTTTGGTTCTAGCTTGATTCGTTTACCTCAGTAGACTAGAGAAAAATAATCTACCTTCACAAATTTAATGCGATGCCTTTGTCTACACAGACAAGAACATATTTTAAATGCATTGGTGAGCGTGAAAGTATTGACGACTATCCAGGAGTTTCGGCTAAGCCTGAGAAAAACACTGCCCGCAACTGTCATTCCTTAAGCCAACATGATAAAATATGAATGGCCTTTTCCACCAAGTTCATTTGAAACCTGTCTCTGCGTTTGCACTAATATTTGTGGCTACCCATGGAAACACTTGTTAAGTTAGAGTCTAGAGGCTTTGTTTTGGCTTGTGCAAAGGCTTTCCTTTTGGCAGCCAGCATTCTTGTTTTTATTGTGACTCACGCAGCCATAACAATGGGCTTCCAAATTGACCACCCATCCACTCAGCCGTCAAGTCTTAGCATACTTTTCATTGATTCAAAACCAAAGAGTTTTCGAACAGTGGAGTTAAAAGTTTGACTGAAATGAATTTAATTTTAGTGGCAACTTTCCTAAGAGCATTTAAACCAAGCTGTCTCTTGTGCTTGAGCAAACCTCCGAATCTTAGTTCCCAATGAAGGAGCTCATTTACAAACTGGAGATGCTACAGGCCCTCCCAGACATAAGGAAAAGGATGAACTGTGTGCTCCCTACATGGGCTACATTCAATTAGAGCAATGTTTTTCTCAGGGTTATAATTGCATAGTAGGAGTTAAGAGGCTTAATTAGCCTTCTATCTCAGCAGAAAATGTGCTTCTTTATCCTGATGGAAATGCTTCATTTTAAATTTATGATTAGAGATTGAGTTAGCTAAATAGTCCCTTATGTTTAAATATTGAATGCTCCTCGAAAGGCTAAGGGGCCTTATATGCCTTCATTCACCCACACTCAGCCTCCCCCTCTGCTACTAAGATCAGCTGTCCCTATCTCTAGGTCTTGCTACTCTTGTGTACTTAGTCCTCGTTCCCCTACTTTGTGCCTGGAAATTTCTCCAACAGTTTCATCCCTTTTACCTGCATTATCAATTGTTTTGCCCTTTGCAAACTGATTCTATTATTACGCAAACAAATTTCTTCTATGAAAAACAAGACTTAACCATACTTCCCTGTCCAACTATTGACCCATTTCTCTGCTCCCTTTTTGACAAAACTCAGTTGAAATAATAATAATTATTATGAAAAATATGCTTGTTGATTCTAATTATTTTTCTTTCATTTTTCCTTGAAATGACTCCAAACAGGCACACCAAAACATCTCTTATTTTAGTCACCTGAGACCTACTATTATTGCTAAGTATAGCGGTTTTTTTTGTCTTCACCTTCTAAGGCCCATCAACAGCCTTTGACCTTGTTGGTCACTCTCAGTTTTAAACACAACAGTTAGAGTGAGCCTTTTAAAATCACAAAACCCTCAAAGGGTCCCCATAATACTCAAGTAAAGACCAAAGTATTTTTAGTAGCCTACATGAGCCTGGATATTCTCCATATGCCTCTACACCACCCCTGATCATCTGATTTCACCTCCTCTAATCCAACTATAGTGGCTTCCTTCCTCTTATTGGACCATGCAGGGCATCTTCCTACCTCAGGACCTTTGCACTTATGGCTTCTCTTACCTAGAATACTTTCTCATTTTATATTCTCCTGACCTGTATCCTTGATTATTTTACTAATTGTCACCCCAAAGCTGTTCCCCAACGCTATTTAGAATTGCAACTCTACCTCCTAGAACTTTGTATTCCCCTCTCTTGCACTTACTCCCTTTAAATATACACAATATTTTATTTGTTCAGTTAATTGTCTATACCAGGGGTGGGCAAACTTTTTGACTGGAGGGCCACAATGGGTTCTTAAACTGGACCGGAGGGCCAGAACAAAAGCATGGATGGAGTGTTTGTGTGAACTAATATAAATTCAAAGTAAACATCATTACATAAAAGGGTACGGTCTTTTTTTTTTTTTTTTTTAGTTTTATTCATTTCAAACGGGCCAGATGCGGCCTGCGGGCCATAGTTTGACCACGGCTGGCACTCTATACTGTTCCACCAGAATATAAGCTCAATGAAGGCAGGAATTTCTACTAGTTATTTTTATCCTGTTGCATATTCAACATCTGGAATATTGGTAGTCACTCAACATTTGTTAAGTTAATGTGTAAACCTTGAATAAATTCTGAGTAAATTATACTGGAGTAGCATGAATTATGAAGAAACAGGAGAGTAGAAAGGCAGAAGACTAATTTCCTGTCCTATAGTAAGTGAAGAGACTAGTCCTCCGAACATCTCTAAAAGAGGCTACTTTTAAAGCTATGTAGTGGGATAGGGTTATGAAGGAGGTTTGGAGGGCACAAAACAACTTCTTTAAAGTTCTCCTGGACCTTAATAATACCTGCCAAAGATATATTAAATCCAAGTGACCGTGAGTGAGAGAAGGGAATTTTTCCTTTAAGGTAATTTTTTTTTCCTGCTGTTTTTCTTGGCTCCCAGCTCTCACTGATCTCTTCCCCACCCTGGAAGAGTTCAGTGCCACATGGACAAACTTTATTTCCCAGCCTCAGTCAGAAGCTACAACTTAAGTCCAAATCGCAGGACAAAGCCCTAATGTAGTTGATGGTTATTAAACCAAGTTCCCTAACAAATTACTTTATTTTACTAGAGACTGATTAGGAAGAAGGAAATGATGACTCAGAGAAACAGGGAGGAGATTTTCACTGGGTCAATAAAGACTTTGACCAGATTTATGACATAAACAACAATATCCATCTTTGATAGAGTGTCTATCACAACAGTTGTGTTACATCTATTATTTCTAATCTTAACAAGAATATTGCAAAGAATGGGTATTAACACCTTATCTCACAAGGTCAATGATACCTTGAAAATTAACTTGCCCCAAAATACTCAGAGGCTAAGTGGTGACATTAAAAATTCAAATCCCTGTTCAAATACCTGCAGGCCCATTCTGTTGTACAAAGCATGAATGGTTCCTTTTTTTTCTTCTTAAGGAATTACTTGGGGTAAAGGAATTCCAATCTCCAACACTGGCATATTAAAGGGATGCAGATATAAACCAAGGGAAGCAATTCCCAATGCTGTTTCTCTTTTAAGCTGGACATAAATTTAAAGCAAATTTAGTATGTCCTGAAAAAATTTTTAGATGATGTCTAAATGAGCACAGCGATAAAAGGCAGCAGGGAAATGGGTCGTTCTGGCATTACCTGTTAATTTTTCTCTATACTGAGAGAGAATGGCAAACTGCAAATGTTTCTTTAAATGTGAGAGCTATATTGTTTGGGTGGGATAACATGTAGCCCTACAACAAAGGAGAAAAGTCATTTTCACTAGGTTTTATGTTTATTCTAATGCCATTTTTAAATTAATAAGATAATAGCTTAGCAAAAGAAATAATTAATCATGCTAAAATATTTAGAACCACAAAGCAAAGGGAGACCCAAAAAAACACTTCCATTTCAGTTACAAGATAGTGCATATGGTAAGTTCTTTCCATTCACATGTTGCCAGCTGAAAATTAAATTGGTAATTGACAGTTGAGCTTGGTAGTAAGCAATATGGCACCCTATTTATTTCTGTAATTATTTTAGAACTTTTAAATTGTGGCTTCTATTTGCAAGGCCTTAGGACATAGTAAACACAGCCCAGATTACTGAGGGTTTATTGTTTGAGATGTTTTACTTAACTCCAAGTAATTTAATTCAAGTCAATAAATCTCAATGAAGATATATCAAATGGCCAATCCTGTGCTTGCTACATACTAGGCAACAGTGGAGATTTTTAAAAAAGTATAAGATAGAGTTGTCTCCACATTTAAAAAATCATTAGAAAGATCAGCAAGAGGGATCAGAAAATAAGAACTAGTATTTCCAAAAATCAAACAAAAAACCTTTGGTATTAAAAATGAAGTTTTTGGAGAAACACAGATTATGTTAAAAACATTATGTAAAATTGAAGACTAATTTGGTCTTCACCCATTCTATACTTTCTGAGAATATTAAAGGAGGCATGTCTAATTTAAAAAATGAAACTAAAGATTCCTTAATAACACTCTGCTTCACTTGATTGCTTGGGAAAAAATAAAGTTATTGAATTATTGTCGTGTTATATTCAAGAATGGAAGAAAGGGCAACACTTTTTTAAAACGATCCCCTACAGGATCAGCAGACCTTTTCTGAGGGTGATAGCAAGTGTTCTAGGCTTTGTGGCCGTATTCAACTCTGCCATGTGTGTTCCAATAAAATGCTGTTTGTGGGCACTGAAATTTGAATTTCCTGTAATTTTCACGTGTCACAAAATATTCCTGCTTTTATTTTTTCAACCATTTAAAATGTAAAACCATACTTAAAAAAATGGTATGCAAAAGCAGGTGCCTGTCACTCTGATATAACCTGCTTTTCTGATTTAAATCACAAAACAGCCATCGTGTTTGTACACACATAAACTGTTCCTCAGGGAGAGTATGATTGTAACTAACCGTGTAGTGCTTCTGTGCCAAACATTGTTCAATATATTTACTAACCTTCATAAGCACATTCCCGTCAGTTAGGAATGTTACTCAAATTTTGTAAAGAAGGAAACCAAGGCAGAGAGGCTGAATGACTTGCTCAGGGTAACACCCTATTTAAATGGCAGGGCTGGGATCAAACCTAGCGTCTGTGCTCTTGGCCACTGCTTGGATGGTGTTGGGCTAGGTTACCAGCTACAGAACAGGAAATTGGGAACTACTTGTATTTAAACTTCTTAAAATTCAGAAGAATGATGTAAAGGTAAATGCAAACTGTTCAAAGTTAGATTTTTTTTTTTTACAACTAGAGTATTTGAGATAGGAAGTGTTATAGTTTAGGGGGAAAAAAGAATATTTGTGACTAAATGCATTGCTGATTCCTGTTGAAAACACCTACATGTTTTCCTTGGGTTATGAAGTTCTAAGTGTCTGGGAGAGGTTATTCATTTGACATCCTGATACCAGAAAAACTTCACCTAAAAACACACCAGGAAATTGAGTATTTATTTTAGTATGACTCATCCCTTACATTGCTTCTTTTCTATTTAAGAACTGTTCATACTTAAATTATGCACAATCTGTTTTAATTATTTGTATTTGTTTTTAATGCAGTGTGAAAAAACTAATAAAACTGATATTCATTTCCCAAACGCCCTTCCTGAAAAGATTTAGCACATCTCTCAAGAATTGAATTATATATCTATTTGTACATGGACAGGGTTGGGGGCAAGAATATCAATTTGGTAATTACATCACCACTGTTTGTATAGTATTATGTAATTTCTTGTGAGATTAATCCATTAAATGAAGTGTATTTTAATATAATGGGCTTGATAGATTAAAATAGTTTATTTTCCTTAATGTGACTAATTTAAACAGTTCATTTGCAGAGATATGCTCATTATTTTTCAAATCTTCATAATATTTTTATAATGCTATTATGTTTATTCTTTTAGAGAATTACACTCATTACCTTCCATAATTACCCACACAATATTTGCATATATTAGATATGTGTGTGCTTGTGTTTATCGTAACTATTATAAAATGGCCAGATTTGTGATTATAAGCTCAAATCCAGAGAGTATATGGCCTCTTTGCTTATTTTTCTTAAAGCTTTGATCAAAGCATTTATTATGTACCTATATAAGGAGATGCAAATAATACATTTTTTAAATTTTTATTGAATATATTGTAGTGACATATATATATAAAAGCCTAATATGGAAATTGTCCCCTTGGGAGTTCAACTGGGAGACTGAGAGTTTGATCACTCGCTATGATGTGCGCTAACCCCCAGGGGGCAGCATGGAATGAAGGGAGGCCCTGGTCGGCAGCTGGAAGGAAGGCCCTGGCCAGCAGCCTGAAGGCCCCAATTGGCCCTGATCGCTGGACAGGCCTAGGGACCCTACCCGTGCACGATTTTCATGCACCAGGCCTCTAGTTAGTTAGTGAAATTATACAGGTTTCAAGTGTACAGTTCTACAATATATCATCTGTATATTGTATTGTGTGTTCACCACCCAAAGTTTAGTCTTCTTCTGTTGCCATTTATCCCCCTTTTATCCTCTTTTACCTCCTCCCACCTCCCCTTCCCTCCGGTAATCATCTTACTGTTATCTGTGTCTATGAGGTATTTTTTTTTTAATCCCTTCACCTTTTTTACCCAGCCTTTCAAATGGCCTCCCCTCTAACAGCTGTCAGCCCGTTCTCTGCATCTAAGAGTCTGTCTCTATTTTGTTAGCATATTTTGTTCATTAGGTTTCACATATAAGGGAAATCATATAGTATATGTCTTTCTCTGGCTGGCTTATTTCATTTAGCATAACGCTCTCCAGGTCCATCCACGATGTTGCAAAGGTTAAGATTTTCTTCCTTTTTTAAGACCAAGTAGTATTCCATTGTGAAAATGTGAAACAGCTTATTACCCACTCATCTACTGATGGGCACTTGGGCTGCTTCCAAATCTTGGCTATTGTAAATAACACTGCAATGAACATAGGGGTGCATATATTCTTTTGAATTAGTGTTTTGGTTTTCTTCAGCTATTTTTGTAGTAGAATTGTTGAGTCATAGGCAGTTCCATTTTTTAACTTTTAGTGCTTTTATTCAATCTTCCTTCATCTAGGTCTTTCAGATAATCACAGGGAAATGTAAATAAAACAATTCACAGTAATCTGTATAAGGTCTTCCCTACTAGAACATCTAGAACATGTATCTTTAGCTAGAGATTTTCTACTGTCCCACTGAAGTAATTAAAAACACATCTCTGATTTTTAAACGCTATTATTTAAGTTCCAGTTGAAGAGAAGAGGGATAAAAATTAAACTGTGAATGAAAGCCAGTACGCAAATGTAGACTGGAATTCTGTCTGAATATCAGCTTGGGAGAAAATAACGACAATTTAAAAAGTCATATATGGAGCAGAACCGACTGAGGACAGATTAACTGAGTAACATTAGCAGGGATAGCATGACCTGAAAAGCTTCTCCTGGAGACACCCAGAGTGAGTGAGTTCGCAGGGTAAACAATTCCATTCCAATAAAATACTTTATCAGACAACAGCTACATATGTGGCATGATCACTCTGCAAAGAAGAGTAATATGCTCAAATCATTTTTTAAAATACTGATTACTTGTCCAAGGTTGGTTCTCTCAACAATAGCTTGTGGCATCCATCTTGGTAATCGACCAGAGAACAGATGGTATTTTTGAAGGACAGACTCAAATTAAACCACTATGTTCAGAAGAAAATCAACTGTATTCCTCTGTTATCACGAACATGGTGAAAACATTTGTGATTTTATGGTTTTTAAGTAGATGTGATCTCGACAGCAGTCGTTGGCTTACTGAAACAACCAGCCATAAAAATTATCTTTCCTTTTCAGATTATATCATTTACTTTAAAAGTAAGCATAACTAGAATATAGGACAGTATCATCGGGCAATGTAATATCTTAGGGTGTTGATTCCTAATGTTATATTAAGCTAAAAATCATATAGAGCTGCTGTTTCCAGGTTTTGGACATATTACCTTAAATGAGCTTCATTTTTCATTTAGGGGCCCGTTTTTCAAGTGGGATTTTAACACAATGTCTGAAATTTCAAATTTTGCATTGAGAAAAAGTTTTACTACCAAGTTGGAAGTGTATCAGGTTATGCCCTGTTATACTAATGTGGGGCTACACTATTCTGCTTTGTAAGTTGCATTTCTTCATTGAACTAATATAGTGAATATTTTTTCAGTCATTTTTCAGGCAGTGCCAAATATAGCTAATGGCTGCATTGAATCCCATCGTATGAATACTACTGACTGTTGGATTCTGTTTTCTCATATCTTAGAACTTCTGTCGATGAGCCAGTACCACCCCCCCACCTCTAGGTTCTCTCCTTTAATCAAGGGCTGGAAGTCTGGGAACTGTTTCCTAGAATCCCTGAGACGTTTCCACATTAGCCTCTGCCAATGAGGCTTTTGAGCAAAATTTAGAAGATGGAGAATGGAAGTTGTTGTTTATATAACACCCCAACCCCCCCACCCCCAATCTACAGTTTTGCTTGCTGTGGTTTCACTTATTTGCAGTCAGCCAAGGTCAAAATATATTAGATGGAAAATTCCAGAAATAAACAGTTCATGAGCTTTACATTTGGCACTGTTCTGAGTAGGGTGATGCAATCTCGCACACCCAGTTCCTTCCCGCCTGGAATGTGCACCATCCCTTTGTCCAGCATCTCCCTGTTGCATACACGACACACACAGTCACTATCTGGGCTTTCTCATTGTCCGTTGCTGGACCACAGTGCTTGTGTTCCAGTCACCCTCATTTTCCTTAATAATGGCCCCAACGTGAAAAAGCAGTGATGCTGACAATTTGGATATTCCAAAGAGAAACCATAAAGTGTATTGCTATATAAGAAAAACATTAGTATGCATAAAGTTCAATACTGTCTGCAGTTTCAGGCATCCACTGGGGGTCTTGGAACATATGGCACTCCAAAGGTAAAAGGGGACTCTCTACTGAGAATGTGTGTGATAAAAATAAGAGATCCCTGAAGGAACCCAAAGAATTGTTCAGAAAAGAGAAAAGGCTCTGACCCAGAAACACAGTTGCACATCATGCCTGATGACAGAAGTCATATTAGCGTAGTCTTTGTTCTCCAATGAATGTCAACATCCCTTTGGAATATCAGGCTTTAAGTCAGAGTTGTGGACCTTTTAAGTCCATCTTCACTTTCCTAAAATATGTAAATATCAAAACACTAACATAACCCTCAGCTGACAATACTTCAATCATTCAATTGAACATATTTCAGCCAGCTACTCAAGAGTTTTTGGAGCCTGATATTTTATCAATTTACAAACAGTCTTTTTAACTTCCACCCTACTAATGTGGAATTATATTATTTTATTGGGAATGTTGTATTGATGTCCATTTTAACCAAACACCCATAAGTTCCTATACAGACCTTTCCACACACACAGAGGATGTGCCTGTTGGGAGTTAATCTCCATGAGTCTGCTGTGTTTCTGCCCATCCTATGGACAGAGCCCTGACCATCCTTTGTTCTGGACTTGGTGTTCCAGTAAACAGCCATGGAAGAAGGGGTTGTGGCAACTGCATAGGTAGAGTGCATGTGTGTCTGCTGTCCCCTCTGGGCAGGTGTGGGCTAGGTTGGCTGTCCTTAATAGAAGACTAGAGTTTCCTGAGCTTGGAATTCCTCTACTGACATAGAAAATCATCCTCTGGCCCTCCTGGCACAACCCTGTGGCAATCAGGGCTCAGGGAACCAGTGGAAATGCTGATCCTCTGGCCACTGCTATTGCTGTGAGTAATAAGCAGTCCTTTGCCTTTGGCTGGAAAGCCATGTCTCCTGCCAGCATCCATGGAACCATGGCAGGCTACCTTGTCAGCTTGCATGCAGGGTACAAAACCAGCCCCTCCCCTTCCCCCAAGGTTCTTGACACTGTCTGTAAATCTGACCTGGCATTTAAATCTGTTTTCTGCTTTCTTCTTGAGAACTGGTATGACTGAGGGTCACACTGGAAGTAAAATAGTATATTGATGCCAGAGGGGGAGAAAAGGGGGGCATAAGAAGTCATAAGAAAGGGCTCCAGAGAAAGAGAGAGGAGAGAGAGAGAGAGAGAGAGAGAGAGAGAGAGAGAGAGAGAGAGAGAGATGGGGACTTAGAAAACCAACTCAATCTGCTTCACAATGTGCCTGGGGCCCACCTGCTGCCATCCCACAATCTCTGGCATTGATCTCCTTGTAAGCATAAACAAACTCTGTTGGCGTTTGTTTATATTAATTATCACACAAACCCACTCCTTCAAATGAAAATGAGACAACCATCTGTACCTAATTCCACATTTTCTGAGATGATGAAACTGAATTTTTTAAAAATAGAGAATTTGGAACTGTTTTCTAAAATCTCAGAAGCAGTCAGTCTTTCCTAGACCTCAATAGATTCTCCTCTTCCCTCCAGGAAGCATGCCAGAGTAATTGTAACAGACACACTTCATTTCTCTAAAGACTCTGAGCACTCATCCACAATCTCCAAGGAACTCATTTTGCTAGCAGTGAAACAACAGTCTTAAAAAAATACTCTAATCAATAAAAACTTTAGAAATGGCTCTAGTTGAACAAAAGCACGTGATGTACAAAATAATCCACTTAAAAGTCAGCAGGAGATAGTTATGTGTTTGAATAAATACTGAATGAGTTTGAAATAGCATACTATTTCAGCTTGATAGTGTATCACCTGAAAATAAAAGTTGTACTTTTTAAAAAAATCCTCACCTGGGGATATATTTTTATTGATTTTTATGGGGAGAGGAAAGGAGAGAGAAAGAGAAACACAAATTGATTGCGCACCCCCTCCCCCACCCCCCATTACACACACACTCCTATATGCCAGGGATCGAACCTGCAACCTTTTGATGTACCAGATGATGCTCAACCAACTGAGCAACCCGGCCAGAGCTTACATTTCTTAATGTCTACATTTGAGCTGAATTTATTTTTATGGAACTACATGCTCTGGGGTTTTAATACTCTTAATTATAGAGATGCACAGTGCTTATTCTGTAAGGAAAAGTTTATTTGACCTTATCTCATGGCAAGATGCTAAACCTTGATCAGTTAGCCATGGTGCAACATTCCAGACCATTGATCTTTCTGTGTAAATTCTGGCTCAGTTCTGGCTAACCAGCACCACTCATTTATTTCTTCATTTCAACGTTAAAATCTTCCAAACCTGTATTATTGTGGTTTTGTGTAACAGGATGGCCACTGGAATGAGTCTAAAGGAGTCTTTCCTTGATGAAGAAGGATGGATCAGGGTCTTATGCTCATTATTCATATCACCAATTATCACTGGAAACTACTATATGTGTATGCAATATAGGGCATTGGCTAGCATTTGAGTGAGTGTCCAGAAAATAAACTTATGCAAAAGCCTTGTATACTGGTATTTTTGGGTAGGCCATATTTTACTTAAATTTTTTTTTAAATGGTGTTAAAGTATTTTATATACTCTATTTTATGAATGGATTTTAAAACATAAAATGTTACAAGTAAATTCGATTATAAAATAGATTTTATGAGTAGGTTTTAAGAATAGTTTTCCATTTCCCTTTAAGTAATTATTAAGATTATGTAGGTATTTTTTAAAAAATAATGTATTTTAAAAAATATTTAGTCATAAATACTGTATTTTCCAGTTTTGAGGTATCTTTTGTTTGTCTTTTAAAATAATAAAAGCCATTTGAAAAAGTCTTCAAAGAATTCAAAGTTTGGGGCTCAAACTTTATTTTTGACCATTTTAAAGAAAGCCAATAACTGAAAGAACACTGAATTACCTCAAGAACTTAGGACATAATATATATTTTGATAAGATTATTTTAGAAACTAATGTGGTGGTATTAAAGTGAATGTTATAATAGTCTTTAAAATTGTTTCAATGTTAAGAGGAATGGGACAAAATATGTTCAGTACCAAAATCTCTTAATGCAACAAGTTTTCTATTCCATGTTGGGTATTATTAGATATTCTAAATGTTCATGGACAATTCTTACACAGTTAACGAACAGCAGTTTAGGTGAGGGTGAACAGCATGCTTCTGGGCTGTTTTTCCACTCCGCTGTCATTGTGCAGCGGTGATATTGATCATAGAGTCACTGGCAATAACACAGCAGGAGATGAGCCTGAGCTTCACACTTTTCTGCCTGGTCCCAGCCTCACAGTGGCGCTGTCCTGCCTACTTCCAGCTGCAGGGTCTCTGCCTCATTCGATACTTGGTCCCCTTCTGTAATTTGTGATGCTGCGGGAAAGTGACAGAGGAAGCTGCCTTTGCTTGTAGCTGGAGGGGTGGCAGGTTCCAGATGACTGATTCTCAAGTGGGCATGAAAGACTGTCAGGTGCTGAAGAGGGTTTATGCCTTTGTATTCAGGCAGGGGCACCTATTTGCACACTCCACTCCAACAAGAGATTTAGACTGAAGACAGCCTTGCATTTAGCGCAGCGTTCCTTCATCCCGAGGGCTCGAATGCTTTCGATCATGCTAATTCATCCTCTGGACAGGTCGGTGGTGCAGGTGGAAGTCTCTGTTGTTCTTTTATTTTTCCTTACAAAGGTAGAAAAAGAAAAGATAAGCCTAGCTCACAGCTTACTCATAGCAAGTTCAGCACGCATTTGCCGGGTGGGCCTGACGCTGTCTACGGGAGAATTTCCTGCAACATCGTTGTTTTAATTTGAATAGGCAGCTGTCATTTCAAACATGGGCGATTTAAAAATAAGTGTGTTCCTTCACTTGGGTCACCATAACAAAGTACCACAGACTCGATGGCTTAAACGAGTGAACTGCATTTTCTCGCAATTCTTGAGGTGAGACGTCAGAGAGAAAGGTTTCAGCAGGGTTGAATTCTTCTGAGGTGTCTCTCCTTGTCTTGTACATGGCCGTCTTCTCCTATGACTCCACATGGTCCTCCCTCCTCTTTATAAAAAATAAGGACTCTGATCTTAACAGATTGGGGCTCACCTGCATGACCTCATTTTAACTTGACTACCTCTTTAAAGACTCACCAGGTTTTTGTAAGGTTTTTAAAGAAAAAAAGCACACATAAATATCCTTGTATATCATGAGTAATCATCATCGTCATCTTCGTCGTCATCATTATCAGAACAACAATAATTTTTATTGTCACACAGCGAAGAAGCCAGGTTCTTTCAACCCAAGCTGTCCCACTACCTACCATCACTTGTCAGTACTTTTCCAAGACATCAATGATATGATTGGCAGACTGAGAAAATACCAATCCTGTTTACTCAATAATCCGTCACTAGCCCTGAGTAAGACCAGTAGGATGAGTCCACTTCAGTCAAACAGAGCTAGAGAAAAGATTAGCAATCTGTAAATCACTACTCTATTCCCAGCTTTATTTACCCCTATATTATTTGGTAGCACTAAAATCAACCAAAATGTATAATTCCTCAAAATGCAAAGTGACACTGATTATAACAAGTAGGTTGAAAAGCAAACATAATAAGAGAAAAGGGAGAGACTAGGTACCCTGAGGCACTTGGCAGGTAAGGTGAAGGGAAGCTCAGGCTGTGGTGTGATCCATTAATAAAAAGATGGAATGTACTAGAGCTGTGGTTCTCCAATGTTAGCCTGCTCCAGACCCACCTGCAGGGCTGCTTACAACACGGATCACTGGGCTCCAACCCAGACTTTTTGATTCAGTTGGTCTGGGGCTGAGCCCTGGGATCTGGTATTTGTAACAAGTTTGCAGGTGATGCTGATGTTGCTGGTCAGAGGACCACTCTGAGAACTGCTAGGTTAGAATACAGGAGAAGAAAGGTGAGACTTTTAGGAGAAAGAGGGATCATCAATCCCTGAGCAAGATTTCTGTGACAAGGAATAAAAACTAAAGAGAATAATGGATAATAGAGACCAGTATAAACTTTTGAACAATAATAGATACAGAGGCAGAGCTGCCTCAAACAGATTGTCAAACTGCAGCGGGAAGGCCGGGGAGGGTTGGGGGGGCAGGAGGGAGGGGGGTAAGAGATCAACCAAAGGACTTGTATGTATGCATATAAGCATAACCAATGAACATAAGACACTGGGGGATAGGGGAGGCTAGGGGACTGTCTAGGGCGGGGTGATAAAATGGACACATATGTAATACCCTTTGTAATACTTTAAGCAATAAAATAAATAGATAAATAAATAAATAAATAAATAAATAAAACTAGCTTTAAAAAACAAACAAAAAAATATGGCAAATGAAATAAAGAAATCCTTTATAGTAGAAGAAAAAAAAAAAACTAAAGAGAAGGAGTAATCTTGAGAAAGACAAGGATCTGTCTTCCTGGGAGACGGGAGGCACTGACCCGTGGGAAAAGGAAGCTGAGCTGGGATTTCACCAGGAGGCAGAGGGGACTGTCACCAAGCCCTGGGGAAAGCTGTAACAGGGAAGGGGCTGGCATTCTTTTGTGCTTTGACCAGGATAGAGAATGTCGCTGAGACCAAAGTACCCTTTTCTTCTAATTAAGCAGTCATTTCCTGATTAATAGATAAGTAAGAAACACCCCTTCAGAAAGTGTGGGCCATTTGCAGATTATTGTTTTTGTATCTTATAATCATGTTTATACCTCAAACAACATACGGCTCTTCCCCCCCAAAAAAATGTCAGCACACATGTGCCTCAGTTGAGCTTACTAATAGGCAGGAACAGGATCCTGTGAAATAAAATTCAGCTTTTCTTTTTTAAAAGGAGGTTTTCCCATGTGCTTGTTACCTTGTTTATACTTTTTTACGACGGCTGCAGTGTTGTTTAGATGGGGTTAAGAGTGTGTAGCATCTGGCAAATTTTGAATTCCTGGAGGGTTTGGAGCTTGTGGGTCTTGTGAAAAAGCTGGCTAGGAATATAAAGGCAAAAAAAAAAAAATGAAATGAAGAAATAGAAAACCTAGAGCTAACTGGATTGTTCTTTTCCCCTCCAGAAACAGTATTTTTCACTGTCACATATAAATGTCTTCTGTAAAGTACACCAGGCAGACCTCCGGGAAACCAAATTGCTTGGCAGAGTTGCCGGAGGCCTTGCTCTAAAATTGTGGGTCACACCACAGGCTTCAGAATAGTGGTCCATGGCCTCCATTCCTGTCCTCTGAGCAGAGGTCAAGGATTCCTGGGCCTCCCCTCTCAAGGTGGGCCCATGACCTTTGGCCCCTTCAGAGGACCTGTTATTACTCCTCAGGATTTGTTCTGTCTTGTATACCCATAAATGTGGGACTTGACTTTAATTTTAATCCAAACTTTATGGAAATCAGTCTTGCTCCCTGAGTTAAATTTAATTTGGGCTATACTGAAAAAATACTGCATTAAATGTTAGGGGCCTGTCACTTTCTACCTGTGCTGCCTCTGGCGATCCATTCACCTTCCCCAGGCTTTGGTTTCCCATCCACAAAATCCAAGGGGAAAAAAGATGATTTCTGAGGGCCTCCCCCACCTGGGCTCTCTATTTCTAGAATGTATATAGTGAGTCATGTTATATCCCTTTATCCTTCCCCTTTCTTTCTTTCTTTCTTTCTTTCTTTCTTTCTTTCTTTCTTTCTTTCTTTCTTTCTTTCTTTCTCATTTAGAACATTACATTTGATATGTCTATCTGTACATCTTCCAGGTTAGAGTCCTATACTTTTTTCCCCTTATAATTTGATTTTAGTCCTTTAGAAACCATAATGGGCTTACACCAAGAAAGGAATAATACTCATCCCAAGTATTATATATCACAACCATTTTTCTGTCTTCCAAGGGCAGTTCAGTTAACATTTTCCATATCTCCCTCACAAATTCCCTGTAACATTATACATTTTATGTCCGTATAATGTTACAGGGAATTTGATCTGGCTAACAGTGACACAGTTCAATGCTTCATAAACTCTCCAGTTTGCCAGGCAACTGAATGCTGCAAACCAAATGACAAGGTGATGGGCACAGCATTACTTGTGGTGATTGATGTAAATGGATTATACTTAATATTTTTTTTTCTTTAGGAATTGTCATGACTAGAGTGCATATCAATATGTTCAGTCCTAAAGCCAACACTACTATAAGGCTGATGTCACATTCAGTGTTCACTGCTTTGGAAATGATAAGATGATGATATGTGATTATGACCCATAGAACAATTGATAAAAATTACTTGCATTGCCATTCTCAGAATCAGAATATTGTAATACAATCTATTCACAAAGAAACTTTCTCTCCTTTCATAGTATATCTCTAGGACCACAACAACATATGAATGTTCTTACTGTGGTTTTCTATTTTACTTGATGAGCACATCAAGAAACCGGTTGTTATATTTGATTTGGGCATATCAGTTTCCCAAGAACTTATTCTGAACCACTAATTGAAATAAGTTAGATAAGTAATGAGTGACTCCTTTACATTATTTTATATCATGATATAAGTAGGAAGACAAATCCCTCCCCCTTTTTCTTGAACCATAATGAATGGCCACAATAAAAAGTTCTTTTTTAAAAATATATTTTTATTGACTCAGAGAGGAAGGGAAAGGGAGAGATAGAAACATCAATGATGAGAGAGAATCATTGATCAGCTGCCTCCTGCACCCCCCACCCCTCACTGGGGATCAAGCCCACAACCAGGTATTTTCCCTTGACTGGAATCATACCTGGGACTCTTCAGGTTGCAGGCCAATGCTCTATCCACCGAGCCAAACCAGCCAAGGCAATAAAATGTTCTTTATGTTTCTAGCACACTATTTTGGATATTGAACCTTGCTACTCATTTCTTTTACTGTGCAGAAGGTTTTTAGTTTTATATAATCTGATTTTGTTGCTTGTGCTTTAGTTGTCATATCCAAAAATTTACTGCCAAAGCCATGTCCAGGAGCTTTCCCCCCCCCCATTTTTCTTTTAGGAGTCTAATGGTCTCATATCTTATATAAGTCTTTAATATATTTGAGTTAATTTTTGTGAGCAGTGTAAATTGTGATCTAGTTTCATTCCGTTACATGTGAATATCCAATTTTTTTAGCACTATTTTTTAAAGAGACTATCTTTTCTCCATTGAGTAGTCTTGACACCCTTGTTGAATATTAGTAGAGCATATAAGCATGGATTTCCTTCTGGGCTCTCAATTCGGTGCCATTCGTCTTTTTGCCTGTTTTTACGCCAGTTCCAAAGTATTTTGATTATAAACTATCTATATAAAAGCCTAAGTGACCATCACAACCGAATGAACGACCAAACAGGCTGCATGGGGCGACCAGGCTGGCAGGGGGGTTAGTGAGGGGTGACCATATGACTGAGCAGCAGGATGCATGGGGAGAACAGGCAGGCAGGGGGGTTAGTGAGGGATGACCTAACGACCAAGCAGCAGGCTGCATGGGGCGACCAGGCCAGTTGGTGGGGAGGGAAGTTGGGGGCGATCAGGCTGTCAGGCAGAGGCAGTTTGGGGTGATCAGGCTGGCAGGCAGGTGAGCGGTTAGGAGCCAGTGGTCCAGGATTGTGAGAGGGATGTCTGACTGCCGGTTTAGGCCCAAGTATCGGGCCTAAACCGGCAGTTGGACATCCCCCGAAAGGTCCCGGATTGTAGAGGTTTCAGGCTGGGCTGAGGGGATCCTCTCCCCCCGCCCCTGCCCCCCCTGCACAAATTTCATACACTGGGCCTCTAGTAGCTTTGTAATACAGCTTGAAATTAGTAAGTGTGATGCTCGTCCACTTGTTCTTCTTTCTCAGGATTGCTTTGGCTCTTTGGGATCTTTTACAGGTCCGTGTAAATTTTAGGAGTGTTGTTTTTTTTTCTACTAATATAAAAATGCTGACCTTTTAACAATATTAGTTCTCTAATCATGAATATGGAGTCCCTTTTCAGTTATTTGTGTCTTCCTTCTTTCTTTTATCCATGTTTTGTAGTTTTCAGTATAGAGATCTTTCACCTCCTTGGTTGAATTTATTCATGATTATTTTATTGTTTTGGATGCTTTTGGAAATAGGATCTTTCTTTTTTCTTTCTTTTTTCAAAAAGTCATTGTTAGTGCACAGAAAGAATACTTATTTTTGTATGTAATTTTGTATCCTGAAACTTAACTGAATGTGTTGACTAAATCTAACAAAATTTTGGTGGAGTCTTTAGGATTTTTAATATATAAATCATATCTGCAAATAGAGACAATTTTACTTCTTCATTTCTAATTTTGATTTGTTTACTTTTTTTCTTATCTGATTACTCTGGCTAGGACTTCCAGTACTGTGTTAAATAAAGTAGTGAGAGTGGATACCTTTGTCTTGTTCCTCCTCTTAAAGAAAAAGCTTTCAACCTTTCACCATTGAATTAATTTTTGTGAGTGATGTTATACCATTGAGTATAATATTATCTATGAGTTTGAAATCTATGATCTTTCTCTTTTCTGCTCTAATTTTATTATTTCCTTTCTTCTGATACCTTTGGGTTTTATTTATTCTTCTTTATCCAGTCCATTAAGGTATAGAGTTAGTTGCTTGAGATATTTCTTGTTTCTTAATCTTGCCTGTTTATTGCTATGAATCTCCCTCTAAGAACTGCTTTTGCTGCATCCTTGAAGTTTTCATATGTTGCATTGCTATTTTTGTATGTCTCAAGGTACATTTTTATTTTACCTTTAATTTCCTCTTTACCCATTGGTTATTCAAGAAAAATTTTATTTAGGATGCACTGGATGCTAAGCAAGTGGACCTTAGATATCTTCTTATTTAATTCTTATTACTAAGCACTGCAATGTAGGTATCATATCCATTTTTTAAAATGATAAAGTCTAAGGAAGGTTAATTAATTTGTCCAAGGTCATTGTCTTGGTAACGGTATCCCTAGTCCAAACTCTCTGTGGAACTATTTTCAGTACCAGCCCTTACCTCCACAACCACACAATACAAAACTTTCTCTTTGTAAAGAAGCTTCTGTTCTTTGACTCAAGTACTAAAATAGTTATAAATTGTTTGCATTAGGTACAAAAAACCTGTTTAATGCACCAGGATTAATTTGTCATATTATATAAGTATGTACATGGCTTTAATGATATTACTGAAGAAAAATAGTGGGTCACTTGCATTTAGAAAGCCAAGTTCTGAATTCTGATCACTTTTAATACATCTAGGCAGCCAATTCCAATTGCCAGGCCAAACTTAGTAAGATCCAAGGATAAACCAATATGGCTCCATGAGGGGGAAGGAACAACGAGATAGCCCACAGCAACAGGAAATACCTCTATTCTCTGTAGCTGATATTGTATCTGATGAAACCACTGGGAGATGGTCTCCTTTTGAACTTACAAAGGGATTTCATACCTGAAGTCCCCACCCTTTCCCCACTTATTCCCAGGGTAGGCTGTCTTCAATCTGCTCCAGTCATTTTATTATTTTTCTGGTCTCTGCCTTAAAGAGTCTTTCACTATAATTTGTACATTTTTCATGGTCCATAAATATGTCAGATGGGCATCAGCCTCAATTCTGAGACTTTCTAATCTGCATCAGATATGACACTTTGGTTTCAAGCAAGAGAAAATTCATATCCAGCTAGTTAAATAGTAAAGGGCTCAGGTACTGGAACACTCAGGAAAGGGGAAGCTCCAGGAGTGACCTAGAGTCTCTAGAGACACACTGACCCCCTCCTTTTAGTCACAAGGTGGAAGGGAGGTGATTCTTATGCATCTTTGAGTAGCTCACATTTGTCTCTGAGATGAAGAATGGAGGAGCTGTAGGACCCAAGCACATTCCTCAGGAACTCAGGCTTATCAATATTCATATTTGAAGTTTAGTCACTATTTTACCCTATAATTATCTAAATGATAATTAAATATCCTTACCTTAGTTTCTTGCAATAGATGACATTTCTGTGAAGGATTTGAAGTTTACAGTTTTATAAAAGGCCCACAAATTCTCCTTAATGTATAGTAGATACATTGCATCACTGATAATTACTGTCAGATATTGACTCTCTGTTTGGCTTGATATGGGGTTACTAATTAATATAATAGCCATTTATTTACTGGGCAAATACCACTATAGCCATTATGGAGTTTTGTCCTGTTTTCATTTGGAATACATTTTGACTGTCACTTGCTTTTGTTTCTATGTATATTAGGTATTTCCGTTACATTTCCCAGTCTTGAAAGAGCAATCTAATATAGAAGGTGTCCTATGAGGCCTAATGGCACAATGTCCCTTGGACATCTGAGCCAGGTGTTCCTGGGGTATTCGCTGTGTTGGCTGTGTGCCCTCCTATTGTAGTTGGGCTGCAATGCTGCAAGGATATTGGCAGGTGGGTTTGAGCCTCAAGCAGAATGGCTGTGAGGACTGGCTGCAATTACAGCAGAAGAGCTGTTGTGTGGGGGAGCAGGAGTCACTTCAGTAAGGTTCTCCTGTTGGCTGAGCTGACCTTCAGGTGAGTTTGTTGTGGAGCTGCTTGGGTGGAGCTCTGGGTAGAGCTTGGATTGAGGCTGGCTGAGGTGTTGTGGGTCTGGAGCCTCTTGAGAGGGGCCTCAGTGTGGGCCAAGTCTTGCCCTGGCTTGTTAAATTTCAGATGTTATGGGGATCCCCTCCTGGCATTGGCGCCTCAGTCTGGGAAGGCTGGTGTAGGTCTCTGACCTCCCTCACTGATCAGGGGAACCTCTACAGCTCAGATATTCCCTCAGTTTATTAATTGCCACACTGTGATGGGGCCTGACTCAACTGAATGTCTATCCCTCCTACCCATCTCAATGTGGCCTCTGCTTTATATCCTTGGTTATAGGAATTCTGTTCAGGAGGCCTCAGGTGGTTCTCAGTGGTGGTTGTTCCACCTTATGTTGTATTTTTGATGTAATCGTGGAAGGAGGTGAGTTCAAGATTTACCTACCCCATTATCTTGACTCTGCCAGTTCTATCACATTTGTTTTTAAATACCATTGGGTAATAGGTCTAATAGTCTAGTTACTGACTGAACAATAAAAACATTCCTAATAATAAGTATGGATATAATTAAGTTTCCATTCATAGGTACTGAATACCTGTTGCTTTCACAAATACTACTTATTTCCATTATGTGATATAGAAAATGAAGTACTAAACTCCAGGGAAAATGGATTATGACATTGCATAATGGAAATTGCCTATTTTATTACATAAATAATAAAGTTTAGGATGAGAGCAGAAAAATTGCCATCCAAGAGAAAAAGCTTCAAGATTTAACAAACTTGCCGAAACCGGTTTGGCTCAGTGGATAGAGCGTCGGCCTGCGGACTGAAAGGTCCCAGGTTCGATTCTGGTCAAGGGCATGTACCTGGGTTGCGGGCACATCCCCAGTAGGAGATGTGCAGGAGGCAGCTGATCGATGTTTCTCTCTCATCGATGTTTCTAACTCTCTATCTCTCTCCCTTCCTCTCTGTAAAAAATCAATAAAATATTTTTTTTTAAAAAAAAGATTTAACAAACTTAATTCTGTTATAGCCACATAAAAGGTACCCCAAGACTGATATTTGCAGTAATCTAAGGAAATCATAGAGTTCAATAAAGAACAGAAAGTAATAATGGAAAGTTTAACATTGGAAAAGGCCTACAAATTGAATAACAAGTTTATAAAATGGAACTAATGTGCTTAGTGTATGGTTGATAAAGATGCTATTTTTCTTTTTGAAAATAATATGCTGCATGAATATATCTTATATTTAGGTAATAGAATTACTTTACTATCTCTAATAAAATTTAGTAAAATAGTCCTTTGAAAATATAGCAAATTAACATAAGTTTCTAAAAAGTATTTACCAGGAAAAAAAAGAGAAGGCTAATATTGATGTTTTGCTCCTTATTAATTAATAGGCTGCACTAACACAGCCGAGCAATGCTGGTTAATTGGAGTTAACAGGCTTTGCTTAACCAAAGCACTTTGCTTTTGTTCTTATTTTTCCTGTTTAATGTGGAATTTCCTCTTGAGCATATTCAGTTTCAGTAATGAAAGGAAGAGCTACATCTAATTTGCAACTTTAAGTCCTTCAATAAAAATGAGCCTGTGAACATTTTATAGCATTTTCTGAAAGGACTGAATATAAAAGCCTTCCAGATATTCTGACAACTCTGAGAGTGAAAACAGCATTTTAATGAGTTTCTTTTTAATTAAACTTTTGGCGTAACATTGGTTAATAACATTGTATAAATTTCAGGTGTACAACTTTATAATATGACATCTGTATACTCTTTTTTTAATTTTTTTTATTGATTAAGTTATTACATATATGTCCTTATCCCCACATTACCCCTCATCCCCCACTCATGCCCTCAACCCCCTGTTGTCTGTGTCCATTGGTTAGGCTTATATGTTTGCATATAAGTCCTTTGGTTGATCTCTCCCCCTTACCCCCACCTTCCTCTACCTTCCTTCTGAGGTTTGATGGTCTGATCGATGCTTCTCTGTCTCTGGATATGTTTTTGTTCATCAGTTTATGTTGTTCATTATATTCCACAAATGAGTGAGATCATGTGATATTTATCTTTCTCTGACTGGCTTATTACATCTGTAAACTCTTAATGAAGTAAACTGTGGGTCTTCAAAATTACTATTTTAAAAAAAATCTCACCTTTCTATTGAAGCATTTCTCAGTGTTGTTGGATTCTGTTCTTCAGTAAATATCAATGATAGTTTTTGTAAGTTTGCAATGATTTCCTTAGATTGTAATATTTAGTGCTTAAAGATATACAGAAATTTACTTTTTCTAAACATGGTAAAGGCTTTAAAATTTTTTACTTTAAAAATTTTGAGGCATGAAAATTTTTCTCCAGTAAAATAATATATCTACGTGATTTCTAATGCTAAAAATACGTGTTGAGCCCCCTATGCTCCTTCCAGATGGAAAGTTTTCAATATGATGCTATCTCTTCTCTCTTCTCTATTCACTCTACTACGTGCATTTCAGACATGCGTTTCTCTTATCTCTGGTCTCTGGAGTCTGTGCCACCCTGCGTTGCCCAGTCCAACCCTTTCACTCTGCTTACAGATTAATTTTCCTGAAGGAAGCAATATTATGACAGTTCTTGTATTTCATACTGACTTATTTCACATTGGGCCCATACTGTGCAGTGCTTATACATTTTTAATCTTTGCAATGTGCTTGGCCACTTCTGTTTGATCAGCCTCAGGCCCTGTGTCTGGCACATGATGCACATGGCTATCTATCTGCAGGTGAGGTTGGTGCGGGGAAGCAGCTGCCTGCAGCACCCGTGTAAGGTAACGCATTCACAGGTTCCAGGGATTAGGTTATGGACATTGTGTGGGGTGGGGTCATCATTTTCATTCTATCTACCACAGCAGGAATGGAAGGGAGGAGAGAAATTAGTGTATTCTTTACATTCAACATTTTATAGTCAGATCAGTGATCAGAACAGTATATTCCTGACATGAGGTATTTCCAATCTGTTACGGTACAAGGACAATGAGCAAAAGGTAAAGATCTCACTTCAGTTACTCAGGTTTTCACCCGGCCTGCGTCCTGTCGCAGTCCAGGACCCCTCGGGGGATGTCTGCCTGCCACGGAGGCGAGAGCAGAGTTCCCCCTGTGGGAGTGCACTGACCACCAAGGGGCAGCTCCTGCGTTGAGCATCTGCACCCTGGTGGTCAGTGCGCATCATAGTGACTAGTCATTCCCCTGTGCGGTTGATTTGCATATTAACCTTTTATTATATAGGATTGCCTTTGGGTATAATAAGCTGAAGTAAGAGCTATGTACATTAGCCCACCCTTGTAACTAACCTAGGTTTTCCTCACCTTCAAATGCACCTAACATATTGAAAGTGGAAATTGACTCACCCTGCCAACAAAGAGTAGGCCTACATAGTTCTCCACACATTTTAGATTAAAGAGAAAACAATGAGATCAAATACAAATATTTTTTTCAATGAGGGAAGGAGAATATTACCTTCAAGTTTAAGAAGGTAATATATATATACACACACACATATATATATATGTATACACACACACACACACATATATATGTATATATATATACTATATATACACACTATATTTATGTAACTTGCTCTACATGCCATACATTTTCTATTTCTAAGAATTTGATTTTAGAAGTCATTATTGAGCATCCACCTAGCACAATTCCTGATCTATCCTAAGTGCTCCATAAAAGTTTGATCGTTAATTAAAACTATAACACTACACCTAGGTTAGACATTACTGAGACTCTAATTATCTTTTTATGTTATGAAATAGTCAACTTTCAAGTGAGGTGAATAGATCTTCAATTCTGACTCCATTATGTCTTGAAGTTGATTCTGGGAGGGCTTTCTGACCTCAGCTGAGTGACTTCAGAAATATTCTTATTAAATGGAATCATACCCTCAGAGTCAGAGGCTCCTATCAGATTTAGCCATCAGTATGAGTATGGAACTTATGCTGAATGTTCAGAGCAACCATATGAAAAGATTGTAGAATTCCATCTGGAGGAGAGGCATAACATCTTCTTGTCCACGCCAAGAAACCTCTGATACTAGGAAACATGGCTGGGGAAAGTTGGATAGAGGTTTGCAAAACAATATAGATGCTAATTATAGACTGTTAGAGAGCTTGTTCTATTAGTCCTAATTGCTAGAGACTCATACAGTTTTATCTGTTGAGAACTGCTGAACACAGACACTTGCATTCCCACCCAAGGATGCTCAAGGAGTCCATCCAAAGAAAAGGGTATTGTTCCTGCACCCTCCCTCCTGAATTCACTCCTGTAGTACCAAGGGCACAGCTCAGGGCCAGCTCCAGGCATATTCACTATTTCTTTCACTGTGCCTTTTCTCCACCTCTGAAGTTACACTTCACCTCTCTTGTGAAGGAGGGATAGAGTCTGTGAGTTGAAAGGGAAATCAATTGATAAGTATGTGAGAATATGTATAAGAAATATACAATAGTTTAAAACAAAAACTGAGGAATAGTATCTAATAGAAAAGTCATGGTTAATTGTCAAATAAATATTTAAGTCAAAGTCTAAAGAATTTTGATGAAATACTTTAGGTCAGAGTAGTCTAGAATAGTGATTTTCATCTCATTGCACACATAAACTAATCACTAAAATTCTGCAGCACACCAACAAACATATATATATATATATATATATATATATATATATATATATATATAATTTTTGCCATTCTGACCAAAAAATAGGTATAATTTTGATTTATTCACATCAGACAGCTATTGTGGTGTTGGCTGTTGTCACATTTTATTTGACAATCTAAGGCAGGGGCAGGGAACATCCAGCCCATGGGCCATATAAAGCCCATGAATCATTTGGTCTGGCCCTGCCAAGGCAACCACAGGCAGGATTTGAAATTCAATAAATCTAGGAGATTTTTTCATAGCAACATAAATTTATATTAAGTGAATTATATTAAGGGAATGACATTATAAATATCTAAATGGCCCTTGGCAGAAAAAAGGTTCCCCACCCCTGATAAGGGAAAAGAGGTCAGTGCCCCTGACTAAAGAGTCAGGTATTGCATGTTTTAAAAATTCTTACAGTGCACTGGTTGAAAATCACTGGTCTAGAAGGGTATATGAGGGTGTATAATTTGAAGGATGAGTGGATTTGAGAGGGAGGAGGGAGAAGGGCCATATATTTCCATTGGGTGGAACTAAGTAGACAAAATCTTTGGTCTTGGAAGGTTGAATCCTGGATGCCTTTAGACAGGTAGGTCCTAGAGTCAATATTTGACTTCTCTGTGCAGAGCTAACAAAGTGCAGCAGTTCATCCATCCAGCCCTCACAGTGCTGTCCAGTAATACGGCTTCTTTCAACGGAAGACTGGTTTAACACATGTCTTTATCTGTCTATCCTCTCTGCAGAGGGAATTTCACCCCAGTACGTGATCTCTCAGATGTTTCCGTATTGTCATGGAATTGGTAATGCTGCTGATGTGGATACAAGTTCAAATTGGATTTTAGGGAACTATGACAACTTTCACTATCATTGCATCTTATAGTGTGATCTATGCTAAATTTATACTCATGAGAATGTTTCCAGTATTACAAAGGTATAGTCCAAAGGGTTATAGTGTACACAGTATTTATCTATTTTTAATTCTATTGTAAATTGATTTTTTTTATCTCAATGGTGAATGACTGACAATCCAGAGGCTCTTTATTTTGACAAAATGGCCTACAGACTAAAAATCTGAAAAGCACTGTAAAATCAGTAGAGTAGTATCACTAAAAGCTTCTATATCATCTTTTTGTTGTTGTTAATTCTCACCCAAGGATATTTTTTCCACTGACTTTTTAAGACAGTGGAAGGGTGGGAGAAAGGAAGAGAGAGAGAGAGAGAGAGAGAGAGAGAGAGAGAGAGAGAGAGAGAGAGAGAGAGAGAGATGAGAGAGACACATCTATTGGTTGCCTCCAGCAAGCACCCAGACCAAGCTGGGACCTGGAAGCCAGCCCTTGACTAGGAATCAAACCAGCAACCTTTGACCCCCAGGCCTATGTTCTAACCACTGAGAAACCTGTCAGGGCAAACTTTTATATAATTTATGTGAATTCTGCTCTCACTGTATTTTACAGGACTACTTTGCAAGTCATGGTTCTACTTTCATGGGAAAGAAGGATCAAAATAAAATACAGATTGGGCCCTGTCAAGAGAGTAATTTAGGCTACTCAATATCTGCAATGGAGAAGTATTGGAAAAAACACAAGCAGGAGTGACATGATCAGAGTTACGTTTCACTACTATTAAAAAGATCATTTAGAATGGCTTGAAAGGAGTGGATATCCACCAAGCCTAGTTTTGTGGTTTATACAGGCTGAGCATTTCTTTACGTTTTTTAAAAAAAAATTTATTCAACAGTTTACATTCAATACTATTCTGCACCATTTTGAGATGTACAACAAGGTTTCCAGGAACTGTGCACTCTACAGAGTAGTCTCCCTGCTGTTCCAAGGACCCACCTGGCCCTGTTCCCTGTTCCATCTCCATTATTGACTATACTCCACATGTTGCAATCTGCTAAGCACTTCTGAACCAGGAGACAAAAGAAGAAATACAAACCCTCTTTCTTCTACTTCCCAGTGCCGGTGCCAGGTGTGTTACTGGCAGAAACACAATGGATCATCCCCACTATCCCCATTTCTTGTGTTATTTTTTGTTTTGTTTTGTGTTTATTTGTTGACAGTATTACAGATGTGTGCCATTCTCCCCTTTTTTATAAAGCTAATATCATCTGCCTTATCACTAATGAAATACTCTCCATACAATAGATTCAAAGACAGTTCTAATTCAATATCTCATTATGATCTTCAACATTTTTTTCCATAGATATTTTATGGGGCAATTGGAAGAGCTGGAGTCAGATATTGTCAAAATGGCATCTGGTTAAGAGAGAAGATATAGGATGTGCTTGGTTTATGTAAATGGTAGCCGCAAATCAATCGCAGGCTTACTAAACTATGCAACCCATTCAAAAAAACAACAATTTGAAATTTTCCTGTTAATAATAGTCATCCAGGAGGTTATCTAAAATATTATTACATGGCAAGTAAGGAAAAAACTAATATTAACTGCACTTATAAGTCCTCCCTTTGGAACATCAATATAGTTACAAATCTTTGGCTATCCAGTTTCTAAAAAGTGTTAAGAATTGTTCATGAAGTAAAATAAGGAACATATTCTCCTCACTCCACTATCAATTTTAAATTTCTTAAATGCATTCAAGATTAATTCAGTCATTCATCAAACAAACACTAAACAATGAATGAACTTATTTTAAAATCATAGGTAAAGCAGAAATATAATAAATTATATTAAAACTATATGCAAAATGAAGTAGAAACAGGAGGTGCTATCTCAATCCTCAAAGGATGAATCAAAGTAGGCTGGAAGCAAGCAGATGTACTAAGAGCTATAACAGGTTGGCAAGAAGCATACTGTATATACTAAAGTCCAAACTGTTGGGCACTGGCATATTTTAAAACATCAAGCAGGATAAACTCAAAATAGATAAAGGATTTAAACATAAGACAGGAAACAATTAAAATGTTAGAGGAATCCACAGGCAGCAAAATCTCAGACATATGCCAAAGCAGTATCTTCACCGATACAGCTCCTAGGACAATGGAAACTAAAGAGAAAATAAACAAATGGAACTACATCAAAATAAAAAGCTCTGTACAGCAAAAGAAACCATCAACAAAACAACAAGAAAGCCCATTGTATGGAAGAACATATTTGCTAATGTTATCACCGATAAGGGTTAAACTCCAACATTTACAGGGAACTCATACAACTTAAAAAAAAGATAAACAACTCAATCAAAAAATGGACAACAAACCTAAATAGATGCTTTTCAAAAGAGGACATAAGGAAGGCCAAGAGACATATGAAAACATGCTCAAAGTCACTAATCATCTGAGAGATGCAAATCAAAACGACAATGATGTATCATCTCACACCTGTCAGAATGGCAATCATCAACAAATCCACAAATCACAAGTGCTGGCGAGGATGCGGAGAAAAGGAAACCCTTGTGCACTGCTGGTGGGAATGCAGACTGGTGCAGCCACTGTGGAGAACAGTATGGAGTTTCCTCAAAAAGTTAAAAATTGAACTCCCATTTGACCCAGTCATCCCACTTCTAGGAATGTATCCCAAGAAACTAGAAACACCAATCAGAAAGGATATATGCACCCCTATGTTCATAGCAGCACAATTTACATAGCTAAGATTTGGAAACAGCCTAAGTGCCCATCAGCAGATGAGTGGATTAAAAAACTGTGGTACATCTACACAATGAAATACTACATTGCAGTAAAAAATAATGAATTCTTACCATTTGCAACAGCATGGATGGAACTGGAGAGCATGATGCTAAGCGAAATAAGCCAGTCAGAGGAAGATAAATATCACATGATCTCACTCATTTGTGGAATATGATAAACTGATGAACAAAAACAGAACCAGAGACAAAGAAGCATCTATAAGACTATCAAACCACAGAGGGAAGGTAGAGGAGGGTGTGGGTAAGGGGAAGAGATCAACCAAAGGACTTGTATGCATACATATAAGCCTAATCAATGGACACAGGACACCAGGGGGTGAAGGCATGAGTGGGGGGGGGTATGGGACACTGGAGGGATAAGGACACATATGTAATACCTTAATCAATAAAGAAAAAAAAACATCAAACAGGATATGACAAGGTTAGCTTTGTGGTTTAAATAGATTAGACTGTCTATTGTATGAAATAATTAAAAATTCATTATAGGAGTTGGAATAAAGACTAAAAGTCATCTACAGATGGGAATAAGCTATGATCATATGAATAACACACATGAGAGCCAGAACTAGAGGTATCATAATAAAGATAGAGAAAATGGCTAAGTTATAGAACTTTTTAAAAACATTCATTTTTATTGATTTCAGAGAGGAAAAAAGAAGGAGAGAGAGAGAGACAGAGAGAGAGAGAGAGAGAGAGAGAGAGAGAGAGAGAGAGAGAGAGAGATGAGAGAGAATCATTGATCGGCTGCCTCCTACATACCCCACACTGGGGATCGAGCTCACAACCTGGGCATGTGCCCCAACCAGGAATTGAACCATAACTTCATGGTTCATAGGCCAAGACTCAACCACTGAGCCATGCTGGCTGGGTGAGTTATAGAACATTTTAAGAGATGAAATCAGGATGGATAATTGGTTGACTTGGCAGTGAAACAAGGGGGTAATCAAGGCTAATGGCAGGATTTCTAGCTTAAGGGATGGACGTATGGGAATACCATCTAACTATGATAAAAGATATAGGTAGGGCACTAACTGGTTTGGCTCAGTGGATAGAGTGTCGTCCTGTGGACTGAAAGGGCCCAGGCTGGATTCTGGTCAAGGGCATGTACCTTGGTTGCAGGCACATCCCCAGTAGGAGGTGTGCAGGAGGCAGCTGGTCGATGTTTCTTTCTCATCAATGTTTCTAACTCTCTATCCCTCTCCCTACTTCTCTGTAAAAAAATTAATAAAATATATATATTTTTAAAAAAGGTATAGTTAGGAAAAAACAGTGAAGGAAAAGGAAAAGGAGCCATTCTTAAAGAAGGAGAAAAATTCAGTTTGGGGCATTATGAAACTGAGGTGTCTACAGTCCTTTCAGCTGTCATCATAGAAGAATTAATGTTAGAATCAATATATTTATTAGCAAATATTTGAAATATAAAGGTAATACATAATTCATCATTCCCTACTTATAATTCAATCAATTCTATGTTGCCCTATAGAGGATCTCACCCTCTTCCTTTGACATTTTTATATTAAATATTGCCTATTCAGAATAAATTTGATTTAGGTAACCTTTTATGAAGCACAGGAACATGGGATGCCATAAATGTCAAGGAAAGAATAAACCTTTGTCTCTTCATGCACATATATCAAAGGATAAAGCTGTTATTGGTACATATTAGATAGTCTTGGAAAAGTCTGCTTATGTTTAAAATCATCAACTGAGAATAGCATCATTAAAAAAGGTAATAAAAGTGGAGATTAATATGAACCAATATTAGTGAGAATCATATCCAGAGAGGGCAGAAACATCATGCTAATCATCCCTGAATCCCTGACAGTAACTAGTGTAATGTCTTGAAAAATTCTAGGCACTCATTAAATGGGTATTAAAAGAATGGCATTTTGAGTATTTCATTGCAGGTCCCCCCAATTTTTTTCAGAGAATATATTTTACTATTAGGTTTCATGATCATGATGTAATACCCAATTTGTAGGGAATTGGCAGATAGGATATACAATTATTGACTCAGTTTCCTGACACTATTTTCATCAGAAATTGGTTAGTCAGCATGACCATGAGTCCAAACTCCGAACTCCTTGTTATGGACTGAATGTTTGTGTCTTCCCAACTCCTATGTTGAAACACTACCTGCCAATGTGATGGCCTTAGGCAATGGGGCCTTTGGAAAAGAATTAGAATTAAATGAGGTCATTGCGTGGAACTCATAGGAAAATGGGAACAGTGCTCTTCTAAGAGTCACAGGAAAGCTTGCTCCCTCTGTCCCCAGCATGTGAAGATACAATGAGAAATTGGCAGTCTGCAAGCCAGAAAAAGTTCTTCACAAGAATTAGACCATGCTGGCACCTGATCTCAGACCTCCAGCCTCCAGAACAGTGAGAAATGAAGTTCTATGGTTTATAAACCACACAGTCTATGGTATTTCTGTTACAGCAGCCCAAAGGACAAAGAGACTCCTTATTCGGCTTCTTAAATATGTAAGATAATTTACACGGTACATGGCACATACCACATACATTGTTGGAGAAGCCAGAAATGATGTCATTGAGTAGATTTTTCAAGATACTTATAACCAAACTGAGCCAACCACATAATTTAAGCTTTTAAAAATGCTGTACTTTAAAATTAAAGATACCAATTAGGAGCAAACAAATTGAACCCTATACCTTTGGGTTATTCAATAGATTTTGTTCCATCACACAAAGTTTCACTTTTTGTTTATGTGTGTAGTTGAAACTTAATGATGCATCTGATTTCCTTTGCAAGAAACTTTGTTCATCACGTTTCCCTGAGTTTTCTTTCTTCGTGAAGATAGAATTTCATATTTAGACAAACACATGTGATTCACTAATAAAGATTTAGCCACTCCAAGTCCATTAGTTTTCTTAAGTCAAAATGGTTTCAATAGAGTTGTATAGATGAACAGAAAAAACAATTATTGGAATTCAAATTTCTACAAATATACAGAAGGGTAACACCTATATTTCTCTCTTACTAGTTTTCCATGAGCATTATGTATTACACATTTGGTGGAGTTATTTGAAAGAGAATAATCCCACTTGATTTAAATGACATGTATTGTCAAATTTGAGACTGATGAACTGATTTTATCTTATGAAGGCACTTATTTGCCTTAGAGTCAGTAAAACTTACCACCATTACATACATCATATGTTATATAGAATGCTGACTATACTGCTTTTTCCCTCACTGTAATCATATTTATAGAAGACTGGAGGAAAAGGAATAAACTAAATTTCCTGCTTATAATGTATTGCATTTTGTTTTTAATCTGTTGAAAGATGACAAATGCTTTCACTTATATGTTGAATCCAATGGAAAAAAAAAAAAAAAAAAAAACACCTAACAAAGTGGAGACAGAGTCATGGATACAGAGAACAGACTGACAGCTGTCAGAGGGAAGGAGGTTGGGGTTTGGGTGAGAAGAGTAAAGGGACTGGCAAAGAAAAATAAAAGACCCAAGAACACAGATAACAGTATGGTGATTGCCAGAGGGAAGAGGGGTGGGGAGGTAGAGGAAGGACAAGGGAGGATGAATGGTGATGGAAGGAGACTTGACTTGGGGTGGTGAACACAGATAATGTAGAATTGTATACCTGAAACTTATATAATTTTATTACCAATTTCACCCCCAGTAAATTCAATTAAAAAAAGAAAGATGACAAATGTATTAAAATTAATTTCTCATTAACAGCTAGGGAAAATAGAATACATTAATTTCTAAGATGTAGCGTTATATATAGAACACACAAAACTTCTTTTCTAATATTTTAGCAATAAAAAAGGTTGTAGCCGTAACCGGTTTGGCTCAATGGATGGAGCGTCAGCCTGCGGACTCAAGGGTCCCGGGTTTGATTCCGGTCAAGGGCATGTACCTTGGTTGCGGGCACATCCCCAGTTGGGGGTGTGCAGGAGGCGGCTGATTGATGTTTCTCTCTCATCGATGTTTCTAACTCTCTATCCCTCTCACTTCCTCTCTGTAAAAAATCAATAAAATATATTTAAAAAAAATAAAAATAAATAAAATAGGTTGCAAAGGGAATCCTATATAATAAAGAGGTAATATGCAAATTGACCATCACACCTCACACAAGATGGCTGCCCCCATGTGGTCACAGATGGCTGGCAGGGGAGGACAGTTGGGGGTGACCAGGCCTGCAGGGAAGAGCAGTTGTGGAGGACCATGCCTGCAGGGGAGGGCAGTTGGGGGCAACCAGGCCTTCAGGGGAGGACAGTTGCGGGGGTGGGGGGGACCAGGCCTGCAGGGGAGGGCAGCTGGGGGTGAACGGGCTGGCAGGGGAGCAGTTAGGCATCAATCAGGCTGACAGGGGTGTGGTTAGGGGCTGATCAGGCAGGCAGGCAGTCAAGTGGTTGGGAGCCAGCAGTTCCGGATTGTGAGAGGGATATCTGACTGCTGGTTTGGAAAAAGAAGAAAAATACAGCCTTATAGTTGTGAGGAAATTCCAAATGCAGTATAAAAACCACTATTAGAATTGTTTAAAAACTGGGCAACTCATTTTACTGTCTAATCCTAATTCCCTTACTTATAAAACAAGTATGCTCGACTTGATCAGAGTTTTGTTGTTTGTTTGTTTTTTAAGCAAGGTCCCTATCAAAATCTCTTGCAGAGTTTTTCAATAATATCATGTGGGCACTCTGCCTCCCTCAGTTTCTTTGAAATGGCAAAGTTAAAAAATTGTCTGGGAAGGTTTACTTTTTCATATCAAGGGTCTCAGGCAATGAGATTAGAAATATAATGACTTCTCATCAAAAGAAATCAAAATTATTCTGAAAATACCAAATTTTCTTATCAGGTCTTCGGTTTCATTTGAAATTCTTAAGCAGTAGGGAGCCAGCCTAGAATATCAAAGACAGCAAAAACTATGGGAGGGCCAATGTTAGCAAAAAACTGATGGTGACCCCTGACTTTGAAAAGCAAAAATAAGATTGGAATATACAAGTGTTAGAGGATAAAGTGTAAACTGAGGAAAACTAATCTTGTAACCTTTCTGGACTTCAGTTTTCTCATATTTAAAACAAAAAGTGCTGACTATGGAGTCTTACATTTTCTTTCAATTTTAAAAATCCATTAAACCAAAGTGTTATATTTATGTAAATACTAGGGGCCCAGTGCATGAATTTGTGCACCTTGAAAGGAAGTGTGGGCCGTAAGGCTGCGGTGCACACAGGGGCAGGTCTTGGCCCATCCTCCACACCCAGCCCGGCCCCTCCTGCCGTGGCCCCGGTCCCCTGTCTGCTGGCAGCCCTGCTCCTGCCACAGCTGCTCCGATATGCAATGTCAGCGGGTGCGAGCAGGGCTGGCACCGTCAGCGAGTTTGAGGGGTGGCTGCTGCCACAATAGCCCCTCAGGAGTAGGGGAGGTGGAGAAGCCCTCAGGGGCAATCAGGGCTGGCAGCTGCCACTTGCACCTGCTGAAGGTGCCAAGCAATTGGACTGGCACCGGGCGCCAGCAGCGGGTGCAAGCAGCAGCTCCGGCGCTGGCTGCAGGTGCAAGCGGGGTTGTCGCCAGCAGTGAGTGTGAGTGGCGGCTCTGGTGCTGGAAGCAGGTGCGAGTGGGGGCATCACCAGCAGTGGGTGTGAGAGGCAGCTGCTAGCCTCGATTGCCCCACAGGAGCAGGGGTAGGTGGAGAAACCCTGAGGGGTGATCGGGGCCACAGCTGCTGCTTGCACTTGCTGCTGGCGTAGAGCAATGGGGGCTGGCACCGGGCGCTGGCAGCGTGTGTGAGCAAGGTCAGCGTCAGCAGCAGGTGTGAGCACCAGGTGGGACTGTGGGGCACGGGAGCACAGAATTTTCAGTAACCACCAGAGGCTCGTCCCAGTGACAATGAAAGCCACCGTGCCTTGGTCTGGCTCCCCCACTCACCTATCCCATCCTCCCACTGTGGCCAACGCTCGCCATGTTCTGCACGTGCCCCCTGGTGGTCAGCGCACATCATAGCAACCAGTTGTTCAGTTGTTCTGCCATTCGGTCTATTTGCATATTAGCCTTTTATTATATAGGATTATTCAGGATTATGTTTAACTGTACCTTACAGTAAAGAATCGCATTAGTATTTTAGTAAGTAGTTCTAAAAATAAGAAAAGGCAGATTTACGTAGGAGCTATGTGTTTTATAGAAGTCTTTGTTAGTCGTGCGTGGCACAGAACCGAGCTACTTGGTTTCTCCACCATAAAACGAGTCTCTGTTCCCTTGAGCCAGCGAGGGCAGGCGGGAGTCACCAAGCAGCCTCTATGGGCCCTGCTTGCCAACTCAGTCTTGTGAAATAATGACGGTGATCACAACTGGCTTTCAGAATATAAGAAATAGTTATAGACGGCCCCCCTTTGTTTCCTAACTTACTAGAATTTGAAAACTAACAGCTTTCTTGCAATTATGCTTTTGCTTTTTCAATATGAGCACATCAAAACCCCTTGAGAATAGAATCTCCCTTTACCTGTGGAGCAGTTCAGGCATGAACACCCATCACATAAACCTCTGCTACCAAAAATGTCAATATGTATCTCTCTGATTGTGGAGGGATTTACAGTACAACAGATGTTCATTTTCCCCTTGCAGTTCGCTTTATCATGAGTTTCAGAAAGCATCTTTTATAAATTCAACCTTGAAAAATAGAATGTCTGACTTGGAAAAGCTAAAACAATTTTCTTAAAGAATAGAAAATGGAAAGGGCTGTGTGTGTGTGTGTGTGTGTGTGTGTGTGTGTGTGTCCCTTACTCTATTCTGCCCAATAAGATGTCCAATTTAGAAATCCCACAAGCTCATAGATTTCCAAAGTAGGATGTCTGTTTCTATCATCGAGGCCACACATATATAGAATGCATTTGTCAGCAGATGACAACAAAGTTATTTCTGGAGAGGCAAAGAGACAAAGGATAGTTTTTCTAATATTTCTCTATCACAAAATAGTTAATCAGTGTATTTTGTTCAATGTGGTTTATACTACACACTCTGAGCATATGTTCAGTTAAAAATCTTTCTCAACTAAACACTGATATTGGAAATATTTACTGAGGGAAGTTTCTTCACCTAACTTCAAAGAAAACAGTCTTCTAATGTGGCAACATACAACTTAACTGGAATGATGAAACAGTCATACAAAAAATTCCATGGCAAAATGAGGCCTCGATAATTAAATTCCAGAAAAATAAAGAAGTTTCCAACCATAGGTGAAATCTGTTAAGTAACTTAGGGTTGACCAAAAAAGGTAGCAATAACACCTGTCAGAGTATGTGCAAATATTTTAAATTCATTAAGACAATAAAACAGCATACTGAAAGCAGGTCACATATTTTCAGGTTTTACTAATGAGGACAATGACATGATTTGGCTTGGGGGTGAGTCTGCCCTCACCAGGGCAGGCCCAGACCCTGGAAATCTACCCGGCCTATGTGAGCTGCACAGGGAGCAAACTTGAACCCAACCCAGTTGATCTGAAAATGTATGAGTGAGGATATAAGCCTCTGTATTCATATGACATGACTGTAGAGAAACAACCTATATAATAAAAGCCAGTGACCGTAAGCGTAATGACCGGAATGACTGCTCGACCAGTCACCATGAGGTGCATTGACCACCTCTCAGTCCCTCCCCCTGGCCCACAGGCTCCAGGGAACTGGAGCCATGCTGCGATCAGGGAACCACGGCGAACTAGGAGGGTGATGGCGGGGTGGGACTGGGGACTGGCGAGCAGGCAGAAGGGGTCTGATCGCAGGCTAGACCTAGGGACCCTACCCATGCATGATTTTGTGCTCTGGGCATCTAGTTATTAATATATATGTTTATGTCAGACAGTGGTGACTCTTCTTTTCCTAAAAGTCAGATATGTTTTCATGCTAATTAGCTCAGCTTACATGTTATGCAACCTACTGATTTATGGGTGGAAACAGAGAAAAGTAAGTTGTCAGGATGTATTTTGTAAGAGGATTATTATACCCAAAGATTTGTAGCATAATTACATATTCTTATAGAAGACATTTTCACTTGGTAAGTTTATACCTGCCTACACCCATGTGTAACACAGAGAGAGATGCTAGATGGCTTCTGCCACTGATGAGGGAATCGACTAATTATTAACAGATCAACTATTAGCTTGTGAAAAGAGTTTTTTTCTCCTTTTATTTTGTACTGTATAACATTGTTCATAATAAATGAACTCTGCAGATAATCCAAAGATTAAATTTTAAGCAGTGATACATGGATTCACATAAGCACCAAGCTACATGAGAATATAGATGGGCCATTCAATAGACTAGCTCTAAGTATTCCCACATGCCCAGAGTAGAACATTTATAAACCTTTACTACTGAGAGTGGGAACATTTGTGGGTATGTATAAAGGCAGGCAAGGAATTGGCAAAGATGTTTTTTGCTTTAAGAAAACAAGATGTGGATATGGTTTTTGTGGTTGATTTGTTTAAGAGGGAAATACTCTATTCATAGCATATGCTCTGGACACATCTATGGGGCAAACCCAGGTCCCCACTGAAGTGTTTTCATATATGCAACACAAACCCTCCTGGTTCTTCTTTTGCTCTGGAAGTTAGAGAGAAGGCAAAATAGGTAACTTACAAAGTGGGCATGGCCTTGGAGCTTCTCTTGATAATAATAATAATAATAATAATAATAATAATAATAATAATAAATACAGACATTAAATACACCTTGTAAGGTTCTGTTTGCATCAAATATACCCACAAAGTATACCAAGGGGACTTCTTAAATGGACAGATTCACAGGAAGAGGTTTCAGTAGCGTATAAAGCAGAAATAACCTCTTCAAACTGAGGCCAGGGATGTGGATGAAGAGGTCAGTTGACAGTCCAGCAAAGACGCCAGTGCTCACTATGATAGAGAATGGGGAAGGATGTGTCATTTTGTTCCCCTTTAAACAGGACTGGGAGCAAGAGAATGGTGCCTAGACATTCCGAGAAATCTCTTAGGGAAGAGGCTTGGGAAATAGCCTGAATATCCAATTCATTGCTGCTGAGTTCCCACCATCTGACAGGCACTATACTCGGCCCCAAGTATGAGTGGTTAGCAGACACACACACACATATATATATACATAAAATGTGTTACACATGTATAACGATAAGCATAGGCCAGCTTAACAACCTAGCCAAGGGTATTCAATACAGCACCCCCCCCCCCCAGGAGAAGGTTGAAGGCTGACCTATCCTGACTCATAGACCAAAGTATCAGGAGAACCCACATTCTGCTACTTCTACTTAATGCAAATTTGAGTTGGGGCATCCAAGTGGCACTTCAGACACTTCTAACAGCTACCCATGGAATATAATGAAGTGCCCTCAGAGGGCACACAAGACTTCCCAACTTAGATGAAATCTGAGAAACCTCTGCTCCTTTTCAGTATTGTTCTTGTGTTCCAGACACCCCTAAAGATCCTTGAAGACACTGTGCAATTTCACACCTTGCAAATGCTCTTCCCTTTGCTCACACCAGCAATTTTCCATGAGTGTGCTGTGAGGATTTTTCAAACATGAAATACCTGACTATTTAGTCAGGGGCTCTGACCTCTTTTCCCTTAAATTATCAAATAAAAAAATAACAGTCAGCACAACAATAGCCATCTGGTGCAAATGAATAAAAATTCTACCTTTTTATTGTGTGTGAGAGATTGGCCAAACTATTTTTTTTGGTATGCCACAGAATTTAGTCATTAGTTTATGTGTCATGAGATGAAAAAGGTGGAAAATTGCTGGCTTAGACCAACTCACTCTCCTCCCCTAATCGAGAACCCTGCCTGACCTTTCCTTATTTCTCAGGTCATATGGTATTCCCTCCGCCAAATCTCCAGTGAATTCTCCCAACTCAGAAAGCAAGGTACACCACTGTTTGCATGCAAAACACCACACGTGCATTTTTTGTATGGATCTTATTGCACTGTCTTGTAGTTTTTTGTTAGCGATCCATTTCCTTCTTTAGAACATAAACTCTTTCAGCGGAGGGAGCCTGTTTTACTTGCCCCATATTTTCCAAGTGCATTGCTTGGCACACAGCCTCCCGGTGCTCACCAAGGACCTAATTCATTCCAGCACACACAGGAAGAGAGAACGATAGACATAGAAAATCCATCACTTAGCTTTTGCTATGGATTTAGGCACTGCCCGTGCTTTTTAATATGGAAGAAAAATCACCTTAAGACACAAACACCTACATCTTATGCTAAGATGTACTAATGCTTATCATAACCACCCCCATCCCCCTTTACGTCCCTTCTTAGTCACAATAATGAACAGGTTAATTCTGCTGCATCTCAGGACAGCAGCATAGACGTGATTTAGCTAAGCAGAGTGAAAAGTCGTTTCTTTTCATAAACACATGCGGCACCTGGGCCTGTTTGCTTGTCATCCACGGTGCAGAAATAAACCCTCTGAAGAACTATTTTCATAAATAGCATTATTAGGGATGAGCTGAACTTAATTATTTTCAGCTATCATTCAAAATGGATTTATAAAAATACAAAAGGTCTTTTAAGCTTGGTGGAAACTTGTTCCATTAGAAGCTGATGTGGTTATTACTGGATGTTTCCATATGACAGTTTTCAAAAGCCCATGAAATTTTAATTTACTTGAAATACTAAAATGCAGAGTTATTTGTTTTGACATGTTTAATCACTTTTCCATTTTAAAGCTAAAGATGAGAAATCACTAGGGAAAGTAAGAAAAGCAGACAGTGTCGGTATGAGCACAGAGAAATGAGAGATTTGCAAATAAAACTTCACATTATTAAAGTGTCATTTAGTTGCAGTATTTTTATGACTTCTTTAGAACATGAAAAGCATTTAAATTGTTTTTGTTACTGCTGATTTAATGTGAAATTACTAACGTACTTTAAAAAACAGGGGAGTTGGGGGACTGGGTAAAAAAAGTAAAGGGATTATGGAAAACCAAAACACAAAAGCTCATAGGCACAGACACTGTAGCATGATGACTACCATGAAGGAAAGGGGGAGGGGGAAGGTAATGGAGGGAAAAGGGGGGAGGTAAAAAGTGATGCAAGGAAACTTCATTTTGGATGGTGAACCCACAATACAATATACAGATGATGTGTTAGAGAACTGTACATCTGAAACCTATATAATTTTATTAACCAACTAGAGGCCCGATGCATGAAATTTGTGCAAGAGTAGGCCTTTCTTTTCCCGGCTGCCAGCACGGGCTTCCCTCTGGCTCCTGGGACTACAGCTTCCCCCCAGCCACTGGCAGGCACCCAGGATCAGGGCTTTCCTTGCAGCCCTGGCTTCATTCGAAAGGTTGCCCAGAAGGACGTCTGGTCTAATTAGCATATTACGCTTTTATTATTATAGATGCCACCACAATAAATTCAATACAAATTAAAAAAAATAAATAAAAAGAAGAAACATAATGTCCAGCTATGTGCTATTAACTGACTTCCTGATAATGAAAACATAAATAGGTAATGTTAAAATTTGGATTTAAACTTAACAATTGATTATGCCTTTTCTGATAAATATAGGGCATTTATATCTGGATGGCACAAGAGCTATCTGAAATTCATTCACATTTATTCATTCATTTGTTTATTTGTCCAGCCAACTGCATTGAGCATATACATGTATGCCAGGCACAGGACTAGGTTCTTGAGAAACAATGTGGAAACAAGGATGTGGGATCCTGATTCTCAAAGAACTTATATTAGTAGTAGGGATAAACAACAACAACGACAAAAAAAAAATGAAAAGATTAAATGAAACAATTTTAGAAGATGATAAAGGGAATGGAATGCTCAGAAAGACCCTCTTGAGGAAGTGCCCCAAACCTGGAGAATGAAAAGAAACAAAACAGCCACTCTGAGAACTGTATTTACAAGGAGGCACTGCTCTCTCCAAAACCGTTTGTTTCCTATCAGACTGTCTTCTGCTCCGCCCTTCTCAGTAGCACCCCCTCAGATCATCTCTGGCACAGCATTCACGTCAACATTGTATTTTAGAAAAGATGTGAATCATCTTCCAGAAATATTTGCATTTTAACATGGGTCAAAGCCCCTGATTACCACAATGGAAAAATTATGCTTTAAAACTAATGTTTCTGGTATTATGTGCTCAGTACACTTTGCGGATGAGGGGGGTGGGCGAGGAGGGGATTTCTTGGCCCAGAAATGAGACCAAAGAGGCAAATCATTGAAAGACAGCCCTATTACTGTTTTCTTGGAATTATTTTGTTTTCTTGGGATGTTAGCTGGATAACACACACCCATGCCCAGAGAAAAATGGAAAATGAAGGCAGGTGTGTTTATAACATAGGCTTTCTGGCCTTTCTGAGTTTTACTGAAGAGAAAGAGTAGAAATAGGGGGGAAAATAGTTATTTTCTTTTCCTATATGCTGCACATCTGGCTGGGGTCCGTGTGATGTGAAAGGTGATGTGTGGGTGTGTAGAGGTGAAACCACGGCTTCCTCTAAGGAGGGGTACCATGAATATTTCCATGTTGTTCATTTGTTTTAATAGTTTAAAAGCCTGTTGCTCAGTTTGTTCACAAGATGATGAGGCCACAGGCATGGTCAGTAGTTCCTGAGACACGGGGTTTGGGGAAGGACTGCAAAGCTCATGTGCCCACATGGAGGGTACACAGTGCAGACAGGGCGAGCAAGACATGAGCAGGGTTCTCAGAGAAGGGCCAACGTCCTTTTCAGCACAGTGGACAGTTTTGTCCTGGGTTTTCCCTGGCGAACAAAATAAAGCATTGTGAGCTCAGTGGAAATTTCAGAGGTAAGAACAAACATTCATTTCTCGGTTGACTCAGGCCATTTCCCTCACTTACTGCAGGTGCTAAATTCACATAAATGACCACAGAAACTTTTTTGGATTCATTGATTTGTTCAATATCAAAAGTGGCAACTAAGCGTGATTTTTACTTATCAGGCCAATGCACATATATCTCAGTTTGTCAGTTATTAAACTATCATCTCAGCTCAAACCCCATCCTTCTATATTTTGCTTTGTGATGCAGGCTGTGAGACTCTGAAAACCACATTTCTCCTTTACCTGCTGGCTCTTTGCTAGGCTCTACAATCTGAGTGCCAGGAAGACTGTCTCTTCCCCTTTCGTTTGCTGTCCTTTCCAACATTGCCTTTACTCCATGTACCTGTGCTTGGTGCAGTGTCATTTGGTTATCTTCCCATGCTCTGAGATGTATCAGCACACACGGTCAGGCACCTGTACTCAGAGGTCTGATCCCAGATCCGAAGGATCCCTCTTCTAGTCACTTACTGTGCCAACACAAGTGGGGAACATTGTTTCCTTAGCATTTCCTTTCCCCACTAATATATACACCACCACTCTATACGATGAGTTTACATAGTACATACTATGCTATCATACATAGAATTCATAGAATGCACTATTATAAACATGTGCATGAGTGTCTTCAGAGTGCATAATACCTATTATATAATTGTGCACAATATTATTGTTTCCACGACTACTCTTTACAATGGTTATTCATACAAATACATAGAGTATCAACTATTCATAGCACAGTCTAGTAATTAAATACCTGTACATTCCTGTTACCTATGCACAGGTCCAGGTTCCAGTTCTCCAGACTTGAGGCTTCCTAAACTCTCTCTGTTTTAATAACCCAACTTCTCGGTGTTCCTCCAGCAATTATCACACCTATAGTACCTCAGTGTCCTCTTTAGCCTGGTTAGTCTGCCAATGTCTATTTAGTCATTTCTCTCTACTGAATTCTCTCTGTTGAAAAAACAGAAATGGTTTCTGTTTCCTGACTGGGCTCTGAGTGATACAACAATATGTGATGAATCTAGGACATCATCTAAGTACATCAGAAACCATATCAGAAACCATACCATATATTTCTTTACAGTATTTGAAAAATTCAGTAATCAGCAGTTTAAAAACTTCCTGAAAACAAGGGTGGTTTTAGAAGTTGCTGGTTTTAGTTCAATAATTTTTTTTTTGAAGGCAGCTAAAAACAGAGCTCACTATTTTGGTGAATGATGTGCATTTTTTTTCCATTTACCCTAAGTACTGGAGAGAGACAGGACAGAATACGTTATGTTTTCTTAGTCACTAGAATGCAGGGATAATTAATATAAAAATGAAAATTACTTTCAAGTCAATACATATTATCAATATGTTGAGAACAGACAATTGCTTATGCAAGTTCAAAGATATCAACACAACTAAATTTAAATGTTTTTTAATTCTAGGTGAAAATAAATACTTTTCTTAAAACAGGTCTATTTTAAACCAATCTAGAAAAGGCCGGGATTGCTCCACAATTTTGTGCAACCTAGTGGATCACTGCATTGCTGAACAAACTCTCTTTCAAGTTGGAAAAAGATCTCCCTTTCAAATTCTTCAGCTACTCATTTCTTTTATGCAAAATTCCTCATATCACATGGTTGTAGTCTCAATCTCCAGTTCCTCTGATCTAATTTATCCTCTTTCTCTTTAAAACCATTGCTCACTGCTCTCTCTTATCAAGGTCACTGTGAAGGTTATCCATTCCACGGATAGTTCTTGGTCCTTATCTTGTTTGGCATCCCAGCAGCAGCTTACCCGGGAGATTACTACCTTCTCCTTGAAACAACTTCTTTCCCTCTTTCTGACACCCTATTTTCTTGGAGAGTTACCCTCGGTTATTCTCTTTCTCTTACACATCATATCCAGTCTGTCAGGTAAGCAACTTCAAGTTATATCCAGAATCCAAGTGCTTCTCCACATGGTGCTTCTATTACCACTAAGTCTAGTCTTACCTGAATTTTAACACCTTCTCTATTTCAGCACCTGGACTCTATAGTCTACTGTGTAACACAGCTCTCAGAGTGACCATTGATGATGTGAAAGGGATGGCAACTCTTCAGTTGCTGCCTATTTCACTCAGAGGGGTCTGAAGTGGACAACAGGTCATGTGGTGGGCCCTTACCTTCCCTCTTTCACTATTCTTCCCAGCAGCAGTTTACCTGGGAGATTACCACCTTCTCCTTGAAACAAGTTCTTTCCCTCTTTCTGACACCATATTTTCCTGGCGAGTTCATTCACTCTTTTCTCTAGAAATACTGACCTCCTTGCTTCACACAGTCTAGGCATGCTCCCCTCTTTGAGCTATACACACTAGAGGCCCGGTGCATGAAATTCCTGCACAGGTAGGGTCCCTAGGCCTGGCCGATGATCAGGGCCCATTGGGGCCTTCTGGCTGCCGGCTGGGGCCTTCCTGTGTTCTGTCCCGCCCCCTGGTGGTCAGTGCACGTCATAGTGAGCAATTGGTCTCCTGGTTGAACTCCCACAGGGACAATTTGCATATTAGTCTTTTATATATATATAGAAAATTCATTTCAGAGAGGAAGGAAGAGGAAGAGAGAGAGAGAAACATCAATGATTAGATGATTAGAGAGAATCATTGATCAGCTGCCTCTTACATGCCCCCTACTGAGGATCAAGCCCACAACCCAGGCATGTGCTCTGACTGGCATCTAACCATGACTTTCTGGTTCATAGGTCAACACTCAACCCAGGTATCTAACCATGATTTTCTGGTTCGTAGGTCAACACTCAAACACTGAGCCACACTGATTGGGCAGTCTCCTCCTTTTTTTAATAAGACAGTGGTACAATCTGATCTGTATCATTTCTTTTGATTTTAATTTTATAGAACTGTACTTTTTATAATTTGAGCACAATATTTATAGTATCTATTTATCTAAAAATCAAGCATTATAAAATAGTGTGTGTTTTCTACCATTAATTAATCTGATTTTGTTTTCAAAGTCATATAAGTAAAATGTCCATTTATTTACTTTTTTATCTCTTCAACTATATTATGAATTATTGGAGATACTGATTCCATCTTTATGTGTTTCCATACAAATAAGATCAGTTACAATAACATAAAACAACATCACAGCCTCAAATTCATATGAGCCAGAGACTCATATCTTTGCATTTAATTTTAACAATTTTGCATTTAATTTTCATGGCAGAGTAAGAGGTAGAAGCTATTATTATCTTTATCATACTATCTTTCAAATGAAGAACCTGTGACAAAGAGAGATTAAGTAGTGAATAGAAACTGAACATATGATACATCAGAACCCAGGCATTCAGAGTCTAGACTTCAAGTTCTTAACCACAACAACCTACCACCCCTTACATCTTAAGATGTAACTAACTGCTCAATACAACTTAGGTATTTAGACAAGTGGAGGCAGAGAACAGAACCAATGAATTGGTACATGCTTTTCTGATCATAAAACTGTTTCAATATGCCTAGATTAATATCCACTTTCCTGAAAGACAGTTAATGTCCTATATACAAAATTTTGTATCTTTGCTACAAACTGTTTATGCTTGGCACAGGCAACTTCAACATTGTCATGGGTATAAAATTCAAGCATTAAATGGTGCACATTTGAGGGCATAAGCCATGATGCTTCCTACCATTTCACATTGGCAAAGTTCAGGTTAACACAGCTTTTTCATGGCTGCATCAGGGAAAAGAATTTGGATGTGTAAGTACATCCAAAATTCAAAACTAGCAAGGGAGGCTTTCCAAAGACAGCTCCATTTCCAAATTAGTACATGGAAGTCAAAGAAAGACCCGGCTGCTCTTTCTAGCTCTGTGCCCTTGTAGCAACCATTGAACAGCAGTGGAAACATATTGGAGTAACACATTAAGAAAAAAAAAAAAAAAAAAGCATTCCTGAGAGGAACCATCGTCTTTTGGATTTGGCAAGCAAAACAAACTGACAAATCCACACTCAATGTAAATTGTGTTTTATGTGCCCCCCGCCCTTTTTTACCCGTGAGAAAATGCTTTTCAGAAAATTATTGGTGAAGAAACAAAACAATTAGATTTTGCAGGTGAAAGTGAAGAATAGAAGTATTAAACTTAAGCCACTAAAATAGACTTTTGCCTGAAATACCCAAACTAGATGCAAACATTTGCATTATCATATATAAGGGAAGTTATTTCAAGGATTACTTGAAAAGTACATATTTAGTTATATTTGGCTTTGTGTTACTATTCAACAGCTGGTTGCTAGATACATGTTAATTTAATTATTGTTTTATCTGCTTATTTCTCACATTTTTTTCTTGGTGCCTAACCTTACAAAATAGGAACAATGTGCCTATTCACCATTTTCATTACACCAGTGCCCTCTTATTTATCCTTGGATTTGCCTGATATCTCAACATTTCCCTTTCTTTTGGAACATCTGCCACCTCTTTATTATTTTTTTTACTAGCATGAGGTACTAGAAAATGTGAGAGTTTGGAAAAAGAGCCAAATGTATTTCAAGTACCAACTCTGCTACTTTAGAACTTATATTATTGGTATAATCTTTATAGGTTTTGGCTCTATCCTTATATAAAGTTAACTACCCATTTCATAATTTGTTGTTACAATTATGTGAGGTGCATATAAATCAAGCATTTAATATTTGCCACAGAGAGCTCCTTAGGTGTTAGTTCTGCTTTTTTCTAGTTTCTTTTCTGTTGTTGTTTTTATAAAAATATGATTTTATTGATGAGAGAGAGAGAGAGAGAGAGAGAGAGAGAGAGAGAGAAAGGGGGGGGAGAGAGAGAGAGAGAGAGAGAGAGAGAGAGAGAGAGAGAGACATTAATGAGAAACAACATCAATCAGCTGCCCCTGTATACCCCCCTGGCAGTGCCCTGACCTGGAATTCAAACTGAACCAATGACCTCTTGGTGCATGGGTTGATGCTCAACCACTGAGATACACTGGCGAGGCTCTAGTTGTTTTTCATGAAACAAGATTGTCTTGGTTGATTTTTTATTTCTTTTATAGCACTTTGGGCTCCTTCCATGGTTTAGCCTTCTCTCCTGATCTCTTTCAATGTTCATTTCAAATATTTTCAATTTATTTTCCTTAGGATCCAATCTCTCTAATTATTCTTTTTTTTTTTTTTTTAACTTTCACCTTCCTGAATAAATGTATTGACTTGTCATTAAGTTGAGGAGGAGCAGGTTGAACAGGGCATAGATAGGAAGTCAACATTGATAATCATAAATATCCTATATAATAAAAGCCTAATATGCTAAGTGTCTGGTCATCCATTTGGCTGTTCAACCAATCAAAGCATAATATGCTAATGATATGCTAAGGCCACTCAACTGCTTGCTATGACATGCACTGATCACCAGGGGGCAGATGCTCTGACCAGTAAGTTAGCTTGCTGCTGGGCTCCTGACAATCAGGACTGAGTGAGGCAGGCCAAACATGCCTTGGAGACCACCCAGAGTCCCTCCCCTGCTGGCCAACCTCCCATGTCCCTCCCCAGCCCCAATCATCCACCAGTGGGGTCTCTCGGCCTGAACTGAGCCCTCTTGCAATCTGGGACCCCTCGGGGAATGTCAGAGAGCTGGTTTCGGTGGAACCACTGGTCGCTATTATGCGCACTGACCACCAGGGGCAGACACTCAACACAGGAGCTGGGCTCACCGCTGAAAAGCACAGCAGTGGTGGCGGGAGCTTCTCCCGCCTCTGTGGCAACACTAAGGAGGTCCGCTGATGGCTGGGTGGCTGGGGAGCGGGCCTAAGCCATCAGTCGAACATCCCCTGAAGGCTCCCGGACTGTGAGAGGGCGCAGGCCAGGCTGAGGGACCCCCCCTTCCCCGTGAGTGCACAAATTTCGTGCACTGGGCCTCTAGGAAGATAATATTTTCCTGTTTCAAATAGCAATAGCTTGGGTTTACTCTATCCAGTAGAGATAACATCTGTCTTATTTTGGTCTTTCACAAAATCATTAAGCAGGAGAGGTTGGAGTATAATTCTCATACCATATTAATTTTGACCTTGCACTCAGAAGTTCTAAGTATTCATTTATTACATAGTTGACAACTTAGGTGTATTTTGTTTTCTTTATTTTAACAGTAGTTAAACTTTGAGGAAGTCTCCTCACGAGATTCCAGGATATCATACTATCTTAGATTTTTTTTCTTACCTAATTGTATACTCCTTCTCTATCCTCTTGTGGGCTTTTCCTCCTCTTTTAATTCTGAAAAGATGAACAATCTTGAAGCTTGTTTTGGGACTCTTTTCTCTGTCTATCTTTTCTTATTCATTAAAGTAATTCAGTCTCTTGACTTCCAATACCATATGCCGATGACACCCAAATGTATAACTCCAGCCCTGACTTCTCTGAGCTCCAGATCATATCCCTAACTGACAGCTTTGCTTGTCCATGTAAATTTCTACAAGGCGGATAAAATGCAGCATGTCCAAAGAAGAACTGGACTTTCTCCAAACTCTTCTTCCCATTCTTTTCCACATCAGCCAAAGGGACTAACGTATCTAGTTAGACACTATGTATTCAGTTAATCAAATCAGGAACCTGCAGTCCAGTCATGATTCCTACCTTTGTTTCACAATCACATAGAATCTATTGCCAAGGTTTGTAGGTACTAAGCTTTTAAATTTTTCGCAAAATGTGTAACTCCTCTTCATCTCCACTTCTATCATCTTATTTAAAACTACCACTATCTTATGTCTGGATTACTCAACAGATTCTGACTTGTCTCCTTTTCTCCACTGTTGTTTGTCTACAATCCCATTCTATAATCTATTATCTACTATATCATTCCTTCCATTCAACTATCCATCCATGGATCCATCTATCCATATATCTGGTATCTGCATAGAAGCCAGAGACATCATTTAAAAATCAGATCATGGCACTACCTGAGAAGAAAATTTTAATAAGTTTCAATCTTACCTTATTACAATAGCTTATGACACCTCCCATGATCAGGATTCTACTTACCTGTACAAATTCAGTTCTTTTTTTTCTTGCCCCCTTTTTATTTTATATTTCTTGAATAGTCAAAGACTTTCAATTTGTAGGGTCTTTGTACTTTAGATTTTTGCTATCCTAGCTTGACCCTTTTATTTATCATTTATATCTGAGTCTAAATTTAATACTCTTTACTCATTACATACAATAGTTTTTCTTACTTCCTTTATAGCTTTAATTAGAGTCTATAAATGTTTATGTATTTATTTAATATTTCTCATCTCTCATTATAGCATTAGTATAATGAGGGCATTCTGTATAACCTTAATACTTAGCACATCCTAGGTACCCAACGTGTAACAGTGAATGTTTCAGGAAAGGAAGGCCTGTGTGTACATACACGTGTGAGAGTGTCTACACGTGTGTGCAAATTTGCAACCTGCAGATAACACTAAAGTCATATAGGTGAGAGGAATATTATGGAGAACTGTGACTTTTCTTCTCTTTATGATTTTTCTATTTTATGATTCTCACAAAATGGGGTGTGAGCTTTTTGTTGGAGATCAAAACCCAGGGTAATAAAGGGTAGTAAAGGGAGGTCCAGGCAGTAAAGGGGAGGCTGGCCTCTGTCGAAAGGAGTAGCATGTCAGCTGTCACCATTGCACAATGAGAAGAGGCTTGCTTGGGAGCTGGTAGAAGCAAGAAGGGCACCCGAGGAGAAGAAACTTCTAAGCTGACTACTCAGAGAAGATCCCCACTCCATGCAGAAGCCCAACTGTGGCCGGACACAGGTGTCCAGTGCTCACGCCTTTCTTGTCAGATCCGGGCTCAGTCACAGCCTCCTCGTCTCCCAACTTAGACCTCGGCCAAACATAATTTGAAAACTAATCACATGGCAGTTAGGTCTCTTTTTCACCCCAAAACTCTATCTTCCTCTCACCATTAATATAGTTCATTAAATTTTTGTAACTCTCGAATCTAACATGGACAGCCAATTATTTTTATCCTTTAGATAATTACCTGCTGCCGAATGCCGACCTCCCAAAGAAACGTAACCTGTGTGTGTGCCTGTCAGGATAAAATGGCAGCCCCAAGTGACAGTGGCACAAAACACCACAGGGTTCAGATATTTAGGAAAATGGAGTTTGGAATGTGTATAAAACAGAAAAATAATAAAGCCTGGTATAGGATAGTCCAGAAGAGTGTTTCCTGGAGAAGTCGCTCACTGACTAGAGCTAAATCAGCAGTGTCTCCTCATTGTTTGGAAGTGCAAACATTTCAGAGAGAAAGCACCACTGAAATAAAAGGGGGGAGTTGGGTTTTTTCAAAGCAAATACATACTGGGAAGGGAAAGGAAGAGGCGGAAGCCATAGAGCAAGTTGATAAATAAAAGAAAAACCATAAGGGCATCTAACAGGGACCTCAGGAGTCAGTTTATCTAAGCTTGTTATTTAGCACTGGAGAAAATGGGAGTCCGCAGAGGGGAGGAAGCGGGACCCTCTCTTCACAGCACACCATGTTTGGAGTGTAACAAAGAACGTTCTTTAAAACAGAGCTCTCAATCTGGGCACCAGTGACATTTTGAGCCAATACGTCCCTGCTCGGTGGCAGTTGGGGGAACTGTTATTGCCCTTTGTGTGGATCATGTGCCGCTGAGTTGGCTACCGCTCCTGGCTATCTTACGAAGAAGTGATGCCCACATATCCCTTCCTAAGCAGCCTGCTCAGCTCCTGCAGACTCAGGCGCCTGGCTTCTTTTATGAAGTCCATTCATCTCATTTTTGTTGTTGTTGCTTTCTAGTAATGCTCAAATGTTTGAGAGAAGGAAGTATTACAAATCTAAGCATTTTACAAAAGTTCAGGATGAGCTCTAATTCTTCTTTGTTTACATCACATTATCTTACCGGTTCAATCTTTTCTTCTCTACATTATTCAACCATGGCAAATGACAGTATAGTACTTGCAGTATAGTACTAGAAGCAGAGTTATTGAATTTTAAGGTTTTTACTTTATTAAATATTGAAGGCATTTGAAAGGTATGTATACACACCTACACCCTCCTACAGAGTCACACAACTGTCAGCTGCACTCATTGCTACAGATTCGTTCATTGCTGCAATGGAGCTCACGTTCTTTAGTTGCTTGCTTTTTGTGTGTGTGTGTGTGTGTGTGTGTGTGTGTGTGTGTGTTTTCCATAGTGATGCCCACTGACTGTGCTATGTGGTAAACTGCACTGCGTATTACAGCACTGCTCCAGGCAGTCAAACGATATGTAAAGATATAGAGCACCCTCTTTTTCTTTCAGCTTCCTAAGGGAAATATTTCTTATAGAGACTATCAAGGGTTTCATTTCCCTCATCAAGCTTTTTACAAACAGACCATTTGCTACACATGCCCAAGGCACTGACTATCCTGTGTGAAATAGCATGCATAGCTCTTTGGAAGAAGCTCACCTGCCGATGGATCTACATGCATGATCAAAGTTCACATGTTCCTGTATAGCATGGCATAGTAAGGGGTAGAGCACATCAGCTCTTTTCTTCCCATCACAGCTGAATAAAGTGTGCGGGAACTTCCGCACATATGTGCTCTATGGTCTTAGGTGAAGTGAGAAGAAGTCAGAGACAGCACTATTCGATTGCCCAAGACGCCATCCCCCTTGATAAAGCAAATCAGAGGAAGCTCCTTCAGCTAATGGAAAGTCTGTTTTAGGTAAGTATAGAACTGACTGGCGACCAGGGGCCTTAAGTAGAAGGTAGGGGGGGGAAATGGATTCCCTTATTTTTCCCTGGAGTTATCATGTCGAATGCTTTCCCAAGCCTGAAGAAGAGAATTAAAGGTAAAATTAATTTTAATCATGCACATTTCTTTTTTGTATTCTGTGGGGGAAACATAGAAAGGGAATAGGACTCATTTCGAGGTTTTACTTCATGCCATGCTCCTGGGAATACATTTTTCGGCAAATGTACATGCGCTTTAATTTTATTCATATAATAGTTTATCCAGTACAGCTCTAGGATTCAAAAACTTAAAAAACAAGTCCTTTTGCTATAAAAGCATCACATCAAAATTCAGGTCTTGATCAATTTCACACATATTAGCCTCCTACAGTTAAGCAATTATTTCCTCCGAGATACTTGCTGCTCTCATTTCACAATGAATTTGGTTCATATAAAGGGATGAAGACAACGGAATTATAAAGTTACAGTTTATAACATCTTGGCATCAGTTCATTAAAAAAAATCAATCAGCTGGATATTTGGAAACATGCCACAGTGCACCAGGCTCAGACAGAGGTAGACAGGCAGAAATAAGAACGGTATTATTGTCCTCAAAGCGCTTAAGGAGATTAAGTATTTTCATCCAGAGGAGGCAAGTGTCTGAACAATATAAGACAATGTCAAACAAGTAAAAACAGTACACACGCTTTTAAATTTTAGAATTGAGGTCACCATGAGATGAGTGGTTAGGCTTTTGGGGGAAGCCAGGTGAGTCTTAAAAAAAACTGGGCTTCATGGAAAATTTTTCAATCAGAGTATAACACAATGGAAACAGTCATTTTGGAATTTTAATCAGGAGAGAATTTGTGGAGTGGGCTTGTGGAGAGAGGCAGGAAGTGAAGAGAAGAGAAAGCAAACTCTACAATGTCCCAGTGCAGACCAACAAAAATATCAGTGCTGGAAATATTGGTCACTGTAGACTGCCAAGTGTCTTAGTGAGCTTTGGGGGCACAGAGACCAGTGAGTTGTGCTAATGGATTCACAATTTAAGATGGAACAAAAAAATGATTATTACTCAAGATATGAGTACTAAAGGATGGTGTATTGACCTCTGGGGTTTGAAAAACAGGAAATGACACTAAATTGACACTAAAACTGGGTCTTGATGGGTGAGCAGGAGTTTAATAGGGCAGCATACAAAGGAAGGGAATCTTGGCAGATAGTGGAAAGTAGTCAGAGTCCCTGGGGTAAAGCAAGAAAAACGAAGGCCAACTACTCCAGTTGGGCTCAGTGTGTGCATGCTCTTGTATGGCAGGCCAAGAGATTTGGTCTTGCTTTAGGTAATGGGAGAAAATCCGAATATTTCCCTTGTATTTTAGAAATAAAAATTTGGATAATGTGGTAGAGAAATGAGAAACAAAAGGGAGATTATTTGAAAGGCTCCTTGGTGAATCCCAATGACACATGATAACATCACTGGTGTTGGGTGCATGTGACAAATGTTTCAGATGTGTCATATTCAATGATGCCCAATCCTCTGAGACTGGAAGCCAATGTGTTGAATGAATGTGAGAGGCAATACAGTAGAGTGGCCCTGAGGACTGACTTTAGACTCAGATGTTCTGAATTCCTTTTCAAGCTCTGTGATTTCGTAGCTGGAAAAGGCTGGGTGAGTTATTCTATCTCTATGCCTCTGTTTCTTCATCTATACAATACAGAGGATAATGGCCTTGATCCTGAGGAGTTATTGAATTAAATGACTTCATACATTTGTGGACATTAGCTTCATTTAAACAGGGACTGGAACAGAGAAAGGCCTCAGTCAGCATTAGCCATTGGGGGGTGTGACTCCAGAGTCTCTGCTTATTACTAGTATCATAATAACAGAGCAATGATGGGGAAAAAATGTATTTTTGACAGTTAAGGTGGTCTTGATAATCTTTTTCAAGTGATGATTTTTTCCCCCACTGGAATAAATAAATGATGGATGGATTAGGTACTTCACAAGAACTGGTGGTACTTGCTAAATTTTCATATGAACCAGACCAAGATAGAGAATAAAATTTGATTTTCTCTAAGTTTTGTACTTGGGTCGCTAGAAGAATGATTTTAGCATTGATATAAATGAGTGAGCAAGAAGGTTTCATACCTAACTCACAAGGTCACTGGAGCCTTAAGAAAGACAATTAATGTAAAGGATTTAGCACAGTGACAGTCATGGTGAAAGCATTTAATAGCGGTTCATTACCATCATAGTCATCGTCACTCTCTCTGGGCCAGATGAGAAACATCTCATTTCCTCCAACCTTTTAGTTCCTTCGGAGAGAGCTGGATTAGCAGATGAGTCAGCACCACACAGGAGCAGGTTGGCATCAGCTTCTGGGCTCCAGGGGCCTCCCTTTCCTAACAAGGCAGCTTTCCTGACTCCTGCCCCATAACGATGTAGAATGTTAAATATTCAGGCTCCTCTCTGCTAGACTCTTGGCCATGATGTGAATTGACCAAACATGCCAAAATGAAAGCTCGTGGAATTGTGTGCACTGTACTACTTCCCTGCTTATAATTCTCTCCTTGCCCCTTCTCCCCAGTTAACTATGTTTTATCTGTACACCTAGAAGCAATAACACTTTGTTGAGAGAGAAGACAAAGTGAGGTTGAGATTTGGCATAGATCTGCACAAGGATTGACAGAGGCATTTCAAGTTGTGCCAAAGGACACAAGGCAATTATCTGTAGGCATTAAGAGGCTGCAGCCTAGACTGGAGTCAGCCATTTTAGGGTTTAAACTAAAACAGCAGAGATCTGGGAAATCAAGGTGAGCGATATGTCCAGGGGTAGCAAAATCCCAGCCTCTGGCCACAGGTTCAGGGTTTCAACCTCTGAACAGATCCAAAATAGACCAGAAGCAAGACTGGAAGAAAAACTGGCAGGTTATCAACATCTTTCAGAAAACCTCACACACTAGTCACATGGTTATGAGTACTACAACCAAAATCTAGGCAGAGCTTTACTTGTAAAAATTAGATCATAGGGTGTAAGAGGTCAAAGGCAGTGGCTGCAGAGAAGAAAGAGGACTCAGGAAAAACTGTAGGAATTCGGTTATCAGAAGTAGGGTCTATGCTTGGGTTAGAAAGGCTTCAGTAAATCATAAAGTTGAGTTATGATAAAAGATTGGTTCATACACTTAATTACTTTCTGATACAATGTTACCAAGTAAAGGTACATACTTTCTGAGCAGTATTGTGTGATTCCTCCAAATTTATTTAGTTGAGAGCTTTTATGAATAAAGGAAAAACACTGTGACACATATGTAGTAGACATCTCAGAACATACCCAGAGGAGTCATTCTTTAAGTTGATCTCAGGTTAATTTCAGAGGTTCCCAGTAACTCTACTAGAATCTGCAGGCTCCCTCCCGCAAAGAGGCTCATCTCCACAACATATTATAACAAAGCAACAAATAACCCAATGTACCTAAATACTTCATGCATGGGATAGCTCAAATTGCTTAAAAATCATCAAAGAAAAAAAAAGTAGATGATAGTTCATTGCACTATCTTACAGTCCAAATTTCCTGGTCCAGTTCATTGCCCCAGATAATTCTTATCCATAAAATTAACGGGGGAAAGGGGGAGAGCTTCTAATCCAATAATCCTGTATTCTTTCTGATTATGAAGGCAACCAATCTGATTCTCTATTGCACCACTATTTTTAAAAATTTTATTAACTATTTACAACAAAATTACAAAACAAAATGGCAAAAATATCTAAAGTTAATGAGATGGTTAATTTTATGTGTCAACTTGACTGGGTCAAAGAATGCCCAGATGTTTGGTTAAACATTATTCTGGGCATGTCTGAGAGGGTGTTTCTGGATGAGATTACTATTCCAATCAGTGTGTTTAATAAAACAGATTGATCTCTGTGGATCTCTAGAATTCCCCCTCTCCACCTGTCTTGGAAGCCTGGACACTGATGTCTCCTGCCTTCAGATTTGAACTAAATATCAGCTCATCATTCTCAAGCCAGCTGGCTTTCAGACTGGATCTTACACCATCCTCTCTCCAGGCTCTCAGGCCTTTGGTCTTGGAGTGAAACCACACCATAGGCTCTTCTGGGTGTCCACTTGCCAACTGCAGATCCTGGGACCTCTCCGTCTCTGGGACTGTGAGTCTGTTCCCTGTAACAAATCTCCTTGTTTCTATACACATCGTATTGGTTACACATTTCTATGGAGGGCCCTTAATAATACGGGTGAGTTATCTCTCTACTATATAAATCTACTATGCTTATATTTACCACTTACCCATCAGTTAGAGAAATTACAGCCCTTTTAAAATTTTTATTTATTTTATTTTAAAAAATGTCAACTACAATTTACATTCAGTATTATTTGTATTAGTTTCAGGTGCACAGCATGGTGGTTAGATAATCATATACTTGTTCTCCACAATATTTCCAGTACCCACTTGACCCTACTCATAGTTAGGGGGGGGTCCCCTCAGCCCAGCCTACACCCTCTCCAATCCAGGACCCCTTGGGGGATGTCCGACTGCCAGTCTTACAATCCAGGACTGCTGGCTCCTAATCACTCACCTGCCTGCCTGCCTGGTCTCCCCTAACTGCCCCCCCCATGCCAACCTGATCACCCCTCACTGCCTCTGTGTGCCAGCCTGATCACCCCTAACTGCCCCCCCCCCCCCCCCGCCGCTGGCCTGGTTGCCCTCACGGCCTCCCCACACAGCCTGCTTGTTCAGTCATTTGGTCGTCCCTCACTAACCCCCCTGCCGACCTGGTCACCTCATGCAGCCTGCTTGTTCAGTCGTTTGGTCATCCCTCACTAACCCCCCTACTGGCCTGGTCATAGGCAGCCATCTTGTGAGGGTGTGAGGGTTAATTTGCATATTCCCTCTTTATTATATAGGCTTATTGACTATATCTCCTATGCAGTACTTTACATCCCTGTGACTGTTTTCTAAAGACAATTTGTACTTCTTGATCCCTTTACTTTTTAATCCAGCTCCCAACCCCATTCCTCTCTGACAGCTGTCAGTCTGTTCTCTGTATCTATGAGTCGGCTTCTGTTTGTTTGTTTATATTGTTCTTAAGGTTCCACATGTAGGTGAAGTCCTATGCATTTGCCTTTCTCTGACTGACTTATTACACTTAGCACAATATCCTCTGGGTCAGCCCTTACACTTAGAGGAAACAATGGGCCTCTCAGCAAAGCTAATTTGCTCCTGTGCCTTTCCATCTCTGTTTTGGAAGCATCTGCAACTACATCCATGTATTAAGTTTGGGTTTCCTGGGCTGTATTCTTTGCTGGTCTCATAGTTAGTTGGTAATAGTGATGTTTCATTATTTTTTCTCTTTAACTAGTTTATCTGTATAGTAAACTAAAGTTTTTAAAACATGATGCATTCTCTAGTGGGAGCTTTTACTTCCATTTTATCCATCTCAGCTTATTAAATTTTATCCTCTTCATTGCCATTGAAAAAGTTATTATACATACATACACACAATCATATTTTATTCATCTTCCCTGAATAGGGAATAGGATGTTTAGAAAGGCCCATAAAATGCCCTGGCCAGAGTGGCTCAGTTGGTTGACCATCATCCCATGAACCCAGAGGTCACTGGTTCATTCCCAGCCAGGGCATATACACAAGTTGTGGGCTCGATCCCCAGTAGGGGCCATGCAGAAGGCAGCCTATAGATGTTCTCTCTCTCTTTCTATTCTTCTCTCTATATATAATCAATTAAAAAGAAAAGAATTAAAAGGCCCAGAAACCTTGTAGAAACTAGAGTGGGTATAGTATCTTTAAGTGTAACTATAAATTAAGATGTCCCATTTTTTATGGGAAATTATGCCAATATCTAGTATCATAAAACTATCCCCAGTGTCTCTTTTCTTTCATGTTGGAATACAATGCTTCTGGCAATGTGACAAGGCACCACCATGCACAGAGTATAATTAAAAGTATGTTTCCATTCAGCTTCATGATGACAGTATAGCCACTTTAGGAGTTGAGATATAAGACAAAGTTACTTAGGTGAAGCTACCCAGGAGCAGTACACTGCTCACCCAAATGCTTTCTACGTGGCACCATGAGGCTCTCACAGCAAGTCTATCTGATTTGGGAGAATAAAGTAAGAAAACTGCACTGTAGAAATGTCCAAAGTTATCTATGTTTATATCTATAACTATATAGATCTATATCCATCTCAGTTTTAGCTTTTACTAAATAAGAGGAGATATGTTATCCTAGAACAAAGCTAGATTCCTAAAATGAGCACAGTGCTCCGTGAATCAACCTTCCTCACTCTCCATGGTCTTCTAAGAATCCAGAGCCATGTTTTATCTTCTGCACCTTAAAATAGATTTCCGGGTTTTTCTTGAGCATCTTACATATCTAAAAGTGCGTCCAAAAGTAAGGAAATATACAAAATAATTTTGGCTACTATTTTTAGACATATATGAAAATTATTTGGAAATAAAGAGATTTGTATTCATTGATTCATCATTAAGAGAGAAAATAAAATCTGCTATTATTTGATAGCAATAGTTTTAAAGGGAAATGCCTTTATATATGTGAATTCATCTATCTATCTTACTTTCTATCTTTCCTTCTATCTGTCTAGGAAAAAATGGGTTGAAAATTACATGGAAGGCATACAATTTGTTCAAAATTAGTTATACATATATTCAAATAAAAGCACATAGATCCAAACCCAAATTTCTGCATCTGAATATGAAATGTTCCATTTGTTACATGAATACCATTAATAAAATTAGGCTGAAGCTCATTTTTTAAGAACACACTTTTTAAAAATTGACTATGTAAACGTTTCTAATTAACTATGAAACTAGAATTTTTAAATTGATATAACTTACTCTATGTAATTTCTACTTACAATATTGTTAAGCTTGCTTTTCAGAAATGTCATTTCATCCTTCATTATTTCATAGTACACATTTTTCTAAACAGTAATAAATATTTATTGTAATACATTTTGATATTATGAAAAATGTACTGAGAAGTTAGTCATGGACTAATAACCCAACAACTAAAGATGATAAATATTAGTATTATTCAGATTTTATTTAATTCTAAACTATTTCTTAGCTATTTGAGTACTTTAACAATATTGGGGACATATTCTACATAGATTTTTGTACAAATTTTAATTTACCATATTATATTTTCCAGTGGTATTGAATTTTATTTGAGAAATATGATTTCTCATGACATAATAGTATTCCACATAAGGATGCAATGCTCAGTCATCCCTTCATTTAAAATATTTGGTTTGTTTTCAATTACTATTATGTTTTCTACATTATGATAAATATTCTGTGTACTCCTTTGTTTTTGTAAAATCAGAATGACTCAGTGTTAACAGATTAAAGGGGAGTGACATTTTTAAGGCTTCTTATCATTATAGTTTTACTTGGTTTAAAGAATACGTGTATTACTACACAAAGTCTCCAGTACTTCTCTACGCCATTGCAAAACAAATCCCTTGAAGCATATAAAGTAATGCCTAGATAAACACTACTTAATTCTGAGTTGTGGAAATTTGATTTAAGAAATTATTAAAGCATATCAACAGTTTAAAATCACAGAGCTGAAAATCATTCTCAATAAATAGTTAAAACATTAAAAAATAGTATTACAATCTAGACCTTTCTTTCCTTATGTAATGAAAAAGTAACCTCATGTAACAAGCTATTACGAAAATTTGCAAGTTGAAATGAAGTAATTCCTTCAAATAAAAATGTGCTAGCTACATTTTCAAATGTTCATAAAACCAAGAGGAGAGAGAGTCTAATTCAGTGATGGCGAACCTATGACACTCATTTTTGGGGTTGATTTTTCTTTATTCAATGGCATTTAAATATATAAAATAAATATCAAAAATATAAGTCTTTGTTTTACTGTGGTTGAAATATCAAAAAATTTCTATATGTGACACAGCACCAGAGTTAAGTAAGGGTTTTTCAAAATGCTGTCATGCTGAACTCACAAGGTTCGCCATCAGTGGTCTAATTGCTTAGTACCATAAGCAGTCCCAGGGAAATGCATTTACTGAGATCAAACTGGTAACTTGCTAGTATTTACCAGCAAGTTCCCTGGCTACACAAAAAGCCAAGAAAACATCTATTCCTTGTGCTATGGTCTGTATGCTTATGTTTCCCAAATTCATATACAGTTTGCCCTTGAACAACATATGGGTTAGAGGCACCAACCCCCCATGCAGTCAACAATGCATATATAACCTTTGATTTCGCAAAAGACTTAACTGTTAATAGCCTAATGTGGAATGGAAGCCTTACTGATAACAGACATTCAATGAGCACATATTTTGTATGTTTATGTATTATATGCTGTATTCTTATAATAAAATAAGCTAGAGAAAAGAAAATAGTATTTTAAAAATCACAAGGAGAAAAAAACACACTTACAGTATTTACTGGATAAAAATCCACATATACGTGGACCTGCAGAGCTTAAACCTATGTTATTTAAGGTTCAACTTGATTGACAGTGTGATGGTAGGAGAGGGTGAGGCCTTCATGAGGTTATTAGGGTGGACCTCTCATGAACGGGATTAGTACTCTTACAAAGGAGGCACCACAGAGGGCCCTAGCCCCTTCCACCAGGTGAGGACACAGCAACAAGTTCCCAGTCTGCAACCTGGAGAACAGCTTCCCCAGAATTGGGCCATGCGACTGCCATGACCTTGGGCTTTCAGCCTCTGGAATTATGAGAAACAAATGCCTGTTGTTTACAAAGCACCCCATTATGCTCTTTTACTAGGTCAGCCCAGAGACTAAGCTGCTTTCTCTTAACACACCCAAATGGGATTCAAAGGTTGACAAACAAAAAACAAACAAACAAAAAATAAACAAACAACACACACACACACACACACACACACACACAAAGATTCTCTTTGGAGGTAGAATTACAAACAAAGGTGATATTTGCTGAGTACAACTGTCCAGTGCAGTAGGGATGAAACCAGGAGGTTTTAATACTTCAGTTTACTAGTAGCAAACGGTTGATTTAGAAACAGGGCAGAAGCTGAATGATTTTTCTGAAAGGCTTTGTTTACATGGATGGAAATTGATTTTTTTTTAAATAGGTGAGAAAAGTCATTAATAGAATTAACTTTCCTTCCACTATATAAATGCTGAATCACATTTTATGACCTTATTCTTCTCAGCTGATCACAACTTTAGAGTATTATTCTAAACATCGATTTGTGATTTAGTGGCATAAAATTAAGGCATTTTATGATAAAAAAAAAAAAAAAACCAAAAAACCTTACTAGTATTTCAGGGTTTTTTTCCCCCTCTTTTTTTTCCCTTCCTTTTGGTTACATCAGACAATAATACACGTGGATTACTTTCTTACTACTATTACAATATCATAATTTGTTCCTGAAAGGCACCTTTAGTTTTCCGATATAAAATGATATAGTAAATCCCCCTGAGCAACAAATGTTGCTGGAGGATTGGGTGGGTGGAATTCCTCTCTCACTAGTGGGAGTGGGGTTCTTGTGATATTTTCAGAAAAGGAATTTTTTAAGGTTCATACAGGTGAATAAATAGTTTTTATTTGTGTACAGTTACATTTCTTGATTTGCAAAGTTCCATGCCCCTTATTCCAGGCTTGGAAAATGTGCAGCTGGGATTCAGTAGAGACAAAAGTAGGGTCAGTGCCCAGACTTTCTATTCCATGGTAGAGCTGAGTCTGATGTAGCATCAGGCTAATCACCGCCCACTGTGTGGGCCCCACATGGCCATGAGAAAGGGGGGTGAACCCAGGGGAGTGCACCCCTGCAACAGGAGTCCCAAGAGAGCAAGCGGGCCAAAAGCACAAGAGCCAGGAGAGCCGAGAGAGAGAGAGCTCTCTGTGTTCAGGAATTAACTGTATCAATCTCACGTCCTTGCAGTGGCCATGCCTATCCGGCCACTGACTATTCCCAGGTGTGACTGACAGATAAGCCTCTTCCCATGTCACCTAGACCTCACTGGGCACGTATCTATTGCCCAGTCCCTTCGCCCAATAATTTGCAGGGAATAGACCTGGGGAGTGTTAAACTGCAGCTGCCTGGCAAAGTATAAATGGTAAGTCTATATCCTTTAGTCTCCCCTTTGTTCTTTTCCTGTTAAACAATAACCAGGTTATTATAATGGCATCACCAGAACTTTAAAAAATTCCCACAGTTCAATTGAGGAGACAAATCTGTAGGTTAGTGTTTTCCAAACTGTGGTCACCACTTGTTTTTAGATCCTGAAATCATATAGTGGCAATTTTTTTTTAATGGGAAAAAAAAAGAAAAGAAAAGAAAAGAAAAGAAAAAGAAAATAAAACATCCTAATTATTAGAGTAAATCTAAAGGTAATTTATTTTTCTAAATTCCTTATTTTTTCATTGTTGCTACTTACACTACATTAGTTTTACATTTAATTAAATTTGGTAAGATGCATTAAAATACATATGAAAATTGTGTTTTATGCACACTCTATATATTTGTAGGATGAATGAATGGAGTTCTAACATATTGGATTCCCTTTTTTTCCTTTACTTTTTAATATACACAATTTCAATGAGTACAGGATTTGACTTTTTAAAAATGTATGTGTATTTATTTACTTACTAAAATTTCTCAAACTTGAGCAATGATATCTGGTGTGATCCCAGTTTTTACTACATGTATAGGAAAAAAACACAGCAGTGATCTGAAAAACTAAGGTATTTTCATTACAATATATGAGGGAGACTATAGAAATATTTAGATTTCATACCAGTTTCCCTTAATTTGCATGGATAATTGGCTAAATTGACAGAAATTTCTAAAGTCCAATTTTATTACACTTAAGCAAATCTATTAAAATATATTAGTTGTTAAGTGTTGGATTTCTTTATTCTTTATTTTCTAATAAACACAGTTTAAATTAGATGAGAGTATCTTGGAGTCCTAAATTAGACCAAATTCAATTAGTAACTGTTTGTTGATCACTATGTTTAAGATCCTATTCTTTCCATTATAATGGTCTCAGGAAGTTGGATATGTAAAGAGCACTCCAGGAGGAGGCCTTGCTAAGTATTTTTATGTGGTTCGTCACTAGAAAAGAGCCATGAATCATGACGGGATTTAGTGAGTGTTCCAACTGTGGTAAATATTTTATTTGTGTATTTGTTTTACGTGCTATACTGATCTCTCCAGATATTTTCTATTTACTAAATTTCCCCAAGTGAATTTGTACTGGGAAGTAGTGATAAAATATGGTTGATCGATCATTTTGACTTGGAACATTCAGGGGAAAAAGCGCAACTAACAAAGCAAAAACTGAAAAAGTCAACATCTAGGTAGCTCACACCAGCCTTTGATTTCAGAAACACCTCTTACAGAACGGCCACTATGTCTTCCTTGAATTCCTTTCAGCAACAGTCCATACAGAAACACAAAGCCTATTTACAAAAGAATAAATAAAAAACATACATCCTGCTGCAAAAGACACCCTGCTAGCGAACACTGGATCAAAGGGCCCCTGTGCTGAACTTGACAAACATTCCCCAGGACACCTCTTCTACATGCCAGCGACAGAACAGGCCTGGGTACTGCCCTCAAAGAGCTGGCCACACAGAGGGGAGTGCCTGTTAGGGACAGGGTCAGGGGTATGCATATGGCGTCACCAGAGAACCTGGAAAGTCTAGCCTGCAGGCAGTCATGCAGCTGAGCACTCGGTCATGAACCTCCCCTCTGTGTTTTGTACATCTGTCCAAGGTGCTCAGAAACATGAGTTTTCTCTGTCGTCTAGGGAGTGCTTTACAAAGCAAACACAACCATTGCTAGAAGCATCTAGTGAAACTGTGTGAACATTTTACTGCTTATCACTCCCATAACACGTCGAATTTTTCTTTGTTTAGAATATCTCACTTTGCAATTTCAACTTTCTTTGTACCCCATTACTCAAAGAACATTCCAAAGTTGCTACGTCTGTTCAGGTAACAGCGGTGTTTCCTACGTGTCAGTTTGTCATGCCACTGTGATGTCGAGTTTAAAAAGCACCCTCCTCGGTTGATACATGCATGCTGTGCTCACTCCTGTTTGCTTTTTTTCCCTGAACATTTGCACAAATTTAACAAAATCCTTTGAAGTTTTGATTCAGGCGGTTGAATAGACCTTTGAAGTCATAATTAAATTATTATAATCCCATTACTAATTGTAAAAGATATCTGAATGACCATGAATTCAAAAGATACCAGGTACTAGTATGTTAGTAAAATAAATATTCTTTGTTTTTAAAGATAAAATATTCACTTAAAGAAATATCAATTTCTCCATTAAATAGGAATTAGCATTTATAAGAAATAGAAGATTCTGGTGTCCTAAGACAGTCCAACCAACTTTTCTCCTCGCCCACCCCTCACCTTCTCAGTAAGGTTCCAAGTTTCCCTTATTCAAACAGCACTCAGGGCAACCAAGAAAGAATCTCAGACTGGATCCAAATATAACCACCAGCATGTAACACCTACCAAACCAAACCAAACAAATGCAACTTTATCTGCGGAAATTGCCTCAGCAGTTTCAGGAGCAAACATCAGGAGATTTCACTGACCTGAGGAAATGTCTATTTGGCTCATCTTGGTCTGCGTGACATTGATGTGAACACCAACTTTGCTTTCAGTGAGGTCAATCTCCACGTTGCCCAAATTATCTGCAAAGTGACTGAAAAGCAGGAGGCCATTGGGGTTCCAAGTCCTGAACTGGAAACTGACCACAAACAGGTCCTGGTGGAGCCGTCCAGGCACCTCCAGGTAACTGGTGGCATTGAAAAAGACCGGCACCGTGTAGGGCTCCACACAGGAGAAACTCAGGTTTCCCTGTAAAACAGAAGGGCATTCTGTGAGGAAAATGCAGAATAAAATAAGGATCCATGGAAGACAGTAGAGAAAGCTATAATTCTACATATTTCAAAGCAGAGCTTTAGCCTGTCCCAAACTATCACATGTAGTAGGCTGACTTGAATTCAGGAATTGGATACCTTGACGTGAGTCTACTAGGAGTGTATGCCTAACAAGGTGCAGAAGTTAGTCATCAAGTTTGGATGTAACAAGCACAATCCATCATGAAATTGTTAGGCAACCTGCTGTGATGGGCTGACCAGGGGATGGGCTGTGCATCTCTGAGAGCTTCAGAATGGACCACTGGACTCTCTGAAGACAGCAAAAAGCTGCTTATCTCCCCCTAATTAATGATGCATCAGTGGGGAGGTGATGCCCCTGTCTTCTTCTGGATGTCCTATTCAGACGGCTATTATTATATTACTGGTCTCAGTGGGAATCATGGTCATTTGGTTGCCAATTATTAAACTGATATCTTGGGTTTTATACCCATACTTATATATAAATTTTAATTATTTAGTATCAGCATAGTTTTTATTATTTCAGATTATTTTTTTTATTCAACTAAAAATCCCACTGAAATTCCCATGAACTGTGCTTACATAATAATGAATTAATGCTTATGGAAACAGTGACATGAATGTACAAAATTAAAACAAAAATTGCAAAACTACTTTTATCTCATAATCCCCCTATTTTATACACACAAATTTGATATACTGAATTTTATATTGGTATACACTAAATTTTATATTCCAGGGTCTAAGTACCTTCCTTTTAAAGATCTGAAAACCTACATTTGTTCTCAGCTTCTTTGATCCCACCATAATATTCTGAGGAATATGATTTTATATTTTTAACTGGCCCGACAATTATTTTTACACAACACCATTATCTATCTCTAGATGCATAGTTCTTTCACTTCAGCACATTAACTATTAAATCTATGGCAGACTCTCTCTGAATTAATATTAAAATTAAGTTTGCTCTGTACCTTCATCAATGATTATTTTTACATGTTTACTTTTACCAATAAAACTCACCATCTATTTTCAGCTAATTCAACTCAAAATCCAGTATCGATTCTTAGAGTACATCCAGGATCTACACATTGGTAATTCTAAAGTCAGTTCTATACTGTTGAGCCCAACGTAAGTGTGACAAAAAATGCTATGATGTTGTTATACAATAGTCCATAGAAAGTGCAAGTTCTGTGATTTTCCTATGAACCAATATTTCTGGGGCCAAAGATCTTACCACATTTGAAGGCTCCAGCTTCTTCCTTCTTGCAAGATCAGTTATGTTGGCGCCGTTGTAGTTAATGCTTTCCATGCAGCCTTTGAAATTCTTTCTACTGCTGGAACTGGGCTTACCGGAGAAAGGTATGCCTCCAAAGGTGATCTTTGAGAAAAAAGCAACAAAACATTCATACTGTATTCGACTTAAAGAAATAAGATTCACATTTAATGAGACAGAACTATCAATACAGGCAAGGTCTGTTATATTTACTTTACCAATATATACAGACATTTTTCTGTCTCCAAATCTATTATATTTAAATTTTTGTTGTTATTGAAGTGCGTAACAGTATTATTAATTCTGGCAATTAGATTATAACTTGAATAAGAAAATAGCAACAATCCCTTGAGGTTTTGCTACCCAAAAGGCATTTTATAATTTATCCTGAGAATGTTTTAAAACACTTTACACAGCAAACATATTAAGTAATATTAAAATACATTTTTATGGTTATCCTTCAAAGACATACTATCAATACATGCCTCTAGTCATCATGAGATAATCAACACTAATATATAAATTGATAAAACTGCAGCTGAAAGCAAGGAATATTGTATTTACCTGACATAAACTTATTGTAGTCTAATGTCCATTAAAGTCAAAAATTCATTAGACTTATGGTGAATAGAGAAAATAGTTCAGGAAGTCTCATTACTACATTGAGTAGGAACATCTTAGAATTTAGGGGCTGTAACTTGAGAAGTACAGTCTTATAGATATTATAGGTCTTTTAAATTATAAGGAAGAAGGTCACTATTTCTTCCCGTGAATCTCTAGCTACTATTGCCTATAAAAAAAGATTATGTGTTTTCCATATATCTTTGGTCAAATTACAGCACTGTAATATCATTATCATATAATAGAAATTAGACTTACTTATGCATTGCTAATAATTAATTAGTAGTAAATGAATCTACTAATCATAGATGTAATATCATGATATGTAGTATAGATATTATATGATTAATTATCACTCAGTGTTATCATCAATTTTTCTTACGAAGTTTTGAAAACAAAAGTTTTTAAATGTCAAGACTTCATATTTGATACATAAGGCAAACATCTTTGTGTGCTAGGAGGCCATTAGAAAATTATGTTCCATTATTTAACAACATGTCATTTTAAATGTCTAATTAGATTTATATTATCTCATAAACCATAAATCATTGATGGCTTATGAGATAATACAAAAAAACAGAATAACTCAATAAATTAAAAAAATAATGGTTAGCGATATATCATTTATTGTAAAGTTTATATATAGGAAGAAAAGAGGAAAACTGATAATATATTTAAAAATTAGAAAATTACAAAAGGAAAAATTGAGAATAACCAAGATCATAGAATTATTGATAAACAATGTTTTTAAGTAGCATTGAGCTGAACTTATTAGGTATATATAGGTTTACCTAACACCAAGGGTAAGAATTATTGATACTTAAAAGAAGTATTTAATTTCCTATCTATAATTTATTTTATCAATTTCTTCCCTAGTTGATAGTAATAAAATCTTTTATGCTGAATGACAGGCAGTATCACATATCTTTTAGCTTAGGCAAAAGAGAACACTTTATTATAAAGATTTGAAATACTATATGAATTCAAAGTCAGGGATGCAGCTCATTTCATGAAATACTATGATCAGGGATGGATTTTATGAAACATTCATAAAAAAAAAAATAACACCTATCCTCTTCAAACTTTTCCAAAAAATTTAAGAAGAAGGACTCTCAAGCTCATTTTATGAGGCCACATTATCCTCATTCATAAATGAGATAAAAATACTACAATGAAAAAAAATATAGGCCTGATGAACATAGATGCTGAAATCCTCAACAAAATATCACATATTGAAATATACCTAAACCCCAGTTTGTAAGTGTTGTTTGATTCCTTCTCTGTGTGCATAGCTTATCTAGGGCTTTTCGTTTTCCTTTGGGAGGCTGATTCAAACACTCCTCGCTTCTCTGCTTTCAGCAACCCTTGGCACACGTCCTCCCTTATGGAAGGTGCTCGGGTGAAGGAAGCATCAAGGGCTCAATTTACCAGGCTCCTTACAACTAAGAGATGCAGGTTCCAATCCCAGTTCCTAATGCAACTAATGATATGAGAATGTAACTAATCCCTTCTTTCTGGTTTTGTAGTCTCATCAGTAAAATAAAGTGGCTTTATTTTACTTTCTGAAATGGTAACTATTCTGATATTAAAAACTGTTGCAGTTATTAATCATCAGATATTCATATGCATCATATGATGGACTTACCGCTGATATTGCCATTCAAAGATTACTCTGAAAAACAGCTGCATTAACCATCTTGTTAGCTACCAAGATTTATAAAGTGTGGCAGACTATTAATTACCTCTAAGTGTCCTTTCTCTCAACTTTCTTTAGAGGAAAAAGAAATGCTTTTCAGTTCCACACATTGCTCCCTGTCCATTGGTGGCATTTACCAACCGCTTTGAAGCAAGTTTTGGTCTCATGAGATTTAAATGAAAGGTCTGTGTGTGACTCCAAGAACTATAGTTCACCTTCCTTCCCTCTCTCTCCTTCCCGCTGGCTGGAAAGCAACATGGAATGAGTAGCACCCTTGGAGGGATCTGCAGTGGGGAGGAGGAGTAGCAAGAGGAGAGATGGGGGTCTTGATGACCGTGATGCTGCCATTTGAGCCCAGGGTTACCTGCCTAGGGGCTCCTTTTGTATGAAAGAGAATAAACATAGGTTTTTTTCATGTGTAGTTTAATGAAGTATAACTGACATATATGGTGGTTTCTCTTACTTCCTGTTGTCTCCTCAAATAACCCTATAATAAATGTGCCATTATATTCATTTTATAGAAGGTGAGCATGATTTCGCCACTATCACACAACCTGTAGAGGGCAGAAAGGGATTCAAACCCAGGCTTTTCATTCCATGCAATTGATTTTCTCTAAAATCCTACCCAGGTACTTCAATGGAAAAGGGGGACCCATCCTCTACTTTCCAATAACATCCTATATTATAAAAGCCTAGGTGACATCACACCTTCACACAACACCCTTGCATGACACTGTCACAAGCGGGCTGCCACAAGATGGCCAGCAAGGGAGGGCAGTTGGAGGTGAACAGACCAGCAGGGGAGGGCAGTTGGGGGCGACCAGGCCAGCAGGGGAGGGCAGTTGGGGGTGATCAGGCTGGCAGGGGAGCAGTTAGGCATCAATCAGGCCAGCAGGGGAGTGGTTAGGGGGCAATCAGGCTGGCAGGCAGAAGTGGTTAGGAGCTAGCAGTCACAGATTGTGAGAGGGATGTCTGACTGCTAAACCGGAAGTTGGATAACCCACGAGGGGTCCCATATTGGAGAGGGTGCAGGCCAGGTTGAGGTACATCCCCATCCTGTGCACGAATTTCATGCACCAGGCCTCTAGTTAGTAAGTAATTACTATCATAAGAATAAAATAAAATTATAATTTGCCCTTTCATTTTATATGTATTTTGTTTTTCAAATGGCCATTTTATTCTTAGGGCATAAACATTTAATAAGTTGTTCGGGTCTAACCACTATAGAAGGGTCATGGATGGCTGTGGAAAGTTAATAAGACACCAAGGGTTCCGTGAATGAAGAAGTTCATAAGCCTCTGGCTGATTAATATTTCATCCTGCTTAGTTTACTGCTATGCATTGCTTGTTCATTTAGCATTATCACTTTTCTCTTAGAATACATTATGCTGTGATTATTATGTTCTTACAGAACTCTTGTTACTATATATGATTAACATTTTTGAATGGACATTTAAAGGGTGAATTGCTCTCCAAATACTTTATTAAAATACCTGGTATGCCTACCAGTATATTATGAGAATATATAATTTTACTAGACCAATATCATAGCTTTTTTAATCTTTGATCATTTGGAGGATAAGAAATAGCCATTTTTATTTAAGGACAATTTTTAAAAAATGTAATCTATTTCAATTGCTTTAGCGACAATTATATTTGAGAAAATAGAACCTGTCAAAAGAACGATTAATAGTCATAAGTTTATAAATGGCTTAATACAAATCAGAACTCAGGATTTCTTATTCAATATTTTGTAATAAATATTAGGCAACTCTTTGTTTATAATACTGTGCATTATGAAGTAAAATAGTGTAATTTACATTTTAATGAATAAGAAATGGAAAGATTATAACTTAAATTTATTCAGGACTTGTTAAGTCATCCTGATAACATGATAGATGTTCTTTCTCTTTAAATTGTTACTTTGGCACCAAGATTTAAAAAAATTTTTCAAATATTTATTATTTGAAATTTATAAGAGAATAAAATGACATATATTAATAAACTAGGTTTTGAAATTATAAGTTAATTTTTCTTTGGAGAATAAAGTGAAAATGGTGAGGAAGGCACATCATTAGCAATAATACAAGTGGGAGATGGCGGCAGCCACTCGACATGGATCACAGTTTATATGTCCTCCAGCTCACCTCATAGTCTAAGTCCAGGTAGTCGAACTCCCCATTGGTGCGGAAGTGCTGCACGCTCCTGTCCAGCGTGAGGTCAATGCTCCGGCCCTGGCGCTCAATGACCACGGAGTGCCAGTGGTGATCATCCAGCAGGCTCCCCATCATCACGGACGTGTGGCCGTATATGGGGCCAAGCTGGTTGCTTCCTGCATCACGGGAGTGGAAAAGAAATAAGGTGGTGACACCACGGCTCTGGGTAGAAGAAGACCTTTTATTAAAACACTAATAGCTCTAGTGCCCATCAGCAGATGAGTGGATAAAAAGGCTGTGGTGCATTTACACCATGGACTACTATGCAGCTGTAAGCATGGATGGACCTGGAGATGATTATGTTAAGTGAAATAAGCAAGTCAGAGAAAGACAAATACCATGTGATTTTACTTATATGTGGAATCTAATGAACAAAATAAACTGATGAGCAAAATAGGTCCAGAGACATGGAAGCATGGAGCAGGCTGACAAATCTCAGAGGGAAGGGAGGAGGAGGTGGGTTGGGAAGAGATTAACCAAAGAATTTAGTATATACATATATGCATAGCCCATGGACACCGACAATAGTGTCATGAAGGCCTGGGTCGGTTGGGAGCTCAGTGAAGGGGGACTAACATGGTTTGGAGGTGGGGGGAGGATGGGGAATATCTGTAAGACTCTCAACAATAAAAATAAATTTTAAAAAACCCACTATGAGTTGATGCTTTGTCTACTGAGGTTGCTATAGGGAAAACCAGCATGTGACTATACTTAAAAAGTTTTATTTTCAAAGTACATAAAAGCTAGTAAAGATGAAAATATCTGTTCCCTTAAAAATAATGAGCTTTAAAAAATTTAGGTTCCTGTTGAAGTCAGTGTCCCATGAGCTCTGAAGCCAGAGGGCCTAGCTTCTGATGTTCAATGATGCTGGGCAAGTTGACAGCTTCTCTGGGTCTCTGTTTCTTCAGATGTAAAAAAGTGAAAATAATAGTACCTGCTTTACAAGGTTTCTGTGGGGATTACATTACCCAGTACATGCAAAGACCCTAGCACACTTCCTGGCATTTAGTGAATATTCATTAAATAGTACTTGTTAACAGTCTGTTATTATTGAGGTTAGTGTTGTTATTTTCGGTCAAGAAAATGCAGCGTGACAATTGTCAATTTCCTCTGAACCCAAGTACCATAATCTTAAGCACAATGTAGTATTTAGTGACATGAAAAAGTATAGAAGTCACACTTTAAAATAAAAACCTGCAAAAATATATATGTTGCTTTCATCTAGTTTTGAAATAAGATCTCCATAGAAATAAGACTACAAATAAGAGGAAAAGGCTGTGAGAATTCAAAATGTTTACTAAGGTCATCTGGGGATGCTGTGTATATACTATATACCACTTTCTATTTTGTCGAGTGAAATGTTGCTTTTTATGGTCAGGCAAAAATAAATGCTATAAAAATATAATATTGTTTCAGAATGAAAAGCATAACAAAAATAAGAAAAACACAGGAATGCCTGAATAATTAAATTATTTCCCCCTTTTTCCCATATTTAAAGGTGCTAACGATACCTATATCTGACATTTTTTATGTATTTCCTAGATCAAATGTTCTTCCTTTGGTGATGAAATCAAATATGATGATTGTGGGCATACATTGAGGAGGAAGGGAGAATTCCAGGTGAAAGGCTACATTAAGTTTTATTTAAGTAGTTAGACTAGAACAGTAAGCGGCAGCTAGATGTACCTGATATTTAGGTAATGGCCTTAAAAAGGGGCAGTGAATGACTGTTTCCAGGGCAGCCATAAACTTTAGTCAGTCAATAAAAGCCCTTAAGTAAACTGCTATCCAGGGAAATGGTACTGATAGTGTGTGTGTGTGTGTGTGTGTGTGTGTGTGTGTGTGTGTGTGGTCATATGAGCAATTACTTGTTTCAAAACAGTAATATCATACTTTTGTAAATGCATAGTGGCTCTGTATGTTTTACATTTTTTTAAGAAAAAAGTTTGAAAATATAAACTTTTAAAGATATAATCCAGTTGCTGTGTGTGTGTATTTTTAAAAATAACTTACACGTTTCCTGTGTTTCTCTCCCCATTTCCTTCTTATTAACTTCATTTTTTTCATTAAAACTATATAGGTTTCAAATGTATAATTCTCTATGATACATCATTTGTATATTGTCTTTTTAACTCCTATTGAACCTTGTTTCAAAAATTATTTAGGGCTAATTTTCTCCTAGGTAACACATAAATACATGTTCAATAATAAGAGTAGAGAATATTATGAAGAATTTATATGTAAAACATTAGCACCTATTTCTATCACTGTAAAGAGTGTGGTCTATTTCTGTCCAGACAGCTTTTTTTTATATTACATACATATTATTCTGAGAGTAAATCACCAGTAACCTCTATGTTGCTAAACAGTAATCTCCCTTTTCTGTCTTCTTATGTGACATTTTAAGAGACTTCAACACAGTAACCACCAATTTTCTTTTCCTCGTCTCTGACATCACATATTCTTATCTCCTCCTATCCATTGCCCCCTTCTTTGTCTCCAATCAGCACCGTTTTCTGTCAATCTCAGGCATGCCACTCTAAGAGAAATCTCAACTTTGATGATCAATCAGCAACTAAAATGCACCCTGTCCAAACACAGAAGTCTGCGGTTCCTAGAGGAAATGTCTAGGAAATGAATGATCCTCTAAACTAATGTTCCTCTACAGAGAAAATAGAGCTTTCTCTAGTTCTGAAAATGGCACCAAAGTCATATCCTAGGAATTACCTTTTACTTGATCTCTTCCTTTCTTACTAAACACCCAATTCATTACAAATCATGCTGAAAGTGCCACTAAAATCATCTCAACAGTGGACCTATTTTTCTGCATCTCCACTGACAGCCACCTTCTGAAAGACAGAGACCACTCATCTTGTACTTGAGGAGTCCGTCTTCAACTCTCATGTGGATGGAACCATTATCTTTATAGAGGTCTCAGTAAACTTCTCATGCTTAAAAAATAGTATCCAACCCTGTGCCATGCTCTACAGCAAGGGTGGGGAATGTTCTGCTCATGGGCTGCATAAGGCCTGTAAAATCTTTTAGTCTAGCCCTGTCAGCGTATTAGGGATGAGTTAGTTTAATTTTTTTCCTAAATTTAGCAGGCTAATTTTTAAGTTGATTATTTTGTATGGCCCACAAATGATGTTATAAATATCCGAATAGCCCATGGCAGAAAAACGGTCCCACACCCCTGCTCTCCAGGTTCTTACAGATTCTCTCTCAATTACTCACTGTCTCTATCTACATCATCTTCCTTGCTCAAGGAACAGTAAGGAAGGGCTCTGTCTGTAGTGACTGCTTCCTTTAAAAGCTCTTCTCCCATGGTTGTCTTTTGTCATTGATAGCAACTTGAACATCTTGTAGAGGACCTTTCTCAGTACATATTCCAATATTGACCTCTCTTACCTCTGCAGAATTATATTAGCCCATTTAATTGATTTCATAGTATGGTTGAACTTGGTGGGCTCACTTATATGAAGGTTTTGCTCATTGAATGCAGTCAACTCTTTGTATCCCTGGACTCAACCAATCATGAATAGAAAACAAATTTTAGCATTTCTAACATTAGATTCCAACCTCGGATTCCCTACCTCAGATTCCCAACCTCCAATAGAAAATACTGTTTTTAATCCATGGTTGGTTGAATTTGCAGATGCAAAGAGCTGACTGTAGTCAAAAGCTATAGGTGGATTTTCTACTGTGGGAGGGTTTGCATGTTGTTCAAAGGTCAACTATACTTATTATTTGACATCATTTCTTTTTGACTTAGTTATTTTAAGGTAACAACACATAAGACACTACCTTACTCCTCCACTAGGGCATAAACTTTATGAGCCCAAGGTCCTTCTCTATTTGTCCACCACTGTATTCAGATGCTAATATACACCTTGTACAATACAGGTGTTTTGCAATATTTTTTGAATGAATAAATATATCTATATATCAATATATGCAAACCACTGTGGGTTAAACTGAACCGATAACAATGTAAACGTTTTTTAGTAATTTACATTTTAAGAGTTACACAGCATTAATACTTCTCTAATGGAAATATTAATGGAAAGAATGATGCCAAAAGTTGGAACATACCTAGGTTTAAACTGAAGACCAGTTTGGCTTTCTTCAGTTCCAATGTAATGTAATCACCTTGCTGTCCTTCCCCATGTAAGATCACCCCTTCACTCTCGGTGGTTTTAAATTTCAAGGCAATGACATCTTTCAGTGTTTTCGTCTTCTTGTTTTTGAATCTATATGGCAACACAACATGGCCATCAAAGTTGATAACATCAGCCCCTGAAATAAGAAAAACAAACGGACACATTATAGTTCAGTTTTTGTATGTTGCCATCCAGTGTGAAGTACATCTATTTCCAACCATTATCTGCACAGAAAAAAAAAAAAAAGAAGAAGAAGTGTTTTATTCTGAGAAATATGGAGTCCTGGATTCTTGTCCTATTTCTTCTTTTGATTTATTGTGTGTCCTGTGTGAATTGTATTGCTAGTAGTCATAAAGAATAGTCTTCAGCCCTGCCCCTGTGGCTCAGTGTTGAGTATCTACCTATGAACCAAGAAGTCAAGGAGGTCACAGTTGGATTCCTGGTTGGGGCACATGCACAGGTTGTCGGCTTAATCCCCAGTGGGGTTATGCAGGAGGCAGCCAATCAGTGATTCTTTCTCATCATTGATGTTTCTATCTCTCTCTCCCTCTCCCTTCCTCTCTGAAATCAATACAAAATATATTTTAAAAAATAATGGCCTTCAATTGTAATTATGTTGATTAACATAAATGCCATCAATGATTTATATACTTCAAATTTTTATGTGGGAGTCTAGAGTTTATTTGAAATAAGTAAAAAATTTAATTCCTGTAGTATAATGAAATCTTAATGTCTTCCTTTTTAAATGAGGCTAATTCTTATGATTTTAAAATACACATTTTATCACAAATTAGCTTTCCTTTTTTTTTAAAATATATTTTATTGATTTTTTACAGAGAGGAAGAGAGAGGGATAGAGAGTTAGAAACATCGATGAGCTGCCTCCTGCACACCTCCCACTGGGGATGTGCCCGCAACCAAGGCACACGCCCCCGGCCGAATCGAACCCAGGACCCTTCAGTCCACAGGCAGACGCTCTATCCACTGAGCCAAACCGGTTAGGGCAAATTAGCTTTCCTTTGACAAAAGAATGAAAGCACTTGAATTCAGGGTTTGGTGATATATTCAGCTTCTAATGTTTTTTATATCTTACTACTTTCTGAGTAAACTTCATGGTAGTACTCTGAGTTTATAACTAACTGAACTTAAAGAAGCTTTTTACCATTTGCTCCTGGGCCTCACATCTGTCTGCATTTTCATGTTGGCTCCCTGCCTTTAGAATGGAAAATCCGGCTACTCATCTTTTTGAGCCTTAGCCATAAATGAGTTAAGAGAACAAATATCTAGTCTATATTGTGACTATAAAAGTTCTAATTTGATTTTAAGGCATTTCAATGGAGATGAAATTATATAAAATTTTTAGAAATATAAACAATTTTGTCACCATCCTCAAAAGAAGGTGACGGTGGGGATTTGTTTTATAGCTGTTACTTAATGCACCCCTGAAATGGAAATGGAATGATCTAATTTATTATGCCATATTGGTCAGTGCCTTTCCAATCCAAGGATCAAGCTTTGAGCACAAAATAGAAACTTAGTTCTCATAATTAGAATTTTGTCATTAAAAGTATTTTTTAAATCCACTTATTTGGCTTTTAATTTGAAATCTTAGCGAACCTAGTCAAACTGGTTAGCTCTAATTACTTTAGAATCACTATACTGTCTGAATTTGGGGTAAGGGTGACAGAAGGAGACTTGACTTTGGGAGATGAACACAATACAATAAAGAATTGTACACCTGAAACTTGTATAATCTATTAACCAATTTCACCCTAATAAGTTCAATAAAAATTAATATATATATATATATATATATACGTATAACAAAATTAAATTTAAAAAGAAAATTTATGTTCTTCCTCCAAATCATTGATAGATTTTGAACCATTTAAAAATGTTTACCCTATTATATCAAATATTTGCGTTTTTAAAAAATAGAATTCCTGCATTCTAAAAAGTTCAGAGAGAAAAAAAATAACTTTGACATTTAAGTTATAATTCTAATAATCTGTTCTTTACTGTCCATAAAAAGACTTTCTTAATCTACAGAATTCTCTTTTCTGAGGCTATGACTCACAGAGGTTTATTTTACTATGGGGGAAAAACAGCCATTAAATTTTGGTTTCTGCTGGCACTGCAAAGGCAATTAGACTTGAGCTTAATCAACTATAATGTCCCAGATGAATTCCAAGTAAAATATCTTTATCATCTGTGATGAAAGATAAAAGGGAGAAAAAGTGAAATCTGATGATGATAATCCAATAGTTAGTAGATATCATTTTTTGTCTTGAAAAGTTCATAAGGGAAAAGTCGAAAGGAAGGGATAAATTCTGAATTCTAGAAAGTAAATTGGCACTCAATTTTATATCAGTGACAGTTGAACAACAGACACATCATGGTTTTATACACCTTCGATATATATTAATTGACATAACATATTTCCCATTCATGCTCTCTGAGCTTAGATAGAAGCAAGAATTTATCCCTCCTCTATCTTCTCCTAAATCAAAATCTACATTCAGTTTTAGGTATAGAATAGTGACTTATGCAAATGCTGATGTCTCTCTTCCTTGCATTTAGAGCTGTGGGGCGCGGTTACAGTGTTTGGGCCAGGTTTAAGCCTCGGACTAATGAAAGGACAGGGTCCTCTCATTGCCACGTGCAAGTCCCAGCTGGAGGGCAGGGCCCTCCCAGCACAATCATAGCCAAGGGCCGTGGTTGTAAGATTGAACATATGGTCCGAACACGCAGCCCCATGTGCCTTGTGATAGAGTTCAGGTGCATGTAGTTAAGTGAGGTTGAAACTCATGAGAATGCTGTAAACAACTTGATCACGCCCCTACTTTGCCTCCTGGCATCTGTTATAAAATAAAGACATGGCTTGTGGGCGCTGTCTTTGTCTCCTCATCAGGGAGGCAGCGTCCCACGGAGACCCAGCTATTATTCTCTTGTCTGTCTTTCCTTAATCCTTTCACCTCCCCACTCGGGATCACCCTTGGTCATGCTGGCGTGGCACAAGAGCAAAGAAAAATGTGACAGAAATATGGGAATAGTTTTTTTTTTTCTTCAGACAGTCAGTCCTAGGATTTTTTAAAAATATATTTTATTGATTTTTTTACAGAGAGGAAGGAAGAGGGATAGAGAGTTAGAAACATCAATGAGAGAGAAACATTGATCAGCTGCCTCCTGCACACTCCCTACTGGGGATGTGCCTGCAACCAAGGTACATGCCCTTGACCAGAATCGAACTTGGGAACCTTCAGCCCACAGGCTGACGCTCTATCCACTGAGCCAAACCGGTTACGGCAAGTCCTAGGATATTAACAAAACATGAAGGGATGCTATTCAAGCCACCAAGCCTCATCTTACAATGGTCAGTGGTTAGCGGAAACACTGACAAAATGCTTTGCAACTCAGTTCTCACTCATTATGTATTGAAAGGTGATCCTTTTTCAATGGGTTAATTGCTTTCACAACATCAGTGTGTGACTGTTAATTACAAAATTCCTGGAGATAATCTATGATATACAATGTATGCATGAACACATACCATACACTTTTAAGAGAGTCTGAGGTATTGAAACACCCAGAATTTAGTTTTATTTCCTACAAAAATACATTAAGATTTTATTTGACATCTAATAATATGTTGTGGTTATTTGGGGACAAGCCACCATTTTTCACCCCATTACCCTGATTGTGTATCACTCCCTAGAATTAAGTTTTCTGTGCAGTGATTAAACCTGCATGGTGGAACTGTTTAAGCATTCTGAACAGCAATAATAGCTAGTCAAAAAGTGAATGCAAAATCATAGTGCTTCCACAGTTTTTTTTCTAACAATAACTCTGAGAGCTGGTAATGTGCCCACTTCTCAAATAACATGGTAGAAAGCTTCTCTTTTTTTCCATTGTTACATAGTCTACTTTATGAATTTGGATAAGATATTTTGGAGACGTTTTTACCATCTAAAGATTTTAATATTTAAAAATACCATTGCTATATTTAAAAAATATATATAATACATGCTTATTGTTGATAAGAAATTAAAAAATATAATAGAGAATGCCCAAACACAAGAGCTCACCAATGTTAATGAGTAATATATTAGTGTGTATCCTTCTAGATTTTATACATTTACTTATCTATCTAGTTTATGGAATAATCCATGAATTATGTGTGTGTATGTGCATAAACGCATATGTACATATATATGAAAGAGGAAGAGAGGAGAATGTTATTTCACTTGATTATATTTCAAAATGCATAATGATAGCTCAATATTTATAATGTAGGAAACCTGTGTATTATAGCTGATTAATATGTTTTATTGACCTTCATGCACCAAGGTACATATATCCTTTACCCAACTTCCTCTAACATTAACATATTCCACAACCTGGTACATTTGTCAAATCTAAGACATTAACTTAAGGATAATGGTTCACTGAAATACAGACTACTTTTCACAAATGTCTTTTTTTTTTCTATTCCAGGATCCAATCAAGATTTTCACATTGCATTCAGTCATCCTGTTTCATCAGCCTCCTCTAATCTGTAGCATTTTCTCAGTCTTTCCTTGTCCTTCGTAACTTTGACCCTTCAAGAACTACCTGTCAGGTATTTTGTAGAATCTTCCTCAGCTTGGGTTGGTATGAAGTTTTTTTTAGGACTTGACTGGTGTCTCTGTTGTTTAGGAAAAATACCACAAATTGTGGTATCCTTCTTATCATCTCCCATCAGGGCAAGCACAATTTGAACATGATTTCTCACTAGTGATGTTGATGAGGGTGATGTCTGCTTATTTCTTTACTGTAAAGTCACTATTTTCCCTTTCTGTATTCTTTCCTGTGGAAATTAGTCACCATAACCTAGCCCATAATTAAGGTAAGGGGAATTAATCTGCACCTCCTGGAAGGGGAAATGTCTACATATATTACTTGGAATTCTTTTGTAAGAAAAATGAGTTCTATTCATTCATTCATTCATCCATTCATTCACGTATTCATTTATTCAATTGTTTATTTATAGCATTATAGATGTCTTCATCTTCATTGCATTCTTTGAATTTAATCCAATGTGTCTTTATTAAAAGCATTCTAGCTTTAGCTATGGGGAGCTCTTTCAGATGGGTTCCTCTATACCTTGCCTCCTCCTGCTCCTCTGCCTTCACCCCTCCTCGATTCTCTTCTCTCTCTTGTCTTTCTCTCACTTTTTGGCACTTCAAGATTCTCCAAGCTCATCTTTCCCCTTCCCCAGATGTGGAATAAGACATTTTTCCAAGGAGCCCCTATTCCTTTTACTGTAGAATAGTACTGAGAAGCCAGCAGGTTTTTGTTTGTTTGTTTAATTTGCTTTTGATAAAGCAAAGGATACATTTCTTACAAATAAATGTAATTGTTATGCACCTCTATGATATATTCTTCCACACAAATAAATCGATTACTGAAAGAAATAAAAACTTATAATAAAATGTTTCTTAGTAATCTATTTCACAATTATTTGCTATGATTTGAAACACTTTTCATTGTAATCAAATGTTTTTGCATAAACCATGAGTTTTGAAAACTAATAATTATTATTTATTTAAGGGGTTACTGATTGCTAATTAAATACATTAAAGTACCACAACCACTCACATATCAGAGGTTTTAACTGTCAGATCAAAAGAATGAGAATATCAAACTACATTTTTGTGCTGATAGGGAAAATTCATAACATTATTATTTGACTTGGTAATGTGTACTTGACAGACATTAACTCTGGCGAAACACTATCTCATCTCTTCTGCACACAGTTAGGATCTTATTTTTTTACTTCTAACCCCTGCTTTTTATTTCAATACACTAGTATCTGTGGTTTAAACCTAAATAAATAGTTAAATAGATTTCAAAATGTTAATCACAGCTAATTTAGAGGAACAGCACAAAATGAGCCTTCTCTAAATCCTTTTATCTATTCACCTATTTATTTATTAAAATTTTATTGAATTAATTGGGGTGCCATTGGTTAATAGGATTATATAGGTTTCAAACCTATATAAACCTATAGGATTATATAGGTTTGTGTGTTCACCACAAAGCCAAGTCTTCTTCCATCACCACTTATCACCCCTTTACCTTCTTCTACTTCCCCTTTCCCCATTCCCTCTGGTAATCACCATATTGTTGTCTATATTTAAATCCTTTAAAAAATTATCTAGAGAGTCTGAAAATCACTTCTACTTCAGGAAAAATAAAAATAAAAATACAAAAACCTTAAAAGCCCTTTCATGAAGGTCAGCACCTCACATTTTATGCAATATTTCTCCTTACAATGTGTTGTTTTGCTCATAAGTGCTTGACAAGTTTTACTAGAACAAGGAGAATATCAGAGAAGTCTGATTTCATTTGCCCATAAAATTTGGACTCCAATATCTAATTACCTGGATGACTGATCTGCATGGACCTTCCACAGGCATATCTAACTCGACTTGTCCAATGCTTAATTCTTTCTCTGGCCCCACTGCTACTGTCTCAGGACAGAGATCTGGGATTTTATTTAGCCCCTCCCTTCCTCACACACTGTCCTGTGAAATTCAGCATGTCTATATTTTTCAAACACAAAGCTTACTTTTTACATGTACTACCAACAGGCTACCATCATCTCACACACTGGCTATTGTATTACCATTATTTATAGACAATTTCCATCTCCCAGTATAATTTTCCTTGAATCTATCCTCCACACAGAAAGATCTTTCCAAAATAAACTTTTATTTTTTATTTTTTATTTTTTATTTTTTTTTGCTGAAAGCTCTTCAGTATGGCCTGCAAGGTCCTCAATGGCAGACCTCCTGCCTTCTCCCACACCCTCATATTTTAGTTCATCTTTCTCTTTATGTGCTAATGACTGTGAAATGACTAAATCCCTTGCTAACTTCACCTAGTGCCTTCTCTAATGCTATGCTCATTTCCTTGAACAAACAGCTATTTTAAAAATCTAGTTTAACATCCCCCAAGCCTCACCTACCAGAAAAGCTTCAGTATAGGAAACACTCCTGCTTGTTGTCCATGGCACCCTTGCACACATTTCTGTATCCCCTCTCATCTTATATGGAAACTAGAGGCCCGGTGCATGAAAATTCAAGCACTGGAGGGGGGGGCGGGGGGTCCCTCAGCCCGGCTTGCCCTATTTACTTGAGCCTCAGGCGGCCCTGCATGGCTGGGAAGCCTCCATCTGAGACTTGTCTGCACCTCGGGCCAGCCCTGACCCTGGGTGGCTGGGGGTGGAGGGAACTGGGGGATTCTGGAGGAAGGGGCACGGAGCAGCCAGGCCCGCCTAGAGGCCGGCCTGGCATTGCGGCAAGTCTGCCGCCCCAGTGGGGCTAAGGGGACTGGGCGCTGCCATCTTGTGGCTGTGGGCACTGCCATCTTTGAGGGTGTGGTAATCAATTAGCATATTCCCTCCTTATTGACTATGGGCACTGCCATCTTTGAGGGCAGGCCAATCAATTTGCATATTCCCTCTTTATTAGATAGGATGATCTCTCTATTCGACCAATTTCCTCTGTGGACTTTAAGTTTTTTTAAGGTACTGACTCTGCATTGTTCCATCTTGTATTTCTGGCACAATAAACACTTTTTAAACTGATCTAAATATAGTTGGTGCTTGAGACCAGGCAAAAGAAAATTCTATTGTTCTTATTTTCCTTCAAAACCATACCTAGTATAATGCAGGCTTACTCTCTAAGGGTTCAGATGTAGGCATGACTTAGTGGCATGCATTTATATAAATATTACCACCGTGGGGTTCTATATGAATACAGAGTTTAAAACATTAAATATTTTTACTATAGACATACTGGATTTATTTGCTTAAAAGACTAAAATATTAACTTTAGCTTGAGTTTAAATACAAAATATATGTTTTCCTTCTAATTGAATATATTTAAGAAAAACTTAACTATCTCAGACTAAAGTTACTAAGTTTTAGGTGCATTTTAACGAAGTAATTTTACCCTAACTTGAGATATTTATTGATATTTTATATTATTCAATGAAGAACAAAGATGGCCTTACTGATATATATTTTTATTATTGTGTTATTTCATGAAAAACTATAATATATGATGAGTTGTGACTGCCTAATCATGTGGTTGGCACACCTGGACAAAATACAGGGAAATAGTAGTAATTTTAAAAATTATATTATCCAACAGGAAAATATAAAAAGAAAACCACTAAGGTTCTCTCTGCCCCACTCCATGGTAACACACACACACACACACACACAACCCATAGGATATCATAAAATCAGAGTGATCTACCTCTGAGCAGGAGTATAGCTCTAATACATCTGATAATGCAGGCATAATAAGCAATTTCTGAAAATTAGCATAAAATATACTTGTAGAAAATCTATATAGAAGCTATTTTTATTTTTTTAACCAAAAAGTCAAATAAATTAGACTTGACTTCTCTATGATAAAATAACTATTTACTGAAAATACCTCTACAACTTTTGACCATACAAAATCTAGATTTCTTTTAGGGAAAAGCCTATGTGACATTATAAATCCCAAGGAAATATTCCACAGATAAGGAAAGAAAACAGACATTCATGAAAGCCCCAGAATGCCTTTTGATATTAATTATTCCTAACAGTAATTTCAGCTATTTGTTTTTATTACTATTCAGTTAAGCTTCTGTTTCTAGTTCCATATAAAATACTGTTTGTGTTGGGGCCAAATTTTAATACAACATAGGCTAAAATATGGCAATTTGATTTAGGAACTTTTTTTTGAGGCCCTGTTTTCATGGTAATTTACATAATACTGAGGAAAAGAGAAACCGTCCACATTAGTGAGAGGGAATGGTCCACAAGTGCTTCAGAAGATTTGAGTTTGTGCAGGGATGTGGTCCATTACAGCTTCACCCGATTTTTCTGTTAATTTCACATACCTTTGGGTGAATCTTCTACCTCAACTATAAAATATGATTCCTAAAGCTCAGAATGTATACAGATTGTGACATAAGGTACTCTCTCCTGTCTGCTACAGTGGTTGGGTCCTGTCTGGTAAAACACTAAACGATACTCTCTGGCCCAGCCATCAACACACCTTGCTGACTTGGGCACTGGAGGGAATCGGATTCACTGTGAATTTGGGTGTGTTATCCATTACTTCAGGACACACGCATGCCCACTGAGGCCCCGGTGAGCCGCTGGATTAATTCATTTTCCGTGAATGAGCAATGCGGATAACTAATCCTGACAGGGCTAAAATAATTGGAAGCTCCTGAAATTACAACTTGAATGCTCAGAGGAGACAAGCAGTTCATACAAATCAGTGGTGCTGTCTCATAAAACCACTGATCTGCCTTTCACTTTCTCCCTTTGATAAAGATATGGGTAGCAGACAATGTTATCCTTGGTTAAAAAATCAGCAGGGAAAGGTGCTAAGTTACTAGCTTAGAAACTTCTTGATAATAGAGAAACTATTGATAATAGAGAACAATAGGACGTGTTTGGGATATATTTTGGGGCATAAGGGAGGTAGTCTTTATCCGCCTGTGGCAAACTGAAGCTATGCAGCATATCTGAAGTTATTCAAGCATTTAGTATTTTTTATTTTTCAATTGACATACAATATTATTTTAGTTTCAAGTGTACACCCCAGTGATTACACATTCAATATTTAAGGGTCAGAAACCCAACATTTTAATGAAATCTCCCAAATTTTTAATGCTAAACAGAGGCTGCTATCTAGTACCTCCAGATATGTTTTATTTTCATATCTCTTTAAACTTGGATACTGTAAACTATGACTAAATGGATCATAATGTCCAAAAAATTAAATTTTCCATCATATAATTTACCTGTGAATTACTGCAGTAAGCATCTGCAAGAAATTTTATTTCTCAAAAGGGAAATTCTCTAGAAAACAAGTTGGTTAGTGCTAAATGAATAAAGAATGGATGTTTAAGAAAAAAAATTTAATGGTATCACATGATCCAAAGATGCAGTATATTTATCACTCTGAGATTTGGGATATAAGAAAACTTTCTAAAAAGGAAATATATGTGTATTGATTTCAAAGATGAAGGGAGAGGGAAGGATAGATACATCAATGACGAGAGAAAATCATCAATTGGCTGCCTCCGGCATGCCCCCCCACCAGGGATTGACCCCACAACCCAGGCATGTGCCCTGACTAAGAATAAAAATGTGACCTCCTGGTTCATAGGTGTGGATGCTCAACCACTGAGCAACACCAGCTGGACAAGGAAATATATATGTTTTTAAAAGTATTAACAATTAACAGGTACAGCGGATCTTTCATTACTGTCAGAAATTGTATCTGCAAATTTCCCTTCTCACTAAAATGTACTTACAGTCCCAGCATCAGCACTCATGGTGCTTCTGTTATTGTTCACCTACAGCTGCAGAGAGACCTGAAGCTCACATTCCCAGCTGAGGTCCAACAAGGCAATGTCCTGCCCTCTTGCGTCAGTTCTCATCCTGTAAAAACATGTCCATTCGTGATCTATTTAGGGCCACATTTTTTTTTTTTTCGATTTTGGGGGCTTGTTATGAAAGTTTTCACCGTTCAATATGTCTCTCTCCCAAGCACGATGCTGAAGTGTTTTCTTGTGTCCCCAAGCACAAAGAAGCTGTTATGTGCCTTATGGAGAAAATACGTGTGTTAGGTAAGCTTCGATTAGGCAAGAGCTAAGTGCTGTTGACCTTGACTTCAATGTTAATGAATCAACAATATGTACTAAGGAAGGTATTGTTAAACAGAAACACAAACAGAGCAAGTTTATATATTGATTGGATGACAAAAATGTATGACCAGATGCTGCAGGAACCCAAGCCTACATTTCCCCTAGAAGCAATGGTTCTCCATTTGCTGGCTCAGTCAGTGTTCATGGCATTTAAACAACAGAGCTACGGTGAATAATGAGGACTGACTATATTTACACTGCATTCATTTCTTTCAACAGGAAAATAAGGAGCCATTTCAAACTACTACCTTATATGAATGTGAAAGTATGATAAAGACATTTAAATTATCCTGAAAAAAATGATCAATAAATTGCAAGTATCTTCATAGTTGAGCAGCATAATGCCACCTTTAACAGACATACTCCTTTGTTTGTTGAAGCACTGCTTTGTTTTTTGTCGCACCAGAATTTTAGAGCATAGGACTTACTTGGGTAGTACAAAGGCAACACTCTCATTCCTCACAGGCTTACTGCAAGCAAGCTCTGTGGATTACATATCTTATTACAATTCACTGAGCACTTTGCCAATCCAATGTGAGCAGTACATTAATGTTGAAGGGGTTCAGAACATGCCATCCACACATGACTCTTTGGTTGAGTATTTTGAGCTGCGGGAATCTGAGAAAACCTGATTCAGGAAGGACTCACCGACCTCCCCATTCTATCTCCAAGGAGGTCATAAAACTTCCCATGAAAAAGGTGCCCTCTCTGCACCAAGGAAGAGAATGACAACATTCTTATTATCAAAACTAGTGCCAAATGGGAGTAGGAACCTGAACAAACAAACCTACTAAAATCACCCTTATCTTCAAGTAGTTTCCCCCAAATACTTTCTAATCACTGCCTCAATTGGCTCGAGCCTAAGCCCCTTTTCTTGCCACATCCTTATAATTTATTCTTCTTTGTTTAAAAAGGTATATAAACTTTGGGGCGTAATGGTTTATTTGGGTCTTCATTTTTCTTCTGAAGACTCCCAGGTACACATAAAATACTAATTAAATTTTGTATGCGTTTCTCCTATTAATGTCATATGCCAGCTTAATTGTCAGGCCCAGCTACAGGACCTAAGGGCAGAAGGATGTTTTCCTCCTACACATTATGTAGAATCTCACAGAATCCTAGGAAAATCACAGAATCCTAGGAAAGTCACAGAATCCAAACCACACCATCATCCATCATTTACATTTCCCATGAGATACGGCCCAGAAATTTCCTTTCTTTTTTTGCCAGTTGATCATTGCTTGCTTTTTCTGGCCTGATTGGAAACAAGCTTCTTGAAATTTGCAGCACAAAAATAAAGATATCATTGAATCTAGTAGAATGGGGAAATTAGCCAGTCTACCCTCCAGGACCTAAATTACTTTAAGGCTATAAGTAAACTTGAAGTTGATTTCTTGTATTTAAAAAATTTTAGATATTGTTCTGTATCATTTATATTTTGAATTTCTCTGCCCAATATCCACCCAAGGGTTTCTATTGATGAGATCTCACATTTTCTTGTGAATAAGAGTTGAGCTATTGGAAATATGTAAAACCCAGATGTGAAGCTGGAGAATTTTGCAGCCTCTAAAAGAGGATCATTTTAAATTCAGAAAATGTAAGGGTAGACAAACATCACAAATTCACATTAATTTTAGGAAAGTTTGTTTCTTATTTTTGGGGGGCGGTATTAAGAAAGAAACTGAATTTGTAAGTAGGACACATTTTGATACATTGGCTACACAACCTATTTTCAACCCTCTGCATTTGACATTTTTTACAGTTTAGGTCAATCCTAACAATTTATTCACTTCTCAAGGCATGACAGCTATAATGCTGTTACAAGTGCTATTTATAGCAGGGCAGTTAAGTCCTTAAAATGTCAATGGTTGAGTTTCTCTTAATGTAGACCTAGAAGCAAAGTACAAGTCTTCATTCTAGGGAGATAAAGGGTATGCTGAGGCAAGAAATTTATTAGGAAATTAAAGTGATGTCAGCTTTCTCATGACCCAAGAAGTATGTAGTTTAACCAATAGCATTCTGACCATACATTAGGCTTCAGGAGGGCACTGGACCTGAACACACGGACCTCAGACCTGACCCCAACCTATTCCTGTAAATGAAGGAAGGGAACAGATCATCTTGGATCCCTTCAGCTTCATGATTAAGCATCTCATACTCTGGATGGCTTGGTCAAGCTTACAAAGAACCATATACTTATTTAATTTTGGATTTAAATCAAAATTTAGATTGTCAAAATACTACATTTTAGGCATAGTCATATTTTCTGATTAATTTGCTGGTGGAAATTCCCAAAGGCAATTTTAAACATAAAATCCACAGACATTGAAACATTTTCATGGGTGAGTACTATGAACAGTTAAAATTGAACAGTCAAAATTTGCAAAGTGGAGTAAAAATATCTACATTCTAAATAACGCATATTGTTACTTTTAAAGAAAACAAATGATAATCATTTATGATAAGGAGGTTTCCATAAGTAGAACCTAACAAAAGATTTATGATGATAGATTAACAACTGATTTACATTCGTAGTGTCTTGATAATGTTTAAGCAAACACATAATTAGTAAGACTGCATTATTTTAATTCTAGAACATGGGAGTAAAATTACTTATCTGGCTACAATGATGCAGGTTCAGTAAAAATGAATGCATGACCTTGCACAGGTACAGAAATCTGGTCACATTCAGCTATAGTCTGTCATGTTTCCTTCTCCTTTTGATAGTATTTAGTCTAGTACAGCAGCACAACTTGTGTTGTCATATCAAAGAATGATAGCACATATATTTTTTCTTTATTAAACCAAAGTGGCCTGGAAGAGAGGGGCTTTGTGTCATTAGGAGAAGTGACACAGAGATCTAGTTAAGTGACAGACTTAGCTCAGGCTGCCAGGTTCTATTCCCTGTCCTTTAGCTACGTGGCCTTCACTAAGTTACAAAACGTATCGTAAATCTCAGTTTCTTTGATCCTCAAAAAGTGAAGGCAATTACATAGTGTGCTTTATAGAACGATAAATACTGAATAAGTTAATACATTCAAAGCACTTAAGACAGACAGGATCTGGTACATTATAAGCTGCTAATGAACATTAGCTTTTATTATCATACTAGAGGCCTGGTGCACGAAATTCATGCACGGGGGGAGGGAGGAGATCAGCCCAGCCTGCACCCTCTGCATCTCTCCAATCCGGGACCCCTTGGGGGATGTCCAACTGCTGGGGATCGGGCCTAAACCAGCAGTAGGACATCCCTCTCACAATCCTGGACCACTGGTTCCTAATCACTCACGTGCCTGCCTGCCTGGTCGCCCCTAAATGCCGCCCCCTGCCAGCCTGATCACTCCTCACTGCCTCTGTGTGCCAGCCTGATCACCCCTAACTGCCCCCCCCCGGCTGGCCTGGTCACCCCCAACTGCACCCCCCCCCGTTGGCCTGGTCACCCCCAACTGCCCCCCCCCTGCTGACCTGGTTGCTACTAACTGCCCACCCTGCTGTACTAGTTGCCCATCACAGACCCCCCTCCTCCCCCCCCCCGGGCTGGCCTGGTTGCCCCATCCAGCCAGCCTGTTGTTCAATTGTTTGGTTGTCCCTCACTAACCCCCCTGCCAGCCTGGTTGTAGGCAGCCATCTTGTGAGGGTGTGAAGGTTAATTTGCATACTACCTCTTTATTATATAGGATATTAAGTTTTTGTTTAATTTGATTTGCAATAATGAATATTCTCATTCTCTAGGCAATGTTGATGCAGGCCTCGATACAGAACAGGGTCATATTTCTACACCAGCGTTAATGGATTTAGGACAAACTAGGGTGCCATGCTTGGTGACTCTAGGACCCACCCTACATTCTGTTCTATATATATATTTTAAATATATTTTTATTGATTTTCAGAGAGGAAGAGAGAGAGAGAAACATCAATGATGAGAGAGAATCATTGATAAGCTGCCTCCCGCACATGCCCCCCCCCCCCCCCCCCCCGCCACTGGGGACCTAGCCTGCAACCTGAGCATGTGCCCTTAACGGGAATTGAACCCGGGAACCTTCACTCCGCAGGCCAATGCTATATCCACTGAGCCAAACCAGTTAGGGCCGTTCTATATTTTTTGCTACCTTCACTGATGTAGCTTATTTTGCTTACAAGTAAGGAAGGTTACAAAATATTTAGAAGTAAAGATAAATTGAAATAATAAGTAATTGAGCCTGCTCTGTTTCTTCTCTTCTGTGTAACAAGTAATATTTCAGGTCAAATAAAACTTTTGAAGGTCCTTTCACTATCACCTGAGAAACCCTAAGTGCACGGGGAAGGTCGGGGGCTTGTCCAAACAACTTCGGATAACAACGTCCAAACTGAGACTTTAACCCAAAGTCTCATCTCTGATTCTCTTCACAGAGCATTGGTTAAGCCATAATTTCTTTATAGCCCATAAATTGGCTATTCAGGAAGCAAATTATATTTATTGAATATAGGAATTCACTACCATAGTATCGGGTTGAATGTTATATATTTAATGTAACCTATTTTTGATACACTTAAAAATTACCAAATTTAGTTAACTCCACACCAAAGTCTAGATTTATAACAAAGACTAGCTTCTGATTTTTACACTTTTATAACTAAATTTAATAAGATTTCGAAGTGCTCACGAGGAAAAATATGTCTCAGTTGCCATATTGTAATGATGTGGTTAAATATATATTAGCTAAATCAAGTTCAAGTAAAAGAAAAAGTACAGAATTCAAGACGTATGTGAGAAAAGCCAGGCAAAATTGTTTTCCGCTCTAGTTCTATGGTCGGTGGTGGTGAGGGCTATTTACAAAGGTTTTGTAGACAGCATGGGAAGGAAGGCTTGTAAAGAGAGCGTTTATAGATAGTGATGAACAGAATGAGAAAAATACAAAGCCTAGGATTATTGGTAGAGACAACAAAATCAGAAGAGGGGACTCTGATCACCCTGAACTCCTAGGTGAGTGGTGATAGTGCAAGATGCTGAAGAAGTGAGAGACCCAGGAGGAGCAGAGAGGTTGGAATAAACGTCTATGTTAGCTGGGAGACAACAGCTCTAACCAAGATCCTGTTGAGACACACAGCAAATGCATCCCGGGTGGCCAGCCTGGACCATGGCAACATGCTAGGAGATGCCGTCTTGTTCTTTAAAACACACAGTAGCTTTGGACCTGACACAGCCTCTTAAGACTCAAAAACCAAACCTTTCCATACTTTTTAAAATAACATTGTAGAGAATGTTTTTGCTCATGAGAGTGATGACGTATTTTGTCACTTGACTTACTTTGTAAACAACATGGCTTCAAAATTTAGAAGGTGTTCTTTATTTTAAAATACAAAGTGAAAACAAAAAATTTACAACTTGAAGAAATTTTTTTTATGGTAATGGACGATAATTTGACTTTAGGTGGTAGGCACACAATGCAATATAAAGGTCATGTACCATAGAAATGTGCAGTTGAAACCTATGTAATCTTATTAACCTAGGTCACCCCAATAAATTTAATTAAAAATAAATAAAAATAAAACTAAATGAAAAAAATTGTGTTTTGTGTTTAATCTGTAATTTCTAGTTTTCTAATGTAAAAACTCCTGATTTTGAAAGTTAACCACAGAGAAGCTGTAATATTTATGCAAGAAATATTCTTTTTTTTCCTGCTAAAGTTTTACTGTTCCATAGAGATCCTTTTCATTTTCCAAAATCGAAGTGAAACTTTTTTTTCCAAAATTTGGAAAAAATGTTTGATAATTTTATCAATCTTTTCCTCTTGAAATTTAGAAAAGTTTTAGAATATTAATTAGTAGAATGAAGGTCAAAGTCCTGGGGTTAAAGAGGTTCATGAATCCAAATAAGAACTTTTATTTACAGTCTAAACTCTGCTTTAAAAACTCTGTTGAACTATAGTAAAAAGATGACCATGTCTCTTTTGATGGTTTTTCTTACTAAATAAAGTACAAATAGCCATTGGTAATATCTCCTAAACTTTGTGTTTAAATTGATCTTCCAATAATGAGAATAAAATGCTGTTCCCAGGATATCCATTTCATGCAGAATTCCTTTAAAACAATGGAAATGGACAGTTCTCCTTGGTGTCACTCCATTTAGTGATTGTCCATTCCCCCTTACCCATTCAACATGCGAACAGATATACTGCAAATTATCTGATAAAATAAGTCCCATTGAGAAAAGTATCTAATGATGCTAATGGTTTAAAGACTTTAATAGGAGCAGCTCTTGAATGGAACAGCATGAATGGAGCAAGAGTTCCTTGAGACTTTCAGTTTCCACCATGTAGGTGGCAAATGACACACTGGTAACAGTGAGAACAAACACAGCACTGCAGTCCCTCTCAATGATAGCATCCCTCCCAATCACAACAAAGGCAAGAATAAAATTATTTCCAGTATGACAAGGGAATAATGGTGAAAAATAGCCCTATCTCTAATTTGTTAAGTCTCTGTAATATACTTTACTGAGGTTTTGCCTGCACCTGCTTTGACAATGAACTTTTTATCCTACTAAAGATGAAATCAGTTATTTCCCAGACAAAAAAATATTTGGTAGAGTTAGATAAGGGAGGGGCCTGAGATTAATTATTTTCTATAGACATATCAAAAAGAGCATAGTCAAAATATGTTATTCCATTACTGTGGACAAAAATAATAAATTGCTCTGTTATTTTCTCTTATCAGTTTCACTCTGTTGCATCTCTGTACCTATTTTTTTTGTTGCCTACTCGTTTCTTTTCTTTAAACTCATCCTTATTCTTCAAACCTTTCCTCTCTCAAAACTCATTAAGCCAAGAGATATCCCCTTTTTTCCTATTTAAAAAACGTGATTCAGTATTTTCATTATATTCCCATTAAAATGCTCCTTTGATAATATCCCTATTAATTTTTTAGACTATATGCCATTGATTAGTATTAAAGTTGAAAATGTTATAATGGATTTTTTCTGGAAAACTGCTTTTGGTGACATGCCTCATTGGATTTCTTACCATTTCAAGTTGTGTTTAATGGGGCTCCAGAGTTTAAAAGCAAATGCATTTTGGGAAACATAACTACTGTTTGACTTAGAGAGCTTCTGTGAGTATATGGTTGCTATATAATTTTACAGAAACATACAGGGCATCTGGGTTGTAGATGCAAATGGTTTGCTTGCTGCTATTAATCAGTTATACCTCTGATCACTAGATCAGAGAATGACTTATAAAGGAGTTTCTGAATGACATAATGAGGAGCCTCATGCTTATAAAATGATTAGGCATAAAGATAATTTAAAATGATAATCAGCTATGAAGGACTGGCTAGATGACATACAACTTTTATACATATAGGAATAACCTATGTATGTCTAGCTCTCATAAACACTAAGAGTATGTTTTTAGGAGAGATGTCACCTATAGTAGTGTTTTCTAGCCCAAATAAAAGGGATAAAAATAACAACAATAGGAAATGGGTAACTAAGTCATTAAAGATGCTATTATTTTCAGTTCACTTCCTTAAGCAAATGTTTTTTCATAAATTGAAGATACCAACTTGACATTATGAAATTTATTTAAAACAAAAATATGTTCTCTTAACTTTGAGAAAAAATAATCTAGATTTTATATTTATAAATACTCAAATAGTTGAGTTAATGAATAACAAATAATTACATTATTAATAATTCATCAAGGTGAACTTAACTTGATGCATTAAATGATGTGGCTACAATTTGGCTAGCCCACAACCCCATCCTCACAGAAAAAGTACACTAACCTTTACTTTTAATCCTAAAATGAGACAGCCTAAGTGAAGCCAAGAACAGTATTGATATATTTTCAAATTTAATTTACAAAGTATAAATTTAGAATGAGGAGTTTATATTAGTGTTTGCTTCTCCAAGCCTCTAACAAGATAACATAATATTCCTCATATTCCAAACATTAGTTTGTCATTGGTATTGTTCTTGTAGAATTATAGCAGATCCAAGATGGTGGCTGATGGGAGGGCAGGCTGCAAGATAGTGTGTGAGTGAGAGTGAAAGGAGAGTGCGTGGATGTGTGGGGAGTGTCTGTATTTGTGCGTGAGGAATAGCTATATTCCACAGGACTGTTGGGGACTGGAAGACCAGGCTCCCCTGTCTGGGCAGCCTCTACTACTGCTGAAATTTCTCCGAGAGTGGCCGGCTCTGCCACAGAGACTGCACCTTCTTGAAAGGGAGAGCAGTTATCATCAGAATCCCAGCCTTACCTCCAACCTGGGAGACCTCAGATACCTCCCGGAACCCTACAACCACATCACCCAGGGACCAGCTGCCTCAGCTGTGAACGTGCAAACACAGAGACTCTAGCCTTCCTGGCCTTGGGTGCCTAAAAGTTTGTCCAGGGGGAGACAAAGTGGTGCCGAATACGTGGACGGGCCCTGGGCCTTCTCACAGAGCAGATAGAAGGAACAGCTGAATTGAACAAAATCCACCTGGAATTGGTGAGGCAAACACAGCTGGTGAGGCTCTCTCAGAGATCATGTAGAGAGAGCCCTGCCTCCTCAGATTCAGCTGGGTGTATGTTGTTTGGGTGTTTGTTGTGTGCATTTTTTGGGGATTAATTGTTATTTGTTATCTGTATTCAGCTCAGGATGTTTGTTGTTTGCATATTTTGGATTAGCTATTGGTTTTTTGGTGATTTCGCCCCATATACATATTTTCCCCCTTCTTTTTTCTTCTCTTTCTTTTATCTCTTACATTTTTCCTTTTCTCAATATCATTTTTGAATTCTTTTCTCTTCCCTAATTCTCTTTTCTCTGGTGGCCACCTTTATTTGGGGTTATTGGTATCATGAATATATTTGTGTTTGGTGCCTGTGTGTTGTGTCTTGTCATGTTGTATTTTGTGCCTTTAAGTCAATGCAGGAGAGAGAGAACTGCATAACCAAACAACTTGAAAGGAGCAAACATGGGGAGACAAAGAAACAGCCCCCATATGAAAGAAAAGGAGAAAAACACCATAAAAGGAAGTGAATGAAATGGAGGCAAGTAATATGTCAGAGAAAGAATTCAGAGCAATGGTCATAAGGACGCTGAAAAGAATGGAAGAAAAATTCAACAATATGTGTAAGAACCAAGAGGAAATCAAGAAGAACCAGGAAGAAATGAAAAATGACATTGCTGCAATAAAGAACACAATAGAAAGAATAAACAGTAGACTAGAAGAAGTGGAGGGCCACATCAGTGAGCTAGAAGACAAGGTAGGAAAAAATACCCAAGCAGAGCAGCAACTGGAAAAAAAAACAAAAAACTTAAAAAAACAGGGGGAGAGCCTAAGGGAACTTTGGGACAACACAAACCGAAACAACATCCACAGAATAGGGGTGCCAGAAGGAGAGAAAACTGAGCAAGGAATAGAAAACCTGTTTGAAGAAATAATGACAGAAAACTTCCCTGATACTGGGAAGAAAAACCCCACACAAGTTCAAGAAGCTCAGAGAGTCCCAAACAAGATGAACCCAAAAAGACCAACACCAAGACACATTATAATTAAATTGACAAACACCAATGACAAAGTAAGAATCTTAAAGGCTGTCAGAGACACAGAAAGTTACCTACAAGGGAACTCCCATCAGACTATCGACTGATTTCTCAACAGAATCACATCAGGTCAGAAGGGAATGGAATGACATATAAAAATTCATGCAAAGCAAGGGTCTGAATCCAAGAATACTGTACCCAGAAAGGCTATTAATCAAAGTTGAGGATGAAATCAGGAGCTTCACAGACAAAAAATGACTAAGGGAGTTTAATACCACCAAATCAGCAATGCAAGAAATGCTAAAGGGACTGCTGTAAAAAGTAGAAATAGGAAGGGAAAAAGGAACACAGGCATAAATAATAAAAATGGTGACAAACAAGTACCTATCAATAGTAACTTTAAATGTAAATGGATTAAATGCCTCAATAAAAAGATGTAGGGTAGCTGAGTAGATAAGAAAACATGGCCCATATATCTGCTGTCTACAGGAGACCCACCTCAGAACAAAGGACTCACACAGACTGATGGTGAAGGGATGGAAAAAGGTTTTCAGGTGAATGGAAATGGAAAAAAAAGCTGGGGTAGCAATACTTATATCTGACAAATTGGACCTCAAAGTGAAGGCCATCATAAGAGATAAGGAAGGCGACTTCATAAAACTAAAGGGAGCGATTCAATAAGAAGATATAGCTCTGGTAAACATATATGCACCCAATACAGGAGCACCCAAATACATAAAAATGTTCAGGAGGGTACCAAGGGAGAGATTGACAGCAATGCAATCATAGTAAAGGGCTATAATACACCACTAACATCACTGGATCAATCCTCTAAACAAACAAAAAAAAACATCAGCAAAGAAACATCAATCTTAAATCACTCACCAGATCAGGTGTAATTAATTGACATCTTCAGAACATTTCACTCCAAAAAGACAGAATATACATTCTTTTCAAGTGCATATGGGTCATTTTCAAAGATAGACCACATATTGGGACACAGGAAAAGTCTCTTCAAATTCAAGAAGATAGAAATCATATCAAGCATCTTCTCAGATCACAATGGCATAAAATTAGAAATTAACTACAATAAAAACAATGAAAAAAATGAGCTGTATCCAGTTTGGCTCAGTGGATAGAGCATCGACTTGCAGACTGAAGGGTCCCAGGTTTGATTCCGGTCAAGTGCATGTACCTTGGTTGCGGGCACATACCCAGTGGGGGGTGTGCAGGAGGCAGCTGATCGATGTGTCTCTCTCGTTATGTTTCTAACTCTCTATCCCTCTCCTTTCCTCTCTGTAAAAAATCAATAAAATATATTTTAAAAAAACATGCCTGGAGGCTAAATAGCATGCTATTAAACGATGACTGGGTTACCAAAGAGATCAAAGAAAAATAAAAAGAATCATGGCAACAAAGGACAATGAAAACACAACAATCCAAAATCTATGGGACACAGTGAAATTAGTCTTGAGATGGAAGTTCATTGCTCTACAGGTCTACCTCAAAAAACAAGAAAAAAATGGTAATAAATAATCTAACCCTACAACTCAAAGAATTAGAAAGAGAGCAACAAGAAAAGCCCAGTGTAAGCAGAAGGGAGGAAATAATAAAGATCAGAGTGAAAATAAACAACATAGAGACCAAAAAGAAAACAATACAAAAGGCTGGTTCTTTGAAAGGATAAACAAGATTGATGAACCTCTAGCCAGGCTCACTGAGAAGCAAAGAGAGAGGACCCAAATAAACAAAATCAGAAATGAAAGAGGTGAAGTAACAACCAATCCCACAGAAATACAAAGGACTATGAGAAAACTAGAGGTCCATCGCATTAAATTTGTGCACGTGGGTGGGCAGGTCCCTCAGCCCGGGTTGCACCCTCTCTAATCTGGGACCTCTCAGGATCCCAAAGGGATCGGGCCTAAACTGGAAGTTGGACATTCCTCTCACAATCCGGGACCGCTGACTCCTAACTGCTCTCCCCTGCCTGCCAGCCTGATGCTCCAAACTGCTCCCCTCTGGCTTGATCACCCCTAACCACTCACCCTTCTGGCCTGATCACTCCTAACTGCTCTCCCCTGCTGGCCTGTTTGTCTCTATCCACACTGCCTGCCTGCCTAATTGTCCCTAACTGCCTCTGCCTCGGCCCCCACCATCATGGCTTTGTCCCAAAGGATGTCTGGAAGACACTTGGTCTATCTGGTCTAATTAGCATATTATCCTTTTATTTGTATAGATACCATGAACGACTCTATTCCAACAAAATGGACAGCCTAGACAAAATGGACATATTCTTAGAAAAATACAAGGTCCCAAAACTCAATCTGGAAGAACAAAAAAACCTGAATAGGCCGATATCTACCAAAGAAATTGAAGCAGTGATCAAAAATCCTCCAGCAAACAAAAGCCCTGATCCAGAGGGCTTTACAGGGAACTTCTACCAACCATTCAAAGAATAACTAAACCCTATCCTCCTCAGACTATTCCAAAAAATTCAAGAGGAAGAAACACTTCTAAGCTCTTTCTATGAAGCCAGGATTACCCTAATTCCAAAATCAGATAAAGACACCAAAAAAAAGAAAAAAGAGAGAGAGAGAGAGAGAGAACTACAGGCCAATATCTTTGATGAACATAGATACTAAAATCCTCAACAAAATTCTTGCAAATAGGATTCAGCATTACATTAGAAAGATCCTACACCATGACCAATTGGGATTTATTCTGGGGATACAAAGATGGTACAATATCCAAAAATCAATAAATGTGATACTTCACATAAACGATTTCAGAGACAAAAATCACATAATCATATCAATCGATGTAGAAAAAGCATTTGACAAAACCCAACATCCTTTCTTGATAAAAAAAAAAAACTCTCACCAAAGTGGGACTAGAGGGATTATACCTCAACATAATAAAAGCCTTATATGACAAACCTACACCCAACATTATACTCAATGGGCAAAAACTAAACTCATTTCCCATGAGAATGAGAACAAGACAGGATGCCCACTTTCACCACTCCTGTTCGATACAGTATTGGAAGTGCTGGTCATAGCAATCCGATAAGAAGAAGAAATAAAAAGCATCCAAATTGAAAAAGAAGTAAAACTGTCCTTATTTGCAGATGACATGATACTATACATAGAATCCCAAAGACTCCATCAAAAAACTACTAAACCTAATACATATACTTGGCAATGTAGCAGGATACAAAATTAACACCCAGAAATCTATGGCCTTTTTATACACCAATAATAAACTCACAGAAAGAGAAGTGAAAAAAAATCCCATTTACCACTGTACCCCCAAAATTAAGATACCTAGGAATAAACTTAACTATGGAGGTAAAAGACTTGTACTGGTAAAACTACAGGACATTGAAAAAAGAGATAGAGGAAGACATACTAGTAAACATATGGAAGAACATACCATGTTCATGGATTGGTAGAATCAACATCATTAAAATGTCCTTACTACCCAAAGCAATCTACAGATTCAATACAATCCCCATTAAAATACCAATGGCATATTACAAAGATCTAGAACAAACTCTCCAAAAATTCATATGGGATAAAAAAAAAAAGGACCCCGAATAGCCACAGAAATCCTGAGAAAGAAAAACCAAGTTGGAGGGATCACAATACCAGATATCAAGCTATATTACCAAGCCACAGTTCTCAGAACTGCCGGGTACTGGCACAAAAACAGACAATAAACCAATGGAACATAACAGAGAACCCAGAAATCGACCCAAGTGCTGAAAGCTATCTATTGTCTACACTATCATGAAAGTGAAAACAGGGAACCAAGAATGCTGATGGACCTTGAGCTTTGGTAAGGGCTAAAGCTATGCACTGATTGTTCTGTCAATACAATGGTGGCTCAAGCAATTAATTTAATGACCTAATAGTCTCAAAGTAAATCTTTACTAATATTTACTGACCTTTAAGATAGTCTGTCTGCTATCAGATTGCCTGCCTGACTAAAGGCAAGATATGTATCTAAAAATGAATAAAAAGCTAACAGGGCCTGGGCACCATTGAAGCCTTTCTGCTAGAGCAGTGGTTCTCAAACTTCTGGCCCTTTAAATATAGTTCCTCATGTTGTGACCTAACCATAAAATTATTTTCATTGCTACTTTATAACTGTAATGTTGCTACTGTTATGATTCGTAATGTAAATATCTGATATGCAGGATGGTCTTAGACGACCCCACTGAAAGGGTCATTCGACCACCAAAGGGGTCGCAACCCACAGGTTGAGAACCGCTGTGCTAGGGACAGACTCTCCACCTGGCCCCCTGTGATGTCCAAATTCATATTTCTTGTCTAGTCTCTTCATTTGTGCGTGGTCCTTCTCCAGGACCTGAACCCTAGCCGTGCAGATCATAGCTTTCACGCCCAAGTGATTATGCTCAATTAATATTTGACAAAGGAAACAAGAACATACAATGGAGTCAAGATAGTCTCTTCAATAAATGTTGTTGGGAAATTTGGTTAGATACCTGCAAAAAAAAATGAAACTAGGTCACCAACTTACACCATATACAAAAACAAACTCAAAATGGCTGAAGCACTTAAATGTAAGATGGAAACCATAAAAATCCTACAAGACTCCATAGGCACCAAAATAGCAGGCATATGTCGTAGCAATATCTTTATAGACACAACTCCTAGGGCAATGGAGACTAAGAAGAAAATAAACAAATGCGACTACATCAAAATAAAAAGCTTCTGCACAGCAAAAGAAACCATCAAAAAAACAACAAGAAAGCCCACTGCATGGGAGAACATATTTGCCAATGATATTTCAGATAAGGGTTTAATCTCCAAAATTTACAGAGAACTCATATAACTTAACAAAAGGAAGATAAATGATCCAATAAAAAATGGTCAAAGGCTCTAAATAGACACTTTTCAAAAGAGGACACACAGAAGGCTGAGAGACATATGAAAACATGCTCAAAGCCACTAATCATCCAACAGATGCAAATCCAAACAACAATGAGTTACCATCTCAAACCTGTCAGAATGCCTATCATCAACAAATCAGAAAACAACAAGTGCTGGAGAGGATGTGGAGAAAAAGGAACCCTCATGTACTGTTGGTGGGAATGCAGACTGGTGTAGCCACTGTGGAAGAGAGAATGGAGTTTCCTCAAAAAGTTAAAAATGGAACTCCCATTTGACCCAGTAATCCCACTTCTAGGAATATATCCCAAGAAACCAGAAACACCAATCAGAAAGGATATATGCACCCCTATATTCATAGCAGCACAATTTACAATAGCTAAGATTTGGAAACAACCTAAGTGCCCATCAGCAGATGAGTGGATTAGAAAACTGTGGTACATCTACACAATGGAATACTATGCCGCTATAAAGAAAGAAGGAACTTTTGCCATTTGCAACCGCATGGATGGAACTGGAGAGCATTATGCTAAACGAAATAAGCCAGTTAGAGAAAGATAAATATCACATGATCTCGCTCATAATTTGATGAACAAGAATAGATCCAGAGACAAATGGTAGGGGAGGGGGGTGAGAGTGCAACCAAAGGCCTTGTATGCATGCATATTAGCATAACCAATGGACAGTGACACTGGGCAGTGGGGGCTTGCCTGGGGTGGGAATAGCTGGGGGGAGGGGGGTCAAACAAGGAAAAAGGACACATATGTAAAACTTTAGTCAATAAATAAATAGATAAAAAAGGAAAAAATCATTATATATTACAGGTGGGCTAAATTAGGGACAAAAAATAATCATAAAGAAATATCAAATTGAAAAAAAAAGAATTGCAGCAGACACTCTTGGCTGCTACAGCCAACATGCATTTCCTCTTTTTTATTGTTGTTCGTGTTAGATGAAGCTTGACTTCATTCCGGTGTCCATCTCTTCTTAGAATTCAAAGGAAGTGGACCCTTTTCTCAGCAACAGAGCCAATCCTGAACTGACAAGTCAACCATGGTTATCCCATTCCCTTTGCCACTTCTTGGTTTAAGGTGGGCATGTGAACTACTTTTGGCCAAAGTTGAGGAGGGAGGTATGCTGAGAGGGACTCCTAAGAAGGAGAAGGCAGAACAGATGGCCTCATCCTTTCTCTGACACTTGCAGACTGTGAATTTAAGATTGAAAAGGGGGAGGCATCTCGGCATGAGGATGGGAGCCAGCTGTAGACCAGGTGGACATGTAAAGATGCAAGAGTCGTTTGTAAACCATTGATTTAGTAAACCGACTAGCTCTGATATCTGTCCCACCATTGAACTTTAGTTATGTGGGAAATTAAATTGGAGTCATGTTTGTTATAGAAGATTAAAGCAACCTTCAATGTATAATTTTCAATTTTCCCCTAAAAACATGACAATTGTTTTATTTAAAAGCAGAGAGGAAGAGGAATGCCTACTCTCATCCATTCCTTTAGGGAAGAAGGAATAAATGATGTGGCCAAGATTGCTAGCAGTTCGACAAAAGTACAATGGAAGGCTTATTTTAATATTTAAAATTCCAAGTTTTAGCTGGGCACATGGCAATGAATCTGAGGCTGTTTTTTTATTCTCCTTTGCAGCTAGCTGTGGGTAGCCACAGGACCAAATCCCAAACAATGTGTTGTGGACAGATGGTGCATGACCATTCGAGTTCTGCTTTCAATGGAATAGTAAGCCCTTATAAAAGGAAAGTCCGAAGAGACAGTGATGAGATGCCTCAGCAACTTCAAACAAACAAACAAAAACATGATTGCCCTCAACCCACTATGTTTTAATGATCCTGGTCCTTCTTTTCTTTCTTCCCTCCCTGTGGTGCCAATTAATGTTTGAATGATGTCAACACCAAATATATATATTGGTCACTGCTGGGGTCCAACTCCAGCAGGTCCAGGGGTCCCCAAAGGTGTGGACAGAGTCGGCGAAGAAGGAATGACACGGAGACAGTGTTCAGTTGATCAGCAGCCTAGCCAGGATCTCTAGCCAAGTTCTGGTCAGGATCTCCAGCGAAGTTCTGGTTAGGATCTCCAGCCAGGTTCGGTCGCCAGGTTCGGTAGCAGGGTTCTTCAGCCAGGTTCTGTCTAGGTTCTCCAGCTAGGGTCTGTCACCAGGTTCTAGTCAGGTTCTCTTGCCATGTTCTATCCAGGTTCTGTAGCCAGGTTCTGTCTCTAGGATCTTCAGCCAGGTTCTCTCGCTAGGTTCTGTCTCTAGGTTCTGTGTCCAGTCTCTGTCCAGGATCTTTTGCCATGTTCTCTCGCTAGGTTCTGTCTCTAGGTTTTGTGGCCAGTTTCTGTCCAGGATCTTTTGCCATGTTCTCTCCAGCGAAGTTCTTCTGTCTCTAGGTTCTGTGTAGGTTCTGTGTCTAGGTTCTGTGTCTAGGTTCTGTGTCTAGGTTCTGTGTGTAGATTCTGTGTGTAGGTTCTGTGTCTAGGTTCTGTGTCTAGGTTCTGTAGAGCTGTTGTCTTGTTACATCTGTATTTATACCAGTTGATTCCAATCCTATCAATCTCTATTCCAAAGGTTAGGGCGTTTCTTATCTCCATTCCAGGGAGTAAAGATTATGTAGCTTAAGCATGATTGTTCATAGTTAAAGTGATTAATTACCTGCCTGGCACTTAGTTAAGGGGTTTTATTCCCTCCCTAACTTCAGGGGAAAATCCCTACCTGGGGAAACAACCTTTCTCAGAGAGGTGACCTTGGTTAAAACACATAGTGCCAAGAAGGTGAGCAAACATATTAAGAATAGTATGCCATATATGCCAGGTCCCTTGAAACAGCAAGGATGGCCCAGCTCCCGGCAGTCACAATGAATGAAATCATTGTTTTCCTCCTTGAACAAACCAATGAACAAAGTGAACAGGGCCATTTTGAATTTCAGTCTGCCAGTTCTACGAACATGACAATCCTGACACAAAAGAACAAAACAAACAAACAAAAACCCCACTATGAGCCAGAGGATACAGACCCCCTAGTTCAATGGTCGGCAAACTGCGGCTCGTGAGCCACATGCGGCTCTTTGGCCCCTTGAGTGTGGCTCTTCCACAAAATACCACATGTGGGTGTGCATGTACAGTGCGATTGAAACTTTGTGGACCATGCGCAGAAGTCGGTATTTTGTGGAAGAGCCACAGTCAAGGGGCCAAAGAGCCGCATGTGGCTCGTGAGCCGCAGTTTGCCGACCACTGCCCTAGTTCTCTCTTTTTAGAGCGCCAGCATCTGACCTGCCTCTTTTGGTTTCCTTCTAGGGGCACAAGCCAGAGGTGGAAGACAATAGCTGTGGCAAAATGGCCAATGGCAGGAGGGGGGACTCCTCTAAACTGAAGCTCATAATATTCCTATTTTTAAAAGTTTCCTCTGACAAACTAATTAGGATTAATCTCCTTTTCCTTCTTTTTTTTAAGTGATGAGTGGTTGAGATTGCTACTTTTAGCTTCAGAGAGAAGACAGATTCTACATTACGATGTGGAGTGAATCAGTGAATCCTATAGCAGCCATTGAGGACTCAGGAGACAATGCCCCATGTTTTTTAATAGAGACCCGCTGACTGCCAATTGTGGGGGTACTTTCTCATAAATCCCCAACTCCTTCTTCAGGTGCAGCTCAAATATCACCGGACTGCACAGCACAAACTGAGACAATGAAGGCTGTTTCCTGGTTAGCATCGCACTTAGCAGCCATTCTAGTGAGTTCCTTGTTCATCTCTTCTACTGGATGACACATTCACTGTGGACAGGAAGGCAGAGATTTCACTTTGTTGAACATACACTACATTGATTTCATATCACATAAAATTAAAGCATTTCTTCAATCTGTGAGGCTATGTGAAAAATGTTATGGGTCATCTTTCAAGTTATTTTAATTTTCATTTGCATTATTTCAACCTTTTTCCCTTTGGGATACTCAGCTCAAGTCAGCACGGGCCTGTGGATGGGGAGCCAGGAAAAGCAAGGGAAAGGGAAGGCACCTAAATAGACTGGAATTAGGAGTTTGTGGTCATTAAGGGGCATGAGGCAGACAAACAAATAGTTCAGAAAGGATACATAGATACATAGTTTTATGCTGCCATTAAGCTATGCTAAACTTATGGTATTAGCTGAAAATAAATATTTATAGGTACTAATGGCCTTTCAATTGCATGTATGACTATATGAAAACTGACTATGGGCACATGTGCATTAATTTATGGATTATTATTTCCTTAACTATCATTTATAAGATTCTCCTACTTGCTAGCCAAAATGCTGGGGATCTGAAGACCAATAAGATGTATAACTCAGAACTAAAGTGCAAAGAGAAGAGTCTATGTGCCTTTGTAAAAAATGTATGTATTGTGAAAATTAAAAACAACAACAAACCTCTTTTAAAATGGAGCAGGGGACTAGGAAAGAGAACTCTCACACCTCACTCCACTCGAACTCCTGATCCAACAGGAAGAGACTACCTGCATCTCTGACAGGAAGTGATATCATCTTACTATCTCAGCAGGAGGAAGATCCTTTGAACTTTCGTCTTCCTCAAATGGACTCTTCATTTATAACAGTCCCCTCCCAAGCTCATACAAGAACATCCCTCTCCTTCGTTTCTCTGGATTTGCAGGTGGTTCACCTTTAAACCACATGCCCAGAATGGCAATTCTTTTTTATTTCCAAATAAACCTGTTTTGCAGGAGAAATATCTGTCTATTTATTTCAGGTCAACAATATCTTCAATAATCATTCCAATGTTCCTACAGTGGAAGATTACCTTGAAACACTCATTCCCTTATACCTCGTTGCCTCCAGGCATAGGGACAGGGTGAATTTTGGAATATGCACAAAAGGGAGGAATCAAGTTCATACCCTACAAGAGGAGGTCAGGGACATATCTGGTTGTAATATCAATAGCCTTCTACTCAGGGGGGCATTTGATTTCTAGCTGCATTAGTTAGTCTCATGTTTGTCAGACTGTTTTGTTTAGGCAATGTGTTCTAAGTAACCAATTAATAGAAAGTAAAGCATATATCTATGAAAAAAAAACAGACTAGAGTCTGGATTCTGATACTACTAGTCTTAACATGGTGGCCTTTTTCAAGAAATACCACTTTCTGAGCCTTAGTTTGGAAAATGTATAAGGTGCATATAGTGTGGGGGTTGGAAACCAGGGCCCTAGAAATAGTGTCTGGGTCCATGCTGAGCTCCACTACTTCCTAGCTGTTTGATCTTGAGGACCTTGCCCAACCTCTCTGTGGTCTCAGCTGTCTCATATAGTAAATTGGGATAATAACAATATCTATCACCTATCATAGATGATAGATGTTGTAAGGATAATATGAGTCAAAGCACATGCAGTCTTTAGAACAATGCGTAGAAAGTATTATGTATCAGAATATGCTGGTTATGTTTTATTACAGACACAGCACAGAGTAAATTAAGGTTTAGTTAGCATTAAGCCAAATGAGACAAGTGAAAAAGAAAGAAAATATGTTCTATATTAGGCTAAATGATAGAGTTTTTTTATAATACAAAGAAAGATGAGAGAGACCTAGAAGGTCAACTGTGTTAAACCAGTGGTTCTCAACCTGTGGGTCGCGACCCCTTTGGCGGTCGAAGGACCCTTTCACAGGGGTCACCTAAGACCATCCTGCATATCAGATATTTACATTATGATTCATAACAGTAGCATTACAGTTATGAAGTAGCAACGAAAATAATTTTATGGTTGGGTCACTACATGAGGAACTGTATTTAAAGGGCCAGAAGGTTGAGAACCACTGGAATCACCTTGGTCAAGGGGCCTATAGCTTCTATCTGGATTGCAGCCAAAACAGAACCTACAGGCAAACTAGAACATCAAGCAAGATCTGTTAAGGAGTAAAGAACACCAAGGTGATAGAGCTTTAGAAAAACCTGTTCTTTAAACAGCTTCAGAATTCCCTGTCTAATCAGTAACAGTTTATCAAGCATGAGATGGGAGAAAAACAATCATTGGAACTCCAGATGGAAATGTTTAATGCATATGCAGTTTACAGGATGAATATAAATTGCAAACATGGGGGTTTTTTGTTAATCTGCTGAATAAAAAAAAATATATTGAATTTGTTCTACTTTAATTAATGAGTAACTGAATATTTGACACAGCAACAAGCTTAACTCTTTCATAGAAAGTCAACTGCCAAAGATTTGGCAGAAAAAGTTGGCAATGACAGTGTTATTTTCCTAACCAAGGTAATTTCTTTTGGAGTATATTTTGCAGCAGAGGTGAAATCTTAGATGCATTGCAATCTATTCACTCTGCACTGATGATAAAGTGTGTCAATTTACCTAACTATACAGTCTACAGTAGAGATAAATGTAGGGATCATTTAAAATGTGTAGCACTCCTTGAAAAAAGGAAGAAAGGTAAACTAGATGTCATGGGCAAAAAGAATAAGAGATTTAAAATCCCCTGTTATTAAGTAACAAGAAGACTGAGGATACAGAGGATAATAATGGGGAATAAATAAACATGTTTTTGTCTGTACATATTTCTTTGCCTGTAATCTGTGTATATTATAGTAAAACTTTAATCATATATATATATATATATATATATATATACACACACACACACATATATTAGCGGTCCGGTGCACGAATTCATGCACTGGTGGTGTCCAGTCAGCACACCCTGATGGGGGCCCATCAGGCTGGGTGGCACGGGGGAGGGGCCACAGGAGATTGGCCGGCCCCACCCCTGATTAGAGGGGTCAATTGGGGGCAGCAGGCCAGGGGCAGGGGCCATGGGAGGTTGGGGGTGGCCAATCAGGGCCCCAATTGGTCCAGTTGGCGACTGGCCATTCTGGTTTTTCTGACGTTCTGGTCGCTTGGCTTTTATATATATACTAGAAGCCCGTTGCACGAAGATTTGCGCAATAGGCCTTCCTTCCCTTGGCTGCTGGCACCGGTTTTCCTCCGGCACCTGGGACCTAGGCCTTCGGTCCGGCTGCAGCGGAGAAGCCAAGCCTCTTCAGTCTTCAGTCTTCAGTCTTCAGTCTTCGCTCCATGCCTGCGTATGCAAATTAACCGCCATCTTTGTTGGGTTAATTTGCATAGTCACTCTGATTGGCTAGTGGGTATAGTGGAGTGACACCAATTTTCATGTTTCTCTTTTATTAGTGTAGATATAGATTAATAGTACTTATAGAGTTCTTGTTTATGTTCCAGGAATTTGAAAATTTTAATTTATCTAATCCTGATAATAACCCTATAATATCATTACTATTATTATTCCCATTTTACAAGTGAGAAAACAGAGCACAGAGAGGTTAAGTGACTTTACAAGGCAACTACAAAAAGGTAGAGCTGGGATCTGAAACTAGAACCTGCTCCGGAGTAGTTTCAGGCTCAGTTGCAATACTGATCACCACAGTGATTGCTACACTGATCTAGATAGTAGCCAAAATGGAAACTGCATCCATTTAATAGGTGCCCAATGACAATAATGCTAAAATTGAAGAAAGAGTCAGAAAATGCTTTGCTATTAGATTAACTTTCAGGGAATATGGGGATTTTGCTTAAAGGTAAGAATATTAAACTGCTCATCACCACTGTTGCTTTGGGTCTTTACCATTTGTGAAGTTAGGGAAAAATAATCATAAACAGCCCGTCTTTTGTTTTCACTGAATAACATGGGCAAATGGGAAAAACAAAACCTGCATGTACAGTAAACACAAGTGTATTGGCTTGCTGCAAACACCTAAAGATAAGGAATTTAGGCCACCTGTCATCATACAACTAAAGATACCAATGCAGGTTAATTTTATAAGGGAACAAAGGAGAAAAGCTAATCATTTCAAACAATTAGGTTGTTTCATTTAAATAAAGAGAGAGATTTAAAAATGAGCTATAGAAACAATATGGCCAACATGGCAAACAATGAAAAAAAATCTATTTAGGTAAATGCTCTATTTTCTCGAATTGAAAGCAGTTTTGTTATTTTAAGAAGCTTGGTGTAAAAGTATTTTCCAAGTAATTCAATTAAAATCTCTAATGCCAGAAGTATCATTGGAAGAGAAAGAAGTAGTCAGTCGTGTTGGAAAGAAACTCAGGAAACTAATACAATGCTCTTTATTTGCAGGCTGATGGGTAATTGCTATACATTTGCTGATCTGACATTAGGAGAGAAGTAGCTATTTTAAAATGCAAATACTTAGTTTGAACTTGACAGTGCTGTTTGCTTCTTCTTCTTGTTTTTAAATGATAAATCTCACATTCTTTTCTGTAGTAAAGCCCAAACTTCTATGAAAGTAGAAAATATTTGAAAAGAAGAAAGGATTAAAAAAACACAAATTTCCTACATAAAAACAGGCTGTTAAATTGTGAACATGAAGAAATGCTAATCAATGCATGAGACTACTGTTGATATTTTTAAAATGTCAATTGGCCAATCATATAAAAAGAAAAGGTAGAGGAATGAACTTAATGGAGATGAGGATGGGAAGCAAAAGATGGGTTGGTAGCAGTGCCATATGTAGACAGGAGGAAATGAGAAAATAGTTTTTGTAGCCAAATTATACACATCATGTGTAAAGGAGGAAAGGGAATGCTATTACTTGCCTATGAAAAGCCATAGCTTAGCCTAACCGAGTACACCATCCAAGAATATCAGGCAGATGATACTAGTAAATGGAACAGCAAAGAGAGACCTTCAGAAACAACAAAAGAAGGGAAGGAGAATGATTTTGAGAGAAGCATGTTGATTTTGGGGAGATGCCACTGAAAATTTTGGATTCTAGTTCAGGTTCTTCATCTAGCGTAAATAGAATGAAGTAAATCCTGTATAATGGAATGGCTACTAAGTCATTGTGAATTAAGAAATAATAAAAGGTAATGCAATTCACCAACTTGATTCCAAAAGTGAACTTTTCTAAGGGAACACACTAACTGCCTGATTATTCTATTATAAATTGCTATGTTTAATTTGGAGATGCCACTCTGTGCTTCCAGCCTCAAACTCCTGAACTCTCACCCACTCCTTAATTCATGTCACTCTGGTTTCAATTCTCATTACTTCAGTGAACAATTCATGCTGAGGTCACCATCAACTTCAACTTCACTAATTTAAAGGACACTTCTTTAGTCCTCATCTTACATGAACTCTTTTTTTATCTTTAATTTCTTTATTGGTTAAGGTGTTACTCTTAAGAGCATTCACGCCTGCTGCCCATATCCATCTCCCCCGCATGCTTCTGGAAACGCACTCCTTTCTGGGTTTCCCTGACTTTCATGATTTCTGTCTCCTTTGTAGCTTATGTTCCATTACTCAGCCATTAGAATTGGGAGTTCTTCAGGGTCAGTCTTTGATACTCTCTTCTTCTTCTCACACCATAATCACACCCTAAGAAACAACATCCAAATATGATTCGATTTCCTTCCCCCATGCAACCACTAATTGTCTCTAGCCCTATCAACACTGAGTTCTTGAGTCCTGTATTATTCAGTTGTTCAACCTTGAGGATATTGTAAACATACTTCCAAATTGAACACTTTACAAAGCAAACTCATGATACTTCCCTTGAACTAGATTTTCTACCATCAGTCCCTGCTTCTGTACACATCATTGCCCGATAGCTGGCAAGGCCAGACACACAGGGGAGTCGTTCTCAGCACTTCTGTCCACCACAGCCCATATTCAACCCATCACTAAGTCCTGTAGAATTTACCTTCTAATATTTTTTAAATCCTTGCCCTATTCCCACTCTGCCACCGCTGTCCCAGTCTAAGCTTCCTTCTGTCTCCTGGACTGTAGCCACAACTGTCCCTGTGTCTTTTCCAGCTGCTCTCAGCCTGCAGCCAGAGCAAGGTTTACACAAAACAGATATGATGTCATGTTTCCTCCATTCCCATCACTACCAACACACACAAACTATTGACTCCAGATACTTCAGTGGAATCTCTTTGGGCTTCTAATAGGAAAAAAAAAATCAGTAACATGACCTATAGAGTCATTTGTCAAGGAATCCCCAACTCTCCAGCCTCATTTCATATCAAACACTTTCTGTGCAGCAGCCACACCAGCCTTATGTTTACGTCCCTGGGACTTTATGCTTTTTTGGTTTATCCACCTGGAACATTACCCTTGCTCCTAACTGCCTCCAAAGCCTCACCACACCACCACTTCCTAATGCAGTAGCATCTCCACTGGTCTCCAATACCCTCAGAGCACCACGACTTTCTGGATGAGCATAGTCATCATGCTACCACCACTGGGCAGTTCTCAATGCCAGTCTTCCCCAAGCAGGCAGAGACTGGTTTCCACCTCCACCATACCATTCTCACCCCCAGCACAATGGTTGGTTCTAGTAAATTTATCAAATAAATGAATATTATTATGACCAAACAAAAGTTGTTAATACAAATATCCAGAACTCTTAAGAATCACCTGCAACAAAATATCTTTAGTCCTCTGTCTAATTCTGCTTACACCAGTATTTCTCAGTCATTCATGAACCCACTAGTTAATTCATTCCACGCTGCTGTTCCCTTAGCCCTAACTATCCTTGTCATCTTTTCCACGTGTCCTATTCTTGCTCATTTTCCAGATCTCAGCGTAAGTGTTCATTTCTCATATATTGACTGCAAATATTTGTTAAATGAATGATGACCCTATTAAACATTTATTGATTGCTGTAATTAGGTGCCAGGCAGCACAGGAGGGCCTGGGGTTACAAAAATTGATATGAAATGCATTCTGCCATCAGGAACTCATTACATATTTGGGAATTGCAGTCATGTAGAGATAGTTAAAGCATAATATAAATGAGATAATAGAGGGATGCACCCCCTGCTTGCTGGATGATGCACAGGGGAGTCCTGCTGTTGCTGCCACAGAGCACAGTTGCAGGAATATACACATCCTTCCTCAGGATAATCGTCTGTTAGCTGTATAACTTTGACCATGTGACCTAATTACTTGTTAGGAAGAAGGAAAACCCACTAAATTTTAACTAAACACTTGGTGGGGCTATTTGCAGATGAAATGATGGTCCCCAGAGCATCGGTTAAAAGGATGGGTTGAATTGCTTCACATAGAAAAATGAGAGGAGAGCGGTGATGGTGGAGCAGCCGGAGGAGGCAGAGCAGGAGGCCAGAGAGAAGAAGACATGTGGGGAGATATAATGAGGCCCTGAGAGAAAAGAGGCCCAACCATATATCCAGGGTCTGGGCATTGACACACACACACACACACACACACACACACACACACACACACACACTTACACACTCTTACACAGGGCCAGGGATGCATTTAGTTTCTTTTGAGAACAGAAGTATTGGTTATTTCATTTTAAATTGTTGTGTTCTGATGTAAAAATCCTTCTTGAATGAGAATCCTTCTTTCATAATTACTTATGCTCCTTAGCTCCCTACATGAGTCTATTCAAGAGAAACTGGTACTGACTTGTTAAACCGGCCTGCCATGTAATCCTGGCTCTCAGGAGAATATTAAAACAGAGAGCTCTAATCATCCTTCTCAGGCCTTGCATCTTTCTGCGCTCCCTGGCAAGAAAACATGACTCTTCCCTCTTAATGACAAATGGGAAGTCCTGTAAGTTCTCTGGAGTCCCACATTAGGGTGGAACCACAGTCAGGCTTTGTAGAAGCCAAAGGCTGAAACTCCCAGTCCTGGGTGGTCGCTGTATCAGATTAGCTCTTCTGTGGTCCCTCTGAGGGCTCCAGGGCCTGGCATCTGTCTGGACTCTCAGTTTCCAGAACAGCGATCCACTGAGAGGTGTGGTTAATACGGTGACATTTCCCAGGGTAGTTGATCCTGAGATGGGCTATCCATACTTATTTTTGGAAACAGAAGAACTGATACCCTGAATCACCTGATACCAGAGACGTCATTTTCCCCAGCAACAAAGTGTTTTTTACTGCTTCTGCATTTATGCCTGCTCACACTTTTATGTGATTGTTTCAGATAAAACTAGTCCTTCTCAAAAGACTGCAATTTCCATGTGAAAAGAGACTTTGTCATATACTTAATTTCTGCCTCCAGTGGCAGTTAGGCACGGCAAATTTTCTTTACAGCAAAAAAAAAGAAAGCGCATGGAATCGCAATATGTGAAAAACATAGTGCTGAACTAGTCTATTTCATTCCAGGTTAAAAAGACATTCTAGGGTTATTTGTTTACTGAGTTCACATTAATAAAACAAAAGCTGAAACTGCAGACATGTCACAGGACTTATTAAAGCCCAGGCTGTCTAAGTACCTATAGAAGTCCAGCTGTGACAGATTATTCCTCTAGGAATACCACAATTACTACCCACATGTGGTTACTTAAAGCAGGTGTGTCCCAGTGGTTGAGCTTCAACCAATGAAAAAGAAGATCATGGCCCTTTCCAGCAGGGCACATGCCTGGGTTGTGGGCTTGATCCCCAGTGCGGGTTGTGTAGGAGGCAGCTGATCAATGATTCTCTCTCATCATTGATGTTTCTATCTCTCCCTCTCTGAAATCAATCTATCTATCTATCTATCTATCTATCTATCTATCTATCTATATGATTAAATAAAGTAAAAAAATTCCATTTCTCAGTTGCACTGGCCATGTTTCAAAGTTTCAAGTTCCCCAAAGCTACACAGGCTGGTGGCTCTGGTATTAGACAGTGCAGATATAAAATATGTACTGGATTGCTGGCTCTAAACACTAGAAAACAAAAAATGACAGGATACAAACCTTTCGATTTTCAACTAAAGATTTTTGGGGTACTGGATCTGAAAGTATCAACTTGGATGTGAGTTTTATACCTTGAATCCTCTCCCATGCTGCGTCAAGCTTCACTGCCATTGTTTTTGTGATCTGTTTCTTTCCCTACAACTGCTTTTACCCTTCCATCCAAGAAAGTCCTCCTGTTTATCCCCCATTGGGCAATTAAAAAAACCCCAAAAACTAAGTAATGGCAGAATGTCTAAGTGTCAGAGTTCTGACGTGACCCCAAGGTTCCCTGGGGCTGGTGCACATGACCATACAAGCCTACTTGTGTGTGGGCAGGACATGGGAAGGTGACGGATTCACACTTCTGACTGGGTCACATTACCTGGGGATGTAGAGGATTCCACAGATGCAAGTAAGTGCCTGTCTCAGTCAGGGAGCCACTAGAGAAACAGATCCAGAGGATATATATGCAAAAGAGAATGATTACAAGGAATCTGCCTATGTGCTGTGGAGTCTAGTTAGCCGAGTCCACCATCACAGGGGAGGCTGTCATGAGGGAAAGGCCGCAAGCTCTTGGGCACAAGTCGTAAAGCCTGTTCATAGGCAGAAATTTTCTTTCCTCAGGGAAAGCTCAGCTCTGCTTTAAGGTCTTTCCACTGATCGGGTCAGGTCCACGCAGATCACTGGCGATAATCTCCTTCACTTCATCAGTTTATTATGGAGATTAATCCCATCTATAAAAATCTTCACAGCAGCACCTGGATTTGTGCTTGACTGAGCCACTGGGGATTACAGCTGAGCCAAGTGACACAAATAACTGTCCGCCACAGGTCCCTAATCAGTTAATTTTATGCTACTCAAAAAGGTGACCAATCCTGCACGAGCCTGATTCAAACAGGTGAGGCTATTAAAAGAGGATTTAGAGAGTTGAGGCAAAAGAGACTCTCTGTCCTACTCTCCCTAAAGAAGTAAGCCAACGCGAGTCCTACAGCCATAATGTAATGACTTCTGCCAATAGTACTTAAGCTGCGCAGAGAACCTACATTTTCAGACAAGACCAAGTCTAGGCTAACACCTTGACTGCAGTGTTGTGAGACTAAGCAAAGGACCAAATTAAGCTCTACCCAGACACCTGGTCCCTGAAAATGATAAAACAATAGATGTACTTGCTTTAAGCCACTAAGTTTGTGGTAATTCGTTATGCAGCATAGGAAATGGAAAAGAACAAAAAGAACCTTAAGTATAATGAGGACACTGCATGAGCTTGGCATTGAGCTGGGAAGACTTCATAACTTATCTAAAATATATGTTCAATAGCTTGACTGTAGTGATCATTTCATAAGGTATAAGAAACCAAAACATCAAGTTGTACACCTTAATTATACACAATCTTTTATTTGTCAATTAAACCTCAATAAAATGTTTGTTGTTATTAATTTTTAAAGATAAAATAAAATAATGCTCATTTCAATTATTCTCTTTTTTACCAATGAAGAATTATTTTTCATCTTTAAGGATGAAGAAGCTGAAGTTTAAAGATGAAAGGAGACTTGACTTGGGATGGTGAACACACAATACTATTTACAGATGATGTATTATTGAATTGTATGCCTGAAACCTATACAATTTTATCAATCAAGTCACTTCAAATTCAATAAAAATTTAAAATAAAACAAAGACTAACAGAACTGCATGGAATAACCTTAGAATTGGCAGTGATCTGCTAAATGTTACAGTCTACAGACACCTTTAGTTCAGTTTAAAGAATTGTTATGGATCATTGAAAATACTTTTTTTTCCTCTCTCCTCTACTCAAGTAATAGATCAATGTGACCTTTGTTGTCTTGAGTATCTGCACATCAAACTCCTGTTGTGGATGTCAAGATTTTGTTGTTACACCTTGAAAGTAACTTGTAATGTACTCACCTACAAAACTAAAGTTCCAACCTTAACTTTGCTGTAGAGTTTAGAAAGTCCATAGATTAAAAAAAAAATAGGAGTCAAGATTATGATCTGTTTCTCCAATTTATTGAAGACTCCAGACTTTAATACTCACTCAAATCTAAGTCAAATCAGAGATATATTTTAATCATTTCCACGTTTAAAAAGTCAACTTAAAAATGAGTACCTGCTATGTGTGAGCTATAGTTTTGGTTGCGTGGAAGGGTAGGAATGCTGAGTAAGAAAGAGTTCATGTCTTCCAGAAATGGATAATATACTTAGAGAATATGCCAATAAAGTATAATTAACTCATAAAATTATATGATAAGGGTTCAAAGTGAACATAAAAGTGATGTTACTAAGGGGGAGTATTTATCCACATGACAAACTTGCAGGTTGTGAGCTCAGTTCTGCACCTGGCACTAATCAGCTAGCTTACAATCAATAAATTGCAGCCACTTTGGATTTTATTTACCTGTTACTTACATAAAAGTTGGAGAAGATCATCCTAAGTCGCATATAGGATTTATACTTCCTTAACTTTTTAATAGTTGGAATTAATAGCCTCATCATTAGATCCATCTTGCCTTCAGTTAATTTGATTTCAATCTTAACCAATATATTTTTTGACTTCAAATGCAAATTGTTCTCTAAGTAAAGATTCAAATGGCTGGTCATTTATTTTCCCAGCAATATGTATGAGACATTTTATCCAGTTAATACTTGTAATACCAAACTACAAAAACTCCTTAATTAATACAATGCCAAAGATTAGATATTTTCATATTCACCTTACAAACAGAAAATTGATATCAGAAAGGATAAATGAGTTATCCAAAGCTCCATAGCTAATAAGAGAATAACCAGGGTTTGGCCAAGATTCTAAATAGTAACAGGTTTCCTCTCCTTTTTGAGCCTTTAAATTCAAACTATCAACAAGCTTTTCTATAGGTAGCTGACATACGCAGAAAAAATATATAGGTCAGATTTACTTAATTATGAAGACATTCAAAGGTCCAGTATCTTCTTGTCCATTTGGGCAGATTAAACATTTTCAGAGGCTTACTCTGTAAGGGATTTAGGCTCTGGAAATTTTTCAAAATTGATGTGGGATTTAAAGAGTTGTAGTTATAAGTTTCTTGTGTATTTTTCTAGATTAAAATAAGCTAGTCAAATGCAAAGATTTTACCAATTTTTAAGAAAGGATTTGTTAGCTATAGATGGGTTGAAAATGGGGAAAATAATTTCCCATTCACTACAGACCACTCTTCTTCACTTTTCTTCTTTTGGAAATATTTTCACATTTAACTGAATATTTTGTAACTATAGGAGGTGGGCGCGGAGAGAATGATGTCACATGTGCATTCAAGAGAATCCATGCATCACTTCTTTCTGTGAAGGGTGCCATGCAAATCAGAGAGTAAATGTGGAATCTGCGCAGGAAGTGTGGTCAGTCAGAGAATTCTCTCACGTCATTAAGCTGTTAAAATGCTATACGTTTAACAACAAATAGCCTCTTGTAACAAGGTGGAGAGGTTTTTATGGTAGAATATAGATGGCAGAGTACTCTGTGTGTCTGCATCTGCGCATGCATTATTTTTTACTTTTTCATAATGGGTGGAATGATTTAACAAAGTATTTGTCATGAAAATCCTGATATAGCAATTTGGTTGACATCAGAATTTTAATAATCCTTTGTTAATGCTCACTCAATACATTATACTAAAAAGCATTCAAAATTAAAAATTAAAATGACACATTAAATAGCATGTTGATGGCAAGTCAGCATGCTAATGTGAAGAATATTAGGATTGCTACTTTAACCTGTCATTTCAAAAGGCTTAAGTGCTGTATTTAAAATCACTAAAAAAACATTTGCTAAAGATTAAGAACAAAGTTATTAACAATCATACATTGTATTAATTTTAATGTTTCTTCACTTTTTTCCATCTCTCACTTCTCCCTCTTTACATTTTCTTTGTCAACAGTTATTGTATTTATTCATCAAATTATACATCCTTTCCTCCTATGAAGTTAATGATCATATCAATATTTTGAGAAATTGTGGTTTGATCAGTGTAACTGTCATAATGATTTTGATAGCATTGATTTACTGAGTTTAAGGTATTTTTTTGCTATTGATCTGGTTTTAATTCCCTTTTTTCAACTCAATATTAATTATTAGATTGTTTGCCTTCCATTCCTGATCCTGCATTATTTAATTATTAAAGATAGCTTAAACATGATTCCTGTATGATTTAATTAGTTATTAAAATAGCCTATTTCACTGGGCTCAATATATCCCTTCATAACTTCACTGGGCTTGTAACAATCCTTTGTACTTTCCAGAAAAATTGAGATCTGCATTGGTTCCTCACCCTCAATTGTCAATGAAATCCCCATGTGTGTAAAGAAACCCAACTATATCCTATACAAGTGGCTGCATAATTACCATCTGGTGTAAATTGCTGAGCAATTAGTTATTCCTTATCAACTTAGTACATATTTGATAGATAAAACAGGAACCCATCCTTTCAAAAATATTTCAATAGTATCTACCAAAAGCAAGGCAGACTGGTTAGGCCCAACATAGACCAATGATTGAATTCTAATGGAAATGAATCCATACGTGTTATATTTTATATAAAACAATAGATGAGGACTTGACTAAATACGAAAACCAGATTCAATATGGTTCTGCTACCAGTTCCTCCTGGGTGGTCTCAGAAAGTCATTTTGTCTCTTCAAGGGAGTTGTCAGTTCCTCATCTGCAAACTTAGGGGCTGGGTGAGATAACACCCAAGAGACCTTCTACCTCTAAACAGTTTCTGGCTCTATGACTCCTGTTTTCTGCTCTTCTTTTAATGTCAATCATTTCAGAGAATCTCTTCTAAGTCCTGAAAATCATCTTTGGATATGAAGGCAACTTCTTGTGGAAAGCAATGATTACTCTGCATGAGCATTAAGAAATTGTTTTGATGCTTAATTTTGAAGGCATGTTTTCTGATGAAGTAAAGAACAGATGCTGGGTAATAAAATTCATCTCAGAGATCAGAATATAAGAAATGGATGAACAATTACTAAATAGTCCTATGTGCTACCAAAGAGAACTAGAAAATGTGAGCAGCAACAATAATCATAACATGATATTTAGAGTGCTTACCTTAAGCCAGTCACTGTGTTAAGCACTTGGCATTTGTTATCTCATTTAATCCCCATGACAAATTTATGGAGTAAGCATTATTACTCCATTCTGAGGTGGCAGAAGGGAAACTTGGAAAGCTTAAGCAACCATCGCAAATCACCCATTAAATAAAGATGGCATTTAATTTAGATTTAAACCCAAGACCCATCTTCTTTCATTATATCATACTGCATAGCATAAAAGATAATGTGACATTTCAAAGTACACTTAACATAAATAATCATTATACATGCATATTGTATTCAAAATCAAAAAGTGACATTGTAAAGCAAATATTTGCAAATTAATTCTGAATATGTCAATGACATATGAAATCAACCATAGCTCTCTGCAATATTAGAGATTGGTGAAAACACAAATTATTTAAATTGAAATCTGAAGTATTTTATAGTTTAAAATACAAAAATGGTATAATTTTGCTTAAGATATTTTAACCCTTTCTGTCTGAAGATATGCTTTAGATAGTTTTCTCATTAGAAGCAGTATATTCTTCAAATTATAACTAATCTGAGCATTCCATATGACATTCAAACATAAATTTTGAAACATAAATCACAATTGTATAGAGATATAACACTACTTTTTATATGTTGTTTAAAATATAAACTTTAGGTACTTTTAATGAAATTATTAATTTTATATCATAAAGCACAGTTTTTGAATTATATTACCAGCATCTAAACACTAACTAAATAAGTTTACTTATTAGCTTTATAGACTCCTTCAAATACAACTGGTTGCTCTTTGGGGGTATTAATTTATAAGTGGACCATGGAACAGGTTTCCATTTGAACAGCTGCTCAGGAGTCCAGGAGAACCAACAGATAGCAACTGGGCTTAGGAGAGGAAGGGATGTGGGAAGGGGGGCACTAAATCTCAGGGCCAATCTCAGTGGACAGAGTATACACACCATGATAGTGAAAAAGACCCTAAAATAGACTGGAACCAAGATCATTTAAATTTCCCCAAGAACATCAAGAGGGGTGCTTAAAATTAAAATTATTGGCAAAGGGGTGAGAACTTTTATTCACATCTAATTTATAAATTGAGATTCAAATTTGCATATATTGAAAGCTATATACTGGTTACAGTCATTTTTTAAATGTTAATAACTCAGCTATATAATATTAGTGATGCAGAAAATTATATAAAAGAACATGAAAGTTATTCATAACTAGTGGCCTGGTACATGAAATTCATGCACATTAAAAGGGAATTAATTGGAGGAAATATTGTAATATTGCTATTTGCCCTTTATCTATAATAGAAGTATCAGAAATGAAAGAAAATTAGTAAAATGTACATGAAAATCTCCCTCCTGTCAGAGTCTGGGGCATGCCGCAGGACCCAGAGGCAAGTCCCCACCCACCCACGTGCACCTCGAAATCACGCGAGACCCAGACCCAGCTGGCCCCACCCATGCAGGGCAGGAGGCGCAGCTTCGGGTTCCCCAGCAAGTCCTGCTGGGCAGGGGGTGCAGCCTCAGGTCCCGCAGCAAGTCCTGCTGGGCAGGGGGCGCAGACTCACATCCCCTGGAGCCAGGGGCATGTCCTCAAATCCCTCAGCCCAGCCTCAGGTCTCCCAGCCCCTGCATGAGAGGGTGAGGGCGTGAGGGTGTGAAAACACTTTGCATATCCGTTCTTTATTATAAAGGATACTATATCTCAGACAAAAAAAATGGCTAATATTTTCATATAATTTTGTACTTTATTTACTAACTGGTAAGTGAAAGAGATATTATTTTGTATACTATAAATAATTTCTATATTCTGCTTTTCTTCACCTAATACCAAATAATGGATAGACCATTTTTTGCAGAAATTAAAAATTATTTAAATTTTTATAATGGCTGTACACATAGTTTATTCAACCATTTTTTTTTCTTTTTGTTGCAACTTCAAATAATTAGTTTAGTGAAATTTTATTTTAGGTGTATGTGTTCTAGTCAGGCACATAGAAAGCCACATTATTCTTTTTTAAATTTATTTATTTATTTTAAAATATATTTTATTGATTTTTTACAGAGAGGAAGGGAGAGGAATAGAGAGTTAGAAACATCGATGAGAGAGAAACATCAATCAGCTGCCTCCTGCACACCTCCCACTGGGGATGTGCCCGCAACCAAGGTACATGCCCTTGACCGGAATCGAACCTGGGACCTTTCAGTCCACAGGCCGACGCTCCATCCACTGAGCCAAACCAGTTAGGGCTTTAAATTTATTTTTAATTTTTTCCCTCTTCCACCTTCATCCTTCTCCTTCTCTGCCTGCAATCACCACACTCCTGTCTATGACCATTAGTTTTCTCTCTTTTATTTTTTGCTCAATTCCTCCAACCCTGCAATACCTGCCTCCCCATCACCAGAGCTGCCTGCCTGCTCTCTCTATATGGACCTGAAGAGCATTGTGCTAAGTAAAATAAGGCAATCAGAGAAAGACAAGTACCATAGCATCTCACTCATATGTGGAATTTAATGAACAGATTGCACTACCAAGCAAAACAGAGACAGACCCACATTTTTTTTTCCAATTTTTTTGAAGCATTTGGGAATAGGCAATCAATAAATAAACAATTAAACAAATACATCATTATCCTGGCTTACATTCACTGGTTGAATGAGTAAACAAAAATTTATTTAGCGATTAGTTTTCTCATTGGTAAAAAGTAGACAATAATAGTGCCTAATTTGTAGCAGAATTAAGATTAAGTAAGACATGGAGCACAATATGTGACACATTCTTAATGCTCAGGATATGCTGGATATTATAACTATATAAATATTAACAATAATTATTATTACAACCCTCACTGTGGATCTGTTATGTGCTGATTTTATGCTGCCTAACATGTTTCTGAGGAAAGATCACAATTTAAACTGCCAATGTTTGAACATGGGTAAGTACAAATTTTGGTATGTTCATTAGCAAAGTGGGGATAACATCACCTATTTTGCAGAATTGTGAGGACATTATAGATCCACTGTTTCCTAGCAGATGTACTTCTGATTCAAACTAGTAAGGGTTAATTTAAATAAGTGGCACTTTATCAACCAAATCACCCATTTTTTAAAATTTTGAAATTTCAGTAATGTGATCCTAGTGCATTGTGGGAAATAATCAGTCAAGAGCATTCCTAGTCTTATCACCCTCTCCTCCCAAAAAATGAATCAAATTTCCTATACAAGAAAATCAGTTTTGTGGTCAAGATTCTTATAAAGTAAGTGAATCATCTGAACCAAATTGAAGCTGCCTAGAGTTATCCAAATAGCTCTGATTTGATCAGCTCAATTTGAAGCAAAAAATCAGCCAAGCCAATTGAATGGCACTTCCCACTAAAGAAATTGTTTGAACCTCTAGATAGGACCTCTATATAGAATACTCTCCATGTTTTATGCCCCACTATGCACGTCTCTGAGTAAGCCTGACAAAAAAGTGACTTAATCCTAAACTTCAAAGCACATTCGTGTCATATGCATTTCTTACCACAGCCTAGGCCCTAGGAGGTGAGGGGTGAGGGAGAAGGCAGAGCAATGTGCATGGATTGGAAAGGATTAGCTTGGATTACTGAGCATATTCCCTGAGTCATGTGGTGTCATGTGGTGTTACATGGTCAGTGGGGGTGTTAGTAAAACTTCAAAACCAGACTTTCCTCTTTTCCCGGTGGGGGCTGGGTGGAAAGAAGCAAAGGAGAGGAAAATGGGGGACATCTGTAATACTGTCAACAATAAATAAGAAAGAAGTAAGACAAAGCTTTATTTTATTTATTTATATATTTCCTCCCTTTTAGAGAAAATCTCTATACATTAAAAAACAATGTTGTTGTTTTTTAATCTGAATGAAGTATCTGAAAACAATACCAGTATGAATTTGTAGACCACACGCAAAACACATTCTATAATATTTCTCTTTTTTTTCCAACTATCTATTGATAAATGCAAATGCAAAGGGACAACCACATAAATAACACTGAGGCTAAACTATTGTGTGGAGGATTTAGTCAAACTTATCTTGATGTCAAACTCTTAAAAAAATCACATTAAGGAAAATGAAAAACTAGCCAAAGAAGAACAGAGATTCAAATTGATCCTAGCTGAAAAGATGATGTAACTATTGGCAAAGAATGATGAATTGGCAATTAATCAAAATAAGACAGCTTATTTTGCATGATTCTCCATAAACATCACAGTTAAAAGACATTAGAATTCAGGGGGTCATTTTTCTTTGAAATATTTATGCTGATAAGGGGATACAGGTTTGTTTTTACCTATAGTATCAGAAGGATCTATAAGGCATACTTTAACTATGACTATCACCCTTATCAGTTTGAAGTCAAAGGAAATCTCTGCATGCTGTATATACTTCCTGCACACATAGGCACTAAAATGTCTCTCTTTTCTTTATCTCTAGTTCCTAACAATATAATGAGCCAATGACCAGGTGACAAGCACCATCTATACAAGCAGTTCTCACCCAGGGGCAATTTTGTCCCCCAGGAGCATTTCTTAATATCTGGAGTCAGGACGGTCACCACAACTAGGTAGAAGGTGAGATGTTGAAGATTCTATAATGAAAAGGAGAGCCTCCCCCATCCCTCTCCCCTTACCCACCAAGCCCAACAATACAATATGTGGCCCAAAACATCAACAGAGTCAAGGATAAGGGACCCTGATCTATACTGATATTCACCGTGGCCAAAGTATAAAATATAAGTTGTTTCATTTATTTATTTTTTTATAATTTATGAAGAATATAGAAAACAAGAAAAAATGGAGAAAAAGAAAAGAATGAGTGGCACAAGTCATAAAAGTTGAAGGAGATGAGAGGCTCTGGAATCCTTTTGAGAAGGTCATGTGGGAGAATCAGGGGGTTCTACCTCCATGCTGAGCAGTTTTGGGCAAGTCCAGAATGAGTCTACACTGTTGGCTGGCAAATGAGGAAACACAATGCATTCTCTAGTCATCTTAAGTCCAGAGCACTCCCTTTCTAGCATAGTTTGAAATGTATTTGAGCTAAATGTGTTTACCATAAGCAACTTAAAACAAAAACAGGGATACCTTGCTCAAAACACTCCGTTGATAAGATGGTGCTTAAGGTTACAGTTATCAGAATGTTTGCAGAGGTAGGTCCTGGTCACCCACCTTCTTTCTTCCCTAAGATCATTCCCCCAGTAACTGGGAGTAAAAATGGAAGATTGGAAAGCTTCTTTAACTCCTTCCTGTTAACCATAATAAGCAGGAAAGGCTGAAAAGACTAATATGACACCATTTGGAGCAGGGGTCCTCAAACTACAGCCCGTGGGCCACATGCAAATACAAATATTGTATTTGTTCCCGTTTTGTTTTTTTACTTCAAAATAGGATATGTGCAGTGTGCATAGGAATTTGTTCACAGTTTTTTTAAAAAACTATAGTCTGACCCTCCAACAGTCTGAGGGACAGTGAACTGGCCCCCTGTTTAAAAAGTTTGAGGACCCCTGATTTGGAGCATAAGAAAATACTATAAATGTATATGTTTAATTTAGAATAAAAGTATAAAATAAAATGGTTGTAATTCTTTTCAAGTCTAGGCATGAAGGACCTGATACTAGTCTAATATAATCTTATAGAAATAAAATTATTAAATATTTTACAATGACTATTTTCTAATTTTTAAGTGTATATCCAAGCATTTGTGTGGCTTGAAATTTTAAACATCATATGAAATTATTTTATTACATTGTTACTTTTAATTCATGAGGGTGATAACAACCATCTTAAACATTTGCTCTTTTCTCCCTGGCTGAGCTCATTTAAATTGGTGATCATTAAGACTAACAACTCAAGAATAAAAGCTAATACAAGAATCTAAGTGTATATTTGCAGTGCTTTAAATTTAACTTCTTTCTTCAAATTAAACAGATATTATAAGTGACATGTTGATGGACTGCATAACTTTGACTTTGATACTCTTTGCAATCTCCTAATATAAATAAGGATTAACATGTATGTAAAAAGTAGTTAAAATATTGCATGAGCTGAGATACTCTAAGGCAGCGGTTCTCAACCTGTGGGTCGCGACCCCTTTGGAGGTCAAATGACCCTTTCACAGGGGTCGCCTAAGACCATCAAAAAACACATATATAATTACATATTGTTTTTGTGATTAATCACTATGCTTTAATTATCGTCAATTTGTAACAGTGAAAATATTTCCTGCATATCAGATATTTACCTTACAATTCATAACAGTAGCAAAATTACAGTTATAAAGTAGCAAATGAAAATAATTTTATGGTTGGGGGTCACCATAACATGAGGAACTGTATTAAAGGGTCGCGGCATTAGGAAGGTTGAGAACCGCTGCTCTAAGGGAAGGCACTGACTGAGGTTGAACTTTCTGAACAACGGTCCAGGAAAGCTTGACCTGTGCTTATTTGCAAGCTGTCCTTAAATGAGCGTGTCCTTTAAATTCTCCTGTGAAATATGTAGAATGTGCAATGCTGTTGAGATATTTTTCTTGCAAAAGACCCCCTTCTATATAGTAAAAACTATGGCCCAATTTTTAGTCCTTGGAGTCTACAAAATAATGTTTTTTTCTGTAGGCCATCACTATGATTACAAAAAGACAGTGTGGCTGGGGAAGAAAAGGATTAAGCAGAGAAGAGAGGTATCAAGTGTCATAACAATGCTCTAGATTGCTGTGCAATTAATTCTCTTATGCAAGTCACATAACCCTGTAGGTTTTGGCTTCCTCATTAGTCAAATAAGGGATTGGGCTGAGAGGTCTCCTGGGAACTTTTAGTTTTGAAGTGCATGTAGTGTGTACATATGGCTCTTTGTAGTAATTAAAATACCTTATTTGTAAACCATGCTGAGCATAGTTATTTTTTACTGTTTTATTCTTATCTCAGTGAGTTATCGTAATATGTGTATAGTTTGTTTTGATATGTTTGTTTTTCTTGGAAAATGATTTTATGAAAATAATTTTGGAGTAATATTTACAGTGAAAAATTCATTCTCTCTTATTCCACAATACACTAATACTGTTTTTCCTAATTCAGAGCTGCAAACATGGGGATTAATTACATGTTATGCTCTACCAATAATTTTGTTTACTTCTAAATCCACATCCCTGATTTTATATGTCAAATTAACATTCAAAATTATTGACAGTGAATTTTAATTTCATAGTAAGCAGTATAATGTAAATATAACTCTGAATCAGGAGCATACTAAATATAGCTCCAGAATATGAACTAGCTGTCATTTGCAACTGTCCTACAGCTAAGTAGAAAGTTACATTTGCCATGCTTTCTCCCTGAATAGACTCAACAGTAACTATCTTCCATGTAAAGAAATTACAGTGAAAACAAATTAATTAAAGGCTGTTTGCATGTATCACCATAGATATGAAAAATGAGAATGCAATCTTTGCTTCTTAGAACCTAAATTTCCTTTCAATGCAAACGTCACCCTCAAATGTCTATCCAGGGACCCACTAAGTATCTAATTTTTCATTATATAAAATAATAATACCTTATCATCTTTTGATATTTATAAACACAAATTTCCATTAATAAATAAAACCATGACTTCGTGTATATTGTCACCATCTCAAAAAATATCAGACTGCTACAAGAATGATCAGTTGCTGGAGTATCACCACCAACTATTAGATATAGAGAAATAGTCTTTGCATTGCAACATTCCAATTCCAGTTTGAGATACAAACTCCTTTTTAAAGAACTGAAGACCATTACATACGCTTGAATTTAAGTTCCATTTCTCTTAAAGGCAAGGACATTTCTGGTTTTAATATATAAATATTTTTATCTATTGCACAGAAACTTAAGAGCACAGTATGTCCTACATACATAATTTATTAGCATCACCATTTTAATTATCTCTTTACCATGTATAACTTGGCTTTGATAGTAAATCTATTTCTATATTGATTTACTTTTATTTATAGATTAATCTGGATATAAAGTTCAAATTAATTAATAAGAGTGTGACATTTCTCTTCTGCTGATAAATAATTTATATATGTAATCCATGAAGCAGCCTCATAGGGTTGTGGTTTAAAATAATCTTAAATAAAAATAACACAAGGTCTATATACATTCAAATTAGAAAAAGGACAGTGGAGTTCTTGGCTTTATGTAACGCTTTAGAAACATCTATTAATATATTCAGTTTCATAATTCTTTCAACATTCTGTAGGCCACTAGAGCACCATTCAATATGATGTAATAACATCGTGCCCAGTTGAACCAATGAAAAAAAACCTACACAACATCAAATAGTAATCAGTTCTCACTGAGGGAATAAATTAGGTCTATATCATTTACATCTTACATTAGTTTGGTTCACCGAACATTAATTGAATACGGGGACTTGAGTCTGCTAATTAATGGAATGTCAATGATGAATAAGGTGACTTTGTGGTCCCCTTCTCCCAATATCTTAAGGTCTGCTATATTTTGGAATGTTTTGATAAATATTCCATTGGATATGTTCACATAGTGTAATGGGAGTAAAAAAAAACATAAAGTGGTTTATTCTGGAAATTTAGAGATATCTTCTTGTTGGAAATGGCATCTCAATTGAATCTTGGAAGGTAAAACAGATTGGTCAGGTGAATGATGGAGAGGACACTGCAGTCTGAGAGAACATCTTGAATGATGTTACAAAGCAGGTCATGTATTTGGAAATAGAAATATTTGTATTAGCGGAGCATGAAGTTCAACAGGGACATGATTGGGTATAAGACTGCAGAGGTCATAGGAAGGGCAGTACATTGCCAGCTCACTACCTGGACTTTCCAGGCCATGTAGCATCATTAAAATCTTTTAAGCACAGGTGAGATATGGTCAGATTTGCATTTTGGATTTAAAGTTAGCAAAATGATTTACAAATAGCAGAACTCAATAAATGCTAATGAGATTGATGAATCTGTGTCACAATATATTGATTCTCAAGCAACATCATAAATCTTTTACTTCATATGTGTATGTGATGAACACAACAACTATGTATCTGGGACCCTTTTATACTATGCAAAATTAAACTTCTAATTTCAATAGGAAAACATGGGTTGTCTTCTAAACCTGTTTCTTACTTCTCTGCCCAGCTAGATTGATATAAACATAAATTCTTACCAATTGTAATGAGTATATGCTGTACTAGGTTGAATAATGTTCTTCTATAATTCACATCCACCCAGAAACTCAAAGAGGGCTGCGAGGGAATCCTGGGTCCCAGGTGCCAGAGGGAAGCTTGTGCTGGCAGCCAGGGGAAGGAAGGCCTACTCTTGCAGGAATTTCGTGCATCAGGCCTCTAGTATATGTATGTATGTATATATATATATATCTCAAAACAAAAATTTTTGATATGGCCTTCCCCCCAGCCTCACACTTATTTTCCACCAGGATTGAATTGGGTGACATCACTAGACTTTATTAATTATTCATCAAAATTAAGGCATATATAAAAATAGTTTTATTAATGTGTCTATACTGGTTTCTCAATGTACCAACCTTCCTTTTATGAAGACTCTGGTTAAAGCCAATTTAATATTTGTCAAAAAAGACTCATTACTTTAATCAATACACTGTGTTGGGCTTTTGTTAAATAAATGTTTGAGTGCTCCAGCCATAAATGATTTTTAAAATTATTAGACTGAGAGGTCTCCCTTCTATTTCATGTAGTCCCTTTGGTATAGAGTAAGAAGATTAGCATCGGTGTTTTGGGAGACAGCTGACTGAGTCAAACGACATGGAGGATAGCTCTAAGTTTTAAAAAATAACAGCATGCACTTGCTTCCACTTAACTTGAGGGGAAACCAAATGTAGAGGCAGCAGAATAATCTAAAACGAGTTTAAATTCATTGAAACTGGAATTCATATTATCTTCAAGACAAGTCAGGAAACAAAAACAGTAGAAGCCCTCAAGGCTTCGAAGCAGTGGCCTGGAACTAAACTTCTCCACCTGGAATAGAGTGAGCCTCTTATTTCAGCCTTGAGAAGAACCTAATTGCTCAGGCAACACAGCAATCATGCAAGAGCTGATCATGGAAGAAAGATGACACACACGAGGGGATTTGCCGGAGAATACACTCCAACCGAAGCAGGGCTCACACTGAGAGTTCTGTCCCTCGAGTTTCCAGCAAACTGAAATCAAAGAGCAACCCCATTCTCTAACCTGCAGGTTCAGATAGATCTCAGATAAACCCTCGAAGGGGTTTTTAAGAATGATGAGAAAATTCACTTCTCTCTCCTCCAAGAGTGATCAAAGCCTACTTCCTCCTTGCAGGGACCTTGGAGTCCACAGCACTGCCTCTCCTATGAGGGCAAATGGGAGAGTGCATCTATCTGATCTGCATTTCCCACTCAGGGCTCTGAGATGATTCCTTTTCTCACTGAAAAATCAAACAGAGCCCTCGGGCCAACAGTTCACTGCGTTCAGGAAAAAACAGAGGACCATCTTCCCAGGGCCCACTCCAGTCTGAATTCCAGTGTAGGTAAATCTAAACCATTGTAACTTGGAGAAAGTTGACCATAACAAGTGCGCTTAACACATCTTATTTTTTTCCTCCCTGTATAAACATGCATTTTTTTTCTTGAAAAAGACATAAATATAATTTGTATTCTTTATAAATAGACAAATAAAAAAAATAATCTGTTCTGGATAACTGGTTATGGAAATGACCTAGTTAAGGATCTGGTTAGGGAAATGACCTGTCATCAAATTTTTGACAGTAAAAACAGCCTCTTCAGAATGATTAAACTGTTGTTTTCTAACCCCGAGGGAAAAATTTAGAGACTGTCAATTAAAACATAAATGTCATAATTTGTTTAGATTATGAGGAAAAATAAGATGCAGATGTTTTGGTTCCTTTAAGCTACATTATTTTAATCCAAATGAATTAAAATTAAGTTAAAAATTGAGTTCCTCAGTGTCTTGCCTATATTTCAAATGCTCAATAGCCACACCTGTCTAGTGATTAGAGCAGGTCTAGAACATTTACATCTTTGTATAAAATTTCCACTGGAGAGCATTGCTCTAGAGATATTTTTTGTGTCTTTTTTTTCCCCTAAAATGAAACTGACATTTGTATTAGCTTCCTGTTACTGTTATAACAAATTACCAAAAATATGGTAGCTTAAAAACACACAGGGATTTGTTCTCGCACAGATTTGGAGGCCAAAAGTCCCAAATCAGTTTCATTGGGTTGAAATCAATGTGTGGTCAAGACCACACTCCCTCTGCGGGCTCTTGGGGGTAATCTCCTCTCCTCTTCCAGTTCCTGGTGGCAGCCCACATTCCTTGGAGAAGAGTGACTTTTCTCCAATCTCTACCTCCGTGGTCACCTCGCCTCCATCTTCTTCTGCCTGCAAAACTGCCCTCTGCCTACCTCCTATAAAAATGCATGTGATTGCATTTAGAGCGCACTGAATACTCTCCCCGAATCAAGACCATTAACTTGCCCTGGACAGTGTAGTGTGCTCAGTTGGTTAGTTGGTCTCTCTCTCTCTCTCTCTCTCTCTCTCTCTCTCTCTCTCTCTCTCCACACACACACACACACACTTTCCTTCTCTCCTCTCCCTTTCTCTCTTTTTAAAAATCAATAAATATCTTTTTTTAAAAAGATCATTAACTTAATCACATCTGCAAACATTTGTCTTATCAAGTAACAGGAAGTAGAGCCAGCTATCTCTAGAAGGTCATTATCCACTTATTACAACCTATTACAATGCTATTTTTCAACTTTCATTTTACTTTATTTGATCCTATGTTGCCAATATATCATTACTCCACCGGCATCTATAGGTATAAATGTTAATACATTTACCCAAAGGGTATGATTTCTCCTACCAGAAAGGCATATGCAGTAGAATATCCAGCTTCCTATTTAGTTTCAGATGTTTTTCCTTCTTGTGTGTTGTGCTTGCCAAAGCCCAAGATTTATGGAAAAGTCCATGATAGCACTAACTCAAAACTTTACAAATCGACTTGCAATGATTATAGAACACATTGTCATGTTTCACAGTCAGAGGGCTATTTCCTTTTGGCAAGCTGCTTTTATCATTTACTATGAGTTCTAAAGTAACTTAATTGGTTATGTTGGTTTTTAAATAATTATTTTTAAAGCTATCTCAAAAAGAAGATACATGTCTAGATATCATAATGAGAATAAAAAAAGAAACAGAGTTGGCTGTAAAAAACATGCCAAGCCTCAGAGGGAAGGCAGGGGAGGGGAGGGTAAGAGATTAACCAAGGACTTGTATGTATGCATATTAGCATAACCAATGGACATGGACACTGCGATGGTGGGGGCTTGTCCTGGGGGGTGGTAGAGGCTGGGGAAGGGTCAATGGGAGAAAAAGGAGACATATGTAATACTTTAAACAATAAAAAATAAAAATAAAATAATACTACTCAAAGCAATTAGACAAATAGATAAAGACAACCCAATAGAAATATGGGCAAGATTCCTGAACAAACATTTCAGAAAAGACCAGTAAGCATACCCTCTTTAAAAATCAAGAAAGTGTTCATTAGTACTAAAATGAGATATAATAATAAACACCCACCAGAATGGCTAAAACAATACTAACTGTCAGAATTTTTGGAGCAACTAAACCCTCATAGATTGCTTGTGAGATTCTAACTTGATACAAATGACTTTAAGGAAAGTTTTTGTCATTTAATAAATTTTGGAAAAATGCATATGCTAACTTGGTATTACCCCTTCCTTGGTCTACACCCATGAGAAATGTTTATAACAATTATATGGAAATAATCGAAACTAGAAACACTCAAATGTTCATAAACAAGAAATGAAAAAAAACTGTATAATCTTCATATCATAGAATAATAATACTAATGGAAATAAATACCTTAACAGTTTAGATAATTCTCACAAATGTAATTAAGGAGGCTCAAGGAGTACTTTTGGGTGAAATATGCATCTTCTTTGACCTGGTGCTGGTCACATGGGTGCTCACTTTGCTGGAATTAAGGAGCGGGAAAACATAATGGAGGTGCTGAGCTTTCGCATTATACCCACTTATCTGGGTTCCCTTGCAGCTCACACTCAGGATGTGTGCCTCTGAGCAAATTTTAACTTTCACAATTTTCATCCATATAAACACTATTAGATTAATTAATGGCCTTTATCTATCATGGCAAGTTTTTCTTACTCACCATGGTATTGAAAGGACATGAATTTATGTTCGGACTCATTTTAGGCTTCACCTGAAGAGTTAAAACTTCCTCCCAAAGATCTAATTCTCCTGAAGACCTAACTCTGTGTTTCTACTCCTTGTATTTGCTATAATAAAGTGATGACCAAATAAAATAAAGGCCTGTAGAACTGTAAAAATGATCTCTGTGGTCCCTTTGTATTAACCAGCTTAGTGTGTATATAACAATGTTTCTCATGAATAAAATATCATTTGGTCATCACTACAGTGACAACCCTCACTAATCTCTGTAATTAAATTCTTACAGAGGTGAACATTTTATATAGTTTTTGTTATTAACTACCAAGTATTTGGTTAATTTTAAAAAGCTTGCCCAATAGTGCATTTTCCCACTTAATGGTTATAGTGAGCATTCATTTTTATGGGTCTACAGGAAGGGTTAAGGGAGAGTCCAATAAGAGATCCCTTACATAAACCTGATATCCCAATTCCCCGTCCTGCCCATACCCAGCATCCCTCCTCCTCCAGCCAACTGGAAGAATGGGAATGGGAACAAAATTTATTGGTAGGACAAAGAAATATTTTTAAAGAGAGTTCATATTCTAAAGCCAGTGTTTGCAAATCATGAGTTTGCAGATTGAATTTATACACATAGTGGCCTCAAACAGCCTCCAATAATCTCTCAGGTCATTGCGTGTCCCTAAGGTAATTCTGTGCTTACAGAAGCAAATGAGCAAAGATAAATCATCTCTAGGTGCCACCATCAACCTGGCCTAAAAGAAGTTCCACAGATAAAGTTTTGAAGAATTTGAAGTCCCAGGCAAAAAGATGGGTTAGTGGAGGAATAAGGAAGAGAGGACAGGCAGGTAAGAGGGCTAAGAAGATGAAGAAGTAAGGAAGAGGAGGAAATGGAGGAGACAGAGAAGAAATCAAGCAATACTTTAAAAAATAAGCAGAAACAGTAGTAACAGAATTAAAATCCCCCCAAATCCTCATAGTGGAATCAGTATAACTATGCATAATGTATTTTTAAAAAATAAAAAATGGGAGTTTTAAAAAAAATCTCATGATTAAAAAAAAAAAAGATGGCCAAGTAAATTTGAAAAAGAGCAAATAAAACATATAGACAAGTAAAATGTAACTGCCATTAAAACTTGGTGTTTGGTTTTAGAATGGTGATGCTATAATGGAGCAGAATTGGAAGAAAGCTCTTGGAATATACTGAAAATCCATCACAAAAAGCCAAAAAGGTGGGTAATAACATAGGTTTCTTTTTTTCAGTATTTCATAAGACTTCAGGCAATTTTACTAACAGGCTTTGTTGTTTTAGCTAACTGAACAAAATTGCTTCCCAATCCTTAACATATTCTTAATCTATTCTTATATAACGTGTTTGAACAAAAAACAACCTTATATTTTATTTATATATAAAAACAGAAGGCAGTTTACTGTCAGAGAAAGCAAGCCATCCTATATAATAAAAGGGTAATATGCAAATAGACCAAACGGCAGAACAACCAATCAAAGCGTAATATGCTAATGATATGCTAAGACTGCTCAACTGCTCACTAGTATGTGCACTGACCACCAGGGGGCAGATGCTTTGACCAGTAGATTAGCTTGCTGCTGGGGTCCTGCTGATCAGGACTGAGTGAGATGGGCTGGATACGCCCTGGAGCCCTCCCGTGGTCCCTCCATGACCTGATGGTGCGCCGGTGGGGTCCCTCAGCCTGACCTGCACCCTCTCACAATCCAGTACCCCGCGAGGGATGTTGGAGAGCTGGTTTCAGCCAGATCCCACGGGCCACTCCTTTTGGGAGGGCGCCAGATGCAGGACTCATGGCTGGTGAGCACTGCTGCAACAGCATGAGCTTCTCCCGATTGGGACTGATTGGGCGCGAGCCTGTGGCAGGCACAGTGGGACCAGGATAAGCGGGAGCAGCAGGTAGGAGCTGCAGGCGGCATTGGACTGTGGGTTTTGGTCTGATCTCTACGGGCCACTCAGAGGGACCCCACGCATGCACAAATTCGTGCACTGGGCCTCTAGTGTTAAATAACTGAAAATAAACAGGCCACAATTTACATGAAGACTTTACATGAAGATCGCAAAACCCACCATGAATTTCATCTGTGTGATACTCACAGTAAGAACAGCCGTAGACTTCAATTCTGAGCCCGATGCGGCCTTCTCCATTCCAGTCCAGAGGCACGAAGCGCACGTAGCGGGCAACAACGGGATGCTGTAAGTCATGCCGGACCACACTGTCAGAGTTGATGTTCCCGGGAAATGCCTGGGGGGGAATCAGATTAACAAATTAGGGAGAAAATACCTTAGAAACAACCATGTTCTCTACCTGCAAAACTAAACTTAATTTTCCTATCTGTTGCCAGGACTTTATATTTTCCACACCAAAAGCAATTTGTTAAAATAAAAGGGAAAAAGAAAAATGAGAAAATGATAATACGAACGTTTGTACTTCCTTTATTTGAAAACAAGTCCAGTTTTATTATTATTTTTTTTCAATCCTTACCCAAGGACATTTTCTTTCTCATTTGTTTTTAGAGGGAGGGGAAGAGAGAAAGAGATGTGAGAGAGACACATTAGTTGGTTGCTTTTGCACTCACCTGAACAGGGCCCAAGATGGGTTCCTGCCATGGAATCTAAGTGAGACCTTCCAGTGCAGGCTTATGTTCTATCCACTGACCACATTGGCCAGGGCAACAAACCCAGGTTTAAATGGAAACTGAGCCGAAGTTCCATGGGTCCTTTAATATATGTCAATATGCCCAGATGTTAAAAGAATGAAACACCATATGGTACCCACTGTAGTGTACAGTAAACATTTAAATTGTGAGTTCTAACATTTGAATTGCACAATGAATAATTTTTCCTAAAATCCAACCCTATTTCTTGCTTTAAAAAAAGTCCCCTTCACATTGCCTTCCTATGCCACCATTACAAAACTGACAACTTTTTCAACATCCATTAGGTAAGAAGAACAAATGACTATGTTCTACTTTTTTTTTTTTTTTTTTTTTTTTAAGAAATGACAGAGTAAGAAACCCACAGTCAGGAGATCCTGGGTTGTGGAGATCACATCACCATGGGCAGTATGACTAGTGACAAGGAACTGAGAGTCAATACCAATGTGGATTGTATTAGGTCACAAAAAAAGACATATGGTATTTCAAAAGAAGAATTGATAACTTTTTTTAGAGAAGGGAGCAAAAGAAAGGATATAAACCTAGTCCCAGGTAGTAACATATAGGCATGGTGAGAGAAAGAGAGAAGGGGGAATCACAGGGCAGACAGCGGTTCCTCCCTCCTCAGTACACTCTTCTCTTTCTTTGAGTAACAGCCCCTGAATTTTCCTTAAAAGGTCACCCTTTCAGCACTTCTCAACCCACCTGATTTGGGACAGGCAGATGCACTTGGTAGTACTGGGGGTGGGAGGGTGCCTAACTCAATGAGATTCAAATTAAGCACCTGTGCTGGAACAACTCTTTCATTCATTCATTTATCATTTACTGATTCACTCACTTGCTGACTCACTGACTCAGGAAATATCTGAGAGTCTTCTTTGTACCAGATACTGCTCAAATCACTGGGATATAAGAGTGAACAATATAGACAGAGTTTTGATTTTCATGGCGTGTTTATTACTAAAGTACATAAGGGGGAGGAGAAATAATCCTATATAATAAAGGCTAATATGCAAATAGACTGAACAGTGGAACAACCAGAACAACCAAACAACCAGTCTCTATGATGTGCGCTGACCACCAAGGGGCATGTGCAAAACATGGAAGGTGTCGGCCGCGGCAGGATGGTCAAGCAGGTGAGCGGGGCCACCAGACCAAGGCAAGGCACCAGTCGCTGACATCAGGGCGAGCCTCTGGTAGTTACTGAAAATTCTTTGCTCCCGCACACCGTGGTCCCGCCCAGTGCCGGCCCCTATCGCTCCACGCTGTCAACAGGTGCAAGCTGCAACTGCTGGCCCCAATTGCCCCTCAGGGCTTTTCCACCTCCCCCTGCTCCTGAGGGGCGATCAGGGCCGGCAACTGCCTCTCGCACCCGCTGCTGGCAATGGCCCCACTCACACCTGCAGCTGCTCCACCATCCCACACTCTGCCCCCTGGTGGTCAGCGCATGTCATAGTCACCAGTTGTTTGGTTGTTCCGCCATTCGGTCTATCTGCATATTAGCCTTTCATTATATAGGATATAGGATCTATGCTATCTTTCCAGGCAACTATCTCTGTTAGGTTTTTTTTTTTTTTTTCAGTTGCTTAAAAAGCAAACAAACAAATGAGGAAACAGGTCCAATCATGAAAAAGCCCAGAGCAAGCTGTGGATTTTGATGTCCTCACATTTGTGCCTACTTGGTCTTTCTCTGACATCCATCCCTTTATAATGGCCAAGAAGACCTTAGGGAAGAGATCCTGCCTGGTGCTCGCACCTGGTACTCACACAAGCTGCCGACACCCAGTGCTGGCCCTGATTGCTCGGCGTCATCAGTGGGTGCAAGCAGCAGCTACTGGCCCCAATCACCCCTGAGGGCTTCTCCACATCCCCTTGCTCCTGAGGGGCGATCGGGGCAGCAGGTGCCACTTGCACACACTGATGGTGCCAGCCCCAATCGCTCGGCGCCATCAGCGGATGCCAGCCAGGCCAACGCCTTCAACATGTGGGAACGGCAGTGGCGGGAGCGGGGCTGCCAGCAGACAGGGGACTGGGAGCTGCGGCAGGAGGGGCTGGGTGGGGCTGTCGAGGATGGGCTAAGACCTGCCCCTGTTCCCACTGCAGCTTTGCAGCCCACAGTTCCTTTCAAGGTGCACAAATTCGTGCACTGGGCCCCTAGTTTATATATATATTGCATTTGAGATTGCGCTATTTAATTTAAAGACCACATATAGAATTTGAGAATCTGAGATGTTAAGGAGGGTTGTGTTTTATCCAACTTCAGTTTTCCAGAGAGGATACATTCATTATTCATGAAGAAGTATATGACATAGGGTATTTCCTTTAGGATTCACAGCATTAGTATATTGTGTTTTTTGCACTTTTTTCATTTTCAAGCATATTGAGATTTAAGATATCATCCTACTTGAAGTTTAAAACACTTCCAAGCAATGGCATAAGCATTCCTGATCATTGTCTTGAATATTAAGGCACAAATGCATGTGAAATATCTCCTCTGATATAGCAGTTTTGTTTTGTTTTGTTTTGTTTTTTGAAAGTTAAGTAACATAGAAGAAGGTGTAGCCCTTGATTTAATAAAAACAACATCTAATATTTATACTTCACTTTAATGCATAAGTCCACACTGTATTATTGGTGCATGACAGAAAATTCTAACTTTGTTGGGGATGCTTTTTTTATTTTTTCCAAGTCAAGAAACTCAGGCTTAGAAGAATGAGAGGGCTTACTGCATGCTGAATAGCTAATGAGAACAAACCAGGACAAAGTCACGAACTCATCCAATCCAACCCCATCCTAACCTGAGAATCACATTTTCAGCCGGGAATAAAGGTTTCTTTCTTCAGGCACAACACATTTATATTTGATGTTTGGTATTACATACTTGAATGTCAAATAGAAAGTTGGATCATTTGTATCATACCACATTTTAGACGTGCGTTTGGTAGCCCATGGTAGTATATTTTGCCTGCGTAGTGTACTTCTTTCTGCATTTTCATTTCCGTGAATTTTGACAGCATTAGTATTTTCCTTTCTCACACATCTTCCCAAAGCATGCTCCTATTGGGGTCATTAGCAAAAGCTCCTTTGCAGTTTTAATACAAGTAATCAGAAGTTTGAGTGACACTTTCACTGGAAGGAAAGAAAGACTGGTCTGCTATGGTGCATATGATGCCATTGTAATTTAACTTAGCTACTAATAAGTGGAAAGGGCAAAGGGAGGCCAAATATTACAGGAATGCCATTTGTGCAGCTTTGCCAGGAAGTGGCAGTTTAACACTCCCAGGGAGCCACTAGTCTATTCTCCATAGATCCCTGGGGGAAAGGACGGGGCAGTCGGAAAATAGACCTATGCCCAGTAAAGTCTGGGTGACACAGGGAAGGTACTTTCCTGTCAGTCACACCTGGAAACAGGTCATTGGCCAGAGCAGGCACAGCCCCTCAAGCACAGGAAGATTTGGGATATTTAATCCCCTAAACAAAGAAGTTCTCTCTCTTGGCCCTCTCACTCTCTTATGTTTTCAGGAAACTTGGGGCTCTTGTCACAAGGGGTGCACTCTCTTGGCTCAGGGCCATGTGGACCCCACACAATGGACTGATGGACCGCAACTAGCCTGATGCTAAACCGGACCCAACTCACCATGGAACAGAAATTTTGGACACTGGTTTTGCTTGTAGCTCTACTGAATCCCCAGCTGCACCTCTTCCAGGACTAGATTAAGGAAAGTGGGACTTTGAAAACCCAAGAATATAATTCCATACAAATAAAAGTCACTCCTCCTTTATGTGAGTCTCAGAAAATTATTTTTCTCCAGATATGGCAAGGACCCCATCCCAAGCACTCAGTGGGGAAAGGGATCCCGCACTCCCACCCATAACACATAAACCGTTTTAGTAGCAATGCCTACTATGCCATAGGCTTTGAAAAGGACCTTTTTTGGTTGTTTACATAATTTGACTTTCACCTTCACTTGCAGCTTTTCGCATTGATATAAAAGGGAAGAAAAAAGGAAAGACATACAGCTAATTTTTACAAAATCCTTAAAATTTGGAAATTTACATCAAAATTAAAATGAATTTGAAGCTTTCTTGATGAAACAATATCCTTTAAAATTCAATTTTAGAAAACTGTCACACAATAATAATATGCTTTGTATATACATGTAAACATCAGATTCATCACTAAGGCTGAAAAATCAATGTGCAGAAACTTGGGAATTATATGCTCTCGCTATCAAATCTCCTTTTGTAGCTGTGATTTGTATATGTGCTTAGAAGGACAGGTTTGTTCTGTTTTGTTTTACTAGCATGGCATTTATGTAACTTGCAAAACTTTATGCTTAGTAAAGCTAAGAACAATATAATATAATGTTAAACCTATGGTACGGCTTTATGGTCCTATAAATTGTTAAATACACAGCAAAGAGTTGGAGTTTTTTTTTTTTGTTTTATAACATGTTGGGAGTCATTCAGAAGGCACATTCCAATAACCTAAACATCACTGAAATTTTAATAACTGGATATTTTCCACCACGGGCACTAAATAGTTCTTCTAGCCCAAACAATAGTTCAGCTGGCCTAAGAGAGGAAGAAGCAAACTTTTTCTGTAAAGGACCAAACAGTTATTTATTTATTTATTTATTTATTTATTTATTACCATTATTATTATTATTATTATTATTATTATTATTATTATTTTTGGTATTTTCAGGCCACATACCTCTCGGCCCCATATCCTCTCTTCTTCTTTCATGTTATCTTTTCTTCTTTTTAAACAACACTTGAAAAATGTAAAAACCATCTTAGCATACAGACTTTAAAAGAAGTGAGAGATCTTAATTTCTTTAACAGACAGGGACCAGAGTGGGCTGTGGGCTCTAGTTTGCCTGTCCCTGAGCTAAGAGAATCTTTCAAATTTATAAATCCTCCTTCGGCCCATATATGATCCAAGTCTAAAGTCATCAGAAGGCTGTGCAGCCGCATGGCACCTAAAAACCAATATCCTTTGGGAAAGTATTCTGTCACCCTTGAAGCATATAATTTATCAGACCACAGGAAAATACACGGGGATTCAGAAGTGTGCTGGGTGTGATGCATGAGGTAAAATTTCCCCTCAAATTCACTGTTATGGGGTCTAAAATGTAACTTATGAAGTATTTTATGAAGATAATAAATATATTTAGTCCTCACTAAAACCTCACATTTCAAAACATCTAAAATAAATCATCACACACCCCTGCAGCAAATGACCAAGACTGTATATCTCGGTGTGAAGGTTTTACTTAAGGAGGAAAAATATGACTAAAACATTCAGCCACTGGGTAAGCGAGCTGGGGAGGAGATGTTAGTATTCCTGAGGAGTCTAGTGCATTGGGGATTAGGTGAGAAAAACAACAACAGAAGAGCACTTGCTGACGTGAGAGATCTTATTTTCTTAAAACACAAAATATCTCTGCTGCAACAGGAGCACACACAGATACTCCTTGAGTTGGTGTCATAAACTGTGGTCACCATAATCACTTTTCTTAAAGCGACATTTTACTTCTGCCTGGGTTTTAAATTTTATTCTCCCCCTGTTAACACTTTGTATCAAAGTATAGAGATAAGACTTTCCATTCTGCAGGCTTGAGGTAAGTCTCCAGGCTTCAGACCACTCCCTGCTAAGGCAGGAAGGAGAGAAGTACCTTCATACCATCCTGCTTGGGTTGCACCCCTGATCTGGCCTCTTCACCTGGGCTCTCTTATCATCCTCTACCTGGCTATACAAACACATTCTGCAAGACTCAGCTCAGATGGAGCTTCTAGCCAGTAAGCACATCCCATGACCCTAGCTTGTCAAACCCCGCCATTCTGCAGGGAGCCTTATAACATCCTGTACTTTTAATTCCCTTTACTCAATAGCAATTCCTTCATTATGGTTTTATTACCCACTGAATGACCATTTCAGAAGTATGTATGTCAGTTTTGAAGTCTTGGATGCAATATTTGGTCCACTATTATATCTGACCCTCTAGCCTAGTGGTTAGTGTTTAATAATAACCTGTTTACTGCCTGATTAAATGAGTGAACAAAAATGTCCATTCCCACCTGTTTATATTGATAGCTCTGTTATTGCTGGGTGTACCAAAAACCAGGCCAGATATGAGAAGAAAAGTAAATAGCTAACTATGAATTGATCTATCAAGAAGTCAATAGTCGCCCTAACCGGTTTGGCTCAGTGGATAGAGCGTCAGCTTGCGGACTGAAAGGTCCCAGGTTCAATTCCGGTCAAGGGCATGTACCTTGGTTGTGGGCACATCCCCAGTAGGAGGTGTGCAGGGGGCAGCTCATCGATGTTTCTCTCGCATCGATGTTTCTAACTCTCTATTCCTCTCCCTTCCTCTCTATAAAAAATCAATAATTTTTTTTAAAAAAAGAAGTCGATAGTCAATAGGTAATTTCAAAATTGATAACTGAACAAACTGATATGTAATATATGGGGAGAATGGAACCAGAGATGGGAGAGAATGGGAACAGATTTTTCATTTTTTTAAATTAAGTACTCTCTATACTATTTGATTAATAATATTTATCCATATGCAACTTTGATAAAAACCACAAAATATATTTTGTCAGGTTCTGTAAAACTTTGGTTTTAAGATTCCTGGCACACCACACAGATGGCGACGCAATCAGTTGTGAGATTCATCATATCTGTATAAATCATATCTAAGCAGTTGCTTAAAGAAGCATAAGATGCCTGGTACGGAGCCCAGAAAGAGATATTTAAATGAGTCCAATGTAATAGGAACTATGCTTTACAATGAGCAAAGTGTTCAGCAACATCTGTACAGTATAAGATAGAGAGATATCTCAGAAGGGGTTTCCTTCAATGCAGCCCTATGGAAAAAATTTCAAAACGCAATTCCGTAAACACAGTTTCACAATGGGAACCAAAATGTCAGTGCAGATACTCAGCTCTCTGCTGACTGATTTAATCTGGAAAGAGTTCAGAGCATCTAGAGCAGCGGTTCTCAACCTGTGGGTCGTGACCCCTTTGGAGGTCGAACGACTCTTTCACAGGGGTTGCCTAAGACCATCGGAAAACACATATTTTTGATGGTCTCAGGAAATGAGACAACGCTCCTCTATCTGTCTCCAGGTGGGTCTGCTCACATGCATATACGCCCACATAGGAGTACCCAGCGTGATGACATCATCGCGCCAACCCCATACAAATACAGGTGTATGTGACAGGGTTGGCGCCGTAATGTACTTATGCGGACCAGTCACACATGTGTAGAGAGCAGCTACTGTGTAGAAAGCAGTTGCTGTGTTGAAAGCAGCAGTATTGGAGGTAAAACAACACTTCATGAATTATAATTACTGGTAAATGTAAAATCATGTACTGTAAAATCATCAACTACTGCAAAAAAAAAAATATCTGTTCCATGGGAACTTAATCTGGATGCTGATCACTCTTTTTATATTCAGCTGTGGTTGATGTGAATACTGTCCCCTTGTGATAGTAATAGGTATGTAAAATAAACAACACAGAATGGTAAATCACAGGAAACTTTAATGAACTGTATTGACTGAACTATGCCATGTATCATCTTTTGTATCATTAAAGCTATTGTTATATACTATTTTCATTAGCAAACCATCCCATGGCAATGGATCATGTAGAGAAGAATGTTAAGAAAAGAAAATATAGTGAGGATTTTTTTACAGTATGGTTTTACCTCAATAATTACAGCAGGAATTGAGAAACCACAATGTGTTATTTGTTGTGAAGTTCTATCAGCCGAATCTATGAAGCCAAACAAACTAAAACGCCATTTTGATAGCAAGCATCCAAGCTTTGCTGGCAAGGATACCAACTATTTTAGAAGCAAAGCTGATGAACTCAAGAAAGCCAGACTTGACACTGGTGGCAAGTACCACAAACAAAACATAGCAGCCATTGAAGCTTCATATTTGGTGGCACTCAGAATCGCCAGAGCTATGAAACCTCACACCATTGCTGAGGATTTATAGTTGCCAGTGGCCAAAGACATTGTTTGAGTTATGATCAGAGACGAATTTGTTACAAAATTGAGTGCAATTTCCTTATCTAACGACACTGTCTGCAGAAGAATAGATGACATGTCTGCTGATATTCTTGATGAGATAATCCAGGAAATTAAATCTGCTCCACTTCCAATATTTAGTATCTAGCTTGATGAATCTACAGACGTTGCAAACTGTTCAGTTACTGGTTTACGTGAGGTATATTAATGATAGCGACTTTAAAGATGAGTTTCTTTTTTGCAAACCTCTTGAAACGACAACTACTGCACGTGATGTATTTGACACAGTTGGTTCATTTCTGAAAGACCATAAGATCTCTTGGGAAAAGATTTGTGGTGTTTGCATAGATGGTGCTCCAGCTATGCTAGGATGTCAATCTGGATTTCAACGTTTGATACTGAATGAGTCACCAAAAGTCATCGGAAATCACTGTATGATTCATCGACAAATATTAGCAACAAAGACGCTGCCACAAGAGTTACAAGAAGTAATGAAAAACGTCATAAGTTGTGTCAATTTTGTAAAGGCGAGCACTTTAAGCAGTCAACTGTTTTTGCAACTGTGCAACGAGTTGGATACACTGAACAATGCTCTGCTATTTCACACTGAAGCGAGATGGTTGTCGAGAGGAAAAACTTTAAAACGTGTTTTTGAGCTTTGTGATGAACTCAAAACGTTTTTTAATCAGAAAGCAAGACCACAGTTCGAAGCACTTTTCAGCAATAAAAGTGAACTGCAAAAAATAGCTTACTTGGTTGACATCTTTGCCATCTTGAATGAGTTAAATTTATCACTGCAAGGACCAAATGCAACATGCCTCGATTTGTCTGAAAGGATCCAATCATTCCAAATGGAACTTCAGCTTTGGCAAAAAAAATTGGATGAAAATAAAATTTACATGTTACCTACCTTATCTGCTTTCTTTTAGGAACATGACATTGAACCAGACAAAAGGATTATGATGATAATTTTTGTGAAAGAACACTTGCACATGCTTGCAGACGAAATTTCATCGTACTTTCCAAATCTTCTTGACACCCCATTTGCACTTGCCAGAAGCCCATTCACAGTCAAAGTTGAAGATGTTCCTGAGACAGCACAAGATGAGTTCATTGAACTTATTAACAATGATGCAGCAAGAACTGATTTCTCTACATTGCCAGTTACAAAATTCTGGATCAAGTGTTTGCAGACATATCCTGTTCTGTCTGAGACTGTGTTGCACCTTCTTCTTCCATTTCTAACAACATATCTTTGTGAAACAAGGTTTTCCAGCTTGTTGGTTATCAAGTCTAAATACAGAAGTAGACTTGTTATGGAAGATGACCTTCACTGTGCTCTTGCAAAGACTGCCCCGAGAATTTCTGCTCTGGTGAGAAAGAAGCAATCTCAACCTTCTCACTGACATTGGCTTTTTACACATGCTGTTGAAAATGTAGCAGTGTAGTTTACTGTTGTTATATTAAGACTGTTACCCATGCTACACCATGCTTCAAGACAAAATTTCATTTACTTGTAATTAGAAATAAGTATTTCACAATATATAATTACATATTGTTTTTGTGATTAATCACTATGCTTTAATTATCTTCAATTTGTAACAATGAAAATACATCCTGCATATCAGATATTTACATTACAATTCATAACAGTAGCAAAATTACAGTTATGAAGTAGCAACGAAAATAATTTTATGGTTGGGGGTCACCACAACATGAGGAACTGTATTAAAGGATCATGGCATTAGGAAGGTTGAGAACCACTGATCTAGAGGAAAGGATGGGTGGCATGGATCTCAGGTTACCTCCATGAACATGGCTTCTCTTTAAATATTGGACACATTTCCATGGTAGTATATCTGAGCTGTACTTGGAAAGTACCCAGAGTACCTCTCTTTCTAAATGGATCAAATGCTTTCATAAGCATAAGATCAAAAAAACACAATTCAGTTTTATTAAGGATGAGGATTAGTAATAGCAAAGTAAACTACCATCTTCAAATTGGGTTTTTTCAAAATGTGAAATTCACTCATTTGGATAGCTTGATACCCTATGAGATATTAATAAGTTTGACACTAAATGTATTCTCTGATATGAACATTAATAATGACTTTATTCTTTCTCAGCTTAATATACTTATGCTTCCTACCATTTTTTAATGTTCTACAGCAAGATTAGTACCCAGTAAATATTTCTTTGTGAACAGAAAAAGAGCCAAAATGAGGATACCTTATTTAAAGGAGCTAATTTTTTTCTAATATATTTGCATTTCACCTTTCATGGAAAAAACAAACAAAACATTTCCAGTATATTCTTCCATATTTACTAGTTCTAGTTTTCTACTTCCTTCCACTACAGAATTTATCAAATACATGGTTTGTTCTCTGCATTTCCCTCTTTCTTGAAGCTTCAGCAGTTTGTTTACTGCTATCTTTTCTTCCAAAAGAGAAATCAGAAAGATCACTGATGGTGACCCAATAAATTATTTCTTGGCTATTTAATTTTTCTTCAACATTCCCCAGAGTTAGTCATCTTCCTATTCAAGGACATTTATACTTTGCTCCTTTTATTTGATCTCAGACAACTTCATCCTCTTCATTGAATATTCTTTCATGTGGATTATTAAAAATTAGGTTGTTCTCTCTAACCTTTCAAAATTGAGGTCATCCATTTTCTTGTCTTCAATCATAACTCCCCAGTGTATTTGCTGTCACTCTCTGTTTCCTCCACTGCCTCGGTTTATTTTCCGACCCTCAGGGAGCCTGAGTAACCATGGGGCTGACAGATGGATGACTCAGGCTCCCTTGCCCTCTGGCATCTACCTGCTTTCCCTTAATGGGCGCATTAACAGATGGCACCCTTCTCAGCAGCCTGCCTTCCATGACTCCAGCTCCCCTGGTCCCTGATAATATTGGTTCTTCCCTTGTTCTGTAAGCCCCAGGAATAGTAGTGACTGTCACTCATGGGAATTCATTATCCCTTGTTCATTCCCTTAAGCCTGCCACACTCCTGTTAACTGTCCCTTCACTAAATTCTGTTTAGGTAAACACTTTAGAATGTGCTTGCTTCCAATCAGAACAAGGACTGCTACATATGTGTGCAAAATTCCTATGATAATTATAATCTCTCAATAATATTATTTTTGAATGTCCTTAAGGTATATTCAGTTGGAAATCTGTCTAAAATTCCCCTAATTTTTCAATATCATGTTTTTACTAAAATCTTTGGTTCTATTAACTTCATTCACCTTCTCCTAAGCTTTTAAATAATCTCATGATCTAATCTGAGTTACAATTCCTTATCTACATTTACTTCCTTTGCATTTCTCTATCCATTTCAGGGTTTAGGGTTTCTTAATTATTTCATACCTGAGATATTATAAAGTTTCCCAGTTCCCTGCCCCACTTTCAATTTTATTACTCTGCAATACAAATATGGTATTGATCATGTCAAAGCCTCTAACTCAAAAATTTTAGGAAATCCAGTAAAGAATTTCTTCTTTACTAGAGTGTGCTACAAAAAGCTCTTCTCTGCTACACAATACCAATACTTAAATTATTTATTCCATCAGGCAGAGTGTTCCCTAATTCAAAGGATTTCACTGCACTAGTATACCATAAAATATAATGTTTAAAGATATAGACATGCAAGTTTAACATGTATACTTTTGTATATGCTAATCACTAATAATTGAATTATTTTTGTTTGCTCATGTCCATCATCCTCTCCTGTACTGAAGTAGATATAGAAAATCAAAGCAAAAAATTACAGATATAAAACTTTATTTTACTTGAAAGATACTCAGACTAATCTTACTCTTTGTGTCATCTTATGAGAATAAGTACCCTGATATAAAAATATTTTTAACAATAACAAAATAGATAAGAAGATTTATGACATATTTAGTGTCAGGTCTCAATGGTCATGTAAATTGCCCAAAATTTTTATTCTGTTTCATATGTTCCTTTATTTTCCTTTTTGAATTTCACAATCTATAGGTATTGGTCATATCTCAAGAAAAGAGCTATAATTTAATTTTTTTCAATCAAACAGTCTGAGGTAGTTGATCAGATAGCATCATTTGATCTAAGCGTATAGTAACCACCTGATAAATTTAGTTTAAGTGAGAAAAAAACACACAAACCAGAAACAAATTATTTAAAGACAGAATTTAAATTTTCTATAAGGCCAAAGATCCACAGCTTAAATGCCTATTCACTGGGATAATGGCTATTTTCTGAGAAGCCTATTTACTCTTAGAAATTAAAAGTAATATGTTGTACAAAAAGGTGTATTTTGTAAAAATCACAGAGACCTATACAGATTAGCTGACCACCAGTAATGTCATGGACTTGACCAAACAATCTTAAAATATCAGGAGAATTTCCACTCTGCCATAGTTGTATAAGGAATGGTTCACTTATACTAGGGTTCATTCGCATATATTCAGTTTGTCCCTGAATGGTTCAACTAACTTCTGAGCCTTCTGTGAAGAGCCCACACATTCTGCTCTCATCTAAAAATGCTTCCTCTTCTCTCACAGCCACTACTTTATCAGAACATGATTAAAAGGAAATTTCCTATTAATATTATCATTTTTATCGCTTTTAGAGAGAGAGGGAGGAAGGAACTTGCATCCTAGGTATGTGCCCTGACTGGGAATCAAACCTGTGACCTTCCAGTGGACTGGATGATACTCCAACCAGCCGAGCCACACTGGCCAGGGTCATTTCCTATTATCCTATATAATAAAAGTCTAATATGCAAATAGACCAAATGGTGGAACAACCGGAACAACCGAATAACCAAACAACTAGTGCCAGTCCTGATTGCTCGGCGCCATCAGTGGTGTGAGTGGCAGCTCTCGGCTCTGATCACCCCTGAGGGCTTCTCCACCTTGCACTGCTCTAGCCCCAATGGCTCCACACCATCAGTGGGTGCGAGCGGTGGCTGCCAGTCCCAATCGCCCCTGAGGGCACCAGCCCTGCTTGCACCTGCTGCTGGCGCTGGCCCCAATCGCTCTGTGCTATCAGCGGGTGCTAGCAGCCTGGTACTGTCAGTGTGTGGGAGCAGCAGCGGTGGTGGGAGCAGGGCTGCAGGCAGACAGGGGACCAGGGGCTGCGGTGGGAGGGGCCAGGTGGGGGTGCAGAGGATGAGCCGAGACCCACACCTGTTCCCACTACAGCCTTGCAGCCCACAGTTCCTTTCAAGGTGCACGGATGTGTGCACTGAGCCCCTAATTTTTAATGTGTGTATTAAAAATGTTATTTTGAATAACTATTTTAATAAGACATTATTAATAAAACTACCATAATAATGGAATATTAAAGCATGTATTTTTCACTTATGGATATAGCAGAGGAAAAATTACTGAGGATATATTTAGACAAAATAATTCATAAGCTTAATGCTATACATTTTTAAAACCCTACATCAGATATTTTACAAAGGATGGATTGAAAAATAAAATATTTTAGGCCTTGAATTGTCAGAGTATAATCTAAAAGTTGATGCCACACAGTCTGCATTCTCAGAAGACAAAGCAGTTAAGTAACATCGACTAAATAATAATAAAAACAAAAATATAAGCTCTCAAAATAGTACAGGTATAATCTTAATTCTGCCACCAACTAGCTGTGTAAAGTTGCATAAACTCAAACAATGGGGACAAATACAACAACATCTTGGTAAAAAAAAAAAAAAGCATCTCATAATAACTACTAAGAATACATTAGTCATAAAAAGAGTAAGATATCAAAAATGGTGACATGTAACAGAAGTATTATTTAGAGGAAAATTATAGTCTTTAGTATTTAACGTAAGAAAGGGATAAAAATCAATGACTTAAGCAAAACACTTCAGAAGTTTGAATAAAAGACTAGAATAAATTTAAAAAATGTAGAATGTACCAGAAAACAATTAAGAAGATAAGAGTGAAAATAAATAAACTACAAAGATCAAGAAAACCAAAAGATGACCCTCTACAAAGTAAGTAAATTGGAAAATCTCTGGTGAGACTAAATTCTAACCCTCCAAAAAAGGAAGGGGAGAAACAACAATATTATAAATGAAGACAGGCCATAAGTATAGATAGAGATTAAAAATAATCTATTTTAGAAACGGACCTCGGGGCAGCTGTGGAGCGTGTCGACCCCCACCCGGAGGAGACTCATGAGGGATTTCAAGTGATTGCAAGAGGACCCACCTGTGGGTGTCTGTGATGCACCATCTGAAAACAACATCATGCAGTGGGATGCCGTTATATTTGGAAGGGACACCTTTTGACAATGGTGCTTTCAAACTAGTAATAGAATTTTCTGAAGAATATCCAAATAAACCACCAATTGTTAGGTTTTTATCCAAAATGTTTCATCCAAATGTGTATGCTGATGGTAGCATATGTTTAGATATCCCTCAGAATCGATGGAGTCCAACACACAATGTATCTTCTATTTTAACCTCAATTCAGTCTCTGCTGGATGAACGAAATCCAAACAGCCCAGCTAGTAGCCAGGCAGCACAGCTTTATCAGGAAAACAAATGAGAATATGAAAAAGGAGTTTCAGCCATTGTTGAACAAAGCTGGAATGATTCATAACAGACAACTGGTCTGTTAATCTTTTTCATCATTGTTGTGTATAATTTACCTCTCAGTAAAAGGCTAACAGATTTTAAGTGCCACCAGTTTTAAGGATTCTGCAGAAGAAGAAAAAAAAATCCTTCAGTTTAGAACCTATAAAAGCTTGTGTATCTTGATGAATGCACTTTTTATTACATGGTGTGAACTAAGTTATTGCTTACATAGATTTGTAATATATCCTGTTTGTATTTTTTTCCAAGTGATAATGTTGGTGTGGCGTTTTCATGACAGAATATACACATTCTGTAAATAAAAAAAATTATAATCTATTTTAACACAAGTTTTATGCAAAAAAAAGAAAACTTTAAAAGTGAACTGGTCATTATACCGCAAACCTGTAATATAACAAACATGACCCAGGAAGCAATATACTTCATAAACAAGCCTTATGAATATTAGGAAAGTAAAAGTGACAATTCAAAAACCTTCCCAGTGTTGGGAGACAGATCCTCAGGCATGGCTTGTGTTTCTGCTCATCTTGTGAGCAAGCTTTCATTGTGAACTATCTTTATAAACATAGTTTCATTGCAAACAGCTGGGGAGACAGGTATATTGTTCCTTCCGGGGGAAGAGGGCACAGATTTGTTTCCGGTCTAGTACAATATAGTATCTCTCTGGGGCAAAGGTCATGATAAAGAAATGAGATTTCTGAAGCTCAGGTTTCCTTAGCTTTGTTCCAAATGTGCTGCATGTTTCATGGATCAGTCTGCATCTTCTCCTTTGGTTTTATGGGGCAAGGGAAACTGATGTGATACGAAGCTCATAAATAAATAAAACAACAAGGAAAATCTTCTGACAATAACCTTTGCTAATGATAATGCTGGGCATCGCTAGTAGAAATGCAAAATGAGACAGCCACATTGGACAACAGTTTGGCAACTTCTTAAGAATACACAGCAATCCCACTGCTTAAGAAAAATGAAAATCTATCTTTACACAAAGTCTGAATGTGAATTTTTATGGAGCCTTATTCATACTCACCTCAATCTAGAAACCTCCCAAATATCAAACAGCTGATAAATGGAGAATAAAAGTGTGGCACATTCATAGCCCACGACTCAACTGACTTCCTTCCACAATCCATCAAAGGCAAGAACTACTTGGGCTATTTTCTCCCATCTTTTCATTGAACTCCACCCTCCGTGTTTTCCATTAGCCCAGTCTCCATGGTGTCCTTGTGCTAGGATACAGTAAACCCTTGATTTTGTGGACCTCAGTATAACAGACTAGGTCTTTAACTTACAAAATTTCAGGTTGGTATGTCATATGTGAAAATTACCACCCAGTTAATTTTAAATGCTTTTAACTAAGATTTGTTCAAAATTAAATTAACAGGTTATTTTTGGTTATTAATTCACTGTTATTTTAAACAAATTTCAGTGAATAGGCTATATATTGGGGGGGGAAACAACAACAACACTGTAGTAATTTCGCCAGCATAAGTAAATATTGCATATCTACAACTATAGTCTACATATTTAAATCTAAGGGTCACTGCTCTTAGCGTTCCATGAATGATCAGCAGGTGATCACACAGCATCTCTAGCAGTGGTTCTGTTATTGGGTGCCACGGCTTTCTGTGGCAGCTTTAATCTGTAGCAGTTTTAATGCCTACCTGCCTAGGTTCCCACTTGAGCTAAGCCATGCTAGTCCTGTGCATTTGCTTACTCCTAGCGACTGATGAATGCAAGCATTTACTAAACCTATTTAGTATAAATTTAGAACTACAGTAATACATACAGAAAACTTTTCTGTGAAATTAAACTTTTCATGCATACTTAATTTTAATTACTCAAGTGTAATTTTACATAATTAAAAACAGGTAAATTAATTTGTCAAGTTTTTTTAACATATGCATTCAGAAAACCTACTTTATTATGTAACAGACTTTTCAGCTTTAACAGACACATCCTCACCCTAATTAGTCCATTACTTTGAGGTTTACTGTAATTATTTCCCTAAAAACTCCCAGCTTCAGTGCTTTTAGTGAAACAAAGTAAATGTCCTGACTTAAAAAAAAAAAAAGAAATCAAGAAAAGCAAAAACAAAAAACAAACAACTTCATTTAACCCTACTCACTTCTTCCATTACAATACCATATCCTCCCTTTCTGACCTCCTGAAGTGCAGTGTCAGCTCTATACCCAGTGTCCAAGGGATAAGTCTGATTTTCCACTTCTCCCTTTTCCTCCTGTAATTCATTTTCTGCACTAACCTGGTGAAGCCCAAGGCTCCTTTCTCGGTCCTGACCTTCTGCAACCCCTCCGGAGCACACGGTATCCTTATCATATCTCTTTGAGGCTGTGATCTCATTTTGATTCTGGGACAGAGATCAATCTATTCTCTTAGGTCTCTAACTTCTCAACCCTCCTCTAGGAGGTCTCATTCTAATCCAAATAATGAGCATTGATTTCCATATCTGTACCTCCAGCCCGAAATTGGATTCTGAGATCTAGGCCAGAATTTCCAACTGTCTGACAAGCATCTTCATTTGGACAGCTGGATGATGTTTCAAATTTAAAAAAAAAAAAAAAATTGCCCTTTCACCACCAAAGCATATTTCATTTCCTACTTTTTTCCCATACTGTTTGCTGACACTGCCATTCTCCTAATCTTCCAACCCGAATCTCCCGCCACATCTGCAACTTTCCTCTTCCTTCTTCACATCCACTATGCCCGGGTGCTGGGTCCTGTCTCTTTAGTGATGCTTTTCCGCTCACATGGCCATTGTGTTTTTTCAAACCTTCACCCTCTTGACAGCTCTCTGAATATCCTCCCAGAGTCCAATCTCTTTCTGCTGCAGTTTACTTTACATATTACCCAGAAAGGGATTTTTCTAAATTAAAATTAAAACCTCCTTCTGTGAGAACCTAATTACTTAACTCCAAGTATGGATGTGGGTTGCCTTTGCTCACACCTCGCCAACTCAATAAAATGAAAAGAATAATATGTACCATTATCACCCTTTGTTTTGTTTATAGGATGCTAAATGATTCACTTAACAGATTGTTTTCAACAAATTAACAGAATTGACTTAGCTGAACAAACAGGTTTATTATATTGGAGCGGCACATACACAACCCAGGGGTTCTTTTCAGTAAGAACCTGAAACAAGCCACCAGTTACAGCTCCCAATTTACAGAAAATCCATACAGCAGTTGCCATGTTTAATGCTTTCTTTATAACCAAAGACGTGCCTTTTCTTGTGCAACAGGATGGTTATTTTACAGCCTCACTATATTCCCTTGTGCATATGAAAATGTTATTTGCCTTCTAAACGGAATCCTTTAACACTTTGCATAGATGACCATCACTTGAACTTCTGGACACATTTTTCTCAACTAAGGGGGTGGGGGAAAAGGGAACATGTAGACAGCAGGGCACGGTGAAGTTAATGAAATCTTCTGATTTTAAGCTATTGTAGCCAAATATTATCCAGAGCAAGTTTTGTTTTACCCCCTCCCAGAGCATTCAGATATGATAGATGAGGATTTACACTAATTTTATTATTTTTTTCAAATCACTGAAACAAAGCTAAGAAGCAACAGGTTTTGAGAGTCAATTATACACAACCAGAGATTCTGGGGAACAAAAATTAGAGAGCTTATTTTGAACATGCCCTTTTGAATAGATGTAAAACAAAACAAAACAAAACAAAAACAAGCCAACATAGCTATGAGGTGACTTGAGAATAAGATGGTGTTGTACAGGTATTTTATTCAACCTGTTTTTTTTTTTTTTATTGATTTTTCACAGAGAGGAAGGGAGAGAGATAGAGAGTTAGAAACATCGATGAGAGAGAAACATCGATCAGCTGCCTCCTGCACATCTCCCACTGGGGATGTGCCCGCAACCCAGGTACATGCCCTTGACCGGAATCGAACCTGGGACCTTTCAGTCCGCAGGCCGACGCTCTATCCACTGAGCCAAACTGGTTTTGGCTCAACCTGTTTTTAAAAATACCCTATGGAATTATCCAGAGGAAAGATTGTTAGAATGACAGCACACTGGGAAGAAAGAAAAAGAACGTGAAAGTTAACCTCTAATGGAAAGTGCACGTTATAAGGATAACCAAATATTATTTGAAATTATATGTCCATGTCCATATTTAACCATTATCATGAAAATAAATACTTTTCTTTAATTATAATATTATGTAAATATTGCAAAAATAAAATTCTAAACCATTTTATTAATCGTACCACAAGATCAAAGTAACAGAGTAAGCATATGTTATTCATACTGTGGTTTTCAGAGTAATTTACTCCAGAAATATTTTGTCACTTAATAAGATGACATAAAACTAGACTTTAGGCTTTAGTCACCTCATTTATATAGTTTAGATATTAGTATTCTACTGTCATTTATTTCTACTCAAAAATTATCTATTCACCCATGTTTCACATAAACACTTATGCATTATAGGGATTTTATGTGTAGCTCAGGATCCTATGTTCAGTTTCATATTCATCCAGAATATCCAAACAGTGTAAATACTTTTAGGCTTTCTAGCCATATAGACTAACGATGTCAAATGATATATGCACTGAGTTGAGATACATACATATAGTGTACACACAGAGAGAATGAAAGAGATGGGGACATTAAATCACATGGCTATAAGTTTGATATTTTTGCCTTTTAAATCATTTTTGAAATAATTTTAGGCTCACATAGTTGAAAAAATAGTATAGCAAGTTCCTGTGTATCTTTCCCCTGCTGCTTCCAATAGTAAAACTCTACATAATTAAAAGTATAATCTTTTATGCCAGAAATTTAACACCGATAGTATTATTAGCTAAACTACTAGTGTATGCTGATTTAACTAGCTTTTGTATCTACTCTATTTTGGGGTGGGTGCATAAAACTTTTACCATTTTTATAGATTCATGTAACCTCCAACTTGTGAAATAGAACAGTCCCATCACAAAAGTAATTCTTTTAATTGTAAACAAGACATATGAGAATGTGCTTAGAAAATCCAGTTTTGCTTTAAATTCTGAACTTAGTCCCCACTCTAGGGTGCATGCTTCTATTTCCTGCCACTGGTAAGCTACTTTGTGACTGTCATTGCATTAGATTCCAGACACTAATGCTACTCATAAGGGCATAACGAAAACAATAGAGACGGTATCTAAAGACTGTGCTTAAATTCTAAATGAGACAAAGTGCTCTCTTCAATCGGGATCAGAATTGGAGTTTAGGGGACATAGAGAGAGGAGCTCAAGAGTACCTTATCTCCAGTGCAGCCCCACTGATTGCATGTGCAAGTTAGGAAACCTAGCGTGCAAAAAGACACTTATGGGAGTGATGTGCTTTCTTACCATTTTACTGTGAAAGCCAAGTAGCTTTGGCACCAGGAGGACTCAACTGCATTTCTAGTGGAGACAAAAGGGATTCAAAAGGCAGCTGGAAGCAAACATGATGTCCAGGAAGGGCAGGTGACTAGCAGTCCCAGGAAGACTGGCAGCTCCCCGCCTAACTGACTCAGTGAGGAACATATGCTCTGGTTTAGGGGTACAGTAGGTCAAGGGTTGCTGGGGGCTGGGGGAGAGTCTGTGGAAAGGTAGTAGGTGCAGCTAGAATGACAACATGAGGGATTCTTGAGGTAATGGAATTATTTGAAATAATTTTATGTTTTTCAATTACAGTTGATATGCAATATGAGTTTCAGGTATACACTCCAGTGGTTAGACATTATGTACAACTTACTAAGGGATCATCCTGATAAATCTGGTATTCACCTGACACCATACATAGGTATTAGAATACTAGAGGCCCGATGCACAAAATTCATGCAAGAGTAGGCCTTTGCAGCCCCAGCTGCTTCGGCCCTCGTAGCCCTGGCCACCCCCCGCCCACTGGTCATTCCGGAAGGTCGTTCTGCCATCCGGTCTAATTAGCCTATTAGCACTTTATTATATAGAATTATTGACTATATTCTCTGTGCTGAACTTTACATTCCCATGACTATTCTATAACTACCAACTTGTACTTCTTAATCCCTTCACATTTTTCAGCCAGTCCCCTGACCCCCTTCCATCTGGCAAGTGTCAAAATGTTCTCCAATATTTTGCTTGTAGAATCATACTACAGTTTTACAAGATGTCACCTTTGGGGGATACTGGATAAAACAGGAACCTGAGATCTCTTTATGTTATTTCTTACAAATGCAGGTGAATCTATAATTATTTTAAAATAAAACTTTAATTAAAGAAATATTATATGTTGAGCATCATAAATGTGTCAAAATCTGCATTTTGCCCAGCTGGCTTGGCTTAGTAATCACAGTTTGATTCCCAGTCAGGGCACATACTGGGGTTATGGGCTTAATCCTCAGTAGGGGGCATGCAGGAGCCAGCCAATCAATGATTCTCTCTCATCATTGATGTTTCTATCTCTACCTTTCCTTTCCTCTCTGAAATTAATTATATATATATATATATATATATATATATATATATATTTTTTTTTAAATCTGCATCTTAGAGAAGATTCACTTTTCTCTCAAAATGATACAAAGTTTCTTAACACAGGTTTGCACATGACTACAAGTTAAGATGAGTGATTCTCAATTTTATAGATAAAAAAAAAACTGGTGCATTATATTATAAAGAGTAGTGTCATTGAACACCAAATACATACACCAAATATAATTAATTAGAAACATGTGACATGACCATCACTATGTTTGGTAAGTATAATAAAATTGTTGTGTTAGAAAATTAAATCTAAGGCTCAGGAAGAGTCCTTTATCTGGTTGTTAACCATTTTGAAAAGAAAAAAGAAGCCCTAACCGGTTTGGCTCAATGGATAGAGCATCAGTCTGCGGACTGAAGGGTCCCAGGTTTGATTCCAGTCAAGGGCATGTACCTTGGTTGCAGTCACATCCCCGGTTGGGGGTGTGCAGGAGGCAGCTGATCGATGTTTCTCTCTCATCGATGTTTCTAACTCTCTATCCCTCTCCCTTCTTCTCTGTAAAAAAATAAAATAAAATATATTTTAAAACAACAACAAAAAAACAAACAAACACAAAACACATTTGGCAAAAATTACACAAAACTGATATTCAAATCAGAATATGGCTATTGTAAATATTTTGTTATGGGTAGAACAGTAGTTTAATGTGTTGTCTGGAGAGAAATATCCTATTAAAATAATCCTATACAAAAAGAATTTATAATTTATAGAATTATATACAAACAGAAGTTATAATTTATAGAATTATATACAAACAGAAGTTATAATTTATAGAATTATATACAAACAGAAGTTATAATCTGTTTATATACAATTCCAAACACTTCTGGGCAGTGAAAATCTAGCCCAGTGAGAAAACTCTGCAATAAAATATCCATAATAGTAAGCTCTAACATGATCAAGTTATGGTGGTTTTCTAAGGAGGAGTCCAAACTTGCATTTCTGGTATAGTGGACAAGTTACAACTGAGGACTGATCTAGAAGTCACAGCAGATTATTCCTGTCAGGCAATGTCTCGCTGAACTCTCACCGTGAAGCCAGACCAAAGAAATTAGAAGCTTTATAGCCTTGAGGTAAAAGACAGTGTTTCCATGGGATATTATTTGTAATTTTGGTCACTAAATTGCAACAAAGAAATAATAGAAGGTTGGAGGCGGGGGGGGGGGGGGGGGGGAGGCAATTAACTAGGGAACTTATATGCATGTATGCATAGCCCAAGGACGCAGACAATAGAGTGTTGAAGGCCTGGGAGGGGTGGGTTCAGGGTGGAGGGGGTCAATGGGAAAAACAACAACAACACACAAGCAAATGGGACATCTGTAATATTTTCAACAATAAAGATAAATTTAAAAAACAACAACAAAAAAGTAATGCATGGCATTCTGAGCCATCAGTTCTTTTTGGTTTGTTTTTAAAAATCTCTGAAAGTAAAGCTTAATAATTTTGGCTTCTCATCATTGGCCATTAGAGGGAGGCTGAATGCTGCTGAGGGACGTTTTGCCACATAGCTGTAGATTAGCCAAATGCATGAACTATTCTGAACCTCGAATACTGCTGAACAGAGGATTTGGGGCTCTGCTCTCCCTCTCCACAGAGGTCCCTGTGCTTCAGTTATGCCAGATGCAATTAGGTACAGTTCATCTCTCTTAAATTCTCCAGGGATTTATTACAGGGGCCCTGGACATTTTCCTTTTCAAGTAGCCATAGATTGTATATTCAAATCAGTGTTCAATGATCGCTGTACTTCTGGCTTTAATTCTGCTGCCTTCCTATGTCCATGGAAAACAGGATGTGAAGAGTGGGGAAAGCAGCAGAAGATAAAAATAATTTTGTAGCGTATCAGGAGGTCAGAGGTCATGTTGCTTTGCAGCCACCAGTCTGGCTTCACATTCCTGTGGCCCCAACATGGATTTGAGGGAAGACAGAGGCATCTTTTCTCGTGATAGCAACAGGAGACTCACTCCATGATGCAAAGCATGCAAAGCGTCTGTCTCGGAGCCAGTCACAGCACCAACTAAATTCATCCTGCTTCTTAAAGAAGAGCTGGGCATGCCACAATTTGCAGATATTCACTGGCTGGCTCTCCACCTGCTGACACACAGTTGGTATATTTAGCATCCAAACAAAACTACAGTGTGTTCCACTTAAAAATGACTTTAAAGAACGTCTGTCTATTTGCAAACCCAGGTATATTTAAAATTATTTTCACAGTTTGTTTTTCACCCTCAGACTTCATAACAAAAACCAGGCTTCTGTGCTTTTAAAGCCCCAACTTGCTTCAAAAAATAAAAATAGAAAAGCAAATAAATAATAATAATAGAACTCAAGAAGGTCTAGAGTGGGTAGCTGAAATAGCTAAATGGATATAGGATCTTCTATATGTGAATAGGGGATTTAAAAATATTAAATCTGCAAAACAACATAGCCTGATCACCTGATATGCTGCAAAATTATTTTTCTCTTCTGCTGCTTTTTGCCACTCTTCACATCCTATATTTCCATCCTATTTCAATGGTAAAAGATTAAAAAAAAATAAGAGAAAATAGGATTGTATGGCCATACTCAAAATGTATACATTAATACATCAGTGTGAACTGGATGGGCATCCTTAATGGTGTGCTAGAGAGTTCTTTCATCAACTTTCCATGGGTCAAAAATCCATCTATGTTTGATGAAAGGAAATAAGTCATCTATCAAATGGTCAAGGGGTGTAAAGCTTAAGAGAATACTAAAAAATGTATGCTAGAGACAATATTTAAAGATACAAAGCTACAAGGAGAAGCAAAATAAAACAAGATCAAGTTTGGTAAATAGAAAGTAAAGTTAAAAGTGAATTAGACCAAGATTAAAAATTGTGGCAGAGTAGGTGGATGCTGCACGGACATGCTCCCAGGAATGGTGGAATTACAACTGAAATACGAAAAGGCTTCCTGAATAATTAACGGAAAACTCACAGGAGAGAACCCTGATACCCAAGGACCAAAGGTGGAGACCACATAGAGACTGGTAGGAGGGGCAGAGGCGTGAAAGGGCTGGCCAGGCATCCACAGGTGGCAACTAAAGTCCTGGAGATATATCTCAGCTGTGGGAGGGGGGGGGGGGTTGTGGGGGGGTGCCACTGAGAACTCTGGGATCTAATCCTGAAGCTGGGTTCCCCAGCAGAGAGCACAAAATTGAGGAGGGTACTTGTATAACATCTAGCTGTGAAAAGAAGTGGGGTGCTGTCTGCCAGGGAATGGCAGCTGAAAGTTCAGGCACCCTCTTAAAGAGCCAATGCACAAAAATTCCCTGTGGAGCAACCCACCCTCTCCTCTGACAGAGGGAGGGTGAAGTGGACTGGAGCTGTGAAAACAGAACCCAGAGCTGGGGACTCAGGGGATAGAGCTCAGAAGGCAAGCACCACAAGTTTCCTGGGCTGAGTCATTCCCTCACACAACGGAAGACACCTTTCCCACATAGACATCTGCCTTGCCTAGGGGGAAGACAGTTGACACAACCTATTGGAAAACACTTTGCCCTGAGGCCACTTAAAAGATTAAAAGTAACAATTAGGCTCCAGGCAGAAGCAATTGCCCCACCCTGTTGAAAATACTCTCACTACACCTAAGGATGATTGCCTGGGGGCAATTCAAGTCAGAATCCTATTAGTTTATAGACAGAGGCAATCTCTGGAGCAGCGGTTCTCAACCTGTGGGTTGCGACCCCTTTGGTGGTTGAACGACCCTTTCACAGGGGTTGCCTAAGACCATCCTGCATGTCAGATATTTACATTATGATTCATAACAGTAGCAACATTACAATTATGAAGTAGCAACGAAAATAATTTTTTTTTTTCCGATGCTCCAAATACTGGGCTACCTGACAGCACCTTCTCTGCCTTTATGATAGTGCTTCTATGGGTGGTGGTGATGGTGCTGTGATGACAATGGCGACAAAAGGCACCTTTATTATTCTGTCAGCTATTCAGTCACATGGTGTTCATTGCCTCCTCGTGGGGTAGGCAAGTGGGGTGATTATGCCTATGTCAGAGATAAAGTATCAAAGCTCAGGAAGTTTAAATGATTTTTTTTAATTAAATCTTTATTGTTCAGATTATTACATTTGTTCCTTTTTTTTCCCCCCATAACTCCCCTCCTCCCAGTTCCCGCCCCACCCTCCGCCCTCACTCCCCACCCACTGTCCTCATCCATAGGTGCACGATTTTTGTCCAGTCTCTTCAACCAGAAAATAATTTTATGGTTGAGTCACAACATGAGGAACTGTATTTAAAGAGCCAGAAGGTTGAGAACCACTGCGAGTCTGGAGGCTTTGAGTCTTTGCCTAATCCAATTAGTCAGAAACAGCCTTTAACACTGTCCTGCACTAGAGATTGAGAGGTATAGAGGATCTACCTAATACATAGACACAAACCCAAACAGACAACCAAAGTAGGGAAACAAATAAACAACCCCCAAATGAAAGAACTAGTGAATTTTCCAGAAGAAGAGATAAATGAGGCAGAGATAAAAAATTTATCTGAAACAGAGTTCAGAGTAATGATGTTAAAAATGCTCAACAGTTTGAAAAAAGATATAGTAACTATGAAAAAAGAACAGTCTACGATAAAGAATGACATATCACAAATAAGGAACACATTGGAAGGAATACACAGCAGATTAGGGGAAGCTGAGGACTGAATCAGTGAATTAGAAGACAGAGTTGAAAATATCAATTAATTAGAGAATGAAAAAAAACCAACAAAACACAAAAGCATCATGCTCAGCGAAATAAGCCAGCTGGAGAAAGATAAATATCATATGATAGCACTCATCTGTGTAATATAATGAACAACATAAACTGATGAACAAAAATAGAGCCAGAGGGATCAGCAGATGAGTGGATTAAAAAACTGTGGTACACAATGGAATACTGCACCACTATAAAAAAAGAAGGAACTTTTACCATTTGCAACAGCATGGATGGAACTGGAAAGCATTATGCTAAACAAAATAATCCAGTAGGAGAAAGATAAATATCACACGATCTCACTTATAAGTGGATATAATGATCAACATAATTTGATGAACAAAAATAGATCCAGAGACAAATGGTAGGGGAGGGGAGTGGGGAGGGGGCTTAGCGAACAACCAAAGGAGTTGTATGCATGCATATTAGCATAACCAATGGACACAGACACTGGGACTGTGTGGGCTTGCCTGGGGTGGGGATGGGTGGGGGTGGAGGGGGTCAATCAGGGGAAAAGAAGGCATACGTAAAACTTTAGACAATTAAAAAAAAGAAAAAGAAAAAAGATAGAGCAGGGGAAGGGGGTATATTCTAGAATAGAAATAATCCTGTTATTTGCAGATTTTAAATATTTTCTACAACTTTTGTGATAACATACTATGTTAGTATCGTTTTGGTAGTATTATTATACTTAAAATCCTTTTAATCTTGAAATATTAATGTTTATTGCATGTAAGATTATTATATGTATGATCATTTTTCTTGAATAATTGGTGTTTATTGCATGTAACATTATCATATTTAAAATTACTTTTCTTGAGATATTAATGTTTATTGCATATAATATTAAAAAAGCGAATTAAACCAGTAGGAAGAGGGAGAGATATATTTTTAAAACTCGTTGAGTTGAAAAGGCTAAGAGGTATCTCTTGACCCTAATTCACTGTGAACTATTACATGTTCAAATGTGAAGTGAGACATATAATACTTGACGTTAGAATGAATTATTAGAAATAAAGTGATCATAGCAAGAGAAATGAAAGCCCTACTATGTTTTACTTGGTGAGGATTGCAGTGGTCTTGAAAACATCATAAAAAAGAATCATTAAAAAAACTACATGAGCATTAAGAAAGGCTCAATATTTGACTTTTACCTTTTATTTATTTTTTTATATCTTAAATACATTTTATTGATTTCAGAGAAAGGATGGGAGGGGGGAAGAGATAAAAACAACAGTGATGAGAGAGAATCATTGATTAGCTGCCTCCTGCATGCCCCTTCCTGGGGATAGAGCCCTCAACCCAGGCATGTGTTGGGGTCCATCCCCAGCAGGTCCAGGGGCTCCCAAAGGTGTGGACGGAGTTGGCAAAGAAGGAATGACACAGATGCAGCTTTCAGTTGATCAGCATAGTTGGGTTCTCCAGCCAGGTTCGGTTTTGACTTTTACCTTTTAAATAATTGTCTCTATTAATTGAAAACAACAACAACAGCAAGGGGCATGTTTGATTATTAGGACAACAGACCAAGTTCTGGATGCTCATTGAACTTGGTGATGCATTATGTAATCACATAATCATTTTAGGATTTTTGTCAAAACTTTGCATCTGTAAATCAAGGGCACTGGGAAGATTCTCATGTTGTCTCCCTGTTTGTTTTTGTGAAATCACAAAACACTGCACAATGGTGACATGAAATGCATTATTGTAATACTATTTCTAAGGACACGGAGCCACATTCTTTCTCTGTCACTCAATATCAGCATGGTCTGAAGTGTGTCCAGCTCCATGATTTTCTGTTCTCCCAGGTTTATGCTGTGATGATGATATTCAGCTGACTTCCTAAGTGAGGGTTCATCTGCCCAGCCCCTAGCACAGTTAAAAATTATTTTTAAAAGAGACACTGTGAGAGAACTTGGCACTGATGACATAATATTCCTCGGTTATTATAGGAAACAGAGATGTAACGCGCCCGTCCATTGCTCTCCGTACATCTCCCCTCAAACCTATGGTCCGGGTATATCCGGAGAAGAATAAGGTGGCACCGCACAGCAGCCTGATTCTCCCCTTCAGAGGAAGCTGCAAATGGGCCAAGGCAAGCAGATGAGAGCTCCATCGATCAAGGCAACCTCACCCAGTGGCGCTGGGCGATGCACAGTGCGCCCATAAGACAGGTAATGAGCAAGGTCAGGACGCATCTATTATTCCAGGCCAGACCCTTGCAACACCATTACCTCTCATCTTAGGCATTCAAACGGCGGTTTCCCACTGCTTCAATGAAGTTTATAGAACAGAAAAATATTCTAAAATAGCTTACATAAAGTATTCTAAAAGTATTTATATACATATTCAAAAGCCTTCACTGGCATTTTGGTGCTTATTCCATCAAGTGTGAATGTAAAACAAATCAACTTAGAGTTCGTGGTCATCTATGATACGTACAAGTCCATTTCTCCCAATCATCTTCCATTACCCACAGGTACTGTGCTCTACCTGCACTGTATCACTCCGTTATCTTAGTGGTAATCGTCTTATGTTTTATCTTTAAGCCTTTTCTCATGCTATTTGCTATAACCAGTACCTTTCTGACTAATTAACCATTTTCCTAGTTCACCTCTATGATTAAAGACCTATACCAATCACTACCTCCTTTATAACTGTTTTTGACCACAGCTAATCTGCTGTGAGTCCTTATGGCTCTAAAATACCATGACTAACCGAAGTACTTTCTGTTTCGCCAGATAAGAATTTGTGCACTTGTTTTATTCTCATGTTCTATCTGAAACATGTCTAATAGACATCAACCATTTTGATGTATCTGTATTCCTTCAATTTAGATTTCTCCTTAGACATGCTAGGCAAAATGGTCACTGAGTATAAAAGTAATTAATAAATGGATAAAAAATAAATTAATGCCAACATCATGATAAACAGTCTAACATTGGAAACTTCACATTATACGAAACACATGTGAAGTTTAACCTATAAAAGGAAAACTTTTCTAGGAAAGTTACGCAGATATTGACAGGGGTCCTTTTCATTTGAAGTTTGTTAGTGCTTTTGTTGTGAATTTTAAAAATAGCATTCTCAACTTAGGAGACACAATCTAGAGAACAGAGCGCTTCATCAAAACTGCCACTCAGGCAGCTGTGACTACGGCTTTGTTGAGTGCTAGAAGGTCAGACAGCATAAAGACAAACGCAAGGAGACGGCACCACACCAGAACACAGGAACTCTTAGAAATGCATTTCCACACTCAGATGCAGTGGGCTACACAGGGGAGAAACACTTTCTTGAAGGTTTATTTTTAAACCACTATAGGGTTTTAAAAGTGCATTTTCAATAGGTCAGTGAATTCCCAGTACTACTTAGAAAATATAGGAGTTACTGTAACAACAATAAAGGTTTGCAAAAACCATTTATTTTTACCCTTAGGTTAAAGTGTCTGATTTTTATTATGAATTATTTACTCAGAGCCTATATACCAATACTCAATGAAACGCTCTTTGTAAGATGGGGAGACAGTTAACATTGGGTCACTCAAATAAAACCAGGCAGCTGATCATCAATTGTTAATTATGCAAATTAGCTGTGAGGTGGTAGTCCTAACTCTGCCCTTGGCTGTTATTCTCATAACAAGGGTACTATACATATGTATGGAAAAAATTCCTTGTATAAGTGGACCTGTGCAGTTGAAACCTGTTATTCAAGGGTCAGTGTATTACTCTTCATGGGGGACCATTACTTATTATGACAACCTAGAGAAAAGTAGTTTGTACTGGTTTATAACCATTTAAAACCTCTACTTTATTGCATGTTTTTCAGCCCTGTTACTTCAAAGATTATCTACAGCAAGCTTTGTAATGTGCAAAGATGGGGAAATATGTGACTATAGAAATATATGATTCCTTAAGTCCATGAAATGATCTGCTGCAAAGGTTTCTCACTATGCTAAATACAGGAGCACATCTGGCTTGACCTCAGGCAAAGAACAGAGACTTGCTGTTCACAGTAACATGTCCACAAGCAATCAGACACTGGATGAAAGGCTGTCTTCGCTCACCGTGTTCCCTGCTTTCATCAAGTGTGAGAGCCAGCTAAGTTCTACTCAAATTAGCACTGATGTGTCAGAAAGTTTTCAAAAAGTCGCACAGCTTTCAATCTCCCAGGACTCAAATAGAAAATTACTCAATTTCTGGTGTTCCCAAGGGGTGAGCACAGGGAACGAGCAACGAAAATCAGGTAAGTGCTATAAAAAAAATTCAATTAGAGACGCTGTAACCTGATACACCTCATATTTATGTCTATCACTACTCAGGAGAAGTGACAGTTACTTTACCTGTCATTCATTCCCGAGGAAGAATTTGAGGGGCAGTGGATTCTTTTCTAAGTTATTCCTGTATTTAGACACTACACCCCCAGAGCCTTGTCCCAACGCATGACAGGCACACGAGTGTTAGAATTTAAGTCTGATGGCGGAGAAAGGCAACAGAAGAGCATGGCTGATAAGATTTCCAGAACCCTTTTCTTTTTTACAATATGTCTAGTGTTTTTGTCTTTCTTAAGTTCAAAAGAATAATACAGCATTTAAAAAACATGAGGCATGGGAACTATATATATTGATACATAGTAATTCAATGACTCATCTATTAATCCTCAAAAATGTCTGAATAACCAAGAATTGTTACAACCTCATATCACCTTAACTGTGCTGAGATTCTTATTTATGAACCATGACATCCTCTCAGTATCTCACTAATTGATTAACATTTGCAATTGGTCACAGCTACTAGTGTGAGGGTTATATTATCCCTATTACCACACACTAATGAAAATGAGTCTTCAGATGTTACAATGAAAGGTGTTTAAGGTGTTTTTAAACAGATTATATATATATATATATATATATATATATATATATATATATATAGGCAAACGGTGGGGCGACTGGGGACCCCCACTGGCACCCGCCTTGGCTGGCCTGGCACCGCCCACTCACTGGTCTGCCCTGCCTCCTGCTGCCGCTGCCAGTCACCTCCCTCTGCAAGACGACTGGCAGGGTGATTGGGGGGGCCCGTGCTGGCACCTGCCTTTGCTGGCCTGGAGCCTGTGGGCTGGGGGCAGCTCCTGCATTGAGTGTCTGCCCCCTGGTGGTCAGTGAGCGTCATAGCGATTGGTCGTTCCACCATTCGGTCAATTTGCTTATTAGGCTTTTATTATATAAGATTAATCAGCAGGATTTTCTTTTTCAGATCATGCTAGAATTTTGGCTACAAAAAAAAGAGCTACTGTATTTTAAGACAAAAGAATATAATATAGTTAAAAATAACAAGTGCCAGAATGTCCTGCAATCTTCATGTTTCCTCAGTTCTCCCACAAACTTATGCTCATTTTCCAGATGATTTTAGCAGTGTGCCAAAGCCCCCTTGTTCATCATTTCTATTCCTTTAAACTCAATCTGTGTCCTGAATCAGGCAACCTTAACTACACTAACCATTCCATGCTCCTGTGTTTTCGAACTTACCTAAAATGAAAGCATTATTAAATACAAAACAAAAGCATCCATAAAAATTTGCTGAGCACAATTAAAGTTCAATGATTCCATGAAATGATTTTAGAAATTAATTTCTTAGCATTTCCAAAAATGTTTTTCCATGATATTTTATAGCAAGTTCTTTTTTTCTTTTGGCATTAACAATCTTAAAATTATGTATCAATTTGTCAGGCATCTCAATTAGATCAGTCAACAAGGAGAATAAGATAATAGTATGCTTTCCTTAATATTATATACAAAAAGCTGAAGTATTTTCAGGGTCCAATTGTAGAAAACTGTATATTATTTAGACCTATTTTTTCTATTTTGTTTTCTTTTTAAAAAATATGTTTTTATTAATTTTAGAGAGAGAAACAAGGAGAGGGAGAGAGAGAGAAGCATCAATGAAAGAGAAACATCCATCAGCTGCCTACTGCAGGCCCTCTACTGGGGATCCAGCCTGCAACCTGGGCATGTGCGCTGACCAAGAATCTAATGAGCAACCTCTTAGTGCATGGATGCTCAACCAACTGAGATACACCAGCCAGGGTTCTATTTTGTTTCCTGTGGACAACACTCAAGATCTTTCAATACTGATTAATACTCTTTTCACCAAAGACTAACAGGGGAGCTAAATGCTGTGGATGCTAAATTAATGCATGTGGTTTAGTGTATTGACTACTGGGGTGGCACTGGAGGCCATGCTAGGCGGGGAGGCAGGATTACAGAACTAAACATTATACTAAACCAAAGAGCAAAGAGTGATTATTTGGATTATTGCATAATCTGTGAATTCCTTTTAACCATGCTGTATTCGCTACTTTGAACAAAATAAATAATGATGGCCTCATTTACTTTGGGGAAGTTAACTTATTTATTTATCATTAGATCATGTAATAAAGTTTCTGCTGTTACTGGTACAATGTGAGCTATTCCATCCGTGAATATAAATGGAGCATCCAAAGACACTACTCACAGAACAAACCGATATATTAGAAAATACCAGGTGTTATTTTAGAAAAGCATGACATGCATGATAGCTAAATATGTTTTGATTAGAAAACTAAATTAATCTATTCTACTAGAAATTCAGAGGCGACATGATTTTTTAAAAATCTTAAGACCCTAATTTTTAAAATTGATTTTAGAGAGAGGAAAGGAGAGTAACATTGACGTGAGAGTCAAACATGGATCGGTTGCCTTCCTTGACTGGGGATCAAACCCACAAATCAAACCCACCACCCTTTGGTGCATAGGACGATGCTCCAACCAACTGTGCCACTCTGGCCAGGGAAATTCAAGATTTTTTATATTATACCCCAAAGTTTGGATTCATGGTTTGAAAATGTACTTGTTTAGGGATATAGAATAATTAACATTAAAATGAGCACAACCTATAAATTGCTTTAGTGAGTTCATTTAGTGACATGCAAGGACTTGGCCTCAGGAAACAGTGGCATATGTCTCCTTGGGAAAGGCACTGTTTCCTCCTGATACTCTATCACAAACATCCCTTTTCCAGTCATCACTCTTTGTGCTTCTATTACACTTACGTTTATTAATATCCATGGGTATTATTTGCTCTGTTTAATTTATCCAGAAGTTGACCTAAATACAAAAGCCAGTTGGAAGAGAAAAATAATTCTTTCCTTCTCTGCAGCTGTTGGCACTGTATGTGGGTCACAGTAAACACCATGTTGCTATAAGACAGGACTCAGCTTTCAAAAATCACATGTTCTACCCTGACCGGTTTGGCTCAGTGGATAGAGCGTCGGCCTGTGGACTGAAGGGTCCCGGGTTCGATTCTGGTCAGGGGCGTGTGCCTTGGTTGCGGGCACATCCCCGGTTGGGGGTGTGCAGGAGGCAGCTGATCGATGTTTATCTCTCTTCGATGTTTCTGGCTCTCTATCCCTCTCCCTTCCTCTCTATGAAAAATCAATAAAATATTTTTTAAAAACAACAAAAAACCACATGTTCAGTTGAGGAAGTATAGAGTTGAACAGCAAGATGATAGTCCATGATATCTACAAGGCAGTGAGCAATTATTGCTAACGTCATGTGCTATAAGTAATCACAGAAAATAGATGGATGTGGGCAAAATATTCTAAGACGGTTCCAAGAAAAGGTTGGAAATAGAGATAAATCCTGGAAATGGGTATGTGGTGAGGTAAAGGAAAAGAATTTTAGCATAAGCACTGATATGGAGAAAGTGTTTAAGGACAATCGCAGGGGTGGGCAAACTTTTTGACTCGAGGGCCACAATGGGTTCTTAAACTGGACCGGAGGGCCGGAACAATAGCATGGATGGAGTGTTTGTGTGAACTAATATACATTCAAAGTAAACAGCATTACATAAAAGGGTACGGTCTTTTTTTTTTTTTAGTTTTATTCATTTCAAATGGGCTGGATCCGCCCGCGGGCCGTAGTTTGCCCACAGCTGAATTCTATAAGTAAATGAAATGTTGGTATCAGACTGAGGAAATCACAGCACGACGCTAAAAGGTTGGTCCTAATTCTGAAGACATTCCCTCCACTGCTTCTTCAGGTCTGCGCTACCTCTCTGCAGGTTTAGTAGACATAACTGCCAAGAGGATCCCAGGAGTACCTCTCGGTGAATAGTGAAGTGGCCCACTCATCTTTTTAAAGTTATCTTGAACTTTTTGGGCCCATGAAGAAAAAGGAAGATTTAAGCTCTCCATGCCATATTTGCTGTGGCATAACTGATACTTTGTAACCCATTCTTCTGTATATACCTTGGACTGATTTTCTCTACATATTTATATTGTGCTTATTTGCAATTTTTGGTCAAAACATCTTTGAAAGTGCTTATTAAAATAAGCATCCATCAGTTTTATTTTTACCATCTACAAGAGTTGTCAGTGACCTGCAAACTTAGAGCTGCCATTTTAAATGCATTCGTCCATAGACAGGCCCCTAATGGTACCATGATTTATATCTACATAGATTTGGACAGGATTGGGAGATCTTTTATCCTATCTCCTCATTTTTATTACAATACCATATATTTAAGTGCCTTGGCTTGAAAACTTTTCACAGATATTTTGAAAGTCTAAATCATTTTTATTTCTTTTTGACTAGCCTCACACATTATTCTCAGTTTGCGACTACTACTTTTAAACTTTCTATAGAATTAAGATTCTCTAGAATTATTTTTGCTAGCTATTTTCAAGTTTCAATTTATATGTACAACTATTTCTTAGGTCCAATTCTGAATTACATTTTCATTTATTAATTGTAATACTTTTCTTCTACACTGTTACTTCCCCATCTTCCTAATTATATTCTTAATTTTCATTTTGAAATAATATCAAACTTACCTGAAAATTGCAAGAGTAGTATAAAGAACTCCCCCCTCCCTCTGGGTTACTTGAAAGTAAATTGCCAACACAATTTCTGTTCTCTCCAAATATTTCAGTATTTCATTTCTAAAAACAAGGATATTTTCTTACATATCCACAGTAACCTTCAAAATCAGGGAATTTGTATTAACTTCTACCACCAAAATGTACTAATCTTACTTAGATTTTACCAACTCTGCCAATACTACCCTTTATGGCAAAAGGACCCAGTTCTGAATCACATCATATCTAGTTTTCATGCATCATTCAATCTAGAACAGTTATAATTCTTTACTTCTATACCATGACACTTTTAAATCAGAGTCTAAATTTTTATAGAATGTCCGTCATTTTGGGTATCAATGTCTTCTCATGATTAAATTCAGTTTATGTATTTTGGCAGGAATATCATAGAAGTAAAACTTACAACAGGCGGTCCCTGATATCAATGTGTCCCATTACTGGTGATATTAACGTTGATCCCTTGCCAGCTTTCTCTATCATAATTGCTCTTTTTCCCATTTCAATTACTGTTTTGGAGGGAATTTCATTCAGATTATGGAAGTATTCCATTCTGCCATGGGATTTTTACCCACTAGTTTTTACATCCATTGTATTTCTTGGCAGAATTAACAACTGCCATATTGCGATTTTCTGATGCACCCGATTCCTTCTACATTGCTTAGTTGGCAATTTTCTGTAAGGAAAACTTCCCCTTCTCTTCATTTATTTACTCATGCTTTTAAAATTTATAATGGGACAAATTCAAGGATTCTCATTTTATTCAAGGAGTTATAATGTGGTATGATCATTATTTATTTTGAGGTCTGAATTGTGCCCAATTTGACCAACAGAATTCCCTTTAGACTAACTCCTATGTACATTTAAGATGTCACCATCATTCTTGAGCACTTCCTTACTTTCTGGCACAAACATATATTTTGGACTTGTCTTCTGCTTTTCACATCTCGGCCCTGACGTTAGACATTTTTTCCTAGTACTAGCGGAGAATGGTACTGAGGAACCAACTCCTACAACCTGGTGTGGCCAGTGCTGATGGAGTGCGTTGCTCCCAGGCCCATCCACCGGATAAAGCTGTAAATGCACTTATATCAACATGTATTTATTTCTATATTCATCCATAACCACTGAAAACTCTGAAAAAGTATGTAGTTTCTAAAGAATCAGAATTGTTTTTGTAGTGATACCATGAAAGTCACACCCTAAAATTCATGCCTATGGCTTATTTATCTCACCTCCTGGCTCTAGGATAAGGGCGACCCAGAGAATTTGCCTTTAGTTATAGCTTACATTAATGTTTGGAACTAGACTGATAAGTATTCTACTGTATGTTGAGCTAAGTTATTCTAGTTTCTTTCTCCCCATTAAACAAAGCCCTATTTTTTTCCTGAAATGATCCATATTTAAATATATTCTCTTCTCTTCAATTCAATTGCAAATTCAAGATAAACACAGCTTGAAAAGTCCACTGGCTACAAATGACACCCTTTCAAAGAGAAATTATTAATTCAGCAAAACTCCAAGGGAAATAAATACATGGTTCTGCAGCCAAGGAAAGCACAAAGATCAGACTGAGTCTGTATTTAAAAGAATTCTTTTGTCAAAATTCTGCAATCTGACAAGCACTAATTCTGTTAGAAATTACATGGCTTGATATTTTTAATCAGTGCTTTCCTCAGGCAGTCATTAAGTTTTTGTAAATTCTGGTATTTTATAAGCAAAAAAAAAAGAAAGAAAATTCTGGTGATTATCAGAGCATTGATCTTATTACATTTTAGATTACTTCCATCATTAAATGTTAACATGTTAAGCAAGAGATGCTATAAAATAAAGACACATAGTTACATCTGGCATGGACACTTTCATGAATTATATAAGATAGTGTAAGTGTGTGTATGTTTTCTATACAGGTATACTCTAGACTTTTCTAAAGGTTCTGTATAACTTTTTCCCATCCTGTATAATAAGAGAGGAATATGCTAATTATCTATTATGCCCTGAGGCATAATCACCAAGCACATCAGGCCCAGATCCAGGATCAGCAGGAAGGTGGGCCAGGGAGGTACAACCCAGCTGTGGAGAGCTACAGGATGGGGCAGGGCAGCAAGCTATGAGGTGGGGAGAGGGGAGGGGGGAGGAGGGCAGCAGTGACCTACTGGCTACATGCGGGCGGCAGAGAGCTATAGGATGGGGTAGGGCAGCAAGCAAGTGGGAGGCTGAGAGGTACAGGAGAGGGCAGGGCAACAAACTATGGGGGAGGCGGGGGGGGGTAGTTACAGGAGGGCAGGGCAGGGGGCGGAGAGCTACGGAGGGTGGCAGTGACCTACTGGCACATGGATTGGTGCACAGGGCTACTAGTTTACTATAATTCCTTAAGAATGAGAACCATTTTGCCTTTAAAACACTTCACAGATTTCAATATGAGGTACAGTGAGAGAATGGAGTACAACTTTTTTAAAAAATCATTATAACATTTGATCTCTTATTGAATTATTTTCCAATAAAGGCTTTAAAAATATAGCTGACCATCTCATGATATATTAGAAATGGAAGATTTTAGAATCAATTAGGTCTCTTTATTTTCTGCTCTGTACTTGTATAGGCCATTGGATATGCTTACCTCTGGGATAAATAAGACACATTGTCTTTTCTTATTGTTACAATGAAAGAATATTTAGAGTGCTGTTCTGATGGATCCCATGAATAGAATAACAGAAATAAGGGGTTGAGCAATTGGGTCTATTTCAAAGGGGACTAACCAAGTAAATCTATAGTGGCTAATATTGGGTAGATATTTCCACCTATTAAAATGTATAGACACCTGTCATATTAATCCATTTTAATGAAAAGCAGAAAAACTAACCTACATTTATAGTATTTCAATAGAATTTTAGTTTTTCTTTCAAGTAATGATAGAGATGGGAGTGTGTTGATTTTACTGTAGTATACTTTATTATTTCTAAAGCCTTTAAATATAATACACATTTCCTGAAATTTTTACTTAGAAAATCAGTATTTGTTATTTCCTCTTTTTTTGGTATGACTGAAAATATTTTAGGTACATACACCTCAGCATAAACTAGAAACTGAGAAAAAACTAATTATGTTCAAATATTTAAGATATCCAAATTTATGATAGTGGAGTTTACATTATTAGCTATATTATTGAATTTCATTAACTGCATAAGGTAATTACAGAGAGCTTATTCATTCTATTCAGGTCATAGGAAAACATAGCAAGGGTGGCTTTCTTTTCTTTTCCTTTGTCATTCTGAAAACACAAGGTCCTCAGTTATATATATTTGTTGTTGTTAAACATCACCCAAGGATATTCTTTCCATTGATTTTTAGAGAGAATAGAAGGGAGGGAGGGAGGAAGGGAGAGAGGGAGAGAGGGACAGAGGGAGGGAGGGAAGGAGGGAGGGAGGGAGGGAGAGAGGAGAAAGATACATTGGGAGATATTGATTAGCTGTCTCCTGAATGTGCCCCCACCAGGGCCAGGGATCTAACCTGCAACCCATGTTGTGCCCTTGACTGGGAATTGAACTTATGACCCTTAGATATGTGGACCAACACTCTAACCACTGAACCAAATTGGCCAGGGCTGAAAAATATTTGATAGATTAATTTGCCCTTCTATTTTCTCTTTCTAAAATTTCTACTATTCAAATATATCCCATCTCATTTTACTATTGTCTTTATATTTTCTATTTCATTTTATTCTTGTTTTATTTCCCTCCTTGATTTTAATGCTTAAAAGTTATATTAAGTATTTGCCGAAACCGGTTTGGCTCAGTGGATGAAGCGTCGGCCTGAGGACTGAAAGGTCCCAGGTTCGATTCCGGTCAAGGGCATGTACCTGGGTTGTGGGCACATCCCCAGTGGGAGATGTGCAGGAGGCAGCTGATCGATGTTTCTCTCTCATCGATGTTTCTGACTCTCTATCTCTCTCCCTTCCTCTCTGTAAAAAATCAATAAAATATATTTTAAAAAAAAGTTATATTAAGTATTTAAAATTTTTCTGCTATTGAATTTTTATGATCTTATTTTTGATCTCCAAATACCTTTTATTATATTTTATTCTTGTTAATTGAATAAATTACTTTGTGAGTTCAATATGAAGCTTCAATATGTTTAAGTCTGTCTTCCCTCTGTATAAGTTAATATTTCTTACACATTTCTCTCTCTCTTTCTCTTTCTCTCTCTCTCTCTCTCTCTCTCTCTCTCTCTCTCTCTCTCTCTCTCTCTCTCTCTCTCTCTCTCTCTCTCTCTCTCTCTCTCTCTCTCTCTCTCTCTCTCTCTCTCTCCTCTCTCTCTCCTAATCAATGTTATAAGATTTCCTCAGATACATGAAAAAGCTTTGTTTTGGGAACCTGGATTTCAGGTTCTTTATGACTTTCTTCATGGACTGCTGAGATGTTTTTGTGCAACTGGGTTCATGAGTCAGAATCCACAAAGAATTTGCAGCTGGAGATAAAAATTAGAGAGACATAAATATTTAGGGTGCATTTATAGTAAAAAAGCTGTCTTGGAGAGAGGTGTGGATAATACAAAAAAAGTGTAGCACCATTTCAGTTTAGCCACATGTGAGGGTATTCTATGTATTATGATCTACGGTGGTTACTTTAAGCTAATATGTATCACTGGGAACAAATTCACATATAATTCTTTTACATTCTGCAAAAGAACTAAGAGTTGTTTGGGTTTTTATTTTTTAAATATATTTTATTGATTTTTCACAGAGAGGAAGGGAGAGAGTTAGAGAGTTAGAAACATCAATGAGAAAGAAACATCGATAAGCTACCTCCTGCACACCCCCAACCGGGGATGTGACCGCAACCAAGGTACATGCCCTTGACTGGAATCAAACCTGGGACCCTTCAGTCTGCAGGCCGATGCTATATCCACTGAGCCAAACCGGTTAGGGCTGTTTGGGTATTTTTAATTGGTCTGTTTAAGGTTATATAATAGAAAAAAGATATTAAAAGAACCTAAACCAAAAAAAAGGGCCATAATGAGAAAAATAATTACATTAGTACCCATAAAATGATTAGGTTCCATAAATACAAACATGGGAATTTTACATAATTTCAGATACATAAAATTGATATTCTATTATTGAGTACATGATAATAATCTAAGCTAAACAAGCATTAATATATTATTGGGATGAAAAAATAAACCAGCTGTATGGTATAATGGCAAAAAAAATCATTTTACATGTTATTCATTTAGCAGAAATTATTCCCAAAATTGCTACAAGGTGTATTTCTATTTTTTCACTGTAACTGTCACTGTAAAATTGAAACTGGGTATAGCTGGAAAAATTGCTTTCCAAATTATCATAAAATTATACTTAAGAATCCATCAAATGTTTAAAATCACCAATTTGAAAAGGAAATAAAGTTCTAAAAGAACATAACAGTAATGCTCAAAATGTGAACAATAACATAATGTTCTATGCTTAAAACAATTCACAAACTCCTTTCCTAATAAGGAAATACAGTGCAAGAGAAGAAATTCCCATAGTAAAATGATTTTCATTGTGCTTAAGAGAAATAAAAGTTTTAGAACACTGATTATTTAAAAAATCAAATCCCAACTCCCTTTCTATTTATTTCCAATAACCTACCATTCACATGTACTTGCTTCTTTTACCATAAATTTAACTTAATAACTTTTTAAAAATATATTTTTAATTATTTCAGAGAGGATGGGGGAGGGAGGGAGAGATGGAAACATCAATGATGAGAGAGAATCATTTGTTGGCTCCCTCCTCCATGCCCCCGACTGGGAAATAACCATGACCTTTTGGTTCATAGGTCTAAACTCAACCACTGAGCCAGGCTGGCCACGCCTTAATAACTTCTTTAAGCCTTTCCCCATAAGTCTTGTATTGTTGGTTCAGCAATCTTCTGTAGGAAGTGAGAGTATCCCCACATGTCTAAAATGCATTGCCTATTTACCAGTAGAAAATGATCATATATATTGGGGGGACAAAGCAGATCAGCTACCCAATACATACTGAAGGGTTTATAGCACATCGAAATGGTATTGGTGGACCTGAAAAATACTAAACGTGTACAGATATTGTCACCTAAAAACTCTTTTCCTTTCATTTAGAGAAACAAAATTGCAACCTTCACGATTCAACCTTGTAGCCAAGACCAAATGGTGGATTATAGCATAGCATTCTAAACATGTGTGGACAGAGAATAGATGGAAACCGAGGCACTAGCATTTATAATTCTGATTTGCAGCTTGAAATAATGTGAGCAATACTTTCCTAGGAAGAAGATAAAATATTCATTTATTTAAAAATGTCCTTTGAAATTTCAGAGAGAAAATCCTAGCAAGGATTTATTTACAAAGCCATAAAATAATTACTTTTTGTATGGTTGTGCTGCTAATTATTGGCATTCACATTAGAGTAATTAATTCTAACAAAAGATCTCAACATGGCCACACTTTCATGTAAATTAGATTTAATGACATTTGGTCTGGTTGTAGGAAAACCTGTACTGTAAAATTATCATCTTTGCTATCTTTACAAATACTTTTGGTAAGGAGATGTCCCTCTAGGACTAAAAAAAAAATAGAAGCCCATTTAATTTTTACCTTCTTTAACCTGAACATACAGCCATACATATGTAAAATTATTTATGTTTCTAATTGTGCTTTTCTAAAGGACACCATCGTCTATTCATACTGCATTGTTTATCCACAGTATCAATTCATAGCAGACACACTTGCAAGGGAGTCGTATGTGTATATAATAGTACCTTTTCTCAGTTGGGGTCTTTTGCTTGATGTAACACCAAAACCTGGAAATGAATAGTGTTTGCTGAGTAAAGGAAACGAACAAACACACAGCTATCATCATTCAAGCAGTAACAATACATTTATGCTCAAGTAGTCATTTCTTCCCGGTGAAGTCTTCTAGAGGCATTCAACAATTCATAATCACTTATCCTTCATGTCATTCACATGCCATTAGGCGCTGAATACACAAATCACCATAACAACATGGAAAATGAAGAAATATCAGCACTCTCAGTTTTGTCGTTCAACGATCTCAGCACTTTTCCTGATTCAATATGTGCCAATTGTTTCTGGGCGAATAACTGAATGATTTTCACCATTACGTTGCACATTCTTCTTTAAGAGAACTTAGTGAAGTCTCTGGAGAGGTTTATGTGTGCCCAGAATTTCTGAATCTACTCCCTTATTGGTTTTAAAAAATTATTACAAAGCACGGATTTAATAAAAACTATTCTGTTCATAACTTTTTTGCTTATCAACCTTGAAAAATGTCATTAGATTTCCAAGTGTTCTCTCTCTTGGCAGTAATAACCTCATCACGCAGGGAGGCCCTGCCTAAACATGTGGCCACATTGGTGGGTCCCGCAGTCATTCCTCTCTCACACTGCCTTCACTCTGGCTTCTACATGTAATGGTAATGCTACTTGCAGACCAGGTATCCTTCCTCTTTCTTTGAAATTAAATTCTCAGGTTGGATTAGGAACCGCCTGCACATTTCAACCCGTTTTTAAAATAATGACATTCCAAACGAAATGATTTACACTCATATGTGATCTCAACTGCTCTAATCGAATTTCAATATTTCAACAATAGTTATTGTTTATTTCAGATCTGGCCAAATCTAATGTCTCTTTTTTTTCCTGATTATACTTAATTCTTTATTAAGACTTCAAAAAACATTAACCTGTGTGTTACGCTTTTCTCTCCTACTACACTGCCACTTCCGAAAGGTAGAAAGTCACCACTGTGTTCCCTGTAGAGCACTGATGATTTTGAGCACTTACAATTTGCCTACAGAATGCCAAAAACTGTGTGTGTGTGTGTGTGTGTGTGTGTGTGTGTGTGTGTGTGTTGCCTATTTCTCCCGTAGCCTTTGAATAGGGCACCACACTCAGCTGACTCAGTCTCCTTCGGCTGGTCTCACTTGTTAGTGGTCTTTTCTGAGAAGAGTGCTGCAATTTGGAAAAAAAAAGAATTTTCCCTCTGATTTAGTCAATGAGTTTTCTTTATTAATATTTTAAATCATCACTACCCAAATACAAATAACCACAAAATGTGTTTGTCACTCAAAACCAAAACAACTTCTAAAACTACGGTTGACACTTGACCAACACAGGAGTAAGAAGAGTTTACCCCCCACATAGTGCGAAATCCACATATAACCTCTGAATGCACATGGAAACTTCGGTCATCCCTTTGTGTCTGTGGGACTGTTTCCAGGACCCTGTGGACACCCAAATTCGCAGATGCTCCAGTGACTTTTATAAAATGCCATAAAACAACGCCTACGGTGGGCCCTCCACACCTGTGGATTTCCAAGAGTTAGTAAGAAATACTGGTTTTGATCTGCAGTCGGTTAAATCCCTGGTAGTGAAGGCTGGGAGTAGGGAGGGCCCACTGTCTATTGCTTGAAAAAAACCCGCATGTCAGTGGACCTGCGCAGTTTTAAACCCATGTTATTCAAGGGTCAACTGTAATAGCAGAATGGAAGAATCCCTTCACTCTTTATACAACTATACAATTTCCCTAAAAAAAAACAAATCTTAGACAAGATATTTTTATGATGAACAAAATTTTCTTGGTGAAATATTATTTGGATCCGAGGGAAAGAGAACATGTTGAAATTAGAGAGAAGGGAAAACCAGCCATGGGACAGAGTAAAGAACTGTTAAACCAAACTAACCTGAGGCAATAATAACCACCACTAGATGCCTGTTTGAAGTTGTAAATAAAAAGTAAACTGAGAAAGGAAAGAAAAAGGAGCTTTAGCACAGTGCCACCCATGCCCTGGTAGGGCTGACGTACAACCAGACCTACACTGGGAGAGGAGTGTTGTGTTTCTTTAAAATTAGTTTTATTGATTTTAGAGAGAGAGGAAGGGAGAGGGGGAGAGAGAGAGAAACTTTGGGGACCTCGTCCACAACCTGGGCATGTGTCCTGACCTGGAATTGGACCATCTCGGTGCAAGGGATGACAACCAACCAACTGAGTCACATCATCCAGGTAAAGAGAGAAGTTGTCTTTACAACACATTTGAGAGGCTCGAATCGACAGGACCCAGTTTTGTAAGATATTTTGCCCATGTGTATATTTGGTAGTAAATTGAACAAGGTGTTCTAGGCAACTTATTCATTGAATAATTAACACTCAGCATGGGAATTTTTATCTGATAAGCATTAAAAACTGTTATTTGACAAAGAGCCAAGACAACTCAACAGGGTAAGTATACTATTTTCAATAAATAGTGTTAGGAAAATTGAATTTTCAGACACAAAAGAATGAAATTGTACCCCTATCTTACAACACTAAAAAATTAAATTGAACTAATTTGAAGATTTAAATGTAAGATCTGAAACAATAAGACTCCTATAAAGTAACATAGGGAAAAGGATCCTTGACATTATGATTGACAGTGATTTTTCTTTTCTCTTTTTTGGATATGATATCTAAAGCACAAGCAACAAAAGCAAAAGTAAACAAATAAAAAACTTGTGCACAGCAAGGCAAAACATCAACAAAATGAAAAGGGAACCTATAGAATGAGAGAAAATAATTGTAAACTATATATATGATATAAGGCTACTATACAAATATAAAATAACTTGAAGACCTCAATAGCAAAAAAACAAATAATATGATTGAAAAGTGGGTGAAGGATCTGAATAAGCATTTCTTTAAAAAACGACAGATGGCCAACAGGTACACCAAATGGTGCTCGATATCACTAGTCATCAGGGAAATGCAAATCAAAATCACAGTGGAAAGATAACACCTCACACCTGTTAGAACATCTACTATAAAAAAGATGAGAGACAAATGCTGGGGAGGATGTGGAAAAAAGGGAACCGCTGTACTGTTGGTAGGAATATCAATTGGTACAACTACTACAAGAAACAGTAAAGAGATTTCTCAAAAAAGTGAAAATTGATCCAGCAATCCCACTGCTGGGTGCATATCCAAAGGAAATGAAAACAAGATACTGAAGAGACATCTGCACCACCTTGTTCATCGCAGTATTATTCACAATAGCGATCCCATGAAAACAACCTGAGAGTCCATCAATAGATGAATGGATAACGAAAATGTAACACACACACACTCACACATACAAAATAGAATATTAGCCATCCTTGTAAAAGAAAAAACTTCTTCCATCCTGACAACATTGATGAACCTGGAGGCTATTACATGCAATGAAATAGGTTAGATACAAAATTCCCATAGAGCATCATTGACATTTGGGAATGTAGGGGAAAATTATGTACATTATTTTTGCTAGTGTTGCATACCTCTGAAAGAAGTTTGAAATAAAAAGTTAAAATGAAAAAATAAATAAATATAAATATTCTGTCCAAAAAAAGTGGAGCTAGATATAATAAGCAGCACACACTAGAAGGGAGACCAGGAGTTAGTAGCTCCGATAAAGCAATATGTGTGCTTGGGGGAAAGAGTGAGGCTGCAACAGGTCCAGGCTGTGGTGGTGCTTCCGTTGTAAGTTAAGGAGGTTGTTTTTTAGTCTGTTGACAATGGGGAGCCAGGGAGAGTACCCGGACTGGCTAATGACAGGGTCATAGCAGAGTTTTGTGAGGTGGAGCACTGTAGCGAACATGGATGGATTGAGTAGGTCACACTAAGGAGGCACTTAGGAAGCCTCATTACCTTTAAGTACCTATATGTTAGGCCCTGTAAGTGCCTCAACTAGAGTAGAAAAAAATAGGCATAAAATATAAAAATCATGAAGAAAATGTGACTTGATAACATTTTTTTTTTATAAGAAGGAGTCTGCAGTGGACACTGTTATGCACTAATCAGGGGCCCATTCATGACTAAAGGGCCCATTTCCCCTGTGGAATTTCCTTGTCTAAAGAGAGTCACTTTACCCAAGATCACTTCCCTTTCCTTGGGGAAACTGCATCCGATAACTGGGTGAAGTGGAATAACAAGCCCCAGGCCCATCACCCCATCTCAGGCCAATGCCGAAGGGCCATCCGAGGTTCAGAGCTTCTGATGAGGTCAGCCGAAACCTTTGCTCAGAATACACTGCATCCCAACCTCTCTCCACACCAATCCTCCCATATTCCTTCACTTTCCCCTTTGTTCCTTTCCACTCCACAGCTAGTGATCCCAAGAGCACTCCTAGTAAACCCCCTACATGCTAATGTCCATCTCAAAGTCAAACCCACATAGTAATAGAATAAAAAGTGATGCTCAGGCCCTAACTGGTTTGGCTCAGTTGCTAGAGCCTCGGCCTGTGGACTGAAGGGTCCCAGGTTCGATTCTGGTCAAAGGCACATGCCCTGGTTGTGAGCTCCATCCCCAGGAGGGGGCGTGCAGGAGGCAGCCGATCCATGATTCTCTCTCATCATTGATGATCCTATATCTCCCCCTCTCCCTTCCTCTCTGAAGTCAATAAAAAATATATTTTTTAAAAAATGATGCTGGGGATTCAGGCTTGGGGGAAAAGAGAATTGATACCATGCACCAACAAGCTAGTGGACAAGAAGAGCAGGTGTGTGAGAAAGGAATATGGGGAAGAAAAAAGGAGGAGTGGATTGGAGCAAGCTAAATTTGAGGAGAGTGTGGGGTATGAGGTAGAAATGTCCAGCAGACAGTTGGAACACACAGGGCTCCAAATCTGGGAGCCAGTTAAGAACAACAGATGAAAACATTGCCTGATCCACATCAGGGAGCCAGTTCGACTCCTATTTTTAGTACTGCTGTTGCTGGCTTTGCTTCTATTATCCTGTGAGGAAATCCAAATGGCCTGTGATCTATTATTTGATTCCTGATAAGATTTCTTTTAAACTAAATTTTCTTTGGTCTGTGTGTTGGTTATGTGTTCAAATGAAGTAGCTGAGGATTTAGATCTGCATCTTGGACAAGTTTGGAGCATTGTTAAACCATTTCATCTGCTCAGAGCACAATAACTGCCTTTAAAAAAAAGAGTTACTGATGAATAAGAAATACTCCCCACCCGAATAAGTCATTTTGGTCAGGGGACACACAGAAGCCAGTGAAACCCTGGATACTGATAAATAAAAAGTTCAAGCTTTCAAAGCAAATCAGGCTTCCAGGACTTAAGCAGCCCCCTCACGAGTGACTTAATGTATTGTTTCTGCCGCTGTGGAGGTTGGAACTGAGTGGGGCCAGCAGTGATCTGAAAATAAGATCGGGAGCACATCCCAACCTGTATGCAAAAACAATAATTTGTTTTCTTCTTCTGAGCACTTATCCAAAGCAATCTTTAAGCAGGTTTTGTAAAGATTTTCTTTCTCTGGTAACCTCTATTTCAGAATTCGAAAATGTTATACTACACATTAATGTTATTCACTGTATATGTTCATAAGTTTTCATCTTTCATATTTAAAGGTATTTCCTCATATTCTATCTTAACATGTGCCTTAGAAAGTGAACCTGTGAAAAGATGTTACTTCCTTCATCTACTTATTTTCTCAAGTACTAATGAACGAAATGCTAAACCATATAATTTTAGAAAGTGAGCCATTTAGTGAGGAAACTGAGGCATTGGGAAGAATAGAGTTATGAGTATTTTGCACAATAGTTAAACTCTATTGCATGTCATCTATGAACCTGTCACTGTACTATGCTAGGTCCTTTAACAAAAGGCTACGTTTGGGAATTTTTATCATCACCCACTTGATACACAATGGTTATGACATCCATATAACCATCCCATAGTTAACCATTGTACTAAACAATGAAATAGAGAACAAAGGAAGTTAAGTATGTCAGAGGTCACATCATTGGTAAGTAACTTTCCAAGTGTTCCTATTATCCTTCCATGAATATGTTAAATCATTCAGAGTTACTTCAGCATTAATACTATGAGAAACCCAAACACGTTTCAAAATATTTCCATGATAATATCATCATAGTGGTTTTGCATCTGTTTTCAAAGACCCAGAGGGAAGACAGAATAAGGCAAGGAAGATTTCTCGATTTTAGATTAATTTGGAAGCTTTTCCTACTAGACCACTCTGAATAATAATTGCAATTCATCCTAATCTTTATTAGCTTTATTTGCTTAGTCTCAAAAGCATAGATAATGTCAATGGGACCATGACATAGTGGGAGTCAAATGTTTTCACTTTCATGTACTTATATTTAGCTTTTACTACAAAATACAGGTCGATGAGTACTCATGACTGCATTTCCTAATAATAGACACATTTAAAATAAAATACTTCAAAAATTGTTATGCCAAACCAACTTAAAAAAATGAGAGATTAATACCAAAGTACACTTTGGAACATTTCTCACAAGAATTAAATGTTTTTTTGGGACATTTATTAACTCATTTTATATCTAACATTGGCATCAACAGACCAACCTGTCATTTTAGACCACTGGCTTTGCTCAGCATCCACACTGTAGTTTGGAATTTATTTAATTAATTGAGCTCTTTCTACATACCAGGGTCCTTGTTGAGAGCTTAACAAATATTATCTAATTATCAACAATAATCCTATGATTGATAATATTATATCTGCTATGGAAAATACTGAAACCTAAGTGGTGTCATGATTTACCCCAAATCCCACATATTGTGAGTGAAAATATACAACCCCAGGCCTTCTGATGCCAATGCCCTTGCTCTAAATAAGTGATTTTAAGAACATATTACTTATTTCTGTGACACATGGCAACCTGTTTCGTTTAGAAAATAAATTACCAGAGAGCATGGTTAGACTCGCTTGGGAGTGTGCTTCGCTGACCAGCAGTATCTGCAACACTGGAAATGGGTTAGAAAAGCAGACGTCTGGGATGGGCCCTGCGATCTGTGGTTCAGTGAGCTGTGGAGGTAGATCCCAGCCACCCTGTCCTATGAGAATTTGAGCAGTAAAATGTCATTTACTCTTTAAAAACCATTTTCCTTCCTTTGCATTGACAAGAGTGAGAACTGAGACGTCCTCAGTTAAATGAGAGCAGGCCAGAGGGTGGAAAAAGAGAGAAGGGTAGGGAAGCAGTTGACAGAGGCACTGAGGAAACCACCAAGACGGCTCACATTCCTGAACGTGTGCCGAAGCCCTGGGTGTCTGTTCCCGTCACTACGTGGAGAGAGTAGCGGCCACCGCCCCAGAGGCCCCTGCATCCTGCTCAGACATGCACTTTCCGAACTGTCACCACGACCACACAGACAAAGCAAGCCCTTCTTCCTTATGAACTCGGCACCTGTCCCAGAGGAAGCCTTGCATCCCCTTCTCCAGCCTCCTTTATCGGCAGCCAGTGTAAATTCTTTCAAGACAACTTCTACCTTTTTTTCTCCAAACTCACTGCATCAAATGCCCTCAATCCCAGGACAGCAGTCATGTTTGTCTTTCCCACACAGCCCTCCGGCTGCTGGTTAAAACTGCAGGCCCCAGGACCTGGTCCTTTTCCTGGCTAGCATGGGCTCAATGAAACCCGTCCTTTCAGAAAAACTTTTAACCTGGAGGTTCATTGTGTATCAATGTATCTCAAGAAGTAGAGAAAGTAATGTTGAAGGAATTTCATTACAATAAGATGGTGTCTGCAGTTTCTTCAGCAATAGATACAACCTTATTTTTACACAGGAATTGCTAATGGCCAATGGCCAGGAAAGAAAGTCATAATAATGGCATAGGATAGACCAAAGATCTTTAAAAACCACTTTAGTAAAATATGCAACCCTAAGGGGTACAGAAAATATTTTTTTAAAAGAATTAATCAAGCCCGGCCAGTGTTGCTCAGTGGTTGAGCATCAACTTATGGACCAGGAAGTACAGTTCCCTTCTGTCTGGTCAGGGCACATGCCGGGGTTGTGGGTTCTATCCCCAGAGGGGGGTGTTCAGGAGACAGTCAATCAATGATTCTCTCTCATCATTGATGTTTCTCTCTCGCTCTCTCCTTCTCCCTTCCTCTCTGAAGTCAATAAAAATATATATATTTAAAAATGAATTAATCAAGATTTTTAAAATGAACTTTAAACATTTTAGTGCTTTGGTAAAATTATATATATTTCATTTTATATATATATATATATATATATATATACACACACACACACACAAAATATATTTTTTAATGAGTTGGGTTTTGTACACAGTTAATAGTTGACTCATGGCATTGTTTAGTAGCTGTATTTAGAGAGAGGGAGGGAGAAAAATAGAGAAACAACAATTTGTTGTACCCACTTATTTTTGCAGTCATTAGTTATTTCTTGTATGTACCCTGGCCAGAGATCAAACACACAACCCATATCAGGACAACACTCCAACCAACTGAGCTACCCGGCCAGGGCCAGTAGCATTCCTATTGTCCAAGAGAAATATTAAATATTTAAAATCTAAACCTTGTATTCCTATACAAGTTTTCTCTATTTCAAAGCAAAATGGGGAACTCTATGAAAAACTTGTACTTTGCTGATGGCTAACTTTACTGATAACGACTCTTTGAATTGATTAATAAATAAGCTCAAAAATACAAGCTAATAATAACCATAATGAGACATTTCCAACATTCGCCACCAGCACTTTGTTAGGCTTAGGTATTTTGAAGATATCTGACCTATCACCACTAATAGTGAAAAAAAAAAATGCAGTGATGAACCGGAGTTCCAGGTCAATGTCCTTACTTACCCGCTGTACCTCACTTTGAGTAATTAAGGAAGCCTGTTGTTTACACTCTCCTTTCATAACCCCTTTCATCACTCTGAACTAAATTAATGGCATTCACTCTGTTATTACTACATAAAAGTGATTCAAAACAGTGTGACAGCGCTTGCCTAGTATAGTGTGTTTCTATGGCAAAAGGTTAATTTCACTATATTCAGTCCATTAGAATTCAAAGAGAGCTATTTCACTGGGATGCTGAAACACATGAATTGGGACTGTCAAATGCAAATTCCACTAAAATTAAATGCCTACTTAAAAAGAATTGTGCTTGCATTTCAGAAGCATTACATTTAGCTGATGGCATGCAAAACTGCCAGAATATTATACTGATTTATAGGATTTCCGCTGCTTGGAAACACTGGAGGAAATGGGAGAACCAGTGGGATTTAAAAGAAACTTGATCTTTTCATGGGTAAAAAAAAAAAAAGATATTAAGGCTAGAAATCTTATAAAGATAAACCTGATGAGGTTGTGGAGCTATTTCCATGAGCCACACCATCGGGAGAAGTGAGAACTTCTGGCCACAGAGGTCAGCAGCCTCTCTCTCTTTTATTATCATTTTGTCATTTCAATGACGGATGCATTAGCTCTCAAAAGGGGCCCCTTCTCACAGTCAAGTCTAAATCAGAAGCCATTCTTCTTAGGACTCAGGCATAAAGTGCAAAGAAGAATAAGGAAGAATAAATAAGACAAAAAAGAAATTTAAAAAAATGGAAGGAAATGGTTGGGGAAGGCAGGTTGATAAACTTTAAAAGGTAATGAAAATGAGTGAGAGGAAAAACAAGAAAAATAGAACCAGCAAAGTACAAAACAGCCTATTTGTACGCATAGTTTTGTAAGTGCTCATGATTCTGCATTGAATTAGGTAAAAATATAGTGAATATGAAAAAAAAGGGCTTCTAAGTAGGTCCTATTCACTGTGGGTATTTAGAACATTTCAGGTACACATATTCTTTCCAGCTGTTAACCAGTTCCTGAATGTTGTAGAAGGTAAATATATGTCTTTTGTAGCCCTCAGGGCTGGTTAAGAAGAGATTTTCTCTATCAAACTAGAAAAGTGTGCTCTTCATAATTAGAGCGCCAATGAAGACAAGGGGAACAGGCTAAGCAGAAAGCAGTGTCCCTCGCCTGGCTGGTGTGGCTCAGTGGTTGAGCATCTACCATTGAACCAGGAGGTCATGGTTGGTTCCATTCCTGGTCAGGGCACATGCCCAGGTTGTGGGCTTGATCCCCAGTAGGGGGCATGAAGGAGGCAGCTTTTCAATGAATCTCTTCATCATTGATGTTTCAAACTCTCCCTCTATTGTGGGCATACTCTCACATTCTATGCTTTTTCTACAAAGAGAAAATTCAAATATGATACAAAACAAAGTCTAGAGTTTGTGGGGTATTGATGGGGGCGGGAGTTGGGGAGATTCATGAAGCAATGCAATAATGCATTAATAATTCTGGCTTTGTGTCAGTGATTGCATTTGTTTAGTTTCCTTTATTATTTTTTTTTATCTGTGTTCTCTAAAATTTTGTAGTTTCTCTCAAATACAGATTGCAAAATATGTTGAATTTCCTGGGCAGATTATTGGGAGAAATACACTGGTACTCTTCCTGTAGGTTAGAAGGCAAATAAAATTTCTGAGCTTATGAAAAGCAAGAAATGAATGTATTGTTTTCTAGCATTCAAAGTCCCAAAACAATATGATCTTTCAACAGAAAAAAAATAAAATCATGTCTAGAAACTTTTGTCTCAGAAATTATTATTAATTAATAATTATAGACTAGAATAAGGTTGAAATAGATGTCTGAAGACCTACTGTTGTGGCAATTTATCAATCTTTTATTTCAAGTGGACAATTGTCAAATAAAACTATGAATGCACATGATGTTAGCAGTTCACTTTTAATATTGTGGCTTAACAATTAAGCTGATAAGCCACTACCAGAATAGTTTCTATATCTCTATTTTTTCTCTCTTTGCAGCTTAGACAATAATCCCTGGCTATGTGTAGATGATAACAAACAGATATCAAATGTATAAAACTTAAACAAGACCAAGGGACTAGAAATGGGCATTTATTTTCTACTGTCATTAACCTACACACAGAGGCAGAGCTGTCTTTTCTTCCCTGGACCTATTGGCATTTGCAGCAACACATTCTGCATTTTATTCTTTCATGTGTGATATTGGAAATGAAGCGCTGTGTCTGATCAGAAGCGTCAAGCATGAAACCAGGCAGAAGATTGTCTAAGTATCTAATGGGCTATTGCCCACGGCGACTGAGCTCCTGGCATCTGAAAGGGACATGGGGAGGTCTGATCCACTGTCTCTCACTGTCACTCTCACACACGTGCCAATACATACAGGCATGAAGAAACAGCCTTCTCCATCTGGCGGCTACTAATTGACTAATTGAGCAGGAAAGCCTTCAAAGAGTACTACACATGAGTAGAATTGCAAGCTTCTTCCCCTTTGAACTGACATGCTATAATGACAACAAAACTGAGCAGTTGTGGCAAACACAGTATGTTTCCTCCAAATCCTAAAATACTACCCTGCCCTTTTAAAAATGTGCCAACTCTTGATTTATATAATGTTCATCTACTTCAGTTGCAGTTAGAAACAGTAAAGTCTAGTCATTTTGCTTTAAGCCTTTTTCAGACATATTCTCTTCTAACATTTAATTCTTAACTCAACAATTTATAAAAAATGTAACACTCCCCTGGCTCTTCCTCCACCCCAACCTCTACTGAAATAATTCCATTTATAGAACAGTCTAAGCTGGGCACAAATTGTTTATCCAATACTGAAACTGCAATATGCTTAAGAATAGATTAAAAAATAGAAAACAAAATAAATCAAGAATGTAGGATTTTAGTTTTATAAGCTGCACTAGATTTTTTATGGGCTAGATTGTATACCAAAATAAATTCATATGAAAGTGGTTCAATCCAGTTGGCAATAGCCTTTAATCTGGAAAGAGGGGTGACTTATGCTTGTCAACTGAAAACAGGAAGATAAGATACATCAGTGAAAAGAGTCTACATTTTTACTGGTTTAGCCAATACAGGGACATGCTTTTAATCATTCTTATCTAATTTTCTATCACAAAATTTACATGAATAAATTTAGAAATAGCTTTGAATTACCATAATTCATATACACCTTATCTCTTCTAATAAATTATAACTTTGCGTGAGAACATACATAATATGTTATGTAGCCCTACTTTTCTAGATGACCAAGGAATACTTCTGAAATGAAAATGACCTCATTGCAGATTTCTGCACCACCCTGGAAGACTGGTTACTACCCATTCTTATTTGTGCCTCCTTCCATAGTAGCTGTGCATCCATGGACTACATTTCCTGGCTCCCTTACACAGACATGGGGCCTTGTGTTCTCTTCCAAGGGAATGTGAGCCGAAGTGACGAGAGTAATTTCTAAGTTAAGGAGCTTAAAAAACAGGAGTACCTCCTCTTATCCCTTTTTCCAAACTCCCTAAGTGCAGAGGAGTCTGTGCCCTATGGTAGGATGGGGCCAAAAGACGGAAGAAATGTGGTCTCTGAATCACCTTAAGGGAAGCTACCTGCCAACCAAGAACATTCATTTGAACTATCCTGTGATTGAGAAGCAAATTTTTGCTGTGAAAAACAGTGTCACTTGGGGATTTATCTGGTATAGCAACTTGCATTAACTAACCAAGAATAGTTGCCAACTGTACCTTTGTTGCCAAATATAAAGGATACTTCTTAGTCCTTATCTCCATTAACTTTTCCACAGCATGGACTACTTGCTTCCTTTTGAAATTCCTCTAAACTTGCCCTCTGCCTTCTTGACTAAGATCACATTACACAGCCCCCCACCAACCACTACCCCCCTCCCCTGCAACCCCATGGTTCCCACATTTCCCATGGATTTCCTGGCTTCTCCTTTCCATCTTCCTTGGCCAGCTCTTACTTCTTCTGTTTCAAAGTTTTTATTCCCCCAAAATACTCTGTCCTAGGCCTTTTCTCTCCCAGGGCAAGATCAACAACTTCTTCAAACTCCTGGAAGAAGCAGCCTTACTGTACCAACTACAACCTTCACCTGGAGAAAGGTGACATTTTATGAGTTAGGTTAAGGTACTTTAAACACACAGGAAACATGAAAATGTTATTGCTTCCTTATGTGATTTATTTTTCATTATTATCCTTCAAAGTCTTACTATAAGGAGTTAGTCATATAGAGATTTCAGAAAACACGGTCATTATTTTTTTTTCCATTTTACAGATAGTTCTTTCTTGGTGCCCTCAAATCATGATAGCTAACATTATCCTATTTAATTGATGCTATGCATAATTATGCTATGCATAATCTGTGGGAACCAGAATTCTTATCCCTTCAACAAGTATTGTTAAGAAAGTATCATGAGCTGATATTGCTCAGTGTTGGACAACTGAGTGGTAAAGAGGAGTATCCTTGCTTTCATGGAGCTTGTTTCAAGAGGAAGAAAACAGATGATAAACATCAAATAATTTCAGACAGAGACAAAGGCTATGACAAACATAAACTGCAATGATGGGAATACATGGGATAAAAGGGAATCATGGGGAAGAGCAAGTTTGAGAAACAAAAGCACTCTCTGAGGAGACAATGGAGATGCTATCTGAATGGTGTGGAGTCAGCCATACAAATACCTGGGTGGTGGGGGGAGCGTAAGAGGGGAGGGGCATCCCACAAAAAGGGAAAATCAAGTACAAAGGAGGCAATAATCTTAGTTGAACCAGTGAAAGTGCCAGTGTGGCTAGACTATACAGTATAAGAAAAGGCAAAGAAAAGGCAAAGGGAAGGAATTGAGGGTTTAGATATCCTACAGACTGGCCAACATTTGGAGGGAAGGCAACAGGGAGAACAAAACAGGGAGACCTCTAAGGCTTTACCTCTAATAACATGGATAAATAAATTTGGGAAAGCCATTCGATTTCTCAGGCTTCTGGATTCATGTTTGCAAAACATGGGGGTTGGGATTGATGTTTTGTCTGGATCTAGAAAATCAATAAGAAAATCAATAGAACTTTTAAAAGGGGTATTATCTAAAACACAAATTAACTTTAGTCAAACTCAACATTTTCAAAGCTATTCTTCCATATTTATTGTGACAAAATTTTATATATACTATTTCTTTCTTACTTTATTATAATTTATCTTTTCTTTTATTTTCCCAAATAGACTGAGAGTTACTCAAAAGGTTGGACTTTTCTTATTTATTTTGGGTCTTCAGAGATTAGCATGTGATACTCATCCAATGAATATAAATGCAATGCAACAGTAAGTGGAGAATTAAGTATATATGTTTATTATGCACAATGAAGATTTTTAAAAATGCCCTTTTAATTATTTTTATAAATGTGTTCCAAGGGTGAAGTTGGAGTTACAGTGCCTTAGATTTTTTTTTCTTATTGTTGAGAGTATTACAGATGTCCCCCATTTCTCCCCTTTGCCCTCCTCTACTCAAATCCCCACCCAACCCCAGGCCTTCACCACACTATTGTCCATGTCCATGGGTTATGCATATATGCATATAAGTTATTTGGATAATCTCTTCCAATCTGGCCCCTACTTCCCTGAGATCTGTCAGTGTGTTCCATGATTAGAAAAACAAAACAAAACAACTCTTTAAAAACTACATAGCTTAGCATTACTATTTTATAAATAAGAAAAGTGGTAACCAGGGGATTTCCAAAATGCTCATATATTTGGAAATGTAAATTGGTGTGTGTGTGTGTATGCATATGTATGTGTGTGTGTATGTGTGTGTATGTATATGTGTATGTGTGTGTGTGTATATATATATATATATATATATATATATATATATATATATATGACTAACATGCAAAGTGTCCCCTTGGGAGTTCAACCAGGAGTTCGATCGCTCACTATGATGTGCGCTGACCTACAGGGGGCAGTATGGAATGAAAGAAGGCCCTGGCTGGCAGCCAGCAGCCAGGGAAGGGAGGCCCCGGCCAGCAGCCAGAAAGCCCTGATCGGCCCTGATCGGCCCTGATCACAGGCCAGGCTAGGGATCCTACCAGTGCACAAATTTTATGTACCAGACCTCTACTAGGAGTATATTTATGGCCACAGAGAATTAGAAGACACTTAACCAAACATCAACTGATGCAGTCATTCTGGAAACCATACATCTGGGAACTGGACAAGATATCCAGGATCCATTGGAAAGAGTTCTGGTGATAATCAGCCTATGCCCTCAGTGCAGACTGAGTGCACACTGGGCTGGAGGCCAAGTCAACTGGCCATGACACCTGTTTAGTAAACCTGGAGCCACTAGCATCAATTCCAGGGGAGTAAAGAAATGACAAACTCCTTGTGTAATAGATCTGTTTTGATATTACTAAGATACCTGAATAATTTTTTTAAAAAAATCAACTGCTCTCATATTTTCAAATAAGATCCTAAATATCTTAGCTATAAAGGGTAAAATAGAAATTAACAGTTTGGTTAACTACAAAAGACTCCGAACCACAGCTGGTCTGGGTATTATTCTACAGGGAGAAACTTCAAGGAGAATGTACTTTTTGCTTCAATGCACTAAGTCATTTAAGTCCTTTTCTATGTTTACTCCTATCTTATCTTTTCAAAAAATTCAATTTCTTTGCACAGTGTTAAATCCCCTTAAAAAAAAAAAAAAGCCCAGTGTTTATGATACCACACAAATCTTTATACTAGAGCTTTATTTACTTATCTCTCTTCTACATCAACCCACACAATTTGGCAGGACCCCTCATTTGAGTGTCTGAAGATCTGAAACACTGACCAGCCAGAGCCCAGCAGTTCTACCAGTTACAGGTTTCACCTGCTCACAAAATCAATATGTGGCTCAATTAAAAAGTGTAAGAACAAAAAATACAGTATCTTGAGAATATTCCACTTAAACTGCTAGTTCTGCAATTCACATTATGTAAGAGTTTATTTTAAAATGTCTAATACAATACCTCCTTACTCTTTCATACTGGGTACTCAACAATCATTCAGAGTGCTTTTGGGTGGCAAAAAGGACAATTGTATCATCAAAGATAGTAAACATTTCCTGAGAGTCATTTCATGTTCAAGCACTTCTGAATTATGTGGGGTTTTTTTTTTTTTATCCATCCTTTCATGGACTCTTAACTGTTAGTATTCTCCTATGTTTGCATCCATCCCCTTTTTTATTCATTCTAATGGGGTGTTCAGAAATGGACAGTTATCAATGATATCTTATTGTCTTTCCTTCTTTCTTGTCCTGCATAAGTGCACATATGTGCACATGTGTGTGTGTTTAATGAACACTAAGAAATAAATACAGTTAAGTATTATTCTTTACTCATTTCTCCCCACAAGTTTTATACTGAGTCATATATAATAGTTCTCAATTTCTTGGACTTTGTATTTTTTAGCCCCGCCTAAGGATATGGTTATTGGTTTTAGAGTGAGAGAAAAGGAAAGAGGGAGAGAACCATCGATATGAGGGAAACATTGATTGGTTGCCCCCTATATGCACCCTGATTGGGATTGAACCCACAGTCTTTTGGAGTAAGGTATGATGCTCCATTCAATCAACTGAGCAACCCAGCCAGGGCTGGCCTTTGCATTTTTTTTATGTTAATTCAACACCTAAACTAACTAACTTCCAAGAAACTTGGTACCATATTTTAAATTTCATTTGAAGGGTTTCTGGGTTCGATTTTCTGCTGGTTTCACCCATAACACTGCCTAAATAACTATATAAATTTCTTATCTCAATCCCATTAGACAGCAAATGCTTGACTTTGTGCCATGAAAGGTAAAGAAGTTAGTTCCCTTGCTCTATTGGCCTTCATATATTCCCCCACCCTTCTTTGAGTTTTGTTGATTAAAATACTACTTTTATTTCTCTGCTAGTTACCATTTATATTTAAATATTCTATTTGAACTTCTATTTCTTAATCCATATATCTCAAAAACCCTGAGAAGTCTACCTTAGAAGGCTTAGGACTCTTAAGATGTGTCCTGAGCCTTCAAAATAATAGACTAATCTATTTAAATTATTCTTAAAATAAGTATTTCTATAATAGCTTTATATTACACCTGTTATCTTTTGACAAAACACAGAGTGTCCCAAAAAATGTATACACATGTTGAATGATGATAAAGTTAGTGTTTATTAACAAACAGTCCATTTTCAAAATTAAGTGAGTTATCAGCTGTTAACGTATGTATACATTTTTGGGAACAGCCTCTATAAATGCAATGGAGAACCTTTTTTATACTGTAGACCACCACCAGCCAATAGAACTCTTAGTGATTAATGAAAATTATCTATATCCACACTGTCCACTCATGAGGAAAAAAAATGAAAAAGTATTCTTCTTTTCTCAAATGCTTGGGATGTGGATTGTAGGTAGATCAATCTGAGAAAATGCAGGTAAACAGAAAATGGAATATTTAACCATTTCTCTAATACTCTCATTTAGCACCCAAAATTCTTACCATATACCTGAATTTGATGTTTTAACTAGAGTCAGACATTTTAAACCTCATGTATTTTCCAATACATGCTCTTTTAACTGCACTACTACTTGAATTGCCTCAGTGAATTGGGTACAGACTTGGCATATGTTTTTGTTAAAAGGGTCACTTGAGGTTTTTTTTTTTAATTCACTTTATTAGGGTGGCATTGGTTAATAAGATTATATAGGTTTCAAGTGTACAATTCTATGACATGGCATCTGTATATTGCATTTTAATAGTTTACAATCCTAACAATCATTGCAATGTTGTAGGGGAAAACCAGCCTTAGAAATAGCCATGTGTGTCCTGGCAGGTGTGGCTCAGTTTGTTGGGCATCATCCCTGCACCAGGAGGTTGCCAGTTTGATTCCTGGTCAGGGCACATGCCCGGCTTGCAGGCTCATCCCCAGTGGAGGTCATGCAGGAGGCAGCTGGTTGATGTATCTCTCTAGTTGTTTCTCTCTCTCCCTCTCCCTTTCTATCTCCAAATATCAATAAAAACATAAAAGGGACATTTGTAATACTTTCAACAATAAAGGTAAACTTAAAATAATAAAAAAGTAGGCATAAGTGGTTAGTTGCAACTATTGGACTTTTTTGATGGATAAAGATATTCATCCAAACAACATTTAATGAGAGTTTTTCTTGTGTCACTAGGCTGGCCTATAGCTTCCCAGGCTAAGAAGACAAGATTCATTCTACAGCATGAAAGGGTGAGAGAGAGATAATGAAATATACCTGTGTTTCAACATTGGCTCTACCATTTACTAGTTTGGATACTCTTTTGATCTGAAATTTCCTCACTATAAAACTGGAATGATAATGCTAAATTTGAAAGACTCCATTGAAGTTTTAATAAATGAAACTGCCACACATTAGTTGTTCAGTCAATGGTAGCCAATATTAAGTTATTTTTTGCATTAATCATAATTACTTTAAAGTTATTAAACAATTTGTTACACATAGGATTATAATGGAGATTAAATGAAATGAGATGCAATGTAAAAGCATTAAGCAAGGTATCTGACACACAATACATGATCATTAAACATTAATTCTTCATGATCATGAAACATTTTTCTCATTCCCCTCAGCTAAGCATCAAAAGCTACTGTGGTTTTCTTACCTGGAGCTCATTTCACATACATTCTACTGAATGACAAATTTCCTTCAGAGGGTCTGTGCTTTATAAGTAGGTAATTATATATTTTCCAGTTACCATGTTTTGTGACACAGTGGTCTTTATATGCCTTTGAATTACCCAGAACTACTGAAATTGAATTTGTTGGGATGACATCGGTTCATAAAATTATATAGGTTTCAGGTGTAAAATCCTATAATACATCATCTGTATACTGTAGTATACGTTCATTTCCCCAAGTCAAGTCTTATTCTATCACCATTTATTCCCCCCTTTACCCTCCTCTACCTGTCCCCACCAGCCTTTCCTCTGGTAATCACCATGCTATTGTCTGTGTCTATGAGTTTGGTTTTTTTGTTTGTTTTTTTGCTTAATCCCTTCACCCTGACTCATAAAAAAGAAGGAAATCTTACCCTTTGTGACAGCTTGGCTGCATCTGGAGGACATTATGCTAAGTGAAATAAGCCAGTCAGAGAAAGACAGGTACCATATGATTTCACTCATTTGTGGAATCTAATGAACAAAATACCCAGGATATTTTTTTAAAATTTTTACCTGAGGAGAGAGAGAAATATAGATGTGAGAGCTATGATTGCCTCCCATATGCACCTTGACTGAGGCCGGGGAACCTGCAACCCAGGTATCTGACCTCGACCAGAATCAAATCCATGACCCTTCGGTGTGTGGGTCAAAGCTCTAACTCAGATCAACACTGGCCAGGGCCCAGGACTTTTTAATCGTCCCTACAATACTCTTTCACACCAATTGTATATAATGGATTTAGACTGAACTAAATACTGAGTGCATCAGTGCTGAGGCAAAAGCATAGAAGAGGTTTTCTGTTACCATTTGCATTCTGGTTGATCTGGGCCTCAAAACCCACTGGAGAGCAATCGAGCAGCCGCGCTTCCCAAACATATTAGCATTGGAGAACTGGATGCTTGTGTCTCCCACCCCCACCCTCACCCCCACATGTATCTCTTGTACTACTGAGCTCAGAGAACCTCAGAATCTGCCCTCTGAGGGAACAGTGAGTGGGACTAAAGCCTTCAAGTTGTCAAAGGTACTGATACTTGCCAGATGGGCCCCAGACCCAGACCAGATTGCAGAAGAAGATATTAAAGGTATCTGGCTGATGAACCAAACTCAAGTGGAGGCCTCAGTCAGAGAGGTGGGCGTTTCTCAGAACACCCCAACCCCTTGGGCACCATGGATGCTCCCTGGTCGGGAGATGCCCATAGGATGTTTGAATTTGCATGTAACTGTGTATATCTACGGAACACGTTATATAGGCAAGAGTGGTAACCCTTTGGGCATAGATAATTTGCATCCCTGACTAAGAATACAGAGAGGTTTAGCAAGTTCTCCCTTTTTACCTACTGGAATATTTTTCCTGCCCACCTCTGTGCAGGCCACACTAAGACCGGAAGGAAATAAGAGAAAGATTGACAAGGCTTAGAACACACATTTGTACAGGACAAATGACAAAGATTTCTGCCTCCATCATTAGCCCCAACCGCAGTGGCTCAAGGAGGCAGCACTGGGGAGCAGACATGGCAGAGACCCCCAAAGGTGACATGTACGTCCACTTCACCAACAGAGGAGACACCTGGGTGCCAGAACAGTCCAACAAATTATGCAGTTACCTCTGAACAACCACGAAAATATTTCAGAGGAGATCCTTGGAAGCCTGAAACTCTTGCTGGTTTAGTAGATTGTGCTCAAAGCCATTGCCAAGTGAGTATTCATGCAATGGACATCTGATTTGTACTCAGAGGTGTGAGTTCCCTGACATACATATTACCTGTTTGCCTCCTTTTACTAATTGTTTTCTAATCATTATCCCACTAAACAAAATTTGAGCAAACACAATATAACTTTAATAACTTTATCTCCTAAATAACTCTTAACACAATGTTGTATATTAGGAGTTAGCAAACTGTGGCCCACAGACCAAATCTTGCCAGTCACCTGCTTTTGTAAATACCATGTTATTTTGGGGGAAGACACAGCCACACCTATTTGTTTAGGTTGTCCATGGCAGAGTCGGGTACTAGAACAGAGACTGATTAATTGGCCGTAAAGCCTACACTTTTTTATATCTGTTTTTTTTACAGAGTCTGTGTACCCCTGCTGTACATGAAAAGGAGATTCAGCAAATATTGTTTAAAAAATTAAAACTTTGCTCCAAACTGTTTATAAACTCACAGAAAAAAAAAAAAATTCTTCCAGAGAGTCAAGTTCCAGATTGATAGAACATGAACACTGGAGGTGATCATCTGCTTTATCTCAATATGAATTGATCGGTTTAGTGCAAGCCAATATCTAAGGCTGCAGCTAAGGAGCTGCTCTGTTCCTGTATTCAAAAGCTACCCCCAGTGCACACCTTCATTTTCCCTTCTGTTAAGACACCTGGGGATAAAATTTGAAGAAAACAGTTTCAAAGCCACACCAAAAGGAAGCTCCGTTGCATGCTATTCTTTTGCCAAGACAGATACTTCATTCAGTTAAATGATAATGATAAGCAATTTGGGGTGTTTTAGCAACATTTTGCAGTGAGTTCCATTGTTGTGTAAATGGGCACTAAGGCCTGGGCTTGATTGAGATGACAGTATTCAAAATAAAACCACTAAAACGTTACTTTAACTCAGGAAGAGTGGGCTGAGGCTGTGGGGAGAGTTTCCAGTTGATTTGGATCTCACATGGGCCTTAATAAATCAAGATGAACATCATGGATTTTTTCATTTGCAGCCTCTGCTGCCGGTGATCATGCAATAGGATGGCCTGTTGTTCAGAGCCCTCTTTCCCTGAATTGTCTAATCTTCCAACAGGCAACCATTCAACATAAGAAATTATCCTGTCTCGCCTAATACAGTGAAATAAATTAACCAGTGTCTCCCTGCCTGGGAAGATGAGCTTTCAGATTGTTGCTTTGCAAATCAGAATCCTGCTGCGTCGAGCTATTCGGATTTCATAAACTGCACAATATCCAAGGCAGCTAGGCGTAAAGAGCAAAGCTTTAATTGCTTAGTAATGCCTCAGGATAATAGAAGACAATTTTTAAAAAAGCAAAATAAATATTAAACACTATATCAGTTTTTCAACAACATGGCAACTCACTTGATGACTATATTTACCTACCCTGTTTAAAACCCTGCTAAATATACTTAGGCGCTATCTATACTGTGTTTGCAAGAAATCGAAATTAACTGCATTATGGTTTAAGACATTGCATTTAATTCTCTAAAATAAGTAGTTTAAAAGGGAACACAATGATAATCTTTCATATGAGATATAAAAAAGAGAAAGGCAAAAACCAGACCAGGATACTTGAAGCATCTTGAAAATCAGAAAGTTAAATCAATAATAAAGGCTTATTGACCTCTTTCTTTCCTCTAACAAAATTTTTCTAATGCCAGTATAAATTCCACTGTCTTACACAAGAGCAAGAACATGCAATTTGGGATAAAAAAAAAAGTCCTTTTTGAACAAGGGAAAGCACAGGTGAATACATGTTTCATAGCCACTTAGAAAATTATCAAATTAAAATATAAATAGATAAATTTTAGAAAATGAAACCTTTTATTTCATAGCATTCATTTCATTTAAGTTCTTTATTTCAAAATTGACTTTTTTTGTGGCAGCCAAATGGCTTCTTTTCAAAGAATGTCTCATTGATGCCCCTTGGGCGAGGTATCAGATTCTCTGCGCAGCACAAGGCTCCCTCCCGCACAGGGCACTCGCATGAGCACACTGACTGTATTTGTCTTGAAAGCTAACAGGAGATGCATTTTTCATGCTCAAATTTTTATTTTACCAATATTTCTGTCTTTCTTAAAAATATCCAATACTCCTGATCAGGGGAGCACAGGTGGGGGTGGGTCTGAAATCTTGAACCCCATTATTGGTGAGATGTTCTCAATTAAACATCCTACACCATTAACATTCATTTCACTGTAGCCTTTTATCTCTTAGCTTATCTTCATTTTTACCCCAAACAGCTGACTACAAACTAGATTGTTGGTAACCGAACCGTCGAGCCCACATTTCTTGCTTAGTTAGAGGAGGGTTTTGACTCAGATACAAGCTCAGGTAGACAGGTGCATGTGTAACACCAGGTTCTCCAGCCATAACAATAGAAAACATTGAAGAACAAAAGTACACAAAACACAGCTCTGTACCATTCATTCTTTCATTTATTCAATAATTATTTCACTTACTAAAAATCTATTATTTGAGGGACACTGAACTATGCATTTGGAATATAGAGAACTAAGATATTACGTTGCTGTCCTCAAGAATCTCAACAAAGTAAGAATCACATTCATGTTAACAAATGAATGAGACCAAATGAATAATTTTGTAGAATCTAAGGGAGAGGAAGATGGTGTTTTGAGCTATCTAAACAGGTTAACTGTGTGAATAACTGTGTGATTCATTTTACTTCTTCACCAAAACAATGTGTGCTGTCCTTTGCTTGCTTAAGTTTATCTGTGATCTCAGACAGCTCACCAGTTACTCCACGCTTGTAGCAGATCCAGAGATGCTAATTCTAGGCACCAGGATGATTTCACAAGTCAAATTTAGCCCATTTCCAAGAGAATGATTCATTTTTCACTTTCAGAGGATGAGATCACCCTCCAACTTCCTAACAGACCTCGAGCATCTGACAAACAGGGACTGTTTCGGATACATTTCTCTACTCCCAGTGCCCATGGCGAGGCTCAGCATTATAATCACTTCCTAGTTTAATGACATCAGCTGCCTGTCATTCCACCATTACAACATTATGTGCATTTGCACTTCTCATTAAAATCTCCGGGGAGAGGGGTCACATGGTATATCACAGCACATGGAGGAATGGGATACAGAGGCAGCCACTGGAACTTATTGTAAAATGTTATAAAACAACCTCTACTCTTTCCTGGTACAGTTTGTAAAGAGAAAAAAAAAGTCCCCTTGGAGAGAAAATAGAAAAGTTCCAATAGCAAACTCCCCTCTCCTCCTATTTCTCTCAACTTCTGCGTCTATCTTTACCACTCAACTATATGTCACAGAGGTTCTTACCATTCACCTCACATTGGCAGATGCATCACCTTGACCAAGGGTATTTAGGTTCCTACAGGTTTGGCAGTGGTGGGATTCATTATGTCACCTACAATGCTCCCTGAGATTCCATCGCTATGCCTGTAGGGGTCACCACTGGCTGACTGACCTCCTGTGTTCATGCCACAGCCAGCAAGGGAAGGAGAATACAAATGGGTTCACAGGTCACCTCTGTCAAGTGGAAAATGAGTAATAGTTTTGTTCCTGTGGGCTAGAGAAAGGCATGCATCATTGATCCCTCAAGGATTAATTTCTCATGATAAATGTAATTGTCTAAAATAATAGTGGAGAAAACCAATCATTCTCAATGCAACACCCAGAGAATGAGTGTGTGAGCACTGTCCATTGAAAAGGATTTAAAAGGACAAAGAATTCAGAAGGAGTGTCTGGATGGCAAAACTAAAAGGGGATCCCCATGTTCAGTATGTTTATGATGGGGCCACTCAATGTGATGTTATCTTTAAAAGGTATATATAATCACATTCATACTCATACTTGGAGATAATTAGCCTGGAATTGGCTGAAATTCTAATACTAAACCAAGAGACTTATTAAACTGAGAGTTTGGAAGAATAATAGTTTGTTTTCCTGCATGGAGGCATTTGCATTATGTTTGTAGTGAATACAGAAAAAGTTTTATTTTCATTAAATTTCTATTCCATGGGTCTCAGGTTATTGATAAACTCTATATTTAAATGATTTTATTGATTTTTAAAGAGAGCGGAAGGGAGAGGGAATGAGAGAAAAACATCAATCAAATGCCATCCACATGCACCCTACTGGGGATTGAGCCCACAAGCCAGGCATGTGCCCTGACTAGGAATCAAACTGGTGACCTCTTGGTGAATGGGATGATGCCCAACCAATTGAGCCAACCAGGTAAGGGCTATTGGTAAACTTTTCATTAAGTCCTTATACCCATTCTATGGCATCATTGCTGCAGCTTCTTGTAAACAGTGGTAGAAACTGCAGTGAAATTATTTTTCTGAAGCTGTACCATATTTCAAATGGCCACTATGAACTCTCTAAAGCAAGACCACAGGCCATAATGTAATCAATACGGGCACAGACAAGTACAGAAAGCTTAGAGCGTGCCTAAGAGGATTTCTCAGTCTCTGGCATCCCTCTCAGAGCCAGCTGCCAAGGCCGTAATAGGCCCATACTGAGAAAATACAAGCATCCCAGAAAAAGTAATAAGAATGTTTAAAGAAAGCAGAATAACTATTTGCAAAGGGAAGGATATTTATTTTGGACCTGAATCAGAGTATTAAATATTGTTTCCATACACCAGGGGGAGAAAGTCACTGTTGATTATTTTCCCATTTCCCCAGGGGAGGGCTACATGAGTTAGGTGAGATTTCGTGAAAGGAAAGAAAAAGCTAAGGCAAAGAGATGTGGCAGGCATTAGGTGGAGCCTGGAAGACTGACAAGAGTAGAGCGGACAATCCCAGACCCCTGAGAAACTAATTCCTGAAGGAAAGTAGTGGTGTGGTTGACAATGAATGGGAGAGTAAGATGCCCAGAAAGCTGACATGAGAACATGTGAGTGCAGACAACCTGTGGCCCAGGATCCAGAAGAAAAGAAATGTCAGGTGACAATGAAGTTTTGGATCCCTGCTTTCCTGTCCAGTCTACAGCTTGAATCCCTACATCTCTCAAGTACCTCCTGCCTTAACCTCTGGTTGACAACTGAAACCCAAAATTGTGTGTGTTTGACCCTCTCCTTCCTGAACCCTTAGCTCTACCTTGATTGTAATCTCCCTATGTACCCCATGCCTGGAAATCTAGTTCCCATGCTTACTTCTTAACAGCTTTGCTTTGTTGTTATGACACAGGAGTGTAGTCCCACTTGGAGTAGTCATAGCAATGAGAGAGAGATATGAATCCTTTCTCTCTTCAGATTTTGATATCGTGGTCCTGAGTCAAAGAACCATAATATCTTTTGTGAAAAGACACAGGAAATTATAGAAAATGCAATCTTTTCAGTGGTCAGCTGAACCAAGAAAAATAATGAGGAGATTTCCAAGTTTAAGCTTATTTAGAAGGTCTATGGTTGAGACCCGTTTATATTTCACATGCCCAATTAATTTTAATTGAATACCTACTATGTGCTGTGCAACAGCACAAATATGGAGGGTGTATAAGACAGATGACAATAATTGAGATAATAATTTAAAATACAGAAAAATGCTCTGTGAAAATTTAAAACATCCACATATAACCAAAAATAATTTAGATGCACCATTTTCCTCTTTGTTTTACACATGATGTTTGAGAACAAATGTATGTCTTCAAACAGCTTTTGCTTATCCCCACTTATCCATGTGCATAATTCCTACTAGTATTTCTGGAGAGAGATCAAACAGCATTTTTTCAATGAAGCGTGTTTATCCTGACTCCACACAAACTTAACAGCACCTTAATGAGGTAATGATGCAGAACTCCTTTGACACATGTTAGAGACCCATTAAGTGCTAGGTTCTGGTAGTTCCCTAATTCTTCTCTGATAGTTCCATGTGGTAGAAGCCAAATGAATAGACAATTTCAAAACTAGCTTATACAGTAAAAAAAACAAAAAAACAAAAACCTAGCTTATATCACATTCAGACTAGATCCTAATGGCTGTGCCTAAGTTCTGTATATCCAATCATTCTTGAAAGTTTCATTAAATCTAAAATATGTAAAATACTGTATAAATGGTTTTATGCACAAACATATAAGTCCATCAATTCATTATTTATTGCTCTAATTCTCTCTTAGTGGCTTTCTATGGCCCTCAAATAATCTTTCACTGTCTCCCGCAGAATGTCATTGATACCATCCCTCTCCTCTTTCCTGGCTGTGCAAGCAATAAACCTTGCTTTCTTTCTGTAGTCTGAAAAATTTTAAAGTTATTTGCACATTTATTCCATAGCTTTAGGCATTCTTGCAACAATATTTTTTTTCAGATTTAATTGCATTTACTTCTTGGAGACAGAAAGACCTACACTTAATAAGATGGGGTAGAAATCTATCATCATGACCAGTGTTCTACCATATGTGAATTATCAACCTATTGACTACTGACTATTTACTGAGATGACTAATACATTTAATACTGAGTATCCATGTTAACTGCTAGAGGCTGTGTGTTGATGAATCTCCATCAGATTTATCTCTCATATCCTACACTCCATAAACTGAATTTCTAATAGAAAACAAAGCAAACCAAAAGCCAAATTAAATATTTGATACCATAGAATCATTCTAAGTTCTACAGATGTCTTTCTATAAAGAACACTGAAGGAAGAATGCATTTTAAGATAAAAAATGCAAAATGCTTTAAAATAATTATCTCTAAGGTTATCCTACAATGTATAGTTTTTAATATATTTGATAAACTTTTCATACTCAAAATTGCCTTGTTAATTGGAAAATAAGATCCTCCCCTCAACCCCACCAACCCCCCGCGCCCCCCCTGCCGGCACCAGGATCTTTCTTTACTCCATGTTAGTAGGGCACTGAGTGAATTTAACTTTCTCAGACACTTTGTGAGCATCATATAAGTGTCGGTGCCAAGAAAATTATAAATAGCTTTTGAAGAAAATCCTATAACTATGTGGATAAATAGATTTAAGACTCCTTGGATATAGGAAAGATTTAGGAAAAACAGATGAATTTTTCCAGCCACTAAAAGGAAATCCTCCTGGCAACAATGCCGAGTAACGTAGAGTTGACTGGGGATCAGTTGGAGTCATGAGGACACAGTGGGGTCAATGCTAATGGAAAAGCTAAAACTAAAACCATATTAACAGTTTTGTTCAAGTGGGACCCAGTACATATTTTGTTAGGGTAAAGAATCACATTACTCAGGTGCCAAATAAGGTTATGACATGTCAAATAAGGTTACCACCACAAAAATATAATTCTCAATAAAGGTTAAACTACCAAGATTTTAAAACCTCCATTTTGTTTCCTTCTGCGAAAGGTTGGCAGCTACTTCCCCACTCCTTGGACTGACATTAGACAACTTTGTATGGTTTCAGAGAGAGGAATTACAAATCATTGATAATGTAACGGACGGTTCAATAACTGCTTCTGGAACAACTTGATACATACAGATGAAAAGAGTAAAGGTCGACCTGTATTATGCATCAGATACTAAAATAAGTTCAGGTGAATTAAGGTTGTATAAGTGTTGTTTTTAAGATTAAGAAGAAACCAGAGTGTCACTTTGACATTTTAATAGAGAATTATTCTTGTGATCAATAACACATACATCATATAAGAAAATGTAGGTCAATTAAACTTTAAAAACTTGGTATAAAAAAACATAACAGTACACAAACAATGTGAAAAGACAAGACACAGATTTGGGGAAAAAAACACATTTAAAAGTTCACTAGATCCTTCAATTATAATAGATAATTATCTTCTCCAATGGTGGAAATCCCACTGTTAAGTTTCTGATTGATTAAACATTTCTCTTCCAGATGTAGGAATTTTTAGGGAAATAAATATGCCTCCACCCTCCCTACATATAGTGTTGTTGGGGTTTTTTTTGCCTCTCTCAGTTACTTGAAAATATATGCAAAGTTATTTTTTCATCTAGGCACTTACTCCAGGTTTAACAAGCCATTAGGGTAGTGTTTCCATTACGCTGGTCACATTCATTCTGCTCCAGCAAAGCATACATTTCAAAATGCAAAATGTGCCCCCTGTGTGCCCATTCAATGTGACATCCTAATTTTAGAAAAAAATAGCAGTTACCCTTAATGCCATTTTATTAAACACTAGAAGAAACCACTGTGTGCTAGATTATATGTTAATGGAATTTTATTGCAAAGGCGTATAAATGCAAGAAATAAAATTTCAAAGCAGGAAATAAGATTGCAAAGCCTCTTCCTATCTATGCAGCAATTTAAGAAAACAAATGAAATATGAGGTAATTTTATCTGAAAATCACATACTGCAGATTATATGGCAATATCACAATAGTAGTAGATTCCACAAAGCTATCAGCAAAAACTAGAAACGATGTATAGGCGGGCCGTACTGCTCTTTGATATACATTTCCATATTTATATCCCTGTGCAAATAGACTCATGGTAGACTTGACTTACTACTGTTAAAAACAAACCCTTCTCTTCAAAATGACATTGAAAATTCATATAGTTTACAACCATTGTAAATATTAGGGACATGGAGCTTTAGCTATCATAAAATACATAAGAAACTGCCTCTAAGAAGTTCATTCATTCATTTCAATTAACACAAAAGCAAATGGTTAGGCAGTCATATCTATATAAGTATTTATGTCTCGCTTAACGTTGCTAAGCTTTGGGTCTGATTATGATTTGTTATAGCTCATTCACTATGGTTTTGCATCTTGCAGTTAACTTTTTCAAAGCCAATTTTCTCCTATGTGCTGCTTGTAATAATAGAGCTGAGACTGTGTTCATTAAGAATTTGCTAGGTTTGATTCAGGCACTGCACTAGGCATGGAGAATTAAAAGATGAATCTCTGTCTCCACATTCAGCAAGTTCAACAGCCACTTTGGAGGGAGGGGAAAGGAATAAAGTTGTTTAAATAAAGATTTTTGTTCAGCAGGAAATACAACGTTTGATCACTTATAATGTGTAAGTGATCACTTTACGCTCTGTACAAATGCTATTTTTCACCTTAATTACAAACCTATAAAAAATTATCATCCCCTAGTTTCCAGAAAAGGAAAACAATAATAATAGCTAGCATTTATTGACTAAATATCAACTTCCAGGTTTATGTAAAACTTTGTGTTTTCTCTGTGTAACAATCCCCTAAGATAGTATCCCTGTCACCTTCTCTTTAAATAGGAGGAAACTAGCTTAAGTGAATATATTAGTCAGGGTTCGCCAGAGAAACAGAACTGATAGGATGTATACAAGGAAATTTATTATGGGGAATTGGCTTATGTGGTTGTGGAAGCTGGCAAGTTTCAAGAAAGGCAGAGTATTTCAGCAAGCTGGAAACTCAGGAGACCCAAAAGTATGATTCCTGTCCAATGGCCAATGTCTCAAGGCCAAGAAAAAGCCAATGTCCCAGATCAGAGGCCCTTAGGAAGGGACAATTCTCTCTCTCAGGGCAGGTTCAGGCTTTTTCTGCTATTGAAGCCATCATTTAAAAAGGCAATATGCTTTACTCAATTTACCAATTTAGCTGTTCATTTCATCCAAAAAATGCTCACGATACCCCCCCAAGTAATATTTGTTCGAATATCTAGGCACGCCATGGTGCAGTAGAGTTGACATATAAAATTAACCATCCTAGTTTCTACCTAAAGGTCATACAGCCAATAAACGGCGAAGCTTGGACCCAAACCAGAAGATTGCTCTCAAAAACGATGTAATACTTCCTTTGGGAAGTTTAGAAACTAACCCAAGTCACACAGGTAGTGATGGATGCATGTGTATTTCCAAAGAACATTAACTTTCTACTACATTACGGTGATTCTAATTCTTGAATAATATTGGTCTTTGAGTTTTATACCTTCTTGAGCAGCAAGAAGACCACTTAAAATTGGACTCTTTTTCGTTATGATCTGCTATTGATACTCAGATCTAAAATAGCATTGACCAACCATGATATCTTATTTTATGCAGATGCTGCCTTAAATTCTTTGGTCTGTTCAATCACTTCCAAGAAATTCAACAGAAGCAATTTCATATCCCACTGAATATAATCTTAGATCATCAACACATATCAACTATCATCTCAGAGTCCTGTCACTTATAATAAACATATGTGCTTGCATTTCCTTTCAAAAGGTGCTGTAAAGATGAATATTGGTACATTCAGAAATCTGAAGCATCAAATAGGAAAATTTTTTACTAAAGGTATGAATAATAAATCTATTGCACATCTTCAGTCTCTGTGTCCTTATAAATGCCCTTTTGAAATGGCATAAAATAGGAGTTTCCTAAATTTAAAAAAATGGCAAAATTAATAATACCTAGGCTAGAAGGTTATTAATCATCTATCTTGCATCTTTTATCACCATCTTTAAACAAAACTATACCATATATATTCTTGGATAATGTAATTACTCCAGAAATTTGTTGAGTACATGACGATTCTCTTTTAAAATACAGATTAGAAAACTGATGCTTACAGTTCAGAGTTTTAATTCATAAGCTTTATTGTAAAGTGACTGAAAATACAGAATGAGAAACTTAGATTTCTTCCCAAATATAATCACAATAGACTGATGCAAGAATATTTCTAGCCCCACATCTGGGAGAACCTTAGAGAATATTTCTAACTGGCAGGTTTCAAAAGTGTGAACTGGTGAGAGGGACAGCTGAGACCATATTCTGACACTGTGAAAAAATGGTAATGAAAATTCTCTTATATCAAGGACTGACTCTTTTTGTTTCCTGTAAAGGGTCAGACAGCAAATATTTTAGTCTTTGCAGAACATACTCTCTCTGCCTCGACCAATTTGGCACCAATGTTAGGTCTTACCCAAAGCAGAACTTCATTAAGAGAAAGGCGTACATTTTGCTCATTTGACAAAATATATAGACATCAACAAAGACAATATTAAACCTAGAATATGCCACTATAAAGCAACAAAAAAGGATTACAAGTATAAAGAGTATTTAAAATGTGAAATGCTATAAAATCTTTCAACATACCCATACAAGGAATTCAATGGGGTGTTCACAAAGTTGACAAAGAGCCTAAAAATTCACAATTTTATATGACATTACTAATAACAAGTTAAGAAGCTAGGCAAAATAATTTAAATATCAACAATAAAGATTTAATTTAAAAAATATCAACAATTGAAAAAAAAATAAACAACCATTCTAGGGAAATGGCCAAATGATCTGCCTTTTCCCCATATAAAAATTTTATTAGAAATTATTGTCATAAGAAATGATAATGAAAGAGGATTACAGAAATGAATTATTTTTAAACTAGAGGCCCAGTTGATGAATTCATGCACGGGTGGGGTCAGGCTTGCCTGCCCCATTGGGGCTGATCATGCCAGGGCGAGCGGCTGCAGGCAGTTGGTGGGCCAGGGAAGGATATGATGGAGGGTGGGGCCGGCCAGGGGGAGGGGCCAAGGTCAAACTCCAGGTTGAACTCCCGGTTGAGGGGACAATTTGCATATTAGCCTTTTATTATATAGCATTTTGTGAATACTTGTATGTGTCTGCTCTTTTTAAAAAATCAATATGAAATAATTTATTTTACAAATTAGTATTCACTTTTGAACCTCATTACATACGAACAATTCTGAATTTTTTTCTAATAGAAAGCTCTCCAAATTATTAAGATTCCCTAAAACCTAGAAAAGTTATTATTAAAACTAAATAATTCATCTTTAGATTTTGAATTCTTCATTTAAAACCAACATTATAATGTACTTTATATAATTCCTGTTATCAATCTTATAAACGTAAGTACTTAAGGATTATTTTCTGAAACTTCTCATGAAGGTATATTCAGATAAATGATAAAAAAAAAATGATGAACTTGATATATCTGTGCTTTGAAAACAAGGGACAGGGAAGAAGAGCTAGTAAGATTCTGATCCTTCCTCAGTCTGGTGAATTCAGCCTTGGGGGAGAGACATTCTTCTGATTCTACAAGGTGATATAAAGAGTATTTTGAAGTTAAAAAAAAAAGGGGGAAAGAAAAAGAAAGAAGAAAAGAATAATATGAAGAGTGCCTTTTTCGTTTTTCTGCTAGAAAAACACTCCCAAATGTCTCCCTTTGAAATCAAATTTCCACTCTAAACATGAGGGGCTGAAACTGACTAGTGGAGATGATGTTTACACCTTTGCTGGTTCCATTTCCTTATGTGTAAAATGAGGGATGAAACAGAATGACCTGTAATTTCCTTACATTCCCAACACGGACCTAAGAAGGCCAGTACTGCCATTGTTAGCAGTAGCCTGGAGCTGACTGCAGCTAACGGTGGAAGTCCAGGGAGGCAAGAACCGAACAGCCCGAGTCTGATTCTGTGCCCTTGCTTAGGATTCCTCTATGCATAAATATATCTATATTAATAACCTTTCAAATGTAAGAACATTGTTGTTTGGTATCTTACTTTTTCACTTATCATTACTCTAGTATGGATAGTTTCTTGTTACAAAATTTGACAATGCTAGATGGCAAGGAGGTTGTGTAGTTTTGTACCACAAAGCTCTATTTTAGGCTTTGTTGTTTGTTTTGCTTTTAATCAAATACTTAATTGAGAAGGTACAAATGATGAATGTTAAAATCAAACATTAAAATGTACGGAGAAACTAATACCATAGCCATTTTTATAATTTAAATTGATACTAACATGGAGGTAACCTTTTTAATATTTTCTTTTGTAGAAAAAATTGGGAAAAAGGTTATACCTCAGATTCTCAAATTGAGAGCCATTTTGAAACATCAATTGTATATTAAAACATCATTTATTGGAAGAGGCCTAAATTTTTGACTAATATTAAAAATTAGCCATTGAAAATGAGCTAATTAGGAGGAAACAATAACAAATATAGATTTTCTCCCTCTTCTTATAGTCTTTTTTACAAATACCACACACAAAAAATCACCTGGTATGTAAACTGAGGACTTTTAAACAGAAGAGAAATGCATTTAAATATAAATTATCAGATTATGCCAACCAATGACCCCACAGATTGGGAAGCCAATAGCATTTCATTGAGGCATGACAACTAAAAATGAATATATTTTAATTATCACCTTCTAGCTTTAGACACACACAAAAATGAAGACTATGATGAACCTCCATTCTAAAATTAAGAAAAAAAATACTAAACCAGAGTAAATCCTTTTATATCACATGGAAAGTGTAGGCCTGTAAACTCTGGGAAAGAGGGTAAATTACAGAGGAATCATAATTGTATATCTTTGTTCACTATCTTAAGGAAATAAAAACGACATTACTAGGTCAACTAGCATAAGAAAATACCACCCAAAATGGGTGCGCCCATTAGCAATTGTCTAAGTTCCAAGGAAAAGAAGTATAAAAAGTCAAAAGAAAACTTTACAGTCTCTATGGAGCTAGAATTCTATTTCAACCCACAATTTGGGCAGCGAGGTAACATGAGAATGACTTCTCACCATTACATTTATAATGCTATAACGCACACAATTAAATATTGAGTCCCCCCCATTCTATTTATGTATTTATATATTTATTTATTTTAATATATTTTTGTATTGATTTCAGAGAGGGAGAGATAGAAACATGAGAGAGAATCATTGATCGGCTGCCTCCTGTACACTCCACACTGGGGATGGAGCCTGCAACCTGAGCATGTGCCTCTACCAGAAATTGAAACCTTGAACTCCTGGTTCATAGGTAGATGCTCAATCACTGAGCCATGCTGGTAGGGCCCCCCATTCTATTTATTATTATTCCATTTTTAAAAATGATGGAGGTAAAATATGATGCATGTGTACTTTTCATGACATTAATGGAAGACTGGAAGGGACACAGAAGCATGGAACAGACGGTGGAATCTCAGATGGAAGGTAGGGGTGGGTGGGTGGGTGGGTAGGTGGGAAGAGATCAACCAAATAATTGTGTGCATATATGCATAACCCATGGACACAGACAATAGGATGGTGGAGGCCTGGGGCAGGGGTGGGCTACAAGGGGTCAATGGGAGAAAAAAGGGGACATATATAATACTTTCAAGAATAAAGATTAAAAAGTAAAATAAAATATATGAAAATACATGGAAATGTACAGGGAGATAATTCTAACTATACCATAATTGTGACTCTTTTCTGAATTTACAAATTGCTCATTATGCTAAAACACTGTCTTTTCTCTGACTTAAACTAGATCTCCAGGTTATTGGCAACATTTCAAAGTCTGCTATAAGCATCAGTCCCATGAGATTTCCACAAGCTAACAATATTCATATGAATTTAAGAGAGTTGAAAATAAAATGTCTAAAATTGAAAAAGTAAAATCTTATTTATGGTCAGTTAAGGAAAAAGTTCTAAGTATTGAAAAATGCAATCTTTAATGCATTTTGGTTTCCCTTGGGCTTCTGTTTTTCTTGAGTTGATTTCATTTTTCTCCAGATACTAAAATCGCCAAGTCCTTGCTCAAAAGGAAACACTTTGCCTATTCAGTCTAGAGTCCGTAATCATAAAATTGGGATGCACTGGTGGTATTCAGCTTCTTTTATGGCAGGCACATTAAAAAACCAAGGAGTTAAGAACTGAGTATCATGAAGAAAAAGTGTATCAAGAAACACAGAAAGATTCCATTTTATCTACAGAAAATATCCCATCTCATGGGGACACTGGACTTCTGGGAGGTAAATGACAATCACGTTCCCACAGCCATTACAGTGCTGCTGAACTGACAATTATTTCAAATGATTTCTTTCACTGGAAGAGATATTTCAGGGAAAGAAGAAAAGCGAATTTTTAATGTCTCCTTTGTTATTTATGTGTTGCTCGCAAATGGATGAGAGGCGATTTTGAATTTGCTGTAGACACATTTGCTATATAGTTTTGGACAAATGGATGAGAAATGGATTCCTCAAGTGGAAAATGAGCCACACAGAAGAATTCAAAATGAACTCCTACTGTGAATTTCTGAGTTATACTGTAAAGCAAGGAACAAAGTTATAGACTAACTAGAGGCCCGGTGCACAAAATTTGTGAAGGGGGGGCTGGTCCCTCAGCCTGGCCTGCACCCTCTCTATCTGGGACATCCCTCTCGCAATCCGGGACTGCTGGCTCCTAACCGCTAGCCTGCCTACCTGATCACACTTAAGCACTCTGCCTGCCTGCCTGCCTGGTCGCCCCTAACTGCCCTCCCGTTGGCCTGATCACCCACAACTGCGCTCCCCTGCCACAACCCGCCTCCTCCACCAGAAGCCGCCTCCTCTTCACTAGGCGGCGGAGACACCAGAACCAGTCTCCTCCACACCACACAGAGCCGCAGGACCCCCAGGCCTCACCACACAGAGTGGCCACCAGGACCCGCCTCTGCTGTGCATGCAGCCATCTTGTGGCGACCATCTTGTGACAACGTGACAGCGTCGCGCGACATCCTAGGCTTTTATTATATAGGATATGTGTGTATGTGTATGTGTGTGTGTGTGTGTGTGTGTGTATAGTGCACATTATAATATAACATGTTATATAGGATGTAATATATATACAATATATATTTTTAAATGTTGTAATGATATGTGTATATTATATATATAATTATAATGTTTTTAACATCTCTTTTGCCTGTATGGTTTTTTTTTGTAAAATAAGATCAGGGGAGATAACTAGTGGCAACTCCAAGGACAGGCTTGGGTACTTTATTACCAACATCTGTACCCTCATCCCAGCCACTCCTATAAGCCCAAATAAACCCCATAAACTCAGGCAAATGCAGCTCCAAGGGAAATCTGCTCTCTCTAACCACAGCTCTAAGGGAAATTTGTCTTTCTAACCACAGCCAGATTGCTTCTCCTAAATAGAAATTAAAAACAAACAAACAAACCAAAAAAACAAAACTCTTGTGAAACCAAATTACTTTATAAAACATTCATCATTTTTATAGTGAACAAGTTTTAACAGCTGATTTCCACCTTTTAAAACCTCTTGATGTGAGACAATTTTTTAGTAGTTTCTACACACTGTTTTCAAAGGAATTAAACGTAGTTATTTTTAATCTTACAAAACTGTCATAAATACCCTAAACTCCTATTCATGAACATATTTAAAATCAAAACTTTCTTGATGATGTTCATCATTGATGCCATATTAGCAACTGGTGTGTTTAGTTTATTGACTTCTGTATAGTTTTCCCTGAGTTCATCAAATTCCAGAAAGACAGTGATCCTGAAGTCCCATGATAATTGTTTATGTGACATTTATTTAGTCCAGAGCACTGTGCATGCTAACGTTGCACGTGTCTCTCTTTATTTGGTGAAAGCCAGGACCCGGAAATGCCAGAGTATCTGTTTACTAGCCCTTCGTCCTAGCACTGAACTTGACTAAATACGAATCAGTAGAAATAATTCCTGTCCTTTGGGAATTTCAATTTGTTTAAAAACAGCATTATACAGTATTTTTCTCTTTAAAATAATAAATGTAGATATATGTTCACTGTTAAAAATTTTGAAATAGTAAAATGATGAAATAAAAGAACCTATGAACCCATCACCCAGAACTACCAAGGTTAAAATTTCAGCATATAAATATACCTCTGTCCACATTGCTTAGAAGATAATATAAACAAATTTTATGGATGACTGTTGAGATATATTTACTTTAAAAGAGAAAATTAAATACTATCAGCAGAGGTTTCATTAAAAAATGATGGCATAGCAATGTTGCAGAATATTATCCAGCCAATGGAAAGAATAGGAACTTATAGTAAGTCTTCCCTTAAGGTCAGTGATAGGTTCTTGAGAACTGTGACTTTAAGCAAAATGATGTATAACAAAATCAATTTTACTATAGGCTTATTGGCATAAACAAGAGCTAAGTTTCTATCTCATAGTTCTAGTCACTAAAACATCAAACTTCTAAATAAAGAAATAAAGACCCTGAAATACATCTAGTATTAAACATTAAAATAAATGTGAGCTATGCAGGCATTTAAAAATGATTAATAAAAACAAGTAAGCCCTAGCTGGTTTGGCTCAGTGGATAGAGCATCAGTCTGCAGAATGAAGGGTCCCAAGTTTTTTGTTTTTGTTTTAAATATATTATATTGACTTTTTACAAAGAGGAAGGGAGAGGGATAAAGAGCTAGAAACATCATGAGAGAGAAACATCGATCAGCTGTCTCCTGCACACCTCCCACTGGGGATGTGCCCGCAACCAAAGTACATGCCCTTGACCGGAATTGAACCTGGGACCTTTCAGTCCCCAGGCTGACGCTCTATCCACTGAGCCAAACCGGTTAGGGCAGGGTCCCGGGTTTGACTCCAGTCAAGAGCATCTACCTCAGTTGCAGGCTCTTCCCAGGCCCGCGCCCTAGTCAGGGTTCTTGCAGGAGGCAACCGATTGATGTGTTTCTCTCACATCCATGTTTCTCTCAGTCTTTCCCTCTCCCTTCCACTCTGTCTAAAAATAAATGGAAAAATATCCTCAGGTGACAATTAAAATAAATAAATAAGCAAACAAACAAACAAATAAGTAAACAAGTGAGATCCTTATTTTCCAACCTGCTTATTCCAGTTTAGGGTCACAGGTGACTACAGCCTGTCCCGGAAGCTCAGGAAACAGCAGGGGCCAAGCCAGCACAGGTAGCCCTTGCATTGCAGTCTCTCTCTCCCCCACCCCCCAGACTGGATAGGTTAGACACAATTCACCTCACATGCACACCTCTGAGATGTGGGAGGAAACCTGAGCACCCGGCGAAAACTCACGCAGACATGAGAACATGCAAAGTCCACCCAAAGCGGTCCCTGCCAGGACCCGCTCTGTTTATCAATGTTAAATAAATGAAACATTATTGGAGGTCCTGTACTCGTGCAGTGGCATACACAATTTTAAAGGGACTAGAGGAGACTAAACAGAAGCCATGATGTTTTATGAAATTCCACTAAGACCATTAATGGGGTTTTGTGTGTGTGTGTGTGTGTGTGTGTGTTCGTGGTTTTGTTTTGTTTTTTGAGGCGAAACTGAATATGGACCACTACTGGGGAAAAGACAACAGGATTAAGAGAAATCCACAAACTGAACCCTCGAAAACAGACTGAGGGTTGATTGGTTTAGCGGAGAAGAATAAACACCCTAAAAGTTGGCTTTGGGTTGTAGGGGTGGACAGCTGAGTCTACATCCATAGCAAAACCCTGCTAAATCTGAAGAGTTTGGCAATTCAAGGCAACAGGAATCGTTGGTGGTCAAGGTGTGGGAGGGCCAGGAAAAAAAGAAAAGAAAAAGAGAGGTTGAAATTCTGTTTTAAGAGCTAGTTGGACCCCGAGGTCCCGCACCACAGCCAGACCCACATCCCCACCCCACCTCTGGCTGAGAAGTTTCACAAAAGTGAAGGTTAGGGCTGGAGGACTAAGGGAAGGCTGTTTCGGGGAGAATTATATATAAAACATACCTGGCTGGCCTTTGGGCAGGGGTCCCCTTACTGTGGCTTTGAGTTCCAGGGGCGAGGGCTCCAGGAGGCCTGGGGTTTGCTGGACAGGTGGCTGAGCCAGACTCCCGACGGGAGCCTCCCACACGCGGGCACCCACGTGTTTCTCCCCCACCGCTCCCAGAGCCCGCTTCCCCCTGGAGGAGGGGCCGCTGCAGGAGCTGCACCTGCGCTTGGGGCCTGATTCCGCTGCTGTTCTCTGACTCTCCCCTGACACTGAGCACAGCCCAGGCCATCCTCTACCTCGGCTCCATCTGGGCTGCCTCTTACTCCCTTCACACACCTGACACCCAGAGCGCACCCTGCAGGCTCCAGCTGCAGATATTAGCGTTCCCGAGAAACCCAGGGCTAGGAGGGGATCTCAGATCATTTCCAGATGGAGGGGTTTGGGGGGAAAGGCCAGCTCCCCCATTGCAGGGTGTGGCAGTTCACTGGGTGAGAAAGAGCAGTGGCAGAGGTTTTCTTCTAAGAAAGGGCTTGAGTGTGGTGCCCTTTCATACACACAGAGGTAACTTTTATATTTAATTGTACGGAAAGGCCACTTAAAACTTTGCCGCAGAGTTTAGAAGTATATTTAAAAATAGGTAATAATAGCAAACTAAGTAATTAAAAATAAGATAAAAAGATTATTCATAAAGGAAATGTGATCATTTCCTATACTATGGGGCACAGATGTAAAACATGCTGTCGAATTCATATATCATAGTAGTTTGATAGAAATATATTTACAAGTTTTCTGGAGAGGTGGCATAAATGGAAACCAGTAAAAAATATCTTAAACAAACAAAAAAATCAAGACAATGTAAATAGTCTATCATTTATAAATGATGTGTTAATTACAAAATTGAAGAATTGCTAGAGATTCCCTCTAGAGCAGCGGTTCTCAACCTGTGGGTTGCGACCCCTTTGGCGGTTGAACAACCCTTTCACAGGGGTCACCTAAGATCATCCTGCATATCAGATATTTACATTACAATTCATAACAGTAGCAACATTACAGTTATGAAGTAGCAACGAAAACAATTTTATGGGTGGGTCACAACATGAGGAACTGTATTTAAAGGGCCAGAAGGTTGAGAACCACTGCTCTAGAGAGTGGAAATGAGGAGTTGAAATTAGTGAGGCAATCTTGTTTTTAGGTGCAAATCTTTACAAGTAATATATTTACCAACACAGCTCCTAGGGCAATGGAAACTAGGAGAAAATAAACAAATGGGACTACATAAAAAAACTTCTGAACAGCAAAAGAGACCATCAACAAAACAACAAGAGAGCCCTCTGCATGGGAGAACATATTTGCCAATATTATATAGGAGAAGGGCCTAGTCTCCAAAATTTACATAGAACTCATACATCTTAAGAAAAGAAAAATAAACAATCCAATCAAAAAATGGGCAAAGGGCTTAAATAGACACGTTTCGAAAGTGAACACACAGAAGGCCACGAGCATATGAAAACATGCTCAAAGTCACTAATCAGCCAACAGATGCAAATCAAAAATACAATGAGGCACCATCTCACACCTGTCAGAATGTCAATCATCAACAAATCCACAAACGACAAGTGCTGGCGAGGATGTGGAGAAAAAGGAACACTCGTGCACTGCTGGTGGGAATGCAGACTGGTGCAGCCACTATGAAGAACAGCATGGAGTTTCCTCAAAAAAGTAAAAATGGAACTCCCATTTGAACCAGTGATCCCACTTCTAGTAATATACCCCAAGAAATCAGAAACACTGATCAGAAAGGATATATGCACCCCTATGTTCACAGCAGCACAATTTACAATAGCCAAGATCCATATCTTAACAACTTAAGTGCCCATCAGCAGATGAGTGGATTAAAAAGGGTGGTAAACCTACACAATGGAATACTATGCTGCTGTAAAAAAGAAAGAACTCTTACCATTTGCAACAGCATGGATGGAACTGGAGAGCATTATGCTAAATGAAATAAGCCGGTCGGAGAAAGAAAAATATCACATGATCTCACTCATTTGTGGAATATAATGAACAACATAAACTGATGAACAAAAATAGATCCAGAGACATAGAAGCATTGAACAGTCCTTCAATCCACAGAGGGAAAACAGGGGAGGGTGGGGGGGGGGGGTAAGAGATCAACCAAAGGACAATTATGCATGCATATAAGCATAACCAATGGATACAGACTCTAGGGGTATGGGGGCATGTGCTGGGGGGTGAGGGTGGCCAATGGGGAAAAAAGGAGACATATGCAATACTACATATAATACTTTAAAAAATAAAAAAGTAAAACAAAAAAAAAAAACACAACCATTTGTTTCTGCAAAATAATACATATAGATTAGGGAAAGGACTTACGTTTGGTTACATTGAAAGAACACTTAAAACTTTGCTGGACACTTTGATTTAAAAGAAAATGCACACATGCTATTTTCTTTCATGAGTGATGTTATATTTTTACCCACATAAAAATTTGCACTATGTTTTAATATTAACGTGATACTTCCATATTTTACTTGCAACATGATATTTGCAAAGGAATATTATTATATACTAGAGTCCAAGTGCACAAAATTCTTGCATGGGTAGGGTCCCTAGGCCTGGCTGGCAAACAGGGCCGATCGGGCCTTGTGGCTGCTGGCCGCAGCCTTCCTTCATTCCGTGCCGCCCCCTGGTGGTCAGCGCACATCATAGCAAGCAAGCGAGCTCCTGGTCTCCCAGTTGAACTCCCGAGGGGACACTTTGCATATTAACCTTTTATATACATACTGTAGACGTTCTTAATTCTGGAGAAACCATGGAATCTTCCCATCAGATTTATTTAAGCATAGGTAGATTATTGGGGTCATGGTCAAGGATTAATTGTCACAAGATCTTAGGCAAAATCAGCCTAATTTGGTAAATTTAGTTTTCAACATTAAGTGAATAAAAACAGTTTTCTACAATACATTTTAACAAATATCAAACCTTTTCTAGTCTCAAGGTTTTAAGCCATCAGTCCTTGGAACTATTGAAACACAGCCCTTAGAGAAGAGACCTTTGCCCTTCCCACTAAACAGATTTAGAAAATTAAAGTTTTGATGGCATAAAAGGAATAAGACTCTATTGAAATCCTACAGTAAATGGTCTGCCAAGATTGCTTCTTTATATAAATAAGCAAAGACTAAGGACTAATCCAAAGCTCTTGTGTCAATAGTTCCTTTGTGAAAATTTCTCTCAAGGATTTCTCTTTAACTGTTAGTGGAAATGCATGACTTCTGGGTTCACAAATGATGTTCAAGGCTGAATCAAAGTTATTTGTGATTCATTATTTTTATTTCTCTATCTATTAAAAAATAGAATATTGAAAGCATACACTCTTTATATAATATTAATCTAACAATACAAATGACTAACATATTTTGTGATTCTATACAGAAAAACTGCTTGTTTGTTTTGTTTTAGAGTTTCTTAAAACTCTACAATATTTATATTTATTTCATTACTGTTATATAATTCCTATCATAACAAATGCAATTTAAATGATTTTATTGTTTAAAAATTGCTTGATTAGATAATATTCAAAGATTAAAAATATAAGGAGCACAAGCATGGCTATAGATTGAGCTCTAAAATTGTAGAAGGATGACCCTTTCAATAATCCATTCATTCATTTACAAATACTTATTAGGGATCTGCATTGTGTCAAGTATTGTGCTGGGTGCTCATTAACTTCCTATCTACAAAACAGGTATGGATTGAGAATCCTATATATTAAAGAGCTAATATGGAAATGGCCATCACGCCCTCACCCAGTAATGGCTTAGACACTCAACATTAGGGAGAGAGGAATGGGGACCAGCCAGGGACAAATGAGCTTGTGAGAGAGGAATAGGGACCAGCCAGGCACAAATGAGCTTGTGAGAGAGGAATGGGGACCAGCCAGGCTGCGGCCTGTGAGAGGGACAAGCTGCCCGCCCCACGGTCCTGGGCACCAGCAGCTGCGAATGTGCTTGCAGCCTGAGAGAGGGACAAGCCACCTGCCCTGCAGTCACTGGTGCCAGCAGCTGTGCCTGCTCCTGCGGCCAGGGAGAAAGACAAGCCGCCTGTCCCAAGGTCCTGGCACCTGTGGCTGCAGCCTGGGCTAAGTCGCCCGCCCATGGTCCCCTGTGGCTGCGGCAGGCCCAGACGATGCCGGCCTGGGTCCTGAGTGCCTGCGGCCAGCCAGAGGAGGGAATCCTGGGTCCCAGGTGCAGGGCGAGGCAGAGGTGGTTAGGGGTGGCCAGGCCAGCAGAGGAGCAGTTAGGGGTGATCAGGCTGATAGGGGAGCAGTTAGGGGCAATCAGGTAGGTAGGCAGAGGTGGTCAGGGGCAATCAGGCAGGCATGCAGGCATGCAGTTAGGAGCTAGAGGTCCCAGATTGCAAGAGGCAATTGGACATCCCTCAAGGGGTCCCAGATTGGAAAGGGTGCTAGCCGGGCTGAGGGGAGGCCTGCCTGCCTCAGTCAGGCCCCGATCAGGGCCGGGCCAGCTGGGGAGAGGGGCTGCAGGCGATTGGCCAGTGGGCCCTGCCCCTGATTGGGGTGAGGGTCTGATTGGGGGTCAATGGCCATGGGGTGGGTCATGGGAGGTTGGCCGGCCAGCCCCAGTCCTGATTGGTGTGTGTGGGGTGTGACTGGGGGCAGAGCTAGTTGAGGGGAGAAACTGCAGGCCGATCGGGTTGGGGTGGGCCATTCAAGGGTGGGTCCGGCTGGGGGGAGGGGCTGCGGGAGGTTGGCCAGCCAGCTCTGTCCCCTGATAGAGCCGGTTTGCTGACTGCAGTGGGTGTCATAGCAACCAGTCATTCTGGTCATTACGGTGTTGGCTTTTTATATATAGAGAGAGATTGTCTTCAATCAATGTCAGAGGCTTGGTGTAAAAAAAGTACAATATGTATTCTTTCGAATAAAATAATGAAATGGTTGATCTTCCTGGTTTGGACTGAATAGAAAAGCCATAAAAGTACTCCTGCCCCACAAGAATAGGGTGTAGGAATCTAGAGAACTTAATAACCTAAATAACCCTATGGACTGTTACCCTAGCCTTAAGGTCTGCATTGGTCCTGTGTTCAGAAGTTTATTGGAGGATTTCATAGCCTGACCCTGACCAGAAGGTTAGCTGGCTACTGCTGTTAGAATATTATGGCTTATGTCTGGAGTAAACATTAAAGGTGCTGTCAGAGCATCAAAAGACAGAGAGCTGGGATTTAATGGTGTTTAGAGAGTTGTAAAACACTTATTGTTCCTGCTTTTTTTATTATTTGTTCTGATACTGGTTTTCTCTGTGACATAGCAGGTCTGGTGGAGAGGTAGGGCCCACCCCTTCTTTAATTACTGGAGCTCACAAATGTGAGTTATACCCTTTATAACTTTTGTCATTGTGAAAGATCAAATTTACTTAAGTTCATAACACATTCCTTTCCTATTTGGATATTTTTCTACTACATCAGTCACTTTGCTCTACTTGATCCTCAACATTAATTTATAATGAGAGTAAATTAATTTTTAAGCTTAAGGTTGACAATCTACATCTATATATTTAAAAGCCTGTGACTGTGCCCTAACCGGTTTAGCTCAGTGAATAAAGCATCGGCCTGTGGACTGAAAGGTCCCAGGTTCAATTCCAGCCAAGGCCATGTACCTTGGTTGAGGGAACATCCCCAGTGGGAGGTGCGCAGGAGGCAGCTGATTGATGTTTCTAACTCTCTATTCTTCTCCCTTCTTCTCCGTGAAAAATCAATAAAATATATTTTAAAAATAAATTAAATAAAAGCCTTTGACTGTTAGGACCAAACCAGAATGACCAGTAGACCAGTCGCTATGATACACACTGACCACCAGAGGGCAGACGCTCAATGCAGGAGCTGCCCCCTGATGGTCAGTGCACTCCCACAGTCAACCTCCTGCAATCCCTCCCCCAGCAAGCCGCAATCAGTCCCAATCAGGACTGGGGTAGAAGGCCCTAATCGGCTCTGATCGCCAGCCAGGCCAAGGGACCCCACCCTTGCATGAATTCATGCACCGGGCCTCTAGTTTAGATATAATTTGCTTGAAAATTCTTAATGCCTGACCATTCTTGGTAAGTCAGTGAAATCTGCTGTCACTCCTCAATCTGTAATAGTTACCAGAAGTAATACAAATCTCCACTGAGGAAAGAGTACATTTTTCTAGAAAATATTGTGAACACCATGTAAGTCTTGCTCTGAACACTAAAACTCATCATTAGTATTTTTTTATTATCATAGTTGCTAATGTCTTGAAAGACAGAACTAATGTATTTTCTAGTTTCATGTGGTAATGAACTTATAGAAAATATGTAATGCCTAAGAACACTATTAATTGTAAGTGTATGCTTCATAAATGATGTATAATTTTAAGCCACTTTTATAACTCATATAGGTGTTTTCACATTTAAGCTTATTTTGTGCCATTAAAAAGAGAATGAGGTATTGGAATTCTAAATTCATTTTCCTTCTACCTGGTATGCAGAAATCAGTTAAAATACAAAGGAGTCAGTCAAGCAATTTTTTTTGTTCATTAATGTCTTTATAATTGGTTTGGCCAGTACCTTTTTCCTGCTGCAAAGAAGAGAGCACATTGGCTATATAATTATTAAAATTTAGCTCCTTAACCTACTTCAGTTATAATGTTGTCATATACATTTCAGGTCTCTTATAAACACAGAGTAGATTTTGGTTTTTCTTACTTTTAAAATTGTTAAAAAATATAATATTTTGAAAAATAATGACAAAATTTTTGTTAAATGCAACTATTGGTTTCTGTACTAGGTGTTCCAGTTAATAATGTGGATTTTGTAATTAAGAAAACATGATAATTTCAAGAGAAACATCAAAAGTGATTTATTCAAAGTAATGTCCATCGCTAGCTACACATTTCCCCATTTTTCAGGTAATTTGTGGATACTGTCCCAATAGAACTTTTCTTGTTTTGTGGCAAACCATTCAGAGGCCAAATTTTCCACTTCTTTGTACATTTTGAAGTGCTGCTCAGAAAATGTGTGTGCCATTGATCAGAAAAGTGGTGATGTGAAGGAGCAAGGTCTGGTGAATACAGCGGGTGGGTTAATAATTCCCAGGAAAGATCTTTTAACATGTCTTTAACTGGTTTTGAAGTGTGTGATGGTGCGTTATCATGAAGCAAAATTACTTTGCCGTATCTTCTGGCACATTCTGGTCGTTTCACGATCAAATCGTGGTTCAAATTGATTATTTTTTGTCGGTAGCAATCAGTATTAACGATTTCACCTGGTTTTAGAAGCTCATAATACCCCACCCCTTCCTGATCCCACCAAACGCAGAGTATTGTCTTCTTTCTGAAGTGATTTGGCCTTGCAGTCCATGTTGATGGTTGACCTGGATCAACCCATGATTTTGTGCATTTGAGATTCTCACAATAAATCTACTTTTCATCTCCAGTCACAATTTGATGCCAAAAAGACTTTCTTTTGTGCCTTTGAAGCAACATTTTACTGATGACTTTTCAGTTTTCCATTTGTCTTTCCTTCAGTTGATGTGGCACCCATTTTCCTTCCTTTAAAATCTTTCCCATTGCTTGAAAACAATCGGAAATTGTTTGCTGAGCAACATTTAATCTTTCTGCGAGTTGTTTCTGAGTTTGACACGCATCTTTGTCCAATAATGCTGGCAATTGTTGGTCTTCAAACTTTTCGGCTGACCTGGACGTTCTTTGTCTTTCACATCGAAATCTTCACTTTTAAAGCATTTAAACCAGCGTCACAAGTGTCTTGAGATGGAGCACGTTCACCACAAGCTTCTCAAAGTATATGATGGCGTTCAGCAGAACTTTTCTTCAAAATAAAGTAATGAATTAAAACTTCCCGCCAATGCTCTTTTTTTTTGGCACGAAGTTCAACATTTTTAAGCATAAAAATATCTATGATGTTAGCACCTTCAGCAAATTTGCCCCATGACATTTTGAAGCTTGTTGTCAATAAAACAAAATAGCATACATATCAAATCACATATATATCAACATATGTGTAACTCCATTTATTGAAAAAAAATCCACATTATTAACCAGTACACATTGTAAATTATAAAGAAGTTAAGTAAAGGAAATTTAATTTGGACTCATAGGTTTTATACTTTTAACATATTACTATATTAAGCTTAAAAGTGATTGTACCATTTTGATGATTTCCAAATGGATACAATTTAGAACCAGGCATTGGAATTATTATTTTTTTTAGAGAATCTGTAATTACCACCAAACCCATATTTGCAAAGCCTTTCATCTTACAATACGGAGGCTTATTCTTTCAATTAAGCAGCTTCTTAATCTGAATAGTTAGTGATTATTATTAAGACTTAACCATAGAAAATCTTGGGTTTTTTTTGTTATTTTTACTTCAAGAAATCTAGGAGTCTGGACCCTAGTAGGAAATAGCACACTGGATTTGAACTAATCGAGGAGTGTTTAAGAAAGGGATTATTTATAAAGGTACATGCAGGGAATAGAGAGACCACATGGGGGAATGCGTCCTCAGGGATTCTGTTATTGTGCTTCCTTAGCCTAGCAGAGCCTGGAGAGAAAAGGTTGTGTGGAGGTGGCCACCTGATGGAAGTGATCTAAGGTCACCATCCTGTAGCATCTCTGAGGGAGGGGATCGGGGATTAATATCCAAAATAGCATGCTTCCTCCTCCAATCTCCTGCCAGTGTTCCTATGGGCAGAAACCACCTGATAGCCGGAGAGCAAAGGAACCTGTTAATGTCAAGTAGAAATGGGTAGAAAGGTGATATGGAGGAGAAAATGAAAACTCTCATCAGAAAACTAAACACTAACCTCCTGCTGATTGATCAGCAGAGCATCTGTGAGTGTCTGAAGAGAACACCACACGGTGGGCCATGTGTGTTTTGGTTCGTTCAAGTCACCTCAAACTTTTGGAAGTGTCTTCTGAGAGCAGATATTGGAAAGACAAAGCTACATTTTCCAGATGTCCTTACAGATGTGGTTTGCATCATGCCAATAAGATGCATAGGCCCATGTCACAGATGTGGGGCTGAATTGCCTGGTGAGAGTAGGGTCTGGTATGCACTCTGCTGAATGGAAAGCAGCAGAGACGGTCCGGGCTGGACTCTGCAACCGTGGCAGCAGCCTACTAACCACCAAACACATGGCAGTTCTCTTAATGAGCCAGTTCGACTTACGGGTTGTGGAGATTATATTTGAAGGTCAGGTTAAAGCCTATTTCTGAATTGCTGTCAGTCTGCTAGGTCTGTAGTTTGATAAATTACTTTCCCCTACAATTCCTAAAGTGGTTTCTGTTGTCTGCCGCGGAGAAGCCCACAAAACAGCACTCTTAAAGACAGCACTGAGAAGTTTGTCATTCTGGTAGGGCGTCTGACAGAGCATTCTTATCACTTTCAACCTCACCTACTGAACTCGTGTTGATTCTTACCTTCTCTGTAAGCCAGAAATAAAGGTTGTATTTTTAAATGTGAAGGAAAAACTGAAAGTGATTAGTCTTTGTCTTTATTTCAATTATATATATACTTATTATTTTCAAGGAAAAAATAACTTAATAAGAACTTATAATATTACATTTTCTGTGTAAAACAGACAAGTTTAGAATAGGTTAACAATATGTTCTCGTATTAGAACTTAATTATCCACAAAGGGGTGTGTGGGACTGATCTATAGCAATTTCAGTGATGATTGCAAAATTTAGAGAAAATAGGTAGGTAGAACATGGGCTATAACCAGAAAACATATTTTAAAAATTATTTTTTCTTTTTTTTTGGGAGGGTGGGGGCAGGGCATTCGATGCATGCAATTGAAATTATTGACATGATGAGATTTTTTTCTTCAGTATCATGAGTTGAAATACTTATTTTATCAAAAGATATATAAAATAATTCTGTGATGAGCTTTAAAACAGCTTAAACACAAACAGAAAGCATTGGACAAACAAAAACTTCTTCAGATTTTTAAATGAGAACTATGAGTAAGAATGGTAAAATTAATTCTCAAATAATTGTGATCAGTCAAAGATTTAGGTAAGAAAAATTGCCTTCCTACTGTCATGAATAGAATGTGACATATTTATTTCAAGAAATCCAGGAGTCTGGACCCTAGTCAGAAATAGCACACTGGATTTGAACTAATCGAGGAGTGTTTAAGAAAGGGATCATGCCGAAACCGGTTTGGCTCAGTGGATAGAGCGTCGGCCTGCGGACTGAAAGGTCCAGGTTCGATTCCGGCCAAGGGCATGTACCTGGGTTGCGGGCACACCCCCAGTAGGAGGTGTGCAGGAGGCAGCTGATCGATGTTTCTCTCTCATCGATGTTTCTAACTCTCTATCTCTCTCCCTTTCTCTCTGTAAAAAATCAATAAAATATATATTAAAAAAAAAGAAAGGGATCATTTATAAAGGTACATGCAGGGAATAGAGAGACTGCATGGGGGCATGCGTCCTCAGGGCTTCTGTTATTGTGCTTCCTTAGCCTAGCAGAGCCTGGAGAGAAAAGTTTGTGTGGAGGTGGCCACCTGGTACTTTGGAGGTGCCTCAAAAGTAAACTCGCTTAAAATAGATCAAATTTCTATTTATCACCTTACTTTTTCATCTTCAACAACAGTTTATAGGAAAACTAGTGGCCTGGTGTGCAGATTCCTGCACATTGAAAGGAAATTAATTAGAAGGTTGCCAGCGGGGTGGGACTAGGCAAGACAGGCCAGACACACCCTAGAGCCAACCTCCCATGGCCCCTCCCTGGCCAGCTGCACCTGGTGTGGCGCTGTGGCTCAAAGGGTGTCTGCGGAGTGAGCAGGGTCCCTCTGCCAGGTGGGGTCCCCTGGCCTGGCCTGTGGAGATCAGGGCAAAACCAGCTCCCCAACATCCCCTGAGGGGTACTGGAGTGAGAGAGGGCACTCTGCAAAGTTGCTGTTGTACAGGCTGTGGAACGCAAATGCAAGTGCGCAGTAAACCAGATTCAGGGCCAGCAGTACCACAGCAATAGCATAACCCACGCCCGAAGGTAGAATCGCATGGCCCAGCGAGGAGTTGGGCTCCCTCCTCTCTGGTTCCAGGGTGTGTCACCCGAGAGGCCACTACCAAGTCACCGCAGCTCTGCAGCCCCTGCACTGAGCGTCTGCCCCTTGGTGGTCAGTGCGTGTCATACCTACTGGCTAATTGGATGGTAGGACAGTCGGATGATTGCTTAGCCTTTTATATATATAGACTAGAGGCCCGGTGCACGAATTCATGCACGGTTAGGATCCCTTGGCCTGGCTGGCGATCAGGGCTGATCAGAGCCGTCTTGCCCAGTACCCATAGGGCAGGGGTTCTCAACCTGTGGGTCGCGACCCCTTGGTGGTCGAACGACCCTTTCACAGGGGTCACCTAAGACCATCCTGCATATCAGATATTTACATTACAATTCATAACAGTAGCAACATTACAGTTATGAAGTAGCAACGAAAATAATTTTATGGTTGGGTCACAACATGACGAACTTTATTTAAAGGGCCAGAAGGTTGAGAACCACTGCCATAGGGGCTGATCAGGGCTGCCAGCCAGGGAGAGGGATGGAGGGAGGTTGGCTTTTCGAGTGCACTGACCACCTGGCCGGCCAGGGGGAGGGACCATGGGAGGTTGGCCTGCCATGGAAGGTTGGCTGTGGGAGCGCACTGACCAACAGGAGGTAGCTACTTACATTGAGCCTGGTGGTCAGTGTACGTCATAGCTACCGGTTGGCCGGTTGTTCAGTCGACCAATCTTAATGGTCGCTTAGGCTTTTATATATATAGATGTGACTGACATCTTCTCCACATAGCCTCCTTTGGTGACCTTCAAATGCAAATGAATTCTGACCTCTGTGTGGCTCACATTGATTGTTAGAAACATAATAAATCTACCACATATTACTACATGTTTTGTGATTTGTGAACACAGAGAAGGAGGCTGTGAATATGGAGAAGAGAACAGAGTCTGACTTCATTAGGGCATGTTAAGCCTTCAGGCAAAGTAGTTAAACTATTTTGTGATGCAGATTGTACCTCAAAAGTAAACTCTCTTAAAGAAAGATCATTAGTGAGGATATAAAGTACAACATAGGGAATATAGTCAATAATACTGTAATAACTATGTATAGTGCCAGGTGGGTACTGGAAATAACAGGGGGAACACTTTACAAAGTATATAACTGTTTAACAACTCTGTTGTACACCTGAAACTTATACAAAATAATATTGAATGTAAACTGTAATTGATTTTTTTAAATTCAATGAAGAGATTTAAAAAAAAGGGGGGGGGTTATTAACAATCTAAAGAGATGATAACTTACAAAAATTAAGAACCAATGTCAACCCAATAAACTCAATTAAAAAAAATAATGTATCTAGAAAAGAAAAAGCTAAAAAGCATGCCTTAGCTTGAGACTTTTTGCAACCTTCTATGGGGGAGTGGGGATGTTGTTCAGCTATAAGAATTCATTCCACTCAGTTTCTAACTTTCTCTTAAGAATCTCAGCAGAATGAAAAATAAAATGGAATAGTTAGATAACAGCTTTGGAAAGCTAAAAAGCAGAAGTTCTCAAATGTTTGTGTGCATCATAACTACCTGGAGGGCTCTTTAAAACGAATTCTAGACCCCTCCTCCAGAGTTCCGGATTTAGTAGGTAAGGGGTGGGGGGCTCCTAGTAATACACTTTATTGGTTTATATGTTTATTACCTATATATTAGATATTTATATATTATTTACATTTTTACACTTTTATGCAAATGAAAAGAAAAATTTTCAGGTTTACTGTCAACTAGTGTATTGAAAGAAGATTTAATCTCCAAAGGCATTTCCAAGATGAAATATTAAATTAGTCCTCAATCCTCAAAGTGGGTAGTTCAACATTTAATGAGACACTTTGAGTATAGATAGTGTACATTTTATATAAAAAAGTATTTCAATGAAATATGCAAAGATAAGTTGTATACAATGCACAAATTGATTTATAAAGATCCAGTTGTCTAGGATATAAATTATCAACAGAGTAAAAATGAAGAAAAATTTAAATTGGGCTTGTCCCCTTGTCAGTAACTAGGTGAGAAGCAAACTCTCATACACTATGAGATCAGAGGTAAGAATTTATAAATACAGATCAATGGAACACAATTTACATGTATAAATTACAATATATATTTCAATTTTAAAACAATTCCTTGTAAATTATTAATTTATGTATGTCTAAATGAACATCTTATAAAGTAAATAAGAAAAAAATTAAATCATGTCAACACTGAGTGCTGCTTTAAAGATCAGTAAAACCAAGTGCATTCAATTTAAACCTGATAAGCTGGGGATAAAAATAACTAATCATAATATATTTTACCTCTAGTATTTTATAGGTTAAATATCAGGAAATAAAACAAATATTCTAGACTTTATTACTGTGCTAAATTGAAAGCCAACAGAAAATTTATTTAAGAATTTCAAAGAAATTAAAAAGAAAATTTCTGGGGCCATTAGACAAAAGAGTCTCTTGATATAAATTATGCATGGTGAGAAAAAAATCTGCTTGTTGGTGCTTATCACTCATTATAAGGAGTGATTTCAGATACAGTCCTGGAACTTCTACCTATTAGTTTCACTTGGGTAAAGTGAATTTTAACATGTAACATTTTGTGTCTCAGTTTCATCTAAGTGGCAAAAGTCAACAACAAAACACGAGATTTTTGACCCCAATGTTCAAAAGCAGAGAATTAAGATATTTATATAGAACTAGCAAAGGGAGTGTCCCAAAACCTCTCTCCCATGGTTTTCTATTATAATCCCACTAGAGGCCTGGTGTGTGCACTCGGGGCAGGGGGGGGGGCGGTCCCTCAGCTTGGCCTGTGCCCTCTCACAGTCTGGGACCCCTTGGGGGATGACCACCTGCTGGCTGAGGCCCGCTCCCCAGAATATTGGGCCTAAGCTGGCAATAAGATATCTCTCTGGCAGCCTGGCAGCCCTCGGGGGATGTCCACTTGCCAGCGGGGAACAGATCTAAGCTGCATTCAGACATCCTTAGCGCTGCTGAGGAGGCAGGTGAGGCTCCCACCACCACTGCTATACTGGCAGCAATCAGCCTGGCTTGTGGCTGAGCAGAGCTCCCATATGTGGGAGTGCACTGACCACCAGAGGGCAGCTCCTGCATTGAGCATCTGCCCCCTGGTGGTCAGTGTGTGTCATAGTGACCAGGCATTCCCAGTCTTTCTGCTGTTCTGGTCAGTTTGCATATTACCCTTTTACTATATAGGATAGAGGACTGGTGCACGGGTGGGGGCCAGCTGGTTTACCCTGAAGGGTGTCCTGGATCAGGATGGGGGTCCCACTTGGGTGCCTGGCCAGCCTGGGTGAGGGGCTTATGGCTGTTTGCAGCTGGTCACACCCCTTCCAGGGTGAGGGTCCCCACTGGGGTGCCTGGCCAGCGTGGATGAAGGGCTGATGGCTGTTTTTAGGCTGCCCGCACCCCCTTCAGGGTGGGGGTCCCCACTGGGGTGCCTACCCAGTCTGGGTGAGGGGCTGAGGGTTATTTTCAGCCTGGCCAGCAACTGAAGCTCCCAGTCTCTCCTTTTTTTCTTTTTCTTTTTATTCTTGGATTTATTTACCTTCTATAATTGAAACTTTGTTGCCGTAACTGGAGCTGAGAGCAGGCTCCTGCTCGCTCCAGCTCTGAAGCCAAGGCCTGCTGAAAGCAGGTATCTGGGGTTTGTTTAGCTTCTATAATTGAAACTTTGTTGCTTTCAGAGCTTAGAGCTGGGCTGCAGCAGGCAGGGAACCTTTGCTTCTTCCATCACTGGAGCAAGCAAGCCTCCTGCTCGCTTCAGCTGTGTGGCTGCCGGCCGCCATCTTTGTTGGCGGTTAATTTGCATATCTCCCTGATTAGCCTATGGGAAGCGTAGCGAAGGTACGGTCAATTACTTTTTTCTCTTTTATTAGATAGGATAGCAACAAACTTGAAAGAAATACATAATAAATGAGAAGTCGCCAAATTTTATTTATTTCTTCATTCTCTTTTTTTTCCTAAGTTCTTTTATGTGGTTGCATAATCCTTACCTCATAAAGCCATACCTTAAGTTCATAGCACTTATGCTGCCCTGATTTTTCAATTAATTTTCTGATGTTTCCATGTCTTTCTCTCTCTCTCTCTCTCTCTCTCTCTCTCTCTCTCTCTCTCTCTCTCTCTGTATGTGTGTGTGTGAACTTGTCATCCTTCTTTCTTTCACTCTTCAAATGAACATAAACCAAGAGTCGGCATTTGGCAATTGTTTTTTTTCTTATTTCTCTTCTTCCTTTTTGAAAGGTTAACACATCAATGTCTGTCTCTCTGTATATATCTAAGCTCCAGACACTCATGTCAATAATACACGTCTCCCATAACATATTCTTTGCAAAAACCATGTGATTTCACTCATGGATATACAACTTAAAACAGCAAATGAACAAGCAAGACAAACACATTCATAGACACAGACAACAATATGGTGGTTACCAGTGGGAAGGGGGTTAGGTGGGTGATAAAGCGTAAAGGAGGTCAAATATATGAAGACAGAAGAATATTTGGCATTGGGTGGTGGCGCACAATGCAATATTCAGGTGATGTATCATAAAATTGTACACTTGAAACCTATATAATCCTAGTAACAATATCACCCAATAAATTTAAAAAGAAAGGAATTATCTTCATCAAAATAAAATTACATGTTTCAGCCCAGGCAGCATGGCTCAGTGATTGAGCATTGAACTAGGAACCAGGAGGTCACCGTTCAATTCCCAATCAGGGCCCATGCCTGGGTTGTAGGCTCTATCCCCAGAGTGGAACATGCAGGAGGCAGAAGGCAGCTGATTAATGATTGTCTCATCATGATGTTGCTATCTCTTTCTCCCTCTCCCTTCTTCTATGAAATCAATAAAAAAATATTTTTAAAAGATAAAATTACATGTTTCAAAAAAATAAAATAGTATCTTTGCTCAAAAATAAAAATCTTCATCAGACTTTTCAACTTTCTATTGGAAAGAGCTCAAACCTCTTAGCCTGGCATCACCTGAATCTTCTGTGTGGAGGCACTGATTCTTCAGCCTCATCCCTTTCTATACTAACTACTGCCTTTCAGACACCATGCACTCCAGCTAATATGACCAATAAGGACCTAGGAATTCTGCATTTTTCATACACACTTAGCAAACATGGCCCTCCTCATCAGTCCACTCAACGTTTAGTAAACATTCCAGGTTCAAGCTCTCTTCCTCTGTGAAACTTGGCTGATTGTGTTCTATAAACTCCATTGTCTGTTTTTACTTCTATTATGACCAATAGAAAAGGAGCTGATAATTTTCCTGAATACTATATCAATTGCATATGACTTCACAATCTAAAATCAATGGAAGGGAGCAAACAGTATGTAACACACATATAAAAGAAGGGATATCAAAATTTCCAAAATAATAAAGGGACAACACTGATGTGTGTGCAAAGCCCTTAGTATATTGTCTGGTTTAACGTAGGTCCTCTCTCAACAGCATTGTTTTCATTCCCACTCTCAAATGAATCACCTTAAAATATTTAAATGTACCCTGTCTAGAAAAATAATGTTTGAAGTCTAAGAAAATCATGCCATAAAAGGAAAAAGTGAATAAGAATTTTATCAGTGAATCACAGAAACCAGAGTTAGGAGTGTTACTTAAAGTTTAAGGGAGATATTATAAATCAAGTAAAACATGGTTTTAGCACTAAAGCTATTTCATTATAATATGATGTCAATTACAGATATTCCCAAAACACGAATTCAAAATAAAGTGTCACCCTGAGGCCCCAGTAAACTTTCATCACTCAATAGCTAATGTAGCATTTTCCACAAAAATATATTGATTTGTATTTGTTCTTATTCTGGATCCTGCCAGGCACTTTTTCAATCATTAGATATAAGTGATACACATTGATTATAGAACTGTATCATTATATGTGTTTGACAAAAATAAGGAAATCTAAACCTAATAGGAGTAGAGGAAAGAGTATTACATTTTCAAAAAGTATTATAGTTACATCTTTTTTATCGCTTTGGAAGCACCTGTCAGCAAGAACATCTGCATCCTAATCGTCTATTTAAGGAAATTTAAATCATTCTTATGCTGACAAATGCAACCATATTCCAAATATGTGCATCTCATAAAAGCAAATACATATTCAATGACTCATTAAAATCAAATGTTTAAAAAACCTCTTGATTCAGGACCCAATTCCCGTTTTTAAAATAACAATATCTCTTAATGAAAGGATCGTATGCTGTACTGTATGCAAATATTTCTCTCATTTAATAGTGATGCTCACTATAAAAATGCCTTTTAATCGAAGGAAAGAAATCATTACTGCATGTCTCACCACAATTACTTATTCCTCTCTATGAAATACAACATGGCAACATCTTTAATAGTGTCAACAATAAAAATAAAGTTTAAAAAGTGAAGAAAAAGAAAATAATGTGTGTTTGAGATACTTGAAAATCACCATATATTACATACATAATAGTCATAATGTTCTTGAAGACTGTAAACTAAATTGCATTGTTTTTGGTTAACATTAAGAATTGCTGTAATCTCATTCTTCTAAAATAATGCCCATTGGTTTGTCATCTGACTGTCCACTGGGCCCTATGCTTCACAGTGAGAGCAAATGACCGCTATAAAGGAAAGTTGTTTGACTATTGGGTTACATTTCTTTGATTCTCTGCCTGAAGAGGGCCTTGAAAGCTATTCTTTGTGTAAGATAAAAGTAGTTTCTGAATTCCAAAAGCTCCCTTTAAAATCAAGAGCTATACTTGGCCAATTCTGATAAAATTTTTTTACTCCAAATCTTGGAGGGAATGAACTCGGGAGAGGATGAAAGGGACAGTCCTTTCAAATAGGAAGAGAGAGAAGAAAAACAAATCTATGTCATAAGAAATTGAAGGTGAAGCAGTGGCAATGTAGAAGAAACCTGAGTCCCTAAGAGGAAAGATTCCCCAGTTTCCTGGTTTTCAAGCAGAAGGATGTGGTGGGTCAAGGCAGCATTTTAAAACCATTTTAGAAATCCCACAGTCCTCAAAGGTTGAGGAAGAATTCAAGTTTCCCTAGTTAAGGGGTAAGTCCCTCCCTCTGCAGAGAACTTTGGCTATGGCAGGAGACATTTTTATTATCACAGTGGGGGAAGAGGGATACCAGGGGCATCAGGCATCCAGTAGATAGAATCCTGGGATGCTACTAAGCAATCTACAGTGCAGAGGATTATTTGATCCAAATTGACAATAACATTGACATTTATAAACACTGTTCTAGCCTGGTGCCCTACTTCATTGCCATGTTGAATACAGGGCTGTAGCCTACACTGGCAAAAGGATTTATCTAGATAGATAAGCCATTCATCCAAATGTGACTAGCATGATAAAGTCAATAATATTCAGTACAGCCTGAAAGTCCATAGTCAAAAGATAAATTATTTCATTCATCAAATGCAGAGTTTTTAATAAATACTAAGCATGGTTCTACCCACGAAGGGTATAGCACCATATGAACCTGCCACTTTTGCTGGAGAAACCAGAAAAATACAGTGCAGGGATGGATCCACTATTTCATGGAAGGTCTTCACGGACATTGTCTCTGAAAAGTTCCCACATAGTAGAGATTCAAGGAGAAGAAGCAAGTATAAATTTCCTGAGCAGAAATGTGCATGGTGTGTTTGAGGAACAGCAAGGAAGCCAGTGTGAATGGAGCAGAGAGAATGAGGAAGGTGGGCTGAAGATCTTGCTTACAAATCAGATCATTAGGGAACTATTGTCTATTGTAAGGAATTCACAATGTTTTAATGAATGACCTGGAGAGCAATGAAGGGTTTTGAGCACTGGCATGACATGATATAATTCCCATCTTTAAATAATCACTGGGCCTCCTGTTCAGATATTGAGAGGAAAATGGAGTATAAGGCTGGAACTGGACTTGTTCAGATGCAGAAGATGTAAGGGAAGTGGTCAGATTAAATATATGTGTTGATGGTAGGGTGGTAGGGTTGTATTTGTTGACAGACTGGCTCTTTGACAAGATTCATGATGAACCCAAAAATTTTGCAAAATAAATAAATAAATAAATAAATAAATAAATAAATAAATAGACAGAGCTCTTATTTGCTAAGATAGGGATTCCATGAACTAATGTTCATGTCTCCCTCAAATTCCTATGTTGAAATCCTAACCACAATGTGACAGTATTAGGTGGGCTTTTGGGGGTGATTAGGACATGAGGGTGGAGCCCTCAGGAATAGAATTAGTGCCCTTATAAAATAGACCCCAGAGAACCTATTTCTCCTATCTCTCTCCCTGATATGTGAGGTTATAAACAAAGAAAAGAGTCCTCACTAGTAACTGAATGGTTCAGCACCTTGATTTTCAACTTCAAAGCCTCCAGAACTATGAGAAATTAGTTTCTGTTGTCTAAGCCACCAGGACTGTGGTAATCTATACAGAAGCTTGAGCAGAATGAGACTGGGAGACACTGGAAAAAGGTGGGTTTCTGTTTCACTTTGTTTTATTGGGTAGTCAGGAATTTGTTTTTTAACATATTAAAATGGGAAGGTTTTTACATCCAAATGAAATTATGAAGTACATAGTTGGCTAATTAAGTGTGAAGTTCAAAAGAGTGATCTGGGCTAGAATTATAAATTTATAGACATAGTGATGGTATTTACCAGTATAACTATGAAACAAAGTGCTATCCTAGGGCATTGATTCTCCAACTACATGTGGGGGAAAAAAAAAAGGCAAAAAACAACAGGGTTTTTATTCAATTACTCAAGGACTGATATTCATATTCAGTCATACTACTTGCAGCCAGTAGATAATCTTCACAGTCATCTAAAATGGACTATGCCCTGTTCAGGGACATGTCTATTGATCAAGGTTACCCATGTTGTAGCAATGTGAAATTGATAACAATATATCCAGACCCCGAAGCCCAATTTCTCCACTTATCTCATTGTGAATAGGTAAAATCTGTTGTGCTCCAGAACTAGTCTATATTATGTACGTATTTACCTCTTTAAAAATATACTTTTACTAGAGGCCCGGTGCATGAAAATTCATGCACTGGGGTGGGGAGGGTCCCTCAGCCAGGCCCACGCTCGCTCACAATCCAGGAACCCTAGGGGGATATCCACCTGCTGGCTTAGGCCAGGGAGTAGGCCTAGGCGGCAGTTGGACATCTTTGGTACTGCCTAGGAGGCAGGAGAGGCTCCTGCCACCACTGCTGTGCTTGCAGCCATCAGCCCAGCTTGTGGCTGAGCGGAGCTCCCACTATGGGAGCAAACTGACCACCAGGGGACAGCTCCTGCGTTGAGCTTCTGCCCTCTGGTGGTCAGTGCTCATCATAGAGACGGGTCGTTCCCGGTCAGTCCACCTTTAGGGTCAATTTGCATATTACTCTTTTATTATATAGGATTATTTTAGAGAGGAAGGGAGAGGGAGAGAGAGAAACATTAACAATGAGAGAGACTCATTGATTGGCTGCCTCCTGTACTCCCCCTACAAAGGATTGAACCCACAACCCAAGTATGTGCTCCAACCCAGAATTGAATCATGACCTCCTGGTTCATAAGTCCATGCTCAACCACTGAACAACACTGGCTGGGCAGTATTTGCTTTCTAATATATAACTGTATTAATAAGACTCATCATCTCCATTTTACTGTGTAAAGTAGACATATTCTGAACATTGGGAAATTCTCAAATCACATGCAAAAATTATGTATGTACACATATCTCTCTATATAAAATCCAAGCAACTGGAACAACTGGAATGCGCAGAACGACCAGTTGCTATGATGCCCATTGAGCCAGCTGTGGCCCCTCCCCCTGGCCTGCCCAGCCCCTGATTGGCCCCTCATACCCCGATTGGGGATGGGGCCAGCTGGCTAACCTCCCACGTCCCCAACCCCTGGCTGGCCGGCCCCGATCAGGGCAGGCTGGCCAGACCCCAGTCATGCACGAATTTGTGCACTAGGCCTACAGTGTATAAATAAATGTCTTTAATTTAGAAAATGTCAGCTAACATGGTACACATTGTAGTATATAAATATTTAAGGGCAATCAACGTTCAGGAAACAATGGAGTAACAAGATCCAAATTTATGAGAGAAAGTAATGAGTTTATTAATTCAGCTAAATGATAGAATTTCTTGAATGCAAAAGAATTTTGGGAAAAAATAAAAAATGAATATGGAATGTACTAGAATATACAAGAAAAAATTCAAAGTGCTCAAAGAGCAACAAATATATTTTCTCTGAGTTCACATTGCCAAGGCTGGAAAATAGAAAATATATTTAATTAATTGTTTAAAAACATAATTGTTTTAAGAACCCTGAACTTTTCCCAAGCTTCTGATACGCTGACACCATCTGTCTTTTAGTTTTGAACATTAACTCCAAGTTAGTCCTGACATTTCACTTTGGATTGTAATACAGTCATCAAATATTTAACTTTATATTTTTTCTACTGGAAATTCCATAAAGGATTTAGAAGACAGATATAATTTTAGAAAGGGCTTCTCTTTGATTTATCTCCTTTGTCTTTTTTATTTTTCAGTTTTAAGTTAGACTTCAGTTTGTAAGACATACAGAGCGCGTGCAATTATTTACAATATTGATCAATTGTAATGGTATTTAATTCTTAATTCTTTCCTGGGTACTCATTCATGTATTCAAAATAACTGAGAGATTATGTAGAAAGCTATTTTTAGACCATATTAAATGTGCATAAAGATGATGTATTTTATTTTTAGTAAACATCAGCAAATAATTTTTGCATATTTTGTTTTCTATGGAAATACAAAATTTCATTGTGCATATGGCTTTTACTCAGGAGTAACTGCTATGACATGAGTGAATTAAGCAATAGAGAATTATTTTTGCTGTATTATTGCTTTATTTATATTTTGGCAGATAGCTGCTAATTGCACTGAATGGATTTTCCTGATTTTTAGCCTCAGTTTCAGATCTTCAGAAGTAATTTTTTATTCTACCAAAGTGTTGACAGCATAAGCCTGGAGATAAATCAACTTTATTACTATTATTATAACAATTTTAATCAGGACAGCATTTATTGGGCTCTATATTTTCTGAAGGATAGTTTCAGAATATAAAATAAAAACACTTTATCAAGAGGATAAGGGATTCACTTGTTCATCGACTAATAAACTACTATTTATTATGTGTCTGCTATTGACAAGGTAATAATGAGCACTGGGTGAGTAAGACAGTCTAGATTTCCCAGAGCCTCAGTGCAGGTAGAGGAGAGAGCCAATGTGCACAGGAGTGGATGGAATTCAGGAAGCACTATGTGCTTGGAGAGCAGAATGAACCTAGGACCTGAGTCCTGAATGAGGTTCAGAAAAAGCTGACTGCAGTGCTGCCTCAGTGGAGTTTGGAGGGAAAACAGAAGTTGACCAGAATGGATGGGGAGATGTGTATGAGGGGTGGGGAGTGAACTGGAGATAGGGATACTGTCTGGAGAGTGGAAATATAGGCCAGGTACTAACTGAATTCAGTTCTGTCTGCCATTCAAAACACTTCTGAATTTTAAATTTTATCCTAGAGAAAGCTGAAGGGCATAGAGTGGCTTTGGGGTGGATGGGGGTGAGGAGGGGAGGGATGGTCACATAAATAGATTTACCTTTTGGATGGATCTCTAATGATGAACTAACTTACAGATGGTCAGGACTGAAAGCAGAAGAGTTATTTATGAAATTATCCAATGAATTGGAGTTGGGTCATAACAGGGCTTAAACAATAATAAAGAATATCAGATCTATTCTGGAGGTATTATGATGATATAATTGATAGATGATATATTACATTGCAGGACAATATTGGAGAATATCCCAAGGGTCAGCAAGCTTGAAAGTACACTTAGTGAACCTTCCTTTTTAAATTTTTTACTGTTTTAGTTTTGAGGAGCTAATTAATTACAAACAAATTGAAATTACAGGTTGAATGATCTATTTGTGAAAAATGACTAAGTACAAAGTGAAAGTATAATTGATTTGTCATTTTTAGAATAAATTTAAAATAGATTAAACTACCATTTTCTTCTAACACCCCTGCCCCCAGAAGTTCCTGTAGATGGGGCCACTTTGATTACAGACAGAGCACGTGCTAGGAATTTGTTATGGATAGTTGATTCTGACAAAATTCCCAGTGCAGCTTCCTGTTCCTACACTAACTGGGTCCTCTGAGGTTGGCATGTGTATCACTGAGACACAGGACACCTACCAGAGGACCTGTCCTATCCCTTAGCTCTTCTGCTTCTTCTTCCCTCAGCCATTCTATCTGGGGCTGGTTGGAGACTCCAGACAGTCACACACACAAAGCATAACGCAACTGCTAACTATTGCACATTCTTTGCGAAACCCACCCTATGTTTTCAGGAGTTGTTAGGTAGAAATGAACCCAATTAATTACTAAAGTTAAAGCTCGGGTAAAAATTTGAAATGGGAGCCACAGAGTAAAGGCTCTGTATAGGAAGAGTGAAGGGAGAGGGGTTAAGAATGAACCGTGGTGCCTGGCTTATGGGACTGGGTGCTCTATTTACAAGTTTTCAGTATAGAACCAGACCAGGTTTTGGAATATGCCTGTAGCATGGTAACAGATGAGAATTCATTCTGTTTGGTAGGTTGGTTTCATGACCCTGGAGTAAAGTCTGACAAACTCATTCTGTGGGCAACTGGGTATGTGGTTCTGGAGCTGAGTAGAGGGGACTAGAATAGACATGGAATTTGGGAAGACAGCAATATGTGGTGGAAGCCACAGGCCTAAGTAAAATTATTTGAGAAGAACATGTGGATGAAAAGAGAGTGAATGGACCTTTGGGAAATACCAACATTCTCTAGAAAAGGCAGATCCACAAAGGACCCTGAGAAAAGCTGGACAAACTCAGAAGAAATTAAGGGAGATGTTTCAGAATCTGGAAATGAAGGAAAATGCCCAGTTCCACACAAAGGTCAAATAAGTTACTCCCTTAAATATGTCCATTGGGTTTCCAATGAGGAGATGACAGAGAATTTTGGCAAAAACAGGTTCATTGGTGTGCTCGTGGTGGAAGCAAGAAGGTAGAAAGAGCAAGTGGCAAGTCTATCTACTAGTATAATAATAAAGCACTATCAAGCACTATCTACTAGTCCTATCTAATAATAGACAAAGATTGAAATTAACCGTACCTACGCTACGCTTCCCATTGGCTACTCAGCGAGATATGCAAATTAACTGCCAACAAATATGGCGGCTGGAAGCCATGTAACTGAAGTGAGCAAGAGGCTTGCTTGCTCCAGTGATGGAGGAAGCCAAGCTTCCTCCCTGCTGCAGCCGGGCTCTGAGCTCCACTCTAAGCAACAAAGTTGCAACTATAGAAGCTAAACAAAACCCAGATACCTGCTTTCAGCAGGCCGTGGCCTTGGAACTGGAGTGGCAACAAAGTTTCAATTATAGAAAGTAAATAAATCCCAGAATAAAAAAGAAAAAAAGGAGAGGCTGGAAGCCTCATTTGCTGGAGGGCTTGGCCAGCCTGAAAACCCTCTGCCCCTCATCCAGACTGGCCAGGCACCCCAGTGGGCACCTCCATCCTAAAGCGGGTATCGCCAGCCTAAAAACAGCCATCAGCCCCTCATCCAGGCTGGCCAGGGACCCCAGTGGAGACCCCCACCCTGAAGGGGGTGTGGGCAGCCTGAAAACAGCCATCATCCCCTCACCCAGGCTGTCCAGGCAACCAAGGAGGACCCTCACCCTGATCTGGGACACCCTTCAGAGAAAACCAGCCGGCCCCCACCCGTGCACCAGGCCTCTATCCTATATAGTAAAAGGATAATATGCAAACTAACCCTAACAGCAGAAAGACTGGGAATGACTGGTCACTATGACACACACTGACCACCAGGGGGCAGATGCTCAATACAGGAGCTGCCCTCTGGTGGTCAGTGCGCTCCCACATGGGGGAGCGCTGCTCAGCCACAAGCCAGGCTGATGGCTGCCAGTACAGCAGTGGTGGTGGGAGCCTCTCCTGCCTCCTCAGAAGCGCTAAGGATGTCCGACTGCAGCTTAGATCTGTTCCCCGCTGGCAAGTAGACATCCCCCAAGGGCTGCCAGGCTGCCAGAGGGATGTCTGATTGCCAGCTTAGGCCCAATCCCCCAGGGAGCAGGCCTAAGCCAGCAGGGGGGCACCCCTCAAGGGGTCTCAGACTGTGAGAGGGCACAGGCTGCGCTGAGGGACACTCCCCCCTGAGTGCACAAATTTTTGTGCACCAGGCCTCTAGTATAATAAAAGGGTAATATGCTAATTAGACCAGACTTCCATCTGGATGACCTTACGGACGAAGCTGGGGCTGCGAGGGAAGCCCGGGTACCGGGTGCCAGAGAGAAACCAGTGCCGGCAGCTGGGGGAAGTAAGGCCTACACTTGCATGAATTTCGTGCATCAGGCCTCTAGTAGTAAAATAAGGTGGAGGCATTTTAAAATTTAACTGTTGTATGTTGTTTTTCTAGACAAATTTCAAAACAGCTTTCTGATGCTGAAATAAATGATCTCTAATGGTGTGTAAGTAAATGTAGGACTTTCATTTTGAAAAAAATAGATTGTTTTGGTTATTGCTGCAAAACAAAGTGTGCAAAATTTTAAAACTTCAAATTACAACAATTTTATGACTTTTCATAAGTCTGTTGGTCAGGAATTTGGACATAATTTAGAAGATCTGAGAAATCCAAGACAGTATCTCATATACTTTAGTGCCTTGGCACACATACTTCTCTTTATATTTTTTTAGTTTTTGACATGCTTCTTATTATACTTTTTGCTTCATGTGGTCTCTCCCACAGAATGATCAGATTTCTTAAACGGGGCCTCGGGAATCCCCAAAGTGGCAGGACCCAGACCCTTGTCAGGTTTAGGACCAGAAAGGGCACGGGGGCCATCTTGGAGAGCAGTTACCACAAAGATGGAGAAAAAGAGTTCTGAGATCTAGTATTTCCTTAATGCAGCTTTTAAATACAATAGGGTCGTTTCTATAATGAATCAGATCATTTAAAATAAGCACACAAATATCAACACCCTCCTCCAGCTCCCACACACCAGAAGTTTAATTTCCTTGGGCAATAGAGTTTATTTTTAAAAATAACTACTTTGTTTTCAAAATAAAGCTATCCCAGGAGCACCAGTGATTTAAAATAAAGTGCTTGAAACTCTTAGTTAACTAGGAAAAGCAAATGCGCAGAAAACTGTCCATCTTGAGAATTGTGTTTAATACATATATGCCTTAGATTCTATTCCTGAGTGATTTCCTTGCTCTGTATTTTTATATCTACTAAGAAACAAATAAAAATTAATAAAAATATTTTTAAATTGTACATTTTGGATAATTTAAGTCATAGTGGATAGTCTCTATTTTTATCCCATAAATCTCCAAAACTTCAGAAAACTTGCATATTTACAATAAAATATAGAATAAGATTATTTCTGAATCAGCAATGTTGCATATAGTTTATAGTTAATTTCACATCTTGAGTTTTAAATGATCTTTCAAAAAGAGTCCTAGAGGTTCCATGTGTCTTATTATGTGATTAAATTTAAGAACCATTACTTAAGAGCAGCTCTAACTCATTTCTGGAATGCTAATGAAATTTATACACTGCAGACCATTTGTAATTGACATTCACTAAGTTGTGCTCCTAGATATTAACATATATATCTTTCTCAAATAGAATTATGAGAGGGAAAATTGAGTCATGCTCCAAAAGTTTCCCTTCTCTAATTTCCTGGGAAACATATAAAATTCTTAAAACATACTAAATAAACCCTGGCTGGTATGGCTCAGTTGAATGAGAATTCATCCCATGCACCAAAAATTCCCTGGTCTTATTCCTTGTCAGGGCCCATGCCAGGGTTGTGGGCTAGATCTAAGTAGTGGATAAGCAGAAGGCAGCCAATCTCTCTGCTGTTTCTTGCTCAGATCAATGTTTCTCTCTCTCTCTCTCTCTCTCTCTCTCTCTCTCTCTCTCTCTCTCTCTCTCTCTCTCTCTCTCTCTCTCCCCCTTCTGTTCTCCCTAAAAAAATCAATAAAAACATATTTTTAAAAACCCAACATACTAAACTTACACAACTATATCTCTTAGAGACTTGAAATTTCCCTATGGTTAATTGATTCCATGGGGAGTGTGGGTGGAGCTTTTGACAATTTCAGATACTGCTTTAGTAGAAAAAGAGCTGTAAGAGATAGTCATCACCAACATGTACTAAGAAAGGGCAGAGAAAAGTTTTTTTAGGGCAAACTTTATCTCTCAAATGTTTCCAGAGCAGAGATGTTTCCTGAAGGACAAGAAAAAATAAAATCTGTCGTGCGTGCCCAGATAGAAAGCAATTTCTGAGATCCAGTTTCTGCAGGGAAGCTTTTCCTTGGTTCTGCCACAGACATCTCCAACTGGTTGTTCTCAGCCTTCACAAACCACACCTGGGATTATTTGGCCCAATGTTTTAAAATATTTTTAATTGGCTATCCACATCTTAAAATTGGGAGTTTTGACATTCTAATTCTGATATCAGGAATCTTTGAAACACCAGCACATTAGAAAATGCTGGGTTCCAAATTTATAAAGGCCTACCTCATGTCACTGCCTCCACTGCCTTCTGCTGTGTATTGCTATTTGATTTTGAAACCCTCTACTTAAACAACAAGAAGTGCCAGTCAAATTATCCGAACTTGAAAATAGATAAAATAGATTATTGCACTAGCTCAGTGCAATGTTGGGCTTCCTTTTCTGTTTACTAGGTCATGTTATACTTCTGTGAGGGCTGAGATTAAGAGACTTGAATACTTTTGTCTAATAGAGATGCTCTCATAAATTGACTTACCTATGTTGAATATGAAACCAATTTCTGTCCAGTGGAACAGAAAAGCTGAAAGTCTATGGTTTATTTCTCTGTTAGATATTGCACAGCATTATGTCTCAGCCCAAAATATTATTTTGATATACATTTTCAAATACTATCTATATACTTAACTCCTTAAGTGCACCTTAGCCCAGTTTTAACATCTTAAAAGTCCGCACATTAGTTCATAAACAAAAACTTTGACCTGTGTTTATTTTCTATTTGTCTAGAATTCACAATTTTATCATATTAAAATTATAGTTTAGCAGAAGAAATGAAGCCAGTTGACCCAATTATCAGAGTTGTTTAAGTACAATGCACTTGGCTGGGGATTAGTTTCCATTTTACTTGACATTGCTCAGTTTGCCATTCAGCTAACAAATTTATATTGATTACTTCCTATGAAGACACAGTCTAGCCCTCAAGAGTTCAAAGTATAGTGGCTGAGATATATGAAAAAAAAGGAGTTATAATGCAAACTGTTAAATGTGGAGATAGACAGTCACAAAATATTCTGAAGAATGAACTAAAATTAGGTACCTAAACTGACTGTGGGGAGGCTGCCTAGAGTAGACAATAAATGGACTTCACAATGAGGGATGAGTAGGTGTCACCCAGGGAAAAGAGAGAAGCGGGAAGTCATTCCTTCAAGAGCAAGAAGCAGGCATTGCCTGAAAGGATGTGTGCAGGTGAAGGATGAATGGCAGGGAGAGTAACTGAGCCTTTCATAGACTATAATTACAGAAAACCAAAGACCGACAGATGAAGTTATTTATGCTGGAGATGTAAATTAATCAGTCTGGATTTTAGTGTGATTCTGTACCCTATTCCCCAACTCTGAAACTCATTTTGTTTCTTAAACCTTAAGTTGTCTATATTTATGGCATCTCATATCACAATTTATCCCAATAAACTACCTTAGGCTGGAGGGGATAACTCAGTTCTTGAAGGAAGAACACAATCATCCAAGGTCTTACTTTCATTCCTAATAGATACCCAGATCTCCAGCAGAGGTGAAAACGCAATATTTTATGATAAATTCTCCACAGACAGATACTTTAGTAAGTCTAATTATGCCACATAGGTACAACCACTAAAGTGGGAATGGGAATTTATTCTGCCAGCCCTTGCTATTCCAAAGAGCTTTAATCATGTCCTTTGGAACCAGGAGATACTAGGTTAACGTTTGAAATATGAACAGTTTGAGGGCATCCCATGGCATTTCACTTTTCAAAAAAGAAGGAACTCCTTCCTCTAAAAATGTATGTGTCATGCTGTTGTACTCATCTAAGAGCTAACTTTCATCTGGTAATATTTTATATATTCCCAAATGGTTCTAAATTCATTTATATCAAAGAATGTCAATTTTGTGTTTTTACAACTGCAGATAAACATAATTTGGTTATGAGACTTTATTGTACTCAACGCATACAGCTCTTGCATCCTTTCTCATTATTTTTACCTTTAAATCACAGGTGAAACTCAGTAAAAGTCAATCAAAATTGTTTTAATTTAGAAGCCTTCACAACATAAAAAGAAATGACTTAAAACAAAGAAAAATAAAAGTCTAATAAATTATACATTTCTTGAGGACATTATGAAATTTTAGATTTAGAGCCATCTGTTCTTTCATTATAGTACAAGAAGTATTATAGTACAAGAGGGAAAAGCTGTTCCCTATAGATATGATTCCAATACACAATATATATCAAAGAAATCTTTGTAATAGTTTCAAATACCTAGGAGCATACGATAACCTAGGCAAGGAATTACTGCACACAAGGCCAGCATTGGGACTGACAATTTCTGTAGTGTTTTCAAGGAGTTCTTTGGAATCACCAACCACTCAATTATTAAATATTCTCAAGTCAAGGTCAGTCATCAGCAAACATGATTCATTTATATTTATTGAGCACCAATTAGATGGTAGCTGATGGGAATATAAAGATAATTTATAAAAATAATAGTCTTCAAAGAGGCAAGTAAATTAAGTATAAATAATATTTTACTATCTGCTCTTACAGAGATATATATAAGGTAAGAAAAAAGCCGAGTAAAAAGCCAAACTAACACTGTCAAGGGGATGTATACTTGCAGAAACTGTTGAAAGTTGTCACTTTAAATTGAATATTTTTCATGGTAAACTACAGGGGTACCAGTATTTCAAGGCTAGGAACTTGTATGTCCAAAAAAGATGAAGGCATGAGAAAACAACTAGTTAAAAGAACAACAGAAAACCAACCCAAACATAAAGTTAAAAATTGCTAAAGCCAAGGGTGCAAGATGGATTAGGAACAGAAGATTAATCTAGAAATATAAATGGAGACAGATTTTGAAGGCTATTGATTCCCATATAAAGCAATTTGGTCTTTATTTTGTTGACTGACCTGGGTTAAGGAATAGTTGCCCAGAGGCGTAAAATATCCCAAAGGCATTAATATGTCACTGGAAACTTAGAAGACAGAAAAAATATTGTTTACTTTATGCCCTTTCCAGGTAAACTGTAAATTGTTTGGAAGAAGTGGTTCAAAAAGTTGCCAGGTATGGGGATATGAGGTCACCAGTGGGTTGTAATTGCATGACACTAACTAGCTTACATACTAGTGGTCTTATAGATTTTCTATAGACTGTAATGTCCACCATTGTCTATAAATAAACAATCAGCAAATATTTCAAGAACAGAGTTTAAAGGATAGACAAAATGCTAAATTCTTCAAAGTGTGCACATAGTTTGTTAGTACTGGTATCTGTCTTTCCAAACATGGAAGAAGTCACCTTGGACATCTTACCAGGTACGTCTTACTTCAGGGTGTCCTCCTCTAACGTTAGCCATTTGTAAATTGATGGGAGATTAGTGTTATAATCTTCAACTCATGGAAACATAAATAATTTGTGAAGGATAAAATGTAGGATGACAGAATTAATATTTAAATTCCTTGAAGACAATACTAAAGAGACAGGCAGTATAACAGGTTATGTTGGCTGCCTATCCAGTCTTCAAATGTTTAGCCATCATTCACCAAACTTACCAGACAGGAAGCTAGACACATAGGCAGTCATCTGCTCTGCCTATTTAGAAAGGTCCTTTCCTTAACCTGTACACACTTCTGCTTTAGGAGAGAGAAAATATGTTTCCCTCTTAAAATTACACACGCACACACACACACACACACACACACATCACTGCATTTATGATTCTCTTTCTTCAGCATTATACATTATACATGTTCTCTGGAAGAGATCTATCAATCAAAACTATAAAATCCAAAGCCCAAAATTAAATAAACTCAAGAAAACGTATAAGGACGTCTTGTGCATCATATAAAACGACATGTGAAGTACTCATTGCATACCAGTCTTAGGTAGAAGGAACAAAGGAGGCAAAACATCACAACAGGAATAGATAATACAATAAATAAGATATGAAGCAAAAGCATTTATGTAAACTATATACATACCAGGCCACAAAAATACCCTATGTGTAATATATTTTTATGTGTAGTACATGTGTTTTTCCCTACCAATTTATGACACTATGATCTATCATAACTTCTCCTATGGAAAAAAAATAGATAGATAGATAGATAGATAGATAGATAGATAGATAGATAGATATAGATATAGATATAGATATAGATATAGATATAGATATAGATATAGATATAGATATATACTAGTGGCCCGGTGCACAAAATTTGTGCACTCAGGGGGCATCCCTCACCCAGTCTGCCCCCTCTAACAGTCTGGGAGCCTTCACAGGATGTCCTGCTGATGTCCCTGTGGGGAGCGGGCCTAAGCTGCAGTCTGGCCTCCCTCTGTGGAAGGCAACTGGCCAATCAGGTATATAGATACTTTCTGAAGGCAGCACAGACTCCTTCCTTATTTCTTTCCTCTGTGGTTGGAGAATAGGGGACTAAAAGGTGGACACAGAACTGTGGCCGGGCCTGGGGCTCTTGTAGGCAGCAGAAATAAGGAGAGGGCTGGGGAAAGTCTAGACACGGTTTTCTTCAATTGTCCTCCCTTCCTCTGGGACCCTCGCTCTGTTCTTTCCTTGTTGTGGTGGACGCTTAGGCCTTAGGCCTCGGACTGACAGGAGCCCAGCGACGGTGGAGTTCAGCCCCCTCACTTCTCAGCTGAACATACAACCGCCTCACATTCCAAGTGGAGCTGTTTTATGTGGCTAAAGTGCTGGCAATTCATGCCTCCCGGCCTTTCCCCTCTCGGGTTTCCTCCTTGGGTCAGTTGCAAACTTCACCGAGACACCAAAGCAACTCTGCCCTGGTAGTTCTGCACCGGCCCCTGCCTGGGCCTGGCCGGGCACTCTTCCTTGAGGTCTCTGGGTCCACAGTCTGAGCTCAGGGAGGTCACCCAGAGCCCGTTCCCCCAGACAGGTGGGGCAGGGGGCTAGCCTGAAGAGCTGGAGGAAGATGGCAGAGTAAGAGTTGGTATGAACCACTGCCTACTTAGCCAGACTTCCTAAGCTCCCCTTGCCCAGGCTGGGCCCCTTCCCCACACCAGGAGGATCCCAGCTGAGGTCTCCTCCCTGAACCCAGCACTCTCCTCCCTGTTCTACCACTGGGGGAAGGGAGCAGCTCGCCTGCTCTGGACCCTGCCAACCTGGCAGGCTGAGGCACAGGCGGTGCAGCCTAGGGTGCTGGTGGCTGTGAGCCTTCTCCCCTCCCTGAAGCGTGGGGCGGGGTTGCAGCAGCTCACAGCCACCCCTGGGCACCTGCATGGAGAAACCGCTCTCCACTGAGCCACCGTCCACCCAGGACCTGTGGGGGTTGGAGTGGCCTCGGGCTCCCACTGGCCCCACTGAAGCCAGACTCGGCTTGGCCGGCCACCCCTGCCACCCTAGGGCTGAACAAGCCCCATAGGCCTCATCGCCCTCATGAATCGCCGTGGTCTGGCTGTCCCATCCCAGGAAGTGGCCATCCCAATCGCCATGGGTCACTCCCTGGTGCAGTTGGGCCTGCCCAGCAAGCATGTAGGCAGGGGCTGGCCTCTGAGGGGAAGGAGGAGGGATGCACGGGCCAGGACAGAAGTGGTGAACTTGGCAGTGTAAACACAGCACCCCCCATGTCGTGCCGGCCCCTCGCGCTGAATTCCTGAACCCCTGGGTGCCCCTGTCAAGCACTGTGCTCTTGGGCCTGGGATGGGGGTGAGGGACCTCAAGCTGCAGCCTGAAGGCAGCCCTCGCTGGCTTGGAATCACAGTGGTCGATCAGGGAGGGATGCGGGGTGCCAAATTCTCTCTCTCTCTCTCTCTCTCTCTCTCTCTCTCTCTCTCAGGGCCCCGTGTCTCCGGCAGGCGGTCACGTCTCAGGCAAAGCAATCAGCAATCACTTTGCCTGAGCTCCCGGCCCCAAGTCGCACACGGGGGCCTGGATGGCGGCTTGCGCTGTCCCGCCCTGCCTGCAGTATGCAGATTAGCTGCCATCTTTGTTGGCGGTTAATTTGCATATCACTCTGATCAGCCAATGGCAGGCATAACGAAGGTACGGTCAATTATCATGTTTGTCTATTATTAGTGTAGACATATATATATATGTATGACATATTTATAAAAACCTCAGATTTGTTTCTGCATATATTAGATTAAAATTTCAAAGTCTGAGTCTTTAAGAATCTTACATTCTGAACTATATACTTGAAATAGTTTATAAACAGTCTTTTTATTTGCTCAAGTTGTATAATTTACAAATAAAAAGTTAAATCACTAAAAGAATTACATACTATAATTTCTAGTTTACTGTCTAGCAAGAACTTGGGTGAATGATGGCTAAATGTTTGAAGACTGGGTAGGCAGTCACCATAACCTATTATACGTCCTCATGTCTCATCTCTTGAGATAAAATATCCTGGTGAATTACAGTTGACCACATATTCTTTGACACTCTTCCCACTGAGAAGTGGAGTCTATATATCCGCCATTTGAAGCTGGGTGGGTCCTGTGACTACTTCAACCAATAGAACTACAGGGAAGTGGCAGTGTGAACTATGCAAGAGGGAGGAAGCTCAATGGAGAATCACACACACACATGAAAAGGAACCAAGGCCTCAGCTGAGCTCTCATGACAGCAGCATGGACTTGCTCACCATGTGAGGAAACCATTTGGAACAGGTTCCTTCATCCAGTATGAGCTGCTCCACTGGATGCCACATGAGCCATCCCCACTAACCTGCCCAAATTGTAAATTCATGAACAAATGAATGTTGTTCTTGTTTCAAGCTACTAAGTTTTTTGTGATGGTTCATTATGTAGCAATAGATAACTGGAAATCATATATTTGCTAAAAACATCAATAGATGGCTAGACATAAAAATGGGATTCAGCCGAAACCGGTTTGGCTCAGTGGATAGAGCGTCGGCTTGCGGACTGAAGGGTCCCAGGTTCGATTCCGGTCAAGGGCATGTACCTGGGTTGCGGGCACATCCCCAGTGGGAGATGTGCAGGAGGCAGCTGATCGATGTTTCTCTCTCATCGATGTTTCTAGCTCTCTATCTCTCTCCCTTCCTCTCTGTAAAAAATCAATAAAATATATTTAAAAAAAATGGGATTCAAATGTATATGAAGTTTGTCTAAAATTATATCACAAATATTATAGGCAATACAAAAGTAGTGATACTTAGGAAGAAAATGAGTTCTTCTGTCAACTTCATAGATAAGGTGTGTTTTCCCGGAGTGTTAGGTTGTTATAATGACAGTTGTTTCAGTGGGAAGCCTGGTTCTGATTGATTCGCACTATATATTTATCATTAACAACTTTTAACCATTTGCCCATTTGGGGTACTGTCAACTTCAAGTTAGGAGATGCTCCATAATGTCATTTTACTATGAAAACGAATTGAACAGAAAGATAAAAAAATATTAAAATTCATTCAGACAATTGCCTTGCCAAAAACAACATACATAATTGATATTTCAGCTATGCAGAAGATTTTCGTGAAATCTAGCTTCTTAGTAATTTCTGACTTTTTCCTCACTTAACATATTACACATTTTCAGCTAATGTCTTGGGTACAACATTGTACAAATCTGTCTTTTAATTCTAGGACTCATATCAATTACTGATGTCTGATCGGAGTTGAAACACAGTGTTGTTAGGGCCAGTGGTACATGAGTGAGGTCTCCCAGGGTAGAACCAAAGTCACTGTCATTTTCAGAATGTTCAAAAGCCTAAAGAAAATCTCTATTTATTTATATAAGAACTAATGTCAATATTGAGATTCACTTCTCTTGGCTGAGTTTAAGTTTTTTAAATAACTTTTGTTATTTCACATGTATCAGAATTCCAACTGAGAGTTATACATGCTTGGTTACCAAAGGTGCAAAATGAAGTATAGCTTATTAAAAGAGGTTTGATAGAAAAGATATTTCAAAACATGGCAGCTGTCGGTGGCATAGATGACACAAGCAGTAGTTGACAGAAAACAGAAGGCTCTATCTCTGTGTTAAAAAGACAGGGCTGGAAATCAAGATGAGCATCCGACCTGGAATCTGTGTTTTTTTCTGCAGTGAAAAATCACTCCATTACTCCACCTATGTTCTCATTTGACAAACCAGGACAATGATTCCAGACTGAACACACTATTTTTAAGAGGATGAAATAAAATCATGTGCAAAATAAAATACTTGTGAGATCTGAAGGCATCCTCGGAATGTGCATCGGTAGACGACAAAATCGGGGCCCTATCTTCTTCCACGTCCTTTCTGGACATGAAGAAACGTGGGACACAGTGGCTTTATCATTTTTGCTTCCAATGCAAGTTAGAACTTTGGAAGATAAAGGATGCTGTGGGGTATGAATATCTGGCTAAATTGCTGGCTGGCAGCACTTTAATGAGATTTTGCTTTTTATCCCATGAATAAAACCCAGAGTGATAGGCGCTTGGCTAGGGTATCTGAGAGCTTCTAATGAGGAGCAGAAAGGAAATGTCTGCCTGGAGACTTGCCAGTTTCATCAATATGACTCAGATCTAAATTAGAATCAGAGGGAAAAAGTCCCAGATAAAATTATACAACCAGATACCAAGAAGGAGATGGGGAATGATGTAAAGTATAATCAATATGGGCATGGCCAGTAATTTATATGATAATATAACCAGAAAGAGCTTCAGAAAAACTTCCTATGGTCTCTGTTGCCTATATACTAAGACTATGTGGTAAAGAACAAAGTATTCTGATTTTAATAAAGGGATATAAACATAAAATTATAGCATATAATCAAGACTCAATGGTTGGGATTCAATTAGAAAATGATATTGAAAACATACAATTCATTTAATAAGAAGATGATATTCAGAATGAAATAGTTGAGTACAAGTAACTTTTGTATAAATGAAAAAGATGAGAACATAAATTCACTGGAAAAGTGAGACATTAGAAACTGCTAGGACATTGGATTAAAAACTAGAAAAGAAATATTTATGGGCCAGACACTCCCCATATTTTTTTCCTATCCTCCCTGCCCTGGCAAGGATTAATTCTTATTGCATAAAGGAGTGCACATAGGTGAATAGTTATAGATCTACCTCAAATACTTATGGTACTGGTTTGTTTGTCTTTTTAAAAATTAAACATCAACAAAAAACAGGAGCATTAGGAGGGCCGATTTTGGCAGCTCTGAATGTGAGGTAGGGTGATATTCAACTGTAAGAAATATTTCTAATTTTCCTAAAAGTGGAAAGTGGACAGAAAAAGAACAAATCTTAGAGTCAGAGGAATTCTAAAAAGTTAATAAAGTGGTGCCAAAAAACTATATGAGACTAGCGAGTTAACCCTCTTTTGGCTTCTGGCTTTATATTATTCCTTTAAAATCAACTTGGATGTTAGGATTGAGACATGCATTAAGATATAGTAAATCAAGTTTTTATAAAGGAGACCAGAGGAAAATTGGGTTCGGTCTACAAAAACTTGTCTTGGAGCAGCTTACACCTGAATGCATGTTTTCTTGAAATCTAGGAAACATAAAGAACACACACACACACACACACACACACACACACACACAGAAAGCATAATAGAGTATGAACATTCTATCTTGAGTGGAACTAGCACAAGTATCTCTGAAATGCTTAGCTTACAATTAATGTTGAAAAAATTCTCTTCAGCGATATGTCAGTAGTCGAAACACTAATAGAGCTGAGTCTAAGACAGAGATTTTCAACTGGTGTGCATCAAGAATTTTTAAACATGCAATACTTGACTACTTAGTCAGGGGCACTGAGATTGTCAAATTAAAAAATGACAACAGCCAACACAACAAAGCCATGTGGTGTGAATGAATCAAAATTATATCTAATTTTTGTCAGATCAACCATAAAATATATTTTTTGGTGTGCCTCAGATTTTTAGTAATTAGTTTATGTGTGCTGAGAGATGAAAAAAGGTTAAAAATCACTGGTCTAAGAGAATATGGTAATTAAAAACGAGAAATGTAATCACATGTCTTTTCTATCTCTATTCAACTATATTGCTTTCCTCGCAAAAGAAGTTTGAAGGTAATAAGAATAATTGCTGCAATTATTGCCCCATGTAAGATTAAAATCTTAAATAAAGTTATTCATTTATATCATCTACAATCATCATGCATTGCTCCTGCTTTGTTTAAGGGTAGGCAGAGGAAGCAGCAGGGTTCAAATAGTGACAGGCTGCACGCAATTTGACATCAGATACAGAAAGGCTTGTTCTGCCAGATGCTTCCGTTCTGAACTCCAGGCAATGCCTCATAGTTAGTCTACCAAGTAGAAGCCATGACTTTCCCCATGGAATTACTCAGGTTAGACAACTGCCTCCTTGTTCTTGTTTCTTTCCTTTACCTTAAGAACTTTTTCTTTAATATTTTTCTTACGTAAACGAAATAAATAAAAACCATACCTGATAGAAGCTGAAGAGTTTTGTTAGAAGGATTAAGCATACACACAGGTGTAGATGCCATTAGTACTAGTATTTAAGAATAAAAATATTATTTCATACCATTTGGCACCTAACTATACTAAGTATAGTGTAGTTAACATAACTAACAACTTTGCCCAATTTTTCCACATAAAACATCATTCTGGGGTCTGCAAGTATGATATTAAATAGACAGTAAAATTTCTCACTAGACCACTGGTCACAAATGTTCTTTGGAGCTTACCAAATGCAGTGACTAAACCTCTTGAGGCTCTCAGGTAAAGGGCATATTTGATATTGAGAGCTGTAAAAATGTAAAGAAAATTTGGAAAATAAATTAATCTGGTTTACAAGTTTTCAGAATGATAATAATTAATACACCATTTTGAGCAGCACCTTTTCATATACATACAAAGCACTTTGCTCTCTGCTTCCTTTTCCTCTCTCCTGTTGCTTGCTGAATTCTACTCGTCCTTTGTCTGCACGTAGGGCTTTCTCCTGAAGTCCTAAGTGGCACTCCACTTATGCTCCAATGGGCCCTGTACTCCGCTGTCCCTACCATGTGTAAGCATGCAGAAATTTTATTTTCTTTAATCTGACCTTTTATTTTTTTCTCCTTTGACTCAAAGTGGCCTCATCTAGCACCCGGACTCACCCACCCCCTCTCCCTTGCTTACTCCTTTAACATTAAGGCCCCAGGAAAATGAAGCTCTGGTGAACATTAAACAAACGTAGGAACAACACCTCTAGGTGTGTTTTTGTGTGTGTGTGTGTGGGGAAGGGGTTGTTTGTTTTTTACCACAGACAGAGTTTTCAATCAACCTAAAGGTAACATCTTAGTCTCAGTTGAGTTTCAGCTCCTGACCCAGGAAAGCAGAATGAACCAGACAAAATGACGTCAGGACCAGGTACCATGATCAACTACGCCATGCCCAAGTACCAACCAGTCAGTAAAGACCGAAATCCTGACCACAACCCTAACTCAATTAGTTACCATGTTTAATGATTTTTTTCCTACCTGGAAGCCCTTGGTGAGCCAGGTCTTGAGCACTAGATTATTGAGACTCGGGGGATGGCACCATTTCCTCAAATAATAAACCCTTACTTTCTTGGCTGCAAACTCTTGTTCATGTCTTATTGCGCAAGCAAACAGACCCTGTTAGTCCAGTAACAGATGCAATGTCTGTATTCAACGCCTGAGTATAAAACCCATGAGTATGGGACTGGTCTTACCTCAAGGGACATACACTGTATTTCCACACTTAGAATAGTGTCTGCCCTCAGCTGTGCTCAACAATAGTGACAGAACTTAAATGTCTCCCCGAATTCCCAGGTCTGCACGCTGAGGCTTACAGATGTCTTATAGTGGTTCTCACCTTCTGGTCCTTTAAATACAGTTCCTCATGTTGTGACCCAACCATAAGATTATTTTTGTTGCTACTTCATAACTGTAATGTTGCTACTGTTATGAATCATAATGTAAATATCTGATATGCAGGATGGTTTTAGGCGACCCCTGTTAAAGGGTCGTTCGACTGCCAAAGGGGTCGCGACCCACAGGTTGAGAACTGCTGTCTTAGAAGCTAAAGCACTTTGAAAACACCACTCAGACAATCCACAACATCTTTTCACCCTTCCATTGCTTCTGGTCAGGCTTCCTCTCCCTTCCATTTCATCTGCAAATACATACTGCATGAAAGGGAACATTGTTTTATTCTGGATCAAAGATATACATATAGTACACGGACAGAATGAATTATCTCTAAAGTAGTTCATTGTCATTGTTCTGATTGGCCTTTATAAACCTACTGCCGATAACATGACATAATCCAAAATTTAAAAATTGCCATGAACATGATAGGTACTCAGAAGACTTTCACTGCCTGAATGATTGGATTTTTAGTTCCTTTCCCTGGCTCTCTACTCCTCTCTCTTTCTGACTCATTCTCAACAGAAGCAGCCAGAATGCTCTTCTAAAATATGAATCAGATGCCACCCCCCTTGTTTACAATTTTCCAATGATTTCCAAATTATCTTTGAATTTATGCAAATTCCTATTTATGGCTTAATAAAGCTTTCTGTGATCTTGCTGCTGAATTCCTCTCCAAACCCCTCCTGGCCACTCTCTCCTTCACTTCTAACACTCAGCCAAGTTCATCCTTTCCTAGGCCTACATCACTCAAGCCTTTCTCTGGCAATCACTCTCCTATTCCTGGGCCTGAAATTTGCTTCCTTTGACTCTTGGCCAGGGTGGTTCCCCTCACCCACTGGGACACAAATGGAATTTCACCTCCTCAAGGAACACTTCCTTGAACCTCCCATCTAACTGGGTATTGCTGCACATTTACATCACTCTACTTATTTCTCCATATTATGATCTGTAAGTGTGTGTGTGTGTGTGTGTGTGTGTGTGTGTGAGTGTGTGTGTGTGTGATCATTACTGCTGTTCAGGTTATTATTCATATTACCCAGTTAAATGTGAGTTCCAATGGAAAATCCTTACCAGTCTTGCTGACTGCTCTGTGTCTCTTCACCACTGTGCTATATCCTTTTCTCAAGGCCTATCAAAGAGGTAATCAAACAATAATTGTTGAATGGGTAAATGCAAAAATGTGCCTTACTAGTGACTACTTTATTTGCCTTCAAGGCTTGTTATCTATTCACTTCTGCTAACTTAGTTGACCCTGAAAAAATCCAGTATTCTTTCCTACTCACACATAGTCATTATCAGCATGATCTACAGGTCATTTGCAAATCGGCTATATGGAAATGTCAAATGTGGGTCAGTTGTTTCCGCTAACAGATGTATCTTCAGTGCCTCAAGAAACTTCTGGAAATAAGTAAAATGTTAAAAAATGATTACTTCACATGTATATGAATGAATTGCCTAAGATGTAAATTTTTAAATAAACTTTCACAGCTGGATTGATGTAAAGATCATATGACATAAAGATTAAATATAATAATTAAATTAAATCAGGGATAATTATTTATCTCTTGACTACCTCTTGGTTGCACCTCTTCAATTCTTTTTACAATCTGGTCTTGTTGCCTCCAATACAATATAGCATTGCTTTTCATAACTTTAATCAATCTGACTCCCTAACTCTCGTTATCCTTGACCCAGATATATTCCCTGTTCTTAAGTTTGAAAAGCTGAATTTGAAAACATTTTTAAAGACAGATTTATCACTAAAAATTGGTAGTGTCATCTTTAAATCTAAATAATCAGAGTAAATAAATCTGTTTTTCAAGACTTAAATTCTTACAAGTTTTAATTGTTATTTCTTTAGCTCCACGGTCGTTCCTTTCCATCAAATGCCACTTTCCTCTTTGGAGCCACAACCCCATTCTTATAAAGGCTTTCTGCTGTGGTTTTAAGCCCAGAGGTCCACAAAGGCTGTGATAGGTGTCTTTAATACTTATTGATGTTTCTTCATTTTCCCCTTATAATGTCTTTCCTCATCCTTTTCTGTTTTACATTCTTGAGTGAATTTGTTTTAAACAGAAGATGAGAATTTACCCTAAATAAAGCTTTAAGCATAACTCATAAAGTCTTGAAATAAAGAGCTCCAGGTTTCATATTCTTTGAAATGACTGTTCAAATTTTAGTTTTCACTACTCCAATACATGTGGTGCTGGTGAACTACACATGTTCAAAATTTAGTTCTATTTTCTTATATTCTTATTCTTGTACAAATCTATGACTTGTATAATATTTGATGTGTAATGTGTCATTTTTCTTTGTGACAATAAATTATCAAGTTATGCTTAAAATGATGTATTCTCTGGCTTTATGTCATAGAAAAACAGATTAATATTTTAAATAATATTACTTTTCTTATATCATGGATTTGGTATGTATTAATATTGGTATATTATAAGTTTCTTTCAGCCCTCATGGTGTGGCTCAGTTGGCAGGAGTGTCATCCAGTGCACCAGAAAGGTGACAGGTTTGGTTCCTGGTCAGGACACATAACCTGGTTACAGGTTCAATCCATAGTCTGGATGCTCCTGATTGATGTTTCTCTCACATCAATGTTTCTATTTCTCTCTCTCCCATTCCACTAATATCAATAAAAAAAAATCTTCTTTCACAAGTAATTTCTATAAAAGCTCCATGTATTTTACCTTTGTGATGTTCCTATTACATGCTAATTAGCCATATAAAGTTTTGACTCACACATCCTATCTAATAGTAGACAAACATGGTAATTAACCATACCTTCGCTACGACTCCCACTGGCTAATCAGCACAATATGCAAATTAACCCAACCAAGATGGCGGCCGGCAGCCACGCAGCTGAAGCGAGTAGGAGGCTTGCTTGCTCCAGTGATGGAGGAAGCCAAGGTTCCCCGCCTGCCGCGGCCTGGCTCTGAGCTCCGACAGCAACAAAGTGTCAATTATAGAAGCTAAACAAACCCCAGATGCCTGCTTTCAGCAGGCCGTGGCCTCAGAGCTGGAGCGAGGAGGAGCTGGCTCTGAGCTCCAGTGATAGCAACAAAGTTTCAATTATAGACGGTAAATAAATCCCAGAATAAAAAAAAAAAAAAGAAAAAAAGGAGAGGCTGGGAGCTTCAGTTGCTGGCCAGCCTGAAAACAGCCCTCAGCCCCTCACCCAGACTGGCCAGGCACCCCAGTGGGGACCCCCACCCTGAAGGGGGTGTGACCAGCTGCAAACAGCCATCAGCCCCTCACCCAGGCTGGCCAGGCACCCAAGTGAAACCCCCACCCTTATCCGGGACACCATTCAGGGCAAACCAGCTGGCCCCCACCCATGCACCAGGCCTCTATCCTATATAGTAAAAGGGTAATATGCAAACTGACCCTAACAGCAGAAAGACTGGGGATGACTGGTCACTATGACACACACTGACCACCAGGGGGCAGACGCTCAATGCAGGAGCTGCCCTCTGGTGGTCAGTGAACTTCCACATATGGGAGCTCTGCTCAGCCACAAGCCAGGCTGATGGCTGCCAGTACAGCAGTGGTGGTGGGAGCCTCTCCTGCCTCCTCAGCAGCGCTAAGGATGTCCAACTGCAGCTTAGGTCTGCTCCCCGCTGGCAAGTGGACATCCCCCGAGGGCTGCTGGGCTGCCAGAGGCATGTCTGATTGCCAGCTTAGGCCCAATCCCCCAGGGAGCAGGCCTAAGCCAGCAGGTTGTCATCCCCTGAGGGGTTCCAGACTGCAAGAGGGAACAGGCCGGGCTGAGGGACACCCCCCACCCGAGTGCACAAATTTTTGTGCACTGGGCCTCTAGTCTATACTAATAAAAGGGTAATATGCTAATTAGATCAAGTCTACTGGCCATCTGCCAGATGTCCGACTTCCTTCTGGACAAAGCCATGGTGGTGTGGGCTGAGGCAGAGGCAGTTAGGGGCAATCAGGCCAGCAGGGGAAAGCATTTGGGAGCAAGATCAGGCCAGCAGGGGAGGTCAGTTAGGGACAATCAGGCTGGCAGAGGAGAGCAGTTAGGGGAGAGATCAGGCAGGGGAGGGCAGTTGGGGGTGATCAGGCAGGCAGAGGCAGTTAGGGGCAATCAGGCTGGCAGGGGAGAGTGAGCAGTTAGGGGAGAGATCTGGCTGGCAGGGTTGGGCATTTAGGGGCAATCAGGCAGGCAGGCAGAGGGGCTAGGGATAATCAGGCAGGCAGGGAGGTGAGCGGTTAGGAGTCAGCAGTCCCAGATTGCGAGAGGGATGTCTGATTGGAGAGGGTGCAGGCTGGGTTGAGGGGAACCTACCCCACCCTGTGCACGAATTTCATACACCAGTCCACTAGTATTGCCATAAACACTGATTTTACAATATAAAATGATTCTCTTTCTCCTGTTTATTGCTTTTATGTTTTTTTGTTTTAAAAATGTTATTCATTTATTGAGCAGATAATCTTCCAGGTGGCATTTCCACCTTGCATAGACATGGAGAAATAAACTTGCATAGCCTGGTTTTTGACAAAACCAGTACTATTTTACTGGGTTTCCCTATAGCAAGTACATAGTCTATAGGTTCAGTTACTTAAGCTCTAGTATCATGTGACTAGAATTAGAATTATTTTATATGATGTAGATCTAGATGAAAGTTTAAAACCAGAAGATTTGGCTGAAAATTCTGGAAGGATTTTTGTTTCAAAGAGTCCCTTGGACTCCAGTCAGTTCTAATAATTACTTGGCTGGCAATAAAAATAATTTTCATAAACATCTCTTCAAAATTAAATTTGCTCACTTCATAGATTCAACAGACTTAGAAATATCATTCAAATGCTGCTGGTTTATTATGTAAACACAAGACCAGAATTCTGCAAACATATCTCTGGAACATTTCTGAAGCTCCTGAATATTTTTAGGCATCAGATTAATATAAAATAAACCAAATCCTAAGCCTTCTGTGAACAATGAAATTTCAAAAAAATTTTAAAAATGACAAAAATCTTTTTCTCCTTCTACTACTATATAAACAGGAAAATCAAGTGTGACAAAGATGTTTTCACTTGTACACCTACTTGTCAAAAAGATATTAGAAAATACATTCTTTAAGCCTCCTGGTTGGAATAATAATGAAGAAAACGCAGCACAGTGATAAGGAGATCTCTATGTCCTGCCTGTGTTTGAACTCCATCTCCACTGTCAAGTACATGTTTCAGCTCAGGTAGGTTATTTAACATCTCTGCACCTCAGTCATCATATCTGGGAAATGGAAGTACTATTTTCACAGAATATATAAAAATTAAATGAGCTAATTCCTCTTAAGACACTTACAAGAATGTCAGTAAGCATAGGTAATGCTCAATAAATATTATACATTTTTTATTACTATCACAATCTTGGTAGAAATCATCAGAGAACTCATTAAAAAACAAAAATAAAAAATGGATTTAACATTTTCTCTCTACAATTTATGAAGTATGATATTAAAACTAACTTGAAAAATGTTCAACAACATAATATATTACAGTTGGAAATATTTTATATAAAGTGATGTACTTGGCCATGGCCTAGTGGTTCAGTTGGTCAGAATACCCTCCCCTATACCAAAAGTTGTGTGTTCGATTCCTGGTCAGTGCATACCTAGGTTTCAGGTTCAATCCCTGGTTGGGGTGCATACTGGAGGCAACACATTGATATTTCTCTCTCTCTCTCTCTCTTCCTTCCTCAATCTCTAAAATAAATTTAAAAAACATTATTGGGTGAAGATTTAAAAAAATAAAAAATAAATTGATGTACCTAATTTTTAAAAATTGACAATAGTTTTAAATAATCTAGAAAAGGATGAAAGTAGAGCTAATCTCTACTTTCAATTGGAAGTAGGGGCCAGAATTCATCTGTGAGAAGGGTTTTTATTAGATAGACTCAAGTAAGCAGTGATTAGGAGCAGTCCCTGCCTCTGGATGGTAGGAGGGTGGCATAGACATTGGCTTGTCAAATCTGGTAATGCATTTGCTTGTCATTGTATTCCTTTCAACAAATATTTACTGACTACTTAGTACAAAGCCACTATGGTTCTCGGTTTGAAAATGTGGTTGTAAGGAACCCAAGTTCCTTTCCCTCACAGAGTTACTTTGTGATGGAGAAGACAGGTATTAAACAAATGAACAAGTCAAGGTCACACAGGATAAATGTTATAAAGCAAAGTAAAACAGAATAAGGTGTGAGAGAGAGACCAGGAGTACTTTGAAGTGACCAGCTGACACTGTTCCGAGGTGGTGATGTTGGAACAGGTAGTTGATGGGGTGAATGGAGGCTCCTGAAGATCCACAGATAAAGCAATCTAGAGCAAAGGTCATGAAGCAGGAAATAGCCCATACTCTCTGAGTAACAGCTCAAAGGCTAAGGTGCTGCAAGGCCCTTGAGAAGTGAGGAGAGAGAGAGGAAATGAGGTCAGAGGGGTAAGCACCTGCTGATTTCTGAAGGGGGTTGCAACAATGGAGAGTTTGGGTTTTTTTCAGAGGGTGAAGTTAAACTGTTCAGATTTTTAAAAAGAGAAATGGCAGAGTCTTTCAAAAGTTCACTGACTCCTAACTCCTGCTTAGATCATCCATTCCTAACATATTCTCAGGGCTGGAATAGCCTTATTAACACCAGCAATGGTACTCAGAGAAGGTGAGAGGGGCACTGAATTAACTCTTCACCATTAAATCTGTCTCTTTCTGGCTCGGTTCTCCTGAAATGTGTGTGTTAGAGTTGTTCTTTTTTTTTTTTTTAAGTCCTGACTTAATTTGCTGTCCCCTCCAAACCCTAACCTACCAGGAGCATAAAATAAGCCATATTTCCTAGAGAAAATATTTGGAAGCAATATTTTTATTATTTGTTATTATTTTTCATTGATTTTAGAGAGAGGAAGGGAGAGAGAGGATGAGAAATTCTGACGTGTGGAACATCAATCAGCGGCCTCTTGCAGGTGCCCCGACCAGGAACCAAACCCACAACCTGGGGATGTGCCCTGACTGGGAATTGAACCTGCAGCCTTCCAGTGTATGGGACGATGCTCCACCATGGAGCCACCCAGGCCAGGGTGTAAGCAGTATTTTTAAAGCAATATCAAAATATAATATTCTATACCCCCCATACTTGTGTGGCCTTTTAATAATCTGAGTTTTGAAAAGAAGTCACTAGTGTGCCAAAATTTGAACAAAAACACACAACCACCCCCACCCCCACAAATAAAACAAAAAAAACATGTATGAACAGGACAGACCTTGGTTCTCTGAGGTTGATAGCCACTAACCCCCATTGTAATCATGAACCTTGGGCCTTTACCCTGACACTCATGTATATTGCGATAGGAACATAGGGAACACCTTGTGGTTCACACAAGCTGTACGTACTGATCTCTGAGTTCACAATTCTTCACACACACACACCCCATTTCCCATTCCCCTGCACCCACTCTCATTCAAAATTCAAAACTTGATACCTGCCTCCAACCCCCAGAGGGTCAGTGTGCAGCCTCTGAACTACGTGCATATTTAACCTCTAAGCCTCCCACAGAAGCTGCCGCACGGTGGGTAATCAATTAATGCACTCATTCCACAAACACCCCTCCCAACAGCAGTGAAACTCAGCACACCCTTTGAAAAAACTAAAATAAGAGCCAGACCAGGTTGGTGAAAAGAGATGATATGAGAAAAAATAAAAACTGGCAGTAAAAATAACACAGGTATTATTTTTCTAGCAGCAACTCATTGTAGCTCCTCCTTTCAATGCGACAAAATCGGTGCCCTGCTTAAAATTCTTAGTGTGTGTGTGTGTGTGTGTGTGTGTGTGTGTGTGTGTGTAGGGAGAAGGCAGGAGTGGAAAGGGTTCTTTCCCATAAAATTAGTTTAAATTACACATCGTGTACAGCATGAATAGAAAGCCCTGGCCTAATTCCACGAGCTGCATTGAAAATACATAAAAAATTCTCCAGTGGTGGGAGTTTCAATCAACAATTACTAAAATGTTTGGGTCTGTTAGCAACCCAAGGATTAGGAACCAGGGGTCTGGAACAATTTCACATGGGTCAGGCTTTGGGGAACAAGCAATAGGAGTTTATAAGTAAAATATAAGTGTGATGTTGGAATAGCTATGAAGAAAGACTGTTCCCAATTAAATAAAGATAATTCAAACTTTTGTGAAAATGTGTTTTCCCCAATAACGCCACCCATATAAACAGATACATTGAATACTTGGTCTGGCTATCATATTTGCTAAAATAATAAAGAATATTAATCTTTTTTTTAAAATATATTTTATTGATTTTTTACAGAGAGGAAGGGAGAGTGACAGAGAGTTAGAAACATCGATGAGAGAGAAACATCGATCAGCTGCCTCCTGTACATCTCCTACTGGGGATGTGCCCGCAACCCAGGTACATGTCCTTGACCGGAATCGAACCTGGGACCTTTCAGTCCGCAAGCCGATGCTCTATCCACTGAGCCAAACTGGTTTTGGCAAGAATATTAATCTTAATACCGTCATCTAAGTATATGAAAGCAAGTCCTGGAACATTTTATAGGCACTGTTCTCCTAAAACAGATGTTAAGCTTCCCAGCTATTATCTCCTAATGTGCATACAAAGTATTTGACAGTTTTTGGATATGTTTGGCCCCCATTCATGCCTTCCAGCTAAGCATGCACTATTCAATTTGGAGGCCTTAAATAAGCTCGTGTATTTTTGAGAGCTAATTAAAACTTCATTATTAGTACAACAGCCGTACCACAGTACTGGCCTGATAAGAAACCCAATAACTGACAGTGTCTGTGTAGGTCTTTCAACTGACAGTTATAATTAAGTTGCATGGAACCCACTGCCCTCTAGAATCTTTTTTGAACAAGAAAACAAAACAGCAAGCATGAAGCTCAGGCTTGATTTACATGAAAGTGTAGGCCAAGCCTGAATTCTGTCATAGGCTTTCAAACTTTCCTTCATAGGCAGAAAAGAAGGTATATTTAAACACACATTTTTTAAAATATATTTTTATTGATTTCAGAGAGGAAGGGAGAGAGAGATAGAAACATCAGTGATGAAAGAGAATCACTGATCATTGATCAGTTGCCTTCTGCATGCCCCCCACTGGGAATTGAGCCCACAACCTGGGCATGTGCCCTGACTGGGAATCAAACCATGACCTCCTGGTTCATAGCTTTACACTCAACCATGGAGCCACACCAGCCAGGCTGAAACACATATTTTTAAAAAGTTCAATTTTTTGGAATGGTGAAGATATACAGTTACCCTTTTTCCTTATGATACTTGCTTTCATAGATATATATAGATGACGTATCTACCAAGGAAGAATTCAATGTATGAAAAATGAAGACAATAATTTAACCTGTCCAAAGGGGAAATGAGATAAGTACTGATGAAATTAACTCTGTTTTTCTATTGATGTATCCTTAATGAGTACTTTTTTAATATAAGCTAGCATCCTCCCATCAGCCAACATTGCTCCCAGGCAATTTTCATGCAGTCATCCTGTTGTGTATTATGGGAATGTCAATGAACTTTAATATTATCTGGAACAAAACATAATTAGGAAGGAAATTCTTTGGGGAGCAGCAATACGTGATATATCAAGTTGCAAAGCAAAAGAGTTACAGGTCTGTGTTATTTGTTTAAACTTATTTACGCCAATGAAACATATTAGAAGAAAAATACCCTAAATATTTCTAGCTTCTTCATGTAATCTCTTTAAATTACTGTCAATGATTTTGGATACATTTAATTAAATCATAAATTATATTAATTATAGCAAAAACATGCTCATATCAACTATCTTATTGAAAAGAGACTTTGTTGCAAACATTATAATAAGAATAGAGATAAAATGTTAATGTGGTTATTATGGAACCAGATAACCCAGAAAAGGGCATTAAGTAAGGAAATACCTAGCAGGTGTTCTTCAAGTCCTTGCCTCAAAACACAATTTTTTTATTGTGCCCCAAATATGGTAACTTTCCTGATCTGTAACTATTCCCACTAGCCCATCTTTGATGACAGAATTAAAGTAGCTATTTCTAATGTGCCATGAATAAGCAGAACTAGTAACTATTAAATGCCCTAGGAATCTCTACTAAACAGTTCTAATATCTTCAACCAAAAGGTACTTACTCATCACATACACAGGAAGTCACTTCTGAAATGCCCTCCTATATGTGTCCTAATGGAAAATTTCATAATTCATTTTAAAGCGTTCTAGAATTAGTCCATCTATCCATCTATTTTAAACCAGATAAGGTATAACTTACTCTGTGAAAATTATCCTTTTTGTAATCTGTCTTTCTTGTTACTGAATAAATAATATAGCTGTGTTGGGCATTCTTTTTCATCACATACATTTGAGTACCTACTATAATCTTAGAAGTTTATATTTCATTTACTTTAAATAGTAAAGAATGGTTGAAATTCTTGATAGCATTAGAATAGTTAAATATATATTAAAATAGTTGTTTTTAATCATGACTATTTATAACACAACGCCGAAATTATTGGTTCTTTTTCATATTCTTAGAGAAAAAAATGGAAACAAAATTATGATTGCAGAACATGTTATGTATATACCTTTGAGTTAGTTTGAGGGAGGAATGAGCAGCCTTTGTTTTCTACATGGGATTATTTTTTAATGATTACAGAATCAACTCATACTTGTTTTAAAATATATTAATATTCCTGTATAAAATATTTATTTAATGCTTTGCTTACGAATTTTTTATATATCCTCCCAGATTTTTATATGCATTTAAAGATAAAATAATTTATGTTTAGAAAATCATAAAAAAAGGGAAAAAAAGAAAATCATATCATGTAATACATTACAACTTATTTTTTTTCTACTGAAGAATATATCAAGATTATGTTTCTATTGTGGTACCTACACATCTTCCTCATTTGTTTTGATCAGCTATATCATACTCCATCATATGCATATACTGTAATATATTTCATACACCTTTTATTGATGGACAATTGTTTTCAATCCTGCTCCATTACAAATAATGTTTCATGAACATTTATAAAGACATCTTTAAGTAAGTACACGAATTTCTACAAACTTCATTTCCAAAAGTTAAATTAGTTTAAAGGGCATAAATTCACTATTGCATAGTTGCATAGTGAAGCATATCTGAGCTTTCAACCTCCTCTTATTCCTTCAGCAAATGCTTTCTGTAGGCCAATTATTTATAATGTCATGAGCCTACCTTTACATCACAAATAAATCATGTAACATTTTATTTTATTTTAACTTTGAAATACTTGTGAGTATGTTAATACTATTACTAATTGCTTTCTTATTTGGCAGAAAATAATGTCAATAGTTAATAAATTAGTATTTGCTTTTCTATATACAGGCATTAAACTAAGCCTCTTTTCCTGTATAATTTCCAAAATATTAACTCTTTTGAAATGTATCATGCACTGAAACATGAAATATAATGTAAGAAATTATTTTGAAAACAATAAAAATATAATTAAATTACAAAGGCACATACAAAATTACCTAACATTTAAAGTTTAGACTCTTCATTTCCTTAAAGATTTTACTTTTTTCTTGTACTTTCCTTGCATTTGTGTACAAATTTTAGACAGAGTAGCCTGAATCCGCACCAGTTTTTTTCATTAAGAAAGTAAAATAAGGCCTGGATGGTGTTGCTCAGTGGTTGAGGATATAGTCATGAACCAGGAGGTCTCAGTTTGATCCCCAGTCGGGGCACATGCCTGGGTTGTGGGCTCCATTCCCAGTGGGTGTGCAGGAACAGACACTGATGATTCTCTCTTATCATTGATGTTCCTATCTCTTTCTCCCTCTCCCTTCTTCTCTTAAATAAATAAAAACGTATATATTTTTTAAAAAGGTAAAATAAGTTTATTAGAAATTATTAGGGGGGAAGCGCAAAATTATATGGAAAGTAGCACTAAATTCAGTCGGTAAAACACGTTGTTGTTATTATGTTAGGACAGTATCTCAGAATGATAACAGAAATTGGTGAATTTTTCAGAATAATATATGTGCTAAGAAATATAAGAACAATGTGTTAGCTTGTTCCTCTAAGCAGCAGATATAAACACAGTATTAATTGTGCAAATATTCTTTATTAGGAAAAGGGGTCATTGTATATTTGGATACAAGGCTTTTGCTCCATTTATACAGTGGGAATATGTTTTCCCAGTCTATGGTTTGTCTTTTCATTTTTTAATGTTTTAAAGATTTTTTAAAATTGATTTTTTAGAAAGAGGATAAGGAAGAGGGAGAGAGAGAAACATCAATGTGAAAGCAGAACAGTGATCAACATAGATCAGCTGCCTCCTACTAAGGATGAAGCCTATAACCCAGGTGTGAGGTCTGACCAGGAATCAAACCAGCAACCATTAGGTGCACAGGATAATGCCCAACTAACTGAACCACACTGGCCATGGCTCTTTATATTTTCTTAATGGTGTTCTGTGAAAAATAGACACTTTTAATTTTTATGTGTTGTACTTTTATCAATTTTTCTTTTATTTCTACATGTTGTGCTCTGTCTAGTAAATTATTGATTTTCCAAGAGGGTGGGTATTTTCTACTATGTATTCTAGAAGTTTAAAAATACTAGCTCCTACTTTTAGGTATATAAACCATTTTTAATTAGTGTTTGTGTAGAATGTCAATGTTCATTATCCCTATATGGATATCACTGTCCCAGCACCATTTGTTGAAAAGACATTACATATAACTGAACCAGCATAAAGCATTTGGCTGAGGAGGAAGGAAGTGGGCGTTGAAATCTTAAGTATGCTTTACTATGTAACTATGCAATAGTTAAGGTATGCCCTTTATAATAATTTAATTTTGATGATTTGCATTGATTGATTTTTTTTAATATTAAACCAACCTTGCTTTCCTAAGATAAACCCCACTTAGTTATAATGCATTATCTTTATATAAACATTGTGGAACTTAATTTTCTAGTTTATTTTTGTGTCTATATTCATTATAAATATGATCTATAATTTTGTGTGCGTGTGTATTTTTGTTGAGCTTTAGTAAATATGCTAAGGCCCTACAATGATATAGAGCAGTGGTTCTCAACCTTCCTAATGCCGCGACCCTTTAATACAGTTCCTCATGTTGTGGTGACCCCCAACCATAAAATTATTTTCATTGCTACTTCATAACTGTAATTTTGCTACTGTTATGAATCGTAATGCCAATATCTGATATACAGGATGCATTTTCATTGTTACAAATTGAACATAATTAAAGCATAGTGATTAATCACAAAAACAGTATGTAATTATATATGTGTTTTCCGATGGTCTTAGGCGACCCCTGTGAAAGGGTCGATCGACCCCCAAAGGGGTTGAGACCCACAGGTTGAGAACCGCTGATATAGAGGAATGAAAGCATATAGAACCACATTCCATATTAAGAAAGATATACACTTTAAAATGTTGAATATTAACCACCAAAAATGTTGAGAGTTTTTAAATTCTAAAAAAAAGGAAATAAAACACGATAGCTTCAACAACAACCTCAAATAATTAGCAAAGAGGGGAGAAAAGACAGAAGAAAAAAATTGTAAAGAGGTTTTGTTTAAGGCAGTCTTATTTCTTGGATTAGTGCTCCCATTCTTGAATAGACTAATGTCTTTCTCCTTAATTAGTCTACAAGGAAATGCTAGCAAGTATTTTATCATCAAACTCTCTTTAGAAATCCTAAATTGCCTAGCTCAGTATTTGAGAAATGGTATGTGCTCAGGAAAGCGGCTTTGATTTTCCTCAAGGTTAAACACTTTGTTGGTAAATGTCTAGTAACAGGGGAGGAAAGCAAATAGCATATTCTCTCATTAGGGTCGTATGCATTACATATTTTCATTCAATTCTGATAATGCTTCCTTTAATGAACCATCAGCGACTTTCATTGAATCACATTCTATCTTTAATTAGTATTTTTGAATTGAAGCGATTCTCATTTTATAAGTTGACTGTGAAAATACCTTGTGGACATTTAACTAATATTTTAATTAAAGCACAGAGTCATATGAAAGACATACCTCCTATCTTGGATAATTATCTGCTGTTGATAATTATCCATCCATACTGAAAAAAAAGTTTTTGTTAATATGCTTATGTCATCACAGATAAAAATTATAAGCAAACAATTACCTAATAATGTAATGAAACTCCTCCTTTCACTTTATGTTCTTAAGCTATATACTAGTATATGTTTGAACAAAAAGAAATCACTTTCAGTACAGGCATCAGTGCCTACTATTAAAATAAATGTTTAAAGATTTCAAAATGTAAATTTTTAAGTCAGTGCTTTTCTCTGAAATTTAAGCTCACTGCTCACATTACATTTAAACATGACTACTGATCTAAAAAAGGATTTTTCAAGTAGTAAAAAAATATTTTTACAAAATATATATTAATCAGGACCCTATTTAAAAAGTTCACTAATTATTTCCATATTTAAGATCACTGTATAAAACCATTACATACAATAAAATAGCAATTAAGTAAAAATCTGCATGCAGTAAGTTCACTCAAGCCCAAGTGTGAGTACAGCACTGGTTTATTTCTGAGTCTGTGTGTGATGGTTTAATAACTGCAAGTACCAGAATGCCCACACTGTGCCCCAGACCCTCTGTGATACTGTACCACACAGAGCCATGTTGTCAGGGCCATGTTTACATACATAGTTGCATACAAGTGCAAAAATATGAGTGCATGTGAATGCTTCACAAAATTTTTGATTCCTAGCCAAGTTAAGTTTAAGAAAAGCTTCAGATAAAAAAATAAAAATGGCATCTGCTTTAACCTTTCAGGGTTTGTTGCAAAGTCTCTGATAGACAGCCAAGCAGCATCATACCTTTCCCCCAATGTACAGATACAAGTACTTTGAATAAATACCAGTTCTCATTCATAAGGAAACTAAATGTGTTGCATTGAGTGCTATTATTTTTAGGCTAGAGGCCCGGTGCACAGATTCTTGCACATTGAAAGGAAATTAATTAGAAGAAATATTTTAGAGGTTGGGGAGGGACTGCGGGAGGTTGGATCCAGGGCGTGTCTGTCTTGCCCAGTCCCGATAGGGGCCAGCCAGCCAGGGAGGGACTGTGGGAGGTGGGGAGGAACTATGGGAGGGCTCCAAGTTGTGTCTGGTCTGTCTTGCCCAGTCCTGATCAGACGGACCCCAGCAGCAAGCTAACTACCGGTCGGAGTGTCTTCCCCCTGGTGGTCAGTGCCCATCACAGCAACTGGTCAAAAGGTTGAACTAACACTCGGACACTTAGCATATTAGACTTTTATTATCTATCTATCTATCTATCTATCTATCTATCTATCTATCTATGAAGAGCCAGGGGCTGTCACATCCGAAACAATCGAATGGACGACCAAACAGGGTGAGTGGGGCGACAAGGCCAGCAGGGGGCTTAGTGAGGGACAACCAAAAGACTGAGCAGCAGTCTGTGTGGGGCAACCAGACTAGCATGGGGAGCAGTGAGGGGTGACCAGGCCAGCAGAGGGAGGAAGTGAGGGGCGACTAGGCCAGCAGGGGGGGGGGGGCAGTAGGGGGCAACCAGGCTGGCAGGGGGGCCAGTTAGGGGTGAAGAGGCAGGCAGGCAGGCAGGTGAGCAGTTAGGAGCCAAGTGGTCCTGGATTGTGAGAGGGATGTCTGACTGCCGGTTTAAACCCTCAGTCGGACATCCCCCAAGGGGTCCCAGATTGGAGAGGGTGCAGGCTGGGCTGAGAGGACCCCCCCCCCCCAATGCATGAATTTCATGCACTGGGCCTCTAGTATAGGATAAGATTGCAAGCTGTCATGGGCCATTTATCATACTATTATTACAAAATAGGATAAGAAGTGATTCATTACTGTGTCTTCAAGGGACAATACACTATGATGCAAAAGTTTCCCAAATACCTAATCTTTTCACTTTGTCATTAGGAATTGTCCAGATATAATAGCTTCTTTACTTTATTTTAATTTATTGGTTGATTTTTAGGGAGCTAGAGAGACAGTGAGAGAGAAACAGCGATTCATGGTTCCACTTACTGATGCATTCATTGGTTAATTCTTGTATGTGCTCTGACTGGGGGTTAAACATGCAACCTTGGCATATGGGGACAATGGTCTAACCAAATGAGCTAACTGGCCAGGGCCCATAGCTTCTTTTTTTTAAAATACATTTTACTGATTTTTTACAGAGAGGAAGAGAGAGGAATAGAGAGTTAGAAACATCGATGACAGAGAAACATCGGTCAGCTGCCTCCTACACACTCCCTACTGGGTATGTGCCCGCAACCAAGGCACATGCCCTTGATCAGAATTGAACCCGGGACTCTTGAGTCTGCAGGCTGACGCTCTATTCACTGAGCCAAACCAGTTAGGGCCATAGCTTCTTTAATGTTACAAAATATGAACATAGATGTTTGAAATATAACCTAAGATTTAAGTAAAGGACTTATTTAATATATCAAATATTTTCAAAATATAAATTAACATCTTAAAGAAGAAAATTAATTAAAAGAGATTAAATGGTTCTAATATGAATGAGTAATCCAAAGAGCTGGTAGGGGGTAAGAGTTCTATCTTCTATGATGCCATGGACTTTGTCCCAGATCAGTTATTTTATGTTTATTTTCCCCAATACACTAACTGATAAAATAGGCATGTTAGGCTTATCCACAAGAGGATGCTTTACAGTATGAATAATTAAAAGGGTTGGTAAGTGCTTTTTAATTAGAATGGTCACACAATTGCTAACAAATAATAACCCCTTTATTCAAAATCAAAGGCCCAGAGGTTAATTGATTTGCCAAGGTCTCAAGCATTATCATTATGCATCTATATTCAGATCGCTAAATACATTTACCTTTTAAATATTTATGAGGCACCCTAGTTCCAAAATCCAGTAAGTGATATAAAATCACTGGCTTTTCATTTGATCAGATATAATTTTGTTCTGTAGCGATTTTATGTAGGCAGGTAAATCTATGTAATGCAAGCCTGACAACTGTGCTGAAGAAGAAATGCCAGGGGCACAGAATATTTCAGCTGTGTTCACGTTTTTAAATGATCTCACTAAAATGTCAATATTCTTCTGATTATAGATTTTAAAATAGGAGGTGATTGTCATAGTTACCTCATGCTTAGAGATAGACTCACCATCTCCGGGTGTCAGAAATTTAGGCTTAATTAGAATACTATTATTAATAGAAATTATATTCTAGTATAAGACTTTATTCTTTACTAAATTCTTTCTATCAATTTTATCAAATAAAGCAATTTAATAAAATTATAGGGCAGTTAAGAAAGCAGCCCACTATATAAGATAATCACCAAATTTTTGAATTTTAAGATCTATTTAAGAAAATGAAAGGTTAAGAAAAATGTAATAATAAATTAAAATGGATATCCACATAATGCAAAAATAAGAAAGCAGCTTCAGCCCACCATTTATTATCAATGGTTAGTGTGGGAGCTGGTAGTCGATGAGAAGAGAGAAGCACACACAAAAATGCCAATATGCACCGTGGTTATTCACCTTTTTGCCTTTCAGAAGTCTTTATTGTTCTGGGGCTAATTCTGTCCTTGTGAATCTGATATACTGTATTGGACCAAAAATACCACAATGATAATTATATTTTATGTCTCAAGAAATATTCTGTATTTGTTTAAACAAATACCCTAGCTCTAGCCGGACTGCTCAGTTGGTTGGAGCATCATCCCGAGCACTAAAAGGTTGTGGGTTGGATTCCTGATCAGAGCCCATTCTTAGGTGTCATGTCATGTTCTGTCCCCAGTCGGGGTGAGTACATGCTGGACCAATCTGTCTCTCGCACATCAAAGTTTCTTCTCTCTCTCTCTCTCTCTCTCTCTCTCTCTCTCTCTCTCTCTCTCTCTCCCTCTTTTCCTCCCTCTCTAAAATCAATGTAAAAACATATCCTTGGATGAAGATAAAAACAAACAAACCAAAAAAAACACAGAGATACTCTAAATAAACTTAGGTGTTTATTTATTAAGAAAGTATATTTAAAACTAAGATACCTCACTAATATGTTTATTTCCATATATTTTAATAGAGAATCTTCTTTTCTCTTCAGTCTTCATAGGGATGATTACAAGTAAAATATCTTCCAGATAAGTATGCTCCTATCTAGTTTATGGGCTTATTGGAATATACAGGCTGTTTTAGAACTTTTCTAAAACCAAATACTAGTAGTAAACGTCACAGTGCCTGGCACATGGTAGCATCTCTACAGATGGAAATACCCTTGTCTCCAGCCACAACCTTTATCAGTCTCAGATCTCCGCCAGACTCCTCTTCTTAGTCTACAAACATATTCAACTTTTTTCTAACCTATAAAAAAGAAAAGTAAGAAAACATCCTCCCTATTTTAAAACAACCTTCTTGACTAACCCGTCTTCTCTCTCTTCCTCCCTCTTTCCCCCTTTTGTTTTCTTGTTTCTCTCTCTGCCCCCCCTTTCTCACTTCATCCCAAATTAATTTTAAAGTATTATAATCACACCTTTATATTCGAATTAGTTGTAATCACTATGAAAGTAGAGACTATATCTTTTTAATCCCCCATTGTTCATTGTATCCTTTGTACAGTAAGATTAAGCTTTATAAATATTCGTTAAGTAAATAAATTCTCAACATATACTTGTATGAAAGTGACTTCTCTATGTGTTATTCTATGTGAAATCTTGTTTTAAATTTTGGCCCTGAACCCACCTCTGAAGGTCTAATGTTCTTGCAGTAACTGACTCTCCTCCCGCACTGTATGCTAGTTTTCCTAATATTTCTGACTATTTTTTTGTTTTGTTTTAATTTTTGCTTTCATTTTTCCCTAAATTCAGCCTGATACCTGAATTTACTAGTAGACGTTTCCTTTGGATTTTTCATTGGCTCTTTGTTCTCTTTCTATTGGCTCAATGAGTAGCCACATACAATCTTTTCCTCTCCATTGATCACGCATGGTTTATGGCTCCCATATCTCTATTTTTAGCTCTGATCTTTCTCTAAAGCTTGAACATCCAATTTCTATCTGGTACACACCTCATCTAGATATCCACTTTCGTTTCAAACTTGTGGACTCTGATCTTTGCATTCGTATCCTCTATATACCAGAAATTGCACTTTTCCTTTGATCTTCATCAGCCCTCTCCTCTGATCTGGAGTGAACCAGAGGTGGAGTTAGAGTATGCAGGGGGATGGGTATGTGGCACGTTTTTTCTCTAAGTCGTTCATAAAGATATTGCTTATGCCTGAGGTTTGAAAATTGTTTAGAAAGACATAGTTTATGGTAGATTTCTCGCACTAAATCCTAAATTGTAAACATCCTTTTCTGACATCTCTCTCTCTCTCTCTCTCTCTCTCTCTCTCTCTCTCTCTCTCTCTCTCATCTGTCTATCTACCTGTCAAGAGAGAGGAAGAGAGAGAGAGAGGCATATGGATACTAGATAGATATAAATATATCATTTTTCCCATTTACTATATACTCAGATGATAAAGTTGAAGTCCTCTAAACAAAATTAATGCACTAATATAGATATTAGCCTTATATAATAGAATTACCTTAACAAAAGAACAGCTGGATAGCATGAAAAGGCTAGGATAAAATCATTTTTTGTAAACAGTCTTTTTTCTTTCCCAATAATTATTCGACAAGTATTTTAGTGCCTATCATGTATCAGAGACTGTTATAGTCAGTCACTCAGCATATACTGGCTTAAAAACAAATTCCAGCTCTTACAAAGTTTAAATTCTAGACAGACAAAACAAAAACAATATGTAAGTAAATTATATAAAACAATGAAAAGCCATAATTGCTGTGAAATTGTTCAGAGAGTAGAGTAATTGAAGGGTGATTATGAGTGCTTTGGAGTAGGTGAATATAGACAACAGAATTAAAAATAATGCATTGGGTATTCTTTTTTGAGAAGGAAACATTTGTGCAAATACATGAACACAAGTGAGAGTTAGTCAAAGAGGTATAAGAGGAAAGAATATTGTGGGTAGATGAAATATCCAGTTCAAAAACTCTAAAGCAATGGGCTTTCTGAAGTGTTCCAGGATGAGTGTGCCAGTACCTCAGTGATTAAGGAGAGGAGGAGTTGAGATAAGAGAAGTAACAGGGAATCAGGTCTTACAGAGCCTTTTAGGCAACAATAAGGACACTGGCTTTTACTCTGAGTAAAATGGTGAATAATTGCAGGGTTCTAAGCAGAAGAGTGGTTACATGACTGGATTTATATACAATTTTTAAAATTGTGGTTGTTTGTGCATAAGGGGGCAGAGATAGAAATAGAGATGTTGGTGGAAGCTCTTATAATCATTCAAGAAATAGGTAGTGTCTCAGACCAGATAGGCAATAAGTAGTAAGATTTTGGAAATACTTCAAGGTTGAGCAATAGGATGTTCTAATAGATGGTATATGATATAAGAAATTAAAAATGAGTCAATAATAATTCCAATTATTTGTACTAATCACCCAGAGTAGTGGAGTTAAAAGCAAATGAGATATGGAGAAGAGAAATATCTGGTATTTAAAGACTGGAATCTCCAAGGAAGTAAGTGAAGATGGAAAGAAAAGAAAATCAGAGACTGAGTCCTGGAGTATTCTAACAGTTAAAAAAAAAAATCCTGGTTACAAGAAAACACACACACACACACACACACACACACACACACACACACACAACAAAACAAAACAAAAACAGGAGACTGAAAGGAAACAACAAATTAAGTATGTGGAAACCCAAAAGAATGTGGTTGGTGCCCAGAAACTGCAGGAAGTATATCATGAGGGAGGAAGAGTTTAACTCTATTAGATTGTGAAGGCAGAGGAAACACAATTGTGAAAGTGAGAGTGAAAGGCAGGTTTGAGTGGGCTGAGAATAGAAGAGAATTGAAAAGAGCAAGTCAAAACATTTCTTGAGAAATTTTTGAAACAAAGGAGAACAAAGGAATAGACCCTGGTGGGGAGCAAGACAGTTTTTCAAAGTCCAAAGAAATAAATGCATATTTATATGCTAAAGAGAAGATCTAGAGTGAAGATGAGATGAGAGGAGAAACACAAGAGACTTTCTAAAGCTGTGCCTCAGAATAAGTAACATGAGATAGGATTTAATGCACGAATGGTGGAATGGGCTAGAGAGAGAGGCGGGGATGTAAAGTCCAGCCATCTCATCTTGGGGCTCCACCACCCTTGGCTGGCAGAGAGGAGTAGAGAGTGTGGGGCTTCATGGCAGCAAATTGATTACCCACCACATTCCTCTGGCTGCAAAGAGTTACATCCTGCGACTAACTGCAACGGAGGCCACAAATCAGGCTGTGTGACCAGGGAGAAAGGGATATGGGCTTGGTGATCCTCTCCCACATTATTAATTTCTTGATTTCCCCCCCTGAATTCAGGAATTCTTACTGATTAAGTAACAAAAATGTAATGAATAAAAGAGAATAAAAGGACATTTATAATCCTATCAACCTTAATATACATCCTAATTTAATCATGTTACTATATGGGAAAATCTGTTGGCAACTGCTATCCTGAAATAATATATTCTACAGGACAATTTGCTTCTACTTACACTTAAATAACTATTTTATCAATAAAGTGATTTGAGAAATGACTTTCATTTTTGTGTTCCATTTGACTTGATTATTCTTTAAATAACAGAGTTCTTCCAAATTATAGTTAAGGTCAATAAGAAATAATAATACATTAATATTTAAGTGATCATAATATATTAAATAGATGTTATATGTTTTTTTTTCTTGTCACATGACTGGGTTTTTATTAGAGAACTGAAGTTGAATTCATGTTCAAATATATACTAACTAGGCAACTACAGGTTAGGGTTAGGGTTAGGACTGGTGTAGGCATGGAGTTTGGTGCCTGGGTAAGGTGTCAGGGTCAGAGTTAGGGTTAGGATTTGATTTTAGTGATTTTTAAAAAACTCAATCTATTTCAGTACCTATAGGAGTTAATGTATGATGCTGTACTGGTCTTACTCTGTTAACATATGTGTTCCTGATCCATTAAGCAAGCAAGGAGACAGATCATGTTCTTGGTGCCCATATTCTATTTTGGAGATTCTCTTTAAAACAAAATCTAATGTAATTTTTTATAAATTGCCTCAAACTTTTACTTTTATGCTCAATCTCAATTGCTTTTAATATCATTTCACTCTTTGTATCTGAATCCATGTACTGTGTCAGCATTTTGGTCTTTTTTTTCTGAAGTTTTCCTCTGATATGTAAATGCAAAACCCATGTAGCTTTCAAGAATTCATTCTTAGAGAGGCATCTTCAAAATATAGTTTTCTCTCAATGTTGGCTTCTCCCTGGTTTTCCAAATGTATAAAGGTTGAAAGTCACTTATGCAGGCATGTACAACATTATATAAAATAAATAATGTACAACAAAATCTATCCAAAGGAGAGGAATATTAAGCAATAAGCTTAAAGTACCATAATAAAAATGTCAAAAACTAGATTATGCTATTAATAAATATGACTACCTTGAGCAGATGATATTTTTAAATATGGGGAAGTTAACAATTTTCAAAATAGATCACCTTATGTGAAAGAATCTCAGAGTTGGTAGGGAAAGTAGAAAATATTTATACCTAATTACAGAAAAATGTAAATATAAATCTATTTCTCACTGAGACATGTTCTTTTTGATATCTGAACAGAATAAATAAATGCAGAAAGTCTGTAGATTATATTTGTCTGAAAACTCTTTCCAGAGAATAGTAAGTATCCTTCCATCAAGAGATAGCTAACCAATGTAGATCTCAGGGATTTTTCTAGAACAAGATCCAACTGTGATTTATTTTCTTCAGTCTCAGCCCATAGTGCCTCTTCCAACAGATGTTTTTAAAATATTAAATTGTTCAAAGCTAATTTCATCTGTCTTATTTCTCTCCACTTTCAAATTCACTCTGATCGACTGCCTCCTGCTTGCTCCCCCTGGGGATCAAGCCCACAACCTGAGCACGTTTCCTGACCGGAAATCAAACCATGACTTTCTGGTTCAGAGGTGGAAGCTCAACCACTGAGCAACACCGGCTAACTACCTTAATTAATTTTATGCTCAACTTATCCAGATATAGCCAATAAAAATTTTTCCTAGCTGGATCTTGTATCCTTTATGTCATTACTTATCATTTCTGCCTTTTTTCTAATATGAATAGATGTTTCAAACTTAAGTTGTACCTTACTTGACCAAAACCTAATATAATTTTTCCAAGCAGATCTGATTCCTTTCAGTGGATAATATTAGTAACTAAGGTCTGCACTAGGTATGTTCATTGCTACTGGAATGTCTTTGTTTCTAGACTCAGTTAATAGGCAGAAGCAGGAAATAAATTAAATAAATAAATAAATAAATAAATAAATTGTGTTTAATATATGTGTAACTTTATATACACATGCACACATTTACATACAATGCTTTTAATGAGCGTCCTTCTTGTTTTTGCCTATTCCCTATATATTTCTTACTTTCTTCATAGTAAGAACCAAGGCTCCTATCAACACATTTACTCATTTGTTCTATATATCATATATTTAAATATTTTCAAAATTGCTTCAACAATATATACACATATTTTTTCATTGCTTTTCCTTTCATGAAAGTTTATAGACAATAAATGATCTTTGCATTTTTCTTTCTTCATTTAACAAAATATCCAGGAACTCTACCCCACACCAATGCACAGAGCTATTTCTCAGTGTTCTTTACAGCTGCAGGGTATCCATTTGCACATATAGCCTAGTTTATTCAACCAATCTCCAGTACTTGGTCACATGAGTAGGTTCCAATATTTCGTCAACACAAATAATGTTGTGATGAATACACTGTGCATATGTGTTTTCACACTATTAAGCTGTGTCTTTAGGGTAAATTCCTAGAAGCTTAATGGTTGGGCTGAAGAATAAATACATTTTTAATTGTTATGTGAGCTCTCTACTCATATATTTTCCCATGTTCTATGTTTCCTCAATTTTAACTGGGGGACACTTTAGACATGGGAACATTCTCTATCATACATACATGACAATGGTAAGAATAATATTGAATGAAATTTGATACGTTTAGTAGTTCATCTTGCAAGTAAGGAAAACAATCTAGGTTTTGCTCTGGATTGTTGTAACTGTTGGTCCCTATGCAAGTGAGCTGCATAATTTATATGTGCTCATCTGTTTTCAAGACAGAGGCAATGTGAGTCAGACATGGTGTTTCTTTAGAAATGCTATCTTCATTAGCAAGTAATAGATGGTGGTATACCAGCGATCCATATGTTAAGTGTGAATAGAGCCCCATATAAGCACATAAACGTTGAACTTACAAAAAACACTGAAATAATTCCCCTACATGTTGTGAGTAGGCTTTTAAGGTCCTTTGCTAAGTCCTCTGGTTATTCCCTTTGCCTGGGCCCACTGCTGTTCTCCTGCAAATATTTTTAGTATTAGAGAGCAATTCTAATAATAAGTTTCCTTCAGTTCCTCCTCCTTCAGAGTTGGACCTTCATTTCAAGTCTAATTATACTGTCTTCTAAGACTTATTGTTGAATTTTAATATAGTCAGAGAAAAGTACACATCAACATACAGCTTGATGCTCCTCACATGTAACAAGCACCTGACTCAAGTAACAAACAATTATCCACACCCTCAAAGCCTTCCTCAATGTTCCCTTCCAGCCACCACCCTCCCACAGAGAAAATCATCATCCAACACTGGTTTTGCCTATTGCATTTTGTACAAATGAAAACAGAATATACACTCTTTTGTGCCCTGTATCTTTCTACTGTGCCGGGAGCCGGTTCATCCTTGCTGTTTCAAGGGACCTGGCATATATGGCATACTGTTCTTAATATGTTTGCTCACCTTCTTGGCACTATGTGTTTTAATCAAGGTCACCTCTCTGAGAAAGGTTGTTTCCCCAGGTAGGGATTTTCCCCTGAAGTTAGGGAGGGAATAAAACCCCTTAACTAAGTGCCAGGCGGGTAATTAATCACTTTAACTACGAACAATCACACTTAAGCTACATAATCTTTACTCCCTGGAATGGAGATAAGAAACGCCCTAACCTTTGGAATAGAGATTGATAGGATTGGAATCAACTGGTATAAATACAGATGTAACAAGACAACAGGACACACAGAAACTGGAGAACAGAACCTAGACACAGAACCTAGACACAGAAGAACTTCGCTGGAGAGAACATGGCAAAAGATCCTGGACAGAAACTGGCAACAGAACCTAGAGACAGAACCTAGTGAGAGAACCTGGCTGAAGATCCTAGAGACAGAACCTGGCTACAGAACCAGGATAGAACATGGCAAGAGAACCTGGGGACTGAACCTGGCTGGAGAACCTAGCGAGGGAACATGGACACAGAACCTGGCTGGAGATCCTAACCAGAACTTCGCTGGAGATCCTGACCAGAACTTGGCTAGAGATCCTGGCTAGGCTGCTGATCAACTGAAAGCTGTCTCCGTGTCATTCCTTCTTTGCCGACTCCGTCCACACCTTTGGGGACCCTTGGACCTGCTGGGGTTGGACCCCGGCACTACTGCATACATTTCACAACCTGTACCGCTGTCCTGCCACTTGGCCTTGATGAGATCAGAAGCCTGTCTATGTTGTAACTGACCCAGCATCCAGCATTTGGCATTAGCTTCTTGACATTTCACTCAGCATCCCCAAGCTGCCACCAGATTTGAGGGGAGAAGAGCTGCTTCCCTGGCCAGCATTACCCACTTCTCTCCTTCCTCCTTCCTGCTGCAACCTCTGCTACATTTTCTCCCCTGTTCGAACCCTGAGCTTTCCCCCAAATGCCATTTCAACACTTTAACTTCTCCTTTCAATAGATGTAAGTGTACACAACATTTTTCAGTAGGCATTAGCCACATATAAATCAAGAATAAACATTATTATTTTTTAAATGTGCACCCAATTATTATTACATATCCCCATGTCCACTAAATCCCATAACTCTGTCAATCCATTAACAAACATTTACTAAGCACATTCGATGCATAAGGCACTGTCCTAGTGGTTGAGACCCAACCTTTTAACAAGACAAATAAACCCTTCTGAGAACTTACATGTAATCACCCACTATTACATCTTCTTAAATCTGGTATAATGGAGAAAGCAAAGACTTTGGGGACAAAGAAATCGGGGATCAAACTTGGTCTATTGTCCTTCAGGATCTTGTCACAGTATTTGACAGAGAGCACTTATCAGGTAGGTCCTGGATGAATGGTAGTATTACCAGTGGAGTTTGAACTTAGTCGAACTAACACCCATGCACTGCAATTGTATCAGTGGAAAAATAGAAATGATTCTATTAAATATGCACATATTTTATATAACTTGGGGGAAGAGTAATGACTATTTTTAGTAAGAGTTGAGTGTGCAGGCATATGTGTATTTTATTTCATTATCAGTTAACACAGTGGTTCTCAACCTGTGGGTCGTGACCATCCTGCATATCAGATATTTACATTATGATTCATATCAGTAGCAACATTACAGTTATAAAGTAGCAATGAAAATAATTTTATGGTTGGGTCACAACATGAGGAACTGTATTTAAAGGGCCAAAAGGTTGAGAACCACTGAGTTAACACAACTCCAAACAAAAAATAATTATCTGAATTATTACTCTTCAGTCTTTGACTTTAAAATTTTGACTTTAAAATTAGTCTTTAGTCTTTGACTTTATAATTTTAAAAACAACAACAACATTGACATTACTGCTTATTTCAGGAAAAGATAATATGCAATATTCCTATCCCTATTCCAAGAATTAAACTGTCAATTATAGATATTTAATCCTACACTGACCTTTTTATTTAATACTAGAGGCCCGGTGCACAAAATTCATGCATGGGGGAGGAGGGTGTCCCTCAGCCAGCCTGCACCTCTCCAATCTGGGACATCCCTCTCACAATCCAGGACTCCTGGCTCCCAACCACTTACCTGCCTGCTTGCCTGATTGCCCCTAACCACTTCTGCCTGCCAGCCTGATCACCCTCAACCACTCCCCTGCCAGCCTGATTGACGCCTAACTGCTTCCCTGCCAACCTGATCACTCTCAACTGCCCTCTCCTGCTGGCCCAATTGCCCACAACTTCCCTACCCTGATGGCCTGGTTGCCCCCAACTACCCTCCCCTGCCAGCCATCTTGTGGCTGTGGGCACCGCCATCTTTGAGAGGTGGCAGTGAATTAGCATATTCCCTTCTTATTGGCTGTGGGTGCTGCCATCTTTGTGCTGGTGTGAGGGTCAATTAGCATATTCCCACTTTATTAGATAGGATGTCATGTGACAAATCCACTATATATGCCTTCTGGTACCAGAATCACAAAGTCCTTTCAAAGAAACCCGGAAGGTGTGTATTTGTTTGGCTCTGTTATCAAACACTGGTTTGTGCCTGGCTGAATGTGAACAGCCTGAATAACTTCATGATAAAATCTCCGTCTTTTTCTGTGGCTCTCAGGCTATCACACACAGCTCTATTTTCCAATTTGTATCCTATAACAAAGCTGAACAATACACAAGCAGGACAGTCACTGTGAGAACGGCATGAACAATTGTGCCTGCTAAATGCATAGGATGAATAATGCCTTTGCCGTGGGCAACTCAGCTTTCATATAGGAGATGGTGGGATCGTGTTTCCTAACCTTCCCTGAAGAATACTGTGAGGGCTCAAGAATGAAACCTGCCTGTCTTCAAAAATAGATTCCATTATAGCCCAAATGAATTAGCAATTAAATCTCAAGATCCAATAGGACTAAGCTCTTTTATCTTTGACTCCTTGAGAGAGCTTTCTTTGAGTCTCTGAGAGAGCTCTTTTCTTAGGACAGAAGAAATGTTTGCAATAGTTTAGGATACAAGTTCTCTAGAATCCCTTTTTTAATAAGTAACATATCTCCAGGAATGAGATGATGTTCATAGTGCCAAATGGTGTTTAATTTAGAGTAAACTGCTATGTGAGATTTGAAAGTTGGGCATTTTTGAAAGGCCAAATAGTTTTCACGGAATGGGTGAGGGGTTGATTTTAAAAACACATATTTGGCTCATTTGTTGCCCAAGAAAAATAATTATGGAAGTGTTTCATTGCGACCTTGCTCATAAATAAATGAATGCAGAGGGTCGTATGTAATTAGTTATCAACCAACCTCTCATGGTTTGACCCAGGCATAATTCCTGAGTTCATGAGGAGCTATATACAACTCCTCTTAGAAGCTATTATCTTTCTTATAAGACCAGTACATATTCTTTATAATGTACATAACACTGCCACCACCGTAGTGGTAGTAATTAGATTTTAATGCTATAACTTTATAAAGTACTTTCTAGTACTTAGGTACTATGTGGTGAATTATATCCAACTCAAATTCATATGTTGAGGTCCAAACTCCAACATATGTTGGGTACCTCACAATGTTCTTATTTGGAAATAGGGCCACTGCATATCATAAGTAGTTAGAATGAGGTCACACTGGGGGATACTGGTATCTTTACAAAAAGGATGTATGGTATGTATGTCACACTATTACCTATATGGGCAGCACATTATATTTAAAATGTGGTGGTCACCACGTTTCCTGTAGACTGTGAAAGGGAGAGCTGAGGGGAGGCATAATGGTGAAGGCCAGAGGCTAATTAGTGAGGAAGTCCTGGTTTTAAATCCCAGCTCCACTGTTAATTCACCACATACTCCAACAAATGTACTACCTCCTCTAATCCTTAATTTCTGCATCTATAGAATGGACTTCATCATCATCATCATCCACATTATTACATTTATGTTGTTTTGAAGATTAAATGAGATAAAATATATTGAACACATAATGAACCCTATGTAAGTGCTGGTTGCCTGATATTAATTGGCATTTGGTCCAGGGAAAGTTTCTCAACTGTTCTGCTCCATCCCAGGACAGAGTTTGCATAGACTCCACTACAGCTTCATATTAATTCATGCCAATGTCAATTACAATAGACCCACTGTCTCATCAAAGCATGTCAGTGAAATTCATGGGAGAAATGCAGAAGTGTATCTCAAATAATCTTTCCATTCGGGAGCATGATATAATTTTCCTAGCAGCTGAAGTCTCCGCTTTATTCCTTTTCTAGGCCCCTGAAAGGGCACTGTGGGAAATGGAGTGAACCATTCAGACAGGCTATCCAAAGGACATCTTTTTACCAGGATGATAATACAGAATATAATTAAGCTAGTAGATTCAAGCGAACTAAATTTATTTGCTGAGACATTTTAACATTCTATTAGTTCTTTCTCAAAGTCAACATGGACTAAATTAGTTACTTGGCTAAATTGCATGTATAAGTGAAATATAATGTGGAGCTATCTTCACAGTCACATGACGCACAAGCATACGGAAAATTGCACAAGATAACCAGGCTTTTGTTTACAGTTATGATCCTCAAATTAGATTTTGTTATTCTTAAGGACAGATCTATCAGCTCTTTGCTGGATGTCATGAAACACTAATGTGGTTCAGTGTTCACTGTTACTAAGGGTTGGAGCAGCGTTTTGATATCTGAAGTCTAGCACCTGAGCCTGCACTATCTTGTCTTGTCCTGTAAGTATTGTGTATGCAATCGAATTGCTTTCATTTAGTCAAAATAAGCAAGTAATCATTATAGTAACGGGGTTTCTTGCTAAACCAAGAATAAAACAAAACAAGTATTTGGCTCCATATTGAGTCCTGGGGTCAGTAAACCTGAATGTGTGCCTTGGATTTAAGTAACATCATGTCTCTCAGCTTCCGCCCATTTACCTTCAGAATGAGGTACTTCAATTCAATTGTACACTCTTAAACATCTATTATGTGCTTGACAGTGAACTCTGTACTGGGAGTATTACAGAGATGGGCCCTCAAAGAAGGCACAAACTCCAACACCCTTCCAAAGTTGGATATTCACATGGTATAACTTACACATTACCGATTCAAAAGATATGATTGCAAAATTTTAAAGAAAGGTCAGATTTTTATCTGTAGGTTTGTAATAAAGAACTTGGGAAAGACTGGATTATTTATAGTGTCTCACTATCCATTCCTACCTATTTAAGTAGAAGATTCCTTTGAGGGCATGACATACTGCTTCTCTTCTCTGTATGACCAACTCTTCACCTACTTAGCAACAATACTTAGCTCTTCAAGAAGCCTTTGCTGACCATGACCTTCAACCACTCTGAATGAAGCCTTTTTTGTGTGTGTTCCCAGAACAACCAGTGCAAAGCTCTATCCTTTAGGATACATATAGTCCTACACTGTAATTTAAATTTATATACTTAGCATTGCCACTCTATTTTTTACCTCTGAAGGCAGTCATTGTGTTGATCTTCAACCCTCAATAATTGGTAGCTGCTCAGTGAGTGCCTGTTTGTCAGTTTATTCTCTTTTCCATAAATTGGTGTTCAATTTGCACTGTGAATTTTTAAATTCTAATTTTTCTACTCCTGTGTTTTGGTTTGTAGACACAAAGGGCAATTCTCATTCATCTTTCCTGTGAGAGCTCCTCAAATATTGAGAACACATTCTATCTTTAACATGTATATGAATCATCTGTAAATATTGTTAAAATGCAGATTCTGATTTGAAAAGCATGGGTGGGTCTCTGAAGTTCTGCATTGCTAACAAGCTCCAGGCGATGCTGATGCTCCTGGTCCACAGACATGCTTTGAGTATCTGACATTCAGAGGGGCCTCTCACTCTGTCTGCAGACTGTCTACTTGCTTGGCTAACCAGCATATTGCCTGCCCTCCCCCCCTGCCCCTTATCTGCAGTTTCACTTTCTTGGGTTTCAGCTACCCACAGCTGTGGTTTGAAAATTTAAATTAAAAAAAATCCACAAATAGCCCAGATGGCATGGCGCAGTGGTTGAGCTCCTACCTATGAACCAGGAAGTCATGGTTTGATTACAGGTCAGGGCACCTGCCCAGATTGCAGGCTCGATTCCCAGTGGCAGGTATGCAGGAGGCAGCAGATCAATGATTCTCTTTCATGATTGATGTTTCCATCTCTCTCTCCCTCTCCCTTCCTGTCTGAAATCAATAAAAATGTATTTTTTAAAATTTCCCCCAAAAAACAATTCTCAAGTTTTAACTTGTGCACTCTTCCAAGTAGCATGATAAAATCTCACACCCTCCCAGTTCCATCTTGCCCAGAATGTGAACTATCCAGACACAATTTATACTGTTATGCATGGGACTCCATGTGACAGTGAATGGGATCATGACTCAAATGTCACAAATTAGATTAGCATTCCCAATTATACTTAGAAACAAGTTAATAGTCATTTCAGGCTAAGAGGCACAGTTGTAATACAACACATATGCCAATGCATTAGTTCAGAAAAGCTATTGTAAAGTGAAAGTAGCAGACTATTTTGAATTTTGAAGGACAGAGCCAATGCAATATACTATAGCAATGCATCTGGAAGTCTCACTTTTATCCAATATAATAATTGAGTGGTTAATAGGTGTCAGGCATTTTTCTAAACTCTTCACGTAATTCAATGCCTGTAATCTCTATTGAGGGCGGTACCATTGCAGTGTAGTAAGGGCCATTATTAGTTGCATTGGACAGATGAGGAAACTTAGACACAGAAAGCTTAAGGAATCTGCCGAAAGTTACACAGATCTATGTGAAGGAAGTTTGATGATGGGCCTCTTAGTCTGATTCCAGAGTGCACCTCAGAGCTGTTCCTTTCACTGCTCTCAGGGGCCATGGCCACACAACATACTGGTTCCTCCTGCTCTAATTTCCCCCAGTCAGGCATACTAATATTCCTCCAACTTCCACTAAGCTACCACTTGAGCAGAGACATGCATCTTACATGGGGTAATTAATATTTTATTCAAAATATTGGTAGAAACCTATCTATCAAGACTCCGTAAAAATTGCATTCACCTGAAGCCATTTAGCCACATGCCACCTAAATCCACCCTTGCTCTAGTAAGAATATTAGCATCTCCATTATTTGACTCCAAAGTAAAATAAGCAACTAAAGACATCATTATTCGTATTCAGAGCCCTTCTCTTTCCAGAGAGCTTGCCAAGCAATCAAATATACTTAACATTTTAGAACAAGGATTTCATACATCCTACTTTGTCTCAGAGGAAAACTGCACTAAACTGTGGACAATTATATACTATGTTTTATTGCCTCTAATAAATCTTATAATATACACTTAATCATTTTCCTTTACTTAACAGTGTATGCCAACAATATATTTCTATTATTAATAACATCTAATTTTTATAGTCTAAATTTTTGGTAAAAGCAAATACATAACCATGTTGTTGAGAATGGTTCTATTTATTTGTATATGTGTAGAATATTAAATGTTTCACAAATTGGCACAAGACAAAGTCTCATGACCTCTTAAAATGAGACTCTCACAATACAAATGTGCATTTAGGAAGGTGATCAAAATTCACTAGTAGAGGCATTACAGTATATGCAAAAGGATCTGCAATATCCTCTCAACTTATTAAAATTCATGAGACTTTTAAAATATCACCCAGCCTGAGAATGGTGTAAACAGAAAAATCTATTTCAGAGAAATAAAAAGCTTACAATAAATTCACCTTGAAAATGGTTTTCTCCTATACAAATCCCAAAGTTTTTACCCCATTTATGCCAACAGTCATGTCAGAAAGGGTTTAATGCAGATAACTCTGATGTGTTTTATTTCTCAATAAGCTACTAGTGTTGATAAAATTATTTCAAATGTGCCTGCCGGGTGCTTTCCCCAATGACTGATGGCAGCCACAGTGCAGTTGTATACATAAACAAGCAAAGAAAAAATTCCCATCAATTTCCGAAAAAGTCTTACATCAGTATCCTAAGTGAAGTCGAAGATGTTATCATCTGATGGCAGATATATGACCAAGACACCGGGATGGAGGTCTTCCCTAATTTCACATGCAGGAAAAATTTCTAGATCTGTTTGAAAGAATCTCCATATACTATTGAACTGTGAAACAGTGATGCTTCACCTTTATAACTGGAACATATTTGTAAGTGATTTGGAAAATTAGTGCAACCACTACAACAAATGGTTGAAAGGATAGGACAGAATAATCCTTTCATTTTAAACAATATCCTCTTACATGGCTCATTGGACACATGGGCATCAGTAGGTAACAGATCATTGGTTACAAGCACTGCAGTGGCACTTGGCTCAGAGCTGGGTCTGCCCGCTGCCATGCCTCCCAAGCCCAGCCTATACTCACTGGCCACCAGCAGTCACTTTATTTGTTAAGTGGAAAATATGCCACAATTTTTCCACATTACAACTCCTACTTTAAGTCATGTTTCTTTCATCTGAAATATTCTCAGTTATTTTCAATCAAGAAGAAGAGTAAAAGGTAAGGAAAGAAGGGGACTAAAAAAAATCTGAAAATTATCATGAGAGACTATTCTCACTGAAAAATACTGCCCTGGTTTTGCAGAATGCTTCTAAGACAGGCAATTCATAACACACATGTTGCTAAATCGTTGTAGTCTGCAAAACTTCTTTACTTACACAATCTCATTTAAATCTCCCAATAGGTGTTATTCCTATTTCTCTGATTAGGAACTTGAGACACAGAGTGACTTCTCTGAGTTTATAAACCAAATCAATGAAACTAGATACTTGAATTCAGACTTTTAAATGCCTACCTTGGCTTTCACTTGCCAAACACCTGGTTATAGAGGCTAATCTAGAAAGATATTTTGGGAACTTTTATTATGCAAATATTGATTGATTGGAACTTTGGTTAAGAATAAAGTGGAGTGCACACTGCTCCAATTATTAATATTTAGAAAATCAAAGAAATTACTAAATTAATCTGTTAACTACCACTTGATTTTCAGATTTTTAAATGTTTCAAATTTACTAAAATCAATTAAGTGTTATGTATGTGTGTGCATGAGTGTATAGAAAGCATAGGAGAGACAAAGAGATCTAGGTTTATCACATATCTATCAAATTAATACTCCATCTAACATTGCTTAGAGACTATGAACTTATATATTCCTATATTATTCATGAGTATCTAACCATGTTATTAAGTATAATAAAATAGTTCTGTGGGATTCTATCTAATACATTCAGTGGTCATGATCATAGTCTGATATGTGCCTACCATTAACAAAGGGATCAAAATTGCTTTAAAAATAATTAGGAATACATAAACATTTTGTCATCTTTTAAGAAAAAATTAAAAGAAAAATATGTTTAAATTACAGACAAATTTTTACGATGTTACTAAGGTAGGCATTTAGACAGACATTAGCAGAGCAAGGATGATGGCCCAGGTACAGAAGGTCACCAGGACATAAAGCCCTGGATACCTAGCAATGGGCAAAACTCGAAAAATAAGGACCTCACCCCCAGAGTAACCTTTGCTCCCCTAGCATATCGCTGGTCATGCAGTTTAGACCCCCTGACCTTCATATCACTGGTCATGTGATTTGGACCCTCCCTGACCTTTCTTCCCCTGGCATGTGGATAGTCATGCAGGTTTGATGCCCTTAGAGGGGGAATGACAAAGGGGGCCAAAAAACAGTCCTTAAGCATTAAGTGTGCAGGGCAATGAGATTCTGACCTGCATCAAATGCATCTTGGACTCAGTTGTCTCTCAGCTCCAGGCCCAGAAAAGCAGCAAAACCAGACAAACAAGGCCATGACTGACACCAGGACCAGCTGTATTGACTATGATGCCCCGCCTCCCCCCCACCCCCCCTCCCAGGGCTGGTCAATCAGTGGAGACCATGACCCTGAAAGGACACACATGAAAAGCTGATGATTGTTCTATTGAGATCCTCCCTTGGGACCTCCCCTAAAATCCCCAGCCTTAAATACCCTCAAAGGAGGACCCAGAGTGGCTCTCCCTCCTGGGAGCAGGACCTGGCCTTGCCTTTCTCCTCTCCCCCCCACTCTTCTTCCCTCCAGGGCATTACCTCTACCTTTCTTTCTCCTAAGCTCCAAGTGCCCCTTCTTTTGCTTTTGTAACATGTTTCCTGAGCCCATTCCTTCTACAGTTCACTTCTACCTCTGGGACTTTCTAAATAAACTTTCTCTTATAGTTTTAGTCTTGGCTCTGAATTCTTTCTTAGCCAGAACTCAAGTACCGAGGTTACTGAACTAATGTCCCATCTGACCCCAACAGTCTAATACCCAGTGCCATTCTTGCCGCCAACATTTCTAGTCTAGAAAATAGTAGCTAAATGATAGTTGGATTAAAATAAAATCCAATATTAGTTATCATTTTTAATAAACTTAAACCAAAGTGTATTTTTGTTGAGATTTGTAAATGCTAAATTTTAATGATTTAATTCGTGTTAAAACATTTACTATAAAGTCCTCAATAATATTTAGAAAACAATGAATGTTGTCTTTTAGAATACATCATAATGATTAAAACATTTCTGTCACTGATTATTAAAAGTAATATAATTTTTTATATTGCCAAAAGAGTCCTTGTCATCTTGGAAGATTTTACCCTACTCAGCCCTTTGACTGTATGTCTCTGTGTTTAGCACAGGATTATGCCTAACTGCTTAGAACCTGATACATGAATTAAAGCTCAGATATTGCTGCATTTTAGCAGCCGTTTTCATTATTACCTGAACACAGTATGATAGGAGAGTATTGATACTCTCTCAATTGTGAGATGAAAACTTTACAAAAACAGAAATGGGAAAGATACTTTGGAATCTGTCTTATAGTCCCTCTAATACTTTTATCAACATGCTAATCTGATTTTAGATTAAAATCCTTAGAGAGTTAGAAAATGAGTGTTTTATAGGAAGAGCTTGTGATCTGAACCTGTCTACCCTCAGTTGATTGGTCTGTTGGGTGGTTGTTCACTTGGTGTGTCTCTCTCTCTCTCTCTCTCTCTCTCTCTCTCTCTCTCTCTCTCCCTCTCTCTCTCTACTAAACTTTAAAAAATGCCCTTTCTAATTTTTCTATTCTACTATTGCTTTTCACAATAAAATTTCTCCATCCACACTCTACCCACAGGCCAAAATTCAGTCTAAGATATGGTTCTCAGTGGTGGCTGTATATTAGCATGACCTGGGGAGCTTTAAAATCCCAGTGTCCAGGTTGTACTTTAGACCAACTAAATTCAACATCTGGAGATGGTACCCAACATCCCTGTGTTTCAAAACTTTTTAGGTTATTCCATTGTGTATCTAGGGTTGAAAACCACTTTAAAAATAATAAATAAATTACGCTTGAGACTTTGAATTATCTTGAGATGAAAACTTTGAACAAAGAGACATTTTCCCCACTAGTTGCCTCCTACAACTTACACATCCAAATATACATACAAATGTTCTTGCAAAACAATCATGGCTTGATGGAAGTTATTTCGAAAGGACTACTCCAGCATCACATTTTATTTTTCAGGACATTATATCCTTAGTTCATATAACAATTACTATCATCGGATACTGCTGTGGAAATGACCATCTACCCAAGCCAGTGTAACTGCAGAACCAGCTCAAACTATCTTATTTCTAACAAGATACTGAGTTGCTTTTCAGAGATAATAGTCCAAAACCACAAGTCATGCAGCCAAAAGCATGAGCAGAAGAGAGAAATTTGACCTCCAGTTGCACCGGGAACCAGTCTTTTTCCCTGCACAGAACCCTTTCTGCTGTCCAGAAAGATGAGGTGCTGAAGCCCCTTCCCATCCTATCTAATAATAGACAAAGATTGAAATTAACCATACCTTTGCTATGCTTCCCATTGGCTATTCAGCAAGATATGCAAATTAACTGCCAAGAAAGATGGTGGTTAACTGCCAACAAAGATGGCGGTTAATTTGCATATGTAGGCACAATGCTGGGAGGCGAAAGGGGAAGGACAGGAAGAAGCCGCCTGCCACTGATCGTGATAGGAAACTCAGGCGGCAGCCAAGAGCTGGGTGGCCAGGCCAAGGCGGCCCTGCCCCCCGGCCCGTGATTGGAAAACTGGGCCACCTTTGCCCGCCCCCTGCCAGTGATCGGAGAAGCCAGGCAATCACGTCTCCCACAGTGACGCAGGCCAGGACCCAGGAGGCACTGCAGCCGGTCTTGCCTTGTGGCCAGGGAACTGCCCATCAGCGAGTCCAGGGCTGCAAGGCAAGGCCCGCCCCCAGAAGGCCCAGCAGCAGGTCTTGCCTTGCGGCCAGGGAACCCATCTCTCCTTCCCTTCCTCTCACTCTAAAATCAACTTAAAAATAAATAAATATACTTATATTTAAAAAAATTCATCAGCTATTCATTGCAAAAGTTTTAGCAAACTTGGAATGATGGGGAATTTGCATAAGGTTTCTAAAAGAAAAAAAAAACTATTATTGCAATTGGTAGCTCTTTTTATTATTATTGATGTTTAGAGAGAGGAGGGGGAGAGAAACATTGACCAATTGCCTCCCAAAAAAACACTCTCACCAGGGATCAAACCTGCAACCTTTTGGTGTGAGATGATGCTAAAAAAATGTTTAGGGAAGGAATGCTCAGTATTGTGTCTAGTGCTCCAGAGCTATGGCTGGTCTTCCATTTTCTTCTATTTTAAAAGAAAACCCTACGTGTACCTTACCTTTCTCTTCATATATAAATGGTCAGTAAATATTGGGTAGAGTTTCATCTAAACAACTCAGGTTGAAGCAAAATAGAAAATGGGACGAGCTTCCAGCAGGAAGTGATCGGCTCTGCCCAGCACTCATCAGCAGGTTAAGTCACTCCATTGGCCATAGACCTTTTCACATGAAGATATTAATGAAATATCTTCAATAGAAACAGTCTGAGGCAAGTAAAAGTGAGTGGGGGTAAAAATTGGAAACCTAAGTCAGGAAAAAAAATTTTTTTCATTGTATTTGTTAACTCATGGTTCAGGATTCAGAAACAATTTGTACCATTTCAGGTAGGTCCTCCAGGCAAAAATCTAGTAACTCAAAATACAGTGTTTAAAGAAATTATAGTGTTCTATCATCTTTAAGTTATTTACCCAATAATTATTATTTTTTTAATTTCAACACAGTTTTATTGGGAGGTGTTGTTTGCCTAGAAATACACTAGAACTTGGGGAAGAGGATACATTCACTTTGAAAGATTAGATTTTTCCCACCACTATAAGAAAGGCATGGTGCAGGGTGAGCACACAGCAGTATGGATCTATATTCCCACCTCCTTGTCCTTTGTTTGCATTTCTTTCTCATTTAGCAAGTGCCAGAGAATAATAACACAAAGACAAGAAAAAAAAAAATCCACAAGTTCAACCTCCAACCAGGCCACACCAGGGCAGAGAGGGTCAGGGGTCACACATCTGCAACTTTGTCAACTGTGTGTCTTTGCTTTCCCACAGTGACTCACCCAGATATTCCCATCTTGATGATAAGGTTTCCAGTTCCTCCCAGTGTCACTGTAGAGCATGCGGTATTGGGTCACCCAGTCTGAGCTGCTGTATCTTCCTTGGGTTGCAATGGCACTGATCTGCTTCCGATTGCCAAAGTCAACCTGAAGCCATTGATAATGGTCACTGTCAGATGGAGACCATCCCCCGGCACCTGAACAAAGTAGAGACGAAAGGGGAGAATAGATATTTAAAGTTAAACTTCTATAATTGACAATGGATTATTTTTCGTCTTATAGTTGGCCTTGTCAGTGCTGTATTTCACACAGAGATTATGAAATGTCCTTTACAGATGCCACTGGGACTTCCACTAATATTCTTCCAGCTGGGTTACAGTGATGCTCTAACCTCTTTATGGTATAATTATGTGCTCATTTTCTCCTGAGCAAATGTCTTCATAATTCCTCAATTAGATCTTATTAGTACATGTCAAAGTCTAATTGGCTGAGGGTTGATCAATTTACCATGAATTCTTCAACTCAAAATCACTAGGAAAAATATGACAATCTGTTAATTCTTCACACAAGGTTTTATCTTTTAGTAGATTATAAATGTAACAAAACATAATTATACACAACTCTAAAATATATTTTGCTGTCAAAAGGTCAGAGTTCAAAGAACACTAGTTCTTAAGATGAGGCATAGTGTTACATTAAGCCCCTGTACTCATAAGAACTAAGTTAGTAAATCAGGCAATACGTTCACTAAATCTTAAGAAATATATAACCTATGACTCTTAATAATCACATTTCTAGGAAAATAATTCGAGTTGCTAAATGAAATGAAATTCTTTTGGCAAAATATAATAAATACTTGGTAAATAGTAAGAATGCAAAAATATTTACTAGAAAAATGGCACTAATATAGAACAAAAAGGCTCCTAATTTATACCACTATGTAAAATAACTGTGGTTGCACATAAATACATTACAGAAAATATGGCATAATGCTTGGTACTAACAGGCAACATAATTTTTTGAGTGAGTTTGGCTGCTAATGGGAGAAAATAAGAGAAAAATATTTAATATGTTATCCAATTCAGAGTACACCAAAATATATGCATCATTTTCAAATAAGGAATTTAAAGGCTGAAAATAAATTTATTCAATGACGACCATGCTAATAAAATCATTTTGTAAATCATCACAGATAGGTCATTCATTTAATGATGTTTATATGGCTTACTTTTGCTTTCAGCAATGATGGAATAGCTCTCCCACCACAAAAATTCACAAACCTGACAAAGTGTATATTAAAATTGCCCTTTTTGGAGATTGGACAACAGTCAGTGCAGGACCCTGATCCACGAGAGAAGATAAACAAGTGAGGTGAGCACTGCCAGCCCCTGGCTTTCTGCCTGGTTCATCTTCTGGATCACAGCACATGAGGGAGTATCCCAAATAGAAACAGCAGCATCACTGAGAAGGAGACAAATCAGAAGCATAGCTTCTGAGGACAGAGTTCCAGAGAGAGGCAGCTGTGCCAAGAAAGAGCCCTGAGAAGCTGCACAGGATCACCAACGAATCTCTACAGCTCCAACTCTGGATGAAAACTGAGCTGTGTATTTGAAAACAACCTTCCTCAAGACCACCAGGAGGGAGTTTTTCAAATGAGCAACCAGAGGATGCCCAGGGCTGAGATTAGGTTGATTTCAGATGAGACAAGATTGAGCAAACTTGTTGAACAACCCTAGGTTTCGGTAGAGATCTCAGAAAGGGATTAGAAGAAGTTAGCCCTAAAATACAGGCTACCCTGCACACATCTGAACAAAGGTTGGTAACTAGCCTGAAGAAAGATCAACCTTACCCACAAATAAATAAGTCCTTGCTTAAACAAAACTCAACACTCCATTAGGAAGGCCATGGAAGTTTAGAAACTCAACAACATAGCATTTATAATGCCCAGTAGAAAAATTTTATAAAATACTAGGCCTTTGAGGAAGCAGCAAAATAACGACTTATTACCAGAAAAAAGTCAGTCAATAGAAATTGACTAAAAAATGACAGAGATGATAAAATTAGCAGACCAGGACTTTAAAACAGAGATTATAAATTAGTGCCGTTTATAAAAAGATAATATATAAATATTGAAGACACAAATATAAAATCTCAATGGAGAAAAGAAAGAACAAAAATCAAAAGCATGAAAGTTTTTGGACTAAAAAATACATCTGAAATAAAACTTTTAATGGATGGACTTAACAGCAGATTAGAAGTTGAGGGGGAAAAAAAACACTTTAGTGTACTTGAATATAGGGTCATATAAACCTTTCAAATTGAAGCTCAGAAAAGTCTAAAAAATGAACAGTACTCCACTAACTTATAGGATAATACTGTGTCCTAACAGTTATGCAAATGGAATACTAAAAGCAGAGAAAGTAGAAATTAGGAAGAAAAATATTCATTTGAAGAAATAATGGTTGAAAAATATAAACCCAGATACATGAGAAATTTACCAGATTCCAAAAAGATAAATAAAAGAAAAACACACCAAGACACCTCATAATCAATTGGTAAAACAAACAAACAAAAACAATGCTAATGAGAACATCTTGAAAGTAAGAAGAAGGCAATAACATCTCAGCAAAAACAATTCAGGCTGAAAGACAATGAAACAGCATATCTGAGGTGATGAAAACAAAAGTAAAAGGGAAGCTGCCAACAAAAAGCTCTATATCCAGCCAAAATATCCTTTAATATGAAAGCAACATAATGATATTTAGGACAAAAGCTGAGCAAATTCATCACCAGTAGATATGTACTATAAGAAATGGAAGTTTTCCTGCTCCAAGGTTAAATTACTGTATTGAAAGTCATACTAGTACCAGTATATCCATGAAGAAACATGCTGAACATGGTAAATATGTACATAAGTATAAAATATTTGGTCATGTTTTTAAATTTCTCAAAAAGATAATTGAGTGTTTAAAATAAAAGCAGCAACAATGAATTAGAGATGTAGAAATAAAATGTATGACTATAATAGCACAAAGGATAAAAGGCAAGGAAAATATATACTGTATTGAGTTTCTGACATTTGAAGTGACATATTATTTCATGGTTGTGAACGCTGGATCAAGGGCCAGCAAACTTTCTTTGTAAAAGGTTAAGTACTGAATGTTTTAGGCTCTGCATCTGTTATACCACATCTGTTACAAGTAGTAAACTCTGCTGCTATAGCATGAAGTCGTAGGTAATAGAGTAAACTCTCCATTTTACAGACCTGGATTTAACGGGCTTCAGATTTAATGGGTAACATCTCTGGTCTGAATGTCATATGTGAAAATTAACACTCTTTTAATTTTAAAACCCTTTTAAGCAAAATTTGCTTATAATTAAATTAATAGGTTATTTTTGTTATTAATTCACTGTTATTTTTAACAAATTTTAGTGAATAGGCTGTATGTTGGAAAAACACTGTAGCAATTTATTTATAGTAAATAAATATTACATATTTACAACTATAGTCTACATATTTTAATCCAAGAGCCATCACTCATAAGCAAAGTTTGGGAGATGATTAGCATGTGATCACACAGCTCTCGTGGTAACCGGTTCTGTCATCTCTCGGCATGACTTTTTGCAGCAGTTTTAACACGCGCAGGCCAATGTTTCCATGTGCACTAAGCCACGCCCCAGCCATTTGTTTACTCTGGGCGACGGGTAAATGCATGCATTCACTAGACTTACTCAGTATAGCGTTAAAATACAGTAATACATATAGAAAACTATTCTGTGAAATTAAACTTTTCATACATACTTTTTTTTTTTAATTAACTTTTTCTTAAATATATTCCATTGATTTTTCACAGAGAGGAAGAGAGAGGGACAGGGAGTCAGAAACATCGATGAGAGAGAAACATCGTTTCAGCTGCCTCCTGCCCATCCCCCACTGGGGATGTACCCGCAATCAAGGCACATGCCTTTGGCCGGAATCGAACCCAGGACCCCCCAGTCCGCAGGCCGATGCTCCATCCACTGAGCCAAACCGGCTGGGGTCTCATACATACTTTTGATTACACAAACATGCCTACATAAGTAAAAACAGGTAAACTAATTTGTCAATTTTTTAAAACAGGCATTCAGAAAACCTACTTTATTATATTATGGGCTTGCAGCTTTAATGGACACCCCCTCACCCAAATTAGCCTGTTATATTGAGTTTGTACTATACATAATCAAAAGGTCAATAAAACTGGGAAAATACTGATTCTCCTTGAAGTATCAGCATGTTCCCTGAAAATAACACCTCCTGTGGTAGAGGCTGTGATGTGCCACTGAGGTCCGCCTTTATGACTGAGGACTTGGTGCCGCTGTAATTCCGTGTTGCCAGAGACACTAGTTAGCTGTAATTCCTCTTTAGGAATTTCCAGAACTAAAAAGAGGGATTTACCCAAGGCCATGCACCTTCTTGGGGTTGTACAGATACAATGACTGCTTGACCGGGGATTGTAGAGGTCCAGGCCCCTCGCTCCAACTTGGGAAAACTCCCTGCAGAATTGGTTGAAACCTCCTTTGAGACCGCATTGCATCTCGACCTCTCCCCCTGCCTATTTCCTCTTCATCCCCTTCCCTTCCACAGGTCTCATCCACCTAACATTCCCTAATAAAGTCCAATGTGTTAGTCTCCATCTCAGAATTTGTGTTCTGGAAAGTGCAGTCTGCAAAACCTCCTTGGAACCACTTTCCTGAAAATCTGCTCACTAGTGATACGAAGTAATTGTCTCTGCTTTCTACTTTGTGTGTTATTTGCATGAGTATTTTTTCCCATTGTAGTATCTAGTATTACCTAGGGTAACATATCATCCACATGCAGACTTCACCTACAATTCTGTAAAATTTTGGAGGAGCAGTAAATTTTTCAGATAACAATGTACCCAGTCATCAAGAGATTATAAATATATTTTCCTATCTGTTGGATATTTTGTTACAAACTTAGGAGAAATTCTATATATAATTGTGTATAAAGGCTATTGATGTGTTACAAAAGCAACAAGGTGTTTTGGCCATTGAAGTAAACAAGCAATTATTACGTGAGGGAAGAGAAAGTATATTCAACTGATCATTGAAATTTAGACTATTTCCTCTAATTAGTCCTGCAAAGAATATCGCAGAATACATTTCCTTATATTACCTATTTTTTGATGCATTACAATTTTTCAATAAGGAGGCAATTAACATAAACTAGTTAATCCCATTAATCTCATCACCTTAAAAGAATAGAACTTATTGAGAACTTTAAGAGAAGCAAAAATCTGAAACAAGTAAAAATATATGTTAAAACTTACTCCTTCGCAGAAGGATATGTGGAGAGAATAGTGATTAACTTCAAGGGGAGGGCAAATGTCAGGCTTGCATGAGGAACATAGTGGAAAGATGGATAAAAAGTTTCCTGTTTCTCTTTGATCTATCAAGCAATGTAATTTGGGGAAGTTGATTACTTTGTTTATTTGGGTTGTGACATGTATAACCTCTATCAATCCAAGGATTAGGAATGATAACCCTTTCATGACAAAAAAAACACACAAACAAACAAAAAAAAAACCAAAAAAAAAACACAAAAAAAAACCTCAGGAAAATGGCACACAGCAGAGCAGAAGTTGCTCCTCAAGATGGTGTGGAGAGTGCAACAGGGCAAACACGTTCCCTGTGGCTATTGTTTTAGCTCAAAGGAAAAAAATGGAAAGTCAAAGAGGAGGCAGAAGAGGAGGAGATTTTAAATAGTCATAAACTCTTAGTTTCTGAGACTTAAGAATAACTGTCTAGAACCAATAGAACCAAAAATATCTTTATTCTTTATTGTTCAAAGTATTCAGATATCCCCTTTTCTCCCCACGGAAACCCTCCACCCCATCCCCAGGCCTTCACTGCATTATTATCTGTGTCCATAGGTTATGCATACATGTATATAAATTATTTGGTTAATTTCTTCCTGCCAGGCCCCTTCCCTCTGAGATCCCTTAGTCTGTTCCACGCTTCTGCGTCTTTGGAGCTATTTTGTTCATCAGGTTATTTTGTTCACTAGATTCTACATATGAGTGAGATCATGTGATACTTGTCTTTCTCTGACTGGCTTATGTGACTTAATGCAATACTCTATTTCCTAAACAGTAGGGCTGTTGTTGCCTCCCTCCTGTTCTCTCCTGTGTTAATCACTCTTTTTCTCTCTCTCCCATTGCTTGCCTTCCAACACCCTCCCTTCCTTCCCCCCTCTTCTTTTTTTCTCTCTCTCATACACACACCCCTCCTCCCCTGTGAATGTGTGTGTGTGCCTATGTGTGAGTGTGGATTGTGTGTATGTGAACCATAAAGATACACAGTGTTCATATTCTAGATATTCACTCTACTGGGGTTACTTGAGTGACAAATTAAAATAAAGAATCTAGAGAAATGAATGAAACTTGCACTCAAAACCTAGTGATAGCTTATAATTATGATAGCCATTTCTGTTTTGTAAATTAGTATATCTGAGAGAAAAAAGGAGCTTAGTGGTGGGTGGTTCAGGAGAGAGCATTTAGTTTCTTTTCTAGTGATAAATGGTTCCTGAATAGACATGATGCCTAAGTGGGTGGCTGTAACACCACTAGAGATTATAAGCCTGGAGTCTAATTTTCTTTAAAGGTAGAAAAACATTTCAATTAAGTACAGAACTATCTTTAATAACTAGCTGACATTTATGTATCAGATGAAAAGAATAAATTGAAAAGGAGACTTTGAGGCAAGATAGCATTCTGACTTTAGGCTTAGAGGCCTCCTTCTGGTCTAAATACACAGTAGTTTTAGATAAAATAGATAAAAAGAAAATTGAAAAAAAATAGCAAGATTCAAAAATAAGATAAACATTTCCATGCACAAGAAAGGCAATAAAAATGCAAACAATGAGTAGGCCCGAAGCTTAGGCCTGCTGGAATTGGGGTCTGGGGACACACAGAGAAAGTGGGACACTTGGTTTCTTTCTTTCTTTCTTTTTTCTCATAGAATGACTAAAATATTTTATTTTATTTATTTTTATTTTTTTTAAATTGTTTTATTGCTTAAACTCGGTTTCTGAGGGTCATCAATAAAAGTAAATCTCCTATGTTTCAGACAAAGGAAGTATGTGCCAGGGCTGAAAACCCCGACTAGCCCAGGACTATGCTGCTTGTGGAAAGAAAACAGCTGCTCACTCATTCAGAAATATGAGACTATGCCCAAAGAAGATGGAAAGCATAGCTGAGCCAAGGAAAGGCTCCTCCTGGCTTGGTGACTAGACCTGTGATTCCCTAATAACACTGCCAGGCAAAGGCACAGGTTGTCCATGTGGGCTGTATTTCTGGACCAGAGATCTGGGAAGCTGAGTAGAGAAAATCACAAATAACATAGTCGAAAGATCAATGCAAATGAACTCCAGTTATAATAGCAATTGAGGACCAGTGGAAATAAACATTTTAAGTTCTCCGATATATAAATAAGTAATGGTAGGCATTACAAATAGCAGTAATGATCAGATTCAACAGGGAGACATAAAATTATTTATAGACAAATGCTAAAAAGAACCAGATTGCTTTAGTAATAAAAAATGCAGTCATTGATAGAAAAAAACATATCTCATTGGATGAAAATCCATAACTTACATTATCTCACAAATAATCAGTCTGCTGAAAGGTAATACAGAAGGATTTATATAGAAGTCCCCATAGAAAATACAAAATATGTTAGATTTTCAGAACATCTGCTTCTACCAAGATGGAGTACAGAAATCTAATTTACTTTCCCACCTGAAACAACGAAAAAGTAGATACGATATATAAAACAATAGTTTACAAGATAATAAGATATGAGGCAAAAAGGGGCTAAGATTCCTAAGGTACAGGACATAAATGGAGTTAGCCCCATTTCCTCATCTTCCTATCTTGAGAGAGTGTCAAGGCTGAGACACAGAAAGAACTTGGCAGAATCCCTGGGTTGAGAAGATAGAGCAGGGGAGACCAAGGTGGCTGAAGTTAGAAGCCAAGGAAGAAACTGCATAGAGAGATCATTCTAAAGAATCAGCAGGGGGCTCCTTTGAGTCTTCACTGAACCCACACATCTGAGGAAACTACCCACTCACAGCTGGGCAAAGAATCATCTGAATGGATGAAGGTACTAGTGGTCTGTACTACTGACCAATAATCCCATCATCCCCCTCCTAGGTATTTTCTTATGAGAAAAGGAAGCATGTGAACATACAAAGTCCTGCCCATGATGTTCACAGAAACTGTGTGTGTAATAGTCCAAAGCTGTAAACAACTCAAATGTCCATCAGCAGATAAATGGATAAACAAATTGTATATATCACAGAACAGAATACAACTCAGCAATACAAAGGAATGGACATTGATACACACTAGATGATTAATCTAAACATAATTATTCTAACTGGAAGGATTCGGGACGGTGCCCACCATACAATTACATTTATATACAATTCTAGGAAATGTAAACTTATATATAGGAACAAAAGAAGAGCAATGATTGCTTCAGAATGGGGACAAAGAAGGGAAAGGAAGAGGTTACAAAGTTCCAGAAGATTTGGGGGGGTATAGGTTGTATTTATTATCTTGATTGTGGTGGTGGTTTCATGGGTATATTCATATATAAAAAAGATCCCACTTTACAATTTAAATATGTATAGATTAGTGTACATCAATTATACATCAATAAAGCTGTTAAAATTTGTAGGAATAAATAGACATGGAGGATACAGTGGGAATTTCAATGATAAATCTAAGAAATCTATACTAATAATAAAAGAATGTGCAAATTGTCCAGGACACTGTCACATAACGACCATTCAGCAGGCTGCATCCTTGTGCCCTGCTCAGGCAGCTGCGAGGCCCAAGGTAGCTAGGATAGGGTATGATAGGAGGGGATAAGAAAGGAGAAGGAGAGGAAGGAAGGCCTGCATGTAGACAGGCAGAGAGGAGAAACAGAAATACAGAAAGGGAACAAGAAAAAGATGCAGGAATGGAAAAGGAAAGGAAATGAAGGGTTCCATGTGGGAGGGGGTGGCCACTGCTGGAGGGGCAGAGCCGCTGTGTCCAGCGAGGGGCGGGGTGCAGGCAGCATGAAGTGGGGAGCCACACCCAAACATGGGAGGAGGGCGGTGGCCCCCTGTGTGAGCCATTGGGACAGAGGGATGGACAGCCCGAGGCCTTCCAGGCAGAGGTGCTCCTGCTCTGAGGCAGCAGTGCCTGGGCTACGTGGGCCTCAGCCACCCTTGTTGGGCTGGGCGCCCCATGCTGGGAGGGGAGGCGCAGCTTAGCTGGGGCGGAGTTGGACACTAAGGAGAGTACCGCTTTCATCCCTGAGGGCTGGACCTCAAAGACACGGGCCAGGGTTAGGTCAGTGGTGCATTAAGTGTACTTTGTTGACTAGAAGTTGGGGTGTCTCAGGCAGTGAATGGGAGGAGGATGGCGGCAGGGAGGCCAGGGAAGGGGTGGTGCTGAAGGCCTGGCCAGAGCTGGGCCCTGGGCTGGGGGTTAATGCCCCCTGAACGAAAGCTTTAATATCAAAGTGCACTCAGGCGGGGCTGGAAGCAGGTTCCAGAAAGGAAGGGGGAAGGTTTAAAAGAGAAACCAGTGAACATGGCAGGGGTGAGAGGGTGGTAATAATAAGGAAGGAGGGAGGGAGGCAGGGTTCAGGCTCACAAGGGAAAGGCGAATGGGGGAGGAGTAAGAAGGAGACAGACATGGGGAATAAAGGGAGAGAAGGGAGGAGGGAGGGAGGGAGGGAGAGGGGCCACAGAACATTCAAAGGGAGGTAGGGAAAGAAAGCAGGGAAGAGAAGGATGCTAAAATGGGGTGAGGTCAGGAAAATAGTTAAATACAAAGAAGAAACAGAATGTGAGAGAGGAGTTAAAAAGGAGGAGTTAGTAAGAAAATTAGTACAGGGTGATTTTTTTAAAAATGTAGTCAGACATCCCCTGAGTGCTCCCGGACTGTGAAAGGGCACAGGCTTGGCTGAGACCCGCCCCTACCCCCCCGCAGGAATTTCATGCACCAGGCCTCTAGTTCTAGAATAAAACCAATACACAGAATTCAAACATTTGAAGAATGATTGAATTTTTCAAAATTGAAAAAGAAAAAAAAAGACATAACAAAATGAAAAGGTCCTCTGAACACTGAAAAGCATATGGAATGTGAGCATATTATAAAAAATCTACACGAAAAGACAAACATGCAAATTAACCGTACCTTCACTATGCCTTAAGCCACTCCCACCAGCCAATCAGAGCGACTATATGCAAATTAACCCAACCAAGATGGCGGCCAGCAGCCACGGAGCTGGAGCAAGCAGGAGGCTTGGTAATGATGGAGGAAGCCAAGCTTCCCACTTGCCACGGCGGCTCTGAGAGCCACTCAAAGCAACAAAGTTTCATTATAGAAGGTAAATAAACCCCAGATACCTGCTTTCAGCCAGCTGTGGCCACAGAGCTGGAGCGAGAAGGAGGCTTCCCTCCTGCCTATCCTGGCTGGCTCTGAGCTCCTCTCAAGGCTACAAAGTTTTAATTATAGAAGGTAAATAAATCCCAGAATAAAAAAGAAAAAAAAGAAAAAAGGAGAGGCTGGGAGCTTCCATCGCTATTGGGGGGAGCTTGGTAAGCCTGAAAATGGCCCTTAGCCACTTATCCAGGCTAGCCAGGAACCCCAGCAGGACACCCACACTGATCTGGGATACCCTTCAGGGCAAACCAGCTGGCCCCCACCCATGCACCAGGCCTCTATCCTATATAATAAAAGGGTAATATGCAAACTGACCCTAACAGCAGAAAGACTGGGAATGACTGGTCACTATGACACACACTGACCACCAGGGGGAAGACACTCAATGCAGGAGCTGCCCTCTGGTGGTCAGTGTGCTCCCACATGGGGAGCTCTGCTCAGCCACAAGCCAGGCTGATGGCTGCCAGTACAGCAGTGGTGGTGGGAGCCTCTCCTGCCTCCTCAGCAGCGCTAATGATGTCGGACTGCAGCTTAGGCCTGCTCCCCGCTGGCAAGTGGACATCCCCCGAGGGCTGCCGGGCTGCCAGAGGGATATCTGACTGCCAGCTTGGGCCCAATCCCCCAGAGAGTGGGCCTAAGCCAGCAGGTGGACATCCTTCAAGGGATCCCAGACTGCAAGAGGGCATAGGCCGGGCTGAGGGCTCCCCCCACCCAAGTGCACAAATTTTTGTGCACCAGGCCTCTAGCTTATTATGAGGTACAAATAACAGCTGGTTGAAAATAGTAAAACTGATGAAATGAGACATTTAAAAAATAGTGTTAAAGCATGAAAGTGAGAATTATCTCATTGAAAGAGAAAAAAGAGCTGGTATCATAAGAGCTAAAAGTTGCTTGCTAATGAGCTCAGATTTCATTTACAGTGGGGCATAAACAGCTAGAAGGTATAGCGTGTGACCTACCTACAAGAGATAGGACAAAGAAGCTTCAACCAAGTCTAATAACTTGTTGATTAGAAGGAGCATTAATTAACACCTGTTATAAGCTACAGAAGTTAAAATGTTATTGCCATTATCATTATGAAAATATATGGTAAATTACTGCTCATATAAAATAAATTTAAAACAAAGGAGTATTCCAGTATATTTGAAACAAAACAGAAGGAAGATATGATTTTATCATCTGTTGTTAAATGACAGGAAGACAGAAGTGTGCATCTCCCATTGCTACCTCCGCCAGCAAGGACAGCAGCTTTCAGATCGTTCTAGGAAGAGCAGAAGGAATCACTGAGTACAGGGAATTATTTCCTGAGTCAGGTTAGGATAGGACATAATAAGAAAGGCATAGCTGCTTTAACATTTTTGAAACATTCAGATTATATCCCAAAGCACAGGCATTATTCATAAATGTAACATTAGCTTCCTTGAATATTTATCAGAAAATTAAAGATAGTCCAAACAAACAAACACACAAACAAAAAACCCATGAGTTTAAAAAACAGGGGACTTAGTAAATCTAGAAAAAAATAGAGAAAGTTATTCAAAAATTTGCATATAGGTAATGAACAGTTAGAATAAAAGAGAAATGGGGGGGGGTGTTACTGGAGGTGATCATTGGTGGGTTATAAGAATTTACTTTAATGAGCACATTCTTATGTAGTAGAACACAAGAAATGCCATAGATGTATTTCTAATTTAATTTTAGCTAAGCATTTGGGGGTATATCTCTAAGTATAAATGGTGAAATGTGGTCTGAGAGATAATAGTTTTAGGTAAATTTAAAAATAGTTAATAATTATGCCCCGAATTTGCTGATTAATGACTATGGGGACTTGAAGAGAGCTCTCTAATGATGTGCCACAGACTTTCATTCTGTGTTCTGTCAATTTTAATATTTTTATTATCTAAGGCACAAAAGACACGCTTATGAAATTTATCAATTACATAAGGCTGAAAAGGAGACCTAATAAGATAACTAACTGAATTACGATGTAAAATGTTCTTGACCAGCTGGAAATCTGAGCCTGCACCAGATCAATTTGTTTGAACATCAATAAGAAACTAAGATGCCCATTTTCAACAAATGCATTTTCAACTTCATGATTAACGAGATATTATGCTTAGAAATAATTATGGAACCATAATTTGCTTTTGGAAAAATATTGGGTTGAAATGATGACATCTAACTATAATATTTGCAGTATTCTATTCAAAACAGTTTTGATACATTTTCATTCAGACTTTATATCTGCATACAAAAATGAACAAATCACAAGCATCTAGTATTACAAATTATCACAAAATGAGCATAACCATGTGATACCATACAGATCTATAAATAAATCATTTCCAGCAACCCATAAGCTCTCATTGTGTCCTTTTCCAAATACAGTTAACCACTCCTCCCTAATGAATTGTCTCAGAGACTCATACATGAATTGTATATATCAACAGATTGCACATTTTCTTTGCTTTCTAATATTAAATTGTATAATATACTACTCTATTTATTCATTCTAATGTTGAACATATGGCTATTTCCCATTTGGATTTATTATGAACTAGAGGCCCAGTGCATGAAGTTCATGCACCAGTGCAGACCCTAGGCCTGGCCAGTGATCGAAGCACAAGCATCTGGTGTGGAAGAGCAGGTCCCAGCTGACCTCTGGGCCCTGGGCAGCACCTGGGGCCCCGGGCCCCCATGTGCCCCCTTCTGCCTGAGTCATGGCACCAGAGTCCCCACACGGACATGAGGTGAGTGCAGCTGGATGCCGCGGGCTGTGGTGCAGTGTGGGCCTCTGGGCCGCCCAGCGGTGCTGCACTGAAGCCAGGTGGGCAGCGCACTCTCTCCCAGCTGGCCTCACAGACCAGCTCCTGCACAAAACCACGGGGAGACCCAACCAGCCCCTGCCGTACCAGCGGCTACAGCTCAGCTCACTCAAAAGCCTGTGCAGTGTGAAGTGGGCTTCTTATGGGCACCTGGCACCTGAGCATGGGGGCTTCCCCAGTGCGCGAGCCCAGGTGTCCAGGGGGAGAGTAGCAGGGGGAGTGAGAGCGAACTTGGAGGACACCCTACATTCTTACCCCTCCTCTGACCCTGTCACCCCTGCCCCCAGGTAGCCGGTGAGAGGTAGCAGTGCATCACTAAGGCCTGCAATGTTCCATGTAGCTCCCTGACGGTCAGCGCACATCACAGTGAGTGGTTGAACTCCCAGTCTCCCAGCTGAACTCCTGGTAAAACAACTGCCTCTGGGGACAATTTGCATATTAGGCTTTTATTATATAGGATAATGCTGCCATCAACATTTCTGTTCATGTTTTTGAGCACCTTTATGGGCACTTCTGATGGGTATATGCCCGAGTGGAGTATAACAGGTCCAAAAAAAGGTGTGTATTTTAAAAGTTAATTTTTCCAACAATTTCCCAAATTAGTTGAATAGATTTTTACCCCTGAAACTCCTCCCAAAGTGTCATGAGAGTTTTTATTGTGCCACATACACACCAAAAGTTGGTCTACTTAGCCTTTTTTTTTTTTAACAGTCTGGCTCATTGTGAGTTTAATTGGCATTTCCCTGATAACTACCCTTATTCTGTTGGTACCAAGACTTACTATAAAACTACTGTAAAATATGACATAAATGTGGACAAAAAGATAAACCAATAGACCAAATAAATAAAATATAAATCCCTGAAACAAAAGGACATGTATACATGTGTAAATCAGCACTTAATTTTTTTAACCAATAATATATTCAGAATCTACTGGATATGTGGGAAAAAGGGTAAGTACTCCTCTGCCCTATACTATACTCAAACATCAGGTGAACCTTGGCTGATGTTACTAAGTGGTTAGAATATCTGCCCATGCACCAAAAAGTCTTGGGTTTGATTCCAGTAGAGAGCATGTACCTAGGTTGCAGGTTCAATCCCTAGCCCCTGTCAGGGAGCATGCAGGAGGAAAGCAATCCACATGTCTCTATCACATCCATGTTTCTCTCTCTCTCCCCCTCTCTGCCTCCCTCTCTTCTACTCTCTCTAAAAATCAATAGAAAAAAAAATATTCTCAGATGATGAGGATTAAAAAAAAGTATCAGGTGAAAATGTATAGATCTACTTGTGAAAACTAGAACATAAACCTTCTAGAACAGTGGTTCTCAACCTTGGCTGCATATTAGAATCACCACGGAGTCTTTTTAAAATCCTATTTCTGGGCCTCATCCTCCAGAAATTCTTTCTTTGTTACTAATGTTGTGGCCTCACCACATAACAAAGAAACAGAATTTCTGGAGGATGAGGCCCAGAAATCATGATTCCCAGGTGATTCTAATGTGCAGCCAAGGTTGAGAACCACTGTTCTAGAAGATGACATGAGAGAAGAACATTATATTCTTGGGGTTGGGAAAGATTTATTAAAAATGTCTCAAAAGCACTAGCCAAATAGAAAAAAGATGGATAAATTAGATCCTATTAAAATTAGAAATTATAGACTTTCCAAAGACATTAGTAAGATAGTGAAATGGCTAACCATACATAGGGAAAGGTGTTTCTAAACATGTAACCCACAAAATGCTCATATCCAACATGTATAAACAAGTCTGACAAACCAATGAAAAAAACAATGGTCAAGAGACCTTAACAGGCAGGACTGTAAGGCATTAAATATATGAAAAGATGCTCAAGCTCATAGAATTTACATTTTAATAAAGACAATTGAAAAACTAAGAATGATCAAAGAGAGTAATTAAAATGATGAGGGGACTTAATCCCATAATACTGCTTGGAGGAACCAAAGATGCTTAAATATTCTAAGAGAAAATCAAGGAGCAACTTAATTTCCATCTTCTACTACTTAAAAGAATAGAGATACAAAGTTTCCTAATCGTGTAATGATAATATCACATATTCCAAAAGTATACATGCTTTATGTATATAGTAAATTATGCAGCTTTAACTCATATTTTTAATTACTATTTTACTTAATATTTACCTTAAAATATTTTTGAGTCAATACTGTCAAAGCATTTGTCTGTCCATAGAGTAGTTATTGTACTATAAATCCTTTTTATTTTGAAATTTGACCAAGGGAGAAAAGTGAATTTCAAATTGATTTTACTACATTTGAAACAAATGCTTTTCTGGGAGAACAAAAGTTTCCTTATTAAATATGGTTGTTCCTTCATGGATCCAGCATACTACACTAGGAAAATTTATAAGGAGGTCTCTTTATAATATCGATAATATTTAGGTATGAATTATACCACCAAAATCAGTAAATTTCTGGCAATTAGGCAAACGTATTGAGGCCTCTATTTACATATTTATCACCTCAGAGGTAAAACACACACACACACACACACACACACACACACAAAACAAAAACAAAAACAAAAAGTAAAACACCTGCACCTGAGTTATGATAAACAGACTTACTGCAAAACAAAGTTAGTTTCATATATATACATATATATATATATATATGTATATATATATATATATATATATATATTAGTTGCAGGGAACTTCACATGTCAATTATATTTTAAGATCTTTGATTTTAAAATGTCAACTCTTTTTTACTGTTTTATTTTATTTTTATTGAATTTATTGAGGTGACATTGGTTAACAGAATTATAAAAGTTTCAGATGTACAATTTTATAATACATCATCTGTATATTGTGTGTGTTCATTTACCCCAAGTTGCCTCCTTCTATCAGCATTTATCTCACCTTTACCCTATTCCATCTCCCTCCAACCCCTTTCCTCACCATATTGCTGTCTGTGTCCTTAAGTGGTTGTTGGTTTGTTTTTTTGTCTGCTTAATCCCTTCACTTTTTTCACCCAGTGTCAACCTTTTCTTTGAAATGTCATGTTTACCTTGAGATTATACTATAAAAAACAACAAAAAACTGAACGTCAGGCAAAAGAACTAGACTGCTTCATAAAAAGGCACACAGGCTGGCCGAAACCGGTTTGGCTCAGTGGATAGAGCGTCGGCCTGCGGACTGAAAGGTCCCAGGTTCGATTCCGGTCGGGGGCATGTACCTGGGTTGCGGGCACATCCCCAGTAGGAGGTGTGCAGGAGGCAACTGATCGATGTTTCTCTCTCACTGATGTTTCTAACTCTCTATCTCTCTCCTTTCCTCTCTGTAAAAAATCAATAAAATATATTTTTTTTAAAAAAAGGCATACAGGCTGGATAGCCATTGAAAGTAACATGAACTCAACATTAAGTTTGATCAGCTTCCTGTTCTACATAGAAGCCACAGTGCAATTTCTATTCTCATCATATAGAACAAATCTTCACAGGAGGTAGCCTAGGGCAGGGAATAAAAGAGAGCTATTGTGCATGAATTCAAATAAAATAATATAAGTAAATTTGATTTTAAAACCTTAAACATTTACTGGCCATTTAACTTTTAAATGTAATTACCAAACAGTGTAAATGATCTATGGTCTTATTTTTTTTTTAATTTCCTGGAAATACTATGACAAAGAGAAAATAAATAGACTTTTTTGTGTGTGTTACTTCAGGTGGTGGTATTAGGAAAAGAAGTTTAAAGTTACAGGTAGTTATATCATAATGTAACAACTTTTAAAGTATTAAAATAAAAAACCCCAACAGAATGGATTGCTACCAACAAAAGAAAATAAAAAAACAAGCACAGTGAGCTCTCTACTACTGGAGATATTCGAGTAAAAGCTGGATAATTAGAATTTCTTTAGAGGGGAATTTTACATGGGGTGGGAGATGCAACTAATTATATTTTAATATCATTTACAAAGAAAGTTGACATAAAATACAACCTATTATGTTGCATTCATGAGCAAGACTACCAAGTGATTTTAATTTCTTATTGCTTTAAAACTAAGAGTTATGACCCAAGTTTTGGTTGACCTGTGTTATCATCGTCAGGGGAGATATCATTTGTACTATTGCTAAGAAGCTTTTGACTCTACATAACTTTTATTATTAAAGAGTTTGATCATTTCCACCTTTAGTATGAATAACCCCTCTGATTTATTCATTCAGCAAATATTTATAGAGCACTCCTATATACTAAACTTTAAGGGTTTAAAAATAATTTTCATAAACAATTTTACCAGATCTTTTTTATACTTGAGAATACAATTTATTTATTTATTTGGAGAATGCACAAAAATATTTTTTATTTAATAAAGACTTTATTACTAGAAAAGATGTCATACTTTTTTATTGCTGACAGTATTACAGATATCATAATTTTAATGTGTATAGAAATAAGGTCTCCTGTGTTAAAAATAAAGGCAAGTGAAAATATAACCACATCCAAGTCACTGAAATCTTGTTTCTTCTTTGCAACCACTAAAAAGCTGTTGTTCAATCTTTGCCTGTAAGAAAGGCTGAAGAGCTTCATGTTGTAGCCCAATATGTCTGTTCACTGAACCTCTAAATGCAATCAGGTCAAAGGGTTCATAGCTTTGGGAAACTATTGACCACCTCAATGTTTTTAAAAGGTTAAATGTTATGTGGGCAAAAGGTCAATTTAATGTTTCCAAATCTACTGCTTTATTTTATACTCTTCATCTCTGACACTCATTCCTATTAAAATCTATGGAATTTTGGAAACAACAGGGTTAATTAAAAATAGTTTCCCAATTGCTCTAGCCAAGTGCATATTCACTGGCATTGTCCAGAAAATGTCATCATTCTCAAGACGTTAATTTTTCTGACAAAAAAGGGAGAGTAAAACATTGTTCTCTAAGCAGCTCACAAGAAGTATTGCTTGGAGTGGGTTGAAAAGGTAAGTTTATGGATTTGAAAGGGCTTCAGAGTTCAAACATACAATAGTATTGGTTAAGTTATCAGATAAATCCGACCTCTATATTTAGGGAAGACTGAAGTAAGGATTTAGCTGCAGAAATAAATGAAGTCATGGAACTCAAATCCTGAACAGGTACATGAGTAAACTCAGGATTACCATCTGCTTTGAAGTCCAGGACTGCATTATATTTATCAGTTAATAACCACAGTTCTCTAGACATAACTGGCACTCAATAAATATCTGTTAAATGAATGAACACAAGAATTAATTAAATAATAAATGAATATTTGAATGGACAGTTAATAAATAAGTGACATTCTGGAAGTAAGAGGCCCGAAACAAGAGGGCAATTTCCTTTACCCTAGTTGTATGGCATGTAAGAAAAGCACAGATCATGAAAAACAAGTATAAACTGAATTGTAACAAAGAAAATGTTTTATCAATACCAGTGATTCACATGGTATCTTCAAGAGGACCTGGAAATTTTTCAAAGGCACTCACCATGTTTATTCTAAACAGTATTCTTGGCTTACCGTAGAGTAGGTGGGTTCTCACTCGCTCTAAAAATCCTTTAGATGCCTTCATCAATTAAACACCAATTAAATCTTTATAAAATAAATCTTTAGCCATTATCTTCAAAAGGTCCTTGGATTGTATCAAAATTCTTGTACTCAGAGTGCAACAGGACTAAGAAAGGAACAGTTATTTGGAATTCAATTTTAGCAAGTTTCCTTGGTCTGCAGTTATTACTCATGCATTAGCACGTTCAATCCTGTGAACATTATCACAATCACTTGCTTAGCAGGGCAGGAAGCAATCAGCCCCTGCAGGTCAGGAGAGGGCCTGGAAAGGCTATTCCAAGGAGCTAGGAATGAACAAGGACCTTCTCAGTTATTCCATGAGGAATGGGGAGTCTCATCATTGGTCTACTCCAGAGGGCCCAAGGAGACTTGGCTGAGAGGATGTACAATCGAAAGTGTAAGTCTTAAGAACTGAGATTGAACTCATCACAGTAGATTAACTTCTGTGTCAGCTTTTAGCTGATTGGCTAAAACTAAGTGAATTTCAAAATTGATTCATCTACATCATCAAAATCTAGTCTCCAGCTGGCATTTTGTGAAAAATAAGGTTTGGCTATTTATTATTGTTTCCTTCACTTAAGACGAAAAAGGTCAGAGGCGCATTTACAAAATGTAAGTGTTCTCACTGGTAACTAAATATAGTTTGTTCATTAACAAAATAATTAGAGATGCAAATGATATCGCCATGCCATCTGCCTCAGGGACTCCTTCATTGAAGCCTCATTATTTTCTGGGGAAGTGGCTCTGCCATGAAAAGAGAACATGGGAAGTAATGCAGAATAGGAAAAAGGAAATCTACATATTGTCTACTATTGTATATGCAATTATGTCAATGATATATGCAAATAACATATGCAAAACTATATGCAAAATTGTCTGTGGTGTGTATAATGATAGTCAAATGTTGCAAACAAATTTTATATATACAATGATGCATCAATGAAGCAAATTGTCAATGACCTATGCAATGATATAAGGGAAATATTGTATATAAAATGGTTTTCAAGCTAGTTATACATGAAGGTACAAAGGTGAGGCCATTTTCCAATGAAATCATGAACATTGAAACTTATTTCTACTGACTTGAAGTAACTGGAAAATTGCCTCATATCTCTACTTTTTATATTTGTACACTCAGTCTCAGACTATGATATAACTATTCCAAATGTCTGAAAACAGAAAACATAGGTTATGAAGACTTTCTCTTTAGTTCCATTTTTTTAGAGAGAAAATACAAAGAGATTGTATTCAAGATCAATATCATTAAATAAAGTGAGTATATCCTGTACGTAAAATTCAAATGTCTTTTATCAGTTCTCTGATCTTCCCCACAACTCATGCAGAGGAAGTGACTCCTTCCTCTTCAGTCAGCACTTTCTGTATTAATTATTTAATCTAATACTAACCCCAAATTCATGGAAGGCAGAAGGTGTTATGTTTTGCCTAAGTTCATGCTTAGAATCCTTGTGATCCCTATGAAGGTGCATAGTACACATTAGGCTCTTTCAATAAATATGCCCTGTAGCTACAGAATCTGTGTTAGCAAAGAATGGAGATTTTTGACATTCATATATTTGGCAATATAAAGCTATTCCACTAAATCACAGTAGGTGTGTTTTGATAGAAATAAAATATGTATAGTAATTTCACTTCCATAGGCTCTGAATGAGTAGGGAAACAACACTAGGAGATAGACATATATAACAGATGTACCTTGTAAATACAGTTGTGTTTAGTACAATCTTCTATAAATTGTATAATTATATACATAAATACCATATGATTTCACTTAGATGTGAAATCTAATGAACACAATAAGCAAACAAAATAGAAACAGATTCATAGATACAGAAAACAGACTGAGGGATGTGGGAGGGGTGTTGGGAGGCTGGGTGAAAAAGATGAAGGGATTAAGCATAAAAATACAACAAAAAAAACAAACAAACTCATAGACACAGACAACAGTATGTTGATTACCAGAGGGAAAGGGAGGTGAGCGGAGATAGAACAGGGTAAGTAGAGGGAAGATAAGTGATCTTAGAAAGAGACTTGACTTTGGGTAGTGAGTACACAATACAATATACACATGAGGTATTATAGAATTATACATCGGAAACCTATATAATTGTGCTAACAAATTCAAAAAAATGTAGAAAAAGCCATCAATGCTCCTTGCAAAGAACTACTTTAATAGGTTTTCCAATAGTACAATCTTGAAATTGGGAAAGAATAAACATGTAGAGAAAAGAGTTGTAAACCGTATCAAAACAAAACAGGCCCAAAATGGTTTGTGCTCCTTCATAGTTAACATCTTCTGCTTTCCTGAAAAATGTCCCACATCTTCATGACCACCACATCACTAGTTTGGACTCTTCAAAACAGAATTGTACCTAGTGGTTGAAGTCATGTAACAGAAAGGCCACTGGACTGGACTCAGGGAGAAATGGGTCCTGCTTTAGGTTTGTTTGGGATCTTACAACAACAGCCTAGGCTTGGTGACTTACCAACAACTGAGATGTATTGCTCCTAGAGGCTGGAAGGTCCAAGACCAAGAAGCTGGAAGATTTGGTGTCTGTTGAGAAGCCTCTTCCTGCTTCATAAATGACCATTTTCTCGCTGTCTTCACATTGTGGAAACAGCGTGGCATCTCTCTGGGTCCTCTTTTCTAAGGGCACTAATGCCATTCATGAAGGAGACACCCTCATGACCCAGTCATGTCCCAAAGGTGCTGCCTCCAAATACCATCACACTGGGGGATAGGTTTCAACATATGAGTTTTAGGGGAGCACAAAAACTCAGTCTATGGCAGATCCCAAACTAGTTACACAAATAAGTTTGTGATAAGCCTCAAAAATTTCATTCAGCCATGATAAAAATTATAATAAAAGTCATAATAGTACTTGATGAGGAACCTTGTAATACAGACACAATATTGCCAGCATAAGTACTTTCATAAGTAATGTTATCATTGTTTTCTTAGCCATCTCATTCACAAAAGATGTTATTAGAAAATACTAAAATCCAATGATTGTGGGAGGAAAACAATGAGCAGTATTAGAGACAAGGGCAGGTAGGGCAAATAGCTAAATTGGGTTTAAAATTGTGCATTTCTCTTTTTGCCTATTTTTTTTACTTTTATTTTTATTTACTAAATACATGGAGGAGCAAGAGATTAAGGTTTTCTAACTCTTAACTGGACAGTTTTTGGTTAATTCCTCAATAACTCGATCTTTAACTTTGTGATAATCACAGAGCTTGCAGAAACACATTTGTTGCAGGAAGTTGGATTTTCATATTTTTAGCGGTAATTGAACACCAGTTTTGGATTAACTAATTAATCACTGTAAAGAAAACAAAACCCACAACTCACCTGCCTTAGGTTACCTGACCTAATATTATGCATACTATATGTTTCTCTTATAATTCAGAAAGGATGAGCTATTCTGAATTTCTCCAAGATGGCTTGTGATACCTAGCAACTTGTGATCAAATAACAATGATAACTTTGCTTTACGTTGGAAGCCAGTAACACTAGAACTGCGACATGAAGAATAATTATAACAGAGTACAGCGGCCAGCAGCAGAAGTGAAGGCATCACAGGGGAGTTGATGGAAGGTGTGTTGTAAGTGATTTACACTGAGGTAGACAGATGATAGCGCTGGCAGAACAGCTTACTGGCCTGGACTTCAGGGTGAAGGTTAGTGGTGGCATGGTGAGGGTAAAGAAGGCAGCAAAGACAGCTTCCAGAAATTTTGGCTTGAGGAACAAGAATATATTGGTGTTGGTTCCCAAGATAGGCAACATTATTAAAGAAATAGATTTGGGGAAGAAAGTCTGGTCTGAGATGTCTAGGAGACATTCATGTCATAGTTCCAAGGATGTTGTACATAGAAGCCAGGATCTCAGGAAAAAGTCAGGGATCAGGATAGAAGTTTAGGTGAATATTTAAGGATGGCCTTAAAAGAGCTGACTGTGTGAGAGAAGAGAGGAGAGTTCAGGACTTGAGTGGACATGCCAATGTTTAATAACTATTTAGAGGTAGGAAGATAACTAAGAGAGTGTAGTGCCACGGAAAACCAAACATAAAAGCTTGTCTAGAAAGAGGAAGTGTTCGACTATATTATTTTTTGACTCAATGTAACAACATACCTTTTTCAATAATCAAAATGCAATCATGCCTTCAATATATTAACTCTACCTTGCCAATGCTGGACTGTTTTTTTGTGGGTTTTTTTTTTTTTGTTTTTTCCCCCTATAGAAATAGCTCTCATTGCTTGCCACTCCTTCCACAAAGGAAAGAGATATGTACATCTTATGATGTTTGTTCCACTATTCCTAATCCATTCATAATCAACTGAAACTGGGAACATCTAAATGTTCATAGACAGGGGAAAGTTATGGAAATTTGGGCAAAATAATTGCATGGAAAGTATATACCCAACTGATCCTATATAATAAGAGGTGATATGCAAATTGACCCTCACACCCTAACGTCACAAGATGGCTGTGCCCACGTTGTCACAAGATGGCCACATTTTCACAAGATGGTTGGCAGGGGAGGGCAGTTGAGGCAACCAGGCCTGCAGGGGAGGGAAATTGGGGGTGATCGGGCTGGCAGGGGAGCAGTTAGGTGTCAATCAGGCTGGCAGGCAGAAGCAGTTAGGGGCAATCAGGCAGCCAGGGAGGTGAGTGGTTAGGAGCCAGCAGTCCAGATTGTGAGAGGGATGTCCAACTGCCTGTTTAGGACAGGATCGGTCCTAAACTGGCAGTTGGATATCCCTCGAGGGGTCCCAGATTGGAGAGGGTGCAGGCTGGGCTGAGGGAACCCCCCCCCCCCCCGCCTCCCAGTGCATGAATTTTGTGGACCGGGCCTCTAGTATAATAACAAAGATTATTATAAAACTAGCCTGGCCTGTGCTCTCTCACAGTGCGGGAGCCTCGCGATCGATTGCCCCAAAGAGGTAGGCCCCACCCACCCATCCAGGGCTTCTCGATAGATTGCCCCAAAGAGGTAGGCCGGAGCCGGGGTCCCACCTCCACAGCAGGTGCAGGGCTGAGGGAACCCAGGCAGAAGCTGCGTGGAGCAGCTGCTGGGACCCGGCCCCACTTTGCATGCAGCCATCTTGTGATGATATGAGGGGATCATGGAGTGATGGCATGAGGAGCATCTAGGCTTTTATTAGAAAGACTAGTGACCCAGTGCACAGATTTGTGCACATTGAAAGGGAAATAATTAGAAGGTGGCTGGCAGGACTAGACTAGGTGAGAGGGCGGCCACCCTGGGGCCAACCTACCATGGTCCCTCCCCAGCATCTGCAGAGTGAGCAGGGTCCCTCAGCCTGGCCTACAGGGATTGGGCCGAAACTGCCTCTCCAACATCCCCAGAGGGGTTCTGGAGTATAAGAGTGAACTCTGCAAAGTTGTTGTCCTACAGGATATGGAACACAAATGCAAGTGTGCAGTAAACCAGACTCGGGCCATCAGTGCCCCAGCAACAACATAACCCATGGCCGAAGGTGGGATCACATGGACCCCATGAGGAATCAGTTTCCCTCATTTCTGGTTTCATGGTGCATCACCAGAGAACCACCTCTGCCAAGTCACTTGCAGCTCAGCAGCTCCTGCATTGAGCATCTGCCCCTTGGTGGTCAGTGTGCATCATAGCGACGGGTCAAACAGTCAGAGGGACATTTAGCATATTAGCCTTTTATATATAGAGATTATATTTGAAAAGAGCAGACTACGGAAATAAAAACAAATTAATTAAAAGTAGGCAAAATTATGATTAATATGGTCCAGGATTGGTATAGAATAAACATTTATATCTTTACTAGTTCTATTTATTATTACTATTTTAGAATGTTAAAGGATTTATCACTGTGGTTTTAACTGGTGATGTTGACTGTTTTCAACCCACATATACACATATACTAATTATAAAACTACTACTAGAATAATCTCATTATAGTCTTTGTCTATTTACTTGCTGTTGTCTTTATAATATTCTTATCCCATTGTGTGAGCTTTTTAAATAATAGTGATACTAATCTCTAGTCCAGCCGTGGGCAAACTACGGCCCGTGGGCCAGATCCGGCCCGTTTGAAATGAATAAAACTAAAAAAAAAAAAAAAAAAGACCGTACCCTTTTATGTAATGATGTTTACTTTGAATTTATATTAGTTCACACAAACACTCCATCCATGCTTTTGTTCCGGCCCTCCGGTCCAGTTTAAGAACCCATTGTGGCCCTGGAGTCAGAAAGTTTGCCCACCCCTGCTCTAGTCTCATCCCCATAAATAAAAAGTAATATAAAAAGTTTATATTCAATGAGCATATATAGCAATAGACTTATAAGTTATCTTTACCACAATTTACATTTTTATGTAAGTTTAAAAGCAAAACCTTGGAGGGTTTTTGTTGTTGGCCCAGGCCACAGAGAACAAAGTGCAGAACTCAGTTTGACCTCTGATGAGTCTAATTCCATAGCCAGTACTTTCTTTAGGATAAAAATGAATTTATAAGAGACATTTAAAATAAAAGGCCACTAAAGATTGAAACACTTGACAACATCTATCTTTTGTTTCAAATGTAATTTTGTTTTCAAATGTGGTTTTGTTTAATGAAGAAGCATGGAAAAAATACATCAAATTGAGAGGAGTATGCAAATTACTTTGGCCTTCTTAAGAAATGAAAAGTAAAGGGATTCTATAAAGTTCTTAATAGGTAAATCAAATCCCTTTAAAAATTAATGAAGCATCACTCGTTTAATACTGAAATAAAGGCAAAATCATCATGCTCCATTAGTAACACTGTCTCCTGTTATAATTTGAATTGAGGGTTAAAGACAGATAATTCTTACCATCCATTAATAGAGATCTATCCATTCAATGTAACTGTTAGAACTGTCTAGTTCAAGAACCAATAAGGATATTTAAAGTTAATAAAGAATATGAAAGAAAAAATAGAAAAAGGATGTTGTGAACAAATGAGGAAAAATATAAAGTATAGAAAATTACTAATGTTTATTTAACTCTAATTTTTATTCTAATTGTTCAAAAATTACAAATATATATATATATATATATATATATATATATATATATATATATATGTTGCTGGGGAGGAGGTACAACTTAAAAAACACTATAATGTTATATGGATAGGCTGAAATTTATATTACATAAAAATACATAAGAATTTCTTCATGATTAAAGGCATCAACATGAGTACAGCTACTGAATTCTTGATATTAATCTCACTCAGCTGTGAAGCAATGTGGCATTTGGCCTTCACTACAGTCCTGTCATAGGGAAGAGCATTTGTCATCTTGAAAATAAGCTCTCAGAGGAGGTGAAAGTTAACAACTAACTCTAAGTATTTTATAACTTCAATGTAATTATTGGTCAGTGAATTACAGAATACATTTCAATACCTGAAAAATAAAGTTACTTTTTTAAAACCTGAGGCCAGCCGTGGCCATGTGGCTCAGTTGGTTGGAGCATTGTCCTGATGCACCAAGGTTGCGAATTTGATCCCCAGTCAGGGCACATATAAGAATCAACCAATGAATGCATAAGTAAGTGGAACAACAAATCAATGTCTCTCTCCCTTTCTTTCTCTCTAAAAAAAATGCAATAATAAAAAGCAATCAATAATTTTTTAAAATGAGACCACATTATTTCTTTAAGTTATTCATATTTTCTTTTCTTTTTTAATAAGTGCTATAAATCTCAGGAAACATTACACTCATGTCATTCTGATAAGTGGATACTTTGTATTTTTTTTATATAATAGGGACTTGGGAGATTAATCTGGTCAGACCAGAAGTTGACAAAAGATTTATCTTGAAGCTGACATTGTATAGCTACTGCATTGTTATTATCTATATATATAAAAGCCTAAGCGGCCCTTCAGACAGAACGACTGGAATGACCATTCACTATGAAGGGCACTGACCACCAGGAGGCAGACGCTCAATGCAGGAGCCGCCTCCAGCCTGCAGGCCCCAATCGCTAATGGGGCCTGCCAGCTAGCCTCCTGGTCTCTCCCCACAGCTGGCAGGCACCGATCACCTGATTGGGGCTGGGCCCCAGGCTGGGATGGGGAACCGGGGGTGGGTGGTGGCGGACACTGGCAGCGAGTGAAGGAGGAGGCGGGGAGGTGGGGATCCTGATCGGCACTGATAGCCGGCCAGGCCTAGGGACCATACCCATGCACAATTTCATGCACCAGGCCTATAGTATATTATTTAATTATTTTTTATAGCTTTAAGGTATTGAAAATAATGGGTGTGGCTAAAGCCCATGTCTTCATATCATACATCTGTCACTGCTATCAATTCAACTTCAACTTCGTTTTCAGAGTGTTTGGTGATTCAATAATATTACTGACTTTTTAACAAATCTATAAATTGTTTACAGAATAAGAATTATCAAGGATAGGATGCTCTATAGGCAGTTTTCAAATGGTCAGTGAGCATGGGATCCAAAGACTTGGTTGTAGTTTATACTTTCTTTTTTGGATCTGCTGTTTTATTTAGACAAACAAGGCAAAAGAGTTCTACACTGCTGTTAACACCTTTGGTTTTTTTCCTCCATTTACTTCAAGTTTGTTGATAAGCACTGAGCTAAGCAGGTTATTTCTTTAAAATTTCAACACAGCCCTAAAAAATTGATGTTTTATCCACTTTAAAGATGAGAAAATGAAAGAATGAATGGGCGACTCATTCTCCCCAGGTTACACAATGTCCAGGGGAGGAGTCTGAATTAAAATCCAAACCTGATATGTAATATTCTTTGTAATACTTCAAGCAATAAAAAAAAAAAAAATTAAAAAAATAAATTAAATCCAAACCTATTAGGCTGGAAAGGTGGCTTAGTTTGTTGTAGCAACATCCCATACACCAAAAAGCTGTGGGTTCAATTTCTAACAAGGCACATAACCAGGTTGCCAGTTCAATCCCCGGTTGGGGTACGTACAAGAGGCAACTGATCCATATTTCTCTCTCACATCAATGTGTGTGGGTGTTTGTTTGTTTTTCACTCTCTCTTCTTTCCTCTTTCTCTAAAATCAATAAAAACATATCCTTGGGTGAGGATTAAAAAAAAAAAAATAATCCAAACCTGCTCTATTCTAAACTCTGGGCTCAAGAGTCAATCGTGTAAGTTAAACTCAGTGCAGCTGACTTTGATTTATTATCTGTATTTCTTTCATTTATATTTGGGTGTGTCAGGGGAAGAGTTTTTTCCTAGTAAAGGGAAAAATTTGATAATAACATAAAGAATAAGAATGATAATTAAGTCAGAAAAATTAACAAAGTCAAAAGTGAGCAAAAGCAGCTTAAAAAGAACAGAAACCTGCTCTCTGCCTTTTGAAGGATTTTCTACGCTTGGATTAATGAAACCATCTAGGCTGCAACGCATGTGAGCCACACTCTGTAATTTAGTTTGCATTCTTTACAGTGCTCTCGATCGATGCACAGGATCTTGTTATATTACATGAAATATACATTATAAATATCTGTAGAAGAATTATTTGAAACATATAATGCTTTGGTCTTTGGGGTTTAATTTTGTATATTGTACGGAGATGAAAATAAACCCCTCAGGCAGAAACACAATCGTAGGCTTCAATGAATAAATTATATTAGGGAATGTACTTGCGAGATGGCAAGAAACATGAGACAGGCTGCTTATGTAATAAACTCGGTCTCCAGTGAAAAGTAACAAACTTTGTAAACTGCAGTAACAACATCATATCAATAATTTTTCTGTTTTCCAAGACATTTCTTATTATTTCTCCACGCTTAAAGCCAAAACTAAAACGTGGATTTCTAGGGGCCCCCACAGCATTTAAGGCCAGGAGCAAATATAATATGTCAGAGAAAAGAACATGAGTTTTAAAGACTGAGAGATTCTTAATTACCATGTGGGGGGCATTACTTTGAAGTTAAAATAAAGTCCATGAATCTTATGGAGAACATACAACACAATACATGTCTTTTAGCAGCAACTAAAATCTAGTAGCAAAGGGCAAGCAAGAAGAAGAAAACACAGGGGTAGAGAGGCAGAGAGACGGCGGAGACAAGGAGAAGAGAAACAGGCTGAGGAGGGAGAAGGCTCGGTTGGTTCTGAGGTGTGGTGGGTTACATAAGGTGAACTGACCTGCGTGTAACACTAGGCTGTCACTGTGAGAAGCAGTGGTTATACTTCAAGGGCAAATCAGCATGACATTTCTGGAGGTGACTTTGGCAATATTTACCAAATACCTTAAGTGTTCTTTCACTTTGTTCCAGCAATTTTATTTCCAGTATCCTCATTCTTCTGAATGCTGGCAAAGACTTACGTCAAGAATGTTTATTGCAGCATTAAATAAAATTGCGAAAATAGGGGAACTCATCTCAGTATCTAAGCACAGCATATCATCTAATGATAGAGAACCAGCTTAATAAATAGCTATCGTATTAACAATATGTCAGACTATAAGATCATGCTTATAAAATTATAAGTGAAAAATGACATTACAAATGATATATTCAACTAAATATTGTAGAATTCCAATTTTGTGTGTAAAAGCAAAGAAGCCTACACTAAAATATTACCAGTAGTTAATACCAGTTTATAAAATTACGGGCAATTTTTATTTTCTTCCTAATTAAAGTTATTTAATTTTTAAACTTTCTTTAATGAATATGTAATGTTTTTCTATTTTAATTGATATAAAATATTTACAAAAGCTCTTAACATCTACTTACAACTTGAGGATGTTTATACATTTATTTATTTATTTATTCCTTCATTTAACATGTCCTTCTCTGGTGCCTCCCATGTTCCAGTCATTGTTATCAACACTTTAAAAATCTTAGCTAGGTTAATCCTCACAACAACTCTATAAGGTAGGCCCCATTACTGTGCCGCCCTCATAGGACGGGCCGGAGCTGGGATTTGAAATGAGGGAGTCTGGCTGTTAAGCACTGTGTTCTGCTGCATTGCTGTAGATGGGCCAGGGGAAGCCACGCCTGCGAAGGGCTGTCATTTGCAGGCCTGATTTATAGTGGCCAGAATGACATCATCTCTCTAGAAACGGTATAGGATCCAACTAGAGAACTGGATCCTGCTCCCAGGTCAGGGGTCCCTCATCTTTGTTCCATGCCCATTTGATCAAAGGCAGATCAAGGTGAAAACATGAAACAAGTCCCGAGACGATACACATTTGTGCCTCAGGATGGTGCCTCACTACATTGCAAATATATCACTGAAATATTTATCTCTTTCCTCCCCCCTGCAGTCACAGAGGTTTACTTTACTGTAATGGCTAGTGCAGGACACATAATTAGTGTTCTGCCTGGGACCATTAAAGCTTTTGACAGGCGTTTGTAGAATCATGGAGCAGGAAGAAGTGATGAGAAGCCATCTAATTTACAAGGGCATGCTGCTAAATGAGATTGACCTATTTTGTGTCAACAGTGACTCAAGTCCTGACTTATCACAACCTGAAAATATGAAAACATACAGCTTTAATTATTCTGGCCAGCTACACTTTTTTTAAAAAATGAGTTCTGCTCTTGATTATTCTCATTCTCAAATATTGCAGCTGGGTTAGTCTGTGTTAATAAGAGGGGGACTAATACCATGCTTTAAATGAACATATACCATTTTATATGGTGCCAACTTTCTATCATTACTCACCTCCTTTTTCTTTACTTGCTCTGGACAACTATTCCTACTGGATAGCTGTTCCCCTCCTGACCGGGATCAGTGTTATGATAGACATACAGTATAGTGTGCTGGACATGACCAAACTAGGACAATTATTATACATATTAAAAAAAAATGTTTTATTGATTTTAGAGAGAGAGGGAGGGAGAGGGATAGGAACATGGATAAAAGAGAAACATAGGTTGGTCTCCTGGAGCCTGCACACTGGGTATGTGCCCTGACCAGGAATTGAACTGTGACCTCCTGGTTCACACATTGGCCTCCTTTCTTTTTTTAAAAAAAATATATATTTTTATTGATTTCAGAGAGGAATGGAGAGGAAGAGAGAGTTAGAAATATCAATGAGAGAGAATCAGTGATTGGCTACCTCTTGCACGCCCCCTAGTAGGGATCGAGCCAGCAGCCCGCAATCTGGGCATGTGCCATTGACTGGAATTGAACCCAGAACCCTTCAGTCTGCAGATCGACATTCTATCCACTGAGCCAAACCAGCTAGGGCAAGGACCTCCTTTCATTTTGTTACTTTGCTTCTCTATAACAAGCAAACCACTACTTTTACAGATTCAACCATTATTGTTGTATAGGTGTGCCTTGTACCCAGTAATTTGCTTGAAACTCTAAGTCTATAATAGCTGTTTCTCCATGCTCCTCTATCCTGTGAATTTAAATGTAATTAATGTGGCTCAGGTAAAAACCAGTCACGGTGGAGATCTCATCAGCCACCTGCTCTTCTCTCTGATGCTGATAACTGGTTCATACCTTTCTTGTTCTCTTTGAAGACCCACAACACTATGACTACTTCCTTTACTGAGAGGAGCTAGAGAAAACCTTCTCCTACAAGCCCACTGGCTGTGTGTTCTCAGTCCGTGATATCTCAAGATTCCACTACTCTCTTGTTTCACTACTTCAGAACTAAGACAATGTTTCAGCCAGTAGGTGGCGCCGGTACGACCAAGTAGCCAAGAGAATTCTGAGCCAGGAGGCCTGAGTAAGGATAACAGTGGTGCCTTGTGATACTGAAATGGTTATAACTGGAGGTGGATTACGGGGCAGGGGATGGGAAGAGGGAGAAGATCATCTCTGAGAGTGGGGTTTGTGTGACTTTCAAGTTATACTTTAGAGCTGATAAACGTTATTTTTTGCTAATCAAACCTCTTTCTGAAATTTCATATGAAGTGTAGTTAGAAGTGGTATTTATGAGTTCTTTTATAAGAATGGAATTTGTTATATTGTATATGTAATTGTTTTTATATTTACTAATATCTAACCTCATACAACAAAAGATTTGATGTGGCTAGGCTATAATAATTTGCATAGTAATAGCATTTTTAATATCTTTTGCTTCGTTATATCTTTCCATTCAGAAAGGAAACATGCATTTACCTCTCCATCCTGGAAGATTAAAAGTCCCTGGAGGTAAGGACCATATATGACTCATCTTTGCATCCTCCAGAGTCTATCCAAAAGCATTCAATAAATATTTTTAGACTTGAACAGATTTGGGATCCCGAGGACAGAATAAATTTTCCTTTATAAGCAAGCATGATGAATAAACCTGAAGCAAAAATATGGTTTTCCTAGCAAATAAATCATTAACATCTAAAAGTAGGATCAGTAAATTTTTGCTTTCTGTGCCTAAAAACATAAGCAGTCGTAGGATAGCTCTACCTCTTTTCAGGGGAGGAGAGCATCTTGTCTCCTACCCTCTCCCCTCCTGCCTGCTACCCACCTGGGAAACAGACAGAACTTAAAGATGCAGTCAGAAGGTGGAGGCTACTGCTAATGGATTTATCTCAGGAAAACCTGAACAATGCTGAAGTCCAAAGGTAGAATTTTTATCTGTAAATTGAAAAACCTGTTTCAAACCTTCGCCTAGAAGGATTAAACTTTCCCACCATCAATTTCTCATTCTAGGAATGAAGCACCTTTGAAATCAAAGGGAGCTTTGCAAGAAGGGGAGCCAGAGGAAGGCATTCAACAGCTTCCAACTGCATTCCAGCCGTATTTGAAAATATGCAGCTCACATAAAGCTATACCGAGGTCTTCCTGGGAGCATACATTTTAACACCCAACTGAACATTGTAGCATGCATGCAGGGGCACTGTTTCTAAATAATTCACTGCCACTTTTACAATTCTTTTAATATTTCATGATTTTATCTTTGAAATTATATGTATCTGTATTTCTGGAAAAAGTCATCTACCAAACCCTGGTACTAACACCTATTTTTTTTGGCACACAATACCTCACATTATCTGTGAATATGCTGAAATAGCACACTCATGATTAAGTTACACTATATAGCAAAGAAGATTTTAGAGATTTTCAATAAGGTTGCTGATCAGTTGACCCTACGACAGAGATGTTTCTGGACAGCATAATCTAACCAACTAAGCAGAAAGTTTTCTCAAACTCAAAGCAGAAGAGAGATTTTCTGTGCAAAGGCTTGCTTAGCTGAAGAACACAGGAACCTTGGTTCCACAATTGCAAGGAGTCAACCGTCAACCAGAACGAGGCTGGAAGCAGATTCTTCTCAATATCTCCAAGTGACTGAGTCTGGCCACCATGTTCACTTCTGCCCTGTGTCACCCGGAGCCAAGAACCCAGCCCAGCCTGGACTTCTGACCCAGACAACTGTGAACTCAAATATGAGTGTTGTTTTAAGCCACTGAGTTTGTGGCAATTTGTTATGCAGCCATAGAAAACTAATACAGCACATTAAGCACAACACATTTTATTTAAACTATGTGTCTTTCTATTAAAATGCGTTTCCCATCACTTTTCTAAGAACGTTAATGCCTGGTGGTTGAGAATCATGTCTGGCTCCCTCCCTCCCCACATCTGAATAAAATGCCAAGAACAACAGAACCCATAAAATCCATATGATCTGAACCTCACTTCCCACTCGGTTCTCTTTACCATGATGCAGTTAAGCTCCTTCTTATCTGCTACTTGGGATAATGAAGTAGCTTTCTAATCATTATCAGCACCTTGAATCTACAGGATGCTGCCATGGAAACTGCCTAACACCTTGCTTCCATCACATCCATCTTTTCACTGGAAAAATAGCCAAATCCTAAAAAGAAAGTCAAACCTGAGTTCTCTGTTAAGACATTTCCCCTCACCTTGCCATATTCCCGGGACGAACCAACTTTTTAGTTAAATTAAACAGCCCACCTCACCCTGAAAATTCTCTGTGTATTCCCACCTATACATCTTTCTTGATAATAAAAACCTTTTCTTTCTGAATGTAGTTTTCAATGTCAGCAGAAAATTTAGCATTTCCAAGACACATATGTTGTTTGACTTTGCACCTTCATTCGCTAAATGAAATGCCTTTGGGAAATGTTTGCTCTCTGAGCAAATAAATGCAGCCTCTCCTGGCTCATCCTAAAGGAAGACGTTTCCCTTAACACATTTCCAGGGCACTTTACTCTTACTTCTCACACATGACATGTGACAGGGTGTAATGTGTGTTGCTGACACCTCCATGACCTCATTGAAAAATTCAGAGCAGGGCTAGCTCATTGTTCTCTATCCAGAGTGTAAGTCCTACAGGAGGATCCACCAAATAGTTTTTGTTGACTTTTTTAAAATAAGTCCATGTATTTAAGCAGTTTAAACTCTATGTGGAACTTTACTTACTGGTACTAATTAATATACGAAGTACCAATCATCTCTGTCAATTACTAGTACATAAGCCTCTGAGGGTTCTTGTTTGGAGTGGTTGATGAGTCCTCTTCTAGGCAACTCCTTGTGCCTGAAGACACTGCTCAGACTGTGGCCACTGGGCAATTTTAAACAGCTCTCGCCTTTGAGGAATGTGAGTGGGTCACTTGCCCAGCTTCCTTTGCTGCCAATCACACCCTAAGAGGCATGTGATTAAATTCCGCCCAACAGCTGGAGACACAAGACCTTGTGTAGGAAGGGAAGATGGGGCAGAAGTGGTGGCCGTGCAGAACTGATTTGCTCCTATGATGCTGTTAGAGGAAGCTGGCTTTCCCAGGCCAAAGTGGGGTCCTGCAAGTCAGCTGGTGTGTGTGGAAGTGCTCACCTCACAGGAGCAGACCTGGGCAGGTGTGTTTCGCTCTCTGCGATTCTCTCATATCTTTTAACAAGTTCTCCTCTGTTTGAACAGCTAGTGTGGCTGCTATTGTTACAACTAGAACCCTGAGTGATAAGTGCCTAAAAGTGAAGAAAAAACTTATTAAAAAGAATACTCCAGAAGAGTTATTAGTAACTCCCACTGCTATCTCCACTATCAGAATTAGAAATGGTGCCACTTCATCAATGTAGTTTTCTCTATGGATGTTCCTTTGAAAGGACTCTCCAAGAGACACAGGATTATGTGTTTTGTTCATGACCACATGCCTAGCACCAATAATAGCACCTGGCATATATATATAACTTATTTCATGAACTACAGTCAATCTTTAGTCAGAACTCTCCCGTAGAATAACTGCACCTGAGAGAAGTGTTAAATGTGTTAAGTTAAATGAAATTGTGTCTATTTTTGATGGTGTCACAAACAATAGCCATTTAATCATCATATCAATTGCTTTTATGAGGCAACTACGGTTAAGACAATATAAACAGCAGATTTACAGTTGTGGTAATTCATGTAGTAACTGCACACATAGATATACCTAAAACATATTTTGGGAGTGTTTGTTTTGCTGTCTTATCAACAGCTCCCAACAAAAGAGACAGATGAATGGCAACAAGTAGATATATTTTAAATGGGCAGCCCACCCCAGATGTATCTTCATGAGAAATAAGCCATTTTTGTAAACCGCTGGGATTTGAGGTATAGTTTTTCTGCTGCATAATTTTGTCTCTTCCTCTCTTTCTCTCCAAAGCTAATCAGGTATGAAGGACAGTTAATTCTGGAGAAATGACCATTTAATCTCTCTTCTTTCCTCCTCCACTGCTTTGCTTAAGACCATCAACATTTTTCACTTGGAATAACTTCTAAATAGTCTTCTTGCAACAACTTTGTCCCTTTTTAGTTCATCCTCCATAAAGTATCCTTAGTTAAATCCTAACTAATCTGATTAATCCATATCTAAAACCTCCAACGGGTTAAAGTTACCTCCATTCAAAATCCAGATTTAGGAGCCAGTCTCACATGACATTGTGCATCTACTGAGACTTCTCATAGACTTTTCTTCAATGTTCTCGAACACTGCCCCCTCCCCTTGGCCTTCTGAATTTCCATGCTTTTGCACATGCCAACATCTCTGCCCAAAGTGACCTTTCTCATCCTGTACTGATGGACAATCTCAAATGAAAAACCACCCAAATAAATCTTTTCTTAAAAGTGAACCAGGCCCACCATTTTCCAGTGCAACTCTTGTGTGATTGAAAGAACATCTGTTTAATGATCACTGGCCATGCCTCTGGGCTCTACTGGAAGCATTTTACATGTCAAACTCCTGTAATCCTCACAAGTGAATGAGGTAGTCAGCATTATCTCCACTTTACAGATGGGGAAGCGGAGGTCCCATGAAGTTTATTAACTTTGCCAAAGTTATTCAGCTATAAAGTGGCCCAGCTGTTACAGTCCATCCTCTAAGTCCCTACATCGTCACAGCACTTCGTTAGTCATAGCTCTAGGTCTTACTCGATTTCATAACCTGAGCTTTTACAAGAATTCCCTGCCCCCCCCCCACCCCAGCACTCAGACATTTGTTAAGTGAATGTATTATGAATGAGTAAACCAGAGGGAGCCCATAACTCTCATTTTCTCTCCCGTCTTATGCTAATAATATGATTTTTTCCTTATAGATTTTTAATGAATTTTTGAGTAATATAAACAGAAGAAGATATATATGTTCAATTTAAACATAAGCCTATAAACTAATTTAAGAAGTAGAGTATTATCAACCCCTTTGATATCCCAGTGTACCTCTTCCAGTAGCAGCCCCTCCCTCCAACTCAGTAGTAACCAATAGTCTGCATATTCACTTAAGCTTTCTCTTACTTCTTTTAATGGTTCCATCACATATGCCTACATTCCTACATAATATTCTGTTTTATTTTACCTGTTTTTGAACTTCATAGAAGTGGAATTGTATTTATTCTTTTGTGACTTGTTTTATTCCAGCAATATTTTTGTATTCATCATATACATATGATTATTTGTAGAACGTGTATTTTGCTTTTAATTTTAGCTCATTATATAAAATATAGTTTGCTTTTTTTTAACAGTGATGCTATTGATGGATATTTGGGTTTTCCTGCTTTTCTGCTATTATACACAATGCTTTTATGTACATTTGTGTACACTTATTCTAATCAAAATGTACAGGTATTTTTCTAGGATGACTTCTAATCATTGGATTTACTGAGGCATAAGCTATGGAGAGGTTCAAGTTTATTAGGTAAAATTGAGCACCTGCAGAATGCTGTCTGGTGGCCAGAACTCACCTTGCCTGAACATAGAAGACCTGAAATTTAGTGAAAATTAATCAATGTCTGAAGAATGTAGGGGTATAAATACTCTAGTTCCCAGCTGCTATTCTGGCTAGTTCCAGAGCTTCCCTGTGGAGTTGGAACCAAAGTCAAGTTCACAGAATAGGGCTGCAGACTACGCACTGGCTTAAGTTGTCCATGTCACTTCCGACATCCTTGCTGGCTTTCCCCAGGAACACTTCCATTTTCATGTGAACCCTCATCTTAACAGGAATACTTTTTTACTTTGAAGTAATTGGTCCTTGAAAGTTGATCTGTGGGGCAAGAATATATCATGGGAAATGCTAAGTGAAGTCAGAACCCAGAAAGTAGCAGAGAAGTAGTGTAGGGTCAGCAAAAAGTCAATATACAGAATTGAATTGTTTAAAATAGTTGGTCTTTTTTTTAATACTTATCAATTATATTCTAATTCCCAGTAAGCTGTATAGCTTAAAGAAGTATTCTTTTATTGTGAGAATTTATATTTTATTATCAATGTTCAGATTTTAAGGAAAAATTGATATATCCATATACTTACATTATGCCTATGTAATAGCATTTTTTTTCTTTAAAATTTCCTCTGAAAACTCCTCGAAGGCAATGGGTACCACTGAATTATACTTTCTTTGACTACTCTGTCTGTAGTCTATAAAGTGGGAGGTTATCTTCAGAGATGCTGCATTTTAGATCAGAACTTGATGAATATATAAGGTCTACAGAACTAATGCAGCAAAAAGCACATAGAAAATTCTCTAAATAGATATTTCCAAGAGACTTCAATTACCTACTTGAAAATAGTATTTGATACCATCATTTTTTTTTCCTTTTGCTTTATGCATTTGCTTTATGAAATGATGTTGGGACAGATTTTTGCTACTTTGAAGTCTTCTTTATTTTTGTTCTGGATGAACATAGTACATTATGCCACCTCTGACTTATTATGGCAGCTCTGGGGCCTCCCAAATTGTAGGCAGCTCCTCATTGTGAACAATACACAAAGTTAGGCAGACCTTGATATTAATCCTGGCTCCAAAAGACATGACCGGTACCCGGGGAAAATTATTTAATCTATTGTATATCAGTTCTCACCTCTGGAAAATTACATCTACCCAATGACTATTAATACTTTAATCTCCATTTGGGGACTTTAAATCATGACTGATGTCTTCTAAGGTCATGCTATTTATGATACTGGTACTTTTCAGCTGAGAAATAATTGAGTGGTTTCTATTTTTAATGGGGTACATTATCCTTGCTGAAGAATGCATTCTCTTGTAATTATTAAATAATGTCCTCCTGTCCCCTTCTAATCATCAATCCTCTCAAACGTAATAGAAATTATGCACTGTAATGATTTGGACAAACTTTTTGACTCTTATACTAAACAGGAGGTTACATAAAATGCTCAGGTATATGAATGCAACTTTATCTCCACCTGGGCTTAGGCTGGGCCCCAGTGACAAATCTAGGTCGGTATTGCTAGGATCACACCAGTGAAACAGACCATCCAAAGGCACCTAGCTCAGTCTTCAATGACAGAATATCACTCTCCCTAACACCGCGAGCCATTCTGGCTCCTATAGAGGGTTTACCTTCAGCCGTCCAAAGCAAAGTACCATGGCAGAGGCAACAGCAGAGTCAGCAACTGAGTCTGGGGCCTGATGAAGGACTTTTGGCTAGGCACTCCCTGATACAATCTCACCAAACATCACACAGCTGATACATGTCCTGAAATACAAAGGAAGCCAGCAGAGCTCCTTTTTCAACAGTAAACAAACCTCTTTACCTTAAAGGAGCTCCTTATGGGCTCCCTAGAGCTGTGATCCACACACTCCCTACTGTTCTTCCGCTCCAAAGGATACTGCTGGCTAGCACTCAGCTGGAGGAGATCCAACCTGGGGGCCAGAGGCTGCATTTGGCCGCTGGCCCCCAGAGCCACCCTCAGGCTGCAGCTAGAACTAGACCCTAGACGTTCCACAGCCATGAGGAATCCCCACACTGTACACTACTCTAAAATGTTTCCAACACAGAACCACAGCTGCCTCATTCTCGTCTCTGCCATTAGTGCTTTTGCCTTTAAACGGAGGCTGTCCTGTAGGTTGGCCTTAAACACCCAGCTCTCTCCCCAGGGTCCCAGTTACTACAATCCTGTCGTCTCCACATCACCACCTGCTTTTCACTAATTCCTGACACTTCCACAAAGGTTAATGTCACTGCATGTGATTGTGCCCTGTAAACCCCCAGAGCCGGCAGTCCCACACATCCAAGCTGACTAGTGCATGTGGCTACTGAACACCCGCCAGGTGGCCAGGGAGACTAGCGCCTGTCTCAGAGAGTGAGAAACTAAAATTTTAACTTTAGTCCAATTAACTTAAACTTATATTTAAAAACAGATACTCAATTCAGTAATTGGAGGGCTTTTAACTATTTTGGGAACACTTGGATATGTGAGACTAGCTTTTCAACCATAAATTTTATGAAACTTAAGTATAGATTAAATATTTCTAATGAGAATTTAGCTTTTGAATTAAGGTGTGCTATATGTCTACAATATTTTTAAAACTGAATATAGAAAGCGATATGTCTAATTAATCATGTTGATTACATATTGAAATGATAGTATTTTGATATGTTAGGTTAGATAGAACATATCATAAATATCTTTAAACTTTTTATAATTTTTTTGTAATATGGGTATTGAATAATACAAATTTAGATAGGTGGATTATTTTATATTTTATTGGATAGTACTGCTATGGACTGTAATGTGAATAATGACCCTTTTTTATTTTTTAAATGTGTTTTTATTGACTTTAGAGAGAGATGAAGTGAGGGGATGCGCGAGAGAAAAACATCTATGTGAGAGAGAAACATCGATTGGTTGCCTCCCCTACGCACCCGACTGGGAATCAAACCCACAACCTTGTTATGTGCCCTGGCCAGGAATCAAACTGGTAACCCTTTGCTGTATAGGATGATATTCAACCAACAGAGCCATACCTGCCAGGGCTGAATGATGACCTTTAGAGTAATGCAGTATGCAACCTATAAAAGCATTTATTGACTTTATCACCGCCACCATGTTCACGTTATGCCCCAGCCCAACCCTAAGTTGTGAGCTATTTAATGAAAGCTCATTGCTTTATATGAAACTAAAACAAGTTAGTATTTACTAAATTTGAATGAGGGAGTACATAAGAAGAGAGGGAGAAAGGAAAACAAAGGAAGGAAGGAAGAATTTTTGTCTGCCCCACAAGGAAACTCATGTCCATGGAAGACTTAATGGGGAGAAAGTCTTTAATAATTCTCTTTATTATTATGCAAGTGTTTATGGATATTCAGGGGCCATCTAAGCCTTCTCCAAATTTGGAGATGGAAACACTCACCAATGTGCTCCAGATAAGCATTTCCTCTCTGAGATGCTCTCATCTCAGAAATCCTAACAAGCTCCCTTGTCAACTCTTCAGATGTCCGAGTCTGACATGCAAATGAATGTTGAGTCCAGCTCAGTGAATGTTTATTGAATGACTGGTCTCAACCTTTCCCTCTAATGTCAGCAACACCTCAAGTCTTATTTTGATACTCACTTAGTTTTGTCTATTAGGCCTTTCTAGGTCTTGACCTGTGTCACTATGCATTAGAACTATTTGAAAGTGCCATGGCTGAAAGGATCAATGCTTCTATCTTAGTCCTATATGACCACTCTACTAGAATTGGCCCTTGTCCACTTGTTTGGATTGTTTCTTTGAAAAGACATGTCCAAATGTACTGTGTTAGCCTTGTTTTCTTGGAGGTACTTTGCAAAAACTTAAAAATGTGATTTACATGCAGCTGACACCGTATTTTTTTTAAACTTATGCATTATTTCTGTAATTTTTCACTTAATATTTTCAGACTGTAGTTGACTGTGGGTAACTGAAACAGTGGAAGGTGAAACCACACATAAGAGGGAACTACTATATAGATAAATTTGAAAGTAGTAACAGGAGATAATAATGAATTCATGAATTAGGTGGCCTCTATAGTCCATTTAGAAGCCAGAATTTTTAGGACAAGCTATGTACATAAACTTGGAACACTCATGGGAATGTGTGAATCAGGCCACTGATATAAGGAGTGGATGGCTGGATGGCTGGAGTGGGAGGTTAGAAGGGTTAAACAGTGTATCAAAGAAGATACCTGCATGCAGTAAGCACTCCATGGTTGCATCTGGAATGAACTGGGATGAGAAAGAGTATTTTTAAACAATTTTTGTTCTTCCTTTTAGATACAGAAGGTCTTAGAAATAAAGAAGAAAAAATGGTGAAGTGCTCTCGCAGCCTGAATTATTCAGAGTTACATAAGTGTTTATGAATAATGACTGTCTAATTGAGGTGCCTGAAATATGAATAACTGTACTATTTCATGCAGCAATGAGAGGCAGAATTCTCTTTCGGCAACAGGACTTTCATTTCTCCCCTTCTGCCTTCTGTTATTCCCACTGTTGAGTGTGAAACTAGCAAGGTAATACTTCAGGGCTTCTGAAGAAATCAATCTGACTTTTTTTTCTGTACCAGCTGAGCCATCCTAACACAGAAAAAAAAAAATGGTAGGAGGAGTTCCCTAGGAGTTGAGAACAAAGTGAGCCTTATGTCTTGATTCATCCCATACACAGAAATAGAATTGCAGGGTTTTAGATTTGAGTCTCAGTGAGAAGTCTGTGTGAATTTAAATTGCTGGCCCTCCAGAGACTGATGACCACATTTCCCACAACGTGTCTGTCTCTCCTCCTTACCGAACCCTTGCTGTGTTACTGATCAATTGTTAAGGAGCACTGATGATTTCCAAATGTATGTCAGATCAACAGGAAGAAAAGGTTCAAAGATCTCACAACAAATTAATGTAGAATTGCAACGACAATAAAACTCCAGCATTGCCCCTCTGTTTTACTCATAGAATGGGATGCCTTGTCTGCTCTGAGGCCCTCTCCGCTGCAGGAAGCACAGAGGGCCCTGGCTGGCACCTCTAGGCGAGTTCACCCACATGTCTGTCTCCTCATGCTGAGCCACAGGAAACTGGACTGCAGACTGAGGGAACCAAAGCCTGTCTCCAGACCCCGTAAAGAAACCCCTCAGTATATCATGCAGGTAAGGGAGTATTTTTGCTGGAATTGCATTGTTTTGGAATACCCAGTAAGATCCCTAAAATGGGACCACCTGGGTGTTTCCTCCAAGTCCAATGGCTGGTGGAGTCTGGCACTCACACTTGGGAAGAGGTGAGGCTGCTTATTGGTTACATGGTTTCTCTCTTTCCTTCCTGCTGCCCAGTTAGTGCTAGTCCTTTGAATATAATACCAGTAAACCCTGTTTGTTGTTCAAAACGCAGCTGTTTGGTTTCAGATTTCTCTTTTAATTGTGGAAATTCAAATGTAACAGTTTTAATAGAAAAGCAGAGGCATGTATTGCTTCTCTGTCATTCTCTTTAGGAAATTATTTTCCATCATAAATGGTTAAGTCTTATAATACCTTGCAAATAATTGTTTTTGCTTTATTTATTCCAATACCTGATATGTAGAAGATTGGAAAAATAATTGAATCAATTCCCTTGGCAGTTCCTACAGGTTTCCAGAAAGTATGGCTATTCGACTAAACAATAACAAAATGGAAGGCAAAATGTGACAATGCTGAATGAATCCTGCATTTGGAATGGAAGAAATAATTCAGTCACGATAGCAATCCCACAATGGGATATTGTTATTAGTCCTGCAGATTATTTCCATCTCATACTAGAGTTATGGTATGCCTGGTGGATCTCAGATATTTTTTTATTTTGAGGTCGAGTTTTGTTTCTGTTATTCATTCACTTTGTCCTGACTTCCTGCTTTTCCCCCATGTGTGTTTTGAATATTAAGAGTGTTAGAAACTAAAAAAATCTATATATTGCTTCTGTCAGATTCGAGCATATTGGTGCTGCACATCAGTAGTTTTCTCTTACTTCAATTCTTTTCTGGGACACAGAATGTTGGTCTCATTGTTTTGTTCCAATATTTGCTGTTTTCATAAATATAATATTTCAAGTATGGTTATGTCTTTATTGCCTACCACCTCATCTCATACAAATTCAGAAACAAGACTGAAAAAGTCTAAATTTTGGCTCCCTTTTAGTGTAGGGGAAAAAAGGCGAGTCTTTTAAAAATACATTATTATATGTAAATATTTAAAACATTGTCTTTATTGCTCTTTGATTATTTAAAACAAAGATAATAAGCATAGAAAGAAGTGACAAAAGTCGGTATATACTTCTCAAAAATAAAATAGAGGCACGTGTCTGCGCTCTAAAACACCAGTGGGAAAACTTTAGCTAGGCCCTATAACCAGCTCAAATATTATTACAACTTTTCTTAAAGAGCAGCTCACATGGGCAGGGAAGATGTGGAAAATAGAACTGTGAGTGATTTTAAAGTTGGAATAGTTTATTTCAAATGCTCAAATCTGCTGTTAACTTTGACCTTTGGCAGGAAACTAAACTTTTCTTGAAATTGAGTTTCTTATTCACCAAACTAAATTTTATTACTTCTAAATTCTTTCCTAGGGTTTTTGTAGGGACCAGATGAGATGTTGGACATACACAGATGCATGAGACATAGGGCTTGTGTTAAACTCACGCCCAGTGTCATAGGGTCAGACAAGTGGTGAGTCTACAATACAATGCTGCATACTGACCTCTGAGATAGACATAAAAACATGTTGCACCTTGAATAACGAGGAGATACCTGTCTATCCATCAGTGATGACTTTTTAAAAAGGTGACACCTCAACTCATTACCAAAGGACAAGTGACTTAAAAAAAATGTTGACATTCTGCACAAAGAATGATCCACCTAATAAAATCTGGAGACCAGTGGTAACTGCTTGTAATTCAGTACAGTGTGGACATAAGGTGTCGAAGGATTGGGGTAGGGGCAGCGGTGGCGCCCTCTGGTTTTCTGGCTTCCCTGGACATTTTTTATTTATAAATGATGATAATAATGTTTGCTGTTGTTATCTATTCTCTGTCATTAGCTACATCAGTGTCAAGATAAAGCATCATTTTTTGGAAGCCCTTCCACAATGAGGATGGTACTTGGTTCTGCCCTCCTGTGTCTCTCTCCTGAAGGTACTATCCGAAAGCTCTGTTTAATTGCTCTCCTCCTGGGAACCTATCTGACCCTATAGGAATGAGTGGCCTTATCAAAAGGGGAAACAAGAGGCTCTAGCCATCACTGATAAGCCTCTAATACCACAGAAGCATGTAGACTACAGAAGCCTGCGGTTTCTACTTCCACTCTTTTCAGAAAAGTGAAGTAGGAAAATTAGTAGGGGAGTTAACATATTGGTAAGTCCTCAATGACATCAATAGGTTCTATGCCTTTAAACAAAAGGAAGTATAACAAAACCAGTTTTACCATAGACTAATTAATACAAACGTGTTAAATTCTTGCAGCATCTCATCATTGTTATAATGAAACAACCTTGAACAAAAGGACAGGATTCCAGGACCTGCAGGACTTTTCATCACCTTAACAACAGAGCCTATATGGCTTATCTGGTGTTCTAAGCATCAGCTGAAATCAAAGGAAAATAAAACAAACAAAAAAACTCAGATCAATAACCCATTGAAATACGTATGTGTCAGAAACAGGGTAGGGAAAAATCCACAAGAGGTGTGTAATTATGCTCCGTTCATACATATGCTCGGGCACAAACTTTTGAACACAGAATAATTCACCCTGGAGGCAGTCTTCCTGGCTGCTCATGTAGGCTGATGTGAAGGTAACAGATATAACTCAAACAAGGATCCTTCAACTGAAATAAACAGCATTGCCCACCCGTTTCAAAGCCGAAAACAGGTACAAACAACATAAATTCCAGCAGCTGCCTAGAAGGAAAACAAAGCAAAATAAAAACAACAACATGAATTCCTTACATTGCTAAGAAAAGAAAAAGAGCTAAGAAAAAGTAAAATGAAAGTGACCTTGGGGTGAAAACCTGGGAAATAAAATTTTCCACCTTTTGTGTTTACATTTTAATGTTAAAGAGGCAAGAACAATAAAGGTAGACTGTCCTAAATGCCCTGGTTTCTTGTCAGCAGTATTCACGTCAAACATATATCTCCATTTTAAGGCAAGGGATCAAGTAAACAGAGTTGATTGCTCATTTTCAGGGTATAGAAGAGGCAGAATGCTAACAAAGGCTGGACTGCTTTGAATTTTATTAGTGACAATATTTTTAAATTCGTTTGGAATTCATGGGTATAAAAGGGAGGTAATCTAATTTTTGTATTCTTCCCTAAGAAAATTGTGTGAAAAAGTCATTAATTTGCTCCAGGTATTAAGACAAGGGACTATTCATTCTAATAAGTATGACCTAACCAGGTTGCTAATAGAGCCATAACTAGATTAAATCCTTCCAATGGTCTTGGAAATAATTTGGTCTGTTCTTGTTTCTCTTACTGAATGAAATTAGGGGAAGGAGGCAAATAGGCAAAAAGCAGGGAACTTTCTCTAATTATAGAAGAGCAGATATTGAAGAATGATGCAATCCTTCATCTGGTATGGAGGAAATGTAATTATAGGGTTGGAAGCATGGTTTTCATGAGTGTGGTTGTTTGTGCCCTAACTTTTCCTAAAAAATGGACCCTGTGCAGTGCCCCGAGTCCTTCATATGGTCAGCTGATGGGCGTTTCCCCGACAGTGACATGTGGACATTCTCTGCTCATTTCTAGCCTTTGTTTTTCTCAAAGGCTACAATGCATCTGAAACACAAAATGTACTGTGTTCCTTATGGGCTAGACATACAAGGACCCACAGAATGTGTTCTATTAGCTACAGGCACCTGTTAGCAATTGGATGCAGCCGCTTAAATTGAAGCCTCATCTAAGCAAAAAATATCCTGAGCTAGGGCTGTTTCACAGTTTGAAAGCATTGGGAGAACATCCAAACCCTGGGGCCATTTCCCAATTGTTCTGCATGTACACTCATATACTAATTTTTTTTATTTATAAATGATGATAATAATGTTTGCTATTGTTATCTATTCTCTATCATTATCTGGACCACAATTAGCTACATCAGTAACAAGATAAAGCATCATTTTTTTTTGGAAACTGAAAAATGTTAGCAAATATTCATTCTTGATATAACAAATCATTCAACATAGAAGCAATGAGTATTTGCAGTTAAAAATGGGTGGAATAATATATGCAATAAGTATAATTTGATTTAATTGTTCTTTGTTAAGAAAATATTATTTGAGGGATAAGTGTGTGCAGTACCATGTTAAGAAAGTGCTTTGAGACTGTGTGAAGCATTTTGTTTTAAGATGAATATTTCTGCTATGGTACACACCATTCACACAATTTCCCCACCTTCTTAGCAGAGATGTAAAAAGTATTAAAGCCTCTCTTTGAATAAAATAAGCAAATATCAAAGGGATAATTAAACATTTAACCTCCAAAAGGTACTATTGGTATATATTCCAGAACGGTTTAGAAAGAAAATTTCAACTTGTAAAAATGTTATTGGATAAAATAACATGGATATTCTCAAAGTTATTAAAGAGAAAGTATCCATTAGGATCAAGATAAGAAATTGTGATTCAACTTGCCTCTAAGATGAGGTGTTCTGAGAAGAGAGGTCCTAGAGGTGGTGTAGCCCACGTTTCTCATATGGAAGTGAGGTAACTGAGCCAGTTAAAACAAGGGAGGAAGGGACCCAAGGTCTCTCCCAGGGCAAAGGGGAAATCTAGTTCTTGTAACTCTGTATCAACAAATCTACAAAGATGCATTTATTCAGGACAGCTTTTCAAAATAAATATTCACTTTAATATATTTCTTTGCTAGTTCAGATGTGAAGTTTTCCCACCCCATTTGACCTAAACTTTATAAGGCTACCAAATAGCATGGTTTTCAATATTGCATGTAAAATAAAATTGCAAAGCATCTATTACAGAGATGTATTACAAATATGTTAATTGATTAGTCACAATTTTCCCGTTCCTTTAGACAATCAACTGTTAATATTGTGATATAAGGAGAGTGTCAGGAAGTTAATATCCCAGAGCCATTGCACAGATGGTAGCAGTGGTTAATGTAGTAGCACTGATTCTAATCCAGTTCATGGTTTTCTCACAGACAAATATGAAGATCTTTGTGACAAACCTAGCAGAACAGAAACTTCCTTAAAATAATTAACTAGAAAGTTCTTCATCTTAAATGCCCCAAATCTAGAAACTCCCTTCTTCTAATTAACTCTCGTTTACTCTGCCAAACCAAAAATTATCTTCTATCACACTATTATCAAAGACCCATGGGATACAACTGTACTTCTAAGCATATTAAACAAACCCAATTAAAACCATTATGTACAGAGCGATTGGCTAAATTTTAGAACAGCATCTCCCTGAGTGAAAGCATGTTCTGCTGTCCCTACAGATGCCCCATGATGGAGAGGTTTTCTCACTCCCCTCGAGAGGACAACAGACCACAATATTCGCCTGGCTGATTTGATTGTGGACATTTGTGTTATATGTGTAGGTGCAAGAGAACACAGTAACATCACACACCTTGGAAACAGTGTTCTAGGGGAAATGCTACACAACCCAAAATAGATTTCTATGGGGGACAGAAAAGAAGGAATTAAAATTCCAACATTATAAAATTTGATGCCACAGCAGAAAAATAGCAATAATATTTGCAAATTAAAAAGACATGTCTAAAATTATGAGCCAATTCCTGGTGAACATGCTTTTAATATTCCATCAGAGCAAGGGTCAATCATACAAGTGTATCATGTATTGTACATGTAATTTTAAAGCTTTGAGTGAAGTCAAGATTTTCATTTGTATTTGAGAATTGGAGTAAAGAGAATAAAATAAAACATACAATAGAGTTTGATAGTAACTCTCATTCAACTGGAAAGGTGAATAAAAAGACCCACTGGTGGCTTTAAAAGAAATCATTTAAATATGTAATTTTAAAATCAGACAGAATTTATATGGCTGAGTAGGGGGGAAATAAACATTTATTTTTATTCTCCCTAATGTCCAAAAAATTCTTTTCAGCTTTGTTGAACATCATTAAATTACTAAATATTATATGAGATCCTATAAAATCTAATTCAAAAAGATAAAGATAACAAGAACAAAATAACACTTTAAAATCACTGACATAAACTATTTTATTTGAAATGAATGGAATTTAAGGTGAAAAGATGGACAACATTTAAGTTAATGTTAAGAAGCAATCTGATTATGTGAAACATTAAAACATTTTTATCTTTTAATTATTATATCTTTTTTTTCTTAGATGACGACAGGGGAAACACAAAGACAGTGGCAAACACACAAATCCTAGCAATCACATTTTAGGGAAGTGCCATTTTAGTAATGAGGAGGGCATCTCATTCAGTTGCTTTAAAATGTTAATATTTGCATTATTATTTTGAGGAGCTGAGGGCAACCGATGGCAAAGAGACTAATATTTAAATGCGACACTTTCAGCAGATTTTTTTTCATTTAGCCTTCACCAGAGCTCTGTTAAACTGTATAATTGATTCATGTTAAAATATAAAGAGGGGGTCCAGACTTCCAAGATTACTCTGGTGAAATTATTAATAGAACTCTCTCACTGTCAAAAGTTCCTGGCTTAGGTGATAAATTATATAGTGCCCATAGGAATCAGGAAACAGAGATGCTGAAAGTTTAAATAATGGACTAATACCATACTCATCCTTGGTTGATTCCATATTAGAACCTAGTTATGCATGAAGACAAGTCATTCTTGTCCCACTGCTCAGCACTGCCTCAGAGCCTGCAAAATCAGCAGGTGTTTCCAGGAGAGTGATCCGAAGATGAAGAAATATAGCCAGTCCAAATAGGAATGTCAAATATCCTGCAATGCTATATTAGAAAATCAGCCTCCTGCATTTTCCTGCTCCCAAGGATCTAGTCTTAAAAGGCCAATGCTCCTAGGAGATGAAATATGTGAGCCAATGAATTCATAATAAAGTAATAATGAATCATTAGGGAGTAGGAAGGAGCAGATTAAGGGACACACTGAGAAAGGGTAGAGGCTGGAGAAGGGAAAGAGGGAAAATAGTGGGGTGAAATCTGCCCACATGGACAGAAGCTCACCAGTTGGAAAGATGAGTCTATTTCATAATTTAAGCCTTGATGTTATAGTCTAAGGAAAAAGCTTCCTCATCAAGTTTAAGAATGGTACTTGACCTGGCAGATACTGGCTGCCAGGGTGGGCAACAAGGAACAGAAGGGTGGATCAGGGACAAGAGAAAGCAGAAGAGCACAGGCTAAGGCATTCCTGGCACCAAGAGGGACAATGTCCTCGTGGAGGCTTTGGGGTCGCTTTCCCAATTCATAGTGCATCTGTTCTGGTTTGGGATTTAATTAGCTGTGATCCTTTTAATATATAAAGCAGGAAATGGGGGAGAAAGAATAGAAATTAGAAAGTGATTACAAATATAACTAAAGGGCCTGATATTAAGGGTGTAAAAAAGGAGAGACAAATTTTGCTTTTCAGGTGTAGTGGGCACAAACCCTCTGAGGAGCAGAGTGTGATTCTTTGTGGAGTCGCCTAGGAGCCTAGGAAGCGTGGTGCCAAGGTGTAGATATAGACTGTACCTGTGACCTGAAGAGGAGGTTGGCATTTTACTAATTCCTAAAGCTCCCTCTTGCACAGCAGGAAGCATAAAATGATAAAAGCAATGATTTGACCAAGCCAAGGCATCAAAACATGGATGCAATTATTAATGTCAGTGGTATCTTTTAAGAGAAGGTAAAGACTGCAGTTCTCTTTAAGACACAAGTTTGGACATAGGAATCTGCTCAGGCAGTCTTTCCAGATGTCTGTTATATACCTATTCCTCCTAGAACCAATCGTCAATTATATGGTCTACAAATGCAATCTGTTCTCCCTGCTGGAGGAAATAAAGGTGAAATAACTTCAAAACACACTGCCAACAACTCTCTGCCCTTTGCTTTTAATACAGAAGACTGTTTCTAACATGGTAGGGATTATCCAGGAAGTAAATCTAACAAGAAAAAGTCTCTGAGGAGCAGCCGGCATTGAAGGATCTACCAAGTAAACCAAAGTGGCAAAGGGTGAAAAAGAAAGGAAATTATCCAAGATGCATCACTTAAGAAGCTCTGATATTTCATGACAGCATTGCTGTGACTACATAAACATAAATCAAACTTGCCTTAAACCTTCTACCTCATTGTAGGTTCAGGTTCTTTCTTTGGGCAAATTTATGTGCAGCACTGTTATTGCTTCATCTGGCTTAATTGGGCATGAAGAGTGTCAGATTGAGTAGAAGACATAGATTGGTGTCCCTGAACCACTAGTCCCTAGCTATGCCACTTTGGAATCTCAAGTTCAGACTCTCAGCTGATGTCTTTTTGGGTTCCTATATTTATCATTTTAACTTGTAAAATGGGGCCAATGAAAACTGTTTTTAATAAGGAGATATTTAGTAACTTGGAAGACAAAATTATTCAAATTAGCTCAGGCAAGAGGAGGTGACCATTAGAATTAGAAAGGTAAATTTCATAGTCAAAAGCAGTGGTTCTCAACCTTCTGGCCCTTTAAATACAGTTCCTCATGTTGTGACCCAACCATAAAATTATTTTTGTTGCTACTTCATAACTGTAATGCTGCTGTTATGAATCGTAATATAAATATCTGATAGGCAGGATGGTCTTAGGCGACCCCTGTGAAAGGATCGTTCGACCGCCAAAGGGGTCACGACCCACAGGTTGAGAACCGCTGGTCTAAAGAAATACAGCCAGAGTTATAGCATGATGACAGCAGGGACCTAAAAGAGAACAGGAATGACCAGGATTTATCCACCTTCTATGTGGATCCATTTGGTCTCTGCTTTTAATTCTCTTTTCATATTATCTCCACACGGCCCTTCCTGGTTTCCCCAATAGCCTTCTCAGTCCCCAAATCTATGTCATATAACAGAGAACACAGAAGTTCTGAGGGCGTCAGCTGAGCTCATGGGTTCGTTCTCTCTCATCATCCATGGTGAGTAGATAGAGAAGACCATGTGGTGGAATGGCAATCCCTTTAGGGTAGTAGAAGGAGGATTATTTCTACAAAAGGCATGTGAAGCAGGAAGTTGAAAGCTTGGCAGAAGAAATAACGGGCATCTTTAACCTAACATTCTATCTAACAAGGTTGTTATGAAGATCAAATGACATCTAGAACACACACAAAAGCATTTTCTAGTCTGTAAAATACTATATAAATGTAAGGTAGTGGATAGCTTATATATAACTCTCAAAGTTTTAATATCTGTGCTTCCCTCTGGCAAGAGTAACCCATTTGATTGTCATTGACTCAGCATGACACCGACTGGGAAACTTTCAATAAAGAATGTTGAGATAAATCCAGAATACAGATCACAAGACTTAGGTATTGTTGTAAGACAAACAAACAAGCAAACGACTTAAGGAAGTAGGCTTCAAAAGACATGAGAGAATTACAAGTGGATTTTGCATTTAAATATCATGTTTCTCCCCAATTTGTCATGTACTGGTCCCTGATATCAAGGCTGGAGGAGATGAATTTGTATTGGGGGGAACCCTTAAAATTAAATTTTATACATGTGTCAATATGTCCACTGATTGTATATTTCCATTTATACTCTGCTTCTCTATGTATTCATGAGCTCTATCTTTCTAAAATGTATTTGAAGAATATAATTTAAATAAATGATAATGACAAAAGTTGAAGCCAATATCTATCAACATAAGGCTCAACTGAATTTGTTCTTTTCTATATTTTGTTCTTTTCTGTATAATTAGCAAGTTACATCCTTTTACCCTTCTGTGTTGGTATATGATCTTCTTGCTTTTGGATGCTTATATGGTGTATGAATACATAGAGAAGCAGAGTATAAATGCAAATATACAATCAGAGGACAGGTTCTTGCCAATAGTGAAGTAAAAAAACATATCCCCAGCATTCCCAGCTTCCCTTACATACATCATTTTTTTTCTCCCTCTGGAATTCCCTTCTGCCTTTATTTGTCTTTAAGATAAGTAATGTCATGCTGTGCTAATTATATGTATCCTCAATAAATGTGGCTTATTAGCCATTTACACCTTAACATGAACTTCAGCCAACATGGCTCCTCTCCTAAGGGTATTTGCATCTGAATGTTATAATGACACGAAAAACTTCTTGTTTATTAAAATAACCATATCTGAATTTCTTTTTTATCTTCTTAAGGAGGAAATAACCTCCCTACATTGTTTTCTACCTTGATCCACTTTGAGGTTATCAACTAGTGTCTTGTGTGACATGCAGAAGCAGAGTGACATGAGGGATAGGGAGATAGGCAGCTGTGCGACAGTCACAATGAAGTAGATTGCATGGGCTGGTTTTGAGGAGGGAGTTACATGCAGCTATGTACAGTGTGCCACTACATCTATAAATATAGAATTTCTTATTTAACACACTTGTTGACATAGGAGATAAAAGTTGCTTACCCCCTCGCTTGTTGATCCTGGCATAGCCCGGAGAATAGCTTGCAGACATGGAGGACGAGCTGCTAAAAGCTGCGTGGGAGAGCCCAGCCACAAGGGGTTCATCACATTTTTCTGAAAAGAAGAGAGAAGGGGGAGCATTAATAAAAACCGTTATATAACAATTGGTGTGTATTTGCTAAAATAATTACTGACTACATCACAAATTTAAAAATCTATGATACAACAATGGAGCAAATGATCAGAATTTAGGCAACTCAACTATGACATTCTGACAAATCACAGGAACAGTTTAAACAACCTTCTGGTTTTCAAGAGTTATAACTATGACCCAGTGTTTTATACCTAAGGGCCTCAATTCAGACCTGGTCTCTCAGCATCATGAGCAAAGCTGAGGTTGTTTATTTAATAGGCTTCGGATTCTGGCATCTCCCGACAACCTTCATTAGAGGAGTAGAGGATTCGAAACATTGAGATTGGAGGCGGAAAGACTAGGAGGAATGCTACCCGAACTAAGAGACTAGGAAATAGGTGTCAGGAAAGGAGAACACAATAATATCCAACTTGAAATGCATCTAAAATGCATCAGTTTCCATATTTAAATAGTCAACCATGTTGGTACCAGGTGATCCTTCAATTCTATTCCTCACTTGGCTTCTATAGCCCCATTCATTTTTCTTTCCTCCTCCCTCATTATCAGCTTGTTCTCCAAATCCTCTAATGGAGCTTTCTCATTTTATTTATGTCTAAATGGTAAAGTGCCCAGGACTCGACCCTTCGATTTCTTCTCTGTTTACTCTCACTGTCTGAGAGACTGCATCAGGCCTGTGTCTTCTCATACCGGACATCCCAAACGCTGCCACCTTGGCCATCTGGCCACCAGTCATCAGAAAGGCTGCACAGTCTCTGTACTTCCTCCCATGTCCCATCACCCTTCTGTACATAATGACTAAAGGGACACTGTGGCTCCTACTCTCAGTCCCTCAGAATAGTCAGAAGCCCTCCAATGGCCACAGTGGCCACCTCCTTAGTCGCCTCTCATTCCCGCATCCTCGTCCATGATTATGTAGCCACCCTGGTCCCCTTCCCCTTCCTTCAACAACAGGCCTGCTCCTGCTGCGAGCCTTCACAATTACTATTCCAGCTGCCATGAGGCTCTACCCTACTCCTGCCAGGCTCTGCTCAGTCATCTTTCATTGCTGTAGACAAGCTCATTAAGTCCACCTGGCTGAAAGAGCATGCTGCTGCCATCACTCTCTGCACCACATCTGCCTCATTTTCCTGAAGAGCATTGAGAGTCACCTGACATATTATGTTTCTTCTCATTTAATTGTTTAGTTTACTGGAAGCATATGGGAATAAAGTTTTTGATAGTTTGCTTAACACTTACTCTCCAGGGATCTGAAGAGTGCTTGACACACTTTCTGAAAACATTTCCAGAATGACCTTAGAGTCCTAAAGCACACTGCTTAATTACAATGTGGCACACCACCTGATGTTTTTAATATATGTCTTATTGATTTCAGAGATGAAGGGAAAGGGAGAGAGAGATAGAAACATCAATGATGAGAGAGAAACATTAATTGGCTGCTTCCTGAACACCCCCTACTGGGGATTGAACCTGTATCCCTGCTGTGTGCCCTGACCAAGAATCAGCTCATGACCTCCTGGTACATAGGTCCACACTCAACCATTGAGCAACACTGGCTGGGCACACAACACTTGATTTATAGAGAGGTGCTCTTAAGTCCCCAACAAATGTTAGTACACACTCAGTCCTCAGTTCAATGGCACAGAGGTCACACTGGATATTCTAGAATGGTTTCTACCTCACCTGTTTATAAACAGAAAAAAACATTAACAATAGAAGGAATGAACTAGTTTTCTTGAAGTCACTCAAGTAGAGTTCCATCTCCAATGATACTAGGAAAATTAATTATTATTTATTATCTCATCCCTCAAGTGTGTACAAATTTGAAGTTAAAATGAACAAATCCATCCCTGTAAACCATTGTTAGATTTCTTATTTTTCTTAGTTATACTGCAGGTGCCTCTGGGAAATATGGCATATGTGTATGAATTTATTCCCCAGAAAGTTAAATGTAAAATGATGAAAATATGAACAAAAATTTTATTTTTAAAGTATCAGTTCACAAAGTGGGTGTCTAAAGTGAAGGATTTCATATTAATTGCTTTAAAAAAAATGTGCTATTCAGTTTAGCTACCAGTACCCCCAAATAAATAAAACCTTGATTTCCTCTCTCCAGACTCTTTGGAGTCTAACTTTGTCTAATCTTTTGCCACAGTCCTGCATTTAACTAGAGTAATTGTTATTTCTCAACTTCTCATTGTATGCAGAATGTGCTAATGTTCATTCATTTTCCTTTAATTCATTCAAATATGCACCAAGCACCTATGCTGTGCCAGGCAGGGGGAAAAGCAGCAATAGAGGAAACTGACAATATTACTCATTTTCATGGAAAGAAACAGACTAAAAAGTAAAAGGTAATTTATATCATGAGAGAGTGATAAATACTATAGCGACGTTAATATGAAAGAGGGATAGGCAGCTTGGAGGAGTGTGGAGGTTGAGGGATTTTTTTTTATGCCTAGTCGAGGAAAGCCTCTGCGATCAGGTGACATCGGAGAAGTAATCAGGAGATGAGGAAGTAAGCCCTGTCAGAAATCCAAAGCAGATTGCTGGGAACAATTTTCTTAGTCCAAACTTGCTCCATAGCATAATACTAATGAATGATGCATTTTCCAAGAGTTAACGTCAGTGTGTATATATAGTGATATCTAAAGTAATTAAAATGAGGTTGATGAATAATTGATTAAATGATCCATTAACTAATTTAAATTTAAAATGTAAATAGAGCATTCATAAAACCTGAAGATAGTTTATCCACATTACATTTTTAAAAGTTTGACTTCTGTAACAAATCATCTTTATACCAAATTTTACATGTCACTATTTTTTTAAAATCATATAATTAAAAAATTTTAAAAATAGGGAACAAAATATAAGCATATATAAGAGATTATTTGTGGGGTTTTTTGTTTGGTTGGTTGGTTTTTGTAAAAGGTGGCTATAAAGTTATTATCAGAATTGAAGCACTTTTATGCACTGGCAATCTCACATTCTCCTTAATTGAGGTGTAATTTATAACCGTATAATTATGAAAATTAGATCCTAATATAAGGTGACAGGTGAAAATTTGACTTTGGGTGGTGGGCACACAGTGCAATATACAGATCTTGTTCATGTTGACCAATGACATTCCCATCAATTTAATTAAAAGAAATAAAATTGCTACATGTACTGTATGTTTCTTGAATGACTTTTAATTACAAATATTTATTGAGATTTTACTCTATACCTTGTACTGTTCTAAACACTTTGGGAAATTAATATATATATGTATTAATATATAAAAAATACACACACACACACACACACACACACACACATACACACTAGTTTGTAGTCCATTTCTCCACAACATGGACTCACATGTAGTGGTTAAACATGAAAGAACAAGTGATAATACTAAACAGTTTGTAATTCAGTGCTAAATAGAATAGCATCAAATACTGAAAGTTATGCATAATTTAAAATGCAGGGCCGTGGTTTAGGTGAACTGCTTCTCAGTCCTGGCTCCATCATAAATGTGTAACCTTAATTATGTCAGTTCTCCTTCAGACAGACGACCCACACAGAATAGGAGAGCATTAGCTAAGCTTCTCTCAAGGTCTATAATCAAGCATTGTCAAGTATGAGAGTCCACAAACAATGTACTATAGGCCAAGTGTGGCCCATTGCTTGGTTTTATAAATAAAGCTTTATTAGAGCACAGCTATGCACATTCATTCATGTACTGTCTACAGCTGCTTTCATACAACAGTGGGATGTCACAAAAGAGACCACATAGCCTCCAAAATAAAATATGCATCATCTGACCTTTTTTTAAAAAAAATGATTTCACAGAGAGAGAGGAAGGTAGATGGACAGAGAGATAGAAACATCAATGACGAGAGAGAATCACTGATGGGCTGCCTCTTGCATGCCCTCTACTGGGGATCAAGCCCGAAACATGGGCTTGTGCCCTGACCTGGAATCGAGCCATGACTTCCTGGTTCTTGAGTCAACATTCAACCACTAAGCAACACTGGCTGGGCTGCACTATTTGACCTTTTATAGAAAAAAATTTCCCAAACTCTGGTCCAGTATCACAAATATGCCAGGTGTCCAGCAGAAAGAATGATTAATGATCACTTATGGTATCAGGTAACATATTTTATACAAAAAGAGAACCTAAAGAATTGATGAACTACATATAGATGAAAAGGGGTTAAGAAAATTATAGAAAGGGAGAACAGCTTAAGCAAAATCATGGAGGCCTTAATGGGTAATGAAATTTCCTAGAGATGTTTGTAGAAGCACTCCATGCATCCATGCAGAGACATATTGCCATACTGACTATTATGATGAACTATCCAGTTTTATTTCCAACTGCAACAATAGTTATTACATATTACATACTCCAACGAGTCAGCTTGCTTGCTGTGTTAGAACATGTGTCTCAATATTCTTAAATACTAGGAAATCAGGCAATTCCCTGCAGAAAGTTACAATTTTTATAAAGGGGAGGGAGAAAGAGAGAGAACATGCAAACATTTGAAATAATTTAGTTTTGTATTTTCCCATACTGGGATGGCTTCCAAAACTACAGCAACACAACTACAGCAAATATTTGGTCTCTGGTGGAGTTCCCTTCCAGGGAATCTTGGATGAAAACTAGAGAAGCAGATGGGCCTTGAGTTTTATTTTCACACAATTTCAGTCAATCCGGAAGGCAGACTAGCTGTAAGAATTCTAATTCAATAATGGCTGTAACCCTTCACCTAAGGGCAGTGGGATCTCCATTGACAAGGGCCATGGGTAGGAGTGTGCAAGGTCAAAGGACTTCGGTACACATGAAATTGGCATTAGGGGTGGCATTCAATTGTATCTCTAATTAACATAATACAAAATTTTCACAACACAATATCATCGTTTCAATTTACAGCACTTAAAATGTTTCATGTCACACATTTGGAAACATAAACTTAATACAAAGAAAACAAATAAGAACAGCAAGGAATTCCAGAATCTAATAGTGCTATCAGGACAGAAGTTCTAGCAAATCTTCATGGGTACTTCTGGGAAAAAGCTATTGTGGAAGGCACATTCTCAGTGCAATGCATCACTTAATGGTCTCCTTATGCCTGTGCATTCAATTCCTAACTTCTGAAGGTAGAATTACCCTGCCTCAGGTTTTATGGCCATTTTCCTTCATGGTTAGGACAAATTTAAGAGGCCAGACCTCCCTCTAAACTCTCTGGGTTCCAAGCAATGCTCATTGTGGCCCAAGCCATCTTGAATTACAAGCTGAATAGCTGTGCTAATTTCCCTCTCTGGCTCTCCAGTAGCATCTCAGTTCTTCCCAGAGATGTTCTGTCTTCCTCTGATGCTCCTTTCAGAGCTGGAGCCCCAAGGACTGCACTTTGCCTCTTGTTCCTGAATTCCCTTATGCTCTGTCTGCTCAGCCACATGCCTGACTACTGGTAATTATTGCATTCGCCTGTCTGAGGATGCAACTTCCCGGGTACCCACCTAATGGGAACTGTATCCAACTACTGCTTTCTACGTTATTTCTTGACACCATTTGTCTGACTTCCTAGCCTAGACAGATTCTGCTATTGGTTACATTGCTTCAGTGACAAGGGGAAGACCCCTTGGACAAGTAAAGTGTTATTTCTTTTCTAGCCTAATGAAGAGTTTCAGGACTTGAATGAAAAGGAGACTGAAGTCATGACTCAGGTGCTTCTCGGGAAGGGAAGGGAAGGGGAGGGGAGGGGAGGGGAGGGGAGGGGAGGGGAGGGGAGGGGAGGGGAGGGGAGGGAAGGGAAGGGAAGGGAAGGGAAGGGAAGGGAAGGGAAGGGAAGGGAAGGGAAGGGAAGGGAAGGGAAGGGGAGGGAAGGGGAGGGAAGGGAAAAGGGAAGGGAAGGGGAGGGAAGGGAAGGGAAGGGAAGGGAAGGGAAGGGAAGGGAAGGGAAGGGAAGGGAAGGGAAGGGAAGGGAAGGGAAAAGGGAAGGGAAGGGAAGGGAAAAGGGAAGGGAAAAGGGAAGGGAAGGGAAGGGAAGGGAAGGGAAGGGAAGGGAAGGGAAGGGAAGGGAGGTAGGCCCTGGCAAGTGTGGCTCAGTTAGTTGGGCATTATCCTGTTCATCAAAAATGGTTGCAGGTTCCATTCCATGTCAAGGGCACATGCCCAGGCTGCAGGTTGAATCCCCAGTAGGGGGCATGCTGGAGGCAGCCAATGGATGTCTCTCTCTCACACTGGTGTCTCTCTCTCCTGACAACCTCCCATTTAGTATGAAATCCAAATGCCACAAAAGCCTGTGGTGTGCTGGCCCTGAAGTACCACTGGTTCTATTTTATTTCATTTTTTTCCTCTGGGTCACTAAGTTCTAATCCCACTCTCCTTTCTCTCTTTTTCAGACACACCAAGCACACTCCCCCTGCTCAAGGGCCTTTCCACCCTCCCTGTTCCATTTCTTCTTTTCCTGGCCAGTTTATCTACACCAAGGAACTCAACTTCCGCCTTTACACCCTCCAAATATTACTTGCTTTTCAATCACACTGTTTTATTTTCCTCACAGCACCAAATACAATCTAAAATTACCTTGATTGTTTATTTTTTTAAACTTATTACTTTTTTTTTCCTCTTTGAGATAGTGATTCCATTTTCTTTGGATGTACATCAGAAGTGGGATTGCTGGATCCTATGGCAATTCTATTTTACAAATTACATTTGAAGGGTTTTCTTTCCCTTTCATTTCTTTCTTTTGAAACAGATATCTCTGCTTCAGAAAAAAAATTATAGTCACAGATTCAACTTTATTGAAGTTCATTAGTGTCTTGGAGGAATTAGGACTTGGTTAAGAGGAAATAACTGTAGCATACTGTGATATGTGAGAGGAGAGGCCTTCAACTGAATATAAGGACAAAATCAAATTTAATGGAGAATGTAGATTGCAATCTTTTTTTTTTTTTTAATTCACAATCCTGGCCAAATTCTTACTTTTCTGTATAGCATCTATGCTTTCTGATGCTTTTAGGAAAACATCACAAAGGGGGAGGCAACTCATTTATTTGTTTATTTATTTATTCTAAAAACCAGGAGAACATGGCATGTGCCTGCCTAACTGAGCCTCTATTCCTGGGGCTTAAGAACCTTGCCTGCAGCAGGAATTTCATAAAAATTGTTGAATCAATGAATTACTGACAATGATAAGTAATAAATCGATCTAACAGTGAGCAAGGGGAACTAGTTCCTAGTTTGTGCTATTGAGATGTATTCACTTTAAAGAATTTTTTTTTTTCCATTTTTAAAAACTGCTTGTCCAGAGAGCGAGCATTGGCTTCATCCTGTGATGTGATGCAAATATCTTCCTCACTGTACCATGCACAGGAAACATCAACTGTCTGATCTCCATCAACATTTAACATGTTCATTAAATCCCACCTATGAGTGAAGTCACACGTACTTGTCTTTCTCTGGCTTGTTTTCAAAGGTACATAAGACATTTATTGGTGTTTCTTATAGCAGTTTCATCCTGTTTCGTTGAAAATCTATTGTGATAAATATTTGTTTATGTGTGGATCTCCCTGCTATATACTGAGTTGTTCCAGAAGGAAGAGGGCCTCTTCCCTTTCTTAATACGTGGAGTTTGGAGCACATAGTAGTAGGTATTCTTTTTCTTCTTCTTTTCTTTTTTTTTTGTATTAACATGTTTTTTTAAAAGAAAATTAAACTAATGGGATTTTATTAATATAATTAGTTGAAGAGAAAAAGAAGTATAATTACTACAAAGTAAATGGAACAGAGGATTAAAGCCACGAAAGAATCTACGACATTGTTTGTGAGTTTATGTGTAAGTCCTTGTCCCCCCATTGGCCTCTCCCCAGCTGCCCCCACCCCCAGCACATGCCCTTATCCCCCGCCCCCCCCGTCTGTAGCTAATGGCTATGCTCATATGCATGCGTACGAGTCCTTTGGTTGATCTCTTTATATATTTTGAAAAATGTTGAACACAATCAGTAGAGTAGTGAATGACAATGAGTAAATTCAATGCTATTACATTAAAAAATAAGATTATATTCTTTCATTTTCCTTTTGGTTGGTCCAACAGCTATGCTCAGAAAAAAATATTTAAAATATAGCTAGAAAATCAGTCACAGTTGCAAGAATCATGGTTGTAAATCAAATAGGAAACGGTCTGGTCTGCATGTACCAAGGGCAAATCACTTGGAGACTTGCAGTTCAAATTTTGCTGGACATTTGACAGCTGCAGCATATTTCTGACAGATGGTCTAACAGATGAATCGGTTTCAAATTATCTACTGAACTATTATATGCTCTGAAAAAAAACAAAAAAAACACAGATTTGTGAGGCTTGGAAAAAATAAGTTTTTGTCTCTGCTAACTTGAGCTTCTAATTTCACAGAAGTAAAACCTATTACACAAAATAATAAAAATTAACTTTTACCCTCTGTGTACTCTAGACAAGTTTTTGTGTTGTTTTTTTTTTAAATTTAATTCATATCACTTTATGCCATAAAAAGGGGGGGATATTAAAAAATAGAATGAACCATTTGTACTAGAATCAGGCCAAAGTTTTAATCTCTGAAACAATTTGAGTTTTTTTTTTTTAACTCAAATTCTGCAGTCTCATAAGGAGTCGGAGCTACCAGCACGTTTAATAAACCAATAATTTGAAAAGTGTTAAGCTCTATTGCAATATGACTAAATGAACTTGAGAACATACTTTCTTTATTTCTTTTAAAAAAAATCTTTATTGTTGAGAGTATTACAAATGTCCCAACTCCTTTTCCACCCATTTCCACCCACCATCGTGTTCCCACCCTACCCCCGCCTTCACCACAGTTTGCCTGTGTTCTTGGGCAATGCAATATGCACATATATTATTTGGTTAATCTCTCCCGGCCCCCCACCCTTTCCCTCTGGGATTCATTAGTCCGTCGCCCTCAGACTTTCATTGACAACCTTACTATGGTTGAGGCTTTTTTGGATTGAGGTTTGCTAGTCCACTGGGAAATGTCTCATTTTCTGACTCATTTCATTAATTAGTTAACTCAGTGACAAAATTTAACAATAGATGCCATGTAGTCATTGACAACCCAGTCTATTTACTTAATCCATTTACCTTTAGATAACTGACTAAAGTTCTGTATAGAACACATCCTCCAGTGTTCCTGGCTCAAGTCACTGATGATGAGTGCAAAAATGATATACATTCATTTATTCACAGAATAAATACAACAGTGAATAACAGTTTTATACTATAATAAATAATAAATATTAAAAATGTGTAGTATGTCAGATGCTGATCATTATAATGGGGGAAAATAGAACAGGGAAGGAAGATGAGAGTACCTGTCCGGAATTGGGTGGGTGGGTGAGTGCCCTTTAAATTGGGGGTTCTAGAAAGCCTCATTAATAAGATTCTTGTTAGCAAAAGCTTCATGGACAAGAGGAAACAAGCCAAAGTGTCATCTGATGTCTGTGAAGTGGTAGTTCCAGGAAGAAACCCAGTGAGAAAGCCCAGGCACGGGGGCAGGATGGGCATGTTGGAAGGCCGCATGGAGCCTGTGTGGATAGACCAGGGGAAACATGGGCTAAGCAAAGAGGAAAAGGTCAGACAGACTGAGGGGGGAGTGAGGGCAGCTGGGCTTGAAGGGCCTCATGGGAAGTGTAGAGAGTTGGGCTTTAGTATCCTTCAAAGATTGGAAGCCCTTCACTGCAGAAAATGTGACATTTTACCAAATTCATTATAAAAGAGGCGAAAGTTTAATATAAAGTATTATCTCTATGTTTTCTTTTACTTTTACTTTTTTTCTTAGAGCAGCTTTAGGTTTGCAACAAAATTGCAAAGGACGTACAAAGATTTCCCATACACTTCCTACCACACACATGCATAGCCTCTTTCTTTATCAACACCACTCACTAAAATGTATTTTTTATCACCAATGAACCTTGTCATAAGCCGAAGTCCATAGTTTACTTTAGGTTTCACTCCTGGAATTCACATGCTATGGGTTTAGACAAGTATATAATGACATATATCAGTCATTATAATATCATAAAGAATATTTTCACTGCCCTAAAAATCCCTGTGCTATGCCTATTCATCTCCCCCAGCCCCATCTGGGGGAGGTCAGGGAGCGAGGATCAAAAGAAAAGACACCTAGAGCCAAGCAAACAGAGACCAGAACCCAAGAGATCAAAACCTCAGCCAGACTGCTGAGAACCAACGCTGAGAGAACCCTTTCATCTCGGTGGTTCTTTTTCACAGCCTGGTGGACAGGAGAAAGGCCATACAGTCTTAGGATTTTTTTCATAATTAAAAGATCTTACTCCTTCCATAGAAAGGAACAAAGAGAAACCATAAGCAAGCAAAGGCACAGAAATGAGACTAATTAGAGGTTACCCAAAGTAACTTTGATTCATAGGCCAGGTGCACCCTGGGAACTGGTAAGAAAAAGGGTTGAACATAAGTAGTGGGTTGAACCTTGAAAACTAAACAGATTATTTCTAATCTCCCACAAAAGGGAATTGGGAATAATTAGAGGTTTCTGAAAAGAAAAATTATAGAGTAAAAGCATAGGGAAAGTTACAAAAATAAACAGTGTTTTGTTTTTAAGCTTCCTTAGAGAGGGAGATACCCAGAAAATGAATTCCAGATGAGAGAAGAAAATGCATTTTGAGAAAACCAGGCAATCAAATAGGAAATGAGACACCCCAATCTACAGAATTCTGTATTGCCTACATGCACAAAGCTACCAAGAGATGAAAAAGTTATAGGTTTTGCATTTTGAAATGAGAAATAGCAGAGAAACAGAAATGAAACATGTATATTCATGGCTACCCTAATGGAGAGATGCCTGCAGTCTTACAGAAACAATCACTGCTATCCCAACACCTACATTTTTATAGAGCTGTCCTCCAAACCGGAGGTAGAAAACCCATGTCCTAATTTCTGTTCAGTCTCCTTCTCTCATGAGCAAGACACACATTCATGTTGAATTTCGGTTTCCCATCTGTAAAGCAGGAGAATTGGGCATGGAACCCTCAGGTCCCTTTCGTGGCTGATGTTTCCGGATTCCATAATCCTATTTAATGACGATGGAATATGCAAATTCACCATCACTTCACGACAAAGATGGAGGCGCCGTCAGCCAATAGGACAGAATATGCAAATTGATGCAACAAAGATAGCAGTGGCTGGGCCACTCTGGGCCTCTGGGCAGGGGCTCCAAGGCGGGAGTGAAGGCGGAAAGGTGGCTCTGCCTGGAGCGAAGGCAGTGCGGGCAACCAGAGGAACGAAGGCCTATTCTTGAATGGGTCTCTAGTGTCATAAGATGCATTGGACCTCTAGTGTCAGAAGATGCTCACAAGATCACACCATGTTAAAAGCTATCCTGTCTCTTACTACCAAAAAGGTGCTTGCTTAATCACTTCTTTTTTATATAAATAAATTAAACATATTTCAAGGAAATTACAAAACAGACTGTTTAATGCTGGTATGGATTGATAGCCAAGCACAGAAAGACAATTATTTCCCAGCTTCATCTCTTTGCTCCAGGCTGACAGTTCTCATTGGGAGCTTGATGAACCATCATAAGTAATAGATAATGACACTGCCTTCCTTTGTCAATAAAGCCCAGGACACAATGCCAAATCTGCTCATTTGAACATATCCAGATTTTCAAGAAATCAAGATTCATTTCATAGCACGCGTGGCTCATCTTGTTTTATCATCACGATTGATTGTTCCTTTTCACGAGAAATATACATTCAAAAGGGATCTGAATTACTGGCTCAAAGGTTCACATTAAGGAACTTTAATTACATAGCCTTTAAAGGAATTTTGCCTTCTGATTACTTCATTCAATCACTTTCTGAAATGGAGAGTTGATGAATTGTGGGGTGGATTATAAATAACCAGAAGCCCAGGCCTCGCGATCTATGTTTACGAAGCAGACTTACAAAGTGAATATTGTTAAAGATAGTCCTAAACATGTGTTTTAAAAATATTATGAAATTTTTGTCATATACACAAGTGAATATAAAACACATGTTTAGTACTATTTAAGAATATTTCTGTATTCATTATTATAATGTTCCTTACAATGTAGCCCTATAATTCAAATATGCAAAGAATAGGAAAATATGGAGGATAAAAGCATAGACTTGGGATTCAGAGTTAGGAAGCCCAGAATTGCATTCTGGCCCACTTCTTAATACTAGTATCTTTTGGATGCATCTCTTAATTAACATCTTAGACCCTCAGTTTTACCTCTGGCAAAACAGTAATGAAATCTGAGTTAATAAAGTATTATTAAGTATCAACAGGTGGCCTATATTTACAAATGGAGTCTGGGAAGTGGGGATTGGTGCAAATAATACTATCTCTGGCTGAATGGGATTATAGAATCCAGACAGGGATATAACATGAGCAGATGTCAGCCATGCAGTATTGATTGCTTTGGTAATAGAGAGCTAAAGGGCTCATTAAAGTGTTGGGTGTATAGGGGTCGGGCAATCATTTTACCTAGAAGATAACATATCACTGTGCTAACGGAGAGTTTCATGAAATGATATTTAAAAAAAAATGCTTTTTAAATTCTAAGTCACATACAAATATTAGTTTTGTTTACTAATTTAACTTAATAAACAAAACCAGAGTTAAATATTTGAATTTTTCATATTTCTTGGTTAAGTAATTTTAAAACACATGACATTACTAGGTATGCCAAAATAGACAATTATTTTTTGTAGATAATTGAAAATATTTTATTATATTTTGCATGCCTTCATGTAAACCAACGAAGTAGGTCACAATATTTCTTTTACGTTTTTCCTTATAGAAAAGGCACTTAGATTCCAGAACTTCAAATTGACAACTAATTTGAAAAAAATAAATGCCTATCAACCAATGAAGTCTAGAGAATTCTTCCAGGTAGCTGTCCTCCTTATATTAATATTCATAATCATTTTGATCTTTGCTAAATATGTTCTACTTTGAAAACTGCACCATCAAAAGGCAAAAACAACCGTTATGGAACCAGACAGTGTATCTACATTGCAGACCCCCACTGGGCAAGAGTTTCTTTTGCAGTATCTACAGGAATATCTCTGAGTCCCCTATAAGGAACACTGTCTTATTTGACTAGTTCAATAAATCAGGTTACAGACTCGAGCTGCACACTCTTACATTTGCTTGACACGATTTCCGACTCTCTGTTGCAAGCCAACCTAAAAACGACTTGAATTATGTGTTTGCTATTAGTTCATCACTTGACATTCCATATTTCTTACTGCTCAGGACATAAGAATATGCACATTTATACATTTTTCTAAGTTCCACTTCTTGGTTACTGTTATTTGAAACTTAATATCAAGAATGCACTTGACAAGTTACCCTGGAGGTGACATAGCAGTTTGCGAAAAGAAGTATGAACATCATTTATTCATGGCAGAGCACTGTTCCCTTTCGATTTGAGTTTTCTAATAACTTCAAATGCCACTGTTCACCAATAACAATTTATTTTCCAGTGGTACAATTGGTGATGTGGAAAATATTTTTCCTGGATTTCAAAGAGTAAATATATATATATATATATATATATATATATATATATATATATATATATATTTACAATACACTTTACAGCCCAGCCTTGCTCAGAGTATAATTTCATATCAACTGCAGCCATTCTCTACTGTATCTCCTTCCTCTCTTACTTTCCATGCCCAGCAGTGTCCCCATCACCACACCAGCACTAGATATATGTTTGTTGAATGATTACACATGCCTGTTTATTCCTGTCTCTTAGGATGGGCGCCTGTGGAGTTTACAGGCACAAACTCCAATTACAGCTCCAAATGGTACAACGAGGAATGCTGAGTTCAGTCCCATTGCTAAAGAATGCCACCCCAAAATACTTCAGAAGATTGTATGCTGAAGTTTACTTCTCCCCTAAACAGGGCATATAATCCAGATATAATGGAAATAAGAATATCTTTGAGAAATCTGAAGTAGGTTTTCACCTGGAACAAAAGAAAATTTAATGTGAGCTGCAGCATTTTTGTTGTTAAGAGTAATTTCTTACTTTGAGATGGCTAGAGTAAATTTCAAGGGAGAAAAAAAGGAAAATAATTTTGAGAATAGGGTGTGTGGTTTCCTCAAAATTGCATTTCTTAGAAACAGATCACCTAAAACAAATATTTCTTTCCATCAAAACTGCAGGGGTAAATAAACAGCCTATCTTTCCTAACCCCTGCCTACACCTGCTTCCCTTTCAGCCCAAGAGTTCTGAAAAGACCTGCAGAGGTACTCTGACTCTATAGCCCAGCAATAGAACTATCGCACAGAGATATCTCCGTCAAGGTCAGCAAAACTACTGTGGCCTGCTAGAGTCAGTAAAAAATAAAAATAAATACTAACAACCTACATTATTTAGTTTTCTTTCTCATTAGATGAAAGCAGTCATAGGGTGGGTGCAAGTTAAATAGTAATCAGTTGACATGCATTTTTGTTCCTGTCTCTGAGGATAGCAAACATTGCAATGAAGGACCACTCAAAATGCATTTAACTGATATTTTCTTTTCTCCCTAGAGGGAAAATATTTTACCTTCCAGTGCTTCTTTAAGGCTTATTGCCAGCTTAACTCTACATGTTTACACATTTATTTGTCTCAGAGTTTTATTTCATCTTTTTAAAGAATTTAATGCCCATTAAAATTAAAATGTTACTGTGATAAATAGAATGGGAAGATGCTACCAGGTCCTGAAAATGAAGGCTTTGAATATGGGTGGTTGGAGGGGGTGAAGGGAGAAACAAAATAGAATATGAACATATGCGACATTCAGCTTCAGGAGTGATAACATCTGGGTCTTGGCTAAAAGCAAGAAAGCCAATGTAACTACACCATTAGTTGCCTTAGACTAGAACTGTCGGCAACTGACCATCTACATGTCCACAGAAAAGGCAGGAATAAATGTGGCCATAGCTAGCATCATGTCGCATAAATACCTAAAAATAAATTATTAAGCTCATATTTTTAAAATTTTATGAATTGAATTTTCATAAAGATTCCAGACATTTGAACATAACTAGAATGTTAGCCGTTATCCTAACCTCAGTATTATCATTAAATCTAAAAATAGCATCAGCTGGGAAATTGATGGCTGAGAAAAATTCAGGAGAGTTGGCAAATATATGTCCTAAAACAGTGGTTCTCAACCTGTGGGTCGCGACCCCTTTGGGGGTTGAACGACCCTTTCACAGGGGTTGCCTAAGACCATCGGAAAACACATAGATAATTACATATTGTTTTTGTGATTAATCACTATGCTTTAATTATGTTCAATTTGTAACAATGAAATTGGGGGTCACCACAACATGAAGAACTGTATTAAAGGGTCGCAGCATTAGGAAGGTTGAGAACCACTGTCCTAAAAGATGAAAACCTTTGATGATAAGTGTGGATGAAACTGGTTTGATAATCAAGACAATGTCTTCCAAGATCTTTTAAAAGAAAATTGATTTCTACTTATATTCCCTCTATGGACTCTATGTTGCTTTAGTAATGCGCAAGATATAAAATTCAACCTGTTTTCTATGTGCTCTGACTTTTGGGGGGTTTAAATTATAGGTAATTGAGTATAGAATATTGAAAATCATGTAGTTCTCATATTTCCAAACAGTAAATATCTTCTTTTATCAACTTACCATGTCAGTGTTTTCTGGTGCATAATGTTATAGACATAGATACTCAAATTCTAGACAGTGCAATAGAAGTAGCTCAGCATAGAAAACACACAACTAAATCCAGACACTGGTCATTCCTACGGTATTTTAAATTTCACATAATTTAAAATTTACAACAATATAAAAGATCAATAATGTGGTGATTGTGGGGGATGAGTGGAGGTGGAAGAAGGTATAGGGTGTATAAATGGTGATGGAAAAATAAGTAATTTAAAATGAAACAAAAATAATAGCTTTTTATGAATGGTACAACAGGTGACATATAAGAAAGTTTCAACTGATCTAATTTTTTAATTTAAATTTTTTAAATTATAGTGTGCATTCCATATTATTTTGTATCAGTTTCAGGTGTGCAGCATAGTGGTTAGATAATCATATACTTTACAAAGTGTCCCCCCTCCCCCAATATTTCCAGTACCCAGCTGGTACCATACATAGGTTTGGTATGTTTGACTATGTTTACTATGCTGTACTTTACTACTCAGCCATGAAAAAAGGTGAAATCTTACTATTTGCAACAACATGGATGAACATAGAGGGTATAATGCTAAGTGCAATAAGTCAGACAAAGAAAGACATACCATATGATTTCACTTATATGTGGAATCTACAGAACAATATAAATGAACAAATGAAACAGAAACAAACTCATAGAGAACAGATTGATGGTTGTCAGAGAGAAGGAGTGTTAGGGGGCTGGAAGAAAACAGTGAAGGGATTGAGAAATATAGATTGGTGGTCACCTGATCTCATTTCATCCCTAAATTATGACTTCACTTAAGAGAGAAGGTATCCCTCAAACAGATTGTCAAACTGCAGCGGGAAGGCCGGGGAGGGTTGGGGGGCAGGAGGTAGGGGGGTAAGAGATCAACTAAAGGACTTGTATGCATGCATATAAGCATAACCAATGGACATAAGACACTGGGGGACAGGGGAGGCTAGGGGACTGTCTAGGGCGGGGGGATAAAATGGACACATATGTAATACCCTTTGTAATACTTTAAGCAATAAATTTAAAAAAAAAAGAGAGAAGGTATCAATATATGCATTAAAAAGTTTTAGAACATAATATATATGAATCGAAATTCTTATAACATTTTTAGACAACATATTTTATTTTTATTTTAATCATACATTTATGTATGCATAAACTTAAAGTCCCTTAGATCTTTACATTTATTGTTTCCTAAAACAAGTATATTAAAATATTTTGGCTGCTTCTTTTGGAATTTACCTCTATTTCTTTGATTAAATAACATGCTTATTGTTATTCCCTAATTTTTCAGTTTTTGGTATTTACTAGTATCGACTTCCCACCTTGAAAGATGCAGGTTCAGATCCCTTTCGTCACTCTACCCCACCACACACAAGCATATTCTTTCTTTCCACCCCCACTACCGTCCTCATGGGGTTATATCAGACTTCCCATTGGGTCTCTGTTCAGTTCAAGATCTACATTATTGCCCTAACTGGTTTGGCTCAGTGGATAGAGCGTCAGCCTGCGGACTGAAGGGTCCCAGGTTCCATTCCGGTCTAGGGCATGTACCCTGGTTGTGGGCACATCCCCAGTGAGGGGTGTGTAGGAGGCAGCGGATCGATGTTTCTCTCTCATTGATGTTTCTAACTCTCTATCCCTCTTCCTTCCTCTCAGTAAAAGAATCAATAACATATATTAAAAAAAGATTTACATTATTGTGACTATGTAAATGCTATTCACAATTAAGCCAAGTACTATGCTTTCACAACTTTTCCTTTCCTGCATAACTTTTATTTTCTCTAGTGACAGTAATTCTTTCTTTCTAAATTAACATACAGTGACAGAAATCATAACATCTTAGTTGAAAAAGAAACAATGTAGTATTACCTTAAAATGCCCCCCAAAATATATTGTGTAAATAACAGTATTTATGTAGATCTACTTGACCAAGACAAATGCACATGATGAAGTTTTGGTCAGATATGTTTTCTTAATTGTTTTTAGGGAGGGAGGGAGAGGGGGAGAGAAAGAGAAACATTGATGTGAGAGAAACATCGATAAGTTGCCTCCTGTGCATACCGTGGCCTGGATGGAGCCCGCACCCCAGGCATGCACCCTGACTTGGAATTGAACCTACGACCTTGAACCCATGACTTCCAGTGCAGGGGACTATGCCTTACCCAAATGAGTCACACTGGCCAGGGATAGTCAGAGATTTTTTACACAACTTGCATGCAACCCTGTATTAACCAGAGAGGTCCAAGGTGATTCACTGACTTTCCTTTTGCTCTGCAATTGCTATTTAGATGCAGCCTTTAATATCTAGACCTAAGAATCATTGATGAGTTCATGATTAACTGGGAATATCAATGGAGGGGAATTAGTGTGATCAAACTGAAGGTTTAGCAGCCTCTTGAGAACTAGAAACACAAATTTATACTCATATCATACCATGGGGGGAAAGAACTTAAGAATAATTTAGTCAAAAGGATGTACTTAATATGAGAAAACAGACCTAGAAAGTTTCCTGGCTCAATGTCATTGAAAGTGTGGTATGTGTCTGTGTATTTTTAATTTCCACTTTAACATGTAACATTCAACATTCCAATGTATGTGGGTGAGTTACAATGGGGTCTTTATATTGAGTAATGGGTAACTAAATGTTATTCTCATATAGTGTTTAGGCTGGCATAAAAGTAAGGAGATTTTTTTTTTAAATATATTTTATTGATTTTTCACAGAGAGGAAGGGAGAGAGATAGAGAGAGTTAGAAACATCGATGAGAGAGAAACATCGATCAGCTGCCTCTTGCACATCCTGTGCCCGCAACCCAGGTACATGCCCTTGACCGGAATTGAACCCGGGACCTCTCAGTCCGCAGGCTGACGCTCTATCCACTGAGCCAAACCGGTTTCGGCGGAGATTTTTTATTATAAGTACATATATTGATGCTCAAATGTTCTCCAGATTGCTTACTTTTAATTAATAGGTTTAGGGAACAAAATTAATTTTAATACTTGAGACAGTGCCTCAATAAAAAATATGACTTATTATTATAAAGTATTGTTGGATTTACTTCCAAAAAAACACATATAAAAGTTTAATTATTCTATCCTTGATGTGTGTCTTAGAAAACATGTTCTTTTGTTCTAAATTTCTCAAGTAATACACTTAATAAGATATATGGTTGAGTCTCACAAGTTAATAACAGATAAAACACAAGAACTGTACAAATTTCTGCCTTCCCCACCTGTTACAATCAGCAGAAAAATACAAATTAAATCTTAACTTCAATAAGATATGACTGAGGTCAATATAAAGATTGTGTAATTTTATGTTGGTGAAAAAAACCAAAAAACAACTTCACCAAATGTTACTAGATAGGCAATGACAACCTGCTCACAAGGTTGTCTCTGCCTAGCTATACAAAGTTGGGCCCTTATTAAAGGACTGACTGATTATAAAGCCATGGCTTACAGCAAGAGGTTCAGCACAGGACCAAGCTAATGAATCAAGGTTGTTTCTGTTGACTGGAGGTTGGGGGAAAATGGAGCAATCATGTAGTCTAATTAAAAGAAATAAATGCACAATGAGCATCTGAGAATGCAAGGACAGAGAGAAGAGAACATCAGGACTTCCCAAATAATTTTGTCTCTAGGTCTAAGGGAGCAGAGTCAGATAAGAATGGAAACAGAAGGGAAGCAGATACTCTAAACTTCAAAAACGGAATGTGCCTGTAGACAGCAGAATGAGGAGCAGAGAAACAACTACTTGGGGTCAGATATTAATTAACATGGGTAGAATGTGGGTTTCTCTCGCCAAGATTTGATCTTTCAGAGAAATCCTATGCCCTATGCTGCAGGGCAAATGTTGGTATTAACTGGTGAGAAGGACTGTTTGCAAGTTTCAGGACCTCATAGACGTGGGAATGTTATTAAGAAAAGGTGAAAGGAAACTTTATGGCTCATCCTCAAACACTGCTGCCGCCATACTACGTTACTGTCTGTCTTTGGGAACATGCGCAGAACTGGTCCACGTGAAACATAGGGTAAATAATAAGTGACAGGCATAATTCTAATCCTAAGGCCTTTGTGTCAGTCACGGGAGATGGCATGTAAACAGACCCCACAAATATTGAGGGGGCAATACTATAACCCCTGCTTAAAATCCATGTTCTACATCTAAGTATTTATCACTTCCAAAAATATTTTTCTAATTTAGTATCTTCTTTCAATCTGTTATTCAAGCCTCTTCTATAGCTTCCTTTATTCTGGCCCAGATCATATATTTTCTGAACTATTTTAGCTGATGTCTACAAGAGAGATGAACATGTTTTAAAAGTATCATGGATAGCCACTTTTTGATTTCTGGGATAGCTGGGTTTGGTTTTGTTTGGCCTACATTATAGAAGATGCTTAATATTATTGAAACTGATAGGAAATCAAAACCTACACACAAGTTTAAATTATCACAGGGTAATCGAATTGTTAAGTGACTGAGCCTAGCTTTGCCTTTGCTAATCATGCTTCTTTATGTTCACCAGTGAAGTGCAGGTAGCAGAAACATTCACTTTATAAAATTGTTGTTAGGCTTAATAAATATACACATAAATACACATAAGTATTTATGTGATAAGCACTTTGCATTGTAAAATATGCACCTATAAAGAACACATAAGTACATATGTTTCTATAAGCATATGTGTGAGTGTGTGTGTGTGTGTGGGTGTGTGTGTGTGGGTGTGTGTGTGTGTGTGTAGGGTGGGACCAAAGTAGATTTATAGTTGCAAGTACATGAAACACAGAGTTTATTCTTGTATTTATATTGGGTGTCCCCCCCCCAAATGAAAATGTTTACATACTTTAACAGGTGATAGTGCAACTGATGTCTCTTTCTTTTCAGATTTAACCCACTGCAATGAATAATGGCAGCCAAAGTGTGTATACATTTTTTTTTTTACTTTTAGTTTCTTTATTGATTAAGGTATTACATATGTGTTCTTATCCCCCCATTACCCTCCCCCCCAAAGGCATGTTTTTTTACATGCCCTCATCCCCCCCTGTTGTCTGTGTCCATTTGTTAGGCTTATATGCATGCATACAAGTTCTTTGGTTGATCTCTCCCTCTTACCCCCACCCTCCCCTACCTTCCCTCTGAGGTTTGATGTTCTGATCGATGATTCTCTGTCTCTGGATCTGTTTTTGTTCATCAGTTTATATTGTTCATTATATCCCACAAATGAGTGATATCATGTGATATTTATCTTTCTTTGATTGGCTTAGGGGATACCCTGTATATTTCTCCATACAGTTGTTTGGAAAATGACTGTATACTAAAGAGAGAGAGGGGGTGGGAGGAAAGGGAGAAAGCGAGAGAGAGAGAGAGAGAGAGAGAGAGAGAGAGAGAGAGAGAGAGATGTTGAGGAGAGAGGGAGAAAGAAACCTTTCACAAAACCTGACATATTCTATGCCCTCACTACATATTATTTTGCAAGAGAACACTTTAAAAGTTAAAGGAGATTCAACAGATTTGAAACAAACTACAGGTGGTGTGTAGGCAAATGGCTTCATTGTAGGCTTGCTGTACATCTATATTATAAAAGGCCAGTGGCCATAACGCCGGAACGACCAAACGATCAGCCACCAGGAAATGCATGGAACACCTCTCAGTCCCTCCCCCAAGTCCGCGAGCTGCTTTCAGCAGTGGGGTGGGGCTCACGGTTCACATGGCAGGGCAGAGCTCGCATGGCAGGGCTCACGTGGCATGGCGCGGTTCACGTGGCATGGAGGGGCCCATGGCTCACACGGCGAGCTACTCCCGCACGGTGGGCCTGGGGTATTGGGGGCACGGCGGGTCTAGGTGTCTCGTGATTTCGTGCACTAGGCCTCTAATATAGTATAAAGACTAAAAGCCAGAGACAGGTCAATTTGAAAACCAACTAAGTCACAAACTCTTTATATCTTAAAAATAATCTAGTTCACTTTGAATAGAAATTTCCCAGCCTTCCTGATAGATAGCCATTTAATCTGCATTTGACCCAAAATGTTGCTTTTTTTAATTTAAAGGACTCATTGAACATTTCCATTGAAAATGTTTCCATTACATTGTAAATATTTTCATTATATTGACTTAATAATTTTAGCAATGTTTGTAGTCCACTGGTCATAGGTAAACAACCATATGCCATAGAAAAAAATATGCTTTAGTATAATTATAATTAATAAACTTTAAACATTTCCTATCGTTATCCTTTTAATTGCCTTTTCATTTAGTACAAAGAGCTAAGATTTGAGGTAAACAAAGTTGGGTCTGACACCCCAGCAATGATACCTAAAGCTGTATAATAGACTTGAACCAGCCACTTCACTCTCTGGGCAATAATGTTATCTCTGAAATCAGGATTTCCTCTGGAAAGTGATGAACACTATCTCCCTTGTGCCCCTTGAAAATATGTTGTACATTTCAAATCAGATCATATATGTGAAAGTTCATTAAAACGTATGAACATATATTCAAGTAAAAAGGAAAGAGAAAGGAAGAACACAGGGGGGAAGAAATAAAATGTGTTTGCATTGTAGGTTGAATTCACCAACCTCCATAGCAGGCAATTTCACCCACTCTGTTATTTAATGCTCATTCACTAGTATATTGGATAGATATTACCAAACATTTTTAAAGTTCGGGGGGAAATAGTTCCATCAAAGTTTAATCAATTCCCAACAATTATAAAGCTAGGAAATCATCCACCTTTATCTTAAACCATTATAGAAGGACTTCCCTAGGCAAATTTCTGAGAAATTGCATGTATGTGAATGGCTTGTAGAGTAGGTTTTATTTAGCTCAATATTTTAAAAAGTTTTAAATGAAAAATTCTCTCAACCAATATATTAAGTAATAAAAAGTTTAATGGTTTATTTTGATTTCTGCCTTTCATTTATGTTTTAAAATGTCTTTAAAATATGTTAATATTATTTTTGAATTAAGCAATTGGAAAATTTCATCGTGGTGATTAAGGAGTGATGTGTATTTTGTATTATAAAAAGACACAAAAATACTTCAAGTATAGGGTATTTCCCTCCCCCCGCCCAAAGAATAAAAGCAATTATTCACTGAAATGGGGGGAAAAAAAGACAATCAACTTATTTCAAACCCTTTGAAGTGAAACACATACACTGAGAGATAGGGTACAAAGAAACGGTTCCAGGTCCAAGTAAGAAGAATGAATTCTAGCCAGTGTCCTTAACCTTTCGGAGGCTCACATTTTTTCCTCTGGAAAGTGATGAACACTATCTCCCTTGTGCCCCTTGAAAGTATGTTGTACATTTCAAATCAGATCATATATGTGAAAGTTCATTAAAACGTATGAACATATATTCAAGTAAAAAGGATTCTTATTGGCAGCCATACAAATAAAATTGCCATGTGTAAATGTCCTTCCAAAATTTTGACACCTTTAAAACATAAGTAATGAGCCCTGGCCAGTGTGGCTCAGTTGGTTGAGCATAGTCCCATGCTCCAAAGGTTGCCGGTTCAATTCCCAGTCAGAGCACACGCCCAGGTTGTGACCCCAGTAGGGGACTTGCAGGAGGAAGCAGATGGATGGATCAATGTTTCTCGCTGGGTTCTCTCCCACTCTCTTCCTTTCTCTCTAAAATCAATAAAAACACATCTTTTTAAATTAATAAAAATGTAAGTAATGAGAACACTTGGTACTATGCCAAGTGCCAGGTGCCAAGGCTGCATTCAGAGACTCTACTGTACTAGTAAGAGCTTCAGACGTATTCATACTCTTGATTCAATAAGTCCACTTCTGGGGATTATATTCTATACAAATAATCCTAAATATGGGGGGAGGTCATGTAAAAAACCTTTTGTTGCCTGATTATTATAATAGCAAACATATTTTAAATGATACAAATATCAACTTAGCACAGAGCTAAATTACATAATTACATTTTCTCAATTAAATATTAGAGTCACTAAAATTACGATTGTAAAATATGTGATTGGAAAGTGCTTTTGATATAATGGAAGTAAAATAATCAGGAGACTGTCAGTGAATTGTAATTACCGGTAGGTAAAATTTTGCAAAGTAAATATTTTCATAGGGAAGAAAATGAAAGTAAATGCACAAAGTTATTAATATCGTCAATGTTGGTTTGTGAGATTATATATAAAAAATTCAAAGGGCGACCCTCATTTCTAGTATTTTGCAATTTTTGATGGATCTATTATACTTATGATGACTTTTATATAGTACTTTAGCAATTATCATGTAATACTACAAAGTGAGCTCATGTACTAGGTTATATTATTGCTGAGTATATCTATAATTCAGATAGTTCTAATTTTCTCCAGATCTTCTGTCATAAAAATAATTGGAAAAATAATACACATAAAATAATCCTCAATAACTTAATTTAAAATATATAAATCTTGCTTTGATTAATAGTCCTCTAGGATAGCAAACTGAAACAAAATACTTTTATTTCTACTCACTATGTTCCCAGCATTAAGTTAAACTCTATTTTTTACAAAGTTAACGTTTATGATCAGTGTATTTTGCCATGATCAAAACCTAAATGCATGAAGAATTAACCCTGTACAATAATGAATTAACAAGATCTGAAAAAGATAAAATGAGTCACTAAATGATTATCATTAACAAAAAGTTCCACTCTGCTCCCTTATGGAGAATGATGGAACACTCTTTTATTCAACCCCATTATACTAATGAGAAGATATTCTACATTTGATCACAGCCAAAAGGCTGGAGAAGATATAGTAATGCCATACTGCCAGTGTTTAATGAAGAGGTTTCATAATTATCAAAACCACATCTGTTTGATTAACAAGTTTCTTACAAGATTCAATCGTCCTCTGCTATTTGGTGACAGCAGAATGCACCGTCTGTATATAAGCTCTGGTTTCTCTCCTTGTGTGAAGGGAAACCTTATTTACCAATGGTGAACACTGCTGTTAATAGACTTAAAAAGATTAAGTGTCTATTTTGTACATTTGTTTAAATCTTGGCTCAGTCACTTTCTGACTTGTAGCCCTGGGCAGGTCACATAACGCCATTGCTTCGTTTCTTCTCTTCTGGAAAATATCATACCAGCCTTACGGAGTTATTGTGAGGATAAAAGAAGATACTAAGTTAAAAGTTTCTGGAATAATGCCTGGCACAAGTAAGAACTAATTCTGGGTACCACACACTGAACATGATTCTATATACGGTGAACATTCTGGAATCATTTGACTTTCAATACCGTTATTGAGTTCACAATTTAGTAATGCATTCCTTGCTTCTTTTCTAAGGACATTATCCTGACTTATCATGCCCTAAAAGCAGGCAACCTTGAAATTTCAAATTTGTTCCAATAGAAAAGGGATTGGATTAGTGAATAGCTTACTTACAACTTGATTATTAAAAAACACATGTCAATCTCTTTGGCCTTACAGATTGCAAGTACTCCATCTATGGAGGACACAGTCCTCCCCTTATTCCTAGCCCTAAATTCCAAATGTAAAGTAGAACTAATAAGACTTAACTTAAGCTCTATGTTCTTAGGAAGTATTGTGGTTTTTAAAAAAATTTTATTGAATTGGATGACATTGGTTAATAAAAGTATATAGGTTTCAGGTGTACAAGTCTATAATACATCTGTGTATTGTATTTTGTGTTCATCACCCCAAGTCAAGTCTCCTTGCATCACCATTAATCCCCCTTTTATGCTCTTCTATTTTCCCTCACCCCCTTTTCTCTCTGATAATCACCATATTGTAGTCTGGGTCTACGAGTTTTGTTTTGCCCACCCACCACCGCTTAGTCCCTTTACCTTTTTTTACCCTCCCTTCCCTCTGTTAGTCTGTTCTCTGTATCTAAGCCTGTTTTATCGTATTCAGTCACATAACTGCATTCCCGGGAAACACATTCACCACCTTCATACTTGAAAAGAACCACACATCCCACTGGATGTGTGTAAGATGAAGGGTAGTTCCAACATCATCGGAGGTCTTGATAAATGGCAGGAAACACATGGGGAAAGGTGCTGGCATCTGAAGTGTTTGTCTTCCCAACTGTATTTTCTGACAAGGCAGGAATATTGAGAAGAGCAATGTGCTCCTTGAAATGTTGGCACCATAAAATCTCTGGCAGAGTGCACAGTAACGATTTGCTAAACACTTGCTAATTAAATGGAAATGAATTTTAAAGGGAGAAGAATCAGCATGGAAATGGAAATCTTGAAAATATCCCTTTTCATAAAGATTACCTCCTTGATAATGTTTAGTATATATCTCATTCAAACTTACATTTGACACTTAACCAGGCTGTCAAGATTATTGTTAACCTGGTATTTAAAATTAAATATATGCTTCACAGGTGTGGCTGAGTGGTTGAGCATCAACCTATGAACCAGGAGGTCATGGTTCAATTCCAGAGCTGGGCACAAGCCTGGTTTAAGGCTCAATCCCAAGTAGGGGGCATGTAGGAGGCAGCTGATCTAAGATTATCATTGATGTTTCTATCTCTCTCTCTCTCTCCCTTCCTCATTGAAATCAATTAAGATATATATTTAAAAATAAGAATGAAATTAAATATATTTTCAAGACTACTAACTATAATGGAATTACTAACTACTAACTTAAATATTTTTTTTTTCTGAATTCTTACCAATTTAAGCAAAAACCATGTATAATAATCCCACAAGTTAATGCTGAAGTGTTGTTTCCCACGTTTGGCTTTCTTTTGGCTGCCTTTCCCTATGTCTTGGGTCTGGAAAACATCCTGTCTACTTTATGAACACCATTCATTACTGCTGCTAATTGAAGGCCATGTATTGTCACATTACACTTTTATTCATGTAATTTGCCCCAGAAGCTTGTGCCATGCATGCTTATGATTTTCAGACAAATGCTTAAGACATGTGTTAAAATAAATGTCATTGCAAGGACAGAAATCCAGAGAAAATAGTGCATTCCAATGAAACTTTCAAAATTAGTGACTTTTTCTTTTTTGGCTACGGACACAAATAGATATGTATTGCCCTTAAATTTGGCATTGAGGACCCCAAATTATCTTTTTATCCTTACCATTCCCATAAATTTTCTCTCTGGTCCTTACATTGGATTAATCTTGTCTATCCCTCCATGAGTCAGGTTGGTCATCAGGAGTGGATTGTGAAAAAGTCTTAAAGCGGACAACTTAAGGATAATGATGACTTATGCTGGACATCTATCGTCATTATATTTGGCTGCTACTTTAGACAAATAAAGGTTATTTATTTATGTTATGGAGAAATATATAAAATAAAAAGAACAAAGGGCTGCAAATAAGCAGTCAGGAAATCATGGAGATGAAGGCAGACAAAAATTCCACAGACTGGCTCCCTGGAACATGGCTAAAGCTACTGAAATTTTTTTTTAAATGCAGTCTAAAAGGAGAGTGAAAGCACATAACTATTACTAGTATTATTATCACTATGCTTTGTAAGAGTTTTTCAGTAAGGAGAGATTATATGGTTGCAATCCGGGTCAACACGTCTTGTTAAATTAATCACTTCATGCCTGGCTAAGTACTGTTGCCTCTTGTTGGGTTTCTTCCCTCTGATATCAGTATCTTCTACCTCAGAACTATCCTCTACCTTTGTCCTTCCCACACCTGTACCCTCCCCAGTCCTGTTACTACTCTATTATAGAGTATGCTTTTGTTGCCTACAACCTACTGATCACTTTCTACTTCTTGCCAGTGCTCATAATCGGACATGACTTTCACGTTTGTTTCCTATGTCTCCCAGACTAACCTGGTACTTTAATTATTCCACATCTCTTGTCCTGTTAGAACCAGCAAATATTCTCTGTGTTCTGGTCTTTCTAACTCTTGTTTGCTAATCATCTCAGTCACATTTATTGATAATATCCTCCTATCTGCTGAAATGTATCATACCACTATGTGTTGCTTATATACCAAAAATCCATCTCAACTGAAATATGAGCCAGGCATGTCTACTGCCCATCTGGCAATGCTCCTGTAGCACCGCAGTGCACACACAGTGAGCAGTCAAAAAGGCCTTGCGATCGATTTCTAAAGTGACGTGCCAGAAGCAAAAATCTTAGCTTCTTTTATGGAATGTTTACAATTTTATGTAAATATCATATTTAGGATTGTTCTATTTTCATGACTGATTCTTTTCTTAATGGAATAAAAACTCATGGGTACAAGCTCCCTCTACTGGTTCTCTTTAACATATCAGAGGAAAAATAAAAATATATATTTAATATGGTTTTCCTAAGAAGTTATCATCAATCTAAAACAAAATTTCAGAAAAGTTAATAACATTATTAGCCTTTTTATTCTTCTGTGCTTTTATTCATATGATCCAGTTTCTGAAAAATGTATGCTATGATAGTTTGTAATCCTTTGTTTTTTCAGATGGAACATTTGATTTCTCTTCCACCCATAAATTCTACTATGCCTCATTCAGTACATCCAGATCATGCTTACAGCTCTGCTGTTTCCTGGGAGGTGACACAGCACAATGATGGAGGACAGCTCTGGGGTGGGGCTACCTGGCTCTGTACCTTGGCTCCACCCTTGATTAGCAACAATGAAATTGCTCAGGAAAGGGCTTATCTCAGTTTCCTCATAAAAGAAGTGAGGATGACAATAGTTTGTTCCCCCTGTGGTTGTTGCAGGTTTTAAATGTTCAGGCAGAGCACTTAGAAAAGGTTAATATTAAACCCTCACGCCCTGGTAAGGCATACCTCAGTGCATCCTCAAATACAGGATAAAATCTCTTGACTGAGTCTTTGCCATGATTCTGTTGTCACATCCTCCCTGATGCTTCCCAATTATCTTGTTTGTGTTGTCTTCCATATATTCATTTTATTTTATAGCAAGAACATTTAACATGAGATCTACCCTTTTAACAAAACTGTAAGTGTATACTTTTCTACAGGCACAATGTTGGACAGCAGATCTTAGAAGCTATTCCTCTTGAACAACTAAATTTTTATTTTATCCCAAATAATTAAAAATGTCAAAGAGATATCAGCACTCCCATGTTCACTGAGGCACTAATCACAATTGCTGAGGTGTGGAAACAACATAAATGGCCATTGGTGGGTGAATGGGTTTAAGGAGTATAATATATCTATAACATATATTAAATACCTATAATATATAAAAAAGAAGGAAATGTGGATGAACCATGATGACATTATGCTAAGTGGATTAAGCCAGTCACAGAAGAACAAACACTGAATGCTTCTACTTATATGAGGTAACTAAAATAGCCTTCCCCTTAACTTTAAACATCTTTCAATTTACTTGCTAGATGTCACCAAAATAAAATGCCTCATGATCTATGCAAAAATAACTGACATATTTTTTGAAGGAAACTTAAAGTAACCTAGGACACACTTTCATTGGAGACTTTAGTTTGGCCATTTTATGATATTTTACTAAAATCAATGAATAGATTTTTTAGCAAATGGGAGCTGGATTTCAGAGACATGAATGCCAACTAAGACACACTTCTTCAAATTACCCTCCATAAGCTCACTCTCCCTAGTGAACATATTCAAGAAGATGTTTATACGTGATACATCACATAAACAAATTGAAAGAAAAAAACCACATGGTCATATCAATTGATGCAGAAAAAGCATTTGACAAAATCCAACACTCATTTTTGATAAAAACTCTCAGCAAGGTGGGAGTAGAAGGATCATACCTCAACATAATAAAAGCCATATATGACAGGCCCACAGCCAACATAATACTCAATGGACAAAAACTAACACCATTTCCCCTAAGAACAGGAACAAGACAGGGATGCCCACTCTCACCACTCCTGTTCAACATAGTACTGGAAGTATTAGCCATTGCAATTAGACAAGAAGAAGAAATAAAAGGCATCCAAATTGGAAAAGAGGAAGTAAAACTGTCCTTATTTGCAGACCACATGATATTATACAAACAAAACCCTAGAGACTCCATCAAAAAGCTACCAGACTTAATACATGAATTTGGCAATGTAGCAGGATACAAAATTAACCCCAAGAAATCTGAGGCATTTCTATACACCAATAGTGAAATTTCAGAAAGAGAGATTATAAAAACAATCCCATTTACCATCGCACCAAAAAAATTAAGATACCTAGGAATAAACTTAACTAAAGAGGTAAAAGACCTCTACTCAGAAAACTACAGAATGTTGAAAAAAGAGATAGAGGAAGCCATAAACAGATGAAAAAACATACCGTGTTCATGGATTGGTAGAATCAACATCATTAAAATGTCCATACTACCCAAAGCAATCTATAAATTCAACGCACTTCCCATTAAAATATCAACGGCATACTTCACAGATCTAAAACGAACTCTCCAAAAATTTATCTGGAATAAAAAAAAAAGACCCCGAATAGCTGCAGCAATCCTGAGAAAGAACAAAGTAAGTGGGATCTCAACACCAGATATCAAGCTGTATTACAAAGCCACTGTTCTCAAAACTGCCTGGTACTGGCACAAGAACAGACATATAGATCAATGGAATAGAATAGAGAGCCCAGAAATCGGCCCAAACCAATATGCTCAATTAATATTTGACAAAGGAGGCAAGAACATACAATGGAGCCAAGATAGTCTCTTCAATAAATGGTGTTGGGAAAATTGGACAGATACATGCAAGAAAATGAAACTAGACCACCAACTTACACCATACACAAAAATAAACTCAAAATGGATAAAGGACTTAAACGTAGGACAGGAAACCATAAAAATTCTAGAAGAATCCAAAGGCAACAAAATCTCAGACATATGCCGAAGCAATTTCTTCACTGATACAGCTCCTAGGGCACTTGAAACTAAAGAGAAAATGAACAAATGGGACTATATCAAATTAAAAAGCTTCTGTACAGCAAAAGAAACCATCAACAAAACAACAAGAAAACCCACTGTGTGGGAAAACATATTTGCCAATGTCATATCTGATAAGAGCCTAATCTCCAAAATTTATAGGGAACTCATACAATTTAACAAAAGGAAGTTAAACAATCCAATCAAAAAATGGGCAAAGGACCTCAATAGACACCTTTCAAAAGAGGACATTCAGAAAGTCAAGAGACATATGAAAACATGCTCAAAGTCACTAATCATCCGACAGATGCAAATCAAAACAACAATGAGGTACCATCTCACACCTGTCAGACTGGCTATCATCAACAAATCAACAAACGACAAGTGCTGGAGAGGATGTGGAGAAAAAGGAACACTTGTGCACTGCTGGTGGGAATGCAGACTGGTGCAGCCACTATGGAAGACAGTATGGAGTTTCCTCAAAAAACTAAAAATGGAACTCCCATTTGACCCTGTGATCCCACTTCTAGGAATATATCCCAAGAAACCAGAAACACCAATCAAAAAGGATATATGCATCCCTATGTTCATAGCAGCACAATTCACCATAGCTAAGATCTGGAAACAGCCTAAGTGCCCATCAGTAGATGAATGGATTAGAAAACTGTGGTACATCTACACGATGGAATACTATGCTGCTGTAAAAAAGAAGGAACTCGTATCATTTGCAACGGCATGGATGGAACTGGAGAGCATTATGCTAAGTGAAATAAGCCAGTCAATGAAGGAAAAATACCACATGATCTCACTCATTCATGGATAATAGAGACCACTATAAACTTTTGAACAATAATAGATACAGAGGCAGAACTGCCTCAAACAGATTGTCAAACTGCAGCCAGAAGGCCGGGGAGTGTTGGGGAGCAGGAGGGAGGGGGGCAAGAGATCAACTGAAGGACTTGTATGTATACATATAAGCATAACCAATGGACATAAGACATTGGGGGGTAGGGGAGGCCAGGGGATTGTCAAGGGCGGGGGGGGGAGGGAAGGACACATATGTAATACCCTTTGTATTACTTTAAGCAATAATAAAAAAAAAAAGAAGATGTTTATAAATGTGAAGTATACAGTTTGTATAATATAAGGTTAGGAGTGTAGTCCCTGGAGACTGAACCTCTGGTCCCATAACCTGTTTGTCCTTGGCAAAGTTATGTAACCTTGTATCTCAACTATGAAATAGGTATTATATTTATTTCTATTATTTTCCTGCAATTAAAGATTATTGAAGCAGATTATCATGTAGCCTGATTCCAAGCCATACCAAGTATATAATAGGCATATAGGTAAACATATCAGTAAACATGGATTAACAGTGCTGGTAAGATTAATATGGGGTACTACCACAACATATATTTAAGTTTATATGTGTTTTCTCATTCATATCATATTGACTTGTTTTTTGGTAAGAATATTTCAGGGATTTATTTTTATCAATCATCGGTAAAGTTAAAAAAAGATTAAAGAGAAAGAATGCTTTCCACATAAGTCACAGATTGCTGATACTGCTCATAGTGAAGGTCATTTCAACAGCAATTTGTTTTGATCTTCATGATATTTTGGAAACATTTCAGCATATTTCCAAAAGACCGTTTCAAATTTAGATTTCATGGTTAAACATCTGGGTTTCTTTTTCAGTCCACTGAGCTGCATTTACTATATACACTTCCTACTCCTTCAGAAAATAAAAATAGGTTTTGTGAAAACTCAGGAGCTGCAAGATTAGAGCATTACATAAAATTAAGGGTTTGGGTAGCCTAGTTAAGAAATTCGGCTTTAATTTTAGAAAACACATGAGACTGCTTGATGAAAGGATGTTATGATGCATATTTTAGCATCACTTGTACAAGGCAGTTGCAGAAATAGGGAGTTCACCTGAAATTCATTTGTTTGAATTCAAACAACATCACCAATACTTAAAATAGCTTAGTAGCTGATGATACTAATCTTGCATTGTATAGTCCTAAATATTTGATCCAGAGTTCTTCCTTCTATATCAGGCCACATTTCAACCTGTTCTCCTGACACTGGATATGTTGACTATACACACAGTTTATAGTCTATATCATTAACAACTAAATTTTTAATTAAATGTATTGGGGTGACATTAGTTAATATGATTATATAGTTTTTAAGTGTACATCAATTGTATATTGCATTGTGTGATGACCAATGTCAAAGATGATTTGACTTTTGTGTGCCCACCAAAGTCAAATCATCTTCTATCACCATATATTTGGCCCCCTTTACCCTTCACTAACACCCCACCCCTTTTCTCTCTGGTAACCATCATATTGTTGTTGGTTTCTATGAGTTTCAGTTTTATATCCCACATACTGTGAAATTATATGGTTCTTAATTTTTCTATCTGACTTATTTTGCTTAGCATGATATTCTCAAGGTTCATCTATGTTGTCACAAATGGCTGGGTATTACTCTTAGGGCTGAGTAATATTCCATTGTGTATAAGTACCATATATTCTTTATTCAACCATCTATTAAAGGAGGAGTAAACTTCAGATGTGTTTTAGGCTCTTCTCTTGTTATTTTTAATATTAACATATTTTCACTAAATTCAGATTCCACATCTTTTCTTTCTCCCACAGTTACTCCTCTCCATAGGTGAATTTCCATGTCTTGGCCACCATGAATAATGCTGTAATGAACATAAGAGGGCATATATCTTTTCTAATAAATGTTTCCAAGTTTTCCAGGTAGATACCAGGTGAAGGATTGCTGGGTTATATAGTAACTCTAGTCTTAATTTTTTGAGGAACTGCCATACTGTTTTCCATAGTGGCTGTATGCATTTACATTCCCACCAGAACTCCAACACTTGTGATTAGCTGCCTTGTTGATAACAGCCATTCTAACAAGTGTGAAGTGATATCTCATTGTAATTTTTATTTGCATTTGCCTAATAGCTAGTGAAATTGAGCATCTTTTCATACATCTGATGGCCATTTGTGTGTCTTCTTGGGTGAAGTGTCTGTTCAGATCCTTTGTCATTTCTTAATTGGATTGTTTGTTTGGTGTTGAGGTGTATGAGTTCTTTATATATTTTGGTTATTAAGAAATAAAGGCAAAATAAATGAGTGGGACTATATCAAACTAAAAAGCTTCTACACAGCAAAAGAAACAACCAACAAAGCAAAAAGGCAGTCAACCTAATTAGAGAAGATATTTGCAAACAACACTACAATAAAAGGTAAATATCATTCATATATATATATATATATATATATATATATATATATATATAGTTTATAGCATTTAAATTTCATATAAGTTATAAGTCAGCTCTAGAACCTCACAGGAAATCATTTAGCGTGTTCATAAATTCATTCCTACATACAGATTTTTGAAGTGGGTTGTTTTTTGTTTGTTTGTTTTGTGGATTTTTTTTTTTTTTTTGGTTAATCTTCACCCGAGGATAATTTTTCCATTGTGTTTTTAGAGAGAGAGGAAGGGAGAAAGGTAAGGGGTGGGATAGAGAGAGAGGGAGAGTAAGAGAGTGAGAGAGAGAGAGAGAGACTGATTGGTTGGCCCCCAAATGAGCCTCGGCTGGGGATCAAACATGCTCTGCCCTTGACTGAAAATGGAACCCAAGACCCCTCATTGTGTGGACCAACACTCTAAACTCTGAGCAACACTAGCAATGGCTGAACTGGGTTGTTGAATACAAATTTTCAGAAGTGGTTTAGGCTTTTGTCTTGTTATTTTTATTACTAATATATTTTCACTAAATTCAAGACTCTACATCTTTACTTTTTCCTACAGTTACTCCTCTTTTTAGGTGAACATCCTAATATGCTTTAAAAAAAATACTATTTTAAGGTTCTATATTTTTATTTTAATACATTCTCCCAGAACAACTTTCCCTTCTTTTGATTAGCTTTCCATAGTTTTCAAATTAAATAGCAAATATATGGCAAATAGCCCCCAGGTTTTGAATAATTACGATTCCTATATACATGTACAGGCTGTGTGAAACCATTATAAGAGCCAGGTCAGCCTAGGGCTTGATCTGTAGTAATTACTAAGTATTAGCTATTATTATTATTACTGTTGTTGTTAGTATTGCTATTATTGAATTCATTGACAAACAAAACAAAAACAGACTCATAGATATATAGGATATAAACTGATGTCACCAGAGTGGGGAAGAATTGAGGGAAGACAAACTAGGTGAAGGGCATGAAAGACTTCTGTTATAAAGTAATTAAGTCATGAGGAAATAATTTATAGCATAGAGGATATAGTCAATAAGTCATAATAACTGTATGGTGACAGATGGTAACTAGACTTACGGAGTGGATTATTTTGTAATGTACATAAACATCAAATCACTAGTATGTATACTTGAAACTAATAGGATATTGTATGCCAATTATACATCAATGAAAATAAAATACTAGTATCTGCACATTCAGAAACAAAAAAAAACAAAAATGATGATGAAAACTTTCACACCATGGTTATGATTAAGAAAGAGACACATGCCAAAACTGGTTTGGCTCAGTGGATAGAGCGTCGGCCTGCGGACTGAAAGGTCCCAGGTTCGATTCCGGTCAGGGGCATGTACCTGGGTTGCGGGCACATCTCCAGTAGGAGATATGCAGGAGGCGGCTGATCGATGTTTCTCTCCCATCGATGTTTCTAACTCTCTATCTCTCTCTCTTCCTCTCTGTAAAAAATCAATAAAATATATTTTAAAAAAGAAAAAAAAGAAAGAGATACAGGGGTAGAAAGCTCCTTCCTATGACTTCACTCATTTCCATGCACATCCTCACACTCAGTATCCCCATTTCACCTCTTGAGTCTTATCTGGCTCCTTCTATTCTCTCTTCCTTTTGCTCGCTTATCTTTCTCTTTTTCAGGCCAGGCTATTCCTACATGACCACATGTTTTAATTTTTCAACCTTAACTATTAACATGTAGCAACTTGGTTTTTTACTCCTCACCTAAAGATATGTTTTCATTGTGTTGTTTTTTTTTTTTAGAGAGAGAGGAAGGAAGAGAGAAAAACATTGATGAGAGAGAAACTATAATTGGTTGCCTCCCACATGCAACCCTACCTGGGATCAAACCTGCAACCTGCAACCTGTGTAAGTGCCCTGACAGGGAATGAACCCTCCAACCAACTAAGCTACCCAGCCAGGGCATGGAGCAACTTTTTAATGACAGTGTCTTCACTTTAGGGAAGAGTAGTAAAACAAGATAATTCTCATTTAATCTTTTTAACAATATAAAACCTCACTAATTCAAAAAGATTAGAAATAAAAATTAATTTAAATTATTTTGAAATGTAAAGTTAGATTTTTAAAATATAATTTAAATTTTTAAATTAAAGAAGTATAAATTTCATTTTATTTTTTGTGTTTTTGTTTTTGGAATGTTGAATGTAATCTACACTAATAAAAGACAAACATGCAAATTGACCATACCTTCACTATGCCTTAAGCCACGCCCACTAGCCAATCAGAGTGGCTATATGCAAATTAACCAAACCAAGATGGTGGCCGGCAGCCACAGAGCTGGAGCAAGCAGGAGGCTTGGTTGCCCCAATGATGGAGGAAGCCAAGCTTCCCACTTGCCGCCGGGGGCTCTCAGCTCCACTCAAAGCAACAAAGTTTCAATTATAGAAGGTATATAAACCCCAGATACCTGCTTTCAGCAGGCTGTGGCCATGGAGCTGGAGCAAGCAGGAGGCTTCCCTTCCACCCCGCCCTGGCTGGCTCTGTGCTCCTCTCAAGGCTACAAAGTTTCAATTATAGAAGGTAAATAAATCCCAGAATAAAAAAAAGAAAAAAAGAAAAAAAGGAGAGGCTGGGAGCTTCCGTCACCAGGGGGCTTGGTCAGCCTGAAAATGGCCCTCAGCCCCTCACCCAGACTGGCCATGCACCCCACTGGGGACCCCCCCCCCACCCTAAAGGGGGGGTGGCCATCCTGAAAAACAGCCATCAGTCCCTCACCCAGGCTGGCCTAACCTCTGAGGGGTGAGGGTCCCCATTGGGGGGGGGGGCTTGACCAGCCTGCAAAGAGCCATCAGCCCCTCACCCAGGCTGGCCAGGCACCCCAGTGGGGACCCCCACAGTGTAGGGGGTGTGACCAGCCTGCAAACACCCATCAGCCCCTCACCCAGGCTCGCCAGGCACCCAAACGGGACCCCCACCCTGATCTGGGATACTCTTCAGGGCAAACCAGTCTGCCCCCACCCATGCACCAGGCCTCTATCCTATATAATAAAAGGGTAATATGCAAACTGACTCTAACAGCAGAAAGACTGGGAATGACTGGTCACTATGACACACACTGACCACCAGGGGGAAGATGCTCAATGCAGGAGCTGCCCCTGGTGGTCAGTGCTCTCCCACATGGGGAGCTCTGCTCAGCCACAGCCAGGCTGATGGCTGCCAGTACAGCGGTGGTGGTGGGAGCCTCTCCCGCCTCCTCAGCAGCACTAAGGATGTCAGACTGCAGCTTAGGCCTCCTCCCCGCTGGCAAGTGAATATCCCCTGAGGGCTCCCAGGCTGCCAGAGGGATGTCTGACTGCCAGCTTAGGCCCAATCCCCCTGGGGAGTGGGCCTAAGCCAGCAGGTGGTCATCCCCCGAGGGGTCCCAGACTTCGAGAGGGCACAGGCTGGGCTGAGGGACCCTCCCCCACCCCCCGAATGCACAAATTTTTGTGCACTGGGCCTCTAGTAACAACATAATAGGAATAAGAAAACAAACAAAACTAATAAACAAAAAGACAAAAACCTGAAAAGAACTCTGCTTCCTCCCCAAACATCCCATTTTATGTGTGATATCCTAATACTTACATTTTTAGCAACAGGTAAACAACATTATCTGAGGGCCCGCATTCCTGAATGTTTGATGAAACTGAGTAAATGCCTATTTAACTTGGGCTTTTGAGAAAGTAGCTGTTAGCAAAATTAGCCTATAATGCCCACCAGAGACTGTTTTCACCACAATAAAATTCCTATTCTTAATTCCAATTAGAATCCTTTCTATTAAAAGTCTGTGATTATTAGTGGCTTGTAGTTTTCTGATTAGAATACCAACTTTTTAAAAATGGAGTTACTCTTTTGTACACCTTATTTTTTTTAATATGATGGGCAAATCAATCTTAAAGAAAGATGAATACCCATCATTTGTAGAACAACATGGGCAAACCTTTAAACCACAAAAGCCCTGAGTTTATATCTCTCTCCTTATGAAAGCCATAGAGTATCATGTAACCGCAACAACAAAATGAAAGACAATTTTGACAACAGAGAAAAATGAGGCGAGGCCAGGCAGCTGACATGACACACTTTCTTCACTGACTTCATGCCTAGCAGCAAGGAACACGTGGTGAGTTCTGAGTTCAACTGGAACCCCAAGGTGAACTCGTTTTACCTGGGGAACAAAGTCACAACACAGGAAGGGAAAACAAGTTTTAGCATAGGTGAAGTGGGTGTTTCTGCACAATGACCTTTTATATTGGCACTAACCAAAAATGATGCTTGCTTTGCAGAATCAAAATAGTGAAATTTAAATTGCGTGAGGTCTATGGAAACAAATATGAGGCTACTACTACAGAACTCTTTTGAAACTTCTATAGTGAGTTCAGATTCTGGCATTGAATATCCATAAGGAAAAACAATATTTTCTCGATGATTTCTGATCTCTGTGAATCTACAGGCTAATTCCCGAGTGTATGATAGATGCTCCTAGGGAATAAGATGTAATTCAAAGTGGGCAGTCAGCACTGATTTCATGCTATTCTCTAATCGATTTGGGTGCTCAGCTCTATCTGAAACTTATAAAAATAAAATATTATTATTACCAAACATGTAATAACAATGAAAGAAAAAACTAAGAAATGTATACCTATGTATTTATTCAAAAAATTATTTAACACTTTCTGGGTTCCAGGCCCTATGCTGAAAGCTGGTTTTCAAATATGATCAGAACAGAAACTACTCTGAAGGAACTTATGCAAAATGTTAAAGAAATCAAATGTCAGGCACAAATGATATAGTTCTTTTATATAACTTTGTTAACTCACATCTTTCTGTGCTGTTTAGCTTGACAAAATTCCTTGCAAATTCTCATTTTAACATTGTCTGGTATTTCTCAACTGAAGGTAGTAATTTCTGGGCTGCCAATCTGATCTTGTGAGTTAGGTCAGAAACCTGCAGATCATTTGCTGAATGTAGGGAAGGTTCCCTGATTTTCTCTCTCTCTCTCTCTCTCTCTCTCTCTCTCTCTCTCTCTCTCTCTCTCTCTCTCATCGCTGAGGTCTTTGAAGTCACATCTCCTGGGCTCTGTTCACTAAGTGTTCCTTAAACGCAGAATTAAAAACAAACAAACAAACAAAGGCAGTGAACTAATATTCATATCATTTTTGTTCCCTTGTGATTTGTTCACTAGTGTGACAACTCTGTTGTCTTTGGCCGGCCTCTTTTCCTAACCTGTCACCTGGTACACGGTGACATTAGATGCTGAGAAACCAGGAGGGATCTTGTGTAGTCCCCACACAACAAGGCCTAGTGGACTTCAGTTTCAGCCTCAGCTGCTGCTCCCTGACCTTTGTTAAATCAACCACCCGACCTCCGGTTTTCTCCTGGATAAAATAAAGATTTGTCCTAGATGTCCTCTGAAGTCACTTCAAGCTGGAAAATGTCATAAGTTTATGAACACGGTAAACACTAGCCTCCTACAGCTTTACCCCACTCCTAGTTTGGTTGTCGTGGGTGCAAAACTTTAAAAATAAGCTGACATTGCATGCCAGGAAAATTTTAAAAATTATTATTTGTCAAAGTGCCAATCATCTAAAATGAAGGTGTGGAAGGCAGGCATTAGAAGTGGGCAGTGGTACAAACACTGACGAGGAATCTCAAGGAAAAATGAGCTAATGGGAGAATGAAAACCACAGGTCCATGAAACAGGGAGGAAGAATTCTACTCAGCGAACCATTAGTCACTTATCGGGAAACTGTTGAGCACTTATGTGCTAGGCAAGGTTCTTGGCCTTAAGGACATGACTAGAAATAGAGGTGTGGCCTCAATTTCCTAGTATATTTATTTACATTGCAGTCAAAGGGGAAGGAAGGGACATAGGTAAGAAATTAGATAATTTCAGATAATAAATAACAAGTTATAAATAAAGTATAAACTGGGTGAAAGAAGAAAGAGGGGCACAGTGCTGGGAGGCTGCTATAGACAGGATGGTCAAGGATCACCTCTCTGATAAAGTAACATGAAAGTTGGAACTTTAGTGATGACCAGAGCCCGCCCCAGGACCTTTGCAGTAAAGAACCCCCGAGACAAGAGCTATAACGTAACAGCACAGGAATACAGCAGAGCAGCAAAGGTGGGAACTAGTTCAGGCTTACAAAGAATAACAAGACCAGTGTGCCAAGGCTGCTATGGACAATGGCAAGGATGCTAAGGCCTGAAGGTAGATGCCGGTGGAACCATATTTTCCTAACGATTGGTAAGAATTGGGGGTTTTATCCTATTTCAGTGTAACATGGAAATTTCACGCCAGCATTGGATGTGTTTCAAGAAAGGTGGTGATGCCATTCAATTTACCTTTGAAAGCAACTGTTTGGCTGCTAAATGAGCTGAGACCCTGGGATTCCCAGAGTGATAACAAATAACATTCATGGGATATGTTAGTATTTTAGAACTATAGGAGAAAAATAGTGAGATTTTAGGAGAGTTGGATAAACTAGTGGATTCAGCAATTCATAATTGATACCATTGTAATTTGACTTGGTTATGAATTACTAAAAAAAGGAGCAACAGGAAGGCCAATAATACAGTCATTTGGGCAACTTTGCCAGGAAGCTGCAGTTTAACACTCCGCAGGTAGCCACTTGAGGGACTGGACAGGGCAGGAATAGAGGCATGCCCAGTAAAGTCTGGGTGACATAGGGAAGGTACTTGTCTGTCAGTCACACCTGAAAACAGGACATTGGCCAGAGTAGGCGTGGCCACTGCAAGCACAGAAAGATTTGAGATATTTAATCTCCTAAACAAAGGAGTTCACTATCTTACTTGCTCATGCTTGACTCATGACTTACAAGGCTCGGACTAATGGACTGCAATTAGCCAGATATTATACCAGACCCAGATCCATCATTTGGGGTTCTGGCTTTGCTTCTAGCGCTACTGAATCCCAGCTGCATATCTTTCAGGACTTGATAAAGGTAAATGGGATTTTGCAAATCCAGAGCTGTAATTCCACGAAAAGCTTTCTACCATCCTCCTGGAGGGGAGGGAGCTCCAGACATGCTCATTCCAGTGGTACCCCAAGAATCCCACTCCAACTGGAAAGACTATCCACACATTTTTTATAACAATGACCGTGAATAAAGTCTTAAAGTTAAATAAATAGGAGTAGTAGCCAGATGAAGGCAAGAACTAGGAAAGTCCATATCTGGTCATACAGATATATCTGCAAATAAGAAACTGCCATGTCATTACATTGTGAGCAGTAGATTGGGCTTTTTTCAGAGTCATCATTGGCCCAGACATCAACCAGCTTCATTTTCTAATGTAGCGAGCTCAGCTGGTATCGGTTCCTTTCAGTGGCTTGTGCGAAGGTGGCTAGCTTCAAGCTTCTGACTACAGAGATTTGGAGAAACTGTGCCTATGTGCTGAAAATTCATAAACCCATGCTGTCTCTGTTTCCACTCAAGGTATACAGTAACATGAGGATATTTAAGGAGTCCAAAAATATCCCCACATTCATTCAAGATATGTATCAGGTAGGTAATTCTAGTATCTACCTGATACCATCCAAAGTTATTACAATATTATTGACTATACTCCCCATGTTGTATTTTGAATCCTTATGACTATTTTTATACCTGGCAATTTGTACTTCTTATTTCCTTCAGGGTGATCACTTTGTAAATTATATAAATGTCTAATCACTATGTTATATGCCTGAAACTAACATAATTTTAAGTCAACTATAAATGAAAAATATTAAAAACATGGAGTTATAATCTGTAACATACGTTGCTCCATTTAAGCAAATAAATACAATTGGATAGCAGTATAATTGTCTAGTTTGTTATTTGTAGCTCCTTTTAAAAAATTATTCATCTAAAAGAGAGGTCACTCACTGTATCCCTTACCTGACCCCATCACTGATTCATTCACAGAAATCTGAATTGCAAAGATGACAGTTAGGCATTGCTGAGCATATTTTGCAATGTCAAACCTACCGAGTTACTGAGAGAAAATGTCACAAACTCATTTCTGATATTTACTCATTATAGATATTTACCGAATGTGTATAATGTCATGGGGTGGCCTGAGGGATTACAAAAGATGTACAAGACACAGGGGCTTAAAATCTACTGGGTGAAACAAGACACATATGGAGCAATTAAATGACAATAGAAGTAAATGTGATATGAAATGTCAAAATTAGTTACACAGACAATAATCTTTGTTGAAGTTTAGAGAAGGAAAAAAACAGTATATTGAGTTTGTCATCAAACGGTTTCAAGTAGTCAGTGAATCCCATTTATTTTATGTTAGATATTTTATTTTCCTCATTAAATTCTCAGAATATTGCTTTTGATTTTTTGGTTAGGACAGAATTGTAAGAGAATGTTCAAGTTATACCATCACATGATGAAGAAAACATAAACTCAATAGCCGTTTGGATGTAATGGATAAATGCAAGGTGATGCTGAGTTACAATTAATTGTGTGCTAAGCAGCAGCCTTTCCTGACTGGTAATGATTAACTACCCAACTATTAATTATCTAATGGCTAAAACTGATTAACTACAAACCTGTTAGCATTTTAAATTAGCTCTACTGCCCCTCACCTTTTATAAATGATGTAACTTTTCAGAATATATTAGAACTTGAATTAGATTTAGAACAAGCTGCCCATTTTCAAGGTGAACATTTATTCAACAGTTTTTAAGAGAGGTGATCTCTCTCACATTTTGTAGAGAAATGGATGCAAAACAATAAACAGATGAGAACAACCAAATTGGCCTGTTGGGCCTTTAGATTACACTCATTAGATAAACTACTAATTTAATAAAATCCTAGCCTACGGAAAGATATGTATATATCTAAGACACACATAGTAGAAAGATATATATGTATACAAACACAAATATATATATGCACACATATATATATATATGTTAATATATACATGTACTAGTATGTATATATATTAGATGTTAATTAGCATCTATGCTAATAATTGTTTAACAGAATTTGCTTTTATTTTTGAAGCCTGATACAACAGTATAAACATGCATTTCTCTAAATGTTCTCTTGTTCTCCCCTAGTATAAATGGCTTAGGGCTGACTATTGTAATGACTTCCATCTGGCCTCTGTCCATCTCCTTGTCCTTCTCAAGATTGATACCTCCACTCTGCCCTCAGCAGCAGCTTTTAAAAATTGTAGCCTGCTAATGCAATGAGTTTCCTTTTAAATACTTTTGTTAGACAGTATGACATATGTGTTAGTTGTTTAATCTACACCCTGGAGATGGCTGGCATCTGAGGAACCCTGAGGGGGGGCAGTGTGCTTGGTGTGCTGAGGGTGAGTCATCCACTGAAGGACTCATCACAAGCCCATCTCCCTGAGGTCAGCTCAGTGCTCCAGCTGCCCTCCTCTCTGACCAGCACAGAAGAACTTATCTGGATAGTGAATGATTGAATTAATTTCTCATGGTGCAATGAGAAGTATTCAACATCTGTGGAGAAGCTAGTAATATTGAGGGGAATCTCGGCCCTTTCCTGCACAGGGTTTAACAAACCAGAGCCAGCAGTCTATAGCCAATACATTTCCACTCAGAATGGTGCTCCGGCCCTAAGATTCTATGGTGAGCAGCTGCCAGGATTAGGCTGGTTCTGAGGAGACATGTATCCCAGAACTGCTTCTGGGAGGAATACTGTCCCATATGAACATGAGCCTTCAATTCAAGATTTTGCTAGAGGACAGAAAGCTGAGATTTCATTTAATTCAAAAACTGATTGTATAGCTCAGTGGTTCTCAACCTTCCTAATTCTGTGACCCTTTAATACAGTTCCTCATGTTGTGGTGACCCCCAATTTCATTGTTACAAATTGAACATAATTAAAGCATAGTGATTCATCACAAAAACAATATGTAATTATCTATGTGTTTTCCGATGGTCTTAGGCGTCCCCTGGTATAGCTGTTTTTTTTGTTCCTGCTGCTTATTCAGTGTTTGAATGTGTAGCAGAATCAGGACTGAAGCTTGCTTTTGTTAACAAACTACCTGCAGCCATTACCTGCATCTAACATCTGAAAGGTACAGATGCATCACAAACCAACCAACAGAATAAATCTGAACAACCCAATTAGCTTAAAGCACTTTGCAGTACACACTAAGGGCTCGCCTTTGAGTATCTGATAATCATGAAAAGCATTTTCACTTCATACCAGCTTTCCAAGACCTCTCCACTACCTCACTCTGCAACTTCTTGTCTCAATATACCTGGCCAGATCATACCATGATTTTTTTCCCTCAGACCCGTACTGTTGGTTCACACATTTTCTCAAGATTTTCTCTTACCAGAAGTACCACACCCTGCACCTAAGTCTTAATCATTCCTACAACTCAAGTTAGGTATTGTCTCCCCTAGAAAGCGTCCCTGTCTTTGCAGGTTTGGCTCACCAGCTCCTCCATATGCTTCCAGAACAGTCTCATGATGCCATGTGTTGAAATTGTCTATTTAGCCATTGAACCTCCCTCTCTATTTCATGAGCAACATGAAAGTGAGTGCCTGCCCTGTCTTTATCTGACACTCATAACTGTAAGCAACATTCTAGGTCACTCAAATAAAATCTACCGTGAGCACTTCAATAGACATTTAGAGAAAACCATTGTTCCCCTTGCTGTTTCACGTGAATGACTTCTTAACATGATGACCTACATACAGTGTGTCCCAAAAATTGTATACACACACTTTGAATAATTATAAAGGCAGTGTTTTTGAAAACACGTTTCATTTTCAAAATTGAGCTATCAGCTGTTAAAGTGTGTAAACACTTTTGGGGGACATGCTGTATTCGCAGAACCAATGCATTCATTTTCAGATACATTGTTAAATAAATATTACTGCACAGATTTTATCATTATTGAGTTTCACATAATGCCACACTGTCCTGGAAAACATGATATTATAAGTCCAAGATCTGTCTTTAGTCAGCATGATGGTGAAAATAGCAGGTGATTGGGAAAAATCTACGTAAATGACAGCCAGGCTATCCACGGTATTTGGGTTTAGCGTGTATAGATATGTGTGAGTCTCAAATTTCTTCTGTGAGGAACACAGAAATTGTATCACCATCTGTTGCTTATGGAAGTGGTGTACAAATTACCTCATCCCTGTATCCTTCCTGTGTTCTCTTGAGTGGTAGTAAATTATTGACTTGGATTATACTTTAAAGATGACAAAATCAGCTCCATTAGTATGTACATTTATATTTCAAATATACCACGTATGCTCAGTGAGTCAGATGTTTCCTGGAAATGACCAAAATGGGTGCTCACAATCTGTCTTTTTATCCTTTACAATGCAAAGGACGTTCTGTAGCAAGTGATATTATATTGGACAACAAGAGTATGATGGGTATTTCTCATTTATTCTGTTGATCACCTGAAAACTACTACTGATGGAGGTTTATAGAGCCAAATGTTTTCTACCATAAATCTTCGATGATACGTCATCAACTAGGATTGTAGAATAATTCCAAATTCAGGCATTAACAATTTCAACAGAAAAAAAAAGTGCAAAGATCAGACAACTGCTTCCTCACCTCTTTTAACCTCACAAGAAAAAAAAATCAAAACAGTAACATATACCTGGTTATGTTTAATGGGCACATTTGAGTGGTTTATTAAACAATGAAAAAGGAAAGAGAATAACATATAATTTGAATATTTACTATATAAAATTGCTGTTATAGGCACTTTATCATGGTGGAATATTTTTAAATTGTTAATGGCATTATGATGAGGTATTTAATCCTCACTTATAAATGAGTAAACTCAAATTTGAAGTCACTCAAAATCCAAGACTTTTCTAATTTAATTTTTTAATTTATATTTATTGTTGAAAATATTACAGATGTCCCGTTTTTTTCCTCATTGTCTTCTTTTGCCCCTGCCTCACCTTTAAGGCCTTCTTTCCTAACTTTAGAATTATTTGTGAAAGTTATAATTTTTAAGAATAGCTATACTTTATCTGTTAGCATTTATTTCATTGTTAAGCTGAGCGTATTTATAGACATTTCTTTGGGAAATGAGAAAAAAATAGGTTGTCTTACAAGAGTTTAAAATATCCTAGCATTCAGCTAATTTAGTCTTTTACCTAAAAAGTAAATTTGCATAATTTATTAGCAAACTTTGTTTATACAACTGTAATTGACTGATACTTTAAAAATATTGAAGTAGTTCAAAATACAGAAATGAGGGTCCACAAATAAGGGAAGATAAAATAAAAAATTGTTTCTATTACTAATTTTGCTTTTTCCTTCCAATTTCTTCCTCTAGACTGTGAAACTTAATTTACAATTATATTCGTCATCACGAAATGTTTAAATACAGTATTCATGTATTATCATCTAGATATGTTTCCCTAAATATTTTTAAAAGCCTGCTCTAAAAACATTGGGGAAAATGCTATTTTTTTAAAAAGAAATTTCTGTTAATCTCCAATAATGATAAACTGTACCAGACATCTCAAATGTTATAAGACATATCTATTATTATAAAAATTTCAATTGTTGAGGCTCTTAAAATCCCACTGACATGTAGGTACTGGTTGTTGTGGGTTGAATTATATATTCCCAAAAGATATGATGTGATCTGAACCTTCAGTACTTTGAATGCAACCCTACTTAGAAACAGGGTCTTTACAGATGCAATCAAGTATAGATGAGGTCACACTGGACTCAGGTGGAACTTACTCCTAAGATGATGGATGTCCTTATAAAAAGAGAAGGGACACAGACACACACAGAGAGAACGATGCCATGTGAAGATGGAGGCAAGGACTGGAGTTGCCCCGATAACAGGAATGCCCAGGACTGTAGTCAGCCACCAGGAACTAGGAGAGGCATGAAACAAACTCTTCCTCTGAACCTCCAGGAGAGACCACTCCTGCCAATGCCTGGACTTTAGACTTCTCACCTCTAGACTGTGAGAGGATAAATGTCTGGTGTTTGAGGCCACCTCATCTGTGGACCTTTGTCACAGCAGTCCTGGCACATGAACACACTGGTAATACAAATGTCCAGACTTTCTGATGCTTCTAAAGTCACTTGCTTCAACGGGCACTCAACTGGAATCTTACCGAGGTAAGATTAAACAGAACAGAACACAAGAAAGCAAACCCACCTTTTTTTTCAAGGGCCTGACATTCAGTATTCACAAACAGATTGAAGATTATTGCTAATGCATGCATGCCGCTCCCCTTAGGTCCTCACTCAGAACGCAGGGTAATGCTCCACCAAGCATTACATAGATTGTGAAAAAATAAAATAAAATCTTAGGCACTAGTTTACAGGGCCCTAACTGTTCAGCAGGGTACATTCTAACACACAAAACTGCTACCTCTTTTAGTCACAGAAATAACCCTAAGTCTTTGGTAATACAGATGACTTTTAAAATCATCACAGACCCATTAATTATTGGCAATAATTAACAGAAGTAGGGAATGTAGCCACCTGTGGGTGATGATTCTTGGACTCCTCATCTTGGCACTCTTGAATGTAACCTTTGCTTGCTTTCTGTATTGAAAGGACATGCACTCTCTCTATATTCTATAATATCTAACTAACCTATACCATGACAATAGACATAAAGAACCATGCCAAAGAAAGACCTATGCCTTTTCAATTAGAAAGCATGAATATACAACCCATGGTGGGTGGATGGGAAAATCAGACACTCCCAAATAGGTGTCATTTTCCTTTCAGATTTTCTTTGAACATTAGTAATCATGATGAAATTTATTCAATATTTGAAGATATCTGAGAAGATAATTCTTTAGTAAAAATGGGAACGAGGTGTTTTAAAGTTTATATCTAGGACTAACTGTGTATTTGTAGGCATCTCAAATTGATTCAGGTCAGCCCTGCATGAACAGAGTATGTAGGCACTTCTCTGCATGAGCTCTTTTTGTGTCCCCTAAGCATAATAGATAATTACCTTCTCTAGGGGAATGACTGGGGTCTTTTGTAATATCGAAAGTTGCAACATTAGCAAACTCCAGTATTCTAAAGTGAGGAAGTACAGAGGTGCTACCCTACAGGATGATAAATGGGTCTGAAGAAACTGTGCTGACAGCATTTTGGAACAAACAATAGAGATCCGAACTTCTAAAATCAGAAATGTACAGTGAACTACAGGCACAATCCTTTCTTGTTAACATAATGGGGGGAAAGTTTTATATGAGTGTATAGAAAGCAAGAGCTAACAAAAACTCAACTTTTCTTTGTCAACAATTAATTGTAAAACCAGAAATATAAAGGCAAGAAAGGTTCTTTTTTCCTTTTATTCTCATTTTTTTAGAAAGAACTCAATATATTGGGTTCAATAAATGCTTCTCCTGACATTTCTACATTTGGGTCACAGCAAGTCTTTATGCAATGGAAGCCAGAGGTCTTGGAGGCTGTTCACTGGCATTCGTGCTGTAAAGATAGTTTTGGACATTTATCAATGTACTTCCTGTCCTGTTTTATACTTGAAACAACAGTTTCCTTTGAGGGGCCAACCAAATCAAAAGGCTACCTTGCAAAACACTCAGAGGCCATTGGTGGCCTTGCATTGCTTCATGGTCTCAACAAAGGTGGCCGTCAAAGTAAAGATTCCAAATACAGCAGATTCTGAGACCCGGATAGGAACAAAACAGGAAAGGCTAACAAAATGGCAGGATAGTCCATATTTATGCACACAACTTGCATTTATTACAGAGCATGAAGAGACAGAATTTTGGGAATTAGAGAAGAATAAAAAAATGTTATTTATTGCTTCTTCATTGGGTAGGGGAGAGCTAGATTATAGATTAGATTTAATAAAAAGTAGATGGTTTAATTTTGTGAGAGAAATCTTCCTTTAGATGCTAGCAAATGCAAGCCATTTGTAAACAAAAACTCTAGAAGAAAGGCAGGCCCACTTTCAATTAATGAACTGAACATAATTGTAAAAGAAAAACACACCATTTTCAATAAGTAAATATGGCTCTGGCTCAGTTGATTATAGCATGGTTCCCATAGTCCAAGGTTGTGGGTTTGATCCCTGGTCAGGGCACATATAAGAATCAACCAATGAATGCATACACAATTGGAAAAACAAATTGATAAAGCAATCTCTCTCTCCCTCTCTCTCTCTCTCTCTCTCTCTCTCTCTCTCTCTCTCTCTCCCTCCCTCCCGCCCTCCCCCCCTCCCTCAATAAAAAAGAAAGAAAGAAATATGAAGAAAGAAGTTGCATGGTTAGGTTGGCACGTTAGGAGCACTGAGAGGAGCCCTGTTGAATAGATAAATTTCAAAGAACCCAAATAACAAAACCAACGTGAACTTTTGGAGAAGAGACTATTATTTTTTCTGTATTTGTGATTTTTTGTTGGGAAGACGAGGAACTCAAGTTAGCAGGTAATTAACTATCAACCAGTAAAGTGAATACTGAGAAGACAGAAACGCATGTGTCCTCAGCCAGCCTGCAACAACTATTTAGTTGGATGAGAGCAGAGAGTGTCAGCCAGGGACTCAATTATTTATTGCTCGTAAGTAGTAAAACTTGCCATTTCCATCATTCCCTCGCTCTTTAAGTGAGCATAACATCCACATCCTTCATTCTAATTAAACAGAAAATGGTTTCAGGAATAGATGTTGTTTCCAGGCGCTGAATGCTATCTTCGTACCTACTTATCAGACTAACTGCAGTCCTCGCACTCACGTGCACAGCGACCCAGCATGAGACACAATTCTTCCAGGCAATGAGGACACAAACAAGCCACAAAACCTTTCATTTCTGCCCTCCCTTTCAAGAACCTAATGTTTTGAAGAAAAAAAATAGTACTCTAAGGGTATTGAGAGAACCAGAGAAATTCAATGTATTTCATTGGTTAGGAGACAACTAAACTTGTGCAACTGGAGAAAAATAACTGAGATTTTTATATTATACAACAGTGTAAATATTTAGTCCCACCAACAATTTTTAGCTGACAGTTTACAGCTATGCAGATGGTCAACAAAATGGATTGGCATATGGAATATTAGGAGAACACCTGAAGTTGGAGGCGCCTACATCACAGTAAGACTGTAGTTGCTAACATTCAGCAGTCTTTTGGGCTGCTGCCTAAAATGTGCTTTATGACTTTCATTCCTTTTTAAACATGTGGAATAAGCATCAGAGAATAACTTCAAATAAGTCATTTAATGATTCAAAAGTATTCCATTCCCATTGTGACAGTGCTATGGGTCATCTGTGTGACTTTGAGTAAACTGCTACCAACATCATTAAACCTCCATTGGATCATATATGAAATAGGGACAAAACATTACTGAATCTCTAGAATCGTCAGGGTACTATGTGAAATACTAAAGAGCTCTGCAGAGTGTCTGCACAAGAACATACTCAGTTAATAGTAGAGCCTGTCATTTTCCCATCCTGGTCATCATTGTCATCGTTGCCCAATGAATAAAATCAAAGTGTGACGAATCCACTTATTCATTCATTTATTTAAGTTATTTTTATTGTTGAAAGTACTATAGATGCCCTCTTCTCCCCCCCACCCATTGACCTTCTCCTCCCCTTTCCTGCTCCCTCCCCAGGCCTTTACTGTAGTAGTATCTGTGTCCATGGGTTATGCTTATAAGTTCTTTAGTTAATCTCTTCCCATTCCCCCTTCCCCTCTGAGAATCATCAGTGTGTTGCATATTTCCATGTCTCTGGATCTTTTTTGTCAGTTTATTTTGTTCATTAGAGTCCACATATAAGTGAGATATTTGTCTTTTTCTAACTGGCTTATTTAACTCAGCATAATATGCTCTAAGCTCCTCCATACTGTCTCAAAGGGTAAGAGATCTTTCCTTGTTTACAGCTGCATAGTATTCCACTGTGTAAAGTACCACAGCTTTTTATCCATTATTACTGATGGCCACTTGGGCTGGTTCTAAATCTTAACTATTATAAATTGCATGGCTATGAACATAAGGGTGCATATGTTCTTTCTGAATGGTGTTTCAGGCTTCTTAGGATATATATTCCTAGAAGTGGGATTGCTGGGTCAAATAGCAGTTCTATTTTTAAGTTTTTGAGGAAATTCCACACTGTTTTCCATAGTGTATTGAATTAATGTGAGTTTACATCTAAACATTTTGAGACTCATGTATAGCCCTCTGAATTTTTTATGGTTTTCTCCTTGGTAATTTAAAGTGAATTATCCTATCCTATATAATAAAGAGGTAATATGCAAATTTGCATCATGCCCTCACAAGATGGCTGCCTACGACCAGGTCGGCAGGGAAGTTAGTGAGGGATGACCAGGCTAGTGGGGGGGGGAGGGTAATAGGGGGTGACCAGGCTGGCAGGGGGGCAGTAGGGGGTGACCAGGCTGGGGGGGGCAGTTAGGAGTGACCAGGCTAGCAGGGAGGGGGCAATTGGGGGCAACCTGGCCAGAAGTGGGGGACAGTGAGGGGCGACCAGGCCAGCAGGGGGGCAGTTAGGGACAATCAGGTTGGCACGTAGAGGCAGTGAGGGGCAATCAGGCCAGCAGGGGGAGTAGTTAGGGGTGACCAGGCAGATAGGCAGGTGAGCGATTAGAAGCCAGCGGTCCAGGACTGTGAGACGGATGTCCAACTGCCAGTTTAGGCCCGATCCCCGGGACATCTCCCGAGGGACCCTGGATTAGAGAGGGTGCAGGCTGGGCTGAGGGTACCCCCTCCCTCGTGCACAAATTTCATGCACCGGGCCTCTAGTTTCTAAATAACATTCTAACCAGTCATAAGAATCTTCCACCCATATGGCCACACCAAAGAAAATCCACCCAGGTAGATTTTTGCTTGTGGGGATCAAGGGAGGCAATTTCACCACCAGTGAAGAAAACCAATATTGGGGTTGCTTTGCCTCCTGTCACAGACTTCAGAAATGAGTCTGTTTTCTTGAATGTCTTTCTAGATGTAACTGGGGCCATGCTTGTTTTAATTTTTCTGATTATTGAAGGCATTTTATCAAAATATTACAACTACATAATAGAGGTATGGTCTTATCTGGCTGTGTCTTTCCTCTCTAATGAACATTTCTTCCTACTTGAAGATTGCAGAGCATGCTCTCATATTGATCTCCTTTGATCCAAATAACCACTGATATAGGCAGATGGGCATTATAATTACCCTCTCACAGCAGAGATGAGAAAACTGGGACCTGGCTACATTAAGTTACTTGTCCAAAGTCACACTGTAGTTCACAAAATGATAGACTCCTAAAGCATTAACCTTATTATCTGGCCAAATGGGGTCAAATGTAAATGCAAAGGGCACATGCTTAACATAAACACAATCTCAAGCCTGGTATCAGGTAACAGAGGAGAAGGTGTTTGTATCATAACAAAACACAACTGGGTAGATGCACTGCCTTTTAGGAACACTTTGGGGGCAATTTCAAGTGTATGCCACTTGAAACCATATAAATACTATTAAGCAATGTTACTCCAATAAATTTTTTTAAAAAACACATATATCAGGGCAAAATACTGTTGAAAGGCCTAGAATTTTTATCTCTGGATTTTTTGAACCTCAGAAATCTCTTTTGTCAGCCCAAAGAGGGCAAATAATGTATTCAGGATCAACCAAATAGGACTGAACATCCTGACGGTACGCTGAAGATTGGGACTTACTGCTGAACAGCCAGGAACCCAAACCGAACCTTTTTTTTCTCTGAAGACTTAGCTTCTTAGCTAACATGCCTCATAGTGCTCAAGGCAGGGGAGGGGATTCGGCCAAAGTTTCAGGCCATTGTAGGCATTTGATCCTTTTTGCCCAAAAGCCATGTTCTTCGCATCTGGTTCTACCTCAATTTTGTGGATAGGTGCATGATACCCAGAGCATGTTAGTGACCTATTTTAGCTACTCTCTTAAGCTGGCATAAGCATGTTGGTACCACCTGAACTCCAATACTGTGACTAAGGCACTGTTTGGAGCAGCTTAATATTTTCTCATTACGTGGATCCATGTTGGAGCCCACACAGGGGATAAAGACAGAAACATGACATAGATCCCTGTGGAGAGAGCTCACAGGTATGCAAATGCAGTGGCTCATGTAATTTTCCACCAAGTTCTTTAGGTAGGCAATTACCCAGTCTTCATTAGGCTAAAGTATTGATATATAAAAATCTGTGTTATACCTTGGTTTGCACCAGTCGTCTTTTCCTAAATAATAATCGCTATGATCTGAGAAAAACATATTAGCAGTTCATCAGAAGCAGCATTTTTCTGCTCATCAATTTGAGTATAGTGATTTCCTTTTTGTCCTCAGTGGTACATGGAATTGAATGCAATGTATGGTCCCCAGGGAGTTGTTTGCTGCTGAAACTGTATATAAATCAAAACTAGAGTCACTAAAATGTGAGAGGTGCAGGTAGATTAGCCCCTGAAAAGATGAGATAGCAGACAAATAATTGTGGATAATAGATGAAGTCTTAAGTGACAGTCCTCTCTTATTATACACATACATCAAAGCCCAGGGACTTGCTCTATTTCACAATAACCGTGCCTTTATGGAGTGTTAGAGTATAAAAAACTTACACTTGCTGTATCTCATTTCCTTCTTATTGTTACCATTTTAGGTAGGAGAACATTATGATTCCTATTTTACAGATGATAAAACTAGCTGGCAAGCAAAGAGATTGAGTGACTGGCCTCTGATAACACATATAATGAGACTAAAACCTAGAGCCCGGAACTTCAAACCTGTATAGGTCATTTACCTGAGAGTTTCTCCCTGTGTCAGATATTTTAAATGAATAGTGTGGTAATCAGTAATGTGCCATGAGGCATTTGTATAAGCATCCATTTGTTTTCCTTAGTTACATATGCCTACAGAGAGAATTTTCTATTTAATTTCTATGTCTGTATAATTTAGCAATTGATTATTTTAACATACCTTTATAACCTTGTCTGTGCTCTTATGGCCATGGCTATTTTTATTTCTTATAGACACACACTTCAAGAAAAATAAGTAAGAACTAAAAGAAGTAATGCAATGCTTAAAAATAGGCCTGTTAACCCTAAACTTACAAACAGATCTCATCTGAAGTTTATATATAGGGCCAACCTCAAAATAATTCTGAGTCTGACATGGTTCCATCTTTGTGTCTCGTTCCACTGTTAGAAACTAGTCCTTTTGAGTACTGTATAGTATTACTAGATTCTGTCTACTCAAAAACAAGTAGTCTCTGGTGTCCCAGGCACCTGACATCAGTGGGAGACTACAGAATGAACAGATACTTTCTAGCCATAGTGATTATCAGCATCTATTAGAACAATCACATGTGCAGTGTTGTTAAATGCAGTATAATGAGTAGTATAATGAGGTATGCACACAGATCTCTGGTATATTAGACAAGAAACAGATAATTATGATAATAAGTCAAGGTAGGCTAGCATGTGAAAGTTGTATTTGAGATAGATCTTAACAGATGAGTCGGGTGGAGAAGTGTATTCCAGAATGAAAGAATAGCAATCATAACAGAATAATAATAACAGCCAAATTTGTTCATTATTTATTTCATATCAGTCACTCAGCAAATATTATTTAAGCGACTTCTAACCCCTAAGTAACAAGCTAACTATATATAGACACACTGGTTTATTTTACTCTTAAAATAACCCTGGGGGGAAAGTATTAGCTCTGTGGACAGAAGATACAAGTCTAGGGAGGTTAAGTCACCCATCCAATGTCACACAGAAGTGGCAGACAGAGCCACGATTCAGCCCAAAGCTACCAACTCTAGAGCCTGAATTCTAAGAAGGTACTCCAGAGTAATATGCCATGACTGACATACAGAATAAATGGGAATGCATAAAGAGGGAAGATGAGTGTGGGGAAAAAAGGCTGGAGTCACATGAGAAAGGAATCTACCACATTTCAAAGACAACATAAGTATTAGCTATGCAAGCATCTTATGCAGAAAGAATCAAAGTAAGTGACAACATGAACAATGAACCACAGGTGAGGTGGAGAGGTAGGGAGAGAACTGAAATCTGGGAACAAAGGTCTCAATTTCATCCAGAGCCAGCACAGCTCATGGCGTCGCTGCCAGGCTAGTAGTTATGGGCAAAAAGACAACCACGGGACAAGCTGAATCATTTCCCATTAGGAAGCGAGCTACAAAGCAAATGGCCTGACAGAGAGGCAAAGGTATTGATTGACCATTTAGTGCAAATGATGGAACACTGATAAATAACTGCAGCTGTCAGGAAGCCGTAATTGTTTGGTTTCCATATAGATTTCTCCTCCTCATTTTCATTTGCTCTAATGTTCAAAGCTTTGTTTGATGGGAATTTAATGCTTCCTTTTCTCATTCTATTATTAATTATTTGCGTGTTTTACACTGTATCCTTTTGTATACCTGCCATTCCATGTTTTCCCTCTTGTATTGCTAATGTTATATTTAGGGTTCGCCAAGTCAGAGATTTCTTACAAGTTTTAGTTTAGAAAACCAAAAGAAGTACTTCAGAGATGCAAGTGAATCTCAAGGTGAAGGTTATCAAGGGCATTTCATCTCTGGCAGTAACTTTGAAGGGAGGGTTACAGGTCAGCTTGAAGAAATCAACATTGAGGGAATGTGTCTATATTTAAAAAAAGAACCTGACCAAAATAAAAAATAAAGGCAGAAAAAATATCCCAAGAAGACCATCTAAAATATATGATGTAAATGTAAAGGTCATAGTGAATACTTTTGAATTAAGTAGCAGAAAATAGTAAAATATAAAAGGCAGATTCTAAAATATCAAGTATGGAGTAAAATAGGGGGTGGGGACCATGTCATTTATAATCAAATCCGACCAAGATGTATTGTAGATATTAGGCTACTTATTTTATCTTAAGTTTAAAAAATCAGAAAGCAAAAGGCTGACCAGAATTCTAGCAGCAGGAGAAACTTTTTAAAGAAAATAAACTAGCACATATGTAGGCAGGTTATCAGGTATTAATATTCTTTAAAGGGTAATACGAGATGTAAATCAGTTTGTCTCTCCAAACTCCAACTATTTTCACAGCTTCTTTAGAGGGGGGAAAATAATATTCTTCAAAACCCAATTCAAATATCCCAAATTATTATTTTCCTCCTCTGTACTTTGGCATCATGCAATTTTATATGTTTTTCATTTTCTGCTATATATAATCCTTTCAATCTGTATAGATAGATTAATAGATAGAGAGATGGATAGGTTGTATATACAATCTTTTTAAGAGGAGAGTAACTCCCACGGAGTTGTACTAGCAAGCTCTGTGTCCTCCCTAGGAATGAGCCAGGAGTTGACAGAGAGGTTAAGTGAAGGATTAATTGATGATAAAACCCAGAAAGCCACGTGGAAGAAGGAACTTTTGCTCAGATACAGTGCTTTGTAATTGCCAATGGGAGAGCTTTTAACTTGGCAGATGGTTCCCAATTCCAAGAGTAGATATATATAGATATATAGAGAGTAAGGAGTTCTAGCCCCTTATCCTGAAATACCATTTAGTCTTCCAACCCCTAAGTAACAAGCTAACTATGTATATATAGACACACTGGTTTGTGTGAGGAAGAGGAAGAAGCTCTCGACTACCCTGATGAGGCTTGGCAGCAACTGGGATGACCACTGTCTCAAGCGACAAAACATGTAAAGTATAAATTATATACAAAAGGCCAAATAAATTAAGAGAATAGAATAGAGATATAGAAGACATATTTATTGAAGAGGAAGAGATGTCCCCAAATAATGCCTCAGGGAGTCCCCTAAAGGTAATAACTTTGCCATATACTGCCAATCCCTTCTCTGCTACTTAATTAAATAATACTTTAGAAAACACTAAAAAATAAAAACGAACAAAAAGAAAGAACTACAAGGAAGAGATTGTGGTTGCTTTACCTATGGATAAGACCTCTGTGTATATGAAAGATATGGCTCTGATGGCAAATTTCAAACCTCATTTAAAATATATGTCAATGGGGACAGCCAGGCCCCTTTGTCCTATACTGTTCTTTGTTTACCTCATTTGTCCCATTTCTAAGATCAACGTCCCTCACTTCCCAGCAGCAACCCTTCAGTTCCTTTGAGATTAATGCTGAAACCTACTACCACATGTCTTCCTATTTCCTAGAACTGACTAGTGATTGTTAGTTTTTGTATTTGTGTCCTGGTCCTATATCTAATAGCTCCCAATCCTGAATAAAATCCATAATGTTCCCCCACTTTCATTCATCTCCTAATCCTCCAATATGGCATCTGCATGGGCACCACCCTTCCTGCCTTGGCCTCTGGTCAGTTTCTTCCTGCCTTTGTGACGGCTCTTGGTTAAGCTACCGCTTTCAGATACTTGTGGTTCACCTCTTGGTCTTGTCAGACTAACTCCTGGTGCCTCTGCTACAAAACATTGACCTTTTCATTAAAGCTTTGTTCTCAGAGCCAGCCTATGTTTTTGCAAACTGCCAAATGTAAGTTCCTGGAACCTGAGCAGAGCCTAGACATTCAAAACCTGCTTTTCCATCTGGCTCTTAGTGTTTTGTGTTCCTCTCAAGATCTACCACATACCCAAACTTCCTCTTACTCAGTTCCGGCCGCTTTATTCTACCGCCATCCAATTTATCTTCTTAATCAGTGAAGGCTGCAACCAAGGGTGAAGATTTAGAGCAGTACCACAAATCAGATTTATGCTGTGCTCTGAATGATCATTTCTGCTTACACCTCTGTGTTATTTCGCCCACTGATTCTCTGGACTCTTCCATCCCTGATTTTCTTCCCCACTGAGCAAGACTCTAGTTATGCATAGGCATGATTGACAGCATGTTGACTTGTACTTCTGAGTCCAGACACAAGCTTAAACCACTCTTGTGACTGACCTCCCCTTCATGTTAGGTTTCTCCCTTATTAACACTAGTAGCATGAACCTGTAAACCTGCGTTGATTTTCATGAGAAGGATCCACGGTTGTGGATGTGCTGAAGTGTGCGAGCTCATAAACTCCTTCTGCTTCTGCCACCTGTTTGTTAAAGACTTTTAGCAAGTCCTTATGAACACTGAACCACAGTTTCCTTGTTTCTTAAAGATATGGGAATTAAACTATGCTTTCTTTTGAACACCCTGATTCGATAATATGAAAAATAAATATTTGATCCATATAACAAAACCATATAGTTGTCTTTACAGATGAAATCACACTTCCGTTACCCACATAAATGATGGTTACAGATATGATTTACTTTACCTGTTCACACATAGAAAAGAATCCCCTAAAGTCACTTAAAAGATCATATTTAATTCCCTCATGACTTGGAAACTTCATGCCTCTGAAATTTAATTTATATCTCAAACATGCATAAATAAACTAAGGCATCTGAATTTAGGAATCACATTATTTTTTTGGAGAGCACAAAACTGCCATTTTAATATAATGTAATTTCTAGAAATAGCACTCTAATGTTTCAGGCTAAAAAACTAATTTATATGTACTAATTAGAGTAACCATTTTAAAAATTACTTTAAAGCACTTAACCTTCAGCAAAAGAGTTTCCCAAAAGGAAACAAAATAAAACTGATGCCAAAAATTGCTAAAATGTGGTGCCTTCTTAATTCTGTTGACATTTACATGTACTAAGTAACTTATTCAATACACAATCATTGAGCACCTGCTCCAGGTGAGGCATGTGTAACAAGAAACATATCTGAAGTCACAAGAATAACCTAGCACTTCTTAGCTTGGGGGGAAAACACAAGTATATGAATTCTATAATACAAGGTATAAAGCAATCCACTCCTTGGCAAAGAGATAGGCTATAAGTGTCCATTGTGTTTATTTCTATGGCATTTTAATAAGAGTTTTGTTTTTTCCCCAGTTCTTTTACTAAACTTAACTGCCACTTCTCAGGCCTCAGGTGTGAATACAGTAGCTTTATTTTTGGCTTACAAGCCCATGACTTATGTAACAGATATAACCAGGTGCCACAAATCATAGTCCCTGATGCATGCATAATCAAAAACATATCTCTGTATTACCTGCTCCCTGTGAGAAATGGCAAGAAAAGTGCTATGCCTCCCTTCATACTTCTCCATCAATTATCACCCATCAAGTAGCCCATGGACATAGGCAATGGGATGGTAAAGATCTGGGGGGTGGGGAGGGGCTGTGAGGAGGATGGTAAAAGGGTGGGGGGGGGAAATATGAGACACCTGTAATAATATCAACAATAAAATATATACACATATATATTAAAAACAAGTTGTAGATTGTGGCTGGGCCTGAAGAATTGGCCCTTGAAAGATTAAAAGTGCACATTATTATTTTAATTATGACACAAATGGATGGCACCTAAAATTTTCTTTTATAGACAGTTTACACTAATTGAACATGGGCCATAAAAGTAGGCTTAATAAGAAATAAGAACTAGATAAAGTAAAACTTGACAACTTCAAAGCTTGCTTTAAATTAAAAATTTGAGGAGCAGGGAACTTGCAGAGATATAGAGATGTCATTGGGTTTGAAAAGGAGCCGAGGTAGGGCTATGAGGTGGCCATGAATAGATGTGGAAGTTTGTATTAATATTCTGGTAACTTAGAAACCTCCCCTTAAAGACTTTATGTACATTCAGTACTATAGGTCCTGGTCTCCAGAAATAACTGTGATAGGGAAAGCCTCAATGGCCACCAAGAAAAGTCATGGAATGTCACTAGATTTTACAAAATCATTATTGGATTTTTATATAGAATCAGAATTGCCCATTTTATAAGGCTGGCTACCTTTCAGAGCAAGGATATACTGTGCGTGGCAACCAAAGCTCCCACTATTGAGTTTTTGCAGCCTATACTTTAAGACAATAGAATCCAATTCATTTTAATCTCCAGCATCCTGAATTTGCACATTCAATGGCTTCTCAATTAAATTGGAATAAGTTATTAATTTATCAGCATGACATGCAAGAGTCTATAAGGTTATGACTCTGATTCTCTCCTAAATCTCAACCTGCATCACAGTCCTCCTTACTTATTGTTCTCCAGTTTCTGAAGCTCTTTCCAGACTCTAGGACTTCTGTCTTTTTGGAATTTCTGGAATTGATCTTCCATAACAAATGATTTAGATCAATTCCACTCATCCTTCAGATTGCATCACTTTCCAGACAGCCTTTCCCTGGCCATTCAAGCTGAGAAGCCTGAAAAGGCCTCATTCTTTTCCTCATACCATTTACTCGTCACAATTTATAATTTATATTTATCTACTTGTTTAATACCTGCTTTCATCTATAAACTTGGTGAGGGCAGGAACCATCTCTGCTCAGTTCACTAATGCATAACCAGAACCCAAAAGAGTACAAGAGGCAGAGTGATACAGGCAAAGGCTACTTCATTCCTATTCCACCACTCCAGTGGTTCTCAGCTAGGAGAGGTTTCTCCTCATGAAACATTTCAGTGGTTACAACTGGTAGGAATGTTACTGGCATCTGGGGTGAGGGGTGCTGCTAACCATTTAGAATTATTTGGCTCCAAATGTCCATAGTGTTCCACTGTCCCACTCAAATTGATTACATCAGTTGATGTACTGAGACAGAGGTCAACATCTCACTCTAAAAGCTCTTTAGGCAAATGCTATTATTGAGACATTTGCACAGGAAAATGTTTGAGCATCTTTGAATCATGGCATAACCAAGTAAAGGGTTCCTCTCAGAAATAATCAAAACCATGGAGCAGGGAGCCCTTTTCTTAACTTGGAGAAACTCATCAGACCTTGTGTGAAAAACGTGCTGCACGTTATAGGGGTCTGACCACATAGGTAGAAAGAAGTGATCACTTCAAGAAAACTTGTCAGGAAAGATTGTATTGGTAACATTTTCCTCTCCATTCTGAGAGCTAATACATATGCTTGGGTTTTGATAACCTTATAGGTATACATAGTCAACAAAAGATATCAAAATAAGGTTCCAGGAAATTTCTATCCTAATATTATAATTAAGAATCAGACTCAATTTTTACATTGTCAATTATTAAAAGTTCCCTGACTGCCCTTGATTGTTTTGAAGCCAACCTAACTTAGGTTGAATACGAGGAATATTTGACATCAGTTGACCTTACATTAGTCTTGTTTCCTAACTTATTTGGCAAATGTAGGATCCAGATTAAGTTTAGGTATATTTGTAAGAGTCCGATAGCAATATGGGCTTAGAACTTTTCCATTAACTGTACTCTATACTGACCTTGAATAAGTCACATGATCTATCCCTTATCACATTCTTCATCTGTCAAATGATTTCTAAAGTTTACTCTAATTTCATAATCCTATATAATACATTAGCATCTGAATTTGTCAATTGTGGCTCCAGATCATACTACTGAAAACTTATTTTGTATTTCCCCTTCACCATATGTCACTACTAGAATATAATATAATGAAATTTCTCAGACTGGGAAGTGATGCTAAACTAATGATGCATGTGGCACACTGGAGACAATTGGCAAAATCAAGCAATATTTACAGTGAGTGGAAATGACATATTTTAAAATTGACCATGTGTGTCAATGCAAGAATAATCTGTCTCCATGTTGTCTGTGTATAAAATGTTTCTTACATAAAATGTATTTGACATTATGTTTCCTACTCTTTAGAACTGCAAATTTTTCTATCAATCAATTTATTCAAAGGCAATTGTGAAATATGATTAACCTAACAATCAAAATTGAATGGACATATAGCCTATAGAATTCTCTCACATAAAATATTTGAAGATGGGAGAAACCAAGATGACGGCATAGGTAAACACCAGAAATTGCTGCCTCGCACAACCACTTCAAAAATACAACTAAAAGACAAAACGGACATCATCCAGAACTACAGGAAGGCTGACTGAGTGGAAATTCTACAACTAGAAGGAAAGTGAAAAGCACACTGAGACTCAGAGGAGGTTCGGAAGTAAAGTGCAGAGGTACGGAGGCGCATGTGGAAAGGGCTGGCAACTGAGGACTCGGTTGTCTTTTTCAATCGGGAGGGAGTTCCAAGCTCCTGACTGCTCTAAACTCCAGTTCCAGGTGAGTCTTGGGGGACCCAAACTCATACGGGGCGAAACTGGACTGTCTGGCATCGGTTGGAACTCGAGGGTGGCTTTCTCTCAGAGGTGCTTGCAACCATTACTGGGAAAATAAGACACAGGGCCTCTTAGGGTAGGACTGAGGATCCGCCTTAGCTGTTTGCTCTGCCCTGTTAATCCCCTGAGACAGGGCCCCACCCAAGCTGTGCGCAGAGGCTTTTTCATATAAATGGCTTGGCCCTTTGCAATCTGAAAATTACCTAACAAATTGCAGCTGGGTCAGAGAGACCCAGAACTTCCAAAAGAAGGCCCAAGGTCCCACAGCAGCTTGCATTGCTTCATAGCTGGGCCTCATTTGGGCACCTCCAAACCCCAAACAAAGAAGAGGAATCTGCAGATCTCTCCATAGCTCCTGCTGGGTAGCCTCAGGCAGAGGCTAAATTAGCACCTCCTTAGAGATCCAAGAGCCAGTGTACCCAGTAGTCAGAATGGGACCATCCAGATTACAACTCCTCAGATCCATAAGGGACACACTCAGGGGGCAGACTCAATGAGCACCAAAGCCCCACTGAAGCATGTCTTGCCCCAGAATGGTGTCTCCAGCACAGAATTTCTCCCACAGTAGACACAGCTGATTCTCACAGCCAATTTGCCTGGAGGTCAATTCCTCCCAGTGATACCTACAACAATCAAGGCTTAACTACAACAAGACTGTGCACAAAGCCCACAAAGGGGTGCACCAAGAGTGTCCACCTCAGGTAATTGGGGAGGCTGAGCCACTGGGCCCTATAGGAGACCTAGCACACAAAGCCACTCTATCAACACATGGAAGCATAAAAAATGCAGAGACAAAGAAACAGGTCACAAATGATAGAAATGGAGCAAAGCAAACTACTGGATATAGAGCTCAAAATCACACTTATAAGGTTTTTCAAGAATTTTCTAGCCGGTTTGGCTCAGTGGATAGAGCGTGAGCCTGTGGACTGAGAGGTCCCAGGTTTGATTCCGGTCAAGGGCATGCACCTTGGTTGCGGGCACATCCCCAGTGGGAGGTGTGCAGGAGGCAGCTGATCGATGTTTCTCTCTCATCGATGTTTCTAACTATCTCTCTCCCTTCCTCTCTGTAAAATATTAACAAAATATATTTTAAAAAAAAGAATTTTCTAGAAACTGCCGATAAATTTAGTAAGACCCTCAAGAAATCTAGTGAGACCCTTGAGGATATGAAAAAGGACCAACTAGAAATTAAGCATACACTGACTGAAATAAAGAATATTATACAGAGTTCCAAAAGCAGACTAGAGGATCCCAAGAATCAAGTCAAAGATTTGAAATATGAAGAAGCAAAAACACCCAACTGGAAAAACAAAAAGAAAAAAGAATCCAAAAATGTGAAGATAGTGTAAGGAGCCTCTGGGACAACTTCAAGCGTCCCAACATCTGAATTATGGGGGTGCCAGAAGAAGAGAGAGAGCAAGATATTGAAAACCTATTTGAAGAAATAATGACAGAAAACTTCCCCTACCTGGTGAAAGAAATAGACTTACAGGTCCAGGAAGCACAGAGAACCCCAAACAAAAGGAATCCAAAGGGGACCACACCAAGACACATCATAATTAAAATGCCAAGAGCAAAAGACAAAGAGAGAATCTTAAAAGCAGCAAGAGAAAGAAACTCAGTTACCTACAAGGGAATACCCATACGACTGTCAGCTGATTTCTCAACAGAAACTTTACAGGCAAGAAGGGAGTGGCAAAAAATATTCAAAGTGATGAATACCAAGAACCTACAACCAAGATTACTTTACCCAGCAAAGCTATCATTCAGAATTAAAGGTCAGATAAAGAGCTTCACAGATAAGGAAATGCTAAAGGAGTTCATCACCACCAAGCCAGTATTATATGAAATGCTGAAAGATATCCTTTAAGAAGAGGAAGAAGAAGAAAAAGGTAAAGATACAAATTATGAACAACAAACATGCATCTATCAACAAGTGAATCTAAAAATCAAGTGAATAAATAATCTGATGAACAGAATAAACTGGTGAATATAATAGAATCAGGGGCATAGAAAGGGAGTGGACTGACTATTCTCAGGGGGGGAATGGGGTGTGGGGGGTACGGGAAGAGACTGGACAAAAATCGTGCACCTATGGATGAGGACAGTGGGGGAGGTGTAAAAGCAAAGGGTGGGATTGGAACTGGGTGAAGGGGAGCTATGGGGGGATAAAAGAGGAACAACTGTAATAATCTGAACAATACAGATTTAATTTAAAAAAAAAGAAAGAAATACAAAAAAAATATTTGAAGATGAAATGAATGAAGGGAGAAAAATCACAGATGGAGGGAATTTATCAAAGAAGAGCATAAAAGTGAGACTTGGAGCAAAGAAAGGAGAAAGATCAAAAGACAAAAGGAACAATTTTACAAAGAAAGTAAATATAAGAACGAAAAGTAACATATAAAGATGAGTTTAGAGCCTAAATAAGACCACAAAGGTTCTCCCTCCCCTGTTTTGTTGAACCTTAAGGATGATAGACGTACTAGTTTTCAAAAGTATTCTACACAGTTAGATTTCTGCCTTAATCAAAGAGCAGTCATGTGATCAGGCTACTGGCTTGGCTAGCCCTCCTGGAGTTCTTGCCACAAAAATTGGCTGTTGCCTCTACACCTCTATTTCATCATGTTGAGGCCACATGGCTTATATCAGTTTAGAATATTGATCTGTCCGTAGAACTGAAAATAACATTGTTATTGTAGCTCCAGTTAATCGACTAAATGCTAGTGCACAATAGGTCCAGAATGTCTTACAAGATACATCTGCTGACTCTGCTTCCTCCCCTGTAACTATAATGAGTTCCAAACTTATCGGATGGATAACTTCCTTTGTGAGAGAGAAAAATATTTGTTTTTAAAGATCCCTTAAGTGTTTGTATGACATAAAAATAGAAACTATCAATAGCCATGTAAGATCAAGGACAAGGCTTTCCTGATGTATGTTATGCAATACATATATTTTATGGATAGCAATAAATTCATCTTAACATTACAGTCTTCAGTATCTATATTAATAAAAGGGTAATATGCTGATTAGACTGGACATCTTCCGGACAAAGCCACAGTGGCGGGGGCCAAGGCAGAGGCGGTTAGGGGTAGGGGAGAGCAGTTAAGGGGTGATCAGGCCAGCAGGCAGAGGTGGTTAGGGGGTGATCAGGCAGGCAAGCAGTTAGGAGCCATTGTCCCAGATTGTGAGAGGGATGTCCGACTGTCAGTTTAGGCCTGATCCCTGTGGGATCGGTCCTAAACCAGCAGGCAGACATCCCCTGAAGGGTCCCAGATTAGACAGGGTGCAGGCCAGGCTGACGGACATGCCCCCCCCTCCACCCCCATGCATGAATTTCATGCACCGGGCCTCTAGTTTATATGTAATGCTTAGCATCTTAAAGGCTGTTAAAAACAAACATCTGAAAATTAAAATGGGAGCCACTCCTAATTAATTTTTGTAAAGATACAAATGCAGCAATTCTGTCACTATCAATAGTCATTCAGAAATGGGAGATCCTGGGTAAACAGGCTTCCAGATAACTGAAGTTTAAAAATGTGTGTCTGTGCTGTCCAATGAAGTATCTTAAGCACAAATTACCATTTTAATCACAATTTAAGATAAATAAAAATTAAATAAATTTAAAAATCATGCCCTCAGTCACACTAGTCACATTTCTAGTTCTCAATACTGTGGTAACTTCATCTGACAATGTAGATACATAAAACATTTCCACTATCACCGAAAATTCTACTGGAAAGCTCTAATTTTGAGCAGATAAAATTCTTTCTCAATAGAACAATTTTTCAATCCCCTGTCCTTTTAATGGAATCACAGTAATTGATTTTCCTACTCTATGTTCATCTATTTTTATACAGTGGTTCAGAGGTAACACACAAAGATCTAGGATTAAATGCATACTGACTTGAATTGTTTCTCTAGAACTCACCTGCAAGAGAAAATACTCAATATTATTTAGAATGTTCGTGTGTTTTTTCACAATGAGGAATAAAAAGATGTGCCTTTATATGTTTTAAAAGAAAGTACAACTTAGATATATGTCTTCAAAATTAAATATATAATAAAAAGCAAATCTTCCTCAAAATGATTATTTCACTCTCCAGTGAAGCTCATCCCTATCCCCCCTCTTCTTGTAACTGCTTTTTGTTTTGACAAGAAATTCAATGCAAATGCTGCTTTTAATCATCCATTTCCAGATGAATCATAAGTATCTTGTCCATTCAAGTTCAAGTTCATTGTATTTCTCATTGATTGAATATGAAAAACTGTCTCTTTCATGTTGTAAAATTTGGTGGAAAGAATATTTTAGGGATGACTTACTTCAAAACCTACAAATTCCTCAATATTAAAATATAATGTGTTGGCAAGTATAATACCAGCATATATCTCATACTATCAATTCTACTTCTGAAATCATTCTACATGTATGCAATATTTACAAAAGCACATCAAATGGTATAACTTGTATCTGAGTGACTGCTAAATTCAAATATTTATGATATCTCTTCTATAAAATATTAAACTCTAAAAAATCACACCTCATTAAAACAATTGAAAGTTAGGTTAAATCATTAAAATAATTTTGAAAGAAAGAAAGTTTCTTAAAATCACACCCAAACATCATAGTCAACTTCCTGCATGATGTATAGAAAGATATCAGGATATCATTATGCAGGAAGCTATGATGTCTGGGTGTGATTTTAAGACAGGTGTGTTATCTAGTTGTTGACAATTTATATTTTAAAAGAGGAAACCAGTTCCGTTAGGCATGTAAAGAACTTGAATGTCATTACTCCAGCAATTCTACAGTTAACATGGAAAAGCAAAAGTTCCAGAATGGCCAATACAATACTGGAAGACAAAGCCAGAGGACCCACACTACTCAGTTGCAAGACTTACTAGAAAGCTACAGTGATCAAGAGCGTGTGATATTAGTGAAATAACATAGACATGTATCAATGGAACAGAATAGAGAGCCCAGATATTGACTCACACATACATATCCAACTGTTCTTTGACAAAGAAGCCAAGGCATGTGAATGAAACAATGATAGCCCTTCAGCAAAAGGTGCTGGAACAAGTAGAGATCCACAAGCAAATGAAAAAATCTAGACATAGACTTAACACTTTTCACAAAATGAAATTATTTTTTATGGATCATCCCAATTACTTTTCAGAATAAGCCTTTTCACCATTCCTTATAAATAGCGGCTCTCTTCCTCAGCTCTCAGGCGGGCTCTGAGCTTTCATCCCTTGCTTCCTTTACATCATCACTTACCTCCCTAATTTTTGAATTATTTTCTTAAAGTGTCTGATTTTCCTCTCAACACAAAATATTATTTTCAGCTTCATAAAGCCAGGGTGCAAATATGTAAAGTCTATGTCTAATGATTATTTTATTCTGCATTATTTAACTTAATAATAACATTCCTTTTCAATTAAAAACGTACTTCATTGTTCAGGATTTCATTTAATATTGATAACAATGACCTCAAATATTATCATTTGATGGACGAGAAAACTAAAGCTCAAGGAGTAGAGGTGACTTGTCAAAGGTCAATATGGTAGAATGGGAACTAAACCCACTATTTCCAACACCTTTCCCTATTCTAAGGATGCTGGAGCCTAGGATAGTTTAGTAACAATTTATACCTCAACTGTTTCCAATAAAAAGGAATTATAAGCAATAAGGAAATTATAAGAAAATAATAAAGCAGACAAATAGAAAAAGAGGAACTAATGGGGTTACAGAAATTTGATTAAATAAATTATTTAATTCTGCTTACAGATTATTTTTTTTGCAACAATGCCCAAAAGAAACAACTAACTCAAAGCATTGCTGTAAGAAAATATTTTAGATTTCAAGGGGAAACATACTCAATTCTAAGGATAAATTTCTGAAGGCATCTATTACACTCAGAACCAATTTATTAACATTGATTAAACATTAAGTGCCTAGTACATTCAGTGCAATGCTTCTGTCATGTGATGTAGTGCTCTTGATGATATCAGGAAGCAGGTATTGTCCAATTTTAGTTAAAAAATCTGAGTTTCAGAGATGTTAAATGATTTTTCAAGATCACACGAGTCAATAATATGACCAGAATCAGAACTCACTTTCCTGATTTCAAGTCCACAGCTCTTTTACTGTATATCAGTGTCCCTGATGGCAGTTTGACACCATGGTGACTGGTTCACTGTAGGGCAGTGGTTCTCAACCTTCTGGCCCTTTAAATACAGTTCCTCATGTTCTGACCCAACCATAAAATTATTTTCGTTGCTACTTCATCACTGTAATGTTGCTGCTGTTATGAATTGTAATGTAAATATCTGATATGCAGGATGGTCTTAGGCGACCCCTGTGAAAGGGTTGTTTGACCGCCAAAGGGGTTGCGACCCACAGGTTGATAACCGCTGCTGTAGGGTAAAGGAAGGATTACATTCTGGTTGGTTTTGTGATAGGATAAACATCAAGATTATTAATATTCCCATTTTAGCAGTTATAATAGCCATTACTTCCTGAATGGCTATCACATGACTTGCACTCTATTAGGTGGCTTCAAGCTTCTATCGCAGTCCTCCCCTGCAACTTTACAATGAAAGCATAAAATCCCATTTTGCTAATTAAGAAACTGATCCTGAGAGTGAAAAGGTGACCAATCCAAGGTCAGACAACTAAGTATTTGAACTGATGTTTGTTCCTCAAGAATCCAGCGTCTTTCTGACATATTTTAGATTTGTTTAACCACTTTCAAAATAGTCATGGTCCTGCTTTCTATGTCCATTCTTGACAACAGGTGAAAATTGCATGTGCAATGAAATATTTCCTCAGTGAGTGATTTGTGTGCTCCATTGCAGGCTCTGTCTGAAAGCACGTACGATTTGCAAGCACTGGTTAGATGAATAGGTAATTTCTAGTTCTCATAAGAAGGCGAGCTTTTGAGAAGTAGGCCTTTACTGGCATAAGTTTTGAAGGTTTCTCTGTAAGAAAAATGTCAATTCAAATACAACATGAAGCTGCATTTTCTAAATGCATTTTAAATGCTTGCAACCGTGACAGGTCACTATGTAAATGTTTATCTTATGAAAGCATAAATTCTGACAGAAAAGTATTTCTACAACAGGGAGTGTGGAAGACTGGATAAGCCTGCTGACAAGACAGTAACTAGAGATGAAAAACATAATGTGCCCATTATCTCCAGGAACCTGAAAAACACATTCCTAATTTTCTGGTTACATTGTCATCTCTGACTAGTGTTAGGCATTTTGAAGTCAGTGATTCCAGAAGTATCCCTGCACATCCTTAGATGTCTCAGCAGATTAGGAATGGGCTTTGGAACCTTACACTTCTAGTTCACTAGTTTGAATCCAATCCAAGTTATTACCATTTAAAGATCATTGCATTGTTTAAAGCAGTCACTGAAAAAAAAATTCCCATTTCATACATCTCTGAATACTGTTGAATATATATATCAAACTCTTTTATTCATGCCAACTTAACCACTGCATGATACACCGACCTGGGATGAGAGAAGTGAGTGGTGAGTGTGTGTGTGTGTGTGTGTGTGTGTGTGTGTGAAGGGGCTAGGGATGGTAACATGATGGGTGGCAGTAAATACCACATGTAGAATTTACTGAACGGACTCTAACATTCAAGAAAGAAATATTAGATCCCTAACCTGTTTGGCTCAGTGGATAGAGCATCGGCCTATGGATTCAAAGGTCCCAGGTTCGATTCCAGTCAAGGGCATGTACCTTGGTTGCAGGCACATACCCAGTAGGGATTGTGCAGGAGGCAGCTGATCAATGTTTCTCTCTCATTGAAGTTTCTAACTCTCTATCCCTCTCCTTTCCTCTCTCTAAAAAATCAATAAAATATATTTAAAAAAGAAAGAAATATTAGAAATATTTCTAATATTCTCTTCTACCTTCTTATTGAACAAAAAACTACATGTTTTTCTTAATATAAAAACTGTTTGGGAAAAGAAACAAACCCAAATTAATATTTTTACATTTATCATTATTTCTCAGTATTTTCTTTAAAAAGCTGATTACCCAAGGGAAATCTTAAGAATGTTGAGAAACTTGCTTTGTTAAAGTAGTTGTTATTTGCATGTAATTGAAAGCTCTATGTATACATATGAATAGGCATCATATATCATATAGGCATTAATTTGGAGTAAGGTTTCCAGACATATTAAAGTGAGAAATGCACGCACTGTGTATTTTCCAAAATTACAGCATAATTACAGGATGGTGAATTTGTGAGTAATCATTCATTTGTGAACTGTTCCAAGTGACAGTTTTTTAAATTCTTAAAACAATTATTCGACTTATTTTAGAAGGAGAATTAATGAAATGAACTATTTGCTTGACAAACTAAATTTCATTTTCTCCTTTACAACCAAAATAAACTGTCTCAGAAATTAAAAAAATAAAAAGGACTTTAAAAAAAGGCATCTTTCATGATATATTACCCATTTGTTGATACATATACATAGGGGAATAAGAAAACATTAACTTGTTTTTATAAAATTGTCAGTTTCAATTACACAACTTTTGGCTAATGAGACAATAACCTCTTCCTAGATAAGTGGAAATTCTAGTTTTAATAAGCATCAAGAAACTTGCAAATGAGGGCATTAAAAAGCCTAAAAACATTTTCACTGATACAAAACACTGATTTCAATCTCTAGTAATTATGACTTCAATAATCTAGAGCAATTCATTCCATTATTATTTTATTATTTACTAGAGACCCTGTGCACGATTTCATGCATTGGTGGGGTCCCTCGGCCTGGCCTATGGGGATCGGGGTGAAACCAGCAGTCTGACATCCCCCGAGCAGTCTGGTGCGGTCCCAGATTGCTAGAGGGCACAAATAAGATCTTTGATTAATCCCTTCCTACCTTTCTCCCTCCCCACTTCCCTCTGAGATTCATCAGTCTGTTCCATGTTTCCTAGCCTGTGGTTTCTACTCCTGCATTGAGCGTCTGCCCTCTGGTGGTCAGTGTGTGTCATAGCTACAGGATGATTAGCCAGTAGCTTAGGCTTTTATTCATATACTAGAGGCCCGGTGCACAAAAATTTGTGCACTCTGGAGGAAAGGGGGGTCCCTCAGCCCGGCCTGTGCCCTCTCGCTGTCTGGGACCCCTCAGGAGATAATGACTTGCTGGCTTAGGCCTGCTCCCCGGTGGCAGAGGGCAGGCACAATCCCTAGGTGCAGCCCCTGGTCGGGCTCAGAGCAGGACTGATTGGGGAGTTGGGGCGCCGCCCCTGTCATGCACAGAGCAGGGCGGATAGGAAGGTTGCGATGCCACCCTCAGTCACGCTCAGGGTAGGGCCGACTGGGGGGTTGGGGCACCGCCCCCTGTCACACTCAAGGCAGGGTCGATGGGGAGGTTGCGGCACGACCCCCTGTCACACACAGAGCAGGGCCAATCAGGGGGTTGAGGAGCTGCCCCTGTCACTCACAGAGCAGGGCCCATCAGGGGGGTTGGGGCTCTGTACACTGTCACGCACAGAGCAGGGCCCATCAGGGGGTTGGGGAGCTCCCCCCTGTCACGCACAGAGTAGGGCCGATAAGGGAGTTGGGGCACCGCAAACTGTCACACACAGAGCAGGGTGGATCAGGGGGTTGGGGCGCCGCACCCTGTCACACTCAGCGCAGGGTTGATGGGGAGGTTATGGCTCTACCCAGTCACACACAGAGCAGCGCCCATGGGGGGCAGTTGGGGCGTCGCCCTCTATCACCCACAGAGCAGGGCCGATCGCTGATCAGGGGGTTGGGGCACTGCCACTGTCACACTCAGTGCAGGGCCGATGGGGAGGTTATGGCTCTAGCCTGTCACACACAGAGCAGGGCCCGGGGGGGGGGGGTGTTGGGGCACCACACCCTGTCACACACAGAGGAGGGCCGATCAGGGGGTTGGGGCGCCACACCCTGTCACACACAGAGCCGCAGGGCGATCAGGGGGTTTGGGCGCTGCCCCCTGTCATGCTGATCCCGGTGCCGGGAGGCCTTGCAGCTCCGCTGATCCCGGTGCTGGGAGGCATATTACCCTTTTACTATATAGGATAGAGGCCTGGAGCACGGGTGGGTGCCGGCTGGTTTGCCCTGAAGGGTGTCCTGGATCAGGGTGGGGGTCCCCACTGGGGTGCCTGGCCAGCCTGGATGAGGGGATGATGGCTGTTTGCAGCTGGTCACACACCCTTCAGGGTGGGGGTCCCCACTGGGGTGCATGGCCAGTCTGGGTGAGGGGCTGAGGGCTGTTTTCAGGCTGGCAGGTGACCGAAGCTCCCAACAGCTCCTTTTTTTCTTTTTTTTTTTTTATTCTGGGCCAGCTTTAGCTCTCAGGCTTGGCTCCAGCTCTTAGGCCTCCTCTGCTGAAAGCAGGTTTCTGGCCTTTGTTTACCTTCTGTATTTGAAACAATGTTGCGATCTTGCTGGCTGAAGCCCGGCGGACTAAAGCAGGTTTCTGGGGTTTTTTTTAGCTTCTATATTTGTAACACAGTAGCTTAGAGTTGCAGCTCAGAGGCTGGCAGCGGCAGGCGGGGAACGTTGGAGTCCTCCATCACTGAAGCAAGCAAGCCTCATGTTCGCTTCCAGCTGCCTGGCTGCCGGCTGCCATCTTGGCTGGCAGTTAATTTGCATATCGCCCTGATTAGCCAATGGGAAGGTAGTGGTCATATGCTAATTACCATGGTTCTCTTTTATTAGATAGGAGATATATATATATATATATATATATATATATATATATATATATATAGTTAGGTTTTGAAATAATAATGAAAGCATTATGATCCCCATTCTCTTGTTTCTTAAAATTTTTTTTATTGATTTCAGAAAGGAAGGGACAGGGAGAGAGAGATAGAAACATTAATGATGAGAGAGAATTGATTGGCTGCCCTCTGCATGCCCCCTACTGGGGATCGAGCCCACAACCCAGGCATATGCCCTTGACCTAAGTTGAACCTGGGACCCCTCAGTCCGCAGGCCAATGCTCTATCCACTGAACCAAATCATCTAGGGCTGATCTCCATTTTGAAAATGAGGAGGCTGATGCTTAGAGTAACCAGATGACCTGTTCAAGGTCAGACAACTGAATGTTTGAACTGTGGTTTTGAATTAATAGCCATATGCCGAAAAGACATAAATGATGTAACCAAACAGGGCTTAGCCACTGGTCAGAATAGAGCAGCTCCCAGGCCCTGCCGCTGTGTGAACTGTATAATAGATGCTCAATGACCAATCACTTCAGCCTGACTTTGAAAGAAGTGACGTAATTGGTAACTGATCTTGATGAGCATCTGTGCAGTGACAGAGCAGTGATGTTTGTACTTTCTGCAATTACACTTCAAATGCTGTGGACTGAAGCTAGTTGTTATTTAAATACAAACTGGTATTATTTAAATAGATCATTGTAAATGAAAGTCTTTCAGATAGGAATTTTGTCAAGAAAAGACTTTCTGTCATTATGTGAAATGGAACCCTCACCAAATTTAGAAAGGTCTCCTGCGCGATTATTTGCAAAAAAATATCTTCCTAGGGATTAAGAAATGAAAACAATATTTATATTAGCTAACTTAATTTTGATTAAAACATGTTTCTCTTCCCCTAGGGATCCTGTCATATGAGAAAACTTGATGCTTTAATAACAACTTATTTAGATATTCTGCTCAATCTCTTTTACAAGAAAAACCGACAGATGCACAATATTTCTGCATGATAAACTGTAGTACATTCAAATAATAGACTCCAGAAAATAATTCAAAACGTGAAATGCTTTTGATTCCTGGAAAAAGAATAAATACATTCATTGTACCTCACAACTGCAGTTTTTTACCAGATTGTTTTAATAATGGCACTACTGTTAAATTTCATCAGACATGTGTGGCAGTCAATATAATGGATGTTAGACTTTAAAATGAAAGGTTCAAATCTTCTGATAATAAAGGAAAAACAACAATTATAATGTAGTGACAGCTACAAGGCCATTGGTGGCTTACTCTTTAGATCTCAAGGAAGAAATACCCCTGAGAAAATTCCGTTTTCTCAAAAAAAAACAAATCCCTCCCTCCACTGTTGTCTTTTTTCTCTTTAATTTGCATTGGGCTCCTACCCTGGATGATCTCATGGTCAGTTGTAAGATCTACACACTTAACACATACTTAGAATATAGTACAAATGCATAAAGAAGTGTATGGCAGTTTACTGCTTTATAACTCATATGTCTCATTTGACTTTCAGAAGGCAGAGTGGTTATTTGGATGGCCACTGATAGATGAGAAGACTAAGATCTACAAAATAGAATGATTTGCTCAAGGTCACCGACTCATCAGGCCAAGGCTAAAAGTAGATATTTAACTTTTGACTGCAGCGCATTTTCAGTATAAAACTGCATCTCTTTAGTTCTGATTATATCAGGGTTTTCAAGTAAAATTTTAGAAAAAATGTTTTTGAAAATATCAGCACTTAAAATTATTTTTATTTTTTGAAGCATCATGTACAAAATGTAAATATAGAAAGTTATGATAGTTTAATTTTGTAAATTATAATTGGCCTACCAATTTTATACATGTGTACTCTAGTCATATAATAATAGTGGCAGTTGACTGATGAAAAGTTATTTTTTCCTTCCTAGGACAATTTAGGATAATCATTAATAGTCTATTCATTTATACATCATCTCATGGCACTATTTTCCAATTGGTTTGAGATAATAATTGTCACAGCATTCAAAGTAGTGCTTTTAGAAAAAGAAACAATTCTTGTAACTATTGCTGTAGCACTAAGTTCACTCAGATTAATAGCATTAAAGTAAATAGCATAGAAATTCACAATGATTGGAGTAGTATTTTAAGTTAATGTTTTCCTTATAAATGAATCACTTCAATGCAGAGCTTATGTAGAACAGTCTCTTTAAGACCATGGGATTCCATCTTCACTTTGGGTAAATAATAGTTTAGGGGGTCAACAGTGTCTGCCTGATGAACTCTTCATCTTCGGCCATTTTCAGACACAGAAAGTAAGTTTCTACATTACATCCTCCCCACCATAAAATATAACACTTAATTGATTATCCTGGGGAAAGTGTGTTTAGGCCAGTATTAAAAAACAAACACTTGAACACAGGCACACCTGAACACAACATACCTGTGCATGCATGCACACCTACACACACACACACACACACACACATCCCATTGCTCTTTCTACAGAAAGCATTGGTGCTTGACTGCATTACAATTGAATGGATTTGATGAACCCTATAAACAACCAAATCTTGCAAAAGAGGGAAGTTTTAGCTCATTTCTGTCTTGCTCTTTACCCCTCCTTTTCGCTTTATCTCTTATTGCAAAATACATTCCCAAAATTTTAAATTCAAATTTCCATTTTCATTAGTTTGTAAGTACCTGAGACAGCAAGCATCTGATACCTTGTTTCTATAAAACAAACCATAGTTATCTGTGCAGAAACAGAAAGCCTAAAAATATCACAAATATATCCCTGTAGTCTACATTCATATATTTGCATCATATGTGAGTACCAGCAAACAACTTTTAAATCTAGTTGTTTCCCTCATTGCTATGATGATACGTGACGAAGAGGAGCAGGCTACTAAAAGGCATTGACAATGATTGTATCTAACATTTGCCATGTGCTTACTATGGCAAGGCATTGTTCACCTATTCTCTCATTTAAACCTCACAATGGCCCCATGAGGTTGGTATTATTTTTGTTCTGTCTTGTATAACAGGAAATTGAAGCACAAAGAAATTATCATCTTGCTCAGGATCACATATTTTAGTAAGTGTCTGAGCTAAGATTTTTATCTTAGGTCGTTTAACCACCAGTCAATACTTACAATAATTCTTAAAGACTATTTTTTGATAGATTATATGGCTTTAGAGAACTAGACACTGAAAATACTGAGTTTTAGAAATATTCAACTGTTGAGAAGTGAGAATTTTCTCATTAAAATAATAAAACTATGATTAAATGACATTAATAATAGTGATCTCTCAAGTAATTTGTGTACCTCTCTCAGAGAAAGGATGTTAGACTATAAACTGATGTGCTTTATTGACAGAATACCTGCTTAGATAAATATAATCTACATAGTGTTACTTTTCTGTAGTACAGCATTAGAACCTTAGCCCCTCGGCTGCAATGCTACAATGAACACTGGCTGAGTCTACCCCAAAGCCTGGCGAGAAAAATTCATGACTATGTCCTAAAGCGATGTCCAGAAGCTGTATGTTTCATCATAAAAGTTCTAGAGAACTGAAGGAGTCAAATCATATTTTTTATTATAACATCATATTTTTAAGTACTGACTTGAGAAGCCGGTGCTTTGTTGTAATATGGCATCTAAAAAGTAATGTTATGGAAAGGCATAGAATGAGGAGTCATGATAATCCCTTAAAATTTATGATCTTTTAATTTCCTTTTCTACTAACTCAGCAAATTGAAAATTGGGCAGCCCGGCCATATGAATAGAAGCTTCCAGATCAACTGAAGACGATTGAAAGTATTTATTATGCCCAGCCAGTGTAGCTCAGTAGTTGAGCATCAACCTATGAACTAGGAGGTCACGGTTTGATTCCTGGTAAGGGCACATACCAGGGTTGTAGGCTTGATCCCCAGTAGGGGGCGTGCAGGTGGCAGCCAATCAATGATTCTCTCTCATCTCTGATGTTTTTATCTCCCTCTCCTTCTCCCTTCCTTTCTGAAATCAATAAAAATATATATTTTTAAAAATAATAAAATATTTTGTTATATTTGTGGTTAGTTTTTATCTTATATGAAGATGATAAATGCTGTTCACATATTTAAAAATTGTTTCTTGCACATTACCATCACATTGGTCTGATATTATGGAGAAGGAAATTATTTTTAAATAAAATTTTCATACAACTAACTATTCTTATTAGGCTAGGTATCAATGATTATTTTAATGGGAATCTTTAGAAACCAATGAAAAGAAGCACTAAAATGCTTCTGGATGTAGGAGAATATATTTACTATGATGTAATTCATACACTTGGACTTGAAAATCTTCAAGTGTGTCTTCAGTCTTGTGGAAGATCTACCTTCCCAGTAGAATGTAGATCCTATGAGAGCAAAATATTTGCCCATATTTTATCCCAGTGTCTAGCACATATTTAGTGCCCATTAAATATGTGTTGATAACTTGAGAAGTACACTAAGTGTAGGGGAATTTGAATTTTCATAAGTATTCATGGAAACATAATCCACTCCCTACATGTAATACAGGCTAAATACAACAACTTTACTACTATATTCATGACTCCAAAGGTAGTTTTGAATTATTTGTTGATTACAATCCAAAGGTCAACATAACATTAGGCATTATTGAATATATGTATTAGTTAAACTGAGTAAAAGAAAGAAATGCATTTTCTAATAGCCTTCACTACATTGAGCACATAATTTGAGATTCAGACTGAAAGTTTTCCTCTTTAAGTTCATTTTCATGCATCTGAATTACGAACAACTCTTTTCACTTGACAGATAGTTATTTCTAAGTTTCATAGGAAATAGACCCGTAAGTGAAATGGATATACACATCTCTTAGATGTCAGAAGATTTTTTTTCCTAATACACACCCAAAAGTCTTTCTTAAAGATTAGTCTCTTTTACTTTATGACAGAGTAATTGCTCCTTTCCACATTATTATCAACCCGAAGTTTTGTGTTTTTTTTTCATGCAAGTGATCTTTAATCAGTACCTATTATGTGCAAAATGTTCTTATGTGACAGCAGAAATTCGGAGGTAAATCAGGTATGAACCTTTTTAAGTAATAGCCAAGAAAGGTAATATTTTTCAGGTTCTTATCCTCTCCATCCTTTCACCTCATGTCAACCGGTCTGTACCAATTTGACCCGAAAGGTCAACCAAATCTCTGATGATGGATTATGTTTGCAGATGTTCATGTAATAATATGCTTTATTCAGGAATCTGAGCTGCATCTCAAACACCCTAGCAATCATAAAACCATCACTACATAGGCGTGTCCCATGTTTTACGTATCCTTGGTTGTTTTACAAGAAATAAAGTGACAAATGCCATGCTATCATTTTATTTATTTTTTAAAAAATATATTTTATTGATTTTTTTACAGAGAGGAAGGGTGAGGGATAGAGAGTTAGAAACATCGATCAGCTGCCTCCTGCACACTCCCCACAGGGCATGTGCCCGCAACCAAGGTACATGCCCTTGATCAGAATCGAACCTGGGACCCTTGAGTCCGCAGGCTGACGCTCTATCCACTGAGCCAAACCGGTTAGGGCCATGCTATCATTTTAAATGGGAAAGCTATCAGATACATATTACTCAGTGGTTAAGGATGTTGCCATTTTTATAAGTCAGCTTGTTTGTGTTTGAGATCCCTTCAACTATCACACTGTGTAACCCCCGGTAGTTTCTGCATCTTCAGAATATTGAGAATAACATTACCTTTCTTTTCATTTTTAAGAAGAGTCAGTGCTCAGTATTAACTACTATTTGGTGTTGCCTTAAGATTATTATATTTTAGTAACTTTGTCATTAATATTTATGTAACATTTAAAATTTGCAAAACTCTTTAGCGTAAATTACCTGATTTTTGCTGTCTAAAAGCAGTAAGAGCAAAAAACAAATCCACTGCCTACAGCTCTAAGGTCACACACTAACCAATGCCACTGGGTGACATCCACTAGACCATAATATGAATGTCACCTCCTGGAGTTGGGTAGCCTGATTCTCTGAAAATAACTCTATGGGGCCATGAATATCCTTTCTTGTGAAATGAGGTTATATGATTTGCAAATGTCAAAGAGTTTAAATGATTTGTATCAGGTCACATCATCGATAACTTTCAAGAGCTGGGAATTCATACTTCTCTTTGTTTTGTGCTGGATCTATTGGTCAAAACTGTGTTTTTTGTTTGTTTGTTTTGTGTGTTTTTTTTTTTTGGGGGGGGGGGCATCCCATTCCATCATAGTGTCCTTGTCATTGTATAAACATTAAAAACTCATCATGTTCTGATTTGTATGTGTGCACAAGTTACCTATCATGGGTCACATACGCCACATTATTGAGGAGCACAGGAATTTGCAATAATTTAAAACAGCCAAATAAGTTTTTAAATGTAAAGATACCTGGCTTTGATGGTTATCGATTTTGATTTTGACCTGAATTTTACTTTTACATAAATATACTTGTAACAAAATGTTCACTGCATAACCATTTTAAGTAAACATAAAAATGTCATAGTTTAATGAAATTCCATTTTTATTACTGTTTTGCTCTCATTTTTCTCAAAAATAGCAGTGGTCCTTAAGGTTGCCCTTTGCCCTCAAACTGTTCCAGGTGAGGTTTTCAACTGATGTATAAATCAGTCTTATATTTTGGTACACAGTATGGTATCCAACATCCTTGGGAAGCAAATGGATGGAACAACAGGTCTAGTGTAAGGATTTGTGCCTTGGAAGTGGGCCCAGCTCAGAAATGGTGGATCAAGGAGGCTGCTCCGAGAGGCAGCACACTGACTGACATGCGGGGCTTAGCAGAGAAAGGCAGCAAAAGGGAAGGGACGGGCTCAGCAACAGAAAGCAAGTTTTGAACTAGTAGACAATGGGAGAAGGAGCTTGGGACAATTCCTGGGTCAAATGAAAAGGGTAACTGCCGTGCCCACAGGATGCCAGAGGCCTGGAGAGCAAGGAAGGAGTCACTAAGCACCCAGTGGTTGCAGGATGGGTGCCATGCTCACACAGATGTAATGTGTGCACTTTATATCTTATTTGCATGCATCTTATGCAATTTTTATTATATGCTGCATAGGATACACTTTCATGTCTCATCAGTATATGAATCATTTCTTCCATTATCGTCAGGCAGTTTTTAAAATCTGTGCCCAAACTTTTGAAATATGATAGGTGGTCCCTGACTATTTTTTAAATTGATTTTAGAAAGGGAGGGAGGGAGGGAGGGAGGGAGGGAGGGAGGGAAGGAGGGAGGGAGGGAGAGAGAGAGAGAGAGAGAGAGAGAGAGAGAGAGAGAGAGAGAAGAAGAAGAAGAAGAAGAAGAAGAAGAAGAAGAAGAAGAAGAAGAAGAAGAAGAAGGGAAGAAGAAGAAGAAGAAGAAAGAGAAACATATATATGAGAGAAACACATCAATTGGTTTCCTCCTACACGCACCTCAGCCGAGGATCAAAACTGCAACCTAGGTATATGTCCTGACTGGGAATCGAACCCACAACCTTCTGGTGCATGGGATGATGCTCCAAGAAACTAAGCCACACCGGCCAGGGTTTAACACATACAAAAGCCCCAAATTCAGTAAATTCAAAGTAAACTATATGCATACTTACTTGTTTTTGTGGCCTGTCCCAAGTAATTTAAATGTTAAAAAGTAAAGGAAAGAGTTCAATTAATGTCTTGTCCAGTAAGACATATCACAGAATGTCTAATGTATGCTTTGTTAAACTTTGGTAATTTCCAGAGCTTCCAAGAGCCTCAATCCTATATAATAATCCTATATAATAAAGAGCTAATATGCTAATTAGATCAGAAGGTGGAACGACCTTCCAGTATGACTAGTGGGCGGGAGTCTGCAAGGCAGCCAGGACCTCGAGGGCAGAAGCACCTGGGGCTGTGAGGGCCAAGCCCCTTGCATGCATTTTGTGCGTCGGGCCTCTAGTCCAGTATCATGATGATCAACATGAATATTAAGAATGAGATGATCTATGGAGGAATTCCAAAATTACCTGATTGTCTGAGCATTTAAAGGAACAAGGGCCCCCCAAATATTTTAAAGTAAGAAAATAAATATATTTATTATGACAATTTAACAAATATTATGCATATTTATTTTTATATGCATAAAGATACATACAGTAAGAGAGATTAACATGTGGGTGAATAGCATAGCAGTTTTGCCATTTTTAGCAAATTACTCTCACCAAGACAGAATGTTTTCATAATAATTGGGATAATAATCTCTACCTGTAAATTATCATCAGGACTAAACAATCTAGAGTATGCACCACATCTGGCACAAAGATGCAGCATGTTTGGCACAATGGTGGGTCTTAAAATGCCAATTCTTTTTCCCCTCTTTGTTTGTAATCTACTCATTTTAGATGCATGACGTGTCTACTTGACAATGCAAAAATCTTTGCCCTGTAATTTCTCTTGATCCACCCTCCCCTTTTATTCTGGGTATATTTTGGTATAACTTTTACAGCCTTTTTATACAAGAGAGTTAAAGTTACACCCATAGCTTAATGTTTCTCTATGATTTGTGCCGCTTAAAAAAAAGACCTTTCCTCATCTCTGGCTTACTCAATGTATTATTTTTCTCACCATGTTATGCTTGCAACCCAGGAATAAACACAACTCACTCCAAGTAACTAGGACAAGTGTATTGGGTATTAGATCTGCAGACTAACATTCAGTCCCCTAATCATGTTTTGGTTGTCACCTATGTAATAAGATACTGATAAAACCCATTTACATGGTCCTCACTGTAAATACTCCCAAAACTCTTATCTCCTGAGCAGTGTTCAAAGATTATTCTGATATGCCCCTTGTTGGCTGCAAGTTATCATGTTGCTATCCTGGGTTTATCACTCTATGGGGAGAGCTTCTTGCATAGGAGTGTTCTTGCCTTTTAAATCAGAATATATATATATATATATATATATATATATATATATATATATATATATATATAATTCTTCCACAGTGAGGAAACTAGCTCAAAACTCTAATTAAATATTTGCTAGAGAGAACTTATTAGATCAATGACACATGTAAAATTAACTTTCTCATTTCAGAAAGCATTATTTTTATTGTCCTGTTCTACAGTTAGTAATAATGCAGCTGGTACTTGTGTCTTTGTGCTTTCAACATGAGAAGGATTTTGGTGGTTTTCTCTGGGAGCATGGGGTACAGAAATAGTCAGTATCCTGGGATACTACGTGGGCATTTGGATACAGACGATAAACTAAAAGACAGGCTATTACAGAGGGAGAAGGGAGGAAACACCAAGAGCCTCTCGTTTCCAGATATAATGCTTTGGCATATGTCTCCATAACGTTTAGCAAGGCATTTAACCTTTCAAAGCCTCCATATTCCCATATATAAAGCAGGAATAACAGCAATTTTCCTGCCATCCTAAAATCTGATTTGAGGGTCAGATGAACAGGTATGAAAGCGATTTGTAAACCATAATTCAATACACTCACATAAATGCTTACTACTTGTCTGCTATATGCTAGATCCTAGGCCATTAGAAAAATGTCTAACTTGCTATCAGAGATACTAACATACATCCAGCTAAGCTGTAGCAAAGGTTGTGAACCCAAAATAAGCCCTTGGGTCACGGTTCAATTCCCCTTTAGGGCACATGCCCAGGTTGTGGGGTCCATCCCCAGTGGGGGGTCATGCAGGAGGCGGCAGGTCAGTGATTTTCTCTCTCATCATTGATGTTTTCTCTCTCTCTCCCTTTCCCTTCCTCTCTGAGATCAATAAAAATACATTTAAAAAGCACTTGAGAGAGAGCAAGACAGTGAAGACTGGTCAAGATGATTGAAATGCTAACAAGTGAGGACATGGGCCAAATGGCCCTTAGCAGAAAATAGTTCCCCACCCCTGCATGCATGTACCCAATAGAGAAAAAGATTGAGAAAGAAAATTGAATAGTCAACCTGCTATCACAAAGTATCATCTGGGGCCAAAACCCCATATAAAACATCCTGATAGGAATTTTTAAAATTGACATGTACTGTTATTCCAACAGTATGTATGTTTCCAAAATAAGCAAGGAGATACATCAAGAATAAAATTGTAAAACATGTTGTAATTGTGCTTGTAAGTTGTTTAAGCACTAAATACCACATGTGGGGAATAAAAACAATTATGAAAATTGAAAGGTGTCATCAGTTTATGTAATTTTCTGCCTCAACAGGCATGGAAGGATTTCTTAGGTTCATTTAAAAATAAACTTTACTTGGATATTTAATTTAACACATTTTTACAAGTGTTATTTCACATATCTGTTCTATAACCAGTGACCTTGAGAAATTAATGAAGCAAATTTTTCCTTGGGCTTAAAATAAATCCCAGAAGTAGTTCAAATTATTTACACAAAGTAAAGTTCTTCATGCAAAGTGAAAACTGTCTTATTATATACATAAAAATTTTTTCATTGGTCTTAAGCTAATATTAGTTTATAGATGAGGACCAATGACCAAGTAATAGTATTCATAAATTCATTAATTTCTGTAACCAATCATTACATGTAAAATAATTTGAGATTAAAATGATAAAAATTCGGGTAAACTCTAGATACACAGTACATGTCATAAACTTATGGAATTTGACAGCAATTAGGGGTTCTGTATACTTACAGGTAATAATTGTGTTTGTATAAGATTTGGGTACATGGTAAATGTGTAGCATGTTAGAACTTAATCAAAACCTACTGAGACAATGGATCCTACTGTTTCCCAAGAGTTCCGATCAGTGTATTTCTAACCTATGTGTCTCTTCTGAGTATGCCTTGGGAGGGGGAGGCCAATAACCAGTCTAAAATTAAAGCAATGAGCATTAATTATCTCCAATTTGTGGCAAATTTCATGACATTTTGCAATCAATACTGGTCAGCCAGCTACCTAGTGTCTGATTTACATGTTCCGTAGATGAAGGAAGTATAAATAATGTTGCTCTTTAAATAGGTCATACTGACTGGCTGACTGAAAGTACTGACACACACACACACACACACACACACACACACACACACACACACACTGAGAGAGGGAAAGGAAGATTCTGTTTAATAACTTTGCAAGAGACCAGTAGGAAGCAACCTTTTTCATTGATAATCAAAACACTGCGAAAGAAGCTACAGCAAGAAAGGAAAATGAAGGGAACCAAGTACAGAGGCCCTAATATTTCTCTGGAACATGGTATGTTTTTAGTCATACAATCTCACAGTAGGAAAAAAAAAAAAGCATTGGTCCTTGAAGAAATGTTTTCAGCATCTATAGGACGAATTTTAGCACGAATTAAAAAGGAACAGCTTGTACCAATTTCTATTCTATAATTTCATAGATTCCACAAAATCACCCATAAAATATAGCTTGTCGGGCATAATGAACCATTATTTACCTGTATATAATAGTCACTAGAGCTATAGCTACTATTTTTTTTCATACTTTTGAATGTAGAGAATGGATGTGTAGAACAACACAAGATTTAGGCTTGAGTGTGAGGGCAGGTGAACATTTAGAATATAAATAAGTATAAAGGTTTAAACTAGAAAAATCTCAGCAACTTATATGAGTTAATGTTAATGCTTTATTTGGGAACACAGTTAAAAGAGGATAGAAGTAAGAACAGAAAGAGAGATTGACCAAGACAAAAAAAGGGGTGGGGGGAGTAAAAGGGAGAATGATTGAGGGAAGAAAGGAAGAAAGAGAGGAAGGAAGGATGGAAGACCTTAATATACCTGAAGAAAACAAAATGTTGAAAAGTTGACATAATAATCAAAATACCAAGTTGACATAGCTTTTATGAGCTTTGGAAAGGCTTCATAAAAAGATAATTCACAATCTAAAGACAAGTTAGTTATTATGAGTATTAGGATACAACCTCAAATTATTTCACCTACTTTGTCCATTTAGCTTTCAGTATTTAATTAATCTGTTTTAAAACTTTTCAAATTAACTGTCCGTAGTTAAAAGGAAGAAAAATAATTGAGTGTGTGCTAATGTTTTTTATAACATTTGAATTAAATTGGGAGAGTGATGCCACCAGGATGGCAACATAAGTCGTTTCTGAATTTGGTCCCCTCACAAGAAGAACTAACAGTTATTCAAAAACAACATACCACCGAGAGACCCCTAGAGCACGGGGGGGGGGGGGGGGGAGGCTAAATCACCCTCCTGCACAATAGAGACCAAGCCAGACTGCCTGCCTGCCTGCGAGGGGTAAGAGGAGCTCCTAAGCACTGACCACACCCGGCCCCTCCCCCAGGCCAGCACAGCACCAGGGAAAGAGGTCTCCCCTGAGCTTCCTGGGCCTCCAATGGGAAAGAGGACCCAGGGAGGACAACCAGTCCTTCCCCGCAGGATGGTGGGTTGCTTTGCGGGAGGCCCTACTCTGATCTTGCACCACAAGGATGGCAGGGGAATCTGTGGGGTTCAACCACTGGGAATCTGATCATGAATGGAGAGAGGAGGGGTTTGCAACATGCACCTGGCAGCCCCAGTTTATAGCTTCAGTGCCAATGCCGTCATCCTCCCAGAGGCTTTGCTCATCTGCAGAACTAAGCCTATGGTCAGCTCTGACCAGGGAACTCAGCAGGATGCAGATCTGCCTGATTTGAATTCTCAAGCAAGACATTTTTGCCAGCCCTACAGCCTGGCTGGCCCAGGCCCAGGCCCAGGCTAGGAGCTGGGTCACCACTGTGGAGAGTGTCGCCCAGGCACATCTGACCAGAGGCGCTGGCAGGAGCTGTGTGGCCAGTAATGCTTCAGCTGAGACACAGGCAGAGCTGATCAGCCCCAGAGCAAAGCTGAGCGTGGAGTGTTCCCTACTATGCATGGGAGCAGGGATTCATTCATAGCAAAGGCTGAGGTGAGCTCCCACCCAGTGGCTCTCAGCCCCATCTGACCAGAAGGGCGGGCAAGAACGCCGGGCAGCTGTGTGGTCCAGCACACTAGCTGAGAGGAGAGGCAGAGCCCACAGTGTACAGAACAAAGCCAGTGGACATGTTCAGCCAGGGAACTTGGGGCGCAGGTCAGTTTGAGTTAAGACAACAAACAAAGAGCTTTATTGGCTTTATAGCTGCTTCTCCCATTACACCTGGGCAGGGAAATTAATTCATCGCCCCATGAATTGTTGGCTACAGCCTCCAGCCTGCCCATGCAGGAAGCCAACCAGAGCACATGGGAAGTTGCATGGCCCATCAATAGCCCTGCTTACAGTGGCACCTGAACAGAAAACGGAGCCAGTGGCTTTCCCTGTCAGCAGAGCACAACTGGTGGCCTTGCTTGACCAGGGAATCCAATGCATACTCTGGCCTGATTCGGGTGCCCAACAATGAACCCTACAGGGTCCCATCCTGCTGCCCTGCCAGGGCAGGGAAGCTAATTCACACCTCCATCTTCTACGGAATATAGTGATGCCACTATAAATCACTCACCCTCCCATGCTAAAATTCTTTTTCTCAAGCTATCATTTCCCTGATAACAACAGTACCCAGTCATGACTAGTGTGCCTGACCAGAGAGTCCAGACAACCTTGCAGTTCATCCTACAGCTGTCCTTGGGCAGGATTTTTCAAAAGAAACATTTCAGGGCAGGAGAGAATGGGATGACATAACAAACTATTGTAAAGTTTAAGAATCCTACTGAAGTTAAGCTGTCATCAGTTTAAAACAGGGTGTTATAATTTTCAGATACTTTATATAAGCCAGCACACACAAGAGAAAAGCCTGCAGCAATTACACAAAAGAATGTGGTATAGAAGTCAAGGAATACTGATGATACCAAAAGACATCAAAACATGAATTGAATTGATTAGATATTTTTAAAATCCCTTTTATCCAACGATTGCTGTCTTTGAAAACACATATTTAGCAGGTACTTGAAGAACATTATTTTGTTCAACATTGTTTCATTATATAACATTGATGAGAGGTCTTAGGAACATTTACATATTTTATCAATTAGCCTATGATAAAATTGGTTTCATTTCCCCTTGTTTGGCTTAAAGTCACAGAATGTATGGATGACAGTGAGGACTTAAAAAATACATATGCATTAATTTGTAACTTCCTAATATAAATTATCCTAACGGAGCCTAGTTTGTCCTATTGAATATCATGGAGTTATTTCTTACCAAGTCATATATGCAATTTTTCAACAGTGTAAGTGGTGCTATTTCTCAGCTACATTAAAAATAAACATAATTATTTTGCATTTGTTTTCTTTTTTTATATTTGAATACCCTTGGTTTTGCTCTAAAATATTACACTTGAAAAATATAAACATCATGATTAAGATAACAAGCATGCCATTTATATGCTTATAAAATTACATTTGCAAGCCTCTTTATAATCAAATATCTAATTATCCAATAATAAAAATCCTAGGGCCAATTTATTGTATTTTCTACTAGACTTGCCAATTAATAATTTTTGATAATTACACTGAAAATATTAAATTACTTGGAAAACGTAATGTGGTTATAGGCAAACTGCTTTTTGGTATACATTTTATATTAATTAAAAATAATGTTTTCCTAAAAAAAGTATGGAACAATATTAGTCAATATTCCGGACATAATATTATAGAAAATATTATAGAACATAGGACATCAAGGAAAAATTTATATTTTTAAAAATAGCCCAGATAGGACTGAGAATTTTACCAACATTACATGTCTGAAGCAGTACACGCATTAAATTTCATTCTGAGCTTCCTGGTTTCCAAGAGAAATAGAAAAGAGGATGGATTATGCCATTTCCATTGACTTATCAAAGGAAGCATATATGTTGATATGGAAAGCAACGTTCTCACCTCATAAATTTATAACAACGAATAGCAGTAAGGACATTATATTCAAAACAGACATTTCCATAAAAACTTTTGAGAAAGCCAACAGCATAATAAATTGTAGCTAGAGAAAGTATTTGTGTGAAGAGTTGCACTTACATAACAATAATGGCTAACGTTTATTGAGCTCTTACTTTGCCCGCTCTCTTGAAACCCTTCACATTTAGCAGCCTATTTAAAACCACGGCAACCAAAAAAAGAGGACCAAGTGGCCTGCATTATTCACCCGTAAGTACTGAGTACCTATTTTGTTCTAGGCACTTAGGATTCCTAAGGAAATTAAACAGCAAAAAGCCTTCCCATCATTTTAGATGAAAAAACTGAAATTCAATAGCCTATTACATCTAAGTCACAGAGCAAGTTGCCTGGTGGGGCCCAGGTTGAATCCGTGGGGTCTGTTTAGCTGTTGCCCCCTGAGCCAGGTGTGTTTCAGATATGTATATCCATGTTAGTATTGTTTGTATCTATTTCAGGTGACCAAAGATCTGAGTTCTCTCTGACCACATGGGAGGGTATGTTGCCAGTAGGAGGAGAAAGGGGAAATGGGGAAAGAGCCTGTCAGGGTCACCAAAGGAGGAATGCAGGAGCCCTAAGAAAGTAAAAGAAATTTATTCAGGGCATCAGTCAGCAGATGGGCAGAGATCTAAAACGGTGTCTGCCACAACAGTCCAAGGTGGAGACTTTTACAGGGTTTCAGGTGGGCTTTTTACATGGGCTTTTAGCGGGGGTGGTCCTGGGCTGGGCGGGAACAGGAAGTTACTGGGGGAATGGAAAGTTACTGAGCCTTAACAAGATAGGATGTGGCTTGCGATAAGGATTATTTAATGATCACTTTCTCACACAGGAGGAGGACGCCCTTGAGGATAAGTCCCTTTTTCTGCTTACTCAAACCTAACAGAGCCAATATGGGTGAAAATAACCAAACTCCTCAAAGCCAAAAATAAATTGATCCCTCTGTTTCTTTGTTCTTCTCAAACCTTTACTGAGCACCTACTTACAGACCCTAGAGATGTGCGGACGAGGAAGATGTGATGCTTGTCCTTTGGGAGTCACAGTCTTGCCCATGTGCTCTGGACATAGAAACATGGAGATGAGGTTCCACCCAGCCTTGGGGATAGGACAGGGAGATGTCCTATTCTGACAGATTTGAAGAAGTTCATAGCCCAAACATCAAATGTTTAAAAAAAAAGTCTTATTGGCACAGAAAACAAAAGAAGCAGATGATAGGAGGTAAGGGTACAGGTATAGGCAGAACTATAATCAGTACTGGTTTGACTACCTACTACTTTGAGATCTTAAACAGCTTATGGAGCCCCCTCAGCCTGTTTTCTTATTCTAAATCTAGATAAAGAATATCTACCCCCAACCTTTGCTGAGAGAGTAAAGAAGACACTGTTATTACAGAAGTGTAGACACATGGAACAGACTGACAGCTGTCAGAGGGAAAGGGGGGAAAGGGAGAGTAGATGAAAGCAGGTGAAGAGATTAGCCAAAGAACATACATACATATCCCATAGACACGGATAGCAGTGTGGTCAAGGCCAGAGGGACTGGGTGGAGGTGGGCAAGGTGGGGAGAAATGGGGACATCTGTGAAAGTGTCAACAATAAAAATAAAGTTATAAATTATAAAAAGATACTGTTTATTAAATGTCTGATGCATAGATGTTCAATAAATAGGACTCTCCCCCACTTCCTTATAAGTGTTATTTTGGATAAACTGCTTGAAATAGTTCTGAGGTCTTGGAAAGTGACAGGGTTCGGGAGGCAATACTGCAGAATATATTGAGCTGAGGCTATATTGGACACCATTTGTTGCTCCCAGAATGCCTGATTGAATTTTAGTACATGACACATGCATACTACATACATACTACACAGCTTTTTATATTCAAACACACTTTTATCTACTTAATAAAGAAAAGAGTAAGTTTCCGATATAATTGTTATATAAAGAATGTAAATATTTTTATTATTATAGATTTTAAACTTACCATTATGTGTGATATATTATGATTGAACTTTGCCTAAAATTGAAATGAGCATTGTAATGAGAAACATTTACAGATAAGTGATTTTAAAAACAGAATGGATGGCTTATGAATTACTGGAAATAAAATAAACCAGAATAATTCAATGAAAGGCCACAAAGGCTTCTGAAGTAAAAGTTATAAAATACCCAAACCAGTGAGGATCATTTGAATATCAAAGGGACTATGCATGAACCTAGTATTCTGAAGGAATATAAGAAAAAAAAATACTCTCCTAAAATTTACACCATTTAATGGAAAAACTTAAGAAGTAAATCAACCAGGAAGAATTTTGATAAGGAAAACAATTGCTGAGCAATAGACGGTAACCACAATTGTAATGATAGTTTTAAGTGAAAAGTTACATTTATTGCTTTGCTACGTTCAGATTATAAAAATAAAATAAAGGCTCAATAAAAAGGATTGTTCCTATCAGTATAGGAACAAGATTATACAAAAATAAAGGACTCTAGCACTAATAGGAGATTGCAATTGTACCTGCCAAAATATCAATGATCAATCGGTGATTGTTTAATAATTTCATTTTTTTTTAAAGTCCCCAAGGCCTAGTCGGTTTGGCTCAGTGGGAAGGGTCCTCAGCCCTCAGACTGAAGGGTCCCGGGTTTGATTCCAGTCAAGGGCACATACCTTGATTGCAGGCTCGATCCCTGGCATGTGTGGGAGGCAACCAATCGATTTGTTTCTCTCACACTGATGTTTCTCTCCCCCGCCCTTCCACTCTCTCTCTAAAAAAAAAAAAAAAAAATCAATAGAAAAATATCCTTGAGTGAGGATTAACAAATAAAATAAAAATAAAAAGCTCCCAATATGACAGTACATTGTTTCTACCTGAGAAGCACTCAAACTATGGCTTTTACTCTTAGAGAACTTGTAAGATATTTGGGTGTAATAATAAGACCGCCCATGTTATTGAAACCAATTGTTTTATTTATTTATTTATTTATTTATTTATTTATTTATTTATTTATTTTTAAATATGTTTTTATTGTCGATAGTATTACAGATAGCTCCCAATACCCCCTCCCCTCCTTACACCCCTCCTCCCAGCCCTCAGAAGCCAATTGTTTTAAAGGGTAGCAGAACCAGGGCTCCATCCCATCCTTCCCATCAAAGCAGGAGTCTCCCCCCCCCCGCTTTAATCACCATTGGTCCTCAGGCCAAGAGAATGAGGCTGCAGTACCCAACGGCTTACAGACCTGAGCCTTAGAAAACCTTGCAGCTCCCTTCTTGGAGCCCTGTTTTGTTTTGTTTTTCATAGATGACCTGACCGTCTATGTCAGTGATGGCGAACCTATGACACGCGTGTCAGAGGTGGCACGCGAACTCATTTTTTTGGTTGATTTTTCTTTGCTAAATGGCATTTAAATATGTAAAATAAATATCAAAAATATAAGTCTTTGTTTTACTATGGTTACAAATATCAAAAAATTTCTATATGTGACACGGCACCAGAGTTAAGTTAGGGCTTTTCAAAATGCTGACATGCCGAGCTCAAAAGGTTCGCCATCACTGGTCTATGGAGATGATTCCACTGAATCATCAACAACCAATAAACCCCCTGAAACAAATAAAAGCCTAATATTTGATATCTATGAAAAAATAAAGGGAAACAGAAGAAATGAGGATTATTTCAATGAAGAGGTCTGCAGAACAAGAGCCTTTGGAATGGTTAGGTCTGAGCAGGAAGGAGACAGAATCCCTGGTTAGGGTACACAATACAGCGAAAGCTTCAAATGGAAATTAGAATACCATATCTGTACAAAGGTAAAAAATATTTTGAATAAAAGGAGGGATAAATATTAGGAATAATAGGGCTAAATGATGGCTATATTAATTTTTACTCCGGTTTGAGCATTCTCTTAATGTGAATTATTTACCTTATTCATCACAAAAATTATATGAGTTCTGAATTATTAGACTCTCACTTTACATACGGGAAAATTAGAACTTAGAAATCCCTCTCTTCATAACTAATGTGGCCCCAAATTCTTACCCCAAGTATGGTTAAGGCTTTACCCAGGCACTAACAGAGATTTCATTTTTTCTTGGTTTTCCAGCATTGCCTCCTGTGTGTGTGTGAGAGAGAGAGAGAGAAAGAAGGAGGAGGAGGAGGAGGAGGAGGAGGAGGAGGAGGAGGAGAGACTTGTCATAGGAGGAGGAGGGGTGAAGGCATTCTATGTTTAGAGGAAGAGCATCCTAGCAAAGATAGAGACTAAAAGTAACTCTTCTTTTCATTCCTTTGCTAATCTAGGTATATGCATCTTGACATCACTTGAGGAATCCTGAAAAACCCCAATGTCACTAATTGCCCTTCACCCCACCCTCCAAAAAAGGGCAAATAGCCCCATGGTCTAAGGAAAAGGGCCAAAATCAGTTCCTTTAGATCATGGAGGTTTATTGGGGGGGGGGGGGGGGCAAAAACTGCTTATTCCCAAAGAGGGCTTCTGTAGAGGGAGGGTGGGGAGATTTGTATCTCTTCCTTAACTTGCTCTGGCCAAACACTCAAGTGGCTTGCTGGTGCCTTGCCTGGAAAATGGACTGTGTTTGTGAATTGGGAGAGCTGAGTGCTAAGAGTCGCCACAGTTAAAGAGCAGGATGGAGAACAGCTACGTATTTAATAATAAAGGAGTAGGGTTGCCTTCCTTCAGAACGCCAGGCTGTGAATGAGATTGCATTTTAGTAATGGCCCATCAGATGGGCAGGGCAAGCCCTCAGGGATTGCCAGTACAGGAAGGGGCTAGCTAGCCGCTATGGGGATGGACACCCCCTTCTGGCTTGGGCAGTGCAAATGCTGAGGTGCATAAAAGGGGGAATGATATCAACGAGGGCATCTCAAACTTCCTGTTAATCAGACATGTGAGAATGCAGGCCATTAAAATAAGGCGCTTATATTCACATCCCGGGCTTGGGATGTTTTATCTGAAGGCTTTATCTGTTTTCTTATGAAAGAATCTTCCTTAGTCACAATGTGTCCACAAGCCTAGATAAGTAGGGCGGCAGATTTTAACATTTCACACCTCTAGAAGTGGGAGTTTTGTCTTGTCCTCTGGGTTTCAATTCCAGGAATATCGTTGGCGACATTTTTCATGGATATAGAAACACTGTCTGTAACATAGGCCGGTATATGAGAGATGGGGGCAAGACCTTCAAAGGATAGCATCCAGTTTCTTCTGCAAGCTACTAGTTCTACAAGTGATACTCAAAGCTCCTGGGTTCCCAAGAGTTCTCTTACTGAAGACCAGAACAAGACTGGGCTCAGCAGCCTGTCCTTAGCACGCGTTGCCTATGGAAAAACAGACAACATGAGATTTCTAGTTTCTCAGGAGAAATTTGCTTGATCTAGTAGCAATGGTTCTTCCTAAAATATTACATAATTTAAAAGAAAAAAAAACCCCACAAAACTGGATTGAACAAATGCTTCTGCTAAAGCATCATTAGGGATAGAAAAAGCCCCTTTATATCTATTCCTTTGAAGAGCCTGTTGCAGACTGAATTGTATTTTAACAAAATATAAATATACTCTTTTATGGATTACAGAATGTGATTGCTCTCCAGAAGGTGTGAAAACAAAACTACTAAAATTTTATACTTTTTCCCTTTGTACCTGAGAGTTGTCTAAGAAAAAGAATATATACGTTAAAACAAAATGGCAAATTGGCTTAGAAAACTTGTGTAAATCTGTTGTTAGAGTTTAAAGGAAAAGGCTGAAATAATTTTTTAATATGTGGCACTGATTTTTCTTAAACTCTTTGAAAAATCCATTTCTAAGGTGGTGGGGGAGATAACTTCACCTTCACATCTCTCCCCAGGGTTGCTGTAGGAGGGTTTGGGTATCTATAAATTGGTCAAAAACAAACATTACCACAAAGTAGGTATATTAGAAAGCACATTGTCCACAGAAGATGTTAATGTGCTCTTAAAAACATAAATAACATCCTAAGTAAATGCAGATTTATTTTGACATATGCTATGTTATACATGATGGACATTATATCTGAATTATATTGGAATAAATATGCCTCTTAGGATCTCCCCTCCCCTGAACTCTATGTAATCCCTGATCTACAGTAAATGGGGTTGAAGACTGAGTGAACAAGCCTGAAATGCTACAGGCTTATTTTTAGGTCTATGTCAAAACAACTGCAGCAAAACTGCTATGTGAAATGTTTGGAACATACTAATGGAGAGTGGGTCACTGAAGATACATACTTACCATACTAATGGAGAGTGGGTCACTGAAGATACATACTTACTGTCTTTTCCTCAATCTGCTCCTACTTGGCCTCAAAAACTCACTTCTAAGACTTCCAGATCAAAGCCACTGTGCTATCAATGTGGTTAGGATAGATGTTTCCACACTGCTCTTGGACAATTTTGTTTTTAACTATAGGCACCACTAACTCTTACAGTGTCTATCTTTTCCTTATCTTTCAAAACATGTTCTAAAAAAAGTATCATCCTATCTATTTACATGATATCTATAAAATAACCAGCAATGGAAAATTACACTTTTGGGTGCACATGTGGCATTCACCAAGATACAGCATATTCTGAGCCATAGAACACTTTTTTAAAAAACAAATTTAAAATAATTTAAATCATACAATGTAAACTCCCCAACAATAAAAAGTTAAACTGCAAACCAATAACAAAAATGTATCTAAAAATTTCAAATTATTTGAAAATTTAAAATCTGTAGATATTTAACTAAACCATGGGCCAAAGAAATAGTCACTGACAAATTATAATTAGCCATTAATAAAATTTAAAACAGATTTCAAAGTGGTAAAAATAAATGAAGTCAAAAGCTGGTCCTTTATAATTATCAATTATAATGATAATAAACCTATAGCCAGACAAATGGGAAGGGAAAAACAGTTTTCAAGAAGGAATGAAAGAGGGAACATCATAATGATCTTACTGCTACTAAAAAGTCAGTGAAAAATATTAACAAATTTATGTCAATAAATTCAACAACTAGAGTTGAAATTAACACACATACAAAGATATAAACTATTAATGACTGTGCAAAAAGAAATAGCCTGATTAGTCCTACATCTAGTAAAGAAACTAAATTCATGGTTAAAAATCCTTTCAAAAAAGTAAAATTTAGGCCCGAGTGGCTTTACTGGTGGATTCTTCTAAACACTGAAGAAAAAATAACACTCCTAAACAAATATTCTTAAAAATAAAGAAGGAAGCAAACCTTTCCAATTCATTTTATGAGGCCAATATTACCATATAGAAAAATCTGTCAATAAATCATATAAAAATCTACAGATCAATATATCTCATGAATATGGTACACAATCCTTAGCTGTATTAACAAGTCATATAAAAACAATAGACCAAGTGAGCTATATTCCAGAAATAGAGTTGATTTTATATTCAAAAATCAATCAATGTGATTCAGTGCATCAACAAACTAAAAATAACGAATATATGATCATCTAATACATGTAGAAAGTGATTTGGCAAAATTCAACATTAAACTGTAATAGAAACTCCTGGCAAGCTAATAACAGATGGGAACTTTCTCCAACTGATAAACTGTCCATATAAAAAGCCTACAACTTACATTACACTTCTACCATAGATGGAACGTTTTTCCCCTAAGATTGGGATAAGGCAAGGAGGTGTGCTTTCATCACTTATAAGCCTTAATCAGTGCAATGAAGGAAGCAAAAATGAATGAATGAATGAATGAATGAATACAGATTGGAAAGGAAAAAAATAAAACTGTCTTTATTTGCAGTAGATAAGGCAATTTAAGGAGACAATCCCAAATACTTTTTAGAAAAGTTACTATAACTAGTAAGTTTAGCAAGATCACAGGATAGAAGATATAAAAATCACTATATTTCTTTACAATACTTGAACAATTAGGAAGTAAAATTAATAAAAAACAGTATCATTGAAAAATAACAACACAAAATGAAACAGAGTGAACACAATATAGGAGAAAAATTAAATGCTTAAAAATACAAAACATTAAAGAAGCAAATCAAGAAGGCCAACATAAATGGCACAATGTAACAAGTTCATGGGTCAGAAGACTCAATAACATAAGAATCTAATTTCTTCTCTAAACTGAACTATAGATCCAAGTAATCTGGAAAATAATTCAGGCATAGTTCTTGGTAGAATTTTGCAGACTGATTCTAAACTTTATATGGAAAAGCAAAGAACCAAGAATGGACTAAATGCATACATGAATTGAGGTAAATATGTAGAGGGCCAGGTGAGTACCTGAAGCAGTGTGGTGGGGACACTGTGTAAAGTACATGATTTTCTAACCATTTAGCTATACATCTGACACTAATACAGAATAATACTGCATGGAACTATAATTGGAAAAAAAAAAAGACTAAAGAAACACACATATATGATTAAGGACGGATACCCAATATACATATATGAATTTTCCCAACTCAATAACAAGAAAAAAACCTAATACAAAAGGACATATAATTTGAGCGGACACTTCACCAAGAAGAGATAAAGATGGCAAATAAGCACATGAAAAAAATGTTTAATGTCATTAAACATGAGGAGATTGCAAATTAAAACCACAATGAAAACCAAGGTGGGGCAAAAGTTGGTCTACAGTTGTTCATATGGAAAATAATACAATAATTAATAAATAATATACAAGAATAAACTCTGTGTCTGTGCACTCACAACTGAATACCTACTTTGCCCCACCCTGTATATGTAGACAATATCAAGTACTGATGAGAATGTAAAGCAACCAAAATTCTCATATTTTCTTTCTGGTGGAAATACAAAATGGCAGCCTCTTAAAAAAGTTAAACTAACAAAAATAAACTTACTATACCAACCTAGGTTTTCACCAATAGAAATAAAGACATATGTCTCTATAACACCTGAGCATGGAATTTCATGGCAGCTTCCAAAATCTGCAAAACCAAGAAAAAAACCTCAAATGCCTATTGCCTAGTGAATGGATAAACAAACTGTGGTGCAATTAAAAGGAACAAATTACTGATGCATGCTAGACAGCTATGATTCTCAAAAGGATTATGTTAAGTGAAAGAAGAAAGTGGTTACAAACTGTACAATGACATTTATGTGGCATTCCAGAAAAGGGCAAAAACTATAGACAGGGGAAAATCAATGGTGTTACCAGGGGCTGCAAATTGAGGGAGGCATTGATTGTAAAGTGACATGGAGCAGTGGTGCCTAAATCTGATTTTGGCACTGGTTACACGATTATGTATCTTTGTAAAATCCATAGGGCCATATATCTGAAAAGAATTAATTTTAATGCTTTAAAGCATGATTTAAAATAAGTGTTACATATTATATGTTATTATTAAATTAGTTAAAGTATGGTTTAGCTCGGGGTTGTCTGTAGACATTTCAGATAAAAGGTTAAAGAATTAAATACATGATTTTCAGGCAACATCCGAGGAGGAGGTTTTGAGAAGAAATGTTTCTGGAAGCCCACAACCCACCACACAGGCAGCCGTTACTCAAGCTGTGGGTACATGCAGGCGGGACGCAGCGTGTGGCGTGGCAGACAGGTCAGTGCCTCTGGAACAATGCCAACCTCAGAACTTGTGAATACCAGGAAGCAGGTCAGAGGTGCTGAATCGTCCAGTCCAAAACCAAACTTAGAGCTGTTCCAACCCTTTCTACCCTCCCTTCCCTATGCCCATCTCTGTGTTCCAACCACTTAGTCACAGTCCATCCCATTCCCCGCCTCACTTTGTGTCCAGAACATCTCTGCTCATGAGGATCTGGGGGTGTCCGGGAGCCAGGGAACACGAGAAAAGGTAAGGGAAGGAAGACCTTTAGCCTATAAAAGAATTAATGAGCGAAGTTACGATTCCTGTTTTCAAATATTTAAAAGTCTGTCCGTTAAAGATAAAATTCCTTTATTACGTGAAGCTCCCAAGCCATAATGAGGGTTAGTGGGTTCAAGTTACAGGGAAACTGGAATTAGTTTAATCCAAAAAAAAAAAAAAGTCTCTAACCACTAGAAGCACCCAAGGAATAATAATAACAGATACCATATATTGAGATAGTGTTATATACATTATCTCTTTTAATCTTATAAGAACCCTTTGAAGTAGACACTTACAGATGATATAAAATACTTAAGCTCATACAGCTAATGACCAGCATAAAGAAGAATAGAACCCAGGGCTTTCCTTGCTCTGCTTTCTGGCTCCCAGGGGACTATATATGGCAATCCTGACTTCCCATTATTGACTCTACTCAAGTTTACTGGGAACCCTTTGGCCTGGGATGCTTTATAAGGAATTCTACAGTGAATGAGCTGGATCCCAGCTGCTTGCTACTTAGATATGAAAGATGGGATTCTTTATTAGTGTACTTTCTTATTTACATAATAAATGAAGCTATGCCATCATCCCCCCTACTTTCTAGTTAATTTCTCTTACATAGAGAGGAAACGCATCCTTACTCGCCACTTGTACCACTTGAGATATGTCTAGGTGAAAGAGGAGGCATTTTATTCAATAACAGCATAATTGTGCCCCTGCCAGTGAGTGGAATTTACCAATGGGACAACCTACTCTCACACACAGATGCCGCTCTGAGCCCTGACATTTGAGGCTGGCTCCTTAGCTGCCACCCTTCAGGACTCTGCCAACGTCTATGTGGAAGGAGGTGCTTTTTCCTACCCAAGTTGTGCAGAGAAACCCAAAGGCTTATTATTTGGGGCACTGATGAATATTTATTTTTTTAAAAGTTCAGAATCCTGGAAAGGGCTGATAAGAAAGGCTTAATATTTGTTTTTTCCAGGTTTTTGAAACATGTTGAATATATTGAATTCCTTTTGTTAATTTCTATTCATGTTTTGTATATTAATTCATCGACTTTTTATACATTTTTATTTTTAGATGAGCGGTTTAGAAGTCCTAAATTGTAAAATTTAAGGTAGATGCCATCCAATCAAATCTACCACCTACTCCAAGAATTCCCTCTACAGCATCCGTGAAAAAATTCCCATAATATTGCTGCCTGAGCACCTCACATGATAACAAAACAGATCATTGTGCCATGAATTCCAGTTACGAAGCTATTTTTCATAAGTAGCTAAATTTCATCTCTGAATAATTTATGTCATTTACTGGTCTGTGGAACAACACAGAGCATCTCTCTGCCTTTCCCAAAGCAGATCCTCAAACACCTGTGGGTGTGAAGCCTTCTATGACCATGGTTTTCTCTGTATATCCTGCACGGGCCTCTGTTTCCATAGCAACTCTTAACCCTACTTGTGCTACTGGGCAACAGACCAACACCTTCCATAATCTCCCCTGTGCACCTGTCAGGATCACAGGGAATCAGAAAACTAACATCTCCAAGACTTTCTTTAGAGCTGGATTTGGTCAGGTTTGGAGGTTAGGTTGAAGGCCAGAGAAGAAAGAAGGCATTGGGTTTTGCATAGACCACATCTTTTTCTTTCTGCACTATCTAGAGTCATTTGTTTTCCTGACTGTATACTGATTATGAGCTATTATAACACTTACCACAGCCTGCACCCCGGGACAATTCCCCGTGTTCACACCGTCCCTCACCAGTAGGTCAGTCATGAGGATTATACCCAGCATTTGACTCTTAAATGTTAAGTTGAAAACATTTTATCATTTGCAATGATGTCTCCCCTTAGCTTCCTCTTCAGACTACATACAGCCAATTCCCCCTTTGTTCCTCAAAAAGCATCATTTTTAAATACCTCATCTTTCTGATCCTCCTCTTCCTATTATCTTCTCCTATTTCACTGGCACTTAAAATGTCACAGGTAGAAATGAACAAACCATCCCAGATCTGGTCTAATAATAAGAGCTTTCAAAATGAAAAGAACCAATATTTCTTTCATTATGTGAAACCTCCCCATCCATGAACGCAACCCTTGATTATACTTGCTTTTTGCAGAAATCATGTAACATGCAAAACTCATTAAAATTCTGTTCAAACACCAACATCACAAATCAGCTTGGAATCCGAAACTCTTAAGGTTTGTAAAGTTTTCATTACAAAAAAAAATCTTTATTTTTATCTTTATCATTTGTAAAAATTATAGGTGGTCCTTCTGTGCCTTCATTCAAAATACTGACAGCATGCTGACTAGGACAATCCCAGTAGAGAGCACACTCTGCATTGCTTCCCAGCCATGACTTAGAGCCAGAGGTCTCGTTATCGCTCTCAACTTCATTACCTCCCCACTAAGTATGTTCTCAATCTCTCACTAGTCAAGAGTTTTGAAATTCAAGGTTGACTTTAAAATATTTATTGTACTGCTTCATTGGCATATATGCTTTCACTTACAACTCGTAGGCTAAAATTTATATTTTAGGACTTGGCACAGCTGATTTTCCAAAGAATGAATTAATTTTGCCAAAAAGAAAAAGAAATTACACTTAACACATTTTCTTTTATTTTGTGGCCGTTTAATAAAATCAAAATCCCTAAGTACTTTGCATCCTCAAAGGATTTCTTTTTGGCAAATCGCTACTTTTAACAATGGACTCTTCTTAAGAACGAAAATTATTAATTGGCTGAATATGTGGTTATGAAAGTGTAGGCAGGAGACCTTTTAACAAATTATTACACTGTGGTTTTGGTTTATATTCTCCTGATGATTGGAGATGTAAGCATCTTATCATGTACTTGCTGGTCATGTGAGTAACTTCTTTGGAAAAAAGTCTATTCAGGTTGTTTGCCCATTTTTAAATTGAACTATTTGACTCTTAAATGTTATTGGATATTATGAGTTCCTTATATATTTTGGAAGTCAGCCCCTTATCAAATATGTGGTTTACAAATACTTGTAAACCATTGTGTAGGCTGCCTTTTCATTGTTTTAAAGGTTCCTTCTGTGCAGAAGTTGTTTAGTCTGATCATAGTCCCACTTTATTTTTGCTTTTGTTGCTGTGCTTTGGGTATCATACCCATAAAATCATTGCCTTATATGTGAAACATTTACAAATCAAATTCATAGAAATAGAGTACAGATTGGGTAAGGGGTGGAAAATGGGTGAAGGTGGTAGAAAGGTACAAACTTCCACTTATAAGACAAATAAGTCCTGGGAAGGAATGTACAGCATGGTGACTATAGTTAATACTGTATTGAATATTTGAAAGTTGCTAAAAGAGTAGATTTTAAAAGTTTTCATTACAAGAAAATTGTAACTATGTGAAGTGATACATGTGATAACTAACCTTACCATGGTAATCACTTTGCAATATTACATATACAAAATCACTACATGTGTACCTTAAACTTATACAATGTTATACTTCAATACCTCAATAAAGCTGGACCAAAAAAATGCTGCATTTTGCACAGTACTGTGGATCAGAAGCAAACCGGGGCTGAGGAACAAAAGAAAAATCCAGGAGAACAAAGAGTTACTGCAAATAATTAGTAGTTCAGAGAACAAGGTCTGCATCCAAAGTTAACTGGTCAAAATTCAAGAGATAGCTAAAATTTGGTATCCACACAAGGGGAAGGAAAGGGAAGAGGGAGAGTAAAAGAGAGAATATGAAAATAAATCAGAGACAGAAACAGAGGAACAAAGAGAACATCTTTGGAGAAATACCAGAGCAGCCCTGAAAAATGTTTGAAATAGCTGTTACTATAACATCCTGTGCCAGGTACTAGGGGGTGGGTGGGGGGGGGGGGGAGGAGGAGGAGGAGGAGGAGGAGGAGGAGGAGGAGGAGGAGGAGGAGGAGGAGGAGGAGAAGAAAAAAATAAATCCACACCTTTTCTTTCATAAAGCTTTTTTTTGAAATCTAGTGACTGGCTCTCATGATGTTAAATATATAATGCAAACTTTAAATATCAACGTAAGATTATAAGATTAACTTTAAAATATATAACGTGCTACCATAAACATTGGATGAAATGCTGAATGAGTTATAAAGAGGATAAAAACTCAGGGAACAAATATAGCAAATCTTAGCAGAATAGTTAAAGGAAGTTTGGGCTAGAATCAAGCTCAATGCTAGGATAAACAGGACATTACTATGGAGGGCTACGGAGGTCATTTTGGTTGTTAAGTGAGTATATATGCATAGGCACATAGGTTAGTGCCCATACACACAGGCAATGAGGTCCTTTGCATAGCCTGGTGAGGACCTCAATCTCAAGCAAAGTAATACTGTCTTAGACAAGGTTGTGATAAGATATGGAAATAGAAGCAAAATTAAATTGGGGCTTCAATATATGTTTAATCTATAGTGTAAGAGACAATATTGAAGCATTTGAATAGGAGATGGATATGATAAAACTTAATACATTTACTTTCTTGATTATCAGAAGGGCACTGGTCGCCCTAGCTGGCTTGGCTCAGTGGATAGAGCGATGGCCTGCGGACTGAAGGGTCATGGGTTCGATTCCGGTCAAGGGCATATGCCTGGGTTGCGGGCTCGGTTCCCAGTGGGGGGCGTGCAGGAGGCAGCCAATCAATGATTCTCTCTCATCATTGATGTTTCTATCTCTCTCTCCTCCTTTCCTCTTTGGAATCAATAAAAATATATATTAAAAAAAAGAAGGGGACTGGTCAATGATTCAGTCTCTTAGGCAATCAATCTAGCAGCAAATATTCCTTGATTAAAATATTCATAATCTATTTTTTTGAAGTCAGACAGTAAAGAAAATATTCCAAGAATATTTTTCCAAAGTTAATATATTTTAATCATCAGTTCACAGAAGAGGTTTGATGGGTAAGGCCTTGGCAAAAATCTACCCAACTCCCTTAACAACAGCTGCCTTTGTGTTTCCTTGCTCATGCTGGCACACCTATTGAGCCACGAAGTCCCAGCAGAGTCAGCCACCCACCCTGGGATGCAATCTCTCCAGGATGCAGAACATGGCCATTTAGTAAAATGGGAAAGGAAATTGCCTCTTTGCTTGCTGAATTAACTTGGATCAGTGATGATTTCTAATACTAAGCAGCTTCAGAGGGTCAACTATAGTGTTTCCAGTTTTTGCTTTTAATACACCTGATTCATTTCCTTTTCGGTGACTTCTAATTTTAATGGCTCAGTATCTGAAAGATAAAATTAATCAGAATGAAGATGGCAGACAGCGTTGCCAGGTAAAACATTTTGGCATGCAAAACCAGTATGAATGCAAAGATCTTAGCAGATGGAAAGAAAACAGCATTAGTAGATAAACTTAGGTCTTCAGCCAAAAGCACCATAAAGGGTGAAACATGAAGAGCCAGTCAGAATAACTGAAGGTTGTTTTGATGTTTAAAGGGGCTGCAGTTTTACTCAGTGGTCTGTCTTTGGCGCAGGATAGTAAATTACAAATTTTCTAACACTCTCTGTTTGCCATCTGCTTTTGAGAAATTATATCTGATCACAGACAATACAAAGCATGGCCTTGCTAAGCTTCGATAGAAACCACAGAAACAAAACCCATGCCATATTTCCCCCTATTTCTAGAGAGCTACTTGGAGAAGACAGGAAAGGGAATTTGTACAAGTAAAATATGCCCACATTATATGTTATTCCATTTAATCAAGGGCAAATCACAGGTTGGTTTTATGAAGATTCTATTTTATAATTAGCCATAATTTCCAAAGAAATAGTTTTCATAAATATCTCTAAAAGGACTGAATAGATAAAAAATTATCAACTAGTAATGCATTTTCCAATGTCTATGCTTGTTAGAAACACCTGTTGGATTACACTGAAGTCATTATTTGTTTTTTTTAATTTATTTTTAAACTAGAGGCCCAGTGCACAGGTTTGTGCACAGTGGCCTGTGGGGGTTGAGCCTAAATGGGCAGTCAGACATTCCCCGAGGGATGTAGTAGTTCCCCCAAGCGGCAGGCAGCCAGGGAGGAGCCCGAGCCACCACCGTTCCCACTCACACTCATCCCGCTGCCACTCAGTAGCACTGCCATGGAGCCAGAGAGAGGCTCCCGCTGCAGCAGCTGTGCTCACCAGCCATGCGCCCAGCTTCTGGCTGAGCAGCATTCACCTGTGGGAGCACACTGACCACCAGGGGGCAGCTCCTGTATTGAGCGTCTGCCCCCTGGTGGTCAGTATGTGTCATAGCAACTGGTCGTTCTGGTCATTCTGGTCGTTCAGTCATAGAGGTTGCGTAGGCTTTTATATATACAGATAAGGAGTAAGGTCAATTATTTGCTATATATACAAGCTTTGATTTTTAAATGGCATTTGTCTGCTTCCAACAGTCAAATATATCTTGGACTGGAACAAGTCTATCATGAAAGATGATTTGGGAATAATATCTGTATATAAAACAAAACTGCATGATTTTAGGCAATGAAGGTGATATTGAAAAATATATAGCTTTTTAAATTTGCATATTTAAAGAAAATTGCATTCATACCATGCATGGGGACTATGACTTTAGTATACTTAGTAAAAAGCTATCACAAATTTAATATCATGTAACATACAAGTTAATAACATGCTATGTTGATATAATAATATAAATATTCCATAAATGTGTATATTGTATAAAAGGACATTTTATTTTTACAAAAGTCAAACACTTAATTATCTAATTAGCATATTCAGAAATGCAAGGATTTTCATCTAAATTCCTAGCAGTTGCATGATTTCATAACAAGTGCCTAAAGCTTACTTTGGAACTCAAGACAAATGGTTGGTTATTATTAAATTCTTGGATAAATGCAAGAAGAACCTAAAATAAACTGTTTCTACTATCAGCCAAAGACCTTCTTTCTTACAATGCCATACCACAATCATTTCATTCTAGAAAATGGTAAGTTGGAAAGCCTCAATGTAAGTATTAAATTATGCAACCAAATCAATATATGAAACTTCAGGAAATGCTTCACCAAGTAATTCTGCAACTCCAAATATTTGTATTTGAATAGTTCTATACATGGCAATACAAGAGATATTACATTTAACCCTTAATATGTATGTCATTTTATCTGCAGCAAATTGCTTTTACATGAGTCATATAATTTATTTCTGGGAAGTCAAGGTATGAGGCTCCTTGTCTCTCAATGGAAACAGAAAGATAGGTTCTAGAAAGGGCTACAGGTGCTAAAAAACCACAAACTCAATGTAATGCTACAGACCCGGGAAACCACACACATTCATCAGTGTAAACACAGGTGACCCAGGCATGCCAGGCCATCTATCTGCTTCGAGCTGCCATCCTGCTGAGACTGGCCCAGCAACCTGACAGTGAATCTTTACACCATTATTTTATCCCCTATTCTGACAAGACATCTCATGCTGTGAGTGGCCAAATGTTTATGTGCAAGGACATTGTTTCCATTATTGTTATTAGTTCTCTGCCCCCATGCGTGAGCAAAGAACATTAAAGGCCAAATGGGTGAGAACAAGTTTCCCCTGGTCATCAGCTTTACAAACACAGCCTGGTTCCTATTGAATGTGTGAAGGTCTTTATCTTTTTAAAATATACAAGAAACTGTTTGGAGGCTTTCTTTTTCTTACCAGGTACTCAATGGAAACAACAAATTGATGAGAGTGCAGTAATGGAGAGATTTGATTTCTATTTCTGTCACTAACCAGGTAGGTGACCTTAGCAAATCCAGTTCAGTTCTTAACTCTTCTATTTCTTTCACTTTTAACCAGAGGATTTCTTTTAGCCAAAACAAAAATTTCATGAAAGATGAAATATTTAAAAATGCCCTACTCATTTCTCTCTATCATTAAACATTCAAGGTAAATTCCAAAACTTACTAAGGTGCTTTCCCCAAGTGATTGCAAAGAAACCCTTTTAAATTGTTTGAATCACAATTTCCTCCCCTAGTCATTGAACATTGCATTGGCGTTCAACTAATGACAAACCTGGTCTCATTTTAAAATGTAGCATTCCTTGTCCAAAAGACACTTTATGAGTTAGCATTCCTTTTTAAAAAGGATTTGAGAGAGAGGGGAAGGAAGAGGGATAGAGAGATACAAACATTGATCAGAGAGAAACATTTGTTCCGGGGATCGAGCCCCCAACCTAGTGGCCTCTCATTTCATGGGTCAAACTCAACCGCTAACCACTCAACCACCCCAGCGGGGTGGGAGTTAGTGTTCTTTTAAGTAGTAGTTTATGTGTGTTGGTGCCGATACAAATGCTTCATTTCTACTGAAGCATAAGGCATAATCTGCATATTTAATATTTACACAGAAACCTGTGTGGGAAGCTCTATGAAGACAGTGACCATGGGTGTCTTGTTCACTATTATCTTTTTAGGTGCCTAACAAAATATCTGATATATGCATTGACAATGGAAACAGGTTAAAACACTGTGATTAAGAGTAAAGGTACAAACTAGGATCCACGATGATGGCGCTGTGGAATCTCTAGCTGATCTGGAATTGGGAACTGGTAACCAAGAAGAATGGCCCCTTTCCCAGTGATGAGAAGTTAAGAAAAGTTTTATATGGACCCCAAATAGAAACAGACTACTGAGCGAGAAAGAAAAGAACACAAGCTGGCAAGACTTTCCATCTTAATCTCCTTTTCATCTGAAAGCAGTTTTTGTCTCATTCAAAACACTGGCCTGTGCATACAGAAATCCTGCCAACTGAAGGGGAAAGACTTTTTCTACCATTGATATGGCTCCCAGAAAGGAGTCTCATTCTCTTGATGGTAGCAAGAAAGCATAGGCAAGCCATCCATCACTTTTCATCACAGTTAACTCCTCGTGGCTACTTTTATACAATCGTTTTCTTTTTCCTTTGGTCGACAAAATTGCAATGTCCATTGGAAAGAAACTAAATGAGGATAGTTCCATCCTTTCCTTGTAATCCCACACTTTGCCTCATGTCATGATCTAGTTAGTCTGAAAATATCCCTGCTCAAACACTCATTTCTACTACTTCTTTCTTACATTTAGAGTTAATGTCAATGTTTTGAACTTAATATGAGAGAAGTCTCTAGATGTCCTTCTATTTTTCTTCCCTTAAAAATATGTCTGTCGTTAGCAGTTATGCAAACTGCAAGCACATGCCCAGAAGAGATTATTTTTAAAGGGGTCACGACAACAAAACTTTTTAATGAAGTCAAATGTCTTAAAATCTCAGTTACCAGTAATACTCTTTAATAATCTTGTATTCAAAAATGACAATGCAATTCATACATTAATTCTGACAGCAGCCTGGTAATGTGCCCACACCCCAAATAATGATTGAAAAAGGAAATAGTCCACAGTGAGAGAATCAGAAAACCAATTACCTTAAGTCAGTTTCCCAAAAGCCCCATTTCTTCCCTGGTTTAATTCTCTCTATCCTTCAGAAAAGGTCCCTCTTTAGATTTCTGCCATGGGGTACCTTGGGTATCAGAAAATGAGGTGAGAAGGCTTGAGTTTTTTCCTAAATTACTGTGGCCCCAGCAATGCATTATCTGAAAAGAACATGATAATCTATATATATATAAAAGGCTAAGTGACTGGCCCACCGGCCGACCACCAACTGGCCACTAGGTATGATGTGCACTGACCACCAGGGGGCAGAAGCTCAACGCAGGAGATGCTGAGTGACAGTAACTTTACAAAGTGCCTTCTGGCACTCCATAACCCCTCGGGAGATGTCAGAAAGCCAGTTTCAGCCAGATCCCCCCAGGCCAGGCCGAGGGACCCCACCTGCTGAAGGGACCCCACTAGTTCCTCAGACTCCCTTGGAGCTGTGGCACTGCCCCACGTGTGGCAGCTGGGCGGGGGGGGGGGGAGGGACTGTGGGAGGTTGGCTCCAGGGCGTGTCCAGCCCTTCTTGCCCAGTCCCGCCCCACTGGCCCCCTTCTAATTAATTTCCTTCCAATGTGCACGAATCCATGCACTGGGCCACTAGTCCAGTTGATAAAGGATCTGGTTGCTTTCCAATGTGAGAAGCCTTCAGAGTAACCAATGTGCCATGCTGCCAAAAGCTAGCACTATGTATTTATGCTTCTTACCACTATGTTGGTAAGAGTACATATATTTTCAAATGTATGCCTTACCCTTACCTTTTCTAACACATTGTTGGGTGTGAAATTATTTGTTTTCTATATTTATTTCAAAATCTCCCAGAATGTGGTTTGGGGAATAAATAAGACGATAACAAGAAATAAGAAGAGGAAAAGCCTACTAGAAGATTCCTATGTAGTCCAGAAGGAAGATTACAGAAATTTAGACTAAAATGACATCACTAAAGATGAAGAGAAATGAGCAGAATTAAACAAAGGACTCTTTACCCATTGAGAAAATGTAAACTTTTGGAAAAAGCTTTAAATGAATCTATAAAAAATTATACAATATTCAGAATAATCCCAGTTTCTTCAGGTTAATTTTTAAAATAGCATTTTTAAAATCACAAAATTTAAAAATCAACCATAAAAAACTCATGTGTCTGTTTCATGGAATTCTGAAACTATGGTAATATGCAATCATATGAATAGGTAATGAACGTAAGTAGTCAGATTATTGTAAATTGTAAAGTTCATCACACTCAATATAAAAAAAGTAAATCAAGGTATACTGCATGGATTGTTCATTACCATTTCAATGGGGGTTGGCATTGATCAATAGAACTTGGCTTTGACTTTGCTCTAGGTATCTGCGAAACCTAATCAGCTGGAAGACAGATGAGCAGCTTAATGTCTCAAAAATAGCATTCATTCAATATGTATTTATCGACTTGAATATGGATGCTTTACAAACTACAATTAGTCTTCTAAAACCATATGACATTCATTTAACACATTTTCTTTTGAGCTTGCAAAGAGGCAGTGCCTCCTTAACAAGTCCATTCTGGTTTCCACTCTCAGTTTACTCTTGGATTTAATTATCCTACTGACATTCTGGCTTTGTGTATGTGAGTGTGTGTGTGTGTGTGTGTGTGTGTGTGTAGGTTTTGTTTTGTTTCTTTCTTCTTCTTCTTTTTTTTTTTTTCCTTCTGTTCCCTCTCTCTGTTAAAAAGCAAAGCTATACTTCCCATCATCTGTCTGGTAACAATTAGATTTAATATAATTAAATTTGGAATTATTCTGTGGAGTGCATTAGTCAGCCACTTTTCCCCCCTGTTGATCTGATTTATTCCTTTTCTTCCATTTCCATTTTAATAATTATTTTATCATTTTACATTAATTCACTTCCAATACGTTAAATTAAATGCATCAAAGGACCTCAAAGCAAATTAGCTTTTTGCTAAGTCAGGTCTGAAAGATCCAAAATATGATTTTGTTTTTTATTCTGTATATTATAAATACCCATTACACATTTGGAAAAAACACTTTAAATTTCTTTTCCATTGCTTCTAAAATATCTAAGAATTCCTGCTAGGCCAAAAGAAGTGTCATCAGAAATCATCATAAAATAAGTTTACTTTAGAAAAATTAATTTCCTTTAAAAAAATTTTTAAAAGCATCGCATGATAAAGAATTCACTCTGGATTAAAAATCTGAGTTTTAGCTTCCTTTTTTCTTTCTAGAGAAAGAATTTTCTAATTTCACATATTCCCCTACTATTCTTTCATTATTTTAGCTTGATTATTGCTATGCAGAGAACATCTATAACCTTATACATTTAAAGAAATTCAGTTCTTTCTCATGGGAAGATATATTCTATTTTTCAACCCACTATATTCTTGGGACACAGAAAGTCATAGAGTTTATTCCAACAGATCCCTTCAAAGTAACTTATTTAGAAAAATCTATCTTTTAGAAGATAATAAACATTGTATTTAAGTCCTCAACTAATCTACATAATATCCCTGAAGTGGAGAAATATAAAAGTATTTTATGAGAAAGGTCTATCCAACCTGTGATATCAAGAATGTATTACCCTGTATGACATCAGAGTTCCCAACTCCGGGTGACCTGTTGAAGTGTTTATGGCCGAGATCCAGGCTCTGGTAGAGTAAGCACTGTGCTGGGTTGAGTGATGAGCTGAGAAACGTCAGCAGAGAAGCAATGAGGGCTAAGCCCCACATACAGCTCATGACTTCATTCTGTATTTATAGAGTGTAACATGAATATGAAACTTTTTTTTCTTATTTGGAAATACCTCTCAGGATGAATATAGGTTAGCAGAATAAAACATTCACAAAAAACTCTTGTGACGAGCATAGGTAAAAAGATGAAAGCTTACAGGAGAAAGTGATAACTTCTGCTTGGATCAAGAAAGGCAACCTGGAGTTTGAACCCTGGGTTTTCTCTGACAAGTTATATTTCAGATCAATTCTGACAGTCTTCATTCACAGCCACCATGGGGAGTCCTTCTCCTAATGCTTGCTGCATTCTACCAGTTTCTCTCTTTCATGGATGTTAGGAATAAGGTTTTTCTATATTTTGTCCAAAGGTAAGCAATTTATGTTTTACTAGAGGCCCAGTGCATGAAATTCATGCGTGGTTAGGATCCCTAGGCCTGGCTGGCAATCAGGGCCGATCTGAGGGGCGACCAGCAGGGCAATTGAGGGCCCCTGCTGGGACTCACCTTGGCCTGCCTGGCACCGCCCCCTCACTGGCCAGCCCAGACCCCTGCGGCCACTGATCACCTCCCTCTGCAGGGCGACCAGTGGGGCGATCAGCGGGTGGAGGGTGGGGGCGCTGGCACCCACCTTGGATGGCCTGGGGCCTGCGGGCTGGGGGCAGCTCCTGGGTTGAGCGTCTGCCCCTTGTGGTCAGTGCACGTTATAGCGACCGGTCGTCCAGCAGTCGTTCTGCCATTTGGTCGATTTGCCTATTAGGCTTTTATTATATAGGATTATATTTTAAGGGCAGAGTAACAACAAAGAAACAGACAAGTGAAAAATGTCTCATTATTGTGTATAATGTTTTTAATTTTATTTCTTTTAACCTAATTTCTCAGGAGAGAGATTCTTACAAAGACAAATTCCCCTCCCTTTTTTTTTTTTAAATAGAAGGTCAACATGGTGACCTTGAGTGGTGGGCACACAATGAAATATACATATCATGTTTCATAGAAATATATACTTGAAATCTATATGATCTTATTAACATGTTAAGCGCCCAGCCTGTTTTGTCTTCGGGATGGAAACTATAGTGTCAGTCACCAGTGACTGACAGGGTGCTAACCAATGTCACCACAATAAACTTAATTAATAATAATAATAATAATAATAATAATAAATCACCATGCTCAGACTTTCTGTCACTCCTTTAGAGGAACAGGGGTAAGCATGGGAACCCAGGATAAAGTAAGATAAGGTCCCCTTAAGGAATGTGGTGAAATAGGAGGAAACTGGACCTGGGGCTGAGACACGGCAGGAAGCCCCGGTTCTGCCAGTGCTGGTGCTGAGGACAGCTGCCGGGGCACCCGTCTTCTGTAATTTTTCCATCATCGACATTGCTCTGGGCCAAGCCTCTGACAGGACGTGGACATATGTCAGGGAGTCGCCTGCTCCCGCTGAAATGGTATCCTGCTTCAGAGCCCCTTTGCCTAAAGAATAATTGCATGTCACTTCTCTCCAGGCAATCTAGGACTTGCTTTTGAATTTGTCCTGTGGCAAGCTGGCTTTGGTTCTGTGGATTTCACTCTCATTGCTCCTTCCCAGTTGCTGGTGCTGTGCCACCCACTGACCCAGTCATGACCCTTTCTTTCTGGTTCACTGGGTGCAGTTCAGTGAAGACTAGTCTTTCCACCTCCAGCCCTATCACACCATTGTCATGGCAGATTTCAGTGGATGAGGGCCCCCCATGTGATGAGACACTGGTGGAAGATCAGTCTACTCAATGCACATAATATAAATGGCTTTAAAAGGAAACCATAGTATTATTTATGCCAGAAAATTTGAAGACTTGGTCTACAAATAGGAAAAATCTCAGAAAAATAGGAATGAACATGTGGCCTCAATTATAATTTTATATATGTAAATGAAATATTATACATATCATTCTTTAGATCTATATTACTATTAGATATTTTTATAAATAATCTATAACATATGGTATCTATTTATATAAGATTTATATTTGATATATATTATATGCCATAAAATATGTATGATTATCATAAAATATACTAGTATTACTAAGTATACTAGTAATATATATGTATTATTTAATTCTCAACATTCTGAAGAATTTTCTATAGATAAATTAAATAATTTGTGCTGGTGTAAATGTATATGAGCATGTGCACACACACACACACACACACACACATATACCCACACACTGCTATGGCATAAGCAGACACAAACACAGACAATGAAAATGTTTGCGCTCCCTCCTGAAACATGTCAATAAATGACATTATGTTACTTTCTAAAATAAAAATTTCTCTAGGCTGCATTTTGCCAGACTTTTAAACAGTTATGTTTTCGCTTTTATAGGAATGGCTAGGCTTAGCTAACTTCGGCAAGGCATTTGTAAGTTGTGAGTAAAAGGCCGTAAATCATGAATGTGAACTCAATGTTGGAAACCTTTTCACTGAAAGTTGTAACACTGTAATTCATTTGTCAGCGGAAACAATGACATATGGCTTTTTCCCGGAGCTTATTATGAAATTTCAGGCAATATCTTCAGATAAAATATAGTTCAGGAAGCTCACAGGAAAAATTCGCCGATTTTATAAGGATATGAGCAATATTGCTGAAGAGAGGAAGATCTGGATGGCCTGGTGGCTCAGTATCCCACCGTTATGCACACACATGAGTGGGAATCCACATATATATGCACACGTACACACATATACACACACATTCACACAGACTCAAGGATGCACATTCCGTAAATATCCTGAACACGACTGAACTGTATACTTTAAATGGGTCAGTTGCAGGGTATGTGAGTAAGTAGATCTCGATCAGCTGTTCGAAAACAACAGGTATTGCAGTGACTTTGTTCTTGAACAACCCACCTCCTCCATGTCACCTCCTCAGTTAAGGAGTTTCATTGTTTTTAATGTTTCATAATCCCTGCCCTCACTCCATATAAATATGGAGAACATCAAGGGAGTGGAGACCTTTTTCCTATAGATCTTCGTCCATGGGGTATGCATGCCCTCTCAGCCCAGCATCGGATGACTATTCCTTTGATTGTAGGTCCCCACACATCCGTGTCCCAGCGACCCTCTGTAATATCCTCCTTACTTATCACTAGTAGTGAATCTCCATGACATCCCTGATTTTTCCCTGTGATACATATGTTCACTCATTCACTCATTCATTCATTCAACTATGCACCAGGGTGAATGTGCAGATAGAGCAGTGAACAGGACATACAGTGCCCCCGCTCCTGAGAGCGTGTATTACAGAATACACAATACCTGGGTACCTTAAGCACCTTTCCTAAAGTACTTGCCTATTTTGCTGGTTGAGTTTTTAATTTATACTTCTGAAATAATTTAGGGCTTGCTTTCCTTTTTTCCTTTATAAAACAGCAAGTATGGCTGCACTAACCTAAAAGTTCTCTTCAATTATCCATATTTCATATTCACCATCATTCATATTGTATTCCAGGATCTCTTTTCTTGAATGTTCTCATTTACAAACTGGAGGTGATTTTAAAAATGTTCAAATCTCTCACAAAGATCTAAAAATCATTCTGTCTTCAGAGTTGCTGTGCCAAGTTGACAAATAATAAAAGTTAAACAACAGGCCCCCCCCCCAAGGTTTTAGTATGCTCATGCTCTGCTATATATATAAGTAAATAATTATTGTTCCATCACAGTTTACATAGTTTGTGTTTGTTAGGTGTATATTTATCTGGTCTGAATTTGCAGTCTTTGAGAAATGGTGTTTCTTTTTGTGATGCCAAAAACATTAGGGAAAGCATTATTTTGCTGCTTCCTCCCAAACACCTGCACAAAACTTGCTTAGAGAGCAAAAAGGATACAATCTAGAGTGTGATAAGCAATGGGCCACGGCCACACCAACACCTGCCTTCATCACCCCACAGCCCCACCAACTGAAGGGCAGAAAGAGCTGGAGACTGGGAATGAGAAAAACCATGGTAGAAATGGAGAATGAAGGAGAAGCAAAAAAAATCCAAGAGGAAAAGGAGCCCTAATAAAATGAAGTGTCCTCCCACTCCTCACAGAACATGGCTCACATAAATGTGCTCTTTTCTCATAAAGGATTATTATGCAAATACCCAGGTATTTGCTCTTGTTCTAGGGCAGCCCTGCTTTCTCTCCTCTCAAACGCCAAATATGGGAGGGCTGGTTTCACGTTATTCCCAGTTAGGTTTTGACTTGGACACGTTTTCATCCGTTTCCCTGTAGCACAAGCAATACTCGAAAGGCGCTATTCACCAGCTGTTGTCTTCCGTATGCTTGCTTATTATTCTTGCTCCACGTTACCTCTAACAGTGAGATGCAGTTCCCTTTTTCTTTCTCTAAGCCTACCTATTATTTTCCTTCGCAGAAAATCAACATCGCTTTATCCTTCAAACACTGGAGTTTAAAATTCTCCCACTTAAGATGTCTTTTACTAAAGAAGAGAAAAACCTACAAAGGAAGAGTGGGTCTGCGTGACTGCAGGGGGACTGGCTCCTTGACAGGAAGCGATTATGGTGGATGCTCTGGGTAACCCCGGCTGAAGCAGCTGTGTGGCAAAATCCTCTTTTAATCAAACAGAAGTCCCGGAGTAAATCCTATGGTCCTCATTAGTCTAATTTGCTAAGTGTTTCCCCTCACGCACATGCTGCTCTCCACTTAGAGTGTACTTGACGCGATGCGAAGACTAAAATATAATAAAAAAGGGGAGAATTGGCACATCTTTGATCAGGTATCAGACTAATTCACCAAAGATGACCTTCTGGTCTGAGGGAGGTCTTTAGACAATTGATCTACAAATGCACACAGTATCCAGCAACAGTGAATATTATAATGAGCCTCCCAAAACACTCTCTCTCTAACTGATTCCCTGACATTTCAGAACATTAGAGAAGTCGTCTGCCTTTCCTTTGGGGTTTGCACTGGTGTTTGCTATCATTTCTTTGTAAGCTACAGATAGAAATATTTCTAAGAAGGAAATAACAAAACCACGCCATAAATATAGCAAGTGGTTTATGTTTTTGAAATAAAAATGTTTTGCTGTGGTATTTCATGAAAAAGCAGAGACGCTTACAGTGTTCTTGTTTTCGGTGTGTTTCTATGAGCCTCAGCCTCCAGAATCAGAACAGGCAGGTAGAATGCACACCTGCACCCTGCCCTGTGGTCTGAGGAGCCCCAGGAAGATTTGCTCATGCTCTGAACTCACATTGCATAAAGCACGTTCTAAATAGCGAAGCTTCATAAGCTACACAGAGCAGGGTGACACTAGCAGTTGCTAGAACAAAGTAGTTGTTAGAACAAACTCTGGAGTCAGAGTCCCCTCCTCCCTTTCCTGTCACTTCATAGCAATGGTGTAGATATGAGGAGAGACTTGACGTGTATAAGCTTCAGTTTCCCCTTCCACTAAAATTCTGGTAACGATATGAGGCACATCTTGGTATGTTCTGAGCATTTCATGAGATAATGCCAGTTAAGTATCAACCATCATGCCTGGTACACGGAACGTGCTCAGCAATCACTAACACTGTTCTTATTGCTAGTGATTATTCAGATCAACTCAATTCCCCTGAGGAGGGATTGGGAAATGTGAGATCACAAAGGTAACGTGGAGATGATAATATTGACAAAGTCCTGGTAAATGGGTCAAGATTAAAGATATCGAGGGGCAATGAAAAGCCAGTTTACTCTCAAGGCAATTTCATTTTCCTTTCCCCCAAAATTGGGGTAATATCAGAATCTACCTTAGGTGATTCTTGTGTGAACTACATGAGATAAGATAATGTTACAAAGCTGTTAGAAGGCACAGGGTGTGGCACACAGTAAATGCTCATTTAATGCTAGTGCTGGTGAGGTGTTTTTCCTGTTATAGAGACTGATGTCATGTTCTGCTTTTTCTAGTAATATATTCCATCCTTTTTAAGTAGTGAAGATGAGAACAGGACTCTTCACTAGTTTCTTCTGGATAGAAAAACATGTTTATGTCTCTATTTAAAGCCCTGGAATTATCTGGGAGGGGTAAAAGACAGTGTACGACCAAGCCCCTGGATGTGTCTGTATCTGCAAGTTTGAGACAGAAGCCGACAGAAAACTCCACATAGGAGAGGAAATAGCATTTGAGGTTTGGGATAAATGAAGGAAGAGAGCAAAAAACCTCCCAAGCTGGGAGGAAAATAGGGTCCACAAATGAGTCAACACAGACAAGAGGAGACAACTCGGGAGCAGAGAAGTAAAGGTGAGTCATGGGAAAGTGAAGTCCCAGGGAGTATGCAGAGAACTGGGATGGTGGGGGAGTCTCAGACAACTCTAGGTCTGAAAAGCTTGGGCAGTCCCTGTTGACATCTGGGCACCTAAAGGCTCAAACTCAAAAATTTTGGCCTAATATTTCTATAAATCATATTTAATTTGCTGTTTGAGTGTGGAGTCTTTCGTATGTTTTTATAAGCCATAGCTATTTCTACTTTATCAGTAATCAAATCTGGATTGTGTTCAAAATTTAAGAAATAGGACAGAGAACACTGAATTCAGAGACCTTGGCTACAACACTTGCTCTGCCACTAACCAGATGGAAGACACTGTCATATTGTTGTATACCCTGGGCATTCAACTTTTCCTTGGTAGAAGATATCAGACTAAATGACTGATACATATTTATTAATAAGTTATCTGTACTCCTAATTTTCTTCACTGGAAAGAGTTACATGACAAAGTAAGAAGACACATAATTTAAGAAGTAAAATAACATGATTATATGAATGTAATAAAACCTTGGAATGATGGCCTTTTAGCTTCAAATATGTAATATTCATTATATGTCTTAACTACCAGATGGAATTGGGTCATTTATACCTGAGATATAAGATTTTTTAAAATATTATATTCAGATGCATAAATATCTAGTTTTTGATGGACTGCCAAGTAAGATTTCAAGTGACAATTTCCACAGATAAAACAAAGTATGTATATCAGGGCTACCTTCACATCTCACCTACCTTGTCCAGTAGGCTGGAGGTCACTTGTTAGAGCCATGAGGAATGTAACATGGCCGGGAGACAGAGATTTCTTGTAATGCTTAATAAATTAAGTCATTAGCCATACATGCTGTTGGATAGATCATTTGGGAATAGCCATAAACTCTCCTTCAGTTCAGTCAGTTTCTTTTAACTTTGATATGAGCTTGTAGACAGGACTATAAAGACATTCCATGCAGGCAACAAACAGGTTGGGTTTACCACTAGAATGGATTTGGACTGTCCTACCACCTGGTCATACAGCGTAAGTCACTATAACAGGTGTGTATATGACTAAATATAAGGCCATTATAGGCTCCCTATGTTACTAGACAGGTTATGAACAATAATTACGGACTATCAATATGTTATAGATGATTCTATAGAAAAATGCAAATTTATACAACTCAAATAATTTAAATATTAACATTGATTTTTGTTTTTTAAATAAATAGGAATAAGATAAACATGGCTAGTACTGACTTAAATAATGAAACTGCTATATTAAATGAGATACCATTTCACACTTGTTAGAATGGCTATTATCAACAAGAAAAGAAGTAACAAGTATTGGAGAGGTTGTGGAGAAATGGGAACCCTTTTTCACTGTTGGTGGAATTGTAGACTGGTACAGCCACTATGGAAAACAGTCTGGTGAGTCCTCAAAAAATTAAGAATAGAGCTAGCAATCCCTGCATATGACCCAGCAATCCCTTTTCTGGATATATACCCCCAAAACTCAAAAACATTTGAAAAGATATATGCTACCCCACGTTCATTTCAGCATTATTTACAGCGGTCAACATATGGAGACAACCAAAATGTCCTGCCATCGAAGATTGGATAAAGAAGATGTGGTACAGCCCTGGCTGGTTTTGGTCATTGGTTAAAGCATCAACCTGTGGATCAAAGGGTCTCGGGTTCAATTCCTGGTCAAGGGCACCTACCTCAGTTGCAGGTTCCCCAGCCCTGGTAGGGGTATATGCAGGAGGTAACCAAGCAATGTGTCTCTCTCACATCAATGTTTCTCTCCCTCCCTCTCTTACCTTACCTCCTTTCCATCTTTCTCTTTTCCATCCACTTCCACTCTCTAGAAAAAATGGAAAAAAATAACCTCAAGTGAGGTTTTAAAAAAGAAGAAAAAAAAAGATGTGGTACATATATAGAATGAAATACTACTCAGCCATAAGAAAAGACAAAATACTGTCATATGTGACAACATGGATGGAACTTCAGAATATTATGCTAAGTGAAATAAGTCAGGCAGAAAAAGCTAAGAACCATAGGATTTCACTCATATGTGGGATATAAAATTGAAATTTTGGACACAAACACCAATGTGGTGGTTGCCAGAAGGAAGGGGGTGATGGAAGGTTATTTGACCTTGGGTGGTGGGCACACAGTGCAATATACAAATCTTGTAACATAGAAATCTACACCTGAGATCTATATGATCCTATTAACTAATGTCACCCCAATAAATTTAATTTAAAAAGTATTTTCAGATATCTTAGTATTTTGCAGGTTCAAATTCAATTGACGTTCTAAGCCAGTATGAATTACACATATGTGGGATGTGGGATTCATTGCTTTCTCTGTATGGGTTGGAGGCATGTACACCTGAACATTACATGCCAGTGTTTGCTCAACGTCAGAGACAGCCCTGGCTCTGAGAAAAGAGAGAATAGAAAGCACCAAATCAAATGGTATTTTCTAAACGTGATTACATAATTCAAACTATATTGAGTAAGAGCAATAAATATCCTTGAACTACTGCTGAGAGAATTCTAGTGAGTTGTAACAAAGCACTTAGCCATTGGGATAAACTAGGCAGCAACTACAGAGCTTCCAACTGAAAGTGAAAAGAAATAAAATAGATCCAAGGAACAGCAGCCTCCTGATCACCACACCCTCTGTCTGAGGAACAGCCGCTGTGTGTGAAGCCTCCCCCCACCAGCCAGAGGAGCCACCACAACTGTGAACAGCACCCACCAGAGGAGCTGCTACCACAACCTCCTGAGGAGCAACTGCAGCCCGAGGAGCCACTGCCACCCAAGGAGCAGCCACTGAACGACTCAACATCTAGATATGGCGGTAAGATCAAGCATGGATAGACAAAGAAACCCCCAAAGGAAAGAAAAGGAGGCTTGCCAGAAAAGCAGCTAAGTGATACAGAGGCATGCAACATGGCAGAAAAAGAATTCAGATTAAGGGTCCTAGAGTGCATAAACCGGATGGAGGAAAAAAATCAACAACTTATGCAAGAAGCAAGAAGAAACAGATGAAAAAATCAATAAATTATGTAAGAACCAAGAAGAAATGAAGAGTGATATAGCTGCAATAAAGAACACCATTGAAAGTTTCAACAGTAGACTAGGAGAAGCGGAGGACTGAATTAGCGAATTAGAAGACAGGGAAACAAAACACACCCAAACTGAACAGCAACTGGAGAAAAATATTAAAAGAGAGGAGGAGAGCCTAAGGGAGCTATGGGACAACATGAAACAAAACAACATACGAATAATAGAGGTGCCAGAACAACAGAAAGAAGAACAAGGGTTAGAAAACCTATTTGAAGAAATAATATCAGAAAACTTCCCAGAGGTGGGGAAGAAAAAAATCACACAAGCACAGAGAGTCCCAAACAAGGTGAACCCGAAAAGACCCACACCAAGACACATCATAATTACCATGGCAAATGTTCAGGACAAAGAGAGAATCTTAAAGGCTGCAAGAGAGAGATGGAAAGTTACATTCAAGGGATCTCCCATTAGATTATCAAATGATTTCTCAACAGAAACACATCAGGCCAGAAAAGAATGGACAGAAATTTACAAAGTGATGCAAAGCAAAGGACTGAATCCAAGAATACTCTATCCAGCAAGGCTATCATTCAAAATTGAAGGAGAAATAAGAAGCTTCACAGACAAAAAAAGGCTAAGGGAGTTTATCACCACCAAGCCAGCAATGCAAGAAATGCTAAAGGGAATGCTGTAAAAAGAAGAAATAAAAAGCTCAGAAACAGCCACACAAATGGCTACAAACAAGTACCTTTCAATAATAACTTTAAACGTAAACGGACTAAATGCTCCAACCAAAAGACATCGAGTGGCTGAATGGATAAAAAAATATGACCCATACATTTGATGTCTACAAGAGACCCATCTCAGAAGAAGGGACTCACACAGACTGAAAGTGAAGGGATGGAAAAATATCTTTCAGGCAAATGGAAATGAAAAGAAAGCTGGGGTAGCAATACTTATATCGGACAAAATAGACCTCAAAGTGAAGGCCATAACAAGAGATAAGGAAGGCCACCTCATAATACTAAAGGGATCAATACAACAAGAAGATATAACCCTGAGGAAAAGAAATAAAATATAACTAAAAATACAAGAAAAAATAAAAAGCAAAGCATGTAACTTAATGAGGTACAAATCATGGCTACCAAGGATATTTTAGGAGATATCTTATCACTCCATGTGTAATGCACAAACTCAAAACTCTCCTTGCTTAATATGAGACTTTCAGGTAGTTTTTATGTGTAATGTGCACTGAAACATATAAAATTTTAAAAAGTACAGTATGTTTCTATATTTCTGCAATTTCACTATTTACAAGGTGTCCCAATTAATGTATCATAGAAGTATTGGACATATGACTTCCATGACACTACTAGAGTTTATGAAGTATTCCTTTGATCATTTAAGATGATCTACTTGGCAAAATTCAATTTCTGGTTTTCAGGAATAAACCACATTTTTTTTCCTTAGGTTTTTATTTAATTAAATTTGCTACTGACATAACAGCCCAAACTGTGGATACCATATTATATTTTAAAACTGAGCTGAAACCGGTTTGGCTCAGTGGATAGAGCGTCGGCCTGTGGACTGAGAGGTCCCAGGTTCGATTCCGGTCAAGGGCATGTACCTGGGTTGCGGGCATATCCCCAGTAGGAGATGTGCAGGAGGCAGCTGATCGATGTTTCTCTCTCATCGATGTTTCTAACTCTCTATCTCTCTCCCTCCCTCTCTGTAAAAAATCAATAAAATATATTTTTTTTAAAAAATAAAATTGAAAGATGGGCGGTCTATATGTGTGTGCCTAATAACACCATTGTAGTGTACTTCTCTCCATATGCCTCTGCTGATGACTGTAAGGTCAATTTCAGCTTTAAGTTTGGTATAAAGTCAAGAAGCAAGTTTATGAGAGGATTTTGAAATCATGGCTGAGACTTGGCAAAATGAGTCCTAACATTTTCTGTACAAACAAATGAAATGCCAGTGCAGACTCGCAATGTCAGAGCCTTTGAAAGGAATCTGGTTTGGCTCAACTGGAGTTAGCTGTGTGTGCTGAGACAATCTGACCTAGAAACAACTCTCTACAAATAATCAAGGAAGCTGGAGGGAAATTAAAATAATTTTTAGTGGTTGGCCTTTGCATACTAGACAAGTGCGAGAAGGTAATGATTATGATCTGAACACAGATTGTGGAACAATGACCACTGCTCATACAAAATGTACCAAACAGTTTCAGATTTATTTAGTTGCTTCAAACATAGAATCATAACAAGGTTTGGGAAATATATTGAAAATTAAAGCCCACTGAAGCAATATTTTAGATAAGGAGAAAATCAGGCTTTTTTCTAGTGATACCCTTTAATTAGATAGATTGATTGATAGATATAAATTTTTAAAATCATAGTATAAAACCTTTTCAAGATTATTTTTTAAATATATATTTATTTATTTCAGAGAGAGGAAGGGAGTGGGAGAGAGAGATTGAAACATCAATGATGAGAAAGAATCACTGATTGGCTGCCTCCTGCACAACCCCCACTGGGGATCGAGCCCACAACCCATGTATGTGCCCTTGACCAGAATCAAACCTGGAACCCTTCAGTCTACAGGCCAACGCTCTGTCCACTGAGCCAAACCAGATAGGGCTAAAATTCATTTTTAAAGTAGAATTTATATACCATAAAATTCACTTCTTTGGTATGCAGTTGTTAAAGTTTTGGCAAATGCAAAAGTTGGATAATCATCAGCACATTCAAGATATAGAACAGTTTCAATTCTCTCCCCAAATCTCCTTGAAGGTTGATCTGTTTTCTATTCCTATAGCTTTGCCACAGAAGCAGCATTTGAATAGCAAGAAAAATGCACATATTTTTTTCAAGGTGTTTGAAGGAGCGGGTATTATAAACTACTCCTCATACATTATAAGGCAGTTTCCTAAATGTGCACAAGCAATACTTATGCCTGCTCCATATATTTGGTCCTGGAAGAGTAACTCCTTCTCCCAGCCATCATTCCAGGCCCAGGGTTGGAGAAGAGCAATAGTTCTATTGGCAAGGTAATTTGATATACCTTCAAATTGATTCTCTAAATATTTACTCAACATTTTCAGAGGCAAAGTCTAGTGCCTGATTGAATGCAAAGGCAGAAAAGGAAGATATGGAAGACATCACCCTTGCTTCTTGCGTAACGCACATAGCCAAACAAATAAACAAGTAACCAACAATTCTTGGAGCACACACTCACTGTTGTGAGTACAATGGAGAGGATCTTACTCCCTCCCTCAAACAGCTCAAGATTTCCTTTTAATACATCCAGTTGTCTCTTTAGGAAGAATTCTTATAAATATAATTTTCTTCTTTGCTTTACACTCCCAGAGTGTTTTATAGCTTAGTGTCCCAAGCTATTATCAATGTGACCTTCTGTCCTTTCTCTACAATGTGGCATCTCACCTAAGGAGCTCAATGGCCATCATGGTCCCCCTGGCACATTAGGAGTTACCCTTTTCCCTAATTTCCACAGGATACTGGGAGCTGACCAGTTGTATAGGACAAAAGTGCCCCCATTGCTGGTACTCATGAGAAGAGGGCTGGAAAAATTGCTGTTGTGTTTCTTAGAACCAGAATTCAAATGTGGATTTTTATGTAGAAACAGAGTTAGCCTAGCTGCTGTGATTCAGCTAGTTGAGCATGGCCCTGTGCACTGAGAGGTCACAGTTAAGATTCCCAGTCAAGGCACATGGCTGGGTTGTGGGCTCGATCCCCAGTAGGGGGCATGTGGGAGGCAGCCAATCAGTTTTTCTCTCTCATCAATGTTTCTATCTCTCTCCCTCCCATTCCTCTCTCTCTAAAAATCAATAAAAGCACATGTTAAACATGTTAAAAAAAGAAACAGAGTTTAAGTCATGGTTAGATTTTAATACTCTAATAGTATAACATATTCAGGTGTTTTTCATTTCTTCCTTCTTTCATTTGTCTAATATTTACTGAGTGCCATCTATGTTTGAGACACTGAGCTCATCACTGGATATATTCTTTTCCTTCAGAGAGCCCAAATTGAGTGAGATTAAGTCGGCTTCTAGAACTGATCTAAGATCATGCTTTGTTAAATCATTTCTTATGAAAAATGGTGATTCATTTAAGCTCCAAACGGTAGATTTACGAATAAGCTTTGGTAAATCCCAAAACCATTTATCAATTTGGAGTTGATTGCATATTAGAAATGAGCAACTAGTCCTCTATTAATCATTAATATGTCTCATTCCTGTTAAATTGAAGTACCATTGATTTAATTGGACTGAGGAAGGAAAAAGCTGATTGCTCTCACTGAGTTTTGGCTTTAAGGAATTCTCTTTTCCCTCACTGTGGTTATGTTCCCCATAAGATTTAACAAAAAGAAATAAAGCCCAGCTATTAAACTCATCTTATTTGCTTCTTCTTTCCCCACAAATTAGAAATGGAACCTTGTCATCAACAGAGTGTGATTGGTTGTATTTTAATTTCAGTGTCTAATGACTGGCATGTGATAAATCTCTCATTAAAATATTCATGAATAATCAGATTAAATGTCACATCTCCAAAGAAAGATCATCTGATCAGGGGTAACATCAGTTAATTTCTTTATTTGTTTGTAGAGCACTATTAGAGTGAAAGCAATCAGTATGAAAAACCTCTCCATTGGTGTGTGAATTACATATAAATTATGTGTTGCCTGCACTTGGAATAGCAGGAAAAACAATCTGAAAATATTATTTCCTCCATTTTAAGAAAAATGCACGAGATCAGTTTTCATTAATTCTCTAATATTCTTTTCCATCAATATGCTACTCCTGTATTAATTGTCCTTATTCTCCCAAATAAAGATTAAGAACAGGAACCCTAATTTTCCGGATGGTTTCAGAATAAAACACTCTGGATAATCAAATATTTTGGTTACAAGAGAATTGCAATGTCATAAGCTTGTAGTGAGCAGCTGCTTCCATTGAAAGTGTTTGTGCTTAAGTGGGAAAGAACTAAAGAATAAAGGGTATGGTTCGGTGGGATAAAGCTAGAGTTGGTGTCATGAAGAGAGGCATCTGACCCTCTTTCAAGGAGAGCTAGAAATGCCACAGAATTGGCACTCACAGTCCAGGACCAGCTCACTGCATCCATCCTGCCAGAAAGCAAGGGGAGCAAAGGGGACTCAAAAATCGCACGTCCTAACTCCCTACACATATTCTATGCCTTTCTAATACAACACCCTCACATCTATTTTATAATCCAAATTTCACATTCACGATTCCCTAAAGGTTACTGATAACAAAATGTGCATGCTGGGCAGATAATCATAGCATTTGTATATGCAATTTATGATGAAATTATAAGTCAGCCTATCACCTAGCTTGTGATTAACTTTATACTAACATCAAAGCCATATGGTGGCCTACCCATTTATGGAACAAAGCTGCCTCCGTAATGTCATTTACTATAGGTTAATTTATGATATGGCAGAAATGCTATGAAAAAAGACTACCTCTTCTCAAATGTAGAATTTTTAGCCAATAGAAATGCATTAACCTTGTTAATTTTCACCCTTCATTCCATCCAGTGCACAATGGCTCTAGACCAGTGGTCGCAAGCTGCGCTCGCAAGCCACATGCGGCTCTTTGGCCCCTTGAGTGTGGCTCCTCCACAAAATACCACATGTGGGCGCACATGTACAGTGCGATTGAAACTTCGTGGCCCATGCACAGAAGTCGGTATTTTGTGGAAGAGCCACACTCAAGGGGACAAAGAGCTCCATGTGGTTCGCGAGCCGCAGTTTGCCGACCACTGCTATACTAAATGGTATCTGCCCTCAAAACCTCTCATTATAATTAAAGTTGTGGAAGTATTTGAGGGACCTGCAGTTTTGGAAATGTGCCTAGACTTAAAAATATAATCTCCTAGGATGTACATACATAAATGTTCCCAGGATTGGATTTCCCCCACTGGAAAGAAAAAGTTTTTCATATTGTAAAACCAGAGACAGTTTATTGAAAAGGGGACAAAGAATGATATGACAGTTTTCTACGTTAGAATACCTACTTTTTTTGTCTTCATGATATTGACTGGGGGAGAGCTTTCATTCTGTCAATTCCATTCCTTTCTTCAAATAATTTTTATTTTTTTTGCTAATGGCATTTTCTTATTATATAGTAACTTATGTGACCCTATCACTTATAAATCAGTCCCCCCCCCCCCAAGTGGATAATTACTGTAAATATTAAACCTTTGACTGTACAACCAGAGTTTGTTGAATTCTAATATGGCTTTCTATGTCTATGTCATACAGTATAATTTTATATTCTTCAAGACTACATGACTCTAATTGTATATTCTTTAATTCCATTTTAAAATAATATAACCTATCTAAATATAGGCCAAAATTTACTGAAAATCTTTGCAAATTTAAGATAAGGTTGTTGTAAGTCTCCATTTCCATTCATAAAGAATAGCTGTTAAGCAGAGTGGCCAAACGACCATTCTGCAGGGGTTTGTGCCCTCATTTTGATTAATTTAGTCTGTGTGGGACCACTGTTTTTGCTTCATGGCTTTTTATACCTAGGTCTCTTTTTGCTCATGTACTTGCTTCACATAAAGTCTCTAAATATTGACCTACAAATTTGACAAGAAAGTTTTTACTTCTTCCACTGTGCTCTAACATTTCGAAGGGACAATCTGGTATGCTGGCTCTTGATTCTCCAATGCTATATGCTCAATCTGTTGTAGATGCCTTATAACAAAAAACATTTTCTTAGAAACAGAATGCAATGTAATTATGCCTCAATACATAACTGGGAATTTTTAGAAAAGTAAAAATTCACTATTGTTAATATTTTTCATGGTGACTATCTATTGCTTTTAGATATGGCAGTTCATTTGTTCTGTGCTTTGTGCATGCTACTGCTTCAATTAGATAGAGTATCAGGAGTTTGAAGTTCTGAAATTGGGATTTGAACAAAAACACAATGTGTACCTCTCAGAAACAATAAGAAATGACTCATCCTTTTCCTATCTAGTGTATGGAGTGTAAATAACCTCTCATCATTTATTATGTAGCTCATGAAATATATATTGGGAGTGTGGCCTTGTAGCTAATAAGATAGTGGGGTTTTTTTTGCATTTCAAGTTGTCAGTAGCATCCCAGCCTTATGGGTACACTAAAAAAAAAAAAACTATTCCTTTGTATGCAAATTCATTACCAGTAGCTGATAGCTCATGACAGAATTATTTATGGGGGTTACTAAAACCACATTTTTCTGACAAGATCAGGCGCGTTCCGGGTGGTATGGCCGTAGACATAAAACCACATTTTTCTGGAGAAAAAAAATATTGTCATAGTAATAGTGATAATGATAGGAAATAAGTAGAGAGTGTTACAATGTTACAGCAATAGAAAATTATTAAAGAGTGTTATAGGAAATGTAGAAACTATATTTTTTGTGATATATTTGTGTGAAATATTAAAGAGCACAGGAAATGACCACTCTGGCCAAGCCCTAGCTGCACCATATAGATAAGACCATAGCTGAAAGCTACCCTTAGGAATGATGTATGTAAACCTGATAGACACCTTCTGAGTGACACTGTGATAGATAACCAGCTTGCACTCTGATTAACACTTGTGTGATAACGTATGTTACTGATAGCCCCCTGGACTGCCGTGGGTCAGAACAGGCTTAAAAACGGGTCCCCGACTTCAGACATCAATCATCCTCTTGCTCCACACTCCACGTTGCCTTGCTCCACGCTGGACAGAAGAATGGCCAAACCTCCGATCTCAAGGCTTCGGTCACCCTCCTCCCGCTGACTCGACCCAACCAGACGGCCAGCCACCCAAAGACAGATCCTCCACTGCCCGCAGACAACGCTACTCTTCCCCAGGGACCCCATTAAGTCTGAGCCCACAGCACCAGGAACCTTGTGAATAATAAAATGTGCTGTGTGATTTGCAACTGCATATTTTTGTGTGGCGTAATTCCTTTGGCGGTCTTGATTATATTAATACTAGAGGCCTGGTGCACGAAATTCGTGCATGGGTAGGGTCCCTAGGTGTGGCTGGTGATCAGGGCTGATCGGGGCCTTCCGGCTGCCAGCCGGGGTCTTCCTTCCCTGTTGGCCGGCTGCCAGCTGCTGGCCAGGGCCTTGGGGCCTTCCTTCCCTGGCTTCTGACTTCTGGCTCACAGCTGGGGCCTTCCTTCGTTCCGCGCCACCCCCTGGTGGTCAGCACACATCATAGCAAGCAATCGAATTCCCAGTTGAACTCCTGAAAGGACACTTTGCACATTAGCCTTTTAAAGTCAGATGGTAATGCCTACCCTCAGTCCTGCTTGCTTAAAGTAGTCTCTTTGCTAGCAACTACTGAATGTCCGAATACCTGCACGGTTAAGTTTATCTCAAGGGATGCCTTGGATAACGCCCCATAGACTCTACTCGAATAGATATTTCCAAAACCAACCTTTTGCTGGCATGTTAACAACCAAACAATTGTTTGAAATATTTACTTCCTCCTAGGTCTTTAAAACTCTTGTCTTTTGATTTCATTTTGGGACTTTTTATTTATTTATTTATTTTTTAAATATATTTTATTGGTTTTTTACAGAGAGGAAGGGAGAGGGATAGAGAGTTAGAAACATCGATGAGAAAGAAACATCGATCAGCTGCCTCCTGCACACTTCCTACTGGGGATGTGCCCGCAACCAAAGTACATACCCTTGACTGGAATCGAACCTGGGACCTTTCAGTCCGCAGGCCGACGCTCTATCCACTGAGCCAAACTAGTTAGGGCCATTTTGGGACTTTTTAAATGCCTTCTTTTATTTGAAAGAAAACAGTTCTTAACTTGCTAAATGAAACTTGTTTTAACATATAGAATTTGCCAACTATCAAACCAATAATAGGCTATGAATTATGCTAAGCGAAATAAGCCAGTCAGAGAAGGACAACTATCACATGATCTCACTTATATGTGGAATCTAATGAACAAAATAAACTGGCAAACAAAATAGAGCCAGAGACATGGAAGCATGCAAAAAGACTGAGGATTCTTAGAAGGAAGGGGGGAGGGGCAAGAAGAGATTAATCAAAGAATTTATATGCAACTATGCATAACCCATGGACATAGACAATAGTGCAGTGAAGGCCTGGGGAAGGGGGCAGAAGTGAAGGAAGGAAGTGAATGGGAGAAAAAGAATGGGGGCATCTGTAAAACTTTCAACAATAAAGATAAATTATTTTGTTGATGGTTTATTTTGCCGTGAAAATCTTTTTATTTTGATGTAGTCCCATTTGTTTATTTTCTCCTTAGTTTCCATTGCTCTAGGAGATGTACTGGCAAACATACTACTATGAGACATGTCTGAGATTTTTGCTTCCTATGATTCTTTCTAAGACTTTTATGGTTTCAGGACTTACATTTAATATCTTATCCATTTTGTGTTTACTCTTGTGTATGGTGTAAGTTGGTTGGTGTAGTTTAATTTTTTGGCATGAGTGGATAACAACACTGTGGTACAATTATACCATGGAATACTAGGCAGCAGTAAAAAAGAAGGATTTCTTACCCTATGAGGCAGCATGGAGGGATCTAGCCAGTATTATACTAAGCTAGATAAGCCAATCAGACCAAGATAAGTATCACATGATCTCACTCATATGTGGAATCTAAAGAGCAAAATAAACTGATGAACAAAATAGATCCGGAGCTATAGACGCATGGAACAGACTGACAAATCTTAGAGGGAAGGCAGGGATGGGGGGAATGGTTGAGGAGAGATTAACCAGGGAACTTACATGCATATCCTGGGAGGGGCAGAGGCAAGGTGGAGGGGATCAGTAGGACAAAATGGGGAGAGACATCTTTAATACTTTCAACAATAAAGATAAGTTTAAAAAAATAAAAATAAAGCCCTAGCCAGTCTGGCTCAGTGGATAGAGCATCAGCCCATGGACTGAACAATCCCAGGCTTGATTCTGGTCAAGGGCATGTGTCTCTCTCACATCAATGTTTCTCTCTCTCTCTGTCTCACCCCCTTCCTTCCACTGTAAAAATCAATGGAAAAAATGTCCTAGGGAGAGGATTAACCAAAAAATTTAAATAAAATAAAATTATTAACTCAAAAAATAAATTATGTTCCAAATAGTAAGCCTGTGTTTTACGTTTAAAACATTCTATGATATCTTGGGCATTGTTTTCCAAGTTTCCATATTTGGGGGGTGAGGTGGAGGAGAATGCTTTTCCAGGTCATTTGTTTCTGGTCCCATAACTTGAAATCCTTACTTATGCTTTTTCAGAGTATTCTGTTCTAACAACCTACGTTCTCTCGGCATCTCTTTCCCCAAAGAAATTGTTTCAGCTTCTTCCTAGTATCATTTTTTTTCTCCCAGAAAAAAAAAAAAGTCTCCTCCCCATATTATTAAGAGTACAACACTGATTCCTGAGACTCCTTTCTTCTTTTCCCATATGTAATTATCTTCAGAGTAATGAATTTCAAATTCCATACGTCCTATATGATATTCAAAACAGACTCATAATTAATATAAATCAAAACATGTTTTCATTATGTTCTCATATGAATATATTTGGAAACCTGTTAGTATGACTCAAGTTTTTGCATATCGATTTCATCTTGGTCTTTACAATCTTAATCATTTTTAGCAGACAATTTTTATTTATGCCTTTCCTGGTATTTCACAAGTTCTTAGATATATTAAATTGAGCAAATATATGTGTATTAAATAGTGGCACAGACACCTTCATTATTTCACAGGATTAAAAACAAAAGGTGGTTGGAGATATATTCTCTGTTCATAGGTTGAAAGACTCGATATTGTTAAATGTCAACTCTCCCACATTGACCTCTATATTTGACCGCAAGTTCCTTTGTAGATACGGACACAATATTTCTAAATTTTATATAAAAAGGAAAAAGATGCAGAACAGCCAACATAATACTGAAGAAAAGAACAAAGTTGGAGGATTCACACTACTAGGCTTTAAGACAGTGTACAACTACAGTAATCAAGACTGTCAGGTACTGTCAAGATTGGCAGAGCAATAGATGCATAGATCAATGGAACAGAATCCAGAGCCCAGAAATAAAGCCACACAAATATAATCTATTGATATTTGACAAAAGCAATGCAGTGGAGAAAGGATAATCATTCTTCTTCATTGATAGGGGGAGAAAAAATGGCATTGGATGCTCAAATGCTAAAAAATTAAAAATAATATACACACAAATTATACACTTTACATAAAAATTAACTTGAAATAGACCATGGACCTAAATGTTCAATGAAAATCTCTAAGTCATCTAGAAGAAAAAAAAAAATGATAAAACCTGTGTCCTTGGATTTGGAGATGAGATTTTACATATAACACCAAAAACATGATCTATGAAAAAAAATAGTTAGACTTTATTGAAATTTAAAAATTGTGCTTGTCAAAGGACACTGTTCAGAGATTTAAAAGACGAATAACAGATAAGGCCAAAGTATTTTCAAGACATATAAAGTACTTGTGCCCAAGATAAACAAAGAACATGTAAAACTCAGGAATGAAATAACAAACCACCCAATTAATAAATATCTGAACAGACATTTCATCAAAGAAAATATAGAGATGATGATTATGTACATATGGAAAAAATGTTCTTCATTTTTATTAAGTTAATGCACATTAAAACAATTATAAGCCCGGCCAGTAATGGCTCAGTGATTGAGCATCAACCTGTGAACCAGTAGGTCATGACTCAATTCTAGGTCTAGGCACGGCCCAGGTTGTGGGCTCAATCAGGGCGTGCAGGAGGCAGCCCATCAGTGATTCTCTCTCATTACTGATGTTTCTATGTCTCTCTCCTTCTCCCTTCCTTTCTGAAATCAATAAATATATACTTTAAAAACAACTATGAGATGTCACTGCATACCTATTAGAATAGCTGTCATCCAAAAATTGGGAATACTAATTCCTAGTGAGAATCCTGAGCAACAGTAACTCTCATTAATTGCTGGTGGGAATGCAAAATGGTGCAGCCACTGTGCAAGACAGTTTGGTAGTTTCTTATAAGTCTTTCCACGCAGAATAATGCCAAATGCTTTGTTGATACTGTTCCTTCAGAATGGTAGGACATAGCCCTGACCGGTTTGGCTCAGTGGATAGAGCGTCGGCCTGCAGACGGAAGGGTCCCAGGTTCAATTCCGGTCAAGGGCATGTACCTGGGTTGCGGGCACATCCCCAGTAGGGGGTGTGCAGGAGGCAGCTGATCGATGTTTCTCTCTCATCTATGTTTCTAACTCTATATCCCTCTCCCTTCCTCTCTGTAAAAAATTGATAAAATATATTTAAAAAATGGTAGGACATAATTCCTCACTCCTTTAAATGTGGGCTGCATATAGTAACTTCCTTCCAAAGGGCATAGTTTGGGAAGGGTCCACTTTATACTGAAAAAATCCTAACGAACTTTACCTCAGCTAAGTAATCTACATTCACATCAACATTAAAAAGTTATATTGAGAGTATGTACCCTACATATCTGTCAAGATCATCATAAGAAGGTAAGTCTAAGAAACTGTCACAGTCAAAAGAATCCTAAAGTGACAAAATGACTAAACCTAAGGTGACATAAACTGGATGGGATCCTGGAACAGAAAATGAATTAGGTGGGGGGAAAATTAACCAAAGAATTTATATACATGTCTGTATAACCCATGGACACAGACGATACGCAGCAAATGCCTTGGGGGAAGGGGAGTGATTCAGAGTGGAGAGGGTTAATGGGCAGAAAAAGGGGTATCTGTAATACTTTCAATAATAAAAACAAATTTTTCAAAACCTAAGGGAATTAGAATAAATATTAGATATAATAATGATGTGTACATATTACTTTATTAATTGTGATAAATATTAACACTAAGGTAAGATGTTAATAATAGAGATAACTTTTCCTTGGTTATGTGCGAAAGGGGAACTTTCTATACTATCTTCATAACTTTTCTGTAAATCTGAATCTCTTCTAAAATAAAAAAAGCTTCTTTGTAAAAATATGCTATAAAACCTCACATTGGCATATAACAAAATGGGGAGGAGAGGAGAGGTTCTTTATCACTGTGCCTTCTCCACTCTAGCTTGGCATTTGCCACTGACAGAAATCTAGTCAAAGTCAAGACTAATATGATAAACTTATTGGGGTGATATTTATGTAAGTTATACAAATGTCTAACCAATATGTTGTACACCTGAAACTAACATAATATTGCATGCCAACTATAATTGAAAATACAACTAATATGATGGATATTTGTTCAAATTCAATGTGGCTGAAAGAGGAAAGCTGTAGAAGTAAAAATGAATAAGAGATGACACAGTTAATGGAGAAGATAAAATATTCCAAATTTTACAATTCCAGAATAATGTCGGAAATCACTGTATTCCCTGCAAATCAAAACCACACGGAGATGTCACCTCACACCTGTCAGAATGATTATCATTGAAAAAATCAACAAACAACAAGTCTTGGCAAGGATGTGGAGAAAAGGGAACCCTAGTACACTGCTAGTGGGGTTGCAAATTGGTGCAGCCACTATGGAAAACAGCAGGAAGGTTCCTCAAAAAATTAAAAATAGAACTAGCATATGACCCAGCAATTCCCCTTCTGGGTATTCCTCTGAAAAAGCCCCAAATACTAATTTGAAAGGATATATGCACCTCTGTGTTATTGCAGCATTATTTACAGTAATCAAAATATGGAATCCACCCGAGAGCCCACTGACAGACAACAGATAAAGAAGAGGTAGTATATACACAGTATGGAATATCAGTCATAAGAAGGATGAAATATTACCATTCGCCACAACATGGATGGGCCTAGAGGGTATTATGCTAAATTAAATGTGAGACGCAGAAAGATAAATATCACATGACTTCACTTATATGTGGAATCTAAAAAAAAATAAATGAACAAAGAAAATAGAAACAGGCTCATAGACACAGAGAACAAATTGACGGGAGAGAAATTGGGGTACAGGAAAACACGGTAAAAAGAATTAAGTACAAATCGCCAGTTTTAAAAATAGCTATTGAGATGTAAAGTACAGCAAAGGGAGTACAGTCCACAATCCTGTATAATAAAAGGTTAATATGCAAATAGACCAAATGGCGGAACAACCAAACCACCAATCGCTATGACATGCACTGAACACCAAGGGACGCACGCGGAGCGGTGAGTGGGGGCACAAGACCAAGGCGGAGCACTGGTTGCTGTCATGGGGTGAGCCTCTGGTGGTTACTGAAAAGTCTTTGCTCCCGTATGCCATGGTCCCACCTGGTGCTCACACCTGCTACCGACACCAGCCTCACTCACACTGGCTGTCAGCACGGAGCCACCACTCACACCCATCGCTGGGCCCCTAGTATTATAATAACCATGTATGGTGTCAGATGGGTACTAGACTTATTGGGGTGATCACTTTGAAAGGTATATCAATTTTTAATTTTAGGAACTCCACTTGTATTTTTCTGTTTATTTCATGTTTGTCATAGTTAACCTTACACTCTATGACTTCAATTATTTTTAATATACATTTTAACAAAACAAGGGGGAAATTCAAGTCCAATACTTATTCTTAAAAACAAAAGCTAGCATTTTGCTCTTATTAATTAAATTGAGTATGCCTATACTTACAAGCTTGGAGGTTATTTGTAGCCTTAGAATTGAACTATATGTTATGCTTTGGATTTTGGAAAATATATGTATTCACGCTCCTGGGAATGACTTTCCTGAAAAACATTGTGATGTCCATCCCTTACACATCATCATAGTGTCGTATATATGAATAATTTGAAAGCATTATTCTGACATAATACATATTGCAATGCATGTCTAATTTAATTAATCTTTTGAAGTAAATTCCTAAAATGTAAAGTTCACAAACTTTGCTCATTATTTTGAGGGCAGTGGCATGGTTACCAAAACAAAAATTAATGTATAAAAATTTTAAGGGTTAAAGGTATGAAACCTCCTCACCATATCAATCTCTTTCACAACTCTCTCCACAAGCACCTATGAAACAGGTGATTTTTCTTCTGAGCAACAGCCCATAAAACAATTGAACTTTTAGTGAGACTGCATGTCTGCTCCATGCTGAGCAGTGAATCTGAAGGTTCAAGGATTGATGAACATCCAATTCAACAAACTACTTCCTTAAAGAATTTTCACTTGCTTCCTTTCTTTTTCCTTTTTTTTTTTAATCCTGAAGATAATATAAGACGAGCAAACCACATAAAAACCCCACAACAGTCCTGGTTGGGTGGCTCAGGTGAATGGAGCACTGTGCCATACACCAAGAGGTTGTGGGTTCGATTCCCAGTCAGGACACATATCTAGGTTGCAGGTTCAGTCCCTGGTTGGAGTGTGTATGGGAGGCAACCAATCAATGTTTCCCTCTCACATCGATGTTTCTCTCACTAAAAAATCAACAAATATATTCTTGGGCCAAGATTAAAAAATCCACAACAATAAACATCAAATAAACCCTATCTAATAAAAAGGGAATATGCTAATTGACCCTCACACCATTGCAAAGATGGAAGCACCCACAGCCAATAAGGAGGGAATATGCTAATTGACTGTCCCACCCTCAAAGATGGTGGCTACCACAGCCACAAGATAGCTGGCAGGGGAGAGCAGTTGTGTGTGATCAGGCCAGCAGGGGAGGGCAATTTGGGATGACCAGGCCTGCAGGGGAGGACAGTTAGGGGTGACCAGGCAGGCAGGGGAGGGAAGTTGGGGGGGACTGGGCCTGCAGGGAAGGGCAGTTAGGGGCAACCAGGCTGACAGGGGAGGGCAGTTAGAGGTGATTGGGCTGGCAGGGGAGGGCAGTTTGGGGTGACCAGGTTAGCAGGGGAGCAGTTAGGCATCAATCAGGCTGGCAGGGGAGTGGTTAGGGGCAATTAGGCAGGCAGGCAGGCAGGCAGGCAGGCGAGCAGTTGGGAGCCAGTCCCAGATTGTGAGAGGGATATCTGACTGCCAGTTTAGGCACAATCCCAAACAGGCAGTCAGACATCCCTCCAGGGGTCCCAGATTGGAGAGGGTGCAGGCTGGGCTGAGGAAAACTTCCACCCCCCAGTGCATGAATTTTGCACACCGGGCCTCTAGTATTAATATGAGATATACAGATAGTATAAAATAAGTTAATACTAAGCTCATATTAATAATGTATTATTTCTTTAAATAATTCATTTTATTTGTTGTTTTTGTATTTTCGCTTTTATTAAATGATTTGCATTTTGAGGAACATGAAAAATTTTATTTTCCATACTTGACAAGCCTCCTAAAAGAAAAAAAACAAAAACTTTGGTTTTACTTTAAACTCTAGAATTGTTTAAATGCCACAGTCCTTGGCATTTTATACGTATTTTTTCCCAACTCTACATCATAGTTTCAGTTGGTTATAATATTTGACAATAAATCAATTTTTATTTGCAAAAGAGCCTAATAAACCATCCCTTTATATGTGAAAAACTTCACGGGTAGATAAAACATTATTCCAAGTTTATGTGTAACTTTGATATTTATTTAAGGGACAAGTTTGTTTCATAAAAATGGCTATTCAAAATCACTACAGAGGTAATGAGTCATAGAATTATGAAGCAAAGAATTTCAGACAAAGGTAAGATCTTCAAGGTACTATAATCCTATGATTTTTAAAATGTTTTGGAATAAAAGCCTCCTTTGGGAATCTGATTAAAATCTATATTATCTCTCCCAGAAAACTGCAGAGGCCCACAGATTGTATTCAGCTCTCATGCATTTGAAGCACACATTTGAAGACTATTGATGGGTTCCAGATTGTAGAATTTGGGCTATTATTCAAGCTTCTCATTTTATAGACAAAGGGATATCTGTCCTCACAGATTAAGTGACTTTCCAAGGTTAGACAGATAGTGACATGTGGGACAATATACTGAGAATCAACTAGAAAGGATTCACAATAACTAAGTCCATTGTACAACTTGAGATTTTATTCCATATAATAAAGTACACTGTATTTTATCATTGCATGTTTTATTACAAGTGATAATTGAGTGGATCCTGGCCCCCTGGTGAGGGTGAGCAGACCCTCGTACAGAGCAAGTGCTCTGTGAATGTCTCTTGAGTTTAAGTGAATGGACCCACTTTGAAATTGGGTAAGGACTGCTGGGAAACTGGACAGTGTACTAAGAGGTGCTAGATTCCCAGAGAAATGAGGTGATTCAAGGTTAAATCATATTACACAGTATTAAATAAGTATGAAGATGTTAGATCATAGCTAAGAAATAGCTCTTCCTTCTATCAGCTTAATTCTTCTTTAATATATAGATTCATAGAATTGTTAAGACTATAGAGTAATATAATCCAAATTGATGTCACACATCTCAGAAATACCATACCATCTGAACAACTTCAGCAACTTCAGTCATTGACAAGTAGCTTTACCCTCATAAGTGATTGGTTAGAAGGTCCATCCTTATGTTATAACAAGCATCATCCCATACTTCAAACTTCACTTACTTGTCTAAATTCTTCCACTTGGACCAACACACAGAAATTATTCAATCATTCATATTCTCATTCTCATTCTTTCTCTCTCTCTCTCTCTCTCTCTCTCTCTCTCTCTCTCTCTCTCTCATCTCTCTCTCTGTTCAGTTAAAGAGACCTGTGGTTCTACTCTGTTGCTCACCATCCAAGTTTACAGCAAGCCAAAATGATTCTAAATAATTTTACCCTCTATGAACATACTCACCTCAATGAATCCTTGCTTTCCTTAAACTGTATTTTCCCTAGCTTTCATTCCCTCTTTCCCCTCATCTCCTTTTTCCCTTTTCCCTTCCTTGTTCTCACCCCCTTCCTCTTATAAACTTTTTGCCCTCTGCCTTATGGATCTCCCTCCATTCTTTTGCTATATTAAAAAAATTGCATGTGGACCTTAATGATATTTTACAAGATTACCATTACCAATTCCTATGTCAAAATTCCAACTTCTGGGATTTTAAATTCAGTTCAACTCCTTCAGAAGAAGATCTGAAACAAATGTGGAAGTGCTTCTATTTGGGGGGTAGCAGCAGTGAGCCCTGGTAGCATTGGTATGTGAGAGGGAAATGAAGCAAAGGAGAGAAGGAGCTGCTTATGGCTGTGGGCCCTGAAGAACTTTGTGACCCCATTCTACCGGACAGTTCTGGGAGACTGTCTCTGTGGTGTCCCAACCGAGGAACAAAGGAACTAGGATATTTAGCCACCAATGTTGTCAGTCATTGATCAGGACTGCACCTCGCCCCTATGAACTCCTGGCCCTTCTGCTTGTCCTTTGTTGAGCCCGACTCCTTGGCCAGAAAAGCCTTTGGAAAGAGTCTCAGGAGCTTCCCGTTGAGATGTACAGGAATGGTGTGTGGTGATGAGATATGAATGAAACAGCAAAAGTACCTGCAACAGGTGTCCTCACTATAATGTTGCACTTGTTTAACAAAGTAGATTTTACCTTGTTTCCATATTTACTGTCTCACCACTGGGGAGAACTCCAGGCCCCACAGTCTGGCTGGACCATGTATTCACGCTGGTGAATCTAGTGATCCAATAGAAGGTGCAAAGGCCCTGTGCCTCTTTAGGGGGCTAATTCCTCAAACTGGGAAGGAAAATGTATGGTCTTAACCTGGTCTGAAAGCAATGTGCTCATGGGTCTAGTTTTTTTCAGTTTAAATTCAGTTAACGAAGTTGGAATCCTGTGCAATTTACTTAATTTCTTTTCAGCCTCTGTGTCCTTATCTTTTAGGAGATTTTAATAGCACACCTTTTTTTCCCCCAGCACTAAAGGAGACAAGAAGGGAAGGCAGTGTACACAATGTTGTTACTTAGAAGATGTTCAACTCTTGTTGGTTACTTACATTGGCCCCCACACACCCCCCATGTCAAATTGCCTAGATTAAAATCTTACAGCACGTGGAATTAAAATGTTAATATTTCCCTGTAACTTTTCTCATATAAAGGCCTAATGTTTTTTTCTTTTATTATATATATTTTTTGAAATATATATATAATCTGAAATATATATATAATCTGTAATATATATATATATATATATATAATCTGAAATGTATATATATGTGTGTGTGTGTGTATATATATATATATATATATATATATATATATACACATTCTGTGATATATTTATATATATTCTGTGATATATATTCTGTGATATATTTATATAGGCCACTAGCTTAGTGAGATATGTAGAGGAGTGGAGAGAAAATTAAAAAGAAAACATCCAGTTTTTTATTATTATTTATTTGTATGATAATGGCCACAGTTCACCATTTTCTGTATTGGTACCCCACTGAGCATCAATTTTCCTAGGTCACCCAAGTGTGTGGTATTTTATGACTTCAGATTGCTGTAGTGAATGGTGATTGAACTAGTTACCTTCTCCAGTATGACTATACATTATTACAGACCACACTGTGCTGTCTTTTTTTATAGACATGCAGAGAAACAGATTGCAAGCTCAACATTCAACAAGTCTACCTTAACATTTTCCCTGTGGGTTTTTCAATCAGCCAGATGGTTATAATATTACAGGGTAAATCCCCAGCAGACATGCCTATCACCCTTTTCTCCATTACTACATCACCTCTTCACATCTGAGTAACCAATCATGTCCTCTGCATTCTTTTTTTTTTTCTTTTCTTGGTGTCTCTGGCTTTGCTTGAACTATTTAAGCCTCCTGTGCAGAACATTTTTGTCCCTAAATTCCTCAATCAACTTTGTCTATGAACTTCTAGTATCAGTAAAATTCATACTTCCCTAACATTTATATGCATTTCTTTAACTTCTTAAGTTATGAAGCATGTAAACACAGCTTGTGTAAGTATAGTCTTGTTGGCCAGTGTGACTTAGTCGTTGGGTATTGACACCAGAAGGTCACAGTTTGATTCCTGGTCAAGGCACGGGTCCTGGTTGTGGGCTCAATCTCCAGTAGGGGGTGTGCAGGAGGCAGCCAATCAATGATTCTCTCTCATCATTGATGTTTCTGTCTTTTTCTCCCTCTCCCTTCCTCTCTGATATCAATAAAAATACATTTAAAAAAATACATAAAGTCTCTCCATGAACTACAGTCCATAACTTAATCAGTTATTAATTGGTTTATCTTTTTTCCATGATGACTATTTAAATATATTCCTCAAGAGGAACTCTAAGTAATTAGCAGAAAATGAAAAGTTAACAATAAAAACAGAAATAATATTAATATATTGCTTTAAAATTAAATGGGATTGACAGGATATCATTAAAAAAAGTTGATCAATGTATTAAAGTATATCAAAGGGAGGTTAGCAACTGAGATATAAGTGGTATTCCTTGATAATAATAGGACAAAGGATCTACTTTGGGAATGCTTTCCAAAAGCAAACAGCTGTTGATGAGAAAAAAAAATGAATTACTTCTTTCTTTATTGCCCACAGTTTTAGGGAGATATCCACCTTCCATTTGTTTCCTAAAACACATAGTTTCGAGATCTAAAAATAACTCTATAGAAAAATATGTAAGAGGTAAAAGGAAAGGAGCCATAAAGATCATCTAATCTATATTCTTTATTTTGGAATTGACCCTGCAAGGTCCAATACAGTAGCACAAGCCACTGTTACTATCAAGCACTTGAAACAGAGCTGTTCCAACTGAGATAGGTTACAAGTATAAAATATGCCCTGAAACTGGAAGAATTCCTTTATAAAAAGTCAAATATACCACTAACAATTTTTGTACTTATTACATTACATATTCCAATGATAATATTTTGGATATTCTAGATTAAGCACAATGTTTTCTTAAAATTAATTTCATCTCTTTAAAATCATTTTTTAAGTGGGGCAACTAGAAAACGTATACTCGCACATGTGACTTGGCTTGTATTTCTATTGGACTGTTGGATTTTACTGTCAACAAAAGCTATAATGTAAGCCTAGTGAACAGATTAAGTATGAATATATAGTGAAGACCTTTAAGTTTTGAAATAATTAAAGAAGGAAATTAGGGAACTGTTGGCCAAAATAAGAATCATTCTGATGGAATGTCTGCCAGAAGCCTTTTGTATCAGAGTCTCCATGTGGCCACCATGATGGTGTTTGCTCATGAAAAATCTTCCAGTGATGACTGAAGAAATGGCAAACAAATAAATCTCATTGGGAAAGTGGAGACTTTAATACCTGGTGGATGCAACTAGATAATGTATCTGCAATGGTCTGACACTTCTCATAGAGTCGTTTGAGAAAAAAAAGTATATAGAGAGAAAAAATAGATTGAAGCCAATTAGCCTGCCTACAAGTCTCTTGATAAATTGTCATTGTACTGAGCTTCCCTGGTAGTGAGTGGGAAAGAAAAACAAAACAAAACACAAAACCATGGATAGCTAATAGTTTCAATGCAGAGGGGAAAAAAGATTTTGCAGCAAAATAAAAAGACAGATGCTCAGGTATGAAAGTGGAAGAAAAATTATCCCCAGATATCATTGATGAATGCTAATCTCATTAAGAAACATTGAACAATATCATTTAGTATTTATGGAAATAAATTGAAGAAGGCACATCACAAAAATATGAGTTTTATATAACTAGACTTGTCATTAATATCAGGAAAGGCTAACGTAATAGATAAATTCTTAAGCATCTGTCTCTGTGTGTAGGAGACTGGGGGATAGATGGGATGGAAATTATGTGATTATTAAAATGAGTGATACAGCCCTGGCTAGTGTGGCTCAGTTGGTTGGAGCTGTTGTCTCATAGTCCAAAGGGTCATGGGTTCAATCCCCGGCTGGGTTGCATACGGAGGCAACCAATAGATGTTTCTCACATCAGCGTTTCTCTTCTCTCTCTCCATCTCCCTGCCGCTCTCTCTAGAATCATACAAACAAAACAAAACATATCCTGGGGTGAGAATTTTTAAAAATTAGTCATACAAGTAGTTCCTATCTTAATCAATCTCAAAGGGTTGACAATCATCATGCTTTTTAGAAAATAAAAATAGCATCTTAAAATATTTTTAAAACCTCTTATCAACTCTGTCTCTTGCAGTCTGGCTCTTTTGCTCATTTCCATAAATAAATAAATAAATAAATAAATAAATAAATAAAGCCTCAAAATAAAGAATGGACCCCCTCCCCGTTTCCCCCCCTCCAAACTCTGGTCAAATTTTCTTAAACTGCTCCTTTTTTCCTATGATCTTAAACTACTGGTAGTAACCTTTTTTAAAATGCATTTTTGAAATAAAAATATATGTTGAACATTCCCCTTTCCTTTTTTAAAAAATTTTTCAAAATGTCATTTAGCTAAAGGAAGTATATATCTGAAATAACCTCTTCCCTTTCATTTCTTATTGTCTCTCTGACATGAAAACTAATTTTGCTGTTAATATTATGCGCACCAAGAGAGACAGCTCATGTGACCATTTGAAGAGAGTATATCATTTTATGATATTAAGAATATAAATCACATCTTCAATAGTAATAACTACTTTTATTAAGTGTCCTATCTACTTGGAGCTACTCTAGGCTCTTTTTAAAAAAATTCTAATTTAATCTTCACAACAGGATACATCTTATTATTTAACAGCAGTTTAAAGCTTTATCAACAAAATATTTGGGAGATTAAGTAACAGCTTGGGACAGATTGAAAACAAGATATTTCAAAATGAGGCTCCTAGAAACTACTATATGGGGATGAAGACTCAAGAGATGCGCCCAATGAATTCGATGATTAAGGAGGTGGTCCAATTCTGACATTTGTTTTGGAAGCTACTCCTCCTCGGGTAAGCTCAAAATAAAGTGCAGGCTATCTTCTGACACTAAAATAAAAACCTCTTACTTACTTTTAAGAAAGTGTTAAATATATATTTTTCCCCTTTCCTCATCTATGGTTAAGAATAGTGTGTTTGTGCTATGAACATATGAGCAGGGAACAGGAGAGGTGGAACAAATCTTCGTTGAAAGGTTTGAAAGGTGATTTTCCCCAAATCTACTTTCCATTTGGTCTGAGGACAGACTAAGTGTGCCCTGAGGCTCCAGACAAGGACAGTCTGGGCATTTAGGTATGCTGAAGGCACAATGCCTAAGAAAAACCCCACATTTGTGTAAAACAGGCTAAGGTTATTCCAAGAACTATAATTATGTATTTCCTTGCAGTTTCAACAACAGTTCTTCTCACTGAATGGAGATATACAACACAAAAGATAAATTTGTACTATAACTTTAAATAGTCTGCCTTACTTCTCAGAAAAACCTTAAAATTGTAGCATTAAAGGAGTCCCAGTTCAGTATTCATTAATCTGCTTTTTCCCCCTCAGATATTTCTGATAGTAGGTCTCAATTACTTTCACTTATGGAGGGTCAGCAAATTTTAAGAAATATTTAAGAAATATTTTTTCCTTCACAGCATTTCTATAAATGATGACATAAAATATTTTCCCAACTAATACCTTAGTAGTTTGTTAACATTCAAAGCAAAATACATAAACAGCTTTACTTATAGATTCACAATACCATTTTAATGTTCCTTAAAATCATTAAAAGTTTTATTGGTAACTAAGCTTCCATTTTTTGATGCTTTTTAAGCCTGTTTTAACTTCCTGATTCAAATCCCACAGGTTGGTAACATCTCATTTTCATTAATATGCTTTCTTCTTAAACCTATAAGAGACTGGCTAAATTAATGTGTAAATAGCATTGGAAAACCCAGGGCTCAATGCAAAAACATAATTACTCTGGGAATAGAACATTTTCAGAACATATTCTAATTCAAAAATAAACTTAAGTGCTAATAGGCTACCATTTCTAAATGTAGAAGAACTACTTGACTTAATATGTTCAGAGACCAAACTATATTTTGAAAACAACTATTTAGGATCTAGATTTGTACAAATAGAAATCAAGATCATTTTGGAAGAAGGTGCTAATTAAGAGGAAAATGCAATCATGTCTCAAAAATTGGATTTAAAATATTGATAAATACAGAGGTAATAATAGGATGTTACAATAAAGTTATCTACTTTTACTAATGCTGAATAATGATATCGTTTGCCCTTTACTCTGAAATGATAATATCTACCTAGAGAATGTGCTATAGTTGTATGCTTTTTTATGTGATAGTCTTTGGATTCTTGCTATACTTTTTTATAGAATATGTTTTTATTGAGACACATCAATTGTCTGCCTCCTGCATAGCCCCTACTGGGGTTTGAACCCAAAACCTGGGCAAGTGCCCTGATCTGGAATCAAACCAGCAACCTTTTGGTGCATGGGATGATGCTCAACCAATTTAGCAACATAGCTAGGGTGATTTTCGCTACACTTTTAGCATTACCTCACCTCACTGAAAACTTGCACACAGGTACACACAAGACAAAACCAGTATTCATATTTAAACACCCATATAAGTTATTGCTCTACAAGGGTGCTGCCCATGTTCCCAGCCTTTCCCTTCTCTTGCTTTCCTTGTACTATATACAAGGAAATTGTCTTTAAGACCATTTCCCAAGGCCTTGCTTTCTGCTTAGAGACAATTATTCTGAAAATAAACCCATATGATTGTGTGAATGGATATAAAATGCACATATTTCTATGTTTATTAATTTGACAAGTACCATCTAAAGATGATATATTTTTAGTAATTCTCAATTTTTTCTCAATTTTGGCACTGTATAGGATCCACCTTAAGATTGTAGTTTAATTGGTAAAGGCCAAGGGCTCTCATTCCCTTAGTGTACATAAAAATCCCCTAGAGGTCACATTAAATCACAGATCGCCAGACGCTACCCTCAGAGTTTCTGATTTACTAAGTCAGGGGCGGGACCCACCTTCTTACATTACTAATGTGTACCCAGTTGATGCTGATGCTGCCGGTCCAGAGAGCACGCTTTGAGAACCACTGCTCTGGACTTACACATAGAGCTCTCCAGGTGATTCCTGTGTTGTCTACTATGTTTTAAAGTTTATCTGTATTGTAGAAAGTATTATAGATGTCTCCTTTATTTTCCCATTGACCCCCTCCACCCTGCACCTGCCCCTCCCAAGCTTCCAGCATACTATTGTCGTGTTCATGGGCTATGCATATAAAAGCCTAAGCGACCATTATGGTGGAATGACCAGAAAGATCGGTCACTATGATGCACGCTGGCCAACAGGGGGAAATGCTCAAAGCAGAAGCTGACCCCTGGTGGTCAGTGTGCTCCAACAGGGGGAGTGCCGCTCAGCTAAAAGCCAGGCTCACACCACCCACCTCCATGGCAGAGCTAAGGAGCAGCAAGCAGGCAGGCGGTAAGGAGCGAGGGATCCTGACTGTGAGAGGGCACAGGCCGGGCTGAGAGAACCCCCCACAAGTGCACAAATTTTGTGCACTGGGCCTCTCGTATGCATATAAACTCCCCAGTTAATCCTCCCCCGATTCCTCTGAAATTCGTCAGTCTGTTCCATTCCATGCTTCTATGTCTCTGGATCTATTCTGTTCTACTTTTCTAATAAAATGAAGGAAATCCTGTAATGGACATTTCAGAACTAAGTCATGCATTTTTTTTGTTTGTTAGAAAAAAATTGTTTTTCTCAAAACATATCACATATTACACACTCTACTTAGACAGGGATAATTCTGTTTATCTGTATTTTTTTATTTTTATTGAATTCAGAGAGAAGAAGGGAGAGGGAGAGAGAACCATCAATGATGAGAGAGAATCATTGATTGGCAGCCTCCTGCATGACCACTCCTGGGCATGTTCCCTGACCAGGAATTGACCATGACCTCCTGGTTTATGGGTTGACACTCAACCACTGAGCAACAACAGCAGGGCTTTTTTTTTTTTTTTTTTTTTTTTTACCAATGACATTTTTCCATTGATTTCTAAAGAGAGTGGAAGTGAGGGAGAAGGAAGAGGTAGACAGAAAGAGAGAGAGAGAGAGAAAGAGAGATGAGAGAGATATATTGATTGGCTGCCTACTTCATGCGCCCCTACTGGATGCACCCCTACAGGGAATAGGGAACCTGTAACTGCGGTACTTGCCCTTGACTAGGAATCAAACCTGAGACCCTTTAGTCTGTAGGCTGATGCTCAAACCACTGAGCAAACCAGCCAGGGCTATCTGTATATATTTCTTTTTTAAAAATATATTTTATTGATTTTAGAGAGGAAGGGAGAGGAAAAGAGAGATAGAAACATCAATGATGAGAGAGAATCATTGATTGGGTGCCTCCTGCACGCCCCACACTGGGGATAGAGCCTGCAACCCAGGCATGTGCCCTTGGCCGGAATCAAACCTGGGACCCTTCAATCTGTAGGCTGACACTCTATCCACTGAGCCAAACCAGCTAGGGCTCTGTATATATTTCTTAACCAACTATTATTTTCTATTTCTAGACAAACTCCCATATTACAGCCAAAATCTCTAATGTATATTATCTACATTTTTAGGTTTGTGATAAATATTTATGTACTAAGGCTTTCTTCACAAATGAGGAAAGAGATATAAAGAGCTGCAGTTACTTGCCCTTTGTCACAGAGCCAGGCAAAGGATAGAGCTCATGTTCAAATCCATGCTGCCTAGCCCCCACCCAAACCTATGCATCAGACCCCTCATCAATTTCTTTTTCTATTTTCTCTCTTATGGTACTGGGGGGAGGGGTTGACTATGGCCAAAAATTGTTTGAAAGAGCTCTTCTTGGATTATAACTGTAGCTGTGTTTATAAAAAGTGATTGTGTTTATAGCTTATGCATCATCTCAGAGCCTACGAACTCTTTCTAATCATGACTACTCTGATTGCTGATTATTTGCAATTCTGCCTGTTGCTCTCTCCTCTCATTATTACACAGCCTGCTATAGAGCCAGGCATTGTGCTTCTGTGTCCTTGTAGCGTTTCACCCCACTTGAGCTTGTCATAAAGCAGCTGGTTTCCTCTCATCATCCTCTTAATATGCCCTGCAGATTTAACTAACATTCTACATAATAACATTACAGCCTGCTTATACGAACCTAAACTCCAGATGGATATAGGTTGAATACATGTACATACAGCAGAATTCATCCTAGAGTTATTCTAAGGACTGTTTATTCTAGAGCAGGGGTGGGGAACATCTGGCCGCTGGGCCATATAAGGGTTTAGCCCTGCCATGGCATTAGGGGTGAGTCAATTGGTCAAATATAGTAGGCTAATTTTTAAGTTGATAATTTTGTATGGCCCTTGAATGATGTTATAAGTATCCAAATGGTCCTTGGCAAAAAAAAAAAAACACCAAAAAGTTTCCCCACCTCTGTTCTAGAGTATGATGCTACACTGGAACATAGCTCAAAGAGCTGAAAACATTGACCTACAATTTGATTTATCCATCACTTCCATAAATGTTAGATAATATAAGGATAACTTTCAATGCTACAATGCTAATGAAATGTGGGTTTTTGTTGTTATTTTTTAAGGAAATCCAAATTATGGCAGTAACTTATTTTCTCAGTAAACAGGTTAGCAATGGGAATTTGTGGATAATAAAGAATGTTTGGAAAAAAAAAAAAACTAGATCGAATGTCCTAGAGAAATTGATGGGTTATAGTGAGTAATAGCTTTGTACTTGCATTTAAAAATTAATAATTTATTGCCATGACATTGGTTAATAAAATTACACAGTGATAGCAAATTTGCTTTATGTAAAGGCCTCAGCAACTATCACTTACATCTGGACAGGCGAAAAAGCATGACTATAATCAATATCCAACAGAACAGCAAGGATCAACTATACTTCAGGAATAGACATTGGGCAAAGTCATAGCCAGAGCTATGTCCACAAACAAACTTAAATATTGTATTTGAAATCACCAAAACCCTCAACTATCAAGTGACGTTATAGGAATATGAAATATGCATACAAAGACTAAGTTTAGTAAGCCACTATTTTGAATATCTTTGACGATATGAGATCAGGCGCTAGTTTAGGGAATTCCTAGCAGGTAACCTCAACATAGGCCAGTGTGTTGTTCAGTGAGTAGATTTCCACCTACCATTTGCAGAAGTGCTCTTGCCAAATACTATAAGCACTTGTATAAGATACTTAGCTCTATCATGTACCATCATTTTGGCCTGTGAATTAGTGGACATTGAGGGTATGAGAATCAATTTACCCAGATCTTCCTGAAAGTTTAATATTTCTCTTAAAGAATAATACCACTCTTGATCACCATAATGTCATGTACTAACATATTTTCCAGGTATGCCTTCTTTGTACATAAAACTTGCTAAGTACATTATTAATATATTTGGATCATTATCTCATGATTTTAATGATTCATATAACATCTTGGAATAGCAGATTTTTCAGGATATATACAGGTGAGATAAAATATATGTTTCTTGATAAAAGTGATATATAATCAATTTATTTTTTAAAATTATTTGTAAGTTGAAATTCTTGTTGCATTCTTTAGGGTGATTTTATAATTTGAATAAGCCATAATCCATTCTACTGATGTACTGGAGACAAACCATATCAGCTCTCAATGCTAACAGCTAAATTTACAGGAATTTGCAAGCCAGTTGTTAATCATGCCCATCATTAGAGACTACATTTTACTATGTCCTTGAAGTTATTTACATCTATTATACCTGTATGGTGGAGGTACTACAGGGTGTCCCCCAAAATATATACACACACTTTAACCGCTGATAGCTCAATTTTGAAAATGAAATGTATTTTTATAAACACTGCCTTTATAATTATTCAAAGTGCGTGTATACATTTTGGGGGGAAACCCCATAGATGATTATGTGTCACTACACATCTAGACTCCAGTGTCAGAAATGTCATATTGGTAACTAGGAATCCACCATGGTGGGTGTATTTAACATTATATAAAGCAGCAAACACTAGCAATCAGGGCTTTTAAATTTGAGGGGAGGAAGCAGTTGTTAAATATTCACCAGTATACAATTGCCGATTATGCATGACACATCCTCTCTTCATTTATTGAAATTAGTAGATCATGTGTGAGGTCACAAATTGCAGAGGATTCATTACGTATGTTAGATTTAAAGCATCTAGGAACCACCAATGGCAATATAAAAGTTAGCATACATTTTTCTCAACAGTTAATTAATATTATAAGAGGAACTCTCTTTTTCTGTTGTTTACAAAATAGCTTCTAAATTTTAGATGACTTTTAATTACTGAGACAAAAGTAGTTTAATGTATTTACCCAAGAATATAGATATGCTAATAATGTGTATGCGTGTGTATGTGTTTAAAACACTAGTCAGAAAACATTTATATAACAGAATAATAGAAGTGCAAATTACAAATAACTCTATGGAAGCCCCCCAAAAGGAGTAATTAATGACACAGGCTTGGCTGGAAAAGTCTTTGAAGGCTTCCTTTGGAAAGTGGCAATATAGGTTAGGCTGTTAGGATAAATACAATTTTAAAAGAAAAAAAAAAACACAAAGAAAGAAAAGGCATTATAAATAAGAAATAGTATGAGTAGAGATACAGAGATGAGGAAATATAAAGGCACTGGTTGGTTGTGAGTTTTTTCAATTAATCTAATACATTTATTGAGCATCCCCCACATATCAGGAATTAATCTTTGACCTGTGAGGAGTCAGGGGTGGTGATAAAGATGGGCAGATTCGGTCTACCAGAAGACTGAAGCAGATTTTAAAAGGTATTGAATATTATTGTTTTATTAGCATAACAAAGGAGTTTTGACTCAAAGAACAGGTTTCTCCTCTCAGATGCAAGATTTACATTTAAATGTTTTTCTTCTTAATGGAACCCTCCATCCTGACTCTGTCTCCATTCTTAAAAGGGAGCCCCAGGAACATTAGGGGTTTGTTGAACCCTAGCCAGGCTTCCCAACTGCAATCTGGTTGCAAATGGACTAGGCTAATACAGGCTGTCCCCAGAGAAACATGTGAAAATGAACTGTTTGTAGATCAATGTCATTGAGACATATACTACATGATACTGAGTTCATCAGTGTTATTCTTTTTTTTTTAAAAAAATGTATTTTATTGATTTTTCACAGAGAGGAAAGGAGAGGGATAGAGAGTTAGAAACATTGATGAAAGAGAAACATCCACCAGCTGCCTCCTGCACACTCCCTACTGGGGATGTGCCCGCAACCAAGGTACATGCCCTTGACTGGAATCAAACCTGGGACCCTTCAGTCCACAGGCCAACGCTCTATCCACTGAGTCAAACCGGTTAGGGCATCAGTATTATTCTTAAAATCTCTGCTATTTTAAAGTGATATACAAATTAACAAAATCCCTCCACACAATAATCTAAACTTATTAATAACCCAACTATGGAGTTATACAGGATGTCCCCAAAATGCATACTCACTTTGAATAATTATAAAGTCAGTGTTTATTAAAATACAGTTCATTTTCAAAATTTAAAAGATTCTACAGAAATGAATAATTTGTGTGTGTGTGTGTGTGTGTGTGTGTGTGTGTGTCAATGCCCGTTTTTAAACTGGTGACCCCTCTGGTCCAGGCACACAAAGCAATGGAATCACAAACATCAAGAATTATTTTGCTTGATATCTGTATGCCCTCAATTCGTCAACTGCTGCTGATCATAAACTTTATCTTTTATGTATCCCCATAAAAAAAGTCTAGTGGCACTTTAGGATAAATTTTATTTGTTCAAAGCTTAGTCAGGCTTCACCCATTATTTCAATTCAATCAAAGCTAAAAAGGAGTGAAAATTAGGTGAGGTATCAGTTGTTAAAGTGTGTATGCATGTTGGGGGGCATCCTATATGAGTATACAAAGGAGGCACAAGCTCTCAGGGGAGAAAGAGTCTGAGGCACCACCAGAGACCAACACGTTCATGTCCCTGTGCACAATGCTAACCAACAAGGCAGATATGCCATGCAAATGAGGCAGACAGATGAAATTGGGGTTTTGACCTCCATTAGGCAGCGGTCCCGAACTGGGTTGTAAGGATAGCTTTGTCTTTGTAATGAATGCCAACCTGCAGCCTTCCCACACACTTCAATCTAGGGCATAGATTTTTAAATGTCCCTATCTGAAGCTGAATTCTCACATTGGTTCCTATCTGTTCCCAACACTCTCTGCTCCTGCAAGTAAGAATTTGGAGATTTTTCATGTACTCAGAGTCATCTCTGGACTGGCTGAATTATTGCGGAGTAGAGCAACACATGGCTCACATGCATGATGTAGAGACCTGGGCACACACACCACAAGCACAGCAGCTTCTCCATGGGCTCAGGCAGCAGGTGGGAGAGCATAGAAATGCCCCAAATGTGGTGCCTCTGGAACCACCTGGTCCAAAGGCAGGAGTGCAGCACTAACCAAATACCAAGAGACCTCTTCCACCCAGCACCGTGCACATCTTCTGCAAGCCTCTTGGGTTCTGTTTCCTGGAGACTATTGTCTCATGGATATTCTCCTCCTGGGTATCCATCTCATCCCAGTGGCCACAGGGATCTCCAGCCCAGAATGAACTTTCTCTGCAGGAACCTGGAATGCTTCCAAGCACCCTATCCTGCAGAGCAGCATTGGCACGGGCTTTCATTTCCCATCCAGATTTCACAACAGCTGCGTCTGAGCTGGTGCAACTGACCAGACCAGGCATCCTGAGCTCACAAGTCGTGATTCTGCCTTCTCTTGGTCACAGAAAATGTGTTAGGAAATATGGAAAATTCTTCTCCTTCTTCCTTCTTCCTTCTTCCTCTTCCTCTTCCTCCTCCTCCTCTTCTTCTTCTCCTCTCTGTTTTTTTTTTTTGCTTTGATAACTGTGATACCATGAGTTAATGCAGAATGTATCAGAGGAGAAGGTCAAGGAAAAGGAGCAGAGTTATCCTGAATTTAAGTAAAGGGCAGATTACATCCCAGGTGGATGGAGAACATCTCTGAGTCAAGATCACAAAGAAAACGCAGTCAGGACTCAAAAGGCAGGGCTTAAATTATAGATTTGGGGTATTTTATTTATTGATGATAGGTGATGCTGTGAGAGTAGCTGAGATCACCACAAGGAGCTACTTGAACACTCAGAAAACAAGGGTACGTGGAGCACATTTAGGCTTAAAGGGTGCACTGCCAAGGAGGAGCCACTGAGAAAGACCATGGGAAGGCAGTCAGAGATATTGAAGAAAGATGGAAACTGTTTTCGGCCTCACAAAGTACACGTGATCAGGCTGTTTTACATTCCATACACTGACACTCACATATGGCAGCCAAATAAAAGGGGGTTTGGTGAAGATTTTTCAATGACAGTGCTAAAAAACACATCTATTTTATAGTCAGATACTCTTGTCATTCTCTCAATTATTTTGTTTACCTTGACATCCAATAATATAGTTTAAGCTATACATTACTTTGAAGAATCTATAGGTTTGTTTCTGCGGCAAGGCTTCATAGTAGCACCACTGAGAGATAGAAGGTACAGTTTTACTGTATTCTTTAATGAAACACATATTTTCCATGCTCTAGGCTCTTGGGCAGACTCTGTGATAGATAGGCATGGTCATTGCCATTAGGGGGCTTAGAGTCTAGTTGAGGAGATAAACATTTGTCAAATCCTATGTAATAAAAGCCCAATATGCAAATTGTCAAATTGTCCCCTTGACAGGGAGTTCGACTGCTCGCTATGACCTGCACTGACCACCAAGGAGTGGCGCAGAACATGGCGAGCATTGGCAGAGGTCTGCTGACCCCCTGATGGGCCCCAATGAGAGCAGGACTGCAGCAGGATGGTGGAACAGGCGGCACCATCCCAAGGCAAGTGCGAGCAGGGTCCAGATGGCACTGCAGACAGCAACCAGTGGAGGTGGGGGTGGGGAGGGGAGAACCACCCAGCTCCCAGGCTCTGAGGGAGCTGGGTGGGGGCCCGATTACCCTGCAGACAGTAACCAGTGGCAGCTCTGACACTTCCATTACAGAGAAAGGGCAAATCTCAATATGAAAATATTTCTTGTAATTATTTTCCTTTCAAGGTGCATGAATTCATGCACCAGGCCACTAGTAATATTATAAATGCTATAAACTATGCATTAGGAATAATAATAGTAGGCACCATAAGAGTGTCTAGCAGGCATCCCTGAAAAACAAACATGTGAATTAACTTAGAGATAAACAGAAGTGACCTGACTGAACTGGTGAGGTGAAAAGCATTCCTAGTAGAAGGAACAACCTCTGTCAAAACTCTGTAGTGCTCTCTCCTTCTCCCTTTCTCTCTCTCTTTCTATCTCTTTTTTCTTTCTTTCTCTACCCTACTGATTGTTTCTCTCTGGAGGTCTCTGATCTTTAAGAATTATAGGGACACAGTATTTTATAATTAAACTATAAAGAGGTTAATTATATAATTATATTATAGGCCATTACAAATTCTTAGTTATAGCAACTAAAACCTATGATTTCCTATAGTTTGTATTAAAAAATTCAAATGCTTGTTGGGTCAAAAAGTACATAAATGTATACATGTACAAATACATATGTGCCTACACACATGTACAAATACACATACATATAAATGAACACCTGGGTTATTTTCTTTGGGTTAAAAAATGTACTTCAATGAATAAATCTTGGAATGACATGAAAATATTTTTAAAATGCTTTTCTATTTCTACTTATGAAGACTTGGCTCTCACTATTTCAAAAACCCAGTTGTGAATTTAGAGAAAATTTCCAAATTCTTAAACTGTGGAATGAGTGCTGAACTCTTATAATTACCTACTCTAAATTCATAAGTTTAAGATCTATGTGGCCATTCCATGTAGCTTTAAAATTTTCTGAAAAAATCAGAACTACACTGAGTGGCCAGATTATTATGACCACCTAACGTTTGTAGGCAAATTAGCTATAATTTCCCGCTGAAGTTTCTAGAGGGCCAGATCATTATAAACGTCTGAATAGCACAACATACCTAAGTATCAATGCTGATCAAGTTCATCCTATCATGTTGATGGTGTATTCCAATGGAGATGGCTTCTTCCAACAAGACAATGTGCCATGCCAAGGTGCTCATATTGTGCAGGAGTGGTTTCAAGAACGTGAGGGAGACTTTACCTTGCTTAGGTGGCCCCCACAATCACCAGATCTCAATCCAATTGAGAATTTGTTGGATGAAGTTAAAAGAGCCATCAGGCAGCTGGTTCCACAACCATCAAATCTCACAGAACTGGACAGTGCTATTCATTAGGCATGGTGTCAGATTCCTCGCATCACCTTTGAACATCTCATGGAGTCAATGCCAAGAAAAATCACTGCAGTATTGAAGGCAAAAGATGGCCCAACAAAGTATTGATGGGGTGGTCATAATAATCTGGCCACTCAGTGTATATAAGCCCATTCTCAATCAAGCTGTAATAAATTATACACTACACCCAAGTCTCTACCTACTGCTAATCTCTGGAGGTAGGAGAGAGTGGTTAGTACCTCTGGGTCTCTGGAGTCTTCTATGCAACAACTTGAACTAAGATCAGGATCAGTATAAAGCAATTATTTTGTAATACCATTAATATCTATGCCCATACATAGATGTGCGCATGATGTATAGGATATATAAATGGTCAAGGTTCTCCAGAGAAAATTAGCCATATATACACATACACACATATAATGGTTTTAACATTCAATTATGTGCTTTTGAGTAACAGTACTAAATGTGAGTGGGGCAGTAAGCATGACCCACACCTGACAGGTGGTGATGTGGGGTTACTCGGGTGTTGAGAATCACACACGGCTGAGAGTCAAACACGGGCTGCAGATTCAGTCTCCAGAGATCACAGGGATGATGTTCTCAGTGAGCCCCCAGGCCTCAGCCTTGCACTGAACTAGCAGGATTACATTAGGCTCATAAAAGATATTTTGTGGGAGGCTGTAAAAATGCTTCATAAAATGCTATGTTAGCAGTGAAAAGGAAATTAGATAATGGATAAAGCATATATTTATAACAAAAAAAGAGTGGGTAGGAAATCAGTGTAACTTCAAGGACCTTTGAAGAGCGCTTCAGAAATTGATGACAGTTCATGTATGAAAGGAAACTTCCTCTGACAATCAAATGAGCTAATTAATCTGTATTTCACCCAGCTCAGTCTTACCCAGCCTGACTGTTCATGAGCATGTATTATTTTGCCAGAAGGAACACAATCTCTTTAAAAATATAACTGTCATGGTCATTTTTGCTAAGAGCAAAAATCCTATTTTGACATGCTAGAATTTTTTAAAGGAACACTAAGAATGCCACAATTATTCGTAAATATTCCCTATTAAATATATTGGTATATTTTGTTTTGTTTATAAACCCACTCACTGCTCTTCATTAAAGAAAAAATCCTTTCTTCCAGTTTTCTTTTTGCTCCACAAGATCTGATGCCATCAATGAAGGTGAATAGGTAGATATGGCACGATGATCCATACAAAGACATTTCTTTCTTGGCACCATGTACACATCTGCATCCCTTTTTTTATACCACCTATCATATTTATATGGATGGCACTTAATAATTAGATATGAATATTTTCAATTAGTCTCTCAGCTCCTTGGGGGTAGAAAACTTGTTATACTCATTTCTATATAGCTGGCATGGAAACCGATTTATCAAATCTTTAAAATCTGGGCATCACTTTGCTTAATAAAGTATTTATTACAGTCTTCTCACAGAATAAAACCTTCTGGATGGAGATGTGGGTAAAGGTGAAGTGTGAAATGTAGACAGACAGGACCTGAAGTATTTGATGGTGAGGTGACCTGTTATATCATCAAACTGCCTGTAGCTGATACCCCGAACAAAATATGAGGAAAGTAAACACGTCACTGGTACCATGTCATCTCCATACAACACACACATGTACACACACAAGCACCTGGACTGCCTCTAGCAAAATATAATGCCTCAATAGACATTATTTTCTATTTGTATTCTGTATGTTAGATTACTGGCTAGGTGTGTGACTGAGCAGGGGCATTTAATTTCTAGGTCCATTTTTTTAAAAAGTATAATTTTATTGATTTCAGAGAGGAAGGGAAAGAGAGAGAAATAGAAACATCAAAGATGAGAGAATAATTCATGGGCTGCCTCCTACAGGCCCCACCTTGGAGATGGAGCCCAAAACCCGGGCATGTGCTCTGACTGGGAATGGAACGGTGATCTCCTTGGTTCATGGATCGACACTCAGCCCCCACACCACATGAGCCAGGCTCTAGCTCTTTTTTTGACAATTTATAAATTCTATTCCTCATTGTCCACTGAGAAGTCCTAAAATAACTTGGCATTTGTAGGAGAATAATGTAACAAAGGCACACCTATGAAATCAGTTTACCTTTCTAGATAAATATCTTATTTGACTTAATATGTTTTAAAGCATTTGCACAAAATTAATTTCATTCTATTATCTCATTGACTATTCAAGTGCCAAAACGGGTAATGAGAGTATGGCAAAGATACCAAGATAAGTACTGGGCAAAGAATCTCAAGACCACTGAGATATCTGATCCAGGACATGGACTGACATCAGCTCAGGTAGCCCAGCCCTTCGGCTTCACTCTTTAGTGAGACAGAAGAGAGACCCAAGATGAGCTAGCTGCAGTAGAGCTGTTATTTAGATGCCTAGTCAGCACCCTGCAATCTTTTCCACACTGAACTCTTTTTTTTTTTTTAAAGGTGATGAACATGGCATTCTTCTTTTATATATATATATTTTATTGATTTTCTACAGAGAGGAAGGGAGAGGGATAGAGAGTTAGAAACATTGATGAGAGAGAAAAATTGACCAGCTGCCTCCTGCACACTCCCTACTGGGGATGTGCCTGCAACCAAGGTGCATGCCCTTGACTGGAATCGAACCTGGGACGCTTGAGTCCGAAGGCTGATGCTCTATCCACTGAGCCAAACCGGTTATGGCTCTTTTTTTTTTTTTTAAGGGTCCTTCCCTCTATTTCTTTTCTTTCCTTTTTATTTATTTTTCTTATTTATTTATTTACTTATTTCTTTATTTTTGTTAATCCTCACCCAAGGCTATTTTTCCATTGATTTTTAGAGAGTGGAAAGGAGGGAGGAGAGACAGAGAGAAACATTGATGTGAGAGACACATTGATTGGTTGCCTCCCTCATGTGCTCTGACCAAGGCTGGGATCAAGCCACTACTGGTATCAATCGAACTCTGGACCCTCCAGTCTGCAGACCGATGCTCTATCCACTGAGCCAAACCAGCTAGGGCAGGATCCTTCCTCTTTTATACGGTGATTCAGGGGATGTTGACCTAACCACCAGCTCCAAAGGTGACCCTGACTGAACAAAGGATAACGCCCTAAACCAGCCTTGGGCAAACTATGGCCCGGGCTGGATCCGGCCAGTTTGAAATGAATAAAACTAAAAAAAAAAAAAAAAAAGACCGTACCCTTTTATGTAATGATGTTTACTTTGAATTTATATTAGTTCACACAAACACTCCATCCATGCTTTTGTTCTGGCCCTCCGGTCCAGTTTAAGAACCCATTGTGGCCCTCGAGTCAAAAAGTTTGCCCACCCCTGCCCTAAACTCTGCAATAATTGGTTTAGGAACATTAGCCAACGTTAGACCAGGGCCTTTGCTGGCTGGTGGAAGAGCTGAAGAAAGGGGCATGTGACCTAATTCAGGTAAGGTAGACATATGGGAAGGTTTGGCAGTAGGGACGGATTCTGGAAAAAGACCCTGACTAGGACAAACGTGTTTCTGATGTCTCTGCCTCTGACTGACATAGTGTGAGGATGGGAAGCCCGATTTCTGTACTAGCATCTGTACTAGGATGAAGGAGGCACCTGAAGACAAAGCGATCACAGGAAGAAAGTGCCACTATGGCAGTGGTTCTCAACCTTCCTAATGCCACGACCCTTTCATACAGTTCCTCATGTTGTGGTGACCCCCAATTTCATTGTTAAAAATAATTAAAGCATAGTGATTAATCACAAAAACAATATGTAATTATATATGTGTTTTCCAATGGTCTTAGGCAACCCCTGTGAAAGGGTCGTTCGACCCCCAAAGGGGTCGCGACCCACAGGTTGAGAACCGCTGCACTATGAGAAAGGAAGCTGGAACCCCCAGCTCATCTTCCAAACTGCGAGCAAATACATCCCCTAAGTGTTCAAGCTAGATGTCATTGGGGCTTCTATTTCTTACAGCTGGAGACATCTTTCTACTATTTTTACTATGTGGTCGGCACTCTGGTTAGCATTGCCTAACTTAAGTTTTATTACAATTCAATGGGATTGGTCATCCACATCTTACAGATAACGGAAGTGCAGGGCTGTTACATAATATCATCAGTGTAACACAGAGGAGCCTTAATTTTAAATGAGTGTGTTTGTTTTTCTTCACTCCACAGCCTATGAGTTAAGCTGCTTCACTTTGAAAACTAAGAAAAACAGCTAACAAATTTTTTCAGTCTTCCTTTACCACTGCTTTCATGGCTTATTAATAATTTTTAAATGTTTATCTTAAAAAATAGATAAGAAAACTTGGGCAGATAGGAGCTAAGTTAAATCTGTTCTATAAATATATATTTAGTGAGAACACCAGATACCATAAATATATATGACACACTTGCCTACAAAACAAGTGACGCACTAATATTCACGCGCAAAATGACGTCAATTCCAAATCATTCTTATAAAACTAGCTCTCTTGTACCAGGAAAACATTACACAAGTATAGCTCATGATATGTTTAGGGTATTATTTTAAGTGTAATTTCAAAGAATTATATCATTTATAACAAAGAAGCAAATATGAGTAAAGCATAAGTGACGAAGTCATTCAAAGTGATGCTAACAAGCATTGATATTTATATAAACTGCATTATTCTTAAGAACAAAAAACATGAATATAAAAGGAACCAGATGAATCTTGTCAAAGTCTTATAAGAGCTGATTAAGAATATGCGTATTTTTCTGCTCTTTCACAAACATTCTCTTGTTCTAAGGGCTTATGTCATTATTCTTTAAAAAACAGTTCCAGCCATTTTGTTAAAGAATAACTCAAATCTCTGGTTACAAGTAATGTGTCCTTTCTTTGCTTTCCTTCTGTCTTCAGATTCTTACCCTCAACTTCAGCCAGTCCACCCAAGACACAATTTTCCCTCACTGGGCTTTAGAACTGCTTTAACAACAGTGCAATAAATTTCATTGATAATTTCAACAACTATATACGTCGCCCCTACCTGACTTCCATTTCTTTTATGAGATGGTCTCCTCACTCCACCTGGGGGATGCCATAGGCTCCCCATACTCCTCCTGGCCGCTGCTTCCCAGTCTGCTTTCTCAGGCTGCTGTTTGTCAAAGCCAGTTCCGCAACGTTATGTCCTTAATTGTCTTTAATTCTCATTTGACTGGTTCCACCTGAGCCAAGATTCCATCTACTCTAGTGCTTTGATTGTCATCTTCCTACGGATGACTCTAATAGCCCCCAACGGGTGGCCACATTTCAGCAACATATGTACTTCGAGATAACTATGTCCAAGATATTCAAAGAAAGTGAGACCTGGTGATGGAAGATTTGACTGGAAATATATCAAGAATTGTACACTTGAAACCTATATAATTTTATTAGCCAATGTCACAATAGTAAATTTAAGTATTTAAGAAAATCCAAAAAAGTGAGACCCAAATAATATAGTGTTGCCTAATTAACTATTAATTATGTTCCATATAGATATTATAGAGCTACTCAAAAATGTTTTGTTTTTTTTAAGAAGCAAGAAAATAATCTATCCTTTTTCAAAACAAATTGGTCCTCTGCATTGCTTGGGAAATTCTTAGCGAACATTCTATTAGCATCTCTGTCTTTCTAGAGTTGCCCATGTGAGAAACAGTTTGACCACAAATCAGCACCTGTAATTCCAGGTGTCTGCCCTTGTGACTTTCAAATAGAGGCTCGTGTTATAAATCACTGTTTATTTCCTCGCCCGGTAGCATCTTAAGATCTATGGCATGTCTCTTATGATCAACACTGAAACTGTGTTCTCCAGGATGATAACCTATGTCTTTAGGGTGTCTTCCCAGCCTGCCGACAGTAAATTTAAATGATGACATAACCTCTACTTTAAATCAGGTCATCCCAAAGTACCCTCTAGAGCAGTGGTTCTCAACCTTGGCTGCACATTAGAATCATCTGGGAATCTTTTTAAAATCCTGATTTCTGGGCTTCTTCCTCCTGAAATTCTGTTTCTTTGTTATGGGGTGAAGGCTACAACATTAGTAACAAAGAAACAGAATTTCTGGAGGAGGAGACCCAGAAATCAGGATTTTAAAAAGATTCCCAGGTGATTCTAATGTGCAGCCAAGGTGGAGAACCACTGCTCTAGAGAAAACACATCCAGGTATCTTTGAGTAACCCGGTAACAGAAACAGAGAGAAACTTATGTATATTTATATGGCACACAAAAGACAAAATGTGTCAAAACAGAATCTCAAAACGTTTTAGAAGTTCTAATTGACTTTGCTATGGTAAAATCTGTCCTTAGAGACACCCAGGATTAGATGCCTCATTCTGGCAGAGTCCACTGTCATTAGAGATCAGAAAAGGCTTGTTTGCAGGGGATAGAAATCTTAATTTCCCTTAGAGAGACCACTCTTTCATTCTTCACTGTTGCTATGGTCATTGTTTCATGACTGATACTCATGCAGATGACCATTTATAGACTGTGAACTCCTCAAAGTCAGGAACACCTTCTATTATCAACTCTCCCCATCACTCTGTGGGGAAAGAAAGCACACACTGAACTTCAACAATGTTAGTATTCTTTGGCAATCAACCTACATGGAAGCCTATTTCCTCTGTATCTCTTTTCTCTGTTTTGTGTTCCACAGCAACAGAATAATAATAAAATATTTTAAATTTTTGAGCAATATTTTATTGCATTTATTGGGGTGACACTGGCTAATAAAATTATACAGTTTTCAGGTATATAATTCTACAGTACATCACGTGTATATTATACTGTGTGTTTACCCCCACAAGTCAAGTGTCCTTCCATGAAATATTTTTCTTAAAACATATTCTCATATCAGTTTGAGAAAAGAGCCCTGCCAGGTTTGGTTCAGTGGATAGAGTGTCAGCCCTCAGGCTGAATGGTCCTGGGTTTGATTCCAGTCAAGGACATATACCTAAGTCGAAGGGTCATCCATGCTGGATGATCCAGGCATGTGCAGGAGGCAACCAATCAGTGTGTCTCACATTGATGCCTCTTTCTCTCTCTCTCTCTCGTTCTGTCTCTCTCTCTCTTCCTCCCCACTCTTTTCCACTCTCTTTAGGAATCAATGGGAAAATATCCTCAGGTGAGGATTAACAACAACAAAAATTGAGAAAAGATATTATCTCAGATAGTATCAGAAATTTCAAATAATATGTTTTCTATACTGAAAGTAGCCATCATTTTCTTGTTGACTTATAATGTCTTGTACTGAACTTTAACCCTTAATAGCTATTTTTTAAAATATTTTACTGATTTTTTACAGAGAGGAAGGGAGAAGGATAGAGTCAGAAACATCGATGAGAGAGAAACATCGATCAGCTGCCTCCTGCACATCCCCCATTGGGGATGTCGCCACAACCAAGGTACATGCCCTTGACCAGAATCGAACCTGGGACCTTTCAGTCCGCAGGCCGATGCTCTATCCACTGAGCCAAACCGGTTAGGGCCTTAATAGCTATTTTTAAAATCTATTTTAGATTAATGCACTCGATATTTTTGTGACCTAAATTTCTTCTGTTTCTTCTCAATGTAGGTCGCTTTCAATATTCTATCGCCAGTTAAAGTATTGTTTTCATAAAATTCCAACTCTAAATCAGATTTATATCATCTTGAAAAAGTTCAGCTATTGCAATTATAATTTGTCATTGTCTTGCTTTTGCTTTTTTTCATAACATTGAAGCATTATATATTATTACAATAAAATAAAATATCTTAGGGGATGCCAATTCCGACCTTGCTAAAGTCTGGTGGAGAAAGGCATGAAAGTTGCTTTCATTTCTTGCATTTAACATCCTGGGAAAAGTCAGCTTCTTCTGGAAACTGACAGTTAGTCATTAAGTAATGTATGCTTTATATTCAAGGATAATTTGCTATCCTGAAAATGGGCTAGATTTCCAACAGTTCTTTGATCTGCATATATTGTGCCATTGAATACACATAGAAGGTGCATAGATCACACAGTCTTTCCTTGGAGGGCCTAAAAATTGTTCATGGACCAGAATTTTTGCCTTGGTCATGATGTAGTAACATTGTTCTAAATCAAGTCATTTGACAGTTCCATCAGCTGAATTAATTTTCCAATTTTCTCTCATGGCCTTTTATTTCGTGAATAATTTTTAGCATATTTTTTTGTGGTGGGAGTGTCATTTGGCCAAGTGTACACAAACATATATGCATATATGCATAACACATGGACACAGACAATTGTGTGGTGAAAGCCTGGTGGGTGGGGGAGGGGGGCAGGTGCAGGGTAGAGGGTGGAGCGGGTCAATGGGGAAAAAAGGGGATATCTTCATGATAAAGATAAATTTTTAAAAAAATTAAAGTCACATTAAATCACTACATCACTATCAACACAAAATTACATAATTCTCATTTTCTAAGTGAAATATGAAATCAGGTGTTATAGATAAACTAGAGGCCTGATGCATGAATTTTTACACAGGTGGGGTCCAGCTGGCCCACACCGATGGGGGCCCATCGGGGTGGGCCGATGGTAGGGAGGGGCCACAAGCGGTTGGCCAGCCGGCTCCACCCCCAATCGGGGTGTTGGGGCCAGTTGGGGCCCAGATCAGCTGGTTGGCTGCTGCAGTGCGCATCATATCCACCGGTCGTTCTGGTTGTTCTGCCATTCAGATTTCTGGGCTTTTATATATATGGATTATCCCTGATAAATTCTCACTGCTATAAAATTATCCCTATAGATTAATAAGTCATTAGAGCTAAACATTAACATTTAGTGTTTACATATTAGTATTTAGCATGTTTAAAAATCATTTTGAAAAATGTATGCCTTAGGGATAGGAAATATGATTGGTAATGTGAGGGGGGGGAAGTGATTCGGGGTCAGTTTTGGACATGCTACCTTGGTTGGATCTAAAAATCACAGAATTCTAAACAGCACATTGCAGTGTCATTTCCAATAGCCAAGATATGGAATCAACCCAGGTGCCCATCAATAGCGGACTGGATAATAGTAGGTGTTCCTAACTAAGGAGTTCACAGTCTAGAAATGCTTATATGCATAAGTAGCTGTAATGATGCAAGGATGACCGCAGCAACAATGAAGAATAAAAGAGTAGTCTCTTGAAGGGACATTAAGTCAGTCAGAGAAAGACAAATATCACATGATTTCACTTATATGTGGAATCTAAAGAACAATATAAATGAACAAACAAAACAGAAATAGAGGCATAGATACTGAGAACAGACTGATGGTTGTAAGAAGGGAGGGGAGTTGGGGAACTGGGTGAAAAATGTGAAGGGACTGAGAAGTATAGATTGGTAGTTACAGAATAGTCAATTACAACATAGTAAATTACAACATAGGGAATATAGTCAATAATGTTTAATAACTATGTACAGTGTCAGGTGGGTACTAGAAATACCAGGGGGAACACTCTGTAAAGTATGATTGTCTAACCACTATGCTGTACACCTGAAACTAGTACAAAAGAATATTAAATGGAAACTGTAACTGAAAAATAATAAATAAATAAATACATAAATACATAAAAACATCTAAGAGCATCATGTAAGAGTTGGAAAATAGGATCTGGATGAGACTCAGCAGATTGTGCATTAAAGATGTGAGGGTTTACCCTCTGCATATTACACAGACTGAGAAACTTTAAGGCAAGCTGTTATTTTCAATGCTAATAAATTATTTGTATCATGTGATAATGCTGTACTTAAAATCACATTCTATATTCCAGTCAATGCCATTTAGATGTTTTGGTTGCCTCTTAAGATTTAGGTGAGGGTGATGGAATGAAACAGCTTGTATGTATAGTAATTCTTAATCTCCTCCTGTCCCCAAATCTGTGCAATGACCAGTGATGAGCTGCCTATCTTTTAAGGAGCGGGTCTCCAGTGGGCATTCAGCAGCAAACTACTCCCTTTGACTGATTTGAAAGCTTAAGTGAAGGTTAAGAGTTTGCTGAATTTGTGAAGCTTCCTTGAGGGTTGCAAACACTATTTACCATAATACTAACTTCTTAGTGGGCTGGCATTTTGGCACGCAAAGAGGTCTGAAGTGTTTCATATTATGACATTCTCATTAGTCAAGGTAAGTTGTGTAGATTCCTATTATTTTCAATACAATCCATCTTTAAGATATCTATAGCTGTTGGCTTATTTATGTTTAAAAATTCTATCATATCTTTCCATTAGAGAGCTCAGCAGGGAATGAGATTTTGAGGAGTAGCTATTTGAGACCGTATACAAATAACCCTTGTTTAGAAAATGTTTAACACAAAAGTCTTTCTGAGAGGAAATCATGTCTTGACTACTTACCCAAGTGAAATATCTCAAGACCCGAAATTTCTGGTTGGATCAAACATGCGATGAACTCATCTAGAGAAAGTGATTTCATACCATCATAGTCAGTGGTTTTAACCAGCTAGAGTATTTTAGTAGATCAGCAATAATCTCAAAGTAAAACAGGTTAGCCATAATTTTGGAAACCCAAATATCAAGGTTATGGTATGGCCATATGTTATCATTGAAGATTATTTAAAGAGTTTTCCCATATGGAGAGTAATACAAAGCATACGCTTAGAAGTAGAAAATATTGAAAGAGGAAGAAACAAGGATTTTAAAAAAAAAACTGGCTTAATTCTTGTTTAATAGATGTCTGTGGCAAGTAACAAAGACACAGCTATAAATATGCTACATATTGGATAGTATGCACCTAGAGTTTACATCCTGGTGCCTACCATGTAAAGCAAGCATGTCAAACTCGTGGGCCATGGGTCACATGCCTCCTTTATTTGGCCCATGTTAGCCTTTGAGTTTGACATGCTTGAAGTAAGGGTTGGATGATGTTGCACATGGCAGTTCATTTCTTGAAATCTTAAATATTCTCATTTATAAAATGATATTTAAGTAATCTATACTATAAAAGGGTAATATGCTAATGAGACCAGGAGACCTTCTGGACATCCTTCCAGACAAAACCATGGTGGCGGGGCTGAGGCAGAGGTGGTTAGGGGTGATCAGGTCAGGAGGGATGGGGCCTAAACCGGCAGTCAGACATCCTCTGAGGGGTCCCAGATTGTGGAGGGTGCAGGTTGGGTTGATGGACACCCCCCCCCCCCTCCATGCATGAATTTCGTGCACCGGGCCACTATTACTTACATAAGAGGGCACATAAAAATGTCTAGAGATAGTAAGTATTCAGTGAATGAGTAATAGTAGAAACAAAATGTAAATGCATTGAGCCTTGTATTTCTTATGGAATTCCTTCTTCTTTCCAAAATAGCATGATGTTACTTAAAACAATTCAGGGTCTCATTTGTAAAATAAATCCTATAGAAGATTCTTATGTATCTTATTTGAACGTGTTTTTCTGAGCAGAGGACAAACAACCCACAGGTGTCTAAGGTGAAGAGTGGGATCCAGGCAACAAATACTACTGTGTAACTAAAAATTCAACATTCAACGCCTCAGGTTTCATCTGAACAAAATTCAATACAAACTCACTAATTGACACGTGGGGAAATGGAGAGTTAATACTAGCTTCAGGCAAAATGACCTCACTGAACTAAGAATACTCAGTTTAAATTCCAGTTGTTGGGGTTACTCTCTCAAAGATGTAAGTTATCAGCAGCAACACTTTAACACTATGAAATAAATCAGGCACAAATCATTAAGAGGATTAAAATAATAAGCAAACATAAAAAATTAAAAGTATATAGTCCATAGAGAGAACCTTGTGATGGTGCCAGTGGAACAATAGCTCTGACCTGGGTTTGGAGGCCCCATCCCTCCCAAGCTGCTCTAAGTAATGAAACAAAAACAAAATCACGGATATTGCTTTTTAATTTTCAAAAGTAGTGAAAATTAACTTCAATATTGTTGTATCCATTATAATTAAAAGTTAAATATGTTCAAACTTAAATTGTTTATTTTAAATAGGCAAGGGAAATTGCTTTATGGATGTTGCTAGCCCCATATACTTATTCAAGCATTTTAATAATACTAAGCTTCTATTGTGTTACCCAAATAGAAAGCCACATTTTTTTATGTTGAAAGTTTTTATTTTCTGTGTATTTTAACTTTAATTAGGCAACCCAAATTTTTAAAAATCTAATAAGATGATAGCTTTGATATCCTATATAATAAAAGCCTAATATGCAAATCGATTGACCGACAGGACGACCAGTGGAATGACCAGTCGCTATGACATGCAGTGACCACCAGGGGGCAGATGCTCAACTCAGGAGCTGCCCCCAGCCCACAGGCCCCCAGGCCCGCCAAGGCATGTGCCAATGGGGGTCCCCTGATCAACCTGCCAGTCACCCTACAGAGAGAGGCAACCAGCGGCAGCGGAGGGGCGATCAGGGAATGGGGCTGGCCAGTGAGCGGACCAGTGCTGCCCCACAATTATCCTACCAGGTGACTCCCACAGCAGCAGCATGGGGTGGGGCTAGTGAGCAGGCAGCGCCAGGCCGGCCAAGGTGGGTGCCTGTGGGGGCCCCCGGGTTGCCCCACTGGTCGCCCCACAAATGGGCCCTGATGGCTGGCCAGGCCTATGGACACTACCCGTGCACCAATGTTGTGCACCGGGCCCCCCTTCCAGTTGTGACATAAATGTTAGATTACTCGAAATGATTGCTCCCATTATATTCTATAATCATGGTAGAAGTGTTTTAAAATTTGAATTTGATAAATAGAAACTAGGTTTGTGAAGTTCAGCATATAGTCTTGAGGTTAATGTTGATAAACTTAGGCAAATCTTCCTGCAAGAGAGAAGCTTTAAATCAGGTTTCAGCTCATATATAAAAACAAACTGCAAAGAAAACGGAAGCCACACATATCTATCTCTGTACAGCCATGCAAACAATAGTCTTTTCTTTACTTTTATTGGTTAACTACTGTTTTTAATAAGCAATGGGCTCATTGAATCCATTCTACATCCTTTACTTTAAATATAAAAATAAATTATATAAGAATTTCTTAAATTTTTTGGGCTGATGTAATTTAGATACCTAAGCTACACATAGAACTTCACATTTATAAAAAGAGGTATTGCCAAGTGATAAAATTGTCAGATACTAGATAACACTGTTCTTGATTTGGTAATTCCAAATGAAAGCCTGGAAAATTGAAATGGTGTAGCATCGGCAGCCTTTATTATGGGATCCTCATCATTTTTAGTATTTGGAGATTTTATCAGTCATTTAAATATATTATTTTATTTAAAAATGAGACAGAGTATTTCTATTTCACCAAGTACACAAAATTAGGAAAATGTTTTTTTCCACGTTGATAAATATCAATGCACTATCTTATAAAGTTGCTATGATCTGAACATGTCTGTCCCCGCAAAATTCATGTGTTAAAATCTTAATGCCCACTATGATAGCATTAAGAGGTGGGGCTTTGGGAAGTGGTCAGGTCATCAGGGTGAAGCCTTTATGAATGAGATTAGTGTTCTTAAAAAAGAGACCCCACAGAGCTCCCTAGCCCCTTCCAGCAAGAAGTCAGAAGTCTGCATCCTCGAAGAAGGTCCTTATTGGACCATGAGTGCACCCTGCTCAGATATTTCCAGCCTCTGGAACTGTGAGAAATAAATTCCTGCTGCTTCTGAGCTACCCAGTCTGTGGTATGTGGTTATAGCAGCTCATACAAACTTGGGCAGAAGCCATTTCTGGAACTCCAGAATCTGGCGACAGGTAAAACAAGGAGTCCCTGCATATAAATCCTTGGGAAAATGAGAAAAAAAAGTAGAGAGATGGGGAGTGGTGCTCCTAAGTGTTCCCCAGGTGTTCATGTCCCTATTTAGTAAAAATGTAGGAAAAAGACTTCAATTTCCTGGCCTTGGGGATATTAGCAAAATTGTCACTGTGCCAGAAGGAAACACCAATATGATGAGTTACTGCTTAAAATATCACAATCACAACCACCCAAGGATCGAGAGAATATTTAGAGAGAGGATGAGGAACCCTGATGTACCTGTCTGATCAACTCTGGGGCTCACAGCAAACACAGCTATGACTGCTGTCCACACCCCTTGATTCTTCCCAGGTTGGTCTTGTCAAGGACACTGGAGGTTACATAAATTTGAATAGTTAGGATGTCCACATCTCTATGGAGAAATACTTAATCTCTAAGAATGTAGAAGATAGATGCTGGTTAGGGGAATTCTCTCTTTTAAATAGAGCTTTCCTTCACAAACTTCTTTGTAATGTTTCAAGTCTATTCAATAATGATTCAAGATAGAAATATAATGGCAACCTGGAAAGAAAATCCAGTACATCACTATCATCTTATCACATGGGAGTCACAGGTCCCCAATTCTTCATACATTATCTCTCCCCTGAATCCTTTTAGTAACTTAACAAGGTTGTATATTCTGTGAGAGTATCCAGTTCCTCACTGTCATGGTCTCCTACTGCAAATTACAAACAGATGTTTGTTGCTTTCAAGCCAGATGCCAGCACACCAGCAGGTGTTGTAGCCTATTTATTTGTACACAGAATATGGCACAGCCTTGAATCCCAATGAAGGTGTGTCTTCACCTTCCTCTTATGTTCACCTCCTGCCTTTCCTTTTTCTGTTCTGTAAGCCATTCTACAGATAAGACTTCAGCCTTTCAGTCATTATTTGTGTGTTAAAATGGCCCAATACGATTTGCCAAAATGAACTGCCATGTGGTTTCCAGAAACTTGAAGTCTTATATTTTTTTCTACTAACTCTGGAAAGTTTTTTATTGCCTGAGAGACTCCGGTGATAAAATTTTGTTACATTCCATTCAAACTTGGTTCCCACTGATAACATATTTCAGTTTCACAGTTGACAATCTGGCCTTTTCCACGAGTATTAAAATTCCCGCAAAGAGAAATCACCTCTGATGTCCCTCTTCTTTGGATAACTAGACTAAATTAATGGGTCAGAGTAAATGAGATTTACTTAAATATACTAGAGTAATTATTAGATCAGTCCTGAGTGTTGGATTCTTTAAAATCCCTTGCCAAATAATTACAGGTAAATATTTACTCAAAAAAGTAGGCTTTTAAAAAACAGTTCTCCTTCTGAAATATTAGTGTTTAAAATATATCACCCAAGTGGAAAGTGAGCAGTCTCCATAGAGGCTGAGGCTGTTGGGGTTCTATGTTTGTATTCTAAGACACTGGGTCTTTTGTCAAAACCAATCGCTCTCTGACACAGCAATGCATGAGAGGGAAAATGAAGTGGGAAAAAGGGAAAGAAGGTTTGCAGATTTGCTTGACACCCTGCTGCTACCAGACAGGGTTTTAACCCAGAAGTAGCAATGTCTAGGACTGAGGAAAAATTCACTAATTCTATCAACCATCAAGTCAGTCATTATTTACCATTCCTACTACTTTCAAAAAATTAAGACAAATGAATTAAATCTATGTTTTACAGATATTTTACAAGCAAATATGTTCTATTTATGAACCAGTAAGCAAAAATGAATGTGGTATTCTTGACCTTGTTAAAACAATTTAACTTTATGTCAAAAGTAGAATTAAGTCATTTACTACATGGCTATGTGCAAATGTGCATGTGTATGTACAAAATCCATAATAACAAAACAAACAAAATAAACCACTGAATTTCATGAAGAAAAATGAGTGTTATTTTGTGTGTATTTAATTATTTATAATATTTCTTTATTTATTTAAAAGAAGAGAGAAGTGAAGGGATAGCCAAGTGTCAGAAATACTTTACATGCTAGGATCATGACATCCCAGATTTGGAGTGAAGCTGAGAGATCATTATTCCCTCCATACCCAAGGTCTGAATCTCCTCAGTGACATACAAAACCCCTGGTATTGTATGTCTGAGACTAAAACTATGCAATGATGAAAAGTATTTACCCTCCTAAATATTTACTCTTAGTTGTACTCTCTGTCATACAATAGACTAAATCCAAAATGTCTTTTATTAGTGTCCAAAGATAGTCAAGGATTCTGCAGTCCCCAAATCTCTAATTTTATCAAACATAGCTCACATGACAGAATTGCATTCTCCTTTCCTTCCTCTTTCCACAATCCTGTTAGCTTATATTTCTCTTTAAATGGGGTGTCCAGAAACAGGCCCAAATGTCCAGATACAACCGATTGAGACAAAATCATAATACTTAATGTCTACTGAAATAATACCACATTTATGGTGGGCCACACACCATGCTGTGCAATTTACATACTTATCTCATCTAATCCTTTTAGCAACCCTACAAAGAAAACCCTGTAAGGAAAAATAATAAATTCAAGAGCACTATGTAAACTGCCCAAGAGCATGTAACTCACATAGCAGCCTGGATTTTCACCCAAGCAGTTGACATGGAAGCTGCAGGAAGATAGATCACCACACAGCTCTGCCCAAAGCCAGAAAAGTAAAAATCACGGAGTCCAATTTATGCCCACTGCTGCTAAACCCTTCCACAGTCTTTAGGCAGGTGGTCTTTCTCAACCAAATGCAGGACAGTGCATGTAAACATTAGTAAATGCAGCATTTTGAAATTTCACAGTTTCAGGCCTGAGTTGCACTCTGGGTCATGGTTTTTTATACAGTGTTTCCATCACCCTCCTGATTTCTTCAAGTCATCCCCCCCCTCCAAGAAAAGGGAAGGGGCACATACGTCTATACATCTTTTTCTAACGCACTGCATAAATTGTGATTTTATAAACGGATGACCAAAATAGATCCAGAGACATGGAAGCATGGAACAAACAGGAATTTCAGAGTGAATGTGTGAGGAGAGGTGGAAAGAGATTAACCAAATCCATAATAATAAAAGCATAATATGCCAATTAGACCAGATGTCCTTCCAGATGATCTTCCAGACGAAGCCGCAGCAGCAGAGGCCGAGGCAGAGTGTGCCACTGTGGCAGTAGGGGCTGAGCCCCTTGCAGAAATTTTGTGCATCTGGCCTCTAGTAACTTGTAAGTATATATGTATAACTCATCCACACAGACAGTAGTGCCCTGAAGGCCTGGGGGTGAGGGTGGAGTGGAGGAGGTCAATGTGGGATAAAAAAGGGGACATCTCTAATACTTTCAACAGTAAAAATAAATTTAAAATATAAAAATAATAACATTGTTATAAATGGTCCCAGAGAGACAAATGCTATTTGTCACTGACCTTGAAGGTGATATCATGATGTCAATTTTGTTTTTTGCATGCTCTTCCATCATTCACTAATTCATCTATTATTTTTCCAGCTTGTCTATACAATATCAAGAATCCTTATCAACAACTTATTAAATAAATAATCCCATTTGCTTCCATGAACACTTCTTATTCTGCTTGTCCCACCTTTTATTTGACTCCTGGCACTAACTCCTGTTGTGCAAACCATACTTTCATAGAATATGGTTATTTTTAAATAAAATCTTACATACAATAAGAAATAAATGTATTATATTCTGGGGAATTCAATACATAAAATACTGTCATCCCTTCTTTAGCTACTTTTTTGTGACTTTACTTTTCCATACTATTTTATTTAATATATTATAGTTATTAGATAAAACCATAATGGCAGCATATTAACTTTAAAGTTTTTGTTTAAAATCTCCTATTTTTGGAGAATGTGTTCAGGCCCCTTCTTACCCCTGAGTGCTTTGGAATTTCCATCAGCAGGGACACTCAATGTCCTTTCCTCTGAATGTTACTAAGGATTAACAAAACAACAACAGAACAAACAAATAAATAAAACACAAAAAGCAGATTTGCTATTTAAGCAAGATTGGGAAACTCCATGTTTAATAGTCTAGGCCACTGGTCGGCAAACTGTGGTGCATAAGCCACATGCGGCTCTTTGGCCCCTTGAGTGTGGCTCTTCCACAAAATACCACGTGCGGGTGCACATGTACAGTGCGATTGAAACTTCGTGGCCCATGCGCAGAAGTCAGTATTTTGTGGAAGAGCCACACTCAAGGGGCCAAAGAGCCGCGTGTGGCTCGCAAGCCACAGTTTGCTGACCACGGGTCTAGGCTAAACAAGCCTCAATACTTTTTGACTTCTCATGAACCCTAATATGCTACCATGAATTTGAATGTCCAAGACTGCAATAAAAAGTTTAGTATCTTTAAATTTTCAAAACAACACATAAGAATTCCAAGAGGAAAATATTAAATGTACACATTTATTATGGAAATCACCACCATTCATTAACTAAGAGATAGACCTAAATTGATTTTCAGATGCCTTATTTTTAAAAAAAATGCCTACGTTTCAATATTAATTATTTTTTCCTTAGTGCAAAAAAATCAACTTTGAATTTAAGAAAAAAATACTTACATGGAAAGGGGGAAAAAAGATAAACTTTTAAGGTAAAATCTATCTATATATAAAAGCCCAAGCCACTGGTTGACCAGTCAACCAGTCACTATGACATGCACTGACCACCAGGGGGCAGTCACCTTGGGACAGAGAAAAAGAGAAACAGGAGATTGAGTCTATGAAAGATCCTAAGCAGGTGAGGCTGAGCTGCATGCAGTTCACATTGGGAGGCCGGGACATTGGCCCAAATTCCACCGCTCCCCAGGCACGGCTCTGGAGGCACGGTGACCCTGACCCCCGTCAACCCCTCCGGCTGCATCCTCCCTAGGCAGCTGGGACTGAGGGATGGAGGGAGGGGAAAAAGAGACCACAAACTCGGTCCCTAGCACCTGCCCCCTCCTATCAGACTGGAGCCACCCCAGGACTTGCAGGACAGCGCATGAAGTGGGCAGCCTCGCCTCACAGCTACCGCGACTCCACCCCGGGTGCCTCTTGGGCACTCATCCCACTTCTCTGAGACTCAGTCTGCACCCCTAGTAAGGCTGTGGGAGCTCCGCCTTAGGGACCCACTTCTCCATAGCTGGGTGCAGCAGACCAGGAGATGCAAGGGTTGGCAGCCGACTGGGATGAGCGGGGCTGGGATGAGCGGAAGCGGCTCCTCCCTAGCCACCTGCCACTTCATGCACTACTACATCTCTCAGGGTATGTTGGATGCTGGTTTCAGCCCAATCCCTGCAGGCCATGCTAAGGGACACCACTGGTGCACAAATCCATGCACCAGGCCTCTAGTTAACTGATTAAAAAAAACAACATCAAAATTATTTTAAAATATTTACAAAAAGCAGAAAAATATTATCCAGAAATTATTTTTTAAATATATAAAGAAAATAGGGAAATAGGAGATTAATTCTATATAATGGAATTATGTTAATTTTGAACAGAACTGATTTTGTGATGACAATATTTCTAAATTTAATAAAATAAATATCCTTCCCTTAAAAAAATATTTACACAATAAGCATATACATAGGTATGGATTACTCAATACAAGATAAAGCATTATTTCTACATCTCTCCTCCAAAATTTAGAATAGGTATAAAAAACTGCTCCAAAATGCCTATTCACTGTGTTCTGTTCTATTAGAAAGTTATACTTTACGCTGGAGGCCCAGTGCATGAAATTCGTGCACTGATAGGGTCCCTAGCACCTGCTGCCTGCCAGCTGCAGGCCAGGTACTCTTCCCTCGGCCAGCCCTGTCCCCTGTTCGAACTCCCAAATGAACTCCCGATCAAGGGGACAATTTGTGTACTATGTTTTTATTATATAGGATTAGCCAGTGACTGTTGGTCAGTCAATTATTCCTTGATGATCAAGGTAAAAGTAAGAATGAGAGGTGTGCAGTGCCTCCAGACCACTGTATAGAGGCATCTTAAGTGAAGATTCATATGCAAATGTTCTCTGCAATAATGAGTTTGACTCATGCAGCAAAAAGAACTGAAAGAAGAGAAAAAGCATAATCATTTTTCTTGCAAAAGTCAGCGAGGTGACTTTCACATCTTGAATATGTCTTTGGAAGAGGAAAAAGCTACACATAGCTCCTGAAATGGGCGTTTGGAGTTCATGCATTTAATTACTGTCAGTTCCAGAAAAAGCTACAGTGACTTTTCATAAAATATTCAAATATACACTTGTAAGACCACCTCGTTAACAGATCCTGACATTGTCCTGTCAGATAGCAAAGGTATAACAAGAAAGATAAGATGAGCTTCTTTATAGGAAGCTCATTTTGCCATCTGCCTACCTGAACAGACCTGTGCTTTTTGTTTTCTATAATTTCACCCACAAAGAGCAGAAAAATACTTTTTGTGCCCAGCTGTGAGCCTGGAAGTCAGCAATAAGGTCTGGGCTACCCTACCTGGAATAACTTAGTTGCCACTGTGTTTCTGAAAATAAAAACAATTTCTCAAAAGGAATTAGGGTGCCATAGATGTGCTGAGCCAATAATCAGTGTTTTGGGAAGGATGAATTTGTGTTACTGGAAGATTAACATTAAAATTTTCCCAACTAATCTTTCTTTTCACTCAAGATAAAGTATGCAAGTGTCAACCACATGTAAGTGGGCATGAAATCGATAAAGAGAAAGTTCCCCATAGGGGAGCTAGGATGGAAGATTGCTAGTCTAATGCTAGAAATAACCACAGAGGAGAAGGAAGATGAGAACTTGCTATCATGTGGGGGCACTCATATAAATTATCTCATTTATTATCATAAATGTCACCACTATAATATCTCGATTTGGGTTAGTAAATTGTGGAACAAGAATTCAAATGCAAGCCTGTCTGACTTCAAAACCTGGCCTTTTTCATGTACAGTATTTGGGAAGAGTATCCCATGTCATACACTGGGGAGAAATTGGTTTCTTCACACTGAAAATCAGGGAAATCTGTATAACCTCTTCTTTAAAAATATATATATATATATATATATATATATATTTTATTGACTTTTTACAGAGAGGAAGGGTGAGGGATAGAGAGCTAGAAACATCCATGAGAAAGAAACATCAATCAGCTGCCTCCTGCACACCTCCTACTGGGGATGTGCCCACAACCAAGGTATATGCCCTTGACTGGAATAGAACCTGGGACCCTTCAGTCCGCAGGCCGACGCTCTATCCACTGAGCCAAACCGGTTAGGGCTATAAAACCCCTTCTTAAGGCAACAGTACAGAGACAATGCCATTTGCATCAGGAATTCATAAGCAGCCTTCACAGGTATGCGTCATAATAAAAACAGAATTTGTATCCACTAGAACTTAGAGGAAAGCCCAGGAACAGATATTATTAAAACTACAGAAACATAGGTGATGAACAACCATTACTTTAAATCTAAACATTGAGCAAGAAGAAATTGATAATCCTACACAATCAGTGTATTACTGCCAATATGTGTCTGCTAATTTGTATTAAACAAAAGATGGACTAAAATGTTATTACTACCCTAATTAGGAACTTTTAATAGGCAATTACATATGTGATTCTCTAGTAAGGTTTCAGCCTTTCATTAGTCCTTCTGTCATCTTTATTAAATCTTTTGAAAGCCCAAAGTTGAAAGAAATCATTTGGGTCTACTTGGTATGGATGGATCTACCCAATGATCTCTGCCAGCCAGATGCTAGAGGCCTGACTGACCTGCTGTGTGATGTGTCAGCATAGGTTCAATCCGAGGTGCTACTTAGATTACAGTATGCATATTTTAATATATGAAAATATCCCAAATTAAAATGCACACCCAACTTGATCAAGCTAACTGTTTAGTAAACAACATTGACATAACTATTTAAAACAGTGAAAGTAGGCCCTAGCATGTTTGACTCAGTGGAAAGAGCACTGACCCACTGACTGAAGGGTCCTGGGTTCGATTCCGGTCAAGGGCACATTCGTGTGTGTGCTCAATCCTTAGCCCTGGTCAGGGAATGTGCAGGAGACAACCAATCCATGTGTCTCTCTCACATGGATGTTTTTCTCTCTCTGTCTCTCCCCTTCCCTTCCACTCTTTCTAAAAATCAATAGAAAAATATCCTCTAATGAGGATTAATAAAACAGTGAAAGTAACAACTTAGTGGGTTTTCTGATACATCCTTGATAAGAATTAGACTAATCAGGAAAGGAAATGCGATTTACAAGGAAAAATCAGTTAAGTAAAACCAACTTTTCTCAAAGCATAATCCTACTTTAAAATTTCCTTTTCAACAAAAGCAATGAAGAGAATCAGTTTTTAGACTGTGGTCTATATTTTAAACTATATATTTTTATACCAATATACTTTCAAATATAAGTTTGTTGATGTTCAAATCTAACTAAGTCCATCTATTTCAGAAAGTTGATTTGAAAGTACTTTTGTAGCCAAAACCGGTTTGGCTCAGTGGATAGAGCGTCGGCCTGCGGACTGAGGGGTCCCGGGTTCGATTCCGGTCAAGGGCATGTACCTGGGTTGCGGGCACATCCCCAGTGGGGGATGTGCAGGAGGCGGCTGATCAATGTTTCTCTCTCATCGATGTTTCTGGCTCTCTATCTCTCTCCCTTCCTCTCTGTAAAAAAAATCAATAAAATATATTAAAAAAAAAAAAAAGAAAGAAAGTACTTTTGTAGTTTATTAATAGTTCCTTTTTTGGGTCACATGGCACTTTAAAATAAAAAGGAAAAGGCAAATGCCCTGGCCTCAGTTGGTTGGAGCATCTTCCCATGTGACAAAAGGCTTTTGGGTTTTATTCCCAGTCAGGGCACATACCTAGGTTTCAGGTTCAATCCCAGGTTGGGGTGCGTAAGGGGAGCAACCAATTAATGTTTCTCTTTCTCTCCCCGCTTCCATTCCCTCTCTCTAAAATCAATAAAAAATAAATTAAAAAAAAACATATCCTTGCGTGAGGATTAAAAAAACGCCAGGAAAAGACAAAATATATACTATTATTATATGGCTTCTTTTCAAAGAACTTTTGTTGAAAAAGAACATAGTATGCTAGGCTGCCATAAAATTGATTTCTATATTGGCTGGAAAACAGTTCAGATGACCCATAAAATCCTTTACAGAATCTTATTATTCTATCATCTGGTACCCTTCTTAAAACATTTGTTACAGAAGTGTGTATGGGGGAGGGGAGAACAGATCTTTCCTAAATGTCAGTCCTATTTCACAATTGCAGCATCTATTCAGAACTGTATGGCATAACGACATCCCATCACTTCCACTAGAAGAAAAAACATCTAATGTAGTTTTATATGGTTTATTATATGGTTCCAATCAATTGCTATAAAGGTAGAGAAAAAAGTCACTTCAAAAAAGAAAAGAAAAAGAAGTATATGTGTGTACAGAGGGTCATTTTTCTTTCAGCTTTTAACTCAGGCACAAAATGTCAAAAAATATCCTTATGTTGTGGAGAGCTTCCTAAAATCACAGAAAAAAAAAAAAGTTTCCAAGTAGGGGATTATAAACCAGATTAGGTCATTTGTAAATGTTCTACTTACTCTACCAGTGGAATATTTCAAAATAGAATTCCTTTCACAAAAAGTCTATATTCAAGAAATGAGTCTTAGAAAAAATAATTACTCTGAAATGCATTTGATTCTCCTATAGAGCCACAAAATGCCTGACCACTTGCTCATGAAAAGCAAAAGATAAAATCTTCATTAAAAACATAAAAGGTCATCTCCCCTAGGAGAATTCCAGGTGTGAACTGAATAGAATTGCTTGCTGTGCGCTCACTCTCCTAAGAAGCGGGCCACTGCAGGAAGATTAAAGAATTGCTAGTTGAAGGACTGTCACATCAAGTTGTGGTCAACTTCACGTTTGCCGGAAAGCTAATGCGCAGTGTCTGAGCCGCCCTGTGACAGGCAGCCTTGCTGCGGGTCTGCTCTGCAGTAGCTCCGTGGGAAGAAGGGCTGCTGCCATCGCAGAATCCCTGAGTGATCTGCTGGTGAATATGCATGAGAATCTAATGTGCAAGGATTCAGTGAAAAGTAAGTGTTTTGATGAGGAAGGCTGACATAACAAGAAGGGAGGAGTGAGGCAATGGGATAAACACCGCCATCCTTGATTACAGGGAACGTGCTGAGGGCACCAGAGTTCCTCTTTGCCTTCAAGTTTGCAGTTTTATTTCCTTGCGGATTTTTAGCATGACATGAGCCACTGAAAGAAGGCCTTTGAACACTCACATAGTTTATTTTAAATGACAAATTAAAAGTCCATGGGCAGATTTCCTCTGCGTTAAAAATAATTTTGAAAAAAATTTAAAAAGTTATTAGAAACAAGCCTGGTTTACCTATAGACGCAATATGGTTTTCTACAGCTAATCAGTATCATTTGCCAGCTTTACCTCATTTTTTGTTGTTGTTAATCCTTAGCCGAGGATATTTTTCCATTGATTTTAAGGGAGAGTGGGAGAGGGAAAGACAGAGAGAAACACTGATGTGAGAGAGAAACATCCATGTGAAAGAAACACATCGATTGGTTGCCTCCTGCACGAACGCCGACCAAGGCCAGGGCAGGGGAGGAACCTGCAACCAAGGTACATGCCCTTGACCAGGATCAAACCTGGGACCCTTTGGTCCGCAGGCCAACGCTCTATCCACTGAACCAAACCAGCTAGGGCACTAGCTTTACCTTGGTTCTTTATTTTTTTAATACAGAAAGAGAACCAAAAGCAAATCACTTCAGAAATTGAAGAAACAGACACAACAATGTAGGTTTTTCTCTCTTGTGTTTATAATTCTGGAAATTGTAGTACATACTATTTAATTAACTCTCTGACACATACTATTCTTCTGGAAAGGATCTGTTATTTAACGTCAACAAGTAAGAACATGGCTACAAATATCCCCTCCAATGAACAAAATGAAATCCCTAAAGAGCATTCCTAATTCTCTTTTCTTTTTAATTGAATTTCTCTCAGCAAATGAATGAGTAGAACTATGGAAGCTCTCACCAAAGATTTGCCTTGTACAAACTATTCAGGAGCCTTGGAGCTACAAATTGTGCCCTGAATGATGCCTGTGACTCTGTAACTTCACAAATATCTGAGTCTAGTATTGAAAAAGGAAGAATAGACAATTAGAATTTAGTGAAAATAATGAGCCTCAGAGTGAATGGAAAAGACATAAGTGAAATATTGTGGTGGAAGAAATGCTGGATTGGGAATTAGAAGTCACGAGATCTTGGGCAACCACTCAACTCTCAGATATTCAGGTTCTTATCTAATGATATGCAATAAAGACTGTTTTCCTTATGAGATTCTTAGGAAGATAAAATCCAGTGATATATGTAAATGAATTTTGTAAACTTCTAAGTGCACTACACATTATCTGTTTCCTATAAATTCAATTGATAGTGCTTAATGTTCATGCCTTGGTACTTCAGTTTTCTCATCAGTAAAATGCGAAGAGCAGGATTAAAAGCTTCTTCAGCATTGTTGAGAGATCCAAATGTAATTTTTTAAAAATACAAAATAGGTTATGGGCTGAAGATATGGGATAAGAGGAGTGGCGTAGAGCAGTGAGTTGGGGTTACTATGGGAGAGGTGGGAATGAATAGAGAAAGCCAAAAAAAGGAAAATGTATTAATTATGAACTTGAAACAACAGAATCAAGTAATAATATTGATTAGGGGTAGATAACAAATATTATATTATTGGATTTGGTCAATAAAATAAAGGAAGAAAAATGACTGAATTTAGACCTGAAAAATGACCATGGCCATTGCTGATGGTCATATTAGCCTTGGACTTTCTACTTATCGATTCCCTTGTATGTCTCTGATTGGATTTTTATTAGATTTATAACCTTTCTTTTTCTCTCTCTTCTCCAATTTTTTTTGTTTGTTTGTTTAGGCATATGAAGCTTCTGAATCCTACCACTTATCTTTCTGAACACAGAATACCTGGAAGTATACATGAGGACCTGTCTTCAACTAAACACCATGAATTACAGCTTTTAAATTCTAAAATACACTCTAATACAAATACATACACATCATATGAGCAATGGCCAGGAGGGAGGTCAGGCTTCCAAGATCAGTACTGTTAATTCAAATCAAAAGGTAGCTTATATACAGCAGATATCTAGTTTTAATTGGGTAGAGGAAACAGTTTTTCTCTAAAGAAAACAGGCAATAGAAGAAGTTCATTCATAAATGGGCTGTCTGAATATCTACCAAGAACCTATTCCACATTATGTTGTGATAGGCCTAAAAAGTTGGTTACTCAAACAAAATTAAGGACATTATTCTAAAAGAAATATTTAGTAATTATGAGATACAACTAAGGAAATCAAGGCTAAGGGAAGGTAATCACTTGCCTAATGTAATGCTGAGTAAAGAGCAGAAAAGACTTCAACCACAAGAGTCTTGATTTTTATTCATTAAGTAATGTCACCTTTCTAAGGCGGCAAAGGCAGAGTTCCATCATCAGCATCTGCTTTGAACTGTGTAGCCAGTCCCTGTATTTGAGAGTTTGCCTTCAACCCTGGCCGGGTAGCTCAGGTCATTAGAGAGTCATCCCATAAACCAAGGTTGTGGTTTCAATCCCTGGTCGGGGCACATACAAAAATCACCAATGAACGTATAAATAAGTAGAACACAAAAACAACAAAATTGATCTCTCTCTCTCTCTCTCTCTCTCCCCCTCTCTCTCTCTCTCCCTCCCTTCTCTCTAAACTCAATAAATACAAAATTTAAAAAAAAATTGAAAAAAAGTTTACCTTTAGGAAAATTGTATTTTTCCATCTATTTCAAAATGTTAGTAGGGACTTCTTTTGTAATTGGTTGGTTAGACACGTAATAAGAGCTTAGTACTTAACAAGATACTTGGGAAATCTCCTACTTTCACTCTTGGTTGATGCATTAAAATTTAAAGAATAAGGACACATAAGTTATCTATTAAGGCTGGACATCAGAGGGGAAATATAAGAATCCGAGCAATACATTTGGTCTAAGAGATTGTAAAGCGGGATCACCACATAGTATCTTCAAGAACAAACATGTCTGAATAAATTAGCGGGTCAGTGTTCCATTTATAGGCTCACTGTTGCCATCTTCCCTGAAAATCCACCCATAGCTTATGGAAGAGATTGAAAATATGGGTTTAAAGCTAAAATGAAAGATTTTGTGATGTGACAAAGAAGCACAACTTCTATAAACTTTTCTCAAAATTAATTCTTTTGAACTTGTCTTAAGTTGTTGCATTGCCTGTTTCCATGATGCTAGCAGACATCATGAGATCAAGAAGTTTACTTAAATTCTGTGAATAAAACAGTTCAACAGTTCTCTGGTTGCACTGTTATCCTATCTCCTCAGGGAAGCCAGGAATACTCAGCATGTTTCCAGGTACCTGCAGCTGCCAGTAAATGAATATTAATTGAATAATTTCTATGTAGCAACTTCTTTAACGTGCTCTCTGGAGGATACTGAGAAAGGAGGCAACGCATTCTGTATCTCTGGGATCTAACAAGATGCAGTATTAATACAACCATCAGACAAGTCTCTAACTTCTCAAATAAACTCAAGGTAAGAGCTGTGAGAGTTCAGAGTGCAATGGTGGGAAGTCTTTTTTAAGCCTATGACTTTCACTTGGTCTTAAAAGATAGTACAATCTGAAGGAAAGGAAAAAGAAATGAGACCTTCCAGACATGAGTAACTGCAAGAATGAATTTATATAAACATCTGGCTGGACCACAAGGTCTATAGGATGTTCCTGAAAACTTAACTGGGAACTGAGTCAATCAACTAATACGTCTATATTTCTTATAGAGTAAAATAAATGTGACTTTTAACCCTTCCTGCCACTAGCTACATAACCTTGGGCAAGTTAATATTTCTAAAGTTCTATTTTCTGTCTATAACATGAGGATACTTGCTCAAGAAGAGGACAGTGTCCTGGCCAGTGGTTGGAGTGTTGACCCATTCACCAAGGGACAGTTGCTTCAATTCCCAGTCAGGGCACATATCCAGGTTGCAGGTTTGATCCCCAGTTCACGATATATTTTTCTTTTAAATCAATGTTTCTCTGTTCTTCTCTCTTTCTCTTTATCTCTCTCTCTCCTCCCCCTCTCTCCCTTTCTCTCTTCCCTTCTCTCTCTAGAATGAATGAAAGACATGTCCTCAGATGAGAATTTAAAAAAAGAATAGGACAATATGTATGATTGTATACAAAAAGAACCTAATGGAGTGTTTGGTATGCAGTTTAGGCATCTATATAGTATTTAAAAGTAATAATAAAATATAACAATAAGATTGGGTTATATCCTCAAATTTGATTGTTTTGCCTTCCTTTTCTTAAGTTGTATGAGTTCCTTATATATGTTGGATATTAACCCTTTGTCAGATGTATCATTGCCAAATATGTTCTCCCATACAGTGAGCTCCATTGTCATTTAGTTGATGTTTTCTTTTGCTTTGCAGAAAGCTTTTTATTTTGATGTAGTCCCATTTGTTGTTTTTTTTTTTATCCTTACTTTCCCTTGCCCTTGGACATGTACTGGCAAACATATCGTTATAAGAGATGTCTGAAATTTTGCTGCCTATGGTTTCCTCTAGGATTTTTACGGTTTTACCACTTACATTTAAGTCTTTTATCCATGTTGAGTTTATTCTTGTGTGTGGTGTAAGTTTGTGATCTAGTTTCATTTTTTTTTTGCATGTATCTGACCAACTTTCCAACACCATTTATTGAAGAGACTGTTTTGACTCCACTGTACATATTTATCATTAAACATTTCACATTGTTCCTTATTCTATTTAAATTTAGTTTTATCACACACATTTTTAAAAAAAATATATTTTATTGATTTTTTACAGAGATAAAGGGAGAGAGATAGAGAGATAGAGATGTCAGAAACATCGATGAGAGAGAAACATCGATCAGCCGCCTCCTGCACATCTCCCACTGGGGATGTGCCCGCAACCCAGGTAAATGCCCTTGACCGGAATCGAACCCGGGACCTTTCAGTCCGCAGGCCGACGCTCTATCCACTGAGCCAAACCGGTTTTGGCTATCACACACATTTTATAAATTAGTATAATATGTGCATTTCCTATATTTAGAATTTAAAGTCAAAGGGGTAATCTTTCTAATCACTTGGAACAAGCTTTAATTATTGGAAGGCTTGGTAGTTATTTGAAAAATTTAACCTGTCAAAAATAAAAAAATTAAAAGATACCTTTAAAATACAAGTAAAGCATATTTCATTAATATCATTGTCCCAAAAGAGGAAAAGTCACTCAAATATAAAAATAATCAATTATGATTTGAGAGTGTTTTATATAAATTATATAAGAGCCAGGCAGCTTTATGCCTATTCAAATTCTCTGGAAATAAGAGTATAAACAAATAAGATTTATAAACAAATTAACAAGATAAAAGTAAGATTCAAAAACATTTCTTAGCCGTAGCCACTTGGCTCAGTGGAGAGAGCATTGGCCTGGGGACCGAAGGGTCCTGGGTTTGATTCTGGTCAAGGGCACATGCCTGGATTTTGGGCTCAATCCCCAGTAAGGGGCATGCAGGAGGCAGCCGATCAATGATTCTCTCATCATTAATGTTTCTATCTCTCCCTCTCCCTTTCTCTCTGAAAGCAATAAAAATATATATTTTTAAAAATGTTTTTGAAGCAAACAATTTTACTACAAAACAAGTTTCTAGAATTTTCCTATTCACCTAATAATTTTCACATTCATATAATAATTTTCACTGTTAGTGTATCGGCCACTGTTATACTGTATAACAAGATGATACTGTATTTTTTTTGTAAGCAGAACCTCTCTATTCTGACAGATGTATTATAATGTCTACATTATAATGCAGATATATTGTAACATGAAAGAGAAAATAAATCAAGGTCCCTTGAGTTGACATGAGAGGTAAAGACCAACACATAATCAAATAATGACAGCAGAGTGCATTGAAATTCTGGAATAGAGAAATGTATTAGGTGCCACCAGAGTCCAGGGGTAGAAGGGGACAAAGAGGAGGTCAGGAACTTCACTTGAAATATGTCAGACATTGCTCTCTTAATATGACAAGTGACACATTCCCACCTCTACTCGGCTGGCACAAAGGTCTCATCCCTAATTCCTACTCTACTACAGCAGGATTCTGAAGGGAATTCAGGGTTGGCCAGCTGGAGAGGAGCATAGGTAGCTAACTGTGCATGGTGTCACCAATAGCATCTCAGAAAGAACTAAAAAAACAACAACAACCAATGGGATATATAATATAATAAATGGCCTGACTTCTAAGGCCTCTAAATATTGAGAGTACTTTATATAATCCCATTTGTAATTATATAGACTCACTGGCATTGAAAAAGAGCCATCAAGAAAGATGGCTTAGTTAATATATTTTCTACCTGTGTACATCTTGACTCAGTGGAAACAAGACAAAATCAGAGAACAATCTAATTACCCTACAAATAAATTAAGCTATTCGCAATGGGGTTAAGATAACCAAATCCCAATTGGAACTGACTGCAGCATTTGCTACTGTTTTATTAGAAAACTAGAGGCCTGGTGCACAAAACCCGTGCACTGGAGGGAGGGTCCCCCAGCCTGGCCTGGCCCTCTCACAGTACAGGAGCTCCTTGATCAATCACCCCAAATAGGTAGACCCCGTTCACCCATCCAGGGCTCCTCAATGGATTGCCCCAAAGAGGTAGGCCAGAGTCGGGGGTCCCACCTCCACACCACACAAAGCCGCAGGACCCCCAGGCCTCACTGCACAGAGCCCTGGGAACCGAATCTGCGCCACACACGCAGTGTCAAACCCCCGCCCACCCACCAGCGCCTGCTGTGCACACTGCCTCCTGGTGATCTCTCGTTGTGGCTTGAGGAAGTCATAGCATGCGGGCGTGATGACCACATAGGCTTGTATTAATAGGATGGTAATATTTTTTGCAAGAAAATAAAGGCACTTTAATTAATAAAAGATAATAATTATTCATTTTAATTACTGAAAATAAAACAAAAATAATCATTTGTGAAGAGTGATTAAATGACCAACTGTGCAGATATGTCAATGTGTGCGACTGTGCAGAGAGAAGGGGAGATGTTTCAATGACACATATTTAATAGAGGTATGTCATTCCTAGAATGTAACTTAGACAACAATTTACCATTCACCAAATATATTTATTTATTTATGGAAACGTATTTATACAAAGTTGAATGAGATGATTTTTGCATTGCGCAAAAGAAAAAGAATGGAAGGTTAACAATAGGATAAAATATATTAAAAATATGGTTGGCTTGGCTAGTGTTGCTCGGTGGTAGAACACCAACACATGAACCAGGAAATCATGGTTCGATTCCCAATCAGAGCACAAATGCCCAGGTTACAGATACCAAGAAAATCTTTCAAATTATCATTATTTATTATATTTCTAAAAACAGTATTTCATACATATTTTAGTTCGTTTTATGGGAGTTAGGAAACATTTGAAAAACCTCAACACAGCAAACACCCTATAGGTTGTTAGAATGTGAGAAACCAAAAGCACACACTCCAGATGTGGTTATTATAATCCTTCCACTGTGCTGATATCTAATAACCTTCAAAAGCATCTTCATTATCATCCTAGAGAGTAGCGATGATTTTTCATTAGTGAAATAAGTTTCATTAGTGAAGCAAGCCTCTTGGCATGGACAACACTCAAGCGCTTAGTGTGCATGATCACCTCTGCTCTTCGTGCTGCCTCAGGCCGTGAACTCCATCAGGTCCCAGGAGAAACCACTTCCAGGAGATGCTTTGGCCCGATTCCAGCTACAGGCATGCCTCAGAGAGACCACAGTTCCAGGCTCCAGCAATAAAGCAAGTATCACAATAATAAAGTGAGTCATACTAATTTTTTGGTTTCCTGTTGCATATAAATGTATGTTTATACTACACTGTAGTCTATTTAGTGTGCAATAATAGCATTATGTCTAAAAATATGGTGTAAACACCTTAACTAAAAATACTTTATTGCTAAAAAAAATGCTCACCGTCATGTGAGCCTTCAGCAAGTTGTAATCTTTTGGATGGTGAAGGGTCTTGCCTTGATGTAGATGACTGCTGACTGAAGGGGGTGGTTGCTGAAGGCTGGGGTGGCTGTGGCAATTTCTTAAAATAAGACAACAGTGAAGTTTGCCACATTGATTGACATTTCCCTTCACAAAAAATTTCTCTAGAGCATGCAATGTTATTTGATAACATTTTACAGAACTTCTTTCAAAATTAGAGTCAATCCTCTCAAATCCTGCTGCCTCTTGATTAAGTGTATGTAATTTCCTAAATCTTTTGTTGTCATTTCAACAACCTTTACAACATCTTCCCCAGAAGTGGATTCTGTCTCAAGAAACCACTTTCTTTGCTCATCCACAAGACACAACGCCTCATCTATTAAAATTTTATTGTGAGATTGCAGCAATTCAGTCACATCTTCAGGGTCCAATTCTACAGGGTGGGGGGAAAGTAGGTTTACAGTTGTTTGTGTGGAAAATAGTACAATAAATAATAAATAATGATACAAGAATAAACTCTGTGTTTTGCAGACTTAACAACTGTAAACCTATTTCTGCCCCACCCTGTAATTGTAGTTGTAGTTGTTTGCCGGTTCCACCACATCTGCAATTACTTTCCTCACTGAGGTTTTGAACCCCTCAAAGTTATCCATGAGGGTTGGAACCAACTCTTCAAAACTCCTTTTTAATGTATATATTTTGACGTCTTCCCATGAATCACAAATGTTTTTGATGGCATCTAGAATGCTAAATGCTTTCAAGAAGGTTTTTAATTTGCTTTGCCCAGATCCATCAGAGGAATCACTATCTATGGCAGGTATAGGCTTAAAATATGTATTTCTTAACTAATAAGACTTAAAAGTCAAAATTACTTCTTCATCCGTGGGCTGTAGAATGGGTTATTTTAGCAAGCAAAAACATAACATTAATCTTACCGTGCATCTCCAGCAGAGCTTTTGGGTGACCAGGTATATTGTCAATGAGGAGTAGGTCTCAATAGTGGGCTTGAATCTTCAGTAAAACATGTTGTAAACCAGGGGTGGGGTACCTTTTTTTTTTTTTGCCAGAGCCATTTGGATATTTATAACGTATTCAAGGGCCATGCAAAATTATCATCTTAAAAATTAGCCTGTGGTCACACATTTAATTAACTCAACCCTAGTGCCTTGGCAGGGCCAGACCAAATGATATCTGGGGCCTTACTAGCATATGGCCCTGGGGCCAAATGTTCCCCACCCCTTTTGTAAACAGGTGTGCTATCATGCATGCTTTGTTGTTTCATTTACAGAGCACAGGAAGAGTAAATACAAGACCATTCTTAAGTGCCCTAGGATTTTCAGAATGGTAAATGAGCATTGGTTTCAACTTAAAGTCACCAGCTACACTAACCCGAGAGTCAGCCTGTCCTTTGCGACTTTGAAGCCAGGTATTAACTTCGCCTCTCTAGCTTTGAAAGTCCTAGATGACATCTTCCAACCCAAGGCTACTTTGCCTGCATTTGAAATCTGTTGTTTACCATAGCCATGTTCATTAATTATCTTAGCTACATTTTCTAGATAACTTGCTGCAGCTTCTACATCAGAACTTGGTACTTCACCTGGCATTTTTATTGTTAACAGAAATGGCTTCTTCCCTTAAACCTCATGAGCCAACTCTGCCAGCTTCAGATTTTCTTCTGCAGCTTCTTCACCTTTCTCAGCCTTCATGGGATTGAAGAGAGTTAGAGGATTTCTTTGGATTAGGCTTTGGTTTAAGCAGATGTTGGGGCTGATATAATCTTCTAGCCAAAACTGTCCAAACCAGCAATAAAGCTGTTTTGCTTTCTTATCATTCATGTGTTCACTGAAGGAGAACTTCAAATTTCCTTCAAGAACTTTTCCTTTGTATTCACAATTTGGCTACCTGGTACAAGAGTCTTAGCTTTTGGTCTCTCTCATTTTTTGACATGTCTCCCTCACAAAGCTTAATCTCTTCTAGCTTTTTTTTTTTACAATTAAAAAATGTTTTTATTTTAGAGAGAGAGGAAGAGAGGGGGAGAGAAACATCGATGTGAGAGACAAACATTGATTCACTGCCTCCTGCATGCCCCCTACAGGGAATGGAGCCTGAAACCTGAGCATGTTCCCTGACCAGGAATCAAACTGGCAACCTCTTCGTACATAGGTTGATGCTCAACCAACTGAGCCACATCAGCCAGGGTCCTAGCTTTTTAAATTTAAAGTGAGGGACATGTGATTCTTCCTTTCATTTGAACATTTAGAGGCCATTGCAGGGTTATTAACCTAATTTTAATACTGTTGTGTCTCAGGGAATAGGGAGGCTCAAGGAGAGGGAGAAATATGGGGGAACTGCTAGTTGGTGGAGCATTCAGAACACACACACAACACTGATGAATTAAATTCATCATCTTATAGGGACATGGTTTGTAGTGTCCCCAAACAATGACAATAGTTACAACACAAATCAATGATCACAATTTAGCATAACAAATATAATAACAATGAAATATTGTGAGAATTACCAAAATGTAACAGAGACCCAAAGTGAGAGAACGCTGCTGGAAAAATGGTGCTGACAGACTTGCTGGATGCAGGGCTACCACAAAACTTTAATTTGTAAAAAACACAATATTTGCAAAGCTCAATCCAGCAAAGCCCAATAAAAGGAGGTATGCCAGCAGATGGTACCAAAATCCTGCTAACAGAAAAACTGCCATGTTGGTCTAAGTGAAACTGTCACACATGTTGTTTATCAGAGTACCCCAAAAGACAAAAGGCTGGGTTCTCACTAAGCTCTTGGAGTAGATTCCATGACATTTTCTGCTTGACTGCTAAGATGAGTTTGAATGTGTAGAATTTGACTTCTATGATTTGCTTTCATTTTAACATGGGATGATATGATTACTGGACAATAGAGGGACTGTACCTCCCACCTCTAAGAATACCAAAGGATCCTGAAAAGGAGGTGGTCAGCTGTGGATAAACAAACTGGCTTAAGTCAATCTACAACATAAACACACACACACACACACACACAGCTTATGAATACCCAGGTTTGTCTAACTAGTGGTTAATTTGCTAATAAAAAGCATTGTAGAGCAGCAAGCATCCTAGACTGAGTATTAAGATATTCCGGTGTTAGTCTTATTTTAGTCTAATTTGAGCCATGGGCAATTTTCTGGAAAGCCTTTCATTTCCTTGAGAATTCTGGACTATATGACTTATTTGGATACTTTTAATCATAAAAGTCTATAAATTTTATCAAAAATATAACATGTACCCCTAACTTACTCTCATTGACAATAGGATTAATTATAAAGACATGGCTCTTCTGGAACAATCTTATAGAATATAATGAGATTCACCTGCCACCATTCCTTCCCCTTGCTTCTCATTCCTAGAACCAAAAATGGACATTATAATCAATTTTATAATAATATTTTATAGATCCCTTGCTTGGCAGGGTAACAGCATAGTACATACTGCCCCTGACTTCTCTCTCATCCCTTTCCTGCCTTCTTAAACTGTCTCTTCTTTCATAACCTGCATACCAGGAGTCGGCTTGACCTGCAATTTTCCCCCCTTACAGCTTTAATGGCATTGTTGGGAGAAAAGTCAGAGAACATGGATATCGATCAAATAGATCACTTAAAAAATAATCACCATTATGTGTAACAGCATTAATTGAAATCGTGTGTTGCTTTGAAATATTACATCCCGGTAGCACAGTGATGCCCATATGCCTATTCCAAATCTTAATATTTATACAATTTTAGAAGGGTTATTTCCCATTTTTGTTTATTCACCCAGAATAATCTGAAAAGAACCTGGCCACGTAGAGCAAAACCTCTTAAGCCTCCCATGTTTCTCTCCTGTGTGGAATTATCTGTTGGGGAAGTTAATCCTTTTCACCCAGGGAAGTGAGATTTACAAAATAGTGCCAGCTCACCAAGGTCAAATTTCACTAACTCTCCTTTTCTCTTTGCTGCCCTCTTTACCTCCTATAAATATTACACTTTGCTTCCTAAATAAATCGCCCAGCCATTCGTATGAGTAATGTTTGTTTGGGGAAAACATATGATATGATATGATGATATGATGAGAATTTTCAACAACCTTTCTTCTCTTTGAGGATTTTTCTCATTGGCTGTTTTTAGATGTACTAAGATTTCTGTCATGTGCCTTTGGTTCCTGGAGGTGTTTAGTTCAGAAAGCTAGGTGTGGAAAAGTATAGTAAAGTAAAGTAAAAAAAAAATATTGAGGGAGGGAAATTGACATTGTTTAAGCATCTATCAAGATACTGGCACTGTTCTGTATAATTTACATGTATTATTTTATTGCTCTTACTATCAGCTGTGAGGTAATTATTATTTTCCTCATGTAATGAATGAGTGTGTTAAATCTAGGTGAGATTAAGTCATTTATCCAAAGTTGCAAAGCTAGTGAAGGTCAAAGCTAGAAATAGAAACCAAATATGGCTGGAATCCAATCCCCTGTCCCTTCCACAGTGCTCTGTTGTCTCCTCTATCTCTTTCTCTAAATACCGAGAAGGAATATGATATTTTAGGATATACTGGTATTTTTAAAGTAACATTTTTATTACAACTTGAGCAAAAACCATATTGGCCGTATACATTAGAAAAACTTGGGGGGAGGGGCGGAGGGAAGAGATTAACCAAAGAATTTATAAGTATATGTGCGTAGCCCATGGACACAGGCAATAGTATGGCGAAGGACTGGGGTAGGGTGGGAACTGGGTGGAGGGGGGCAATAGGGGAGAAAGGTATCTGTAATACTCTCAATAATAAAGATAAATATATAAAAAGAAAAGTCCTATTCTACCATGCCTTTGTTAAAAGAATATTATTTGGAATTCAGTCTCCATTGCTGACATCATATTGATATCTAAAGAAATCATTAGCTGTTTTATTTAATGTAGCTGATTAGAATTACTGATGTGGGGAACAGCTTTCTCTTTTGATTGCAAATTAGAGGCTAGGCACTAAGCTTAGGCTTTACATTATTTAGCTCTGGCAACACTTTCGTAAGAGTATTAGCACCCGTTTGTGCAGAAGTAGGTTGTGTGACTCTGAATGTAGACTGGTCACTCAGGTCACCACAATATTAATTGGTAGAGCTCAGAGATGTACTCAAGCCTTCTGACACCAGAGCCTATGCTTTTAAACTTACTATCAATGATTCCTCACATCGCATACAGGCTCACATGGCACACTTTGGAAGACGATTGTATTACATGTAATACTATTTTATGCTCTTTTGTTGTTCTCTAGATTTTCATGTATATAACTTCTTCTAAAAATTACAATTTTCCTCATGGCTACTTTTTTCTATGAGTTGGGTGTTTCAAAACACTTGCTATATTGAAAAAAATGATAGGTAGGTAGGTAGATAGATTGATTAATAGATAGATAGAGATAGACAGATAGATAGATGATAGAGATAGATAGATAGATAGATAGATAGATAGATAGACAGACAGAATATTTTATGTATAGTCCAACACACAACATAACCAAACCTAAGTAATGTAAACCTAAGGCAGAGGCCAGATTTCTTTTCAAGGGGGGCCTGCTGGGGTGGCGTAGGAAGGTGTGTCTGGAACTGATCAGATTTAGCAGTAGTCCCACGACATCTTCAGCTTCCCTGCTGATTTGACCAATGGTCCTTCAAGGAGGGGAGGGTCTGGGAGGGAGTACCAGTCCTCCCTACTCATTCCTTTAAGCACAAGGCACAGAAACAGAAGAGATTGAGATGCTGGTAAAGAGTAAAAACTTGTAGTAAGAGGATCAAGATTTGAGTCCTGACTCTAACTCTTCTTGGCCAAATAAAGTAACCTCGCTTAGCCCCCATTTTCTTCATTTGTAAAGAGGGGGAAATAATACTTAAGAAGATCACAGGATTATTATGAGGTTCAATGAAAGCTAAATTAAATGAAATCCAATTTGTGAACACTGGAGTGTGGTATAAATACAATTTCCCTCTTCTTCACCCTGCCTAACTCCGGTTTTGTCAAAAAGTCTTGATGGCTCTCACACTGACCTGCCTCAGGGACTCTGTGCCATGCAGGCCACCTGTCTGGGCAGCTGTCTGTGGCCAGTGCCCTCACATTGAGTTAAGAGTGAATAATAGCCAGAGCTGGTAACGGGGCCGGTCTCCATCCACATCCACACACTGTAAAAAAGCAAGGAAGCTAAACTCTCCCTAGAGAGCCACAAATCTTTAAAAGAATCTCACCACCCTCACCTTCACACTCACAATAAGCCAACAGAATAAGAAAAAGTAGAGGGAATGTCAGGAAAAAAAGGTTTATGGGGCTTTGAGGAACTCGTCCCAGGAAAGAAATACAAAGGACATAATATATATTTTTAAAAGTATTTATCTTAATGTTCTTAATATAAAGTATCACAAACCGAATATGACTTCCAATAAAAATATGTGTGTGGATTTTATTTGTTTTAGAGCACAATTCTCTTTAAGAAAATGTATTCTGAAATCAGCAAGAGCAATGTCTAAGGCTCTTGGGTGAGAAATAATTCCCACACATAGGACAAATGACTATTGTTAGAAGCCATAAGGTGAGTATTTGTTAGGGGCTTCAAATTCCACTTTTTAAAAGGAAAAGCATCGGCAAAGCTATATGCCAAGACAGAAGGTCGAAGTCATTCACCACTGGAGTGTAGCCTAAAATTGTTCAAGCACAGCCCAGTGGTGCACAGATGCTTTCTGGCTTAGGTTCAGCATTAATCACACAGCGTTCTCATCATCCTGCACAAGAAGAATGGGTGTGAATACAGATATTTGACCAATGAATGGAAAGCCCAAAAGTATGACAAATTAGCTGCTTTGTGTGAGTGTCTGTGTGTGTTTCATACATGTTGTGCATTTATACCCCATGACACAATAACAATGTTCATGTCAGTAAATGTGAATATATAACACACAATTACATTAACCTAATTAAAGCAGGCACTTCTGGAAACATATGCAGATCATAAGAACACAGATCCTGGCAAGATTCTCACTTCTGAGGAAAGGAAGAGGGGACTCTAGGGAGTGACTCATGTCAAGAACAAGCAAGGGGGCTGTGTGGCTGGAGGAGAGACCAAAGATAAGGGCAGTAAGAGATGACCAGGGGCACAGACAAAGAAGGGACTCGTACATACTTTGCTTTTTAATCTGAATGAGAAGAAAAGCCAGTAGAGAACTATTAGAAGAAAAGCATGATGACCCAACTTTGTTTGAACAAAATCTTTCTGGCTGCCACACTATGGGCTGGAGCAAAGGCAGGAATCCAGTTAGACTGTATTGCAATAACCCAGGTGAGAAAAAAGACAATGTTAATTTACACTGGGGTGGTCAGAAGTGATCAAACCCAGAATATATTTTTAAAGCAGAATCAATGTGCCAGGGCTAAGGGAGAAAGAAAGAGATGAGTCAAGGAGAGGACCAAAATTTTTGATCTGCATAACTGAAAAAAATAGAGTTTAATGAATTGAGTCTGTGAAACTGAGGAGCTGTTGAAGGATAGGAATAGGGGCATATGGGCAATAGGCAGAGACACTTTTATATAATACTAGAGGCCCAGTGCATGGATTCGTGCACCGGTGGGGTCCCTCGGCCTGGCCTTCAGACATCCCCCAAGGGGTCCTGGATTGTGAGAGGGTACAGGCCAAGCCAAGGGACCCCAACCAGTGCATGATCGAGGCCAGGGAGGGACCCGGGAAGGGACCGCGAGAGGGCTTCAAGGAGTGTCCAGCCCATCTTCCCCAGTTCCAATTGGGGCCTATTGGGGCAGGCTGGCCAGGTAGGAACAGTGAGAACCTGGCCAGCTGGAGAGAGACCGTGGGACAGCTCCAGGGCATGTCTGATCCGTCTCGCCCAGTTCTGATTGGATGGACCCCAGCAGCAAGCTAACCTACTGGTCAGAGCATCTGCCCTCTGGTGGTCAGGCACATCATAACAACTGGTCAAATGGTCAAACAAACAGTAAGACACTTAGCATATTAGGCTTTTATTATATAGGATTTTTCAGAATATTATTGTTTCTGATATAGAGCAAGAGAACTTTATGCAATAATATTTGGACATATTATTATTATTATAGTTCCAACTCTGCTGAAGACACTTCTGTCAGTTTCCATGACCTTCAGGATATACTGAATTTTATAGAGTGTAAAGAATTTCTTGGTCTAGTATTCATAAACATCTTAATAATTAGAATCTATCATGATACATGCAAACAGTGTTACCCTACACATTAAAATCATAATAGGATAACACTACAAAAGAGAAAGCAATTGTTGCCATCTTGGGGAAGGGAAAGAAACACACACACACACACGCACGCACGCACACACGCACACACGCACACACGCGCACACACACCTTACTTAGGCAGCACTCTCTTTCAAAATAAGGAATTCTGTTTAATGTTTCCTAGAACAGAGTTTACAGCATCTGTATTATCAGAATCACTTAGGTGCATTATAAAGTGAATACAGATTGCTGACTCCACTGCTATAAATGGGACTCAGTAACTGGTCCTGGGATCTATACTGGGGGATAACGTTACTACTAGCCATATCGTTTGCTCAGGTGTTGGGCACAGAGGTGAGGCTCAGGAAGGGCTGATCATCAAGAACTCAACTGGTTTTCAAAGTATCAACTTCTCTTGCCTACTTGTCCTGCTCCCCAATCTCATCCATCTAATTTCAACCTTTTTAATTGTTATGCTTACAATCCTCAAAGTGATTGCTTTTGACTGAAGCTGTTTCGGTTCCATACTTTCTTTTTTCCAAGTTGACTTCATGTGGGTCCAGCTCTTTGAACCTTAGAATACCTGGCTAATAACAGTGTGGAGACTTCACCATGCACAGCATTAAGGTCGGCCTCGGCCTGTTTAGAGCTGATTCGCCAGCTCCTGGGGTGTCCTTGGCGGGGAGGCTGACAGCTGGGTGTGCTATACCTGGACAGACTTCTGGCTCTCAGGGCAAGTGTTTTCAGCAAATGACTATTGCACCTATTGATGTTCTTTCAATCCTTCACTCTACTCTTTCTTGTTAAAAGATCTAGTGTGCTGTGTCCCTAGATTAACAGGATACAGTTAAATTAGAAACATTTGTCTGAACATATTTCACATTCTTATTAACACAAATTTATAGAAAATCAGAGCCCTCTTCTATGAAACAGCATAGTTTTCAAGTAATTTTTGTCCCAGGCCTTGTGCCAGGGAGACTGCAAAGAGATCTACATATACTCCCCTATTTGAGAGGCACAGTCAAGGTTCAAGTGGTTTGGTTAAGACTATTAATCAAAATAATTGCTAAGCTATTATTTTAACCATATTTTCTCATGATTTCTAAGGTTTTCAACAACTTGGTTAGGATTTCAAACCAATATATTTTCCCTTACGGCACAAATATTTAAAATCTATAATTGTATCTTTGTATACAGGTTTCTGTTATTATTGATTCAATATAAGAAAAGTTAAATGCATTTACTCTGCTCAATTTAAATCAAAACTATAATGTACCTATAACTGACATACAACTGTGAAATATTACAGTATAACCATCTTATAACAGAAATTAATCTGGCATATGCTATCAAATTAGTAATTTAAAGTATCTGTCTTAAGCATATACTTTTCTCCAAGAATGAACAGTGCCAACAATTCTCTTTGAAAAGGCTTTAAGTGCATAAATAAAGAATTACCTGGTAAGAATTGAAAAAAAACAGTTTGAGATCATATGAATTTACATTTATAAACTATTGCTTAATAAAAATTTCAAATAATAGCAAAGAAAATGACCATAAGAATACTAGATTCTTATGTAAAACAAGTATGCCATGGGAACTCACACAAATACTAGTAAATCTCAGAGTAACTACACACCCATAAAACTTGGACGCAGACTGAGGCTTAAAGACCAAACTGACTGCTTATGGCCGAAGTTGCCCTCTCCCCCTGGCCTGTCTTCCTGTTCCATACACAGAGACGCCACTACTACTGGAATGATTCACGTATGAATTTCAGAAATTTAGAAACAACATCCTTTAGTCCTGATGGTGGAACCCCTGGAATGTGCTGGGCCTATGCTATCCCTGTATCCTGTGATTATGCCTATTCTATCCCATAACTTGTCTATCTCTGATACTAGTTTGCAATAGCCTTAGGCCAGAACCACATTTATTTTCTTTTTACCATAATTCGACTAGAACCTCCTCAGGACTAGGTACCAGCAGCACAACATGCTTAATATTGACTCCTCCAAGGCCCTCTGTCTCAAGCAAAGGCCATCTTTGTTTTCTCTTTTAATATAGACTCTAATTTCCATGAAATTTAAAGCCTTAATCATTTGAGAACCAAGTTCTTTCATTGTGGAGATGAGGAAACCTTCCTGGGGGGGGGAGCAAAGGAAAATACAGGCATTCATTATTTCTATGACAGAAAAAAGAATGAGAAGAGGAGCAAAACTGTTAGATTTCCAACTAAAATAATGCTGTCATCCATATCCTGTGACTCCCGGGAGAACAATTATTTTAGACTGACTATCATATGGTTATATGTAATGGAAAAGCTGCTTTTAAAGGCAAAAGGCCTTAAATTCTGGACCAAAGAATTTAGACTTTGTCTTAAAAGACCAGGATCATAAAGTAAAATGCATAAAAGCTCAGGTGACATAGATAAGTGGAGTGCGCCTGTGCATGGCCACAGAGTCAGAAAGACAATAGGGAGGGGGTGAGTAACCAATTTTAAAAATAATTTTGTGAGGGAAAAAAAAGCCACTTCTGTGAATAGAATTCATTCAGCAAGCCACATATTGGTTATCCCTGGCAACTGAAAACCAATGAAGACTGTGTAATCAGATCTGTGTTTTACAATGTTAAAGTTAGTAGCAGAATGCAAAAAAAAAGTTCAATGGACTATGAGTTCTGATGAGGTGTTTGACTGCTGAATGAATGAATGAATGAATGAATGAATGAATGAATGAATGAAAGTGAGAGAATCTAAGGGCAAAGAGCTTAGTCAGTAATATTATTCAATGGTTTAGATATAAAGGTTCCAGAGGCCTGAAACAAGGTAGGGGTAGTACCAATTTGGGTTTACAGATATTTTACAGATATTTTATAGTTTCTAATTTATTTAATATTTATGAAGATGTTGGTGAATGGTATAAGAAATATCAATGAAAAGGGATTAGAAGTTAATGAATTTGATCTTAGGTTATTGCATGATCTTGGAATACTGAACAAAGGTTTTTAATCTCAACTGGAAAATTGAGGAATTTCAGTAAATTACATCTGAAAAGCTTCTCAAAGCTGACGCTCTGCCATTCTAGGTTGACATCTCCTGATCTATGTCAATCATATTTAATAGCCTTTCTACTGAGTGATTTCACTTATATGAAGTTCAAGAATAGGCAAAATTAACCTATGGTGATAAAAAGAAGAACAATGCGTGCCTATGTGAAGGGGTATGACAAGGGAAAAGGGCATGAGAGAACATTCTTGGGTGTAAAAGACATATCTTGATTGAGGGGAGTCACTTGAATTTTACATATGTCAAAGCATTATTGAACTGAACAATTGCTACGGATCTATGCCTTTTATTATATGTAAATTACAACTCAATTAAATAAGTCTTTGGAGGTAAATGTTCATGTCTTTAACCCACTGGTTCTCAGATCTTGTTGTGCATTAGAATTCCCAGGAAGACTTTCTGAGATATTGTGACTTAGGTCCAAATCCCAGAAATTTTTACTTAATATTTTTTTCTTATCAATTTATTTATGCGATCCCATTTTTTACTTTCAATATTGTTTTGTACTGGTTTCTGATGTGCGATACAGTGATCACAAAGTGTTCCCTCCTTCGATCCCAGCAGCCACCCGGCACCATACACAGTTATCACAATATTATCGACTGCATTCCGTATGCTGTATTTCACATGTTTACCTATCATGTTTTACATGATTTTTACTCATAGTTATCTCTCTTTTCTTTCTGCTCTTTCTTATCGCTTGTCAAAGGTTACCAGTTAAGAACAATCATCAACACCATATAGTCCAAGTTAAGCCCATTAGCTTGCTAGAATCAAGGGGTGTCTCTGAAGGGTAAAATGCTACTAGAGTTGTGGGGCTGCAAGAAGTGATAGGATGGTCTTCAAAAGTACTGGTGAGAATCTGCAGATGAGGACACTTGGCACAATGCTTGTTAGAACACGTCTACGCAGAGTTTCTGCTGGATTGGTTTGCCTGTGGTCTTACCTCGAGACATATAAATGAGCTGTTCTTGTTAAAGGAGTTTGTGCTTACATGGCCTGTGATGGTGGTCTGGTTTGTTACATGTATTCTGCAAATCTTAATATGGTCTATTTTGTTCATTGTGGCTTCTGATTCAATTTCCAACACCACTCTTAGCTTGGCTGCCAGTAGATGTTTTTCTCTTTATCACATTAAACTGATAAATCTCTAACATTTGCCAGAGCTCCCCATCAAAACGAATTTCCAGCACTGAACAAGAGGACACAAAAACGGAGAAGGCAAATGTGTTTCTTTTCCTTGAGAGACCCTGCCTGGCTTCCTCTATCTTGCTGCCACTTTCTAGTAAGCACTTGTCACCTAAATTTGAAGGACTTGAGTAACTTGAAAAAAAAAATGTTTATTTCCATGGCTAGATTAAAATGATCATTTGCACCCTGAGGTGACTGCAATTTTCTGTTATATCCATGTCAGGGTAAGTTTTTCTTACTATTCATATTAAATTAGCAATATGGGAAATTCAATAATATTCTAGCAACAAATCATTCAGGGATAGCACACCCAAGGCAAGGACAGTTTGGAGTTGGCTGGCGAATAGGTTACTAGGAAGATCCATATTGTCTTGATGGTATTATGTGTCCCTTGTCCTCATCAGTGACAGGAAGGCAAACAGCACCTTGTTCAGCTGCCCGCCCTTCCCCTCTCCCCCCACAGCAGCATCTTTCCTAGACACTCAACTTTTACAAATGTCCCTCATTCTGTGTTTGTTGTCACGGTTAGTAACTTCACTCAGGTACCCAAAAGATACAGTACTGATGGAGAATAACAACGAAAAATGGGAAAACCTCAGGCCTTTGAAAGCTCATGAGAGCCAGAATGTGGTGGCAGAGCCTGCCTGCAAAGTCTGACCATCAAACCTGCATTTTGATCGAATCAGAGATGTTCTGAGTCACAGTTGATTTCAAGATATAATGAAGCTCCTCCAAAGGTTTCCTTTCATAATGTGCATATATAACAAATCATCACTTTATACAGTTTAAATATATTCTGATCTTATTTGTCAATTACACCTCAAAAAATGTGGCAAGAACAAAGTAAATTATCTTAATATTAAAGTCAGAGGCATTAATAGATCTCTCCTTATTAGACCTGAAAAAGGAAATTTGGAATAAGGTGCTTTTTATTCATTTGGGAGATTAGCAAACACACTGCCTTAGAAATACTCCATTATCCTCTGTTATATTGTGATTTTTAGAATACTTTTCTCACCAAAACTCATTACAGGGGCAATTACTGGATCTATTGTTTTCCTCTCCTGACAGAAACAATTTTGGATTCCTCCCTTTTTAGCTCTGAAACCCAGGAGGAAGGAAGAGGAAGAGGAAGCAGAGGTAAGGAATTGTTTGTTGCAGTGTGTCTGAAAAATGGGCATTAAAAAGGACTGACAGTAGAGTGAGCTTCACATAATTATACTTTCTGCTTTTTCCTAGACTCAGGGGAGTTTGTATCAAAAATCCAAATGACAAAGACACGTTTTAAATTTGATGGCCCATTTGGGATGGGAAGCTTGACCACTAAGCTCTTTCTGCATCAAATGAGATAACTTCCAATTATTCAACTACAGGATATTCATAACAAAAGCATACTCTGTAATGGAACGTTTCCAAAAATATAGCAAAAACTTTCCCAATACTAAGTCTGAGGGCTGTTTCTTAGAAATTGGAGAAACAGGCAGTCAAGGATTCTTATGCCTGGCCACCCAACTGTCTTAGCCCCCAAAGAGCAGGACTACATGTTATATTGTTTGAGGCATGTCTCCTTTTTGGAACTCCAGGAGTTTGGCTTTTAACTAATATGGGTAGATGATTACTTCCTCTCTTTTGAGTACATATCTGTGCCAGATTTGGAGATGTGTAGGAGACCAAAAGAGAATAAGATGATAGTTATTAGGGCTAGAAAAGCTGAGGAAGGGGCGCCTCCAGTCATGAATAGTGTTGCCCCTATATCCCCTTTAGATGGCAGCCTTATTGCAACATTTCACTGTTGTCAGCCTTCTATTCTGTATAATGTAATTCTAGTTTGGCATTCTATTACTACTTAAATATATATATTTTTTATTGATGAGAGAGAGAGAGAGAGAGAGAGAGAGAGAGAGAGAGAGAGAGAGAGAGAGAAACATCAATAAGAGAGATAATAATTGATCAGCAGTCTCCTGCACACTCCACACCGGAGATTTAGCCCACATGTGCCCTGGCCAGGAGTCAGATCGTGACCTCCTGTTCATAGGTCAACAGTCAATGCTCAATCACTGAGTCATGCCAGCTGGGCCCTTTTCAGCTGCTTTTACTTGCATTTGTATAGCTATATCTTATTGCAATATTATAACTCATGCACAATACAATTCACCCATTTGAAGTATTCAATTCAATAGTTTTGAGTTCTATCATCTTTTGATGTTATGTCTGGCAGAGAATGTGGCTAGAGAAACTTTACTCATCTGGGAAGTCTGGGACCTGGAGCAGATATCTTTAAACTTAGTTGAGTTTTTTCTTTTGAAATCTCACAGAATAGGTACATTCTCAACTGAGTACTGAAACCAGCAGAGTTCCCTGACCCTGTGTTGAACAATATTGAGAGCAATAATGATCATTAAACAGCCTGCTTCTGAAGATAAGGCCATGAACCAACTAAACAGCTTACCTGGCTCGCCCAATCGCTTTGAGACTCTTGCCTCATGGTTGCTCACCCATCCAAAGCTATCAGGTCATAGACTGCCCAGTCCTAGTAAGAGTTCCTCATGCTAGACCTGCCTTAAAATCACTCAGCCCACACTCTATGCTCCATAAACATCCTCCTCCAACTTCCTCTTTCAAGGCACTGTTCTGAGGTGGCAATGTTCTTCCTTACTACAATGCACCTAATAAAATCAGCTTTGCCTAGTCAACATTTTTTAAAAGAAATTGATAGTCGAGAAAATAAACCTTTCTTGGGTCATGTAACTGGTGACTTTGGGAACTATTTTATTCTTAAGGGAGAAAAAGAGTATAATTCTAGAATCAATGAAAATCTTAGGTAGCAATTTAATATGAAAACAGAAAAAATCATTGTTCTTATGCACAAAATTCACGGATTAACTTTGGATGTCTGTGAAACTGAAAGAATATCTTCATAATTTCATATACTTATTTCTTAATGTTTTTCTTGATTTGAGAGACAGAGGAGGACAGAGAAAAACACAGAAACATGGATGAGAGAGAAACATTGTTTGGCTGCCTCCTTCATGCCTTCTACTGGGGATCGAGCCAGCAACCTGGACCTGTGCCCTAAGTGGGAATCGAACCAGTGATCTTTTGGTGTATGGGATGACACTCAATCCATTGAGCCACACTGGCCAGGCTCATATACTTACTTTTCATGAAAATTATGTTTTACATTACAAATATCCACTGGAACTTCTACAGATGTCTAAATCAGTCACCTCACAGTCTGAAAATAAATTGAAAGGACTAATAACAGTTTATATTTTTAAAGGAGTTGTGCAAATCCTTATATTTTTTCTTCGTATATTTTTATTGATTTCAGAGAGGAAGGGAGAGGGAGAGAGAGAGAGAAACATCAATGATGAGAGAGAATCATCGATCAGCTGCCTCCTGCATGCCCCACACTGGGGATGGAGCCTGCAACCCAGGCATGTGCCCTGACCAGGAATTGAACAGTGACCTCCTGGTTCGTAGGTCAATGCTCAACCACTGAGCCATGAGGCCAGGCCTTATTCTTTTTATTTATAAAATTGTGATGCTACTTTCTTATTCCTTCTAAGTAATTATTAATACATTAAACTATTATATGTCAAAAAAAGAGACTTGCCCCCTGTTTGGAGAAGCAGCAGTTGCTCATTCAATCTGCATGCAGGTTTCTCAGGCATTTCGGTAGAAATCCAGTTTAAAACAAAACAAAACACTGCTCTGTAAGATGCACAATTTATCCCTGTTTTCTTTTCTGCCCTATCAGCTCTCACACATATATATGTTTTTTCATGTTTCTACTATAGCTTAGTGTCTCTGGGTAATCATGAGTGAATATTTAACCATTTTACCAGCATTCACAGCCTAGCGAAGATTGAATTCTATTGAACTGGCAGATTGCTTTTTAATTTTCTGCTTGGATGGGTTGTTTTTTGTCCTGTAGTTTCCAAAATATTTTATGAGTCTTGATGAAGAGGCTAAAAGGCTTGAAAGTTTTGCTGATCTCTGCCAAAAGCTGATTAACCCTCCTTCATTCTTCACTAACCCTTGTACCAGTCGGCTTAGGTGATGTAGGCAACATGATACACAGATGTGAAGCAGAACTTCCACCAGGGTTGCAAAATACAACTTCTACATAAGGGATACATACATATATTGATAATCATTCTGTTCATATTTTATACAAGTTTTCTATTTCTGTAGTTGAGGGCAGTATTTATGTCTCTTAGAGATGTTAAGTGCAAGACAGCCGATGATCTTAAATGCAGCCGATGATCTGTGAATAATGATTATGTGACTTTGAAATGGGCTACACTTATAAATTCAGATATAGTCATAGTCCCTTGTTAATTGTTCTGCATTGTGTAGTTATTTCACTTCAAATGAGAATGACTTAGTACCTTGATTATCTGTGTCATTGGTTCTATTGAGCAGACATCCAGAATAACATATTTTTTTATATCTTAGAATAGATTTTTAAAATAATGCTTAAAATCATTGTACTATCACATCACAATGGAATATTGTTATTATTTTTTATATATAGGGTGGGGCAAAGGTAGGTGTACAGTTGTGAGTACATGGATATTATTTATTATTGTATTATTTTCCATTCAAATTGTAAATCTATTTTTGCCCTACCCTGTATTTTTAAGTCTACTCCACCCATTGTCTTTCCCATCTTAGTGAACAGCAACTCTTTTTCTAGTTGTTCAGGCCAAAAGCCTTGATTTCTCTCCCAGTCTGGGATGTGGTAGGTCCTATTATGATTTCTAATTATTGGTATTATTGTCTGTTGACTACAGAGATCTGAAGGACCTTCCAGTAGGAGGGGTATATGTCCCCATCCCATTGACCATGGACTTGGCAATGTCACTTTGGGTAATGTAATGTGAACATATGTGATTCATACCTCGTCTCTACAAAGTTAAAGTTTCAAGAAGTGTGCCTGCTTTTAAGAAGATTTCAAGTTCCCTGATTGGAACTTCTTCCAGTAGCCTACTGTGACCACATATACAGAAACACTTTTGAGCAATGGCCATAATACTATTTTTATTTTTTATTAAAAGAGCATTTTTTACACGGTATGTGAATAGAAAAAAATAGACGTAGCATGCCTAAGTATGTGTGGGTATGTCACCTACTTCAAATTTTATAATTTATACAAGATGTACCACATATATTATTTCTCAAAATTGTTATGCTTAATCAAGTGTTATTGTTTTTATTTATGTGCTACAAAAGAAAAAAAAAAGTTCTGATTGCCTATGACCATCAAGTAAGTTAAATGCTTAAATTTGACCTAAGTCTTGAGTGTAGAGCAGGCATTATAGATAGAGAGAAGGCAGTGACTTTGTAAGATGGAATGTAATAGAATGCTATTGGCAATGTCTAAATTTTCTTATGTTAAGACTAGGCCTGCCCTGGCCAGTGTGGCTCAATTAGTTGAGCATCATCCCTTTCACCAAAAGGACACTGGTTTAATTCCTAGTCAGGGCACATGCCCTGGTTTTGGATTTGATCCCCAATAGGGGGCAAGTAGGAGGCAGCTGATCAATGTTTCTCACATCAATGCTTCTCTTTCTCTCTCTTTTCTTCTCCCTCCCTCTCTGTCTAAAATCAATAAGAACATATTTTTTTAAAAAGACTAGGCATGACAACAAGCTTATTTATGTATAGATTTTGTAATATATGAAGCTGGTTTTCCCACAACAACTACCTCTGTGGTTGAGAATGATTAGACATAGGTAACTCTCCTTTCCTTTTGATTACTGAGCATACAGTTTAGAGAAAGGAAACTTCTTTATATACAGATCCATTTATTTGGGCCAAACACATTTCTACCATGCTCTTTGACACATTGTTGGCTGTGCACATAGTACATTTGCAATTGATAAAAGCAGACACTGTCAGAAATAAAAGGTACTCATATTGCATCACTGTTATTTCTATGTCAACCAAGTCCACGTCCAGGACAGGTGTTCAGAAGGCCTCGGAGGACTGGCATGTTTCTGGTGCTGTCTTTGTCAGTTTGAATATTTTCCTCCCTTGAGCTAAGTAATGGTTTCTGTACCCACAGGGGAAAATATTAAGTTTATTTGTATTCATAGGCTTGAATTCTATTTTTTTACTTTCTTTTTTTTTATTGCTTAAAGTATTACAAAGGGTATTACATATGTGTCCATTTTTTGTTTGTTTGTTTGTTTGTTTTTTGTTTTGTTTTTTTACTTAGAGATGAATTTTAATGTTCAAAATGTCAAATGTCTCTGTGCTATTCATGCATCATAGATGTCTTTTTACATACACACACACAAACCCATACATACATGAATTATTAAGAATCTGTTAACAGTTCTTATTTTCCAAATACAGAAGTTTGATCATATTACTCATATATGAAGAACCCAATATATTTCAACTTTGAAAGAAACCATTGACCATTGTAAATTTTTTTTTCATTTTTTTAAATTTATTGCTTAAAGTATTACAAAGGGTATTACATATGTGTCCATTTTATCCCCCCGCCCTAGACAGTCCCCTAGCCTCCCCTATCCCCCAGTGTCTTATGTCCATTGGTTATGCTTATATGCATGCATACAAGTCCTTTAGTTGATCTCTTACCCCCCCTACCTCCTGCCCCCAACCCTCCCCGGCCTTCCCGCTGCAGTTTGACAATCTGTTTGAGGCAGCTCTGCCTCTGTATCTATTATTGTTCAAAAGTTTATAATGGTCTCTTTACTTTCTATCAGGAAGGCCTCCATCCCCTCAATTTTCTACTCTTTTTTATTTTTAATTAAATTTATTGGGGTGACATTGGTTAATAAAACTATATAGTTTTCAGGTGTACAATTCTATGATACATTATCTGTATTCCAGTATGTATTCACTACCCAAAGTCAAATCTTCTTCTGCCACCACATATTTGACCCCCCTTTACCCTCTACTGCCACCCTCCAGCCCTCTTCCCACTGGTAAGTCTGATTTATACCAGAAATTCTTTAAATGCAGGAAGTAAGTCATTTTATCAACCTCTAAATAAATGCAAATGTTCTTGAAAGACATCACACATTTACTCACTCATAGTCATGAGCATATTATAAATTAGTTTATGATATATCATCTACAGTGACAGATGACTTATGGGTAGAAATTTATATTAGGTCTGATTTTCCCAATAAGATCAGAATTTTGCATAGACTATTTTTTAATTACTCCACAGTCCTTAACTCTACTTCAATCCTGTTACTCTTTATTGATGTTATTGCCAACAATGTTGAGTACATTATCTGCGATTAATTGCTATTTGTTGAGAAAAACATCTGGAAATTTTGGGTTAAGGAAGGGTAGGTGGTCGAAAAGGGGTGCTGTATAAATCATCAATTCCTGGCAGGGCTGGTCACCATGAATAGTCACACCCCAGGCCTATAACTTTGTTGGTGAAAGGTTTTTAAGCCAGCCCTGTTCATTGTTCTTGTGCATCTAGGTTAACCTTTGCAATGCCAGAAGTAATACCCCTCAAAGGCATAACCACCCTGGAAAAAACACACATAATCTTAGCTATCCTCTAATCCAATCCCCACCTTGCTTTCTCCCTCCTTCCTGTAAAATGTTCCCTCCCTAATTTTAAATCCATAAAAGAAACTGCACAACTGTCCTTCTCCAGAGCATTTAAGAGCTTGCTTCCCAGCAATTATTGCAAGGTTTGGCTCAAATAAACTCTTATAAAAGTTCTCTACAGGTTTAGACATTTCTCACATCAACAGATAAAGAGGGAATCCTTTACAGTGTAGAGAATTGTTTTATTTGCATATATAGTGGCCTAGACGGAAGAGCAAAGACTTTGGAAACAAACAAACAAAAAACAGATATTGCACACATCAGAACGCCAAGAGGCGAGTTTCCTGTGCACTTCAAATCATAAGAGCAGTGGGAGTGGGAGATGGGGCCGAGAAGAGAAATGACACAGGTGAGCTGAGAGGACGGTGATGCTCCACTGGGATGATGCTATGTGTTCAGGACTGGCTCTGGAGCAAGAGTGAACATGATGAGTCATGAAACACAAATCTCACCTTATTTTCCAGCAAATGGCCATATTCACTAGACTGTGTGCTTTGCAATAAATTATTGCCCTACCAGGAACAATTGCTTTTTCTTTAAGACTGTAATTTTCCTTTCAGTAACGCACGAAATGGACATTTTCAATAATGTTGGATATAAATTTGTTTAACAGTCCACACTGTTTACATTTCCAGTGTTTTTCCTTTGATTCTGGGAAGAATATCAGTAGAAAGAAAATAGTAAAAGACAAAATTTTCTTTTGTATGCATACAGTTTTCAGCATTGACTGCAGCAGATTAAAATAAGTCATGCTGTAACATGTTAATTTTGCTTAATGAGAATTTTGATTAAGAAAAGCTATCCTGGGCACTGTTACCTTTAAATGATTCAATTTTACTCCTGTGAAAGTCAGACTTCAACATTTCAATTTCAAATAATTTAGTCACATTTAAGATTGAATATATAGTTTCAACAACCCATCAAAAACATTAACTACTTGTGTAATATTATGCTTTTACTATATGTTACCATGTAAAAATATGGAATGATAAAGATTGTTCTATTTTTATGTCATTATTTCCTACTAGAGGCCCAGTGCATGGATTCTTGCACCAGTCGGGTCCCTTGGCCTGGCCTGCACTCTCTCACACTCTGCGACCCCTTGGGGGATGTTGGATAGCTGGTGTTGGCCTGATCCCCGCAGATCCCTGCAGGCCAGGACGAGGGCCTCTAGTATACATATAAGATCTTTGGTTAATCTTTTCCCACCTTCTCCCCTCCTTGTTCTCTCTGAGATTCATCAGTCTGTTCCATTTTTCCATGCTTGTGGTTTCCCCTCCTGTGTTGAGTGTCTGCCCCCTGGTGGTCACATGCACATCATAGCTACCGGCTAGTCGGCTGGTTACTTAGGCTTTGATATATATATATATATATATAGATTATTTCCGATATGGGATTCTGATGAGTAAACTTTCAAGAGATCATTCTTGAAGAGAAATTCAGTCTTCAAATGTGACAATCAAAATTAATGTGAACTCATCAATTTCCAAACTTTTGTGGTCTATAAATAGCACCACTAAATTTAGTACATGTACAGAGAAATTCTAGATTTATGACACTGAGTTGCATATAGACATGGTGCTCTTGCTTATTTTCTGTCTCATGTATAAGAAAGAGAACACTGTCTATTTTGCTTTCCTCTGCATTCCTAGAAAATGGTAAAGTGCCTAATACATAATAGCTATTCAATAAAGATTTGTTGAACAAAAGAACAAATCCTGCTTTCAGAATTAACAGTCTAGTAGAAAGCAAGTAGGTGATTACTGAATGCTTATATAAATTCTAAGCAGTCTTCTTGAGGGTCCTTGCATCATGTTAAGGCATGTAGTAAATATTATTCATTAGCTATGCTAACAATCATTTCAGTTATATAGACTATGTTAGTAATTGAAGTTGAAAAGAAGCAAATAATTGCATATTTTGTAAAGGAGTAAAACAATTCTCTTTCTTTCCCCTAAAAAAAACAAACAAACAAAAAACAACAAGAAAAAAACTTGTTAGAAGAATTTTTCATGATTAAAACTGTTGTACTGCCCAGCCCGTGTGGCTCAGTGATTGAGCATCAACCTATGAACCAGGAGGTTTAATTCCCAGTCAGGGCATATACCTGGATTGTGGGCTCAATCCCCAGTAGGGAACATGCAACAGGCAGCCAATAAATGATTCTCATCATGGATGTTTCTATCCCTTTCTCCTTCTTCCTTCCTCTCTTTGAAATCATTAAAAACACTGTTTTATTAATAATCATAATGTAAATAACACAGCCTTTATCTTAAACAGTTGGCAAATGTGTGTGATGAGCCTTAAATTGTTTAAATTTTAATAAACCCCATCTCTGGAAACTTAACTTGAGAAAATAGTACCAAATGTTGGGATGATCCAGTCCACACTGTCTATTACACAACTGTTTCTAATAGCAAACAATTGGAAATAACCTAATAGCCAACACTAGGTAAAAAGTTAAAAGCAACTATTGCACATCAGTGAGACTACCATTCAGCCCTAACCGGTTTGGCTCAGTGGATAGAGCGTCGGCCTGCGGACTGAAGGGTCCCAAGTTCGACTCCAGTCAAGGGTATGTACCTTGGATGCGGGCACATCCCCAGTAAGGAGTGTGTAGGAGGCAGCTGATCGGTGTTTCTCTCTCATTGATGTTTCTAACTATCCCTCTCCCTTCCTCTCTGTAAAAAAAATTAAGAAAATATATTTTTAAAAAAGAATACCATTCATTCAGTATTACTTTGTACTAGTTTCAAGTGTACAGTATAGTGGTTAGATAATCACATATTTTACAAAGTGTTCCCTGTGATATTGGTACCCAACTGTAATTGAATTTTTTTTAAAAAATAGTAAAAAAACATACAATTCATACCCATATAAGCATATGAAAAAGAAAGAGTGATTGGCAGCCAAAATTTCAGCCATAGCTTTCTTTGGCTGGTGAAACTGCAAATCCCTTTAATAGCTATATATTTTTTAGTGTGTTTTTTTAAAAATATATTCCTGTTTTTCTACAGTGATATATATTTCTTTTCATATAAAGCAAAAAAGAACCTTCACTCCAAGCCTCATGTTTACTATCACCCTGTTTATCACCTTGGTGTCTCTTAATGACTGCTTCCGCAGTTACCCCACAGATACGGCTCTATTCCACTTTATGGCTCCAGTGACCAACCCAGGATGCTATAATAACATAGGTACTGGGTCTGTTTTACATTTATGTAAAACATTAACATTCTCCCATGCAAGAATTGCATTGATGAGGTGAAGGGGCTGATATCCCAAGAGGATAAATGTTAAGTACTAATAACTGGTATACAATTGCAGTGCTCATTCACTAGTCCAACAATTCCACAGAGGCCTTGGACAAAGCCTATGGAAGACCCCAAACCAGCATCTGTGGGCAAAAGAAATGGTGCCTAAGCACCAATCCTCCTTTACGTAATAATTGATACCTATTACTGTTACTGGAACGGGGGCCTGGTCCCGAGCAGGTCTGCCTGGGTTCTTGACTTCATGTTGGAAAAATTTCACAACACAAGCCCAGGTTGCTTTTAGAGGACGTTTATTAAAGCTGGGGACAGTGACACAAGGCAGGGCTGGAGAAGTGAGCCCAGGCTGATCTGCTTAGGCTCACTAAGAAGTCAGAGAAAACGGAGCCTTGGGGACAGGTTCAGGGGGGTTTCCTGGGATGAGCTGCCACCGCCCACTGTTGCTGTGGTTGCAAGTATTGTGGGGACCCTTAGAGTCTAGGAGGAGGAAGGGTGCCTATGGGGGAAAATGGGGTGAGGGGATGGGCTGTCGTGCTCCTGGGAAGGAGAGCATGCCCCAGGACCTTTATTTTGAGGGGTTTTAAAGTCTGGGCATTTAGGGAGGTGTTAGGGGAGGATTTCAATAAAATAGTCATCATCTTTATGCTATGTACCAAAATGAGATTTAGGTGTGGTTGGCAAATACTAGTAGCACTAATTGGATCTCTGCTGTCTCCCTGAGTAGGGTGATTTAAGCTACGTGCCCTCTGTTTGGGGAGAAGTGCAAACCATTTACTCTTAAGTGTCCCTGGTGTAGGGAAGATAGGATTTGCTAGATGGCTACACACTGCTGTTTAACTATCTGTCTCAGTTTCCCTATTCTGCTTGTCCTGGCTTACTGGCCTACTCACCACCATAAATAAATAAATAGATAGATATAGAGAAAAAACGAAGAACCATTTTTACTCCAACCATTCTTACCATCATTTCACTATACATGCTCAGCTTAATGCTCATCTCTTTTTCCCTTTTTAATACTTAAAAATATTTGATGCTGAGCCATGTTGCATTTGGCTTAGAAACCAATTTTTAATAGCTATAGCACTTCTCTTTTCCACCAATAGGTCTCAAAAGTAAATATCATGACAGAAAATTATGAAGTGACTGTGCTTCTAAATGCTTCTTTTAAAGAGACAAGGACAAAAAGCTCCTTTCCTCTCTTTGGAAATCAGTGATTTTCTGACTGGGTGAGTGAGAACCAGGAGCTTTAAAACTGTGTGCATTAGTAGCAGGATTACCAAGGCTATGCCCCAACAATTCCATTATACTGCATAGCAATCAAATTATAATCTACTTACCTATAATCAACTTTCCCATTATTTTTGTCTCAGCTAAAACAATAACCAGGGTTTGCTGGCCCTATACACTGCTTACTCTTGAAAACCACATAGATTTTCGGTTGCTGATCTGCTCTGCTTTTCACATGAAAGCTTCCCAATTACAAGGCAAACTATCATCTGTACGGAATCCAATAAAATAGTTTCCAACATCAGAAAATCTAGAAATCTTTCAAATGCTTACTCAGAAGCCAGGAGTGCCCTTGAGAAGGGTCTCTTCAATGGAAATAATTTTTGTAGAAAAAAAGAGAATGTATTGTCTTAAGGAAATTTTATTTCATGTTAATTTCTGTAGTTGATGCTAAGGGGTCAGGACTACGTAAATTTTGCACCCTGCATTATATCATACTCTTACATCTCCTGAAGAGTCCTCTGGTTCAAACAACACAAGATATAATATAAGGTCCTAGTGACAAGCTGAGCCTTAAGGCTCAATTCTAAAGCATTGGAGTGGGAAGGAAATGAGGCCCAGATTGTGATTAGCATGAGAGCATTAGCATTTTATGTTGAGTGGCATAAAATGTTGGGAAAGAAAACAGAAGAAAAGGTCAGATATAACTGTGTTCTGTTGGCACCAGTCAAATTTTTTCCAACTCTAGGATAAGAGAGCAAATTGCAGTGAGTAAGGAAGACCCTCTGATTTGCTACCATGCAAATATCTCCTATCACACCAGGCACAGACCTGTGAAAGAATGAAATACAGTCACTGTGATTTCTACCTTGAGACTCCGATGAATGAGGAAAGATGATCCCACATATCCATCATCCATCTATAAACTCTCTAATATGGCTTGAGGGGAGATAGATAGCAGATATTTTACCAGAGATAAGGGAAAATGATGGGATTGCAGATTCATAGCAACTTTTTAAGCACTCTGAATTTTCTTTATTGGCCTCACATGGGCCATAGACTAAGTCAGTCTATGTTTCAATGAAGCAATTGACAGACACACAATATTGTGAGCAGAATGGAAAAAAGTTTGGTAGAGTTTTAATGGGTTTAATAAGGGTGCCCTGAGATATTGATTAATGCTTGATGCCCACAAGGAGTTTAGCTTAAGGGGAACATACTACATAATTTTACTTGAAATTTTTCTGGTTAGATTTTTAATCAACAACCTGAATGAAGGCACAGCCTGAATAAGCAAAATTAAATTTAATAGGAAAAAAATAAAAAAGTACTATATTTAGATGAGATAATCAACTACACAAATATGGATTCTGGAAGAATGATGACTTGATAATACCTCCAATGAAAAACAGCTTGGGGGTTTAAAGGAAAAAATCAGAATTAGCTAATAATTTGACAGAGTGCTATTAAAGCTTTTATAATCTGAGGCTTCATCAATAGGCATTTTCTCTTTAGATCCAAGACATGCTTGTAACAATTTGCCATCCTCACACTTTATTTATATTACTAGTGGCCCAGTGCATGAAATTCATGCATGGCGGGACGGGGGCGTTCCCTCAGCCCAGCCTGCACCCTCTTCAATCGGGGACCCCTTGGGGGATGTCCAACTGCCAGTTCTGTGGGATCGTGCCTAAATCGGCAGTTGGACATACCTCTCGCAATCTGGGACTGCTGGCTCCTAACCGCTCACCTGCCTGCCTGCCTGATTGCCCCCAACTGCCCTCCCCTTTTAGCCTGATCTCGCCCCCAACTGCCCTCCCCTGCTGGCCTGATCTCACTCCCAACTGCCCTCCCCTGCCAGCCTCTTTGCCCCTAACACCCTGCCGGCCTGATCTCACCCCCAACTGCCCTCCCCTGCTGGCCTGATAGCCCCTAACTGCCTCTGCCTCAGTACCCACCACCATGGCTTTGTCCGGAAGGAAGTTGGATGGCCGGAAGATGGCCAGTTGACCTGGTCTAATTAGCATATTACCCTTTTATTAGTATAGATTCTATTTGGTTTATACATGTAATTTTTAAGAAACACTTTGACTTTTTAAAAGGTATATATCTAAAACTACAATGACAAAAAGAAATTATAAATATTATTTAAAAAAATGGTTAAAACAGGTTGGAAAAATTATCTTGTACAAGATATGATTGGGAGTGGTGGTAGCGATTCATTTTATTTAAACATTTGAAAAGATATCGGTGAGAAAGAAATAGACACTCTTATACAATAATGGATAATGAGACCCGGGGATTAAACATTATAAGAAGTCACTTTTTATTCTAATTAAAGTATGTAATTTTTAAATTTAATCATAAAGATGGAGTGCTTTCCACACCTGGGAGGGGGAAAATAAATTTAAATATATATATATGTGTGTGTGTGTATGTATGTATACTAGAGAACCGGTGCACAAAATTCGTGCACGGGGGAGGGGGTGGTCCCTCAGCCCAGCATGCACCTTCTCCATTCCGGGACCCCTCAGGGGATGTCCGACTGCCAGTTTAGGCCTGATCCCAAAGGGATCCCTGTGGGATCAGGCCTAAATCAGCAGTCAGACATCCCTCTCATAATCTGGGATCTCTGGCTCCTAACTGCTCACCTATCTGCCTGCCTGGTCATCCCTAACTGCTCTCCCCTGCTGGCCTGGTCACCCCTAATGGCTCTCCCCTGATGGCCTGGTCACCCCTAACTGCCCTCCCCTGCAGGCCTGGTCGCCCCTAACTGCCCTCCCCTGCTGGCTTGGTCGCCCCCAATGGCTCTCCCCTGATGGCCTGGTCACCCCTAACTGCCCTCCCCTACAGGCTTGGTTGCCCCTAACTGCCCTCCGCTGCCCGCCTGGTCACCCCTAACTGCCCTCCCCTGCAGGCCTGGTCGCCCCTAATCACCTCTCCCTCGCTCCTGCCACTGTGGCTTTTTCCAGAATGATGTCCAGAAGATGTCTGGTCTAATTAGCATATTACCCTTTTATTAGTATAGATAAGTACTTGTCACATTATTCTCTACTTTTCTATATGTGTTTAAAATACTCCAGAATATTTTAAGTGTAAAAAATGGTCAAGTTGCAGAAAAATAAAAGTTTTGAAATACAACCTGGTAGGCTTGAAAACAACAACATTTGCCTAAAAGGGCACAAGCTGCAGTCGGCAACAAAACTTGTTGTTAGGATTGCTTGGTTAATATTCTTTTGTTGGAAAGGCGTGGTTTGGGCAAAGAAGAAAAGGAAACCAGCCCAATAAAAAGGAAATGTCTGATCGGGCTGTTGCCACACCAGAGGGGCAGGTGCGGCAAAGGTTCAGGCTGTCCCATAGGCAAGGGTGTCTGTGTGTATGGGACACCAAAGGACACCTGTCACACCTGAAACACAATTTGCTAACGTTCACAATTGCAGAGCTCAGGAAGAATCACTGTTTTTAAACTATTATTTCCCTGACATATGAAATATACATACATATAAATATACATGCCCTTCTCTGAGCTCCCCCTGCCCCCCACTTCATATTTGGCTATGGCCTTCTTTTCATGTCAATGAATTGGATGTGCAGACATAATTTTTAATGGCTACAGTGTTATCCCTGACTGTGTGACATTACTGTGGTTTACTTCACTAACCCTTTATTCTGGGGCAGGTTGTTTCCGGTTTCCCCTGGCATCAACAACTACAGTGAACATAATTGCTTATTTGACTGTTTACTTAGGACACATTCACAGACATGGAACTCCTGGCCCAAAGCTAATTCACTTGAATTTTGATCCACATTTCTAAATTGACTTTCTAGTAGGTGCTTCTGTTTGTTTAGTCCATTGGTTTTAAATCAGATTACACTCCCACAAACGGGTTAAGAGAAAACCGTTCAACGTGTCTTGGGCAAATCGCAAACTCTTTTTTTTTTTTAAATGATGATTATTATTATTTTTTAAATATATTTTATTGATTTTTTACAGAGAGGAAGGGAGAGAGATAGAGAGTTAGAAACATCGATGAGAGAGGAACATCGATCAGCTGCCTCCTGCACATCTCCTACTGGGGATATGCCCGCAACCCAGGTACATGCCCTTGACCGGAATCGAACCCGTGACCCTTCAGTCCGCAGGCCGACGCTCTATCCACTGAGCCAAACCGGTTTCGGCCAAATCGCAAACTCTTGCTGAACTTGAGCAACCCCTGGGCACGGGACCTAGAGGATCGGGCTGGAGGGTGAAGTCCAGGGAGGCGTAGGTGGCAAGGCTGAGGGTCCTGTGTGGGTGCGGGCGTGTGAGTGTGTGTGGCTCTGGTCCACTGCTCATGCACACACCCACATGCCCGCATTCCCGCTCTGCACCCTCGGCCACCAGGAACCTCGCGGAGTTCAGCATGCTCGCCAGTCCCCACCCACTTGGTCGAGCCTTTGGTCGTTATGGACCCTGGCTCTTTATATAAATAGATATATTTTTAAGTGAATTTTTAAAAAAATATATTTTATTGATTTTTTTACAGAGAAGAAGGGAGAGGGACAGTTAGAAACATTGATGAGAGAGATAGATCAACTGCCTCCTGCACGCCCCCCAGTGGGGATGTGCCCTTAACCAAGGTACAAGCCCTTGACCAGAATCGAACCTGGGACCCTTGAGTCCGTAGGCCGACACTCTATCCACTGAGCCAAACCGGTTTGGCTTAAGTGAATTTTAATAGAATAATGAACTTTAATAGCAAAAAAGTATTTAAAAATTGAGAACTGAATTAAAATTCCACTAATGCTTTATAAATATTCAGCCATATAAATAGATACAATAACCATTATATTTAAAATAGTAAATTATTTTGCATGAAATCATTGTACTGGCCCTCAGTCAGTTTTTAATACTGTCGGTTAATTTTCTTTCCTTATTTCCTTCCTACACTGCAAATATTGAAAATGCTTTCTAAATAAAATTTCAAAAATTTGATGGTAACATGAAAATCCTTACTGCCTTGACCTCACATTTGTAATATTTGTGTTCTTAGACTGAGCTGCTCAAAAACGTTATTATCTACAACACAGAAGGTTTGCGTTCAATGAATCCTCCTGCTATTTCCTTTGAGTGTGCACAATACAGTTATCAGATACACTAGTTGTGTATGTCAAATACTGACACCTGCTTTGGTAATGAAATTTAGAGCTCTGACACATTGCAGCTCACTATTTCTATTTAGAAATCTAAAGCCTGACTTGAATTAACTAAAGTTTAATGAAATTTGATAGTTTTGTCTCCTGTTATGACAGAGTGTTTTATGAACAGCAGGTGCTTCAATAATCCCTCAGTATAAGAAGAATTCATAATCTCAGACAATATTGTTCAATAGCTATATGCTCCGACACTGGTTTATGCCATTTGCTCAAGGAAAGAAATGCCGAAACATTAAATTTAGCGATTTCATCTACAGCAAACATCTCATTAAAATGCCCTTTTGCTCTTTAAGGAAGAATTTCAACTTTGAAGTATGAGGAGAGGCTAATTCTACAAAATCATCAGAAAAATACTGGAAAAAAAGAGTAAGGTTGTTTTGTTTTCAATGTGCTCTATTAAAATGCCTATGAGAACTGCATTGATTTACTATTTATTACTAAAAACAGTGAGAGTTGCCATCGCTTGTGTGTTTTACAATTATTGAGAATTGCCTGTTACAGAATTCTTTGGACTGAAAAAGCTACAGAGAGCATTAAAGCCTTCCGATGTCTCTTATAAAACTTTAATCTAATATTTTCCTAATCAGCTCAAGATTTGGAAGCAGAGGATCAAAGTTCCTCTTAGATTTGCTAGTTCCTATTTAATAAGTCTACTTAATCTTTCTAAATCTGAATTTTCTTACTTGGAAAATAGTGAATGGTTATAAGAATTAAACTATTTATTTGTTGCATCTAAATGTGACTAATGCTCCATAAATATCGATACCTGGACTGTTGTCTATAGACATACAGTAATTCCAGGGTTTTACATAGTGAGCAGGATATTTTTCTATTACTGGATAATGTTTTATATTTTATTGGCAATTCCTGTTTGTAACCTTCTTTACTCTTAGAACACTTTTTTTTTTTTTAGAGAGGTTACAGTAGAAGAAATGAAGGAGAGAAAAAAAGTGAATCATTCAAGGTTGATTTGGGAAATTCCTGGCAAAAAATATAAGGTGAGTGAAAGATCTTTTTGTGTGTATGTGTGTGTATGTTTCTTTGTTTTTTTGCCAAATGCAAAGTTTATGCCATAAACTAAGAGTTAGCAAGCTACACCTCACAGACCAAATTCAAGTCTCCACATGTTTGTAAAGAAAGTGTTCTGGGTCCTGGCCAAGTGGCTCAGATGGTTGGAGTGTCCTCATATAACAAAGAGGTTGTGGGTTTGATTCCCAGTCAGAGCCAGAGCAGCAAGAAGGAGCAGTCAATAAGAAACCAGTAAGAACCAAGGCATTCCAGGAGATGTTCATGTGCAATAATTCCATCCTTCAAGGAAGATAGAACAGGGGCATGAAATTTCTAAGAAGTTCAAAACATTCTTGAAATCTCAGTACTGCACATAGGTTAGTTCCTAAAAAAAATTTCTTTACCAGAGGAAAATTACAATGGTGTGGTTGCAAATATATTTCTTGCACTAATGTATATGTAATCAAAAAGTTTTTCACAATCATGATTATGAATCCAGTGAAATTTGGGGGTTTGCTAGAGTAGCTAGCATTACACTAAATATACACTTTTAAGAATATGGGGAGCTAGCAATCGAGATGGACATTCAAGAAGGCTTCAATGCAGGAAGGATGCATCCCTAGATGTTCAGGAGAGGTCGCTGTGGCTGAAATATCACTGAAGCTCAGAGCAGAAGGTAGAAAGGGGACTGAGCTTAAGTGAAGAGAGGAGTCAGATGCTTTCCAGTTGGGGCATATAGCATGAACCAAGGGGAGGAGGGTGGGTATGCAGAAAATTGAAATAAACCAAAGAGTAGGAACAGGTGGTTCCCTTACAGTGGTTCTCAACCTTCCTAATTCTGCGACCTTTTAATACCGTTCCTCATGTTGTGGTGACCCCCAACCATAAAATTATTTTTGTTGCTACTTCATAACTGTAATTGTGCTACTTTTATGAATCGTAATGTAAATATCTGATATGCTATATGTGTTTTCCGATGGTCGTGACCCACAGGTTGAGAACCGCTGCTTAGAGCAAAGGCGATTTTAAATGTTTGAAAATTAAGTAAAAACCACATTGTAAAGAAACTTGAATATTTTTATTCTATACACATTTAAGAGCCAGAGAAGATTTTTCTGCCAGTATTATAGGGATCAAATGATTCAATTACACCAAGTAGAGGCAAAAAAAGGAAGCAAATACTTTTAAAATAATAATGAAACTATTACAATAGTCTCAGCATGAGGTGATGAGAAAATCTGAAGGCCCCTGGTGCCAATGACTGAATTTTCCTAACTGTTGTACTGTTAGTACCCAGCACAGTGCTTAGTAGGTAGTTGGTTTATAAATAGATGAGTGGCTGTGTGACCCGAAGGGGCCATATATAAGATGTAGCTTGTAAAGAAAAAAATAAGTAATAGGATTTGGTTATTGACGGGACAGAGAGAGGAAGAAGAGTCTTAAAGGACTTTAAGACTTTAATTTTGTCCAACCAAGATAGAAAAGTATAGAGAGGGACCTGTGTTATGTTCAAAAGGTGAACAGGTGTGCCATTTGTAATATACAAAGCAACTCTGGTTCAGATTTTATCACTGAATAGAAAAACGTTCTATTATAATTTCAATGCTCCAGTGACTTAGAGAATCAACCCTCAATACTATACTCATAACAACTATTTTTTAAAATTATTTTATTATTTATCTGTTTGTTTTCCAACATTTTTTTTTTAATCCTCACCATAGGTTATTTTTCCACTGATTTTTAGAGAGAGCGGAAGAGAGAGGAAAAGTCAGAGAGAAATATCGATGAGAGAGAAACATCTATTGGTTGCCTCCTGCACTAGCTCTGGAGCCTGCAACCAAGGTACGTGCCCTTGACGGGAATCGAACACGGGACCCTTCAGTCTGCAGGCTGACGCTCTATCCACTGAACCAAACTGGCTAGGGCATAACAACTATTTTTTAATGCCTTGATTTCCTGAAAATAGAAGCTACCTACTAATTTTATTCATATTGAAAGGTAAGCTTAATAAAATAAACACAGAGGTAAGATAATGTCATTAGGAGTGCAGTCTAGCATTCTCCAACCGTAGAAGTGAGCAGTGTCCACTTTTTGAACTAATTTAGTAAGAAAATTGAGCAACACAATCTCTTCTTGGAGACATCCAAAATAGAATATAACATTTTATTGAAGCCTTTTCTAAATTCTATCAATAGTTGACAGTTAACAGTATTAAGATTATAAATTTATTCATTTTGTAATATATTTAATCTCTCCACTTAATTGTGAGAAAAACCAATATAATTATAAGTACCAGAATTTATTCTGATAATACAAGACCTGTTCCTACAGTCTATATGAGGGGAACCTAGGAAGAAGCAACTATACTACAAAAATGAATTCATCTTTGCACATCAACAGAGAATCTAGCTTATAGAAGAAACTGTGCTTTGTTCATTAGACTGCTTGATTTTGTCACATAATTTTTACTTTGTGCAGTTTCTTTGCTTAGAATTTTTTAAAATATATTTTTATTTATTTCAGAGGGTAAGGGAGAGGGAGAGAAAGAGATAGAAACATCAATGATGAGAATCATTGATTTGATGCCTCCTACACACACACACACACACGGGGGATGAAGCCTACAACCTGGGCATGTGCCCTGACCAAGAATCAAACTGTGACTTTCTGGTTCATTGGAAGACACTCAATCATGGGGCCACACCATCTGGGCTAGATTTTGTATGTAGTGTAAGCCCTGACAATTGGGCTTTCTCTCTTGAAATGCAAGTAGCTGACTTAAACTACAATGGCTAACGCATCCACTTCAGAGATGTTACCTGGAATAAACACATGGCCGGCCAGCCAGCCACAGTCCTAGACAGAGCCAGGCCATGTCCCCACACTGAGGATCCTCTGTTTTAGAAACCTTGGTTGATTTCAATAACTGACCATTTGGGCTATGTGTTTGCTTTCTCTTCCCATACTTGAAATTCAGCATGTTTCTAATTGACCAATTAAGAGTGAGCCTGCAAAACCCGAGGCCCCCACCCTTGACCCCAATAAAAGCAGACCCCCAGGCCCATGCTCATGCTCTCTCTTTCTCTCTACCTGTGACCTCACTGTGTATCCCTAGATGTACTGTGCAATTTCCAGGTTCTGTAAGTAATAAACTTTTATTTGTTTAGTTCCCTGATGGTTATTGCTGAAGGGTGTTTTTCAGTCAGAACCACATGGGCTGGTTCAACTACAATATTGGTTTTCCATAGTCTGAGACTAGCACAAAACACCCTTATCAGTCTCACCATCCATTTAGAAGAGGTTATCTTCATTCAATTTGATTCAGCACACATTTGTTGAATACCTACTGTTATATTTCTCCATGGTGATGGATCTCATTTTATCTTTAGAGGAATGTGTCTTAATTTTGAAAGTTGTATTTATATATTAAGATATATTTATACACATAACAATATTCAAATACTAAGTCATATATGTAGGAAAGATGAAAATCAATAGAATTTGCCTACATTGATAATATCATTGCCAATTTAATTAGTTTAAGCCTTTTGTTCTCCTCAAAAGAAATCTCAAGCTATTATAGAAATCATAAAACAAACAAACAAACAGAAATAACCAACATGGTGTGAGTGCTTGCTTGTGTCTTCATGGTTAATTACTGACTGGAGGGGTTAACATTCATTTAATATGTTGAGAGCTTCTGAGAAAAATAGCCTGTGTATTAAATACACTTTATTCACTAATTCTGTATGATTGTTATATAAATTTCAGTAGCTTCGAGTTTTATGGTGTGTGTGTGTGTGTATTTGTTGTTGTTTTTTTCCAATGAATTTTTTTGGATTCCTCAGAGAAGCTTCAAAGAGAGCAAAAAAATATTAATGAAGATATATCCTGTTGTGTTGATATTTAATCCATGGGCTTTCATGGGTAGTGAATTTGTAAACCAAAGAACTGATTCACAATTCAAAGGCCAGCCTGAGATTTCCAGGTATCCTCAGTGAAATGTTTCCGTAACTCTCCTCCCCTATGTATTTACTTGCTGCTTGCTTTCATCCCTTGTCTCTACTATATTTCTAGATTCCTCCTTCATTTCAATTCACTTCTTAAAGTCAACATCAAAAGGTTTGCAACAGTGAATTCAAATGGATTCTCACAAAGCAAAGAGAACTCTGTAACCTCTTTCTGTAACATGTTCTGAGGAGCTGACTGGATGTGAAGTGCATCTCAGTCCAGTATATTGTTATGTTAAACAGGTTTTCCTGTTTTACTGTTAGATCGCCAAGTAATGGTGCCAAACATAATAGACCAATTTTAAAATTCATACTTTGAAATGTAGAACCATAGATCAGTAGAGATGAAACCTCTCAAAGAATTTCCCAATCCATCCTCCCTCCTCCATCAACCCTCTCTCCCCAACCCGATTTATTATTGAGTGAAGCCTCACATGGTTAATGATTTGCCTATAGGATTGTATTTCTACCACTAGGATTAGAGACTCTTATGATCACTTCCGCTTTAGAACTGCAAATTCCCAGAGCACTTGTCAGCTCCAGAGATTTAGAATGTATCATAAGGTATGCACTATTATTAGTCAGTTACTAATAATCCATATTGATTATGCCCAACTGTGTTTTAGACACTATGCTAGGCACTTGGGACACAGTCGTCTCCTTGAAGGATTTCATGGTCTTATAGAGATGCCGACAGCTGCATCCATACAAGTATAAAGACAGGATTAAATCAATTCTGTCTAATTGAGAAGAAAGGGCTTCACAGATGTGACACTGGTAAATTGAAAAATAATTCATAATTGTGTGGCCAAGAAAGTAAAGAGCGCATTCCACTCAGAAGAGATAGCATACACCAAGACAAAAATACAAAATAAAACAAAAAAAACATCAGTGTGTACTTTTGTATCCCCATCTGGGTTATGAATATATTGTGAACAAGGATTATATATGGTATGTTGTTAAAATTTATCCCACCCTTATTCTCTTGTTCCCTAACTCAATAAATAAGTGAGATCTCTTGTTCCCTAACTCAGTAAATAAGTGAGATTGATTAAATCCTAACCAGCAAGTACATTGCTATTATTCTTTCCTTTAGAGTTCCATACACCTAAGGTGTTCTTCCAAGTGTACAGGATATATTTTCTTTATGCCTCTATTCATGACCAAGATATTTGAATATTTAGGCACACATTTTTTTCTAGTATTTTCCTCTCTCATACAAAAATGGCTTTATGCATAAGTAAACAATTACTTCTAATTAAACATCTGCCAAGTTATTTTCCACACAGCGAGCTCATGGAAGATTTAGGTGACTTAGGATAAAGTTTAACATTTAATTGAATGTAATGAAAGTTAAAAATAAGCACAAAAATAAACAGCCTATTGAAAATTTTACAGGATGCATAACTTTTCATTTTAACTTAAGCTCTAAATTGCATAGCCAAAGTTTTATTGGTATAAGTTATTTTCACTCCCCTGAGTTGAAGTTTTAATTAAAGCCAAAGAGGGGTTTAATTATCAGATAGTCTCTGATTCCTGCAGGAATCCCTACATTTCTTCAAGTCTAACCTACCCAAATCTAAAAATAAAAATCCACAAAATTATAACAGAAAATTCTAAAGCAGCGTTAACATATATTTGAATGATATACAGAATGCTCTTTATACATTACATTTATTCTTATTTTAAACAGAAAAAATTGTACTGTATAATGATTTTAAAAGTTAGGCTGTCTGAAATGTCATTCTTTACTAAAATGAGGGTTCTATCATATTCCTGTTTAATGACTATCCACAGGGTATAAATGATGTAAAAGAACTTAATAGTAGATCTCAGAATATGCATTGATTACTTGGATTTTACATTATTCCTTCCAGTGTTTAAACAAATTATGGTACATCCATATAATCGGCTATGATACAGCTGCTAAATAGTTTCCAAGTGATGTTGGCTGTCCTCCAAAATAGCCCAAATGAGTCCAATTCTCTCCATCTCCACTACTGCTACCCTCCTCTGCTGTTTTATGCTCTTAATTGAACTAACTTGGTGCCTCAAGGGTTTTCTCTCTGCTTTTATTCTTGCCCATCAACTAATCTTTTCTCTACAAAGCTGCCCAACTGAAGTTTGTTTTTAACTTACTTTTATTGTTGACACTATTACAGATGTCCCTGCTCCCCACTCCTTTGCCCATCACCACTCTTGTCTTTGTCCATGGGTTATGCATATATATTCTCTGGCTAATCTCTTTACCTTGTTTCATCCAGTGCCCCCTTTTACCCTCCACTCTGACCTCTGTCAGTCTGTTCCATGTATCCATGCCTCTGGTTCAATTTTGTTCATCTCTCCTTTTTGTTCATTAGATCCCACATGTGAGTGAGATCATATGGTACTTGTCTTTCTCTGACTGGCTTATTTCACTTAGTATAATACTCTACAGGTCCAACCATGCTATCATAAGAGGTAAGACTTCCTTCCTTTTTGTGAACACAGATCAAATCATGTCACTCAATTGCTTAATTCCTATAAGAATTAAATCTAAATCTGTGCCCAAGTCCCTCCAAAACCTGTGCCATATGTACCCTCTGATCCCACTTCCTGCCCACCCCACATCTGAGCCCCAACAGCCTTTCTCCAACACTCAGCTTGTTCCCACCCTCCCACTTCAGGTTACATCCTCCCAGCCTACTCTTCTCCCAGATCAGCCTTAGCTAAGGCTTATTCAAGTTCCAGCTGAAACATCTTGCTCAGAGGAGCCTCCTGACTATTAAATATCATGTGGTCCCTCCTCTTCATGTCTCTACCACGCCTTATTCAATAATTGTTTTTTAATATTGTGCATCCCTCTCTGTAAAGAAAGATAAATAACATTGTGTATACAGTGGTGGTGCTCATTCCAAGTGGGATTTTGAAGAGAATTTTCTCTTTCTAAGAACTGTTTGATCTTTTTTAATAGCTAAAAAAACTGCCAGAAAAGCAAAGGAGATTGAGAGAGAAGGGGAACCTGGGCAAAAAGAGGAGGTGAGTGAATCTACTAGCCTTCTTCAGCTACATTTTCACAACCTACCCTAAAGGAGTTCACTGTGGTTCCCTGGACAATGAGCTCGCTGGGACTTCCCCCACCTCACACCTCACCCTTTGGAAGGGCTATAGCCACACTCAGTTCCCACAGGATCGGTGGTTTCCTTCCTCTAGCAATAGTAGCTGTAAATGTCCACTGGGCCCAGGGTCTGTAGGTACTGGGTATCTGAAAAGCCCATGTTGTCTAGGAATCAAGAACATCTTTGCTCATCAATAATCTAGGTTGCTCCTAAGGTTGCCTTCAAGAACACAGACAGCCTCTCTCTGGGGAGAGTCAGGGTGATAGGGACTTGTGCCTTCTCCTGATGACCTTTGCCCTACATATCCTCCCAAGTGTCTATTTCTCATACTGTGTGATGCCACAGCACTTGTCCCAAGTCTGATGCATGGCACAATGTATTAGCCATAACTAGATGATCTATGGCATGTGATAAATTAACTGTACTTTTAAAAAGATGCTTAGGTATTGAGTTTCTGATACTTTCAGCATGATATAAAAATTCCCCATGTTATAAAGTTAAAAGGAAAACACAACTATTTTCCATAAAATTATAAAATTTTAAAAATGATTACATTCTTTTTTCTCTCCAGCATGGCCTACCTTTTCTGTCTTTGTCTTTGGCCTTTTTCTTATCATCTTTATTTCCCTAAATATTAGTTATGACCTTTTGGAACAGCTCTCAAGCAGAAGATAATTTCAGCTTTAATCTTGATCAACTCCTTTCCTGTGTTATCATTAATTAGTCCAACTAGAAGTTCATTTGAAGAAAAGCTCCTAAAATGCTCTAAATCCACAATTCCCATTTAGAGGGTCCTTTCTTCTTTCCCTTCTGAGAACAGCTGCTAGGAGTGCGACTCACTTTGGTTGGGCTGCCCAGTGTGGCGAAGAGAGAGAGAGAAAAAAGAAACCTGATATTGATCAGGAGTCCTTGAAAGCTACAGATGCTGCGTAGGAACAACTTAGCATATTAAATTGCAGTGGTTTCAGTTCTGGAAAATGCAATGAAGGCGTTGAGAATGTATGGTGCTATCTAATTTTCCTATAATGGGCAATAATGAGATGACTTGGGCTGCCCTAGGACAAGGCTAATCAACTTGACTTTCCACCTGATTTAGCAAAATAGAATCTGACATCATATCCTATTCTGAAAAGATTTCATTTATCTCTCACTTAGTTGCATACACAATACTTAGCTTTACTCTTTGCCATATCCACACTGTGGCTCAATTAGAGGTGAGATGCTGTAGGATACATTGTTTTGTCATAACTCTTAATAAGAAACACATTTTTCAGCATCTGCAAACAACATAGGTAAACAAGAGATTCAGAAGATAGGCATTGAAACAAGTTCAGTTTTTGTTAAAGCAAATCTTACAATGACCATTCCAGGAATACAGGTCCCCAGCTTTGATGCCTGAAGCCATTGCTCACTGTGTCTATAGGAACAGATAATTGTCACCTATGGTTTTCTCTCTTGCTAGATTGAAATTATATTGAAGAAAAGAAGCACACTTCATTTCATTTTATCTCCTCAGTCCCAAATCCATTCATTGTTTGGCTCGTGATGGATGATCAAAAAGAGTTTGTTGGATGCATTCCTATAAAATAGTGTTTGCAATAAGGTTTAAAGAATAAGGGTTTGATGCCCTAGCCAGTGTGGCTCAGTTGGTTGAGTGTTGTCCTTGCAACAAAAGGTTACTGGTTTAATTCCTAGTTGGGGCACATGCCTGGATTATGGTCTCAATTCATGACAGGGGGCGTGCAGTAGGTAGCCAATAAATTATGCTCTCACATTCATGTTTCTCTCTCTCTCCCTTCCTTTCTCTCTAAAAAACAAGAAAATATAATTTTAAAAAGAATAATGGTAGTGAGAGCTGTACTTTGGGCTAAAATTTGGGTTGTGAGTAAATATGTATACATTCTGTGATTTTGATTATTTTGGGGTAACTAAATCTCTATTTAAAAAACTAATATGCTTTATTATTTTCTTTCTAAATAAATACAAAGAACCACTTATAATTAATCTGATACTGGAATCAAATGTAACTATATAACCAAAAGTTTTGTATTAAGAAAAACTAGATTTTTAAAAATGGGGAGAATTGCCCGACCAGTGTTGCTCAATGGTTGAGCATCTAACCATGAACCAAGAGGTCACTGGTTCAATTCCAGGTCAGGGCACAAGCCCAGGTTTTGGGCTCAATCCCCAGTAGGGGATGTGGGGGAGGCAGCCAATTGATGTTTGTGTCTCATTGATGTTTCTATCTCTCTATCCCTCTCCCTTCCTCTCTCTCTCTCTCCCTTCCCCTCTCTCTCTCTCTCTCTCTCTCTCTCTCTCTCTCTCTCTCACATCAATAAAAACATTAAAAAATAAAAATGGGGAGAATTTGTTGCTAGCAGATCTTCCTTATAAGAAATATTTACAGAGAGCCATTGATGCTGAAATAAAAGGCACTTGTATCCAGAATATATATATCACACAGCTCAACAATAACAAGATAAATAACCCAATTAAAAAACAGGCAAAGAATTGAGTAGACCTTTCTGCAAAAATGATATATAAATAGTAACAAATAAAAACATATGCAGAGATGCTCAATTTCATTATTCTTCAGGGAAATGCAAATCAAAACCACAATGTGATACAACTTCAAACACATTAAGATTGCTATAATAATAAAAAAAAAGAATAATAGAAGTATTTGAGAGAATGTAGAAAACTACAATACTCATGCATTGGTGTCGAGAATGTAAAATAGTTGGTCATTTCTTAAAAACATTAAACACAGAGGTACCATATGACCCAACACTCCTAGATATATACTCAAGATAACTAAAATCATATGGCACACAAAAATTTGTAATGGGTGTTCACAGTAGCCTTATTTACTATAGTCAAAAAGTGGGAACTTCTCAAATGTCTTTCAAATGATGAATGGATAAACAAATACAGTATACTGATATAGTATAAACATGAGTGAATTACTGATACATGTTACAACATAGGTGAACCTTCAAAACATATGGTAAGCAAAGGAAGTCAGTCACAAAGAACTACATATCAAAAGATTCCGTTTATCTGAAATGTCCAGAATAATCAAAATCATAGAGACAGAAAGTAGACTAATAGTTACAAGGGCTGGGTAAAGAAGAGAAGGGGAAAGGATTGCTAATAGGTTTAGGATTTTGTGGGGGATGATGAAAATGTTCTAAAACTAGATAATGGTAATGGTTGCACAACTCTGCAAATATACTATAATGCATTGAACTGTTTAATTTAAAATGGTGAATGTACATAAGGCATTATATCTCAAGAAAGATTTCATTTAATTAAATAAACAACCACCACCACAATGAACTGACTTCTAGTCTTGTGGTGTGTGTGTGTGTGTTTCCCCCCTTGGCAATAGACTTTGTTATGAAAAGAAAAGTTTTTGGAGGAAGCCTAAATGTGTTATTAACTTGAAGATAATTTGTCAGTGATTATTTAAAACTAGAGGCCTAGTGCACAAAAATTTGTGCATTGGGTGGGTGGGAAGGTCCCTCAGCCCGGCCTGTGCCCTTTTGCAGTCTGAGACTCCTCGGGGATGACCACCTGCTGGCTTAGGCCTGCTCTCCAGGGGAATGGGCCTAAGCTGGCAATCAGACATCCCTCTGGCAGCCCGGCAGCCCTCAGGGGATGTCCACTTGCCAGCGAGGAGCAGACCTAAGCTGCAGTTGGACATCCTTAGCGCTGCTGAGGAGGCAGGAGAAGGCTCCCACCACCACCGCTGTACTGTCAGCCATCAGCCTGGCTTGTGGCTGAGCAGAGCTCCCCCATGTGGGAGCTCACTGACCACCAGAGGGCAGCTTTTGCATTCAACGTCTTCCCCCTGGTGGTCAGTGTGTGTCATAGTGACCAGCCATTCCAAGTCTTTCTGCTGTTAGGGTCAGTTTGCATATTACCCTTTTACTATATAGGATAGAGGCCTGGTGCACAGGTGGGGGCCGGCTGGTTTGCCCTGAAGGGTGTCCCGGATCAGGGTGGGGGTCCTGCTTGGGTGCCTGGCCAGCTTGGGTGAGGGGCTGATGGGTGTTTGCAGCTGGTCATACCCGCTTCAGGGTGGGGTTCCCCACTGGGGTGCCTGGCCAACCTGGACGAGGGGCTGAGGGCCGTTTTCAGGCTGACCGGCGACTGAAGCTTCCAGCCTCTCCTTTTTTTCTTTTTCTTGTTTATTCTGGGATTTATTTACCTTCTATAATTGAAACTTTGTTACCCTCAATGGTGCTCCCAACTCTGAGGCTGTGGCTGGCTGAAAGCAGGTATCTGGGGTTTGTTTGGCTTCTATAATTGAAACTTTGTTGCTGTCCTGCTCGCTCCAGCTCTGAGGCTGCGGCTGGCTGAAAGCAGGTATCTAGAGTTTGTTTAGCTTCTATAATTGAAACTTTGTTCTTTTGGAGCTGTTGCTTTTGGAGCTTAGAGCAGGCCGCAGCAGACAGGGAATCTTGGCTTCCTCCATCACTGGAGCAAGCAAGCCTCCTGCTCGCTTCAGCTGCGTGGCTGCCGGCCGCCATCTTTGTTGGCAGTTAATTTGCATATCTCACTGATTAGCCCATGGGAAGTGTAGCGGAGGTATGGTTAATTACCCTTTTTCTCTTTTATTAGATAGGATGATAGTATAAGAAAAAATGTCTATTACTTCCTTAGCTGTGGTATGGTTTTGCCAACTATAGAACTCTTATAAGTACATTGTTTTGGCAAGGTGGAAGATTAAAGAGGTTCCAATTATAAGGATACACACATATATATGTCTATATATAAAGACTATATATTTGTCAAAATGATACATTATAATTCATGTCAGTAGACAGATCAGTAAAATTTAATAAGGTACACATAATCTATGTTTAAGACAGATTATGATGAAGGCATAGACAACAAAGATTTTTATGGAGAGGTGAGTGCAGAAGACTTGCTTTGAGATAAGTGAGATTTATTTTGAACGCAGTATGTACTTTTTAAAAGGTGACATCATGCATCCTATTTCCGGATCGTGTACTTCAGTGGACTATGTTTGGCTGACTTAGCACATTACTGTCCATGATATAAAATTAATGTTGTAAGACTTTTCAGCAGCCATCTTTTTGGAGATGTAGTTCAGTGCTATTTCCCTTCACTGAATTGAAATATGAACCATCTACAGGCTTAAGATCAGTTTTCCCTTTCAAGAAAACACACAATATGATTCAGAAGACTCTCATCTCAATGGACTCTGAGCCAACAGGATAGTTTTGGCAGCATTCTTCCTATATATCTTTATTTTAATATTATTACTATTTTTGTTCACAGTGTGCAGAAGTGAGTGAAAGAAAAAAAAACTGTGTGAAAATGATTCATTTCATTACTGGAAGTAAATATAATTGGAAATGAAAAAGTCTGCCTCCAGAGTCCTATTGGATCCAAGTCTCTGACTTTAGATAAAAAGCCTGTAGAATTTCAAGTGATTTATTAAATTGGTTTATCTTACAACAAATATTTTTCACAAGTTAGAGCAAATTCCATTCAAAGCACGGTTTCAAATAATCACTGGTTATTCCAGCTAAAATAAAGGAATGTCAAGAACAACAAATAAACTAGATCAGCTTCCTATGAAGAAAATTTTAATGTTTTCCTCTATGGAGTGATGGGAAGCATGCCAGCAAGGCTCCTAAATTTTCCGTCACTGTCCCTGAAACCCATCTGTATAGGTGAATGTAGTCTCAGCAGACTCATACTGTATCACCTCCCCAAATATTCTTCCCCACCTTTTTGTTGTTGTTGTTAATCCTCGCCCAAATATATGTTCCCATTTATTTTTAGAGAGAGTAGAAGGAAGGGGGATAGACAGAGGAAAGAGACATTGATGTGAGAGAGACACATGGATTGGTTGCCTCTCACACAGGCCCAAGCCTGGGCCAGGAATTGAGCCTACAACCAAGTTACATGCCCTTGACCAGAATCGTATCAGTGACCCTTCAGTCCACGGACTGACACTTTATCCATGAGTTAAACTGGCTAGGGCTCTTGGCCACCTTTAAGTTTCGAGATCTTAATCTTTTATAAACAGTTCAAATATCAGCTGCCCAATAACTCAAATCTTTATATACAATGTGTGCGAGGTTTTTTTAAATTGCTTTCTACCTTTAACTTCTTTCTAACTTATATATTACTTTTTATTTCTGTCTCTTCATTCCAACAGTAGTATAGTAGTACCTTGTCTTTAGTGAGCAATCAATAAGTACACATCTATTTACTTGAATACAATTTTTAATAAAAGAAATATGACTCAGGAAGGGAAATTCTGAGGAAGAGATGGACATTGGAAAGGTGCAGATTTTAATGGAAGTGCAGAATGAATATGGACTGTGGGGCATTTACTTAGGAGGGCAATTTAGATGGACCACTGTGTAATGAGGTACCAAGAAGCCTGAAGTTGTCTGAAAGGAAAGAGTTGTCTAGTGGAAGGAATAAGAATATTTAGGTATTTTTATTAATAAATAGCATATGGCCCTAACCGGTTTGGCTCAGTTGATAGGGCGTCGGCCTGCGGACTGAGGGGTCCCGGATTCGATTCCGGTCAAGGGCATGTACCTTGGTTGTGGGCACATCCCCAGTGGGGAATGTGCAGGAGGCAGCTAGTCGATGTTTCTCTCTCATTGATGTTTCTAACTCTCTATCCCTCTCCCTTCCTCTCTGTAAAAAAATCAATAAAATATATTTTAAAATAAATAAATAAATAAATAAACAAATAAATAAATAAATAGCATATGGAAACTTTGCAATTCAAATTGAAGAAACTATTATATTAAACCCTTGCTAAAAATCCTATATAATAAAAGCCCGAAAGGCAGAACAACCAGAACAGCCAGTTGACCAGTCACTATGATGCGCACTGACAACCAGGGGGCAGACATTCAATGCAGGATCTGCCCCCTGGTGGTCAGTGGGAGTGCAGCTCAGCTGACCAGGATAAGCGGCACTCCCACAGAAGACTTATTCCCATAGGCCACGCCCCCCACCAGTGCATGATTCCATGCACAGGGCCTCTAGTGTGTGTGTTTGTGTGTGTGTGTGTGTGTGTGTGTGTGTGTGTACATATGATGGATAAGGATAAACATTTTAATCAGAAAACTAATAAAATCCACTAATAAATTGGGAATTTATTTAAATTAATATTTTTTTTAATATTCATTATTTTTTATCAACATACTGAGCTTTAAACACAAATTAGAAACAGAATAGACAAAAGATTAAATTCTGAAAGGAGATTAATGAAGCAGCCCCACTGGTTTAGCTCAGTGGTTGAGTGTGGACCCAGGAACTAGGAGGTCAAGGTTCCCTTCCTGGTAAGGGCACGTGCCAGGGTTGCAGGCTTGATCCCTGGAAGGAGGAGTGCAAGATGCAGCCAATCAATGATTTTCTCTCATCACTGATGTTTCTGTCTCTATCCCTTGCCCTTCCTCTCTCTCTAAAAATCAATAAAAGCATACTTTAAAAAATTTAAAAAGCAGAAGTGGTGAGAAGCTGTTCACACAAAATAAAGACTAAGACATCATTCACTCTGAGCCTGGCTTTTCCAAACTGTAAAATGCATAAAATGAAACCTGCTTCACAGGGTCATTAACGAGAGGAAAGACAACACTGAACCTGGTATATAGTACATATTCACTAAAGGATAATTTCCTCTGTATAATTTCAATGAACAGTTTCTGAATTACCCCTTACAAAGGCAAGTGGCATTAGGCTAATTATATCTAAAATACTGAGGACATATTAATATATTAATTTGATGATATAACTATATAGGGTACAACAATGTGAAAAGTGTACCCTTTACTTCCATTTTTGTTATACCTGAATGGCTAATATGCTCATCAGGCTGCTATTCTCAAATACCATCTTCTAATAGATGTTTAATGACATGAATTTGATGACAGAACAGATGAGGCGCCTACTGGCCAGAGGCTTAGTCTTTGATCTTGTTATGGGAAAAGAAGGTTTCAGGGGATGAAGGAAATGAACATCAGGATGGCAATAGGCCCTGGGGAGCCTGTCAGGTCCTTGGAGGACAGACCCCATCTTAGAAGATCTCATGGGTGCAATGCATTTCTAGCTTTGCAGAATTAATTTGTTTCATTTTCCTCTGGTTGAGTGAACTTCCTATTCATTTATTTTTGTTTTATTTCTATTGTCTTCCCTCGCAGTGGTTCTCAACCTTCCTAATGCCACGACCCTTTAATACAGTTCCTCATGTTGTATTGACCCCAACCATAAAATTATTTTCGTTGCTACTTCATAACTGTAATTTTGCTACTGTTATGAATCGTAATGTAAATATCTGATATGCAGGATGTATTTTCATTGTTCGCGACCCACAGGTTGAGAACCGCTGCTAAAGCCTTTCTAATCACAGAACAGAATGGAGTCATTTTTAAATAGCCTAAGCCAGGCAAGATTAGTTTCGATGTATTTACCATCATCTCATCATTTGGTAAATTGGTAATTGGTAACTGTCTCATAAAAAAAAGTTTTTAAAACGCAAGAAGTTGACCAAGTAATGGAAGGTTTCTCTCTCTCTCTCTCTCTCTCTCTCTCTCTCTCTCTCTCTCTCTCTCCTCTCTTGTTTTTTTTTTCTTTCTTTTTTTGTTGTTGTTTTGCTAACTTTCCTTTTGTATGCCTGTGCATGTCCACATGGCTGTGTGTATGCACACTCAAGGCTTTAAATAAAGTAGTAATAATACTATCACACCTTAACCACCAGCCTTGGTTGGAGACCACCCACTGCTTAGGAGACTCAACTATCACCACAGAAGGCTCCTTTTTGGCACCTGATATGGGCAACAAACAACCTTGGTGACATCAGGGCAACGAAGAGCTATGACAAGGTCCCACTCAACACAACAGGCACTTCTGCCTGCCATCCTCTGTCCAGGAGCAGGTGGGCGGATGTTCAGAGCCAGCAAACCAGGGAAGCATTCATGCACAGCCTATGCCCTGAGGGGGGTCATCATTTGACCCTCCCTTCTAATGCTGCCCTCACATTTTCACTAAGAAGGTCTTCCTGACATCCTTTCTGATTTTTTGGAATTCTGACATGGTCTATTTTGAGATCTACCTTCATAAAAGCTGATTTAGCCCTATCACTTACATGCCTAAGTTTATCTTGTTTAGTTTTCTGTGCCTTCAATCTCTTACTTTGCTCTTCTTCCTAACTTTCTTCATGCCCTGCTTACACTTCTGTACACGTAGTATGAGGTCTTGGAATGCAAATAACAAAACATTTTAAAAGCTATCATTCAATTTCAAATAACCTAATATATTCTCATCTCTATGGCATTCTCACCCTTGGAAATACAATACAAAAGTAAACTCATGGCCTATAATCAATGCACTTTATTGAAGCAAAAAGGAATGTTAGTGCAACCAGGGCTCTTCAACCTGGTTTAGTGCATCATTATTTTGCAACTAGAGGCCTGGTGCATGAAATTCGTGCATGGGGGGGGGGGGTGTCCCTCAGCCAAGCCTGCACCTTCTCCAATCTGGGAGCCCTTGAGGGATGTCCTACTGCCCATTTAGGCCCGATCCCACCTATCAGGCCTAAACGGGCAGTCGGACATTCCTCTCACAATCTGGGACTGCTGGCTCCCAACCGCTCACCTGCCTGCCTGCCTGATTGCCCCTAACCACTTCTGCCTGCCAGCTTGATCACCTCCTAAACACTCCCCTGCCAGCCTGATCAATGCCTAACTGCTCCCCTGCTGGCCTGGTTGCCCCTAACCGTCCTCCCCTGCTGGCCCGGTCACCCATAACTGTTGCCAGCCTAGTCGCCCCTAATTGCCCTCCCCTGCAGGCCTGGTCCCCCCCAACTCCCCACCCCTGCAGGCCTGGTCACTCCCAACTGCCCTCCCCTGCAGGCATGGGTCCCCTCAACTGCCCTCCCCTGCTGGCCTGATCACCCACAACTGCCCTTCCTTGCCAGCCATCTTGTGTCCACATGGGGGCGGCCATCTTGTGTGTTGGATTGATGTCAATTTGCATATTACTCTTTTATTAGATAGGATGAAGAGTGTGAGAACAGGAGGGTAAAAGTGATTCACCTAAGGCCGTAAGTATCAGAGACAAAGCCAGGGCTTGGTTGTTGCCCTGAATTAACCTCTTTTACTTTCCCCAACTTCAGCATAGTGCTCATAAATTGTTATTGTCTCTAATCTGCAGCCAGCAAGAACATCCCTTTCTGAGCAACACATAATATATTATATACTCCTTATTTATTCAACATGGAAATGGGAAAACCAGAAGAGATTTTATTAAGAAAGCTGTTCCCTCCTTAGGTTTCAGAGACAAGAGACACGTGAGAAAGTGGCACTGTAACCAGGGCTCCAGAGGCGCTGACCTTGCCTCACTGCATCACAGGCTTCCACAGCTTTGACAGCCTCCCTCACAATTTCATCAGGAGACGCTCTATTTCTATGTTGCCCAAAGCAGCTTTTTCAGTTTAATCACTTACAAAACTCCATGGCTTCTGTGAGAATAGATGATAAATTGATTTCATCCTCTGGTAGTTGGGAAACACTAATCTTGTTTAGCTTGTGCTAAGAGCATTGTATGGAGCTCGTCCGTGCAGACAGAAATACACAATGGATTTTGAACATGTTCCTAAACTGCCTTCACAAAATAGTTCACCTAATTATTTTTTTAGCGGAAAAATCCAAAAACTTAATCAAATTACCAGTTCAGTAAATGTACTTGAAAGTATTCTATCTTGTAAAGGGCATATACTTAAATATAAAGTGAAATAAATATATTACAGTTTAACTATTGAACACAAATCCCTTGAAATCCCACATGGTTAAGTGACTTACATTTTGGTCAGCATAAATGGGTATGAAGAAGCCATACATATTTCACAAAACATCAGTTACTTGCATTTAATATTAAAATGCCATCCTATTTTCTTGTCTTCTTCTTCTTCTTTTTTTTTTTTTGTTAATCCTCACATGAGGATATTTTTGTCATTGTTTTTCAGAGACAGTAGAAGGAGGGGAAAGAGTGGGGGGAGAGAGAGAGAGATCCATGTGAGATACTGACTGGTTGCCTCCCCCATGCGCCCTGAATGCAGGCAGGGAAGGAACCCAAAACCCAGGTACATGCCGGTTTCCTGAGATCCTTTGGCAGGAAGGCTGACACTTTAACCACTGAGGACACTGGGCAGGATCATCCTAGTTTTTTTTAACAGGGTATCAACACTACTTCATTTCATTGAAATAATTTATTTATAATATAGAATTTTATAACTGAGTTTGGAAGATGATATTCTTTATGCTGTCAGGAAAACTACTTTATTGTTACTTGTTCAAACTAGTTTTTACTTATCATTTTCATATCTTCTAGCATTTTATTGCAAACAAAGCATTTTGGGCTTACTGCCCCATTCCTAATTCTATATTGAACTGCATGGTAAATTTTGTAAATCAAGGGGGTCAGATTTTTCAAAAGTTTGTACATTTACATATATTCTCTCTCCTCCCTTTTCTCAATAATGATCTTATCAATGCTTGTTTTTTGTGGTTTTTTTTAAAAATATATTTTATTGATTTTTACAGAGAAGAAGGGAGAGGGATAGAGAGTTAGAAACATCGATGAGAGAGAAACATCGATCAGCTGCCTCCTGCACACTCCCTCCTGGGTATGTGCCCGAAACCAACGTACATGCCCTTGACCAAAATCGAACCTGGGACCCTTGAGTCCATAGGCTCTATCCACTGAGCCAAACCAGTTAGGGCTTGTGGGTTTTTTTGTTTGTTTTTTTTGTTTTTCAGCAAGAATTCACTCAGAGATGATGGATAGCTTGGGTTGTTAGATAGGGAGATAAGAAGAACCTCCTAAGACTCTCTTAACTGCCTTTTATAACTCTTGCTTGGTACACATTTTTTAAGACCAGGGCTCTTTATTTCCTTATCTCTCCCAGAAATCCCAACATGCTGTTTCTGTTCCCTAATTATCTTATTTCATCTCCTCTTAGGCGCCTTCTAGATCACTCCAGATAACACTGCCCAAAGAAAAATGACAGAAATACAAACACAACCTGTTTTAAAACCTATCAAATTTTATTTTCAAAATCCTTAAAGTTATTTAAGGCAGGACACAAACATGCCTACAAAACAATGTCTTCATTTTAGAGATTCACCACTATGGAGTTTCTGCTCTACAGAATATTTCATTTTCTTGAATTTTTGAAATAATGCAAGAACAGTGAAAATGGGTCATCTGTCATGTATAGATTTGACTTCATTAAACAAAACCTATATAGTTTTATTGCTATTGCTAAAATCTATTTTTCCTTGATGCATGTGTACAAACAGAAGTACATGAATGAAAATAAAATGTATAATATTCAAAATTGAGCTCATGATTCATGGCAAGGAAAATAAGTTATAAAGTTTGTGCTTTATTTTACTCCTTTATTTACAAGAGTTAATATTTTAATATATATGTCTGGATTTGTAGGCTTACTAAAATAAAAAATGTACTAAGATTATTCAAGAGTTCATCATATCACAGATCTTATTTTTGTTTTTTAAATTAAATTTATTGGAATGAGATCGTTTAATAACGTTATATGGGTTTCAAGTGTAGATTTCTATGATACATAATCTGTATATTGCATTGTGTGCCCACCATTTTGTTTTGTTTTTTTTACAAAGACCTAATAAATGTTAGAAGACTAACCACTTCACATCAAATCTCTACAAGATGAGGCAAATAGGAGCCTTTAAAAACACAAATAGCAAGCATTTAGTTTTCTTTCTTTTATTTAATTTTTTTTTTTGCCTAATAGAAACCTACTTTATTTATTTATTTATGTATTTAAATTGAATTTATTGGGGTGACACTAGTTGTGAAACCATACAGGTTTCAAATGTACAACTCAATAAAACATCATCAGGCATTTGGGTTTAGTGAGTGTTCTTCCCCTCTGAAGGCACACTGTGATCTGAGCGGCATATACACACCTCTGTGCAGAGAGAAGCATGCTTCTAGCATGTGCTTATCTACTTTAGAATTGCTTACAAAGAATTCTGCCATTATAACTGGTGGGAGGTGGTATCTCATTGTAGTTTTGATTTCCATTTCCCTAATAGGTAGTGAAATTGAACATCCTATCTAATAAAAGAGAAACATGGTAATTGGCGTACGACCGCTACCCTTCCCATTGGCTAATCAGGGCGATATGCAAATTAACTGTCAGCCAAGATGGAGGCCGGCAGCCAGGCAGCTTGAAACTAACATGAGGCTTGCTTGCTTCAGTGACGGAGGACTCCAACGTTCCCCGCCTGCCACTGCAGGCCTCTGAACCTGCAGTTTGAAACATTTTAACAAATATAGAAGCTAAAAAAAAAAAACGAGAAACCAGCTTTCAGCGAGCCGGGATCTCAGAGCTGGAGTCAGAGCTGGAGTTATATATTGTTTTGAACCGAAACAAACCAGATACCAACTTTCAGCAGCGGAGGCCTAAGAGCTGGAGCCTCAGAGCTAAAGCTGGCCCAGAATTTAAAAAAGAAAAAGAAAAAAGGAGCAGTTGGGAGCTTCCGTCACCCGCCAGCTTGAAAACAGCCCTCAGCCCCTCACCCAGACTGGCCAGGCACCCCAGTGGGGACCCCCACCCTGAAGGGTGTGTGACCAGCTGCAAACAGCCATCATCCCCTCACCCAGGCTGGCCAAGCACCCCAGTGGGGACCCCCACCCTGAATGGTGTGTGACCAGCTGCAAACATCCATCATCCCCTCACCCAGGCTGGCCAGGCACCCCAGTGGGGACCCCCACCCTGATCCAGGACACCCTTCAGGGCAAACCAGCCAGCCCCACCCATGCACCAGGCCTCTATTCTATATAGTAAAAGGGTAATATGCCTCCCAGCACCGGGATCAGCGGAGCCGAGAGGCCTCCCAGTACTGGGATCAGCATGACAGGGGGCAGCGCCCAAACCCCCTGATCGCCCTACAGCTCTGTGTGTGACAGGGGGCGGGGCCACAACCTCCCTATCTGCCCTGCTCTGTTTGTGACAGAGGAAGGCGAACCCAACCTCCTGATCAGCCCTGCTCTGTACCTGATACGGGGGAGCTCCCCAACCTCTGATCGCCCTGTGGCTATGTGTGTGACAGGGTGCGGTGCCCCAACCCCCTGACCGGCCCTGCTCTGTGTGTGACAGGGTAGAGCCATAACCTCCCCATCGGCCCTGCCCTGAGTGTGAGAGTGGCGGCGCCCCAACCCCCTGATCAGCCCTGCTCTGTGGGTGATAGAGGATGGCACCACAACCCCCCCTCCCCCACGGGCCCTGCTGTGTGTGTGATGGGGTAGAGCCATAACCTCCCCATTGGCCCTGCCCTGAGTGTGACAGTGGTGGCGTCCCAACCCCCTGATCTGCCCTGCTCAGTGTGTGACAGGGGGCAGCACCCCAACTCCCCTATCGGCCCTACTCTCTGAGTGACAGGGGGGAGCTCCTCAACCCCCTGATGGGCCCTGCTCTGTGCGTGACAGGGGGGAGCCCCCCAACCCCCTGATCGACCCTGCTCCACGCGTGACAGGGTAAGGAGCCCCAACCCCCCTGATGGGCCCTGCTCTGTGTGTGACAGGGGGCAGTGCCCCAACCCCCGGATTGGCCCTGCTCTGTGCGTGACAGGGGGTGGCGCCGCAACCTCCCCATTGACCCTGCCTTGAGTGTGACAGGGGGCAGTGCCCCAACCCTCCAATCGGCCCTACCCTGAGCGTGACTGGGGGTGGCATCACAACCTCCAGATCCACCCTGCTCTGTGCATGATAGGGGGCGGTGCCCCAACACTCCAATCGGCCCTGCTCTGAGCCCGACCAGGGGCTGCACCTAGGGATTGGGCCTGCCCTCTGCCACCCTGGAGCAGGCCTAAGCCAGCAGGTTGTTATCTCCCGAGGGGTCCCAGACTGCGAGAGGGCACAGGCCAGGCTGAGGGACCCTCCCTTCCCCCCGAGTGCACAAATTTTTGTGCACCCGGCCTCTAGTCTTTTCATATATCTGTTGGCCACTTGCATGTCTTCTTGGGCGAGGAAGTCTATTCAGTTCCCCTGCCCACATTTTTAATTGGATTTTTTGTAAGTTTGGTGTTGAGTTGTATTCATTCTTTATATATTTTGGATATTAACTCCTTGTGGGATATACAACTGAAACTCATAGACACAGACAATAGTATGGTGGTTACCAGAGGGAAGAGGTAGTGGTGGCGGCGATAAAGCTTAAAGGGGGCCAAATACATGGTCATGAAATGTATTTGACTTTGGGTGGTGGGCACACAGTGCAATATATAGATGATGTATCATAGAAATGATACTTGAAACCTATATGATCTTATTAAACAATGTCACCCAACAGATTTAATAAATTCTGCCAAAGAAGGTAGGTTCCTGTTTAATGAGGATGTGAAAAGATTTATAGATTGCTGTTTACAGTAAACAAAGGAAAAAGCAAAGAATCATCATCAAATTTCCCTTTTTTAAATGGTGGAATAATTTATGATGTCTAACCTAAATAAAATAGTTTGCCAAAACATTTTCATAAACAAGACAAACGGAGGATAAACAGGGCATTTGCCAAGGAAAAGTTGGGTTGTCAAGAAATTCAAGAGATATTCACTAAATACCTATTTTGTTAAATTACATATTCTATTTGCACACCAGCCATAATAGGAATTCCTATGTGTATAAGACAAAAACAAAAGACTTTTAATGATAACAGTTATTACTCAATAATCTCTCTTTTTTTTTCATTTAATACACAGAGGAAGTGGATTAAACATTTTCAGTGAGCTTTCAATTATATAGCTGTAGATAGTAAATATGAGATACACATATGTGGAAGAATTAAGACTATTCTAACTTCCCCTGACACCTATTTTTAAGTTTTGCTGAAAGTCTCTGTGTGTGACTAGGGAACTAAATAATAAAATATAAACAAACAAACAAACAAACACACACACACACACAAAGAAATTTGGTTTTACATTGTGGCTATCACTGGGATTACATGTTCATCTCTCTCTCTCTCTCCCTCTCTCTCTTTTTTCTATATGTATTTGTCTTAGCAAACATTGCCAATTGTTAGTAGGCCACTATATTGCACAAAAATAAAATCTAGCAAGATATATGTTTTGCTGTGTTTTGATACTTATTTCTCACATATCCATCACTATGCTTATAACGTACCACGCCTCTTTGGTACAGAAAACCATAGGAGTTTAACCTTTCAGAGATCCATCTGGGAGTATGCAGTTTTCCTACTTTTCTAACAGTCATTGCCAATTTTGCATCCTCACTTCCTTCGATTGCTGATTCTGAGTCCCGGGCAGTATCCTCTTGGGCATGCTTATATAGAATATTCCATCCGCACACACATAATTAAAGAGGACAGCCACCTTTCTCTGAAAGCTGTAAGTTCATCTTTTTCTTTTTTGCGGGTGGTGGGGGATAGGCTGAATCTGATTGCACAATTTCCCATTCACAGTACAAAAGCTGGTATGGTCTTTATATTCTTTGAACCCAAAGGTAAGGATCATTAGTTCCATTTCAGTTTCTGAATCCACAGAAGGTTCACCTAGCAGTGTTGCGTTTCTAGTTAGGAATGAAGCCAGAGGGACAGGATGCTCTAGTGGGGGCCTAACGTGAATTATTGGCGTGAATGAGCCTTTCATATACAACCCTCAGTTCCGTCTATTACTTATCCCTTAGGGTGTTAATCTGTGAGCACTGCAGCTCAGATATGAATTTTAAAGTATGCTAATCTGAACTGAAAATGCCCCCTTGAGGAAAAATAAAATATGTTTTTAAAAAGCAGCTTACTTTCTGATTTATTCTTACTTTGGGATAATTTTTTTTTTCTCTGAAAAGAAAAAAAAATAATCCATGTCCCATGAGCAGCGTTATGTTATTATGTAAGAGAAAGGAGCAGAACCCATCCTCCAAAGCTCACAAAAGGTGTGTGTTAAAAGGAACTGCCATGCAATTCCACTCGGTGACAAAATTCCATTTACTCTTATGAATGAAATGCCACGCATACGCCTCTTGTATATAGTATAGTCATTTTAGTTGTATATTAAGAATTTATTTGAATTTGGAGTCCTCATAATTTCCTATTTGCGTTTTTCTTGCTTTGCAAAAATCCACACACTCTTACTCCTACTATCTACACTCTAGACACAATAAAATTTTAAATAAGAGTGAGAGAAATGAAAAGCACATTTGTACATAAATGTCTATAAACATTTTCCACTGGGAAAATTATGTAGTTGGCTTTGATTTTAGATACATAAGCCACTATTGCATAATAAGAGAAATTTCTCTGCTTCACCATGGGTAGGTACCGCACCCCCAAGTCAGATAAAGAATCTTAACTGAAACCCCATATTTTGAAGTGGATTCAGAGGTCCAGTAAAATTCCAGAATGAGTTTGGTAATTAAAGAGAATTCGAAAGATACAAATTTACACTCACCTAAAGTGGCCCAGGCTTTATTCAAAGTATGTATCTGACGTTTAAGTGCAGTGTTTCCTCTTAGTATTTTTCTGTTTGCTAGTAGAGCACCTTACCTATAGAAGTTCCATAAATAAATTTTACACTGAGGACTGCACTTAAATGCCTTACTGTTTTCTTTTTCTATCTGCTTCCTTCAATGAACATGTATTGGTCTTTACTCAGAAGTGACCATCACAATAAGATTTACCCTGGCCACTCTATCTAAACCAGAACCCTGTCCCTTTTCTGTGATGTTTTTCCCTTTTAGCATTTACCACTACCCATCACACTATGTATTTTTCTTATTTAGCTTGCTGATTACCTCTTTCTCTCTTTAGAATATAAGCTTTATAGGGAGAGCCATGTTTGTTTTAGTCACTGCTCTATATTTTCCTTAGAGCTTAGCTCAGGGCCTGGCATAGAGATGATGTTCAATAAATATTAGTTGAATAAAAAAGTGATTATCAAAACTTGTGAGATGTTGCACAGAGTTCTGATATAAAGTGAAAGAATTTTTAATCCTACATTGTTTAACATGGACTATACACAATATTATAATAACTATAATTGCAATAAGAAAAAAAGTTCAGTTTTCATTAGACAGGTTAAAAATGGACTTATTTTCTTTTTTTAAGGCCTTGTGTATCTTTCTACTCTGATCTTTTACCTCCTCCCAACACATTTTCATATGATCTAAGTGAAAGATCCTGAAGCAATCATGAGATGCTAATGGGTGTTGAACTAAGAATTACTCAAGCAATAAACTGTTGCTGGACAGAACTAGGTAAAAATGCAGACCTGCCCACTGGCATTGCTCTGTGGTTGAGCGTTGACCTGTGAACCAGGAGGTCGTGGTCCTATTCCCGGTCAGGGCATATGCCCAGGTTGTGAGCTCGAACCCCAGTTGTGGGGTGTGCAGGAGGCAGCTGATCAATGATTCTCTCTCATTGTTGCTGTTTCTGTCTCTCTACCCTCACGGTTCTCAACCTGTGGGTCGCGACCCCTTTGGTGGTCAAAGGACCCTTTCACAGAGGTCGCCTAAGACCATCCTGCATATCAGATATTTACATTACGATTCATAACAGTAGCAACATTACAGTTATGAAGTAGCAACGAAAATAATTTTATGGTTGGCTCACAACATGAGAAACTGTATTTAAAGGGCCAGAAGGTTGAGAACCACTGCATCTAGCCCTTCCCCTTCCTCTCTGAAATCAATAAAAATGTATTTTAAAGAATGAAGACCCTGGGGAAATGGCTCCAAAGTTACTGAGAGATATAAAAAAATTCATATAAAAAAATTCGTGGCCTCAGTCCCCTCTTCTGTGCAGTACGCAGCTGCTCCAAGTTTAATTGTTAATGATTCTCTGTCCCTAGTAAGATTTCACTAGGAAAATTTTTTTGTTACTAAAAAATGCTTAAAAAGCCTACACTTTTAGGGAGTTTTCATCACACAGCAGTATACATGGGGGTAGGAGGACCAGGTGGGAAATTTTTATGGCAGCATAGTCCTGATCAAAGGGAGGTTTGGTTTTACACTGACTACCCCTCCCAGAAACGCCAGCTCCTGATTTCACATAATTTTACTTCTTTCAATAAAGGTGATTTATGTCCAATCTAAATAAATCTGATGTAATGATATTCTTTTATAACTCTTCAGTAATAAATGCACACAATTTAAATGTAAGGGAGACAGGGAGGGATGGAGGGAGGGAGGGAGGATGATAGAAGAGTATTTTGCTGTAAATTCCTGCCAGGGGTTGTGGGAGTGGAAATTCTGCATGCGGGAAAGACTATGAAGAAAAAAAAGGAAAGCTCTAAGTCTGACTAGATATGGAGAGATAATTTAAGGGGGGGAAAGTTGAAGTGCGTTCCAAATCTTCAAAACTAAGACATTTGACAGGAAAAAAAGCCCATCTGGACGATGGGCTAGATTTGGAAAATGATGATTGGTTTTTAGCCATTTGTCTTTTAGCACTTCTCAAGCTTGTTGAAACATCTCTGAGCATTAACTTTGTGGTTCTACAAACCTTTCATGTCTCTTTGGATTTGTTTGAGTCTCTCTCTATTATATGTCTACCCCCTCTATCCTCCTCCACACACACACACACACACACACACACACACAAACCACAACTCACAAGACAGCAGGGCTGACTCTAGGAAAGACTGTGCATTCAGAAGGTTGGTTTGGGCTTCTTACATATTCCCTTATTTCTGCTTCACCGTCTTTATTAAATACCATGTGCCGTTGACCTTATATTCTTCACTTTTCCATTCTTTAGGACACTGTCTCTATTTCAGTTCATTGCGTAAGCCTGGCCTCCCCAGACAGTGCCCAGACTTCATAATGGCCAAGTATCAACCAGCTCATTTTCTTGTCTCAGTTTGCCTTTGGGAAAATTCTCACCAAGTTACTCCTCCCCTCTTACTTTTCCCTCTCCAGTGTAACTCATCATAACTATTTGCTAAAGAAACTAAAGACATTAGCATTAAGTTGTGAATCACTCTCCTAAGATTTAGGCATCCCTGCTTTAGAAAGGTCACTGTACTTTTCCAGTTAAGATAGGAGTTTGTTAAAAAGAAGATATACATTTGCAATGATTTCTTCTCTTATAAAATAGTTTTGTCTATTAAATATGTTGGGAAATCCTTTAAATTTCCCCATCAACAACCCTGTATTCATTAATAAATCCAGCCATGTCTATCAGAAGAAACTGAACATTATTACAATATTTCTTAAAAAATTAAGTATCAATCATTATTTGGCATTGAAACAATTCAGAATCTATATTTTAGCCTATCATAATCTGCTTCTGTTACCTTCTAATACAGGAGAAACGAATCAGTGGCTTATTTTAATGAGATCATGGTTGACATCTTTTGATATTTAATCAAAGAGGATGTGGGTACTAGTAAATCTCATTCTCTAAAGAAAATATTATTCTAAGTTAAAAATATCATTTTGGCAATGCATACATGATAGCAACATCTGAACACTTCTCCATTTTTATCTTCAATAAAATTGTGTTAAATTCAAGCCACAGCATGACACAGACTTGAAAAACTGGTAAAGATGCAGTGTTTATTATTAGAGAAAACACTTGGCATCTAGGTGAGGGGGATACGTAGAAGAGGGATGCTTAGGGAGCCAAGAACAGATGTGAAAAAATGAGACAGGAGCCTTTTGATTCTCTGAGGCTTGAGGCAAACTCCCATCTGTCAAGCACCTCTCCTGGCTCCCCCAGAAGAATCATGCCTCCAGCTATCCAGATTGTCCTGGCAATTAAATGTGTTCCAAGTCTTGTCACATTCATCACTGTAAACTTTCCAAACCAGGATTCCACCTGCGCTCTGATTTTCCATGACATCTCAGTGTCTAGCCAGTGGCCTGCTGGGGATCCTCCCAGACCCTTTCAAGGCTGCTCCAAGTCAACACTGTGGCAGCCAGAGGCAACCCCACCCCAAAACACACTTCCCTGCTTCCAGGCTGTAGAACCTACAGGAAGAGATAGAAGGTGCCTGCGTCCCAGACATCATTTGCAGCATTATAGCAACCCTACAATGATTATCTCCAAACTTACAGGTTAGAAAGAGGCAGATGTGTATCTTGTTGAAGCTGATGAAATTTGGCTTTTTTTTTCCTCACAGTACTGACCTCAGGACTTAACTGATAAAAAGAAAAACACACAGCCATGGCCACTGTGGCTCAGTGGTAGATCATTGGCTGGTGCACCAAAGGGTAGCGGGTTCAATTCCTGGTTCTTGGCACAGGTGGTAGGCAACAAGTTGATGTGTCTTTCTCACATAAAAAGTTCTCTCTGTCTCTCTCTCTACCTGCCTCCCTTCCACTTTCTCTAAAACCCAATGGAAAAAACTATCCTTGAGTGAGGATTAACAAAAAACAAACAACAACAAAAACACCCCATAATCTTACATTCGAAAGGCATATTTTCATAAAGATGAAAATCAATTTATTTCATGTGTGTATATTCTATATGAATTATTTGAAGGAATACAAGCTTCATGGGATTACATATTTACTAGAATCATCTGGAGACTGCTATCTCTCAAAGGGATGAGCACTCATACCAGGAAACATGAAGGGAACAGTATGCATTTAACATCCCATCAACAGAGATAAAATCCCAAATCTGCCACTTACTATTAAATGTACAATATGAGAAGGTTGCTATACCTCATCTCTAAATTGGCACAATTTCGATTTATTGAGAACATTCAGTGGGCTAGAGTATGGGACCCACAAGGCCCACCATACAGGATTGATAGATTTCACATCCCCTCTTCCAGTCTGCGTGCCTGCTGAGAGAAAATGCTAAAGGAGAAGAATGATTACTGGAATTGTTGAACAAAGGAAGCGTAAGTGTAATTACTAAGGAATGGTTAAAAAATTGATTAAAATGAATCTGGGGTAACTTCACAAATAAGGTAAAAAAAAAACACCTAATAATATAGCTTCCCTTTTTTATAATAAATCTCTATGCCAGAGACCCCAGAAAATCATTTCACAAGCTTAATATTTCACCACCAATTAAAAATAAAATAAAATATGTACCCTTGGCATATCTGGCTCAGTTTATTGAGCATCATCCCATGCACTGAAAGGTTATGGGTTCAATTCCTGGTCAGGGCACATGCCCTGGTTGTGGGTTCAATCCCGGGTAGGACATGTGTAGGAGACACCCAATCAATGTTCCCTCATATGGATGTTTCTTTCTCTCTCTCCCTCTCCCTTCCTCTCTCTCTAAAAAAAAAATCCATTAAAAATAAAAAATAAAATTGTTAAATGAAAAATAAAATATATAGAATGTACAAATTATCCATTATAATATTTTATTATAATAAAAGTGTAATATGCAAATCGCCCGAACCGCAGAACGATCCGTCACTATGACGTTCACTGACCACCTGGTGGTCCCTGTGCTCACACAGGAGGAGCGCAGCTCAGCCAGAACCCTGGCTGGTGGAGGGAGCCTCTCCCGCCTCCGTGGCAGTGCTAAGGATGTCTGACTGACAGTTTAGGACCACTAAGCAGCCAGTCAGAAATCCCCCAAGGGCTCCCGGACTGGGAGAGAGTGCAGGCCAGCCTAAGGGACCCCTTGAGTGCAAGAATTTCATGCACAAGGCCTCTAGTACTGTTATATGGCAAAAGAGCAGTTACAGTAGGTGAGCCCGACCTAACTACATTAACCTTTTAAAAATAGAGGGGTTTCTCATACTGGTGACAGAAGTCAAAGAGATGTGCTCCAGCTGGCTTGGATGAAAGCAAACATCTATGTATGAAGTGCTCATTCATTAAGGCTACATAGTAAGTTGGCTCTAGGAGTGAGAAAGGGCTCCAGACAATAGCTAAGAATAGCAAAGACTTACAAATTTTTTAATGTATTTATTGATTTGATAGAGAGAGGAAGGGAGAAGGGGGGGGGAGAAAATGAAATAAAATAAATTTGTTGTTCCACATATTTATGCATTCATTGGTTGCTTCTTTTATGTGCCCTTACTAGAGATAGAACCCACAACCTTGGTGTATAGGGACAATGCTCTAACCAACTGAGCTACCCGGCCAAGGCTGAATAGCAAGGACTTTAATGCAAGAAATTACTTCTGTCGATGACAGGTGATCTTGAAAGAGAGTTTTGAGCCCTAAATGAGAACTGCAGCCTCCACCATTAGCTTCATTTCTATCTAGTGAATAAGTAGCCACACTGTGCAGCCCTAATTTCTGACCCACACAACTTTGAGATAATAAATGGGTACTGTTTTAAGCTGCTAAATGTGTGGTAATTTATTAAACAGCAATAAAAAATAAATACAGCTATCAAATCCTCAATAAGTAATACAGTAGTTCATGTTAAATTAGCAGATTCTAGCCTCAGCAGTGAGATCTAGGCTTGGGTTGCTGTTTTTTAATATATTTTATTGATTTTTTACAGAGAGGAAGGGAGAGAGATAGAAAGTTAGAAACATCGATGAGAGAGCAACATCGATCAGCTGCCTCCTGCACACCCCCTACCGGGGATGTGCCCACAACCCAGTACATGCCCTTGACTGGAATCAAACCTGGGACCCTTCAGTCCACAGGCTGATGCTCTATCCACTGAGCCAAACTGGTTAGGACTCGGTTTGGGTTTTTAATCATTGAATTGGTCAGAGGAATTAGGAAGCTGGGTAATAAGGATTGAGAGACAAATCTATTTTGGGCACAAGCAGGTAAAAAAAAAAAGTATTTCCCAAATGCCAACAGAATGACAGAAATTTTAGACTTTCCTAGTAAAACTATATTTCTCCTATTAACATATTCACAAAGTAGTTTGAGTTTTCATAGTCATTACATACATATACATGGGTGTTTCATTTCTTTTAAAATCTATGTAAATAAATATTACTTACAAACTGAGGTTCTGATACATTTACTTTCCAATTTCATATAAGCCATTAATGCCTCAGCTGAAACTAAAACCACATTTTCTCTTTTATTTTTCTTTTGTTTAAACCAGATTTTATAATACCTGAACTATTGCTAATTGACCTATAACATCCATGAACCTGTTGACTAATTGAAAATTCCTTCCTCTGCTAGGATCATAGTGAATGCCTTATATTCCTCCTGAAATAAAAAGCGCTTTACTCAAAGATCTGGGAGGAAATAAGTAATTCATGCAAGGCAATAATATAGCTGATCTTACCTTCTAAAAAACATTTAAGGTAAGAAAACTTTCTTAAATGGCACCCAGCTTCAGTTGTATTTTTCATGTTTGCTTAGGACTGATGAAAAACTACTGAAAGCAGCAGAGTTTGTGGGACCAGATTGCATGCATACATCTACCAACTTTGTATATATCCTTAGTTGTCCTACTCTCTGAGTCATTTACCAACACAATTAAATCACGAGATTATCCTGCGGTTGCATTTAATATGGCATATTCAATTTTTCTTCCTTATACTACATTGTAAGATATCTAAATGTCTCAAAATGTACTAGATTTTTCCTGGTTAGTCTTATTGATATTTCCAGAGAACCAAATCAACTTACTCTTAATCCATTGTTTCAAAAAAAAGTTATCTTGAGTCTATGTAGATTTTTCATGTGCACTTTGGAAGACATGGAAACAAACACTCCTCTACTACCACTGTGATCTCAGAGTAATTCATAGCAAAAATGCCTCCCTCCCCTAAATTAAAAATAATGCTAATCACAAAATCAGCTTGGATATGGTTAAGCATCAACCTATGAACCAGGAGATCACGGTTCCCTTCCTGGTCAGAGCACATGCTCTGGTTGCAGGATCAATCCCAGTGTGGGGGGTGCTAGAGGCAGCCGATTGATGACACTCTCTCATTGATATTTCTATCTCTCCCACTCCCTTCCTCTCTGAAATCAATAAAAAAATGTTTTTAAAAGTAATAATTACAACCACACAAAAGGAGGGGTAAAAAAGTCAAATATCTATATATCTATATCTATATATATATCTATATATATATAGATATAGATATATACAGATATATATATACTGAGTGGCCAGATTATTATGACCGCCCCATCAGTACAATGAAGTGAATTAATTATGCAAATAATAATAATAATAAAACCTTGAGAGTATTTGCTTAGGAAGTTTTCAATATTCAGCATTTTTGTAAGTGTCAATGAAGTACTGATGAGGTGGTCATAATAATCTGGCCACTCAGTGTGTGTGTGTGTGTGTGTGTGTGTGTGTATATGTGTGTGTATGTGTGTGTATGTGTGTGTGTATGTGTGTGTATATATATATATCTACATATCTATATATCTATATCTATATAGATATAGATATATAGATATGTAGATATATATATATATACCAAGAGCTAGTTAGGCTGCTTTTATTTTCTAGAGTAGCTATGAATTTTATAGTATTTTCAAAAGTACTAAGATTGGACAAACAAGTATATAATTTTCTTTTGTTGAAATTTTGGATATAAAATGAAACTGCTAATGAATATAAAATATTACAAGATGCCTTTGGTGAATATTGTGATTACTTGGCAATAGACACTAAAACCTATTCTAAATCTACATTTTGTAATTGAATAAGGAAAAAAAATACATTTATGTGTAACAGCAAAGGGAAAAATTAAGCTAAAAGCGATTATTTTTATTTTATCTGAAACCAGTAAAAATGTCCAGATTTGTATACTGAAGAGTAGGAACCCTAATGGAAAATACTTTTCAGTGAGCACTGGTTCACAATTGTTTTAAACTTTCCAAAAAATATATATTTTTATTGATTTCAGAGAGGAAGGGAGAGGGAGAAAGAGATAGAAACATCAATGATGACAGAGAATCATTTATTGGCTGCCTCCTGTAGGGCCTCTACTGGGGATTGAGCCCATGACCTCCTGGTTCATAGGTTAACACTCAACCACTGAGCAACACCAGCTGAGCTGGTTCACAGATTTTGTTGTCAACTACCTTTCTAGAGAAAGGTATCTTCCCTAAGCAACTGGCCTGGTGAACTAGCCTCTCACTTGGGTACCTCTTTGGTTAGAGTGCCTTCAGGATATGTTCAGTTTCCTAACCCCAAAACACAAACTTCCTTGAAAACACAATTTGTCAACTTCTTGTAGACTTCAGTTCTTCAAATCTGCTGTCAATATGTGTCAAGATCATTAGCTTAAACTCCCTGGCCTGAAATATAAATGATATTTTTGGATATTGGGAGGAGTCAAAGTATGATCAAACACACTCTGTTACTCACTTGTCATCTATCTCCCCTACACTCATTTCTTGCCTTTTTTCTTGTCACTGCTGTGACATAGGCTCTTGCCATTTCCTATTTTTTATTACTATAACAGCTTTCCACAGATATACCGTCTATCAATCTCATTCTGCCAAATTCAGACTGCCTACCATTCACTGCCAGGATAATCATTCCCAAACTTCAGCTGAATTATTATATCATCTTGTCCTAAACCAGCTAATGGCTGGCCCTGCTTCCTGCAAACTACTGAACACAGCCTGGTCTTTAATGGGCTCTTCTGTCTAAATTTATTTTTCCTTATTCCCCATGAGAAAACCTTCATTCACTTAAACCCCTCTCCTCTCCTCCTCAAGAAGTGCTGTCATAAATTTTAATGCTGAACTTTCTCCTTCTGGGTTTAGACTGCTTTCTTCCTTCCATTCCACTGATTTACATCCCCTTCTCTGACACCAAGCCTCTTCTTAACCACTTCAGACCCAAGTGAGTCCATGGATAGCTGAACCCAGCAAGCTAAGAACAGCTAGAAAGTGTATTCAGTGGAATCACAACAACATGCATTTTTTTTTTTATTAATCCTCACCTGATGGAATTTTATTGATTTTTTTTTAGAGAGGTAAAGGGAGAGGAGAAAGGGGGCGGGGGAGAGAAAGAGAGAGACAGACAGACAGACAGATATCCATCAGTCATCAGTTTCCCCCACTAGTGGCCCTGACTAGGGCTCTAACCTGCAACCTTTTGGTGTGAGGGACTACGCTCCAATCAACTGAGCCACCCAGCCAGCACAGCAACATGTAAATTTACTATCAAAAAGTTTAAAAAGTTTAAAACATATGCTTTTTTTCACATTTAGTATGCAGAACCATAAATTGTGTGTATAGATACACACATGTATACGTATGCATTTGTACATGTATGTGTCTCTATTTCATGTCAATGATAGAACCATGAAAAGTTAGGGTTAGAAAGACATCCATATATTTTCACTTCCATAATTTTACAGGTTAGAAAACTGAGCCCCAGAGAGTGGACATGACCTGCTCTAGCCTACATTGGTGTCAGCTCTCTGTTTACAGTAAGTAGAGATAAGAAGCTTCCTAAGATTAAGTAATCTAATTCTGCCAGACAAAAATGTCAACATCTTTCTGTCATCAATCCAGATGCATCCCAGTCTAGTTGTATTTTTCTTTTGCTTCATGAATAATCCCCCAGTACTTTTATAAAAAAAATCAATTAACATAAAAATAATTCAGATGCTCTTAGCTTTAAAAAGATGTGTTATTTTCTTTATTGAAACTAAGGCAGTTAAAAACTATTTTCATACTGATTCATGATTTGTAGTTCATGTAAAATCAAAAATGAAACTTTTAGCCACACAAAAGCATTGTTGATGACAGGGAAGATGGCAGAGAATGTCATCTTTCTCAAGTTATCAAGTCCCAATCATGCAAAAAATACAGCATCCCCTCCCCATGTGCTCATATAAAATATATGAACAGAGGTAGATGGTGACAAAATCAAGATATAGATATCTACAGATAAATAGATGATAGATAGATGATAGATAAAAAGATAGATGATGATAGATAGATAGATAGATAGATAGATAGATAGATAGACAGACAGACATGCATACATACACACAAATCATTTCTTTGGAAAAGCAGCTTAATAAATTGGGTTGTGTCAAAAGGAAATATCCCCAGTACAAAATAAACAAAATGAGACAAATACACTTTGAAACTAGAATGATACCTACTGAGAAGCCACCACATATCTTGAAATATGTTATTCAGTTTTGTGAGGGACAAGAAGGATAGAAAAGAAGGACTGTACTTTTGAAGTCTTTATATAAAAGGGAAAAACACAAAAGGAAGAAGGAAGAAAAGGAAATGGGGGAAAAAGCCACACAAGGCAGTGAGATGATACAAGGACCTTTAGTCTTTTTATACATTCTCCCTAGAAATCACCTAATAAGATATGCCCTTGGACCTCTTTCCACTCCTAGAGTTGTGTAGAGGCACTTTGGGAATTAATTGGAAGGAACTGAAGGCTTTTCTTACCTGACCTAGTCAGACTGATCTCTTCCTGCAGAGTCTGTAATCTTTCCTTTTGTCCACACTAGGTCATGGACAACTCCCAGGGGGTGCTCCAGGTGTGTTTGAGCATGCACCCCTCAATCATGGCACTTTCCTTTCTAACCTCCGTTCACTCTGCTTTATCTGTTCTTGGCCATTTTTCCTAGAATGGCATCTGGCTATAGTAAACGTTCCCCTCACTAAATTATAAGAGTGCTTTGTAACATTCTGGTGGAACAAATCCCATATTCATATTTAAGCAAAAATCTAAAGACTAAGGTAAGATATGGGTAAGAATATTCTAGGCAAATAATATGCCTGGTGTCACAATAGAGCATTTCGTTCTGCAAACTCGATAGAAATTCAGTTCCGGGGCAGAATTAGACTGGAGGTGAAGGACACACTCTATGAGGAGGCATCAGGACATGGAGCTTGTTCGGGAGTCAATGGCATTTCCCCCTAGGGATTTGAGTAAGATTGACCTGATATGCATTTTTGAACTTGCATATGGTGAATCAATTGCAGGGACACAGGAATGAGTTGCTTCAGCCCAAGGTCTCCTTATCTCCACTATTGTTCCCAGAGATGGCCCGAGTATAGGGACACTCAAAATTCTTTAAATCTCAAATGTTGGAAATTCATGCAAAATATCCATTTATCTGCATTTAAATATAATTCTTCCATATCCTCTCTAAACACACAACAATTGTGCAGAGAATGCTGGTTTCCCTTATCTATTGCCCCACTGCTAATGCTGTGAGAGCCCATTTGTGTATATATATATATGCCTAAGCAACCATTATGACTGAACGACCAGAACGACTGGAACGGCCAGTTGACCAGTCACTATGACACGCACTGACCACCAGGGAGCAGATGCTCAACGCAGGAGCTGCCCCCTGGTGGTCAGTGTGCTCCCAGAGCCAACCTCCTGCAGCCCCTTCCCCCAGCTGTCCAACCTCCCACAGTCCCTCCCCCCTGGCCAGCCGGCCAACATCCCTTGGCCCCTACCCCTCACCCCCGGCTGGCTGGCCCGAAGTGGCCTCGATCAGGACTGGGCAAGATGCCCTGACCGGTCCCAATCGCTGGCTAGCCGAGGAACCCTACCCATGCACAAATTTGTGCACCGGCCTGTAGTTTAAAATAAAAGGGTGTAAAAATGATAACATACAAAGAATATAATAGTAAACAGGGCTCTAAGATCAAGGTGGAATTATAACTGCATTTGGTGGTCGAAGTATGAGCTACTCAAATTAATTAGGCTCTCAGGTTGATTGACTTTTTAAAATATCAACTATGTGATCCAAAGACAATATCTTCATCTCTTTTTTTAAAAAATAAATTAATTTGTTAATCCAAGACAGATACAAGACAAAATATATTAATGTGCTTGTAAAGCATCTGTGTTATTATAAAGTTTGTACACACACATACACACGCAGACACACACACATATATCCCATCAATTGTGACATAACTATTTTACTTTTTAATATTTATATTAATTTATACTCTGGTATATATGAGTATCAGATCATAATAAATTTTTATATTGAGAGTGAACAAATAGTCTGAAATAAAATTGATTAGAGCAACAATGCTCTGGGGTCCTAGTGATTATCCAAGTACAAAGTAAGTGTGTTGCTTTAGCTGTGAGCCTGCATATTTGGTTCAGAAATCAGTTATCTACTTAGAAAGCAATTTTCTATGGCAGAAAAGATGTGATTTTTCTTTAAAACATGGAATATAATAGGTGTAATTATTTGGATGCAGGATATATAAAAATTTCACTGTAAATGGTGCATAAATGTGGCCTCATTTTGTATTGATTTATGAGCCATATACAGCACAGCCCTCCATATCCCCTGCATCAGGTATAAATATATCAATGTGGAACTGAATGGTTATATCTACCCGTTGTGAAATAGAATTACCTAAAACATTACAGAACCGTGGCCTAGGTAACAGTGCATTTACACAATGAAGATAATGTAGGGATGTTAAATTGAGCTACATTAAATGTTTATAATATTCCTCCAAAGCAAGACACCCAGGAGAGCTTTTATTTTTCCCTACTTTGGGGTCTTTTTCATTCAAAAAAGCAAGTCCATTTTTGATTCTTAAGAAATCTGGGCAACTGACAGTCTCTTTTGGAATTTTATTTATTCAACTATGAAAGTTGGTCCCATATCCCACAATAAATGATTCAGGGAACTTAATTTCTGATCATTTGCTATCCACAGAATCCCTGCAGTTCTCAATTATAGATAATAGCCAGTATTCACTCATAGGAATTATAAGTCAATTCTCTGGATAATTAGAACTGTGCCTATGCTATCTGAATAGATCTTGTAAAAAGAAGTTTATGTTAAATATATTTGCCTTAAATTAAAAATTCAAACTCACAATTTATCTTACAGAGATTTCATTAGAGCATTCGCTGCTCATTGAATTTGCAGACGTAATTGAGAGACTACTATGAGCAGGGCTTATGCCAGTGCAAGGCCATGGGGAAACAGCACAGAAAGGAGTGCTCTGTTTGTGTAAAATGGCCAATGCCGGGGAAGGCATGACATTTCCATGGGAAAGCATCTGCAAGTTTGACTAACCGCAGCAGCTATTCCTTCACTGCTGACTCAAAGCTGAGAGTGTCATAGCCCTGGAACAGAGGAGCAACAATGTCTCAAGACCTACAGAAGCACAGAGCACCAAGGCTGATAAAGAGGATTTTAATCTGTCTCCAAGGAGAAGACTCATCTGAAACTCTGATCCAAGGTAGAAATCTCCACATCATGGACTATGTGGAACAAAGAGAGAAAGATCAATAGAAAATGCAAAGCAAGACATATGGATGAAAACATATCAGATATACTCAGTATTGTGTTTGTAGTATTTTTTTTCCATAGAACTAAGATTTATCTAACTTTTTGGAAAATCACATGCAATTGTCATTCCATTCTAAATCAATCTGTGGACTTTTATAATAAGCCCAAATAAGTATAGCTGCAAACAGAAAAACGGTATTTAAGTCCAAGATTCTGAAAGTCAATTTTACAGAATTCGGCCTCAGCTAGGCTTATTCTTATCTGGCTGTACTGTTTAGTTAAACAGATACTTGGGAATCAAAGTAAAAATAGATACTTTGGTAGTAAACTAAAATAAGGCAAACAAAAAGAAGAGGTGGTATTTGCACAAAACCAGGCAGAGAAAGGAGAGAGGGACAGATTAGGTAGTAGGAATAGTATGTGCTAAGCCTTTTCAAGTATAAGCTGTTTCTCTCTTGGCCCTTGATCAATAATGCTCAACATTTTAGTTGTCTCGTTATTTTTCCTTGGGAACTCATCTTTTTACCTCTTGAAATTTCAGATACCTTGGTACCAAAAACGGAACGAAGAATAATGTAAAAGACTCATTCCATTTACATAAACTTCAAAAACTATACAAAATAAAACATCCTGTTTACAAATACAAAGATGTGAATTCAATCCACAAAGGAAAGCAGGAGCATGGCAAATGTAAAAACCAGCTCAGGGAGTGGTTACCTCTGAGATGAGTGGAAATGATTCGGAATAAGAATGAGTGTGCATGGGGCTTCCAAGGAGATGGTTATATTCAAATGCTTCGCTTTTGAGTGGCATCATTTTCTATACCTCAAACATTGTCTCAGGATGGGTTCCTTGGGAAGATGACTCTGAGATGAAGTTAGGGTGCAGGACATCTTTTGGAGTTTCCTTTGGGGTCCACACCCATGAAAGGGAGGGGAAGGGAACAAGGTTGGGCAGAGGGAAACGACCAACTGTGATGCAGGCCTGTCAACCATGGCCGTTCCAATGTTGAACTGTCAGAGTTGTCCTGTGGTAGCCAGAAGTAGACAGGCCTTTATATCCTGCCTCATCCATCATCAGATGTGAACTGTCCCCAGAAAAGCATGATCCCATGCAACTGAGGCTATTCCTGAGGAGGTGACAGCTGAAGGCATTCCCAGCAGTTGAGACAGGGGCTCCTTCCTAGAAGGGCCATCTGGATGGTACATATGGCTTTGTAATGACACAGTATTTTAGGAAATATGTTTTAAAAAAGAACCTCCATGGATCAATATATAGTTTTTAGAATCTAATCACTTCTTTTACTGGAAATCAAAGAAAACACATGTGCTCTAAAAACGCACTGTGCCTCTTCTCCTTCTACTGTTTCTCAATGACAACACGTTTTCAAGTTCTTTCAGTACTTGGGACACATTGCTAGATTCTAGAGGCTGATCTCATTCAGTGTGGCTATGCAGTCCCTTCTAAGTTGCTTCACCTATTTCAGTCTATAATTTCCACCTATGATTTGTTGAAACTCTTTCCAGTTTCCCACCCATCTCTTCTCACTGAAAAAGGTGGAAACAAAAGATGAGTCAGATTTTGCCTCTCTTTTTTGGTTGTAATGTAGCATCTCATAACCTTTCCCAGGCAGAGGGTTTATTTCTTCCTTGCTATTCTGTGTGTGTTTTTTTGAAAAATTAAGTATGAGGTTAGCCCTTTTTTTTCATGAGCCTCAGAACAACAGCATGTCTAATTATGAATGCTATTGATCAGATTCAGCTCAATCTTATAGTCCAGGGGTGGGCAACCCCTGGCATGCGTGCCAAACATGGAACGCCAGTAACTTTTGCTGGCACACGAAACCCTCTCTTATAATCTTCCATTTACAATTTTTTTCTTAATATCAATTATTTATTTTTCAGATAAATTCAGTGTAGGTGCATCTTAGATAAATAAATAATTTTACATAACAAGTTATCTTAAAGACCATAGACATGGATTGACGAGAGAGGGGAAGAGCAATTTCTATGCCTCTGCCTTAACTCTCCCTGCCTTCCTAGATCGGACCAGTGTTTTGGTTTCATACACTTATGCTTGTGAATCTTTGTTCTCAGTGATGAATTGTGTTAAGTCTCGTAATAGGAGTAGCCTGACGGATGAAAGTAGTAGCTCGTGCATATCTCTGAAGGTCACGAAATATAAACCTGATGTAAAATCTCTGTCATAAGTGATGCTGCAGCAAAAGTCCCACTGATAATATCAAATGGAGTCATAAAGTTTTCTGTCGGATTATCAGTGTACATGTATACATTAAAAAATAAATGTATTTTTCATCATCATATACTGTGTTTTTGTCGCTCGAATGAATTTTAGTATTTCTTCAAGGTTCTTCACATACGTACACCTTAAGAGATATCAAGTAGGCATAACATGTTCTCAAAAAATTAGGGTTGGCACGCAAAAGAATTTTGAGTCAGAGATTTTGCTGGTTTTGGCACGCACTCACAAAAAGTTTGCCCACCCCTGTTATAGTCTCTTGACACTTCCTAGATAACCATTAGACTGAGTCATACTCTCCATTAGGTCCTCAACAGTTCCTGTGGCCCCTATTGTAGTCTTTATCACTCTACATATTATCATATTTCTTCTTTGTCTACATGTTAGACTGAAATAAATTTGATGTGCTTCTATGTTATCCTAAATGTCTAGATCTACTCTTCCCCTTGAGCCCAGCATCTTTCTGTGCCTTCTATAAAAAGATTTTTCCTCTAGTTATCTTTAAAAGTATCATATTAGAGAGTATAAAACCCATTCTTCCCGAAATAGTTTACCACCAAAATATCTCTCCCAAATACAAATAAGTTGTCTTTAAGTCTATCAACATATATTTTTAATCAATTGTTATTACATTAAACAGATTTTCCCCACACACTGTTTCTAAGACATTATTCAATACTTCAATAATATGAGGATTTTATAAATTTGTGGTCAACAATTAACAATTTAATCTAGCAGATGGAAATGTAGATTTATGTGAGTACAAGATTCTCATGGATCAAAGTTACTTGAATTAATTGCTTCTTGCTTGAGATTTAAAGAACTTGTACGATATTTATTTGGATTTATTTAAATACTCATTTCCCAAGGAAACCTAATGATTATGAACAGGAGACTAACACACTTTGAAGTATATTCTTATCCATCTTGGAAGGAAATAAAAACACTTCAATACCATTTAATCTAAAGATGCACTTTCTTTAAAATTGCCCAGATTACTTCCTGTAGAGCTTATTGAACAGGCTGTTCCAAGAGATGGATGGACATTCTGGAAACGATGCAGAATGATCAATTGAAATGACAACCACATTTAACTTTATATGAAATGACCTGAAAACCCATTTACCACAGTCATCTTTTGCATCAGCCTGTGTAATAGTGCTTTTAATGAAAGAGACAGGCATAACTTAACTAATTACTTAGAAACACTGAAATCAGTCATGTCAATGACTCCATCACGCATATCCTCTTGTTTTTTCCACTAGTTTTTCTTGAAAAAAAAAATCATAAGAATATTCTACATAGTATAAAACAGCCAACAAGATGGTTATAATATGTTTAAAAGGTGTGCTTAAAATTTATCTAAATTAATACAGTATTTTTCAAGTAGTATGGAGTTTGGAAATTATGTAAGAAAAGTTTAGGTTACTTGAATTCTTGAAGTTTTTCATTGTCACTTGTTAGCATTGAATTATTAAATATCCATATTTCCCCCACGGTAGGTTAGAGAGGGACAAAATAAAAGTTGATTGAAATAAATTTGAATTTATGAAAAATGTATCCTGAATAGTTATATGCAAGTATTATCAATTTTTGTAAATATCAACATAATAATCAAAACCATAGTTGTCTTAAAAGATATAATAGTGTACTAAGTACAATAGAATCTTAAGTAGAGATGTTTTAGATCTGACCCTCCAGTTTCAGTATTAATTCATTGCCTGTCAATAATTTAGCAATTGGTCTGATCAGAAAGTCAATCCTAATCAGACTTCTCAGTCTAAAAAATGAAACTATGATGAGTAACTTCAATCATATATTATGCTTGAAATTATTACCCTTTTTTATGCTTAAAATTACTGATTACTTCAAAATCAGTATTTCTTACTGGGATCTAGAAAAACAAAAACAAAAAAGCACTGCTGAGGAAAGCCACACAAGGAGATGGAGGAGAAGGGATGCTGACCAAGGGTGAGAAGATGGGTTACATTTGCTTATTTAAATGTAATAACAATCCTTCCCAATAGTTCATATGAGGTAAAATTTAGCAGCACTGACGAAGGTTGGAAACAACTGGCTGCTCATAAACATTTGTTCAGCATCGTTGCAGTCCAAGTTCAGGGCTGCTACCCTAAAGCTCTGAATAAACAAGAAGATGCATTAAGAAACAGAGCACACAATTCCTGTGTGGTACAGCAGGAACTTCTTTAAAAGTTGATGTGATCTTGCGCTCAGACACTTACATGAAAGGCTGCAAACCACCTGTATCATATCCTCTAAACTTGCTGGTTCTTCACTTTGTGAGCATAGCTGAGATCACTGAGCATCTACATATGAACAGCTCCCACTGGTTTCTGGGTTCTAATCCACTCCCTTAGTATATGCTTCTTTGTGGGATTGAAGGAAGTCAAAGCAACCTTAGGCAAACTTGAATCTTCATTTCATCCAGTCTTTGAAAGAAAGCCAGCTTCTGTGGTCTAGCCTCGCTTAAACATTCCAAATCAAACCACTGGTCCAGGCAGAGGCCTCTACCTCAAAAGCCCACTTCTCAGGTACATAGCAGGTAAGCAACAAACAGTGCCACTTCAGACAACATGTGACCCAACAAAAGACCAAACAAAACAGTTTTTGATTCCCAATGATTAAAGATTTGCATAGTCGGATACATAATAATTGCAGATAGAATGTAATTGCTAGATTCAAATCTTAAGGTCTTAGTCAAAGAATCATGTAAAACGCACAACAAAATAAACCAATGATTTCCCATTTTCTAAACTAGGAAAATATTTTCATATGTTAACTTCTTCTAAAAGACATTCTAGTTCTTTGATATGAAAGAGGTCTGAAGCCAAACCGGTTTGGCTCAGTGGATAGAGCACTGGCCTGTGGACTGAAGGGTCCCGGGTTCGATTCCGGTCAAGGGCATGTACCTTGGTTGCGGGCACATCCCCAGTAGGGGGTGTGCAGGAAGAAGCTGGTGGATGTTTCTCTCTCATTGATGTTTCTAACTCTCTATCCCTCTCCCTTCCTCTCTGTAAAAATCAATAAAATATTTTTTTTTTTTTAAAAAAAGAAAGAGGTCTGAAGACAGCATGCAAAGTCTCAGAACATCCAATTTTTAAATGGCTCTCCGGAAGCTGTTGGGAGGTTTCCACATCCAGTTCAGAGGGAACCGATTCTGCCACATATATATGGGATGTACAGACTAAGGCCTATGATTTAATACTTTGAAGAGACTGGGGAAAAATCCACATAACACTTCTCTAAAAACCAATCCTAGAACTTCAGTTTATCTTATACACCTCAGGAAAGCTCACATTGAGTAATTAGAACTAGAAATGCTAACAGCTCTGGGACTTGGATGGAGGGATAAAATGACCTGTAGCCAGGTAGGATGCTATAGGCTTCTATGCTAATGCTTTGATCAGGTCCGTTACACAGCAAGAGCCTTTTTTGCTCTTCTACCCAATCCTAATCCCATTAGAAAACTAGTAAAAGCTGCCATCTTTGTATCATTGTGACAAAAAGAAAAATTCAGCTAGCTACCATTGCCTTTTCTGGTTTTTGAATATTTGGACTTAAGACTGCAACAAACTGGAATGGAGGGCTGTGGTTTCCTTTAGACAGTGAGAGATGCTTTAATTAGAGATACTGTGATGGGAAGGGCCTTTGGCCATCTAAACAGCTCAGAGATAATTGCAAAAATTACAAAAGAAGGCCAATTTAAAGCAGAAGCCAGACTGGTTCCAGAAACTGGGTGATCATAGACTGCAAAAAAGGCAGCCTCAAAACTGAAGGAAGGTTCATGAGGTCTAAGCACTGAGAAAGGCGAAATCATTAAAATTCAGAGAAGCACTTGGGACCAGAATGACACAGTGACACAACCTGAAAATTCATTTCCACTTGCCCAGCCAATTTGAAACCAACGAACGGATCCTTAACATTTCCGGACCAAAGTTGTTCATCAGATTTTCAACAGAGTACTAAGTGTGATGCTAGGCTTCTCATTTATCTGTTAGACATCTGGAAAGATGAGGCATTCGATATTAGAATGCATGATGGATCACTTCAGAAGAACATTTTTAATATTAAAAATGATAAGTTACCAAATGCAGGAGGTATTATTGGTAGAATTGAAGAAGGGGGAAAGAAGAGGGGGAGGGGAGAGGGAGAGGAAGAAGAGAGAGGAGAGAGGGGAAGGGGAAAATAGGAAGAGGGTATAACTATGTGTTTACACATTTATTCTTCACAAGGGATATCTCTCATTCACCTAATGGGTTTTATGGATTATTTTTAATTAGCTAAGGTTTCCAATTTCTACAAGTGAGATCCGTTAACAAATAAGAGGCTTTCTTTTGTTCTCCAGTACAGTTCATTTTTAGGAAAATACATTCAATATGTTTTGTTATGCAGAATTCATCTGCTATCACTGCAGTTATTTCCTCCCCAAATTCATACCCCTTTTCAATATTCTGATAGGGAGGGAGAAGGACTAAAAATCTGCCAGAGAATTCTACCAGGAAAGAATTTTGCAGTTGCTTATTTATTTGCTGGTTTGTTTGGGGAGAAAGGGAAGAAGGGCAAAAAAAAAAAAAGTTCCCAAAGAAAGGTACAGTAGCGAATGAAAACATGTTCTGCTGAGATGATCTGCTAATGACTTATTCTTTTAGTCATTGAAAATAAACACTGTATTTTGAAAATGCACTGTGGCCAGGTTGAGCATAGAAAAATGAGTGAGACACTATATAAAATTATACCCATGATTCCGGATCTACTCTCAGATTCAGATGTTGTAAATCACTGCTTCCAAATCGTCTTCCCGAGGGACCACCCAAAACAGTGTCCCCTCCAAGTGCACGATGTTAACTTGTTTCTATCTCAGTGCAGAAATGGTAAGTGAGTGGCTTGGATTTTACTAATTGTGACATTTCTCCCATTTTTTCCTTAAATCTCAGTACTTGTTCACACATGCCCATAATAGAATCTAGTATTGACAGCTACTTATTTTCCTCCAAATAATTTTAAGTTACTTTATTATCTCAGATTGTATGTTCACCTAGTTACCTGGTCATGATCACATTTGAGAACAATGTCCTTGACTTGTCCTTAGCCCATATAACTAAGTAATTTAATTCTCTGACTCCATGGTATTTTTAAAGAAATAATAATTTCTTTATATGTAAGGAGATCACCTGTGCCTTGAATTTGGAACTCATGGGGGCAGGAGGAAAGAAAAAGAAGGTAAAGATGAAGACAGAAAAATAAAAGAAAGGAGGTAAATTGATGGAAGCCCTGGCAACATCAAACACTGGCAAAACTCAGTTAACATAAACTTGTCGTAAAAACTTAGAATAAATCTATAGAAGATGGGACAATGTGAGTTAGGCAATTTTCCTCCAGTTCTTGTCTCCCCACACTTCCCCCCCACACCAGTTTTGTTTGTTTGTTTGTTAATCATCTCCTGAGGATATTTTTCCACTGATTTTTAGAAAGACTGGAAGGGAGGGGGAGAGGCAAAAACACCAAAGTGACACACATGGATTGGTTGCCTCCCACATGGACCCCAACCACGCCCAGGGATTGAGCCTGCCACTGAGGTATGTGCCCTTGACCAGGATTGAACCCAAGATCCTTCAGTCTGCAGGCTGACACTCTATCTACTGAGCCAAGCGAGCTAGGGCCCCTCCTCCCCATTTTTATTTACCCTATTTTCCCTCTATTTCTTCCCATTTATTCTCTGAAATGTTCTACTCTATCCAGTGCTCTGTTTTATTTTCTTTTACCCCTCCTCCTACTCCCTCTGCCTGTCCTTGGGAAACTGAGGAGCCTAGGACGGTCCCACCTGTAAAGTAGGAAGAACACTATGGGAGGGTCAGCATTCTTTCCTCCTCCATCCCTCTTGTTATTTCCCTTTAAGGAAGACTCCAGGAAATAGCTGGCCTGGCATTAACTAATTTAAGGAATTTTTAGAAATATTACTCATTTCTGAACTATTCAGAAAGAGATGACAAGAGAGATACCTAATGGGCTGTTGGGGATCGATGCTGTGATCCAAAATGCTATTAAGTCAACACAATGTTCCCCACACACTGAGCAAAATAAGTTTTTCCCAATGTCAACAGCCCCGTGTGCACCTGGTAGATATTTTATCCAGTATTAATGATTTTGACTACAAACTCCTATTTTCTGATACTCTGGAACACATCCTATTTTGTGTGCTGTATCTGGTTCCGATAAGGAACAGTCTTAAAACAAAGTGTATTCATGGGCGCATCTCAGCGTCAGGAAAGGTGTCACTTTAACATGAAGAAGTTATGAGCACCCTGAGATGCTCTGAAAGGAAACCTTCAAGGTCAGAAGTGAAGAAATGTGTCTGGATTATAGCAGGCTCCTTTTTATCCCTAGCATTTGCAGGCGGCGAGCAGCTGTGCAGAAAAAGAAGAATCATCTGTTTTCCTTATCAGGACTGTATATGAGTAGAAGCTGATAAATATACTTATTCTCATTCAGATCTCTTCTTAAAGAAAGGAAAAACAAATTGTGAAGGAGTAGCAAAGAAGAAAAGATAACTGCTAAATTACACAACAAAACAAGGTGATGCTTTATAGTTCAAGTAGAAATGAAATGGTTTGTTATACACCCACACATATTAATGAACCTAAGTAGGGACATGAGCTGTTATTGTTCTGGGGCCTAAGCTGTTATCTGGGTTATATCAGTTACTTTTGGAAGCTCTTCTAAGCCATTCATGTCTCAGAGAATGAGCTTTCAATGAGCTAAATTAGAAGCATCTTAATTGTAAAAGTGGTCCTATAATATATGAAGGAGATTTGACTTTGGGTGGTAAACACACAATGTTATATTATAGAATTGTACACCTGAAACCTATATAATTTCATTAACTAGTGTTACTCCAATAAATTTAATTAACAATAAGTATCTTCATTGAAAAACTAATAAAAATCAGAATATTTTTAAACGATACTTGCACTGTGCTGCAGAAATAAAAATTATGCGCTGCGGAGTAAGGAGACTCCTTAGAGAAAAACAGAAAAGTTTTTCCATGTCTGGTTCATTTGTGACAATGACAGATCCCACTGGCATAAAGAAAGCCCAGCCAAAATTGATTTTTCCCTTTTCCACAACATTGAGCTACATATGCTTATATGCAAAGATTATGTGTAATTTTGATTGTCTAGCTGTGTGGGTTTATTATCTATCCCCAATACACCCAAATTTTAACATGCACTAAATCCTTCCTTTTGTATATTCCTTACTATACATGGTGTATGGAATCAAAAGACAAGGGACTGAATTCTGACTCTACCACTTACTAGATTTGAATTTAGATAGTTTACCTATGTTTATGTAAATACCATTTGCCAGTTTTTTAAAACTCCTTTAGAGAATTTTTAAAGTGAGAATCACATTTTTTAAAATGTCAATGTTCTTGTGAAGCAATAAACACATGATGCTAATAATGATTATTGTATCTTACTAATTTCTTATTGAAACAAGTAATTTACTGAACGGCTTTCAATAAGATGCTAGACTTGCTTCTTCACACAATTCCAAAATACTGTATCTAAAACATCACTAATCCTGTCAACAACCTTCTAGGTTTGGCCCGTTTAGTCATCTGGTCTCGCTGCAGTATTTATGTTGACTTACCACTTTGATGTTAAACTTCCTCTTTGCCTCACTTCTCACAAACATCCAATGGTCCCTACCTACTACTGGCCTTTTGTACCTCTTCCCTTTTCTCATAATAACAAGACAAACAAAAGTTTATATAAATACTAGAGGGCTGGTGCACAACATTCATGCACTCGGGGGGAGGGGAGGTCCCTCAGCCCGCCCTGCGCCCTTTTGCAGTCCGGGAGCCCTCAGGGGACGTCCAACTGCAGCAGTTGGACATCCTAAGCACTACCCCAGAAGCAGGCCGCTGAGCTCTCCAGCCATCAGCCCAGCTTATGGCTGAGCAGGGCTCCCCCTGTGGGAGCACACTGACCACCAGGGGGAAGCTCCTGCATTGAGCATCTGCCCCCTGGTGGTCAGTGCATGTCATAGCGACCGGTCATTCCCCCATTAGGTCTATTTGCATATTACCCTTTTATTATATAGTGCAGTGTGGCTCTTCCACAAAATACCACGTGCGGGCACGCACGTACAGTGTGATTGAAACTTCGTGGCCACACTCAAGGGGACAAAGAGCTGCATCTGGCTCGTGAGCCGCAGTTTGCCGACCACTGGACTAGTGTCCCAGTGCACAGATTCATGCACATTGAAAGGAAATTAATTAGAAGAAATATTTTAATATCGCTATTCACCCTTTCTCTATATTGGAAGTGTCAACCAAATTCATGATCAACAATGATAGATCGAAACACACACATGCAATTGGTGCCAGCGAGAGTTTTATATGTATTGCACATGTGTGAGTCAACTTAGCCTTTTATATATATAGATAAACTTGGTTAATTAGACCTGCTTTCTGATTTAGCTAAACTTTTTCCAGCTCAGTGAAGGACCCCAACTTCTCTTTCAGGTAATTGTCAGCAACACAGCAGTAAATATCAACACAAAGCAGATTATTATTGTAGGTCACGCAGGGAGAAAAAAACGGTAAAATATTTAACTATAGCAATGTTTGATTATATTCTGCACATTTAGAAAACCTGAAGTCATTTTCAAGTTCCACCATTTCTTACTTCTTTTCAGTCAGATCAAGTTTCTAAACTTTCTAAATCTAAATCTCCATTGTCTTGCTAATGAAAATAAAATAGGATTCCACCAAGTCTCCTATCTACCTACTCCAGGACTTCTGTGAGGATCAAATGAGATGAGGCATGGGAAAATATGCATTTGCCCCCTGGTGGTCATTGTGTGTCATAGTACCGGTCAGAGGGATGGATATAGATATAGATATAGATATAGATATAGATATAGATATAGATATAGATATAGATATACATATACATATACATATACATATACATATATCTATATATATATATTATTTTCAGGAAATAGTTTACTTTCTGACCCTCCAACACTTTACTGGTTTGAGTGAAGTTACAAGGAAAAGCCAGTTCCTCTCAAGTCACAAGCAGAGTATAGATCTAGATGTAGGTTATGCTGTAATGTTGATATTATAATAGGTCCCTCCCAAGTCCTGGCTACACTGCTATTAGAATCTGAACCACCTGTGTGTGCTGATCCAGTATCCCATAGGAAGTGCTAAAGCATGTGAAAGTCCATGTCCATAATTGCACACGCATATGCCTATATTAATTATGTATGTGTTTTCTCTTTCTTACCAGAGTGGAAGAAGTCAGCACCCATGGAGGAAAAATTCAATCCTGGCACTTATTCTGAGAAAATCAATTTCATTGGTAATGTAGAGGCCAAGTACAGATGACTTGAATGAAGGAGGCTTGATTTTTCCATTACATTTTAGGAATTAAAAGGGGAATTCTGTAAATTCCATTTGAATGAAATTCAATCTTGTTGTTTCTGATAATTAATTAACATTGGGTGCTGAGAGAGTTCTTGAAATCCACGTGTGTATTCATAACCACCAAGAAGTAACATATTTTATATATTAGACAAGGTTCTTCAAATAAACAGAACTGATAAATGGCATATGTATATAGAAAGAGATTTATTATTAGACATTGGTCCATGTGATCATGGAACCTGGAAAATCCAAAACTTTCATTGTGAGCTTGAAGGATGGCAACTCAGGAGAGACAAAAATGCAAGTCTAGTCTAAAAGATGGCCAGCTAGAGACCCTCGATGTTTCAGGTCTATGTTCCACTTCAGGTCCAAAGACAATCGGCTATAGGATTAGGAAGAGCCAGTGTTGTAGACGAGTTTGAAGGCAATTTTCTGGAGAAATCCTTTTTGCTATGGGGAGGCTGGTCTTCTTGATCTAGCCAGGCCTTCAACTGACTGGAGGAGGCTAACCCACATAATAGAGGACAATCTACTTACTCTTAGTCCACTGATTTAAATGTTAAATGTCATCAAAACATCAGGAATAATGTTTGACCAAATATCTGAGCACCTTGTGGCCCAGCCAAGTTGACACATAAAATTAACTGTAACAGAAATTTCATATATATTAGTATATTTAATATATACAGTATTATCCTATATAGTAAAGAGGTAATATGCAAATTAACCCTCAAATCACAAGATGTCTGCCTACGACCAGGCCAGCAGGGGGGTTAGTGAGGGATGACCAAACGACTGAACAAGCAGGCTGCGTGGGGCGACCAGGCCAGCAGGGGGGTTAGTGAGGGACGACCAGGCCGGAGGAGAGAGGGCAGTTGGGGGTGACCAGGGCGGCGGGGGAGGGGGGCAGTTGGAAGCAACCAGGCCAGGAGAAGGGGGCAGTTGGTGTGACCAGGCCAGCAGGTCGGGCAGTAAGGGGTGACCAGGCTGGCAGAGGGGGCAGTTAGGGGCAACCAGGCCAGCAGGGGACGGTCAGTTAGGGGTAATCAAGCTGACACACAGAGGCAGTGAGGGGCGATAAGGCTGGTGGGTGGGGAGGCAGTTAGGGGCGACCGGGCAGGCAGGCAGGTGAGCAATAAGGAGCCAGCGGTCCAGGATTGTGAGCGGGATGTCCGACTTTTGGTTTAAACCGGCAGTCGGACATCCCCCAAGGGGAACCCGGATTAGAGAGGGTGCAGACTGGGCTGAGGGAACTCCCCTCCCATGAACAAATTTTTGTGCACTGAGCCGCTAGTGTGTGTGTGTGTGTGTGTGTGTGTGTGTGTGTGTGTGTGTGTAAAAGACAAACATGCAAATTGACCGTACCTTCGCTATGCCTTAAGCCATGCCCACCAGCCAATCAGAGCGACTATATGCAAATTAACCCAACCAAAATGGTGGCTGGCAGCCATGGAGCTGGAGCGAGCAGGAGGCTTGCTTGCCCCTGGCAATGGAGGAAGCCAAGCTTCCCGCCCCACCCTGGCTGGCTCTGAGCTTCACTCAAGGCTACAAAGTTTCAATTATAGGAGGTAAATAAATCCCAGAATTAAAAAGAAAAGAAAAAAAGGAGAGGGTGGGAGCTTCAGTCACCCGCCAGCCTGAAAATGGCCTCAGCCCCTCACCCAGACTGGCCAGGCACCCCAGTGGGGACCCCCAACCTGACGGGGGTGTGAACAGCCTGAAAACACCCATCAGCCCCTTACCCAGGCTGGCCAGGCACCCAAGTGGGAACCCCACCCTGATCCGGGACACCCTTCAGGGCAAACCAGCCGGCCCTCACCCGTGCACCAGGCCTCTATCCTATATAATAAAAGGGTAATATGCAAATTGACCCTGACAGCAGAATGACTGGGAATGACTGGTCACTATGACACACACTGACCACCAGGGGGCAGACGCTCAATGCAGGAGCTGTCCCCTGGTGGTCAGTGCACTTCCACAGGGGGAGCTCTGCTCAGCCACAAGCCAGGCTGATGGCTGCCAGCACAGCAGTGTGGGCGGGAGCCTCTCCTGCCTCCTCAGCAGCGCTAAGGATGTCCAACTGCAGCTTAGGTCTGCTCCCTGATGGTAAGTGGACATCCCCCGATGGCTGCCGGGCTGCCAGAGGGATGTCTGACTGCCAGCTTGGGCCCAATCCCCCAGGTAGTGGGCCTAAGCCAGCAGGTGGACATCCTCCGAGGGTTCCCAGACTGCAAGAGGGCATAGGCCGGGCTGAGGGATGCCACTCCCCCACCTGAATGCACAAATTTTTGCGCACTGAGCCTCTAGTATGTATGTATGTATGTATGTATATATATGTATATATATATGAATAAACTAGTGTTTAACAATATCTAAGACTGAAACCTATATGTTCATGTTGATCAATGTCACCCCAAGAAATTAAATTTAAAAAATGAAATCTAAGATACAATACAATATTCTTGCATGCACCACAACCCAAAATTTTAGGAAAAAAAGTACATGTGAGGGTGACTAGACCTTTCATTTTGCTAGTGTACATTCCTGGATGAGATTTTTTTTGTAAGTAGTCATCAAATAAATACATAACATGAAATCACTGAATGATGATCACATTTTAAATTCATGTTCCTTAAAAATAATTTTTTACTTATTGAAAATAAAAATACATGACATTGATTCATTTACACCTTCAAAAATGTAGGTATTATCATAAATCTTTAGAACATCCTTTCTGATTAATTTTCTAGTCATCAGTGTTACTCATCACGTGAAGGACCTTGGTGATACTGTTCTTTGTTTCAGCTTCTCAATCATAACTCTGCACACTTTATCTACCTCAGATGCTCATTTCTGCCTGTAAAGAGAGTAGAAGTGTTGAGAATGTGAAATCTAATTCAACACTTCTCTAAAAATACATCTGTGATTGCAGAGTTGTCTTTAAGGCGTTTATCTTAAATTATGGCTTGACATCACATTAAGCAAATGACAAATGATGATTCTATTCCTCTTGGGCCTGATTCCATAATGCTTTCTTTCCACATCAAAATCAGCAAAAAAGTCTAATCTAAATGAGGTCAGCAAAATAAAGACCAAAGAATCATGCATGTTTTTGAAGGAATACATTTAAATTATAATTAAGTTATGCAAAATGTTTTATATGAACAAAGCATTGACAGTTGTTTTTGATATCCTATTAGATGATTTTTAAGAATGTCTTTCCTGCCAATTTCTTTATACTAGTTAGGATCTGTTCTTCTTCTCATTAGAGCAAAACTGTAAAAGGCATGTTGCATACATAGAAAACATGTGATCTACATTAGTCTGAATGCTTATGGAGATATTTCTTCTTTTAATGAAATCCACAGATATAAATTAATGTGACATTCTCTGACCTCTTGTAGCCCTGATGCTAAAACGGCAACCCTTAGCAATATCACACCACCCCAAAACACTGTGAAGCCTTAAGGAGAATGTGGAGAATTGGGGGAAAAGATTATATAAAGATTAAAAAAGACCCAAAAAGAACAGGTTACCCCGGCATGAAATGTTCAGATTTGGAGGAATCTAGAGATTTCAGTTCTATTCTCAGTACCAGTAAGGCCTTTGGGAGGATTTGGGAAACTTGGAAAAGTTTATCTAAAGATAAAGTTTCAAGTAGAACAAGTTTTACGTATCCAGGCTTTCAGATTTGGATGAATCTGGAGCTTTTCATTCTATTTCCAGTCCCATCATAGGAACAATAAAATCACAAGCAGAGAGGGAGTTCCATTTAACCCCCAGGCTGGCCTGAATTTTATCACAAGCTGAGGATCTGCAACTTTGTTTTTCTGGCTTCCAGATAGCTTTACATAAAAAAATTAAAATTGTGCAAAATTAAATAAATAAATAAATAAATAAATAAATAAATAAATAACATGAGAACTTACTCCTGTTTTGAAAACCAACCAACTTTTTCTCCTGGCAGTTGCAAGCTTCCAGAAAATTCATATTTAATATCACTATTTAGGAATTCTCAATGTGGAAATCATCAAGGATTTCCATGTTTAGGAAACCAGTATATTAAAAAATAAAACTTTTTCCAATTTTTTAAAGAAAAATTCACTTTTGCAAAGATGAGTGATATGTGTACATGTGCTCAAAGTTCATATTGTTTCATGGTTTATACCCAATATCATACAATTTTATATAACTTACATGGTTCACATTTTCTATATATTTTACTTTTTAAGGGATTTTTTAAGGTTACTATTGTCTGATTTTTTTTTATTATTAACTTTCCTCCAATTGGCAGTTTTCTTGAATGAAAATATAAAGAACAACTTCACATTATCTTCTGTAAGAGTTTACAAACAATGTTAAAAGCTACTAGTATTATTCATGGTGGCCAAGACATAGAAATAACCCTCGGTAGATGGTTGGATAAAGATGTGGTACATATATAAAATGGAATACTACTCAGCTATAAAAAATATGAAGTACTACCATTTACAATAACATAGATGAACCTTGCTAAGTGAAATAAGTCAGATGAAAAGAGTTGAGAACCATATGATTTCTCAGATGTGGGGTATAAACCTGAAAGCAACAATGAACAAGAAAAACAAACAAACAAAAACTCATAGACACTGACAACAGTACAGTGGTTATGGAGGGAAGGAGGTGTAGAAGAGTAAAGGGTAAAAAGGGTCAAATATATGGTGATGGGAAGATGATTTGACTTTGGGTGGTGGGCACATCATGCACTATAAAGATTATGTATCATAGAAATGTACACATGAAACCAATAAAACCTTATTAACCAATGTTACCTCCAAAATATAATTTTAAAAATCTATTAAGCTATGAAGTTATCTAATTATTCCATATCTTTTATGCCCCTACCCTCAAAATAACAAACTGTAAATGTTAACTTTTCCACTCTAAAATGAGTTTTCATTTCCTACTTTACACAATAGTGTCTTCTTTTAAAACAAGATCCTAGGAATGAAAAAAGCATGCCAATTCTGTACACAAGGAGAGAAGGTCTCAAAAGAACTACAAAGCAAACAGATTGTCTCTTTAACCAGATCACCTGGAAAGGGTGCAGATGTTTATTCCAAATTGATGCTTAGCCCTGACATCTGGCCCACATTTGTTTATTGACTTGATCTTCTGCAGAAGAGGCAGAAGATCAAAATTGAAAAGAAAAGAAAACCCCAGATATTTAATATTGGGGAAAATAGAACGACATGGGCTGGAAAGAGAAAGGAGACCTAAGGAAACATTAGTAAGAAGAAGGCAAGGCTAAGATGAATTTTTGAGGTCAACAATCAAATCATCCCTTAGAAATTCATTTCTGGTAAACAGAATACAACTGCCTTCTACATATCCATATAAAGCTATTGTTTTCTGAGAGGGTTGTTAACATGATTGGTTTACATCTAGAGTAAAGTTGTTTTTGTATACTTATTACCTGCAATGCTTTAGTACTATGAAGGATGTGCAGATAAAGAAATTAAAGAAGAAAAGGATGCAACCTGACATCTAAGACTGATAGAGGAGACCTCGAAGTTTGTGGATGGCAGTAATAAGTGGTTCTAAGATCTCACAGTTGGGGAAAAGGAGAGGCGAATAACAAGATGGGCAGACTTTGGACAGCTATCTGATTAGGACTGGTGTTTTAGGCAGGTTAGTTTCTGAGTAAGAAATGAACTTTGAGGAAAAACTGTAATATAGTTCCTCCATTAATGAATGTCATTTATAAGCTAATATGTATTCTTATATTCACTCTATTCTCCAAATTTCTTAAATCCATGAGTCTGTTAGGATGGGTGTTTATCTATTAACCTATCAACTATCAACTGTGGTTGGGCACCATTGTGAGAACTCAGCAATTTACTCATTTTAGCTGCTTTCTGAAAATAATACCGCACTTTATCTGACCTAAGCATGTACTGATTAACCAATTACTCTCCCCTTCTTAATGTGTGCCAAGATTAAGTACATGAATCTACCAGGTTTCTTAATTCAAAGTGAAATTTTTAATAGGTGAGTTGCTTTGGTGAAGATAAACCAGGCCATTATCTTATTGAAAACAAGACTTCCTTTCATAAAATCTCTTACTCTGTATAAACAAATTCAACTAAAAGTAAAACATTCATTGCAAAATTATTTGCCTTATGTTATCTACCTTCCTATAAATATGTAGAAGAATAAGATATAATTCAGACTAAGAAATGCTTAGAAATGGTGGAAAGACCATCTTGGGTTTTAAATATTCAGATAAATGATTTGATTTTATAAAATTAAGCTATGAGTATAGAATAAGTAGCAATTATGTGTGTATCCTATTTTGAACTACATTTAATAATACCCAAGAAATGTACAGCATGACTTCAAAGAGCTTAATAATTTATGGTAATCTTCAGTTTTAAATGAGTTACTATGATGTACTTTAGTGTATTTTTCTTCATTTTCCTCTATGTAGGGTTTGTTGAGTTTCTTATATCTTTAAATTTATTGTTTTAATCAAGTTTGGACATTTTTCAGTCATTATTTCTTGAAATATTTTTTTCTGCTTCTCCACCCTTTCCGGACCCATGTTGCCCCACAGCTCACTAATGCTCTTTGTGTATTTTTTTTTTAAAATAAGTTATCTTTCTGTCTTCAATTTCACTCATTTTCTACAATGTCTTAAGTTGGCATTAATTGCATCTTATGTAATTTTTAATCTCTAGATGTTCAATCTTTCCTCAAATTTCTTGAACATATGGGATACAACAGTAACAACTGTTTTAATATCCTTGTCTACTAATTCTATTACCTGTGTTATTTCTTGCCCATGTGTTTTATTTTATTTCTCTTCATTATAGGTTACATTTTCCTGTTAGTTTCCTTGTCTACCAAACTTACTTGGGTGGTAGACATGGTGAATTTTACCTTGTTGCATCTGGATATTTGCTTCTTCATATTAATATTTCAAGTTTTCTTTTATGACTCAGTTGAGTTACTTGAACACGTTTTGGGGGTCTTGCTTTGAAGCTCTGTTAGGTGGGACCAGGGCAGCATTCAACCTAGGGCTAATTTTGCTTTACTACTAAGGCAAACATTTGTATGGGCTCTATTCCATATCCATGAAGAAGGAGGTTTTCCTCTCTGTCTGGTGGGAACAGGCACCACTCAAGCCCTCTGTGAGCTTCTAGTATTATTCCTTTTCCTCCTTCACAGTAGTTCTTTCTCCAGCATCAGGTAGCTTCCCCATACATATGAACTGAATCAGTGTCCAACTGAAGATTCCAGAGGGATCCCGTTGAGCATTCCAGAATTCCCTTTCTACGCAGTTTTCTCCCCTCCTACACTCTTCCCTGAGAACTCTTGCCATCTTGGCCTCTCAAGACTTTCATCTCTGTCCCCTCCATCCACGAAAAGAGCTGAGGTCCTCCTGCACCCACACTCACACTGCAGCCTGGAAACGCTCTGCAGGCAGTAAGCTCAAGCAATCCCAGGTCTCCTCCTTTGTTTCTAACTTCTCAAGGAGTGCTAGATTTTATTGACTTTTGTGCAATGTCTTGAAAAATCACTGTTCCGTATGTTTGCTGTTTTTGTGATTCTTTAAGATGCAAGGTTAAATTTGGTCCCTGCTACCCCATCTTGGCCAAAGTAGAAGCTGCTCCATGAACTGAGAGTCCAGTTATGGATGAGTCTGCAAAGATGACTTCCTGAAGACAGACAGAGTTGCATCTCAGTAAGTGTTAAGCCTTGTGTATGACTTTTACTGCCTCTGGGGAGCTGAGTTCAAAGGAAGAATTTAAGTTCAAGTAATAACTACAGGGAGGTTATTGGATATCTGATAACAGAGCATGTTTTATACTTCCAATAAAGAACAAATAGGAGGACTAGACCGAAATTATAATGGAGTGTTTTGGTAGAGATAGGTGGTGAATACTGTTAGCAAATGAATTCATTTGGTGTTAAAATCTATAGTGTCTCCTCTGAATATTGTAAAGACAAGTATACTGAATTATAATCTGTTTTCCTATTCATTGTTTCTCTGATTCAATCTAATATTTATTGAATATTTATCATACATCCCCTAGATTACATCCTGGGAAATTGTTAAGTGAGTAATAATGAATAAAGCATGCTTTTAAGCCCAACTAATGGAGGAGAAAATATATACACAAATATTCATAAAAAACAATTACTGTACTAGGAGTTTATGCCAGGTGGCATGGGACCAAAAATAGATGTATATAGAAAAGGGCCACTTAGTCCCTCTGCAGGTGGGGGTGGGGAATCAGGGTAATTTTCAGAGGCAAGGTGATATTTAAGCTGTATCTTGAGAAATGTTTGAAGACTTGCCAGGTAGTCTACTGTGAGGAATAAAAAGCTCATTCTAAACAGGAGAACAAGATTGGCTCACAATATGTGGGATCCAGTGCAATATAAAAATGCAGGCCTCCTGGTCAAAAATTATTAAACATTTCAAGACAGTGCCATAGCAAAGCATAAAATGAATTGGCAGGCGCTTCTGAGTACAGGGTTCTGTGTAACTGCCCAGGTCACATGGCATGAAGCAGGCCCTGTTGTGTATGTCTTGAGTGTGGGCTGCATAGTGGTGGAAATGTCAGAGATGAGCCTGAACAATACATATAGCCATTAAGGGGCAGTTTGATTGAGTCCATGCCAGAGAAAAGGGAAATTAACTGAAAACCTCTTTCACAAGGACTGCTCATAGTTTGTTGATCTTTTCTATTGCTTTTCTAGTCTCTATTTTTTTTTTATTTCTACTCTCATCTTGATTATTTCTTTCCTTCTGCTAAATGTGGGCATAGTTTTTTCTTCTTTTTCTAGTCCTTTGAGATATGAAGTTAGGTTGTTTGTTTGAGATCTGCCTTATATAACATTACAATCATTTAGAAATAAATTATTTTGCTACTAAAGTAACAATATCTCTAGCTGCAAACTGTGAAATAAGCAATTCCACCCAGGAAGTCTACATGGCATGTTATTTCAAAAAATGGTCACAAGCAATATCTTTCACTCCACATACCCTTTGCAATAAAATTTGATTGCTCTTCTCACCAAGAAGTAAGGTTTTTTTTTCCTACTTCTCTTGGACTTAGGCTAGTTCTCTGATTATTTTTGAGCAATAAAATGTGGCAGAATTAATATGTTGCTTCATTTAAGAGGGCTTGTGGCACTGGCCTAATTGGCTCAATTGTGTGGGCATCCTCCCATGCACCGAAAAGTCACCAGTTCAATTCAACATCAGGGTACAACTCAGGGTACATGCCGAGGGTTAGGGCTTGATATCCAGTGCGGGGAGTCAGCCAATCAATGTTTCATTCTCACATTGGTGTTTCTCTCACTCTCCCTTCATGTCTCTCTAAAAATTAAAAAAATATTTAAGTAAAAAAGAGAACTGCTGGATTCTACTTTTGAGTTTCTTTTTTGTAACTCTGCCTAGAACAATATGAAAGGCCACGCTAACCATTTGTGCAGAGGCCACGTGGAAAATAAATGAGATCCCAGATACGTAAATAAAGCCTCCTTGGACCTGCCACTCTAGCTACAGGCTGGGTGCAGACAATGAGTAAACCCAGCCCACTCAAGGTGGAACAGAAAAATCACCCATCTGATCCCTCACAGAATCCCAGACTCACAGACTTATGAGGAATAGTAAATTGTTGTTTTAAGACAACTTTGGGGTGATTATACAGCAGAAAACTGGAACAGAAAGTAAATGTGTCCTGAGATAAAATCATAAGCTACCATTACATTTAAACTTCACATGTATTTCTTTAAAATGCAATATATTTTAAAACATGTTATTTTTTAAATTCTACTAATTACTAAAGAAATTATTACTATGTTTTTGCTATTATTTTTATAGCAGCTTAAGTAACCTTTTAGAAAACACAAAACATTTTGAATGATATGATATTTACTACTGTGAACATAAAATGCATTCAGGAATAACAGGAATAAAATTAGAATTGGGTGCTATATATGGGATCATTGACTGTTAACTATAGCTAAGCACACTGCATGTCAATATTTCACAGAAGTTGGATAGTATGTGTATCTCTGAAAAATGTAATCTTTGTTCACCTAAATACAAGTTAAACATGGCTCAGAGCCAACAGGGTATAGTGCAGTCTCTCAGTCATTAATGATTACAATCTGTAATCTGACATTTTACATCACTGTCATCTAAAACATCATCACTTTAAAAGGCACATTAGCCCTGGCCAGTGTGGCTCAGTTGGTTGGGCATCATCCTGTGTCCTGAAAGGTTACAGGTTCCATTCCCACTAGGACACATAGCTAGGTTGCAGGTTCAATCCCAAATTGGGGCGTGTAGGGAAACAACTGGTGGATGTTTCTCTCTCTCCCTTTCCTGCCCCTGCCTCTCTCTGAAGTCAATAAAAAATAATAATAAATGAATAAGGAAATATCTTAAAAAATAAAAGGCACATTAGCCAATCTAATATTAGGGATGTTTGTGAAATTTACCTGAAGTATATGAAAATACTAATTGGAAAAGATAGATGTACCCCTATATGTTCCTTGTAGTATTATTTAGAATAGCCAAGATAATGAAAATAATTTAAGTATCCATCAACGAATGAATGAAGAAAGAAAATATGACATATATTTAAATACACACACACATATATACACATGCACTCAAAATGAAATATTACTCAGCCATAGAAATGATAAAATATTGCCATTTGCAACAACTTGTATTGATCTTGATGGTATTACGCTAAGTGAAATAAGTCAAATGGAAAAAGACAAAAAAAACATATGGCTTCACTCATATGTGAAATGTAAAACCAAAAAAGTAACAAATGAACAAATGAAACAAAACAAAATCAAACTCATAGACACAGGCAACTGGAATGGAGGTTATAAGAGGAGATGAGGTAAAGAGGGTAAAATATATGGTAACAAATGTAAGCTATCTTTATGGTGGTAAGTACACAATAGAGTATACAGGTATCTAATTACAATGTACACCAGAAGTTTACATCATGTTATTAACCAATGTTACCTCAATAAAAATAAATTTTAAAAAATGTATTGATGGTGCTACCAACCACTCAGTGTCCATAGCCTGATACCCTGTGCAGCACATATAACCATAGAATCAAACAACGCCTCCGTCTTTTAGTTGCAGACCAAGTTGGAGTGGACACACATCTCATTCTTCCTGCAAAGCACAACCCAAACCCTGGATATTTTAAGGAAAATAAGTGCAAGAAGACTAAAATGGGAGAGAAGAGGTAGGCTGGCTAGGGACATTGAGATTCAAGGAACAACATGGCCATGGATTCCCTGGGTTTCCTTTTTGCTCACATATCCCAGACTTGGTGCTAGAGAATACCGCAACACAGAAATACCAATGGACAAGGGCCAAAAATACACGCCACAGAAGCCAGATTTTTCTGGCCAAAGGGCCAGGGAAGGGTAGCCTAGTAAGATAGAATACTTTTATATAATAAATACCTACTCTAGCAAAACACCACGGAAAAGAATTTACCTCCATCACCATCAGCAAAGATCAAGTAGGAAACCAATCTTCACAGGTTTTTAGCAGTCATGTCTCCAGCCTCTCCCCACCTCTCAGCAGAGTGGTGTCAAAGATTAAAAAAGAAAGAAGAATGGGAATCCTGGATTTCTACCCTCACCCAGAGGCAGTGAGGCACCTCTCTCCCCTCCTGGCCAGGGTGGTGTCAGCTAGGCTCAGCTGGGAGCCTCACATCCCACCTCTGGGGAGCAATAACAAAGTTTTCTCACCACTGCATGGTACCTGAGTGAGAAACTTGGACTTTCACCCCAACCTGGCAGTCACAGACAGTGTTATGTCACAGAAGAACGGATAAAACAACAAATTTAATGTTCAAAGTCTCAAAATCATAATATCTGAAATATCCAGGATAATATCAAACTCAGTCATTATATTAAGAACAAGGGAAATCTCAACTTAAATGTAATTGACACAGGCCAATACTTAGATGATACAGAAGTTGGAATTGTGTGGATTAAATTAAGGCATATAAGGAGCGTCTCTTCCAGAAAGTTATTTAGACTCTTAAAAACTTTATCATTCAATTTTGGAAGCTAATAGCATTAAAAGAAAAAAAAAAGAGGTCACACATCTATAGCCCCGTTTTCCTAGATTGTAAATGCAAATCTCTGAGTAAGAATTAGGGAAATAAAAAAATGCATGTGGGATTTGAAAGACAGAATTGGTTCTTTGATATGATTCCATTTAAATCCCCAAGATAAAAGCAAACAACATTGATATTCTTTTATCATAAAGAATCCATTTGGGGATGTTTATTAACTCTAACTGTCTTCTGCTTGGCATTTGAAACTATTAAAATAAACACTTCTGCAATGATTGCACTTTGAAATATTACTTTGTCAAACTGTGAAACCTGAATTTATAGCATAGATGTTAATGAAGCATGAAAACTTTTCCAATCTGATTTCTAGTTGCAAGACTCTCATACTTATATAGAGCAGCATAATTTTTTTGTTTACATAACGCCAAAGGAAAGAACGCCATCTTTGCCAGTACTATATACAGTCTGTATTAGATCATGTAATCAATAACAGTTCAGGTGAGAATTTGAAAACAGCAAGTTGGTTCTATTAAAAAAAATAGAACATAGGGGTTAAGTGGTGATGGAACAAATTAAATAAAATTTAAAAAATAAAAAATGATAAAATAACAAATAAAATAAATAAAACACAATAGGAAAAATTAAAGTCTCGTGGTCTTTCATAGTTTGGCAAAGGAGAATGCTGCTGCTAATTTTTAACCTCAGAAATATGTATTTCTTCCTCTAATATAAAATAAGGATACAGTTAGCTTTTGGGACAATAACATATTTTTTCTCCTTCACTGAAGCTATATTCTTGGCATAATTGTGCAGGGGCATATAGTCTCAATTAAGCAATAAAAGTTGAGCCCACGGCAGCATTTAAAAGCACATTAATACATTTTGTCTGCCAAATTTGAGATTCAGCATAGATCTAGGAGAAGCATACTATTTATAATATGACTTGAATAACATAGAAATATCTATTTTCTTAGGCATGTTGACAGGAACATTTATAAAATACTGTTTTTAAATTCTCTCTTTAAAATAGATGACCTTTAAAGCTAAGTTTAAAATGAAATAAAAATGTGATCTTTACATACATTGAAACTTTAGTTCATGTAAATTACTACTTTATGAAAACTTTAAAGTGAAAAAGTGAAGTGTCTAAAATTAACATATTGTATAAAGAGCTGGACTTAGATAAAATTTTATGAGCCATCTATTTCCATAGTCAGAATCTTTGGGCTTTTATAAGATGTAAAACAATAAAAGCTATGAGAAATGTTGTTGAGTTGGGAAGAATCATAGGTGAGGGTACTACGTATTTCAACTAGATTTCTATGCAGGCATCTAAATAAGAACTTGCAACAGTTGTTCACGTGTTTGGTGTAGTCGTAAATATTCAGAATTTAAAATAAACCTGAACCTGCATGTGATAAAACCCACCTCAAGCCCCCTTCACCAACTTCTCAATCGCTATTTCAATACCTCACATTTAGCTTCATTTTCCCCCTAAAATCAATTGGCCTTTTTCTTAATGAGGCAAAAACGAAGAGGTTTGTTTTTAAGAATAAACGTTCACTAATGTGATTTTGACATCAATGTGGTCTCAGGAAACCACCAGTGTGCTTGCAAATATAATTTCTTTTTTAAATTTTTTCTGCCATACCCTCAACCTTGTGTATTGAAGGAAAAGATTTCTAGATTGTAGTTTATACAGATTTATTATATATAATTTAGAACTGAATGAAATATTAAAATGTTCCCAGCCACCATCCTCTGAATGGGTTTTATCTTTTATAATATCTTAGCAACTGCTACCAAGATTACACTTCATGATTATTACTGAACAGCAATATTTTTATTTACAGAGAGACATTTGACATCCATGTAACCTCATGATTTCAAGTTCACTGCTTTGGGACACCTGCCATTGGTGATCTCAATTTATATACTAGGTCAATTAATTAAGTAAGAAAGGTCTATAATTCTTTTCTGCTCTGGAGTTAGAGTGATTCTTATTTTTCACAATGTACCAAACCAGCAAGAAGCCATGGAGTCACTTTACCAAGATTGATCCCATTACCTGAAAGATATTTTAGAGAATATATCTTGTAAAGGTTCCCTGCAATACATTTCCCACACATGACATTAGAATTCTATTCAAGAAGAAAAGCAACAACAGATATGTGTTACAACGTCAAGCCAACCTAGCATTTATAGAAACTCCTACTATCATTCCTGCTAGAAAGTGGGCTTTTAGGAAATGTCATTTCCACTGTGAATTCAGTCTTCCCTCTTCCCTCCCCCTCCTCCACTTCCCACTACCACATGCCACTATCCTTATTTCACACAGATTTCAGAAATGCTGACTGCATGAAAGTAGACTATTCAAAAATTGCCTAGATAATGTGAACACACAAACAACAAAAACACATGCTCATACATGGCCACACACACTTCTTTTCAATTATTTGATAGCCAAATGGGAAATGATTTCTTATCACAAACCATTAAAAAAAAATCACTTTCTCCTATACTTCAGCCTGCCAGTGGTCCAAGAAACTTTCTGGGAATCCTTTTGTGACCTCATGTGAAATGGATGACCCTGGGCTTATATATTACATAAGGTTTTCTGTTTTAATAGTTAAAATGACATCATGTGACAAAGAAAGCATGCATTTTGACATCATTTCTGTCTCAGTTACATTCCTTCTTGTTAAATTTATTATGTTTGCAATAGGTATTCAATATATAATTTCTTGATTTGATTTTGCCCTATTTACAGTACGGGTGAGATTACAACATTTATTTCAGTATTTATCAGAATAATCGCAGTTACACTTCTGCCACACAAAGAGGGATATACTAGCAGTGACCATAGCCTATCATCTATTTTCTTCCCAGAGGGAACACACACACACACACACACACACACACACACACACACAATGACCCCAATATAAATCTGACCCTTTCTGGTAAATATACTAATATTTTCTAAAAGGAAATTCCTTATTTATGAAATTATTTTAGCAGAATGTCCTTGGTGTAGGATTGCACATGGGAAACACATTTAAAATCTATAGACTTATGAAGTATGGACCTTTGGGAAACGTCATACAATCCATGAAGGATCTGAGTGTAGAATGGAGATGTTTGATAATACTTCTCACTGTGTTCAGTGACCATCCCACTTCATTTAGATGGCTCATCTATTACTTTGGTCCACAAAATATGCCCAATGTGGGAAAGAAAGGCCAGGGATCCACAGGGCACATTAAAAATCACTTTGACTTTCACCTGAGTTTCTGTATTACTTGTACTCTTTAAATCATTAGTAAATCTTAACACTAGACAAGTCTCTGATTCATGTAAATCAGGTTTATGTTTGCTATGTGAAAATAAAATGTGATCAATGTTGACTAGATAGCACTGAGGATAGTGTTTCCTACTGAGAAAAATGGGATATGGATTAATTTCCAACAAACTCAAATTCAGAAAACATTTACTGAACACCAACATAGTAGCTCAGATGAAGCAAGTCTATGCTATCTGTACCTGAGAATCAAACAGGGTGGTGGACCTCTGAGGAGAGACCTGATTAGAGTGATGACTTGATAGCAATATGGATATTCATCATCTGGCATCCTGTAAGCCCTTAATACTTAATCATCACCCCAAAGGAAATACTTATTTGGACAACCCAGAAGAAGAGGGCTTGAGATAGTTCTTAAGTTGACTTCTAGATAAAAATTATCGCACAGCTATATTTTTGGCCTGCAAGGCATACCCACTATATATGGTTATAGTTTTTTTTTTACATGTACTAACTTTTTTTGTCATTTAATTTTTTTTTTTCGATTAAGCTATTACATATGTGTCCTTATCCCGTTACCCCTATTCCCCCCACTCATGCCCTCACCCTCCTGTTGTCTGTATCCATTGGTTAGGCCTATATGCTTGCAAATAAGTCCTTTGGTTGCTCTCTCCCCCTTACCCTCGCCCTCCCGAACCGTCCTTCCCTCTGAGGTTTGACAGTCTGATCAATTTATCGCTGTCTCTGGATCTGTTTTTGTTCATCAGTTTATGTTGTTCATTATATTCCACAAATGAGTGAGATCATGTGATACTTACCTTTCTCTGACTGGCTTATTTTGCTTAGCATAATGCTCTTCAGTTCCATCCATGCTGTTGCAAATGGTAAGAATTACTTCTTTTTTACCACAGCGTAGCATTCCATTGTGTAGATGTACCACAGTTTTTTAATCCACTCATCTACTGATGGGTATTTAGGCTGTTTCCAAATCTTAGCTATGGCGAACTGTGCTGCTATGAACATAGGGGTGCATATATCCTTTCTAATTGGTGTTTCTAGTTTCTTGGGATATATTCCTACAAGTGGGATCACTGGGTCAAATGGGAGTTCCATTTTTAGTTTTTTGAGGAAACTCCATACTGTCTTCCACAGTGGCTGCACCAGTCTGCATTCCCACCAGCAGTGCATGAGGGTTCCTTTTTCTCCACATCCTCGCCAGCACTTGTTGTTTGTTGATTTGTTGATGATAGCCATTCTGACAGGTGTGAGATGATACCTCATTGTCATTTTGATTTGCATCTCTCGGATGATTAGTGATTTTGAACATGTTTTCTTTTTTTTTTTTTAATATATTTTATTGATTTTTTTTACAGAGAGGAAGGGAGAGAGATAGAGAGTTAGAAACATCGATGAGAGAGAAACATCGATCAGCTGCCTCCTGCACATCTCCCACTGGGGATATGCCCGCAACCCAGGTACATGCCCTTGACCGGAATCGAACCTGGGACCCTTTAGTCCGCAGACCGATGCTCTATCCACTGAGCCAAACCGGTTTTGGCATGAACATGTTTTCATATGTCTTTTGGCCTTTCTTCTGAAGTTTTCATACTAAAATGGTTTAAAGGTTTAAAATGATATTGAATGTATTCAATGATCACCTCTTTGCTCTCTATAAATTCTTCACTATATGAATAAGTGAAATACACCTAAATTTCTGGTTTTCATTTTAGATGTCTAGGGCAAGTTGGCAATGTAACCTTTTGATTTACATCTAGTAGGAACTAGAACGAATTGTGTGACATTCCAGGTGTGCAATGACATTTGATAATGAAGATAATGACTCATGAACTGGCATCTTCCTGTCCCAAATTCCAATATTAAGTTTTTCAGATTGAATAAGCAATTGATGTAAAATAATGATGATAACAGAATCATAAATATGAATCCACTTATATTGCTATTAATAAGGCATGGTTTCACTGGGATTGTGAGTATTTTGAAAGCAAAATACTAAACAGTATTAAATAACTTTAGTTCTTGCATTATCAGTAAACTTTAAATAATATGAAACTGTGGAATATCTACAAAGATACTTAGTAGAAAGCTAAGCAATGTTCCCCAGAGATTCTGATAAAAGATGAAGATAAACACAGACCATATAACCAGTGTGATTTTCAATCCTCACATCTCTTCAGGTAAGAGACATACACGTCTACTTCATTAAATGTCAGCTTGTATTGCTATTTCACAGTCATTATCTTAAGGGCTTTCATTACATCCTTTGGATTTTAAATTGAATGTCAAATAGAATTTGGGTAAGGGAGAAATAAAAGATAAAGAGTTTCTTGTGAGGAAAGTTAATGGGTAATTGTAGCACTTCTCATAAACTTTATTAAATGTTAGGTTTAATAAGTTTTAACTGACCACACCTTAAAATGAAAACATACTCATCTTTATTTATTTTTACTCCACCAAGCTTCTTGTGACTAAGGTGCATATTTTCAGAAAAGTGAATCCAAACAGTGAGGAAATTATCTGGGCAAATTCAAATATACTGATGTTAACAATATGACCAAGTACTTGAATGTAGGATTATCCCATAAATACAGAACATATGCTTAGTATGCATGCAATATAAGCAAAGATGATTTAAAAAAAATAACCCCCCCAAAGCAGGTAACCAAGTTAGAATCTATGTGACTTGGACAATAGCCACATACCGCTCCCAGATAAATGGAAGAAAGGAGGAAGTCCTTCTGTGTGGTTTGATGTGGGAAATGTAAGCTTTGGAAATGAATAAGCGGATGCAGAGAGAATTGGGTTTGGGAGCATCTGGAAATGCCGGGGAATGTGTTAAATAACTAGATTGTTTAAAAGAGACAATATACAGTGGTCAGTTTACAAGTTTGGGTTTTGGATTTAGCCAAATCTTGGTGTATCATGTATTAACTATATTATTTACTAACTCTTTACCTTGAGCTTGACTTAAACAACATTCTACAGATAGGCTTCTATTGCTAAATCAACTCTTTTTAACATTCCTACACCTTTCTGTATGGAGAGCAAGTAACTGGCCTGTGACACATCTCCAAATAAAACCACTGAATAAAGAGGCTTGAAGTACATACTTATTAATAAGTGACTGATGCATAACATACACACTTATTTACTAGTCTCTCAGAAGCACTGAGTGCTTGTGTAATATCTGATCTGAAATTCAGGTATTATCAGTCCCCCTTTATGTACAAGAACCTGCGGTGAACATGTTCAACTAGATATTTTCACAGCCAATGAATAACTAATGAAAGTGGGATTCGATCAGACCATCAAACCTCAGAGGGAAGGTAGGGGAGGGTGGGGGTGAGGGGGAGAGATCAACCAAAGGACTTATATGCAAGCATATAGGCCTAACCAATGGACACAGACAACAGGGGTGTGAGAGCATGAGTGGGGGAGATTGGGGGTAATGTGGGGATAAGGACACATATGTAATAACTTAGTCAATAAAAAATTTTTAAAAAAGTGGGATTCGATATCAAGTCTAACCATGCACTCTCACAAAGGCACAAGATTATTTTAACTAAACGTCACAAGAAGCGCAACTAAAATTAAACCTAACAAAATGTCTAGCATAGTTTTGTGTGTTTTTAAAGTAGGATCTAGCAACAGCTGGTACTAGCACATTATTATATACTTTCTTGAAAAGTGGGAGAGTGTGTTAAAATGATAATTCATGAAACTTATTACTAAAACATGTTATGCTCTTCATACAAAGTTTTAGATTTAAAAAATAGTGTAATGTGGCCCATTGATCCCACTTCTAGGAATATATCCAAAAAAACTAGAAACACCAACCAGAAAGGATATATGCACCCCTATGTTCATAACAGTACAATTCACCACAGCTAAGATTTGGAAATAGCCTATGTGCCCATCAGCAAATGAGTGGATTAGAAAACTGTGGTACATCTACACAATGGAATACTCTGCTGCAGTAAAAAAGAAGGAATTCTTACCATATTCAACAGCTGGAGAGCATTATGCTAGGCAAAATAAGCCAGTCAGAGAAAGATAAATATCACATGATCTCACTCATTTATGGAATATAATGAACAACATAAACTGATGAGCAAAACAGATCCAGAGACAGCGAAGCATCGATCAGACCGTCAAACCTCAGAGGGAAGGTAGGGGAGGGTGGGGGTAAGGGAGAGAGATCAACCAAAGGACTTGTATGCATGCATATAAGCCTAACTATGGACACAAACAACAGGGGGGTGAGGGCATGAGTGGAGGGTGGGGCAATGGGGGAATAAGGACACATATGTAATACCTTAATCAATAAAGAAAGCAAAAAAGAAATGTAAAGAAAAAAATAGTGTGCCAAAACTAGTTTGGCTCAATGGATAGAGCGTCGGCCTGCGGACTGAGTGTCCAGGGTTCGATTCCGGTCAAGGGCATGTACCTGGGTTGCGGGCACATCCCCAGTAGGAGATGTGCGGGAGGCAGCTGATCGATGTTTCTCTCTCATCGATATTTCTAACTCTCTATCTCTCTCCTTTCCTCTCTGTAAAAAATCAATAAAATATATTAAAAAAAAGAAAAAAATAGTGTAATGTGATGCTAATAACACCAATTTTTGTTAGAACATCAAAATTCCAAATTTCATATACACTTCTCATTAGCTATGTTGACCGAAGGCTGATTAATTAGCTCTGAATATGAGCTTCTTTATCCTATAAAGTAATATCTACTTAACTCTAGAAAGACCTCAAAAGCAGAAACTTCATCTTATGCACCTGTTGATTTTCTGCTTCAAACATGGAGCCTGCAGGGCTCCTGAGTCACATGACACCAGGAACGTCATTCATATCACAGTCTCTGAGTGGCACCCTTTGGCCATGGGCAGTATGGAGCAGTGCACGGTGACCCTGAGCAAACAGCACCTCCAGGGATTCAATAAATACAGTCCACTGTGCAGTGTCTCCACTTCCCCTCCCCTCCCCCAAGAAATTGAGTAAAAAACAAATAGCGAATTGCTAATTTACTGCAAAATGACATGCTGATTATTCTTTCATGATTTCTATGGCTCCTCTCACTAAGATTGTTTGAATTCATTGCTGAAATAGTTAAGCAGAGACCGCATCATTGTGGCATCATTATCAACAATATATTCTTCTACTATTTCTTTATCGAAATGGAATTTGCTTCAGTGTTTGTTATAAATGCTCTTCACCACCTGCTCAGAAAATTGTGTGCTCACACTTTCCTGAAGCATACCCTGTATTCAAACCCTGTGGTCCACCATGTTTTATAAATAAACTTAGACAATGGACATAGATTTTGTGAGTTATGTAATTAAAGTAAGCTAATAGTAAAATTAAATTTAGTCCATTTTTGCAAGTATCAAATTGTTGTAAACATTAGCTCCTGAGTCCAGAGCATCTTCTGACATCCTGCATTCGCGATGGTGTGAAATTTATGAGAGCACCATAAAGCTTTAGTCACAGTAATGAATAAGAAAGCGAACACTATTGCCTCTTATAAATTCCAGGGAATACTTCTGCTCCTATTTTTATGTCACTTTCTTGAGTAAAACTTATTCAAATGTAACCGCACAGGGTAATGCTCTCACGAACAGCTCCTGCAGATACAGATTAAAATGGTATCTGGCCATAAAAAAAAGCAGTTTAATGCTACAGTGAGTACTATTCACTAATCCTCATGTACTAATATCATTTGTGAAATACAGAGTTTGGCAAAAATAAATCCCATTTGCCTTTAAATACTCCGTGAAGATGGAGGCTGAAAATCAGTCTCTGGACTTGGTTGCTTCTTGGTGGGGGAAGAAAACAACCAGAATGGTCAAGACCATTATCTTCATCCCAGCAAACAAATGCACAATGAGCTTCTTTAAGAATCAAAGGAAGAATTTTAAAAGGTAGAAGCTCTGTTTAAGTTTGCTGTTCATACCTGTAAGACTGGCTACTTCTACAAGAATCACATTTTTGGATATACACACAACATAACTGAATTCTCTCCTGCGCCAGGCGCTGCATGGAAAGAGATGTAGGACTTTGCTCTCCAGGTCCTCAGCTGTCCTTATCACACGCCACACACAGGTAGGGAGAGGGTCCATCTGTGCAGAGAGCATTTCACAATCTTTTATTGAACTCATGCCTTCTTACTTATTTGTTTTTTACTCCATCTTCTGCCTTCCTCCACCAGGCAAAAGATAAAATAGTTTTGAGGTTATATTATAAAAGGAAGATGTACAGAGAATGCCACACCAGCCCCACAATTTTTCCCAGATTTTATTCTGTTGAAGGAGATTTGTCTTCTCATACCTTCTCCATCTCTGTTCTCTGAGCATCACAGCTCAAGAGTAACTGAAGTGGAGAGTTGAATTATAAAGTGTGGGTCTGACCCCAAACAAATTCAGTTAAAAGTGACCACCAGATAGCTGTTGTGTTTTTTAATTATTAATTTGCCTTCTTTCCATGTGTACAAAGGCCCCAGGGATCACCTGCAGCAAATATGCTAAATTAAATTTGGCAGAGAACACATGGATATTGAGATCATTAATCACCCTATGCTCTGGACCCGCAGAACACTTTGTAGTCAAAACGAAAGCAATGAAAATAGAGTGCTGATATTTTGATAACACAAGAGGTTTCTTAATGTGTGAGGGAGGACAATTCAGTCACTCCAAATGCAACTTTTTGGGGTGTAAGTTGGTTTTGTGTTCACGAATTCCTGTCTCTGTAGAGAGATGGCCTTAGCTGGGGAATGATTCTGTTGTGATACGTCCTTTTACACCTCGTCAGTGCTTCAGTCAACTGGAGAATGTGGGCTTAGAGTCTTAGGAACACAATACCAACCCAGTAAACTACATGAGAGAGAATATAGCTAACTAAATGTTTTTGATTGGGGTTTTGCTCTTCACACTTTAAAAATAAGGAGTAAACAACACAATTTACCTAAAAATGCAACTTAAGAACTAAATGGTACCTTTGTGGCCATTCAACCCTACTCCTCCATTTCCCCAAATAAGGAAAGAGGTGAATTAATGTCAGAGTTTGTGCAGAACTCTTATTTGCTGACTATGTGACCATTTCTTCCAAAATTACTTGAAATTTATTTATTTATTTTTATTTTTTGGATTACCTGGGAGAATCCTATATAGTTTTGGGTTCCATACCTTCTACATTTACAGTGTTTTATGATGAGAATGTATATTTAGAAGAAAAATTCTAAATGATCTAGACATAAAAAATTCATTTTATTTATTCTACCGAACTCACTGAGGCAAGAAAGAAAAATATGCCTTGAGCTTTTCAGTATGTGAAAATAATGAACATGACTCAAGATGATAATTCATAGCAAGATGTTCTCTTAAAAACTATTAAAGCAATTCTGTTTAATCATTATTTAATAGAAAACACCCATCTCTTGATCTTCTAATTTAAATGTTTCCCCTCTAATATATATTTTCTCTATGTCAATAAGTAGGTGAAATCATGTGACTGCTGAGAATCAGTCTCTTTTGTTCAGAATAACTTTTATATTTAACTAGAGGCCCAGTGCACGAAATTCGTGCACTGGAGGGGTGCCCCTCAGTCCAGCCTGCACCCTCTCCAAACTGAGACCCCTCAGGGGATGTCCGACTGTCATATGTCCTACGGGACTGGGCCTAAACCGACAGTCAAGCATCCCTCTCACAATCTGGGACTGCTGGCTCCTAACCGCTCACCTGCCTGCCTGCCTGATTGCCCCTAACCGCTTCTGCCTGACACCCTGATCACCTCCTACACACTCCTCTGCTGGCCTGATTGACGCCTAACTGCTCCCCTGCCGGCCAGATCGCCCCAAACTGCCCTCCACTGCCGACCATCTTTTGGTGGCCATCTTGAGGTAACCATCTTGTGGTGGCCATCTTCTGGTGATGGGGGTGGCCATCCTGTGATGACATGGGGGAGGCCATCTTGTGGCAGCCATCTTGTGATGACATGAGGGTGGTCATCTTGTGACGAAATGGGGGCAGCCATCTTGTGAAGACACAAGGGCAAGACGCCACCTAGGCTTTTATTAGTATAGATTACTTTTTAATAGGGCCACTGAATAAGATTTTCAGGTTTTTTTTATGGTTTGTTTTTTGTTTGTTTTTTTTTGGTCAATCCTCACTAGAGGGTATTTTTCCATTGATTTTTCTTTTAGAGAAAATGGATGGGAGGGAGGGTGATAGAGCGAGCGAGAAAGAATCCTTGATGTGAGAGAGATGCATCGATTGGGCCAGGGATTGAACCTGCAACCAGGTACATGCCCTTTACCAGGAATAAACCCCAGGACCCTTCAGTCCATGGAGTTACTCCACAGAACAGAGGTATAGCCAACAAATGGAGATTTCAGGACCGCAGGCTTAAATGAGATAAAAGGAGATGCTCCTTAATAACCCAAACTGTCAAAACACAGGCTCCCTATTCACTGACAATGCTTAGGAATAGGCTGGATGACTTTCAGAGAAACCAGTGCTCTATCTACTGAGTCAAACTGGCTAGGGCCTTAGTGACTCTTTAATATGACCACATGATGAAATAAGGCTATCTTAGCCACCTTTTATGATTGAGCATTTATATTTTTTCCTGTGCACGAGTTACCAAAGAGTGAGGAAAAGAAATGTTCAACCTATTAAGTATATTTCTCAAATCCTAGGAAAGCTATTTTTTTTCAAGAATTTAGAATCAGAGGGAAAAATCTAATGACCAAGGATTTAATAGGCATAAAAAGAAATGTGCTAATCTAGAGGTAAATAGCTTAGGACTTAGAGCTACTGTCTGTTTGAATCCTGCCTCCCCACTAACTAGCTATATGACTTTGTTCCAGCTGCTAAAATCTTCATATAATTCGTTCATTATCCATGTTACTTTGATACAGCTATTAAATCTTATGACAATTAGTTTCCTCATTATGAAAATAATAGCAATAGAACCTATCTCATAGACTCATTACAAAAATTTTATTTTTTCCATTACCATTTATCCCTCTATGCCTTCTTTCACCTCCACTCACCCCTCTCCAAAAATTAAATTATTAATACAGATGAAACATAGTATTGTGCCTAAAAAATAGTAAGCACTTAATAAATGTTAGCTATAATTATTATGGTAAAAGACATGCAAATCATATTTTGTGAAAGATAATTTAAACAACTTTTATATACAAGAGAAGGTAGATGTGCGCAGAGTTACTCCACAGAACAGAGTTATAGCCAACAAATGGAGATTTCAGGACCGTAGGTTTAAATGAGATACAAGGAGACGCTCCTTAATAACCCAAAATGTCAAAACACAGGCTCCCTATTGACTGACTATGCTTACGAACAGGCTGAATGACTTTCAGAGATACCAAAATGTATTTCTATGCAAACTGCTACTAGATGAGCAAAATAGATGTTTTTCCCATTCTATGGATCTCCAAGGTTATATGAGCAATTGAAATCAATCTTACCTGAACATATATATTGCCTGTCTTGGCCTTTCTCTGGCCACAGGCACTGTCAGAACTAATTTCTGTTTAGGCTATCCACTACCTCCTCCCAGGTGAAATTTTTTTCCTAAAAAGTTTTATCCAGAACTGAGCATAACCTTATTATTCTGTTAATATAGAAAAATGAAGTAATTATAGATTTTCTGAATCTGTAGTTTATAAAAATACTTATTTTTAATATTTCAAAGAGCCTAACAGAACACTTACTATTTCCCATAATGAGAATAAATGGATTAACTAAACTTTTCAGTTCCTTTATTTTATAGAGATTTTGTTGATTTAGTTATATTATTGCAGATTCTTGATAATATGAAGCTCTAAATGTTTTCACTATTAAAAATGAGTAATATTAATATTGGTTTATACAACTACTTTGATGGTTAAAAAATACAGTAGAAAGATTAAAGGGGTTGGTAACTAAAATACCTATTAAAAATAGTCAATTGAATGTTAGCTCTTTTATGAGACAAGATATCTTGAAGTCAAAAGAACTATTGAAACATTTCCACTGAAGACTATCTTACTGCTTATTTTCAAGTCATAAAATAAATATGACTTTACAAGTGAAAATGTACAAATATATATTGATAATGCATACACATGTACTCTTTTTAATCATTATAGAGAGCAAGTTTAACTTCTTTCCGAAAATGATATTAGCTTCTTAGATATTTAATGCGTGGAAACACTTAACTAGAATGTTAGTTTTTGTTTTGTTTCTATTTTAGGAATGAAATGGAAACTTTTAGACAAACAGTATAAAACAATTAAGCCATTATCAAAATAAATTCCTGCAATCCATTTGATTTAAAATAGATTTAACTGACTGATTTTATTTTTATATGTGTTATTACTACTATTTTAGAGAGAGAGAAAAGGAGACACAGAAACATCAATGTGAGAGTTCCTCACTGGGAATTGAGCCCACAACCCACGTGTGCCCTGACCTGAAATCAAACCAGCAACCTTTCGGTGTACAGGACAGTGCTCAACTGAGCTACACCAGCCAGGGCTTAACTGACTGATTTAAAGAATCCTATATAACAAAAGCCTAATATGCTAAGTGTCCAGTCATCCGGTCGACCATTCAACCAATCAAAGAGTAATATGCTAAGGCCGCTCAACCGCTTTCTATACGTGCACTGGCCACCAGGGGGCAGACAGTCAGCTGGTTGACCAGTTGCTATTATTACGTGCACTGACTACTAGGGGGAAAATGCTTTGACCAGTAGGTGAGCTTATTGCTGGGCTCTGGCCAATCTGGACTGAGCCAAATGGGTTAGACATGCCCTGGAGCCCTCTCATGGTCTCTCCCTAGCTATACAACCTCCTGTGTCCCTCACGTACCCAATCATGCACCAGTGGGGTCCCCTGGCCTGGCTTGCACCTTCTCGCAATCCGGAACCTCTCGGGGGATGTCAGAGACCCGGTTTCGGCCTGATCGCAAAGGCCAGGCTGAGGGACCCCACTGGTGCATGAATTTGTGCACTAGGCCTCTAGTTGTTAAATAATGTGTTTAATGTTTTAAGGTATGTATTTCTGTATGAGTAGATGTATATACATTAATACATGTTTTTATCCCCCTTCCTAGAGACAGAAATGCACACACATAAGAACACTGTGGGGGGGGGGGGGAATCAAGGTAAAATGGTTAGCACTGAGACTCTGATATCACAATGCAAGTATTTGAATGCCTGCTCTGTTCCTCCAGGGGGAGCTTGGGGAATTATGCTGCCCTTGCCTCAGTTTCTTCATCCTTGAAAGGTGGAAGGTAATAATTGTGATAGTAAAAACCTACCTCAGATTGCTAATTTATAGAATTAAATGAGATCCAGATGTAAAGCTCTGAGAGCACATATTAAACCCTCAATGATGTTAGTCAACAATTAATCTCTGGTTATTGCCACAGTTGCATTTTCTTTTCTCCTCCATTCAGAAGATATATGGAAGCATCTTCAGGGATATACCATCTTTCTTGTCAGCCTAGGAAAGAATGGCGCCTATTAACCTGAACGTCTTACTCTGTAAAAATAATCATTTCTGTCATAAAAGGTATGGATGGGGAGGAAGAGATCACAGCAGCAAAGACTTTCCCCTTTCCATCATGGTTAGCAATGCTGATCTCACTGAAAGTGTCTGCTAGTTAATTATTTGTCTTTATTGGAAGGGAGCTTTTGTAAGAAGGAAGGGGAAAAGAACACTGGGCATTTTCCATTGTCTTTTGGGAATTATGGCTGTAGGTAAGGAAGGCTTCTCTTTTGTTAAAGCTGAAAATGCAAATACCATAATAAGAGATATCAAAAATAGTATCAGGAAAGGTTTAGAAAAGTATCAAGACATTCTAATACCCTCAATATAATACAAAAATAACTTCAAAAGACATACATTTTGCCTCTGAAAATTTAAGAAAGAAGAAAAAAACATATTTTGGGACAAAGATCCTTTTTTTGTTTGTTTCATTTGTTTTGTTTAATCTTCTAGTGCTTGTGTACATGCATATAATGTTGGATCTATCACATTCCCCTGCTGGATTAGATTTTTTTTTATATTTTGCAGGGATGAATAATAATATGTGAGCAAGTATAAATGTACTAGACTGTGAACTACTGATAATTATAAAGATTGATTTGTAAACACTATCTTCATATATGTCTGAAATATTTGCAACAATTGTTTATAGACAATATTGTAATGACTGCTGTTGGAGAAGGTCATCAGGAAGATGTGAATGCCACCCAGCTGGAGTAGCTCAGTTGATTGGTCATTGTCCCATGAACTGAAAGGTCATCAGTTCTCTTCCTGTTAGGGCACATGCCTGAGTTGCAGGCTTGATCCCCAGTAAGGAACATGCAGGAGGCAGCCCATCCATCTTTGTCTCTCTCTCTCTCTCTCTCTCTCTCTCTCTCTCTCTCTCTCTCTCTCTCAAATAAATAAAAATATATTAAAAAATATGTACTACCCCTTTGTCTCAGGTTCTGGACCCCAACATTGGAGGTTCACCACACCATCCCTGTGTTTGCAATATGCATTTCACTATCCTTCCCCATGTTAGATGCACCCTAAGGACACAGGCTTGAGTTAGTAATATGGTAATAAGAACATCTGGACTGGGAATGTGACTGAACCCTATTAAGGCCACAATATAAACTTAAGATTTGGTGGGTGGGTGTAGAAATCTATTCATTTTGTAGCTGCCAAAGACAAGCCTTGTAAGTAAATGCTCTTGCTCATTAAACTTACCAGCTACCAATCTGAAGTGGTCTGCCTTTTTCTTCATTCTCTCCATGGGGTCTCATTTCAGATTACCCCTGGGGAGCTCTCCAGGAGGTTATGACCCAACAACTGAGTAAGACAGAATTAATCATTAAGGAGGAGGGATATACTGTTCAGGTTGATTCTACACTACTTGAATCTTTTCCCAAAATGCTTTGCTGCGATTATACAGATGCAATCTATGAAGAAAAATCAAGATAACACATGGGCTTGAGCCTGCTATCCTTGCAAAGGGCTACTTCAAAGGTCAATGCTTGGTATGTGTCTGGGAACTTGAATGGCAAACAGTTCCCAACACAAATGTACAACTTTTCCTAAATGATAAGACTAGTCCACTGCACTTCCATTGTCTGTGCAAGCTCTACGGTTTCTACTGAATATATGCTTTCCTTCTGGGAGACTGAAATTTGGTAGGTGCTACATTCTAGTCTCAGGAGGGCTTCCTGGGTAGACAACATTTCTCATGTGTTGTCACAATGCAATGATGGAGGACTTAAGAGACTTTTGTGTGACTCCAGGGGAAGACTTTGGAAGGTTACATCTGGTTTCTTCTGGTTTTGACCCCATCTGTCTTTTCTCTGTGTGGATTTTGCTGTGTAGCCTTCCACTGAAATAAATCATAGTCACACACGTGACCATACCCTAAGTCCCGTGAGTCCTAGTGAACCATGGAAAGCAGGGAATGGGGAAGAGGAAGGCAGAGAGAGCCTTGGAGATTCAGAACACACTACCAACTTGACATCAGTGAGGATCTGACACAGAGGAATCCCACGGAGTAATTATTCTGTCATTTTAGATTAACTATGAAATTGAATTTCTTAAATCTATCTCCACAGATTGAGAGTCCATTATGAAATTTTCCCCATGTTCTCCTCAAGGGAAGCATGAAAGGTATTGACCTTCACTGAATATTTTGAGTGATTCAGACATATTATGGTGATTACTTAATAACTGTTTTATCTAAGTTTAATCCAAAGTGTGTCTGACTTTCTGCCGAACAAATTATCCTGAAGATACAGAGACAAGAACTGCCTTCTGTTTTATTCTGAAGTTGTTTGTTATAGCAGTTTACGGATTTAAATGCTGCTGAGCATAATGAATACTTAATGTGCAACCCAGAAGAATTGTGCACAAACAGAAGGAGGCCAATTCAATCAGCATGACCAAGAGCATTTGGATAACAGTTCTGGTCATTCTTCACATATCTCACTATCACTCACATATCCTTTTGAAGAGCTGCAAATTGGGTGGCTACAGAAAGACTAGAACATGAATCTCCTGGATGTGCAAGTGACATGCTCGATGAAGGAAGCATGAAGGTCACTGGTTTATCTCTTCAACCCTCCTTCCTTCACCTGGTCACATCTGGCATTTTCTTCCATGATTTTTTACCCCACTACTTTTCCTCATGGAGGTAACTCATGATAAGGATATAGCGATTAATCATAAAATGCTGGTGGACAAGGACTGTATTATCCATTTGTAAGAAAAAAGTATAAGCAATACAGCTAAGGAAACACAAAAAGGGTCCATGTGCAGAGTTCCAGCTCAACTATAATTAGAATATACACTAAATATTTAAAGGATGCATGGATCAAAAATAATATTATCTCATATATGGCCATTCTTCTTTTCCAAAAGAGAATAAAGAAAGAAAGAAGCCCTAGCCAGTTTTGCTCAGTGGATAGATCAGAGGCCTGCGGATTGAAGGGTCGGTCCCAGGTTTGATTCTGGCCAAGGGCATATGCCTGGGTTGCGGGCTCAATCCCCAGTGTGGGGTGTGCAGGAGGCAGCCAATCAATGATTCTCTCTCATCATTGATGATTCTGTCTCCCTCTCCCTTCCTCTCTGAAATAAAAATATAAAAATAAAAAAAAGAAAGAGAATGTGAACTGTAATAAGAAAACTTGCCCTAGAGATGAGAGATTCAAAAGGAACGGATATAAAATAATATGAGAAAGAATAGTACATATTAAAAGGTTTTAACTATGAGCATTAAATAACCAACATCAAATGTATCTTGAAGGAAGCTAAAAAATGTCTGGAAGTGTTTTAATAGCATTTTTTTCATAGATCATACAGAGGGCTATGGACAGAAAATTTCTTAAGTGATTGATTTATGTTTCATCCCTTTTATCTTAGAATGAACTATATATAATTCACATATAATATAGTTAAGAAATTGTTAAGCTGTGAATAAACAACTTCTTTTTTAAGTGAGCATAGTATGGGCAGGTTGAAAAATCCTATATAATAAAGAGGTAATATGCAGATTGACCCTCACCCCCCTGCATCACAACATGGCCTCCCCATGTCATCACAAGATGGCCGCCCCCACATTGTCACAAGACGGCCGGCAGGGGAGGGCAGTTGGGAGGGACCAGGTCTGCAGGGGAGGGCAGTTGGGGGTGATTGGGCCGTTAGGGGAGCGGTTAGGGGGTGATCAGGCTGGCAGGCAGAAGCAGTTAGGAGCCAGCAGTCCCGGATTTATGAAAGGAATGTCCGATTGCCCATGGGATTGAGCCTAAACTGGCATTCGGACATCCCCAAGAGGTCCCAGATTAGAAAGGGTGCAGGCTGGGCTGAGGGATATCCCCCCCTGTGCACATTGACTATTTAAATGACTCTTAAAATATTTAGATAACTAATATTTAAATGACTATTTAAAATAAGATGATTATTTTCTTAATACTGGACCTTACCTATATTTTAACCTGTTGTAAAATTCAATATTAATTTGAAATTAATTTTGTTTGCCATGAAATCTTTTGTATCTAAATACATTCATATTATTCTAACTGATCCTTATAGCAGATCAGTGGATTAGAAACTAGGTGAGCAAGAGCCGTGGGATTTTTGTTTACATTTTTCATGTCTAGTAGTATGGTTGATTGTTTCTCTATACTTATTTAATAATATAATTGATAGCCCACTTTGGCTATTGGGATAGCTCATTCAAATTCTATGTCAATAACATTCTGTATGCACTTGGAGGAGGAGAAATGTAGTCAATATCAATACAGATTCCATTATAAGCTTTCATCATTTTAGGAGTAGACATAACCAATGGCCAATCTCATAGTATTTCTATAAAATCAAAATTCCTTTTCTCATTTTTACTCCTTTTGACATGATGCCGTTTACTACTCTCTGCCTGTAATTGCCCTTTCATTCTTGAAGTCCATTTTGCCCCAATAAATCCTTTACATAAGTGCAGAAAATCTTTGCATAACACAACATGATATGTGTGCTGTCACTAACAGTCAAAACATGACAATCAGAGCGTTCTAAACATAAGTGCACAAATTTGCATAACATTTCTTCATTCATTAATCCCCAAAGATATCCAAGAGCCAACAAAGTTCTGGAATGTCATTTGACCAACAATAAAACAAAACCCATTAATGCTGCATCTTATATAAATCAATTCAAATACTCTAATATATGGATACACTTTAAAGTTTTTGAACTACTGTAAAATGAGCCATGCAGTTTTATGAGCTCCTTACCAACAGGAGCATTCAATGGGGAACTGAACAACCAACCACTCATAGGACTGTTGTAAAGGAGACTTTTGTTTTGGGGAGGGACAACTCAGACCATATCCAACTGTGATAGCTTTCTGTTTGCAGGTATAGGGCCATTTTTACATTTCTGCTAGAAAACTCTTATTAAAAACCCTTTTGAGACAGAAAAAAAAAGGACCTCAATATTTTACAATATGAATTCATTATTGTGTCTTTCTCTAGTGATCTAGTGAAGACGGAGAAGACAGTGAGGACAAAGACATTTTAGAGTAGAAAGCGGGAAGGTGAGAAATTGACTTTGTTCATTAAGAGAGACACTTGCAAAAGCAAATGAAGCTTTTGACATTAACTCCTTCTGAAGTTAAAGGATATGTTAATTCAGGAACCTCAAGCTTGAAGGTGGGCTATAGGCAAGTTGCCTGGAATTTTTCAACAAGTTAAAATTACATGTGAAATTGGAAAAGAGAAGTATGTTAAGTTTCTGCAGGTCACACAAAATCATAAAATATCAAGGGAACCTTCAAGTTCATGTGATCTAATATTCTCACACCATAGGTCTGATAAATGAAGCTCAAGAAAGTTAAGTTCTTCCATGATATTACTGTTTTATTTATTTATCTTTTTAGTGGCTTCTTGCCTTCAAACTTCTCCATTGGTGCTATTCACCTCCAAATAATAATGTATCATATTACATTTAAAAAATGTAATATGACTCTTCATTTAAAAAATTGGCCTTGCCGAAACCGGTTTGGCTCAGTGGATAGAGCGTCAGCCTGCGGACTGAAAGGTCCCAGGTTCGATTCCGGTCAAGGGCATGTTCCTGGGTTGTGGGCACATCCCCAGTGGGAGATGTGCAGGAGGCAGCTGATCGATGTTTCTCTCTCATCGATGTTTCTAACTCTCTATCTCTCTCCCTTCCTCTCTGTAAAAAATCAATAAAATATATTTAAAAAAAAATTGGCCTTGTCTAAAGAGAGGTTTGGGCTTGGCCCTTGGGGGCCAATCTATGCCACTTCTGACAGCATTATCTTTGTTTAGAGTGAGAATTGGCTACACCCAACAGTTTTATGGTGCCTGCGTCAGAAAGACCAACCATGTTGTTCAGGTTGGGGACTTTGGGTCCTGAGGTATCAGTTGACTTGGGGACTAAATTCAACCATGCGGGCAATTGTTCACTCAATCTTGCCTATGTAAAGAAGCCCTGGTGAACATTCTGAACACAACACTCAGATGAGCATCCATAGTTGGCACTACACTGTGCATATTGTCACATATTGTAGCCAGGAGAAGGTATTACTCAATGGGCAGAGGATGACCAGCAGCTCTGTTAGGACCCCTCGCAGATTCTGCCTCATTTGTCTGTTTCCTTGGATTATTTTATTCTACATTGCTTCCCCTGCAATATATCATAATCATGAGTATGATAAACTTAATGTGAGTTCCTTGAGATCTTCTGGTGAATTATCAGAATTGATGATGGTTTCAGGACTGCCCCTCCCCAACACTTGCAGCTGATGTCATAAATCAGGGCAGTTTTGGAGGGATTGCTCCCTCAAATTTTTCAGTTTGGCTAACCTTGTATATTACCTTAAATAGTCACATATAATTTTCTTTAAAGTTACATTGTCTCCTTTTTGGAAGAGATCAAATGATGTTAAAAGAATATTCCCCAGCCTGGCCAGTGTGGCTCAGTGGATTGCATGTCATCCCATACACCAAGAGGTCACTGGTTGGATTCCCAGTCAAGGCACATGCCTGGGTTTCTGGCTCCATCTCCAGTAGGGGCCATGCAGGAGGCAGCCAATGGATGTTTCTCTTTCAGAGATGTTTCTATCTCTCTCTTCCTCTTCCTTCCACTCTCTCTAAAATCAATTAAAAAACACATAATAAAAAAATTATATTCCCTAGAGCCGTGGTCAGCAAACTGCAGCTCATGAGCCACATGCGGCTCTTTGGCCCCTTCAGTGTGGCTCTTCCACAAAATACCACGTGCGGGCGCGCACATACAGTGTGATTGAAACTTCGTGGCCCATGAGCAGAAGTCAGTATTTTGTTGAAGAGCTGGTATATAAATACTTATATTAAGTATATAAGTTTATAACTTTATATACTAAATTGTCTCTGGATGCTCCTTTTAAACTCCAGATCATATTTTAACTAATCATAAATTTTAAATATGTACTTTTCATAACAATGCCAAAAAATCCCAATTTCTAAACTAGGTAAACAAAAGAGAGATGATTAAAAATGATTACAGATTATGTTGCTGATAGTTGAAATAAAGGGGGGGGGGACAACAGAGAAAGATAACTTCAATGGTAAGTAAACAATCCATATTTGACTTCAGAAAAATATCTAAAGTTGTCTTCATGTTTAACTTGGGTCTGCTTTAGAATTCCGATCTAAACACAAATGGCAACATAAACATGCTCTCTTTGAGAGCTCCTCTACCAGAGAGGCACTTAGAATGCAAATCTCTACCATAAATTTAGTGTACAAATGGCACTGCAGAAAGATTGCTGCTACATCTCATTCTCTAGTCCCAATAGACGTGAGAAAGATAACTAGTTAGTAAAATAACTGTAAGTCAAAGAGAAAACTGACATAAAGTCCCATAAGCTTCTCCAAGTAGCTTTACTTTTTGACAGTACAGAGTTTCTTACCCAGACAGATCCTTCAGTTCAGTGGCAATTCTACTAAACTAAAGGATGGACAAGAATGAAAGTGCCTTAGGGTAGATAAATAGGAGCAGGCATAGTTAAAATTCTTTATCTTCCACTGTCCCCTAATTCTCACCAAATATAAACCTACTGTAAATATGTGATGTGAGCCCGTTGCATAATATTCTAGGATAGAATCCAAGTTATCCTCACTTAGCTTTTCTAAAACAGGGGACAGAATGCCACAAAACATTTAAACAAGAATCAATCTTCTCATTTGGGGGATTCTGCCCATTATGTCTTGTATAAATTTTTTTTTAAAATATATTTTATTGATTTTTTACAGAGAGGAAGGGAGAGAGATAGAGAGTTAGAAACATCGATGAGAGAGAAACATCGATCAGCTGCCTCGTGCACACCTCCCACTGGGGATGTGCCCACAACCCAGGAACATGCCCTTGACTGGAATCGAACCTGGGACCTTTCAGTCCGCAGGCCAACGCTCTATCCACTGAGCCAAACCGGTTTCAGCTTGTATAAATTTTAATGCACAGATTCTATGTATTTGATAGAGATAAAGAAGTTGGGCGATTGAGTCACCCTTGACTAGTTCAGGACTTGCAACTAGTAAATGAAGCAGTGATTCCCATTTACCCCATTTGTCAGCTGTGGGGAAATAGCGTTCCCTCTTTACTAGCTAATCAAGGAGGCTCAGCGAGGATAACCTCTCTGTTTTAGTCTGGGAAGCTGAGACCAAGCAAGACTTTAAAAAACTGAAGGCCCTTTACAGACCCCAGACTTGAGCCTCCCAACAGGTCAGCTGTGTTGACTCCTGGATTCATCTGTCCCACATGAAGCCGTGGACACCTGCCCAAGAGGAGGACACCAGATGCACAGCACTCCTCCTCCTACAAGAATCTGGACGATCTGAAACTTCTCCTCAAGAAGGATTCCAGGGAAGCCACTGAGGTCAGCTAAGTTATATTCCAGTACCTCTGGGTGATTATTCTCCCCATCTTTGCAGTGGTTCTTATATTAGCCTTTTTTAAAATATTTTTATTTATTTCAAAGAGAAAGGGAAAGGAAGAGAGAGAAACATCAGTGATGAGAGAGAATCATTAATCAGCTGCCTTCTGCATGCTCCCCACTGGGGATCGAGCCCACAACCCGGGTATGTGCCCTTGACTGGAATCGAACTTGGGACCCTTCAGTCCACAGGCCGCTCTATCCACTGAGCAACCAGCTAGGACTATTTTAGCCTTTTTTGAGTACCACAGGATTCCTAGGCTCATACCCAGAGGAGTCCTTTTTTGCCCCCGTTGGGACCCTGAAGCACCTCTTAATTAATTTGTGGAAGGAATGAATAGAGTACTCTAGTTTGTAGCACTTTTCTGTATCCTCCAACAAGCAGCGTAGCTAAGAGAAAGGGCCTCACATGCCCTAGCTGGTTTGGCTCAGTGGATAGAGTGTCAGCCTGAGGACTGAAGGGTCATGCATTCAATTTTGGTTAAGGGCACATGCCCGGATTGTGGGCTTGATCCCCAGTAGGGGTGTGCAGGAGGCAGCTGATCAATGATTCACTCTCATCATTGATGTTTCTATCTCTCTCTCCTTCTCCATTCCTCTCTGAAATCAAAATAAACAAACAAACAAACAGGCCTCACAAACTCTAGCTCCAGAGGTCTGGGTACAAATTAAGGATATGATGCCATCCCTGAGAAGTTGGCTAGCTCCCCTTCTTGGAAACTTTGTTTATGTTATTTTTATTACTAATCTTTGGTCCTCGTTTATTTAATCTCCTGGTGTAATTTGTGTCTTCTCATCTAGAAAACCTAAAACTACAAAGGGTCCTCCAGATGGAACCACAAATGGAAGCTGCATCCTTCTTCCATGGACCCCTAGATTGCCCACCTCCAATGGGACCATGACAGCTGCCCCAATCAATGTCCCTGTCCAGCAGTAAGTAGCCTAAATGATCTATGGCTCTTGTTCCCAACAACAGTTGGGGTTTCCTAATCAGAGAGGATACTGAAAGGAATTTTAGGGATAAAATAGGTAGGTGTAGGGAATATCAGGAATAAAGAGGCTCCATGAGGGAGGAACATATAGGTGAGGGCTTAGAGCTCACTGAAGGCATTCACTCAGAAAATAGAAAGGTGCCACAGGATAAGGGGAGAGGAAGACATACATTCACAGAGGATAAAGAAAAATCACAGAGTATGGGGAAAAAGGAAACAACTTTCACAGAGGACAGAGAAATGTTGACAGATGCTGGAAGGAGGCAAACATATGTTCACAGAAGATAGAGAAATGTTACAAGATAAGGAGAGAGAAAGAAGAGGAACCACGTGGGTTTCAGATTGTGAAGCTGACATTCTGCAAAAGACTGACCAATTAAAAAAAGCACAGGGTCATAAAATGGAGAAGAGTTCCAATTAGAAGAGAGCATGAAGAGACAAAGAACTGCAGCCTTTATAAACCTTAGACTAAAGGGGCTTAGTGGGTTACCCCCTTGGGAGCCCCTCCCTATGTGGGAGTCTGTATTTGCTTCCAATAAACTTCCACCCTTTTATTAACATGTTAGTCCTCAAATTTTATTCTTCAAAATTCTTGAGACAAGAACCCACAACGGGGAGATCTGCTCCTCACACCCCACATTTCAATAGAAATTTGAACTCGGTTGATGCTGTGAAATCAAATTATCTAAATTCTCATTTTACATGCAATGAAACAAGTCCTGATTGATATCTTGTATTTGAGCAGAAATGAAATTATCAATTTGTCCAACAGTAATAATTGTAAATATAAATAATATAATATAATGGACAGTCTTTCAGTGCTACTTTGTAACTAACTCAAATCTATTTGATGTGATTTTGAGTAGAAGTCTTAATTTTGTAGACTACCACAAAATGTTTATTCTCTAAAGTAGAATTTGATTTAAAAGCCTTGAAATTGTGAAATTATTTATTGTGGTGAATGGATAGGCACTATTGTCAATCAAAAGAATTTATATTGACTTCTTTACAAAGTAGAACAATTTAATTTTATAGTTTTAGACAGTTTTCCAACATTCTAGATATGCAAATACCATTTGTAGGTTTTCTTTTTATTGGAAATACACACACATAAAAGAGTACTAAAATGAGAACTAACAAAAGTCTTTGGTAGCAAAAATATTTTAACATGGTTTTCTAAACTTGTAAGGGAAGTAAGATGTAGAGATTTTCCTGTGATTGTAAAGGGGAAGTTCTTAATTACAAAGACTTTGTATGTGGGTAAACTACAACAGGTATATTTAATGGAAATCAGAATTTGTTTCATTAAGGAATATTTATAATTTTCAACATTACATTTAATTTTTCTTTTGGCAATTAAATCCATTAGAGTTTCATTCTATTAGGTAAAAATATAATGTGCCTGTAATGGGTTCCTATTATTTTAAGAAAACAGTAAATGAAACACAAAGAAGAATTTGAAAATCCACCCCTCTTCCTTAGGTGAAGCACTCAGTTTTTTCAGCCGTTGCATGCTCACCAGGGCACTTCATTTCTCCGTGGACTCTGGGGTTTTCTCCAGTATGAACTGAGGCTGCCAATTGTGATTTTCCCACATGAAGCCCTACTGCAAACTCATATGCTTCATGGGCACATAGAACTTGCAACATAAACTGGACGGCACACCACCATCTCCACAGAATGCTCCCTTTTTTCTAGCCTAATCCTTCCAAAGATATTTTATCTACATTTTTCTTTTATTGCAAACTAGAGACCCAATGCAGGAAATTCGTGCATGGGTAGGGTTCCTAGGCTTGGCCAGTGATCAGAGCTGACCTATGGGTCAAGCGGCGGGGCTATCAGGGAGGCCCCCACTGGCACCCGCCTTGGCCAGCCGGGCACAGCCTGCTCGCCGGCCCCGCCTCCCAATCGTCCTGCCACTGCCCATCACCTCCCTCTTTGGGGCAACTGGCAGGGCAATTAGGGGAATCCTGCTGGCATTCGCCTTGGCTGGCCTGAGGCCTGCAGACTGGGGGCAGCTCCTGCATGGAGCATCTGCCCTCTGGTGGTCAGTGTGCATCAGAGCAACCAGTCATTCCACTGGTGGTTCTGCAGTTTGGTTGATTTGCATATTAGGCTTTTATTATATAGGATTGTATTTATGCTAAAAAGTCAGATGGAAAGACTACATGAATCTGTTCCAGAAAAACAGCATATTGCTAATATTCAGCACAATAAAGGCTCTAAAAAAAACCTCACAGATGAAGACAACAGTATGGTGATTACCAGAGGGAAAAGGATGGTGGGGGAGGTAGAAAAGGCTAAATGGTGATGGAAGGAGACTTGACTTGGGGTGGTGAGTACACAATACAATATGCAGATGATGTTTCATAGAATTGTACACCTGAAACCTATGTAATTATATTAACCAATGTCACCTGAATCAATTCAATAAAAATAAAGTAAAGGCTTTTAAAAGTGCCCCTCTCTACAACAGGCAGATCCTCCCCTCTTGGTGGCCCCCACCTCCCCCACCACACACCCTTCCCCAGAGGCTTGGAAGTGCTTTCCCATTCTTCTGTGGCTGGGCCCCAGAGCTGACCTTCTCCCAAATCCAGCCCTTTTGTCTCATTCCCTGAAAACCCTCCCCCCATCCCACTCTTTCTGAACCCCTGTCATCACCCCTTATGACCCTGAAAGGTGTCAATTCTAATGAAAATGTTGAGACCAAGAGATAAGAGGGAGGCTGGGCTAAGACAGTAGGTAGTTGCTGGGGTGGTGGAGAGATGGAGACTCCCCTGATGCAAGCTGGGGACAGCCACCACCTTCCAGGTGGTCACCTGTGGGGGAAGGCAGGTCCAGTCTCTCTAGAGCTTAAATTTCTCCAGAGGAGCCACAGTCTCTGACTCTCAGAAGGTTCTCAGCTTTCTCAAGCAGACAGGCAGCTAACTCTAAAACAATGCGGTGTAAGTTTGACAAGACATACCTGTGATCGAGGTTTGAGCAGCAAGACAGCCAGCCAGTGGACACCACCTTCTTTTTCAAATCCTTTAAGCACTGAGAACACTGCTCCTTACCTAGTTCATATAGCAGGAACCACAATACTTGAGGTTGCCCCAGGGGCCTGGCCCACATCACAAATAAGTCAAGCTGCACTTAAGGGAAACACCTGTTGAGAAAACCTAACCAATCACAGTCCTCCAACTTATCTGACCCTAGAAAACAGGAACTTCTGGCCTTATAAGGAAATAGACCACCTAGCCGATCTGTCCTGTTTCCACATTGCCCCTTCTAACACTCCTAAAACTCATTCCTACATAGTTATTACAGTATTACTGACTATATTCCCTGCACTGTACTTTATATCCCCATGAATATTATTTGGTTTATTGTTTGTTATTGTCATAACTGCCAATTTATACTTTTTCATCCTTTCATGGGATGATCACTTTGAAAGTTATGTAAATGTCTATGGTGTACACCTGAAACTAATAATAGTATTGTATGTCAACAGTAATTGAACAATTAAAACACACAGAAAACAACTCATTCTCGCCCACATCCCTCTGCAAGTCAAGAGTGTTCCACTGCCTGTGAGGCACTGTACTGTCCCAATTAATGGATTATTTCCCCTTTACTGCAAGACATCAAAATGGGTACTAAACTGTGTTATTTTGTCATTTAACAGCGTACAGCTAGATGCATACACTATGCATAGACAAAGGCAGGCAATTTAGGCAGTTGAGATGCCTGACTTTTGTCGAAAGAAACAACTAAGTTTTGTGTATCCACTGAGAAAAACTTGACAAACTCAAGAAACCACAAACAGAATACCTGGTCTTTGAGGTCACTGATACTTCACTGATGTTGACAGGGGTGAGCACAGCCTCACCAGGAATGATCTTATAAACTCCAAAAAGAAGAAAAGATCAGTGAACCTGGCTTTTCTTTACAAGGTTTGTGTTGTCAGTTCCCCCCCTGGAAACAGATGACTGTAATTGACCTGGGTAGCTGAAATCTCTGATGCAGTGGCTATATAGAAAGGCAAACAGAGAACAACCTAAAACGTTCAAGTGTGACTAGACTGGGTCACTCAAAGAAGATGCTGTGAAATGCTCACAAGACTGGAGATGTTTGCAACCAGCAAACAGCTGACCTAGAGCTCTGTTTATGCCTTGTTTTCCCAGAAACAGAAAAGAACCTCCTTCCCACAATGTGTAATGAGTCTTTCCTCAGCTCCTTATGTTATTTTGCTCAGAAATACTGAAACTTCTTTCTCTATTTCTCCTTTGGGATTTTGAGACATGTGCAAGAATACCTTCATACCGAGTTCCAAGCAGGAAATACAACCTGGAGAAGGTAGACTATGATGATTACAAAGAGCCCCAAGCAATCATCCCTCACTGAGCTTGGACCTCCCTTATTTAATGCCACATGGTGACTTGGACCATTTTCTTTCCTGCATCTTTCTCACGTATTAGGGGCTGACAATAACCAGTCTGAGGCCCCTTTTTATCCCATATACTAAAAAAGTCCTATTCCTTTGCCATTCTATGGCTATATTTTGCCTTTTTTTTTCATTACAATGAAAATTGGTTTTATTGTGTGTGTTTTTGTGTTTTGTTTTTTTTGTCTAAAACCCAGTCTGTGTGACTGCAATAGCCTGATTGGTGAGCAGCCAGCTGTGTTTTGTGACCTATCCAAACAGAGTGGTCTCCCTTCTATGCTCAGGATCTCAGAGCTAGTCTGGGGGGTTGGGGTGGGGGGGGTTGACAATATATCCATTTCCAGGAGGCTCAGATAAGGCAATCATCCCAGAATTTTAGGTTGACTCTATGACGACACTAAAATCTTTCACTTGCAGCTTTAAGAGTTCACAGTAATATTTGAGGAGCTACACAAAATTCACCAGCTCTATAAACTGGCAAACTCTTATGTCTCTGTCACTTGGATATCACTAGGGAATTCTAAGCCAGACATCTCAGAGCCTCACAGCTCCGCCTCCTAGATAAGGCATTACAGCTTTAATATGCAACTAAAAGAAATTGCCGCAGTAACTTTAAACTTCTCCGCCACGCGTCTTCAGCACTTTGGAGGGAAGAAGGCGACATAAATCTCACAAATGGTGGAATGAACACATGGCCCGAGCAGGCATCATTCACAGCCGGAAGGCAGTCGCATATGTGCCCTGAAGAAATCTAATCTAAGTCCTGTCTGGATTCTCTGTCCTGATTTGACTGAATTAAATCTAACAGGGAATTTCTCTTCCTGACACTCTTTCCCAGTCTTTAGCCCCAAATTGATAGAAGGATAACAAAGGACTCTCACACACCTAATCTCTATTTCACGGGAACATATTTCCTGGCATGCATTGCACAGGTGCTTTCTCAGACCCACAGATAAAAAACCTGCAGCTGTGATGCGTGCAGTGACTTTAAGACTCCAGGTTGGCGAGTCCCTGGCTGCTGGTCCACATGAAACAACCTGCAGGGCCCCAGGGAGAAGGCAGCTGCTTTGTGCTCTTCTCACCTAAATAACACTTCAAGACACCGATGTTTGGGGATGTTCAAAATACTTTACAAAATGACAGGCCAATCTTCTTAAAGCCGATTTTATAGCATACGCCCCTTTGTATATAAGTGATCTATAACTTTTATTAATGTGAAAAGTTGTGAATCTGGGCTCAACATGATTGGAACTACTGTAACTATTTTTACAAAAACTAGTATCTTACAGATTATTTATTTTTAAAACATGTTTTTTATTGATTTTTTTTTTAGAGAGAGAGAGAGGATGGGAGAGGGAGAGAGAGAATCATTGATCAGCTGCCTCCTGCATGCCCCCTCCTGGGGATCGAGCCAGCAACCTGGGCATGTGCCCTGACTAGGAATTGAACCATGGACCTCTGGGTGCATGGGACAACACTCAACCAACTGAGCCACACTGGCCAGGGCATGACAGATAATTTAAAGGGCTCATTGGGCCGAGACCAGTTTGGCTCAGTGGATAGAACGTCGGCCTGCGGACTGAGGGGTCCCGGGTTCGATTCCGGTCAAGGGCATGTGCCTGGGTTGCGGGCATATCCCCAGTGGGGGATGTGCAGGAGGCGGCTGGTCGATGTTTCTCTCTCATCGATGTTTCTAACTCTCTATCTCTCTCCCTTCCTCTCTGTAAAAAATCAATAAAATATATTTTAAAAAAAAACAAAACAAAAAAAAAACCTTTAGAAAAAAAATAAATAAATAAAGGGCTCATTGGAGTTGAAATAATATCCTCTTATAGATGAGTGGGGTTTGCTGGTGCTCCTCTAGGGCAATGGACTGCACACTCTTTCTGTAAACAGCCAGATAGTAAATATTTACTCTTCAGCAACCTATTCAAGCCATCCTAAATCTGTGCTTCAAACACAAAAGGCTGATTTGTTCAAACTTCAAAAAATTCACTAACTAGTTTGTCTTTATTATTACCTATATGTTTTTATAAATCATTCTCTCTCTGCATGCATAATTTTAAAAATTCACACAGAAAATTACATATATTTTTCTTTAAATTCAGCAACCCTGAAATACCTCAAACATGTATTGCATTTAGCCCACATAAAAATTAAAAAATAAATATAGGCTGTGTCTACTAGAAATTAAAAAATGAATTGACCATTGCAATAAATGTATTCATTTAATTAATTTTGCTGAGCAAGGCAGACAAGATTCCAGCCATAGTGGCATTTATGATATCATAACATGTTTTTGTTGTTGATGTTGTTATTATCCTTTCTTACCACTGAGAGTAGCCCAAATAACCTGACCAGGAGTCAAAGTAGAATTTTTATTGACTTACATAACTGCAGGTGGCTTCGGGGTAAACTGTAATGTCCACTAGACTGTTTCCACATTGAACATGTTGATTCATACACTCCTCTGTACACCAGCTTCTTGCACCAAATAGGGACTGTATTCCCTTTTTTTCAATTCCAAAAATATTGAGGGAAGTCTCTGAATTGCTCTGATTGACCCATTTATTCATATTTTGGACAATGGGACTGGGTTTGATCTCTAGCAATTCTTATAATTTCTTTTATTGTGCCCAAAATAAAATGTATATTATGAGGTGTTATACTTTTAATACATGTTTAAGTGAAGAGTATACTATCGTTAACTACAAATACAATGTTGTATAGCAGATCTGTAAAAATTTTTCATTTCTCATGCAGAAACTTTATGCTCCTTGATCAGCCAGTCCTCATCTCTCATTACCCCAGTCCCTGGCTACCAACTCTCTACTTTCTGCTCCTATAGGTTTGACTATTCTAGGTAGTGCATTAATGGGGTCATGCAGTATTTGTCTTTCTGTGACTGGCTTATTGCACTTAGTATAATGTCCTCAAGATTCATCCATATTTTCACATATGATAGAATTTCCTTCAATCTTTAAGACTGAATACTATCTCCCCATATATTTATATCATTGCAACATTTCCTTTATCTATTCATCCATTGACAGACATGCACATGGCTTCCACATCTTTCGTGTGTGTGTGTGTGTGTGTGTGTGTGTGTATTGATGAGGAGGGGAATACATTCTCAGTGTGAAAAGACAAAATACTAGTATATTTCTTCCTTTTGAAGAGATGCTAGCTGGACAAGGCAATAACTCTCTACTCAGAAAGACATATTCCTTAATCCTTAACACACATCTAATGACAAAATATGGCAACCTTGAGGCTCACTGAGAGCTGTCCGCGAAGATCCTGAACCCATCAGGGGCCTCAGGAGGGAACTGGGGTGCAGGATGAGATGTAGAAAAGTAAAAGTTAGCTAGGCAGAGAGGATTGATAGCCTTCAAAACACAAGGCAAATTCCAGGTAAAGGCCAGGGTACTTAGAAATCCAGCATGTTCCAGGATCTGAAAGAAGTTGGCACACAGGAGAGATGGGGATGAGAAGTGAAGGACTGACAAAGACTGTCAGAGCAGGAAAGGAGGCTGGGGAGATGGGCAGGGGCAGATCCTGCAGGGCCTGGTAGTTCCTCCAGGGATTTTGGTCTTTATTCTAAGAGCTCTGCATAAGCACTGAGAAAAATTGTTAGCAAGCTGATTTACATTGCAAAAATATCACTCTGGCTGAAATAGGAAATTGGATTAGAGGATTAAACGTGATCCCTATAGTCTTCTGGGCAAGTGACAGAGCTTGAACCTGGGAGACAGCATTGTTTACGTGGCTGGGGACACTCCATCTGCTCAAAGGGAGTGGTAAACAGGATGTGTGCCAGATTTACTCGTTCCATCCCAGGCCACCACTCATTTATTTTATAAACTCCAAAAAGTCACACAGTGTCACCTGGGTCAGCCTGTCTGCCACCAGCTGCTCATCATTCCCCTGTTTCCAATTCAATCCCAAATACTTGTGAAGTACTGATTCTGTAAGCAGTAAGAACTTGCAGGGGAAAGACCTCTTCAAAGAGTATTCATTCTTTTTAAAAATCAGAAATATATCCTATCTAATAAAGAGGGAATATGCTAATTGACTCTCAGGCTGTCACAAAGATGGTGGCGCCCAAAGCCAATAAAGAGGAAATATGCTAATTGACTGCCCCACCCTCAAAGATGGCAGTGCCCACAGCCAATAAAGAAGGAATATGCTAATTGACTATCATGCCCTCAAAGATGGCAGCACCCACAGCCACAAGATGACAGCGTCCAGTCCCTTCAGCCCCCCAGCCACCGAGGGCCAGCCCAAGGCACAGGCAAGCCTCAAATGGTGGCTGCCCAGCCACCCAGGGCCACCCGAGGCTCAGGTAACCAGGGCCGGACGAGGCTTGCGCTGCTGGCAGTGGCAGCAACAGAGGTGTGATGGGGGCATCGCCTTCTCCTGATCACTGGGTCACCTCCTGCCCCTGAGGAGTCCCAGACTGTGAGAGGGGGCAGGCCAGGCTGAGGGACACCCCCTCCAGTGCATGAATTTTCATGCACCGGGCCTCTAGTTATCTCATAGTTCTGGAGGCTAAAAGTTTAAAATCAAGGTGTAGGCAGGGCCATGTTCCCTCAGAAGCCTCTAGGGGAGAATCCTTCCTTGCCTCTTCTAGTTTCTTGTGCTTTGCTGGCAATCCAGGGCTTAATGCTGTGGAACTTCAATTTTTGCCTCTATCATCACAATGAATTTCCCCTCCTGTGTCTGTGTCTTTACATGGGATATTCTCCTAAAGAGTATTCATTCTTTTTTTTATTATTTATCTTTATTGTTGAAAGTATTATAGATGCCCCCCCCCCTCTTTTTTCCCCATTGACCCTCTCCACCCTGCACCTGCCCCTCCCAGGCCTTCACCACACTATTGTTTGTGTCCATGGGCTATGCATATGAGTTCCTGGGTTAATAACTCCCCACCCAACACCCACCCCAAGTACTCATTCTAAATCGCCTTAATTTCAAGTCACAAAAAAATAGGAGGATATGTTCTTTGCTCTCCTTGATTAACTCGGAGATTCAAAGTCAGAACTAAGGTTTCAGCACAGTAGGAACTCTGGAAATTCAAGACTGTCTCAGTGGATAGAATGGTAGTCTAGGTTCTATTTCTAAGTTTGGGAAGAATTTTTTAAAGGTTTTTCTCTTGTCCAATAGTGTTATTTAATACTGTAGAATATTAAGTAGAGCTTCAATAAAGTAGATGCATACTGTTTTTGTGTGGGTTCTTATTTTGTGAAGGTTTTTATGGCAGGTATTTTTGTTATTTTAAGGTAACATCTATTTTCAAAAATATATTTGCTTTGGGGTAAACATACCATTTAAGTTCATCAATGATAAGTATCCCTGAAAATAAACATACTGACTAGAAATTGATCAAAATTTAAAATAGTGATTTACATGATCCAAAATAGTGTGTTTCGAAGTTTTATTGGAAGGTAAAAGAGAGCTATAGGCCTAAAACTTTAAACTAATACTATATAAGTTCTTTATGTTGTTAATAGAAAATAAAATTATACTTTAGATTATAAAATTTTATAATCTAAAATCCAGAGCAACATCTTGGTTAAGTTATATAAATTCAAGGATTTGAGTCCATAAAGTATTCAAAGATTTATATTTAAAAACCAAAACAAAATTTAAAAACCAAAAAATGTATTTCAATTCATTGCTAAAATTCTAATTCTATAAGTTTCAACTTGTTCTCATCTAGTCAGCAAGTTCCATTATTTTCCTCGTCAATGGCGTAACCCCATTTTAATGTTTCTATATATTAATACATAGAAACCTCGCTGTATCTAAGAAGGTTTTCAACATCTGCAAGAACACATCTGAAAGTTTACTGTACACTGCATAAAACAGTATTGGGGATACGTACTTGGCAGTGATGTAATAAACTTTTGTTGTGAAATTTTTTAAGAAAAGATAGCTAATAAATTATACTGTTTTCCCCAAATAGCTTTTTGCTGAGTAGAAATTTAAATTTAAAGAAGAGAATGTATCTCACTAAATTTAATGGAATGGAAATGAAGTCAAAAGAAAATACAAAAGGCCTGGCTGTGTGTCTCAGTGGTTGAGCATCAACTTTGGAAACTAGGAGGTGAGGGTTCCAGTCCTGAGTTAAGGCACATACCCAGGTTGCGGGCTCAATCTCCAGTAGGGAGCCTACAGGAGGTAGCCAATCAGTGATTCCCTCTCATCATTGATGTTTCTACTTCTCTCTCCCTTTCCCTTCCTCTCTGAAATCAATAAAAATGTATTTTAAAAGAGAAAATACAAAAGATATAAAGTAGATGTAGAGCATTAATCAATATAATCAGAATATATTTATCATAATGTAAACCAGAAAGATGTTATTAGAATACACTATGCATATGTGTGAGAAATAAGCCTATGTTTTTCTGCAAAATCAACCACACTACATGTGTGCCAAAGAACAATACCAAATAAATGTCTAATTACAAAATATTGTGCCAGGAAAAAAAAAAAAGAGAAAACATCTGACCCTCTTGCCTGTCAAGTTCATTGCCCTATTCTACCTTCCCATGTTTTTGTTTTTTATATGTCTTCTTAGTTCACATATTTTTCTTTTCTCTGCTACCAGCTTTGTGACTTGCCTAATCTGTGTTCATATCTATGGAAATAAGTTGTACCCTTTTACCACCCTCTTCCAATTTCTACCCCCACCCCAACCACCTATCCCCTGTCAACCACTTTTGTTATACTGTTTCTATTAGTCAACCCCTCTCCTTTTATTTTACAAAGTGAGTTCTAGCTGCTAGCCCAATGGATAGGAAACATTAAAACAGTTTAATATGAACTCCAAAAACTACATTAAAACAGTTTAATACAGATTCCAAAAACTACAAAATAGTATCATTCAAAGTCATTCTTGGTATACAATAAAATTTACATGGTGCTGTTTGTTCTTTATCTATACCCCTTTTCCATATTTATTCTCTTAAATGTTTCTTTAGAAGACTTTGTGATTTGTTTGTTACTAATTACCCTCAAATAAAACCAACACACTGAAACTATTACTCAGATCTGCATTAGTGTTTGTTGCTGTTCAAATAGGGGTCTCAATTTTTCAGAATCTGCTTGTCATTCTTTGTGAAGAGAGATTTTCTTTATCAATCAAGGTTTTCCTACATTTCTGAAAAGTTACCCAGAATTCTGTGCCTAAAAGTTCCTAAATCAGCGGTTCTCAACCTGTGGGTTGTGACCCCTTTGGGAGTAGAAGGACCCTTTCACAGGGGTCGCCTAATACCATCGGAAAACACATATATAATTACATATTGTTTTTGTGATTAATCACTATGCTTTAATTATGTTCAATTTGTAACAATGAAAATACATCCTGCATATCAGATATTTACATAACGATTCATAACAGTAGCAAAATTACAGTTATGAAGTAACAACGAAAATAATTTTATGGTTGGGGGTCACCACAACATGAGGAACTGTATTAAAGGGTCATGGCATTAGGAAGGTTGAGAACCACTGTCCTAAGTCTTCAGCCCTTGGAACTCCTTAATATACTTGCCCCATTTTTCTATGCCCTATTCGGGACTCTGAGGGTGCAATCAACATTTAATGTTAAAGCCGGTTCTACCCACATATGATGTTCACATCAATTACTTATTATTCAAAGCTTATTATGTCATGGGTCTTGAAAGACCTTATCCAAAGCTCCCACTGTGCATTCTCACTTGGAACTTTACTGACAGTAAACAGTTCTCAGCTGTTTTGCTAAACTGAACATTTCTTTTCCAAAATTATATGCCAGTTAGTTCTCACACTAAATTTCACTTTATAGTTATGTAACATCCTTAGTTCTCAACTCATTGAGGCAAGTAATAATGAAAACAACTTAAATATCATCAATATCCAAGCCGTCTTTTGCATCAGGTTATCATGTTTGGTTTCTTATGCCAGCTGAAAAGACTTTACCACAGCGGAAACAAGGGGGAGAAGGATGCCTATCAATGAAGAAAGAGGTAATTCAGGAAAACATGTTAACAGTTTACCTATTGTTTCTGAACAGCATCTTCATTCATATTTTTTTACTATAATAACATTTCTCTAATTAGCTTATAAAAGAAATGCAGGGAACTCTGCTTCCATCTCCTGTCTAGAGTTTTCTGTGAATAGTTGCTAGTTCAGGATAACTGGATAGGGGTAGTGCAGAATGAGGATCTTATTGGCTCACTGTGGCAGGAGGAAGGCAGTTTTGCCGTGGGAATCATACCAGGCTGATGGAGGATATAAAGGAGGGAGAATTCTCATACTAGAACTAAAATGTTTTGTTTGTTGTTGTTTTTTAATCTCTCTCTTTCTCTCCTGGAACTGCAATTGACCACCTACATCCGTTTTCTCAGAGAGCCTACATGAGTGCCATAAGCCATGCTAATTCATCAGTGACAGTATAAAAAAAGAGATACTGTATTTCTCTCCTTAACTAAGTGAAGCTGAAATAGAAATAACAAAATTGGGATGAAAATGGGCTCTGTCACACAAAAGTAACTACCAATGAATCAGTGATTAGAAACATATATACTTAATAGAGAAAAAAATTAAAGTTTAATGCATTCTATCTACATATGGACTTGTGATAGTATAAAAAGAGAAATTCCACCTGTTTTAAATTAAATAATAATTAAAGTATTTTAAGAGGAATTTTTGTTCTCAAATTTAAAGTTCATAAGGAAAATATTTATTTTTGGCCTCTGTCTGCCTTGACTGACTTCAAAGTTTAAAAAGCCAAATAAATTCTTTTTCAGAGTACCCAGGGTTAAATTTTTTATACAGTCCCAATAAACTTATTCTCTGAGGGACAAACCTCGATGTTCAGAAAATAAAATATCCCAAGGTCAGAGATACTTCTCACTTTCAAACTCTTTATCAAAGCACATTTAGTTTCAGATTTTTAGATTCAAAGATAAACGCAATATAAGATTCCAGTGTGTAAAAATAGTATGTAAAATTCTGGTAAAGTATGTAAACTTATTCTTGGCAGTCTGCTAAATGAAATGTCTAAGTTATCCCAATATGCCCTCAAATGCTGTCTTTTTCACCTTTTGTAATTCTTTTTCATATCAGTGGATTATTTCTGTTCCCACACTGGCGTGCTTTATGTAATGCTTCCTTATACTGATATTGGATGTTAACAAGGGAGGGGAGTGTATTTCTAGACATTTTGAAAATACTAATTTTATAATTATTTAGAAATTGAAAATATGGGGAGCGTGGATACTCAGAACAACAAAAAATTATAATTGCACAGTTCTGTCATTGGTACTAAGTTCCTCATCATTTTTAATGGCAGTTATCACTCATAGCACAGGAAAATTTCATTTGAACCTGACTCATACTGTGGCCCTGTTGGGTTAATTGACCTTAATTTTCAGATTCTGATGTTGTAAAATAACAAATATCCTTCTGAATGGCATCTAGGCAGTAGGCATGACAGGCAATCAACAATATCCTCTCCAGAATGACATGTAACTACTGTATGTGAAGTTCCCAAGGACCATTGCTGTCATGAGTAAATGTTGTAAATGTTGCCTCAGGGAAATGTATTTATATGTAAATCTGGGGAAAGAATCTACTGACAAGGAACAGAGAAGTCAAGGCCTTCAGCTTGTCTTGTGGAACTGTGTCTACCCATCAAGAGAAAATGGATCCAAAATGACTATAAAATGTTATTAAAGCCATCGGGTCTGAAGTTTTTAAAGAGAATGAAGCCAATTTGCAATGAACTTCAAGTAGTATTCCATCTACTCTTGTACTAGAAAATTGAAACAGAGGTCAAATAAAGGTTCAAAGGTCAATATTATTTGGAAGTCCATTATAAATTGTGAGAAATAATGGACTGCATTAACCGAGATGCTATAATAAACTTATAAATGTCTAAAATGTAGATTGTTATGTTTCTTAGATAGGAATTAGAAAACTTGTTGGAGTTTTTAGATGGCTGCAGAGTATGTGGAAGCTACAATCAACTCCTCCCAAAGCCAAACTGGATTTATAGCAAAATTATAGAGCAATCAACCTGCATGATTAACTGAAGGACAACTGAACAGGAGTGTTATATCCAAGGATTTAGAGAAGAAGCTACACAGAAACTGGTAAGAAGAGTGGAGATGAAGAGAGAGCTGGCCCCTGCACCCATGTGTGGTGGCTAAGAAGCCAGAAGGTTATCTCTGCTGTGAAAGTTCCCATCCCCTCCTCAGCAGTGTGGGGTCTCAACCCTGAGGACCCCCAATCCAGAGCACCAGAGCCAGAAGAGGAGCCTGCATAGCATCTGACAGTGAAAATCAGCAAGAAGAAGAGGGAGTCTGCCAGAATCCAAGGTGCCCTTCTAAAAGGCCAACACACATGAGCTTGCTCTCAGGTACTCACCTGGGACACCAGTGGAGGGAAGGTGAATCAGGGCATACTGAATCATAAAGAGAAGACCTGGGTGGTATGGCCTTGAAGACAGACCTTAAGGACCAGCTATTGAGGCCTCAGGCCTGAGTTAATATTCCCCACTGCCCTCAGATACCATATTCCCAGGTCGGGCATTCCTATTCTTACATCATCAGCTGAGAGAGTGCACTAACCAGGTCCTCCAAATTCTGGTGACACTACCCTGCCAAGCTTGAGTCCAGCAGAAAGGACTGTTGTCTGCATCCAACAGGGACCTTTGGTGCACTCTTTCTCTGGAAAAACACAAACACTGAACTGTGAGGAGTTGGAACAAGAGCCAGTCTTTCCCTGAAACTACATGCTGGATCAGCACCACCCACAACAAGAGACTGTTCCCTCTATCTTCCCAAGTTGTGGTGGCCCCGTCCTGCTGAGCTCAGATCAGTGGGGGGAATGAAACACTGCTCAGAGCTAAAACCTCCAGAGTGGGTCTCCCTCAGAGGCTCAGGTCCAGGGCTCCAGCAGGCATAGCTACACAGATAAGAGGAAGCATAGAACACAATCTCCCCTCATGGGCTTGGCCAATGCCACCCCTAAGGAAAGACCTTGATCTGTTTTCCCACGTCTACCCTCCTGAGCTTGCTTCTGCACCCAACCTGAATGGGTGGTATGCCCCCGCTGGAGATGGAGTTGGAGATTCTAGCAGAGACTGAGTGGTAGGACTATGAAGTAGGGGCCACATTCTCCCCATTGAATGCCTGACAACACTGTCCAGAAGTAGAGACCCTCCCCAGCCCTGTCCTACCATGAAAGAGACAGTGGGGCACAGCTAGCTTGGGCCCACTCTACAGTCTTTCTTCAGAAAGCTCTGAAAGAAGTCCAGGAAACCTTAGGGGGTTGTCAGAGTAGCCAACAGATTGATGCCAACCTCAGAAAGCCTTGGACCTTTTATTGATCTGTCTCCAGCTCAAAGCTGCAGGAAGCTGAGCCTTGTAATCTGCTTGGCCCCTCCCATGCACACCCAGGCTCAGTAGACACAGCCACAATCAGGGAATAGCATGGTGGCTCCAGACAGGTAGCCCAAGGTTGGTTATACAAAATGTCTGACACTGACCTGCACCAGAACCCCATCCAAGTGGGCCCAGAACCAACACAATCACAGGTGGGCTTCAAACCATGTCAGAGATTAACCCAACTAGCCATACAAATGGAACAGCCAAAAGGGGACTTAAGGAGGCACCAGAACCTGCTGGGAACAACTCCACTTTGGGGGGCAGCCACTGAACAGCCATTCTTCACAGGGAAAGAGGTCTGTCTCTATAGTTAGCCAGGCTGAGGATCAACTCCACCCACAAATGGACCAACAGCATTCAAGACTCAACTACAATAGGAGAGGGAACATGACCCACACAAGAAACATTTATGGAGCACCTAACTCAAGTCATCCAGAAGATTGTGCAACTAACCCTCACAAGGCACTTATATCAGAAAGCCCTGATAACAAGCTTGGGAGTCACAGCAGATCTACCTAATATAGAGTCAAACACAAAAAGGCAGACAAAATGGGGAGACAAAGAAATATGCCCCAAATGAAAGAACTTACACAACTCAATAACAAGAAAACAACAGTCCAATTTAAAAGTGGGCAAAGGAGCTGAATAGACATTTCTCCAACGAGGACATACAAATGTAAATAGACATATGAAAAGATGCTCAATGCCACTAATTATCAGAGAGATACAATTTAAAACTGTAGTCAGATAACACCTCAGGCTGTCAGAATGGCTACCATCAATAAATCAACAAACAAGTGCTGGTGAGGTTGTGGAGAAAAAGGAACCCTCCTGCACTGTTGGTGGGAATGCAGACTGGTGCAGCCACTGTGGAAAGCAGTATGGAGTTTCCAAAAAAAATTTAAAATGGAGCTGCTGTTTGACCTAGTCATCCCACTTCTGGGAATATATCCAAAGAAACCTGAAACACTAATTTCAAAGAATACATATGCACACCTATGGTCCTTGCAGCTCTATTTACAATAGCCAAGATCTGGAAACAGCCCAAGTGCCCCTATGTAGCAACTAGACACAGACAATACTGTGGTAATAGCCAGAGGGAAATGGGGGTGTGGTGAGGTGGAAGAGGGCAGAGGGGGAATAAGTGGGGATGGAAAGAGACTTTACTTTAGGCAATGATCACACAATACAGTAGGCAAAGATGTTATAGAATTGTACACTTGAAATCTGTGTGGTTTTGTTAACCAATGTCACACCAATAAACTCAATATAAATCAATCGATAAAAATAGTTAAACACAAAAAGAACGTAGAAAATGTATTTTCATGTTTATTAATGGATCAAAGGGAAAATAAGCAGCTTAAAGTATCATTATCACTCTCAATTAATCAAATTAATGCCTTTACTTTCTGTTTAAGATTCATAGATTCCAGTCGTCCAACGTGTCTAAAAAGTAAGATATGATATTTTTTCTTCCAGTATTGTTCTGCATGTGTTTTATAGAATATACATATTTGAAATTCTCTAAAACAAAGAGGCCCAATAAAGAAATGAATCATCTCTAAAGCTTAAGATGAAATGTGTTTGCAATAATAATGCCATCTATATTTCTACAGCATTGCTATTATTGCTTTAGTTCCATTAAACATTTTAAATGACTTCATTATTCACACAGAAACAAAAAAATGTTCATTTTCTTATAATTACCTAATCAAGTAAACCCTAACTGCTGTGAGTACCTTTAACAATGCTTTATAATTCTAACCTAGAATTAATGATTTGGTTGTACTGATTAAACTTATCAAATACAGACCACATTCACTGAAATAAAAACAAACGTAACAGGTGGGCTTTCTTGCTTAATGACTTATGTTAAAATATTTAATCAAATTAAAAATTTTGACTTATATGAAACACTAGGTAAAATGAGGTATGTAATTAAAAACTTGTTGAAATGCAGCAATTAAAATATTAAATGAAATACATAATGATATAACATATAAAATGTAATATATAAATATAAAATATATGAAACATGCATCCTATATAATAAAGAGATGATATGCAAATTAACCCTCATGCCCTCACAAGATGACTGCCTACAACCAGGCCAGCAGGGGGGGTTAGTGAGGAACAAGACTGAACAAGCAGGCTGCATGGGGTGACCAGGTCAGCAGAGGGGCAGCTGGGGGAAACCAGGTCAGCAAGAAGGTCCGTTGGGGGTGACCTGGCTGGCAGCAGGGGGCAGTTAGGGGTGACCAGGCAGTGTGTGTGGGGAGGGGTGCAGTGGGGGTGACCAGGCCAGTAGGGGCGCAGTTGGGGCTGATTAGGCAGGAAGGGGGGACAGTGAGGGGCAACTAGGCCGGTGGGGGGCAGTTGGGGGTGACCAGGCTGGCAGGGGGGCAGTTAGGAGCAACCAGGCCAACAGAGGGGGGCATTTGAGGAGACCAGGCCAGCAGGGGGGGGCAGTTAGGAGCAACCAGGCTGGCAGGGAGAGGGCAGTTGGGGGTGACTTGGCTGGCAGGGAGGCAGTTAGGGGCAATCAGGCCAGCATGCAGAGGCAGTTAGAGGCAATCAGGTAGGCAGGCAGGTGAGCGATTAGGAGCTAGCAGTCCAGGATTGTGAGAAGGATGTCCGATTAAACCAACAGTCAGACATCCCCCAAGGAGTCCTGGATTGGAGAGGGTGCAGGCTGGGCTGAGGGGACCCCCCTCCCGTGCATGAATCTCATGCACTGGGCCTCTAGTAAATATATACAATACAATACAATAGATAGTATTTTTATTATTGATGGAAAGATGCGACATAAAATAAATCCCTACAAGTCCAAGAAATAACTTTTGAACATAAATACTCTCAATTTACCTTCTTCAGCCATTCATTCATTTAACCTTTTTTATGGATAAAAAAGGTAAATCGAGAGTGATCTGATCATAAATTCCTAACTGGTGGGTAGTCACACCAGAGCATATAACTTTCTTAATAAAAGGTTTATTGTTGCCTTAATCAAGCCCTGGCCATGATTTTTATGCATCTAGATCAGGGGTTCTCAACCTATGGGTCATGACCCCTTTGGGAGTCGAACAACCCTTTCATAGGGGTTGCCTAAGACCATAGGAAAACACATATATAATTACATATTGTTTTGTGATTAATCACTATGCTTTAGTTATGTTCAATTTGTAACAATGAAAATACATCCTGCATATCAGATATTTACATTACGATTCATAACAGTAGCAAAATTACAGTTATGAAGTAGCAACGAAAATAATTTTATGGTTGGGGGTCACCACAACATGAGGAACTATATTAAAGTGTCGCAACATAGGAAGTTAGAGAACCACTGATCTAGATTAACACAACTTTGAAATAAGCACAATCATCCACAAGAGAGCACGGAATCTTAACTACCTTCTAGTCCAATCCCCACATAGCTTTCTCCCACCTTCATGGAATCGTCCTTAATTTCAAATGCATAAAAGACACTGCAAAACTGTCACTCTCCAGAGCATTTGAGATCTTGCTTCCTGGCAATTGTCATCAGTTTGGCTCAAATAAAGTTCTTACAGAAATACTTTACAAGTTTGGACGTTTCTTACATGGACACATGAAGGCATACATTAAGCACCAAAGACATGCATTAGACTTGTCCAAAGTCATGCATTAGACTTGCAAATAGTAATAAGAAATGAAGCTTTCTATTGCAGACTTTGCAGTCTCCAGAAAAGACGCTATAACTATTTATAAAATGTGGACATCACTCTTGTGCACTAGTTGAATAATAAAGGATCGATTGAGATCCCTCTCTACAATACAATACAATTGCCATTGCTGCTTAGAAACTCTGCAGTCTGCCTTATCCTCCATGTATCTTTTAAGTCTGGTATAACATTACTGTAAAAGGAGTGTGTAGTTACCTGCTTTATTCCATGACTATTTCCATAGCAGATCTCTGCTTTTCTTTACTCTAGTCCGGTAATCCAGATGCAATTTCAGATGAGCTTATCTACACTTCAGGAGTCTAAGACATGCCATCCAAATGCCCATGGCAGTCCGCACGCAATGCTAACCCTGGCAATAAATCTCATTCCTCCAATCACAAATCGCCATGGTTCAGCCAGATTGATTCAGACACATCTATCAACACCTTTGAATAAAGCAACAATAACCAGGCTTTGAAATGTCTGGAGCGAAAAAAGTCACTTAATGATAACAGTCTCATAGAGTACCTGTTAACAATATATTTTGCTCCTTTGTAAACAAATGAGACATTAAAATTAGACTGCTACTTGACAATGCAGATATACTCAGGTTTATGGATCTTTTTAATTTGTCTACCTTTAATGTTTATATTTTTTGGTGAATTTTCACATGTTAAGTTATCCAAAAACTTTTTTCTTCTCTATAAGCTTAACCAGGAAAAAAGCAACACCATTAAATGGCATTGCCTATTAGTCAGGGGTACGATTCTATAATACATCATCTGTATATTGTACTGTGTGTTCACCATCCCAAGTCAAGTCTCCTTCCATCACCATGTACCTTCACTTTTTACTCTCTTCTACCTCTCTTCATCCTTTCCCCTCGTTATCACCATATTGTTTGTGACTCTGAGTTTTTGTGTGTTTTTTTCTTAATTCCTGCTAATTTTCAGAGTACATTTAACACCTATGTAGCTCAAATGAAATTTGAAGATATTATATAATTCCATGAATAAGTATTTATTGTCTCTGATGACTCAAAAAGGGCAAAAGCACCGAATCCCTTCAGCTTGATTAATGCTTCTCATTTCATGGAAGGCAGGATGTCTACACTGTTTGATTAAATGTTTCAAGCAGGAGTCTCGTGCTCCACTGAGCTTTATATTTTAATATGCAGAAATAATTTCTGTACAATGGAAATTCTAACAATAAGAGTGGACATGGAATAGTGTTTATTTTGCTAATTAGTCTGAGAAGAGCACACAATTAACTTTATGTAATTAACATATTGCATTGTTTCCTTTTTTCTTCTTCCTGATCTACATATTACCTTAGATTTGTTTTTTAAATTTCAGAGATTTCTGTTGGTTTCTTCCTCAGCAGAATACTTTGGAGCTCAGAGCCTTGCCTTTGCCCATCTGGATAAGCCATCCGAGAGTGAGCCAATGCTTTCTATAAAGTCAGTATAATCCTTTCCACTAAAACTAATGGAGACGGGTGTGTCCATTTTTAAGAAATAAGAAACCTATGTAATTGATACTTTTTATGCTTTTGAGGATAACAGATAATAGAAGCCATAGGTAATGGTTCTAGATATAACTCTTCCAAGAAATATATTTGCAACTTCATAAAACATGAAATTTAACATAAAAATTAAAAACAAACTATTTACCAAATGATATCCTGTGCTTTAATCCAGAGTGCCTAAGGTCAGACTTTATCAAAGGCAATAAAAATGGTAAGCATTAAAAAAATCAATAAGAAGCATGCCGATTTCATTTCACATCAGTAAGCAATGGGAAACTTGCAATAATTGTAAAGTTTTAGTAATTTGATAGATCAGGCCCATTTATGTCATACTCAAAAATAAACCTGTATTAAAAATTATCCTATAATTTAGGAAGTGTAGGGTATTTAAAGATCATGTAACTCCAATATTTTAAACAGCTTTATTTAGGTACTAGAGGCCCAGTGCATGAAATTCACGCATGGAGGTGTGTGTCCCTCAGCCCAGCCTGCACCCTCTCCAATCTGGGATCCCTTAAGGGATGTCCGACTGCCCGTTTAGGCCCGATCCTAGTGTGATCGGGCCTAAACGGGCAGTCGGACATCCCTCTCACAATCCAGGACTGCTGGCTCCCAACCGCTCACCTGCCTGCCTGCCTGCCTGATTGCCCCTAACTGCTTCTTCCTGCCAGCCTGATCACCTTCTAACCCAGCCGTGGGCAAACTATGGCCCCCGGGCCAGATCTGGCCCATTTGAAATGAATAAAATGAAAAAAAAAAAAAGACCCTACCCTTTTATGTAATGATGTTTACTTTGAATTTATATTAGTTCACACAAGCACTCCATCCATGCTTTTGTTCCAGCCCTCCGGTCCAGTTTAAGAACCCATTGTGGCCCTCGAGTCAAAAAGTTTGCCCACCCCTGTTCTAACCACTCCCCTGCCAGCCTGATTGATGCCTAACTGCTCCCCTGCCAGCCTGATTGCCCTTAACTGCCTTTGCCTGCTGGCCTGGTCACCCCTAACTGCCCTCCCATGCAGGCCTAGTTCCCCCCAACTGCCCTCCCCTGCAGGCCTGGTCCCCCCCAACTGCCCTACCCTGCAGGCCTGGTCCCCCCCAACTGCCCTCCCCTGCAGGCCTAGATCCCCCCAACTGCCCTCCCCTACAGGCCTAGTTCCCCCCAACTGCCCTCCCCTGCAGGCCTGGTCCCCCCAACTGCCCTCCCCTGCAGGCCTAGTTCCCCCCAACTTCCCTCCCCTGCAGGCCTGGTCCCCCCCAACTGCCCTCCTCTGCAGGCCTGGTCACCCCTAACTGCCCTCCCCTGCAGGCCTGATCTCCCCCAACTGCCCTCCCTTTCAGGCTTGTTCCCTCCCAACAGCCCTCCCCTGCTGACCTGATCGCCCACAACTGCCCTCCCCTGCTGGCCATCTTGTGGTGGCCATCTTGTGTCCACATGGGGCCGGCCATCTTGTGTGTTGGAGTGATGGGAAATTTGAATATTACTCTGTTAGTAGATAGGATAATTGATATAAAATAGAAATTACCCCCTTTAATATATGCAATTTGATAAGACTGACATATGCATATACCTAAGATATCATCACCACAATCAAGGCAATAAACATATAAACATACCCATTGCCTCCAAAAGTTTCCGTGTGTGTGTGTGTGTGTGTGTGTGTGTGTGTGTGTTTAAGAAGTACCCTTAACATGCGATTGACCCTCTTAACAAAAAACCTACCCACATACTTCTCAGGAATCCCATTTGAATGATTTTTCAGTATTCCAGACTGTTTGTTAAATGATGTATTTACTGTATATAAAATTACATAGAAGAGCTAATGTTAAATAGCTATTCAAGTCTAGTTTATAATGTTTGATTAAATGGATTATAACTGATTAGATGAACACATTTTAGCAAGTCAAAGCTACACAAAATTAATCCCTTGGTGTCAGCGCTGGTGTCTTCCTCAAAACTGACATGTTTATATGGTATATGATTTTTTAAATTCCAGGGGGAAAAAAAGTGCATCAACTTCTACAACATGAAATATTTTACACCCATCATCATTGTTTTCATGGCACTAAATTATCAATGAGTTCAGTGAAAACACCACCTAAACCAGATGCTCTTTCAGCTTCAGTGGGATTTCAAAAAAAAAGAAAATAGATTATGGGGAAATGTATCAGTGAAGGAGAAAATCACATTTTTAAAACCAAAAAGAAAAGCCTACCTTATTTCTGGAGTTGAATTTCAAAGATTTAATATATTTGTTTCAAATTCTTCATTGATGCCTTGCCACTAATACTTTAAAACTATTATTTCTCTGACTCTGATGATAGAACACATATTTCCAGGTTCATTATTACTCATTAGCAGGATAGTTCTAAAAGCCTCTAAGTATAGTTCACTGAACTAATGAGAACTGCTAACTTAATTTATTTAAACACAGCTCAATATGGGGATTGGGTTGCCACCTCAGGTTTATTAGATACATTATTATGTTTGCAGAGCACTCTCTATTTCCACAGTCAAGTTGGTTTTAAAATCTTTAAATATTATGCATTTATTATATTTGTTAAATTACTAGATGGAGCTACCTGGGAAGTAATTATATGTACCATGAAGAGTAATTAGGCGATTTTAGCCGAAGCTGGTTTGGCTCAGTGGATAGAGCGTCGGCCTGCGGACTGAAGGGTCCCAGGTTCGATTCTGGTCGGGAGCATGTACCTGGGTTGTGGGCATATCCCCAGTGGGAGATGTGCAGGAGGCAGCTGATCGATGTTTCTCGCTCATCGATGTTTCTAACTCTCTGTCTCTCTCCCTTCCTCTCTGTAAAAAAATCAATAAAATATATTTTTTAAAAAAAGAGTAATTAGGCAATTTTATTGATAGTAGGATCTGTGTAGCCTAATGAACACTGATATAATTTTTCAAAAAACATCAGAAATTTGTACCTTGTTTTCAAGCAAACTTCCCTGCCAAAGGATAGACAAAATGTCATATAAACAAAATGATATAAAAAGCATTCAGAAGGTGGGTACTTTACCCCTTAAACTACTTCTTACCCTGCCCCTTCTCCAACAAATTATCTCATCCCTTTTATCTCTCCAAGTAGTGTTACCACCTTCTTCTTTCTATGTGTCATTTTGCTGTTTTACTCATTTACTCATGGACTCCGCAATGTAAGGGCCACAGACACTTGCAAGTCAGTGACACCCACCTGTTCACAAGTGCATCCTCTGGGCCTGTTCTGCATTTCCTCAGTCTACCTTTTCGTCTATATATCAATTTGCCAATATGCTTCTGAGAGGATTCAAAGGTAGGAGAGGCAGTTAGGGTAAGGTCCATGGGAAAGAAATGCACATGTGAGGGACTGACGGAGCCAGGTCTAAACCGCCAGATTGTTTATCTTACAAGCACAGAGGACAGAGAATATTACAAGAAAGGGGGGAGAAGAAGGAGAAAGTGCTGGGTGGGCTTTGGAACTCTGAAATGAATCCTAGGCAGACAAGAATGAAACTGGCCAATTAGGATAAAATGTGGAGGGGCATAAAATAAGGAAGGGTCCAATTAGAAAGTGGCATATACAGACAAAGAAGCTGCCAGCATTTATAAACCCTTATACAAAGAGAGTCACTGTTTTTTTTTTTCCCCCATTTGGGGGCCCCTCCTAGGCAGGAATTTGTATATGCTTACAATAAATTTCCATGCTTTTGCTTAAAATCTCTTTAGTCCACAAATTTTTATTCTTCAAACTTTGTAAGACAAGAACCCAGATAAGGACTCCAGCTTGCCATTAGGGGTATCACTTCAAACAAGTGTAACCTGACAACACTTTGCTTCAAGTGTCCAAATCATCTCTTGATATTTGCCATAAGTCTTCTCTGGTGCCTGCACAAAGACCAGTTGGAGGAACCTAACCACAACCATGCAAGTTCCAAGGTAGTTATCATCCTAAGGTCAAGTCTTGATCAATGAGACATGGGAGCCAGTGGATAAATGCTCCTCTCTCATTTTCTTCCATTTTTACACTTTGTAAACATTCTGACATTTATTTGTAATACTGTGGGTGGTATTTAAAGATGAAGTTTAGTTATACATTTTTTAATTTAAATTATTTATTGTTTAAAGTATTACATACGTCTCCTTTCTCCCCCACTGACATCTCCCCAGCCGTTCCCACCCCCTCAGCACATGCCCTCAACCCCCTACTGTCTGTGTCCATTGGTTATGCCTATATGCATGCATACAAGCCCTTTGGTGGATCTCTTAACCTCCCCCATCTCCTGCCTTCCCTCTGAGGTTGGACAGTCTGTTCCATGCTTCCATGTCTCTGGCTCTATTTTTGTTCATTAGTTTATGTTGTTCATTATATTCCACAAATGAGTAAGATCATGTGATATTTATCTCTCTCTGACTGGCTTCTTTCTCTTAACATAATGTTCTCCAAGTCCATCCATGCTGTTGCAAATGGTAAGAGTTCCTTGTTTTTTACAGCAGGTTAGTATTCCATTGCGTAGATGTACCAGTTTTTTAATCCATTCATCTGCTGATGGGCACTTACGCTGTTTCTAAATCTTAGCTATGGTAAATTAAGCTGTTATGAACATGGGGGTGCATATATCCTTTCTGACTGGTGTTTCTGATTTCTTGAAACATATTCCTAGAAGTGGGATTACTGGGTCAAATGGAAGTTCCATTTTTTAATTTTTGAGGAAACTCCACACTGTTTTCCACAGTGGCTGCACCAGTCTGCATTTCCACCAGCAGTGCATGAGGGTTCCTTTTTCTCCACATCTCACCAGAACTTGTTTGTTGATTTGTTGATGATAGCCCTTCTGACAGGTATGAGATGATACCTCATTGTTCTTTGGACTTGCATCTCTCTAATGATTAGTGACTTTGAGAATGTTTTCGTATGTCTCTTGGCCTTCTGTATGTCCTTTTTCGAAAAGTGTCCATTTAGGTCCTTTGCCCCTATTTTGATTGGACTGTTTATCTTCCTTTTGTTAAACTGTTTGAGTTCCCTATAAACTTTGGAGATTAAACCTTATTGGTGATAACATTGGCAAATATTTTCTCCCATGCAGTGTGCTCTCTTGTTGTTTTGTTGATGGTTTCTTTTGTTATGCAAAAACTTTTTATTTTGATGTAGTCCCATTTGTTTATTTTCTCCTTAGTTTCCATTGCCCTAGGAGCTGTATCAGTAAAGATATTGCTACAACATATGTCTGATATTTTGCTGCTTATGGATTCTTCTAAGATTTTTATGGTTTCCCATCTTATATTTAAGCCCTTTATCCATTTTGACTTTATTTTTGTGCATGGTATGAGTTGGTGGTCTAAGTTCATTTTTTTGCATGTATTTGTCCAATTTTCCCAACACCATTTATTGAAGAGACTGTCTTTTCTCCATTGTGTGTTCTTGCCTCCTTTGTCAAATATTAAGTGAGCATAATGGCTTGGGTCGATATCTTGGTTCTCTGTTCTGTTTCATTGGTCTATATGTCTGTTCTTGTGCCAGTAGCAGGCAGTTTTGAGAACAGTGGCTTTGTAATAGAGCTTGATATATGGTACTGTGATCCCTCCAACTTTGTTCTTTCTCAGGATTGCTGCAGCTATTCGGGATCTTTTTTTATTCCATATGAATTTTTGGAGAGTTCTTTCTAGATCTGTGAAATATACTGTTGGTATTTTAAGGGAATTGCATTGAATCTATAGATTTCTTTGGGTGATATGGACATTTTAATTATGTTGATTCTACCAATCCATGAACATGGTATATTTTTCCACTTGTTTATATCTTCCTTTATCTCTTTTTTCAATGTCCTGTAGTTGTCCGAGTACAGAACTTTTACATTCTTAGTTAAGTTTATTCCTAGGTATCTTGATTTTTTTGTTGTTGCAATGGTAAATGGGATATTTTTTTTTAGTTTCTCTTTCTATGAGTTCATTATTGATACATAAAAAAGTCATATATTTCTGGGTGTTAATTTTGTATCCTGCTACATTGCTAAATTCATTTGGTAATTCTAGTAGTTTTTTGATGGAGTCTTTAGGGTTTGATGAACCTCTGGGCAGGCTCACCAAGAAAGACAGAGGATCCAAATAAAGTCAAAAATTAAAGAGGTGAAGTAACAATCAAATCCACAGACATACAAAGGATTGTAAAAAAAAAAAATAGTATTAACAACTCTATTCCAACAAACTGGACGAAATGGACATATTCCTAGAAAAATACAATCTTCCAAACCTCAATCAGGAAGAATGAAAGAACCGGAATAGGCTGATAATTACTGAAGTTGAGGCAGTAATCAAAAAAAAAAACAAACAAAAAACTTCCAGCCAAACAAAGCCCTGGTCTAGAAGGCTTCACAAAGACGTTTTATCAAACATTCAAAGAATTAAAACCTATCCTCCTCAGACTATTCCAAAAAATTCAAGAGGAAGGAACACTTCCAAGCTCTTTCTATGAAACCAGCATTACCCTAATCCCAAAACCAGGTAAAGACACTACAAAGAAAGAGAATTACAGGCCAGTATCCCTGATGAACATAGATGCTAAAATCCTCAACAAAATTCTAACAAATCAGATCCAGCATTACATCAGAAAGATCATGCATCATGACCAAGTAGAATTTATTCCAGGAATGCAAGGCTGGTATAATATCCACAAATCAATAAACGTGTTACATCATATAAACAAATTGAGAGACAAAAGTCACATAATCATATCAATTGATGCAGAAAAAGCATTTAACAAAATCCAACACCTTTTCTTGATAAAAAATCTCAGCAAAATGGGAATAGAGGGAATCACACCTCAACATAATAAAAGCCTTACATGGCAAACCTACAGCCAACATTATACTCAATGGGCAAAAACTAAAACCATTTCCCCTAAGAACAGGAACAAGTCAGGGATACCCATTTTCACCACTCCTGTTCAACATAGTACTGGAAGTGCTAGCCATAGCGATCAGACAAGAAGAAAGGCATCCAAACTGAAAAAGAAGTAAAACTGTCATTATTTGTAGATGACATGATATTGTACATAGAAAATCCTCTCTCATTTTCTGTGGAAAAGACAGTCTACATCACTTCAGTCAGGATCAAGCCCTATAGGCCAGCAGGAGAAACCATTCTTGTGTTTGGGTTCTCTTCTATCTTTGTTTCATTTCGCCCTGTCCTCTACTTCTGACCTTGAGATTTTCCCCCCCTAAAATAGAAGTAATTCCTGTAAGCCTTTATCTTTGGCTGTTTTCTGGAATACAACTCCTTAACTAACATAGATCCTTGAACATTTGAACATTCATGTGTAATCCTACTCTATGTATTTAACAGATATTTAACAGATATTAACTATTTACATGCACAATTGCTATTGTAAGGATTATGAAATATTATCTAATTTAATTCCTAGCAAATCCCATGAGGTAGGTACTATTATCGTGACTATTACAAATGAAGAAATGGGAGCAGAAAGTTTAAATTATTTTCCCAAGATCACATATCCAGTAATTGGAAGAGCCAGGTTCTAAGTCACACAGTCTTTTTCTAGAAGACGAGGTCTTCTCATATTTAAGAGATAAGCTAATATCTTATAATATTGTAACTTTTATAACTCCTTATAGTGATAAATCAATAAGGACCTTACTCATCTCAAGTATGAGTTTCTTTGCAAACTTATGAACAAAATCCTATTAGATTTTATATTCCTGGCCTGGCAATCAAATATCAATAATCAAAAGACTATGTCCCGTTATGCAAATGCTTATCAAATGTCTGCTTGTGACATGTTTGTTGATGTCTCAATGGCCAAAGCATATCACATGGCCATGTCCAGAGACACTATGGAATGGGAATATATAAGAGAATAGATTCCAGGAAGTAGGAGGGTTTTTTGAAAAAATTTTTGAAGTTAATATTATAAATTCTTGTGTATAAATACAATTAGAAATGATGCAAATGAAGACTAATGTTGGCACTGATGGCCACCATGGCAGACATAGGTAGAATAATGCAAAATGTATAAAAGCTAACTGAAACATTCTTTGGAAATATTTTGGTATGTTTAATATATCAGAAATTTAATATAGTGGTTAAAGACAAGAGCAATTGTCATAATGGTCAAGCTTTTTAAAACGTTTTTAGTAATTGGGCCAAATATAACAAAGAAACAAAACAATGCTAATTTTGTTCATCTTCTCTTTTCTAGAGAAAAAATGACATAAATTACTTTTAGCAAAACAACTACTTTTGAAATTCTCATTTAACAAACCTGCATTTACCGCATTTTTATTTAAGTTCCTCATAGATGTATGAGATATAATACTTTCATTAATACTTTGAAATGCTCAAATAAAAAGCACTACTAAATAGTGAGTAAACCCACTGCGTCATTACCTTTTATGGTAGCTCTAGGCAATTTGAGTGTATTTTTTTGTAATATACAGGGATACACTCCGTTAAAAAGCAAAATCATTATCAGACTGAATGGTCTCAACATTCGCTAAGCAGACATTTAATATTTTTCATTCTCATTCAAGAAGTCAGCATTCTCAGAAAACACATTAAGTTCAACATATTCAGCTGTTTTTAAGTTACCTGAACAGAGAAAATAATGCACTCTCTTGTCCTAGAGAAAAGAATTGCAGAAAGTCTGTACATAATTTAAAAACAGCTTACATTTATAACTTCAGACTCTCCAAATGTTGATTATTCGAGAGGAAACAAATGCTTAACTAAATTTGAAAGCTACCAAAAAAAAATTATTTTATGAAAGTGTTTTCTTTTACAAGGCTGACTCCTCTTTGTATTTTTAAAACCTGTGCAGAAATCTCAAGGTGTGACCCACACATTAGTCCCAAGCACCTGCAAAAAGATTCTGAATGATGCTCAGAAGATTGTATTGTTTATCTACAGGTCAGAGTTGAAGGGGGCAGAGGAGGCCACTATTGAAGATCCTATAACCAGGCAAAGGCCAGCTTCAGATTGGTCCTTGAAAGACAGAAGTGAAAACAATAAGCCCCTTTTCCATGTTCTTATAGCAACTCAAAATGAACAGTTTTACCTTTTTGCTGAAATTCATTGAGGAGACTGAGAATAGGAAAGGGAGATGTTGCCATCAGTCAGATACTCTAAAACCACAAAACGTCTTAAGGTCCTGTCTTGAATTCAAGATTAACTTCCTATCTTCTGGAGATTAAACACTGAACCTTATCTCTGGAATTGGAATTTGACCTCAGGTGTATCTTTAGGGCACCCTTAGGACATGAATAGAAATTAGATGCTCAAGGCCTATCCCCCACTGCCCTCAGGAAGACCCTCCTTCCAGGCCTACACTAAATTGGCTTCTCTGGCACCCTCATGACTTACCCAATTGATTGGTCCGCATTAAAATTGCATTGCTCTCAAACACCTGCCTGCTTGTCATGACTGGGACAAACTCCCCAGGTAAGAGCCCCAGGAGCTCTGAAAGTTAGATGGAGCCTATTAGACAGCAAATTCCAAGGTCCTGGGTACCCAGACATGGTTTAAAAGAGGGGAATGAAGACACAAACTCCAGATAACAGATCTCCTAGGTCCCATGTACTCAGTGTCATGTGTGTGTGTGTGTGGGGGGGGGGGGGCAGGGGAGAGTGGGCAGGGTGACTCTACAAAGAGTAGGGTGCATGTCAGTGGCTCTGATTGCTCAATTTAAGTACTGTAATGCTTGATCTGTTGCAAACTCATTCTCTTCCTTACACTACCATCTACTCCTCTCTTTGCTTTCTGGTTTTCCCTAAAAGGGTTAGTTTGGGGATATTAATATGGTATTTATTTCCTCTGAACAAAGTTTACTCCTTCATTTGTCATATTTGAATCCTGTGTTCCATATCATTTGGCTGAGTGGTATTTTTAAAATAACATTTAAAACAATTCTATGTTTACACAATTGCTTGTAATATGTATCCTGTCATCATAAGTCAAGGTTATGAGTCTAGAGTCACATTGCCTTTGTTTAAATACTGGCTTCAGGATGCACAGGTTGACTAATGTTAAGAAAGTTATATTCCATATCAGTGTTTCAATATCCTCATTTGTAAAACAAGGATAGAAGTATCTACTTCATAGGAGTGTTATAAAGATAAAATAGATTTAAAAAATGTAGAGCACATACAATACTTTCTAATAAACAGCAGGTAAGCAGTAGAGGGTGACTATTGTTGATATCATCACCATCATCATCATCATCATCATCATCATCATCATCATCATCGGCAGTGATTCTTAACCTTGCTTGCAAATTAGAGTTAGCTTGGGGCACTTTTAAAACGGCAGCATCTTAAACCAACTAAGTCATAATTTTGGGAGTAAGACCCAAACAGCAATAATTTGTAGTCGCACAACCAAGAGTACATTTTTCTTTTCCTTGTTTAAGTTTCATGACACACCCTGTGAATCAGCTCTACATCTATTATGCATCTGTTATTGTTGCTCCAATTGCTCTCCATACTACTGTCATAAATATTTACTAAGCATTTATTGTCTGTGCACAGAGCTGGGTCCAGGATGTAGGAACAGGTAACACAGGTAAGATACATGCCTGTATAGTGGGAGAGGCAAACAATTCACAAGGATAATGAATAAGCACACTCAGATAAGTACTGTCAAATTCCTATTAAGAAAATAAATTGTATGATGACACAGACGGTAACATTAAATGTTGTAGGGGGTACTTAAAACACAATGTTAAGGAAAACCCTTATGACTTCGCTTCTCATCACCTTGTAGCTTGTAGAGCTACAGAATCATGGACCCCATCCTGGGCCTAATCAGAATCTGCATTTTATGTTACCCATAACCCAACTTCAACAATTATCAACTCAGGAAAAATGTTTCTTTTATAGACCTTGCTATAACTATTTTGAAGTAAATCCTTGACATCACATATTTATAAACATTTTAATATGTATCATTAAAAATAAAGGCTCTGTTCTTAGGGTTTTAATTTGATCAACTGAATCGATGGAGATAATTTTTACCGAGATGTAAACAATAGAGAGGGAAGTTAATGGGGGTGAGGTGGGAAGTGGAGAGTGGCAGCAAGTGACTATGGGGATCAAGACTTATCCTTTCAACAGAGTAAATTTCAGTCTTATTAGGCCACCCAGTGGAAGCATCCAGTATGCCACTGAACTTGAGACCCAGGAGATCAGGGGAGGTCTCAGGACCAGGGATATATACTCAGTACTCATCAATTTATAGGAGGCACACATGACAGAATTGAATAAGGTAAATAGAAAATGAAAGAAACCTAGTCCTAGGCACTTGGGCATGTACATGACAAGAGGAAGACAAAAAAGGACACTGAGAAGACCAAGCTGATGAGACTGGAAAAACAAGCAAACAAACAAACAAAACAAGAAGAATGTGAAGTTGTAGGGCCTCCAACAAGAGACTGTTACCAGGAGGTGCTTCATGGAGCTGAATGATGCACAGTAAGATGAGGGCACATCACTGTCTGTTGGATTTGGCAACTAGTGACACTGACGAAAGAGGTTTGGGTGAAGGGGACATAAACCAAAATGAAATGAATATTAGAGCAAGCAGACAGCCGGCAGTTTCCCCTGAGAGTTTCATTACTCTATGGATGTGTCCAAGTGAGTCATGCAGTGTAAGAAAAAAAAATGCTAAGGTATTTCTGTTTGTATATATATATTGATTTCAGAAAAGAAGAGAGAGGGAGAAAGAGATAGAAACATCAATGATGAAAGAGAATCATTGATCAGCTGTCTTCTGTACACCCCCTACTGGGGATTGAGCCTGCAACCCAGGCATGTGCCCTTGACTGGAATCAAACCTGGGACCCTTCAGTCCGCAGGCCGGCGCTCTATCCACTGAGCCAAACCAGCTAGGGCATATTTCTGTTTTTAACATAATCTAGACATAATAACAGTGAATGCAGATGAATTAGGAGAAAGTGAAAATAGTCAATCTAGACAACTCTTGTAAGAGCAAAAGAATGATGAGAGCTGAGGAAGTTTACAGTTTCAAATAAAGGTTTGTATTTTGCTTCTTCTTTGTGTGCTTGATTTCCTTATTTTATGGATGAGACATAAGTATGTACCTTGAAGGGAATGATATGAGAGGAGATAAACAGGAGTAATGGATAGATTAAATCTTAAGACTGCAAGAGGGTAAGGAATTCAAGTATAGAACTGGGTTTAAAAAGAGAAGTAGCAACTTCCCCCCTACCCCCATTGTATGCAGAGGAGAAAAACAAAGCTTATGGGTATGTGTACTGGCAAATTTGTATATTAGGTTGTGGAAAGGTGAGGGTGGTTTTCTCTATAGTTTTAATTGTTTTCACTGAATTATCAGGAAAGTCTGTACATTCTCAAATAAGGTTAAATGAACTGACTTGAGAGAGAAAAAAATATCACTGTTCGGTTTTCTTTATAAAAACAGAGTTCTTCATGAAGATATGTCAAATACCTGACAAAATTTGTTAGAAGAAAATATAAATTACAAAAACTGATTAAGCCCAGCCAGTGTGGCTCAGTGGTTGAGTGTCAACCCATGAATTAGGGGGTCACGGTTCAGTTCCCAGTCAGGGCACATGTCTGGGTTGCAGGCTCAATCCCCAGTGGGGTGCATGCAGGAGGCAACAGATCAATGACTCCCTCTCATCACTGATTTTTCTATCTCTTTCTCCCTCTTCCTCTCCCTTCCTCTCTGAAATCAATAAAAATATATTTATTTTTAAAAAAGTTGGGTATTGAAACTGTTAGATTCTTTATGCCTACAACTCTTCTTTGTCCGCTCATCTGAGGACTATAGGGCTGAGATTCAACACAGACTCCCATTACAAGACCGTGAATCACATCACATACAGCAAAACACACAGGCTAATCTCTGCTCTGCCCGGCTGAGGCTGGACCCTGTGTGTGGCTTGGAAGAGGATTACTCGTGATTGCATGGGCAAGACTGCTCTGGCCTCCACTGTTTTCTGCAGATGTCACAGGGTTTATTCTGGCTGGAGCCACACTCCTACAACATGACTGGTGAAAGCTGCAGAGAAAAAGCTAAAGGATTTCCTTTGAACAGGGGAAGTAAAATCAATGACTGAAATCATTCTTAAGAGACATCTGGTAACAGAGAAACAGTGAATTAATAAAGCTATTCTTTAACAAAAGTGAAACTATGGAAATAAAATAGCTTTTTGTTAACAATTAGGTGAAGCTTCAAAACTGAAATTTTTAATGTATTTTTACAAGGCATTATGAACAGATAATGTGTGTCTCATTCTGGTTCTATCAGTAGCTAAAATAATATCTGAAAATGTCCTTTGATATATTTTCTCTAGGACCAGGCACTCTTAAGCTGGCATATCAGTGTAAATATCTGATAATAAGACTTTATATGATTTAAAATAAATTCTGCAGCTGAACATTCACACTCAATTGAATATTCCATTTACAGCATATTGTTGAAAAGATCCTTAAAATAAACCAAAACCACAAACACTGAATTGTTAGTTACTTTAATGCACATAAATGTTCTGACTCACAAAGAGATTTGAAAATATGCCTCCATTTGATCATTCTTATGTGCTTTGGGATAAACTAAAACACATTATTTAATTTCCTACATCCCCTCTGACCATAATGAGGGATCCAGCAGATTTGCTTTTGTTGTAAGAATCAATTTAAAAGGTGCTGGTCACACCAGATACATTTATGCAGCTACATCAAAGGCCTCATACTAAGGACACACTCTCCCCTTAATCCTCCCTTGCAGCTAACGTGAATTTTTAATGATAATGTGGCTTCATGTGAATATCTTTCTTGTCATCCCTTTCTCTTAACTATTTCAGTGTACTCGTGTATGTATAAGGATAATTTGATCTTTCAGCAGACTTAATAAAGGGACATGAAATACTTCTCTGGTTCTTGAAATTGCTAATGATTGTGAATTAAATTCTGATAAAATCTATGCACTCCATAAATATTTTAAAATTGGAGGCTATATACCATTGATGTTTTTAGACATATCTAATTAACTCCGGTTTTTAAATTTAAGCTTTTAAAGTCAAATTTATATTTTTCATAGCCGTGCACAAAGTTTAAGAGTAAAAATTGGATTAAATAACAAACAAAAAGCAAACTCTAGTTTTCTGCTCCTTCCCCCTTTTCCACGTTGCTTCCCAGGTGCAACCACTGCAACTCTTCCCTCTTCCTCTTCCTTGGTTCACATCCCCTTTTAAAGACAAGCAAGCAAACAAAGGAACATACTTTTATTGCCTTTAGCGAGAGAGGAAGGGAGAGGGAGAGATAGATAGAAACATCGATGAGAGAAACATGGATTGATCCGCTGATTCCTGCACACCTCCTACTGGGGATTGAGCCCCAAACCCTGGCATGTGCACAGGACTAAGCTCAACCAACTGAGCCATACCTGCCGGGCCCCATCCCTTTGTTAACAAAGTATATCCTCAGGCCGGATAAATTGCGTACATTTTTTTAAAAAATGTGCACGATTAAAATGTTTGTAACCTATTCTCTCACTTATTTGACAAAGTGATTGAAAACCATTCTCCTGCAAAATTTTAAAAGTTCTGTTCGACTTGTTTCCAATTGTTATTGGATGGTGATTCTGATGAAATCTCATATAATTCATATGGGACTCTAAAATATTTCATTTCTAGGAGCTCTTTTGGGTTTTATTTTAATCCCCACTAGTATGAGATTTCTCAACAATGTTTTAAATCTGGAAACTTGTGTCTTTCAATTCTGGAATATTTTCATGATACATATTTTCTAAAAATATTTTTATTGATGTCAGAGAGGAAGGGAGAGGGACAGAGAAATAGAAACATCAATAATGACAGAGAATCATTGATTGGCTGCCTCCTGCACGTCCCCACACTGGGGATAGAGTCCTAAACCCGGGAATGTGCGATGACTGGGTTTTGAACTGTGACCTCCTGATTCATAGGTCAATGCTCAACCAATAAGCCATGCTGGCCAGGCCATGATACATATTTTTGATCATTTCTCACCACCATTTGGTCTCTTTTTCTAAGATCATAACTTAAATTTTGAACCTCTTAGGATCAGCAGTGGGCAAACTATGTCCCACGGGCCGCCGCCCATTTGAAATGAATAAAACTAAAAAAAAAGACCGTACCCTTTTATGTAATGATGTTTACTTTGAATTTATATTAGTTCACACAAACACTCCATCCATGCTTTCGTTCCGGCCCTCTGGTCCAGTTAAGAACCCATTGTGGCCCTCGAGTCAAAAAGTTTGCCCACCCCTGTTTTAGGATAATACTTCTAATTTCTTATCTTTTCTTCATATAGTCCATCACTATCTTTTTTCTTTACTTTATGGGAAATTGCCTCAACTTTTCCTTCCATGCTTGTGTTCATAAATTTTGTATATAACATCATCAAATTCATACATCATTATAGCACATCATCATATCTCTTGGAAGATAAATTTGTTGGCCTTTTTTTTTCATGCTTTATCCTCCTACCTAAATTGTGTGTGTGTGTGTGTGTGTGTGTGTGTGTAAGCACCTTTTGTTTTGTGTTTACAGTCCTACCTCTCCTTCTATGGCTAAGGGTTTTAAAAATGTCTGTGATATTTGGGGACCTGTTTCTGGTTTAGGGTGAGGCACTCAATAGCTAAAATAGAAATTCCATGATACACAAGAGGGTCACTTCATGGTTTCACTAATATGCAGTCAGTTAGCTATGTACATTTTTGTGGAAATTTTCCGAATGTCTGTAGTTAAATGTCTTTCCTCCAGCGTGGATTTGATTACCTTGAGGATAAAGATATGGTCAGTGCAAAAATGGGCATTGAAAACATTAGCAATGAATCATCAAGGGTGCTTCTTTTTTTTAATATATATTTTATTGATTTTTTTACAGAGAGGAAGGGAGAGAGATAGAGAGTTAGAAACATCAATGAGAGAGAAACATCGATCAGCTGCCTCTTACACATCTCCCACTGGGGATGTGCCCGCAACCCAGGTACATGCCCTTGACCAGAATCGAACCTGGGACCTTTCAGTCCGCAGACCGACGCTCTATCCACTGAGACAAACCGGTTTCGGCAAGGGTGCTTCTTAATAGAGATGTTTTAACATATGTTCTTTGCATTCAATCTGTTCTCAATGAGAACCTTCACCATTGATCCTATATAATAGGTCTTCTTTCCAATTACTTTTATTTCTCTAATTAGAGCAATAATCTACTTAAGATGCCTTATGTATGCAAAATTTTGATTAAAATGTTATAAAAATTAATAATGCTATATACAGTATTGCAATATAGCTAACATAGTACAGATATAGACATATATATATATATATATATATATATATATATAAATTTTCATGTTAGTATTATGTTTGGTCAAGTAGCAAAAGCATTCCTATAAAAAAGTCCACTATCCCCCCTATTATTCAACATTTTGCTATAGGTAGTAATGGTATATTTGGGCAAAGTGATAAAATAGCAGATGCACACAGAAAATGAGAAAATGAATGGAGCAGAATTATACAATTATAACCACAATTGTAGAATGATTACCTACACAGAAAACTCAAGAGAAGTAGAGAGATAATTATTACATATTGTAAGAGAATTCAGTATGGTGTTGAATATAAAATTAAAATTTTAGAAATTGTCAGTACTGCAACATAATTAAGGAAAAATACTGTTTACAAGATAACTCTACTATGAAGTTTTTACATTTATAAAAAATGTACAATATCTATGTAAAATACTTTAAAACTTTACTGAGGTACATATTAAAATTCTTGAAAAATCGAATTTTGTCCATTTTGCACAAGATTCAAAATTATAAACTAGCAATCATCACCAAATTATACTATAAATTAATCCAATTCCTATAAAATATTGGAAAGTTCATTTGTTTGTCTATTTTGGCTTCCATTTTTGTTTTGAAACAGGAAAACCAACACTAAAATTCACATGGAATATTTAACACATAAGAAAAAAGGGGAAGGTATTAAAGAGTGGTGACTAGTTCTACTTAATATTTAAGCGTAGCCCTGGCCAGTGTAGCTCAGTTGGTTGAGTATCATCTGGAGCATCTAAATGTCACCAGTTTGATTCCTGGTCTGAGCACATGTCTAGTTTGCAGGCTTGATCCCAGCAGGAGTGTGTGTGGGAGGCAATTGATAGATGTTTCTCTCTCATATTAATGTTTCTCTCTCTCCCTCTTCCTTCCTCTCTCTCTAAAAATCAATAAAAACATATTAAAACATTTAAGCATATTTTAAGATTAAGTCAGTTTGTTGCTGGTGTCTTAATGGACAAACACATTCAAAGTACACTGTTCCAAATACAGTGAAATGCACAGATATTTTTGTAAAGAATAATGGTGAAACAAAACCATTAAGAGAAAATGAAATGACACAAACCACTATGCTCAATTAATATTTGACAAAGGTGGCAAGAACATACAATGGAGTCAAGACAGTCTCTTCAATAAATGGTGTTGGGAAAATTGGACAGATACATGCAAAAAAAAAAAAAAAAAGACTAGACCACCAACTTACACCATACACAAAAATAAACTTAAAATGGATAAAGGACTTAAACATAAGATGGGAAACATAAGAAGGACTTAAACATAACCATAAAAATGCTAGAGAAATCCAAAGGCAGCAAAATCTCAAACATATGCCAAAGCTATTTCTTCACTGATACTGCTCCTAGGGCAATGGAAACTAAAGGAAAAAAAAAACAAATGAGACTACATCAAAATAAAAAGTTTTGCACAGCAAAATAAAACCATCGACAAAACAACAAGAAAGCCCACTGCATGGGAGAACATATTTGCCAATGTTATCACCAAAAAGGGTTTAATCTCCAACATTTACAGGGAACTCATACAACTTAACAAAAGGAAGATAAACAATCCAATCAAAAAATGGGCAATAGACCTAAATAGATCCTTTTTGAAAGAAGATATAAGGAAGGCCAAGAAACATATGAAAACATGCTCAAAGTCAGTAATATCTGAGAGATGCAAATCAAAACGATAATGCAGTACCATTTCACACCTGTCAGAATGGCTATCATCAACAAACAAGTGCTAGCGAGGATGCAGAGAAAAAGGAACCCTCATGCACTGCTGGTAGGGATGCAGACTGGTACAGCCACTGTGGAGAACAACATGGAGTTTCCTCAAAAAACTAAAAATGGAACTCCCATTTGACCCAGTGATCCCACTTCTAGGAATATATCCTAAGAAACCAGAAACCAATGAGAAAGGATATATGCACCCCTATGTTCATAGCGGCACAATTCACCATGGCTAAGATTTGGAAACAGCCTAAGAGCCCATCAGCAGATGAGAGGATTAAAAAATGTGGTACAGCCCTAACAGGTTTGGCTCAGTGAATAGAGCATTGACCTGCAGACTGAAGGGTCCCAGGTTTGATTCCAGTCAAGGCATGTACCTTGGTTGTGGGCACATCCCCAGAAGGGGGTGTGCAGGGGGCAGCTGATAGATGTTTCTTTCTCATCAATTTTCTAACTCTCTATCCCTCTCCCTTCCTCTCTGTAAAAAATCAATAAAATATATTTTAAAAAAAACAGGTGGTACATCTACACAATGGAATACTACGCTGCTGTAAAAAAGAAAGAATTCTTACCATTTGCAACAGCATGGATGGAGCTGGAGAGCATTATGCTAAGCATAATAAGCCAGTCAGAGAAAGATAAATATCACTCATTTATTCTATATAATAAAAGTGAAACATGTAAATTGACCGTCCCTCCGCTACACTCACCAGCCAATCAGGCGTGGGTATGCAAATTAACTTGACAAAGATGGCGGGCCGGTGGGCAGTGCACAGAGGCAAGGAGTGGCCTGGGTGGGGTGGGATGCCTGGCTTCTGCCCCACCCTGGCCGCTCTGGGCAGGTAAGCAGCTCGCGCTGTTGTCCTACCCCGCCCAGGCCATTCCGGGCCTGTGGGCAGCATGCGTGGAGAGCCTCTGGGCAGGTAAGGCAGGCTGCCGGAGGGCGACCTATACTCCCCACATGGTGGCGGTTGCAGCCGTGAACACGCCAAGCGGAGCCTGTGGGCCAAGCTGAAGTAGCGCCTGCAGGCCATCAGTGCCGAGTAGTGGCTGTGCAAGTCTTGCCTCCTGGCCCAGAAGGTGCGCAATTGCAGGGATAGCCACCATGGCAGGCCAGATTAACGTCCTCCTGGCAGCACCACGGGGGTTTGCAGATCTGCGAAGCTACAGGCCTCCGGTGTGCACATCCTCTCCTCCCCCCGTGACATGCAAACATACTCCAGCGTGCTGTCACCCTCGCATGCCTTCAACAGTCTCAGACCAAGGTGCGTGCAAGTTCCCCCCACCCCTCCGCCACACTTCCATCAATCCCAGCATGACTACGTCCCCCAAAGGACGTGCACACGTCCCCTCCGGCACGCTCATGTCCTTTGAAGAGTGTCTGGGTGTTCTGGGTACTGAGGGTGGGCACCTGTGAGATGACAGTGAGAGGGCGGAGTGGTGATGCTCTGTTCCTGCAGAGGCCAGGGCAGCGACGAGATCACCTCCGTGGGGCTAATGCAGGTTCTGAGGCGGGAGCAGGTGCAGACAGACACACCTGGTGGGTGCGGGTGGCCCTCGCTGAGGTACCTTCGGTCAACGTTCAAGATCAGGAACCCAGAGGAGGCGAGTTCCGTCCTCTCAGTGACATGGTGGGATAGTCGGGGCGACTGCAGAGGAGGAATGTGCACTTTGGTTCGAGCACCCATGAGCGAAGGCTGCCCTGACTGAGCCTCGCTTGTGTGGGGCCTAGCACACTCCTGTCGGGCAGTGGGTGACAGGACATGCTTTTCTGAGTTAATGAGAGAAAACATTGATTCTCCCACTGCCCGCAAAGGTGGAAAATGAAGTGGGGAGACATGTGGGGAGTGAGCGAGGTTCCCTGTCTGGGGGTTCCAAATCCACTGTTAGCTCCTTTCACCGCTGACTAGAGATATACAGGGTGTCCCCCAAAATGTATACACACTTTGAATACCTACTAATTGCAATGGGTTTAAGCATGAAAAGAAAGAAACAACAATGGAGCTGTCATCTGTTAAAAGTGCGGGTACAAACAGTCAGTCGGACATTCCCAGAGAGGTCCAGGATTGGAGAGGGTGCAGGACAGACTGAGGGGCCACCTTCCCCCACCCCACCCCCATGCATGAATTTCGTGCACCAGGCCTCTAGTGGAATATACTGAACAACATAAACTGATTAACAAAAACAGATCCAGAGACAGAGAAGCATTGATCAGACCATCAAACCTTAGAGGGAAGGTAGGGGAGGGTGGGGGTAAGGGAGAGAGATCAACCAAAGGACTTGTATGCATGCATATAAGCCTAACCAATGGACACAAACAACAGGGGGGTGAGGGCAGGAGTGGGGGAGTCGGGGGGGGGGGCATGGAGGGATAAGGACACATATGTAATACCTTAATCAATAAAGAAAAGAAAATAAGTGATTTAAAAAAGAGATAAAATTAATTTTTTAATAAGTGGTCTTTACGCAACTGATAATATCTAGATGAAAACCAATGAAACAAAATAAAATCAGTTAGCGCTCTATATCTTTTTTTACTCCAGAATAGTAAATCCCAGACTTAGCAAAGATTTAGATATGACACTAAATGAGAATACACAAAAATCTTCATTTAGGAAAATCTGTTCTAAGCATCAACCCAAATCCCAAGGCTAAAAAATCAGCATTGATAAAAAGAATGAATATCACCATAACCGGTTTGGCTCAGTGGATAGAGCATCGGCCTGCGGACTGAAAGGCCCCGGGTTCGATTCCGGTCAAGGGCATGTACCTTGGTTGCGGGCACATCTCCAGTGGGAAGTGTGCAGGAGGCAGCTGATCAATGTTTCTCTCTCATCGATGTTTCTAACTCTCTATCTCTCTCCCTTCCTCTCTGTAAAAAAATCAATAAAATATATTTTTTAAAAAAAGAAAAAAAAAGAATGAATATCAGCAATCTGTGGATGTGAAAACATTATGAAAGAAGTCCAAGATAAACAGCAACTTAAGATAAGTGAGATGTTACAAAAAGCTGATTTTCCTAACAAGCAAAGAACTTCAAAATCAGTAAAATAAGAATAAAGAAAATGAGTAAACAATGGTCTACACATACATTAAAGTGGCTTTTAAACCTATGTTTTATGCTCCATTATACACATCTGAAGAAAAAATTAATTTAAAATATGAATTATAGTTTTTAAGCATTCAGAAGGGTAAAAATAAAAAAGTTCCATTTGGTAAAAATATAGAAAAATAGGAACTGTTAACACATTTTGGGTGAAATATTCTACAGCATCTACTTATGAAACCAATGCTTGTATCATTGACCTTTAATTTGTTAAAACATACCTAAATATTGACTATTAAAAATATTAGCAATAGTCCATCAAAAAAGTGATTTTATAACTACATCCATATGTGATTGCTTGTGGGAAAGAGATTTTGGATTTCAGATTTAGGGGTGGGAAAGAGACTCATCAAAAAGACATGTCATTGTATTCCTCTTCTGGAAATTTGATATTTTACTAAGTGCATTACTTTTCAAAACACACACATATTTAAGATAATGCTGGTAAAGAAATATGATCCAGAAGGAAAGTGAAGAGTGGAAAGTATAATAAAATTAAGAGTGAAATGGATTCAGGTAATAAATGAAAAGTTATTCTTTGAAGTCTGTCAATTTGCAAGTCTTGTGACACAAATAAGCCTTTAATGTGATGATGAGTGCATGGCCATTTATACAAATTGGTGGTGATAAGATTACGAACAAAAATCAATTTCTAAAAGAAACACCACCATTTGTGCTCCTGAGATCTTTCAGTTGGAGTAGATGTTATGTAATACACTTAACTAGATCCTTACAGTAGAAAGTGACACGATTTACAGAAAGTTCTTTTTTTATATAATGTCATTATTCTAAAGTTTTTCTCAGAAAATTTTAAAAATATTATTTTGTAGAGGAATACTATGGTGGATTTCAGGCTTTCTGACTGTAGGGCTTATTCCAGCAATACAATTTAGAATAATCGTCCATGGGTATTATTTTTCTCCACTGAAGAACTGAGCAGCAGTAAATTCGATACTATAGTCCCTGACAATTACTTGGAATATAGCAATTCTGTTTTCTAGGTAAACGCAGAGCTGCACAAATCAGCAAAACTGGGGATAGGAGAATGATTTGTTTATGAAAACTAAAGAGCCACTAGGACATATATCTCAATGAAAGGCAATGAAAATGCCATTCTACATTTGTATCTTGGACGGGTTGTGCAGTTTATAAAGCTCTCTAACATAAATTGACACTTTATTTTTGACTGGAGCAACAACTCTGAGTAGCAAGGGAAGCTATTATTATGGATAAAGAAATTGACTGTGTGTGATTTGTTCAATATTATAGGGACAGGTAAGTGGCATAGCCAGCTGTAAATGCTAGACTTTTGGTATTATATCTGGGCTCTTTCCCTCACATCTAGTTTATAATCCATCAAAATGAGTGATTTTATAATTAGACCCATATATAATTGCTTGTGGGAAAGAGATTTCAGATTTAGGATTTTGTATGTGAGTATGAGTATCTGTATTCATACATAGAAAATAATAATACATTATAATAGTATAACAAAAATAATAAATTTATATTATAAAATAACATAAACATATAAAATACATATGTTTTCATATTCTAGGATATTCTTTTTTGCAGTTTATTTTTTCCAACTCTAAATCTGATTAATTCACTTATGCTTTTTAAGAATCTTTTTTTGTTTTTAACTTTGCTGGGATTTTGAACACAAAAAAAGCTATAGCTGGGAAAGGATATGCGGTCAGGAGATAATACCCACACCCACCCACACCCACCCACACCCATCCCTCACATGAACACATGTACAAACATATATAAGGATAAAGCATATATGATTGCTGATGAAGACAAAGGGAGCCACTGGGGATTGAGAAGAGAAATGATGCATAATGCAAAGCTAGAGAGAGTTCAGAGAAGAAATGGGAGGTACAGCCAGGGAATGAGGAGAAATTTTTTTTTACTGATTTCAGAGAGGAAGGGAGAGGGGGAGAGAGAGATAGAAACATCAATGATGAGAGAGAATCTTTGATCATCTGCCTCCTACATGCCCCACACGTCCGCAATCTGGGCATGTGCCCTGACCAGGAATCAAACCATGACCTCCTGGATCATAGGTCGACGTTCAACCACTGAGCCATTCCGGCAAGGAGAGATTTTTTTTTTTTTTAACTATCCCAGGAGAGAAAAGAAGATGGGCAGAAGTAACAGTAGAGAACTTTGGCCAGTAGGTCCTTACTCTGCTTTCTTTAAAGGCCTAGAGACCAAGGCAACATTTGGATTATACTGAATCACAAGGTTATGACAATACATTGTATTTCATGCTATAAGATATTGAAATAATTATTAATATACCTTTGTATATATTATATATAAACTTTTATTAGTACCAAGGAAGATGTAATCAAAATGTTTGCTTTAGTTTTTAAGTTTTAATAAATTTATCTGAGAGATATGAAGGCAATCACTAAGCCTATAGATTCCTTAGTGATATAAACATCTGATAGAGAAAGAGAAAATTAAATGTCTGGAAGCATGGGGTAAATTGTTCAGCCTATACATTATAGGCTGAGTTTTACTGTGAACATGTGTGTGCTTGCTTTATCCTCACAACTGCATGGCAAACTTCTTAAGAGTGAAAGCCTTCTTTTCCATTTCTTTATCTTCTATGATATATTGCTTTAGTTATTACCAGTATCATGTATAGCTTTTTAAATTCTAACATTAAAGAATTTTTCATATATAAGTATACAAAAAGCTTATATTTGTTTATTTTTTAATCATATAGGTATAGAGTGAAATGCCAAATTACAGTGGCTCTGACACTTACAAATTAAGTGAGAAGGTTACTGAACCTAAAATAGTTTTAATAATAATTATCCCATGACATTTTCATGAAGGTTAAATTAAATAATTCATATAAAGCACTTGTACAATGTGTGGCACATGGCCAACTTGCCATAAATGTGAGCAAACATCATTAGTGTCATCATTAATTGATTTCCTTGACTAAAGGAAGAAATCATGCATTGTCTTTAAAAACATTGGAGAGGAGAATATTCTGGTCTCAAAATACTGGATCTCATCTAAACAATGCTGTAGTTTAACTGATAATTTTCAAAGCAGCTACTTTGATATACTTCCTAGCTTTGAAATTAACTATACTCTTTCAAGGAAAGATACAATTGAGAAGGCATATGTCAAGTTTAATTTCATGATTTGACCCAACAAAATGTCCACATCTGTCTAAAAATGGACTAGGGTTTCCTGTGAATGTCATAGCTATCTCCAAACGTAGATATATCTTAGCTCAAAATTGCTTTTCACAATTCTTACATTCAGGACCTGACTGAAATAAGGATCAATTCAGACTCTAGTCCAGGGGTGGGCAAACTTTTTGACTCGAGGGCCACAATGGGTTCTTAAACTGGACCGGAGGGCCGGAACAAAAGCATGGATGGAGTGTTTGTGTGAACTAATATAAATTCAAAGTAAACATCATTACATAAAAGGGTACAGTGTTTTTTGTTTTTTTTTTTGTTTTTTTAGTTTTATTCATTTCAAAAGGGCAGATTCGGCCCACGGGCTGTAGTTTGCCCATGGCTGGTCTAGTCTCTCTGCAGATAAATAAATGAGGGCATTACCTTCAAGGCAGGTGGAGCTCTTAATGGATGGACAAGCTGAATACATAAACATACATGAAAGACCAATTATGAGTATACATCCAAAATCCCTTTGTCACATCACCTGATGCCAAAAATTCCTTTTGTGAAGGAGTTTTCTTTGAGGTTTTAATGGCATTTGTAGGTTTGTTTCCTCTTGTTATTGTCTAAAGAGTAATGTGATACAAATTCCTGTCCTGTGGATTCAAAGCAACTAACTAATTTTGTGCAGGTACGTGTTTTTCAGGTTATTAATAACTTGTTATCAGAAAAAATATTGTCAGTAGCACATCACAAAATTCTAAATAAATTCATTATTCTGGCATTTAGAAAATTCTGGATTGATGTAATGGAAAGAAATCATTTAAGAAAAATTTCTCAGCTCTAAATTCTTACTATGCCATAGATTTAAGAGATAATGATCAGATCTAGCAGAATAGACATGGGTCACTTTGTATATAAAAATGACCACTAGTATGCAAATAGATATCTATCATATATCCATATCTATATTTGCAACTATATTTCTCTATAGCTATCCATCCACCCATTCAACCATCCATCCATCATCTGGGTAAAATTTAGTCAATTTCAAAATGAGAAGAAAATTGAAGTTAATATAAGCACATACCCATTACTAGAGGCCTAGTGCATGGAATTCATGCACAGGTAGGGTTCCTAGCAACTGCTGGCCGCTGGCCGGGGCCTCCCTTCACACCCGCCTTGGCCTGGGGTCGCCCTCTCACCTTCCTACCACGGCCCCGTTCTTTTTGGGGCCCATCAAGGCCAGCAGAGCCTCTACTGCTGCCTGCTGCCAGCGCCGCATCACCAAGCCCATCATGTTCTGCACTGTCCCTTGGTGGTCAGTGCATGTCTAACTCCAGTTTGTTGAATTCCCACCTGCAATGGCAATTTGCATATTAGCCTTTTATTATATAGGGTACTTTCAGTGTTATCTCCTGGGTACCCCATACAGGAAGAGGCACAGGAACATGTTTAACAGGTAAATAGGAAATGACTAATTTATTCTTAACCCAACTTCAAAAAATCCTTTTGCAAGCTTTCCTTTCTGTTTCCAATGAGAGCAGACCATTTGATGTCATGTTGGGTTCTTAAATTAATAGACATTTCTTCTCATCTAATGCTAGGCATCATAAAGGAATTGGCTCAAAAAAAAGAACATCCAGTTGATCCTGGGAGTGAAACAACAAAACACAACTGACTCACATTACCATTATTACGTAATCATTAATCAGTTCATAATTTTCCTCATTTTTGCAGAACGCAGTAAATTCTAAGATCTTCAACAACCTAAAACATTTATTTGATAAAAGCACAAACCTTGACAAGTAGTTGAAAAACACTGAAATAAAAGTGTGTGTGTATTTTTTAATAAAGTGAGATCCATTCTGGCACCTGGATGTGAAAGGTAAAGACATATGTGCCTTCCCTTTATGCTTCGGCAGATAGCAAAGGAATTACTGCCAGTGTCTTAGCCTGGGCCATGCGATTAGTGTATTTGGAAATGCCATCCTGGGGAGCATGTATGAAGAATGAGGGAGTAAGAGGAAAGAAGGGAAACCAACCCAAGTTGTGTTCTCCCCATAGACACCATATTGAGGAACAGATGTGTGATCTTATGGGACTCAGGAAGACCCTTAGAGAGGAATATGTCTGAGATGCAGTCTGTAGGATATGAACTGAGATGCTGTTATATTGCATCTGTGATAAGCTGTTTGATGCCCACATGGAACAGGCCACCACAATACATAGTGGCTGGTGTAAAAGACGGACATATTAAATGGTCCATAAGAGTGAGTTAGAAAAAAATTCAAGTAAACAAGCAGAATTTTTTCAGGATGCTAGACTGAAACTATGATCTAACTAATAAGCCTGAATGACAAACATATAGTTTCTTTATATTATGAAAAATCAAATTTCTCTTGGCATTTTATAATAACAGCTTGAAAATTTGACAGTTCTTTTATTAGAAACATTTTAAAGATATATTTTTATTGATTTCAAAGGGGAAGAAAGAGGGAGAGAGAGAGAGAAACATCAATGATGAGAGGGAGTCATTGATCAGCTGACTCCTCCACGCCCTCTACAGATCCAGCCCCAAATGTGGGCATGTGCCCTGACCAAGGAATTGAACTGTGACCTCCTGGTTCCCAGGTCAATCAATGCTCAACCCCTGAGCCACACACTGGCGAACTCCTAGAAACATTTTAAAAAGAAATCCCTCTCTGCTATATAGGAAAGACATACTAACAAACACATACCTAATCTTTGAAAAATTGCCACTGCTATTTTAAATCAGATTTGAGTGAAGAATTGAGCTTCCTCTAAATTGCTTCTGTATTGTGTATGTGTTCAAGAAGAGTAGAACACTGCCTTCAATTGCATTTTTCCTTACATAATCAGGCTGTCTAATCACCTTAGCAGCCTGATTAAAAGTTAATCAGGCACTTGAAAATTCTTTTTAAAAAACTAATTGTATGCACACAAAGTCCTCATTAGAAAGTTCTACACATCATTCAAAGAATCCTTTACCTTACTTTATCTCTTGAAAAACAATTATCTTATTTTCATGATTTTAATTGCTGCAATTTCCACCCCAAATTCCACTAAATTTTCAGTGAACAAATTCATAGTTAATGTCATGTATTTTACTTTAAAATGCCTGCTTCCTAAAGCAATTGAGAGACTAGGGTACAGTGGAAAGAACACTGGCCTGGGCATCAAGGGACTTGAGTTCTAAACTGAGCCCTGCCAGCAACCAGATGCCTACAGGTGGGAAGGCTGGTTTAGCTCGCCCTCTCAGCCTTGCCACCTACTTACCAGTCAACAACTAAGTAAACTGCTGGCTCTAGAAGCCAACTTTGGAGCCAGACTGATCGCCTTCTGATTTTAGCTCCAGCAATGAATGACTCTGAGATTTGGGGAAGTCATTTAACTCCTGAGTCTCAGTTCCATAATTACTACTAGTAAAAATTAAAACACTGGTTCAGAGTTTTCTGAGAATGAACTGAAATAACCTATGTAAAGCATTTAGCATAGAGGGTGGCCCATTATAAACGGTATTAAATATTTCTTATTTCCCCTTTTGCACAATGCGGAGCAAGAACCCACTGGCCAAAGTCCTCTGCATGTGCTAAGTACTGGATGTCTCTCCTCCATCAAAGGCTGGCCTTGAAGTTTCCCTGCCTTCTCTGAATCCTTTCTTGCTTTGTCTCTCCAAAGAGGTTTACACATAGATACCCAAAGCTCACTTTTTCTCTTATCAGCACAGACATTAGCTCCATTCCTCTAGACTTGCATGTGTGTGAGTGTATGTGTGAACGTGTATACGTGTGGGTGAGTGTATGCTCCTCGACTTTCTCATTCACTCTTCAGCCCATATGTCAGCCTTCTTTTATAGTACTTCATGAAAACTTCTCTTTTCAGGGTCATGAACAATTCCCATGATGTAATCCAGCACAGACTTCTATGTCCTCTTACTGACCTCTCAGCATCATGCAGCAGAACTGGTTCCTCACTTTGCCTTAGGACACTCTCCTATCTTACTTCCCTGTCTCTTTGTCTTCCCGAGTTTCCGCCTATTACTGGTTGACTGAGTGCCAGTCTCTTTGCTGATTTCATCTTTCTACCCACCTTTCACTGGTGGAGTCAGCCAGGCTCAGTCCCGATTCATCTTCCCTCAAAAAATATATCATCTATCCTGCCGAAACCGGTTTGGCTCAGTGGATAGAGCGCCGGCCTGCGGACTGAAGGGTCCCAGGTTCGATTCCGGTCAAGGGCATGTACCTGGGTTGCGGGCATATCCCCAGTGGGAGGTGTGCAGGAGGCAGCTGATCGATGTTTCTCTCTCATCGATGTTTCTAACTCTCTATCTCTCTCTCCCTTCCTCTCTGTAAAAAATCAATAAAATATATTTAAAAAAAATATATCATCTATCCTAAGGATTGATTGATTGATTGATTGATTGATTTGTGTGTGTGTGTATTAATCCTCACCCCAGGATAGAGGATATTTTTTCCCATTGATTTTTTTTTAAATATATTTTATTGATTTTTCACAGAGAGGAAGGGAGAGAGATAGAGAGAAACATCGATGAGAGAGAAACACCGATCAGCTGCCTCCTGCACATCTCCTACTGGGGATGTGCCCGCAACCCAGGTACATGCCCTTGACCGGAATCGAACCTGGGACCTTTCAGTCCGCAGGTCGACGCTCTATCCACTGAGCCAAACCGGTTTCGGCTTTCCCATTGATTTTTTTAAGAGAGAGTGGAAGGGAAAGGGAGAAACAGAGAGAGAGAGAAACATGGATACAAGAGAGACACATTGATTAGTTGCCTCCTGCATGTGCCCAACTCAGGATGAGGATTGAGCCTGCAACTGAGGTACATGCCCAACTCAGGATGAGGATTGAGCCTGCAACTGAGGTACATGCCCTTGACCGAAATCAAACCCAGGACCTTTCAGTCTATGGGCAGATGCTCTACACACCAAGCCGAACCAGCTAGGGCTATCCTCATGGTTTAAGCTTCACTCAATGCTATTTATGCACAACTTTTAAAACACAGGGGGTAGACGCTGGCTAGATAAATATACCTAGATTGTTACTTCGGCATACAACTGCTCAGGTGTACCAGTAAATCCTAGTTCTGCAACCTACTTGCTGCACATCTTTGGACAAATCATGAAACCTCTCTCTGCCTTACTTTGTTTCATAGGTTTATTGGAAGTATTAATCAATGTTGAGCCCTTTAACATGTGTCTGGCACATAGTAAATGCTATATAAATATTTAAAATCTTGCTATTTTTACAGTAATAGATTGTCACTCCCTTACTTAAAACCCTTCTTAGAATAAAATCTAGCATCTTTAGGTTAGCTTAGAAGGCCCTGCATCATCTGACACGAGATTTTCCCTCAATCTTAAATCATATTCCTCTACCCCCTCTTTTTCATTATCTTCCATCTTTCTTGTCTCAGGGATTTCACACTTATGCACCTACCCTGCGTTTCATAGGCAGTTCCTTCACACCCTTTAGGATTAAGTGGAAACATGTCTTCTTTTTCTTATATAATATCCATGGTTACATCTCTGGGGTTGCTCCCCACTTTTCCTACCTCAATTTTCTACCTTAACCCTTCTTTGTTTTTTCAAAGCAATTATCACAGTATCATAGCTAATGTTTATGTTTTTGTGTTTCTCTGCTAGAATGTAAGGTATGAATCTTGCTCATATTTATGTTCTCTGTGGCATTTTTACACAGAAATAACAGGTGCTCAATAAATATGACTGATTTAATTAAAGTCTTAGGCTCTTTCCCTGTTGTCAGATGCAGACCTGATATTATGAGAGGATTATAATAACCGTCAAATTTACTCAGCTGAACCCTGAAGGAAGAGAAGCAGTCTGCTGGTGAGATGGCAGGGGAAAGGGGTCTCTGTCTAGGGAGACTGGACTGTGAAGGCTGAACACTGGAAAGAAAGTAGAGAACTCAGGCATATGAAAGTAGATCAGGATGGCTGGAACTTAGATTGTGTCAGGGAGAGAAGTGGTGGACATGTAGCCTATAGAAGTTAACAGGACTCTGCTATTGAAGTGCCTTTTTGTTCATGTTAAGATTTTGCATTTTACCCTAAGACAAGAGGCCTAATGCATGAAATCCATGCATGGGTAGGATCCCTAGACCTGGCCAGTGATCAGGGCCGATCTGTGGGGCAACTGGCGGGGCGATGGGGGGGAGGTGGGGAGGCTCCCACTGGCACCCTCCTTGGCTGGCCTGGCGCCGCCTGCTCACTGGCTGGCCCTGCCCCCTGATTGCCCTGCTGCCGCCGCCAGTCACCTCCCTCTGTTGGTGACCAGTGGGGTGATTGGGGGGGTCCCCGCTGGCACCTGCCTTGGCTGGCCTGAGGTCTGCTGGCTGGGGGCAGCTCCTGGATTAAGCATCTGCCCTTTAGTGGTCAGTGCATGTCATACTGACCAGTCATTCCACTGGTCGATTTGCATATTAGGCTTTTATTATATCGGATAATTTGGAACGCTTTAGCTGGGAGAGCTTTTTTCAGATTTGTAAATCAAAAAGAAAAGACAGTCTATGAACTTTCTTCTGGAGTAGAAAGCAAGAATATAGACATCACTGAATTTATTTTGGATATCACTGAAATTTTTATGACAGCAGCATAACCTCAAATGCTCACACGTGTGCATGTGCACACACAAACACACATTCCTATAGAATTCCTCTTACAAACTCACTTAGGATACTTATGAGCTATTAGCTTATTAAAAATCATGTTTACATGTTAGTTATCCAACCCTACAATAATTTCAGAATATTTTAGCAAAAGAAATATTGAACTGTTCCTAGAGATATTATGCTTCGCTACAATTCTACATAAAAGGACGTAAAATTCTACAACTGTATTAACACTCAATGGTGTGACACCTGTGATTAATCATGCAATCTGCCAAAGAACAAGAGTTTGCTCTAAGGCAATAAAGAAAACTATTTTGTTTGCCCATTAGAATGCTCCCTTGTTACAAAAAATTCAAGAGTTAGTGTTACAGCATGAAGGAATTAGACAGACATTAGAGATCATTGGACCCAATCTCATTTCCACAGAGAAGATAACTGAGGTCTCAGGAATGAAAGTAACTTACTTGTAAATTGTTTCATACCTACTGCTTGGGTACAGAGGAGAAAGCTTTGCAAGCTCTGAGGGATTCCCCGCAACTGCCCAGACTCACCACATGAAACAACCTACCTACCACCTCTTGGTGTTTCTGTGCCTTTTGCTAAATTACATACAACAGCCCTGAGCACTTCTGCACATACCCATCCTTGCTAAATTATGGAGCCATTCCTCTGATCTTAGAATCCCTTTGTAATATAATCAAAATAAATGAGACCACAGCTTCCTTCTATCATAAAGTACTCTTCTCAATTGCGATGAATCCACTACAACAGCAAAATAGCAGTTGCTTCCCAGACAAGAGATGCAGTGACTCACAACCTCTGCTGCCCTCATCTTAGTGAGGTGTTAGATACATAAAGCACCTGCATTTTCTCACCTGTGGACACAGCACTTCCACAGCCCCAGGAGACAGGAGATAACCATTATCTTCCTTTCACTCATGTGTAGAGTGTTTCTTAAGGTGAAATCACTTCAAAGTCAGTTTAAGTTTAGTGATTAACTGAAGCATCATTATGGTAGACTGCTTTTTTTAAAGTATATAAAAAAAGACCACTCGTTTAAAACTGGTAACACCGTTTAGAATAATGAATTCTGTTCAACAATCTTTAGCCTGCTGTTATCAAACTCTGTACACACTGATACTATCTTTTTCCAGTGTTCATAAACCACCTGTAAGGATTCCTTTTGATCTTTCTTTCCTTACTCTCCACAGATCAGCAACCCTTCAACATCATTCTTTTCCTCAAACTGAGCCTGCGGGTTTGATCTTTAGTCACACAGTGTTTTAAAGAACCCAGTTTTGCTTACTTTGAATGAGATGTTATTAATGTCCTCCATCACTGCTGTTGGCTGTTGTTTTTGCAAACAAGGAAGCTTTTCAGGATGAGAGGAGGGAAACCACGGCAGAACTGTGTTCTGTGTGGAAGTTGTAACCATAAGCAGTGACCTGGAGAAATGTCACTTACAGTGGGCTCCTAAGATGTCATGCTTAGAAGCTTAAAGGAACATTGAAAATAAAATGTTTAAAGAATGTGTGTGTGTGTGTGTGTGTGTGTGTGTGTGTGTGTGTGTTGGGATGAGGAGAGGTGTGCAAAGATCTAATAAAGTTAAACAACCATATAAATCAATGTTCCGTATGAAACTGTGACTCCACATCCAGTTATAAACTCTATAAAGCACCTCTAACTGTATAGTTTAGTTGAAATGAATGAAACAAAAAAATAAATCCACATATTTATCCATTTCCTATTTTAAACATAATTATTTAACCTTTTTTCATGTTTAAATTAGAAATCAAAGAATTTTTTTGTATTGACTTTCATCAGCCTATTACTTTAAAAGCAGATCCTACTGATGTTTCCCAAACACCTAAAGATAAGACAATAAAATCCTTAATTCATAGTTTCTAAATTCGTGGTTATAACTATGTTTGGCTGTCATAAGCATTAAATGTTTCCATCACCTGGCTCAGTCATTCCCCCTCACCTACACTTCCTTTTCTCCCCCATGAACATTTCTGAAACAGCATGAAACAACCTACTCACCACCTCCTGGTGTTTCTGTGCCTTTCGCTGAATTACGTACAACAGCCCTGAGAACTTCGCACATCCTCATCCTTTCTAAATGATGGAGCCCATTCCTCTGATCTTAGAGTCCCTTCTGTACTAGAATCATAATACATGAGACCACAGCAACACATCCTCAGAGCTGATATGAGGAAGTAAACACCCCTCCACCCCCCAAATAAAAAGGGAGGCACTTAGAGGCTACTTAGGCCTGGTGACACCTTGAGGCAATTGATTAGAAAACAATAGGGGCCTCAGCTAGGAAAACCTGCAGGGCTTTGTCAGCAAGAGGCTAAAGCCGCCCAGAAAATAAAATACCATTTAATTTTTCAAAACTGTGTAATTTGTGTATTTATGTGTATACTATTTCTATGTCTCCTTGATTGAGACTTTTAGCTAAAGATGGTTGTTTTTTCTTCTTTTAAATATAAAGTTTAGTCCAGTCCAGTGGTCGGCAAACTCATTAGTCAACAGAGCCAAATATCAACAGTACAACGACTGAAATTTCTTTTGAGAGCCAAATTTTTTAAACTTAAACTATATAGGTAGGTACACTGTTGTTAACTTAATTAGGGTACTCCGAAGGCTTAGGAAGAGCCACACTCAAGGGGCCAAAGAGCTGCATGTGGCTCGCGGGCCGCAGTTTGCGACCACTGCAGTAACCCATTACTGACTCTGCTGTAAGAGTAAGGATATTCATATAACTCTTGCCACTGCATTGTGCAAAGATGAAAGTCATGCTCATAAAAAATAGAGGACACTAGAAACCCATTGGGAGACTGAAAAACAAGTGGAAGAAGTACTAGTTTGGTGGTCACATATTTCTGTTTCTCAGTCACCCCTCTACCAGCTACACACCCAAGAGGGAACACCTGTTAGAATATAACATCGCCCAGCCAAAGTAGTTCAGTTCAGTGGATGAGCGTTGACCCATGAACCAGAAGGTCATGGTTCAATTCCTGGTCAGGGCACATGCCCGGCTTAAAGGCTTGATCCCCAGTGTGGGGCATTCAAGAAGCAGCCATTCAATAATTCACTCTCATCATTGATATTTCTATCTCACTCTCCCTCTCCCTCTTCTCTGAAATAAATAAAAAATATCTTTAAAAAAAAAGAATATAACATCAACAAAATGTATTGTAAAATAAGAGGAAATTGGACAAAGGTATTGTGGATTATGTAAATTAATGCAATTATAAAATCTAATTTTATTTAAATAGGGATTAAATAGGAAGCAGAACTCCTTGGCATTATTTTCTGATGGAATCTCTAAGCACCATCTACATGAGTTTTACAGATTATGGGAGAGATTTATTATCACGATGCAGGGTCAAATGGCTCATGACCAGAGACAGTTTTGAAAAGTGACCAATACCCTTCAGGACCATGAATATCTGATGTTAAATAATGCAGGGTGCCACCACGCGGGGCTGGGGGTGGGGGGGGAGCTTCCTGGCTTGGATGAAAAAAGGCCTACAAGGTTGCTCCTATGCTATTGGAACCCCATGCTGCTGAATGGCATTTACCTTAGTTATCTGGCATGATTAGCATGACCCCCCATTGGTCAGCTAATCAGACATAAATCTATTAAACAAAAATAAATTTTTATGCACTTGGGATTGCTTAAATCAAGCTTTTGCATACTTAGATGATCATCTTATTTATACTGTAAAATACAGCTTCATTTCTTCTTTAGGGGCAAAGGAGACTTGCAGATGGATAAAGGGAACAGTCAACAAGGCTTATTTGTTTTAATGTGCATAGAATTTGAACAAAGCAAGAAAAAAAATAAAATCTACAAGCACTTTCTTACTGTACTTATATTTAGAAATTGCACATGGCCTCTGAGGCCCAGTTTATAGTATGCATTTGAGTATTCAACAAAACTGTCACATGTAGTCAGCTGTACAGTCTTGTACCTATTGCCTGCTACACCATTCCACTGACCCTGTCTCCAAATACAGATTTATGCCAATGATGTGCCTCATGTTTTTCTCCTTAACCCATGGAAACCGTGCCACTTTTTACTTTACCAGAATAAGCTCAAAGGCACAGCTCAATTTCTTTCTCCTCCCTCATGAACTGAAATTGAATCTATGGAGGAAGAGACCAGGTTGCCCATTCAAGATAAGAGCATCACATGAAGCCTTAAAACACTAATAAAATAGGAACTGAAGAGTGAAATATACCTATAGCTACAATAATATTAACAATTACAACGCCTCATATTTAGATATTATCAAAGTATAGCTCCATTTAAATCTTTTTTAAAAAATATATTTTATTGATTTTTTTACTGAGAGGAAGGGAGAGGGACAGAGAGCTAGAAACATCAATGAAAGAGAAACATCAATCAGCTGCCTCCTGCACAGCCCCCATGGGGGATGTGCCCGCAACCAAGGTACATGCCATTGACCGGAATCGAACCTGAGACCTTTCAGTCCACAGGCCGACGCTCTATCCACTGAGCCAAACCGGCCAGGGTCCATTTAAATCTTATAAAGCCCTGAGAAGTAGACCACGCTATCAACAGTGCACTTATGTCTATATAGAGAATCTAAAGCTAACAAGACAATAAGTGTCTTATCCAAGGTCACATAACTAGTTAATAGGAGAAACTATACAAGGACAGGTTTTTCTGATTCCTAACAGCGGACTTTTCCTCTACCTAAATGAGTAGTTACCAAAATGTGGAGCACAAGTGATGAAGGGACGCAGGATTATTTCATCCAGTGTAAATATGCTTCAACCAGCACCAGGACTTAAAGAAAGAATGAGTATTCTCTACAAATATTCCCACCTGGTTTGGGTCATAGCACGGGAGGTACAGAAGTACCAGGTAGTGGCTACTCAACCCCCTCCCTCTCCTGTTAGGGTGGAGATTTAGAATCCTAGTTGGTTTTAATTTTGACTAAAATGACATTGGAAATTTTGCTCTAATGAATGTTTCTATTGTTTTGCATCTATTAAGAGCCAGTTTGGGAAAAAGAATACTATATTCTGCTAATAAGTTTGTGTTTTTAGTAACCAGAGCTCACCTCAGTCCCAGTTCACTGAAGGGTCACAGAGTTTTGTTTATTTTCCCCAAATCATAAACAAATGATTGATCCTAAGTGCCTCAGGTCTACCATGAAGCAAAGAAGCAATGCTGATGCTGACTGGGAATTTTAACAGAGGACGATAACTTGCTGCAAGCATTCTGAAAAACCCTGAATTGCCGATCTAGGAAAAACGTTCCAGTTAATGGGATCTGGATTAGCCCTTTCTCTCCTGGCGTGGAGTGCAGGACCTGTGGCAGGTCTGATTCACGTGGGCAATAACAGCACCAATGCCCTCCTCAGAGCTCTCTTCGCCTCGGGTCTCTGTTTGGACATTTTCCCGTTTCATTTCTGGCTTTGAAATCTTTCCTCCCCAGCCACCCTTCATCATTCTAACGTTCCAATGGATTGAAATTAAGCACATCAGGCGACCACGGCAGGCTTCAGTCACGGTGTCCGGATTCCTAACCACATTGTCCTGGCTTTCCACTGTGACCTGCCCAAGTGCTCCAAAACCCGGCCTCCTGCCCACGGGAGGCACATTACACTCCACCCCTGCCCATCCACCACTGTAGTGCTCCAGCATTGTCCAGCCACCCCGCCTCCTTGCCTAGAAGGGGCTTTACACAAATAAACACACAGCTCTCAAGGCACAAATGAGTGGTCATGCCTATCAGGCCTCTGAATGAACCCCACTGTCTTTATTGTCTTGCCCATGTCTTTTCCTCTGCACCTTGGGTTAATATCCCCCTCCCACCAGCTCCTTGTAACAACTCTTGTGAGGACAGTGCCTTTCTTACTTATTTTTTAGAGGCAAAGCATTGCAGAGTTAGTAGTAGGCACCTGATAACTATGCTTTCATTTCAATTACCCACAATGCTGCATGATATTATCACCTAGATATGGCTTATCTTTTTAAAAAATTGATTTGAAAGAGAAAGACAGAGAGAGAGAGGGAGAGGGAGGGAGGGAGGGAGAAGAGAGAGAGAGAGAGAGAGAGAGAGAGAGAGAGACCGACCGACCTGACTGGGGGATGGAACCCGCAACCTTGGCATATTGGGATGATGCTATAACCAACTGAGCTACCCGGCCAGGACCAAGGCTTGCTGTTAGGCAAGTCCAGGGACTAGGGAGAGTCTGTATCTTACATATTGTCTGTTTCTCGTCCTCCTCTTTCTAAGCTAAACTACTAGGAAAGAGTTGCACTTCACCTTTCAGTTTGTTTAGTATCTAAAGCAAAAGGCTGTTTTCTTTTGATTTCCCTTTGTTCACATAGCAATTAGAGGACATTTTGTGGAACTCTGGTGATAAAACTGTGATGTTAGAAATGGCTGATTGAAGGTGTCGTGTAGTGAGAGGAACAAATAACTGGTTCTGAGTCATCATGCTGGCCCTATCAATACCAAACGGTGCGACTTTTGCCGTTTTGAACTTCTCAGGTTGTGTATGGGTGAGTGAGTGAGAGAGTGTGTGTGTGTGTGTGTGAGTGAGTGTGTGTGCGTGTGTGTGTGCATGTGTGTGTATGTTCTCTTCAGCACAGTAGCTAGTGCTATAAAGGCAGTGGGAAGGCTCTATCTACCTTTGCCTATGCTCACTGGACTATTGAAATTGGGGAGAAATGTCAACATCACGGAGAATTCAAACAGTCTTATCAGGAGCTTTCAGCCAACCTCCTATAATTAATCCAAAAGGACCCTAACTTACCTTAAGAACAACCCTTTTTTTCCAGATTCTTCCTGCATCTAAGAATCTTACAGTAGAAGGAAAATGCAAATGAATTAGACCATGTGAAATGAAAAAAAAATCCTTAATAATTCATTGCCATCCAAAAAAAATAAAAATGAGAGGACCATTATTGGAGCATGGTACATCTTGATGAAGCACTTGTCAATTCCATAATTTACTAACTAGTTCATATATCAACTCCATAATAGTCAGGCACAATCCCCCAAGCTACTTAGAATATTTGTCTTTCTTCCTGAACAATCTAAACTTAAAGAGCTCAGAGTGTCTGCTAAATAAATTTTAAATCCATTCTAATTAGTAGTGTTCACCATAAAAATGGAGAACCAGCTGTTCACTGACCTTGCATGGCACTGTTCATGCATATTATTCTCCAGACTATTCTAGCATTGCTTTTCCACGTTAATTAATGCCAGACTTACACAATTCTAATATGGGTATTACTTTTGCTCACATTTTTAGTAATATTACTGTGTTTTCTCTAAATGCTTTTAGTGTATGCAACTAGTGGATTCAATTGTTTAATTGCCAAGATGAAGGCAATGTTCTAGTAAATGCTAGTCCACTGAAGAATACATAGACTTAACGGACACCAGCTCATATAAGCAGGTTTGTCTGAGATATCAGTCTAAAGCCCTAACTGGTGTGGCTCAGTTGGTTGGGCGTTGTCCAGTGCAACAAAACGCTGCCAGTTCAGTTCCCCATCAAGGGGACATGCCTGGGTTGCTGGCTCCATCCCCAGTAGGGTCATGCAGGAGTGTTTCACTCTCACATTGATGTTTTTCTCTCTCCCTCTCCCCTCCTCTCTCTCTCTAAAAATCAATACTTTTTTTTAAAAGAAATATCAGTTTAAGATACAGAGGAACTAATTTTATTTCAATTATTTTCCTTAAATAATGACTCCTACTTTTCTATAGGATCACTTAGGATGTCAAATATTTGCCATAGTAGGGAGAGGTTACTTCAGTGAAGATAAAATAATAAAATAGTAATTTGCATTTCAGAAAAGACAATTTACAGCCCAATGTTTGACTGATTTTTGGCTATATTGATGGAGTCACTGTAGCCTGAAAACAGTCTCTTCAGAACTTGGGTAATAGAGTGAGAAATTATTGCAAAAAATAGTTTTTAGGGTTTAAAAGTCAAATTGCAGAAAAACACTGCTCTTTATATTTTGTACAATAGATTCTTGTCCATCTCCCTTCTTTTTATAATTTTAGTCATTCATGTTTTTTATGGCAAGATATCCACAAAACTGATTTTTGAAAACTACAGAAAACTATAAAGAAATATCTATATCGCCATAATTTCATTAGAATCACTTGCATAATTCATAAAGCATAATAAATTTTATTTTTAAATATTTTTATTGATTTCAGAGAGGAAGGGAAAGGGAGAGAGATAGAAACATCAATGATGAGAGAGACTCATTGATCGGCTGCCTCCTGCACACCCCACACTGGGGATCGGGCCTGCGACCTGGGCATGTGCCCTTGACGGGAACAGAACCTGAGACCCTTCAGTCCGCAGGCTGACGCTTTATCTACTGAGCCAAACCAGCGAGGGCAGAACTTTTTTTTTTAATTTTAGATTTTTCACTCTTTAAAGCAGACAGAATCTCAATGAATGTCCTAAGGCAATTATTCCCATTTACCAATCATACATTGATGTGAGCAGGAAATATCATTTTTCTGAAACAGCCTTTACTGTCTCCTAAACTTTTAAAAATAAGCAATAGTTCCAGGGTAAAAAAATGAAATATACAATTTCTTACATAAACTGATCATTTAAAAATTCTAAATTGTCTTTTTGACAATTTCTGATAATTCACTTACCAGAACTGTCTCTCAATGAGATACAGGGTTGTTGTTTTTTCCTTTTTACAACATGTTTTAAGAAATGCTAAAATGTTTGCATGCGCTGTATGCATAAATAATTGAAATGTTGTGGTACCAACACAAGAATCATTACACAGATAAATGGAACAAAATACTCCAAGCCAGAACTTAGGATACTAAGTGTTCAGATACTTAAACATAAGAGGTCAACTTCTGGTAGGTTCACATTATTTTATAAAACATTAAGAAGGAAAGCAGTGAATCAATTAAATTATGTGTTTTCCAATATCTAGAACATTTATATTGTATGTATTGAAAGAGATTATTTATTCTTAGAGAAATATTTTATCATGCACATACATAAAATATATATAAAGGAAATAAATTAACATTATATAATTTCTTCACAAGGAACTCTTCTAAATCACATTTAGATTTGAGTTGAATGTTTCTGCCTTTCCAAACAATGGCATTCCCTATTAAGAGCATTGGTTGCATGGCATTTCAGGTGAAAAGCCACGGATGTTAGCATTTGAAATCTGATTTTGCAGTTATGTAGTGATAGTCATCTTTTAATTTCATCTCGTGGTATATTGGTAAACATAATTGACGCACCACCTCTTTCAAATATTACTCCAACCATTTGGTTCCTATAAGTTAAAAGTGTTTTCCACTATTATCTCTGGAGAACGACCTTCCACAGGGACACCCATTCTGCAAATGTAATGCTGGGGCCTTTGAGGTTTGTACATGAACAGGGAATGGCTTTACTCCACCTGAGTGACCATGATTTGTAAGTTTCATTACTTGTTAATGTTCCAATAAGAATATATCTTATAATCAATAAAATTCAGTGTCTTACAGACATCAAGAATTATTACTAAAAATACAGGGTCATTCAAGAAAGTACAGAGATGCCCTAACCGGTTTGGCTCAGTGGCTAGAGCATCGGCCTGCGGTCTAAAAGGTCCCAGGTTCGATTCCAGTCAAGGGCATGTACCTTGGTTGCAGGCACATCCCCAGTAGGAGGTGTGCTGGAGGCAGCTGATCGATGTTTCTAACTCTCTATCCCTCTCCCTTCTTCTCTGTAAAAAATCAATAAAATATATTTTTAAAAAAAGAAAGTACAGAAACAATAAACATTCAACCTCTTATATAAAGTAAGGATTAATGCCTGCCAGACCTACCCCAAAAGATGCTTTGAGGATCAAAATGCAATCGGACATGCACATAAAACTTTTAAATTTTGAAGTATTATTCAGTCTTTAGTTCCGTAAAAATAATACATCTTAGACAATTTAGTAAGTCTGTTTTTTTTTGCTTTTATTTTTGTTTATGTTTTTAAAAAAATTAACACAAGAAATAAATACTAAAACTAGTTTTCCACAAGTTGTTTTTCAACATTTTAAATTCATTGTCATGCCCACAACCAAGGTACATGCCCTTGACTGGAATCAAACCTGGGACCCTTCAGTCCACAGGCTGACACTCTATCCACTGAGCCAAACCAGTTAGGGCTATTGTTTATGATAAAGTTGTTTTATCCATATGCCAAAATATTAGTGTTACTATACAAAATTGTTTCAACTCTTTTTATATCTTTCTTACATTTGACACACTGATACATTACATGCATCATCATTTTATTTGTGCTGACATATCTATTAACCAAAACTTGTTCCAAGTTTTTAATATCATCACAGGTACTTAAATCATTCTATTTTAACTACAATGAAAATAAATATTAAAATAATTTAATTAGAGATACATGGGGACTTAACACATAGATTCTGCATGATATATCAGCTTTCTTATAAAATTTCTCAACACTATTTTACATTCTGAAGATTAACCAAATTAGTGGTATTTCATTTATAACATAACCTGATTACCTTGTAAAAATTGATCAGATTAGTGTCAATAACATAGGACAATTAATAACCATAAGACAGGGAAATGTTTGAAAATTTTTAAACAGAGAATGGATGTGTTTATTTCAATCATTATTGAGCATTACAAACCGAACTCAGCCCCTTGCAGAAAGGCAAAAGAAATGTAGTGAATTAGTTTTCATGCTAATAAAAGTAAGTGTAATAAATAATCTTAAAAGAGACCTTTTCTCTTGGCACTAAAATCTAGGCATACATTTTGGGAAAATACTAAGCAGTATCTTCAACTGCTTTTTGTAAAAATGAAGAAATATTCTTTTATGATCACTTTTATATTATCATCAATAAAACATTAAAGCACAGAATTAAATCTTATTTTAGCAAAGATTTGCCTACCCAGAATTCATAAAATAGAGAGACAGCTCTGAGGCCAATCCACAAAGTTAGTATTTGTCAGGTAGAAATGAGAATGTTGGTTTCCTGGCTCCATTAACCTCCACTTTGATGTGGTCATAATTTTCATATAGTCCTATGATATCTGCCAATCGCTCTACTTGCATACCCTCTGAGTGGTAAGCATAGGAAGAGAAAAAAGGGTGCTTCTTTTTCATTGTTTCAAACAAAACCAAGTGTTACTTTTGACTGGTTTACACTGGGTCACTGCCTGTCCCTTAAGTAATCACGGAAGCCAGGGCCACGTGCGCACCACTTGCCGGGGCCAAAGTATACTCCTACCCATCCCATGAGCTGCAGTGCAATCAACCTAATTAAATTAAGTTATGAGTTAGTGAAGATTTTCCCCTAAAGCACACTCTAGGAGATTTTGCCACAAAGAATGGCAAAATTTCCCATTTCTTTTTCACCGACCAATCATATTGCCGCATTTAAAATTAGATCCTCTGGGATTCATTTAATTCCTGCATAATCACTACATTTTGAAGATTTTTCTGTTTTATTATATTTTAACCATTTGTAAGGTTTCTTAAGCAATATATGTTATATTCTTATTTATAGGTGTACACATGCTTGTTATTGGAATTATACATAAAATACTATTTCCTATAAAATAAATGCGTACGAAGTAAAATTCCAGGTAATTTGAATAAATAACTTAGTAACAAATTCCTTTTTTGTTTATGAAAGTATAGTTGAGCCCTAGCTGATTTGGCTCAGTGGATAAAGTGTCAGCCTGCAGACTGAAGGGTTCCCAGTTGGATTCCAGGGCACATACTTGGATTGTGGGCTCAATCCCCAGTGGGGGGGGTGTGGGAGGCAGCCAATCAATGATTCTCCCTCATCATTGATGTTTTTATCTCTCTCTCTCTCTCCCTCTCAATTCCTCTCTAAAATCAATAAAAATATATTTTAAAAAAAGAAAAGTATAGTTGACATATAATATTATACAAGTTTCAGGTGTACAACATAGTTATTCAACATTTATATACATTATGAAGTGATCACCACAATAAATCTAGTAACCATCTCTCATATACAGAGTTATAATACTATTGACGATATTCCCTATGTGATACACTAAAAAGTTCTCATCACAAGAAAAAAAACTATGTAAGGTCATAGATGTGAACTACACTTATGGTGGTAATCATTTCATAATTTAAACATACTAAATTATTACATTGTACACCTTGATGTTATATGACAATTATATCTTAATAAAACTAAAATAAAAATATAATCAACAAATTATGTTTATTGAGGTATCATTTGCGTACTATAATGTATACATTCTCAACATACAGATGGATGAGTTTTGGAAACAGTATATATGCTCACAAGCAACACTACAATCAAAAGTAGAACATGGTGCATTTCTGTCGTAATTGGAACTCTCAAAACAGGAGTTTTGGCATAAATTTCAGAGTAGAGTAGGTCAGAGTAGTCAGTGGAAGGCTTCAAGTTATACAATGTGGGAAGCCGCCTATTGTCTTCACTAGCAGAGAGGTGCGGACAAGGAACCAGGAAGGCTGGTGACCGTTGAAGCCCTGGCAAAGGTCAGAGCTGTGCACCCACTGTTTAGTCAAGACAATGGTAGCTGAAGCAACTTCCCCGCCAGATAGTCATGTAAATCCTTACTGATAGTCTGTTACTGGAACTTGCCTGCCGAAGGGCTATGGGTGGATCCCAAACTGAATAAAAGGATGGCCAGGCCTGAGCACAAGCCGAGTCCATCCTCTTGGGATGGGCTCTCGCCTGGCCCCCCGATTTCCAAATTATCTCTTGTCTTGTCTCTTTCATTTGTGTGTGGCCCCTCTTCCAGATCCTGAACCCTGAACCCTGAACCATGCCGGACATGGGGGAAAACAAGCACATTACACAATACAACAATGCTTTTTTGAGCACCTGCCACTGGCAGACCTTTTGCAAGGAGCTCAGGATGCAAATATGACAAAGAAATAACCCCTGACACCAGAGTGCTTACAGTTGAATAAGAACTCACAACCAGGGGTGAAACAGGCAGACATTGACTCTACTGCAAGTGGCGGAAGAGGGGAGCCATGTAAATAACTTCTTGCTTGGATGGAAGGGATGCAGGTGAGGGAGGACAGTAGCCTTATGCGCAGGGAAGCAATGCGAAATACTAAAGATTATCAGAGTAAAGTACGGGCAGGTTCACACCCATGGCTTCCATGAGGATGCTGTTTTGAGGAATCATAAAGTGACACTTGTCAAGTCCTCCAGGGGAAAAGTGAAACACTACTCCCATTGAAAGCCACTCTTCACTGCCCTTGTAGAGGGGGAGAGGGAGTGGAGACAATGTCAAATGACTGGAGGATCTCCTAGATAAGGTGTTGATGTCTACTGTGGAAATAAAACGTTTTTTGATGGTTTCAGATACATAATACAGAAATCACACACATAATTCATGCTCTTTTATATTTCAAACTATAAATGGTTACTTATGTTGACAGAGAGAGGGTATAAGAGCTAGCTATTGGTACATTTTAGTTTAAATATAGTTTATAAGATTCTCAAAAAGGAATTATTTTTTATTATTGATTCTAAAGAAAGGTGGGGGAGAAAGCATATCAATTTTTTGTTTCACTTATTTATGCATTCATTGGTTGATTCTTCTAAGAGCCCTAACCCGGGATTGGACCTATAACCTTGGCTTACCAAGACAATGCTCTAACCATCTGAACTCCCCATCCAGGCTTCAGAAACAAATTCTTGATTATTGGTGTCTGAGCAGAGGCTTCAATGAGCCTACAGCTGGACCTCCAACCTTCTCTATGCCTCCTGCCCACCTACTTCACTTTGTTGATCTCAGGGTCTTAATTAAAATGGACTTTCATTTTATCTCTTCTGAGACATACAATTGGCTTACATTTCTTGGAATACCTGACAGTAGGTATGGCTCTGTCATTGAGTTTTAAGTTTATTTCTTCCACGACTGGCCCATCACAATTTCCCAGGCAATTTTCTCTGTATTTTTTCAGCTGCCACAGGCCTATAAAAGGTAAATATGGTGATCTGGAAATTAATTGTTGAGGATGGCATAGACATTGAGTGAAATGATTTGGGGTCCTTGAGTTCTTGCTTTGAAAAAAGTTATAAATTGGAAATGCCAGTTTTGTAAATGATCAAGAAATAATTTTCTATCATGTTTGAGTCATGATGCATTTAGGAGTTTACTTTTTAACAGTAGTTGATTTGAATGAAACATCTACTAATTTTTTAATTATATTTTTATTATTGATAGTATTACAGATATCTCCCACCTCCCCTAAATACCTACTAATTAATATTAATATTGGGATCATTAATAAGTTGTCTAAGTGAATAAATATGATTTTTTTTGCCACAAAAAATTGTTGAGACAGACAGGCATTGATTGGCTGCCTCTTGCCAGCTCCCTACCAGGGATTTAGTCCAAAATCCGGCAGGTATGTGCCCTGACTGGGAATGCAACTGGTGACATTTTAGTGCACAGGATAACACCCAAGCAACTGAGCCATACCAGCCATGTCATGGATAAATATGATTTGAACTTTAAAATATATTTTTCCATCACCTTATATAGGAAAGTGTATGGTGGGCAATTAACACCAATAAGAAATAAAATGTACATTATATTCTAAGATATTTAATCCACACACTTTTTTCCCTCAGGGCACAAGAGATGAGACATGCTCCCTACTTTGATATTTGATAGACTGTCACAGAAACGGATTTCTCTGGACACTGCATCTTTACTTTTGGTTACGGTCAATTATAACCATTTGAAAATGCAAAAGTAAGTCACCATCATCACCCCAATCATCCTACAACATTAAGGGAAAGCCATGTTCCCTTGACTTTAAAGAAGTTTCAGGATGACATATAACCAGTCTTTTAAAGGAAGGGATTGACCTTCATTCTTAATCAAATCATTCCAGGAGCCCTGCAGCACATTCTTCATTCATCCCTCCCTGTATATTTGGGCATTCCTACAAATAACACAGTTTGGGTTAGGGTATGTTTTATAGAAAAAAGTCAAACAGGAATCTAGTATGCAAAAAAGGTAACCTAAATAGTTATTTTCATGTTTAGAGATACTTGCTGTGTACTTCATAAATGAAACACATCAGTGAATAATTCTCAAGTGGTGATCGTTAATAAAGGAGAAAAGTCTATGTTCCCAATTCCCTTGAACTCTTTCATAATTGCAGATTTCCCTTGGAAATGTGTCTGAGATCTCTTGATAACGCACACTTGGAGATAATGGAATATGTGGCATATTTTGAAGGGTAACTGCTGATTTCTGATTGAGTAGATAAATAAATAAAAAATATAAAATAGAGAGAAAACAGTTGGCTCAAAGTCGTGACAATAAAGGGCACACATTTTCAGCCTCATTACTCCTCACAAAATATTTAAGACATTATAATTAATTTAAATGTTCCTTTAGGCACTGGATTTCCTGATGTTTCTAATTTGGTTTTTAACAGATACCAGCAGTGTGACTACATAAGAGTTTTATGAATGTTTTCCTTCTCTACTTTTTGAGTAAATAATTCTAAAATAAGTAATCCTGAGATAGAAATATGCACTTGATGTTAAGATTTTAATAACTTGAGTCACTTTACATTTACAAAAACATTTTTAGAAATTTAAATATCATAACACTTTATCAGTGGAATGTCTATATGTCTACATGCCTATGTACTAGTATATATACACACACACACATATATATATATATATATATATATAAATATATAGCAAGCAATAACTGATAATTATTAAAAAATCGTTTTAATTTCGCCCATAAAAATTTTAAATATGCAATAATCTGTTTTCTGATTTGGTCAATAACATTTTTTGAACATACTTTAATTTTTTTAATAGAGATTAAAGGCATCTTCATGCGTATCATCCCTATAATTTTCTATATTGTCATGATTAAAGTCTGCATTATCTGTGTGACAGATGAAAAGTGACTGCAAATTCTTTGTTACTCCTTCTATGGGCAGACAGAATCTAATTCCTATTCCTCAAAAATCAGTCCCCTACAGAAAGCTGCAGAAGTGACGTGGAACATCAGAGACCATTTGCTTCTGCGGAGAGCTCCTGGAACACTGGCTCTCAGGCAAGAGAGCCACCATGGAGGGAGTATGACTACACAGACATCACCGTCCCACAAGAAACCCAAACCATGCGGAGGGGTGCCTGAAGGCCGAGATGCCACATGGAGAGGCAAGGAAACCACAGAGCAGTGAGACCCCACACCTGTGAGTGATTAACCCCTCATCAAGGGAGTGGATCTTCCAGCCCTGGCCACCCCAGCAGGTGCCACAGTAATCCAGTAGATAGCTCACTGGAGCTCTTCCTGCATTTCTGACCCACACAATCATGAGCAAATTAACTTTTTAAGACATTAAGTTGGCAGGACTTTGGTATACCACACAAGATAACTAGAACTCCATCAATAAATTCAAAGTTACTAAATAAATTGAATTTAACAAACCTAGTGATCAATAGACCCTTATCTGGGAGCTATAATGCTTCCTTTCCTCTCCCAAGGAGGGAAGAATTGAGTTTGGATTTACAAATTACTTTTTGGGGGGTGGCTTTTTAAAATTTTCTTTTTCCTCTAATGTTCCTTTTTACTTATGAAAAGACATAACTAGCTAGCTTAAGATAGGAATGGGGAGTCCAGGCAGTTGGAAATATCTCTGGCCTGAACAATTAAAGCAGCCAGAAATCAGATCTAAAGCAGTTCTGACCTAAGGGATAATAACTCATCTCCTGCTAGGACAACTGAGCGAGGGTCCATAGGAGAGGAATGCATAGATTGGGCTTGGAGACACCAAAATGCTTATTCTACTTGTACAGAGGATAATGGAATGTTGCAAGATAAGGGGAGAGAAGGAGGGGCACACCATGTGGGCTTTGAGCTTTGAAACTAATGCCATGTAGTAGAATGACCAATAAGGAAAGCATGGGGGTTCAAAATCAAGTAAGGGTCCAATTAGAAAGGGTCAAGTTCAGACAAAGAACTGCAGCATATATAAACTGGAGACAAAGGGACATGAGACACATTTTTCAGATTAATTTTCCCATTAGAGAGAGAGAGAGAGAGAGAGAGAGAGAGAGAGAGAGAGAGAGAAGGCATGCTTTTTCCATTTGGGAGCCCCTCCTCAGGGTATTCCCTTTGGGGACACCCCTGCCCAGAAGGTGTTTGTTTCTGCTTCCAATAAACTTCTACATTTTTTATTAAAGAAGCCTTTTTGTCCGCGAGTTTATGCTTCAAACTTCCTGACAACAAGGACCCACAGAAAAAATCTGCATCCTGAACCCCATGTTTCATTTACACTGGGTTTGAGTCTATATTCTGAATGACTGAGACAGATAGAAATCACACCATTGGATAAGTGAAACAAACTTGATAACAGCCAAAGTGATTTATTAGACACTTGGTTATTGAGTAGTACCTTCTGATAATTGACAATATCTTCTAAACAGTTTGGTCATATATCAGACCTTGGAATTACTAAGTCATGATATGACTTTTCTCCAAAAACCACACTCCAATTACATTTGGGCTAATTGAAAAGAAAGAATGAGAATCTAGTACAGGCCCAAACATTTAGTATACCATTCAGTACACATTTACTAGTTGGTGAATTAAAAAAGTTGAAGCTACATGTAATTTGCCCTTGCTCTTGCATTTACCACTGCCATCCAAACCATCATGTTATCTTTACTTGCTTTTTTTCCAACAGCCAAGGATGTTGATGGTCTTAATATTTTCTTAAATTGGAAAGTTCAGTGATCAGGAACACATATGGCTTGTTCCTCACTTTTCTGAGGTTCTTTGATTTTTTTTTTTTAATCAGAGAGGCTTTCCTTGAGCAACCCGTTACTGCCTGTTTCCATATCATGCTTCCTTTTTTCTTCATGCCACTTATCCCCATGTAACATATTTTTCCAGTCTCATCTATATATACAAAAGCCAAGGGACTGGACGACTAGAAAGATCAGTTGCTATGATGCTCACTGCGGCCTGCCAACCTGCCCGGATCAGGAGCGGACCAGCCAGCCAACCTCCTGCGGCCCCTCCTCCCAGCTGGCTCCACCCCCAATCACCTCATCCCACCTTGATCAGGGGTGGGGCGGGCTGGCCAGACCCCACCCATGCACAAATTTGTGCACTGAGCCTCTAGTTTGATTATAATCTCTATGAGTTTGTTTTATAGCCAACCATTCCACTATCTCCTTCCCCCCACAAAAAAGATGTGCCGGAAGCCGGTCCATCCTTGCTGCTTGATAACAGTCGCTGCAGGGAAGAAACATCTGCACAGCATATGTTTCAAGGGACCAGGCATATATGGCATACTGTTCTTAATATGTTTGCTCCCCTTCTTGGTGCTATGTGTTTTAACCAAGGTCACCTCTCCGAGAAGGTTGTTTCCCCAGGTAGGGATTTTTCCCTTAAGTTAGGGAGGGAATAAAACCCCTTAACTAAGTGCCAGGCAGGTAGTTAATCACTTTAACTATGAACAATCACGCTTAAGCTACATAATCTTTACTCCCTGGAATGGAGATAAGAAACGCCCTAACCTTTGGAATAGAAATTGATAGGATTAAAATCAACCGGTACAAATACAGATGTAACAAGACAATAAAACACAGAACCTGGCTGGAGAACCTAGCGAGAGAACATGGACAGAACCTGGCCACAGAACCTGGTGAGAGAACCCAACCATGCTGATCAACTGAAAGCTATCTCCCTGTCATTCCTTTTTCACCGTCTCCATCCCCACCTTTGGGAACCCCTGGACCTGCTGGGGCTGGACCCCAACAAAGATGATAGGAACTTGGCAGTAGTTCCAGAACCTCAAACAGTGCTTGACATATTATTGTTGATAAGAAAGTGTGTGTTGAATCAATGAATGAGAATTTTTGACTGATACATATTATTGATGTAATGAAAAATAAAGTTTTATAAAAATGCAGACAATTATAGACGATGTAAAATATAGGAAAAATTACACTTTGATATACTAGGAAATACAGAATTACTGTATATTCTTGAGCAGGGACTAATTGGGGACATTTAGTACTATGGTTGTATGTAAACTGGATTCAAGGTAGAAGAACTCCAGATAAGGGAGGCAGGTAAGCTCAAAAGTTTTGTAATAATAGTGTGTTAAAATGAGGGTCTGCTTGATGAGGACAGAACTGCCAGAATCAGGTATAACAAAAGAGTCAAACTGGAATAGTTTGAAGTCAAGGTTCTTAAGTGAGAGAAACTATCATTATCATTGACAAAGATTCTCAGGAAGATTAGACACAGCAAGTGTTTATTTAGTACATACTATATGTGAGACATGCCAGGTACTCAAAATACAAATATGGGTAAGTTTCATCCTCACACTTAAGTACATAGTGGGCAAGATTCATGTGTGCAGCTAGCTAGCCTCATTATGTTAGCATAAGTACAAGAAGATGACAAAAAAAGGAAATAAAGAGTCACCATGCCCATTTATGGATAAGGTACTGTCTTTCTTTTTTGGAACATGATGGGTTATAGTGTGTGTGTTTTTAATTGTTTGATTCTAACTCTGTCAAGGAGAAAACATCTTGACAGTTTAGGAGGCATAGCTAAGAGAGAGAAGATTACTTTTAGCATTTATGCTTACCCTGTGGTTACCACAGATTAGAGGTAAATTCTTGTCTTTAACAGATTCCACATCATCTGTATCTCTGCAGCAGTAGTCAACTCTCCAGCCAGCCATACATCACCCTTCAATGCCCTGGATATCAGGACCAACGTTCCTAGATCCAAGGTCTTCCTAATTCAGTCCACAGAATAAAGCTCTTAATATGTTCACATAAAGCAGGGCACACTTAATATTCTTTTTGTTTCTGTATAAAATGTTCGCTTTAGTTAAGAGACCATTAATTCATTCCTGTTTATTTTTAATAGCCACTGAGGATGAAGCTGGTTTAAAATTAAGCAATCATAAAAACTGACCTTCAGAGTGCATTGAGCATTCACAGGATTCTCATTTATTGATAATCATTGGAAACATGAATAGACTGCTTGCTAGATGAACTATTACTCACTAATGTGTTTTTCTTAAAATGTAATTGCATTTAAAGCATCTCAGGTGGCACACTGTGCCACAGTTGCCACTTTCTCAGGATGAATAGGATAGCATTTTCAAGTATTTATCGAAGTTTCATTGTTTTGGTACAACCAGATACACAGTTATTTTTATTATTTAAGAGATGCCCTCTGTAATCTACCTGGTGCAGATGTTTCAAAATTTAGTGTTTAACCAACACAGCATATCCACTGTGTATAAAAGGTGTGTAGTGTACTCTTCATAATTCCCCTATCATTTGGTGAGCTCAGATTGCCCTTAAGTCAAGAACTTGGGTTGACTCAACTCAAAGGAATAGAACCAAGTCCCCTAAATATGTAATGTCTTCTTTTTTTTTCTCCAAATACCCTTGAAGAAATAAGTTTAGGGAATTATTAAAATTTCTCCCCTGTTCATTCTCTCCCTGTTCATAATCAAAATGAGATTTTTCTCTCTACATTAGCACGGTCACAGTTCAGTTCTTGCAACATAAAACAAGTGGCATCATATTCCTGAATTTTGTACAAGGTAGTGGTTATTTATTTATTTATTTTTTACTTTCCCCTAGAGGAAAAAAAATCAAACTACTTTTATGCATAGGATGGAAAATATTTCATTCTCTGTACTTGACATCTACACGTGAATAAAGCCAATGAACTGTGACACTCCTTCCCCAAGAAAACTGGACATGCAATAGGCAGCATGTTCCCCAGCAGGCGGAGGCTTATCTTTTCCATTTGTTTAACACATCTTGTTTCTTGCTGGTTCAATTACAAAATGGATTGTAAAATAGTTCTGTGAGATGGATGCCAGCAGTGCTGTCCAGAGCTGCGATGAGTTAAATATAAAGTCATCACTCCTCTCATCTGAAACGCTTTGTGCATGTCCCTGTCCCTGTGCACTGTAAGGGTTCCTTGTGGCTATGATGTGTCATCAACAAACACAAAATTGTAAATGGGATGATAAATGCTGAAGTTCTTCTTTTATAACACAATGAAAAATACCAAGAGACACATAACAGTGTTGTCTGCCATGGAGTCAGGGCTGTTTGAATTAATTTGCTATCAGTTAATGACACCCATTGTCAAATACCTGATTCATAGAATCTCTGACAAGTAGTGGACTGGGGAGTTCTGGGAGGAGATATGCAAGGCAGGCTTAAGGGCTTTGAAAGGGATTGCGTTCTCTTCGAGGACTTTGAGAACTCAAACAGAAATAATAGTTTGTGGATTTTCTGAATCATGTATGTGCAGGTGCGTGAGAATGTAATGTCTGTGTCCCTCACTGGCCTCAATACAAATATCTGTTTACCGTCTTTATTAGCAGTTTGTGTGTGTGTGTGTGTGTGTGTGTGTGTGTGTGTGTGTGTGAGAGAGAGAGAGAGAGAGAGAGAGAGAGAGAGAGAGAGAGAGAGAAGAGGAGAGGAGAGGAGAGGAGAGGAGAGAGAGAGAGAGAGAGAGAGAGAGAGAGAGAGAAGAGGAGAGGAGAGGAGAGGAGAGGAGAGAGAGAGAGAGAGAGAGAGAGAGAGAGAGAGAGAGAGATCTTCAGCAAAATTAGGACTTGGAGAAAGAACAGTGAGCATATTTTGTTATTAGGTCATGCCTGAGCATTGAGTCAAGCACTTAATGATTACATATAGTTGTAGGCAGAATCATTAACTTAGATCTTACTGCTTTTTAGCCAAAATATAATATCCAGAGCTTAATCAACATACACATAGACAAGAGCCTCAAGCATTTCCAGTCTGAGAAATTCTTTTGGAGACTGGTATAAAGTAGGCTCAGTTATATTTATTCATTTTTCTTTTTTTACTGGGTTTATCAGGGTAACATTGGTTAATAAAATTATATAGAAGGAGTTTTGAGTTGGTGTAGAGAACACACAACAAAATGATATATTATAGAAAGTAGGCTCAGTTTGTGGCCAGATGAATACCAAGACAGATCTTAAAAACTATTTCTAAAATTTTCATATCAAGTTGCATTTAAATTGGAAGTTAATTACTGATACCTACATTATGCTCACATGATCTGTCTCAGTGATGCAATATTAACTTTGGAGTTTTTTGTTGAAAATATATCAGGCAGAGGAAGAAGGAAGGAAGATGGAAGGAAGTAAGGAACTGATTCAAAAATACCTATAAATGTGTTAGTCTTATGTTCATTTCATAGTCACATTTAATCTCTCTCTGTCTCTGTGTGTATGTGTGTGTCTCCCTGTAACTTGGAATTCCAAACAGTAATTATATAGAGAGCTATAAAAATATACATAAAACAGGAAAAAGGATGGACACTATTCATGTAGATCTGATGTGCTAGGTCTACTCTGTCCAGAAAAACATACACAAAAGCAAAATAGGAGTAATAGAAGGCAAGTACATTGCCTTGGATTCACAAAGACAAGAATATTATGGGGTTTTCTTTTATCACTTCTTAGTATCTAAACTTTAGAATATCTATAATATAATTTCTATCTTCTAATTCGTAGATGTTTAGTGTTTTGCAACTATGAATGAAAGGTATGCTGGCAGTTTTTGTTTTGTTTTGTTTAATAGTAGTCTGGGGATTTTTGACTTCTTGTTTTGCTATGCTATTGCCTGTGAGCATCTAATTATTTTTCAGGTTGTTTGTTTATATGCTTTTGCTTTGCATTTAGTCAAACAAATAGGATTATATTAGCACATAACTGTATGGCATAGCCTTCTGAAATATTGTTGTGCCTCTCTCTACCAAAATGTGTTAATTTTGGGAAAGACAAAGGAAAGAACTATTGTAAAAGTTCACAGCATCATAAGAAAATGGATATACTTACAGGAAAAAGGAAACCAATTAAAAATAGAATGTGAATAGATGGTTTGGCTTTAAATAAGGAATCTTAGCTGGGAGATGGTAGAAATAATATACTGTGAGCAACTAGACTGCCTTCTAAGTATCCCTACTATATAAAGGAAGAATCACTTGACACTTCTAATTTCAATTTAAACAGGAGACAGAAAAACCTTCCTGGAGGGTAAATGGGAGTCACAACACATAATTATCAATAACTAGAGGCCAGTACATGAAATTTGTGCATGGGTAGAGTCCCTAGGCCTGGCCGGCAATCAGAGCCGATCAGGGCCTTCTGGCTGCTGGCCGGGGCCTTCCTTCATTCCATGCTGCCCCTGGTGGTCATCACATGTCATAGTTAGTGATCGAACTCCTGGTCTCCAGGTCATACTCCTGAGGGGACACTTTGTATATTAGCTTTTTATGTATATACTAGAGGCCAAGTGCATGACATTCATGCACTGGGGTGGGGAGGTCCCTCAGACTGGCCTATGCCCTCTTGTAGTCTGGGACCCCTCAGGGGATGTCCGATTGTGAGGAGCAGGCCTAAGCCAGCAGTCAGATATCCCCTGAGTGATCCTTAGTGCTGCTGCATAGGCAGGAGAGGCTCTCGCCACTGCCACTATGCTCACCAGCCATGTGCCCGGCTTCTGGCTGAGCAGCACTCGGGGAGCGCACTGACCACCAGGAGACAGCTCCTGCACTGACCCCTCGTGGTCATTGCATATCATAGTGACCAGTCATTCTGGCGTTTGGTCAATTTGCATATTAGCCTTTTATTATATAGGACTAGAGGCCCAGTGCACAAAATTCATGCACTGGAAGGGGGGTCCCTCAGCCCAGTTTGTGTCCTCTCGTAGTCTGGGACCCCTTGGGGGATGTCCGCCTGCCAGCTTGAGCCAGATGCCCCCAGGGATCGGGCCTAAGCCAGCAGTCAGATATCCCTCTCACAGTCCAGGGCTCTTGCAGTCCTGGACACCCCCCTCCTTACCGCCTGCCTTCAGCAGAGGCTGGAGAGGCTCCCACCACTGCCACTGCGCTCGCCAGCCATAAGCCTGGCTTCTGGCTGAGCAGTGCCCCCCCTGTGAGAGCGCACTGAACACCAGGGGGAAGCTCCTGCGTTGAGCATCTGGTCCCTGGTGGTTAGTGTGTGTAATAGCGACAGTCATTCTGCCATTCGGCTGATTTACATATTAGGGTTTTATTATATAGGATAGATTGTGTTGCGTGCGTGCGTGCATGTGTGCATGTGTGTGTGTGTGTGTGTGTTTGTGTGTGTGTATTGCATTTGCCTTCATAGTCAGAACTGAGTGGTTAAACTACTGGTTCTAATACCTCATAATAACCCTCTCCACTTATGTTTCAGGGTATCAGAAATCTCAAGGTAAACATTGTTCCCTATTCCTGGGTATCTTAAAATGCAAATAATTGTGGAATGGCAAGGCATTTACTATTTTGAAATATAGTTTACCAAAGCACAGTCCTTATAAGATGAATTTCCTTGGAAGCTATGATAAGAAGTAAATAACTGGACAAAAGGAACTGGGGGAAACAGAAATGCATGTGCATCATAACATACTAACTCCATTAACATCACAAGGTCATGTGGTATAAGAAGAGAAACAATTACGGTAAATGATGCATTTCTTTCTGGGTTTTTTTCATCTTCTTTTTTAAAAAATTATTTAATTTATTAGGGTGACATTGGTTAATAAAATTATGTAGGTTTTAGGTGTACTTCCTAAAAAAATAGGAATTCTGTAATTTTCAGAATTCTAGTTTTCTGCAGAAGCTTTTAAATGCAAAACTGGGTAAAAGCTATTCCTTGGGCATATCTTTAATAAAAGTCTATTTCAGTCCTAGCTGGTTTGGCTCAGCGGATAGAGCATCAGCCTGCGGACGTAAAGGTACAGGTTTGATTCCACTCAAGGCCACATGCCCAGGTTGCGGGCTTGATCCCCAGTAGCGGGGGGGCGTGGGGGGGTGGGGGGGGTGTGCAGGAGGCAGCCAATCAATGATTCGCTCTCATCATTGATGTTTCTCCCTCTCCCTTCCTCTCTGAAATCAATAAAAATATATTTAAAAATAAATAAATTAAAGTCTATTTCAATGCCTTCCTAGGAATATGCTTGGCCTATAGCTTCTCCTAGAAGGAGCACTATCTCCCCTCTGTGACAACATTATTTATGGACCTCCTATGGGTTCACATTATGAATGACATTATGGATCTATCATGATCAAATCTATTATGGACACAAGGGTACTTAGCAGAAAGTCACTCAATGGAATTTCATTATTTTTGCTTTGATTTTGTAATTTTTGTCCCTATATAGAACCTACCTTCATCATCTATTGCCATGGTCTCCATCACAATCACTACTTCTGCCTCTTTTTGGTCAGCATGATACTCTGATCTTTTGATCTCAATGCTAAAGATATTGTGTAAGACCAAGAGTCAGAGAGAAAATCATTTTACTCTCTTTTATACCCTATTAATTTTACGTACCATACAAACATTTAAGAGGGAAAAAAAACATTAGACCTTTCTTTAGACACAATTCCCTAAAACAAGCAAGTTGGCTGTAGCATACTTTCCTTAAACCAGCAGTTCTCAACCTGTGGGTCATGACCCCTTTGGAGGTCAAACGACCCTTTCATAGGGGTTGCCTAAGACCATCAGAAAACACATATATAATTACATATTGTTTTTGTGATTAATCACTATGCTTTAATTATGTTCAATGTGTAACAATGAAATTGGGGGTCACCACAACATGAGGAACTGTATTAAAGGGTCGCAGCATTAGGAAGGTTGAGAACCACTGCCTTAAACGGATGATTTTTACCCCATATCCTATATAATAAAAGCCTAATATGCTAAGTGTCTGATCATCCGGTCGGCCATTCAACCAAAGTGTAATATATAAATGATATGCTAAGGCCACTCAACCACTCGCTATGGTGTGCACTGACCACCAGGGGGCAGACACGTCTACCGGTAGGTTAGCTTGCTGCTAGGATCCAGCTGATCGAGACTGCAACGGGCTGGACATGCCCTGGAGCCCTCCCATGGCACCTCCTCAGCTGGTCAACCTCCTGCGTCCCCCCCCCGGCCCCGATCATGCACTGATGGGGTCCCTTGGCCTGGCCTGCCCCCTCTTGCAATCCGGGCTGAGGGGCCCCCCCATCCAAGAGCACAAATTTCATGCACTGGAGCTCTAGTATGTCCCATAAAAAGAAAAAAAATTTACAAGGTGTTTCTCAGGAACTTTATGTAGGGTTTTTCCTGAAAGTCTCCCCAAATGTATGTGAAAAAAGAAGTTTAATTTGATATCATGTAAGACTACCTTAGCTCTAAATATCCAAACACTCTGACAATGTCTTATAATCTGGAACAACATAAAGACCAGATAAATATTTTGCAAGAAAACATAGAAAGAAATAATTTCCATTTTTGCTTTCCAATGCTAATCAACTCCTTTCTCTCTTTCACTAGAATAAACTAGAATAAAGTAAAAGCACATCCTATGGTTTCCCGTTTTACTCTGCGTTGTGTATTGTATGGTAAACCAACCACTAAAATCGTATTTCCTCTTCTGTTATTCTACAACATGTAGCCACAATATCATTAGCACTACCATTGTCTGTCTTTGCATTTATGCTTTGTTTTTTTCTTTCCATTTTATTTTTATTTACTATTCATTTAACAAACACTGAGTGAAGCCCTGCTGAGTGTCAGGGACTGTGAGAGTCACTAGGAGTATTAAGGAGAAATACAACAGAATCTCATCTTACTCACAGGAAAAAAATATGTCTTGAAAATGAAAGAGAATCCAACAGATGACCCACATTCAATTTTGTGTATTTCATCCTGAGACAGCACCCAGGGATGAGATAATTCCAGATTACAAACAACAGTGCCCTAGACTGGGAGAAAACCATCCCTGAGCTCTTGAATAACTGCTAAGTTTCCCATTGGAACATTATGTTTCTGAAAATCATAAAATACCCCTAAAACATGATGCGCACATTTTACAGGCCAGCTGAGGTCCTACCAAAACTCACACATTAGACTGAGCTCTTTGATGGTTAAGATTTGGAAAGGAAACTCTTTGCTGTGAAGCAGGTAATGCTATTTATATGACAGTGCAAATACTTTACTATATTTACTGCATGTATTTTACTGTATTTGCTCTTCTGTATTTGTACTGGCCCAGCTGTTGAGTTTACTCGAGTCACAAGCTGTGTGCTGGCCCATAGAAAAGAAATAAAACCCAGTGATCAAAACACATGAATAGTTTTAGGTCACTATCACCGACAAACTCTACAATGTGCTTAACTTGGATGTCACTTGGGTTGAAACCAGTGGTACTGGCCCTGAATAAAAAAAGAAGCAAAGGTTATCTAATGTTGTCCTTTTTTTCTCCAGATCCTTTCTCATTATAGCCCCTCCCTCTGGAAGAGCTTATTTCCATGTGGCCTCACCAGCAAGTCACACTTGAAGGCTTAGCAACTGTGCTAACACAATGGAGTTACTGTTTCCAGGTGTGTTTGCATCCCATATATTGAAAGCATAATACGCAAATCAACCAAACAGTGGAAAGACCAGTTGGGGGGGGGGGGGGTAGGGCGGGGCCGGTGAGCAGGTGGCGCCAGACCAGCCAAGGCGCATGCCAGTGGGCAGAGGGAGGGGATGGCGATGGTGGGGGGAGGGTAGAGGTGGCAGCAACCAGCAGTGACAGAGAGGTGATGGGGGTGGGGGCGGGGCCACGCCTGTCTCTGCCATCCCCTGATCAGTCGCCCAGTCGCCCAGTCGCTTCCCACAGAGGGAGGCCAACAGCAAAAGCAGTGGCATCAGTGGGGTGATGGCGGTGGTGTCGTCTCCTGATCGCCCTCTGGATGGCCTCCAGTGGCCTCCTGCAGAGGGAGGCTAGACTGCGGCTTAGGACATCCCCTGAGGGCTCCTGGACTGTGAGAGGGCACAGGCTGGGCTGAGGGATCCCTCCCACCCGAGTACACGAATTTTCGTGCACCAGGCCTCTAGTATTTAAATAATACTGTCAAAATTGGAAGGGTTTGGTCACAAAGGGAAGAATCTCTAACATAAGAGAACTTCAGGTCATATGTAAAATTGATAGGGGAAAAACAAACCCACTAATTCCACATGGATGCTACTCATAGTTCTACCTATTTTTAAGCCTTGCTTTTATGACCATAGATGGACACTATTTTCCTTCTTAATGTTTTAAGCATCCAAGATTGGAATGTACCGTTGTATGTTGGGCATGCATAGAAGGGTGTCTCTCTTCTTGGTTTTGTCCATCACTCGTATGCACTATGGTTAGACCCTTGCTTGCAGCCACACAACTTTATTCCCCGACAAGACCATAATGAGGTTCAGTCTGCATTCCACATTTCATCTTCTCTGTTTTGAAGGCTGCTGCAGCCACTGTTATTGCCTCGTTCCTCCTCCCAGGAGTCCCTTAGGTAGTACTTACAAAGGCAATTTAACAGCCTGTATTTGCTCTCAGCATGGATGAAGGCTCAAGGTCTGCAAAGCACAGTTAGGCAAACTGACAATGTCTGTGCAGTGACTTCTCTCCTCGCCAAAGGTACAGACAGAAATTCTGCTTTTCTAGCATGAGAACCAGGCAGAATTCATGTAGCTATGGGTCACTGAAAAAGTGAAACAGTTTCCTATGATTTCCTGTTTCAGTGATGTCAAAATTCACATCTGATTCCATGATAATCAAATTACATAAATGGAAATAATGTTCCATGAGTACTTGATAACTCAACATTTGCCTTCACTTACATCTTCATTCAATCGATCCTATTTTTCCTATTTTCTTAAAGAGCATGACATCATCCTTAAGGCAAAATAGTATCAGCTAAAACCTCACCATACCCATACTTTATATTTCTGAAAATTATTTTTAAATTGGCCTGTTAGTCAATTTGTAAACACTTCTTCATTATTACCTGGTCTTCTGAAGACCAGAAAATGTTTCAAAATAATTATATTTTTCTGTTTCCTGATAAACAAGCTATTTAGGAAATAACGTTTATTTTCCTTATTTATTGGTGAATGTTCAAAAACTGTTGATGTTTGAAATCAGTAAGTCAAAGAAACTTGAATGACTTCTATGAGTGAAAATAGAAAATCCTTTTCTATCTAATTTCATACTTGTATAGTCAGATGACTATTCCCTTCTAAATCTGGGTCGATTAAATCAATTTGCCACTTTGAAAGCCATATGCACTAGTTTCTAAACCTTCAGTATGCCCAAGAAGAGAAAAAAGAATATGTGTGATCAAAGTCAGACACTAGAGGGGGAGAACAGGAAGATCAATTTACATCACAACCTTAACATGAAAAAAAAAAAAAAAAACGAAAAAAAAAAAAAAACCATTATGAAAGGCTCTGTCTAACCTGGTGCCTCTCTATGATTGTTATTGTGTATAACATCCTCCCGGAATGTAACACTGAGTTTATATAACATGATAACATGTTCCTCTATGGGAAGGAAATGAACCATTGATACCTGCTCAACTCCAGGCATTATCTCTTTGCATTAACATCTTTATTGGAAAAGTAACAGCCACTAAAAAAAACAAAAACAAAAAAATAAATAAATAAGCAAACAAAAAAAAACCCTAAAACCATCAAAACCCTATAACTGCAGAGATACAATATCTAGAAAGTGCAGGCTATAAGCAGAAACACTTAAAAACTGAATATATGGTAATTTATTATTGTAACAAGTAGCCATTTAGAAACATTATAGAAACTTTCTATATTATATAATTGCCAGCAATATTTTAAACTGCTTATACAAAAACTTTTTTTTCTGTATTTCACAGAGAAAATGTTATTTAGATATCTATTTCCATTTTTAAGAAGTCATGTAATTATAATTATATTCTAAAATTATGAGGACAAATTATATTATTTTGTTTCTCTATGAAGTACATTTAGAGGAAATGAAAACTTCTCCTGTGTAAAATCCAAGGAATGTATTTGCCTCTTCTTCTGATCAGGGAATAGGAAGTGTACTGCCACTCACTGGAGATGCTAAAATCAGAGGCTTACAACACAACCGTGGCCGAATGACAGAGACGTCTGGACACTAGCTATTCTGCTGTGCAGCTCAATTAGATGAGCTACGCAGAAAACTGTTCATGCTAACACATGCTAAAATAAATCAACCAGACTCAGTGCCCATTCGAGTTATTTAATGTGAACAGACATCACACAGAATAATCAATTCATGTTAGAAGGAAATTGAATCCTAAGTATACACATAGGTCAAGTCTGGCTTCAGAAAATGTAAGAAAGTAAAATGATGTCAGTCCAAATTCATGAGCTGTGTACTTGAACAAGCATTACTGAAGCTTGAGATATTGAGTGTTATTTTTTAGCATTCTTTGTCTAATCCACATCCAAACCTCTGAAAATCTCTTTGGCTTTATAGAAAGTCTTGACTGGACACATAGATGAAGAAGTTAACTACTATACTTTAGTTTTTATCCTATATAATAAAAGGCTAATATGCAAATAGACTAAACAGCAGAACTAAACAACCGGTTGCTATGACGTGTTCTGACCAGTAGGGGGCACATGTGGAACATGGCAGGCATTGGCCACGGTGGGATGGTGAAGCAGGTGAGTGGGGACAGCAGACCAAGGTGGGGCACCAGTCACTGTCATCGGGCCGAGCCTCTGGTGGTTACTGAAAATTCTTTGCTCCCACGCATTGCAGTCCACCCGGCGCTTGCACCTGCTGCCAGTGCCGGATCCACCACTCGCACTCACTGCAGGCGCCGGGCACCAGCCCCGATCACTCAGCGCCAACAGCAGGTGCAAGAGGCAGCTGCCGGCCCTGATTGACCCTCAGGGGCAGGGGGAAGTGGCAAAGCCCTGAGAGGCAATCTCACCCAGTGATGTGCCGGCCCTGCTCACACCCACTGCTGGCATTGGCCCCAATTGCTCTGCGCCATCAGCGCCTGGGAGCAGAGGTGGCAAGAGCAGGGCTGCTGGTGGACAGGGGACCAGGGCCCGCGGCAGGAGGGGCTGGGTGGGGGTACGGAAAATGGGCTGAGACCTGCCCCCATGTCCAACCACAGCCTTGCGGCCCACAGTTCCTTCCAGAATTCGTGCACTGGGCCCCTAGTAGTAATATAATAGTCTATACAATTCAATGACATGACTACTATAACTGTGCAATTGTGACAAGTCTGTTTTTAAAAAGCATTCCCATTGCTGTGAAAGGAGAGAATGGATTTGATATATTTAAAATGGCATACATGCTAAGCAAAAAGAATCATCATTTACGTCTCAGGAAGACATTAAAAACCTCAGAACAGTAAATGTTATCTGATAAACGAAAAGATGACTCAGTGACACCACACTTTATTGTTAGGGGAGCAACAGAGCCAGGCATTCAAGTGCTACTCTTCTAGAACAAGACTGCCTGGGTTCAAATCTCAGCTCCACCACAAGCTAGATCTACGACTTGGACAAGTCACTTTAGCTTTTGTGCCTCAGTTTTCTCATCTGTAAAGGGGGATAACAGTAGTATATGTCTCCTGGGACTGCTCTCAGGTTTAAAGCAATTGAATTTGCAAACAAGAGTACCTGTTCCACAGACTAGAATCTCAGAGGGAAGGCAGGGGTGGATGGATGGATGGGAAGAAATTAACCAAAGAACTTGTATACATTTATGCATAAGCCATGGACATAGACAATAGTGAGGTGAAGGCCTGGGGCAGGGGCGAGGGGTGGGGCTGGCTAGAAGGGTCAAAGGGGGAAAAAGGGGGCATCTGTAATAATTTCAAGAATAAAGATTTTACAATAAAGAGGGGTAAAATAGTTCTAAAAGAAGAGTACCTGTTCCAAAAGTGTTTGATAAATTAATGTACTAAAAAAAGAACTCATTGCAATCATATTTTTCTGTAACTTAAATTATTAAATAAGGGCTATATAACATAATAATATTACAATAAGTGATATAAAATGTATAATAAAATATATTTTTTTAAAATAAGGAATAAGTATATAAGTATTCAGGTATTCCCAAATGTGTTTTAAATATTTCATACACCACCTACCCCTGCATCCCCATGACTCCAGTTGAGATAATTCTGTAATTCACTGTTGGAGATGCTTTCCTAACCTCTCTTGAAATGAGACCAGTTTATTGTTTTCTGAATCCCTGCAGTTTGCATAGATGTGTGTATTCCAAATGTAGAAGATTTATAATTAAGGGGAGCAGGTATTAAACTTAGTTGTAAGATTATTCTGTTTGTTTTTCTTTTAAATTAACTTTGTTAGGGTGATATTGGTTAATTGGATTATATAGGTTCCAAGTGTGCATTTCTATGATACATCATCTGTATATTGCATTGTGTGCCCACCACCCAAAATCCAATCACCTTCCGTCACCATATATTTGGAAGATAGTTCTAAATATTGAGACATATCTGTTTTGGGTCGTAGAAAAACTTATAACACATGGATAGTGATTTTCAGAAGCCTGCATTGCAATTTTAAAAATATTTACTTCATATGTTTCATGTTATTTTACCAGCATAATATGCTGACAGCAAACTAACATGACATTATTATTGGTATGGAAATAAGGTCATTTATAATGACAAAACCTGCTTTGAGATGAGAGCTCATGTTTTTGACACTTCAGACTTCTGAACACTTTAATATCCTCTTTTTAATATAAAAATATAATTAATATAACAATGTAAAGCCAGGATTCATTTTGCTACACATTTCATAATCATGATCATCATTTTGCAACCAGGACTGCAATGAAAAATGCTAAATTTGTCTTTCTCACATGCAAAATACCTTGAGAGGACAGTATTACCTTGTTTTAAGTAAGTTTAGCGTAAACTTCTTCAAATAAAGTCAACATGTGCAATGTGAGCTTGAGCTTTTGGAAATTCTGTCTACCAGCATGACAGCATCAGCAGTCACAGGGCTTGTTGGGCTGAACACAAATGAACCATTTAGAAAAGGACAGCACAGTTTCAAACCAGTTGTGGTAAATGGAGAAAGTTAGAAACCTCCTATTTTAGAAAAAGGAGTGGATGGCCCGGGAAACAGAACAGTACTTTCCAGATCATGTGATAAGTGCATGTTTACAAGAATAAATTGCTACAACTGAAAGAACTCTTCAAAGGGAGCGCCAGAAAATTTAGAAAAGGGGGGAAAAAAACACACAACACTCCCAGGTAAAATATGCGAGAAAAGAAATAAAGGGATTATTTTTTCCATTAGAACTGACATTATTGGCGAATTTTAAAAGGATTCTCAGACAGACTGGACGAAAAGGCAGGGAAGTATTGAATTGATACTTATTTGGGTTTTAGTGCTTAGTATATATGATTATCTTTTTGTGCCATCTGAATAACTGTATATTTTATTAATTACTCTTAGAAAGTCAACTGTTAATTTTGTGTGTGCGCAACAACAAATTTTAATATCTACACTCTTAGTTAATTTCAAATATGCAATACAGTGTTATTAACTACTGTCACCGTGCTGTACAGAACATCCTCCTGAGTTACTTATTTTATAGCTGAAATGTGTGCGTTTTGACGCATCTCACCCATTTTGCCCACCATTTACCCGACTGTGCATATAGTAACCACCAATCAGAAACCTATTCTTGGTCCCTATGGGTTTGTGTTTTCTTTGGGGAAGGGGTAGCTTTTGTTAGATTCCACATTAAGTGACATCATCTGATATTTGTCTTTCTCTGTCTGCCTTATTTCACTTAGCATAATGCCTTCAAGGTCCAATCATGTTGCTGCAAATGGTAGGGTTTCCTTTTTTCTCGTGGCTGAATAATATTCCATTGTGTATTTATACCACATTTTCTTTCTCCATCCATCTGCTAATGGACATTTAGGTTGTTGCCATATCTTGCCTATTGTAAATAATGCTGTGATAAACTTTTAGGTGTATATCTTTTCTGAGTTAGTGTTTTTGTTTTCTTTGAATAAATACACAGAAGTGGAATTGCTGGATTATATGGTAGTCCTATTTCTAATTTTTTTAGAAATCTCTCATTGAATTTTTAATTTCAATGTATTACATCTATAAAAAATCTTATTGAAAGGAAATTCAAGCAAAATGACACACAAATATTAAAATTTATATGTCTACATTGAAAGGGATTAAGAAAATACAAATGTTTATCAATCTTCACCACTCTATGAAGGGAAGGGAAGGATACCCATTTGAACAAGACCCACATGCTAATGGATTCGGTGCCCTTTCTCTGATGGTCTCTCTGTTGGGTAACTAGGGTATCAGGATAAGAGGAGAGGTGCAGACTTGATGAAATAGAGTGCAAGCTCTCAGGGAGAAGAGAAGAGCTTGAGGAAGCCACATAGTGGTTGGAGGGAGTAGTGTTTCTGAAGAACATTTTCCTGAATACATTTATAATTTCTGTGATATATGAAGCAGTTACAAATATATAACAGCCTGTTTATCCCTTCAGTCTACATATTTCACTGAGATTATTCAGTGTGTCTCACAGTGAAGTCTAGCAACTTCTCATAGTCAAATACAGCCATGGGATTGTTATCTCCCACAATGGCTGGATTTATAACAGGGGTTATTTTTATACTCCACTTTTTCCCACTCCTCAATGTTCCTAATTCTCCATACATTTTGCTTTCTGTTTCTTATCTAAATAACTAAGATCACTCTCGTTTCCTCTTTTCTGGGCTCATCAGGATCCCCCCAAAATGAGATGTCAATGGAAGAACATAAGGCTCAGCATTTGTATACAAGGTTCTAATGAGTCACATAATCTGACCTTGGGTCATTCATTCAACCTCTTTCTTCTCAACTTTAATTTCTATAACTGACAAGAAAGTGAAGCACCAGGCTTGATCTCTTTAACTTGAAGATAAAAAAAGGTAATAAAGATGTTATGAAGTAATAAGGTATACATCATTAGCTGAAAATAAATTACAGATCATTTGAAAAGCAAAAATTAGTAAGGAAGGAAAATGGCCTCTTTAACTTCAAATGAACTTGAAAGTGAAGCTATTGCTAAAAATGAAACCATGAGACATGAACACATAACTTCTGACTATAGTTACTTGATTTGTTTGAAAGAATTAAGAAAACTAAGCAGTTAGGTCTTAATTTAGAGGCTGTTTAGCATTTCAAATGAACAGCAATGTCTCAAATTATAAGCACTTTTTTTCTATTTTTATTTTTTAAAATCTTTATTGTTGAAAAGGATTACATATGTCCCCCGATTCCCCCCCCCCATTATCCCCTTCTAGTCTGCCTCATCCCCACCCCCTGAGATTCCACAGCCTGTTCCATGATAAGCACCATTTTGTTTGCTCTTTTTTTTAGGATTCAATATTTTAGTCATTTTATTTTTATTTATTGAATTTATTGGGGTGACACTGGTTAATAAAATTATATAGGTTTCAGGTGTATAGTTCTATAATACATTATCTGTATGTTGTATTGTGTATTCATCTCCCCAAGTCAAGTCTCTACCCACCCCCTTCCCCTCTGGGCAATCACTATACTGTTGTCTGTGTCTATGAGGTGTTTTGTTGTTGTTGTTGCTGTTATTGTTGTTCTGCTTAATTCCTTCACCAAGCCCCCTACACCCACTCCCCTCTGACAGCTGTCAGTCTATTCTCTGCATCTACAAATCTATTTTTATTTTGTTCACTAGATTCCACATATAAGTGAAATCATATGGCACTTGTCTTTGACTGGCTTGTTTCACTTAGCATAATGGTCTCCAGGTCCATCCATGCTGTCACAAAGGGTAAGATTTCCTTCTTTTTTATGAACAGTAGTGTTCCACTGTGTAGATGTACCACAGCTTTTTTATCCACTCATCTGTTGATGGGCACTTGGGCTGCTTTCAAATCTTGGCTATTGTAAATAATGCTGCAATAAGCCTAGGGGTATATATGGCCTTTCAAATTAGTGTTTTGTTTGTTCTTTATAAAAAGAGAGAACAGACAAATTTCTGTCTGCTAGTCAATCTATTTTCTTTTGTTACTAAAATTATTGCATTCTTAGGCAGTTATAAGTCACAAGAAGCTGTAGCTGTAATAGGAAATTAAATACAGCAATTAACCTAAGGCTACTCATAATTGACAGCATAAAGCCACATTCTTGTACTGTAGCATAATAATTAAAACGCAAATGCATAAAAAAGTGTAAATAAACACAAGTCAAAAATTCCAAACACATTAGACCTCAACAGTAAAATGATGCTATATTGCCAAAACGTGTTACTGCTTTTTTCTGGGATACTAAAAATCCAAGTCTACTCATCAATTAACCCTCACTTATCAGCACAACTTTCTAACATTTAAATCATCTTACCATACATTTCCTTTATAGTAACTTAAAAGTCAAAAATTTTAGGAAGTTACTCAAAGTCATGGAAGCTAGAAGAATTCTATGGGTCCCTTTGATTTATCTCAAATTTTAAAATGGCAGGCAAGGAGGTTGTAATGTGCTGGCAGTTTATTTGATGCATATAAACTCAGGGCAGGATGCGTGGTGGGGGAATAATACTCTCTCCTCTCATTGAAAATCCTTACAAGAACTTAAAAATGATAATATCAACCAGTTTTTAAACAACTGGGGTAGCCATTTATATAATATGTTTTGACCGTTTTTCCTCTATTCTCTCTACTTTGTCTATGCCATCTAATGAATGAATACTTAATATTATTTGCATGTCCACTTTGGAATCAGTGGATTGCCTCTCAACTGAAAATTAAGCATAATGTTCTGTTTTGGTTATTTGCTGTGTAGAAAGGATCTGGTCACTTGATTTTAAGGTAAACTACACTGTTCACAAATTCAAACTAGAGTATGGGTTTGAATCAGAGAAATTTGTTTTGCCTCCATTTGTCCAATTAAAAAAGATATACATGGTTTTTAAGCGGGGAAAAAGTCTATTCTTAAAATTCATAATCACATTAGTGGAGTTCAAACCCTTGTGCCAAACCTTTGTTATAAATATAGTACTACCTATTCCAAAGGGGGAGAAAAACAACAAGTTTCAGAATTACAGGGAAATGATTTGCTTAACTTATAAAGTCTAGGATAGTGCAAACCACAGACATTTACTCCTGTTTGACTATACTGAGTGCTGTTGCCTTAGAACAAAAACGTAAGTAAACATTTTAATAGAATGATTTTAGCATATTATGCTGTGTTTGTAATAGTCAATAGAAACAACTGTTAAGTACCAAGAATATGGATGTTCTGAAGTGCATACTAGGGGTTTTTGCACTGCTATTGTTTTAAAAAAATTATAATACAAAACTCCAATTAGCTTAGTATAAGTTATCCCTGGAAATCCACAATGCATAATATATGGAGGAATAGGTAGGGAATGGGTAGATGGATGGATAGATAGATAACCATAAATATCAGTGCTCTATTGACAACAAAATGCTATCTTGACTGTAGCAAGTTAAAGTAATCACAACAGTAGTAAAAAATAGGAGACTTGACAGAAGACTATTTATTAAAAAAATTGTCTCAGGTGGGAAGAGATCAACTCAAGAACTTACATGCATTTATGCATGCCCTATGGACACAGACAATAGGGTAGTGAAGGCCTGGAGTGGGGGGATGGTGGGTTAGATGGGGTCAATGGCGGGGGGGAGAGGACTTATATAAATCTTTCAACAATAAAGTTTAAAAAATATATCAATGTTAGCTCAGATACTAAAATGTAATTCAACACAGGACACATTTAAAAACCAAAGTATCGGGGAGAAACCAAGACGGCAGTATAGGTAATCACCTATACTTGCTGCCTCTTACAACCACACCAAAATTACAATTAAACAGCAGAACAACTACCACCCAGAACCATGGGAAAGCTGACTGAGTGGAAATTCTACAACTAGAGAGGTGAAGAAAGCACATTGAGACCGGTAAGAGATGTGGAGGTGAGGAGGCAAGGAAAGTACTGGCACTTGGATGTGCTGTTCTTTAAATGAGAAGGGAGATCATAGCTCCTGCTTGCCCTGAATTCCAGTTAGGGGCAAGACTCTGGGGGACCCACACACATATGGGGAGAAACTGGACTGTCTGGCATTGGGACAGGAATGTGAGGGCGGCTTACTCTTAGAGGTGCTCGAAGCAATCATTGTTCCTGCACGGGTGCACGGGATGCGGAGAAGCAGGGCTTTCTCCGGTTCAGGGAAGCCATTGCTGTTTGTTCCACCCTGGTGATTTCCAGAAACCCCGCCCCTCCCAATTTACAACCCCACTCAAGCCGTGTGCATCGGCTTTTGCATATGAATTGCTTGTCCTTTCGCCTAAAACAAACTGCAGCTGGGTCAGAGAGCCCCAGAAATTCCAAAAGAAGGCCCAATACCTGGTAGGAGCAGTGGCCTTGCATCACAGCTGGGCCTCATCTGGGCACTTCCAAACACCATACAAAGAGGAGGAATCTGCAGATGTCTCTGTAGCTCCTGCTGAGCAGCCCCAGATAGTGGCTGACCTTGCACCTCCTTGGAGATGATCATGGATTACAACTCTTCATATCCATAAGAGACACACTCAAGGGGCAGACTCAGTGAGCACCAAAGTCCTACTAAAGAAAGTCTTGCCCCATAAGGGTGTCTCCTGTGCAACACATTTTCCAGTGTAGACACAGCTGGTCACCACAGCCAACTGGCCTAGAGGTCAATTCCTCCCAGTGATACCAACAGCAATCAAGGGTTAACTACAACAAGACTGTGCAAACATCCCACAAAGGGGTGCACCAAGAGCATCCACCTCAGGTGACTGGGGAGGCTGAGCCACTGGGCCCTATAGGATACCAACCACACAAGGCCACTCTATCAACTCAAGGAGACTTAGCAGCTACCCAGTACATAGAAACAAACACAGGGAAGCAGCCAAAATGCAGAGACAAAGAAACAAGTCACAAATGAAAGAAATGGATGAAAGCAAAATACTGGATATAGAGTTCAAAACCATGGTTATAAGGTTACTCAAGAATCTTCTAGAAACCTCCAAGAAATTTAGTAAGACCCTCAAGGATATGGAGAAGGACCAATCAGAAATTAAGCATACACTTACTGAAATAAAGAATAATATACAGAGATCCAATAGCAGATGAGAGGATCCCAAGAATCAAGTCAAAAATCTGAAATATGAAGAAGCAAAGAAACACCAAACCAGAAAACAAAAAGAAAAAAGAATCCAAAAATATGGAGATAGTGTAAGGAGCCTCTGGGACAACTTCAAGTGTACCAACATCCAAATTATGGGGTGCCAGAAGAAGAGAGAGAACAAGATATTGAAAACCTATTTGAAGAAATAATGACAGAAAACTTCCCCTACCTGGTGAAAGCAATAGACTTTCAAGTCCAGAAAGCGCAGAGAACCCCAAACAAGAGGAATCTAAAGAGGACCATACCAAGACACATCATAATTAAAATGCCAAGGGCAAAAGACAAAGAGAAAATCTTAAAAGCAGCAAGAGAAAAATAGTTAGTTACCTACAAGGGAGTACCCATACAACTGATTTCTCTACAGAAACAATGCAGGCCAGAAGGGAGTGGCAAGAACTATACAAAGTAATGAATAGCAAGAACCTACAACCAAGATTACTCTACCCAGCAAAGCTATCATTTAGAATTGAAGGTCAGATAAAGAGCTTCACAGACAAGAAAAAGCTAAAGGAGTTCATCACCAGCATTATATGAAATGCTGAAGGGTATTCTCTAAGAAGAGGAAGAAAAAGGTAAAGATAAAAATTATAAACAACAAAGTGACAACAAATACATATCTATCAACAAGTGAATCTAAAAAATCAAGTGAATAAAAAATCTGAAGAACAGAATAAACTGGTGAATATAATAGAATCAGGGGCATAGAAAGTGAGTGGACTGACATTTCTCAGGGGGTAAAGGGGTATGGGGGGTACAGGAAGAGATTGGACAAAAATCTTACACCTATGGACAAGGACAATGGGGGGAGAGTAAGGGCATGGGGTGGAGTGGGAACCGGGTGAAGGGGAGCTATGGGGGGTTGAGAGGAACAACTGCAATAATCTAAACAATAAAGATTTATTTTTTTAAGAAAAAGGCAAAAAAAAAAAGTATCTAATGATGCCCAAAAGGCAAACCAGGAAAACCATATTCCATTGCAATTACACAGAACTACTCAATATCTATCTATCTCTTCAAAAAGCCATGCACAATGCAATACCATCTACTCCTTTGCTTAAAAACAAACAAACAAACAAACAAACCCTGAGGAATCAGAAATAATTCAATTCATAAAATCCAGTGATACAAATTCAATCTCAGTCTAATATGGTATTAGAATAATATCAACATAAACAATAGCTTCTGTGTATGGTAACAATGATAGGTAATTTTATTTTAATTAAATGTCACTATGAAAATTCCATTTATATTTATCAAACTAACTACACAGACCATGTACAAAGAATCCAAATAGCTGTTTGAATGGGGTGCTTTCATTCAGAGATGTTGTACCTGCTGGCATTCTGATTAGTTTTTACTCATTTTAGCACTAAAAATACCAAGTTTAATTTTGGACAGTGTGTAATATTACCAAATATGCTATGAGATAATCATCTCGAACACCACTTTGCACAGTCGGTTACCCAATGACATTATTTGTGCTAGTACCATGTTCACAATTACATGCCAAATGGCAGCTGAGATATTTCTTTGACTTTGGTTCAGATTGTCAGATTGTCAAATTATAGCTCCCCTTTATTACTAGACCTTGAATCCGTGCGAGGGCAGACACTCCTGGGGATACTTTGAGTTTTGGTTGCTGCAGGGAGGGACCACTGGCCGCTAAGATACTTCCCTGCAAATCAGAAATGCAGCCCCTGTGCTCTTGGGGAGCAAGCTTCTGCTCCCTTTCAGCTCACGCGTACTTCATCCTCAGCCAGGAGCCTTCTCCAGGGCACAGTCTACAAACACGCGCGGCAGCCCTGAGAGCACTGGAAAGAGATCACACACTCTGGAGACAGAGCAAAATCCCCTCTAATGGCTAGCTCCAACGTCCAAATAGAAAATGTTTCTAGAATTTCCATGATTCACGGAGACATATCTTAAAATTACCTCAACCAAAACACTGCCCCCAGTTAGTTCCAAGGGTGGCAAAGGTGTTTCTTCTCACTATCTAGTTCTCTAACATGTACTCAGGATTTAAAATTAAATCCAATGTTAATACTGGGTGTGAAAGACAGTCTGCTGTTTTATATTCACATTAAGGTATGTTTTTAAATTTATCTTTATTGTTGAGAGTATTACAGATGTTCCCCATTTTCCCCCATAACTCCCCTCCATCCAGCTCCTGCCCCAGCCCAGGCCTTCACCACACCACTGTCTGCATGCTCATGGGCTTGCATATATACATGTGTGTTCTTTGGTTAATCTTTCCCACCTTTGCCTTCCTCCTTCCCTCTGTGATTCATCAATCTGTTCCATGCTTCCTTGGAACACACAATGGTGAACATAGCTGCTCCCACCTTGAATCCTAAATAACATTATTTTAAATTATAATTGTGCATTCACCTGTTTTAACCCTTAGAAGCCAAAACGCTTGAGGACAAACCAGACCATGATAACTACAGTGTCTGCTACACTACAGAAAATTGGTAACTCTTGTTGAATTATAAATTTATGATAATGGTCATATATATATATTGGGTAGGGGAAATTTTTTCACCTGTTTGAGCATGCAGTGTGTCTCTAAGTGACAAATTCTTAGTAACATAAATAGAGTACTGGACAACAGGAATAATCATGAATAATAATGAGATAGTGGTGATGATAAAGAGCTATAAAGACAAAACTCTGTGGGAACTATATGGTTTGGCCCACATTTCATCCTCAGCCCATCACTTAGACCTCAAGAGGCAGTACACCATATTTTCAAGTATTCTGATTCCAATGTCATTAAGTCCCACCTCCAACACCTATTAACTATGCAACAGTAAGCAAATTACGTAAATTCTTTGTGCCTCATTTTCCCCTCCCATAAATTTTGGAGAATAATCTACTGCAAAAGCTCTTTATGAGGATGAATTGAGTTAATATGTATAAGGCACTTAATAATATGTCTGGAATATAATAGATACTATATGCATTCGCTATTAATATTTCTTTTTATATATATTTTTATTGATTTCAGAGAGGAAGGGAGAGGAAGAGAAACAACAATGATGAGAGAGAATCATTGATCAGTTGCCTTCTGCACTCCCCCTGCTGGAGACCAAGCTGGAAATCCAGGCATGTGCCCTGACCAGGAATCAAAATGTGACCACGTGATTCACAGAGTGATGCTCAACCAGTGAGCCACACCAACCTGCCAGCTAGTAATATTTCTTCATGTAATAGGCACCTGAGATTTTTTTGGAGTAAGTGAATGAATGAACACTTACTTAATCCTTTTTGACTAACTTAGTTGAAAAGTTATGCCATTAAGTACTGCCTTCCCAATCTGATGGGTACAGAAGTTGACATGTTATGCTTTAAATTCATCTACAGGTTACAACAAAATAAATATCTGAGACTGAAAATGAATTGGGCTTTAAAAAAAAATCAAATCCTTTCTTTTGTACTGTAGCAAAAAATCCTTATTGCCCTAAAATTTTTGCTTTGCAGAATACATCTGTCCAGCCATTCATGATTAATTGTACCTTTTGCTGTCCTCCAGAAATTATACAATTACCATCATAGTCACTTCAAAACTCCCCAGGACAATGTCCTTCCATCCTAGTGAAAAATAGGTTTCCATTAGTTTATCAGAGAAGGAAAAGCTGTGCCTCTGCCAAGCCTGGAGTGCTCGCTTGCCCAGAAAGGAAAGTGCTAGGAATTAGAGTGGGGACAAGACTAACAATTCAGTCATAATCATCCCCTTTCTTCAGCTGAGGAGAGGCTTACCCTCAACCTCCATCACAACACTACACCGCTTTTCTTGGTTGAGTCCAACCCAGCACACAGGCTGCACTTTCTATGTCCATGTTTGTTCCTTCCAGAAAGTTCCTAGCACTTTTGTGAATACCCACAAAAGTGGGTATTTATTTTCAGATTACCCACAGATATTGGATATTTGTAGACATTCAGTCAGTATTAAAATGATACCAGGTATATCTTTTAAATGGAAAGGAGATAAATACAATTCTATTTTTTAAAAAAAGGAGCCCTCACCAGTTTGACTCAGTGGATAGAGCGTCGGCTTGTGGACTGAAAGATCCCAGGTTTGATTCCAGTCAAGGGCATGTACCTTGGTTGGGGGCATATCCCCAGTGGAAGGTGTGTAGGAGGCAGCTGATTGATGTTTCTAACTCTCTATCCCTCTCCCTTCCTCTCTGTAAAAAAATCAATAAAATATATTTAAAAAAATAAAAAATAAATAAATAAAGGAATACAAGAGACATTACATTTTTTTCCATTCCCAAATTAATCCTGAGTCAGTTCCACTGTCTCTCAAATTAAACTTAATAGAGTACAATAGATTTAAGAAATATCATTAAAATGTACTGTTTCTAGCTCTAAATTACACTAACTACATGTAGTATTAAATTTGATTTTGTTGACCTGGGACACTGGGTTCTTCTATTATCAGAAGGAAATGTTACCATTGAAATGTAGCTTTTTAATTTTTATAAGGAATGAATGTAATTATTGCCTGAAGTAGAATGTCTCTAAAATTCAGGTTAAAGATATACATCTGTATGGGGAACAATATAGATCTAAATATTAGCACAAACATCTGTAGATCAAGTTTCATATTATTATTATAAACATTATAAAATCCATAATACAATATATTTCCTTTTTTTTAACTTAGCTGCCAAGGAACTCAGAACTAACATGAGTGTGTAATAATAACCGATTCCTTGTAGAGTCCTAATGGCTTGTATTTCTTCTGTTGCCCTTCATTACTGTTTGTTTTGATTTATTCCTTAATATCTTATCATGCTATATATGCAACTTGTAAGTTTCTAAACTCTGTCTTAAAGCGATGAGTATAACTTTTAAATAAGTAAATTCATTGTTGTTGTTTTTTGACTTCTTGATATCCTGAAACTATATGGCCAAACTCAAGACTCCAATTATTTTTCTCCCTAAAAATCCACCAGCCATACAATCATACTATTTCTAATATTAAAAAGACAACAGTGTTTTACAATATGGGGCCCTCAAGTGAGTCTGTTTTTAGTAACATTTAGTTTAATAATTTCTGTCTAATCCTTTAAGCATAGGTCATATTATTTATCTAAGGGTACCAATATCCCATTGGTTATTAAGCTCGCAAAAAATTGTTTTCATTTCATGAAATATGATATATGCAATATTTATTCATTAATCCTTAGATCTTCAGTAATAAATTAAGGACACTTGGTTTAAGTTCATGGCTAAACCATAATGCCTTTCTTTCATTACTGTTTTACCCAGAGCATTTTATTTCTTATTCTGTCCTTATGGTTTCTTGTAGATTCTTCTATACCTACAGACTTACAGCTTTATATAAAACTTATTTTTTCAGCCAAAATTATTCCCAGTTCTCCTCACCTCATTCCTTGATAACTGCAAAGCATTCTAGTCCTCTTTTCTAAAAGAGTTTCCTTGAACTTCAGTAACACAATTGATTAAACTCCATAAAATCAGCTTCTGAGCTGTCATATTGTGCTAAAATTCACCTGAAGTTCTAGTTCTGCATACCCGAGACCCATTCTTCATACCTGACCTTAGTGCAAACCATCACACACTTTATCTGCCTTGAATTCTCATTGGGTAGCAACACCCGTCCCCAATATGTGCCATGCTACTTTCTACATTTGTACACACTCTTACTCATATCTGAAGTAATATTTTTATTTCACTATCTATATAAAATCTGCCCAATCTTTAAGGCTTAAATTTTACTTCCTCTGTATTTGAGTATACTAGACTCCAAATTCCATTAGTTTTGAGATTTTTTTCAAATTATAGAATAATTATGTTGACAATAGTAACTACCATGTACTTGTGCACCAAAGAGTGTGCTTAAAATATGATACATACTATTTCTTTTACTGTTCACACTAAAATCTTGAAATAGAAAGTATTATCATCCATATTCCACAAGAACTACAAGTTAAAGAAACCTGCATGAGCTCAAATGAAGAGCTGAGATGCAAACCCATGCCAGGCTGACATGCAAGGCCAGGCTTTTACCTGCCTTCAAAGTAATCAAAACACCATTCTCCTATAAGTGGTCAAATCACTATTACTCTCATCTCCTCCACCTTTACTGTTTGAACATAATTGCCCAAGAGCAGAAATGTCCAACCTACTGCCTTTAGTGTTGAACATGCATATAAAGACATCATTGTGACACACCCACTGTAGGTCAAACATTCAGGCAGATTTTCTGAGAAATAAATAGATGAGCCATGGGTAAAACAAAGCAAAACTAAACTCCAAATAACTTTATAATTCTAGTTCTGGACAGTAAGTTGCATAATATTGTAGCATCAAACCCCTCAGAAATTTACGTACAAGTGATTAGAGAACTCGCAATCACCCCCGTTCTATAGGTAATAGATGTCAGGTCCTCCCTAAATTTTTCCTGAATTTTTGCATTTCTGTTTCTTGAGCTAAGTTGCTATATATCTTCCTTCTATGCTTGAGTGTCGAACCTTCCTAAACAAATAAATACATGAATGAATGAATGAATGAATGAATGAATGAATGAATGAATGAATAGATTCCTTAGTGAAAGCACTTGTGAGCAGCATAGATCTTGACATCACCTTCTCTTGCTAAAGATTTTGGAACACCCATGAGGATGTTGCCTGTTTCTGTTGTTGTTGTTTGTTTGTCTTTTTATCCTCACCTGAGGATATATTTTTACTTATTTTAGAGAGAAAGGGTGAGAGAAAGAAACATTGATGTGAGAATGAAACATCAATCAGTTGCCTTCTGTACATGCCTCAACCTGGGATCAAACCTGCAACCCAGGTATGTGCCCTGATGAGGAATTGAACCGGCAACCTTTCGGTGCACAGGAAGATGCTCAACTAACTGGGGCACTCTGGCCAGGCACAGAAAAAGTATTTTTATGGATAAATGGGGGCATGATATCTACTTAGATTATTCCATTTTTAGGTTATTATATCTCTGTAAAATAGAATATTCTGTGAGAACCATTCTTAACCTGAGTTTGAGACTTGGTCCTTATTTACAAAAACATGTCTTTATAAACACTGTCACAAAGATTAACCAGCCTAGAAAACCAGGAGGGTAAAATCCCACCACTACACACACTTTTATAGAAGAACTATTTTTGTTTTTATGACCTCTAACCCATAACTTCCTTTTTCCTCTCCTTTCCCTAAGGCTGGCAGTACACTAATAGTACTGGATTTTATGCTACTTGGTCAAGTTCATTTTGACATCTTCAGCATAGTTACCGACCCTTCACAGAGACGCTGTAAGTATTTGTGCGCTAAAGTTGAGAGACTATGAGCATTTTGTTAATTTCCCCCCTTTTTTAAATTTTTTTTTATTGTTGACACTATTACAGATGTCCCCATTTCCCCCATCACTTATGACATTGTGTCTGTTACTTAAATTTGAAGTTATTTCACAAAAAATTTAAATAAATCATTTATTTTCATCTTGATGATAATTTAGGATTTGTGGGTAAAACAATGAAGAGAAAATTATAATCTCCACAAATAGATAATTTGATTGATTACTAAACTAAAGGCAGCAAATAATCCCTCAAGAAAAGTTTCTTTCAGTTAGGAAAGCTTTCTTTTAGCAAACAAAAATGCAGCTACTATTTTAGGAACTAAGGGTTTCAAAATTGTATCTAAAAACTAAATGAATGTATCACATCTCAATATGATTGATAATATTCTGGAATGAACTGAAAATATGCAGAAATATGGAAACTATGAAATGATGAATACTTCAACCTTATGTTTCAGGCTTTGACCCTGGATGTTTGTCAAAGGTAAAACTAAGATAACTTTTGTGTCACAACTAAAATCAAGGACATGCGAGTGAAAGTAATTATCTCCATTATACAAGGAACACATCGTGAGGAGACTTTGTCTACAGGATGCTGACAAGTATGCCAGACACACATCTTTGCAGTAGTTTCTATAACATAGGGTTAAGGGGATAGACCAATGGGCATTGACCTAATAGGTGATCTACCCCTGTGAAAGGGCTGTTAGTCTATTTTTGAAATATACATATACATATATTTTTATTGATTTCAGAAAATCAATAAAAGGGAAGGGAGGGAGAGCTGGAAACATCAATGATTAGAGAGAAATCATTGATTGGCCCTGGACTGGAAATCAAAGCTGATGTCAGGACACTCAACCAATGAGCCATGCTGGCGGGGCTGGGCTGCTAGTCTATTAGTGACCTCCCTCTTCCTTCCTGGCTTCCCAGAGGGCAGAGCCCAAATATCCTCTCAACTCATTCATCTTAGCACAGCCTGGCCCAAGTGGGCTCTCAGTAAAAGTTATTTAAATCCCTTGGTTCTGGGTATACTGTGAAGCTTTGAATTGTTACGGATGCTTAAGATGAATGACTAAATGTTTAATTTAATTTTGCTTAAGGCACTAGATTCACAAAGCCATTAACCCATATTTAAACGGAGCTTCTCCACTTAGTGATTTTGTTGAATTGTCAGGCAGCTCTAATCACTAGCCAGAAGGAAAGCCCCATCCAGAAAGAATGGGAGTGACAGGACTTCTTTATGGGGCTGAATTCTCTCTCTCTCATCAAATGAGATGGGAAACTCTTTCTAGTAATTTAAGCAAGGACCTTTCCCTGCACAACTTCTTAGTTGCTCTATGCAGACATTTTGAAAGACCATACTTCTTAAATGAGAGGCAAAAGCCTCTTAAAATGACAAAACAACTTTTACATTTTTAAAGCCTATCATGCTGCTTTTTTTGGCCTTTTCAATTCTTTTGAAATGACATTTTTTTCTTCAGCATTTGGGAATAGATTAGCAGTAATTTCTTTTTCAAATTAGAGAAATCAGAGGAATAACAAACCCACAAGCACCAAGCCATATCAAACATAAAAGGACAGTAAAAAATAAAATGACAGCATCAAAATCTACATACTTCTATACTGGACACAATTCTAGAGGAGAAGGATGGGATGGATTCAAAGTTACTTTCTCTTAAGGGAAAAATCAATGGCCTGAAGTAAAATCACCTTAGTTACTAAATGTTGCTAATTATAGTACATTTTTTCCCCCGAAGCACACATCCGTTATGCATTTTCCATGAGATATTGGATATTACAGGTATTTTCATGGTATTAGCCAGCTCTGTACTTGAACTAATCAGTATACAATCATGAATGCTTAGGTCAAATTATCAATTATATAAAATAATTTTCTCTCCCATTTTCATTAAGATGGATGAAAGATAAGAGAATTCGGTCAGGTCTAAAACTGAACCATTTCCAAAAATAGGAAGAAAAAAAAAAAACTGATCAAGTTTTCACTGAGTATAGTCTCCCAAACCTAAAATTTACTCCTGTGAATTCCTTCCTTCATGGTATTATAAATTTTAAAGTGCAGTAATTGTGCTGGTCATTTACATATTAATTATGTTCATTAGTTTAATCAAATGAAATTTTATTGACTTTTTAAAATTTATAGACATTTGTTTCTTTTTTATAATGAGAAAATAATCTCAATGTTTTTACATATTCTTCCTGTTTTTACATATGATACAAAGACCTATCTGCCAACACGTAGCCAGGTGCCAAGGTCTGATACTGTCTCTATGTTCAACTGCGTATTGGCAGGGGCAAACCAAATTTTTCCCTAAATATCCAAGTAGCAAATACTTTAGGCTTTGCTGTCTACATATGGTCTCAATGGAAGCCACTCAACTTTCTGAAAGCAATGTAGATAATATATAAACAAATAAGTGTGGCTACATTCCAATAAAACTTTATCGACATTAAAACATGAATTTTGCCCTGCTGGTGTGGCTCAGTGGTTGAGCATCGACCTATGGACCAAGAGGTCACAGTTGGATTCCAGTCAGGGCACGTGCCCAGATTGCCGGCTCAATCCCCAGAAGGGGGCATGCAGGAGGCAGCCAATCAATGATTCTCTCTCATCATTGATATTTCTATCTCTCTCTTCTTCTCCCTTGCTCTCTGAAATCAATAAAAATATATTTAAAATAAGACAACATGAATTTTATATAGTTTCCATGTGACATAAATATTCTGTTCCCTTAACTTAAAAAATCATTTTACATTCCCTGGCCTGTGTGACTCCATGGTTATAACACTTGCCCTTGGGGTTTGAGTCCCGGTTAAGGGCATGTATCTGGGCATGTACCAGGTTCAATGCCTGGTCCCAGTGGGGGCTCCTGCTGGAGGCAACCAATCCATGTGTCTCTTTCACACTGATGTTTCTTTCTCTTTCTCTTCCCCGCTCCCTCCCTTTCACTCTCTCTAAAAAAGCAATGGAAAAAATATCCTGAGGTGAGAATTTAAAACATCATTTAAAAAATGTTTTTAGCTAAGGCCTGTATCAAAACAGCACCTACTTGAATTTGGTCTTCTGGCTGTGGTCTGCTGACACTTCTGTGCATAGCATTGAAAAAGGAAAGTTTTTTCTTATATGATTTATATTTCTACATAATACTCCTTATCCTCTGAAGTCACATTTTAAGGATTTATCATCAAGGATTTTATTTCACAGAAAGATATTTATCATTGGCTATCTTTGTATACTTGGCTCCAAATTGATGTAACTGATTCCAGGAAATGGGGGGGGGGGGGAGGAAGCAGAATAAAATGGAACATTTTGTAGTTGGCAGGGGAGTTCTACTGTAATTGCTGCTGCCTCCATTGGAGAAAGAAGTACGGTAGGGGAAGAAAAACAGTTTTCAAAGCAACCAATATGTATCAATAAAAGCAATCCCAGCTTCTTTGCTACATGATGACAGTATTCTTGGCACTATCCTGAAATTAAGTATTGGAGTACACAGTGGGTACATATGGATGTCATATGTTTTAATTTAAATGAGCCATAAAGCTCAGATCAGTAGTCTAAACTTCTTATATAATACATGAAGAAATCTGAGGCTCAGTAAGTAGCCAGCCCAAGAGCAAACAGGTGATTTCAAACCCAGTATTTTTGTTTTTTTCTGATTCCAAAATAAATGCTCTTTCCCCTACAAATTGACTCCAAGGATGGAGGTACATTTATATTTTCTCAGAAGGAAGTAGGAAACTAAGTATCTTAGCCTCTAGTTCACAAGTAATTAGTGACAATTTAATTGGAATGGAAAGTGTTTTCTCTGCAGTGATAAATAATTAACACCGATATAGAAGCAGCTCTCTCTGCTCTGCCTGAGATTCCTGCATTAGCAGACATGCCTTCCAAGGAACCAGTTTAACAAGGGGGAGTGACCTGCATAAGCATCTCTTAGTTCTATTGGCATGGAAGTACTAAAATATCTGCTTTCCTGTGCCTGACATTAGGGAAGCATTTGCTGTACTTGGTTTAAAAATGGTATTCATATTCAAGTGGGAGAATTGGCATAGATGATGTCTAAGCTTCATTGAATGACGCTACTTCCTAAATGGAGCCGTAGTCACTCCTACTCTCCCCACACCCTTTCTCTCTGCTCCTTAACATACACATTATTACATAAATAACTACTAGTTATTATAGCTTAAATCTTTTAAAATTTTCATTTAAAAAAAGCATAAGTCTTTTCTGCCAGTAATCTCCCAAGTTTATGGTATAAAAACTATTCATTTATTTGTTAAAATTCTCAGAACAAATAAGCACAAAAGGAAAAAAAAGTAGCAGTTCTGTGTTCTATTGCCAAATACAGAATAAATATTACAAATAATGAAACTGGCACTCTTTGCTTAGAATATTTGACACAAAAAATATTTTATAGTAAGGATTTACCCCTTCTTCATATGTTTCTGCTCTACAATACAAAATGAGATAATTTCCTATAATGAAATTTATTTAGTAAAACAGATTGTGAGTGTAAAATTGGCCTTTTCTTATTAAAGGAGTAAATAAAAATAAATACAGATTTAAAATAAGTCTTGGAATATAAATGTCCCAAAGGCTCAAATCACTCTTATATAATATTGAACAGGAGGCAGTGGGGTTAAATTGATTTGTACTTGTTGATTTTACACTACTGTAGTGAATAATGAAAATTAGTCAGAACAGGTTTTTTTTATATTCTTTTAAAATTTTCATCCAAGGTTTTAAAAGAAAATAATGAATCAAGGCAGAAAAAAATGTATTAAAGATGAGGGAAAATTAAACATAGCCCATATTTTCACTGTCCATTTAATACTCACAGATGCATAAAGTAAATCACACGCCTGGATGCAACATTCTGTATCCTACCTTTTGAATATCTTCATGTTTTCAATCAAATTAATATGCTGTATCATGAATCAAGTGCTAAGTACATGATAAACACTCAAATATGCCTGCCTTACTTTGTTCTTTATGTTTGCTCTTTCCATACAGAGAGGGGAGATGATACTGTATGGACCAAGGTGAATGGAAATGACCAGCCTTTTCTTCTTATGTGACATCAGTTCCCTATTTATCCAAGTGTGTGGTGAGGGCTAAAACACAAAATGCATGAAGTTTACTATTTGCCTTTATACTATTGAGAAGATACAAAAGTATCCATAGTTCTACAAAGTACAGCAGCACTTACTATTTCCTGACTTTATGAACATTCAGTATTTAAACTGTCTCCATTAAGGAGCTTCATTCAGCCAGTCTACAAATATGAATATCTTTAATTTAACTTTTCAAACACATATTCTAGATTCTGTAAATATAAAGTTATTTCTCTATATCTTTCAGACATTTGTACACACTAGGGGTTAAACCAAGAAAATATAAATCCTTTATCACATAATTAGGTATACTGGAATAGGTTTCCCAAATCTAATATTGAGGGGGGTTTAATATAAATTTAAATATCTGGATGCAACTATTGTTGTACTTCTCCGTAAGCAGATCTAACATTAAAAAGAATTATGGGTATCTTTTTCCAGGTAGGATAACAGTAACTTTTGACACATATTTATAATTTTAAGGTTCAAATATGGAGCTTTTTTCTCCTTTTTACATTAACAAAACCTTTTATCCAAGCAACAAAATTCTGGAAAACTTCAAAATAGCTCAGTTTGAGAATCTTGTCATATCACCTCTATATGTTTTTAAAAAAATGCACATGAAATAATCCCGATCTAAAGCAGCACCAGTGCAATCAGATTTGTCTAGTTGGGAAGTCATAAACATTGGAAACCTTAGTTGATCCTCCCCCCCACCCCCAGATCAACTCTGAGGTAAGAATGAGTTAGAAAATAAGCCCATATCGCCCTGGCCCATGTTTCTCAATAGTTAGAGTGTCAGCCAGCGCACAGAGGGTCTTGGGTTCGATTCCCAGCCAAGGGCACATACCTGGGTTGCAGGTTCGATCTCTGCCCCGGTTAGGGTGCATTCTCGAGGCAACCAATCTATGTGTCCCTCTCACATCGATGTTTCTCTGCCCCCCCTCCCCTTACAGTCTGTTAAAAAAAAAAATCAATGGAAAAAATATCCTCACTCCTCAGGCAAGGATTAAAACAAAGAAGAAAAGAAGCCCATATCTTTGCAAATGAGATTTTTGTGTGAAGAAAAACCTAACAATATGACCTCAGGCCCCTGGGGAGAAGCGTCCTGAAGGGCCACCCTTTAGGTTCAGCAGGTTTATCTGCCTCTGGGCACCTGCTGAAAGCACCTCCATGTTTGCCAAGTGAGCCTTCTGATGCTAATTCCATGTCCCAGTGGGGACACCCACTTTTATTTCTCCATGTAAATGACTGAATCCATCTTCTGACCCACAAGTTGATCTCCTGTGATTTTCATCAGTATGAGTCAGCCCCCTCAGGGTGATTAGATTTTGTTGTTTGGGGGAGGGGGTGGAGATAGGGAGGGGAGGGGCGAGGGAGGGGGAAAGGGGACATCTGTAATACTTTCAACAATAAAGATAAATGATTTTAAAAGGATCTGAAAGAATAATTTCAAAGCAGTTCATTCTCTAGGAAAAGCTGGCAACAGCTGAAATGATCCCTTCTGTCCCACGTGTCCTTTCTTTAAATTCACAGTAAGGTTGCTTTTAGCTTTATGTGACTCAGCAATACTTGTCAATACTTGCTGTTCCTACTGAGATTTCTATTTGCTTCAGAGGGATAGTCTAATCACCCCTGTATTTTTAATGGTGTCCTCTGTCCTAGTACCTGATGTTCTGATGATTACATACAGGCTATGGACATGCGCTGAGTAAAGACTGAAAGACAGTCACTAGCCACAGTGGGGAGGTGGACAGCAGCATATTCATGAATTGCTGTTCTGTTCTGCAGAGGGAGATGGGTCAGACTACCCAGGCTTTTGAAGTTACATAAGGATTTGGGCTCTTGTCCCAGGAACAATAGGAAGTCATTCAAGGGTTTTTAGCAGGGAGTGACACAATCACATTTTTATTTGAAAAGATCATTCTGGCTGAGTATAAAGAATGGTTGAATGTCCAGAAAAAGCAAAGTTCTTAATAATTTGGAAATTGCTTGCAAAAAAAAAAAAAAAGTAGTTTGGTCTGTTCCTGCCGAAGTTACTATGTAAAAGGTTTTAGTGGCGGAGTGGCATTTACCTTTCTGAATGTATCACACCCTAGCTTTGCAGAGTCAGTAATAAATGGATTGAACTCACTTCCTGAGATGGGGAGTTTTATTCAAAGTCTGTGAAATCCCAAAACTACAAAAGCCAGGAAGCTATCAGTGTTCCCCATTGTACAGGTAAAGAAACTAAGGCTTAGATAAAGCAGATAATTTTATCAAGTGCCAGAGCCAGTTAATCCCAGCTCCTGAAAAAAAATTCTTAGCAAATGTGGGTTCATTTCAGAGTTTCTGAGAAAGGTGACATTTTCTTCCCAAGAAATCACATTTTATCATAAAGATATTGAGTTCTTAATAAAACCTTTAAATGTTTTCGCTTTGGAGTATAAACTGTACAATTATCAGGAACATGGAATACTAATGTTAATTAAACTCTGATGCAGACATTTCTGTATAATAAGTTCAGGTGAGTAGTTTCCCACATCATGGCCTATACGTGAGTGAAAATGTGGGTGTGCTAATAACAGTCAACATTAATTACTTAAGGATTTATATTATATTAGAGGCCCAGTGCACGAAATTTGTGCACTCTGTGTGTGTGTGTGTGTGTGTGTGTATGTGTGTGTGTGTGTGTGTCGGGGGAGGGGGGGTGTCCCTCAGCCCGGCCTTTTCCCTCTCACAGTCTGGGACCCCTCAGGGGATGTCCACCTACCGGCGGTGGCAGGGAGTGAGCCTAAGCCGGCAGTCAGACAACCCTCTTGCAGTCCAGGACCCCTGGCTCCTTACCACCCGCCTGCTTGCTGCTCCTTACCACTTGGCTCACTGCTCCTTAGCACTGCTGAAAAGGCAGGAGCCACTGCTGCTGCACTCACCAGCCATGAGTCTGACTTCCTGTGTTGAGCATCTGTCCCCTGGTGGTCAGTGCACATCATAGGGACCAGTCATTCTGGCCATTCCACTGTAACAGTTGCTTAGGCTTTTATTACATAGATCTGTTTTCAAAACTCATTTGAGATAACTGTTTTTAACATATTGTATTAATACCAATGTTTAATGAAATGAATATTGGCAGGGTAAATAGCTTCTTTATTTAAAGCTACTTTGCTTAAAGAGGAGATCATTAAAAAATATCCCTATTATTCCTTCCTTTAGTGAGCTTTGACCTACATTATCGATTATAGGGAAATCAGTTAAATACATGTCATATATAAATTTCCAAGAAATGTCTATAGGCCTTGAATTGCAGTGTAAAGTGCTGCAGAGAATCTGAACATTAGAGAAAAATTGGGTGAAAATTATTCGGAAACCAGGTGTCAAGTAGTTGCTAGCACAAGTCATCAGTGAGCCATCAAGCTGCAGAGGCATCTTCAGAGCCTTAGGAAGGTGAGGAATGGAGTTGCAAGTGGAATCAGTTGCTAGTCCTGGTGGCACAGTAAGTGCCTGCTCAGAAGACAAGCAATGGCATCACCCAGCCTACCTGTACCCTGCTCAGTGATAAACTGAGTAGTCAAGCCCCATCAGGCTCCCTCTTCTTGCTGGAAACCAAGATCAACAGTAATTAATATAAATGTGAGGAGTCCAGCAGAGGCTGGCAGGGACTCCTTTTGATATTCACAGGGTGAATATTTACATTTTATTACCTACTGCTGACTCCATGGCCTAAAGCAAACTCCCCTAAAACCTGACAATCTTACTGTTTACTAAACATTACCATTGATATGTCTGTTTGCATTCCTAAAAGGCAATTGTGTATTCTTGTAAATAAAAGCAGACAGGAGACTCAGTGGAACTTGACTTCTCTGTTGAGTCTTCCCCTGGCTTCCCCCCATAATTTCCAAGTTAATATTTCATTTTGTGTGTCAATTTGTGCGTCAGTTCTTTCTCCAAGCCTTTGAACCCGAAAGCCACGCTGGCCGTGGCCTTTCACACTTCTGGATGAGATAATCATCCTTTACTATTAACCTCATGAATGGCTACTGAGTTTACTATCAATATAATGTTGACATGTCAATTACTATTTTTTCTTCCTTTTTTCCCCCCTTGGAATCAACTGACATATAAATTAGTTTTAAATAGTAAAAATGGAGGACATCAGATGATACAAGGACTTCGTTTTGGAATTTTTGATGCCAGTCACTGAATTCAGTTTTATCTAAGTGGATGGTTTGGAACTAAAGTTGGAAGTGAGAACAAGACAGAATTCAAAATCCTAAGATCAGGGATCTGGTTACAGCTGTTCCATTTGTTAGTTATCCCCTGGAATAAATTGTTATGTTTCAAAATTTTGATTTCATGAAATGGGAAAATTAGCATAGACTTCATAAGGTCTTCATGTAAAGTAATATATGATATATTTGAAAAGAGATTATATGTTATAGAAAGTTCATAAATGCTTTTGGTTTTATTATAGCAACCAGGTGAAATAATTGGAGTATACTTTTCCCCTATACTTATCTCCAAATATTTTAGATGTCATCCTATCAATAAAGTTATTTTGAGTTTGCATCCCCTCCAAAATGTGTATTTTAAAAAATAAAGTCTCTATATGAACAACTATCACTAGCTTATCATCAATAACAAATGTATAGTCAGGCTTATTATAAAAAATAGTGAATTTATCCACAATTTCAAGTTATTTCCTGGGTAACATTCTGCTTCTTTGGCCAATTTTTCTTAGCAGATCTGATCAGTGATTTTTACCTCACGATGTAGCTAAGAAAGGCTAGTATTGGGAGTAAAAATATCAACTTTGCCATTTTCTTATTTGTAGTGTAACATTCATTATAAGGTTTCTTTGTAAGAATCTTCTCTAGTCACTTTTCACTTTAAGAGAGTTAACAGACAAATAAAATGTCTGTTGTCACCCCATTTTCTCTTCTCTGTAGGAAATATTGGCACCATTTATAAAATATGACAATATGACATATGAACAAAGTGCATACACCAATGCCTATTCATATATCAAGAATGATAAAAGCTTATTTATTTCTATTTTTATGTAAAAATAGACAAAAAGAGAAGAACTAAATTTTCCTTCCCATGTTTTATATTTCATGCTTACTTAGTGCTAACACCTTTACTGTGGGGATCTTTCACATGGGTAAGTCTAACGCTTCCCAATGAAACAAATCAATATGTCTTAACTTCTTTAAAAATATCCAGGGACACTTATTTTTATCACATGATTATCTTTACTTCATTCATAACATTTTAGTATTTTCAAATGTAGATGAATTTAAAAGAAAGAAAATTTCCTGATCTACTGCATACTTCCTTATGAGATAATTATCACTTGAAACTTACAAAGGTATATTTGATGTTTTAAAATTTTCAAAATATTACCTAATTATAAAATATTACTTTGAATTTTGGAAATGTTAATTTAGTTGAGATTTATCTTAAAAACCAACTGTTGGAAATTTGTGTTAGCTTATACTAAAGAGAATGTAATACAGTAATTAAATTTCGTGTGATATGTATTAAGAAATACATAGAGGTTCATCTTATCTATACATATAAAAGCCTAAGTGACCAAATGACCAATCAACCGGTTGTTATGACACTAGCTTATCATCAATAAAAAAACACTCAACGCAGGAACTGCCCCCTGGTGGTCAGTGCGCTCCCATATCCAACCTCCTGTGGCTGGCCAACTCCTGCGGCCCTTCCCCCCGGCTGGTGGCTGGCCAACCTCCTATAGCGCCTCATCCCCTGCCCTCCCCACACCCTTCACCGGCCAACCACCCACAGCCCCTCCCCCCCAGCCAACCTCCCATGGCCCCAGTTGGCTGCTATCACCAGCCAGGCCGAGGGACCCCACCCATGCCCAAATTTGTTCACTGGGCCTCTAGTTCATATATAAAATTATAAAATTGAAAGTACAGTTACCTGTTTCATAATAGTTGACATTACTTAGCTCATAAGCATTCCATAAATAGTTGAGGATTTGACATTCTAATTTCATAATCATGAGTGTTTTAAAAAGTAAAATATCAATATCAGAAATGATCATTGAAATCATGTACCAAATTTGTCTATGCCACATGGTCACCAGAAGTTCTAATGTTAGCAATGTGTGCTTTAAACTTCCCTGGGATATTTCAAATCTTGAAATATTCTCATCTATTATCAGACCATCTTAGTTTTGAGATATCACCATAGTATCTACTATTCATAAATCTTTAACATACTTAATTGTAAAAGTGTAGCCTACATTTAACAAAGAGGGAATGGTAACTCTGATTAAAAATACCTGGTATCTCAAAACTTATTGCTAAATAATACTGTATCAATTGGTCTTTACTTCTGAAAACAGCCCAAAGTAATTTAAGTCATAATCTCATTCTTTGAAATTCCATTAAGCCCAGCTGGTGTGGCTCAGTGGCGGTTGAATATTGACCTATGAAGCAGGAGGTCATGGTTTGATTCCAGGTCAGGGCACATGCCGGGGTTTCGGCCTCAATCCCCAGTGTGGGGTATGCAGAAGACAGCCAATTAATGATTCTCTCTCATCATTGATGCTTCTCTCTCTCTCTCCTTCCTCTCTGAAATCAATTAAAACATATTAAAAAAACAAAATGCCATTAATATCAAGTGAAATCATGTAAATGTACCATCCTGACTCATTTTGGGGTGCCTGTGACTTTTGGTTTGAATTTTGCTCCGACAGTAAACCTGCTCTGACAGACATCTGGAAGACCATGGCAGTTACATCGTGTTCCAAAGTGATGGCAGGCGAGGTGGGCGCAGCCTCCCTCTAATCATTTCACTCCAGAAGGGAGACACATAAGGTGAAAGATACAGTGAGTGGAGCATTGTCTGTAGACAATGTCCTCGAGCAGCAGAAGGCCTAACATTGCTTTGGAACTATAAAACATTTCTCCCTTGTCTTTCAGTAGCTGCCACTTTGTGAGCAAGAGGTATGCAGCACAGGTATAAGATCAAGGATGGGACAGGAGCATTCAGGTGTGGAATCACTTCCATGAGTCTCTACAGAACTGGCTTCCTTCAAGACACAGAAACAACATAAGTGGCCTGCAAGGCATGACTGAAAAAAGAAGATTGTATATGTGCACACATGTACAATGCAATAATACTCAGCCATAAAAAATGATGAAATATTGTTATTTGTGAAAACATGCATAGATCTTGAGAGTACCATGTTAAGTAGAAAAAAAAGAAACCTATGATTTCACTTATATGTGGATGTAAGCAACACATGAACTAACAAAGCAAACTCATAAACACAGACAACAGTATGGTGGTTATCAGAGGGAAGGGAGTGGGGAGGCACAAGAGGGTAAAGGGGGTCAAACATATGGTGACAGAAGGAGACTGGACTTTGGGTAGTGGATACACAATGCAATATATAGATGACGTATTACAGAACTGCATACCTGAAACTTATATAATGTCAGTAACCAACGTTACCTCAATACATTTAATTAAAAAAAGAACGGCTTCTACTCATAGATCTACAGATTATCATGTCAAAAAAATGGTCAATAAGATAAGCACTGATAATTGTGCCCACATCTTAGGAGACTTAAACAGCAGTGCCAATTTTAACAAAATCCTTATATGTTTAGGTTCTAGCATAGGTTTCATCATAACTAAGAGAAACAAAGCAGATATTAATAATATAAAATGTATAATAATGATAATATGGAATGGCCTGTCTTTATTAATGTGCCACTGATTGTGATAATAAATTTTAAATGCAGTATTTCAACTTATCCTCGCTATAATTGTGTAGTATGTGTACTTTTTCACAGGTAAGGAAATCCAAAGAAATTAGGTGATTTAAACGAAGTCATACAGGTAGACAGTGAAAAGCTAGTACTGAGATATTGAATTTGAGTCTTATTTCAATAAGTTTTTGTTAAATGTTCAATTAGATAAAATTCATTTCAGGAATGCCAAGAAAGTGCCATCTCTAGCTCATCTGCTTACTGATGCCTGAAATTCTACCATAAATGATTTATTCTTTAGTAGGAAGCTACTCAACCTTTATTAAAATGAAAATACTGCTGGTTATAGAATCACTTTAAGCCATATCTGTGGAGAGCGGCTACAGCATTTGGACAGGTTCAAGCTTCGAACGAATGAGAGGCTTTGTCCTCTCATGGCAAAGCCACGTGCAGGTCCCAGCTTGGAGGGCAAAGCCCTCCCAGCACAATTATAGCCAAAGGCTAGGGTTGTAAGCTTGACCTTATGGTCCGAACCTGTGGTCCCAAGTGGCTAAGTGATGTGGGCTGCAGGAAGTGCAGCAAGTGCTGCCAAAACAAAGCTTGATAGAGTTCTCAGGTGCATGTAATTAAGTAGATCTGAAACTCATGAGAACATTCTAAACATCGTGACCATGCCCTTGCTTTGCCTCCTGGGATCTGCCTATAAAATAAAGACTCGCTTACAGGCTGTGGCACTGTCTCTCCATCGGAGAACAGTATCTCACCTGGCCCCAACTGTATTCTCTTGTCTGTCTTCCTTAATCCTTCACCGTCCCTCTTCAGGTTCACCCCTGACCATGCTGGACGCAGTTCACATATCCATGTCTTAGACCGAGAAGTGAAGAAAAGCTATGTTGGTTAGGATGTTCTTACATTAGCAGAAAATTAAATTTGGAACAATACAGACAATGCATAATATTTTGATTCACATACTCTACAAAATACAGGCATAGAAGTGTGACCAGATATAGTCCATGCAGAACTTTGACTCCTCTCTGTAATTCTTGCAGTTTGGCTCGCCCCTCTCTGCAGCCTTCATCATCAGGAAGATTGAGTACAGTATGGCCAAGGCATTCAGGAAGAGGAACAGTCAAGTCAGGAGCTTCGAAGAGGCCTATCTTAACAAGTGAGCTCAGAATCCAGGGCTGTGGAGATGGAGGAATGCATAAAGTTGACAAGGGACTATCATATTCATAAAGAAAACCTACCCAAATGATGATAATGTGCAGCTAGAATTTAGAATCACTTGGGTTCAGACTCTGGAATGGGGATTAATCCAGGTGGCTGCAAAGGGAGGGATCCAGTGGCGTGAAGGGGAGACATGGACATTACATCAAGGCTGAGTGTCAAAGGGCAAGTATGGATGACAAGAAAAAAATGAAATGGGATTTAATCCCTTGAGATGTGAGTAAAGGGCAGGCATCTAGGGACAGGGGAATACATACAGGAAAAAAAGGGAATGGAAGAAAGACTATAAAAGTTCTACTTTCTGCTTCACATAAAGATTATTCTTAATAATTATAACTTCCATTTACAGAAAGTATTCTTAAAAGTACTTTCTCATCTATAGTCATTTGCATATGCCAATTTTTAGCTGTATTTAGAAGTTACAGGCTTTTGTCAAATTAAAAATTCTCTGATAAAGATAATTATTTCTATAAAGAGATGACATGTATTTATTGAGATACAGTTCATTTCAGTATTGGAAAAATATCAAAGCACATCTAAGTACATGCTTACTGTATTGACAACCAAAAGTTCACTAGCTGTGTGTGTGTGTGTGTGTGTGTGTGTGTGTATACTTTAACCTTATTAGTCTAAAAACTGCCTGAAAGACTCCTTGGCTGTGTGCCTCAGGAGATTGTAGCTTCATCCGATACATCAAAAGTTTGTGGGTTCAGTTTCTCATCAGGACTCATAACTAGGTTGTGGGTTCAATCCCCAGTCAGAGTGTGTTCTGGAGGCAACTGATCAACTGATGTCTCTCTCACATCAATGTTTCTCTCCCTCTTTCTTCCTCCCTCTCTAAAATCAACAAAAACATACCTTTGGGTGAGGATTAAAAAATAAATAAAAAATTGCCTGAAAGAACATATAGATAACCTCAGCTAAGACAACTTTCACACATAAAAATAAGAGTGTGGAATTAGTTCTGGACAATATTAAATATTTTAAAGCGAGCATTTCATGTCATAGGATTCATGCAAGAATGGACAGGCAAAGGAGTAAAATAAATCATCTAGACAAGAAATGAGACTTATCAAATATGTAAGTATCATAAAAGACCCAAATAAAAAAGAAAAAAATGATAGAAAATGCTACAAAAGGACATTTTAAACTATTTGGTATTTTTCTGTTTAGAAAGGTGAATATGTCAATTATCATAGAAATAGAGCTTAGAAAATAAAAATCCTCATAGCTCATCCTCCAGGAACTTGCATGTGAACATCTTGATATATATTCTGCCAGGTCTGTGTATTATTATAAAAATATTGCTCTCTTATAATTTATGTTTTTCATCTAATTTTTCCAATTTTTAGAGATATCATTCATTTTCTTCTAACAATTAACATTGTAAAATGTATTTGGTCAATTTCTAATTGATGAACATATATGTTGTTTATAATTTATCAGAGCTAATCAAATGCTATAATTAATATCTCTAAGGACTATAAGATGGCATGTAGTCCTTATGTATAACCATATTTCAATAGGATTATCAAAATTTTATTAGAAATTTCCAAATTAAAAAGCATCATTGTTCAAAATGATGAGAAAAAAACCGATCACATTTGTTACACATGGAAAAGAGATAAAAATAATAAATTGCAAAAGAGGAAATAAAAGTTGCTAACATACTGGAGATTTTTCAACTGTAGTAATAGTCAAAGAGATACTAATTTAAACATTATACACAGCAAAATAATTTTGTATGCTTCTAAAAAACTATATGCATCAAGATCTTTAAAATTATATACATATAATTTTATATATGTGACCGGTTGACCACTTGACCGCTCGACTGGTAGCTATGACGTGCACTGACCACCAGGGGTCAGACGCTCAACACAGGAGTTACTCAGTGTGCTCCCACAGTGGGAGGGCTGCTCAGTTGACCAATGGGCGCCAGATGTTGGGCTCCTGGCTGGCTAGTGCAGCTGTGGCAGAGCAAGCCTCTCCCGTGGACACTCCCCCTGCACCCCTCTCCCCCATCGGGACCAGGATCGAGATCAGGACTGCATTGGGACTGACTGGACGCAACCCTGCAGCTGCTTCTGGCTCATGAAAGTGCCAGTATCACCCTAGGACAGGCATGCGGAGAACTCAGTGGAGGGGCAGCAAGTCTATCGAGTGGTGGCAGCAGGGGCTAGGATGAGCGGGAGCGAAGCAGCACCTGGACCGGGCTCGAGCTCCTCCCCAGCCACCTGCTGCTTCTCACACTACTGTATCCCTCGGGGGATGTAGGACTGCTGGTTTCAGCTGATCCCCACAGGCAAGGCTCAGGGACCCCACAGGCGCACCAATCCATGCACCAGGCCTCTAGTTAATAAATAATTATAAATACATACACAGGACATTAGACAACTTCTAAAATGAATTCATGAAAATTACACAATATAAATTTTGATATAGTTAATCAGTAAAAGATAATATAAAATTAGTTATAATTATAAAATTTTAAAAATAGATTGAAGTGCATATTAACAGGTTTTGAGAGTTGGCAATATGATTTTTACTAATGTGTGTACTGTTGTTCTTCCCCAAGTATATTTGTTATGAAGAAATAAACATTTTTATGACAATAATGAATGATTTCCCCCTAAACAGCTTCTTTATATTTAAATTATTACATATTGGCTTTCCAAAAACGAATAGATAAACTTTGTTGTAACAGGATGCAGTTTTTGCTTTAATGATATAGTATTGTATTATAATTTACATGATAGTAATCTTTATCATATATTTTAAGAACAACGAAAAGAGCAGTTCTCATTATTTAGAGTAAGTGCAAACAGTGATTTACCACAGCTTTCAAAATGCAACGACCACAGCAGTTTCTCGAGAGGTTTCCATCCATTTCACAGTATTCTTTAGAAGGCTTAGAATATTATTGTGTATGAGATGTGTGAAGAAATCACATACTCTAATATTCTTTGTTCCATTTCCTTGTGGGGCCAGTGCGAACCTTTGTAGATAAGAGTTTTGAAGTTATTTAAGACTTTCTACCTTTAATCATCACATGTATTAAGGCAGGGGTCCTCAAACTACGGCCCGCGGGCCACATGCAAATACAAATATTGTATTTGTTCCTGTTTTGTTTTTTTACTTCAAAATAAGATATGTGCAGTATGCATAGGAATTTGTTCAAAGTTTTTTTTTTAACTATAGTCCGGCCCTCCAACGGTCTGAAGGACAGTGAACTGGCCCCCTGTTTAAAAAGTTTGAGGACCCTTGTATTAAGGCTACAACTTCATGATGTTTCCATCCATACCAAACCTATATTAATGCTGGACAAGCACAAGATGGCATTCATCTATCCCTTCTTATTTCCATGATTATTTTTAGCACTGTAATGAAAGTCAGCACCAACCAGAAATATTGATTACTTCAATTTTCTTATCTTCATTTCACTCCACATTCTGAGCTTATTAGATTTCTACATCACCACAAAATAAGATTAATCAATCACTATTTTCTGCTTTCTACTAATACTGTCAGGCAAAGTGATACCTTCATAACACACCAAATTATAAGTTATATATGGGTGATGTTGCTCTCATGGTCATCTCTTCTTACTAAGAGGCTAGCACAGTGACTGGCACAGGTTAGGAACATAATTAATTTATGGACAAAGGAATTGAACAGAAGCCACAATCTGTCTTTAATTAGTGGGATTAAAACTGATTAAAGATGAGGTTGTCTCAGTTTTGTTAGATTATTTTAAATATTTTTTTTAAAATTTACATTGAGTTTAATGAGTGGTCTTTATTCTAATGTCACACAGAGACAATTAATTCAAATTCCAGAGAAAAATAGTAGAGGGCTTTGCCTCTCTATATTTTAAGACAGCCAGATTTTCAAAGGTATGCTTCATCAGAAAAAAATCATCACAGAAATGTAGCAAATTACATCAGCCATCTAAGAAGGGGCAATAAAGGAATTTCAAATATATCTTGAGTTAGTAACTCTGAAATAATCTCATAGGAATAGAACTGCATGCACTCATCTAAAGCTACAGTCATATCACAGAGAAGAATATTCTAAGCTGCTGACAGTAACATCCAGTGCCCTTGCCTCTCTTTCTTCCCCAAGTGGTCATAGCCTGGTGCCCTTAGAGTTTTAGATGGTAAGATGATAAACCAAATGACTGCATCTGCTTTCAGTTTTTTCTTTTTTCTATTTTTTGTCTGCTTTGGCTTGTCCTTCCATCACTTATCACTCAGTTAAAAACCTACCTAACTTTTAAAACATGCTATAAATAATTTAATAATTTAATCCAGGAAACTTCCCATGAATTTTCAAGCTGGACTAAGAGTTCTCTTAAATATTCCCTTAGCATCCTGTACTTGTTTTCTGCTAAAATGCTCAGAGTTTTATATTGTGATTTTCTACTCATATTTCTTGGCAAAGAAGCAAAAACTTTAGGAAATAATAGGAAGTCATCTGTAAGAATAAGCAAACATAACCATGGGAAATGTTCTATGGGGATTATCTAACTATCTCCTTGATTATTTTTTAAATATGTTTTTATTGATTTCAGAGAGGATGGGAGAGGGAGAGAGAGATAGAAACATCAATAATGAGAATCATTCATCGGCTGACTCCTGCATGCCCCACACTGGGTATCCATTCCTTTACCCAGGCATGTGCCCTGGCTGGGAATTGAACCGTGACCTCCTGGTTCATAGGGTGATGCTCAACCACTGAGCCACACCACCTGGGCAACTGTCTCCTTTAGAACTGATGCTTTGCTTAGCAGATAAATTTCTGATTCTAATTGGGTTTCCCATGTAGTTTTTTAAGGCAGGAAATATTTTCATCAGTAGGTATCATTATCTTGGTTCTCTTGCCAGGTCTAGTTACCACTGCAAATTAATAACATGACATCTGGTAATATATACTCATTTCTGGAAATGTGGTTTCATGTTTGTACTCATCTCCACTGGTGTCCAGTGGACATTTGTGCAGGAGGATTCTTGGTTGGGGGTGTGTGTGTCCTGTGCATTATAGAATATTTAGTAGCTTCCATGTCCTTGACCCACCAGATGCTAATAGCATGCCCCAGCTCTTGTGACAAACAGAAGTATTTCCAGATATTGCCACATATTCCCAAGGGACAAACCTCTTTCTAATTGAGTACCATTGCCCTAAGAGTAATTCAGGCAATATGGATTACTGAATTAGGCAAAAATGGAAAGCCCAAAACCTCCGACTCCGTTAATAAGAGTCTTGGATTAATATTACTTAGACTCTCAATTAATATTACGTGTGCCTCCACTGTATTTTTGTGGTTGTGACTGGATGACCTTAGGTAAGAAGATAGACTCTTTTATCAACCAATGTTTAGGATCTTATGTGAGTTACTTCTCTTGCCCACAGATAATTTACCTGAAAGGGGACCCTGGAGCTTAATCACAGGATTTGGCTCAATGGCTCCTGTTTCTTGATCGACATAAGAGCATCTTGGAATTTGTAGGATCTTTCACACCCACTTAGAAGAAGGGAGTTTAAAACAGCATTCTCTAGGCATTTTACTTTAAAAGTTTGTGTATGTGCAGGTGCACACACACGTGACTTTACCTTGATGTTCAGCTTTAGAAGTAACTGTTACAGAAATGTACACTGAAGCAAATCCCTTGCAAAACGTATTTTATTTATTCCTCATTTAATATCACCTGTTATATCAGCAGCCTTCTATTTTCAACATTTTCACATATGGAATAATTTGTCATTCTGAATGAAAAAATAAACCGATATTATTTTAAAAAAACAAACAAACATGGCATTTGCTGAGTTTGAATCCTCATTCAGTCAGTTAGTGTACAGTCACTGTAACTTAAGTCACCATTTTTAACATCATTTAACAAAATTCTGTAAGTGAAAGATAAAAATATAACCTTGTACACTGTAAGTGCCATGAATGTTCAAGATGATGATTATGAGTATAACAAAAGAAATTTGATATGAGAAATTTGATAATGAAGTTACACTCAGTAGACAGCTGAATCCAATGTGTGACCAACCTCTGATGTACAGCATGCCTGGCCTCTCCATTCAGGCTGTAGAAACGTGCTATGCCATGTGTAGATGTACCACAGTTTTCTAATCCACTCATCTGCTGATGGACATTTAGGCTGTTTCCAAATCTTAGCTATTGTAAATTGTGCTGCTAAACTGATGAACAAAAATAGATACAGAGGCAAAGAAGCATCGAACAGACTGTCAAACTACAGCGGCAAGGCAGGGGAGGGCTGGAAGGGTAAGATATCAACCGAAGGGCGTGTATGCATGCATATAAGCATAACCAATGGACACAAGACTCTGGGGGTGGTGGTGTGTGAGGGCATGTGTTGAGGGGTAAAGGAGGCCGGGGGGGGGGGGAGGTCAATGGGGAAAAAAGGAGACATATGTACTACTATTTGTAATATTTTAAACAATAAAATAAAATGTAAAAAAAAAGAAATGTGCTATGTCAGAAAAAAATCTACATGGAAGCCAGGGCTGTAAAATTACACAGACAAATGGCTCATGAAATGCCAAAACCCGCATCATCCCTGTTGCGGATAACAGGTGTTCCAGGTGGAAGCCCATGTTTTGAAAACACTACCTAAGACTGCATCAGTCTCACTTCCCACTGATTTCAGTGGAAGAGACACCATTTAAAAAGAATTAAAAAAAAAAAAAAGAAAAGAAAAGAGAAAAAGCCCACCTTCTGCTGAAAATGTAGGTTGGCTCTTGTAGGAAGTTCTTTTCCTTCTGATGAGTCACACCTGACCAAAGAGGTTTCCCCTACACTTTCTGAGAAATGAGGCGAATTACACTTGCACTGCACATTTCTCCCTCATTAAATCCTTTCTCATCCATAGAAAACTGGCGGATGCTCACCCTGCCCTCCTGTGTGGCCTGAAGAACTTTAATGGGCTGAAATCACATTATAACCAAACATTCCCTGGTCTGGTGAACAAACTGCATATACTGATCAAATAAGGGCAAATGTTCCTCCAAAGGGCTGATGAGTACATTTGCAGTGTAATTTAGAGCTGCCTCGGGGTAGCCAGGCCCTCCCATCTGGCCTCTTATGTTTGTGTTATCATAGAATCAGACAGATTCCTTCCTTTTATTCTGGGACCGTGGCTTCCAACTCACAGAAGAATGAACAGTCTCCTGATACTCATCGGAAAACTCAGCTTTGGAGTCATTGGCCTCCCTGGCAATTGCCAATATCCATTTCTTACACCATTTGCAAAGCCGCCTTGGCAGGCCAAGAGGAAGGGTTCATTATTGTAATTCCTCTGCCTGAGGATGACAACAGCAGCCTTGTACTTGGAATAACTTGGCTTTGCTTTTCAGGCGCCATGTGTCAGAATCAGTTGACAATTTTAATGGATCTTTAAAAAGTTAGTATTAGTTGACGTCTGTGGAATACATACTATATGTCAGGCACTATGGCTAAGCACGTCACTTATATTAATATTTTATTTAATACTCTCAACAATTATGTGGTAGGGACTATATAACATGCCAAAGTCTTATATATGGGGGCTGAAGTAACTTATTTATTTTTGCAAATGCCAGTGAGCTCATTATGTCTGAATAATGCAGTTACTTTAGAATATTTACATATGTGTATTTTATTCTCTTTATAATCTAAGAAGATTAAAGATGCAGCCATTGCCCCATTTCACAAAGGCTTCGAGGAGTGGGAGAGCCTTACCTAAAATTCAACTCATTAACCACACTGGGCAGACTCTTCCCCATGTTCTATTGTAAACAGAAGACAACCTCCTCAACCCATAACATGAGCTTAAAATACCGAGAGAGGGAAAGCTTGAGCTTATCATCATGAATTCCTTCACTGATTTCTGTTTTAGACCAGGAGTCAGCAAACTATGGGCCACTGGCCAAATTCAGCCCAACACCTGTTCTTTTAAATGAAGTTTTATTAGAACACAACCACCTCTATTTGTTTAGGTATTACCTATGACTGATTCTGTGCTATAGGTCAAAGTTAAGTGGTTGTGACACCAACTGTGTAACTTGCAAAGTTTATAATTTTTAATATCTGTCCCTTTGAAGAAAAAACAGATGACTAATTCCTATTCTAAATTATACAGGAAATCTCCTCTAGACTCATATTTGGCTCAGGTATGATTTAACAAACTTTTTCTTTATTGTTAGGCAACCTTAGGATAGTGTCAATCTCCATAATACAAATGAAATGAGTTCTGAAATATTTTGCGTGTGAGGTATTTGTTATTATAAATGCATTTCCCAGAAGAGTTTGTGTGGCTTTTACCTGTGGTTCAACCCTGGGTCTCTCAGTGCTCCCTCTCTGCCTCTCAAGCACATGCCCATCTGAGGCTAAGTTATTCCACCCACTGTTGCAGGTGTGGAATGCAGATGCTTGGCCTCAGGCCTCTCAGGGACCTCCTCCATCACTTTCCCCTCCCCTACACTATTTTCAGCTTATGTGTTCTTTCTCATTAATGTTGAAACACGATCAAATCTCCTCCAATATAAATAATATCCTCAGGTGCTATCTCATCTCCCCTTCTAGCTACTAATGTCTCCTGTCTCCTATCTTTCATATTGAACTTCTTGGAAGACTTATCTATGATCACTGTCTTTGTTCCCATTTACTCTCCAATTTATTGTCTTTGGCTTTTTGTCCACTCCACAGCCCATGTGGGCATCTATGTGAATGAGCACGTGTGTGCGTATACACACATTCATACACCCACCCACAAATTTTTGTAAATGTCCATTATTTCTTCATGATTAATTCATAATAGTGAAATTGCTGGGTTCAAAGACAAGTGGCATTACAAACTGTCCTGAAAAGCTATGCTCATACTTCTACTTGCAAGGTAAGCAGCAACACTACTGAACTTCAAGTCACTGCTGACAGTGGAATATTATTTTTTAAAATTTATTTAGCTAATTGGGTAAAAGAAAGTAATAGATTTATAATGTCATATTAACTCTTGTTTTCTGTGATTCCTCATAATGTTTTATGTATTTTCATTGGTAGAGGATTAAGATCCAATTTGCAGTATAAATTTTTTGGAGAATTTCTTATTATTCTAATGCAAAACACTTTTAAAATAAGATAATTTTTTTAAAACTCTGAAAAATGTTTTTGTTTTAACTCAATTGTAGCAATATAAAGATGGGCATAGAATCTGAATAAATGTAATATACTGACTTGATAAAACAAAAAGAAATAGCATCAAAATTTATGTAAGATTTTACTCTAACACATTAAAATTATAGAATAAATTTGTATAAATTATAAATACTAATGGGTATAACTTATTTAATATTTCTTCTTGAAGAAGATAATCAAACAAAATATACCACCAAAAATAAAGTCTAAAACAGAACAATTTTAACTTAACACTTACGAAGTATGTTTCCTTTTTTGGTCTCATAAATTCTCCATTAATAAATGATTGAATAAAAACCACATATTCTATTAAAAATTAAAAGCCTATTGAAATATGTTTCATTATGTCTTACTCTTTATTGGTCCTTTTGAAACTAATGGATTCATTGAATTTAGAAAAGAATTAAAATATGACAGTGAGTGGTAAAATTATTTTAATTATTATTATTTTTTTAAAATATATTTTATTGATTTTTCACAGAGAGGAAGGTAGAGGGATAGAGAGTTAGAAACATCGATGAGAGAGAAACATCGATCAGCCGCCTCCTGCACATCTCCCACTGGGGACGTGCCCGCAACCAAGGTACATGCCCTTGACCGGAATCGAACCCGGGACCCTCCAGTCCGCAGGCCGACGCTCTATCCACTGAGCCAAACCGGCCCCGGCTATTTTAATTATTTTTAATTATTTTTCCTGCATTGCTAATATTAGATACCGCAAAATAATCTTATGGTGTTTTTGTACACAATACTTGAAACCATATAAGGCCATTTGACACTTGAAATGGAAATAGAAACTAAAATGTAAATAAAAGAGAAATTTCTTGGTTTCAGGGCTGAAGTTTGATAATAAATTTAGTCATGATGACTAAACATCGCTTAAAATATCTTGTAAGAAAAGGTGGTGAACTCCTTTTGTGAACCTGTGATGTCTACTACATAATTAAAAAGCAAATCACAAGATAACACATTCTGAAAAAGAAATGTTCAGTATGTGCTACTAAAGAATAATCCCACCCCCTGGCAATGGGCAAGAAGACACCTGATTGGTGGTGTTGATCTTCTATCAATCAGGGGCAAAGCAGATGTACAGTCCTTAGTTCATTCTAGCTTGATGCCTGTGTCGGTGGTCAGAGCTGTTTTAGGCCTGAGGCACATTAAAAAGAAGAAGAATCTCCCAGGTACCATAATACTTTTAAAGAACAAGTAGTTTTATTTGACTCCAAGTAATTTATGCATTTTGATTATTTACATAATCATCTTCTCCATTCAACTGTAGTCCTTATATCTCTATTTATTTATTTGTCCAGATGGTATCTTATAGATATTAGGTGTTCAAGAAATGTTTGTTGAATGAATGAATCTCTCTTTCTTGAAAACTGAGCCTTCATGCTTTTTCAGCTAACAAAGTTAAATTTGTACTATGTGTGAAACAATGTACTTTTCTTTATGATGGGTAAATATAGTCATTTGGTTATAACATTAAAAACCTGGTTCTGAAGTGATGTTTCTTGTTTATTTGTTTTTAAATATTTTTTATTGAATTTTAGAGAGAGGGGAGAGGGAGAGAGTAACATAGATGTGAGAATGCAGTATCAACCCGCTGCCTCTTGCATGACCCCTACTGGGGATCAAGCCTTAACTGGGAATAAACTGGCAACTTTTCTGAACATGGGACGATGCCCAACCAACTGAGCCACACCAACCAGGGCTGAATTGATGTGTTATTACAGAATCATTTTACAAAATGCATCCTACAGCAATAAGAGTTATATAATCTTTGGCCCTGGAATTCTCCTGCAATGAATATGTTTTAATAACAGAATAATGGATTTCATAAAAAAAATTGATTCTAAAACAACATATTTTTGAAATATGAAAAACTGTTTAAAGTCATCCTCCTTATATAGTATAGTCATTAATGTAACTATTATTGACCATCAAAGCAACTTGTAAAATGAAATGAATTAATCAGGAGTATGATGAAATTCTTCATAATTAAGAAATTCTGATTCTCTAAGTAAGAGATTCTAAGTTAAACATTTTTTAAGCAATGGCCCAAACCAAGTAAAATTAATCTATTTTTGGAGAACAGGTCATCATTTGGAGGGAGGGGGCACTCACTCACACCTTGATTGATTTTATCCCAAACACATTTATCTACTGAGAGTCCACTATGTTCCAGGCACTGTGCTAAGGGCTTAGGGATGAAAATCTCTGATGTATGAATGTGGAGGGTCTTGTCTTGCATGGAATGCAAAAGACCGAGTCATTTATGCTGTAGGCAACGGGGCAGAAGAATAGCAGGATTAGATTTGTAATTTAAAGATGCCCACTAAGAAGACAATGTGGAGGATGGAGTGGGTGACAGGTGGACTAGAGTGAGAAAGGTCAGTCATACGACTGGAAATGGTCCATGTAAGGGTGCAGTGAAAGCCTGAAAGGAGACCACAGCCATAAACACTGAAAGAGGAAACAGACATGAAGATGAGAAGAGGTGACATGTTCTGAGTCTCCTGCCTTTAAAAGGACAGCAGCATACAAAGGCAGCGTGAACTCTCCTGAGGAAGGTATGCAGTGATGTGGAGCTACTGCTATGGTCGGCCAGCCAAGGTTGCCTCTCATCCTTTGGACATGCATACAAACAACACATGGTAACTATCAGAGCAAGCAACTGCAAACACTGGAATGTGTGCACAGAATTAGTCAATGTAATGTTTCCATTTGTTTAAGTAGTTGATTAAATGTGTATACTCTTTTGGTTGTGACTTGCAGAGTAAATTTCTTCTCCCTAATACCATGGTCGGCAAACTGCGGCTTGCGAGCCACATGCGGCTCTTTGGCCCCTTGAGTGTGGCTCTTCCTAAGCCTTAGGAGTACCCTAATTAAGTTAATAACAATGTACTATTTTAAACTATATAGTTTAAGTTTAAAAAATTTGGCTCTCAAAAGAAATTTCAATCGTTATACTGTTGATATTTGGCTCTGTTGACTAATGAGTTTGCCGACCACTGCCCTAATACTTAATCCCCACACAAAGACCTCAAGAGTAAAATACAGTATTATTGTACTGTTTTGCATTCTTTTTTTCTAAATTGAGATATAATTGACACTATGTTTTTCTTCAGCTCTGAATTACGTAATATAAATCTTGGATTAATTCCGCAAAACAAAATTTACAATACTTTGGAATAAAATTTCAATTTTATAAAAGATCCAGTTTGGTATCATCTCTTCTTGGCATGCATTAGCTAGTCTACCATAACATAACATTTCCCTTACCTTTCTGTAGGAAAAAGATCCCTTTCCACACTCATGCTATTGTCCCCAGTATGGCACTCTTTTGCCGGCTGCTATGAAGAATCTCTATTACATACTGAAGGCTTTGATCACCAGGTAAACACAATAGCTTTCCATTATTCTCTCTCACTGCCTTATAGATTTCCACAACAACTCTTCCCAATGGTATTTCAGCTGAGTTTTGCAAACCCACAAAAAACACACAGGTGGTTGTTGAACTATTTTCTTCTCGTGAATCTTTTGACTAATCAATCAAATAAGGCTATCCGTGTACATAATGCATGTGCTACTGGATGATATGGTGTAATATCAATTTGTCTTTTGTTCCATCTTGAAAGAATATGAACTATTATTCTCTTTCAATTCTTTTCTGAGAAAAGAACTAAGTGAATCATCTCTTCCTTAAGCTCTCTATCTGTGGCTGTCTCTCGGGGTTCAAACTTAAAAAGCAAACCACCTTTACCCACGAGCTATTTTGGAGATGGATGTGGAGAAATAGATCCAGACAGTAGTGAGCAAGAAAACCTGGAGAGGAGAGAGATTATAAGAAGTGAGGGTAGCTAACCTGAGGGACAAAGGATCCATGCCTACCCAAGTCACAGAGGGTTTGTTGTTATTCCTTAAATCCTGTTCATGGTAGAAAAAATGGAGAAAACAAAAACTGTCAATAGCCAGAAATGGAAAGGGGCCACTACTAGAGATCCTTGAGATGTTATCAAGATTCACATAGTCCATAGATTTATGTTATTTCATAAAGGTAAGATTCACCTATATTTTTCTACAAAATTTATAGGAATTCTTTATGTATCCTATACATCAGTACTTTGTGGTTTCTTCTTTCTCTCAAAGCTGCCTTAATAATAATTAAGAAATACATTACTTAACCTTAAGCAAGTACCATTCATCAAGCTGTAATTTCCTAGGTAGTGCTCTTCATATCCTATTAAATAAACATTTTCATGCCCAAAGTCATGAAGACATTATCCCATGTTTTCTCCCATAAATGTTACTGACTTTGTTTTCACATTTAGTTTGTTCATATATTGCAAATTAATTTTTGTATGTGTGAGATAGTGGTCAAGACTCTCTTTCCATAATGATAAGAACAATCGTTCCCACTGAATTGCAGTGGAAGAAAAATAGATAGATAGATAGATAGATAGATAGATAGATAGATAGATAGACAGACAGAAAGAAGATACATAGACTTAAAATACTGGAAGTGTTTCTGGACTTTCTACTCTGTTACGCTGTTCTATTTATCTAGTCTTATGCTGATACACAACTATCTCAATTATTACACACTTATAGTAATGCTTGCTAACTGATAGAGTAATAAAACAATTTTGTGTTTTCAAAAGAAACAATCAATCCTGTTCATGGAGAAGATCTTTTCGACCAACTTGTGGTACCTGCAGTTGGGTAGTTAACTGACTACAGGAAGGCATAAAAGATCACAGTAGGTCCTGCGGTCATGAGAAGTGCTGTCCGGGAGGTGGGGGCTGCAACATTTGGCGGAGGATGAGATGCAGCAACACCATCTTTTAGCAGAAAGAGCAAGGGCAACCGCAAGCCTCACCGTAGTCTGTGAACACCGCAGGTTAAAGGTCAGATCTCTCCTGGGTACCATTTACACTTCCTGGCTACTTATTCAATACTAAGCACAGTTAAAAGTTCTCCAAGACTTGATTCAGTTTGAATGCCTTACTACTGCGTTTAGCTGGAGCTCTGAACAAGACAGCGTAATCACGATGAAGAACAAAGAAACAATGGAGGACTTTCCACTGGAGGACTATGCAGTGAATGTATGACCACCACGCCTCTAGAAACTAACTCCTTTTGCTTCCACCATCTCCAGGAAGACAAGGGTCACAGCTTCCTCACGTTGCCATTCCTAGATCAGGACACATGTGTCCGTTAATCAAATGAATAAACCCCACTGCATGCAGCAGATGAGGACTCCTTGTATGACAGCTCTTTTATTGTGGTAATCTATGGAAGATCTGTTTTAGAAGATTTATATGCCTATAGTGTTTAATATTTTTTTCTATTAATCAAGGGGCAGGTGTGGGATGGAAGGGATCAATGGGAAATAAAATAAACAAACAAAGGGGCATCTGTAATACTTTCAAAAATAAAGATAATTTTTTAAAAAGAAGAAAAAAAAGATTTAAAGATCTTCTTCATTTAGCACCTGTAGTTATTCCAATGCTCAAAGAGAAGACCGTGTAAGTATGAAAATAATACATGGCCCAATGTAACTGGCCTCTCACTGGTTATCTTTCTCTCCACCTTTTGGGTAACTTAAAGCAAGTTTCCTGGCTTTAAATAGCATTCCCATTACATAAACGTGTCACATATCATGATGAGCGGGAGGAATTTCAATGTCTATTTGACGAGAAAAATGGATGGAGGATTTCACTAAACAGTGCTCAGCATTTCCCTCTGAGAACACCCCCATCTTCCTTGCTTTGCTGGTCTTCCCTTCTCCCTGTGTCCATGCCCCAATCTACTCCTTCTCTTGCAAAGCTGTCTGCATCAGCTCAGATCTTCCAACTCTGTTTTAAATATCCAAACAGCAATCATCTCACCCCCTATTCAAGTACATGAAAAGCTATGATATTGAAGATAACTTTGCACTCAACTAGAAAAATCGCCCCTGCCATGTGGAGCCCTCCTTGGAAGAGTGTGTAAGCAGGCGTTAATGAGTTGGAGTCTGGAGATGGCAGCTTGTGAGTAAACAAACCTGCTTTTTATTTCTGACACAACACCTTTCTTATCACATATGCAATTGAAATCTATATGACATCTGTTTTTCATATCAATCATGTCAGCTTCTTTTAGACCAGTCTTTTCTTCCTATTGTCTTATGTTCTCTGCATAGCAGTTGTATTTGTTTTTGGGTTTTTTTACTGCCTCATATTCTGCTTCAGGAAGCAATTTAAAATCTATTTTTCCCCCTTTAACATTACAACTCACTTATGAATAGAACTTACAATAAAAAGAATTTTTGAACATCAATCTCTCCACAAGTTAAATTTCATTCCAAAAATGAAAAATCATGTTACAGTCCCACACTAAACCTCATCTACTGCACTTGTCCAAGGTTTCCGTTGAAAGCCACAGAAATGAACTCTGGAGGATTCGAACAGAGAAGGAATTTCCTGAGACTAATAGTACTAGTTAGTAGGACTTGCTAGGTGTTTTAAAATACAGCTCAGAGCCCGGCTGGTGTTGCTCGGTGGCTGAGCGTTGACTTATGAACCAGTAGGTCATGGTTCCATTCCCAGTCAGGGCACATGCCCGGGTGGTGGGCTCGATCCCCAGTAGGGGGTGTGCAGGAGGCAGCTGATCAATGATTCTAATCATTGCTGTTTCTATCTCTCTCTCTCCCTCTCCCTTCATCTTTGAAATAAATAAAAATATACTAAAAAGAATACAACTCAGAAAACCAGAAGAAACTGTGAAAGCCCCGACAGTGTAGAATCAGAGTAAAAAAAAAAAAAATCATTCTACATAACTGTCTACTGAAGACACTATTGGTACCATGTCTCAGCATAAGATGCCTCAGCTTGTACCACCACTGGCTCTGAAACATGAGAACTCACTGTGAACTAACAATACCTGAAGGGTCCTTTCCTAGTCTTGCCCCTTGCTTCACTGGTTCACAGATTGATGCTTAAGACTGGCTGACTGAGGTCATGTGCTAATGCCCTCACTTTCTCCATCAATAAATCAGGATACTTTGCATACCCCCTATAGAACTTTTATAATTACTTGCAAGGGAGGCTGGGAGTCTTTGTACCTTCCAAGACCCATTGGTAAGAATTTTGTAAACATAAGAAGGAGGTTCAGCTCCCCTTGAAAAAGCAAAAGAAAACAATGATGACAATTGATGACAAATGTAAATGGGACAACACCAAATGTCCCACTACAACAATGAAACAATGTAGACATTTTCAAATTGAATTTGATCAAATTATATCTAACTCAGTTTTGAAAATAAGCCCAAATGATGGTGTATCTAAAAAGTTTAGAAACTTGCCTCAACAATATATTACCAAACAGAGTGGCATTATAGATGGTTTTATATCATACTGTAATGAAATAGTCACATATAACATAATAATAATAAAGTAGTTTATACACATATATACTTTTTTTAATCTTTAATTTCTTTATTGGTTAAGGTATTACAAATGTGTCCTCATCCCCTCATTAAACCTCCCCCAGCCCCACTCATGCTCTCATCCCCCTGTTGTCCGTGTCCATTGGTTTGGCTTATATGAATGCATACAAGTCCTTTGGTTGATCTCTTCCCCTTACCCCCACCCTCCCCTACTTTCCCTCTGGGGATTGACAGTCTGATCACTGTTTCTCTGTCTTTGGATCTGTCCCTGTTCATCATATATACTTTTAAAGTAAAACAGGGCTATGAACTTGCAGCACTCCCAAACTCATACCATGTGCACTTTAAATAAAGCCATTACAATATTATAAACTTGGCAGTCTCTGTGTATTAAGATAAATAGTCAAAATCTTTTATTTGACCTCAGAATGAATGTGGTCTCCTTTGGCAATTAATTCATCGCATGTCTTTAATATCTTTGTGACATAACGACCAGAAGCACAGTAAATAAGTCAGTTATTCGACAATCACGTTTGGAGCATCATATTTTCAGTCACTCTCTCTTCTTTGAGTCGATGTCCCCACACTTTGCGTCGCTTCCACAACCACATGCCTCTCTCCTAAATGTGTTGAGGTCACTGACACCTCCGAATAGTCTCCTTTGGTGCTCTCTTGCTTCACGTGCCCTAGAATCAAACGGCACTCCTCCCTGTGCCATTTCTATTTCCTTAGGTCTCTCATGCCAATGTCAAAGTTTGGATCACTTCCACCATCATTTATGCCAAACATCAAATTAATGGATTTTGTTGGAGGAAGTCATAAAAATGTATTTAATTATCCAACTTTACTGGATAGACCTTATTTTAAGGATCTTTTATAATTTTTTTTATTTCCTTTATTCTGGAATCTCCCAAAGTGAAACTACATTATCACTCACTGATTCTCTATTCTGACTCTGCAGAGGAGAACGAATGCATTAGGGAGGTCCCAATGTCCTAAGAAGGGCACATTCTTTAAGTCAGAGGCATTGGGAGATGAACCCTCCCTCCCACATGCAAGCTCTGTGACCACAGGCAAATGTGTTCATTTCTACATCTCACTTTCCCTGTCTGTAAATTAAAATAATTGCAACTAACCCATATGATTGTAATTGCTTTTTATTATAACTTTTTATAATTCTCTGGCTTCAACTCATTCCCCTTTCTAAATGTGTGGACATTGGCACTTTCCTAGTTTCCATTTATAAAAAAATTTTGAAGAACTGTTTTCAACTCATTCTAATTGGTGTCTCAAATATTATTTCATAGATGACTCCTGACCTCAAACTTTATCCCTGACTCATTCCTGATCTGCTGTTCTCCATGTGAGAAATACAGAGCCATGTCCTGCTTTGTCCACACCCCCCAGGATGGTACAGGAAGTGAATTTTTATCTAAATAGTTAATCAGGCAGGCCTTTACAAATGATAATTTCAGTATTTTCTTGGAAAATATAAATCCTGAGCTGCCTGTGAGGTTAGAAAAGCTGAATTGTTTTGATATAAAAACCTGAGATTACATTTTACTATTACTTTTCTTTTGTTTTTCTCCTGAGAGGTTAGGGTTGGAGAAGAAATGAAATAAAAATGAGGATGTAAGGAGAGAAATGAGAGCTTCCTAGTCAGAAGGGAGAATTATTTTAAACATGAGTTTTAAAATTATTTTTTAATTTTAAGGTGTTTGCATAGTAGTATACATTTATCTTTCACCAAAACCTACCGTTTTGTTTGAGGGAATAGGATTTTGTGAAAGTTTTAAAAAAGAGTTGGTTTCTGCTTCCTGCTCAAAATACAAGAAAGCCTGTGGACGAAAGTATTGAGGCGCAACTGATTTACCCCAAATAAGTTTGTGGCAGGGATGAATGTAAAAGTAAAAACCCATTGAAAAATCGCAAAAAATCTGGGCGATTTCAGTAACCTTTCAAACAACAGTGGGAGTTTGAGCAATTAGAATAAAAGGCCTGAAAAACCTGAACAGGCTTCCAACAGGGTTTGCCCCCAATATATTTCATACATGCGTGAATTCCTTACTGTTTCAAAGCACCTCTGCTGCTAAGTCATCTTCAATAAAATGAACTAGTTTTTCTCTTCATCCAAGACTGATACTGTTAGTGATGACTTTTTCTTTTGCAACAAGATGTATACATAGTCAACATTAGAGAAGAAACGAAGAGACAATATAAATTCCACTGGTGGGCACATCCTTTTTTTTAAAGAAAGTTCATTCATTTACTGGGGAGACAATGGTTAATACAGTTAAATAGGTTTAAAGTATGCAGTTCCATGATACATCATCTGTACATCTGTATACATCTTGTTTTCACTTAAATTCCTTGACACAAACTTTCCTCTTTGTCAAATCTTTATAAAGAACTGCCCTGATGCAAACATCTGGAACCTTGTTCTTACACCTCCCAGCCCCAAATGCCCCACATGCTTTTTTCCTTAACTCCTTGCATGTCCGATTTGCCTGTTGTTCCCAACATCTTCTTAGGCTAATTTGATTCTAGGTAACATATGTTACTGAGGAAAGCCTCGAGAACATACCTCTTGGCTCACAATTTCCATAATCTCAAATCGTCCTCTCTACTGCTTATCATTATTGTTGATCCCTGGTATGGAATACTAATCTCTATTCCTAAACTTCAGTATGAAAAGCTTACATTTGGCCTATTCAATAGTTTCCTATATTTAGTGGCTATAGCCTACATAGGCTACAAGCCAAGTCATTGAAACTTAACGTTCTGATAACCTCTTTCTCTCATCATAAATATTTGCTGGATCTTTATTGTCAAGACCTACTTTTTCTAATTATTATTTTAAAAATTACTACTATATTAAATTAAACCCCAAAAGGTAAAATATATTATTTCCCTACATTTAGCATATATTTCACTAGTTCCACAATTCCTAAAGTCTTCTGCCCATAAATCTAGCCAATAAATATTACTCTTCTGAATTTATCCGAAGGGAAATCCGTTTTGGAAGTCGCATTGACAAATCTAAGTGACTTCTTTTCCTTCCTTATTTCCTTCCTCCCTTCCTTCCTTCCATCCTTCTTTCATTTTCATTATAATTTTTACTTGGTATAGGACCTATATGGAAAGGAGAGGAAAGAAATAGTTACTATGAACTTATATGCCAAGAAATTTTATAAGCATTTTCATTTAAATTAATTATCTTATTCCTTTATCATATAACATAAGATACAGTATAATTACAACAAAAGGAAAGACTCTTGGAGAAATAACTAATTTTATGGTTGGTCAAAACAAAATGATGGAAGCATCTAAAAAAAGACATTGAGGACCTGGGAACCAATTAAAAATGCCCCTACTGGCCAAAGTTGGAATATTTTGAATGAATGAATAAATGAATGAATGAAGTTAGCATTGGATTATAACCCAAAGAATAACATAAATATCCCTAAGTCTATACTGAGATATAAATGAGTGAATTAATAAATTATGGAGAAAAATTACAAGTCCTCCTTAATAAAGAATTACAAATAACTAAAGAACTTATACTGGTATACATATATGCATAACCAATGTACACAGAAAATAGTGTGGTGAAGGCCTAGGGTGGGACAGGGGCTGGGACGAGAGGGGGCAGGGGGGAATTGATGGCCAATACTGTCAACAATAAAAAAGAAAATTACAAATAATAAATAAATAAAGAATGGGAGAAATTTAAAATTGTCAGTAGAATACTATAGGAATAATTTCTATAGGCAAAATTCACTGATAAATGATAAAATCCATGAGCAGAACTTTAAGGAGAAATAGGATATTCCCACAGTCTGAAACTTTCTCCCCTGAGTATTTATTCATTAGTCTCATGATTTTAACATATATCCACAAAGTCTTAGCTGTGCTTCCCTTGTGGAGGTGGAGCATAATTCCATTAAGTTCAGTGGAATGGACTTAGTGATTTGCTTGTAACAAATACAGTTTGAAAAAGTACACAGTAACTTTAAAGAATAAAGAAAAGGACAGTTAACCAAGGTGAATATCAGCAGCAATAATTCATGTTGATATCATGTGACTCCAGGATAATGCAATAATCCACAACCCAATTTGGCTAATCATGAGGCAACATCCCACAAACCCAAACTGGAGGATGCTATACAAACGTGTGCTTCAAAAACCATGAAAAACAAGGAAATACAGAGCCGTCATAAAGTGGAGATTGACTAGTAGACCTGATGATTAAAAAAAATGTGGATTCCAGAATAGCAACAACAAAAGAATATAAGTAGGAAATGGGAAATCTGAATTAAGTCTATAGTTGACTTAGTAGAAGCATACTCATCGTAATTTCTTAATTTTGATAACTGTAATATGGCTGTGTCTGATATTAACATTAGGGGAGGCGACATAAAGGACATAACGGGAACTATCTGTATTGTCTTCTCAAGGCTTCTATATCTCTAAAATGACTTCAAAATAAAAAAAATTAAATTAAAAATCTTCCCCTCTCTATTATGAAGAAGAATCCAATTCTGAAAACCTTCTTCCATAACTATGGACATTAGAGAACTCATCAGACTAAAGGGGACTTTTTCTAAAATGATCCACCCTTACTTGGAAAACAGGTATCTTTTTATTTCCTGTTACACTTGAATTTTATCTTGTGACAAAGCACACCCATGAAGAAGTAAATACTATTAACTGCTAAAACTATATACATTTTTTTTGTCCAGCCAGTTTGCCTCAGTGGTTGAGCATCAACCTATGAATCAGGAGGTCAAGGTTCAATTCCCAGTCAGGGCACATACCCAGGTTGTGGGCAGCGGGCAGCTGATCAATGATTCTCTATCATCATTGATGTTTCTATCTCTCTCTCCCTCTCCTTTCCTCTCTTAAATCAATAAAATATATTTTAAAAAAATAAAAATATATGAATTTTTTAGGCATGTAGATTATATACACACTAGAGGCCTGGTGCAGACCGGGCTGATCAGGGGAAGGTGTCACCCCCATCACCCCGCTGCTGCTGCCACTGCCCACAAAGGCAGCTGCCTGAGCTCCAGGCCTTGCAGCTGCCTGAGCCTATGGCTGCCTGATCCCTGGGCCTTGCAGACGCTGTGGCTTTGTCCATATGGACGTCCACCCTAATTAGCATATTACCCTTTTATTAGTATAATTTAGTCTCTTCTGAAAACTTTGAGGGAAAGGGGTAGTTTTAGTTCCCTGAATTACTACTAGTACCTGTATATTTTGATAATGCTCATCAGATCATTGCTTATCTTCTCAGATTTACTTTTGATATAGACATAGATTTTTGGATATACTGCTTAGGTTCTGATGATAACGTGAAGCTTTTAGATACTATTAGGTTCTGTTCCCTCCATCACTAACAGAGTTCTACTTCAAATTACAGAATTTCCTGTAAAATAATGCTGGCTACTTCACAAGGCTAATGATGTTAAACCATAGGCCTCTATTTCTCAAGACAATATATTTCTTAATATATAAGAGGCATGTGAGCCCCTCCCCTGTGACAAAGAGACTTTAGGGCTTGGATGCGTGATTTTTAACAACTAAATTCCTTGATTTATTTTTGAATAATTTATTTTAAAAAGAAATATGTGCCATATTTCAGTGCCCCTAGAAAATAATGGCAGGTATACGAAGAAGATAAAATATATTCCATATTGTATATGTAAACAGTGTAATATTATATTTCAGAGTCCATAGCGTTTTAGTTTTCTTAAGAGATCTGATAAGGCTATTTCTTAATTTCTAATTTTTATGAGTATCCCAGTCAATATTAACTACTATATCTGATTATCTCAGATGATTATAATCCAATAGATTCAAGTCTCTTTTAAAGGTAAATATTAAAAATACACAATTAACAATTTAGTTTGGCTATTGGGATTTCCATTGAAATCTCTTGAGTAATTCTTAGCACATGCACTGGCATGTAAAATGAAATACGAATAAACAAGATCCCTAAGGTGCTCACACCTGGTGAAGGGTGGAAGACCTGAGTGAGCCAAGGAAAAGACTAACAAGCCATGACCTCACCAGCCCCGTATGCAAATGATCATGGCAGTGTGAATGCAAGAGAAGTTACCTGTGCCTGGTGAATGCCTTCCTGGAGCTGGAGGCCTAAGACTGCCTCTGAAAGAGAACAGTATTCATCAGGGTGGGGATGGGGCAGACTGGCTAGAAAAGATCCTTCCAGCAGAGACGTCCATGTTCACAGAGTCACAGAGGCATGAAATAGAACTGGGGAATCAGGTGATGGCAAGGACGTCTGTGTTTCCATGTCAGTGTATGTATTGTAGAGCAGAAGGCAAGAGATGATGGTTTGGGAAGGCTGGGGTGGCACAAAACCCTGGAAGCAGAGTATTACACATTTTTATAGCATTGTGGTGGTTAAAAGAAATGATATTATTCTCTGTGAAATTGGTCAAGTTCTTTTTCTCACATTTGCTGTGAAGAATAAGTACTGCATTAAAGCTTCTAATATAAAGTACAGCATTGAATAGGCAAACAGCAAATGGTAGGAATAGTTGTTATTGCTGGTATTGTTGCTATCGTGATCATGTAGCAAAAAGCAGGACAAGATGATATTTGTGGTTTGATGGGTATATTTTTGTCCCATTGACTATGTTATCAGCTATTAAGTGTTTTTTTGTGTGTTTTCTTTTTTTCTTTTAATAAAGATAGGGCCATGGAAAGCACAAACATAGTCAGCCTGATTCTGCATTTGGAAAAAGGTGACTATTTTGGAATAAACGTTCTCTATTCTTGTGTCTAGCAGTGTCCACTCCACAAACTTGTTTTCAGACTCTTATCTCTTCACCCCCTGACACACACTAACATTTCAGGTCCCCCATCTCTCTGTCTACATTTCCTCTGCATATTTTTCTAGCCTCTCTGGTGCTACAACAGTTACGTTTAGAGTTTGGGCAAAGAAGAGAGTCTGAAGTTGGGGGGTCAGGCAGTGAGGACACAAAAGCTATGGAAAAGTAAATATATTATAAAAGTAAATCTAAATAAATTAATAAAATCATTTTCTTCTCTGGTTTAGACACACAAAACTCAGCAAGTCTTTCAAATAACATCATTTTATTTAACACTGTGTTGTTATATCATTGATGAGATGCCCTAGGAACCCATCTATATATCTATCCTATATAATAAAGAGCTAACATGCTAATTAGACCAAACAGCAGCAGAACAACCATCTGGACGACCCTCTGGATAAAGCCGGGGGCTGCAAGGGCTGGCTCAGGCAGGCGGGGCTGCGAGGGCTGAGCTCCTTGTCCGAATTTCGTACATCGGGCCTCTAGTAATATATAAAAGCCGAAGTGACCATTACAACTGAATGACTGGGATGACCAGAATGACTGAGATGACCGGAATGACTGGAATGACCTGTCAATCAGTTTCTATGATGCACACTGCCACCAGGGGGCAGACGCTTAAACTCAGGAGCTGCCCCCTAGTAGTCAGTGTGCTCCCACAGCCAACCTCCCATGGCCAGCCAACCTCCCCCAGTTCCTCCCCATGGCCGGCCAACCTCCCGCGGTCCCTCTTCTCTGCCAGTCCCTCCCCCTGGCTGGCCGGCTGGCCAACCTTCCGTGGTCCCTCCTCACATCTTTCCCCCTGGCCAGCAGGCCCTGATCTGCCCAGCCCCCATCAGTCCGGCCCCAATTGGGACTGGCTGAGATGGTCTCGCCTTGATCAGCCCTGATCGCTGGCCAGGTCTAGGGACCCCAGATGTGCATCTAGTATAGATATAATAGTCTTTTTTATATTATCCATTTATTTCAATCTTATATATAAGAAAGACTATTAGCCAAGAATGTCTAGGTGGAAATATTGTCACTAATACGAACAATAAACTCAATGATTCTTAGTGGAAGAAAATATGTTTTTGTGTGTGTTTTCTTTGTGTCACCTTGAGTTCATTAAACTATGATCTTGCTATGTTACTGAAAGACAATGTGTTCGGTAATCTTTTTACATACCTTTTTGCATACATATATCCCATAAAAATGCTATGATCTTCAATCTAGAATAAATACAATGGCTCCTAATTTCATACATTTGAGACCATCAAATATGATTAACATCTACCTACCACCAGCATAGCAATCTACACATTTCTACATCCAGTCTTATCTTCCATGCAGAGCAGACCTTGGTGGACACCTGCCTAGTGAATACCTGCTTCCGGCGGAACCACGATAACATAGGCTGAAGGGAACTTTGTATAGCAAATCTGCCTTGCCCTCCATCCATGAGAATAGTACATTGTCATTAGTAAGTACTGTCTAAGCTAAAAGTTAGTTCTATGATATAAACACCAAGGGTGAATAGGAAACTCACCATTATTGAGGAATACTTAGGCTGAACCACATGAAATTGTTGCTTTTGAAAGCCAAAAAAAAGAAGAAAAAAAAAGAAATGCTTGAATATCAGTAATTTCATAGAGTTTAACCTCACATGCAGTATTGGAAGCTTCGCATATATTGACTCACCTAATTCTTAAAACAAACCTTAGTTAACGGTGCTATCATTGTCTCTTTTTTAAATACATGCTGAATTTATAATGCAAGACATTAAGTAACTCTGATGATAATGTTTTTGGTTCACTTCAGTGTGCTTTGTTTCTGGTACCTAACAGATTTCCTTTATGCAGCTGTGTTCTTGACTAGAATATTTTATGTCTTCAAATGAATAAGATGGCCTGGAGTTTGCAAAATGAAATATAAATCTTTTCAAATAACAAAGAGAGAGACTTTGAATGAAGAGAGCCTTCCTGCTGAGATCTTTGACTCCAGGAGTTTGGAAAATTAAAATTTCCTATTTTTTCCTTTTGCCAAGAAAGACCCATCATTCCTTTTAATAAAAATAAGTACAATCTAAATCTTTCTTGACATTTCTAATCTAATGAAGGGGCAAGGAAATAAAATGCTGTGTTTCTGTCATTTTCCCCCAAAGCCTTTGAAATAAACGTGTTCAGTGATGACAGCATAATAATGAAAAGTGTATAATGAAAACAGCTACCTGACAGGTTTTCAAATACCTGTGTGGTTATGAGAAAAGCAACTCATTGCCTGGCAGGACTCAATGAACCCAGCCCAAAGTTAGACATAAAGAAAAGAACACTGGAGCAGCATTTGAGTAAGATTTTCACGAAAAGTGACAGGTGGGTAATTAATAGAGACTTACAGCATGTATTCAAAGCCAAGGCACATGCCACCAGGTGAGAGATGTATGTGAGGTTACATATGCCATGTCCATACATTTACTTGAACAGACATCTGATAAAAAATACCAGATATACATTCTGACATTCATATTAAGAGCAGAAAATGAAATTTCCTTATTTCAGTTAAGAAATATAGATATAAAGGGTTATTTGGATATTTTTTTAAAGCAGTGAATTTTGGTAAAATATTTTCTAGATTAGAAAATATAAAGATCTTCAGAATATTCTAATGCAGTAGTAATAATAAATATTACTGATAATTACGCTAACTGAACTACTGAGCACTTACTACCAAAAAGAAATGATGCACTATTTGTTTCTTTATCAGCTTAGAAATATTCTAAACTGATGAGTTTTTTGTTGTTGTTGTTTTTTTAAATATATATTTTATTGATTTTTTACAGGGAAAAAGGGGAGGGATAGAGAGTTAGAAACATCAATGAGAGAGAAAATCAATCAGCTGCCTCCAGCACACCTCCCACTGGGGATGTGCCCACAACCAAGGTACATGCCCTTGACTGGAATCGAACCTGGGACTCTTGAGTCCTCAGGCTGATGCTCTATCCACTGAGCCAAACTGGTCAGGGCTAAACTGATGAGTTTTTAAGAATAATCCTATTTATAGGAAAGCCTCAAAGAATTTAAGTGAAAATAAAGTAGCCATTGTTACAAAGTTCAAATTTGAATCCACCACTACCTTACTCCAAATCATGTTGTCATTAAGTGTATCCTTTGAATAATAATATCCGGTATTTTAAACAAATAACAACAACAAAAACAATATTTTGCTTTTTAAATCATGCTATTGGTCAACTCATGAAACATGTGTCCCTTCCTCCCTTTAAAAGTCTTTATCACAGGCCGGCTGGTGTGGCTGTGGTGGTTGAGCGTCAACATATGGACCAGGAGTCACAGTTCGATTTCCGCTCAGGCCATATGCTGGGGTTGCAGGCTCAGTCTCCAGTTTGGGGTGTGCAGGAAGCAGCCAATCAATGGTTCTCTCTCATCACTGATGTTTCTATCTCTCTATCCCTCTCCCTTCCTCTCTGAAATAAAAATAATTATTAAAATAAATAAAAAAATAAAAATTTTTATCACTACCTTATTTCACCAGTAAGTATTGGCCAAACAAGAAGATCTATAAGTACAACAATATGATAAATAACATAGTCTGCTACTGACCTAGAAATAGACATACATATCAATTAATCTAAAAGGGCATTCAAATAATTAAACCAAAAGAAAATGAAACAAATATATATTTAAAATAAAAAATAAATAAAAGGTAGCCCAGAAATACATCCTGTTATACATGAGAATTAGCATAAATACAGGAGAAGTTATAAATAAAGGAATAAACTTCAATATTAGATGATAATTACAACTAGGACACTTGATCTTTACACAATTGAAGAAAGTAATTTTGATGGATTTAATAATTTAGTGTAACTAATCAACTACAAAACACAAAGAACATAGAAGTAGATTACTAAACACTCCTGGTGGAAGAAAACTAAGTTTAAAAATGGAAGAAATCACAAATAAAAAGAGAAAAATATTGAAACATGTCTTACCAAAAATAGCAAAAAGGGTCAACAATGAACTACAATGGTTATAAATATAAAATTATACCCTTAAAATGTTTTTAAATACCTCATCACAATGTAACTTTGAAATCTCAGCAGTTAGCACACACAATGAATATGAATATACAATTTACAAAAGATTAACAATCAAATTTGTCTAACTTCATATCTTCTGTTTTTAAGCACAACTGTCTCTCCTTAAAGCATCCAGAATTAGCTGAGGGACACTCAATCATCTTAATGTTCTTTATGGTACATATACTTATGAGTACTTTTAAAAAATATATGTATTACTGATTTTTTACAGAGAGGAAGGGAGAGGGGTAGAGAGCTAGAAACATCCATGAGAGAGAATCATTGATCAGCTTCCTCCTGCACCCCCCCCCCCCCCGCCCCGGGGATGTGCCCGCAACCAAGGTACATGCCCTTGACCGGAATCGAACCCTGGACGCCTCAGTCTGCAGGCCAATGCTCTAGCCAACGAGTCAAACCGGCCGGGGCAATATGTGAGCACTTTATCAGAAACAAACACACACTAAAATTATTTTCCTTTTTAAAGAAAAACAAATAAACAAATAAGCCATTCCTAATAAAAAAACAACAGTTAAATTACCCAGAGTGATTTCATGAATTGAGGAAAATGATGGTTTTTAAGGTTCTTAGTTCTTGGTAATAGTGATAGTTTTGAGTATATCATAGTAGATCTAATTGAAAATAAATATCACTTGTTTGTTTTCTTTTATTTTTTAATTGAAAATAAATATCAGTATTTGGGAGACACTTAAATTCAGTTCTGTGGTCTTAATGAAATAAAGGGTTTTTAAAATCCAGGGTGCTTGCCATTTTTTAACATTTTTTGAAGATCAGTTTTGAGTGGTAGATCTTATATTACAATCTAAATAGATCAAGGCCTTATTAGAAATATTATCAGAAAATACTCATTTTATATAATGGATGGAAATACAACTCTTCATAAGTACATTGATTTCACTTTTAGAATTTTCTTTCTTTGAATCATTTCTTTGAGACTTTCTTTACTTAGGTGGCCACAATTGCCGGGGTCCTGCCCCAGCAGGTCCAGGGGTCCCCAAAGGTGTGGACGGAGTTGGCGAAGAAGGAAAGACATGGTGGCAGCGTTCAGTTGATCAGCAGCCTAGCCAGGATCTCCAGCCAAGTTCTGGTCTGGATCTCCAGCGAAGTTCTGTTTAGGATCTCCAGCCAGGTTCTGTGTCCATGGTCTCTTGCTAGGTTCTCCAGCCAGGTTCTCGAGGTTCTCCAGCCAGGTTCTGTAGCCATGTTCCCTCGCTAGGTTCTCCAGCCAGGTTCTGTCCAGGTTCTCCAGCCAGGTTCAGTAACCAGGTTCTAGTCAGGTTCTCTTGCCAATTTCTGTAGTCAGGTTCAGTCCAGGATCTTTTGCCATGTTCTCTCCAGCGAAGTTCTTCTGTCTCTAGAGAACGTTCTGTGTAGGTTCTGTGCCAATTTCTGTCTCTCTCTCTTCTGTCTTCTTACATCTGTATTTATACCAGTTGATTCCAATCCTATCAATCTCTATTTCAAAGGTTAGAGCGTTTCTTATCTCCATTCCAGGGAGTAAAGATTATGTAGCTTAAGCATGATTGTTCGTAGTTAAAATGATTAATTACCCGCCTGGCACTTAGTTAAGAGGTTTTATTCCCTCCCTAACTTCAGGGGAAAATCCCTACCTGGGGATTCAACCTTTCTCGGAGAGGTGACCTTGGTTAAAACACAGCGCCAAGAAGGTGAACAAACATATTAAGAACAGTATGCCATATATGCCAGGTCCCTTGAAACAGCAAGGATGGACCGGCTCCCGGCACACAATATAACGTAACAAATAATATTCTGTTGCTCTCAAAGCATTGCATCTTTGTAAAACTGTAATTTGACCAAGTGTTATCATCATATGCGTAAATCCCAGTGGTAAAGGCAAGACTGCATAGGGGAGAGGAAGTTAGGCAATTAAATACCCAACTGCTCCAGTGTTCTTTAATACTTGTTCCTCAGATCATAATTATCTCTCTCACCCATCCTCCCACACACATGTCCACATATACACACACTGACTCTTACGATGCTAGTAGACACTCAATAACTTTTGAATAATACATGGATGAATGGAATTTCTCATTATATTTTACCCTTTTGTATTAATCAACTCAGGAATTATAAGCTTCTTCCCTAACCTTGTAAGACATATATATTAGGGGGAAAAATTTAAACATAAAATCTGAAAAGCAAAGTAGGGGTTGAGTGGGGAGAGGTAATTTAATAACACATATTAACACTGGGTATGGTACCTTTGAGGAAGGCCTTAAAGTTTTGTTTTTTTCTCTCAAATGTTAAATGATTATTTAAAACATTATGAGAAAAAGCATTATGAAAGACTTTTTAACATTTTTTTAGTCACACAGGAAGCTTTTTTGTTTTACATTTAAAAGCAATTAAAGAGAACTGCCTTAATCTCATAAGAGAAGGATGTTTTGAAATTAAACATAGAAAATGTATATTAAAAATGTGTAAACTATCATATATTATTAAATGTGGAGTGCAAAAGATCAACTGATTACCCACTGACTGGTGGAGAGTTATAAATACTTGTTTAGTTACTGATGTGATAAATTTAATTACTTTATAAAAGGATGATTCCATAATATAGTGAAACAAATATTGCTTCAACACAATTTTGGGAAGGGGTTAGGTAATTTTCCCTAAATCTATACTGTCTAAATGGTGCAGTCACATTTAATACCTATTTATTTTAATTTCAGTGTAAGCAATATTAACCATATTGTTTCCATTGGGCTTCTAGAAGAGATCGTCTGCCTGAGACCTTTCATTTATGTGCATATAGTTTCAAATTTTAGAGAGATTACGGAATGCTTCTTAGAGTATGAATTGACTTTAGATTCTGATTGCTGGCAAACATGTTCCAAAACTTACTACATCTGGAAAAAATGGACTGTGATTACATACTGTATATCAAAACTATTTCCCATTTTCTTCCAAGATTTAGAAATAGATCTCTGGAAAGTTATCTTTCTAAAAATATGTCACATTGACATATCATATATGTTCATGTTATGAGTTAATATATCTCCCTAAACACAATGATTACTGCTATTTGGGTGAGAACTTTTTATGTGACACCCTAAATAGAGTAATTAAGTCCTTATCAACAGAAATTATTATTTCCATAGGAAACAGGCCGGCATGAAACTTTTGTGCCTTTAAACACCCACATTTTGAAGGATTAAAGAGACAGAAGTAAGATTTTGATGTCTATGTATATACAGGGTGGGTGGGGCAAAAGTTGGCTTACAGTTGTGAGAACCTATTATTATTTATTTAGTACTAGGGGGCCAGTGCATGAATTTGTGAACCTTGAAAGGAACTGTGGGCCTCGATGCTGCAGTGGGCACAGGGGCAGGTCTCGGCCTATCCTCCGTGCCCCGCTCCCAGCCCCTCCTGCTGCAGCCCCAGGTCCCCTCTCTGCCAGCAGCCCGCTCCTGCGCCCACCACTCCCCCACGCTGACAGTGCCGGCCCCACTCACACCCACTGCTGTGGAGCTATTGGGGCCGGTGCCAGCAGTGGGTGTGGGCAGCAGCTGCTGCCTCGATTGCCCCTCAGGAGGTAAAGAAGCCCTCAGGAGCGCTCAGGGCCAGTAGCCACCACTCGCACCTGCTGACAGCGCTGAGCGATTGGGGCCAGCGCAGGGCACCGGCAGTGGGTGCGAGAAGTGGCTCTGGCGCAGGCAGCGCGTGTGAGCGGCGCCTCCGGTGCCAGCTGCGGGTGCGAGCAGGGGCAGCAGTGGCAGTAGATATGAGCAGTGGCTCTGGCACCTGCAGAGGGTGTGAACGGGGCAGTTGCTGGCAGCAGGTGCAAGAGGCGGCTGCCCTCCCTGATTGCCCCTCAGGAGCAGGGGGAGTTGGGGAAGCCCTTGGAGAAGCGCTGAGGGGTGATTGGGGCAGGCAGCCACTGCTCGCACCCACTGACAGCGCCAGTGATCACGGCCAGCACCAACCTCCGTATTTAAATGCCTTTTCTCCCAACATTTTTTTCATCCTCAAGCCATATGCAAATAGCAAATGTAAGTTTTATGGACAAACCACTTAATGTGGCTTTAAATGCCTTTTGTTCAGATTTCTCATCCTTAATTCAAGAAAGACTGTTTGCTTTGTCTACATCCTAAGATTATTATGAGGTAATGAGATAATATACATATTTTAATGTACATAAATATAAGGCATTATTAATGAATTATTAATTGATGAATATGGCTATGAGTAGAATTTCTCATTAGAGGAATAGTTTTTTGCTGAAAAATGACTCATTAAGCCTTTATTTCAAGGTAATTGATTTTTCTGTATTATACACAGCTTTTATTTAGTCATTTATTACTTATAGTCCACTTTATTCCTTCAAAGGCTTAATGTAGCTTACACTGTTAAATGCATATAAAACAGAATGAGAAAATATAGATAAGATTCTGCTTTAAGTAATATAGAGATAGATGCACTCTCATCTAGATACAATAGATGAATACTTTTCTGTAACTGAGCATAAATTTAGGCCAGAGCTTCCTGGAAGCCAAGGGAAAAAGTAGAACCCAATATTTAACACACTTTCCATGTGTCAAGGGACAGAGAAATACCAAGATATATACATAACAGATGCTCATTTATTAAAAACAGCTAGATGACTGAGTTAACCAGGAAATATATTCTACTCCATCTCAAGACTTTTGACACTAAATTTTAGGTGTAACATGTCATGTAGATCTTTATATAAAGGCCATTGGGGGACCTAATTGTTACTCTGCTTTTTTAAAAAAAAATGGTTTCCACTAAGCCTGTCTTTTGTCTTCTGCGTTTTGAAAAGTAGTGCTTTGTGATGTGTGTAATGTTAATATGAATGTAATCAGAGTTGTCAATTGTTTCCTATAAAAGTACTCTCTGGGTCTCATAAAGAGAAACCTTCTCTGTCCTCCAAGGTCATAAATATATTTTCTGGTAAAAAAAAAAAGTAATAATTTAAAAAATTGCTTTCCATTAATCCAATGTAAATAACGTGGAGGAAAGATTAGTTCATGTTCTCCTGAGAGAGACTGCATTTCATTTCGGCAAGTGTTTATAAAGTTCTGGTTTAGTTTATGAGTTGCTTTCCAGTGCTTGCTGGATGATAGTTACAGGGTTCACTCACAAAGTGCCCACTGACACGGACAGTGAGACACAAGCGTTGGACCTCCCCATGCTGATCTGAAAACTAGGAGTGAGACCTCAAATCTTGGTCAGAGCAAATAAGATCGCACAGCACAGAGCAAGTCTGGAAGGAAGTTTGATGACTGATCGCAAGTCCACTGCTTCAGCTGTCTACACATAGTGTTAACACGTAAGGGCTTCTCCAGGTCATCCCATTGGCTACACCTTCATTTATTACTTGAAAAACATTATGCCAAAAGGTTGACTGTGACTCTTTCAAGGGCCTATGGTTGGTCATCCTTCTTATGAGGCTACTGTCATTTTCATCATTAATTTTGTTGTGGAATGGGATTTGCTTTTTATTTAGACAGCAGCAGAAAATGAGAGAGAATTTTGACTTGAAAATGGATCATGATGGAGAAATATTAGCCATTTATGGACAAACCTGGTGCTGCAGAAAAATACAACTGGAACCAAATAATACAGAATTTAAAACACCTGTATTCTTTTAAAATCTAATTTAAATCTAATCATTGTTGCTACTCTAAGAATTTTGTGATATTTACTATCTAAATCATTCTAAGCACCTATCTACTATAAACCTAGAACATTTTCTTGCAGATACTATTGTCTACTTTATTTCATAATTGTTGTTTTTTTTTTCATAAGAGAGGGAGGGAGGGAGGGAGGGAGAGAGGAGAGAGAGAGAGAGAGAGAGAGAGAGAGAGAGAGAGAGAGAGATCAGTGAAAAAAATACATTGATTGGTTGCCTCCTGTACATACCCTGGCTGTGGATCAAACATGAAATATATGTATGTTTCCTGACCAGGAATCAAATTGGCTACCTTCAAGTGCATGGAATGACGCTCCAACCCACTGAACCACACTGGCCAGGGCACTATGGCCTGCTTTAGCATTATACTCCCAAATTTCTTCCAAATGCTCAAATTGCATTCCTTCTATAGAAGGTTTTAATCACGCTGTCTTTTTTTCTCATAATGAAAAATAATTGCTTAATGCCAATCAGCTAATACCATTTCTGTTATGGTAAAGGCATTTTGTGTGACTTTTCATGGTTTTCTCTGCAACCCTCTCCTTTTTAATCTCTCCCTTTGTTCCCTAATTTCCAACCTTCAGGCATATTTGCTGCTGTCAATTTATCATTACGCTTTTCAACCTGCACTTAAGGTTTTGGTACTAAATTAGAACAGGTATTTAAATGACTATAAAACCATGGGTATTGACATCATTATTTCCTTACTCATGTAACTCTTCTGTTAACCTATTTAAATATTACACTTTTAAAAAGCTACCTTTCATTCCTCACTCCTGTTTTCTAAAGAGGATGACCTACATTCTCAATCCTTGACAGAGAGAATAGCTTTCTGAAAATACATATTGTAGAAAATAAGCGTTTACTATATATACTAGAGGCCTGATGCATGAAATTCATGCCAGAGTAGGCCTTCCTTCCCCCAGCTACTTGCACAAGCTTCCCTCCGGCTGCTAGCAGGCACCTGGGACCTGGGCTTCCCTCTGGCCGGCTTCCGAATGACATCCGCTCTAATTAGCATATTACCCTTTAATTATTATAGATAAGAAAGACCTCCCCCCTTTGCAATACCAGAGTTTTATCACTCTGGAGTAGGGTCTGGGAGAATGTATGCAGAGAAGTACATTTTCTATTTCTCTCCTTTTGTGGATCAACATAGGAAGGAAAGAACTCATATACATAATCTTGCTCTTCGGGCAAAGGCAAACATTTATATTTGAAACTGTGTATTACTTTGTAGAGTAACTCTCTTCCCCCTAAGAATCTAGCATCTCAAAGGATGTTTGTTCCTTAGAAATGTTAATACACTTTTTATGATCAAATCAGTGTGAAAAATTCTGGGTTAGATAACCCATAACTTGTAGTTATGGGTTATCTCAAAGCCTTTAATATGCTAATGTTTTGTGAATCACCAAAGAGTTTTAAGCTGCCCTGATATTGGTATTTCTTAATTATACTTCACCTCAGAACGTCACGGCTCTAATTCTCCCTGGTATTTGCTTTGGAAGATATTATTCTAGACACTTGTTAAGACTGGAAGAGTAATTGCTCTTTGATCTCGCTTCTAAGTGGTTGGCCTTAGTTCATAGATAAAGATCCTGTAACTTATGAATTGCTCCAAAACACTCAAACATGTCAGATTCCATTAACTTTTAAATCAAATTAATTGGCCCAAACTACCCACTCGATGAAATCAGCAAGAACTGGAGTATTTATTACTTGCCATGGTTCTTTGCCTCCTTGTATGTGAACCTGGACAGGGCACTGGTTGGTAGTTCTCTGCAGAGGTGCTCTCAGTTCAGTTAGAGTGATGACTCCTTTGACAACATCCCCTCCCTCTGGATCAACTCTGACTGCAGGGATCTTTTCTGTGACTCCAGAGTTGAAGTCCTATTAGATCACAGAGTCACCTCCTCCAAGGCCATGCCCCCTGCAAAGCCATGTGAAGGGCTACCATTTTGGAACCAGCTGGGTCTCATGACCAAGGGCATCATGTCATCTTTCTCCTTCCTGTTTTTGGTCCCTACTCTCTTTTTCTCAAAATACCTGTCTTAATACTTCCCTTTCCATAACTCAGCTTAATTGTCTAGAATATAAACAATGCTATTGAATGCTATCTTGTGCTCTTGCCTACACCTAGTTGTTCAACCCTGGAACACGAGAAATTGTCTAGCTCCCTGCAGAAGCAAGGTAACTCATAACTCTTTCCTGAGAGGTAAAAACAAAAAAATCACAAAGTAAAATTAACAAGAGACCAATTAGTTTATTAATAACACACAAGAATAGTAATGAAACAATCTACCTTGGGGATAGTTGATATAGAATTTGGTGCATATAGCCCAGATTCATGATATTAAGTGCTCAGAAGTTTCCCAGTTCCCTGGGGAAGGGATGTGTGATTTGTTTGACTCATTTGCTGCTCTCGCTGGCCAAATGTACAATTGATATTAACCCTGCATTTATGACCCTATAAAAAGAAACATTAACGTCAGAAAAGTCAGAGATCTATTTCCCAGTTGTTGTTTTCTGTTTTGCATACAGCATAACCTATCCCCCTTTCAAAAATTTTTCTTTCTTTTTTTTTTAAATATATTTTATTGATTTCTTACAGAGAGGAAGGGAGAGAGATAGAGAGTTAGAAACATCAATGAGAGAGAAACATCGATCAGCTGCCTCCTGCACACCCCCTGGGGATGTGCCCGCAACCCAGGTACATGCCCCTGACCGGAATCGAACCTGGGACCCTTCAGTCCGCAGGCCGACGCTCCATCCACTGAGCCAAACCGGTTTCGGCTAAAAAAATTTCTTTAAAAGGCATTAAAATATGACTGTATAGCATTCCAAAAGCAGTCTAGTAAAATAAAGAATTTTTAAAAAATCAATTCTGATGAGCGTTTTCTCCATAAAATAGAACATATTTATTTATTCACTCATTTATTTAAAAATATAAGCAGAACCTTCCATATAAATGCTGCTTGTACTCAAATTTTCCACTGTTAACACAACATGAATAAATATAACTCAGTGTATCAATTTACAATTATGAAAATAAAGAAATGCCATTTTTAAAGTACTTAATTTCACCAAAGGAATTATCCTGGTCACTTTGACTCAATTCTAATTAGCTTTTGGTGAATAAATTAGCAATTTGAATAACAAAAAAAGAGACTATAGCTAATTAAAAAGAAGTGTCATGCTGTTAGACTCACATCAGGTAGCAATAGTATTAAGTGAGATGCATGCTAAAATGTGACATAGTATAGGGACCAATTTTGAGGTTAGGTTAATATACAGTGCCAGGACTAGAGACATTTTACAAAATATGCCAAATATAAAAGCAGGTTGGTAGGACAAGCAACTCCTCTCAAAATATATATACACTTACATATATTTTCATATGAACTATGGGTCAGAGAATAACTGATGGATGATAAATATAAGTCAATAATTGACTACACTAAAAACTAATATAGCAAAGCCTCCATTGGTTTTGTTTTAATAAAAAGGTAAAAATGGCAGAAGGAGAATAACTCTATTCAAATTACTCTACTTACAGCAGAACTGTTTTGTGCTCTCTTTGCCTCCTAGGCCTTGAGAGGTTCCTACACTCCGCTGCTAACTGGCTGAGACCTTTCTCATCCAGCTACTATCTGTTTGCCTTAAAAATCAGAACTGGGAGTTCAGGAGAGATGATGTCCCCTGAAAGCAGCAGTGACTAACGAGGGTGGGGTATAAAACTGCCAGTCAGTGGAGACATTCTTTGTGTTACAACTATGTTCTTTTTTTAAAAAATATATTTTATTGACTTTTACAGAGAGGAAGGGAGAGGGATAGAGAGTCAGAAACATCAATGAGAGAGAAACATCGATCAGCTGCCTCCTGCACACTCCCCACTGGGGATGTGCCACAACCAAGGTACATGCCCTTGACCAGAATCGAACCTGGGACCCTTGAGTCTGCAGGCCGACGCTCTATCCACTGAGCCAAACCGGTCAGGGCACAACTATGTTCTCAAGGCCTGGAGCAGAGAGTAAAGAAGATAGGGACAATCCCTAACTGACTCCTGATCCACACACTGACCAACAACTGGAATCCCGTTCTAAAAAAAGGAAAAAGGGGAACAATAAATGAAACGATCTTAATTCTCACCTTTTTCTCTTGCCTCTTTTATACCTTTGATCCTGGACACATTTTTAAATTTTTAACATGCTTCTATGCTAGTATCTACAACATTTTATTATACTTACTTGATAGAATTTTTAAAATATGTTTTTATTGATTTCATAGAGGAAGGGAGAGGAAAAGAGATAGAAACCTCAATTATGAGAGAGAATCACTGATCAGCTGCCTCCTGCATGGCCCCCACCAGGGATAAAGCCCACAACCCCGGCATGTGCCCTTGACCAGAATCGAACCCGAGACTCTTCAGTCCACAGGCCGACGCTCTATCCACTGAGCAAAACCGGCCAGGGCTGACGGAATTCTTTAAAGAAATGTTTGGAAGATGATTCGGGATTACAAACTCTACCATGTAGGTTAAGTTCCATATAACTCCAAGCTGATTACAGTTTGTTATCATGTATGAAGAGCGAGGGATGAAATAATTAATCAGGCTCTTGTCTGTCTGGATTCTAAGGACCAGGCTGGCAAAAGCAATACATTTTGTATTCTCTCTTGTTTTCCCAATGTCTTCTATAGTGCCAGTCCCATAACAGGTGCAGAATAAGTAAGTTTTTGATGGTGTGAATGAATAAATTCATAGTCATTAGGAAAATAGAATAATTGTCAAACAAGATTATGCCCTGATTTGCAAAACAAAAATAAATAATGCAGAATGTGCTCAACAGGGTGAGAGGTGATCACCAACAGAAGCCTAGAAACAATGAATTCTTACAGGTAAGTATCACAGATATTTGGTCTCATTCCAAAAGAGTAGAAATTCTGGTCCAAAGACTCAGGGTCTTTTAGTAGGTGTAGGTCAGCAATTTTCAACCTTTTTCATCTCATGTCACACATAAACTAATTACTAAAATTCTGCAGCACATCAAACAATATATTCTTTTTGCCCATCTGACAAAAAAAAAAAATAGGTATAATTTTGATTCACCGGATGGCTATTGTTGTTTTGGCTGTTCTCATTTTTTTTTTATTTGACAATCTAAGGGAAAAAGGGTCAGTGATCCTGACTAAATGGTCAGATACTGTATGTTTTAAAACTTCTCACAGCACACAGATTGAAAATAGCTGCTCTAGGTAAATAAAAAAAATTTTTGAACTATACCCATTTCTCAATTTCAAATTCATTGAGCAATCTAAAGGTTTTTATTTGGTTTCTATTTATCTTTTACTAGGGAAAAATATACAAGTCATGAAAAATATAGGCTAAGTGTTTTTTAAATTGTAAATTAATAATTTGTCATTTTAAAAATATTCCAAGGCTCTTTTTAATTTGGACCCTGTGAGGACTTTAGAAGGAAATAATAATCATCTTAATAAACCCTCACATTTAAATTCAAACCTGGAGCTGTGGAAAATCTCTCCTGGGAAGCCCCTGGAGAGATGGCCCGTCAGCCTCTTTTAAAGTAACTTGAACCTTAGCATGAGTATAAAAACCAAAACAAAGTAACAAGTATTTAACCTTAGAGATATCAGTAAAAGTAAGAAGATATAGAAAATACATTTGTTCTAGCATTAAACCAGTTCTTTTTTTTTCGTAATTAGTTCTTTCCCATTCAGCATGAATAGAAAACTATGAAAATGCTAAGCCTAAACATGCATAATCCCTGTTCATCCCTTTTCCAGAAGTCCCTCCAGAATAAATAGCCATGATATGAAACATTGGATCCCATCACTCACCACACCCCCACTGCACTTCATCAGATCGATTATAGCCCTTGATGTAGTCTAGCAAAATAGCTTTACTCAAAATGTTTCCTACTTCATAATTAAACCAATCAGATCTAGTCTTGAGGGGTTCAAAGGGGATACAAAGTCAGTCAGTTAGCTGGCAGTGGGTTCTATGGGCAAAGTGGCATAGTTTCTGATGATTATACTATAATTTACTTACATTTTTGTACTCACTTTCAACATTCATGTATCTATACCTTGTCTTTTCTTTAAGTCAGAAGCTATGTAAGTAGATATTATATACATATGCAGATGTTCAAGGCTGAAAAAATGTTAAACAGAAGACAGGTTGACTGGTTGCTAGAAACAGAATTGGTAGATGTGGAGGATGAATAGAACTAGTCACAATAATAACAGAAAATAGGTTCACTCCTGTGGCTTATGACGAAGTTGGTGAATGTCAGTATTTAGCTTTATCTAGTTTTGAACTGAGATCTACATGTACTCAATTTTTTTGTTTCCATAAAAATTTGATGCAGGATCAGAATACCTAGCTTCTTAATCAAAATAATTTCCCCATTACTTTAGATAACCCCAACAGATCTATCTTTCCTGCAGTCATGAGTTACAAGGACCCCACTAGCTGCCAATGATTGAAGGCTTATAATGTTTCAGGCATTCTTCAAGGAACTTTATGCTAAATATGTTAAATATTAACTTATTTTTAATCTTCACAACTGCACTGCCTGATGGTAATTACTTTTATATAACCTGTCCATCTTTATGTAGCTCACAAATAGTGGAAGCTGCATTCAAGTCTACGATAACGTCACTCCAAAGTAGAGCTATGTTCACTCACCAGTTACAGCCAATGACTATTTTAAGTTTCCATGTCCATTCCTCATTCTTTATCCATCCAGAGGAAGAACATCATACAGCATCGTCACTGAGTATAAAGTGCAACCTACATTAAGGTGCTGATGGACATGGGAGATGACATGGGATGGGTTCTGTCATTCTGTAACATGGCAGAACGGAATTTCTAGACTGTTGCCAGCTTACTCTTCAATGAAGTGCTTGCCTCTGAGATTCAGTGACAATTATGCTCTTGCTCCTGCCAGACACTCAGCAGGATACTTGGGACACTTCCAAGGCTCACAGAACCTCTGATGCCAGGTGGTTCTCACCCCAGCAGTGTTAGGACCCATTGTGTCCTTAGCTACAAGTTAGAGTACCCTTGGGTTTGAAAGGTGTGCCAGTTGTAAATAGCAAGTTTAATCCAAAATTTTATTAGATCAAAACAGACTCATTGATACAGAAAGCAGACTGACAGCTATCAGAAGGGAAGGTGGGTGGTGTGGTGGATTGAGTGAAAAAGGTGAAGGGGCTAAGCAAAAACAAACAGTCCAAAAAACTCATAAACGCAGACGACAGTATGGTGATTACCAGAGGGAAAGAGGGGTGAGGGCATGTAGAAGAGGGTAAACAGGGGAAAATGGTGACAGAAGCAGAGTTGACTTGGGGTGGTGAACACACAGTACAGTATACAAATGATGTATTATAGTATTATGCACCTGAAACCTACATAATTTTATTAACCAATGTCACCCCAATAAATTCAATAAAAAAATAAAATCAAAAGAAAAAAATCTGGACAGAATATTTTATATGCTTTGAGGCGTTTCACTTAATACCTTGTGTTTCAGGGAAATCTTCACTTGAAAAAATTCCTGGTACTCTTTTGGCTATTTCCTAATAGATTTATTTTTATTTACTTTGTTGAATGCCTGAGATATGTCTTTTGCTTGGTGGTTTAGTAAGCACATCCAAACTATTCATACTTAACCTTTACTTAATTAATTATGTTGAATTTCATTTCTTTTGGGAGAGCAATGCACAGTGGTAGTAATGATTTTTTTAAAGGTTTGAAACTGCAACCAAGCAAATATAAATGTTGACTGTATTTTTCCATGGCTTAAGTTTTACAGTGGAGAATTCTTCTAAAAAAAATCTTTAGAAGCTGAAAAATAATCTCCGGCACAAAGAAGTTGGCTACCAAAAGATGAACACAGTACGCAGCAGTAGCAGTATTGAAAATCAGAAACCAGGAGCACTTTTTGAGGTTTCCATAGTAAAGACCATATAAAAAATTATAAGGTAACAACATTATTCTTGCTCCATGCAAACATGGAAGCAATATACTTTTACTGGGTATTACCATGTGCAACTGATACCGTTGTAATGACCTGGTTATTATTTAACAGGAGAGGAGAAAAGGAAAGACTAACTATAGACATGCCATTTATACAAAGCTATATTTAACAGTCTCCAAATCTGTTCCCCACTGATCAATGAAGGAAGGATCTAGACAAAAACAGTTTGGAGGGAGAAACTAGCCAAAAACAGCTTAGACGCATGCCCAGTAAAGGTGATGCGGGAAGGTGCCTACCTGTCTACCAGTCATACCTGGGAACAAATTAGTGGCCAGGTGGGCATGGCCACTACAAGCACACAAAACCTATATATTTAAACTTCCAAACAAGAGAAGTTCGCTTTCCCTCTCTAGACACTGGCCTTGTTTCTGGCTCTGCTGGAACCCCAGCTGTACCTGTTCCAGGACTGGCTTAAGGGGCAGGAGACTTTGCAACCTGAGAAATGTAACTCCATGCCAATAAGACCTTCTTCCACATCCCATTCTCCCGTATGAACCATAGGAATCTTAGAAAATTCATTTCCTGCTCCTAGCTGGTTTGGCTCAGTGGCTAGAGCCTGCGGACTGAAGGGTCCTGGGTTCAATTCCAGTCAAGGGCATGTACTTTGGCTGTGGGCACATTCCCAGTGGGGGGTGGAATCAGCTAATCGATGTTTCTCTCTCATGCATGTTTCTAACTCTCTATTCCTCTCCCTTCCTCTCTGTAAAAAGTTAATAAAAAATATTTTTAAAAAAAGAAAATTCATTTCCTGAAGATATCACAAGAACCTCACTCCCATGAGCCACAGGGGAGATTTGATTCTCTGGTAACACAACCTTATTTCATTGGCTACACAGCTGTTTCTCAGGGTCTTAAAGGTCCTGTCCAGATTAGGCAGATGTTATTCAAACCACAGTGGAGTAGAGGAGTCCTGGGGAATGGCTTCCAGAGCAACTTCACGGAGTCGCCCCTCCCCCCATCAGTTATCTATGAGGGGAATTAGGCCTTTGAGGAATAATTTGTTTAAAGAAAAGGTTTCATGGCGTACAAGCTTTCCTTTACCCTGAGATACAATGTTTTGGGTCTTTTCTAATATTCCAGGTCTTTATACCCCACAGCAATTTTTGTGCTTTCATACCATACTCTGCTTTTTTAATTAGAAGGGGAAAATTTTTCACCATGACTACACACTAAATGTTTCTTATTTAGTACTTCCATTATCCAGTGCTCCATTCTGCTAGTCTATTTTGTTTTGCTTTAAGAAAGTCTACCACGGGGAGACAGGCTGAGAAATATATAAATTTTATATGAATATTAATCTTTTTTAAATCATGTGAAATGGTTCAGTGATCTAACAGATAGTTTTATTGTGCTGATGCATGTGTGATTTGAAAGATAATTACATAAGATTCAATTCCTTTTCTCAGCCAATCAGAAATGAGATTCCATTTATTTTTATGGCCTATAATAAACTTTGTGGAGGAAAAATTGTGCTGTTAATCTCAAGCACAATGACAGAAATAAAATATTATGAATAAAAATTTTCCTCGAGCTTCATGGGCAAAAAAAAGGTCTCTATTTACTAGAATCATCAAAAGTCTGTATTCATTACTTATAAAATAGAGCAATAGAAAAAAATGATAAAACAATAAGGAAATTACATAAAGAAATGAAATGTGAATCACATTTATCTAAGAGAAAATTAATGGTGATAATATTTCTATATAAGGAAATGAATGCTATAGTACACACACAAAATAGATTTGAATTTTTAGCAAGACTGGTGCTAACCTAATACATGAAGAGCCTAATTCATAGAAATAAACGTACACTGAAACCAAAATGTCAACCAGTATTTACACAGTGGTTACTACCTGCCAAGCTGTGGTCTACATCCTTGTCGTATGCCAACTCATTTAACCTTTATTGTAACACGATGGGGTTTGTACTATCTCCATGGAACAGATAAGAAGACGGAGGCTCAATGAAGTTAAATAACTTGTTCAAATCACACAGCTAAAGTTACGGTGCTGGAGTTTCATTTCAGCTGTCCATACTATAAACTGTTACCCCCAGACTCTCCCTATGCATCAGCATCTGACACATGTCTTCAACCACCTCCTGCATATCTCCAACTCAAACACTATAAGCACTGTGTCTGCTGTAGTCTCAAAATGAGTCCCATAGCAATCCTGCCCTTCTCCTTAATCATGCTCCAAGGTAGAGGAGGTGGTGGGAACAGGCCTCTTCTGGAGTAGACGACGATGGAGCACACAGTGAGTAAGAAATACAAAGTAATAAGTAAATACAACCAAATGAAGTAAATTTTCTTTTTTTCTCCCACCATGGGCAAGCGATTTTAAACTACGGGATACTCCTACCTCTGACACGGACTGCTTTCCCAGGCAACCTCCCTTTCACTTACACAAGGATTCTCGTCTGTCCCTTATGCTGATCCTGTTCTCGAATTGCTGTTCCCATCAACAGCTGTGTCAGCCAATTAGCCCCCAAACTTAAGAATTATAGAAGCCTCCTTCATCTCTGTAACATCTCTCTACAGAGTCTACATCCAACAATCAAAATATTGAATCTTTAGATATTTCTAGTATCTAGCATCTGCACTCTGCCCTCTCCAGGTTATTTTTATTGATAGGTACTCATCAACATGATCTTTATGTAAACTCCATGTTCTCATTATTTGAAAAAAGTGTCAGCCTGTGGACTGAAGAATCCTAGGTTCAATTCTAGTCAAGGGCACATACCTCGATTGCAGGCTCTGTCCCCATTTCAGTTGGGGCACCAGATGTCAATGTTTCTCTCTCTAAAAATTCAATGAAAAAATATCCTCGGGTGAGGATTACTAACAAAAAATATAAAAAATTAAAAAACACATATATTAACTGAATTTCCCAAATTATAAGAGTATAAGAAAGAAAATACAAATTACTTACAATGTCAATGACTACAATCAACTAATGTAACATTAGTGAATATCCTCCTTCAGACTGGTTCTCTCTTCTCTCCTCTGTCCCCCATCCCATCTGTCTGTCTACTAGCAATGCATAAGCATATTTTATAATATCAGGATTTATACATAGTTGGATTAACTGCATTTTCAGCCATTTAGTGGATACAACTAGTAAGAGAATTTTGAGGCAAAAGGATATAACTGTTTTTGTTGTTTGTTTCAAAAGCTAAATTTATTAAAAAAGTAAAATGAATGTGTGCTTACTGCAGACAATTAAAACATACAAAATAAAAGGAACAAATAAAAATAGCTCACAATCCCATGGCCATTTAGGGTACCTTAGGCAAAACTGGCCCTCACATTTTCTCATCTAGATTACTGCTAATTATGTCCTAATTTGCAACTCTGTCTTGGTCAAGTTTAGCCTCACCAATTAACTTGACTTACTATGAAGTTACCCATTAATTAACCAACCATTAACTTAGCTCACCGATTAAGTTACCATCCACACTACTTCCAGGATGATTCTATTTTAAATTTCACAAATGTGAGGAAGTAACCCTCTCAAATTGCCATTCATTCCTCTGCCCTCTGTCTTTTCCATATTATATGAATTACCTCAATACACCAAGCTTTTTCAAAGGTAGTTGCCCACTTCACTAAATTTGCTTCATTTCTCAGCCCAGTAAAAGTAGAAGAAAATTGTGTAGGAAGGTAAGTAACACCCATAGGACTGAGGTGGAATCTGGGTGCAATGAGAGTGAGCTGTATTTTTATCTGTTTGTTGAGTTTGTTTCATTGTTAACTCTATTTAAAAGCATTCTGTATACCTTAAATAGTGTTACTAGACATCTAAACTAATTTTAGCTTTCAAAGTAAGTTTTTTAAAGCTTCTCCCTCTTAATATTTCATGCACTCAATTTTCTGATATTTTTATACTTCTATATTTGTAACAACCAAAAAAAAAATGTAATGAGATCCCTTAGTTTTCCCTTTCCATGGAGAATTTAATTGAGTGATCAATCACCGATACAAAGAGTCCTCCCTGCAAGGTCACATTTATGCTATTTTACACAGGCCAAGCCAACCCGAACCCAAACTTGTGTAATTATTTTACATCTATTGATGAGGAAATGCTAAGGAGACCAAAATAAAAGATGCATGAATTATCCAATTCTTAAGAAGAAACAAACACACAGTCATCTTCTATTATACAAAGTTACTGGTTACAACACAACAAAATTAGGGCTTGGAGTAATATGTGGTATTTTTATTGTATTCAAAAAAGACTGTTCATTTTAGCATCTTATAAGAATAATAAGCAACACTTTCCTGCTTCCACAAGACTGTTTGTTTCTGACCAGAACACGATCTGGCTTAATTTGATCATGTGCATACAAACAGGGATGGATGAAATTGTCTGAAAGTCTGACCTTGCCATTATCAAAATAATGAGTCTACTTTATGGAATATGCATTTCCAATCAGGTGAAAGCTTCCGCTTATGTAAACACTTTGAGGGGAAAAAAGCAAGGACCCTCAATCAAACCTTGTATAAAATTTTACTGTCGCCAAACTAGATTTTTAAAAGGACAATTTGAGCCAAAGCATATTATTTTCCGGCTACTAGTGCTAATGGAAGGAAAATGTTTTTTAAATGCTTAGCAGATGTTTAGTGGTTTTATCATCATCATTACCCACAAGTTATGCTAAATTATGTAAATCCGCCATAGAATTTAAGGCTTATATGTACTTAATATATTTTGCAACTATTTCTCTCCATTTGGTAGCAACCTCTTTAGGATAAGAATTAGGTGTTTACTTTTTATTAATAAGAATATGTTACTGCAAAGGTGACTTTATTTTCCCTCTTTACATATCTTTCATAGACACATTTTAATAACTAAAATAAAAGTAGAAAATGCAAATTCCTCACAATTTTATTTGCTCTGTATTTCCACTTACAGCTGTTAAGATATTCTTAACTCCTATATTTGCCTCCAGTTAAAATTGTTAAACTTACCTCCTTATGTATCCCAACCCTGTTCTGCCAAAAAATAAAACAGCATACCCCAAATAGCATTTATGATCTTTGCATGAAAACCATCTCCTCATTCTTTTTTTTCAAAATATATTTTATTGACTTTTTACAGAGAGGAAGGGAGAGGAATAGAGAGCTAGAAACATCGATGAGAGAGAAACATCTATCAGCTGCCTCCTGCATGCCCCCTACTGGGGATGTGCCCACAACCAAGGTACATGCCCTTGACAGGAATCGAACCTGGGACCCTTAAGTCCGAAAGCTGATGCTCTATCCACTGAGCCAAACCGGTTAGGGCCCATCTTCTCATTCTTGCTCAAGCACCATGGAACGCAGAAGTGAGTTGCTCACTTCCAATGAGGTTAGTGATCTGGTCCTGATGTTCCACCTCTTGAAGTGTCTTTCCCTCGACCATCTTGAGCTACTGTGTCTAGTCTCAGGCTGTGGCTCATCCTCCAGCTTTCTTCCTTCTAATTAAACCTCCAAAAACTAAGTCAGAATTGGCGATGTTAGTCTCCTGCTTAACCAGACACCCTGGCATGAACACATTCCACAGATTGCTGGGTTCAAATCTCTCCTCATGCAGGTTACAGTCACTAAAATTATTGGATTATGTGAAGTTTTGTTTTTACAAAGCTGTCAGATCTTAAGAGTCATCAAGTGTAGATGGCAACTAAGATATAATTTGAAGAGGCAGAAGTCAGAATAGCAGCAAGAGGTATTGGTTTCATCTCACTGAGGGCATACTGTGGGGCTGTGGGGATTAGGAGGCCTGGAATCTAATCTCAGCTTGACTGATAATTAGGTTTTGTGACCTTGAGACAATTAATTTGTCTCTCTTGAGTTTTTGTTTCTTCATCTGTAAAATTAGGAGGCTGGTCTAGACGTTCTTTATGGTTCCTTCCATCTAAAATACTATGATCTAGTTCTCTCTCTCTCTCTCTCTCTCTCTCTCTCTCTCTCTCTCTCTCTCTCCTTCCCCCCCCACCCCTCACTTCCACGCTGTATAAAAGCAATTGGAAAATATCCTCAGGTGAGAATTAAAAACAACTATGATCTATAATCTTTGGAGAGTACTGGTCCCATCATTATAATTTCTTTTATAAAATGATAAATCTACAAGACTGACAATATCAGCCAGAATTAAAAGGTCCATTATTAGCAAATGCTAAGTCATTAACTGTGATATTTTTGGTCACAGTATGTTGAAACAGTCTTTGGAAAGCTCCTTTAAGTAATGCAAGAGTGCAAAAAAAATCACATCATTAATTATGCAAAGTTATGATTCCAGACACACTGCATTTAGCTGAGATTTTTGAAGGTTAACAAGGCCAATCCTAGGAACAGTTGTGAAGCCTCCTCCTCGTCTACAACCCTGTGGTTGTCTATTCCATCTTCCATTCTTATAAAATTGGAAAGGTCTGCAACAATTAGCAATTTGTACTTACTGAGTAATGATTTGTTTCTGAGAGGAATGGAAACTTAATTACAGTGAAGTGTCACCCCAACACACATGAGCATTTCATGCTTCTTTGCACAGAGTGTGGAATAAAGAGTGGTTTACTTTAGTTAAAGTCATTTCGAAGGGTCACATGCAGGGAAGCATTGCAGAGATGGAGGCATGAGGAATTCACTACCTTACCTCTGCAAACCACAGGGGCAGGGTGGAGCCAGCCTGAAGGAGCCTTCCAGTTCCACCAGGGCTGTCTTTTTTTCATTACTCATTTCTTATTCTCTCTGGATATGAGGCTCATTCTCCTTCACCTGTGATGTCCAATGCCTTAGCCACAAGCCATACATAGCCATTAAAATTCAAATAAACTAAAATTAAATAGAATTGAAGTAGTTCACCTCCTCAAAATGTTGCTTTAGTTTCATTTTAACTGCTAAAACCACCTTCTCCACAAAGTAGGATTCAGGTCCTTACAAATTGTCACCTTAGAAAAGAAAATGTAAGTTTTTACACCTCCTAGCCAAAGTCGTGCAAGTCTTTGGGAAGGATTCTGAAAGGCTGGACTGGGTCTTGTGCACAACCCTTGACTTGTCATGTGGGCTGGGAGATAGGATGAGGGAACCAACTGGCCTTTTTATTCATGGCTAGAAAGGGAGATGAGGAGCAGTGCCCCTGGAGGAAGTACGCTTGTATAATTTGCCTTCAGGTCAATGCACCGATCACTGGATGTATTCTGCCATTGTATGTATTTTGCCAAATTCATATGCTCATATAATCTACACAACCATGTGCTTTTGAAGATATAATATTTCAATCATTCCAGAAAGTGCCCCCATACTTATATTTACAGGGACACATGTTATTTCATGAAATGGTAGAATGGTAGAGTGGAATGCTTTAAAGCATAATTTCTTATAGAAAAACTTGGGTTTGATTCTTGACTCTTACCTTAAAGATATTTTTAAGTTCATTAAGCCTCAGTCGCACTAAATAAATAAGGACAATAAAAGTAGGTATTTCATGAATGTCATGAAGAGTAATAAAGCAATAAATATAAACAATGAAGTCATAAGTCAATGTCACCCTGGAAACGGTATGTATATTCAGCAAATGTTAGCTTTTGTTTTGATGACATTAGAGATGTTTCAGGCTTCTTGTTCTATACTTGACCTTTAAACTCCCTCCTATCTATAAATGCGGAAGATTGATCTGGATTCTCCCATGATTCACTGTGAGGAGAAACAATAGGTCAAGTGTTCTCGCACTTTTAAATAAGAGATCAAAGCAGAGAAGGAAAGTTCAAAATGCAAGTCCCTAAAAATCAAATCAAAATCTGGTACCGACAATGATTCAGGCTCTTTTGGTAAAATGTTTGAGCAACAGCGAAACTGTCGAGGCGCATAACCGGGTTTTATGAGCCTGAGGAAACTTCACAGCAGCCTTCCCGGAGTTCTATTCTGCCAGTTTTATAGGTGACTCATCTCAGTTCAGCTTTTCAATGAAACTCTTTGTGATATAAAGCAGCCTCCTATAAAACAACCCTAGTACAAACCCCTTTTTACATAATGCAGTCGAGTAGAAGTGCTATTTTATGGAATGACAACCACTGGGTAGCTTAGGATTTCTGTGCTTATTCCAGAGTGGGAGGCAGTCCCTTGGTCTGTTCACTTCGGGCCAAAGAAAACCTGATTTTCAGGGAGTCAGTGAGAAGCATGGGATCTGTGCAGGGGGAGCAAAGGGGCTGGATCTCTTGGGTTGGAGCCTGCCTTGGCATTGAGGTCGGCCTGGCACTGGCCGTGTGGGAGAAGCAGATGATTGGCACTTGCCTCTGAAACACTGGCTTCAGGGTGGGCTGCAGGCTCTGATGCAGATTTTTGAAGTAATTATTTAGCCACAGTATAAAAAAAGGGTTGTGCCATAACATAACAGCATTAAGAAAAACTCTTTCTAGTTATTACTCAAAAAAAAAAATGTCTTTCATGTTCTGGAAGAATGGTCTGTAACAGAGTCCACGCAGCAGGTCCCACACCTTTACCTCATGGACTATCACCTGACTCCCCAGAGCCAGGTGACACCCGCGCTTCTCTCCTAAGGGCTTTGTCTTGTCACTGAAGATCGCTTTGCTACATACTTGGCAGCTGGAAGGGCTAGGGAATTAGTCCTCCTAGAAGCAGCCCTCGTGGAAAACATCCAAGGACTAATGTGAGTTGACGTATGGATGCCCGGGCAGTCCTGCCTTCCAGTTGGAAAAGCACCGAGGCAGCATTTCACACTGGATGCTCTCCTGTGCATTTAGTACGGCTGCCTTCCGTAGCTGCTGTTTTGATAATGCAGCTCCATCGACAATCCTTCCATCCTTCTGTGTCTCACCCCACATCCTGCCAGTGTTTCCTTCACCTCCCAGATCAACTATCTGCATCCTCCTTAAGGGTCTACCTCTTGGGGAACTCAGGCTAAAACAGCCCCTATACCAAATGGGAAAAGGAAACGCCCTTTATAAAAGCAAGTATGAGGAGGAGGACAGGGTAAGAATTTGGGAACTACCCTCTTCCAAATGAGTCTGTCTTTTGCCTGAATTCAATTCAGTTCAACAAATATTCATCGTGTACCTCCTCCATAGAAAGCATTTTGCCTAGGTATTTAAAAAGGTTAGGAAAGTATTAAATAAGGAAATGCATTCCATACTGAAGCTTTAACAAAATTTACAAAGTTTCTTCCAAGTGTAAATATTTTCCATTTTCATACGAAGAATCTTCCTTGGAATGACATTTATCCTGATCAATTCCTTAAAGTGGCAATTCTGTCAGAATCACTTATCTAGTGATCAGGTTCAATTCCATAATGATTTTCAGATTATGATGGTTTAGAACTACCTTGAACTAACCCTGAGGACAGGGATGGGTTAATTTTATTTTTAAAGAAATCATAAGAGAGTAAGATGTTTATATAGCTTAATATGTCTTCACTGGCAATGTTTCTTTTTAGTAGAATGACTGCTTTCCTTGTTGTTAAGATAATAACTGCAAGGAGAGGACATATTTTTAATTTTTTAATTTTTTTATATATATATATTTTTATTGATTAAGATATTACATATGTGTCCTTATCCTCACGTTACCCCCTGTCCCCAGCTCATGCCCTCACCCCCCTGTTGTCCGTGTCCCTGTTGTCCGTGTCCATTGGTTAGGCCTATATGCTTGTATATAAGTCCTTTGGTTGATGTCTCCCCCTTATCCCCAGCCTCCCCTACATTTTTTAATGCAAAAATATTTTTGTAAAAAAAGTGTTTCCAAGTAAGTTGAAAATTGGATAACTTGAGAACTATGCATTATTTTTTACATCAATTGCTTCTTTCAGGCAAAAGTTTGAGAACATAGTTCAAGTTAACAGATCAGAAGATTCTATGCATTTCTGACTTGAAATTTGCTTTGCATGCACATACTATTTATACATCTGTGACATGCATCATTTGATTTGACGTTTGCTTAACTGAAATGAAACATGATGGGCTGACATTATCAAACTGAGCAGATTTTCTGTGACCTTAAAGTGAATGTTCCAGGGTATGTGTCAGAAGGAGTGGCAAATGGATTGAGCATAAAAGCAGCAGATGCTATCACCTGGGGTTAGTGCAATGTTATCATTAAAATGCATTTGACTGCAGCAGATAAGTCAGTTGCATAAGAATGATCACTTATATGAATATTATATTATTTATAATAATGTGATTTTAACTAGGGTTACTGAGACAATGCACTATAGCCCATTTATTGCAGGAATATTTATGAACTTTATAAAAATCCAAGGAAATTAACACCATTTTTGATTAGTGACAGATGGTAGAAAACCGTAAAATGTAGGCATGGAAATCTGATAATTAATTGGACAACTAAGGGACAAGAGCATTTTTAAAATACCAATGTTGATTCTTAAAGCATTTTATTTTACAATTTGAATGTCATGCTATAGTGCTAAATCGTATTCAATATGCATGGATACAATAAATACTTATTGTGTCTTTAGTGTGTCCTTAGCATGCCAGGCACCATGTTAGTGCCTACGGTTGAGAAGCAAACAAGGTAAATACAAATTTTCTCCTCTGAAAATAACAAAGCTGGGTATATGAATATGAACAAAGCTCGGTGTTAATTACAGTGGCAGTCACCATTTCAAATGAGTATTTGCCTCATAAACTGCATTAGACTTCTCTACTGAATAAATATTATAAATGATAATAGTTTCTCGTTAAGCACATATTGTGAACTGCACTGGGCAAAGGGGTTATGCGATCTTATTTAATCCTCACAGCATCCTTATGAAGTATGTACAGAACAGATCTGGGTTTTATGGGGACTGAATTTTACAGGCTGTGAGGGTCACTCTGCACATGCAGCCTTGAAGATTAACCTTAGTTGGTTTCATAATCCTCCTCCCACCATGATTATTATACCAAATTTTCACAGGAGGAAATGAAGACCTAAAAAGCCAATGGAAATTTTAAAAGTGGAATTAAATCTGCATGGAAATTGACAGTGTAAACGGGTAGGTAGTATTTGTACCATGGCCTTCACTAATCCAATCCTCTAAATTTTGTGGGACAGGAATGAACATATCACATAGGCTAATTTACTTGATTCCAGCATTGACGAAATCAGGATCTTTCTACAGATGGAGACATTATGATTATAAAGTGTTCATTCTTAGTGCTAATACACATCTGTGAAGTAGAGAACATGCCTTGGGAAGCAGGGTATTTGAGTCTAGTTTCAATGGATTACTTAAAGGTGTTCAACTTATGACTTGATGACGAAAAGTGTTCTACAAACCAGAAGAGTCACATGAGTTGCATGATTTAATTTCCATTAGTGTTTGGATAAACTAATTCAATCATTGCTTCCCATGCAACAGTGTCATATAGTCTGATAAAAGTAATCTGACAGTTGATTGATTTCAAGTGTCATTATGTAGACAAAGGAAAATACTAGTGTCACTGGGATAAGGAAAGGAGGTTTTATAACACTAATAATTCCATGATATGTAACTCCACTGCAGAGGATGAAAATGTTGATCAATAGCCAAGGCTTATGCCAAGAAAAGTACATTGTGGCTACCATGAAAGCATAATTGAAAAATATAAAGTAAGTCTCTCTTTAATTTTGAGGTTTGCCAAGAAAGTTGGACATATATTGAAATTTCACTTTAAAAAAAATGGTACATTTATATGCACATCAACAACTCGGCTGCAGTGAAATTGGTCGGAGTGGTAATTTAGATTTATAAAAGCAGGGATTTAGGAATTAATCCCCAATTCCCCACTCCTCGATAAAATTCAGTGTTTTCCAAGGGTAGTTCTCTAGCTTTCCAGTGATGCAAAGGGTTCCACTGTGGAGAGCACTTTAGTCTTTCACACTGAGTCAATGAAGAGCGCTGTTGAACACAGGACAGCCTTCGCCATCATAGGTGTGTCAGTCTCAACAGAAGGGTGATATTAGCAGACATACCTGATAATTAACTTATCATTAGGATACAGAACCCAATGTACTAGAGAGAAACCAACAATTCTTTGTGATGAGCATTTTGTTGGTATCTATACGAGTCCCATACCCTAAACATGCTGGGGTTGTCTTATTTCTTAATTATACTATGTTCTTACTCATTTTATCTGCCTTTTCTTTACCCCTGTTGAAATCTTCTCATCAGTTATTGTTAAAATCATAGTCAACTGTTCTATGCATGGGAAAATTAGATGTTTTCTTGTAGTGCTACTAGATTTAATTTATTCTCTCTCTCTCTCTCTCTCTTTCTCTCTCTCTCTCTCTCTCTCTCACACACACACACACACACACACACACACACACACACACACAGAGTCCTTGATAATATTAAGAAAAAATAATTTGGTGAGCTCTGAAATATTTTTGGTTATCTTTCAGTGAGATTGATTACTCTGAGTATTTAATACTCACAATATCACAATCAGAAAAGTACTAAAGTGTCAAGGCTGTGGTCTTACCCAGTTCTATGATTTTAAGGTTGCACATTTATAGATGGCACTGAAATATTATTTGGGTTTCACAAAACTTTGAGTTTACTAGACCATTATCTATATCCCAAAGAGGAATGCTTATAGAATATTTTGTTTTGTTGCTTCAAACAGAATAAGCTAGAAATTTTTTACAAAAGTCAAATGCAAAGGTATAGTCTCTAGAATTTTTGTGTCAATGCCTAAAAATAAAGAGAATTTTCTAAGTAAAGGAAATCTATCAAAAATATATTTATAAAATCAATAGACTAATTCAAACTATTTTAGTAAAGAAAACTCTCTCTATATTACAGTCATTATCTGAAGCACTACTTTAAACATGAACGTCTGGACAGAAATAATCCAATGGAAAGAAGGAATTTGAATGCAATTCCTGAACTGTCAGGGTGGGAAATGCCACATCACGAACAATGGGCTGAGCATTGCAAGCAGAAGAAAACTTATTGCAGGTGGCCTGGCAGGTCTGTACTCCTCAAGATGCTGGAAGGTTCTGTTCTCAGATACACGCCTCTCACCTCCTCCTCCTCATCCCCAGATCAAATCTGTTAGTGCTTTGAAATGCCCACACTGTTTCATTTTTCAATAGATAGTTGAAATGTCTTGTCAAAAAGGCATTGCGAGTTCAGTGAACATATGCACTCGGAAATGACAGTATCTGATTTCTAAAGCTGTTCTGCAATCTACTAAGTGTGTGATCAAGGCAAGTTACTTAACCTCTTCAAATCTCAGTGTTTCCCTATACACAAGGACAGACCTCATAAGACCCTGTGAGTCTTGAGTGGTATGTAACATGAAAGCACTTGACACATAAGGATTTGTGGGGAGATATTACAATAAGATATTTTTGGTTTTGCCAGAAATAGTTTCCCCCCAAAGGCTTTCTCATTTGAGGGATGGTCAGGAAGTATATCAACCTGTTGTTCTATTCTTTTCAGAGCAAAGAGGGCACTGATTGGCTCTGAACATCAAGGCTAAAGCCAGTGCAAAGTGAGATCGGACCTTGCCTGTGGAAAGTGACTGTCTAAATTCCTTTAATTCAATGTCACATCCCAAACACTAAACTTGCCTGATCAGATCATAGCATAGCCCAGGATAGCGAAGAAATAAAAAGACCATCCCTTCTCCCTGGAGGTCTCAGGAGATTAGGAACCCTGGTGGTGAGACACCTGTTTCCTGGTGTTTCTTCTCTGTATTAGAGAGAGAGAGAGAGGTGGAAAATTAGGTAGAATAGAGAGAAATCTTACAGTAGAGGTTTTATTGCCTTATTTCCTACTTAGATATCTTCTACAGAATAACCTTATAGGCTTCCCCCATCTGTAGCCTGCTGGCTAGAGTAGGTGCAAGACAGTAACTAGAGGTTAATGTGGTTCACAAGAGAGAATGCCTGAGCAGGTATAATTCAGCAGCCCTTGACGTTTTCATAAGGGGAAGGTACCGAGTGTCCCTCTACGTCCTCCGGGATGCAGCAGGAGAGCGGAAGGGCATACTCAGAAGCCAGATTTGAGCCTGACTACGGAGCCTGAAGAAAGGACTGCCCAGGAAGTGGGAGACAGACAGTAGCAGAAAGTCATTCAGTCTGGAGCTGAATTGAAGCCATGACAGGTTCAGTGCACAAACTTTATTGTTAACTATAGGCATTATGCTGCACATCAGATCTCCAGAAACCTTTGGAGGTGATCTATATGTTTATCACCTTGATGTGGAGGTCATATCACTGGTGTATGCATGTGACCAAACTCATCAAATTGTATACATTAAATATGTACAGATTTTGTATATCAATTATACCTCCTTAAAACTGTAAAAAAAAAAGATTCATCAACAATGTGACTTACTAAATACATGGTGGAAGATTTAGGATTCACCAAAAGTCCCAAGGATGCTCAAAGCTACACCAGCCAAAATGGGCCAGTTGGGAGTCTGGGGCTTCTCTATCTTAAAATGTGGAATTTTCAATGGGCATAGAACATTCAGCCCAGGTTTGTACTGTACCTTTAGTTAATAGACTATCTAGGCTTGAAGTGGTAGTTGATGTTGAATGAGAACAGGGTCACTCAGGAGGGCTGAAGTCAAGGAGAGGTCCAAGATGAGGGACACGTTTCATGAGTCCCAATAAGAGACCGGGGGAATCTCTTATTACAGAGGCCGCACAGATGTAGAGCAGCAGGGGAGGCAGCCACGTGTGTCTCCTCAACCACTTGTGACCATGACCGGTCAAGGACCAAGGGAAGATGGAAGCCTTTTCTATTTCTACTCTAGGGCTAGCTCTGCCCTCTCCTCATGTGGCTCATTCCCAAATATTTAAATAGTGATAACAACCCTGTGGGAAGAGGCACCAAAGGGCTGAAACTTTAAGAGTCAATTATGAAGCTCCCAGTTATTCACTTCAGAGCGCATATATACAAACAGCATACCAGGCTCAAAGATGACTCCTTCTTGCCTACATTACACAGAATCTCTGTCATGACTGTGATGCTGTCAGAAACTCTTAGACTGGGTGACTCAAACCTCAATAATATTTTACCTTAGACATGTCACAAGCATGTACACTAGAGCAAGCATGTCAAACTCATGGCCCATGGGCCACATGCCTCGTTTGACTGTGTTAGCCTTAGAGTTTGACATGCTTGCACTAGACAGAGGCACACCCTAAAGAACCAACCTACACTAACAAACCTGAAGTTTGAAATTCCTGTTTATTAAGCAATGAAACACAAGGGTGGGACAAGATTCAACCACAATGACACTGTCCCAACCCTGTCCTGGAGCTTCATGTTCCAGGGGTGAGTGAATAATTTAATCTTCAGGAGCCATTAATTCTAGTTCTCCTTCAAAGAGTCAGCAATGGTCCCAGTTAATTTCATTTTTTTATTTGAGACTGTGAATATTCAGAGAGTGAAAAAGGTCAACCATCATCTCAGTATATGAGTGTGTTCCTGTTCTTTTTCCTCCTACCAGTAATACTTTATTGATTTATTAATCAGCAACAAATCAAAGGATAAGGACATGCAATTTCTTCATTAATTAGTCATAGGAACAGTCAACACTAATCAGTTTTATTCAACTATAAGTAGTCTTTTTATGTCTCTTGAAAAAGGAGAGCGAAGTATAGAAATTTTATTATGCTTTAGAATATTTTCTCATTGAATGACATATGTATATACTGAGCATCAAGTATAAGATTCATATTCGAGAAACACATAATCAGGAAATAACTTTTAATGCAAATAGTTTTTATTAATAATCTGAACGAATTGCTTGTTATCAGCTAGCGCAGTTTTCGATTCATTTGTTTATTTGGTTTTAATACATCCAGGCTACAATACTACTTCCCTCTGCCCTCAAATTAGTCCATTAAATTGAAAAAACAGTAATAGTAAGAACAGATTTTAGAAAGTAAAATAACATCCTAGTTATCTGCTTCCTGAACTTTAGTAACTTTTCCTACATTAAAACAGATTTTTTTCTTCTATGATTCATACAGCCATTCATTTACACACTGATCATTCATCACATTTCTATTTGGCAACTGCTATGTGCCTTGCACTGTGCTAGTTGCTATATTTACTGTATAATGTTGTACCTTTAAATGGGGGATGGGAACATTAAACAAATATAAATGCATTATTATAAATTGAGATAATTTCCAAGATGAAAATAATTACTTCTATTTCTTGATTCTGAATAGTTTTTTTATATATATATTTTATTGATTTCTTACAGAGAGGAAGGGAGAGGGATAGAGAGCCAGAAACATCGATGAGAGAGAAACATCGATCAGCTGCCTCCTGCACGCCCCCCACTGGGGATGTGCTGGCAACCAAGGTACATGCCCTTGACCGGAATCGAACCCGGGACCCTTGAGTCGGCAGGCCGAAGCTTTATCCACTGAGCCAAACCGGTTCTGGCAGAAAACATTGATCAGCTGCCTCCTGCACACCCCCCACTGGGGATGTGCCTGCAACCAAGGTACATGCCCTTGACCAGAATTGAACCTGGGACCCTTCAATCCGCAGGCCGACACTCTATCCACTGAGCCAAACCGGTCAGGGCCTGAATAGTTTTGATGGTATCAATTCCCCATGCTTGTCTGAGATCTCTGATAAGTTAGTTGACAATTAAACACATATTTCTACTCACAAAAATACATCTTTTCTTGTTTACATATCTCTTTTCTATCTTTTTATCTTTTACCTAGAAGAACAAACCATTCTTCGAGTTGGTTTTTCCAGTTAATTTTTTTTAATTTATCTTAATCCTTTTTATTGAATTCATTGGGGTGACACTGGCTAACAAAATTATACACCTTTTAGGTACACAATTCCACAACACATCATCCATACACTGTATTCTTCTTTTATTTTTCTAAAGTAACTATATTTTCCTCAGTCTGCACCAGATCAGGATAATTGTATTATTGTGTTCTTTATCACCTACCTAACTTTAACTGTTATTAGATTCCATGTCTTCTCCATCACTAACATACGCATCTTTATGTCCACAGGAAATTACTGGAATCACCCCCCAACCCCCCGTTAATATACATTTGGCTCTGTGTTTTCATTTAAACTCCTTTCTTAATGATAAGGAAAAAGTCTGGCAGGGAATGTACTGGAACAGGGCTTTATTTTTTACTAAAAATATTTTTCCAATTTCCAACTTATTTGTTCTCGTTTTGAGTTCTATCCGAGAGTTTTAAAGTAATTTAAACTATATAATGCAGACCTTTGTTCTAATTACTATTGTTAAAATATTTCTATATGTATTATTCTGAACAAAGCAAAAAACCAAGAGCAGGTTTATGTATCCATTTCTCTTTCTTCCTCTCCCCACCCCTCTCATGTTTTTGCTGATAACCATGAGGGGAAAAAACTGCTTGTTACATTAATGAATAACAAATATATTTTCTTTATGTATTTAATAAAAGCATTTTTGTCAGCTAAAACTGTTTATTATCTGGCATATTGGTGAGATTGGTAAATGAAAGGAATGAGACAGAAGGAAGAAAGCCACTAAAATTGGTGGAAACCTACTATGAACCAATAATTATTTGTGTAGTGTTATTTTAAACTCAGGACATCTTCAATGGAAAGCATTTTAATACCCAATTAGATATAAGAAAACCAAGGCTCTCAGAGATTAAAAATGACTTTAAGGAGAAGTTAAGTGAATGGTTTTCTTATTTTGAACCCCATTTCCCCCTGCTAACCTACACAATAGATGCCACTATGCTGTTAGCTTTAGATGGCTCAAAAGGCTTTAAAAATCCATTAAGTATACAGACCACAGTAAAACAGAATATGGTTTCCTTAATACTCTCCATTGAAAAGGGACAGGAAGTTTCTCATATTTTGAGACTGGCATTGCCAATGTTACTTGGCCAAGTGGATTTCACATGGTCAAGTTCTATGTGAATACTTGAAGCCAAAGTTGCTTGTGTGCTCTTTACCATGAGATCACTGCCAGTGAACACCTAGCATTAGTCAAAAAGCCATATACTGCAAATGAATAAACATCTAGGCAATCACAGCATAAGAGAAACAAAAAGCTAAATATGTATTTTGATTAATAGACTTCAAAGGTGCTATTAACAAAGTGATATCGGAAGAAATTAAAAGCTAGATTTAATAAAGTTCATAATACCACAGCATCATGTCGATGATTAACTAGAATCTGGAAGTTGGATTGGTGAGGTCTAGGAGTAAAAGAACACCCATATAAACTGATCAATTATATTTTTAATTAGTGGTATAGTTAATATTGTAGTGTTTTTCACCATTTTCACCTTGCAGCACAAAACAATGTTGAAAAGAAACACTTCTATAAAGTATTGCTTATTCCATTAAATGGTGCATTATATTCCTGTCATTTAAGGTCAAGCACTGAAGATGCAGTGTATATGAATGTATCCAATATATCACAGGAGAAGTTAATGCCTACCCTTCCTTTGGGGTCAAGATTATTTCATAAACCTATTGCTACTTTCTTCAGTCTGATTAATAATAACCCAGAAATACTCTGTACTGACAGCATGTAGAGACAGCTTAGATCTTATATAAGAATGAAGGAACTAATTCTCATTATACTCAAAATGGTGCATTTTAAAAATTAAACATAATTAAAATAAATCCATGTATAGGTTTTATTAAATACAATGTAGTACATTGTTTTTCCTTTAAGAATTTATTCAAAGTTAATTGTTGGCACTTTCCCTAGAGTTATTTATAGACTTCCTCACTAAAAACTTTGCTAGAAGGGTTCAACATACCCTGCTTTAAAAACATATGTCAGTTTTAACAGCTATGATTGACATTCATGACACAAATATATTTGATAATTTTCTTTATCTGGGACAATGATTTTCATTTGTGATATGTCCTTGAAAAATAATGTTTAAAACATGCTAAAATAGTATTTAGCCAAAACCAGGAACACAAATAACAAAATGCTCAGAGTTCTTCTTTCTTGTAGTAAATAGATCTGAATATAAGACTAGAGGCTACCTTGGCCAGTGTTGCTCATTGCCTGGAGCATTACCTTGTGCACCGAAAGGTCATGGGTTCAATTCCCAGACAGGGGTGCGTACCTAAGTTAGGGACTCATCCCTGACCCAGGTCTGGACATGTGCAGGAGGTGACCTGTCGATGTGTCTCTCTCACATCAATGTTTCTCTCTCTCTTTCCTCCTCACTGTGTCCCTTTCCACTGTCTAAAGAGATCAATGGGGGAAAATATCCTCAGGTGAGGATTAACAAAAAAATAAAAAAAGACTATGCTGATCCTACTGCCTCAGGAGACTCCTTAAATTGTTTCCTCCTTAGCATTCCCATGTTTAAAATGGCATCAACTATAATGCCTACCTCTAGAATTCTAAGAACTAAGTAAGTGTGTATGTTAAAAAGAATTTACAAAGGCTAAATTGTTAAATTAATATTAATTCAGTTCCCCTTTCTTTCTCATTTTATTTCTTTCTGTTCTTTTTCAGAAGATGGTAATAATAGAGAAAAGATAAGCCACCCCTTGTTTTCCTTTCTTTCTACCTCTAGTCATTGTTCTCAGTAAAATAGTTCTCATTAAATTTAGAGAAAGTATCACCAAATAAACATATATTATTAGGATAATAAGCTCAGTAGCCAGAACCCATATTATGAATTAGAGTGCTTTCTGATCACATATTATTTTATGGCAGTCATTTAGATCTAGATATTATCAGAGATACTATGCATTATATATAATGAAATGCATATAATCTATATATATAAAAGCCTAAGCGACCGAATGACCGAATGATCGAAGGACTGGTCGACTGGTCTCTATGTCATGCACTGACCACCACAGGGCAGATGCCAATGCAGGAGATGCTTCCTGGTGATCAGTGTGCTCCCACAGTGAGAGTGCTGCTCTGTTGACCAATGGGTGCCAGACACAGGGCTCACAACTTGACGCTGCAGCCAGGAGACCACAGAGGACCATCAGTGAGACTACCAAGTGACAATAGCAGTAGGCACAGTGGGGCCGGGATGAGCAGGAGCAGCAAGCAGGAGCAGCAGGTGGCAACGGACTGCCGGTTTCGGCCCGATCCCTGCAGGCCATGTCAAGAGACCCTACCAATGCACGAATCCATGCACAGGGCCTCTAGTCTTCATATAAAATTGAAATGGGAGATATTGGGTAATTTCGCATCAAAAATTTACTTTCCACTTTTATTTATTTTCAAAAAATGTATTTTAACATCAAAATATCAGTGAGTTAAATCCAATGTTTTCAAATAACCATTTAAAGAAAATAAAGTTTTAAAATTCAGTTTTTTCATTTTTACTTTTTTAATTGAATGTATTGGGTGAGGTTGGTTAATAAATCCATATATGTTTTAGGTGTACAATTCTATAATACACCATCTGTACTGTATTCACCACCCCAAGTCAAGAGAAGCTATGTCTTCAGGACACATAGCTTCTAGGAAGACAGTTGGGGGAATATATTCTTAACTTCAATTTCCTCTATCCCTCCAGGTTTTTTGTGGGTGTTTTTTTGTTTGTTTATTTTTCCTGAGGATATTTTTTTCCATTTTTTTTTTTTTTTTTTTTTTTTTAGAGAGAGTGGAAGGGAGTGCGAGGAACACAGAGAGAGAAACTCCAATGTGAGAAAGAGAGATCAGTTGGTTGCCTCCTTCATGCACCCCGACCAGGGCTGGGGTTTGAGCCTGCAACCCAGGTACCTGCCCTTGCCCAGACTCAAACCTATGACCCCCTCAGTCCACAGGCTGACCCTCTAATCACAGAGCAAAACTGGCTGGGGCTCTCTGCAGTTTTTAACAGGTGCTCCCATAAAGATAACTCAGCTGAATATGGAGGGAAAAGGACCACATCCGTCTCGGGATAATCAGTCATCTTTTCATTGACAAGATTATTTATGATATTAGCCAGACATTACAGTATTTCTCTTTACCCTCCTTTCTTTAAAGTGGGTGCCATTGGCAGCAGTAAAATACTAGACAGTGTATAAAGTAAGGAGCTGATAGTCTGCAATCCCCATACTAAACATTAAAAAGAAGCAAGTAGTTTATTCACCATCATTAGAGAATTTCTTTGCAAAATCCAGTATCTGGTTGTTTTTTATTGGCTAGAAAATTGTTGACTATTAACACAAGCTTAATTTTTGGAGCACAAAACTAGAAAAACTCAACTCTTGCTTAAGTAAATGTCACAGGAACACTATAACGGCTAGGCTAAGTGCAGCCCCAATAGAAGAGGAACCCTACATAATAGAACACTAATATGCAAATCAATTGAACAGGACGACAGGCCGCTATGATGAGCACTGATCACCTGAAGGCAGACACTCAATGTAGGAACTGCCCCCTGGTGGTCAGTGCACTCCCACAATGGAGGTGGGGGAAGCGCTGCTCAGCCAGAAGCCAGGTTTACAGCTGGCGAGGGCAGTGGTGGTGGCGGAAGCCTCCAGGGCAGCGCTAAGGACCCCTCGAGGGGCGTCTGCCTGTCGGCTTAGCTGGCAGTCGGACATCCCCAGAGGGGTCCCACACTGCGAGAGGGTGCAGGCCTGCTGAGGGACCCTCATCCCCCAGTGCACAGATGTCGTGCACCGGGCCTCTAGAGTTTAAATAAAATGATAAGGTTTCTCAGGAACAAAATAAACTGAGAAGACATTCATTTTAGTGTAACAGATTATGGGAGACTACGTAGCATTAATTCACTAGCCTTCCAAGGGTCGGATGATCTACATTCAAACAAAAGAGATGCAACCTCTGTGCTTACACAGATTTGTAAAATAACAATGAAAAATGTAAATGCAAAGGGCAGTGAAGGCAAAGAGTGCAGTCAGGAGAGAGCTGTGATCTTAAAGGATAATTACTAAATCATCACAGAGACTAGATGCATTGTGCCACTCGTGTTTCAGCTATAGAAATTATGAGACAGAACAGGATTGATACGAGGTCAAAGCAAAACAAAAAACAACAAGGAGGTTTTGAACCATAACTAAAACAGAAACACCATCCTTTGCATTCTAGCTAAATACAAGGGAGAACTAGCAGTACTGTGCAAATATTACCCATCATTCTTAGAAAATACATTCTTAAAACATAAGTTGCCATCTTAAGCATATGTACTTCATTTTTAGTGTTACAATTTCCAGGATTAGACAAAAATGAATTTTAAATTATTAGATTCTTCTGTTAATGGATTTGGAATAGTATCCTGCATTTTCAAGATTTATCTAGCCATGTTGCTGGCTTCAGGGAGAATCACTGTTGTGTCCTCCTGGGCCATATGAAGCCTAAAACTGCTGTCTATGGCCCCCTATATTAACCTTAATCTTAAAAAGCAGAAAAGTTACTCTTTAAATATATTTTCACTAGCCTTAAATATTAAAAATGAAGTCTCTTAAAAGAAGCAAGTTGCAATGTTAAACATTTCATCATTATTTTATATATACTACAGTTGCTATACTCCAACGTGACATCTGAGTTGTAACTTACTCTATGAAAGAGAAAAGTACATAGTCTAATGTGTAGGAATTTAATTTTCCCCTAGAAACCAAATATGCTCTTCTTATCCTATACTTTATTCTTAATATCTTTAATTTATCATATTATTTTTTCTAAGATATGTTAATTTCAAAATTGCTATAGTAACACATTAATGGAATGGGATGGAAAAAAGCAGTAATGAGGTTCTATTAACAGTTTCCACTCTCCTAAAACAATGTCATACTTGAACATTTTAGATTTATTTCAGTTTCAAATATTCTAAAGTTAATAGCAGAGTCTTTCAGTCGAAACACATAAATAAGTTTATCTGAAGTGGGTCTGCTCAGCAATTGAAGAAATTGCTCATCCACAGGGAATACCATTAATTATGTAAAGACTGATGGGGATACGTCTAGTTGGTTTCTGTCTGAACCACTTGACTTGTCACTATTTAATTAAACAATAATAAGTGTGATGGGAGGGAGCGATGTGTGCTGTCAGTGAACAATGCTAAATATGTCCCTGGAACAGAGAATGGGATTTTAGATGTCTTCATACTGAGAGAGAAAAACAGAGAAGAATTATAGACCCTTGGCCACATGCTTACATCTTATTGATATATATCTCCAATCATATCCTTTAGATAGTTTCCTGTTATGGAGAACACTGAGAAGACAGATGACAATCAGTACATCACTGCATTGCTTTATTTCATCTCAGGGAGAGTCCATGTTCTCCTAGTGAAGTGCATTTTATGTCTTTTATATAACACGTATCTTAGTTCAATTTGAAAATATGGCCTTGTGTACATTACCCATTTTATTGCATAGGGACAATTAGGGTATCAAAATGTTAAAGACAGGCTGCTGAAGAGTGGGACTGAATTAGTTATATACAATAATCAGTTGCAAAAAATTTGAAAGCACAGAATTCTGAGCTATTTTAACATAAAATATGATACAGGTAAAACATTTAGTATATTTTAACTACGTACTTGAAATACCTGAAAGTTTTTAAATTACATGATCCCTGACCATAGTAAACTGCTAGTGCCCACGGATTGGTGTGAGAGCCCACATACAGAAGACAATCAATCAATTTCATGGCATGGGGAACATGAGCACGTCATTTAAGCCTTTGATGCTTGTTTCTAAAATGGGCATTCAAATATTGACATTGGAAAATATATAATGTATATGTAGTTGTAGACATAACAGATGCAAGCATTCACAGAAGTGCTTTTGCAGGGATAGCTATTATTATAAGGCATTATAATCTTTTATCAGAAAATAGGCATTATCTTTTTCTCTGCTTTTATGTTTAAGAACAATTTTAGCACTAGAAGTCAGTAAAAGCAAAGAACATTTCTGTCACACTGAGATAGCAGTAATGGACTTACTAACTCACTAGCAGATTCCTATTTAATTTTCTACATGGAGTTTATCATATTTTTTTCTTAAGGTATTATTGGACCTGTGAATCTTAGAATAGACAATACAGCTCTCTCCTGGGATGTAAATGAACTAGTGCTTAAAACAAAGTTTTATAGGAATTTTCCCCATAGCTATCCTTTATTTAGCTTGAAGACTGTCCTTGAATTTATGGAAAGTCAAAAATATATACTTGTTGATTGGGTGGATCTTAAGGAGAACTTGCAGTTATAATAATTGTTTTTGGAGAATGAGCTCCTGAAAAATAAAGTGGCCTTTGGCAGAAATCAAGAAACAGAGATGAGTTATTTTTTCTTAATCTCTTTACCTTTTTCACCCAGTTCCCCAACACCTCTCCCCTCTGAAGACTGTCATTGTGTTCTCTTTATCTATGTGTCTGTTTCTACTTTCTGTTTGTTTGTTTTTCATTAGATTCCACATATAAGTGAAATCACATGGTATCTGTCTTTCTCTGACTGGCTTATTTCACTTAGCATGAAACTCTTTTAAGCAAAACCAATCAAACAAAACCACAATCTTCATAGATAAGCACAACAGTATGGTAGTTACCAGAGAGAAAAGGGGCTGGGGGCAGGTAGAAGTGGGTAAAGGGGATGTAAATGGTGTGGGAAAGAGACTTGTCTTGGGGTGGTGAACACACAATACAATATACAGATGATGTTTATAACCAGTATAGAATTTTACATCTGAAACCTATATAACTTTATTAACCATTCACCCCAATAAATTCAATAAAAATTAAAAATAAATACAATTTAAAAAAGAAATGCGAACATACAAGAGATGATGTAGTTGATTGCACAAATAAATACAGGGTTGAGATTGGAAAATGATGGTATATTATGATGTACGGTAATTTTTGAAGGGATAGAGATGACTCTGGACCTTAAGTATGTACTACTGAAAAAATGTGAAGAAACAAAAGGAAGGACTGTTACTAAACAAGTTCCGCACCGAAACACTACCTCTGGACTCACATACAGCACCAGAACATGGTCCAACGTATTACGATAAATGCAGAATATAGCTTTGAAGACAAACAAAATATGTTATGTACCAGGCTCTTTTTTTCTGTTGTTAAAGCTAATAAGATTGCTATTTCACCAGCAACAACCAATGAAACAAACAGGCAGCCCAAATCCTGGGGGATAGGCAGAGTTTAGCATAGGCCTCTTATTTTGGGACTCAGGCTTTCCATTTTTATACATAGCAATTAAGTTGTTCAATATTAACTTGTTCAATTGTTCAAGTCATATATATCTTTCCATTTGCCACAACTCTTTTAAGTCATCAGCATTTTTTGAATCTTCAGCTTAAAACTGACATTTCATGGAAGACTGCCCTCAGGAATTTTATTACTCTTTCTTATATTTCCAAAATGTACCTAAGTGGGGTATATTCCAAAATAACACAAGAGTGTTGGGATGCTAGAAAAATCTCAAAAATTGACTTTAAGCTAGAGGAATATTTTAAAAAATATGTTTGTATTGATTTCAAAGAGAGGAAGGGAGAGGGAAAGAGATAGAAACACCGATGAGAGCACACCATCGATCTGCTGCCTCCTGCATGCCCTCTACCAGGGATCTAGCCCGCAATCCAGGCACGTACCCTGACCGGGAACCCAACCAGGGACCTCCTGGTGCAAGCGATGACTCTCAACCAACAGAGCCACACCAGCCAGGGTAGAGGCATATTTTTAAAGCTTGAAAAAAATATTTGGTTTTTATGGGAGTTCAATGCTAGAGAAAGAAATGAAGTCAACATACTATCAAACAAGATGAGGCACATTTCCTCCAAAAATGTAAAGAAATGTATATTTTGAAGAACAAGTCAAGGTTTAAATATTGTGTTAACCCTATAGCTTCAGCCTAATATATCTGGAAACAAATCAGTGAGGCTGGAATTAAACCTGTAAGCATAAAAAACAAAAAGCTACAGGTACTTGTAAGGGTAAGGCTCCCAATATAAGATCTGAAATTTAACTTTCAAACACACTGTCATACCTTAATTTTTTAAAACGTTCAGCAAATATGTGTCTTCTTTCTAAGGTCTGTTTTACTAGGGGTTAATCTTTACAGGAAGCTTCTGAGTTTATTTGATGAAGAGACTTGCAATTTTTAATTAGCTTAAACAGACATGAGGTAGTAATGTAGTAATTCCTACACATACTTTGTGTGGCTTATCTTTTGTGATATTATGTGCTACGAGGAATAAAAAGTGTGAGTTTAACAACTATTCTGATTTTTACATCGTTCTGGCATTGCTACTATTTTTAAAATGCTTAGTTTGTTGTAAGATTCACTAGGGAGAACGTGGGAAGTCTTATCCTAAATAATAAAAGAGAAACATGGTAATTAGCATACGACCACTACACTTCCCATTGGCTAATCAGGGTGATATGCAAATTAACTGCCAGCCAAGATGGCGGCTGGCAGCCAGGCAGCTGGAAGCTAACATGAGGCTTGCTTGCTTCAGTGACAGAGGACTGGAACGTTCCCCACCTGCCGCTTCTGGCCTCTGAGCTGCAACTCTAAGCAACTATGTTACAAATATAGAAGCTAAACAAAACCCCAGAAACCTGCTTTAGTCGCCGGGCTTCAGCCAGCAGGATCGCAACATTGTTTCAAATACAGAAGATAAACAAAGGCCAGAAACCTGCTTTCAGCTGCTGAGGCCTAAGAGCTGGAGCCTCAGAGCTAAAGCTGGCCCAGAATAAAAAAAAAAAAAGAAAAGAAAAAAAGGAGAGGTTGGGAGCTTCAGTCACGCGCCAGCCTGAAAACAGCCCTCAGCCCCTCACCCAGACTGGCCAGGCACCCCAGTGGGGACCCCCACCCTGATCCAGGACACCCTTCAGGGCAAACCAGTCGGCCCCCACCCGTGCACCAGGCCTCTATCCTATACAGTAAAAGGGTAATATGCCTCCCAGCACCGGGATCAGCGTACCCGCGAGGCCTCCCGGCACCGGAATCAGAGTGACGTGGGGCAGCGCCCAAACCCCCTGATCGCCCTGTGGCTCTGTGTGTGACAGGGGGCGGGGCCATAACCTCCCTATTGGCCCTGCTCTGTTCGTGACAGGGGAAGGTGCCCCAACCCCCTGATCGGCCCTGCTCTGTGTGTGACAGGGTGCGGTGCTCCAACCACCCCCCCCCCATGGGCCCTGCTCAGTGTGTGACGGGGTAGAGCCATAACCTCCCCATCGGCCCTGCCCTGAGTGTGACAGTGGTGGCGCCCCAACCCCCTGATCCGCCCTGCTCTGTGGGTGATAGAGGGCAATGCCCCAACTGCCCCCCACCGGCCCTGCTCTGTGTGTGATGGGGTAGAGCCATAACCTCCCCATCGGCCCTGCCCTGAGTGTGACAGGGTGCAGCGCCCCAACCCCCTGATCCGCCCTGCTCTGTGTGTGACAGGGGGTGGTGCCCCAACTCCCCTATCGGCCCTACTCTGTGCATGACAGGGGGAAGCTCCCCTCCCCCTGATCGACCCTGCTCCGTGCGTGACAGGGTACGGAGCCCCAACCCCCTGATGAGCCCTGCTCTGTGAGTGACAAGGGGGCACCTTCCCCTGATCAGCCCGGTCACTTCCCGCAGAGGGAGCAGGCCTAAGCCATCAGTAGGACATCCCCTGAGGGCTCCCAGTCTGTGAGAGGGGGCAGGCTGTGCTGTGGGAATGCCCCCCTCCCCCGCCCATGCACAAATTTCATGCACCGGGCCCCTAGTTAGCATATAAATGTCAAAGGTTGTGTTTTCTGTGATGACAAACATAAGCTAATACCTGTGTGGGGGGGTCTATAATCATTTCATTTTGCTCCATAAAAAAAGAGTAATATAAGAAAATGTCATTTCTAAATATTCATTTTGACTTGACCACAAATATAGGCATTTTTTGTCAAATGACTTCAATGGTTAAGCACCATGAACCAATACACTGCATTACTCACTGTGCATTCAAATGCAGTGATGTGTAATGTTTCTATAGTCAATGCAGACTTCTTATTCTACCCGAGTTCTAGAGACTGGGAAAGCAAGAGTCAATTTCCACGATAACACAAACCGAGAGAGCTTCACATGGTAAATTACTGCTGGTCCAGAGGAGCTAGCTGGCCATGAATGGATGGGTCTCTTATGTGGCCAGGGATTCACAGATCATTAAGGAAGTGGTCATGAAGAGGGTCCTCAGGCCACTCAAATCAGCTTTTGCTTTATATGAGAAACATGCAATAGGTTTTTGAAAACTGAAAAATAAAATATCTTCCTTAATTAAAGAAACAAGTTCCCTTTTTGATTTCTGGTGTTGTGTGTGTGTGTGTGTGGGGGGGGGGGGGAGGGATCTCCTTTTTTTTTTTTTTGTCTTTCTAAAAATCTACATTTTTTAAAATGGAAAATTGAATTTGAAGATGTTTCCATCAGCCGCAGATGGGAGAAAGATCTTATGTAAAGAGAAGCAATGTTGTAAGTATAAAAACTTTTCAAAGGGGTACTTCTGGGGCCCAAATCAGAGATCAAAACCAGGCTCCAGGACCACAGGTCTAGATCAGTGATGGCGAACCTATGACACACGTGTCAGAGATGACACGCGAACTCATTTTTTGGTTGATTTTTCCTTGTTAAATGGCATTTAAATATATAAAATAAATATAAAAAATATAAATCTTTGATTTACTATGGTTGCAAATATCAAAAAAATTCTATATGCAACACGGCACCAGAGTTAAGTTAGGGTTTTACAAAATGCTGACACGCCGAGCTCAAAAGGTTCGCCATCACTGGTCTAGATGGTGCCCCACTGTCAGGACAGCACTCCCTGCCTCGGTGGTTAACTGGCTGGCCCCTGCTGGCTAGGCTTAAATCCTGATGCCCTCTTGCATTTAGTTTAGTGAAGACTGCACCCTCAGACATTTCGCGTCAGCAGCATACCAAAAACAATAAAAACATATTTTCAAAACATGCCAGAATCTGTAATTTAGTATCTCTTTTAGATATCATTGGCAATAAAAAAAGAGAAATGGCAACCAGAGGGAGAGGGTTAATTGAAAGTTGTAAAGAAGCCATTGAGAGAAAGTGTTGAGGAGGAATGAAAGCCATTTAAGAGACTGTGTCAGTCACCACACAGTTTATGCCCTTCGAGTTAGTTCAATACTGTGCTGTTTCTCCGCTTCTCATTTTCTTTCTGAGTGTTTGAATGTGCAGAATTCTCTGCATGATTTACTTCCTGGTGCTCTTGGGTTCATTGCCACATAAACTGTGACTGATTTAATAGTTGTTAGGGCTTTTTTTTTTTTAATGAAAACCAGGCCATCCTTAAAAATGTATCCGTTGTTTTCTAGAATCAATTGCATACATACACAAGGTAGTGAGCAAAGGAAGTGTTATCTGCCCAAGGTTGGGGACACTGGGTGCTTGCAGCATCTGTTTTATAGGAGAAAGGATAACATGAGAATCCTGGAGAACTCCTTTAGTTACCTTCTTCACTTAAGAATGATTGTCCAGCTTGCTTTCAAAACAACAACGTGGGGCTGAGAAACAAACATCCACAGATTGGTATTCACATGTTCCCATGTCTGTGGGATATAATTTTACAAATGGAAACCCCAGGTTGGGGAGGTGGCTAGCAGCAGAATTGGGACTAGAATTGTGGTTTTCTGATTCTTGGTTTGGTTCTTTCCTATGACCTGTTGCTGCCTCACACAGTAACCGCTGATGCAAAAGAGGCACCATTTCATGATATTTGAAAAAATATTTTTATCACTGTTAAAGGATAAAGTATCATGAAATTCAAATGAAAATGATTTAGTCACATAAGTTTAATTTTTGTTATTATTTCCATATAAAGTACTATGGACAAAAATCAAAGATTGGCCTAAATTTTAAAACTTTCTAGTTCAGAACAAGAACTGACCTAGATTTAGCAGAATTTCTGACTGAGCAAACTGCATTGTGAAAGGGGGTTTGACAAGCATTTTTGGGCAGGCTCAAAGTCTCAAGTTACAAGTATTTTATAGATCCCTTTGAATACCAGATTCAGGAGATAATTCTGTATTTAAAATGTTCCAAATAGCCTTGAATGGGTGGCCAGTTGTTTGGAGCATCATCCTATACACCAAAAGATTGTGGGTTCAATTCCCAGTCAGAGCACATACCTAGGTTGCAGGTTCGATCCCCAGTTGGGGTGTATATGTTTCTCTCTCACATCCATCTTCCTCTCTCTATCTCTATCTCTATCTCTATCTCTATCTCTATCTCTATCTCAGATTTTGTTGCATTGAATGTAATCATTTATTATATAGTTTTTGTATCTGGTACAATTTACCCTTGATGCTTAATTCCTTGACCACTAGATTTTAGAATTTTAGAATATGCTCTAAAAAAAAAAATCAATGACATTTTCCACGTTTTTAACTAAATATCTAGTCAGAAAGGGGGAGAAGAGATCAGAGATCTTTTCTGCCACTAAAAATAATAAAAATAGTTTTTTGAGAGTGATCAGTATCATTTCCAATGGCTGTTAGCAGAAGGGTTGTGTCACTGTGTAATTCATATATGATACATTTCTTCAACTTCAAGACTAGCTTTAACAATACTGCTTTACTGTTTGTTGGGACTCATAAAAGGTTTTGGGATGCTTTATATGTTGTTTCCTTATCAAATGTGAATCAATAAGTCACATTTGGAAGGTAGGACAGATGAAACCACCCACTCTTATTTTGGAGCCATAACATAGCCTTCTCTTGCTGAAAGATCCTGGCATGCCCATGGGGTGTTGCCTGTTGTTTTTGTATGTGTGGGCTTTTTTTCCCCCTTTTTTTTTCAAATCATAACTCAAGGATTTATTCTTATTGATTTTAGAGAAGAAGGGAGAGAGAGAGAGAAACATTGATGTGAGAGAGAAACATCAATCTGTTGCCTCCCTGATGCATCCCAACTCGGGATTGAACCTGCAACCTAGGTATGTGCCCTGATTGGGAATCAAACGCACAACTTTTTGGAGTAGGGGACGATGCGTCAACCAATAGAGCCATCTGGCAAGGGCAGATGTTGCCTGTTTTAACAAAGGGCCATAGCAGTGGTAAAAAGTGCACACTGGACGGTCCCCTGGTATGCCAGAGCCATGATGCCAGTCCAGTTAGCACAGACACTGATATAATACAGGCTCCACCAAAGTAGAAAAGTTTTGGTCTTCCTTTACCTCATCTCAGCATCCTTTGCAAGATGATCAAGTACAACTGGACTCCTGATGTTCACTCTCGCATGGAAGAATAAAGCCCAGAATAAGGAAGGAGCACAGCTACACGATGCTGCTTACTGCCTGGCCTTGCAGGATGGCCTGGGAGGCACCCTCCCTGCAGAGATGAATGACCAGTCTCCTAATTAACCAACTAATTCTTGAGGTTGGCATCATTTTCCTGAGTCAAGTCAGTAAGGAAATCGCTCCCTTGAAGGACATCTCTGTTATTATCCTGCACTCTAAGCCAGAGTGCTATCTTTAGTGTCTGTGAACATATGTCCTAGGAAGATTAGCCACAAAATTTCAAACATGTGAGAAAATTAGTGCTCCATTAAAGTAATTTATGGGATCCTGTGCAGAAGAGTTATTAGATACGGCTACCATAGTGATTGGACAGTATTTCATAGTGTTAAAAGGGTGCTGTACATGATAAACTCTCAATAGAAACAGCTGTAAATTACTTTCAACTGAAGTATGATAAGCCTTCAAATGATTACATTATTTGATCACATGCTCAAAAACTGCATCTGAATGTTGAAATTCAAATGATTTTCTCTGTATTTCAATGACCCTCACTCAGTTACACCTGTAAAATATCATCTGCAAGGCCCTATCTCTTCTCTTTCTATTTAATTCCTAGCTAAAAAGTCAAAGTTGGCCATTTCCTCTTTAACTTTTTATCTGGCAATGTTTAAATACATAAAACCACTCAAATTTAACCTGATTTGTGCATGAGCATAGACTCCCTTTTATACTTTGCATGTCTCTGTGTCATTTCATTATCAGTAACTTTTCACTAAATAAGCTGGAATTGGTGGTGATAATTTTAGACTAAGATGTATATGTGGCAAATTGGAATCCTCATTCTAGCCTGAATTAGGTGTAAGACTATGAGAACACTATTAAACTTCTGTTTTAAAATGTGTGTTTTTAATTGATTTTAGAGAGAGAGGAAGGGACAGAGAGAGAAATATTGATGAGAGAGAAACACTGATCGGCTGCCTCCTGCATGCCCCCTGACCTGGGATCAGCCTACAACCCAAACATATACCCTGACCGGGGATCTAACCAGCAACCTCTTGGTGCATGGGGGGGATGCTCAACCACTAAGCAACACTGGCCCAGTGCTGAAATGTTCTTACTAAACATGATGACCCTTGTGGACGTCATCATCATCATTGTCATTATCTTCATTGAGCACTTGTTATGTGCATAATGTGTCATGTGGCTAATTTATTTCTCACACTTATTTTATAAGTATCATTATTCTTATTATATAAATTATGTATGGGGCAGAAAAGGGAGTCCAATTCCACTGCATGAGGGAATGGGGACATATCTGAAATTAATGCATTTTCTTTCTCTAATTTTTTATCCGATGATACTAAATTGATTTAGTATCAATCTATATTTCTAAGCATTGTAATGAGAAATAACTTTTGTGCTAAAGAAATTCATAATTACTATGATACATCATTACTAGCAAAAAGTTTAATGAATTTTTTGAAGTTATAAGCCTTTAAAAATCAATCAATATTCAGGGTCTCCATCCAGAGATTTTGATTTAACTTGTACTTGAATTGTTCTAATGCGCAGCCATATTTGAAAACCACTGATGCAATACAGTTATAACATTACTCACATGGCTTAGAAATAGCCCAACTGAGAAGTCAAATTGGTATCTACCAGTTTTAAGGTTTAATGACTCAATGGGTTTCCAACCATTTTACCTTCCAACACACAAATAATATTATGTGATCTAAATGAGAGAATCACCAGGAATGCCATACCACTTTGACATAATACCCTAGGATCAGACAAGTTCAGGTAGTATCAAGGTCCTCTTGTACAATACATAGCTAAGCAATGGGTTGCAAGACATAGGAGACTTGATAAAGTGGGGGAAACTTGCCATTTAGAATCCCTAACTATGGCTTTTAGGCTAGCTTCTACCATTAACTGGCTCAGTGTTTAGAGCAATGCAAGTGTCTTCTCTGAACCTCAGTTTCTCCACTTGAAAAGCAGTGGAGCCCGACTGGTATGGCTCAGTGACTGAGTGGCGACCTAGGAACCAGGAGGTCACAGTTTGATTCTCAGTCACAGTTTGATTCTACCCGCAGGTTGCAGGCGTAGTCCCCAGGGGGCGTCATGCAGGAAGTAGCCGATCGATAATTCTCTCTCATCATTGATGTTTTGATTTCTCTCTCCATCTCCCTTCCTCTCTGAAATCAATACAAATATATTTTTAAAAAGAAGTGGAGTTCAATTAAGTGACTACTAAGGTCTCTGGAAACCCTAATGTGCTTTGAATTCTGGATTAGTTGCTATATATAGTAATTAACATTCCAAAACACTGCACCGAGACAGTTCACAACACAGTTTCACATCTCACATCTCACTTATATCAATCAGCAAATGTATTAATGGGCTGAATTATATTTCAATCAGTACATGGACTTTCTCTTAGAATCTTATTTTTTTACTATGAGTCTGTTTCAATAGACTCATAGAAATTGTCCTCCAAAGATAATTTTTTGTCAGGTGTGATCCTTTTTTTGTCATGTGTGCTGCATCAACTGATAAGTTTTTGTTTACATTTCATTATAACATGTTTAAATTTATCCACACCATAATAGGTACTCTTAAATATTAACACTATGGAGCAAGCCAGAGAATTGTGAGTTTTAAAACTATCAAAAACTCAGAGCAATTCTTCTGCTGACTCCAATAATAATTACTAAATGCAGATGAGGATTGAAGCAGGCAAGTCAACCATTGAAAACATATTAATAGGTTATGGAAAAACAACCTTGGCTTTATCATTACACTTTTCAGACCAGCAGGTTTCATGCTCCTCAATAACCCATGTTTTTTTTTAGGGAGACAAAGAATGTGCTCAGGGTAAGCCTGGTGAGAGAGAGTTCTGGGCTCTGTGACTGAATTTATCATCTACAAGGATGCCCCTTGAGAAGTATCCAGAGAAAGGAGCAAGAGAGGAAGAGTGAGGTGGAGAGAGGGATGGAGACAGTCAGAGATACTGAATGAATGAATATGAGAATGAATGAGAGAATGTAATGAGGAGGGAGAGAAGACAAGAAAGAAAAGAGTATGTCCTGTACGAGTCAGGCCATTCCCAACCAGGGGAGAGGGACGTCACAGGTCACAAAGAGTTACACAACAGGCTCTAATTTTGTGATAATAAGTGGTTTTATCCATTCCCCAGAACTGCCGCCCCCCGTGTGCTGTGGAGCAGAATCCTCTTGGCTATTTTGTGACAGCTTCCATGGTCCTCTTCTGCTCTCATGGTGTAAATGTCACTTGCTGCTGGTGCCCAAATCAGCTGTTGGGCCTGTAGGTGGTGCTGTCTGCCCCTACATGTAACACAACTGATCCTGACCCATCTCTAGAGCAGAAGCTCCCGGAACCAAGGGCCTTTTATGTTCTATCCACACCTGCTCGAGTTGGTGGGATGATATCCTGAGAAACAATATGCTCTTTCAGAATTATTTTTCCCAGATGGAAAGACCCTCACTGGGTTTCCTTCAAAAATGTTAGCAACATGCCTAGAGTTTTTAGAAATCATTTCTAAGTTAAATACAATTTGGGCCTATTCTACATGAACCAATAGGGTTCCACTGCAGTAAGAGTTTTAAGATTGAGAACAAGTAGAGTAAGTGCAGAAGGAGCATATAGAAACAGGATACAGGAGACTGATTCAAGTCCTTGCTTTGACATTCACTTGGATTGTAAACTCAACTAAGTCATAGGAATGTAGTGTGTGTTCTTCAAAATCAGATGCTATAGAATTCATGAAAGTGAACCACATGGAAGCATTCTCTGGAAAGGTTATTGAATTCCAGAACTAAAGAGTGGGGCAGACTTCCAGGTGGAAGAAACATGCCACCCTCAATACAGAAGGAAATCAAGCTATCTCAGATTTGTCTTCTAGAATGTGAGATTCCAGAAGATAGCTTAGTTTAAGGAGAGATGGTTGTGACCAAGGATTCTTTACTCAGTCAAATTATCATTCATATATGAAGGGAAGAGAAAGTCAATTTTAAATATATAATACATGAATAAAAAATAAGCAACAAGACACTCTAAGGGAGGTAAGGTGTTTCTTTTAAAGATGTGAATGAATAAATCATGATACAGAATTGGAAGAAAGCAGAATGAATTACACATACAATCTAGATTTCAATAACTATGACAAAAGTTATTTCATCAAGTAACATGTATAATTTAATATACATAATTCAAATCTAATGGAAAACATAATTCTTGAGGGAGAATATACAGAGAAAAAGATACAACAGGTGAAAGGACAATAAATAGAGGAAAATATATTTTTATTCTGTTTGTTTTGTGGTGGTGGTGGTGGTTGGAGGAATGGAGAGGCAAGATGAAAATGAGATGCAATTCCATTATATCTTATGGGTTAGCAACAGATAGTATTGAATAAAACTAGCCAATGGAAATAGAATGCAATATCAAAAATATTCAAAGTATGATTTAGTATACATTTTATTATATGGTATTGAGAGGGTATGTTTTACTGATAGAGATTATAATCTCAAAAAGCTGGCTGTATGCACTGATATACCTATAAAGCAATAAAAATCTGAGAGAAACAATTTTAACACATTCCTCTTGGTCTGATAAATTATGTAAATAAAAATACCTGAGGAAAAGAAGATTAAATCAAATAATTATGATGTTTTATCAGATAACATTATATTTAAGCACATACTCTGAAAATAAAATATTTTAAATATATGTTTATTTATTTCAGAGAAAGGAAGGGAGAGGGAGAGAGAGATAGAAACATCAATGATGAGAGAGAATCATTGATTGGCTGCTTTTTGCATGCCCCACACTGGGGATGGAGTTCACAATCTGAGCTTGTGCCCTGATCCAGAATCGAACCTTGACCTCCTGGTTCATAGGTCAATGCTCAATCACTGAGCCACACTAGCCTGGCCTGAAACAACATGTTTTATTTTAATAACTGTATTTATTTTAATTCTTAGTGACCACACAATAGTTATAAAAGTCAATCCTGCACTAGGTCACAGAGAGAAATTCAGTGTATTCCAAATAGTGGATATAATGAAAACTGCTGCTCTGGATGGGTAGCTCAGTTGGCTAGAGAGTCATTCCATTACACCAAGGTGGGTTCTATCCCAGGTCATGTCACATCCAAGAATCAGCCAATGAATGTATGAATAAGTGAAACAACAAATTGATGGTCCTCTCCTCTCCTCTCCTCTCCTCTCCTCTCCTCTCCTCTCCTCTCCTCTCCTCCTCTCCTCTCCTCTCCTCTCCTCTCCTCTCCTCTCCTCTCCTCTCCTCTCCCCTCCCCTCCCCTCCCCTCCCCTCCCCTCCCCTCCCCTCCCCCCCTCCCCTCCCCTCCCCTCCCCTCCCCTCCCCTCCCCTCCCACCTCTCTCTCTCTCTCTCTCTCTCTCATCTCTCTCCCCTTCCTCTCACTCTCAAGTCAATAACTACAAAATTTAAATAAAAAAATAATACTGACCCTCTCTGAAAATATTTAATTACATCTATAATGTCAAGTGAGAAAGAACTGGAGGCAGTGATTTGTCAAGCCCTTGAAAATTTACTAACATTACATGGATGCATATTTATTAAGCACTTACTATGCACAATGCATGTACCTTGTCTGGAGACAGAAAGCCAAATGTGACACAGCCACTGTCCCCTTGGAGCTCACGGCACAGAAATCACTGTTGGAATTTGCAAAGGGATCTCCCTCTGGCTACTGATCCTCCTCTAATTCAGGGGCAGCTATTTTTGCCTGCAAAGGGCACAATAGTAAATAGGTGCTAGGGGCCATATGGTCTGTGCCATAGCTGCTGACCTCTGCTGTCCTTGCGGGGAAGAGCCATGGACATACAAACAGCACATGTGGGCAGATTTCACCTGCAGTGAGGTCTACTGACTTTTCACTAATGAAACCTACTTTCCCTTGAAGCTAGAGCACTAAAAAAGCTCATTTTCAAGTTTTGGGATCCTTCTTACAATCTCAACAGGATTGTTTCCTGTATATCTTTTAATAAAAATGTGCTGTATTCAAGCTATATTGAGGAGTTATGTTTATGGATTGGTCTTGGAAACTGACCACCATAGATCTCATATATTAATGTAATGAAAAGTGAGTTCTGAATGAAAAAAATCTTCCATGTTCCAGCATGCTTTTTGTAATATGGTATGTTAGTGAAGTAATTCTTATATTTTTATTTCTTTAACTTTTAGCAAATCATTACTGAATATGCAAAAAAGAGACAGTGACACATTCTTTGCAACATGAAAGATAATGTATTGCTTATCTCTCTCAAATTAGGGTAGTTCTATGAATAAGTGGAACAACAAATGTATGGTTCTTGCAATTATGAGGTATTTGTATACACACTCAATCCCTCTTCTGTTTTTTCTTTGAAGTCTAATGGTTCAAACGTTGGTTCTTCAACTTACAAAGGGGGAATTCATCAAGATGACTGAATTATCATTCAAGCCATACACTTTCCTTTGTAAAATATTCAACAACTCTGATCATCCTTCATGAAGTACTAATATCTACCTGGGAAACTATAATCCAAGAATTCAGAAAGAAGGCAGTAATCATTCTATGATATTTTAATGGAGCCAGAGACATAGAATATAACACAAATAAAAGCAAATATAACAACATATTCCATTAAAACATTCACTAATTTTTCCTTTTTCTATGATAAATGGTGTTGAAAGTTATTCTTTTAAAATTTTTATTGAATATATTGGGGTGATACTGGTAAGTGAAATTCTATGGGTTTCAGGGGTACAATTATATAATACATCATCTGTATATTGTATTGTGTGTTCATCACCCTAAGCTGTCTCCTTCTATCACCATTTATCCCCCCTTTACCCTCTTCTACCTCCCCTATCACCTTTTCCCTCTGGTAATCACTGTTGTCTATGAGGGGTTTTTATTTATTTATTTGGCTTAATCCCTTCACCTTTTCCACCCAGGCCCCTAACCCCCCTGTTCACTTAACTATCATCAATTAATTAATGCCTAAGTGATTTTCCTTATTAGTATGATGCAGTCTTTTAATTCCTTAAAATAGGCATTTGTGTTTGGGATTACACAATCCTTGTTGTTTGCCTTCTATTTTGTCTCTACTATATTCCATACACTGCCTGCCATTTAAGTTAGTTTAGAAACCATATGCTCCATTATTTTAGGCCTTATTTGAATTCTCAGACTATTGATTTATCCTCAAGACATTTCATCAATGGATCAATCAAAAACTCATATGCCTTTATTACATTAGGTAATTTGAGAGTGGCAAATAAGCACAGGGCATAAACTCCGTAAATGTATAGCCATATTTTTTGCTTCCAGGAATACTGAGAGGTTGGTTGGGAAGGAAGATGAAGCTTTTCTGTGCTCAGGATATTGCAAACTGAGGTTGGGTACATGGAGCAAAGGACAACAAAATGGGTGGTCTCTGTAAGGAAGACCTTGAGAAATAAGACAAAGTCCAAAAGTCAAGCCCATAGTTATTGGTAGAGATCAGCTCCTAGGTCCCAAGCAAGGAGTCAGCTACTGCAGACTACAAGTTGAAGTGAAGGATTTAGTGGGTGAACCTTGAGAGATTCCCCAAAGTAATGGCAAGGGAATGCATAAGGAGAGTACTTCATGGAGAGCCTCAAGCAGAGAGAACTGTAGGTAAGAATATTTTAAAGGGATCTGAGCTGGTTTGCACAAAATGTCATCACTATAGCTCAGGTTGTGAGGTCATCGAGGGACCAGCTGAGCCCCATACAATTTGGGACTTAGTCACTCTGATGGTGCACGTCCACAGGTGACATGACAGTAGGTTTCTTGTTGAGGCTGGACATGGTAAGAGCAGACCTGCAGAAACAAGGCCAGCCACTTGTTTCTGGGTACAGTTTCCTTCATACAGTTGGCTGGCCTTTCACTGCAGGGGTATTTTTTAAAAAAATATTTTTATTGATTTCAGAGAGGAAGAGAGAGGGAGAGAGAGAAACATCAATGATGAGAGCAAATCATTGATTATCTGCCTCCTGCATATCCCACAACTGGGGATCAAGCCTGCAACCCAGACATGTGCCCTTGACTGTAATCGAACCCGGGTCCCTTCAGTCCGCAGGCTGACGCTCTATCCACTGAGCCAAACCAGCTAAGGCGCAGGTGTATTTTTTTAATACTTTTAAAAATACATATTTTTATTGACTTCAGAATGGAAAGGAAAGGGAGAAAGAGAAAGAGAAACATCAATAATGAGAGAGAATCATTGATTGGCTGACTCCTACAAGTCCCACACTGGGGGCCAAGCCTGCAACCGCAACCTAGGCTTGTGCCCTGACAGGGAATTGAACAGTGACCTCCTGGTTCATAGGTCGATGTTCAACCTCTGAGACACACTGGCTGGGCCATGGCAGGTGTATTTACATTAGGCCATAAAGGACTGGGACGGGGGACAGAGATGGAGTGGGGGGGGTGAGCCTCAAACCATCCCCAAAGGCTAGTAAAACAGGAAAAGGAATTTGGAGAGCGATTTATAGAAAGTTCCAGGCATCTTCTCATCGGTACTTTGAGAGGAGGGTTTAGGGTCAAGGAAGGATAAACTGCAGGTCATGGACCCCAAAGCAGATTGGCCATGTGTGAGATCTGTGGTGACAAAATTCCAAACACCTACTGTAATGCCAGGGATTATGGCAGCAAGCAGTGGGAACACAAGCTCTGAAAGACCTGGCACCTCTTCAAGGAGAGCTAATGGTGGAGGAATTGAGTGTGATACACATTTACCAAGTGAAGCAGAACCAAGAAACAGACTCAGACACAGAGGACAAACTAACAGCCATCAGAGGGGAGGGGCGTTAGGAGCAGGATGAAGAAGGTGAAGGGATTAAGCAAAACAAAAACAAACAAAATACCTCATAGACAGAAAACAGTATGGCGATTACCAGAGGGAAGGGGGTGGGAGAGGTAAAAGAGGGTAAAGGTATGTGTGTGGGGGGTGGTAAATGGTGATGGAAAGAGAGTTGACTTGGGGTGGTGAAAAAGTAGAAGTCTATACTTGAAACCTACATAATTTTATTAGCCAATAAATTCAATAAAAATTAAAAAAACAACGACAACACAAAGTAGTTTTATTTTTTTTGTTTGTTTTGTAAATCATGGGAAGTCTAAAAAACCATTCCTAGGAGCAGAGAAACTTTATGAAGTACCCGTGACTGTAGTTGTTGTCCAAAAGGAATGTGTTATGCACTCTATGCATGTTTCAACAAAAAAAGAATTAATGTATAAAAAAGTAGAAAAAATTAAACAAAATGGTTTATTTTTAATCATTTTTATTTTTCCATTATAATTGACATACAATATGATATTAGTTGCAGGAGTGACCCCAGTCCTTAGACATTACAGAACTTACTCAGTGATCATCCAATAAATTTCATATCCATCTGACACTACACATAGTTATCAGAATGTTATTGATTATATTCCCTATGTTGTACTTTACATCCCCAAGACTATTCTATAACAACCAATTTGTACTTTTTAAATCCCTAAGTGATAATATTTAAAAGAAAGAAATAAGAACTTTTATGGCAAGAGAATGTGTCATAAAAGTATATATCTAATAAGGCACTGAAAACTGAACAGGAATTGGATAAGAATTGGAGTAAAGATACCACATTTCAGGAAGAGTTTAAATGCAATAGGATGAGAGAGGTACATGAGTAAAAAAGACATGAGTTAGGATTCTAGAGCAATGAGAGAAAAAGTAAGATGTGTGAGGCTGGACATGAGGGCTTGTGAAATCAAATAGAATGCAGTTAGATTTGGGAAGGAAAAATTTGAGTCAATAATTTAAAGGGCGAAAGCAGTATTTAAAATGGATTAATCAACTGTGCATGAAGGATCCTGTTGAAACACTGTGCAGGAATCCAACGTGTTGCAACAGAAATGCATAGGAAAGTGTAACACGTTATGAAAAATCAACACAAAAGAATTCCTTGTGCTGTTTTAGAAGAAAACATTGTGTGTATTCTTGGGGACATGGGATGTGCCAGCGAAGAAGGATATATTTTTTCTACTTGCCAATAAAGTAGACTTATTTTCCCAAAAAATAGAAATATGCACAAATCATATGTATTTGTCTCCTAAATGTTTTCCAAGCCTTCTAATTTGATATTCATTTACAGGAGGGATTCCTGTGGGGGCGCTGTTAAACAGAGGAAAGATAATTAGGCCATTGGAGTATCATAAAAAGGCAAATCAAACAAACAAACCAATAAAAAGTGGTAGAGAAAGTCCCTTGGTTTTTAGAATCTTTACTAGCACAGACATACAGTGATCCTCATTCATATTTTTTAACTTTATTTTTATTGTGGACACTATTTAAGCTGTCCCCACTTCTGCCCTCCTTTGCCCACCTCCACCCCACTCTTGCCCCCCCCCCCCCACTTCGCTCTGGCCTTATTCTTTTTCTGTGCTTGAGCACTTGCTATTGCATTTTGCAGCCATTCTGAGTGTTAGAATGACTTCCAACATAACCCAATGTCTATATCCTTGGGTTATGCATGTATGTCCTTTGGCTAATCCCTTCACCTTTTATCCAGTCTCCCTTTCTCCCCGCACCTCTGACAGCTGTTAGACTCTTCTATGTATACAAGCTTCTGTTTCTATTTTGTTCATTCATTTTATTCATTAGATTCCACATGTAAGGGCGATCATATGGTATTTTTCTTTCTCTGACTGGCTTATTCACCTTAGCATAATAATCTCCAGGTCTATCCACGCTGTTGCAAAAGGTAAGATTTCCTTCTTTTTACAGCTGCATAGTATTTCATGGTGTAAATGTTCCACAGCTTTTTTATCCACTCATCTACCGATAGGCACTTGGGCTGTTTCCAGATCTTGGCTATTGTAAATAATGCTATCAATATGGGGTGCATATATCCTTTCTGATTGATGTTTCCAGTTTCTTAAGATATATTCCCAGAAGTGAGGTCACTGGGTCAAATAGCAATTCCATTTTTAATTTTTTGAGGTAACTCCATACTGTTCTCCACAGTGGCTGCACCAGTCTTCATTCACACCAACAGTGCAGAAGGGCTCCTTTTTCTCCACATCCTCACCAGCACTTGTTTGTTGATTTAGTGATGACAGCCATCATGACAGGTGTGAGGTGACACCTCACTGTAGGTTTAATTTGTATCTGTCTGATGATTAGTGATAGTGAGCATTGTTTCATGTGTCTATATGCCATCTTTATGTCCTTTTGTAGAAGTATCTATTCAGGTCCTTTGCCCATTTTTTAGTTGGAATATTTGTCTTCCTGCACATTAGTTTGCTCTTAAAGGAAAAGGGACTAAATAATTTGCCCTGGCTGGTTTGGCTCAGTGGATAGAGCGTCGGCCTATGGACTGAAGGGTCCCAGGTTCGATTCTGGTCAAGGGCATGTACCTTAGTTGCGGGCACATTCCTAGTGGGTGGTGTGCAGGAGGAAGCTGATTGATGTTACTCTCTCATCGATGTTTCTAGCTCTCTCTATCCCTCTCCCTTCTTCCCTGTAAAAAAATCAATAAAATATATTTAAAAAAAATAATTTTAGACTTGAATTGTTTTTTGCTATTTCTAATTTTTAAATAAATTATTATTTTTCTGTGCTTGAGCACTGGCTATTACATTTTGCAGTGATTCTGAGTGTTAGAATGACTTCCAACATAACAGGGTCATTAAAATCCAGAAATAATAATAAGGACGGGGTCACATGCTCTAACCTCACCCTACAGAACAATTGAATCTGACTGTGACGTATTACAGAGTATCAAATCAGCTCCGGACAGAGAAACAAATTGGGTGTGGCCTGAAGTATACTTGTGTAAGAGACTGAAGAGTCTCCCTTTAGAGCAGCTGTTCTCCAACTGTGAGTCGCGACCTCTGTGAAGGGGTCGCCTAAGACCATTGGAAAACACATATATAATTACATATTGTTTTTGTGATTAATCACTATGCTTTAATTATGTTCAATTTGCAACACTGAAAATACACCCTGCATATCAGATATTTACATTATGATTCATAACAGTAGCAAAATTACAGTTTTGAAGTAGCAACGAAAATAATTTTATGGTTGGGGGTCACCACAACATGAGGAACTGTATTAAAGGGTCACAGCATTAGGAAGGTTGAGAACCACTGCTTTAGAGCCTGAAGAGTTTTTATTTTTTCTGTTTTGTCTGTGTGGACAGAACTTATGACACGTTTGATCACAAAATGTAACGTTCATTCACGGTCAAAGCTTTGTTTGAACACCTTCTGAAACAATGCCTTCCATAAAACTACAACAAAAGTCACAATAACATACATTTTGAATATTCATCTGAGAAGAGGAAAAGCAAAGTCTTCAGTTATTCAACAATTCCTATCCTGGTTTTTTCTTTAGGGTTAAAAGATCTTATAAGACACAAGAAGAAATGTGTTCTCTTGTGGCAGGGGTGTGGAAAGATATGTAAAACTTCATTGAGTTAAGATCTGTAGATGTTACTACCTGTTAAACTTTGTGTTATTGTTATTAAAAATAATGATATAAAAATATTGCATTGCATTTTATCTTAAATGTCCCCTTGGCAATTTTTTAATACCATTCTTAGGAAGTTGAAGCCAATAAATACAAAGATATGAGCCCCACATGTCAGAGATGTTTAGTGGCATAGCTGAAAAATCCAGGGTCCTAAATCCCAATTCCCTCATTCTATTTATTTTGGTGTCATCAATACTAAAATAACGAAAATGAAATCGCAGGCATCATGGCTATATTGCAAAGTCTGCTATTTCCATCAAATTGCTCCCAAGGGTGCTTAAAGTAAGTTATGGGTGACTTTAAATTGTTGAGAAGCATATGCATTCAAATTTAAGGATGACATCATGGCAGAGCTTCATTTCCTCTAAGAGCACAACCGGGATCTTAGAAAGTCATAGACTAAGCATTGGGACAAGTGGAGCCAACCCGCACTCAGGGCAAGCAGGATGGAAGGAAGACAGTCAGGAACACACATCTCTCCTCTGCCCCTTCTTGGGTTCAATCACCTAAAGGGCATGTGTCTCAGAAGAACTGGGTTTGAATCACAGCAATTCTACTTCCTGGTTATTAACCTTAGCAAAATCATTTACTTTCTTTGAACCTTACTGTTGTTTTTGCTTTAATAATTAAGGTGAGGACAATGCTATTCACATCAAAGGACTGTAGTGAATATTACGTTATGGTAAGTCCAACATAAATAATTTAGTAGTTGACTTGGTGGATAAATAGAACCTATGACTGTCACTAGTAGAGTGTCCAGCACAGAGAAGGCAGTTAATTCTTGGAGAAAGACTGTGGGTAAAAGAGAGAGCCTCAACAACTGTATGTGAAGTACATACATTTTAATTTACTAGACAAGAAAATAATCATGCATTAATATTCAGAAAATAATTTTTTATACTTAGTCTGTCTTAAATGAAATATATCTATAAAGCAAATCTATTTTGGTAGAGAATAGGCATAAGCCCTCATATACTTCACCTTAACATTTAATGACTTTAACTATAAGCAGAAAAGAAAGAGAAAGAAGGGAAGGATGGAAGGGGAAAGCAGGAGAGGAGGAAGAAAAGAGAAAGGAAAAGAAAGAGAACATCTGATAAATATTCAGAACTTACCTGTAAGCTGAAGGCAACATTTGTAATTGCTAGGCTACTTGAAACCTAAGGGTCTGGTGGAAGAGGCTGTGAATTAGCAGTTGTAATTATTAGAGTGAAACAGCTACACAAAGTCTCTAAACTTTCCTAGAGGGTGTTTTTCCTGATAGTCTCTGTGCCAACATATCCAACCACATGCATTTTAGCGCTTTGGCAATCACTGTTATGTTTGAGCCAAAGCCTATTTAACTGCGAATGGTCTTGGAGTGGGAGAGAAAGTGTATCACATACACAAACAGGTGCTGTTGCTTTCCTACTAAATGTTTTTTCAAGTTGTTTTAAAGAAAACAAGACTCCTTGTTCAATGTGCTATTTTTGTATAAAAGCATGTTCTTTATCTTTTTGTTTTAAAGGACTAATCCAAAGTAAGTGGTTATCTTCTTGATACATTTTTCCATCACCTTAGCCACTCATCTATATTCTATGATAATTAATTTTGAAAAGGTTTGAAGCATTTCTTCCTCAATTTTGAAAATAGCACTTTAGAGCAGTGATTTTCAACCTTTTCCATCTCCTGGCACACATACACTAATTACTAAAATTCTGTGGCATACCAGAAGTATATTTTTTGCCAATCTGACCCCCAAAAAAGGTATAATTTTAATTCATTAGTACAGGATGCTACTATTGTGTTGGCCGCTGTCATTTTTTATTTGTCACTCTAAGGAAAAAGAGGTCACTGCTCCTGATAGTCAGGTGTTGCATGTTTTAAACATTCTTGCTGCACAATGGTTGAAAATTAGTGCGACTGACTATTCAATTCTCCATGCAGACAGGCTCTTTGACTTGGTCAAGTCATTCTGGGCCTCATTTATCTCATTTCCTCATTTATCAAGTTCACGATATTCGATGAATGATTTGCTAAATCCATGCTATTTTGTGTGTTCCAGTTCTTCCAGGAAGGGTGCACCAGCCTCACACCCACAGGAAACTGTGCCTAGGCAGGGGTATCAGGTAGCTTCCATCATTCCTTCTCTGACTGAACTAAATGCAGAACATTTTTTCTAACTTTTTCAGGTCATATTTCTTTGATGCAGAAAAATATAAATAGACTTAATCAGATTATCAGTTATGTTTGTAGATTTTAAAGTATTATGTGACATACGATTGAAGATGTTACAAGATAAAAATAGGTGTCTACCCTGGCTGTTGTGGCTCAGATCGTTAGACGTTATCCCATCTAGCAAGGGGTTGCTGGTTCAGTTCCCGGTCAGGGCACATGCCCGACTGGAGGCTCCATCCCTGGTAGGGAGTGTGCCGCAGGCAGCCAATAGAAGTTACACTCTCACATAGATATTTCCCCCTCTCCCTCTCTGTTCATCTGTCTCTAAAAACCATCTTTAAAAAATGTGTCTATGAGACATTTGGGTTTTAAAAAATAAGAGAAGAATAAGGTTGGAGGCAATAAAAACGATGGTAGAAATATGGTCAATCTACCCCTTGAGTAAGACAAAAAGATGAATCGATGTGGTTAGTACAAAGTATTTATATAAAACTTGGATGGCTCATCTCTAGGTATAACACAGAGAAACAGGCAAAATAAATAAATATATTTAAAATGTGATAAAGTGACCAATTACAATGTGCTCCCTGCCGTGTACCTAGATTTTATTGTGTTCTTTCTGTGAAGAGAGCCTGGACCCACCATCTTCACTGACATGACCCTTTGCAGTTGAGATTGTAATAATTCAGTAATTGTGCAACATAACTGTAACAAGACTAACCCAGGGTACAGGTAATATTGGGATAAAACTTCTTTGGAGTCCACAAACTAGTTCTTCCCACTCTTTTTCTTATCCTGTTCACATGTGGGCGGGGCTGTAAGTGGCTACAATGTCCAAGAGATGTGCCTGAACCCATCATAAGAGCTGCCCTGAAAAAGGCCCTGTTCTACGGCGATTTGCTGTGAAACCAGCCTCAGAGGGGAGGGGAAACACGCAGCCCAGAGGAAAGAAAGGTTTCACACAAGCACAGGAAGGGAGAAGTAAGAGGAATCGGCTGTACTGGTCAATCCACCCTCTAACGCCCTGGGCACCAGAATCTCATACTGTCCCAGGATATGGAAGCCCATGAGGATGTCCAGTCTTCCCTTGAATATTATATAATAACACCCCCTTTGCCAGATATCTAGAACTTTCTAGAGGGTAGTGGCAGATATTGATGGCTGGAGTCATTCTGCTAGATCAGTTCTCTACACTCCATGTTCAAATAGAGGGGTTACCTCACACTCAGTCATAGAGCTGAAGGAAAGTCAGTCCTGGGTCATTACACATACTCTCCTCATCATTCTTACACTTGCATGTTAATTATTCTCCATGAACCAAACTACACATTGGTAATTCAAGGCCCTTCTCTCTGATACCCTAACCGGAACAGCCCTGACCCCATGTCTAATACATAATTTCATTACTCACCCCACCCCAAAATCATCATTTCTCCTTACCTGCTTATCTGTATTTTTCTCAAAATTTCTATTTCACCAATATAGTCTATTTTAGTTAGGTAATTAGAAATGAACCAGTTAATCAAATTAAGTAAGTTTGGTTTACGTTAAGCTAAATATATCACTGACTTTATCAGCCAGGAAAATGAATTATTTTACAAAATCCTCAGTTGTTGTTCTTTTAATCTGGTGAATTCACTTGTTAATTTAGAGCCTGTATTTGGGGGTCAGGACGTCCTCAAATCATACCATGTAACAGGACCAACATCTTGCTGTGTGGTTTTAATCTCAAATTTAGGTTTACCCAGATTAACATCCTAACCAAGTTATCTCAAACCTTTGTCCTAACCTTAGTTTTTTAGGATTATAAACAACTGATGATAAGACTACAGAAACTGAACTGAAAGAATAATTTTACTTGGTTGTTTCTCTACACTCCTACCTATATATAAACCACCCTATTTCTTACTATATTGAGGAAAAACTTTGCTGGGGCTGAGTAAGTACACATGAAAATCTGACATATGGAGATTACAAAAACTAGTATTACCAAAGTAGAGCACTTTTAACATGAAAAAAATTTTAATGGAAAGACTTTAAAATCAATCAGATAGGAATGCATATGAGAGGTCAAATGAAGGGTATGTAAGTCACCCATTGCATAGGTAGAAAGTAGTCTTTAATTTTTAATTAAATATGCCCAAAGTTAATGTTTTGTATTATATGTAGTAAAGCCTTATAAGAAAATAGAAAACTATAACACAGCTTGTTTTGGGGGACATGTTTCATAAATAAAATGCATCAACATTTATAGAGTATATGAAAGAAATACAGGCAAATGAGGAATATGTTCCAAGTAGTTAATGAAATAAGACAAAGTAGAGGCAACATGAAGGCCTTTAGTGCTACCAGATTCAATTCAACAGATGGAACACCAATTTCTCAGAGAGGAAATGGAAGAATTAAACATGTTGATCTCTAAATTTCTACACTATGAATCTGTAGTTCTAAAAGTAGAGGCTTCTAAAATGGATGAAATGGTAGAAGTCCTCTGTGTATATAGGCAGAAATAAATAAAATAAATGTGAAAGAAATTGCACGGGAATGCACCCAATATTGTGAATAACAGAATAATGAAAGTCCAAATGATGTCTTATATATAAATACAAATTCTTCTGTTACCGGTGGGATAGTTTAAGGATAATTTTCATTGGGAAAATACTGAGAAGTCAACCTTCGATTTATCAGTTTGTTTTCCTGTCTTAGTATTGACACGTGCAGAAAAATTCAGCACCAAAGGAACTAGGAAGGAATACTAAAGGTTTGAAGCTTTTTTTTGGAAGTAATAGCATAACAGCTGCTCCAATGCAGTTTGTGTTTGCAATGTTATTTTCTGGTCATAAGAGCAAATAAGGTGAACACCCAAAGGAAATTATGCAGCATTGCTGGAGCCAATCTTGAGAAGACTTGAACCTGTAAAGATTTGTGTGTTTGAACAATTGACAACAGCTTTGTGGGTTTTTTGTTTTTTGTTTTGTTTTGTTTTAATATTGTGTCTCTTGCCTAGAATATAAAGCCCTTGCTGATGCCTCAGATTGTTAAGAACCATGAAGAAACTGAACAAATCAATACAGCAAAAGAAGTTTGTCAACCAAAACAGGCTCTCTGGGAGGCCCTGCTGCCCTTCAACACTACCTAGATCTACGAATCAGGAAATGCTATGAACGTTGGAGTTGTTCAAAATATACCACCAGTGAATAAGCAGCATGAAGTGATGCAGAGTCTAAACTAAGATTGATGCGTGTGGACAGAACAGGCTGGAGTACAGGACAGCTGCATTCACAGGAGGGACAGAGAGAAGAAGAGATGGCCAGTGCTCTCTCTGCAGCGAACCCACACTATATCCAGAATGTGGCTCTGCCCATCCTACCTGCAGGTCCTGGTCTTCCCTGACCCCTTCTGAAGGCACAAGGCCATGTGTGGCTACAGCTCTAGTGTAGGCACAGGACCTTCCCCTAATTGTTATCTCTTCTTATAGCAAGTTATCAGGATAGCAAAGTATACTCTGTCCAGATTTTTTAAGTCCAACTAACTCAATTTAGGGCAATGACAAATTTGCTTATAAGTTATTTCATAACTAGAGGCCCAGTGCACAAAATTTGTGCACTGGTGGGGTCCCTAGTGGCTGCTGGCTGCTGGCCAGGTACTCTCTTCCTTTCCCCGGCCGCCTGCCAGCACCGGGGCCTACCTTCCTTCCCCCAACCAGCCCACCCCCTGGTCGAACTCCCAGAAGAACTCTGGTGGAGAGGACAATTTGCAACTACACTTTTATTATATAGGATAAAGCAATCCCATCAGAATGTAGGGGTTTGGGGGCCAGTGACTTGTCAGTACCATTCTATTGTGATGCATGCCTGAAAAGTAAACTAGGATAATTTTTATATTTGAGATATAAATATATTTTTCAAAACACCTGTTCATAGTTGTAGAGTACACTTTATGTGAGTTAATGAAAACAAATATGGAACCTATAATAATCCATAATTAAAGTCAGATTTTGAAAGTGATGATGTTTAGCTATTTAAAACACTTCACTGCTTTCTTACATGTTTGTATATATACAGGACTTATTATATGTGATTCATTTCCATATTTTTCTCTTCTGACTATACTATTATATTTGGTACCTCCAAAGAACTAATATCAAAAAAATAGTCTCAAAAGGGGGGTGTATGTGAAATGGGTACATCTGTAATACTGTCAACAATAAATAATACATAAAAGTATCCTGATTATTTACTATTAAAAAAAGATAATTGAATTTACTGAAACTACCAAAGGCAATAATTACCCACATATTTTGTCCCATTTTTTTTTCACTTCTTACTGTTTGCCTGTAAGGGTTATTTGAAAATAAGATGAATATCAACTTGTCTGCTGACAATCAATCAGGATACATTTTAATGGAAAAGTACTCAATACAGCAGAATGCAAAAGAAAAAAAAAACAACTGCTCCCCTGTTATGAAGATACACCCACATGAACAACCTTTTATCTCTTCACAAATTGTGTTTCTTGTCTGTTAGTTTTGTTTACAGAGCTCTGAAAGCATTCAGTTCATATTTTATCTAAACCTATCTATTCTTCAGTGTTTGTAAAATGATTTTTTCTAAAGTCGTTGGTTATTTTCTTTCGATTACATTTAAATCGGACCCCACTAAAATAAAATTAAAAGTCTCCTTTAAAATGCTGGTACCATTCAATCTCTATTTTTAATGTAACAAATATTTATCAAGCACTTACTGTGTGTCAGGTACTGTTCTCAATGCTTGACATACATAAAAAATAAAAGATAGATAGATATGCCTAACTCTACATAGCTCACATTTTAATAGCAGTGACAGTTAAAAATGAATGTTATGTATAAATAAATGAAGTGTGTTAGAATGTGATAAGTTATAGGGACTGTGTTTTCACATAGTGCAGGTGTCCTTGAGGAGGTGACTTTCGAGCAGAAAGTGGTGAAAATGCTCACACGTGGGTCTGGGAGAGAGACCGGCCTCAGAAAGGTCATGAGTCTCAAAAGCGCCCAGTGTCTTCCAGGGCCTATGCTGGCCCGGGGGCTGCAGCTGAGTGAACAAAGTGGGAAAAGTAGGTGATGACCAAGAAGAAAATGCAGGGGCTCATGTAAGTCACTTCCAACACTCTGCTTTTCATCCTGAGTGAAATAGACAACCATTTCAGGATTTTGAGCAGAAGTGATATTATTTAACTTTTCCTTAAAAGATAACTATGGCTGCTGTGATGCGAATAATTCCTAGTAGGAAGAAACTAGAATCTTGTGAAGCAGAGACCTATGTAATAATCCAGGTGTGAAATAATGGCTCGGAGATGGGAGAGGCAGCCAGTGCAGTGAGAGCTGTTTGCACTCTGGCTATATTTTTTAGGTCGTTTCAATAAGATTTCCTTAACAATTAAATGTCGGTATGAGACAAAGAATGTAGTCAAGGATGGATTCAAGTTTTTCGATTGAACAACTGGGAAAATATAAAACTGCCATAATCTGTGATAAAGAGAGTTAATGATGGGACACCTATGGGGGAGAGGTGAGATCAACTTCAACCATATAAGAAACGGGGGTCCATGATCGATACCATGCTTATTTTTCTTTAATCCTCGCCTGAGGATAAGTTTCTCGATTGAGTTTGGAGAGAGAGAGAGAGAGAGAGAGAGAGAGAGAGAGAGAGAGAGAGAGAGAGAAAGAAACCTTGACAGGGGACTGAAGCCACAAACTTCTGGTGTATTGGATGACAGTCCAACCAACTGAGCCACCCAGCCAGGGCTCAATACCATTTTTAGGCAAGAATGTTCCGAATCTATACCTCCTTCCAGGAAATAAATGAATTTGAGCATATATTTCCAACATCATATTGAATTTTTCTTCATTGATAATTTACAACCACCTTGAGTTCTCTGTGTTCAAACAAAAAATTCAGTGCCTACTCCCTCAACCATGTTCTTCCTCTGGTTTCCTATATCTCTTTACAAGAAAAGAAAAGAAATAAGAAATAATCACAAGATTATTTCCTTCAAATTTCAGCTAAAGTACTGTTACCATCTGAAATTTTTCATAGCCCTGGCCCCAATTTGATTTGAATCCATATTTCTATGCTCCCACAATACCCACCATGTGTCCCTTTAACACTTTTAGGATCCAACAATTAGTATCATGTCTATGTAAAAGGTTTAATGCATGGATCATTCATACCAGTGGTACTAGAATTAACCATATTGGTTTATGGAATTGAGGTTTGGTTGTGAGGGATGGTAAGAAAGATGAACAGAAAAAAAAAAAAAACACTAGTAATTTGGTTGGAAATCATTCTGGGAAGTCCTTTCTCTTGGGATTGAGTTCACAGAGCAGCTGCTATATCCCTGGCTGTCACTCCAGCTGTAACTCTCCAGCTCCATGTCTGAGAAGAAACCCACAGTGCCTGATTTTTTCTCACCGTGTGTCATATGGATGTCATATGGGAAGCCTATTTCATTCTAGCTCACTCACATCATACACATTTTGTTTCTGGCTTCTTTCATCCACCACATCACAGCTCTGGTTCCATATTTGAGCGTTGACTACCTGGTTTAGTTCTTCAGAGCGCTTGGGTCCCCAAATTCTTGTCTTCTCCAAACATCCTCTCTTCTTCTGCACAGACAATTGCTCTTCCAGCCACCACCACCCACCTTCTCACATTCACCTCAACTCTGATCCTATTTAAGAAAATCACAGTCAACAATTCAAGAGGCTTGAATGGGATACTAGCATTCATAGAATTAAAAAAAAAATACTTTAAATGTCAGTTCACTAGTTTCTTGGTGAAAATTTCTGGTGAAAATCTAGTGATTAATATCTATATTTCAACTGTGTTTATGTCTGCATTTTAAAAAAAATTCTACTGTAAAGCATTTTTTTTTTGCATTATGACTTACCGTCATAAAGTTGGTATCAAATCTTTCCCAACATTAATGTTGATTATATGAAAAAATAAATTTAAATTTTCAAACAAATTACATTTTGGAGTATAGGCCACTGGAAGCTTAGCAAATGATTAACCCAAAGGGGAAATATGTAGATGTTCTCTTGAACACTAAGCACATATTGTTTCTGATTATAAAATATCATACACACATATATGCAAAGAACTATGAGGCTCTAGGGAAAAAACGTTGAATTACTTTTTTTAAACTATATTTTTATTGATTTCAGAGAGATAGAAACATCAATGATGAGAGAGAATCATTGATTGGCTGCCTCCCACATGCCTCTCACCAGGGATCGAGCCCGCAACCCAGGCATATGCCCTTGACTGGAATCGAACCCAGAACCCTCCAGTCCACAGGCCGATGCTCTATCCACTGAGCCAAACCTGCCAGGGCTTGAATTACTTATTGATATACAATAACAACACATGTTGGGGACCAATGATGACCTCCTAAGCTTCGATCATTGTAGAGCACACAAATCATGCTGAGCAGTACCAAGGGAAAAACTTTAGTAATGCATATTGTCACCTGATAACTTTTGCTTTAAGCTATAGTTATCTCACATGAAATGTTCATTTAATGACATACATTTCCAACACTGATTCATTTTTATAACATTATGAAGTAGAGCTTTTAATTGGTCAGATGGGGTATCTATGTTATCTGAAAACCCCATTGGAAAATTTGAAAACTTTGTTTATAAAAGATTTCAATTAATCAGATATAAATATCAATTGATGGATTAGCTTTAAAATAAGGAAGAAAACTGATAAAATTTATAAGCTATTATATATAAACTTAAACAAAAACTTTAAAGAAAAATGATAATTTTGAATAATAGTCTTTTAATAACATGTCTCTATTCCTTTAACTGCTAAAGACTGTTTGGTACAAAATATATCTCATGATTCAAGCATGCCATCTTTTGGGAATTACCGACTTATAGTAAAATAATCCTAAGTAATTTGCATTAAGAAAATCTTCAGTTTATTTTGTATTTGTGATGAATTAAACACTAACAATTTTATTTTTAAAGTGCATTTTTGTGCTATACTGAGCATTGCCAAGTTCTATAAAAAATATCTTAGTAATCATATGTTATGCTTTCCCAAGATGCCAAATAAAAGTTTTTTTAAAAAAATGTTCACCCAAATCACAATAGATTTTCCCATTGCTTCACAGTTTAGAAGTTTAGTGATAATTACCCTACATTATGATTTTGCTAGGGCACCATGTTTTAATTCCAAACTATAAATATACACACAAAAACCTAAAACACTGTTTTGTGAATTACTAAAAATACTTTTTGTGTGCATAGGGCTTTACTATATAGATCTTTCTCACACACTGACAAGCACATGCTTATCATCTGAAACTCCTAATGACTTCATGAAGAAGACTGTTCTCATAAAAAAAATATGAGAAGTATAATCCTCAGAAAACTCAAAGAAAGAAGAGGTCTAAGAACAAATCACCTTTTTTCACAATGTATAGAAATGTGGGATTTATTTTTAACTTATGACACATTCTGTAAAACTACAGAGAAGGAAGATAAAGATAACCATATAGGAGTCATAAGAAACAATCAGCGTCCACAGTCATAAAAAGTAACTGAATGTGTAAGTCAGTGCAATAAAGAAGGAAATAGACATGCTTCTTTAGTCACATGTGAAGGAAATTGAGAAGTGACCTATTGATATCCTTGAGGTGCATCAAGATTTGCTTACATGCAACAGACTGATGAATCTCAGAGGGAAGAACGTGGGGAAGGGAGATTAACCCAAGAATTTATGTGCATATATGGACACAGACAATAGTGTCATGAAGGCCTGGGGAGGAGGCAGGAGCAGGCTGGAAGGGGACAATGAGGATGAAGAAGGGGACATCTGTAATACTTTCAACAGTAAAGATAATTTTAAAAAAGAATTGCTATTCAGGAAATGAATAGTGTTCTTTTAATCATGCCAAGGGGTTGCTGCAACATAACACTATGAAATCAGCTACAAAATAACTATATTAGTAGAGCATTACTACATAGCATAGTTAACAACCAACCACTTAAATTCATACTTATGTACGGACATACTTACATACACCACGTATCCATACATACATGTGTACTATCCTCCATAAATACTTTTCAAAAACCTGATAATTCATCTGTTCAAATTCAACTTTTCTTTGAAGGAGCAGATGGGTGAGGTATGACTAGAAAATGCCTATGAGTTAAGAGTCTGTTTTCTAGTTTGTGTTTAATGAAGTCTTAGGACATATAGGATAAGACAAATGTACTGCATTTATTTTGTAGTTAGAGAAGGCAAGCCTTAAAAAGAAGAAATGATTCAAGTTATATTAGCTACAAGATACCTGAAAAGTCCAGTTGGAACTAAATATTAACTCATCAATTTTAAGGAGAAATTTGATAAAACATTGATATTCAAAGAAGTCCTTCGTGGTTATCACAATTCTTAATCCACTGGGAAGGAAGGTGAAACTCAGAAAGTTTAATTGTGTGTTTAGTATTCTACATACAGGGTGTCCAAAAAAATGCATACACACTTTTAATAATTATTAATTCCAATGGGTTAAATCTGAAAAGAAAGAAATATCTATTGAACTATCAATGTTCAATATGTTTGTGTGTGTGTGTGTGTGTGTGTGTGTGTGTGTGTGTTTTAGAGGCCCGGTGCATGAAATTTATGCACTTGGGGGGAGGGGGGTGTCACCCAGCCTGGCCTGCGCCCTCTCACAGTCTGGGAGCCCTTAGGGGATGCCCGACTGCTGGTTTAGCTGCTGCAGAGGCAGGAGAGGCTCCCACCATTACCGCTGCGCTCACCAGCCATGAGCCCAGCTTCTGGCTGAGCAGTGCTCCCCCTGTGGGAGCACACTGACCACCAGGGGACAGCTCCTGTGTTGAGCATCTTCCCCCTGATTGTCAGTGCATGTATAGTGACCAGTTGTTCCGCCATTTGGTCAATTTCCATATTAGCTTTTTATTATATATATACATATATATGCCTAAACTTTTGGCTAGTTGTTTCCAATATACCATAATAACTCACTCTCGAAGTACAGAATGCTACCTTTTTATCTAGTATAACAGAGGTGGGGTGAAAATATTTCACGGACGGGAGTTAAAGGGAGGTGGCGTGAGACGTGCTCTCAACAATCATTCAGTGGAGAGCTGGGGCAGAGCAGGTCTCTGTCTCCATCAATTCTACTGAGCACCAGCTAGTAGCCTTCAAAAGAAAGGAATCCCTAAGTGGAAATACTTTGTATGTAAATCTGTGAAGGACCTCTCTTATCTGCCTGCCTACTTTTGTACTAATACACTTAAGAATGGCCTCTCATATTGAATGACATGTTAACAATTGCTGGAAAATGCTAAAGAAGTAACAGAAGCTCTTTGCCACTGATTATTGTGTATACTGTAGTCCTTTAATGTTCTTTAAGAAAAAGAATGCAGAAATTCAGATTCCCAGAGTTCCCAAATATCACTAAAAACTTCTAAAGATAAAAACAAGACTAAGATATGCATGGCTACATGGAATAGACTGACAGACGTCAGAGGGGAGGAGTGAGAGGGAATGGATAAAAGAAGATGAAGAAATCAGCCAAGACCATACAAGCATAACCCACAGACACAGCCAACAGTGTGGTGACAGGCAGAGGGAGAGAGGGATGGCGGCTGGGTGGAGGTGGACAAAGGTTGGGGAGCAGAGTGGGGACATCTGTAATAGTGTCAACAATTTTTTAAAAAAGTAAAAGATAAAAATAAAAATGAATCCACTAAAAAAAAAAATGGCCCAAGGTGCAGATATTTGGAAACAGCATTTCTGTCCCCTTTTCTCCTTTTTAAAAAATGTTTTATCCCACTTCTTCTACCTTAAATTACAGGCTGTATCCTGTTAAAAATATTAAAGTTTGAGTCAAAATACTTTGACTCACTTCTAAACTATTAACTCTATGCGCCTGAATTTCCTCACTATATTTAATCTCCAACTAGCTGATTTTTATGAATACTTGGTAGAGTCAAAGAATAATGTATATAAAACTGCTGTAAAGCAGTTTTTATTCAAAAAAGCCAAGTAAAGCAGAACTCTGCAAATAAATAACAGTAATTTAAAGGCCATGATCTCTAGTTCACATATATTAATTTTAGCACATGAAAGTTTTTAGTGCAGGAAATTTTCTATATTCTCTTTTTCCAAAAAATAGAGCAGTATAGTTACTTCATTTCAAATTGTAGCTTCCCCCATTACAAGTAAACCACCAGATTCCGAAAGGTAAATTGAATAGCAAATCTACAATAGTGTGCAATGTATGAATGTGCCCTTACCCAAAAATAAACAATGACACATCATTTATTCCTTCTTTCTCCTGTTCTCAACATGGTTCCACTAATGTAAGAAATAACATAGTAGCCTTTCGACCTTCTCGCATTGGCTCTGAGACACAGGAACATCTCTGCCCACAGAGGCCATGCTCATTAGCATCGGAGAAGACCACAGGTCTCAAGTACCTGCATTCCTGCCCCAGAGGATGGTCCAGGAGCTATCCCATGAGGCTGACAGCCTCTGTGTCCTAGGATGATTGATACAGAAGTAAGGAACTTTCTGTTTTCATAATAATGCTAGCCTTTTATGTAATGACTTCTCTTTTTATTTCTTCTTTTTAACCTCTTCTCCTCTTTGCAAAATTTCCAAGAGCACATTCTGCAATTTTTCAAGCCTCAACAGTATCTGTTGTAACTAAGCATGGCCAGGACACTCCTAGTTGCCAGGCATAAATGGTATGGGAGCGAAAAAGATTCCCTGATTCCTGTAATTCAGTCGCTAACTAAAATCTAGCGCTTGTTGTCCTGAAACATTATTGGGACAACATCTGCTTTTGGGGAGTCAATTTAGATTTAAATGCCTTAAGTATTGAGATTAATATCCGTGATTTTAAAATAAATGTATTTATACTACTTTGCCCCAGGAAGCACAGCATAAGGAAGAATCTAAGGGTCCCAGGTTAGCAAAATTGTGCATGAAAATTTCAGTCACATCACACATGAGCTCTGTGTCTTTTGACAAATGATCCAACCTTTCAAAGCCTTGGTTTTCTCATCTGGAAAATGAAAGTACTAAAGAGTACTTATCATAGCCATTTGTTGTATAACAAAATAATTTACATCTACCTGTCTCTGGCACATAGTAATGCTTAAAAAATATTATCTGTTGTTGTTATTATAAACTAGAGGCCCGGAGCATGCAATTCATGCAAGGGCCTTGGCCCCCACCACCACAGCGGCCACCTCTGCCTCAGCCCCCGCCCACCGCGGCTTTGTCTGGAAGGAAGGATGTCCGGAAGGATGTCCGGTCTAATTAGCATATTACGCTTTTATTATTCTAGATAATATGAGTGCTAGTAGAGGGCAAAATGACAGTATATCATTTTATTTTAATCTGTAGATCACAGGCTTTATCAAGGGAACTCCCTAATAATAATAAAGATTTTTCTGCTTTGGCTATGGAGGGGGAGGAGCAGCTTTTTCCAGGTTCTTTGGTCCATAGATGATTTCTACTGGATGCAGTGCAACAGTGCAAACGATTTCAAACATTCCTCAGGAAGACAGGAGTCATGCTCAGTGAATTGAGGAGGCAGGTCCAGTGGAACCTCTGAGCTGTCAGCTGGATGTCTGCGTTCTCTGCCATAGTCCTGTGTCCTCTTTCTGAGGGGAGGAGAATGCCCTCCAAATGCTCAGCGAGATCCTGAGAGCAGCACATGCACACTGATGGAAGCATGGGTGAGAACAACTTAGCTAATGAACTGTCAAAATCCAACTTGCAACGGAAACTCAGTACTGACTTCTGTCCAATGTTTTAGGAACACCTAAGAGCCTAAATGTAGATGTAGCTTCCTGTATCATCTCACCTTTGCCTGGGCTATTGCAAAAGAATGAATTTTATTATTTCTGAAGTCTTTATTCTGCTGCATCCCATGAAAACAATCATTCTATATAATAAAAGCATAGTGTGCAAATTGTCCCCTTGATGAGGAGTTGTCTGGAAGTTCTACCAGGGGGTGGGGGCAGTCAGGGGAAGGGAAGGAGGCCCTGGCTGGCAGCCAGCAGCCGCTAGGGGCCCTACCAGTGCATGAATTTCGTGCACTGGGCCTCTAGTCCTATATAATAAAAGTCTAATATGCAAATCAAACGAAAGGTTGAACAACCGGTGGAATGATCAGTCACTAAGATGCACACTGACCACCAGATGGCAGATGCTCAACACAGGAGCTGCCCCCATTCTGCAGGCCCCAAGCCAGCCAAGGTGGGTGTCAGCAGGGGCCCCTCTGATCACTCTACCGGTCACCACACAGATCGTCCCTGATCGCCAGCCAGGCCTAGGGAACCTACCCATGCACAAATTTCATGCACCGGGCCTTTAGTTGAGTCTATAAAAGAAACACAGTCCACCTAAATATGCATCTTGTAAGATTAAAGTATAGCAAGTTCTGTATAAGGCTGAAAAATAATTTAATAATTAAAAATAAAATGGGAGAGAACAAAAGCGACCCTTTCAAGCCACTTTTACATCAACATATTACATAACAAAAGTAGTTGCAGACTTCATTACTTTATGAGCTTAGTCATTATCACATTCTTCTCCAAACCATCTATTGCAAACTCCAAGCAAAGCTACTAGGAAGACTGTAGGGCCCCTTTTCAATTACAGTCGGTATGAACTGACATAGTGTGCTCAAAAGAGGAAGTGAAACAAGGAGGCAAAATGAAAATGAATCATCGGTGTTTTCCAAACTGCTTCTTTTGTAATAATGTCTTATCAATGCAATCATTTTAAAACAAAAAGGTGGAATAAATTGAAAAGGAAGAGCAGACGATAAAATAAAACTGGGAGTTTAATAATCTCTTGCTTTTCCTTTAGCCATAGAAAAATATACTTTATGGATACATAAAAACATTCTGATAATAGAGATTACTGCTGCTATGTATTATTCATGTGGCAATGGATTCACAGGATGCTTCTACATCGACTGAAACAGTCTAACTAGGAGGAACTAACTTCAAAGTACACTGTCTTTTAGGCCTCCAACGTAATGAAGACCCAGACACTTCCCTTTCAAGGTATTTGTTCTGCACAATTGAGAATGCAGTTTCTTCCCTTCATTAGGCTCTCCACGTGAGACAGGCTAAATCACAGGCTACAGAAATAGAGACTACTTTGTACTCACAGTCTCAGATGTTCAGAACAGCTTCCACACTGGTGGTTTCCTCAGCCATATGCTACCCCATCCACCCATGCCCTAGCAGCTGTGCTACACTGTTTCCGCTTTTGTTACAACAGGACTACATTTCCCAAAGAAACAACAGCCCAGTCAGATATCCCTACATGAGGAGACCCCATTCCCTAAAATGTACTTGTGTGTATCCACATCCATACTAAAGGGCACTCCTTCATATCCTAGCTCAGTGTAACTGCCAAGAACACGTAGCTGTACTTAATTATTCTTAGCTAATAACGGCATGAAAGCAGTAAAAATTTTTATGATATAAAAACACTGAAACACTGAAGAAAGTTTTATGACATGAAAACATGAAGAAACACCGAAATCAATAGCAAAGTAAAGTCAATGACATTCAACATTTCTATAATTTATGAAAAGGGAATAGGAATAAAATTCAATTCAGTATCCCTATGTAGGATGAAGACAGATGTGAAAAACATAAAACCACACAAAGCAAAAGGTCCAAGATTAAGGACACCAGAAAAACTTGATGAAGGGTTTCTGGGTTTTGTTGTTGTTGTTGTTTTTTTAATATATTTTATTGATTTTTTACAGAAAGGAAGGGAGAGAGATAGAGAGTTAGAAACATCGATGAGGGAGAAACATCAATCAGCTGCCTCCTGCACATCTCCCACCGGGGATATGCCCGCAACCCAGGTACATGCCCTTGACCGGAACCAAACCCGGGACCCTTCAGTCCGCAGGCCGACGCTCTATCCACTGAGCCAAACCGGTTTCGGCGGGTTTCTGTTTTGATCAGATTTATTGTGTGTGAAGTTGTGCCTCAGTTAGCACATCATAAAATGTATATTTTTTTCTGTTGAAATGTTGATACGTAGGACTTCATACTTACAGGAAAACTTCCTGGGAGTGAGCAATAGGAAGGTTTAAGATCTTGAACAGTAACAGATTGAATCATACATAGACAGATTAGGGAAATATTTTCATTATAAAATATTCACCACCAAGTCCAACCCGTCAGAGATTCTCTATTAGATGGCTCACACGGTAATTCCTTCATAGGCTTTGAGCTAATAATTTCAATTAGACAATAATGGTGAAATGAAAGCTCTAATAACTGTTCTCAAAATGTAACAGGAATTGCCTTGTAAAGGCAGCCACTATCAACATTACTATTTAACATTAACCAAAGCAATTAAACAAGAAAAAACAAGTATAAGAATCAAGGGAGCCTCTTGATAGTGTAGAAATATACTCCACAAATGTAAATAACATGTGAGGAAGAAAATCCTCTGAATCATTATTTGAAATGGCAAAACACTTCAAACACACTGAGCCTATTAAAAAAGATTGTATGAACAAACTTTGGAACAGGTACAAAATGGAGAACTATGAAAGCCTAAAATAGAAAGAGACAGGACACTTTATGTACAAATATAGAGAGAATAGGATAAGTTACGAAATCAATATGCAGAATAGAACATACAGTGTGCTAATTTTCATGTTGGAAAGGAAGTAAAATAGGAATGCGTGCACACACACACACACACATTTGATTTTGCAAAAAGTAACATTGGAAGAGTATACCAAGAACATGTACAAAGCTGGAGTGAATATAGATGGAATTCAGTTTTCTCAGAGTGTACCTTTCAAACGGTTTTGACATTTCAGCTAGTTAAATATTTTATATATTTTTAAAAAATCAAAGTAACAGAAGGTCCTTTAGTCATCTCCTATGTATAAAATCCACTGGCTAGCTTAAGGTTTCCTACCTTATAATAAATCAAGAGTCAATTAATAGAGGTTAGAAAGCTACTTTTCAAACAAATGCCAAGATGGTATAGACAGTTTGACAGCAATAAATCTAAGGCATGTGGCAACTTTAAAACAGTAAGATATGCTTTATTAAGAAGTACAATCTTGCCTACTTGTCATTCCCATTTCTCATAAAACATTAATATTATTGTGGTGTGTTTTAAAATTAATAAAATTCAAAGATGTTAAATATCCAGTTAGAAAAATACATTCACCCCTGAAGCCATCGGCCACACAAATGATATAGAACCTGAAAGGTTCTTCATTAAATAGCATTTCCCCCAAACAAACCAATTTCTATCATTACATATTAGTATTGCCTCTTCTTGAATGTTACATAAATGTTGATATTTTTACACGTCTGGCTACTTTTGCTCATGTAATGATTTTTGATGCTAATCTCAGTCATTGAGTACATCAGTAGTTGTTATTTACTGGTATAAAGTTGAGTAGTATTACATTTTATTAACATAGCATTATTTGTTTACCCATTCTTTAACTGATGAGAATTTGATTGTTTCTACTTTCTGGCTCTCTGAAATGGTGGTTATAAACGTATTTTTACTTGTCCTTTTTGTGAACTTGTGTTTTTGTTTCTACTAAGTAAACACTTAGATGTGCAATTTATAGTCAGAGGGGGACTGTATGCTTATTGGTTAAATAAAACAAATTTCCAGTTATAAATAAATTCTGGGGCTCTAACATAGAGCATGGTGAATATATTCGTACTTAACAATGCTGTATAGTTGAAAGTTGCTGAGAAAGTAACTCTTAAATGTTCTCACTATAAAAATATAAAGTTATATGAGGCAGTGGATGTATTAACTAACCTTATTGTGGCAACCATTTTGCAGTGAAAAGCAGTGAAAATTTAAAATAATGCAACAATTTTAGCAATTCTAGTGTGCCCTGCATTTCCTTTTGTTTTGATTTACTGATGATGTTATATTGAACAATTTCTTGTGCTTATTGGCCATTTTGTGAATTCTTGTAAACTGTCAGTCTTTTGCTCAACTTAATTGTGTTGTCTTTTCATAACTGATTTGTAGTTCTTTACAGAGTCCAGATATTCTTTGTCAAATATATGTAATGTGAAAAATTTATCCTATGGCATACTTTTTATTCTCTTAATGGATTTTTCTGAAGAGTAGAGTTTTTTGTTTGTTTAATTAAATCCAATTTATCTTGTTTTTAGCCATTATGGCTTATGCTTTTGGGGTCTTTGTTATGAAATATTTAACTAGCTCAAGTCCCAGAAAATATTTTCCTGCATTTTCTTATAGAGACTGTTGAGTTTAAGATTTTATATTTGGTGTAGGTACCATCAAGACTTAATTTATGTGTATGGTATGAGGTAAGGATAAGCTATTTTTTCAATATAGCTATCCTGTTTTGTAAGTCCAGAAGCTGAAACAATTTTCCTTTCCCCATTAAATTACATCTGTGCTTTGTTGAAAGTCAACTAACTACCTATGTGCAGGCATAATTCTGGACCCTATTCTGTTGCCTTGGTCTACTGTTTTATCCTTGTACCTACACCATACGGTCCTAATGAATGTAGCTTTATGGTAAGTCTAACACTGTGAAATTGCATCAGCCACTATCCACCCAGGATTATAAGAAAACTTAGATGGAAAACATTTCTCTCTTTCAACTTTCAAGCTTCTCTAATATAAACTTCCATAGACATGAATTGACATGCATGAGGGTACTTTAAGGATAATGAATGAGAACAAAGTCTTTAGAGACCAATGGATCTAAATTTGAATCCTATTGCACAGGAAAGATTTTTATGCTATTTAAATGTCATTTTCCTTACCTAATAACATAGGGATCATATTACCTAACAAAAAAATTGAGAGGTTTAATAAAATACCCCATATAAAGTTCCCAATGAAGTATTTGACATATATGAAGTAAGCCTACAATAACATAGCTATACAACACTATTTTCACAGGAACTCAGAGGAAGGGATTCTTTGTAGAAAAAGAACACATGGAGACAATATTGAGTGACTGTCCTATTTTTTTTTTGTTCATTTAGCAATTTCTATATCTTATCAGTATTTAAAATGTACTTCTCTCTATATCTTATCAATATTTAAAAGGTACTACTTTATCCTATTTATGATAAAATATTATGTTCTTAGACATTACTAATTATTGATTGCTTTTATAAGATCTATAACTATACATGTTCACTGTTTTATCATTATGTGGATAAAATATAAGAACGTCACTATTTATGCACAAACCTTTTAAATGTTTTCTCTTAGTTCCAAGTTTGCCAGAATATAGAATGAAAGAAGCATGCATATCTTTATCAGGAGGAAACAGAGCAATGTTACTCAAAAGTATTTTCCCAATAGATTTACTCTTTTATTACTATGTAATTAACCCCACTTCGAGAATGCTATTGTGAATTCTTTTGCAGCAGCAAATTAAACATTTGACTTGCAGACTATTTTGTTTCTGTGAAAGTGACTATCACGTCATTAGAAAATAGGCAAGCAATATTGTGAGTAATGAAGAGTTTTCAGAGGAGTTTTCAGTGAAGCCAAAAGATTTGCCCTGGGAGAAAATACGCTACATAATTGCCTCACCATAATCTCTAGCACAAAATCCATCAAAATCTAATAAAGTAGCTTCATTAGCATGTCCATCACCTTATTAATAATTTATTGGTTGCCAAAGGTACTGATGGGATTATCATGCATCATGCTAAGCATACAAGAACATTATTGTGATGCTCATTAAAGTGAACGCCACAGCAGTCAAATCTGTAGTAAACAAATTTGATATCTTTTAAAAATACTAGTATAAGTAGGTGTCCTCCCATTTATTAATAAACCATCATTCCATATTGGATATTTTTCTAGGAATCTGCAATTCATATCTAAAAGGACTTCAGGACAACCATTTTGACATCTTGAAAATATGCAAATATATTTTCCTGATCAAAAATCTGTATTTAAGAATTTTTATACTATGACCTATTTTAGTCAAAAAACCAAAAATAAGCAAAATCGGTGTCAATGTGTGATATCAAAATTTTCATCCACAGAAAATGAGATGCTCACTGGACATTAGAATAGTGATAATGCCCATTCACTGAGAATCTAGAGAGTGGAGGTTCCTGGGCTACAGAGACTGATAAAGAATACAGACCTGCAGTCCTAGGTCAATAACTGAGATGTGATCCTGGATACGCCCGGGGGGAATGGAAGTGGGTGGACTTCTACTTTAATCATCTGCATTATTTTATATACAGTCATTTTATATTGAAGTCATTATTTTATAGATAGGAGTGTCCTTCACCTTCTAATGTGATGCTGCTACAGGTTGAAAGGCAGGCCTAACCCTGCTGCCCACCTATACTGGCCTTTTACATGACATGCTGAGTTATTTCAGTGAATCTCCTTTCAGCAGGCTGCACTGCAGCATGGCTCCAATGGGGCACACCATCTAATTGGCAATCTTACTTTATGAACTAAACCTACAAAAGATGGTGAGTGAGATTCCTTCCCAATTAAACAGAACTCTATCCCCAGAGACATTGCCCCATTGTTCTGGTGCTAAACTACAGTATTTGGAAAAGGGAAGAAAAAAAAACCACACTGGATTTAAGCAAAGTAGAAGTTCTAAGCAATTTGATTCAGCAGTGTTTTGATGAGAAGTGAGAAACAGAAGTGATCATTTTTAGGGCTGTCATTTGTCTGAAATAAAAGCCTGTGTTGAATGGCTATATATTTATTATTTAGGAAACTGAAGTGCTTAGCGCCCAACTAGAGAAACTGTGTGTTAAACACAAAGATTTCACACCCTTTACATATCATTCTTGTCCTATAAAAGAAAATATAGATGATGTGACCAGTTTTAAAAATGATTTTATTTGGGTGACATTGGTTAGTAAAATTATACAGGTTTCAGGTGTACAATTCTACAATACATCATCTGTATATTGTGTTGTGGTTTACCATCCCTAATCAAGTCTCCATCCATCACCATTTACCCCCCATTTGCTTTTTTCTACCTCCCCCAACTCCCCTTCCCTCTGACAACCAGCATACTGTGGTCTACTGACAATGTGATCCTTTCTAACCAAAGAAGTTGTGATGCATATCATAGGCTCTGGATTATACTTTATTATCAGGAAAATACATAAGAAGGAATTATTCCTTCCTCAGAAAAAGTTTCACATATTGCTTAGATTTAATAAATGTTTAAGGCATCTGCCCCAGAAATTTGATGTACCATTTTCAACTGGAATCTTTTAAAACTTTCTAGCTCACCAGGTTTTCAATCTTACCTGTCCTATTAATTATTCAATACTTTATCAGCATGAACTTGGGATGTCCACAAAGACACAGCCATATGCTAAAGTGCAGAGATATCTACTAAAGAGAAGAAGGCCTTTGCGATCAATAACTTCATGGCAAAAAATTTGGCAAATCTTAACGAGAACATAGTATATCAATAGTGAAACAGGGATTATTTTAAAGTCTTGGATTAATGGAGTGGGATGGAGAAAAATCAAACCCAAATTTAGCTGTGTCAATCTCCTACAATACATTGTAAACTTCCTAGGTTTGGAGATATAAATATTCTATGGCTTTCATTTAACCCACTTAATAACAGTTGCCTGTTCCTAAATGTTTGTTTCTGAACTATAACCCCGAAATCTACCTGTAATAACTACCTGTAATAATATGTGAAGTTTGTATAATTAAAAGAACCTGAACATTCTGTCCAACTGTAAAATATATGGTTATAATTGTTGAAAATCTGTGATATTCTTAAATTCCTTTTTTAAAATAAAATTTATAAAACCACAAGAACATCAAAAGAGTATTATAGGTAATATATTTTTCAACTAATTACAGTGTCATTGTGCTCACCATTAATCTACTAGTCTTGAGGTGAACAATATTGTTAAATGTTAACTCTTCCTAAAATAAAATGTAATCATGTAGAGATTAGTAGTTCTAAATTCCATTCAGTTTTGCAACCACTGAACCACAAACTGCATGATCAGAATTATATATTAAACATTAAATTCTGTCCTATATATTGAAAGAGCAATTGATGGATACAAATTCATGCCCCCCTTCCCCCGCCCCCGTAGGGGAAAACCTATGCTGTTTACCCCATTTGGATAGATGGCATTATGTTTACCTATTTTCAAAAACTGGTATCCCAAAGTATTCTATTTTTTGCAGAGCCTGTGAGGTTCTTATACATTGATTTTCAGAAGTGGAAACCAGTCTTGGAGTCTATGGGATTTCTTTCCAAGTTCTTTGACAAAAATAGAATTATATTGCTGGGAGACCATGGCTATTGCTAGGTGAGCACAGACAACATACCTGAGAACTGCTTAACATGCAGAGGGGAACAATTCTTACTTCTCTATGAAACTCCACTGGGAAAACAGCACACAGGCAGTTTTTCTCACTTTATTCATTCTATACCAAGGACACAGCAAGACTTCTGTTCTTTTCTACGTGAGGAATGTCGTTCTTTCTCTTGGGTATTGCTGCCAAGCTTTCTAGTTGAATGGCCAATATCTGTTCTCTTTTCTTCCTTACTATAGCATCCAATTCGGTTTGGGATAGCAAAGTGCCCAGCAGATGTCCAATATTTTCTAGTGTCATTTGGAAATAAGGGAGGCCACATGACACCTTCTGGTCAAAGATATGTAAACAGATTCACTGGGTGAGGCTTTCACCAACAGTCCTCAGTGAGATGCAGTTGGTGACTCCTCTCCATTATTTTCCTTGCTCTGATCATGGACACGGAGGTTAGAAATGCAGGTACTTTCTTTCAACCGTGAAAAAATGAACAATAGCATCTGGGAGTTTGAGTTTCTAAAACAATGTCAGCATTGCCTACTTGTGGATGTATTTGGTAGTGAAACTGTTTGGGGATTTTCTATGATAAACAACTAATATAACTTATATAAATAAGTTCATCAATTGTTTCCCATTCCTTACCTATTCCCAACCCCTTAGGCTTTGGAAACATCATCTGGAGACCTTCATTATGCCCTTTTCTTCCTTCTATTAAAGAGAAAAAAACACAGGTCTAAATAGCTTTACTTGTGCTGAAGACCAGGACCCCAAACCTAGATTTAACACCTGACCTAACTGCTGTTTCAACCTCCCCCAGAAACATAATCTTAATCTATTTTCTGGTCAACATCAATGAGCTAATCTGTCATGTGGGACCTCTCCATCCTGTCCCCATAAAAAGAAGACAATCTGCATGATTAAAACCCTTGCCTTTCCTTTTCCCCTCCCCCTAAGAAAGTACTCCTGGTCTAAAAGTATGAAATCCTTTCTTTTTTTGTTAGTAGCTCCCTTGCCCCAACCTTCCTACAAAAACCTTCCAACTAGGAGCATCCTTCATTCTATTTGTTAGATAGGATCCTGCTTGATTCATGAAACAGCTAATAAAGCCAATTAGATCTTCACATTTACTTGGTTGACTTTTATTCTTTAACTGTACAGTTTAAATTCAAAGTCATTTGTATTTTCATTCTTTCTCTGTAGTCATGCCTAAGTCTCACCATCCCTTGGCTGCAGTTTTAAGTAAAAAAATTGTTGATGGCAAAGATGACGAGAGTAAAATCCATAGAAGATTAGAAAGGATTTGTGAGATGTAGGAAATAAACAAAATAAAATTAAAATGATGTGAATACCTTCACTATATTCCCCTTACAATAAATTGACACAAAATATGGGTCAAACTTCAATAAAAGCAAAGTAACTTACCCATAGTCTTATGCACACACACACACACACACACACACTCTCTCTCTCATTCACTAACCTCTAAAAAATTAAGACTGGGATCAGAAAGAACTGCATTAAACCTATTTTTTAATATTTGAATGTGATTTTTAAGAAACCCTAGTGTGGAAAAATTCTGACATACAGAAATTGTAACTTCGTTTATTTAAAGTAATTATGATATAGATCTCTGGTATTTTCAATAAGACTGTAAACTTATTTTTGAATGTTCTTATTCCCTAAGCAAATTATTTCAGGAAACACAATACATTAGCCAATAATTTCTTTAGGAGATTGAATATTTTTAAATATTAGAAAAATGAAACTTACAGATTTTTTTCATTTCACATGAGGAACAAGATATGCAAGTCTTTCTGAAAAGAGTTTCGAATTTATATATTTTTGGAGGTTATGTCATTTGGATAAAAATATACTCACAGCAGTGATAATCATAAGACTGGACTTAATCCATTGGGAACTCAAATGAGACAGCACAATTTAAGTGTGACAAGATTTAGAAATGAGGTTTTTGTCCTCATTCATAAAAAAGCTAAAATTTTAATAACTTGGTATCTAATTTTAGGCATATCATTAACAAAGTACAATCCATTACCTCTGCTTTCTCACTTGTGAATTTCAGAAGAAAGTGAACTTAAGTTCTTTATTTTCAATAACTAATGAACAGGTATAACAAATAGTAAAATTGAAAGAAAATTTAAAGTTTCCCAATTTTATTCTAAATAAATTTAAAAGAAAGAAAAAATATATATATCCTATCTAATATTAGACAAACATGGTAATTAACCGTACCTCCAACACGCCTCCCATTGGCTAATCAGGGCGATATGCAAATTAACTGCCAACTAAGATGGCAGTTGACCGCCAACAAAGATGGCGGCAAATTTGCATACTGCAGGCAGTGTAGGACAGTGCAAGCTGCCATCCAGTCCTTTCTGTGCTACCGGGGGCTAAGGCAAGCGGTGCTGATTGCCTCGCTGGAGCCCTCCTCCGTCCGCCCACCGGAGACAGGGGACCCACCCCTGTGTGCAATCTGGGGGTGGGCGGGGACTGGGGCCAAAGCAAGCGATGCGGATCGCCTCTCCGGAGCAGTCGCCCGCCTACCAAAGACACATCCCAATGCAACCTGAAGGCGGGCGGGGGCTGGGGCCAAGGCAAGCAGTATCGCCTCGCCGGAGCCCTCGCCCGCCCACCGGAGACATGTCCCAATGTGATCTGGGGGGCGCGTGGGGGCTGGGGCGAAGGCAAGCGGTGCCCATTGCCTGCCGGAGCCCTCGCCCACCCACCTGAGACATGTCCCAATGTGCGGGGGCTGGGGCGAAGTCAAGCGGTGAGGATTGCCTCGCCGGAGCCCTCACCTGCCCACTGGAGAAACATGCCAATGTGGGGGGGCTGGGGCGAATGCAAGCGGTGCAGATCGCCTCGCCAGAGCCCTCACGTGCCCACCGGAGACACTGCCAATGTGGGGGGCCTGGGGCCAAGGCAAGCGGTGCAGATAGCCTCAACTGAACCCTCACCTGCCCACCAGAGACACGGGGCCCACTCTCAGAGAGAGAGAGATTTAGAGAGAGAGGCGGAATTTTGCATCCTGCATCCCTCCCTGATCGACCACTGTGATTCCAAGCCAGCGAGGGCTGCCTTCAGGCTGCAGCTCCAGTTTCCCTCACCCCCATGCCAGGCCCGAGAGCACAGTGCTGGGCAGGGGCACCCAGGGGTTTGGGAATGCAGCACAAGGGGCTGGTACAACGTGGGGGTGGGCTGTGTTTACACCGCCAAGTTCCTCACTTCTGCCCTGGCCCAGCATGCCTCCTCCTTCCCCTCAGAGGCCCAGCTCCTGCCTACATGCTTGCTGGGCAGGCCCAACTGCACCGGGGAGTGAGCCATGGTGATCGGGATGGCCACTTCCTGGGATGGGACGGCCAGACCACAGCAATTCATGAGGGCAATGAGGCCCGTGGAACATGTGCAGTCCTTGGGCGGCGGGGGTGGCCGGCCAAGCCGAGACTGGCTTCAGTGGGGCCAGTGGGAGCCCGAGGCCACCCCAACCCCCACAGTTCCCGGGCGGATGGTGTCTCAGTGGAGAGTGGTTTCTCCATGCATGGTGCCCAGGGGTGGCTGTGAGCTGCTGCAACCCCGCCCCACGCTTCAGGGAGGGGGAGAAGGCTCGCAGCCACCAGCACCATAGGCTGCACCGCCTGTGCCTCAGCCTGCCAGGTTGGCAGGGTCCAGAGCAGGTGAGCTGCTCCCTTCCCCCAGTGGTAGAACAGGGAGGAGAGTGCTGGGTGCAGGGAGGGGACCTCAACTGGGATCCTCCTGGTGTGGGGAAGGGGAGCAGCCTGGGCCCAGTGGGGAGCTTAGGAAGTCTGGCTAAGCAGGCGCCAGTTCATACCAACTCTTACTCTGCCATCTTCCTCCAGCTCTTGAAGCTAGCCCCCTGCCCCACCTGTCCGGGGGGACGGGCTCTGGGTGACCTCCCTGAGCTCAGACTGTGGACCCAGAGACCTCAAGGAAGAGTGCAGGGGCCAGTGCAGAACTACCAGGGCAGAGTTGCTTCGGTGTCTCCGTGAAGTTTGCAACTGACCCATGGAGGAAGCCCCAGAGGGGAAAGGCCGGGAGGCATGAATTGCCAGCACTGTAGCCACTTGAAAACAGCTCCACTTGGAATGTGAGGTGGTTATATGTTCAGCTGAGAAGTGAGAGGGCTGAACTCCACCATCGCTGGGCTCCTGTCAGTCCGAGGCCCAAGCGTCCACCATGACAAGGAAAGAACAGAGTGAGGGGCCTGGAGGAAGGGAGGTCAATTGAAGAAAACCGTGTCTAGACTTTCCCCAGCCCGCTCCTTTCTGCTGCCTACAGGAGCCCCAGGCCCGGCCACAGTTCTGTCTCCACCTTTTAGTCCCCTATTCTCCAACCGCAGAGGAAAGAAATAAGGAAGGAGTCTGTGCTGCCTTCAGAAAGTATCTATATACCGGATCGGCCAGTTGCCTTCCACAGAGGGAGGCCAGACTTCGGCTTAGGCCCGCTCCCCACAGGGACATCAGCAGGACATCCTGTGAGGGCTCCCCAAATCATTCTTTACGGATAATCATGTAGGCTGGTCTCCTGGTTCCATAAACCAAGAATTTTTTTTTTCCCTATAGAATTAGAAAAGAAGCCCCAATTAGAATAATATGAAGTAAAAGTTTATATGGAATATAATCAACTTACGGCATAATGTTTATTTTCTGTTCAGATATAGTAGAGTGGGTAATCAATGAATTAAAAAAAATAAGAGATTTGATTGACTAGGGACAGATTTTGGTATATTTAATTTCTGCCTTTCTGCTATTTCCTTCTTGGTTTCTTATAAAACCTCTTTCATTCCCTTGTAACTACTATTTCAGCAAATACTTGGGTTTTTCTATTTCTCCCTGGCCTCCCATAGCCAACATCGTGTGCACGACCACCATGCCTTTGTATACAGTTTTTACTCTGCACAGAGGTGCCCCGCTGAAGGGGCAAGACCCTGCTGAGTTGAGGTCATGATGGTCTACAAAGTTGTGGAAGGCAGTGTCTCTTCAGAGGAAGGGAAGGAAGCCGATGGAAAGAAACCCTCTGCGCACCAACACCTGAACTTCAGGGCTATATCTGCTAAAGGGAGGAAAACTTTTACTAATTCAGAGACTTCCTGTAGTCTAGAAGCAGCCCTAGTCTTAAGAGTTGCTATGCCCACTGCAAATATTTCTAACATTTTCAATGGAGCACTGATTATGGACATCAACTGCAACCCAGTAAGATATGGGTCAATAACAAGAACATACAGGGGGAAGTCACTGTGTGTAAAGCTGAGAAAACACAGCAGAAGACCTAGCAGCTGTTAGTGTCTCTGAGCAGGGATCAATGCTGAGCCCTGTTTGAGACCGTCTTTCCCAGCGAACCATACAAGTAAGGAAGAGTACCTTGGACACTGTGAATGCTTTATAATGTGGACTAGACTGCTTTGCTAACTTCACCTTGAATTGCACATGACTAAAACTTTTAATTTTCCTGTATAGAATGACACACATGTCTGATATAAATTTATAAGTTGCAACATTAGTGAAATTTTAATGATGCCTAATAAGTGATAAAATAACGGGAAAATCTGATGATTTCAATTCATTAATAGTACATGGTAGATGTTTAATGTGAGAAAGGAAACCATGTAATGTGACCCAACCCCCACCCCCACCCCCCACCCCCGGCAAATAAGGTTGTGTGTGTTTTTGAATGTATAATCTTAAAATTAAAAAAGAAGTCACAAATGCATCTAAAGTTTTTAATGACACCATTGTTAAATATAGAACACTTACATGCAAATGTTAACTTTCTAAGCAAATGAAAACTGCATTTCTCCCAAAGTTTCACAGTCAACTTAGCTTGCCTCTGGCCAGCCAAAGGGCAGAAAGCTGTCCTTTAAAAATTTCTAGGTGAAGCCATCTCTTGATACTGGATAGAGCCATACCGTGTTCCATTTCAAACTAACTAGGAGCTATTTCCTTTTGCACTGGGAGCTGACATCTCTTCAATTAAAGGAAGACTATGTCAGAACAGTCTACTGTGGATAAGAAGCCAATGCACAAAAGGGAAACAGAAGTGATGGCAGTTCCTTAGCAATGGTTCTTAACCTTATCAAATCCAATGCCACCTATGTATAAATAAGCATGTATTTCCCTTTTCATAAACCTGAAATAAAATTTCATTGAAATATAATCTACACAGAAAATATATACCTTAATCATCCTATATAATAAAAGGCTAATATGCAAATCGATTGAATGGCAGAACGATCAGTCACTATAACATGTACTGACCACCAGGGGCAGATGATCAATGCATAGGGGGAGCACTGCTCAGCCAGAAGCTGGTTTCAGAGCTGGTGAGCACAGCAGGGTTGGTGGGAGCGTCTCCTACCTCCGCAGCAGAGCTAAGGATGTCCTACTGATGGACATCCCCCAAGGGCTCCTGGATTGTGAGAGGGTGCAGGCCGTACTTAGGGACCCTCTACCCCCGAGTTCATGAATTTTGTGCACTGGGCCTCTAGTCTATAATAATAATAAAAGCATAATATGCTAATTAGACGGGATGAAGCCAAGGCTGTGAGGGAAGCCCTGGTCCCAGGTGCCTGCCAGTGGCCCAGAGGGAAGTCCAGGTCTCGGATGCCAGAGGGAAGCCGGTGCCGGCAGCCGGGGGAAGGAAGGTCTACTCTTGCATGCATTTCATGCATTGGGCTCTAGTTTTAATATAAAGAGGAAAGTGATTTATAGGAACAATATACATTTCAATATGGAAATATCCAAGGACTGCACACCAAAAGGCCTAACAGTCAGATGTTTTCCTTATATCGGGAATCACCATGAACATATAGCTACAGATACAGATGGACATAACTATGTTGTATTTGCCCCTCAGATACCATGAACACCATTGTTTTTGATTTTCTGAAATGGTTAGAAACTCAATTTCATGTCCTGAAAAAGTACAAAGTTTCCTCCATTCACACAGTAGTTATATCTAGAAAATTAATGCATACTAAAACTATGGAATATACCTTAAATTGATACTCAAATTCTAGTTAGGCTCTGGATTCCGATATTTCTAAACAGATGCTTTATTTGCTTGAATCTTATAGGCATTGGGTGGTGGAGAATCTTTGCACACTGCCAGATGTTCAAACCGTCCTAGCCTCCACCCTCTTCACATCAGTAGGCAGCAATCCCTTAATTTTATAACTAATAAAAACACTACAGCAAATTCCCAAAATGCTCTCTTTGGTTCTGATTTCTTTGAAACTCTCTTCATCATGGAGAGGAGAAAGAGAGCACCAATTATCCTTTCTATTCTTCACAGCTACTGCTGACATAGAGAATAAACTATATGAAGATCCCTTATCAACAAAATATGGCTTGCCCCTGTCAAGGATTGAAATCACAGCTGCTATTAAATATGCAAGATAAACTTTATGGGAGATGCTGTCAGTCCTTCAGACTTCCAAGCTTCAAGTTAAAACACCCATGGGAATAGATATTTTCATTGGTACTAATGATGACAGTTAATAAATGAGATTTGTATTTCAAATACTCTGTCCTACCATCTTTCTACTTTTCCCCCCAGATGTCAATGACACGGTTCTGAAACTTTAGTCACCATGGATATTAGACACTTCAGGACAGAGAAACGTACAGCCCCAAAGTGATGAGGAAATGTGGTGGGTGTGGTTATTAGTTATAGATAATTAGAAGGCTGAATTAGGGCACTAGAGATAATTTTAGAAACGGGTTTTAAAAGGAGTCAAAGATAAGGAATGGAAGGGAAAGGGGGGTTTGAATATGCCCAAAGCATTTTGGTGAAATATGTCAAGGATTTAAATACATCCCTTCTTGATAATTTTCCTTTTCCATGAATGATGAATAAAGATCATGTCAGTGTCTTGAGTCATTGAACAGGAAGTAGTTTCTGCAATCCATCCTGGGACTGTACAATCACCCCTCTACCTTATGCTTTGACATCACAGGGGAATGTCTCCTTTCCTCCTTTCTGGTTCATCTGCTGTAGTGAGCTGTCTACAAACCACATTTTTTTAAATGGATTTTTTCTACATCAATCAGAAATTTCTATCTTTTGAGGCATAATCTGAGACACAGCAGGAAGTCAACCAAACTACAGAGTGGTAGGAAGACAGGCATGATGGTGTTACACTCCATAGAGTGACTCCTGCAGCTGGGCAGACAATCCAACAGAGGGCTTGGGCTGTGGCTGAACCTCATTGGAATGCTGAATCCCTAAAACCATTCATCAATTACCTATTAATTTCACACAAAGATAATAAGAAGAAAACTGACATTTATTAAATGCCTGCATCTTGCCATTCACTATAGTATATACTTTTATATATGTCATCATTTCTTCTACAGTAAAATCAAGTAGGTATTATTATTCCCATCATTTTACAAATGAGAAAACTGATGTTCATAGACATTAAAGCACTCCTAATCCCACAGACATCTTTAATAGATTCCCTTAGCTGAATTTGGGCTAGTACAAAATCTGTTACATTCATACAACAAATCAACATATTAAAAGTAACTGACAGACTGGATGGAGGAGTGTACTGATAAAAATGAATGGGAAACTCAAATGTCACCCATAAACTTTTGAAGAAAATTAATCATAAACACAGAGGAAAGTCGGAAGTATGCAGAGTTTTGTTGCAATGGAAAAGTTTGATGTATATTTGAATACAAATAGAGCTACCATACTCTATCTAAATGGCTTTAGAAGTCTTTTTTTAATTTAAAAGTCAATAGTCAAAAGAGAATTCTGACATAAATAGGATGAAATAGCATTTAGTGGTGAAAAAAGCTCCACAGACATGAATGGTCAATAAAATAATAAACAAAATGGTATATTTAATCATTTTTATAGTCACATCAGTAAGTACTCAGGATAATTTTACATGTATTAAATCAAGAAGGCAGCATGGGCGTGAGGAATTTTATTTATACAGAAATTCCAACTATGTGAGCAACAGGTTTCCTAATAATGTAGACTAAACTTCAACATCACACACACACACACACACACACACACACACACACGTGCATCTTAGAGAGATTGAGAATTTAACACATTATAGTATACCATATTAGCCAAACTAAAAATGGATTCCAAGATATGAGTGTTCAAAGATTATACTTCTAACCATATACCACAACTTCCCTTAATACTTGTGAAGACTACTGTCTGTAATGCTCAACATCTAAGCCAGTTTCTTGGCTATTTTCATTATTTCATTATTTACACACTTAATAGCAGCATTCAATCACTGGTATGAAAATTACACAGTAACACAGTAAGCTCTCAGTCATCAAAACAAAACAATCAATGCCACAGTCTAGTGATGGATATTTTTTAAATAAAAATCTTAATGTACCTAATAAATTTGTGGGCTATCAATGACTCTATATTCCTCAGACCTTCCATATCCTTTCAAAATTCAATACACAAAACACATTATACTTTTCACAAAGTGAAGAAAGTCGGAAAATATAATTTCACATGTAATTCCTTGCATAATTTCCAGAAGAAAAATGTTAAAATGACAATGTGACATTTGTCATCAATTTATAGCTAAAGTTTTACAGTTTTGAACTTAGGAAATTTTTTTTCTCTTAGGATGCTTTTCTTACGTTACACCACACACCAAGTTTTGGCTTCATAACAAGCAAAGAATGGGGAAAACAAAATTTGATTGAAAAATACGTAAACATAGTTTGAAAAAATCCTATTAATATTGTTAAATATAGTGTTCATGCAGCGATAACTAGATAACTTTCAGTAATCTTTAAAAATTATATTAGATGTACACAATGTTGGCCTTCTCACTTAACTTTTTAAATTTACTTTTGTTTCAATTTTCTCTAAAATTAATTTAAGTTGTAATTAAATGTTACTTTCAAAAATTAACTTTGGTCCTATCTGTTAGCGAATTCTTAAATTTGAAAATTTATTTTGCCTATGGCCATCACGTATAAATCCCATCATAAGAAATGGCCATTTTTACCCTAAATCACACAAGGAGGTGCCAAAATAATTCCATCTGCTCATTGTGTTGGGGTTCATATAAACTCACCATGAACAATGATGGTGCTACTTTGAAAAGTCAGACCGACCACACCCATGGAAAGTAACATACACCCAACAGCAGAAATCAAGTTGCTGGATATTAAATTGGAACACGGGCACAGAGGGTAAACAAGTGCCTGGCTCTCAACTGCCTCCACCTGCTCCCATTTTTAGAGAATTAGGAGGCTATTCACGTCCCCCAGGAAGCCCCGCCTGCTGTAGTCAACTGAAGCAGACCACAGGAGCTAACAGGCAACCCAACTCCGATTTCTATGGAATCATGAACATCCTCAATACAACCCTTGGCACCCGCTAACCAGGCTAATGTGTCCTCAACATTGAACTGTCTAGACTCAGAGCAAGGGTGCCATTACTCATACTCTGTCCAACTTCCCCATTACCATCAACTCCTGATATTCAAAGGCTCCTGAGGATAATTTAAGATTTAAAATATAGTCAGGGTAATACTTTGTGGTCCCTGGTGAGTTGATTTTATACCAAAGACTGACTCTGAATGTCTTGTTAAAACTGAAAAATCACCTTATTGGCATAAATGCCATGTAGTTTAAAGGAGAATAACAAGAGTATTGGCAGCCATCTATCATGCTCTATGTAGTAATTTCTGGTTGTATACAAAGTAAAAATCACAATCCATTACCATTAAGAAGGGCAGACAGTACACTGATCAATACCATGCACCTTACTAAAGCTTTTTCTATACATTTAGTCAACTATACAAATATGTTTTTCTATTTATAAGTAGGAATAATATATAGAAATAATCACAATTTTTTTAGTAACAAATCTTTTAAAAATATAACATATACTATACAAGTTGGAGATATTTGCATATCAGTAACTTTCATATTTTCATTGTAATATTAGAATAAAAAGGAGTGCATACATGCATACTTTATCAAACATGAGGAGAAGAGTATTTGGTAATTGAGATTAGATTGATTTGGGCAGAATTTTACTAGTTTTAACAGAGAAATTGTTTAACAGAGCATTCTTTCCTTCTTTGTATTTGTGATATTCTATAATAATGACTGGTTTTTCTTAGAAAGCATATTTCTAATATTTTATCAACTACACAACTATTTTGTTATCATAGTATATAATAGTGTCATTTAGTGCTGGGGTCCAACCCCAGCAGGTCCAGGGGTCCCCAAAGGTGTGGACGGAGTCGGCGAAGAAGGAACAACACGGAGGCAGCGTTCAGTTGATCAGCAGCCTAGCCAGGATCTCTAGCCAAGTTCTGGTCAGGATCTCCAGCGAAGTTCTGGTTAGGATCTCCAGCCAGGTTCTGTGTCCATGTTCTCTTGCTAGGTTCTCCAGGTTCTCCAGCCAGGTTCAGTCACCAGGTTCTAGTCAGGTTCTCTTGCCATGTTCTATAGTCAGGCTCAGTCCAGGATCTTTTGCCATGTTCTCTCGCTAGGTTCTGTCTCTAGGTTCTGTTGCCAGTTTCTATCCAGGATCTTTTGCCATGTTCTCTCCAGCGAAGTTCTTCTGTCTCTAGGTTCTGTGTAGGTTCTGTCTTCTAAGTTCTGTCTTGTTACATCTGTATTTATACCAGTTGATTCCAATCCTATCAATCTCTATTCCAAAGGTTAGGGCGTTTCTTATCTCCATTCCAGGGAGTAAAGATTATGTAGCTTAAGCATGATTGTTCGTAGTTAAAGTGATTAATTACCCGCCTGGCACTTAGTTAAGAGGTTTTATTCCCTCCCTAACTTCAGGGGAAAATCCCTACCTGGGGAAACAACCTTTCTCAGAGAGGTGACCTTGGTTAAAACACATAGTGCCAAGAAGGTGAGCAAACATATTAAGAACAGTATGCCATATATGCCAGGTCCCTTGAAACAGCAAGGATAGACTGGCTCCCGGCAATTTAGCATATCTCTAGAAAACGGTATGTGCTAGAACAAGTTGCTTCACTTCTTCTTAGAATTCATTTTCCCTAATCTTTATAATATTACTCATAAGTAACATTAATTGATGACTTGTTATTGGTAGGGCAATTTGTTAAGCATTTTAAGTACACAGTACTATTTAAACTTCAGTAACACCTTTAAGCTCCAGTTAGAAATAAATCAGGATTGAGGTTTGGAAGAGGCTCTTGTCATTCTTTTCTTAGACTGGAAAGCCTGGGAGATTAGAATCACAGATTTTAAAAATTATAATGGACTTTAGAGATAACCTAGTTTAATGAATGCAAATTAAAACTTAGATTATATAATCTCTCTAAGTGTTGGTCAATTTACATAAATTGACCCAACTAGTTAGTTAGAAGAAACCCCATATCTAGATTTTTTGGCATGTTTTTCCCCAAAGCAGTATCATAAACTACACTATTGTACCTTCTATTTATATCCAAAATATTTAATAGCATGATATGATTATACATTTTCTTTTCAATTTTTTCGCTTCTTAATTTCAAAATATGCAATACATTTGTTATGAAATCTTTCATTACAGATTCCAAGTATGAAACCTTGCTATTCATGTGGTTCACGGACCACTCAGAGCATCAGCATCTCAGATGCACATTGTAGGTCCCATCCCAGACGTCCTGATCAGAATCGGCCAGGGAATTCATGTGCACATTAGCAGGTGAGAAGTGCCGCTCTATAAAGTTCCTACTTCTTCTACACCAACCTCCTCAATAGCAGCTCCAGGGATGGACTTCATGGACTAATGCTCAATGGCCAACAAACACCCATGGAGAGCCTCTTGTTGGACCGTGCTTTAAGAAAACTGACCTTCTACTAAAGAACATACTTTTGCACATATTCTGAGACACCTATATAGACACTATATGGGTTCGTTATTGATACCTAAGCAACTAGCACTTGTAGACCACAGTTAATCCTAGACTTCAAACCAGATGAAGGCTAAGCCTTGATGTATGGTCAATGTTGCAAAGTTAAGCTTCAAAGATACTGAAAGTATACAAAACTTAGAGCAAGCTTTATATCGCTCTCTATTTGAAGTGGTGTATTACTCAAATTCTTAAATATTATTCTTTAGGTTCTTTAAACATTTGATGTGAAACCTACTGTATTAAGAATACAGTTACATTTTCTAATCATCCTCAGACTTGCTGGCATTTTATCAATGTGCACATTTTTAGTAAAATTCAGCCACTATCTATCCCAAAATACAGAAATAAAACTAATTGAAATCTTACTAAAATGAGAAAAAAATTTAAGTATAGCACATGGTAATATCAAAGGTAAATAGGAAGAGTATGAAACCATTAGTCACAATTAAAAATTACTATAAATATTTTGTAACTATTGAGTTATATCAACATGATATTTTTATGTGAAAGTATATTATAATTATATTCTCTATTATTTACTTCCTTAAATTCAGCTATGAATGAGCCCTGGACAAGTAGATCAATTGGTTAGAGTGTCATTCTGATATCCAAAGGCTTGATCCCTAGTCAGGGCACATACAAGAGTCAACCAGTGAATGCATAGCTAAGTGGAATAACAAATAAATGTTTCTCTCTCTTTCATTACAGATTCCAAGTATGATACCTCTCTCTCTCTTCTCTCTCTCTCTTTCTCTCTCTCTCTTCTTCTTCTTCTTCTTCTTCTTCTTGCTTTCCCTTCCTTTCTCTCTCTCTAAAAAAAAACAACAACTAAAAATCAGTTATGAACAATGCACTTTGAAATATAGGTCAATTAAGAAATTGTCTCTTATACATATCTGCTGTTTCAATAACACATATATATGTCAAATGATCAAAGTTATTTATTTCATTAGAAAAAGTTTTAAATCTAAATATCAGTGAATTATTACAAATATTAGTACTGACATTTATAAATAAGTCTGGAATGATCTCTCATGTAGACAATATTGTCCAGGAACAAAATAATGTTTTTACATAATGAAACAAACATTCCATTTTGACATTAAAATTATTTAGGCTATACAAACTGACTACAATATAATTATAAAAATTGAGATACATTTCTAGAAATCGCATATATACATACGTTCAATTAACATTTGTAGCCCTTCCTGAACAGTTAAAAATTGGCTTTACTAAAAAATACTTTGTTCAATTGTCCTTAATTTCTTTTGGATTTAAATGTGTTTTGTATTAATGTGTTAAATAATTTATCAAATTTTCAAAGGGAAAGCAGCATTTAACTTTTTTATGCCTAGTATTCTACAGTATGGTGAAAAACAACAACAAATTATTTGTTAGAAAGCAGTCCTGGATATTTTCTTTGCTCATTTTTATTGTTTGCAGAGATTAGGAGCAGTGATTTGTTTCCTCAATGGTGTAACCAGGGTTCCCTATACCTTTCCATCTTCATGTCTGAGGAGAAGAGGAGGAAATGCAGGACAATAAGAAAGCCAGATCAAAGCAGCCTGACAGAAGTACTTAGGTTTCAATCTCCCACAAGTAGAAGCAGAATGTTTATCTTCTTCACTCTCTCCTCGGTCATTCTTTTCCGTAAATGAAAGTTCTGGATACTAAAAAGAATATTCATAAATGAAAAAACAAACATTTTCCCAAGTTGGTTGACTATATTCTAAGTCTGTAAGTCTCTGTGGCAGGATTTGGAAATTGTGAAGATAAAAATGTAATACATACAGGGTGTCCCAAAAAATGTATACACACTTTGAATAATTATTAATTCCAATGTGTTAAACCTGAAAAGAAAGAAAGATCAACTGAGCTATCAGCTGTTAAAGTGTGTATACATTTTGGGGAATAGCCTGTAAACTTTGCCAATCTTAGCCAGAAAATGACAAATAGAGTCACCTGGATGAACTCAGGCTGGCTACAATACAGGGCCTGATTAAGGTCAGGCAGATTGGCCAAGGGCTCTGCTGAGCCCGAGAAAATAAAATGCCAAGAATTCACTATGAACTGTCAATCGGGCCATAATATGGCCCGAATACTATTTTCCAGTGACCAACTTTCTCCATCATTTTTATGATCCTATATAATTTCCAATTCATATCTTCATTATCTAAGCAGCAAAAAGTAATTGTTAATTTTGCCGGGGCCTTGGCCAAGAAATCACATAGCTTTTTATTAGAGGTAGTTGCTCATTTTAAAATTATAATTATTAATATTTTCTACTTCCTAGAGATTATAAAACCCTTCAGGACAGAGACCCCATCTCTGCAAATTTTATAATCTCCAGAGCTTACTACAACGATCTATTTTTAATATAAATTCAAATGTTTTCGTTACAATTTCAGCTGGACCTCCAAAAACCCTGGGCCCCTGATGTTAGGGGACTTAAAGTAACATCCACTGCTTGATTTCCCAGTGTTCTACTTATTTAGAGAGTCAAATTCAAAACGAAACAACTGTCAAATTTGTTTTTAGACTTTCCATCACATTCCAGGAAAGCAGCTTCGCACCGTCTGCCCATATGGCTGACAAGTTAGAGTAAAAGTGTTGATGCATTTGGGTACGTTCCTCATGCCCACAAGCTTTCTAATTTGCAAACGTTGTGCTTTCAGAAACAATTGTAAGGTATTTGAATATCTACTACACTGAAAAATGGGCTCTACTAAATACATTACTGTACACAGTTTTAATAATTTCTACCAAACTTTTTCTAAAATGTGTTTTTATTGATTTTAGAGAGGGAGGAAGGGAGAGGGAAATAGAAATAGAAACATGGATGAGAGAGAGACATCAATCAGCTGCTTCCTGCATGCCCTCTACTGGGGATCGAGCCTGAACCCCCCCGCCACTTCCCCTACCCTCAACCCACACCATATGTCCCCCCCACCCCCACATGTGCTCTGGCCCAGAATCAAACCAGTGACCTCTTTGTGAATGGGACAACACTCAACCAACTAAGCCACACCAGTGGCACTCTACTATCCTTTTTAACATGAGTATATATTTTTAAATAAATGACTCTTGAGTATTAACATCTCTGTGTAAGTACAGCAATATCATATATATCATTACATATAAATGTCAAGTTGTAAGTTCAATTAATATAGATTATACATTCATTACTTCCTTCAATTAAGTCTTTCTTAATATATTTGCCCTTTATTGTAATCTCACTTTTTGACCACTTATATGTGGCATTATGTAGAAATTAGATAATATGCGGGTCTTATCTTTGCTAATTGTTTCAAATTTGTCTTAGCTTCCCTAGTAAATTATAAAATAAACTAGAGGCCTGGTGCACTGGGGGGGGGGGGGGGGGGCGAAGGGTCCCTCAGCCTGACAGATAATGAATTGAAATTCTTGCAGTCTGGGAGCCCCATGATCTCTTGTCCCACCGAGGCAGACCCCGCCCACCCAGCTAGGGCTCCGCGATGGATCGCCCCCACAGAGGGAGGCCCCTTCACCCGCCACAGCCTGCGGGTCGTTGGCCTTGGCCTTCCTCTTTGGGGCAATTGTGGAGCCCCCCGATTAATCCCCCTGCCGGCCGGTGGCCTGGGCCTCCATCTGCAGGCAACCAATTGCATCACACCTGCCTTGGCTGGCCTGGCACCAGTGGATGTCATAGCACGGTTGTCCTGACGGTTGTTCCGCTGTTTGGCCAGTTGGTCAATTTGCATATTATGCTTTTATTATTATAGATGTCCAAGGCAACTGCAAAAGATTTGCAATATTTATAAACTCTTGTCTATCATAAATCTCATAGAAACTGTATAATAAATGTTTAATACATTAAAAATAACAAAAAATTACTAAAGTTAATCTATCCTCACATACTGGTCTTTGCACATTCTGTATTTAATTTTTTGATGTAGGTACTGTTATTTCATTATTTTATGTATTAGAATACTGGGGCTCAAATGTTTCAATAATTTGTCCAAAGTCACTGAAGCACAGAGCCAACGACATAACCCAATGTTTTTGACATGAATGTCTATGCTAATTACCACCGTCTGATTCTTTCTTAAAATAATATGCAGACTGCCGCTTAATATTTGTACCAAATCAATGTCAATACATATCAGCTCGCAATCACTATGAAACTAATTTTCAGCAATGACTATAGAACTATAGAACATGAGGTTACAGTGATCTCTATTTTAGGGGCTTTTGGGTGGGATACCCATTCATAGTATAGGAGTATTTATTGCATTCATTTATGGAGACTAGTTTTGACAATAGAGAAATCTTGCCACAGATGATACAGAGAGCTGTGAACTCTGCCATACAGAAGACATCTAGTATCTAAAATTAATGGATGGTACATATATACATACATGCATACATACGTACATACCACACAAAACACCCAGTATTTTGATTTTTGTTTGCTTCAGTGATGCCTTATTAAACAAATTTGTCATTTTAGGTTGAGCTAAAATAGACTACCACTACTTTTAGTTCATATGATCAATAAAGACAATACAACAACAAAACAAAACAGAAAGAAGAAAAATACAATTTTCCAAAATCTTTAAAGACTGGATATACTTCAAAATGATGATTTTTAGGAAAAATGTTATGTCCACCCTACACCCGAATCTATGCTGTGCATTTTACGTGCAGCGATTTATAGGCTTTTAATTCTAGACAGCAGACTTGGCAGATAGTCAAATTCATCCTTGGAGTAAGGTTTCCTTGAAGCTTATTTTTAACAGAACTCCTAAAACATGTATTATTCATCAATTAAAGATAATAAGTGATTTTTGTCTCTATTTCCAATGAGTGAAGATTTATTTCTCTCTCTTTGATAAACTATTAAGGAGTGTCATGTACTCTTTCAAAACTTTCTTTTCATTATATGTTTCACAGAAGACTTATTCCAAAGTCACTCCTCATCAGACTGAGGTCAAACTTGGCCAATCTCAGAATTGCATGCTGTCCTCTTCTGCTTGGAACATTCTTCCCTCCTCTTTTCTTGGCTACTTCCGTCTTATCCTCTAAGTTCAGGCTAAGATGTATCAATGGAGAGGATTTCCTTAGTCACCACCCACTGATGAACTTGCCTTTGGATGGACTGAGATGATTTAATTTAAATGTTACCATGCTTAATAAATAAAAGGGAGATTTAAGGTAACTTATTAAGATCAAGTATCTCAAAAAAATATGATAATTTTGAAATAAGAGTCAAAGAAATGATAAGCAGGATGCTTGACTCACAGAAGCTTATTATTAAATGGCAACTTTTTTCTACTAAAATTTTATAAACTGTATGTGTTACGTGGAAGCTTGTAAAGAGTCTAATAAGTAGAATCATGAGACATAATTTTAGCTGCAGGCCTAGGGCAGTCATTTTCCCCAATCATGCCAATCTGCAACGCATGCATCTGAGTGGTCCCTCTTCCACTATTTCTTAGGCAACTGCTGTCTCAAGATAACCCGCGGAAGCCAGCCCTCTGGTCACTAGTATGCAGACTATTAAAAGACTATTGTCTTTCCAATTGTGCATCTGCCATTTGAAAGTTCAATATGTAGAAACAAGCACAGTATGGGATGCACTAAGTACTATAATTATAGACATATAAATGAAAGAACAACAGATCTGAAAGCCTTCTACAAAAAGCCCTATAATGCCAATTTGAGAGATGAACCAATGTCCTTTTTATTCATAAGACTAGAGGCCCAATGCATGAAATTCGTGCAAGAGTAGGCCTTCCTCCCCCCAGCTGCCGGCATCAGCTTCCCTCTGGCACCCGGGACCCAGGTTTCCCTCCAGCTGCTGGCAGGCACCCAGGACCTGGGCTTCCCTGGCAGCCCCAGGAAGGTCGTCTGGAAGGACGTCTGGTCTAATTAGCATATTATGCTTTTATTATTATAGATTCTGAAATCTCTTTTTGAACATGGATAAGTTATTCTCACTTTACCACCTATAGTCTAAACAGGTACAGTAACAGCACATTTTAAGTTCCAAAATTTATATTTTGGGTGATTATATATTCTTTGTAAATCTAAAATGTCTCAGATCATTGTAGTCAATAATTATGTAATCATGTTTTTCATGATATGAAGACTACTCATATTGCAGTAATATTTCCCTAATATATTTCAGGCAAATAACAGATAATAAATTGAAATTAAATTGCCTTTCACATTAAGTAAAAATTATCTTTCAAAATAACTTTAATAGCCCTATTACTTTTGAATGACAATCCTTTGAAATACTTATCTGTTTCATTTTGTTTGCTAATTCATACAGACATGTCAATTTTAAGGCAATATTTTTATAACATAAGGGCCTTTAGTTACAGACAAATTTTTTTGTAACTAATATTATTTTTAAATTATATTACTTCTAAATAAAATGCTTTTAGCTAGAAAAATAAAACTAAGAAGAAAATATGTACTTGATGTTATAATCTCACTATCTGTACAATTTATATACAGAACTAACCCATTTCAATTCAATTGAATTTATATAACACTACTTAGATACCTAGGAATGTTATAGCTAATTTGAAGGTTACAACTCAATATAACCACAGTCTCTTCTCTTAATGGATATATTAATCTTTGAGAATTAATTATCTATAAAAATAGTGGCTAAATTTTAAAATTGCATTTAATAGGATTTTATCATATATGTCTTCAAATATTTTTGGCAATGGTTATTGGGAAAATATTAAGCTTTTATTACATTAAAAGCCCAACTACAATTACTTACCAGAATTTACTAGAATGTAAATTTTGTGTCAGTATTAGGGAGAATTTGATAAAAGTAAGAAAATGAAACTGGTGAGCTTTATATCTTTTGAGCATCTTTATGCTGTGAGAATTCCAGAAGAAAAGTAATTCATTAATTCTATATAATAAATTCAATGCAATTAATACAGTTCCTAATATTATGAGATGTTCATTGAAGTCTAGTTCCTTTGATACAACCACACCGTTATATCTATTAATCTATCAACAAAATATAGACTTTGCTTGTGTAAACTATGGGATAGAAGAAAAGGGACTAATTTGTGTTATCAGAAGGCAGGGCCATAGGAATCAATGCAATGGATGTAACATTTAAAACAGACTTCACTGAACTGGCAGGCTTTACAATGGTAAAGACTGTATAGAATGGAGGATATTTTAAGGTTGAGGCACAGAATGTATAAAGCTTCAAATGTAGAGATGGAGTTAATTTAAATTATAAGCAAATTGAATATGTGACTATTTTTGCATTTACAAAGGATACTTTTGTTATATTAAAAATCAAACCACCTGACATGTCTTGTCAACTTTGACAATATCAATTAATATGCTAGATAATGATATACTACAGATATAGCCTATATAATAAAAGAGAAACATGTAAATTGACCATCCCTCTGCTACGTTCACTGGCCAATCAGGAGTGAGTATGCAAATTAACCTCACAAAGATGGCGCAGAGCAGGAGAGCCAGCAGAGAGTGGAATGGATTGGGGAAATTGGCTCCCCAAGCTGCCAGACGAAGAGCAGAGAGGGAGAGCCGGCAGCTTGAAGGACTTGGCAGAGTGGGAGGCCATGGGATGGAGACAGAGCAGGAAGGGAAAACCAAGATTGTGGGGAGCATCAGGAATTCTGGGAATAGTAGTTTTGGTGGCAGCCCCAGGACCAGAAGCGGCAGCCCAGAGTATGGCGAGCACCAGGAATGCTGGAAATTGTAGTTCTGGTGGCAGACAGATCTCGTAGACACTAGCAAGTTTCTGTTGCAGTGGGGGATGGAGGGAAAGCAAAGGTGAGAGACATAAGTAAAATCAGAGCGTCTAGGAAAAATTAAAGGAAAGATATCCTAAAACTTCCAGGAAATCTCCAACAATGAAGCAAAGAAAAAAAAATGCCTCTATTATTCTGTGAGCAACAAACCAAACTGAGCTGTGGGTCTCAGACAATTCGCTCATATGATTGCAAAGACAGACAGAAACTCCTGGGTTGAAGAGGGCTCCCCTGAGGGCTCCCAGATTGGAGAGGGTACAGGTAGGGCTGAGGGACCCACACATCCCCCAGTGCACGAATGTCGTGCACCAGGCCTCTAGTATAATTATAAAGTTTCTCTGCAGCTACCTCTATCATTTACAAGATTTTCTGACACCGTAAGCACTCTATTTAAAGTACCTGTTAGGTACAATAATTATTTTGTTGATGTCTGTCTTTGATTTGTATTAATAAGATAGGTATTTTATTGCAACAACATGCTTTGTAGAGGGCAGTCATGTGTGGCTTTGAAGAAATCTGACCAACCATATGGCTTAAATGAAGTACAGAAAATGCTTCAAAATAGAGCCATGTAGGAAAATGGTTGGAGAGGTTTTAGAACTTTCACAGTTTGGTTTCATTATTAACCTTGAAATGATGGATTAATATTCATGTATAAATGATGATTTTTTTAAAAAAGTATCTGAGTTTTATCCATTACTTTCCTTCTATTGTCAACAATTTGGCATAATTTCTCATTCTAATGCCAGATAATTGAAAGTGGCTTTCATTACTTGTCATTATTTCTTGTAAATTCATATAGCAAAGAAACTGCCTAGTACTTTCTTAGTATTTTATCTGTGATTACACCAAATTGCCACAGGGAGGTGATGGTACCTCCAATTTGCTCCAAAGTTTGAGGCTTGAACTACAAATGCATTTTTCTCACATCAGATAAATAGATAAAAAAGACGTTCCAAAAGAGAGAACAGAATGTAAGAAGGCATAAGAAAAACACAATAAAAAACATGTTTCACTGTAGAAACTGCAAGGATTTCAGTATGATTAGGTTACATAAGGTGCAAATGTTGGGTTAGGGAGCAATGACATCAAAGGGACAGGCAAGAACCAGAGAAGTGGAGAACCATGACAAGAACTGTGTTTTAGAAAAGTATCTCTGGCATAGATATTGATGTTAAAGAATGATTAAAAGCAGAGGTGTTCTATGAATCTACTAAATTAATGCCTCGAAGGAAACACTGAAAATTGTAACTAGAGCTGCAATGATGGGAATGGAGAGCAGGGAATAAATACAAGAAATATTCAAGCCTTAGAACTAACAATTATTTTAAAGACAAATATATTCCCACTGCCATTAAAGCAAGCTTTCCTCACAACAAAACTTTCATGAAAAGCTTGATTGTTTAGACATGACATAAAATTGATACTCAAAACAATGGTTATAGATTACACAGGGATTATCTTTTAACCCTAGTGATGGCAATGATATTACAGTTTGGGATACAGACTAAAAAAATGCCCTGAGGACCAGTTTAAAATAGCTTTTAGTTGTATCTGACAATGCATTTTAATATTTTAGTATTAAGTATTTTACACAGCTTTAAATAAGTGTTTTCACCACATGGCTGTTAAATGTATGTGAAAGATAGAATTACATGGCAAAATCACTTTATTATTTAAAGGGAGAATGTAAGTGCCATTGTATGTATTATTTTATGATATGACTATCATTAAAATAAGTTGTGTTTATCTGTTTATGTCAAATATATATTTTCCTGTTTACAAATATACTTTTTAAGTCATCAGAATATATAACAATTTGATTAAAAAACAAGTAAATAAAAAAGAAATAGCATAAGGTTTTTTCCCCCTGTAATGCTACATGAGAATCAATTAACTCTTAAAGCAAGGTGAAACACAGAATCAGAGAAATGGAAATTCAGTGACACACTATTTCATGCTCAGCCAGGAGTGCCATGGTTAAGAACACAGTTCTTTTGGAATAGATCATACTGCTAACCTGGGCAAAATCTATTTAACTTCTCTGCTTGAGTTTCTTCATCTGCAAACTGGGGAGTTGTTGTAAGGAATAAATGAGTTAACACATATAAAAAGTAGTGCCTGATTTGGAGTACACTCAACAAATATTAGCTATTTATACCAATTAGCAAAAAAAACAAACAAACAAACAGAAAACATTCCAAAGCATAATAATGTCTATTGCTGCATGATTATGGAATAAAACATTTATTGTTGCTGCTGAAAATATAAGTCACTACAAATCTGAGGAACTCAATGAGGAAACATCTATTAAAGAAAAAGCATATACATTATTTTCAATATTCTTTTCATGTGAGAACATCTAATAATAACCAAGTAATTTAAATAACAGTGAGTGAATTTTATCACTAACCAAAAGTTAGCTGAACATTTTCTGGTGATGGTGTTATAGTATATTTGATAGGGCAAATTTGATAAGATTATATAGGGTGTCCCCCCCATAATGTATACATACTTTAACAGCTGATAATTCACTTAATTTTCACTCCTTTTCAAGTTTAACTGATTTAAAATAATGGGTGAAGCCAGACTGAGTTTTGAACAAAAAAAAATCATCTTAAAGTGCCACTAGACTTCTTATGAGAATATATAAAAGATCAAATTTATTGTACAAAACCAGCAACAGTCCACGAATTGAGGGCACACAAATATTGAACAAACGATTCTTGATGTCTGTGATTCCATTGCTTCATGTTATCAGCAGTGCATGAACCAGAGCAGCCATCAGTTTGAAAACAGGCATTGACAAAAAAAATTATTCATTTCTGTAGAATCTTTTAAATTTGAAAATGAACTGTATGTGAATAGACACTGACTTTGTAATCATTCAAAGTGTGTATACATTTTGGGGGACACCCTATATATGATTGCATAGGGCATTGTATAGAGAAGTTTTTGATTCTGTGACCATATTCAGATGCACTGAGGAAAAAAAAGCCATTTTAAATTAGCAACATCTGCCTTCATGGTGGCATCAAATTTATGTGTTTGTGGCTATGGGCACAAAAGGAGAAGAAAAAAAGCCAGGTCATCACATATTCTCAGGCTGGTTGACACTGAAAACATTAACCTAGCAGCATATTCATTTAATCATCTAAAATTGACATTCACATATGATTTTCCAGACGTATTTTGTTTGGTTCAACCAAAATGCTTCAAATACACTTTTTACATCTATAAATTTAGGCTTAAAATTTATTAGCAATTAAGTAAGTTAATGCAGCTTAGGCCATTGTTAATGTATATTTAGTAAATTTTAAACAAGTAACACCCCTAAAATATGCTAAAACTTTGCCACGAAACATAATTTAGGCTGAAATTTTTCATGTAGTTCTTCTGTTTATATATTTTGTCCAAAATCTGAAAAAGATATATAGAGTATATGAAGAAAAATATCTACTTATAAATTTTCTTAATAATTTGATTTCCATTAAGAAGTGATTGTCCAGTAAAATGAGTTACAGAGTGATATAATTTAATAAACAAATGTTTTATCTTGAGTTCAAAATAACCACTGGAGTCCATATAACTTAAAATTATCAATAGGTACCTTTTGTTTTAAGAAACTATTCTTAGTGGTAAACATACTATTCTCTTTGGCAAATCGTGGTATCTCACTGCCTAAGTTGTTTTATTAATTCAAAGTATATGTATTTACTTTTTCCATGTATTCCTTTGAAATAATACTAGTAATCAAATAACATGATGGCATTATAATAGTAGAAAGTTAAGAGTCAAAGAAATATTTTTCTTTTTACATACTCCTTTTCAAAATGATATCTAATGCATAGAAGTGAGCAATCCTTGCTGAATTTGATTAAACTTTACATAACTTGATTTCAATATAACTGCACCACACATCACAGATTCAGCGAACCTGACAGTGTGAAGTCATACCTGCATGGCCATTTTGTCCGATTCACGTTCCCAGACAGCTAAGACACCAGCCCAGTGCAAACAAAGCAGGGGTGATGGGCTAGCAAAGGGGAGTAGAAACCTTATAGATGTTTGGGGATATGTTTTTCCTGGTAAAAGTATTCATGGGACTAATTTTACCTCCTCCCTGAACATGAAAACTAATATTAAAGAATGTATCACTATGTATGTTTGTGAGAGTATTTCCAACAAACGTAAGTCATAAGGAAAATGTAGAATATGGCCCTCAGGAGCCCTTCCGTATTTCTTTCCCACTTTTGCAGTGTACCAAGAATATCTCTGTAGCCAGCAAGCTCAGAGTCAACCAATACATCTTTATTTCCAGATTTCCTACTATCAGGGGAGGTTTAAAAATCTGGAGTGCTATAAAAAACAAACAGTTACTTCAAGCTGTTGTTATGAATAGTCTACCCCCAAAATGAACTAAATAAGAGTTTAACAAGATCTTTTCCAAAATTTACAGTTGGGGAAATTAACAACATTGTTTACAAAGTGCATGTGATTCATTTTTTAAGAGAATATTTGACTCAAAATATCTAACTCTTCTTAATTGTGCAGAAGGGGCAAGAACATGAAGTAACTGCCAGCTCCAGGCATGTCAAATTCCTGTGATACTTAAATGGATAAGATGGAACTGAATGTGTTAGTCTTTAAAGTCTGTAACCAAGATGTGTTTAAATTGGTAATGTTATTGACCATAGAAAAAGCAACTGTATTCTAAGTGTTTCTCTGAAAAAAAAAATACCATCACTAACAGGACCATTCAGAAATATGAATGAATGAACGAATAGGAGGGTTTTTACAGATCATAATGAGAGAAAGTCCAATTCCCCAACTAAACATCAGAAGTGAAAAAACAACTTTTTAAAAAATATATATTTTTATTAATTTCAGAGAGGAAGGGAGAGATAGAAACATGAAAGATAAGAGAGAATTATTGATCAGCTGCCGCCTGCACACGCCCCACTGGGGATCAAGCCTGGGACCCCAGCACGTCCTCTGATCAGGAATTAAACCATGACCTCATGGTTCCTAGGTTGATGCTCAACCACTGAGCCACACCAGCTGGGCCAACTTTTATGTTGTTGCTGGTTTTTAACATATGCAAAAGTTTCCTTATGTCCATTTAGTTCAGTACTAACTAAGCTAATCATTGGCAATTTAATATATCTGGGTGTGGGTACACTAACTAGCGCTCCCACCTCTGCCTGAGTATTAGATTAGAAATAAAGTCACAGGTAGAGAGCAAATATGACCCCCTTACATAATAATTACTGATACAGGAGAGTATGGCTTAAATGTATGGCAACAATTGGATGCATTAACTTTAATTCTGAAATGTAACAGACTTTCTAGCCATAGCAAGAACCAACGGTTCCTTATCCTATCACATAAATTCTTGCAGAGGCATAGCCTACTCTTATATATATCTTTCAGCAGAATCTATACCTTGTGCAGGCAGCCTGGAAGGAAGAAGAAGGAGCTCAGTACACTAGCTACTTGACCATGTTAGGTCAGTCACTCTACCTAACATGGCCAGGAATGAGTGAACTGTAGAGATAGAGGCTAAGAGAGTTACAAATGGAGTTTCCACCTCATAAAGGAAACAGGATAGAGAGATGGCACCTCCACGTCCCAACAACATCTTCAGTTGGTCAAGCTGTCACATGCAGGTTGGAAAGATCCCAGGAGATGGGAGAGCCAGTGTCTTCACTAATCACTGCTGACAAGTATTCTCTTTTAAGTTTCTCACATGAAAAGTTAACGGCTATGTGAAGATCATTCCATGACTATTCTTGCACATTAAAGTGTCAAAATTCCTTCCAAACGCCAATCATTAAATGATTATACAAATATACCTTATGTTTTAATATCTACTTAGCTTAAAATATGTATTCTTTAGAAACATTGATAACATTCAATGTCAACTACTTATGTAGATGTAAGTATAGCATTTGCTTTATTTCCATAACATCGTAGTTTTGATGTTAAAATTATGTACTCTGTTGTTGAACTTTGTAAGTAGCAATAAATGATAAAGCACTTCTCTACAAGATTAGATATGGGAAATTTTTGAAATTACATGTTGTATTTCTTCAACTTAGCAGCATCCATCACTGCCCAGATAACATGGGGTTGCTTCTCCAGATGTTCAACATTTTTAAGAAAATCACACGCTAGAAGAAATAGGAATTTCTAAGCCTAGAATCTCTCCTTACTCTGTACAAATAATACTGAGTTTTAAAAAGAGAAGCAAGACGAGGGGGAACTACAGCAAATTCCTTTTATGCTTCAATCATAAAAACAATACATCAGAAATGAAGACTTAATAGTTCAGCCTTAAAATTTTTATTATTACGATTTTCTCTGGAAGAACCTACTAATTAAAACAAGTGATTTAAAAATCTCAGAGAAGTTAGAGAACTTGAAACACCCTGCCAATTAAAATAGAAAAAATAAATTAGAAATGTGATTTTTAAAATATGATATGCATCAAACAACTTTGATGTTAGTTGTCATCTGAAAAGGATATGTTTTCTGTTTGAAATGGTATAAAGGTTAATGAAAGCCTATATTGAATTGTGAATTCTTTTTTTTTTTTTACCCAATTTTATCATAGATTGGTGTTAAAGGAGTAAAACTTGGACAAAGATTCCTGTTTCCTGAATATCTGTACTGATAATGAAATCAGGGTTATACATTTCTCTTGAAAAGGTAAAACGACATTTTCTTATTAGTTTACATTATGTAAATATGTATTACCTCTTATCAACCAATACATTTTGCTGGCCTAACGCACTTTTTTATTTAAATTCATTGTATTAAGACAATGTTATTTTCTTAATTTAATTTTTCACAATGTAAATATTAATTAAATTAATTTTATTAAGACTATGTTCAAGCTCAATGTAAACCAATAGTATTTACTTTTATATTTATTATATACTTTATACTTAATTTCACTATTTGAAAGATACCACTTGTAGGGTATTATATAAATTCAAGAGAAAGAAAATAGGCCAATTTACTGTGGTTTTGATATTGTTGCATTACTTGAAGTAATTGCTCATAAAAAGACTTATCTATGAACTTGTAGACAGTTAGACTCCTTGAAAGACATGTCAGAAAATACATAAATACTTTACATACAATAAATACATAATGTAATCCTATAATAGTATGTGTTTGTATATTATATAACATGCATTTAAAGGATTATACATACAGATATTGATATATGCTTGTATATGTAAAAACATATTTGTTAAAAAGTATTTGATCAATTGAAGACACACTTCATAAATGTGATAGTAACTGAAATTATACTTTAATGGGTATATAAAATAATGTAAAGTGACCTTTACCAGAAAGCACTATTTAAGCAAAAATTTAATATGCTTTGGGAATAAATTAAATTCATGAAATGCTGCCTCAAACTCCTCATCATTTAGAACTGCACTATCAGGGTCTTTCAAATATATTCAAATAAATGCAACTCCCTAAGAGAAAATATTCTACTTAAACTTTACTACATATGTGACCTATACATGTATATTTATAAGGAAGGAAAGTTATATGATTCCATCAGCTCAGCAACAGCTCTTTTTCACTATCCGTCAGGAAATTAGACTCTTTCTACTTAATCCGAGAGATGTGCTTATGTAAAGTTATTTTAGACTGATTGTAAGAAACATCGTATCAAGATATGGCCTGTGTGATTCAGTTGGTTGAGCTTAGTCCCATGCACTGAGAGATCTCCAGTGTGATTCCCTGTCAGGGCATATGCCTGGGTTTAGGATTTGATCCCCACTAGGGGGCGTGTAGGAGGCAGCTGATGGGTGTTACCTTCTCTCTCTCCCTCCCTCTTTTCCTCTTAAAAAAACCAATAATAAAAAACATATTTGAAAAACATAGTATCGACAATAATATGCACTTCAATATAACAGAAAAAAGCCAAAAGCAAATATATATTTGAAATGGTACTGAAATGAAAAAAACATTTAACTGTATCTTCTACAAATGTCCATCATATTAAAAAGTTATTTGAGGACAGAAAGTTTTAGCATTGTCATCATATTTTGAAATGTGTACCAAATAAAAAGTTACTTTTTGATTTTTTATGGTACTTTTTGTCTTGTGATGACCTCTCCTGGTTGAGCTGTTCATTATTGTAGATGCACGCAGTTACCATTTTTCCTCTTCGAATGTTTTCAGTATTAAGAATATAACTCTCATTCTTCTTCAGAAGAATTGTATATGAGTACAATTTTTCATGAAGTGTAAAAATGTAAATTTAAAGTACTGAACACATGAAACTCACTGTAATCATTCAAGCCTATTATCACTCTTATTATTTAATTCATTTCCAGGATTTGAGGCAACTTTGAGTTTTGGGGACACAATTGAAATTAAAATGAAGTGAAAAGTCATCTTAATTAGGCCATTATACATTTTTAAACAATGAAATATAATCGCTCAATAAATGTATTTTAATAATCAAACATAACATTAATTATCTTAAAAGTAATGGTCTCTGCTCTTCCCTAGCTCCAATTTCTAACTAAGTTGGAAAAACGAAGAATATATTTCTGAAATAACAACTTTTCCATTCTTACCCAATGGTTGCATTTGTGCCAGGCTTGACACATGACAAGTGTTTCAGATTCATCCATTACAACTAACGTGTACAGAAAGATGAAATACAGAAGTCAGGAAAAACCCTGGTTTGAGCGCTTTCAATCAGTGAATGGAATAAACTTTCTTCATAATAAGTTATTTTCTTAGAAAAGTGGCAGTTAGTTCGATATCAACAGACCTTGAAGTAGAATCAAATTTCATCAAAATAATTTCCTCAGGATACAGTCAGATATTTATGTAAATATTAATGCCAAGCATCATATTTTCACAATTTCTGTTTCAATCTATTAAATTGACATTAAACATTAATAATATATCACTTTTTAGGTTTAATCTGTTTTTTGAAGAAAAAAACACACCTATAAAATGTTTTTCAAGTACATTATAAACTTTGTCATTTAGTGGCTTCCGTATCTTTCGGTGCAAGAAAAGCAAAGCAAATACTGTGTCTGGGAAAATATCTCAAAGCCAATGCTGGTTCATCTTATGATACTGTTATGTAGTAGATTCTTTAGCACACCTGGTAAAGTCCTTTTCGATACTTACTCTTATTCATATGTACACCCCAGAATAAGAACATTGATATTAACACACGGAAACACAGGTGCATTAATGCATCCAAGGATCTTGTAAACAACAGAGACAGGACTACTTCCCATAGGATTAATTCTGGAAAACACTGAACTTTTTCATTTTAATGGAAAACATTATTAAACTTTCATGATTACTGTTAAACACCTTGCTCATTCTCAGAAACAAGTCTGTGCGTATGAACTTTACCCTGAGATTGCTATAGGCGACCTTAGCAGTGTTTAACTCTTCCTGAACCAAGGAGCCACCATGCGCTTCCAAAGCAATGCAGAAGATGGGGTGGAATCCTCTGTCTTTCTAACCTCATGAAAACATGAGCGATTTTTTTAAACAAAAACACACTGAGATAAACACATGGACTAGCATCGTTTCCCTGAGAACTTGAAATCTGCTCATGACTACATTACTGATGCGTTGCACTGACTGCCCCAAGTCCTAGCCTGCATTACCTCAAACAGCCAAAGAACGCAAGCAATTTCCGTGAGAATACTGGATCCACTGTCTCCATTTTAGTAAGCAAGTACTGAGTGGTCATGAACTTCTTGGGGAGGGTGGGAGGGAGGTTTAAAGACAAGTCCATAGGTGTCCAAACGGCGCAAAATGTGCTCCTCTTTCAACCCCAAATCCGTGCTCATGTAAGTGGAAACCATCAACAAAAATAAGAAACTTATTTCTGCCACAGTCGTCACTTTCCAGCCACTGACCGACGTCCCTCCCGAAGCAAAATGCCACGAACTTCGTCCACACACACAGACACTCCGAAGTGGAGGAACAACTCCCCAGAAGCCGTCCTCTACACGCATCACTCTAACCCAGCAGTTGCCAACCCGTCTCCACGACCAGGCACAACTTTCCAGAAACATCTCCAGCGTCACCACCCTGGGCCCCGCACCCGGGAGCGCCGGGTTCGGAGTTTGCCTGCTGCAGTGGCTGCAAGTGCGTGACCGCGGGGACACGCACCCAAACCGGGGCGAGCACCGCGAATGCACCTGGGGGAGGGCACCGACCGGGGTGGCACAGCCCTGCGGCAGGGACGCGGCCGCGGTGCGGGGCGAGCGGGAAGCAGGATACTCACGGGACGCGGAGGGGGCCGTCCAGGCTCTGCAGAGGACGCCGCTGACCAGCCCGAGCCACAGCGCTGCCCCGCAGCCCGCTGGCCGCGCCGACAGCATCCTTCGCCTCCCGGCTCGCGGTGCTCCGGAAGCTCGCTGCGGAGGGGCGCCGTCCCACGCGGCGGGGGGTTCTCCCAGGGTGTCGGGCCGTCCTCAGACCCCTGCGCACGCCCAGCGCCGCCCGCCGCCGCCGCTCGGCCACTCCACCCCGCCAGGCTCCGGTCCTGCCCGTTCCGAGCCGCCGGGAGTCGCGGTTTCTCCTCCGGCGCGTGGGGCTGGCCTTTGCGCGGCGCCCGAGAAATGCCCGGGGGCAGAAATTCACCCCGAGAAAGAAAGGGAGGGGGCGCCGAGGAGGGGACCCCTACCCCGCTCTCTGCCTCCGAGGGGGCGAAATAAATGACCCGAGGACCGGGGGGCAGATCCGAAGAGCGCAGGGAGCCGGGGAAGAGGGGTGCGCGCCGGGGACGGAGGGGCAGCTGCGGGGGCCACGGCGAGCCAGCGCGCGCCCCTGGCCGCTGGGCAGCGGGACTCCGAGGGGTGGCGGCCGCCCGTCCGCTGCGCTCACTTGGAGACTCGGGGCCGGGGACGCAGCCGGCGGCGCGGCGCACGCACGGCCTCAGCGCGGCGCGGCGCGGGGCAGCATCTCCCGGCGGAGCAGCCGAGCAGCAGCGGGCGGACTGCTGGAGACGCCGCCAGCAGCGCCTGCAAAGCCGGCGGCGGGCTAGGCAGGGAGCCCTCCCTCCTCCTCGCCGCGCCAGTCTCCTCCCAGGCTCCTCCTCCTCCTCCTGCCCCTCCCGCCGCTCAGCATCCCCCCCCCCTTTCCCCCCACCCCCAGCCAGCAGAGCCCTTCTGCCCAGCCCTCGCCGCCTTGGCCAGCAGACAGGAGCTGACACCCCAGGGCCCGGGCGCCCTCGGACGAGGCGGGGGCCCAGGTAGGAGCCGCGTGCCCCTCCCCCGGTGGGAGGCGATGCTGAAGTTGGGAATTTGCTGGGCAGTCTTGGCACCCGGGCTGCCCCCACCCCTGCCCCGGGAAGCAGAATCCCTTCGCTCGGGCGCCTTCCCTTTGACTTCCCTCCTCCCCTTCACATAGAGATGGTACAGGCTCCCCGAGCTCTGGCCCCCCGGGATTCACAGTCAGGCGCCCGACGGGCAAGTCTTCCAGCGGTCCTAACACCAAGTGATGGAGCCGAGCCTCCCGAATGGGGCGGCGGGGACTGCAGACGCCCCTAATGCAGATGTTTTCAATACGTAATTAATTCATACTCGTGCATATGCACAGGGACACCCTGCAAGCCGAGGCTGCCAGGAAAACTACATTCCGGTAAACACGCACAAACCCAAACTGAAATAAACAAGCAGACATACGGATAATTGCTTCAGGGTCTCTGGTGCATGACAAGTACCAAGGATGGTGAATATCTCTAGAGAGACCCAGATTTCCTATGCCCATTTAGATATTGCCCCTCATAAATCAGAGGCTATTCTCTCCAGCTCTCACCTGTCCACCTTCCCTCCTCCCTCCTTCCATTCAGGCTCCATAAAGTACTTGGAATCTTATCCCTCTGCAGAACCAACCGTTTCCCTGACTTTACTGACACAGTTAAGAATGATTGGCCACCTAACTATCTAAGGATGTTTAGGGAGGGTCAAGTAGGAGTAAGGATGTCTTTCAGTATTATGCAAGGAACAAGCATTTGCCTTTCAAGATAAATAAAATTTTTATAGAGACTTGGCTACTCCTGCAATAGACTCGGAGTTTAATGTTATGCTTAGGTCTCAGAAAGGTCCTCTGTAAACAGTACCGTGCGTTCAATGCGTAATTAGCATGGTGGTAATGGGCCTGATTCAGCATTCGTTATTAGATCTTTGTTTCTTATTGAATTAAAGGGATATGTTCTAGAAAGAACTGCAGATTGGGTACAATCTGGAAAATGAAGAAACACTGCATCCTCTTACTATACAACTTGCTTCTTATAAAGTAATAAACACATTCCTGTGGGTTATTGAATACCCCCTTTTTTAAAAAAAAAAAATTAGAATTCCGACAGATTGTCAAAAGTCAATGAACACTTTCCAAAGCCCTCTGGTAGATAACTGCCATCAACAATTTGTAAGACCTCAGATAAACCAGTCATTGGAATAAAAAATATTTTGAGGTAGCACAACTTTTCAGGAGTCAATCCTTTAACTATGTCTGTTTCTAAGCATTGCAGTAAACTCCACTAATGTGGCACTAAAGTTGTGTGTGTTTTTTTTTAATAGAAAAATAGAGGAGGACACAATGGAAAGTATTACTATTTCAGTATTACAATGGATGCCATTCAATTGATATCTCAAGCAGGTTTGAAATGATTTTGTTTCTTAGGGTACTAAGCAACAGAAGCCTGCAATACTTATTATTTAATCATTCTGTAACAGAAAATGACATGCCTGAAGGTGTGTTTTTTTGTTGTTGTTGTTTTCCCTTCAAAAAGCATCCTGATCACTTTGTAAACATTTCTCTTAATGAGTAAAAACAAACAAAACAAAACCTGGTTATAGCCACACATTTGTAACCAGCCTGTAACAACACTGTGCTACATAGGATGGTCTTACTTAATGCTATGTGCCCTGAGAACTGGCCTTCATCTGTTTTCAGTGCTTTTTGCCAGGTTTGAAAGTTAATTATGTTGTACTAGAGGCTTGGTGCATGAAATTTCTGCACAGGTAGGGTGCCTAGGCCTGGCCAGCGATCAAGGCCGATCTGTGGGGCAACCGGAGAGGCAATCAGGGGGCCCCCTCTGGCACCGGCCTTGGCTGGCCTGGGGCCTGCAGGCTAGAGGCAGCTCCTGTGTTGAGTGTCTGCCCTCTGGTGGTTAGTGCGCATCATAGCGACTGGTCGTTCTGCTGGTCTTCCGTCATTCAGTCAATCTGCATAGTAGGCTTTTATTGTATAGGATTCTTTGTACTGTTATTACCTTTGCTTCAAATTTGTGTTCATTAGATATGGACATTAGGATTCACAAATGCTTAAAGAAATAGGGTTTTAATAGCTTCTGCATCTGCTATTTCTTAAATACTAATGCTACATTCATCCTATCCAATTCACCATTTTCATCATTAGACAATAAATTTAATAAGCATCTTTTTTTAAAAAATTTCACTTATAACTCTAACTATTAGTGAGAAGATAGGAACTACTAAGCCTATTTGACCTGGCCAACTATCAGGGCCCTGTAAAATTGATAAGACAATCAATGGAGTCACAATAGTTCCACTACATCTCCATTGGGTATGGTAAACATGGACTGTCTTGTTCCAGAGAGTGAATTCATTATATGTGCATTACACTGCATTTGCAAATAACTGAAGACAGTATATGATGATCTGAGAAATGTTTCTTTAGTTGGATATAAGGTCAGTCAAAGCTTGAGAATTGTAAAACAAAGTGAACCATGTCCCACACAGAAAAAACAAAGTATGGTGGGGAGAGAAGATGGGCAACTTGAATGTTAACATGACCTCATAATTGGAGTAAGTGATTGCTTCACCATCAATGTATTCATCATTCATATATATCCTCAATATTTGTTGACTGTAGACTATTAATGACCTGGACATTGTGCTAGATACTGGGTTTATATCTCTGAGAAGACAGAAAACACCTTTGACCTCAGAGTTGGGGGCTAATAGTTGAATAAAGAGATCAAAATAAGTCGGCATTACCTTGACACCAATATCTATTCAAGTAAATGTCAACTGGGTGATTATTCTAGTGTCTTTATAAAGGGTGGTGCAAAAGTAGGTTTACAGTTGTTTGGAAAATAATACAGTAATTAATAAGTAATAATACAAGTAAACTCTGCGTTTCTCATATAACTGTAAACCTAGTTTTGCCCCATCCTGTATATTCTTTTTTTCTCTCTTTTTTTCTTGTCAACCCTGTATTATCTTTTAAAAATGGATATCATCTAAATAGAAAATATATTATCACAATCTTAGTTGTTTCAGAGGTCTGTAAATAATCTGGTGTATGGAAAATTATCTCAAAAGTCCTCACCAATTTTTGGAACTTAAATGACAAAAAAAGTGAAAGTATTTTGGTTTCAATAACACTTGGAGTGACTGACTGTTGGAAGAAACATTGAATAAAGTCAGTAAGTAGAGAAACATCGGTATGTCCCTAGGTGTGTTCCTTGAGGTGGAATTTCCTCCTGGAAAACAAGCTGTTCAACTGGGCCCAGAAAGCAGTAAATTCCTTCAGAAAAGTGTCTGACTAGAGGAGAAACACTCGCCAATCCAATTGCACACTAAACTCTGAAAATATTTGTTAAACAGTTCATATTTGCACCGTGTAATATATATGGGAAAGGGTATAATTAGAAAAAAGTGGTCTTCAAACATGTGTAACAACCTTTGAAATGAACAATTGAATTTAGGAAACCAGGAGGGAGATGGCTAAACCAATTTATAATATTTAGAATCTAGAAGCTGATCTTATTCTTAATTGCATTCTTCACTTTCTGGACACCCAGATTTCTTTGGATCGCAGTATGCATAACATGCATATAGATGACCCACATAACTCAGAATAATTGTTGCAATTAAAAACTAGTTTTTAAAAAAATCTAATGTGGCACTTTAGAGCTTGGGCTCTCGCAAATTTAACCTACAATTTATGTAGTGATTACTTTTAAAAAAAATCTCCCATTATTTGACTGTCTCATAGATTAAGGAAAATATTATTTCAAGTTGAATGATACCAGGTAGCATACAAAACCCAATTCAGGTATTAGATTGAATGAGTAGTCAGGCTAGACCAGGGAATGTAGCAAACAGGCCATGTGGTTCTGGGGAATCTGGATATTGTACGTACAAAATAAACAAGCAAAAGGACAAAGAGACCCTCCTTGTCCACTGTTGGAACTGATATAACTGATTAGAAAAGAAGATTTCTGAGAATCTTTTAATTCTATCCAGAAAGCTTGGTTGAATTAAATCTCTCTACTATGCATTTATTTAATCTCCCCAATTTGCAGTGGTGAATGTATTGACTAGAGCAGGCTTGGAGGTGTTAATTATTCCCTAAACAGTTTAAGTTAGTTTGCATAGTTGCTGCCAAAACATGTACAGCTAGATTCCATAATTCATAGTATTCCTAATTTCCTATAAGGATGCCATGCCTCATCAGGCAGTAGGAAATGGCAAGACCTCTTCTACTTCTGCAGAGTTGAAAAACAATGTGGAACCTCTGGATGTCTTTATGCCACCTACATAAAGCCAAGAATGCATTCTATTTCAGTTTGAACCATGTGATAGTTGTGAAATGAATTTGAGAGATGGCTTCAACTGCATGCTTCAGTAAAAACATGGTTAATTGTTTCTTTTCAAAATGTTTTCCATTGGACTACATAAATATTAAAGTTCAATTATAGCAATTCTACCAACATTCAGGTATCTGTGGTATTATGTTTAATGACACTCAAAGTAGTTTATGTGATAATATAATAATTAACGATCTCTTGCTCTGTTGAACTTTCTGCTTGATTAACATTTAGCCAGGAATGGGGAGGAGACCAGAAAGATGGTTTTCCATTTATATCTTGCAATACAATATTTTCAATATAGATTGACTGACCTAATTGTATCTTTCTTTGATAATTCATGAAATTGATAATGCAATTCTCATTTTAACTGCATATACTGCAATTTAGTATATATTGGAATTTTCTGATTCTGGAGTTGGTGTTATATTCCTTTAAAGTTTTTTTTTTTCCTGGTCTTCTCTTCAGCTCCTTAAATCCTTATTAGCAAGTTGAGACTAAAGTGTTTCCCACCTGGAAGGTAATTCTCCATTCCCTGAGAAGACCAGATAGAAATGAGAAGCAAAATGCACAGAAGTGATGATTTGGGGGAAAGGCTCATCTTTTCATTTGGTTCATCATTCTGTATTTTCTTCTTCTCCTCAATTCCTCTCCTCCTCCTCCTCCTCCTCCTCCTCCTCCTTCTTTTTCTTTAGTCATAGTAATACAATTTCAGTGGCCAAGAAGTAGTAAGTGGTACTACATGGTAGTAAATACTTATTGGACTATTTAGAATTGTTTCTGCTCGTAATCCTTTGGGATCTTGGCTGTAGCTACTTGTGGAAGACTGACTCTCTCTTTTATAAGTAACCTCAAGGCGTATTAAATATATGCCACTTTTAATATTTTTAATTTATGCCATTTTCATAAAAGCCAAATACAGAAGAAAATGCCAAATTATTGTGAGTTCCAGTCATTGATATTAGGCTAATAATTGGTTGTTACTACAAAGGCTATGAACTGACCTCTTGGCATTTCTATTCCTCCGAAGTTTATCTATATTATTTTGTTGCTCATCTTGAAATCCCCAGAGAGGATAAAAATCATTTACAGACTTCCATATTGGAGGTAATTTCCATTGGAGTGTGGGGAAGAGAGGGCAAAATGCATGCATACCACACTCAAAAGGCAATGCATATTATTCTCATCTTAGGTTTTATCTTCATAAATGTAGCTTATGAAGTAATAAGTAATTTCATATACCAGGACTCAAGTACTCGCCAATGTGTAGCACACTTTTCATAGCTATGAAATTTGAGAGTTAAAACATTCTATCGTCCACTTTAAATATATTTGAAATGCGGTAGTGTCCTAGTGGGCAATTTATAACATTTGGTGTTATTGAGAAGAGCTGTAACCATTTTGTTTTTTTAAAACACCTAAAAGTGTTGTTGGCACTCACATTGGGGTGAGTAACCAGAAGGATGGGCTCATAGAATACTGTTCTGTGCTTTCTTCTGCCAGAGTCCATTACTTAAATTCCATTAGAGGCAAGGGATGCATTGGGCTGGGAATAACTTAAACTTATACTTAGTAGGCACTCAGGAGAGTATTCTGGATTGATTAGAATGTAACTCTTGTTCCAAGTCATTAGAGGTATTAGTTAGCATATGTAATCAAAACATCTGAATAAAAATTCTTTTTCAGTGTTTGTTTTTCTTATTAATGTTAGTATTCTGATAGAAAAAATAAAATTGTAGGGCAACTTTGTCCCAGGACAATCAACTTCACCCTAAAATGATCAACTTAACTCAGATAATCAGCTTTCATGAATATCCAGTGCCTCCTTAAGGAGGAGGATGAGCACATAGAAATAGCAACAAGCTACCTGGTGACCTCACAAATATGTTTAAAAAGACCCAAAGCTGTTGTATGAAATTAGTCTGTGACTGACCCCATTCTCTCTCTCTCTCTCTCTCTCTCTCTCTCTCTCTCTCTCTCTCTCTCTCTCTCTCAACCTTCCCTCCCAAGTCACCATCATTGCATCAAACACACAGCACAGTCTGTTTCATCCTTTTCTCCTCATCCACTTGACATCCTCTGGGAAAATTTGCTTGTAATATGTGACTCACATAGAGCCGCATGAAGAACAAGTAGAGGAGATCCAAAGGAAATGCAGGCACAGTGTGGTTTTCCTGGGAAAAGGCATTGGCACTATTCCTACTTGAATAAGTTCCACCTTAACTGTAATTAAAATTTAACAGATTCACAGAAATCAATGCTTTTACAGATCACAACATTTCCAGCCAAAATATTACTAAAGCACCCATTTGAAAATTAGATGGGATTTCACAAATCTAAACTCAGATTTCCAAACTGAGTAAAACGTAACTGCCTTCCGAATTCAGGGGAGGAAATCAGTAATGCAGTTGTATCTCCTTATAATTTGGTGAGGAACTTTCATAATAAGTATTTAATTAAAGTATACACCACTTAGATTCGAAATGTTCATTAATTCATTCCTCACATCTAAGTTTCTCACTGAATTCTCATTCTCTAATCACTACATTTAAAGGTTACTCAAAACCTGATAAATTTTTTTATAATAATTTTAAAAGCTAATTGGCTACTCCAGACTATCCTGGAAAAAATATACAGAGAACACTTACATAACTTTGTGGCCCTCCCCCCCATATTTGACTGCAAAGACCATATAGCATATGGTTCTTATTTCCAGTTGGAAAAAAGATTGAGAAACAAACACATGTATATTTGTTTCTCTAAGCCAGTGGTTCTCAACCTTGGCTGCACATTAGAATCACCTGGGAATCTTTTTAAAATCCTGATTTCTGGGCCTCATCCTCCAGAAATTCTGTTTCTTTGTTACTAATGTTGTGGCCCCACCCCATAGCAAAGAAACAGAATTTCTGGAGGATGAGGCCCAGTAATCAGGATTTTAAAAAGATTCCCAGGTGATTCTAATGTGCAGCCAAGGTTGAGAACCACTGCTCTAAGCCAAGTGAAGAGGAAAGTTACTCAGATAATTGCAGTCATCATGTACTTCCTGCTTACTTATCCCTGTTGAAGCCTGTTACTGAAATGATCGCCTTCCTCCATGGTGCAGGAATTGCTTATAACACAAAGAAATTTAAAGAAGATGGCAATATTCCATTTCTCATCTTAAAAAACAACAATAATACAACCAAAAAACAAATCCAAGTAAACAAAATATCATCACTGCATGACACAGTTTGTTAAGGTCTAAGTCTTGAAACTTCTATTCCTGAATTCAGACCATTATCTCATATCCCAGGGTGTCTGTAACATTAAGTACATAAAATCAATGGACAAAAACTAGGTTAAGGAGAAAGTACTTTACAACTGGTTACTTTAGATTCCCCAAAGGAACAATAGCAATTTTAAATAAAATCAGAAATATATTTTATCCAAATATTACCTCAACATTTGTACTATTTTCTTTTCTCACATAGTTCTGTGAATAGTGTGATCAGTTAACTTCTATGTAGCACTTATTGAAACAGTAAAGAAAGGGTTTTGAAGATATTAATATTAAAATTACTCCCCAAATTGTAGTTTTGAATAACACACAATTATTGTTTAAAAACCCTTAGAGAAGATACCAGAGGAAGAAAAAAATATTAAACTAACAAGTAATGAAAATATGTAATTTTGGGCTTATGGTTCTATAGCAGGCACAATATGAAATTGAGAGCAAAGTGAAGATTGTTTTCAGAAAAAATAAAAAGTAGAGGTACTCCTTTCTTTGCTCTGATCAGAAAGACAGTGAAGGACATGGGTATTTCAAACCACCAAGAAAAGAAAGTACTGCCCAATTAATAAAAAATGCATCATTAACCCACAGTCCAGTCAACTTCTGTTTTCTCCTCACATGTCCCTAGTTCCTTTCAAGCTGCTGCCCCAGCAATGGAGCTCAGAGGGAGTGAGTTTGAATAAGTCATGTGCAGGCCCTTTAAAAGGAACTGCCTGGGACTCCTCCATGAGCTAGATTTCAGGCAGTTCTGCATGATGGTTGTTCTGTAGTTTTGTTGTAATTTTGAGGTGGTTGTGGGAGGATGCAAGTACTGCATTTACCTACACTGCTATTTTGACCTTAAGTGGAACAGGTATTTCCACAAAATACATTTAAATCATACTCATTTTAGCCTTGAAACACTATTTTCATTCAACTGTTTGGGAAAAAGAAAATTAGGTGAAATGAATGATGCACGTCTCAAACAAAGCTTTATTCACTCATTCACTCATTCATTCATCATTTATCCATTCATCTCATTCCACAAACATTTAGTGACTTCCTCCCATGAGTTAGGCATTGCTCTAGGTGTTGTGTATAGAGCAATGGACAAGGCAGATAAGATGGCTGATACCAGGTTTTACATCATAAAAGTGTAAGATGAAATAATGTGCAGTGATGAGTAATTGGTTATAATTGAAATTAATTTAATTCAAAGACTGGTGGGGTACTATAGATTGAATAATTAATACAGATGTATTTTGAAGATGTTGTGTTTTTTTTCAAGTTGAGACTCAGAACAAGAAAGAATCAATCATATGAAGAGGGAAAGAAGAAAGCATTTCTTCTCTTCCTCCTCCTAATTTTTCTCTTCTTTGTAAATGGAATAGGTTTTTCAAGGCTTTAAAGTGAAAGTTAGTTTAGTATAATTGTGACACAGATAGCTCAGATGGGTAGAGGTTAATGAGCAAGTAGGAAAGGAGTAGAGATGAGGTCTTCATGATAGAGAGGATCAGATAGGGTGCCAGCATAGGAAGGAGAAAAGTCAATTGCAAAGTTACTGTATAGTCAGGTGAGATAATAGTAGTTTGAACTGCTGTGATTATAATGGAGATGGAGAAAAAATGAATGTCTAGATAAAACCTTGAAATTAGGGTCATTAGGACTTTCAATAGGTCCTAATATTTTTATGCATTTATGTATTTTTTTAAAAGAAATTTTATTAGGTAACTGAGTGCATGGTGATGACATTCACTGAAATGAGAACTGTGGCAGAAGATTTGGATGAAATAGTTATTCTGTTTTAGACAATAAAATGTGTAACGCTTGGTAGAAATTCAAGTTTGGATGCGAGGTATGTGGATGAATGTCTTGTCTGGAGTGAAAGGTAGAAATAAATTACATAAAATTGCATGAGAAGAATGTAACGACTGGAAAAGGGAGGAGTGTAAGAATAAGCTTAGAGGGCTCCAACATTTAAAAGTTAAACTGGACAGCAGGAAGAAGTGAAGGTAATTGAGAAAGAGTGGCCAGTGGCTAAGAGGAAAATAAGAAAGTGTTGTGTTATAAAAATGAGGATAAGACAGTTTTGGAAGTTGAAATATAATGAATTATATTTATTTTAGGGTAACATTTATGAGCCCATATTTTATTAACTTTTTCCCCCCACTTTTACCTGTATGCACCTCTACCATTTTTTAACTCATGCCAATATTTCGATGGTGTTTCAGCAGTGCACAAAGAAGAGCATTTGAGATAATAGTTCCCCTCAAATGTGCACATGAACAGCACAAAAAAGAAAGGCCGGCTTCTCTGTTCGTGACTGCCATGCCACGTGAACACTAGAATGAGTTAAATGGTGGGGGTGCATCCAGGTGGAGGGGAGATTTTCCAACCCACACACAGTTAAGGTAAAACATTACACAAGTTCAATCTTGAGTCCTAAAGAGTTTCTTTGCACTCTGCTTTCCACCTTTCATGTTTCTCTTGATTTATAAAAATGAGAATTGAATGAAACAAGACTAAGCTATGTCACTTAGCTGAGTAGTCAGGCATGGCATCGGTGGCCAGTAGCTCCACTGTCTTGCCTGCACTGTGTCATATTTGGTTAAGTGTTCAATGAAGCAGACCTTTATTATTGATTTCATCTGGTTGCTAGTATGGAAATATGGAAATGAAGTTAACCTGTCTGCAGTCTGTGGAGTAACTTCTAGAATCCTGGTTATGTATAGAATCCCTTACTGCATGGTACTCATCTGTGAAGACTGAGAAATATCAAGTTTCTTCCTTCAAAAAGTGTAACCATTATCCGAGCTTCAAGAATCGGTGATTTCCTTTTTATATTTCTAATGCAGATCTTTTTAATGTCTCTTAGCACTTGTTACCAGAGTATATTCACATTGTGAAAATTGATCAAGCGTAATATATAACTATATATTTTTCACTTTTAAAAGATGTATAACATTCCATAAAAAGTTTACATTTTTCCCAAAGTCTAGTAGTTTGGAGCAGCGGTTCCCAATAATAGAAATACTACCTCTAGAGAGAATTTTAGAAAATTGAAGTGCTCTTTGGTGCACAATATTATAAAGGGTTTCTGCACTTACTGAATGAGGGATGCCAGGCACTGTGCATTCTCAATTGCTCGGTGGAACATTGCTTTCTAATTACTATGTCTAGAGCCCAAATTAGTTTTCCAGTAAATTGAAAGAATTTTCTAGGCACGTTTAAAATACATTCAATTTTCCAGAAATGCAACTACAGTGTAAATGGAGAAAATACATAGTTTCTTTCATTCCTTCAGAACTTTACTTAATGTTTATCTGTCTTTTCAGAAAATCATGTCACTCATAGCAACACCACTCGTGGGACTACTAGAAATATGACTAAGTTGGATCTTGGCCTCCCCTGAGTGTGCAGTTTACACAGTCATGGTGAGTAGCGGCTCTTGAGTATTAATATAGAGAAATGCATATACATTATTATCAATTAATTTTGTATAGTTTTCTCTTGTTCAACATAAGGCATTGCACTGATTTGGGAGGGGGAGTGTAGGTTATATTACCCATGGCTTTGTTTCAAACAGTGAAATAGAATATTTGTTTAAAATAGTGCTTGACCACTGGGGCTGGCTGCTTTATCTTCACCAAGATATTGAGTATGCATTTACCTGTAAGTCTTCTTTTTGTAGTCGGGCACCTCCAAAACATTAGAATCCAAAGGCAGATTCTCTCGCTATTTTAACCTCTAAATGATTTCCCAATTGAAAGCGATTGGAAAGTAAGAAAAAGTTTATTATGTGGCTGCAGAAGTGATTCTATTTACTTGGGTCTGTAACCACATCAAGTACTTTTGAAGAATAGAATGAAAGCCATCATTTCAATACACCCTCCCTAGCAAGCATATGTAGTCATAGTTTCAACTTTAGACCTGAAATTCAGCATAACTAGTTATATCAATTTGGCTGCTCAGAAGCTGACTTGCTACCCAGCTAAATTTCATGAAGTTGATAAACTTCTGGGTTCATTATTTAGCAGATTTTAAAACTTTACAAGTATTAGCTTAATTTATCTCAACAACTTCTTTATTATCCCCAATACACATAAAAAGACCCTGAGGAACAGGTTAACTTCCTTATGGTCAGTGATATCCAGCAAGTAGCAGAGCCTGGATTGAAGATAAATCCAGGCACTCTGACCCTAGAGGCTCTGGACTTGACTAAGATACATTGCCTTCTACAATTGCCATGTAGCAAATGAGAAATAATTTTGCACTAGAAAGGCTAATGAGCAAACAGAATTAAGCCATATTGTTATTGTTTTTAAATAATGGGATTATTAACTTTCCACTTAAATTAAATAAAAATTCACATAAAGATTAATTTAATTGTTTTCAATAAATAGGAAATTATATAAAAGTTGAGAGAGAGAGAGAGAGAGAGAGAGAGAGAGAGAGAGAGAGGACAAATTTAGGGTAAAAAGCAGAGTAAAAATGCGAGGAAAGCAATGATTGCTGAAAAATAAATGTGAGCATTTCTTGTCCACCTGGTCCTGGCAGATTTCCAGTATTTGACATTATTTGGTTTTCTCATCCAAAGATTTGTTTAAAATGGCATCTTTTCTGGAGCTCGCTCATACAGAACCACCCCCGCCCAATTCTCAGGATTCTTTACCCTGGGAAAGCTGAAACTATCATGATTTTCTTCTTTTCCGGACAGACACACTTTTTTTAAATTACATATGGACATATATTCTCTTTCTGTGCTATTCTCCACTTGACTCCATAATTCAGTTAGAGCTTTATTCACAGAGCTTCTATTTTTCTTTCTTTAAAAAAAAATAGATTTTTATTGCTTTCAGAGAGGAAGGGAGAGGGAAAAAGAGATAGAAACATTGATGAGAGAAAATCCTTATCAGCTGCCTCCTGCATGCCCCCTACTGGAGATCGAGCCTGAAACCCTGGCATGTGTGCCCTGTCCAAGAATTGAACTATGACCTCCTGGTTCAAAAGTTGATGCTCAATCACTGAGCCATGCCAGCCAGGCTCAAAGCTTCTATTTTCTAGATATATATGTAATATTTTAATTATTGATGTGATTAGAACATTATGTAAACATTTAAAAAAAATGAATCATGATCTGTGTATTGGTAGCTGTTTCTGGATAGAAATTATTGTTGGAGCATTGCTAGGCAAAATGAGCTACTTTCTGAGATCAATTAATTCTACTTAGCATGAGAAGATTCTGGTGAAGCAGCAATGATGGGCGGTGAATAATATAATTTCCACAAGATGGAAACAGTCTATTATTTTTGTTGTTGTTGATCTTAAGGTTCCTTCTAAGTTTTCTGTTTGTTTTTATTTTTAAAGTTTTTGTCAAATTTTGAGCATTTGCTTATCCTTTGTTGATTTCCAAATATAATCATTTGGTCAATATTTACATTTTTATGTTATTTTCTTGTCTCTCTACTATATATAATGATCCCTTTTGAATGTGATGATCATATAGTTTTGTTTGAGATCTCTGAGTGCTTAGAATTTGGGATCTGCCTCATTTTTTTCTAATATTGTTATAGCATTCATGTTTCTTGTTTATTTTCTATTCAACAATACTTCTTTGACTTTTTTTTAAACTAAGCAAGGTTATCATTAGTCTTTGACTTGAATAGTCACATGTCCTACCTGTGAAGAGACTATGAAGTAATATATTTTCCACTCTCTTAAAATAATATGTTCTGATGGTTAAATTCAAATAAAAGTTGACCTTAAAGAAATTGATCTCTGGGGTGTAAATGTCTGTCTATATGTGGGTTAGGCGGAGAACTGAGCATTTGAATGTGAAATGCTCCAAAGCATATTGATGGAATTCCTTTATGGAGAATATACATTTTTTTCAGTGCATAATCACTTAGTATCCTCCTGAGTCCCAGTTTATCAGTTGGAAAAAAAGTTGCAATACGATTTTCCACTAAAATTCATACAAATGGAGAGAAAACATACAGCAGATAGAAACCAGAAGCTACAGGTATTAGTGGAGTATAATAATGAATAATCATAAATCTGAATTGAAAGATGCCCACTGGTCTTAATTAATTTTATTTGATAATAGTCAACAATATTTAAAAAAATATTCTATACTTTTAGGCTTAAAGGTATGTTGCAACTGGAATTATTTGTCAAATATTTTCCTACCTGGAGGAAAATACTCTGTTTATCTTAATAGCTTTAAATTTGTTCTTGTATGAAAAAATGTATTCAGTGTTTGTGAAATCATAATGTCACATCAATTTCAATGCAAAGACCCTATGCTCTCACTCTGCCTTATGATTCTAGTTGCACTTGAAAGAGAACACATAATATTTACAATTTCTTAAGAAGAATGCCACTCCCTTATAGATTAGTTCATCCTAGTATCAATCTAATTAAACTCTTTGTTTTCAATCCATCAAATCAATTTAATTTTGTTGAAAGCATTAATATAAGTATGTAGTTTTACATGTATTTTCATAGTCTAAAATATGTGCACATATGCCAAACACAAGTACAGGTTTTATAGCCTTCTCATTTTAATTTAACATAGCATAAATATGGCCATTTTAATAAATATCCTTTAGATCATGCTTTTAAAAATCATTTTATAATTTTCAAATGAAAAATTATGGATAACATCTAAAATTGAGTTCTCCAGTACCTCACTGCTGATTATTTATATTATTTCTAATACCTTATATTTATAAATAATATTGCAGTTATCATTTGTGTATTGATCTTAACACAAAGCCTAGCTTACTTCCTTAGAAATGGCTTAGAGATTGCGCTGGCTATTCTGTTTCTCTTGAGCACCTCCTAAAGTCCATCAGCTGTCCTTCCCTGTTAAGCCTGGTGCCCAGGGAGAGTCAAGAGGGCCTCTGGCGTTCCATTGGTTTTGTCCAATTGGTGGCACTGTCGATGGCAGATTAGCTGGTGCAACAAGAGAGAAGCTGGGTGTTTTTTCCACATTACCCCCATCTCCTAGTTACTGGGCTCAGGTCTGACAGGGACTAAGTTCTGTGATTTAATCTCCTCCTCTTTCCTTCACCCTTGGGTCTCATCAGTACCTGGCTTACCCCCTTTGTGGTAGAGGTGTGATAGCTTCCCCATGGCACTAGCCTCTAAACGCTTTGCCATGCTCTGGTTGCCTTACCCCTGGCCGCACCTCCGTAAATAGCACAGACATTAATCTTTCTTAATAGGGGGAGACATCTATTTTCTGCCTGAACTTGATAAAATTCTCAAAGTGATATAACAACAATTCTTTAAGCATCTGATATATATTGTCACTTCATTTTCTCACAATTCAAATGCATCACTTGTAATGTATAAGAATTCAAATATCTCTAATTTTCTAACCCTGGATATTATTTTTTATTATTAAATTTATTGGGGCTAACAATGGTTAATAAAATCATATAGGTTTCAAGTGTACAATACTATAATGCTTCATCTGTATATTGTATTGTGTGCCCACCACCCAAAGGCAGGTGTCCTTCTGTCACCATAGATTTGACCCCTTTTACCCACTATCCCCCTTTCTCTCTGGCAATCACCATACTTTTGTATGTGTCTATATGAGTTTTTGTTTATCTTATTTATTCATTTGTTGATTTTAGTTTTATGTCCCACATATGAGTGAAATCATATGGTTCTTGACTTTTCCCATCTGACTTATTTCACTTAGCATGATAATCTCAAGATCCTAGATGTTATTTTTAATTATTTTCTACATGATAGACAAACATAATATACACCATCTATTTCTTACAAGGAGAATAAATGTTAAGAGAGACAGAACTTCACAGATCAAATTACTACACAGTAAAGTGTCAAAAAAACATAAGCTGTGAAGCAGTGCTTAAATTTCAGCTCAAGTACAAACTAGCTATGTGAATTGAGGCAAGACTTCTTTTTTATCTTAAATATCTTTAAGGCTTTTTTTTTTTTAAAAAAAATCATATGTGAGATAAAAATAGTAATAGTGTTTAAAGTAAAGTGATTGGACTAGGTCTCTCTGGTCCCTCCTAACTTTAAGCCTGTCATCTTACTAGTATATCCCCAGCAGTAATGACAGGATGGAAAGAAACCATGCATAGTTTGATAATGCATGACTAATAAAGCAAACTCCACTCCATGTGTTGAGTTACTGAGGCATTGGTGTGGCAATTTTTTCATTTTATTTTCTCCAAAGACTGATAACTATTATGATGTATGTTATTTCTTTAGTAATATACTTCACCAGAGAGGTATTTCTATAATGCCCAATGAAGTCGTCTTATCAGTTTACTATGTTAAAAGTCAAATTCTATTAAGCAATAACAGGCATGCTAATAAGAGAAATAGAATCCAGCATCCCTATCAATTCACATTTACTTATTTATGGCTTTTCCTGAACTCCTGTGCTAGCAGATTTCATGTTGTTATCTTTATGTTATCCAGACACAGCTAGAAGTGCTCTGAAATTTAATATCTCACTTAATATAATGCTATAGATCACATTATTTCTCTTAGCAGAAGGAACTTCATAGTTTAAAAAGACTAGGGGTCTTGAATCACTTAGAGGAAATGGAATATTTCTTGGAAGATGAGAAACATGAAACTCAGAAGTAGCTCATTTGTCCTGGAGGTAATGGTGTGAGAGGAAGGTAATGCCAGGGCCTGTGAGAGGTTCAATGAAGTGGAAAAGGTGGATAGAAAGCTTACAATATTTTCTGCAAATGTGTAAAATTTTTTAATATAAGGACTAAGGCTGGGAAGAACATAGTGTGTGATGCACTTTGCAGGTGGATCTGGTGTTGTTGACTCACCTTCAACAGGTCTTGTGCTTTGAGTCGCTGGGGTGATGGATATGCCCTGCTTACTCTGCCCGTCGCCCATGAGCAGAGCATGGGTTTGTGGAACACCTGTGTAGGGTGAGGAGGGCAGCTGAAAGCTGTTGAACGGAACGGAACTAACAGGCTTCTGCACAAATTAAACTTGTAAGTGGAATGCCACCAGGGCTCTGCTGAAATGCTGAGCAAACCAGAGGTGGGAAGGAAGAGAAAGAGCAATCCGTGAGATGATTGGGAGAGATTAACAAATACTTGAGTGGATACAGAACTCACTAATGATATTTCTGTGCATTGTTTGCAAGAAAAAACAATGGACAGAAATAAAACATTTTTCAAATGGACATATAGGCTTCTATGTTTATAGTAAACATATACTTTTTAAGTATTTTTGTCTAAAACTTAACAGAATCTGTCATTGAAGCAAACTATCAATGAAACAGCAATCACAGAAGCCCTCCTCCACCCCCACCCTCAGCCAAAAAGGAAGTATAAGGGCTCTTCCATAGAAGCCCCAGGCAAGTGGAAGAGGAGGGCGCCTGGAAGGCACCGTGCTGGGTGGCAGCCGGCCAGTTTGGCCAGAATTGGCTGGAGATCCATGACCCTTTGGCTCTCATGGGAGGGTGTAGAGTTCTGTCAGCTCATCCATTCGGATAATTAGCAAAAGATATTATGTCCCTGCTCCATCTGCTTGCATTTTTGCTAATAATTGGAACACTGACTAATGCTCCCGAGTCCTTCAGCTCTGCCACCACAACAGCACATCTCTGGGGAAAGGCCAGGGACTGAGACCATCAGACACCCTCATCTCCTCCTGTGTGAGAGGAGACCACCACCATGCAGAGGAGCAGCAGGGCTTGGTGATCATGGAGTTTAATGAGTCCACAGTGGCAGAGAGCAGTCCACTCTGAAAATCCACAGCTTACACCCTTAACCACAGACAGCTGTCTTGCAAATGCAGGGCTTAATAACCACGCGGCTTACAAAAAGGGACAGTGGAAAACCATTTACCCAAGCAGAGATCAAGACATTGTCTTATCATGGCGGGTTGGAAGTATGTATGCTGTGTTTTTAAAAACCCCGCAGCAGCCCTCTTACGGAGAGGAGATTATGGATTTCTCCAGACAGGGTCTGTGTGTCCTCCTTGCCTCTGCATGGTGACCTATGCAGTACGTGTACAGTGGCGCACTCTATTAGGTCCAGTTGGCTGGATGATTGAAAGAGCTTCAGCCAGTGAAGAACAGAAGCAGAGAAAGCGTTTTGAAAGGAGTGTTAAATTATCCTTCCAACGCTAAATCCCTGCTCACATATATTTTTTAATTGAGCTTGTGAGTTGGTTATCATCCACCTAAGCATTCATTCATGTGATGTGTTTTATTGAGCATCTACTGGGTGCCAGTGTTTGTGCTGAGCACTGGACGAGAACTGACTGCATTTGCGTAAGGCAATGACTGCATTTTTGCAGGGTCAAGTGCTCTCATGTATTATCACTATAGGTACATTAAAAAATAAGTTAGTAGTAATTAATATTTGCTGCTAGTGTCTATGACATTTAGATTTTATTATTAATAGATTATGAGAGGAAGTGGTTATTTTAAGAAAACTAAAGTTATTCTAGTGATGACACATTTTTTCACTGAAAATTTACTCCACTGAAGATACATGATTTTTTTCTTCTTCAAAGAACTAATAAGTGGTAAAACTGGAATTAGAACTTAGGTTTTTAGACATATTGCCAAATGAACTTTCTACTATTCTTTCTGCTTTCTGTGATATAAGAATGGTGTTACTATATACTTCAAAAAAGAGTGATTCCAGTTTTTAAAAAGGATTCTCTTGAACAATGTTTTCATCTCACAAATAAGATGTAATTGGGGTGCTGGGCACATGAGGTTGTGTGTAGATGATATTTCATTAAATTGTAAACTTGAAATCTGTATGGTTTTGTGAACCAGTGTCATTCCAGAAAATTCATTTTAAAAGAAAAAATAATAAAAGATGTAATAGGATTTAGAATAGAAAGATTGTTATGTTGCCAAGTTGCTCTGTGCCTATAAGAGAAAAAAATATCAAGCACAATCGAATCATTTCAGTGGTGAATCTAAATAATATGTTTATATACTATTTAATAAACAACCTAATAGGAAAAACATCATTTGCAGATTTGTATTTTATTTGAGTCTCAACCTTTATAAATGTTAAAATGCTACAGAATAAGTGAATTTTCATTATTGGGTAAAGTTAATCAGATAAAGAAACTTAGCTGTTATATAACTTACAAAATATAATCTATTTATTGGCCAAGTTATCTGGACTTTTTTCCTGAATATTCTTTTTTTTTTTTATAAAGTTGACACCTAATTGAGATAATACCTGCATTTTAAAATAAATTAGGTCAGTATGTTGGTTTGAGTGGTAAATAGAAGTTAAGCAACAAAGTTGGGTTTGATTTTCAAACTGATGTTTTTACAAAGACCAAAGTTTTCAACACTCCATTATGATGAGGATGATGAAGTTTAAAAAGTCTAAGAAACTGGCCAATATCACAATGCTAGGCCTGAGCTGGGCTTGTAGACATATGTTAGAGTTTCAGCCACTGAAAATCCTGGTTCTCGTTTGACAACCAGCGACCTAAAGAAAAACAGTCTAGAAGTGTAGCATATGCTGATTTGCATGGTACACAACTACCACGGCTAATTTCAAGACAGCAACATGACGTCACTGAATGAGGAATTGCAAATAGTACGCAGCAGCTCACCTTTTGACATTAGTTCTTAAGCCTGAATTCATATTCATACTTCCTTTATGCTAAAAATACAGGTAAAATAGATGTAGATAACTTGGAGAGCATAGAGAACAGTAAAACATATTAAAACACATTAAAATTGATACATATTTATTGCCCTTGTTTCCAATACAATTTATTTAATTACAAGTTTTTATAATTTAATGTTAATAATGGCTTTATTTAACAACTGGCTCACTGAATTCCTAGATATTTATCAATTGTTCAGTTGGCTCTTACAAGCTGGTACGAGCCCTCTTTATCATATTCCTGCATCACCAAAAGGACTTGTAAAAGTTTGTGCTGCTGATCCATCTTGTTTTTCATGTCTTCTTTCTATTTTTTTTGTGTGGTCTGTTTGTATATGAGTGCACATGCATGTGTGTGTGTGTGATAATAACATGTCTAAAATTATTCAATATCTGTATCAAATATGGTACAAGGCCCTCGCCAAGTGGTTAAGTTGGTTGGAGCATTGTTCAGTACCCCAAAAGGTTGCGGGTTTGATTCCTGGTCAGAGCACATACCTAAGTTGCTGGATTGATCCTCTGGGCATGTGCGGGAGGCAGCCAATCAATGTTTCTCTCTCACATTGATGTTTGTCTTGTCTCCCTCTCTCTTTCTCTCCTCGCTGAACATATCCTGGGCTAAGGATTAAAAAAAAAAAAATCCTGGTACAACTAATGCCATAAGCTCCAAGATTACAATGTTTAAATTACAAATCGGTGCATAAAGTTTCTGGAAAATAGTCATTTTTCTTAATATATATATATATATATATATATATATATATATATATATATATATAACCTTTTCATGCTCTTTCCTCCTGACTCTCTGGAGATTTCCTACCCTGTTTAATCCAGATAAATATTTTCTATGATTCAACCCTTAATTTTTCATGTGAAAAACTTTTGTCAATTAAATATAATACTTATACCACAGAATGATTACCACTCAAACATGCACAAGAGAGCTTGACTATGGTAACAGTAAATCTGTAACCATACTGTCATTGTAATAGCTACATATTAATGCCACTTCATTTTATGAACTACATTACTTTTCCAGATTCTGTTTTGTTGTGACCATATTGTGCTGTTTGAAAACATGTATCATATGGGTTGATGTTTGATTTATGTGGTTAAAAATTCATATGAGGTAAACTGATAATGGTGTTAGGAACTGGATACAAATATCTAGTACCAAAGCAGACCAGAAACTTAGAGTGATGGAGAAAGACCCTTGGAAGGATGAATTATAGCAAAAAATATTTTGGACTTCTATTAAACCTATTAATAAAGTGACAAAATATGGATACATAGAAAGGACATTTATGCCAGTATGTAGAGATATTGCTAACATGCTTTTCAATACTTCTAGGTAACTCACTCTCTGCACAGTACAAGGTAGTTGAGGGGTCACTAAAGAACTGTGGGTAAATGTATATCAAAGACATGCTGGTGTTATAAGGGCAAAACAGAGAAGACTTAGTCGTCAGATATAAAGTTATTGAATAGATGAGTATATCAAGCATTCTTGAAACTCTGGTAGCAGACATAATGAACCTTTAAAATCCTTTATATTCCTTCAACTGTAATTTCATCGTATTGGTGTTGGGATGATGATTACTAGCTGGAGAGGTGGTTCTGATGTGTCAGGTGGTAAAATGAAACTCCATAGCTATGCCTAGCATTTCTTAAAAGCAAATTGGCAGCTCTCCTAGGATCAGAAAGGTGTTCAGAAAGCCCGGAGATCCTAAAGTTGCTCCAACATTAGAAATTTATTTCTCTGGCCTTTCAAGAGAGCCCTGATAAAGAGGTAAAATAGTGAGAAGAGGAGAGGAAAAGAACAAATAAGACTTCATTATTACTGTCAATTAATAGCGGAGTGGAATTTTCCAAACCAAGACAATTGGATGAAAGAGTGTATAACCCCAAGTGAGATGCTGCATAGAAACCCAACGAGTGGTCTGGCATGGACAATGCATTTTAAGTGGTCCCAACAATAGGCAATGGTCATGAAAAGAAGGAAGATGGATTAGCAGCACAAACTTTTACTGAGCTCATCCTCTTTACCAAGCATCATTAGTTTGAGAGATTATATTAATTTGTTTACAAAAGTTTTCTTTTCACATCTCCTAACCTATTTGGATTATAAAAATAACATGTTAGAAGCTTCTTGACCATAGTATCAAGCAACACATACATTGCACACTTTAGTTTTATATTTTGAAATGTAACAGGCAATTTACAGGCGGTTTAAGAACAGATAAAAAAATTAAGAGGAAAATTACCATGAATAGCCACTAGGTGGCGAGTGTGCTATATAGTGTCCAGATCACCTAGTTAAGGTGGAGCTGTTTCATCTTGTACATCAAGGGATGATATCAGATTATTTTGTGGCCAAACAGAGGTCTAGAGGAAATTTTAGAAGCCAGATAAGAGTTTCCAGTTATTAGAGAGTAACTCACTTTGTGAATTATACTTACTAGTTTCCACGTGTTTTAATACCACTCATCACTGCTACATTGCTTTTCATTTTATACAATTGAAATCGGGTTTGAGAGCTCCTTCCTGGACTACAGTTTCTTTCCTGTAATTTTCCTAAGTATTAAGTACTATTAATCAACTAAGTAGACCCGAGAGCCTCTTCTTTTGGCACTTTACAAGTCTTTGTTCTCTCTTTTAGAGTCCTCTTATGTGAAGTGCCACATTTTAAGCACTACACACAGGGAGGATTAGTAATTGCAGGGTTGGAGATAAGATCAGTTGAGATGGGCAAGTGCATAGCCAGCTACTCTACAATGAGTCTTCTCACTTAGCAAATCTCTCACTTATTAACCTTTTTTTTGGGGGGGGGTTAATTTACATTAATTTGATGACCCAATTAGGTAAAATTTAATAGTGATCTTTAGACTTTCTAAAGTGTATTTTCTTTCAATTTGAGTTACTTAACAAGAAGCATTTTCTCCCATTGTACAGTGAACTCTAATCATTAATCCTGTATCCTTTATTTTTCTTTACCTCTTTGATTGATTTTTAATTAAAGAATAGTTACAGAGCTAACATAATTTTTATGTAGTATGATAAAATAATTTTTCAAATGTTGTCCATTATAATAGTAATCATGGATTAAATTGTTCACATCTCCCTTTTTAAAGGGCATATAATTTTGCATATTGTGATTTCTAATGACTTTAGTCTGTGCAGAACATTATATAGAAAAATTAGAACACAAAGATGAAGATCATTTGGAAAATCAAGGTACAAAAATAGTCATACCTTTATGTAAGTTAATCATAAAGCTAAAATTATGTGCACATACATTCCATAAAAAATGAATTGACAGAAAACAAGCTTTTAGTTTTAAATCCGTTTCCATAAAAAAGAAAAAAAAAAAACAGTTCTTCCTTGTAGCTCTGACTGATCTGCCTTTCCTCCTTTGACAACATCTTCACTTTTACAAGGTTCTTGATGAACTTTGTCAATTAGAAAGTAATGTGATAATCCACATTAACTTATTAGTAACTCATAAACACATATTTGTTTCACAAGATAATTTACTTCAGAATAATGAAATACCTTAGTTCAAAGAAGGATTGTACAGTGATGGTGTCTCAGGCCATAACCAGTGTTGGCATGCCATCCAGTCCATACACATGCTCTTCTAGATGCCCTCCAAAGTAGGGGGCTTAGACCAGCAGGGGGCAGGAGGGAGAGAGAAAGTTGGCCAGTTAAAATCTTAGGCCCATCACTTATTAGCTGAGTGGTTTTGAACAAGATCTTTAATCTCTCTGAACCTCTATTTTCCACTCAATTACCAGACAGGTGGTAGAAGAAGAGATAATAATGCCTAATACATAGGATTAACAGGGTTTCAAATGAGGTAGTGCATGCATTTTATACATTGCTTGGTACAAAGTAAGTTCTGAATCCATAGCTGCATTATTGTTTTTTGCTACTGTGATGGAAAATGGATCAGATAAATTTCTAAGAGACAGGTTCATCACCATTTTGATTTAAGTTTACCCAAATGTTCAAGGAGCATACACTGAAAATACTTTTAAACTCTCTCTCTCTCTCTCTCTTTTTTTTTTTTTTTTGGTGGCACATGTAATTTTATTTGTTTGTTGTTTTTCACTTTACTAACATTTATTTTTATTGATATTTAAATTGCACTTTACTAGTACATTCCATATTATTCTGTATTGGATTCAGGTGTATAGGAGACAATCATGTACTTTACAGAGGGGTCCCACCAATGTTTCAGGTTCCCACCTGGCCCCATATGTAGTTATCACTATGATATTATTGACAACATTCCCTCTGCTGTACTTTGCATCCCTGTGACTATTTCGTAACTACCAATTTATAGTTACCAATTTAATCCCTTTACATTTTTCACTCATAGATACAGAGAAAAGACTGGTGGTTGTCAGAGGAGAGGGAGGTGGGGGGCTGGGTAAAATTATATTTTTAAAAATCATTTATGCTGTCAGATACATAATTTGTAATTTTTTAAATTTCAAATGAGCAAAAAAGCTTGTTAGCAAACAACTCAATATTTGAAAACATTCCTTGAAAGTCATTTAGACATAGTAATTTCTCAATATTCATAGTTATAATAATTTTTCAATATTCTCTCCCACTTTGGACATTTAAGGCTTCTCTAAATATATCAAAAACAATGTGAAGAAAATATAATTTAAATATTAATTAAATATATTTGAAGACATATATAATATCCAGCTTAACTTTTCCTTGAGAAAGCCTGGAAAATGTTTTATTGTTATATAAGATGAACTACATTTTTAAAGCTTTTAAATAAATTATAATCAAATAACATCAAATTTATTATTGATAGCAAATACTATGTTTTATTAATAGATATTGTAAACCCGTTGCCATTTTACAAATAAGGATTTTAGAGGTAAAACATACATCTAGAAACATATTAAAGAGACAAATAAGAATTATATTTAGTCACTAAAGGCATCACTAAATTGACTAGGTAAAATAAGTGCATTAGATAATTATAAATTTTATAATGCTTGAGATTTATTCAGATTTTACTTCCCAGGACCTAGCAACTACCTAGTTAATTAATGCTACTGAAAATGAAAAAAAAATGTCATATTTGTTTTTAAAGTTTTTTCAATGGTAAATTTTCATACTTTATTAATATTTCACTTTTAAAAAGTCACAAATGACAAATTATTATGAAAACATGCTTAAAATGCCATTTAAATACTCATAAAATTGAACTTGACTTGTTGAACTTATTATTTTCATTGAATTTTTGTATTGAAAAATTTATAATGGTTACATGAACATTATCTGCTATACATGTTCAGAATTTAAAAACTTGGATTTGTATGTCTGGTCCATTGGCTTCTTTATCTATTTTTTTAGCTTCTACTTAAACCTTTGCTTATCTCTTTGCTTCTTCCTAGTGATATGAATATCACATGTCATTTGATCTTATGACAAATTTTATGCATCACTATAATCTAGAGATATATTTATCTGACAATAGCCACATGTATACCAAATGGAACACTGACATCTATACTAAATGACTTTAGCATATATAGAAATCCCCCCACATACACACAGTCAATACAGTGTGAATTTATATGAATCTTGAACAGTAATTTTTGACTCATCCACAGAGAGAAGTAAAAGCCTGTTTGGAAAGAGAGAAGAGTGAAGGAGAGGCAATGGGTCATGAAAAACTATTCCTGATAGCTCTTACAATCTTATTATCAGGCTCCTGGCTGCCTATATTTCCCTTTCCCTTTGCTTCAATATATCCCAACTGTACATTTCTCTATTTTTGCTTCAACTAACTTTAAGTGTGATTATATATATATATATATATATATATATATATATATATGCAAGAAGTATCCTATGTAAAAATAGACAAACATGGTAATTGACTGTACCTTCACTAGACCTCCCATTGGCTAATCAGCACAATATGCAAATGAACCCAACCAAGGTGGCGGCCGGCAGCCACGCAGCTGAAGTGAGCAGGAGGCTTGCTTGCTCCAGTGATGGAGGAAGCCAAGGTTCCCTGCCTGCCGCGGCCTGGCTCTGAGCTCCGAAAGCAACAAAGTTTCAATTATAGAAGCTAAACAAACCCCAGATACCTGCTTTCAGCAGGCCGTGGCCACAGAGCTGAAGTGAGCAGGAGCCAGCTCTCAGCTCCAGTGATGGCAACAAAGTTTCAATTATAGAAGGTAAGTAAATCACAAAATTAAAAAAAAAAAAAAAAGGAGAGGCTGGGAGCTTCAGTTGCCAGCCAGCCTGAAAATGGCCCTCAACCCCTCACCCAGACTGGCCAGGCACCCCAGTGGGGACCCCCACCCTAAAGGGGTTGTGGCCACCCTGAAAACAGCCATCAGCCCCTCACCCAGGCTGGCCAGGCACCCCAGCGGGACCCCCACCCTGATTTGGGACACCCTTCAGAGCAAACCAGCCGGCTCCCACCCATGCACCAGGCCTCTATCCTATATAATAAAAGGGTAATATGCAAACTGACCCTAACAGCAGAACAACTGGGAATGACTCGTCACTATGACACACACTGACCACCAGGAGGCAGACGCTCAATTCAGGAGCTGTCCTCTGGTGCTCAGTGCGCTCCCACTTGGGGGAGCTCTGCTCAGCCACAAGCCAGGCTGAGGGCTGCCAGTACAGAGGTGGTGGTAGGAGCCTCTCCTGCCTCCTCAGCAACACTAATGATGTCTGACTGCAGTTTAGGTCTGCTCCCCGCTGGCAAGTGGACATCCCCCGAGGACTGCCAGGCTTCCAGAGGGATGTCTGATTGCCAGTTTAGGCCTAATCCCCTGGGGAGCAGGCCTAAGCCAGCAGGTAGTCATCCCCCGAGGGGTCCCAGGCTGTGAGAGGGCACAGGCTGGACTGAGGGACCCCCCTCCCTTGAGTGCACAATATTTTGTGCACCGGGCCTCTAGTTCTATATAAGAGAGGAATATGCTAATTATCCATTACACCGTAATGTCACGACCAATCTACAAGTGGTGGAGAACTACAGGAGGGTGGGGCAGCGGGCAGAGAGCTACAGGATGGTGGGGCAGTGAGCTATGAGCAGCGGAGAGCTACCAGCAGTGGTGGGCAGGTGGCCAACTGAGGCAAGCGGCAGCGAGCTACTCATGCACAGATTCGTGCACAGGGCTACTAGTTTGCTTATATACTGTGGCAATGAAAATACACAGTATTTCTAAAATAAAATTCATTAAGTTCATGATATGTTGAACCCCTTTATTTAATTTTTTAAATTAAATTTATTAGAGTAACATTGATTATCTAGGCTTCAATTGTATATTTCTATGATACTTTATCTGTATTGTGTGCCCAGCACCCAAAGTCAAATCTTCTTCAGTCACCATATTTGGCCCCATTTACCCTTTGTCTCCCCCCATCTTCCTCCATCCTAGTAACCACAATACTGTGGTCTGTGTCTATGAGTTTGTGCTTGTTTTTCTTATTCTCTCACTTGTTGCTTTCAGTTTTATATCCCACATATGAGTGAAATCACATGGTTCTTAACTTTTTCTTCTGATTTATTTTACTTAACATGATATTTGCACGATCCATCCAGGTTGTCACGAATGGCAGTATATCATCTTTTCTTATGGATGAGTAATATTCCATTGTGTATATGTACACACCTTCTTTATCCAATCATCATCAAATGAATGGAACTATATCAAACTAAAAGACTTATGCACAGCAAAAGAAACACCAACAAAGCAAAAAGGCAACCAACCCAATGGGAGAAGATATTGGACACGACAGCTCTGACAAAGGATTAATGTTCAAAATATATAAAGAACTCATAAAATCAACAGCAAACAAACAAACAATACAACTTAAAAAATGGGCAGAGGAATTGAACAGACACTTCTCCCAAGAAGACATACAAATGGTCAAAACCCTTTAACAATATGACTGAAGTACAAAAAATAAATTTTCTTAGGCATCAAAATTATATAGATACAACTCCTCCTTATTCTCATGTAATTATGTACTACAAAGAAGTACAGTACAAATCATTGGTGAAAGAAATTAATTAGTGAATAATACACAAATCTAAGGAGACTAGTTTCAGCCCATTCTTTGGAATTAGATATTTCTTTTTTATAAACATGTGTTAGTTTCTATAGAGTTTATATCAGAATATATAAAAATTTGTGAAGAGCTGATGCTTAATTTAACTTCTTAAGTGAAAGATGATTTTGCTAATCACATTGGATGTTGTTATCATATACAAAATTGTTATAGAAAAAGGATAAAAATTAGAATTAGCATTAAAAATATTTTTACGTGACTCCTCGATAAGAATGATTAATTCATTTTCAGCTAGTGGGTATAGTCAGTAGTTTTGGAATCATTAAAAATAAAAAGTAGCCCTGGCCTGTGTAGCTCAGTTGGTTGAGTGCCATCCATGCACTGAAAGGTTGCTCGTTTGATTCCCCATCAGGACACACGTCCAAGTTGTGGGCTTGATCCCCTGTCAGGGCGCATATGGGAGGCTATGGAGCAATGTTTCTTTCTCTCCCTTTCTAAAATCAATGAAAGCATATTTTAAAAAACACAACAAAACAACAAATAAATGTTGTATATATTACAACAAGGCCAGTTTGTAGGCCATGAGGACATAATGTACCTAAGAACTCAGAAACAAGATGAAATTTTTTTTGGCATATTCTTAGTCAAACTAGTTTTGTGAAAGTTGACATTACTTTTTAAGACTCTTGGGGTACACATTTCAGCATTTATTTATTAAATTACTTACAGAGACAATTTCTTCTGTGGTTAAACTGCAAATTTGGGAAAATATGGTGGTACTCATACATTTGAGTAAATAAGAAAATATATTAATGTGAAATGGTGGAAAGGGTGGCTTAAACCATATGCAATTGACATATTTGTAGGTAGAAATGACAAGGCCATATGGCTCAATGTAGAATATATATAATATCTATGATTGTAACATTACACACAAATATGGATAAGATCTGGATGTCGATGTGAAAAAATTAAGAATAGGCATATTTGAGAAGTAGAAGCATCGACAATATAGAAAACTTCAAGATTTATTTTAACTTTACAGATATAGCACATGTATCTTTATATAGATTTTAATTGAAATTGTTGATAACTTTCTGGGGTTGTTCCATTATTATCTTAAAGTGTTTCTTATGTTATTTCATCATCTATGAAGCTGACTCAAAGCTACCCAGTAAAAATAGATAGTAACTTTGGTATATAGTAGATTGTGTGATTATATTACATTATTTTTTATAAAATCTAGATCATTTTATAAAGAGCACATTTAAAATTGTAAGAAGGTGATTCAGACATATGTTGCTAATCTTTATTTGAACAGGTTCCAATTTTTCAAGTTCTTGCAAACTACTTTAAACCTTTAGCCATTTCCCAATTTATTATTATTGAGAAGCTACATCTGATATAAATGATTATTAGTGGTTGGCTGAAATGAATTCTTAATTTAGTGGGTCGTGCTTTTCAATATTAATTACCTATGGCATGGTTTTCAGATCCATACTCATTAATCACAGGCCCTATGCCAGTATGGTAATTTGAAGTCAATGCAACAATTAGTAAATGTTTGTTCCTTGCTAATATAGTGGTAAAACTCTGAACTAGAGTGTATTATGCCCAAGGACTATTGCTGTATATGGTCCTATATTTGGTAACCCTAATTACTTGAAAGGTATTTTTTCATGGAGCCTACAATACTATAATAGATTAGAACAAATAAATTAGATTATGAATATAAATCCAAGATTGATATCCTGGGTTTCCTGTTTCTATCTTTGCTTCTTCCCTCTAATGCTTATTGGTTTTACAGTCCAACAGTGTTATTCAATTACTTCTCAAGGAATGAGCAATTTAAAATACGAAATATAATGAACAGTATTTGAGTCAGGAATTTTGTTAGGGAAAAACTGCTCTCCTAATTACAAGGAAACTTACAGGAAAAACTGCATGACCTTTTTGATTGACTGTCATGTATTATGCATATTGGACACGTTTCCAGAAATTAATGAAGGTTATATATGAGGAACTCGTTCTTGGGACCTGAACTTAAAGGACAATCTGGTCATCATTCTTCATGAATAGCTTCCCCATCTAAATCTCAAACGACTATCTCTTGGGAACTGATTTTTATTTCTTCTTCCTTGTATGTGTTATTTACCCTATGCTCCAAATCCCTGGAGTTTTGTGCTGATTGTGTTTGACAAACTAAACTGTGTTGGTGGATGGGAGGATGATTTATTTTCAAATTACCCATGCTATAACTCAAAGAATGATTCTGGTGGAGAAGATTTTAAGTTGGTGATTGGGTATTTTTAGATGAGTGAGCCTGTTTATGCCCATCAATGCTCTAATGCACCTTGAACCTGGGCTGCACTGTTTCTGTGTTACGTTGGTTTTGACAACCCATTTAATTTCATAAACTATCAAATTTTATTTCATTGTAGATCCATATCACTTCTTTGGATTATGGTTTTCTATTGATATCTCTGAGTTCCATTTCTTTTATTGATATAAATGGTGATTGTTCTTTGTTTTTGTTTTGATTTATTCCTAACAGGGATTACAAAGCCCAAGGCACTGATTTTCTAGACTGCTTTTTAGTTGGCTGATTTCTTAACCCCCTGTGAATTTCTTCTTAAAAAATTTATGTTCGTATAATGGTTTTGACATTGTGCTGTCACTTTTTGATTTCTAAATCTTAATTTTTTCAATCAATGATATTTCAAAATAACTAAGTAACTTTATTAAGTCTCTTTGTTTGTGCTTGGTCATAGTTCTAATTTTTTCCTTCCTTCCTCCCTTCCTTCCTTCCTCAATTTTGGTGTTGGAACCAAATACTTCCTTCCATTTTTTTTAATATACTGGTCTCTTGTAGTTTTGAAAAGGTTACTTAACCTTTATAAACTTCAGCTTCTTCAGCAGTAAAATATGGTATACAATCTCAATCCCACAGGCTTGTTGTATCAAGTAAAGGCAGGAAGATACATGATTCTAGTGACATAGTGACTCAGGAAAGTTTTATTATCTTCTCCTTCCTTACAGAAGTGGTTGGCATCACTGACATCTGATAAATACACCCAGTGAAAGATGGAATACTGGTTATTGTTTATGTGCTTCCTCGCCAAAACACAGGCTCAGTAAGCTTCTAGCTTTAGGTTGACTACTATCCTTAAGGGAGGGAGGGAGGGAAAGAGGGAAGGAGGGAGAGAGAGGGAGAGAGAGAGAGAAGCAATTGAGATATACTGGGCCTGTTATGAATGGGAAAGGCCATTTCTGGTGCTCTTATTCAATAATGTAGAATTATTTCTTTTTTATAATTTTTTTTTATTTTACAGAGAGAGAGAGAGAGAGAGAGAGAGAGAGAGAGAGAGAGAGAGAGAAATACTGATTTGTTGTTCCACTTATTTATGCATTCATTGATTGCTTCTGTGTATGTGCTCTGACCAGGGATCAAACCTGCAACCTTGGTATATTGGGATGATGCTCTAAGCAACTGAGCTATCTGGTGGCCAGAGCTCAGTGATTACTAGGATACAATTTTCTCAACACTAACAAAAGCCAGCAATTGTTCATCATTAGAATTGTCCCACAAAATAATAAGTTTCCTTGGGACATGATGATTTTTCTGATAGAAAAGTATTACAGTAGAAGCTAAGTGGCATTTTCTTGGGTTTATTATGGAAAGAAATGACTCTTGCCATTGATGAGAGGTTGGACTCTGGTGCTACACATCTCTGAATTTCTGAGATGAATGAATCTGGGGATATGAGATAATGCTATAACCAGTTTGCTGTGCGCAGGTCTTTTACCTCCTTGGTTAAATTTATCCCTAAGTACCTTTTTTGTTTTTGTTTGCTATAGTAAATGGGATTTTCCTAGTTTCTCTTTTGGTAGATGAATGGATAACAAAGCTGTGGTACATTTACACAAGAGAATACTATGCAGCCATAAAAAAGGAAATCTTATTTTTGTGTGACATCATGGATAGACCTAGAAGGTATTATACTAAGTAAAATAAACCACTCAGGGAAAAGCAAGCACCACATGATTTCACTCATTTGTGGAATCTAATGCACAAAATAAACTTACAAACAAAGTGGAGATAGACTCATGGATTCAGAGAACAGATGGACAGCTGTCAGAAGGGAGGAGTGAGGGGAGGGCTGGATGAAAGGAGGTGAGGCTGTTAGCCAAAGAACACATATGCATAGCCCATGGACACAGACAACAGCGTGGTGATGGCCAGAGGGTGGGTGGAGGTGGGTAAAGTGAGGGGCAGGAAACGGGGACATCTGTAATAGTGTCAACAATAAAAATAAAATAAAAAATGTCTCCCCCATCCCAGCAGGCCTGAGGAATTCTCCCATAGTAGCCACATTTTTTATGAAGATGTTAACTCTAGAAGGCTCTTGTGAAAGGTTTGCCCGAGAAGGGTGAGGCAGGGCTGGAACTACACTTGGACATGTATTCCCTTAAAATCCCTTAAAATCTCATGACATGCAGCTGTGGGGCTGCACAATAGGTACTACCGGCCAGACAATATGGGGACGGGCCGCTACCTGGCTAGGCACTATCATGAAAGGCAGCTGGAATCTCCAGAGTCAGCTGCCATGGCGAGAGGCAGCCATTATCACTTGAGGAAAAATTATCTGGAGTAGCAGCCACTATTGCAAGAGGCAGCTACAGGGCCTGGAATATGTCAGGGCCAGCAGCTACAGGGCCATTTCCATGATAGGTAATAATAAGGGGGAAAATACAATATAGTCTTGAATGGAAAGAGCCTAATTTGTTTTTAATCCAATATTTGTTTATGTTATATTTACTATAACAACACATAGCAAAAAGTTCGTAAGAGAAAACACACACACACACACACACACACACACAAATCCCCTAAAATCTGGAGGAATTGGAAGCAGACTCAGAGGCCGGGACCCTGCCCAGCCTGTCCCTGACAGGTGGACAACGAGCCTGTATGGAGCTGCTGCAGGGATGGGAGCCTACTACCCAGCAGTGCCTCCCTTCATGTGCCCAGACCACTCTGGGTATAGACACCCCTGTTATTAGAAGGATTTCTATTTTATTGAGACTTCCTTCCCTATAATTATGGGGAACTTCATTCCCCGTAATTATGACCTTTGTTTCGTGATTTACCTTAACATACATATGTCTAATCCTAAATGTATACACTGAGCTGGTCTTTACTTGGCCAAGCATTAGCCCCTGAGGGTCCTGAAAACTGACTTGGTGATTTTCATGATAAACACATAGCATGACTGTGCTAATTAAGAAGCAGGTCTGAATGAGACTCCCTGGGGGTGAGGAGTGGAGGAGGACATCAGCTCTGGCAGGGGCACCAGGGAGTTAGCAAGCAACAGAGGGACTGGAACCTCAAGAAAGGCCAAGAAAAGCATTCCATGGGCCGTCCATCCCTGCTTTCCCTGGGTCTCTCCCATCCTGGCATCTCGGGCATCAGAAACTGAGCACTGGGCTAGAAGTTAGGAAATTTAGATCTGCTCCCAGCCTATATTTACTTGGGAAGATTGTTTAAGCTCTTTGTACCTAATTTTCTTCACCTTAAAATTGGGTTATTAGTCTTTCCACTTTATAGGACTGTATTAAGAATCAAATGGGATAATGAACAGGAATTGTAGTAGGGATCAAGGGCTCTAGGCATAGATATCAGGTAACATAACCTGTCTTGGCTTCTATTTTACCTTTCAGCCTTTAGTTTTCTTTGCATTATGTAAAAACTCATTTACAATCTCATTTATACATTTTAATGTACCTCATATTCCTTTTAAAATATGGTGTGGGATAAATATAAACATATACAAAATTTAAAAAAAAATCACTTTGCTGTGATTACAAAAGCTATACAAGCAGAATTCCATCTCAGGCTCATAAAAGTTTTAGCTACCTTGCAATGAGTCTACATTCCCACCCTCATTCCCTGCTGGTAGAAATGTAGAGAGAAACAACCACTCTGAAAAGCAGAAGGGTGATTCATCAAAAAATTAAGAATAGAGCTACCATATGATCCAGTAATCCCTCTCCTGGGTATATACTCAAAAACTTTGAAACCATGTACTCACAAAGATATATGCACCCCTATGTTCATTGCAGCATTATTCCCAGTGGCCAAGACATGGAAATAACCAAAGTATCCTTCGGTAGAGGACTGGGTAAATAAGATGTGGTACATATACACAATGGAATACTACTTAGTCATAAGAAAGGATGAAATAGCCCCATTGCAACAATATGGATAGACCTTGAGAATATTATGTTAAGTGAAATAAGTCAGTCAGAAAAAGCTAAGAACCATATGATTTCACTCATATGTGGGATATTAAACTAAAACTTGTGAACACAAACAGTAGTGTGGTGGTTGCCAGAGCGAAGGGGACGGTAGGCACATGGTGTAATATACAGATCTTGTTCCACAGAAACCCACACCTGAAATCAAAAGTTCATTTGACCAATGTCACCCTAATACATTTAATAAAAAGCCACGAAGAGCTAACTGACATGATTATTTATACTCCACTAAAAGTGCTAACTGATCTGAAGATAAACTACTACAAAACAAAGTCACCTATATATTCTATAAAAACACAAATTGGAATACATTACAACTCAATGTCTATGTTTACAACAAAAGGTGTTCTAAATTACTATGCTGCCACATGCCAAGAATAATCTTAATTTAAAATATTATTCCTCACTAAAAATAATAAAATATTATCTATCTATCTATATCTTAATCTTATTTAAGAACTTAACAATAAAGATATGTATTTTCAAAAATATTTTGTGGTTAGGAATTGAAAACTTTATAAAATAATCAGACATAATAAATATTTAAAAGTGCCAGGGATGGAGGGGGACAATGGGGGGAAAAGGGAGGACATCTGTAATACTTTCAACAATAAAGATAAATTTTTTAAAAGTACCAATATAATTAGAGTATTGTCAGATATCCATGAGAGATTCCATTCTGTTTATTGTTGCTATCATGTAAAGTTTCTGGGTAGATTTTTCACTGAATTTAGTGGGGCCATTTAAGAAAGTCTCCTATGAAATACAGGCTGTTTGACATGTGCCAAAGTCATTTTGGGCACCCTGGTGCCATCCTCTGCAGCAGTTGAAGTAGAGGTACAGGAAATTGTCCATTTGCCTGTCCATCAGGAGAGACATGCCATGTATTAAGGTACTATACAAAGTAACAGTGGTTTTAAATATTAACCCCAAATAATAAACCACAAAGGCAGCTGTCCTAAATTGCGAACACTGCTTGCCACTGAGGTGTTTTCCAGATGACAATGTTTATGCATCATGCATAGCTGGGAAGCCGTAGAGAGAGGAGAAATACCTCTACAGGGATTTCTAAATTTGAAATTGGTGAATGATTCTCATCAATGAGGAGGAGACCAGTGAGCAGTGATTAAATTGAGTTCACTTTTCTATAAACCATTTAAGGTCAAGGATCACACTGATGTGGCTAGAATTTGGAAATATTCCTGCCTCGTATTTGCTTGTTTACTGTGTAGGATATTGGAGGCATGTCATTGTCACACTGCTAGAAGGCCACGTTGTCCTCACAGCAAGCTTAATTCTTTAATCTTCAAAGTGAACTGATCCTGAAGTTTGTAAAAATCATACCTTCACAGGCTTAAACACACATATTAGGAGGATAGGACTTATATGAAGACATTTTTTTTTCTAAAAAAGTACATGCAGTGTCAGAATTATAGATTCACAGCTAGTGAGTTATTTCTGGGAGTCACTGGAAGTCTTTCTGTATGCTCATCCAACAATTACTTTTAAGATAATTCAATTGTCCATTGCATGAGTTAGACCAATTTCAGAGGGCTTGTAGACTGATAGACACTATTTAGTCACACTTATTACATATAGACACTATTTAGTCACACATTATTGCTAAGTAGGAGAGGCCTGTTACCTTGAAGAATGTAGAGGAAAGGTCAGCCTAATGAGTTGCCTTTAAATACATTGAATATGTCATGGGTGATTCACTTATAGATAACTAGCTGACAGTGGGAAAGCAGGACTGCTGTGAGGCTTCTCCTGGCATTCCCTCTCTTACCAATATTCTCCCTTCTCTCCATGTTCGTCTTGAGTTTTATGAGAGCACAGTGGGTGAAATCCTCAGAGCAGATTCTGAGGAATCCAGCTCCCTATCCAGCACCAATTGCCAATGATCCAGAGGATACCTGCAAATCTCAAGTACAGATGAAACAGTCCTTTCCAGAAAACATGGAAACCAATGCACACCAATTCAAAAGTGTCCTCTTTTTCTCAGGATATCTTTGTTCACAAAGAGGTCCACTTAATTCAGGGATGAAATCTCTTTTGTACACTGGTAATTATATTATTTACTAATCCCAATTCTCCAGGCAGCCCTGCAGCACAGAACAACCATGCTGGGTTAGTTTACAGTATTGCAATTCAACTCTCCAGATATATCCCGATATAACTATTGAACAGATGGGGATTTCTCTCTTCTATATAAACACCATATTATGTTAATAAGGGAGCCTGAGTCACGGTCAAGAGCATATTTACAAAGGAGATTGGGTTGAGGTTGCTTCTTCCCCTGAACTTTCCCAATAGGAAGAGAATGAGTCTCATGTCCTTTTATTTCCAAGTTCCCACACAATTAATTCTCTTCTGTTGATGTATCCATTTTCCTGTGAATTCCCATAGGAACGTGTACAGCAGCAGTATATCCTTTTTTTTGGGGGGGGGGTATGTTGCTCCTATAGGAGTTGATAAGAACTTTACCCAAAGTTCTGAAATTTTATCAAATTGTGAATTCCTTTAAAAGAGATATAATGTAATTAAAATGATATTCAGCTCTAGTTGAACCTAAGTTTGACTTCAAATTTCATAGTTTACTTGCTTGGTAGTAGCAGGCAAATTATTTAAGTTTTGTGAGCAGTGATTTCCTAATATGATAGATAAAATAAAAATGGCAGTACAGTGTTTTTGGGGGTGTATGGCAAACAAGTTGTACAAAAGTGCTGACAGTGCTCTGCGTGTAGCAGGAGCTCAGTAAACACTTATTTTCTTTGCCTTGTGAAGTTCATCAGATCTCAGATTTTCCTCTCTGACCAATGATGTTGCACATTTTTTCTCAGAATATTCTTAGATGCCATTCATTGTTCATGTGGTCTGCTGTAGTTTGTATTGTGATTGTTATCTTCCTTCAAATTAAGGACTGTTTCTTAACACAGAGTCAGGATTCTGAGAAATGTCAAATTAAGATGCTGAAGGTCATTATTGCTTTATACTCTCCTTTCCTTACTCTATTACAGTGTAAAGGATGTTGATATTTTCTTCTCTTGAAAAATCCTTCATAATTACAATTACAAATGTATTTTAGAAAAAGTTGGAGTGTAAATAATTATATGCTATTTAAAAGAATGAAAAGAATAAATCCCTTTGATGTATACCAAGTGCAAGAAGGGATAGTTTGTGGGCTCCATTTAAAAATATATTTTTCTCATATTTACTTATTCTTGTTTTTATTTTATTTTTTCTATCACCATTTCTCATATTTAAATATAATTTATGAAGCCATATTGGCTAGTATAATAAAAATAACCTATTCAGTTAACACTTTTCTGATAACATTATCATGGATTGAAATTACATAATTAATAATTAAAAAATATGTGTTTAAAATATATTATCTCTTGTATGTGTATATCAATAACCCATGGACACAGACAATAGGGTAGTGAAGGCCTGGGGTGGTGGGTAGGGGCAGGCTAGAAGGGATCAATGGGAGAAATGGGACATATGTAATATTTCAACAACAAAGATTTAATTAAAACAAAACAAACCCAAAATAATAAAATATGTTATCTCTTAAGAACATGTGCTTTAGCATATAGAAGTGAGGAGAAACGATGTTGTAAAGATTGTCTTCCAGAGAGCAGTGCAACATGGTATAGATTCAAAGGATCAAAATACTAAAAATAAAATTAAATAACCAACACCACAAACCACAGTTGATCCTAACCCATAATATCAATTTTCTAAAAAATCAATATTGTAGCACAGAAAGAAACATGGAAATCTTGGGGTATTACATACAAGAGCAAACTAACATCGTCAGTTGCAATTATTTGGAAAGTTTCAAGGAAAAGAAAGCTTCTGAAGGGTAGGTCACAGAAGGGGAGATTCAAGAGCAGGGAAGAGAAAAATACACCCTTTACACCTTGATAATAACGAAGGAAAGAGGTATTCATGGAATGTGACAAGAGCCTTTTGGAGAACTATATGGGAACATTAGGTTAGAGAGATTATTCAGACATTAAAATATGAAGCTAAAAATTTGAATTTATCCTCTGTCATATTAGCTAAAGGAATGTTCTCTCTCCTGCTATTGTCTGGTTAGTTACCAGAAGTTTTATATTCCTGGGGCATATTAGAGGTGACTCATGACTTTTAATAGTTTTAAAGGGAAATATTAGATCATATGTAATTCAATGTGCAGGTAATGAATTAATGGAAAATTGGGAGTATTTTAGTTTCATTCTTTTGTCTCTGCACATTATTTTGTACTAGAGGTATGGTGCAGGGATTCTTGCACCAGTAGGGTCTCTTGGCCTGGCCTGCGGGGATCAGGCCGAAACCAGCTCTCCAACATCCCCAGAGGGGTCCCGGATTGCGAGAGGCCAGTTCTTGGGTGACACATCCAGGAATCGGGCTCCTTCCTCTCTTTCCTCTCTGGTTCTGTGTGTGTCACCCGAGAACCACAACTGCCAAGTCACCACAGCTCAGCAGCTCCTGTGTTGAGCGTCTGCCTCCAGGTGGTCAGTGTGCGTCATAGCTACTGGTTGGATTGTTGACTGGTCAGTCACTTAGGCGTATATATATATATATATATATATATATATATATATATATACAAACACACACACACTAATAAAAGAAAAACATGCAAATTGACCATACCTTCGCTATGCCTTAAGCCATGCCCACCAGCCAATCGGAGTGACTATATGCAAATTAACCCAACCAAGATGGCGGCCAGCAGCCACGGAGCTAGAGCAAGCAGAAGACTTGGTTGCCCCAATGATGGAGGAAGCCAAGCTTCCCACTTGCTGTGGCGGGCTCTGAGCTCCACTCAAAGCAACAAAGTTTCAATTATAGAAGATAAATAAACCCCAGATACTTGCTTTCAGCCAGTCGTGGCCACGGAGCTGGAGCGAGGCGAAGGCTTCCCTCCTGCCCGCCCTGGCTGGCTCTGAGTTCCTCTCAAGGCTACAAAGTTTCAATTATAGAAGGTAAATAAATCCCAGAATAAAAAAAAAAAAGGAAAAAAGGAAAGGCTGGGAGCTTCTTTCACTGGGGGGCTTGACCAGTCTGAAAACAGCCCTCAGCCCCTCACCCAGACTGGCCAGGCACCCCAGTGGAGACCACCACCCTGAAGGGGGTGTGACCAGCCTTCAAACACCCATAAGCCCCTCACCCAGGCTGGCCAGGCACCCCAGCAGGACCCCCACCCTGATTTGGGACACCCTTCAGGGCAAGCCAGCTGGTCCCCACCCATGCACCAGGCCTCTATCCTATATAATAAAAGGGTAATATGCAAACTGACCCTAACAGCAGAACGACTGGGAATGACTGGTCACTATGACACACACTGACTGCCAGGGGGCAGATGCTCAAGGCAGGAGCTGCCCCCTGGTGGTCAGTGCACTCCCACAGGGGGAGCTCTGCTCAGCCACAAGCCAGGCTGATGGGTGTCAGTTCAGCAGTGGTGGTGGGAGCCTCTCCTGCCTCCTCAGCAGCGCTAAGGATGTCCAACAGCAGCTTAGGCCTGCTCCCCGCTGGCAAGTGGGCATGCCACGAGGGCTACCGTGCTGCCAGAGGGATATCTGACTGCCAGCTTGGGCCCATTCCCCCAGGGAACGGGCCTAAGCCAGCAGGTGGACATCCTCCGAGGAGTCCCAGAATGCAAGAGGGCATAGGCCAGGCTGAGGGACCCTCCCGAGGGCACAAATTTTTGTGCACCGGGTCTCTAGTATATATATATTAGTAAATAACAGACTAAGGTAATGACAAGTTAAAATATTTGAAACCCCTTTTCTGATCTACTATATACATACTATAATGAAAGCAACATATGCTTCATATAACTTGTTCCTAACTGTAACATTTTCTAACACAGTGTGTTACCCCATGTTGTGAGATACTTAGATGAATGATGTAATTATTACACAGTCTTGGAGGAAAAACACAAAATACATAAGCTCTTCATCTGTTATCTGTTCAGAGTTCCAATTTCATTCAAACATATTAAGATTAGATTTCTCCTTTTCTTTTTTTTTGCAAAAAAAATAGCACAACTTAGTCATAAACTTTTAAAAAGTTTACTTTAAAAGTTGTAAAGATAGCTTTGAGAGATGTTACAAAATTAACCTGAAACATTATATTAAAATTATAACTGAATGAAAAGTAAATGAAATAAATTTAAGGATTTTAAATCTAAAGGGTTTTTAAATAGTTGCACAAGAAAATATGAGGGAGACACAGCCTTCATACAAATTTATTTATCGTAGCTGTAGTGAATTCTATAAACACATAAGCTCTTAACACATGTATGTGACACTTATTATGTATGCTGTTGGTCTTGTTAAAATTTCAGTTTTGTAGTAATCCTTATTTAGTTTTGTATATCCTATATAATAAATAACTAATATGCTAATTAGACTGAACAGCGGAATGACCTTTGGAATGACGGGCCTAAGCTGGCACATGGACATCCTCCGACGGATCCTGGATTGTGAGAGGGCACAGGCCAGGCTAGGTTCTCCCTGAGTGCACAAATTTTCGTGCACTGGGCCTCTAGTTTAATAATATTAGTTAATATTACTCTCCACATCTCCTGATAGAAAGAATATACCTGGTTCTGGTATTTCTGCAGTTTAAAGTTTTTTAAAAGTTAGGACTTTAATGATAAAATAAGTGTTTTAGACTAATAATAGCCATCATTAACTATATACAAATTATGTGTTTTTTCATCAACTTGAATAAATGGCATCTATTTTGATTATGATAACATAGTTATAGGCCAGGCACTGTGCTAAACCTCTACATGAATTAGGTCAGTTAATTGTTTAATTCTCCTAAGTAGGTATTATAAACACCATTTTACAAGTGTGAAGAAGAAAGAATAAGTAACTCACCAAATTATAAGTAGCAAGAAAGAGTCAGAAACCAAATGTGCAATAAAATATTAGTTTCTTTTAGGGATGTCCTAAGGTCTTTGTATATTTTTAAATATTTTACCACAAATGTTCTTAACCAGGGTTTGCTGCAGTGCCTTCTCTGCCCATTCACATCACTGACTATTTCTATCCTGCTATTGTTGTTCATACCCTTAACTTTTTGTTATCTTCCTCAGTGCCATTTCTTTTCTGCATTCATCCCATTTGTAACAGCATGATAGTTTGAAGGGTCTAACCTTCTACTTGATTACAAAGTATAAAGGGGATTCTTCTGCCTGTTGAATGCCAGGTAATTTCTGGTGGATGTTTCACTATTTCATTTAACTTTATGTCTCTTATTTATTTGGTATCAGCAAATACCACTCAAACCGCAGTAGCTGTGACTACTGGAGCAGTGTAGTGGGAAAGATGACTCTCTCTGAAATGCAAAGTGACCACTTCCTCTGCACACTGGGAGGGTGACTATTCACCTCTGATGAGGCCAGCTTTACATGAGAAATAGATACTCAATAGTGATTATTTCTTTTTCTTTTAAAATCCTTTCTGTTAGCCCTAGCTGGTTTGGCTCAGTGGATAGCATTCAGCCTGCCCACTGAAGGGTTGCAGGTTAAATTCCGGCCAACGGCACATACCTGAAACCAATCTCACATTGATGTTTCTCTCTGTGTCTCTCCCCCCTCCATTCTCTCTAAAAATCAATGGAAAAATATCCTTCGGTAAGGATTAACATAGATAGATAGATGATAGATAGATAGATGATAGATAGATAGATAGATAGATAGATAGATAGATAGATAGATAATTAATTAAAAAATCCTTTCTGTTTTTCACTTCAGAACATACCTATTGCCTATTACTTAAATGACAGAGTCAAGCAAACCACATTGCTGGTCTGTGATCCTCAGAATTGCTAAGTTTGAATATTTCTGGGAACCATGTATGGAATATATGTGCAGAAGGCAAATTCTGAAGCTGTGAAAGATGGTGCTGGCAGTGGGGAGTGGAGAAACCAAACCCTTTTTTGCCCTTAAGTTTTTTATCATCTAGTTTAGGAGAAAGACATAAAACAACCCAAAATAAGTTACAGCAAGACTACAATATTCATGAACTCACTAGAGGTTTTAAAATATAGAAGAATAGAATATATATTCATATATCTAATACATACATATATATACATTTTAAAATATATATATACCGTAATATATATTAATTATAATATAATTTGTATGTACTATAACTACAATATAACATGATTATAATTAATATAATATATAATAATTATATAATAATCATAATGTAATATATAATATACTGTATTTTATATTATATTTCTTCATTATCACATATTACCTATTCCTGTTACCTTACTAATATTTTATCTACTTCTCTACTAAGCCTAATTTATGTAATATCTAATATATGGACTATATTAGGTAATATGTGTAATATCCTTCACATATGAAATAGGTCCCAACTAGGTAATCCCTGACAATGGTCCAGGTTTACATCCAGGCATGAAACAAGAACTGCTACCTCCAGATATGGCCTTTGGTCATTGGCCTCATCTCCATTTCTGCACTGTGAGGTATCTTTGCAACTAGCTTTGGTGAAGATGCCTGTGGGTATTTTTTTCTTTAGCTCTTCTAGTTACTTAGCCTTTGTAATGTGGAAATTTGTAGACCAGAGCAGAAATCCATTCTTTGATTATTATTGGCAATTTCCTTTTTTTTTTTATTAATAAAAAGCATTGCTTGTACTTTAAACAGAAGAAGGAAAATCAACATTGGCTTTACAGTAATTTCAAGTAATTAATAAGAAGCAATTTGTTCACTTTGTTATTTAGTTGATCTAAAATTATCAATTATTAGTGGGAAGATAAAATAGCCTCAGTGACAAAATTACAAAAACATATTTATCTGTGGTTAAAAATTATGATATGTTTATAAGTATAAAGGACTCAAATTGATCATATTTTCAGGTTTGGGAATCATACTTCCAAGAATCTATCTTGAAAAAAAATATTATTAGGAATGGTGATGACAATTTATGCACAGCTATATTAATTCTAACTTATAATAGTAAAAAATCAGAAACAAAGTGAAGGCCCCTAAACAGAGAAATGGTTAAAGTAGTACTTTACTATTTGGTTTACAGTTGTAAAACTGGCCTTATGGGACATGAATAGTAATCCCTTCCAGTGTGTGGAGGAAGTGATCATTTTGTGTAGAGCCAAGATTCATGAACGTCTGAGGGAGTTCTTAGAGAAACATAGAACCATATTATAATTAGCTTTGAGGTAGATGGCGAAGTGCCTAATAGATTGGACAGAAAAAAGATTGGTCAAAAGAAGCCTAAAATAAGAAGAACTGAAATGAAACCTTTTTAAAAGTGAGTTGATGGAGAAACTAAGATGGTGGCATAGATAAACACCGGGAAATAGTCGCCTCACACAACAATTGAAAAATATCCCAAAGGACGGAGCAAACATCGTCCAGAACAACAGGAAGGCTGGCTGAGTGTAATTTCTACAACTAGAAGAAAAGAAAAGCACGCTGAGAGCCAGAGGAGCTGCGGAGGTGAAGTGCAGAGGTACGGCGGCGGCTCGCGCGCGCGGAAAGGGGGTGGCACCTGAGGACGCAGCTGTCTTTTTGAATCACAAGCTCCCGACTGCTCTGAACTCCGGTTCTGGGAAGTCTCTGGGGACCCAGGACTCATACGGGGAGAAGCTGGTCTGTCAGGCGGCAGCGGGAGAACTTGAGGGCAGCGTTCCCTCAGAGGTGCTTGCAGCCGTTACCGGGACACTGAGACGCGCGACTCCGGGCGCGGAGAATCACCATAGCTGCTTTCTCCACCCTTTGACTCCCTGAGACCCCGCCCCACCCAGGCTGCGGCAGAGGCTTTTGCATGTGAATGTACCTAACTACAGCCCAGCCAAGCAGACCCGGAACTTCCAAGAGAAGGCCCAAGGCCCCGCAGCGGCTTGCATTGCTTCACAGCTGAGCCTCTTCGCGGCTCCGGCTGTGTGGCCTCAGGCAGGGGCTGAATTAGCACCTCCTTAGATCCAGGAGCCACTGTACCCAGTGGTCAGAGGGGGACCATTCTCCCACTTCAGACACAGCTGCTTCCCACAGCCAATTGGCCTGGAGGTCAATTCCTCCCAGTGATCCTACAACAACCAAGGCACCAAGAGTGCACCAAGAGTGTCCACCCCAGGTAACTGGGGAGGCTGAGCCACTGGGCCCTACAGGACACCTGGTGCGCAGGGCCACTCTATCAACACAGGGAAGCAGCCAAAATGCGGAGACAAAGAAACAGGTCACAAATGGCAGAAACGGAGGAAAGCAAACGACTGGATATAGAGTTCAAGGCCACGTTTATAAGGTTTGTCAAGAATTTTATGGAAACCGCCGATAAATTTAATGAATCCCTCAAGGAGTATAGTGAGACCATGGAGGACATGAAAAAGGACCAACTAGAAATTAAGCATACACTGACTGAAATAAAGAATAATTTACAGAGATCCAACAGCAGACAAGAGGATCCCAAGAATCAAGTCAAACATTTGAAATACAAAGAAACAAAAAATACCCAACCGAAAAAGAAAAAAGAAAAGAGATTCAAAAAATATGAAGATAGTGTAAGGAACCTCTGGGACAACTTCAAGCGTACCAACATCAGAATTATAGGGGTACCAGAAGGAGAGAGAGGGCAAGATATTGAAAACCTTTTTGAAGAAATAATGACAGAAAACTTCCCCCACCTGGTGAAAGAAATGGACTTACAAGTCCAGGAAGTGCAGAGAACCCCAAACAAAAGGAATCCAAAGAGGACCACACCAAGACACATCATAATTAAAATGCCAAGAGCAAAAGATAAAGAGAGAATCTTAAAAGCAGCAAGAGAAAGACAGTCAGTTACCTACAAGGGAGTACCCATTCGACTGTCAGCTGATTTCTCAACAGAAACCATGCAGGCCAGAAGAGAGTGGCAAGAAATATTCAAAGAGATGAATAGCAAGAACCTGCAACCAAGATTACTTTATCCAGCAAAGCTATCATTCAGAATGGAAGGTCAGATAAAGAGCTTCACGGATAAGAAAAAGCTAAAGGAGTTCATCACCACCAAACCAGCATTATATGAAATACTGAAAGGTATTCTTTAAGAAGAGGAAGAAGAAAAAGGAACTCTTACCATTTGCCACAGCATGGATGGAACTGGAGAGCGGATAAATACCACAGGATCTCACTCATTTGTGGACTATAATGAACAACATAAACTGATGAACAAGGACTGATCCAGAGACGGAGAGGCATTGATTGGACTGTCGGGCCTTGGAGGGAAGGTAGGGGAGGGTGGGGGCAAGGGGGAAAGATCAACCAAAGGACTTATATGCAAGCATATAGGCCTAACCAATGGACACGGACAACGGGGGTGTGAGGGGATGAGTGTGGGGGGGGGGGTAGAGGGTACACATATGTAATATCTTAATCAATAAAAAAAAAAAAAAGTGAGTCATGGTGGGTAGTCATGTCCTAGGCCAGTATCTTCCTTGACAAAGGTCAATTTTTACCTTACCTGAGCCTACCTATTGTCTTTTTTGCAACTATGATAACATACCTTTGGAAGGTCAGAGAAATCTCTTTTTTTCTGACTCCTCTGGGCACAACCTCTCACCATAACAGGAGACCACAGAACCCCTCATTGTTATCTTGTTTTCCCACACACAATCTCTGTGTACTGAAAGTATTAATTGTTAATTATCCTGTATTCACCAATGCAAAAGAAGTATGTATCTCTCCATTTTACCTTTTTATCCAATCCCAGAGTTTTCTCCACTTTGCTTTCTACCTTGTCTCCCTAATCTATTACCAATGAATTTAATGTAACCCTCTTTATGTCTCCTCCTTTGATTGTAATGTATAAAATAAGAAGTAAAACTGCCATTCTCTGAAGCATTTTCTGAATCTCTTGAGATTGGTTCAATTAAACTCATAAAAATTCTCTGAAAGAGAAGGCTGGAGCAACAATGATTTGCCAAGAATTCAAGAAAAAAAAAATTGACAAGGAATTGCCTTGCTATGGAAAATAAAATAGTGGAACAGGGCTTGTGAGTCAAATGGGGTTAGTGTTTCCAAATACAGCACAGTGACTCTTGAGCTTGACTGATACAGACATCCTGACTACAAGAAGCTCTCTGGGGGAAATGGTACTATCATTTCTGAGCCAGCTAGATGAATGAATACAGCTCACCATGGATAATTTGAACATGTACATTAAAAAAAAAAATCTGTTCACATGTCTACCTGTTATGTTTATTTTAAATTTAGTTACAAACATATTTAAAAATACTCTGTTAAGCAATGTATTACTATAAAAAGGTAGTTTCTACTATCATATTTTATGAGTTAATTTTACTCAAACTCTTTTCTTTAAATTTTGATATCAGTATTTTGTCATCATTATAGCCAATTTTGAGTCATCTATCACAGTTTTAATAGCACTTTATCTTCAATTCTCATTCAAGTTGTTTTAAATACTGCGCTTTTAAAGTATGTGTATGATACAATTTCTGAAAATTTTATCCTAATTTCCTAAATGACAGACAATAATTTATAAAAATTACATTTTGATTTTTTTTCAAGAATCTCATTGTCCTAATTTGCACAGGGTGATTAATTTTAAACTCATCATATACATAGTGATATTCAACATTTGCAAGCAAAAGCTTAAATAATTAAAAAAATTTTACCCCATATCTGTTAAATGTTTTTTCCCATTGTTTTACCTATATTGTGACTGAGAACAGGGGAGTTTACATGACTACGAGAAAGAAAATGAATGTATATTTCTCTTAATTCAAAGTGAGTACAAGATGATTCCTGGTTTTTCTGACAGGGATTGAAAATAGTTATTTGCCAAATCAGTAGCTAAACATCAGGTACCCAACAAGCCTGTTGAGCTGTTCTAATGAAGGGGCCACATCCAGCTCAGTAGCTGTGACTGGGGCCACCACTTGGTTAAGTTTATGGTGATTCACCATCATCTAATATTTTCTGCCTGAGTTTTTTAGGGGCCAGACTGCAGAGACATAGGCAGGTGCAATGGTTAGGCAGCCAATAAAAAAAGGTTGTCTCCATCGACAGTTGGATGATTAATTTCACTGGGGGAATTGGAGATTTATCTCATCTCAGGGTATTTACATCCCAACTCTTAAGAAACATTGAGCCCTGGCCAGTGTCACTCAGTTGGTTAAGCTTTGGCCCATGTATCAAAAGGTCCTAGTTCGATTCCCAGTCAGGGCACATGACTGGGTCTAGGCTCAAACCCCAGTAGGGGCCATGCAGGAGGCAGCCAATAGATGTTTCTTAAGAGTTGGGATGTCTTTCTTTCTTCCTCTCCCCTCCCTCCCTCTTCTTTCCTCTCCCTCTAAAATCAATTAAAACATCCTATATAATAAAGAGCTAATATGCTAATTAGACCGAACAACAGAACTACCATCCAGACAACCTTTTGGAGGAACCTGGGGCTGTGAAGGCCGGACAAGGCTGTGAGGGGTTGTGAGGGCCAGCCAGGGTAGCCAGGGCTGCAAGGGCCAAGCCTCTTGCATGAATTTCGTGTATTGGGCCTCTAGTATATATATAAAGACACATTAATTTGGTGCTCTGTGTGTGGTGAAGGAGTGATACAGGTAATTTTCTGACACTTCCATCCCTTCATACAAGTAGAAATGAGGTTTCGGTAGCAAGGGAAAGCCCTCTGTCAAAGAAATGTAGGTGATTGCAATTTGTAGGCTGAGATAACTTAGAGTATGAACAAAACGACGTGAGCATGGCCACAACAGAGTCTCTTTCACACCCTACACTCTATAACCAAGGTCTAATTCCTTCATATTGGCGACCACCTCACCCATTTCCATGAGATGCCAGGCATGCCCACGTTCCTGCTCTTCCATGGTTAAGGTTGCTTCATCAGATGCACAATGTATTCAAGAAAAGTAGATGCTAAACTTCTTTTTTACTATCTTGCTTGGTGAGGCAAAGTTTATCAAGAATAGGATTATTACATTTTTTTGACAAGTATAAGATTTTTTTCATGCTATTTTATCATAGAAGTTGCTGTTTACTAAGGGAAAAAATGAAACTTGGTCTTTTTTAACTTTTAAGGCAGAAATGATTATAATAGTCTATTAAAAGTTACCTATTCTTACACAGAATTCTCTAAAATATATGAATGTACATAAACTTTGGGAGATCATAACCATATAATTTGAAGCTTCTGGTGATATGCCTTCAATGACTCTCAAAATGAGGGGCAAGAGGACTTGATATCTTCTAATGATAATGCAGTCTTTTTGAAGATGGATTAAAATAGAAGCCCATCAGTCCTAAATAGTACTGGTATTGTCAGTCTTATGAGGCATAGTGGATGAATAAGTAGCTATTAAAGACTGGATCAGCTTATTGATCTATTCTATATAGTTGCATGAATTGTAAGTGTAAAGTGGTTCATTTATAAATGACTTAGCATAGCATATGAATACAGGGAAATAAAATATGCTGTTGCTATAGTTTTGATACTAGAGTAATATGTTATAAGTTCAATGAACATAAATGCATTATATATAAAAATTTGTGGATTTATTTAGTGACTGACCAAGTTATCATATACTTTATGATGCTTGTACTTAATGTTATTGGAAGACATATTTTTAATAATGTCAAAGTCATACTGTTAAAAGAAAAGATCTTGAGTGATATTTAGGACAGGTAATGAGTCAGAATGCAACTGGGAAATTAGATCACTCTAATTACCTGAAATAGAATTTACTATAGGGAATTGTTACACAGGTGATGGATATACTGAAAATCCAAATAGCAGATGGTGAGCAACCCAGAATTTAGCAACATCAGGAAGCTGCAAAACCCCTAAACTGGAGCAATCAAAGAAAGAAATGTTTATACTGAGGCCCAGGGGAAGAATTACCTACTGGAACAAAGCTAGCTTGTCTGGCAGTGACAGGAAACAATAAGGAGAGCCATTCATTGCTGGAGACCCCACCTAAGGCCAGCAGCCAAGGGAGAAACAACCTAGGTGTTGGGGTCCAGCCCCAACAGGTCCAGGGGTTCCCAAAGGTGTGGATGGAGTCGACGAAGAAGGAATGACACAGAGGCAGCGTTCAGTTGATCAGCATAGCCAGGTTCTCTAGCCAGGTTCTATCTTTATTGTCCTGTTGCATCTATATTTATACCAGTTGATTTTATTCCTATCCATTCTATTCCAAAGGTTAGGGCACTTCTTTTCTCCATTCCAAGGTTACTCTCTATTGTTCTGTTAAGCTACAAGGAAGTAACTGAAGGAGATTATCCTAAGTAAAGATTATGTAGCTTAAGCATGATTGTTCATAGTTAAAGTGATTAATTACCCGCCTGGCACTTAGTTAAGGGGTTTTACTGTTTTATTCCCTTCCTTAGTCCTGTTAATCCCTAACTCCAGGGAAAAATCCCCACCTGGGGAAACAACCTTTCTTGGAGAGGTGACCTTGGTTAAAACACATAGTGCTAAGAAGGGGAGCCAACATACTAAGAACAGTATGCCATATACGCCAGGTCCCTTGAAACATATGCTGTGCAGATGTTTCTTCCCTGCAGCAACTGTGTCAAGCAGCAAGGATGGACTGGCTTCCGGCAAATTCCCCCTTTTTTATTTTTTAAATGACATCGCGTGTAAATCAGCAGCCACCTCTCGGATTGGGTTGTTTGAGACTCAGAAGACCTGTTTGTGACTTTGCCAACAGGTCAGTCTGAGGCTTAACCCTATATCAGCTCCCCACACCTAGCTTCTCCATGTCTTCCTTCTCCCCACATCCCACTGTCCAATCTTCCACGAGGGCCTACCATTGGGCAAACTAGCAAGACGCAAGCTGGCATGGATGCCTAGGAAATGTCTACAGAGGAGAGGAGAGGGGAGGAGAGGAGAGGAGAGGGGAGGGGAGGGGAGGGGAGGGGAGGGGAGGGGAGGGGAGGGGAGGGGAGGAGAGGAGAGGAGGAAAAGAGGCAAACATGTAGAACCAAGAACAAAGAATTGGCATGAGAAAGACATGAGTTTCAACCAAAAGAAAGAACTAGATATATTTATATGGTACTATATGGTTTTTGGATTGCAAGAAATAATAGAAGGTCTGGCTAAAGGTCAGGTTCACTTTGCTGAGGATTATGTAGATAAGTACAAATCTGAAGAACTTTGTTTTTGGTGCCATTTGAGAATACTGGGTTCAAGAGCAGAGATTGGCATGAGAAGGCTGTCATGGCCACTGAAGAGCCCATAGGACAATGCCAATTAAGAAGAGCCCAAGCCCCTTCATTTTATTAGGTTGGATGTTGGAAGTCTTGGTGAATTCAAGATGCCAAGCCCAGAAATGCTTTTTATGTCTGTGCCCAGTGAATAGAAATGGGAGTTTTAAGTGAGATTTTCTTTTATGGGAAGAATAACAATGTAATATAACAAGGGAAAAGTATATCACTGTCTCTATTATCAGAAACTAGCATTTTACAGTCAAAATGATCAGCATTTTATTCATGGTTTAGTTGTGCATTGGAATCTGAAAGTTATTTAGAAACAGAAAATATATTCTAACAATTTTTCCTTTGAAATTAAATCATGTAAACATAATTTGAAATTATTGGAAATTTTGATAAATTGTATTACTGTTCCCAAGAATTTGTTGCCCTTCCCTGTAGAAGGGTTATTGGCCTGGTGTCTTTGCAAGTCAACGTGGATGGTAGTGTTCTCAGTAGAAAAACAGGTTCCTCCATGGGATTGAGAGGAAATAAATCCAAGGATTCATCACAGGAGATTATGATGTGGCAAGGTTTATTTATGATGCAATATCAAAAGAGTTCTTCTCCTGGCTTTTCAATGTCCCATCTCTCTCCATCCCGCCATGGAAAAAGTCAGACCGTGTCTTTCCCAGGCCTGCTTCATAGTCCTTTGGGGCCTGCCTATCTTTTGCAGGCCCAGGTGGCCACTAGGCCCACACTGTCACGTGCTCCCTGGTGGGAGAGAACATGAGCAGGGAGAGAGAGAAAGAGAGAGAGAGAGAGAGAGAGAGAGAGAGAGAGAGAGAGAGAGAAAGAAAGAAAGAAAGAAAGAAAGAAAGAAAGAAAGAAAGAAAGAAAGAAAGAAAGAAAGAAAGAAAGAAAGAAAGAAAGCTAGCTTTGTTCTTCTGGGGTTATTTTCCAAATAACCAGTTAACTTCCCAAGATTTCACTGGCTTGCATTGGATTCTACCCTGTACCCCTTCTCAGGTTAGACTGACAGTCCTCTTTGGTCAAGCACCTCCCCTGCCCCATTTTGATTTTATTGCCCATGTGTTTACCTCCCTCTTTGTTCTCTCCCTCCCACCAGTGATCTGTGGGGAATGGACTGGTGGTTCCCTGGGGGAGTGTGAAGCTGTAGCTTCCCGGTGAAGCAAACAGGCCTCTGCATCCCAGCTGACTATGACCAACAATGTCTGGCTCTGCTTTTGCTTCCTTTTGCATCAATAATTAGCTGAGGGTTATTGGCCTGGTTGCCTTTGCAGTCAATGTGGTGGGTAGCACTGTGTACCACTTCTAAGCAGAGCAATTAAAAGCCATCATGTGGTCTGTCACTGATTTTGTCCCTTTGCCCTGAGATTGTCCTATCAAAAACAAGGTACAGCTGACCCATGAAAGACATTTAATCTGATTGACAAAAAACAAAAACAATCAAAACCCTGTTTGTTATAAACCACTGAGATTGTGGTTGTTGCAGCTATTGCAACTTAAGTGAGAGGAAATGACTGATGGCAACATTGAGCATCCTCTATTCTTCTCAGTGGAACGATTTAGATAACCCTTCATCTGGTTAGTTCCTGACCATCTTTAAGATGCCATTGAAGTTACATTTCTCCAGGCAACGTTTTCTTAACCCCCACCCCAAGATTAGACTAGCTTTCTTTGTTTTATGTACTGTAAAAATATATTTGATTTATTTGAAATCAACCATATTTTTTGCCTTTTATCTCAAGTCCTATTTAATGTTTTAGTTTACTCCAAGGGCCATTTCATTGTCCCAGAGAAACTACACTTGCAGGCAGTCATTTTGTCATAATTATTAAATTATTCATCAAATTCTCTATATCCATTTTTCTTTATAATTATGCATGTTATTTGAGCAATTAGAGTCACAGAACATGATGGTCTTTTTTCCCCTTTTTATTGAATTTATTGGGGTACTCTGATTAACAAAATTATCCAGGTTTCAGTTGCACTATTCCACAACACATCATCTGTACACTGTATTGTCTGCTCACCATCCCAAGTCAAGTCTCCTTCCATTCCCATTTATGCCCCCTATACCCTCTTCCACCCCCCCATACCCCTAGCAATAACATAGCTATCATATCACCCATCTGACATTTTATGCAATTTAAAATATATCTGTATTTGTGCTTATTAGGTTCCTAACATTCTCCTTTCTCAAATATTCTTTATTAAGATATAATTGACATACAATACTATATTAGCTTCGGGTATACAACATAATGATTCAAAATGTGTGTATATTGCAAAATGATCACCACAATAATTCTAGTTGTCATTCATTACTATACATAGGTACAAAATATGTTTTTTTGAGAGAGAACTTTTAATATTTACTCTCTTAGGAACTTTCAAATATGAAATACAGTATTATTAACTATAGTCACCAGGCACAATTAATTTTTAATTATATGAATGTCATTAAAGTAAATATATAACAAAATATAACGATGTTTATATTTCCTATTGGGATCGCGAACAATTTCAAAAGCATTATTTTTCAAAATTTAAGATCCTGCTATATCTAATCTATAGTGCTAATGAATTTTGGGGAATGTTTGATCTGTACTATTTCATTTCATCTAACCTAAGGGCCACAGACTTGCACTTATTGATTTAATTTGGAGAGAGCCAGGTGCCTGGAGACCCCTAACTTTATCTCATGCCAATCTTATGCCTTTCACCTTTACTGTTGCTTCAGCTTTTCATTTCTTAGGGATGATATATATCGACCAATCAATTCATACTCAGAATAATTCAGTTTATGTTAAAGGAAAGTTCCTCAATCATAAATGACATTAAAATAAAGTTAAGATAGTTTATGTCTTCTTATGCTTGTGCTGTTGGTATAAAGATAATATTTTTTGGAATTTGTGTTGAGGTAGAAAAAATTTCAGTGATTTTAATTTCTGCCTCATCTAAGTGTGGAGAAAGAATGGAGAACTTTGTTTTAGGTAGTAATCAGTTAATTAAAATCTTAATAGAATTTTTCATAAAACTACTAACCTTCACTATCTTTCTCCATTAAAACTACTACTTTTAATTATCTCCATTAATCATGACTATTAATGACATACCAGGTACAATGTGTTTTACCTAGTTGACGAAACAGGAAATGAAGAGGCCTGTCGTCCCAATTTGGTAGACTCTAAATGAGCAGAGGATATTCTTGTTTGAGTTCCAATGAAATAATTATAGATACTGTCTTTATGAGGGTGTTTCCTTCTTATAATCTCCTAGACATTCAGACAAACTATCTTGTAGTCATTTGGAAGAAATTGTAAGAAATAACATAAAAGTAAGAAAACACACACAAATAACTCTAAAGCTAATGTTAAAGGGAAATTTAAATGAAGTATATTGAGTTGGCTCTGAAAAGAAAATAGAAAATCGGATCATCATGATAAATAGTTTTCTTTTATACAAGTAAACTCAGTTTCCTAAGAGAAGGGAAGTTGCTAAGGAACGTATTTAGTCATCAAATAATGGCAGGTAGCATTTGCAGTGAATTATGTGTCGGGAAAATGTTAACACTGAACGTTTTTGTATATATTACATTGCCATATTAAAAGACGTGCCAAACGTTAAAATAATTTATGTAAATATTTTAAACCATGTTTAAATGAGAAGAGAAAAATACAGGGCTCATTTCTATGCTATTTTATGACAATTAATGTGTGTGCACATTATTAGTGTAGAGCCGTGGTCGGCAAACTGCTGCTCGCGAGCCCCTTGAGGTGGCTCTTCCTAAGCGTTAGGAGTACCCTAATTAAGTTATAGTTTAAGTTTAAAAAATTTGGCTCTCAAAAGAAATTTTAATCATTGTACTGTTGATATTTGGCTCTGTTGACTAGTGAGTTTGCCGACCACTGGTGTAGAGCATAAAAATAAATCCATTTAGTGTATATGTGTTTTTAACATTACCCTCTGAACAGAGAGAACAAAGGGAAAGTGACTCCTATATTAACATTAATAACTATTGATTATTTGAATTAGGTATTGAAAAGGTAGTGGGGAAAATGATGAGACATCTATTCAGGTGGTAAGATGATTATTTCTTTGTCACTCAGCACCATTTTAATTTCAAGCCCCATGTTCTCTGTAATACCAGAAAACATATTCATCAATTCTAGGTCAATTCAGTATTATAGGTGCAAGCTCAGTCTTTTCAGAATTCTCCCATTCTATCCCTACCTCACTCTAGTCTGAACAGCTTCTTCCTTGTATGTTATTCTAGGATCCTACTCTAGGGAGTCTGGATGGTTGGAGCAGCATTTCCACCTTGATTGTCCTTGTTTGTGTCTATGTGCTTTGACCTCCCACTGTGTCCAGTCCTCCCAGTGATCTACTGCAAATACAGGTGTCTGCTGAGATACTCAATTGTTATTCAGGCTTTGTCTGTGGAGTTCACACAGCATTACTGCTTCATATCCTTGTTCCAAATTTTACAGTCTTCTGGTCTGTTAGTTCTCTCTCCGCTAACCTCTATGACTTCCTGTAGGCTCCAAGAGGTTTTGGATGTCCTTCCATCCCCCCTCAAGTCACCTGTCAAGCAATGCCGCCTTACCCAGCAGGTCTCCTTTCCTCCCACCTCGACTTGTCACCGCTGTACTTCAGATCTCATGCCTTGGTTTTTGCTTTGAGGCAGCTGCTGCCTGTTATAATTTATATTATTAAATTACATTTCTAAAAAATGTCTTCCCAAATGCCTTTATAGTTTTCCAGTATTTGAATTCTTTGCATATTTATTTCCCCAATCTTGAAATGAGAAATCAAGAAAATGCTTCCTCTACAAAACACCCTCCCTGGCCTCCACCCTTTTTCTACTTCATACACGCTGTCAGGAATCAAAGCCCCTCCGAAATGCTTCCATGGAGGTCAAGTTCAGAGACACTGAAGTAAACTTCTAGCTGCCATGGCCATAGCAGTCTTGGAGGATACTGTGAACATCAAATGATCTTTCTAGAGTTCAGACTCAGGAACATACTTACATAGATAGCACCACAAGCTCACATGGGAAGTCAACAATCACTGTTAAGGAAAGGATGTTATTTTTCTCAGCAGATATTTCTTAAGAGTAGAAATCAGTCTCTTAGTTGCAAAGGAATGTAGATATGCATTGTTTATTTAGAAATATTTTTTTTTAAAGTGACAGGGAACATATACTGGAGGAGCTCGCTTACAATTATTTTCCCAGTGCCAGCTTAGTGAGTTTGGGCATGAAAATACCTTTAAAATGCTATCAAGACTACTCTCACAAAAGACACTAAAGCGAAATGTTGCACATTTATCTGAAACTTTGATAAAACAGGTTACTACAAGGTGAAAGAATGCACATATATTATCCCATTCCTGGGGCTTCAGAAGTTGAAAATATCCTGTTTAAGCACCCAGGCTACACTATTACATTTTGTCAGCCTGAGCAGACAAACACATCAATGATTTAGTTACAATAAACAATTCCATAGAATATGGATGGTTTTTTAATTCAAAATCTGAGAGCTGAACCAAATGCTCTAATGACATCCTTTAAGTAATTTATATTTATGTGAAATATTCATTATATGTATTTCTCTTAATTCCTCTGCTCATTTCCTTTTTACTCATCAGTATTCTCTAGAGTTAATATGGTCCATTACAATGTTTTAGAAATAACTAATGTGCTACATTTTAGTCCTGGAGTTATTTCAGACAGTGCATTGAAAATTCAAACCAAAAGCCTGAAGCAATTTTATTAGATTTTGGACACTAAAATATCTTATTAGAAAGACTAGGATAGAGAAATTCAAATAGATTTTTTAGTAGTTCAACTTCAGCTATTTTTAAATGCATGAATTTTCAGGTGTCAGTGTAATAAATCTACTTGTACCAAAAAAATGCCCATTACAGGTTATTAAAAATGTGGTTATTAAAATTCACATGTTAAATGTATCATTTTACTCATTTACTTGGTATTCTTTTTGTATGTTCAAATATTGGTAAATCTTTAATCCACCAACTCTCAAGAATTGTGTGTCTTCTGAGGTAGAAATTAGCACTCTATTTATTTGATGTTTTCTTATAAACTACCTAACTTAAAAAAATCAAAAGCGATGAAGATAATATCAATGTGGAATTCACTGACTATAAAATATGAAAATATTTTCATAAAACCTAAAAACAACTCAGTAGAACTTGAAGTTCACCCAGAATTGGCACAGGAAGGTCTCAAAGGTTTGAGGATATTTTTACCCTCAGATCTTTGTAAGAAAGGCATGAAACAGGTGAGATTATTAATTCCTCACAGATTCTATATAATATAATACATAATTTAAAAATATATGTGTCTCCTAAATCTACAGCAGAATAAAGAAGCAGGAAGAACAGGCAACACAACTTATTTCCAAACTATAAAAGTCTTAGAACTGTGAATTTAAAAAAAACCTCAATAAAAATACTCAGAAAATTTATAAGATGTGATCCCTGCCCTTAGCTATTTCTCTTCCATAAAAACTGAAAGTAAAACTCATATGCATTTTATTATTCATAAAAATGAGCCATTGTTGATGGCTTAGCCAACAGAATGACAAAGGGGAGGAACAAAATGCTATGAGAAAAGCAAAGAGAAAAGCAAAATAGTTGATCCAGGAACTAACAGAAGTGACTTTTTCTCACTTATATGATTTTAAATACCTGTTTCTATCAGAAAACAAAATAAATGTTTGTAGGCCATTCATGGGCTGGGTGAAAAAAGGTGAAGGAGATAGCTAGAGGGCAAGGGTAGGAGGAGGTGGAAGAGGGCAAAGAGGGAAAAATGGGGACTAAAGAGACTTTACTGCAGGCAGGGGACGCGTGATGCAGTGTTTTACTGAGTTGTACACTTGAAACCTGTATAGTTTTATTAACCAATGTCACCCAAATAAATTCAATAAAAAAGAAAGAACAATAATACAGTAAACACACTAGCAAATTTGGATTTAGGCACTTTCACTACAATTATTTTATTTTGATGAAAATAGTGTGCTACTGTCCAAGGACCTATTTTTATACTTTTAACTTTGAAAATGGAAATAATTTTAAACTTACAGGAAAATTGTAAAAATAAAATTAGTACAAAGAACATTCATATTATTCTTTTTTAAAAAATAATTTTTATTTCTTTAAATTACAAAGAGTATTACATATGTCTCCTCCCCCCCCCACCTTGATTTTCCTCGGCCTCCCCTACCCCCCAGTGTTTTGTGTCCATTGGTTATTCTTAAACCTCCCCTCCCCCCCGCTCAAACCCTCCCCAGGCTTCCCACTGTAGTTTGACAGTCTGTTCAGTGCTGCTCTGCCTCTGCATCTATTTTTGTTCATCAGTTTATATTGGTCTTTATTATCCGTCTCGACCTCACCGGGGCTGTTTTGGCCTCACCGGGGCCGTCTCGACCTCACAGGGGCCGTCTCGACCTCACCGAGGCCATCTTGGCCTCACCGGGGCCATCCCGACCTCGCTGGGGTTGTCCCGACCTCACCGGGGCTGTCCTGGCCTCACCAGGGCAACACGAAGTTTGGCATTCTGTCTTTCGTTGGTGGCTCCTTGCTGGACAAAATCTCCAGGCGTTCTTGGTAGCTGAATATCTGGTATGCTTGCTTAGATTTTGTTTTCTACTAAGTGCACAGACTGCCTGTCTGCCGTCTCCCAGTGTCCCATGTGAGACTGAAACTGGTGGACGTGCTTGTGCATTTGCTGGTACAGCGGTTCCATGTCGCCGGCCCAGCCGGGTCCGGCTCCGGCTTCCTCCGAACCTGGTTCTGCTTCTTGAGTGTGTCTCTTTTGGATGCGAGGAGTTGAAATCTGCAGTTTGTTGGGTTGGGCTCTGTACTTAGTGCCTCTGCACATCCTACTCAGTCTCAGTGCTCTTCTTTCTTTCCTTCCAGTTGTAGGGCTCCCACTGGGCCAGCTTTCCCATGGTTCCGAATGATCGCTGTTTGTCCTATAGTTGGTAGTTTCGATGTTGTTGTGGGAGGCAGCACTCACAGGTCAGTACCTTACACGGCCATCTTGGTTCTCCTGGGTCTGCTTCGTGAGTGTGTCTCTTATGGGTGTGAGGAGTTGAAGTCTGCAATTTGTTGGGTTATGTTTCAAAAGTGCAGGTGGGTCTTTTTGTGCCACTGTTAAGGCTTGGATGGGGATGCAAATTGAGTAGGGCGGGGTCTCAGGGAGACACCAGGGCAGAGCAAATAGCAATGGCGGCGTCTCTGTGGCTCCTCGCCTCTCTGGGACTCCGGGACATCAAGTCCCCCTGTGCCGGCAAGCAGCTGCACTCCAGAGCCTCCCTCGCTTTCAGACCCTGCAAGGCTGTGCCGCCTCTCCCTGCGGGGTCTGGGGCCTCAGAGACCTGACCAGGACAAGCCCAGTGGATTCGAGTTCGTAACCCCTTCTGATTGAAAAACACCGACCATCCAGCTGCAGCGCACCTGGCGCGCTACTCTGTACCTCTGTTCTTGGCACCTCTGTAGCTCCTACTCAGTCTCACTGCACTTCTTTCTTTCCTTCCAGTTGTAGAACTTCCACTGAGCCAACTTCCCCATGATTCTGAATGGTGGTTGTTTGTCTTATAGTTGGTAGTTTCAATGATGTTGTGGGATGCAGCACGCACAGGTCTACACCCTACGCCACCATCTTGGTCTCTCTCATTCATATTATTCTTTATCTAGGTTCACTTACTGCTAATATTTTACCTCATTTATCACTCTCACATTTTATTTACACACAGAGAGAGATATATAGTGATACACATTATGCATATATAACTTACACAGACATAATTTTTCTGAATCATTTAAGTAATAACTAACATAGATTATGGCTTCTTATCCCTAAATATTGCTACATATATTTCCTAAATATAGCAATATTCTCTTACATAACCACAGTACTGCTACCATCCTCAAAAACTTTAACTTGGGCAGGACATCAATGCTGGAAAATATTTTAATTTACCATTCATAGTTTGATATTTCAATTTTGAAAGATGACCCAATAATATAATATATTATAGGAGTTCTTTTTTCCATCCCATATAGTATCTATTCAAGGGTCATGGATTGTATTTAGTCATATATCTTTAGATATTTTTAATCTGGAATATCTCCATAGCCTTTCTTTGTCTTTTATGACATTAAATTTTTTTTTTTTTTAAAGAATGAAGCTCCCCCTTCTTTGGTATGTAGTAGAAACATTTTCATTTTGTGTTATCTGGTGTTTATTTGTGATAGATTAAATGTTTCATTCAGATCAGGGTTACTGCACAGGTGTTGTGTTTCAGGGTATCATGTCTGAATACATGAAATCCATCTGTCCCTTGCTGGCGAAATTTGTTTTAGTCACTTAAACAATTATCTTTATGTATAATTAACCCCCTTGCCCCCCGTAACTAATAAGGAATCAGTGAAGAGAAACTTTAAGACCATGAAAATATCCTGCTTTACATTAAAAAAAAATTTTATAGCACTCATTGATAATTCTTTCCTGGTCCAATCCCTTCTCTGATGATAGCAAAATAGTGATTTTCTTCCCTACCCATACCTAAACTTTTACCAGGTACCCTTCCTCACTCTCCTTGAGGAAAAGACCTCCCTTCTCTCTTACTTATGTATGTTTGTATGTATATATTTATTTATTCATCTACCTATTATCAATACACAACTCATGATTTTTTTCATGGTTTATAATTAATTACTGTACTTAATCTGTATAATGATTCCAGTGTTGACTGGTGGGAACTCTTTACCCAACTTTTGCATTGGGAACTCTTTACCCAACTTTTGCATTGTATATCATGTCCCCATCTGCTTTTCTTTACATTTATTTTTTATCTTGAGCACTTTTTTACTTTATGGCACAGCATTATGCTTCAGGTTCTCCTTGTAACTACTCTTCCTAAACCTTGGAATCAACCAATATCTGAGCACTTCTGGTTCAAAGACCTGCTCTGGACTTCAGTTTGCTCTTTCACACTCTCAGGCCACTGTGGACACTTTTCTGAGCCGGCTCCAAATGAAGCACTAGATGTTAGTAATAATAACAAATATTGTGTATTTATTTACTATATGTCAGGCACTGCTACTGGCTTTCTATATATTAATCCATCTATATAACATTAATTTACAAAGTAAGTGTCGCTATCTCTATATTACAATGATAAAATTATATCCTCTATAGTTGGGTAACTTGTCCAAAGCCATTTAAAAAATAATTCTCAGAGCCAGTTAGGAAATTAATCTTACTCATTAGCAAATCAGGTCCTTGATACCCAGTTTTAACGCTATGGTAACACTATATTAACACAATCTGAGTATAATCTCAAAGCAAAGGTAAGAGGACAAGGCTCACAGGTTGCCTAGGGTTTATTGTTAGGCATTTCCTGTGCAGGCTGTGGGTTATTTTGTAAAATATTCAAAAGAATTGCATTTACAACATGAGTGTTTTTGTGGTTTTTTTTGTCTTTAAGCATCTGAAGGCACAGGTACTTAAAACTCCTTTTTCAATGATTACTAACAGGAGGAATAAAGTCAGGTCAAAAAGATCCCATCCAGAATAAGCCCAGTCAGGCTAAACTTGTCCAGACACCCAATCTGCCTAAGCTGGAGTCAGACAAAACTCCTTGGACATTTTCAGCAAGTTTTTTATGGTTTTTCTCATCTACTGTGAGTGGACAGATGATGCCTTTTGCTCCTTCATGCTGTCCTCCACACGAGTTTATTATGCCAGAGTAATCTCTTTCTTTTAATTCTGTCTTCTTTTTCTATAAAACATAATAATTGATCACATCACTCCTTCCTTAAAACTGTTCTGTGGCTTACGAGAAGGTAACAGTCACAGCTGACAGAATCCTGGGCTTGCTTCCTCTGGGTTCAACTAGCCAGCTTTGCTTTTATCTGGAGCATAAGGTGGTAATTACAGGTAAGCTTTATGATGAGATAAACCCTGGGCATAGTGCAAGAAGCCATGTGTTTTGGTTCGCCTTTTCTTAATATAAGGCAAACCATGCCACTGCAGTGGCCTTTAGTATCTTGGATATACAATGGGAGCAATAAAATTTACTGTCTGTATCACAGAGTTTTGTTATGATGAAATGAGATAATTCATGTGAAGGAGTCTTAGATATTATGAATTTTTATGCAAACATATTGTCATTATTAATATCCAAAGCTGGAGAAAAAGCCTCATTAAATTAATCCCCATAAGAATTATTGCAGGACACTTAAAAGTGTTGTATCTGGAGATGAACACTTTCATGTACTAGTGAAATCCTTTTTATGGATAGCCTCAAAGGATACCTAATACTTATTGCCACGAATAATTTGATAGAGATAGTATTAGGAAATTATAATACAGCGTGGCAAAAGTAGATGTACCATTGTATGCAAAGCACAGAGTTTATTCTCGTATTACTATTTATTTTAGTATTGCATTATTTTCCATACAAACCACTGTTAACCCACTTTTGTCCCACCCTGTATTTTGTTGTGTCAGAAAACAAATTGTTCATACCAGTTATTGGTAAGGAATACCTGAAACAGGTTCCACACACATGGCCTTTACAAGGGCCTCTCCCTGCACCATTTGATTATGATGAATTGTTCCCAACTGGGCAAATAAAAATGGTGATTGTGAACAATTTGATGGCAGGAACCTTGGATGATCTGCTGGTGGCTATTGCTAAAATTGCAGCTAATACACTAAAAGGAAAGTTTCCTTTGTCACCATGGAAAATCCATGTCTTAGAAAGAAGTCCCTGGCATAGGAAAGGTGTGAGAATACTGCAGCCCATATCTCTGATGGAGCATTGAGACTGAGGTGTCGAGATGAAAGTAGTGTATTGCAGGGATCAGTGGGGCCATGTGGGGGTGAAGGCCTGGTGTTTAGCTGGAAAGCAGTTAATGAAGTATAGGTGCGAGGGTTGATTTGCAGAGTAAAAAAGTAAAAGGTAGAACACAGTTGTTTTAGGACAGTGAAGACAAAATTTAAACAAGGTCACATGGCTCTAGAGTGGGGACAGTGAAGAGAGAAGAATCTGGGGTAGAGGCAGAAGTTCTGGCATCAGTCTGTCAAGACTTATAGAACGAAAAGACCAGGTCAAAAGCTCTGAGCAAGAAATCAGAATCCAGCAGGGCTCCTGTGACAAGTACAGATCACTCAGCAATCAGGGACTGTGACATGGAAAGAGCCATCTTCTGAGGCAGCTATAAAAAATCACTCACTCACAAGATAACATTATCATCCAAAAGTGTGGGCAGTTGAATACTCTTAGGATTGTGTAAGATCAAGATAAATTATATATTGTGCAGGAATTCATCAGAATCACTCCTCAGAGTTCTTCAGTATACCACCTATGCCCCAGAAACTCAGCTGGGACATCTACTAGTAAATACTTAACTTTGCTTGATAAAATTGCAGAGAAGTGAGGATGATTCCTGAAAAGCAATCCTTGCCTTAATGTGCTATGAACAACTGTCAGCTGTTTAATTAAAAAAAAATCTCAGGGTACCACCCAGAACCAATTAATAAAACTCTATGATAAGGAATCTCAGACATTTTCAATTTTCAAGACTTGTGCAGGTAATTATAATACACTAACTTTGAGAAGTTGGATCACAGGGAAGTAGTGCTAAATACCTGGGCTAAATGAGTGGAAACATTTAGAATCACAAAGGATCAGGAGTTCGTTGCATTGATTCAGAGCAAGAAAATGGTAAGGATTAAGAATTAAAATTACCAATATGTTTGGGTATTAAATGTGGAGTAAGAACGGGCCAAGAAGGTGTTAACTGATGGGAAACAGTCTATGTACAGTGACTCTGGTTTCTGATGTGGATGTTTATTGTGGGTTCTGCAGGAAAATGGGCGTGTCTGAGCATGGAGAGGCAGAAGTACATTGCCTTAGGAACAAAGAAAGCTTAACCTTCTTGGCTCATTTAAATCCAGGGGGGGGAGCAAAAAGAGATTAATTGAAGTACTTATATGCATATATGCATAACCAGTGGACACAGATAATAGTGCATGAAGGCCTTGGAGAGGGGGTAGCGGGGAGAAGGGGATCAATGGAGGAAAAAGGGGGACATTTGAAATACTTTCAACAATCTATATATATAAAACCCTAATATGCAAATAGACCAAATGGCAGAACAACTGAACAACCAGTCGCTATGACGTGCACCGACTACCAGGGTTCGTGCACAGAACATGGCGGGCGGTGGCCACGGCAGGATGGTGGAGCAGGTGAGCAGGGGTGCCAGATCAAGCCGAGGTGCTTGTTGCTGTCATCAGGGAGAGCTTCTGGTAGTTACTGAAAATTCTTTGTTCCCGCATGCTGCAGTCCTGCCTGGTGCTCATACCTGCTGCTGACACCTGGCACCAGCCCTAATCACTTGGCATTGTCAGTGGGTGCAAGCAGCTACTGCCAGCCCTGATCGTCCCTCAGGGCTTCTCCACCTCCCCCTGCTCCTGAAGGGAGATTGGGGTAGCAGACCTGCTGCCGTCACTGGCCCCGCTGTCATAACTGACCCTGCTTGTAACCACTTGCTCCGCACCATCAGTGTGTGGGAGCTTCAGTGGGAGTGGGGCTTCAGGCAGACAGGGGACTGGGAGCTGAGGTAGGAGAGGCGGGGCGGAGGCGCGGAGGATGGGCCAAGACCCACCCCTATACCCACAGCAGCCTCAAAGCCCACAGTTCCTTTCAAGGTGCACAAATTCATGCACTGGGCCCCTAATAAATAAATAAATAGACAAGTAAAGAAATAAATCCTATGTGAACACATGGACATAGTCTTATGAATGTTCTAAAAGTAAGATTTATTTTTCTTCTTCTTTTAAAAGAGAATTCCCAAAATTTTATATGTTTTGTGCCTCACAAGCAGAGATTCACCCTAATTTGGGGGGAATTGGTGTTAAATTTGTATAGAATCCAAATGACTTCCAACTAGGGTTGTCTCGGGAAATTTTACATATTTCTCTAAAGTTTAGAGGTGATATTTTCTTAGAACATGGCCACTCAGAAATAAGCCATATACAAACCTAAAAATACAATTTCCTTTATTTCAAGATATTGTCCAACATACTATTCACTGTGGCTTTTGTTGCTATTTAGAAATTAATTCTTCATAGAAATATCTGTCAAGACACTGATATTCTTAGAAAAACTCATTTATTTCTTTATATCAGTGAATGATCAAGTAAATAGTTTATTTTTTTATCTTGACTGTTGCTAAGCCCAAAGTTACTAAGTTCATAGTTGCAGAAATTTTTTAATTTATGGTAATTGGTACATTTTAGTTTTACATAATTTTAGTTTATTTTTGCACCTTTTAATGTGTATTTTTATTTTTCTGGTGAAGCATCTTTTTGTGTTGGAAGGGTGAGATCTAAATTTTACATCTTATAAATGTTCCAAATTACTTTCTTAATTTCATGTTTTTTAAATTCAAATAAAAACACTTATAAAAACATTAATATCATTATTTATCATGATTCTACATTTTAGTTATTTAAAAATATATGCCCAGTCCAACCTCAGGAGACTAAAACTACATGGCCTCCAGTGTATCACTTTTTGCATTTATTTCATTTAAAAGTATCTGTATTTCACCTTATGACTGCACATTTACAATCTTGACAAAGCATAAAGATTTGAACCTCTGGTTTGACTAAAATACTCATTGAGTATAATTTCAGTTCACTTAAGTCCCTTCCAGACAATCTAATTGAAAAAATAATGGACAAAATTAATATTGCAAGTAATAGTATTTGGAAAATTAGATCTAAAGGATGATATACATTTTTTTACTTGGGGAATATTCATCACACTAAAAATAATCTTATATATCTGTTTTAAGAAAAATAGTTGTATATCTGAAACCTATATAATTTTATTAACCAATGTTATCCCATAAATTCAAGAAAAAAAGGAAAAAAATGCTAGCTTTGCTAACTGCACATATTGTAAATATGGTTGCTGACTACTAGACCAAAGGTCATTTCTGCTGCAATGTACATAGATGTTTAATAGTAGTCATCTCATTAGAAAACTGATCATGTTTGATGTCCACATCAACATCTATTTAATGATTATGCCTTTGAGTCACTTTTCTACTATTATACAAGCTATACCTTAACAGGTTTGTAATGTCAGAAGGGACTACTCCCAGGCAGGTATCCACATGAAGGTGTGTATGTGTCATAATCCTACTATACACATGAGGTTCATTTATGACCGACATAAAACTGAGTCTGAAGATGCTTAGCAGAGAGCAGCTTGGTAGTCACATCCAACATGACAAAAATCAATACAGCAAAGCTGAAAATAGAATGTTCTAGAAGAATGTACGTAATATAATGTGTGCTGTAGATATTGTTCCACCACCAGCAGAACCATGTCTGAGCCCATTGTTCCAGATCAGCCCCATGGAAGTGCTGCATGCATTCACCTCTCAGTCTGGTCCAAGAACCAGGGGAGTCACAGTCTAGCCCCAATGTACTGTGCTCTACACAGAAATTCTAAGCTAAAGGGGAATTGAGAAAGACCTAAGTATTGGTATCTTGTTATTTAAACATTTTAAAGTTTTTTATTGAATTTATTGGGTTCACAGTAGTTAATAAAATTATATAGGTTTCAAGTGTACAATTCTATGATACATCACCTGTATATTGCATTGTGTGTTCAACATCCAAAGTCAAGTCTCTTTCTGTCACCATTTATCCCCCTTTACCCTGTTCTACCTTTTCCCACCCCTTTTTCCTCTTGGAATTACCACCCTGTTGTCTGTGTCTATAAGTTTTCTTTCCTTCCTCCCTCCCTTCCTCTCTCTCTTTCTTTCTTCCTTCCTTCCTTCCTTCCTTCCTTCCTTCCTTCCTTCCTTCCTTCCTTCCTTCCTTCCTTTCTTTCTTTCTTTCTTTCTTTCTTTCTTTCTTTCTTTCTTTCTTTCTTTCTTTCTCCCTCCCTCCCTCCCTCCCTCCCTCCCTCCCTCCCTCTCTCTCTCTCTCTCTCTCTTTCTTTCTTTCTTTCTTTCTTTCTTTCTTTCTTTCTTTCTTTCTTTCTTTCTTCTCTCTCTCTCTCTCTCTCTCTCTCTCTCTCTCTCTCTCTCTCTCTCTCAATCCCTTCATCTTTTTCACCCAGCCCCTGAATCCCCCTCCCATATGCCAGCTGTCAGCCTGTTCTCTGTATCTATGAGTCTGTTCCCTTTTCGTTCCTTAGACTCTACATATAAATGAAATCTATGGTATTTTCTTTCTCTGACTGGCTTGTTTCCTCAAAAAATAAAAAGTGGAAATGCCTTATGATCCAGCGAGTCCACTTGTGAGAATATATTCAAAGAAACCCGAAACACCAATCCAAAAGAATATATGCACTCTTATGTTCATTGTGCCATTATTTACAATAGCCAATATTTGCAAGCAGCCCAAGTGCCCATCCGTAGATGAGTGGTACATTACATAATGGATTACTACTCAGCTATAAAAAAGAAGGAAATCTTACCTTTTGCGACGCTATGGATCAAGCATGTCAAACTCGCGGCCGGCAAGACATGCTTGGTATGGATGGACATAGAGAGTATTTATGCTTGAGTGAAATAAAAATTTTTCTTGATTGCCAAATACCTTTCTGTAAAGGCTCAAAAGCTTAATTTTGTTTCTCTCTGCTAATGTGGGGTACTGATACTAAGAGAAACTAAGCCTAAGGGACTTTGCTTTCCTACCTTCTCTGAGTGAATTTACAAGGCATCCCCCATAAACTCTGCACATACCTAGGGTGGGAGAGAAAAGGGTATATAGGAAATACAGTAAAATGTAAGTCCTAAGTCCTGCAGTAGATGTAAGCAGAAGTTTACAGAGCACCAGGCTGCCCCCTCCCCCATGACAAAGGAAAATCCCCAGAGGTGGAGTTAACTTAGTCCTTAAGTGCCAGGGCTGACCAGCAGACCCTGGGCCCTGGATAAATGATTACTCTGACACATGTTCCTGTGAAAGAGGGGTAAAGGACTCCTTGGTTTGAGAAACCAAACAGCCCCCTTCACCTGCCTCCTCAGGCTTTTATTGTAACAACAGCTTGAACTAAAATCAACTATTAGATACTACCAGCAGGGTAAGCATCCTTGAGAAGACACATGCATCTGCAGTGTCCTTTAAGCAAGAACGTCTAAAGACTAAACACCCAGGGGATCAGACTTGTTTGGAAAGGCAAGGCAGGGGTGGTCACCTTTGGCCAGCTCCCCCTGAAGCTAGCCACTGTTAGCCCCCACCGTTCGGAGATTTCTCCTTACAAACTTTCCAACCAAGTCCCATGCTTCCCCACACTTAAGGACGAATAGAGTGGGCATGGCCAAGAGCTAGAGAACACTGGAGTATGCCAAACATTAAAACATCAGTTTGAGAAGGCTCCTTTATGAAATGTGTTTGAGATACCTAATGGGATGCTCACATGTCACTCTAGTTTTGATCTATTTAATAACCAGACATCGATGACTACAGTGTAAGGCAGAAATTGCAAGTTAGATAGTGCCAAGTTAGTAGCACAGATGAGACTTTAATAACTTTGGGAATATGTTCAAATTATTTCACCTCCCTGTCCCTTAACCTTCTAGTACATAAAATTGGAATAATAATACTTTAATCAGTACTTTTGTGTAAAATCACATGTGGTATACCTAATGCAGTGTGATTGTATTTTTGGTACATTAGAGATATATCCCCTTTAACATATATATACATATATGTGCATACATATATATGCATGTAATATACATATATTACATGGCTAATATGCTAAGTGTTCGTCCAGGTAATGACATCACATCGCAGTGCCCGGCTTCCTCTCCTTAGCGACTAGCCTCCTTGCAGTTTCTTCAGCCCAGGAACACAACTTGCTTTATAGCCAGGTGTAAATACTTTGCACTGTAACCAAATGTCTGTGAAGCGTTTTCCCATGCCTCATCTCATTTGATCCTCACAGAAGTCCTGAAGTAGGTTGATAGGAGACTCAGTGGAATCCTATTTTCTTTCCATTAGCTGGAAAACAGAGATTTAGAAAACTTAGAAACTTGACCTGACTGAAAAGAAATAAAAAATGGTGGACCTTGAAAATGACTTCAGGTTTTCTCACTGCACAGAATATAGTCAAACACTGCTGCAGTTAAATATTTTACCCTTTGTCCTCTCTGCATGATCTACAATAATAATCTGCTTTGTGTTGATATTTACTGCTGTGTTGCCTGAAAGAGAAGTTGGGGTGCTTCATTGGGCTGGAAAAAGTTTAGCTACATCAGAAGGCAGGTCTAATTAAGCAAGTTTATTCGACATATATAAAAGGCTAAGTTGACTCACACATATGCGATACATATAAAGCTCTTACTGGTGCCAATTGCACGCATGTGTTTCCATCTGTCATTGTTGATTGTGAATTTGGTTGACACTTCTATTATAAAGGGAAAATAGCAATATTAAAATATTTCTTCTAATTAATTTCCTTTCAATGTGGACGCATTTGTGCACCAGGCCACTAGTAAGACAATAGTGGCAGCAGAGTTTAGAGCAAAAGAATAGCAATTTTATAAAAAATTTGGGTATCATCTGATTAAGATAATATGATGATTCATGCTTACATATATATGTACTAGAGGCCCAGTGCATGAAATTCTTGCACTGGGGGAGGTGTCCCTCAGCCAAGCCTGTACCCTCTCCAATCTGGGACTCCTCGGGAGATGTCCGACTGCCGGTTTAGGCCTGATGGATTGGGCCTAAACTGGCAGTCAGACATCCCTCTCACAATTCAGGACTGCTGGCTTCCAAACACTTGCCTGCCTGCCTGCCTGATTGCCCCTAACCGCTTCTGCCTGGCACCCTGATCATCCCCTAACCACTCCCGTGCCAGCCTGATCGACATGTAACTGCTCCCCTGCTGGCCCAATCATCCCCAACTGCTCTCCCCTGCTGGACCGGTCACCCCCAACCGCCCTCCCCTGCAGACCCGGTCGCCCCCAACTGCCCTCCTCTGCTTGCCCAGTCACCCCTAACTGCCCTCCCCTGCTGGCCTGGTCACTTCTAACTGCCCTCCCCTGCCGGCCTAATCACCCACAATTGCCCTCCCCTGCTGGCCATCTTGTGGTGACCATTTTGTGACCACATGGGGGAGGCCATCTTGTGTGAGGGCATGATGAGAAATTTGCATATTACCTCTTTATTAATAGGATATATGTGTGTTTCATGCTTCTGATGTAAATTATGTTTAAACAACTTCTTCATATTTCTTTTTTACTCAGTAGACACAGCCCTCATCTTTTTAACATAACTCCTCCCCTGTTGGTGTGCTTTTATACCAAGTGACTTTATAATATTTAAGTTGGGTCTGTGTCAAGATATTTTTAATCCTTTTTAAATTGTATATCAGATACAGTCATTCTGTTCATGCAGATATCCCATTGTTTATATAGAGTGAAAGCTACATAAAAAATAAGGAAGCTAGTCATGAACAGCATGGTATAATTACAATAATCAGAGGCAGTATTTCTTTTGTAATAGCTATTTCTGCATGAGAGCATATTTTATAAAAGGATGCATTTAGTTTTATATACCACTTAAAACATAATATCTAAAATCTCTGGTTCTGAAATGGATGCCATGGTTTTTAGCTTCAGCAGTCTCATCTGACCACTCCAAACAAAAGTGGACCATCTGCCTTGGCTTGTTAATATATGGTCATCTCATTGACTCTTTTCTGGCATCTGGCACACATGGTTTTAATTACAACTCATGCCTCCCTTTCGCGCCCCCACCCCCCCTCTCCGCCCCCCGCCTGCCCAATTGCTAGGGACTCTGGTTGTCTGGATAGTTTTTATTGCTATTATTCAACCCTTCTATCTATGTTGGCTCCCACCTCTTCATGTAGTAATGACCTTTTTTGAAAACCATCAAGATAACAATTCTGATAAATAATATAGAGCCTTTGATTATTTAAGTATTTTAAGATGTATTTCTGCACCTAAATATTAACTTTGAAACATTTTTAAGTATTAGTAAATACTAGGAGATTTGTGATGCATTGTCCAAGTAGAATTTTTTAAATTAAATTTATTGGGGTGACATTGGCTAATAAATTTATATAGGTTTCAAGTGTATAATTTCTTGATACATCATCTGTAATTTGCAATGTGTCCCCACCACCCAAAGTCAAATGAAATTCTGTCACCATATATTTGACCCCCTTTACCCTTTAATGTCCCTCCACCCCTGTTCCCTCTGATAACCTCCATACAGTTGTCTGTAACTATGAGTTTTTGTTTGTTTGTTTTTATTTGTTTATTTATTGCTTCCAGTTTTATATCCCACATATGAGTGAAATCATATGGTTTTTTACTTTTTCTGTCTGACTTATTTCACTTAGTGTGATACTCTCAAGGTCTATCCGTGTTGTCACATATGACAGTATTTCATTTTTATTATGACTTAGTAGTATCCCACTGTATAAATGTACCACATATTCTTTATAGTTCAGTTGGGAGAATATCAGACTCAAGTGGACATTTAATTACATAATGCTATCAAGTCAAAATCAACTATGTCAGATTAAACTAATCTATACAGTAAGGCCTTATTTTTTCACTGAAGAATGTGTTATTTTTAAAGGCCAATTTTGTGGGTATTGTCAATTTGGGAAATAAATCTAAAATGTCTAAATAATTTTTAAATTTCCAACCAAACAACTTTCAATCTAAAGAGTAAAAATGATGTGAGGAAAAAATACATTGTATTAAAATTTTAATTTGGTTTGATTAAAAGCACCGAAAGTTCCTCAGATTTTAAAATATATATATGCTTTTTTTCCTACTCATCATTCAATATATTGAGTTTAGATAGGAATACAAATTTTTTAAAATGTATTTTTGTTGACTTTTAGAGAGAAAGGAAGAGAGAGGAATAGAGAGATAGAAACATCGATGAGATGAGAGAGAAACATCATAAATTGGCTGCCTCCCACACACCATGTCCTGGGGACGGAGCCCACAACCTGGGCATATGCCCTGATCAGGAGTCGAACCTGTGACCTCTCGCTCGGTTCCTGGATTGATTTTCAACCTCTGAGCCACACCAGCCAGGTAAGGAATACAATTTTGTTAGCTTGGTTTAAATGACTGGTAAAATCAATGAAGAAATAGTAATAATAACTTTAACTACAATTTATTGATTGTTTACTCTGTTCAGGCACTGTACCTAGTATTTCATACATATTAATTTCCAACTCCAAACAAGCTTATGGTTTTGGTAATTCATTATCCTTACTTTACAGATGAGCTATATAAGTCATAGAATTAAATATATTTCTGAAGCTTACATTGCTTACTATCATTGTCAATGATAGGACTCATCACCAGAAATCTAAGCTAAAAAACTATATTCTTAACTGCTATGCAACCTATGACTGATACATTAATTCCAAATTCCAAAATTTGTCAAAATCAAAGTTCCATTCTGAAGTCATTTTTATAATTGATGCTGTAGTGGCAATATTCCAACACCATGGACACACGTTAAAAAATATTTAACTTTTTATAGATTCATAAAAGAACAAAACATAACAATAAAGGGATTATAAACCTTGATTATTTTAAAATTACTGTTTACTTTTTTAACTATTTATCAGGAAATATTTCTGAAAATATGTTGTGTATAATTTAAACATTCTTTTTTTTTTTTTTTTTTTTTTTGCTTAACCGTGACTAAAACTAGATTTTCTATTTGTACTCAAAACTAGCCTTTCTCTAGAAGTTGTCTCTGTCAGTTTTATCAGTGTTTTTGACACCTAGGTTTGAAATCTTGCAGTGAGTTCCCAGGGCTGGAGCAGTGAAAAGATGATATAGCTCTTCTCAAGAGATTGAGGAAAAGAGTGAAAATACCTAGAAAAATATAGATCATTGAGAATGGGAAAAGAAGTTTAGGAAAATCACTGAGAGTTTAATTTCTTATTTTTTTTTTCTAAAAATTTGGAACCTGGCTATATACTGAGAGATAAATGTATGGGTTTAGATTAGTCATTGTGGCCAGTGGAACTAAGTTTGGCCAGAATCATGTGAAATGATATCATTTATAGCAGTCCCAAGAACCCAGCTGATCATAGAGACCATGACTTGATAGTGCCACTAATTCCAGATGGATGGATGATGTTCGTTTAGTCAGCCATGATGGAAGCTTCATTATTAGTAGCAGAGAGGGTATTTGGATGGATTAATAGAAGGTTGAGGATTTGTAAGACAGGACAACAGAAATTTAAAACAAAACAAAAAAAACCCCTGGGAATTGAAAGTGCTGACAATAAGAGGTTGAAATTATGAACCATGTGGTTCTAGGCTGTGTAAACAAATAACATCATAATGAGAGGTAGCATTTGACAGAAAAAGGGTCTGTTGTCTAAATAGTATGAGACAAAGAGGTAGAAAATGAGATTGCTCTGATGGAAATTAGGATTCCAAGTGGTTGGAGTTCAGGCCAATGACAAGATCTAAAGTATGGTCATGAGAGCTTGTGGCTGAAGTGAGCCTTTTTCAGAAGATTAGAAGTATTTGACTCTCAGCTGTGTGTTGGGTGATCACAGGGATACAGAAGTTGTTCAGGTTGGTGTCTGAATGTGCCACCAAGAGGACTCTGAAGTAGATAATCAGTGGCTTAGAGGAAGTGGCCAGAGAGCCTTCTCATGATGACAACAGATTTTTATCTGTGTGGCAGAATACTCAGATGAGAAGATCTGGGCATAAAAGTCAGAGGAATGGTCCAGGTGACTAGAAGAACATCATTGCTTTTCCCCCATGTCTTAGGTTGTAGAGGAGCAAGTAGTTTCATAACAGAAAGGCCATGTCCTCTTGTAAGAATCTGATTTCAGTCAAGATCAGGGATTAAAAGGAACATCTGACAAATGACTGCAAGTGTAGATTTACAAAATAATTCCTAATGCACTGAGAATTTTAGCAACTGCTACAGAGAGTTTTGCAAAAGACCTTTGGGATGGTGTGAAAATTAGTGGGGAGGGGTAGCTGAGTAAATATCACTCTAAATAGTCTTGAATTTTAGGTAGTGGCAAATAAAAATGAGGAGATATACATTTTATCTCAAAGTCTATAATAGTGTGTTTTTTTTTTAATTTGCTGATTTGAGGGGGAGAGAGTGAGAGAGGACTGGAGAGAGAAATATCAATTTGTTTTCCTACTTATTTATATATGCATTGGTTGCTGCTTGTATGTGTTCTGATCAGAGATTGATCCCACAACCTTGGTGTATCAGGATGATGCTCTAACCAACTGAGCTACCCAGCCAGGCCTATATAATAAAATGTTATTTGACTCTTCAGCTCATAAAATAGCTCTAGGATTCATAAATTTAAAGTGCACATTCTCTGATTCACTTATCACTAATTCCCTAAATTTTTATTTTCTATAATATCAACAGGCAACCCTGCTGGGTCCTATCACAAAAAATAGATCAGGACAATTACAGAAAGCTCAGGTTTGGTCAACTCTATTTCCTCTCACCTGATCCTTGTTCTAACTTTTATTTTATAAGGCCATAGAGAAAATGTTTTAACACAACTGGAATGACTTCAGACACATTCTTCTGTATCAGTCCCATGGGAAGAGAATATCGTAAAAATGAATTTAAGGAGCCCTGGCAACTCCTGCAGAAAATAGATCCTTTGCAGCATTTTATTATGAAAGTTTCTCAAGCATATAGCACAGCTGAAAAACTTTTATAATGAACAGTCATTACCTAGATTCCAAAATTATCATTTCCCTGTAAATGCTTTATCAAATGCCTATTCATCTATCCATTCCTCTATCTAATCACTAATCCATCTTATTTTGGGTGTACTTCAAAGTAAATTGCAGACATCAGTAAACTTCTTCCTAAATTTCTCAGCATCTGTATAATTAACTAAAGATCCTTGGCTCAAGTGCTTTCTTGACTCATATTAATGCTATTTCTGAGCCAAAGATGTGTGTGTGTGATGTGTGTGTGTGATGTGTGTGTGTATAATGTGATGTGATGTGTGTGTGTGAGTGTGTGTGTGTGTGTGTGTGTGTGTGTGTGCATACTTGAAAATGCTTTACAAAAACCCAGGGCTGTACTAGGACTCTTCTTAATGATATTATATGCACCACATATATAAAACAACTTGAACTACCAATCCTAAAATGTAATTTGAACAATGCATCCAGTTACTAAGTTTCCTCAAAATGGTTTTTAAAATTAAACTTCTTGTTATTGCCTTGCAGAGGGGTTCATTTTGTAATCAAATTTTATAATTACAGAATATCTGCTTTAGGCCAGGTTATCTCACATGTTTGTGTTTCTGATGGCATTTTCTTTTCAGACTGTAAAATCCCCCCTTAAATTAATAGCATCTCAAGACAGCAGGCAGAGTGTTGGTGTGAAAAGGCAGAAATAGGGTGTGAGAAGTATGTTCGAATGCGGCAGACCTTATTAGACATGCCCTAATAGTCTACAGACTCAGTTGTTCATCCTGTGACAGAGGATGATTTATTTTTTCCAATCAAGGTAGTCTTGAATTTCAAAATCCATTAATGCTCTAATTAATCAAAGCATTATGGTTTTGAATAATTTATGTAATAAAGCAATGGCATGGAGGGAGTAAAATGTTAAATCCCATGTGGGCCAAGGAGATGGAAGGAGTCAAGAGGCCAAATTTTGTGAGCGGAGTCAAGTTCAAATTATTCAACAGCTAGTTATGCAGTCACTGTCTAAGAAGGAAAGGTCCAGCTGGTAAACCTGATGGTGTCCTGTGGGAACTCCTCCAACATTTTCCTTTCTGGATGACAAAGAGGTCTGGGTTACATTGAAGAACAGCAAGGCTGCAAGATGGCAGGGGACAATTGGGGGGCTTGGAGCAGTGTATTTTTCAACACACATGAAAGTATTTCAACCTCTAAATAACTGGTTCGGCTATCATGGTGTTTTTGCCAGTTCTGCTTTTTAGGTGAAAATCAAAACAATATGCTCAGTAGTTGAAACACACTTCTACCAAAGTTGGGAGCTTTGACAAAGAAAACATGTCCTTTTTTATATGCAGGGTAGCAAAAGTAGGTTAAAAGTAATAATAATAAATGCTACAATAATTTATAAATAATAATACAAGAATAAACTCTGTGCTTCTCGTGCTCACAACTGTGCACCTACTTTTGCCCACCCCTGCATTTAGTTCTTTGCTGGACTTTTGCATTTTAAAAATGTCATTGCTGGAGAGCATTATGCTAAGTGAAATAAGCCAGTCAGAGAAAGATAAATATCACATGATCTCACTCATTTATGGAATATAATGAACATAAACTGATGAACAAAAACAGATCCAGAGACAGAGAAACATCGATTAGACCGTCAAACCTTAGAGGGAAAGTAGGGGAGGGTGGGGGTAAGGGGGAGAGATCAACCAAAGGACTTTTATGCATGCATATAAGCTTAACCAATGGACACAGACAACAGGGGGTGAGGGCATGAGTTGGGGGATAGGCGGTAATGGGAGGATAAGGACACATATGTAATACCTTAATCATAAAGAAATTTAAAAAAATGTCATTGCACATTCTATTTTAATGGACAGAGCTATTTCCTCTGAAGCAGGAAATGTGACATATTAAGTGAGCAAAATTACCAAGGAATACATTTTGAAATAAACATAAATAAGCAAGGAGGGACAAAGTGCTTACATGATCCTGATACCATTGTGATTAGCTAGTTATTTTTTTTAAATATATTTTATTAATTTTTTACAGAGAGGAAGGGAGAGAGATAGAGAGCTAGAAACATCGATGAGAGATAAACATCGATCAGCTGCCTCCTGCACACCTCCTACTGGGGATGTGCCTGCAACCAAGGTACATGCCCTTGACCGGAATCGAACCTAGGACCTTTCAGTCCGTAGGCCGACGCTCTATCCACTGAGCCAAACCGGTTATGGCCCCACTGACATCTTGACAGCAACCTCTGACTTCCTGACTCACAGAAACTGGGATAATAAATGTTTAAGCCACTAAGTTTTGGGGTAATTTGTTATGCAGCAATAGGCAACTTAACAGGATGAAGCGGACTTCCCTTGCCCTTTACCCTCTCTGGATTGAAGGTGGATGTGTGGTGCATCATCTTGGATCTCGCAGTGAGGACAAAATGCTAGAGATGGAGGAGCAACCACATGGATGGGGTCTGGGCCCTTGATGGCTTCATGGAGCAGAGTCAACTAACAACTCATCACTCTTCCATATGAGAGGAAAAGAAACATCTATATTCATTAAGCCAGAACTTCCCAGCCAATGTGGGGCCTCCCAGATGTGTGTAAAAGGGTTACAGGTGTGTGAAGCTACTGATTGCCTCCAATCCTGGGCCAGTGGCCTTTGCACACACGCAGCCTATGCTTTCACCTCACTGAGCTACATATTGTTACCATTTTCTCTGTGTGCCATGAGGAGAATGAAACGTGGAATGCTTTGGATCTCCGTCACAACAGCCAGATTTTATCCTAACAAATATACCTGCAAAATGAGATGGCGCTTCGTACATTTAACATGTGCTACCCTCCTTAGTCAGGTCCCTGGGTAGTTACATTCCGCGAAGGAGTTTGTCAGAGTGAGGCTAATGGGTGCTGCTGGAGGTCGGGATCTCCCCACATCCAAGAGGCCCCACAGTGCTGGTCACCACTCTCCCTGCCTGCACATACAGTGACTCTGCAAACCACAGGGACGAGCTCTTGACTCCTATTGGGGTCCAGCCCCAGCAGGTCCAGGGGTTCCCAAAGGTGTGGATGGAGTCAGCGAAGAAGGAATGACACGGGGACAGCGTTCAGATAATCAGTATAGCCAGCTTCTCCAGCCAGGTTCCTCAGCCAGGTTCCTTCCTAGCTAGTTATTAATAACAGGAAAGGAGCAAAGAGGGAAGCTAAACATTATAGGCATGTCATTTGGGCAGCTTCACCAGAAAGCTGCAGTTTCACACTCCCCAGGGATCCAACAAAGGGGAAATAGAAGCATGCCCAATAAAGTTAGGGCGGACAGGGAAGGTGCTTGCTGTCAGTCATACCTGGGAACAAAGGTCATTGGCCAAAATTGGTGTGGCCACTGCAATCCTAGGGATACATAGTCCCCTAAGGAAAGGAGTTCACTCTCTTGTTGCTCTTGGGACTCTTGTTGCTCATGTGCTCCTTGCTCGCTCTTGGCATCCATGTATTCTCCCATACAGCCCTTGGCCATGCACACCTAACACACAATGGACTAAAGGACTTCAGTGGGAAAATACAAACTAAGTTAGCCAAAGGCTGGATTTGGACACTGTCTCTGATTTTAGCTCTATTGAAACCTCAGCTATACTTCTTCTATGACTAGACTAAGGGAAATGGGACTTTGGAAACCCCCAGGGTATAATTCAATAGAAATAAAGCTTTCTACCATATTGCATCCTGCCATCCAAGTCTCAGAAAATTCCTTTTCTGGGGATATCATAAGAACTCCACCTCTGGCAGAAACAGGAGGAGATGACCCCCTCTCTCATTCTGTAACAATCCAAAACCAGACCCCCAAAAATCTTGATGTTGCTTGTTATAACCTTTGTATTTTCTATTGCTATCGATTAAAAATAAATAGCAGCTTATTAAAGGAATCAGAAAGGGTAAAGCTACCTCAGCAAAATAACAAAACAAAACAAAACAAAACACCAGTCTCCTGAAGTGTTGTTTGCAAGATGAAAAGAAGAAAGTACAACTCTACACTGCTCTAATGTTCATCCTTCAAGCTGCACTGTACCCGTTCTATTCTATTTTCTGCCATTGCCTTCTGAAGGCAAATCTAGCATCTTTTGAATATTTAACCCAAAATTGAACGGACACACACACACACACACGCACACACACACAGAAAGAGAGAGAGAGAGAGTTGTCTTATTGTTATTTGCGGAATTAACTATTACATTTGTTTATATATTTTTTGGAGTTCAGGTGAGGACTGAAATACTGAAAACCAACCAAAGAGACCCAATTATATCAGCAACAATTAACACAAATAAAAAATAATAAAAATCCTCATCTAATAAAATTGAGAATTATTTAGTAGATCAAACAAAGTATTTGGGTATTCTGATATCTGTCTTTCCATATCTCCCTCTATCATCTAGTACCTATCTATCCATCATTCATCCATCCATCCATTCATATCTATCTAGCATCTGTCTATATGTCTATCTATCAAAAACTATCATCCATCTATCTATCCAACAGAGAGACAGTAGGGGGAAGAAATGAGGAAGTGAGAGAAAGAGAGAGAGAGAGAGAGAGAGAGAGAGAGAGAGAGAGAGAGAGAGAGAGAAGAGAGAGAGAGAGAGAGAGAGAGAGAGAGAGAGAGAGAGAGAGAGAGAAGAGATAGACTAATCCACTCCTAGGAACACATACTTAGAGGGGAGCAGACTTAGAAAATATTAATGTTCAGGGGAAGGAGCCTCTACTAAATCTATCAATCTTTCTTTGTCAGACCAGGCTGCAGCTCTATCTCCATACACCTATGTACTCACTATCTGCACTTTCCCTTTCAAAATGAATTACTTAGTGCCCTTTAATATACCAGATTGCTCTTATAAGAAGGTAGTCTTTTAAATTTAATTTTAGAGGTCAAATTAAAAAATGGCACCCATAGATCAATATGAAGTTGAGCTTCAGATGTAAAACTATTTTCAAAGTTCTTCTGTGTCAACCACTCAGAATAAAATCACAGATATTACAAGCAGTCTCTATTTGAGAGATGGAGAGAGGGCACCGAGGGAGCAGTGATCATAGCATTAGAAAAAAGGAAACTTTGATAAGGTATATAAGAGGAGTTTCACAGCAACCATTACTGCCTGAACCCTGATAGATTAAGAAATAAAACAAATGACCAATATTCTGGAGAAGAAAGATGTGAGAGAGTATCCCAGTGATGAAAAATGTACCTTTATTTGTTCGAAATTTCTCTCTGCCACATTCATGTCAGAAATATGGATAAAACTTCAGCTGCCCATGTGAAACACTGTTCTGGCAAACATTCACTACCAGCTGGAATTGGCATGGAATTGAATCTCATTTGCCCTCTTTAATCTGGGAAAATACATGTAGGTTAAGAGTAGCACATAGTAGTGAAGGTGTTGGTCTTTTGCTTATATTAATGTTAATCTTGTTTTAAATATGTATTATTTAAATTATGTATTATATTAATACAATTTTAATGAGGCGTTACCTTGACCAAAGAAATCTAAATTACATTGACTCAAAACACACACAACTTTCTGAAATGTATGCAAAGTAATATTAGTCACATTTGGGAGAGAGCATCAGAAGGATTAAATGCATAATCACATATTTTATGTCAGGATTGTTTTCTTATAAACAAGAGTATCCTATTATACTCTTGTAGAAATATGTATGGGCTATTATTGGTTAATCAAAATCTAGCATACTTTCTGAAATTTTAAACAATGAATATATTCTAATCATATACTCTATTCAATTCCCATTCCTGTAAATTATTTTAAACAAAATTTGACAATCTCTTGAGCTTCAGTTTTGTTTTGTTTTTTGTTAATCCTCACCTGATGATATTTTATCCGATTGATATTTAGAGTGGGAAGTAGGGAGGGAGAGAGGGAGGAAAAGGAGAAAGACAATGAGAGAAACAATGATTTAAGAGTGACACATCGAGTGGTTGCCTCCCACACATGCACTCAGATGTGGGCCAGGGATCTACAACCCAGGTATGTGCCCTTGACCAGGAATCAAGCCCATAATCCTTTGATGTGTGGACCAATGCTCTAATGACTGAGCAACACTGGCCAGGACAAGCTTCAGTTTTCTAATCTGTAGTAAATAAATGCTTCTGTGGGAATAAAACAAAAAATTCATTTAAAGCATCTGGCCCCCAGTAGGCACTCTCTTGCAGTGGTTCTCAACTTTCCTAATGCCGTGACCCTTTAATACAGTTCTTCATGTTGTGATGACACCCAACCATAAAATTATTTTTATTGCTACTTCATAACTATAATTTTGCTACTGTTATGAATCATAATGTAAATATCTGATATGCAGGATGTATTTTCATTGTTCGCGACCCACAGGTTGAGAACTGCTGCTTTAGAGCTTTATAACAGAGTCCTTACTTTTTATGGCCTATTGTTCAGTTCATCATGAAAAATGTCCTGAAGATATACAATAAAAACTTTCAAGACGGTGTTTTCTGTTTATAAAAGGCCCAAAATGAAAAAAAAAATTAAAACAATAACACAAACTAAATAGATGTTGCCAGATTTCTGCAAGATATCCCAAAATCAGGTGTTGTTACCATGAATTTAGGGAGATATATTTCCGTAAATAGTAAAAATCATTGAGGCCTATCTGCCAGTAACTCAGGCATTTAAAGATGTCTAGAGCCTATGCAATTGACTGTTAAAATATACTACATTGGAAACAGAGGCAAAATCTCTGCATGGAAATTCAGAATATAAAATTTTAACAGTGATGATGAAAAATAATAGTGGATATTTGTCTTTAATTTTTATGCCCATTGAATTATTTTTTGACACAGAGCATTTTTTACTTTAATAATCAGAGAAAACACAATAATAAATCTTGCTAGCCAAATATTACAGTGACCTATATAGCCTCTTAATTTATTACTTGAGGTCTTTAAGAAATCATAGCACAATTATTTGGGCATATTCCACCTGTCAGAACTAAATTCTTTGGGAAGTTTTCCATTTGTTTCTGAGTTGTTTATCCTCTGGCAGCCTGAGAGCCCTCGGGGGATGTCCACTTGCCAGCAGGGAGCAGGCCTAAACTGCAGTCGGACATCCTTAGTGCTGCTGAGGAGGCAGAAGAGGCTCCCACCACCACTGCTGTACTGGCAGCCATCAGCCTGGCTTGTGGCTGAGCAGAGCTCCCCCTGTGGGAGCGCACTGACCACTAGGGGGCAGCTCCTGCATTGAGTGTCTGCCCCCTGGTGGTCAGTGTGTGTCATAGTGACCAGTCATTCCCAGTCATTCTGCTGTTAGGGTCAGTTTGCATATTATCCTTTTATTATATAGGATAAAGGCCTGGTGCATGGGTGGGGGTCGGCTGGTTTGCCCTGAAGGGTGATCCAGATCAGGGTGGGGGTCCCCACTGGGGTGCCTGGCCAGCCTGGGTGAGGGGCTGATGGCTGTTTTCAGGCTGGCCAAGCCCCCCAGCGATGGAAGCTCCCAGCCTCTCCTTTTATTTCTTTTTTTTTTTTTTAATTTTGGGATTTATTTACCTTCTATAATTGAAACTTTGTTGCCTTCAGTGGAGCTCAGAGCCGGCCGGGAATCTTGGCTTCCTCCATCACTGGAGCAACCAAGCCTCCTGCTCACTTCAGCTCCGTGGCTGCTGGCCGCCATCTTGGTTGGGTTAATTTGCATATAGTTGCTCTGATTGGCTGGTGGGCATGGCTTAGGGCATAGCAAAGGTATGGCCAATTTGCATGTTTGTCTTTTATTAGTGTAGATGTAGTATTCCTCTGATACATATATAGATATATGAGCCCATATCTTGTCTATAAAATATGTAACTACAGTAGTTCCCCCCAACCCCTATGGTTTCATTTACCCACAGTCAACCTCAGCCTGGAAATATTATATGGAAAATTCCAAAATAGATAGTTCATAAGTTTTAAATTGAATGCTGTTCTGAGCAGCATGATGAAATCACATGCTGTCCTCTCCTGTCCCTCTGGGATGTGAATCTTCTTTTTCCTGGGGTATTCCCAGTGAAATAGATGCTCCTTGCTCCTTAGTCTCTGTTATCAGATTGTCTGCTGTGATATCACAGTGCTTGTGTTCAAGTCACCCTTGTTTACCTTAATAGTGGCCACAAAGCACAAGAGTAGCAATGCTGGTAATTGGGGTATGCCAAAGATAAGCCATAAATTATATGTCTATGTAGGAAAAAAGCATGGTATGTGTAGGTTTCTGTACTGCCCCTGGTTTTAGGCATTCATTGGGGGTTTTAGAATGTATCTCTAGAAGATAAGGGGGCTCTAGTGTATATCACACAATTTCAGTACTGGTAGAATCCCTGAATATCACCTCACCAAGTTCCAATTACTCAATCAATGTTGGCTTCATTTCAGTTCTGTCTTCACTGAGTGACTGTTCTGCCAGAGCAAGCAGCAAGTGGGAGATATTGTCCCAAAGGTTTGTCTGTTGATAGCTCTTTCTCTAGGTTATGTTGAAATGTGTCTCCCCACAGATTTTAGCTGTTGATTCCTAGTTCTTCTTCCTGAATTTATACATGGCAAGTTTCACCTCTCTTTTGCAAAAGAGCCTTTTATATATTAAGGATGCCTCTATAAACTGCCAAAGGCTTCTGTCTTCAAGATCTGCCACTGTTTGTTCCACTTAAAAGTCATCTTTCAAATCAATTAAAAACTACCCAAAACCGACAACTACTTTATACGCTATTGTAACTTTGAGTTTACTGTAAGGACAAATACAAATTAAAACTAAGAGGCTTAGTTCTCTCTGTTGAAAATAAAGGAAGACTTTTCTCCATGTCCTTTCCTTAGAGCTCTTACTTTAGAAAATGTGGGGGTTCTGTCTCTTGCTTTGAAATGTATGTACATCTTTTTAAAGACTAAATAAGCATCCCAGAAGTTTGAGCCCCTGTCTCCAAGTTTTCTGGGAGAGTAAGAACTGACTAACTTCAGCTGGCTTCAAATTGAAAACCTACCTCTGGTCACAAAGATGTGAGATATCTATCTATCTATCTATCTATCTATCTATCTATCTATCTATCAACTATCTATCTATTCATTTAAAAATAATTAGCAAACACAGGTTATTACCCCAATTACAAAATTAATTTAAGATAAAGTATAAATGACAAATGGTGTCATCAAGTCTCTTACTTGAAGACTACTCATTATTGATCTTGAGAACATGCATGTGATTGGGTTATATCTGCTTGGCTATGTGACAGGGTGAGATTCTTTTCTGGACAGTCCCTTTAGTGAAGTGTCTGTGATGCCCATCATATTCTGATTTAATGCTTATTCAATAATGAAAATCTTTGTCTTCTGCTTTAGTGGAGGGCTTTACTGGGGTTGCAGTAGGTGTTGATTTTATGTATGTCTCCCATCTCTGCCACATGTGTATTTATTTAATTGAATGGCCATTGGATTTATTTAAATTATTATCACTGGAGTGGGCTGGAATATGTTAATGGGGGGAAGGAGGACCTATGTAATATTTTCAACAATAAAGATTTAAAAATAATAAATACATGATCAGGCAATCAGAGCCCATCACTTGTGATGGAAGGCAAAGGGAAGGGAAGCGCTTTGAGATTACTTTTAAAATTTGCTTTTAAAAACAACTTGATGACATACACAGAAAACACATAAGAATTAGCTGATGTTATTACAGAGCCATTAGTTATCTATGCCAACTCACTGAAGAATTGAAAATGAGCTAACAATTACAGATAAAAAGGTATGTGTGTATTACATTTATAAAATACAATATATATCTCAATTTTAAATGTGTTTGGAAATTATATACTGATTACCCTAATTTTAAATTTCCTGAGATACTAAAATAAAACAGCAGGTAATCATTTCACTTGCAAAATAAACAAATTTGAACAAAACATGTTTGAAGAAAATGAATCCCACCAGTAGAGTATATAACATATTACACACCCACAAGGCAAAATATTAAGGGATATGGAGTTATATTTCTACCATTACATTCTTTTCAACTGTATATCACAAAATCTCAGTACTGGTAGAATCCCTCCATATCACCTTGCCAAGTTTCAATCACTCAGTCAATTTTGGATTCATTTCAGTACTTTCTTCACGAGTGAATATTCTGCCAGTGCTTGGAAGACTAGCAAACACCAAGTAGGAGATATTGTCCTAAAGGCCTGTCTGTTGATAGCTCTTTCTCTATGTTATGTTGAAACATGTCTCCCTACAGACAGTTGAGGACAGGTCTTTTCTGCTCTGTGAACATCTGTCTAACAAGCAGAATGTTTTGAGGTCACAACATATCATTTAGTACTTTAGTCAATGACTTGCAAGTCAGAATGAATATATATACTCAGTAATCTTGCACAGAAAAAGTATAAATAGTAGAATCCATTACATGTAGTGTGTTGTTGATGTGATGCAGTGACTGTGGAAAACAGTCCCTCAAAAGGTTAAACATAGAATTATCATATGACCCAGCAGTTCTGCCCTTAGGTATATACCCTAAATAAATAAAAACAGGTACTCAAATAATTGTACAAAAATGGTCATTGCAGCACTATTGACAATAATCAATAAGTAGAAATAACCCAAATGCCCATCACTAGATAAATGAATATATAAAATATGACATATACATAACATGGAATATGATTCAACCATAAATAGGAATGAAGTACTGTGATGCATGCTACTTTGTGAATGGATCAAAAAAAATATTATGCTAATTGAAAGTGACCACACACAAAACATCACATATAAATCCATTTATATAAAACTAGAGGCCCGGTGCACAAAAATTTGTGCACTCGGTTGGGGGGAATCCCCCAGCCCGGCCTGTGCCCTCTCTCAGTCTGGGACCCCTCGGGGGATGACCACCTGCTGGCTTAGGCCTGCTCCCTGGGGGATTGGGCCTAAGATGGCAATCAGACATCCCTCTGGCAGCCCAGCAGCCCTTGGGGGATGTCCACTTGCCAGCGGGGAGCAGACCTAAGCTATAATCAGACATCCTTAGCGCTGCTGAGGAGGCAGGAGAGGCTCCTATCACCGCCACTGTACTGGCAGCCATCAGCCTGGCTTGTGGCTGAGCAGAGCTCCCCCTGTGGGAGCACACACACCATCAGGGGGCAGCTCCTGCATTGAGCATCTGCCCCCTGGTGGTCAGTGTGTGTCATAGTGACCAATCATTTCCAGTTGTTCTGCTATTGGGGTCAGTTTGCATATTACCCTTTTATTATATAGAATAGAGGCCTGGTGCATGTGTGAGGGCCGGCTGGTTTGCCCTGAAGGGTGTCCTGGATCAGGATGGGGGTCCCTCTGGGGTGCCTGGCCAGCCTGGATGAGGGACTGATGGGTGTTTGCAGCTGGTCACACCCCCTTCAGGGTGAGGGTCCCCACTGGGTGCCTGGCCAGTCTGGGTGAGGGGCTGATGGCTGTTTGCAGGCTGGTCAAGCCCCCCACAGTGGGGACCCTCACCCCATGGAGGTTTGGCCAGCCTGGGTGAGGGGCTGATGGATGTTTTCAGGCTTGCCACACCCCCTTTAGGGTGGGAGGTCCCCACTGGGGTACCTGGCCAGTCTGGGTGAGGGGCTGAGGGCCGTTTTCAGGATGGCCAAGCCCCCAGGCGATGGAAGCTCCCAGCCTCTCCTTTTTTTTTTTTTTATTCTAGGATTTATTTACCTTCTATAATTGAAACTTTGTAGCCTTGAGAGGAGCTCAGAGTTGGCCAGGGCATGGCAGAAAGCTTGGCTTCCTCCATCGCCAGGGGCAACCCAAGCCTCCTGCTTGCTCCAGCTCCGTGGCCATGGACGGCTGAAAGCAGGTATCTGGGGTTTATTTATCTTCTATAATTGAAACTTCGTTGCTTTGAGTGGAGCTCAGAGCCGGCCATGGCAGGCGGGAAGCTTGGCTTCCTCCATCATTGAGGCAACCAAGCCTCCTGCTTGCTCCAGCTCCATGGCTGCCGGCCGCCATCTTGGTTGGGTTAATTTGCATATAGTTGCTCTGATTGGCTGGTGGGCATGGCTTAAGGTGTAGCAAAGGTACGGTCAATTTGCATGTTTGTCTTTTATTAGTGTTGATTTTCAGGATATGTAAATTCATAGAGTCAAAAGGCTAATTAGCTGTTGCCTGGGATTGGAAAAGGAGTGCATGAAGACTGGCTGCTCTTGGGTATGGCTGTTTTGGGAAGGGGTGAATAAAAGGTTTTGAAACTAGATAGAGATGGTGGTTGAACAATATTGCAGATATACTAAGTGCTGCTGAAATGTATGCTTTAAAATGATTGATTTTATGTTATGTAAATTTCACCTCAATTGAAAAAACAACTATTGTTAGGCAGTTATTTCCTAGGTAAGGTAATCAGCATCTTCCTTAGGCAGCTTTCAGGGAGTTCAAATGATCTTCAATAGGTCTCTACAAAATTATATATGCCTACCATGAATGCTTTCAGGGAAGGAACATATCAAATAAGGTAGTTGTGGTAATTGAAATGTAATGGCAATATATTTTCTTTAAATTCTTAAGTGTTTAGTATTCTGATATAAGTGACCTATTTAAAACCATTGTTTCACCTTGCTTTTCTTCCCCAGAGAACCAAAAAGGGGGATATTTTGAGAATTTTTAAAAAGTAATCTTAATGTGGATTGACTTGTGGAGAAAGTGATTTGGAAGAAAAATGTCATTAATTTAAAACAAACAAACAAAAAATCAAAACAGAAATCTATACTTTCTCTGACTGACTTATTTCACTTAGCATAATACTCTCTGGAAGTAACTGGTTTCTTTGGGTTTTTTGTTTGTTTGTTTGTTTTTTTAATAGTCCCTAGGTTTAGGCTGTTCTAGTATTTTTTTCAATTTAAACAATATATCAATTTCTTGATTTATCAGCTTGGATTGAATTCAATTGACTCCTCATTTTAAAAAATAGCAATTAAATGCAATTTTATTACCAACTCAATTCTCTCCATTTTTTGTTGAAATCATTGTATCCCATTAGTATACTCTATGATATTTAAATGTTTTCTGCGTCATCAACTTCAGATATTGTGTTTTTAACTCCCAAGTTGAAAAGTTTAGGAAATTACTCTTTATTTCTAACATCTTATTATCTAAAATGTTGGCAATTTTAAGATCTTTAAAATGTCAAAGTTTGTTTCATTTACATTTAATTCTGTAACCATAAGTAGATCTTCTTTGCTTAGTGTCTGAGTCAAATAATGTAAACCCAGTCAATAAGGAATGATGGAAATATGGGTATTATTCATGCAAAACCAATGATCTAACTGGACCCATAAATAAGGCCTAGTAATTCTCTTTCACTTATGGGATTAGATAAAATGTCTTCTCACATACCACTAGATAAAGTATATTATGTGAAACTTAAAATCTTATTTCAGTCTTGGTATTCATTTCATATTTGAAATATGATAAATCTATTTAAAACAAAAGTTGCCTGAGCCTTCTCTCTTGATCAATATTTAATACTAGCTGAATGAATTAAAAATTTGTCAGTATATTTGTCTTTGTTGAAGTACCTTTCCTTTTTTCCTCAAAATGATTATTTTTTATTTTCTTCTTTTAACATTGATTTTTAGAGAGAGAAATATGAATGCTATAGTGAAGCATTGATTGGCTGCCTCTTGTACATCTCCTACCAGGGATTGAACCCTCAACCCAGGCATGTGCCCCAACCAGGAATCAAACCTGCAGCCTTTCGGTGCATGGGATGATGCCCCACTAACTGAGCCACACTGACCAGGGTAAAAATACTTTTTATAACTATTTGATTTTAAAAGTTTTGCTATTTAATGTTCATATAGAAAGTATTTAAAAATTAATACTTAAGGATAATATGACACGCTGTACTAATGGTTAATCCATATGTGAGGTATTGCTTATGTATACATAAAACTAGAATTACAATTATAGGGTATCACAGAATTCTCAGTGCAGACACTGTGAATATATTATAATGTGCCAAATGGCATATGATCATGCATATATATTTATCTGGTAGCATTTTATGCATATAGTTTGTAATTTATATATATTATATATGAGAGTTTTGATACCCACATTTTTTTGGAGAAAACATTAGAAAATGACTTCAGTGTGAATTTCAAAATTAATATCAGAGTGAGAGGAAATAAAGGCCCAAGAATATTGAAAATCATTCATCTATACATGATAAATGTGTTTAGTTACTAAGAATTATGTTTATTATGCTTTAGCTTAATAAGCTTCGTACTTAATAAGCTGTGATGGCAATAGAAGCCCTAAATTGGTTTAACATGACTCTTTTATCTTCTTTTCTAGAAGGCACTTCAGTGCAGTGGAGGATGGAGGTAAAGATCACTGCAATGAAATAAAGATACCAGGTATGGCCTTTTTTTCCTCCGTGAATCCTCCAGTTCCTTATCTGTATGAAGGTAATCATCATATAAATAATATTTCTGAGTTGCTGCAAAGATTAGAGATAATGCATGTATAATGTCTAACTCAGTCCATGGTTATTAGTATTAATTTTGCTCATTGCATTTTCTTGTAATGAACAGGCCTGTTGTGGCCAACCAAAGAAGATGGGGTGTGATGTTTTTTGATACAGTTCATGCTAGAGCACCCTCCAGTCTCAGATTTCTCTTTTGGAATATGGGATTATAATAATGTCTATTCCCCAGAGTGGTCATCACCATTACATTAAGAACATAAGTTATGTGAAATAGTGTGTAAACTATAAAACTCTACCAATGTTAGATATTAAAATGGGTTATTAGGATAAGACAAAATAGATTTTAAAAAATCAAAAATCCATTTGCAAATGTGGCTGATAGGCCCTACAGTGGGATGCGTCTATTCAAACAATATGAATTGAGGCTTAGAATGTACTTCTTCTAGGTATATTAACTGATTATACTAGTAATTGAAACAAAACCATGTGAGATAACTACTAATTAGAAATTAGGAATATGAGCCATGGTGAGTACAGCTAAAAAGTACTGGGCTAGGATTCAATACAAGGCAGTGTGGATCCAGAACAAACTAGTTTTGAAAGATGCATGAAGAAATCTATTTATATGTCAAAGAAGTCACAAAGAATTAATTTATCGGGAATATCACGGATCTTTCCAAGAGCTTGTTTTTATTGTCTATTCAGGAATTCAAAAGATATATTTGCATTTTCACTTTTCAAACCTTTTATTAACTGATTTACTTCTCTGTAATATACTTGGGAATACATAAATGTGAAGGTGAAGAACAGGATTGGGAAATTGTCTGTTTGAAAAATAATCATTCTCCTTCAACTGTAATTTTAAAACAAGGAAGTTGTGATTTTTGAGCACTCTTGCTTTTAGAAATGGTGTTTCGTTTGCCCTGACACTGAAGGAGTTAATACAGCTAGCACACAATAGAATCCAAGGACAGGCACTTGGAATAAATAACAACTACAGACCTGTCGTGACTGTATCTTGAGTAATGGGATTCATTCATTTTGGTATTTTTAATGCAATTGTAAACTGCCATTTTCCTTACATCTTAAAGCAGTTTTTTGGATGATATAGCTATCAATGTGAAAACAAAATTAACTTGTCACATTGGAGTGGCTAAAGTATTTCCCAATCCCATTTTTAGGGTATTGCTAAAACCTCAATGATCTGGAATTAAATCAAGAGGAAGAATGGTATTTTGAGGGTTACAGAAATGTCCCAAAAATGAAAGATATAAAGAATGTTGGTAATATGTGGTTGTTTCTGAAGTACAGAATGTTTTATATGAAAAATAAGAACCCACAATCCTGTGCTTAATGTCAGTGAGTCAATACCCACAACTAGAAACAGCACTATCATGCAGTATTGACTGGCACTGGTATTTTATTGTTTATTAGATTAACCCTATGTATTCTTGGGGAATTCTCTATTTTGAGTAACTTAAATTTATTCTCCCCACCTTAACTCACTTGTTTCTGAAGGTAAAGATTTTTTTTTTCTAAATAGTGCAAAACTTGAATTCATAGATCTACAAAGGATAGCTAGACAGTGGAAGACCATCCTCTTGAAGTGAAGGAGGAAATTCCCTTAAGGAGAGGTATTTCTTCAGATGAACCCTTGGCTGGCTAGGTGAAAAGGTCACCCCCACCAGCATCGTCAGGGGCCAATTTACAGAACCTTACCTGGGAAATTTTTATGAAAGAAGCATCTCCCATATTCCATCACATCAAAATACTTTCACTCTGCAGAATCATCTAAATGCATGTCTTAACCTGCCCAGCCTCATGCTTGTGGAATGAAAACTTATCAGGATATATGGGAGAAAAGAAGAGGCTTGGGTCTCTTTAGCAGGTGATAAAATACTTATTTATCAAAAACAAGGACCAATTAAAACACAACAAACAAGCTTTTTATTAACAGTGAAGAACTCTCTATTTTGCTGTGAGCCTAAAGCTGCTCTAAAAAATAAAGTTTATTAAATTTTAAAAAGAATACTGTAAACAACTTTAGTAGCTAATTAAATGCCAATGTCATAATTAAAAAAAAAAAACACCTGATGTATGTTCCTACAACATACAAGAACCATGAAAACACTTTGCTCAATGAAAGAAACCTGTGACAAAAGACCATATATTGCGTGACTCAATTTACATGAGATTTCCAGAATTGGAAAATCTGTAGGGAAAGTAATAGTGCTTGTCCAGGGTTGGGGATGAGAGTTGTGGAAGGAGATAGGGAGTGACTGCCAAATGTTATTTCTTGAATGGGGTATGATGAAAATTTTCTAAAATTATTTTAAGAATGAATGTATGCCTCTTCAGATGTACTAAAAACCATGGACTTATACACATTAAATAGGGAAATTTAATGGTATGTAAAATGTATCTCAGTAAAGCTGTTAAATAATCTATGTCTATCTTAAAAGCATTTTGATATAATGCCTGCATCATGGCAAAACATACAATAACCTCTTATTAGATGATCTACTTGAGAGACATGTTTTTTCAAATAATTGCCATTTCCTTCTTTCACATTTAATCAATTATATTAGATGACTTTCTTCCTTGAAAATGTGCATCTGTTACCTGAATCACTTTTTTAGAGAGCACTATATATCCATTTATATTTATTTATGAATTTCTAGTCTAGTATCATTAGTTAAAAGAAAAATGCTACAGGATTCAAATGGGACTCAGTAAGGGCCAATGTCTGTTACCTTTGGTCAAGGATAATTTAGCAGATAAGCAATTTTTCCTAAAATATAAATTAAGTAGGGGTGGCTAGCTTAAGCTCTGCAAGTGACTTTTTTTTTTTTAAATATATTTTATTGATTTTTCACAGAGAGGAAGGGAGAGAGATAGAGAGTTAGAAACATCGATGAGAGAGAAACATCGATCAGCTGCCTCCTGCACATCTCCCACTGGGGATATGCCCGCAACCCAGGTACATGCCCTTGACCGGAATCGAACCTGGGACCCTTCAGTCCGCAGGCCGACGCTCTATCCACTGAGCCAAACCGGTTTCGGCTGCAAGTGACTTTTTCAAAAAAAATAAGTTTAAGTCAAATAATTCACAGTATATATTTTAATCTTCCATGGAAATACACAACTACATATATGATTTGTGTGTGTGTGTGTGATTGAAGAGACCAGAATTTAGGAGATTTGATCTACAAAAAGCAGATCGGAAGTAGAAACAATTGACTGTCAAGTTAGAGTCACATTAAACCGTACTCCAAGTTTCTGGGGTAATATAATTTTCCATTTTTCCTGCTTGCCATTTTAGCCTTTCCTGGACTCTCTTCTCTTGCTGAATAATCACATTTGGTGTGCTCTGTGGTTCAGTCCTTGGAGCTTCTCTTTGCTTTATCTACAGTCACTCCTAAATAATTGCATATAACTCTGCTTTGAAATAGCATGTATAAGATAAATCTGAGATTTGTCTCTAGTTCAGACAGATTTACAGAACTGTGCTACACCACACTGGAGCTCCAGGCAAAAGGAAACACCAGTAGTATCGATCCTGTTGGTGTTATTTTTCTATTGCTGTTGAACTAAATTACCACCAAACTTAGCATCTTAAAAAAAATCAAACAAATTTCACATCTCACATTCTGTAGGTCAGAAGTCTAGTGGGTTCATCTGGCTGTTATGCTCAGGGCCCCACAAGGCTGAAATGAAGGTGGGCTGGGCTCTTCTCTGGAGGCCTTAAGGGAGAATAGACTTCCAGGCTTACTCAGGTGTTGGCCAAACAATTACTTGAAGTTATAGGGCTAACGTCCTCGTTTCTTGGCTTACTGTAGCTCAGGGGTTGTTCTTAGCTTCTATAGCTTCTATAGTCTACCTCTTGCTTGTTTTAATGTCTTCTATCTCTTCTTCTACCACATATCTCTGAATCTCTTGGTTTCCTTTCCTTTTCTTATTTTTATTGTTGACATTATTATAGATGTTCCCCAAATTTCTCCCCCTTTTCCTTTTCCTCCCCGCCCCTGTCCCACCCCAGTCTTCACCACACTACTGTCTGTGTCCATTGGTTATGCATATATGTATATAAGTTTTTTGGTTAGTCTCTCTACTAAATGCCACCCCCCTCTTCCTGTGAGATCTGTCAGTCTTTTACATGCCTTCATGTCTCTGAATCTATTTTGTTTGTCAGTTTATTATGATCTTTAGGTTCCACTTATAAGTGAGATCATGTAATATTTGTCTTCCTCTGACTGGCTTATTTCACTTAGAGTAATATTCTCCAGGTATATCCATGCTGTTGCAAAGGGTATGAAACCCTTCTTTTTTATATCTGCATAATATTCCATCATGTAGATGTACCACAGCTTTTACACTTGATCTTAGCCAAAAGGCCGAGAAGCGATGACCACAGCTTTTTTATCCACTCATCTGCTGATGGACACTTGGGCTGTTTCAAGATCTTAGCTGTTGTAAATGGTGCTGTTATGAACATAGGAGTGCATATATTCTTTTTGATTGCAGTTTTAGAATTCTTAGGGTATATACCTAGAAGTGGGATTGCTGGGTCAAACTGTAGTTCCAGTTCTTTTTTTTTTTTTTTTTTTTTTTTAGTAAATTACATATTGTTTTCTATAGTGGCTTCACCAATCTATATCTTGGTTTCTTTCCTGCTATTAAGGGCTCATGAAACTACAATGGACTTATTTAACAATCCAGGATGATCTCCAATTTTAAGAGAGACTGCTTAGCTGGCTTAATACCATATGACAAGTCCCTTTTAGCAGATGAGGTCATATATTCAAAGGCATATTGCTAAGGGTTATTGATCATAGGAGCCAAAATCCTCACCACCAAAATACTTTAAAAATTTTGCTCTTTTGTTCACCATGAATTGTTTGCATTAATTTTGATTTTAAAACTATGTCACATTAAAATATTGATTATGATTACTGCAAGTTTTGGCTCACTTTTAATATTGACATTGAGGAGAGTGCCTCATTCACCTCACCATAATTTTGGCCTTGTAATATCATTGCCGGCCTAATGAGATGTTCAGTTAGAATTCCAGTGGACTTCTCAAATGTTTCATGTCCCAGATCAAATTCCTGATTGCTCCTCAAAACCTGCTGTTTCCCTCAGTGCTCCCTATTTCAATAAACAATTATCTCCATTGACCCAATTGCCGAGGTCGAAATACTTGGAATTTATCCATATCTCCCAGTCATATTCAGGGTGAAATCTGAATCCCCGGCTAGTGTGTACATGACTTGTATAATCTGGCCCTTGGCCATTTAACACTCTCTCCCTTGGTCACCTACTTCAGGTGAATTACCCTGAGTGTCCTGCTATTTATTTTTATTTTTTACTTCTTACCAATATTCCAAATAAGAGCTATTTCTTCTGCTGGGAGGTTCTTCTCCCAGATTCCACTTACTTCAGTCCCTAAATTTATTCTGTACTCAAATGTCTCCTCAGACCCATCTCTAGTTCTTGTCTCTCTATTCTTCTTTATTTTCTTTGTAGAGCTTATCATTACCTGACAACTTAGCATAATGTTATAAATGGATTGTATGTCTTCTCCAAGATGAGTGCTCCATGGGGACAGATCTTTGCTTTGATCACAGATTCATCCCAATCCCTAGAACAAAACCTGACACATAGTAGGTACTTTAGATACTAAAGACATACTCATTGATTAATTGACAGGTGATACAACCCAGCAGCAAAGAATATAATGTAATGTGTTCTTATGGAACATAAAGATAGGCTTATAAAATCTCAGTTATTTGTAGAAAAGTGTGGGTTCCTTCAAATTAATAATCAAATGGTCAAAGAGACCTTATACTATGAAAAGATGTCTTCTCAATCTGAAGACATCTACAGGTTCAGGGATCATATATTTATGGATATTCATATTAATAATTTCTGTGCATCAGATCAATGAAATTATAAACAATTTACAAGCAGGAAATTGATGGGCAGAATAATAATGATTTATCTCAGTGTTACATAGGCACACTTACTACAAATAACATGGGATACAAGAGAAAACAAAGTCATAAAGAAGTTGCATGGAATTTCACTATATCATGAGCTTCAGAATTCTGTTGTGGTAGCAATTTGTGGCCCAAGTTCCATTAAAGAAAATTTATTTAGGGATATACTTTGCTTAGGAATAATTTCATCCTCATTATCTCAATAGATGTTTATTATGTTCATATATGCATTACCAAGTTAGGCACTATATGGATACAAAAATATATTATGATCCCTCTAGAGTAAAATAAAACATAACCTTATGAGGTATTGCATACCTGCAGTAAAAAATCATATATATATATATATATATATATATATATATATACACACACACACACAGGAAAAGGTTATATCAGTGAATAGTTATTCAATATTTATGATTTCTAATACAATTTTTCAGGAAATATAGAGATATTTTAAATACACCTATAATTAATTCTTGGGTTGTTTAATACAATTAGATTTTAATAAAAAATATTTCAGGATAAAATTCCAAAGGGATGATTAAAGAGATAGCAGTACTGTGGGATAAGAGACCAATTTGTGTGGTTGAAAAAAATGTTTTTAATGTAGGAGAAATGTTTGAATAGAAAGCCCTTTCACTCATATATGGAATTTAAAGAACAATATAAACAAACCACAAATAGAATCACACTCATAGAAACAGAGAATAGTCTGACAGTTGTCAGAGGGGAGGAGGATGCAGTTATAGATGCATTGTAATTATTGTTAATAATACTAGCCAATATGTAAGCAATGCTTTACATTTTACAGAGTAAAGGCAATTCTTGCTTTGAAACGAAAGAGAATTCCTATGCATTTATCTGAAATTGTTTTTCTGGATGCAGAGAGCAAATGAAATTTGAATAGCCCTTTTCAGTGCTAGAGACACCCTGGACCCAAATTCTTAATTAAGTTCTGAAAACTCAGTATTAAGAAAGAATTCCTTGTTCAGGAGTGCTCTATAGAATTGAAACTAAAATGTTTAGTGTCTTTAACTATGCTAGAGCACTTCGACTTTCCTTCATTCCCTCTTCCTAGTAGATCCTAAAAGGGCTAGTGTCAAGCAGAATCATGTTTTGCCAGCAATTAGCTTTTTATATGTGTGTGAAGGAAGTGACCCTGCCAATTATAGTCCAAATGACAAAATTTATAGTAATCTATAGGAGCATAATACTTCCTACAAGTCACATTGAAGATTGGGGGAGAGGGGATTGCTAGGGTCAGAATCCCAGGAGTTAAAATTTTAATTAAATTTCTCAAATTAAATGATTTCATGAAACAGTAAAAAAAGAAGGCTCCTGCCCTTTAAGACAGTATGGATGTCAGTATGGAGGGACCTGGAGAGTATTATGCAAAGTGAAATAAACCGGTCAGAGAAAGGTAAGTATCATATGATCTCATTCACAATGAGTAAAATAAACTGATGAACAAAATAGACCCAGAGACATAGAAGCATGGAACAAACTCTTGAATCTCAGAGAGAAGGCAGGGTGGGTGGGAAGAGGTCAACCAAAGAACTTATATGCATATGTATGCATAACCCATGGACACAGATAATAGTGTGGTGAAGGCCTGAGGCAGGGACTGGGGGCAGGCTAGAAAGAATTAATGGGGAGAAAAGGGACATATGTAATAATTTCAACAATAAAGATTAAAAAAATGATTTTAGAGTCAAAGGAGTAGTCATACTGCCATAATATTTTTGGTTTCCTCAACTATATGCATGGTGTCCCCCAAAAATGTGTACACAATTTTAATAGGTGATAGATCAATTTTGAAAATGAAATGTATTTTAATAAATCCTGCCTTTATAACTATTCAAAGTCTGTGTATGCATTTTTTGAGACACCCTATATTTTAAGTTCTATCAGCAGATCTTCCCCATTCCACCCCTTTAGTGTAAGGTTTTGTTCTATGGGAATGTTCAGTTCCTTCTTGCATAGGTTACAGACAAAATTTTATCAGTTTTGGCAGCTTTGTGTTGTATGGGTGTCTAAGTGTAGTGATGAGTAATGAAATGTACATGAGTAGGAGACAAGCACACTGGCAAAGGGGCAAAGAGCCAGAGGAGGGGAGGATACGAAGATCCAAGACATGGTGGCATTACTTTAAAATTTTGCTCAAGGCTTTACTTGAGTGTGTAGCCACCTTTGTATGAAGAAGAATGTTACCTTTATCAGACAGCATGGTATATTGTGTGTCACCTTGGCTCTTCCAACTGTTTCAATTGCATAATTACCAATTATTTAATCACATGAAGAAGTCATCTGATTAGGTCCTAGTATGTATATGATCATAACATGCCTACAAAAAACCCACCAAACCTCCAAATAACCTGAACAAAAGAGTACCTTATGTTTAAATACAACATTCTATATCCTCTTCTTTATCAAACAAAACAAAGCAAATACACGTATGTGCTAATCCATGGTAGGGTTCATTGGATGTCTATTATGAGCCAGGCAGTGCTGCAGATACTTGACATGTATCAAGGAATAAAAGAGATGAAAATATTTGCCCTTGTGAAGCATAATTTCTAGCACTGTAAAATTAGCCTAAGAAATAAGCATTGCCTAGGATATAAGAATGTGATAAAGGCTATGGGAAGAGAGAAATAGAGCAGGGTAGAAGGACTGGGAATGTAGGTTGAAGGGATGATATGTAGGCTATAATAGAGAGGGTGGTTACTGTTTAATCTGTAAACATGTTTCTGCATTATTAAGTGCATTTAAGAACTCAAATTTAATTAGCAATGTAGATTTTTCAGGAAATTGTAGGAAGTAAGCTAAGTAAGGGAGTGAGCTATGTCCATCAACTGTTTTATTAACAGTAATCAATATTTATTAGCCAAATTGCCAGCTAGTTACACTCTGCTCTGCTGTAATATATAACTAAGGCAGCATATACTGTGTGTGGGTTTTGCATAATGGCTTCCAAGGCAGATCTGAAAGTAGGCTATTAAATATGAAGAGGAAGATAATGGGATTATAAGAATGAATTTGTGTCCTGGATAGCTACAGAGAGCCCAGTCACAGAGCCCAATCACTGAGAGGTCATTTAAAGTCTGCAGTTGTCTGAAATATGAGAAGCAGAATAAAATCCAGAACCCCTTCAAATCTCCCAGAGCTACAAAGACACCGTCTTGACATACAGTGGCATGAACTTGAAATGACAGACTAGCACTGAAGGTGTTATTTTGATCTGAAGAGAAGAGCTGTTTAATTCAAAGGTGACTGGCAGGATGTAAAGGGCTGATTAATTTGTAGGCCAAAATGAAACCTATGTTCCAAAATAGCATTTGCCCTTTAAAGACTCAGCCTGAGATATTTTAATGGTAAAAAAAAAAAAAATGAGGACAGCTGAAATTTACTTAGAACTGAAATGATAAAGAATTAAAAGACCATATTTAGACACCGATTGCATTTTCAGCCAAGCAAATGAATTCCAAGAACAGCAATTTTCTTTGTACATTTTTTATTATCAGAAAGATTGTAAGTGGAGTCTGGTGAAAGTGAATTATAGATGATACAAAAGTTTGTGTATGAAAATAACAAATTATAAATCTATGTTTTGTAAATGAAGAAAAATGAAAGAATGCAAAATTTTCACTTGAGTCTCAGATATTATAATTTGATTGTAAAACATTTTCATAAGTGGTAGAAGATAAGAAAGGAGTTTCTCAAATTTGAGTGTCAAGGAGGAATTACAAAAGAGGATTAAAGTGTATTGATCTACAGTTTGATCCCAGACTAACTACATAGAATTCCTAAAGAAATTTATTGTGATTAAAGGACTAAATTGCATTATGATGTTTACAACCTGGGTTTAAAAAACCTGGGTTTAAAATAAAGGCAGATCTGATATTTGTACCCTGTTGTGACTAACTCCATGAACCTTGTTCTTTTCAAACCATACTGTCCTCATTGAGGGGAAAAGGCGTTCTATCGTGTGCAAGAGACTATAAAAGTCAGTGAATCATAATTTTATTTAATTGCACTAATATGTCTTTTTTAATCGATATTGTTGAAAATATTACATATTAATGTGTCTTCATTGAACAAAATATATTGAAAACATAAAGAAGTCATAAGGAAAAAAATGCATGCCCAATTCCATCACTTTATGAAATGCATCTTTGCTTCTTTATCAAATGTCTATTTGTTTTTCTTTCTGTCTATCTATCATCTATCTATCTATATCTATTTTTCTTCTATCTACATATGTATGCATGTATTGATATGTTTGTGTATACATATTTATATGTATACTATGTTTTATATAAAAACATGTAATAGTCATTCTGCTGTTATCTTAATTAAGGTGATATCATAAACATTTCCAATTTGTTGAATACCCTTCAAAATATTACTAGTGGTTGCACAATATCTATAGATTTGCTGAAACATCATTTATATAATTATTCTCTTTTTGGAAAATTTCAACACCCCACAAAATTGTTTATTTAGGATCAGCATAAAATTGAGTTTCATACATTGCAATCAATGCTCTCTCTTTCCCAATCTTTGCACGTAACTTGTTTAAAAAACAAACTTCAGAATTCCTCAGTCTGAATTGTGCTAGTGCATCACTGGGGTGTAACTCAGTATGCTTCTTTGTTTGCTGTATTATCCACAAGTTAGTAGTTCGAGTTCTACAGTGGTTTGGTAAGGTTTGGGAAATACCTATCTCTAGAGCACTCTATAGGTGATGTATAGGACATTCAGTGATTGGAAAGGATATGATGTTGTCTCTCACTTTTTGTTAGGTTAGAAATCCTTCATGACCATTACCTAGATCTATTATCTCATTATAGATTGTAAAATGATGATCTAATTTTATCATCTTTGCATTTTATTAGTTGTTATACTTGTAGAGATGGAAATTTTACCCCCTCAAGTATGTGGCTCTTTTGAATTTTTGCAGGAAAAATCATTTCCACCATTTATCATTTTCCAAAATAATGAGTTGGATCTCTAGCATCATGATAAAATAACCTATTAGCATCTACGTATTTATTTATCTATCCATCTACCACCTTATTGTGAATTCATGCATTTACACATTTTGGTTATATTCAACACATTGCACTTGTTATTTCTAATAATGCTTAAATTCACCCATAATTAACTAGTAGAAGCCTCAACTTGGTCCTGGGTGTCCTTCTGACATTATTCTTTTTACCTTTGAGATCTTGCTCACTTCCTGAAATGACAAAATAGTCTTGACTTATCTTGTACATTTCCTTCCCTATATCTAGAACTAGATGTATTTTCAAGATGTCTTTCTTTAATATGAAATGATATTAAGAGTCAGCAATATGCCAGAACCGGTTTGCTCAGTGGATAGAGCGTCGGCCTGCGGACTCAAGGGTCCCAGGTTTGATTCCGGTCAGGGCATGTACCTTGGTTGCGGGCACATCCCCAGTGGGGGGCGTGCAGGAGGCAGCTTATCGATGTTTCTCTCTCATCGATGTTTCTGGCTCTCTATCCCTCTCCCTTCCTCTCTGTAAAAAAATCAATAAAATGTATTTAAAAAAAAAAAAGAGTCAGCAATATGGCTGGTAGGGGGAGCTCAATGGGTTGTCATAGTTGTAAATAGTTTTTAATGGAGAGGGCTAAGAAATGTGGTTTTCTTTTCTTTTTAATATAATAAAGTATGAATGAGTTGATGATACTTTTTATGCAAAATTAGGACAACAGTATTAAATATTTCCTTCTTTCAAAACATCATTTCATCAGTCTTGCATTTGTACCTCATTTATCTACACACCTAATCTCTAGTCTCAATGAAATAAATATAATACTCATTAGCTTTCTTCTATAATACACACAAAAGAGTTTTGGATTAAAAGTATCAATAATACAGTCAATCACATATTCACAGAAAGCAGCATAAGTGTTTTTGCAATAGTTTTGTTTGTCCCTAAGGTATATCCTTTTAACAGGTGTATAGTAAACTTACATGTGTGTAAGATCATTTAGTGTAGTTTCCCTTTGGGTGGGTGTGCTGTCCATGAGATAAAAAGTTAGGTGTATTTTTTTTCATTATGCCTTTAATTATTAGGGGCTATTTTTTTTTACTTAATTTTTGTAGTTTATTTTACGTGTATCCAAAGTCAAATCTATAAAATAAGGTATATGCAATAATTTCTGGCTTCCATTGTTACTTCCAATCTATTCTTCCAAGAGAATTTTTTTTAGTTTTTATATAAATACTAGAGGCCCGGTGCACAAAAATTTGTGCACTCGGGGGGAAGAAGGGGTCCCTAGCTTGGCCTGTGCCCTCTCACAGTCTGGGACCCCTCAGGAGATAACGACCTGCTGGCTTAGGCCTGCTCCTGGGTGGCAGAGGGCAGGCCCAATCCCTAGGTGCAGCCCTTGGTCGAGCTCAGAGCAGGGCTGATTGGGGAGTTGGGGAGCCGCCCCCTGTCATACACAGAGCAGGGCGGATCAGGAGATTGCGATGCCACCCTCAATCACGCTCAGGGTAGGGCCAATTGGGGGGTTGGGGCACCTCCCCCTGTCACACTCAAGGCAGGGTCGATGGGGAGGTTGCAGTGCCACCTCCTGTCATGCACAGAGCAGGGCCAATCAGGGGGTTGGGGAGCTCCCCCCTGTCACGCACAGAGCAGGGCCGAGCAGGGGGTTGAGGAGCTCCTCCCTGTCACTCACAGAGTAGGATGGATAGGGGAGTTGGGGCACTGCCCCCTGTCACACACAGAGCAGGGTGAATCAGGGGGTTGGGGCGCCGCACCCTGTCACACACAGAGCCACAGGACGATCAGGGGGTTGGGGAGCTCCCCCCTATCAGGCACAGAGCAGGGCTGATCAGGGGGTTGGGGTGCTGCTCCCTCTCACTCTGCTCCAGGGGCTAGGAGGCCTCGAGGCTCCACTGATCCCGGTGTTGGGAGGCATATTACCCTTTTACTATATAGGATAGAAGCCTGGTGCATGGGTGGGGGCCAGCTGATTTGCCCTGAAGTGTGTCCTGGATCAGGGTGGGGGTCCCCACTGGGGTGCCTGGCCAGTCTGGGTGAGGGGCTGAGGGCTGCTTTCAGGCTGGCAGGTGACTGAAGCTCCCAACCACTCCTTTTTTTCTTTTTTTTTTTTTTTTATTCTGGGCCAGCTTTAGCTCTGAGGCTTGTCTCCAGCTCTGAGGCCTCAGCTGCTGAAAGCAGGTATCTGGTTTGTTTGGGTTCTATAATCGAAACACTGTTTCAACTCCAGCTCTGAAATCCCGGCTGGCTTAAAGCAGGTTTCTGGGGTTTTGTTTAGCTTCTATATTTGTAACAATGTTTCAAACTGCAAGCTCAGAGGCCGACAGCGGCAGGCAGGGAATGTTGGAGTCCTCTATCACTGAAGCAAGCAAGCCTCATGTTCGCTTTAAGCTGCCTGGCTGCCGGCCACCATCTTGGCTGGCAGTTAATTTGCATATCGCCCTAATTAGCCAATGGGAAGTGTAGCGGAGGTAAGGCTAATTACTATGTTTCTCTTTTATTAGATAGGATAGACCTTTAAGTTGTCTTTTAGTTCAGAATGTATTTCATGCATTTCAATGTTATTGTTTGTTTTATACTATTACTTTGGATTTATCCTTCTTTTCATTCTTTGTCTATTATTTCTATATATAGTTTATTTAACCATTCTCTGTCTTCGTTTATTAATGATTACCATTTTATATTTATTTTATGACATTATTTTGTTTATTGTGTTTATCCACTATTCTGTTCTAGTTTAGTTTTTGTTGCATATTTTAAATATTATATAAATAATTTAAATTTATTATATACGTGTTTATTTCTCATTGTTTTTTTGTCATCTAAGCTCTCTTTTCAGTTTTTCTTTTTGCCTGATTGTTGAGTTTCTTATATTTCCTAAGAGGATTTTTGCATTGCTTTCATATCTTCTACTTTTTACCTCATTAAAAAATGTTAGTTCACAGCTTTCTCTAGTTTCTCCTGGCATTCTTTCATTTGTCTGAACATTTCCTGCTCAATTTTTTTTCTTACAGAAATTTAATATGGGGTTTGAATGTAATCCTTTTCTATTACTTATATTTAAGTAAAGTGGGTTTCCCCCCTAAACTCTTAGGAAGGCTGGTAGCGGATAATGATAGCACTCCACTGGATGCTTAGGGAACACCACCGTTCCCATTCCTGCACCTCCCACATCCATGTGATGGGTGATTTAGCTCCTGACAGCAGCGCCTGCACTCCTTTCTCAGTGCCTATTACCTACCTCGTGTTGCATACTTATTGTAAATCTGGGCTGAGCCCTTGCATGTCAGGTGGTAGTCCCTGGGGACCGGACCTGGCCTACAGCTATTCCAGAATATCCATTAATGTTCCATTAACCTAGGTGAGGGGAGGTACAGAGGTTTCAGAAGAAGGTTTTGACAGAGGATAGATGAGATAAAAGTGATAATGAACAAGACAACCCCAATATATGTTTTCTCTTTATTATTATTTTTGAAAGAGAGCACGGCATTTCAGCTTTTCTCCAGACGCCTATCTTTGACATGTCCTTAATCAACTGTGCAGAAACACTCAGTAACCTCACTGGGTGCTTGATTAGCAAAACACACATGCTTACCAAAGAAAATAGTGACTTAATTAGGGATAATTGACCTTTTATATACATTTTAGATGATAAGTGAAGCACACTGAAGACTTATTTATTGACACCATATGGCACTCCTTCACAGTGATATTCAAATTACGTTGAACAAGGCTAATCAAAACTAAATAGCTCATCAAAGCTCTTCCATTCTAAGATGCTGCTATTTTAATTCTGGGAGGTTTTAGATACCTCATTAGACCCCACAGTACTTTAGGCGTTCTTCTGTTCAAAGCATGCCACGTTGCTCGAAAATCAGCCTGCAACAGTTCTCCATAGTTTCCAAATCACAAGTGTCATTGTAATGCTTACCATCTCTTTGTTGGTTTGTTAAATATATGCCTCCCTTAACAAGTGCACAACTCCTGTCAGATTTTGTGCTAACGATGGCAGAGGCAGCAGACACTGCACCTGCTGTCAAAGAGTTGACATACCTTGCATTTGAGATCTGATTTGCAAGCAACAAAATCTGTCTACACAGGATGCATGCAGGGAATAAACGTTGGAAAGATTTGGGGTGGCACAGAGAATTGCTGAAAGCCTAAGGACTTGGAAGAACCAGACTCAGAAAACAAATAAAAGAAACATTTTTACCTCTTGAGATAAAGCAAAGACACAAACAAGCAAACACAGCAAACCTCTCATCTCTGTTCTCCTGCATTTTGGGGTATCTGACTTCAGAAGCAATAAGTTAGGCAGATATCTAGGTCACCTGTGTACCCATGCTCTCAGGAGAATTTTCTTTTCTAGAGGGAGGCAGACTCAAGATTTATAAGTTAAGTAAATCCCCAAACATCAGTATATGGTTCACATAATATGGAGACATAAAAACAAACAATATCCACTACATACATACAACATGCTGAAACAAAGGTCTAGGTAATTCAATGAAGAATATATTGAAATGCTTTCTGATCAATAAAAATACCTCAATCTGGATATAATAAATATAGTGAATGTATAATTCTAATGGTACAACGTTATTATTTTATGGTTTGCATATGCAATAAATGAATGCATGTTCCTCATACCCTAATAATTTAAAAACATTATTAACACCAGAAATTATCTGTAGAATACTATATTATCATCATTATACATCATATGCAGCGCATATATTACATGCAGCATATTTTATGTATTGTATGTTTTATGTTACAATGTATTATACATAGAATGTTTTATATATTTTTCTTTAAAAATCAGACCATAGTTTATCTGCTTCTGAATTTCATAAGTATAAAACTAACACTTCAAAATGGCATTGAGACCTTTCATAATCTATTCCTAACCTGTCTTTCAGGTGTCACATTCTGTTGCTCTCTTCCATAAAATGTATGCTTTAACTTAACCCATTTTCTGAACATGGCATACATTTTTTTTTTTAATTCTGTGCCTTTTATTTTCCTGTGGTGTTTTCTTGACCTAGAAGATTCTTCCCCTACTGACTTTCTCAGAGAATATAACTGATATGTTCAAACATAGCAGGGATATCACTTTTCCTGTGAGCCCTTTGCCAAGTTTCCCAGAAAATAAAATAAAAGCTATCTAGTTTTTATACACTAGGAATACATTTTACAATAGTTTCATAGCTGAGTTTCCTTGAAAGAGTGTAAGGTGTTCAGAACTTGGGATTGTGTCTTACACTTCTTTGCATAGGTGTATGTGTGTAAAGGTGCTTAAAAAGGTAAATATTTATTAAATTCAATAATAATATTGAAGGAACAGTGAGTGATTAGAAAATACTCTTTTATCTGCTGATTCTTTAAATTATACCCAAATTCTAAGGTGTTATTATTTCCTTATTATTGTGTAAAGATTTGCTAACAATATATGGGATAGAGAAATTTCATAACCGCAAAATAACAATGTGATCCTTAAAATGTGCTATGTTCAAAGATTAGATTACACCAGTTCGAAAGGGAAGAATCAATAAATGTTAAATTGACAAAAATGCAAAATTAGTCATTTATTGACTCTATGCATATTCATACAGATATAACACACATTCTATATATTAAATGCCCCTTTTTGTTTTTATTCAGTATCCACAACTATTGATTTAGAACTATACAGAAAGTAAAGGGAATTTGTTATGCTAAAAGAGTAAATTTCAGAAGGATTATTTTCTTAAGGATTTTGGGGGGACCAAAGGTGAATTTTATCCCCCACACATACATTTACCTCCAATTAATGTTTGGTGTGTTTGGTATTTTGGGTTTTTGGGGGGTTTTTTTTTGGTGGTGTTGTTGTTTGTTTGTTTGTTCCTTGTTCTCTTTCAATGACACCAGTCTTTTAATTACATCATGAAACTATCAGGCCCCTTGTGAATATTTGCCAGTAGGTGATAGCATTTGTTGGCTTTTAGCATCCAGCTGAAGATTATTGTATTTACCTTCAGTTAAAGTAACAATAATTACCATTTATTAAGCAGACAGGGAAAGACAGATGCTTTGATAAACAGGTTACATGGATTAACTGATTTAATCCTTGAAGCGTTACAGAAAGCATTGCTGTGATATCACTTTAAGCCATGAGGAGATGGGTAGTAGGAATCATTATATTATAGACATCATAAGAGCTCAAAACAGGTTTCTACCGGGTGTATATAACTCCGAACACTTGTTCTTTTCTTTGTATTATCACTTATGGAATAAACATTGTGAAAAATGCAGCTGTTGCAAACCTCTTTAGATTCTGAATTCCATATAAGCTTCTCTATTACTAAAATTCAGAGTGTGATCTCTATGGGAGTGCTTCTACCAAATAAATTGCTGCATGCCTAGCTGCAGTAATGTCCCTTGGCTTTTTCCCTATGGACAGCTTGCATTGCCACTCCCATCTGTGAATGATCACACTTGTTTGGGGAGCTACAGAATGACAAAGGATAAGCGCTATCTCTAAGGTTGTCATTCTGAGTAGGAAGTCAGGTGCAGAGTTAGCAAACAAAACTTACAATTTGCTAACAAACAAACTCTATCTCCTTATGTTGTTGGGACAGAATAATCAATGGATCAAGGCAACTTCAGGATGAATTCTGACCCTGAGATGGTGGAGTAGTTGGTGTCAGACTTAGTAAACAATTATACAACTGGGAAAATTTACCCAGAGATGGTTATTCTCCAGCATTTTGTGAGGGACTGCAAGTCTTAAGAGAAATGAAATAAGCTCCACATTTACAGCAACCTTTTGCTTGGGAGCACGTTCTAAACTATGATGCAGAGAAATAAAGTAAGAAATCAAAACTCAATCTCTCTGGATGGAGAATGAAGTCTGGAATTACTAAGGCAGCTGGAATATCCAAGACATAGTCCCGGAGAGCATTTCAAGATTTACGACAAGGCTGCTGTTCTATTGGATAAAGCTACAGTAACTAAGAGAGTGTGATTATTGGCATAGAGATAGAAAAACAGCTCAAGGAATAGACCAGAGAATCCAGCAATAGATTCAAAAATATATGGTCAGCTTTAATTTTAGACAATAACATCATAAACATGGCCAATTAATTTTAATTTTAGACAATATCACCAAACAAATCAATGAGGAAAGAAAGTTATTTTCAACAAATGGTATAGCACTGGATATTTTATGGAAAGGATGAAGTTTAATTTCTAACTGGCACCAAACAAAAAAAAATTACTAGAGATAAATCTTTGACCTAAATGTGAGAGCTAGAATATTGAAGTTTTAGAAGGAAGCATGGGAGAATATTTTATCAAGCTGTGCAAAGCAAGGAGTCATTTGCCAAAAAGGCACTGTTATAGATTGAATTGTGTTCCCTTTTGAAAATTGCTATGTTGAAGTCCCAATCACCAGCAACACAGACTGTGACCTGATTTGAGAAATAGTTTTTTTTTGCAGATTTAATCATTTAAATTAATATGAGGTCATTAGAGAGGGCACCATGCCAAAATTATTGGTGTCATAAGAAGGATAAATTTTGGAACAGACATTCAGAAAGATGTGAAGACACGGGGAGAAGTCAGCGATCTATAAAGCAAGGAGCAAGGCCTTGGGAGAAATCACCCCCTTGGACACCTTTATCTCAAACTTTTAGCCTCCAGAATCTTGAGACAATACATTTCTCTTATTTAAATTACTCAGTTTATGGTACATTGTTATGTCAATCCTAGAAACTACATTAGTAAATAATAGGGGGAAAACCAAAATTATAAATTGGACCATACATCAAAATATTAAAAAAAATGTTTTCCCAATAAGAGTCACCATTGAGAACATGGAAATGAAAGCAACAGACTGCAAGGAAACAGCTGTGACATATGTATTATATATCTACTAGAGGCCCGGTGCACAAAAATTTGTGCACTCGGGGTGGGGGAAGGTCCCTCAGCCCAGCCTGTGCCCTCTCGCAGTCTGGGACCCCTCAGGGGATGACCATCTGCTGGCTGAGGCCTGCTCTCCAGGGAATTGGGCCTAAGCTGGCAATCAGACATCCCTCTGACAGCCCGGCAGCCCTCGGGGGATGTCCACTTGCCAGTGGGGAGCAGACCTAAGCTGCAGTCAGACATCCTTAGCGCTGCTGAGGAGGCAGGAGAGGCTCCCACCACCACCACTGTACTGGCAGCCATTAGCCTGGCTTGTGGCTGAGCAGAGCTCCTCCATGTGGGAGCTCACTGACCACCAGAGGGAAGCTCCTGCATTGAGCATCTGCCCCCTGGTGGTCAGTGTGTGTCATAGTGACCAGTCATTCCCAGTCTTTCTGCTGTTAGGGTCAGTTTGCATATTACCCTTTTACTATATAGGATAGAGGCTTGGTGCACGCGTGGGGGCCAGCTGGTTTCCCCTGAATGGTGTCCTGGATCAGGGTGGGGGTTCCGCTTGGGAGCCTGGCCAGCCTGGGTGAGGGGCTGATGTCTGTTTTCAGGCTGCCTGCACCCTCTTTATGGTGGGGGTCCCTACTAGGGTGCCTGGCCAGCCTGGATGAGGGGCTGATGACTGTTTTCAGGCTGCCCGCACCTCTTCAGGGTGGGGGTCCCCACTGGGGTGCCTGGCCAGCCTGATGAGGGGCTGAGGGCTGTTTTCAGGCAGGCCAAGTCTGCAACTGAAGCTCCCAGTCTCTCCTTTTTACTTTTTTTTTTATTCTGGGATTTATTTACCTTCTGTAATTGCAACTTTTTTGCAGCTCAAGCTCCGAGGCCGGCTGGCTGAAAGCAGGTTTCTGGGTTTGTTTAGCTTTTATAATTGCAATATTGTTGCATCCGGAGCTCAGAGCTGGGCCGCGGCAGGTGGGGAACCTTGGCTTCCTCCATCACTGGAGCAAGCAAGCCTCCTGTTCGCTTCAGCTGCCTGGCTGCTGGCTGCCATCTTGGTTGGCAGTTAATTTGCATATTCTGCTGATTAGCCAATGGGAAGCTTAGCAGAGGTATGGTTAATTACCATGTTTGTCTATTATTATATAGGATGTAACAAAGGGCTAATGCAAAATATATAAAGAAATATTACAAATCATAAAAATCTAATAACCCAAATTTAAAAATGTACCACAGCCTTCAACTGATACTCTATACTTAAAAATGTCAGAATGCCAAAAACATAAATACTGGCTCAAAAATCATTAATTGTGATGAAATTGCATATTAAAACTACAATGAGATACCACCTCATATTCACTCGAATTTGTAAAATTAAACATATACACACAATCACACTGACTGCATCCATTTCTTGAAAGAATATGGAACAGGCATAGGTCTCAAAAATTGCAAGTGCATATTTAAAATAATGGAATTTTTTTGAATACCATTGTTCAGTTTCTCATGAAATTAATCATATGCTAACCATATGGTCCAACAATTTCACTCCTAGATTCACCAAAACGATGTCCACAAGAATAATCCTACAAAAAATGTAAGTCAGCTTTATTAATAAGAACCTAACTAGGAAATAACCCATTGGTTCATCCATAGGAGATGGACAAATTGTGGCATACTTGTACAATGGAATACTAGTCAACAGTAACAAAATTGAATTACTGATATATGCAACAGCATGGATGAATTTCAAAAACATTATAAACAATGAAAAAAGCCAGACAAAAAAAAGAGTACAAAGAATCTGTCTCCAATATGTAAATTTAAAGAATAGGCAAATATTTTATGATAAGGACAGTCATTTTTAAAAATATGTATATTTTTATTGATTTCAGAGAGAGAAAGGAAGTGTGAGAGAGATAGAAACGTCAATGATGAGAGAGAATCATTGATCGGCCACCTCCCACTCTCCACTGGGAACTAAGCCTAAAACCCGGGCACTTTCCCTGACCTGGAATTGAACCCTGACCTTCTGGGTCATGGATTGACGCTCAACCACTGATCCACACCAGCCAGGTGTAGACAGACATTTTAATAGTTGTCCACGTAGTGGTGACTCTAATTGACTCTAAGGGGCACTAATTGTATTAAAATACATCACCAACATCTGAAGAGCCAGTATTAAAGTTTACAATATGAAATTAAATAAATTATAAATAAAATGAACAATGAATTAGGGTTGGCTATGTGGAGTTTAAAATTCAAATGTGGGAGTCGGAGGGAGACCACGTGGCAGACAGCCGCATCCCTTGGGACAGGCACAGCCCCTGACGGGGGAAAGGAGAACCGCGGGATTCCTGGCACTGCCAGGGGAATTGAGAGCTGGGTTCTGTGATCATAGAGGACTGAGCCTAAAGGGGGCAGCCTGAAGAGCTGACCAGACCATGCAGTCCCGGTAAGAGAAGAAGCTTACAGAAACCAAGCCTTTCCCGTTTCCGCGGCCGGCGTTTGTTTGTTTGTTTTTACTGAATCCTGTTCATGGGACATTTCGGATACAGACACTCACCTGTGCTGAAGAGAGGGAGAGTGTGCGGAGGAGTGGAATCTGGGGAGAGACTGAGGAGAGAAGGGGGGCCGGGAGAGGTGGCAGCGAATTGAGTGCTGAGACACCCCTGAGCCCAGGACTGGGGCAGCCATTCTCTCGGGAGAGTGAGACTCCTCCCCCCAGCCCCCAGGAAAGGAGCACAGCCACACCCAGATTCCACCCTGTATGAGATCAAGGATTAAAATAACCTGATCAGTCCCTGGGAGTTAACAGGGTCTGGCCTATAGAGGGATTTTCAATCCCAGCAACAACACAGCGCCAGTAACTAACTATTACGCAGCCAGCTCTGGGCAGTGAACTTCCACTGGACAGAGAGGCCCTATAGCCTCAGAGGCCAACCCCAGAACACTGCCACCCAGAGGCTGACCCACAAACTGACTCTTTGCTAAACACAAAATAAGGCAGTCTGGGAAACAAATGTGGCTTGCTTTAAAATAAGGACTGTGCTTTACAACACAGAGGAACAGTGTATCTCAGGGAAACTCAACACTCTCCTGAATACCTGGCAGGTCTAAGGCGAGCCACACTGAAGAATAGAAGAACCAAAGGACCTTCACTACTGCAATTTTTTTTTTCTTTTTTCACCTTTTAACTAAGAAACTAATTTTTTTCTTTTCTTCTTTTTTCTCTTTCTTCTTTTTTCCATCACCTGATTTTACCCTTTTAATTACTACCTTCTTATTTTTAACCAGGATTATTACTGCTACCATTTTACCATTTTTTTTAAAGTGCCATTTTATTTTCTCTTTATTTTATTTTGGGATTAGTGTTCTCCATTCTATTTTCATCGTTATATTATTGGTTGTTACTAGTTTGCATTCATCTCCAGGGAGCTGTTGCTGGAATTTGTTGGGATTAATGGCTGTTCTATAGGAGTATTCTCCTCATATAAAAAAGTCTCTTCCCCTCTTCCACTTCATTCTCTCTTTTCGCTCTTTTTTTTTCTTTTCTTTTCTTTTCTCGCTTTTATTTTTCCCCCCTCCTTTTTCCCAATTTCATTTTTGCACTCCTTTTTTTGGTCCCTACTTTTCTTTTCTTTTTTCTCTTTTATCTTTTTCTCTTCCTTCTTCCTTATCCCCTAATTCTCTTAATTCGGGTGGTCACCTTTATTTGGGGTTATTAATATCGGGAATATATTTGTGTATAGTGCCTGGTACGTGGTGCCTTGTTGTGTTGTATTTTGTGCCTTTAAATCAACGCAGCAGATCCAAGAAACAGCAACCTCCTGAGCACCACACCCTCTGCTGAGGAACAGCAGCTGTACTTGAAACCTCGCCCCACCAGCCAGAAGAGCCACCACAGCTGTGAACAGCACCCACCAGAGGAGCTGCTGCCAACTGAAGAGCAGCTGCTACCGCAACCGCCCGAAGAGCAACCACAGACCAAGGAGTCACTGCCACCAAGGGAGCAACCACTGAACGACTCAACGTATAGATATGTCAGTGAGATCAAACATGGGTAGACAAAGAAACCCCCAAAGGAAAGAGAAGGAGGACTCTCCAGAAAAGCAGCTAAGTAATACAGAGGCATGCAACATGACAGAAAAAGAATTCAGAATAAGGGTCCTAGAGTGCATAAACCGGATGGAGGAAAAAATCAACAACCTCTGCAAGAAGCAAGAAGAAACAGATGAAAAAAATCGATAACATATGGAAGAAGCTAGAAGAAACAGATGAAAAAGTCAACAACTTAAGTAAGACCCAAGAAGAAATGAAGAGTGATATAGCTGCAATGAAAAACTCCATTGAAAGTATCAACAGTAGACTAGGAGAAGCGGAGGACCGAATTAGTGAATTAGAAGACAAGGAAGCAAAACACACCCAAACTGAACTGCAATTGGAGAAAAAAATTAAAAGACAGGAGGAGAGCCTAAGGGAGCTTTGGGACAACATGAAACGAAACAACATATGAATAATAGGGGTACCAGAACAACAGAAGGATGAACAAGGATTAGAAAACCTATTAGAAGAAATAATATCAGAAAACTTCCCTGAGGTGGGGAAGAAAAAAGTCACACAAGCCCAGAGAGTCCCAAACAAGGTGAACCCGAAAAGACCCACACCAAGACACATCATAATTACCATGGCAAATGTTCAGGACAAAGAGAGAATCTTACAGGCTGCAAGAGAGAGACGGAAAGTTACATACAAGGGATCTCCCATTAGATTGTCAAATGATTTCTCAACAGAAACACATCAGGCCAGAAAAGAATGGACGGAAATTTACAAAGTGATGCAAAGCAAAGGACTGAATCCAAGAATACTCTATCCAGCAAGGCTATCATTCAAACTTGAAGGGGAAATAAGAAGCTTCACAGACAAAAAAAGGCTAAGGGAGTTTATCACCACCAAGCCAGCAATGCAAGGAATGCTAAAGGGACTGGTATAAAAATAAGAAATAAAAAGCTCAGAAAGAAAACAGCCACACAAAAACAGAAATGGCTACAAACAAGTACCTTTCAATAATAACTTTAAATGTAAACGGACTAAATGCTCCAAAAAAAGACATCGAGGAGCTGAATGGATAGAAAAACATGACCAATACATCTGCTGTCTACAAGAAACCCACCTCATTAGAAGGGGCTCACACAGACTGAAAGTGAAAGGATGGAAAAATATCTTTCAGGCAAATGGAAAGGAAAAGAAAGCTGGGGTAGCAATACTTATATCGGACAAAATAGACCTCAAAGTGAAGGCCATAACAAGAGATAAGGAAGGCCACTTCATAATACTAAAGGGATCAATACAACAAGAAGATATAACTCTGGTAAACATATATGCACCCAATGCAGGAGCACCCAAATTCATAAAAAAACTCCTGGAAGATATCAAAGGAGAGATCGACAACAATACAATCATAGTAGGGGACTTTAATACACCACTGACAACACTGGATAAGCCCTCTAGACAAACAATCAGCAAAGATACAGCAATCCTAAATGACTCACTAGATCAGATGGACTTAATAGACATCTTCAGAACACTTCACCCCAAAGCCAGGGAATATACATTCTACTCAAATGCTCATAAGACATATTCAAAAATAGACCATATATTGGGTCACAAGCAAAGTATTCCCAAATTCAAGAAGATTGAAATCATAAAAAGCGTCTTCGCAGACCACGATGGCATAATATTAGAAATAAACTACAATAAAAACAACCCAAAATACTCAAACACCTGGAAGCTGAATAGCATGCTATTAAATATTGATTGGGTTACCAATGAAATCAAAGAAGAAATTCGAAACATCCTGGAAACTAATGACAATGAAAACACAACAATCCAAAACCTATGGGACACAATGAAAGCAGTCCTGAGAGGGAAGTTTATAGCTCTACAGGCCTATCTCAAGAAACAAGAAAAAATGGTAGTAAATCAGCTAACTCTACAACTCAAAGAATTAGAAAGAGAGCAACAAGAAAACCCCAGAGTGAGCAGAAGGAAGGAGATAATAAAGATTAGAGCAGAAATAAATGACATAGAGACCAAAAAAACAATACAGAAAATCAATGAAACCAAGAGCTGGTTCTTTGAAAGGATAAACAAGATTGACAAACCTCTAGGCAGACTCACCAAGAAGCAAAGAGAGAGGACCCAAATAAACAAAATCAGAAACGATAGAGGCGAAATAACAACAGACCCCACAGAAATACAAATGATTGTTAAAAAATACTATGGACAGCTCTATTCCAGCAAACTAGACAACCTGGAGGAAATGGACAAATTCCTAGAAAAATACAACATTCCAAAACTCAATCAGGAAGAATCTAAAAATCTCAACAGGCCAATAACTATGGAAGAAATTGAAGCAGTCATCAAAAAGCTTCCAGCAAACAAAAGCCCAGGACCAGACGGCTTCACAGGGGAGTTTTACCAAACATTCAAGGAAGAACTAAAACTATCCTCCTCAGACTACTACAAAAAATTCAAGAGGAAGGAACACTTCCAAGCTCATTCTATGAAGCCAGCATCACCCTAATACCAAAACCAGGTAAAGACAAAACAATGAAAGAGAATTACAGGCCAATATCCCTCATGAACATAGATGCCAAAATCCTCAACAAAATCTTAGCAAATCGGATCCAGCAGTACATCAGAAAGATCATACACCATGACCAAGTAGGATTTATCCCAGGGATGCAAGGATGGTACAATATCCGCAAATCAATAAACGTGATACATCACATAAACAAATTGAAAGAAAAAAACCACATGGTCATATCAATTGATGCAGAAAAAGCATTTGACAAAATTCAACACCCATTTTTGATAAAAACTCTCAGCAAGGTGGGAGTAGAAGGATCATACCTCAACATAATAAAAGCCATATATGACAGGCCCACAGCCAACATCATACTCAATGGACAAAAACTAACACCATTTCCCCTAAGAACAGGAACAAGACAGGGATGCCCCCTCTCACCACTCCTGTTCAACATAGTACTGGAAGTGTTAGCCATTGCAATTCGGCAAGAAGAAGAAATAAAAGGCATCCAAATTGGAAAAGAGGAAGTAAAACTGTCCTTATTTGCAGACGACATGATATTATACATACAAAACCCTAGAGACTCCATCAAAAAGCTACTAGACTTAATACATGAATTTGGCAATGTAGCAGGATACAAAATTAACCCGGAGAAATCTGAGGCATTTCTATACACCAATAGTGAACTTTCAGAAAGAGAGATTATAAAAACAATCCCGTTTACCATCGCACCAAAAAAATTAAGCTACCTAGGAATAAACTTAACTAAAGAGGTAAAAGACCTCTACTCAGAAAACTACAGGACGTTGAAAAAAGATATAGAGGAAGACATAAACAGATGGAAGAACATACCGTGTTCATGGATTGGTAGAATCAACATCATTAAAATGTCCATACTACCCAAAGCAATCTATAAATTCAACGCACTTCCCATTAAAATACCAACGGCATACTTCAGAGATCTAGAACGAACTCTCCAAAAATTCATCTGGAATAAAAAAAGACCCCGAATAGCTACAGCAATCCTGAAAAAGAACAAAGTAGGTGGGATCTCAATACCAGATATCAAGTTGTATTACAAAGCCACTGTTCTCAAAACTGCCTGGTACTGGCACAAGAATAGGCATATAGATCAATGGAATAGAATAGAGAGCCCAGAAATCAGCCCGAACCAATATGCTCAATTAATATTTGACAAAGGAGGCAAGAACATACAATGGAGCCAAGATAGTCTCTTCAATAAATGGTGCTGGGAAAATTGGACAGATATAGGCAAGAAAATGAAACTAGACCACCAACTTACACCATACACAAAAATAAACTCAAAATGGATAAAGGACTTAAATGTACGACAGGAAACCATAAAAATTCTAGAAGAATCCAAAGGCAACAAAATCTCAGACATATGCCGAAGCAATTTCTTCACTGATACAGCTCCTAGGGCACTTGAAACTAAAGAGAAAATGAACAAATGGGACTACATCAAAATAAAAAGCTTCTGCACAGCAAAAGAAACCATCAACAAAACAACAAGAAAACCCACTGTGTGGGAAAACATATTTGCCAATGTCATATCTGATAAGGGCCTAATCTCCAAAATTTATAGGGAACTCATACAACTAAACAAAAGGAAGATAAACAATCCAATCAAAAAATGGGCAAAGGACCTAAATAGACACCTTTCAAAAGAGGACATTCAGAAAGCCAAGAGACATATGAAAACATGCTCAAAGTCACTAATGATCCGAGAGATGCAAATCAAAACAACAATGAGGTTCCATCTCACACCTGTCAGACTGGCTATCATCAACAAATCAACAAACGACAAGTGCTGGCAAGGATGTGGAGAAAAAGGAACACTTGTGCACTGCTGGTGGGAATGCAGACTGGTGCAGCCACTATGGAAGACAGTATGGAGTTTCCTTAAAAAACTGAAAATGGAACTCCCATTTGACCCTGTGATCCCACTTCTAGGAATATATCCCAAGAAACCAGAAACACCAATCAGAAAGGATATATGCACCCCTATGTTCATAGCAGCACAATTCACCATAGCTAAGATCTGGAAACAGCCTAAGTGCCCATCAGTAGATGAATGGATTAGAAAACTGTGGTACATCTACACGATGGAATACTATGCTGCTCTAAAAAGGAAGGAACTCTTACCATTTGCAACGTCATGGATGGAACTGGAGAGCATTATGCTAAGTGAAATAAGCCAGTCAATGAAGGAAACATACCACATGATCTCACTCATTCATGGATAATAGAGACCATTATAAACTTTTGAACAATAATAGATACAGAGGCAGAGCTGCCTCAAACAGATTGTCAAACTGCAGCGGGAAGGCCGGGGAGGGTTGGGGGGCAGGAGGTAGGGGGGTAAGAGATCAACTAAAGGACTTGTATGCATGCATATAAGCATAACCAGTGGACGTAAGACATTGGGGGATAGGGGAGGCTAGGGGACTGTCTAGAGCGGGGGGATAAAATGGACACATATGTAATACCCTTTGTAATACTTTAAGCAATAAATAAAAAAAAATAAAAAAAATTCAAATGTGATATACTTTGTTAAAAAAATTTCAAATATAAATACTACTCTATTTACTCCAAGGGCGCATTTTATGGCACAATGATTTTAATTTATCATGTCACTAAAATATGACCTTTATATCCTCTTATTGTAATAAAAACCTTTTGTGTAACTAAGAGTGACTCAAAATATTGAAATATTTATACAGCATGGTAAAGCAGACTCTAGAAAAGTGACATGTGTATATAGCTTCTATGTATGCATATTTATCTGTATGTTTATATCTACATCTAAGTCCATATCTATATATTTATATGTAACCTTCCATGATTTAGAGCAGGTGTGGGGAACCTTTCTTCTGTCAAGGGTTATTTGGATATTTATAACATCGTTCTCAGTCCATACAAAATTATCAACTTAAAAATTAGCCTGCTATACAGTATTTTAACAAACTTTTAATTAACTCACCCCTACTGCCTTGGCAGGGCCACACTAAATGATTTTGCAGCCCTTGCTAGTATATGATCCCAGGGCCGGATGTTCCCCTTCTCTGATTTAGAGACTCGTGGGAGGAAGAAACTGTAGATCAAAGGTAAAAGTGTCCTGAATTTCTTTGGCATTGAACAAATTAATTATTTTGTATTCTTAATGCATTTTGGATTCAGGACTGGTTGTATGTGTACAGACTTAAACACTACAATATTATTTACAATCAAGTGTGCATTTGAAAATGATTTGTCATTTTCAAACTCCTGTTTGTAGGCTGCTGAAAACAACAGGATTTTATTTCTTTGATATGTTCAAAGACCACAGATGCATTAATTGATCCATTCTACTTGATGCATGAATTGATGTTTAGCGATTTTTCTCATAAACACCTGATAGAAATCTGTAGAGAGTTAGATGAATTGTACTGTATTAAATATAAACTAGCTTTTTGGGTAGTTTGTGGTAGCAAACCAAAGCTCAAGGATCACCCAGGGTTTTAGCTGGCAGGTGTTTGCAAAGGGTCATTTACACCTGATAAGTGGAAACTTAAATCACTTAGAAAAAAAATTTACCCTCTTGCACTGCTGGTGGGAATGCAGACTGGTGCAGCCACTGTGGAAGACAGTATGGAGTTTCCTCAAAAAACTAAAAATGGAACTCCCATTTGACCCAGTGATCCCACTTCTAGGAATATATCCCAAGAAATTAGAAACACAAATCAGAAAGGATATATGCACCCCTATGTTCATAGCGGCACAATTTACCTTAGCTAAGATCTGGGAACAGCCTAAGTGCCCATCAGCAGATGAGTGGATTAAAAAAGGTGGTACATCTACACAAGGGAATAGTATGCTTCGGTAAAAAAGAAGGAATTCTTACCATTTGCAACAGCATGGATGGAACTGGAGAGCATTATACTAAGAGAAATAAGCCAGTCAGAGAAAGGTAAATATCACATGATCTTACTTATTTATGGAATATAATGAACAACATAAATTGATGAATAAAAACAGATTCAGAGACAGAGAAGCATCGATTAGACCGTCAAACCTCCGAGGGAAGGTAGGGGAGGGTGGGGAGAAGGGGGTGAGATCAACCAAAGGACTTGTATGCATGCATATAAGCCTAACCAATGGACACAGACAACAGGAGGGTGAGGGCGTGAGTGGGGGGGTTGAGGGGGCACTGGGGAGATAAGGACACATATGTAATACCTTAATCAATAAAGAAAAAAAATGACTTAAATAAGGGCATAAGAAGGTGAATACTACCATCTTCCTAATAAATTCCAGGTGGTAAAAAAGAAACCGCATATAATTTCATAAAAAATTGTTTGTGGTCTACTAAATTTTTCTGTTTTTAGAAGTCCAAGTCTCAAAAATTAGAAGAAACTTTTCTCATCATTTTGGTGAAGGAAACTTTAAAAGTGTTCTTTTTGATAGTTTTAAAATCACCTTCTCCTTTACTTTCATTTTGCAGATTTAAATAAGTATGCACTATACTAATGAAATACAACTATGGCTTTATGTCAACGAATCTACTTACATATAGCCTTCAAACTCTATTTGATCCATTGGGAAGTCATTGGACTTTTTGCAGTAAACAAGAAATTCCACATGAAACTTTGAAGTATATTCACTACTTCTATTATTTCTTTTTTCTTCTCTAATAATTATAAAAATCCAACTAGAAAAGAACCCAAGGTCATAGTGTTCAAATTCTTAATCTTACAGATGGAGCATGTAAAGATAAAATATTTAGCAGAAGAAAAAATTTATACTCTATGTATCTTGGCTCAGTCCCATGCTTTTATTGTTATAGGTCAGGGCTTCTGCTGTGCCATTCTATACATCCTTACAAAGATAAACACCAATTTCTTCATAAAATATTCACAGTTCAGCTTAAATATATATTCATGCATTTTCATTAAGGATCTGATGTTAAGTTTTGAAAGGAAGACCTATTTCCTTGCCTAATTTTCACAAAATGAGAGTAAGGTCAATTAATGAGTAAGGTGCCTGAAAAAGAATTTAAAGCAATGTTTCTTTATACCCATTTAGTTCTTTAGTTTAAGCTTATAATATCAGTTCTGGAGTGAATTCTGGGTTAGGCAGCTAACTATGTGTGTTTGGAGTGGGGAGTTGCTTTGAATTGGAGGAAATATGTCAAGAATAGGAGCCATATAGGCCACTTTTTAGCTCATGTGTATGAGACATTCAGAAAGTCTCTCCACATAGAAACTCTGTCTGATCTCTAAGCATTATCATTAGTACTCGTGTCTCTGAGGACACTGGGCATCCCACATGGCCAGTAGCTTTCAGTGCGCTTTCTCTCTGTTGCTTCCCTGAACTTCTGCCAACAGATTCAATGAAGATCCTTTCAGAGAGCAAAATGGAGGCACCCTTAGCCTTCCAGCAGGTACAGTATAGCACTTTTCTCCCAGAACCTGTCTCATGGATTGTGCTAATGATATGCTGTCAAACCCATACTCTTAAAATGAGAGGTTATTATTTCTGATAAAGATTACAAGTGGAATAACATGATATAAGCTATTATTCTGTTCTCTGCCTGTTGTAGGTTAAATATTTGGCATAATATTAGCTAGGTTAATCTATCCTCTGATGTGGCAAGTACTTTGATGGAATGCATGCTTGATTATAGGTTATCGATCAGCAATGCGTGCCCACCCACTATCTTAGTAAGCATAGAACAGCCAATTTAATCAGATTCAGAGTAGAGCAGGTGATTAAGAGATGCAACTTACCCGATTTGGCAAATGAGTTATATGTGTTCAATGCTTCACTTTACAAAATCAGAAATGTGGGATGTTAAAGTATTGGCTAGAGACAACATAAAAAATAATAAAATATTGGCTAGAATTCAGGACAGTTGTTTTGAGATGGTCTTTACAAATTGTCAATTTTTTTGGTTAAACTCAATGGCTACTTTTGGAAATCATGCTACCTATTCAATCGAAATGCTAAATTTTGTTGTTGTTTTTTTCTTTATTGATTAAGGTATTACATATGTGTCCTTATCCCCCCATTGCCGCCCCCACCCCACTCCTGTTCTTCCGCACGTTTTTTTTTTTTCTCTGTTACGAGGTAGTTCATTGAGCATTCTGTTCACTTCCATGTTGATGAAGAGGAATACAGAAAAGGAGCCTACATCTTTGAATGGCCATGTAGATTCTATGAGACATATAAGTTTTAGTTATCATCTGCATTCTCAGGATTTTGATGATTTGATAACAAACATCTTAAATCTAATAGTTTAGTGATGCTGAGATGCTTTAGTTTGTAATTCCTCTGATGTCCATTTCCATGTCCATGACCATATTCATCCCCATACTCATATGCATAGTCATCCTCCAGACACATTTTACTCCAAACGCAAGGAGTCATGGGTTATTCATTCCTCTTTTATCATCCAACACATAAATATACCTAAGATACTGTAAGATTAAATAAGTAAATATGTAGCATTTATTCACTCAACAAATATGAGGGCCTACTGAACTTTAGAATCTTGCCAATACTGAGTGTATATTTTAATAAGTAAAGTTATACATAAATACATAAATGTAGATGATTTACTAATAAATTAATGGAATAGAAAACAGGTATGTTAGAAATGTGGGGATGTATGATTCAGATTCAAAAGTATATCTTTTTAGTTTATGCATATAAAATAATACATTTTATGTCTTAACCTTATTTAATTCTCTTAAAATTATATGTAATATAAGCATTATCAATTTCATTCCCAATGAGAGGCACAGAGAAACTGAGATAACTGTTTACAATTAGCTTTTTTTTTTTAATATATTTTATTGATTTTTTACAGAGAGGAAGGGAGAGAGAGATAGAGAGTTAGAAACATCGATGAGAGAGAAACATCGATCAGCCGCCTCCTGCATATCTCCCACTGGGGATATGCCCGCAACCCAGGTACATGCCCCTGACCGGAATCGAACCTGGGACCCCTCAGTCTGCAAGCCGACGCTCTATCCACTGAGCCAAACCAGTTTCGGCAGCTTTTTAAACTTGGAGTCAGAATTTAAACTCAAGAATTTAAATTTCAATTTTAAAGGATTAAATGTGTGACCTCTTAAACTAATAAAGGAAACTGAAATATGTCATCCTTGCTCAAACATAAATTGTGTAACAGACAGTCATCAGTATATGCATAATGGAAAGCCAATAATTCGGATTATTGGAGAAGCAAACTAGAAAATTCTAAGAAGTATTGAGAATTATATGACTTTCCCTTGGATAAAAAAAAAATGGACATTGGAACTTGCACAGAATGAGAAATTGGACAACTGGAACTTCTTTGCAAATAAAAATGTAAATATGAAAGGAAATGGATTAGAATAATCTCTGTAGAAAAATAATCTCTTTGAAATATTTATTTCTCTCTAAAGACAGAACAGCCTTAGGCAGAAACAAAAATAGAGGCAGACAATTTTGGTGGACCATGGCCATGTTAGCCACATGAGCATCTCTAATTGGTAAAATGACTCAGTAAAATATAAAATGCATGATTATACAATTATGGTCCTGTAAATATTTCCTTACACGGGAATAATGTAGATCCTTGAGTACTGACACATCCCTCCAACAATCTAGCCAAATGTGGCATAAAAAGCAAAGGCTAAGGGACTGCACTTCTGGGCTCTCTCACCTGTGGATAAGGGTTCCATAAAGACCACTTAGACCAGAGCAAATTGAATATGCTGTTATGAAGAATAAAAGAAAACAGCGGTGAGCCTCATCCACTTCTATTAAATTTAATGTTATGTGCATCTATTGTGTCTCTTGTCTGCTATGCTGGTAGTTAACCAAAATGAAGGCAGTTTGTCTTTCTCTCCATCCTTAAACCTGGAAGAGCCTGGAACTGGTTGGGCATAGCTGAATTATATTTTGTTTCAGGACCTGTCAATCACTACTTTAGTAACCTCCTGTGCTTTGATAATTAAAAGTCGCATGCTGCCTTTTAGATTATCCAAAAAAATCTATTTTGGTTTTCTGCTGAGATCTGTCCTAACTGAATGGCATCCCTTATCTGCACACTTTTGTTCCTTTCATTTGCATTGAAATGAACCTGCATCATGTCCCAAGTCCCTTATGGTCCCTCTGTGTGCAGTCAATTATAACGAAAAAGCTAATTTGTGCTAAGTTTTTAATGGTCCATTTTACTGCCCTTCTGAGAAATTATATGTATCTATAATACCAATCCAAGGCAATATGGTCAACTGGAAAGAATTACAGTACCATTGGAGGATAAGACTAATGAAAGCATTTCACAGAATGAACCACATTTATTTACACTCTTAAATCGCTCAAAAATGGTGGAGAAAAGAGGCATTTATAGGGAAAGTTTCAGAAGAAAGTGGTTGATATAATTGTTACTGCAAGGATAATAATTGCTCAGAGAATTTGCATTAGTCTGATTCTTGTCTATTTCAGCATCTTACTGTCAATGTGGATACACTGAGTCCTCCCATTTCAACACCCAAACCATGAGCCTTCAGGCCTCTGTGCCTTTGTTAGGGACTATTCCCTTTGGTTGCTATGCTCTTTCTTTCTTGTGAAGCTGTGCTCATTCTTTAAGAGGCAGTTAGGATATCTCACATCCTCTTTAAAACACGCCCTCATATTTTTTAGAAAACTTAATTTTACCTGCTTGCTTTTCTTATAATTTGGTCCACAAGGTAAACACAGCAGTTATCACATTATACAATAGGTATGCTTAACTTTTGATTCTTTTTCATGACTTAGCATGGTGCCTGGGGCCTAATATAAGGAAGTGAATGAATAAATTAATGAGTGAACAAACGAATATAAGACCTTACAAAGATTTAAAATAATGATGAAAAATGGGAAGGAGCTTTCTAGTGATTATAATAACCACTAGAAGTTACTATGATGAATAATTTTTTTTTTCAACTTGAGAGTGCCACAGTGTGCTTAGATTTTTGGTTGAACACTCCTGGGTGAGTCTGTGAGGATGTTTCTAAATGAGACTAGCATTTGAATTGGTAGACTGAGTAAAGTAGATCACACTCCCCAATCTGGGTGAGCATAGTAGAACAAAAGACCGAGGAAGGAAGAATTCGCTCTCTCTACCTGATTGCTTGAGCTGAGACATTGGTCTTCTCCTGCCCTCAGACTGGGACTGACTAATACAGTTATTGTCGTAGTTGGTTTTGGCTGCTATAGCAAAATACCATGTACTTGGTAGGTTAAATAACAAACTTCTCACATCTTTGGAGGCTGGGATGTCCTAGATGATGTGCCTGCAGATTTGGTGCCTGGTGAGAGCCCTCTTCCTCATTTGTAGACTGCCTCCTCCTGCCTATATTCTCTTTTGCAGGAGAAAGAGAAGGCTCTGGTTCTTCTCTTCTTATAAAAAACACTAGCCCCATCCTGAGGGTTTCCCCCTCATGACCTTATCTAAACATAATTCCCTCCCCAAAGCCCCGATTTCAAATACCATCACTTTGGGAATAAGGGCTTCAATATATGAATTTGGGGGGGGGGGGACTGACATTTGGTTTATAGCAGTTACTTAAAACAAAAACTTCTATTTCTGCCATAGAGATATTAGAAATATCAACATTAAGACATGTTCATAAATTATGAAATTCGGTTAAGAAATTACAGGGAGCCCGATCTCCTGGAGTCCTATAATTTGAGGATAATGAATCTGTTCTGTACTTTTTTCTCATGTCAAAAGAACAAGGTATTCTGACTGCACATTTTAATAAATTAGGATGGCAATTTATTTAGTAGACTTTCATAAGAGTAAAGAGTTGAGTGAATGAGGAGTTTGCAGGTCTAGTTGCTATTAATTTATGTCTCATTCCTTTATATCTCACTAATAAATTTGGAGCAGATTTTGCTTCAATGAAACTTGAGTACAAAAATTTGTTGAAAACTAGTATTAGTCGATGAGTCAGCAACCTACCAGATTGTACGGTAACTTCATCAGACTTTCTTTTTTTGTGTTTTTTAAATTAACTTTTGATCAGATAATGTTGTTCATTTTTTTTTTCATGTTGTGAACATCTGCTGCTTAGTTTTTTCCATTTTTATTATTACTTCAATTACTTCAAGGGAAGACAAGGTATTTTAATTGTAACTCTGAAATAATCATTATACACAGGTAGGTATAAAACAAGATTGTGCTAAAATCTTCATGCTATTTTAAAGGGAAGGCATTATCTGTTAAGAAATTTAGAACTTTTTGTCTCTTGTATAACATATGAAGCTTAAATTAATATTATTGTTAAGAACATGTATGGCCTAGTTCAGATTAAAACACAAAACCAAATTAAACTGTATCTGTTGGTTCTTGTTGTGTTATGTATTTATAGCACATTACATAGTCTGTAAAGATATCTACATTCTTAGAGGTGAACGCCTTCCTATTCCAAGATGCGCCATACCCCATGTGGATAGACTCATCCTGAACCAATGTTCCACTCTAACATACTGTTTGAACATAAGATATTTGAGTGGGATTATTAAGATAAAATATCTAAAAACTGTTTTCTATGTTAAAGTTACCTTTTCAATTATTTTCCTCTATTAGTCTAATTTAGCATGGCAAAAAAAAAAACAAAAACAAAAAAAAAAACAAAGAAAAAAAAAACCACCTAAATTCCTAACAATTTTGAATTTGGTTTTTTTAAGAATACATTAAATATTTTGTTATCTCTAATTGTATGCTGCAGGTTTTTGTCACATTTTTTAAAATTCTAATATATGTATACTAGGAATTTGTGCCGTCTCCAAATCAGTCAGCTATTTAATTTCATCTATATATAATTTCTCAACCAGCAAGCTAGACATCTTGCTAATTATGCAGTTTGTCTGCAGAATATGAATAGATAGCTTTTAGGATGGTGGTGGCCCGCAGGAATGATATTTCTGATGATCACACAAATTCTCAGAATTTTCTTCTTCTACACTTTTCTGCCCATGAATAAGCACAGCTGTGGTTATTACAATATTGGGGGGAAAGGATGCTCTACTACTAGCCCAGTTGATCCTAGGAATTAAGTAACGCTTGCTCTGCAATGAAACCAGCTGTTAGGGAGTCACAAAGCAGGAATTCTCTTTCCAGATTCCCTGTCAGTGACACGGATACTGAAATTAATTAATAGTAGCTTTACCATTATAATTTGCCAAATGCAGGAGATTTTTAAAAATTTCCCTCCATTCTCTGAAAACAAGTATTGTTCCAAATTGAATAGTTCATCTATGTTCCTGACATACATGTGAAAGCAGTCATTATTTTCTTAAAATATGGTAATGTGAATATACTGGATATAAAATGCTTAAGCAGCTATACCCCTTGAACAACTTTAGCTAGGGATAAGATTGCTTAACATTGTTGTTAGGGATTATTGTTTCTGTCTATTTGCTTAGCCGTAAAGGATAGGAATTTAAAAACTCCCTTCACCATGAGGCTAATCAAGAGTAAGTCTTGCCCGTCCAGTATTGCTCAGTGGTTGAACATTGACCCATGAATCAAGAAGTCACCATTTGATTTCTGGTCAGGGCACATGCCTGACTTGTGGGGATCGATCCCCATTAGGGGATCTGCAGGCAGCAGCCATGATGTTTTTCTCTAATCAACGTTTCTATCTCTCTATCCTCCCCCTTCCTCTCTCTCTCTAAAAATCAATTAACACATTTTTAAAACAACATTTTAAAAAGATCGGTTTTAACTGTCAATGCAAAGTAGCAGAATAGTCTGTATTTAAAAAGTTGACCATTACCTTTAAGATTAAGGAAGACAGACAAAATCATACCCCTGTGATGTTTGAAGAGGTGTTATGGAAAAGTATGGAAAGTGGGGAAAATGGCACGGGCATGTTTTTCCTATACCTACAACTGAGAACAGTTAAATATCCCTGGGCATTATAAGACAAACATTAAGATACTCTGACAGGCAGCCTAATTCGGGAGGTCAGGAGCCAAGGAATGACATGCTAGACAGTTATCTGGATTCTCATTTTGCCTCATATTCCACACTTGAAGCTGCAGAACCCCAAGATTCAGAAAAGCCAACATGGGCAGGCCAAAAAAAAAAAACAAACCACAAAACTCAGCCCCAACAAAAGCTTATTCTCTCTAACCCCAAGATTGGGCACAAAGCAAAGATATCCATTGTCGCCACTTTTATTCACCAGAGTGCTAGAAGTTCTATTGAGTCCAATAAGGAAACTCTAGGAAATAAATGGTATATACTGGGTGGGCAAAAGTAGCTTTACAGTTGCAATACAAATAAATAATGCAATAATTAATAAATAAGAATACAAGAATAAGCTATGTTTTGAGTACTCATAACTGTAAACCTACTTTTGCCACCTTGTAGTTTGTAAAGGAACAAAATAATTCTCCCTATTTGTAAATAATATTATTATCTAGTTAGAAATACCAAGGAAGTTATAACAAAATCCTAGCACTAATAAGCAGATTCATCAGTGTTGCAGGGTGCAAGACCAGCTTTTAAAATCAATTGTATTTTTGTATATTACCATTGAAAACAAGGGCACAAAAATAATTGAAAATAGAATATTACTTACTATTGCTTAAAAAGAATGAATACATGTTGATCTAATGAAACATGTACATACAGGTCAATCATGCAAAAACTACAAAATGCTGACCTAAATAATTGAGAAGATATATTGTGATTATAGGTTGGAAGACTCAACATAGTAAAGATGTAAAATCTCCCCAAATTTATATACAGGTTTGACACACATCCTATCAACATTTTAGCAAGATTATTTTGTAGCTATTAATAAGCTATTTCTGAAATTTACTAGAAAATGCAAAACAACTGGAATTATTAAAAGAACTTCAAAAAAAAAAAAGAAGAAGAAAGTTGGAGGACTGAGTCTATACAATTTCAAGACCTATAGTTACGATAATCAAGACAGTGTGATATTGGAGAAAGACTAGTAGCTATATCAATGAAACAGAAGAAATAAAAAGTAGGCCAACACAAATATTGTAGATTTTTCACAAAGGTGAAAAACAATTAAATGGAAAAAAGACAGCTATTTTTTTCACAAGTGATGCTGAAGTAATTGGGTATCCTTTGGCAAAATAAATAAATACATAAATATAAAATAAATAAAATAAAATAAAAATACCCCCAAATCTAGAAACCAATATAAGTTTCATTTCTTATGCATATAAAGTATAAGTGGTAAAACTTTTAGAAAAAAATCCAGAAGAAATATCAGAGTCTATGGAAAATAAAGACTGGACACCTCAAGAAATGCCCATAAATTGGAAAGTTGATTATTCAATTTCATAAAGTTATAAACTTTTGTTTTGTGAAATACTCCACTGTTAAGAGAATAAAAGGACAAGCTACACACTGGCAGAAAATATTTGCAAAGCACATATTTAGTAAAGGACAGTATATCAAGCAATCTGAAACATAAACAGGAAAAATATTTAAAAGTTCGCTTAGAAAATGGGCAAAAGGTCCTAGGACACATTTGGCACTGGGTTTGTAAGTGATGTGGACATAATTGCCTACATAATAAAAACCTACAGACATTTTTTAAATATTTTCTTTTCTCCTTAGGCATACATAGTCCCCCCCCCCCCCCCAGGCAGATAATTCTGAGTTTTTGAGTGTGTGTGTATATGTTACAAAGGGAAGTACCATGTTAACAGAATATTCAATTTGAAAACAAAAGGAAAATTGGCAGATTACATGAAATGATATTTTCCCAAAAATATAATAAGATATATGCATGGCAAATAAGCACATGAAAATATGGTCAACATTTTATTTAGCCACACACAAATTAAAGTCACAATGAGATGTCACTACATACTTATCAGAATGATTAGAATAACAAATAGTGAGGACACCAAAAGCCACTAAAAGTGTAAAGAAATGGAAGTGCTAATATATTACTGTTAGGAATGTAAAATGGTATATCCAGTTAGGAGGTTTCTTAAAAATAAACATGCAACATATCCAAGCAAATACACTTGAGGTAATAATCCCAGGAAGATTAAGACATATTGTCACTTAAAGCATTGTAAATGAATGTTCATGACACTTTTTTCATAATAACTAAAAATTAAAAGCAACCCAAATGTCTTTAATGGGTGACTAATCAAAAGACAGTAAATACATTCCACAGAATAATAGGAACAAATTATTGATACATGCATCAGTCTGGGTGACTCACAAGAGCATTATGCTGACTGAAAAAATAGCCAGTCCTCAAAGGCTGCACACTGTATGATGCTATTTTGTATAACATTCACAAAATAACCAAATTTTGAAAATTGAGAAATGATTAATGAATGTCAGGTGTTAAGGAAATCGTGGTGTCAGGAGGGAAGTCAGTATGGCTATACAAGGCACACTTCTTAAAGCGTGTTACAGCAACACATTTCTTACAACTAATGATAATATATAATTATGGTGAAGGGATTAGCCAAAGAACATATATCCATGACTCATAGACACAGACAATAGTGCAGTGATGGCCAGAGGGAAGGAGTACTGGGTCTGGGAAGAGGTGGGCAAAGGGGGTAAAAATGGGAACATCTGTAATAATGTTAAAAATAGTTAAAAATTATGGTAATAATTTTAAAATATTCCTCAACAAAATATGAACAAATGGAACCCAATACATATAAAAAGTAGTATGTACCATAAACAAGTGGAAGGCTGGTTCAACTTTTTAAAAAAGTTTTTTATTCATTTTTAGAGATAGAAAGGGAGGAGGAGAGAAACATTGATGTAAGAGTAAAACAGCTATAGGCTTCCTCCTGCACACCTCCCGTTCAAGGATCCAGCCTGCAAGCTGGGCATGTGCCCTGACAGAGAATTGAACCCACTGCCTTTGGTGCATGGAACACTGCTCAACCCACTAAGCAACACTAGCCAGGGCAAGTCTGGCTCAACTTTTAAAAATCAATTATTTTAATCCATCACTTCAATAGACTAAAAAATAAAAACACATGATTGTCAATAGATGTAGTAAAAACACTTGACAAAATTCAACATCCATTCATGATAAAATTTTTCAGTCAATTAGGAATAGAGGTGAACTTTTTCAACTGGATAAAGGTTTTCTCCTGCTAACATCATACTTGATGAGAAACTCAAAGTCTTCCCACTAAGATCATGTACAAGGCCATGATGTCCTCTCTCCATATAGCTTTTCAACATCATACAGTTTTATTTCTTCCTTCTCAATCTGTTTACCTTTTATATGCTTTTCTTGTTTTACTGCATTAGCAAGGAGTTGTAGTATGTCAGAGGAGTGGTGAGAGGGGACATCATTGCCTTGCACCTGAGCTTAGTGGGAAAGCTTCAAGTTCTCGTCACTAAGTAACTAAAGATAATAAAAAATATTACAAAGCTTGTGAAATATAGCTCTAGCCAGAAATTTATAACAGTCTTAACTTAGAGTAGAGAAGAAAAAAGGCCACAAATATCCACACTATTTAACTAGAAATAAAGGAATAGAAAATGTCAAAAGTAGTAGGATAAAATAATACACATAAAAGCAGAAATCAATGATGTGAATAAAAAAGGAGGCAATAGAAATCCACCCAAAATGGGTTAATTTAAAATACTAATGTGATTTTAAAATATACGGTGCCATTGCTTAAAAAAGAATAAGAGAGCCCTAGTCAGTTTGGCTCAGTGGATAGAGCGTTGGCCTGTGGACTGAAGGGTCCCGGGTTCAATTCTGGTCAAAGGCACATGTCTGGGTTGCAGACTTGATGCCCAGTAGGGGGCGTGCAGGAGGCAGCCAATCAATGATTCTCTCTCATCATTGATGTTTCTATCTCCCTCCGTCTTCCTCTCTAAAATCAATAAAAATATATTTAAAAAAAGAATAAGAGAGTGATAGAGAACAACTAAACAATATTAGAAGTAAAAAATGGAGCATAATTACAGCAAATAGGTTAGTATCAGGGCAGAAATGGAACCTGTTATGTAAATACAAAAGGTGACGATATTATAGCAGGACTGGATATTCATATAGATAATAAAGAGATGATGCAGAAGAATGAAGTAATAATTATGGGAATAAAATCCTCAAATCATTATTTATTATGATGTGATAATTTAAAAGCAGAAGGATTCGAAAATATGTATTATTACACCAATCACAGAAAATATTATTTAGCACAGATAATAACAAGTTGATAATTTTGGATCGCTATATAAATGATTAGCACAAATTTAATCTTTCTCAACAGCTTTAATGAGAATAAATTATGCTAAAATCTTTCAGATTTGTGAATTAAAACACTTTTGTGAAAATTTAAAGAGCAAATAATTGGTCTCAGATTACTAGTTAATTTCACTTAATGGCTATTTTTTCAGCCATTTCTTACCTTTATTTAAACAATTTATTTTGATTTTTATAGTAGGAATATAGTATTTTATAAATATAAATTAATCTAACAAGCATTTATTAACATATAGAAACAGCTTATATATTTACATTGTGGAGGAAGATAATAAGATAATTTAGGGAAAGTAGAATCAAGATGTTAATATTATTCAACAATGCGAAGCAGGATCAAGTATTCTTTGAAGAAAATTCTGAAAAAAATTTATGTGTTACTTCAAAACATTGCAATGGCTAATACACTTGTTGAGAGCTAAATCTATACTAATAAAAGGGTGATATGCTAATAAGACCCGATAGACCAGACATCTTTCAGACGTCTTTCCAGACAAAGCCACCGTGGCTGCAAGAGCCAAGGCCAGGCAGCCACAGAGGCCGGCAGTGGCAGCAGCAGCGGGGGTATGGGGGTGGCATCTTCCCCTGATCAGCCCGGTTACCTCCCGCAGAGGGAGGCCAAACTTAGGCCCACTCCCCCACAGGCCTATGCCATCAGTAGGACATCCCCTGAGGGCTCCTCTCATTGCCTGAGAGGGGGCAGGCCAGGCTGAGGGACCCCTCCAGTGCACGAATTTTTGTGCACTGGGCCTCTAGTAGTTTATAAAAAGGCCTTGGATAAGTACTGTTTTCTTTTTCTTTTTATTTTTTTATTTTTTTTATTTTATTTTTTTTTAAATATATTTTATTGATTTTTTACAGAGAGAAAGAGAGAGAGATAGAGAGTCAGGAACATTGATGAGAGAGAAACATCGACCAGCCGCCTCCTGGTCGCAACCAGGTACATGCCCTTGACCGGAATCGAACCTGGGACCTTTCAGTCCGCAGGCCAACGCTCTATCCACTGAGCCAAACCGGTTTCGGCCTGTTTTCTTTTTAATTCTGCAGTTTATCATACTTATTATGGACCATAGTCAACATGAGTACAGAAAACAAGAGAGTCATAAATGAAAATAGTTACTTGAGGGTATGAGGATTTAGAGAGGATGAATTTTTAAATGATATATTGGGAAAAAAATTTATTTGGGGAGAAATTGTGCACTTTAGTATAAGTAATTTTTTTCTTCCTATTTATCTTCAAAGTAGTTTTTTACAATATTTCAGTCTTGCAAACAGATTCTACCAAATTAATCTATGAAGTGATACCATGTGGAAAGAATAGCATGGGTGTGGAAGGCACAACATGGCATTTGAAGCTTTAAGGATTTTGAGATTTCATCACCTATCCTGAAATCATGTCTAGACACTTAAATTTAGGAATACAGAGAAGTTTAATAAATACATGTCACAGTGTTCCATTATCTTTCTCTTAAGAACAAAAATCATTAGATCCTCATTCCAAGACTCTTTGTATACCATTCTCCTATGTGTGACCATAAAAATGTACATAGCCATAACAAATTGTAATGGATGTGAGAGTCAGTTAAGAGATAAAAGAACAGTAAGTGACAGCAAAGATCCTGAAGATAAGGAATCATAAACCAGAAGAGAAGTCAACAACTTTGAAGTGTAGCTTTTTTTTTCTAGAATCAGAGGCAAGAATTGTATCCAAATTGAATCTCAAACATCTAATTAAATTATCTCAACCATTACCATGACTAAAATTTGTAAAGAAACCAAATCATCATGTAACTATTAAATTATGCATACTAAATGTGTTGAATTTATTTAGAAAATCAAATGTTATCAGTATCAAAATGGAACAGTTTTCATCCTCATAGGCAATACCTATCTCTATCCATCTATTTATCATCTTTCCTATGCACATTTGATATCTAGATGCCTGTTTTAATTCTCTAATTAACACCACCTGTAAGAGCTATTAACCTAATCATTGCTTCATGTCCCAGCCAATTATAAATGCTCTTGAACAAAACTTGACCTAGCATTGATCCATATTTGTCTTATTAGAAATTTCTTAAAAAGCAATGCACTGCCATTCATCATTAAATTTGCTTATGAAGCATCCTTTTCATTTCATGCTACAGTACTCAGTTCTAAGCTGATCCTTGGCCTAGATGTTCAAGTGGTTTGAGCACTAGTCTGGTAAAGTCAGAGAACTGATCTTGTTAACTAAGTTAACTTTTCAGGGAGCAATTCTTCCCAGTCACAGTTGGTACCTCTCTCTGCAGTTATCAAAAACATGTCACTATATGGACACATAAGTTTCTGGGGAAATGTTTTTAAAAGTTAGTTAAAAGTAAACACAACTCCCTAAAAGGGAAAAAATAATTAATGTATTTGTCCCATTTGGGTTTGTTTATTAAAATAAAAAACCTAGATGTAACAATTCATATCTCATCAGCAGTATTATGCCACTTCTTAAATGTAGGGTGTCCCAAAAATGTATACACAAACTTTGAATAATTATAAAGGCAATGTTTATTAAAATACATTTCATTTTCAAAATGAGTTATCACCTGTTAAAATGTGTATACATTTTTAGGACACCCTGTATATGGCTTTAGAAAATATACTTAATCTTACCTTTACAAAGGAATTTTCTCAGATTGTAAAATACAGATAATGAAGCACCTATGCATGGAATTGTTATAAGGATCAAATGAGTTAGAATCCTGCCCCTGATAATGGTGAATAGCTCATTGCATTATACAAATATCTGACATTATAATAATAACTAGAGACCTGTTGCAGGAAGATTCCTGCAAGAATAGGGTTTCCTTGGGCCTATTCCTGTAAGAACGGGGCTTCCTAAGGCCAGAGCGAAGCAGAGAAAGAAGCAAAGCCAGAGGATGGCTTCGCTCCCTCCCTTCCCCACCACCTTGGCTCCCTCCCTTCCCTGCCACCTCAGCTTCCTCCCTTCCCCGCCACCTCGGCTCCCTCCCATATCCTCTGTTTCGCCTCCCTCCCGTGTCTGCCGCCTCACTCCCTCCCTTCTCCACCACTTCGCTCCCTCCCATGTCTGCTGCCTCAGCTCCGCTCCTGTCTCTGCTACCTCCAATCTGTTCCCTTCTCTGCCACTTGGCTCCCTTCTGCAATGCTTGGCTTCCTTCTACACTGTCTTCAGTCTTCACTGGGCGCCTGTGTATGTAAATTAACCGCTATATTTGTTGGGTTAATTTGCATACTCTTCTGATTGGCTGGTGGGCGTAGCAAAGGTATGGTCAATTAGCATCTTTGTCTTTTATTAGTGTAGATTATTATTATGCTAGAGGCCCGGTGCACGAAATTCGTGCATGGAGGGAGTGTGTGTCCCTCAGCCCAACCTGCACCCTATCCAATCTGGGACCCCTTGAGGGATGTCCAACTGCCCGTTTAGGCCCAATCCCACTGAGATTGGGCCTAAACGGGCAGTCGGACATCCCTCTCACAATCCAGGACTGCTGGCTCCCAACTGCTTGCCTGCCTGCCTGCCTGATTGCCCCTAACCATTTTCCTGCCAGCCTGATCATCCCCTAACCGCTCCCCTGACAGCCTGATCTATGCCTAACTGCTCCCTTGCCTGCCCAATTGCCTGTGACTTCCCCCCCCCTGCCAGCCTGGTCACCCCCAACTGCTCTCCCCTGCAGTCCTGAGTCCCCCCTCCCAACTACCCTCCCCTACCGGCCTGGTCGCCCCCAACTGCCCTCCCCTGCAGGCCTGGCCCCCCCAACTGCCCTCCCCTGCAGGCCTGGTCCCCCCCAACTGCCCTCCCCTGCAGGCCTGATCCCCCCCAACTGCCCTCCCCTGCAGGCCTGATCCCCCCCAACTGCCCTCCCCTGCTGGCCTGGTCACCCACAACTGCCCTCCCCTGCAGGCCATCTTGTGTCCACATGGGGGCGGCCATCTTGTGTGTTGGAGTGATGGTCAATTTGCATATAACCTCTTTATTATATAGGCTTAATGTCAAGAAACAGGATGGTGCTTTAGTCAGGTTGTTCAAATAGCAAAATTGCATCATTCCTAAGATTGATATGATGGATTTCTGTTCTAATTGCCTGGATTTATAATCTCAACATTAAAAAATATCTTATTCCAAAATGGATAATAAGATTTTAACATAGGTCATCTTAGAAACCACATTTAAATATAATGTTTTAAGGCAAACACAATTAAGTTATAGTTTCAGTTTTTACTGTATTATGTAACTATTTTTTCTTTTCAATAGACAGTGTTTATCCTTGATTACCAAAGGCTCCTACTAGATTCTTTTCCCTCCAATTTGCTAGGAGTCAAACTTTTGATATTTATTTTCTACTCAAATGTCAGCTTTCGTTGAGTGAAATCCTTTGTGCTTATATCAAAATTGCTAGGTATAGTTTGTTTTTCTCAGTCCTTTGTATAGTCTCTGAAAAAATAATTATGCATGTGGAGGGGATAATTAGAGGGAACAAAGAGTTCAATAAGCAAGCTCATCAAGAAAAAGGAAAAGTTGGATAACAGGAAAAAAATGTGAAGTATTACATTGCTTTAAATATGTCAGTTATTAGTCCATTTCCTTCTAACGTCATCACACATTTATTCCTGCAGCAAATATAAAAACTAGCAACTATTAAGTTCATTCTATACATGAGGAAACTGAGGTGTAGAGAATTGAAATAAATTGTCCAGGACTGCACAGCTATTAAGTGTCGGAGCCAGGTTTCAAACTCAGATCAAGTATTTGTCATCTTAACTACTGAAGGCACTTTCTTTGTATGCAGAATCCTCTCAGTATCCTTGTTGGGATATTTATGTTTCCCCAAGAAGAAGTACATAAGAATCCTTTACCTGGTAAGTGCAGTGATCAGAATAAATGCTAGCTGCTATAACAGATAAATCTAAACACACATAATGATGTAACTCAATAATGGTTTATCGCTCAAGTCCCAATCTGATGTAGTTTTCCTAGTTGGGTGGTACTTGTCTCTATAGTATACCAGATCACTAGGCTTATTCCATAATGTGATCGGGTCATTTTTAATTTATAATTGTCACGGTGTCTCTGGGGTTTGTCTTCATGCCAAATACTCAGAAACACAAAGGAAAAAATACAAAGTAAGAGCAAGCAATAGAAAGTACCATTTACAAATTTATAGGAAGAGAATTCTCCATTCCTATACCTCTTTTCCTACACCTCTCTAAATGCGTAACATCGTCTCTGACAATGTTGACTGCCTTAAGTGATGAGAAACTCATTATTTCATTTTGCTGTTGCTGATGTATTTTCACTCATGCAGTTCAATCTCTCTCTGATATTTGTTCCTAATTCTGTTCTTATTATTCCTTTTCATTACTTATAGAAATAGTACCTACTCACATAGGGTTGTACATTCTAACTGTTCATATCAAAGTATCTGTATTTTTTAAGTATCTAAAAGGAACAGTTAAATTTTGTGATCAAAGCTTTTTAGTAGATATACAGAATTAATGTATTCTGAAAAAACTTTGGGATGATGTTGATTTTGAAGTTGGCACAAAACTGAATCAAGATTAAGTGGTAAATTTAGTTTCTCAAACAAGGACTTTCTCTATGTTTAAATATTCAAATTGTCATTGCCATCATGTTATTTTTTGTAAATCTGAATAAATCATTCATATTAATATCACTCTCCTCTTGTTTCCCATTCTGATATACTGTTTTAAATTTCCACTCCTGTGTAACAAAGTACTCCCAAACTTAGCAGTTTGAAATGACAAACATTTATTTTCTCATGGTTTCTGCCAGTTAACAGGTGCCTCTGGCTCAAGATCTCTCATCAAACTATAATCAAGGTGTTGGCCAGGGATAAAGTTACCTGAAAGCTCAACCTGGGGATTTATTTTGAAGTTCATTTGTGGCTATTGGCAGGTCTCATGATCTCTTTGGCTTTGACTACACATATCAGTTCTTTGCCATGTAGGCTGTTTTCTGCCCCTCAGTGTGAGATCTCAAGAGGGAGAAGGCTGAATGAGGGTGCACACAATGACATCTTCAACCTTTTTATAGCCTAATCATAAATGGGCATCCTGCTACTTCCATTGTATTGGATTTGTTTAAAGTGAGCCAGAGAGAACTGCCCACACCCAGGAGAGAGGATGACAGAGGGCACCAATCTAAGGAGGGAGCGGTCACTAGGTACTATAGTAGAGGTTAATACATTAATACATTTCATTAAACTTTTCAGTAATATAGGCCATGTTTGCTAGAAAAAAATCAGGAAAAACGATACGATTTTGGATATTAAATCAAATAGTATGATATGACTCAATCAGAATTATCCAAGCTAATCATATACTGTTTGTATAACTCTAAATATCAATGTCTTCCCAGCACATATGGAAAACTATTTTCTTTCAAATAAATTTCAAAAACTTTGTGATTGCCCATGAAATAGATTTATTGCTTTTTCTTCCCATTGACATTTTGTGGTTTACTTTCCCCCCCCCTGTATTCTCCCCAAAGTTCTGCTTCATTATTTGGACATTCCAAAGTGACCTTGCTTTGATCTTTCTTTCTAGGCTGAAAGTGTTCTCCAGTCTTCAGGATATTTATACTAATGCATATTTTAGTGTATGAAAGATCGTATTTTCAGGGACCTCCATGCAATGTGTGAACTTGTTATTTAGGAAAATTTGTTTAGGGAAATAGAGGAATGAATTATAAAAGAGCAATGATATTATGGTTCTTAATGACCACTCAGGAATGTCTACATTTTAATATTAATGAAAACTCAATAGATAGCAAAATGATATAAAGTCCCCCTTGAACGTTATATTATATTACCTGTAATATATCTTAGTTCTTTTTTCCCCTCAAACTGTTGAATAATTTTCTTTTGAAATAAATTATAATGTGTTTATCCTAACACTTTCCATTTTTCTTAAATTTATTTTAATTAGCAATAGCTGATATGGTATTACTATATGCAGCCTATTTTAATATAATTACAAGTCCAACATATATACATATTACATGGCACTTAAAAGAAAATTGCTCTAATGCAAAATATTTTAACTAAGATGAAGAAACATGACTCTTTCTTAAGGAGTTTGGCTATTCTTTATATTGAATGAAATTTTGAAAAACATTAAAATTAATAAAATGGTATAGGTGTATAACGATGTTAATATGCCCTGTGATTAAGAAATATTTTGAACTCCATATTATAGCTAATTTATACAAGTAATAGTGTCTAATATATTACTTACTATATGTGCATGGAGTAACTTACTTTCATGACAAAAACTCTCAGCAAACTAGAAATAAAAATACCTAAACTGATAATGACTTATGTGTGACGAGCCCTCAGCTAACTCAGTGATGAAGAACTAAAAACTTTTGGTCTGAGATCAACAAGACAGGGTTACTCATTCTTGTCAGTTCTACTTAATGTAGTACTAGAAGTCCTAGCCAGAGCAATTAGGCAAGAAAAAGAAGTGAAAGGCATCCAAGTTTGAAAGAAAGAAGTAACAATGTTCCTATTTTCAGATGAAATCATCTTACACATAAAAACACTAACAGCCATAAAAAACTGTTAGAACTAATAAATTATTTCAATATAGTTGCAAGGTATACAACCAACACACAAAAAGTCATGTCTATAAATTCACACTAATGAATAATAAATGATCTGAAAAGAAAATTAGGAAAACAATCCTATTTACACTACCACCAAAAGATAAAATATATACTTAGGTATATACTTAATTAACAAAGAAAGTAAACAGACTGAAAAGGCAATCTACAGAATGGGAGAAAATATCTGTAAACCATATGCCGGATGATTTAACTTTCAAAATACATGAAGAATTCCTACAACTCAACTGGAAAAAAAAATTAAAAAACTGGAAAAAAATTAAAAAACTACTAACTCAAGTAAAGGAATTGAATAAACATTTCTCTAAATAAGAAATACAAATGACCAACAGGTATATGAAAAAATGCTCAGCATCACTAGTCATCAGGGAAATGCAAATTAAAACCACACTATTATTTCACACCTATCAGAATGACTGTTATAAAAATCAAAAACAAACCAAAAGCAACAGTTGTTGGCAAGGATGTGGAGAAATTGGAACCTTTTTACACTATGGTTGGGAATGCAAAATCGTACAGCTGCTATGGAAAACAATATGGAGGTTCCTAAAAAAAATTAAAATTGAACTATTCTGTGATCCAAAAATCACACTTCTGGATATTTTAGGAAACAGTTGAAATCATAGTATTAATATTTGTCTTCTCTTGTTCACTGAAACACCATTCATAATAGACAAGGTATAGAAACAACCTAAACATCTACTGACAGATGAATGGATAAACAAAATGTAGTATGTACACATAATGGAATATTATTCAATTTTAAAAAGACAGAAATTCTGTAATACATGACAGCATGTTTGAACCTTGTGGACACTATACTAAATGAAATGTCAGTTTCAGGAAGAGAAATACTGCATAAATCCATATGTCAGAGATATCAAAAATAGTCAAATTAATTGAATCAAAGGGTGATTGCCAGGAGCTGGTGGAAGGGGGAAATGAGAGTTTCTAATTAATCCACCTAAAGTCTCAGGTGAGCAAGATGAGTCATTTTAGAAAGCTGCTGTACAACATTATACGACAATACTGTATTATGCACTTCAAAGTCGAGGGCTGTTCTCATCACACAGACACACACACACACACACACACACACACATCTTTTAAAAATACAGAAATAAAAAAAAAATCTTACAAAGGTCATGATCTGGTACTTTTATCAAAACCTTTTCTTAAAATGAGTATATTTACAGAAAAAACCGCACAAAATTATAGTGTTTAGAACAACTTTATTATCCCAGAAAGATCTCCTCTACTCTTACTAGTCGTCAATTTTCTACCTACTCTGAGAGACAATCACAGCTCTTATTTCTAGTTTTTGTATTCTGGTACTTTATATAAAGGAACTCCTCTACTCATGCACTCTATTGTGCTAGCTACTATCGCTCAACAAAATGCTTTTGAGAATAATACAAGTAAGAATCTCTCGTTTCTCTATTATTGCTAAGTATTATTCTGTAGTATAAAAACAGCAAAAGTTGTTTAACCATTTCTCTCTTGATGGCATTTGAATTATTTCCAGTTTGGGATACAAATAAGGTTGCTGTGACATTTTTGACATTTCTTTCTATGTTCATACATTTCTATTTTAATTTGGCAAGTACCTGTGAGTTGAGTTGCTGTCTTGTTGGATAGGCGTATATCTTACCTTTATAAGAAATTGCCATACTAGGCAACTTCAGCTTGTGTAAAATGATTTCTCACTGGGGTTGTGAGCAAATTTTTCTATGTGTTATTCATCTATCTCATTTCCTGAACTGGGTGATCAACTATATTGCTCTTACTTTCTTCAATTATATTCTTTTTTGATTATATAGTCTAGGAGTTCTTTAAATATGTTAGATACAGGTCCTTTCTCAGATACCTGCGTGGGTGAATTTTTTTTTCACTATATCTGTGTCTTGTTTTTTCATTTTTGTAATATCATTTTGGTTGAGCAGACATTTTAATTGTAATGAAATATAATTTATATTTTTTTGTTGTGGTTAATACTGTTCGTATTCTTTCTAAACTTTTTACATATTACAAAGTCAAACATATTATCTTATATTCATTTTCAGATAGCTTATTGCTTTAGCCTTACTTTTAAGTCTATGACCCATCTATATTAACTATATATATGATCTGTGGATTTATTGTTTTTCTAATGGGTGTTTTCCCATCACTATTTATTGAAATGACTTTATGATTTGAATTACATTGGCCTTTATTTCAAAAATCAATTGACTATGTATGTGTGGAACAATTTCTGTACTCTATTTCTTTGATTTGTTTATTTATTTATTTATTCATTCATTCACTCATTCATTCATTCTGATTAGAATGCCATATAGTCTATTTTACCTCAGTTTTAATATTCATTGAAATTACAGTATAAAATATGGTACAATTTATTATTTTTATTGTTATTGCTGAGATTTTTAAAATATGTATATTTTTGGCAATATAGTCATGGAAATTGTTTCAATAATATATATTTGATTATGGATACTTATTTTGTAGGATAGATCCCTCTAACAGCATTGAAAAGTTATTAAACAAGCCAATTTAATTTTAATAGTATCCTATTAGTGTTCAACTATTCTAATATCCATTCCTACTTTGATTATGCTTGTTTGGTAATAAATAATTGATTTTTCTTATTTATTTTGTATCTAGCTGATTTACTGATTATATTATAGTAGCTTTTCATTATAGTAGCTTTTATTTTATCTTTCGTTTTTTTCAAAGCACAATTATATTGTGTCCTTTTCTTGTATTTTATACAAATTATTTTATTTTTCTGTTACTTCAAATCAATGCCCCCCAATGTTTTGTTTTTTAACATTTTTATTGAAATACTAGTGGCCTAGTGCATGAAATTCATACACATTAAAAAGGAATTAGAGGAAATATTTTAATATTGCTATTTGCCCTTTCTCTATAATAGAAGTGTCAGAGATTAAAGAAAATTTGTAAAATGTATATGAAAATTTCCCTCCTGTCAGAGTCTGGGGTGCGCCACAGGACCCAGAGTCAAGTCCTCACCCACCTGTGTGCACCTCAAAATCACAAGACCCAGACCCAGCTGGCCCCACCCCCTCCAAGCCCTGCAGGGCAGAGGGCTCAGCCTCAGGTCCCCTGGCCTGGTGCTGGGCAGGGAGCGTGGCCTCAGGTCCCCTGGCCCCAGCACGAGGGCTCAAGGGTGTGAGGGTATGAGGGTGTGCCGACCACTTGCATATTATCTCTTTATTATATAGGATATTTGACATAATATTATACAAATGTAAGGTATATAACATGTTGATTTGATACACTTATATACTGTAATGTGATTGGTATTGTAATGATAGTTAGCACCATTATATCAAATAATTATTGTGTGTTGTTGTTGTTGTTGTTGTGTGTGTGTGTGTGTGTGGTGGAAATAATTAAGATCAACCCCCCAAATTATATTGAAAACAAAAAGATCATGCTAACAGTGATTTCTCACTTGGTCTATAATTTTAATAAAAATAGCTTTGATATTTTAGCACTTAAGATGGTGCTTACTTTTTGTTTTTGGTAAATATTTTCTTTGATACCATTGTTTACTTATTTTATAGCTTTCTCCAAAGCTGTCATCCCCTGCCTCCATCTCCCACTGTAGAGGTTAAAATGATTACCTGTTCATTTTCCTAGGCTCCTTGGCATCTAGGGGTGGCTTGTGTAAATATCCTTAGGATATTAGTCAATATATTTCAAACTCAAACTTGCAAGTGGAAATGAAATCAATTGAATGGGTACCAGGCAGATTTTTTAAAAGCATAGAATAAAATTGAAAAATCAGAGTGCAGTGCACGTACTATGGTTTTTGAAACATTTGCTTCAGTTTATATGTATGTATATATTCATATACATTAATATATATAGGTATGCTGGAAAAATGTATTTTTGCATGACTTACATTAAAAAACAGAATGTCACTTCTTTAAGTCATAGCTATTTGAATTCACTGTCACTTGTAGCTAAATGCATCCAAATTGATTCTAAAATTGATACATGTAAACAGTGTACTTAGGTAACATCCTTTAAGATTTGGAAGCAGTTGCATACAGAAGGGAAAGTGGCCTTTAATCTATTTCAGCTGGGCAATCTGTGGCCCTGAATATGAAGTAGAGAAATTTTTTATCAAACTTTTTCAGATTGCATACTGAGGAGCATGTTATGAGGGGACTAATTTGCAAAGGTGTCCAGGGAAACTAACAATGACATGTAAAATATCCGAAAGACATATCCCATAACGGGGAGGTTTCCCAAGGCCACACCTACAGAAGGGACAAAGTGAGACGTAAAGCTGTAGAAATGTCCTGCCCTACAGGAATTGTGGCCTCTGGTAATTTAGGAATACCCTGCCCTTGGATGTATGTCTGGTGCCTCCCTTTGGCTACACCCAAAATGATACCAGTGGGCAAAGAGGCTTAACTTTTATATCCATAAAGATTAGCATCTGTCTGAAGGCAGAAAACATCACTGAAGGTAAAGAGGCTCTCTCTATACTGATAAGAAGTTCAATAAATTAAAACAAGACATGCACAACTATAAAGTTATATGCACCTAATATCATCCTCAAAAATATTTAAAGAATTCACAGAACTACAAAAATGGACAAATACACCATTTCAATGGGAGATTTTTAATGTGCTTATCTTGTTAATTGATAAATTCAGGGGAACAATCACTAAGGATACAAAAGATTTTCATAATGCAGTTGACTAACTTGATGTAGTTGGTAAGTGTACATTACTCCCAACAACTGCTGAATACATTCCAAGCTTGAAAGAACATTTATGAAAGTTGACCACATACTGAGGTATAAAAAAATGCTCATCATATTTCAAAGCTTTGGTACCATGCAGAAAAAATATTCTCTCTGTACACAATAAATTAAATTAGTCATCAGTTATATTTTAAAAAAGATAAAAGGATCAAAATTCCTAGGGAGAGGAGAGAGAATGCAATATTAAGTTGGGTTGTGGTGGAAGATTCCTCAAGAAAGTAATGATTGAAGAAAGACTTGACTGTGATGAGGGAAATAATTAGGTAGGTATCTTGTGGAACTCTGTTCTAGCAGAACAAAAAGCTGAAGCAATAGTCTTTACAGAGCCTTTGTAATTTAAACAGGGAGGCTGGTCTGGAGTAGAAAGAGCAGGAAGTAGTTAGAAAGCCAACAGGAGGTCTAGCCCAGGATGAATTAGCCATTTTTAAAGAGTTTGTTTTTTACTTTTACTCTAAGTATATTAGGGAGCCATTGCCATGCTTTGAACGGGGAAATAACAGTTTGACTCATGCTTTGATAGGACACTCCAATCTGACATTTTCACTGTGAAGAGAAAAAAATCATTTGGGAGATTTACCAGGTATTAGGAAATTATTGCATGATCAGATAAGCGATCCTCATAGATTATTTTCAACACTTCATTTCCCCTCTATTGTTTGCAGTGTAGACTCTATGGTTAACAGCAGAGCAACCAATTTGGACTATAAATTGGAAGCCCCAAATGAGTTTAGCAGAATTGGATAGAAGGACCTGGGCTCTCATGACTGTAGTGGCAGCATCAATCTTGGATTTTCTACCCAGACTTGTTAGGTAAAGGAGATACATTTCTACCTGATTAACTTCACCAGTATTTTGAATCTCTCAGTTATGCAGCTGCACTGATATCTTAGATAATATACTCCTTTAGCCTTTAGTTTATAGTAATACTTAAAGACTGCAAGGAATACTGATGCTAAATAGAATTAAAAAGCTCTCTAAGTCAAAAAGCAAATATTTTTGAGCAAGCCATTGTTATCATTGGAGTGCCCTCAGCGTCCCCAACTGTTGCCAGTGGAATTGGAATTCTTGCCATATCACACGAAAAGGACTTTCCTGAGACTCTCATGGGAGAAGGAGTGATACCTATTTCTGTGGAATTAAACCCCCGGGTTTCCAATGTCCTATTTCCCTCCATCTCTCCATGGAAAAAGTCCAATCTTGTCTTCACTGGGCAAGAATTAAAGCCAGTGCCCAGTTTTTGCTCCATTTTAAAGTCCAGTCCAGTCCAGCATCTGGCTCGGTTAGCTTTTGTTCCCAACTTCAGTCCATTTCCTGTGGGGTCTGCAAGGCCATGGGCCATGTAGCTTCTTACGGCCACATGACTATGGAGGCACATGGGTGAGTACGGGTCACAGAACAAGAGAGTGCAAGGAAGCAGGAGCACAAGAGAATAAGAGAGAGAGAATTCTTTATCTGGGGATTATGTACAGTATTCCAAAATTTTCACAGGCTTGCATTGGGCTTCACCCTCCTAGCCAATGATCATTGTTCCCAGGTTAGATTGACAGGTAAGCACCTTCAGTCACCCTGACTTCATTGTGCATGTGCCCATCTCCCCCTTTGTTGGAGCCTTTCCCCCAGTGGTACCTGGGGAATGGAGCAGTGGTTCCCTGGGGAGTGTAAAGTTGCAATTTCCTGGTGAAGCTGCCCAGATGACCATGCTAAAATGTCTGGCTTCCCCTTTGCTCTCTTCCTATTATTATATTAGCTAGCTAATTACAGTGGTAACACTATGGCATTTTTCAAACCAGAAATGTTATAGTCTATTTATCAGCAGAGCTTGTATGTTTTATTAATAATTGTTTGAATCTGATAGTGAGTTGGAATATCATTGGATATTCATAGATCACTGATTTATTGTATTATAAATTAGGTGATTGGAGTCCTTGTGTGCTTTAATAAGTAATAATTTCTTAGCTGTTTTAGATGATTAATACTGGAACTGGCTCAACATTTCACTCAGTGCCCGTGTACACTTGCCTACCAGGATGATAAGTCACTAATAGATTCTTATTACTATCCAGGGGCAAAATGTGTTTTTGTTCAGCATTTTTGTGACTATCTTAACATCTTACAATGAATGCACAGAGCAAAATGAAAGACATGTAATATAATAGAGATGAAGAAAAAAGTAAATGACACGGTATGATGCAGATAGGTATATTTTAGATTAAAATTATTCAATATAACTCTTTTATTTTGGATGACATATTAGACAGAAATTTTAAATTACTCTCTTATAGAATCATAAGTCTTAAAGCTAAAAGGCATGCTGAATGATAATCTGTTGCAAAGCCCAGCTCCCAGGAAGGTGAGGCATTAATAATCCTGGTCCACACACTGGTGAATAGCATCTCTAAGATTACAAAGTAGGAAAGTCAGGATTAGATCCAGACTTCTAGACTCCTGATGTATATAAATGCTTGTGTATTATTGATAATGTGACATAAATTTATATTTGGTGATTCATTTGTTTTTATTCATTTACCAATTCACTTACTTTTAAGGATCTCAGGCAGTAGGTGGGGCAACAGAGAAGTAGACAGAGAAATGATGACACCATGTGGCCAGTGAAATAGAAGTGCTGAGGGAACCTGGGTAGAAGCTGGTTCAATTCCAGAAAGTCATCAGTTAAGTTGTTAGATGAAGAAATATCTCTGAGCTTATTATCAAGAATAATTAAATGTTTGGATGGGAGGAATAGGGTAGAGGAGGACATTCCAGCCAGAAGGAATGTGTTATGCAGAGACAAGGAGCCATGAAAGACCATGGTATGATTGAAAACACGAGCAGCCCAGACATGCAAGTGTTGGTTCAGGTCTTCACTGGGTGTCAACAGGAACAGTGTACAGCAGTGGTTCTCAACCTTCCTAATGCGGCGATGCTTTAATACAGTTCCTCATGTTGTGTTGACCCCCAATTTCATTGTTACAAATTGAACTTAATTAAAGCATAGTGATTAATCACAAAAAAATGTAATCATATATGTGTTTTCTGATGGTCTTAGGCGACCCCTGTGAAAGGATCGTTCGACTCCAAAGAGGTCGCGACCCACAGGTTGAGAACCGCTGGTGTACAGCCTGATTGTGAATTGCTCTGTTAGCTAAGAAATTTGGATATTTATCTGTAGGAAATAGAGACAAAAAAGGTTTTCAGTAAATAAAAACATAAGTAGTCTTTTCTTTACCCCCTCCCCCTTAGGATGATCCCCGTTCTCTGCCGAGTGATTAATTGAAGAAGTACTTGGAGTATGAATAACTTACCGAATTTAGACACAATAAAGAATTTTCCTGAGATGAGACAGTGCTGATGAAAGGAAAAGGCCAGGCTTAATAGGAATTTCTAAATTACAAATTACAATTAAACATGGAGACTAGAAATTAAACATGGAGACAGGGAAATGCCTTCATTTAGTTGGCTATCATTTCCATGAGTCAAAAGTGCCCAATGGCTGTTCAGACTTTCCAGGCCAAGTAATCATTGTATCTGTTGAAGAGGCAGTGCTCCAGAGTGGTTCAAATGGTTGCTGAAGCCCTGACTGACCTGTAGGCTTCTATTAATGTTCACATTAATAGAGACTAAGGGATACAGATGTTGAAAATTGATTGAGAGGTGGTGAGAACATACAGGATTCTCCCCCCCCCCCCCAATATTTGCACATTTTAACAGCTGATAGTTCAATTTTGAAAATGAAATGGTTTTTAATAAACACTGCCTTTATAGCTACTCAAAGTGTATACATTTTGGGGGGACACCCTATATTTGTTCGTGCTATTAATAAATGTAGATTTCCAAAATTACTTAATCTTTCTGAACCTCAGTTTTTTTAAAGTGAAATAACAATAAATATGTATCTAAAAATATTATTAAACTCGTAGGAAAAGTAAATCAGATAATGCATATAAAATAACCATGATTGCCAGCTCAATGGTAGGTATTGAATAAAATGTAGTTATTGTTATTTCTTATGTTATAATTGTTATTATAACAGTGAATTTAGAAATAAGTATCCTGCAGGAAAATGAAAATAAAAATGTGAACCTTGGAAGAGAGGTCAGGGAGGTAAATGTCTATTTGACAGTAATCACTGTAGAAGTGTAGTTTAAAACATAAGATTAGACATAATACTAATAGAATTTTACTCTTTGGCTGTTTTTGTTTAAAAGAAAATTGAAATTTGAACACCCAAAGTTAAATGAATAAGCCAAGAGCCTGTTAGCTATTATTAATGTGACTCTATAGAAACAGTGAAATGTCTGCATTTGTGCTTAAGCCTGAATAAATATATTTCAGGCTTCAAAGCATTCTTTAAGTAGTAAAGTAGGTTGACATTGGGCCAAAATTCAAAATATGCAAAGTTTGCCTTCAGTGGCTACCTTTTCAAATCCTTTGCAGGGAGTGGTGGTGGAGGGTTTCTAGAAAAAGACTGAAAATTCCCCCAAAGGTTTATAAGCCTTGGGTGAATAATAGCATATTCTAATCTCTCCACTATATATTTTCATGAAAGTGAAATCAAGTTAAATGAATGTTTGAAAATGACTTGAAGGAAAAAGGAAATCACAAAAGAGAATCAGTCTTAGGTAGCATAGAAAATTGTCTAGAAGACTTTTATAGGAATGGTTAGTACTGACTATTAGTGCATAAAACTGAAGTCATTTGCAGCAGCCAATGACAGAATCATATCTTTTGCTCATGAAAGGCTTTCCAGTTCACAGCTAAGACCTGAGAATCTAGTGAATTTAAAACATGATCTCCAAAGACAATATGCTCAAAATATCTGAGATACATATTTGCTTTTCCTGAGTGGGCACTGCAGACAAGTGAGTCCCCTTCCATCTCTAAAAGGAAAAATCACTATATCATCACAATCAATATCATCAGAGCCACAGATACTTACAGGACACTCAGGTTGAGCCAGACCCTTTTTAGCTGCTTTTCAAATATGAACTCCTTTAACTCAACAGCAGTTTTATGGGGAAGGCATTGATGATGTCCCTTATTTTACAGATGCCAGTTTAAAGAACATCCTCAAGGTCATATACAGGGAAATGCCTTCATTTAGTTGGCTATCATTTCCATGAGTCAAAAGTGCCCAATGGCTGTTCAGACTTTCCAGGCCAAGTAATCATTGTATCTGTTGAAGAGGCAGTGCTCCAGAGTGGTTCAAATGGTTGCTGAAGCCCTGACTGACCTGTAGGCTTCTATTCTAAGTAGCGCTACAGCCTTTGGAAATACAATCAAACCTCAGTTCTCAAATGTCTCCAATCTGGAACAATTTCTTTCTCCACTAGGTTGTTCAGGGAAAAAATGTTTCCTTTAACTTCTGTTCTTGACCTGACAACCCCTTCTTGCTGATACATCAGCATGACAAAAGGCATTGCCCAGTCTACAAGCAAAGGAGAGAAGAGGTGTCGGTTTACTGCTACACCTTGGGCCTGCCAGCATTGTTAATATCTCAGGAAGTTGTGCTGTGTTGGAGAGGTAGAAAGACTTCCAAAGTTTGCTTAGAAACTCATTGTATCATTTTGAATTCCTATCAGCAATGTATGAAAGTTTCTACTGCTCCACCCTTGTCAGTACATGATTCCGACAAACTTTTTAATTTTGGCTAATCTAGTCTGTATTACGTGGAATCTTTTTATCATTTTAACTTATACTGTTATAGTGGTTAATGATGTTAAGCATATTTTCATGTACTTATTATCTGTATAACTTCTGGTGAAATGTCTCTTTATATATTTATTTTTGCCCATTGTTTAAGTTTTATTGAATTTTAAAGCTTCTCTATATATGATATATGTTATGCCCAGATTTCAGGATCTCCAAAAGACCACACCAGGGAGCCAGCCAAGTCCGATGCAAAAGCAGAGAGTCTTTTATTATTACAAACCTAGGTCTGGGTCCCCTACCCTCCTTACTGACACAGCAGCAAATGGCAGAGAGAGAGAGAACTCTGTGTGGAGAGAGGTTTTATAGGGGGGTTGGAGCAAGGGGAGGAGAAAGGACTGTGGGCCCTGCTGATTGGCCAGGCACAAGTCGGTGTCTTGTCACACAGGATGTGGTCATATCTATGGCGACTTCCCTTGATTGTCATTGGTTAGTTCAAAGAAGTCCTGGGTGTGGCCAGCAGGGGCTTGGGCTTCCAGGAAGAAGCCTTGCCGAGCTCATGGCCAAGGTAAGATGGAGGGCTTAGCCCTTACCCCGGGGCAAGATGGAGGGCGTAGTCCTCACCCTTTCAATACAGTGTATATATAATATAAACTGAGTGGCCAGATTATTATAACCACCTGACGTTTGGAGGCAAATTAGCTATAATTTCGTGCTGAAGTTGCTAGAGGGCCAGACCATTATAAATAGGGAAGCAGGTTGTTTACCACGACAGTAAAAGTGATTTTTTTCTGAAGATATGGGTAAACAACGCGATTTAACAGCCTTTGAATGCGCTATATATATTATACTGAGTGGCCAGATTATGATGACCACCCCATCAGTACTTCATTGGGCCACCTTTTGTCTTCAATACCGTGGTGATTCTTCTTGGCATTGACTCCACGAGATGTTGAAAGGTGATGCGAGGAATCTGACACCATGGCTGATAAATAGCACTGTCCAGTTCTGTGAAATTTGATGGTTGTGGAACCAGCTGCCTGATGGCTCTTTTAACTTCGTCCCACAAATGCTCAATTGGACTGAGATCTGGTGATTGTGGGGGCACCTAAGCAAGGTAAAGTCTTCCTCACGTTCTTGAAACCACTCCTGCACAATCCGAGCACTATGGCATGGCGCATTGTCTTGTTGGAAGAAGCCATCTCCATTGGGATATGCCATCAACATGTTGGATGAACTTGATCAGCAATGATACTTAGGTATGTTGTGCTATTCAGATGTTGTTCCACATGAATTAAAGGGCCCGAATCATGCCAGGAAAACATGCCCCAAACCATAACACTGCCCCCACCAGCTTGAAGGGTTGTACTCATGCATGTGGGGTGCATGCTTTCATGCTGTTTCTGCCAAATTCTCACTCTGCCATCTGCATGATGCAACTGGAAACATGATTCATCAGACCACATGACTTTTTTCCAATGTTCCACTGTCCAATCCAGGGGTCCTCAAACTATGGCCCGTGGGCCACATGCAAATACAAATATTGTATTTGTTCCTGTTTTGTTTTTCTTACTTCAAAATAAGATATGTGCTGTGTGCATAGGAATTTGTTCATAGTTTTTTTTTAAACTATAGTCCGGCCCTCCAATGGTCTGAGGGACAGTGAACTGGCCCCCTGTTTAAAAAGTTTGAGGACCCCTTGTCCAATCCTTGTGTTCCTGTGCGGACTGGAGATGTTTTATCTTGGTAACTGCAGACAGCAAAGGTGTTCGAACAGGCCTTCGGCTTCCATATACCACACGATGCAGTGTATGGCTAATTTATCTACAAACGTCAGGTGGTCATAATAATCTGGCCACTCACGTTCAAATATATCCCATGTTCAAAGGCTGTTAAGTAGCATTGTTTACCCATATCTTCAGAAAAAAATCACTTCTACTGCCATGGTAAACAACCTGCTTCCCTATTTATAATGGTCTGGCCCTCTAGCAACTTCAGCGCGGAATTATAGCTAATTTGCCTACAAACGTCAGGTGGTCATACTAATCTGGCCACTCAGTGTATATGTATATCTGTGCATAGACTATCTCTAGAATAGTTCAGAGGAAACAGCTAATGATCATTGACTCTTGGAAGGGGAAGCTGATAATTACAGAAATTAGTAGACTTGCTTTTTAGATCACACATTTTTATAGTTAAAATATTTTACCATGTGTAAATGTTATCTGATCAAAATTAGCTAAAGACAGTAATGTAAGCTGTATAATTTAGTGATTGAATATTTTAACATAGTTATGTATCATTTATATGAATAAATATTTCAACTAAGTCTGAAGACATTGTGTCTTAAATCATAGTGATACCAAATTTTTGGACTGGAACCTGGATTCTTTGTCCACCGGAATCAAAGAATGAATCCATGGACAGAAAGTGATATAGCAAAGGTGGAAATTTATCGAAGAACAAGTACAGACCCCCACTTGGGGAGAGGGAAGAGTCACACAGAACTGACTCCCATGTAGGAAGGGGGAAGAGTCCCACAGAGTCCCTTTTCTCAGTCTAAGGCTTATAAAGGCTATAGTTCCTGTGTCCTGATATCCCCTCTGATTGGTCAATATTCCCCTTCGAGTTGGTTACCATAGTAACTCCTGGGCTCAAAGGTTGAACCTCACAGGGGACATGTGAGGTTCTCCCCTTCCTTCCCCATTGTTCCCCTATTCCCTCTGGGCTTTCTTCTTTTCCATCTGAATGAAGGGCTCCCTTCTCTTTATTTTGTAAATATAGACCTTTCTTAGATACTTCCAGTTCCCTTGTCTTATGTAAATGCCACTGTTGCTGCTCCCTTGTCTTATGGAGATGTAACTGTACCTGGCTTCATTGTGTTATGGAAATGACCTTCTCCCAGTCTGTAGCCCCAAGCTTTTCCATGGACCCCAATTCTAAAAATTCCTAAGCCTGCCTAAGTTCCCCCAAAATTCCTGCTTCAATAGTCTTCCTGAAATGTCTCTGAGGCTCACAGAATTCTTATGTTGTATCCAGGAACTGCTGTGTTCCCAGCTCTGAATACATACTAGTATAACCTGATACCTCTAAAAAATGACCAGACTCAGCATCAGAATCTTGGTTAAATTACTATTGTAAAGCACCATGCATTAAACTTCTCTTTTATTCAATACTCCCTTTTCACTTCCCCTTTTGGGGACATGTGAGTAGAGAAAATTTAAAAACAATTATAAATAGTTTAATAACTAATTATAAGGAAACGTATGTGTATGGATGGCCCAGAAAAATAAATATAATGTTGCTGGCTTTTCCAATCACAATTTCTCCCCTTTTCTCCTTCAGTCCAGCTACCACCTCCAGATAATGCCTATCCAGATTTTGGGGTTGATAATGTTCTTGTTTTTCTTCTGAGTTTTGCCACCTAAAATTATAATTTTGCATCCCTAAAAATATATTTAGGTTTTATTTGGTATAGAATCTCAGAAAAAAATACTAACATATTATTTTATGTCTTAATACTTTCAATCTATTTTATATTTGATTCAACACTTTTTAAAAGCATCTGTTTCTGCATTCAGTTTTCATTGCTGTATTGTATTCCATTGTATGAACTCAACATGATAGGTGTGAATTTTCTATTCTCTTTTTTTTTTTCAGAACTCCATGTTTTAATCCCATCTTATGCAAAACACCAGCAAGACTTTCAAAACAGCATGTTTATGACCCAGATTAATGACAGAACAGAATAATCTATTTTAAATTCTAATCAGAAAACTTATTTTATCACTTGAAATATATTTAGTACTAAAGACAACCAACATTCTGCTTTTACTTTTACTTAGGTTTATTTTATGCTGAATTTACTCCCGGGCCATAAGTTTTGTTTCTTCAGTTTCTTCTGAGATACCTTTTTCTTCTGTGCAACCTCCTCTTCTGGTTTGGGAACAATCTGCTCCTTTTCAGTGAGGATCATCTCAATGTGGCAGGGAGAGCTCATGTTTGGGTTAATCCGCCCATGAGCTCTGTAGGTTCTACGCCTCATCTTGGGAGCTTTGTTCACCTGAATGTGCTCAATGACCAGAGAGTCTACATCTAAACCCTTAAGTTCAGCATTGCTGTCAGCATTTTTAAGCATGTGCAGCAAAAATTCAGCACTCTTTTTGGGCCAGCGACCCTGTGTCCAGCCCCACTGTTTTGCCTGGGCGCACCTACCAACGCCACCGCTGTAGCGGCGGAGTGGCACACACTGCTTCTTCAGGGTGACGTCCTTCAAGTACTTGGTGGCCTTTCGAATGTGCATGCCCTTGATGGCCTGGGCAGTTTCACGTGTGTTCTTGAAGTGAACGCGGAGGTTGGAGCCCCTTGATTTGCATGCTTTCGTGGGGTTTTCTGGGTCTAGGGAATAGCGAACCGTCTTCAGGGGTCACCTATGGGCGCTTTGGGGAAGAGTATTCTCTTTTTTTAAATTCTTTATTGTTTAAAGTATTACATGAGTCTCCTTTTGCCCCCATTGACCTCTTCCCCACCACCCCTTCTTCCAAGCACAAGCCCTCACCCCGCCCCCCTCCTGTCTGTGTCCATTGGTTTTGCTCATAGGCATGCATACAAGCCCTTTGGTTGATCTCGCACCCTCTCACATCCCAGTGTATTTTCTGTTCTTGGTGGATATGTGAATTGTTTCTGGTTTGGGGTTATCCATAAACTCTCTTAAGTATTCTCCCTGTGTTCATGTGTAGAACCTTCTCTGAAGTATACATTTAGGTGTGAATTTAAGTCAAAGGTATGTAAATATGGGATTTCACTATATTAGGTCAACTGTTTTTTCAAAGTGGTTGTTTCAATGTACACTCAGCCCAGCAGTGACTAGGAATAAGCACTGATTCATATCTTTGTCAGCTCCCAACGTTGTTAGGTTATTAAAAGAAATATTGGCCAAGCTGGTGGATGTGTAATAGCAAAATAAAGCCAGGGACAGGAAGAGTTGGATGTAACACAATTGCTGATTGCGTCTTGAGTCCTGAACTACTAACTTGAAGACACTCCAGCGAGTCCATTAATTTCCCAATAAAATCATGTAATGTATAATAATGAACTTTTTGGTTCCCATTCATAAACACACATTATTTATTATCATAAATACTATTTAAAGGTGAATTTCCTTGCCCACTCTACGTTATCCTATCATTAATGAAATTGAAGTCTCCCCAGTTTTTTTCTACATAACATCCTAATTTTGTTTAATGGAAATGACATCGCTTCAGATATCTCTCATGAAATTTATTAAAACATTTTTCTTTTCCTGAATTATCCCTTCTCTTTCTGATAAGCTTTTCTGTTTTATCTTATTCTTACTTGTTTCCTATGTTAGATTTTCCTCAAGCGCTTGTAAGGCTGATGTAGAACTCTGCATATGGGGAGGCCTTTTGCCCGATTATCTTTAATTTAGAAGGAAGTCTGGGAATGGAGGCAATTTTAGGGAGATCCTCAAAACTCGGGGACATTCTTCTGCAGTTTTACCATCCATTTTCTCTGTATTTTATTTGACCGTATGTGAACTTTTTCTAGAAGAAAAACTGCTGGTTATTTTACAGATGTAGTAATTCCCACATCAGCTGAGTCACACTGATTCCTGTTCTCACCTTCTGTCTTCCCATTCAGTCTCTCAAGGTTTATGCAAAATAGCTTGGATTCATTTCCTACTTTTTCTTTGAGCAGTGTCTGCTTTCTTTATTTACTTTTTACTTCATAATTTGTTAAAATTTCTTGTTTTGTTCTCTGATATTATATATACTTTTAAAACTATTTTTTTTTTTTACATTGGAATGAGGACTCAGGAGGATGAAGTTATTACAAACATGCTTACAATCCAATATCTTACTCTGGAAGCCAATTATGTATTTCAAATGTTGGCAAATAAAACAGTTGGATTTTTTTTTAATTCTTCTATATTAATGGATGTTTTACTAGTAAATTGCCTTTTTCCTATGCTTTTAACTTCCTTGTGTTTCCATTGCTTACCCCATTGTTAAATGCCAGGCTGCATAAATTGCTGTTTTCCTGTCTTTCTAATTTCTGCCTCTTCATTTATATGATAAAACTTAATTATCTCTGATGAAGCTAATGTAGGCAGAGGAGAAGAAAAGACTTGGTAAAGGTCCCACACTTGATTAACATGAACCCAACGCTGATAATTGACTTGGATTGAACTGCTGGAAGAACTTACACTGGAAAACATGGACTCGGGTGCAATATGCTGCAGGGAATACCAGCTGTAGTAAATGCAGTACGTGGTTTCATGTCAAGTTTTAAGTCACGCATCGACTTCTGAGCTGAAATGCAAAATTTAACAATTCAACACTTCGTAATTTCTGAGCTTGTGCCATTGATATCCAAGTTATAGAAATATCCCGACTCATTAACTCATCTCTGAAATTATTTCTATATTACTATGGATTGCTTGGAAGACAGGGGAACATTCTTTATAATATTGTTCAGAAAATGGCTGTGACAGGAATCAGTCAAGAAATGTACATCCCAGGCCTTCACTGCACTGTTGTCTGTGTCCATGGGCAATGCATATATGCATTTAAGTTCTTTGGTTAATGTCTTCCTGCCCCTCCTCCCTATTTCCTTCTGAGATTTCTCAGTTTGTTCCATGCTTCCACTACCACTCCCTCCCCGCCACACCTGAAAAAAATAAAGAAGTGTATATCCCCATTATACATGGGCCTTTTCTGTATGGCCCTTGCTCAAAGTACGTAAAGCCACCTGCCTCACTGGTCCTTTCGGGTTTTTCACTCTTTTTATTTTTAAATTTGTTTTATTGCTTAAAGTCTTACAGAGTATTACATATGTCTCCTTTTTTTCCCCTTGACCTTCCCCCGGCCTCCCCTACCCCCCAGTGTCCTTTGTCCATTGGTTATGCTTATATGCATGCATACAAGTCCAGCGGTTGATCTCTTACCACTGCCCCTCGCCCCCCAACCCTCCCCAGCCTTCCCGCTGTAGTTTGACAGTCTGTTCAATGGTGCTCTGCCTCTGTATCTATTTTTGTTCATCAGTTAATAATGGTCTTTATTATCCATAAATGAGTGAGATCATGTGGTATTTTTCTTTCATTGACTGACTTATTTCACCTAGCATAATGCTCTCCAAGTTCCATCCATGCTGTTGCAAATGGTTTTTTACTCTTGAGTGTTAGAATTTGTTAAAGAACAATGTAAGGGGGAACCAAAATTCATACACACACACACACACACACACACACACACACACACACGACGTTGATTTTATTTGGTGTAAATTATTTGAGTTTATAATAGAATAATTTTAGTTTAGACACACTTTCTTTTTTCCTGATGATATCTCTATAGGGCAATTTTATGATCACAGTAAGTTATCTTGGTTCTTATGTCAACAATAATCTTTTTATCCCTCAGGTAGTTATAATTCTCTGCCTTTGACCTAAAACAAGGGCAGGAGAAATACAGAAAACATTAAAGCATGCCTTATAAAACCTACCATAACAGATTGCTTTATTTTAAAGATTAAATGCCTTAAAATCTAGTGTTGGCTTCCTTTAAATAAAACAGAGCAGTCGATATCTAGAGTTTGAATTCTATGTACACATGTATTTCCCAGGCCCTTTGAAAAATAATCTAATAAGTGTTAAACCAATAAAGCATACACTTGAAGATTGCTATTAAATTGAAATAAGGGAATATTAGTGCTTACTATACTTTGATAACTATAAAGCTCCAGTGGTATTTTTTTATTCTAAATTTAAATTACTTTTACTCCCAAGGTTTTCATGAGGCATATTAAATGTAAGATGAAATGGGCTTAGTAATTGTAAGTTTTTCAAGTATGTTTGTGTGTGCACATGCGTCTTTTTAGCACATTTACAACAGCTTAATTTGAGCAGGTATTGTTTACCCTTTCCTGAAAGAGGGTCAGTCAGCTTGGTGTCATAATACAGATTATGACAAACTGAGCAGTTGGAACAGCACCAACATGGTCATTAATTCTGGGGGTCAGAAATGTAGTCTGAGCAGCACAGGGCTCACAGGAAGTGTTGGCAGGCTTCCTTTCTGGAGGTTCTAAGAACTGGTTTCTTTGCTCATTTGTGTTAGTAGAATTTAGTCCCTTGTGGCTACAGAACAAATGAGTGCCTGTTTCCTTGCTGGCAAATCAAGAAAATGAACATAAACATATAAAAAAAAAAGAAAAGGAATCCCTCTTTCTGCAAAATCACCACTGCCCCCAACCGCCTTCCCCAAGCAGACATGCATCTCCCCTCTATCACTGTACATTAATTTGCATCTCCTAAAATTTTAGACTATGATTCACAGAGTACCTACTCTTTTTGTCTTGCTTTTTTAATTCAGCATCATTTTTTGAGATTAATTTATATTGTAGGGCATATTAATAGTTCATTCTTTTCATTGCTGAGTATTATTCCATTATATAACACACACACACACACACACACACACACATACATGTTGATGGATATTTGGATTGTTTCCAGGTGTTGGCTATTGCACATGAAATATTATAATGGAACTAGAGGCCCGGTGCACGGATTCGTGCACTAGTGGGGTCCTGCAGCCTGGCCTGTGACCTCTCGCAATCTGGGACCCCTCTGGGGATGTCGGACTGACAGTTTTGGACTGCCTTCTGGGATCAGGCTGAAACCAGCAGTCTGACATCCCCCGAGAAATGTAGTGCGCAAAGCAACAGACAGCCAGGGAGGAGCCTGAGCCTGGGCCAGGCGCCATGTGCTCCTGCTCATCCAGGCCCCACTGCACCTACCACCACCACTCAGTAACGCTGCCGTGGAGGCAGGAGAGGCTTTCACCATTGCAGCTGCGCTTGCCAGCCATGAGCCCGACTTCTGGCACCTGTTGGTCAGCTGAGTGGTGCTCCCGCTGTGGGAGCACACTGACCACCAGGGGGCAGCTCCTGCATTGAGTGTCTATCCCCTGGTGGTCAGTGCTCATCATAACTACTGGTCAACTGGTCTTTTGGTTGCTTAGCCTTTTATATATATACATATAGATGACTGAATCAAATGGTGTTGTCTGTTTAAATTTTTCAAGAGACTTTCAAACTGTTTTCCAAAGTATTACATTTATACACATTCTACCTGACACTTAATATGTTCAGTCTTTTTCACTTTAGTCATTCTAATGGTTTACAATAGTATTTCCTTCCATTTTAACTTTTTTTACATTAATGACTAATGATTTAAGCATCTTTCCATAGGCTTCTTTATCATATGTTTCCTATGGTGAAATATCTGTTCAAATTTTTGGCCATTTCAAAATAGAATCATTTTCCTTTTGAGTTTTGAGAATTGTAAAAATATATAGGGGTGGGAAAAAGTAGGTTTACAGTGATAATATGAATAACACAGACATTAATTAATAATAATACAAGAATAAACTGTGTTTCATGTACTCACAGCTGTAAACCTACTTTTGTTGAATACAAGATTATAAACCCATATTTCTTCATTCTCTGTGGGTTGATTTCCTATTTTGTTAACCTAAGTTTTGTTTTAGTTTTATCCTGTTCAGCCTTAATTAAAGTACTCAAGTCTTCTCTAACAGATTTCTTTAACTTAGTATCTCAGGTTATGAGAAGATAAAGTCTAAGTCCCTTGGATTTCTTTTTTTTTAAATATATTTTATTGATTGATTTTTTACAGAGAGGAAGGGAGAGAGATAGAGAGTTAGAAACATCGATGAGAGAGAAACATCGATCAGCTGCCTCCTGCACATCTCCCACTGGGGATGTGCCCGCAACCCAGGTACATGCCCTTGACCGGAATTGAACCTGGGACCTTTCAGTCCGCAGGCTGATGCTCTGTCCACTGAGCCAACCCGGTTTTGGCAATCCCTTGGATTTCTTAAGGGCCCAGGTTCCTTGTGATATTTGATTCTTAACCAGAGTTCTTTTATTGATGAACATCTTTAATTAATTTTCATTTTATAGATTTGAGGATAATAATATACAGATTTCAATTAAGCCAACATATGGGAAAGAGGAAGAAAAATTAGGTTTTCAGATATCCTATGATTGTGGAAATATTAATTATGATAGTTTGTATTATTTACCTATCATATTTAATGTGATATAGTATTTCCCATGTACATTTTTATATTGTAATAATTATGTATACAAAGGAAGAAAAAGCAATGTGATCCACATAAAGTATATTCAATATGAACCTATTTATAAACAAATTACCTTTATGGCTGCATTTGAAAAATATCTAAAAGAATATATAATTAAGTGTAGAAACTAATGAGTAATTTTTCACAAAGTTGTTGGATAAAATATGTAAAATAACCAGTTGAATTTCTATATACCACCTTCAAGTTAAAAAATTAAAGTTGTGAAAGTTTGTAACTACAGCATTAGTGAATATATATTGATGTATTAATGTCTATAAAAACAGAATATATTGAGTATTTAGAGATGATGCTAAAATTGTTCAATACATATTACAGAAAATTTAAAAACAAATTTTTATGAGAACTAAATAAATGGAAAGATGTCTCAGAGATTAGAAGACAATATTTTAAACATGGCTGTTCTCCCTAAACTGAATAATAAATCTAACTCAAACCCAGTAAAAATTCCCCCAATAATGTAAGCCTATATATTTGGATATTTGGGGACATTAGTAAGCCTATTATAGATTTTAAGTGGAAATGAAAATGGCTATAATAGCTAAGCAGTTTTGAGGTGGGAGGCCTTGCTCTAATTATAATGAATTTACAATAATTAAGATAATGTGGCAGTAGTACAAGATAAAAAAAAAATGAAGATAATAGGGAATCTACAAATAGGACTTAACATACATGGAAATTGATTTATAGTAAACTAGAGGCCCAGTGCATGAAATTTGTGCACTCGGGGGGTCCCTCAGTCTGGCCTATGCCGTCTCACAGTCCGGGAGCCCTCGGGGGATGCCCGACTGCAGGCACATTTAAGTGACATGAGCAAGAGACTTATAGACTCTCATGCATCTACTTTGAAAGCACAGTCTTCTCTCCATGAACCCACACTTACAGCTTTATGAGGAAGTTCCTATGAAAAAATGTCTGATGAAGAAGAAATTTATATTTGGTTTATGAATGGTTCTACATGATATACTAAAAGTGGGCAACTAGCATTATTCCTACTCGGGCATTAAAAAGAAGATCATGAGTGAAGAGAAATCTTTAAGTAGGCATAACTTTGAGGAATATACATGGTTGTTTACTTTTCCTGAAAAAGAAGTAGAGAAATATTACATTCACTTCTTTTATTTCCTTTTCTCAGTTAATCCTCACTGGAGGATATTTTTTTCCATTGATTTTTAGAGAGAGTAGAGGGGAAGGAAGGGGGATAGAGGAGAGAAACATCGATGTGAGAGAGCCACGTCAATTGGTTGCCTCTTGCATAAGCTCCAACTGGGATGGGGAACCTCCAACCCAGGTACGTGCCCTTGACTGGTATAAACTCTGGACTCCTGGGTTCATGGGCTGACACTCTAACCACTGAGAAACACTGGCCAGGGCATTCTGTCACACTTCTTTTGAATGATGAATGGCTAATGATTTATTGAGTGATCATAGACTTAGGAAGAAAAATACTTGAGAATCGGTGACAAAGAGGGATGGGGCAGACCTCATGGAATGAACCCAAAGTGAGATATTTTTATCTTTTGTAATGTCCACAGCAGACAAGGTTCCTAATAATCATGTGGACAAGATGGCCCATTATGTGCATGCCAAGGAATCTCTTTGCCCAGCCATTGCATTCATTGCTTAAAAGAGCTGAGGAAACAAGTGGCTGAGGAAGGGGGCATGGAGATTATGCATGGACTCAACAACATGGGCTTCAACTGACTAGGGATGATGTGGCTATAACTACTGGTGAGTACCCGCCATGTCAACAACAGAAAGTGACACTGAGCCACCGATATGGTAATATCTCCCAAGTGAACAAGCCAGCCAGCTGGTGACAATTTGATTACATTTGATACTTCTGTCACAGAAGGAGAAGCAGTTTGTTCTTTTTGGAATAGACGCACATGCTGGAGATGGATTTGCCTTCATTGTCAATAATAATCTTGCCAAAATGCCTTTTAAGATTTTGGAGATTGCTTTATCACAGTCAGGGAATTCTCCATGGTATTACTTCTGAACAAGGAAATACATTCAGAGCAAACGAAGGGTAGCAGTTGACCCATGCACATGCAATTCATGGTCCCTACTCTACGTCCCCTGCCTGATAGAAAGGTGCAATGGGCTTGTGAAGACTCAGGTAAACACCTTGCAGGTATCTTAGGTTATATCCTATAGACAGAGTTTATTTCTGAACCTAATCTACAATTATGTGCTTCTATTTCTCCCACAATTAGAATTTGTGGGCCCAGGATCTAAGGAATGGAAATAGGGTTCATTCCTTTCAGAAAAACTGTTCTCATAACAAACTATAGAAACAATCCTTGAATATATTGTCCTCAGGAGTCTCTCCTCATGTTATTAAACCTAATGAAATACAACAATGGCCTCTGATGGTTTACCGTGGTCGGCAAACCATGGCTCGCGAGCCACATGTGGCTCTTTGGTCCCTTCAGTGTGGCTCTTCCACAAAATACCACATGCGATTGAAACTTCGTGGCCCATGCGCAGAAGTCAGTATTTTGTGGAAGAGCTGGTATTTTGTGGAAGAGCCACACTGGACGGTCCAAAGAGCCGCATGTGGCTCGCGAGCCGCAGTTTGCTGAGCCACAGTTTACCAACCACTGGTTTAGAAGTCTTAGTTCCCTAAGAAGAAATATTTTCACTAGGGATACACAGGGACAATGCCAAGGGGAAATGAAAATGTATTTCTTACAATCCCTTTTCCTTAATGTTAAAGTTTGTCAATAAGAGGACATTGCGTGTGATTCTGAAGGCAGAGAAGGAGCAGAACCTGTGATTCTAAGGAGGTGTTTGTACCAGAAAAGAGTATTTAGTGTAAGTTCTTAAACTCCTCAGTTTACTAATTTCGGTTTAAATCTATTATTCAATATACTGTGACATTTTATTTGACCACATTCTGATATTCAACTGTTTATAGTTTCTTGATTTGTTTCACTAAATGATTCAAAATGATGAGACCCATATACTAGCATTCAATTCCTTATTTTCAATCACTCTAATGGCTATTTCTACAAAAGGTATTTCTACAAATACCTACAATAATATGTCAATATATAAATTATCATCTTTCATTAAAAACCACCCATGTTCTATATCTTTAGTGGACCTATAAGCTATTAAAATCTAAAATATCATAAGAGGCCCTGTCCAGCCCTAGCTGGTTTGGCTCAGTGGATAGAGCATCGGCCTAAGGACTGAAGTGTCCCGGGTTTGGTTATATTCAAGGGCACATGCCCGGGTTGGGGGCTCAATCCCCAGTAGGGGGCCTGCAGGAGGCAGCCGATCAATGATTCTCCTTCATGATTAATGTTTCTATCTCTTTCTCCCTCTCCTTTCCTCTCTAAAATCAATATAACTTTTTTTTTTAAAAAAGAGGCTCTGTCCAAATTCTACATCTCCCATGAAAATTTTCCTTGCCATGTTTTTTACCCCCTTGATCTATACTACACCAGCATGCAGCCCATACTTTACAATATAGTGCTTACATTTTCCCTGAAACATACCTAAACTTCACCATTGGGAGAATGGCTGCATCAATTGTTGCCTGAGAGATTTGAAAGAAAGAAATTGGTGTCTAGCATTTCCTTTTGAGAACTTCTTAAAATCCATCCTATTCCCCCATTGATAAATGTATAGGAGGCTGGTGGGGGAAGCAACAGATATTGACTGCAGAAGAATGATTTCGAGGTGGACCCTCTATTTGGAGAGGTTGAACAAGAAGTGATTAAATCAGGAAAGTCCAGGTACCACATGCAGACTTAGCTCACTACATAGAGGATATTGAAGGATTCAGAGTCCTGGCACTGCTCTGTCAGTTTCCCTTCTATTGGACTCTGAGGATTAGAATGAATCATGGGAGGGATTTTCTCTAAATCAGAAGGCATATGGAATGTCCTCACTGAAGCCAGAGGCTTCTTCTGATGCTTAGCATCTGGAGCACTGCCTGAGGCACCTGCAAGCACTACAGAGTGAAGTTAAAGCCCCCTGACATCCCCTACCTCCTAATTTTTCCTCAGGCTGATTGTCAACATTTATCTATTTGTAAGTAGTGATGATTGAAAGGTTTATCTTCAGGATTACCAGCATTGTTTATTGTTCTTTGTGGAGGTAGAAATCTACGAATTTTGGGTAAACCAGTCCATCCTTGAGAAATGATATTTACATTTATTCCCAATATATGGTTTCCGAAGTGAAATAAAGTTCAGCCCCAGGAACAACCGGAGAGCAAAGAAAATAAAGAGCAGGCCATGGTTAGTTAGCACAGAGCACTTAAAGTTTGGCTGATTCATTTTTCTGGTTTTAGCAACACATATATTTGCTCATTTCTTCAAACACTTTTTGGGCCTAGCAGGTAAGTGTTAGCCTAGAGATTTCAAAGTAACAAAAATTACTATCATGATTATCAAATATCACTGAGAAGAAAAGTGCTGTTTTGATTGTTAATGAATCTCAAAGTACCCAAATGACAGATCTGTGAGGTGGGTTGACTTAAATGGGCACAGATAACCAGCTCCCATCTCAACTTGCCTCTTCCCTAAATTTCTTACTTCCTGGAATAACCTTTCACTTTTGCAACATGACAAATTAATGGAATCCTCTGATGAAAGGCCAGAACTAAGAACAGTGCCTCTGGCAACAAATTTGGGTGAAGAAATTGAAGAGGAAAAATAAAGAAAATAAACCAACAGCCAGTTGTAAAGGATAAACTGGATTTTATTCCAATATTAAGCTGTACCACAGAGAACACACTGAGGGTTGTTTCATAAAACTCCTGCTTTAAAATGCTAGCCATTCAGACATAAATGTAAACCAGAAAGATAGAGGACTGATTTAACACACTGGGATTCAGAACCTGAGGCAGGAAGGAAGATATAAGTAGATATTCATTGTGCAGCTTGGGATTCTTAAAATGAGAAAAATATTGAGGTACCTCGCTTCTCTTTCTAATACTCTATCCATTTGCATTTCTTATTTATCGACTAAAACTCTAGAGCATGCTTTATCCAACATAGCAGGGTAATAGTCAAATTACTACATATTGGGCAATCACTGTGATATTGGAAGTGCATATATATTTATAATTGTTTTATCTTCCTGGTGTGTTGACTCTTTTACCATTTACAATAACACAAAAAATTTTAAAATACTTAGGAATAAAGCTTAAGGGGGAAGACATACTGAAAACTTCAAAATATTGATGAAAGAAATTAATGAAGACACAAACAAATGGAATGACATCCTATGTTCATGGATTGGAAGATTTAATATTGTTATAATGCCAAACTACCCAAATCCATCTCCAAATTCATTACAATACTATCAAAATTCTACTGATATATTTATAGAAATAGTAAAAACAATTTTAAAAATCATACAGGATCTTGAAAGATCACAAATAGCCAAATCAACCTTGAGCTATCACACTTCCTAATTTAAAAGTATATTATAAAAATACAGTAATTAAAACAGTATGATACTGGAATAAAGACAGATGTATAGACCAATGAACAGAATAGCGAGCCTAGAAATAAATTCACACATATGTGGTCAATTGATCTTTGAGAAAGGTGCCAAGAATCCACATTAGGGAAAGGATAATTTCTTCAAAAATAGTGTTGAGAAATCTGGATACACAAAAGCAAAATAGTGAAGTTGGACTCTTATTTTACACCATACACAAGACTCATATCAGTCAGACTTCAATGCAAGACTGAAATTGTAAAACCCGTAGAAGAAAACATAGAGGAAAAGCGTCATCAAGACATTGTTCTTAGTAATGTTTTTATGGATATGACACCAAAAACAGAAAACAGAAGCAAAATTAAACAAGAAGAATTGCATCAAACTAAAAAGCTTCTGCACAGCAAGGGAAATAATTGACAGAGAGACATGGCAACTTTAATATACTTGCATATCATAAAAATGTATGAGAATCTCCTACAATTCAATAGCAAATTAAACCCCCCCAATAACTAATAACATCATTAAAATGGGCTGAAGATTGCCGAGACCGGTTTGGCTCAGTGGATAGAGCGTCGGCCTGCGGACTGAGGGGTCCCGGGTTCGATTCCGGTCAAGGGCATGTACCTGGGTTGCGGGCATGTCCCCAGTGGGGGATGTGCAGGAGGCAGCTGGTCGATGTTTCTCTCTCATCGATGTTTCTGACTCTCTGTCTCTCTCCCTTCCTCTCTGTAAAAAATCAATAAAATATATAAAAAAAAAAAAAAGGGCTGAAGATTTGAATAGACATTTCTCCCAAGAAGACATACAAATGACCATTATATATATGAAAGGACTCTCTTTTTCACTAGTCATCATGAAAATGCAAATCCAAACCATGATGAAATATCACACCTCTAAGGATGGCTATTATAAAAAAATCAAAAGACAGCAAGTGTTGGGGAAGATGTGTAGAAACTGGAACCTTTGTACTCTATTCCTGGAAATGCAAAACTGTGTAGCTGCTGTGGAAAGGGTGGAGGTTCCTTCAAAAACTAACAATAGAATTACTATATGATCTATCAACCCACTTCTGGATATTTAATCAAAAGAATTGAAATCAGGATGTTGGAGAGATATTAGCATTTTCAGGTTCGTTTGTGTCAGTATTCACTGTAGCCAAGACATGGGAGCAGCCTAGATGTTCATTGAGTAATGAATGAATAAGGAAAGCTGTATATATCTAGAGTATAAAATTAGTCAACTGAAAAAATCTGCAATATGTGACAACATGGATGAACCTGGAGGACATTATGTAAACGAAACACAGCTGGTACTTCAATGAACAATGTCCTTTCAAATAACTTAATTTCCTTATAACATTGATTAGATGCTGTAGAAACTTAACTCTTGTTTATATCAATTAACCTATAGTATGTTGGTTTCATTATATGTCATTTCACTTAAAGCCACAGAACCTAACCTAGACCTTAACTGAAGACTTATAGTGTAATCCAGTCACAATAGGATAAATACTGAATTCTTACACTTATATGGGGTATCTAAAATAGTAAAATTCATAGAGTCAAAGATGGAGGAGGAAGTGGGAAATTGCTAATTAACATGCATAAAGTTTCAGTTATGCAAGATGAATAGTTCTGGAGATCTGCTGTGCAACATTGTGCCTGAAGTAAAAAATATTGGTTCGTACACTTAAATGTTTGTTAAGACAGTAGCTCTCATGTTAAGTGTTCTTACCAAATAAGGTAAAAGAAAAAAAACAAAAAATGCGCCCCTAAAATGTATCCCTAAGTCCCATGGTCAACTGAGTCATTTTCCTTTTCTAATGGTAGGCTGTTAAGACCTCATCACCAATTTATCTCTTTAATGAACTTCAAATGAATTCATCTTACATTTTGTTCAGCTCTTCTGAGTGCCTTCAGATTGGAGATGGGTAGCTGGTCTGATGTATTGATTGAAAGATCAGTCAGGAGCCGAAAACCAGGAATTACGGGCTTTATTAGGAGAAAGACCTGCCAGGCTGTCTCGCAAGGGGAGAGCAGCAACCCGTGCAGAGGTGAGCACTCCTTTTGAGGGGAGGAATGGAAAGGAATGGGGTTTAGGGTACTCAGCACATACTGATTGGTGGCTTAATGTATGGTCCATATAAGGTACATGGTTAGGAACAAGGGCTTAGGGTATTAGGCAGGTGCTGATTGGTGATTCAATGTATAGTCCATATAAGGTACATGGTTAGGCACTCAGGTATTTCCGGGCTGCAGGTTACGTCATACTCTGCCCACCAGTTGGGGGAAGGGAGGATCTATCACTGATAACTGCCATCCCCCAAATGTCACATATACTTCTATTTTTTACAAATTCTGGGTTGTGGTTGTCGTTAAGACTCTCAAAGATTTGTTTTCACGACCCCGTTCTCCTTTTTGCCTCATTAGTCCCACCATAGAAATAAAAGGGTATGTGGTTAACCACAGCCCTCAGAGTTCAAACAATCCTCTTTGTACAAAGATTATTTCCCAGTAGAAATAATCACTTAATTATCATCACAGGAGGCAGCCACCCACTTCTTCACTATGATCAATTATTTCCTAGCTTCCCCTTTGCTGTGAGCAAGCATTTCAAGACCTTTCTCTCCAGATAAATATGGACTGAAGTACTGAAGGTCCATAAGTTATCTAATATCTCTCTTTATACATGTTGACATTTAACAATTCTATTTACCAATTGTGGCACATCTTATAATTAAGTACTGAGGGCAGGTCCAATTTCTGAACAATCAGGCTTCAAGACATACCAAGATCATATGATAATGTTTGGCTCTCAGATGTAGGGCAGTTCTTCCATGCCACCTGCACATCCTTCTTCTTCTTCTTCTTCTTCTTCTTCTTCTTCTTCTTCTTCTTCTTCTTCTTCTTCTTCTTCTTCTTCCTCCTCCTCCTCCTCCTCCTCCTCCTCCTCCTCCTCCTCCTCCTCCTCCTCCTCCTTCTTCTTCTTCTTCTTCTTCTTCTTCTTCTTCTTCTTCTTCTTCTTCTTTCTTCTTCTTCTTCTTCTTCTCACTTTCCCTAGAAGACACAGGGTACAATGCCAGTTGAAAAATAAAGTTCAATCTCTTTTGAAACCCCTTAAAATGAATGCCATTTTCTCTGATTACTAACAGAGCATTTTTGTGATGCCTCTGAAAAATAGGCAAAAGTGAGCAAACAATCAACTCAACCAAGAGTTTGATTTTCTTCCTGATTTCCAACCTCCACCAGGTTCTTTTGATGGCCACTCTCCTAGCCTCTAACCACTTGGACCCAAAGCCGATGACACATGTTTTTGGTTTTTATTAAGTGTCACTCATTTGGGGGGATATGTAATTAGTTTTCAATTGCTGTGTAATAATTACACCAAAAATGTAGTGCCCTATTACAAAAACTATTCTAAGTTTTGCTTGTGATGGTCTGTTCTCCGGCTGGTCTGACATTGTTTCACTCATAGAGTTCTAGTCATCTAGACATCTAGCTGATTGCCTGGGGCTGTGTGGTTTCTGATGGCCGCTTTCACTCTGGTGGCTGTGGGTGTTGGCTGTTGACTGAGCTACACCGTGGCAATATTAGTCTCAGTAATGGGGCAGACCACAAATCTCTTAAAACCAAGACTTAAAAATTGTTTCTCTCTCATCCATGTGTCTCTCTTCTATTTATGTTTCTCTCTCTTTCCCTCTCCCTTGCTCTCTCTCTAAAAAATCAATAAAAACATAAAAAAAGAAATTTACACGCCAGGGACAAAGTAACTCCGTGTTTATCCCAGCTTGGCTTTTAATCTATGTCATGCCTGGTTCATGCCCTGGACACCTGGGGGAAAATTGCACAGTTTTATCTCATTCAATTAGTCAAAAGGAGTCACTGGGCCAGTCAAGATTGGCCAGGGGAAGACCAATGTCCCTTGGTAAAGAGAGGAGCTGTGGAGACCTTGTGGCTGTTGTCAGTCTATCTGTGTCCATTCACATGAGGTGATGGAATGCTCAGACCTCAGTTTCCTGCTATTCATACAGATATGAACTCACAGGGAATTCTGGGCATGTTGCATATTCATTTTCTCTCAGTCCCTTTCAATCTGTTTTGTAACAACATTTTTTTTTCTCTTTCTCCTGCTTTTCTCTTCAAAGTTTTCTTTGACTTGAAGGTCTCCTAAAATTAGCAATTTTAATTTATCTCCCAGAGTAAACATTCTTGAAATCATATTTAATTTACCTTTATTTTCCTTACCTTTCATTTTCTACCTCCAATGTGGAAAAATCTATTTGAAATACCCCTTGATTCTCTCTGCTGTTTATATTCCCAGCCTGACCACCACAATCATATATGTACATTAACTCAAGACCCTGACAGCTGGCTTCTCTTTTACTATTTTTCTCTCTATTTTACCCATATAATTTAATTATACATCCTAATTCACTGCTACTTTAATTATTCCTCTCTCTTGATCAGAATCCTTGAGCAGTTCTCACTTATAGAGCAAGATATTCTAAGAATTTCCAAACTTTTGAGGGTTTTTTTAAATGATTTGCTCTACCTATATTTTACTATTATATCAATATGTATCTTTACTTCCAGGTTTTATCACCTCATATGTTTTTATATGTGGCATATTCATTTCCGAATTTTTATATTTGCTAATCTATTAATCCTAAACATGAAATGATTTTCTTTCATTTGTTTGCATACCAACCTTCCTTAAAATTTGAATTTATTTATACTTACAAGCTTACCATTTAATATTTAAGCATTTACAGTTTCATGTTTCCTTTTAATTCTCCAATATTTACTAAGTTATTACTATGTGACAGGCACTGAAATATGTGTCTAGGATACCGAGGTGGACACAAACAAAAAAAAGACAATGCCCTTTGTATCTAATAGTTTAATGGAGTGGGGATATATTAATAACAATCATATAGATAAATGTATAATCACAACTGGATATTTTCTTTTAAAAAGAGTGTCTAGTGCTATAAAAACAGACTTTAATATGGAGCTGACATCTTGGGTTAAGGAGTGTTCCCTAAGAAAATGTTGGTTAAATTGATTTGTGGATTAGTTACACTTGAAAAGTAACTAACTGACAAGAAAAGAGAAAGAGATATTTGAGAATAGGGAAGAGTTTGTAATTATCTGTGGTGAGAAAGATAAAATACAGAAACTCAGGGTGATCCCTTTGACTTGAATACATAAAGAGTAGCATGATATTCTGAGAGGAGGCTGGCAACCACAGATAATTTCTATTTAAAGGTAGGTGGTCCCTTCTAAGAAGGTCATAGGCAGGGTAAAGTCTCAGTTGCCCACAGAAGTGAACTCTATAATGTAGCCCTATTTTTTTTTTTCATTTCTCATTTTTCTCTCCTCTTTCTGTTATCTCTATTATTATGTACACATGTGGCCTAGTCTTGAACTTTGCTTCATAGAGGCCCTGGCTAAGGCAGGAAGCAATCTCTTTTATTTTTGAAAATGAGAAAGGTACACTGTGGTCAGAGGTTTGAGATAGTTGATTTGAAAGGAAAAACTGAAAAACAATAGAAATCAATGGCAACATTTTTTTTTCTGAAACAAACATTAGTATTTTCTCTGCAATTAGGTTATATCCCTAAAAGTAGATTATACTTAATAATCCCTGTGTTTTTTCCTAGAGCACATTCTGAATACACGACAGACACTAATAGATACTTGTTGATTTTCTAATAAAGCCAATTCACTATGAATTGCTGTTTTTTAGTATGGACTATAAAATCCTATATGTGTTTGTATTGTATTTTCATTAAAGAAAAAAAAACTTACAGGAGAGATATATGCTATTAATCCAAAAGAATGTGTTTTTGAACATAGGATGATGGATTTGAATGTTTTTTGTCACTATGGCTGTTATTATGATTACCCTTTGAGACCTGCATAAATGTAATTGTTATGAATTCCGAAGATTGGACTGCTTTAACTTTTATTTTTTTCTGACATAAAGCAATTGGTTGTGTTCAGTGCTATTGTAAGTCAGTATGAGAGAAATAACAATAAGGCAGGCATTAATCAAATAATGTGCCTATGAAGAAAGCACTCACTAAATTATTTTCGTGTGCCCAGATGATGATCAATTTTGGATAACATAAAAAATATGGTGAGCAACATTTTTTTCAGTGGTTAAAAATATGAACTTAGGGACAGTTTCCAGAATGGTGCTATGAGATCTTCAAGGACCCTCTCTCCAGTAAACAACCGTAACTGGTGAAACATATATAGGTATATATATATTTTTTTTAATCTTTTTTTTTATTATTATTATTAGTTAAGGTATTACAAATGTGTCCTCATCCCCCCCATTTATAGGTATATTTTTTAAAATCCTCACTCGAGGATATTTTTCCATTGATTTTCAGAGAAAGGGAAAGACAGAGAGAAACATCAATGTGAGAGACATGCATTGATTGGTTGCCTTCTACACACGTCCCAATCAGAGCCCGGGCGGAGAGGAGCTTGCAACCTAGGTGTGTGTCCCTGACTAGAATCAAACCCAGGACTCTGTAATCCACAGGCCAGTGCTGTATCCACTGAGCCAAACCAGCTAGCGTCTGGTGAAACATATTTTTAAAATCAACTATTTAAGGTCTAGGGAATAGTCTAAAGCAGCGGTTTTCAACCTGTGGGTCGCGACCCCTTTGGCGGTCGAACGACCCTTTCACAGGGGTCGCCTAAGACCATCCTGCATATCAGATATTTACATTACGATTCATAACAGTAGCAACATTACAGTTATGAAGTAGCAACAGAAATAATTTTATGGTTGGGTCACAATATGAGGAACTGTATTTAAAGGGCCAGAAGGTTGAGAACCACTGGTCTAAAGTCTGTATAGCAAGTGACAAAAAAGTCAACAAAGAAAATCTACTAACTCTCTCTAAGGACAGTGAATCTTAGCACTTGAGCCAGGACACTTCTCCCCACCTCGACCATCTCAGGATAAAAGAAGTGAGTGTGGCCAAGAAGACTGGGCACCTCTCCTCAAAACTCCCCATTAAGGGCTATGGTATCAGCCTGAGGGGTGTGTGGTGCCCAACATTTTTTATCTCTTTTCCCCAGTTCCATATCATAGAGGCTAAATATCAAGTGAGTGCCACTGAGAGATCTAAGGATTCCTACTCTACTCAACCCCCATATTGGAGTAATGACAGGCCATGGATATTGGGGTCCTGATTGCCTTGGGCTAGTTCACTCATAGTCTGGATGTTACAATCCAGGATAGACAAGCCAAGGAGTCCAGAAGCTACCACTCTGAGGCCACTTTTCCGCACCCCATCTCCGAAAAAGTAGTCCAACATTGATACCTAGTGTAACATGTATGAACCTTGAAATACTACACTAGAAACCAATTATATGATATCACATATTGAATGAGTCTATTTATTTGAAATATACACAATAGGCAATACTATACAGAGAGAAAGATCAGTGGTGTGATTAAATTGTTCTAAAATTGATTGTGGTGATGTTTGCCCAATCCTGTGAACATACTAAAAAAATTAACTTGTACACTTTAAATGGGTAAATTGTACACCATGTGATTTATATCTCACAGTTGTTATATCAAAAAATGTAACTTTAATATAGCCCATATTTTGCTTGAAACAACTATATGTGTGTGTGTGTGTGTGTGTGTGTGTGTGTATATATATATACATATATATATATCCTATATAATAAAGGGGAAATATGCAAATTGACCCTAACAGCAGAACAACTGGGAATGACTGGTCACTATGACACACACTAACCACCTGCTGGCAAGTGGACATTCCCTGAGGGCTCCTGGGCTACCAGAGGGATGTCTGACTGCCAGTTTAGGCCCAATCCCCCGGGGAGTGGGCCTAAGCCAGCAGGTGATCATCCTCTGAGGGGTCCCAGACTGCGAGAGGGCACAGGCCAGGCTGAGGTACCCCCCCCCCCCCCGTGCACAAATTTTTGTGCACCGTGCCTCTAGTATATATATAATAGAGAAATATGCTAATTAACCGGGATGCCATAATGGGTCAACTATATAGGAGGAGATTGCGCACACAGCATCGGGGGCATGGCGGCAGGGGCCTCTGCGCGCCTGTGCTGGGGGAGGGCCTGATCAGCAGCGGCCGCGGCTGCTTTAAGAGCCAGAGAGGAAGGCAGGGCTGGACTGGCAGTGGCCAGGGCTGCTGTGGGGCTCGGGGAGCGAGGCAGGGCCAGGCCGGTGACTCAAAGGTGGGCAGCGCCATGCGATTTCGAATTGCACACTGGGCTCCTAGTTTAATATAATAGGTAATCATAATTATCTCTGGGTACTTTTTTAATCTTTGTAACATATAGACAAATATATTGAGAAACAAAATTAAATTAAAAAATTATACATCCTAAAAATTAAAATAGACTTGAATTTTAGTAATTTCCTACCATATGTTTAAGATAAGCCATGAAACTTTTATATACATACAGATAATGGTAGGTTTGTGGTGTCTGAGCATCACCTGGGAAGCCAGTTGAAAACCTCTGTGGTTTTCAGACTTGATCACAGACAATTACAAAGGCTTTCCCTGGCAGGCCTCAGGGATGAAGTGCCGTGGAGGCAGATGCAGTCAAGGACTCAGAACTCCTTGGTGGGTCATGCTTTCTCACATAACTGCATTCATAGCCCTGAGAGTTCATTTGTTGGTGTCTTTTTCTGAGGCCTTGGGCAGAGGTATTCTTCAGATGCCTCTCTCTGAAGGAAGGAGGGGAAACCTTAAAGACACCCCACCCCACGCCCCAATCCCAGATTCCATAAAACTGCTGGAGTCTTTTGTTTGGGCCCCTTCAATGGAGAGATGACCCTCACATCTGTGTAGATCCACCTGACCTTTGCCCAGTATGCCCTGTAGAGGAAATGGAACAGGAACTTTGGCACCTTCTCTGATTTTAGACCCTTGCTTATACCATAGCAGTTAAGTGATTAAAGGCTTAACTCTTCCATTTTTGGCCGTTGCTTTAATCCACTACTCTGACACCTGACAGCTCAGCTTTCTCTTTCACAGCTCAGCTGAACCAACATCAACTAATTGACTTGACCAACTACTGTATTTCTTAGCACTATATAATATGTTCATTCTTAAGACAGGTTCACTGAGACTCTAACCCACTGTTCCTGAGTCTTTTCTGAGTCTTTGAGACTCTGATTATTTGTTGAATGAACATCATTTCCCTCTTACTGTGCACACAATGTTACAGATTTTAGAATTTGCAAATAATAAACATCTCTCTATATCAAGTATTCTTTTATTTGCAATAAGTGGAAATTTCAAGATAGTAGTAGAAAGTTATTAATAAAAAAAAGTTTAATTGTTCCTTGCTAGACAACTTTCAAATGTTACCTGGAATTCTTCTAGTTCTCTATTAGAAGAAAGTTTCCTGTGATCTGAAATTCCAGAATCCTAGACTGCCATGGTGTTAGGGACAAACACAGCCATGACCTTGAGACAAGATCCTGAGACAGAGCCAAAGAGGAGAAATATTTTGCCTCCATTTATTACCCCCTCCAGTCAAAAATCATATGCTCATCATTATTTTTTTAATATTTGAAGCAGATTTGTTGATTCCAACTGATTATAAGTGCCTTATTTCAGTTAAAGAAATAATAGTGAGATTATTCTATATCTTCTAGTAGAGAAAGTTTAAAGAAAAAGTATTCTTTGACAAAGATGGAATTCTCAAAGAAATTTTGTATACATCATCCATTCTATTCCTGTGATATAATGTGTACATTTTATGTACATTATGTGTGGTTTTATAGCCATAGTGCTAGGTTGAATATGCAAGAAAATAAAAGAACAAAAATTGCACAATAATGTCAAAATATTAAAGATTATGGATCCTTTAAAGCTTATCAATGAATGAAGTTCACTGAATCAAGTCAAAATCCCTGTTTTAAGTTGTTCAGGTTAGGTTTTCAAAGTGTAGTTCTTTGAACATTAGACCCCTAAACGTCTATATCTGTATCTATATCTTTATCTATCTATATCTTTGTAAATATAAACAGGAATACGTAAAGCTCTGTGTTTGGAAAATTTTTCACATTATATCGTTCCATCTTGGAGTTTCACAAGGCAAATTATTATACTAAAGGCTCTTTAGTTGTATGCCTTTAATGCTGAATAATGAGTTCACTATTAAACACAATCATTCTATTCCAAAATGAGCAATACTTTTACTGGTTTCTTTTTCATGCCAGATATTAACAATCAGATTTTAGGATGAAGTTTCACAGTATTGTTTTCCAATACTATCCATTAACAGTGAAGCATATTATAACCTCAGATGACTACCATTTAAGAAACAAGACTTTGCTTTTCATAGGTGTCAATTAAGCATGACTGCATTTTTTTTTTTTAATTTGGGGGTTGGAGATATATAGCACATAGGGGTCTGAGAATAAAAATATCTCAGTGGTTTTAATACAATTCTTAGATGCCACTTGCATGAAGATAAGACTTTTCTGTTTTATAGAATTAGCCGAAAACCTTACAGTGGAGAAGAAATTGAATTTGGATATTGTTGATAGTGTTGTGTGAAATCAATTAAAATATATATGATATTGGGTAGAGAAGGAAGGTAAAAAGTGGATAATGGCACTGATAATGTTTCATAATTGTAACACTAGACATAGTCTAATTAAATAATCAAATGGACCATGTCTAGTTTGGTTTAAAGGTTTTAAAAATATAATTAATATTAAATATGAATTGAATATTTTAAAGTATTGCAAAGAGCTAATAAGAATAATGCTCATGTCCTAAGTGATCTGGGTTGATTACAGCAATTATTCTTTATTTTGTTTAATGACAGATATTGCAATGATCAAAATGCTAAAATGAAATAGCTATTAAAGTAAATACTTAATGGTATGCTTTAAAAATAGATTGAATCTTATTTATATTATAATTTTTCTATGGATTTTAAGTAAAAAAATAATAAATACTATAAATATGTAGATTTTAACAGTTGCAGTCATGAACCAAAGGAAGGTGTTTGAAAATAAAATAAGAATCAAACTACTTAAAAAAAAATAGAAAATATGGGTTTGAAAAACTCCATCACTGAGGTTTTAAAAAATAGCACTCCAAAATGTTTGGTGGGGAAGAATAAGTTCACTTTCAATGAAATATTTGCACTCTTATTTATACTTTTTAGAAGATTCCTCTGTGAAACTTCTTGTGTTTCTGTCTATCAAATACCTATAATGTTCGCTTTATTCCTTTATTGATAATTATTTAGTCATGTTAAAGCTGGCATTGTCCAGTGAGCAAATTGGAGAAATACAGTATTTAATCAATAGCGTAGAAACAATTCTAGCCTTAGGACTGTTACTGTCTTACTCTGTGATTTATGGGAGACTCCCTATAGCTCAAATTGACTATAAAATAGTGGGAATGGAATTCATAGTTGTTGAAATATTGATGTCTATATTGAAGGATGGATAATAAAAAATTTTATTTCCTTCATTTTTAATGGAACACTATGTGAGTATTCTTGTACTCTTCCATATTATTATCAAAATGTCTTTTTAGTAAGTTTTAAGTTGTGTCATTTGCGTGCCCCACTGGATTTTATTCACTAGATTTGGGAAATAAATTTATCATATATGAATATGAACCTGTTAAACTAATTTACTTTAAAATTCTATCAGTTCAATTGTAGAGAATTCAGTATTTAATTTTAGAGAGAAATACTGGTTTTTGATAGTTTGTAGTGAAAGTTCTTTCACCAGTTATATCTTTAATATTGGTTTAATATGTGCTGCAAGATAAATTTTATAGTGAATATAATTTTTTTAAATTGTGTATAAAGTTTGTTCTTAGAAATGCCATTCTACTATTCAAATATTTTAATAAAGTTAAAGAATATTCCATATGATATTTACTGATTTTTATTTATAAAGCTATGTCTGAGTAAAATCCCAGTTACATCTCATCTATGAAGGTATCTCCTCTGCGATTGACATGTAACCCTTCTTCAACTCTAAAAAGATGTGCTATATACAACTCAATATAAGGTGTTTTCCTGGAACACATTTTTTGTTTTATCATTTGGGTATACACAGATACTATATCTATATCCACCTTCTAGAGACCAGACAATAAGTTCATCTGAATGACACGAATGTGATGATGACATAGTCCTTTAGAGAGTTTAGACTTTTCATAAATTATTTTCTCTGTAATTTGCAAGTGTACATCAACCCAGAAAAATGTTATTTGGTTTCCTTTAAATGTTGTTCAATTGTCAAGGGAAAACAAAAGATAATAGGAAAATGGTTGGTTGAGTGATTTCAATGCCACTGTCATTTAAAAGAATGCAGAGAATATTCTATTCTAATGACTGATGGTCATATTAGACATTCTCAATAATAACAAGTATATGATTCTAGAATGCTCACCAGTCACAAATAACTACATGATTTGGCTTTATAATTGTATGTTTGGGACCTTTTTTTAAAAAAATTTATTGTTGACACTATTACAGATGTCCTCCATTTTCCCCCCCTTTGCCAACCTCCACTCAGCCTCCAACACTCCTCCTCTGGCCTTCACCACAACAAATTTCTGTTGTCTGTGTCCATGGGCTAAGTATATATGCTCTTTGTCTACTCTCTTTACCTTTTTTCATCCAGCCACCTCTCCCCATCCCCTCTAAACTCCGTCAGTCTATTCCATGTATTCATGACTCCAGTTCCATTTCGTTCCTCAGTTTATTTTCCATTAGATTCCACATATAAGTGAAATCTGTGATACTAGTCTTTCTGTGTCTAGCTTATTTTTCTTAGCATAATAATCACCATGTCCATCCATGCTGTTGCAAAAAGGTAAAGAGTTCCTTCTTTTTTATAGCCACCTAGTATTTCATTGTGTAAATGTACCACAGGTTTTTTTTTTTTGTTTTTTTTTTATCTACTCATCTATCATGGGCACTTGGGCTATTTCCAGATCTTAGCTATTGTAAATAATGATGCTATGAACAAAGAGGAGCATATATTCTTTCTGATTGGTGTTTCAGGATTCTTAGGAAATATTCCCAAAAGTTAGATTGCTGTGTCAAAAGGCAGTTGGTTACATTTTTAATATTTTGAGAAGCTCCATACTGTTTTTCAAAGTAGCTGCACTTATGGGCATTCCTACCAAGAGTGCACTAGAGTTCCCTTTTCTCCACAACCTCACCAGCACTTGTTTGATGATTTATTGATGATAGCCATTCTGACAGATGTGAGGTGATAACTCATTGTAGTTTTAATTTGCATCTCTCTGATAGTGACGTTGAGCATTTTTTCATATGTTCATTGGCCATCCATATGTCCTCTTTGGAGAAGTGCTTATTCAGATTCTTGGCCCATTTTAAAATTGCTTTTGTTAAGTTGTATGAGTTCTTTATATTATTTTTTAAAATATATTTTATTGATTTTTTACAGAGAGGAAGGGAGAAAGATAGAGAGTTAGAAACATCGATGAGAGAGAATCATCGATCAGCTGCCTCCTGCACATCTCCCACCGGGGATGTGCCCGCAACCCAGGTACATGCCCTCGACTGGAATCGAACCTGGGACCCTTCAGTCCGCAAGCCGACGCTCTATCCACTGAGCCAAACCGGTTTTGGCTGGAGAAGTGCTTATTCAGATTCTTTGCCCATTTTAAAATTGCTTTTGTTAAGTTGTATGAGTTCTTTATATTATTTTTAAAATTAACCCTTTATCAAATGTATCATTGGCAAAAATGTTCTCCCATACAGTGGGTTCCCTTTTCATTTTGTTGATGGTTTCCTTTGCTATGCAGAAGCTTTTTATTTTGATGTAGCCCCATTTTGTTTATTTTTTCTTTTGTTTCCTTTGCCCAAGGAAATATATTGGCAAAAATACTGCTATAAGAGATGTCTAAGATTTTACTGTCTATGTTTTCTTCAAGGATTTTTGAACTAATTTTTTTCAAATCACCCTTCCAGAATACAAGGTTCTTTCTTGAGACCTATCCCGGTGGTATTTTGAGCACTATCCCTTATAAGCATGCTCAAATTATTTGTCTTACTTTACTAACACCTTTTTCTCTTTGCCTCCAAATTTCTGATGGTTTCTGAATTTTATTTCCCTTTTCAGTGAGTATCTGTATTAGAAAACATCAAACAATAAATGAAAACAACTCAGCTCAAACAAATCCTCATGATATGTTAGGATGTGAACAAAAGACATACCTAGTAAAATCTTGCAGAAAACAAGTTGCAAATAAATAAGTACTAATCAATATAGTATTTTTGGATGCTAGAGAGCAGTGGAAAATGCCTTAGAATTTTTTATTTTATTTTATTGCTTTTTAGAGAGAGGAAGGGAGACACAGAGAGACAATGATGTGAGAGAGAAACATCAATGGGTTGCCTCCAGCATGCATCCTGACCAGGGATCAAACCCACAACCTGGTATGTGTCAGGAATGGGAATTGAACCCTCCATCCTTTGGTGTATGAGCAACACTCCAACCGAGCCACACTGGCCAGGGCTGCCTTTGAATTTTTAACAAAAATAATTTAATTTACATTTCTAAATAGTCAGATGATAGCCAAGTAAAGACATAGCTTTAGATAAACAAAATCAGAATATTATCTCCTATATATCTTAGTTTAGACTATTCATGGAGCCAAAACAAGGAAGATATCTGAGGAAAAGGAGGATGGGGACTCTAGAGAAAAGGAAACCTGACTCTGGAAAGCATTGTCAATAATCAGTCCTATCAGAGTCAGACACAGACTTTGCTGGAAAGGGCCATTGGCACCAAGGCAAAGCCTTTGGAAAGTGGGAAGAAAAATAATGAAATAAGACTAAAAACACTGATGGTAGATGTATGGCTAGTTTAAACAATAAATTGATAGAAATTTATGTATGAAAATATAATTAAATTATTTACTCCTGGGTTAAAAGTTGTAGAAGAAAATAATTGTAAACACAATAAACTACTTGGTATCACATGAAACCCTATTTAGGCAAAATAATTGAATATTGATCAATAATTTATCTATAAATTATAATACATTAGGAAGATGTAGGGAAGGTATTTTTTAGCTTTCAAACTTTTAGTGATAGTTGATTTTTAAAACAAATACACATTTAAAAATAAAAGGCCAAAGTTCTTATTTGTCAGAACTCAAAACATGATATTAACCAAACCCTTGCACCATTCAACAGTAGTTTTCAAACCTTTTAAAATTTAAATCAGCTCTCTCCCCAGAAGAATCCATTATTTCCTGGTCTTATTTTAATCTCAGCAAAACTTAACACAAGCCTTAAAATATTTGAAACCATTTTTATTCTTCTCTAGCCACGTGGAGGTAATACACATTGACATAAGTTTTTTGATTTAAAGGCATTTTATTCTATAGTTCTATACTGTAATAAACAATGTTAAAGATTGCAATGAAATATAAAAAGCATTTTAAATATTTTACGCTTTAAAAATGTTTTTCAAATAGAACTTCTTTTCTGCAATTAACTTAAACTCGAAGTATTTAATGTATGTAAAAGCAAGATAGTAATGAATAAACAAATCAAAAGTAATTTTAATATATTTATAAAAAAGAATTTTAACTGACTTTCAATGCTTTAAGATACTTATTGTATAAATTATGTTTGGACAGAATTTTATTAAAACAATAAGTATGTTTGCATTGTGTTTCTAAATTATGATACAATGGTATTGATCATATGTATGTATAATTTCACAATTATGTGATATTTCTAGAAAATGCAATAGGGCTTTACTTATTTAGCATTAATAGACATTAGATGGATTACAAACTGAATTTTGCAGAAATGGAGATTTACGGGGGAAATATCAAAATTAGACCATTTTATAGTATTTTCTTCTCAAACAAGCTGCAGGTTCCCTTTTCTTAGTAAAGAAATAATTATTCCTAAAAATAACATATGTATTTTGATGATTAAAACTATCTTATTTTGTAAAATAATCTTCCCTCAAGAATATTGGAACATATGGGATACTATAATGAAATAAGCTCAGTTTATGTTCTTTTATATGTTTGAATGGTGTTCCTATCTCTTATACCTTCATCAGTATATCAGCCACAACTTCTCAGTGTGATCAGTGTGCCAGATTCTAGCAGCATCCTTTCTGATGTGGTTAAGGCAAACAAATCAAAACAAGCAAAATGACCAAATTCTTTTTTAAGAATTAAATGCAAAATAAGTTTAGAAGGTACCTTAGTGATTGATGGCCTAAGCCTTCTTCTCTATATAATTGGAGTGAGCTGTAGCCCTCAACGTTCATTATATTAAACTAGAGGCCCGGTGCATAAATTCGTGCACCATTGGGGTCCTTGGCCTGGCCTGTGGGATCAGGCCGAAACCAGCTCTCTGACATCCCCCAAAGGGTCCCGGATTGCAAGAGGGCATGGCCAGGCCAAGGGACATCACCAGTGCACAATCAGGGCTGGGGAAGGATGCAGGAGGTTGGCCAGCCAGGGAGGGACTGGGGGGGCTCCAGGGCATGTCCAGCCTGTCTCACTCAGTCCCAATCTGCCAGACCTTAGCAGCAATCTAACCTACCAGTTGGAGTGTCTGCCCCCTGGTGGTTAATGCACGTCATAGCGAGCAGTTGAGCAGCCTTAGCATATCATTAGCATATTACGCTTTGATTGGTTGAATGGCCGACTGGTCGACCAGATACTTAGTATATTAGGCTTTTATTATATAGGATAACTGTCTCAAGACTAATTTCACTTCCTCTAATTATCTTTTATATCACTTTGTAAAAAATTTATTGAAGAAGTTAAGAATTAGAATAAATATCCAGAACCTAAAAATAAGAGGAATCACATATATTTTCATATTTAGGGACAGCTTTATTTTGAACAAAGTTATGGTGTTCTCTTTACTGGTTTTCAAGGTAGGGTGTAATTGAAAGGGTTGTTTTTTGTTTGTTTTATTTGTTTATTTGTTTGTTTTGTACACATTGGATATGTACCCAGTACTCACCCTGCTTTTGTTTTTGCTAACGTATCTCTGGCATTCTTTATATACAATCAGTGGAACAGTCTTTCCCAGCTCTGGATATATCTTGGATTCCCCTGGAGAGCTTTTACACCATAGGAATGCATTTCCCTTCCACAGAAATTCTGATTCATATGAATGAGTCCCAGGCATTGATATTGTTAAGAGTCCACCCTCCCAACCCACCCACACACTTGCAAAAACCCCAGTTGATGCCAATTAGCCATTACTAGAATAACAATACTAGAATGGGTCACGTGCTTGGGTTTGAACAGAAACATATTCTGCATGGTTTAAGTGGGGGGCAGGAGGGGAATGAAAGGATAAAGCTCATAGAGCATCCAGGTGGGCCAAAGAATCAGGTTTGAGGGAAGAACTGGTAATGACCTTGACCTTATGTCACCACAAGACCATTTCAGGGCTCAGGCACTCTTGGCTACCACAGAGACTTCACTCCCTCTGCCCCCGGTGTTATATGTTTATGCTGTCAACTTTGCAATACTTGATTTCACAGTGGCCTACCTTTTTGAATAGCTTATGATTGAATGGCATTTAAGTGCCTCTCATTCTGCCTTTTGTGGGTGATCTAGGTCACATGCTTGCGGCCTAGGTGCATAAGATGCTGGGGATTTAGTCTCAAGTGGTGTTTAAGGAACACTAAGACAATTTAGAAAGAATACAGGTTTGAGTGCAAAGAAAGAAAAATTGGGTAAAAAATAACTACTTGATTTAAATCTTGAGTTTTCTTGAGAAGAAAATGGGCAATTTGGAAGTTAAATGGGTGAACGTTCTTAGAAGCTTGCTATGTTTTATTAGATTTCTTTGAATATCTTTAGTGAAAAAAAGTTAAAAGGGATGCACTTAAACCATTTGGTGGCAAGAATCATTATATTAATAATTTGAAAATTATCATTATATCACAGAGTTAGAAATCCTTAATTCATTGCAACTAAATATTTGAAGAGGTAGAAGAAATTATACTTTTAGAAAATAAACTGTGGTAGAACAGTTCTCATAACATCAGCTAAAATACTGAATTTTTAAAAAAATTATCTGTTTAAACAGAGAAGATATAAACAAATGGCATGAAGTTCAGGAGGTAAAATATAGAGAAAATATACTGCTAAACATTTAGACAAATGTCAGAAAGACTTGGCTGGATATTGCATCAACCAAAGTGTCTCATGAGGGTATAATAAAAGCAAGCTAAAATAGGGGAAAATATGATATACAGTAAAGGGGACTATTGCAGCTATAGCCTTGTACAGTTTGGGGCCCAGAGATGTGATGTTGGGGTGATATTGATTAACTTTAAATATGTTTAAGTCTGGTAACAATGAGTTTACATATTGTTAAATATACATTAATAACTATTCAGAAACTAGATATAAAGAATAGCATTAAAAATAGTAAAAGAAGAAATATGGAGTAAAGGAAACCTTTTTATCAAATAAAGACAAGAAAGAGAAACAAACATATAAAAAAAGAACAAGTTGGCAAAGCCATCCCAGCCTGTGATAACAAATAGCCCCCAGTCAGTCTCTTAGCAAAATGAAGGTTCTTTTCTATGATATCACAGTCTAATGTGTTCCCATGATGGAGCTGGGGGTGTGGGCTGGATGATCTTCTGTGAACTCAGCCCATCGGGTGGTCCTGCCAGTTTTAGGACCTCAGCATCCTCCCACTGACACTTTCCAGCCACTTTCCAAGTAACTTCAAAGTAAAATGTCTAAAGAGCAGAGTTAAGATAACACTTCTTCTCTGAGATCATTACTATTCCTAAATATTGATGTTCCCATCATCTGAAACCCATTTCATACTCCACTTATGCCTTTAAGGACCCTACACCCAGCTCCCCCCCACCCCCCAAAAAAATATAATGACTTTTTCTAGCAAGTGTTTATATAAGAATATTCCTGAACATGAAGGATTTCTAAGAGGCTTCTGCAGAACAAATGTTTAGTAAGAAAAATGACATAAACTTGGAAATAAAATAATGCAAGTCATTTCTAAATGTTCAGATCAGACAAGAGGAGCCCTTGTCTGCTGGCACATTCTTGCTCTTCCTATAATAGCCAAACTGCCATCTTGTATTTCCTCAAACATTGGGAAAAAGTTATTTAATATCTGAGTTCCTTTGTGATTTACCTTATTTGTTGTTTCTGCTGGTTCTGAAAATGTCGCATTTTGCTTGGTTTCAGTAATCTTATTGTGCACTCATATACACTGAATTTTTCCTTAAGGAAGTGTTTTTATCTTTCTTTCTAAAGGCTTGACATTTTTGTGTTTCAACTTTTATATCATTTTATTTTATTTTTTTGTGGTTTTCCTCAAAGATTTTAGTCTGAATAATTTAAACATTTCACAATTAAATTGTTTTTCTAGACTAGCATCTGACCACATTTTAAAAATTTCTCATGAGAATTTAAAAAGTAATGTTAACTTTTGATTTGAAAGAGTCCTGGAGAAGTTGAACTGGCTAGAAAAATTGCGAACTGTTCTCTGATCTCTAGAGGAATCTGTTTGTCAGAGAGGGTCTGACTTCCCAGAACAAGTTTGTTCCTTTGAGTTCAGCTGCATGACAGGACCATTGCCAAGACTCCAACCCCTGTGACAGTAAAGAGTTAACCTGGCCCAGTCATTCAGTGCATCAGCGATTCTGCCCCATGTTACCCACTACAGAGAAACATGGCATACCTGACTCCTGAAGGAGAACAGGCTGTATTTGGCTCAATATACTACGTATTGATTTAATTTGGAAGTGAGTATGAGTTGATTTCTCAATCCACAGTCACCACCTTGCTCTAATTTTATGAGCTCAGTCATGCGGGTGAGAGGATTTCCCTGCTCTGTGTGTGGGCTTCCTCTCCGAGGAGAGGACAGAATGGAATCTGCTTAGTAGCCATGACAGATGCACAGCAAGAGGGGCCTGAGGATGGCCAGCCTTTGCCCTGACAGTGACTCCAGAGACCACTCTGAACTCATTCTCTTTCACCTCCAAGAGCCAGGCTAGCAGGTCTCAAAGATTTAAAAGTTCTTCCTAAGTGTAGTCTCTTATACTGTAGAAACAGATTAGCCTTCTCAATACAAATGTGTAAGAAATACTCTCCCTATTTATTTTTTAAAACAAATAAGTTGATTCAGTTCTAATTTCCCTAATTGGGAAATTCTCCTGGGGGCCAATTTAAGCTCAGTCATGGAAGAAGGAAGGGAGGCTATACTTTCCTACTAATCCTATTGCACTAAGTAACCCCCAGAGTTTGACAGTGTTTTAGGCCAACTGTGATGGCCATCAAAGCATTTATTATCTAAATCCTCGAGGTCTATTTGAAGCCCAGCTATGCTGGTCAGAGCACACATCTTTTTTCTCTGAAGAGATCATGTTTTCAAAAAAGTTAAGTTTCGTCCTGGCCAGTGTGTGCAGTGGTTAGAGTGTTGACCTATGCACAGAAGGGTCATGGGTTCAATTCCCAGTCAAGAGCATGGGTTGTAGGTTCCATCCCAGGCCCCAGTTGGGTGCCTGTAGGATGCACTCACATCGGTGTTTCTCTCTCTCTCTCTCTCTCTCTCTCTCTCTCTCTCTCTCTCTCCCCCCTACCCTCCCTCCCTTCTACTCTCTCTAAAAATCAATGGGAAAAATATCCTCAGATTTGAATTAACAAAAATAAATAATAAATAAATAAACAAACAAACAAAAAAGTTAAGTTTTCCCTAGGGTAAAGGAGTTATTACCCTCTGGGATAACATTCCATGGGGTATATAAGCAAGGGTATTTTAAGTATATCATATTTCAGAAATTCAAATTCCACATAATTTCCTATAGTTTATTAGCTTGAGATTGTCACCTCCAAGGAGATGCAATGCTGATCCTCCTTTATCTCCTCCTACTTTACAAAAGAAAGGATATGCTAGGTTGTAAAACAAAGTAGCAGTTTGAAATAGGAATTATTCAACAGAACTCCGTTAATTATGGCAGCATTGTTTGTCCATGTCATATGCACTTTTTTTTAAAGTGGCCTTAGAAATAGAGTATTTTGTTGGGATTTTTATATATTTTAGAACAGGACAGCAGAGAAAGAGTGACAGTTTTCATTTGGAGAACTTGCCTCTTTCATTTGCCAACTATTGTGAAACAATTAATCACTCCTGAGAGAATTCCATGAAAGCAAAGCCAGGGAACTTCAGTCAGAGATATTGAGGATGGCACACTATTTCATGCAATCAAGATATTCATGGGAAGACGGTCTTATCTATCTATCTTAGAATTGGAATTCAGAAATGAGATGGTTGTCAGAGGAATGCCTATTAATATGTTTATTTGAATTGAAAAATGAAGTCAGGCTTTCTCTGACAGAAAGAATTCTGATCTGACTGATTAATTTAGAAGCATTCACTGGCTTTGCCAATTAGGGTATAGGTTGACATTTCCCAAATCGGATAAGGTAAATCTGTAGGTCCAGGTTTTGACAAACATAAAAAGTAAAGAGTGTTATAAGATTAAAACATTTTATCCAAAACATTTATTGGCAAAGACATATTGAAATGAATGAACAACATTTCAATCTTCCCAAACTTTTCTGAGTATATTGAATTATTGAAGGTGTGTCAAAGTTAAATTTGAGCATTATAATTAAGGGGCGATTTCATAAGCCTCAATAAGGTTTTTTGTTTGTGGGGACTTTTATGCATAGTCTCAAGAAATTGAGAACTGAATGATTAAACAGAATAATAAATTCCTTTGTAGGTAAGGTAGAAGTATCCACAAATTATGTCCAGTACTGGTATATGTTAAATTTGTCCATACACTGTCCACATGAGGTTATTTAAAATATATATTTTTATTAAAAATTAAAAATATATTACAGCTATTTAAACTGATGATGAGTAATTTCAGATCCCAGCTTATAAATGTGTGAGGGCATAGAGTGCAATGTTTTAAAGTATAAACTAGCAAAAATAATTGAAAAGCCACTATCCTTAAAAAGAGAGACCGAGTTATAGTGTAGGGATATGAGTGTGGAGGTGGGAAATTGTATATTTCTCACTATTTTGTAATAAACCTATAGCAAAGAAAGGTATACATGCTTTATTAATCAGATTATTCTGCTACACTGTGTAATGTGAAGCATTTTTGTGACTTTTTGATTACTTTTGTTCTTATTTATCCATATATAATGAGTCATATTCCTTTTCATTCTTTATAGAATCAGCTAGGACCATGTTTTCCTAGCACTCAATTCTGCAAGCAGTTTTTTTTAACCTTTGTTTTACTATCCTAAGACAAAGAATCTTGACTGTAATCATCAGGGTTTATCAAACCAATCTATCTCTATGTTGTGAAATATCTGACTCATGTTAAATGTGCTAAACTTAGACTGTCCCCAGCAAGGAGCTCTATCAAACATAATTGCCCACATTTGCCTCTCCCAACAATTCATGACATCTTTAAAAGAGCCAACTGATTTCTGCTCATTTTGAACCATAAGAATATAAAACAGATTTAGGTATTTGCAGTAAAAAAAAAAAATCACAATTTAATTTAATGTAATAAAACTATAAGCTAAGTCAAATGACACTGGACTAATACAGAAAATATTTGTTGATCAACTACAAAGGACTAATCTTCTTATTACACATAGAGCATATAGAAATTGAGAAGAAAATATGATCAAACCAAAAGCAGAATGGGCAAAGTTATTAAATGAGAGTCCTCTGAAATACAAGGGCCTTAATCTATGAGGAGGGAAAAAAAAATCTCAGCCTTAACCAGGAGGTAAAAATACAAATGACACTAAGATATAATTTCTCACTTATCAGATTAGCAAAAATCCAAGAGTTTAAGACAATCTGTGCACATACTGTTGGGAACTAGGCACACTGGTATGTTGTTGGAGTGCAAAATGGTAATATTCCTATGGAATGAAATTTGGCAATATCTATCAAAATATAAATTGCATTTACACATTGACCCAGAAAACCCCAATTCTGGGAATTTAGCTTGACTCTGCTAGTCAGTTTTTGTGACAGCAATAGCCAACCCTAATATCTCAGTGGCTTCAAAAAAAAAAAGCATGTGTTTATTGCTCATATTACATGAGGCCACGGGTCAGCTTCTGATCTCTCTGGTGCCTTCTCATTCCTGGACCATGGCTGAAGTAGCTCCCACTCTCTGCCACATGTTGCTGTTGCAGAGGGGCAGAAGCTAACGGGGTTTAGTGGACACATGGAAGACTTCCTAAAGTTTCTGCTTTAAGTTAGTACACTGTCACTTCTGCCTATTAGACAAAGATGTCACACGACTAAAAGCAAGTCATCAGGGCAGTGAGGTATATTCCACCTACCAGGAACCACTGCACAGTCACATGGGGAGGGGTGTGGGTGTCTAATTCAATCTCAGGGAGGAAGCAAAGAGTTGGAGACTATGTCTGTTGCTTGCCTGTGGCCGATAAGAAATATATGCAAGGCTATTCATTGCAGCATTGTCAGTAATAATAAAGAGCATTGATTTGTAATCATTTATAAAGAGGCATGTGACTCTCTCTCTATTTACCTCCCCTTTCTTTCAGAAGAATGCATGGTTGACAGTAATGCTCTGTGTGTTAGGAATTCCTATTTTCATTGGCAATTGTGCTTGAGTTATTTCAAGGTTCAATGTGATCTTTCTTGGACTACAGATCTTACATCATTTAAAATATTAAATTGTGCTTCCAATTCATGCATCTAATAAATATTTATTGAGGGCCCGGTATGGTTCAAGTTGATTTATGTGGAGGCAATCTGATGGATTAGGTATGTAGGATAGGCATAATTAACCTACAGGAACAAAAATTCAGTATCTCTCAATCCCATATTTTTGATGCTAGTCTGCCTCTGCCAAGCTGCTCTCGCTCAGGTTATAGGTGCAGGCATTTCAGAGTGATGAAGAAGTTGCAGATTTTGACACGAGGAACTAGGAGTCTATGGCAAGAAATTATTTTTAAAGAAAATTAAATCAACTTAAAAAAATATACTTGAGAATGCCTGGGCCTAGAATTATTGCCAAAAACTTCTGTGGAAGTTGCTATCACTAGAACACAGTCAGAAAAAGCCTTTTCTTTTTTTTGAATTTCAGATATGAGAAGGATCTGGAGGAGAATTTTAAGTGGGGAAGACAGGTAAAATGTTTTATAGGGCTTTAGAAATAGAACAGCAGGCAACCTGCAGCTTGTTTTGCATATAGTTGCTCAGGGATATTTCTCAAAAGAGAGAGAGTTTGTACTTGTGGATTAGTAGCCTCTGTTTGGGCATTTTTGGAACAATTAGGGATTAAAGTCATGGAAAAACCAAGCAGGGAACAAAGCTGTTGCAGAGAACACAGGAAGACCACATGGAAAGGTCTCAGTGCTCCCCTGTCTCACACATGTTGTTGGTAAGAAAAAATGCCAGTTTTCTTAGGGGTATTAAGAGCTGGATTGCAGGGACCTACCAGAAGCAAATTCTCAGTATTTATTGATTCAAGCTATTATTACCAAAACATATTTTTTTGAGTAGGGGTTCGCAAACTCCAGCCTCCGCCTACTGCTTGTTTTTCTAAATAAAGTTTTATTGAAACACACTCTACCTATTTATTTAGAGAGTGGCTATGGCTGCTTTCACAAAATAACAGCAGTCTTAAGTCATTGGCACTATTTCTTATGACCCACACGGCTGAAACTATTTATTATTTATCCTTTGGCAGAAAACGTTTGTAGAACCTTGTTTTAGCAGCAGGATGGTGGCTGTGTTCCTCTGCTAGAGCTGCCATAACAATGTACCAGAGACTGGGAGGTTAGAAGTCCAGAATCTAAGCGCCATAAGGATTAGTTTCTGCTGGTGTGTCTCTTCCTGGCTTTTATATGGTTACTTTCTTGGAGGGAGGGAGGGCGTGAGGGAGGGAGGGAGGGAGGAAGAGAGAGAGAGAGAGAGAGAGAGAGAGAGAGAGAGAGAGAGAGAGAAGACTGACTCTGGTTTTATTAGATTAGGGCCTTATCCTTATAACCTCATTTAACCATAATTACCTACTTAGAGGCCCAATCTGAAAATGCAGTAACACTAGGGGTTTAAGGCTTCCACATATGAATTTTCAGGGAGCTAAATTCAGTTCATAGCAGTGGCTTTAACTTTGATTCAGGGAGCAAATGGAGGGGCATCTCTACTCGTGTGTTGCAGGTTGGGATCAGGCTAAACATGCAAAAAGCTAAAACAATGAGTTATGATAAATTACAGAAGAAACAAAGGAGGCAGGTCAAACGCATTTGCCAAACTCTCTTTTCAGAATGAAATTATAGTATGTTTCTCTGACATCCTGAAAAGAAAGTTATTCAGGGATTATATAATTCATGCTTTTCTTCATTTACTTCTTTTTCAATAAGTATAGTACTGTATTTGCTCTCATAGTGCCTCCTAGGAATGAATAGAAGTTTACAAAAACTGTTTAAATGTCATGTGAAATTGGATATATATATTTTTAGTGAAAAATATTAGCTTTTAAAACTTTTAGAAAATTATTTTACTTATAGTATTTTTAATATAGTCTCCTACAAAACAATAAAATGAAAGCAATAATAATCTCTCTCAACAGATTTGTGTGATATTAAAATAATATGTTAAAGTACTTGAAAATTAAGTGCTTGTTCAAAAGAATACTTCCCTCTTTATTTCCAGAACAATCCACCTTATATTTCTCTGATTGGCTTTTTGCGAATCAACACATTTTAAAAGCTCTACTTTAGCATAAATTATACTTTTTTTGATGTTTAAAGTGATTAGAAATATTGTTTTAAATAATGGCTATGTCCCTACCTTACCCACACCATCAAATTCTTTCTACTCTCTAGCGACCACTTGAGAACTTGGGAATGTTTTTATTTCTTCAATTGCTTCTTTCCAACACCTGGAATTTAACAAGAGCATTTAATTACTTTCAAATAAGTTATGTGTATGTTTTCTCTTTTTTAAAAATATTTTTATTAATTTTTTTTTTTAGAGTGAGCAGAAGGGAAAGGGATAGAGAGATAGAAATATTGATGAGAGAGGAACATCATGGATCAGCAGCCTCCTGCACACCCCCCACTGGGGATTGAGCCCTCAACCAGGGCATGTGCCCTGACTGGGAATTGAGCTAGAAACCTCTTGGTTCCTGAGTCGATGCTCAACCTCTGAGCTGCACTGGCCAGGCTGCTTATGTTTTATCTTAACCCTTAATTAAAGTAATGCAACTCCAGTTACTTTCACTTCTCAATGCTTTTTATTTTTAGTCTTTCTTCCTTTGTCTTCAGGTATCTCTTTGGATCCAACTATAATTTTGTTCAAGTCCTTCCTCAAATATCTTTTGACAATAGGAAACATTGGTATTTATATTTTCTAATTCTTGCATAGACACAAGTATCTTTCTAATTACTTAATGAGATGAATCAGTTTGTGGGTGACTATAGGATTCTTAAGCTTTTGAACCATTCTCTTATGAATCATTCTTTTACATCTTCTATTGCTTCCTAGTTCCATATGTCGAGTTTGACTCTATTTTGACTGTAAGTGCAAAAGCATTTCTGTATTTTGTCTGTAGACCTGCAAAATATTTTCCTTTATTTTTGCAAATCTGGGATGTAACCAGAGGATGTTGACCTGTGTGAGCCTTGTCATTGTTTGTTACCCAGGGATCTCTTTTAGTCGGATAATGCAAACTATTCTGCAGTTCAGGGAAGTGCCCAGCTATTACTATTAATCATTATGCTGTTCTTCTGGAATTCCCTTTGGAAATTCATTTTATGTGCATCTTGGTATGAGATTTTCATCATGTTTTATAATTTTCCCCTCATGATTTCTCTCCCCCACTTCCCGAATTCACCACTAATTATGCTCTCAATAATGACATTCCTTTTTGAAGTTCACATATGGACATTTTATTTAAAATATTAAAAAATAATTTCTATAAAATCTTTCATTTGTGCTCTGATCACATATTGCTGAGAGTTATTATATTTTTAGGTTTAATTCTGACTCTTCCTTCATTCTAAGTAAGAGGAAACTCCTTCTTGTAGACGTTCAGGTTAATTTTTAGCCTTTAGTTTTTTTATATTCTTAGATGTAGGGTTTTCTTTTAGTTTCATTCACTTGTTTTGCCACCTGTGCCATTTTGCTAGTCTCTTGATGAGAATCTGGACAGCAGGTGGTCAAGGCTCAGTAGTTGCTTCTCTTGAGGATATCAGCAACAGACAGACTTTGCTAAGCTACGATATCCTGTCAGAAACAGAAAGAAATCTGGCCTTACTACGCAGTTCCCATTACAAGGTCCCTAGGGCTGGGGAGTCCTTTTAGAAGCACCAGCATTGACTTGTTGGAACTCTTTCCCAAGAGGATTTATTAGGTTCTGCCACCTGTGTCTGTGGGAGGAAGCCAGGAAGCATAACACTGTTCTCCAATTTTACAACAGATTAAAATTACCCAGGGATCCTTTAAAATATCCAATGCTCAGGTCACACCCAAGACTTACTAAATCAAAATTTCTAAGCTGGAAACCCCAGCATAAGTATTTCTTTTTTTAAAAAAAAATATATTTTATTGATTTTTTTTTTACAGAGAGGAAGGGAGAGGGGTAGAGACTTAGAAACATCGATGAGAGAGAAACATTGAACAGCTGCCTCCTGCACGCCCCCCACTGGGGATGTGCCCGCAACTAAGGTGCATGCCCCCAACCAGAATCGAACCCGGGACCCCTGACTCGGCAGGCCGACGTTCTATTCACTGAGCCAAACTGGTCAGGGCATAAGTATTTCTTATAGTTCGCCAGTGTTCCTAATGGGCAGCAAAATAATGAAAAACACTGGCCTAATGGCTCCAGAAAAAGCAGACCCTTTATTTTACCATTGATAACCTGGTCTCTCTGGCAGCATCAACACTCATAGACTTCATCTGCTTGGCTCTTGTGTTATTCCAGCGAGAGATGGGAGGGAACTGTGCCTGAGTGGCTACCTTCCTAGATTCTGACATGTTGTAGACAGTTTCTCTCTTATTTAGTTACTAGAGGCCCAGTGCATGAAATTCGTGCATGGGTAGCATCTCTAGGCCTGGCTGGTGATCAGGGCCCATCAGGGTCTTCTGGCTGCTGGCCAGCGTCTCCCTTCCTAGGTTGACTGCTGGGGCCTTCCTTTGTTCCGTATTGCCCCCTGGTGGTCAGTGCACGTCATAGCAAGCGATCTGTCTCCCGGTCGAACTCCTGTAGGGATAATTTGCATATTAGGCATATATATGTGTGTGTGTGTGTGTGTGTGTGTGTGTATGTGTATGTGTGTGTGTGTGTAGCCTGTAAAGATCACACAGATAATCACTTTATTAAAATGTTTTTCAGTATTCATCAGCTCCACTGTTTTAAAAAATCATTTACTGTTTTCCTCCTTAAAGCTACAAGATAGAGATCATCCCTCAAAAAGGTAATATTCTTTGATTCAGTGTTTTTATTCTCTAAATACTCAGATGGCCTTTTTGCTCTATGAGATGTTTTTCAACTTCACAAAAGTTAAGGAGAAAAAAGCATTTATAATTTTTAATCTGTATGCTAGTATTAGAATTATTATTTAAGTTCTGGCCTAGGATTCATTTTACCTTAGTACATCTAATTTATAGACATATAAATAAGAAATTTTTCTCAAAATGACAATATGACATATTTCCACCAATTTTTATTTCTGAAAATATTTGTATGTCATTCACTTTGTCATGGAGCATATCAGAGTTATTCTCCATGCTCAAAAATATCTAACACTGTTTCTAAATATTCTCCAATGTTTAATAAACCGTATGCTATACATGGTTTGAGAATCTGGGAATCTCATTGCTTAGTTTATTAAATTTAATTCTAGAACAGTGGTTCTAAACCTTCCTAATGCCGTGACCCTTTAATATGCAGGGTACTCGTATGTGGGCGTATCTGCATGTGGGCGGACCCGTCTGGAGACGGATAGAGGAGCGGTGTCTCGGTTCCTAAGACCATTGAAAATATGTGTTTTCCGATGGTCTTAGGCGACCCCTGTGAAAGGGTCATTCAACCTCCAAAGGGTTCGCGACCCACAGGTTGATTACCGCTGTTCTAGAAGTTTTCATTCTTTATACTATCAATTGACCTAAAATATTTAACCTATAAGAATAGATCAAGTAAGATTTAACGAGCTTCATGAGTAGCAATTCTCTTTTTTTTTTAATAATTATATTGCTTTAAAACTAAGACAAAAGGTCAATATTTCATTGAAAATATGATAAAAAAATGAGGTCACAATAGGCATTATCTTGTTTTACTTACAAGGTCCTGCTCAAAGAATTAGATAAGTCTTTGTTAGGAGGAAATTTATAAGGTTAAAAACTTGGAAAGTGTAACAAAGCTAATTCATCTTTTTCCCAATAATTGTCTATATTGTGAGTAAGTGTAAGCCCAGTGGAGCATTTTTAAGCAGATTTCTTGAAACTCATATTGAAAAAGACAGTTATCATAGGCAGCATAAGGGATAACACTAGGGGGGCAGGAAGCTTTATGCTACTATACATATGTATGATTTTCTCTTTGCATTCTCAGAACTCATTGCTGTACACATGTATTGCTGATTTGTCAGTGGATTTGTTCAACTATGGAATAATGCAATACACGAATAGCTAAGTAAAAGTATCCATATTTATTCACTTATTTTTTTCTTGATTTTAAGTTGTTCTACTTTCAAAGTTGAAAGAGATTAAAATTCTGGTTTTGTAACTTCACATAAGAAGTTGGTATTTGTAATATAAGAAAACAGCATAATAATTTCTATTGGGATTTTGAAGAGCCTAGAGGAATTATTTAATTTTTATTTTGAGAACTCCTTATTTGTGAAACATTATCCTAAAAAACTAACATTCCCTAAGCACATTTTATCATATTTGTTTAAATTCTATGTCAGTTTGAAGATTAGTTCCCTAGCTATAATATGGTAAAAAAAACTAGTTAATTATAAAGTCAAGGGAGCTGACAAAATCTTCCATTGTGGCATTTCCTATATTCTTTCTTAGTACTGATTTTGATGTATGACCCTCTGTTTGTCTGGGAGGAGCTATGAAAGTGTCCAGTACCCACTTAGCTTACAAAATACAGTGTGATAATGCAGCCAATCTTAACTCCCTCTCTAAATGTAGTCACACAAGATATTCAGTTCTCAAGTGGCTGAATAAAATAGGGCAGAAAGCTCGAGGTTCACTCTGTCTCCTCGATTTTCCTTTCGAACCATCACAGAAGTAAATAACAGTTGCCAACACACATTATCATAAAGAGAAAGGTAAGACCATTTTCTGCTCCAACTTCTACTGGGCTTAAAAACTATTGTAAAAGAGCATAATTATCATTTACATTTCATAGAAGTTTTTTTCAGCTTATATTTTTTCTCTAGATGACACCTAAGAAAAGTTATCTTAGTTATAGAGAGACAAATTTTCACTTGAGCAGTCATTTTCTGAAGGATTTTTCATACTGAAAAGTCTTTGAAATATCATTTTTCATCTACTCTCTAAACTATTGAAAAATGTCTCCACAGTACCTGAAAGATTTTCTCTGTTCTAATATATCATTTTACATTACTCAGATGTTCTGGAAATTCATAAAGTGGCAATCATAATTTATTGAAATTTATTTCTGCCAGTCAGAAATGAATACAACAATATAGTGCATTCAAGAGGAAAAAGAAAAGATAAATGAAAAGAGTAACATCAGAAACTTTGGTTTAGAAGTAATATAAAATTGTTCTGGGTAAATTATCTTGATTTCAGCAGTTCTAGATCATTCTTGTTACTTATCGCAGGTGTGGGGAAGACTGAGCCTAAAATTGTGTGGCAACCTTTATACTACAGATCTCTAATAAACTTACTACTTTACTTACATCAACAATTATTCAATATTTATCCACTGGATCCCAACACTTCTGCCTTGTTTCCTTTGTGCCTCAGCTATATTTTATTCCTTTTATTTAAATTGCAGTTGGGCTTTCCTGCTGTTTTTCCCAGTTGTTGATTCTTATGCCTGGAGTGTCTCAAGGATTCTCCCTTATCTATGCTGTAAATTTGGGACATTTTTTCCTGTACTTCCATCTGTTTATATTTTTAAACTAGTAGCCCTGCGCACGAATCCATGCACCAGTAGCTCGCCAGTAGCTCGCTGTTGCCCTCCAGTAGCTCTCCGCCCACTGCCCCACCCTCCAGTAGCTCTCTGCCCATTGCCCCACCCTCCTGTAGCTCCCCGCACCCCCCTCTCCCCATACCTCCTTCATAGCTTGCTGCCATGCCCCCTCCTGTAGCTCTCTCTGCCACCCACTTGTAGCTTGCTGACCCACCCTCCTGCTGATCTGTGATCCGCTCATTACATGGTCGGTCATTATGCTTCATGGCCTAATGACCATTTGCATATTACATCTTTATTATATAGGATTAATACAATTCTATCTGATTAATGCAAAAATTATGCTGAATGGCTCCTTTTTTATGTCATAGGAAACTGGAGATTTAGATACCAACATCATAGGATTAGTATAAGGACTTATGAATTAACTAGAGGCCTGGTGCACAAAAATTTGTGCACTCGGGGCGGGGGGGTGGGGGGGAAGGGAGGGTCCCTCAGCCCAGTCTGTGACCTCTCGCAGCCTGGGACCCCTCGGGAGATAACAACCTGCTGGCTTAGGCCTGCTCCTGGGTGGCAAAGGGCAGACCCAATCCCTAGGTGCAGCCCCTGGTCGGGCTCAGAGCAGGGCCGATTGGGGAGTTGGGGCACCGCCCCCTGTCATGCACAGAGCAGGGCAGATCGGGAGGTTGCGATGCCACCCTCAGTCACGCTCAGGGTAGGGTCAATTGGGGGTTTGGGGCACCGCCCCCTATCACACTCAAGGCAGGGTCGAAGGGGAGGTTGCAGCGCCACCCCCTGTCACGCACACAGCAGGGCCAATCAGGAGGTTGGGGCACTGCCCCCTGTCACGCACAGAGCAGGGCCAATCAGGGGGTTGGGGAGCTCCCCCCTGTCATGCACAGAGCAGGGTCGATCAGGGGGTTGGGGAGCTCCCCCCTGTCATGCACAGAGCAGGGCCGATCAGGGGGTTGAGGAGCTCCTCCCTGTCACTCACAGAGTAGGGCCGATAGGGGAGTTGGGGCACCGCCCCCTGTCACACACAGAGCAGGGTGGATCAGGGGGTTGGGGTGCCAGACCCTGTCACACTCAGGGCAGGGCCGATGGGGAGGTTATGGCTCTACCCCATCACACACAGAGCAGGGCGCGTGTTTGGCGGGGGGGGGGGGGGGTTGGGGCGCCGCACCCTGTCACACACAGAGCTGCAGGGCGATCAGGGGGTTGGGGTGCCTTCCCCTGTCACAAACAGAGCAGGGTGGATAGGGAGGTTGTGTCCCCGCCCCTGTCACACACAGAGCCACAGGGCGATCGGGGGTTTGGGCGCTGCCCCCTGTCACACTGATCCCAGTGCCGGGAGGCCTCTCGGCTCCGCTGATCCCGGTGCTGGGAGGCATATTAGCCTTTTACTATATAGGATAGAGGCCTGGTGCATGGGTGGGGGCCAGCTGGTTGCCCTCTAAGGTGTCCTGGATCAGGGTGGGAGTCCCCACTGGGTTGCCTGGCCCACCTGGATAAAGGGATGATGGCTGTTTGCAGCTGGTCACACACCCTTCAGGGTGGGGGTCCCCACTGGGATGCCTGGCCAGTCTGGGTGAGGGGCTGAGGGCTGTTTTCAGGCTGGCGGGTGACTGAAGCTCCCAACTGCTCCTTTTTTCTTTTTCTTTTTTTATCCTGGGCCAGCTTTAGCTCTGAGGCTTGGCTCCTGCTCTTAGGCCTTGGCTGCTGAAAGCAGGTATCTGGTTTGTTTGGGTTCTATAATTGAAACACTGTTTCAACTCCAGCTCTGAGATCCCGGCTGGCTGAAAGCAGGTTTCTGGGGTTTTGTTTAGCTTCTATATTTGTAACAATGTTTCAAACTGCAAGCTCAGAGGCCGGCAGCAGCAGGCAGGGAACGTTGGAGTCCTCCGTCACTGAAGCAAGCAAGCCTCATGTTCGCTTCAAGCTGCCTGGCTGCCGACCGCCATCTTGGCTGGCAGTTAATTTGCATATCGCCCTGATTAGCCAATGGGAAGGGTAGTGGAGGTAAGGCTAATTGCCATGTTTCTCTTTTATTAGATAGGATATTGAGTTGTGATGACTAGGTGAGCTAACAGAGCAAAGATTTCAAGCAGGGCCTCATACACAGGCACAGTTCAAAGCCTGGCATGCAATTTCTTTTTCTGCAATATTTCTACAAATATCTTATAATATGTTGGTCATCATATTACACACAATTAAGGTTATTTTTAAAACAATTATCATATGTTTTGTCCTTTACATTTTATGATATTTTAAAAAATATGAATGTTCACGTACTCACATTCCATCAGTTTATTTTCTGTATGGCTTTCACTTGTGGGACTTTAAAAAAAAAGTGAATATCTTATAAGCAAATGAAATAAAATGAGAAGAAAACATGAAATTTTATGGGGAGAAATTGAAATGAGAATAATAATATAGGTAAGAAAATAAACAAAAATATTACTCATCCAAAATATAAAGGTACAAATATTAAGACCCTGGAAAATAAAAAAAAAGAATGATAATTTTAAAATAAGGCAAGATAGGGGAAAGAAAAAAACAATGAAATGTTATTTTAATAACATTACATATAATTCAAAATGAAAAGTTAACAAAAAGGATGTTGTCCCTTCCTGGACATTAGAACCAATTTCTTTTTTCCAAATATGTAGCATTACTGTCAACAATGAACCATATAGACATCCCACTCTCTCAAATAGTTTACTAGGATCTTAATTGCTCCTCAACAAACCAGAAATGCATCCAGATTTCAGGTCCAAATTCAGAGTGACTAAATACAAGTCCTGACAACTGGGAAAATTCTTTGACACTGCTAAATCAGCACTGGAGACATTTATTTGAGAATTTTTCCAATTTAACTAAGAATGTTAATACTCAGATCTATATATTCATTGGACTTGAAAGTTTCATCCAGATCCATTCCCCCCAATCAGTAACATAATTATATGGTAAAGAATAATCAATTGCATTTTTCTTCCAAAACATTGTAATATTTTTAAGAATGAAAAAAAATACTACCTGGGACACAATTAGTATTTTACATATAAATATTACCAGTGGTATAGCTGTGGGCAAGATGCTTAATGTCTAAGAACCTCACTATTCTAATCTAGAGGCATGAGGAAAAAATAGAAATTAGTTATTAAATACGTATTTAATATGCTTACTATGGTAAAAGCTAACAATGGTTATTATTGTTACACTATACACTTTATTGAATCAATACAGTCCCCATCATAATCCCAGAAAATTCTTTTTGTGGAGTTGGCAGTGCAACTGTAAAGTTAATTTGAAAAAGAAAAGGACCTTATAAAAAGAAAAGCAACCTTGGGGGAAAAAGTTAAAACCTGGCAAACTATCAGATTTCAAGAGTTTTAAAATGAAAATAATCAAGACAATATGATATACTGATACAGGGACACGGGTATATGCACAGAACGATGGACACAATAAAACAAAATAGAGAATCCAGAAATAGACGCCCTCATCTATGGAGACCTGATTTAGCACAAAGACACAGTGGCAATTTCATGAGAATAAGTGGCAATACATTTAATTATTGAATAAATAAAATTACTCAATAAATTCAGTAAGTGGTGTCATATTAACTGGATCTCTGTATACTAAAAATACTAAATCTTGACTCTTCCTACCTTACACAAAAATTCAAGATGTATTATGAACCTAGAGGTTAAAAGAAAAATTAAAAATTTTCCAGATGCAAATATAGGGCAATATTTTCATGATCTTGGGTAGAAAAAGTTATTTTCCCCAAAAAATATTATGAAAAAATGTGAAGCATATAGCAAAGTTTACATAAATTTACTGTAAATACCTGTATACACACACCCTAAATCAGTGGTTCTCAACCTTGTCTGCACATTAGAATCACCTGGGAATCTTTTTAAAATCCTGATTTCTGGGATCATCCTCTGGAAATTCTGTTTCTTTGTTATGGGGTGAGGCCACAACATTAGTAACAAAGAAACAGAATTTCCGTAGGATGAGGCCCAGAAATCAGGATTTTAAAAAGATTCCCAGGTGATTCTAATGTGCAGCCAAGGTGGAGAACCACTGCCCTAAATTGTCATATGAACAATTCACCCTACTGTCGTATCTTATTACATTCTATCAACGTTTCCTTTCTCTGGTTAGCTGTGGTCATGAGGTGTGGAGGAGGGAAGCATCTTACGCAGGCAGACTTGGCAGATAATGTGCGCTGAGGTCCAAGCCACCTCAATACAGCAGGCATGGCAATAAAGCCAGCTGTAATCTCCTTGCTGGTGGAAGGTTTTGTCTTCAGTTTGTAAGAATCCCACAGTGCGATACAACGAGGTCTGTCTGTAGTTCTTTGATTTTTTAATTATTATTTCCTTCTTTATTGATTAAGGTATTACATGTGTCCTTATCCCCCCATTGTCTCCCCTCCCACCCCCCAGCTCGTTCCCTCACCCCCCTGGTATCTGTGTCCATTGGTTAGGCTTATATGCCTGCATACAAGTCCTTTGGTTGATCTCTCCCTCTTCCTCCCACCCTCCCCTACCTTCCCTCTGAGGTGTGAGTGTCTGATCGATGCTTCTCTGTCTCTGGATCTGTTTTTGTTCATCAGTGTATGTTGTTCATTATATTCCACAAATGAGTGCGATCATGTGATATTTATCTTTCTCTGACTGGCTTATTTTGCTTAGCATAATGCTCTCCAGCTCCATCCATGCTGTTGCAAATGGTATCAGTAGTGTGGCCCAGGCCTACGAACTTCACAAGTGTTTCTCATTTTTTCTCTCCCCTCTCAGGTGGGACAGGTGGTGATATTTCCCTTCCTCCAAGGCACAGATTAGAGACAGCTGGGATGGGGCATGTCCCTCCAGGGTCATTTAGGCTCTGATAAAACCCAGCAGGGCAGGCTCTGCTCAGTTTCTCAGCAGGACGGGTCTGGTTAAGAACAGAATGCTGCTGTGTTGTTCAAACTGGGCCCCCCCTGGAGTTGCTGTCTCAGATTTGTCTACACTGAGCCTTCCAGAATTTGTCACTTGAGGAGGCTGCATCCCTACCTCAGCCCTGGTCACGACAGACATCCTGCTCAGGTAAGTTATGCTTCTCTGTATTTGCTTGTTTCTTCAATTCTGGGGGAAGCCATTAACCCAGGGACCTCCATCTCTTCCAGCTCTGAGGAGAGTTGTTGGCTTTTCAATGTGCTCAGCGGTTTACTTGTTTGTACAGGGTGATGACTTCCAAGTTGCTTACCCGCTGGGCCACAAACTGGAAATCCCTCCACTTTGTTTTTAGAATAAACAATAGACTATGCTGTGATCTCCACAGTTGTGGAGTATAGAGATACTTTTCATTCCTTTTGAAGGCTGCAGAGTAATGATTTGTTTTAGTCTATTAATTATACATGCTATAAATTTATTCAGTAAATGCTCTATGGATGGATATGCAGGTTGCATCGCATCTTTGCTAGTATAGTCTGTAGTCTGTACATGTAACATTTCATGGATTTACAAGGGTATCTCTAAGACACATTTCTTGAAGTGGGACTTTTGGATCAAAGGGTGAATATGAGATCAGTTTTGCCAAATTCCTCTCTAGAGTTTGCATTATTTTGCAACCCCACCAGCAGTGGTTGAAAAGCCTGGTTTGCCACAGCTTATTGCAGTTTAATTGTGTGTACTGTTGAATTTATGGAGCTTGCTAATCTGATAGGTGATAATGGTCTCAGGGTGTTTTAATTATATTTCCCTTTTTGTAGCAAGGTTAACCATTTTATCATAAATGCAATGGGTATTTGAGTATATATTTAATATGTGTTCATGTACTGTATATCTTCTGTTCGGAGGAGGTCATGTCAAGGTTCTCTTCCTGAAGCAGGTTTTTCCGCCTGAATTTCTTTGGCAGGAAAGCGGGGAGGGTCGAAAGTTCGTTCCAAGTCTTTTGTTTCTTAATAACCAGCTTAAAATCAATATCCCCAAAGGCAAAACTTTTGGTTCCCTTCAGTTGCAAATAGACAAAGCTTTTAAACAGTGATTTTGTTCAAGTAGTAGCATGAAGTGTAATATATCTGTACTTTCCAAGTTTTGAAAATAAGGCAAAAATAAGAATTATTGTGGCATAAATGATGCGCTATTTCTCTTTAATAAGCATTCTCCTCCTCACTCTCATTCTTCACTTCACAGGTTTTATTTCCTATGGAGTCTGAAATTTAGACTCTAATTTTCTTTAACTTTGTCTATTAAATTTTTCAGTAACCAAGAATTCATAGCGAGAGTCGTAATTAAATTCCCGTGTATAGAAAAATGCTTTGTCATTTTTTAAAATCCAGCATCCCTGCTTAACACATTAGTAATTGTAGTGCAGAAAAATAAACTTACATTCCCCAGGATGCAGGGGGGGATGGGGGGGACAGGGGGGAAGGTTCATTTATCCCTCATTCATTCATTCAGGCAGGTGTGCGGGCTCAGTCCTACAGACATAGTCGTGTTGTGCTAGGTGATCTGAAGATAAGAACACTATGTATTTTCTTTTCTCATTTTGCTTAAAATAGAGTGGGAAGTAGGAATTCAGGTAAATATAACCACATCCTCAGGCTCCTATGGAGACTGTCCTTGAAGTTAATCTTACAAATGAGATGAACCTGGTTGTGGGTCCATTAACATGTGATGACAATCAGTTCAGAATCAGGAGTCCTATAACCCAACTCTACGAATTTCAATAGTTTTCAAACAAGTAAAACTTAGTTATTTTTTAACCACTACTAATAATACTGAATATGAGGCAATCCCTTTAATTTCATAGTCGTTTTGTCTGTAGTTTTCAGATTAATTTAGTAAGAGTGCTTCCGAAGATACATATGGGGAAGGTGATTATTTTTCCCATAACTAAGTAAAGAGAGATTTACAAAGACAAATTAAGCAAACGTTGCCGTTAGAAGTAGACTTTATTTGCGACTTCAATTATGATATGTTCCAGGGATAGAAAGGTTGTTTTTAACCTGAGAATGTTTCTGGGTATATAATGAAACTATGACAGAATCATATTTCTCCTTGAAGTTACTCATTTAGTGCACTCATAGAGGAGAGAATATCTGATGTGACAATCTTGTTCTATTTGCTCATGCATTTTAATGAGTTTTTGACATGTGCCCTACCAAAAAAGATACCTTGTAGTAAATGAGTAATGATAAACTGTATTTTGATGCAAATACACTTGTTATTTTTGCTGGGTGGTGCATTAGACTGTAAGGCCTTTCAATGCTAGCTGTCTTGTTTGTCTAACAAGTCCTTCCCCCCACCCCCCTTTTAATGAAAATATCTTCTGTTGTTCTGGAAGGGCATTTCTTAAAATAAATATGAGGATTGTTCCTAATAAGCTTAATTAAAAATAAAATATGTGAGTCAACACTTTAAAATATGACACTCATTTAATTTCTGTGTTTTCCAGGGATATAACATGATACCTTAATTTTCCCTTTGTTAATTTAAGATTAGATTTAGTGAAAAGATTAGATGACAGACTTAGCCAAATGTTTTAATTTAGAAAAGTTATTGTGGGTTTTATAAATTCGAATTTCAATTAAATTGAAGTTTCTCATACTGTATAATGCAAATACTTTAAAAAAATATTTTTAAACATAGTTCTAGTTTTTCCTCCTCTCTCTCTTTGTCTTAGCTCTCTCCAGACTTCCTTTCTTGAAAGAATTTTCATCTCTATTTATATTTTAACTTCTGAATATATGCCTGGAGCTCAGACATCTCTCCTGTGTCCTAACTATCTATATTCAGCTTCCTATCAGGCTCTCCCAAATGAATGTGACCAAGAAATTTCAAACACCATATATACAACATTCAATGTACAATGCATACATTTCCTGTCAAAACTTCCCCACCTGCTCTACTTCTGTTATTCACTGGCTCAGTCAATATGAAGCTTCCACGCTGCTTCTCTCATTTGTAAGAGCAACTGGTTAGTTTTTTCTTCCAACTTGTTTCTCAAGGTTTACTGTTCTTGCCATAATAAAGAACGACACTCAGGCATCAACTCATAATGTGTTCTAATATGTCTTCAAACTGATTCCATTTGCTGTTATTAAAGCTTTATTTCTCCAATTATTTTCCACAACAGACTAAATTCATCTTTCAGTCTTGCAATAGAATATAAACAGATTGTTCAGATCTATTGCAGTATGTACGTTCCAGGATTCATTAAGAAATAAAGGTCAAGCAATATCATCTTTTTATAAGATCAGCTACCTTAAGCAGAAAGTAACCTAGCATGAGCTGACACAGAGGAAGAGTTTGTCCTTATTAACATCATATCTGTGCGTCGTACACACTGAGGCCAATGTCCATTTTTTCTTTCTTCCTCCCCATCCCCTGCTCCTTCTCCTCCTCCTCCCACTTCTCTTCACAAACATGTTTTCCAGTAATCTATAAAATAATGTTCAAATACTTATTTGATGTAACTATGTATCTTTATATTGCTATTACATAGTAACTGTGTACTACTTCTCCTTAAATATACATTGTCAACTCATTTGATATTAGTTTAATTGGCTAAGAATGTTCTTAGATTATTAGTATATAATTTGTGTGCATAAATTGCAATTATTAAAATTGTTAAGTAATTATAGATTCTGACATTTATTCAAGCATTACATTCATTCCCATATTTAAAATAGGTCTTGTTTTGTGTTTGAGAATAGTATTCTTTCTTAATTTTGTCGGTTTATTCTGTTATATACTTTGATTCTAGTGACTTAAAATAAATGGAATGTCTGTTTAAATGACTGAAAATAACTTATAGGGAACTCTTGAATAGAACTGTCCCAGTTGATTTCAATGAGAGAATATTTTTATAATAAATAGAAGAGTTTTAATAAAAAGTATTTAGGGAATATGTGTGTGAGTGTGTATATGCTTTGCCTTGTTTGATCTTTGCATATTTTGCAGTGATAATGAATATATTATTCTATATTTTGATATACATATGTTTATATAATCTGTTATTAATATTGGCCAGTACCCAGATCAAATTCAGGTTTTTTACTTTCTTTGAGAAGACAGGAAATTCTAAGAAAAAAGTTGAAGGATGGAAAAGCTATTACCTGAAAATTCTTGTTATATTTTTCTTGAGGCAAAAAAAATATTTGAATTATTAGCACATAGAAAAAGACACTCAGAAAGAGTATCAGGAAGAATGGAGAATAAAAGATTAGTATCTTCTTAGAGAATCAGAAGTAAAGTTCCACTCTTTATGGCAAATAATTACACACACACACACACACACACACACACAGAATAAAAAAAACACACCTAAGCGAAAGGAAATAAGACCTAACTTATTCCCATGTTATAAAAACATTTAGCCATATATACTTCTGGTGCTTGTATGGGTAACTTATAATAATACACACACACACTCACACACACTCACACACACTCACACACACTCACACACACTCACACACACTCACACACACTCACACACACTCACACACACTCACACACACTCACACACACACATACTCACACACACTCACACACACTCACACACACTCACACACTCACACTGAATTATTCCTTAGAGATTTCAGTTACCAGAATATTCAGGTAAGAAATACAAAATAAGTATTTTAATTATGTCTAAGTAAGGGGCAGAACAGTGAACAAAGCATGACAGATAAATAGAATTTAAAGCACTCAATCGTTAAGTAAAGCAAGAAAAAAACTGACTCTTTTTGCTAACATTCCTACATTCCTGTCATTTAAAATTAGTTAAGTGTTAAATCAATGTTATATTTGAAGGAATTAAATAAAAAATTTTGAAATTATATGACTGCAGGGTATGGTAAAGATAACATCAACTAGAATATTGACATGAGAAAGAAGGTGAATAAGGAGAAAGAATGAGGAGGCAGAAGAATCTTACTGAACCACAATTCTGATGTCAAATAGGGTGTTCTGCAATATATAGTTAAGATAGAAAATTAAGATATTTCTACCAGCAAAATTCAACATGTTGATCTTTATCATGAGGACAGAGAGGAAGGGAGGAGAGGGGAAGGGAGGGAGGGGAGAAAGAGAGGGAGGAAATTACTTACACAGAATATATTTATTTCACCATTTAGTCTTATTTCTAGTTGGTGATTTTTCTTTTCTTAGCTAAAGCTTGTTCTTTTTCTTATGGAGAAATGTTATATATTTTAATCAAGATAGCGCCAAAACTAAGTGGCTTGATAAAACCAAAGACTAACATCAGATAATAAACCAGAAATGAAGTATAAATCAAAAGAGTTCCTTTCCTACATAATTGAATTCATAACCCATGACTTTGAATTTCAAATTTTTATCCACTCATTTTATAATGGTTTTCTAAATTGTTTTTTTCTTCTAACTGATATGCCAAAAACAACTTGATAGCCCAAATTTCCTCATTATAGAACTACTTTGATAAACTAATTTTGAAGTCAATAGGATGGTTACAGGCAAAAAAGAAATGCTACCACGATGCTTGCAAGTTTAGCTCAGTATATAGAGTTCATCTTAAATAAGATTTTGTATGTGCATGTAGACATTTCATGTCATGGTGCTAAGTGTTAAGGAATATACACATAAAGTTACAAAGTCTACTCTTACTGTGTTTGAAATCTCATAAGGCAGAACAGAAATGTAATATGTAATTTATCTATTTGATCATCATTTCACAAATACTGACAAAATACATTCCATGGACTAGATACTTCAGGGCATTTGAGAAACATTAGTCAACAAAACAAACATTCTTGCCTTCATGAAGCTTGTATTGCCAAAAGATAGACAATAAACAGTTCAGGAATGAAATAAGTAAATGAAACGATTTGCTAAAATGTAGTGTCACTATATATGAAATAAGAAGAGGAAACGGAGTCATTTAGGTTTCAGAGGTGAAGAAGGGATGCTGTTTTTTGTTTGCTTTTATTGTTAGGTTTGTGCACATATCAAAGAAGGTTTGTTTAAATATCAAAGAAGGTATTAACAAATAGATTTCATTTAGTGAAAGAGTAAGCCAGGGAATAGAACATTTTAGACCAGCGGTTCTCAACCTGTGGGTCGCGACCCTTGTGGGGGTCAAATGGCACTTTCACAGGGGTCACCTAAGACCATCGGAAAACACATGTATAATTACATATTATTTTGTGATTAATCACTATGCTTTAATTATGTTCAGTTTGTAGAAATGAAAATACATCCTGCATATCAGATATTTACATTACGATTCATAACAGTAGCAAAATTACAGTTATGAAGTAGCAACGAAAATAATTTTATGGTTGGGGGTCACCACAACATGAGGAACTGTATTAAAGGGTCGCAGCATTAGGAATGTTGAGAACCACTATTTTAGACAGAAGGATAGCAGATAGAAAAACCCTATAACAGGATATGCTTGATGTGTTCAAGGAATCCGTGGGGGGCCTTTTGTGACTGCTACAGGGTAGAAAGTGGGAGTAGAATAGGGGATGAGGAGAGGGGTGGATTAAGAGAGAGAGAATGAATGATGTGTTTGGCAGCTTGTACATGGACCCAGTGATTCCCCACTGGCTGGTGTTTATATCCCCAGTGTAACTGCTTCCCTTCAACGTGGGATGGACCTAGGTCCTTGCTTGTAGCCAATAGAATATGCCTAATGCGATGATGTGTCACTGTGATTAGGTGACAAAGGACCTTGATTGCTTGCTCTGATAAAAGCCAGATGCTCTATGGAGAGGTCTAATGGCAAGGAATTGTAAGAGGCCTGTGGCCAACAGCCCACGAGAAACTACAACACTCCACTATGAGTTAAATCTACCAACAATCTTAGGAGTGATCTAGATTGAAAATAGTACCTTCCCTGTTGAACTTTCAGGTGGCTGAAGTCTTGTGGAGGTCACATAAAAGAATGCTCAGTTATCTTTGAAGTTCAGATAAACAATGGCATTTTTGTGTTTAAGTATAAAATATTTGGGACATACACTAAAAATTACTTGTTTATCTGAAGTAAAATTTTAATTTGGCATCCTATATTTTATCTCCTAAATGTAGCAACCCTACTGAGGACTCAGGTCAACTTCTCCCTGATTCTTGACCTTCAAAATAATAAATCTGTGTTTATTGCTGTTAGGTTCAGGAGCCATTTTTATGCAGAAATAGCTAACTAAAATAAGGAAGTTTTGATAAATGTATAAGGAGATAACCCGGTTCTGAATGAAGGCCAAGGGAGTACTAAAGAAATTGGGGTTTGTACTATGTTTTAATGTATTGATAAAAATATTAAGATTGTCTAGAATAAACTTAGAAGTTTAAACTTCTTGTTTCTTCTTTTAATCTGCCATAGAGCTTATCATGATTCTTCTAGTCCCTAACTTACTCATCTGTAATAAAAATAAATATACATTGTATTTGACTATATTCCTAATGTAATTTCACTGTATTAACTTTGCAAAAAATTAAAGTATCTTATAAAATGTCCGTGCTGTATTCCCGTTATACCAATAGCTAATACATATATATGTTATAATAATAATTAATAGTTAATATATATAGAGTAGTTCCTATGTGATAGTCACTATTATCAATGTTTTCTGTATATTTAATCATCATAATAACTAAATTAAATAATATTATTTATAGATGGAGAAACTGTGACATTAGGTAAAGCAATTTTTCTAAGATTATAAGATTCTAAGAGACGGACCAATATACATTCAGAAAAGTCCTTGATTTTTCATTAACATAAACTCCTTTCTGTTGTATATCATCTGCCACTGACTTTAAATGCATCTTTGACTACTTAGACTGCTATTATTTTTATCATAAAAATATACATTTCATCTCGTAGAAACTTCATTATTATTTTTTTCCATAATATCCCTCCCTTGCAGATTCAAATAGTTACAGTCAGCTCCATGTGAAAAATAAGCCTTACTTTCATTGGACTTCATTATCCCCTCTGCCAGATATTCAATCTGGATTTAAATCCAGGTTCTGTTACAGATGAACTTCATAAATCTTTAGAAATTTCCTTACTTTATTTAGCCTCAGTCTTAACTATAAAATGGGAATAATGATAACTATTATTCTAGTATATAGAAAAGAATATAGAGTGCCTATACAGCATATAATCTAAGTGACGCATGTTAAATGCTAATTCCGTGTCATCTATCTTTTTTTTTCTCATTGTGCCTTGTCTTCAATCATTTCCTCCTTAATCACCTGAAGTCCAGCCAGAATTCACAGCTGACACTGAAGTGTCCTCTTTGGAGACACCAAAACCAGAAGCATCTCCTCAGTCCAATTCCTCTTGTTTTCTTTTGAGTTTTTGACAATTTCATTGCCCCTTTCATTTTAAAATGCATCGCTTCCTGATTTCTGTTGCAGTCTTTTACAACAAAGGGTATCTTTGACCCTTTCTTTTCATGCCATTTAGTAGTACTATTTTTTTTTGCAACTACAGTTTACATTAAGTATTATTTTGTATTAGTTTCTGGTGTACAAAATAGTTGATTAGACAATCATATAGTTTACATGTGGTCCCCCTATTTAAATGAATAAGTCACCAAACCTATAAAGCATGTCTGTCCCATGTGATCATCAGGAGACTGAGGCACTAAAAATGTATGTGCATCCATGTTGGCTTAGTTTCTTCTAATTATATTGGCTTATTTTTTAATTTCTAATGGTAAGCAACCTAATTCTTCCCTGTGTCCGCTATTCATTTGTTGCCCTTAACTCCCAGTTCACCCCTGTTGCCTTGATTTGTGATCCTGGAGCTAAACTCAGTACATGTCTCTCTTTGTTCAGTTGAGGTGCTGAGCTCGGTCAGTAAAGGCTACTGGAGGGAGGCTGCAGGAGAAAGGGGATTCTCCTCACTCTGGCGTGCAGTTGCCAGCAGTGTGCACACCAAGGGTGTGCTTGCCCTGTAGCAGATTGGCTTGCCAATCCTTCTGGTGGTTTCCTGCTCACCAGCCTCAGCCACCAGCCATCTGGCAGGAAGCTCCCTGCCCATCAGGTTTTATCTGCAATGTGGGCCAGCTCTAGCTTGAACACTATCTTCACCATCTAGTTGGTTTCTCAACTGCCAACCTTGCCCCCACAGCTGGGGCCTAACTGCCCTGGCCAGTCAATAACTCCCTCCAGGACCAGTGGGCTGTGGCCGCACGCTCTCCAGGAAGGCTCGAATCTCAGCCGTGGGAAGGGAGCCCCTTTCCTATAGGCTTGTCTATAAAATGCTATTTTATTCTCCTTAGCAGGTCGTTCATAATATGTGTTTATGTGAAATTTTTATATTCAAATTACTGGTGTGGTTTGTGTCCAATCTAGAGTCTAACTGCTAACAGTCTAGGTATGGGGATGGTCGCAGGACATAAACCCTAAAAGATGGTATGTTGCAATTAGTTTAATTATCTTAGTGGGCTAGGGCGTAGTGCTGGGCTCCTTTGCCCCAGGAAAGAGGAATGCTAATAAGCCATATGTACACATTCAACTTCATCTGTTATGCCACGTCATTCTCCAAAGCAGTTGTATAAATTACACTCTGACCAAAAGTGTGTTTGGGTTCCAGGTAGTTTATATCCTTACAAATAAATACATGATGCTGTGTAGCTGGGCTTTAGACATCCTGGTAAATGTGGTTTTAATTGTTTAAAACCACATTATGGTTTTAAATTTAATTTTTATTTACATTAAGACTGATGAAGTTGAATACCTTTTCATATGCTTACCGGCCAGGTGGATATCATTTTTAAAATTTCCTGTTCAAATATCTTGCTTATTTTTTCCACTAGCTCTGTCACTTTTCTCCTCTTGATTCTCGGGAACTTTGATATAGTCCATAAAATAAAACCTTCAATAGTTGTATGTTTTGCAAGTATTTTTTCTAATAGTCTCTGGAGATTACATTTAGAATAATATGAACATTTGAATGCTGAGGAATAAATCTTAACAGTTGAACACACAACTGTAAAACTGTAAATTGAAGAAAATAATACGATCTACATGAAATATGCTATGTTGGTGGGTTAGAAACCTACAAAAAAATAAAGATATTGGTTCTTCCCAATATCTACAAATGTAATACTATTTCAGTAAAAATCTAACCTGGTCTTTTTGAAAATTGAAAAACTAATTCTAAAATTAATGTGGAAACATGTCAATCTTTTTTTTTTTTTTTTTTTTTACTGTCTTTGACCCCCCCCCCCCTACTCCACTTTCCCTCTGGTAATTACCATGCTATTGTCTATGAGGTGTTTCTTTTTGTTTGGGCTCCTCCTTTTTTTTTTTTTTTTTAATTTAATCATTCACTTTTGCACCTAGCCAACCAACCACTTCCCCTCTGACAGTCAGCAGTCTGTTCTCTGTGCCTATGCGTCTGTTTCTATGTTGTTTGTTAATTTGTTCATTAGATCCCACGTGTGAGTGAAATCATATGGTACTTGTCTTTCTCTGAGTGGCTTATTTTGATCTCCATGTCCATCCATGCTGTCACAAAAGGTAAGACTTCCTTCTTTTTAAGGCTGAGTAGTATTCCATTGTATACATGCACCACAGCTTTTATCCACTCATCTACTGATGGACACTTCTGCTGCTTCCGAACCTTGCCTATTGTAAATAAGGCTGCAGTGAACATAGGGGTGCACATATTCTTTCAAATCAGTGCTTTGGGTTCCTTTGGATCAATTCAAAGAAGTACTAGTAGAATCCCTAGGTCATAAGGCAGTTCTTTTTTACATTTTTTGAGGTAACTCCATATTGTTTTCTACAGTGGCTACACCAGCCTGCATTCCCACCAACAGTGCGTGAGGGTTCCCTTTTCTCTACATCCTCACCTATGACACTTGTTTGGTGATTTGCTGATGACAGCCATTCTGGAAGGTGTGAGGTGAGATCACATTGTAGCTTTCATTTGTACCTCTCTGATGATTTGTGGTGTTGAGCATCTTTTCATATGTCTGTATGTCCTCTTTGGCAATCTTGAAGATAGGTTCGCTCTACCACATATGAAAACCTACTCTAAAGCCTTGCTAATTATACAGTGTGATTTTGATATGAATATATACAAACAGATCCGTGAAAAATAAAAGTTTAGTAACAGAGCCAGAATCCTTTTTCTCAATGTAGCTTGTATGGTGCCTAGTGATCATTGATTTGTGATTCTTTGACTTCCATTTATATAAAAATGTTTGTTCTCCAAGTTTCTTCCAATCCTATTGTGTATTGGCATCTTATATCACTGCCTCTTCCATTCTGTAATATTTTCTAAATAGGTTTCCAGAAGGAAGTTTTGAACAGTTCTTTACATATAACCATGATTCACTGCAAGGAATTTCTTTTTGAAGCCTACAGCATAATAATTATTCCCACAGGAATGTTACCTATTTTATTTCTTAAATTGCTTCAAGATAGTATTTAACATGTCAGTGTCCAGAACACGACATATTTCTTTGGTTCCCTTGTAAGAAAATGAATTCCTTTTTCAGTGGTTACTGTGAGACTTTATCAGAGATTAAATTTAGCATTTCTCTACTAGTTTAGTGGCATGACTGTTGTGTTTGGGGGCAGTGGGGAGGCGATTTCATTTGATTAGCAGGATTCCTAATAAAAAGCCTAACATTGTGACAGACCTGTATGTTTTCAGTGAAAGATGTCTAATTTCCAAGGGCTAGTTTTACAGCGACTCCTAGTTTTACAGCCCATTCAGAGAAAACAGCAGGAGCCAGCTTTGGCAGCACGCTGGCCTTTGAAGAATTGTCCAGCTTTTGAGATTACTTGAAAAGATCATGCCCGTTTGGGATGGCATTCCCAGTAGGAAAAATGGAAAACTCAATTACAACCATCACTCACAAAAATGTCAATTTCAAGCACATTTTCTTCCCTCCTGACTAATGTAAAAATTTTAAATTAGTTTCATTTTTTTTTCCTCTACAATCAACGGCAAAGTATCGTTCAAATGATCTTAAAGGCATGGCTTTTTTATTTTTATTTTTAATTTTTTAAAAATATATTTTATTGATTTCTTACAGAGAGGAAGGGAGAAGGATAGAGAGTTAGAAACATCCATGAGAGAGAAACATCGATCAGCTGCCTCCTGCACACTCCCTACTGGGGATGTGCCCGTAACCAAGGTGCATGCCCTTGACCGGAATCGAACCTGGGACCCTCGAGTCCCCAGGCCGATGCTCTATCCATTGAGCCAAACCGGTTAGGACTTATTTTTATTTTTCAGTGTGCTAGATAGGTGTTTTGTTTTGTTTTGTTTTTAGTCTTTTACCTCTTTCTTATTCATCTGAACCTAAAATGCTTAATTTTTAAAGAAATCATAGAAAAGTTATTTTTCCAAAATACATCTCGGAACTAAAATTTAAAACTGAGCTATTCTGAATTACGTAAGAAAAGTGAAAATATTATTTTACTAATGTTATTGACATATGTAGTTTACAGATGTCTTTTTTTTTGTTTGTAAATAAAAGGCTATGAAAGTATTCTATATTGATATTAAAACAGCTGTGAGAAGGCAGGGACTAGGGGCAGCCTACTGTTTTGCCTCAGCTATCACAAGCTGCAGTCTCACTTTGCTTTGGCACTGCCAGGGACCCAGCAGGGCTGGGGGCGCTCAGCGTTTGTATTTCCCGGGGGCACTGCAGCCAGCATCTGAGCAAGGCCTTTAGAGAAGGTCCCGCCACGTGTCCCTCCTGCGGGACTCCCTTATCGTGCAGTGTTCCTCTGGAGCCCCTGAGGGCTGAGCGAGACTTCGGTAGACCTGCCTCATGGCATGATGGTTGTCCTGCCCAGTTCTGCCTTCCCTGTGCTTTCAGCGTTACTCCCCATGGCCCTTTAAGGCCCCTCCCTCCACCTCGGTGTCTCCTTCGCAGAGAACGGGACCTGTGCAAAGAGGATTTTAAAATATAATATAGAACTAGAACAGCATTGCAAATCAGAGACAAAAGGAGACAGAGACAAGGACAAAACGGGGGCTTTGAGTGGTGAACACACAATCCCATATACAGATGAGTGTACCTGAAACCTGTGTAATTGTATTAACCAATGTCACCCTCATAAACTCAGTAAAATTTAAAAATGACAAAACAGAGACATACAGTTGAAACCAAATAGTGTACACTTCGATCTACTACAGTAAATTAGGCTAATACCTCATAGTTAAAGTGCTTACTATGGGTCCTGGTAAGCATCTTTGACATCCTTTGTGTAAGGAAAGTAACAACAAAAAAAGAAAATTCGCCATAACCGGTTTGGCTCAGTGGATAGAGCGTCGGCCTGCGGACTGAAAGGTCCCAGGTTCGATTCCGGTCAAGGGCATGTACCTGGGTTGTGGGCACTTCCCCAGTGGGAGATGTGCAGTAGGCAGCTGATCGATGTTTCTCTCTCATCAATGTTTCTGAGTATCTCTCTCCCTTCCTCTCTGTAAAAAATCAATAAAATATATTTTAAAAAAAAAAGAAAATTCTACAAAGCAAAAACATGTACATGCTGACTATACAATTTGATATCAAACAACAATGACTGCTTTGATGATGACATAATGGAGACCATTGTTAAAAATTACTCTTAATGTAGTTTGTTACTTATTTTGAGCAAAAGCTCTTTCAGAGAAAAATGAGATTTATCTGAATACCAGTGGAAAAATAGACATTTTGATTAGTATGTTTTAGGAATGAGTGATGAACATTAACAGGGAAGAATACTTGTCAGACACTGATTATTAAAACTAAATAATAATTTTACTTACATGTTTGCTTAGTAACAACTATTACTATGAAACTACATTTTCACTACAGAAGCGTATTTAAACTTATTGATCTTCATTTTAATGACAAGGATCCAAATTCCGAAATTACACATGTAAATCAATGCCCACTAAAGTACTGTAATTGAGTTACATGTAAGATGCTAATTACTGTAATTGCTTATTGCCCCCTTTAATAGGGATGTTATCCATAAATTGGCCTTTCGGAGATGGCATTTGCAGAGATCTTCAGATACACATAATAAGATGTGAGATGCACACTTATTTTTATGAAAGCATTGCTAACATAAAGCTCTCCATTTCCTTTGTTTGGAGGGAGTTGGAGAGAGTCCCTGGTTAGATGCTGAGGTTATAATATCACTGTTTTCCTGCCTTTGTATGCTCTTAATTCTACAACACAGTAAGAGAAGTCATCCTCAGGAATGCTAGAAAGTTCATGCTTTTCATCAGGTTTCAAAAAGTTTGGGCTGTAGGAGAGGTTGATTTGCGCAGCTAAAACCAAAGCAAAACAGAACACGTATTTACTCTTTCCTAGGTATGTAGGGCTCACAGGGCTGTCTCTACTTTTCAGCTTCTTTAATGCTCATCATAGTTCTACTCCTCCATCAGAGGTTGCCTCTTACAATACCAGGTAGCATTTGTCCCTCTTGCTCCAAGCAATCCTTAGGAGTTATTCATATGACGTATTCTAGCATTTGATAATATTCAATTTAGCACTTTCTTGCTGTGTTTTTGCGTTTTTCCTAAATTTTAAAAGTACCTAATATCTCACCCCCTCCTCCCCCCAAATATTGTAGGTTCGTTTGGAGATGAACTGATGTCAAGTATTGTTTTGATATCCATTTTTTTTGCCACAGTGTTATACCTTGTAGCATGAATGAACCATGTCAGGTATTTAAACATCCATGAGAATTTTTAAAGTTTAATACTTCTTTTGTTAAATTGAATTGACAGTAAATCAACTGTGAGTAATATAGTTCTTAGAGTTACCTTCAGTTAATATGCGTGGATTAGTGGAGTGAGCCATTCATGGATATTGAACTTCATATGTACATGTTTTCCATGAATAAAATTCAGTGTCTATTAGAGTCACCCTGTGGATGGATCTGACATTTAAACAAAAGAATAAAATGAAACATGTCTATTTTGGTAGTTGCAGAATAGTCACAGAGATGTAAATTACAGCATTGGGAATATAGTCAACAATATCATAACTATCTGTGGTGCCAGGCGGGTACTGGACATACTGGCAGAACCACCCTGTAAAGTGCGTGATTGTCTCAACACTATTCTGATACAGAATAAACTTATGAATAAAGTAGATCCAGAGATTATAGACGCATGGACTTGACTGACACATTTCAGAGGGAAAGTGGGCTTGAGGCATGGGGGTAAGAGATTAACTAGGCAACTTATATGCATATCAGCATAGCCATGGACACAGACAATAGTGTCATGAAGGCCTGGGATAGGCAGGTGTGGGGTAGAGGGGGTCAATGGGAAAAATCAAAGGGGACATCTGTAATACTTTCAACAACAAAGATAACTAACTTCAAAAAATATTGAATGTAAACTGTAATTGAAAATAAAAAAGCTTAGCCCAGCTGGTGTGGCCCATTGTTTGAGCATCGACCTTTGAACCAGGAGTTCACGGTTCGATTCCCCATCAGGGTATATGCTCTGGTTGTAGGCTCCATCCCCAGTAGGGGACATGCAGAGGCAGCCTTTCAATTGGTCTCTCATCATTGATGTTTCTATTCTCTCTCCCTCTCCCATACTCTCTGAAATCAATCAATATGTATATATATTCATGAGAGAACATTACAGTGCATAGTTTTCTGTAATTGAAATATAATTTTGTTCCTTTGTCCTTGGTCCCTCTTCCTTTATCTCTCTAAATTTCATTGGTGACATAAACAGATGATATAAAGGCCACCTCAGTTTTTATCTCTAAGAGAGAAGAAGCCAAGCATACTTTGTGTGGCCTGAAGTGAATTAAACATGGGACAGGCTGTATAGTTGCATCTGATCTTTGCAGAATTGACTTAGTGGATGTTAAAGACTTTGGAAACTGTTTTACAGGTTAATAAAAAGACCTAAGACTTAGGGGCATTAAAGATGAGTGGCAATTTACAAAGTCAATCAATTACATATTCAAATATGAATTATGAGTTGGCATTATTTAGAATCCCCTTCAATATTGTGTTTAGTGTATTTATTTTATGTGTGTGTGGGAGTAGTGTAATGTAGATATACATGTAATTTAATGATAAAAATAACTTTGACTTCCTATTTACTTTATCTTTGTATTTATTTATTCATTAGACAAATATTAAGTCCTCATTGTGTTCCAGGCATTGTTTCATACTCTTGGAATATGTTGGTAAACCAAAGAGAAAACAAATCCCTGTGTTGAGGGACTTAGATTATTGAGTTCTTCAGACCCCAAATTCTTCGACACTCATGCGTGATGAGCAGTTTTATTGTCATAGGTCTACTTTTACTGGAATTATCTGAACAATCTTGTTGCTCTACCACTAAAACATTGTTAGTCTTACATGTGAATTATTTATCATCCTGCAGACATGATATTTCATAGCTTAAAATCCACCTGCTAATAATCTGTGTCTTTAGCTCATGCCTGGTATTTGTGGGTATCACAGGTAAGAATATTTGCACATAGTAAAGAATACTGTAGCATCCCACAAGAACACCCACCCATAGAGAAATTACAAGGTGTTAAAAGAAAACACAGATTCCACATTCACAAACTCAGACACATATGCACACGTGCATCTGTGTAAGTCTCTGTGTGTCCCACAAGCTGATTGTACAGCTGCAGAAAGTAAAGGTTAAGAAACCATCAGTTTCTCCTGGGGTCCACTCCACTCAGCATCACACAAGGAAGCTGGTGCAAGGTGAAGGATTTCAAGAGAGATGTAATTCCATTCCTTGAGGCAGATATGTGACAGATGCAATGGAAAAAACAGATTTAATAAAAATATTTCAAGAAAATTGTCAGCTTTTCTTTTTGCTGAGCAGCCTCAGGGGGAAAGGAGAAATTACCAACTAATATGGGATTGTGGGAAACAACAGAAAGGAAACACAGAAGATTCTGCTAATACAATAAATAGCATTCTCACCTAAGCAATAGCATTAAAGGAAAGTTGAGCACTGAATTTAAAGTGACAGTGAATTTTTTGAGATTTAGATTTTTGCATTTAGATTTTTAATTAGCTAAAGTGTTCAACTTGTGTGCCCTAAAAATAATAGAATAAGTGAACAACTGAAAAAAAAATTAAGGCATGTGAGGCAAGCTATTAATTAGTCCCCTGTGGAAATAAATTTAACATTCTCTAGCTCTGTTGAAACAATGGATAAAAGAGCAATTAGCAACTTAAATACATTGGCCAATATATTAGTTTATTTTAAATTGTCTTAAGGTCAATTGCTATTCGGTTGTTTCTTTTTAACATTCATAATATTTTGTGTCCACCCACACTTGGACATTTCTTTGCTAATGTAATTGTATTATTAATAAGCAAAGCTTATTAATATTTGAAAACTGCAAAAAACAAAAGCTAGTGTAGGTTTGAGTGTCAGCCTGAGAAAAAAGCTCAGTATAAAATCCTAGATGGTAATGTATCCTCGGGAATCTGTTTTGAGCTCTAGAGCCTAGTGCAATGGAAATTGTTTCAGAGTTATTATCAGAATTGCGGAGCTCAGCCACATCTGTGCTACATTTACTGGTGGTATGATGCTTTACAGTGCTATTGCAAAAGTTATAAAAATTGAAATTGTCATACCTACTTTGAAATACAGATGCTCCTCGACTTAACGATAGAGTTCTGGTAAACCCATTGTAAGTTGAAATCATCAGAAGCGGGGGACCTGCCAGAGTGGCTCAGTGGTTGAGTGTCAATCTATGAACCAGGAGGTCAAGGTTTGATTCCCAGTCAGAGCACATGCCCAGGCTGTGGGCTCCATCCCCAGTAGGGGGCATGCAGGAGGCAGTCGATTGATGATTCTCTCTCATCATTGATGTCTCTATTTCTCTTTCCCTCTCCCTTCCTCTCTGACAATCAGTATGTATTCAGAAGTCAAAAATGCATTTAATACACCTAACCTACAGAATACCATCGCTTAGCCTAGCCTACCTTCAGGTGCTCAGGACAAAATATGTATCTAACAAACACTGGCGACACAGTACACTCTCCTGACCTCCTCTTCTTCAGCTCTTCTGACAGCCATGCAAGATTGCCATTGCCTTTAAATCCTGTTTAATAAGAACTCATAGATAAACTTGGTCTGACTCAACCATTACTGATATATCCTTGTAATATCTTGAGACATTTTTGTTTTTCACATGCAATATTTATCAAAAACTATGGGCCAATAATTTAATTTAAAAGATACAGGCTATTCTTAGGAGAGTGGCAATATGTCTAAGTTATGGGGGGTTTTCTATTTTATCTACAACAGGAATTTAATGGCTTAAAATACCTACATTAACAGGTATGGATATAACAGTATCTCTGCTGGAATGAGTTTTTAGATAGCTCAATTATGGAAATTAGAGAATGTCAATTCCTTTGAGAACACTAATGCCAATGGCCCCTGAAATTAATGCACACTGAGTAGACGCACATTATTAAGAAAGAATTTAAGTTTTTCCTTGCCAGATTTAAAATCTCCTTTCTTGGTTGGGAACAGAACAGAAAGTGAAAATTCAGAATGCTACCCATTAAGGAAACTCTGTTCATTTAGAACAGTCAGAGCCTGCAGAACTAGTAAAACCATAATAAAGGGCCAATACAGTCAGCTAAGTTTATCTTTTCCATCTTAGGTTATTTTATGTAATAAAACTTCCAACTCTTATGAAAATGTTACCTATATGAAGGAAAAAAGATAAGCCAGAAAGTAAAGAAAAATCAGGCTTACCTCACAGAGATGATAATGGTGAGACCAAAAGAAGGAGGAGGAGCTATAGCAAAAGTGTGGAGTATAATGATGTATATTGCCCATAATTGCTTCCTTCTCTTGGCACCTTCATCAAGAATCACATGCAAAGGATATAAATATGAAGGAAAAATCTCAACAGTGAGAGGGAGGTAGAGGGAGAATTTTAAGCAATTAGGATTGTGGGGGCTGAAGGTCTGAGATTAGTAGGGCCTGCCAGCAGACTAGATTCAAACTCAGGAAGGATTTCTATGTTACAGTCTTGAGACAGAATTCCTTTTTCCCCGGAAAACTCACATTGCTACTTTTAGGAACTTTCAACAGATTGGATGATGCTTACTTACATTATGGAGGGCAATCCTCCTTCCTTAAAGTCAACTGGATTGTAAATGTTAATCACATGTACACAATCCCTTCACACCAACATCTAGACTAGTGTTCAAACAAACACCTGGGCACCATAGCCTAGCCAACTTGTCACAAGAAGTCAACCAGCACCTAGGTCCTAGGCCTAACGAAAAACTCATCATAGATAGACAAATAACAATAGTCCTGGATGAGAAATAAAAGGTTATTGTAAAATCAAGATGACATATAAAACACAGCTTGGGGAAGTTTAAATATTAGAAGAAGGCTCTCTATTTGCTTGTCAACCTTTCACATCTTATATTTCAATGACAGATGGATTGTGAGGCCACAGCTGGGTGATCAAATGCAAGTAATTAAACTTTTCTGTGCCTCAGTTTCCTCATAGATAAAAACTGATAATAGTACATACCACCTATAGTTTTAAATGAAGATTAAATTATGAAAAATATATAAAGTACTTGGAAGAGTGTTGGCTTATGGTTTGTATGTCATAATTTTCATTAGAAATACAATTTTTAAATAAATAAAAAAGTTATTTATATAATGTCAGGCATTCTGGTTTTAATCATTTAACATAATTTCTACATGAAAAGGTTGCTATTGTATTTTTGAAAATACCCTTACCCCTGGAAAAGACAGTTTTAAAAATAATAAAAGAGAAACCCTTAACTAAACAAAAGAATTGTATCCAGTGTAATGTTTAGCCAACATTTAAAATAAGCATTGGACAATTTAAATTGAGGAAAGGCTAGAAAATACAAGCCAAAAAAATTAAAATCCTGAAATGTTACAGTACTGACCCATTTTCATATTTTTCAAATGGTTGCAATGTTGCTGAATCTGCTCCTAAAATAACTGCATGTGTTAACACTTAGGTATGAAAAAAATCAAAAGAAACCTTTTGTTACTCGAAGGAAAGTTTTCTATTGCTTAAGTCACTGTGTACCCACAGTATACCAGGGTGGCACATGGTTTATTGGTACACAATAGATTCTACCCTACCCTCCTACATCAGCTTCCTTACTCTCCATCACTCACTCAGACATGCTTATAAGAAAAAAAACAAACTGCTATCTGAACATTTCCCTTTTTCTTTATGTGATGAATGTTGTAAAGCATGCATAATATCTTTCAAGGCTTAGATAAGATATATGACACTGGATAAAAATATAATATGTTAGATAAACTCTATAATGCAAAATTAAAGGCATGAGAACTGCAGCCTATTATTTTAAGTAATCTCATGGATTTAAATGTTGTATAATAGAGATTGAGAGTCATATCTTGGTAAGTCCCATGATATGAAATGTAAACCTTTCTAATACCATGAAATAAAATAGTATCATTAAGTTTAAACATTGCCTTTACTCAATTTATGGAAATACTATTATTTTAATAGCACTATGATTATTTAACTTATAAAACTAGACATCTTCACAGATGTAAGTAAAAGTAACAAGTTGTTTTATAGCTACCACTCTCTCCTGGGTTAAAAAGAGTTTATTGAATGGAGTAAAATTTAACTTTAGCATAGAACAGAATCTGTGCTATAAATGCAAAAATGCCAAATATTTTTATTATATTGTTGATTTTATATAGTTATCTGATAATTTAAAAGTTATTTTTTAATTTATAAATTAAACTATCAGGTGCATATCTACATATAAAGAGGGAAAACACTTAGATATTAACGCTTTAGAGCTCTAAAGACCATAAATGCCAACTCCTCCACTTTGCAATGAAATTGAGGCTGTTGATACTTGCTTCTACTCTGAGATCCTGTATTGTCTCATAATGCCTCTGTTACCAAGCAATAGTCCACCTTATTCATTTGGTTATATACACATGCATTCAACACACACATAAAGCACTTAGTATATGCCAGACTTTGTTCCAGAACCAGGAAATCAAAGAATCCTAGACTTTAAAAGCTTATGTTTGAAAAAACAGACAGCTCTTAATCCATGTATAAATGAGTGTGACAAATTGTCCTAAGTATTTGATTATAAGTATGCAACCACAGAGTGTAGGGTTTTCAATTATATCGGAACTAGAGGGCTGGTGCATGAAATTCGTGCACGTGTGGGGTCCCTAGGCCTGGACAATGATCAGGGCCAACCGGGGCCTTCCTTCGTCTCGCGCCACCCCGGTTGTCAGCGCACATCATAGTGAGTAATCCAACTCCCAGTCTCCCAGTTGAACTCCTGAGGGGATAGTTTGCATATTAGGCTTTTATGTATATAGATGAGGAAGAGCGGGCAGAAATGAGTGTGAAACTTAAGCGGAGTGTTGAAAAGTGAATAGGTATTTGCTAAGCAATATATAAAATACTGTGAATAACCAAGGTGGTTGGACCACAGGCTTTGAGTAGACCAGAAGAAGAGAATGGGAGAATGAAGTAAATGTATGAAAAGAGAAGAATAATTGGAATCACAGATGCCTTTTTTTTTTAAAGCAATGATAATTAAATGTTGATTCAACTTTGTTTTTTTATCTTAAAAACTCATGACACTATTCCCTCACTTCCAGTTGCAGCTAACTCAGACATTATCTGTGGTGGGGAAGATCATTCTGCATATTCCCCTGAAAAGCTCAAATCTTCATGTAATACTTCGCATCCCTATGTTTAGCTATGCCAATGCAGGCATACTCATCTCTCATTCAAATGATCAGAAACCTACCTCGTAGATGTGGATAATCATATTTGCTAGTCATCTGCATAACTTGCATTGTCTTGACTGCCTTGTGCTCTTTTGTGAAACATGGACCTTGGAGATACCTCTAGTCTTAGTCAGATCATAAGTCCCATGTCAACCTTTTATCCAGGTTAATAATAGACTTGGGTTTTATGAATTCTCATATCCTTAAACCACTCTATTCTGCTTCTACAATTAAACTTCTCCATACATATAAAACAGATCTCTAAAATATTGTTAGCTCTTTCTTTTCTTTAAATAAGTTCAGAAGAATCTTTAAACTTTGTCTACAACTTTGTCTTGAAGCAGAAAACATCGTATTGTGCTAATAAGCCTATGGTTGGGTCTTTTGTTTCCCTTTCATTTGTCCTGGATGATTGTTTCCAAAAGGCAAAAATGAACAAATAACTCTTAAAATCACAAGTCATCAGTGATATCTGTATATATAAAAGCCTAAGCGACCATGTGACTGGTAGCTATGATGCACACTGACCACCGGGGGGCAGACGCTCAATGCAGGAGCTGCCAAGCTGCAGTGACTTAGCAGCTGCAGTACCCAGGTGACACACTCAGAACCAGAGAGGAGGGAGTCTGATTCCGGGGTGTGTCACCCAAGAACTGCCCTCTCACAATCTGGGACCCCTTGGGGGATGTGAGAGAGCCGGTTTTGGCCTGATCCCCGCAGGCCAGGCCGAGGGACCCCACTGGTGCACGAACCTGTGCCCTGGACCTCTACTGTTTAAATAAAACAGCTCCATCCAATATTTTGTCTCTGTTCCTCTTGGTGAATACAGTTAAGAAAAATACAGTGGCAGTGTTCCTGTCTTGCAGGACATGTTATTAAAGATAGCTGAGGAAGCCTTCCATATCTCACGTGAACACATTGCTGATGTCAACACAGCAGTTTAAAGTGACCTGGAATACAGGCGCTTCTTTCAATTTTAGCTTTTTTGTGGTTTCTGTGATGTTTTCTTCACATTCCACCAATTGCTCCATGAGAAAGATGTAGTACCATTTTTATAATCATTATCTCCACATGATAATTTTGATAAAATAGATTGAGAGAAACCTGTGCTTTTCTTTCAAACTAAAGCATTATTTTTTAGTAATTGCTAATGAACACATCTGTGGGTTGTTTATCTTTAACAGACATGAGTAGTATGTGTCACCCCCTACCCCCAATATGCAGGTGTGGCTTCCAAGTTATATAATTCTGAGAGATTACACCTATTCCTCTAAGTAAGAATAGGTTCACATAATATTTACATGTTATATAGAGATGAAATACTGGAAAAATAGAAATTAAATATGATGAGAATTTATGTCTGAGTAAATGAGAGTATGAAATCTTCATGGGCAGAGAGATTTTTCTATATATTTATATATATGTTCTATCAATTACTGAGAGGGAGAGGTATTATAAGTGTAATTATAATTATTAATAGACCTATTTTTCCTTTCAGGTCTATCACATTTTACTACATTATATTGAAGCTCAATGACTACTTTGCATACATTTACAATTTTTATGATTCTTGGAGAGCTGACCCCTTTATTATTGTATGATATCCCTTTTTATTCCTGGTAATTTTTTTGTTCTGATAGTTGCTTTGTCTGAAAATAATAGTTTTAGCTTTTTTTTTTATTCAGTTTGCACATTATGACTTTTCTATCAGTTTTATTTTAGCAAATCTATGCCTCTATTTTTATTAATTCATTTATTTTGAATGTTATTCTGGCCTCCCTGATACTATAGATAGATGATAGATAGATAGATGATAGATAGATAGATGATAGATAGATAGATATAGATATATAGATTGATTGATTTCAGAGAGAGAGAGAGAGAGAGAGAGAGAGAGAAACTTCAGTGATGAGAGAGAATCATTGATTGGCTGCCTCCTGCATACTTCATGGGGATTGAGCCTGCAACTCAGGCATGTGCCCTGACCAGGAATTGAACAGTGACCTCCTGGTTCATAGGTTGATGCTCAACCACTGAGCCATGCTTGCTGGGCCAGATATTCTTTTTTTCTTTTCTTTTTTTTTTTTACTTTATTTTTATTGTCGATACTATTACAGATGTCCCCATTCCCTCCCCCCTCTTTGGCCCACCTGCACCTGATACATCTGGTAAGGGGTTAATTTCCAAAACATGCTTTTATTTTTAAAGGGTTTTTGTAAACAGCCTAAGGTTGGGCCTTTTGTTTCCCTCTCATTTGACAATCTCTGTATGTTAATTGGTACTAATGGATTGCTTATATTCAATATTATTCAGAAGTTAAAATACCATCCTGATTGCTGTTTCCTGTTTTTTTTCTATCTGTTCTTTGTTTCTTTTTTCCATTTTTTGTCATTTTTGGTTAATTTCCATATTTTTGTAGGCCCTTGTTTCTGCCAGGTATTATAATATATTTGCCTGAAGAATATTATTAACATTTCTTTCAGTGCAAATCTAGTTGCAATTAATTCTCAATTTTTGTCTGTCTGAAAAATGATTTCTCCTGCAATTTTGAAGGAAATGTCAGTAAGTGGCCAATAAACACTGGTACAGGAATGAGAAAAGGTACAAGAGCAAATGTCAGTTTTATTCTGTCATAAAAATTTGATTAGCCAACCATAATTATGTTGTATTAAACATGACTAATACAATGATTAATAAATATTGTCTCAGCAGCTTAAAATTATGGAGTTAATGAGAATTAGGGAGCTATTTGTAATGACTTATACTTATGTGTAAGGAAGGCCATGGAAACATAAAGCCACATCCCTTATGTTAATAAACTTGGAGCAAAGGTAGCAGTGCAGGGTACACAGAGTCAAACAAGAATTTATTCTTGGTCTTGGAAGACTACAGTGGTATCACGACCAGCTTGCTTTTATAATGTATTTATTGAGCTAAAACTGAAGTCCTTCGATTCTGCCTCTGCCCAGACAACTGAAGATGGGAACCAAAAGGTGCAATATCTACTGCCCATCACCTTCATTAGAAAATTAAGTACTTGCCCTGGACTTAAGCATGGGAACCTAGAAGGAACAGATAGCCGGTGCCACTATTTTTTATTCTAATTCATCTAAAAATAAGTATTTTTATCTGAGAGACAGGTGTTGAGTCACCATTTTCCACGTGTTAAGATTAAGAAAAACTGGAATAAGTTCTGTTACCTTTTTTTAGTCAAATCAGAGAACAAATGAAGAAAAATAATTTCATATTTGTCTACTTATGTGCAAATACAAAAAATGACTTTTATTCGTCCATGAGCACTGCAAATTGGATCATACTTTTATGTTCTTCCACATTTTTAAAGCAGATTTCTTATATCTGTGACTAATTTGCATGAGTAATATACTCCAAGATTTTCAAAAGTTAAGTAATTGCTATTTTGTGCTGAAGGACAGCAGCTTATAATGATCTATACCAGTGGTTCTCAACCTTGGCTGCACATTAGAATCACCTGGGAATCTTTTTAAAATCCTGATTTCTGGGCCCCATCCTCTGGAAATTCTGTTTCTTTGTTATGGGGTGAGGCCACAACATTCGTAACAAAGAAACAGAATTTCTGGAGAATGAGGCCCAGAAATCAGGATTTTAAAAATATTCCCAGGTGATTCTAATGTGCAGCCAAGGTTGAGAACCACTGATCTATACTAATAGAAGGGTAATATGCTAATTAGACCAGATAGACCAGAGGTCTTTTGGACGTCATTATGGATGTCCTTCCTGACAAAGCCGGGGCCCGGGCAAAGCCGCCCAGGGTCCCGGGTGCCTGCGGCCATCCCGGGCAACTGCAGCCAGCCAGAGGGAGGGAAGCCCGGGTCCCAGGTGCCTGCGGCTGGCCGGAGGAGGAAAGCCTGTGTCACAGGTGTGGGGGCCTAGCCGAGGTGGTTCAGGGAGATCAGGCAGACAGGCAAGCACTTAGGGGCATCAGGCAGGCAGGCAGGTGAGCAGTTAGGAGCCAGTGGTCCCGGATTGTGAGAGGGATGTCCAACTGCTCCCGAGGGGTCCCAGATTGTGAGAGAGTACAGGCTGGGCTGAGGGACATCTCCACCTCCGTGCACTAATTTCGAGCACCAGGCCACTAGTACATATGTAATACGTGATTAAATAAGTTTAAAAAGAGAAAAGAAAAACAAGGGTATGAGTCTGTGTAATTTTTAGAACTACTAAAAAGATACCATTGCACTGACTTCGCAATAGTCCTATAGCCTCTTAATAGACATATTAATACAGATCAATATAGATCAGTATTCTGTAGAATCCTACCTGTGTCAGTTTCTTCTTGTGATCATGTGGCTACAGTCATCTTTTCTCTCGAGGTTCTCTTCTCTAAATTTGATTGCCTGGTGATTAACAGCCTTGTCCAAGCCTTTCTTCTTCCCTCACACCTGAGTTCCCTTCTCTGCCTTTGGCTCCTCAGCTGTTCTGCTGAGGAGGCAAACCACCCTCTCGGTGGTTGAATCCCCTTGCTCAGCTCAAAGAAATACAACCAAAGCCACATACTGTAACTGGGAACTTGCCAGTTTTCATGAAAGCACTTTCTTGTCAAAAGTCTGTTCTATGACTTTATAAGGAAAAACAAAATTTTAAAAAAAATGCAAAACATATTTGAATACTTAAAGTCAGACTCAAAGTGATGACATAAATGATAATACTAATAACTACAATAATAACAGTGCATTTGCTTCTCTGTTTAATACCTGAGGAAACTGCATCTTAGAGCAATTTAGTAAATTGTTCTCATTTATGCATTTATACAAGAGCCGAACAACAATTTTATTCCATCAATAACAGTAATCCTATGTCCTTTCTTCTACAAAGAAGCTAGAGGCTGGTGGCAGCTTTCCCAGATTGTAAGAGGTCTGGCATATCTGTCCCACAGACAACTAGAGCACAGATATCTGGGGGGAAATCTTTCTGTGAAAAATCATAGACATATCTTACTATATGAAATACATATTACTGCTTTAAATCTTAAATAAAATGTCTATATTTTCAAAATAAAAAGAAAGTTCTTACATTTTAGTGTATCAATCTTTTATTATGGAACTATAAATTACAGTGGCTTTTGTCTATAGTTAAAATTAATATTTTCTCTTTCATAAAATGCGTTAATGATTTCTAAGGAGAAAAATAAAATGATATTATATCCATAGATGCTGAAAAATATTTTAAAATACAGCATTCTTGATTTTAAAACAGTCCAATACACATAGATATTTACTTGTATTATTATTTAGTTTTGTATTATATATTTTCCATACAAACAACTGTAAGCCTACTTTGTCCACCCAAGTATATGCACTCATTATTTTATAGAATGTTCCTGACCTTGTACTTGTCTGTTTCTTAGATCTGTTTCAAGCTGTGCCTCTTTGATTAGGAAAGCAACACCCTGTTTTCATCATTGCATTGCATCAGGGGGCCCATGATTGTGATTTGGTTCCTTACTGGTTATGGCGACTGATCCTTTATCAGACTTCTAATTGAGTTATCAGCCAATAAATTGTGTGAAACTACATCCAAACCATGTAAATATCTTGTAACTTAAAAACTTTCAATGTATTCAGTTTAACATATTCAAATTGACCTTTGGTCTCCTATTTTTAAATTTTTTATTATAATTTATTTCTGCAAAGATTTATTTTTTATCTCAAATGGTTCACATTTGGCCAGGGAAAGTTCATGTCAGCTTCTATGTCCTTTTAACATTTCCCTTCCTTCTTTGAGAACTTCTCTAACACAAGATGGTCCGGGCTCATCTTGTTATTTTTCTGTCTACGCCCTGGAGCCAGCCATTTCTTCAAGGAGCTGTATTTTCTTTTTAGTAGGAAATAACATTTTCTGGCCATGCCCTCTGAGCTGACAGAAACACACCAGGCATGTGCTCACCTTGCAGTGATGACGAACCTATGACACGTGTGTCAGAGGTAACACAAGAAATCATTTTTCTGATTGATTTTTCTTTGTTAAATGGCATTTAAATATATAAAATAAATATCAAAAATATAAGTCTTTGTTTTACTATGGTTGCAAATATCAAAAAATTTCTATATGTGACACGGCACCAGAGTTAAGTTAGGGTTTTTCAAAATGCTGACATGCCAAGCTCAAAAGGTTCGTCATCACTGCCTTAGGGACTTTGAACTTACGTTTTTTGCACTTTGCACTTGTTGCTCTTTTTGCCTGGAATCTTATTTCACCAGCCATTTGCCTAACTAACCACCTCACTTCTTTTCTATCAGTAGTCAAATGTCTCCTTGTCAACACACCTAATGTAATCAACAATTTTAACATTTCAATCTTCATATAAACAGTTTGCCATTAATGCTTTCCATCCAACTTCCCTGGCTCACCTATCTCAGGAACAAAATAAATTGAACAAGAAAGGACCATAGACATGGAAGCATGAAACAGACTGAGGGAAGGTAGGAAGGAACAGGAAGAGATTAACCAAAGAATTTATAAGCATACATGCATAGCCCATGGACACTGACAATAGACAGTGAAGACCTGGGGGGAGAGGGATGGAGGCAAAGCGGGGGATGGGGGACATCTGTAATACTCTCTTTAATATAAAAATAAAATAAATTTAAAAATATGTTCAATGGCATCCTTCTCATTATAACACAGTATCTAATTCACTGGTGCTTTGTATTTTACATTTTTGAATGGACATACATGTTAAAAACCCATACTTTGTAATGAAGTAGATAACTTCCTGCATCATCTCACCACTGCCTAGACTTTTTCAGGCAGTTTCTCACTACCTCCACCTCTAATCTTACTTCTGGCAATACTGCAGAATATGTCATTTTCCCAGTTTAACACCACCACATTGTTTTTTCATCTTCTTATTTATCTTTCCAAGTTCGCTCTATGCTTCTCAGTCTTCTTCCAAATAGGTTAATGAGCACAAATTAATCTCCATAAATTAAACATTTGCAAAAATTAATTAATCTGCAAATTCTGAATCATGGTTGTTCATCCATTCCTGTGTATTAATTGCTATTTTCTAGTTGTTTTAATGTCTATTGCTTTATTAAAATGTTAATTAATTATTCATAAAGTAATCTCATCATTTTTGGAATTTAGATTAGACTTTTTAGTAGGAATTAGCACCAGGAACAAATGTAGATCAACAGTCGGCTTTAATTCAATCTTATTTTTACTTGTTAAATTTATTGAAGAAAATTATAATCTTGTGAAGCCTTGAACAAGTTTGTTTCTTATTAAGTTTGTACTTCCATAACTACATGTGTTATGGATATAGGTAACCCTGTAAATGAATATATTTTGTATCAGGTGGTTATGGATGTTTCCTTGCCTAATAACTGAGTTGTTTTCTTTTTTTATAAAAATAATGAATGCCAGAAAATGTACCCTAGCTGCTAGGCTAGCATATTAAATTAATGATATTCCCATGATGTATAGTAAAAAAAAAATAGTAATTTATTTTAAGATTCCTTAATTAAAGATGCAATTCAGTTATGCACTCATCACATGATTATTTAGTGCCTTCTATGCAGCAGACATGGTTCCAGAGACTGATGATACATAGAAAATAAAACAAGCCTGGCCTGCATGTTACTGACAGTGTATTCTAGACTATTGAGGATAAAAGTCATATGTTTATGAGCTTAAAAAATGAGCAATGTAATGCAGAGGTGCTTCGAAGGTATCAGAGCAGGTTATGTGGAAGCGGTCTGTAAGAGGGATTAAAGATAGTCCCACCCATGACTTTGATGCTCTGTCAATACAGTTTGGTTTTAGTTTTCCTCCTCTAAAATGATGCATGTAACTGGGCAGAAAAATACATGTTCCCTTAAACTCTTGGATTCATCCTCACAACGTCCTCGTCAAGCTTAGTTTGGATAGAAGATATATGGAATCATTTTCCATTTATATTCTGTTGTTCTTAACCCCAAGAGAGCCCACCTAGTTTATGAAAATAAAACTGCTCTTTTTCCCCCATCTGATTGCATGGATAATTTATGTTGCCACCTAAAACGATTCAGAAATAGATACAGTTCCCATTACATCACAGTTTTTGCTTATAATTTATGAAGCAGGCAGGATTTTGTTTGGTTTCCCTAAGCATCACCGAACCTGTAGACTGGAGAATAAAATTTATTCTGACTGGAAAGCTGAATAAACATATTTATCAAATCCATTAAGTTAAAATAGTGAGATAATTCAGTGGAATAATAATGTGTTTCCTTCTTTTAATGTTAAATGTGTCAATAACATTTTAGGATATGGATTAGGCTACAGACATTAGACTACACAGAACAAAGTGTGATTATTCATTAATTCTAAGAGGTTTACATTTGTTTAAATCTGTGCTGTTTACTTAGCAGGTTTGTGTTTCTCATCTCCATTCAATTTAGTTGACTGATTTGATTTTGGCATATCTTCTTGAATATGGTAGTTTATATTTTGACCAAGCAGGTCAAAGAAATAACTTGGAAGATTATAATATAGGAGAAATCTATAAGCACTTGATGTTGTTGAGTTAAAATAAAATGTTAGTGTGTTTTCAGGGAATGTTTTTGTCTTCAAAACTGTTTTAAACTTCTTAACTTAGAGATCTTAAAACTTGTACCATTGAAATAAAAGTTACACTATCTGGTAAAATGGTGTTTAAAATATTACAATTAGATTTCAACCAACTCTCTAAAATGTAGGCAGTCCATGAAAGGTAAGTCAGAATTCTTATTCCAGTGTCCTTGAAGCGTTAGTTTCTTTGAGATGAATAAAATGCAATGACTATTTTCTGATAAGGCAAAAATACATGCTAACATATGAGGCAGTTTTGGAGTATTCATTGTTTCACTTTATTTTTAATCTTTTTATTCTGTTCATAGTGAGTTAATTTGGACACAGGTTAAAGTGAGTTCATTTGAAGATAGGATAAAGTGAGCCAATTTGACACAGAGCAAAATGAGTTAATTTGAATACAGGAAAAGTTTGTTGTGGTGAATTCATTAACATAGTCAAAAACTCCTAAAAGTTCACCTCAAATTTATACTTGTATTGAATATCATTAACAGTACCCTTTAGGAGCGGCAGTATGGTATTAGTTTGAGCCACTATACAGATCCAGTAGTATTTAAAAGGAAGAAGAACAAGGATTGTGTAAATTTAGGCCAGGTTGAAAAAACAGCATAAAAGATGGACATGGAAGTAGCTCAGTCTAAGGTCGACCCCAGAATATTAGTGAATACATGATTAAGAGTATGGAAAACATATCAACATGTGACATTAATATATTCATATTAATCACAAAGTACTTCCTATATGCTAAGTACTTGCCTAGAAACTGGCACACTCAGGTGAAATGCACAGATAAGACTGGGACTCAAGAAACTGACATTTTATTAGAGTTTTCTCATCTCAGGAGAAGTTTATAATCAAGGTGCATGTCTAAGTCTGACCAAAGCAAACATCATGGCAAAATAAAGTTAGTTAAACACTCTTAAACAAATTCTCATATAGTATCTCACATTTATAAAATGGAAAAACAAATGAATAAAAAGTTTTTCCCTCAAAGGAGACATATGTAATACTCTTTGTAATACTTTAAGAAAATTATGACTCTTTTTCAGGAAAAAAAAAAGTTTTCCCTTCAATATGTTTATTATATTAATATATTTTCTTTTCATTTACTTCAGAAAGAGTCCTAATTCATTATTTTATTCCTCTTTCTCCATCTTCCTGGAATCCAAATTAGCAGCTTCTATTGATTCTGTGTGTTTACTATCATTCATTATATTCTGTTTAGTTTCTTCATTTAAATGCAACTGTAGACTCCCAGCTTCTAATCTTGACCATTCTAGTTGATTCTAAAAACTGAATTCAGATTTCAAACACACAAACCCATTCTGTAAAGACAAATCATAGACTGGGGGGAAAAATGGCTAAAGACAAATATGAAAAAGTATGTGCACCCGGAATATACATGGCTCACTAAAAACTTAAGTAAACAGCCCAATAAACCATGTAAATGGTGTGGAGACATTTCACCAGAGAGATATGTGGAGGACATATAATTAACAATGTTTAATATCCAAACTAAATGTGGAAGAAAAACAATAACAAATTTGGGTACTCAATATCATTAGTCATTAGGAAAATGTGAATTCAAATGACAATAAAATACCTTTACAAACGTATAGCATATCTCAAATCAAAGACATCCACATAGTAGCAATGCAACTAAACCCAATGATTACAGGCTTGAATGCAAAAATGGCTCAGGAACTTTGGAAAATATTTTGGCAATTGCTAGTAAAGGTGAACATATAATTAACATATGACCCAGCAGTCCCAATTTTTGATGTCTAATTAAGAGACATGAAAACTTACGTTCATACATGTGTTTATAGTTATATTTGTTATATCACAAAAACTAGAAACAAGCTCATAAAACTGTACACTAAAAAGAGTGAATTTTGCTGTTTGTTAATTATATATCAATAAAGTTGACTTAAGAAATAATGGGATTGTTTCCCTATTTTTTATTTTTATTTTATTATTAATATTTTTTTTAGAGAGAGAGAGAGAGAAAGGGAGTGGGAGAGAAACATTGATCGGTTGCCTCCTGCACGGAGCCTGACAAGGGATTGAACCTACAACCCTATATATGTGCCCTGACCAGGAATAGACCCAGTTACCTTTCATTTATTTTTATTGCTGAATAATATTCCATTGTGTGTTTGTGTGTATCATTTAGCTGACCCACACTGGGCAGAGCTATTTTCCTATTTAAAATTCTCAATCAATTTCCATTACCCAAAGAATGAAAGCCACATTCTACATCTAACATGTCTCTTATTTTATAATTTTCTCTGATTAGTTGTCTAAACTTCTTTCCCCAGTTATTAATAAAATCAAATTCCCATTCTGTTAAACTGAAATAGCCAATGTACACAATAAACATTCCATTTTTACAGGAACCGCATGTTATAAAAGTATGTGCTACTAGAGTGATGCATAGAAATACAATGTGTGTTTTTTTTTCTATAGTTGTAATCAACTTGCCCCCAAATCAGTAGAGGAAAATATATCATCTCTTTAAAGAAACTCTGTGTCGTTCAAGTTAAAACAGTCTCTTAAGGTTAATTTCTCAATCAGTGTTGCATTTAAGATTGGTTAATTTAAAATTCAAACTTAATCTCAGGGATATTGTCCCATTTTAATGATCTTTCTTTTTATCCCTCTGGATAGCTGGAAGGAAAATATTTATCAACTTGTAGCATTAGAAGGGGTGTAGAGTCCTGAATTGTCATCAAGGCTAGTTGTGGCATCTCTAATGTATCTTGATCTGTCTGGTCTCTGGTTCGTCTTCTGACCCAGCATCCACTGTGACTTGCTGTGTCTGTCCCTTGAGAATGAGCATATATTGTTGTTGTCCTGCCAATAGCACTTGCTATGGCATTCAGCTGAAAGGTCCACATACCTGTGTTATTCGTGTCCAGACCACAGGCATTTTCTGGATAACTCAATGATGTATCTATGTCTCCCATTGTATCATGGCTTATAAAAATAACAATGAAAAATCTTCTGAGAATTAAATTTCGCTATTTGATTGAGCCCTTAAAAAACCCCCACACACATATTTTCACTTTCAACTGCCTGGATTTTAGAATCTAAAAACCTAGTTATAAAAGTTTCTTTTGAATTGGGCTTCACTAACCTCTTTTAGAATTTCAAAGCTAAAAAACAAAACAAAAACAAAAACTCCATTTTAATTTAATCCTAAAATTCTAATCTTTCCTAATAAAATAATTGTCTCTGGATTTACAAAAAACATGAAATACAAATTGGAAAAAGTAAGAAATTATCTTACAATGTATTTTGCAACATTTGTCTTATAGATGGTCCACCCCTTTCCTGAACAGTTTCCACTCATCCCAAAGGATGTGTTATTTCTAAGAATATTCTGATCTCTAAAGACTGTCCATTGCTGCTTCCACAGGTTTCCTTTGTAAATGATATTCTCCTTGTTTAGAAGTTATTAGAAACACTCTTTTAATTAAATTTTCAATTATGATTTAGTTTTGAATTTATGAGGTATTTAGATGTGTTTTTATTTTTTATTATTTAAAAGAATACTTTGAAGAAATACTCCCATCTCTTTGCCCCTCTCCTTTTTGGCAGTCATCTGATTGTTCTCTATATCCATGGGTATATTTCTATCTTGTTTTATTCATTCATTTATTTTGTTTTTTTTTCTAGATTCCATGTATGCATAAGTGGAAACATACAATGTTTTCTCTCTCTGACTTATTTTACTTAGCATAACTTCCTTGAGGTCCATCCATGCCGTTGCAAATGGCAAGATTTCATTCATTTTTATTTATTTATTTATTTATTTTGGCTTAAAAAAACAGAAATTTATTCTCTCACAGTTCTAGAAGACAGATGTCCAAAATGAAGGTGTTAACAGGGACATGAGCCCTCTGAGACTCTGGGTAGAATCTTCCCTTGCCTTTTTCTTGCTTCTAACTGTGACCATGAATGATATTCCATTGTGTGTTTGTGTGTATCATTCAGTGTTTCTTTTCTAATTCATTTAATTGCACTGAATTAAGAGAACATAGTCTGATAATACTGATGAGTTGACGTTGTCATGAAATGTGTTGAAATTTGCTTGATGGTCTAATATATGTGATAATTTTTTAGATATTCCATATATTCATTACATAGATATATAACCTTTGCATATTGGGTACAGTATTCTGAGGAGGAATATACAAAATATTTGAAAACCAATGCTGTGTTGATTCAACCAATAGAAATGTACGCTTAATCAATCAGAGAAGCTGAGGGCACATGACACCTCAATATACAGTTAGTAGATAAATCTTATTATGTTGCTCAAGTCTTAGATATAATCAATATATTTTTTTCATGATTAGCATCCTATCTAATAAAAGAGAAACATGGTAATTAGCATACGACCGCTACCCTTCCCATTGGCTAACCAGGGCGATATGCAAATTAACTGCCAGCCAAGATGGCGGCCAGCAGCCAGGCAGCTGGAAAGTAACATGAGGCTTGCTTGCTTCAGTGACGGAGGACTCCAACGTTCCCCGCCTGCCGCTGCAGGCCTCTGAGCTGCAACTCTAAGCAACTATGTTACAAATATAGAAGCTAAACAAAACCCCAGAAACCTCCTTTAGTCGGCCAGGCTTCAGCCAGCAGGACCGCAACATTGTTTCAAATATAGAAGGTAAAAAAAGGCCAGAAACCTGCTTTCAGCAGCGGAGGCCTAAGAGCTGGAGCCACGCCTCAAAGCTAAAGCTGGCCCAGAATAAAAAAAAAAGAAAAAAAGGAGCGGATGGGAGCTTCAGTCACCCATCAGCCTGAAAACAGCCCTCAGCCCCTCACCCAGACTGGCCAGGCACCCCAGTGGGGACCCCCACCCTGAAGGGTGTGTGACCAGCTGCAAACAGCCATCATCCCCTCACCCAGGCTGGCCAGGCATGCTAGTGGGGACCCCCACCCTGATCCGGGACACCCTTCAGGGCAAACCAGCCGGCCCCCACCCGTGCACCAAGCCTCTACCCTATATAGTAAAAGGGTAATATGCCTCCCAACACCAGGATCAGCGTGACAGGGGGAAGCACCCAAACCCCCTGATCGCCCTGCGGCTCTGTGTGTGACGGGGGGGTCGGGGGGGGGAAAACCTCCCTATCAGCCCTGCTCTGTTTGTGATAGGGGAAGGTGCCCCAACCCTCTGATCAGCCCTGCTCTGTGCCTGAAGGGGGGAGCTCCCCAACCCCCTGATTTCCCTGCGGCTCTGTGTGTGACAGGCTACGGTGCCCAACCCCCTGATCGGCCCAGCTCTGTGTGTGACAGGGTGCGGCGTCCCAACCCCCCCTCACCCCCATGGGCCCTGCTCTGTGTGTGATGGGGTAGAGCCATAACCTCCCCTTCGGCCCTGCCCTGAGTGTGACAGTGGGCGGCGCCCCAACCCCCTGATCCGCCCTGCTCTGTGTGTGACGGGGGTGTGCCCCAACTCCCCTATCGGCCCTACTCTGTGAGTGACAGGGGGGAGCTCCTCAACCCCCTGATCGGCCCTGCTCTGTGCATGACGGGGGGGGAGCTCCCCAACCCCCTGATGGGCCCTGCTCTGTGCGTGACAGGGGGGAGCTCCCCAACCCCCTGATGGGCCCTGCTCTGTGCGTGACAGGGGGTGGCGCCGCAACCTGCCCATCGACCCTGCCTTGAGTGTGACAGGGGGGCAGTGACCCAACCCCCCAATCGGCCCTACCCTGAGCATGACTGAGGGTGGCATCGCAACTCCCCAATCTGCCCTGCTCTGAGCCCAACCAGGGGCTGCACCTAGGGATTGGGCCTGCCCTCTGCCACCTGGGAGCAGGCCTAAGACAGCAGGTTGTTATCTCCCGAGGGGTCCCAGACTGCAAGAGGGCACAGGCCAGGCTGAGGGACCCCCCTTCCTTCCCGAGTGCACACATTTTTGCGCACTGGGCCTCTAGTATAATTATAATTGAAGAAATTGGTGTAGAAATCTCAGTGTGATGTTGAATTTGACAACTCAAAATGTTTAGATCAACTTTTGCTCTATATATTGTGAAATTCTTTTAAATTTCATGCATATTTGAAATAATTATATTGTCCTCGAGAATGAGATATTTTAGTATGATTTGGCTCTGCTTTATCCTAAAAATGTGTCCTTAAGTCTATTTTTTCAGGAACTTACTGCTTATATGTTTTATACCTCTTTGCTGGATTTATGGGGGTATTACTCATTGGTTATTCCTAGGGATAAAAATTTTGTCAGAGATGTACTTATAGACAGCTAATACTTTATCATCAGTCCTACTATTCAGTTATTTTTATTCATATCATTCTTGCTTATTGCTTTTTAATTTTTCTTAGTTATTACACTTTTTGAAAAAAATGAAGATGCCTTTTATTTTATTTTTAAATTGAGTTCATTGGGTGGTGTTGGTTAATAACATTATATAGTTCAAGTGAACATTTCTATGATACATGATCTGTATATTACATTGTATGCCCACCACCCCAATGTTTTTATAATGCGTTAGAGATCTTGTTTTGATTATGGTTTCTAATGGATACTAGTTTGTGTAGGGAAAAAATGTATAAAATTTGCATGACTATTTTATTGATTTTAATATATTTTTATTTAATACTAGAGGCCCGGTGCACAAAAATTTGTGCACTCGAGAGGGGGGAAGGGGAGTCCCTCAGCCTGGCCTGTGCCCTCTTGCAGTCTGGGACCCCTCGGGAGATAACGACCTGCTGGCTTAGGCCTGCTCCCGGGTGGCAGAGGGCAGGCCTAATCCCTAGGTGCAGCCCCTGGTCGGGCTCAGAGCAGGGCCGATTGGGGAGTCGGGGCACCGCCCCCTGTCACTCAAGGCAGGGTCGATGGGGAGATTGCGGCGCCACCCCCTGTCACGCACAGAGCAGGGCCCATCAGGGGGTTGGGGTGCTGCCCCCTGTCACGCACAGAGCAGGGCCCATCAGGGGTTGGGGCGCCGCCACTGTCACACTCAGGGCAGGGCCGATGGGGAGGTTATGGCTCTACCCCATCACACACAGAGCAGGGCCCGTGGGGTGGGGGGGTTGGGGCGCCGCACCCTGTCACACACAGAGCTGCAGGGTGATCAGGAGGTTGGGGACCTCCCCCCTATCAGGCACAGAGCAGGGCTGATCAGGGGGTTGGGGCGCCTTCCCCTGTCAGGAACAGTGTAGGGTCGATAGGGAGGTTGTGGCCCCACCCCCTGTCACACACAGAGCCACAGGGTGATCAGGGGGTTTGGGCGCTGCTCCCTGTCATGCTGATCCCGGTGCCGGGAGACCTCATGGCTCCGCTGATCCCGGTGCTGGGAGGCATATTACCCTTTTACTATATAGGATAGAGGCCTGGTGCATGGGTAGGGGCTGGCTGGTTTGCCCTGAAGGGTTTCCTGGATCAGGGTGGGGGTCCCCACTGGGGTGCCTGGCCAGCCTGGGTGAGGGGATGATGGCTGTTTGCAGCTGATCACACACCCTTCAGGGTGGGGGTCCCCACTGGGCTGCCTGGCCACCCTGGGTGAGGGGCTGAGGGCTGTTATCAGGCTGGGACTGAAGCTCCCAACTGCTCCTTTTTTTCTTTTTTCTTTTTTAATTCTGGGCCAGCTTTAGCTCTGAGGCTCCAGCTCTTAGGCCTCGGCTCCTGAAAGCAAGTATTTGGTTTGTTCAAGTTCTACAATCAAAACTCTGTATCAACTCCAGGTCTGAGATTCCAGCTAGCTGAAAGCTGGTTTCTGGGGTTTTGTTTAGCTTCTATTTTTGTAACTATGTTTCAAACTGCCAGCTCAGAGGCCTGCAGCGGCAGGCAGGGAACGTTGGAGTCCTCCGTCACTGAAGCAAGCAAGCCTCATGTTAGTTTCAAGCTGCCTGGCTGCCGGCCGCCATCTTGGCTGGCAATTAATTTGCATATCTCGCTGATTAGCCAATGGGAAGGGTAGCGGTCATACGCCAATTACCATGTTTCTCTTTTATTAGATAGGATAATGATGTCACTATATACTTTTGTAAATAATCACTTTTTTATATAAAATTTTACATTAAGTGTAGACCAGGATAGAGGGCAATATTTTTTTTTTTTTTGCTTTTACTGTCTTTTTAAAAAACCTTTAACATTAAAGAAATTTATCTACCATGTCCCAAATAGTACACAAATAATTTAAACACAGAATTTGTCAATATTAGCAAACATTTGAAGACATTTCATAGGTGCACATTCATTGATGCATTTAACACTGATAACATGCCTGATAACTGTGTAGGTAATTGTTTTCTTATGTGCTGTAAATTGTTCAAGCAATTGAGGCCCAAAGGAATTGAAAGTCAGGCACAGTTATTTAAAAGGCATTTGTTTGTGTGTGTTGATCTGTAAGTATTGGGCACAATATGATCCAACTAAATCAAATGAACAGGTTCCTCGGGTGAGTCAGCTTGGTCACCTAAAGAAAAAAGGGAAAACAAATTGAGTGTTTTATGTCAACAGGGTCTATCAACCAGGGTTACAAACATGCATGCCTAAGACACCTCAAGGTTATAAAACAAATTCCTAAAAGTTCAGGTTTATTGCTTCACACTGAGTCACTGTAAAACCTTCTGAATCCCATAGGGAACCTTTTATTTCAAAATCAATGTTGGAGTTTTTTGAAGAGAAGAGAACTCTGTCTGAACCAATGCTCAAGCGGTTAAGAAGAAACACAGGTATTTGAAATAAACTTGTGAGGAGCTTTTTAAAGTTTGAAGAATGAGCATAACAGCTACCTTTTACATGACATCCACTGAATATTGAGTTTAGCTACATAATATATATATATATATATATATATATATATATATATATATATATACACACACACACATATATATATATGCGCCTAAGTGACCGTCCGACCGGCCTACTGGCCGATTAGTAGCTATGACATGCACTGACCACCAGGGGGAAGACACTCAATGCAGGAGCTGCTGAGCTGCAGTGACTTGGCAGCTGTGGTTTTCAGGTCATGCACCTGGAACCAGAGAGGAGGGAGCCTGATTCTGGGGTGCATCACACGAGAACTTCCCTCTTGCAATCTGGGACCCCCTGGGGGATGTCAGAGAGCCAATTTTGGCCCGATCCCCACAGGCCGGGCCAAGGGACCCCACCAGTGTATAAATCCGTGCACAGGGCCTCTAGTATAAGATCTTTGGTTAATCTCTTCCCACCATCTCCTCCTCCCCCCTCCCTCTGAGATTTATCAGTCTGTTCCATGTTTCCATGCCTGTGCATTGAGCATCTGTCCCCTTGTGGTCACTGCACGTAATATCTACCGGTCGGCAGGTCAGCCGGTTGCTTAGGCTTTTATATATACAGACAGTCCTTGGGTTATGTCAGACTTGACATATGTTGTTTCATGGTTACATCGCCATCTCCCATTTATTTATATAAAAAAAGTTCTGTCATTTTGACGTATGTACATATGTGCCTTATGGGTTTTTTTAAATTATTTACCACAAGTAAAGGTCAGGAATTGTTATCTTTCTTTTAATTTTTTTTTACTGTTTGACTTCATCATTGCTGTGTATGTGCTCCATGTGAGTGACATAGGTGCTTATGTAGGTGGGTTCCGACTTACAGAGAAAATCACGTTAATTCGTGTGCCATAGGAACGGATCTTCGATGTAACCCAAGGACCTACTATATAGATAAGCTAACATTTTCCCACAGCCTGTGATGGCCAATTTAATTTGCTCACCTATCTCCTGCACCTGATGATGAAATCATTGCTGTGAGTCCTGCTGTAGCATTGCGGGTTCAGAATCATTCTGCCTTTTTTGGTCTACTCTGAACGCTGAGGTGGGATTTCCTTGAACCCAAGATGGAGGAATAGTTCATCTTAACTTTATTTTCTCCTCCTTTATACACTTACTTGAAAATATTCACCGAGATATTGAATACTTTAAAATAATATGTCCCACCTATATAGGTGTTAAATAGATTAACAATAATATAAGCAGTATGTAAATGCATATGTGTTTTGTTTTATTTTTGGCTTGCACAACAGAAATGTATCATCTCACAATTCTGGAGGCCAGTGAAACGTGGGGTTTAGGGTACAGACTTCTTCTCATGGGTTTTTGTCCAATGAAGATGAAGAATTAATCTGTGGATTAGCGATTTCTTTTAAAAAAATGTGGATGTTTATCGGAAGCATATAAAAACTCCATCTGACAGGGGTGTCCCCAAAACGTACCTCCCTTGCTTTCCTCATTGGTCATTCTATTACATAGTATCAGCTTCAAAGCTCAAAGTTCTCATGGTGGCCCCCTCTTATCTCCCCTTATCTTGCAACATTTCTTTATCCTCTGTGTAAATATGTTTCCTTATTCCAAATATCTGGTGACTTTTATTTATCCTCTGTGAATGTATGCCTTCCTCCCCCCTTATCCTGTGGCTTTTCTCTATCCTTTGTTCAAGTAAGATAAGCATTTTGTCATCTTGGAGTTATTTATGCCATTTACATATGCATTCCTCTCCCATGGACCTTCTTTATTCTCTAAACCTGCCTGTTTTTTCTCTAAAATTCCTTTTACCAGGGGTTTGAGATAAAAGGTGTCAGCAGGGCTGGTTCCTTCTGAGGGCTGTGAGGGAAGGATTTGTCCCAGGCCTATCTCCTTGGGTTGTAGGTGGCCATCTTCTCCATTTGTCTCTTCACATTGTCTTCCATCTGTATGAGTCTCTTAGTCCAAATGTCTCTCTGTCTTGCAATGTGTTTTTCTCTGTTTCTGTGGTCCAAGGAGGTGCTTCAGCCTCACCCCCATGTTCCAGGATTTTCACTCTGGTGTCTTGTGTATGGATATTGCTAGTTGGTCTTGTGAAGGGGCACTGAGGTCAGGAACAACCTATGTTGCCATCTTGATGACATCACTCAACAGTTGAAAAATAGCACATTGCCTATGTTCCTGCCCCATGACATTTCTCCTTGCTTCCCTTTATGGTACAAACACATGTAAATGTGAGACTGAAGAATACAGTGTTCAGATTCTCCTTGACTCAGTGTGAGTACAAATGATAAAGCCGGAATACCTTTTGATATTTTTTTTCTGAATAATTATTAAAGACTAGAGGCTTGGTGCACGAATTCATGCACAGATGAGGTTCAGCCAGCCTGCCCCGATTGGAGCCAATCGGGCAAGGCTGGCCAGGAGGAGGGGACACAGGAGGTTGGCTGCCTTGGAGGAGGGGTCGCAGATGGTTGGCAGGGTGGCCCCACCCCTGATTGGAGTAGGGGGGACCGATTAGGGGCAGTGCTGGCTGTGGGGAGGGGCTGTGGGTGGTTGGCTGGTCAAACTCCAGGTAGAACTCCCAGTCGAGGGGACAATTTGCATATTAGCCTTTTATTATATAGGACTAGAGGCCCGGTGCACAAAAATTTGTGCACTCAGGGCAGGGGGGGGGGAGGGGGGCCCCTCAGCCCGGCCTGTGCCCTCTCGCAGTCTTGGACCCCTCAGGAGATAATGACCTGCTGGCTTAGGCCTGCTCCCTGGTGGCAGAGGGCAGGCCCAATCCCTAGGTGCAGCCACTGGTCGGGCTCAGAGCAGGGCCGATTGGGGAGTTGGGGTGCCACCCCGTCATGCACAGAGCAGGGCAGATTGGGAGGTTGTGATGCCACCCTCAGTCACGCTCAGGGTAGCGCCGATTGGAGGGTTGGGGCACCGTCCCCTGTCACACTCAAGGCAGGATCGATGGGGAGGTTGCGTCGCCACCCCCTGTCACGCACAGAGGAGGGCCAATCAGGGGGTTGGGGCGCTGCCCCCGTCACACACAGAGCAGGGCCCATCAGGGGGTTGGGGCACCGCCCTCTATCACCCACAGAGCAGGGCCGTGGGGAGGTTATGGCTCTACCCCATCACACACAGATCAGGGCCCATGGGGGGGGGGGTTGGGGAGCTCCCCCCTATCAGGCACAGAGCAGGGCTGCTCAGGGGTTTGGGGCCCCGCCCCCTGTCACACACAGAGCCGCAGGGCAATCAGGGGGTTTGGGCGCTGCCCCCTGTCACACTGATTCCGGTTCTGGGAGGCATATTACCCTTTTACTATATAGGGTAGAGGCCTGGTGCATGGGTGGGGCCGGCTGGTTTGCCCTGAAGGGTGTCCTAGATCAGGGTGGGGGGTCCCCACTGGGGTGCCTGGCCAGTCTGGGTGAGGGGCTGAGGGCTGTTTTCAGGCTGGGAGTGACTGAAGTTCCCAACCGCTCCATTTTTTCTTTTTTTTTTTTTTTTTTTATTCTGGGCCAGCTTTACCTTGAGGCTTGGCTCCAGCTCTTAGGCCTCTGCGGCTGAAAGTAGGGAAATGTTGGTTTCCTCCAAAGATCCTCGTCACTGAGGCAAGCAAACCTCATGTTAGTTTCAAGCTGCCTGGCTGCCGGCCGCCATCTTGGCTGACAGTTAATTTGCATATCTTGCTGATTAGCCAATGAAAAGGGTAGCGGTCATACGCCAATTACCATGTTTCTCTTTTATTAGTGTAGATAAGCAGTAAAAGATAAATTGAAATGATCTTTTACAATATGGAGGAGGCTTTTGTTTTTGAATGAGTCCATATGTGCCTGGATGATTATTATTTACTGGATGAACTTTTTCTAGTTTTCTTCATTTTAGATGTACTAGTAAATGATGAGAAAATGTGTGTGTTTAAATGAAGAGATACAAACAAAAAGAACTTTGTAATAGCATTGTTTCTCAGTTCTTTAAATGCTTTTTAAATTATATTCCAAATAACATGGTGGTTTCAAATAAAACCTATTTTTAATGTTATATCAGCTGACAACTTGATTACTTCATCCTTCAGTTTTATTGATAGCAAGGAATTGGAAATGACCTAACTTTCAAAAAGATTTGTTACTTAGTCATGTAAATCAATCACATACTAAGTTTCTAGCAATTATACCTAAAGGCTTTACTAAGATTTTTCAAAAGACCATTACTTACTTACTCCTTTTAATTCATTCTCAACTTAAAGGCAGCCTGTTTAACCTGATATACTAAAATTTATTAGGGTAAAATAAAATAATTAATTTCAGTGCGATATATCTATAATAATAAAAGCATAATATGCTAATTAGACCAGACAGTCAAACGACTTTCTAGATGTCATTCCGGACATCCTTCCAGACAATCTTCTGGATGAAGCCACGGTGGCAGGGGCCGAAGCAGAGGTGGCTGCAATGGTGGGTGGGGGCTGAGGTAGAGGCAGTTAGAGTCAATCATGCATGCAGGCAGAGTGGTTAGGGGTGATCAGGCAGGCAGAGTGGTTAGGGGCGATCAGGCAGACAGGTGAGCAGTTAGGAGCAATGAGGCAGGGAGGCAGAGGCAGTTGGGGTGATTAGGCAGGCAGGCGAGCAGTTAGGGGCAGTTAGGCAGGCAGGCAGAGTGGTTAGGAGTGATCAGGCAGGCATGCAGAGTGGTTAGGGGTGATCAGGCAGGCAGGCAAGCAGTTAGGGGTGATCAGGCAGGCAGAGTGGTTAGGGGTGATCAGGCAGACAGGTGAGCAGTTAGGAGCAATGAGGCAGGGAGGCAGAGGCAGTTGGGATGATCAGGGAGGCAGGCGAGCAGTTAGGGGCAGTTAGGCAGGCAGGCAGAGTGGTTGGGAGTGATCAGGCAGGCATGCAGAGTGGTTAGGGGCAATCAGGCAGACAGGTGAGCAGTTAGGAGCAATGAGGCAGAGGCAGTTGGGGTGATCAGGCAGGCAGGCAAGCAGTTAGGGGTGATCAGGCAGGCAGAGTGGTTAGGGGCGATCAGGCAGGCAGGCAGGTGAGTGGTTAGGAGCCTGCAGTCCCGGATTGCGAGAGAGATGTCCGACTGCCAGTTTTGGGATTGGGCCTAAACCGGCAGTCAGACATCCCCTGAGGAGTCCAGGATTGCGAGAGGGTGCAGGCTGGGCTGAGCGTCCCCCCCCTTCCCCGTGCCTGAATTTTGTGCGCTGGGCCTTTAGTATTTTAATAATGCTATTATTTTATCTCATGTTCTAAATACATTTGAGTGAAAATCATGGCCATAGTTTAATTCATTTAGTTTATAGGAAAAGATGGGAATGTATCCTAATTAGCAAAGTCAATCCTTATACTGGTAAAACCAACTACATGAGGTTTACCTTCTGTGAGAAAGTAACATAAACATGTTAATAAGCTTCCCCTTGGCAATCATTGAACTAAATTCTAATTCAAAGATATGTATATCCCTAGCATGATTTTATGATCTGGATAAAATAAAGGGCTATACCATCAGCCTTGATTAAATAGTCATTCATTCTCAATCTCTCTCTCCTCCTCTTTATCTCCCCTTTGTACCACTTGATTTCCCCCCAGGAGTCATGCAAAAATCAAAACAAAACAAAAAAACAAAAACAAAAATATAAAGAGAGAAGACCATAAATGATACCTTTATCTCAAATGTATTCTCATGAAGTCTATTTTTTCATTAAAATTTTAATTTAATTTAATCTAGAATTTTTTTCTTTCAAACTATTAATGTTTGCATAAGATCTAAGCAATACTGGTACTTAAGCTCCTATTGTTTACATATGCCAGGTTGAAGGGGATTGGTTTATGGTGTGAGATAGGGATTTATTTATCTTTACTTTATTATATTTACAAGCAATTGAGCTATCAGCATATCAATATATATTTCTAGGTACTAGAAGTCTGCATTGGTAGCTGGGTATATAATTGTTTCCATTTATTATGTAAGTGTATGCTTTGGCATTCTCTGCAGTGTTCTGATGTCTTTCCCTCCATCAATGATACTGTGTAATATGGCAAAGTAGTAGCTTCTATCCTCCTCCTGCTTTTCTCTTCGACTTTCAGGAGGAGCTATTTTCTCTTATTTAAACTTGCAATTAAATATTACCATTACTTGGTGAAGATCAACAAAAAACCCTTTGAGATTTTAGTGGAATAGGATCAAATTGAATATTATTTGAGAACTTAAATATTTACTAGAGGCCCAGTGCACAAAAATTTGTGCACTCGAGTGGGGAGGTCCCTCAGCCTGGACTGTGCCCTCTCGCAGTCTGGGACCCCTTGGGGGATGACCACCTGCTGGCTTAGGCCCTCTCCCCGGGGGATTGGGCCTAAGTGGCAGTCAGATATCCCTCTGGAAGCCCAGGAGCCCTCAGGGGATGTCCACTTGCCAGCGGGGAGCAGACCTAAGCTGCAGTAAGACATCCTTAGTGCTGCTGAGGAGGCAGGAGAGGCTCCCACCACCACCGCTGTACTGGCAGCCATCAGCCTGGCTTGTGGCTGAGCAGAGCTCCCCCTGTGGGAGCTCACTGACCACCAGGGGGCAGCTCCTGCATTGAGCATCTGCCTCCTGGTGGTCAGTGTGTGTCATAGTGACCAGTCACTTCCAGTCATTCTGCTGTTAGGGTCAATTTGCATATTACCCTTTTATTATATAGGATAGAGGCTTGGTGCATGGGTGGGGACCAGCTGGTTTGCCCTGAAGGATGTCCCGGATCAGGGTGCGGTCCTGCTGGAGTGCCTGGCCAGCCTGGGTGAGGGGCTGAGGGCCATTTTAAGGCTGGCCACAGCCCCTTCAGGGTGGGGTTCCCTGCTGGGGTGCCTGGCCAGCCTGGGTGAGGGGCTGAGGGCAATTTTCAGGCTGGCCACACCCCCTTCAGGGTGGTGGGTCCTGCTGGGGTGCCTGGCCAGTCTAGGTGAGGGGCTGATGGCTGTTTGCAGGCTGGCCAAACCCCCCAGCAGACACCCTAACCCCATGAGGGTTTGGCCAGCCTGGGTGAGGGGCTGATGGCTGTTTGCAGGCTGTCCACAGCCCCCAGCCACCCAAGCTCCCAGTGGAGGCTGGCTGGAAGCAGGTATCTGGGATTTATTTATCTTCTATAATTGAAACTTTGTTTCCTTGAGCAGAGGCCTCAGCCAGCCAGGGCAGGCAGGAAGCTTGGCTTCCTCCATCGCCAGGGCTACCAAGCCTCCTGCTTGCTTGAGCTCCGTGGCTGCCGGCCGCCATCTTGGTTGGGTTAATTTGCGTATAGTTGCTCTGATTGGCTGGTGGGCGTGGCTTGGGGCATAGTGGAGGTGCGGTCAATTTGCATGTTTCTCTTTTATTAGATTAGATGATGTTGAATTACCTGTTTATTAACACACTGTCTCTCCATATTCTTAATACATTATTCGTGTTTTACATTTATAATATTTTTTTTCATGAAGGATTACCCTAGTTTTCAGCATTATGACTAAGTACCAGGCATTTCTATTCCTATTTTAAATACTTGTTTGTAAACACATATTAAACGTGAAATTATGTGCACAGTACCTTTTTTACCTCTCAGCAAACCTGGAAGGTAAGTATCATATATAATAAGAGAGGGTTATGCTAATTAGCCCGGATATGCTAATTAGTCATGACCAGTATGCAAATTGACCATCACTCCAACACACAAGATGGCCAACAGAGGAGGGCAGTTGGGGGGACCAGGCCTGCAGGGGAGGGCAGTTAGGGGTGACCAGGCCTGCAGGGGAGGACAGTTGGGGGCGACCAGGCCGGCATGGGAGGGCCGTTGGGGATGACTGGACTGGCAGGGGAGGTCAGTTGGGAGCAATTGGGCCATCAGGGGAACAGTTAGGCATCGATCAGGCTGGCAGGGAGCGATTAGGGGGTGATCAGGCTGGCAAGCAGAAGCAGTTAGGGGCAATCAGGTAGGCAGGCAGGCAAGTGGTTGGGAGCCAGCAGTCCTGGATTGTGGCCTAAATGGGCAGTCGGACATTCCTTGAGGGGTCCCAGATTGGAGAGGGTGTAGGCTGAGCTGAGGGACACCGTTCCCCCCCCCCCACCCCCAGTGCTGGCTGGAATTTCATGCACCAGGCCTCTAGTAATCAATAAATTTGCTTCTGCCTCCCTGAGGTTCCATCAGCCTGTGAGAAATTTTGCTTCTCTCTTTAATGTACTAACGTTGGCTTGTATGATTTATGAGGAAACTTGGAGGACATACCCACAGAAAAGTCCTAAGTTGCCTGTAACCATTCCCTTTTAACTTTTTGACTTCAGCTTATTCACCCGCTCACTCACTATGTGTGGGGCAATAGTCATATTTTTCATTATTAGTAAAAATTTCTTGTGGGACTCTGATAATATTACCTAGTTCTTTGTTTAATCTCACAACTGCTCCAAGTATGTGTGAATGGGGCACCAGTGCTTAGGTGGCTCAGGGATCTTGCTGATTAATAATGGTAATCAGGTTTGAGCTATAAAGTCCAGGAGACGGTTTTTTTTTAAAATATATTTTTTATTGATTTTTACAGAGAGGAAGAGAGAGAGAGAGTTAGAAACATTGATGAGAAACATTGATCAGCGGCCTCCTGCACACCCCCTACTGGGGATGTGCCCGCAACCCAGGTACATGCCCTTGACCGGAATCGAACCTGGGACCTTTCAGTCCACAGGCCGATGCTCTATCCACTGAGCCAAACCAACTAGGGCAAAGGAGACGGGGTTTTTAAGTAGCACTTTAGTGGGAGCATACCTGCTAAATTTCTTTCTAAGTGAACTTTTCCTTCTCTTTAGTTCTCTTGCTTTTTACTTTTCTGTTTTTATTTATCTATTTTTCTTTCTTACTTCAATAACTCTAATGTCTAAATTATGTTATCTCAATGATCCTTTGTGGAATTCTTAGCCATTATTGGTGCACTGTGCCAGGTACTGCTAAAGGTGAAAAATATGGGTCTCGTATGGCCCTGCACCCCAGGAAGTTTTAGTCTGGTCTATTGTGAAATATACTTTACAAAAATGAGAATCAAAGTAGAAATCAGTGACAGAAACAAGTGGGAGAAACAGCCATGAGCAGTCAATCAGAAAGAGGTCACTTCCACATGTGATTATCAGGAGACTGGATCAGAAGATGGCTTTTCATCTTCCCCTTTCAGGATTTGGGTAGGGTGGGCAAGAAAGGGGAAGCAGAAATTTTCCCCACTTTGCCTGTGTTTTTTTTTTTTTTTTAATTTGGCTCAGTTATGACAATTTCAAATTAGGTATGTCCTTGGGGAAGTGACTCCATAGCTTACATAAAGTGCAGACATGAACTTATATAATTTGGTCACTCATGATAAGAGAGCCCCCGAGTCTTGGGCTTCTTGTGGTGGATTACATGAACAAGGAAAAAGGAGTGTGATGAAACTAGTTGTGATTAGTCTTAATCAGATTGTTAGTCTAATTGATTTTACATCCCTCCTCCCAGTTTTACACACCCAATATCTACTATAGAATACTTCAAACAAAACATCATTCAGCCCTAACTGGTTCACTCAGTGGATAGAGCGTCGGCCTGAGGACTGAAGGGTCCCAGGTTCGATTCTGGTCAAGGGCATGTACCTTAGTTGGGGGCACATCCCCAGTAGGGAGTGTGCAGAAGGCAGCTGATGGATGTTTCTCTCTCATTGATGTTTCTAACTCTCTATCCCTCTCCCTTCCTCTCTGTAAAAAATGAATAAAGTATATGTTTAAAAAACATCATTCAAAAACTAACATCTAAACCTGTGGGTCGTGAACAATGAAAATACATCCTGCATATCAGATATTTACATTATGAGTCATAACAGTAGCAAAATTACAGTTATGAAGTAGCAACAAAAATAATTTTATGGTTGGGGGTCACTACAAGATGAGGAACTGTATTAAAGGGTCGCGGCATTAGGAAGGTTGAGAACCACTGATATTTTCATGGCTGCATAGTACTCTGTGCAGTTACCTAAAAGAATCTGAACATAACAGACTTCTTTAAAACCCATGTAATAGAGACTCTCTTCTCCTCGGAGAAGCTCTAGTAATATTCAGCATATTCTCCTCATAAGTGATTTTTATCAAATTTAATAGTAACTTTATTTTCCTTTGCAATGTATTGATCATATTTTTAAAATCATCGATTTTTTTGCTCTCTTTTGGTTGAGCCATAATATTTCTTCTCTTGATGTCACAGTACCTCATAACCAATTTCCTTCTCCAAAAGGAAAAACAGGGTCATTTGTCTGGCCAGCTTAGTTCTCAACTTTTTTTTTTTTTTTTTTTTTTTTTGGTTAAAGAAATATCTCATATACCAATCCATTTTTTCAAAGAAATGCTCAAAAGAAAAATTTTTATTGGAATCTTTTACACACTTTCAGTCTGTTCAAGAATTCATGTAAGAATTCATTGCTAACAAAGGAAAAACATAATTGTAAAAATCATTCTGTAAACTCTATCACCCTTTCTTCCAAACTAAAACAAATAAGTAAACATCATTGTATTGGTATTTTATACTTTTTAAAATCTTGTTTAAACTTTATAAGACTGCAATTTAATTTCCCCTTCATCATTATGCTTTCATAAACCCAAAGCTTTATTTTTTTTCCAGAAAACGCTGTATTTGATAATAGAATGGTATTTTGCATTCTTTTGTTTTTTGTTTTGTTTTTTTCATAGTGCAATGACATTTCTCCTTGGGGTAATATGAATTGTTTTCTTTATATTCTTGGTGTGAGGAGTGAATGGATGGGTTGGAAATGGATTATTAATAAAAAATAGAGTAAGCATGAAACATCTGTGTTTGGAAATGTATTTCTGTGGAATATGGAATGTGTGCCTTGGAACATTTAAGTTACTCATGATCTTCATCTGTTCTTCGCTTAAGGTTACATTGTTATAAAAGTGTCTGCCCTTTGTTGTGGGCACATTTCTATTAAGGCATATAAGGAATAGAATTGTGAGAAATATTCACACCAAATCTACAATAAAGGTAATATTGAATAAAGTTTGTCATAGAAGCAACTTTTACAATATTTTTATCTTAGATGTTTTCCCTGATATTAATATAGTTCATCAAAAGTTCACACTGCAGTGGTGATTTTTATGAAGCCACCTTTCCTAAGCCTATTTTCAAATAACCTAGATATTGTTGAAATTCATATTGCTATTGACCTGTATATTACTTAAGTAAGGTTACTGATCCTTTTAAAAATATTTTGTTTTTTATTAATTTCAGAAAGGAAAGGAGAGAGAGATAGAAACATCAGTGATGAGAGAGAATCATTGATGGGCTGTCTCCTACCCACCCCCTACTGGGGAACTGATCCCTTTTTAAAAAACAAACACAAGACTAAAAGTTGACTTATTTTCTATATCACTATAACATTTTTAAGATTCATTATATTACACTAGGGGCCCAGTGCACTAATTTGAGCACCTTGAACTCTGGGCTACGAGGCTGCGATAGGCACAGGGGTGGGTCTCAGCCCATCCTCCACTCCCCACCAGGCCCCTCCCACTGTGACCACTGGTCCCCTCTCTGCTGGCAGCCCCATTCCCACTGCCCCCATATGCTGACAGCGCTAACCCCACTTGTACTTGCTGAAGGTGTGGAGCAATTGGGGCCAGCACCAGCAGCGGGTGCAAGTGGCAGCTCCAGCACAGGCTGCAGGTGTGAGTGGGGCTGGTCCTGGCAGTGGGTGCCAGCAGGGCTGTTGCTGGCAGCAGGTGCGAGAGGTGGCTGCCAGCCCCAATCTCCCCTCAGGAGAAGGAGGAGGTAGAGAAGCCCTGAGGTGCAATTGGGGCCGGCAGCAGCTGCTTGCACCCGCTGATGGTGCTGAACGATTGGGGCCAGCACTGGACACTGGCAGCAGGTGTGAGTGGGGCCAGCGCCAGCAGCAGGTGCAAGCGCCAGGCGGGACCATGGCGTGCAGGAGCAAAGAATTTTCAGTAACCACCAGAGGCTCACCATGATGACAGCGACCAGCACCCCACCTTGGTCTGGTGCCCCTGCTCACCTGCTCCACCATCCTGCCACAACTGATGCCCGCCATGTTCCGCACATGCCCCCTGGTGGTCAGCACACGTCATAGTGACTGGTTGTTCGGTTGTTCTGCCATTCGGTCTATTTGTATATTAGCCTTTTATTATATGAGATGATTCAAATTATAGATAATGTCACAAAACGTTAAAGAAATTTTATAGCTAAGGAAACAGAGATTTGTTGGGAGACAGTTACTGGGTCTCTTGCATTTGCGCATATTTTATGAGAGAGGAACCAGCGTTTTCTATTCTGGTTCATTTTTTCAAGGATGTTTGTATAGCACAATCTTTGGAAGACAGAGATAGCATTTTTCTTTGGAGAAGAGAGGTTTGTGTTCTCCCAGTGTAACAGAGATAGTGTCTTCTTTTAAGGTTGAGGTTAGGTAGGCTTTCTTGCAACCCATTATAAAAAATTGGAATTTCCACAACTTGTGGTTCTTCAGCTGTGATAAAAATCCATTACAAATGCAGCATCCACCTGGATTGCTGTGCATCACAGAGAAACAATGCAAATGCAGGTAATCAAGTCCTTTGTCTCTGACCCAGGCGTATCATGCCATTATGAAACCGCTGAGGGCTTAATTTTTTTTAAAATATATTTTATTGATTTTTTACAGAGAGGAAGGGAGAGAGATAGAGAGTTAGAAACATCGATGAGAGAGAAACATCGATCAGCTGCCTCCTGCACATCTCCCACTGGGGATGTGCCCGCAACCCAGGTACATGCCCTTGACCGGAATCGAACCTGGGATCTTTCAGTCCGCAGGCCGACGCTTTATCCACTGAGCCAAAGGGAAAATCTCAAGTCCATTATAGTTAATAGAGATAGTATTCTACTTATACCTATTTTGTGAAAAATAAAAATAGGTGAAAGAAGTAGAAATATGAGAAATGAATAATTCTACTATTCTTACCATTTCACTATAGTTAATTATTATTTACTTTCATAGAACTATTTTATCCTAAATATTATATAGTCCTGATATAATTAGCTTTGGCACTAAAAATACTGAATAGTACAAAAAGTCCTTATTTATTGACTTTAAAATATTCTGTTATCTTTAAATACTAATTTACTTATAGTTTTAAGGTTAAAGGAAATATTATAATTCACTTACAATATTTGCTGATTAACTTTTTAGAAAAAAACTAAAATAGAAATAAACCTGATAACCTCTAGTAGAGGTTTCCATATATGTTCATATAGTTTTTATTTTTTCATCTACTTTAGCTCTTGCTTCAAATTTTATCAAAATTCATTTATGACAAAACTTGTTTCAGAAAATTTATAGAGTTTAATAAGAACTCTGTTAATTTTATGCTTTTCCCATTTAATTGCCATACAATAAACATTTTAATATGCTGTTAAAGTGGTTATTAAAAACTATTTAACTGGTGTGCATTCTATCAATTAGATACACAGTCATTTATTTAGCACTTCCTTTTTATTTGAAATTTATCAGTTCTATTTCCCACTATAAAAATAATGTGGTTAGAATCACTTTTGTGCATAAGACTTTATTCACAAATACAGAAAAATGACAAATTTCCCAGAAGTGAAAATTGCTTGCTTAAAATTTGAATATAGTTAAGAACTCTGATTTTTATTATTTAACATTTATTCAGAAATCATGTGTCAATTGACTTTTAGTGTTAAAGGGATCTCAATAATATGGCAAATGAAAGGTAAAGGTTATAGTTGGTTTTATTTGGGTTTTTAGTTTGAGGTTAAATATGAAGAGTATGTTAGTCATTGTTTATATGTCCACTTTTTCAAATTGTCTATTTTTTCAGCTGTAATGCTATCCTTGCTGTCTTCACCATGATCACTTTCTCTCTCATCTGACTCCATAAATTATTAAAGAGGAAAGGGAACTGCATATTGAAGTAAAACCCATTTATTCATCCTTGTAACCATATGTCCCTGAATATTATGTATATTTTGTGTTCAGATGCTTTTACCCAGCAGGTCTATGAGAAACATTCATGCTATTGCACACGCCAGTATTTTGATACTATCGATGGTTGATTAGTCTACTGTATGTATATAGCACTATTTTTTCAGTATTAATGACCATAATAACATTAACATTATAATACTACCTAGCAATAATGAATACTTTGAAGTTCATTGTGACAATTGTGTTGTCCCCCCAAAGGTAATTGTCGTTAGTTTTATAATTCTTCAATTCTGAAACTTGGTTTTACTCTTGAGGCTACATTTGTCACCAAGCAAAAATTTTTCTAACTCATGGTACACAGAATTTCTACTTTTAAATTTCCTTTTCTGGAAATTGTCAATTCAGAATTCTTGGTGAATGTCTCTTCACAAAGCGGAGGTTGAGCAGGTTCTCATCCAGCCCATTATAAAACATAGGAGTGTCCTAAGCTGGAGACTTCTCAACTAAGGGGAAACCCCACTGTCCCTGCAGCCTCCACCAGGGTGTCCTCATCACCAGGGGAAAATGGCACACATGTGAGTAATAAGGCCCATGGGTATCATTTGGTAGCATCTATGAGACTATTGAGGGCTTACATGGAATGCTACACTGCTTGTTATAGACTAAATGTTTGTGCCCCTCTCCCTAAATTCACAGGTTGAAACCTAATCATCAGTATGAGGTATTTAGAGGTGGAGCCTTTGGGAGGTGATTAGGAAGGAGATTAGTGTCCTTGTCTCCTCTGCTATATGAGGTTATTGGGGGGAGGAGGGGGAGAAGCTATCTATGGAAATGGGCTCTCACGACACAGTGAACCTGCCAGTACCATGATCTTGAACTTCCCAGTCTCCGAAACTATGAGCAATCAATTGTTTATTAGCCACCCAGTCTATGGTACTCTGTTCCAGCAGCCCAAGTGGATGAAGACACTGCTTCATCTTTACTGGCAACGAAGACTCGTGCAATTCTGAGTTTCCAATCAGTGTAGCCACTTAAAACTGGCAAAGGGCAGGCTTGGCAGATAACTCTGTAAAAGACAAGCACAGTACGATGCTTTCACACATAGTAGCCATGCCAAATATACATTCAGGTAAAGGCTACTGAATCCTCGAACGGTCTCTCCAGTCACACTCTGCATTTTCTAACTTGATAATTGTTCTCCCCAGTATGGCATCTCTGAGCATATGTAGTTTCGAATTAGAACCTTTTAGTGTGGTTGCTATATTGCATAATATTAACTTTCCATTGAACACCAGAATCTGCAGAGCACTTCACCCAAATCACTGCACATTTCCCAAGGGCCCCTGAGAGAGGCACTAATTTCTGCAATTCTGCAAGGATGAGATGTGCGTCTGGTTTCTTATATTAGAGTGAGGACATTCCCAAAGCTTCCACTTACGTATTCCTATTATATTGGTCATTTCTCCATGGGTCAGAGAGCCAATATGGAAACTCTGAAAATTATGAAATACATCTATCTCAACTATACATTCAGAAAATAATCACAGGATGGGTCATTACCCACCCCTACTGCAGGTTTAACTTGGACTGACTCTATCTGTCACGAGCCACCAAAAGTACACACTTTGCCCAAGGATGCAGTAGCATTTTTGGTGTTCTGGAATTAGTGTAATTTCAGAGCTAATGCCTACTAATCTTTGAAAAGTCTCAGTATTCCTTTCTCCCCAGTGCACCATGGTTAGAAAGGAAGGGGATTAGGGAGAGGAGGAGGAGCCCAGCTGCCTCTTCCCCACCCGCCAGAAAGGCGCGAGCCCGAGGCATGACCTCCAGCCCACTCACTTGCCCCAGGAGGCTGCTTCCAGAGAGACCCTGAAGGCCGGGCTCTGCTCCTGTGTCCTGGTGGGTCTGAAAAGCAGGAGGCAGAACCGTGCTCTCACCTGGGCCTTGGGGCAGCAGCCTCCTGGTTCTCGGCTGCTCCTCAGTGGTTGGAACCGCGTGTAGGCACCGCTGGCACAGGCGCGCCCCTGGGAGGCAGATACAGCAGGAACCATGGACCTCATTCCCCGGGTGACGACCCCAGTGTCCCACCCGGCCACTATGGGCACCGCCATCTTTGTCGCCGAGTGATGGTTAATTTGCATATTCCATCTTTATTAGATAGGATTGTGGTTTATGATATGTTTGAATTAAATTTTGTGAGATTTTTGTGTATGTGTATCCAATTTTTCTAGCACAATTTGTTGGAAAGACTATCCTCTATTGAATTGCCTTTGGTCTTTTGTCAAAGACCAGTTAAATATACTTGTGTAGGTTTAAATATGGCCTCTTCATTCCATTCCATTCACCTGTGTGTCTATTCTTTCAGCTATGCTACACTGCTGACTTCTGAAGCTTAATAAGGAGTCTTATGGTTGGATGATATCAGTTGTGTCACTTTGTTGTTATTCAGCATTATATTATTTTTCTGGGTCTTTTGCCAGTCTCTATAAGCTTAGTTTCAGTTTATCAATATTGTAAAATAGATTGCTTGGATTTAGATTGACCTGCTATGAATCTTTGAATCAAGTTTGGAAGCACTCACATTTTAATAATATTGAGTCTTCCTATCCATAAATATGAAATAGCCTTCATTTTTAAGTATTTTAATGTATTTCATTAAAGTTTTATATTTTTCCACATATAGATTCTGTACATATTTTGTTAAATTTGTAACTAAGGTGTTGTGGTTTTTTTTTTTTTTTATATTGAGCGGATGAAACCACTGAATAGATCAAACTGATTGACTGATAGTGTTCACCATAAGGATATAGCTGTTTACTGCAGTTATGTCCTTTCTAATTGAGTTTCTTATAGAAACATAGAGTTGAATGTTGCTTTAATATACTCTGATAATCCCTTTTTAAAATCCATACCTTTAGAGCATTCACATTTAAAATGATTATTGATATATTTAGATGAATGTCTACCATGTTTGACACTCTTTTAAATTCATTTCACTTGTTTATTTTTTTATTTCTCTCCAATTTCAATGGTACCCCACCAGATGCCTTCTTCCTAGGTGTCAAAATCCCTGCATTTCTCAATCAAGCCCTAACTTTCATATGAGAAACTGAGAAAGATTATTTCAATCAGCATCCTAATTATATAAACAGCACACTTAAATTTTATGTTTAATAGTCAAGAAGTTTCACACTGAGATAGCAAGAAATAAGAGATTATTGTAGTTCTATCATGGAAGTCATCTGGTTCTGGGCTCAGGACCTGAGCTAATAATTTAACAATGTAAGATCCCAGGAATTATCTTCAGTTGTCACATATCACAGATAGTAACTAGATTCCTGTGATGTCAGTGTAAAACATAGATTATTATTATTTCATTTTCCATAACAAGATGTTCAGCAAGACCATGACTAAATCAACCACAAAACTCTGTAATTGAGGGACAGTATCCTAGGACCACTGTTGGCACAAAGTCTGTTTCAGTCATGGTCCTGTCACAGGCAGAAACCGTACTAATAATTTGAACAGGCAGAGATTTACTAAAATATTACTTCTCAGTCAAGCATTCTTTTAACACCCGATTTAAAATTGCAACCTCATGCACTGCCTAAATGTCAGGATTTATTTTCCTCCAGAATTCTCACGGCCATTTATAAAATATATTTTATTTTTGTGTTGTATGTGCTTTATTACACTAAGCTGTAAACTCAAAATGTTAGAGATGTTTGTCTGTTTGGTCCATTGCATTATTCCTATCACTCTGAATGGTGCCTGGGATATGGTATATCTTAGTAAAACCTTGTCAAATAAATTAAGCCCCATTCCAAATGAAGAAAGAATTCCTCCCATGGAAGGATGGGTTTGGATTTCCTCCTCAGAATTAGGGCACAATATAATCCAAATATTTTAAAATCCAAGGAAGAACCTACATGTGTGTGTATATGTGCATGCATGTGTCTATCTATGTGTATATATATATATATATATATATATATATATATATGATGATATTTTTCATGATATTTTATTCTAGGAAAATATGTTGTCTTTACCAATGGTTTTCAGCTTTAAACATAAGTATTTTGTGGGGATGAAAAAGGTAAAGAGGCTTAAAAACACACACATTTTCAATAGAGTAGTAAAGACCTAGGAGGGTGGGTAGGGGCTGGAAGGAGGGGAGTAAAGGGGGCGAAATGGGAGAAATCTGTAATACTATCAACAATAACAAATATATTTTAAAAATAAAATAAAACATTTTAAAATTATTTATATTAATGATACAAATGAAATGTGGTGGTAAAGATCTGACGATACTGCAATGAAGTTGTACATTTAGTGAATGTTTATATGCTTTTAGCTTCACTAAACCAAATTAATACTTCTGACACTGAAAATTAATATGTCCTAACATCCTACTTTAGAAAAAGTATTTTATTTGAACATTGGTTATATTTGTCTTTTCCATTTATGTCCTGGCCTTCTTGCCCAGGGCAGAAGGAGTGAAAAAGAGCTAGTAATGGTATTTATTACAAAAAGCAATCAACCATAAAGACTGTAATTGAACACACAAGTTTAGTCATTACATGATTAATTGCTTTGGTAAATCAAGCTCCTACATATATCATAAAACACATTCAAAGAAGCCAGAACAAAGTGTTCAAAACCAGACTGTCTTCTGCGTGATCACTGCCATTCATGGCTCCTTTTCAGTATATCTCAGTTTTCATTATTTTCCTCCCTGCTAATCCTCTACCTTAACTACATTTTAAGATAAATGTTTTCATGATTAAGTGATAGCAGTGCGGGCATTGGCTGAGGCAAATGTTTTCCTCAAGTTTTTGTCACACACACAAAATATTAAACTCAACGATTCATTTGTCATCTTATGCATCTATCGGTGATTGATATATTACTGCACTCATTTCTAATATTCCTATAATGCTTCAGTTTAGTAGGCTATATATCAATATCATTTTTTTCTCAAGCTAAAAGCAATGGCATATACAAGGCTCTGAAAAAATAGTGCAGAGAATAAAAAGTCAGATGTGAGGCAAACTGATGAATAAAAGGTGTTTTATTTTGCTCTGAATGTTCTTATATCTGGATATAAAACCCAGAATTGGTGCAGTCATCCTGTGACCTTGAGGGGAATCAGCCTAAGGAGAAACTGCCATACTTCAGATGCCAAATTAGAGATGTAGGAAGGACCCAGGTCATGGATAACATCATTAAATTATTGAGGCAGATAAAGTTAAAATGTGCTTTGAATCTGGACTTTGACTCTCTTCAGGCTGCTTCTCTTGCTCAAAAAACTATAATGTCCCTCAATGAAACCCATACGACTAAAATCATTTCGTTTTACAATTTAAAAAAAAATAGGGAAGTACCTTGGACTTATTTCTCACAATCTAACACAGAGTAATTTATAACAATAAAAGCGTAATATGCTAATGAGACCGGATGTCCTTCCGGACAACCTTCCGGACAAAGCAGGGGCCTGCAAGGGAAGCCTGGGTCCTGGGTACCTACGAGTGGCCAGAGGGAACCCTGGACCCCAGGTGCCAGAGGGAAGCTGGTGCTGGCTACTCCTGCACAAATTTCATGCATTCAGCCTCTAGTCTTTATATAATCTCATCCTTCTCAACTACTTATTTTCATCTAAAATTACATTGAAATTTCTAACATAGGTGCTTTGATCGAGACACCTGTTGGGTGGTATAATGTTCTCTTACCTATTTGATAAGAATGTGAGTAGCCACCTCTAGAACACTTGCTTGTCCTAGAACTGGGCATCTCCTACAAGTTGGGCTAGGTAAATTCTTCCTTGGATTTTAAAAATGACTCTAAAAGATTGCATTCAGGGTATTGCTCTAATAAATCACAAAGATAGAACTCTGGAATGTTGGTACTCATAGTTTCTGTCAAAAATATTTAAGAAACTGTGGAGACTCATGTTAGTTAGAAGAAAGATAAAAGTAGCAGAATTAGCCATATAATAGGGAAATAATAGAGCAGTTGGAAAGAGAATGTTTATACATTACACATTGTGAAATGCTAAAATCATGTTGCATATGGAAAAAAAGAGAAAACATAGGGCCCTATGGTTGAATATGAAACAGTGTTTTCTTTTGTTTTTTTAAACTTTATTGAATAATTGATAATGTAATTGCATATATTTAAAGTGCTTTGTGATAAGGTATATTACTTTGTAGAATGATTACCAAGATCAAGATAATTAACACACCCTTCACCTCACTTACTTACATAGATAATTCTTTGTGTGTATATGATGAGAAAGCTTAAGATCTGCTTGCAACAACTTTCAAAAATACAATACTGTGTCGTTAACTATAGTCACCATACTATACATTAGGTCCTCTGAACTTCTTACAACTGAAAACTTGTGTCGTTTGACCTACAAAACCCTCTTTCCACCCCAAGCATCTGGTAACCACCATTATATTCTCTGTTTCTATGTAATGAGCTTTTAATCTTTTTTAAAGATTTCACATAGAAGCGATACTGTGCAGTATTTGCTGTTCTCTTTCCATCTTGTGAATCTGTTTGGCATAGTGCCCTACAGACTCATCCATTTGTTGCAAATGGCAGGATTTTCTTCTTTTTTATGGCTGGTAAATTTAGTTAAATTACATACAGGTATTTAAATAAGTGTCTGTCCATGATTTTTTCCCCCCATTTTAGAATAAGCTTATATTGGATTCTGATTATTTCCAGCAAGTAATCTAAAAGAAACAAGTGAAAATATATCCAGTCATGCTGTTATAATTTCCATTGAATGCTCATGTTTTCTTACAGTCATTTTTCATCCTGAAGATTTCCCTGTGATTACACTTGGGAGGAATGCACACTGAGAAATGATTAGTATTATAGTGCACATTTTGAATGATAAAAAATAGTGTGCATGTTACAATTTATTAATTAAACATAAAAATGGTCATGTTCCAAGTATTTATAATCTGGAATTTGCCCCAGAAATTAATTAAATCCCTTTTTAGCACAACTAACAACATGATTCATGAATGCTTGTGAAGATTATTTCTAAATTGCGGTATTGTCAATGAGAAGACTATATGATGAAGTTAAAATGTAAATGACAAAAGAAGAATATCTAATTATTCTGAAATAATTATTTAGGTGTCACCATATTTGCTTTATGGTGCCTATAAATCATTTAATTCAGAAATTGAACACAGATGTTTTCATCAGAAACTGCTAACTATAACCTATTCAAAGATGAGAATGTTTCATTTATCCATAAGTTATTCATGCAACAAACTAACCTGCCTAAAAAGATAGCCAATAAAATTGAAATAAGCACACTGTTTCTGAACAGCCATAGCAGATATAAATCAGCATATAAAATTGATACACACTTATTGAAAATGTGAACATATTTAAGATTCTATAATAATAGGTTTAACTGCAGTATTATAGTTTAAAATGTTATGAGACGATATTTAATTATTTTTTTTCATGGACATTTCCTTTAGCAATATGTATCAGTTGTTTAGGATTAATTCAAAAGAAATTCTGATAAAAATGGACTTGTAGATAATACTCAGCAAATGTGTTTACATGGGATGTTTCAACATGCAAGACTTTTGGCAACAGTAGAATTAGGTGTGCATACATGTGTTAATATTCTAAGAATGCGAGTTTATATAGTATTTGGAGCAAATATGAATAATTTTTAATTATGTATTTGTTTTTTTTTCAGTCTGTGACTTTTTTCATTTACTTAAATACATGTTCCTTTCTAGAAAAGCAGAGATTTAAAATTTTTAGAAGGTCTAACCTATTCAAGTTTTCAAAGAAATCATGATTTTTTGGGTCATATCTAACACATCTTTATCTAAGCCAAATACTTTTTTCTATATTTTTCATCTAAAAATTGAAAGACTTTTAGTAGTATATTTAGGTCTGTGATCCATTTTGAGTTAATTTGACTCTCCTTTCTCTATTAAATTATTTTTGAACTTTGTAGAAAAATCAATTTACATATATATGTATGTATATATATGACTTTCTATTCTATTTTATTCATCTATGTGTCTGTACTTTCACATACCACATAATTCTGATTACTTTAACTTAAATGGTTAAATTATTTAACTATGAATTTTCTAACTTTGTACTTTTTGTATAAAGTTGTTTCTTGCTATTTTAGTTCCCATATTTTGCATATAAATTTTAGGGTTCATTTGTTGATACCTACTAAACCCCCACACAGACTTTACCAAATACTTGTTGGATTTTTTATTGGGTCTTTGTTGATTCTACAGATTAGAGGAAACTTGACATTCTACAAATATTGATTCAACAAACTTACGATGCTAGAATATATTTTCAATTTTTTAGGTTTACTTTGACTTCAGTCATTATTGTGTGTGTTTTTGTTTTGTTTGCAAATAGATTTTGTGAAGTAAACATTTTTGTTCAATTTATTTGAAAGGTTTTTTTTCCATGATATTTTTATTAAGATATTGACAAATAGCATGTGAGTTTCAGGTATGCAAAAGCAATGACTCAATATTTGTATATATTGTGAAGTGATCACCACTAAGTTTAGTTAACCATCTCCTTACAGAGTTACAACATTTTTTCTATCAAGAGCACTTTTAAGATCTACTCTCTTAGCTACTTTAAGAAAAACAACATAGTAACACAGTATTATTAGCTACAGTCTCTGTTGTGTACATTGCATCCCATGACTTATTTTATAACTGGAAATTGTATCTTTGACCACCTTCACCTGTTTGCCCACTCTCCATCCCCCCACCTCTGGCAGCAACCAATTATACTCTGTATCTAGGAATTCATGTTTTCTTTGTTTGTTTTTAGATACCACATATAACTGAAATCATGTGATATTTGTCTTTCTCTGTCTGACTTATTCACTTAGCATAATTCTCTCCAGGTCCATCCATGTTGTCTCCAATGTCAGGATTCCCTTTCTTGTGTTTGAATAATATTCCATCTGTTATAATAAAAGCCTAATATGCTAAGTGTCCAGTCGTCCAGTCTGCTGTTCAACCAATCAAAGCATAATATGCTAATGATATGCTAAGGCTGCGCAACCACTCGCTATGACATGCACTGACCACCAGGGGGCAGATAGTTGACTGGTCGACCAGTCACTATGACATACACTGACCACCAGGGGACAGATGCTCCAACCAGTAGGTTAGCTTGCTGTTGGGGTCTGGACTACGGGGACTGAGATGGGCCAGACATGACCTGGAGCCCTCCCACAGTCCCTCCACGGCAGGCCAACCTCCTGTGTCCCTCCTGGGCCCTGATTGTGCACCAGTAGGGTCCCTCAGTCTGGCTGTACCCTCTCACAATCTGGGACCCCTCGGGGGATGTTAGAAGCCAGTTTCGGCCCGATCCTGCAGGCCAAGCTGAGGGACCCCACTGGTGGATGAATTTGTGCACTGGGCCTCCAGTCCTATCTAATAAAGAGGGAATATGCAAATTGACCATCATTCTGTCACAAAGATGGCTGCACCCACAGCAGAGGCCGAGTTCCCTTAATGAGCCCTAAAGTGCAATCAACGGGGACCTCAGGCTGTGCCCCCCCGCCCAGCAGGGCTTGATGGGGGACCTCAGGCCATGCCCCCCACCTGGCGGGGCTTGACGGGGGACCTCAAGATGTGCCCCTCGCCCTGATGCTGGGCTGGGGGACCTCAGACTGCTCTCCCCACCCCAGGCCAGGGGACCTGAGGCCATGCCCCCCACCCAGCGCCAGACCAAGGGATTCAGGACACGCCCCACAACTGGCGGGGCTTGACGGGGGACCTCAAGGTGTTCCCCCCACCCCGATGCTGGGCCGGGGTACCTCAGACTGCTTCCCACCCCAGGCCAGGGGACCTGAGGCTGCACCCCCCGCCCGGTGGGGCTTGACCAGGGTGGGGCCGGCCAGGTCTGGATCTCGCATGATTTTGAGTCATTGCAGGTGAGCGGGGACTTGACTCTGGGTCCCGTGGTGCACCTCAGACTCTGACAGGAGAAAGATTTTTATATACATTTTACTAATTTTCTTTCATCTCTGACACTTCTATTATAGAGAAAGGGCAAGTAGCAATATTAAAATATTTCCTCTAATTAATCCCCTTTTAATGTGCATGAATTTCATGCACTGGGCCACTAGTTAAATATAAAATCCTCTCTTCTCCTTCATTAATTGATGCACACTTAATTTGTTTTCATTACTTGGCTATTGTGAGTATTGCTGTAATTAAAAAGGGAGTTCATATATCCTTTTGAGTTAGCAGTTTTGTGTCCTTTGAATAAATACCTAGAAGTAGAAATGCTGGATCATATGATAGTTCTATCTTTAATATTTTTTGTGGCAAATTCATGCTATTTTCCTTAGAGATTATACTAATTTAGATTCCTACAGACAGTGCAAAAGGATTCTCTGTTCTCCATATCCTAACAATTCATGTTATTTATTGTCTTTTTGATAATAGCCATTCTAAAAGGTGTGAGGTGATATGTCATTGTGGTTTTAATTTGCATTTCCCTGGTGATTAGTAATCCTGAACACCTATTCATTTACTTATTTGCCATCTTTGTCTTTTCTGCCCATTTTAAATCAGATGTTTGTGTGTTGTTGTTTTTTTTACTATTGAGTTTTATTAGTTTTTATATATTTTTGATATTAGCCCCTTATAAATTATATGGTTTGCAAATATTTTCTCATTTGGCAGATTGTCTTTTCATTTTGTTGATGGTTTCTTTCCTATGGAGAAACTTTAGATTTTGAAGTAGTCCCATTGGTTATTTTTTCTTGTGTTGCCTTTGGTTTTGGTGTAGAATACAAAAAATCATCACCAAGATCCATGCCAAGGAAAGTGTTGCCTATGTTTTCTTCAAGAAGTTTTATGGTTTCTGATATTATGTTCAAGTTTTTAATCCATTTTGAGTTAATTTTTAGGTACCATGTTTGAGATAATGATTCTAACATTATCTGAAATAAATGGCTCTTTGTTCTACTGTTTGTTCTAAAGAAGAAAATCACTTTTCTCCCATAAATTCACACTCAGATTAGAAATAGGAGGTGCTCTGTATGGAGTATTGAAGTCAACCTTTCTGAACTTTGTAAGCTTATGATTACTCTTTTATTTGTTGTATGTTTATCTCTTTAAGCCTTCAGCTAAATTAATTTGTGAAGAATACTGTTTTATTTCAGATAACAAAATATTGACTTTGAGTCAAAATATTTTTATTGAGTTTTCTAGGATTTCTTCATTCAAATATTGTCAAATTACTGAACCATCTACCTGATCTTTCTTCTCATTTTGTAATTTGATAAAAGTTGTAAGCTCTAATAAATCAATTTTCTAGCCTCATTGTACTTTTCAATTCTAATGTTTCATTATCTGTGATTTGGCACCTTCAATAGTCTGTTTCTAGAAGTTTATTTCTCTTTAAAAATGTAATTCATTTTTATACAATAAAAATGGAAAAAAAAAAAAGAACAAACCTGATGCAGACTCACTCATGCATGGCAAACTTATCTTAATTATGTAGCTTCCACAAGTGAGGGCACTGAATTAATTCTTGTCCTTCTTAACTCCTAAATAAGAGCTAGATTACCTTATAAAGATAGACATGCATGGTAACCCTTCTTTAGTGCTTAATTACCTCTCAGATGTTATCTTCCTTAAGGTTAATATATGAAATCACTTCTGCAATGTTCTCTGATAGCACACGTAGCAATTAGTTTAACATGATAAAGATTGTCACTTATTTGGCCTAGGACATTTATCTAATTTAAAACAGTTAGATGATTCTCCCCCTATGTTCTCATCTATCAGGACCCATAATTTCATTTTTACCATGTTATTTATGCCCATCAGAGTCTATGAAGGCAACACAGAGTAGTTTTTTGTACTGCCAGCTTTTTACTAAATCTTTTTTGTTATTGTTATACAATCTGTTTTCATTCTTATTGTATTTCGTGCTAGGCATATGACGTAAGAAAATATTTATTTTGTTATATTCTATCTTTTCTATTATAAGTTGCTTATCAGAGCTTTCCTTCATCATTGAATATGTCATATTTTATTTTCTTAGAAGATTGTTCACAATCACATGATCAGAAATATAACTTTTAGAATCCCTCAGACTTTACAGACTTTATAATTTAATACAACCTATAGACATGAACATGTTTTTGAAACTCTAATCTTTATTAAAATTGGGGTTAAGTGTCCACCTATGAAATATGCGATCTCATTCTGAGGTTTCTGAATATATGATTTCTTTAGTTAGACATCAGCTTCTTAAACTGGGGGAATATGATGGGCACTTTAATAAACTGTGGTGATAGCTGGGTAGCTATTTGCAGAAACATACAATTGAAGTCATACCTCACACTGTAAGTCAAGATAAGTTCCAAACATATATACTAAACGCACTAGCAGAAAACAAATTCTTTCAGAACTCTAACGCAGAAAACCTTCTTAGCTGCAACTTAAAAAACCAGTCATTTTAAAACCCATTAATTCAACTGCAAAGAACATAAACAGAGTAAAAATGATAAACATGAAAAAATATTTGTATGAGTCAAAAAACAAGTTACAGAATAATGAAATAAGACAATATATTTTAAAACACATATTGGTAAATATATATTGATATTCAAATTTATATTCAAATTCATATACATATTTAGAAATAAACATTCCTGAAGGATAAGCCAGTAATTAATGAAACTATAATCTATAGGTTGGGGGGAGGGGGAGAAGCAGATATAACATGGATGGTTGCATTAATTCTCAATACATGATTTTCATACTTTTAATTTTGAAATTGGTGCTTTATATATTCAATAAAATAAGATTAAATAAAAAGCATAAACAAATGAAACTGAAAGAAATGGAAACAAATAAACTTAAGGTACATCTTTAGTGGGCTATATACCACTGACAAAAGGTGCTGCAAATAAACCTTAAATTGCATGAGTTATTGCAAGCTGTATAATTTATATTCATATATTTAAATTATATTAACAAATTGTGATGTTAGAAACATTTATTTTTCAGTCCATGAAAGTTCTAAAATAACAGAACAGCAAGGAAGTAGGGAACACTATTAGCACTCTTGAAAGTTATTTCTAAGTATCTTTTCCCACTAAAAGCAATAATGAGTCTTAGAATAGCATCTGTGTGTGTTGTGTGTGTGTAAATGTGTATCTGTAGCTGTATGTGTATATAAAAATATAATATGTACATAAAAAACAATATATATATACATTATATTAATTATTTTAAATGTCATTAAAACATATCTTTGGGGCAACTTTGAATATGAAGCTTTGGATGTTAGATGAATTTGATATATTAGGATTAATTTTTAGTTGTTAAAATGGCATTGGTTCAGAAGGTAAGAAAGACCTTCCCTCTAGTTGTCTGGTTCAAGAGCAACCTGGGATGAGGGGCTGCCCACTTCTTTCAGGATGTATGTATTGATAACTCAACAATTACAATGGAATATTTTACAATTTCACACTCAATTATCCTTATCTGTGTTATGTTCTATAAAGTCACAGTGAGCACTGGATTGGTGAATACTGAAACACTGTTCCTTGGGGTAATACAGAGTTAGGTTCCTGGGAGCCCCTGGATTGGTTTCATCAACCAATCAATTTCTAACCTTGATTATGTGAATTTCTGTATAACAGCACATTATGTAGTATATAGTTGACTCATTAACATGGAACTCATGGCCAGCAACTCTACAGCTTATGCCTGAAAGAAGCTTTGTGTAACACATACATGTTTTCCATAACTACATCATGGGCTTCTCACATTCACCAACAATAGATGGCACTACACTTAAGGGCCGTGTTAAGCAGCAGAATCAACAAAAAGCACAAAAATGAGAAAAATATGGCACTAAATAGACAAAAAAGGATACTTGTTGACATCATGAGAGCTGAAACAAAAAGAGCATTGCCTTGTTGAGGAGGCAAATTGAAACAAAATCCACAAATAATGAAAATCGATTATATATTATTTTTATATTCCTATGAACATCAGCATTGTCTATTCAACATTAATAAAAGTGATGTGAACAGTTTTGTTAATTTTATATTAATATAATTTTTCTATAAACGCAAATGATGGAAATATTGTGAAAAATTAATGGGTGTAATAGGTCATATTGCTCCCCCTGTACTGAGCAATTAAAATATACATATGTACATTTCAAAAATTATTCACTTTTTGAAACAGAAATTTCAATGAATTAGTATTGCACATTAGCCTTAGTCTCTAAATGTAGGTCAATTAAGTTAAAAATCAGTATTTAACAGGTAACATTGAAAAAATCCAAATTATTAGACATTTAAAAATCCATTGTGGGTTCTAGATTCAAATTAGTATGTAGAAAAGTGGAAACAGCGTCACTTCCACTGTAACGACAAAAAAATCAGAAAACCCACAAATTCATAGCTGATCTAATCAGAGAGCTGCAGCTGCAGATAGTCACCCAGCCTGAAATCTAAGGGAAGATGGACACTTCCAAGGAGAGATGAGGTGTGAGCACTGCTTTGCTTGTGGCTGAGCACATACAGAAAGGTAACATTTTAAAAATTATTATAAATAATTGAATTGATAAAGAGCAAAGACACAACAAATTTAACATAGTTAGCCCGAGACTGCTATCCTTAGAAGGCATGCTATTAAGACTGGCTTTGGCTGGTGTTGGGGAGGTATCCCCCAATTCTGTCATAAGAATGGATTTCTGTGTCGACCTTGTGGATCAGTATGGTTTGTGTGGAACAAGTGCTTTTCTCCTGGGAGCCTGGACTTAGTTAAATGCTGGGCAGAGGAGGCCTCTGTAACCATCCCCAATAAAAATATTGGGCTGTGAATCTCGAACTCGTTTCCCTGGTAAGTAACATTTCATATGAGTTGCTGTTTCTTGTTGTTGGAGGGATTAAGTATATTTTAAAAATATAAATCTCTCTGGGAAGGACTTTCTAAGCAAATGTAAAAATGCATTAATAAAAATAAAACACCTGATATGTTAGATGACATCAAAATTAAGCACTTTTATTAATCAAAATATATTGAGTAATTAAAAGGAAGACTATCAAGAAGGTTCATATGACACCAACATATTGCAACAAAAGAATAATAGCAGAATACATAAAATTTCATTTAAAACACAGAAAAAAATATTGCCCATTTTATAGTGTACAATTAGCAGACTAGGATCTTTTAAGAAATACCCACAGTTGTTATCACATAGACTCAAATTTAAAAACTAAGAGATACTGTTTTATCCCACCATGCTGGTAAACATCTAAGGCAGTGGTTTTCAACCTTGGCTGCACATTAGAATCACCTGGGAATCTTTTTAAAATCCTGATTTCTGGGCCTCATCCTCCGGAAATTTTGTTTCTTTGTTATGGGGTGGGGCCACAACATTAGTAACAAAGAAACAGAATTTCCGGAGGACGAGGCCCAGAAATCAGGATTTTAAAAAGATTCCCAGGTGATTCTAATGTGCAGCCAAGGTTGAGAACCACTGCTCTAAGGAGACCTGTGGATAATGTGGAACAACTGTGCTCTTTGAAATCTAATGACATTTTCTAGTAAGCTTAAATATATACACACTTTTTCAGTGGTTTCATCTCTAGGCATCCTAAAATAACTCATGTGCATATATATGGTCCCAGATATGTGTGGTCATATTAGCTTGTAAGCAAGAAAGGAGATGTGATACAAATGACCATAAATAGTGGTACAGTCATACAGTGGAATATAAAGAACATATGTTCGATTAGAATAATTTTTAAATTGCTTTTCCTGAAAAGAACTAAAGTAAATGCCTACCCATTGTAGAATTAAAGTCTGTAAGTTTTTTAAGCTTTACCTAAAATTCACCACTTAGGATTATGTACTACTATTATTTCTTCCAGTTTAATTTCTATCTGTAAGGACATAGCCTACTCTGTTAGCCAACCTTAGCTCTTGCATTTACATGCCATTATATTTTGGCTTAGTTACTTAATTTCTTTAAAGCCCATTATCTAATAAATAAAAAGATAATAATAAATAATTAACTATTGTTAATTATTTCATAGGCATTTTGGATAGTTAATGAGATAAATAGATGATGCCTCTACATTGTCTCTGTCACTACCTCTTCCTCTCTTCTCTCTATACAGGGCATTCCAAAAAATGAATACACACGTTGATTATAAAGTCAGTGTTTATCAACATTTCATTTTCAATATTTAAAAGAATGTATAGAAATTAATACTTTTTTTCTATCAATGCCTGTTTTCAAACTGGTGACATTCTGGCCCAAGCACTGATGATAATGCAAAGCAATAAAATCACAAATACCAAGATTAATTTTGTTCAGTATTTGTATGCTTTCAATTCGTCTGCTGTTGCTGGTTTTGTACCATAAACTTTATCTTTTATGTGTCCCCATAAAAAAGTCTAGTGGCACTTCAGGATAAATTTCTTTTGTTCAAAGTTTAGTCTAGCTTCACTCATTATTTCAAAGCAGTTAACCCTGAAAAGGAGTGAAAATTGAGTGAGTTGTCAACTGTTAAAGTGTGTATGCATTTTTGGGGACACCCCATATTTATTACACACAGAGTGTGGCTTACTCCCTGCCAAGTTCTTTGTTCTCCTCCACAACCTTGTCTGACATGGGCACTGGGGGAGACCCTCTTTTAGGGGACTGCACACCTCTCCTGGGCAAGGGATTTTGGACTTTCTTTAAGGAATTTAAGGGTGATATATTGGCTATGAAAGTGCTTACAAATATTAACAATTGTCTGGCATATTTCCCTCAGTTGGTTTTATGTATAAATATCCATAACTGAAATTCACATCCAGATATAGTTGCTAAACTGAAGAATCTCACTTTTTACTTATTGAATTTTACGTTCTTCACATCACCCATGCATTAAAGTAGCATTGACTATTTTGAATACACTTGAAAGAATAAGATCAGGCAGCAATGCCAAACCTCATCCTGACCTTCATCAGTGTGCTTACTACAACAAGAGGACAGTTCATCTCCTGCTATTGCTGCCCTTTAACAGGCAGAGTTGATAAAGGCACCAGGTTGGAATACAGTAGAATTTATCTTTTTCATCCCAGCTTTCTTCCAAATTAATGAATTCTCAATGAAATTAGACTATAAGCCATTATTGATGGATTCCTGAGCCTTGTATCTTTGATCTCTGCTTACTTTCCTCCTAGTTCTAATTTCAGTTTATCAACTGACGTGACAAAGATTGAGCACACGCTACACTTTTACTTTTTTCTATAATAGTACAAGAGGTTGTGATATTACAACCCAGGTGGGCATATTATCTACCTTTCAATATGCAGCAGGCAACAATTTGAACAAATATTTTGCTATCATACAATAAGAATTGTCAGCTCTCTAGCTTACACTATTGGAATGCTTATTTTCCTTACCTTCTCCATTCAGTCAGTTCCAGGGTGTTACTCTGTTAATTACAATAGACACTTCGTTATCAAACTTTATATCATACTAGAGGCCCAGTGCACAAAAATTTGTGCACTTGGGGGGGTCCCTCAGCCCGGTCTGTGCCCTCTTGCAGTGTGGGACCCCTCGGAGGATGTCCACCTTCTGGCTTAGGCCCGCTCCCTGGGGGATCAGGCCCAAGCTGGCAGTCAGACATCCCTCTGGCAGCCCAGCAGCCCTTGGGGGATGTCCACTTACCAGTAAGGAGCAGACCTAAGCTGTAGTCGGACATCCTTAGTGCTTCTGAGGAGGCAGGAGAGGCTCCCGCCACCACCGCTGTGCTGGCAGCCGTCAGCCTGGCTTGTGGCTGAGCAGAGCTCCCCCTGTGGGAGCACACTTACCACCAGGGGACAGCTCCTGCATTGAGCATCTGCCCCCTGGTGGTCAGTGTGTGTTATAGTGACCAGTCATTCTGCTGTTAGGGTCAATTTGCATATTACCCTTTTATTATATAGGATAGAGGCCTGGTGCATGGGTGGAGGCCAGCTGGTTTGCCCTGAAGGATGTCCCGGATCAGGGTGGGGGTCCCGCTGGGGTGCCTGGCCAGCCTGGATGAGGGGCTGATGGGTGTTTGCAGGCTGGTCACACCCCTTTCAGGGTGGGGGCCCCCACTGGGGTACCTGGCCAGCCTGGTGAGGGGCTGATGGCTGTTTGCAACTGGTCACACCCACTTCAGGGTGGGGGTCCCCATTGGGGTGCCTGGCCAGCCTGGGTAAGGGGCTGATGGCTGTTTTCAGGCTGGTCAAGCCCACCCCCTCCCCCAGTGGGGACCCTCACCCCATGGAGTTTTGGCCAGCCTGGGTGAGGGACTGATGGTTATTTTCAGGCTGGCCACACCCCCTTTAGGGTGGGGGGTCCCCACTGGGGTGCCCGGCCAGTCTGGGTGAGGAGCTGAGGGCTGTTTTCAGGCTGGCCAAGCCCCCGGTGACAGAAGCTCCCAGCCTCTCCTTTTTTTCTTTTCTTTTTTTTTTTATTCTGGGATTTATTTACCTTCTATAATTGAAACTTTGCAGCCTTGAGTGGAGCTCAGAGCCAGCCAGGGCGGGTGGGGAAGCTTGGCTTCCTCCATCATTGGGGCATCCAAGCCTCCCGCTTGCTCTAGCTCCGTGGCTGCCAGCCGCCATCTTGGCTGGGTTAATTTGCATATAGTCGCTCTGATTGGCTGGTGGGCGTGGCTTAAGACATAGCAAAGGTACGGTCAATTTGCATGTTTGTCTTTTATTAGTGTAGATATTAAATTTATTTCTGTTACATAGAAAACTTTAAAAAAGTTATTTAATGGAAGTAGTTTATTATTAGTTTTTTAATTTATTATTGACAGTATTTCAGATGTTCCCCATTTCCCCCCCTTTGTTCCCCTTCACCTAGTCCCCACCCCACCACAGGCCTTCCTCACACTACGGTCTGTCTCCATGGGTTATGCATATATGCTTATATGTTCTCTGGTTAATCTCTCCCTGTCGCTTCTACTCCCCTCCCTTCTGAAATCTGTCATTCTGTCCCGTGCATTCATGGACCTATTCTGTTCATCAGTTTATTTTGCTCATTAGATTACACATATAAGTGAGATCATGTGATATCTGTCTTTCTCTAACTGGCTTATGTCGCTTAGCATGATAATCTCCAGGTCCATCCATTGTGTCTATGTACCACAGTTTTATGGTCCAACTCATCTACTCATGGGCACTTGGGCTGTTTCCAGATCTTAGCTATTGTAAAGGCTGTCCCAAAATTCATGCAAGAAGTAATTTTGATAGAAAACACAGGTTTATAATTAAAAATTGTAAATTTTTTATTGATTCATAAAGTATACAGTATAGCGTTATGTAAGGAATAGCATATCAGGTAAATGGCCTCCACAGCTTTGCTGGCACATCCGCACTCTTTTGTTGAAATTTTCCATGATCAAAATGCGGCTGCTCAGGCAATAACAGTTAATGGTGCTCACTATCACACATGATAATCCAGTTTTTTGTGCCTAAATTGCAAGATATGGATGTGGACGACATGTGGTTTCAACAAGATGGTGCCACATGCCATACAGCCCAAGAAACAATTCAATTACTGCATGAATCATTTCCTGGTCATGTAATTTCCTGTTTTGGTGATCAGAATTTGCCACCCAGATCATGTGATTTAACGCCGTTGGACTTTTTTCTTTGGGGTTTTTTGAAGTCTAAGGTTTATGCCAACAAGCCCATGACCACCCACGCCTTGAAGGAGGAACTTGAGTGCTGTGTCAACGAAATTCAGCCACATTTATGCAAAAACGGTCATGGAAAATTTCAACAAAAGAGTGCGTATGTGCCAGCAACTCCATGGAGGCCATTTACCAGATATCCTATTCCATACATAACCCTATACTGTATATTTTATGAATCAATAAAAAATTTACAATTTTTAATTATAAACCTTGTTTTTTATCAAAATTACTTCTTGCGTGAATTTTGGGACACTGTTTAAATAACACTGCTATGAAAATAGGGGTGCATATTTGAAAATAGGGTACATGTATTCTTATATGTAAAAGGATTCAAAACCTAGGCAGACCAGGGTTGATGTGGATGTTAACACATTGCGTTCCGCTCAGGAGTTTTCTGGTGTTTCGAGCGCCACCTGTTAAGGACCGCTCACGAGTGTTCTCGTTTTCTCCCGCGCCATCTGTCATGGACCTTAGATGTCAACACACTGTCTTGTCCACTGTGGGGCGCGGGTACAGTGTTTGGCCAGGTTCAAGCCTCAGACTAATGAAAGGACAGGGTCCTCTCACTGCCACGTGCAAGTCCTAGCTGGAGGGCCGGGCCCTCCCAGCACAGTCATAGCCAAGGGCTGTGGTTGTAAGCTTGAACCTATGGTCCCAACACATAGCCCCTAAAGTACTAGGAACTTTAATTGTTTAATTGTTTTTGTAAATAAAAATGTTATAATTATTGAAAAACAACACCTAAAGTGCATTATGATCTGTAGTTATGATGATTTAAATAACGTGCAGTTTGCCCAAAAACGTGTGGTCCCTGGCGTATATCTTAGAGATTTCTATGTGTTACGCAATGTACTAAGGCGTCTCCGGAGTCATCAGGAACCTAATCTCTTTTATCTGTTTCTGTCAGTTTTCTGACAAGTTTCCAAACTCAAAGACTGACTCTTTTTTTTTTTTTTTGAGATAGACATTGTATCTTTAGTTATCAAATCCATAATCTACGAAGCAGTAAGAAGGAAGAAAGAAGCATCAAACAAAAAATATCCAGCAGAGTCATCCCCCTTTAAGGTGATTCCTTATTTCTAAACAGCAATGGTTGGATTCTACTTTAAAACTATAGACCCTAAGACAAATTTACATCTTTAATTCATTTTCTAAAGGGAAAAAATGGAGAATATACGCAGGCAGGTAGCTAGCATTCTCTGCAATCTAATCCTGCATTATTTTTGTTTTATAGATGGTTGGTATACTTTATGGGCTATCATTAGTAATGAGGATGGGTTGCTGTCAACTTTACACTCCTAAAACTTTTGAGAGTAGTGATCAAGTGTCCTTTTGCAAATTCAGTAAGTGGCATATGTTTTAATATATTAATTTCCTGGTATGCCCACTTTAGTATTCCACTACATGGGGGCCACTTTTCATCTTTTATTTTCTGACAAGGAACAAGCACAGACCTGCCTTTAAAAGAAAATGCCCTACAGTAAATCTCAGATTAGATAGCGCTTTTTATACAGACACTACTGTTATTTTTTAATGGAATTTTCTGAGACAATGAAACAACTCACAAGAGTAGTCTTTTTAAATGAAACCAATTTTATACACGGAAAATTAACATTTTAAAAGATAATGCTGCCTGTCACTGCTGGGAGAGTGCTCATTTTTGCCCCTATATCAAGGTGTGTCCTGCTAGAAATACCTGGGGAAACATGATATACAGCATGTTTTCACACCAGAATCAAATACAAAGGAGTACTTTTAATGTGAAAAAAGGACGTAGATTTATTTAACTTGCATTTATTGTGGTCAAATGCACATATATCATTTCCCATTTTTGTGCTTCTGACATTGGAAGTCAATGTAATAGATACTTTCTAAATCCCTGAATTTTAAACAAGGGAAAATATTCTGTAAATTATAATCACAAAACTCACAATTGATCAATTCTTTCATGAGATCAATTAGTATGCAAGAGAGTTTGGATAGTTACTGTTATTTATACATGTCCTACTGCAGTTCATTCATTTATTCATCTGTGTGGTGTGGGAAGGGTATATACAGGCATAGAATTAACAAAAACAATGGAATACTTTCCTAAGGAGATTATACCTGTTTTTACATTTTTATTAACAATAGCCAAAAGTTGTTTATAATAGTACCTTATGATATTTTTTATTTATGTGGTATCATTTGTAATGTATTTTTTGAATTTATTAATTTGTCTTTTTTTCTTGGTTAGTATAGCTAAGGTTTTGTCAATTTTGTGTGTTTTTTATTTAAAAAACACTCAGTTTTGTGAATTTTTTTCTATTTTTACATTCTATATTTCACTTCTCTAATCTTTATTATTTCCTCTTTATGATTCATATCGGTTGTGTTTTTTTGAATTATTTTTTAATGAATGTGTTTGTCAGCACAACGTTCCCTGTTAGTATTGCTTTTACTATATTTCATAAATTTTGTTGTGTTTTCTTTTTGTGTCAATATTTTTTCTAATTAACCTTTTGATTTTTTCTTTGACCCAATGGCTATTCAAGTGTGTGCTATGTAGTTTCTGTGTATTTGTAAGTTTCTCCATGTCCTTTTTGTTACTGATTTCTAGAGAGTTTGACAGCGGATTGGTCAATTCACTATAGGAATAAGGGGAAGGGAGAAATAAAAAATGTACTTGTGATTTTCATTTTAGGCACTAGGAGAGGAATGCCACTAATCAAAACCCAAATGTCAATTTGGTTTGCTGAAGGAAGGAAGACTTTATAATAAACTTGACTATAGGATGAATTCAGTTTGTAGGGTGCATACAACATTGAAATGAAAATCACCATAGAAATGGAAATGACACATAAAGGTGTAATTGCTTACTGAGTAAGAAATGTTTATGAAAATTACATTCTTTGGTGTAAAATAATCTCTCTCCCTTCATGTAAAGAAAGCCTATAAATTTGGGTTGATTGTAGAGAAGATCATACATAAAGATGTTTAAGTCTAGACTGTAAGTGGCAGCAAAATACTGTTCAGCAATGACCCTGGGTCTTATTATCAGAGCTACCATTCCTGACCTCAAGAGCTCACTGCAAAACAAGAGGGTCATCCTTTTTTTTTTTTTTTTTTTTTTTTTAGAAACATTGTACCCTCTGCACCCTCTGCTCAGGGAGAATACATGGTGGGGCAAAAGTAGGTTTACATTTCATATGGAAAATAATACAGGAATAAACTCAATGTTTTTGCATACTCACAACTGTAAACCTACTGTGCCTGTCTCTGTACTATTACAATGAGAATCTTGTCGGGAGAACACCTTGCAATATAAGCTAATTATGCATTTCTATCTTAACTTGGGCAGGGGGTAGGTAAAATATATTACAACTTTATTTTAGTCCACAAGACCCAGAATTTATTGTCAGGCTATCCAGCTCATGTTTACGACCTTTGATTTATATGGCAGCGGAAGTATCAGTGATCTATAGCTTAAAATAAATAGATCCATGTGCACGCTTGCATTCTGAACTTCCACTGTAACATGAATTTAGTTTGTACCATTTCAGAATTCTATAGAGTTGCCAAATAAAAATTTATTAGGTAGTGTCTCTATAGCCTGGGGACTGAGGCTACAGAGCAAAAGGAAGAGAATATTATTCAGGAAGATAAATGAAACTGCATTATAGCTCCTTAATTCCAAAGAAAATGAATCATTATTCATAATAAATTTATGTGGAAAATATTAACATAACAGTGTGTTTCAAAAGCCTGGTCTGTCTTATTTGACTGGGAAACAGTTTTCCTGCAGGCATAGTTTATCATTTAAATTATGGAAAAATATGATGAACATAATATTGAAATAATAGAACCTGAAATTTATCTTAAATGAGATTAGACTATGCCATTGTTCCTAAAGGTATATGCCTTTTTTAAACAGTGCTGGGAAATGAATTTATCATTTAAATATCAATTCTAAAACAACCACTATGTATCTTTTGAGATTAATAGGCTACTCAAAATTTTCATCTAGATATTAAAAAATAAACCAAAAAATGCACTCTTGTGTAGCTGGAGGTCTGTATCTGAGACAGCGAATGTAGCTATGAAAGCACACATTCACAGCTGCCTGAGGAATATTTAATAATCTCTGTATATTTTTCATAAAATTTTAATTGGGTTTCCATGAGAGGTGATAGGGAAACCTTAACTAAATACAAAAAGCATCTCATTTATTTTATCTTTATCATATTAATATAGATCTTTAAAATAAAACATCCACAAAGGTGATTCTGAGTAAAGCAGAACCCAAGTTACACATTTAGTGTGTTAATATTCAAAGTGGGTCTCTGCTTTAGGAAAACAGATTTATTTTTTAGCTTCTGTTTGCTAACAGAATATTTTATAAGAGGCAGATAGAAATTGGTGATATGAAGTCAAGAAAATTGGGGAACCATGGAAAAGGAATTGTTGTCCCCCAGATAATCCCTAAGGAAGTAGGGATTTGTAATCTTCAGACAAAAATGTGGTTTAACTTTTCTCCTGTTATTTATTCCATAGAAAGCAATTCATTAGAAATTATTTTATGAGTTTGTAGTCATAAGTAATAATTGTATAGCATACTTTATTGTAACTGTAAATAACTTGACAAAGCCTTAAACAAAGTACATAACTCATTTGTATTTCATTTTATATAATGTAATATTGAATTACATGTAATATTTCACTTAACTATATGCAAGAAAATGTGTAACTAAAAACTGTCTTCCATTGTTGCCTATTTTCTCTGATTTTACTCTTTCAATATGCTTTCTCTGGCTTACAAGTTTCTTTTCTGCACTTTTGAAGTGGTTGATGCTGCAGTGTAAAGTAAAGGAAGCTCTGATTGGAATCACAACACATGATACTCGAAGAGGAAAGAGTGAAAATTTGCAGGAGATAAGCAGTGGTAGGGGCAAGAGGTGATGAAAGGGGCTCAGAGCCCAATGCTACCTGCTTCACAGTTGCTCTTTGTGCTACCTCCACTCAAAAAATATTAGAGCATCCCTGTTCCTATATTATAGATGAAGATGACTTCAAAGCAGGAGAGGACAAGTACTTCCTAATTATTACTTAGTTCTCATTCTGAAAAACCAAACTAAAGTGAAACCAAAAATAATAGATACTCAAAATTGCTATGTCTTTTCCTGGACAGTAGTATGCTGTGTGGTTAGAGTGTCAGCCCGTGCACCTAAGAGTCACAGGTTTGATTCCCAGTCACAGGAGCGTACCTGGATTGCAGGTTCCATCCCTGGCCTGGTGGGGTGCGTGCAGAAGGCAACCAATCAATGGCGGTGTCTCTCTTGCATCCATGTTTTTCTCTCTCCCTAAAAATCAATGGAAAAAATATCCTACAGTGAGGATTAACAACAACAACAAAAATGCTATGTCTTTAAAATTTCTAAACTAGAGCATCATGATCAGCTTTAAAAACACTTTAGCTTCATGTCAGTTTTATATAACCTACTGGCTTTGAAACAACATTAAAAAGAAGCAAGTTAAATATTAAAGGTTTTTCATAAAGATAGAAAAATAAATAAATGTAGTCATATATTATTAAGGGCACTTCATTTTTATAATGACTTTACTTTTACCAACAGACAATATCCACTTGTCTGTTTTTTAACCTAGTCCATAAAATCCAAGTATAACCTAGAATTTTTTTTTTCTGTTATAAGTTGAACATACACAGCTGTCTTATATTCTGTCATGGTTGGACTACAAAGTTAAAAATATATTAAACAGGAATTCCGACATGTAAAATAGTTTCTTTTCTACAAATCATTATTTTGAAGTGTGTCATATTCTGTGGGCTGCAGTATATTTTGAGATGGTGCATGTTCTTATTAATTACATTTAAATATTTTGAGTCTTCATAGGAATATTTTAAAGCCAAAAATAAGTTTTTAAAAATAAATGAGCAAGGATAAAATAACAGACACTAGATTTACTCTACTACCTGAAGCAGCCAAATTATGAACTAAATTAATGCAAAAATAGACAGGAGAGCTCAGGCAATGAAGGACAGAGATAGATGAGAAGTAGTAAATAAACCAGTTGAACCCTATGCTTACCAAAATGTGCTGTTCTGAGTGGATTTCTGGGTTGTTACAGAGAGAGAATGAACACCCAGGCACAGCCCCGTTGTGTCCCTGAGCTGAAGAAATGAAACCCTGAGTACAGGTAGACCTGGTGCCTAGAACTCACCAGACAGGCTTCCAGGTTGGAGCAGTTGCAGAAGGCAGAGCTGCGGGGATCTGCAGAATACAGATTAGCACATACCAGCAAATGGAAAGAAACTACTGGTGCCAGAGATTTTCCAGATAGAATTTATCTCTGAAAATAGGGAAGAGCCCACAGCACATCCTATCCTTTCCTTCTTCTACCCTTTGCTCTCTGTCCAGGTAAAAGCATCTTGAACCCTAGGTGAAATTTTTTGGCTGCAGGACTAAAATCATTTTTAACCTAGGAAATTGGGCAGGACTGTGCGTCTAGAAGCCATTTTACTGGGGGCTTCATCTGAAGATGGAAAAGTCACTTTCTCTGAGCTTGCTTTCCTTACTCAATAGATGAGAAGGAACCAGGTGGGATCCAGAGAGGAGGACACAGGGCGTTCTTACCCGTTTTTCCTTATTTTGGCTGTGTGCTTTCCGGAAACAGAAGGAGGGACAACATTCCCACTTAAGTTTTCAGGCCCAACTTGGCATCATCTGAAAGGAGACATAAATTTGGTCCAGGAATGAAGTGTGCGTGTTTGACAGAAAATTGCAATGGGCTTGGTTTCTCAGGAAAATGAGCATGTCAGCTGGGTCACGGGTTAAAAAAAAAAAAAAAAGACTGTTTCCCTTTGGATATCTCAAAGTGTCTTGTGCCTTAGTTCTGTATTTCTAGGAATTCATTTATTTTTATATCAAGAACTACTTCTTAAAAAATCTTGATGCTGCAACATTAGCTGTTTTAATGATTTAAGCTTTAATTGAGTTCATTCATGATTTATTATTTTTTTAGCATAACTGCTAAATAATTTTATTTTTAAGAATATTGCAGCAGGTCATCTGGATTATACACAATTTAAAAGTGTGTAAGTGGCCCTGGCTGGGTAGTTCAGTTGGTTAGAGCATTGCCCATATACGCCAAGGTTGTGAGTTCTCTTCCCAGTCAGGGCACACAAAGGAATCGACCAATCAAGGCATAAATAAAGGGAACAACAAATAAATGTTTTTCTCTCTCTCTAAAATTCAATTTTAAAAAGTGTGTAAGTTAACTAAGTATATTCAAACACTTATCATGATATATTAAAGTATACTTTCTTACCAAATACAGTTGTAAAAATTTAACTTGAAAAGTAACATAAAATACTATTATGAAAACATAACCAGTGAGTATTTAAAAGCAATTAAAGAATTACCTAATGGAAATTAAAGCAAAATAAAAGATACATGGTTTAGCAGACTGTAAACAGTCTATGGTACTTCCATTGCGTTACCCATGTGAAATTTAAGAATTTAAATCCAGAAGACTTTGCTTTAATTACAATGACTCCTAACACCCATCAATGTATTTCATTGCCACATGGAACCTAATATTACTTTATTAAATATAAAGGTAATAATGGAATTATTAATATTCATAATATGTTAAATGGAATTTTAAATATTTATTTTGCTGTGAAAATACTAATTGAGTCTATAATTTAGTTTGTTATCTAGTTTGGAGTTTAGTAAATAAAATATATAATGTATATGATATGTGACATTAGGTATATTACTGAACCTACATAACTTTACCGGTATATGAAACAGATAGCAAAATATCTAAATATAGCTATTAATGTACAGACTGTTATACAAAATGTTTTCATACATTGTATTACATACCTCCAGGGTATTATATTTTGGGTAGAACACTATATGATTTCCTCATAAAATAGAGTGTTTTTAACACTCAAGCACCAAGCATTTGTGTCTGTCTTTATGGTTTCATTACTTTTTCATCCCTGTTTGATTTAAATTGCAGTATCCTCATATAAAAAATACATAACTTTTATAAACATATTTTATAAAATTAGATATATTAGCAATGAAATCCTTTCCTTGAGATATTTATAATACCAGTAAATCAGAAATATTATTTGCTATTTGCTGACATGATTTATTCTCACACTCAGGGATTTCCATAAATCAATTTGATGCATGCAAATCAAAATGATTGAATTAATATAAATTGTTAGATGTCACACAGAATATAACAATGCCAGAACTGGAATAGGAAATTAATTTTTCTCATTTAAATTCACAAAACTGTTAATTTATGATACATTGCTTTAAAATTTCTAGTCCTATTTTTAGTGTTAGTACTAAGTCAAAGTCCTTTATGAAGGACTATAAGGTATCCAAAGAACAAATTACATTTTTTTAATATTTAGGGAAGATGGGAAAATTGGTTTGTAGATATTTAAAATTTAAATATTTAAAACCAAACCAAACTTTAAAATTATAATCTAATCATTATTTACAATCACAATAATCCTATTTAAATGTTGAGTATTGTGAATTTACTTGGGATTCTTTTGTTGTTTTTATTGTTTGAAATGTTTAAACATATTGTAGCAGAAATGGTCCATATGTTTTCTTTATATGAAGTTGCTTAAATTAATTCAATATGTTTAGTGGTTGACTATTCTATTTACAAAATGCTGTACTATAAAGATGAAAAGAGTATATTTGCCCTTTATGAGCTCATGTATCATGGAGGAAATAAGATAAAGGTATCTTAATATTAATAAATGAGTACAGATAGAACGTGATTATTCATAAATAGGAAAGACACTTTTAGACATATTTTTTGTTATCATATAATCTGCTATCTAAAGAGCAAATATTGAAAAATCAATTGAATTTTAGAGAAGAGAAAAACCTCCCATATGCACAGGTTAATGGATGCCTATGCAATACTCTCAAATATTTGTCAATGGTTTTTTTTTTTTAAATATACTTTATTGATTTTTTACAGAGAGGAAGGAAGAGGGATAGAGAGTTAGAAACATCAATCAGCTGCCTCCTGCACGCCTCCTACTGGGGATGTGCCCGCAACCAAGGTACATGCTCTTGACTGTAATGGAACCTCGGACCCTTCAGTCCGCAGGCCGATGCTCCATCCACTGAGCCAAACCGGTTAGGGCCAGTGGTTGGTTTTTGTCCACGATGAGACAGCAGAGGACACAGTGCTTGTCTGCACCTCTCTTGCAACAGCAGCATCACCAACACCGACATGAACAACAGAAGCAGCAACAGCAAGAACCTTTTCAAAACTACAAGGTATGTGACGAGGGTTGTTGTGAATGCCGGTATAAGCAATGCTATTTTAATGCCCAAATAGCTTCTCCTTTTTGGATGGTTCAGATTTTTTTCTAGTGGCTTAAAAGTATATTAAGAACACATTTATAGCCAGGGGTCGTCTGGTTGGTTTATTTCTTAAAACAGCTTTGTGAGCTATAATCTATACATGCCAAAAAAGTGATCCATCTTAAGTGTAGAATTCAAAGGTGGCATCATCACTAAAATATAATTTGAGACATTTTAGTCCCTTAAAAACAGATCTCATTGCCTGCTCATTCGTTACACTGGCCTGCATGACTTCTCCAAATAGTGTGCTTGAGTGGAAATGTTTAAGATGTTTAGAAATGTATATAAAAGTGTATAGCTGCTTGTTAAGAGTCTGGAATTCTGTAAAATATCATATTTATTAGCTGATATACTAAAATATTTTCAATACGTTTTCACTCCTGGAATATAAATACTATGGTTTATAAATATACAGTTTTCAGTAATAATTCTTTCTAACCATCTGAATGAATACTTTAGTGCCATTTGTTAGCCTCTGTCTAAATGTGATTTGGTATTTACCAGGAGAACACACCTATTTAAGCACATTTTATTCAAAGTATGTTAAGATATTTGAGTAAACACAAATTATTTATGACATAAGGTAGTCATTACTATTGAATAATAATTCAAAAACAATAACGCTTTGAATTATAGTAGCATTTAGATAGAGAACTATTATACTAATTAAATTAGCATATATAATATAGTGGTTGATATTTTTCCTCCTTTAAAACCAAGCATCAATATAATGAACAAGTTCCATTTTATTTTATTTTTATTTTTTAAATATATTTTATTGATTTTTTTACAGAGAGGAAGGGAGAGAGTCAGAAACATCGATGAGAGAGAAACATCGACCAGCTGCCTCCTGCACATCCCCCACCGGGGATGTGCCCGCAACCCAGGTACATGCCCTTGACCGGAATCGAACCTGGGACCTTTCAGTCCACAGGCCGACGCTCTATCCACTGAGCCAAACCGGTTTCGGCAAGTTCCATTTTATTTTACTACTTAACCCACAGTAATAGAAAAGTGCAGGTAGTAATACTTTTTAGGCATAATATATTTAATATAAAAATTTCACCCACATCATAATTTTTTCTGTAATGATTATTTGTAAATATTTCTAAATGTAATTTGAATTAGCATTCACAATCTGTCATTAAAATATCTTTATTACTGAAGTATAGATTAAATTTTTATGGATTACTTTAGAATTTTCTGAATTGTTTATATATATTTATTTTTAACAAAGTATATATTTAAGGTCTACATGATTTGATATACACAATACATAGTAAAATGATTATTACAGTCTAGCTAATTAACATATCTTCTCACATAGCTACCATTTTTGTATATAATGAGTACCTATTTGAAATCTGTGTTCTTAATCCATATCCAGTATTCAATATAATATTATTAACTGTTAGCATCATGCTGTTCATTGAATCTCTAGACTCATTCATCCTACATGAATGCAGTATAACTATATGCTACATTTTTATCTGGTCATTCATTGATATTTAAGTTATTTCTATATTACCAATGTTGTGAATAATGCTGTAATGAATATGGGAGTCTAGATATCTCTTTGAGGTGTTGATTTTATTTCCTTTGGGTGTACTAGTATACCACAGTGGGATTGATGGAGTATATGTATTTTAAATTTTTTTAGGAACTGCTATATTGTTTTTCATAATAGCTGTACCAATCTATATTCCCATCAGGAGTGTAAAAGTGTTCCAATACCTCCACATCTTTACCACACTTGTCTTTTATTATTTTTTAAAATAGCCATACTAACAGTTATGAGATGATAACCTCATTTTGGTTTTAATTTGCAATTTCCTGATGATAAATGATGTTGACCATCTTTTCATGTACCTGTTGGCCATTTGTATGTCTTCTGTGGAAAAATGTGTGTTCAGGTCTTTTGCCTATTTTTAAAAATCAGGTTGTTTGATTATTGCTATGGAATTTTATGGGTTCCTTATATATTTTGGATATCAACCTCTTCTTAGACATATGGTTTGCAAATATTTCCTCCCAATCCATAATGTTTTTTCATTTTGCTGTTTCCTTTGCTGTGCAGACACTTTTTACTTTGATGTAGTCCCACTCATTTATTTTTGCTTTTGTTGCCTGAGCTTTTGGTGTCCTAGACAAAATTCATCGTCAAGGCCAATTGTTTTCCTGATGCTTTCTCCTGAAAATTTTAGTTTTAGATCTTAGGTTTAAACTTGAATCTACTTAATTTTTTGTAAGATAAGGGTGCAGTTCTTTCTTTTGCATGTAGATATCCAGTTTTCACAGTACCATTTATTGAGGAGACTACCTTTCTCCACCTATATAGTGGGGCCTTGACTTACGAGTGTCCCGACTAACGAGTTTTTTGAGATACCAGCAGTCTCTCCGCTGATTTTTTGCATTGAGTTGATAGAGTAATTTGAGTTAACGAGCTCCTTAACGAGCTTGGTCTCGGAACGAATTAAACTCGTAAGTCAAGGCCCCACTGTATTTATTTAACAATTCTGCTCCTTTATTTCTCAGTGTTTTCCTTGAAATGCTCTCCTGGGAGATATGCTGACAGGAACAGTTTCCAAAGCCAAATAAATTTGGGAAATTCTGCACATTTTTTTGGTAGATTTTAATTATATATTTACATATTAAAACCCTCTGAATCCCTCCAATAAATAAATCTATGTTGTTATTTGTTTTTATTTTATTCCAGTCTCCCAAAGCTACTTGTTCATGGACTTGAAAAAATCTTGTTAGGATGTATTTGCATCCCACAGAGTATTGTTCTGTAGAGCATGTTTTGAGACTTACTGATTTAAACCAAGACTATAGCAATTGAGTAGGGTTGGTTGGTTTCTTTTAGTTATAACAGATCTATTTCTTGAATCTATTCTCTGGATATTTTTCTGTCTTCTCATCCATCCACATTGTCTCAATTAGGTTAGCTTTATAGAAAATCTTGGCATGAAATTGTGTTGGTCTTACAATGATTTTTCTCCCTTAAAATACCATTTTAACTATTTGAGATCGTCCGAGTTTTCATTATAAATTTTAGATGCAGCCAGATAATTTCTTCAAAAAGTTCCTGAGGTTCCTGAGGTTTTGATTGAGATGACATTGAAATTATATATTAATTTAGAAAAATGAATATTAACAGTTATATTTATTTTAGTAAAATTTGTACTTGGTATATAACTCTACCTCTATTGATCTCCTTAATTTATCTCAACAAGATTTTGTTGGTTTCAGGTATAGCTCTTCTAAATTTTTGATGGGTTTATTCAGAGGTAATTGATGTTTTTGATATTATTGTAAATGATATTATAACTGTTTTTTTAATTACTTGTTGTAAGCATTTAGAAATCAATTTTAAATTGCTTATATTGCGTTTGTTGCCCACAACCTAAATTTACTTACTAGTTCTAGAAGCTATATTTGTATTTCTTTGCCTTAACAAAGTATCACAAACTGAGTGGCTTTAAAACTAAAAACATGTTGTCCACAGTTCTGGAGGCTAGAATTCCAAGATGAAGTTGTTGGCAGTGCCATGCTCCCTCTGAAGGGAAGGATCTGATCCAGGCCTTATCCCTAGCTTCTGAAAATTCTTTGGCTTGTGGCAGCATAACTTCAATTTCACATGATGTTCTCTTTGTTTTCATGTCTATATCCAAATTTTCATTTTTTATAAGATCATCAGTCATATAGAATTAGGAGTTAAGCTTAATCCAGTATGATCTCATCCTAACTAATTACATCGGCAATGACACTATTTCCAAATAAACTCACTTTCTGTGGTACTTGGGTTTAAAACTTCAACATATGTTTTTTTAAGGAACATAATTTAGCCCATAACTATATATATACCAATTTCACACACACACACATTATATATATATATATATACACACACACACACACACACACACACATATATATATATATTCTCTAGGGTTATACATATTCACAATTATGTCATCCTCCAATAATGAGAGTCTGACTTCTTCACTTATAGTTCACTCAAGGCCCAGTGCACAAAATTTGTGCACTGGTAGTGTCCCTAGTGGCTGCCAGCTCGCCAGCCTGCCCACTGGTCAAACTCCTGAAAGAACTCTGGTTGAGGGGATAATTTGCATACTACGCTTTTATTATATAAGATGCCTTTTGTGACTCTTTATTTTACTGTCTCTGGCAAGGATTTCCAGTAAAATATGGAATGAAAATCAAAGTGCATTATATAATTGCTTTCTCCTCTGCTTGAGGGGGGGAAATTTCAATATTTTACCAGTGAGTTCAATGTTAGCCAGTTTTTTCATAGATATCCTAGTGCAGTGAATCCTATTCCAATAACAATTTTAAATGCTCATGCTTATTCTTTATGTATAAGAAATACCATATGATATATTCCTACCTTACCCCATTACACTGTTAATTTTCAAGTGCTGAACCAACTTTGCATTCCCGGTATAAATACACTGGGTTTTATATATGGCATTTATAGAATGCTGAGTTTGATTTGCTCATTTGTTAAGGATTTTTGTGCCTATGTTTAAAAAAATAATCAGCTCCTAACTTTCTTTCTCTGTAATGTCTTTAATGGGCATTATAATAGTAAGATAATAATGGGATGTGCAAAATGACTTTAAAGGGATTCTGCTTCTTTTGTTTTATTAAAGGTTTTGTGTTAAATTGGTATAATTTTTTCCTTTCATATTGATAGAATACACATTTGGGTCTGCAGATTTTTATTAGAGGGAAGATTTTAATTAAAGCATCCGTCTTTAATAGCTATAAGGATATTCAAATTTTATTTTTATTAATTAGGCAAATAGTCATTCAAGTTGGTATACTTATTGTTAGAAAGCTCTTCAAAATACTTTCTTATATTAGTAAATTTTGTATCTATTCTCAGTCTTAAGCATTTACAAACTTTATTAAAATGCCAAAGACCAACTTTTGATATTGTTTTTTGTTATCTATTTTCTATCTTTTTATTTTACTCACTGTTATTTATGGTAATTATTTGTGTTTAATTTGCCTTCCTGTTTCTAGCTTACGAAGTGGAGGTATAGATAATTGCTTTTTAACCTTTATAAGTACACTCTTAACTTCTTAAATGCATGTCCTCCTAATCACTGCTTTAGCAACAGTCTGCAAGTTTTAATATAATGTTTTAATCTTCACCATGCTCAAATTATTTCTGTTTCTCTTTGTGATTCCCTCTTTGATCCATATGTTATTTAGAAGTGCAATGTTTGATTTTCATAGATTTTAGAATTTGACAGATATATTTTTCTTACTGACTTATAATTTAATACTTTTATTTTTAGAAAACATATTCTGGATAATTTCAATACTTTGAAATGTAAATATTTGTCTTTTGGCCCCCAAAATGGATTATATTGCTTAACATTCCATGTACACTTGAAAAGCATGTGTATTCTGAAGTTGTTTCATGTAATGTTCTATAATATTAGTTTTGTGGAAACAACTTAATTGTCCATCCATGACTGAATGTAGAAATATGTGGTATGTGTATATACATATTATCTATACATAAGTGTATATGCACAATGTAATATTATTTAGCCATGAGAGAGAAGGAGATACTGCCATTTGTAATAACTTGATGATAGTATGCAAAATGAGATAAATTAGAGAAAGAAAAATACTGTATAATATCACTTATATGTGGAATCTAAAGAAGCCAAACTCAGAGTAAATTGTGGTTATCAGGGGATAACAGGGTAGAGAAATAGGAGGGATACTGTCTCAGGATACAAACTTGGAACTAGAAGGTAAATAGTCCTGGAGATCCAAGGCACAGTATAGTGAACATAGACTACAATATTGTATTATAATCATCAAACTTGTTAATTATTCTTACCAGCAAAAAATAATTATAATTAGGTTAGTTTATAGAGGTGCTTACTATGCTACAATAGCAATCATATTACAATATATAAATGTACTAACAGGTTGTACACCTTAAATTTACATAATGTTGTATGTTAAATATATTTCAAATGTGATATCACTCTTTGCCATGAGGAACATTTAATAATATAAATGGATTTGCATCTCTGCTATCAATTATTTTTGTGTTTCTAAAAATGTCCTTAGTTTTTCATTTTGAAGAGAATTTCTACTGTATATTGAATTTTTAGTTATTAGATTTTTTCTAGAAATCATATAAAGTATTTCAATCTCTTTTATCCTCTATTATATTGAAAAAGTAGTCATCCATGTGTCATATTGTATAATATGACCCTCCTCAATCTAGCTATTTTAAGCATTTCTCTTTATCTCCTATTCACCCGTATAAATACAATATTCCTAATTGTGTTTTTCTCCTTGCGTTTATACTGCTTGGGATTCTTTGGGTTTAGGGACCTATGGATTTATTTCTTTAATCAATTTTATAAAATTTCAGTAATTATACTCTCTTTCTGGCATTACAATTACATTTTATATTTCATTTAATACTGCCTGAAAGTCTCAGATGCTGTTACATTTTCTTATTTTTTTATTTTTTGATAATTTCTACTGACCTTTCTTCTGCTGTATTTAGTCTACTGTTTGGATAATCAAATGAATTATTTCCAATTTAATATTTTTCAAGCTAGCATTTTCATTTGGTTGGTTGTTTTGAGAAGGTAGGAGTTTTCATTTCATTTAACATGTTTAATATTTATCAAATTTATTTTAAAGTTGCATTTGGTAATGTGTGAGTCTGCTTTTACTGACAGCATTTCCCTTGATCATGCATAACATTTTCTTCTTATTATGACTTTGAAATTTTTTTAACTGCTTGACGTTGTGTGTGAAGGACTAATAGGAACTTAAGCCATATTTATCATCAGGAAAAGAAATATTGGAGTTGTCATGTCACAACTTTAGGCAGGGAGCTAAGTAAAGTCAACCTCCATTGATTTTGGGTTTACACTTTGCTGCTAGCTTTTAGTTAGAGTTATTTGATTACAAGATGTGAATATTTTGAAGTTATAAATAATCACATTTCCTTAGTGGGGCTTGTTATCCTATAACCAATCAGACTCTAGTGATCTCTTTTTGCTTTAAAGCTTAGGTGCCAGCTTTACAAAGCATGTATAAGTGAACCCCATGATAAGGGGGTAAGAACTCTGACTTACCACTTTATTATGGGGTCCACTTTAGTCCCCATCATTCATCTTCTCCAAGTATCTTCACAATTTCTACTTCACGTTTGGACCTGTGGAACCTAAGAGTAACTATTTCTAATTTTACATTGCTCTCTATTTTGAATTTTTTAAAGCCCAAAGTAAGCTTTCCAAAAGTCATAGTCTGGACTTACCTCTACTATGAATACTTATGTGAAAAAGTGTACCCTCCCCAAGTCAGAGTGAGGACATCAGAAGAGATCACCAATGTGTAGTAAAATAACAATATGCTGGGGAGGGAGCTCACCATCAAGGAGAGTCACTGGGACATCTAGAGGGCAGGTGAAATTTAAGGAAATGGAGGCCTGTCCAGGGTACAGGAATGAGGATTCACTTTGGTGTTTGATAGGACTGAGGGTATGCATTTTTCACAGGTTTCCAGGGAGCTTCTATGTCATAATAACCTATCTATAATAATGAAAGTATAATATACTAATTAGACCAGACCTCCTTCCAGACAAAGCTGTGGCTACTAGGGAAGCCCAAGTCCTGGGTGCCAGTGCCCGCAGCCAGGGAAAGGAAGGCCTACTCTTGCACGAATGTCATGCATCGGGCCTCTAGTGTGTATATAAAAGAACTGTAATTTCATTTTTGTAAGCCGGTGAAAAATGGGTTAGGTAATTAAGAGAATTGAGGTAATAAAATAATAAGTGGAGAGCAAGGCAAGGTGTACAGAGTCCTTTCAAGTCCTTGCAACAACAGATGTGCCGTAATAAAGGTAAGTGACTTGCCCAAGCTCAATATAGCTAGTGACTGGGGAAACTGGGATTTGAACTTTCTGATCTGTGCTCCAACTAAGTTCAGCACAAGAAGCATAAAACTAGAATACGCTCATTCTCTCTTCGGGGAACTGATTGTCTCATTTTTTATAGCAACCTCATGTCCAGGATCCCTGTTCGCACTCCACTCAGCTTTTCATCTTGAATGTGGTTGTAATTTGGAGACTAACTTTTAAGGGTAAGTCCTATGCTCATTTAATCATTAAAACACTGCATTTTGGCAGATTGGCCAATGCATTGTAACTGTGAAATATACGTTTCCATCATTTTAATCTGGAGTGAGGACTTTCACTGCAATCAATATTCAATGAGAAGTTCTGGTTCAAGATCACAATTTCGATGGACTCTGAACTCACTTTTTCCCATGGACACAATGAATCTACAGCTACTTATGGAAGTTTCCTCTGGAAAGAAAATACTAGCTGAGCAATATCTTCACATTCAACGAACAAGAAAAAAACACCTTGAAGCAGGTATGAGAGGCTGAGACATGATCTCACATTACATCTTCTTTATCCACTCATATATCAATGGACACCTGGGTTGCTTCGATATCTTGGCTATGTGGTATCAAAAAATCCCCAAGCAAAATAGACCCATAGATACTAATGCTTGCCAGAGGGGAGGGGGTGTGGAGGGATGGGTGAGAAAAGTGAATAACGAGAACAAACTTCCAGTAACAAAACAAATAAGCCACGCTGGTATAGTGTACAGTATAGGGAGTGTGTTGATAATATAACTTTTCATGGTGATCACATTGTAAGGTATATAAGTTTTGAAACACTATGTTGTACACCTGAAACTAATAGTAATGTAAGCCAATTATAGCAATCCTATTAAAATATTAAAGTTATGGTCTGCAGACCATGTGAAAACTTTTTAATAAGTATCTGAACACTATCTTATTTTAAATGAATAAAAGAAATAACAGAACTATCACAGAGAACTTCCCTTCTCTATTGGTATTCATAAGACATACGTAGTTAAAAATAGTGAAATTTAATGTACAAATACATCTTTACTTACGATTAACAGAGATTAACTCTCACAATTTCTAGATGACCACAGAGGTACTCTGCATCAGAGATCTTCTTTTTAAATCCTCACCTGAGAATATGCTTATTGATTTTAGAGAAAAGAAAAGGAGGAGAGAGAAACATCGATGTGAGAGACATCTTTATTGGTTGCCCTCAGTACATGCCCCAAGCAGGGATCAAACCCACAACCTTCTGGTTTACAGGATGATGCTCCAACCACCTGAGCTACACTAGCCAGGCCTGCATCTGAGATCTTTGCTCAAACCAAAACGATAAAAAACTCTGGTGAAACAAAGATAAGTAAGTAAAGTATAAATTTTACTTTTTCCATATACTGGCGTGAAAATATAGGTTTTTATAAAAGCTCAATTGTAATAGTACATCTATGGTGAGTTTGACTGATAAGCTGTTGAAATTGTTCATATGTAAAAATTAGATGCTTCTAGATCCAAATTTCATAGTTTTAATTATTTGAATTTGTCCTCAATATGAACAAAATTGCTTGAATAATCTCTAGAGTAACATTCTTAACAGCCAATTAATGAACTCATAGACTTACAAAAATCGTAAGAAATGGAATTGAGTCATTAAAGTCCTAAGAAGGGGAATAACAATGCAAAATTACAAAGGAAGTTGCTAAAATGTTAATATGCATGATAATAAAGTAAGATGACAATGTTGAGGTTAATATTGGCAAGAAGAGATCACCTGGTAATTTTGAATTCTCAGTTAACACCTTTCGTACCGCATAGAAATCTCTAAGACATACGCCAAGGACCACACGTTTTCAGGCAAACTGCACATTATTTAAATCATCATAATGCACTTTAGGTGTCGTTTTTCAATAATTATAACATTTTTATTTACAAAAACAAACAATTAAAGTTCCTAGTACTTTTTTAACGTATGGTACTACATAAAACATTTTCCTCTATGAAGAGGGACCAAACAAAATTTACATAAGTATCTAGATTCGCTCCTTTTTCCATGGGCGTGAAAACGAGAACACTCGTGAGCGGTCCTTAACAGATGGCGCGCGAAACACGAGAAAACTCGTGAGCGGTACGAAAGGTGTTAAATGAAGAGATAGCTGCAATAGGCAAAATAAAATCAATTGAAATTTTGTATTTTTCTATAATGATGGTCACAAAAGATTTCTATAGTAATTGACCATATATTTCCATCAAACATGGACTCAATTCTCTTTTGTCATTTCATATAGGAATTTATTGTGTTCATGTTAATCTTAGTTGATTAAGTTTTCATAAACAAAATATAGTGTTGAATCCACAACACTATAAAAACAGCATAGTCTACAAATGATACTTGAAATATAAAGATTCAATAAGTTGAAAGTAAAGGGATGGAGAGAACTATACCATGATAACACTAATAAACCAAAGGTTGGAGTAACTATATTATTTCAAGACCAAATTTTAGAAATATAATTATCAGAGATAAGGAAAGACAAAGTAACAATAAAAGAATAAATTCTCCAAGAAAATCCTAAACATCTATATACCAAAAGAGAATTATCTAAATGCAGAAATAAAAATAGAACTGAAAAGAGACATAGACAAAAACATCATTTTAATTGTATATTTTACCATCTCTTCTTCAGTAATTGGTAGACAAAGCAGGCAGAAAAAGCAGTTAGGGTAAAATTGACCTAAAAGCACTATCAATCGTCTTGATCTAATTGACATTTAAAGACTCCTCTATCCATCAATAGTATAATACACATTTTTCTAAAATGCATATGAAGTATTGAATAGGACAGATCACATTCTGGCCATAAAACAAACTTTGTATGATCTATGTTCTTTTAAATAATTTAAAGTATGTCCTCAGGCCATAATGCAATCAATAATTAATAAATTTCCTAAATAGAAACCATAGTGCCAGTTGATTTCACTTATGAATACTGTCAAACAATTAATAAAGAAAGGATAGCAATTCTCCACAATCTCATCTGGAATAAAGAAGCAGAGGGAACAATGCTTATGAAACCAACATTATCCTAATAGCATAACCAGATAAAGATAAAATAAAGGGAAAATGAAGATCACATCTTGCAACAACATACATACAAACTTTCCCAACAATGCATAAAGTTGTATAATCATATGACAGTATAACCATGTTATATTTACTTCAGGTTGTCAACCTATCACATCAAGAAGCTAATGAGAGAATTTATATGATCAAATCAACTCACGCAGAAGATGAATTTCCCAAAATCTGACACCCATTCATGAGAAACCTCTCAGCAAAATAGGAATAGAGGAGAACGGTTTTAACCTAATAAAAACCATCACTTCATGATGGTACAAAAGTTGGAGCTATAGGCAAGGACAATACAAGGGGGAGAAGGATCCATTTTGCCCTTCTCCTTGCTTACTGTCTGGTGGGTTTCGGAGGGTGTATGTTCAATTATTTAAATTGATATTCAACTAATTTTCTGTCCCATCGCTTCTAAGTGTTATGAAGCACTTTCATTAGGAGGTGTGATATTTAACATTTATTGAGGATTTATATGTCAAACACTGTGCTAAGCAATTTACATGGATTCTGTTATTTCGACCTCAAAACAATTCTGACTTTATTATTATTATTGATCTCAGAGAGGAAGGGAGAGGGAGAGAGAGGGAAACATCAATGATGAGAGAGAATCATGGATCAGCCCCCTCCCGCATGCCCCACACCAGGCATTGAGCCGGCAACCCGTGCACGTGCCCCGACCAGGAATCAACTGCGACCTCCCAGTTCATAGGTCGATGCCCAACCACCGAACCACACAGGCCGGCTCTATGACTTACTTTTGATTTGCGTTTAGAGCTGAAGATCGGGGAAGTAAGCACTATGACTAGTGCTGTGACCTTAGTGGCAGAGTCAGTACTCAAGTCTAAATAATCAGGCTCCGAAGGCACCTCTCCTTTTCCATGTTGAACTATCTCTGGACAGGACAGGTGTGTATAGTTGCAAAAAGAAAACTTCCCAGTTAATTCTGGTGGAACCCACGGCCTACTTTCCTCATTGAACATTCCTAGTGTAGGCCTTAAATCTTTGCATCAAAGGACAATTATAGAATTTTAGGAACTTCTGCCTATTCAGGTTGCCTATTATCCAAAAACAGAGGCAGAATTTACCACAATTGAAACCTTTTGTTTTCCTCAATCGAACTAGAGTTTGATAGATCTCACTTTTTATCTTTGTGAACTTTTGCATGTCCTGGCCAAATTAGTTTTTGTTTTGTTTTTATTTCACCATTATGGTAAAACAGAAATATTTCTGTCTAGGAGATTAAAACTAATTTTAAATTAAGAGAATATATTTGTTTCAAACCAAAAGTCTACCTGGAATTTTAGTTTCCTGATTTAATAATTCTAATAATTCTTAAACAAAAGATTAACATCTCTGAAATAAAAATATTTAATAACACTAACTAAATTAATGTGAAATGGAATGCTTTTGTTTTCTTGGTCTTATCTATGAAAATATTCTATATTGAGATGTTTATAAAGATAAATTACTGTTTATTGTGACAAATAGAATTCCAAATTATTTTTCTTTACAAATATGACTTGCTAAGGCACAATATTTTTCTGCAAATTTTATAAAACAGACATCCAGAATATAAAAAAAGAAAATAGTGAAAATAAATAAGAATACATTGAAATTTGACAATTTCAGGTGTGGGAGCAAGCATATTTAGCAATAAACTTGCATGTGAAGTCTTTCTTTTAATGACTTACCTTTAAAAACAATCATGGCTTAACTTTATCCATCTCCCTTGATTAGTCTCCTCCATAAAATGCTTGGCAAACACATTCTTTAGTCATTCCATGTATATGATTCCAAATCTATTGTATTTATCAGGATATATACTAATATTTATTACACTAAAGTACTACTTTGCTGACTTTGAATAACTGGTCTATAAGTTTATAAAAACTATGGAAAAACAATATTAGAATTGTATTCAAGTTAAATGGGCTTATTAGAGTTCTTTTCCATGCATACATCTGTATTTAACAGTAAGGGCACAATAAATGCCAACAGTGATTCTTAGGATTTATCTACTTGTAATCTTGAAAAAAAACACACCTATAAAAACTGCTTATGAGCAAGATAGAGTAACTGCATCTGAATTTACAGCCCCCCAAACAGCCAACTAAAAATCTGGACACTATAAAACAATACTTTTCAGGGCATTGGAGATCGTGCAATTAAGGGTAGTAATCCCTAAAAGATAATAAACAGGATGAGCGCTGTTACTGCCACAGTATCCTGTCCAGAGAGAAGCTGGAGACTGCATCACATGAGGTGAACCTGGGCAGAGGACGGTGCTGTCACTAAGTTGAGAGGAAGTCGAGTGAATGGGTAGGGCAAGAGGCTGGAGTTGACAGGGCAGAATCCTGAGAGCAGAAAGCTACGCACAGAATGCAATGTGGGATTGTGCAGTGGGTCCTTTTTCAGTCTTCAGCTGAGTACTGATCAGTTTTTAAGGCAAGGAAACAACCATGTAAAATAAACAGAGGGGAGCAACCTCAGCGCTCACACAGAGACAAATACAGTTCCTATTCCCACAGTGGAAAGCCTCATATTTCAGAGGCTGTTGGGTAGATGACTCAGAAGGGATACGCCTTAGTAATGGGTAAAAATTTGACTAAGACTAAACCCTGTCTGGTTCTGCTTAAAAAAACACCTTAAAAGCAAGACAGGGAGCTATCACATTATTTTCAAGTACCATAACTATATCCATTAATGAAACTCAACACTATTTATAGGAATGCAAAATATACATATACATCAAGGCGTCCATTCAAAACTATAAACTATACAATAAAGCAGGAAAATTACCCATGATGTGGAGAAAAATCAATCAAAATTAACCCCCAAACACTGCTTGTACAAGTAAAAATAACACTGAAACATATACTAAGTGCATTTTCGATATATGTAACAAGCTAGAGGAAAAGAGAGAGCATGTTAAGTAAAACATGGAAATATAAAAAGATGCAAATTTAATTCTACAGATAAAAACTGCAATATCTGATATGCAATGTATTGGGTACATTAGACACTAAAAGATCAATGAAATTGAAGACATAGCCTTAGCCCGTTTGGCTCAGTAGATAGAGCATCAGCTTGTGAACTAAAGGGTGCCAGGTTCTATTCCTGTCAAGGATATGTACCTCGATTGCATAGTTGGTTCCCCACTCTGGTTGAGGTGCGTGTGGGCAGCAACCAATCAATGTGTATCTCCTCCTCCCTTTCACTCTCTCTAAAAATCAATGGAAAAATATCCTCAGATAAGGATTAAAAAAATACTTAAAGACATAACCATAGAAACTACACCAAATAAAAACAAAGAATGGAATATAAATATAAATTGGGCATTACTGCATTGTGGGACAAATTTGAGCAGCTTACTATAAACATAATTAGAGTTTCAAAAAAGAGAGGGAAATGGGGGGATTCAAACAGAAATAATATTAGAAAAAGTCCAAAGTTAATGGAAACAAAAACCACAGATCCAAGATGCTAAATGGACTCCAAACACAATGACATGACAAAAATTATACAAGAGTACATTATGGTTCATTTGCTTAAAACCAGTGATAAAGAAACATATCAAAGTGTAGTTAGAAGAAAAGCAAACAGTGTATACAAAATTAAATAATTAATAGGCAAAGATAAAAATAACCTAGACTTCTCATTGAATATAAGTCAAGCCAGAAGTCAGTAGAGAATGTCATTAAAATACAGAAGAAAAAAACAACCAAATAAAAAGCTCATGCAGAATAATATGCCTGATAGAAGTGTCTTCAAAATAAAGGTGAAATAAAAAACAGTTACATACTTTCAATGGCTAAAAGAATTAACCACCTATAAACATTAAATACGAGAAATCTATAAGGAACATGTTCCAATAAAAGTCAAATGACACCAAATTTAAATCTGGGTATACACAATGGAATGAAGAGTACCCAAGTGTTAACTATTGGGGTAGTTAGGTTATTATTATATAAAATATCCAAATGATAACGGTTCAAATAAAACAATAATACTGTGGACTTTATAACATGTGTATGACAAAAATAATACAATGGCAAGTAGTGGCAAAATGGAAGTACATTTTTCTAAGGTTCTTATACTATGCATGAAGTAGTATGGTATCATTTGAAAGTAGACTGTGATAGATTAAAATGCATAATGTAAATGTAACCAAATACTAGAACAAGCAAACAATGTTATAGCTAATAATTCAACAAAGGACTAAAACTGAATCATAAAAAATACTAAATTAACCCAAAATAATGTAATACAGTGGAAATAGAATAGGACGAAATGTGACCTAGCATTAGGCTACAATTTCTTAAAAACATAATTAAAACAATTGATAAATTACATTCAATAAAAAGTAAAAATGTTGGTCTTTGTAAGTCACTATTAATAGAATATAAAAATAAGATACTAGTGAAATAAATTACCAAATATTTGACAAAGAACTATTCTAAATATATAAAGAAATCTCAAAACTTGATAAGAACATCAACTCAATTAGAAGACAAAATATTTGAACAGAAATATGTTTATTCATTAAGAAATAAATATAAATTGGAAATAAGTATTTGAAATGTTTTCAACATCATTAATTATTTAAAAAATTGCAAATTAAAATGTAATACTACTTCGCATTTTTTGCATATCTAGCATGAAAAAAAGACTAACCAAATAAATCATTGGCAAAATTGTAGAGCATTAGTAAATCACATTTACTTCTTGTAAGAATGTGAAATCATAAACATATTTTGGAAAACAGCTTGGCTTTTCCTGAAAAATTAAATACATATACCTGGGCATATGTCCATGCAAATACTTGCACACACAACAAATAGAAGGTGGCATAGTGGAGAAATCAAGGGAAATATCTTAAGGCATTTAAAACCCCTACTTACCATCTCCATATCTCAAAAGGGGTAAAGAAACCTCTAGACTTTCTAAACTCTGTGTGAGAAAGAAAATATATGTGAGAAATTTGAATCATATAAGTGAAAAATCATATAAGTAAAATAAAATACAGTAGGTTGAGGATGAATATTTACAAGCATATTATATATGAAGAAATGATACCTCAAATATATATTAAAAATAAAGGTCTACTGGTAATAAGTCTCAATAAGAAAACCATAACAACTAAAAGAAAACTTGTAAAATACACCAATATATTTACATTATTTTAAATTTCAAACACACACACACACATATATATGTATATATCTATATCTATACATATATATGTGTGTGTGTGTGTGTGTGTTCAATTTCAATATTAAGAAAATCTAAAAGTAACAACTAGCTAGCCTGAATAATGTATTTGCTGATAACAGATATTACAAGTGGTAACCCCTGCTTGTGTAGCACATGCAAGGAAAGGGGCTTGCTTTTGAGGACTCATGAATAATATTTATTGCATTTCATTACCTTGGAAAAGAAATCTCAAAACTAGCTACTGAAATTTAAAACATATTGGTATTGAAATAAAATATAAAAATGCTATTGCAGCATCTCTTGTATAGGCAAAATATCTGGAAATAAATCTTGGGAATGATTATTGAAGTATAGTATATATAAAATAAAAAAAATGACATATCACTAATTGAAAGAATTTCTCAGATACTATTATGTGAGAAGTGTAAGATGAAGAGGACACTATATAATGTCTCATAATTGTTAAACAAAAATGGCAAAAATCCATTTTTTTGTATGCTTTGTATATCAATAATGATATTATATAAACACGGAGAAAAGTACAAATCAGTTTGTTAACATTAGTAATATGGTAGGTAAAGAAAAAGAGAAGGTGAGCATGATGTAAATATAAATCATACCAAAATCTTATAAAAATCAGAATGTGCACTTTCCAATAAAAAACAACTTCTTCAAGCTGGAAAGAGGCAAACCTAGAGGAAATAAATAAATGTCATTTTCCATGATACAAAACAAACAAACAAAAAAAACCAGTCAGCATAAGTCATAAAATATATGGGTGGGTAGGAGACCAGGGTGTATCTAGAAAAACATAAAACAACATTATAAAAATATTAGTGGTGCTTCTTTCAGGAAATTTTTTTGCTTCCTCCTTTACATTTTTATGTATTGCTTGATATTTTAAAATGACACTGTATTGTAAATTTAGTGAAAAAATATTACATATATGAAAGTAAAGGAGATTTTTAAAAAGATTCGGGTGGAAATGAGTGGGGAGGAGGAGGTTAATCAGGGAAAAGGGGGACAAATGCAATAATTTCAATAACAAAAATAAACGTAAAAAAAGTCTTATTTTAAAACCCAAATTATATGAACTCTATTCAAACTTGCATTTAAAAATGTAACAGTTTAAGAATTCATTTGCTCACATAACTGAAAAGCCGAAGGGTAGTCCCAGCTATGGGCACTGTTGGTACCAGTACCCATGTAGTTTCATCAGGAATGTGTTTGTCTATATCTTCCTGCGTTGCTTTGTGTGTGTGTGTGTGTGTGTTGGAGTTATTTTCAGGCAAGGTCTACTAAAGGTTGACAAGATGGCCATAAAAAAGTCTAAGTGTATATACATCTACTAGTAGATGACAGTGTCATTTAGTTAATAATTTATTTTCTTTATCCAATGTAACAGCAAAAGACCTCAAGTTGGCCTACGCTTGCTCTTACATGGCTTGTGTCTTGTGTTCTAATTCTGTGAGTCTTGGAATACAGTTCACTCATTGGCCAATTCTTGGAGACAGAGGAGAGTTCGTATTACCTGATCAAGAATTTCAGAATATCTTCATGAAAATAGAGATGTCAGCATCAAATGCACAGGAGTTGGGCAATAGTCCAAAGGGCAAAAGACTGCCACTACTTTATGTTCTTCCTAAATGAGACAAAGTTTAAAAGGTATAAAGAAAAATATAACCACCTAAATTTATTACCATCTCCACAGGATTATCATTATAAACATGATTAAAGATAAGAGGCAGATTGAAAAACACATATTGCAATAAAATATTTAGTATTTATATGTAAAGTCCCTATAATTCATATGAAGAAAAGATATTAATAGAAGACAGAAAAAGATGAACAAAAGCAGGAATTCTCAGTTGAAAAATGCTCATGTCCAATTAGTGTATAAAAATACTTCATTAATCATCAGTAATGCAAATGAATGTGATAAAAAGTTTTCAATTTTTATTCAGCATATTATGAAACTGGAAATATAATTTATTATGGTAAAACAGTCTACTAAAACTAGTGCTCTCAAAGTTGATGGAAGTATAAATTGGTACAGACTTTTTGTCTGGTACAACTTAAGGTTGACAAGAAGACAGTAATCTGTCAAAATTGAAAATGTGCATAATAATATCTACCCTACAAAAATATTCACAAATACACTCAAATGTGTATTTATATAAGAATGTTATTGCAACATCATTTTTAATAGCAAAAATAAGAAAATATCTATCAGTTGAATAACGATTGACAAATTATGGATGCACATATTTAAAGATATCAAAGTCCATAAGAGTATGAAATAGCTCTATATAAATGGAACCACTAGACATTGTATGACTGATTTTATTGAAAGTAAATCTGCATTTATGTGCAAATGCACATTTCCCCCACTATCCCTATCTCTGTGTGTGTGTGTGTGTGTGTGTGTATTCATACAGAAAGAGTAGGAGAATGGGCATAAACTGTTGATAGAGGTTACTTATGTGGAAAAGCAGGAGCATAATGAGGGAAAAGAGATACATTTCTAAATGCTAGAGTTTTGGTGACATTTTTAAAATAAATTTTCAACTTATGGTTAGTGGAGGAAAAGTACTGCAAACGCTGGAATATATGAAAATATAAACATGCCATGGTTGCAGAAATTATAAAAATAATCTTTCTGAAACCTGTTGTTCAAAGAAACAGCAACTATTGCTTTTGTTCTTACCTTCATTTCATAGGCAAGCATATCCTTTATACTCTTACATCCTGACCCCATCTCCTCTCTCCACCCCTAAGCATCCTAGCACTGGGAACACATATGGAGATGAAAATACTAACAGAAGCAGATCTATACGAGGCCATGTTAGCATGGTCTCTATGAAGATTATCTCACACTGGGCAATTAATTCCCTATGATCAACACACCATTAGGGATTTATTGGCTATTATTCCTTATGTCTTCTGAAATTGTGAGACCTGCCCTAATAGTAGAAGGATCTGAGCCTAGCAGACAATACACTTTCTCTTGACACTCACCATTCCTAGCATTCCTTTTCCACTTCAAGGCAAGTTAACTATTTTAATGGTTTTTAAATTTTTATTATTATATGAATCAATAGATAGTGACCAAAAAGTGGGCTACAGATTGCCAAGATTTCTCTTTGGTGTTTCTGGTGCATGCAGGGCTGAGCCAATGCAGGCTGGTTTGCTGGTGCTCAAGAGCAACAGGTTGTGCTGCTGTGGGCCATGGCCAATAGGAGGGCAGGGCAGCTCTGTCTGGATCAGCACAGAACAAGGATGTTCTGCACAGCCCCTCCAGAAAGCTATTGAATTTAAACAGGCTTATTAATGCATCATGGCGAACTTATTAATTTATTTCAAATATATACTTTTGCAAAAACTCACTTTTCTCAATCATTATTTCATTTCATACTAAAGCCAAAAGATTGTTTGTGAATACATATCACAAAGTATAGACCAAGGTAATATTATGAGTTGATTTACCAAAAGGAGTTTTTGCAAGAAATTTTAAGTAAATATTCAGCATAAATAGTATTTTTGCATCTTAATTCTAAGATATATGGCTCACAGTTTAATTTTTTTCTATAATCTAGCATATGGGTTCAGAGTTATTGAATTTGATTACTTAAAAAATACTAGTCAGCTTGATCATTCTTTTTGTAGTTTTTGTCACCTCCCATTCATTCTTGTTTTCCTGTGTTTGTTCATAGTCCTGTTATTGTGCTTTCCATTTTTTGAGTAATTTTCAAAATTATGTTGCTAATTCTGTGATGGTAGGAAAGTTGAGTCTACACGTGCCTTGAGGGAAGTTTTTGATATCCAAACCTTGGAGTATTTCAGATTTTGGATGAAGGAAAACTAAGTTCCTTAATGTAATTTTAATGTATCATTTAATGACTACAATAAATCCTGATGTATTTTTTTCTTTCTACAAAAGAGAAAATATCATTACCTAATATTTAATGTGATTCCTCAATTTGCAATTGAGATTTCAAGTATGCATTTTTCTGTTCTTGGTACCTAAACTGCTTTATTGTACAAAATATATAGCTGTGAAGGAATTTTCTTTTTTCACTAATGAACAAAATAAATAAAATTGCTATGTCTAAAGTTCTAAGTCAAAATTATTTTTTTCATAATGATCTATTTTTGTTACATTTATGCACACTAAAGCAAATGCATAAACTTTCTAGCTTTTTTACCTCACATGTTTTAAGCTCATTTCTATATTGGGAAACCATGCTTTTTAAGCTAGTAGAGTTATGTGAGGGAATAAGAATTATATGTTACAAGAAGATACTATAAAAATGTTATTTGAGTTTTAGAAAGTCTTGGAGTCCACAAAGGAAAGGTCATTGCATGGTAATTTATGACATGATGAGAAAAAATGAAAATATTGTCCTATTATTTAAAAACTAGAGGCCTGGTGGACGAGATTTGTGCACTCCAGGGGCATCCCTCAGCCTGGCCAGAGCCCTCTCGCAGTCCCAGAGCCCTTGGGGGATGTTCGACAGTTGGACATCCTTAATGCTGCCGCAGAGGTGGGAGAGGCTCCCGCCACTGCCACTGCACTCGCCAGCCGTGAGCCCGGCTTCTGGCTGAGCAGCTCTCCCCTTGTGGGAGCACACTGACAACCAAGGGGCAGCTCCTGCATTGAGCATCTGCCCCCTGGTGGTCAGTACGCATCATAGCGACCTGTTGTTTCACTGTTTGGTCAATTTGCATATTAGCCTTTTATTATATACTAGAGGCCCAATGCATGAAATTCATGCAAGAGTAGGCCTTCGCAGCCCCAGCTACCCCAGCCCTCGCAGCCCCCAGCCCTTACAGCCCTGGCTTCATCTGGAAGGTCGTCTGAATGGTCGTTCCACTGTTCAGCTGTTCAGTTGATTTGCGTATTATGCTTTTATTATTATAGATGCCTGTGGGATCGGGCTGAAACCGGCTGACATCACCCAAGGGGTCCCAGATTGCGCAAGGGTGCAGGCCAGGCCGAGACCCCCCACAGGTGCATGATCGGGGTCGGGGAGAGATGCGGGAGGTTGGCCAGCTGGTGAGGGACCACGGGAGGGCTCCAGGGAATGTCCGGCCTGTCTCACTCAGTCCTGATTGGCCAGACCCCAGCAGCAAGCTAACCTACTGGTCAGAGCTTCTGCCCCCTGGTCAGTGCATGATTGGTTGAACGGCCGACCAGTCGACCAGACACTTAGCATATTAGGCTTTTATTATATGGGATGACTAGAGGCCCAGTGCACAGATTCATGCGCTAGTGGGGTCCCTCAGCCTGGCCTGTGAGTGTGGGGCAAAACCAGCTCTCCGACATCCCCCAAGGTGTCCTGGATTGTGAGAGGGCAGTTCTCAGGTGACACACCCTGGAATCAGGCTCCCACCTCTCTGGTTCCGGGTGCATCACCCAAGAACCACAGCTGCCAAGTCACCGCAGCTTGGCAGCTCCTGCGTCGAGCATCTGCCCCCCCCCCCCCCCCCCCCGTGGTCAGTGCACGTCATAGCTACCAGTCGGTGTGTCTGCCCTCTGGTGGTCTGGTCGCTTAGGCTTTTATATAGAGATAATAATAAATTGAGTCACCTTAAAATGGAGCTGGAGGAACTGCCTTGCACTTCTTATGCCTCAAATCTCTGGCATAGTAAAGCAGGGCAAAATAACCTTTATACTAGGACTAAAGCAACACTGTGCCTTAAAGAATTGTTTGCAAAGACAGTAAGTAAGCAGTTATGACTACTGAACTAAAAATTGAAAACATTATTTAGAATTAACATCACTATGTTATCTGCACCAATAAAAGAACCTTCTATTAATGTAATTATTCCCTGTCTCTTTCTCAGAAATGCCCTTTGCTTTTGTCTCCTAATCGAAACTACTTGTGCTTTTGCCTGAATCAGTGCGTCCCAAATGGCTACTTTTATTGATCTTAACTAAATGCATGTTACATTTTACTTTGAAAAACCTTTTATTTTTAGGTTAGCACTATTTTTGGAACTAGCATATATATTAAACAACCAGAATAAATAAGCATTACTGAGAGAAAAAGGCCAACCTAAATAGCAGTGTTTCCCTTTTTTTTTGCAAAATGTATGGAAAGAGGGAGCATAGGAAAATGTTTTAGTTGTCCCATGCTCTTTAGAAAAAAAAAAAAAAAAACAACCCACCAATGTCCTTTTATTTTATTTTTTACTTTAATTATACTCTTCTATTTTTTTAAATTTTTTCAGTTATAGTTGACATTTTATATTAGGTTTCAGGTGTACAGCATAGTGTTTAACAAATGGTGTTGGAAAATCTGGTAGATACAGGAAAAAAAATGAAACCAGAGCATTTTCTTACACTATCTGCAAAATGGGTTAATGAGTTCCATGTAAGACCTGAAACCATTAAAGTCCTAGTAGAAAGCATAGGCAGTAAACTCCTTGATGTTGCTCTTATTTTTTCTTGATATGTCTCCTTGGGCAAGAAAACAAAGGAAAATAAGCAAATGGGACTACATGAAACTAAAAAAGCTTTTGCACAGCAAAGGAAATCACCAACAAAACAAAAGATCAGCCTACTGAATGGAAGATAATATTCACCAATAATACATCTGATAAGGAGTAAATGGGCAGAGGACCTGAATAAACATTCCTCCAAGTGGACTTACAAATGGTCATGAGACATTTGAAAGGATGCTTAACGTCACTAATCTTAAGGAAATGCAGTTTTGGAGACTGGGTAGGAAAACATAGATAGAAAACTCCTTGACATTGCTTTGATTAATATTTTTTTGAATCTTTCTTCTCAGACAAGGAAACAAAAGAAAAGAGAAACAAATTGGACTACAAACTGAAGTTTTTGCACTGCAAAGGAAACCATAAACAAAATGAAAAGACACCCAAATGAATGAGAGGAGATAATTTCCAGTGATACATCTGATAAGGGGATAAAATTCAAACTATATAAAGAACTCATACAACTTAATACTAAAAAAAAAGAATCAAATTAAAAAATGGACAGAGGTCCTACATAGGCATTTATCTGAAGAGCACATACAGATGGCCAAGAGACTTATGAAAAGCTGCTCAAGATCAGTAATCATCAGAGAGATGCAAATTAAAAACACAATAAGATATGTACATCTATGCAGTGGAATATTACTTGGCCATAACAATGAATAAAATATTTCCATTTTTGACAATCTAGATAGACCTAGAAGTTATAATGCCAAGTGAAATAAGTCAGAGAAAGCCAAATACTATATGATTTCACTTGTATGTGCAATCTAAAAAACAAAGTAAATGAACAAGCAAACAAAGAGATAACTGGAGGGAGGTTGGGATGAGGAGGGGAGGGATGAAAATGGTGAAGGAATTAAGAAGTACAAATTGGCAGTTATAGAAACAGTCATGCAGATGTAAAGTAAATGGTAATAACTATGTATGGTGACAGGTAGATATTAGACTCGCTGGGTGGATCACTTATGAAGTGATGTAAATGTATAACCACTATGCCGAAACAAATATAATTTGAATCAAATGTAATTGAACAAATTTTTAAAATTTAGAAAACAAAAATGAATAGAATTATACCAACTTCCTGCAAATGAACCCTCCCGCCCCCTCCTGTTGCACCTGGATAACAGGTAGAGCCCTTTCATAGGTTTACCAGGTGTACAAGTTACTTGTGACTACTGTCACAAATTACCACAATGAGGTGGCTTGAAACAACACAAATTTGGAGTCCAGAAGTCCAAAATCAAAGTGTTGACAGGGCCTTGATCCCTGCAGACAATCTAGAGGAAAATATGTTCCATGCCTCTTCAGATTTCTTTCAGCAAACAGCACCCCTTGGTTTGTGGCAACACTCCAGTGGTCAAGGCCACGATCATCCATCCTCTCTGCTCCATGTTCACATTGCCTTCTCTGTACCTCAGCCTTTCTCTTATAAAGACACTTGTGATGGCCTCTAGATCACACCCATCCTTTTAAGTTCTCACCTCAAGATCTTAAGGTAATCACATTTGCAAAGACTTTACCACAGAAGGTAACTTTTATAGATTCCAAGGATTAAGACCTAGTATTTTTGAGATCCAACATTCAGCCACAACACCTAATTTCTGCCCAACTCCAGCCGCGTTTAGAACCACTTTCTCTCATTGTCTTAGCACACTGGAAATCTTTCAAAATGTTACATTTTCTCTCCCCACAGTGGCCTTACTGATTTTATTCAATCTCCGGGTTAGTCTTTCAAGTGCTCTGCTGACCTAATGTCTACTCCTTCCTAGGACACATGCTAAATGCTATTTTCTTGCAGATACTGTCTGGTATCTCACAGTGTAACTAGGTCCTGTTATGCTCCTCACAGTATCCTGTTCTTTTCATTTGCATGGGTTGTCGCATCATTTGTGTTAATCATTTGTGTTATTATTTGTATACATTCTGTGTTCTCCACAATGCTTTATAAGGACAGAAGAGATTATCTGCTTGCTCACCGGTGTAGGTCTAGTATCATTCACAGTGCAGAAGCTCAATGAATATACATTCTTGATTTGGATATAATCTTTGTAATAGTTATGCATTTATTCAACAAATATAGATGAAGGCCAAATGGTGTACCAGAGAGAGTTCTAATAAAGACGTTTGTCTCATTTAATAAAGGGTGTGCTATTGATTTAGTAACTTTTTGTATAATGAAAACATTATAGTTGACAATTACAAATTTTTAATATATCATTTTCAGCCCTAGTCCAGTAGTTCAATTGGTTAGAATATTGTCCCAATAAGCCAAGCTAATGAATCAACCAATGAATGCATACATAAGTGGGACAACAAATAGATTTTCTCTCTTTCCCTTCCTCTCTCTCTAAAATCAATAAATAAAATATTTTAAAAAATGAAAATTTAAAAGTAAATAAAATGGTAGTTTTCCATGCAATGTATATTTTGGACTCTAAATTTATCATAGAATATACATGATTAAATTAACATTATGTCAGGCTATCGGATAAAAGTAAAAACAGCTTTTACTTTGAATCTAACACTAAAAAATAAATTGGCTTATTTTTATGTTATGTCTTCTAATTGGAAAGATAAGGGAAGGTCTCAAGATATTTGAAATTACATCTCTGGAAATAACACACATAAAGTGTGAATAATATTTATTCTCAGTTAGTGAAAAAAAAATACACCAAGTGTGATCATCACTTTTTCTTTAACCTTTGCTTTTAACACCATAGTCTTTCTGATGTGCTACATAAAATCTTTGATCAGCAGAATACAATTAGTAGTTGTGATGAACATCTTAAAATAAATTTAATGAGTTTATGCTCCTAACAAACTCATTCTATTTTAACATCTGTGTACCTTATACTTTCTGCCTTTAACCAATGGTACGTTATAGATTTATAACAATAATTTACTAGAAAAAAATAACAAACTTTATAATTATCAAAGTCATTCGTGATGGCTAGTGGCAGATAACGAATCTGACACATGATAGAACTCTGACAACTTATTGTGTTGTTCCTTCTTAAAGGGCAAAAAGGCTCAAATGGTCTTTATCTATAGATTTTTTTAAATAAAAAAAATTTGAAACCTATAATCCTGATCTCTTATGATGCTTCAAGTCTCAGGGTATTAAGAACAGCTTCTCTTGTGAGTTCCTTGGTATTGCACTATCTCCATAGAGGGGAGAATCATTCAGAAGTGAGTTAACGGATATGCAGCTGCTTTATAGAATAAATATATTTGCCAAATTGGGGCGTAAACTTACAATTGGAGAATGGACCATTGCTAGAAAAAGGCAAAGCAGCAAAGCTTTAATTGATGTGAGGGACTGGGTGACAAAATGTGAAGATTTTTGAGGACTAATAAGTAATCTTGGTTTCCCTAGCTTATCCTTGGCTGGAATGTTGCCCTGAACGCTGGCCTAAGGAATTGGGCAGAAAATTGTGAAAAGGAAAGTGATATCTCCCATAGACATTCAGTGCTTAGGAGATAAAAAAATAAATTGAATCTAAGCAGATGCAAAAGAGGTCAGAGATGAAGCTGCTGGAATGAGAGGTAAATTTACAGTGAGAATCCGCAGCCAATATAATGTAGGAGCACTGACTGAGGGCTCAGATGGAGGTCATCTGTCCAGTGTCAGAAGGTGGCTGCCAGAGGACATAGAAACTGGAGTTTGACATTGTGTGTGCTGATATATTAAGGTCAGAGGATGGAACAGCCCTCTAAACCAAGGAGGAAATTTCTCTTAAGACACTTGCCAAATATTGAAACATTACTGGACAAAAACTAAAGAGGATACCTTTAAAAATTATTTCAGGAAGAATGAAACTCTTATAGTCTTAAATATTGACAAAGAACCACAGATACTCTATTAAAAGAACTGAAGGATGATAAAGTTGTGGTGTAATGGTGGTTAACCAAAAGTAGCTAAATTTCCTGAAGCTTCCATTCTGCTTTAAATAAACTTAATCCTAGATTAGATGGAGAGGACCAGCCCCCAAATTAACTGAGGAAATGGGGAATCGTCTCTGGATAAATGTGTCACCATTTTAAGCCTTTACTCTTTTTGTAATACACAGTATCTGCCAAATGATTAATAACTAAGGAAACAGTGAATGCAAACTCCACACTACTAAGATAAAAATATATAAAGAGCTATGGCTTTCTGATAAATTACCTATTACCTAGAGAATAAAATAGACAATAGAAATAGATAGATGATCAAATACTGATGTTAGTAGATGAGGAGTTTACAATAATTATTATTGATATGTTAAATATAGAGGAAAGAATGGTCAACCAGAGGAAAGGATGGACATTTTTAATGGCTGAGATCTAATAATAATCATGATCTTTAAATACTAGAAATGAAATATGAAATATCTGAAATGAGCAACTCAATGGGTGGTTCTAATAGCACACTGTTTTTAGCATGATTGGACTGGTCCAATGCAAAACACAACAATAAAAGATGTCCAGCACAGCTGATGTGACTCAGTGGCTGAGCACAGACCTATGAACCAGGAGGTAATGGTTCAATTCCTAGTCTGGGCACATGCCCGGGTTGTGGGCTCGATCCCCAGTGTGGGGCATGCTGGAGGCAGCAGATCAGTGGTTCTCTCTTATCATTGATATTTCTCTCTCTCTCTCCCTCTCCCTTCCTCTCTGAAATTAATAGGGATATGTTTGGGGGGGTGGGGGGAAGATGTCCATACTGAGGCAAAGAAAGCAAAAAGGACAAGAAGGAACAGAGCTTAAGTGACTTAGACCATGGTCATATAGCCTAACACACAGGTTATTAGAGCTCACTCATAAAATTATGGATATTTGACCTGTGGTATATTAATTTCTTCCTTTCATATTCTTGGGTAATTTTAAAGGAATTTCAGACAACTCTATTATTTTTCAACCCATTTTGAAATAAAGTATTTAATTAAAAAATAAAGTGTTTGTAATATTTAGTGCCACATCTAAGAACAGAATGTTGACTCTCCTCTTATAAATATAAACTAGAGGCCCATTGCAGAAAGATTCCTGCAAGAATAGGGCTCCCAGCGGCTGGAGCGAAGCAGAGAGGGGAGCAAAACCCGCTGAGGCGAGCTTCGCTCCCACTCCGAGCCTCTGCAGCTGGGTTTCCCCTCCCGCTCCCAGCCAGTCCTGCTGGGTTTCCCCTCCTTCTCCCAGCTGCTCCTGCTGGGTTTCCCCTCCCGCTCCCAGCCACTCCTGCTGGGTTTCCCCTCCTGCTCCCAGCTGCTCCTGCTGGGTTTCCCTTCCTTCTCCCAGCCACTCCTGCTGGGTTTCCCCTCCCACTCCCAGCTGCTCCTGCTGGGTTTCCCTTCCTTCTCCCAGCCACTCCTGCTGGGTTTCCCCTCCCACTCCCAGCTGCTCCTGCTGGGTTTCCCTTCCTTCTCCCAGGCACTCCTGCTGGGTTTCCCCTCCTGCTCCCAGCTGCTCCTGCTGGGTTTCCCTTCCTTCTCCCAGCCACTCCTGCTGGGTTTCCCCTCCCACTCCCAGCTGCTCCTGCTGGGTTTCCCTTCCTTCTCCCAGCCACTCCTGCTGGGTTTCCCCTCCCACTCCCAGCTGCTCCTGCTGGGTTTCCCCTCCCGCTCCCAGCCACTCCTGCTGGGTTTCCCCTCCCTCTCCCAGCTGCTCCTGCTGGGTTTCCCCTCCCACTCCCAGCTGCTCCTGCTGGGTTTCCCCTCCCGCTCCCAGCTGCTCCTGCTGGGTTTCCCTTCCTTCTCCCAGCCACTCCTGCTGGGTTTCCCCTCCCACTCCCAGCTGCTCCTGCTGGGTTTCCCCTCCCACTCCCAGCTGCTCCTGCTGGGTTTCCCCTCCCGCTCCCAGGTGCTGCCCCTTCCCCTCCAAGCCGCTGCCCCTCAGCCTCGCAGCCGCTGTGGCTGGGCTTGCCCTCCCACCTCCCGCCTCCCACCTCCGCAGCCTTGGCTCCGTTTCTGTCCTCGCGGCCTCTACTTAGCTCCCTTCTGAACCGCTCGGCCTCCATGTTGTCCTCAGTCTTCCCTCGCAGCTGGTATATGCAAATTAACCGCCATCTTTTAGCTTCTATAATTGAAACATTGTATCTTTTGGAGCTGTTGCTTCAGGAGCTTAGAGCCGGGCGGCAGCAGGCGGGGAATGTTGGAGTCCTCCGTCACTGAAGCAAGCAAACCCCATGTTCACTTCAAGCTGCCTGACTGCCAGCCGCTATCTTGGCTGCAGTTAATTTGCATATCTCGCTGATTAGCCAATGGGAAGGGTAGCGGACGTACGGCTAATTGCCATGTTTCTCTTTTATTAGATAGGATTTTTGTGTGTGGTTTTATCTATGAAGTTACTATAAAGTTATTCCTATTATTTATATTTTATCATTAATTTTTGTTTGTAGAATATTTTCTTATATTATCTAAATTGGTTTTTATGGCATATAGCAAATATATTTATTAGATATTTTTATTTCATACAAGCTAACTATGTGCCTTCTTTATAGCTGATTTATTTAGACTTTTGATTTTTCTCATACAATAACCCACAAATAATTATAATATACATTTTACTCAAGTTTTATATTTCAATTAATTTAGTAAAGCTCCAGAATAAGATACATATAGTAAACTAAGTAGCCCTGTGCATGAATCCGTGCGCCAGTAGCTCTCTGTGATGCCTGGCTGCTCTGCGCCCACTGCCCAGAGGCTCTCACAGCCCAGAGGCCCGTCTTTGGCCGGGCACAGAACGCTTGCCTCACTGGGGCAACGACGTAAGCATTCAATTCAGCGCCCTGGCCTGACCAGAGGCCCATCTGCGGGTGGGAAATGCAAACAACTTCCCTCCCTGTTCTCGGGAACTCCGATAAAGGGCTTCCTTCCTCTTTCTCAGCCAGCTTTCACCCTTGTGCCTCCGCCACCAGCCCCTCCTATCACACTATTCCCCACCCCCTCCACCCTCTGGCCACCCAGACTTGACCTTGCCTGAGAGTCAGGGGCCACTCGACTCTGCTCAGCTCGCTGGTTCCTTCTCTTCTTATGCAAGTGTTCCACACCCCAGATTGGCCAGAGGCCCATCCGCGGCCAGGCGCAGAACGCTTGCCTTGTCACCACGGCGACAAAGCAAGCATTCCGCTAGGCCGCTCATGCTGCCCACGCTCAGCGGCCGCTCCTCCTGCGCCCCCCTGCACCCACCAGGACTGGGGGACTCCGGTGGGGCTGAGAGGACTGGGTGCCGCCATCCTTGTGATGGAGTGATGGTTAATTTGCATATTACCCTTTTATTAGGATAAGTAAATGCAGTTTTTTTAAAAATTAAATTTTATGCCAAGTTTTATCCCTCAGAGATAATAGATATTTCCAGTGAAAGTATTTTAATATTCATTTTGTATTTGATCTGGAACTGTTTAGAGCCAAGAATAACAATTTCGTAGGCACCTGATGAATGGAAGCTTTAATTTTCCTGGCTGTTAAGGCATGCTTTAAGTTTACACTTTATGCTCAGGGATATTCTGAATGCATTTGTTAGATAATTTCAAAGTCTATAAATAAAATTATAAATATGTATTGTCATCAATATGTCCCTACTATAAATGAATAAAAACAGACAAAAGAAAGCATGGAAAATAACAGAATAAAAAATAATCTTGGAACTTATTCAAAAGGCCCCATTTTACAATAATCCATGAGGTTTAGGAAAATCATTTGTTTAGTTCACTCAAGATCTGTCTTCCCATTTATGATCTAATAGAATGACATCTTAGCCTATTTATGCATAGTTAATAATGTATATATTAAAGTCCATTTTGATTAAGTTCATGGGCAAGATAATAAAGCACTTATATATATAATATCAATAACTATACACTACATGTTGTTTTACTCTACTATAATTATGTGTCATTTTCTGAATCCTGGCTAAGGGAAATATCTTTGCTCTCACTACCCTCTAATTTATCTGTATCGTGGGTCCTTATTGATGAAAAACATTTCTTGAATAACTTCCATATACATATTTGCACTGTTCAATACAGTTACCATTGGCAACATGTGATTAGTAAACACTTAAGATGTGGCCATTCCAGATTGAGATGTGCTGTCGGTGAAATATATGTAACTGATCACAGAGCCTGATATACATAAAAAAGAATGCAAAATATATTATTATTTTTCTACTGATTGCATGTTGCAATGAGCTTTGGGTATATTGGGTTGCAGAGCATTATTATATTAATTCTACTTAAAATCTTTTTTAATTTGACGAATGGAAAATTTTAAATTGCCTGTGTGACTTACATTGTATTACTGTTACACACAGATGGGACACATAGTATAAATATCAAAATGCATGTACTTTTCACTCAGAGTGACAACTATTTATTATTTCTGATGCTTTTCTGTTTATTGAAAATTCACAATTGCATAATCAATTAATAATTTGTATTCATTTTACACTCTAGGTAGGTGAGGTTTGAAGAGCTTCAGTAACTTTGTTCTAACTTTGTTCTAGAAAGTAGAATGTAAACCTAACTGATGTAGCATTCAAAGGCATTTTTTCCTCTTTATATCTCTACAGGGGACATAGGTCCAAAATAGTATCATCAATATAATGTAATCAAAATATAAGACAACAAATTTTGGCAGATAAACATGTTCAAAGTTGCTTCCTGGGGAAATGTTTAACTCTCCCTATAGTCCACTTCCAGCAGAGTTGAAAGGCTAACTAGTTGGGCAATGATGATAAATATTGAGCAAGAAATTTGTAACAAAAAGTCAACTTTTCTCCTCCATATCTGTCTTTTAATAAAAGACTCCTGTTCTCTCCAGGAAAATCTCACTACTGAATTGATTCCTTTCCTGTGCTTCTGAGTTAAATGATATGAGAGAGAGAGAGATGCTAAGCTTTTATTCTTTTAGAATCTGAAGGCAAAGCCTTTGCATCTAATAAGAACACCACAATGCTATATACTTTCATGATGATAATTCTATTTCTCTTGGAATAGCTTTCAACATTTAGAAATATGCTCTTGGGTTTTTTATCCTAAACTGATGTAATAAATAGTCCAAAAAAGAGGAAGAGTAAAAAAGAGACCGCACACCCACATTTCCATTAGCAGTATGATTCAGAAGTTGCATCAATTCTGACCACATTTCATTTCCCTGGACTTTCTGGCATTGAATGCAGGCTGGGATGCAACCCTGAATGGATATCTGTGTGCCCAGGGCCTAGTACTAAATGGAAGAAGAGAACTTATGAGGTTCACAGTTAGTAATGCCTACCATACATATTTGCCTAATGCATTAAAAAAAAACAAGTTATGTTAAAAAGGTACAGTCTCTATTCTCAGATTCTTTTCTCTATTCTCTTACCTTTTTTTTGTAACTGTAGTCAAATGGGGGCATTCTCTAAACTTCCAGTTCTTTTTAATATGTGAAGTAAAGATATTGGTCAAATGATGTTAATATTCCAGAGTTATTGATGGCCTTAAAGATTATCACATGTAAAGATACACTACGAACTGTAAACTCTAAATTGAATCAAAATAAGATATTATTTTAATTGTGAAGGAAGAATTATTATTTTAAGTACTTTTATTCAAAAGCTATCAATTATGACTCAGGGCAACTAAAAATGATGTAAATGTCATATTCATCGAATTACCAAAAAGGTAATTCAGAATGCAAATAATTACAAGTGGAAAAATAAAATCTTTCAGAGGAAATACCTACAAGACATCACAACTGAGCAGACAATATGATTTATACACATAAATATACCCATACACAAACACAAGATACACATGTATATATTCAATTTAGCACTGGCAAAATTCTTTAAGGCAAGCTTTCCATTTCCCAAATGAAGACAAGTGAGGTTCTGAGGGAATATGTAAATAAACTGGTAGAAACAGAATTGATATTATAATCCGCATCTGATTCCAATGCCAGAGCTACAACTGAAACATTTATTCACCCTTTATTTTGATTAATCTAAATATTTTATTAATGAATCTTAGCGTTTGTTTTTGCTGTTTTTTAAATAGCAGTAACATTACCAAAAGTAATCTTACTACATTGACTTTAATTCTGCATTGATCTTGTTGCTTTTGAGCAAAGATTTCGGAAGTTTCAATTATATTACTAATAACTAAATAGGAAAAATGTGTGTTTTTACTACTACCTGCTTAATTCATAATAAGATTTTATAAGTTAAAATATATCAGAAATAATTTATATCCTAGTAATAGGGGTTATATAATTGTACGCATTTTGTTAATTTTGCTAAATATGAGGTGCCTGAAATTGGAAAGACATCTTCATGTTGTTATTGAATAAAGTACAGATGTTTGATCCTTGACAAAATAGTCACATTTTGTTCAGTTCAATGGAAATCAACATTGATTCATCATCTTTAGCCCACTGGCTTTAACATCCAAGTGTCAAACTACAAGCTTATCAGCTGCATCGACAATTAAATTTCCTTTAAAACAGAGATGTGGGGAATTGAATTTGTTCATTGTAAATGGAAAAAAGATTGGATTGCAGCCTGGTTGCCAGAATGATTGAATCTTCCTGGGTAAGGCTGTATTAAATAAAATGATTAACAAGAGGCTACATTTTTTTCTTTTATAATGTGAATGAATCAGCTTTCAGGGTGAGTGCCAGAAGTATACATACAGCTATTCAATAAGTTGGAAAAGTGAGTGATGGAAACCATATGAAAAATTAACATTTTTAAAATATCCAGATTAACATAGACACAGCCTGCTCCAACTTCCATTTATATAGCAGCAGAGAAACAATACTAAAAACAATTTTCAAGCCTAGTTACAGTTAGTGGGGAGAAGGAGGGGGAAATATGCTACTGAGAAGGTTTCTGAATAATGCTTGCCCCTCCCTGCAAATCCATCAAAATAATGAGCAAATCATACCTGAAATAGGTCATTACTGCCTTTGTGAAGCACTTAAAGATATTATGAGCTTTTTTTGAACACTGAGAAATATAAACATCAAGCTGATCTCATCTGAAATCATTGAATTCTTAAGTTTCTTTGACAAGTATATACAGTAAATAGATGAGCATAATAGAAAAGAGATGACAAAGAAAGGTTGAATCATTTTTATATTTCTTATATAATGTAAAAAAAATAAGTGTGGATGGCTTCTCTGGAGACTCTCTCAATGCTGCATAAAACCACTGCTTCTTATTTATCAACTATATATATGGCTTTGACATAAAATTGAAAGAAGCACTCTTCATCTACCTTTATACTTCATTATTTCATCTTGAGTCCCATAACCTACAACTCTTTCCCCACATCTACTTTTAAAATATGTTAGAATTTATGTCTATTAACAGCTTTAAAATACATAGGAAGAGTTATTTATACCATGACACTTCATTACCCACAATTAATCCAATATTAGGATGGCCAGTGTTATCAATAATCCCTATCCTACTATTTGAATGCCCAAATGTCCCTTGCTAGGAAAAGACTCAAAATCTAACATTCTCTATTATATAATATTCAAATGTTAATCAAATGAATTTTTTGCTATTATTTTCTTAAAAATTTTTTCAGTATCAGGTCATGGATATTTATTTTATACTTTGGATTATAACTCTATACTACATTGGCCATTCACCATCAGGTTAATTTTTTATTTCAATGATTATAAATTTATTATCAAGAATTTCCTGTTGGTTCTCCTTCATGGTTTCCAATTATTCTTTACAGATGGTCCTTAAGACCATATTTTTAAATATATTTTATATGTATTTGAATATTTTATAATAGATGCAACTTGATAAATCCAACATTTGTGCCATCACTGGGTTGGCTTCTTTTGGCTATATTTATTTTTAGTATGGAAACCATTTTCACGTTTGAGTGACTAGTAATTTTTTAATTTTATATTGCACATTATAGACTATATATTATGAAGTTTCTAAGTTCTTTTACTGTCTTCTAAAAGCACTGATTTTTATTTTAGTGGGCACTTAAATTATTGACTGATCTCCTTGAAATTAGATAGGCTTGATGCTATGCCATTTATACCTGAGTAAAGTTCAGTGTGTTTCTCAAACTTCTCTAAATTAGCAATAATTAATCTCCAAACTCTATCTCCTCTGTACATATTGAGGCCCAGTTTCAGAATGGGTTAAAATGGGTTATGGTGAGTCTATAGGAGGTTTGTTCTAGAATGAGGACAAAACTAAAGCTTGGCATCAATGGAGTCTCTGTTAGATGCCCAGTTTACTAGGGATGTGTCAGAACCCCAAAGTCCCCAGCACATCTCAGCCTCTAGTATCTATGCTTCATTCACCACCTCATAGTTGCCAACTTCTGGTACTAATGTGTAGCCTCATTTTGTGTGTAGACAGCCCAATCCTTAACCAACTACTTCAGGGGAACTTCCTCTTAACTTTTTTGGACTCCTCTCCTCTATATTGCTTTCATTTACAAATTAGACCTGCTGCATCTGCCCTAAACTCTGACTTTTGCCTTCTACATCAGCAGGAGTGTGTCATTTGTTTGGATTCTACCAGCAAGAATTTGTCCCCAGATAGAGAACAGCAATGAATGGGGGGCTTCCTTTGTGCATATCCATGTTCTCAAGGATAAAGTTCTTGCATTGGCTGTTGTCCAATGCTGTAAAGCAGTTGATACATTTCTATGTATATGTGTACACACACACATACACACACACACACACTTGTTTGATTTTCTTATTTATAGGGAGAGGGCTAGTCTGGTACCAGATAGAAAAAATGTTGATAGAAAGTGAAATCAGAAACACCAATCAGAAAGGATATACACACCCCTATGTTCATAGCAGCACAATTTACAGTAGCTAAGATCTGGAAACAGCCTAAGTGCCCATCAGTAGATGAATGGATTAAAAAACTGGAGTACATCTACACAATGGAATACGAATTGGCTGTAAAAAAGAAAGAACTCTTACTATTCACAACAGCATGGATGGACATGGAAAACATTATGCTAAGTGAAATAAGCCAGTAGGAGAAAGGTAAGTATCACATGAGCTCACTCATTTGTGGAATATAATGAACAACATAAACTGATGAACAAAAATAGATCCAGAGACAGAGAAGCATGGAACAGACTGTCCAACCTATGAGGACAGGTGCGGAGTGAGAGGGTAAGAGATCAAACAAAGGACTTGTATGTATGCATATGAGCATAACCAATGGACAGACAGTAGTGGGGTGAGAGCATGTGCTGGAGGGTGGGAGTGGCCATGGAGATGTCAATGGGGGAAAAAGGAGACATATGTAATACTTTAAACAATAAAGAATTTAAATTAAAAATAAGTCAAGAAAGAAAGTGAATTGAATTTATTTTTAAATATATGTATAAAATGCTTATTATAAATAGTGTTGACATTCACTGTTGCACTTTAAAACTTTACTGTATATTAAATATTATTTTTCTTACATGTAAAATGAGAGTTTTCTTAGAGTGCTGGGGATTATCTATTGACACATTTCCCCCATTTCTGTAGATTTTCAAAGTATTTCTAGAATATTTACAAGTTGATTTCTAGACAAATATTCAGAAAAGAAACACAAATGGTTGTTTCCAATGGTTTGTATTAAATTGTATAACATGATCTTGGAACCACAATCGGAGTTTTTCTTTTTATTTTTTAATATATTGTTATTGATTTCAGAAAGGAGGGAGGGGTGGAGGGAGGGAGGGAGAGAAAGAGAGAAAGAGAGAGAGAGAGAGAGAGAGAGAGAGAGAGAGAGAGAGAAACATCAATGATAAGAATCATTGATCGGCTGCCTATGCATGCTCCCTACTGTGGATTGAGTCTGCAACCTGGGTCTGTGTCCTTGACCAGAAGTGAACCTGTTGAACCTGGGACCCTTCAGTCTGCGGGCCAATGCTCTATCCATTGAGCAAAACCAGCTAGAGCTACAATCAGAGTTTCTAGCATAACATTCAATTAAAAGGGGATGAACTTGAAATAAATGAAAACAATTATGTTCATTTCCATAGTTTTCATTGTAAAATTCCAAGATCAATACTCTCTTTCGAATTCAAATTGCACCAAATTTTCTCTGTAGCTATCTTTGTAACTCCATCCATCTTTAAATGCCTTTTTTTCTGTCTAGCATTGCATTCTCTTCTGCTAAGTTTATTCACCAAATGTTTTAAAAAGCCCAATTTTCATGATTTGGGGCAGTATGAAGAGTTTTCATTAACGTAATATTTTTATTAATGTGTTTTAAGTGGTTGCAAACTACTGGCAGGACACAGCCTTTAACCCTTTGTCCTCTATGAGCATCTTCCATTAATAAGCTTGTCTGATGTGTGGAGTTCCTACTAGGATGTGTATATGGATTCTTATACAGTGTGTTAAATAACTAAATATCTAGACACTTCTTATTTGATCTTTTACTTCTTATTTTACTTATTTATCTTTTAAAGATTATAACTAATAAAAGTATCCCCTCAGTTACCTCACTGCCGTGTAGTGGAGCAGATTTCAGCGCAGGTGCTTTAGAGCCTCTATTATCAGTTGCAACCTGCCAGCATTGGCTCTTGAAGCTAAATGGTAAGGAAATAATTGTTTCCCTCCTGTAATTCTACCTTAATCACTAGTAATTCTTTATCCTATGGAACTGGACTTTTCTTCCAAGTGATCTTGGCAGTAATGGGAAATTTGAGAACTACCAAGACATAGCAGAAATGTAGAATATGTGTAAGAGAGTAGTATAATATAAAGATTAAAATGTAACCAGGTAGACCATAAAGGAAATCATTAGAAATAGATTGTCATACAATGAACCTAGAGAGGAAAATTTCACTATAGTTTAACTGTATCTGTTGCTCATCTGACATTTTCCTTTGAAGGGTTTTAAGGAAGCATGTAACAAGGTCAAGTCTTCATTTAGGTATGCCAGAGACACATCAACACCCACATGCTAAGTGACTTTCCAATTGTAGTTGGCTGTGGTAACTATGTCCTTTATATCCCTTAATCCTGTCTACTACTCTTTATTGCCAGGCACATTTATCCCTGGGGCCATACATTCAGAGTTATCCTTCTCTCATTGAAGGAGGAGAATGTCTAGAGGATTGTACTTAGTTCATGTGAGGATAAGCAGTTTGAGTAACTTAGCACTCCTCCAGAAGATGGATTTCAAAACCTCTTCTGTGTTAACAATGGCATGTCATTTATTATTTTAATAGTTTCAAATAAATGCCTTAATGTATGCTAGTGGGAACATTTGGAAATTTCTAATGGTATGAAAAGTACAAAGAAAAGTTCATTGGGAATATGAAAATCTCTTGACTATGAGACAGATCCTGAACAATGGGAAGAGTTTAGAAGATTACAAACAATAGAATTCACTTGGTGCCAGTCTTATTTAAGGGTATAAGGTTAAGAAATTCCATAATGTAAGATATTTAGTATATGCTAAAGCTATACATATCATCCATTGTTGATTAGCAATTTTGTTGTTGCCTCAATTTTAATTTCAGTTGCTCAGGTATTTAATGAGCAGTATGGATCCTGACATTGTGCCACAAAATTACAGAATTTTATATTTGAAATATTCTTCAGCCCAACATTTTTACATTTATTCTCTTCACTGAAACATTCTCAATCTCTACATTTACTTAAATGTCAAGATTTTCTAAATTTTCCCAATATTCACAATTCCTCCTTAGATAACCAATTTTTAATTTCCTGTCCTTTCAAAATATTTCAATGGAAAATATATCTATTTACATAAAAACCCTGGGTGTAACACCCATCATGACCAAGGCGCGACCAACCGGAAGGAAGTCAGTCCTGCAGGGGTCGCCTTGGCAACAGCTGTGCCCTCCCCAGCTGTTTCCCCCGAGGGCGAGGTTTGAGGCAGGAACCTGCCCTCAGAACTTGAAGGCATAACTTATAAAGTTTTAATACATTATATTAGAGGTCGTGGTGGTACTGTTTTACCCACAACATCTACAGGAATTGCTGCAAGTTTACTTCTCGGTGGAAAAAATTTTCATTCCTAATATAAATTACCAATTCCATTAAATGAAACTTCAATTTCTAGACTCAATATAAACAGTGAAGTTGCTAAAACTATTAAAAAGGCCCAACTTCTCATTATTGATGAATGCACTATGGCATCCAGTCATTCTATAAACGCCTTAGACAGATTACTAAGAGAAATTATGAATTTGAATGTTGTATTTGGTGGGAAAGTTCTCCTTGGAGGGGATTTTTGACAATGTCTCAGTATTGTACTGCATGCTATGTGATCGACCATAGTACAAAAGAGTTTAAAGTACTGTAATGTTTGGGGATGTTTCAGAAAGTTGTCTCTTACAACAAATATGAGATCAGAGGATTCTGCTTATAGTGAATGGTTAGTAAAACTTGGAGATGGCAAACTTGATAGCAGTTTTTATTTAGAAATGGATATTATTGAAATCCCCTGTGAAATTATTTGTAATGGATCTATTATTGAAGCTCCTTTGGAAGTAGTATATCTATAGATAATATTAGAAATATATCTAAACATGCAATTCTTAGTCCAAAAAATGAGCATGTTCAAAAATTAAATGAAGAAATTTTGGATATATTTGATGGAGATTTTCACACATATTTGAGTGAGGATTCCATTGATTCAGCAGATAATGCTGAAAAGAAAATTTTGCCATCAAATTTCTTAATAGTATTACTCCTTCAGGAATGCCATGTCATAAATTCAAATTGAAAGTGGGTGCAATCATCATGCTATTGAGAAATCTTAACAGTAAATGGGGTATTCGTAATGGTACTAGATTTATTATCAAAAGATTATGACCTAACATTATTGAAGCTGAAGTATTAACAGGATATGCAGAGGGAGAGGTTTTTCTGATTCCAAGAATTGATTTGTCCCCATCTGACACTGGCCTTCCATTAAATTAATTCGACGACAGTTTCCCATGATGCCAGCATTTGCGATGACTATTAATAAATCACAAGGACAAACTCTAGACAGAATAGGCATATTCCTACCTGATCCCATTTTTGCACATGGTCAGTTATATGTTGCTTTCTCTCGAGTTTGAAGAGCATGTGACATTAAAGTTAAAGTTCTAAATACTTCATCACAAGGGAAATTAGTCAAGCATTCTGAAAGTGTTTTCACTCTTAATGTGGTGTACAGGGAGATATTAGAATATGTTTAATCACTTTATCAGTCATTGTTTGCATCACTGTTTTTATATCATGTTTTTGTTGTTTTCATATCATGTTTTTGTTGTTTTTATATCATGCCTCTGTTGTTATATCCTTTTGTTACTATCTATTTATTAATAAATTTATATATTATTTTCATATAAATTTTACTAATTTCCTCTCATCTCTCACACTTCTATTATAGAGAAAGGGCAAATAGCAATATTAAAGTATTTCCTCTAATTAATTCCCTTTTAATGTTCCACTAGTTATGTTAAGAAAAGAGGGGCTGCCCTAACTGGTTTGGCTCATTGGATAGAGCATCGGCCTGCGGACTGAAAGGTCCTGGGTTTGATTCCGGTCAAGGGCATGTACCTGGGTTGCGGGCACATCCCCAGTAGGGGATGTGCAGGAGGCGGCTGATCGATGTTTCTCTCTCATCGATGTTTCTAACTCTCTATCCCTCTCCCTTTCTCTCTGTAAAAAATCAATAAAATATATTTTAAAAAAAGAAAAGAGGAGCTAAGATATGAAAGGCAAGGCCCCTCTGAAGAAATTATATAAAATAATGGACTTACTCTCTTTAAATTTTCTGATCCAGTCATATCTGAGGTAAAGATTCTAGGCAAAAGAGGGTTATAAGTTAGGTTCTGGTGAACCTTGCATAGAATTCAATCTTGTTGTCCTGATAGCACATCTCATTAAAGTCTTCTATTAATCAAAATTGGCAAAATTTAGATGACATTTTATTATTTTTGTACTTATAAGTAACAGGATGCATTTTAGGTAGATATTTATTTTCCTTTAGCCAGGTCTTGTCTTTTGGAGCTCACAATGTCCATGATGATGATGATGATGATGATGATGATGATGATGATGATTTCACTTAACTTAAGCCCTTAACCTAGAAAATGTTCAGGGGATAGAAGCTGGGGAGGGAGGGAATACTTTCTAACCCCACCCAGGTTTAGCATCTTCAGAAACTCTACAAAGTATGGATATTGCTCTCAGTCCTCTATTATGAACAGATTTTGGAACTTTAAAGGCACAGATAGTTTCCCTAATTTCTCTGTTATCATGTGATCACAGTTCTCCTCTGAAGCAATGAAAAACCATAATGACTGAGTACTTTAGCATAAGGTGGGGCAAGAAAACTAGAGAGGTATTAGATTTTATTTTTAATCCAAACATCTTGTTATGCATATCTTTGCTCTTCCTGTGATGCCCTTCATGAAAACATCCTAAGTAAACATTTGGTGAATAAATTACTGACCTGGAATGAACTATGTCAGTATCATAAAATCTGAGGTGACCAGGACACCTTCCAATTTCAGAAAATAATATTAGGCAGCTGTGACCCTTGAGAGACTATGGCTTCAGCTGGAGCTCATACAAATTCAGCATGTTAAAGAATGGTAATCTTGTGTCACTGAATATTCAAAAGCATAGCAAATGTTTAAAATTGCTTGACATTTGTTTATATTTATAAAAGTGCCTGTAGCTTTAAAATGAGTGACTCCTAAAATTAGCTGAGCTTTGTATTTAGTCCCTCAATCAAAACTTGGTTCCTAGACCTGGCCAGTGTGTTCAGTGGTTAGATCATTGGTTTGGGCACCAAAGGGTCTTGGGTTGGATTCCTGGTCAAGGGCATGTACCTGGGTTGCAGTTGTAAGATGTTTTCTTTTAACCTTTCTGTTGGATTTATTGAGTGTTTTTTGAGCACCTATTATGTGTTTAGAACTACATACAAAAAATAAAGTCTTTATATCTGTGTTCATGAAGGTAAAAGAAAATATGTGACAAAGGAAGCATGTATAGCCAGCCAAGTAGCATAAGAAAAAATAAAATGAAGTAGGTTACTATAGTTTTTGAAGGAAGATTAATGGTGATGACAACAATCTAGAAAGACAAACTGCATGATGAGAAGCAAGTGCTCTGAGTGAGTAGAATTTGATTATGCTGAAGGTAGGAAAGGAGCTATAGAAGTTGACAATTCACTCCTGCAAATAAATCTTTTTGTTACTGATGTTCACAAAAAGACATGTGCCCCCCTATGTTTAATGCAGCATTATTTACAATGACCAAGATATGGAAGGAATCCAAATGCCCATCAGTAGACAAGTAGATAGAGAAGATGTGGTATATATATAATGGAATATTACTTAGCCATAAAAAGAATGAAATCTTGCCATTTGTGACAACATGGGATGGACCTAGAAGGTATTATATAAAGTGAAATAAGCCAAAGGCAAATACTATATTATTTCACTTACATGTGGAATCTAAAGAACAAAATAAATGATAATAATTTAAAAAGCCACAAAACAGATTCATATAGATACAGAGAATAAACTGATGGTTGCCAGATGGGATGGGGTTGGATGGCTGGGTGTAAAGGTGAAGAAATTACCCTGGCTGGGTGGCTCAGTTGGTCATAGTGTCCTCCTATACACCAAAGGCTTTGGGTTCAATTCCCAGTCAGGGCACATGCCCAGGTTGTGGATTGGTCCCCATCAGCAAAGAACATATGGAAGGCAACTGATTGATGTTCCTCTCTCACATCCATGTCTGTCTGTCTCTCTCTCTCTCTCTCTCTCAAAATGATAAAACATATCCTTGGGTGAGGATTTTTAAAAAAGTGAATAAATTAAGAAATACCAATAGGTAGTTACAAAATAGACATGAGGATGTAAAGTGCAGCTTAGGGAATATAGTCAATAATATTGTAATAACTATGTATGCTGCCAGGTGGGTAACTAGAATTATTAGGGAAATCATCCCATAAATTATAAATTTGTCTATTCACTATACTATATACCTGAAACTAATTTAAAATAATATTTCATGGCAACTGTAATTGAAAAATATAAAAATAAATTTTTTAAAAAAGACTTTTAATTTATTGAAAGAAAACCTCACCATATCAATCATATGCCCTACCACCAACCACTTTCACAATCCTGTACCATCCAGATGTTGTATCTTATTGGTCCTCCTCTGTCCCCCAGTTTTCTCTGTTATACAAAAATCTATGTAGTCTTTCTATATATATCTTGAGTCATTTTCTACATAGTTCTTTGATCAAAATTATTCAATGTTTTTGTTTGCTTCTATGACCATTTTTTAGCTTTTGACATAATTCTTGAACTTCTTAGATTTTTTTAGTATAATCTTAGTCTTTGAGGGAGTTTCAAGTACTTATTTCTGTGATAACTACATTTAATCAACATGTCCTTTCTGAAAAGTACAAAAGTGAATGACAAATTATTTTTATTTCCTTTCTCTGCCAGCCCTAAAGTTTAGTTAAATTGGCATTATTATGCTTTAGCAGTTCATCCAAGTACACTCTTCATTCTGGTTCTTCTACTCTCTTCAAAACATCTATTTATATAAAAAGCTAAGACCAGCCAGTAGATATGACACACACTGACCACCGGGGGCAGATGCTCAATGCAGGAGCTGTCGACCGACAGCAACTTTGCAGAGTGTCCTCTTCTACTCCAGGACCCCATGGGAGATGTCAGGCTGCCAGTTTCAGCCCAATCCGCAGGCCAGGACAAAGGACCCTACCTGCTGGAAGAACCCCACTTATGCTGCAGACGCCCTTTGAGCCCCAGCACTGCCCCAGGTGTGGCTGGCCTGGGAGGGACCACAGGAAGTTGGGTCCAGGGCTTGTCCAGCTCATCTTGCCCAGTCCCACCCCACCAGCACCTTCTAATTAATATCCTTTCAATGTGAACTAATCTGTGCACTGGGCCTCTGGTTAAACTATATTTTATTACAATTTTGAAACTGTAAGTTTTAAGTAATTGCATATTCTCCCTTAAAACTCTTCTACAATTTCTACCTTTTCTCCCACAACTGCTGATCAAATGTGTTTTTATTAAATTCCTATCTTGATTAATGCCACAACTTCTCTATCCTAAGTTTAGTGTCAATATGCAATATTTATATGTAGATACATTTTTTCACTTAAAATTGGTTTATACTTGTAACAGATAAATCTTATAAATTCATATTTTTCAGTATTAGCAGAACAATTGTCCTTTGGATGTTTCTGTAATGTGAAGTAAATATTGATACAGAGAAGTTCCCCAGATAGGGTTGCCTGATAATATATTATATACCTAATTAAATTTGAATTTCAAATAAGTAATGAATAACTATTAATGTCATTATGCATGCATGGGTCATAACTGTATTAAAACTATATCAATCATTTCTTTTGAATTCAAATTTAACTGGGCCTCCTCTATTTTTATTTGGCAACCCTACCCAGAAATGGTTCCCAAGACTCCATTAGGCTTCCCCAGAGACATCTGCTTCAGAATTTTCTTCTTTACCAACTTTCTTTCTTCTCTGCTTTGCTTAGTCCCTTCAATGAGTGCTGTCACTCCTGCACAGCCTTTGGTACATACACTCCCTGCCTCTGGTTTCTCATCTGACATATTTGTGTCTGAAACTGTTTGACCATGTCCTTAATATCTGCTCTAAAATCACCCATTGCTCTATAATCTACTCATGATTAAGTCAAGTTTCTCAGCCAATTTTCTGCCTCTTTTTTAACTGGGTGCATGTTTCCATTCAACTGCTGTCCACAAAATCCCCAAATTTATCTCACTGCAAATGCCTTTACAATAGCACTTTTTTTTTGTATACTTCTGTCATATTTGCCATGCAGCTTCCATGCTTTAGATATCTTCTTTTTTTTTCTCATCTGATTATCCTGTTGAGGTCTCATACAACTTCCAATTATTGAATGTTTTCCTATGCTTTTTAATCCCCTTTGCAATTACTCTTCTATTGAAGTTACATATAATAATTACTTAACCCATGATCCTATACTGCATTTTTTAATACAATGCTACTTCTCACTTGATGAAAGACTAATATGTTTGAGGTCAATAAATATGTACTTTCTTAAAACACTAATCAAATAGAAGGCACTTAATAAATATGTTTTAATTGATTGGAAGATGATAATGACATCCTAATATAAAGGACATGAATTTCCACTGAAATGGAAATGACTGAAATCATGTAGGAGGACATGGACACAAACATGTCCTCTGCTTTGGAATCTGCCGTGCTGGATGCAAGTTGCATTTAGTAACTATCAAAGGGGAGCGTAAAGTAAGAAAGCATTAGGCTTTAATCATGCTTCTCAGGGTGAAAGGGACAGGGCTCTAAGATTCTCTAAAATAGAGTATTTTTGCAGACTTCATTTTAGTGCTCGGTAGTCTCAATGTAAACCTTCTTTTTATGATTGCTCATCTTTGCAGCTCCAGTCTGATCCTCTACTTCAAGTTCAGATTCCTACAAAGGGTTGTTTCCTGGCCATTGCAAAGAGTCATTGCATTATATTTGAGACTAGATAAGTGGAGGTCAAAGTGCAGGATACTTGACTGAAGGAATGACATTAGGAAAAGGGGGCATTTCAGTAGTCATTCTGAACTTGATGTGAATACAAATAATAAGACATAGACACCTTTGATCTACTGACTGAGTCCCAGACATGGCCTAGTATTTTTTGCTAGTACTATATATATCTAGAGTTCATATAAATCAATTTACAGGAACATTATTTATTCTTCTCTCGAAGACGATTTGCCAGAATGAGGTCAGAAAGAAAGATTAATATGACAGCTAATACCACAGCAAGAAGAAAACTGTTTTACAAGTAGGGTCAAGTCTTAAAGAGGCAGGCGTTTTTGCTATGCCAGAAAATATTAAATTCACAGTCTCCTGTTCAGGAGCCTGGTAGGTCCTAGTCAAGGGTGTCTGAAGGCAGAGCAGCCATGACACAGGGCAACAAAGCCTTGGGTTTGAAATCCTAGGTTGACAATCCCTTTAACCTCTCTGAGCCTTGGTTTTGTCATCTAAAATTGAGAAACGGGGTTTTGTGAGGACTAAAAATGAACACTGGTGTGTAATAGAACCTCTTTGTTTGTAGTAGCCACTTGATAAATGGGGATATTTGACTCCACCCCTTACATCTTTCCTTGCTATGGAATCAAAGCTTGACTCTAGGAAGGAATTTGTAAAGTACTTTTATATTGTAAAGCTCTTTCAGGTGTCATGTCTCATGTATTAAAAAATACTCCATTGAAAAGCTTATATTATCATCCTTATAGTGGTATGCAGAGAGAGAAACTGAATTGCGGGAAAACTGTGTAAAAGAGCATTTCTAAACAAGAATCAGAAAGTTGGGTAAATTTTCAACTTATCCACAAACTACTTTATGGCCATGAGCACTTTTAGCCTTTTGTGTGTCAAGTGAAAAATCTCTCCTAGATGTTCACCATGGTCTGGCAGAACATGGAAAGTCTGTAATGCAGCCCAGACAGGGACAGAATTATCAACAGAATTTGGTTTTCCTGGTTAATAAGTGGTATGGCTTTCCTCACTTGATTACATGGCTTCTTTTGCAGTTATTTGCAGTATTGATTCTACATTTCCATGAAGAAATATAAATTTCTTTGCCCTTTAAAATCCAACTGCTAACTGTGTGTCTTACAGTAAATGTTGCTCAACCATCAATGATTTGTTGTAACTGCATGGGATACACACATAAATCAAAAATGCATTTAAAACTCTTTCCCAATTATAAATTCAATAACTTAGTCCACATTATAAATCAAATAACTGACTATTGTGCAACTGTCAATCAATTGAAATAGATTAACAATCTCAACGGAAGGGACTTGAACTATAGATGTTATGGGAACTGCAAGGTTTCAGCTCTAATTTGAACAACTCTTCATAGTGTTGGCAGGATATTTCTGTTCACTGGATAACAAAACTCTGTTCACTGGAATATGGAAATTTATATAACACACATTATGGCCTTTACTCAGACTGCCTTTTGGTTGTCACAACTGCCATATGCAGAAGCTACTCATTATTATTATGACTTTATAGATGAGGGGCTGAGGATCAGAGAGGGGGCATGGCTTGCCCTGTCACATGTTACTAGAACATAGAGTAGGACTCCAACTGCCTGCATAGTCTTTCCCTAGACCAGGGGTCCTCAAACTACGGCCCGCGGGCCACATGCAAATACAAATATTGTATTTGTTCCCGTATTGTTTTTTTACTTCAAAATAAGATATGTGCAGTGTGCATAGGAATTTGTTCATAGTTTTTTTAAAAACTATAGTCTGGCCCTCCAACGGTCTGAGGGACAGTGAACTGGACCCCTGTTTAAAAATTTTGAGGACCCCTGCCCTAGACTCTGATCTCTTAACAATTACATTACACCGCTTCCAGTACAAGTAAAAGTAGAGGAGGTTGACTGGTGGGTGGAATTCCATAGGCTAATTATCTTCCACCTTTATGGGCTGGAAAATGAAATGTCCCCAGAAATCCAAAGTGTGTTGGATGTATCACCTTTAATGTTGAGAAGGTTTAATTTTTCTTGCTCAAGTGCATTATTTCTGCTTATTAGAGTGTTCATTCCACCTGTGCTGTTTCCATATCTACTAGAACTACAAGATCACCAGTTTGTGGAATTAGATGCTTCAGTTTTTCTGATTTGTATAATGACTTGCCTGAGCCACCGAGCCACTACCTGCAGCTTCCTCCCTCTCCAGACACAAGAAATGTTTGGCCATGTCATGGGATTTTGTGAGAATTAAAAAGAAAAAGAATAATTTTATACCAATACCTTCATATTTTGTTTCTCACAGATCACATATTAGGTTCGGATAATTGATTTCATTTATATCTTAATGTAACACTGCAAGAGTGGCTCTGTGCTTGCTGTCTTCACATGTACTATCTAATTCTCCAAACAACACTGAGAGGAAGTTCTTAGTATCATCAAGCAATGCAAAATCTCAGACTCTGTGACAAAAATAAAAGGAGAGTTTCTTCAATAAATGGTATTTTGAAAACTGGTTATTCACATGCAGAATAATGAAATTGGACTCTTAATTCATAAAACATACAAAAATCAACACAAGATGGATTAAAACAATTGTTAAGACCAGAAACTTTAAAATTATTAGACAGCATAGGGAAAAGCCTCCTTGACATTGGTCTGGGCAATGATTTTCTTATAGATGACACCAAAGACACAGACAACAAAAGAAAACTGGAAAAGTGGGATCACATCAAACTATGGAATGAGATAAAATATTTGAAAATCATCTATCTGATAAAGAGTTAACATCCAAAATATATTTAAAAAAATCTCATACAACTCAGCAAATAAAAGTGGCTGAAAATGGGCAAATAACCTAAATACACATTTCTCAAAAGAAGATATACAAATAGCAAATAGGTATAAGAAAATGTACTCAACATCACTAATCATTAGGGAAATGCAAATCAAAACCACAATGAAGTATCACCCCACACCTGTCAGAATAGCTATTATCAAAAAGACAAAAGGTAAGTGCTGGCAAGGATGTGGAGAAAAGGGAACTATTGACACTGTTTGCAGGAATGTAAATTGGTAAAACCATAATGGTTAAGAGTATGGAGGTTCCTTATAAAAGTAAAAACAGAATTAAACATATTTTCTTTTCATCACACTTTTGGGTATATATCCATAGGAAATGAAATCAGATCTCAAAAAATATCTGCACACCCGTATTCTTTGCAGTATTATTCCAACAGCCAAAACCATCACCAGACAATTTAATGAAGAAAATATATATAATATATATTATATTATATTATTATATATATTTACATATATGTTATATATAATAATGAAATATTATTCATGGGATAATGGAATATTCAGCCTCGAGAAAGAAGGATATCCTGCCATTTGCAACAACATGGACAACCTTGTGGGACACTGCACGACCTGAAATAAGTCAGACACAAACAAAGACTGTGTGGTCTCACTTCCATGTTAAATCTAAAATAAACTCACAGAAGCAGGAAGTAAAATGGTGGTTGTCAGGTGCGTGAGGGAGCAAAAAATGAGATATTGGTCAAGGGGTACAAAGTTTCAATTATATAAGAAAATAATTTCTGGAGATCTAATGTAAGGTGATGTGACTACAGTTAACACTATATTATATACCTGAACTTTACTAAAGAAATATTTACACTTTAAATACCTACTGTACTTCAACTTATTATTTTACATGTAGATGAAAAAGGACACTGTGTTTTTCAGAATGAGGAAATCAGTCCTCTGGATTTCTAGGTCCACAAGCCAGGCCATCACTGTACCTGCCTAGGTTTCAGTATCATTAACTGTAGAATGAGTCACAAGGAGGTTTTCTAGACCTCTATTTAGCACAAAATATTTATCTTTTCCATACTCCAACCTCAGTATTCATAAATTTCTTTGTTAGTCATAAAGCAATCACCATTACTTCTAGCTTTGGGACTGGTCCAAATTTTTAACAAATGCCATATAGCAGACCTTTCACCAAGACACTTTCTCCTAGTGGAGAAAGTCCCCATTTTTATTTATGCTTATCTAGAATGTTGCTCATTTCCTCACCAAGTGGAGAGAGTCCCAATACAGTGAGGCCTTCTTGTAAACTTCCTCTAGTCTCAACCTGTGGGTCGTGAACAATGAAAATACATCCTGCATAGCAGATATTTACATTATGATTCATAACATTATCAAAATTACAGTTATGAAGTAGCAACGAAAATAATTTTATGGTTGGGATCACCACAACATGAGGAACTGTATTAAAGGATCATGGCATTAGGAAGGTTGAGAACCACTGTGTCTAGTGAGAGCAACTGAGAGATGCAATTTGGCCATATATTATACTAGAGGCCCAATGCACAAAATTCATGCAAGGGGCTCAGCCCTCGCAGCCCCGGGTGCCTCAGCCGGCCCTTGCAGCCCCCACTGACCCTTGCAGCCCCTCACAGCCCCAGCCAGCTCTCACAGCCCCGGCTTCATCGGGAAGGTTAACAGGACAGTCGTCCAGAATGTCATCCTGATGGTCATTCGTCTGTTTGGTCTAATTAGCATATTAGCTCTTTATTACATAGGATACAATTCTATATTTGTCACCCTCTAAATCAATCTATTTATATAGTGTTCTTTTTATCAATGGTTTATTGGATCAATAGTGCTTTGGCCTCAAAAGCATATAAATTAGAGAATTATTAATACATTGTTATACATTTATTTTTCTATTGAGTTTTTCCACACTCAATATTCACCTGGAGAAGACATATTATACACTACTAGAAATCTTTTTTCATCAAGCTCTCTTTCCTCTCTCAGCTCCCTCTGAATTGTTAGAGTGCATAAGAAAAGTGTACAATCAGAAAAACTATTAATATTTCCACAAAGAGCAATAATTTACCTAAACTTATTCCCTAGAAGAACAGCTTGCAGCTGCCCTTCTGGGACATCTGTTTTCCTTATTTATTAGTAGTTATTAACATACTTCAACATTTCCCCATTGAGTATTTTATCCTAAAAGATACAAATGCTAGCTATAGAAATAAAAACTATATAGAGAACACTTCATGATCCATATAAATATATTTGTCACTTGTATAGAAGCTGTAATTAAAACACACGCACACACACACACACACACACACACAGAAAAGTTCCTCAAATGTTAGTTCTTCATAGGTAAGTGCTCATATGTGAAGGCTATTTTTAAATGTTCTGTGACCAGCAAAGCTTCAGTCTACTTGGCTTCTCTCACAGCAAACGAAATGGTGGCAAAGAAAAGGAGAAAAGGAACATTTGCATATCTTGCGCAAACTAAGAAATGGAATAATATGCTTATACAATACATATGTAATTATGGATTGACTGTTATTCCTATAAATTAGATAGTGATTCAATGGTCATTATCTAGAGATTACTCCCGCCCCCCTTTTCTGTGTCAATTTCTACCAGAATAAATCTGTGGCTGCTAAAGTGCTACTTGGGATTCTGTGTGTATATGTATGTGCTTGTACATTTGTTATCAAGAGAAAGAGAGAATTGGTAAGTTAGTTTTCACATTCTGTGTCTAGATGGTATCACATGTCACAGACAAGTTTTAGAAACCATGTATTATAATATCTCTGCCTTTGAAAAATCCACAGACGCTTAGAAAATCAGGACTGTTAAAGGACAGCAAACTAATAAGTAGCATAGATTTTATACATAGCATATTAATAAGTCGCTAACGCTTATAATCATAGAATCATTATAATATGATAGCCACTGTGTATGTGGTAGCAGCTCAAATAAGAGAGGTGGTTTATAGCAGGCATGATCAGCAAAGTTTAATAGAGAAGCTGAGGTTCAGTTGACTTTGAAGGCAGATAGGATTTAGAGCAGTGGTTCTCAACCTTGGCTGCACATTAGAATCACCTGGGAATCTTGTTAAAATCCTGATTTCTGGGCCTCATCATTAGTAACAAAGAAACGGAATTTCCGGAGGATGAGGCCCAGAAATCAGGATTTTAACAAGATTCCCAGGTGATTCTAATGTGCAGTCAACGTTGAGAACCACTGATTTAGAGAATCCAAAAGAAGCAGGTGATGAGGCAATCAATAAGTATTTACTAAGTGAATTTATATGTGATTAATTAATGAATGGATGAGTGGAGAGAAAATATGGTAGAAAAGAATAAAGGAATAATCACATATGAATCATTTTATGTAATAAATATTTACTCAAAAGTATTGTAGAGACTTATCAATTAAAATATGCTTATCTTCCATATTATCATGGAGCTTATATTATAGTGGGGAAGGAATGGGTAAGTCTGTGCAGGGAATAGTAGACAAATAGGTTAATTACATTTAAGGATGCAAAACCCAGGGATACAGAGGGCTGACTCTACATTTATAGAAAAAAATATGCATATAAATGGAGCATTATTTGGACATAAAAAAAGTGAAGAAATCCTGTCATTCGTGACAATATGGATGGACCGTGAGGGTACTATGTTAAGTGAAATAAGTCAGTCAGAGAAATACAAATACTATATTATCTCACTTATATGTGGAATCTAAAAAAAGTAAAAGTTGTAGAAATAGATAATAAATTGATGGTTTCCAGAGGCAGGGGAGTGGTCAGGGAATAAGTGAAATGGTGAAGGTGGTCAAAAAGTTCAAACCTCCAGTAATAAAGTAAATAAGTATTTGGAATGTAATATACAGCATGATGACTGTAGTTAATAATCTGTGGTGATTATTTGAAAGTTACTAACTACGTGTGGTGGTGGATGCTAGCTAAACTTACGTGGTGATCATTTTGCATTCTGTCCATATATCTTATCATTATTTTGTATACCTGAAACTGATACATCAGTTATATCTCAATTTTCAAAAGTTACTGGGAGAAAAAAGGAATGTTAAATGAGTCCTTAGCTTTGTGTGGGTATAAAAGAATGTAATTTATATGTGGTTATACTTATTTAAGTCTTATGACTCAAATGTGGCTTATTAAGAAAGAACCAACTCATTGTTGTTTCAATGGGTCCACCAACTTATTCAGCCTTTACTTTCCCAATTCTTGCATATTTAATTTTAAAAGATACATTGGGGCACCTAGAATGTCCCAATATTGGCTCTCTCATTCATGAGTTATTTGGTGGAAAAGTCCAAATGGAAGCCTCTGAAATGATCTCTCCCTAGCAATGCAGTAATGCAAAAACAATGTTGCACTTCTTTGAGAATTTCAAACCAAAGTGCTACCATAAAAATTTTGATATTGGGACCAGTGTCCAGTCAATATAGCAAGGGTATGTAGGAGCAGAAGATTTCTATTTCTGGCCACGGAACTCTGGTTGATAAAATACTTAACCAAGATGAACCTGACATAAGACAAGTGGCCAGGGATGGCTTAGTCAAGAAAGTATTTAAATGAGATGATCATTGATGGAAATTGTGGAATTCTCAATTACATACAGAGTTAAAATATGGAGACATATAGTCAAGGAGAGGTTCAGCTATAGCAGGATATACTTATTAGTACAAGAAGGGCAATGTTGCTGAAGTTCAGGCAATGGGACAAAGACCTGGTTATCAAACTGCAATAGGAGGAAGCAGAGGCTACTTTAATGTGAGAAACAGCAGCCAACAGTGTTCCTAAGAGAACAGGATGTTCTCATGAAGACTTGCTGCCAAGTGCTGTCTTTAAGCAGGCTTTGTCTTGATGGAGGCAGGTCCCTCTAGCATCCTGGTGATTAAAAGTCACATCTTTCTAATTGGACTCCTCTAGTTCCATGAAGGAGAGAATGCTGTGTGCTTGTTATGCTCAGAAGATACTGATGAAAGTTAAGTAGAAAATTTAAAAAATGTTTGAATTTGTGGGGTCTGACTTCACAGAGCTACTTAATCAGGATCCTGATCATTGTTACCAGGCAAAGTAGGCAAATTATTTAGACACTCATAGAAGAAAAAAATATATTCCTAATGTTTTTATTTATTTCAGAGAGAGGAAGGGAGAAAGGGAGAGAAACAGAAACATCAATGATGAGAGAGAATCATTGATGGCCTGCTCCCTGCACACTTTCTACTGGGGATCAAGCCCACAACCAGGACATGTGCCCTGACCAGGAATTGAACTGTGACTTCCTGGTTCCTGGGTCGATACTCAACCACTGAGCCACACCAGCTGGACAAAAAATAATATTTTGTAACAATCAGAAAAGATTTCATAGAGAAAATGCACTTGATCTGAGGCTTGAAGTATTGGGAGTGATTTGAGTGACAGATATGGGAAAATAGCAAATGTCAAAATAGTTACAAATAAATTTTAAAAAGAATGAAAGAACAAGTAATGGGTCAAAGGTTGTATACTACTATCTTCTTCCCTTCTAGGAAAGCAGAGTATGGGGATTTAATTTCAAATTCTGATGTAATATCTTACTTCCTGTCTGACTTACTTGTCCTACCTCTCAGTCTACTCATTTTTGACAAATAGCCCTAATGATATTGCAGAAAAGTTTAAATAAAAGAGCATAAGAGAAATGCTTAGCATTCAATATGTTTTTTAAATGCTTTCTACAACTTTGAAACTATTATTCTTTTATAAGAAGACTTTTAGTTTTCAAAGAAAGACATTATAAATAAAAATACACTTGAGGGATATTGAGAAGGGCTTCTCAGCTACAATTTAGGTTGAGAAACATTGATTTCCTACAGAATAGGCCAGAGGTGAGCTATCCAGGAGAATAACTGTCAGATTAGGAAATGCACATTTCTTCCTGCACCCCCCTCCCACCAGGATGCCTCTTTCTAGTAAACTCTTAAACAACTTTCCAGTGCTGCCCATACATTATCAATACTTAAAAATAATTTCCTGATACTTCCAAGCAGGTAAGTGCTTCACAGTAATGATAAACTTACAAGCTTATTTGTATCTCTATTTGGACACATCATCTTTTGATATGTATGTCCCAGCCCTACTATGAGAGATCATTGAATGCAAGGACCATGTTCTAATATGTTTTGTGTCTGCAGCAACTATAAAGTATCTGGAACATAATAAGAGCATAATAAATGCTTGCCATAGAATAAACCAGAAAAGAAAATGATAGATGCTATTAGGGAAGCAGAAAGCCTAGTGCCAACCACAAATTTGTGCTTAGAATTTTTGTGTAAATCTTACTTTTTTTTAATGGTGTTGTTTGGTTGTTTGGTTTTTGCTTGATATAACATGTAAAACAAAAAGGAAGGGAGGGAGTGCAAAATGAATTACCCCCAAATCAAGCAAACAAAAATGAAATTCTATACTAGAGCCATTATGATGAGCAGGAACCAAATACACACACACACACACACACACACACTTATGTGTGTGTGTTGTTAAAGACTTTGAAGCTTCATAAACTAGATTTTAAACATTTTTCTATGAGCCATCTGCTAGGTTTCTGACATTACTTTTTTCACAGATTGTCTTCCCTTATGTGAAGACCCTCATAATAAGATATTATTTGCTTAAAAATATTTCATGAAATTTGGTCTACCTTGTTTCAACATCTATAGAATAGAGGGTTGGGTAGACATTTGTGACTTTCAAATAGAAATATTTATCATTAAAGCCACATATGGGAGTGGCAGGTGGTTGTCTCAATCAGTAATGGCTATGATATGAGTTAATTTAGATGCTAAAGTGAAAAGCAAAGAGTTCCCCAACGCATACTCCATGCTAGGAAAATAGTCCATTGAGGCCTAGGCCCATCAGTTATTAAATGATGAGAAAGAATGGACCCTTCAAAACACCCAATGCTTTGTTAAGCAAATTCCATGATACATCCAGTATCCAAAGCACAATAACTCTGTTATCTACCAACTTTGTAATAAGCAACTAGAGGCTGGTGGAGAAGAAAGTTATTTTTGTGAAATGCTTAAAAAGTTATTATGAGTCATTTATCTCTGCTGACAGGATATGCCCTCCTCCCCAGCCTATTAGCCATGGATTACTTTAAAAATGGGATTACATTTTTTCAAGCAAAACCAGGAAATTGTATTGGCCTTATGCCATTCACGGTGCCAAGGAAATAAAGAGGTGGCTCTGCCTAAATCTGATTCAAGTAAGAAAGCATTCGCAAAGTTATAAGAAAATCTCTAAATTACGTATGCCTCCCACTGTCAGTACTACCAAGGAATGATGAAGTCATGTATCTAAAGCTTCCTATGTCCTGAAAAGATAGTACAAGTTTTGCTTTTCCATGTTAACACAACTGAATAATCCACATTTAGTAAACAAAGGAATAAAAATAAACACATTTTGAAAATATATAAACATTTATGGTGATTCTATCTTGAAGACATACTGTCCTTTGCTGGAAGAGAATGTTGAGAAGGAAGAAACAATAGTTCTCTCTTTTTTTCCTCACTCTACTTCTTTTTTTAAAAAATATTTTATTGATTTTTTACAGAGAGGAAGGGAGAGGGATAGAGAGTTAGAAACATTGATGAGAGAGAAACATCCATCAGCCGCCTCCTGCGCACCCTCCACTGGGGATGTGCCTGCAACCAAGGTACATGCCCCTGACTGGAATCGAACCTGGGACCCTTAAGGCACAGGCTGACGCTCTATCCACTGAGCCAAACTAGTTAGGGCTACTTCTTTTTAAATATTAACGTATTTTATAAATGGCATGTATTTTTCTATTTATTAGTTCTTATTTAAATATTAATATTAATATTCAGTATATCAGTATGAGATTATAATCATATAAGCACCTCACTTTCCATTTAAAGTCAATGAAAGGTATAGAAAAATAATCTGCTATCCATGAAGATTTTAACCATCGATATTCCCAGATGGAATCTAGATGGAAGCCAAATAAAAAAAAATAAAAAAAAGAGTTGTCAGTTGCCAAGAAACAACAAATGGATCAATATAATTAGCATGTGTTTCTGTTGCCTAGTATATCTGTACCTATACGATGATGCCTTAGTTCTATAGACTTATAGGATATACATATTTGCATTGCCACATAAGAGACTAAGGTTTTGGTTCTTGTTCTGTCAATAGCAAATTCCATACAACTGAAGTTACATTTCTGAGCATTAGTGTTTTTATCTGCATTACATTTGGCCTGATGCTCTATGACTACAAACTTCCTAACAAGCTTCTTCAAACCAACAGAATTGCATTAATAGCTATATGTGTTGCAGGTATCATATTTATGTTTACACAAGCACCCACAAATAGAGCCTAGAATTTTATGTTAGAACCAAAGCCTGAAGGGTATTAAATGCTGGATCATAGATACATTCTGTAACTGATGTAGAAACATATAAAAGCTTTTTAAGCACAGGGATAAGGTGATCATATACAGAGAGTAGATTAAAAGAATAAATTAATAATGGCCAGGGTATCTGACAGGAAGATATCTTACAGTGGGGAAAATTCAAAGTATAGTATAGTATAGTATAGTACAGTATAGAACAGAAAAATCACAGGTAAAATATTTTGGAAACAGAATCAATAAGTAAGAAACTGAAAAGTAAGCTTTATTAGCTTCATGCTAACCCTGACTAAAACCAAAGGACTTTTAAGTTATATTCCAGAAGATGAGGTATGTTTTGAATTTTCATAAAATTTACAATATTATCACAATTTGCTAACCCGCATTTTCATGTATCCCTGCATTAAAATTCCATTGCTAAAATTAGCTGAAACATTTATGAATATCTATTTCTTGTGCTTTGATTGATTTTTTTACCCTAGATCAGTGGTCGGCAAACTGCGGCTCGCGAGCCACATGGGGCTCTTTGGCCCCTTGAGTGTGGCTCTTCCACAAAATACCAAGTGCGGGCACGCCTGTACAGTGCGATTGAAACTTCGTGGCCCATGCGCAGAAATTGGTATTTTGTGGAAGAGCCACACTCAAGGGGCCAAAGAGCCGCAGTTTGCCGACCACTGCCCTAGATTATATTTTAGGGTTCATCTTTGATATGCCTCTCCAAATTCAAGCACTCACTTATTAATACTAAATTTGCTTTCATTTTTCTCTTTTGGCTTTGTCCTTATCTTTACATTTTTATTACCATTGGTTTTAAATATTTACTTAATTTCCTCTCTAAGCTTTCTGCTGAAGTCCTTCATTTTGAGCTGCTACCCATTGACGCCGGAATTTGCAATAGATTAAACTTCCTAAAACTGTTTTATAGGCATTGCATTTTTGTCCCAAAAACCTTCAGTGGTTCCTTAATACATATAAAATAATATCCAGCCCTAGCTGGTTTGGTTCAGTGGATAGAGTGTTGGCCTGCTGACTGAAGGGTCTCAGGTTTGAATTCAGTCAAGGGCACATGCCCGGGGTTGTTGGCTCAATCCCCAGTAGGGGGCATGCAAGAGGCAGCTGATCAATGATTCTCTCTCATCATTGATGTTTCTATATCTCTCTCCCTCTCCCTTCTTCCCTGAAAATAAAAATCTATTTAAAAAAATAAAATAATATCCAAATAAACTGGCAACCAAGGTCTACCCAACCCAAGTCTCACATTTACCCTATTTACTCTGATTTACTACTGAACTCCTCTAGGACACTACAACTCAGACAAACAGGTTTATCGGTAGCTCCACATTAATTTAATGCATATTCCTTTATGTACGCCTTTCCCAGTGTGGAATAGTCTCAGTACTTTTTACCCCATCTATTAAGTCATTATCCATTCTACATAAACAATTTCAAATGTTACACAAACCTTTTTTTAAAAAATTTTAGTCTCCATTTCATTTTTTTTTATTGCACAATTACTCTGATGATGCTCAGTAGCTTCTTACTGCCATATTCATCTTTTCTAATTTACTTCCTATTGGTTCACAAAGACCATGAATCCTTTGAAGCTAGAAGGCATTTAGTCAACTGCTTTATTTCTCTGAATTCTTAGCATATTGCTCCGTGTTTAGAAGAACATAAATATGGATTTCCATTTTGTAAAAGTAGCAGAGCTAGATACAATGGCAATGGGAAGCTGGTGTATTATCAAGTATAACTGCTCATTGTACTTTAAAATTATTACTAAGAAATAGTACGTAAACCTCACCTTTATTCTTTTCTAATATTACCTGCAGAAAAAAGATACAATTGGCAAGCAACACAAGCAGCTTCTTATTTGAAGGTAGAAAATGACAAATGGATTTCCATACACATCTTTACCGATGGGCTCTGGAAAATAGGAGACTAACTGCGGTTGTAACAACCTATTTTAAAAACTATTTAAACTGAGAAGTAATATGTAGGACCCCTTGGATCCCCAACCACACAGGAGATGAAATATTATCAGGGCTCAGCCTGCTCCACTTTCTTCCCCTCTGTTCAGTGTCATTCTTATTTATAACTTCCTCTTAGCATATTCAAAGGCAGCCATCAAATTCTTGTACAACTTCCCTGTGCAAGAGCTATTATGAAATACATTCACTTAAAAAATGCGCTAACAATCTATCCAGTTAGTCTTCTTCTATTTTCAGTTGATCAATATCAATTCTTCGGGCCAATGCCTAATACAATTTGCTGACTCAATTTCATTGAACACCATGATTGAAAATTTAAATTCAATAAAATTAACAAATTTTCATCAATTTCTAAACTTTGGATTGCTCTTTATCACAAGATCTTAATAGTCAAAGCATTCTAAAACCAATGGCATTCTTATACACAAGTAAATAGCTTTTCCATATTATAGTGAGCATCTCATAATATTCCACCATTGTTAAAGCTATAGTAAAATTATCAAAACAACCTTTCAGCACAATATTTTGTTTTTTAACAATAACATCAGTATGAATATATTATGCATTTTCCTATAATTCTTAAGTCTAGCCTTATTGTTGTCTATAAATACTCCAAAATGCTCTGTGTAATAAGTTAATCTTTTCCTGGTACTTCATAAGAACTCCAGAATTATGTAGAAATTATTTAATGCATAAAAGCAAACTAAAATATCTCTGACAATGTTCTAAGCATCTATCCACAAAGCAGGTTCTATGTATTTTCACAGCTTTCGCTGAGGACTCCCAAAAATATTTCTCCTTGTATCCTCTCCTTGGTTTCCAATTTCATGTATCCGATTGCCTCTATCGTCTTAAAAGCATCTCAAAGGTAACATCTGTAAATTGAACTCGCCATCTGCTCCCTCTGCACACGTACTGCTTTCTTCTCCATCCCAGTTCCCTATATTCTCTATTTCAGCAATCTCATTCTCCCAATTGCTCAGCCTAAAATCTTAGTCATCGTAGATTCCTCTTGCTTTTAGATCACATATCTAATGTCTTCAGCAAAGCCTTTCCCTACTATTTCAAAATATACTCAGTACCTTACAACTTCTCACACTTCTGCCACTCACCCTCTGTCCCCAGCCATCCTCTGAGGGTACATATGATGGCATAGATTTTGCTAAGTTGAATTTTCATGAGTGCAGTTCTGTATTACACATTAGGGTGATTTTATTTATAAAGTGCTTCCATGATTAGTAATCTTGTTATAAGACATAGACCATAATAATAATAATAAAGGAGAAAAATCAATGAATAAGCAAGCATCTATTTGGTTGTTGTGCAATTTTTCCTGCTGCCCCTGTACACCAGCTATTTCCTGTTGTGACATTCATCTGTGTTAGTTTTCCCCCTATATGTTTGCATATATACATTTACTGGCACTAGTAAAACTTTGTAGATCTAGGTAATTATTTTTATAGTTTTGTGAGCACACTGTGGATACCTTTCTCTGCTGAGCTCATTCATTATTGTGAATTTCAAAATCTACAGCTATGTTATACAAACAGCCTGGTATTCAAGTCAAAACATGCTACCTACCATAAGCATGGATATTTGCTGCTCCCACAGGTCATAATACATGGCCACAAAAATGTATAGTCAAAGGGGGAGATTTCCAAAGTCGTGCCAGCACGATCCTTCAATGAGCCTTTCCTCCACTCATGCCACAGCCATGCCCTCTGCAACACAGTCTGGTATCTGCCCTGTAGGGGGCTTTAATTTGGGTTCTCCATCGCTATTCTCTGGGTTATAGTTCCATAGTATACAGACAATTTCCATGTTCCTTAAATTTCTCTTAGTATTAATTATTTTCCAATCCCAGTTACTCAAATCTCCTGTTATTAGTTCTGTATTGAACTTTGTGTAAATTACTGTGTGATATTTGTCCACTGCATGGACTTTGACCAATACACATGAACATGTGGCCTCATGATTTCAGACAGAGCTGGCACTCACATCAGTGAAGGAAAGTTCAGTCAATGAATGAAGAAAATGAGTATCCAGTTAGAAAAGGAAGAGAGAAAAATGGATGGATGATAGATGGGTGGGAGGAAAGAAGGAAGGAAGGAAGGGAGGGAGGGAAGGAGGGAGGGAGGGAGGGAGGGAGGGAGGGAGGGAGGGAGGAAGAAAGGAAGGAAGGAAGGAAGGAAGGAAGGAAGGAAGGAAGGGAGGGAGGGAGGGAGGGAGGGAGGGAGGGAGGGAGGGAGGGAGGAAGGAAGGAAGGAGTTGATTTTAGACCACTATTTTAAATTAAACCTAAAATTAATTATAGATGTATTAAAAATGAAATGTAAAGTACAAAACTACAGAATTTAAAAATAAAATGTAAGAGAATAACTTCATGACTTTGGGTAGAAATTTACTTAAATGATTCCAAAAAAGCACTAATCTTAAGGAGTACTGATAAGTTTAAGTATGTAAATAGGAAACCTCTGTATACATCATGAAGAAAGTAAAAAGACAGCAACAAACCTGGAGAAATTTTGTATTTCAGAAAAGAGACAAAACCGATTTAAAAATGAATCAAAAACTTGAAAGAAGCACTTCCTCCACCAAGAAAGGAAATTCAATTGGTCAACAGCCAAAGGATAATGTACTGAACATTAATCAGAAATATCAAATTCTAACTGCAAAAGTGTATTACAAATCTTCCATTTTGGCAAAAAATTAAAAGTGTGTTACACCAACTGCTGTCAAAGTGAAAGAAAAATTCTCAGTCGTATACACATTTGGAGAGAATGCATATGAATGCTCATTTGGAGACAATGTTTATAGGACCAGATTAGTTTATCATTATATGGATCATCTATTCATTCACAGTTAGATTAAATTTGACTGTGAAGCCCTAACTGGTTTGGCTCAATGGATAGAGCATTGGCCTGTGGACAGGGTCCCAGGTTCGATTCCAGTCAAGGGCATGTACCTTGGTTGTGGGCACATCCCAGTAGGGGGTGTGCAGGAGGCAGCTGATCGATGTTTCTCTCTCATTGATGTTTCTGACTCTCTATCCCTCTCCCTTCCTCTCTGTAAAAAAAATCAATAAAACATATTTTTTTTAAAAAATTTGACTGTGAATTCACCTGGTTTGATGAAGTTATAATACATTATTAATTTGCTACAAAACCTTAAAGACACAACGTATACTAGTAGACTTTTTACATATAGAATTTCCCTTCCTTGTCTATACAGTCTGTGCCCGATAGCCAAAGATGAGTAAGCAAATCTCATTTCACCCTTGTCAGCATGGAATTTGTTGATTTTCCATTGCTTTGATGAAAAACAATGTTTGGTTATTTAATTGGCATTATTTTCTGAATACTGAGTTTCACCAAATTGCTATTTGATGGAAGGAAAAAAATATCCCCCACAGACAAGAAAGCATTTTTTATTTCCTTACTCTCTCCCACATAAATATTTAAGTTAGCGAGGTGTGCATCTTTTCATTTATATATGTAAGCTTCATAAACCTATGCACAAAATTTCCCTCATTTGGTAATTTTTTTCTTGGTATAGAAACATATATCTACTCAAACTTTAAGGTATTACATTTGGAAATTACAAAGGATTTTTTTATTCAAGGAATTCCAGTTTGTGCCATATGTGATTATAAAATATGATATGCATGTGTGCATATTTATATGCATGTGTGTGTGTGTGTATATATATATATATATATACACACACACACACATGAAGTGTATATATGTTTGTATGCATATTAATTAACTTCATTAACTCATTTCTAAAGGTATTTTAACTGTCCTCTAGGACCCAGATTTTGTTGTCAGTCAACTATAATCATTTTACTTGCCCCTTCTCTGGGCCTTTCCATGTATGTGGTGGTTGTATATTGTGCACTCTTTAGAGCTCAAATCCATGCTAACACATCTTAAATACCAGTAGCCCAAGAAATATGAGACAATAGTTTCATGAGAAATATGAGACAAATCACATACTAAATGAAATCATAGTAAATGGTATCCTGAAAAAAAAAAGATTTTATAATAAAACTAATCACAACAAAGTTGAAAACTATAATATATAAATAACTCCAATTACTTCTTTTAAAAAACACAACCAAAGGGAAGGTGACTGAATATGTGAATAAGCAATTTGTAAAAGAGTAAATACAAATAAATAAAAATTAAAATAAATACATTACTGACAAACTGTAAATTAAATAAGTTACATTTCATACTGATCAAGCTGGCAAAAATTGTATTTTTAAAATGAACTTAATATTGTTGGGGAAATGGAAAAAAGAATAGTCGTACATTTTGTTATCTGTACATTAAGACTAATAGTATGTCCTATATGTCTTATGTCTAACAGCCATACATGAGTGAGCAAGTCTCATTTCACCCTTGCCAGCATTACTTTTTATAATTTGCTATTGTTTAATGAGAAACATTTCATTTTAACTGGCACTCACTTGTTGAATATATTGCTTTACCAAGTCTATAATAATAAAAATGTAATATGCTAATTAGGCTGGACAGCCGAACGACCTTCCAGACATCCTTCCGGACAACCTTCTGGATGAAGCTGGGGCTGCGAGGGCCGAGCCCCTTGCATGAATTTCATGCATAAGGCCTCTAGTTACTATATAATTGATGAAAAGGAAAAACCTACTATTGACAGACATTGAGCTAAGCCAATTCATTTCCTATGAATTAGGATAATACATTTTTGAAATGTAATGATCTTTTATTTAGCCTAACCAAAAGGATAAATTTTCTATGAAAACTATCTTTACCCATAACCACCATTCTATAGTAAGATGTGTGTGTGTGTGTGTGTGTATGTATATATGTATATATAAAATTCTAACAAAAAAGTAGAGTAGGTTTATTTTTTAAATTAAGACCAAAAACAAAACTCAAAATGAGTGGCCCAGACAGAGAAAGAGTAATGGCAAAGAGAATGAAAAAAAAGAAATGGAGGTTGAAGGTAGGAACCCAAGTGACTTAGCAGTTTTGTTACAGCACCGATGAATGAATGAAACATCGAAAACAATTTTCTATCCAAGGTGTGCCTGAGTTGCATTTAGAATAGTAATATTAACATTTAATATAACTTTTTGCTTTATTGTTCAAAAAGAAAGTAGCCTTCCACCACAAGGGATAAATATAAGGGATTTTTCTGGAGATTTCCCCTTAACTCTCAGACAATATTATAATGCGACTCAATAGACCAAGTAATAAGGTCATTTAAATAATGGATGGTGACAAAACATATATTACTAAGGCTGCTATATATTTTATTTTTTAAATATTTTTATTGATTATTAAAGAGGAGGAAAGAAGAAGGAGAGGAACATTGAAGTGAGAGAATAACTTCGATTGGCTATCTCCTGCACACCCCCTACAACAACCCTGGCACATGCTCTGACTGGGCATCAAACCGACCTTTAGGTGCCCCGGATGATGCCCAACCAACTGAGCCACACAGGCCAGGACTGCATGACTTATCTTTAAAACATGAAACAGGTATAGCTAATAACAATTAATTGATAACATGTTATAATGCTATGATTTGTTTTTGTTTATAGTTCCCTATTTCTTCATTCTATCTTCTTTTTCCTCTCTTCACTATTATTCTCTCTCCACAATCAATCATTCTCTTTCCTAGATATTATTAATAGTTAATCTTTAGAGTCACACAACCAAAGGTACAATCTTTTCATGTGATACATTCAGGAGCTTTTCTTTCCTGAATTATAAGAACCTGAATAAAGCAATCTAACAAACAGTACCACCCTACTCACTCACCCCCTAAAAAAAAAAAAACAACAACAGAAAACTTTACTGTCACTGTCTCAAAGATGGTGCTTGCATGGATTACAAGGCTAAATTAACTTCCTCTCCATTTTTCTACCCTCCTATATTCTCAACTTTTCCATTGTGTATTGCTCAGTTTTATTTTTGTCATACAAACAAAAAACTTGGAGTTTAGTCATCCCATGAATTTCCAAGTAATCATCAAATGCATTTGGTATAAAAAAATCCTGATAAAATTTTAAATTATTACACTTTAATGAACATTTAACTAATCTTCATATTTAATTCATGAAAATACTTTAGATTTTATGACCACATAATTTGAAATGCAAAACAACTTAATGTTTTCTCTCTTCTGACTCAAGGTGTCTTTTTGCCAATAAAAATAATCACTCTCTTGTTGTGGCTGGTGTTGTCCAGTGGTTAGAATGGTGGCCTGCACACCGAAGGTTCACAGGTTCAATACCCCAGTGAAGGGCACATACCTGGTTGCAGGTTCCATCCTGGGCCCCTGTTGGGGCATATGTGGGACACAACCAATTGATGTGTCTCTCTCACATCAATGTCTCTCTCTCTCTCTCTCTCTCTCTCTCTCTCTCTCTCTCTCTCTCTCTCTCTCTCTCATTCTCTCTCTCCCTTTCCCCCTCTCCCTCCATTCCTTCCACTCTCTTATAAAAATCAATGTAAAAAATGTCCTCAGGTGAGGATTAACAAATAATAATAATAATCACTCTCATTTTCTCACATATAGTAATCTATGTACCTGCACATTTCTAAGTACTCTGTGTTCATGTTACACTAAGCATGAGAACAATCATGCAAAATAGGTATTATTTTCTCCATTTTCCATGGAAAAGTCAGAAAAATTATATTATTTGCTTAAAGCCACAAAAGTAAAAACTAGCTGGCTAAAGTAAAAACCTATAGTCTTGCCCTAGCCGGTTTGGCTCGGTGGATAGAGCGTCAGCCTGTGGACTGAAGGGTCCCAGGTTCGATTCCGGTCAAGGGCACATGCCTGGGTTATGGGCTTGGTCCAACCTGCAGGAGGCAGCCAATCAACAATTCCCTCTCATCATTGATGTTTCTATCTCTCTCTTCCTCTCCCTTCCTCTCTGAAATCAATAAAAAATATATTTAAAAAAACCTATAGTCTTTTGTGTGGTTATTTCCACTTATCGTAATGTTTAGAGATTTATTCACACTCTTGTGACTATTAATATGTTCTTTTTTCTTCTTTCTTTTTCTTTCTTTAATCCTCACCGAATAACATTCTTTAAAAGGAGGGAAAGAGAGAGAGAGAGAAACATCAATCAGTTGCCTGCTGTACGTGTCCAGGCTGGGGATCAAACCCACAACCTTTCCGTGCACAGGTCAGTGCTCAACCAACTGAGCCACTCTGGCTGGGCTGTCCTCTTGTCTTTCTGAATAGTATTCCATAAGAACAATATGGCACTATTTGCTTAACTTTTCACTAGTTAATGAACATTTGGATTCTCATTTTTCTTTTTATTATTATGAATAGTGCTGCTGAGAATACACAGAAATTGTTAGGTGGGCCAATATTTTCACATCCTTGTGGAAAAGATCAGAGTAGGATTGCTGATTGGTACCATAAGTGTGTGTTCCACTGCATGAAGATACTGCTAAACAATGTGTTTCTGACAGTATTTCCACTAGCATTGTATGAGTCTGGTTACTCCATATTCTTAACCAAAACTGGATATTGTCAGTCTTTTTTATTTTAGCTATTCTAGTGAGCATATAGTGGACTTTCATTGTGGTTTATCTTATAATTCTCTGATGACAATGTTAATTATCTTTTTTATATGCTTATTGGTCATCTAAATGTCTTTTGGCAATGTCCCTTCAAATCTTTTTTCCAGTTTTATTCAATTGTCTTCCTATTAATAATTTGTAAGATTTATTTATATATACTATTACTGATAAAAATGGTGCTGTTATCTTTTGTACTGCCACAAAATAGGTTTTGAATTAACTTTAACATCTTCTGAAATAGACTTATTTTCCAACCTTGATGGCCTTAATTAATACTGAGGCTCTAATTACAGATATACTTGGGGATCCCATTAAATTTAAACAAGCTGCCACATATAATCTTATTAAATAATAAACAGGAAAAAATAGGTATGCCTCACCTTAACCATCAGACTATTGCCTTGCCAAATTCCCCATAATCACTGCACTCATTGTCCTACAGTATCTCACAGTGAACATGGATGCCAAGACCCAATGAGTAATACAATTCAATTGTCTTTGGAATTCATGATTTGCTTTGCCAAACAGAACCCTATGAATGTCTCCCCCCCACCACCACCACACACACACAAACACACCAGTTTAAACCATTAATATTTAAAAAAGAGTCTTCAGAATGGAAATCTATTACACAAGACCTATGTAGAGAAAGGGTGATCATAATAAGCTTTTAACTACTTGACTTATATATGACCCCCCTCTTTCCCTGAAAGCCCTTTTCCTCCATACTGGAATTCTTTTCCCTACTGTACATTTACACTCAAATATTTTCTTGATTCACATTTATAGCATGTCTTTGTCCCCGATAGAGCTGTAATCCTTCTCTGCTCTGTGAATCATACCTGGCAGGTGGTTAACTCCATCCCCTACGTGCCAGAATTCTCTTTCCCATGTATAATCTCCATTTCAGATCTCAAACCCTTCTGTCTTTTCCCTGCAGTATCAGAATATCACCCTTTTTGCAGAGCCCTATATGAATGTCATCTATAGCAACTAGTTCATGCTAAAGAATTGAATAGAACATCAGGGTATTGCCCTCAAATGGAAGCAGCACAAAGTTCCCTCAGGAAAAGTTATGGTATCTTACATGCACATCGTATTTATCATAGATTACAAAGGACTTTCAATACATCACTTGGTTATTTAGGAGTTTTTGCCTCTAAAGGGCACATAAAGCATTATTCCATTGTTCACATGGCAAGGCTGAGAGGTTCAGTGAGATTAAGATGCTCACCCAAAATAAGTAACACGTGCAAGGTAGAACTGATGAATTCCTGTTTTTTACCCCTCTGTTCTGTGCCATATCCCAAGATTCACAGTTTTGCCCTTTTTTATCCTGATACCATCTTTATCTTCTACCACCTTCATTTTTGTGGTATCCATAAGCCTAGTTAGATATCTTAATTCCTACTGATTTTGGAATTAATAAGGACATTACTAACACAGAAACAACTTAAGATTTGCAGAAACCAAACTTGAACTGAACTCTGCAAAATAAGTGAATAATCAGATTTAGTTTCTAAAGTCTATAAATAAATATACATTACGATTGAAATCTTTTTAAAATATTAATTCTAGTTAAGACAGACAGATAAACCAACATAATATATACTAAAAGCTTATAAGCCATTTAAACATTTCCCTAACTCAATTTAATATGATTAGCCCAGCTGGCATGGCTCAGTGGTTGAGCATCAACCTATGAACCAGGAGGTCATGGTTTAATTCCCAGTCAGGGCACATGCCCAGGTTGTGGGCTCAATCTCCTGTGAAAGGTGTGCAGGAGGCAGCCGATTGAGATTCTCTCTCATCACTGTTGTTTCTATCTCTCTCTCCCTCTCCATTCCACTCTGAAATCAATAAAATTATATATTTTACAAAATTGTAATGATTCTATGTAATTTCAATAGAGAGGCAAATAATTTTTCTTTCAAGGGAATATAGTTATTACAAATATCTCTCTTTTACTTCAGTTTATTATGATCAAAGACACTACACTATGGTTCTTCAGAAAACTGGTTTCAGACTGTTGGATGCTCACCAATATTGCCGATTTTTTATTTTCTTCTCCTTCTATAGTCAATCATTTACGAAGTAACAAAATTCTTTTATTTGCTCATAATTCTCTCCATTTCTTTTTTTCCTCCATCCTGACTTAATTTTTTCTCTTCTATTTTTCTTCCTTTTAGGTTGATATTTTCTGCTGATGGGTAATAAATTGCATCTTAATTATTGTTCTGAAAATTTTCCTCCCACCATGTTCTCCACTCTTTGAATAATATCTACCACAAGTCTATTTGTTGAAACTGCAATAATTTCTCAATAGGGATGTAATCCTTCTCTGATTACAAGCATGCTATTACTGTTTCTATGGCTATATCCTCATTCCAAGATTCATCACTCACTCATATTTTTTAAAAAGTTCACTTGATTCTCCAAAACATCTTATTGAAATGGAATAATATTATTTTACTCATTTTCCAAATGAGGTAGCAGGATAGAAACATTTATTACTGTTCCCAAAAATTTTAAAGGAGGTTGTAACCCAGGTTTCCTAATTCTTATTGCCTATAACTATTTATTTGCAATCTGATTACTATAACTTTTAAGCAGCTCTACATAATGTCAGAATAAATTTATCAACAAATTGAGAATTAAATCATTATGTTTCATAATTTTTTCTTAATTTGTATGTAATAAAATATTATTAGTATTGAAGAAATCAAAATCAACCTGAACAAGTGAATACCAGAGTTTTATTTCAATTTTAAAGTTTTTGTTCTCTCTGAAATGTAATTAAACACCTAGGATCTCTTTTTATCTTAACATTAATTAACATATATCCTCTTTGCCCTGTCTCAGGTTTGTAGTAATTTACTTGAAGTAATGTTATTTGGAGACAATATTTTTTTCTCCTGCAGTTTGTTGTTATATAAATTATATGGTATTATATATTATTTATTTGGGGTCATATATAATACTTATTTGGTGATTATATATATATATATATATATATATATATATATATATATAATTTATATAGTGCTATATAGGATGGATAGATGAAAGATGATAGATAGATAGATGATAGATAGATAGATAGATAGATAGATAGATGATAGATAATGTGTCCTAGGCATGGAGTAACACACTTTTTTGATAAACCAGACCAGGCAAAATAAACAAAAACTCTTTAAAACTTCAAAGAGAAATCACATCAACTTCAGTCCAATTCTGATTTACTTTTTTTTCTGATTATGCTGATTATATGACTATAGGATTATGGCTTTTTGAGTCCAAGAAGTCAATTGAAAGACAGTTTTAACTTTCATTTTTCTTGCTAAATTTATGAAATAACAGAAGTTATCATTAATCTACTACCATCTTTATGATGATTACTCTTAAGTTTAAATTTAAAAAACAACATTTTAAATGGATGCAGGATAACAATAGGTAGAAATATTACCTTTTGTTTTGTTTGCTCTTCTAAGCATTTTCATGACATTAATCCCAGCAAACTGCCCTCATGTATAAACTACTGGTTCCTCATAATAGTGTATGGCATTTCAATTTCAAACTTGCCCTCGATAAACAGAATGAAGAATTACTGTGCTCATGCATAAACGTCTTTGTGACTCAATGTTTTTCTACCATAATCAGTAACAACCTTATTTTTTTAAAAAATCAAAGTGCATGAAAAGTAAAACAATCTTATTCCATATGCAAAGAAAATTCTTTGTTCTTCCCTGAAGTAGAAAAGATTAATAAAATAGTAAATGTCACTAAGTAAACTTCATCATTCAAAAACTATAATGTAAATTAAGCAATAAAGTGTTCAACAAATCTGCTTAGTTTCCAAAGGTGATATTGTTTATGTACTTATTGATTTCTTCAGACGTATAATCTAGTGTAGCTCATCCATTAAACTAACCTGTCCTCTACAAACTCCTAAATAATAAATATTACCTAGGAAAATAAATTATGCTCCAAAGAAGTATCTTCCTGTGCAAAGAAATTCTAAGAGAGAGAGAGAGAGAGAGAGAGAATTTCTAAATAGCCTTCAGAGTGCCACAAGTTAACCAAATTGAAAAATAAGTTTGTTGAAACAAAAACTTTGTTTTTTTTAATTCTAAGTAAAATTTTAATTTTTGTGTAATATAATTTTAAAATACAGGTTTTCTATTCACTAAGCCTGAATTCTGGTATTCCCTTTTTTTCCAGTCCTTAAAGCCAATCTTTCTTAAATATTTATCAATTATCATTTTTAAAGAAATATAATGTGAAATATTCATTTAAACTTCGCTTTATTTATGACTTTCACAACAATAAGAAAAAGTCAAGATGTCAGGATCTGCCTTATACTGCTCTCATGAGGAAAATGCTATTCTTGAGGAAAATACTATCTGCTAATTAATCAACACTTCAAGACCACACAATATGCAAATCCTCACCTTCTCTTATTTGGATGGAATATAAAGAAAAAGAATTTTGGAACGAAGGTCCTTGTGATTTGTTAGCTATGTGACTCTCCTCTTGTTTATTTATTTATCCAATAAATTTTTATTGAGCAGCTACTATGTGCTAGGTACCCATCTAGACTCTGGGGCTATAATACGGAACAAGCAAAATAATGTGCCTTTCCTGTGGAACATACATTCAAGTGGATGTTACAGAAATTATACGAGTAGCTAGATGGTGAGATGTAAATAGGGAAAAATTGTGATAAAACATGATGGAAGTACAATTTTCAATAGAATAGGCAGAATGATGCACTCTGAAGAGGTAACATTTGAACAGAAGCATGCTTGAGGAGTGGGATAAGAAATTATGTGCCCTGACCGGTTTGGCTCAGTGGATAGATCGTTGGCCTGCGGACTCAGGGGTCCCGGGTTCGATTCCGGTCAAGGGCATGTACCTTGGTTGCGGGCACATTCCCAGTAGGGAGTGTGCAGGAGGCAGCTAATCGATGCTTCTCTCTCATCGATGTTTCTCTCTATCCCTCCCCCTTCCTCTCTGTCAAAAGTCAATAAAATATAGTTTTTAAAAAAGAAAGAAATTATGGTGATTCCTGGTAGAAAATAGGTGCAAAGGCTTTGGAATGGAAGTGAACTTTGAGCAATTGGAAAGAAGAGAAGGAAGGCCCAAGAGGCTGAAGCAGAGGGCACCATAAAAAAGATGAGTTCAGACCAATACCTAGAAGTGAGGTAGGGTGGACCTTGTAAGCCAGAGCACATTGGTTTTGTTATGTGTAGGATGCAGAATCACTGGAGGTCTTGAGTAGAAAATTAATGTGGATAATTTTGCTGTAAATGGCTCCCATATTCTGCTGATGGAGAATATACAGATTAAACTCCCAAGTCTCAATTTATCATTTTTGAAAAGGGAATAATAATGTTTGCCTAGTGCGTCCCAGGAACATTGAATGAATTAGCATGCATTAATTTCTGACACATACTAAGATCTCAATAATATTTCTTTTACTGTGTTTTATTTCCTCTTGAGTTAGATAAAACAGTATCCCTATTCCTTTCAAGGCAAATTCCACCCATCACCCCTATTCCCTTAATTCAATATTTTTCTAACTCTGACTTCTTCTCTGTCAATATTTTCCTTTCTATCCTCTAGCTTTCTTCCAAATAATTTATTCATCCAGTGTAGTCTAGAGTCATATATATCTTCTTACCTCAAACAGAATAATTTTTTAATCCTGTTACTTCATACATCCAATCAAAATGCATCAGTCTCTATTTTTATAACAAATTACAAAAAAGTATATTTCTCCAGAAAAACTGGTATGTTTTCAATTAGCAGGTTTATCGCTGACTCTGTGCTAAGGTTATCCTTACTTTATAGATGTTAAGATTTTTGTTAATTAATCTTAAATTATTGACATTTCATTATAACATAATAGTGCTCTTGTTTATATTAAAATGCACTTCAAATCGTTTTTGAAAATAGGCAGACCATAAATCAGGGTATTCGTTTCCTGTGTCTGACACAAATTACCATTAGCTTAGCACCTTAAAAGAACATGCATTTATTATCTCACAGGTCTATAAGTCAGGAGTTTGGGTTGGCTAAGCTGGTTTTTCCCTTCTAGGTCACGGAAACCACTCCCTGATCCATTACTGGGCTGGGATCAAGAGTCTCTGGGAAAATCTCCTTGGAAGCCCAGGCATGCTGCGAGCAGAATCGCATTTCCTTGCCACACTTAATCTCTGGAGGCCGTGCTGTGGCCCTGGCCCGTGTCCCAAAGCCAGAAAAGGTGTTTCCATGATTGAAAATCTGACTTCTGCCAATCTTTCTTCTACCTTAAGCCAGAGAAAATTCTTTACTTTAAAAGGCTTATGTGATTAGATTGTGCCCATCCAGATACTCAGGATAATATGCTATATAAAAGTCTCTAGTGTTAATAACATCTGAAAAGTCCTTCTTGCCATATAATGCAATATCCTCACGGGTTACATTGGTTAGTGTGTAGACATTTTGGGGGAGTGGGGGCACACAGATAACAAATGCCACAATAAATAGTTCATAAGCTAAAACACGTGGCTATTTTTCATATTTACCCCCCTAACCTGAACACCCATAAGTTGTTATAGCCGTTCATTGCTTAATTTAATACTCACAGAATACATTACTAATGTAATTTTAAAGATTTTTTATGTGTTTTTGTAATAAGCAAAATAGGTGGAAAACAAATACATGTTTACCAAAAAAAAAAAAAAATGGAAATGTTAGAAAAAGAAGATAATTTTTTGAAAACAATTTGTTTGCACTGGGGAGAGAAAATAAAACCCTTACTTTATCCTTGTTTTATATTCTAGAATCTGAAATATGTTTTAAAAGTTTGCCCTATTTGTCAATCTGTCAGGAAATGTATTTCAGCATCAAGCTTCATGCTCCCGGGGAAATCATGAAACATCTTATTCAGCTGAAGAGGCTGAAGCTCGAAGCAGTGCAATTAATATCTCCCATTTTTGCCATCGGCACGGAAAGCCGCTCCGTGGAATCAGAATCGCTAATTGTGTGTAATAGCTTACATCTGGCCTGTGCACGTTCAACACATTAGACTTGCTGTCTGTGTTCTGATCGCTGGGCACGGAGTGGACGTGCTCTGACCGGAGCTGCCACACTCCAAGCTTCTCAGGAGAGAGAATATTCATTAACACCTGAAATCTGGCTTCAGGAAATGGGTGGTAGACACTTATCACCAAATGCAGTCTTATTATTACTAGCAGTCTTGAATAAGCTGATAGGAACATCCTCAAAACAAACAAAATAACACTTCCCTGAGTGTGTCATATAAAGTTTTGTTTAAAATTATGAGATGAACAGGGTTGTTATACTGATTCACTTAATTCTGTCTTCATGCTATAAAAACCCAAGACTCTTGCATATATTCATTTTAATAGCTACCTCAGAACACCACTCATCTAAGAGGACAATCCACAACATACAAAAAAACTACCATTATCTTGCGTCACTGAAACTTTATACTCATTGAACACCATTTTCATATTTTCTCCTCCCTCTAAACCCTGGAAACCACATTCTCGTATCTGCTTCTCTGAGACTATTCTAGAAACCCGGTAGAGAAATCATGCAGCCCCTGTCCTTCTGTAACCGGCTTATTTCACTTAGCACAATGTCCTTAAGAGTCATCCATTATTTGTATATAGTTGGATTTCCTCATTTTATTCAAGGCAGAATAATATTCCATGGTATGTAGATAACAGTTTATGTATTCATTTATTTATTGATGGACAGTTGGATTATTTCCAAATTTTGACAACAGTGAATAATATTTTAACATTGGAATGAAGATACAGTGCCTATAGTTAACAGTACTGTATTGAATGCTTTAATCCTTTGCGGTCCAATGTTATTTTTGGAATTCTAACAGTCTGGTCCAAATTAATTGACGGGATTGAATGTTGAACTTTTTAATGTTCTTAGTGCTCGATGTTGGACCTGCTCCTAGCGCCTGTTCTGTCGAGTCAGCCTCGAGGTTGTACCAAAAAGGGTTAAAATGTATTGAGGCAAGAAATCCTATTGTGTCTTACCATAAAAACCAAACCAAACAAAAACAAAGGAACACAAGGAAACTTTTGGATGTGATGGATATATGCATTATCTTGATTGTGGTTTAAGTTTCACAGATTAATGCATATATCAAAACTCATTGAATGATATAACTATGTACAGTTTATATCAATTATCTGTATATATAAAAGCCAAGCAACCAGAACAACTGGAACAACTAGTCGCTATGACAAGCACTGCAGCCAGCCAACCAGCCCAATGGGGGCAGGGCCAGTCAGCCAACCTCCCACAGCTCCTCCCCTTGGCTGGCCCAGCCCCTGATCAGGCCCGATTGGGGCAGGCCAGCCAGACCACACCTGTGCACAAATTTGTGTACTTGGCCTCTAGTCTATGATAATAAAAGCATAATATGCAAATCGACCAAATGGCTGAACAGTGGAATGACCGTTCAGACATCCTTCCGGACGCATCCTTCTGGACAAAGCTAGGGCTGTGAGGGCTGAGGCAGCTGCTTCAGCTGTGAGGGCCAAGGAAGCCCGGGCTGCAAAGGGCTACTCTTGCACAATTTCATGCATAGGGCCTCTAGTAACCTAATAAAGTTGCTTGAAAAAAATATGTAAGTTAGAGCCTCAGCCCTGCCAAATTCCTCCTTCTAGCTCAGGGAAAAAATTCCTGACATTCCCTGTAAAGTGTCCCCAGCCTAGTCCATCATGGTTTCAGCTCCTGGTCCCTTAAAAACAACCTTCCCCTAAGTGATGAGTATTACCATTGGGGCAGCACCCATGCCCATAGCAAGGCCATGTCACACATGAGTCTCCTCCCATCTGGGAAGAAGCTCAGAAAACAATCACCTGGCACAATCATTGATAAAGGTCAAGAAGATGGACTTTTTCTGGGTTTTTCTTGTCTACACCTCACACATGCTGACTGGGAATATGTCTTCCTCAGGAAATTTTCCCTTTGACTCCTGGACTCAGAGCTCCCTGCTTCCCATTAGCATGATTGTTCTTGAAAGAGGAGGATGACTCTTAAGTACTGTCACCTTACACAAAACATACATGCTCTCCTACTTATCAATACCTTCAACTATCTGGTCCTTAATTACTTGGAAAATGTGGAGGCGGGGGGTGGGGACGAGTGCTAAAAGCTTTATATAGATAAATTTCCTATTACTTTTAGGGAAATATGCGGAATTTAAATAAACGGTAGATCAAAAAAGGCACCCTAGCACCAGAATTTTAAAGGAAGAAAGAAAGTGAAGAATACTTCTATATTGCCTTTAATATTGAGTATAACAAACACAACAAAATGTAATGCCTATCCTGGTAAATAATCAGAAACTCTTTTAACATCCTTGCACTTAGATGGCTTTTTAAAACAATTTCCGATTTTATAGGTGGAGGGAAACATAGTATTTTCTTTTTCAGGGCTACTAAATTTATCCCTGTGTGTGATTTGTATGTGTGCTTATGTTTGATTTTAGTGGATTTTTCCTTAAAGGTAAGATAAACGCAATGATTATAATAATTAAATCAATACCTAGAATTTTAACACTATGTATATGCACACATAGGAACACTTTATGTGACTTTTAATGATTCATTCTTTAAAAAGAAAATAAACAATAAGCCCTGGCCAGGTGGCTCAGTTGGTTGGAGCATCAAAAGGTTGTGGGTTTGATTCCTAGTCCAGGCACATACCTAGGTTGCAGGTTCAATCCCTGATTGGGGCTCATATGGGAGGCAACCAATCTCCCTCCCCCTCCCCCTCCCCCTCTCCCTCTCCCTCTCCCCCTTCCCCTTCCCCTCTGTAAAAATCAATTAAAGCATATCCTCCAGTGAGGGGAAAAAACAACGAGATAGATTTTATTAGCATCCACATTTTTCCTCTGAAGAAAACTGAAAGGCAGAATGATGATGTCACTAGCCTGTGTCATCTATCTGAGAGATGGGTTCAACATATGTTGGCGACACAAAAGATGGAGAAATAAAAAACCCTTGCTTAAGACATGTTCATAAAGGGTCTCAAAGAAGATGGAAAAGAAAGTGCTATTGAATAATAGGTGAGCAGGTCTTGGCAAAAAGGACCAAAGGTAAAGGGCTTTCCAAGCAGAAGAACAGCATAAACTCCAGAATGAAGCTACCAAACAGCTTTGGCAATGGAATATGGGATGAATTTGAAGGAATTTGGAGACTGGAGAAAGAATGTCATGCAAACAGTATATATTAGAAACAACAACATGGACCTTCAGTTAGTGGCAAGGGTACAAAAGGACTTCGCAGATGGGAGTCCCAGATGGTTAGGAATGGAATCCCACAAGAAAGAATGAAGGTTGGCCCTTCTCTGAGAGTCGAGATGGAAATTGAAAAGCAAAGTGCCAAGCAAAGAGACTGCCTATCATATGAAATGGTCCAGGTAAGAGTAATAATATGTATATAGAGAGGTTAAAGAAGGGAAGATACATCCAATAATACTTAGCAATAATATTTAGCTATATGGTTTCAATGATTCTTGCATCTTGTTTATTTTCCTCTTATTCTTCCTTAGCATTGAAATCTACTGAAAAGTACATTTTCAATTCTCAGTTGTTCCAACAAATCTAATGTAGGAGATTTGTTTTCACCCTGAGGTCAGACTTTTTAAAAAAGAATGAGCAAGCCGCTGGGTACCAGTGTGATTAAAGCAGCAGTAATCAGAGTGGAGAATCTCAAGGGGAGATGGAATGCAAGATGACAAAATAGAGGTGATTCTGGTGCAAAAGTTTTGTTTTCTTTTAAATCAGCAGCTAATTACATAAGCAAGAAGATAGATTCTACTATGTAAGTCTACAATGAGTTGTTTTTCTTATATTGTATGCATTGTTCCAAACGAATCTTATAATTAGCCAAAATTTTGAATGCATGAAATTATGAAAATGTTTTCTCATTTGAAAAGTCATGAGATAGTCAATTCATACCCTCAGCTGAACAAACTTTGAGCTCTACTATTACATCATAAAACGCTGTATTTATTGCCCTGGCCAGTGTGGCTCAGTTGGCTGGGCATTGTCCCATACACCAAAAGGTTGCCAGTTCAATTACCTGTCAAGGCACGTGCCCAGGTGGTAGGCTGAATCCCCATTAGGGGGCATGCAGGAGACAGCAGATGGATGTTGTGCTCTCACATCAATGTTTCTCTTTCCCTCCCTTCCTTTCTCTCTAAAAATCAATAAAATATTTAAATATATATATAATATTTGTTAAAAATAAACTCTTACTTAATACATTTCCATCCTAGAGAATTTCTATAAAACATAGTGCCTATAGTTCACAATATTTTTTGTTATATGCTTAAAAATTAAGAGTGTGGAGATCTCATAGTAAGTTTCTTATTACAATGAAAGAACAATAAAATTAAAAATATAAATTTTTGTTGACTAAAACATATGCAAAATAACATGCAATGAGATTTTGGTAACAATATTATAGAATACAGATACAGAGTATAAAATATAAGAAAATAGCCTGGCTGGCATAGCTCAGTGGTTGAGCACTGACCTATGAACCAGGAGGTCATGGTTTGATTCCCAGTCAGGAATATACAGTATATATAATGCAGATACTATGCTGATTCTTGAAAAGGTACAAAGCAACCTGGTGTGGTATTTTGTTAATCAATGTGGTTAAGGATTTACAGGACAATAATCAACTTTTCTGACAGATGGTTAGGTAAGTAGAAAAATAAATTTTTATTAAAAATGGATTTCTATGAGATGTATAATGCTAATAAAATCAAAGTAAACATTTATTCTTTTATGAGCACAACTGAATGCCCCTTAAATTATAAACAGAAGTCAGTTACTGCAGGCCAACCAATTCACTAAGTCACAAAAAGGGGAAACAAAGGATGTGATATCACTCCATGGCTCACTGAAACATACACACGGGATCCAGATGTCACAGTATTCAGCTCTGAAAGGTAGTCATTGTCCAAGAGGCGGTGACATTTTCCCTAGGATCTAATTTCTATAGCATAACTAATCCTTGATAATGAATTCATCCTCAAGGAGAAACACGAAGGCAATATCTTGGCTTTCTGACAGTCTAGATTATTCTTGTCCTGTGTTCCTTGGTTGTATCTGATTGTGTTTCCATACTCCCATTTATCTTGTTCAATTTTTTTCCTCCTATCAACAATGGCTATCTTAAAGTTCTTTTTAATATTTTTATAGGACTCAAAGTTTCTTAAGTGAAATAAAGATCACCAAAATATCCTGTAAGAAAGTGTAGGCTATAAGGCTTTGGCTGACAAGTTAAAGTATTTTTAATAAAAGTGTATGAGCATGTTTATGCTAGTCAGGATGATTGAGTGTGATCAATATTGAATCCAAGAATATGCAATGTGAGGACACTGCTTTTATGTGCACTCTCATAAAAATAAGTTATATCTTTCCAGGTCATCATTAATATCTCTATTCTTTAAGTACAGTCATGGTGCTATAGTTCCAGTAAATAAAGAAATATGATAATCTTCTGGTTTTCAGGGAGGGGGAAATTGAAATTCAATGTGTGTGTGTGTGTACCTATGTGTGTGTTTGTCTTTATGTCCTTCAGGGACAAAATCAGCAATTTTATCTCTGAATGTTAATGAGTTTCTGTCTATTCACTCACATTCAAAACACTGAAAAGTATCTAGTACACAGTATTGCAAAAAAATGTACAATATCCCCAACTTTACTAAATTACCAGGCACTGCAATAATTATTGGAGTACAAATAAGAGACAGGGCTTTTATCAATGAAGAAATAAAAACAAAAACATAAGATGTTTTCTCTCTTTTAAAACAATATCAAAATATGATGATAAATCTAATGCCCAAGTGATTTTTTTTCAAGGTATTTTTTGAATCTTACTTGGCTTCAGAAACAGATGTTACCAAATATATAAGAAAAAACAAGCTTGTGTCCCACTGAAACCACTGGGATATACAGATTGGGATAAAGGTAGGTTTACAGTTGCTCATATGAAAAATAATACAATAATAAATAATAATACACGAATTAACTCTGCTGTTTGCATACTCACAACTGTAAACATACTTTTGCTCCATCCTGCATACTGAACACTAGTGTGAGGGAGGGAGGCACTTATATATAAGAACCACATTTCTCTATAGAATTTCCTTAAGCTACTTCATGTAGGGTTTCCTTTGAAGGTACACAAACTTCTACAAAGTCATTGACTTCAAGCATTGCATAGAGAACATGACCTGGATTTCCTCCACCAAGGTCTATATCACCCCGCTTACCCCACCACAGGAGATCCAGGTGGCTATTTTAATTGCCATATACTTGATACTTTATATATATTAGGACTGTGGATCAATACATGGAAGATCAAATTGATAAATAGGTATTTTTAAAAAAGAAGCATGTCCAGCTGGTGTTGCTCAGTAGTTGAGGGTAAACCAGGAACCAAGAGATCACCCATTCTATTCCTGGTCAGGGCACATGCCCAGGTTGCAGGCTTGATCACCAGTAGGGGGCATGCAGGAGGCGGCCAATCCATGGATCAATGTCTCTATCTCTCTATCCTCTCCCTTCCTCTCTCTCTAAAATCAATGAAAAAGTATATTTTTTAAAATAAACAGTATTAATTGGAGAAAGAATGGATTAATTCAACTGAATACACACTCCCCAAATATTTTTATGATTGTGTGTGTGTGTGTGTGTGTGTGTGTGTGTGTGTGTGTGTGTGTAGACAGAAAGCGAGAAGGAAATAAGAGGGAGAGGGATGGAGAAATATAAATAGAGGGTAGCTCAATAAGCAGGCAGGTGGGAAAATATATAGCTATCGATCAGAATATATACATGCTTTACTAAGCTCTGAGTGCCAGAAGGTTCAGGCAATGACAACCTATTAGCAATGACCATTCCCAGAGCCCAGATCTTAGTGTCTAATTTCTAGTTTCTAACCTCAAATAGAAGGAATGAGAATTCTTAGAGAAATGTCTGATTCTAGGGCTGGGGCTGGGAAAATATAAAATGAGCCTGGAGCATCATACTGTATCAGAAAGTAAAGATAGGCTAAAGAAACAGGCCATAAAAGGGGGGTATTTCAAAGAAAAAGAGAAACAGACCTTACAAAGCTCCCAATATCCAAAGCTGGAACAATTTTATAAACAGAATAAATGAGGTAGCATAGGATCATAATTCAAATTATAAAATAAATATCCCTAAATTTGCATTGATATAAATAGTGACTAATGACTGAATAAACAAAGATACCAATAAATAAACAAAGGGAAAAATAAAGAGCTTTCTTACAGAAAAATCCCAAATTATTTATATATTCCAAGAGCTGGAGTTTGCGTCCTGGTCCTTCCCTTTCCTTGTGGATGGGCTAGACTCAGTGACTCACCTCTAAAGAATAGAGTAAGAAAATGGGAAAAATACTAATTTGACAGTGGAAATACCTGGCAAAAACTGCCTTCATCAAATGATCAAAATCAACATCTATACTGTTATATGGAGTTCATGTATTCTCTGATATCCTGTGAGGGGAAGAGCATTTCATGGCTGTGATACATACCCTTTCAAAACCCCATAACCTCAGTCTAATCCTGATACATATAAGACACATCTAATGTGGGTCTGATATTCATTAAGATAATCAAAATTATAAATAATAATTACAACTAGGAAACTGCCACAGACCAGAGGACACTGGAGTGACATGGAAATTAAATTAAATGTGTTACTCTGAATTGGGTCCTGCAACAGAATGAGGACATTAATAGATGATCCAAATGAAGTCTGGAGTGTCGTTAATAGTAATACACCAAAGTCAATTTCTTAATTTTGACAGAGGCACTTGGGTAATATGATGTTAACAATGACAGAAATCGGGTGAGTGTTTTATACTAGAACTTTGTACTATCTTTGCAAACTTCTGTAAACCTAATATTATTTCAAAAAGGAGAGAACTTTTCAAAATAAAAAATGTTATTCTACATTTAATTTCAAATATTTGTGAAGCAAAATATATCACTGAACAAAAAGACAAGCCAGATACTGAGAAGAGACATTTGCAACCTCCATTACAGATGAAGAATTAGTATCCATAATTTGAGAGAGGGAAAGAAGTATTAAGAAACAGTAAAACTACCTACAAATTATGAGGAAACAAGACACAGACTAGGAGAAAATATTCACAATCCATGTAACAGATGAAGGACAAATATTCATGTTTTCAGAGAGATAAATATTAATAAGAAAATAAGAAAAAATGAGAAAAGTTAATAAACAAAAGAAGCAACTTGAAAAATCCAATAAAATATATCTTAAAGCTATTTTAAGTAATATTCCAGGTGTGCCAGTTATTAATTTATTGCTTTTCAGCTCCAAACTAACCTTCTTTGTCCTACTTAAGGATACTAAAAGGTGATTCTGCAGACTGTACCTCCTTTGTTTGAAGGCTTAATACTTAGCACCACCAGTAGCAAGGGCTGGAGAGACTCCAAAAAGATGAAAAAGGATGAGGGAGTGCTTCCTCTGGTGTAGGATATTGGCACCATAAACTTCAATTTAGTCATTGGTATCCCTCTAGCTAGTTTATTCACATTATTGGCCATGATTCTCGAGTCTCGTGGCTCAGAATTGCCAAATTCTTCATCACTAGTGTAACATTCAATGTGTTCATGGTTGCCATCTCTTCAGAGATGTCCAGCACTGAAGGACCCTGTTCTCTTGTTTTCTAAATTCTTGGTTCTACAAGGTATGCAGGGACCATTTGAAAGGGGACAGTTATGGCATTACTTCCCCACTCAGGGGTAGCCCAGAAATACTAAAATAAAGCAAATCCTCTCTATAAGCAGAACTTCATGTGGTACATTTTGTAATCATTTTTTCTGGAATAATGATGAAGGAAACATGAATTTTAACTTATTCATGTGTGGTTGATATTGTTTTGGTGGCTGGAACTAAATTGAAAGAACATAATTAGGGCCCTAACAGGTTTGGCTCAGTGCATAGAGCGTCGGCCTGTGGACTCAAGGGTCCCAGGTTCGATTCCAGTCAAGGGCATGTACCTTGGTTGCGGGCATGTCCCCAGTGGGGAGTGTGCAGGAGGCAGCTGATCGATGTTTCTCTTGCATCGATGTTTCTAACTCTCTACCCCTCTCCCTTTCTCTCTGTAAAAATTCAATAAAATATATTTTTTAAAAAAGAAAGAAAGAACATAGTTAGGGAATTGGTGACAAGGACAGGTAGGGAATAACGTTGTTGATATACTGCTCAGAATGAGCAGACAGTGAAGATATCTATGTCCTATTTCAATGTTCATTTAAGAACATCTCCTGCAGTGGACAATATGACTTTATTTGTGCATTTCAATCAGCCTCTTACCCAAGCCAGTTTTCTCCAGTGATTGCTCGAGTTAATGAACAAAGTGGCCACCGTGGCAGCTTATTGCATGGTCATGAAACTCCAATGGTTACATAAAGGATAAGGCATTCCGTGAGTCCATGGCTGGTGACAGAACATTACAGACAGAAAAGGAAATTCATATCCCACACCATATTCAGTGATGATGCCATGGTCTTGAACAGCATTTCTTCTGATAAAGGAACTAATTTCAATGCAAAGGAAGTGTAGCTATGGGCTCTTGCCTATGTAATTAAGTGGCCTTGCTATATACCTTATCACATAGAAACCCAGTTCTAATTGAAAAATGGAATTGGTTTAATGAAGACAACGTTATGGTGACAGTTAAGAGTCTGCATCCATTAAAAAATAGGATAAGACAGATGTTTTATAGTATGAAGTATATGCTTCATATCAGGGACCATTATAAGGTGCTAGATCTTCCCTTTCACAAAAATAATGAATATAAGGATAAGGAATGGAAATGGAAATAGTTACTCTCACTATTTTACTTGATGATTCATTCATAAAATTTTTGTTTCTAGTCCTAGCAGCTACGAACTCTGCTGGTTTAGAGATGATAGTTACCAAGGGGAGGATGCTTTCATCAAGGGATAAACCAATGTTTCCATAAAACTATGAGATAAAACTGTTACTTGGACATTCTGGGGTTTTTTCCCCAATGAACCAACTAGAAAACAGGACTACTTCACTAGTGGAGTAACTGATCCCAATCACCAAGAGGAAATTTGCTTGCTGCGAACACTAGGGACAAAAGACTATGTCTAGAACCCAGAGGACTCACTGGGTGATTCTTAGTACTTCCTTCCCATTAATAAAGTGTCACAAAAAAACTACAGCAGCCATAACCAGGAAAATGCATAAAAATTCAATTAAAGAAGAAACTATTATCTTGTGCGACAGCATAAATGGACCTGGAGATTATAATGCTAAGTGAAATAAGCAAGTCAGAGAAAGACAAACACCATATCATCTCACTTATATATAGAATCTAATGAGCAAAGTAAACTTACAAACAAAATAGAGCCAGAGACATGGATATAAGGGACAGACCGACACATGCCAGAGAGGAGAGATTTGGGGGGACTGGATGAAAGATGAAGAGATTAGTCAAAGAAGGTTATGCATAGCCCTTGGATACAGGCAACAAGGTGGTGATGGCCAAAGGGATGCAGGGTGGAGGCTGGGTGGAGGTGGGCAAAGCAGGAGGGGAGTAGGGGACATCTGTAATAGTGTCAACAATAAAAATAAAGAGAAAAAGAAGACCAGCCCTAGCCGGTTTGGCTCAGTGGATAGAGCGTCAGCCTGCGGACTGAAGGGGTCCCAGGTTTGATTCCGGTCAAGGGCATGTACCTTGGTTGCAGGCTCCTCCCCAGTAGGATGTGTGTAGGAGGCAGCTGATTGATGTTTCTAACTCTCTATCCCTCTCCCTTCCTCTCTGTGAAAAATCAATAAAATATATATATATTTTAAAAAAAGACCAATGCTATACTGATTCATACATAGCTGACTCTTAAAATTTTTAAACTCTTAAAATATAAGTTGTTGGCAAGAATATGAAGATAGTAGCAATTATTAGTGAGCATTGAAATTGCAACAACACATTTGGAAAGCAAATTGTTAATGTCTGGAAACTTGAACATATTCATATCCTGGCTCTCATTCATTCTGAGATTAGTCATATTTTCTAAAACTAATGCCTGCCCATGTGCACAGAAAACATACACATAGAAGCATTATATATAAAAGAATAAAATTGAAGAAAACCTAAAATTTCATCATATTAAGTCAATTGTATTGTATTCATTTAATGGTATAATATATAGCAATAGAACTAAATAAACAAGTACACTTAATGAAGATCAATAAATTTCATAAATATAACCCTGAAAGAAAATAAAAAGATAAATATAGAATGATGTACAATGCTAAAATATGCAAAACAATATTTAAAATATATACATATATAATTTGTGTATACTGTATATGCATATATTGTTAATATACACAAACATTTATAATTTGTAAATAGGCATGGGAATGAAAATATTTCTAGGGAGGATAAGGAAAGAATGTCATTGTAGAAAGGAAAAATAGGAAGCTTTCAATAGAAAAATTATTTGTTAAATCTATTAATTTGAAACAATATCTAAACCATCTTAAAATTTTGTCACATCTCTTGCCTAGAACCCAATGAAAGCATCTTATTTAAGAACATTTATAAGAATGCCTCCATGCTGTTGCACAGTAAGTATTCCCTTTGGAAGATCTCATTCCCCTCCTTTATTCCTTTAAACTTAGCTCAGATATCACCTCCTCCCAGAAGCCTTTCATGACTTCTTTAAGTTCAATGCTTTCTCTTTATGGGAGTCTCTTTGCTTTATATTTGTTTGTCCCTTTGATAATCTAGACATCTATTCACATCGATGTCTGTTTTGTTTTAGTTATGATGCAATGCCTGACAGAGAAATTACTAAGAAACATTTAGGCAAGCTAAGGTTATTTTTAATAATCTGAAACCTACAAACACCTAACTAGGACCAAGTTCTGAGAAACTAAAAATAAACTATGTACATTGACTGCAAGCACCTTAGTCTAAAATCAAAGGATAGAAATCTACATTTACAGGAATTCTCAGTTTCTATTTGCCAGAATTACAGGAAGGTTAAAAGGTTCATTTATTCATTCAACAAATATGTATTTAATTCCTGCTATATGCCTGACATTATACTAGTCACGGTAGATTCAAGGATGAGGCAGATGAAAAGGATCTCTTTCTTTAAATGTATTATCTAGTAAGCAAAATAGCCAACTGCCCCACAAATATATAAAACAATTATCATACATAATCATCATATTATCATCATCAAAGGGAAGATTTATCCTAGTGTCTTTGTTAAATCACAGAATTATGAAACCCTGAAGCAATCTACTTCTAAATTATTGGTAGGTGAATTAAATGTTCATATTCAGTACCACATTTTGGAATTAGTTTTCTGCTACTTGCCATAATTTTTTTAATAGATAGCCTTTAAATATTTGCATGACTACAATTAAGTAACGAAAGAATCCTGGACAATACTTGGCGAATATCCTGAGAAAGTTCATCAATTAGCAATTTTCAACGAGGAATTAAAGAAAGGTAATGGGTACAAAGAGGAGGCACAAATATTTGTCTGTAGTTTTGTTTTTACTCTTAAAACATATTTTCAGTAACTCAAAAAAGAATAGCCTATGTTATTTACCCAGTGTGGTAAGCTGACAATAAGCTTTCACAATCTCTGCTCACTGGTGTTCCTCCTAGGATGTTATGAACATGGCAAAGGGATTTGCAGATATAATTAAGGTTAGTAAACAATTGTAAGCAGGGATTATTCAGGTAAGCCCAATGTAATCATGAGTCCTGCAAAGGAAAATTCTTTTTCTGGTGGCAGAAAGAGAAGGTAGAGAGATTTGAAACACAAGAAGAACTCCACACACTGTTGACTTGAGAGGTGACATGGAAAGAGTGAGCAAGAAATGAGTTCTGTCAATAACCAGTGAGCTTGGAAGAGAAGGATTTATAGCCTGGTGCAACTCGGAGCAGAGAATCAAGTCATGCTGTGCCAGACTTCTGCCCTACAGAAAATTATCCCTTTGTAATCAGCTAGCTATTAATAATAGGAAAGAAGTAAAGGGACATCATAGTAAGTTGGGATGACATAAGGAAGATACCTTTCAGTTACACCTGGGAACAAAGGTCATCGGCCAGAATGGGCATGGCCACTACAAGCCTGAAAAGGTTTGGAATTCTTAACCCCCTGAAGTTCACTCCCTTGGTTCCTTTTGGCACTTGGCTCATGGCTCACACTTGGCTTCCTAGCATTCTCTCAGGCGGCCCAAGGCCATGCGGATCCCACACAATGGGCTAATGGACTGCAGCTAGCCTAATGCTGTATTGGACCTGGTTGCAACATGGAATGAAAACCCTGGACACTGGCTCTAATTTTAGCCCCACTGAATCCCCAGTTACACTTCTTTTACTGGACTCAGGGGAATGTGAGTTTGGAAGCCCAGGATGTAATTCCACAGAAATAAAGCTTTCTAGCATAGCCCATCCGCGTGTGCAAATCTCAGAAAAGTGTTTGCAGTGCTTTTTGGGCATGTTCTGTTCCAAATCATTGGCATGAGATCTTAGATTAGCTTACAGATGATCCCAGACATTCATAAACTAATCCTGGGGTCATTTATTGCTCTCTGTGATATTTCAAATATATTACAAGTGCCTGGGACTCCTATTTCTGTTCTCTGACAAAAAAAAAAAAGTGCTTTTGTACTTCTTAATCCCTTCATCTTTTTCACCTAGTTCCCTCTCTGGCAACCAGTCTGTTCTCTGTATCTAGGAGTCTGTTTCAATTTTGTTTATTTATTTTGTTCTTTAGATTCAACATATAAGTGAAATCACATGCTATTGTCTTTCTCTGACTGACTTGTTTCACTTAGCATAATACACTGTAGGTCCATCCACGCTGTGGCAAATGGTAAGCTTTCATTCTTTTTTTAAAAATCTTTATTGTTGAAAGTCGTTCTTTTTCCCCCATTAACCTCTTCCAGCCCGCTCCCATCCCCACTCCCCCAGGCCCTCACTACTGCATGGTTTGTGTCCATGGGTTATGCATATATGCATACAAGTTAATCGCTTTCATTCTTTTTTACGGCTAAGTAATATTCCATTGTATATATGTCCCATGGCTTTGTCAACTACTTGTCTATTGATGGGCACTTTGGTCCTAGAAATATCAGAGGTAATACTTTGTAAAGTATATGATTATCTAACCACTGTGCCATACACCTGAAACTAATATAAAATAACATTGAATGTAAACAGTAATTGAAAAATAGCATCTTAAAAAAATAACAAGAAAGCGGTACTTTTATTTATGCTACTGTGTACTTCCTGAAAATGCTCTCACATCTAAGCCAAGCAGGACAGAAGGAGAGTCAAAGCAATGGATGTTTGATCCACTCTCTTGAGAACCCAGCTTCTCAGCTCAGAGTGGAAGACCGCCCCCCACCTCAGAAGTTTAGGTGACCACAGGTCCCTTCTGCTACAACTGCTGCTCCCACCCCAACCCCCATGGCAGAACTCCCTTAGGATTGGTGTGCACGTGGAAGGAGAAGAAACATGGGGAAATATCCCCATTTTTTTTCTGAGCTTCAGGAAACATGGTTTTTCCTAAAACTCACTCTATACTGCCAGTGCCAACTTTCTGATTTGGGGTGGGCTTTAGTATAGGACAGAGTATACTGGAGAAAAAGCAATAAATAGCCCACAGCCAGTGAGGTGGTTCTGCATCCTCAAATAGATACATTTTCAAGGTTCTATAGTGCATTCAGTGGGAGAGGGAGAGTGGAAGGTACTGATTCCATTTATCTAGGAATGAAACTCCTGTGCCCATAATTCTTAAACTTAAAAAAAATTTAATTTATGGTCTTCCAAAATTCCACAGAAAATATCTATTTAATAGGAGTGGTTTCCTTATGATTTATTGTGTTGTCTTACAGGTAGAAGGAGTCATCAAGAACTGGCTGGTGGAAATCAGTTCGCAGTAAATGTAGCATGATCAATGACAGGGAGTCGGATATCAAGTCAAAGTGAATAAAAAGAAAAATATTTTAAGAAAAGACAGAAAATGGTGAAGAATCCAAAATATCTTAATAATATTCAGCTTAACACCAATATTTTTGCAATAAATTATTTACAGACCTGAGGAAAGATACAATAAAACTAGAACTATGCAAAAGAAAATTATCATTACAAACAGAAATAACTTTTTTTAATGGGTACAAAAGTAAACATTATTACATTTTATTTAAGGCATGTTTTTTGAGTTCATCTTCAGAAATAATAATATTTCAGGTCCTTATTCTAATCTAGGAGTATATCTTTCCATGCCCAACAGACAAAGGTTATGTACATATAAGTAGTCCAAGAATAAAGTAGCATGTTTGGGTTGATTACTAACAGTGGATGTGAGACACCTGGCTGGAGGCTCTACCCTTCACCCACAATTACTGACGTATAAACCTTGCTCTTAAAATCCCCAAGTCATCCATTTTACTCCCTGATCCTTTCTCCCTGTTTTGCTAACTATTTCATCCTATTACTCTCTTCTCTTTGTTGTGTTGCACACCACGAATGCTATAGAGACAAGATTTCTCTGTAACCTAGTCAAGTTTCCACCTCTATCCCTTAGTGTCAATGTACCTTGAAGACACCTAAGCTCCTCTCTGACAGGAAAGATTTGACATCTGCCACTCCTCACACTCAATGGGGGGAGATGATCTCCAATCACCTTTGCTGCTCAGAACACATTTCAACATGACCGAAACATTTGATCCATAATTTTCTCCACTCACTTTTAACTAGGGAAGTTTTTAGGATCTATGTTATCACTGCATTTTACAGTCTGCTTCACAATCTGTTAAGTTCTGCAGCACTACATAATTTTATGTTCATTGTGCAACAACCATTCACCATCCCGGACCATATGGTACCATACCATGTTCCCAGAGTTCAGATATTGTCTTAAATTAGGCATAACTCCCAAAGTTTCACAACACATGTTTTTCTGATGGAGAATAGCACTCCACTTCTAATATCCTGAAGTTGCTTCTCAGATATCTTGACTTCTTAGTTGTGATCAAGATAAAGTTTCTGCCTGACGTTTGTTCAGTTCTAGTTTGTATTCTTATAATTACCAGCATCTTGACACTACACAGAGCTTCACACTTCAGAGAGATCCCACAAAGTACTTATAAAGAAATGACATACCTAGTTTTCAACCTAGACTTCTGAAAATATCTGCCCAATAAATAAGATATTTAGAACCTGGGTATGGAGCAATATATAAAAAGTATGTTTTTAATCCTTAAAGAACAAGATGGGATAGACACACTTTCGCCTTGTCCTGTTTGGTTCAGCTAAAAATCCTGGACAATATGTCCAAAACAAACCTAAGAAGACTACAAAGTGATGACAAAAAGGCAGTCTGGCTAGTGACTTCACCTGAAGAACAATGTGCTGGTATATTCTTTTTGCCTCACGTAACCCATAAGTGCCAATGGAGCAAACAAAAGAGGCCTGAGAAAAGCTTTCTGTTTCTAGATAAAGACAGGGAGAGAAGGGCAACCTCATAAGACACAAAACAACCCCCACAAATGTTTAGCCAAGAAAAACTACCCCAAAAAATAGCATGGAGAAAGCTGCAGTCTCACCACCAGCCCTGTCATCAAAGTCAGGTAGGGACATGAGAAATAGTCTAGTCTGGCTATGGCGAACTGCTCCCACTCCCTCATCCCCATGGCTGTAGGATCAGAGAAGGCAGAGAGGAGCTAGGAGGTTCATCTTTGCCTGGCAGTAATGACCATGGTGTCAGTGGGGACATGCAAGAATCCTGGATTTCCGTCTCACCTAGCAGTAATGAGGCATATCTGATCTTCCCCACCAGTGACAGAGGAGGCAAATGGGAAACTGCAAATCTCACCACTCTCCAGTGGAAATAAGCCTGCTACCGTAGAGGTTAAATAGGGTGCAGTATAGGTTAAATAGGGTGCAAGAACAGGGTGGAGTTAGCAGAGGACTAGTGGGGAGTCTGAAATCCCATCTCTGCTCAAGGCATCCCAGGAGTGGGAGAAAGAAAGGACACCAGGTGTGCCCAGACTAAAGGTGGTTGGCGTAAGAAGCTGGAGGCAGACTAACTTCAAGCAGGGCAGCCTATGTGATTGGTCAGGGGATCATATCTGGCTCCTCTCATTGGCTCTAAGCTAGAAGCAGGGGCACAAATTAGGAAAGCCAGCAGCTATTAGCCAAGTCCTGGTAATTTGGAGCTCACTGCTAGAGATTGTGGTTTGGCTTCTGGGCTGGTTGCTGCAGATTGTGAGTTAGAGTTCTATTGTAATAAATGGTTCTGGCCATTGTCTCTCTGTGCATTCCATCTCTAACTGGTCACATCTAAGTCCATTGTTCCTTTCCAGAGCTAATTCAATAATTACCCTTTTAGTTAGATTAGTGCTTCCATTCACCTGCTAACATCCCAGGTCCACATGTTATTTTGTTCCAGCTATTACCCTTTTCCATAATACATTCTACCACCCTCTATGACTATCCTATCTAACTCTTTGAAACCAGTTCAAGAACCATAAAATGTATAAGCATCTCCTCTTCACCCTCTTGTCCATTAAACATCAAAGTCCCTCTTCTCTACTCCTGGAGTTCTGATTGCTTATCCAACTACCATTGTACCACATAACATAGAACCTTGCCTTGTTTGATTTTTCCTCTATTCATTTCTTAGGGGACAGGATTCAAATCAAACTTCTTTTGTTTTCTTTTGTGACAGAATAGAGTGATGAAAATATGGAATTTCAATCAAGAGGATCAGAATTTGAATGCTAGCTCTGTCATTTATTACTTCTGCAATCTTAGACCTTGAATGTTATTTCCCTAATGCAGTGGTTCTCAACCTTCTGTTAAATACAGTTCCTCATGTTGTGACCCAAACATTAAAATTATTTTCGTTGCTACTTCATAACTGTAATGTTGCTACTGTTGTGAATCGTAATGTAAATATCTGATATGCAGGATGGTCTTAGGCGACCCCTGTGAAGGGGTTGTTCGACCGCCAAAGCGGTCACGACCCACAGGTTGAGAAACGCTGCCCTAATGTATAAAAGTGGGAAATAGTAATGGAATCTTAACCAGGTAGGGAGAACTTAAAAATATACACTTTAATGGTACTGTCAACAAAGAAGCATTCTACTTTCCTTCTGTATCCACTTCATTATGTAATATTAAAATAATGCCTGGATAGTAGGTAAGACTAAGCCTGATGTTATTATCTTAGATTTAATGCCTAGGATCCAGGATAACAGGCAATAATTGGCATTTTCCTTGCCTTTCTCAATTAAATAGGCATTTGATATAGACTCAAATAGAGAGAAACATTGTTGAAGAAAGTGTTCTTTAATTGTTAGATGTAATCACAATTTGAAACAACTTTGGTTTTTATAACCACTGAAGCAAATGCAAATATCTCTTATTGTGAAAAAAGAAAAAGTGTGATTAAAAGAAATCCAAATGGTTTCTTTCTAGGGAAAAATGCTGCCTTCCATTCAGAAATAAGAGCATTTTTTAAATGTGCTTCCTATCTCCAGCTGTAGAATTATTGTGAGAATGAATTTATCTCCAAAGAAAATCTATTTTTAAGTACAATGGAAATAAAGAATATAGTCTCAATAAGATAATGTATAAGAAAACTGCCACTTACTGAAGCTAGGATAAGCATCACGCATTCTTTTTATACTAACTTTACAATCTAGGGTTTTTAAGTTTTAGTGTCAGTGAAAAATATCATTTTGAAATCTTTGAAAACTGGCTTTCTTTTCTCAAACAAAAAAAGATTTCGAGTTTTTACATTTTTCATAGAAGTTGATCTGATTTGCATTCCCAAATACTCATTGGTAAGGCTAAGACAGTGTCTACAAATAAGACAACAATATTCTCTATGAAACAGTGACAAACTTGTTGTCACAAACACACACACACACAAAGATGGTACTTATAAGCAATCTGACTGCTAGAATTAAACAAATTCTCCAGGTATTTTTGAAGAGTAAGACAGTATCTAGACATCAGACAACAATATTCTCCATGAAAATAGTGACAACATTGTTGTTACAACAAACAACATGGCACTTATAAGCAATGTAAATTACTAGAAGAGAATATATTTTCCAGATCTTTTTGAAGTAAAGATAAGGAGAAAAGTATTTTATTTTTAACTGCATGTGTTAGGTTAGTAACAACATGTACTATTTTCAGAGGAGCTTAAATAATTAATCTCATTAATATTATTTATTTTCCAGGTTATCACCCATTTTCATGACCTTCCCCAATTTAAAAAAAAATCTGAATGTTAAATGTGTGTTAGTATGTATCAGAATAAATGATAGTAATTCACTAATATGTCTCAGGAAAAAATAGTTCTGGGATTTTTCATAAGACTCGAAATGAAAGAGGAAATTTGCTATTGTGTTTAGCATTGATGGTATTATTTAATTTCCATCTCCAATTTAATTAAAAATTAAATCTAAACATGGTATCTTATAGACATTTAATTAGATTTATTTTTCAAATTTGGTAAGTTAATGAGAAAAGCCAAATACATCATGATTCCTATTTTCTAGGGTATACCTATTTCTTCATCTCCTTTATAACCAAGCTGTGTATAAATATAGTTATCTTGTTATCAGGGATTTAAACAGCAATAATCATCAACACCATCCTATATAATAAAGAGCTAATATGCTAATTAGACCGAACAGCAGAACAACTGTCCAGGCGAGGGGCCACGAGGGCCGAGGCAGTCAGGGCTGCAAGGGCTGAGCCCCTTGCACACGTTTTGTGCATCAGGCCTCTAGTACATGATAAAAAAAAGCATTTTCTGATGAATCATTTATATCATGTCATTGTGGGGGAATGAATGATGGTCCCCCAAAGAAGCTCACATCCTAATCTCTAGACCTGTGAACATGGTACCTAAAATGTAAAACAACTTTTCAGATGTGGTTACATCAATTATCTTGAGATAAGGGATTATCCTGGGTTATCCAAATGGGCCCATGTAATTACAAGCATTCTTCTAGGAAGAACGCAAGAGGACAGAGAAGATAGAAGATGCTATGCCATTGGTTTGGAAGGCGAAAAAAGAGGTCGCAAGCCAAAGAATATGTATGTCCTCTAGAACCTGGAGAAAATAAGGAAATAGATTTTCTTGGAAGCCTCAAGAAGAATGCAGCCCTGCCAACACCTTTTAAGGGTTAAATTAAGTAACACTATAAACTCTTTTAAAAAATGCTTGCCATATGACTAGGAGCTCAATAAATAACAAGGATGATAATGCTGATGATGAAAATATTAAAAACAAGACAATAGGCCCTAAATGGAGTCAGTTATGCTAAGCCCCATGTCACCAAACCTAATTACAGTTTGGCTCTCCCAGATATGGAACTTTAAACCAGTCGATCAGGAAACACCTGATCAGCATTTGTAGGCAATGCTTATAACTGTAAGGGCTACAAGGAATATCAAGGAGATGGTGAGGCCAACTCCCAAAGGATTTATGGCTTGGAAACCAAAGATAAGCTAATTGACTGATTTTGCTTAATGTTAACTCCTAGTTTCATTATATGCTCATTTTAATACATTAGCATCCCACAGGACACACCCCGTGACACCATGATTAGAAATGAAAAGTTGATATAAAGATACAACATGGCCAACTGTGCTCTTCTGAAAAGTCTCCACCCTTTTCCTAGAAAAAATCTTGAATATTTCTTTCGCTTATGGAATGCCTTACCCCCCAATTAAATGAACCTCAATAAAGAAAGAAAATTTTGCTAAAAGGGGGGCTTCTCTGCCTGTGGAGTAGCCACTCTCTGACTCACTGCTTCACTAATAAACTCTCTTTCACTTTAAACTCTATGCTGGCTTGTGTTTGAATTCTTTCCTGCATGAAGCCAAGATCCCACAGTGGATCATAGATCTTGGATCCCCAGGTCCCCAGAAGGCCTGCATCAATGCCATCCCCAATAAGGAAAGTAACCTTGCAATAACCAAACCCCTCTTCTGCCTAGGCCAACTTCCATGTTGCTGCTCACTTCTACCTACACAATCTGTTTTAAATGGCTCCTTGGTTCTTCTTTCTAACTGCTAGATTTAATGACATCCAACTTATGAATCATTTAAAGGAGCCAATAATATCTTAAAATTTCCTCATTTGAATTTTGTTTTTTAACATGATGAGGAGGTGGATGATAAAGGTGGTGATGATTTCCTGCTGTTAATACTGACAGAAAGCCTAACATTGACATTTTTCAAAGGTTGTGAAATAGGAATTTTGGGGGGTGAAAAAGACAGGTTTTAGGAAATTTTAGAAATTTTGGAAATTAAGGGGACCATGAAGGAAGCACAGGGCTGCAGAGCAGCAGAAGGTATATTTCCATAGAATAGGGAAGCTGAAAAGCTGCAATAGGTACATTTCCATAGAATGAGGGAGCTGGGAACAGCAAAAGGTTTATATTTACAAAATAAAGAGAAGGAACCCCTTCATCTAGGAGAAGAAGAAAGCCCAAAGGGAATAGGAAAACAATAAGGAAAGAGGAGGGAGAACCTCACATGTCCCATATGAGGTTGACCTTTGAGCCTAGGATTTACTATAGTAACCCTAAAGGAATAGTGACCAATCAGAGGGGATATTAAGGCACCAGGATCTGCAGCTTTTATAAGCCATAGGGAAAAGGAACTCTGTGGGACCCTTTTCTGCTCCCCATGTGGGAGTCTACTTGTTCTTCAATAAATCTCCACCTTTGCTCTACTACCCTCTGTCTGTGGATTCATTCTTTGACTCTGCCGACAAAGAATCCGGGTTCCAGTCCAAAAATTCCATTTCAGTTGCATTTAAAGATTTGGGGAATCTAATGTGTAAAGACAACATTTTCAAAATATCAGTAATGCCAGTATATAAGTGGCAAAGTTTGTGTGTACAGTGGCAGTGACAGAAGGTGGGTGGTGAGGGAGGTAGAGACCAGAAGCAGAGGTGAAATAAAGGTAAGCCATTTGACCAGTTAACTGGGAGGCAGCACTGGATTCAAATGAAGGATTAATGAGCTAATATCTACCAAAGGTAAAAATAAAAACTATTAAATGGGAAAAAATTTAGTCCATAAATTCAGAAATTTTTTAAATGTATTTTGAGTGATGACATATCCTTTAAAACCTTCATTTCATCTCATTTTTGTGGGGGGGGGGGGGACGCAACTTTGGTCATTTTTATGTAAAGTAATTCCCAATAAAGATCAGCTTACTAAAATGCAAATTTGGGTTTTTTTTACTAGACTTTTAATATTTTCCCAATAAGCACTAATGTTGCAGAGGCTCTTTATGTTGTTAAAATGTAAAAAACAAACCAACAAAAAAACCAATTAGGCATACATTTTCATTCTTCTTTTACACAGCCACAAAACCTACCGATATTATCAATACACACTTAACCTTAAATCATTAAAGTTTCCAATAAATACTTTTTATTTTAATATTTTCTGAAGTGTTTTGTAAAATGTTTTGCTGGAGCAAACTCTAAAAATTCTATTTCAGCTCTAGTCACTGATCCATCAAAACACTTAAAGCTCAAATTCTGTTAAGCATCTATGCCTGACATTTTCTTTCAAGAGGAAATTAGAAGTAATCAGTTGTGCTGGCCTAGGGGAATTTCCAATGAGAAGTGCTATCCCAATATCTGACTTCTAGGCTTTAACCTCTTAATTTATTATGAATATGCATTTCTCTTTTTATAAAATAAAATGAGTATTTAAAAAAACACTGTGGGTATAATCCTTTAATACAATCTATTTCCAAAAGAGCTATGTTCTATTTTGGCCTCATGTTTAGGAAAACAATAAGCAAGATGCATATTAGTTACTTTACATCATTTGTTATTTTTCCTGTTTTATTCTTTTATTTATACTACTAGTACTATTATAAGTCTAAACTATTAAAGTAGTAATTGAGTTTAAGTTTTAATCTAACATAGTTGTATAAGATGTCTTACCTAAAGAAAATCTAAGGGCATATGAAATAATACCTTTAATTCTAATTGAATTGATTTGTTAAACTGACCCAAGTGAGGAATATTAACATAAAACCTCTAAAATATTTTTATTGGATTGCTGCCCTGAAAGATAGCATAGCAAAACTCATTTTCTCATGGGGGAATACAACTAATGACAATATAGACAAATGCCATAATATCTGGAACACATTTAATTATTGACAATCTAATAGAGTTTAAAACTTCCATTGTCTTATCTGATGACTGTAACTTCCAATCACCTGTGCCCTAAGAGCAGAGTTACAAAGATGGGCAAGATTAAACTATAGGCCAACATGTTCTAGGATTAAACTTCTCTAGCATGTTGGGGTGATTAGCAATTTTCATTATATTATATTATGTTAATTTATATACTTTAGTTCTATTATATTTTCAATGTATGAAAACTAAAAGTTTTTTAATAGATAACAGATATATAATACTTTGTGTAAATATAAAAAGAAGAGTTAAATCATCTAGTAGAAAAAGAGGAATAGACAAAGAGGAGAAAAATTGAGTAGAGAGGGAAAGAAATCTCAAAAATATCAGTGCCTTGAAGAAGTAATACTTATACTAATGTCTACTGTATATTTCCAATGCTTATTATTTAATGACCATTGTTGGGTTGAATGAGATAAAATAAAGCCTTTTTAGGGTCCAAATTTGGATCTGATTAAGAGACATACAAAGGAGTCAGGAAGATGAAAATCAATGTTAGCTAAAAATTCACTGATCCATTAGATGGACCAACTCACCCCCCAGAGAAAATAAAATTCTATGAGGGTGGGCCCTTTACTTCACTAGTGGTAGTTACAGAGCAGAGCACACTATCTCAGAAGACGGAGTGGGCTGAAAGAGAGGGCAATGAAGGAACTGAACTTGGTATCTTGTCAGAAACTTACCAATCAAATCAGCCATCCCTGGAGTAAGTGAAGTATGGGAAATAATCTAAGGTTGGTAATCCAGTTTAGTGAATCTCCTATTGGCTGCTCATTGAAATTACCTGAGGAGTTTTACAAAATACTTATGCCTGGATCCCTTCCCAAAAGACTCTGATTTAATTGGCATTGGTCTTCAAAATAATGGCTTGTTTCACCTATTTCTAGGTTTAAGGTGAAAATCTGTTACAGTGGGTTTTTGTGAACCAAATTTAGTATTACAAATAAATGCAATTTATACATTTAATATCACATTTAAAGGTAAGGATGATTATTATTATGCCATATGGTTATTAAATACAAGGAGTAATTATAATAAATTGAATGAAATTATAGGTTTTTCATACATCACAAGGCTAGGTTCTCTCTGGGATATCTTGAGTCTCTAAGCTTTTGATTACATTGATGAGGTCATAGGTTTGGGGGCACATTATGGAGTGAACTTTGGTCATTTATCTTTTTACTGGCAGTTTCCTACTTCAAATCAATACAGAAGAGTCAAGTAAAGAGATAGTAACAACACAACAAAGTAGGGAACACAGGAGAGTAAAAGAAGAAAGCAAAAGCAAAGGAAAGATGGGAAGATAAAAGAAGATGACAGAGAAGAGACCAAAGGCAATAGAAATTGTAACTTTCATGGACTGGTTGAATTGATAATAATTATGAATTGGCTGAATTCAGTATTACAAAGAACAGTAATTTAGTTTTTGTAGGAAAACTGCCTTTCAGTAAAAAAAAGACAATGAGAACTTGTAAATTCCATATTACAAGGCTCATTAATGTGAGCCTGGGCTACATGATCTGTTTCAGCCAATGGGATGAACATGGATGTGATATTACCACACTGAATAGAAGCTTGAATGAGAATGAGTGGACTGGCCCAGGCCACTTGTTCAAGCCTCTATGGGGACGGCCTGAGTTTTAGGGTGAGAAGACATGGGAAACAGAGCCCTCCCCAACTGATGCAAGCTAAACAGAGCCAAGCAGATCTGCAGCTGACTCACAACCATAAATAATAGTCATTTACTGTTGCAAGTAATAGAATTTTGAGGGTTGTTTGGTGCCATAATGAAAACTCATTAATACTTGTATTGTCTGGTGTAATCATTTATTAATGTGGAGGCTTTCTTTATAGCAGGGACAAGAGAGTACACTGCTGGAATATATGATTTTCTTACATACCTCATAGTACTTCCATGGGCAGTAATAAACATTAAAAATTATCATAATTTAATATGAAAAATCAGAAGATTATATTCCACAGGAATGAAGAATTGTGTCATTCTATAAGTTAAAAAATGATATTGTCTGTGGCTATACTGTCAAAATGAAAAGAGACACTAAATAGAAGAGAAACAAATAACAAATATCAACTATGGTTTTGTGATCACTTGCAGAAATAAAATCTATAGCAGTTATGCATATATACTGGCACATGCTGTAGTCTTCCCCCATCTTCCCTTATGAATTCACCTAAAGTGGGAAGGTGGTTAAAGATGCAATTATATCTTTAAGTTACAGGGTAACAAAGGGTATTATGAACAAGAGAAGAATAGGTCCCATTACAAGATGAAATAGATGGGAGTTGGTTTTCCCATTTTTGTGTTAAGAATGTGTATTGTGGGTTATCTTTAGTGGTGATGTGTTATTAATTCCATAGCTTGTAAGTTTAAATATAGTTAGAAGGGTATGTGTGGATTCTCAGTAACCATATTTGGGAGGGGTGGGGGAGGATGGTGCCACGGGTTCAGCTCCCAGTATTAGGTCCTGAGAAGCAGATTAATCTACAGAAACTTTACTGGGTAGTGTTCTTGCAATCAATACTTCTCTGAGGGAAGAAAAAGAAGCTGAGGGAGAAAAAGAACTTCAATACAGTCTCAGAAGCCTCCGCTGATTCAGCAGGAGTTTCTGAAATAAAATGAGTGTGGAATTGGAAGTTACCTGTTTGTTCCCCTTCATTCCATATATAAATGTTAGTTTATCCAATGATTCTTCTAGATATCTTCCTCAGATCTAACTTAGTTCTTGATAGGCACTTGATAACTTTTTATTCATTCATTCATTTTTTGGCAATAGTTTTGTTTTTTGTTGTTTTATGTGTTTTTTGTGGTTTTTTTTTGTATTCAGCAGCTATAGCCTGTAATGTTTTATGATCTCTATGCCTTTATGTTTTACATTTTTACAATAAGCATATCTTATGTTTACAATTTTTAAAAAGATAAAGGACTTTCTACAGAAAAAAAAAGGAGTAAAATATTTATTTGATTTTTTCCTTATCTGTTTTTTAACCAGTTTCCAATCTTCAAATAGTCTGCTAGTTTTCCATGAACCTTTTGAGCCACGTTGTAAGATGAAAACAAACGTAGCCTCTGATTTAAAATTGATTTGGCAATATTGGCTTGATGTATTTTTTACAGCTTTCTACTAAAATAAACATAAAGGCAAAGAGAAGATGAAAACCTATAGCACCGCTAAAAATATAGTCACTGTGTTTTAAATATGTAAGGTTTTCTCTGAAATATGGACTCGTCACAGAATTGAGAAACATCACTACTGATGAACATCTGCTATACTCGTGTAATAGTAAAGCACATTCTTCATCACTCCTGCCTAATACTCATCCTACTTTACAAACTTGAGGTTTTTCTTCCAATCAGAAAACTGAGTAATCCTCATCTACTGTGTAGGTCCTATTGTTTAAATGTTATTTCCAGGCTTTCTGATGCAGCCTAAGTACTATTTCCATCCATCAGTCTCTGATAAGGATTTTATGTATTAACACCTAGAAAAAGACTAGAACCAAACACACAGACCATTTGTTTCCAAGTAAACAGGTACCTATATGTTGTTGCATACTTGCAGGTTGTTGCAAACTTGTAGGTTTCACCTCCATATGTATAAAGCACAGTAAGTGCCAGAGACAGAACATATCCCCAGGGACAATGCATGCTGGAGAGCAGTTGTAATGCCACCCATGTTTGTGGAAGTGATGGTAAGAAAATATTGCTTTTCCATTCACTAGAGCCAAGTCAACTACATCCTGCCATTTTCTGGAATGGGAGTAACAGCTATGCACATTTACTTTGCTATGTTCTTTGTAGTGAAATAAAGGGAATATATATGGTTGGCTTATTGGCAAACACTTTTCTAGACAGATGTATCCTCATTAATAGATAGGTCAACATAAATAAACTACATAAGTGGCTTATTAAAATTTCAAAACAAAAGGAAAAGAACATCTTATATCTTAAATCTAATTACCTTAAATCTAAAATAATGTTATATTTATATGTTTATGTCTGTTATATTTACATATTTTATATGTAATACTAGAGGCCCAGTGTATGAAATTTGTGTGCTTTGGGGGAGGGTGTCCCTCAGCCCAGGCAGCGCCCTCTCCAATCTGGGACATCCCTCTCACAATCCAGTACTGCTGGCTCCCAACCGCTCCCCTGCCTGCCTGCCTGATTGCCCCTAAGTGCTCCCCTGCTGGCCCGATTGCCCACAACTGCCCTCACCTGCAGGCCATCTTGTGTCCACATGGGGGCGGCCATCTTGTATGTTGGGGTGATGGTCAATTTGCATATTACCTCTTTATTATATAGGATATGTCACCTATAATTTATATGTATATACTATTTATTATAAAGTACAGATTAATACTTTATAAACTCATTGGACATTTTCAATATATTTAAGAGGAGAAAATACCGAATCTTTATGAAACAAGAGAGCAAATTGTGAGGTCAACATGACTTTAAAATTGAGACAGAGATGAGAAGACTGAGACACAGAAAGTGCTTATTGAAATCCATTGAATATGGCTATCTTAAAAATACATCGCATAAAAGGAAAAGAAAAACTAAATTCCAGATGACAATACAGCAAATATTTATAGATTTTTAAGAAAAATTTGATAACCCTATAATTTTAGACCCACCATGTTTTTTGTTCATTGTAATCATAGGAAAGGAACAAAAGCATCATATCTAGAAGACCCCAAAATGCAGTAGGTCTCCCATTCCCTCTTAGAGAAAAAGTTTTTGAAGACATGTTCATAAGACATCTGAAATATATACCAAAATTAGAAAAGTCATAATTAAAAATTAAGAAAAATACGTGTTTCAGCTCCCATAGAATCATGAAAAATACACCCTGAATTGAACTGGAACCTGTCAAACAATTCTCATTCAGTTACTGATAGCCTCCGTTAGATGTAGTTTTTCATTGTCTTCACTCTGCATGCATTGGCTGGCAAAATGAAGATCCATCTTTCATTCTCAGTTGGGATGCAGTTAGGGAAGACACAAAAAGTAAGCTGATTTTTAAAAATAAGGAAATTATATGATATGTAAGAGAGTGACTGTTCTAGCCCCGTGGTCGGCAAACCGCGACTCACGAGCCACATGCGGCTCTTTGGCCCCTTGAGTGTGACTCTTCCACAAAACACCACGTGCGGGCGCGCACGTACATTGCAATTGAAACTTCGTGGCCCATGCGCAGAACTCGGTATTTTGTGGAAGAGGTGGTATTTTGTGGAAGAGCCACACTCTAGGGGCCAAAGAACCGCATGTGGCTCGCGAGCCGCGGTTAGCCGAGCCACAGCTTGCCGACCACTGTCCTAGCCTATTTGGCTCAGTGGATAGAACATTGGCCCTACCTCCTTTGCAGGTTCAATCCCTGTGCGGGAAGCAACCAATGGATGTGCATCTCTCACATCGAGTCTCTCTCTCAACCCCCTCCCTTCCACTCCCTCCAAATGTGGGTCTAAATATCCTCGGATGTGGACTAACAACAACAACAACAACAACAACAAGAGTGATGGGTGTTCTGAAAGCAAGAAAAGCCTAATTTGAGGGAGGGGATGTATCAGAAAACACGTGGTGGGTAAATTGCAATGTAAACAGCAACAAATCACAACTGCTTGAACATTCAGAGACATACAGGTAAGGTAAAGAAAGACTTTAAATTCTTATATTATTGGTTATTATTGCCAGTATTACTACTACATTACTTCTGCTGCCATTAGTATTCCTACCATTATTATTACTACAGGTCCTGCTGCTGCTGACACTGTATTCTGAAGTATTACATATGTTCTCAAGCACGGGAATACATGCTTTACATATTTAATACAATAATCTCATGAAGTTGTGACTATTATTATGTCCATTTTAAATATGTGGAAACTATGACTGAGATTTTTAGCAACTTACCCAAATACTCTCTTATCTTTCACAATGCCATATTGATGAAGATTACAAAGCAATCTTATGACTTTAAAAATTTCATTAAACTTAAGAAATTTCTTTGGAAGGCCTTTGCTTAAAGAAGCATTGACCAACAGATTATATTTCTTTAAATATATTTACACTGACGTAAGACACCCATAACTTTAGAAAGGTAAATATACCCAAATGCTAATTAATGTCATAAGACTAAAGTGAATTTTAGATAATACCAAATACAATGTGTTACTAAATTTTTAGGGTTATATATTTTATAATGAAAAACAAAAAGTAAGCTAGTAAAGCAAAAACACTGACTATAACCCAAAGGTCTAAAAAGTCCCACAAAATATTTACAACTGGTACATAAAACATCTTAGAAAACACCACTGCTGGTCTTTGGTCAATTTTGCTTTGCAGTGCAGAATAGTAATAATGAAGTACAACTTCAATCGGCAGAGGAAAACTTATTTCATTTTGTGATAAGCTTAAATATCTGGATCAATTTTTGAAATCTTACACTGATGATTAAATTCCAAGGACAGCTTTGGCAGTCAAAATCTTTCCAAAATATCATGCAAACGAATTAGGATTCTCTTAGCAGTAACTGACAATAAAGGATCTTGTGAGCAGTTTGCCCATTTTGATGGACACCCTCGGCCCAAATTCCCTTGGATCCTTAACATATCTGTGTACTAGTATCTCTTCCTGGCTTGTCTCCAAAACTCTGAAGAATTTCCTTGGGCTACAGGAGCTGCTCTGTCTTCAGGCTAAGAGACCTACGCGTGCCTGGGAGTTTATAGCGGTTGCACCCACCTGGGAGACCCTTAGCCAGTTATAGGCTGAACCAGGAGTGAAGAAAGCCCATCTCTATGGTTTCAGACCATGTGTAATATGTGTGTTACCGTTAGTGTGTGTACGCATCAACTTATTTCCTTTATAGCACTTATTATCTGTAATTAGTTTTTAACTATTTTTAGTTAACTATTGCTTTACTATTTTACTTCCTTAACTAAGAATATAGGGCACACAATAAATATTTGCTCCTAACCTCATTAATCTGTTCATTTGGGCAATGATTTACTCAACTGGTATGGACTAAGTGCCTACCCTGTGGCAGTACTGTTTGGTATGAATCTAGGTAATAGAAAAGCACTTTGAACATATAAACACTGTCAAATGTTAGCCATAGCGCTCCAGCCTCCAATTTTTGCCTGAGTAGAGAAAATCAGGACCCATTACTTTACTGATAAGGCAATTCATACATAAAGTCTCTAATCTATAAATATAGATTTTGGAGATTCTGGGAACTATCTTATATATGCTTTATTTCTTAAAGTGCACAAAATAATAGATACAGCACATACCTGTGTTGAATGAAAAAAAAGTATACATGTTCCTATACCCGTATTAGAGTAATAAATTGAATGAATTTACAGTGGAAAAGGTATTGTAGCAATACTGACTACTTTATTTGGTAGATGAAGAAGCTAAAGCCCAGGATGTGACTTACTTATTCCCTTAATGCAGGTCTTTGCCAACAACAAGAAGGCAGGGCATCATCACTTCCAGACAGAAGCTCCTGCTATCTCTTGAGGTTTTTATAAAAATTGTTTTGTTTTGCTTGTTTTTTGTTAATCCTTACCTGAGGATAATTTATCCATTGATTTTTAGAGAGTGGAAAGGAGGGAGGGAGGAGAGAGGGGGAGAGAGAGAGATAGATAAATATCAATGTGAGAGAGACACATCGATTGGTGGCCTCCCACACTGCCCCACCGAGGCAGGGATTGAGCCTGCAGCCTAGGGATGTGCCCCTGACTGGAATCTAACTGGTAACCCTTCACTCAGCTAGGCCAAACTGGCTACGGTTATCTCGGGGTTTTTTTACCCTTATATTTCAAAGGTCTTCCCCATTTATCAAAAAGGAATGAAATAAAAATCAAAACCCTGCCACTGTCAGAATATAATTTTCAAATGTTTAAAACAGAATTCTCCTGTCTCTCCCTCTCCCTTCCTCTCTGAAATCAATAAAAAATATTAAAAAACCCACAGAATTCTCATATAAATGGATAGTGAGGTAAAAGCAAACTTTATGAAACTTAGTGAGATGCAATAGAAAAACTAATTCAGTTCAAAAAGTTGGAAAGATGAATTTTATATTGAGGGAGGGAGGTATTAAAATACAAGTTAGACACAAAACACATAAATGTCCTACAGGGCCAAAAAAACACACAATAAGCTTAATTTGAGAAATTCTTTTCTCCAGAATAGTAAGGAAAATAAATGTACTTTATCAGTTATTTATAAACTAGAGGCCTGGTGCACAAAAATTTGTGCACTCAGGGGGGAGAGGGGGTCCCTCAGCCCGGCCTGTGCCCTCTCGCAGTCTGGGACCCCTCGGGAGATAACGACCTGCTGGCTTAGGCCTGCTCCCGGGTGGCAGAGGGCAGGCCCAATCCCTAGGTGCAGCCCCTGGTCGGGCTCAGAGCAGGGCCAATTGGGGAGTTGGGGCGCCGCCCCCTGTCATGCACAGAGCAGGGCAGATTGGGAGGTTGTGATGCCACCCTCAGTCACACTCAGGGTAGGGCCGATAGGGGGGCTGGGGCACCGCCCCCTGTCACACTCAAGGCAGGGTCGATGGGGAGGTTGTGGCGCCACCCTGTCACGCATAGAGCAGGGCCGATCAGGGGGTTGGGGAGCTCCCCCTGTCACGCACAGAGCAGGGCCGATCAGGGGGTTGGGGTGCCGCCACTCTCACACTCAGGGCAGGGCCGATGGGGAGGTTATGGCGCTACCCCATCACACACAGAGCAGGGCCCGTGTGTGTGTGTGTGTGTGTGTGGGGGGGGGGGGGTTGGGGCACTGCACCCTGTCACACACAGAGCTGCAGGGCGATCAGGGTGTTTGGGCGCTCCCCCCTGTCACACTGATCCTGGTGCCGGGAGGCCTCTCAGCTCCGCTGATCCCGGTGCTGGGAGGCATATTACCCTTTTACTATATAGGATAGGGGCCTGGTGCATGGGTGGGGGCCGGCTGGTTTGCCCTGAAGGGTGTCCTGGATCAAGGTGGGGGTCCCCACTAGGGTGCCTGGCCAGCCTGGGTGAGGGGATGATGGCTGTTTGCAGCTGGTTACACACCCTTCAGGGTGGGGTTCCCCACTGGGGTGCCTGGCCAGTCTGGGTGAGGGACTGAGCGCTGTTTTCAGGCTGGCAGGTGACTGAAGCTCCCAACTGCTCCTTTTTTTCTTTTTTTTTTTTTTTATTCTGGGCCAGCTTTAGCTCTGGCTCCAGCTCTAAGGCCTCTGCTGCTGAAAGCAGGTATCTGGTTTGTTTGGGTTCTATAATCGAAACTCTGTATCAACTCCAGCTCTGAGATCCCTGCGGGCTGAAAGCAGGTTTCTGGGGTTTTGTTTAGCTTCTATATTTGTAACAATGTCTCAAACTGCAAGGTCAGAGGCCGGCAAGGCAGGTGGGGAACGTTGGTTTCCTCCATCACTGAAGCAAGCAAGCTTCATGTTAGCTTCAAGCTGCCTGGCTGCCGGCCGCCATCTTGGCTGGCAGTTAATTTGCATATCTTGCTGATTAGCCAATGGGAAGGGTAGAGGACGTATGCTAATTACCATGTTTCTCTTTTATTAGATAGGATTTACCTCTAATTTTACAGAGTATCAGTGATGTGCATTTAGTCAAAGATAACTAGAAGAAAATATGCATAATCAATAGTAAATAGCAAGTTAATTTCCCTAGGGTCTGATGACCTATATAGGTGGGTGAGGCACCACTCACGATTAACCAGTTAACTGCCACTCGTCCAAAACGGAAACCATCACCACATGCCACAATACTAGTATTTTGCATTTAATTTAAAAAATCAACTTGCAATGAATATTATAAAAATAAATATATTACTAATAATTCGGGTGTTCTTGAATATTTTCAGCTGAAAATTCTCACCAAAAAATGATTTTAAAGTTGGTCAGGGCTGCCACTTAGGGAAAAAATTTTTTTTTTTTAATGGATGCATATGGCATGTGGGAAAGGTCTGCTGCTTGTGTCTACAGACGTTTATGGCATATAATGGGTTAAATTAAGAAGTCATCCATATCTTTTCAACTTCTAAATTTTGGATAAGTATCTTTAACTCAAACTAGTTCTGTCCTTATTAACTAACAAAATCACACCAATCACATTTTTTTGTCATGATTCATTCATCTTAAATCAACTTCCTCTAACACTGAAAAAGAAAAATTTTAGCAATGATCCCATAGGCACCAAATATAAAACTTCTCCAAAAGCCTTTATTCTTTTTGGATGTTCAACCATTTGATAGTATGCCCTATTCCCTTTCTGAAATCCCTTCTTTTACCTTTTTTGCAGCATTGCACAAACCATCCTTTTTCCTTTTGTGATTCTCTGCTAACACTATGTTTTTCTCATTCCTTTTTTTTGTATTCAGCTACCCTCATAAATTTAGCATTCCATAACCTGGGCCTCAATATTAACATCTTTGTTCTCTATATAAGCACTTATTAGCAATTTTTATTAAATAAAATTTTAAATATGTATTCCCAATAAAGTATCATTTGTATTAAAAATAAACCCTATTAATTAATACTAGTAACTGACAACTGGATATTCTTTTTTTATATAATTTTTTTATTCTCTAAAGTTTTACATGTCTCTTTTCCCCCCAATTTGATCCCCCTCCTAGCCATTCCCACCCCACACAAGACCCCACCATGCCAGTGTCTGTGTTCATTAGACAATTGGATATTCTTAATGGCTACAATTACCTATAGTTCCAAATATTTAAAGCTAGAATTCACATTAGAATCCCACTATCCACACTTTTACTGTTTTGTGGTTAATTTTACTGCCATTCTCCCAACTCCAGAAGTTTAAAAATTTACTTACCTTTTTCTCTTCCTTTATTTCCTACATCCAGTTGTTAGATAAAACCTAGTAGATTAATACTGTTTGTAATGTCTCTTACATCATTTTTATTCACTCTACCAATAGAGGTTAATCTCTATTTCCCACCCAACTATGACTCAGATTGTTGGCTTGTTTTGTTGACGGCAGATTCATTCTCTCTGATTTAGCCAGAATAAGCAGTGTAAAATGTGACTTCTACAATGCCTTCTGTTTATAGTTTTCTGAGGCTCCTTACTGCTAAGATGATAAAAAAAGAATTATACTCCTTGAGGTTTTTTTGTTTGTTTGTTTGTGTTTTTTTACATACATATTTTATTGATTTCAGAGAGAAAGGGAGAGGGAGGGAAAGATTAAAAACATCAATGATGAGGATCATTGATTGGCTGCTCTCCTGCATTCCCCCTACTGGGGATCGAGCCCGCAACCTGGGCATGTGCCCTAACTGGAAAGCAAACTGATGTTCATAGGTCAACGCTCAACCACTGAGCCACACTGGCCATGCCTCCTTGAATTTTAAGGCTATCCATGATTTTGCCCTGACCTACCTATATTTCTGACATTAATTTCCTCTCCTTAATACATTGTAATTGCTCATCCACTATTCCTCTCCTCCCCAATGACTAAGCTCATGCTTTCTTAACATCCATCCTGAGCATGCTTGCTTCCTCCTCTACATATGTACATATAGGAGGCAGACCCACATCAAGAGAACACACCATCGCCGAAACCGGTTTGGCTCAGTGGATAGAGCGTCGGCCTGCAGACTGAAGGGTCCCAGGTTCGATTCCGGTCAAGGGCATGTACCTGGGTTGCGGGCATATCCCCAGTAGGAGATGTGCAGGAGGCAGCTGATCGATGTTTCTCTCTCATCGATGTTTCTAACTCTCTATCTCTCTCCCTTCCTCTCTGTAAAAAATCAATAAAATATATTAAAAAAAAAAAGAGAACACACCATCAAAAGCCCTGTCTTCTTTGGCACCAGTATACAGTGATCAGTGTATTGCAGCAAGTGATTGATAGTTATAACTCAATCATTAGATCAACCACTTATTCCTTCAATAGATATTTTTAAAGCGTACCTTATGTGCTGAAAATATTGAATGGAGGAGATAATGTTCTATCCTCATGGAGCTTATATTAACAATAAAGAATAAAATATTATTTCAAATGGTATTAACTAAGCTCCATGTATAAAACAACAACAACAAACAGGTAATTGGGGGGTGAGAGACATTTAAGCTTAAACCTGAAAAATAGGAAGAATCAGACTGTGCACATGATGAGGTGGGACAGACAAGACCTAGACTAGTGGCAGGGCTGGATGGGGGTGATCAATACTAAGATTTTTTGTAATTTGAAGACAGAGTTGATAGGTTTTTCAAATGGATTAGGTTAGAGTCAGAGATAAAGAAATGGAAGTTACAAAGATTTTAAGTTGTTTTTTTGTGGGCTTTCTTGTTTGTTTTGTTTTGTTTTTATTTGAGGAGTTAGTAGAATAAAAACCCAATTGAAAGAGGTGGAAAAGACTGAAAGAAGGTCAGTTATGTTGGCTGGAGGAGGGAATCACAAATTCTGTTTGGAAAATATCTACTTAAATATTCCTATTATACATCTAAACTGGATTGAGGATTAATCAGGTTGTTGTATGAATGGAGTTAAAAGCAGAGATCTTGGTTGGACATAACAAATTGGGAGTCAGCATATTGATGAGATCCTTCCAACACTCCAAGGGTTAGAGGAAGAACCAGAAAGAGAAGCTGGGAAGTATCTATAATAAAAAAAAAAAAAAGCATAATATGCTCATTAGACTGGATGTCTTTCCAGATGTCCTTACGATGGCCTTCCAGATGAAGCCGGAGCTTCGAGGGAAGCCCGGGTCCCAGGTGCCAAAGGGAAGCCAGTGCTGGGGGAAGGAAGGCCTACTCTTATATGAATTTTGTGCCTCGGGCCTCTAGTTTGAGTATAAAGAACGTTGTATTGGAAGCCAACTGAAAGCTTTTCCAAGAAGGTGAAGTATAGAATTGTTTCAAATGCTGCTACATCAAGATGTAGATTTAAGATGATGACTAATATAATATTGATGGCTAGAAGTCCCTCTAATCTACAATGCTCCCTGCCCTATAGTGCCTTTCACAGAGAAGGCATTCAAGCAAGTCATTAGCTGTTTCCTTTGTCACTGCCACTTTATGTTGTAGCATAAATTTATAGTGACAAGTTTCCTAATAAAAATGCAGTCCTGGCTTTTGTCAGGAGTAAATTGGAGGCACTACATCCACTACTTGCTCTAAAAGTTCTTCAATTAGTATCAATCCTTCAGGTTTGATGTCCACTTCCCAAACCAAAGTGACCATGGGTAAGTGGCCATTGATATTCATTTCTGTTCCATCTTTTATTCATGCTAGCTGTAGTCACATTTACAGTTAGAGGAGTCTATTACTTCACAACACCTCCCAAGAGGAGAAAAAGTTACTAAATAAATCAGTATATATATATAAAGTGCCAAGTAGTATCCCATGCGAGCTTCTTTTATTCTTTAGGATTTCATGTCTAAAACCAATCTACTATTTCTAGAGAGAAACAAGGAAAAAATGGTGCTTTTAACATTCCCCTCATTTCCACATGAAAATGCTATATTATCTGAAGCTCACAATAACCCCAAGTAGACAGAAGACTGTGGGTGGCCTAATAAAATCTATTCCTCTAAAAGACTCAGACTCATTCTAGTTCCAAGCTCTTATTTTACAGTATTTCAATAGAATCGCTGTTTAAAAGTCGACTTGAGGAATGAACTAAACTTTTTCTCTGTCTGACTCCTCACAGGCCCAATGACCTTTACAAATGACAGCAAATTTCTGTTGAATGAAGGATGAAGGGAAAGAGGAAAACATTAAGATATTTTGTCCTACTTTTTTGTGACTTGTTAAAAATAATCACGGGGCCTATTTGTCACATCGGAGCTTCGTCTCTTTTCCCCGTAGCATCTGACACGCTCAATGAAAAAAAGTGCAAGTGAAGATGAATTGGCAGCAGTATCATTTCTGCTCTGTCTCCTGGTCTTTCTAATTTCGCCTCAGATGAAATATATATACAATATCAAGTCAGTTAACTGAAGGAAACATCTATAGGGAGAAGGAGAGGAGCGGAGCCCTTTCTCTAGTACAGGAACTGCTATTAAACAATATCTGTCTCTTTCACTTTCAATAGTCCAGTTATACCCTAAGTCGGCATATCTATAAAATGAAAATGTGTTTTCCTTTGGAAAATGGAAATGACAGATGATCCGGGGAGGCAGAGGACTGAGAGGAAATGAAAGGAAGGGAACAGAGGATTTAGGCTGAATAAATACTAACAACCATAAACTGAGCTAAGGGAAAAGATTGCATTCTGAAAGACATTGTCCGGATGGCATGTTTTAAGTTAAATGAAACAATCCATTTAAGAATATATAGTAGAAAATAGTATGGCCCTGAAAATAAAATGACGACATAGAATCATACCACATAATTTAGAGCTAAAGGAAACTTTCAAGGTTCACCAAGTCAGCTGGTAAGGATTCTTTATATGGTCTCCTTGACACACAGTCACTAAGCCCCTTCTTCAATACACTGAACAGAGAACATCTTTGTCAAAATGTCCCATCCTGATGTTGATGCCTCTTCCTTATATTGGACTAATGCAGTTTTCCTTCATCCGTCACAATTTAACTAGGTTGTGCTACTCAAGATTAAATTTTTATTCCATATTTGTGGTAGAAATTGCCTCCTCAAATTTGATTACCACTAGGTCAAATATTTTTGTAACTTTTGACTTGGTGGTGTTGTTTTTTTAACCCTATTACTAATCTCTAGACCTGTTTTATATTTCTCAGGCTTCACAGTTACTTGTACTGGTATTTAAAACATTATTCTAATGTTCATAATTCACTTTTAGTTGTGTAGCAGTTAATTACCCAAGATAATATTCGTTTTTAAATGGGCATTGTTGATCTGTATTGAAGTTATGTTTAAGCAAACCACTACATTTTTGCCTTTCTTGTTTTTCTTTCCCATGAGTCACTGTTAAGTTGGTCAGATTTTTCTGTTACCTAAACTTAAGCAGTTGTGTTATTAAAACTAAGTGTGAGCATTGAACTTTTTAAATTTGGTCATGGCCAAGTGTCTTGCTCTGGCCAGAAACATATGAGAAATGGCATTTTTCATTCTGTACAGAAACATTTAAGGGAGCTAGGAAGCAACCCTTTCCCCACACCCACTCCCTAGCCATAATACTACCACATGTTCTTATACTATTGCAATAAGTTCAAGACAGCTTTGAATGAGGAGTCCACACATGTAAGGGACATGCTCTGCAGAGCTTTAAAGGGAAGAAAAATTTGCTATTATTTCCTGCTGTGTAACTTAGCCTGACTATGATCAAATAAATTAGAACTAGTACAAGAATTCCATATTTGGGATGATCCAGATATACATCAGAAAATTCAAACCATCACTAAACAAATAATGATTATTTTGACACCATGTGCAGCTAGTACACATTCATTTTGTTCTCATATACATTCCCCAGTGTGTGAGTTTGTGCTAGGGCCATTCATATCTAATAGGGGCCCAGTGCACGAAATTTGTTCACATTAAAACGGGATTAGAGGAAATATTTTAATATTGCTATTTGCCCTTTCTCTATAATAGAAGTGTCAGAGATGAAAGAAAATTAGTAAAATATATATGAAAATCTTCCTCCTTTCAGAGTCTGGGGTGCACCACAGGACCGAGTCAAGTTAAGTCCCCGTCCACCCACATGCACCTTGATATTGCGCGAGACCCCAACCCAGCTGGCCCCACCCCCATTGGGCTAGATTCAGACCCGGCCAGTCCAACCCTTGTCAAGTCCCACCAGGAGGGGGGACGCGGCCTCAGGTCCCCTGGCACAGTGTCAGAGCGGGGGGTGCATCCTGAGGTCCCCCGTCAAGCCCCACAGCCTCCACTATGGGTGCAACCATCTTGTGTTATGGAAACCCCACCTCCACTGTGGGCACCACCATCTTTGTGGCAGAGTGACAGTCAATTTGCATATTCCCTCTTCATTATATAGGATGGGAAGACAATAATTTGGTGAACAAAAGACTAAGAGATGCTTAAATATTCAAAGGTGTTTGTGAGCCAAGAAAAGATTTAGATACTCTAGAAGAAATTGTACGTCAGGCAAAGTAAGATTTTAAACCTGGATTCCTGGAAAATATTTGAAATGTACATTTCATTCAAACTATTAGATCATGCTGCATAAGTAAAATGTCTCAGGGAGATGTGTAGGTAAAAGAAACACAAGAGTTTATTTCCTAATTCAATCGGAAGGACTTGGAATAAAGGTACCTCTTCATATGTCAATTACCTTAATTAAGTAAAAACAACTAAAGGTAGCAAGGGACAGCAAGTGAAAATATCTGATTTAATCCTTAAATTATTATGTATGTCATTAATTTTTCATTTATTATACTTGTTTGCTGTAGTATTAGAAATAAAAGTGCGTTTATTATTTATGCTTTCCATGGGTTCCTCATTCTTACTATTTTACATATAATGACAAGTTGATGAATTATAAATAATTTTAGCTTCAGGAAAAAAATTATCAAGTCTTAGAAGGAATGTTTTATAAGTAACCATTAATTAACCACTTTGAGGGGGAAATGTGATATTAGTCTTCCCTTATGGTTGATTCCCCGAAACAATTTACCAATTGGTAGGAATATATTTAATAACATAGTTCCAATTTTAAAAAGTAATTCAGATTTCAACAAATAATTGACAGGATTTTGAGAAACATATGCTACCACTTAACTGTATTAAGAAAAAATATCTTGTTTAATTCTTTTTCTGTTACTAATGAAGTAACATACACACCCACTCAAATACCTATTTTTCCTGATTTATTCCTTTGTAATTAATTATTCATGAAATATTCTTTAGCCCTTTTTATTTATTATCTATAGCATTTTATATATTTAACAAACATTTTATTGAAAGCACAACAGGAAAGAACAAAAATAGTTTGAGACAGATGGGTCAGATTTGACTTCTCTTCCATTTTACTTTTTGGCTGTGTAACCCTAAGCAAGTGAATGAGTATAGACAAGTATATGTATGTTTAAAACAGAGAGAGAGAGAGAGAGAGAGAGAGAGAGAGAGAGAGAGAGAGAGAGAGAGAGAGAGATCTGGCTGGTGGAAGGCACCTGAGGGCTGACATGAGAGCCACAGCCCTGCCCCTGAGGACACCCTCAGATTCTCAATCCCTCAGGCCTTTCATCTTGGAAAGACATCCTAAGAAGTGATTCCTATTTTCAGACTTTCAAAGCCAACAGCTAAGAACTCAACAGCAGGAAGATCAAATTCCTCATGGGGAAACAATGGCCTCCAAAGTGTATTTTCTCAATGGCCACAAATCCAGCCTCAGATGGGCATCCTTGGAAATGTGAAATGTAAGACACCATATCTTTTTGGCAGCCAAGACATTCCTCCAAACCCATGAGAGTGAGAGACACCAGCTCTCATAGAACCAGCCCTTCCTTCAGAAGGAAGCCCCCTAGGGAAGAAACCCACAAGCAGAAAGAGGCCTCTGAAGGGGCTTAGGCCTCCTGAGGAATCCAGACCAGATCTGCATGTAGAGTTTGACCACCATGAAATGCCTGGCCACGAAGTGGAACCAGAAGACAGGCAAACCCTAACTTTATGACCCAACTGAATCTTAATTACCTCCCCAAAGTACTTATGGCTAAATACAGTCACACTGGGAGCTGGGGCTTCAACATATGACTTTTTCAGGGACACAAACAGTCCATAACAGCTCTTCACTTATAAAGTGTTATGTTAAACAAACACCACAAAACTACTGAGCGTCAAATAAAATGAAGAGCGTACACAATAATAGTACTTATTATTTTTTATAATTTAGACTTATTGCAAACATTTTTTATGATAAATCAACTTGGTGATTTAATTTTAAATAAGCTTCTTTCTCTTTTTTTTCATTGTGTGCTTTATTTTGGAGCTTCTCTGGTTAGATATGGCTCCCCCTTTCAGAGTTTGGAACTGAACATTAAATGCCATTTTATGAAAATTAATTTGTTTTACATGTAGCAATTCACTAATTATGGCATTTATTTAGGTGTGTAACATGATATAAAAAAGTTATTTCTAAATTGCTAATTAATTTTCCAGAATTATCTTTTGCCTGTGAGTATGAAAGGGTAACAAAAATACAATTAAAATTATTACCTACAGCTAACTGGGGAAGATAGGTCAAAAAACAAGGAGAAAAGCAAGTTTTTTTTCTAAAACATAACTTAGTAATTTTGACTTTGGAACCAGGTGAATATTTTACCTATGTTTAAAATCAAACCATACAACAATCTCTAGACACTGGGCCGGGAGGGTAAGGGGGCTAAACAAATATAGTTTACATTATAACAATGTCTACAAATCAGATGGAAAAGAAGTATTTAAATTAATTTAAAATACTTTGGATCATTATTTTTAAAGCATTGTATTTTGTAGAAAAAGCAAATAATTTTGTCAATATTGTTACGAACCTAGATTTTTATCAAAAGAGAAATAAAATGTATGTGTACAATAAAAATGTTAGTAAAATGTGAAATTATTAAATGTGAGGTACCAGAATAAATACATCATGCCATTTCTCTTTAAATATTAATAGCTGATCTCACAACTGAAAAGACTAGAAGCAAACAAGTGTCTCAGTTACCGTGTGCTACAAAGCAAGAAGAGTCCAATGAGTTAATGTCAAAAGGACAAAAATAATTTGACAGAATTCCCAGTAGACAATTTAAACAGCATAAAGAAATACTAATGATATGCTGAACTAAAGTAAATTAAACATACAAAAATTCAAAGATAATTATACTAAAAATATAAATATCTTTGGACACCATTGAAGTTGCTAGGGCACCAACTCATAGCTGTGAATTATTTATTCTATCTTTTCCTTATGTTTAGATGCAACGTACCCAAATGTTGATGGGGTAAACTTCCTTTTCATGGAACTCCAGGAAATAGAAAGAAGGAAGATAGTATTAGAAGATTTCCATTTGCAAATAAGAAATAAATGGATGCAGAACCTATCATTATTACTTTAATGATGAAATACTAAAAGATTACACAGTCATCCATAAAAAGTTCTTGCCTCAATATGAATCTATATCTAACTATCAATTTGCAGAAATATTGAAAAGAGGGAAGAAGTAACTCCATGAGGCAATATTAGCACATTCAGAATAATCTCTGATACAATCTGGGTGATTTAAATATGAGTTGGGTATTAGATATAATATTAAGGAACTACTATTCATTTTCAAGAGTTCTTAATTACCTGGTAATTATCTTAAGAAAAAGTTTGATTCCTACATGATAACTGGGAATAGCTTTTTAAAAAATAATGCAGAAAATAAATAAATGGATATGCACAAGTACATTAAAAGAGGATAGGGTATGTAAAGAAGTTGTGGCAAAGTTGACAATTGTTGAAGCAAGACAATCATAAATGGGAGTTTGTCATACAATTCTCTTTATGTGAGTTTGAAAATTTCCTTAATAAGAAGTGAAATAAAATAAAAAGTCACAGAAAGCCCAAATCATGTGGAAGCTGAATTTATAAGGAGAAATCAGGTGTAAGAAGTTAGTCAATAGAGAAAGCAGGTTTAGGCAGATAAATAGGGAAACTGGGTAGTCTCTAAAGATTTCTAATTTCAGTCCTTGAAATATTACAACTAATCCTTTTTAAAAATCTTTATTGTTGAAAGTATTATGTCTGACTCCCTCTTTCCCCCATTAACCTCCTCCAGCCCGCCCCCACCCCCTGCCCCAGGCTTTCACCGCCTAACTGTCCTTGTCCATGGGTTATGCATATATACATACAAAGTCTTTGGTTAATTACCTCCCACTTACCCCCACCTTCCTGCTTTTTAAATGTAAGTTGGTGATTTTCCAAATAAACAAGCGAAATTAAAGTACCATTTCAAAATGACTCAAAAAAGTTTTGTACTGATATCACTAATTAAGATGAAAACGAACCTTTACCAACTGAATATTGTGAAAAATTCAAAAACATTATTGGATTTTGAAATATATTCTCTTTAAATTACAAACTTGTTTTGTGTAACTCTATTATTTTGTGTAACTCTATTAAGGAGAGCAACAAATCTTTGTCCATTTGATGGCCTTGGGGAATCTCATTCCTTATTAGGTCACCCAGTAAAGAGACACACACAGTAAAACTGGCTTAACAGAAGGTTTTCAAAGTCTGGAACTAAAACTCCAACACCTTTTTGAAAAAGAAGGTCTTGTCCTGAACGCAGACAATGCAGCCTTCAGTTGCAAAGCCTCATGATGCCGACTACTTCTGCTTCAGCTGTGAGCTCCCAGTTCTGATGAGGGATGTCTCTATTAGAATCCCACCTTGTATGGCTCTTCGCCTTGGTTTACACACCCTGGCTGCATAGAGCTTTCACAGAAGTTTAGTGTTTTCAATATAATTGTAGCTTTTGTGTTCTATGTACCTCTCCACATTTCTCTTTGTTTTTGAAACAAAAACAACAGATGTTCAATATATTGAGAAATGCATGGCATCAGCCGTTCTAGGAAATAGGTAGAGAGATTTGTGAATTAGCCTTCTACGCTTTATTGAAGGCTCAATTATAGTTTCTGGGGACAGAAGACTCTAAGCAATAGACTCTAAGTAATAGACACTCTGTTTTTGAGAGACCTTAAACATATTTAAGCAGTCAAAATTAAACATTCTAAAAACGCTCCTAGCTAGGAGAAATGACCATTCAATATAACACTGTGAGAAATGTTCCAGCAGCAGTGAAACTAAAAGGCCTATAAAATACAGGTAGGAATTCTTGCAGACTGGACCAGCTTAAGATAGCTGCACAGGAAAAGAACAAAAGGAAAGGAAGACATCCTGGTAAGGGTTCCACAGGTAATGAGCTTGGAAGTCACTACTCTGTCCTAACAAATAAAAAGTTGAGCAGATTGAAAATTCAACAACTCTTCCTGGATTCAAAAGAGAGAGGAGGACATGGAAATCTGCTGCCCCCAATGCTGGATACAGAAAAGGTAAAAAAAGGAAAAAGGGAAAGCAGACTCACCAAAGCAGAGACTTCACGCCTAAACGCCTTGCAACAGCCAGGGCCAAGCAAGAAAATGTCAGCTGGAGCTGGGGGCCTCTTGCAGACAACTCAGCAAGTTAGAACTCCTAGGGGTCCTTGTCAGGGTGGATGCCCATGATATTGAGAAATTAGCATCCAGGATTCATCCATATTCCCACAGTAAATAACAGAGAAAAATTCCGGTGGGCTTCCCTTCGGCGAGAGGAGAAATGGAGCCATCTTTAAATACTTCTTAGGGTCCTGATCTCAATAAGGCCAGCACTCAGGGGAAACTATTTAACTAGAGCCTAATTCCTAACCATCTCCAGCTGGCTCTAGGCTTCCACGTGAGAAAAGTAAAATCCCTAACTCCAGCCCATGCTAGTCACCCTGGCCCACTAAGGGGAGAGAAAGAAAATGAGAAACACATGAAATACACAGCCCAGCGGCTCACCTAATTGAGATTGAGACCTAATAATAGAACTTAGAATGCTTACCTTGCCCTAAACTTTACCACCATGTTAGTAAAGTCCTACTTACAGCAGTTCCTTTCACCTGGTACGTTGTGTCTGACTATCAACAAAAAATGCTGAGGCATACCATCAGGCAAAAAAACAAAAACCCACAGTTTGAAGAGCCAGAGCAAGAAACAGAATGAGACTTGGCAGGAATGCAGGAATTATGAGGCCAGGAATTTAAAACATCTATGATTAATATGTTAAGGACTCTAATAGGTAAACTTGACAGCATACCAGAATATATGGGCAATGTAAGCAGAGAGATGGAAAGTCTAAGAAAGATCCAAATGCTAGAAATAAAATGCTAGAAATGCTAAATATATAAAAAAAAGAAAAAGAAACATTGTAGGTGAAAGAAGACTGTCTTTGATGGGCTTATTAGTATACTGGACATGGCTGAGGAAAGAATCTTTGAGCTAGACATATCAATAGAATCCCAAAAACTGAAAAGCAAAAGAACAAAAACTAAAAAGTAGGAACAGAATATCTAAGATATCTAAGAACTGTGGGACAATCATAGAAGCATCACATACACAAAATAGAAATACTAAAGTGCGATAAAAGAGATAAAGGAACAGAAGAAATATTTGAAAACATAATGACTAGGAATTTATGCAAATTAATATCAGACACAAAAATATTGGTCCAGAAAGAAACAGAAGGAAGGAAGAATCTTTTGTTTTTATAAAGAATTCACACAACCCGTGAAGGAGGAAAGAGTTATTTGAACGTGGTCTTGGGTTAGTTGTAAATGTATATTGCAAACTCTATGACAACCACACACAAAAAGGCAAAAAAGGTGCAACTGATGAGAAAGATGAGGAAATGGAATAATATGAAATGCTCAATTAAAACCACAAAGGCAGAAAAAGAGTAGATGACAAAAACAGAAACAGAACAAAGACAACGAATAGAAAAGAGTAATGTGGTGGATATTAATCCAACTACGTCGATAATCCATTTGAACATCAATGGTCTTAATGCAGAGTAGATTAAAAAACACCACCTATATGTTGTCTGTATGAAACTCACTTTAAATATAAAGGCACATGTAGATTCAAAGTAAAGGAATGGAGAAAAAGATACCATACTAACCCTAATTAAAAGAAAGCAGGAGTCACTATATTAATTTTTGACAGAGCAGATTTCGAAGAAAAATTATCAAAGATAAAGAAAGCCATTACATAATGATAAAGTGGTCAATTCTCCAAGAAGACATAACAATCCTTAACCTGTGTGTGCCTAACAACAGAACATCATAGTACCCTATGTAAGGCAAAAACTAACAGAGCTGCAAGGACAAATAGATGAATCCACTATCATAGTTGGACACTTCAACACTCCTCTCTTAGAATGGGACAGATCCAGCAGGCAGAAAATCAGTAAGGACACAGTGCAACTCAACAGCACCATCAATCAACTGCGTATAATTGACATCTATAAACTACTTCATCCAACAAAGGCAGAATACACATTCTTCTCAGACTCACGTGGAACATCCACAGAGATAGACCACCTTCTGAGCCATATAACAAGCAGTAGCAAATTTGAAATATAAAAATAAAAAAGAAATCATCCAATGTCTGTTCTCAGACCACAGTGAGATCAAACTACAGATCTGTAACACAAATATAATAGGAACATTCCAAAATACACAGAGAATAAACAATAATAATGCATGGGTCTGGGTTCAAAAAGAGACTTGGCTTGGGGCGATGGGTGCACAATGCAGTGTGCAGCTGACATGTGATTGAGTTGTATACTTGAAACCTGTATGGTTTTGTGAGCAAATGTCACCCCAATAAATTCAATAAAAAATAATAATGATGATGCCCTAATCGGTTTGGCTCAGTAGATAGAGCATCGGCCTGAGGACTGAAGGGTCCCAGGTTTGATTCCAGTCAAGGGCACATGCTCAGGTTGCAGATTCAATCCCCAGTGGGGGGCGTGCAGGAGGCAGCCAATCAATGATTCTCTCTCATCACTGATGTTTCCATCTCTCCCTCTCTCTCCCTTCCTCTCTGAAGTCATAAAAATATATTTAAAAATAATGATGATGAAAAATAATAATACACAGGTCAAAAATAAATCTCAAAAGAAATTTCAAAATATACTAAATTCAAATGAAGACACAACTTATCAAAATTTGTGGTATGGTATTGAGACTGTGAATGACTAAAGATTTAAGTAAATGTTAACCTTTGGAAATGCTGAAACTAGAACTGATCTCTGGCATTACTTTCACACGCTGCCTAGGATTCCCAAGACCCCCAGGTTATCACTTTCTATAAATTCCCTTCTACTTATAACACTCTGTGATTTGTGAATACCATTAAAACTAATAAAATTGGCCAGTTACAAATGTACTTCCAACAATGAGTTTGAAATCCAAGTCCAACATTTTGTGAGGGTTGAGGGGAAGGCACAGTTAGATACCTCTGAAACTTAGAGAACAGGGTAGGGACATGAGAATAGCTGTGCTTTGGGTGTGACCTGCAATTTTCTTTGGTAAGCAACCCAAAATAGCAATGTTGACTTTGTCATTTTTGACCACAGACAGTTTTATTTGTGATTAAATAAATAAATAAATGAAACAAAAAGCAGCCCCTTTATGTGATGCTTTGTCTCCACTTCTGAAGTGAACCTTATACCACCCTCTAGACCAGGCCCCACATTACAGGCAGAATGACCTGGAAAACCAAAGCCGACTGTATCAAACCTCTGTTAGGTCTCAAATACCCATGGCCTAAAATCTTACCTCCTTGACTTGATGTACAAAGTCTTTGACAATATGACCCTAATCTATACCTGATTTTTTTTAAAAAATGTGAGATGCAGTGAAAGCAGTGCTTATGGGGTAATTTATAGCGTTGAATATATATATATATATATTTACAAAATCCATACTTAAATTGAATGATCTAACCTTCCACCTAAGGAATCTAGAATAAGAAGAACAAATTAAACCCAAAGTAAGCAAAATAAAAGAAATAAGAATTAGAGAAGAAATTAAACAATTTTCTGAAGACAGGAAATCATTTCGAATGAGTAAATTTTATTGATGAAAAAGTGAATTTCTAAGACCAAAATGGAAAAAAATTAGAGACATGTACAACCTTTCACCAAGACTCACATAATATGAGTAATTACCCCCAAAGAAGGGAAACTTGGGTGTTAATCAGCCAAACACTTTTAAAATTCAATTATCTTGCAATCACTCTCACTACTTGCCCAGTGTGTTTTATTCCTTTAACAAGTATTTTTTGACTACCCATTATATTCTAGGTACTGTTCTAATATCCACATAAACTCTTTCAGTGATAAAAAATTTAAAAGCTCCTAATTAACTTAGTGTAACTTGGTGGTATAGAGCCCCAAACATACTCCTTCTACACATCTCTACACAAAAAAAAACAACTCAAATTATTATATTTTATCAGATTCAGCTCTAAGTTAAGAATCCCTGAACAATGACGTTTCCCCCTGCTTCTTTTGCAATTGTTTCAGTAATCAGCTATGCTTAGACCCAAATTTATAATTAACCTCCACAAACAAACACATAAGTCATGGAGGGAGGGGAGAAGAAAGACAAGGGAAATGAGGGAAATCTTGAAGCTTCTGTGGTGTGGACCTTCTCTCTCCACGTTGGACTTCCTAATTGATCTCCAACACATACTAGAATTGGATTCTCAGTGCAGGCCTGGAGATAACGAGCAACGATGGGAAAGGAACCCCCGAGGAAAATTAATTTCTTCTTGAAATGGAAACTGCTCTGACAAGACACTAGCAGGGTCTTTCTACAAACCATGGAGAAAAAGCCTTATCAAACAAGAGAGAGGAGGTGTGATGTTGGAAGGCTGAGATGGCTATTCCACAAAGGGCCACATTATCACACAAAGGCCCCAAAGTCTCCAAACCTACCCCACATGGAATGCTTCCCACTCCATCTCCCCCCAAGCTGAGGAACTGAGGAAAACAGGACATTCAAATCTGTGCTGCACTTCCTGACACCAGCCCAGTCCTTTGTGCCACCTTCCAGGCACCCTGCGTTTCTTCTTCCTCCTACTGCTGTCCATTGCCCTTTAAGACATTCTCCCAATACCATTTTTTTTAAAGGAGAGGTCTATAACTCTAAAGCCGTTATCACTCAGAAAGAGAAATTGGAGCGTTCATTTTGGCCTCATGATTCAAGCAACATTTTACAATTTAAACTTATTAATAAGTATAACTTTTTTTAAAAAATTAAATCTCCTTCTCTCCACAATCACCGGGATTAAGAAGCTAGTGTTAAGAGAGTCTCACACCAAAGCATCTAACATCTATGTAGAACAGGACTATTACTGTAATGTATTCAATAGGATGGCATGCTCAACATAGAAAAATGAATATTTCAGCACCCAGCTACCTACCAAAAACAACAACAAAAGAAAAAATCTATTTCATAGTAGAATTGTAAAATTTCACAAATAAATCAAATAAGTCAAACAAGTTTTTAAAGTTTCGTGTGAGAAAAATAAAAAATGTATTATTTAAACCCACAAAGGAAATTTTTAATAAATGGAAAGACCTAGATATTCATTTCCCCAAATTAATATATCCCTTAGATTTATCATCAATGACATTTTTTAAACCAAACAAGCTGATTCTAAGATTTTTACAGAAAAATAAATACAAATAGCTAACTAAGAAAATTAAGAACAAAGACAAAACTTTTTACCTACCAAATAAGAAAACTACTAGCAATAAGCTATAATTAAAACAGCATCTCACTGATCCAGAGTTAGACAAATAGATTATAAGAATATAGTAGTGAGCACACAAAGGAACCTATGCACACATGGAAATTTACAGATAATCTGCAAGGCATTACAAATAGGTAGAACAGCTGAACTACTCAATAACCACAGACAAGAATATCGGCTACTCCCTTCGTACTAAAAAGCAAACAAATGCTAATAAATAAAGGTAGGAAATCCTAATGCCAAAAAGTAAAGTGTGAATAAATGTTGACAAAAGTTTATGACTAGGATAGAAGATCATAAATAGAGTTAAAAGACACAATTGACTAAAAGAAAACATATGCAGTACTCATCACAAAATTTAATACCCATAAACAGTATATAATTATTTTTTCACCTAAGAGTAGAAAGTAAATATTTAATTAAATATATGTTTGTAGCACAGGGGAAAATAAAATGGCCATTTAATATCTGAATATTAATTAATACATAAGATGAAATTAAACTTTATTGATAATCAGAGAAACAGTTTAAACAATAATGATAAATTATTTATCACTCACTAGAATAGCAAAAATTAAAAGCATTTAATGATATTCAGTTTGGGGTTATGAGAAAATAAGCATTCTCACATATTGTTGGTCAGTCTATAAGTTGGAGGGCATTTTATCACCATCTATCAAAATTTCAAATCTACTGACTTTTGCTCAATAATCCTACTGCAGCACACTAAAATTCTGAACATTTGTGTATAAAGATATACACACAAGGGTGTTGATTGCAGTATAATTTATATTATTTTAGAATCATTTTTAATATTATAGAATTTTAAACAACCTGAATCTATGTTTAAATATATCAAACTACGTTTCTATTTTGGAATAGTAATCAACAGTTACAAATGATCAAGCTAGAACTATTAATGATTTCATGAAAGATCTTTGGGGAGGAAAATGTAATTGATAAAGATAGAAATTCACCTGTGAAAGAAATTAACTTTACATATTTAATAATTTTTATAATCATCAAGAACTGAAATATTTCTTTTATAATGTTTCAATCAATTAAAAGAGCATAGCCAATCAGAATGGTTTATAAGTCCTAACTGTGACCCAGGTTATTAAAGTATATTGATTTTGTGCCTACCATCACTGAGGAGGCTGAGGTCCACTCAATTTCAAATTGGGCCACTAATGAAATATGATTATCTTTGAATAAAATATGAACATCTCTTGGCATCAAGGCTCTTTACATCTACTCTAAAATCCAGAAGTTGTAATGTTAAAGCATGAAAAAGGTTTATTTATCCCCATATATCCCAAGAGATCAGAAACCTCATCTGTTCTTTTCACAACTGTTTCTTTTCTTTTTTAAAAAAATATATTCTATTGATCTTTTACAGAGAGGAAGGGAGAGAGATAGAAACATCGAAGAGAGAGAAACATCGATCAGCTGCCTCCTGCACATCTCCCACTGGGGATGTGCCCTCAACCCAGGTACATGCCCTTGACCGGAATCGAACCTGGGACCCTTCAGTCCACAAGCCGACGCTCCATCCACTGAGCCAAACCGGTTTTGGCTTACAACTGTTTCTTGAGCACCAACAAGATCTCCTACTATAGAAGAAAGAGAATCTTACATCCTGACAGAATTACATCTTAGGCTTTAATTGAAGACTGATCACTCTACCTTGGGATGGCATGAGGTGGTAGAATGGAAAGATTTAAGAAGGAATTTATCTGATGCACAGCAGTGTAACTAAAGTCAGGGGAGGCAGGGAAAGACAGAAAGGAGCCTTCCTCTTTTCTGAGGACATTAGGGGACTTCTTTTTCACTATAAGAGAAGTCCCAATTTACCAATTCCAGAGACTTTAAAATTTTGTTAAAAGCAGTATTAGTTGTGTTTTTTTTTAAATATATTTTATTGATTTTTTTACAGAGAGGAAGGGAGAGAGATAGAGAGAAACATCGATGAGAGAGAAACATCGATCAGCTGCCTCCTGCACACCTCTTACTGGGGATGTGCCCGCAACCCAGGTACATGCGCTTGACCGGAATTGAACCCAGGACCTTTCAGTCTGCAGGCCGACGCTCTATCCACTGAGCCAAACTGGTTTCAGCAAGTATTAGTTTTACATATTGCCATAACAAAGTATTACAAAGTGGGTGGCTTCAAACAACAGAAATTTATTCTCTCACTAAAAGTCCAAAAACAAGGTGCCAGAATTATTGCCAGATTTGTTGGCAATCCTTGGTGTTCCTTTGTGTATGACTATGCCATTCTGATCTCTGCCTCATGTCCTTCTTTCTTGTGTGTCTGTCAAAATTCCCCTCTTCCTATAAGGATACCAGATCTATTGAATTTAGGACTTACCCTAAGCATCACCTTTCCTTCATCACATCTGCAAATGCTTTATTTTCAAATAAAGTCACATTTACAGGTTCTGGGTGGACACGAATTTTGAGGGAATACTATTCATTCCAGTACAAACCCATAGTAAGAAATATATATATATATATATATATATATATATATATATATATATATATATGCTAGTAAAAACCCAATGACCATTACAGCATAACGACCAGAATGACCAGTGGCTATGACATGCACTGCGGCAGGTTACCAGCCTGATCCGGGCAGGATCACCCCCCATCACCCCAATCAGGGTGGGGCCAGCTGGCCAACCGCCTTGGCTGGCAGAAATTTGGGGTCTGGGGACCTTGGAGGTGCACGGTCTCCAGCAGCTCTCCTTTGGTGGAAGTTGACCCAAGATCAGGTCACTGGAGTCAGAGATGTGGTGGGTAGGCTTTCCTGGTGGCCACAGCAGTCCCCATGGGCTGTGCACAGCACCTGGGCATTTAGCCCTAGTTGGAGCAGCAGCAGTAATAGGGGGCAGTGGCACACAGGAGCCAGGAGGAGCGAGGCCCAACCTGAACTCTTACCCTGTCCCGCCTGCTGGGCCCAGCAGCACTGTCAGGTGGGCCATGGTGTGCAGCGAGGTGCTGGGCCACCCACCAGAGGGGAAGCGAGCCAGGAGGGCAAGGCCCCATGCCAGCCAGAGCCCTGAGCGGGGGAGCTGGAAACCCTGGCAGAGTGGTTCAGGCTGCAGCCCCTGTGCCTTCTCCACCTTGGCCTTGGAATTCTGTGGACAACCAGTGTACTGGCTACCAGTGTTAGAGGTCAGTCCCGCTTCAAGAGAGAGGACGTGGTGGAAAGTGGCAATGCCACAGGAGAGATGGGAAATGTTGTAGCCATCTTTGGGAAACACAGCTGCCACGGTCATCAGTAACTATGAACAGATAATCTTTGGTCTCTGTTCTACAGAAGAGGAAGCTAAGACTCAAAGAAGGGAGCCTTCTGCAGCACCTCACCCACTTCTCATACCCGACCCTGTGCAGCATTGTTTTCTTTGAAAGTAGAGGACCCAAAATGTTTTTAGATCTTTGCTATTTTAGGCAGGAAAGAAATTAGCACAGGGAATTAGTGCTTGGGAAATCATGGGAAAGCTGGAGGAGTGGGTATTAGGCTGGACCCCCAGGAAAGACTCCCTGATCAGTGGGAGGAGGTGCCTTCTCAGCCACAACTGAATTCTAGGACACTCTGGCACAGCTGTAACCCAGGGATAGGGAAACGGCTGTCCCTGCAAGTGCCCTCCAGCTCCCACAAAACAGGTCACTGGGCACTGCCTCTGCCACAACTGCCTGTGCAAAGCCTGGATTTTGCTGCAGAAAACCTCCACATCTCTGCAAACATGATCGCCAGCAGCAAACAGCCCAAACTGCGGGAAGATGCCTCTGCCCCATTTCTGCCTTCAAAATATTGTGCAAGCGCATCCAAGCAGCAGAAACTAATTCATATCCAGAAACCTAGCTGCAAAGGAGTTTGGGCAATTTCAGACTTTTGTCTAGGGGTGAGATCTTGCCGATGTACCTCAAGTGCCTGGTATTGATAAAAATAGGGCTCAGTGGTTGAGCATCGATCTATGAGCCAGGAGGTCATGATATGATTCCCAGTCAGGTTTTGGGCTTGATCCTAAGGAGGCAGCTGATCAATGATTCTCATCATTGATGTTTCTATCTCTTCCTCTCCCTTCCTCTGAAATCAATACTTTTTTAAAAAAAATGGTGTCATGCTGTTTATGTGTTATAACGAGTTTTTCACTTCATAGATCACTAATGTCTTTCCCATTAAAACCATATTTATAGAACATTATTTATTTATCACTCATTTTGATTGATTTCAGAGAGAAGAAGGGAGAGAGAGAAACATTATTCCGTTGTTTCTTGCACTCACTGGAATGGGTATTGAATCTGCAACCTGGGCATGTGCCCTGACTGGCAATCGATCCACAACTTTCTGGTGTATGAGATGATGCTATACTGGCACCCTGAACCCAAATTCCAGCCTCTAGAACTGTGAGAAAAATACATTTCTGTTGTTTAAGCCACACAAATTTATGATATTTTGTTTTGGCTGTCTGAGCTGACTAATCCTATATAATAAAAGCCCAGTGACTGAATGGCAGAACGACCAGAACAACCACAGCCCCTCGCCCCAGCCAACCCTGCCCCCAATCAGCCCCCTTTGGGGCAGGCCAACTGGACTCCACCAGTGCATGAATTCATGCACCGAGCCTGTAGTATATTATACAAATGCAAAACCAAAACAAAACAAAAATATGTTTCTCAAAACGTTTACACTGTTCTTATACAATGAATTCTAATATTTTCTCTTCTTTTTAATTTTTAAATAACTTGTCACAATACACAACATTGAATCCAAGTACCAATAACATGTGATATCACAGTCTGAAACACTTGGTAAGACCGATAATATTTGTCACTTTAATATTTTAAGTCACTTGTGACATTGTAAGGACCCTTTCTCTGAAAGGTTGGCCAGGCTAGGAGAAGAGGGAATGGATATCTGGTCTACCAGATATCTCATATTTTTGTAGGCATCCAAAAGAGAGGGGCATGGTTCATTGGGTGGTCTGGAACACAGACCTACCAGTCCTATTGTCATTAATCAAGTTCCACCATCCGGTAGGTGGGATTTGACACTGGAAGAGACAGTACAAACTACATAATAACACCCAAAGTTAACACTTATTTTAAAAAAAAGTGAGGGATCATAGGGGGCACTAACTATCGAGGTTGCATTTACATTAAGCTAAATCTTCATTATATTTTATTTTTTAAAAATATGACCAATAACTTAGAGAGTACCTAGCTGTTCTCGTGTTTTCTTCATCTGCAAAAAAGTTCTAATGAAAATGAGTGAAACACCCTTGAAAAGTAACTCAACACCCTTCTTCAAATTCCTTTGGAAAATGCGTCATTTGAAAAATCTTCAGATACCACAATGAATAAATCTGAGTTAGAGTCCTTGATAGAGAATAAAGACAGAGGTGTCCTTTCCAAGTCACTTTTATGACTAGCCCCAAACCTTAACTACCAGCTAAGAGTTCATACTAATGATTAACCCAGGAACAAAACTCCTCTACAATATTAATTGATCTAATAAAATATTCTTCCTTGGGCTACTTTTCATGCATTCATTTTATTATCAAGTCGGCAACCAGTCAAGGAGTTATAATTCTTTTTTTTTTTGTACCTGTATTCTAGGATGAAGTAATAGATACTATGATGAGCCAGCCCTTTGTAATACTGCTCCAGAGAAACTAAAAATAATTAAAGTTGTAACATATCACAGAAGGTATCAAGGTGAGAATCTAATTTATGGTGTTGGGCACATGAATTTTAGAGGGATTTAGTATTTTCCCTTGCATTCAGTTTTTCATGGGCTCTCCTAGCCTTAATCATTGCCTTCTTACTGAAAGACAACTTTATAACTTGTTCAAATATGAAAACATTATCATCTTAAACCACCATGGCCAAACCTGGTCTTACACATAACACATTATGCAAATGATAAATACTATACTTGAAAATTGGTATTTTTATATTGTTAAAGTTAGTTTTATCACTTTCTCTGCTGTAAGGCACGTTCCTTGCCAAATTAGAAACCTAAAATTGTGATATATTTAATATAGGCTAAGCAAGAAAATTCCTCTAAGTTTTACAGATACAGGCTGCTATCTGGAGAAAACAGAGAATGAGTGCGTGTGTGTGTGTGTGTGTGTGTGTGTGTGTGTGTCCCTTTACACTTCGTCCATAATATCCTGAGACAAAGCTCAGATAATTTACTCTCTGGTTGTAACATTGGATTTGTTTTCCAACCTCCAAAATTACCCTTTGGCAAGCCCATGGCAGGGTTATTTTTAAATTACATTTTCTAATAAACTCCTGGAATAAAGAATGGTTTGTTGACCTACCTCAAAGCAAAGGCCTGAACATTGTCATTAAAATAAAGAGATATTTCCCCATCTATCTTCAGATCTTTATAACTGATCTCCCTGTGTAAGGACTTAACTTTAATTCTCTATTTACTGGTTAGTATGGCCCACAAGAACAGTTGAAATAAATGAAAAATGTTAATATAGGGGAGACGTTCTCTGAAAACTCAGGTCTATTCTAAACATACCATGAATCTGAATAAACGTGAGAACTATCCCATCATCTGCTCTGTGACATTGTAGATCAAGCAGTAACTTCATTCCACTAACCACCTGGATCTTCTTTGTTGGATCATATCTTTTTCAGGAATTTTGATTTATTTTGACGACAGGAGAAATGATCAAAGCTCTTTTGACAGAAGATAACTTTTAGGATGAGAGGAAAGTAAATACTCATCAATCTACCACAAATACATTTTTATTCTATTTATCTCTCCATTATTTTCTACATTGATTTTTAAAATCACACAAAAATTATGAAACTCTACTCTGCCTCAAAAACACATACTTTTTCTTCCACTGTCATTATCTATGCTATTTAATTATTTTCTCATAAAATTCTTAAAATACTAATTCTATTCTCTATACATTTTCTTACCCAATCATCACACAGTTTAAGAAAAACCTATTATTCCAACCTGCAACTCAAAAACAGATAAAGTATGAAGTAGTGGGTATCATACATTTAACAAAAACATCATTTTATTATGCCTTAGCTCATCATTGGTTACATTGGAGCACTCAAAAATGTATTTCCAATGCAGGCATCATTTTAGAAAAACATCAGGAGGACAACAATAAAATTAGTATCACCAATTCAATTTTAACCTGTGGGCCAGACTGAATGTCATCTAAAACCTTACTATTTTCCAAAGAGATATGCTCTTTAAATGATTGGACGTGACCAGTATATCAGCTGAGTGCTAGAAGCAGTTACCCAATCACATAAAACAGAATCAATTTCCAAATTTTGTGGTGACAATTCCTAGAAAACTCTTTCTTAAGACCTAAACGAGAGCATCGAATGCTCACAAAAATCCCAGCTTTCTCTGAATCTCTTTTTGTTTCAACTGTGCTAGTTTCAGGCCACTAATAAGGTAAGTGAGTTCACTGAGCCCATTTCTCATCATGCAAGTGACTCCACTTCTGAAGTAGACCTTTGTAGGGTAGTTGGGCAATAAAACACTGTGGAAGCTGAAAGTAGGTTCATTGCACATGGTGTGCTATTTCTAGACTCTTTCCAAGTTGTTGTTTCTTATCTCTTCATTTCTTATCTGCTTCATTTGGAAAAATGTATCTATGCCATGGCAGGAAATCCATGGAGGCAGAAAGGTAGTGAGCAAAAGGACAAGACTGTAAACTCTTCACTTTGACACTTTACCTATAGGTTATGGTTCCCTTTGAAAGGAGTTTTAGGGGTAAAATAGGCAGGTTTAGGGAATTTTAGGAATAAAGAGGGTCCATGGGGGAGAACTGCAAAGGTGGGGGCTTGGAGCTGCCCAAAGGCATACATTCACAGAGAAAAAAAGAAGTGCCAGGATAAGGGGAGAGGAAGACATCCATTCACAGAAGATAGGGAACAGCCACAGGGTATGGGGAGAGAGAGGAAACAAACTTTCACAGAGGATAAAGAAATGCCAACAAATGGGAGAAAGAGGAAGACAGATTTCACAGGAGATATTGAATTCTACCACTGAAGGGGGAGAAAAAGAGGGGTCACCATGTGGGTTTTAAGCTTTGAAGTTGATATTCTACCAATTGGAAGGCAGCATCAAGAAACAAAGAACTGCAGCTTTTATAAACCTTAGGAAAAAGAGCTTAGTGGGTTACCCCCTTTGGGACAACTTCCCTACGTGGGAGTCTGTACTTGTTTCCAATAAATTTCCACCTTTTCATATACCACAGTGATGGCGAACCTATGACACGCGTGTCAGAGGTGACACGCGAACTCATTTTTTTGGTTGATTTTTCTTTGTTAAATGGCATTTAAATATATAAAATAAATATCAAAAATATAAATCTTTGTTTTACTATGGTTGCAAATATCAAAAAATTTCTATATGTGACACAGCACCAGAGTTAAGTTAGGGGTTTTCCAAAATGCTGACACGCCGAGCTCAAAAGGTTCACCATCACTGATATACCACCTTTTGTCCATGGCTTCATTCTTCCAATCCACCTGGACAAGAACCTGGGAAAGAAATCACCCTTGCATCCTGCTCAGGAAAAGCCAATCGACTCACCTTGAATTAGGAAAGAACAAACTGATTATACAAAGCTTACCAAAGATATGATGCCCAGAGTGCAATGCTGGCAGTTAGATTGTTATAACTTTAATTGTTTTAAAACATCTTTAAATAGGATTGCTGGGTTTCAGTGACCCTTGAGCCCTTCTAGCCTGTCCCCACTCCCTGCTCCAGGCCTTTGCCACCTTATTGTCTGATTATTCCCATTTAGAAGTTGACAATTCTGAGTCTTAAAGATATTACATAATTTTTTAAAAATTGTTTTTAATTTTTAACATTTTAATACAGATCAGTCTGTCAGGTTCATGTCAGCTCCTTCACCGCCAAACCTGGGGGCAGGGACTGCTTCAGCTTCTTGGCTTCTCTTTGTCTGTGATGACCAAGGTATAAAGGTATCTGCTGCATGGGAGTTTGAACTTCACATTATCCTTATTTTTCTTGATCTTGACAGATTTGGCATCCTTTTATCTGGCTGTGAGCTGGAAGTCCTTGATTTCCTCAATTTTGCGAGGCATGGCTACCAGGCACATGGTCAGCATAAGTGGCAAGAAGCGAAGAGGCCAAAAAAAAGCTCCATAATTTTTAAAAGATTACAAGCTAGGAGGTGTCAGGGACTTAAATCAAATAATTTTAATTTTTGTTGCAGAAATCTTTCTTCCACCTATTATCGATTCCCTGAAAGGCTGTTGAGATGGGTAGCTCATTAGTCCCTGCTCTAAATGGTCTCAGTAAGTTATGATTTTAGAGGACTTGCACATTTTTCCATAATATTGCTGTTGCTTCCTTAGGGAGTAAGGTGTCAATTATTTTATATTTTGCCACTCTGTCTTTATATAGTAGATCCCATCATCCCTCCTTTTAAATTCCTGCTACCAATTTGCTGTGAGTTTGAAATCCAATCGTTAAACATTTAAAATAAGACTCTGCTGGCTGTGGGAGGTCATTTAAAAGCAAAGCATATGAGCTTGCATTTTATAGGAGATATTTGGTTGCTCTTTATAATTTTTTTCTGACTGAAAATCGACCCATGCTTATTATTTAAACAATAACAAAATGTAGAAAGGTTTAAATGTGAAGAATAAATACACCATCTTTCATCTCAGCAGCCAGACAACAGCTCAATATTTTAGCGTATTTTCTACTATAAGTGTTTAATATTATTACTATTAGTGTGATTATCTTTAATGTTATTTTTTTAAATGAAACAGCTTGTATCCAGCTTTTTTTACTTAGCATTTAAATTGAAATATTTTCCCATGTCAATAAATAATTTTCAAACACAAGAATTTTAATTTTCATATAAAATTTATGGTAGAAATATGCCATAGTTTATTTAGCTATTTTCCTCTGTTCCACATAATGTTTCTATTAATTTCTTTTTTGGCTATAATTCTATGAAAATCATTTTTGTCCAACAAAAACTGGACTTTGATTTCTAGTTGTGATTTCAAGGTCTAACTTTCTCAAAAACTAGGCACTATATATATCTCCAAGTTCTTTTTATCAAACATTATATAAATTTATACTCACAACAAAATTAAATAAACTTTAATTATTTTAATTACTTACTCTATCTCTTCTAATGCTTTTTTATACTCACTACAGGTTTACTGGCCTGTATTCCAAATATTTGAGGTTGAAATTAAGTGTTGCTTAAAAAGTGAGGTGTTACTACAAACTAAGGATGCAAGGTTTTCATTCCACTATTCATTTTCATTATCCTTAAAATTCAATTTTATCTTTAATGATTATAAATGATAGTATGGATTCACACAAATACACAAAGGCCTGTGCTTTGAGCTCCCTTTATAGTATTTGGGGGCTGGCATACAGAGCTAGCCCCATGCCTTCTGATTCCTCCCTAATTTTAAAACAGCTGTCTGATACTAAGCTACAACTGGTATCTGTGCCACAGTGTAAACTTTATTTGTCCATACTGTTAGTGACTCTGTTGGAAGAAAAAAAAAAGCCTATTATAAAGCATAATCATTTGGGGAACCTAAAATAAACCCTAAAAAAAGTCAACAAACAAGCACATCGCTCAAACTATATATTAGGATCCGTCTCAGTCTGTTCAGGCTACTATAACAAAATAGCGTAGATTGGGTAGTTGATTAACCATCAAAATTTATTTCTCACAGTTCTGGAGGCTGGGAAGTTCAAGATCAAGGTGCCAGCATGATCACATTCTGGTAAAGTCCCTCTTCCTGGTGGAGGTGGCCAACTTCTCACTGCAACATTTCTGCCAAAACTACTATGTGTGGATTTATTAATTCCTCTTCTTCATCCACTAACCAGTTATTGCACTTGTGTGTATTAAACCCTAGCTTAACATTCAAATTACTGCTACAGCATACATATTCAATTAGGGACAGGAATTGACACCTCACACTGGAGATACCCATTTCCTCTTAGAGGATTCGTTCCTTCGGGCTGAGACAGACCCAGCTCCATGTGTAAGGATGCTTTATCCTTATGATCTGGTCTCATAATTTTTTTCTACCCAAAGCTTGGTGCCAAGTGAATCCAGTGAAGAAATAACAAGAACACTATCACAACAAAACAACCATTCACTCTTTAGATCTATAAATTACAAGACCTGTATTCTTAAGCACATTCATGTTTTATACTCTCACATACATACTTCTCTTTTAAGTGATTATTTTTCTTTATCTCTCTCTTCCCTTTGAACTTGTGCACATTTTCTTGCTTCTTGTAACAGAGATATACAACTCCCCAGCCCTATAACATCCCTATGGTTAAAGTAGAGAATCTTAGAACTTCTTACTTATGTTGGCTAACTCTTACATAAATATAATATTAGTAAGTTGCAAACACTTTTCTATTGAACATTATGAAGTAAGGAAGCCTATAAATTAATGCCTTTTTCATACTTGTCCTGAGTAAGGACAGGCTGTGTGTGTGTGTGTGTGTGTGTGTACAAACCTATACATGCTTTGCCGGAGGTCAGAGCCTCTGCTTTGAAGGCTCAGATCTCCTCAGCCACTCTTCTATGTTCCCCAGTTAAGCATGGTGAATACACCACAATAACCAGATTCTAGCATCCTAAGATAAATGCTTAAATGCTTCTTAGATGCTGCAAATAGATGCTTATTTCAATGATGTCAATAACAAGCAATGTGTGCAAAAATGCTGTTTAAGAATCGGTACTCCTCTGAGTGTGGCTTTCTCCTGGTTCATTTATAAGGGTTGCCTGTTTGAGGTATTTTATTTATTTTAAGCCAAAATAAGGAGGAGGAGGAGGAGGAGGAGGAGGAGGAGGAGGAGGAGGAGGAGGAGGAAGAAGAAGAAGAAGAAGAAGAAGAAGAAGAAGAAGAAGAAGAAGAAGAAGAAGAAGAAGAAGGAAGGCTATGCTACTTTGACAGTCTTTGGTGTTGTTCCCTTGAGAAATGTGTTGCAGCCTTCAATTTGATTCGAGTACTTCTGCTTTGATTCTCAATCCCATCTCTAAAAATAATTACTATATTTTGCTATTGGTCTTACGCTGACTAATTTTTATATAGCATATTGATTTCTAATTTTGTTCCTGGCAGTTCATCATTCAATTTGCAAGACACATCATTCTTTCTGTGAATTGCAGTTCCACATTATCCATCTTGAGCCTTTATTCTAAGCAACGTTACCTCCCTTCTTCATATGGCAAGCCAACTTCCCTCCCTAATGATTTATCTTCTTTAAAAATGCATATTTCTTCATGGTTTTTTATTGTTGTTCTTGTTGATGAGGTATTAAACTTTATTATAAGGCACATAGAAGGAATTGATTTAGGAACTTAATTTTGAGGAAGTGGGAACAAGTTACTCACCTAACCTTAGTACTGCACTAATGATATAAGGTGTGTGCCGGGGCTGACCAGCAGACCCTGAGTGACGGATGAATGATTACTCTGATACACATTCCTGTAAAAGAGAGGGCTAAGGGACTGCCTGGCTAAAGGAACCAGACAGCCCCCTTCACCTACCTCCATAGGCTTTTATTGTAGCAACAGCTTGAACTAAAATTAACCTCTAGATACTATCAGCAGGGTAAGTATCCTTGAGAAAACACATGCATCTGCAGTCTCCTTTAAACAAGGATGGTTTGAAGTCTAAACATAAAGACTCCAGTAAAACACCCAGGGCTCAGACTTGTTTGGAAAAGTTAAGGCAGGGTCTGTCTCCTTCGTCAAGAATCACCTAGAGGCCTCTGACTTTTCAGAGAGTCCTCCTTACAGACATTCCAACCAATCCTGTGCTTCCCTACAGGTGTGTATTCTGTGAAGAAGCCAAAATCAGAGGCCCATGCTCCATTTTCATGGGTTTTCCTCTTCCTAGAACACAGATGGATTTATATAAGCACTGTGACATCTGCTTCTCTTGAATGAGAAGTAAAGGAAGAAGTGATAAATATTTTGAGCCAAACACAGAAGAAGCAGAGTCAGAAACACAGATAGATCACCAGTGTTTTTAAAGATTACCGTAAGCATCTGTTACAATTTTTTCTTGGTTTACATTAGGCTGAAGCAGGATTTTATTGTCAGCTGTCTCTTCAAGCCAAAATAAGGCTTTCCTCAGGGTCTTGTGGGGAGAGGGATGGGAGAAAGGAGGACTTGTACTTTTTAAGGAATATTCCCAACTCTCAGTTAAGCTGTGTCAGCAGAATCCTACAGCTCTCCTCACCTGAACTCTTCTGGCCTTTACAAGATATTGTGCACATCACTCCCACAATAATCTTTTGAAGTCACTCCCCTGCTCAGGAACTTGTAATGGATGAGAATAATAGTATTAATGGCTCACATTAGCAGAGAGTCTTTCCATTTACCGAGTGCTCTCACATGTGTCATCTCATTTCCTCCCAACAACAATCGGAGTACTTAGTAGATCAGGTCTAAACTCCTTATCCTTAGCACAGCTTTAACACTTTCTTGACTAGTTAGCTGTTTTTCTCTTACTTCTCCCAAAGAAGTCGTCAGCCTCTTCTTGACTCCCAGACAGTAACTGTTTTTGCCTTCAAGGATTGCCACTTGCACCCAGGCCGGGTAGCTCAGTTGGTTAGAATGTTGTACCTATATACCAAGGTTTTGGGTTCAATCTCTGGTCAGGCTACATACAACAAGCAACCCATGAATGCATAAATAAGTGGAACAACAAATCTCCCTTCCTCTCTGTCTCTAAATCAATGCTCTAAAAAAGAATTCCCATTTGCATTTGCCCCTGCTCTCTGCCTCCAAATGCTCCAGCCTCCTCTTGCCTCCTTGTGAGAGCCAGGAGGAGATGCCAGCTGGTGGGGGCACCTTGGTTTCTGAGGACAATGCCATAGATTATCTACCCTTTCTGGCCTCGCTCCACCCACTTCTCACATGAACATACTCTATAGTTTCTACCCACTCCCATGGGATGACCCTTTGTTAGTGAAGTTATGTTTGGCATAGAAGTTTGAATCCTGACCTTCATCTTTATGTCATATTATTTTGGGCTCAGTTTGCCTTCAAGTTCAAATTAGGCATTGATTTTATCCACAATGAACTCCTCTCCCAACCACTCTATATAGCTCTGAAAAGTTCTTGCTGGAGTTCCATCATTAGAAAATATGAGATGCCCATTAACTTCACAAAAAATTCTGCAGAAGTACTTTTGCAGGTTTTTTTTTAACTTTATTTCCTTTCTGGAGTGGCCTTAAAATCATCATCATGGCATCATCTATCTTCTTAGCCCTGACAGACTGATGGGGGTAGGAGTTACGTCAAGACAACTTTCTTAACCTCTGTAAACATCAACATCTGTATAAAGATGCCCATTTCTCAATCTCTCTGGTAGCTGGATGGTAAGTCAGATGAAAGCCAAAGTCAAGATTTATTTTCTCTATAAAAAGTTAGCTTCAGTATTCACTTCTGGGACCTGTCAAAGTTCAGCAACAGCTGAAATCACTGAAGTAGCAATTAGGAAAAGTATATTGTGCACACACCAGAAAGACAGTGTGCAAACCGGGAGCACTCAAACCAAAACACGGAATGAGGCTCAGGGGTAACTGTTATAAAGAAGCATATAAAGCAGCAACTGCATATTCTTTATAGTGATTGGTTATATCATCACGATCTTCTTAAATGAGAGAGAATCGGTCAGTGGCTTCCTCATATCAACCTTGGGAAACAGGGAGTTTTGCTTATACTTTCCAGAGGCATAAGCAAGAAATGACCCAGGTCATTTGTAAAATAAACTAAGTTAAGCTTTGCTTGTATGATTTAACTGGTTTCGTCGGCCCTGGAGGTTTTCAAGGCTGGTCTCCCTTTGTATTTTATTTTAACAGACTTTCAGACCTTTATGAAGTGATCTGTAATAGGATTGTACTTCTCTCTGATTATTCAATCATGTGTTAAAAGTTCATAAAAATAAATGTCTAATGACCCAAAGTTAAAAAAAATACTCATCTTCTCAGTGTTTCTATGTTGGAAGACTTTTCTTTTTTTCTATTTATTTGTCTTTCTCTTCACCAGCTCTTGGTTTTCCACTTTTTAAAGTCTCTCCTATCCTCTCCTCTATTTCTCCCTTTCTTTCTCCGCCTTTCTTTTCCCTTTCTTTATTTTCACACTCATTTATTAATTCCAGTAATTAGAACTTGTCAGATAATTTTACTATAATTTAATCAGATCTTAACACCAAAGCAATCTCTCACATTTCTTAAGTCTGAATGGGAACGCTCTGGATAATAAAATATGAATGTGTATTTTTTTCACCAAGACACCACCCCAAATTCAGCAACAAACCCAACCAGCAACAGCAATTTTGGGGAGCTTGGCAGAATTTATAGTCACCTGTTAAGAGAAAGACTTCTTTAATTAAAATGTATTTGTGTCCTCCCACCAACATATCCATCTCTCTCTTTCCACTCATTGCTCTCTTTTGCTGTGATCTTTGCTGATCACCCTGCTTTACTAGGAGAACCGTTTTTGCCCATTATTCGGTAGAGGACCTGTCCTGTCAACCCCATACTCTCATAACATAGCACAGAAAAACAAAACAAACAAAAAAAAACAAATGAGCAACCGTAATTACCAAAAAAATATAGCATAATTTTAATCCATGGAAATCTATAATCCCACTCTTCCAATCCCTTCTTCATCCTAATTTTATGATTCCCTTTACACCCTAAAAACAAGCATATCCACATCTTCCCTAACCTACATCAATGTAGATAAATGCCTCTTACCCTCAGCTTTACCTCTATTGGCCTTGGTGTCTTACCTGGGGCTGTGACCTAGACAGGACCCTGAGAGTTACTGAACTCCTAATCACTGACCCCTTTCCAGGCTGAGGATGCTGATCTGTGCATTTACCATGAAACCCAAGATGCACCCAAGAGGACTGCTTGGGCATCAAACATAACCTTTTCTACCCCCACTATATAACAATAGCCTAATCACCTCTTGATAATCTGGATCGATAACACCTGCCAAGTTGGGACTCTTTTCTTTCCTGATATTCCCTGGGAACTTTGGAGTGCCCAGGCAGCAGCTGAAGAAGATGGTGTTCTACCACTTTCCGGCTTCCCCGGTTCATGATGAAAAATCACCAGCAATTCTGTTTTCCTTTTATAGGTAAGGTATTATTTCTCTCATTGCTTTTAAGAGTTTGGTGAAGTGTCCATTTTCTAATTGGATATTTTGTTTTGGTTATTGGTGAGTTTTGAGAATATTTTATATATTCTATATTATTTCTATTTGTTTTTAGTTTATGGAAGTTTGACTATAAGGTATCTTTTTATGAATTTCTTTGATTTATCCTATTGGGAATTTACTAAGCTTCTTGAATATTTAAGTTTATGTCTCTTGATTATTGGGAGATATTTATAGCCATATTTCTTTCACTATTTTTCAGTCCCCCTTTTAACTTTCCTTCCAGACTCTGATGACATGAATGTGAGAAGTTTTTGTATATTTCCATAGGTCCCTTAGGATTTGTTTGGGTCCTTTTTTTTAAAAAAAAAAAAAATCTATTTTCTCTGCTATTTAGATTGGGCTGTTTACCACATGATTTTACTTATATGTGGAATCTAAAGAACAAAATAAGCAAAGCAAAGCAAAAACACACTCATAGACACAGAGAGCAGGCGGCGGGTTGCCAGAGAGGAGGGGACTTGGGGGACTGGGTGGAAGAGGTGAAGGAATTTAGAAGTACAAATTGAAAGTTACAGAACAGTCAAGGGAATGTAAATTAAAGCACAGGAAATACAGTTAATAACAATGTAATAACTATGTATAGTTCTAGGTAGGTACTGGAAATATTGAAGGACACTTAGTAAAGTATTTGGTTGTCTAACTACAATGCAATACACCTGAAACTAATACACAGTAATACTGAAAGTAAACTGTAATTGAAAAAGAAAGAAAAAAGATTGGGTAGTTTCTTTCATACTATGTTTTTATTTTGACTTCCATTCTGCTTCTGATTCATTGAATTTCTTATTTCAGTCATTGTATTTTTTATTTACAAAATTTTCATTTAGTTGCTTTTATATCTTCTGCTTTCTTTGCTGTGATTTTCTATTTATTTGTCAAGATTTTCTGTTTTTTTCATTTGCTTAGGGCATGTTTGTTAATTTCTTGCTAAAAAAATCTTTTACTGGCTACTTTAAATAAATTTTTTTGGCAGATAAGATGTCATCTCAGTGTTGACATCTATTGACTGTCTTTTTCCATTCAAGCTGAGCTGTTCCTGGTTCTTGGTACGACGAGTGATTTTTAAATAGGACATTTTGGGAATTATGTTATGAGACTGGAGTTTATGTAAATTTTCTGTTCTTATCTGGCTTCTTCTGACACTCCTCTGGTTGGAAGAAGGGTCATGCCATCTATTTACTGCCAGATGGAGGTAGAAGCCTAGGTTCCCCTCTGGCCTCTGATGACACCACAAGGGTATGAAAGGGGAGGAGCTGCCCTTATCATCAGACTGGGGTGATAATGAAAGTTCTGACTCTGGACTTGGCCTCTTCTGACACCAACCCAATGGGCAAGAGAAGGGGTGACTCATTCTGATGCATAGAGGAGAGCAGACCCCTCATGGATGAGGGAATTCTCTGCCTCCTACTAGTGGAACACAGATTTTGAAACATTTATAAATTGAATGTAGCCCATTTCTTTCTGAAGTTTAACTTATACAAATGTGTGCATCCTAGCTAATTTTTTAATATCCCCAGCTTCTAAATATGGCATGTGTTTGTTTGCTTTTTCTTTTTCAAGTAAGTCCATGAAAATAGGTAAAAGAAATGACCGCAGGTTTTAAAAGATGAATATGATATGAGGATGACTCTTCACTGGCCTAAGTGTCAGTATCCAGAAATAACATTACTGACTCAGCAATTTTTCTCAGAAAAGACAATAATGGAGGCATGAGAGAGACATAATTATGAGAGTAGCATCAATGTACTTACCTCTTCTTCATTAAATTATATATTCTTATATAACATTATTCTTGTTTACCAGTTGAGATGAAAACAATGCCAATATTTAAAAGGCATGAAAATATTCTATCCTTATTTGTTAAAATATAAAGAGAATACATCCCACATGGGACACACTCAAATTGCCACATCAGGTCAATGAGAAAATAATCCAGTACCAAAACATGTGCTTGAGAAGCATGAGCAGACTATAATCAGTTAGCATACCTGAATTCTAGTCTCCATGGTCTCCGCCTTCCTTTAAGCAGTGTGATGACATTGTTAAAACTGTTTCTTGATCCAAAAATGAAGAGCTTAGATTAAGGGAGCCAATGCTTATACAACTCTAATATTTCATACTTCAAAGAAAAGATAAAATGATTATATTTAAATATGTCAGTGAAGCTTACCTCCAACTATGTCCCTGTGGAATACAGAGTTAGACCTTGTTTTCAGACTAAAATAATGTTTTGTACTGTAGCGGTGAGGGGCCATTTGCTTCATTCTTTTATCAGTTCCTTTCCTGATTCTATCAGGTTTCTCTAGAGAAGCAGAACAATAAATGACAGATAAGTAGATAGGAAGATGATAGATAGATAGATAGATAGATAGATAGATAGATAGATAGATAGAACTGGCTCACATGATTGTGGGGACTGGAGAGACAAAATCCAGAAGGCAGGCATGTGGCTGGCAGACCAGAAACTCAGACAGGGTTTCTGTGTTACAGTCTTGAGGCAGAATTGCTTCTTCTGGAAATCTCAGTTATTGCTCTGAAAGCCTTCAGCTGATTGGATGAGGCTCACTACATTATCAAGGGTACACTTTTTTATTTAAAGTCAATTGATTGTAAGTGTTAAATCATATGTACAAAGTATCTTCACAGCAAAATTAGACCAGTATTTGATCAAAGAAGTGGGCACCATAGTCTAGCCAAGTTGACGGACAGAATTAACCAGAGATGGTGTGTACTAAATATATACCTACTATGGGCCCAGTGAACAAATCTGTGCACCTTGAAAGGAACTGTGGGCCATGAGGCTGCGGTGGGCACAGCAGTGGCTCTTGGCCCATCCTCTGCGCCCTCACCTGGCCCCTCCAACTGTGGCCCCCATCCCCTGTCTGCCAGCAGCCCTCCTCCTGCCACTGCCCCTCCCACGTGCTGATGACATCAGCCCCACTCATACTCACTGATAACATGGAGCAATTGGGGCCTGTGCCAGCAGTAGGTGCGAGCGGTAGTTGCTGCCCTGATCACCCCTCAGGAGCAGGGGGAGGTGGAGAGGCCCTGAGGAGCAATCAGGGCCAGCACTGAGAGCCAGCAGCAGATGCAAGTGCTGGGCAGGACCACAGCGCACAGGAGCAAAGAATTTCCAGTAACTACCAGAGGCTTGCCCGATGACAGGACCAGTGCCCTACCTTGGTCTGGCGCCCCCACTCACATGCTCCACCATCCCCCCACAGCCAACGCCCTCCATGTTCCATGCTCTGCTTTCTGTTGCCGATGCCCACCATGTTCCAAGCGCGCCCCCTGGTGATCAGCACACTTCATAGTGACTGGTTGTTCCACCATTTGGTCTATTTGCATATTAAAATTTTAAATATATAGATTACTTAGCACCTGCAATGAATCAGGAATTCTTCTTGATGCTTTGAATAAGAAGTCAGCTGTAATCCTCAACACTATCTTATGAGTTATCTGTGGTTTCTTTCACTTGAGGCATGAGGAAATTGATTCTCTGAAAAAAAAAAAAAAAGCCAAATATCATAAAGCCAATTGATGGTACAGTCAGGATGGAGACTCAGGTTTAGTTGACTATGAAATATGACAAAATAAACACTGGGAGAAAAGTCAGAAAATTCAGATTCATATACTTCTACACTAGCTTTTAAACTTGAGGTATGTAACAGTCTTGATATATATATATAATGAAGAGCTTGAATTGGATGTGCTCTAAAAATATTCTGTGATTCTATTTTGGCACTGGATACATGTCTTTCATTTAGAATACATTATTGCCTTTGAAAGGGTAGACATTTCATTGGCGTTTGCGTTTGGCTGTTCTTTTGAGCCATATAATGATTTTGTGCTGGTTGATTATTCCATTACAACAGAGAAGAGACAAAACATTATGAAGAATTATGAATCTATACCTTGGAAGAAAACACGGTGATTTTGTTTTGCCTATCAGCATTCCATCTGTACTTACATTGCAATAAAGCAAAATACAATTGAATGAATAGGGAACCACAGGAACTGAAGCAAACAGTGAAGATGGCTGATGCCAGGCAATGAATTTTGCAGACCTTCACTCAACACTTATTTTCTCCCTAGGTGGCTTGGCCTAGGTTCTACTTACCTCAGAAACAGAAAGTAAGTTTTTAACACTATTACCTCCTGCTAAGCTCATGTAGTTATGCAGGAGCAGGCTGGATTCTTTTTGTCTCATTCATCAACTCCAACACTGTCATCTAAGTTCCTTTTGCAGAATCTTTATTACTGCCGATGATGTCAGAGAAAAGGAACATAGCTTGATTAATAGATTGCAGGTGCAATTTACAATACTGGCAGCTAAAAATGATCTTTTGATTTAGAAACTGAGAACATTCAAGAGAAAAGTCACACCTTTGCTCAGAACTTTGATTTTCAGAGGTTTAGCAAACCAGCTTCTGACTTTTACCCCACTCCTCTTCTTTACTGCCTCTTTAATAAAAAATACAGAATTTAACATTTTTGTCTGACATTTTCCCCTAGGGGATCTGAATGAAGCTAGATTTTTTCCTTATTTATAATAGAGATAACTAATGTTCAATAATGACCTGGTCATAGGTGCACATCTTCTTGGAGTGAAAGTCATTCAATTACTTGCATCTCTTCTTATGCCATTGCCTTTTAAATAGTTATCCAAATGGAAAGGCACTTGAAATGTTACTTTTAAGTGGGAAAATAAACAAAGAATAAAAGTGTTATTTTTATAAAGAAGAATTCCTGGGTATCTCAACATCAATATGTTATTAAAAGTGTAAGAGACATGTTGAGAGAAAGATACTATTTAAAATATTTGCACAGAATCCATTCATATCTCTAATTTTATTTTCTTTGTTGACTAATTATCCCTACCCCTCTTTTGAAGTCAGCAGAGATACTTTCTTTTCTCATTTTCATTCTTTCATTCAACTGACATTTTTGACTGATATTCAGATGTTCAACTTTACCAATCTATAATGGAGTATACTTCTGATAGTGTGAGAAATTTGTAATATATATTAGACAGGGTAAACTTGCAGAAGACATGGAGAAAGTCAAGTAGTTATATCTGCTTCTGTGCATTTGAGATAATAGAATCTTCAGAATTCTCTCTTTTATTATGTGGCATAAATACGTTAATGTCCATGGTAATTTTTAAAATATAGTTGTTGTGCCCTTGGACTTCTCCTGCACAGTTTTTAGCACCTCAATTCTACAGATATAATCACTGATAACATCTGCCCAAGCTTGAGTTAATTTTTTATTAAGATTCTCCATAGTTATTTTACAGTTAACAATGTTTAAAAATATATTATCCAAAAATAGTCTCTCTAAATTTCTCTAGGTCATAAGCCAATTGGAAATATAGCCGATTTGCCTCTCAGTCAACAGACTCAGGTGTGAAGAAAATTAACATTTATATTCTATTACTTCAACTTAATTTTGAGCCACTATCCCACTGGGTTAGTGATGACATTATTCTTAGACTTGGAGTGGGGGTAGGTTTGCCCTGATGTCTAATGCCTCTGGTTTTGTCAAGTTTTGGAGTGGCTTACCTAGTAAAGGAATTAAGGGACAGGGGGGCAGCTAGTTTTCAAGTCACTGATCCTCAAGTGAGATGAGACATAAACCATCACCTAGGCATGAATTGTGCCGTTGGTGTCTTACCTAAAAAATCATCACCATACCCAAGGTCATCTAGTTGTTTTCATGTGTGAGCTTCTAGGGGTTTTACAGTTTTGTGTTTTATATTTAGCTCTGTGGTCCAATTTGAATTAATTTTGCAAAGTTGTGAGGTCTGTGTCTAGATTAAATTTTTTTTTTGTTTGTTGCTTGTGGAGGTCTAGTTTTTCCAGGACCATTTGTAAAAAAAAACAAAAACCTAAAAATAAACCAACCAAACAAACAACAAGCAAACTGTCTTTTCTTCATTACATTACCTTTGCTTTTTTGTCAAAGAGCAGATGACTATGTTTATATGGGCCTATTTATTTCTGGGCTCTCAATTTTGTTCCATTGACCTATTTGTCCATTTTTTTAAATCCAAAATGCCTTATGTCTATTTTCTGTTTTTCTTTTACAGACTAGGACCTTGATCATGAATGTGTTATCATTATGTCTGCATTGTAAATGGCTCACCAGTTGTCAATCCTAACTATATTAAAATGTCACTATCCATATTCCTTGGCAGTCTGTCCTTATATTTTACATTTAAGACAAATGCACATCAACTTCTTAAGGTTAAAATCCAGATTATCAGTTTTGGGTGTTTTTGCTAAAGCCTACTTATATATTTTGCCTTTTGTGAACCCTTAGAACCCTTATCATACTAGTGTAACAATTACTGGGAAGTGGTAAGTCTCACCAATGCCATCGCAATGTTTTTTCCTCCTGTGGTTGTTTTCCATTAGAACTTTGCTTTCTACTGTTAGACACTGCAGTAGTCTTCTCACTCCTCACATTGCTATCTGCTGTGATCATGGTAACAGAAGAATCTTGCAGATCCTTGTGGCAGAAGTTTATACATTGCCTTGCAAAGTCCTATGCACCTACTAAGAACTGCTTTTCATAAGGATTTAAAAAGATCCTTCACTAGATTTAATTTGGAGATTCAGGCTCAAGTTCAAGTTTTGCTAACAATGATGTATATTTTTCAGTAACCTGGAAAACGTACCTAACTCTGAGAAAGGTATCTAACCCTTTTTTGCATCCACGTTTGAATTTTCGTTAACAAGCAATGCAATTTTCAGGCTTTGTCTCAGCTTGTTCAAAAGGCTTTGCAAGGATTATATATGGAATATATATGCCAATGTGCTTTGAAAATTATTGTGTGAATGTTGATAATTCATTTTGATCACAAAGACACAGCAAATGATATTATTGATTCAGTCGTGTAGAGATAATTAACGATGTGGTGTTTGAAAATGCTTTAACTCTTCTGCCATATTCATTTTTTCTGTTTCTGAAAGAATGAAATGCTGCTAGGAGAGATTACCACAGGAAGCAGACCCTTAGAGACTCCTTCTTGCTCCATAAATATCCTACTCCTCTGAGATCTTTTCTGAGCTCCAGAATATATTATAAACATTAGAAGATATTTGTTCCTCAAGAGAAATGCAAGCTGAAATTTAAACATTTCTAAATGAATTAGTGAAAATTAAAGAGACATATTGTTTTACTATTTCAGCAGAGCATCTAATAAAGACTTCCCTGGTAAGGTGTTCTGTAGGAACTTCAAACACAGCCTCCCTCAGTGGAGTTATTACACCCTGTGGCTTATGCAAGCTACTCCTCCCCAGAGTGCCAAGTGAGGTCCACTCTCCATTCATTTGCCTGCTCAAATAATAAAATTGCCAACTCACCCTGCTTCTCTTGTCCCTCTCAGAATTCTCTTGGATTGGCCTCTTCCATGTTCACTGTCATTGCTCTTGTTCAGACCCCAACAGTCTTCGCCAGACTACTACAGAATCTTTTGGGCTCTTTGTCACTATGCCCCACAGTCAATTCCTCCAATCTATCCTGTCAGAGTGACCTTTGCAAAAATAAACAAACAAAGAAAACCACACAGATTCAGATATATCACTTCCTCCTTTAAAGAAATCACTATTTCCCCCCTTTCATTAAAATAAATGTAAGGCTATTCACATCAGTTGGCATGGCTTTTGAGACCTGTTTTCAATCTAGTTCTCAAATAACTTTTCAGCAATCCCTCAAGGATACTTTCCACACTCAACTTTCCTCAATCACATTCCACGGGATTTGCTATCTCCCAAAGAGAGACTTCCAGAACACTCTATGTCAAAATAATTCTTCCACTCTTTCTTCATTCTGAGTGGGGGAGAGGGGGATTTCACTACTTAAAGGGGTTCTGAAAATTCCAAATCCATCTGGAGGAGGGTCTGAATACTGTATCTTGAGGAGTGCTTGAAAAACAGGGGTTTTGGTGTTGGTTTTTTTTTGGGGGGGTGGGGAGTAAGTGTGTTTACTCATTTAGTCTAGAATCAATAAAACATGGTTTAATGACCACCTTTCAATATTTAAAAGGTATCATGAAGTAAATGGAGTAGAATCATTCTTCGTGGTACAACAGGACTTGAACAAATGTTTGGAATTTATAGAAAAGTAGTCTTTCAATGAGCTTTTTTAAAACAAAAGATAATTAAATTGGCATTTAAAAATAAGTTTATTGCTAATCTAATCCCTTTGTACTCTAATCTCTCACTACTCTATAAAATTTTAAAGAATATTTGATGATAAGAACAGAGGCATTCAGAAAGGTTTAAGCAATAGAGCCAGGATTTAGGTTCCAAAATGGCTCTCTCAAAATGAAGTGTGTTTTTTTAAATTATATTTTTATTGATTTCAGAGAGGAAGGGAGAGGGAGAGAGAGATAGAAACATCAATTATGAGAGAAAATCATTGATTGGCTGCCTCCAGCATGCCCCACACTGGGGATCAAGCGGGGCATGTGCCCTGACTGGAAATTGAACCATGACCCCCTCCTAGTTGATGTTCATAGGTCGACACTCAACCACTGAGCTATGCCAGCCAGGCAAAGTGTGTGCCTTTAGCACTGTCCTCCAAGTATCTTGCATGGGAAAAAGAGCAGCCAACTGCCCATTTATTAGAGATATGATAAAAGGAATCTCTGCATTCACTGAAAGTGGGAAAACTCTGCTTTAAAAAAGAAAGTATTAATTTAAAAAAAGAAAGTATTTACCTCAACATTAGGATTTGATAATTTGATTGACCTATAAGATTAATATTAGTAAACATCTCTTTACATTTCTAGATTGTTTGTTCCCCAAAGTATTGTTAGAAGTGGCAGTCAAATGAAAGGAAATAAGCCTCTGCTCTCTCCAGGGAATGTTAATCCAAGGTAACTGATGCAATTTTTTTGTTTGTTTGTTTCTTGCTCCCACACACCTTCCCAAGGTCTTCTGGTAGAATTCACTTTAAGATATTAATGGCAATATATTTTTATGACATCTACAGTGCAGAATTAGCCTCTATAATGGCACTTAGGCACCTTGCTCATAAAATTCAGCACTCCAAACTACTTCAGGTTCTTTGGTGGCCTCTACATTGTCTACTGGAGTCATTTCCTAACTGATAAATTCTTCTTTGTAATGGAACTTGTCAAAAAGGCTTACATAGCTACTTCAGAGTAAAGAAAAGCTCCCGGAAAGACATTTTATTTGTTTTAAATTGTTTTGCAGGTTTCACAGTATACAAGTAAACATATGAATCAGAGATCATTTTCAAAACAGAACAATATAAAAAATTAAGAGGCTAGTTCTTTTGAACACTCATCTTAACCATAGTCATGTTATACATAGTAGATTTGACAACAGGAACACAAAAAATAAAGTGTGTGTGTGTCCATTCAGTATTTTATAAGGTTTAAACAATATAAAAAAGGTTCTATGGTTTTTATAACATCCCATTTTATAACTGAATGTTCTGTCTTCATACGCATAGAATCATTTTCCAAGTAAAGTAAACATGAATAAATAGTAAATTCTTTGAGATGCAAAGCAACTCAGAAGTGCACTTTTTATATTCACTCAAAAAAATATCCATTAAGGTCCAAGAATATAGCTCGAAGTGGAGTGTATAACAGTTGATTAAACTGAGTTTGTCTTCTTTAGGCACTTTTTCCGATATCTGCTCAACTACGTATACTATTCCATCTATCACTGCTAGCTTGATCCTGACCCTGACCAAGCAGCATTTCAGCATTGGCAGCTACGCTATGCTAGATTGGTTAACATCTGCTTTAGGTTCTTCTTTTCCTTCTAAAATTTAATAGCATTTGAATACAGTTACCAGCTTCAGCTTAAACTCTTCTTGTTCACATTTAAATCATTTCTGATTTGTTGGAGCAAAGCTTTCTTATATCATGGCACCTCCACATTTTTCCCACAGGAAAATAGTTACCTAAGACATTTTTCTGGGGGAATTTTCCAAAAATATATTAACAATTTGGTGGTATAATACTATTTCTTAGAGACCTAAACTTTGACACACTTCCTTCCCACATAAGCCCTTCAGCCTGCTGAGCTTCAGCTGGAGGGAGACAGTGATAGTGTTGGAAGCTAAACACAGCAGTACATTTCATGATCATCAATATTTCAGAAGGAAAAGAAAGCCATTGATGCAGTAGCCAGCATGGAACTCACTCACTAGGCCTGAGATAAGTAGGCAATGATCAGAGAAAGTTCAAAATGCAATCCCCAATTCAGCATTTCACTGATCTGTGTACTTATGATTTGGGCACACTTTTACTTGTGTGTTATACATAAATTTAAAATTGCCGAAACTGGTTTGGCTCAGTGGATGGAGCGTCGGCCTGCGGACTGAGGGGTCCTAGGTTCGATTCCGGTCAGGGGCATGTGCCTGGGTTGCAGGCACATCCCCAGTGGGAGATGTGCAGGAGGCGGCTGATCGATGTTTCTCTCTCATCGATGTTTCTAACTCTCTGTCTCTCTCCCTTCCTCTCTGTAAAAAATCAATAAAATATATTTTTAAAAAAAGAATATAACATTAACCAATTACGTATAAAACATAGTGTTAATAAACAACAACAACAATAACAACAAAAACGAGTTTCACGCCACTAGCCAGGTAAAATTTAGGAGATAAAGCATGAAATCAGTGCAGCAAAGGAGTGGATTGCCAGATTCTGGAGCCAAAATTCAAGAACTATATTTGGCATAGTTCTTATATTGAACACAGCAAAGGTGAGCACTTTGTAAACCAAGCAGAGTAAGAACATTACACAGCAAACTCTCTTTTCATTTACCCGGACCTTGACCTTTACTCGGTCTCTTCCATTCTCTACCTTGCTCTTCCCCCAGAGGTTTTGCTCTCCTCTGCCATTCCAGTTAACCATCCAGCTTAAATCAACCTCTCTTCTTGATTTCCATTTCAGATGTTAGACCACTAACAGGAATCCTTTAGCATGGGTTCAGGCTGCAGGATACTTTGAGAAGCTGTCTTTGCATGACTACAGCTCTTTAAAAGGCCCTGAATAATAACTTAGCAAGTTTCTTGTAGGTCTTATAGACTTCAGAAACACTCATCAAATAGGTTGTCTTCTTCTTTCTTTTTCTTTTCTTGGCCATAAGTGGGTATGATCTATTCAGGAAGTTTCCATAGAGGAAAAATTTCTGGAAATGATGTAAAAGTGTTTACCTTCAGTTAAATGATATCAGAAAACTTTGAACAACTTACCTAAAAAAGTTTCACAAATAAGAAATTCAAAACTGTGCTGTAAAGGCATGTGTCACATAATAAAATTTTAGCCAACAGTAGACCACATATACAATGGTCCCTTAAGATGATAACGGAGTTGAAAAATTCCAATCAGCCAGCGATGCCATAATTGCCATAACATCAAAGCACAATGCCTTACTAACATGTTTGTGGTGGCTCTGGGGTAAAGAAAACTACTGTTTTGCCAGTCCTATAAAGTACAACACATACAATTAAAAACAGTTCATAATACTCCATAAATAAAATAAACGACTATATTAGTGATTTATGTATATGCTTTTATCATTTAGAGTTTACTATTTTTATTTATATAATAAGAAAGTTTGCTGTAAAACAGTTACTGGGGCAGCAGCGTCTTACATCTCCTATTTACATGGTCTCTTGGTTGCATTATTTCTCTTGTGCTTGATTTAAACTCATGTTATTTTGTGCAGTAATGTGCTCTACAGGTTTGTAGCCTAGGAGCCATCATCTATACCTAATAACCTAGGTGTGTCGTAGGCTTTTCCATCTATTTTGTGTAAGTGCACTCTATGATGTTCGCACAATGACAAAATCACCAAACAACACATTTCTCAGGACCTAACCCTGCTCTTAAGCAGTGCATAAATGTATTAGCTAGCAAAAAAAAAAAAAATCTATATATATAAATGATTATGTGCATAGATAGTTATATTGATAGTCCCTCAAGGTTAACAACCAAAATCTCCCCCAAATTAAAAATATGAACAAATTTGATGCTGACAGACAGAATTATCCACATTACGCACATATAAAAATTTTTAATGTAAAAAGCTGTTGACCACATTTGATGATAGCTTCTATTCCTGGCCTCAAAAAGGCTGAAAAGAATTCAATGTAAACAATATTACAGAAAAAAAAAGCCTATTTAGCTTCCAATCAAACAACTCTGGTAATTTTCTGGTTAGTACTTTTTTTAAACCTTGTTATTACCTTTTTTAGTCATGTTATTACCTTTTTATAAACTAAGAGTCATGCCCGTGTTTAATATATAGAAATATAAGGCTGGGGTATGGAGGTAGATCATGAGAGAAGTGAGGACATCATTTATTTTATTTATCACATTCTTCAGATATTTGCTTGTAATTACTATATCTTTATTTCATTCTGAACTTCCTTCTTTTAAAAATTCTCAGAAGACTGGGTTTTGCATTATCATTTCGCATTTATCATTTTTTATTTTTTATAATTCTTTAGTCAGAACTGTTTTATCTGAGTTTACTATCTATAAAGATACTCCTAGCATGTATTAATCTCATATTTATATAGAAAATTGTCCTCATGCTTTGGCATTGTTGCATGAGGTTTACGTATTCTGAGTCCTTTTAAAAAACATAACTATGTTACTTTATTTTTCAAACATTTTTGTGATTGGTTAATTCATGTCATCTGGTAAAATCAAGTAATACATACAATACCATGATTTTTTTTAAGTGGAAATTAATTTTTCTCCATATAAATCTTATGTAAGTGTTCATAGTACATACTATTCATTTTCTTGTCTGAAATAAAAATATAAACCTCAGTCTCCTTATCTACAAAAAAGATATTCCACTTTATAAGACTGATATGAAGATTAAGGAAGTCATGTTTGCCTTAAATAATTTGCAATATGTTGAGTAGCTTTTATAGACTTTCTAGTAATTTTAAATGAATGAAATATTCAAATGAATTGTTTTAAGATGCAATGTAGAAAGTGTGGTTGGTAAAAAAAAAAAAAAAGTTACTGGATATTACAGAAGAGTCAATCTCAAAACTGTAGATATGCTATATTTTAATATTCCTAAATGGACATTTAAATATTTATAAGTATACTCTTTGTCTAGTTATAGCAATATAACATTAATTTAGAGGGGGAAATCTCATTTAAAAATATTTAACATTTAATAATTATTTCAGGGATAAAATTCCCAAGTCTAGCTCCTTCAAGTTAAACTTTCAATTAAACAAGTTCTATTTAATAGCAGAACAACTCTTCAAATTCTTGAAGTTTATTATCCAGACCAAAGCACTTTAACATGCATGAAATCATCTAATCTCAAAAGCTCAGTAACGTAAGCAGTGCACAGACTATAATTTCTATTTCACCAAAGGGCATATAGTGGCTCAGAGTTGAGTGACCACATCGTTTTCATTGGACTAGCGAAGGAAGATGTTGGGAAGAGAGCAACGTTATCACTTATCCATCAGGTTTTCTCAACTTATGCCTTAGGAACTCCATTCAACAACATTTATTAATTCTTTAAAAATAATTCTTCATATCAAAGAAAAATAATTATGGATACAATATTCACCCCTCCCCTCCACGTCTACATTATCTATCAAACTGTAATAATAAAATACACATGGTTTTAAGTATGGAGCTAGAAGCTGTTGTTTGTGAATAGGCAGGTCTGTTTATTATCAACCATCCACATCCAAAAATTAGTATTCATTAGCATTTCTCTTTGTATTCATCTAAACACTCAGAAAGATTTAATAGTTGCTTTCAGTGTTCACCATGCTTCCTTTTTCTCTGTGAGTGCTATATTTCTCAAGATATTTAATTAGATGGAAAGCTGGGAGATAAAACACAAAAAAGTTGAAGTATTTGCTATAGTTATGCTACTGTTGCATTTTAATTCCTATCAAAATCAATTACATGTTTCAGGCCTCTGGATAGAGAATTTTTTACCTGATGATGACTGAAAGGGCAGTATATGTATTGTATTTATATGTGCAAGTTTTCCATGCCTTTCTCTCCAACCTTCATAGCAATTATTAATAACATAACCTTCAGTACTGTGGGCTGTCATTGCTTTCCCTCTATTAGCAGAAACATATATCACCCATTTCCATAGAGAATAGGTAATGCAAACTGAAAAATATGCTAGCGAAGACGTATTCATTCAATTTATTTTACCTAATTCTATTTGACACCTGGGAGACGGTGATATTCATTTCATCTTCCTGTTGTAGCTATTGGACGGGGAAAATCAAGGCAATATATTCTGGACTTTTCATAGTCCACGCCCATAAAAAGTTTGCTTTTGGGGCTATGGTTCAGTATGGCAGGTTTAATTATTATTTTTGGTGGTGGTGGTGGTGGTATGGTATTGGTGTTGATCTGAAAACAATTTCCCAAATTTTGTAAGATATTTGAAAATTAGAACTCACAATGTAATTGTAGAGCCCTTTTCTAACCTCTAGGCATTAAAAAATTGATAAGAAACTAAAATATAAATTATTACTACTTTTGTTCTTTTCCTTTGTTATCACCATCAAGAAAATTTTCTTTTTCATTTGGCAGTAGAAAGTGGTCATGAACAAATCAGGCTAAATAATGTTAACTGTTATTCAAAGGAAATTACAACATATTTCCATTGGAAATGCAACATTAATTCTACTTAGGAGAATAGAAGGACGTCTGCCCAGTAGTGAAACAAGCAGCCATACAAAGTAGTGAGTTCATTGTCAAGTATGAGAAGTATTAAGAGACTAGATGACCACTCACCAAAAATGTTGTAATACAGAAAACAGGAAATTTTTAAGTAAAATAACAGCTGAACCAATTTACCCTCAAGTCCCTCCCTACCTTGTCATTCTATATTTCTGCACAAAGTAAAGTGATGTAAAAGGTTAATCCAAGGCACCAAGAGTTTGTGGCAAGAGCTGCATAATATATAGAATCAGTTTGTATCAAGTACGGATATATGCCACTCTATGTAAATTTTATTTTCTTTTTCAACATAAACCTGTGAGTTAAAGATACTGATTCCCTCCCAACAGTGAACAGAGAAGGAAATTTGCACAGTCACACAAGGAGGTGGCACCAGGGCTCCGAAGCCTTTGCACTCAGCCACTCTGCCTTCAGGGTTTGTACTCTGTGTACTCTTCTAATTATTTCTGAATTATGTGATTCTAACCCTATTAAAGAATATTACCGTTGAGTCTTTGGAGAACAAATTACCCAAAATAGATGTTCTCAGGCAGACTGCCAAAAACACGGTGCCAACACCCATGCAAAGGCTTTGGCTCATTTTTTCGTGAGGTCTCTTTAGAGGGGGCCCTGGATGCTCACGCAAGAAGTCCAGGAAGTGGAGCCAGAAGAGCTCAGGGGGCCTCGGGCTTGCTCACACTAGCATTTCCAGATTCATTCTGTGAAGATAATTCATTCGCTCAGAAAAAAACATTCCTAACCTCCCATCACAGAAACGAAGTGTTTTTCTCATGACTCTTCCAAACAGCCCTCCAGGAACCCAGCAGAGATGGACTGTCACACGATAGGCTGGCTTCCATGGAACCCCCGCCTGACCCAAATCGTCTTCACTGAGGAATTCTCCTCAGGAAATAAAGAATGTTTGGCTTAGGTTTTCTGGCTTCCATAACATTAACATTACTGCTCATTTTGTTTCTCATTTTACAATAACTGAATTTATTCAAAACAACATTTTGCTTATTCAGGGCATTACCACATACTCAGTCTTAAGAGAAGGTAAATTCTGTCCACCAACATTTTTTTTTCTTGATAATCTCCTTAAATTCCTACACTCTAACACACAATTTTTGTGCCCCTCTAGGTTAGCTTGGTCTACCTGCCCCCAGGCTGACCCCCTTGCTCAAAAAGCTTCCCTGACTACACTACCCAGCATATCCTATCTCTGCATCATCTTTTGCCCACGGGTTTCAGCTCTGCAAGTCCTGGAAAGCACACTACCACAGGACTCCGTTCACACGCTGCAGCAGGGCCACCAGTGTCTGGGTGGGATCCCACATAACACAGGCTGCAGGAGGGCCACAGGAGCACCAGGATGCAGGTGGGATCCTATATAACACAGGCTGCAGGAGGGCCACAGGAGCACCAGGATGCAGGTGGGATCCTATATAACACAGGCTGCAGGAGGGCCACAGGACCACCGGATCCAGGTGGGATCCTATATAACACAGGCTGCAGCAGGGCCACAGGAGCACCAGGATGCAGGTGGGATCCTATATAACACAGGCTGCAGGAGGGCCACAGGACCACCGGATCCAGGTGGGATCCTATATAACACAGGCTGCAGCAGGGCCACCAGAAGCACCAGGATCCAGGGGGGATCTTACATAACACAGGCTGCAGCAGGGCCATAGGAGAACCACATCCAGGTGGGATCCTACATAACACAGGCTGCAGGAGGGCCGCAGGAGCACCAGGATCCAGGTGGGATCCTACATAACACAGGCTGCAGCAGGGCCACAGGATCACCAGGATCCAGGAGGATCCTACGGACCCTCTGGCTTCCACAGCAGCTGCCTAGCTGGGTGGGTAACAAAACCAAGGAGCACAAAGCAGTAAATATCCCTTGTGCAAGATTTGACCAATGCATGGCAGGATGTGGAAAGTGTCTGACATAAACTCTTCCCTCCTCTCTGGGAATACTCTACATGACGGAGCAGTTAGCTCTGTTTCTTGTAAGGCTGTGTGTCCCGGTAACACACCAAATCACCTCTATTCACCTGGCCCTACCCAAAATAGGATGGCTCAAGTTACCATTTTTTTTACTTTATGATGGGGTGAAAACAATCTATATTCAGTAGAAACCCTAATTCAAATTTTGAATTTTGATCTTTCCCCAGGCTAGTGATATGGATACTCTTTATTTCTCTTGATGCTGGGCACTGGCAAGGAGCAGCAGCTTCCCTGCAACAGTCACATGATCACAGGGTTAACAGCCAATACTCTACAGTGTATGCATTGTGTTAGATGTTTCTACCCAATTACATGTAAGTGTCTGAGCACGTTTAAGGTAGGCTAGGCTAAGCTATAGTGTTCAGGATGTTAAATGGATTAAGTGCTTTTTTTACTTAAGATATATTCAATATATGATGGGTTTATTGGGATGTAACTCCATCCTAAGTTGAGGAGCACCTGTAATTGTTTTTCCTTCTTTCCCTTACTCATGTTGTGCTGCGATTGTACCTCCAAAGTATGAGAATGTTTGCTTTGCTTTAGTTTCTCATTACTAAGAGATACTGTCTACACTTAAAAAACAAAAAAACACACACACAAAAAAACATTCTTGTTAGCCTTTGGCACTGCTTAACAACAGAGAAAGGTGCCCTGGCCAGTGTGGCTCAGTTGGCTCAGTTGGTTGGGTGTCATCTCATGCACCAAAGGGTTGCCAGTCAGGGCGTGTGCCCAGTTTTCAGGCTCATTCTTGGGGGCATGAAGGATGCAGCCGATCCATGTTTCCCTGTCACATTCATGTTACTCTCTCCCCTCTCCCTTTCTATCAAAAATCAATAAAAACTTTTTTTAAAAAAGAAAGGCAAACAGAAGTTTAATCAGGAGACATATTTGTCTGTTCTATTACTAAAGCAATTTTCATACATATTTCTAAATGAAATTTGAGCAATGCAAAACCATATAACTATATGTACCATTTTCTTGCTGTCTCGATTAAAATTTAGTATCATTACCTATATTCCATACTTAATTAATCATCCCCAGAATTTACAAAATAGCCCTTTGAATTTTGAGGAGAAGATATGAAACTTTTCTTCTATTTTACTTCTTCATGTAAGTATTAACTTCCACTTTAAAAAAGAAAATGCCACTGCCAGAAAGTTTGCTTTACTGGTACATTAAGGTCAACAGTTTAATTTTATTTTGCACTTTTCTTTTATTTTCATATCTTCATTATAACTCACTTTCACATAAAGCTAAACGTACTTTTTCATTCCCAAGGCAGTAAAAAAGATTAATTTAAAGCAAGAAGAAGAAAAAAACCCACAAAACAACATCAGCACTTTATTATAGCCATTCTCTGATTCCTCTCAATTGCTTTATTTATTTAATCACTTTCATATTGAAATATTTCAAACACCCTAAACATATAGACTAACGAAATGAACACCAGAGTACCCACCATCCCATGCTATCTCTCCTGATATTTGGTCAACCTGCTTCAGATTTTTAAAATTAATAAAATATTATTTAGGAGGTGACCTCTTCCTTATGTCAAGTTTCATTCTCTGCTATGATGAATTTGATTTTCAGTCTCATTCACAACTCTGCTATTAGTACATGTGTAATTATATGTAAATGATCTTTTTTTCTTTGCAAATAGTATAATAATTTAGGTATTCATTCACTTAATTCACCAACCCATATTTTTGGCATTTTCATATGCCAAACAATAATCTAAAAATTGAATTTACAGTGAAAAACACTATAAAGTTTGTGACTCTTTTTGACTTTACATTCTACCTGAAGAATTATCAGGAAGTGATAATCGCTGTTTAAAAAAAGAATAAAGAGTGTGAACGGTGCTTAAATATTTAGGCTGGGGAGCAAAGTCTGAATAAAGTAGCAGAAAGAGAGCCATTTGAATAATTAGGTGAAGTCTTGTAGAGAGAGGTGGCATAAATACAACACTGAGGGCAGGCCTTGAATGGTGAGTTCAAGAATCCAAAAGTGATGGCAAGAATGTAGTGAGAAGGATGGGCAGCCAAGAGCAGGAGGTGGCCAAGGTTTCTTGTGTAACATGCTCTTTGTAGTCAAAAGTAGTTTTTAGAGATTGAACCATCTTTTAATGAGTAAACTTTGTTTAATTATTTTTATAAATTTTTCCATTGGTTAGGAGCCTAAAATTTAATTATCCATGTACACATCAATTTAAATTGTTTCCAATTTTCCTTATTTTCACTATTGCAAAAGATGCTCTATACTTTCATGCTAGGGCTTCATCTTCCAAACTCTCTCTCCTTCTCTGTTTGTTGAAGCAACCAGGTTATTCATCTATAGAATATTGCATAATTTGGATTTTGTTTAAGATACATACTGCTTATCTCCAATAGAGTCATCTGTTATTATTTCTTTTAAATAGTCATCTGTCATATGTATGCAAATGAACAGCTCCTTTCATCAGTTATTTTGACTGTAAGTAAAATACTTACTCTTCGTTTTTATGCCTGAGACTAAACCAGTTACATGTGTAGAAGGAAACCATTGATCAGATTCTGCTGCACACCTCCAACCACAGCACCCGCAGTGACAACTGTGAAGATCCCTGTGTCCCTTTCTTCTAATGCTCTGGGAGTGAAGTGAAGTTGACTCAAGGCTACTCAGAGGTCAGGGAAAGAACAAGAAGGGGAAAAGAAGAGCACAGCAAGCCTTGGGTTAGTATTAGTGACATTAAAGGTTCAAGCAGATAGAAGAAATCTAGATCTATTCAGTAACCAGAAAGCCTACAATTTTGAGAGAAATGAAGCAAGAACAATCCGAAAGAAATGTAAATGTTGCAAATATAAGTACTTTAGATAACAGAATAAATTCTTGAGGAAAGTAATCTGGTATTTTCTTTTAGTCAAATGTTCAAGCAGGACATTCATGGGCCCAACCTGTGAATCTTACCAGAAGGAAGAGTTATAAGTGGTAGGAAAATAGTAATTCCTACCAGCCTTAGTGTATGGTTTAGTTATGTAATATAGTATTAAATGAAAATTTTAATAAAGATATAGTAGAAGTTGTCAACACCTACCACTCCTCAGCCCCCACTGTACTCCCGATGACTTCTTACTGCCAATAGTTGGCCCTAGCCAGGTAGCTCATTCGGTCAGAGCGTTATCCCCATACACTAGGGTTATGGGTTTGGTCCTCAGTCAGGGCACATACAAGAATCAACCAATGAATGCATAAATAAATGAAACAACAAAGAAATCAATGTCTTTCTCTTGCTCTCAAAGTCAATAAATAAAAATAAAAAATATATATTTGTATGTCTCTGAATAATGCTTTTTCAAAACCCTGGAAAGGCTATTAATACTTTCAGGAAGCAGCCCCCAACCAATGGATTACTGCAGTAGATGTACTACAAACACCTCTGCCTTCTCTTCTGCTTGGTGGGATAGTCCTGAAGCTTGATTTCACTCTTCCCAGTGTCGCTAAGGAGTGAAGCTCCTAGTGCCCTCTTATGGTGACTTGACTTAACACCCTTTATTGGCTAACTTCCCTCCCCTGCTTCATTTCCAAATCCTCTACTCATATACACTACATTTCCCCCCTAAAGTATTTGAACTGCTTATAGCAGGGACTGAGCTCCTGTTTTCTTCCTGGCCGCTGGCTGGGACTGCTCTAAGCTCTTAGAGCCCAGTACATTTCAACAATGGAGAAACCTCCCTTGTCAAATCTTTCACATGCTCTGAATCTCTCTAACTTCTTAAGTCTCCAGTCAGAGAAAACTCTTTTTCCCCCCAGGATTTGTGGGATTAGGTCCAGCCTACTCAGATCATGGCTATATCTTAAGGTCAACTGATTTGGAACCTTTCAGCTGTACTTAGATTAGGTATGATTGAATAATCAAAGTCCAGGAATCCCAGAGAACCATCATAAAACTGACAACCATAACCATCATTTAACTTAAGGTAAATAAAATTGTGGTGATGCTGTACAACTCTGTACATGTATAGTCACTGAGTTGTGAACATAAAACAGGTGGAATTTATATGTAACTTACCACAAGCTTTAAAAAGTGATTTCCATGTTTCATATCTCATTTAATCCTTAGAAAAATCTTCTGCATTGTAATCATTATTATTCCTATTTTGTAGATAAGGCAAAACTGAGACTCATAGGGTTTAAGAAATTCCTGTGACCACACAGTGGCAAACATAAAATCAAATTAATGTCATCTGCAATTTCCATTATTTTCCCTACTTATTGCATGTTTTTATGTAACTATAGGATTATTCATCTGCTTCCTGGAAAACAGTAACCATTTTAAAATGTGGATAACATTACAAACAGTTTTATACTTACCCCACAGAATAGTTCTCAATTTTTTACAGTCATTTTCTATAGAATTAAAGTTGAAGAATATAATAGGAATTCACAATTGCTCTTTCCACAAAATCATCCCCTAAATCAGGGGTGGGAACGTCTTGCCCAAGGGCCATCATTTGGTCTGGCCCTGCCAAGGCAACTGCAGGCAAGACTCAAAATTCAATAAATTAAGGAGCTTTTCCATAGCAACATAAATTTATATTAAGTGAATTATATTAAATAAATTATGTTATAAATATCCAAATGGACCTTGGCAGAAAAAAGGTTCCCCACCCTCCTTGATGGAATGGGGGGGGGGGGGCGCGGGGGAAGATAAGGGAAGGGAGAGAGAAAAAATTTGTGAGAGGAAGAGAGGGAGAGAGAAGTGTATTGCTAATAACAGCAGAATGAGAACATTAGTCCATTTTTCTCAGGGTAGAGAGAACTGTAAAATGAATTCAAGTGTCCCATAATAGAGATAGGCTATTTGATACTCTACACATTTTGCCTAAGAGTTTGGAGTCTCAAATGCACAACATAAACCATCGCAGCTGCTATTTCCACTGTTTCAGAAACCACAACCTTAAAATAAATCCCACACTTAATTAGCAATTCAAATATTGCATAAAATATTGCTATGCTCTGATTTTCTCAGCTGATAAAAACCCAGGTTTTATAATAAGAGAGAAGACAACTAAAATATTATAAGTCCAAGGAGAATGCAGACATAAAATTGATTTTAATTGAAATTTTTCCCCTAAAGGAAAAAACATTTTCCTCGTGTAAAGTATGTTTAGGGATCACTAAAATGTTTGCAATTGCTTAACAGCTGCCTGGCACCTTCACAGTTTTTTTAAAGGTTTTTTTCGGAAAGTTTTGAAAGCTGTAAAAAGTATATGCTATAAACTGTTAAAACATAAAACTGCCTGCAGCTTTTAATTCTATAAATGACTGAATACTCCTTAAACACAGAGAAAAGGCATATATATCTACACTAATAAGAGAAAAAGATGCAAATTGACTGTACCTTCACGATGCCCACCAGCCAATCAGGAGTGAGTATGCAAATTAACCCGATAAAGATGGTGGGTTCATTTGCATATGCAGGCGCTAAGTGGCTGGGGGCGGGGCAGGATGCAGACATTCCGTACTACCCAAGCTGCTCTGGGCATCTGGGCAGAGGAAAGGTGGCTCCAGCCGAGCAAAGGCAGTGCCGGCAGCCAGGGAAAGGAAGGCCCATTCTTACACAAATCTTCATGCATCGGGCTCTAGTATATATATAATTATATAGGAATATATATAATTCAAGGAATATAATTGCCTTCCTTGGCATATAATTGCCTTCATCATCCCAGAAGTCTTTAGGACATTTTCTTTTTCTTGGTTCTTATCCAACTATGCCCTCAACCCATAATACATTGAAGTGCCATTATAGGTTTTTTGGTCAGAAAGTCTTAAAACAACTCTCCTTAGCTTACCTTTTCTCACTTTCTCAAATCCTCTCAGTATATGAGTTTGGGGAGGCATTGTTAAACTGCCTGCCAGTGCCCACAATAGCCACTAGTGACTCAAGTTTAGTAGCCATTAAATACTTAAAATAGTAAAGAGATAGCTGAAACTCTCAATCGACTGAATTATACTCCCTGGGGCAGTCTTTTCATTACTGCTTGTTTTAGTGTCTTGTCACTGCTCAGAGAAATTCAGGTGACAACCCCTGGTGCTTCTTAAACCTTTTCTAATTATACTACTTCAGGCTTTCTGATAGGTTCGGACTCTGTTCAAATCTTACCTAAGTATTAAGAGTGGTGGTCTCCAAGTGAAATGGGATGGTTCGGAACATGTATGTTAAATGAGACAATGCCATTATTACATGTTTTCTACTTTGTTATTGTTTTGTTTATTTCCAAGCTAAAGATGAAATGCCTCAGAAGGCAAGGTCTTATCTCCCTTGAAAATATAGCATCCTTAGTAACTGGCTAGGTAAGACCACCTACTGTTTCTTGAGAATTATGCATGCTGACAATCTGTCACCTATAATTGGAAACTTCCAGAACCTCTAGGAATAACAACGGTTTGATATAGTTATGTAGCCAACTACTTTGCTATCTACTCAAGTTTATCTATTATATCTCAGGTGTTTATTCCTTGGGGTCTGACCATGGCTTTCTTCTGGGATATCTATGGTTAGTGACTATCTTTCTAAAACAAATGGCCAGGTTCATGCCATTATTCTTTCTGTCTATCCAAAGGACAATTAATTTCATAGGGTAAATATAGAAAAAGGAAAACAAGAGCAGAAAGAGCATAATCAAATTAAGGATTAAATGAATGGTAGTTTCCCAGTAGGAAATCCTACATTAGTGAAATACATTGGGATGGGATGTCAGTTAACTAAGCATTCCGTATATGACACCTTACACAACTGAAAAAGTGCAAATTGAGTAACACTTGAAGGTATGAACTCTAGGACTCACCAGCCAGTGAAATTGTCACTGATATTCTGAAAAAAAAAGAAAGCTAGGTGTGGGGTGGTTTTACTGGGACAAATGAAGTGAGCTATATATAAAATATGCATAATTAAAATGACTCTCAAAGAACTGTTTAGAAAATTTATAGTAATAAATTCCTTATTTAAACAAGCATAAAACTTTGAATAAAAAATGTCTTTGTCTATGCACTCAACTAAATAAAGGTTAAACAAACATTTAAAGGCTATCGGTTTTTGAAGGAAGGCAAAAATTTAACTTGATAGATTTTAGTATTTCTAGTTCCTGATCCTAGCAGAGTTGGCTATAGAATTCTCATATCTTTTCTTTTTAAAAAATTGTATGTTTTTATTTATTTTAGAGAGAGGAAGGGAGAAGGAGAGATAGAAACATTGATGAGAGAGAAACATCATCCATGAGCTGCCTCCTACACACCCTCTATTGGGGATGGAGCCAGAAACCCAGGGTATGTGACCTGGCCTAGAAGCAAACTGGTGACATCCTGGTGCATATGACAACTCTCAACCACTGAGCCACACCAGCCAGGTGAATTTTCATATCTTGATCCCCACATACAGACCATAGTTTGATCATTTTGTTCTGTTATGAATGACACAGAAATTTCCTAATCACTGTTTTAATTCCCAACATCTGAAAGCTAGAGTAATGAGATTCCATTTGTGAAACTTTTACAATCCTAGTGAAAATTATACAATTATATGCACAAAACATTTATCTTTGTTGTAACTATACAAAGAGCTGTAATTTGCCCTCTTTTGTAAGAGTGTTTTTTGTTGTTTTGGGAAAAATTTTGTGATGGGTGTAATTCTAATGACACTAATGCTGCTGTCTAAAATTTATATTGAAGACAAAGCAACTTCCCCTGAAGATGTCTTTCTTGCAATCATAAAATATGAACAAAATTTTGAATGCCTATAGCTGAGATTGAAGTACCTTTAACATGCTGGTAAAGCATAAGAGAGAAAAATCTTCTCTGTAGCCTCCATAATATTAACAAAGAAGCTAAAATATTTCATTTCTTGTTCTTCAAGTCTTTTTTGTATGTCTTAATGATGCCATTTCTCATCTTACAATCCAGACATCACCTTCATTCTGCAAGCCATATATTTAGTATTTTTTCATATAATTGGTCATATTTATTCCTTCAGATTTTGGGTTCCCTCTTTCATTTTCTATGTTGGCCACTTCCCCCTCATCATCACACTAAATCTAACCATTCCTCCTCTCCTAGGCTTGGCCTACAATGCCTTCCAAGGAGGCTATGCTTTTCTATGACCAAAAATGTTGTTAATTTAGTGCATCCATCCAGATATAGAAGAGCATTTTATTGTAACTTTCAAAAAATGCAGCACCATAAAAGAAAATAAACATACCATCCAAAGGAATACCTACAGCATATTTACATAGAGAGAGAAGTGTTCCATCACAGAAAGGAACTCTCCTTTCCCTATCCCTAGAAACCACCAACCTGCTATCCATCTCTATAATTTTGATATTTTAAGAATGTTATGCAAATGGATTTACATAATATTCACATCTTTTTTAAGGCAACTTATTTCTTTAATTTTGTTTCATTGTATTATATTCAAATATCCTAATGCACTCAAATTTCAATAGCAAAGATGCTTTCAGAAGGAATAAGTTCCAACATAGTTCTACTAATACTCTAATAACCCAAGGGGATCCCAAAACACTAGTGATGTTTGCATAGAGAATTGTATGGGAAATTAAAAACATGGAATCTCCTATATTATGAATGTCCTCAATTTCATTCGTAGCTTTGAGAATTCAGGCTTGAGAAGTTGGCCTGTATGCTCTAAGTTCTGTGATTAATGTTCTTCACTCAACATAATGTCCTTGCAATACATCCATGTTGTACTAGGAATCTATAGTTTATTTCATTCTGTTGCTGAGTAGTGTTTCATTGTATGGATGTACCACAATATGTCTAACCATTCATACTTTGAAGGACAATTGAGTTGTTTCCAATTTGGGGCAATAGCTGTTATGAGCATACATGTGTGAGCATATATTTTCATTTTTCTGGGATAAAGGCCAAGGAGAACAATTACTAAATTATATAATATTATCTTTATTTATATTTTTGAAATTTGTTCATCACATATTTTTACATTAATTTTGGTTACTCAAAACATTGAACTACAATATTAAGTTTTTATATTTTTATATTTTTTAGGTCCACATAAATTGTGGACCTGATGTAGGCCTTCTTTTGTTTCATCTTAGTTTCAGCCTTGGGTAGTATATATTTCACTATATATCTGTCAAACTGTTTTCTAGAGTGGCTGGAAATGGGGCTGTTCTCCAGAATGGCTGGAATCTCCAGCAGCATGTTCTGAGTGGTCCAGCTACTTAGCATCCTTTCCACATTTGGTGTATTTTCATTCCAGCATTCCAATGTGGTATCTCATTGTCGTTTTAATCTGCATTTTCCTAATGACTAATGATTTTGAACATCTTTCATGTGCTTATCTATTTGCCATCTGAAAATCCTCTATGGTGAAATGTCTCTTCTTTTTTTTTTTAATATATATTTTTTTATTGATTTTTTACAGAGAGGAAGGGAGAGAGATAGAGAGTTAGAAACATCGATGAGAGAGAAACATCGATCAGCTGCCTCCTGCACATCTCCTACTGGGGATATGCCCGCAACCCAGGTACATGCCCTTGACCGGAATCGAACCAGGGACCTTTCAGTCCGCAGGCCGACGCTCTATCCACTGAGCCAAACCGGTTTCGGCGAAATGTCTCTTCTTATCTTTCACCTATTTTCTAAAGGGATTGTTTGATTTTTAACTGTTCTGTTTTAAGAAGTTGTTTTTTTTTTATTTTCTAATGGTTCTTTGTTAAATCTGAGACTTGTAAATATTTTTCGTAGTTGGTAGCTTTTCATAGAGCAAATGCTTTAAACTGTGATAAATTCAATAAGCAATTTTCCTTTAAAGGGCTGTGCTTTCATTGTGAAGTCTAAGAACTCAATGTCCAGTTCTGAGGTGCCAACACAGCAGGCCCCAATCACCTGATCAGGGGCAGGCCCTGGGCTGGGATGGGGAACCAGGGGTGGGTGGCAGTGGATGTGGCCCTTTTCCCAAGGGGGCCTAGGGCTGGCTCCCTCCTCAGGGCCAGCGGCCAACTTCCTGCAGCCTGTCCCTCCCCCTGGCCAGCAGGCCCTGATCAGCCTGCTGCCTGCCCACCGTGGTGGGGGCACAGTGGCAAGGGAAGGAGGAGGGGGGGGAGGCAGGGAACCATGCAGTGGCAGCATCCAGGATCCGTTCCTTCTGCGCCTGGCCTGGCAACCATTGCCTCCTCTCCCAACCCTGCTGGGGCCTTGGGGCCCCAATCGGCCTTGCTCTGATCACTGGCCAGGCGCATGAATTTCATGCACTGGGCCTCTAGTTGACATATAACATTGTGTAAGTTTAAGGTGTACAAAGTGTTGATTTCTTACACTTGTATATTGCAATACTATCATCACCATAGAGTTAGTTAACACCTTCTTCATGTCCCATAACCATCTTTTCCTTTTGGTGTGGAAACATTTAAGATAGAATCTCTTAGCAACTTTCTGATTAAAAAGTAGACAGAGGAACTGGGTTCATTTTCATATAAGGTATGAAGTTTGGATTGAGGTTGTTTTTGTTTTCTTTAGCATTTTTATCTGAATAAGATGTTATGTTTTACCAATTTTACATTCAACTTGTATGGAAATGACTATATAGTTGCTATTTAACCTATGAATATAATAATATGTGTTGTCTGCAGACCCAGCCTTAGTGTAATACCACTGGAATGAGTTGCTGAGAAATGAATTGGGCTTTGTTTTTTTGTGTAAATGTTTGTTTTTAGTAATTTTCTTGTAAAAAATTAAAAGATCATTTGTCTCTTCTTTTTTCTATAAAGTAAGGTTTGACCTTATTGCTTTTAAATTCTTAGATCCACTTTCCAATAGCAAATTAAGATATATATATATACTTTAGGCTGACCTCAAACCCACCCTTAAAATCATTCTAAAAAATTGTTAGACACCTGGGAAACAGAACAAATGTATACCAGAATATCTATGTCATTATTCACAACCTATTTAAACCTAAGGTCCCTTTATTTATAAAATATTTTTATAACACTCTAGTTATTATTCTAAAATGAGCTCACAGATGATATAAAATACTACCTATAATTATAAATTATTTAATTCAGGATAGTGCTCTTATTATATTATAAAAGTGAAGTAAAAAGAAATTGATTTACAATTACAATTATTTATTTATATATATGTGTATATATATATATGTGTGTGTGCATATATATATATATATATACATATATATATATATATATGCTAATGCCTTAACACAAGTACATTAAAACACCTAATGAAATAGTCAGATGTTTTTACTTATGTGTAATCATCCTTGATGAAAAGCTATAACAGTGTGCTGTCTGCATGTTGTGTAGGTGACTTAAAATCTTTGAGTTGATATTTTCTTGGTTTCATAATACAAAAATGGTCATCAACTTTGGGCCATGTTCTGAGCAAAACAGTATAATACTTTCTCCATTTGCACAATATTTCACTCCTAGAAATTTATATAAAACAATAAATAAAATATGTGTAATAGTTACTTTTACTATGCAGTTAAACTTCCACCTCATAGGAACATGAGCAAATTTTTCACCTATGTGGAGATAACTGTAGAGCTATTTGAAAGAGGCAAGTCTTTGCCATGCAAGTGTCACCTAGATTGCAGGATAGCTAGCATTCCCAGCCTATAATTTAATGCAAGTAATATACCGCCCCCCAAAAAGTACTATCTCACATTTCTTAAATTCTTCATATGAGTTTGACCAGCCTCACAACTCAGAAATTCTAGTCAATTCCAAATATAAGAGATCTGCTTACTAGAGGTACTAAGTCAGTCATGTAAATGTATGAATCTATCTGGTCATTAAGTCAGAAGGGAGTTTATGGTTTTAGTGTTTCAAGTACTTAAATGTATTTACAAAAAATGTTAACACTATGCAGGCTACACAAAATACTTCAAGTATTTTTACAACAGTTGTTGCAATGTCTGTATCAGCTAATTTCAACATCTGTGCCAGCGGTTCTCAACCTGTGGGTCGCGACCCCTTTGGCGGTCGAACGACCCTTTCACAGGGGTCGCCTAAGACCATCCTGCATATCAAATATTTACATTACGATTCATAACAGTAGCAACATTACAGTTATGAAGTAGCAACGAAAATAATTTTATGGTTGGGTCACAACATGAGGAACTGTATTTAAAGGGCCAGAAGGTTGAGAACCACTGACTGTGCCATCTTGGTGTTGGCAGGTGCTAATGTCTTCTCTATGTCAGTTGAGATTTTCATAGCTTTGTTTTATGTCGAGTTATTTTTAATCTCATTTTGGGCATTTCGGATATTATGTCAAGATTCTGTGTCTTAATTAAACCTGATAAAAATTGATGTTATTTTTGTTTTGGAAGTTAATTGAATTGGTTAAATTTAGGCCCTAAGTTCCAACCTGCTTTCTGTAGGCTGTGGTTCCAATGTGTGCTCAATTTTCAAAACCTTTTCAGTTCTCTTTAGACCTATCCCGCTATTTACTATCCACTGGTCAGCCTTTGACATAGGCTGACATAATTCCCATATATTATGCTGAAGGCTATAAGCATGCCTCATCAAGATATCAAGATCAATAAACCTTGTGTCTTCCCTCAAGAACATCTTAGCCGAGGAACAGTCAGGCATGCAAAAAAATTACAATGGATTCTTTATAGATATGTTGAAAGTGATCATGGAAAACAAATGAACAATAAGAAAAAAATATGTAGGTCAAAGTCAATTTATTTTCTTAAATATGAGATATATATATATATATATATATATATATATATATTCGTTTATACTTAAAATATACATTTTCTTCCATTGGAAAAAAATGGTTGTTCATACTGTGATTTAACCTGCACAGAAACATTTTCTAAATCTTCCACTTAGAGCACCACAGGCTACTCATCCTTAACCTTGACTAACAGACATGCCAGGAAATAATCCAAATGTCATGAACAAGGAAATATTTCTAATAGCAATTTGACCAGCAGGTGCTCAATATTTACTAAAAGAATGAATATTTTCAGTAAAATCCAAAATTGCTTAAATATTTCTGACTGTATTATTTATCCTACACATCTTGCCTCTGGGCTTTCTTAATCACCACCTCATATACAGCCCAGCAAAACATTGCTGAGCATAAGGACATATTACTTGTAGTGTCATGGATTTATTTTTCTGCAAAATAAATATGCTACCCATTTTTAAAGTACTTAAATTGCTAAGACTAAAATTTAGATCAACTTCTAGAAATGGTCTCCCTTCTATCTGGGGGAGTTGTCTAAGTCCCTTTGAGTCTCTAATTGTACTGGGCATATATTTGTTCTTTACTTATCTCTGGATTTCTTTCCATACTACAAGCAAGAGCAATTCTAAAGAAAGAGAAAGGGGAGGGAAGGGAAGAAAAACAACATGTAGCTGGCAAAGTATAAATTATAGATAGGGTACCGGAGTTGATACATTTGTTTATGTCGGTGAATTTGGGATTCAGAGGAAAAACTAAAGGAAATATATCATAGCAAAGAATGATAAAGCATAGAAATGTACTCTTTATTTATAAAAACAAAATACATTTTCATGTCTGAGGAGGTCATTCAGTTTCCTCTACTTAATGTTATTTGTTTAGTAAGCTTTTATATAGTGTGCAGTTTCCTTAACACATAACTCCACACTCACACAGGGATTTTCTCTCTCACTCAAATGGTACCTCTAAATTTGAACTATTGATTCGAGGTGTTTTCATAACAGCATTTGAATTTACCAATAAAATTATAGTATAAGTATTTAGGTGTAATGCCTATGTTGTCAGGGAAATGTTAGTATAACACATGAGGATGTCTTTCTCTTAATGAGGCTAGATAGATATAACATTTCTGTATGGTTTCTAAATGTCTAACCAGTTGTTCCCTGAAGTCTGTTTTTAGGCATCTAATGTGCATTAGAACAACTTGGCTTTTTATTTCAGCATTTATTTGAATGCACAAATGCCTACTTTGTACTACGGTGGTTGAATTTGATGGCTTGGCTAATGTTCCTACAGCTTTATTTTATGATAGCAAATCATAAAACCACTATTATCACACAATGCTGATCTGTGGCTAGTGTACATACACTAATTTGCCATTAATAGAGTTGGAGAGTCCTTATGTAAAATATTTAAGAATTTAGTTATAAAGTACTCAGACACCTAAAAACTATTATATTAGAAACAATTAATGCAAGTGACTGAAAATCATTGACAAAAATAAATAAATTATGGAAGTCATACCCAAAATAAAGCACAAAAGAAAAGACCTAATATGAAGAATACTCTGATTTCTGGCGATGATAGAATACTGCTTCAGGACCCAAGGGCACGTGTGGCAAAACACTTGGAAAACAAATGTATTGGCTTAAGATTCTATAAATAGATGGCAAGAATAAGGTAATCAAGAGCTGATGTAAAAGCACTACAGTATAATACATATAATATAAAAGAACAATAAAACCCCACACATATTCATCTAATTTATATTTAGTTAAATTCATATTTGCTTCCTTTTTCCATCATCTTCATTCTCAGGGCATGACCTTGCTCCAACTTCACTGTGAAAGTTGAAGCCATAACCACCACTATCTGTATCCATGTACTCTGCTTTCCTACCTCTTATAGTAAATGGACAACTATAGCCCTTTCCTTCATTGTGTATGATATGCTGTCCCCTTTCACCCACTTGAATAGTTTGCCATAGCAATTCTCTCTCCTATATAATCATTTTCCCTCCTATATTATTATTATAATCAGCCCAGAAACATGCTGTGTTTTTCTCTCATTAAAAAAAAACCACCCAAAATTCTTTATGACCACACTTCCTCCTCAGCTTGGCTCCCTGTTGTTGCTCATCAAAGTGAGCCTGGCTTAATCAGACAAGAGCCCTTAAAACAGAGTATTTTCCTATTGGTGGCAGAACAGGGGTCATCTGAGAAGTTAGAAGTATGGGAAAAACTTGGCATACTGTTGCTGTTTGAAGTCAGAGGGATCCACATGGAAAGAAATGGGAGCAGCTTTAAAAGCTGAGAGAGAGGCCCCTGGCCAACAGCCAGTAAAAAACAGGACTTTGTCTTCAGCTGCAAGGAACTCAATGCTACTATCACTGGAATCCAGAGGACAATCTAACAATCCTTCCAGATATAGGTCTGTGCACTCACCGAGACAAGATCCTGAGGTGTGGCAGTCAAGGGCATGGAAGTCCAGACTCTTATCCTAAAGAGAGTCATTAATACAAAGATTACTGTATAAAACCAACTCGGGTAGGGAGTCAAAATATAAGTAGGCTAACTACTTAGCCTGAAAAGAAACTCATTAACCCAGGAAATATCAAGAACTTTCTTTGTCAACCGGTAGAAAGGAGGTTCAATCATTAGAAAAAAGAATCTAAGCTTTCTTTGCACAGTTGATTAGAGTATGATTGACCATTTATCTAAATTCTTACCTATATGACAGATTTAGAAATCAGTAAACAAAAAAGTCTCAAATATTTCATCATGCATATTGGTTAATGTATGACTAGGAGCAAAATTCAATAAATTGCACTTTAATGAAAAGTTCAAAATATTGAAAACTGTTCTTGCCTTTCTTTCTTTCCCCACCTCTAAATTGAGCAAAATATTATATGTCTATTGAGGTATATAATGTGATAATGGGATAGGTAGTGTTTTTATGAAGAGATTGTAAAACCCATGAAAAGTTGCCCACAGCCAAAAGGATATTAGGCTGAGCATAAAAAACTGTAGCTAGTAGAAAATAAGAATTTTAATAAAATTGAAAATACAACCCATCTCCCTCCTTTATACTTCTTCAGGCTACCAGTGTTCTCTCTCAGCCATGCTTCACTGTTATAACATTGATAAGTATAAAGCAAGCAGATAAAAGTTTTGAGAGCTGGCCAAATAATTTCGGGTATTGAGCCATCTGAAAGCTAATATGGCAGAGTTAGTTCATTGATAGCATGAAATGTGGTGTTCATATTAATGCTATAATAAGTAATAGCACTAAAATAGGTAGGATGTGAATATTAGGATGAAATAATCAGTTTTTATGCACAGACAATAACTTCGAGATATTTAATCTAGCCTCTCAATTCATATCTAGGAAAACAGGATTAGAAGCAGTAATAATAATAGACATTTCTAAATCAATCAAAAACTCATTAATCTAATAGTGACATTTGCCTACTTCCATTATTGACATTAAGACGATTACCACCAAGATCAGGTAGTAAAAAATGCCGGGACTTCCAGATGGGCTTCTTTTGTTCCTGTCTTTAATAAAACTAGACAGAAAGGAATGTAATTAGTCAAGGAAAACTCCAGCTGTACCTGAATCTATCTAAATTGTTGACAAATGCCTTAGCCTTTCTCTAGTCTTAATAGGAATTCTTTTCTGCAGTGTTTACTACCATTTGGTGATTTCATGTTCCTATAGTAGTGCTGACAGCTGAGACCTTTCAGGCTATTCACAAGGCTGTGGGGAGCTGAATGAGGAACTCAAAGCCCATTGTTCTCCTAGAACAAAAGCTCCATTTTCATTACACCTACATACACACATACATACCCAAGTACTGACACACTCCCCATGAGGAATTCCTATTTTTTAAACTTGACTTTAGCTGGGTTTACAATAAAAGGAGTCCTAAGTAGTGGGTTAATTTCTGTGCCTACAATAGTTTTCTCCTTTTCAAGGTTCCCCTGTGTGGTGGAGGAAGAGAATGAGATAAAAAAATAAACACTATCCTATAAACTCCTGACTTCATTCAATAGCCCCTAAGAATTGTGCTTTCCCCACATTTAAGGATGCTGAGTCCAAGGACAGGTTGGAAACATCAATGAATGACATGGTCTCTTCTTTCATCTACATGGTGAACTGCACATGGTAATCACACAAATGGTGAAAGCATGTTTCATTGTGTTCAGTTATAGAGTGCAAAACCAACGGAATAATACTCAGATGGAAAAATCACAGACTGTGGGGGCTAATTCTAAGGCTTTCCACTTGGAATAAAGGGAACATTGAAATGTATAATTTAAAACTAACCTTTCTCAGGTGAGTTCAGAGTTGCCTTGTGTTGTGGGGTAATTAAAGCCAATGACTTGTTTAGGTCCACATACACACAAGCGTTATATGTATTCGTGACTGGGAGATAACAAAGAACATTGGTTTCTAATAGAACAGTAATGTGTTTCATTCAGCCTGTGGTCTTTAAATCCACTTTGTTCAACATGGCGCTAGAGGTCTCTAGCTATATAACACAGCCTATACCCAGAGGTGAGCTTCTACATGATTAAGGCAGGCTTCCATAGATGGTACCATTGTGAATGTATATGTAAAATTTTCTCCTCTCAGGAAATGAGACTAAGAACCTAAGATGACAATGAAACTGTCTTCAAAGTGGCTGACACTTTTAAATTTTATATATGTAAAGTTCAGAGTCTTGTGTATATTTACAGCCTGATGCTGGGCTCTAACTCCACAAGACGGCATCTGGGAAGGAGGAAGAAGTATGTATGTAAGAAGTAAGGATGTAAATAGAGGAGAGCAAAGACAACACAGCATGAGCCAGAATCCATGAAGATGGACTGCATCTGGGGTAATTTCTTGTTGTCTCCAATTCTGAAAGTAAGGGAGTCCCGCAGCAGACACTGGAGCCCTTTGTCATGGAAAGAACACAACTCTGGACCAGCTAGAATATTTGCAGGACAGATAGCTGTCACATATTAATGGTATTGGTCATCAGATAAGAACCAACTGGTATGAGTTCCAATGTGGCTACTGCCTTAAATCCATCCTCCAACTCTCACTCAAGAATCTTGCTTTTGCCCACTCTAACTGGAAACATACAGTACATCTTTGAATAATGATATTTTAGCCCAAACTTTTTTCCAATAAAATAATATAATATCTATAATAATATACCATATTATATCAGTCTATAATATCCCAACAGAAAACCTACATAGCCTCTGGTTATCAGAATGGGATGTTAGTGAAGTGTGGGGTATGGGGAGCAGATCTCCCCCTTGAGGGTTTTTGCCTCATGAATTTTGAAAAATAAAATTCACGGACTAAAAGGGTGGAGATTTATTGGAAGCAAATACAGACTCCCACATAGGGAGGGGGTTCCAAAGGGGTAACCCGTGAAGCCCCTTTTTTCTAAGGTTTATAAAGGTTGCAGTTTGTCCCTTCGTGCTCCCTTCTAATTGGACCCCTTTCCCATTTTATGACTCTGCTTTTTTTAATGGTCAGTCTTTTGCAGAATATCAGCTTCAAAGCCCAAAACCCACGTGGTGCCCCCCTTTTGCTCTCCCCCTTATCTTGCAACTTTCCTCTATCTCCTGTGAACATGTTTCCCACCCTTCAGCATCTGTCCACATTTCTCTATCCGCTGTGAAAGTATATTTCCTTTTCCCCCATACTCTGTGATTTTTCTTTATCCTCTGTGAATGTATGTCTTCCTCTCTCCGTATCCTGTGGCACCTTTCTATTCTCTGTGAATGCATGCCTTCTGGTATCTCCAAGCCCTCACCTATGTGTTCCTCCCCAATGGACCCTTTTCATTCCTAAAACTCCCTAAACCTGCCTATTTTATTCCTAAAATTCCTTTCATTAGTGACAGGCAGGAAAGCAAACATGATATAATTTTAATAACAACAGGAACAAAGATTCACTGTATTTAAAAACCCGATTATTAAAATGTTCTTATGTGTTCAGGGATGATAGTCATAATAGAGAGATTCACCCAAATGGGATGTTTGCTAACATTGTAGGTAGTACTTCACCTTTACATCATTGATAGAAGCTATCAGTTCAGCCTGAAATTTTCTTGGTTTACAAATTCAATTTGTTTAGTAGAAAAAGCACTATTCACTTATCTATTTCTTTTTCAAGGAGCATTAGTAATTTGTGTGTTTCAAGGAATTTTAACATTTTATTTAATTGTTATATATTGGCATAAAGTTGCCCATAATATTTTCTTATATCCTTTTGAATTCTGTAAACTGTATACTAATGTCTCCTCTCTTGGTTCTGTTATTGATAAATTATTTCATTTCTTCCCTTTACTTTGTCTAAAAGTTGATCAACTTTATTGATCTTTTCAAAGAACCAGATTTTGGTCTCTAATTTTCTCTATTATCTTTCTAATATCTTATATCTGATCTTACCTTTCTCCCGTGTACTTTAGGTTTAATTTTCTCTTTTTAACATTTTTTTTTTAAAAGATGGAGCTGAGGTCACTGATTCCAGTTCTTCTTTTCTGACATATATATATTTCTGTAAATTGCATTCTACTGACTTACCTGTATAAAATAAATTTTGATAGGGTCTCTTTTCATTAAGTTAAAAATGCTCTTTAGTTTTTATTTTGATTTCTTCTTTGACCCATGAGTTACATAGAATTGTGCTATTTAGTTTAATATATTTAGAGATTTCCCAGATATCTTTCTATTATTGATTTCTAACTTTATTCTATTGTGATCAGAAAATACATTTTGTATGACTTAGAGCCATTTAAAAGATTTTAGAATTATTTTCTGGACCAGAACATGTCTACTTTGATAAATATTCCATAAGTACTTGAAAAGAATATGTCATTGGCCCTTGTTGGGTGACATATTCTATTAATATCAACTAGGTAAGTTAATTGATGTTTTTAATCAGAGAAGTATATAAATCTGACTATGCATATGAATTTGTCTTTTCTTCTTGCTTTTCTATACATTTTTGCATCAAGCATTTTTTAATTGTTATTAGTTTAAAAAAATTCAGGGTGCTAATGCTTTTTTGACAAATTGACCCCTTTATCATTATAAAGTGACTCTGTCCCCAATAATATTCTTTGATCTAAAATCTACTTTTCTGATATTAATATAGCCACATTTTGCTCAGTATTAATGGATTATATCCTCTTCCATTCTTGTATACTTAACCAAGTAGTGTCTTTATGTTTAAATTGGATTTCTTTTAGGCAGTATATTCTTAAACCTTGCTTTTTATCCAACCTGATTATCTGTCTTTTAATTGCAGGATATAAACCATTTATATGTAATGTGATTATGAGATGAGTGGGTTTAACTCTATTATCTTGTTATTTGTTTGTTTTTTAGTTCCCCATTTGTTCTTTTTTATTATTCTTTTGGATTATTTGAGTATGATTAATGAGCTAGAGGCTCGGTGCATGAATTCATGCACCAGTGGGGTTCCTCAGCCTGGCCTGAGGGATCAGGCTGAAACTAGCTCTCTGACAGCCCCTGAGGGGTCCTGGATTGCAAGAGGGCACAGGCCAGGCCAATGGACCCCATCAGTGCACAATCAAGGCCCAGGAGGGACGCAGGTGGTTGGCCAGCCAAGGAGGGACCTTGGGAGGGCTCCAGGGCATGTCTGGCCCATCTTGCTCAGTCCTGACCAGCTGGACCCCAGCAGCAAGCTAACCTACCAGTCGGAGCGTCTGCCCCCTGGTGGTCAGTGCACATCATAGTGACTGGTCGACCAGTTGACTGTCTGCCCCCTAGTGGTCGGTGTACAGCATAGCGAGCGGTTAAGTGGCCTTAGCATATCATCAGCATATTACACTTTGAATGGTTGAACGGCCGACTGGTCGACTGGACACTTAGCATATTAGGCTTTTATTATATAGGATTCCTTTCATCTCAATTGGTTTCTTAGTCAAAATAATTTGACTTTTGTTTGTAGTGGCTGCATAAGCATTTTTAGTACATATTTTAAATGATCATAGTATATATATATATATATATATATATATATATATATATATGCTAATTAACTGGGCCGCTGTATTGGGTTGGCTGGACAGGAGGTTGCGCATGCAGCGTCGGGGAGGGGTGGCAGGGGCCTCCGCATGCCTGTGCTGGGGGAGGGCCTGATCAGCAGCAGTCACAGCTGCTTCAAGGGCCGGAGAGGGAGGCAGGGCCAGGCTGAAGGGTGGGTGGTGCTGCATGATTTTGAATTGCGCACTGGTCTCCTAGTCCTCTATAATAAAAGGCCAATATGCAAAACGACCAAACAGTGTAACAACCTGTCGCTATGACGAGCACTGACCACCAGGGGACAGATGCTCAATGCAGGAGCTGCCCCCTGGTGGTCAGTGCGCTCCCACAGGGGGAGCACCATTCAGTCAGAAGCTCTGAGCTGGGCTCAGGGCTCTCAAGCGCAGCGGCGGTGGCGGGAGCCTCTTCCACCTCCATGGCAGCGCTAAGGATGTCCAACTGATGGCTTAAGCCCACGTGGGGAGCAGGCCTAAGCCATCAGTTGGACATCCCCCAAGGGCTCCCAGACTGCAAGAGGGCACAGGCCAGGCTGAGAGACCCCCCCCCGCCGAGTGCATGAATTTCATGCACTGGGCCTCTAGTATTAAAATAATATTAGAAATAGAATCTTATAACAATATGCTCTATGTCCCCACTGTCTTTGTGCTGTTATTGTTTTACAATTTTATCACAGTACAAGTTATAAGTCCCACAATTCATTGTTATTATTTTTGTTTTAAACAGTTATCTTTACGGATCTTTACAGAGATCTTAAAACTTTTTAAAAAGTATTTATTTCTCCATATATTCACTATTTATAGCACTCTTTTTTTTTTATTGTTGACACCATTACAGATGTACCCATGTTCCCCTGCTTTGCCCACTTCCAACCAGTCCCCGCTCCCCCTTTCCTCAGGCCATTCCCCACTGTTGTCTGTGTCTATGTGTAATGAATATATGTTCTTTAGCTAATCTCTTCACCTTTTTAGATCTATAGTGTCATCTAGCATAATTTTCCTTTTTGTCTGAAGCACTGTCTTTAACATTTCTTTCAGTGCAGGTCAAATGATAATGAATAATTTTGGCTATTCTATCAGCAAAAAAATTCTTATTCCAGATTGGCCAGTGTGGCTCAGTGGTTGAGCATAGACCTGTGAACCAAGAAGTTACTGTTTCCATTACTAGTAAGGGTACATGCCGGGTGGTAGGCTGACTGCCCAGTGGGGATGTGCACGAGGCAGCTGATCTATGATTCTCTCTCATCATTGATGCTTCTATTTCTCTCCCTCTCATTTCCTCTCTGAAATTAATAAAAAAAATATTAAAAAAATTTTTTTATCCAGTTTTGTTTTCAAAATATATTTTACTGGGAAAATACTTCTAAGTGTAGAGGTTTTTTTTGTCATTTCTTTCCAGCAATTTTAAAGGCATGGCTCCTACTGTCATCCTTATCTTTATTCCTTTGTACATAGTGACTTTTTTTCTGACTGCTTTTAAGATTCTTTTCTGACTAGTCTTAAGTAAGTTGATTTTGATATGTCTTAATGTAGTTTTCTACATATTTCTCGTACCTGGGGATTGTGAAATTCTTAGAGAGTATATAGATTTCATCAAATTTGGAAAGTTATAACTTTTGGTCTTTATATCTTTTTTCCTCTATATCCTCTATTACATGGACAACAATTACATATACACAAATCTTCATAAAATTGTCCCAAAGTAGTTGCTAGTTTCAATTTGGATGTTGCTATTCCTGACATAAAGTTCATTATTCTTTTTGTCTGCAATATCTAACCTGCTCATATTCCTAACCAAAATATTTGTCATCTCTGACATTATAGCTTTCAAGTCTAGAAGCTTGATTTGAGCATTATTATTTATTTCAAATCTCTACTTAGTATTCATAATCTTTCTTCTGCTTCCTTACACATATGCCATATTAGTATAATAAACATTTTAATATGCTTTTCTGTCAATTCTATCATCTGTATTTTTATAGGTCTATTTATATTGATTTTTCTCTCTTTATTGTGGATAATATTTTCCTGAATCTTTGCATGCCTAGTAACTTTGGATCAGATGTCAAACATTGCAAATTTTACCTTTTGGGATCCTGTAAATGTTTATATTTCTGTAAATATCCTTGATCCTTATTCTGGGGTATAGAATTACTGGAAATAGTTTAAACCTTTTAAAGTTTGCTTTTAATCTTTTTTATGTCCAATCAGCTGTGACTTTGAGAGCTAATTGTGTGTGTGTGTGTGTGTGTGTGTGTCTACGTGTGTTTGTCTGGTTTGGTTTTTTATTTTTATTGTTGATAGTATTACAGATGTCTCCTATTTTCCCCCTTTGCCCCACTTCACATAGCTCCTGTCCCACCTCAGGCCTTCACCTCCCTATTGTCTGTATCCATGGACTACACATATATGCATATAAGTTCTTTGGTTAACCAGAGAAGTAATTTTGCATCACTACGGAGGCAATACACTTCAGCATACTTTACCCAAAGTTTTTAATTTCAAAATTGCAACCCTTCCAAATTGTGGGAACAAGAACTATTCCTGCCCTTTGTGACCTCTGTAAATTACTTGTAATCCATTGACAAGGTTCTTGCCCAGCCTCAGATACTTGTCTCATATGCATTAATCAGCACTCAGCAAGGACATGAGAGAGAGCCTTTGCAGATATTCAGATTCCTTCCTGCCCTCCAAAGCTCTCCTTCTCTCTGTCTCCCTCTTATCTTGTACTCTGCAAATTTTACCCACTTTGGTCTCTCTTCTTTCCCTCAGCTCATCAAGTCCACCATTCTCCAGTGAGCTGGGGCAATCAGAGAGCTATCTCATTTGTCTCCCTTCTCAGGGATCACTATTCTGTCCTTAATCATGTCTAATGTCTGAAATCATTGTTTTCTTTATTTTGTCTGTTTTAATTGTTTCAGTTAAAAGGTAAATCTGGCTCCTGTTACTGCATGTTCACAAGACTATTTTTTTAAAATATATTTTATTGATTTTTTTTTTTTTTTTTTTTTTACAGAGAGGAAGGGAGAGGGATAGAGAGTTAGAAACATCAATGAGAGAGAAACATCGATCAGCTGCCTGCTGCACACCTCCAACTGGGGATGTGCCCGCAACCAAGGTACGTGCCCTTGACTGGAATCGAATCTGGGACCCTTCAGTCCGCAGGCTGACGCTCTAGCCACTGAGCCAAACCGGTCAGGGCCACAAGACTATTTTAATGCCTTTGTTTTCCTATCATTGCACAGGAGCCTCAGATTTAGAATCAGAATATCTAAATTTAAAATCTAATTGGATTGTGAACAGCAGTGTTCTGTCTGTGACTTGTTCTTTTACTAACTATAGCAACTTTGACAAGTAATTTAATAAATTGTCCTAAAATTGCCATTCCCTTTTTATAAAGTAGGGACAGTTATACATGTTCTATTTATTGATGAGATATTTTGTGTGGGGGGAAATGAGCACTAAATTATGTAAAACTGTTTTTGTAATTTCACAGTTGAATTCTCTCTTCTAAATCTAGTGCTGTTTTCATAATTGTCTGCTTTATTAAATACACAATTTAGAAATTGGTTCTTGTCAATAAAGCATTCTAAATGCTGGCAGGATTTTCCATATATTTTGCTGTGTTTTTCTCCCTATATACATTTTTTACTGACTATTATCACCTCTGTATCACTCTCTAAGGATTTGTACAGTTTTTCATCTAGGAAAGGAGATGGTCTCCGGTGCATTTAAAATCCAGTTATAAATAGCTGGGAAGGACGAGTGTTTATAGGGTAAGGCAGTTGTATATTATTATTATTAACCACACAAGACAATTCTTAATTCCACATTATACAGAGAAGTCCTTGCCACCACAAAAGTACCACAGGATCGTCAATAAATTTTGTAGAATGGGAGCCAATTTTAGTCAATGTGCTGGTAAGGAAAACTTGGTTTAAAGAAAAACAAAAAACACACACCCTCAATATATAGTTAGAAATGACTTTCCAAAAAATACGCCAGAAATATATGTTGATTTAATTTTATTTTCAATACTCTCTATGCCTTCTTACCTCTAAGGATCTTTTTCCCCCATTCATCTTTCCCAGAATCCTCATTTCCTGTCCTGAACTCCCTCTGAAAATAGCTCTTGGGAAAAGGTTTTGAAAAACTCATACAGTGGAAGTATCTGCTACAGATTGTCATTCCAGGAGATAATGTAGTGTTTTTCCTTTTGCTTTATTTTCATTTGGGTTCAAAGAGTAACACAGCCTCTTATTTAATTTGGTTCAGAGAAGCACGTTTGAAGCAACTGACCTGTATTGTGGCATCTCACCCTGATTCCTCTCTAACTCTCTGAATGAAGATTTGATCATGGAAATTCAGAAATTATCAAGGGGTTCTGGTAGATATCCATAGGTGTGCAAAACACAGGACTAGGAATTAAGAAACAATTTCTGGCCGAAACCGGTTTGGCTCAGTGGATGGAGCATCGGCCTGCGGACTGAAGGGTCCCAGGTTCCATTCCGGTCAAGGGCATGTACCTGGGTTGCGGGCACATCCCCGGTGGGGGATGTGCAGGAGGCAGCTGATCGATATTTCTCTCTCATCGATGTTTCTAACTCTCTATCCCTCTCCCTTCCTCTCTGTAAAAAATCAATAAAATATATATTTAAAAAAAGAGAAACAATTTCTGATTGTCTCAGACTCCCAAAGTTCACTTTATAAATTTGGATAAAAATGTCTCCCTATGCAGTGCTCTCATTTGCAAAAATATACACATTAAAAGCCCACAGATTATCTCTAGCACAGAGAGTTCGCATTGAAGAAGTTCAATACGTATTTGTGAGTTGAAGGATCTTATTCAGTGTTTTGTAAAACTTTCACCAATTTTCAAACAAAAAATCAAGCCCCTGAATAAAATGAATGTAAATCATTTTCATTTGTTTCTCCACTACTTGAATTTTGGATAAGGCTGATTCAGGAAGTCAGCATAACGAAGAAAAATAAATTATTAAAGTAGGTTCATTCACCTGTAAATTGAAATAATTAGTTTGGAAATATTCTGCTGTCTCTATTTCCACCAAAGACATGACAAAATGTTTTGGCTACTAAGACTTCATATGAGCTTGTGACTTTTTCCAGGTAAAGGAACAATCGATCTTAGTTTAAATCTAGCAGGAGGATCAATCTTAGTTTAAATCTAGTAAGAAAACTCCTTAAGCCAATTTTCAAAGTTTCTAAAGAAATTGTTTTGAAAAGTACATTTTAAATGAAGTTGATATATTTGGTTCAAGTTATACTATATTATTATGCCTTTAATTAAGCAACGACCTAAAAAATGTTTTCTTTCTGATGACATTCTAACTTGTTTTTAAAGAAAAAAAAATTATGAATTTAATATTCTAGATCCCAGAGATAAGTAACACATGACTAGCATTGTTCACTGCCCTTGTGCTTCTCATAATTACTAAATCCTCACAGACCCCATAAAATTATTCACTACCCTGACTTGTATGGTATTTTTTTAATGTGTTTACACTTTATCAACTAAATATGCATCTCTAAAAAGAGTGGTTTGTTTTAATTTTGTCTGATTTTTTTGTAATATAAGTACAAGGAATCATATATTCTGCATTCTTTCCTTCCTGTTTTTAGTTTCTCAATCTTTTACTTCTGAGATGGATTTGAAGCATAGTAGCAATCATCTTGGGTAAAAACTGCAGTTTAATTTTTAACCCTGCTGTTCTGGCTTCTGTAATTATTTGCTTGCTAAAATAATAGAGAAGTTATTCTGATGCTCTGAACTTATATAAATCATCCCATTTGATTGAATACCCCACTGATTGTGGTTTCACTGGTCTTTCAAAACACATTCCTCTGCACCTGGAGACCAGGACAGCACAATTGCTTTAAATGCTTCAGTGGTTTCAGAAAATGTGTTTTCGTTGACTCAGTGGCTCCAAGACCTGAAACTATAATTAATCTTTGTAGATAACTAACTTGCTCAATTTAGCTTCTGTAATGAACTGCTTTTGCAAACCAGGTTCCTCATTCAAAACCTAGAGATATAATCAATACCTTTGTGATATTTGCCTATATAAGTCTGACGTTACGGCCATTCGGGACTGCGAGATTTGGAGCCACATCTCACTCACAGTCGCAGGCTTTATCGATTAAATGACTCATTGATTTGATTTTGCATCCTGTGTGTTGCTTGTGGGGTACATTACAACAGATTCATATTATTCATATTCTGTGTAACTATATTTCATTCAATTTTAAGTCTTAAGAAAATACAATTAATTTATCTATTATAGTGCTGTTAGGTATTTGGGTTGTTTATATTTAGGAGCTATTATAAATAATGCTGCTATGAACATTCTTTTCAAAGTACTTCTGTTGGGCATAAACCTAGGGGTAAAATTGTTAGTTATTTTGATTTTAGAACTACTTTGCATCTGTTGTTAGTGTTTTCAATATTTTTGGTTTTATTTTTATTATTTTGTCCATGTATTTTGCTTTTGTTTGGCTTAGCTTTTGCATGTTTCTTATTAAATATATTCTAAGTTAATACACTATTTTTACTTCTTGAGGTTGTTGTAAATGGAGTGGTATCTCCTACTATAGCTTCTCTTTTTTAAAATATATTTTTATTGATTTCAGAGAGGAAGGGAGAGGGAGAGAGAGATAGAAACATCAATAAGAGAGTTTCACTGATCGGCTGCCTCCTGCACACCCCCTACTAGGGATCGAGCCCACAACGGGAGCATGTGCCCTTGACCAGACTCGAACCCAGGACCTTCCAGTCTGCAGTTTAATGCTCTATCCACTGAACCAAACCAGCTAGGGCAGTTTTTGACTCTTGTGAATGTGAAAATGTTTGATTTTGGTGAGATAATTTATATCCTGATATTTTACTCAATGCTTTCATTGTATAGATTCTAAAGCAAATTCTTCAACTTTATTATAGTTGTTTCAAACTTGATTTGACTAATCTATGTCCTTTGAATTTCCATATAAATTTTATTTTTATTTTAAAACATTTTTATTTGCATTTTAGAGAGAGAGAGGGAGGGAGAGAGAGAAACATTGGTGAGAGGGGAACATCAATCAGTTAACTCCTGCACACCCCATACCAGGAATAGAGCCTGAAATCCTGAGCATGTACCCTGACCAGGAATTGAACCAGTAAACTTTTGAAACACGGGATGATACCCACCAACTGAGCCACATCACCAGAGCATGAATTTCCATATGAATTTTAGAATTAGCTCATCAATGTCTACAAAAGAACATGGTAGGATTTTGATTTCTTGAAAATTGGAATTGTTTTAAATTTACACACCATTTGGGGGGGGATGACATCTTAGTAACCTGAAGTCACCTGACCTATGAACATGGGATATCTATTTATTTAGATCTTCTTTAATTTCTGTTGTCAATGTATTGATTTTCAGTGCACTGCTATTTCATCCATGTCAGATATATCCTGAAATACTGCACTTCTTTGAAGTCTTGTAACTTCAAATCAAAACATCTGCCAACGCAAAAGCATCTATACTAAGAAACAAGAAAGATGCAAATTGACCGTCCCTCCGTGATGCCCACAAGCCTTGCCTGCCAGCCAATCAGGAGTGAGTATGCAAATTAACATGACAAAGATGGTGGGTTAATTTGCATGCACAGGTGTTAAGTGCCCTGGGAGGCAATGGTGGCCGCAGGCTCCCAGGACCTTCGCCGGACCCAGGAGGCGAGGCCGGCTGCGCCTAGCCACGCCCACAGGCTCCCAGGACCTTCGCGGGTGGAGAGCAGAGCAGGAGAGTGGGCAGAGAGCAGTAGGTTTGGAAGACTTGGAAGAGCAGGAGGCCGTTGGACATAGAGCAGAGCGAGAGAGTGGGCGGCTTGGAGGGCATGGCTCCCTCTATCACCCTAGCTTCCTCATCACAGCTGTGGAAACTGACAGCAGGGAGGAGGAAGTCCCACCCCCACAGAATCAGCCAGAATCAGCCATTGGTCAGAGAGCTCTCAGCGGCCTGACAGCCAGGATTCTCATTCACCTGCATCTCAGACTGTGACAGTAGAGAGGTGGGACTATGTCTAAAGAACAACTGTTGATACAATGTAGCTCTGCAGCCGAAAGACGCCAGCATTATCGACAGAAAATGTCTGAAGAGCAACGTGCATCTGATCTTGAAAGAAGCCAGCGCCTGTGACAGAATGTATCTGAAGACAAGCTATTGGAAAAATGTCGCTCTGATGCTGAAAAACACCGGTGTCATCAACAGAAAATGTCTAAAGACCAATGTGCCTTTGAAGTTGAAAGAAGGCAGTGGCAATGACAGAATATGTCTAGAGAACAGTCATCAACAAGTACTACCAATTCTGGTAGGAACTGCCTTCTCAACAAAAATGGAGTACATGAGGATACAATTCTTGAACATAGTTGTTGTGGAATGACTGTTAGATGTGAATTTTGCTATCATTAAATTTCTCTGATGAAAAACCATCCGATGGGAAATTTACTCAATGTTGTAGCAAAGGGAAAGTCTGTCCAAATGATATACATTTTCCAGATTACCCGGCATATTTCAAAAGATTAATGACAAATGAAGAGTCTGACAGTAAAAATTTCATGGAAAATATTTGTTCCATATAGTTCTTTTGCTTTTGCTTCCATGGGTGCAAATATTGCATTGCCATCAGGATATGGGCCATATTGTTTTAGAATACAGGACAAGTTTATCACCGTATTCTAGAAAGATGCAAATTGACTGTCCCTCCATGATGCCCAAAAGCCTAGCCCACCAGCCAGTCAGGAGTGAGTATGCAAATTAACCTGACAAAGATGGTGGGTTAATTTGCATACACAGGTGTCAAGTGCCCTGGGAGGCAATGGCAGCCATTGGGATGGAACTTTACATCCTTCAGATGGTGTTTCTTGGAAGTTTGCTCAACTCTATATTTTTGATACAGCCGAAGCTCCAAGTAATGGAGCTTCTAGCAATGCCAGAAATCCAGAGCTGCATCAACATCAACAACCTCATGCATAAAATAAATGAATTAACAAAATCATACAAGATGCTACATGAGGTAGAAAAGGAAGCCCAATCTGAAGCAGCAGCAAAAGGTATTGCTCCCACAGAAGTAACAATGGCAATTAAATACGATCGTAACAGTGACCCAGGTAAATATAATTCTACCCGTGTAACCAAGGTTGCTGTCATATTCAGAAACGAAGATGGAGAACCTCCTTTTGAAAAGGACTTGCTCATTCATTGTAAACCAGATCCCAATAATCCAAATACCACTAAAATGAAACAAATCAATATCCTGTTTCCTACATTAGATGCAATGACATATCCTATTCTTTTCCCACATGGTGCAAAAGGCTGGGGAACAGATATTGCATTAAGACTCAGAGACAACAGTATAATCGACAGCAATACTAGACAAAATGTAAGGACAGGAGTCACACAAATGCAGTATTATGGATTTCATCTCTCTGTGCGGGACACATTCAATCCTATTTTAAATGCAGGAAAATTAACTCAACAGTTTATCATGGATTGGTACTCAAAAATGGAGGTCAATCAGATAAATTTCATCAAAGCAAATCAATATAAGTTGAGAGTTGAAAAATATAGTGGTTTGATGAATTATCTCAAATCTTGATCTGAAAATGACAATGTGCCAATTGGTAAAATGATAATACTTTCATCATCTTTTCAGGGTAGTCCAAGAAATGTGCAGCAGCGATATCAGGATGCTATGGCAATTGTAATGAAGTATGGCAAGCCTGATTTATTCATAACCATGACATGCAACCCCAAGTGGGCAGATATTGCAAACAATTTACAAGGCTGGCAAAAAGTTGAAAACAAACCTGACTTGGTAGCCAGAGTTTTTAATATTAAGCTGAATGCAGTTTTAAATGATATCTGTAAATTCCATTTATTTGGCAAAGTAATAGCTAAAATTCATGTCATTGTATTTCAGAAATGCGGACTGCCTCACACTCACATCCTCAAATTAATTTCCTTTCAATGTGCACGAATTTCGTGCACCGGGCCACTAGTTTTATAATAATGACATTTGGGGTTTAATTGTGTATCCTCCTCAAATTTATACATTGAAGTCCTAACCCTCAGTACCTCACAATGTGACCTTATTTGGAAATAGGGTCTTTATAGAAGTAATTGAGTTAAAATGAAATAATTAGGGTTGGCTCTAATACAATATGACTGATAGCCTAAAAAGGGGACATTTAGCAATAGATATGCACAGGAGGAACACCATGTGGCCATGAAGGCAAAGGTAGGGTGATGCTTCTACAATACCAAAGACTGCCAGCAAAAGAACAGGCGAGGCGAGAGGTATAGAATAAATTTTCCACACAGCTCAAAGAGGGAATTAACCGTGCTGACACCTTGATCTCAGACTTCTGGCCTCCAACACTGTGATTCAATACATTTTCTGTTGTTCAGTCCCCAGTTTGTGGTACTTTGTTAGGGCTGTCGCGGAAAACTAATACAAATGCTGTGAGTTAAGATTCAGAATACACTGGATTCTGTTTAATGACATGGAAATAATTAATGTTCCTTTTCAGAACACAGATCTAGACTATATCAATGTCTCAACTATTTATAAAGAAATGGAAACAATATTAATTCCTTCAGACTCCAAGATTATTGTTCAGTAAAACATACCTCTGCAGTACCAAGGAGGGAGCACATTTGAAATGAGGCCGGTCCCTGTCTCTCAGTGCTGAAAAAGGGCCAACCATAGCTGTCCTGTCCTGGAACCTGCCCCTGCCTGCACTTTGGCAGGCTCTTCCTGGGTGGCATGTTTGGAAGTTGCATTAACTCATCCATGTCCTTAATGCATCATTTAGGGTAATTCACCAATTAGGATTGGCTAAGATTAGACCTAAGTTATACTAAATGGAACCCTAAAGGCCCGAAGGAGTTAATGGAGCTTTCAAAGTGGTCTCCTTTAAATATTCACAATTTGCCAGATCCAGTCAACTACAGCCTGCTCAGGCAGCATATTCTTGGGAAAAGCAAAGATTTGTACTCTCAGGAAAGTGATGGGCATGTTACCATTCCGGGTTCTAACCAAAAGAAAAACACTGAAGTTATTCATATGGATACCATTGATAATTCCACTTATATTGTAATTATTACTATTACACTGTTAAAAATAAAAAGAGGGTTACACAGACATCATAAAATGCAATACAACGGGGCCTTGACTTACGAGTGTCCCAACTAACGAGTTTTCGAGATATGAGCTGCCTCTCCCCGATTTTTTACTTTGAGTTGCGAGCTAAAATTTGGGTTACGAGCCAGCTTCAGATACCCCACCGCTAGTTGGCGCAGGGAATGTCACAGTGAACGCCACAACATCAGCCCAGCATCATGTGTCTCACTCGTTCACTTTATGATTTGACATACGAGTAATTTGAATTACGAGCTCCGTCACGGAACGAATTAAACTTGTAAGTCAAGGCCCCACTGTATTAACATTAACCTCAGAAAAGCTAAAAATCCTATGTATCAACATTCTTCATCAACCCTAAACCCAGGTTTCCATCACTAGATGCCTTGTATCCTAGTGCCCCTGCATGCTTTCTTTAAATCTGTTTTCAAGAATTATTCTCATTTGCATCAGAGAATACAGAGTTAATAATGATGTCAAATTACTCTCAAGAAGAGGTCTATAAGTGAATGAGAAAAGAAGCATAGTTGTGGGAAGAAGCTAGGAAAAAGACGGGGTTTGGGGAGAAGTCAAGATCAGCCTGATCCCACCGGGAGCTCTGGAGCATGAATTGGACCACAGTTGTACTGCCCAAAGCAAGGAGGTTACACTCCATCCCCAGGCTGAGAGTACATAACCCCTTGGACAATCAGCCACCAACAGGCCAAGACAGGCCCCTTGAGCTGGGTGCAGCCAAGAGCCATGAGGATGGTGCCTCAACCCGCTCAAGGATGACTGGGTGGGCCATGGACAGCCTCCCATACCATTAACATGTATTTACTCAGCACCTAGCTGACTTGTTGATACATTAAGATGAATCATAGGCCCCAATCTTATTGATAATACAGGAGATATCCATATGTATGTATATATACAGGGGTGGGCAAAGTAGGTTTACAGTTGTGCTACGGGAAACAGGGTTTATTCATGTATTATTTATTTATTGATTATTGTATTATTATTCACCTGCTTTTGGCCACTTCCCTATATAAAAGCTAATCAATGAAAATAGGTTCATTTATTAGCATAACCTATTATACTAAATCTGACAACCTTTAAGTAGGTAATTGCCGGGGTCCAGCCCCAGTGGGTCCAGGGGTCCCCAAAGGTGTAGACGGAGTCGGCGAAGAAGGAATGACACAGAGACAGCGTTCAGTTGATCAGCAGCCTAGCCAGGATCTCCAGCCAAGTTCTGGTCTGGATCTCCAGCGAAGTTCTGTTTAGGATCTCCAACCAGGTTCTGTGTCCATGTTCTCTTGCTAGGTTCTCCAGGTTCTCCAGCCAGGTTCTCCAGCCAGGTTCTGTCCAGGTTCTCCAGCCAGGTTCAGTCACCAGGTTCTAGTCAGGTTCAGTCCAGGATCTTTTGCCATGTTCTCTCACTAGGTTCTGTCTCTAGGTTCTGAGGCCAGTTTCTGTCCAGGATCTTTTGCCATGTTCTCTGGTAATAGCAAAATTTTTGACCTTTGACTTTATATCAAATGGGTTTATATATTCCATGTAGAAGAAATATAAGTTTTTAACACTCATTTTTCTCACAATAAAATGAAGAACATTAAAATTCAAGCTGTAGAAAAATTAATTTAAATTAGTTTGATAATTTTTGAAGTTTGGAAATCCTATCTAATAAAACAGAAACATGGTAATTGGTGTACAACCGCTACCCTTCCCATTGACTAATCAGGGCAATATGCAAATTAACTGCCAGCCAAGATGGCGGCCGGCAGCCAGGCAGCTTGAAACTAACATGAGGCTTGCTTGCTTCACTGATGGAGGACTCCAATGTTCCCCGCCTGCCGCTGCAGGCTTCTGAGCTGCAACTCTAAGCAACTATGTTACAAATATAGAAGCTAAACAAAACCCCAGAAACCTGATTTAGTCCGCCGGGCTTCAGCCAGCAGGATTGCAACATTGTAAGCAAAAGCCAGAAATCTACTTTCAGCAGCGGAGGCCTAAGAGCTGGAGCCAAGCCTCAAAGCTAAAGCTGGCCCAGAATAAAAAAAATAAAAAAAAAGAAAAGCAGGAGCGGTTGGGAGCTTCAGTCACCAGCCAGCCTGAAAACAGCCCTCAGCTCCTCACCCAGACTGGCCAGGCACCCCAGTGGGGACCCCCACCCTGAAGGATGTGTGACCAGCTGCAAACAGCCATCTTCCCTTCACCCAGGCTGGCCAGGCACCCCAGTGGGGACCTCTACCCTGATCCAGGACACCCTTCAGGGCAAACCAGCCGGCACCCACCTGTGCACCAGGCCTCTACCCTATATAGTAAAAGGGTAATATGCCTCCCAGCACCGGGATCAGCGGAGCCGCGAGGCCTCCCGGTACCAGGATCAGCGTGACAGGGGGCAGTGCCCAAACCCCCTGATCGCCCTGCGGCTCTGTGTGTGACAGGGGGCGGGGCCACAACCTACCTATTCACCCTGCTCTGTTTGTGACAGGGCAAGGCGCCCAACCCCCTGATCAGCCCTGCTCTGTGCCTGATAGGGGGGAGCTCCCCAACCCCCTGATCGCCCTGCAGCTCTGTGTGTGGCAGGGTGCAGTGCCCCAACCCCCTGATCGGCCCTGCTCTGTGTGTGACAGGGTGCGGCGCCCCAACCCCCCCCCCCAACCCCCCAAGGGCCCTGCTCTGTGTGTGATGGGGTAGAGCCATAACCTCCTCATTGGCCCTGCCCTGAGTGTGACAGTGGCGGCGCCCCAACCCCCTGATCGGCCCTGCTCTGTGCATGACAGGTATGGAGCTCCAAACCCCTGATGGGCCTTGCTCTGTGCGTGACAGGGGGCAGCGCCCCAACCCCCTGATTGGCCCTGCTCTGTGTGTGACAGGGTGTGGTGCCACAACCTCCCCATCGACCCTGCCTTGAGTGTGACAGGGGACGATGTCCCAACCCCCCAATCGGCCCTACCCTGAGCGTGACTGAGGGTGGCATCACAACCTCCCAATCCTCCCTGCTCTGTGCATGACAGAGGGCGGCGCCCCAACTCCCCAATCGGCCCTGCTCTGAGCCCGACCAGGGGCTGCACCTAGGGATTGGGCCTGCCCTCTGCCACCCGGGAGCAGGCCTAAGCCAGCAGGTTGTTATCTCCTGAGGGGTCCCAGACTGCGAGAGGGCACAGGCCAGGCTGAGGGACCCCCCTCCCCCCTGAGTGCACAAATTTTTGTGCACCGGGCCTCTAGTCCTATATAATAAAGAGGTAATATGCAAATTAACCCACACACCCTCACAAGATGGCTGCCTACAACCAGGCTGGCAGGGGGGTAAGGGATGACCAAATGACTGAACAAGCAGGCTGCGTGGGGCGGCCAGGCTGGCAGGGGGTTAGTGAGGAGCAACCAGGCCAGCAGGGGGTCAGTTGGGGGTGACCAGGCCAGCAGGGGGGGGCAGTTGGGGGCAACCAGGCTGGCAGGGGGGGAAGTAAGAGGTGACCAGTCCTGCAGGGGCGGCAGTTAGGGGTGACCAGGCTGGCGGGGGGTGGGGGGCGCTGCAGTTGGGGGTGACCAGGCTGGCAAAGGGGGCTGTTGGGGGTGGCCAAGCCAGCAGGGGGGGCAGTTAAAAGTGACTAGGTTGGCAGGGAGGGGGCAGTTGGGAGTGACATGGCCAGCAGTGGGGGCAGTTAGGAATGACAGGCTGGCGGGGGGGGGGGGGCATTTAGGGGCAACCAGGCAGGCAGGCAGGTGAGCGATTAGGAGCCAGCAGTCCAGGATTGTGAGATGAATGTCTGACTACCAGCAGTCAGACATCCCCAAATGGGTCCCAGATTGGAGAGGGTGCAGGCTAGGCTGAGGGGACCCCCACCCCCCGTGCATGAATTTTATGTACCGGGCCCCTAGTTTTTAAATAAAACCTTATATACAAACATTAGCTTTAATAAGAATTATCTTAGTCAAATAATCCAAGCACCGAATGGGTTGAGGAACGCTTTACCAGGACTACAATTTCTATGTATTTCCCAATGTCCATTCTCCTTTTCTTTTCTCGGGTATTCTAGTATCTCAAATCCTGCAATTAAATTTTTCTATGGAGGGGTAAACATGAAAATAGTCCTTCTTCCTGTACTAACACACATAGATATATTCCAGACATCTGTAGAAAGTTCTCTTACAAGAGTATATTTTCAGGAATAATTAAATATTAAGGTCAATCATACATCATTTGTTATCCATGTCCCTTTATTGGCCTACTCTGTGTCTTAGACTTGAGAGTTGCATAGTTCATGATTCTTATAGAAAAATTAAAAAAGATCATGATTTGCCCTGGCCAAGTTAGTTGCAGTATAGTCACATACACAGAAATGTTTCAGGTTCGGTTCCCTGTCAGGGCACATACCTAGGTTGTGGGTTAGATCCCCAGTCGGGGAGCATACAGGAGGCAACTGATCCATATTTCTCTCTCACATCAATTTCTCTGTCTCTGTCTCTCAAACTCTCTCAACCTCTCTCCCTACCGGTCTCCCTCCCTCCTCTCTCTCTAGAATCAATAAAAAACATATCCTCAGGTGAGGATCTGAAAAAAAAGAAGAAGAACAACGATCATGATTTTATGGTTAGAAAGAGATGTGTTCTCATATTTACCATTAGAAATGATCATGATGGCTACTCAAATTCCTAGTTTCACAAACCGCATTGATAACCAAAGTTTTCTGCTCTGAGATCTGTCCAAAAACACTGGTTGTTATTTGTACAGTATGAGACCAGTGACAGAAAGCCTGCTTTGATGAGTTGCAAATACTTATGTTCAGGTGCTTAACAGCTAGTTGAAGGGGGAAAACAGTAATAATAAGGATTCCAATCTGTGCTATATGCAGTCAAGTATATGCATGGAAAGTCTCTGTGTCCTCACAATTGACCTGAAGCTGCACTTCCGGGGTGACTCACTCCTGATAAGGAGATGCCTGCCGCACCAATGATGTTTAAAGGCCACTGTCAACTCTCATGACTGCGGGATGCGGAATCAGTTCTGCAGTCCCAAATATGATAATTTAAAAGCAATTTATGTATTTTACAGTTTATGCTTATGGTCACAGAGGTCATCTCTTCCTGGTATTCATCATGTCACATATCAAAAAAAATAAGCCTGGAAAACCAGATTAAAAATTCAAGAATACAAAGTTCAGTTATGAAAAGAACAAGCTATTACCAGCACTAGGAAGGCATGCTTCTGAGTTATCCCTCTGTCATTACAAAAGCAAATGTCCAGGGAATTGAAGTAACTTTTTAAAGAAAGGCCAATAACATTACATATTCAGAATGAATCAAACGAAGACATGTGACTATAAGTTTACATGGTCAAATTCTTGACAAGGTTTTTAAAAATTGCATGTAAAAATTATTTACTCCCTAAAAGTAGCTTCCTTAGTAAACTATGCATCTATTTCAATGACATTGGTGAGGCTTCCTTGAATCTTTAGTATCTTCTTCTGATGTTAAATAAATTCTTACCTATAAGGGTGGCTTGCATTTTTTAAAAAATAAAAAAGACAGTAAGATACAGGTTTAGTGAATATTAATAGAAAAATCACGCAGTTAGTAGATGTATACAGAGGCACCCATCAGAATGATATAGATACATACTGTCTTTCAGAGATATAGAATATATTATTAAGCATCCATCATTATTATAATAAATGTATGTTGCTTGATATATTTTAGTTTCTTAATTCTCTAAAGATTTTGAAAATTGTTTCTAAGAGTTCTTCCTACGGTTTTAGTGTCCCTCTGGGAATTTCAAATGTGTCAACTGCCAAGAAAGAAGGAGGTCAGGAAAATGTATCTTCCTACAAACTACATTATCAGTATTAAAATTACCTCACTGCCTCAAGAAGTGAGCTGTGAACGGTGGCCTTGATGCTACTGTTGCCTCTCTCATTACACTTAGTCAGTGGCCAGCCTCTCTCCATTTCTGTCCTTGACAGATATGAGTCATGGGTTCTTAGGTTTCATGAACTTGGTTCCAAAAAGAAAAACCACACCAAATTAACCTTTGTGATCAGAGGTGGCCTTGCTCGGTTAGTGGAGGGTATATTTATAAACAATGAAGATAAAATGTCAAGATATGAATAGACTTTGTAACTATTATGGATGGATAACTCTTTCTTATTAGACAAGGCTAAAAATGATTTGTCTTCAGTAACATAGAAGGATTATAGTGTGGCTAGTAAATGATATTGGGATTACGTAAAATGGTTATTTCCCTTGGAAGGTGAGTACATGACACTGGAAAAAAAAATAAGTTATGTGCCCAAATGTTAACCCTACTTTAATAGGAACCTTGTAGAGTTAGGAAGTTCTTATCTCATGGAGGTAAAGCCTTATGTCCCAAGGGTAAATCTGTGAAATTCAAAAGAAGACTTTAGGCCTTTGGGGTATGTGTTAATGGCTGATACAATAGAGCAATATTTACTTGTGTGTTCATATATGTTTGTGTGCATGTGTGTGTAATAGAAAGAGAAAATATTCCAATATTTTACTACTAATTGGCCCTCAGACTTTAGTGATGTAAAAGCATATGTCAGTAGAAATAAGCTATTTCTTTTTCCTAATTACACTTTCCTTTTCTAAGCATACTTCACTTTACTTAGTAATAAGCACTTAAAAGCTATCCCCAGTTAAAAGTTTCCTTTCAAGCAGTGGTTCTCAACCTTCTGGCCCTTTAAATACAGTTCCTCATGTTGTGACCCAACCATAAAATTATTTTTGTTGCTGCTTCATAACTGTAATGTTGCTACTGTTATGAATCATAATGTAAATATCTGATATGCAGGATGGTCTTAGGCGACCCCTGTGAAAGGGTTGTTTGACCGCCAAAGGGGTCGCGACCCACAGGTTGAGAACCGCTGCTTTATAGGTTTCTTATGACTAAGAAAACAAAGAAAAAATGCTTTGTCATTATTTAATAATGCACCTGATATGAATGCAGGGGCATGAGGACACAAGGCATCTAGTGATGGAAGCCTGGGCATAGGGTTGATGAAGGTTAATGTTAACATCGCATTTTATGTCTGTGGGATAAGAGCAATGGGAGCATCTTTTACGATAATATTTGGTTTCTGATCCTGTTTCTGAAATGGCTTCAGGCCCATAAAGGTAAAAAGGGTGTCTTATTATTCATAACAAGCCCCTTTCTACCACTACTGAGTTTATGGTAATGAGGTTACTTTGGATAAGAGAGATGGACTATACATTTGAAGTTCATTGAAATGGGAACACTTTTCCATAATATAGGATGGAACACTAGGGCAATTATGAAATTGAGTATTAATATATGTCTAGGTTTACACAGAAAAAAATTACAGATATTATGGAATTCAGACAAGATTATCCCTCATTCAATTTTGATTTACAGCCTTACTAATTTAAGTGTAGTCTGCAGACAGCATTAGTATTCCCTGGAAGTTTGTTAGAAATGCAGAATGGAAGGCATTTCTACTAAGATGCCTTCCAGAACTACTGAATCAAAATCTGAATTTAACAAGACTCCCAGATATTTTCTATATCTGGTAAAGACTGTAAAAACACTGATTTACAGGACAACACACCTACCTTTTTGTTGTTATTACTTCCATATCTTATGTACATACAATGTTGACACATTTTCTAAAATCCCCTATAAATTTTTCTGCAATCTATCCCATTTACCATTATTCTTTTGCTTTCTTCTCTGAATTTTTCTTCTCCCAACTGAATGCTCTTCTCTAAATTTTACTTTCCTGTTCCTTTGTTATCAAGATTTCAAGCTATTTTTGAAATTTGAGCAATTTCAGCATGGTTTTGACATGGTCTTTAATAGCTTCCTTTCACTAATTTTCTTTAATATCTCAGCTGTTTTAATGTTTCTGATTATTGGAGAGTTTAATTTATTTGAAATTTGCTGAGATGCACATTGGGGTAAGAGATATTATAATAAATTTTCAAGATTATATGATAAATGAGACCAGAGATACGGGTCCACAGAAAGAAGTTATTTTTAAGAGGATCATTAATGATAGCCATTCTGACAGGTGTGAGGTGATATCTCGTAGTTTTAATTTCTCTGATGATTAGTGGCACTGAGCATGTTTTCATTTATCTATTGGCTATCTGTATGTTCTCTTTGGAGAAGTGTCTCTCAGGTCTTTTGGATTATTTGTGTTTTTGTTTTTTGATGTTGAGTTTTATAAGTTCTCTATAAATTTTGGATATTAACCCCTTGTCAATTATACATCTGTTCTCCCATTCAGTGGGTTGTCTTTTAATTTTGTTGATGGTTTCCTTTGATGTACAAAAAGCCTTTTGTTTGATGTAGTACCATTGTTTATTTTTTATTTTGTTTCCCTTGCCCAAGGCAATATATCAGAAAAAAATACTGCTATGAGAAATGTCCAAGATTTTACAGAGATTCAGGTTGGTTCAGCCACTGTGGAAAGCAGTATGGAGTTACCTCAAAAAATTAAAAAATGGAGCTGCCTTATTACTCAGTGATTCCACTTCTTGGAATTTATCTGGAGAAACCCAAAAAACTAATTTGAAAGAATATGTGCACCCCTATGCTCACTGCAGCATTATTTACAATAGCCAAGATTTAGAAGCAGCCAAAGTACCCATCAGTAGATGGGTGGGTAAAAAGCTATTGTACATTTACACAAAGGAATACTAATCTGCTGTAAAAAGGAAGACAGTTTTACCTTGTGTGATAGCATGGAAGGACCTTGAGAACAATATGCTAAGTGAAATAAACCAGTCATAGAAATACAAGTATCATATGATTTCACTCATAGGTGGAACTTAATGAACAAACTGAACTACCAAGCAAAATAGAGACTGACTCATAGATAAAGAACAAGCAGACAGATCTAGAGGGGAGGGAGAGTTGGGGTGAGGAACCGGACTGAGTGAAGAAAGAAAGGAAAAAGGAGAGAGAACTCACGGACATGGACAACAGTGAGGTGACTGTTACAGGGAGGCAGGTGGGTGGAAGGGGGCATGGAGGGGATAAATTGTGCTGGAAAAAATTAAATTAAAAACAAACAAAGAAAAGGATAAGTCTTGAATACCTAGTGAAGTTTTTTTTTTTTTTTTTTTTTTTTTTATTTGGGGGCAAGAATCCATTTTGAGAATCTTAACAAAACTATTTCTTGACAAAACTTTAAACATATGCAAATAAAACTTTGCATATAGCTTCCAGGCATTCATCTACTCTCAATCCCACATATGGATCTTGAATTTCATGTCCTAAGCTCAAGCAAAAATAAATATGAATGTCTATACTTCCTTTGCAGTGTTTCAGCCAATGGACAAAATGCTGATTGTTGGGGGGGGGGGGGAGGGCGGGGGGAGTACATTTTTTTTTTTTGCCCTGGCTGATGCACATTAATTGTGAAATATTGGTATAATCATAACAAACCAAATGAAATATAAATTTCCTTTAGTAAACTGAAGATAATTAACTCCCTTTCAGATGACGAAGTAGAGCCGTCCAACAACCATTTGTTTTATGATGTAAAGCTCCCTTCATGCAAAACTGTAGGGTCAGGAACACTCAGCCAGTTGAGCAACTGGTTGGCTGCACATCCTCAAGTGCTGTGTAATTTAGGTCAAGTAGGTTAATTAGCGTATTATTGTTTGGCCAAATGAACAGCACGAAGTTGCCAAACTTCAATTCCTTAAATAGCAACACATAAATCTTCGTACTTGGCACTTCTACAGATGGCAGCACGCTATCTGATGGATGGAAAGGGCTGCTTGAGCATAGCATTAGGATTCTAAACAGCAAAAGAACTTCCGCATTGAAGAAATTTCACAGGACAGCAGAAATTTATCATGTTTGTTTTGTCACTGTAACTAACATCTTGCCAACTCAACCTCATAAAATAATAAAGGGACATTTACAGAAGGTCACAAAAGGGGGAGTGAATGAAATCAATTTATGCAAAGATAGTGTACAATAAACTGCACTCTAAGAAAGAAATGACATAAAGTATTGTATTGTTGCTTAGCTTTTTATAAATAATGTAAACTTCTAGGCCTCTCATTTATTTCTTATTTATCTTGCTTCTTGTGTTATTACAAAATGTTTTTGGAAGCATTCAGTCAAGTATTAATTCTCCATTTTATTGTGTTCTGCCTTCTCTTCTATAAGCATTATATTTATCTTTACATTAAAAAAATCATAATAGCATGAAATGTATTATGATAGCAGTCCCTGAGGGGCGGGGAGGGAGGGGGTTTGCTGTGTAGAGAGAATGGTTCTACTCTTTAAGTCAAGATTTTATGGAAATCCTACGTTAAATCCTGTTTCCCATGTGTGTTGGAGGTCAGCGAGACCACGTTGGGGTTTTCATGACTTATGGAAGGACTTATAGGACCCAGGAGAGCTGTTATACTCATGTTTACAGTTTACTACAGCAAGAATACCTAGATTAAAATCACCGAAGGAAACAGGTGCATAGGGCAGAGTCCAGAAGAACCCAAGCATGAGCTTCCAGTTGTCTTCTCCCAGTGGAGTCAGAGTCAGTACTTAATTTTTCCCAAAATGTGTGACATGTACAAAGTGATGCCAGCCAGGGAAGTTCAGCAGAGCCTTGTGTTCAGGAATTTTCTGTGGGAATTTGTCACCTAGGTATGTATGCCAGGCTCCTGTAACTGACTTCAGCTACTCAGTATCCTGCCTCCCCAGAGGCCAACCTATTGTAGCACGGCTCAAAGCCCCAGGCATACATACAAAAAATAGGCATTTACCATAAATCACATTGTTAGCATAATCTATCCAGTGTGATTCAAGGTCACCGGGATACAAAGACATTATCAGGCGGGATATTCCAATGGCTCAGAAGTTATCTCCCAAAGGCAATCAAGGGCCAGTCCAGAAGATCTTGGAATGTGCAGGGTCTGGGCAGCCTAAACCTGGTGAGTTAACTCTTTGTTGCATGCCATGGAAAGGGAACAACAACCATGGCTAAAGTTTTACCTTACTTATTGCTCTTTCCCCAAATTTCTCCTGAATTTCTTGTTGTCATTCACTTTGACAAGACTGTATTTTTACCTTCAGGAGACTCTTATATCTATGTGTGCCCAAGTACAGACATATCCTATAACTTTTACTCTTCAGGCAACCAAGCATATGTATTCTTTTCAAAGCAATGGTGAGCATTATTAAGTCAATTGCCCAGCACCTGAATAGATGAATCTTGTGAGAAGAGCACGATGCATCTAATTCTAATGAACCCACAGCATCTAAAGCTTGTGTTTCCTTGCCCCTCTGGTTGCTAGGATGTGGGCATGAGAACTCAGGTAAGCCAACAATGCTATCCCACCTGGGCCTGAACCTGGAGCAAGTATCTCAAAGAGAGAGATAAAGGGTTCCTCCCAGGCAGCTTCTGTAGATTCCCCAGTCTTGCTTAATTCCTACCCACTTTGGACCCAGGAACTTCAACCTTCCCCAAATCCCCATGAGCCATAAAACATCCTTTCAGTATATTTATTAGGTTAAAATTTCCAGAGTCAACATTTGTTGCTTTCAACAAAAATGTCAACTGATATAGGAACTTTACTATGAAATTAAAATAAAATACGAGTGGATAAACAATTATAGGAAACCTTTAAAAATTTGTAACAGAAGACTAATAGCAGATTCCATGGTTGGCACAATTTCTTAGGGTTTCAGATCCCCTACAAGGATTACCAATGTGTTTCCTCATTTTTTGTCTGAGTAAATTTTAATATGAGGTTGTGAGGTCTGCTGAGAATCTCAATCTTTCCTGGGCTATTACCTGATCTTTCTAAATGTGGCCTCAGTATCACCTCAAGTTTCTAGGGCTGTTTGCACTGCACTTTTTAATTCACTGTCCCTACCAAATAGATCTGAATCTATAGTTAAAATTGATAAAGTTCTTTTTTCTTTTAATTAAATTTATTGGGGTACCACTGGTTAATAAAATTGCATAGGTTTCAAGTGCATGATTTTATGATATATCACCTCTATATAGCATTGTGTGCCCACCACACAGTCTTTTTTTTTAAGTTGTCCTCAAAGTAATGACTTTGAATGTCATGTAATTTTATATTAATACTGAACTTCCTACAGATTTCTTTCTGTCCCCAAGCCTTGAAAAAATTTAGTTCCCATCATTGTCCAATTTTATGCTACATTTGCAGTGGTCTTCACCTTGGTCTAATTTCACTGTAGGTTTTTTGATTTTCATGATGGATTCAAAGTTTCTAGAGGCCTTTTAAAAATAAAAACAAACTGGTCTTTTACCTTTTAATTAGTCACACCTAATCTAAGGCCCTCCTTTGAATTCTTTTGCTACATGAAGAAAAAGTACATTTCTTGGTTTCTTTGCAAAACAAAAAATCTTAATAAACCCTAGAGGATTTATTAGGTACAAGAAGGGTGGTCTCTGCCCTGATCCAGGAAAATTGGGGTGTCCTGACTTTAGGTTGAACCCTCTACTGGCTACATCCCTTCCAACAAACAGGATAATGAGTTTGTAAATCAAAGCTTCAAGTTTCCCTGTCAATTCCTAGACTATAATTCTAGTTCCCAGAAATCACAGCCCACATATCCTATACAGATCATATACAGACTTCTTCCCAAGATCTGTTCTCCTGAGAGGCCCACATCACAGAAGTATGTATTCCTAGGTGAAGGGGCTACAGTTTTCAGAGGAGTGAGAAGCACTTGAGCATATGGACTTTGTGTACACACATGTGTGCACGGGTCTCTCTCAGTGTGAGGCAGAGCAAGGGTAAGAAGAGAAGAGAATTGGGCTGGAGTGAAGAACTAGGGGCTGAGACCACCATATTCTTCCATGTTTCAAGAAGATGAGAATTTTAAATCCAAACCAGACCTTCCAGGTTCTTATGAAAGGACAGACTCTTTTTAGAATATTCTTTTAGGAAAGAAAAGAGGTTTGTTAACTTCATTTTAATTTAGAAATATGTACACATATGGTATGTGGCCTCCATTTGTACCCATGTTCCAGGCAGGTTTGCTGATACCAGTAAAAAATCAATTTCCTCTGAGGTCAGTTATTCAAATCCACACCACTTATGTTGCTGTTGTTAATCCTTACTGGAGGATATATTCTCCATTGATGTTTAGAGAGCGTGGAAGGTAGGGAGGAAGGAGGTAGAGAGAGAAAGAGACAGAGAGAGAAATATCAATGCAAGAGAGACACATCGATTGGTTGCCTCCTGCAGGTGACTGGATCAGGGCATAGGATCAAAGCTGCAACCCAGGTACATGCCCTTAACAGGGAATCGAACCTGCGAACCTTTGGTGCATGGGCCAATGCTCTAACCACTGAGCAACAATGGCCAGGGCCAAATCCACACCACTTTTATAGACTGTGTTTTACAGCAGGAATTAGTATATATTCTGCAGAAGTTATACAGACATATCCTCCATTAAGGGCGTGATTTAACATATTTTGTAAGACTATCACCCAGTTACACTGGAGAAATTTTAGAAAACCTAATTATAATATCCAGAAACTACAAAATAATATCAGCTTCACACAGAATTTCCATTTTGTTTTTCCATTTCCACCAATTTCTCCTAACATTCATTCTTTTATACATGTGAATCTGTTGATGTGCACACATTATTAGAAAAGATAGAATGTTGTGTTGTGGGTGTGGACTCTTACCAAAGGCAGGCAGGAGATCTAGGGCTCTAATCCAAGGCTGTGATTTGGCTAGGTTTAGACAGCAGGAACTTAGTATTAAAGGAGGAACTTGGTTAATCAAAGATTGGGGGGGGGGGTGCAGAGGTAAAAGAAGATTCTAAAATAAAAGAGCCAAATCCAAAGGGAGAGAAATAGGCAAAGTCTGGTCACAAAATAAAGAAACTATTCCAGAAGCCAGGCAAGGTGGAGCAATCTGTTTTAGAAAAGTGAATAAATGACAGATCCTGGAGAAATTCCTTAAGTCATTTAACACAGAGAACATACATTTGTTGTACTGGCAAATACTCCAGTATCTCTTATTGCTTGGTTAATTCCCCCTTCATATTCAGATCATCCTATCTAATAAAAGAGAAACATGGTAATTGGCGTACGACCGCTACCCTTCCCATTGGCTAATCAGGGCAATATGCAAATTAACTGCCAGCCAAGATGGCAGCCGGCAGCCAGGCAGCTTGAAACTAACATGAGGCTTGCTTGCTTCAGTGACGGAGGACTCCAACGTTCCCCACCTGCCGCTGCAGGCCTCTGAGCTGCAAGCAACTATGGAACAAACAGAAGCTAAACAAAACCCCAGAAACCTGCCGAGCTTCAGCCAGCAGGATCACAACATTGTAAGCAAAGGCCAGAAACCTACTTTCAGCAGTGGAGGCCTAAGAGCTGGAGCCAAACCTCAAAGCTAAAGCTGGCCCAGAATAAAAAAGAAAAAAGAAAAAGGAGTGGTTGGGAGCTTCAGTCACCCGCCAGCCTGAAAACAGCCCTCAGCTCCTCACCCAGAATGGCCAAGCACCCCAGTGGGGACCCCCACCCTGAAAGATGTGTGACCAGCTGCAAACAGCCATCATCCCCTCACCCAGGCTGGCCAGGCACCCCAGTGGGGACCCCCACCCTGATCCAGGACACCCTTCAGGGCAAACCAGCCGGCACCCACCCATGCACCAAGCCTCTACCCTATATAGTAAAAGGGTAATATGCCTCCCAACACCGGGATCAGTGGAGCTGCGATGCTTCCCGGCACCGGGATCTGTGTGACAGGGGGCAGCGCCCAAACCCCCTGATCGCCCTGCGGCTCTGTGTGTGAGAGGGTGCGGCGCCCCAACCCCCTGATCAGCCCTGCTGTGTGTGTGACAGGGTGCGGCGCCTCAACCCCCCCCCCCCGCCACGGGCCCTGCTCTGTGTGTGACGGGGTAGAGCCATAACCTCCCCATCGGCCCTGCCCTGAGTGTGAGAGTGGTGGCACCCCAATCCCTTGATCGGCCCTGCTCTGTGGGTGATAGAGGGCGGCACCCCAACACCCTGATTGGCCCTGGTCTGTGCGTGACAGGGTACAGAGCCCCAACCCCCCTGATGGGCCCTGCTCTGTGAGTGACAGGGGGAAATGCCCCAACCCCCTGATTGGCCCTGTTCTGTGCATGACAGGGGGCGGCGCCCCAACTCCCCAATCGGCCCTGCTCTGAGCCTGACCAGGGGCTGCACCTAGGGATTGGGCCTGCCCTCTGCCACCCGGGAGCAGGCCTAAGCCAGCAGGTCGTTATCTCCCGAGGGTTCCCAGACTGCGAGAGGGCACAGGCCGGGCTGAGGGACCCCCTTCCCCCCCAAGTGCACAAATTTTTGTGCACCGGGGCTCTAGTATATTAATATTAGCTTCTAAAGATGACTTCTACTTGCATTTGTGAGAGGGAGGGTACTGCTTGGGGAGGAAAGGCAACTAGGATTCTGTGGGTATGAATTTGTACACATTTTAATTAAAAGTTAACACTTTCAAGTATGAATGAGTAGCCACCGTGTTAAATGAACATGTAGGGGGTAGGGGCAATGGGAGGGTGATGATATGTGCAAAGTCTCAGAATTTATACTAAAGAAAAGAAGAAGAGAGAAAAACAGGTAGGAATGGAGTGAGGGAAGGCAAGAGGGAGGAGGAATCGTGCATGTTCAAAAGGAAAATCAGGAGAAATAACAGAAATACTGAGGGTTTTGAATAATAAATAAGTTAAATTGTGAAATCAAAAAGTAAAGATGATAAACTAAGTGGAAAATTGTAAGGCAAATTGAAATAGCAGAAAAGAAGTGAGAAGAAGGTAAGTGTAGTCTAAGAAATCACTCACATACAGATCAACCAACGCAGAACATGGATAAGATCCAAAAACAGAAAGGACATGGGATGAAGATTAATTAAATAATTTAAAATGCTCTAGACATTATGGGAATACAAATACTATTCCTACAAGAGATAACAGTGAATTCTAGTTGGTGAGCAAAATTCATTCAGTCACCCAGCCATTATTTACGAAATGCCTCCTCTATGCTAATCCCTATAAAGTGCTGAACAAAAGAAATAAGATCCTTGATCTCCTGGAGTTTACTGTCCAAGGGAGGAGCAGCTGATGGGAAAAAAAAAATTCACAGAGTAATAAATTAATATAAATTGAGATGCTGAATTGCCAAATATAAATTGTTGGGCTATAAAGAAATATTTCAATATTAAAACTGGGAGTTCACAGAAGTCATCTCTAGAAGCTAATATTAATATATGATCTGAATATGAAGGGGAAATTAACCAAGCAATGAGAAATACTGGAGTAGCTTAAGTGGAGAGAAGAAACGTGTAAAAGCCTTGAGAGGAAAAGGAGCCTGACTTATTTGGGTTGCTGAGGGGAAGCAAGTTTAGGTAAAGCATGGTGAGCTCAGTGGACAATGGTATGAAAGGACATTACAGAGCTGGGTAAAGTTTGCTGGTTTACATTAAAAATTTGTATTTTTATCCTAAAGAATAAATGTTCATTTTCAATACTGGGTGAGACTATGTCAATTTTTGTAGTACATGATAAGCCAGAGAAAGAAATCAAGATAGGTTGGCATTGAACAAAGGTTAAAGAGGGATATGTTGATTTAAGTGAATTTAAAAAAATACACTGAGGTTGTAAGACTCCAAGTATAGATGCATCTTGAGGAATATGAATCATAAGGATATTGGGCTAGAGACAACAGAGAATATTAATAAGTAATTAACACATGTGCCTAAAATAAACTCCAGCTGTTCCATGTTCATGCCGAAGATAATGAACATTGGATCAATATGAGCCCATATAAAAATGATTGTGTTCTGCTTACGTGGAATATTAAAAAACATAATGGATATTGCCTCAGAACATCATAGATTCTGCCCCTGTGACTACTGTGTAATCTGGTCTTGCCATCTCTTATTCTCTGAGAAAAGCAAGAAGAGGTCTACACACCCTATGATAAAATGATAGGACGACCACTCATGACAGGAAAGTTAGAGGCATCAGCTGAGGAGCTCTGGCATCAACACCTACTAAGGTATACTGAAATGAAAGGAATTCAATTCCGTATCTGTGAATGTTAAACGAAAACTAGGTAACAGCTTTTTATGTTTATATAAGCTACTTATATTTGATATTTTTGCACTAGCTCTAACAAGATCTTGAAATCTGAATTCATCATGAAAGAAATATTTCTTACAAATTAGAAATAATGAAAACAGCACTGAACTTAGAGTCGACTATTATTCCATTGTTAAATTCTTCACTGACAAGACCCAAAGTATTCCATCTTATCTTCTTCCAGCCTTGGGTTTTATCTTATTAAAAACTGTATTAATGCACATTTATTCTCTATTTCTGTTGTACTTGTGAAAAGCAACAATACGTCATTATAATTGTGAGGGCAGGCTCTGTGTTTATATTCAGGCTCTACTACTTGGCAAGTTAGATAACCTCACTGTGTCCTTTTTCCCTTACCTATAAAGTAGACTACTTCATGGAGTTGTGGAAATTGAGAACAGCACCCAGAACATATGGGACCAGTGGGTATTGGGTATTAATTATTAATATCTATTAAGTGAAGCCACTCAGGTAAAAGTACTCAGAATTGTAAAATGCTATGCAAGTGCAAGCCATTATTACTTTGATTAAGTGACATTTATATTTTCTTTTGAATTTGAAGGGCATTGATGTGAAATTCAGCCTTTATCATACCCTAATGTCTATGATGAAGAGTGACAACTGTCATTCAGTATTTTTTGAAAACTGTAGCTGATTTCTCAGAACATGGCAGATATGGATATATAGTCAAGGATGTTGTGCCAAATATTTTTATATGGTCTACTCTAGAACCACCCTCCATCCTTCTTCATCCTGTTCTGGGCCTCCGAGTCTTACCTGTATGGATTATATCAATAAGACAACCATGTTCTCTCACTTTCAATTGAATTCAGCCTAGAAGGAGCCCTAGAAAGATCAGAGAAAATGAAAGAAAGTTCTTTAGTTACTTACATGCTCAGTTTTCTCTAGTCCAGTCTCATCACCTTGCAAATCCTGTATTCCACTGACTCCTCCCCTGAGAGATTGCCTCACATTGGCTGCCTCTACCAAAGCCTCTGCTCCATTCAAGGCAGCCTCCTGGATGGCAGTGGGTCTCCATCCCCATGTCTCTTTGGTCCCTCCCAGGAGTGGTACCAGCTTCCCTGCTGCTCATTCAGGTTCCTGCCATATTATGGCTCCCTAATACCTGCCCATGCCTCTCTCATAAGATCCCCTATAAATAAACTTTCCTTGAATGATCTTAAGTCTCTTACTGGTTAGACTTTAATAGAGGGAGCCTGAATTATTCTTAATTTTCCTTTTAAGATATTTCATCTCAGGCAATATATATTAGTAAACAGTGACACCATAAAACCCAAGCATCCCTACTGTGACCTAACTTTAAGAAAGTCAGTGCTGGAGGAGTGAGGTTCTCGGCTGTCCATTTCACAGGTGCTTGGCAGCAGTCCTGAGCAAAAGCTGAAAACACTTCTTAGGAAGAAGCCCAAGAACCTATCTGTGTGAAGTTAGGCAATAGCCTAGAGAATTTCTAGAAAGGGAGGAAGAAAACTTGAAAAGTGGAGGTGTCACTCTGCATATAGGAGTATAAATGGACTCATTTATAGTTAGGTACACATATTAATGTAACCTCATTTGTCCCTTCATACCAGTGATGCCTAAGTATATACTGATGAGTCTGGAACTATATCTCAAAGTGAGAAATTTCTACTAGGAAACTATATAAACAAAAGCACAGAACCAGGAATGGTTATGGCATTTATGGAATTGTGCAAAAAGGTCAGTCTGACAAGAGAATAGGTTAGAAAGAAAGGAAAAATATTTAGTAAGTACATGAGGATCTTGAATAGATGGTAAAAAGTTTTAGCTCAGATCAAAAAGGCAATGTATGTTATATCTATGCAAGTACTCAATGGAAAGTTTTTAAAGTATCTTGGAAATATTATTCTAGCAATTTTCTGCAAAAAAAAAAATCAAAGTTAATAGATATTGTTTGTTGGGACACAAACAAAGATACTGGCATAAGTATTACTCAGGAAGGAAAATCACCCAAAAGATATCTTTGAAAATGACTGATTACAATCAGATCTTGGTTTCTATATAAATAGGAAAGAAATAAAAATAAATCAGAGAATCCTTGGATAAATGGCTACTTCTAGGCTGGAGTAAAAAAACAACAAAAACAAAACTGCATAAGATAAGCCTGGAACGCTATAGTAGTGGAAAGGAAGAAAATGCTTTAAAACAAAACAGACAGCCCTACCCAGTTTGGCTCAGTGGATAGAGCGTTGACCCTCAGACTGAAGGGTCCTGGATTTGATTCCATACCTCTGTTGCTGGCTAGATCCTTGGCCCTAGTAGGGGCATATGTGAAAGGCAACCAATCGATGTATCTCTCTCACATAGATGTTTCTCTCTCTCTGTCTCTCCCCCTCCTCTCCACTCTCTCTAGACATTAATGGAAAAATATACTCGGGTGAAGATTAACAACAAAATAAAAAGCAAAAAAAGCCAAACAAAACACCTCAGAATCATTTGGGATATGTTACAGGACATAGGAGCCCACTGAAAGAGGTCCTAGTGGCCAAAGCCAGAGCAACTGGAGCAATAAAATTGCCTTAGATTATTACCCAAAGCATAAAATAAATATCCACAAGTCCACACTAATATAAGTGATTAAGTAAATATACAAACGGGGAATAGACAAATCTCCTGTGCAGAAAAATTCCAAATAATTTATGTAGATTCACTGACGCCTTAGACGTGGGCTGCTCTAGTGTTTCTTCCCGAAGACGACAGCATGTAAACGGAAGAAAGGATAACGTTACAATGGAGAAACCTGACTAACATGACCGAAGTCAACATCAACAGTGATGTCCTGGTGTAGTCTGTGTGCTTGACACTGATGGGGTTAAAATGCCACTTCACCTCTGCAGTGTTTCTCCCCAGTATAATCATGAGAAAAACATCAGACAGCTCCAAATTGAGAGACATGGTATAGAACACCTACCTGGCCAGTATTCTTCAAAACCGTCAAAGTCATCAAAAACAAGGGAAGTTCAAGAAAATGTCAAAACAAAGAGGAATCTCAGGAGACATGATAACTAAATATAATATGGTATCTTGAAAGTCATCCATGAAACAAAAACAGACAAACAAACAAAAAAACCCCATAGATAAACATTAAAGTAATCTGAATAAAGCATGGGCTTTATTAAACAATGATTTATCAATAAATGTTCATTCATTGTAACAAATACACTATACTAATGTCAGATATAAATACCAGGGGAAATTGGGTGTGGAGTGTTTGGGTCTTTGTACCATCTTCACAGTTTTCTTTCTAAATCTAAAACAGATCTAAAATTAAAGGGTTTTTTAAAAATCCCTATGTGAATATAAATAAAATATCTTATGTATTGGAAACATGTATAATGTAACCACCCTGAGTTCAAAAACTTTTGTTCTGTTCGTCATTGTATGTAACATTCGGCAAGGTGCCTGTCACATAGTAGGTGCTCATTAAATATTTGAGTGAATGAACAGTTATAGTGGAGCACATGGGAACAAAAGCAGACTACAGAGAGTTTATAAGAAATAAAATGTTGAGGAACAAGCAATAAAGTAAATGATACTGTGGATAAGAGGGAATAGGGAATGAGATAAAAGAGAAAAAATAGCAGAGCCATAGATAAAGATGGTAAAAAATAGAGCAGGATAAAGACTAACAATGCAAGGAAGGGAGGAGGGAAAAACAGATTTATTGTCATTTTGCTATAGGTTGAGACAATAGGGCTTGCTCACTGACATAATGTGACTTGTGCTGTTGAAATGCTTCCTCAGAATGGCTAATGTGTCCAGGCTAATGTGTACTCACATTGAAACTATCTCAGAGTTCTAACATTGTTTATATTAAAAGGAAAAACATAGGAAAAAACTAAGATAAATTATTCTTCATTATCCGCAAATGAGAAAAATATATCTATAACATAAATTTTGAGGCATCCTAATTCTTGAAGGACATCCAGAAAGTTTCCATTTATACTCAAGAGCTGCAAAATGAATGTAGCAAAGACCTTGATCCATATTCCTTCAAACAACACATCATGTTCCTCTTACATTCTGAAGACATTGAACTCTATTCAAATGAAGTGGGTATTGATGGAAAAGATGTTTATTCTTGACATGTTAGATTTATTGAGCAACCTTCTGTAAAATGTCCCATATTTTAGGACCATTTTAATAGCTTTAAACAACAAGAGATTATAGATTGTGATTATTTCCTCAATAAAATAAAAAGGCAAAGAGAATTGTTGGATGAAACTGGAGATGTAAGCAAGGTCTAAGATGCACAGAGGTGGAAAGGGAAGGGATGGAACCCTGAAAATGAACTTGGTTTATTAAACATCAAAATTGCATAGGCCCAGCTCTTTTCCCTGCTCCTGAATGTTTTGTCAAAGCACATCTTTAATACATTGCAATAGATTTCATAAGAAAAAAATATGATTTGGAAATTCCTATTTATTTTAAGGATATATTTTTATTCAATAATTCATTCTACTGGGACCCTTTCCTAACTTTCTCTTCTCTACAAGTGTTTTTATTTATCTTTATTAATGACATTTCATTTTAACATCAATGATCATTAAGTGTCAGGAAAATGTAGATGTTTATGCAAAATGATTTTTGAAAAGTTCCAAATGTTTTGCCATGAAGGTTTAAGCCTTTGAATACTTAAAACTGAATTACTTTAGGCTATGTTGAGGAAAAGATTTCCAGGATGTTAAAAATTGCAAAAGAGACATAAATGGAAGCAACAGCCTCTTAAAGGGATTAACAAGAAATAAAATTACATTTACAAACCACAATACTTGTGTTCTAATAAAATGATTCTGTACACCCAGTTGTAAAAAGACAAAACTCCCATTAGAAAAATCATCACTTTGCAAGACGTTTAAACAAGGACATGATTATGGTACAATAAGAATAATAAATTATAGTGCCAGGAAGGAGTGTGTGGGTGTAATTTTTGTCATTTATATTTTATAACACAAAGCAAAACTTTTAATAGATTAACTATCAGTTCTTAATTCCTTACAGTTCTTTGTTCTATAATGTTTATTCAATGGTTACCTTCTTTTATGGATTGTTAGGTTAAGCGGCATTTAAAAATATATAATTAAGATGTTTGTCCTCCTAAACTGTTATTTCCATGCCAACATACTTAGTATTTTAAGGCTATTTTGAATTCTTTTATATTATAAACTAGAGGCCCAATACACAAAAATTTGTGCACTTGGGGGGTCCCTCAACCCGGCCTGTGCCCTCTCACAGTCTGGGACCCCTCTGGGGATGTCCACCTTCTGGCTTAGGCCCACTCCCCAGGGGATCGGGTCTAAGCAGGTAGTCAGACATCCCTCTGGCAGCCCGGGAGCCCTCAGCAGATGTCCACTTGCCAGCAGGGAGCAGGCCTAAACTGCAGTTGGACTTCCTTAGTGTTGCTGAGGAGGCGGGAGAGGCTCCTGCCACCACCGCTGTGCTGGCAGCCATCAGCCTGGCTTGTGGCTGAACAGAGCTCCCCCTGTGGGAGCGCACTGACCACCAGGGGGCAGCTCCTGCATTGAATGTCTGCCCCCTGGTGGTCAGTATGTGTCATAGTGACCAGTCATTCCCAGTCATTCTGCTATTAGGGTCAATTTGCATATTACCCTTTCATTATTTAAGATACAGGCCTGGTGCATGGGTGGGGGCCGGCTGGTTTGCCCTGAAGGGTATCCTGGATCAGGGTGGGGGTCCCACTGGGGTGCCTGGCCAGCCTGGGTGAGGGGCTGAGGGCTGTTTTCAGGCTGGTCACACCCCTTTCAGGGTGGGGGGGTCCCGCTGGGGTGCCTGGCCAGTCTGGGTGAGGGGCTGAGGGCCGTTTTCAGGCTGGCCACACCCCTGGTGACCCAAGTTCCCAGCCTCTCCATTTTTATTTTTTTTAAGCAGGTATATGGGATTTATTTATCTTCAATAATTGAAACTTTGTAGCCTTGAGTGGAGCCCAGTGCCAGTCAGGGCAGGCCGGAAGCTTGGCTTCCTCCATCGCCGGGGGCAACCCAAGCCTCCTGCTGCTCCAGCTCCATGGCCACCGCCATCTTTGTGATGGAGTGACAGAGTGATGGTTAGTTTTCATATTACTCTTTTATTAGATAGGATGTATAGTTTACTAGGTTTTACTTTTATTTACTATTTTTAATTTAATTAATTGGGTGACATTGGTTAATAAAATTATGTAGATTTCAAGTACACAATTATATGATACATGATCTGTATATTGCCTACCACCCAAAGTCAAATCTTCCATCACCATACATTTGGCCCCCTTTACCCTTTACTGTCCCCCACCCCCTTCTCTCTGGTAACCACCATAATGTTATGTCTGTAAGTAATTATGTCTGTAAGTTACTGTTTGTTTGCTTTTCTTATTTGTTAATTTGATGCTTTCAGTTTTATATCACACATATGAGTGAAATCATATGGTTCTAGACTTTTTCTGACTTATTTCACTTAGCATGATATTCTTAAAATCTATCCATGTTGTCATAAGTGGCAGCTTTTCTTATGGCTGAGTATTGTTCCACTGTATATATGTACCATATCTTCTTTACCCAATCAACTATTGAAGGACACTTCGGTTGATACCATGTCTTGGCCACCATGAATAAGGTTATACTTTTATATTTGGGGTATATGCACTAGGATACTTTAATATGTTATAATAATTTCTAATGAGAACCTTATACTTCTTTCTTAGTTAAACCCCACTGGAAGAACCCAAGAAAGTCCCATTTCACATGGAACACCTTTGAATAGTGGACGATGTTCTAATGAGGTTTAATGTGCATTAAAAAGTTGATGCCTGTTCCAAAAGTACTTTTCTCAAACTCAGGGAGTGATAGAGGTACCAAGAGACTCTAACACATTATTCAATGGTGACACCTATTACAGCGCTCAAAAACATCACATTGCATAGGGCCTAATGATCTCTCTCTAGTACTCACTAGGGAACTTTCTTGAATGCTTTAGCTTTAATGTCTGCCTATTCATAATACATTAGTTTTTCTTTTATTTTTGTATTCCTACTAGTTTTATTAGTTGTATTATATTTATCCCTTCATTGTTTCTGGTCTTAATGTTAATTTATATGATACTGGCAGTGTATAGCTGCTCAGTGGAGGGTTAGTTTTATTTATGTACTTCAAAAAATTCTCTACATTTGATGAATGGATTTTGGAGTGAGAGAAAATTTATTGTGGAGTGCTTTCCGAATATCCCATCTCGAAATCCCCTTTCCTAATGCATAAAGTGCACAACTTGACATGACTTCTCTTAATAGGGTTGAAAATGAATCATGAACAATGTTTCAGAAATAACATTGCCTGTAACTTCCAAAACTAAAGGAAAGAAAACAAAGAATTCAAGAACAGCTGAGAATAGGCAGAGCAAACAGAAATGCTGCACATTATGTTTGCCAGAATCAGAAGAAAAATAGACAGGAATAAAAATTTCTTTTTGTTATATCTGCTAGAGAAAAAAATGCATGGCCTTTTGATGCTTGCAGTCATAGATAATTACATGTGCCATAAGTCAAGGAAATAATAAAGGGCAATAATGCAAAGCTGTGGTTAGGAAACATACCTGGCCCAGTTTTCTACCTTAGAAAGAATGATATAAGATAACAGAGGCAAAGGTTGCCTTAGTCACTTTCCAGAAGTAAAGATACTGTCCCTTTCATATGGGGTATGTTTTTTTTGTGTGCATTAAGAACCACTAGTTGTTAATTTCAGTTGTGTGCCAGTCCCAACTAAGATTTCTTGAGCAGGGTACATACTGTAAAGCAAGAAGCTGTCCTGAGAGATATAAACATCTAAATAAGTCCTCAGAGGAGATTATGTGCCAAGCAGGAGACAAATTCAGTCTACTTAGATCTGATGCCGAGTTTCTAGGGATTATGCTAATAAGAAAATTTTTGTCAGGAAACATTTATTCTCATAAAAGCTATTGTCAGGACAGCTGTTAACAGCATTAGCAACACCAATAAAATTAAGATGCTCTCCTCCTTATGCGTAAAGACTGAAAAATCTGCCTACCTGAGTTGGGCTCATAACTATACACAATGAATGCACTAAACTACTCTTGTGCAATAAGCAAAAATGATACTATACAAATCATTTTCAGAGGCTTTGCTGCTAAGTACCCATTATAGCTAGACACAGAGTATTAAGAAGCAATGGACCATGTTGTACTGGCCCATTTATACTGTATACACACTGGATAATCATTGTTGGTATCAAGGGTAATCCACCAGCATGCACTAGCTAGAACTGTGACATAAAGAAATGAACTGTTTGAAGGGGTTATGGAACATGACCAGAGCTAGTCTTAATAGCTATAAATGCAGGCTTGAGACCAGAAATCAAAGTAAAACAGAATGTTGTTCCCATCCTCCCCTACTTTTTTCCTAAAATCTATTAAAGCATTTCAAATAGCATAGAAAGCCATCTCATGGGAAATTTTCCCAATCCACAGTAGGCTGTAAGGCACAAGGAATCAGCTTTATCAGATTTTGCTAGAAGAGACCAGTAAGTAGGGAAAACCTGCATTATTTTGGCCAATGATTTCCATGTTCTTTTTTATTTTTTTAATATATTTTATTGATTTCAGAGAAGAAGGGAGCGAGAGATAGAAACATCAAAAGAAACCTGAAACACCAGAAAGAATGTATGCACCCCCATATTCAGCAGCACGAAACAGCCCAAGTGCCTATCAGTAAATAAGTGGATAAAAAAGCTGTGGTACAATTATACCATGGAATACTATGCAGCAATAAAAAAGAAGGATCTCTTACCCTTTGAAATAGCATGGAGGGGTCTGGAGAGTATTATGCTAAGTGAAATAAGCCAGTCAGAGAAAGATAAGTATCACATGATCTCACTCATATGTGGAATATAATGAAAAAAATGACCTGATAAACAAAATAGATCCAGAGGCATAGAAGCATGGAACAGACTGTGGAATCTCAGAAGGAAGGGGTTTGGGGGTGGGAAGAGATCAACCAATCTTATAATGCATAACCCAAGGACACAGACAATAGGTTGGTGAGGGCCTGGGGCGGAGGGGTTGGGTGGGCTAGAAGAGGTCAATGTGGGGGAAAAGGAAACATATGCAATATTTTCAACAATAAAGACAAAAAGGAAAGAAGGAAACGAGGATGGGAGGGAGGGAGGGAGGAAGGGAGGGAGGGAGGGAGGGAGGGAGGGAAGGAGGAAAGAAGGAAAGAAGGAAAGAAGGAAAGAAGAAAGGGAGAGAATCATCGATTGGCTGCCTCCTGCATTCCTGCATGCCCCTCACTGGGGATCAAGCCCACAACCCTGGCATGTGCCATAATGGGAATCAAACAATGACCTCCTGGTTCATAGGTTGATGCTCAACCACTGAGCCACAACAGCCCGGCTTCATGTTCTTTTAAAAATTTTAATATTCGTAATAGGTTTCTTGAAATATAATTGATATATTAATAAATTATGCATACTCAAAGTGTACAGTTTCATGATTTTGACATGTATATCCATGATAACGAGTATATACATCACTCTAAAAAGGTTCTTGTGCCCTTTCTGACATATCTTCCCCATCCTCCCGTCCCAAGTGTCATCAGGCAAATAGTGATTTGCTTTCTGTCACTATAGATTAGTTTACCTTTTCTCAAATTTTACATGAACTTATTTCTATTAATTGAATCATGCAGTGTCTTCACTTTGACTGGCTTTTTTTTACCTGCCATAATTATTTTGTATGTATCAATGGTTGCATGTGTATCAACAGTTTCCTCAAAATGATTTTGCTATATATAATTATTTTGAGTGTATCAAGAGTTTATTCCCATTTATTGCTAAATTGGGGCCTCAAAGCCTAAACAAGTCTGGTTCAATCAGAGTTTTGGCTTCAATTAAAGGTGATACATAACCCATGGACACAGACAATAAATGCAGTGAAGGCTTGGTGGAGAGGATAGGGCAGAGGGAGGGGTTCAATGGGGGAGGGAAAAGGGGACATCTGTAATACTTTCAACAATAAAGATAATTTTTTCCAAAAGATGATTTGTGTAACAATGTTTGATGATTTCTTACTTCTGTCATACAGTGACAGGAAATGTCAATAAAATCTTTTTTCTTGGTACCAGCTAAATAGTTCGTTAGTGGCTCAGCTGCACGTACATGCTTCCCTGTTATGAGAGTGAACATCTTATAGCTGAGAACAATGATTACAAAATCCAAATAGACTAAATACAAAGGTAATTTGTCCCAAGGTAGTATATCTGGTTGCTAAGCACACAGATCCTTGGTTGTACACTGCCTGTATCCAAAACCCTCTCTAGCACTTATTAATTGTGTGACCATCAAAAATATGCCCCATATTGTGATTCTGTTGCCTCATCTTTAAAATTGGGCTGTGTCTAGTTAACAAATTTTGTTGGGACAAAATGAGTCAATATATTTAAAGCAGTTTAAAAAGTGCCTGATACACAGTTAAAATTATGCAAGTGTTAGCCATTGTCTGGGTAGTTATTATCCTGTTGATGACATTTTTTTATAGGCGACAAACTCCTGAGCCACATACTAGTAATGTTACTAAAGCAGAAATGTTTTTTCAGCTTTCTTTTAAATCCTAACCCAAAGATATGTTGTTGATGGTGATTTTTTATTGATTTTTTTCAGAGTGAGAGAGAAATACCTCAATTGGGTGCTTCCTATACGTGCTCCGAACAGGGATGGAGCCTGTAACCTAGGTATGTGCCCTAAATAGGAATTGAACCCACAACTTTTTGGTGTACAGGACAACACTCCAACTGACTAAGCCACCTGGCAAGGGCTTTCCAGCTTTATTTTTTTTAAAAATATATTTTTATTGATTTCAGAGAGAAAGGGAGAGGGAGAGATAGAAACATCAATGATGAGAGAGAATCATTGATCCACTGCTTCCTGCATGCCCCCTCAGCTTTATTTTTTTATTTTTTAAAATATATTTTTATTGTCTTCAAAAAGGAAAGGAGGAGAGATAGAAACATCAATGATGAAAGAGAATCACTGATTGGCTGCCTCCTGCACACTCCACACTGGGGATCGAGCCCACAACTCAGGCATGTGCCCTGACTGAGAATCAAACATTGACCTCCTGGTTCATAGGCCGATGCTCAACCACTGAGCAACACTGGCTGGGCCTCAGCTTTATTTTTTATTGCATGTTACTATCAATATATATAAAAGGCTAATATGCAAAGTGTCCCCTCGAGAGTTCAACCGGAGGCTGGGAGTTCGATCGCTCACTATGATGTGCGCTGATCACCAGGGGGCGGTGTGGAACGAAGGAAGGCTCTGGCCAGCAGCTGGCAGCTGAGGAAGGGAGGTCCTAGCCAGCAGCTGGAAGGAAGGCCCCGGTCAGCAGCTGGAAGGCCTCGATCAGCCCTGATCACCAGTCAGGCCTAGGGACCTTAACCGTGCACGAATTTCATGCACGGAGACTCTAGTTTAGAATAAGACCAAAGATAATGAGATAATGGAAATGTATGACAACAAATCCCCCGTAGGAACTTATTGATTCTTCTCCTCTCTATTTAAATATTGAACACTGGCATCCAATGCACCATAGCATAACCTACAGTTGCCACTTTCCTCTTATAGTCTACGATTAGGAATTCTAGTGTGGGTATCAAGGTGCTACCATGCCCTGTGAAGGAGATGGTATCTGAGAGAGCCAGAGGAAGCCTTTCCTATGAGGTGTTTTGTGCTTCCAACTTTGCATCATAGATCTAAAAAATAAAATAAAATCCATGTTATTAGCTAGATTCAGAAAGTCCTATTTTCATCTAGAATATATCAGCAGGAGTCCATCATAATGCTTGAAATATTATCAGGAAAGTGGGTTGCTAGATTCCCTTGCAATTTACTAAGTTTGCAATGGTTGGATGGGATCACCACGGCATTTCTTTGGGAAAGAAGAAGTGGGCAACATGAGGAGAATGATCAAGATCCCAGCCAAGTAGAGCTCAGTTTCATGGGACTAGAAATCCATCAGACACCAGGCAGCAGTTCATACTTGGGAAAACCAGTGCCCATTTGGTCAAAGTCCATGAGCACAGAAGGGACCAGAGATTTGTGAAGCACATTTTCCTGTGGAAGCAAGATTGTTTTTTGGCCCACTGGTAATGTGAATGGGGCTCATAAGATTTTTTATTGAATCTATTGGGGTGACATTGGTTAATAAAATTATATAGGTTTCAGGTACACAATTCAATAATATATCATCTGTATATTGCAATGTGTGTTCACCACCCCAAGTCAAGTGCCCTTCCATCACTATTTATTTCCCCTTTACCTTCTTCTACATCCCCTTCCATGAGTCTTTTTTATCTTTGCTTCATTCTTTTATCCTTCTCACCCAGCACCCAACCCCCTCCCTCCTGACAGCTGTCAGTCTGTTCTTTATATCCATGAGTCTGTCTCTACTTTGTTTGCTTGTTTATTTTGTTCATTAGAGTCCACATATAAGTGAAATCATATGGTACTTATCTATCTCTGCCTGGCTTATTTCACTTAGCATAATACTCTCCAGGTTCGTCCATGCTGTCATAAAAGGTAAGATTTCCTTCTTTTTTACAGATGAGTAGTATTCCATTGTGTGATTGCACCACAGCTTTTTAAATTCTACTTGCAGGTCTATTTCAGGTGAACTCAGAAGCTCATCCTCTAGGATGTAGGTTTATACCATCTGCTGTTGGACTGGGTTGGGGAAAGCAGAGAATGGCAACACAGTATGAAATAAAAATGTATATGTCTTTAAATAAAATGACCACAATAATTTAATAATGCTACATTATTACCTAATTCAGAGAGCTCAAAAATAGTTGCCTTTAGAAAAGGAACAAATTACTATTTTAATAAAAAATTAGTCTCCAAAATATAACATGGGAAATACATTTTAGCCTTTGGCAAAAAAATATTTATGTAAATAAGCCTTTCTAAATATGACCTAACTTCTCTTTCTATTGTGAAACATCCTTATAAGAAAAATCCATCTCTCAAGTCTTTTTAAAAGGAGTTTTTGTTTCTTCCTTTTAGAGTTATTTGAACCCAAATTCACTTCAATTATGGATTCTTTTAAATGTTAGGCTTTTACTGCTTCTTTCCATAAACAACTGTCAATGCTAAAAGAAAAAATCATTTTAAAGTCAAAGTACCATGAAAGAAAATTAAAGAGAATGAAAGAAAGGAAACAAACAAATTTTCAAACACAGGCAGTAGTTTTTGTCCTGAAAATAATGCAAGAGTGGACACTCAGTTTACTTTGTGTCTTAAAGATGATAGAACTATAAATGTATGACTCCTACTAAGAAATCCTTCTTAAGGAGCAGCAATAGAAACACAAGCAAACAAAAAAACAAAAACCTGTGCTTCAAAGGTGGATTCAGTCTGCACCTCTCCATACATAGATCTGACTTGATATTAGTTTCTCGCAGGTTGTCTACTCAATGGACCCAAATGCAAAATGCATTTCTAAGCCTCATAAGCATTATGAGAAATTCTTTAAGTTGCTGCCTTTAAGAGTCTTACTATTAATTTACATATAAACTTAATAGATTTTAAATGTTTCATTAAAAATAAAAGAATGCTTTATGAAAGTATATGTATTTTACAGCAGTTATTTCATTTAAAATATTTCATCACAATTAGCAACAGTGGAACTCATTTCAAATAAATAAACTTTTAGTGTATTTAATTGGGATAAAAGCTTCTTAAGAAAAATTAATTCAAAAATAAATAAGGAGAGTTACAAACTCTCTTTGTTTCTTAGCCTAGAATAAAATTATTATTTCTGCCATCTGGTCTTCTTTAGTGTAAAGTTCATTAGTATGCAATAGTTTAGTTTGGCTATAAACAGAAATGTAAAAAAAAAAAAAAAAGTATATTCCTGTATATTCTACTTTTTGTACACCTTACAAATTGTTCAAGTCTTGTCTCAGGCAGAATTTGTTTGTATCACTTGAACTGGCTATATCACTGGCCAAAGCCCACTATAGTCCAATATGTAAAATTAGAATAAATATCCTAGAGCTAAGCAATCATGTAAAGATAATTTTTCTATTCAGCTTAAAACCTTACAAAATGCATGAGTATACTACTAAGAGAGAATGGCACATTTCAGAAGGTGGCACTTAGTCTTCTTAGCCTGAAAAGCTTTAAAGTACTCACTTTCCTCTATAATCAGAAAGTTTAAAATTTGCACTCTGGGGTTGTTTCTGAACAATAAATATGTAAGAGTTCATTTGTCAAATACATTCTATTGTAGATAGTCGAGCATTCTGAAATGTAAGATGGTAAGTTTAAATGTTGGGTGGGGCATAGTGAAACAAAATACAATGTAACAGCACGCTATATTTTTAAAATTTTAAAAAATACATGTTTTATTGTTTTCAGAGAGGAAGAGGGAGGGAGAGAGAGAGATAGAAACATCAATGATGAGAAAGAATTTTTGATTGGCTGCCTCCTACACACCCTTTACTATGGAGCCAGCCTACAACCCAGGCATGTGCCCTGACATGGAATTGAATCATGACCTCCTGGTTCATAGGTCAACGCTCAACCACTGAGCCAAGTCGGCTGGGCAAGTACTTTACATTTTTAATAAAGCTCTTTAAGACTCTCTAGACTACACTCTCACCTCTTGGTAGGATTAAAAATATAGCTTTACTCAAAGAGCAAAAAAATAAACTTAAGTGCTACTTAGGGAAACTATACAGTATAATGTGCATTTATCTATAATCAGTACGATTTTTCTTTCATGCCTGTGACATTGGTCATTAATCTTTGCAAGTGGCCAAGTAGAAATCTAAGGTGTCATCCATGCATAGCATTATTTCATAGATGACTGGAAGCACATTTTAAAGTTCAGCTTACTGAATCACTGAGCAAGTTACTTTCTCTTTGATCCATACCTGTCAAACTGGCAATGATCAGAGATCTTTACTGAATTACTTTTTGCAGCATCATCATTTTTCAAACAAGAAAGCATAGAAACATGTTTTGATTGCAATTGAAAATACTTTGAAGGGCATTCAATTTGTACAGAAATGGCATTTTACATGTAATCAGAGTTTTAATAAGTCAAGATCAATCCTTTCTTGTGGATCAACCACTCTTCTTAATTTAAGTGTTCAGTTGTCACTGTGCAGTCACCACCTAGGCAGGTCCCAAAAAGTATATCAATTTAATAACTGAAAACTGTCAAACACATCCTGCTTTAGGTTAGAGGCAAAGGTGATTACACAAGAGTTACCTTAGGCACACATAGTTTATATATGTCTGAATTATTATGAAAAATGAAACTGAAGGTATTCAGAAGACCTAGACATAAACCTGATTCCACCACTCACTAGCTGTGTGACCTTGGACTAGGAACATGCCTCACCCAATAGAATGTTACTCATCTAGAACACATAATAATAACATGGCTGGCTCTACCTGATACACTAAATTCCTATAAAGTTCAAATGAAATTATGCATATGAATGTGACATTCCAATTTTAAATGCTATGCAAGAGAAAACTTGATCTACTGCTCTATTTTTGCCTCTTCACCTTTCAAGTGTCACCTTCCTTTAGCATTTCAGGATAAAATGGTCTGTTTCATACTCATTCCTAAGCTTCTAACTCACCTACTCCTAAGTGTGGCATTCTGCCTTGGGCTCCACTTTAAGTCTGGTCCTGCCCTGGAATTCTGTAAGGCAATACTCCCACCAAAGTGGGGCCAGTTGAGAAGGCCACATGTCTCTTTACTTTCCTGCCCTTAGTTCTTTACATAAGTAATGCGAGCCTATTGTGTCAGCAATTTAAGAAAGGTTAGGCATCATGGAGGAGAGAGTACCCACACTGGCAGAGGGGAATGTGGTGAATTGTACAACTATATTAGGTATCTCAGTGCTTACATACAAGTTTACCATATAAACACCTACTCAGAATTTTTATTCAAGCTCGAAATTCATAGATTTCTTAGATCATGATCCTCTCTCCTGTCTTCCCTTCTTCAAACCTTCAATCTTCAAAATCCTATTTATCCCCTTACCGCCACCCCAAAGTAAACTGTAGGCTTTTCTTTGCATAACCCCTTCTGTGCCCTTATCAGTAAATCAATTTTTTGAATTATTTTATAAAAAGGTATTGGTGTGCATGTGTGTTTGCTTGTTGTTTTATAATTATTAAGGTTTGTGTAGGATTTGCACATATTCACACAAGATGATGAATTAATCATACTGATAAATATTGATGCAAAAACACTAAATAAAATATTTTGGGACCAAAATTTGCAGCATATTAAAAAGTAAAATCATTAATATTCAAAGTTTATTCCCCAATTACAAGGATGAGTCAATATTAAGAAAATAAAAATATTCTTCTTCTTACTAATTAGAGCTAACACAAAAATTATATTATCTTCATAGATGCTTAAAAAGGTATTCAACAAAACTGAAAACCCATTCTACAGAGAAATTATTCAATATAGGGAAAACTGAGAACTTTAAAATTATTTTTACCTTTATATATAATTTTATATATAATTATAATTTATTATGTTACATATTATGTGTATATATGTATATGTGAAGCAGTTCCATTAAAAATGGGAAAAAATTAAAAAATTCTCATTATCACATGCTATTTAACATTTTACTGTAGATATGAGCCAATATAGATAGAAATAAAATAATTAGAAATGTCTGGTTTCAGAAGATGCCACTAATCAAACAAGGCAAGAATATATTAAAAAATTACTACTAAAAATGAAAATATAGTAAGAAAATTTTTTAAAAAGAAAACCCAAAGATAAAACTAGAGGAGTTACGAAAAACATAAAGTACCTAGAAACAAGCTTACCAAAAACATGTAAATAATACATGAAGAAAATTTTAAATACTACTAAAACTCAAACAAATGGAACCATAAACAAATGGAAGCCATACAATTTACTTAGACACAATGTCAATCCTACCAAGTTAATTTATTAATTAAACTCAAAATAAAAATACTAATATATATTTTATTTTTTATAGAGCTGGGGAAGCTCATTCTAAATTTTATTGAGGAAAATAAAAAAGTAAAATTAGTAAATTTAGAAAATATAAAAATGATGATGGGAACTGGTTATATCAAATACAGTCTCAGAACTTTAAAAAGCAGAATACACATGTCACTAGACTTATAACAAATAGAAACAATTTTTAATTCCAGACATAGACTCAAATATATAGGAAAACTTAGCATGTGATGAAGGTGGCATTTCAGATCAGTTGGATGAAGATGTCAATAATAAGACGTAGGATCCCTGAGTAGCCATCTGGGGAACAAATTGGCTGTATATTGTATATCTTTTGTAAAGAAAAAGTCCAAATACAATAAAAAAAATTAAATTCTTAAGAATACATGGGAATGGCATGATGGCTTGAGGAGCTCCATAGATCTATTTCCCAGTGAAACTGGCAAAAATTATTTTTTAAAAAACAACTATTTAGAGGCTCTGGAAATAATACAAAGGACATGCAGCAAATGAAAAAATATTCATTCTAGGAAATCAACTAAAACATGAGTGTGGCTGAGGGGCAACATCAGAGGCTTCACATTGCAAAGGCAGGTAGACTTGACTAAAATATTCTGTCAGTCACTAAACAAGCAAGAAAACGAACAATAACAAGCCTGGGGTGTGGGGAACCAGTTTGCAACAAATTATTATTAAACAATCAAAGAAACAGAAAATTACAATCCATGTCAGGAAAAAAGTAAAGAAATAGAGCAGGCAACAGAAGGTACCTGTGAGAGTGATTAGATGTTAGAATTAACAGACATAAACTTCAATGTAGGCATTATAAATATGGTCACTGAGTTCACTTACCCACCTGTGCACACAGAAACAGGCCATTGTCTTCTAAATCCATGACATTAGTCAAGTAACAGTATGTGCCACTGTTTTCTCTCTAAATTGTTGGAGATTCTGGGGGGTGGAAAGAGGCAGTAATCTGACTTTTAAAATATTTAAAATATTTTCTTTATCAAAAGCAGAAAAATGTTTACTCATGTAACAATGAACTCTTTACCCATAGAAATCATATGTTTACCTTTACGTCTCTAATATTTAGGGTAATGCTTGGCACATAATGTTTATAGAATAATTAATGAATGAAGAAGTGGATGAATGATAATGTATGTCATGTTTCATAACTTTGCAGAAATGTCATATTCAATCTTCTACCCAAACCCCAGTACCTTGATTCTTGTATACGTGAGACTATATTATTAAAATACTAGAGTCCCGGTACATGAAATTCGTGCATGGGGGGAGGGAGGGAGTGTCCCTCAGCCCAGCTTGCACTGTCTCCAATCTGGGACCCCTTGGGGGATGTCTGACTGCCTGTGGGATCGGGCCTAAACCGGCAGTTGGAGATCCCTCTCACAATCTGGGACTGCTGGCTCCCAACCACTCGCCTGCCTGCCTGATCAACGCCTAACTACTCCCCTGGTGGCCCATTTTCCCCAGCTGCTCTCCCCTACTGGCCCGGTCGCCCCCAACTGCCCTCCCCTGCAGGCCCGGTTGCTCCCAACTGCCCTCCCCTGCAGGCCTGGTCCCACAAAACTGTCCTCCCTCCCCTGCAGGCCCGGTGACCGCCAAATGCCCTCACCTGCTGGCCTGATCGCCCACAATTACCCTCTCCTGCCAGCCATCTTGTGACATGGGGGCGGCCATCTTGTGACCACATGGGAGCAGCCATCTTGTGTGAGGGCATGACAGTCAATTTGCATATTACCGCTTTATTATATAGGATACATGCTCAGAATTGTTGTGTTTCTAGATTCATAACTTACTATTTTTGTCCTATATTAATATAGCAATACAAGCTTTTTGTATATTTGCCCAGTATATCTATTTACAGTCTTTATTTTTAACTTCTCATTATTTTTATAGAGTAGATTGAATTGTTAGCCACAGCTATTTATTTTCCTGTGATTATCTTATAGACATGACATATATACCTGTGGAATTTCCTGAGTTTCTGATACAATCTCTTTGAGGTGGGGTCCAGAAAATTTGCATTTTAATTAGTTTCTAGTAATGCTGATGCCCCTGGCTTGGGACCATAATTTGAGAAGCATTTCTCAAGAAACAGGAATTTATATCTCTATTTTTAGCAAGGTATCAATTTGCTGGTTTGGGAATCAAATTTTTAGTAGTTTTCTGCCTCTGACCCTCCCTTCTGGATTTTCCACCTTTTTGTCTCTATGTGTTGCATCTGGATAATTGTTTTATTTTTATCTTTTCTTCCACTTTCCAATTCTCTCTTGTGCTGTGTTCATCCTCTTGCTAAGAACAACCATTCAGATCTTAATTTGGGTTATCTTGATAGTCATTTAAAGAAATTTTGTTTGCCAATTTTTCAAACCTACTATGCCAGTTATTAAATCTTACCCACAGCTGATTTGATGTCTGACATTATATGTTTAAAGAATAAGCATAGTTATTTTAAAATTTATGCCCAAAGTTTGCTCATTTTATTCTGGTCCTTGAAGTCCCAACTTTGTTGGGAAAGAGAATCCTACAGACTCCAGAAGTTCTCAACCTGTGGGTCACGAACAATGAAAAATACATCCTGCATATCAGATATTTACATTATGATTCATAACAGTAGCATAATTACAGTTATGAAGTAGCAACGGAAATAATTTTATGGTTGGGGGTCACCACAACATGGGGAACTGTATTAAAGGGTCGCGGCATTAGGAAGGTTGAGAACCACTGTTAGACCTTGGTCAGGCCGTGGGCCTTAACTTCTCTCTTCCTATGAAATGCTATCAAATCAAAGCCCTGGAGAACTTTATCTGCAAATTCCCCTAAAGCAATAATAGATTTAGTGCTTCTATTTCTGCTGATAATGTTACTGGAGAATCAAAACTCTCCCGTCACTTGTGGGAGCATGGTGGAGGCTCTTGGGGCACGTTGAAATAAGCATTTTCAGAAGTCCCCATGGGAGGATGGGAGGTGGAAAAGGCTTTATTTTGGTGGTTACATGTATTGGGTTCCAAACTATCCTGCCCCTTAAGCCAGTCCTGGAAAAGGTGCAGCTGGGGTTCCAGCAGGCCCAGCAACAAGGCCAGTGTCCAGAGCTTCTGTTCCATGTTGCAGTCCAGTGTGGTTCAGCATTCCAGCAAATTAAAATATGTTAGTCCATGTGTGGAGTCCAACATGGCTGAGTTCACATGGGAACAGGAGAGCGCATCTCCCTGCCACAGGAGAACCAGGAACCCAGCGCATGAGAGGGAGAAGAGAGCACTTGCTTTGTTTGGAAGTTTAAATATTTAGATTTCCAGCACTTGGCAGTGGCTACACCTATCTTGGCCACTAAACTGTTCCCAGGTATGACTGGAAGACAGATAGGCACCCTTCGTGTTACTCAGACCTTTACTGGGCATGCATCTAAATTGGCTCTCTCCGTCCCATCCCTCTTGGATCAGTGGGGAACAGACTTGGAGAATGTTAAATGCAGCCTTTTGGCAAAGCTGTATAAATGGCATGCCTATATTATTTGGCCTTCTCTTTCCCCCTTTCCTGATAAATAATAACTAGGTTATTTCAATGGTATCAAGAGGAATACATTTAAATATTATGCTTGGAATTCCCCAGTGTCTTTCTGACATCTAGTGGGTTTATAAGATAAATTAAAAAACAAACACATTTTTTCTTGCAAATTTTATTGTCCTTAGCAGAAGAGTTCATTACCAAAAATTGGACAAATTACCTTTGATCTTAAATATCTATTTTAACAAGAATGTAGATAATGTTGATAGATGCTAAGTTCAAAAGTCTTCAAAAGTATACATAATACCTTCTTCTTCATTTTACTTTAAATATAATTCTTTCACTTGAATGATAAAACCCCACTGTGAATCAATTTAAACTAACAGATGACTTTTAAATCAGCATTTTTCATCATACATATAGCATCTGGCTTTTTGTTCTATTTTATAACTAACTAGAGACCTGGTGCACTAAAATAATGCATGGGGGTGGGGGGGCTCAGCCAGGCCTGCGCCCTCTCTCAATCCAGGACCCCTCAGGGGATGTCCAACTGCTGGTTTATGGGCTTACACTGGCAGTCGGACATACCTCTTGCAATCCGGGATGCTGCATGCACCAGTGACCATACTTTTCATACAGGTGAAAGGCATCTTGCTGTTGTATGGGCAGCTACATTTTTTTGCCCTGATTATAAAAAAGTAGTACATAACATGATCCTTCTGAGGCAGTAGTACTATTTTCCCCATCTTATGGGTGTAAAAACTGAAGCAGAGAGAAGTTAAGTAATTGGCTTTGTCACACAGTTATAAGTGTCAGAATCAGGGCTGACCACAAAATGTGCAAACCAGAGTCCATGCAGGTCATCGCTGCATCATCCTGTTTTTTCAGTGTTAGAGTAGCCTTGCCAGGTTTTAATTTTTAAATCTAAGAGACTGTTCCCAATTTATAGGGTAGGGTCCCTAAGCCTGGCCGGCAATCAGGGCTGATCTGTGGGGCAATTGGGGGGGAGGGGGCAATTGCAGGGCCCCCACTGGCACCCGCCTTGGCTGACCTGGGCCTGCAGGCTTGGGGCAGCTTCTGCGTTGAGCATCTGCCCCCTGGTGGTCAGTGCATGTCATAGTGACTGGTCGTTCCACAGGTTGTTCCACTATTCGGTTAATTTGCATATTAGGCTTTTATTATATAGGATGTTTCACTATAAGATTAAGACTTTTTTTGGTAATCACAAACCAGCTATAAATTTGTTGTAAAACAAATTTTTTTTTTATAAATGTTTTAGAGAACTTTATTTTTTTAAAAATATATTTTATTGATTTTTTACAGAGAGGAAGGGAGAGAGATAGAGAGCTAGAAACATCGATGAGAGAGAAACATCGATCAGCTGCCTCCTGCACATCTCCCACTGGGGATATGCCCGCAACCCAGGTACATGCCCCTGACCGGAATCGAACCTGGGACCTTTCAGTCTCCAGGGAGACGCTCTATCCACTGAGCCAAACCGGTTTCAGCTGTAAAACAAAAATTTTAACATCCAGGTAGTATAAAGATAAATAAAATTTTAAAATAAGAGGTTTAATTCTCCATCAAAAATAAAAAACAGGGACTCCTCCTCCCTTAGAGTATTTACTTTAGAAAATGTGTACATTCTTTCAATATTATTTTGAAATGTATGGAAATCTTTCTAAAAAGCTAAATAAGCCTCTTACCAACTTTCCAACTAAGCCTGCCTTTCTCCAGTACCTGGAAACCATCTCTTTGAAATATAATCATCAAGGAAGCTAGTACTCCTACTTCCCCAAGCCCATGGGCTCACTGGAGCTTGGCTTCAGCTGCAGGTTGCCTCTCTATAAATTGCCAAATGTATTTCTCATTATAAAGATATGAAAAGTTTATTTTCCTGTAGATAAAGCCAATTAACTAACACAAATGTTTACCTCAAATACAAATAAACTAATAACAAACAAATGGTGCTGCTGATAAGTCTTTATATTTGAAAATAGTTGTGTTTACTCAAGAAGACAGCTGAGTATGTAGCTGAGATTGACAAGATGATGGGTTATTGACAGGAGAGATAGCAGAGTGACTGAAGGAGTTCTGCTTCCATTTGAGATGTAGAAATTCACCAAAGAAAGTCTTCCTCACTCTGAAAAGGACAAGCTGTATAACAAATCCGTGATTATTTTAAGTCCATCACCATAGCTGGTGTTGCAAAGTAAACAAATGAACTGAAATCAGAAAACTGACAGCCCCTCTTAGGAAAGATGGGACATACAACTAAATTTCATCTCTGGAAGAACTGGCAAAGGAGGAGGGAGCTATTGGAGAAACAGATAAAAGGAAAGCAGATGAAATTTTAACACATTTCAAAAGGCCAATTGGAAAAAAAATAGCCCTAGAAGTCCCAGACAGGGAAGTCTGTACCTTGTGCTAATTCTTTTCCATGGGTCCTAATGATACTGTTGTAATAATCTGCTAATTATTTAACAAGAAAGAAGCAAAGGGAAGACTAGATAATACAGGCATGCCATCTATTTTTAACTGAATGATAATGAAATTAAAATATATCAATATGTTTTGGTAATCACAATGAGATGGCCTAACAAGAAATTTATAACTTTGTGCGCCCATAGTTGACAAGGTGAGCAGACTAAAGTTTTCTTTTCGTGAGTATTAATTACTAGTAAAGATTTTTTAAATCACAGAATATAACTATCCATAAAGAAGAAAATGAATATATTTTGGAATTTCTATTCAATTTTTAAATAGAAGATATATAATGTTGAAGACTGTTTTTAATTTGGTTGTATTTACCCCACATCTGGCCAAGATTACTGCATAACAGACAAAAAGTGAACAATGTATAAAAGTACTGTTCTCAGGCTTTGTGAAGCAACAGCACAGAAAGAACTGTGATCTTCGTAGGAAGGAAGACAAAAGAAATGAGGCCTATATTTGGCCCAACTTTATGCCTAGAGGAACATTCTGGACTTCATAGCAGGGAGGGAAATTCCAGAGCAATGAATTGGCTAGAAGTTGTTAAGTAGACATCAAGACAATCAGAAGCCCTAGGTGGCTCAGTTGGTTGGAGTGTCATCCCATACACCAAAACCTCGTGGGTTCAATTACCATTCACAGCACATACCTAGGCTGTGAGTTTGGGCCCTGGTAAGGGTGTGAATGGGAGGCAACCAATCAATGTTTGTTTCTCTCTCTCTTTTTTTCTCCCCGTCTCTCTCAAATCAATAAAAACATATCCTTGAGTGAGGATTAAAAAAGTGATAAGCAGAAGCCTCTGCTGGGTGGTGGAAGATGTCCACATGAATGGACAAAATGTGACATGAATAGACCTTGAGAATATCATGCTAAGTGAAATAAGTCAGACAGAAAAAGTCAAGAACCATATGATTTTACTCATATGTGGGATATAAAACTGAGAGCAACAAATGAACAAATAAGAAAAACAACAAACAAAAACTCATATACACAGACAACAGTATGGTGGGGTTACCAGAGGAAATGGGGAGTGGGGGGTCTAGTACAAAGTAAAGTGGGTCAAATATATGGTGATGGAGGGTGATTTGACTTTGGGTGGTGGGCAGATAATGCAATATACAGGTAATGTATCATAGACTTCTATACTCCAAATCTATATAATCTCATTATTACTATATAATAATATATGATAATATATAATAATATATAATATATAATATATTACTATATAATAATATATAATAATCTATATAATCTCATTATATAGATTTGTCACCCAATTAATTTAATTTAAATAAAAATAAATAGAAGCATTGTAAACAAAGAACTCTTAAAAATCTTTAGAGGCCATCTAAATCTTTGCTGACTAATATAATATGTGTCCAAGGTTGAAACTCCATGAAGTTAGGCATAGAATGACTGTCGACCTGAGAGATGAATACCTCCCAAGGCTCACATGGGAAGGAGTATTGCTTAAATTCCAGCCAAACAGGTAACTCAAGATCACCTCCACTGGGACTAAATAAGCCATATCTAGTTGTAAAAAACAAAAAAACAAAACACCAAAAAGCTATGACTAGAGTAAAGGCCATTCTATATTTTCTCTACCCAAGCTTTAAAAAAAGGCTAGAGAGGAAGAAACGAAATCACAAGTTACTTAGCTGTTGATCAGAACAAAGCCTGACAAGTCTTTAAAGGAAGGATCAAATTGATTCCAATTAACCTAACTGCATTTTGAAAACATTGCATGAATATTTATGAGTATAGAAACACAGCACACATCTAACAGCAAAAGTTAACAATGTCTGGCATCCAATAAAAATTTTACGGACCAAAAAAGTCAAGAAAATAGGACAAATAATTAAGAGAAAAACCAATCTATTAAAACCAACTAAACACTGACACAGATGTCAGAACTAGCAAATAAGGATATGAAAATAGTTATTTAAGCATATCCCATGCATTCAAAAAGTTAGGCAGAGACATGAAAGATATAATATGACAGAAATCAAACTTCTAGAGATGAAAAGTTACAATGTGAGAGATTTTAAAATACCCTATATGGAATTATCAGAATATTAGACATTGTAGGAAAATGGATTTATGAACTTGTAGACAGGAAAATAGAAACTATCCAAAATAAAACACTTAGAAGATAAAAAGACCCCAAAATAAATAACTGACAGTATTGATAAGCTGTGGGACAACTTTAAATGGTATAATATACATGTAATTGGAATATTCAAAGGAGGAGATTGTGAAGGAAAGACAGAAACATATTTGAAAGATAATGGTTGAAAATTTACCAAAATGATGAATATTATAAACCCACAAATCTAAGAAGCTCAAAGAACCCTAAGTATAAGAAACTTGAGGAAAGTACACTAAGGCCCTTCATAATAATCTTTTAAAAACCAGTGATAAAGAAAAAACTTAAAAACAGCCGTAAAAAGACATTGTGTACAAAACAACAGAATGACAACAAATTTCTGTTTCATAACAATACAACAAGAATGATAATAAGACAAAAGAAAAGGAAAGAAAAACTTGTTAACCTAGAATCCTATACCCAGCAGCATAACTCTCAAAAACGAGGTGAAATATGACCTTGCCAAACTTACCAAAGGCTGAAAGAATTCATTAGTAGTAGACCCATAAAACAATAGATATAAAAAGAGGTTCATCACTTAGAAGGTAAATTATACCAAATAGAAGAGAACAAAGGAATAAAAACCACAAAAAATGGGTAAGAATATGGATGAATATATAAGCTTTTTCCTTATTATTTAAATGTCTTCCAAAGAAAAATGTCCAAAGAAAAATAGTAATTATTAATTGCTGGATTTACAACCTATGTAGAAGTAAAAATTATGAAGATAAAGTAGAATAATAGATACATAATTACTTTTAGAATTCATCTAAAAGAAGACAAAAAGGGCAAAAGAAATAAAGGACAGATTGACAAAGAGAAAACAAGTAGGAAGGTAATGTAAACCTAATCTTATCAATAATCAGCATAAATATTAATAGCCATAACCCCACACCCCAATTAAAATGCAGGTGTTTAGATTGGATTAAAAAAACAACACCTAAGAATATGCTACCAAAAAGAAATCCACTTTAAGTAGGAGGTTCTACTAGGTTAAAAGTAAATGAATGGAGGATTTCAATTTCAGTTTAGATATGTAGTGAGCTGAACAAGAAAAGCTATTATTCATACAAGAAAACGAGATGAACTTGCAGCAAATTAATGACTTTTCATGAACCCATTGGATATCACATTTGTCAGGGGACAAATGGCAGTCCTGAGGAAGAATAGATACTTGCAGAGAAACACAGGAGCCAAGCACTTGCTTATGTGTCAAAGAAGCTACCACTGATCATAGAGGTCAGTAGGATCATTAAACTACAAATTCTTCAGAATTGCTGGAGCAAAAATGCAAAACTCCTGGAGGCTAAGACGTAGGGAAGTTCTCACATTTTCCGCTCATGGAAAGGGGAGAAACTGGAGAGAATTCACCTGTGGTACCCGTTGGGGGACATGCTGAGCAGCCACTATAGTCTATCCAGGCTCTTCTCCCTTACTGAAAATACTCACTGTGGAGGTGAAAGGTAGAATTCCATCTCAGCCAGGAGAAGGGAGCTCTGACCAGTCTCTATCTCTCTATCTCACCTAAAGGAAGCTGAAAAAGCCTTCACCTCCATGGGAGAGTGTCTCAGGGTCAGACTGAGAACACTGGATGATACTCATTGCACCAGGAAAGGAAATGGTGGCTGGGGAACTTCTACCCTGGAGGAGGACAGAAACACTTATTCTAGCAAAGACCTAGTCCCCAAACATGGGCCCAATATACACTCTAGAGATTAAAATTTAATCAGAATGTCTCTGGCTGGAGATAACCTCTGACCAGAGACAGTACTGTGAGACCCCAGTTCCTGTCCAGCCAGTAGGAATGAATTCAAACAAGAAACAACAAATAATAGCAAAAGCAGGTGAGAATTTATTTGTAGGAAAGAAATACACTCAGATAGAACTTGAGTGGGCAACTCAGCTGACTGAAACCAAACCAAGTACCCCAATATTTGGAATTGTAGAGGATTTATACCCCTGGGCTGGAACACCTCAACAGAAGGAACAAGTCACTCCCTCCCCTGTGTCTCAAAAAAAAAAGTATCTTTAAGCTATAAGTCTCCTTTGCCCAGGTGTTAGACCACACTATGGAGGGCTCAGAATCCTTCCTCCTCACATAGGAGCCTGCCACCTCCACTGTCTGTTTTCAGTTTGTCACATCTCACACATACTCCCTCCAAGTCCCAGCATCCTCTTCCAGGTCATACCTTTCCATCTGCCTATTCTAACAAGAATCCTGGACCACTAAGCCTCCAGTAAAGCTTGGGAGAGCTACACAAAGAGAAAGTCAAAACCAAAAGGCTGGAGAGTCGCTAGAGAAATGTGCAGCTTCTGGTGTTCACAGCAGCAACATACATCCAGCAGCATAACTACTGACTTGGTTGATGTAAACTTCTACACTAAAGGCCTGCTTACCTCACTGTCTACTTCCCTATATGTCAAACAAAAAACTGCAAGGCATGCAAAAGACAAGCAAATACAGTCTGAAAGGGCCATGCAATTATCAGGGCAAGCTTTTATCAATGCTCCTGTTTCTAACTGCCAAGGGCAGCTAGAAAACTAAGATAAAACTGAAAGAAATCCAGCAACCACAACTGACAAACTCCACAACAAATTAGCCTGGCTTAAGGGGCACCAAACCATTTTGCAGCCCCCTAAACCTTGTAGGTATCCCTGTCCCCTAAAGCTGAGCCTGAGATAGAGATATTCATTCCAGTGATTTGTTCAATTTAATACCCTCAGGAGTAAAGCAGTAAGGAAGCAGGGCAAGGTAGGAGGGGACATCCAGTAACAATGGGTTTTCATAATTCTGGAGGCTACTGTTCTCCACCACAAAGCTCTGGATCATGCATGGCACCCACAGAGCCAGTCTCACCTTGAGGCACGGCAGTCCATTTTTTGTACCTCTGTGTCAATATCTGGCCATTGTCTGCAGTGGATGGGGTGGTCATAATCCACAAAAGATGCCACTGTGAGTGGTCAGCAGCCAATATTCACAGAAGTCAGGGTTGGGTGCATTACCAGGAGTAAAGGGGATCTGGATGGTGCACCAAGAACACTCAATATGACTTTTCTCACACTAGCTTTTATTCTTCATACTAAATCTTTAAAGTTTTACCCACTTACTCTAAGGTCTAGAAAATATAGAAACTATGATGCCAGTTTCTCTGAGCTCTCTCACCACCTTGTTACTTCTCTGTAACTCCACTTTCTGTACCATCCCCAAAATTTTTCCACGTATTTATCCTTTATTTGTCCCCCCCATCCTATCTATAATAATAAAAGCACAATATGCTAATTAGACTGGACAGCCAAACAACCTTCCGGACATCCTTCCAAATGACCTTCTGGATGAAGCTGGGGCTGCCAGAGCTGAAGCAAGCTGCAATGGCTATGAGGGCCAAGGCAAGCTGCCGCGGCTGTGAGGGTCAAACCCCTTGCATGAATTTCGTGCATCAGGCTTCTAGTCTATATAATAAAAGCCTAAGCGACCATTATGGTAGAATGACCAGAAACACCAGCCGCTATGATGCGCACTGATCACCAGGGGGCAGATGCTCAATGCAGGAGTTTCCCCCTGGTGGTCAGTATGCTCCCACAGAGGGAGCACCACTCAGTCAGAAGCCATGCTCATGACTGGCAAGCACAGCAGCAGTGGTGGGAACCTCTCCTGCCTCCCTGGCAGGGCTAAGGAGCAGCGAGCAGGCAGGTGGTAAGGAGCAAGGGGTCTCGGACTGTGAGAAGGATGTCCAATTGCTGGCTTACGGAAGTGGGCCTAAGACGGCAGTTGGACATCCCCTGAGAGGTCCGGGACTGTGAGAGGGTGCAAGCTAGTCTGAGGGACACCCCAGTGCATGAATTTTGTTCAACGGGCCTCTAGTCCCATATAATAAAAGGGTAATATGCAAACTGACCCTAACAGCAGAACGACTAGGAATGACTGGTCACTATGACACACACTGGCCACCAGGGGGCAGATGCTCGATGCAGGAGCTGTCCCCTGGTGGTCAGTGTGCTCTCACAGGGGGAGCTCTGCTCAGCCACAAGCCAGGCTGATGGCTTCCAGCACAGCGGTGGTGGCAGGAGTCTCTCTCGCCTCCTCAACAGTACTAAGGATGTCAGACTGCAGCTTAGGTCTGCTCCCTGCTGGTAAGTGTACATCCCCCGAGGGATGTCTGACTGCCAGCTTGAGCCCAATTCCCCAGGGAGCGGGCCTAAGCCAGCAGGTGGACATCCTCTGAGGGATCTAAGATAATTTAGAAATTAGTCCATCAAAGATCAGCTATCTAATCAACAAATTCAATGGCATTTTCTCAGTTCAAAAAGTCCTATGTCATTCACTACTATCAATTAACTCCTTTTTAATTTTCTCCTATTTGATAAAATGATATAAAGAAAACTGTACATCCTCTTGGATTAAAAATTATTATGAAGAAAATATTTCTATTTGAATGTAAAACTTTGATAAACCACAATCAATAGCAAAAAAAAAAATCCTTCTAAGACAAGGACATTCTATTTTTATTTTATTTTAGAGTTTTTTTAATGTTTTTATTGATTTCAGAGAGGAAGGGAGAGGGGAGAGAGAGCTAGAAACATCAATGATGAGAGAGACTCTTTGATCAGCTGCCTCCTGCACCCCATTACTGTAAGGTCACTTGTTAGACAGAAAGTTTAGATGAGTGTAATGTTCAAGTTTGGGTCTAGAGCAAAACTGTTCTGCATAGGAGTGGAGAGGGAAAGAAGTAAGAAAGGAGGGAGGGAGGGAGGGGACTTCCTTTACAATTCTGAAATGTTTGGCTGATATACAAACTTCCATATGGACATCCCAAATGAAGCAAAGCAAAAAGCTCTTTAAAATATCCTTTTCATAAGTTAAATGTTGTTTATAGACGATTGCTACAGTTAAAATTCTTGTCCAAAAAAATGTTATTTTCTTAGGATTTGGTGTGTGGATGAGCTTGTCCTCACATTGGCTAAAAACAGAAAAACATGTTTTATCCCTAGAAATACTGCCTTAGAAGTACAAATTTGGAAACTTCAGCGTTATCTCCTAACATCCTCATTTATGCCCAATGATTTAGTAATTCCTTGTATCTGGTGGTGACTTTTATGGCAGACTTTAGCTTACTAATACCAGCATAACTTTTGCCAACTCCTTGGTAAGAAAATCACAAGCTCTTGAGGCTTGAAAACTTAAAAAATCCCCTATAGAAGTGACTGTGAGGGATAAATGGGCTCCTCTATCACCATTCTTACCCAGTCACTTTTATAGTTATAACTGCATTTAAAAGTCAACGTGGCTGTCAGGAATTCATCTTGGCATTCTGACTGATCCTCCATGTAGTCAATCTTGTTACTTTAACCATCAGTATCTGTAGTTCTCCTACACCAAGAGACAGAAGGAGGGCGTTCAGTATTTCATTGGCTGTCTAAAGCAATCACTTTTAGGCATAAATAAGTCAGGCTGAAATGGATGGCTTCAGCCTACATTAGGAAACACTTGTGTGAGTGGAAAGTTGAAACACAGTATAAATTCAGGTTTGCAGATGCCAGATTGCGTTCTCCTTTAGCCAGTCTCACTTTCACCTCTATTGAAATGATAGATATATAATATCGTTTTAATACAAATGCAACCTAAGTCTCCTGAAACTGATTTACTCAAATGTCTTGTTATATTCTACCAGAGACCTCGTTAAGAAAATTCAAGATTCTAAAGTCAGAATAGCACGGCTGCCTCTCAGAATATAGATGATGGATGGAAATGACTGGCTGTTCATGCTTACCAGTCCGTGGGTGTATTTCATTCCCCTGATCCTTTAAACAACAGTTGAAGAAATTTTTTCCAGCATCAACTCTCTCTTTTCAATTCCATCATCAATCTGTAATTCATTTCAGGAAGTGTTTTGTTGGGCATCTGTCTCAGTATTTCATTGGTTTCTTTTGAAGTTCACACCTTTATTTTTTTGTAGCAGAGATGAGATTTTGCCAAGAGCCCTGGGTTATGTGCTGAAGGATCAACCTATATTCCTTCAGTTTCACATGTCCCGTATCCTCTGCCATATTTGCTTGCCTATAAATACAGAAGCACTTCACTCTCCAAAAGAAAACTTAACAATCATGGTTATATATAAGCCATGAAAATGAAGAGAAAAACGGGACCTCTGTGCTGTAACACATCCTGAATTAACACATGGAAGTTCCAAATTTTCATTCAGTATTCTCATACTTAGACTTTACACCTTATGTTGACAAACCTAGCATGTGATTTGCAAGTCAGGGAATTTGTGGAAGTTATTTCAGCATTAGTTCCCCCAACCGTACCTTAAATACTATTACCAGGTAATAAATTACTAAGCAAGTACTAATAAAGATGATTTAAGGGGAAGAAAATTTTTTTTCTAAACATGCAACTTTAAAGACTGTTTCTTGAAGGTATAAAATATATTTCCATTTACTGGGCTTTGGAATAACAAATCTACAGAGGTTATATTCTTACAGGAAAATAATAAATACTTTTTTATTTAAATGTATAATAACTATAGTGACCAATATATAGACAATATTTTAGTGCCTAAAAAAGCAATTGTTTACTCTGCTGTAAAAAGGAAGAAAAATTAACCCTTTGTGATGGCATAAATGGACCTGGAGAGCATTATGCTAAGTGAAATAAGCCAGTCAGAGAAAGACAAGTACCATATGATTTCACTCATATGTGGAATTTAATGAACAAACTGGACTACCAAGCAAAATACAGACTTATAGAGAGCAGGTGGCTGGCTTGGGGGTGGGGGGATTGCTGAGGGAGGAGTGGGGGGATTCAGCAGAAAAAGAAAAAAAGAGAGAGAACTCATGGACATGAACAACAATGTGGTGATTGCCGGGGTGGGTGGGAGAGAATAGGGGAGGTGGAAAAGGGCAGAGAGGGGATAAATGGTATTGGAAAAATAAAATAAAATAGTAAAAAAGGCAATTGTTTACATACATATATATTTACTCTGTCAGCTGAGAGGACCCAGAAACACCACCACCCTAGTAGCAATAAGCACACATAGGACTTAAATTTTAGTTTCCAATACCATTCTGCAATAAAAGGAAACAAGATTTCAGTCCTTGGGAAAATGTCTGATTCTGGAAAACATACAGGATGCTCCTGGAGCACCTTAAATGCCAGAAAGGAAATGCTCAAGTGCATGGATACACACACACACACACACACACACACACACACTGATACAAGTATCTCAAAAAAACATAGAAACCAACTAAAAGAACTCCCAAATGCCAAAATATTTTCTATTTTGGGTTATAACCAAAATATAATATAAATATCAGGAGCCTATACTGATATAAAAATAACAGAATAAATAAATTGAGGAGAAATGACAAATTTCTCATTCAGAAGAATTCCAAGTAATTTACATATATACTTTACCCTCAATGAAGTGGAATACAATCTCTACATTCCTTCATTCTATACTACTCATAGTAACTTCCCTTGAAAAATTGCAATCGGGAGAAAGTGGGAAATAGAAACTTTACCATGGAAAAAAACTGTCAAACAGTTCAGTCAGGTGATTAAGGTTAAGATCAGCAGTAATAAGTCATGTTATTCATACCAACCCTTGATATGATGTGATTCAAATGGCATTTTACTTCTTTGGTGTTCTTCCTATATAACCTGCCCAGCTGGCATGGCTCAATGGTTGAGCATTGAACTATGGACCAGGAGGTCATGTATGATTCCTGGTCAGAGTATATGCTCACAGGCTAGATCCCCAAAGTGGGGTGTGCAGGAGACAGCCAATCAATGATTTTCTTCGATGTCTCTATTTCTCTCTCTCTCTCTTGCCCTTCCTCTCTGACATAAATAAAAGTATTTTTAAAAGAACATATAATACCAATATAATCATGACAAAAACACTAGACAAATCTAAACTGAGTGACATTCTACAAAATACCTGGCCGTAACTCCTCAAAATTGTCAAGGTCATAAAAAAACAAGGGAAATCTGTGCTGGCTTCAGCACCACATATAGTGAAATTTGAATGATACAGAGAAAAACAGCTTGGCCCTTGCAAAAGGTTGAAACAGGCAAATTCATGAAGTGTTCCTTATAAAAATTTTTAATAGAAAATTTAAAAAAATAAAAATCTGAGAAACTGTCAGAGCAAAGAATATCACAAGAAGACATGAATACTAAATGTAATATGACATCCAGGATAAAATTCTAGAATAAAGGACATTAGGTAAAAACTAAGGAAATCTGAATAAAGTATAGGCTTCATCATTTATCAACAGTGGTCCCTTAATTGTAACAGGTACCATACTACTGTAAGATGTTAATATAGAAAAAATTGGTGTGGGGTATATGAGAACTTTATACTATGTTTCTAATTTTTTCTGTAAATCTAAAACTATACTAAAGAAAAGTTTCTTTTTAAAAAAGGCAATTGTGAAAACTTAATTTTCTTTGTTATTTAAATAGGAAATATTTATTGGCTACACATTATTTAATGCTGTTGAAGCAAATCTCCTTTTTTTTCTTATGTTTACTATAGCATTTATCACCTTCTGCCATCATGTATATTGAAAACTTGAAAATAACTACCATGAAGGCAGGGTTTCTGTGTGTTTTCTTAAGTGCTTTATCACCATTATATGTTAGTTATTGTTGGTTAATAAATCACCGTAGCATTTAGAAGCTTTAAACAAGTCATTTATTATTTCTCACAGGTCTGTGTGTCTCTGGGTCTGGCTGATCTATGCCAGGTATGTTCATGAGCCTCTGGCCAGCTGGCTGGTGGGCTGGCCAGCTGCTCTGGGCTGGCCTGAGCTAGAATGACTTGGCTTCTTTCTCTGTGTCTCTCAAATCCCTACAGCAGGTTAGCAGAGGTGTTTCTCATGGTAGTGACAGAGCTCTGTAAAATGGAACCGAAATTTGCAAGCATTTTAAAAAGCCTCTACTAATGTTAACTTTGCAGGTGTCTGATTAGCCCAATCACTGGCCAAGCCCAGAGTCAGGGTGCCAGGGGAATATCAGAAGGTGCAAACCATGGAAGCTGTTAATGCAATCAACCTATTGCAATCATCTAGAAGAGTGAAAGTTGACATTTGTTGCATAACAGAATGAAACAACTTTCTTTAGCATAACATTAAGTTTTTATTGATTATATACTATGTGTATAACACATCAATATTATGAGGTACAGAAATTTCCTTTATAAATTTAGAGTCCTATAACACATGCAAATAAGCAACACATAGTTACATATCAAGTTTAGCAAAACTTGTGTGTGTGTGTGTGGTTTAAGTTTGGACTTTTTATTTCATTCTATCAGTTAGTTTTATGTGAATACCCACATTATTTTACTTATGGTGTAAGTCTACTTTATCTAGTCTGGCTCTCTGCTTTTCCAGATGAACTTTAAAATTAGCTTATCAGTTTTCAGAAATTAATTGAGAAAGTGTTAAATCTATACTATATTTTGGAGAGAACTGACCTCTTTACAATATAACAATCTATACCAGTATAATATCACTTCATTTATTTAATCTCTTTTTGTAAGGTTTTGTAGTTTTCTGTGTCTAAGTTTTGCATAGCTTTAATTAAATTTTCTCTAGGTACTTGATGTTTGTAGATGCAACATTTAGCACACTTATTTTAATTCTAATTGTGTTTGTAGATTATTTTAGATCTTTAAGTGCACACCACGTCATCTGTGAATAATAATACTCTTTTTATGGAAGACCGTGTGTGTGTGTGTGTGTGTGTGTGTGTGTGTGTGTGTTTGACCTCGATTTAATTTTGTCTTTTTTTTCTCAATGGCAACAATGACCTCTCGGTAGTCTTTCACTCATTCTAATCTTTATTCAATTCACAGACAATCAACAATCCTTCCATTTCTCCTTGAAATATCTTCTACACACATTCCTTCCTTTCCCTTTCCATGGTCACTGCCACTGTGTTTCTCATCAACTCTGATGTGGACAGTTTCCTAACCATTCCTCCTATATCATCTATTCCTTTTTCAATGAAAATTCACTGCTTCATTAAATTATACTTCTTTAATATAATGTCAACTGCTTGTTTTTGCCCCAATATTTCACTGATTCTTAGCTCACTTCATAAAAATTCCAAATTCCTCAACTTAGTATTTAAAGCTCTACAAAACATATCCTAATCCTAACTTTGCCACCCTTTCATCTCTAAATTATGTATCAGGATAAACTGTTTATTAAATTCCTATTTTGATACCTTTCATTTCCATCCTATAAAACTTGGCATTCTTTATTTCCCTCTCAGGCCTGGGCTGGAGGCAGAACCAGTGATGGGGGGAAATGAGGGTCCCCTGCCCAGGCCTGACACCTCTGTCAGAGGCGTCAGGCCTGGGCAAGGGGCCGATCCTGCGATTGGAGGGTGATGGGGGTCAATGCCTGAGGGCTCCCAGTATGTGAGAGGGGGCAGGCTGGGCTGAGGGACACTCCTTCCCCCCACACCCAGTGCACCGGGCCCCTAGTTTAATATATAATTTAATTAGGTACTGCTTTGTAATATTACTCGATGTTGCTCTTGAGCTAACACTGAAGTTTTCATGTGTCTTGATTTCTCAAAACCAATTATAAGTTCCTCTGATTTGGGATTCAGCAATATTTAATTAGGGTCTACTATATTTCAGGCATTATGAAGACAAGGAGTTTGCCTGTCTTGATGACAAATAGTAATAGCAAGACAAATAATTATCAAATAAACAAATATATAAATAACACATTTTCAAACCTGGATCAGAGCTATGAAGAAAATAGACAAGGTGTGTATGCTCATGGAGATGAAATAAATGAGCGAAAAGGGTGCTTATGGATTCTCTGTCATGATGTATGTCAACTGCTTGTTTTTGCCCCAATATTCACTGATTCTTATCTCACTTCATAAAGAACTGCTGAAATGATCAGACCCTGGCCCTTCAGGCTGACCCTGGGTCAGCAGAGATAGGTTAAGCTTGGCATAGCCCCAATCCTCATGCTGACCATGAATCTCAACCTTCAATCTTTTCCTTCATCTACTAATTTATTTTCCAACTGTAGCTGTTAAAAAGTCATGAAATATATGGAATGTCATCCTTTCTACAGTTCCTTTATGAAATAAGACTCCTGTCTTTAAAAAGAAAATTCTCAAAATTACATATTGGAAAGAATGAAGAGAGGTTAAATATTGTCAATCCACAAATTTATAAGCCTTTTATTAATTTCCAAAAGTTTATTAGACATTAAAGTGTTTAAATGATGGCTCTTTGCTGAAGTATGGTTTAAATACCAATGGTAGCAAACCAGGGGACCTTACCACAGGTGATATTTTAGGAGATTGGGAAGAAGGGAGCCCCAGCTGGAAAGGTAGGACCAAGCTGGTTGTAAAGGCAGCAAGGGAAACAATGGATATAATAGAAGGGAGGGGGCAGTGGTACAGGAAGAGGTCCAGATACTGCTGAATTTCTCATCTTAATTTTGTCTCATTCAGTGTGCATTTGCACACACAGACATACTAATGAACTGTTACAGTTTCTTGCCCACAGTCCTGCCTTAGAGTTTGCAGAGAAGGACTGGGCCAGCTGAGATAGAATGACCAGAGAAAAGAGAAGTAGCAGCAATCTAAGTAAGGTCAGCCCATGCCTGGAAGCCAAGGCCAAGTGTTTTAAGAAGATGAAGGCAAGGCTGACATCCTTGCGTCCACTTCAGCTTCCCCAGACATAGCTGAGTTGAACATGAGAGGCTCAGGAGTTATTAGAATCATATTCTGGTCTTGGCTGAGACTCACAGCTATGTGGGCCTACATGTTATCACTTCACTTCACTGGGATTTAATAACGTGGTATGAATAAGAATACTAACCTACAAGGCTGTGAGAGTAGTGCCTGGCTCAGAAAAATAAAAAGTGACAGAACTCTTATTGTAAATTCTGTCCATTCATTCAGTCTTCCAATCAACAAACATGATTGTTTGAATTACATATTATTAATTTATCAGAAAAAAGTCTGCAAATATTCCTAAACATTATAAATTGATGCTCATAAAACGAGGAGTTATTAATAACCACATGTTCTGCAAAACAGATCCAGAATAGCCCTCCAGATGTCTTCTTCAAATAAAAGTTTGTTGAATAAAAACCACTTACATAATTATGATTAAGAATTAATTTTTAGTATTAGAAAAATGGGCATATATCCTTTATGTTTTTCTAATGCATAAATATGCTGGTTGATATTAAAATTTTAAAAATATCTGTGCATAATTAACTTTAAACCCCATTTTTATCTCAAATAAAGTGACAATGTACTGCATAATTATTAGTGATTAGCAAATCCTATTTTTCTGCAGTGCTTTTATTGAAGAACTAATTTACAGCTCAGAAATTAATTATATGCATTAGTGCTTTGTTTTAATGATTTTTAAAAATTTTATAAATCAATAGTATGCTTTGGTTACACATGTATATATTTGGTAATACATGTATAACATTTTTGGTTATGCATATATGTTTATGCTCACTTTATATATGTTGCAAGTAAGTAGTTTTTAGTCACAAAAATAAAAAGTTTATTATTAATTTAAATTTAAAAATAAAGTTTTTGAAAATAGTAACCATAGGAAGAGTCTATGGCAAATATTGTCAAGGTATTAATTAAAAAATACTGAAGTTTGAGTAATGCTTCCTTAAATAAAGAAAATTTAAAACCTGAGCATCCTTTATTTCTTTTTCAAGCTTCATTGGTTAATGGGAATCAGATTTCTTTTTCAAGAACATTCTGGAGTTAGAGCCTTTTTCTTAAACTTATACTGCATTTCTTTAAATATCATTAAGAACCTATAAAGGTGCTTTAAGATAATGGTACTTAATTATAATTCCTAGTGCATCAGGGTTATTTAAAAAATTAATTATATTGCCATATAACACTCTAGTAGTTATATCTATATATATATTAACAAATGAAAAAAAATGTAAAAGTATATCACTGCAACTCAAACACTAAGGTTTGAGCAAACATTCTTATAAAATCCTGTCCCACAGAGATAAGCTACCCTGAGGTCCAGAACTGCAGTAATAAGCACTGGAATGACAATGGTGATAGCATCTTCTGGGTGGCCTGAAACAAAGTGAAGACCAGAGAGCACAATATTTGAGAAGTTGCCTGTGTTTTGTCTTGGAAAGGTAACTATTGTTTTCCCTCTAAAACCTGCTTATTTTACTCAGAGGCTTGCGGGCTTAAAGACTTGAAACCTGAAAATTAAAAACTCTCTGAATAACGTTTACTACTGACTCAGTGACAAGGTCAATGAAAGAAGACTTTGACATAGATTGTACTATCCTAGAAAATATCAATAGTCTGGCCAAAATTATTTCTTCTCCTGTATCTATTCACTACTCATCACAGGAGAAGCTAACAGAAGAAAGGGACTTGATACACGATTTAGAATTTTAGAAATTTGAGAGTTGAAGAGGACCCCCCTGAAAGATCATCTAACACAACTATTATTTGTGTGAATGAAGAAACTAAAGCCCCAGGGTTGGAAGTGGCTTGTGCACGTGTCCACATGTATGTGTACACGCACACACACATACATACACACACACACCTGCCTGATGACAAAGGAAACTTTGCATGTTCTTTGCAAGATAAAATCTTTTCCAAATGATGTAAGGATTTTCCACATCTGTATACATGTCATTTCTTTCAAACAAAAGTAGCATAGATCCATATATTTTAGTTTATGACTCACCCACCATCTTCTGAACTAAACGATCTCTCTAAAAAAATACACTTTTTCTGAGAACTGCTTAGTGAGAGCAGCAGGAAAAATGCCGACTCTTGAGAACAGGTGTTGGGGACCCTGAGATTCTCAGCTCAATGCAATGGCCCTCACTTGGGCACCTTTGAGGTCAGTTGTTTGGGGCTCTATCACAGCTAAGAAATAACTTTCCCCACCCTGCAGGGGCTCTCCTTGCCAGTTCCCATGCAGTAGAATTTATTTTATTTCTTAAAAATACTGCAGACCCACAGAATTCTTTTTATGATCATAAAAATAATAAATTCCTGGTTATTACAGAAAATCTGATAACCTGGAAAAGTACAGGAAAGATAATAAAAATCAATCACAATCCCACTGTGATGAGAAATTATTGATTTCATTCTCAGAATTCATTTCTGCTTCCTAAAATCCTCTGGCTTTATTTTTGAATCCATGTGTTTTTGAGGACATCAGATAGCTCTTCAAGCTCCAAAGAGGTGTGCCCATCAGCGGACATCCCCATCCATGGCCACAGTGATAGTTTTAGGAGTAAATGGTGTCTCCTAAATCAACTGTGTATATGCTTTTTATTTTAAACATATTATCTTAGTATCATATTTAGTACTAATTTTATCAGTCTCTGCTTTCTTTAAGATCTTTTCACATAATTTTTGAAATTTTCATACCTGTAAGTATACATTTTTCTTTAGAACTTTGTCATTGCTTTAATAGTTAAAAGTTCATTCCTATTATAATCTAAAAGTCCCCCACCCCCCAATTTATATGTTGAAATCTTAACACTCAAAGATTATGGTTATTAGGAGGTGGGGCCTTTGAGAAGTGATTAGTTCATGAGGGTAGAGCCCTCATGAGTGGATTCAGTGCCTTAAACAAGAGCCCTCACAAAGCTCCCCACCTCTTTCCACCACATGAGGACACAAGGAGACAGGCTATGAAACAGCAAGAAGTTGTCACCAGAATTCAATCATGCTGGCACCATGATCTCAGACTTTCAACCTCTAAAACCATGAAAAATAAATATATGTTGTTTATAAGTTATCCAGTCTGTGGTATTTTGCTATAATAGACTGAACAGCCTAAGAAAATTACCTTTCATAAAAGAGCCACAACCACTTATAATCTAGGTGTTATGGCATCATGGGCTGCATTGAGGAAAATTTTAGTACTAGTTTGAAAAGCAACTGAGAAGTTGTAAGATTTTTCTGCCCAGGTTGTCCTAAGGTTATTTTTTTTCCTTTGTGCTATTTTAATTACCATTTATTTAGCATTCACTTAATAGATTCATAGAGTTCATATTATGTATTACACACTGTGGTAGATAGAAAAACAGTTTCTGTTAGAACAAAATCAGGATTATAATGGCACAAAAATGTGCCCAAAGAAATATGGGAGATGTTATCTCCCTTTGCCTCATGCTTGAAGGTATTAGAATGGACTCAGTGAAGGAGTTTGAGCAGAAGAGAGAGGAGTTTAAAGAAAAGAATGGCTTAGGCAGAGGCATAAAGAGAAAGAAGTGCAGGGCAATGATTCACCTTTGCTGGAACTTAGGATACAGAACAGAAAGTAATTAAAAATAAGACTGGAGAGATGGATATGACAGAGCACAGAGGCCTTGAAAGTCAGAACAAATGCACATTATTTGTGGCAGAACAAGTCCCTTCGAAGGGTTTTTGCACAAATTTTAAAAGATGTTTTAGAAAATATATCCTAAAATTATATTCAGTTTAAAGAAAAGACTGAATGACTACATATTTCTGAACCTTAGAATAAAATAAAAAGGAAATCTGGCAAGCTTTTGACAGTATCAAAGGAACTTCCTAGGATAGCAGAGAGATTGACCCATACCTGCAGTTTCTTACTCCAACAATCACAAATCCTGACCATCATGTAAAAGAAAATTACCTCATTGTTCATCTTTACTATTTATTAGACTATACAAGGGTCAGAAATTCTACCCTGTAAGTCCCTCATTCAGGTCCCAGAGGCAGAAAAAAAAATCCAATAAGGAATTAGTGAAATACAAGCAAGAAGATTGGATGTGAGAAGTTTTATTCCTCCATCTTAGTAAAGATTTCCAAATATTATACTCAAATTTGAAAGTAAATACTCTTTACATTTTTAATTTCTTCTTAGGCTGATAGTTATCTTTGGAGAGGCTATTTTCAGTCATCATGAATATCCAATTTCTATTCGTGCATTGTACTCTTTGCTACTGTGAAGGTAAATTTGAGCTAAAAGTGAAAATTGTCTCTTGCTGCATTAATTTTCTCTGCCACACACAGTGTAAGTTCGAATCATGCTGCTCTTCAAGGTTTCTTCTGGGGGTAGAGTGAACTTCATAGAGCCAAGTTATGGCCCCCTCTAGCAATTTTATGAGCCTGAAAAGTATAGACATCCATATGTGATTTCCAAGTACCTAGGAAAATCAAATTCAGATGTAGTAGAATTATCTTTACATAATAAAAGCATGAAATGCTAGACTGAAAGTCCTTCCAGACAACTTTCTGGACAAAGCCGTGGCAACTGGGGCAGAGGCGCTGCCACTGCAGTGGGGGCCGAGTCCCTTGCACGAATTCCATGAAATTCCATGAAATATTGATATTTCTTTACATAATATTCCATGAAATATTGATATTTCTGTGGCCACACTAGCTCAGAATGCGCTACAAGTAATCAACCTTAAAATATTAAAATTAAAAATAAAGTAGGTTTATATTAATCATGGTGAGTTTGAGGAAGAAGCCCAGATAGAACTAGAGTCTTTAGTTGAACTAAATCCTGATCTAGAGTCCTACTGTAAATGTGACCCCTAGATTTTTATGGCCTGGCTATAGTTTGAAAAATTACCTCATTTAAACATAGTTTCAGGTAATGTTTTCTTGACTTTTATGCAATGAAATGTTTTACTGCAGCTGCTGGTGGATAAGGCACAAATTTTCAAATCAATGTGCTCAGCGCTTTTCAAAAAACTAATTCACTTTTTCATAGAGCTAAAATTACATAAATTTATACTCAAGCATTAAATTCCTAAAAATATCTATTCCATGGTACTTACCTAATAGCAGCACATTGGTATTTTAGTTCTCATTCAATCACTTAAACATTCTGGTTATGCTCTTATAATAACAAAGACAAAACTGTACAAAATGGTAACTGTTAAAATATTTCAACAACTTAATAGTAATAGGTCAAACTGGGTATATGATAGATTAGAAAAAAATTTGCAAACGATATTTATAATGTAAAATAACCATTTTAACCATGTAAAATTAACTAACCATTAACATTTATAAAATGTTATATCAAAAAGAACAATTCGAGAGTAACCATCAAGAAGCAAAGTTGCCAAAACCGGTTTGGCTCAGTGGATAGAGCGTCGGCCTGCGGACTGAAAGGTCCCAGGTTCGATTCCGGTCAAGGGCATGTACCAGGGTTGCGGGCATATCCCCAGTAGGAGATGTGCAGGAGGCAGCTGATCGATGTTTCTCTCTCATTGATGTTTCTAACTCTCTATCTCTCTCCCTTCCTCTCTGTAAAAAATCAATAAAATATATTTTTTAAAAAAAGAAGCAAAGTGCATAATTAAAACAAATACCTATGTAGATAATATTCAACTGAATGATTTAATTATTAAGTGATGCCTTAACACCAAAAACAAACTGGAAACTAAAAATAAATTGGAGAAAATGTGCTTGTCTAGATTGTTTATGATTATAGGGTCATAAAGCCAGTTAATGGGTGGATATCTGGTCTGACTTCAGAAAATGAGCAAACATTTATGTAAGACATAACCCCAGTTCTACACAAACTTATCAAAGCTCTCAATAGTAGAAAACACTTCCCAGTTCATTTCTCTAAGGATAGCATTACTCTGATATCAAAACCAGACCAAAACACTAAAGAAAACTCAGGACTACTATTTATAATGAAAATAGTCACAATAATTCTTCACACAATATTAGCTAATTAAATCCAGAAATACATTTTTTAAAAGCAATACCTCATCAATTAGAATTTCTCTCCAGAATGCAGTTCTTTTAACATGTGAAAATCCATGATACACCAAGTTGTGACATTAAAATTAAAAATTGTTTACCTTAATAGATGAAGAAAGAAATCATTGGACAAAATTCAACAAGCATGATGATAAAAACTCTCAGCAAATGAGGAATAGAACTTTTTCAAATTGAAAAAAGGAGATCTATGGAAAGCTTCCTGCTAATATCATGGATAATAGTGAAAAGCTGACTGCTTTCTGCATAGAAACAGGGGCAAAACAAGAGTGCCCATTCTCACCATTTCTATTCAACATAGGACTAAAGGTTCTACCTATAGCAATAAGTAGAGATGTGAACTGGGCAATAGAAGTCTATTCATAAGTCTACAGGTAAAGCCTCATATCATCACATTTCATTTCATTGGGAGATGGGGGGAGGAACAGCCAAAATACCTACCTGACCCATATCGAGCCTGAATTTAATTAAAGCCCCTAGAGTTTTTGTTTTCATTAATTTGTTTTGTTTTGTACATGGTACTGTTAAAGCTTTCTTGTCAAAACGTAAGAAAGGCACTGTAAATAGAAACTTACCAATATAGCTGAACATAGTACTAATCAACTAATCAATGAACTAACTACTAATCTAACTACTAATCAACCAATCAATCAACTAACAACCTGTAGTGAAGGTTTTCAAGAATTTCAGGTGCCCCTATCATAACCCTCTTAATTTGTCAAACTGTATATTCATTTGATAAATAAAGACTAAACCTACTGTGGTAATAATTTCACAATATATGTAAATCAAACCATCACTCTGTACACCTTAAATGTATACAGTGATGTATGTCAATTATTTCTCAATAAAACTGGCAAAATAATAAAAAAACACTTAAAAATAAATTTACAAAAGAAAGAGACCTATTAATCTTAAAGCACTCTTGAAAAAGAAAGATCTGCTCTAATCTAGCAGATAAATTGACTCTGGTGGATTGACTCTCAAGTTTTTACTGAAGTGCATGTTAAGTGCTTTTATAAAGATAGACTTCTCCTGCATGGCTGGCCTGGCTCAGTGATTGAGCTTCAACCTATGAACCAGGAGGTCAAGGTTCCATGCCCAGTCTGGGCACATGCCCAGGGTTGCAGGCTTGATCCCCAGTGGGGGGTGAGCAGGAGGCAGCTAATCATTGATTCTCTCTCATCATTGATGTTTCTATCTCTCTCTCCCTCTCTCTTCCTCTCTGAAATAAACAAAATAAAAAAAAATAAAAATAGACTTCTATATGTAAAATCAGAGAACAAAATTCTATTAAACAGCTACCTGTGTCATAAAACTACTCATATCAATGAGCTGTAATCTTGAATTTTCCATTCTATTAACTTTTCACCTTCTAAGTCCTGCCTTGCTCTTCAGAAAGTGATTGTGGCTGTATGTGCCATCTTGATGATGCATTCAGAGGTAATGCTAAGAAATTCCAACTTTGAAAATAACTCAATACAACATATGTAAGGGAAAGGTGAGACTGTATTTGTCATACATTCTTTCCCAATACACATGAAAATATGCACACTTATATATATAGAATAAACATATTTTGCTGAATATTGCTCCTTTCACCAACTAGAAATATGTAATCCAATTCTATATTTCTAAATTCCTAGTTATTAAAAGTATATATTCTTATGTGAAGACCTTGTTTTTGACCGAAAATATCACTCTCACCATTTCTAAAATTATAAATAGGAAGTATATTTCTATTTTCATTATTCCCTTGCTTTGCTAGTAGCATATATACAAAGTTATAAATGCATGGACTGTAATAAAAACTTAAATGAATACTCCAAGGTTCCATAGGAATTTCTGAAATCAGTGCTGGTATGCCTTAATCAGTACAGGCAGCATTAATTTTTGCTCTTCTGAGACAATAGTTTGATAACCGCTGAAACTAGATGTAAGCATGTTTGGACATCATGATATTATTTTAAAGGTAAGATGATTTCTGCTCACTTTATCATTCTTAATAAAAGAAAGGAACCATTAAAATTTAGATATAAGAATGTGAATTGTGCAGGCACCAGATTTGGGAATTGAGAAGGAAAATCTTGTGGGAAAGGGGGAGAAGACCAGAATGGCCACTTTCATTCCTGGACCTAGTTAAGGTCCCTGCACATTTAGGGCTTCAGACTTTCAGACTTTGGGGTGGAAGAGAAGAGCCTAGGCAGAGGGGCTTTTGGAGCAGTCCCTGCTGAGAGAAGGAAGCCTGGAAGTAAAGCACACGAAGGCCCTGGGGCGCCTCCCTACTCCCTACTCCCTGCGCTCCCCAGCACTGATCTGATCTGTGTTAATAGCCTTCTTGTTTCTGAAATCACTCTTCTCCTAGTGTATGTCCATGGCAGTGAAGAATAAAGCAAAATATGAGGAGTGACTGAGCAGGAAGCTGTCATGGGCAGAACTTAAAAGGGAAACAGGAAGAGAACTGACTTAGCTAATAGATAGGGAAGTGTGCTTTCTGCTGAGCGAGGAGTAAAGTTAACCAATAATGGAAAGAGGAAAACCAAATGAATGAGAGAACAGAGGGAAAGCCAGGGAGGAGATAGATGCTTGTTTACACCTCTCCCAGGTCTTCCTTCATGAATAAAAACAACAGTTTTGTTCTTTGAAATCTTTGTTGGTATAAGAAACGTAAATATATGTAAATATATGTAAATATATGTAAATATATACACACACACACTAATATTCATGAGCATTCAAACCTTAAGTAAATATATTTACTTATGTGTATATGTGTGTATATATATATATATATATATATATATATATATATATATGTATACACACACACACACACACACACAAATATCCATGAGCATTCAAACCTTTCTGATGTACTCAAAAATATCAGGCACCACAAAGAGACAGTGAAGTGACATCTAGAAGACATTTTCAATTACATTTCAAAAGGATATATATTATCAGAATGATAAAAATAAAAAACAAAACAAAGGAAACCATGTTTGTCTGACTATCTCTGTTCTCTGACATTTATCTTGCATACACACCCAGGACTCTCACAGGGCGAGCTCTGGAAATCAATACTGTAAATAAAATAGCGCTGGCGTCCTCTTCTCATTTCACCAGTGGAGTGAGTGAGTGACGAGTGGAAATATCTCCATAAATAATGTTTAGCTTCAGTCTCTTTTAGCCTCTTCCAAACAGATAAGCAATTTCTAAACAGCAATGGCAGAAAATGCACTTTTACCTCTTCATCAAAAACATATAAAAATGAAATATATTGTGATACTTAATACCGTGTAGATTACAAACTACCATGTCAATCCAGTACAAATGTGTGTGTGTGTTTTTCTGCTCTGTGGTGCCGACCTTCAAAGTGATGATGTGAAAAGTCCTAGGCTTTATGATAGCTTAACTAGAAACACATTACGGCTGCTATATTAATACAGAGTTGTGGCTTTGCTATAAAGTTTGAATTGAAAAGAAACTTTGAACCTGGTGCTCTGCTCGAAACATTAAATATGCAAGCAACAGGAAGAGGTTGAAACAAGGTTTTTATGAAATGATGCTGCCTCTTTTTCTTAACCTCAAAACTCCATGGATGTTTTTGCATTATCTAAATTCGAGAGTAGCAATTGAATGACTGGCATCATCTCTAGCACAGCTCCTCATAAAAACTTTCCAGAAGTGTATGCGTGTACATATGTCCACCCTTAGGTCTCTGTGTACAGTGACATGTGAATCTCCAGGTATAGAGAGATGGAAACTCCATAGCAAATGAGCAAGTATATTACAGCTGAGTAATGAAACATTGATGGTACTGAAAATTTTCTTTGAGAGTTATCAAATATATTTCCCCTCTGTATGTTCAAATATTTTATATGCATAAATATGATGCTACTACATTTTTTTGTAGCTTACTTTAACTCCTATAATCAGTTGGGTCAATATTTTGGTTTTAAGTGGACAGAATTTTCCCTGATATTTTAATGAAGCCATGGATATATATAAAGATACTTTTTAATAGGGTTTTATATTAATTTGCATATGTCCTCAAGCAGCAACACAATTTTTTTTTTTTCTGATGATGGTACAGGTGGTCATGTGATATTGTGGAAACATGCACTCCCTATCAGAACCTGACAGATGAGGTATTGGCTATTTTAAATAACACTGTAACAAACAGAGGGGTGCATGTATTTTTTCGCATTAGTGTTTCAAGTGATATATTGGATCTATTCCCAGAAGTGGGACTACTGGGTAAGTCAGTTCCATTTTTTAATTTTTATTTTATTTTTATTTTTTTAAAATACATTTTATTGATTTTTTACAGAGAGGAAGGGAGATAGATAGAGAGTTAGAAACATCAATGAGAGAGAAACATCGATCAGCTGCCTCCTGCACATCTCCTACTGGGGATGTGCCCACAACCCTGGTACATGCCCTTGACCAGAATCAAACCTGGGACCTTTCAGTACGCAGGCCGACGCTCTATCCACTGAGCCAAACCGGTTTCGGTCATTTTTTTTATTTTTTGAGGAAATTCTATATTGTTTTCCACAGTAGCCACACCAGTCTGCATTCCCATCAACAGTGCATTAGGGCTCCCTATACTGAGAGAGAGGCATGAGATGATATCTCATTGTGGGTTTAATTAGCATCTCTCTGATGATTAGTGACTATGAGCACTTTTTCACATGTCTATTGGCCATCTGTATGATCTCTTTAGAGAAGTGTCTAGTCAAATCCTTTGCCAATTTTTTAATTAGATTGTTTTCTTGGTGCTGAGTTATTATATAAGTTCTTTACATATTTTGGAAATTAACCCCTTATCAGATGCTTCATTGGCAAATATGTTCTCCTATTTAGTAGGTTCCATTTTTATTTTGTTGATGGTTTCTATTGCTGTGCAAAAGCTTTTTAGTTTGATGTAGTTGTAGTCCCATTTGTTTATTTTTCCTTTGTTCCCTTTGTGCAAAGAGATATATCAGCAAAAACACTGCTATGAGAAATGTCTGAAATTTTACTATGTTTTCTTTTAGGATTTTTATGGTTTTGAGTCTAATATTAAGTCTTCAGTCCATTTTGAGTTTATTCTTCTGTATGGTGTAAAAAGATGGTCGTTTCATTTTTTTTCTGCATGCATCTGTCCAATTTTGCCAATGCCATTTAATAAAGAGACTATTTTTGACCCACTGTATATTTTTGCCTCTTTTGTCAAATATTAATTGGTCATAAAGGTGTAGGTTTATTTATTGGCTCGCTAGTCTGTTTCATTTATGTGTATGTTTGTTTTTATGCTAGTACCATGCTGTTTTGATTACTATGGCCTTTTAGTATAGTGTGATATCAGATAGTGTGATCCTTCCAACTTTGTTCTTCTTTCTTAAATTGCTGAGGCTATTTGAAGTCTTTAGTAATTGTACATAAATTGTTGGAATATTAGTTCTAAATCTATAAGATATACCATTGGTATTTTTTTCTTCTTTTCCAACATTGTTTTCTTTTTTATTGTTTAAAGTATTACAAATAGTAATACATATGTCTCCTTTTTCCCCCATTGATCCCCCCCCCACCCCCTGGCACATGCCATTCTGATAGGTGTGAGATGGTACCTCATTGTTGTTTTGATTTCCATCTCTCAGATGATTCATAACTTTGAGCATGTTTTCATGTCTCTTGGCCTTCTGTGTGTCCTCTTCCGAAAAGTGTCTATTTAGGTCCTTTGCTCATTTTTTGACTGGACTGTTTATCTTCCTTTTGTTAAGTTATATGAGTTCCCTGTATATTTTGGAGTTTAAACCCTTATAGGAGATAACATTGGCAAATATGTTCTCCCGTGCAGTAGGCTTTCTTGTTTTTTTGTTGATGGTTTCTTTTGCTGTGCAGAAGCTTTTTATTTTGATGTAGTCCCATTTGTTCATTTTCTCCTTAGTCTCCATTGCCCTAGGAGCTGTATTGGTAAAGATATTGCTATGACAAATGTCTGCTATTTTTCCACCTATGGCTTCTAAGATTTTTATGGTTTCCCATCATACATTTAATTCCTTTATCCATTTTTAGTTTATTTTTGTGTATGGTGTAAGTTGGTGGTGTAATTTCATTTTTTTGCATGTATCTGTCCAATTTTCCCAACACCATTTATTGAAGAGACTGTCTTGATGCCACTGTATCTTCTTGCCTCCTTTGTCAAATATTAATTGAGCATAATGGCTTGTGTCAATTTCTGGGTTCTCTGTTATATTCCACTGGTCTATATGTCTGTTCTTGTGCCAGTACCAGGCAGTTTTGAAAACAGTGGTTTTGTAGTATAGCTTGATATCTGGTATTATGAGCCCTTCAACTTTGTTCTTCTTTCTCAAGATTGCTGCAGCTATAAAAAAAAAAGGGGGGTTTGTCTTTTTTTATTCCAGATGAATTTTTGGAGAGTTTGTTCTAGGTCTTTGAAGTATGTCGTTGGTATTTTAATGGGATTGCATTGAATCTGTAGTTTGCTTTGGGTAGTATGGACATTTTAATGATGTTGATTCTACCAATCCAAGAACATGGTATATTCTTCCATTTGTTTATATCTTCCTCTATCTCTTTTTTCAGTGTCCTATAATTTTCTGAGTACAGGTCCTTTACCTCTTTAGTTTATTCATAGGTATCTTAATTTCTTTGTTGCAATGGTAAATGGAATTGTTTGGTATTTTTTTTAGTTTCTCTTTCTGTGAGTTCATTATACTATATAATAAAAGCCTAATATGCTAAGTGCCTGGTCGTCCAGTCGTCTGTTCAACCAATCAAAGGGTAATATGCTAATGATATGCTAAGGCCACTCAACAGCTCGCTATGATGTTCACTGACAACCAGGGGACAGATAGTCAACCGTCGACCAGTTGCTATAATGTACACTGACCACCAGGGGGCAGACGCTCTGACCGGTAGCTTAGCTTGATGCTGGGGTCCAGCTGATCAGGACTGAGCAAGACAGGCTGTACATGTCCTGGAGCTCTCCCGCGGTCTCTCCCCAGCTGGCCAACCTCCTGTGTCCCTCACCAGCCCTGATTGTGTACTGGTGGAGTCCCTTGGCCTATGCCCTCTTGCAATCTGGAACACCTCAGGGGCTGTCAGAGAGCTGGTTTCAGCCTGATCCCACAGGCAAGGCTGAGGGACCCCACTGGTGCATGAATCTGTACACCAGGCCTCTAGTTGGTGTATAAAAAAGCCATAGACTCCTGGGTGTTAATTTTGTATGCTGCTACATTACCAAATTCATTTATTAAGTCTAGTAGTTTTTTTATGTAATCTCTAGGGTTTTCTATGTACAATATCATGTCATCTGTGAATGCCAGTGGCATTTTAATAGGAATTGCACTGAATTTGTAGATTGTGTCGGGTAGTATTTTAAAGATGTTAATTTTGTCTACCCATGAACATGTTACATGCTTCCACTTATTTGTATCTTCCTCATTTTCTTTCTTCAGTATCTTATAATTTTCCGAGCACAGGTCTTTTACATCCTTGGTTAAATGTATTCTTAGGTAACTTATTTTTATTGTTGTTGCAATAGTATTTTTTCCTTAATTTCTCTCTCTGATAATTATTGTTGTATAAAAATGCCTTTGATTTCTGAATATTCATTTTGTATCCTGCTAGTCTGTCAAATTTATTTATTAGGCCTAGTAAATTTTTGGTAGAGTCTTTATATACAATATCATGTCAGTCCTGGATCAGGTGGCTTCATGGGCAAATTTTACCAAACATCAAAGAAGAACTAGCAGTTATTCTTCTCAAACTATGCCAAATATTCAAAAGGAAGAAAACTTCCAAGCTCTTTTTATGAGGCCTGCATCATCCTAATTCTAAAACCAGATAAAGACACTACAAAGAAATAAAATTATAGGACAATATCCCCGATGAACATATATGCTAAAATCCTCAACAAAATATTAGCAAACGGGTCCAGCAATAGATTAAAAAGACCATACACCATAATCATGTGGGATTTATTCTGGATATGCAAGGTTGGTATAATATTTGCAAATCAATGAATATTATACATCACTAAAAAATGAAAGATAAAAATCACATGGTCATATCAATAGATGCAGAAAAAATGTTTGATAAAATCCAGCACCCATTTATGATTCAAAAAAACCTCTCAGCCAAGTGTGAATATAGAGAGCACACATGACCATAAAAAAGGCCATATATGATAAACCCACAACCAACCTCTCTCATTATTTAAATTAATCTGTAGTGCATGGTATTTTATATGGTAGAACTATATTATAAAGTGAAAAATCATCTATAATTCACCTCTCTCAGAAATCTAGATTATAACATACATTTGATAAACATGTAAATAGTCATAAATTCTAGCAATAGATTTGAATTTCAGGAGACAGATACAAATCTATGAACTAAATTACTCTGTTTTTCACTTAAATTTGTGGTGAAGGCCCTGTTTGCACAGCAGCTGGTGTAGCTTCTGGAGCTTATCTGCTTAGGTTCACTGCCTGGCACTGCACCTGTGCAATACTTCTTGCTCTGTATTTCTAGAATACATGCTTCCAAGGACTCCAGACCATTTATCTTAATCTGGAGCACTTGGAAGTACATGGGACCCAGCACTATTCCGATGAAACTTGGCCTTGTTGATTACTTCTGATAACTTCAGAGATCAGAACTTCCCCATTAATCATCTTGGCAGATGACTTCAGATTTCTGCATTTGTACGGTAGTAAAAGCATTGAAGTGTTTTGTTTTGTTTTTGTGTGTGTGAAGAATCTCAACTTTAAAATTCTGCTTTTTGGGGACTTAATGATTTTCAAAAGTGGTGACCTGTAGTACATTTTACTTTCTAACCCCTTTTCTGTGTAATACTTGAACATCTTGTCTAACGTGAAAAGACTAATTCTTTGCCCCAAATTTTTTCTTGGAAGAATCCAAAGTCATACTTGGTTCATCAACATTGCTGCTGCTTCTACATGATATCAGAGACTGCCATTAATTGAGGAGTGTATTTTTTCTGCCATGGATGCTGCTAAGGATTTCAAATACAGATATTATTTATTTATTTACACAGCACAGAAACTCTTGAGATACATGCCTCATTGTTCCCACTTTCCTAATCAGTAAATGAAGATTAAGGAATTGCAGCATTTTATCCAGAGACCCTTAAAAACAAATAGCATATACAGAATTTGAACTACAGTAGTTTGAGGTTAAAGATGATGTACTGAAATATGGGTGGCAAAAAGCAAAGATGTAAAGATAAGAACTCAGGTCTGAGCTCAGGATGTTATGCAAACCACGGGGCAACAAGTGTGCAATGGAAAGATATTGTTTCCCTGGAAACTTTTTCAGTTCTGCTGCAGCATGTCAATCAATCTTTGGGACCAGCCTAATGGCTTTCAACCCTAGCTCACTTTACAATTTCCTGGAGAGATTTTGAAAGAACACTTAATATATGAGCCCCACCAATTAAATACAAATATTTTGGGGCGGGGTCCATGTATTGATAGGGGTCCTATAATGACCATTTCAATAAACATGTCAGTTAGCACCAGGAAGATAGGGTGTCTGGGTTTGCTGTAGAGGTGATGGATGTTTTAGTGGTGGTTAGGGGAGGGAGATGTACAAAACTATTAGAAGCTACGTAAGTGTTTGCTGGTCCACTGACAGACCTGTCCTATCCCCACTAAAGTCCCTGTGAAGTTTTCTGTGTCCAAAGGAGCCAGGCAGTTTGGTAAGTGTATTAAAGTTAAAAAACATTTGATGAGTGGATAAATACATGAAGTCATTTCAGTGTTCACTGGCCTGACATGAATGCAATGGGCTTTTCAAAACACTGCGGTGTTTCATAAATTTTATTGCCAAAAACTATTCTTCCAAAATATCATGATTGTTCTCCGTGGGGGATGATAATTCAGTAAATAAAACACACAATAAATCAAACAAACCTGAAGACATCTCATTAGGTCAAGGCAACATCAATGCCACTGTTAGAAAGGCCTGCTGTTTTACAAAGCAAATCACATCTAGGTATAGTGAAATAAGAACAGAGAAGAAAATTACTTAAGAGTGTGACAGAGCTAACTTAGGAAACTGGAAGCTATTTTAAAAACAGATGCTCAGTATGACTGAATAGCATTCCATTGTTACCCAATCACTTATCAAAGGACACTGGGTTTGTTTGTTTTTTCATGTCTTGGCCAATGCTACAATGAACTATATAAGAGCACATAGATTTTCAAATAAATGTTTCCAAAATTTTGGGGTAGACACCCAGAAGATTAGTTGCTGGATCTTAGGGAAACTGTATTCTTAGTTTTGTGAGGAGCCACCATACTGTTTTCCATAGGGGCTGTATCATTTTACATTCCCACCAGCAATTGAGGGTTTCATTTTCTTCACAACAACCTTTCCAACACCTTTTATTAGTGGTCTTGTTGATAACAGTCACTCTAACAGGTCTGAGGTGGTGTCTCACTGTAGTTTTGATTTGCATTTTCCTAATAGCTAGAGAAGTTGAGCATCTTTTCATATATCTGTTTGCCATTTGCATGACAGAAGACTTTACTTTGGGTGATGGGCACACCATGCATTATATAGATGATGTATCAAAGAATTATACACTTGAAACCTATATAATATTACTAACCAATGTTGCCCCAATAAATTTAATAAAAAATAAAACAAGATATATGCTCAGTAAATAGTAAAATATTTGCCACTAAGATTACAAAACCACAGTAAACACAAGAAAATGCTTTACTCTTTATAGGCTACTATATGTCTTCTGGAAGATGCAGTTATTTTGTAAATATAAATCAACAATTGATTCTAATGCTTATGCAGGGGATACAAGAGGCCCAGAATAAGTGACACAATATTTAAGAAGAACAGAATCAGTGAATTAACAGTTTCCAAATTCAAAATTACAGAAATCAAAACAGTATAATATTGGTTAAATAACATAAAAATAGGTTAATGAGACAGAATAGAGAGCCCCAAAATAGGTCCACACAAATAAAGATAACTGATCAGTGGCAAAGGTGCAAAGGCAATTCAATTAAGAAATGACAGTCTTTTCAACAAATGGTACTGAAACACCTGGACATCCACATGCCAAAAAAACCCCACACACACACCTAAACCCAGACCTTACACCTTTTGAAAGAATTAACTCAAAATGGATTATATACCTAAATGTAATGTGCATGAAAACATTCTGAATCCCTAAAAGAAAACATAGGAGAAAATCTAGGTGACCTTGGCAATGACATTTTAGATACAACACCAAAAGCATGATGCATGCAAAAATAAAAAACTGGCAAATTTTACTTTGTTAAAAATTATAAACTTCTATTTGATGAAAGACACTGTCAAGAGAATGGAAATACAAGCCATAGGCTGGGAGAAAATATTGGCAAAAAGTATATATAAAAACTATACACAGAAGTCTTAAAACTCAATAATAAGACATAAAAAAAACAATTTAAAAATGGGCATAAGATCTGAACAGACACTTCACTAAAGGAAATGCACAGATGGCAAATAAGCATGTGAAAAGATGTTCAACATCATATATTAGGGAACTGCAAGTTGAAATTATAGATGATACCACTGTACCCATATTAGAATGGCTTAATTTCTAAAATATTGACAACTCCAAATGCTAATGAGGATATGGAGCAACAGGAAATCTCATTTATTGCTGGTGTAATTGCAAAATGGTACAGTCATTTTGGAATATAAGGTTACAGTATTTTACAAAATTAGACATAATATTACCATAGGATCTATCAACTGCATTCCTTAGTATTTATTCAAATGAGTTGAAAACATATGTTCACACAAAAGCCTACACTCAAATGTTTATAGCAGCTTTAGTCATGATGGCCGAACCTTGGAATCAACCAAGATGTCCTTTAATAGATGAATGGATCAACAAACTGTGGTACAACTGTGCAATGGAATATGATTCATCATTAATAAGAAATGAGCTATCAAGCCACGTAAAGACATAGAGGCACTATAAAGCATATTATTAAGCAAAATAAACCAAGGCTATATACTATAATCCCAACTATATGACATTGTGGAAAAGGTAAAACTAAGGGTGACAGTAAAAAGATTAGTGTTGGCAGAGGTTGGAGAGAGGGAGGGAGAGATGCATAGACAAAGCAGAAGGGATTGTTAAGACAATGAAACTATTCTGTATGATAATGTAATGGTGGATATATGACATTATGCATTTTTGAAAACTCATAGAACTGTAGAACACAAGTGAATCCTGATATATAGACTTTAGTTAAAAATAATCTATCAATATTGGTTCATCAATTGTAACAAATTTATCATTATACTGAAAGATGTTAATAATAATAATAATAATATAATAATAATAATAATAATAAAGGGGTGCCTGCCAGTGTGGTTCAGTTGGTTGAGTGTCATCCCATGTATCAGGAAGTCACCAGTTCCATTAGATTAGGGCATATGCCCGGGGTAGCTTGCTCTGTCCCCAGTAGGGGGCATGCAGGAGGCAACCAACAGATGTTTCTCATCTTACTCATTAATGTTTCTATCTCTTTATCCCTCTCCTTTCCTCTCTTTAAAATCAATAAAAATATAATTTTTTAAAATTTTGAATAATAATAATGGAAACTATGTGGAGGGGACAGTGGTGAAAATCGGTATATGGAACTTCCTGTATTTTCTGCTCAAATTTTCTTTAAACTTAAAATGGCTCTTTAAAAAGTCTATCAATTAAGAAAAACATAAAAATGAAGACATTGTTGCTTCAACTTCAGTTCAAAATAGAATAATAGGGACCAGATTTATCTTCCTATCGGAAAGAACTAACAAACTCGAAAATAAAATAAAATAGCAGTTCAAGACATTGGACATCAGGTAATGAAGGAGAGTGATTTATGAGAGATGAAAAAAGAATGAGATGGACTCTAGGACAGCAATAACTGATTGCCCCTGGGCCATGGTGCAAGGAGGAAATACAGATGAAGCCTGGTGGTATTCCTGATGTGAGGAGAAACCAGTTTCCTGGGAGGACAAGGCAGCTAGAGTTCCCCAAAGAGAAGAAGACAGCATACAGAGGAGCACCAGGGAAATGCAGAGTCCATTCTTTAGCTAAGAATTCATCAGTTAATGAGTGTTAAGAAACTACGCAAAGTCTGTAAAGTACTAACCAGCAAGTTGAATGGGAACAATTCCCAGAGTTTGCACAGACCAAAAATAGTTTCTATTCGCAACACCCTATATGAAAAATCTCATCATTGACAGGGCATCACAGAGAGTACTCAGAAGGGTTCTACCTCAATAGAGTAGAAATTTAGTCCTAGACAAAATTTAGTAAAACTCTGAAACTGTATATCAATGTTTAAAAGTAAGCAAGAAAAGAACACCCTGTTTTTAAGTAACTTAACTACATCCCAGACCAGAGTGGACAAATATTTAAAGGAATGAAAAAAATTCAGAACTGAACAATATAAAAGCCAAAGTATATGGAATTTTATAAAAAATTTACCCAAAGTGCAAAAAAGTAGAAATATACAAATGATACTGAAAAGCAAACCAGTCAATCAAAAATAGCCTTGGAAGAGATGATGGAATTCATAGATAAGCTAATAAGAGAGTTATAATTATAATCCATATAGTCAAGAAACTAAAGGATACATTATATGTAGAAACACATTAGATATAAGAAGACCAAAATTAATCATTTAGAGATTAAAAATATCAGACAAAAAATATAGTGAATGAGATAAATAAGAGATGAGTCATTGCAGAACAGTGAACATGAACACATAGCAATAGAAATAAAAATGAAACAGAGAGGAAAAAAAACACATTAGCAGTCATCACGTGTGAAAAATCAAGAGCTGAATATGCATATAATGAGAATCCCCAAAAGAGAGAACAGAAAAAATATTTGAGAGAATAATGCCCCAAATTTTTTGAAATGTAATCAACACTTTGTTGGGGAGCACACAGGACTTGGTTGGAAAGTTTATAAGGAGGACATTCTGAGTAAAGGGAAGTGTGCAGAAGGCTGCCTGTCTGTTTATTGCAATTCCAACTTAGGGGAGTGCAGTAGGCGGTGCCCCTAATTATTCCTTGACCTTTCCAAACAAGTCTGTGCACATGCAGACCCCTGGGTGTTTCCTGGAATCCTATGCTTAATCTTTAGGTGTCCTTGCTTAAAGGACATTGTAGACATATGAGTCCTCCCAATATGACTTACCCTATGATTGTATCTAAAAGATAAACTTAATCTCAAACTGCTGTTACAATAAAAGCCTAACAAGGCAGGCAATTGAGGCTGTCTGGTTCCTTTAGCTAGGCAGTCCCTTAGCCCTCTCTTTCACAGCAAATGTTGTGTCAGAGTAATCATTCATCCATCGCTCAGGGCCTGCTGGTCAGCCCTGGCAACACTTCAAACCTACAGGCTTAAAGTATAGTGAATCTCAAAAAAAAAAAAAAAGGAAAAAGAAGGAGGAAAAAATACACCACAAAATCAATTGCTCAAAATCAGTGATAAAGAGAAAGCCCTACATACACTCAAATGAAAAAGATACTTTGTGTGGAGAAGAACAAACATAAGAATGAAAAAAAAAAAAACCTTATTGTAAACCATGGTAGTCCAGAAGGCAGTGAATACCAAAAGGAAAAAAATCTTTCAACCTATAATTTTATAGCCAGAAAAGATAGTTTTCAAAGTCAAAATAAAAATTTATACAGTCATAAAAATTCCAAAAGGATTAATCAGTCATAGACTTGCACTATAAGAAATAGGAAAGGAATTCCTTTAGACAACAGAAAAATAATATTAGTTACAAATATGGATCTACACAAAGGAATGCAGGGCACTGCGATTGCATATGTGACAACATATGTAATTTTTAAACTATTTTTATTATTAAAGATCTTTAAAAGATATATTATTATTTTAACTTAAGGTATAGTAATATATATTTTAAAGATCTTTCTAATGTAGAATTATAGTATATGACAATCATAGGCAATAGACAACAGGGGACAAGTTAAGTATGTTAATTAATATAAAGTTCATAAACTAACTGTGAAGTGGAGTAATTATCACTGGGGAGTAGACTGTAACAATTCAAAATGTGTACTATAAATTTCAAAGCAGCCACTTACATAACACAATAAATGGTTATAACTAATGACTTCAAAGAAAATTAAATGGAATCATAAAAAAATTAACACCAAAGGAAGCAGGAAAAGAAAGCAAAAGGAATTAATATCAGATGGGAAAATGGGAAACAAGCAGCAAGATGTCAGATGTGAAACCAATGGCATAGATATTCACATTAAATGTAAATAATCTAAATACATTTTTAAAAATAGATATTGTCAGATTGGATACAAAGCAAGAATAAATTATATGCTGCCTAAAAGAACTGCATATTAAATATGAAAACATAAATAAGGTCAAAGAAATAAGATGGAAAAAATATATCATGCCAACAATAAAAGAAAGCTTGAGTTGTTATATTAATATCAGACAAGTATATTTAAGAAAAAGAATATTAACAGGGATAGAGAACATCATTTTTATAATTATAAATTAATCAATATATCAAGAAAACCTAATAATTGCAAATATTTATGTATCTAGTAATAGAACTTCAAAATACATTAAGCAAAACCAAATAAAACTGCAAGGAGAAATAGAAAACCTATAATTATAGTTGGAAATGTCAAAACTCTCATTTCAAAAACTGACCAAAACAAGTGGGCAGAAAATCAATAAGGATACACAAGACATAAACACTACTATTGAGCAACTTTATTTTATTGATGCTTACAGAACACTCAACAGCAGAGGAATATTCAATCTTTTCACTTAACAAAATAGACTGTTTTCTGGGCCACAAACAAAATTCATTGATTTAAAGTTTTTAATTGTACCAAGTATGCCCTCTGATCCCAGGGAAATTTAATTAGAAATTAATATCAGAAAGAATTTGAATAATCACATTTGGAAAATATTCTTCTAAACCTCAAGATTTAAGAAGTCCAAAAATTTGGAAAATACTTTGAATTTAATGAATATTAGAAGACAACATATACAAATATGTGGGATGCATCTAAATCAGTATTTTAAAAAAATAATTTTAAAGCATCAAATGCCTATATGAGTTAAAAAGAAAAAAAGGTTTTGCCAGGCTGGCTTGGCTCAATGTATAGAGCATCAGCCCCAAGAGTCCCAGTTCAATTCCAGTCAAGGAAGGGCATAGACCTCAGTTGCAGGGTCGATCCCCAGCCCTGGTCAGGCACATGCAGGAGGCAACCAATGTGTCCCTCTCACATCAATGTTTCTCTCTCTGTCTCTCCTCCTCCCTTCCACTCTCTATGAAATATCAATGAAAAAATATCGTTGGGTGGGAATTAACAAAAAATAAGAAAAAAAGTCTCAAAACAATGATCTCAACTTCCACCAGAAGAAACTAGTTGAAACTAGTATCCCAAAGAAAATATGAGAAATAAAATAAAGATCAGAGAATAAAACAATAAAAAAGAAATTATAAGGAAAATCAATGAAACTAAAAGCTGCTATTTTGAGAAAATCAACAGAGTAGATAAATGTATAGCCACCATGGTCAGGGGAGAAAAAAAAGAGAAGACATAAATTACTGATATAAAAAATGAAAAAGGTTATGTTGCTCCAAATTCTACATATAGAAAAGGAATTAAACTGTTAATTTTGAACAATGTTATGCCAATATTTGTCAACTTGGATGAAATGAAAAGTTCCTTAAAAGATATATACGAATAAAAGCTCACTCAAGAAGAAATATGTAACTCAGGGATGAGGATGGGTTGGAGAGGGCCACTGGGGGAAAAAAAGGGACATATGTAATACTTTCAACAATAAAGATTTTTAAAAAAAGAAACATGAAACCTGAACAATGCCATGCTATTTTAAAAATTGCTTTACAGAAAAACAATACATGTAACTAAACAGATAGTGTAAATAAGCCTTCACATATATGATACATTTATTGTGACAAAAGTGCACTTGGTACATGTAGGGTAGGCTGAGGTGGCAGCAGTGTTAGCTGTTGACCATTCACATTTGGGTGCCTCTCTTGTATTGCTCTCTGTCAAAGAAAGCTGCCCATGTAAGGCTCTGCCTCCCTTCTCAAAGGTTACTTGCATGCAATGATTGGTCCAGGTAGTAGTACAAAGACCTGCCCCATGGCTTTCATCTGCAGACATCCCAGCTGTAGAGCTCCCCAAGGAATCATTTGACACTTCCGTTGCAACTAAAGAGCAATTTACTTCCTTCTCTATCCAATTTTCTCATCTCCTATATGGGTTATTCCCAGGAGTTTTTCCAAACATCCTTCTCTATGCAATTACCAGAGCCTCAGAATCTACTTCCCAAGAAAACAGATCTGGGGTCATTGATAATCTTATTTAACTGACCAAACCATTCTCTAAGATATGTTCTATTAGTACCTGGGTTTTACAAGTGAGAGAAAAGCTACGGTTAGAAATTTTAAGTACCTTGTCTGAGATCACTAGGATAATGGAGGAACTGATAAAACAAAGGCCTTCATAATGCTAAACCATACAGCCTTCTGAGGGTGTTTTTATGAGTGAATCATTGAAATCAAACCTAATTGTAAGCAATTGTATAGATGCTGAAGGCATAGTTTATCTTGATTTATCAAAGTATCTCAAATAATAGTTTTATAGGGTGAAATGAGATGTAAATGATGGAACAGAGAGATGAATTAACAGCTAACTAACCCAATGAGTGTTGATTAGTAGGGCTATTTCCAATAGCCTGGGTATTTTTTAGGATAACATATTGTTAATGCCTACACAGGCCTGTCAGATATTTAGCATTGGTAAATGATTATATAATTTAATTGAAGCCCTCCAGAGCCCCTGATGGATTATCATCTGGCCCTATCCTTGATATTGTCTTTTATGATATTTATATCAGTACATTTAATAGAGCCTGTAATTACACTTACAAAATCTGCTATAAATATTCCATTAAAATAGTGCTAAGTGCATTAATATGCCGTGCCAGCACAGCCAAGGGTGATCCTGAGTCGGGGTGATGAAAGGATTGAGAAAAAACAGACAAGAGAATGAAAGCTGGGTCTCGGTGGGACGCTGCTCCCTGATGAGGAGACAGCGCCAGCGCCCACAACCCGTGTCTTTATTTTACAGCAGATGCCATGAGGTAAAGTGGGGGTGTGATCAAGATGTTACAGCATTCTCATGAGTTCCAACCCTACTCAACTGCATGCACCTGAACTCTATCACAAGGCACGTGGGGCCACGTGTTTGGACCACAGGTTCAAGCTTACAACTATAGCTGTTGGCTATAATTGTGCTGGGAGCGCCCTGCCCTCCAGCTGGGACTTGCACGTGGCCAGGAGAGGACTGTGCTCTCTCGTTAGTCCGAGGCTTGAACCTGTCCAAACACTGTAGCCGCAACCCTTACATTAAAACTCAAAGATATCTTATTTATCAATATTTATTCAGAAAACATTGGTTAAGCAGTCACTATGTACTAGATTCTCTACCATGCACCTAAGCCATAAAGATTATTAAAATATATTTTTGCCACAATATACCATTTAATATATACTATAATTGCTATATTTACTTTTTTTTTCCACCGAGAAATTCTTAAGCCTTATTTTTTTAAATTTCTTCATTGACTAAGGTATTACATATGTGTCTTTATCTCCCCATTACCTTCCCCCCTCAACCCCACACTCATGCCCTCACCGCACTGTTGTCTGTGTCCATTGGTTAGGCATATATGCATGCATACAAGTCCTTTGGTTGATCTTTCTCCCTTACCCCGACCCACATTCCCTCTGAGGTTTGATGGTCTGATTGACGCTTCTGTCTCTGGATCTGTTTTTGTTCAACAGTTTATGTTGTTCATTATATTCCATAAATGAGTGAGATCATATGATATTTATCTTTCTCTGACTGGCTTATTTCACTTAGCATAATGCTCTCCAGTTCCATCCATGCTGTTGCAAATGGTAAGAACTCCTTTTTTTACCACAGCATAGTATTCCATTGTGTAGATGTACCACTGTTTTTTAATCCACTCATCTGCTGATGGGCACTTAGGCTGTTTCCAAATCTTAGCTATGGTGAATTGTGCTGCTATGAACATAGGGGTGCATATATTCTTTCTGATTGGTGTTTCTAGTTTCTTGGGATATATTCATAGAAGTGGGATCACTGGGTCAAATGGGAGTTCCATTTTTAGTTTTTTGAGGAAACTCCATACTGTTCTCCACAGTGGCTGGACCAGTCTGCATTTCCACCAGCAGTGCATGAGGGTTCCTTTTTCTCTGCGACCTCGCCAGCACTTGTCATTTGTTGATTTGGTGATGATAGCCGTTCTGACAGATATGAGATGGTACCACATGGTCGTTTTGATTTGCATCTCAGGTGATTAGTGACTTTGAGCATGATTTCATATGTCTCTTGGCCCTCCTTCTGTCCTCTTTCAAAAAATATCTATATAGGCCCGTTGCCCATTTTTTTGATTGGGTTGTTCATCGTCCTTTTGTAAAGTTGTATGAGTTCCCTGTAAATGTTGGAGATTAAACCCTTATCGGTGTTAACATTTGCAAATATGTTCTCCCATGTAGTGGGCTTTCTTGTTGTTTTGTTGATGGTTTCTTTTGCTGTGCAGAAGCTTCTTTATTTTGATGTAGTACCATTTGTTTTATTTTCTCTTTAGTTTCCATTGCCCTAGGAGCAGTATCAGTAAAGATATTGCTTCAGCATATGTCTGAGATTTTGCTGCCTGTGGATTCCTCTAGTATTTTTATGGTTTCCCGTCATATGTTTAAGTCCTTTATCCATTTTGAGTTTATTTTTGTGTATGGTGTAAGTTGGTGGTAAAAGATAAATAAGATTGATTAACCTCTAGCCAGACTCACCAAGAAGCAAAGCGAGAAGACCCAAATAAACAAAATCAGAAATGAAAGAGGCGAAATAACAACAGACCCCACAGAAATACAAAGGATTGTTAAAAAATACTATGAACAACTCTATCCTAACAAACTATACAACATGGAGGAAATGGACATATTCCTAGAAAAATACAATCTTCCAAAATTCAATCAGGAAGATTCTAAAAATCTCAATAAGCTGATAACTAGGGAAGAAATTGAAGCAGTCATCAAAAAGCTTCCAGCAAACAAAAGTTCGGGGCCAGATGGCTTCACAGGGGAGTTTTACCAAACATTCAAGGAAGAACTAAAACCTATCCTTCTCAGACTATTCCAAAAAATTCAAGAGAAAGGAACACTTCCAAGCTCATTCTATGAAGCCAGCATCACCCTAATAACAAAACCAGATAAAGACAACACGATGAAAGAGAATTACAGGCCAATATCCCTCATGAACACAGATGCCAAAATCCTCAACAAAACTTTAGCAAATCGGATTCAACAGTACATCAGAAAGATCATACACCATGACCAAGTAGGATTTATCCCGGGGATGCAAGGATGGTACAATATCTGCAAATCAATAAACATCACTTAAACAAATTACAGCACATAAACAAATTGAGAGATAAAAATCAGTCATATCAATTGACGCAGAAAAAGAATTTGACAAAATCCAACACCCTTTCTTGGATAAAAACCTCTCAGCAAGGTGGGAATAGAACGATCATACCCCTACATAATAAAAGCCATATATGACAAACCCACAGCCAACATTATACTCAATGGGCAAAAACTAAAACCATTTTCCCTAAGAACAGGAACAAGATGGGGATGCCCACTCTCACCACTCCTGTTCATCATAGTACTGGAAATACTAACCATTGAGATCAGACAAGAAGAAGAAATAAAAGTCATCCAAATTGGAAAAGAAGAAATAAAACTGTCTTATTCGCAGACATGATACTGTACATAGAAAACCCTAAAGACTCCATCACAAATTATTAGGCTTAATAAATGAATTTGGCAATGCAGCAGGATACAAAATTAATGCCAAGAAATCTATGGCATTTGTATACACCAATAATGAACCTACAGAAAGAGAGACTAAAAAAGCAATCCCATTTACCAACGCACCAAAACAAATAAGATACCTAGGAATAAACTTAACTAAGGAGGTAAAAGACCTATACGCCGAAAACTACAGGACACTGAAAAAAGAGATAGAGGAAGATATAAACAGATGGAAGAACATACCGTGTTCATGGATTAGTAGAATCAACATCATCAAAATGTCCATACTACCCAAGCATTCTATAAATTCAATGCACTCCCCATTAAGATACCAACAGCATATTTCACAGACCTAGAACAAACTTTCCAAAAATTCATCTGGAATAAAAAAAGACCCCGAATAGCTGCAGCAATTCTGAGAAAGAAGAACAAAAGTAGTTGGGATCTCAATACCAGATATCAAGCTGTATTACAAAGCCACTGTTCTCATAACAGCCTGGTACTGGCACAAGAACAGACATATAGATCAATGGAATAGACTAGAGAACCCAAACAGATCCAGAGACAGAGAATCATCGATCAGAATGTCAAACCTCAGAGGGAAGGTAGGGGAGGGTGGGGGTAAGGGAGAGACTTGTATGTATGCATATAAGCCTAACCAATGGACACAGACAGCAGGGGGGTGAGGGCGAATGGGGGGTTAACAAGGGGATAAGGACATATATGTAATACCTTAATCAATAAAGAAATTTTAAAAAATAAAATAAAAAATTATAAAGTAAAAGACCTTAGGAAGTATGAGAAAACAAAAGAATAGAGAACCCAGAAATTGACCCAAACCACTATGCTCAATTAATATTTGACAAAGGAGGCATGAACATACAATGGAGTTAAGACAGTCTCTTCAATAAATGGTGTTGGAAAAATTGGACAGATACATGCAAAAAAATGAAGATATATTTACTTTCAAAAAAAGTAATTGCATGATGATAACTGCTCAAGGTACTGGGCTGATTATATATTATGAGAAATCTAACAGCATAATGCTGTTATCAAGATTATCTCAGTCAAATTTATGCTGGGTTAATAGACACACAATGATGAGGTGTATAAAAGTAATACCCAGTTACATTCTGACCTGGTCAGGCCACATCCACAGTATACTACATTCAATCTAAGCACCACATTAAAAACACCACAGCCAAACAAACATCTAATAAAATGACATATACACTTGCAATTATCCAGATTAAAGCAAATAGAATACACTGGTAATTGTACTCTATGAAAAATAAATGAAAGCACTAGAATTATTTAATCCTAAGAAACAAAGGCATAAGACATTCACTACAGTCTATGATGTCAAACAGATAGTAGGTTTGCTCTCTGATGCCTAGGAAAGGAAGATGAAAGAAAATTAGAAGGAAGCACCTTCTGAATTTACTTATAGAAGAACTTTGTAACAACTACACCAATTTCAAAAGAGGAGTGTTCTCTCTCAGAGTATGGTGAGTTTTCTCTTCCATAAGGCATATTTTTCAAAGGAATGCATAAAATTTGTTGATCCAATTAATTTCTAAAATTTCTTCCACTTCTTTTTTGTGAAACAGAGAGACCAGTTTGCTTTAGGATAAACCATTTAATGGGATAGAATGTCATTGTGGGTTTTCACAAGGTTCATATATCCTGAAAAATAATGCATGAATTTTATTTCTTACAATGATATATTTCCTCCATGGAATATGTCCAGAAAAACTTACTGTGGAAAACCAAATTCAAAATTCAACAATCTTGTGCAGTAAATTCCAACAAATGGATTTATACCTGATTCTATTTATTTGAAAAATTCTGATTAGTAACAATGCCATAAAAATCATTTTCTATAATACATGTTAGTCACTTGTCTCTTGACCTCACTATGTCATATGACTTATAATACCATTTCAAATTTTAGTTAACATCTATATACCATACATGAAGGGAATATGGGTACACTATAGCTACTACTATTGGTGTAAATTTAATAAAATGAATCAGGACAGTAAATTTTATATGTATAGCATAAATATAGGGGCAGGAAAAAGTAGGTTTATAGTTATAATACAGATAAATAATACAATAATAAATAATATTATAAGAATAAGCTGTTTTGAATACTCACACCTGTAAACCTACTTTTGCCCATGCCTGTATGATTTATACTTTTTTTTTCTCTTTTGTGGCCAAGATTTAAAAAATACTAAAAAAAAGTAAATGTTTTTCCAACCAGATAATTAACAATTGTTATAAATACTGGGTGTGTTACTAAAACTAGGTAAGTATTTTTGGGTTATCTGTTTCCTAAAGAGGCTTAAAGAATCTTTTTGGGGGGCTAAGATACAAGAAGAAGCTCTTATTTCTCTCTCTTTCTCTCTCTCTCTCTCTCTCTCTCTCTCTCTCGAAAGAGAGGGGAAAAATAAAGAACTAGTGAAAACCACTCATGTACCATTCAGAGGAAAAAACAGTTATAAAACAATGAACCTTGTCCTAAAATCATTTTATAAAAAGAATTAAATGACTTGGTGGTTTTTCTAAAGTTAACCTCTTTAAATAAACTCTCACATAGTGATTAGTGAGGTCAAACAACACATATTTTTTTAACAATAGATATTAGCTGTAAAATACATCTCTTCTTAATTTGTTAAGAAATTAATGATTCATTACATGAAAATATCAACTCAGAAAACATTATTCTTTTAATAGGAATCAAACAATGTGTTATGATTTTAGGACAAGGAGCTAACTAAAGAAAAGAAAATTGTTGTTTCCACTATGGAATATTGTGTTAGAAAGGGCAGATATGAAGAAATAAAGCAGTCAGTGTATAACATATTTCTGTGGAATTTAAATCAAGAGCTAAAACTTACTCAAAAAAAATTATCTAGAGGATAATTTGCAGGAAGAACTTTGATGGAACTGTACAATGACGTTTTGCTTTGAGCAAATTTAAATCATTATCAACATTTTGATAACAAATATAAATGAGGCAACTATCATGTGCAAGCATTATACTAAGCACAAGGATAAAATGAGTTTTAAGAAATGCACCTTGTCCTTACTGAGCTTAGTTTAGCAATCAGGATTATGAGACAATTAATTTATAATGGCTTCCTAGTGTGTTATATAATAAAGGAATCTGATATAATGCCAAAGCTTCACATGAAAGGAAACCATTTTATTTACTGAAGCTTGCCATTGACACAGTAGAGAATATAGACATCACATGAATAAGCAGTGTGCATAATTATTTAAAGCACAGGCTCTAAAACTTGAGTTAAGAAAAAAGTAAGTCTACTAGAATATTCTAATTAGGCACATACTCATGTTTATATAGAGATCTAGCTATCTACTATCTAGAAAAGGGGAGTTAAAGAGAAACATATTGTATTGTGTGTGAATGTATAAATGGATGATAGATCACACACAAATTACCTAGACTATTCCGTGCCCAGATACTAAAAGAAATATTTATAGAAAAAATGGAGACTACACTGGTCTGTAAGGAAAGACTGGGAACTAAATATGTAAAATGGATGTTCACCACAAGATGGGCTATGCTAAGCCATAGCAACAGCTAGGTTATTCCAGAACAAAGCTAAAATAACCATGTTGCTGTCTTTTTTTTTTTTCTGGTAAGCCTCTTTGGATGAAGTGAAAGTTTCTTTAAAAGCCATGGGCAACACAGAATGCCAGGACAAGGACTATAGATATTATGGGCATTATTTTATGCTTTAAGGAATAACTGGTATTTTTTAAATAAGAAAATAATGTATTTTAAAAGTAGTGACGCTTAAAAGTATGAATGAAAAAATCTAGAAACTCAAGGAAACTTTCAGCCACACAAATGACAGTTCTGCACAGATCGTCCAAAAATCTATGTAAATTAACTAACAGTATATTTTGAAAAAGTAGAAAGACCATCAGCTTAAAAATGGGAGGAGGAAAAAAGGAGCAGCCTGGCCCTGGTACCACAGAGCTTTTTATTTCTCCAGACCTCATTCTAAAACTGGGGAGGGATTTCATCAGTTAATACTGGTAAATGGGTCACCACAGGACACCCCAATGTCACCTGCATGAGGAATCATTCACTGTTGGCTCTTAGTTGACACTAATCTCCAGGGACTCAAAATGGCTACATTGGTCCATCAGTCAGCATGACAAATTCTGGAAACCAGAGATATTGGGAGTCTTGCCAGTAGTCCATCTTACAATGAGCCAGTGCTCCTGACAGACCATTATGAGTTTCCATAGTTTTTTTGTGTGTGAGAGAAAGAGAGCTATTGTAGCAGAAAAAATCAAGGACAACTGCTTCTTTCAGAACAAATAAATGAAAGTAATATGTATTTCTGGAGGAATTCCAAAGACTCATGCCATGAGTAAAGAAAGACCTAAAAGATGCAGAGGTATTAATTCCTGTGTGTCCCTGAATAATTCAACTAGGGTACTCAACTCTGCCATTATTATAACATGAAGCCACCAAGTAGTGAATGGCCATGGCTGTGTCCCAGTAAAACTTTATTGGTAGGTAACATGCTTTATTAGGCCTGGGGGTGGGGCATAGTTTGGTGATCTCTGTCTTATGATATGCCAGGAAGTTCCAGCATCCCAAACTTACAACTATAGAATTATTGTTTAAATTAGCCAGCCCCTTCCATTGGAAGAAATCAAAGTCAATTGAACAGCAGGTTAGGTAATATAGTGCTGAGATCTGCCTCCCTGGTCTCACCTAAATGTTTTACTAATGGAGTACCCTATCAACAAATTTAGAGACCACATTTTAGTAGTTAATATTCTATGAATATAGAGTATTAAGTCTTAAGATTTTTATTGTATAATGTTCACATAAATGGGGGCATGTGTATGTGCATACACTATTGAGGCATGCCCTTTCAAGACACCTCAAAATTTTAATGCATCCTGCTTTATGGCTAGGTGGAAGTTTCTTAATGAAGTTTGTTTGGGATGACACTGAAATTTGTTGGAAAAGCAGTAATGATTCTTCTTCTTCACTTTCTCATATCTCAGCATGCAATGTCTATAACTCTTCTTGCCCTGTCCTCCAAGTGAAAGATTTCTTCACATATAATGGTAATGATTAAATAATCACACTTTGATGTGTATTTAGTCGATTGTATTGCACATCTTGAATTAAGGGTGTAGATCATACCTGAAGCTCACATCTGGTTTTCTTGCACCAAAAACAACTGATTCCTAGAACAATGCTCAGGAAGATTATCAGCACAGGTCTAGATGATTGTGATTTTCTATGACAGGGACCTCTCAACATGACAAAAGGGGAGCACAAGGTCATCATTCTACCTCCAGACCTTATAACACTTCAATCATTCCCAGACAGGTAACAGATTCCTTTCCCCTTTTATGCCTGGATGTTGTGAGTCTTATTACTTCTCTTTTATAGACCATTCATTTTTCTTATGCACTCCATGTCATCATTACTGTCTGAGTAATGTTAATGCACCCTTGTTATTATAAACTATTTTATTTTTACTTTAATAATTTCCCCCAACAAATATTGAGAATCAGGAATCCTTAACTCTTGTCCTGCCCTTCCATTTATTTTTTAACGTATATTTTTTTATTGTTGATAGTATTACATATGTCTAATGTCTGCTCTTCCATTTAATGTTCATGTGACTTTAGGCAAATTACTTCCCCTTCCTGGACTTAGCTGTCCATCAATAAAAGGAATAAATTGTTATAAATACTCAACTACAACACTCTAAATTTATGAAATCCCTTCAGTGGTATTAAACCACTTGCTCTTTCCTACAAAGTTTAATTTGTCTGTCTAAAAAATGAAAAGTGTATAAAGTTGTGATTAACCACTATCATATTTTACTTACTTGAAGATATTTCATTTAAACTTTGCATTGTATTCTATTTTTTAAATGATATAGTGATTTAAAAAAAATAATTTTATTGATTTCAGACAGAGGAAGGGAAAAGAGGAGAAAGAAATATTGGTGAGAGAGAAACATCGGCCTCCTGCACTGGTGATCAAACCCACAACACAAGCATGTGTTCTGACCAGAAATGGAACCGGTGACTTCTTGGTCCATGGGATAAGGTCAACCAACTGAGGCACACCAGCCAGGCAATATAAAAATGTTTTTGACAATGTTAGCCATTTCATTCTTTAGCACTCTTGGATTTCCACATTTATGCTACATATCTAACCACTCCTTTTTAGCTTTCTTCTAGCTCCTCATCTAGCTTCCCTTAAATGCATAGGGCTCTGCCCTAAATTTTATTACCCTAGACCCGTGGTCAGCAAACTGTGGCTCGCGAGCCACATGCCACTCTTTTGGCCCCTTAAGTGTGGCTCTTCCTAAGCCTAAGGAGTACCCTAAGTTAATAACAATGTACCTACCAATATAGTTTAAGTTTAAAAATTTGGCTCTCAAAAGAAATTTCAATCATTCTGCTGTTAATATTTGGCTCTGTTGACTAATGAGTTTGCCGACCACTGCCCTATACAATCCACCTGAACAGTCTTGCCCACACATATGATTTCAAAGCCATCTATATGTTGACAACTTCTAGTCAACATATCCAGCTCAGATTTGTACCTTACTATTCAGCTCTATGCGATATCTCAAATCAAATATAGTATAAGCACCTCAAAGGCTGTGTATCTCATTCTAAACACATTACATTTTCCAATATTCTGCTTCTTTTCTCTGCTTCCTGTTCTTATGAAATGTTTCCATCATTAACACAATAATTCAAGCTTCAAACCTGAAAGTCATCTTTAAATCTTCTCATTATCATTTCCTAAATTCAATTAGCATCTGATGAATGTAACTGGGAGAAGTTAAAATAGCCTTGATTTTTGTACAGTAGACCAACACCCTGTGGACAAAAAAACACCACCCCAATAAAATGTGAAGTTTGGTTCATGGAAGAACAGTTTGTGAATTCATTTTGTAAAGAAAGAGTCAACACTGAAATAGTACAGAGTGCAGATGATGTTTTTTATTGAGTTGTACACTTAAACCTGTATGGTTTTGCAAACCAATATCACCCGAATAACTCAATTAAAAAAAAGTTGCCTGGCTGGTGTGCTCAGTAGTTCAGTGTCAACCCATGGACCAGGATCCATTCCCAGTCAGGGCACATGCCTGGATTGCAGCCTTGATCCCCAGTAGGGAGCTTGTAGGAGGCAGCTGATCGATGATTCTCATCATTGATGTTTTTAATTCTCTTTCCCCCTCACTTCCTCTCTCTGAAATCAATAAAAACATTTTTTAACTCGATTAGATTGTCTTTAAACTAGTAAATCTGTCACAACAGAGGTCATAAGTCATCTGTTGATGAAATGGAGAGACTAATAATTCAGCCTCCCATGTAAGGGCTTCGCTAAAATGAGAAAAAGCTTTGGTTAGGCCAAATAGGTAATTCTGGATTGATCAACATTTGTATTTTTCACTGTCAATTAATAACTCATCATTTGATGTTTTTAAAAATTAATAGACATTCTTCTCAAAATCTGAAATTTACCTCCAGCCTAAAATTAGTGAAGTGACTTAAGTGAATACTCAACCTGCTTGGCTACATTTTTAAAAATGCGGATACACTCCAATCCAACAGGAAATACTTTTTTACTTTTATTCAGGTTAAAACAATAAACGATACACATTTTGATCTAACTCTGGTTATTTGAAGGAAACAATCTAGAAAGAGGTCCTATGAGATTTAATTTTATGCCAAATAAAATAATTATGAAACAATTCTACTTTGTTAGCTTATGACATTCAATTTCTTTCATACAAATATGGCCAATGATTTGTTACCCATATCGACCTAGTCCATACCAAATGACTGCAAAAATTCAAAAACACAAATACAGTCTCCCTTTCCCTTATTTGATATTTTGGTTTTATTTTACCATATGTAAAGGGACCCCATCAGAAAAATTTTTACATAGGAACACTGGAGGGGGCCCTGACCATAGTATGCAGGAGGTTACAGGCCTATTCTCCATACACATGCGTGCAGGCAAGGACACAGCAGTATTACTATGCTAAAGGCCCCTTTACCCTATGTATGCATGAGGGCAATGACTTAGTAGTAGCACTATACATACTATGCAAGCACACCCTTATATGACCTGCTTATGTTAATATAGCATGAGCATCACTAATTGGCATGAGGCCTCTTTTGTTTGAGCCTGTATACAAGGTGCTACTGACCAGCCAATTTTCAGCTGATTTGTTTGTAATAAAGCATGTCCCACCTACCAACTGTCACTTGTGTGTTCTCCCAATTACCTGCACCCAGAGGTGTCAAGTCCCTGGCTGAGGTACTTGCCCCCAACAAACATACTTAAAAGTTCTTTTAAACATACAAATTGTAGTTGCAATGAACAGAATTTTATAGTTTTCTTCAAATTTTTACAAAGTGTTTACTACATCTAGGTAGTCTGCTAAGTATTTTATAAATATTAACTTATTTCATCCTCAAAATGAGCCTATATAATAGATGTCTATAAAAACCTATAAAATGGAATAGGGCTCATTTTAAGAGATTAAAAAACTGATGCTCCAAGAGGCACATTACCTAAGATCACATAGCCAAAAGTAGCCCAGCTGGGATTCAAACCCAGGCTGTCTGTCTGTAGAGTGCATGTGCTTAATCATAATGCCAATCACATTTGTTAACCTGATTTCAATCAAACTAAAACGGCACATGCTGTATTTCTTTGGATATTTCAAGATAGTTTATTTTATATGAATTTTCAGATGTATAGAGAATCACTATAAAAATCTTCCCAACCTATATGCAAATTATTCCTGCATAGTCTCCTTCCTTCTATTAGGCAAAGGAGAAATGGTTTCCCTGCTCTCCAAGTATCTGTCAGAAATTAGTTCCTGCAAGATATACTTCTGTCTTAAATTTACCTTCAACAAGATCAAGGTAATATTCAAAGATGAGAAGATTATTTAGAAGTGGCTCAGGACAGAGCACTAGAACTGAAATGTAATGAAGGGTTCTAAAAAGACTCAGAAATAGAAATGTTGTCCTGAAAAGAAAATGAAACGCAGAAAACATGAATTAACAATTCACAAAGAAACCTGTAGTACTACGTAAAATGTTCCTAGCCAGAACATGTGACTTTAAACGCATTGGGGGTATATTTTCATTAACATTAGGTGTGTTTGTTCTGTGAAAGATGTCCACACAAGGGTATTCACATGAAGGCAATTATTCTAACATGCTCTTAATGGCGACATATATACAAACTCAAATCAATCTTAGGAATAATGTTTGAATTTTGGACATTTTTTCTGGTTCTTAAACAGTTAATTTTTCCCCCTAGGCCAATGTCCAGGAGCTCAGGTCATTCTGTAAAATGTAAGCAAGGCCACCACTTACATAATTTGATTCATAATAAGTGGAGGAAAACAAGTTGGTAGAATATAATTCAACATGTATATATTTAAAGTAGACAAAACAAATCCCAATATGTTAACTTAAAACACTGTGATATAGCTTATCAGGTTTATACAAATTGAAAAGAGAGAACAATGTGGCTTTTATTTACAGTACATTCCTTATAGCCAACTTTTTGGCTAAATAAAGGAAGGTAGGTAAACTAGACACATATGTATCTCTATCAAATAAATTTTAAAGAGTCAAATTAACTCCTTCAGTTCTTTATGGAATATGTCTTGCAAAGTGGCCTTGTGACTCATGTGGAAGGCTGAGCCCTCCTGCCATTCCTGCTGCCTGTACAGAGGCCCATTAGCACCTCTTAAATGCCTCTCCTGTAATTCCTGTAATTGCCACCACGTGGTTGGTGGCTTCTTGGATTACACAGAAAAGACCAGACAATTTGTTTTCCTATGAATAAGGGCTTCAAAATAGTGGACCAAACTCACAATTGAATCAGCATTGTAAGCTTTCTAAAATATTATAATACAAAGTTAGTAAATTCCATAAGATCTGACAAAACTCAGATGTGAATTTAACTCAAATACCTCTGTAGAGAGAATTTTAAATTGTATATTTAATTTTAATGAAATACTTGTGATCATCAAGAATTATTTAGATCATCATTAAACAGGCCTGCCCTCAGGAACCTTGCGGGTTATTTATCCATACTACTTCCTTTAAGCACTAACCGCGGAGAAGGTGATCTCTCTGAAAGCAAGCGTTTCTGTCTCATCATACATTCCCTTACAGTCCCTGCTAGAATGCTCGGCGTACGGTAGTCTCCTAATACAGATGTGCTTGTTCAACCCAGCATTTAGTAATTGTGTGCTCTACACTTGACCTACTTTATAAAGATAAGACCACAAAAAATAGCCGAAACCGGTTTGGCTCAGTGGATAGAGCATCGGCCTGCGGACTGAAAGGTCCCAGGTTCGATTCCGGTCAAGGGCATGTACCTGGGTTGCGGACATATCCCCAGTGGGAGATGTGCAGGAGGCAGCTGATCGATGTTTCTCTCTCATCGATGTTTCTAACTCTCTATCTCTCTCCCTTCCTCTCTGTAAAAAATCAATAAAATATATTTTAAAAAAAGAAAAAATAGCCCTGTCTCCCAAAAGCTTACAGAGGATATTAGCATAATGTATGGTAGTCCCCCCAGTGGATGCCTGAAACCTCAGATAGGACCAAACCCTATCTATCTATCTATCTATCTATCTATCTATCTATCTATCTATCTAGATATACACTGAGTGGCCAGATTATTATGACCACCTGACGTCTGTAGGCAAATTAGCCATACACTGCATAGTATGGGATATGGAAGCCGAAGGCCTGTTCGAACACCTTTGCTGTCTGCAGTTACCAAGATAAAACACCTCCAATTTGCACAGGAACACAAGGATTGGACAGTCGAGCATTGGAAAAAAATCATGTGGTCCGATGAATCATGTTTCCAGTTGCATCATGCAGATGGCAGGGTGAGAATTTGGCGTAAACAGCATGAAAGCATGCACCCCACATGCATGAGTACAACCCTTCAAGCTGGTGGGGACAGTGTTATGGTTTGGGGCATGTTTTCCTGGCATTATTTGGGCCCTTTAATTCATGTGGAACAACGTCTGAATAGCACAACATACCTAAGTATCGTTGCTGATCAGGTTCATCCTAGCATGTTGATGGCATATCCCAATGGAGATGGCTTCTACCAACAAGACAATGCGCCATGCCATGGTGCTCGTATTGTGCAGGAGTGGTTTCAAGAACATGAGGGAGACTTTACCTTGCTTAGGTGGCCCCACAATCACCAGCTCTCAATACAATTGAGCATTTGTGGGACGAAGTTAAAAGATCCATCAGGCAGCTGGTTCCACAACCATCAAATCTCACAGAACTGGACAGTGCTATTCATCAGGCATGGTGTCAGATTCCTCGCATCACCTTTCAGCATCTCGTAGAGTCAATGCCAAGAAGAATCGTCACAGTACTGAAGGCAAAAGGTGGCCCAACGAAGTACTGATGGGGTGGTCATAATACTCTGGCCACTCAGTGTGTGTATGTATTGCTGGAATTTTACATTTGGTATCTCTCTCTCTCTCTCTCTCTCTATATATATATATATATAAATATTAATATATATATATTAATATATATATATATATTAATATATATATATATATATATATATATATATATATATATATATATATATCATGTTTTCCCCCCGGTATATACATACCTGTGATAAAGTTTAATTTATAAATTAGGCACAGTAAAAGATGAACAGCAATTACTAATAAGAACACAGGGCACTTAATACACGGTAATAAGAGTTAGGTGAATGTGATTCTCTCTCAAAGCACCTTATTGTCTGTACTCACCTTTTCCCTTAAAGGAAGCACGTTAGGGCTTTTCTTCTGCATGTCCGAGTTGCCAGCATCACTACCTTTGCCCTTCGGGCCATTTTTAAGGAAGATAAGGGTGACCTGAGTACCAGCGCGGCCAGATAACAGCGGCTCCGTGACTAACGTGAGGAGCGTCAACAACGTGCAGACGCAGGACTGAGGGCGTCGGGATTCACGTGCAGGACGGCGGGCCTCGCGAGAGTTCACCGCGACTCAGAAGGCCTGCCTTGTAGAACCGGTGAGTTGTTTCCTGCTGGAATTTCACATTTGGTGTTTGGGGACCACAGCTGACCGAGGGTAACCGAATCTGTGGTGCGTGAACTGGAGGGTCAGGGGGCACTGCTGTCACCGGTTTTAGGCCCTGGTCTGCGTGCGGTCCTGCGAGCGCACAGATGGTACCTCCACCTCCTCCCGGTACCTTCACCTTCCGGGAGAGAGAGAGAAGGCCGCCAGCCCCGGAAGTACTTGGTTAGACCGGCAGGAGGGGGGGCGGGGGGGGCGGTCAGCACACGCGAGGCCACAGAGTGAAGCCGGACAGAGAATGACGGGCAGAGTTTCCAGCAATTTAACCAGCGAGGGTAGAGCGGATGGGAGTGGCCGGAGTGGCAGTGCGCTTATAGGAGGAACGAGGGACAGTGAGAGACCGGAGGGGCGGGCCCAGGAACCCTTTGAACACAGTTGAAGAGTGTGAATTTTAGCAGGAAGACTCTGAGAAAATAAGATATGAAAGGAGCAATCACTAGAGAATGGAAGAGCTAGTTACGTCTCCTAGGATTCTGATCTTTGCAGCCGTGTGGGTCCTCGTGCCTTTCGCCAGGATAAAGGGTATGAGAGAAGAGTGGATTTTAGTGGGTTATGAAAGAGAAAAAATTGATGAGATATGAATGTGCTGCGTTTGGTTACATTTCTGGATTATTTGGGAAGAAGGGACAGCACAGAACAGTAACAAGTGGAGACTTTTCATCAAAGGGGGTGATTATAATAGTGCCTTTCCTAGTGTGTTATTGGGAGTAGTAAGTGAGTTAACACATAAAAGTTTATAAGATAGGGCCTGATCATGTAAATGTTATTTAGTAATATTGTTCAGTTACAATTTGTACCCAACTGGAGGCACCCAAGCAGTTCGAAATGGTTATCAAATTACTTTGAACAAGCCCTAGCCAGTTTGGCTCAGTGGATGAGCGTGGGCCTGTGGACCAAAGGGTCCCAGCTTCAATTCCGGTCAAGGGCACAGGTACCTTGGTTGCAAGCTCCTGGAGCCCTGGCCCTGGTCAGGGCTCGAGCAGGAGGCAACCAATCGATGTGTTTCTCTCACATCGCTGTTTCTCTCTGTCTTTCCCTCTCTCTTCCACTCTCCCTCAAAATCAATGGAAAAATATCCTCAGGTAAGGATTTATCAAAAAAATATATATATATTGAACAATGTTTCTCAACCTTGATTGCGATCCAGAATCATCCAGGAGCCTGGATGTCCTCGCCAGGCCCTACCCCTGGTGGTTCCCGTATACAGACAACAGTGAGAGCACAGGAAGATAGAGGTAGTAGGTGGAATCACATGTTGGATGTGATCCCCCTGAATGACTAGAAAGACTGGGAAGAGGTCTTGACATTCAAGTTTCCCAGACCAAATTCATCACTGTTCTCCATGACCAGCTCCAGATTTTGTAATTTTACTTCTTAAAATGGGACTGTGGATAAATGTGAACCATAGTATCATAGAAAATTGTAAAGATACTTGGGGCTATTGTTTGGTCTTACCTGTTATGCACCATGGGGTGCAGGGAAATGTTGTAGGGAAGCAGTGATATGAATGTGCTGCCAATCATGCCAAGGCAGAATTCAAGTAGGCTTTGAGAACCCTGGGAAACTGGATAAGATTCAGGGTATGATTCTTTTGTTGAGGGTGAACCACTCCAGGACATGTGGTAGAAAATTGAAAAAAAATTTTTTTTTTAATTTTCTTCATTGATTAAGGTATTACATATGTGTCCTTACCCCCCTATGTCCCCCCCCCCCGTGAAAATGAAAAAATTCTAAAAGCACCACAAAGCTGGTAACTGCAGTGGGGATAGAGCTTCCAGCTTCAAAACAGTGCATTTAATCCCTGGGCTCATGGGCAAAAGATAGAAGAATGATGACTGGCTCTTTAGATATGAAAATAATAAATCACATGCCTCACATTTGAAGGGACTTGTTCACTTCAAGTGAATATGATAGCTATTCTTACAACCTTTTTGACCTGGCCCTTTAGATGGCCCATAGGAAATGATAGAACTGTTTGTTTGTTTTTAAAAGCATGACTCCAGGAAGACCCAATATGACATGAACCCACCTGAGCTGAGCATAATAGCAGAAAGGGGACGTCCTCTTTACTTACTACCATCTTATATACATACATGAGATTACAGGCTCTCTGTGGCAGGACCTTTGGAGGTCAGAGACTTCCCTGTTATGTCACAAGGAGTGCTCCATACCTCTGGCTCACATATAGTCAATTTAATGGAAAATCGTTAATTCACAAAAACCACTGTTGTTCTTTTTATTTTTTAAATATATTTTATTGATTTTTTTACAGAGAGGAAGGGAGAAGGATAGAGAGTTAGAAACATCGATCAGCTGCCTCCTGCACACTCCCTACTGGGTATGTGCCCGCAACCCAGGTACATGCCCTTGACCGGAATCAAACCTGGGACCCTTCAGTCCACAGGCCGACGTTCTATCCACTGAGCCAAACCGGTTAGGGCAAAACCACTGTTCTTTAGGCAGCTTTATGTAACTATGCCTTGATCTATTACTAGTAGGAGAAAAAAAACAAGGCTCAACTAGGCAGAACTAGGTTAGAAATTTATCTAAATCTAAAACCAGTATTTTCTCACTCTATGATAGTACATATTTGGAAGCAATAAATATTGTAGTCCAGTTTGTCTAATTATTTGGAAATAAATGAGAAAGAGTGCTGGGAAAAATGGTTTGGAAAACAACTCTTTAGACACCAGTCTCAAGTAAAAGAGTTAAAACTACATTTGGTAAACGATGGAGAGGTTGGTAGTGCCCAGCATCAATGATTTTTTTAACTCATCCACTCCCTTCCACAAATATTTCATAAGCCCCTTAACAAGTCGGCTGTGAGTTTAACTTGTTTGCAATGTGCAGACCCTGTTGTGGGCTCTAGGTCAAGAAAAGTGGCAAAGTACTTGCCATCATGGAATTTAAATTCTAATAGAGGGAGTGTGAATTAAGTTTATACATCTGGTGGTGATCAATGCTACAAAGAAATGTAAAGTGAGATAAGAAGGAAAGAAGATGAGGTAAGGAGAAGGTGTCCTGTTGTATATGGTATTATTTTATATGGATGGCTTCTCTGGAAATGCAAAGTTTCCTGGAACAGAAAGAACAGAACCAAACCCTTATTTCCCTCATTTTGTGATTCTGCTGCCTACCCATTTTCCTTACATAAATGTCTACATTATTGATACAGGATTTTTTTGTGTGTATTTTGTTTTCGATAGATGCAATTTTTCACAACTTAGGTCTTGGAAAAACAAGGGGGGAAAAACACAAAAATGTTCTCTATCCTCTAAAAAGATTAGAGCCAAAATAGCTGTTTAGCAAATCTACCACCACTGTCCCAGTCTCCTAAGTCCTACTATCATTTTTTAGTAGACCAATTTTCTCTTTTATTGTCTGTTGACTGAGGATATATGGGAGCAGCCCTTTATTGTTCTAAGAAACCAGTCACTGCAATTCGGGAAGGCTGAGCTTTCTTTTTTGCTCATTTAATTATGAAAGGGAACCTGGACACAGTTCGATCAAAGATGCAAACAGCTGTGATGAACACTTCTCTGATACATTTAATTCATTAAAAAGCATAATTCGCTTCTTTCTGAGTCATATTTCCTTAGAAATTCTGTAACAATGACATTCTGACAAATTTGTCATTTGTGCAAACCTGTATTTTCTCAGCATTTTTAATAGAAGCACGGTATTACCTGACTTTCTAGATATTTTAAAGGGTACAAAACACCACAGGAAATTGTATCTTGGTTATAGCTTCTGTGAATCTAGCAAGAATTTCAGGTTTATGCATGTCTTTTCAAATCGGAGATATTATAAATTGGATTTTTTTTTATCATCATGTCATTGTAGGTCTTACTGTCTTACTCTCTTGCTACTCTATTCAATTTAACTTCCATCCAACAGTCACACTTCATAATTTACAACTCTCCTAAAAACAAAGGGCAAGGGAAATCTAGCAGCAAGTACTGTGAGGCACAGCATTCTTTCTTGCCTCTGATAAAGTAACATTCTGGAAGATATAAATATGGTGCAATCAAAGAGGAGAAATGTGGTCTTGAATTCAACTTTGACCCACTTATTGAACTTGAAATGGGGCCAGATTTAAACCATGGCAGTGTTGGTAGGATAAGGTATCATATATAACATCATCCACAAGACCTAGAAACCTCCCTCCTTAAGATGCTAACCTTTTCACAGATGCTCCATTAGGAATCCATGGCTTGGGTTAAATGTTTCTTTATCCATATTCTTAAAGCACCATCATGGATGGGTACACATGTAAAACATGGATTCTTTTGACTTGAGTTTATGTGGCACTTCTCTCTTGGGTACTAGAGTAATAATAAGTATGTGGAAATAGAAAGGAAATAGTAGGAAAAGGTAGTTAAAAAGCAGGAAAATGATGGCTAACCCACACTAAATCCATTTCTTTAATGTTCGTCCTAGAGGCAGCCCTACATTTGATAGCAAATGGTTAAAATTGTTGCCATTCCACAATGTTAGTGCAACCACGGAAGATGGGAGAAGGCAATCAGGCATCTAGGAAATGGGCTCCTCTCCTTTAGAAATTCAAAGTGCCAACATTCTAGCAATTTTCATCAAATTAAATCTGAATGGAACACTTACCTGGCTGGTTTCAGTCTATAGTAATTTTAAGTGTACTTGTCACCTGAACACAAGGCTAAGGTAGAAAATTATTCCAACCTGGTTGAGTAGTTTTGTTGAAAATAATATTAGGATAGCCGCCTTAAAGGAAGCAACAATTTGAGGGTCTATGTCCCAAAGAATAAAATATAGGCTACATAATGTAAAGGTTGTAAAAAAATTGCACATAACCATAAAAATATCCATAGCATAAATGTTTTTCACTTTTTTCTTGCTCACACCATGAATCAGAGGAAGAAAGATTATTTATTGTCATTATTTCTGTGGCCTTGTTCATTATCCAAATGCTTTATAGACATTGATTAGTTAACTGTATGATCCCTGCCAGAAAGGTCAGTCTGATTAACCTCAGAGCCAGAGCCAGAGTGCCCAAGGTTAAGTGATTCATCCTTTCCTCCAAGGAGATCAGTGTGAAGGACAAGATCTCAATGTTAGAGTTCTTCTGCCTAAAGCTATTCCTATCCTGGCTGACATATGTAACACTGAAAAGCCTTTTTTTTCCCTAACATAAGTAATGTCAGAAAAAAACTGGAAATCATACATACTTATTGGTAAGAAATGAAATATTCTGGTGAGAGTCTCTGTTCAATTAGAATGAATACACTTGGATAAATTTTCTAATCTGTGGCAAGTGGTGCATTATCAGGTTAGAGTTACTACATCTTCATGCAACAATTTGCTCCTTCTCTCAGCATTTATTGAGATCCTATTATGCCGCCAGAGGAATGTAGTAGGCCCCAGGGACACCAAAGTGAATTTGAGAGCCTAGGTCCTGTTCTCATGAAACTTACTTTCTAGTCTGGTGAGACTGGCAATAAAAGCATTAAAGAACCAAGAATAATGGCAAGTGGAGATAAGAAAAGAGGGAGAATTAGCACAGTTGGAACTGTGCCTCAGTGATTTCTAGATGCTGTCATCAGAAAAGGTGTCTCTGAGAAGGTGGCATTGAGAATGAAGGGCAAGAAGGAAATAGCCATGGGAAGAGAAAACCACAGAACATTCCAGAAGGAAATAAAAGCTAAAGGGAAAGCCTGAAAGTAGAAATGAACTAGGCATGACCAGGGACCTGAGAGAAATTCAGTGTTTCTAGAGTATATTCTAGGTGCCTTGGGAAACCACTGGAGAGCTTGAAGTGGTGATGTGTCAAAACCTTATTCATATTTGCAAAACATTACTTTGGCTGTTATTTTGGGGGAAAGAGCGAAAAAAAGGAAGCCAGGTAGCAGGCTATTGCGGTGGTTCCCATGACAGATGAAGGTGACCTGAACTAGGGTGGTAGTTGTGGAGATACAGATTTAATTGGATGGATTTATGTAGGTTTTGATGGAAATATTGACAGGATTTGCTAATAGATATGAGAAATATGGGCATTGTAGAATTAAAGACAATTGCTATATCTTCAGGTTGTAAAATGAAAAAGAACTACTAGTAAAAGTGTGACATCTAAAGCTTGTCACAATGCATTTTAACTTGGGAAATGCATAGCACCAGGAAAGTAAAATATCGGGAGGATCTGACATAGTCTAAGATGTCAGCAAAGCCTTCTTTCAAAAGTGACATGTAAACTAAGATTGAAGGAATTAGCTGGATAGATGCCATGACCATCACTGGGATATAGTCATAATTCATACACTTATTACCACAAGTTACTGACTAGAGCCATTATGTGTCCTTCAAATTCTGGAGAGAGAGCGTCTGGTCACTTGATTGTCATTAGGGCAGTTGTCCAGCTCATATCCAGTCCTTTGTGGCCCAGGGAATGCTAGTGTCACAGAGCCTGGAGTTTTCCTGGACTAAGAGCCTGTTACGTAGAAGAAAAGTTGGGTAAGACAGCAAATCGACTTATGTGTCTAATATAATCCTCCATTTACCTTTACATTCCCCGAGCTTAATAGAGTACCAGGCATATAGGAAACTTTCAGTGTCAAGTGATTAAGTGTATAGAAGCAAATTAAAGAGACAAGAGGCAATCTGGGGCTTCTGTTAAGTAAAAAGACATCTGTTTCCTAAATCAACCACAACCATCTTCCAAATATGCTACTCCTCCCCTCCATAATCTTTTCTAACAGACATATTAACAATATCAGCTTAGAAATATGTTGGTTATTATTGACACCTGAAATTGTTCACATATAAATCCAGTGCTTCTCAAACTTTCCATAATCTAAGAATCACCTGGGCCACATATGTTAAAATGCAAATTCCTAGATCTTGTCCATTTTAGGACAGCCAAACAATATAAAATTTAATATAATGCAGCAATTATTCTTTAGGAGGAATATCCAAAAGAATTGAAGGCAAAATCTTGAAAACTTATGTGTACACCTGTGTAAATAGCAGCATTATTCACAAAAGCCAAAAGGTGGAAGAAACTCAAATGTCCATTAACAGATGAACAGATCAACAAAATGTGGTATATACATAAAAAAAGGATATTATTTAGCCTTAAAAAGGAAGGAAATTCTGACATAAACTACAACATGGAGAAAGACCTTGAGAACAGTGCTAATAAGCCAGTCACAAAATGGCAAACACTGGATGATTCAATTAACATTTATTCTCTAGAGTAGGCAAATTCATAGACACAGAAAGTAGAATGGTGGTTGCCAAGGGTAGGGGTTAGGAAGAAATTGAAAGTTGTTGTTCAATGGGTTTAGAGTTTCAGTTTCAAAAATTGAAAAAGTTCTATAGATTGGTTACACAACACTACATATATTTAACTCTACTGAACTGTACATTTAAAATGGATAAGATGCTAAGTTTTATGTTATGTATATTTTACCACAATTGAAAATAAAAGATTATGAATTTTATCAAAGATCTCAAGTGATTAAGATGCAAATGAGGAAATTTACTTTGAGAAACACCATTCTATAGTCAGCCTTTTCCCCAGTCCAGTCTATTGCATATCTAGAGTCTCATTTTCACTGACTGATTTGGACTTCATCACCTGACTATTGGATTCCAACAGCCACATATCTGTAGGGTTTTTTTGTTTCAATCCAATTCCTATACCAATCTATCACTTTAGTCTAATATCATATTCCCAAAACAATAATTTCTGATTAATATAGATGGATTATGATTCTGATAGAAGATTCGAAGAGAGTGAGAAAAAAAAAGCAGTGCAGGAAATGATCAAATGACTACAAAAAGTAACAGAATGTAGTATGCTTACCTTAGAATTATAGATTTTAATTTTATATTTTCTATACTTTAAACTTCTAAAACTTCAAGTCTTTTACCTAATATGACCTACAAATAATTTATACATTAAAAGTTCATTTAATGGCAATACAAGCAAACAGAAATGAATTTGTAATCCTTTTCTCATTTTTCCCACTGAGCCAAGAACAAATTACATCTCAAATATTCTTACCATGTTTGAGGAATCGATGCCATAATTGAAATGATGTCCCGTCATATCTTTGTAAAATCGCTGGTTTTCAACCCTGACTTGACTTTAGCATCACCTAAAAAAGTAAAACAAACAAACAATATTCTGCCCCCATTCTAGAAGTATTAATTATCTGTAATACTTTCAACAATATATTTTTAAATAAAATAAATAAAAATGAAATATATATACACACACACACACATGCACACACATGCTTGTGTGTGTGTGTAGAATTGAATCAACAATAGGTGAAGACTGAGAACAATTAGACTAGTTGATACAACATGAAAGTTGCCATCCTTTGGGTATCTTTAGTCAAAGACAGAAAATAACTAGGCCAATTACAGCCACTGATTTAACACTCTTTTAATCCCTTGCCTCTACATTTCTTCCTGTTCTGGCCTGAATGTTTGTAACTCCCTCCACATTTATATTTTGAAGCCCTAACCTCCAATGTGATGGTTTTTGGAGGTGGGGCTTTTGGGAGGTAATTAGGTTTAGATAATATCCTGAGGGTGGAGGCCCCATGAGCAGGTTAGTACCTTTAGAAGAAGAGGATGAGACTGGAGCTTGAGTAGGTGGCTAGCTGCAAGCCAGGACAAGAGCTCTCACCAGACCCCAACCTGATATTAGACTTCCAGCCTCCAGAACTATGAGGATTAAATTTTGTGGTTCAAGCCACTGGTCTATGGTATTTTATTATGGCAGACCAAGCTCACTAAAACACTCCCATAAGCCTCATGGTACTTAATCTTATCCCTTATCATCTTCATAACCCATAGTTGAGAACTGTGATCTGATACAGTTTTTGAGTACAAATGGTATATGAGAAGGATAACCCTCTAAACAGTTGATCCAGTTCTGTCAATTGGTGGGGTGTAGTTGTAAACATCTTGTAGGTGTGCCATTTTGAAGACTTGATAGCAGAAAGTGGGGGAGGAGTAGGAGTAACAACCATGTCTCACCACACAGGTAAGCCTGTGAAAGGTGGACTAAAAACATAGGGACTTTGGAATACAAACAAGCAAACAAAAATAGTGACAGACTTAAGAGACTAAAGGGAGTTAGAAGTTTCAATTTGACTTTAACATAACAAAGACTAACTTTTGGCTAAATCAGACATTAAATAAAAAAGAGATAATATGGAGATGAGGGAAAATGTACAAAAAAATTTAAATGAAAAAGTTTAACTTGTTTTGAAAGGCTATGATACTTTTGCTTCTTGCTCTGTAGACTTGATTTTATTATAGTGATTAATTTTTCTTAATAAACTAATTGAATTTGGAGACACAAGAGGGTCTGTTTGTTTTGTTTTTTTTTAAGTTCATGAATTACTAGCTTTTATATGCTTTCTGACTGCCACCTGGTGCATGTTAATATATTGCAAGAGAAAGGCAACAGGATACAATGAACTTCCTAATGTTAAAATCAAATTGGCAACTAATCAGTTCATTAACAAATAGATTTGATGTAGCTTAGTGATTTGAAAATAAAATGTGAGAGCATCTCCATTCATTAATATGGCTTTCTCTAGTTTTCAAAAACTGGGTATAAGTGTTTCATTTTTTTTTGCGATGATGATTTATATATAATGTTAAAATATACTTTAATAAAAGATTGCCACAAAGAAGTGGCAGTGTTTTATTTTATTACTAGGGGCCCAGTGCACAAATTCGTGCACCTTGAGAGGAACTGTGGGCCACGAGGCTGCGGTAGGCACAGGGGTGGGTCTCGGCCCATCCTCCAAACCCCTGCCCAGCACCTCCCGCTGTGGCCCCAGTCCCCTGTCTGCCAGCAGCCCTTCTCCCACCATTGCTGCTGCCCCCACGCTCGCACCCACTGATGGCATGGAGTGATTGGAGCCGGCAACAGCAGGGAGTGTGAGCGGGGCCGGCGCCATCAGCAGGTACGAGTGGTGGCTGCTGCCCCAATCACCCCTCAGGAGCAGGGTGAGATGGAGAAGCTCTCAGAGGCGATAGGAGCTGACGGCCATTACTCGCACCCGCTATTGGCGCTGAGTGATTGGGACTGGTGCCGGCACTGGCAGCGGATGTGAGCGGAGGCTCCGGCACCAGCTGCAGGTTCAAGTGGGGCTGGCACTGGCAGTGGGTGCGAGTGCCGGGCAGGACTGCAGTGCGTGGGAGCAGAGAATTTTCAGTAACCACCAGAGGCTCACCCCAATGACAGCGACTGGTGCCCTGCTTGGTCTGGTGCCCCTGTTCACCTGCTCCACCATCCTGCTGCAGCTAACGCCCGCCATGTTCCACACATGCCCCCTGGTGGTCAGTGCATGTCATAGCGACCGGTTGTTCGGTTGTTCCACCGTTCGGTCTATTTGCATATTAGCCTTTTATTATATAGGATTATTAATGATTACCTTGCTTGACAAAAAGAAAAAAAAGGGACAGGTGATCAGCCTTTCTGGGGAGGCTAAGAGAGGTGTTCAGAAACACTTGGACACTGTCTCTTACTTTCTTCTCTCCCCATCAAGAGGAGGGGACTTGGACTCATGCTGAATTGGTTCAAAATGTGGACATCAATACATCAGTAGTCATGCCTTGAATGGAAGTCATAGAAAATTAGTGTAGCTGCTTCTTGAATGGTGGTAAAAATGCCACAAAAGACATAGTAAAGCAAGGATTGGGCTTCTTTCTCAATTCTGGTAAGTTTCTACCAGAAAGAAAGTCTCATGAGATACTCTATGTTTATAGAGATAGACACAGATGCTTCATAGAAAAACAAGGGGCCAGAAAAAAGCTACCCTGAAGCATGATGCATTTGCTCCTGCTCTCTGTAGCTGCCTTATATCCATTAATTTTTGTACCATATGACAAATATATGGGATTTTATAGCACGTGTGTGTGTGTGTGTGTGTTTGTGTGTGTGTGTGTGTGTGAGTCTTCATATTCTCTTCCTGTTAATTCCTATTAAACGCCAAACTGAAAGCTCCATTTTATTGCCCCAACACACATTCCCATTTTTGTTGTTGAAATTTTACTGAACTAAAAAATTCACAAGTCTAGGAACCATGGATATACTAGTAGTGATGAAAATAGCAGGATGTAAAAGGAATGAGCTATTTTAGAGCCTTATTTCCTTTGGTCTCTTAATAAAACAAGTGTAATCTGTCAATTATGAAACATAGATGATAGGCCAGTAGATCCTGGTGAAAAGCCAGTTTGGGGAACAGGATGGTAAGGGAAGTTGGTTCATATGAAAACTGGGGAGAGAACTTTACTTGAACTTATAAAGAGAAGCTGAAATGGAAGATCAAGGCTGAACCTTATTCATGATTTTGCTTTGAAACAGGGCTGTACCTGGCCTTTTATTACAAAACTAGAGGCCCGGTGCACAAAAATTTGTGCACTCGGGGAGGAAGGGGGCCCCTCAGCCCGGCCTGTGCCCTCTCACAGTCTGGGACCCCTTGGGAGATAACGACCTGCTGGCTTAGGCCTGCTCCCGGGTGGCAGAGGGCAGGCCCAATCCCTGGGTGCAGCCCCTGGTCGGGCTCAGAGCAGGGCCGATTGGGGAGTTGGGGCGCCGCCCCCTGTCATGCACAGAGCAGGGCCAATCAGGGGGTTGGGGCACCGCCCTCTATCACCCACAGAGCAGGGCCGATCAGGGGGTTGGGGCGCCGCCACTCTCACACTCAGGGCAGGGCCGATGGAGAGGTTATGGCTCTACCCCATCACACACAGAGCAGGGCCCGTGGCGGGTGGGGTTGGGGAGCTCCCCCCATCAGGCACAGAGCAGGGCTGCTCAGGGGGTTCTGGCCCCGCCCCCTGTCACACACAGAGCCGCAGGGCGATCAGGGGGTTTGGGCGCTGCCCCCTGTCACGCTGATCCCAGTGCCGGGAGGCATATTACCCGTTTACTATATAGGGTAGAGGCCTGGTGCATGGGTGGGGCCGGCTGGTTTTCCCTGAAGGGTGTCCTGGATCAGGGTGGGGGTCCCCACTGGGGTGCCTGGCCAGTCTGGGTGAGGGGCTGAGGGCTGTTTTCAGGCTGGGAGTGACTGAAGTTCCCAACTGCTCCTTTTTTTCTTTTTTCTTTTTTATTCTGGGCCAGCTTTACCTTGAGGCTTGGCTCCAGCTCTTAGGCCTCCGCGGCTGAAAGTAGGTTTCTGGCCTTTGCTTACAATGTTGCGAATCTGCTGGCTGAAGTCCGGCGGTATTTGTTACAATGTTTCTTAAACTGCCCGCTCAGAGGCCTGCAGCCACAGGCGGGGAACGTTGGTTTTCTCCAATGATCCTCCGTCACTGAGGGAAGCAAGCCTCATGTTAGTTTCAAGCTTCCTGGCTGCCGGCCGCCATCTTGGCTGACAGTTAATTTGCATATCTCGCTGATTAGCCAATGAAAAGGGTAGCGGTCATACGCCAGTTACCATGTTTCTCTTTTATTAATGTAGACTAGAGGCCCGGTGCACAAAAATTTGTGCACTCGGGTGGGTCCCTCAGACCGGCCTGCGCCCTCTTGCAGTCTGGGGCCCCTCGGGGGCCCCTTCCCCTGGCTGCTCGCACCAGTTTTCCTCAGGCATCCGGAATCCAGGCCTTCGCTCTTTGCCGAAGGGGCCGGCGTGGCAGGCTTCACTCTTCACTTTTCGCTGGCTGCTCTGGCCCCGGGGGCGAGGCCGGCACTGTGGGTGAGGGGCATAGCTCTTCGCTCTTCTTGCAGGCCCCAGGGGCGGGGCCGGCATGGTGGGCTTCCCTATTTGCTCTTCACTCACCACGCCAGCCTTTGCTCGCTGCTCCTGCCTGGAACCAGCCAGCTTCACTCCATCGCTTGGTGTCCTCATATACAAATTAGCCGCCATCTTTATTGGCGGTTAATTTGCATATCATCCTGATTAGTCAGTGGGAAGCGTAGCGAAGGTATGGTCAATTACCCTTTTTGTCTTTTATTAGATAGGATGATCTGTGAGCAAAGGTTTATGGGCAAATTTCTTCAGCAAGAGACAAATTTTGGAAAGATAAACCTTAGATAGCAGAGGCAGAGGCATAGGTCACTAAATCTGTCTTCTACTGTTTTTTCCTCTTAGATTTTATATAATTGTGGCATCAATTGCTAGTTGCCAAAAAATAGTATTTTTTTCTCTTCTTCACACTTTTCTCTTTTTTTCTTTATTTTTCTCTCTTTTGTCCCTCCAGATTTATTGATCAAAGTGTTTTTTATAATTAATTTTCTTTCTTATAATTTTTAATTTTTAATTTACAGTTGACATACAATATTATATAAGTTTGAAGTATACAACATAGTGAGTGATATAAATATAAATTATTTATATAATTTAAGAAGTGACCATCTGTACGTCTAATACCCATCTGACACTATGCATAGTTATTAAAATATTGACTATATTCGTTATGCCAAACTTTATATCCCCATGACTTTTTATTTTTAATTACAGTTTACATTCAATATAATTTTGTATTAGTTTCAGTGGTACAGCATAGTGGTTAGACAATCTTATACTTTACAAAGTTTATACTTTTCTTTAATCAATATGATAATAAAGATTTTAGGGGGAAAAATAAGAAAAACATTTTCTCAAACTCTAAAAATTTGCCTAGCCATTAAAATATATATTCAAGTTCTTAATTCTGTCCATTTAGATATTGAATATTTCTTAAAGCAGAACTTGATTATTTAAGAGATGCTTACTCTTTCCTCTTCAAATACTTCAAGTATGTATTGTTGGCAGAATTTTGACAGTCTCCAAAGCCTTAGCGGAGCTCACCAACTTGGTTTAATTCAAGAGAAGCCTCTTTAACTTAACTACTACAGAGAGAATCTCTCTGCCAAAAAATTAACCTATATAGCATGGAAATAGTCCCTCTTTACCTCTAATTGTCATTTCTCCCAGATCACTGCAGTCAGGATGTCACTTTCCTTTTTCTCCACCCACAAAGAATTCAACTCCTGCAGCTTATAGTGATCTTGTATTTATAATGTTTGGATCAGTTTAATGGCCATGTACATATTTTCTCAGTTATAATCTATGCTATCCCAAATATAGTTTTGACTAATGGATTTTATAGAAATTATCTGTCTTTAAAAGTCTGACTTTTAGCACTAATCCTGAAGTACTATCAATAATATTTATCTTAGGCCTTTCCTTCAAAATGAGTCATTAAAGCTATTTGAATAAAACAGAAGGAAGTTGCTAAGTTGCTCTTTCAAAGGGGACTTCTTTTTTTGTGCTAATGATTCATACAGTAATTGGAAAGATAAAATAGTATGCATGAAAAATAGTAATTATACTTTCTTCTTTGAGAATCTTTGCAGAGTGGGGAATTGTACAATATTTGATTCTTTATTAATACTTATAAAGGCAATATGTCAAATTTGAATACTTTTGTTCACTTTCACTAAATTGGGTTCTCATCGCCTTTTTAGCAGCACTAGTTTAAAAGGCCTAAGTCATATTTATACAATGAGCAGTAAGTGTTTTACTTCTGAGAAAATTTTAAGTTGAAATGAAGCTATATTACTAATAATTACAGAATGATTGCACTAAAAGGCAATAATCAAATGCTCATTCTGATGCCTCATTTTATTGATCATAGATGAGGAAACTAAGTCCCAATGAATTAATTCCACAGAGGTGATCAGCAGGGGTTAAGAATTTACTTTTTTTTTTTTAAAGAAGCCAGTAATGTATATTGCTTTAGAAATATTGCTTGTATATGCTTAGGTGCTACAAAAGCATAGTTTATTTCAAACTCTATCAAAAATGTGAATACTTTGCACATATCCAGTGTTTAAGAAGTACTGTTTGCTAAGATTTTATGATTATAGCATTCTTTGTAGATAAAATAGATAATAAATGAAGTAATTTACATTATTGAATTTCTCAAAGATATAATAGAAATGAAACCAATGTTTTTAAATTATTAGTAATTGATTTGATGTTGCTGAGTAGCTTTTTCATAAGTAATTGACACTTGAGGTAGAATCATGTTTTTATATAAACTTACATAGGAGCCTTCATAACCAATGAGAAGACCCATCAACCTTGAACCCCAGAGGCAAATCAAAGGCAAGGCAAAGTGCTTATGGTGACCTACCTCTTTTTTGAGAAGAGAAATACCCTAACTCCTAGCTCACTCCTTGCAAAAGAAATGTTATATCTATGTCATTCTTGAACAAACTGCTTCTTTCTGTAGCTTCAGGATTTATTACCCCTGAGAATGGCCCTTGAGAACTATCACAGCATTTATTGCTTGGCCTAATTCCTAAAAGTTTCAGATCCCCTACACTGAACTTCATCACATAGTATGATTTGCTGTGTGTTTTCCTATAGATAAAATAGACTTTACTAGCTTATATTAATATAACAGGGTTGAGATGAATTCTGGTCTTTTGTTTTAGAAATAAAATTTTCTTTTAGAGGACAGAGAAATAAATTCAAAGAAAAGTCATAGTAATGTTCAAAAGCACAATAAATAAACTGGAAATCCACTGTACAACATGGTGTATATAGTCAACAATAATGTACTGTACAATTATTATTTTTTTAAATATATTTTATTGATTTTTTACAGAGAGGAAGGGAGAGGGATAGAGAGTTAGAAACATGGATGATAGAGAAACATCGATTCAGCTGCCTCCTGCACACTTCCTACTGGGGATGTGCCCACAACCAAGGTACATGCCCTTGACCAGAATCAAACCTGGGACCCTTCAGGCTCCAGGCCGACGCTCTATCCACTGAGCCAAACCAGTTAGGACTACAATAAATATTTGTTAAGAGAGTAGATCTCATGTTTCATGTTCCACAATAAAATAAAATTTAAATGAAGGAAAAAAGAAACATTCTTTAAAATAGCTCTAATACTAGTAAGTTAACAGCATATTCCAAATGTAAACCCCTTTGCATTTCCCCTTCCTCTCTTCCTGGAGCTGTCTCTGATATATTGCAAACTGAGTTGCTTCCTAACATTTCCTCCAGCTTCTTTGCTTAGAAAGTCTTTGTCTTAAGAGCAGGAAGAAAGTTTGAGATGCCTGCCCATAAGCAGCTAAGACTTTTTTTCATGGAGTACTCATTAATATCTTCCTTAAAATGGAGATTCTAGCAGTTATACTTTATTTAGATCTGCCACATCCAATCCACTTTTCTCAACTAAGGACACAGACTCACCTACAGTAGTCCAGAAGAAAAAGTAGGTTATACCTTTTTAAAATGAGAGACACGTACTTAAGTAATTGAACTAAAGCCAAATAAGATGCATTTGGTTTACCTGGAATGACCTGAGTTTGCTTATCTGACATGGAACAACCAGGAGACTGAGTCACAGTCATTTGGTTGGTCATGTCAGCCTCTATCTGAAGTATTGTGGTCACTTTCAGTGAAAGATAAATTTCAAAGAAAACTTTTACATAAGAGTTTTATTTGGAAAATGTTTACTGCTATTGAGGATGCCTTCGGAGAATATGTTTTAAAGGGGTGACCCGAATGACTTCTTTTTCTTTTTTCTAAAAAGTAAAACAAAAAATTCTAATTCAATTATACTAAAAATTCAATTAAAATTAATAAGATTTTTAAATATACTTTCATGGATTTTGAGTTGTCAAGTTCTTGAGTTCTCATGTCTGCCATTAAATGTTTAGCTCACAGTTATATAGCAGTTAATACCATTTCTAATTATAGAATGAGTGAAATAAGTGGGGGGGGGGGGGAATTAGAGGTCATTGTGTAAATATTTACATATGATTAAACATTTTAGTTTAATATTTCTTAAAAATTCTCAAAAGTATTCATATAGTTAATCAATTCAGGGTTATTCATTTGTTATACAAATATTGCTGGAATGTTTATCCTAACAGTGTTCTAGGCTCTGAGATTGCAGTGGGGGTCAAAATGGAAAATAGCCTTTCCTTCATGAACCATACAGTGCAACAATAGAGTATTAAATTAATAATAATCAAATGAGCAGGCAATCAGTACTACACAATTCAAAGTACAGTTCTGAGAAAATGAAAAATGACTCTAATCTAGATGAAGTGCTAAGGAAGAATCCCCTACCAGTGGTCAGCAAACTGTGGCTTGCAAGCCACATGCGGCTCTTTGGCCCCTTGAGTGTGGCTCTTCCACAAAATACCACATGCGGGCATGCACGTACAGTGCTATTGAAACTTCGTGGCCCATGCGCAGAAGTTGGTATTTTGTGGAAGAGCCACAGTCAAGGGGCCAAAGAGTCACATGTGGCTCGTGAGTCGCAGTTTGCCGACCATTGCCCTAAGCCAGTAACATTTACACTAAAGTCAAAAGGATGGACAGAAAACCAAGAGACTAATAGGGGGAGAATGTTCCAGGCAGAGGGGCCCTGAGGTAGAAATGGTTAGGTGTGTCCCAAAACTGAAAGCACAGATTTAACCAAATAATGAATTTAAGGGAGAAAGACATAAAATAAGTTAAGTATAAAAGGCTTCTATCGCATAGATAGATTTTGGTCTTTATCCTGAATACAAGAAGTCATAGAAGAGCCCAGCCGGCTTGACTCAGTGGTTGAGCAACGAACTATGAACCAGGAGGTCACGGAAGGTAATATTCAGTTCTCATTCAGGCTCATGCCCCGTGGTTTGTGGGGTGGCTCCCAGCAGGGTGCAGCAAGGAGGGAGCATGCAGGAGGCAGCCAATCAATGATTCTCTCTCATCACCTCTCCCTTCCTCTCTCAAATCAATACACATATATTAAAACAAACAAACAAAAAAAGAAATCAAAGAAGAGATTTTACAGACCACATTAACTTGGTCCTCTCTGTGTTTTAAAACTTAACTTTGCTTTATCTGGTCTGCATTGCCTTCCATGGGCTGCAGTCATCTTTGCCTTTTGCTTTTGTGGGTCCCTTGCTCCATATATACTGGTATATACTTGATTTTATTTATATAAGTAAAAAATATATATGTATAGATATGATTTATATTATCACAGTTGGCATACATATGAATATAATTTGGACTATATTTATTTTTTCATATTTTGTGAAATCCAGCCTGGATTATATTTGTGTGTGTGTGTGTGTATACACACACACACACACATATGTACTTTATTTTATTTTATTATATATACTAGAGGCCCAATGCATGAAATTCGTCCAAGGGGATTGGCCCTCACAGCCCCAGCTGCCTCAGCCCTCGCAGCCCCTGCTTCATCCAGAAGGTCGTCTGGACAATTGTTTTGCTGTTCGGTCTAATTAGCATATTAGCTCTTTATTATATAGGAATATATATATATATATATATATATATATATATATATATTTCACTGTGTTGGCACAAAGATGAATACAATCTAAACTGAACTATATTTGTTCTTTTTTCCCTCTGATATCAAAGCATTTTCATGGGTCCCTAAAGTTCTCATGTCCTATGGGCCCTGTGCCTGCTGTGCCCAATCCACAAGGCAGCCCTGGTCTTACCAAAAGAAAATAGGTTAGTCAGATAAAGTAGGAAGCTATTACATGACAACTGACAAAAGAAGGTGGCAGAGGCAAAAAAATCAATAATGTAATCATTAATTTAGTGTTTAAATAAAAATAAGACTTAGCATCCACTCAGACACTTTAAAAAGATATACATCAAGAAACCTAAACCAGCCCCAGCCAGTTTGGCTCAGTGGATAGAGCCTTGGCCTGTGGACTGAAGGGTCCCTGGTTCGATTCTGGTCAAGGGCACAGTAAGAGGAATGCATGATGCAGCTGATCAATGATTCTCTCTCATTGGTGTTTCTATCTCTCTCCTTCTCCCTTCCTCTCTGAAATCAATAAAAATATATTTTTTAAAAAGCCTAAACCAATATTTGCTAAAAAGTGACAGAAGGGAAAAGAAACAAAGGAAGAGGCTGAGAAAGATACCAAGGGGTGAAAAAGAAGAACTGAAGGAGGCAGGACAGTGGAAGGAGAGGACGACAGACACAGGGAAGCAGAGGGATAATGGAGCAGAAAATGGATGTGCCAACTCCTTGAAAGGTAAATGTGCCGGACAAACATAGGAAGTGTAATAGGAACCCAGGGGACACTTTTCTTGGGAGCCTGGAGTCAATGCATTAAAAATCTTCTAACGATCACCCACAATCCTTCAGAAAAAATCAATAGGGCCATTGTTGGAATAGTTGTGTTAGGATGGAGCTTTGAAAAGGAGCATATGTGGGGCTTATTAGATCCAGATTTTCTGCAGAGGGATGGGTTAGTGGGAAGCTGGCATGCATTTTTAACTGCATCACATGTCTGTTTGCTGAAGAAGCTACACATGGTGTGGGGAGGGGAAACAGGTGGTGTTTTCCTAGTCCTTTCTGAAAGTCCTCTGCGATGTCATGTGAAGAATTCCAAAATGGTTTATAAGAAAAAACTCAAGGTATGCTCACAGCCACTCCCTCCTTCTCTCCCAAGAGAGCTCAGTAACCTCTGTGCTCTGTTGAGAGAGTACCTTTTTATGCTCTGTCCTACCTGGAACAGAAGTGACACTCCGTGAACACAGCAGGAAGCATGACTGGCTGTGGTGGAGGCCCTTTCTTCTCTTGATACCTCTACTCTGCAGCTGTGGTTAGTCTTATGTGTCCATTGGGCCAAGCCATAATACCCAATCTAACACTTCAATCTAACATTATCCAGATGTGGTTAACACCCACAACCAGTTGACTATAAATGAAGAATACTATTCTTGTTAGTGTGAGTGGGCTCCCACCAATCAGCTGGAGGGTCATAAAATAAAAAAAAAATAAAAAAATGAACTTTCCCTGAGAAAGAAATTCTGCCTCAAAACTAAAACACCAAGTCCTGGCTAAGACTGTCCAACCTGTTGGCCTGCCCTACAATGTTCAAACTTGCCATCCCTACAATTGTGTGAGCCAGTTCCTTGAAATAAATTTCTTAATATCTGTATCCTACTGATTTTGTCTCTCTGGAGAATCCTGACTAATACAGGTCTTGGTATTGGGGAATGGTTTTTAGAAGAACAGAATCTTTTTTCTTTAAATCTTTTTATATATTATTTTTATTGATTTTATAAAGGAAGAGAGAGAGAGAGAGAGAGAGAGAGAGAGAGAGAGAGAGAGAGAGAGAGAGAAACATCAATGATGAGAGAGAATCATTGATGGGCTACCTCCTGCACAACCCCCACTGGGGATCAAGCCTGCAACCTGGGCATGTGTCCAGACCGGGAATTGAACTCCAACTTCCTGGTGCATGAGGTCGATGTTCAACCACTGACCCACACTGGCTGGGCTATAGGAACTGAATCTTAAGGATGAGTTTTCTGAGTTGGGTCTGGGAATTCTGGAATGGGTTCTCTAAACTAATTAGATTTAAAGGCACTAATGTTAAAGAGGGTGCTGATAGTCCATGGCATGATGTGGACATAAAGGTAACACAAAATTTCACCATTGCATACCACTTATGAAATATCTATAAAAGGTGAGGTTCTAGGTGACCATGTATTTGATACCTTAGAACATTGTTATCTAATGAGTATAATAATGAAAGTGACTCATTGCTCCAAACTGCACTGGAGGAAATGGGGAAGGAAAAGGGTGCTTTCAGAGCTTCAAATTCCCAGCTCATCTGCAACACAAATGACGTAAAAAGTTCAATGTCTGTCCTGAAAGAAATTCTTACCTCCTGTAGCTGAAGAGCTGAGGTTTCTGAAAACCAAACCCAGAAACTCATCCTACAATTGGCTAAAACAACACAAATTGAACTTCCTATCTAACAGGGCCACCTTTTTAAAAATAAATAAATAAATAAATAAGCTTGTAACAGAAGCCAGGAATAAAAACAGGCTTAGCCAGGAAAGATTTGTGGAAGGCTTTCATCTGGATGGCTTACACCCCTGTTAATTGCATGAAAAACTGACAAGGTTTTTGAGAATTTCATATCATCAGAAACACTGCCAGCCTGGATTTAAAGGTACCCACACAGAGAAGACACATAGGGAAGAGAACATATGAAAACAGAGCAGGAGATTGGAGTGATACATCCACAAGCCAGGGAACAGCAAGGAATGCTGACAGCAAGGATTCTTCCCTAGAGCCTTCAGAGGGAGCACGACACTGCTGACTCCTTGATTTCAGACTGTGAGCCTCCATAACTATGAGAGAATAAATTTCTATTATTTTAATCCAGTTTGTGATATTTTATTTAGAACCGCCCAAGGAAATCAGAATAGTAACCATAGCCACCCAGTAAGTTATTTGTACAGTCTTCCCCATTGTAGAGGTGGGGGAGGGGAAATATTGAGATACACAGAAATTGTGTATCTTCTTTTCCTTTTGAAATGTTCAGGAATTCAGAGGGTATGTGGTTCAAAAAACTCACATTTTCTCAAAGTTTCTAAGACTCAGAGTAAAGCCTGGTATATCAAAAGATTGATCTATGTAAATATGGTTTGAAAAGAAAACTTTTATTTCTCTTGACCCAGATAGTATTCCTATTTTAATTATCACTAAGGAAGTAGACAGAACACAGAGAAAAGTTTGAGGAGAGGTTAGAAAGAAGGCGTGGAAGGAAATTTATTATAAATGACTTTGAAGTGACCTTAGAGTTCCAAGAGCAGTCACAAAGATCTAATGTGAGCTGCCAGTCTCTGACTCCGTTAACACAAACTGAATTGAAAGAGATTTTGGATATCATGTACTCACATGGTATTTATCCAGAGGCACAATGAAGGGCAACATTTCGGCATGCCTAGTAAATGACCAGATGTAGATCAGGCCTCTGAGGACTAGAAGCCACGGGACAGATGTACACCCCTGATGTCCATGCCCACCAAGCTGGAGGACAGCCCAGTGAAAGCAGCAGGGTTCTCAGTCAGTGTGCTACAGCACAATGGTGTGACTGTATTCAATATAAGCAACCAATTTTGGTCTTATTGGATCATAATGAAACAGAATTTTTGGACTGGAACCCAGATTCTTTGTCCACTGGAATTGAAGAATGAAACCATGGACAGAAAGTGGTATAGAAAAGGTGGAGATTTATTGAAGAACAAGTACAGACTCCCACGTGGGGAGAGGGAAAGAGTCCCACAGAATGGGCTTTCTTCTTCTCCGTCTGGATCAGTTGTTTTCAACCTTCCTAATGCCGCGACCCTTTAATACAGTTCCTCATGTTGTGGTGACCCCCAACCATAAAATTATTTTCGTTGCTACTTCGTAACTGTAATTTTGCTGCTGTTATGAATTGTAATGTAAATATCTGATATGCAGGATATATTTTCATTGTTACAAATTGAAGATAATTAAAGCATAGTGATTAATCACAAAAACAATATGTAATTATATATGTGTTTTCTGATCGACTTAGGCAACCCCTGTGAAAGGATCGTCCGACCCCCGAAGGGATCGCGACCCACAGGTTGAGAACCGCTGGTCTGGATGAAGGGCTTCCTTCCCTTTATTTTGTAGACTTTTTGCGGTTTCCAGCTCCCTCATTCTATGGAAATGTACCTGTTGCAGCTTTTCAGCTTCCCTATTCTATGGAAATATACCTTCTGCTGCTCTGCAGCCCTGTGCTTCCTCCATGGTCCCCTTAATTTCTAAAAGTTCCTAAAACCTGTCTTTTTCACCCCCAAAAATTCCTGTTTCAATAATCAAGCTGCTTCAGAGACATCTTTCATATGGAAAACTAACCTACGTCTTTTGCCATGAATTAGAGTTATCTAAAACTATATGTTGAAAGAGGTTGTATGTTTACCGGAATATAAAAAAGTATAAGAGCTTGCTAGGGGAAATGGACACTTCTAAAGAAAACAATACAGTGACAGTGTGTTTCATTGGGTCCGAGATAACAGAGAGATAATTGTTGGTATTAAGTAAGATGGTCTATTGAAGTGCTATTTGTGTTGTAATTAAATCTAATTTTTAGAACCGTTTGGGGAGATTGCCCATCACTTAGTACATGCTGCTAAAAATTGTATGATTTAAAAAATGTTGAGAACTAGTACAATAAGATCTTTGAACATATTTTATAGACTCATGTTTCATGTAAAGTACCACCAACCTTGGTTAGCTGTGCTGTCAGATTGTAACTGATTGAAAACATGCAGTTAGAGGTGGGAGTACTAAAAGGGGCAGCCACACTTAAGTTGACAGCCTGGCAGAAGGGAAGTAGGCATCTAACCACTCTTTACCCAGTTAAAAGCTAATTTGTCATAATAATAGCAACTCTCAGGTGTGTCTGTAGTGCCTTGAGCCTAAATTGTGTTCCCACTGAGATTTAGCCATGTGTGGGCACATCAGGAGGGCTGGGGAGGCACACCCAGATGATCTATTTTAAAGAACAATCTTAGAACACCCTAGAGCAGTGATCGGCAAACTCATTAGTCAACAGAGCCAAATATCAACAGTACAATGATTGAAATTTCTTTTGAGAGGCAGATTTTTTAAACTTAAGCTATATAGGTAGGTACATTGTTATTAACTTAATTAGGGTACTCCTAAGGCTTAGGAAGAGCCACACTCAAGGGGCCAAAGAGCCCATGTGGCTCGCGAGCCGCAGTTTGCCAACCACAGCTCTAGAGGAAAGTTTATTTGGGGCACTCCATAGTGTCTGTTACTCATATTATCCTTTAGCCAAGTCACCACTCGTCTATTCCTAAGGATAATAAGCCGGTATATAAAAAGTGAGAAACGGCCGAAACCGGTTTGGCTCAGTGGATAGAGCGTCGGCTTGCAGACTGAAAGGTCCCAGGTTCGATTCCGGTCAAGGGCATGTACCTGGGTTGCGGGCATATCCCCAGTAGGAGATGTGCAGGAGGCAGCTGATCGATGTCTCTCTCATCGATGTTTCTAACTATCTCTCTCCCTTCCTCTCTGTAAAAAATCAATAAAATATATTTAAAAAAAAAAAGTGAGAAACTGTTTCCACATAAAATCTCCAAGTTCTTAGGAGTAAAAAAAATGCAAAAGTGTGGATAAACATCCTCTTCATGTCTAAAGAGCAGTTTCAGAGATGTGACCCTGACATAGAAGGAGCTTGAAGACATCACAGGAGTGGTACCAGAATCAGATGTTATTACAGGGAACAGATATGATGGCCTTCATTTCTTCATAGGTGGCAGAAGTAGTGGTCCGTCATGAATCATCAATGAGCAATAGTCACAGAGTGATGCCTCAACTATTGCTATACTAACAGGACCAGCAGCAGTGGCTAAGCTGAGGAGCCTTCATGTGCCCACATCACCGGGAGCAGAAAAAGACACCGTGGAGTATTTGAAAAGAATTGTCCCTTTACTCTTATAGGATATATACTCTTTGGGTACTTTTAGAGATCATTAAGGAATAAAAAGCCTTCAATAACAAATGAGAGTTAAAGTAAAAAAGAGTGTTTATTGCTGTTACTATAACTATTTTTATTCACTGTCCTCTCTGGTCCCATATGGTAGTTCTGTGGAAATATTGACTACATTAAGAAAAAGTGTTAATCATTTGGCATACACTATTTAAGATAGCAGGTGTTACAGAATACGTTTTAGAACTATTTTTATCACAATGGTTCATTTTTTTTTTTTACGTTTCTGCACTTGAGGTTGTATGCTTGTTGTCTATGAAATTCATCTGTGTGAAATAGTCCATTCCCTGACAGACAGGTAAATAAGGCATTGCTATAATAACGGAAAATTTAATTCAAGATGGATTTAAAACACTTATATTAAGAATAACTCTTGGTTTAATTGGGAGCTAAAGGACTTCTGTTTTCAATAATTATTTGTTAGAATGGGCTAGAATTTTTAAAGGATTGATTGTATTACCCAATGCTTTTTCAACATTATTATTCTTCCTTTTCATCCCTACTATAAACTAGATGTTTAAAATGTAAATGTATGAAACTTCGTGTAATAAAGGCCAGATATGGCAAACCCACACCAACATCATTCTTAGTGGGCAAAAACTAAAAGAGTTTCCCTTAAAATCAGAACAAGACAGGGATGTCCATTTTCACCATTCTTGTTTAACACTAGAGGCCCAATGCATGAAATTTGTACAAGAGTAGGCCTTCCTTCCCCTGGCTGCAGGCACCGGCTTCTCTCTGGCACCCAGGGCCCGGCCTTCCCTCACAGCCCCAGCTTCGTCCAGAAGGTAATCTGGTCTAATTAGCATATTATGCTTTTATTATTATAAATAGTACTGGAAGTCTTAGTCACAGAAATTAGACAAGAAGAAGAGATTAAACACATCCAAATTGGAAAGGAGGAAGTAAAACTGTCATTATTCCCAGATGGCATGATTCTGTATATAAAGAACCCTAAAGATTCCACCAAAAAAACTACTAGAACTGGTAAATGCATTCAGTAAAGTAGCAAGATACAAAATAAATATCCAGAAATCAGTTGCATTTTTAAACACTAATAATGAACTATCAGGGAAACTAAGAAAACAATACCATGTATGATTGCATAAAAACAAACCTAGGAATAAATTTAACCAAGGAGGTAAAAGACCTGTTCTTATAAAATTATAAGGCAATGAAGAAAAAAACTGAAGAAGATTCAAATAAGTGGAAGCATATACCATGTTCATGGAAAAGAAGCATTAACATCACTAAGATGCCCATACTACTCAAAGCAATCTAGACTTAATACAATTCCTATCAGGATACCAATGGAGTATTTCAGGAACTAGAACAAATATTCCAAAAATGTATATGGAACCATGAAAGACCATGAATAGCCTCAGCAATCTTGAAAAACAAAGTTTGAAGAATCATTCCACCTGATATCAAACTATACTACAAGTCCAGTGTAATCAAAACAGCATGGTACTGGCATAAAAACAGACATACAGATCAATGGAACAGAATAGTGAGCCCAGAAATAAACCCAAGACTTTATGGACTTTATGGTCAATTAATATTTGACAAAGGAGGCAAGAACATTCAAATGAGGCAAGAACATCTGCAAAAAAATGAAACTGGACCATACACAAAATAAACTCAAAATTAATTAAAGACTTAAAACAATAAAATCTCAGAAGAAATCATAGGCAGTAAAATCTTGGACATTTCTTGTTGCAGTATTTTTTTCTGATATATCTCCTCAGGCAAGGGAAACAAGAAAAAATAAGCAAATGGTACTACATCAAACTAAAAAATATTTGCACAGCAAAGGAAATCATCAATAAAATAAAAAGACAGCCCACCTAATGGAAGAATATATTTGCCAATGATACATCTGATAAAGGGTTAATATCCAAAATTTATAAAGAACTTATAAAATGCAATACCAAAACCAAACAATCCAATTAAAAAATTGGCAAAAGACTTGAATAGACACTTCTGCAAAGAGGACATACAGATGGCCAATAGACATATGAAAAGTAGCTCAATGTCACTAATCCTCAAAGAAATTGAAATTAAAATCATAATGAGATATCACTTCACACCTGTCAGAATAGCTATCCTCAATAAATCAACAAAAAAGTGATGGCAAGGATGTATCTTGTCTTGTGCACTGTTGGTGGGAGTGCAGATTGGTGCAGCCACTGTGGAAAGCAGAATGGAGTTACCTCAAAAAATTAAAAATAGAACTGCCTTTTGACCCAGGGATTCCACTTCAGGGAATATATCAAAGAAACCTGAAACACTAATCCAAAAGAATATATGCACCCCTATGTTTAGTGCAGCATTATTTATAATAGTCAAGATTTGGAAGCAGCTCAGTGCCCATCAGTAGATGAAAGGATAAAAAATCAGTGGTAATTTACACAATGAAATACTACTTGGCTGAAAAAAAGAAAGAAAATCTACCTTTTGTGACAGCATGGATGGACCTGGGGAATATTATGCTAAGTGAAATAAGCCAGTCAGAGAAAGACAAATACCATATGATTTCATTTACATGTACAATCTAATAAACAAGATAAATAAATAAAATAGAAAAAGACTCAGATACATAAAACAGACTGACAGTTGTCAGAGGCATGGGAGCTTAGAGGGCTTGGTGAAAAGGTAAAGGGATTAAGAAAAAAAAAAAAAAAACCTCATAGACCCAGAAAATGGGATGGTGATTTCCAGAGGGAAAGGGAGGTGGGGGGAAGTAGAATAAGGTAAAAGGGGGATAAATGGTGATGTAAAGACACTTGAATTGGAGTGGTGAACACACAGTATAATATACAGATTACATATTATAGAATTGTACATCTGAAAGCTATATTATTTTATTAACCAATGTAACCCCAATACAATAAAATTTAAAAAAGAAAAGAAAAATGTAAATTTATGACTTATTTCCTCCATAACATAAATTTTCAAGTTCTGAAGTCATTGTACTTGCCTGAAAAAGTCTGTTTCCACTCACAGGGGAAGACAAACATTTAGCCGCTTCACAGCTGGCTGTCTTCTGCTGTGGGCTGCCTCTCCCAGACTTTGGTGCTACAGCAAACTATAAAATTAACAACTGAGTGTTACGATACTCTGCAGAGTACCATGCATCTGGCCTGAGGAAGCATGTTGGAGAGCAGTGACATGGGTAAGTAACTACAAAGCAAGATCAGATTCCCAAATTAGATTGACTTTATTTTGCAACTGCAGCTCTCCTAACCAATTTGCATACTTTACATTATCAACCCAAATGCTAATGTGTCCTTAGCAAATGATAGCTTTGAATAGCCAAATGAAGTCTGTAGGGGGAGGGGGGCACACACACACACACAGAGAGAGAGAGAGAGAGAGAGAGAGAGAGAGAGAGAGCGAGCGCAGGAGGGGGGGAGAATTTAAATGCATACTTAGAATGGAGTAAAAATTTTGCATGTTTTCCCATTAAAATAGTAAGTTTACCTTGCTCAGTATTTTTTAATGAGAAAGAGCTGTATATGTCTGGACTTCAGACTGGTTATCTTACATCTGAAGCCACAGCAGAAGGTAGAAAATGTGCTGACTGTGAACTACCCCAGAGGACTCTTTCCTGAAAAACTACTTCATAAATAAATGCATCATCCTAAATTTAGACAGGTAATGTATCACTTCCCAAAAATAATATGGGCATCTCAAGTCATGTTTGAGGATAAAATTGTGTGTGTATACACACACACACACACACACACACACACACACACACATATATACACACACATATGTGCAACACATTCTATACAAATGCTCAATATGGTGCAGGCTCAGAGTAAGCATTTGATCAATGCATGTTTTTGCTTTACAAGGAACAAAAAGCAGCAGTAAACAGAAGTCCTAATAAGTTTCCAGGTCTTAGACAAGAGGGAAGAGGGCTTGAACACCATTTTTGTTCTTTGTTGGTCCATTAGAGGTTTTCTGGCTTCCTCCCTTTCCCCTAAGAAATAGATTGTAATCTTAATCCAAAAGACATCTTAAAGTGAGTTAAAAAGTCTATATGTTTGCCTCACATTCAAATATTTTATGGAAAAATAGAGCTTAAGCAACAGAATGTGTCTTTTAAATAGTTCTCCATTCTGATATCTATAATTAACAAATGGGCTATACTTTACAAAGAAAAATTAAGTTCCACAGCACACTTCTTCCCTCTGTCACCTTCATCAATGACTAATTCAGTGCCGAGATTTACATTGCCTATTTTTCTGGGATACTTTTATACATTGAAGGTTCCTATAAGTCTAGGGATCATTTCTCTGAGGCTTTTCCAGAGATCTGAAGAGTAAAGAGAATGAAGAGAAGAAATAAAGAAGAGCAGTGCCAACCTCTTTTTGGTCTATTGGGATGAGTCATGATTTCAGAGTTATGAATTCCACTATAAGTTTTAGAAAACTATAATTTTAATAAGTTAAAATATAATTGTCTTTTAAATATAGAATAAAGACATATCAAGGATAATAGATCATTGAACTAATTGATGAGGAAAACCAGCAAGATGGTAAAGGTGGTTCAAAGCAGAATTTGAAAGTTTAAGTGTACACAGGCCAAAACAAAAAAGCAAATTTTCTAGGTTACATGAAAAACTGTTTGATGTCCTGCCCAGTAAAAAAGCCATGAGTTTTAGAGTCATCTTTCTATGGAACAGAAATTCTGTGAATCTCTTCAGGATAAAATCTGAATGTTAACAACATGTAATTTCACACTCATTTGACCCTAGTAAAGAGTGAATAGTAAATCAATGCAAAAATACATCCCCAAAGAAATAAGATAATGTCCTGTTACAACATTGATAAAATAGTTATTCTTTTGCCTTATTTTTAAGATAAATTTTAATAGCATCTAAGTTTTCTAGGTAACTTGGATTTCCTCTCAAGAAATGTTCTTTTGCTCTTCCCTACTCATGATTTAAGAAAGGAGTAATGATTTAAATGCCTTTCACCCTCTGAGGAGATATGCCTTCCATCTTTGAAAACCCAGTTCAAGAATCCCAAGAACCTCTCATATTAGAATGAATTGCTACCCACTTTGTGCTCTCCACACTTTTTGATTATAACAATTGCCATCATAACTCATTTCTGTGTCTGCCTTCTCGCAAGATTGTGGGTTCTCTGATGCAAAGATTACATCTTGACAATTTTAGTATCCCAAAAGCTCCTCTTATACATTGTATCAAAGAATACAACTTCCTAAAATCATCAATATTGGTTGTAAACACAGACCAGATTAAAATAATTTTACATAATACCTCTTTATTGTAAGCTATCCTAACATGCCCAAAAGATGATTAGTTAGTAGCAGATTATCCAATAGACTGAAATAACCAGCAATGAATTACCAGGAATTAATGTGACATAGTTCCTTCTAAGACATATTAAAATGTACAATCCATGGTCACCTCATTTCATTGACAATATTCATAATTACACATACAGTATCTTAATTGTTTTAAATTTATTATTCATTTTGCACAAAAGCGTGTTGTCAGGCACAACTAGATGTGGCAAATAGGCACTCATTCAGGATTTATAAGGCACTCATGCCTTAATAAACAGGCCTTATATCCAATGAGTAGTAAACTCATTTAAATTTCAATAAAATTAAATGTCCATGTTTATGTAGTCCTTTATCTGAATGTTGCCATTTGAATAGCAACATCTATTTCATTTTCCCTTGGTTTTCCTTTATTAATCTTGTAGTAGAGTGTGTTGAGGCTGAATTATCCAAAAAAAGAGTTATAATGTCAAGTTCTTGGCATTTATTCAGTGTAGCAGGATGGAAATACTAAAGTTTTAGTGGTAATGACATCTGAGCTTCTGCAATGCTGCTGATCTTCCCAAAGATGGAAAATAGGATCAATTAGACTAAGCTCTGGTTAACAAACTCATATCAAACCAAACATTTAAATGATATATTTGTCAGATTTCATGAACTTTTTAGATTGTAGATACTAGATTTAAGCTATGCCCAATAAGTGGAAGACTGGCTTTTAAGTGGAGCATTTAATTCATGTACATCATTAATATAGATCATTGTGAACTGATGGTTTAGTGGTCAGCTGAATTATTTTGGCAAACACCCAACATTTTTAGAAGAAACAAAGAAGAAGAAAATGTTAGGACTTTATTTTTGAAAAGTATTGCAGTGTATTTTTGCATATGCATGGTTAGAAAATGATTTAGCATTTATAAGTGAATATTAGCATATAAGAAAGTGAAGGCACTACTCTATTGAGTAAAGGAAATGTAATGACAAAAGTAGATGATGTTGGTTTGAGTCTAAGTTCGGTCCTTAACTAACCATGTGCCTGGGGAGGAACAACACCCTTTACTACTCTGGGTGATATCAACTCCTCTATAATTAAAAAGAAATTTACAGCAGATTTCTTTATATCTTTTAATAATCAATTTCCATTTAGGTAGGACCAAGGAAAAATACTTTGGGGGCATTCTTTTAACCCCCCTCCCTTCGCCCCCAACCTCCATCAAGTCAGTAATCCATGAGGATTATTCTTTCTAGATCTTTTCTTAAATTTAAAAAAAAAAATTTTATTTATTGTCTAAAGTTTTACATATGTCTCCTTTTTCCCCACTTGACCCCACCCCCCAGCCATTCCCACCCTGGGCAAGCCCCCACTGCCGTAGTGTCTGTGTCCATTGGTTATGCTAATATGCATGCATATAAATCCTTTGGTTGCTCTCTAAGGCCCCCCCACACACACACACACCATTTGTCTCTGAATCTATTCTTGTACATCAAATTATGTTGATCATAATATTCCACATATGAGTGAGATCATGTGATATTTACCTTTCTCCAGCTGGCTTATTTCGCTTAGCATAATACTTTCCAGTTCCATCCATGCTGTTGCAAATGGTATAAGTTCCTTCTTTTTTATAGCGTGGTATTCCATTATGTAAATGTACCACAGGTTTTTAATCCACTCATCTGCTGATGGGCACTTAGGTTATTTCCAAATCTTAGCTATTGTAAATTGTGCTGCTATGAACATAGGGATGCATATATACTTTCTGACTTGTGTTTCTGGTTTCTTGGGATATAGTCCTAGAAGTGGGATTACTGGGTCAAATGGGAGTTCATTTTTAATTTTTTGAGGAAACTCCGTACTAGCTTCCACAGTCACTGCACCAATCTGCATTTCCACCAGCAGTGCACAAGGGTTCCTTTTTCTCCACGTCCTTGCCAGCACTTGTGGTTTGTTGATTTGTTGATGATAGCCACTCTGACAGGTGTGAGAAGGTACCTCATTGTTGTTTTGATTTGCATATCTTGGATGATTAATGACTTTGAGAATGTTTTCATATGTCTCTCGGCCTTCTATATGTCCTCTTTCAAAAAGTGTCTACTAGTATTTAGTCCTTGGCCCATTTTTTGATTGGATCGTTTATCTTCCTTTTGTTAAGTTGTATGAGTTCTCTGTAAATTTTGGAGATTAAACCCTTATCTGAAATATCATTGGCAAATATGTTCTCCCATGCAATGGGCTCTCTTGTTTTGTTGATGGTTTCTTTTGCTGTGCAGAAGCTTTTTATTTTGATGTAGTCCCATTTGTTTATATTCTCCTTAGTCTCCATTGCCCTAGGAGCTGTGTCTGTAAAGATATTGTTATGACATGCATCTGCTATTTTGCTGCCTATGGAGTCTTGTAGGATGTTTATGGTTTCTCATCTTACATTCAAGTCTTTTAGCCATTTTGAGTTTGTTTTTGTGTATGGTGTAAGTTGGTGATCTAGTTTCATTTTTTTGCATGTATCTGACCAAAATTTCCAACACCAGTTATTGAAGAGACTGTCTTGACTCCACTGTATGCTCTTGCCTCCTTTGTCAAATATTAATTGAGCATAATGGCTTAGGTAGATTTCTGAGTTCTCTGTTCTGTTCCATTGGTCTATATGTCTGTTCTTGTGCCAGTACCAGGCAGTTTGAGAACCGTGCCTTGGTTATATAGTTTGATATCTGGTATTGTGATCCCTCCAACTTTGTTCTTTCTCAGGATATCTATGGCTATTCAGGGTCTTTTTTTATTCCAGATGAATTTTTGGAGAGTTTGTTCTAGATCTTGAAGTATGCCATTGGTATTTTAATGGGTATTGCATTGAATCTGTAGATTGCTTTGAGTAGTATGGACATTTTAATGATGTTGATTCTACCAATCCATGAACATGGTATGTTCTTCCATTTGTTTATGTCTTCCTCTATCTCTTTTTTCAATGTCCTGAAGTTTTCTGAGTACAGGTCTTTTATGTCCTTAAATTTTTTCCTAGGTATCTTAATTTTTGGGTGCAATGGTAAATGGGATTGGGTTTTTTTGTTTCTCTTTCTATGAGTTCATTATTGGTGTATAAAAAAGCCATAGATTTCTGGGTGTTAATTTTGTATCCTGCTACATTGCTGAATTCATTTGTTAGGTCTAATAGTTTTTTTGTGTATTAATTTTTTAAATATATTTTATTGATTTTTTTACAGAGAGGAGGGGAGAGGAATAGAGTGTTAGAAAAATCAATGGGAGAGAAACATCAGTCAGCTGCCTCCTGCACACCCCCTACTGGGGATGTGCCCACAACCAAGGTACATGCCTTTGACTGGAATCGAACATGGGACCCTTCAGTCCAGAGGCTGATGCTCTATCCACTGAACCAAACCAGTTAGGATAGGTCTGGTTTTTTGATGGAGTCTATGGAGTCTTTGAGGTTTTCTGTGTACAGTATCATGCCATCTGTGAATAAGGACAGTTTTACTTCTTCTTTTCCAATTTGGATGCCTTTTATTTATTGTCTGATCGCTATGGTTAGCACTTCCAATACTATATCAAATAGGAGTGGTGAAAGTGGGCATCCCTGTCTTGTTCCCGTTCTCAGGGAAAATGAATTTAGTTTTTGCCCATTGGGTATGATGTTGGCTATAGGTTTGTCATATAAGACTTTTATTATGTTGAGGCATTATCCCTCTATTCCCACTTTGCTGAGAGTTTTTTATCAAGAAAGGATATTGGATTTTGTCAAATGCTTTTTCTGAATCAATTGATATATGTAATTTTTATCTCTCAAATTTTTTATGTGATGTATCATATTCATTGATTTGCGGATATTATACCATCCTTGCATCCCCAGAACAAATCCTACTTGGTCATGGTATATGATCTTTCTGATGTAATGCTGAATCCGATTTGCTAGAATTTTATTGAGGATTTTAGCATCTATGTTCATCAAGGACATTGGCCTGTAGTTCTCTTTTTTGTGATGTCTTTATCTGGTTTTGTTATTAGGGTGATGCTGGCTTCATAGAAAGAGCATGGAGGTGTGCCTTCCTCTTGAATTTTTTGGAATAGTCTGAGGAGAATAGGTTTTAGTTCTTCTTTGAATGCTTGGCAGAACTCCCCTGTAAAGCCATCCGGACCAGGGCTTTTGTTTGCTGGAAGATTTTCAATTTCTTCAGTAGTTATCAGCCTATTCAGGTTTTTTTATTCTTCATGATTGAGTTTTGGGAGCTTGTATTTTTCAAGAATATGTCCATTTCATTTAGGTTGTCCATTTTGTTAGAATAGAGTTGTTCATAGTATTTTTTCATAATCATTTGTATTTCTGTGGGATCGGTTGTTATTTCTCCTCATTCATTTTTTATTTTGTTTATTTGGGTCCCCTCTTTTTGCTAATGTTGAGCCTGGCTAGAGATTCATCAATATTATTGATCCTTTCAAAGAATCAGCTCTTGGTTTTGTTGATCTTTTGTATTGTTTTTTTGGTCTCTATGTAATTTACTTCCACTCTGATCTTTACTATTTCCTTCCTTCTGTTTATGATGGGCTTTTCTTATTGCTCTCTTTCTAACTCTTTGAGTTGTAGGGTTAGATAATTTATCACCATTTTTTCTTTTTTTGAGGTAGGCCTGTAGAGCTGTGCACTTCCCTCTCATGACTGCTTTCACTGTGTCCCATAGATTTTGGATTGTTGTATTTTCATTGTCATTTCTTGCCATGATGCTTATTATTTCTTCTTTGATCTCTTTTATAACCCTATCATTGTTCAATACTATGCTATTTAGTTTTGATTTTTTTTAAAATATGTTTTATTGATTCTTTACAGAGAGAAAGGGAGAGAGATAGAGAGTTAGAAACATTGATGAGAGAGAAACATCGATCAGCTGCCTCCTGCACATCTCTCACTGGGGATGTGCCTGCAACCCAGGTACATGCCCTTGACCGGAATTGAACCCGGGACCCCTGAGTCCGCAGGCCGACGCTCTATCCACTGAGCCAAACCGGTGCGGCTAGTTTTGATTTTTTAAATTGTTTTTATTATAGTTGATGTCTAATTTTTTGCCATTGTGATCTGAGAAGATGCTTGATATGATTTCTGTCTTCTTGAATTTGAAGAGACTTTGCCTGTGTCCCAATATGTGGTCTGTCTTTGAAAATGACCCATGTGCACTTGAGAAGAATGTATATTCTATAGCTTTGGGGTGAAATGTTCTGAAGATGTCAATTAATTCCATCTGATCTAGTGAGTCATTTAGGATTGATGTTTCTTTGCTGATTTTTTGTTTAGAGGATTTGTCCAGTGGTGTTAGTGGGATATTAAAGTCCCCTACTATGACTTTATTGCTGTCAGTCTCTCCCTTGATATCCTCCAGAAGTTTGTTTATGTATTTGAGTGCCCTTGTATTGGGTGCATATATGTTTACCAGAGTTATATCTTCTTGTTGAATTTCTCCCTTTAGTATTATGAAGTGGCCTTCCTTATCTCTTGTTATGGGCTTCACTTTGAGGTCTATTTTGTCATATATAAGTATTGCTACCCCTGCTCTTTTTTCATTTCCATTCACCTGGAAAACCTTTTTCCATCCCTTCACCATCAGTCTATGTGAGTCCTTTGTTCTGAGGAGAATCTCCTGTAGACAGCAGATATATGTGTCATGTTTTCTTATCCACCCAGCTACCTATGTCTTTTGACTGGGGCATTTAATCCATTTACATTTAAAGTTAATATTGATAGGTACTTGTTTGTCACCATTTTTATTATTTATGCCTGCATTTCTTCTTCCTTTCCTATTTCTTCTTTTTACAGCAGTCCCTTTATCATTTTTTGCATTGCTGGTTTGGTGGTAATAAACTCCCTTAGTCCTTTTTTGTCTGTGAAACTCCTGATTTCACCCTCAATTTTGATTGATAGCCTTGCTGGGTACAGGATTCTTGGATTCAGACCCTTGCTCTCCATGTCTTTGTATATTTCATTCTATTCCCTTCTGGCCTGTGTGTTTCTGTTGAGAAATAAGTTGACAGTCTGATGGGAGATCCCTTGTAGGTAACTTTGTGTCTCTCTGGCAGCCCTTAAGATTCTTACTTTGTCATTGGTGTTTGCCAATTTAATTATAATGTGTCTTGAGGTTTGTCTTTTTGGGTTCATCTTGTTTGGGACTCTGTGAGCTTATTAGGGTTGTGTGTTTTTTTTTTCCTTCTTCCCAATATCAGGGAAGTTTTTTGTCATTATTTCTTCAAACAGATTTTCTATTCCTTGCTCAGTTTCCTCTCCTTCTGGGACCCCTATTATGCGCATGTTGTTTCGTTTCATGTTGTCCCAAAGTTCCCTTAGGCTCTCCTCCTTTTTTTAAAGTTTTTTTTTTCTAGTTGCTGCTCTGCTTGGGTATTTTTTCCTACCTTGTCTTATAGCTCACTGATGCGGTCCTCTGCTTCTTCTAGTCTACTGTTGATGCTTTATATTGTGTTCTTTATTGCAGCAATGTCATTTTTCATTTCCTCTTGGTTCTTACACATATTGTTGAATTTCTCTTCCATCCATTTCAGCATCCTTAGAACGATTGCTCTGAATTATTTTTCTGACATATTGCTTGCCTCCATTTCATTTACTTTGTTTTCTCGTGATTCCTCCTTTTATTTTGTATGGGGGCTGTTTCTTTGTCTCCCCATGTTTGCTCTTCAAGGGTGTCTGGTTCTCTCTCTCTCTCTCTCTCTCTCTCTCTCTCTCTGCCTCCCTCCCTCCCTCCCTCTCATGTGTTGACTCTTTATAGGCCAGTAGTTCTCAACCTTCTGGCCCTTTAAATACAGTTCCTCATGTTGTGACCCAACCATAAAATTATTTTTGTTGCTACTTCATAACTATAATGTTGCTACTGTTATGAATCGTAATGTAAATATCTGATATGCAGGATGGTCTTAGGCGACCCCTGTGAAAGGGTCATTCGATTGCCAAAGGGGTCGTGAACCACAGGTTGAGAACCGCTGTTCTAGGCAATCCCTGACCTTTCCATCCATGGATGGCCTCACCAGCTGTATTTAATTTGCCAATTCCAGGTGGATGTTGTTCAATTCAGCTGTTCTTCTGTCTGCTCTGTGAGAAGGTTCAGGGCCCATCCACATATTTGGTGCCACTTTGTCTCCCCCTGGACAAACTTTTTAGGCACCCATGGCCAGGAAGGCTGGAGTCTCAGTGTTCGTGGGTTCACAGCTGAGGCAGCTGGTTCCTGGGTGATGTGGTTTTAGGGTCCCGGGAGGTGCCCAAGGTCTCCCCGGTTGAAGGTAAGGCTGGGCTTCCAATCACAGCCACTCTCCCCTTCAAGATGGCATGGTCTCTGAGGCAGAGCCATCTCTTTCAGAGAGATTTCAGTAGTAGTAGACGCTGCCCAGCCAGAGGAGCCTGGTCTGCCAGTCCCCAATAGTCCTGTGGAATATACCTGTCGCTCACTCACAAATACAGACACTCCCCGCATGTCCACACACACTCCTTTCACTTTCTCGCTCACATATTTTCTTGCAGCCTGCCCTCCCATTAGCCACTATCTTGGATCCCTCTTTGTAGATCTTTACTTCAAATCCATTCCTCCTCTCCAACCTATAGCCTCCTTATTTGTTCAAGCTACAATAGATTGTGTTGATTTTAGTAACAACCCCTACTTAGACTCATTCATGCACTCTTTGCCTAGCACTCTCTCTCTCACACACAAACTTTTTTGCCTGGCTATAGCACATTATATTTTTAGTAAATAATAATTCCTTAAAATGTAAATTAACCAGGGTCATTCCTCTGGCTTTCCATTTCTCTTTGGATATAGCCAAAAATCCTTAATGTGGCTCTCCAGTCATAGCTCACTGTCGTTCTCTTATTACTCCAGAAATCTGTTAACTTTGCTTTAAACCCTCAGGATCTTCAGCATTGAGTAGTGTTTTCATATCTTTACCAAACTAATTCCATAACCTCACTTCCTCAGAAAAACTTTCCCTGATTTACACACCAGGTTAGACTCCACAGCAACCCATATTTTTCTCATTATTTATACAATCATTACTATTAAATTCTTTAATATAATATCTCCTCTTTATATATGCTCACTAGTGGAAAGTGTGAGAGCATTAAAACAGATCTACAATAAGGTCTTCTACCCTGAACATTTATTTTCTAGGAGACACAAAGACTTCCCCACAGTCTATGCCTATGACCGAAGGCCCATGCTCCTCATCTGGACATTCTGACATGCACTGTGTTGAGTAGGTTACCTCTGCTCATATGTAATGATATTTTCTCTGCAGTTTCATCCAACCTTCTAGTCAGAACTGATTTTAGCCTTTTGTTAGCTGGAGAAAGGAGGAACAGAGTTTAAAGGCCTATGTGTGTTATACTACCAGGCTTGCTGATATCATTTATCTACACCTTTCCCAAGAATCACCTCCTTTAATTCACATTGTTTCCAAAGCCCTATCTCCAGGCAACGAGGCTGGGTCTGGAGGGGCTTCCTGCCCTCATGACAGGCCAGGCCTTCGTATCCAAGGGCAGCAGGCTGGTGCAGAAGACCTCTCTGCTTCCACGGCGAGTTCCTTCTGGAGGGTCTCAGGTACTTTGCTCTGAATCAGCCTCTGGCTAAACCTTCTATTCATCAGTGCTAAATGCAATGAATCTCTAAAAAGGAAGACTGGAGGGCTCAATTCTCTTTCTTTTAAGAGCAAATTGGCTTACTTTGTTTCAAAGGAGAAGCTTTAAATACAGTCATGTCATTTGACAGAGTTGCATTCTGAGAAATGCCTCCTTAAGTAAGTCCTTGTGTGAACATCACAATATGCACTTGCACAAACCTAGATGGTATACTGGCCTACTACACACGTAGGCTATATGGTGTAGCCCAGCCGTAGGCAAACTACGGCCCACGGGCTGGATCCAGCCCGTTTGAAATGAATAGAACTAAAAAAAAAAAAGACCATACCCTTTTATGTAATGATGTTACTTTGAATTTATATTAGTTTACACGAACACTCCATCCATCCTTTTGTTCCGGCCCTCCGGTCCAGTTTAAGAACCCATTGTGGCCCTCGAGTCAAAAAGTTTGCCCACCCCTGGTGTAGCCTGTTGTTCCTAGGCTACAGACCTGTACAACATGATACTGTACTGAATACTACAGGCAAGTGAAACACTTTGGTAAATATTTGTGTGCCTAAACACAGCACAGTTAAGTAAATATATAGTATAGTGTGTGTGTGTGTGTGTGTGTGTGTGTGTGTGTGTTTGTGTATGCATATATCAGAGGCCCAGGGAGAAGGCATTGCAGGGGGATGAGTTGGAGGAAGAGCTGTGGTCAGGAGGAAGGATGGAGGAAGAGAGAGAGGGAAGGAAGGGAACAGGAAAGCAAGGAAGATCAGAGATCAAAAGTGACCTGGAAAGATAAAGAGTGAGTGGGAAAAGACAGAGAGAAAGAAAGAATTCTTGAGGAATGAACTAGGAAGAAAGCGAGATAAAGAGAAATAAAGGAATGAGAAGTGTTTGTGTTTGTACTTGTTGCTTATAATCCATTGTAGTCTTATGGGACCACCCTCATATATGTGCTCTGTCCTGGACTGAAAATCTTTACTGTACATAAGGAAAGGGTAGTAAGTGTTCACGTCATAACAGAGAGGTAATCACATCACTCTGTACTGTGATTAGTTGTTCTCTCCTGACATCTACATAACTAAAGGAGCCATTCAAGGAATTCTTCTCAGTACAGAGAAATTCTACTCCAAAATGACTCCTGCCTCCTAACAGAAGAAACAATAGTCGCAATAAAGTAAAAATGAATTTAAGTTCTGTCTAACCCACTATGCAAACCTGTAATCCTTTCTAATAGGAGGGGGAGGGCGTGGTGAGGTTGTTAGCCTCTGGCCCAGGCCAGGCGGAGGCCTGATGACCTTGCCGCTGCCTTTGTGGTTGACTCCACCCTAGGGACTCCCAGGGCTGACAGCAAGGGTGGGCTTCTGTGAGTTCCCCTCTGTTATGTGATCCAGAGTCTGTACATCCCACCGCTTCTCGGCCTTTTGGCTAAGATCAAGTGCAGAGTCTGTACATCCTAATGTGGACTCTGGCAGGACTTGGGACGGTCCTCTGCATATCTGAGGTCCTGCTCTCTATACTAAAGCCCCCGAGTCTCTGAGAACCGGATGCAGAAATGACCTGTTGTCATCCCACCCTAGGGACTCCCAGGGCTTACAGCAGGAGAGGGCCTTGGTGGGATCTCCTCTGTTGTGGCATCCAGAGTCCCATTAGTGTTTCCTTGGGGTCCTCACCTTGATTCTGGCAGGACTTGGGGTGGTCCTCTGCGTATCTGAGGTCCCACTCCCTATACCAAAGCCTCCCCTCCCTCCCCCTCGAGTCTCTGAGACTGAATGTAGAAATCGCTGTTTTCGTCATCCCACCCTGGGGTCTCCCAGGGCTTACACTGGGGGAGGGCCTTGGTGGGGTGCCCTCTGTTGTGGCATCCAGAGTCCCTTTAGTGTTTCCTCACTAAAGGGGTCCTCACCTTGACTCTGGCAGGACATGGGCCAGTCCTCTGTGTATGTGAGTTCCCGCTCCCTATACCAAAGCCCCCCAGTCTCTGAGACCCGGATGCAGAAATCGCCTGTTGTTATCCCGCCCTGGGTGGGATGACTCTGTTCTAGGGCCCAGGGTCCCTCCCTCCTCCCTCATGTTCCTCACCTTGAGCCCTGGCAGGTCCTGGGACCCTCCTTCTGTTGACCCAAAGCCAGACTCCTCAGATCAAGGCCTCATTGCCCTGAGTCCTCTGCAGGAAGTCAGTGTATATCACATCCAGTACCAAGCCCAGCAATTCCAAAGCCTGATAGCAGGGGCTGAGATGGATTCATAGGGTCCTTTAGCCCTGCCTCTGATACATACTTTGACAGGGCCTGGGCCTCCTGTCCTCTATGAACCTGAGTTTGCAATCCTCAGACCAAGGGTCTGACTACCCGAGTTCCCTGAGGAGGTGGGTGGGGGGAGGTGCAGTTTTCAATCAGCAAGCCCAACTTTGGGAATTTAAATTCCTGCCTCATTCACCTTATACTGTTAAACCCCAAATCTAGATACCATACCTACTATGATCAACCCCAAGATTTTAAACAAAGCTAAGATAGCCAGTTGAGCAACTCTATTCATTGAAGACAGCCTAAAGGCAATGATTTCAACCTTGAAAACAGAAAGCTGGGGAGAGCCACATGGATAGTGGAAAAAGGGGGGTGAGATGGAAAATTTCTCTGGTAGTAGCCAAGAAGTGAATGGTTTTCAAGGTACATAAGAGCAACCTGTACTAGGGAAGCAGGATGATTCACATCTCCACGGAGACAATCACATTACCTTGAGAAGATTTTAGGTAAATCTTATGAAAGCTAGCTAATGGTGAAGGATGAGAAAGAACAACGAACCACTGAAATGGGTGGCCTAGGGAAACATGTGAAGGAAGCATCATCTCCCAACCATGTGACCCATCAGAATTGAACATGGGGTCAATAAATTTGAGAAGGCTTAGGAGTGCTAAATAAATGCCCCCTTTCTCTTACCAAAGCATCTTGGCCTCCTCACCCCTCCCCATGGAAGTGTCAGGATGGTGCTTTATGATGTCTAAGTTTCTCTCCCAGAGCTACCATTAGCTGGAGGAGAGGTTTCCTGATTAATTAAAGCCTAGGTGTGTGGCCCCTCATTGTCCTAGAGAAAAGCATATGTTCAGGAGGCTTGGGTTAGGGCCCTGGGAAATTTTGACATGGTGAAGATGACCAGGAAACCACAAACTCCTAGCACAGTTATGTAACAATCAACCCCATTCACCAAAGGAAGATAAAAGAGGAAGAAGCCCTGTTAACCCAGGTCCAGTGTCCAGGATGAAAGGACTACACCCAAACTTCTCCTCCTCTTATTTAGTGGCATATCCCCACGACTCCCTGGTCTTGCCTGGCAGATTCCATCCTCAACCCATACTTTTTCTCATGAAGACTTTTTTCCCTTTCATCCCAGCCATTTCCCCAACAAACCAGTGTTCTTCTGCGCTCGCTCTGGTGTCCTTCCATGAACTAAAGATATCCATGGGGGTGAAAAGATGGATATCCTTCCTTCCTTGAAAGGAAGTTCAAGGAAAGGGGCCTTTCCAAAAAGTCCTACCCCTTCAAGAAAACCTACAAGAGCTATAAAGCCTACAATATGTGACCATTATCACAGGCCAAATGAGGAACTGAATAAAAATGATCCAGAAAAAGACCAAGACATTGTAGAAAAATTCACCACCTCGAGTGATAACTTGGGCAGCCAGTAACTTCAGAGCAAGGCCAAACACCTCAGAACTATCTATGAAGTCTCTGAAGTCTGGCCCCCAAGAAATACTGACAGTGTGGAAGCCAAATTTTACACCTACAGGATACACCAATAGTGATGATTAAAATAAAATTGATAAGTGGTTCATTTCCAGTGTAAGCATAATTTGCAGACAATTTTTATTAAATTTATTGGGATAACATCTACATTATAAAAGAACAGGGGCTGTCAAGTCCTAAACAACAAGATGGATGACGGGTCACCAGGCAGCGGGGGCGGGGCAGGGTGGAGCAAGTTGGGCGAGGAGAGGTTGTTAGCCTCTGGCTTGGGCCCTGTGGAGGCCTAATGACTTTGCCACTGCCTCTGCGGCTGCGGATCAGGCCCAAAGAGAGACCTGGAGAAAGGCAGGGCCTAATCAGCCACCGCAGATGCTGGTGAGGCCCAGAGAGAGAGAGAGGCAAGGGCTGATCAGCAGCTGCCATGGAGGCTGCAGATCAGGCCCGAAGATAGGCCTGGAGGCAGAGGCAGGCAGAGGGGTTAGGGGCAATCAGGCAGGCAGGCAGAGGCAATTAGGGGTGATCAGGCAGGCAGGCAGGTGAGCGGTTAGGAGCCAGCAGTTCCAGATTCCAAAAAGGATTTCTGACGGCCTGTCCCACAGGCATTGGGCCTAAACCAGCAGCCCCCGATTGGAGAGAGTGCAGACTGGGCTGAGGGAGCCACCCATACACGAATTTCATGCACCAGGCCACTAGTCCTATATAATAAAAGACTAATATGCAAATCGATCAAATGGTGGAGCAACGGGTCACCATGACATGCATTGACCACCAGGGGTCAGACAATGCGGGAGCTGCCCCCTGGTGGTCAGTGTGCTCCTAAAGGGGGAGTGCTGCTCAGCCAGAAGCCCTGAGCCAGGCTCACAGCTCCCCTGCCTCCTCGGCAGCACTAAAGATGTCTGTCTGATGGCACTGGGCCTCTAGTTTATAAATAAGTAGGTAGATAAATAATTGGGGTGGGAGGCAAGATGTGCGTATATTCTGTTAAGAATGAAAATGCCAAGATGATTCCAGATGACAAGATAGAAGATCCAAGGGAAAAGTTGCCCCTTTCCCCTTTGCAGTTTATGTTTAAAGTTAATTTTTAAAAGTCTCTTATTCATTTCTTCAGCAAATAGTATTATGCGCTTACTATGTTGTAAGAACTAGACTAGGTCCTGGTTCAAAGATCAAAACTGACAGTATATGTGAAAGTATTTTGTCACGTATTATACAAATATAGAAAGAGTCATCTATAATAATAAAAGCATAATATGCTAATTAGACTGGAAGTCCTTCCAGACGACCTTCCAGATAACGCCGGGTCCCGGGTGCCTGCCAGCAGCCTGAGGGAAGCCCAGGTCCCCGGTGCCAGAGGGAAGCCGGTGCCAGCAGCTGGGGGAAGGAAGGCCTACTCTTGCACGAATTTCGTGCATCGGGCCTCTAGTTGTTACTATGGTTAAGGAAAAAAATTCAATGGAGTAAATTGTAAAGATCTTAATGGTCTTATTCAGCAGCTCATGAATCAGGCAGCAGCCAATGTAGCAGATAGAAATGAGCTCCAAAGAGCTGTAGAACCTGAGAGATTTTTACAACCCAAAGTGTACAGGAACAAGGAAGTCATATTGGGCATGTGCTGATTGGTTAGAGCAGGGTTACTTACATTATATGCACCAAAGGGAAGACTTTTGGAGCAGGGCAGGTAACTTGTGCTGAGCAGGCAAGCACTGATTTGTTGATACAAGGCCTTTTTCAGAGAGAGCTCAGCCTAGAAACTTAGTGAAGTTTTGATTTTCTGCTATGGGACTTAGTGTGAGTAACTCCATTTTGGGCCAGATCTTTTGATGTTAACATTACAGTAATAACCATGATAGTATATGTTCTTTTGTTGTAAAAGGCTTATTGTTAAGAAGACAGAAGGATAGGGACATTTTGTTCTATAATGGCACCGCAAAGACCTTAATTTTTAGAGTTGAAAAGTTCACTAGAGCCTATACTCTGTAACAGTCTCAGACTCAAGTCAACTTCCCACCACTGAAAGCTGACAGATGCCAAACTGTGGAAGGTGCAGCTGTGTCTCAGCTGGAAGGAAAACTGATATAGAAGGTAGTGCCCCTCACGGGGGTCAACTTGTTTACAGTGACTTCAGGGTAAGCCTTCCAATAAAACCTTGTGCTGCTGTTTTGATAGAATTTCATAGGCATTATTTGGATGTCACCTATGTGTATAAATACTATAGGTGGAGAATTGGGGGTTGCTGCAAGAGATCATCTAATTTGGAGTATGAAATTTCCTTTGATGTTTACCTGTGGTTGGTGCACAAATGCAAGGTCTTTGGCCAATTCCACACCATTCTGCGTATAATGTGATGATTTTTTTTTTAACTTTATGAAAGGAAAAGATGAAGAAAGCCAAAATTACCTGTGAACCCCCTCATGCCCTATGTTCCATTGCAAATATCCTAATCACCACCAAAAGACTCCACTTAAATGACCACATGAAATGAAACTACATGAGCTAGGAGGGGGGAAAGATACTTAGAGCTTGTTCAGAGCATGGACAAAATATGCAAAAAAATCACATTTTTCTAGCTCATACATTCATTCTACAAATACATATTGAGTGTCTGCTAAATGCCAGGAACTGATCTAAGTACTCGGAATAAATCAGTAAACAAAAGTGACATACATGCTCATCCAAATGGTACTTACATACTACCTGTGAAGAAAAGATAATAAAAAATAAACAGTAAGTATGCTATAGAATTGTATTAATATGTGTAATTAATACTAGCGGTTGCAAAATAAATACCTCAATATCTCAATGGCTTAACCAGAAAAAAAGTTTACTTTCCTTCTTATCGCATTCTGTTATGTGATGGATGGCCATTCCAAATGGAAAGGTGACATCTAAAGTCACTGTACCAAGAGACAAAAAAAGAGAAAAAAAGGGGAGGCAAAGACTACATTGACTAAGAGATGGCACATATTACTCTACTTATGTTTGATTGACCAAAATTTGTAATGTTTTTATACTAATTGCTTTGGAAGCTGGGGAATATAGAATATCACAGATCTATTTGATGAAACCTATAGGTGGTTTTCTGCCAGAGTATATTAGAAGGTTAAAAATGCAATGGAAAAAAATAAGAATACTGAAAGGGGGCATTAAGACTGTGGGAGCACTGAATAGTAAATAGGTTGAAATTTTAAGTAGGATGGTCAGGAAAGACTTAAATCAACATGTGACTTAGGAGAAAAATTTTGAAAGTGAGGGAATTATCCATTTACCTTTTTGAGAGAAGATATTCTTAGGCATAGGGAATGTCCAAAGCATCTGTTGAAATGCAAGAGTGTATTTGGCTTGTTGAAGAAGCATCCAAGAGGTCATTGCGGTCAGAACAGACTGAATGAGGTGAGGGGAGGAGGAGACCAGGTTATGGAGGAGATTGTAGTCCACTCTAAGAATTTTAGATTTTACTCTGAAATGGGAAACTTTTGCAGGACACTAAACAAGGGAGTAACATGATTTACATCTATATATATACATATAAGGCTTATATGCTAAGTCTGACCATCCGACTGGTTTCTATGACACACACTGACCACCAAGGGGCAGACCAGGGGTGGGCAAACTTTTTGACTCGAGGGCCACAATGGGTTCTTAAACTGTACCGGAGGGCCGGAACAAAAGCATGGATGGAGTGTTTGTGTGAACTAATATAAATTCAAAGTAAACATTATTACATAAAAGGGTACGGTCTTTTTGTTTTTTAGTTTTATTCATTTCAAATGGGCCAGATCCGGCCCGCAGGCCGTAGTTTGCCCACAGCTGGGGCAGACACTCAACACAGGTGCTGACATGATGTGCACTGGCCATTTTTAGAGAAATGGCACCATGTACCTGGCACTCACAAAGCAACACTCAGCTTCCCCAAAGTGTGAGAAAGGCCCCGCCACCACCCTAGAGCCAAAGCTGCCAAGACCCCATGGCGCAAAATGTGGCCCACAGCCCAGTCCAGCCTGGAAATGGTGGCTATGGGCGCCAGGTAATGATGTCATGTACCATCGCCTGGCTTCCTCATTCTAGCGACTAGCCTCCTTGGAGTTTCTTCAGCCCAGGAACACAACTTGCTTTATAGCCAGGTACAAATATTTTATAGTTCAACCAAATGTTTGTGAAGCATTTTCCCATGCCTCATCTCATTTGATCCTCATAGAAATCCAGTAGTAGGTAGATAAGAGACTTGGAATCCTATTTTCTTTTAATTAGCCAGAAAACAGAGATTTAGAAAGCTTAGAAACTTGACACGACTGAAAAGAAGTAAGAAATGGTGGGCCTTGCCCTAACCGGTTTCGCTCAGTGGATAGAGCGTCGGCCTGCGGTCTCAAGGGTCCCAGGTTCGATTCCAGTCAAGGGCATGTACCTTGCTTGTGGGCACATACCCAGTAGGGAGTGTGCAGGAGGCAGCTGATCGATGCTTCTAACTCTCTATCCCTCTCCCTTCCTCTCTGTAAAAAATCAATAAAATACATATTTTAAAAAAGGAGCTCTTCCTATTGTTAAAAAAAAAGAAATGGTGGACCTTGAAAATGTCTCCAGGTTTTTTCACTGCACAGAATATAGTCAAACACTGCTGAATATAATTATATATTTTACCCTTTGTTCTCACTGCATGATCTACAATAATCTGCTTCCTGTTGATATTTACTTCTGTGTTGCTGACAGTTACCTAAAAGATAAGTTGAGGTACTTCACTAGGCTGGAAAAAGTTTAGCTAAATCAGAAAGCAGATCTAATTAAGCAAGTTTATTCTATCCTATAATATAAAAGGGTAATATGCAAATCAACCAAAGGGAGGAACCAGTCACTATGATGCACACTGACCACCAGGGGGCAGACAGACGCTCAATGCAGGAACTGCCCCCTGGTGGTCAGTACGCTCCCACAGGGGGAGTGCCGCTCAGCTAAAGGCTGGGCTCACAGCTGGCAAGCACAGTGGCAGTGGCGGGAGCCTCTCCCACCTCTGAGACAGAACTAAGGATGTCAGTCAGACATCCCCCAAGGGCTTCCGGACTTTGAGAGGGCGCAGGCCAAGCTGAGGGATCCCCGCCTCCCCCCCACCCCCCCGAGTGCACGAATTTCGTGCACTGGGCCTCTCTCTATATATAAGGCTAAGTTGACTCGCACAAGCATGATACATATAAAGCCCTTGCTAGTGCCAATCACATGCATATGTTTTGATCTGTCATTGTCAATCATGAAGTTGGTTGACACTTCTATTATAGAGAAAGGGCAAATAACGATACTAAAATATTTCTTCTAATTAATTTCCTTTTAATGTACATGAATTCCTACACCAGGCCCCTAGTTTTAAATAATCAGTCTGTCTGGTGTATTGAGAATAGGCTGGACTGTTTAACAAGGGCTGGGCATAGGAAGGCTATTGCAAAAAAATCAAAGATAAGATCATGTCTCCAACTAGGGTGGCAGCAGTGGGGATTCTGCATATATGTTGGAGATAGAACAACAAAATTTCCTACAAGATAGCATGTTGTGTGTAAGAGACAGAGAAGAGTCATGGGCTAATGCCAGGATTTTGACTTGAGCAACTGGCAAGATAGAGTTGCTATAAGATAAGATGGTGAATGGCAGGTGTGGATTTCACCTAAGGGAAACATTAAGCTCGTATGTTCAAGTTTGGATACATAAGAATTGAGTTAATTACAGAGATCTGGATTTAAAATGTAACTTGGAGAATTAATGTCATGTACATGGCATTTAAGTAATGAGGCTGGATGAAATTATCAGAGAGGTTATCATAGAGAACATTAGAGATTGAGCCCTAAGGCATTTCACTATTGAGAGGTCAGGTAGAAGTGGAAGATACAACAAAAATAACCTGAGATGGATCAACCAGTGAAGTGGAAAGAAAGCCAAGAGATTGTGGAATCCTGGAAACCAAATGAACAAAAACGTAAATCATGAAAGTGGAGTAATTAACTGTGTCAGATGCTGTTGATATGTCAAGTACGGTAGGAACTAATCATTGGCAATTGAATTTAGCAGTAAGAGAGAAATTAGAAACATTTGCAAAGAGATTTTTCAGTGAAAAGAAAGGGAAATTTTAGTGAAGTGGGGCCAAAGGCTAATTAGAACACAGGAGAGGGGAGAAATTGGAGAGAGAATAAGAACTCTTTGGAGAATTTTTATTAAAAATTGTCACAAATAATGGAATAGGGTATTTGCAGGGGTAATCTGGGATAGAGGGAAGGAGTTTTAAGATAGGAAATTAACCTCATCTTTATGTGTTGTTTTGAATGTTCCAGTAAACAGAAAAATGAATAATGTGAGAAAGAGGGGTGAAAATAGAAAGTGTCCATGAGCAAAAAGAGTGGAGTATAGGGTAGAAGTGGAGAGATTGGCCTTAGAAAGGAACCCGGATTGGGGGGAAATTTTCTGAAATGATTTTTTAGGAAAGAATGATAGAAGTTAAATAAGTTGTCTAAAGATGAACCAAATATTTAAGCAAAGTATACCCAAAATTGAGGGAATTGTTTTTTCCATGATACAACATAGATTCTCATTGAGAAATAGAAGTGATTTAATTTCACCCAGGCTTTGATATAATTCTCCCTGACATTGCATTCTTTAGTTACCCAAACCTATATAAAAACTGCCAATCAGCCTCATCTACTGAAATATAGAGTGATTTTTTTCCCTAAAATTATTCCCCAGAAAAAGAGTCCCCTTATATTTGAGTTTTACAGAGTGCACTGCCCATTATTTTGAGTAGAGAAGCACTGTTTGGAGAAAGCATATTAGCCTGAAACAAGCTTCTGGTTCTGAGTGCTTATAATGGCCATCTGGTAGAATCTGTGATTTAAGGGGGTATGGGGGGTGGCTATCAAAGAAATACAATGCTCGTTTAGTAATCATTTCTGTGGGGATGTCTCCATATCTCATTTTGGATTTTGTATTGGGGCAATGCTAGATTCTGTGACAAATAACTTCCCAAATCCTCAAATTCTCATTGTTTAACACAATGAAAATTTAGTGTTAGATTAATAACAAACTGGCATCATTCCCAGATATGCAGAGTCTTTCTCCAGCTGTGGTTCAGGTACCCACATTCCTTCTGTTGGATGCCTCTAGGAACCTCTGGAGCAGGGGGCAGCAGAGCAGCCCAGCCTTTGGAACATGTCTTGCTGATGTGTTATCTGTTTGCTTTCTAACACAGCAGCAAGACTGAGTACATGCAACAGAAACCCCCATCATCAAAATGCCTTAAAGTATTACTATATGGCCCTTTACATAGTAGTAGACGTTTACCTACTAGTCACATCCTGGGAAGGAGAATATGGTCAAGGCACTTCCCATCATGACTGTCATCACTGATGCAGGCGGCCCCTGCTGGCCTGTGGCTGGCAAGACCTGGTCACAGGGCACCACCTCCTTAGAAGGGGCTTGGAAAACGTGATTTTGGCTAGGACGCTTCTCTCTAGTGATAGTTCTAAACAGTGCAAGGTAAAACACATATTATGGGTGGGTACCTAGCTGTTTTTGCTGCAGTTGTCAATTTAAACAAGCCTTTTAAAGCTCTATTGAAAAAGCAGTAGAAATCGCATGTATGTACCCTCAGGAAGAATAAAACACCAAATATCCTAAAGCTGGGACTTGATATAAAATTCCAGGTGACAGCACCATACCCACATATAAAAATTGCAATATCTCACACTGGACAGTAAGAAGAAGTGGAATGAAAAAAAAAAAAAAAACTGGATTAGATTGTTCAAAATGTTTTAGTTCCAGCAAAGGTACTGATATAAAATTACATGTGCAGAGTTTGATTAAAAAATATTTTACAGCCCTAGCCAGTTGCTCAGTGATTAGAGAGTCAGCCCATGCTGGGAAGGGTCGCTGGTTCAATGCCCAGTCAAGGGCCAAGGGCACGTTCCTGGGTTGCAGGTTCTATCCCCAGTCCCAGTTGGGACATATGCAGGAGACAACCAGTCCATGTCTGTCTGTCTGTCTGCTGTCTCTCCCCCGCACCCCCGCCAAAAAAAAAAAAAAAAATCTATGGAAAAAATATCCTCAGGTGAGGATTAACTAAAATATTTTATAATCTTAAGTGTAAAAGCACACTTCCATTTGAACATATCTCATGTACCTTAAAAGTTCAATTAAAATTAAAATTAAATATAAGTAGACATTTGACTATGCCATCTACATGCCCAAAACTTTACGTATTTGTCATACAAGGTATTATTGACTCACAGTACTAATGTACCATGGTTCAGCAATGAGACCTATTTGATGGCAACACATACAAGTGAAGGAATAGGAGGGAGGACAGGATCCCCAAACTCCTAATGTGCCTCCATGCACAGAGCTGGGTGTCTATGCAAAGCCCTTCAAATACTGGCTCCACAGAGCTTCATGTACTTATAGGCTGGCCAGAGAAGGGGAGTATCTAGACTTCTTTGAAACAATATCATAAAGGAGGATCTCCAGGCAAGAAGATAGCCTTGGGTTACCGCCTGAGACCACCTAAAGAATGAGCATATTATTGTTGAAATATCAACCCATGGTTTTGAGTCAGATCACGAAAAAGAGACTTGGGAGACTTCACAGAGCCCTATCTCAGAAACCAAAGTTTTGCCTCTCCTCAATGCTCATGTTAGCTAGAAAACTTTGGCTGGATAATAATGTCATTGTGAAGATAGGAGGATTACCATATATTTGAGTTTGTATGGTCTATATGCAATGGGGGTTTTCTTACTGATGCAAGAATTTGACAATTAAAATATTTTTATGTAAATTGAGGTCAGAATTTTGATGAAAAGGATTACAGTGCCTATTATCCTAAAAGTTCTGAGCTCTGTTTTTAATTTGAATTAACTTGTTTTTCATTCATTTCAATACAAGTTGGAGTTGTGGCTAGTTTTTATTTCCTGCCCTCTTAATATTTTTGCGTAATTCGGTGTCACATAGCTTTTTTATTTTAAGTAAGGCTGGCTCCACTTTCAGGAATTACTAGAAGAAATCAGAGCAACAGTTTATTAATCAGGCATAGGTTTTCAAGGCCCTAAATTCTAGGGCATTATGCTCTGATTTGTATGTTTAAGTGAAATAAATTAAAGAAATGGTTAGTTCCCACTGGATTCTAAGGCCAATACAAAGGACTCTCTATACCAGTGGTTCTCAACCTTCCTAATGCTGAGACCCTTTAATACAGTTTCTCATGTTGTGGTGACCCCCAACCATAAAATTATTTTCATTGCTACTTCATAACTGTAATTTTGCTACTGTTATGAATTGTAATGTAAATATCTGATATGCAGGATGTATTTTCATTGTTACAAATTGAAGATAATTAAAGCATAGTGATTAATCACAAAAACAATATGTAATTATATATGTGTTTTCCGATAGTCTTAGGCGACCCCTGTGAAAGGGTCGTTCGACCCCCCAAAGGGGCCGCGACCCACAGGTCGAGAACCGCTGCTCTAGACCCTACTGACTCTAATCATTGTGCTGTTATAAAGCACCCAACAGAGTCCACCACATTTTTCATCTTCCAGAATAGTTCTTTCTCCTTTCCAAGACCTTTCTTAATTTGCAAAACCAAGTTGATGCAGCTGCTAAAACTCTTTGCAGTATCTTACATTTCTTTTAGCATAGAAAAAGCTTCTTGTTGGCTTTGGCTCCAATCAAGATCCCAAATTCCTGAGTATCTTTTTTTTCATTTAAATTCTTTATTGTTTAAAGTATTACATGAGTCTCCTTTTTCCCCCATTGACCTCTCCTCAGATGCTCCCACCCCCCAGCACATGCCCTCATCCCCATTGGTCATGCTCATGTGCATGTATACAAGTCCTTTGGTTGATCTCTTACTCTCTTACCCCTCCCCCACCCCCGCCTTCCCTCATAGGTTGGACAGTCTGTTTGATGCTTCTATGACTCTGGTTCTATTTTTGTTCATCAGTTTATGTTGTTCATTATATTCCACAAATGAGTGAGATCATGTGATGTTTATCTTTCTCTGATTGACTTATTTCTCTTAGCATAATGCCCTCCAGGTCCATCCATGCTGTTGTAAATGGTAAGAATTCCTTCTTTTTGCAGCAGCATAGTATTCCATTCTGTAGATGTACCACAGTCTTCTAGTTCACTCATCTGCTGATGGGCACTTAGGCTGTTTCCAAATCTTAGCTATGGTAAATTGTGCTGCTATGAACATAGGGGTGCATATATCCTTTCTGATTGGTGTTTCTAGTTTCTTTGGATATATTCCTAGAAGTGGGATTACTGGATAAAATGGAAGTTCCATTTTTAACTTTTTGTGGAAAATCCATACTGTTTTCCACAGTGGCTGCACCAGTCTGCATTCCTACCAGCAGAAAAAGGGTTCCTTTTTCTCTGCATCCTCACCAGCACTTGTTGATTTGTTGATGATAGCCATTCTGACAGGTGTGAGATGGTACCTCATTGTTCTTTTGATTTGCATCTCTCAGATGATTAATGACTTTGAGTATGTTTTCATATGTCTCTTGGCCTTCTGTAGGTCCTCTTTGGAAAAATGTCTATTTAGGTCCTTCGCCCATTTTTTGATTGGATTGTTTATTTCCCTTTTGTTAAGTTGTATGAGTTCCATATAAATTTTGGAGGTTAAACCCTTATTCAATTCCAACATTGGCAAATATGTCCTCCTATGCAGTGGGCTTTCTTGTTGTTTTGTTCATGGTTTCTTTTGCTGTGCAGAAGCTTTTTATTTTGATGTAGTCCCATTTGTTTATTTTCTCCTTATTTTCCATTGTCCAAGAGCTGTATCAGTAAAGATATTGCTATGACATATTTCTGCTATTTTGCTACCTATGGATTCTTCTAAGATTTTTATGAGTGATTTCAGAAACCTTTGCATCCACTGCTCTTATAATAAGAGAATAGATTGAGCACCTACCACTGTCATTTATTCAGCCAAGAATTTACATGCATTGGTGTTCATTTCTTATGACAAGATTATAAGGGATATTGTTATCACCATTTATAAATAGGAAAAGTAAGACTCATATTGGTAGAGTATCTCTCCCAGTATATGCCAGAGTTAGTATTTGAACTCAAGACAAGAGTACTTTTTCAAGACAGAGCCACAAAGTAGTTGATTTCTGTCCTCATGTCACTCAGGTCCTACTTCAAATTTCTAGGGATGAAAATCTGGTTGACGTTCACACCTGGATCAGTGAGCTATAGTCAAGAGGACAAGTCTCATAGGACAACCATAGTTGTTGGGGCTGCCTCCTGCATACCCAGTGTAGTCCAAAAGGGTTGAGGGGAGGTGATTTATGATCCAGGAAGTCACCAAGAGAGGAGCCTGCTACACAGGCTTTGATGTAATCCCTCAGACCTGATAGTAATACTCTGTAATACTTATCAGCCTATTCTAGATCATCTGTAAATCCTCAGTAAATCATCTTTCACTTTCCAATTCCAACTGTTTCCCAATACAGGATGAGTTCTCTCTTAGCTACTGACATTCCTGGGTCCCACTGTTAGGATCCCACTGTTAAACTCACTCTCCTGGGACTAGCCAAGGACATCTCCTCTAGTCTTGATTTTTCATGAGTCTCGTAAAGGGCTTACTCTTTCTCAGCCTGTGGGCAGCCTTTTCATCTAAGTGAAGGCTGTAAGTTATACTTAGTTCACCCATTAAAAATTGTCTCCTCAAAAATGATCTATTTAACAATCATGAACAAGTGTCAGCAGGAGTTCACAACACTAACTTGCAACACAAGAGTCACACTAGGAACCTGTTCACCATATATTCTGCAAATATGAAGAGCTCTCACATAATGTAGTTGTCTCTAGTTATTTCCATGTTGTATAAGGTTGTATACAGTGATCTAATGCCTAGCACATAAAGCTAAAGAAATATTTGTAGATTTGATTTCAGCTCCTCTGGAGGAGATAATGTATTATTGAAATAACAGCATAAGGATAATGTTTCTTAAGAATCATATAACTTATTTACGAAGTTTTGTATTTATGTTTGTATGTGTATATACATATGTATATATACATATACAAAACATACACACATATATGATATTACTTTGCATGTTTACATATTTAATTTACATATATACACACAAATATATAACATTTCTTTTCTGCCCTTATATAACACTCACCTCCCTAATTTATCTTTAACAAATTTATTTTGTATTCAATACCCATGTTATTCATTTTAATGCCCTAGAAGTCTTCTGAGATTTCAAGTAGTAATTATGAAACATCCTTTACTCCAAAATAAGGAAGTATATCTTTTGGAGCGCAAATATCAAGAATACATACATATGCAAATTTCAAGTTAGAGACAAATTTAAATAAATCTTCCACCACATTTAGTGAGTTTGTGGAATGATAAAAGCACTCTAAGAGTGAGGAAGGGGAAGCATATAGGTAGAAGTTGCTCACAAACTGAAATACAGCTGCCTAAACAGATGTTCATTCACAGCCCAGGATAGACAGAACACTTGGAACTCTGAAAAGGAAACCCCTTTTGATGGCATGAGAGAGACTAAGCCCAGGCCACTGACAGAATATTCTACTATTCCTAAAATAGTAGCAAGGCTCCCTACCCCATCAAAGGGCTAAAATGTCATACAGCCTGAGTTAGGCCTCTGGGAAGAACTTGACATGCTTGTTAACAAATTAGAAAGATAGCTATATTGAGCTACATCTAATTATTTTGCTTTAATGGTGAAGCATTTTCTCCTTCTATACTCATGGCCCAAATAAATGATTTACAATAGCATTTATTCTCAACCCTATTATACAATCCTCTTCACATTTGCTTTCCGTAATTTTTAGCTTTGTTTCGAAGACCAAATAATATGAAGGACATGACAACACACACAAAGGATTTAGGGAAGCTGGCAAAAAAAAAAAAATGAGGCATTAGAATTACTTAGATACAGTATTAATACCATTAATAACCTGGTTATTATTAACAGGAAAGGAGTAAAGGGAAGACTAAATGATATAAGTATGCCATTTATACAGCCCTCTCTCACACACACACACACACACACACACACACACACACACGCACACACAATCCTCTTCACAATTGCTTTTTGTAACCTTTGGCTTTGTCTTGAAGACCAAAGGATTTAGGAAAGGTGGAAAGCTGGTAAAAAGTGAGGCAGGACAACCCATAACCTAAGCATCTACTTTAATGACTAATACCATTCAGGCCCTAGAGACATCTTCTCCACCATTTTTTCTTTATAATGCATTTGACTACTGATGAATAGTTTAAAGGATTTGCATTTTGGTGCAGCCAGTTTATGTTATGAACTCTGCTTTAGAGCACAGGGGCAAGATGTGCTTTGATAAAAGACAGCACAAATGAACATGTCAAAGTCTTACTCTCAATTTGCACACTTGCAGTGGAGTCTTACATAGCAAAGATCATTTCCCAGAACTACCACATGTCCATTTTCTTGCGTCAGTTACTGATCTGATATATAGTTGTGGAAGTAATCATAATTTAGCAGAGCATTTGCAACAGTTACCAAAAGTGACTAGAAACTTTTTTGCAATGTTAGAAAGTTTGCTTTTTATTCTTAAATTTGTTTCTTTATAAAAATTATTTTTATAGCTATAGAATATATAAAGATGAGACAAATTCTTTACATGAGCAACTAGATGGACACAGTATAATTAAAAGTATTTAATAAGATATAATTAAGTTTCCAAAATAGATATTAAAATTTTAGCTTTATTTAAGTGCTGTTTTTTTATATTAATTGTAATTTATAAAATTTGTATTATCCATTATTAGAATAGATCATTTTGAATATATTAAGATAAAATATATCTATTAGAAATTGATTTATACTTTAATAAAAATATTTTCAAATTCATTACACTGATACAATTACATTTATATGTTTTAAGTCATTATTTTAAACAAGAAATATGTGAAAATATTGATTATGAATTTTAGTAGTTTCTTACTCATTTTGCTGAAATGAAAGAAATAAAGATAAATCTTACAAAATATGTTCATAAAGGATTATGAATTATAGATATATTCATTTTATTATCATGTACTAGTAAACATTAACCAGACTATCAAAAGAACACTTAGGCACACTCAATAATAGCTTAAACCAGTCATAGTTGGTATTTTGTCAACTTTCAGTATTTGGAAAGCAAAAGCTTTACACAAATGTTTTTATTCCATCAATATAAAAAAACATTTTGCCAGTGAAGGAGGAAAAATATTTCTTATTTAATTGTTTGTTTGCTTTTTTTCTGTATATGTAAAAAATATTAACCTATGATAAGAAGAACTTTATTTGTAATTCCTGCCTCAGAGTTTACAATTATTATACCTGGCCATAAAACCATGAACCCAAACTGAAATCTAATACGATATCCTTTCCTATTATTGTTTTCCCTTGAGGTGTGTGTGCTGTTCTCTCTCCCCAGTAAAAAGTGAATTACAGGGCAAGGACCATGCCTTTCATTCCTTATTTATTTCTCCTGGTCCCCATCACTATTGTGAACAATATGCTGGTCCTTAAGTAGCTGCCAATTGACTAGAAAAAAAATGAGAAAAAATAATAATTATGAAATTATAAATAACCAATGTTTCCAAGTTGAGTGTTGGGTGCAGGTTTGGGGAGTGGTAGGGAGGTTGTATCTAGCCCTGAAGATGACAGCTTCTGTTAGGGGCATAAAAACAACCTGAGGAGCAACAGGAGGCTACTTTAGTGCAGCTTTCTGTGGTTCCCGCATGACAGAAAGCTGGTGAGCAAGGTCTTCCTTATGGAAAAGCAGAGTTTTGCAGCCGCACAACAATGCTCAATGCTGTTTAATTTTAAAATGACGGAAATAAGAAGTTTTTTCTTAGAAAGCAATTCTGCAGTCAATCTTTTTTGTTGCTCTGTTTTGCAGCCATGTCAAACCTATTCATTTCTAGACCTTCAGTGAGTTTGCTCAGGATCATTTTTTGTGTGAGCAGAAATAAAAAGCTGTCCCCCAACTACTCACACTGAAGAGAAAGGACATGATATGTAAAGTTAACCTGACATTTACTGCCACTTTACTATTAAGTAATAGCTTTTCTTTTTTAAAAAATATGTTTTTATTGATTTTTAGATAGGAAAGGAGAGGGAGAGAAAGAGAAACATCAATTGGCTGCCTCTACATACCCCTTATCTGGGATACCTACAACCCAGGCATGTGCCCTGGAATGGAACTGGCAATCTCTCAGTGTATAGGATGAGGCTCATCCAAGCCACACTGGCCAGGGCAGTAATAGCTTCCTCTAAAAAAGTTAAGCAAATACTAAAATCATTTCTTTACAAAGACATTTTGATTTAGCTGGTTTGAAAGCTATTGTTAGCTGCGAAGTAGTTCAGTTAACAAGATATCATATGTGTGGAAAGCCAACCATTGCAAAACATGTATTGCAAAATTCCTAAAGGAAAACTGCCTTATTGCTCTAGTTTTAGGCAATTTAGTAAATACTTGTAAGTAAGATCATTCTCAAAATAGTTTTTACTTGGGAAATAAAAATTACTATATTCCTCAGTAGTCAATGTGATTTTCTAGAGTTTATGTATTCTCATTGCCCATTCCAAAATACTTTTATGTTTATATATGCACAAACAGTGAATTTAAAATGGAGTTATGTGAAAATCAAGATCTTTGTAGAAAAAATATTCTTATACTTTATGAATAAGCTCTATTTCACATCATTGTTCTTATTTTCTTGTGATTCAAGTCAATGAATGTAAACAAAGTTTACTTATTTTTATTAATATCATAGAGGAAGGGAGAAAGAGAGAGAGATAGAAACATCAATGATGAGAGAGAATCACTGATTGGCTGCCTCCTGCATGCCCCCCACAGGTGATTGAGCCTGCAACCTGGACATGTGCCCTGACTGGGAATCAAACTGTGACCTCCTGGTGGATATTCAACCACTGAGCCACACTCAGCCGGGCTTAATTTTTTTTTTAATATATTTTACTGATTTTTTACAGAGAGGAAGAGAGAGAGATAGAGAGTCAGAAACATTGATGAGAGAGAAACATCGATCAGCTGCCTCCTGCACATCCCCCACTGGGGAAGTGCCCACAACCCAGGTACATGCCCCTGACCGGGATCGAACCCGGGACCTTTCAGTCCGCAGGCCGACGCTCTATCCACCGAGCCAAACCGGTTTCGGCTTAATTTTTTATTGAATAAGTTTGATGTGTAACATTGTATAAGGTGTACAATGTATTGCTTTTATTTTATTTTATTTTTTAATAATTATTTATTTATGTATTTTTTAAAGTATCAATTCTTTTTTATTTTGTTGATGGGAAAGAGAGAGAGAGAGAGAGACAGAGACAGAGACAGAGACAGAGACAGAGACACAGAGAAACAGAAACATCAGTTTTGCATCACTGGTGAGTCTTGTATGTGCCCTGAGCGGGGATCGAACCTGCAACCTTGGCTTATCAGGACAATGCTCTAACCAACTGAGCTACCGGCCAGGGCTCACAATGTATTGCTTTTATACATTTATACTAAAGGCCCAGTACATGAAATCTGTGCACAGGTAGGGTCCCTAGCAGCTGCCAGCTACTGGCTGGGGCCTCCCTTTGCACCCGCCTTGGCCTGGCACTGCCCGCTCACCTGCTCCACCATCCCACCATGGTTCCATTCTTTTCAGAGCCCATTGGGGCCAGCAGCACCTCACTGCTGCCCATTGGAAGCCCGCCATGTTCTGCGCCACCCCCTGGTGGTCAGCACACGTCTATTTTCCAGTGAGTCAAACTCCTGCCTGTAGGGACAATTTGCATATTAGCCTTTTATTATATAGGATATATGATTGCCAAAGCAGTGACAGTTATAATATTACATAATTAGAGTACATAATTATTGTCTATATTAATTATATTGTGCATTAGATCTCTGTGGCTTATTTACTACTAATTACTAATTGGTACCTTTAATACCATCACTTTTATTCCCTCTTCCCCATCTACTGATAATGAACATATTCTGTTTTATATAGGTTTAACTTTTTTAGATTCCACATATAAGTGATATTATACATCACTTTTCTTTCTCTGACTTAACTGACTTTGCATCATGTGCTCAGGCTCCATCCATGTTGTCCCAAATGGGAGACTATCTTTGTATTTCATGACTGAATGATATTTCATAGTGTATATGTACTACATCTTTTTGTCCATTCATCTGTTGATATCCATTTGGGTGGTTTCATATCTTGAATATGGTGAATAATGCTGTGATAAACATGGGAGTGCTTACTAGTATATCTCCTTGAAATACTGTTTTAAATTCCTTTTGATATGTACCCAGAAGTAGAATTACTGGGTTATATGATAGATCTATTTTTAATTATTTGAGGAACCTCCATATTGTTTTCCATAGTAGTTGAACCAATTTATATTCCCACCAACAATGTATAAGAGTTCCCTTTTCACCAAGTCCTCGTCAGCAGCTGTTGTCTCTTATCTTCTTGATGATAACAATTCTAATATGATAACTCATTGTGAGGCAGTGTCTCCTTGTGGTTCTGATTTGTACTTCCCTGATCATTTATGATGTATCTTTTCATTTGACTTTTGGCCATTTTTATGTCCTCTTTGGAGAAATGCCTATTTAGTTCCCTTCCCTATTTTTAATCAATTTTTTTTGCTTTTTTTACTATTGATTTATTGAGCTTTTTATATATTTTTCAACCCCTTCTCCCATACATGGCTTGCAAACATTTTATCCCATTCTGTAGGTTGTCTCTTAATGTTGTTATTTATTTCTTATGCTGTGCAGAAACTTTTGAGTTTGATGTAGTCCAATTTGTTGATTTTTTCTTTTGTTTGTGTTTTTAGCATCATGCCCCCCCCCCAAATTATTTCTAAAACCACTTTCAATGAGCTGCTTCTCTGTTTTTTTCTAAGAAATTTTTTGTATCAGATCTTATGTTTAAGGGCTTTGATCCATTCTGAGTTAATTTTGTAAATGATACGAGGTTTTATTGTTCTGAAGGTGTTCCTCCAGTTTTCTTAGTGCCATTTGTTGAAGACACTGTCCTTTTCTTATGGGGTATTCTTTTTTAAAAAAAATATTTTTTATTAATTTTTTACAGAGAGGAAGAGACAGGGATAGAGAGTTAGAAACATCAATGAGAGAGAAACATCAATCAGCTGCCTCCTGTACACCCACTACTGGGGATGTGCCCGCAACCAAGGTACAGGCCCTTGACCGGAATCGAATCTGGGACCCTTCAGTCTGCAGGCCTATGCTCTGTCCACTGAGCCAAACTGGTCAGGGCGTCTTATTGGGTATTCTTGGTTCCATTGTCAAATGTCAGTTGACCATAAAGGCTAAGGTTTAATTCTGGGCTTTCCATTCTATTCCATTGGTTGGTGTCTATTTTTGTGCCAGTACTGCACTATTTTTATTACTATGGCTTTGTAGTATAGTTTAAATCTGAAAGTGTGATACCTCTAGCTTTGTTCTTCTTGCTCAAGATTGCTATGGCTATTTAGTTTTTTTGTGCTTCCACACAAATTTTAGGATTATTTCTTTTATTTCTGTGAGGATTGCCTTTGGTATTTTGATAGGGATTGTGTTAAATCTGTAGATGGCTTTGGATAATATGGCAGTTGTAACAACATTATTTCTTATAATCCATTAACATGCAATGTTTTCCCATTTCTTGGTCTCTTCTTTGATTTCTTTCAGCAAAGTTTTGCATTTCTATTGTACAGATCTTTCCCCTTCTTTGGTTAAATTTATTCCTAAGTATTTTATTGGTTTTGATGCTATTATAAATTGAATGGTTTTATTTATTTCTTTTTCAGATGCTTCATTATTAAGTGTAAAGGAATGCAATTGATTTCTGTATGTTGATTTTGTACCATGCCACTTTATTGAAGTCACTGATTAATTCCAACAGAAATGTTTTGGGACTTTTTTATAGGATCAAATCATCAGCTAATGGCAATTTTACTTCTTCCTTTTCAACTTAGGTGCCTTTTATTTTTTTGTCTTGCATAATTGCTCTAGTTAGGACTTTCAGTACTACATTGAATAGGAGTGGTAAGTGGCTTGTTCCTAATCTTAAGGAAACACTTCCAATTTTTTCCATTGAATAGAATGTTGGGAGTTTGTCATATATGCCCTTTATTATGTTGTAGTATGTTCCTTCTATACCCTATTTGTTCAGTGTTTTAATCACGAAAATATGTATTTTTTCAAATGATGTTTTTCTGTATCAACTGAGATAATATGTTTATCTTTCATTTTATTGGTGGGATGTATTACATGTATCGGTATGTATATATTGAACCATCTTTGTATCCCAAGGATAAATCCCACTTGGTTATGTTAATAGGTGTTTTAATTCACCTTGATAATAATTTGTTGAGAACATTTGCATCCATATTCATTAGGGATCTTGACCTATACTTTTTTTCATACTTTCTATAGTTTTCTTGTGGCATCCTTATCTGGTTTTGGTATCAAAATAATGCTGATCTTATAGAAGAAGTTTTAAACTGTTCCCTTCTCCTCAATATTTTGGAAGTGTTTGAGGAAAATTGGAACTCACTCTTCTCTTTTCTCATTATTGATCTATTCACATTTTCTATTTTTTTCCTGGTTCAGCCTTCTAGATTGTATGCTTCTAGAAAGGTATACATTTCTTCTGGGTTATGTAATTTGTTGGCATATAATTGTTCATAGTAGTCTTTTCTAATTCTTTGTATTTTTATAATATCAATTGTAATGTCTCCTCTTTCATTTCTAATTTTGTCTTCGTTATTTTTCTTTCTTTCTTAATCTAGCTTAGCTTTTGTTGATTTAATTTATATTTTCAAAGAAGCAGCTCTAAATTTTATTGATCCTATTGTTTTCCTGGTCTCTATTACACTTATTTCTGAGCTGATCCTTATTATTTTCTTCTTCCTGTTAACTTTGGTCATAATTTATTTTTTTCTACTTCTTTGAGGTGTAAAGTTAAGTTGTTTACTTGCGATCTCTATAATTTTTTTTAAATATTTTTTATTGATTTCAGAGAGAAGGGAGAGGGAGAGACAGGTAGAAACATTAATGAGAGAGAATCATTGATTGGTTGTCTCCTGCCCCCTCCCCTGCCTCCCCCCCCCCCCCCCCCCGCACCACTAGGGATGAAGCCTGAAACTCGGGCATGTGACCTTTACTGGAATCATACCTGGGACCTTTCAGTCCATAGGCTGACTCTCTATCCAAACAACCCAGGGCATCTGTAATTTCTTAATATGTGTGTTTGTTTATTGTTAAAATCTTTCCTTTCAAAATGGCTTTTGCTGGTTTCCGCAACATATGATATGGTGTGTTTCCATTTTCATTTGTTTTGAGATAATTTCATTATTTTTATTTTTATTTTTGTTTTACCTAATACTTGCTTTGAAGTATGTTGTTTAGTCTTCACATATTTGTAGATCTTCTTGCTTTTTTCTTGTTGTTGATTTCTAATTTTGAACCTGCCACCTTCTGGTATATGGGACATCTTACCCTCCAATCAACTAAGCCCGACTGGCCAGGGCTGATTTCAGTCTTCTTGCATTTGCTAAGATTTGTTTTGCGGCCTAACATATGACCTATCCTAGAAAAAGTTCTCTGTGCACTTGAGAATGATGTGTATTCTGCTGCTGTTGGATAGGATGTTCTGTCTGGTAAAAGCTTATTTAGATTTTAACATATGTATGATATGTTCAAGTTAAATTATAGTGAGATAAAATTTATAAAAGATTAGGGTTAAATCCAAAGAAGAACTAAAATCTATCCTCCTCAGATTATTCCAAAAAATTCAAGAGAAAAGAACACTTCCAAGCTCATTCTATGAAGCCAGAATTACCCTAATATCAAAACCAGATAAAGACAACACAATGAAAGAGAACTACAGGCCAATATCCCTCATGCACATAGATGCCAAAATCCTCAACAAAATTCTAGCAAATCGGATCCAACAGTACATCAGAAATATCATACACCATAACCAAGTGGGATTTGTTCCAGGGATGCAAGGATATCCGCAAATCAATAAACATGATACATCACATAAAAATTTGAGAGATAAAAATTGCATAGTCATATCAATTGATGCAGAAAAAGCATTTAACAAAATCCAACACCCTTTCTTGATAAAAACCCTCAGCAAAATGGTAATAGAAGGATCATACCTCAACATAATAAAAGCCATATATGACAAACCTACAGCCAACATCATACTCAATGGGCAAAAACTAAAACCATTTCATATAAGAACAGGAATGAGGCAAGGACCCCACTTTCACCACTACTGTTTGACATAGTACTAGAAATGCTAGCCATAGCAGTTAGACAAGAAGAAGAAATAAAAGGTATCCAAATTGGAAAAGAAGACGTAAAACTGTCCTTATTCGCAGATGACATGATAATGTATATAGAAAACCCTAAAGACTCCATCAAAAATTATTAGACTTAAGTGAATTCAGAAATGTAGCAGGATACAAAATTAAAGCCAAGAAATCTATGGCAGTTTTATACAGTAATAGTGAACTTACAGAAACAAAGATTTTAAAAAACAATCCCATTTACAGTTGCACAAAAAAAATGTAAAATACCTAGGAATAAACTTAACAAATGAGGTAAAAGACCTATACTCAGAAAAATACAGGACAATGAAAAAAGATATAGAGGAAGACATAAACAGATAGAAGAACAGACTATGTTCATGGATTGGTAGAATCAACATCATTAAAATGTCCATATTACCCAAAGCAATCTATAGATTCAATGCACTTCCCATTAAAATACCAATGGCATATTTCAGAGACCTAGAACAAACTCTCCAAAAATTCATCTGGAATAAAAAAAATATCCTGAATAGCTGTAGCAATCCTGAGAAAGGAGAATGAAGTAGGCAGGATCTCAATACCAGATATCAGGCTGTATTACAAAGCCACTGTTCTCAAACTGTCTGGTACTGGCACAAGAACAGACATAGAATAGAGAACCCAGGAATAGAATAGAGAACCCAGAAATTGACCCAAACCACCATGCTCAATTAATATTTGACAGAGGAGGCAAGAACATACAATGGCATCAAGGCAGTCTCTTCAATAAATGGTGTTGGGAAAATTGGACAGGTACATGCAAAAAAAAACAAAAAGAGAAACTACACCCCCTACTTACACCATACACAAAAATAAACTCAAAATTGATAAAGGACTTAAACATAAGATGGGAAACTAGAAAAAATGTTAGAGGAACCCACAGGCAGCAATATCTTCACCGATACAGCTCCTAGGGCAATGGAAACTAAAGAGAAAATAAACAAATGGGATGGCATCAAAATTAAAAGCTTCTGCACAGCAAAAGAAACCATCAACAAAACAACAAGAAAGCCCACTGCATGGGAGAACATATTTGCCAATGTTATCACCAATAAGGGTTTAATCTCCAACATTTACAGGAAACTCATACAACTTAACAAAAGGAAGATAACTCAATGAAAAGGGGGAGGGGGCAACAGACCTAAATAGATACTTTTTGAAGGAGGACATAAGGAAGCCCAAGAGACATATGAAAACATGCTCAAAGTCACTAATCATCTGAGAGATGCAAATCAAAACGACAATGTGGTACCATCTCACACCTCTCAGAATGGCTATCATCAACAAATCAACAAATGACAAGTGCTGGTGAGGATGCAGAGAAAAAGGAACCCTCATGCACTGCTTGTGGGAATGCAGACTGGTGCAGCCACTGTGGAAAACAGTATGGAGTTTCCTAAAAAAACTAAAAATGGAACTCCCATTTGACCTAGTGATCCCATTTCCAGGAATATATCCCAAGAAACTAGAAACACCAATCAGAAAGGATATATGCACCCCTATGTTCATAGCAGCACACTTTATCATAGCTAAGATGTGGAAACAGCCTAAGTGCCCATCAGCAGATGAGTGGATTAAAAAAGGTGGTACATCTACACAATGGAATACTATGCTGTGGTAAAAAAGAAGGAATTCTTACCATTTGCAATAGTATGGATCGAATTGGAGAGCATTATGCTAAGCGAAATAAGCCAGTCAGAGAAAGATAAATATTACATGATCTCACTCATTTATGGAATATAATGAACAGCATACACTGTTGAACAAAAACAGATTCAGAGACAGAGAAGCATCAGTCAGACTGTCAAACCTCAGAGGGAAGGTAGGAGAGGATGGTGGTAAGGGAGAGAGATCAACCGAAGGACTTGTATGCATGCATATAAGCCTAACCAATGGACACAGACACCAAGGGGGTGAGGGCATGTCTCGGGGAGGCGGGGGGGAACAATAGGGGAATAAGAACACATATGTAATACCTTAATCAATAAAGAGAAAAAAAAAAGATTAGGGTTAAGGATTCAGGTTGGATACCAATTACCAGAAATTGTAAATACAATAATGCAAGATTAAACACTGAGCTACTCTTCTTCTTCCACTTTCTCTTTCCTTTTCTTCCATTTTCTTTTTAATATAAAGGTCATTTGATGAGGCCAAATAAGATAGGCATCTGTGCAGGCATGAATAGGGAATTACAGTGATGAAAGAGAATGTCACGAGGCCAACATGAATGAGGAGGGGCATTCTAGAGAGTTGCATTCAAGCCCAATTAGGTTAACAGAGTGTCTACACACAAGGGGCAGGCCAGTGTAGACGGTCATAGCCCCAGGCATAGTTGTAGTGATACCTGAGTAGGGTGGCAAGGGCATGTATATAGGATAAGTTCTGGTGTAGCTCTGGGTGTCTGAGCACCGGTGGCATAGGAAGTGTGCCCACCAGAGGGGACAGCAGAGAAATCCTAGCACAGGGTGTCAGAGCCCAAGTAGGGTGGTAAGGGCAGTCATAAGGGGGAAGAGGCAGCCTCACAGCACAAGGATAGTTATGGAATGAAGGTGAGAAGAAGAAAACATAACTATATATATAAAAGGCTAATATGCTAAGTGTCCCTCCTGCTGTCTGACGGGTCGCTATGATGCACATTGATCACCAGGGGGCAGATGCTTAATGCAGGAGCTGCTGTGATGCGCACAGGCCATTTACAAAGAAACGGTACTGCAGACCTGGTGCCCACAAAGCAACACTCAGCTTCCCCCAAGTGGAACACAGGCCCTGCCACCACCCTGGAGCAACAGCCGACCAAATTGCACCCAATGCAGCCAAGACCCCATGGCGCAAAATGCTACCTACAGCCCAGCCCAAAACAGTCACTATGAGCACAGGGTAATGATGTCACATAGCAACACCCAGCTTTGCTCTCCCTAGTGACTAGCCTTTTTGGAGTTTCTTCGGCCCAGGAACACGACTTGCTTTATACCCAGGTGCAAACATTTTACAGTTCAACCAAATGTTTGTGAAGTGTTTTCCCATGCCTTATCTCATCTAATTCTCACAGAAGTCCTGGAGTAGGTAGATAGGAGACTTGATGGAATCCTATTTTCTTTTCATTATCCGGGAAATGGAGATTTAGAAAGTTTAGAAACTTGACCCGATTGAAAGAAGTAAGAAATGGTGGGCCTTTAAAATGATTTCAGGTTTTCTCACTGCAGAATATAGTCAGACACTGCTGCAGTTAAATATTTTACTCTGTTCTCCCTGCATGATCTACAACAATAATCTGTTTCATGTTGATATTTACTGCTGTGTTGCTGACAATTACCTGAAAGAGAAGTTGGGGTGCTTCACTGGGCTGGAAAAAGTTTAGCTAAATCAGAAAGCAGGTCTAATTAAGCAAGTTTATTCTATTTATATACAAAGCTTGCACATGCATGATACATATAAAACTCTCACTGGCACCAATTGCTCACATGTGTTTCCATCTGTCATTGTCAATCATGAATTTGGTTGATACTTCTATTATAGAGAAAGGACGAATAGCGATATTAAAATATTTCTTTGAATTAATTTCCTTTCAATGTACACGAATCCATGCATTGGGCCTCTAGTTAAGTATAGTGGGACATAGTTTTATTACTATCAGAGTGGAATAAGCATATAGAAAGAGAAGAAACTCAAACCCTGTGGTATTGGGTTAAAAATGAAGATATTTCTATGAGTATATATTTTTCAATATATAGAGTGAAACATATAGAAATGAATATAGATATAAATGTATCTGTGCATGCGTATATACACATTCATACACATATTCCTTAGCTCTATCCTGCAACACCCCAATAGCAATGAGCATACCTAGTGACCAGATCTCAGTCTCTGAATACCATTCTCCAACCGTCCACTTACAGTAACTAGACTTGGAGAAATAACTGATGCCAGAGCTTGTGTAGAGGGAATGTAAGAGGAATCTTGCAATTCTTGCTGTGCTGGAAAGTAAGGAACCACTCAAAGAAAGATGGATACATGTCAGAAGGACACAGAAGCCTGCTGTGAGGCTATTGATAGATAAATCTGGGAATTTGGACATAAAATATATGATAACATTGAACCCATTCCCCAAAATGGAAACTATGAATTTATACTGATAGAAATAAATGGAAAGTTTAATGGGGAACATGATATCTTCATAGTCTCAAAGTAACTTCCCACAAAATACAAATGAAGGAGAGTACTTTTACAGAGAAGCTTGGCAGACACCACCTTGATCAAGTGATCAAATTTACCACTGGTAATGGGACAAATCAAAATTGTATGTTCCGTAATACAATTTATGCAGTGATGCAGGAGAAATTTTTGCTTCATTGGAAAAATACTCTAAAATTTTTAGGAGTAATGGGTCATTAGTCCAGCAACTTACTCTCAAATGATTTCAGGAATAAAATAAGTATTCTTTGTAATGTGCTTGTTTCTTTTTTCTTAGCCTGAGATTGTCCCACCCCACCCCCCAAAAAATAAAGTAAAACTGAACATATACAATTCTTAAGAGAAAATACAAAATAATCCAAGAGAGGACCTAAACTAATTTATCAGAATTATATTCCCTCACCTGATTTTATTCCCATTTCTCATTTAGATAATGTGATCAGAGCCCACCTTATAAATCTATATATTAAGTTATTACTAATACAATATGAAAAAGTCAGGGAGACTCACTGACAGCAATCATATATAGTGCCTAAATGTCCATAAATGGAAAGTCTTTCCCATGGCTAAGAATAAGCTTTTAACAGGGCTGTTAAAGAATATAATTTCCTGGATGCAATGAAGAATTACTGAGAGGGAAGGATACATTAAAAAAACATATGGACAAGATGGACTCATCTAATCCTTTTTTTTTCCTAAATTTATTTTCAGAATATGAGGGGGTTAAAAGGAAATGGCACATCCCAGAAGAGAAACAGAGCCACAGTGTAGTTAAGCCAGAGTCTGTGGACCAGAATAGAGCCAGCAATACAGCCAGAGACCCATTTAGTCAGTTTGGCCAGGGAGATAGTTGGTCCAGTTGAATAATTAATTGGTCTGGAACCAGGTGGGTCAAAATCGCCATGGGCCATAAATTGATTTTACCTAAGAAAGAAAATAAACCAGAAAGTGGATTATAAGCATGAAGATCAATTAGCCAAATGTGACTCACAAGCCAGAGAACCAGAAGTCGAAAAATGGATTTCAAAGGCAAGTACATTAGATGAAAGGGGAGAAAGGAATAGACTTTCTACAAGTAAAAGTATACCTGCTTAGAGAATCTACCTGGATGTTGCTATATGTTCTTTATTCTAATACATTCCTACTTTCAGTCGTAAGATGACCATTCTTATATTCTGAAACACAGTAGAATCAGAGAGAACAGACCTCTAGTCTCTGCCCTCCTGGTCTCGTTTTACAGGAGTAAAAAAGAAACACATTGTAATGTAGTAAATAGGAGATGCCTATAAGGACTTTCTGCCTACATGTGGACAATAATGTCAGCAGTCCATCATCAAAAAGACAAAAGATAACAATCATTGGTAAGGATATGGAGAAAAGGGATTCTTTGTTTACTGTTGGTGGGCATGTCAGTTGATGAAGCCACTATGGAAAACAGTATAGAGGTTCTTCAAAAAATTAAAAATAGAACTATGATATGATCTAGCAATTCCACTTCTGGATAAAGGAAATTAAGTAGGTATAAAGAAGAGATATCTGCATTCCCATGTTCCTAACAACATCATTCAAAATAGTCAAGATACAGTAACAACTTAAAGGTCTGTGCATGAATGACTGGGTAAAGAGAATGCGTACACACACACATACACACACACACAATGGAATATTACTCATCCTTTAAAAAAGAAGTAAATGCTGCCATTGGTAATACCATGGATAAACCTGGATGACATCATGCTAAGTGAAAAAGCCAAATATAGAATGACAAATACTGCATGATCTCACTTATATATTGAATGAAAAATAATCAAACTCATAGAAGAAGAGAGTAGAATGATAGTTATCAGGAACTGGGGAGAGAAGGAAATGAGGAGATGTAGGTCAAAGTGTACAGTTTCAGTTATTAGATGAATAAGTTCTGGAGATCTCATGTGCACCAGTGTAATTATAATTAACAACATAGCATACTTGAAATTTGTTAAAAAGGTGGATTTGAGTTGTCACCAAGAAGTGGAGAGAGAGAGAGAGAGAGAGAGAGAGAGAGACACTAAGACTAGAATCCCCACTGGGCTTGAGGCTTTTCCATGCCTCATCACAGCTCAGCTTCCATGCTGCTCAACTCTGCTTCTTCCCCCTTCCTTTCATCACTGCTACTCCCCAATAAACATCTTCTTCTATCACAAATTATCTCTCAAAATCTGCTTCCAGAAAACCCAACCTGTGACCTTTTTTATTGGAGATAACCTGAGAAAGTGCCATGGAGTCTGGGAGAGGACATCTCACTTCCAAGCCAGCGATGAGGTAAGTGGAGCCAGACAGACCCCAGGACTGGGCAGTGGTTAGCTGTTGACACTTCCTCTGGTGCTGACTGGGAACAGTGTAGGAATGGGAGAGAATCCATGTAGCAGGTGTGATGTGGCAAGCATTTGAAACATAAGAAGGAAGCAATATTGGATGGCTATTGTTAGGAGCCACTGATGTGCTGGCAGGCTTCAGGAAAATAATGGCAAGCTGAGAGGAGTAAAAACCAATTGCAACTCATGTGTTAAAGCCAGAGGGTCATTTTGGTTGTAGTGTAAGCAGAGCCTGGGACTAGGGTAGAAGACTTAGTGAGATACTCACTTCAGCGGAAAATCGAAGGGAGTGCCAAATACCAAAACCCTGTGCAATCAGGAGTGACTTTCTCTCAGGCCTGCTACACCTTCTTTAAGCTGAATCTTCTAGAGTTGTTGTTTTGTGTTGGTATCTGTAAATGTTTTTAAAATACTTGAACAATGTGCTATATGTGTGCAGGTGCCTACACCAGTGGTTCTCAACAGGGACATTTTGCTCCCATGGGACATCCCATGATGTCTGGACACATTGTTAGTTGTCAGACTTAAAGATGGTACTCCTGGCATGTAGTGAGTAATGGCTGGAGATGGTTCCAAACACCCTCCAGTACACAGTACAGTGCCCCACACACAACGAAGAAGTATTCAGTCCAAAATGCTCACAGGTTGAGAAATTATGTTCTACCTGGAGCAGTTACCATTGGAAGTACCCTCAAAAGAAGTAGGTCCTGCAGTTATTAATTATGTAAAGGTCCCTAATCAGGAGTCCAGGTGCCAGAGGTGGCCTCTATAGACATCAACCATCACTATCGAGGAGCACCAGAGGATTCCATCAGTAGCCTTTGAAATTAGTGTTGGAGGAACGTGGATTGGTTACATTGAGCTGGTACTTCTGTCCTGCCATGTGAAGGAGTGTAAAATCTGATCCTGCATCCAGGCAGCCTGTTCACATCAGCTGTTGCCCTTGTGCCAGAGCTCCAGTTCGGCACTTGTTTGTGGGGACTCTCCCAATGCTAACTAACCCCTGCTGGTAGTGCCAGGTCCTTGAGTCCAATGGCCCATAAATCAAACCACTGCAAGCAGGAGTCAGTCTCCCCTTCTTCCAAATTATCCCACTCTATGTTCATTTTTAGGTCCTAAATCCCAGCAAGGGCTGTGCATGGAGTAGATGGAGATGAAGGCTCTAGGCTCCTTTGCCACAATATCACTATCAGGTGTATCTTAGAATGAAGCCTAGTCTAATGATGGTAACTGCAAGATGCTGCTACAACTAACCTAAGCATATCTGGGCCTTCAGACCTGTCAGGTTATTTGTAGTAGATATCAGTCTCTCTGTATGAACACAGAGTCTCCAAAAGCTGATTCTTGCAGAATGTTTCCTACACCCATCCCTTATTTCTCTCATGGCAAAGGCTACATTCTCCCATTCTTAGGAGATTTCAGAGGGTTGCATTCCTATAACAAAGCCACCTTACAAGTCTGCCACAATGAACTTAGTACCTTTGTTCTCAATAGCATGCTATTTCAGCTCTGGCTCCTGCCTAGTTCAGGAGCAGAAAAAAGATTTTAATGACCATGTTGCAGCATTCAATGATGCTACTATTTGAGACTGCCAAAATATCCAAACTAAGTTGCTTAAGTATAAAATTGGAGTCTCTCTTTTCTTAAGATAATTATTTTCTTGATTTCACCATACCAACACATAAATAAACATGAATTCTTTACTGGAAATATGTACATTTTGTGTGAGCAAAGCTCTGTGATAGTTTAGGTTTAGTTGTATATAATCAACACCTCTGAAGCAAACTTAAATTTTGTCAGCTACATTATAATATTTTCCACTTGATTTTTCATAAATTTCTGTTTCAGTATAAAATGCCAGAGTACATCCCCTGGCCTGTGGGAATACGACTGAAACTGGTTATCTAACATCCCTTGAGGGGTCCCGGATTGCAAGAGAGTGAAGGCCAGGCCGAGGGACTCCACCAGTGCATGATCGGGACCAGGAGTGACCTCAGGCAGGCTCCAGGGCATGTCCGCCTGTCTTACCCAGTCCTGATAGGCCGGACCCCAGCAGCAAGCTAACCTACCAGTCAGAGCATCTTCCCCCTGGTGGTCAGTGCGCATCATAGCAATGGTCAGACACTTAGCATATTAGACTTTTATTATATAGGATTTGGTTATAAAAGACAAGCACTATTGAATTTGTTAATTTCCTCTGTTATACTGACTTTGAAATTAGATCTTATTGTCTCCAAGTATAAGGTAGGTCTTCCATGGCAAGGTCAGAGATCTGGTTGGGAAAGAAATGACCTTCCACACATGAGGTGGACACATCAAGGCTGATGGCCCCAAAGTCTTGAATCTTAAGATGAACTTGAGATTCCAGATCTCATCTCAGCTCTGCCAGTGCCCCTCTGGTCTGACTATGGACATGGGACCTCACTGTGCCTCCATCTTTTCATGTATAAAATAATGGATTCAAAATCAGGTAAAATACCTGAGCTTGGGTCCCAGATGCATCATCTAGGTATGTGAGGGCACACCTCCTCCAGGGTAGCCTTGAAACACAGCAGTAAGGGAAATACTCCATATTGGCAGAGTTTTGCACACCTGATTATTCCCTTTGTGTGGAAAGAGAAGTAGCTCAAGGTGTGTGTGTGTGTTCATGCTCAGTGGGGAAGAAATAAGGAAAGATTGGGGACAAAGAAATCTGGGGTAGAGGAATGTAGATAAACAGTGAACAGGAACTGTGGAGACGTTTGTATCCCATATTAAGGATGATTCAGAGCATTGTGAAAGAAAAGCACTGAAAAAGGGTCTGGCAGGGGAAACAGGTGAATAGGCAAAGGGCAGGTTATTTTTAGGGTAGTGAAAATACTCTGTCACCATCATAATGGATACATAGAATTTAAATGATGAACCCATAGATTTTATAACACTAAGTGAATAAGAGTGAACCCTAATGTAAACTGTGGACTTGGGTAATTATGTTGTGTCAATGTAGGTTCATCAGTGATAACAAAGGTACCATTCTGGTGGGAGATACTAATAATGGGGGAGGCTGTGCATGTGTGAGAGCAGGCTGGATATGGGAGATCTCTATGCCTTCTCCTCAGCTTTGCTGTGAATCTTAAACTTTCATAAAAAATAAAGTATTGACTATTTTAATTTAAATAAGGTTTATCAAATGGCTTAGCTGCTGGGGTTCTTGTTCCAGCATCTAGAAGGGTTCAGCAATCTGGAGAAGGGCTGTGTGTAACATAATAAAGAGTCCAGAGACTAAACATAATTTTGAAAGGCATTAAAGGGAGTCAGAGGAGCCTAGCTAAAGAACCTAAGATCTCCTTGTCTCGGGACCCCTTGCTTTTTATTAGCACAATTTGTCCTAAGGCAACGTGGAGATACATACTTCAAAGGGTAAGGTTTCGTATATACGCAGTCCATTGTCAGACTGGAAGAATTTGCCTACGGCTGTTCGGGTGTTTGGCCAGTAGGAGGCAATAACATGTAGATTAAGATGCCCTGAGCTGTCTGGCAGCAAGCAGTCATCCCTTTTCAGGTTTGGGGAAATGGCTTCAGCTATTCCCAACAGGTGACAATATATGTGACTCAGCCCTTGTTGCGTCCCCAAGTTCCATCAACCTTTTGATGAAACTCTTACAATTATGACATGCTGGAATTGGCTTCTGGCACTCAGCCAATGCCATCTGTCAGCCTCTGTCATCAGATAACCAAGTCCTGCATTTATAAGGGACATGTGACGAGAGTAGCCCTAGGGGCAGAGATGGAGATTACACATGTTCCAATAGCATGGGTTGACATATATTAAGGATACTAAGAACTAACTACTCCCACCATCCAACATCCAAATTGTCAGCAATAGAGACCATACTGAACAGAGTCCCTGATAGGACATCATCCCTCAGGAATGGACACATATTTGAAGATACGAGTTTATTTTCTTTTTCTGCCCACAGAACCTCAGCAGCATCCCTAAGATTCCTTGCAGACATGTCCAAAGACCCACTAATTATAACCTATATTATATAAAGGGGGTGCCAAGTGGACATATAACCATGGGATTCTTCTTATCATATTACATTCTATACCACCCAGAAGCTTCCAGTGTGAAAGAGCAATGGACCTGCCTGTTAAAAGCATAGCTGAAGTGTCCATTTGGATGCCCTATTTTGCAATAATAAGGGCTATTCTGCAGGATGCAGTGTATATGTTAAATCAACTACTTTTATGTGGTGCTGTATCTTTGATAGGGAGACTATAGGCTCAGGAACCGAGGGGTGTCTGGGAGGCAGAATTCTAAGTTGGCCACCCCACTATACACTCTACCTGTATACCGTAATCCCCTGGACTGTGTGTATGATGGGTTTTACACCTGTGCTTTTGTTACATTATATGGCGTGGTTAACCATAAGATGCCAGGATTATTCCAGGTGGCCTGCCTAATCACATGACTTAAAAGCAGATAATTTTTTCAAAGGGGAGGTCAGAGTTTTAAAACACAGGAAGAATTTGATGACTTGAAGATGAAGAGGGCCATATGGCAAGTAATACAGGTGGCCTATAGGAGTTGGGACATGTCCATGGTTCACAGCCAGCAAGAAAACTGGAAGCTTTGTTACAACAGCAAGGACTGAATCTTGCCAATAGTAAGAATGAGCCTGGAAGCAGCTCTTCCTCCAGAGCTTCCTGATAAGAACTTAGCCTCACTGACCCCGATTTCAGCCTTGTGATGCCATGAGCCCGGCCAGACTTCTGATCTACAGAACTGCAAGCCATGGGTGGTTTGTTGTTGTTTCTGCTTTTAAGATATTTTATTTATTTTTTAGAGAGTAAGGGAGAAGGAGAGAGAAACATCAATTGGCTTCCTCCTGCATTCCTCCTACTGGGGTTCAAACCTGCAACCCCGGGCATATGCCTTCAACAGGAATCAAACTGGCAAACTTTTGGTACAAGGGATTATGCCCAATAAACTGAGCCACACTGGCCAGGGCACCATGGGTGTTATTTTAAACCTCTCCATTGTTGACAGTTTGTTATGCAGCAATAGGAAACTCACCTTGGGTGTTTCCTTTTACAAGGATCACAGTCCTGGGATGCCTAAGGGTCAGTGAGTGAAAACAGTTTGCTCATACATTTTGTTCATTTTTATAGTTCTTGGAAGCAGGAAGATAAGTTTGGTGTTGCTCTACTATCATAGCTGAAGCAGACATGCAAAGTCATTTGGCTATTTTAAACAAGCTTAAAATGGTAGGTTCAAGTCAGGCATAAACTTGTCACTAACATCTCCTGGGTCTCGTATTTCTAGATCAAGTTCTTAAGTATGACTTTGGAGAAAATGAAATAACTGAGGAAGTCAAATATCATTCTGGGCAAACTATACACAGTTTTCTTTGTATGGATAACTGAGTGATGGGTATACACAGAGGTGATTTCAGTTTTAAATTCATGAAATGATCTGTGTAGGTACAGGTAACCCCCTGAAGATCACATGTTGTAATTAGGGTTAGATTTTTAGGCTGTTCTAAAGCAACCTCTTCTCCTCTAAGTTATGTTTTTCTTTTATTGAGTTCCACACTGGCTTTGCTTCATCTGTCAAATCACTGCTTCCATTATATAAATTATCCAAACTCTCAGATTCCCTGCAGACATAGTATGAGTCATATCATAGATATCCACAGTTTATCTACTCTCACCCCCAAAAGACCGGTACTCATATTTCTCTTAATTATTTTCTCCTTTGACTTGTGTTTCTTTTTTCTTTGTATCAGTGTCAAAATTCTTTTGTATGTCACAGAGCAGAAGACTATTTCTTCTCTCTGAAAGTGGGATGTTATGTATCTTCCCCATCGTGAAAGCTGAAATACCTGAAGTAACAGAAAACCCATACACATTTACCGTGCACCTGAATAAAAGAACAAGGAAAATAACATTTAGTAAATGTGTTTTGTATTATGATAAAGTCTACTGGTTGAATTGTCTTTTTAATGCATTCCCTTAACAAATTCAAATAAATTGTATGAGGACATATTGACTGAATAATTTCATTATCCTTTTCCAACTTTGCTATTGGAGACAAACATATGTAGAAAGATGCAAAAGCTAGTATGCACCACTCTGATATAGTCATTATATCTGCAAAACAATTTTTCCTGGAAATGCTTGTGTGAGAATGGGTCATGTCATAAGAATGGACTTACTGATTTACTGGAAATGTATCTCTGACAAGACTTTTAAGCTCCACAGGCTATCAAAGAAATATCTTTTGGGTTATTAATAGTTCCTATTCTGACAGTAAAAACAAATGTTCCCTTGAGACTGACGAAACTCACTATGAGCCTGAAATTACAGGACTGGCTTTCTCCCTGTGACCCTGTCTGTCCTCTGGATGAAGTCAGTCCTTAAGATTAAGGAGGGGAGCATGAAGAATTATAATTATATATACCACTGTATTTTCCCTGCAATAAAGATAACTCAGTGTCCTTTTTAAAAATTTCTATTGAATTTATTGGGGAGACATTGGTTAATAAAAATATATAGGTTTCAGGTGTAGAATTCTATAATATATCATCTGTATATTATATTGTGTGTTCACCACCCAAAGTCAAGTCTTCTTTTGTCACCATTTACCCCCCTCTTATCCCCCCCAGCACTCTATCCTCTTCTACCCTTCCCCACTTCCCTTTGTCTCTGTTATCTGTATCTATGGGTTGTTCTTCGGGGTTTCTTTTGTTTTTGCTCAGTCCCTTCCTTTTTAAAACTTATTTCGGCATTTTTATAATTTTATAAATGATCATGCAATTAAATGTAGCTCTATGATACGGATTTAGAGGAGTGTTTTAATTTCTAATTTACCTTTTATATAAAGATGTTTTAATATTTCCCTTAATTATAAAAAATGGGATGCCATGTGAGTTTAAAATAAGGAGAAAAAGGCACTGATTATTTCTAGCTGATCCACAACAGTATCCTATATAATAAAAGGCCAGAGGCGTCGTGACCGAAATGACCAGATACCAGACCACCACTGGCCCCTCACAGGCTGGCCCCACCCCCAAGCAAGTGATTAGGGCCAATCAGGGAGGCAGGCAGGCAGGCAGGCAGAGTAGTTAGGGGTGATCAGGTAGGCAGGCAAGTAGTTGGGGGTGATCAGGTAGGCAAGCGAGTGGTTAGGGGCGATCAGGTATGCAGACGACCTCTCGCAGGGATGGCCCCACCCCCAGCAAAGAAAGAGGGAGGCCCAGGCCAGCCAAGCCATCACACCCCAGCCTGTTGTCTGCAGAGGGAGGCCACAGGTGGCAGGGGATGGGGGGCCAGCCCTGCACAGATGGCAAGCAGTGGCAGCGACGGGTGGGGCCAGCTTCCTGTAGCCAAGGGAAGGAAATCCCCAATAGCTCCTGATCTCAGACCAGGCCTAGGGACCTTACCCGAGGGGTCCCTGCCCCTGCATACACGAATTTTCATGTACCAGGCCTCTAGTTATAAAAATAAATATTTTATATGGCTTACTTTTGCTCCTCACTACCACCATGCTCAGTTTGCACATCTGTAAGGAAAGTTCGTGTTTTGACAGAGCTCAGTGAGAAAGGAACCTTGCTTTGCATTGCGAGGGAGGAGCAAATGCTGGGGTCCCAAGCCTGTAAGGTCTAGGCACATGTAGAAGGAAAAAGAAGTAGGTATTATAGTTTCCTAGGAAGGCAATATTGACTTGCTATGTGGGGGAAGGGGAATCAGCACCCTCAGGATCAATATGCTTTCTAAGAATATCAGGATGTATGACCTGGGCAGCTGCACAGAATCATGCCTGCAAAAAAGCTCCCTGTATAGCTGTATAGCTAAAAGTGTGTGTGTGTGTGTGTGTGTGTGTGTGTGTGTGTGTGTGTATCTGCAGTTAAGTCTAATCCATGAAGTTGCAGTCTTCATCTGAAGGAGAGGGTGGCTACAGATTTGAACAGAGTTTTCACATGTCATAGCAGAGACCTGCCCTCTCCTCTCTTTTCTATCCCCTTTTCTTCTGTTTTCATCTCCCTTCCACTTTCACCTCAACCCCTATCTCAACCCCTCTTTCCTTCACTGTCCTCCCTCTGAATGCTGAAAGGACCATTATGTGGCTATGCTAAGAAGATGCATTTGACTTTATGCATTACTCAAAGGAGAAGAATATTGAGAACCCAGACTTGTGAGGAAGGGATTGTGGAGGGAGGAATTGATAGAATGCATTAAAATCCAGACCTGGAGACTTGGAATGGATGGGAATATTTTGAGTAAACTAAGATTATGATGTAAACAATATTTTTTTTATGTTTCATACTTTATTTTTTTTTATTAAGGTATTACATATGACTCCTTATCCCCCCATTGCCCCCTCCCAACCCCCACTCATTCTCTCACCCCCTGGTGTCTGTGTCCATTGGTTAGGCTTATATGCATGCATACAAGTCCTTTGGTTGATCTCTCTCCCTTACCCCCACCTCCCCTACCTTCCCTCTGAGGCTTGACAGTCTGATCAATGCTTCTCTGTCTCTGAATCTTTTTTTGTTCAACAGTGTGTGTTGTTCATTGTATTCCACAAATGAGTGAGAGCATGTGATATTTATCTTTCTCTGACTGGCTTATTTCACTTAGCATAATGCTCTCCAATTCCATCCATACTATTGCAAATGGTAAGAATTCCTTCTTTTTTACCGCAGCGTAGTATTCCATTGTGTAGATGTACCACCTTTTTTAATCCACTCATCTGCTGATGGGCACTTAGGCTGTTTCCAAATCTTAGCTATGATAAAGTGTGCTGCTATGAACATAGGGGTGCATATATCCTTTCTGATTGGTGTTTCTAGTTTCTTGGGATATATTCCTGAAAATGGGATCACTAGGTCAAATTGGAGTTCCATTTTTAGTTTTTTTAGGAAACTCCATACTGTTTTCCACAGTGGCTGCACCAGTCTGCATTCCCACCAGCAGAGCATGAGGGTTCCTTTTTCTCTGCATCCTCACCAGCACTTGTCATTTGATGATTTGTTAATGATAGCCATTCTGACAGGTGTGAGATGGTACCACATTGTCATTTTGATTTGCATCTCTCAGATGATTAGTGACTTTGAGAATGTTTTCATATGTCTCTTGGCCTTCCTTATGTGTCCTCTTTTGAAAAGTATCTATTTAGGTCTATTGCCCATTTTTTGATTAAGTTGTTTATTGTCCTTTTTTAAGTTCTATGAGTTTCCTGTAAATGTTGGAGATTAAACCCTTATCGGTGATAACATTGGCAAATATGTTCTCCCATGAGGTGAGCTTTCTTGTTGGTTTCTTTTGCTGTGCAGAAGCTTTTAATTTTGATGCCATCCCATTTGTTTATTTTCTCTTTAGTTTCCATTGCCCTAGGAGCTGTATCGGTGAAGATAGTGCTTTGGCATATGTCTGAGATTTTGCTGCCTGTGGGTTCCTCTAATATTTTTATGGTTTTATGTCTTATGTTTAAGTCCTTTATCCATTTTGAGTTTATTTTTGTGTATGGTGTAAGTTGGTGGTCTAGTTTCATTTTTTTGCATGTTGTAATCAATATTTGAGAAATATTTTTTTCTGGCAAATGTACAGAGTGAAACAGACCCAGCAGAGTAAAGATACTCATTTCAGTTTCCCATAAATGAGTGTGTTATAAGAAAATATTTGAGGGAGGGAAGAACAGTTGGTCTATCCTGGATCACATGGGACCAGCCATGGCTCTATGCAGGAAAATTAAGTGAGGACCAACAGGGCATCCTTATAACAAAAATCTAATAAACTGTGTTCCAGTAATAGAACATGTTTTGGTTACCAGAACTTAGTTAACTTAAAACAACTGTCCACATTAGCAGGTTAAATAGGTATGGCAACAAACAAAAAATTAAAAGCAGAATATTGCAGAATACTGGAGATATATATATATATAGTGTAAGGATAGAAAACTTGTACTGTTTCTGTGATCTGAAAGGAGTATTATTTCCTTCCTAACTGCAAAAACCTCCAAACAAGTTTGATTGGTTAATGTGGTAAAACAGTGCCTCAGTAAGACAGACTTCTACTGCTAATGATTTCTTTCTACAAAAATTCAAATTGTAAAAATAAAGTAGAAAATTTACATCTTGTAAGTAGAGATCTAGCCTCATAAAATTTAAAAATAATATAATAAAATTCCAAGATTAATACTTGGCAACCTATTCCTAGCATTTTCTACATTGTTCTTTTATTTTCCCCCCCTTATAATTGAACACACAATTAAGTAAGTACTCAGCAGAAGCTAAAAATTCACCCTTTTTTACATGGCCTGTTATTTCAAACTTTGTCTCAATTTTATTAAGTTCATGAGACCTAAGCTTATCTTTTTCTATTTATCACTTCATTGTTTGATAAATGAGTGATGTCAAATGCAATAAAATATTCAAATAATGAAGAAAAACTGCGAATTGCAAATTGCCAGTCTTGACGAAGTAGAATTGTTGGCTGTTGAGCAGTGCCAATGTAGCTTAGAATTCTTGATTTTCAGATAATGCATGAAATGTAAGTTCAGAGTACTACTGGAAGTAGTTTATGGATATCAGTCCACAATAACATAAAACAAGGTAACAGTTTCTGAAAGATGGATATAGCAATTTCAAAATTTACCCATAGTTTTTAAAAACCATCTTTTCTAAGGAAGCATATACAAAAGGTAAAGTCAATTACCTCCAATATAAAGAAACTGGAAATATATTCTTCTAAACATAGAAACTGGTTATTTTGACTTTCAGACGCTAAAAAAAAATCTCAGAGAAGTAACAATAGGGAAGATGCTCATCTGGAATTAATCTTGAGGACAAACAAGATTGGCTCATGATGTAAAGAGATAGGATTGATATGACATAATTATATTTACATTTTAAAAATTAATATAGAGGGTGTGTGGACGAAAAGTGGGCACTGCTGGAGTTTGGGAGACGAACTAAGTTTAAGTTTGGGCTCATCCACACAGGTTGCCCTTCAGTGATAAGTGATGAGAATTTGGTTCTCAAGGATGAGTGGTTGGATGAAAGGTCAGCAGGTCCATCCATCCATTATTCATGGTTCTTAATCGAATTCTACAAAGACTGTTCAGAGATTATACTAGTATTTCACCAGCCATTTTTGTGTTACATAGCTGCAGAAATTAATTTTCCTTCCCATTTCTTAAACTGTCTTATCTAATCACTGGTAAAACCACATTCCCAGTCCATTGCAGGTAAATCATACAGGCACATGAATGCTATAGCAAAATGCCTGGCTCTAGTCTCTTAACAGGCCCCTGGTTCCTGTAAATTGTTTAAAACAATTAAGTTGCTTGAAATATTATGAAAACAACTTGCATAAAATTATCTTAATTTTCTTACATTGCCACTATAATTTTTTTTTTAAAATATATTTTATTGACTTTTTACAGAGAGGAAGGGAGAGAGATAGAGAGTCAGAACCATCGATGAGAGAGAAACATCGATCAGCTGCCTCCTGCACATCTCCCACTGGGGATGTGCCCGCAACCCAGGTACATGCCCTTGACCGGAATCGAACCCGGGACCCCTCAGTCCACAGGCCGACGCTCCATCCACTGAGCCAAACCGGTTTCGGCTATAATCTTTTGATATATCTAGTTTCCTTGCCAATCTATCACAAAGTCTGTAGCGGTAATCCAGGAAGCTAGAGGCAAAGTGGGGTAGAGAGAACTAATGGGCACAAGTATTATCTAGAATAGGTAAAACCATTGGGTAATAGATTGGATATTGGGATGAGAGGAAGTAGAGACAAATAGAAAAAATATTTATTGGAATTGTTTAGGGGCTTAATAAATATTATTTATTCATCCACATTAGGTAATATAGAATTAGATGTCCTAACATTACATCATAGTCATTGCATGTATGAATTAGGGATTTCTCCTCCAGTCATTTCACACCTTACCTCTCTTAAATAACCATATTATATTCATGTTTTTTTTTAATTAATTAAATTTATTGGGATGACATTGGTTCACAAAACCATACAGGTATCAAGTGTACAGCTCAATAAAGCAGCGTCTACACACTGCATTGTGCACCTCTTGGCCCAAGCAAAGTCTCTTTCCATCCCCATTTTCACCCCCTTTGTTCACCTCTATCCATCCCCAACCCCCTTTCTCTCAGGCTGTCACCACACTGCTGTCTGTGTCTATGGGTTATGCATATATGTTATTTGGCTAATCCATCCCTTCACCTTCTTTCATCCAGCCCCCTTCCCCACTCCTCTCTGACAGCTGTCAGTCTGGTGCATGTATCCATGCCTCTGTTACTATTTTGTTTGTCAGTTTATTTTGTTTATTAGATTCCACATATAAGTAAGATGATACAGTATTTGTCCTTCTCTGACTAGCTGATCTCACTTCATTTTGCAACAGCATGGATGGACTTGGAAATTATTCGTTGTATTTAACAATTAAACTGTTCAAAAACTAGGTTCTCTCTGACCCTTACATCTTTTTTTCTGTATGTTTATATATTTCCCCAACTTATTAACTCTCATTTAGACAAATAGTATAATTTTATATTTGGTCTTTCTAGTCTAGCTAAGTTGGAAAAATTACCTGAAAAATTTTATCTAATAAATGCACTCCCACCTACTTTCATACAGATCTTATAGATGATTCTGTTGAAGCCCAGAAAAGTTAAGTGAACTACCTAACATCATGTAGCTAGTAAGTTCTAAAATGAAAATTATAACCAAGGAAATCTCTCTGACAATACAGTAACTTTTCTATCACACCCAACCTACATATTATTCTTCTTCCAGTTTTATCTTCTTCAAACACTAATTCCAACTTCTCAAAAGTTGCCAGTGTCTCTCTTTTGTCTGCAAATACAGTCCAAATTTTCTGTTATTTAAAGCTGTCCATTATTGGGCCTTACATTACCTACCATTATTTCCCACCATATCTCAACACAAATCTCCACGCCTCTCATTCTAGTATCATTATCTTCTGTACCAGCTCTTTATAGGCTATAAACATTGGCTTATGATGCTCACTACACTTAAATTGACACTTTTTTATCTCTGGTCTCAATCCATCCATTTATTTCAAGTCAATTGAAGTTCATTTCATTTTTCCAGAGAAACATTCTATTGCTTTCCAATAAGTAATTAATCTCTAATTTAATTCTTGCTTATATCATCCATTGGGACAAAATAGTGTTATACCTTGATAAATAATTATTTGGAATAAGTAAGTTTTCTCTTCCAAATTATTTTCAAAATGCTTGAGCAGGATAGTAAACACTCCTGGTGTTTCTTTAGTATTCCCTTTAGCAAATTAAAAAAAACCAACCCAATGCTATTCATATATTAATCATTCAATGGATATTTGTTAAGTGAATAAAATCAATTTTCAGTGATGTTACTTGAAAGAAACATACTTTCATAGTGAATCTTAATTTATTGACTTTTATTTGGGACATCAGCTCCCCTCTACCACCAACTTTAGGCAGCAAATTTGCATTACAGGAGAAGGAAATATATATATATATATATATATATATATATATATATATATATATAAAACAAAATAACTTATATAATTATATGCATAATTAAACATAATTATGTCATAATATACAATTTCATAATTTGAGGTCGACTACATAAAGTATCTGTGGTTATTTCTATTCAAAAGTGAGTATCAAGGCCTTATTTAACTATTTAACAGTGTACCAAACTGTATTTCAATTTTAAAAATTATTTAAATTATATAGTTTCATCTTGCATATCTTTTCTACAAACATAATCCACCACAATTCTGAGAACATTGTTAGCTATATCATAGATCATTAGATTTAGAAGGAATTACAAATGATTGTATAACCCCAAACATGATTTTTTGTGTAAGATAATTCAGTGTGAAGCAGTCTCCCAAAATAAATTCACAGTTAGCCATGAATGCATGATACAGGGCAATATAACTCAAATGCATAATCATAATTTTTCTTGTTACTTTCTGAATGGCTAAATGAGACTAAAGTTATTAATTTACTTGTGAGGTACCTTCTACGTTTTTTACCACCTCAGAACCCTACCCCAAGCTGACACTGCCTCCAGAAATCTTGCATTATTGTTTGAGAATATAAGATCAAACATAGCCACACAAAATACATGAAAGAACACAGCTCAAAGGCATAGAAAAATCAATGAGCAGAAATTCCCTAGAAATTTGACTATCCCCACCCATATACCAGAGAAACTTACGTGAAAACATTCCTTTTTTCACATATTTATTTTTACTTTTTGCTTACACATCTAATATCCTTGCATTATTAGGTAAACTTACTTGCTATCAGCTGTATTTTCACCTATCTCTGTTCTGTTTTACTATAATTTTCAGTGGTTTTTTAAAAAATTCTAATAACTGTCAACATAGTCCCTGGTTGTTGTAGAATTTAAATGTGCTAATAACTAATAGGTATACTAGTAAAATTGTTTCAAACTCATTAGAGCTATGATATATAATGATTATTATTCATCCATCTTTTAAACAATAGTCACCTTATTATAACCTAGAAAAAATGTTATTGTAGGGTACAAGATTATAGGAATACAGGGAATCATGGAAGAAATGACAATAAATCTACTCAACTGAAGCAAAGATAGCAGAGAAATGAATTGAAGGAAATACAGGTGAGAACAATGTTAGTATTTACATCAGTAAGTGCGGGTGGCCCAGCACACTATCTGGCTTGGCAGCCACAATGGCAGGGCCAGCCTTGTTTTTGTTTTTTGTTGGTTTGTTTGTTTGTTTTCAGTCCCATCCGGACTGTCCTACCTCCCCTGGCTATCTCAGAATCTTTCTCCTTTGGTCCCAGTTTTTTCAGAACTCAAAATATCTTCTCTTCTGCAAGTGACCTCCTCCCTGCAACCTACATTTCTGGGTTTCTAGTTGATAATTGGATCTCCCTATCCAGACCATTTGATTTCCCCTGAGGAGAAAGGGAATTCTTATTTACCCGCTACAATAAGGAGAGAGAGAGAGAGAGAGAGAGAGAGAGAGAGAGAGAGAGAGAGAGAGAGAGAGAGAAATCTCAGCGTGGTTATATGAGGGAATTCACTCATTGACATAGGATGATATTTACCATCTAAGGGCAAGTGTATGTGTGTATCTGTGTTGGTACATCATAGTATACAAATCACAAGGTATACAGATAATCTGTCCAAAATACTTATCAGATTAAAGTCATGGGTTAATACTTACAGAAGGAAAAACAACCTGCTTCCTGACCCCAGTGTCTGAGGCCATCTCTATGGAGGCATTCTCACCCTGCAGCAGCATTCTTCACATGAGGTATTCATTCATCCTGCAGAAATCTGTCCTAAAGCTAGTGCTCAATGATGATTTTCATGGCTATTCTAATCCTGTCTAAGGAACAGGATGATGAAACGAACACTTTGATGTGCAGATGTGAAATGTAAATTTGTAGAATTTAAAGATTTCAATTGACAAAATTATAAGAGGTGGCAAATATGAAAAGCTATAAAAATGTTCATTTCTGTTCTTCTGTAGAATTACTAGGCACTGAGCAAAGAAGGCAAAATGAATATTAGATTTAGATTTTTTAAAGACAAACATAGCCAGAAATTCCTAATATCATATAATCTAAGAAATGAGCTTAGTTTGGATGCAAAAAAACAAAATCAAATATTAGAAACAAATATTTGTAACATCTTATTTTGTATTCAGTTTAATAATCAAATGATATAATAATCTTGGATAAATTCTCCAAATATGAATAATTTCTGTACCAAAGTCTTGTTTTGTAAAAGAAAAATACACACACTACAACTCAACATTTTATCTGTATTGAACATAAAATACTCTATTCATGGGCATCTTTTTATTGTTTTGTTTTGTTTTATTCATGGGCATCTTAATTTGGAGCTCTGTGTCATTCACTGTGGCTTCATAAATTTGTTTTCTAGATAAGGCCTAGAAATGCTGGCTCCTTCTTGCTAGTCCTGGGCATGCAATTTAATCATAGTAGTAAAGTTTGCTAATAGGCTAACAGGCAAGTCAGTCAAGGGAAGGTATCTACACACAAAAAAATCAAGATCCCTGATTATAATATACTAGAGGCCCGATGCACAAAAATTTGTGCACTCGGGGGTAGGGGATCCCTCAGCCCAGCCTGTGCCCTCTCACAGTCTGGAACCCCTCAGGGGTGACCACTTTCTGGCTTAGGCCTGCTCCCCAGGGGACTGGGCCTAACATGGCAATCAGACATCCCTCTGGCGGCCCTTGGGGGATGCCCACATGCCAGCAGGGAGCAGACCTAAGCTGCAGTCGGACATCCTTAGCGCTGCTGAGGAGGCGGGAGAGGCTCCCACCACCACTGCTGTACTGGCAGCTGTCATCCTGGCTTGTAGCTGAGCAGAGCTCCCTGCTGTGAGAGTGCACTGACCACCAGTGGGCAGCTCCTGCATTGAGCATCTTCCCCCTGGTGGTCAGTGTGTGTCATAGTGACCAGTCATTCCCAGTCTTTCTGCTGTTAGGGTCAGTTTGCATATTACCTTTTTACTATATAGGATAGAGGCCTGAAGCATGGGTCGGGGCTGGCTGGTTTGCCCTGAAGGGTGATCCAGATCAGGGTGGGGGTTCCCACTGGGGTGCCTGGCCAGTCTGGGTGAGGGGTTGAGGGCCGTTTTCAGGCTGAAGGGTGACTGAAGCTCCCAGCCTCTTTTTTTTTCCTTTTTTTTTTATTCTGTGATTTATTTACCTTCTATAGCTGTAACTGGAGCTGAGAGCCAGCTCCAGCTTGAGGCTGTAGCTGGCTGAAAGCAGGTATCTGGGTTTGTTTAGCTTCTATAATTGAAACTCTGTTGCCATCACTGGTGCTCCAAGCTCTGAGTCCGCTGGCGGCTGAAAGCAGCTTTCTGGGTTTGTTTAGCTTCTATAATTGCAACATTGTTGCATCTGAAGCTCAGAGCTGGGCTGCAGCAGGCAGGGAACCTTGGCTTCCTCCATCACTGGAGCAAGCAAGCCTCATGTTCACTTCAGCTGCCTTGCTGCCGGCCACCATATTTGTTGGCAGTTAATTTGCATGTCCTGCTGATTAGCCAATGGAAAGCATAGCGGAGGTATGGTTAATTACCATGTTTGTCTATTATTAGATTAGACTAGAGGCCTGATGAACGAAATCTGTGCAAGAGTAGGCCTCCTTCCCCCGGCTGCCGGCACTGGCTTCCCTCTGGCACCCGGGATCTGGACTTCCCTTTCAGTCCTGGCTTCGTCCAGAAGGACATCTGATCTAATAAGCATATTATGCTTTTATTATTATAGATGATCCAGATCATATAATAGCTGTGCTTAAAATGAAAGATGGTTAAATAATGGCAACAAATTCTCTGATTCACTATATTTGTCCAGTATAAATAGAAATTATATAAAATGAGAGAAGATAATTGTTATCTATCTTCTTCTTCTAATCTCAATTATTGTCTTTGAACTCTCTACCTTACATCTGGTTTGTCCTTTTTTTTGTGGTCTTAAGAGTAAATACTTTGCTTTGTCCCATTTATGCTTTGAGCATCAAAACTGCTTTGATTCTGCAGCTGAAAAGTGTCATTTTGTAACTCTAATTAGAAGAATCCTCCTCTACTGTGAAACACCAAAATTCTTAGTAAGTTCTTGTGGTTTCTTTCTGAACTTCTCTATCCCATTTGTGAAACTGAAATTGTTGCTTCCCTTAACATGTTCAAGAAGCTGTACAAAACTAAAAAAATTCTGTTAACATCACAAACATAAAAATTATGATCTTTGAAAATGTTATATTCCTAACACATAAGTGACATTTCCCCAACTCTTTCATTCATTCATTCAACAAAGACTGATGATCAACGATATATTTTAGACCACTAATTTAGAACCAGAGAACTTGAAGATAATCAAAATTCATATGGAAGGACGCATGTATATTTGGATCACAGTTAAGAAACACTGTGTTTCAATTAAAATTACTACTTCAGAGAATTATTTAAGGACAAAGTAATCACAGACACATATGTAACCAATGATACCAAAGATTTATGCCATTGCCTGATTATATGTTAGTTATTAAGATTATTTAGAGCATGTTATCAACTGTTTTTATTGTCATCTACATAAAAATCACAAGTATATAAAGAGGTATACATATAAAAATATATGGGTCTGAGAATACAAGAACAGTCTACTAGGAGTCTTATGAACTCAAGTTGAAAATCTCTGTTCCAGTTTAAGATCTCGATTTACATTCCCTTGAAATTCTGTTTTCTGCCTTACACAATCTGCCTCTGTTACCCCAGATAAATATTCAGCCTGTTTTATTCCTTCTGTCTCTAGCCTTCTAACCAGGCCAGCAATTAATTTATTCAGCAATTGACTAAATATTGGGTCTTTTTTATATCCTTTCTGTCTTATTCAACTTTTTTAAGATATGGAACACATGTATAATAACTGATTTTATGCCATTCTCTTCTCATTCTAATCTGGGTCAATTTCAATGGATTTTTCTCCTTACTCATATTTCTCTGCCTGTTTGAATGGCTTTTATTAGATGCCAGACTGAATTTTCCCTTGTTGGGTGCTGAAGATTTTTTTTTTATTCCTATAAATATTTGTGAGTTTTGCTCTGGGACACGGGTACATTAGTTGGAAACAGTTTGATCTTTTGAGCATTACTGTACTTTGAAGATTTGTTAGTGAGGATAAAGCAGTGTTTATAGTCATGGGTCAAAATACCCTACCACTGGCAAGATGATTCTGAGCCTCTTTTCAGTACCTCGTGAACCATAATGTTTTCTATTTTGGCTAATGGAACCAGGTACTATTCTTGGCTATTAGTGTAGGGCACTGCTTGTAATCCTTTTGGGGGTTCTTTCTCTGGCCTTGGTAGTTTTCTCATAAGAATACACCGATAGTATTAATCTGGAACACTCAAGGGGGAACCTCTGCAAATCTGAGGGTCTTTCTCTCTGTGTTTCCTCATTGGTACTCTGTCCTGCCAACACTAGCCTGCTTGATCTCTCCAGACTCTTAGATAGGTCTCCTAAACATAGGGACCCAACCATCCCTGGGATCCCTTCTACACTCAGACCTGGAATTTGCCTCAAGCAACAAGCTGGGACAGTCCTAGGGTTCACCTCATTTATTTCCCATCTCTCAGGGATCTACTGGTGTCCACTGTTTACATATTGGGTCTGGTTTTCTTTGTGGGTTCTGGAGGGAGGTTATAAATCTAGTCTCTAGTCCTCCATTTTAGCTATAAGCAGAAGTCTATTATTTTCTTCCTAAAAATTGGATTGAACTGAATTATGGTCTAAGAATCAAAAATAGATAAAATAATTTCCTACATAAATAGTACTCTGATATTTTATAGGCTAAGATACTATTAAAAAAGAGAATAAACATTAGTGCTTTATAAGGTCATCTCCTTGGGGGCCATCTCTAGCCAGTAAGCCACATTTCCAGTTAAGACTTTAGAGTTTGTATTATTAAAAGATGGGAAAAAACTGATGCTGGGGATAATAAAGAATTTTGGCCATAAACACTAAGAAAATTAATTTAAATGTCTCATATTCTCTACAAACTTTATATTTTGCCAGAGATACCTGAAATGGTTTTAGAGCCCAGGAAGAGGAGTAATTTTTTTAAAAAAAAAAAAAAACACAAAACTCTCTGGGTTATAATAAATAATTAGCATACTCAAAGATTTTCATTTAATCTATAATTATTCCTCACTTCAGTCTAACAGTAAGCTACTTTTGGAATTTGCCTACCATTTTGTAAAATGCTCACTTATAAAAGAAAGTAAATGTTTCAAAATGAATGTTCTATATCTTAATCTGTTGTTGTGATAAGACACACACACACACACACACACACACACACACACACAGTCTAGGAATCCTCAAGCTTCTGTTACCTTTCTATACACCACTGCACACTATTCATTTGCTAAATTCTATAGGCCTGATACCCTAATAATTAGCTTCTCCTAATTTCACTAGGTCATGGACAAAATGAATCAAGACAACAAAACTTTTACAAGGCTGATTTGAGGTCCACTACCCAGCAATCGATTTGATGAATTAGATGAATATTCCAAATGCTAGGAGAACACACACACACACACACACACACACACACACACACTGATTAGCCTACATGAGAAAACAATTTAAAAGCTATCCCATGAGTTCATGGAAATGACAGTCCTATGGATGGTGAGTATGCCAGAGAGGACCTGTGGTTCTAACATTGCACTTTTGCACAGGGCTTTCTGACAGCATTGCTGGAAACAGAAAACTGGGTGCCCGTGTTTCTCTGCCAGTTGTCTTCTCAGTACCCAAGGATCCCACTCAGTACAGTGGCATCAGCACCTAGATTCAAGACACATGATGTCTTTCTTGTTTTACAGAAAGCCTCCAAAGACATTTAATCTCTTTTTTGGTGTCTTAGGAAAGCTAGTTAATTCATAAGAGAATGTTTTCACTTTTCAACCTTCTCACAACTTCCAATACAAATTAGGGAATTTGATTCTTTAAGAGTGGGATTTAAAACAAAAAGGTATACTTATAATATTTTATTCTTCCTCAAATTTATGAAGTATATTTTAGTCATATAATCACAGCAAGATTCCTAATGCATACTAATAAGAATCTCACACTGATTCTGAATTGTGAATGGAGAAGCAGTTTTAAAAGTTGTTGGGTGCAGAATCAATTTGGATTTCAGTCGAAGGCACATAACTTTTTAAATTAAATGTATTGGGGTAACATTGGTTAATAAAATTTATATAGGTGTCAAGTGTACAATTCTACAATACATCACATCGTGTGTTTACCACCCAAAGTCAAATCTTTTCTGTCAACATATACTAGTATTTGACCCATTTACTATCACCCTTCCCCCTGGTAACCACCAGCCATACTGTTGTTGTGTCTGTGAGTTTATGTTTGTTTGTTCATTTGTTCTTTCAATTTTATATCCCACATATGAGTGAAATCATATGGGTCTTGACTTTTCTGACTTATTTCCCTTAGCATGATATTTTCAAGTTTCATCCATGTTGCCGCAAATGACAGTATTTCACATTTCCTTATGGCTGAGTAGAATTGTTAAACAACATTTTTCCCAGGATTTTTTTGTGTTCATCAGAACAAGAAGGCAGGAAACTTGAGAGTTACTGACTCTGTGATGGAAGATGGACAGGTTCCAGAGATATGTCAGAGGGAAACTCTGGGGCTTTTAAGAGTTTGAATTCTCACAAAGAAGAGTGCAGTCTAAGGAAGTGGATGGTGAATATAAAACTAACAAATTAAATCACTGTAATAATATTTTATACTTACTGATATACTTTAGGACTGTGGGCAGGATAGGAGAGGCCATTGTGAAATTTTGTTCTACAATAGTTTTAAGCTTTCTGTGGCAGACATCTTACATTATTAATAATAGCCACGACTTTGATTTAGAGACTTTTGGCAACAGCATAGTCAGATCCCCTTGACATGGGTTGAATCAGTCCATTTCCCCTTGACATGGGTTGAATTCAGGCCATGGTTATTAACTAAACTAGTGACCCAGTGCATGAAATCCATGCACATTAAAAGGGAATTAATTAGAGGAAATATTTTAATATTGCTATTTGCACTTTCTCTATAATAGAAGTGTCAGAGATGAAAGAAAATTAGTAAAATGTTTATGAAAATCTTCCTCCTGTCAGAGTCTGGGGGGCACCATGGGAACCAGAGTCAAGTCCCCACCCATCCACGTGCACCTCGAAATTGCACGAGACCCAGACCTGGCCGGCCCCACCCCCATAGGGCTAGATCCAGACCTGGCCGGCCCCACCCCCATAAGGCTAAATTCAGACCTGGCCAGCCCCACCTCCCTCAAGCCCTGCCGGGTGGGGGGGCGCAGCCTTAGGTTGCCCGGCCCGGGCTGGGGCAGGGGGCATGCCTTTAGGTCCCCATCAAGCCAGACTGGGTGGGGGGGTGCAGCCTCAGGTCCATCCCCCGGCCCGGCACTGGGGCGGGGGGGGCATAGCCTGGGGTCCCCCAGCCAGGGCCGGGGAAGGGGCGTACCTTGAGGTTCCCTGTCAAGCCCCGCCAGGCGGGGGTCACGGCCTCAGGTCCCCCAGCCTGGTGCTGGGTCAGGGGGTGCAGCCTTGAGGTCCCCCATCAAGCCCTGCTGGGCAGGGGGCACAACCTGAGGATCACTGTCAAGCCCTTCCAGGCAGAGGGCGCAGCCTGTGGTCCCCCAGCCTGGCGCCAGGGTGGGGGGCACAGCCTGAGATCCCCCGTCAAGTCCTGCTGGGCAGGGGGCGTAGCCTGAGGTCCCCTGTCAAGCCCCACCAGGTGGAGGGCGCAGCCACACAGCCTCAGGTCCCTGTTGATTGCTTGTTAAGGCTCTTACGGGAACTCGGCCTCCACTGTGGGCACAGCCATCTTGTGTCATGGAATCCCTGCCTCTGCTGTGGACGCAGCCATCTTGACTGTTATGACGTGTTGGTCAATTTGCATATTACCTCTTTATTAGATAAGATACTGTTACAATCTAGTGTTTTCTGTCCTATGAGAATGAGTTTAGACTGTCTTGTGTGAAAGAAAACTTTGTGTCAGCTACATATTTGAGATCAATTTCCTGTGTCTCTATATTGCAAACACCTAACGGTCTCCATTCATCTGATTGTATGCACTGTTAACATAGAACCAGAATGACATTTACACGTTAGTGTCACAAGGTAATAGAGTATAACAATAGAAGCCTGGGCTTTGAAATCAGATATCCTGGCTCCAGGCTTATGACTCTGGATAAATTAAGTAACCTCTTAGATCAGCGGTTTTCAACCTGTGGCAGTCGAACGACCCTTTCACAGGGGTCGCCTAAGACCATCCTGCATATCAGATATTTACATTATGATTTGTAACAGTAGCAACATTACAGTTATGAAGTAGCAACGAAAATAATTTTATGGTTGGGTCACAACATGAGGAACTGTATTTAAAGGGCCAGAAGGTTGAGAACCACTGTTTAGATGTTCTGTCGTCATATCAGTAAAGCAGGGGTGACAGCAGTCATCTAATAATTAAGTAGATGTTAATTGAGCACAGCCTTGTCAGACACTGGAGAAGTAAACTCAACAACAGAAGAAAAAAAAAGGCCTCCTACTCTTGGGACCTTATAATTTGGCTAATGAAGCCATCAGATTACATTTCTTCAACAGGTTTTTATAACTCCAGTGACACAACAGGCAAAAAAAAAGTCTTAGCAGAGTGCCTGTTACATAATAATTGCTGACAAGCATGCTGGTTTTTTAAATTTTATTTTTTTCTTTCTTGTTGAAAGTATTATAGATGCCCCTTGTTTGTTGGTTGGTTTGTTGGTTTGTTTTTCTCATTGAATCACTCCACTCCACACTGGCCCCTCCCAGGCATTCACCACTGTATTGTTTTAACGTTGTGTTTGGAAGTGAGCTTCATCACTATCATAATTTCCTTCACAATACTGTAAGTTAACTACTTGGGTAACATGACTTCAGAAGTATCAAGTATTTTACATATACAAGTAAAATACTCCCTTTCCCACTTGATGAAGTTAGACCTGTGGTCGGCAAACTGTGGCTCGCAAGCCACATGCGGCTCTTTGGCCCCTTGAGTGTGGCTCATCCTAAGCCTTAGGCGTACCCTAATTAAGTTAATAACAATGTACCTACCTATATAGTTTAAGTTTAAAAAATTTGGCTCTCAAAAGAAATTTCAGTCGTTGTACTGTTGATATTTGGCTCTGTTGATTAATGAGTTTGCCGACCACTGAGTTAGACTAACAAAGTGCTCAAATCCAAGATTACTTGTAAGTGGTGGGCAATAGCATGTTCTATGGAATAACTGAGCAATGAACATGGGGGAAGACACACTTAGCTTAGGTTTTGGAGAGGATTGAAATTTATACATTTTTACAATGTGAAATACTGTGCGAGGTCAGAGGTATGTGTTAAAATATGAATAAAGTTGGTATGTTATGATTTGAATTTGAAACTGTCAGAAGCATTTCAAGTTATTTTAAAACATTTGCAGATACGAGATAGAAAATTGGGCTGCTTCCAAACTTTGGAAATTCTAAGCTTTTTGTATGGATTCAAAATAGGGAACTTAGCTTTGAAGTGGGGTGATAATGAAAAAAAAAAAAAACCCAATAAGTTTATTTAAGTTGATTCTGTCTTTGTTTTTTAACCATAAAAAATGCAAATTGTAAGCTAGCACAACTTCCTCCATTGTCAGGTTCTAAGCCTTTCCTCAATTATCTGAAATGTCTTCATAAACTTGCAGCACAGATGCCCAGGTTTACATTTAACATGTTGCATTTCCGCTAAGGAAAGTGGCAACAGGTGTGCCCTTACCTGATTGGCAGGTAAACACAATCACAGAGCACATCACGGTCCCACATGCAGAATATAGTCAGGTTTAAGCTTGTGTGAAAAATACATTTCAAATGTGGATATTCAACCCATGCTTTTTTTTCTAGTTTAGTTAGGTTAAGACTTCAATTTCTTATATGCATTCAGAAAGGATTATGCTATAGAAACTGAATATGCAACATTTCCCCCACCCCTAGGATATTGCCTAGGTTCTTTTTAATTAAAGCTGATTTTTTTTTTTAAGGAAGAATCATATTGCTGATTTTCTGTTTTCCTGCATCAAACAAAGGACTTCTAATGTTTGGCTTCCACAAGGGGAGTGTTAGCAGACAAGTAAACACAGGGAACATTATACATGCAGCCCCTGGAGGAATTGAGCAATGGCTGTGAATGTGGAGGTCAGTAATTTAAAGGCTGGAGCTGCCTGGGAATTAGTACATGTTAGCAAGCTATCTGGCTACTGTTTGAGAGGTGGAGTATGTCATTACCTGTCAGTTGAATTTCCTAATGCACCTGAATTAAGAATACTTGCCCAGTGTTCAAATATTTCCAGGTGAGGAAAGTGTTTTTTAAGAGTTTTATTTATTGTCTATAATACTCTGAGAGATGCACAGAGCAACAGTGACAGACCACATGGAGACCCCACATAGTGGCTCTCCTCCCTAAGGTGGTGAATTGCATCAGAAATTTAGGAGAGAGGAGATGCCGACAGAGCTTTGAGAAGCACACAAAACCTTAAAAATTGGTGAAGCAGGGGTAATATGCCACCCTCTGCCAATATTTCCATGACATCAGCTCAGAGACCTCCAGAGGGATGATGATGATGCTGGCCAAGGCTAGAGGTACAGATTCCCTCTGAGAGAAGTGTGGCATCTCAGTCTTTCACACTGAGATAATTATTCACTACATTATGGGTTCCCCTGAAAGCAGATTGTGATAGGGAGAAACATAAAGCTGTGAGGACATAGATCCCCTGGAATATCAGATGGAAAGGCTGTGACTGCTTCAAACAGGGGTTCCTCCATGCAGGTTGGATCCAGAGAGAAATTGTGGATGCCTCCTGGTTGAAGCCATGGGCTATGAGTTTAAATCTACCACATCTTGTACTGACTCCTTTAGTGACTTTTGGTAAATTGCCTACTTCCTGTCAACTGCATTTTCTTCATCTCTACAATGTGGACATTAAACCTACTTCGCATAGGTAATTGAAGTGATGCTTGAAAAGCAGCACACAGAGTGGTACATAATGAGCCATTCGTTCATGTTAATTACTTTTTTTAAAATAAGTCTTTATTGTTCAGATTATTACAGTTGTTCCTCTTTTTCCCCCCATAGCTCCCCTCCACCCAATTCCCACCCCTCCCCATGCCTTTACTCCCCCCCACTGTCCTCCTCCATAGGTGTAAGATTTTTGTCCAATCTCTTCTCTCACCCCCATACCCCCTTCCCCCCAAGAATTGTCAGTCCACTCCCTTTCTATGCCCCTGATTCTATTATATTCACCAGTTTATTCCGTTCATCAGATTTTTTATTCACTTGATTTTTAGATTCACTTGTTAATAGATATGTATTTGTTGTCACTTTGCTGTTCATAATTTTTATCTTTACCTTTTTCTTCTTCCTCCTCCTCTTAAAGAATACCCTTAAGGATTTCATATGATACTGGTTTGTGGTGATGAACTCCTTTGGCTTTTTCTTATCAGTGAAGCTCTTTATCTGACCTTCAATTCTAAATGATAGCTTTGCTGGGTAGAGTAATCTTGGTTGTAGGTTCTTGGTATTCATCACTTTGACTATTTCTTGCCACTCTCTTCTGGCCTGCATAGTTTCTGTTGAGAAATCTGCTGACGGTCGTATGGGTACTCCCTTGTAGGTAACTAACTGTTTTTCTCTTGCTGCTTTTAAGATTCTCTCTTTGTCTTTTGCTCTTGGCATTTTAATTCTGATGTGTCTTGGTGTGGTCCTCTTTGGATTCCTCTTGTTTGGGGTTCTGTGTGCTTCCTGGACTTGTAAGTTTGTTTCTTTCACCAGGTGGGGGAAGTTTTCTGTCATTATTTCTTCAAATAGGTTTTCAATATCTTGCTCTCTCTCTTCTTCTGGCACTCCCATAATTCGGATGTTGGTACACTTGAAGTTGTCTCAGAGGCTCCTTACACTAACTTCCGTATTTTTGGATTCTTTTTTCTTTTTGCTTTTCGGGTTTGGTGTTTTTTGCTGCTTCAAATTTTAAATCTTTGACTTGATTCTTAGAATCCTCTAGTCCAGTGGTTGGCAAACTCATTAGTCAACAGAGCCAAATATCAACAGTACAACAATTGAAATTTCTTTTGAGAGCCAATTTTTTTAAACTTAATCTGTATAGGTAAGTACATTGTTATTAACTTGATTAGGGTACTCCTAAGGCTTAGGACAGTGATGGCGAACCTATGACACACGTGTCAGAGGTGACACGTGAACTCATTTTTTTGGTTGATTTTTCTTTGTTAAATGGCATTTAAATATATAAAATAAATATCAAAAATATAAGTCTTTGTTTTACTATGGTTGCAGATATCAAAAAATTTCTATATGTGACACCACACCAGAGTTAACTTAGGGTTTTTCAAAATGCTGACACACTGAGCTCAAAAGGTTCGCCAACACTGGGCCTTAGGAAGAGCCACACTCAAGGGGCCCAGTTTGCCGACCACAGCTCTAGTCTGATGTTGGATCTCTGTATATTATTCTCTATTTCAGTCAGTGTATGCTTAATTTCTACTTGGTCCTTTTTTCATTTCCTTGAGGGTCTCACTAAATTTATCAGAGGTTTCTAGAAGATTCTTGAGTAACCTTATAACTGTGGTTTTGAACTCTATATCCAGAAGTTTGCTTTCCTCCATTTCTTTCATTTGTTACATGTTTCTTTGTCTCTGCATTTTGGCTGCTTCCCCCTGTTAATAAAGTGGCCTTGTGTGCTAGATGTCCTGTAGGACCCAGTAGCTCAGCCTCCCCAATCACCTGAGATAGCCACTCTTGGTGCACTCCTTTGTGGGCAATGTGCACAGTCTTGTTGCAGTTAAGCCTTGATTGCTGTTGGTATCACTGGGAGGAATTACCTCCAGGCCAATTGGCTGTGTGGACCATCTGTGTCTACAGTGGAAGAACTGCTGTGCTGGAGATACCCTTATGGGGCAGGACTTGCTTCAGTGGGGCTTTGGTGCTCACTGAGTCTTTCCCTTGAGTGTGTTGCTTATGGATGTGAAGAGTTGTAATCTGGTATGGTCTCACACTGACCACAGGGTACACTGGCTCTTGGATCTCCAAGGAGATGCAAAGTCAGCCACTGCCTGGGGCCACCCAGCAGGAGCTACAGCGAGATCTGCAGATTCCTCCTCTTTGTTTGGAGTTTGGAAGTGCCCAGAAGAGGCCCAGCTGTGAAGCAAGGCAGGTTGCTGCTGCAGAGCCTTGGGCCTTCTTTTGGAAGCTTTGGAGGTCTCTGACCCAGCTGCAGTTTGTTAGGTTAGGCTGTGAAAGGACATGCCATTCATATGCAAAAGCTGCTGTGCACAGCCTGGGTGGGGTTGTAAATTGGGTAGGGCGGGGTCTCAGGGAATCACCAGGATGGGGCAAACAGCAATGGCTGCCAGTCAGCCCTACACCGGGGAGGTTCTAGTGTCTCTGAGTCTCCCCAAACCAGGCCCCCATGCAGTGAGCACCTCTGAGAGAAAGCTGCCCTCACGTTCCTGTCCTGATGCCAGATAGTCCAGTTTCTCCCCGTATGAGTCTGGGTTTCCAGAGTCTCACCCAGAACTGAAGTTCAGAGCAATCAGGAGCTTGTATCCCCCTCCCGATTGAAAAAAACAACAGCGCACCCAGTTGCCAGCCCGTTTAGCGTGCACCTCCACACCTCCTTACCTCCGCACTTCCGCACCTCCTACCCAGTCTCAGTGAGCTTTTTTCTTTCCTTCTAGTTGTAGAATGTCTACTCAGCCAGTTTTCCCATGGTTCTGGATGATATTTGTTCTGTCTTTTAGTTATAGTTTTAATGTGGTTGTGAGAGGCAGCAAGTACAGGTGTTCACCTATGCCACCATCTTGGTTCTCCTAATTACTTTCTTTTGTTATTGTTACTATTGTTAGGAGGAAAGAGAAGCACTCCTTGGAGAAGCAGAGTCTAACCCTAGCAAAAGGGAGGATCCTCTTCTCCAGCCCTGAGATACTCCTAGTCCTCTCTAGGGATATCAAATGACTCAGCTTTAGCAAGAAAATGCCTGTGCACTAGCTCAGAGCAAGAGCTTGGGGAGCCATGGACTCTTAAATGCTCTGGTCCTCTTTGTATTCACATGAAAAACGGGCAGGATTTATCACCAAGGAAAAAAATCTCTGGATATCATCGAAGCATAGAAAGTTTTGAACTCTCTCTCTTTCAATTCATAAAATGTATTTGATGCTTATCTAATGGCATAGCTGAAAAACACTTCAAATTGGCTCAGAAAAATGAGAACAATGACTGCACCCTGTAATTTTCTTACAGATTTAAATTTTTCTTTTCTCTTACTTGAAAAAAAAAAGTGAATGTGAAAAAAAAATGAAATGGGCAAAACTTGAGTATCCAACATTCAAAAATTTACTATAATGTGGCAGTAATCTTACAATATACAGTCTAGTCATATTAAATGTAATTTCTAAAATAAAGTTAATTTTGTACCAATCTAGAAAGTGGAAATTTTGAATTTTCTAAGTGTCATTCACTGAAAATCTTACTTTTTAAGTTATATGTAAAACTACAGACTTATATGCTGTTTGACCTCATGCATCCAAACTGGAAGAATTAAAATGATTAACTAGAAGCAATCCTCTGTTCTAACATTTAATTGATTTTTTCACAATTTTCATATCTATGCATTTAACACTATTTTTTATTGTAGCTGATACAATAAACATGAGGAAACTGTACCAAAAAAGGTATCAAATAATTTCTTCAAAATACTATATCATAACGATCTCAGTCACTTTCAAACTTATGAGTCTACAGAGCAGTTAAGAAATTGTATGTGGAAAGGAAATCCAAAATTACCAGAATAGAACTTAAAATTATGGAAGAACTTCAGCTTATTCATGCATAAATACAAGTCTGTGTATTTTAAAATGGCAAAAACAAATAGGCTTTTCTCTCTGCAATTTTAAAGTTGTCAATTGCCATCTGTTAAAATCAAATTTTAATATGGTACAAATAATGGAACTAATATTGAGTGTGCAGTGCTGAGCTATGAATAGCAAAGCATGATCAAGTTTTAAGTAATTGATTCATTCATAAAGTAAACTTAAAGGAAATATTTCTTTAATTAAAACAGATTTGGCAAACATTTCTGAGAATAAAATAATATCAAGCATCTTGAGTGGTTAGATGATTGATACAGTGAAATATTAAATAAATATGTTAGTTTCCTAATTACCTGATGCAATGAAGATTCCATTCAGTTAGAAAAAGTTAGACATAAGATTTAGGAGAACTATGCTTATAAAAGAAGAAGGTGAGATTATAATCTCCATGAAAAGGCCCTCAACGGTGTTGTCTTTATGTCACTGGCACCAGGCACACTGACCCACGTGGTGGAATTTCAATAAGTATTCCTTGTAATAAACCAAATTTGTGTAGATAAAAACCAACAGTTGAGACATTTGAGAGCTTATTCAGACACAGTGCTGAGATATGGAGTAAATTAAAGATCATAAGTGGAGGTCAAGCAATAAATCAACCTCGATATTAAGTACAGTGAAGAGAGGTGATTATAGATAACCATAGGTATTTTACTCATTTATTCAGCCATTTGAAAAGAAATATTTACCAAACTCACCCAGTGTTCCAGAAGATATCCTCAGTTCTGGCTATTTAACAGTGTTTCATGGTTTTGTCCTTCACCTCAAGGCTCTTAGGAGCTCAAAGCTTCACCTGTGCTCTGACCTAAACTGAGGGGCTTCCTGAGAGATCAAGACAGCGTTTCTAACCCTAAAGTTCATGTCATTCTTTTACTTAAAGGCCTCAAGGTTTTCCCCTTTTGAAGAATAAAATGCAAACTTCTTGGTGTTGCTGGCAAAGCCCTCCTGACTCACCCTCTGCACACCTGGTCTCCATTATCCCTCAGTGTTTTGCACTCTTTGAAGGAGCAACACTATTTAGTTCTTCAAAAGCTTCTGCTCATACCATTCCCTTTGTCTGGAATGCCTTTCCCTATATTATCCACTAGATCAAATTGAATAAGTTCAATCAATATTTCACTTCTTGATTTCAATGTCTCCTTCCTGTGGAAGTGTGCATGTGTATGTATACTCACACACACACACACACACACACACACACAGGCACGTGCACATATGCACACACCATGCCCAAGCCTACTCACTGCTTCTTTTTAGTGCCTTTTCTCTGTACATTTATAATTCTCTGAGTATCTTCATAGTACTTATCACATAGGTTTGTAATCATTGACTCTTTTGAGTCAACCAAATTTCAAGAGGAAATCAATCTTATTGAACATCCTACAGAGCAGTCACTAGTTCATCTGGCCATTAGTAGGTTCTCAGTAAAAATCCTTACCTTATAATAGATGCCAAAGTTAAAAGATACTGCTCTGAAAACAAAGATTCAGAGTTTCAAATTAAACCTTTATATTCTGGAACCTACATACTCCAATTAGACGTTTCTCTCTTTTTTTGTTGTTGTTTTTTTTACATTTTACACCTTTCTGTTAAATATTTCCATAAACTATAATTTTTTTAAAGTTGCAACATAATTTCACTCATATCTAGGAAGAGACCAGATATTTGCACAAAAGTCAGAGTAAGAAAATAGAGATTTGCTGCTTGGTAAATATTAACAGAAATTATCTTCTCTCCTTGGTGCTCCAGTTCTCTAAGTGAGGGTTCTAAGTGACCTATCCAGTCTGTTGTTCACTCTGAAATGAGAGCACACACAGTCCACTAAGTTGATTAAATTCCCTCTTAGGCCTGGATGAAAAATAATAGCTTCTAAAGCCTAGAGACATTGTATGATGGGTGAAAGCAAGGGGTTATTAAACCATGGAGATTGATATACTTTTAATGAACTATTCTTTTTTTATTATTGGTTAAGGTATTACATATGTGTCCTTATCCCTCCATTCCCCCCCCCCAATCCCCGCCACTCATGCCCTCACCCCCCTGGTGTCTGTGTCCATTGGTTAGGCTTATATGCATGCATACAAGTCCTTTGGTTGATCTTTCCCCCTTACCCCCACCTTCCCCTACATTCCCTCTGAGGTTTGATGGTCTGATCAATGCTTGTCTGTCTCTGGATCTATTTTTTGTTCATCAGTTTATGTTGTTCATTATATTCCACAAATGAGTGAGATCATATGATATTTATCTTTTAATGAACTATTCTTAATATTTCCATTGTCTTGCTTAAATTCATAAGAATGTTATTAATTGAAAAGAGTTAATAGTTTCGGTAAGTTTTTTGGCAGTAATAAATGTGGCCTAGAGCTAAATTAAGATGTCCTTTCACTACTTTGGGCAGAGCATTTTTTCCAAACAGCTGGTTTCTGTTAATAGGTACTTCCTTCCTGCCAGACCAAGCAAATTGGTAATCCCCATCATGCCTCCTGTGTCACTGGCCCAGAGCATAATCGCAGAGCACATGCCCTTGCTTTTCAAGGATTTTTTTTTTTTCTTCCAAGGTTGTACTTTTGGGACCACCCATTTTGTGCACCCATTTCATGGCTTACTTTAATTATTGCACCTGATATTTATGGTGAGGAAAATAAAACAAAGCTGAAGGTGTACAATTGCCTATTTCAAATATCTCAGCTCACAAATCTTCAAAATGTAAAAAGTTCTCTGAAATGCTATCCAAATATACAAATACATTTCAAATTCCAGAAGCATCTCCTACCACACAATTAGAAAATATTTTTTAAAAAGTCGATGGCTATAGTATATTCAAGATCTAATAAATTCAGAATGCCTTGACCCAGGTGAAACGACAGCCATATTGTTATAGCACAATTTCATGCTCGTCAGGAATATTGGAGTTTTTTGAGTTTTATTTTTCATTTTAGATAATGATTCTATTTATAATTTAATTGTATAAAAGCAATAATTGGGCTTAATACTTAATTTACAAAGTACACATGGTTTGCTGCAGTTTCAAATTGTTGGTTGGTCCATAGTTTTAGTTTTAGTTCATTCCTCTAGGAAGGCATATGCTTAACTTGATAATACTTTCATTCAAAACAGATGATTATTTGGAAAGAGAATAAGTAGAAGATTGCCTCTCCAATGTGTAAAAAGAAAGTCACTTAAACATAAGTTGAAGGAGAATGATCTATTAAGGGGCAACTAAAAGTGTTCTCATTCACAAAATACATAATGTGATTTTTTTATTGTTGATAATAAAAAATATTACAGATGTCCCCTACTTCTCCCTCCCTTTACCCCACTCCATCCAGTGCTCGTCCCACCCCAGACCTGAGCAACACTCTTGTCTGTGTCCATGGACTATTCATAAATGCACATAAGTTCTGTGGTTAATCTCTTCATGATGTGGTTTTTGATGTAAGAAAGGTTTCTTTTCAAAACACCTTCAGAAGTCCGAAAGAGAACTGACAAGATTTTGATCAGCAAATATTGGTAAGATAAGGCAGTAATAAATGGGGAAACATGAGCAGGGGTGAGATTGAGTCAGATGGATGGACTGTGAATTTCCTCACTGCCCACCCTGGATGAGCCAGTCCCACAGTGAGGTCATTCTGAAGGGAATGCAAAAGGCATTACTGAAGATAAAGTGGGCACTTCCTAAAGATAATGTTTTCATTAACAGGAAAAGGAAAAGGAAATAGTCCAAAATTTGCATTACCTAATACGATTTGGAAAATGTGAACAAAAAATTGAGAAAAAATTATTAAACCAATAGACTTTTCAAATAAAATTTTGGTAAGGATATAAAAGATTTGAATAGCATGATTAACAAAATTCAAATAAATTATATATAGTAATCTATTTATAAGTTTCCAAAAATAGATTCTTTCCAAATCAAAAGGACATTAATCATAACACATTATGGGATAGTAAACAGAATTTTAATGACATAGTGTTCTCTGATTGCAGAGAAATAGGTTAGAAATCAACAAATAACTGCAGAATTCATGTATTTATAAGTTAAAAAGCACATTTCTAAATAACTCATGAGTTATAGCAAAAACCAGGATGGAAATTAGATAGTATTTTTAACTGAATGCTTATACAAATACATTAAACTTGATGAATGCAGGAGAAGCTGTGATTGTAAGAGAGTGAGGGAGGAGCTGGGCTCAGAATTATGCAAATTCACTTTAGCATTCCTCTTGTGAAGTGCCAGTCTAAATCTAAGGGACAGTGACACAGTTAATATAATCACACTTCTTTCTCTACATAAAAATCAAACTTGACCCACCTACCATACAGCCTTCAAATGGGGGAGGGGTCTTCCTGGGGTCCTGTCAGTTTTAAAACTCTTCCTCACTGAGATGGTATGGGGGAGAGTTACATGGGCCATGACCTTTAGCCACCCCTGTGACTTCCATTGAACCAACACATGGAACATTCTAGCAGTGGGTTGACTCAGTCAGAGGGAAATTGGCCAGCCTCTTTGGGCCATTGGATTAAGTTATGTGATAGTCTTTAAATAAGGAGCACGTGTTTAGGAATCTCCTGCCATAGTTTTCATATTTTAATTTCATCAGGAATTCAGTCTTCTCTGCAGTAGATCCTACTCTTTCCTGACAGACTGTCTTCAAAGCTATTCATAAAAAGCAAGGAATTCTGTTCTGGGCAAGCTTCCTCCCAACCCAAGTCTGCTGTTTCCCAGAACATTGGAGGCAACCTAGTCTTTGAAGGTGATTAACACTGCCTCATGTGGGCTTTTCATAGACTCTTCCAGGAACCCTTAGCAAGTAACAGGACTGACATTCAGCTCACCATGCCATTTCAAGAGCATGCATCAAAGCCCTCAGACATGACATTTATGGGTGAGGGACAAGAGGTCAGTGCCCCTGATACCACGAGCAGCAGTAGATGGTAGGCAGCAGCGGTAGCAATAGATGTTGATAGGTCCTTTTCTTCAAAATTCAGTTCTCTATACTCCTGACCACATACATTATAGCCTTCCATAATCTCCCCAAAGTTAACCTGCCCTTCCTTTGAAGTACTGTATTACTTCTTCAGCAATTACTCTCACAGTAATTGGACCTTTTTCTGCATGTAATTATGATTACAGCATAGTTTAATATTCAAGGCAAAATTGATGATATTATTTCCCAAAACTAACACTATGTTCTCATACAGTATGCCCTCAATAAATCTTAGGCAAATTTATGAATTAATACTAATTTACCAATCTATTAGAATAGTTATCATTATAAAGGTGAGTTTGACATAGCTTGTTCTGAGCAAGCACATGGTGATTCCTAATCTGGACATCTTCATGTTCAATCTGCTTTCATAGCATTTACAGCATAACTGATTATGCAATTTGGGTTATTATTGACCTCAAGCTTTCCTAATTTGAATTTTCCAAATTGAGTTTGATGATTTTGATAGGCTTTCCAATTTGAGTTGTAATTTTAAGTTTTTCCAGTAGTAAAACAGTACTTCCATTTTCCAGCGTTTTTTAGAACACATGATTAAAATCTTGGATGACTCCTATATATATATAAAATCTTGGATGACTTCCTATATAATTAAAATCTTGGAGTGGCCAAAGCCGGTTTGGCTCAGCGGATAGAGCGTCAGCCTGCGGACTGAAGGGTCCCGGGTTCGATTCCGGTCAAGGGCATGTGCCTGGGTTGCGGGCACTTCCCCATTGGGGGATGTGCAGGAGGCAGCTGATCGATGTTTCTCTCTCATCGATGTTTCTAACTCTCTATCTCTCTCCCTTCCTCTCTGTAAAAAATCAATAAAATATATTTTAAAAAAAAAATCTTGGAGTGAATATATATATATATATATATATGAAATGGGCCTATGCTTAGGAAAAGGAATAATTAAAAGTGATTAAATACAATCTATATTTTCTGTGGTCTTACTATTTGATTACTTTTTATTAATGTAGAATTTAAACTTTTTTTGAAAATCACTTTCTTTGGTAGAGGAAAGAGAATTGATTAATTTTCCATTTTCTTTATCAATATTTCTGAGCTTTTGTTAAGCACTATATATACTTGGGTTAAATAAATAAACTATACCCGTAAATACTATGCAACCTGCCCTTTCTTCACTTATATTAAGGCATTAAAAGGCTATAAACTATATCATAATAAAATTTTCTTACATTTGATACTATTCTCAAGTGTCAAGTAATTTGTTGTTTTTTTTAAACTTTAGTCACTATAGATATTTCTGATGCTTTTTGTTCATGTTTATGGTATACATAGCCTTTCATCTGCACTTGGATTTTTCCTTTTTACATCCTAGCTTGTCAAGAAGTTATGTCTTACCCCTCCACTTCTGGTCTTCCGTAAAGAGCATTTTTGGGGAAGGACAAACTACTCCAGTCCTAGCGCCTGGATAATTCGTGTGCCGCTTCCGCCTGACCTGCGCTGGCTCTCAGTGTGTCCTCTGTTCAACTTCCATTGATTTGGTGGAGAAAACTAAGTCCACACACACTTTCTTCTTCACATCCACGCATCAGTGTCCCTACGTTCACACAACTTCCGGACTAGGGAAAGAAGAGGACTGTTATAGTCACAGACTTAGAGAAATGAAGCCAAGGAAGGTAAAGCTGGGAAACCCAGAGAACCATGGATGTCAATTTCATTATCCTTTGAATTCCTTTTGTTCTTTTTTTTTTAATTAAATCTTTATTGTTCAGATTGTTACATTTGTTCCTCTTTTTTCCCCCCATAACTCCCCTCCTCCCAGTTCCCGCCCCACCCTCTGCCCTCACTCCCCACCCACTGTCCTCATCCATAGGTGCACGATTTTTGTCCAGTCTCTTCCCGCATCTCCCACACCCCTTTCCGCCCCAAGAATAGTCAGTCCATTCCCTTTCTATGTCCCTGATTCTATTATAATCACCAGATTATTTATTCACTTGATTCTTAGATTCACTTGTTGATAGATGCATATTTGTTGTTCATAATTTGTATCTTTACCTTTTTCTTCCTCTTCCTCTTCTTAAAGGATACCTTTCAGCATTTCATATAATCCTGGTTTGGTGGTGATGAACTCCTTTAGCTTTTCCTTATCTGTAAAGCTCTTTATCTGACCTTCAGTTCTGAATGATAGCTTTGCTGGATAAAGTAATCTTGGTTGTAGGTTCTTGCTATTCATCACTTTGAATATTTCTTGCCATTCCCTTCTGGCCTGCAAAGTTTCTCTTGAGAAATCAGCTGACAGTCGTATGGGTATTCCCTTGTAGGTAACTGGGTTTCTTTCTCTTGCTGCTTTTAAGATTCTCTCTTTGTCTTTTGCTCTTGGCATTTTAATTCTGATGTGTCTTGGTGTGGTCCTCTTTGGATTCCTTTTGTTTGGGGTTCTCTGCGCTTCCTGGACCTGTAAGTCTATTTCTTTCACCAGGTGGGGGAAGTTTTCTGTCATTATTTCTTCAAATAGGTTTTCAATATCTTGCTCTCTCTCAACTTCTGGCACCTCTATAATTCTGATGTTGGTACGCTTGAAGCTGTCCCAGAGGCTCCTTACACTATCTTCGTATTTTCGGATTCTTTTTTCATTTTGCTTTTCCAGTTGGGTGTTTTTTGCTTCTTCACGTTTCGAATCTTTGACTTGATTATTGCGCTCCTCTGGTCTGCTGTTGGGTGTCTGTATAATATTCTTTATTTCAGTCAGTGTATGCTTAATTTCTAGTTGGTTCTTTATCACAACATCGAGGGTCTCATTAGATTTCTTGAGGATCTCACTACATTTATCGGTGGTCTCACCAATCTTTTCGAGGGCCTTACTAAGTTTATCGGCAGCTTCTAGACAGTTCTTGAGAGACCTTATAAGTGTGGTTTTGAGCTCTATATCTTCCATTTCTGACATTTGCATCCTGTTTCTTTGTCTCCGCATTTTTTTATCTTTTCTTGGTGCACCCCCTAGTGGTCTTTGTGCACAGTCTTGTTGTAATTAAGCCTTGATTGTTGTTGGCAATACCAGGGGTGATTTGACCTCCAGGCTAACTGGCTATGAGAGTCAGCTGTGTCTGCAGTGGGATAGCTTCTGTGCTGGATCTCTAGGGCGGTGCTAATCCAGCATTTGCCTGAGGCTATCTGGCAAATGGCTCTGAGCAGGGCTTGGGCGGGGCGGGTCCCCAGGGATCTACAGGGCAGGCGGAGCAAGCAGTTATGGCTGCTCTCAGTTCCATCCCTAGGTGCTCTGCCTCTCAGAGTCCCAGCAACCGCTGCAAACCTCGGAGAGAAAGCTGCCTTCGAGTTCCGACCGAAGCCAGACAGTCCCGCTTCTCCAGTTTGAGTTTGGGTCCCCAGAGACTCGCCCGGATCTGGAGCTCAGAGTCTTAAACTCCCTCCCGATTGAAAACAACAACCGCGCCCTCGCCGCCAGCCCGCTCCGTGTGCGCACTCTGCACCTGAGTATTTCACTTCAGCACTGCGCCTCCTCTGAGTCTGGGTATGATATTCTCTTTCCTCCTAGTTGTAGAATTTCCACTCAGCCAGCCTTCCTGTGGTTCTGGATGATGTCCGTTCTGTCCTTTAGTTATATCTCTGAAGTGGTTGTTCGAGGCAGCAATCTCCGGTGTTAACCTATGCTGCCATCTTGGTTTCTCCTAATTCCTTTTGTTCTTAAAAAATATATTTAGTTCTTCTCTTTTTTGGTCTTTATAAGATGCTGCTTAGTTTAAAATCTCTTCCCTTATTAATATATTTTCAGTATATTTCATTGATTTGGCAACCTTTGTCTACTCCTTATGTCACTGTAGCAATCAGAAATACATTAAACTATAAGCAAGAAAAAAAACCTAATAGTTAGTTTAGAATATAAGGTTTATTTTTCTCACATTTCAGACTGTCAGGAGTTAAGACGTCTCTCACTTTGGTTAAGCAGCTAGAGGAACAGGCCTGGCTACTCTGTGATTATTCAGCCTTTCCATCACAATCACAAGATGATGGCTTAGCTTCTAGTCCAGCGGTTCTCAACCTGTGGGTCGCGACCCCTTTGGGGGTCGAACAACCCTTTCACAGGGGTCACCTAAGACCATCAGAAAACACATATATAATTACATATTGTTTTTGTGATTAATCACTATGCTTTAATTATCTTCAATTTGTAACAATGAAAATACAGCCTGCATATCAGATATTTACATTACGATTCATAACAGTAGTAAAATTACAGTTATGAAGTAGCAATGAAAATAATTTTATGGTTGGGGTCACCACAACATGAGGAACTGTATTAAAGGGTCACGGCATTAGGAAGGTTGAGAACCACTGTTCTAGTCATATTCACACCTTTAACTAGAAAGAAAAATTTCCCTGCAAACTTCACTCAAACATCTTCCATTTGTGTGTTCTTGGACAGAACTATATATACCATATGGCACCTCTGAATATAAGGAAGACTGGGAACTGTTGTGGGTTTTGCTTTTCGGAAGGCAGGGTATGGGCGTTTACACAATTTATGTGGCTGAATTTTATATACTCATCACTAATGAAAACAAATATTTTCTTATAAGAATATTTCTAATTCAACATTATATTGAACATCTGTTATGTGCTTAGCTGTGTTGAGATGGCAAAAGAAATGAAGTTTCTCATCACTCGGACCATTGCCAAAATTGTCAGTGATAACATGTGAACTGCCAGTAAATAAAAAATGGTTTTATACAATCGGGACTGTTAAAGATATTCACATTCTTCATCATGGATGTTTTTGCTTATGGGAGATTGATCTATGTTGTATAATGTGACCTATTACAAGATGTGCTCATAATAGAGAATGTCTTTCCAGTACACATAGTTTCAGGACAAGTATTTCAGTTAGGTATGTGTCCACAAACCTTTTCCCTGTTTAAAAAAAAATAGGGGAGAAAAGGAGGTGACTACAATGGCCAAAAATAGCATGCCAACTCCAAGGGAAGATTTACAATTTGCAGAAAACTATGATGATCATCAATTCTAAAATTTCTACCACTTACGCTGAATTTTAACTGAAAGTTAGATTCATTTTCTCTAGTATAAATGTATGAATGATAAGGTACTGCTCTTTGAGATAAAATATGCTTTATCTCTGAAAACATATTCACATCTTTCATTCAGATTAGAGGTGAATGCATATATCTAGGCCACTTTCCTTGCCATCAAGAGGAAAAGAGAAAAACGATTTCTTCTTTCTTACCTCCCAAATATATGTAGATACTGCTACAGATATATTGATATACATATAATATTCATTTATATGTTTCAGTGAATCCTGATAGTTTTACTCTCTACTTATTGCTTAATTCTGTGGTTACCATAAACTTTCCATCTCTAGGTATTATTTATTTAGTAAGTAACTTGCCTTGCCAACTGCACATATGTTCAATGAGATTCTCGGGTACCAAGGCTAACCTGTTCATTTAAGTCAAGCTAATGTTGGCAGGGAGCCCAGCTGACTGGGGCACAGCAGCTACATGAAGCAGAAGAGGCTCTTCCCAATGTATTATTGAGGATAACATTTCAAGCAGCTGGCGCACAGTTTAGAAAGTCTGTTCTCCCAGACATTTGGTTTCACCCTGCTCTTTGAACAAAAGTGGACAGAGAAGTGGTATCAGAAAAATATTTATTCTTTTCTCAATCTTACCCCTGTATGGGGTCAAGGCTTAGTTGTGGTCCATGGTATTAAGAACATCCCTTAATATGAATGCAAGAAGGGGATTTTTTCTCCATTATTCATTTTTTTAAATTAGAAGTGTTAAGGTATACAACATGATGTTCTGATAGACACTTGCACAGTGAAACGATTCCTATAGTCAGCCAATTAACATATCCATCTCTCATATGGTTACATACATGTGTGTGGTGAGAGTACCTCAGATCTACTCTCTTAGCTAATTTCCAGTGTGCAATACACTATTATTAACCATAGTCATCATGCTGTACATTAGATTTCTAGAACTTATTCATTCAACATACATGCAATTTGTACCCTTTGACCAACATCTCTCCATTTCTTTCATCTCTCCACCCGGCAACTACCTTCCTACTCTGCTTCTATGAATTTAACTTTTTAGACTCCACATATAAGTAAGCTTTTACAGCAAAATTCTTTCTTTTGTGTCCTTACTACAAAACAAAAGAGTCGAGAGGGACATGAGGAAACTCTGGGATTGTTAGATATAACTATAACTCTAATTGTGGTGATAGTATCATCAGTATTTATATGTCCAAACATTTCAAATTGTACACATTAAAAATTTTCCATTATTGTGTGTAAATTATATCTCAATAATTTTTTAAATAGAGAAATTTATACTAAGTGCTTATATTTTAACATAAGCAAAGCTTAAAATTCATTAACCTCTCATTTTAATTTTTTAATTTATGGAAAAATGAAAAAGAGAATAGAAGGGAAAATAATAAATATAAGGTCAGAAATTAAAGAAATAGAAAAGAAAAATTTAATTGAGAAATAAAGTAAGCTTAACTTTCTTAAACAATTACTAAAGTAGAATATACCTTGCAAGTTTCATTATAGAAAAAAAAGCATAAATATATAAAATCTCTAGTTAAAAGGGAAACAAAACTACAGCCATGTCAGAGATTAAGGAGATAAGACAGGAGTTTTCTTTTTGCTGTAGTGGAATGAGCCTCCTATGGTCCATTCCTCTCCTGATTCCATGTATAAATTCTAGATTAAATCCAAAATAAACTACCACAGGCTCTGAAAAGTAAAGCAATCAGATTTTTCATAGGAGTCAGAAATTGGAGAAGCAACTTGCATAGGGATGAGTTTTGCATGGCTTTTCCACAAGGGCAAATCACAGTTATAGAGAGTTCTTGTTAGTGAAATCAGGGAAAACCCCTGAGGGCAGGAAAGAAAGAAAGAAATATCCCCTAATTTTATACACGACTTGCATAAGTATTAGTCTAACTCTTGAACTGCACACATATGGGATAGACTCACATCAGAAAAGTGAAAGCTTAACTGAGGCTTGAACACCACATACAGAATGAGAGATATAACTCACAATATAAACTTACCTGTGTTTGATTACCTGCTAAAACAAATGTTACTTAGAGGGTTATAACTAAATCTACTCTATACAACAAAAACATTAAAATTTCCAGTATAAAATAAAAAAATTACTCAACATGAAAATAACCAGGAAAATGTAGTGCATTTGTAAGAGAATATGAAATTTACACATATCAATCCCAAGATAATTGAAATGTTAGAATATTCAGGCAAAATATTTACAGCAGCTCCTATAAATATATACCATGGGGTACATAGGTAAAAACTTGAAATGAATAAAAAGACAGAATATATGAGTAAAAAAATAGAAAATACAAAAAAGAACCAAAGGGAAATTTTTAAAACACCAAAATTAAATCTAAAATTAAAAACTGACTCTATGCATTTATTAGCAGGATGAACACATCAGGAAAGATAAACAGTAAAGTTAAAGATAAGAAAAAAAAACAGTTCAATTCGAAAGGAGAGAGAACTTAATGAAAAAAATAATGTACAAAGTAAGAGGGACCTGTAGGACAATATCAATGATATAATATCATGTAATTGGAGTCCCAAATAAAGTGATTGGTATCCCCTACACCAAAAATGTGAAGAAATACTTGATAAGAATTTCCAAATTTGGTAAAAAACCAAACAAACATATTTACAAGTTCCAAAAGCTCACAGAACCCTAATCAGTATAAAATCAAAATACCAAGAAACATAATAAAACTACTGAAATATATGTATAGATATAGAAATAGATTAAAGCAGCAAAAAAATAAATAACACATTAAATATGGGAAGTAATGGAAGGGAATTTAAATTATATTGGACTATTCATTAGAAATCATGAAGAACAAAAAGCAGTGTAATAACATTTTTAAGGAACTAAAAGAAAAAAAAAAAGCACCCTCAATCCAGAATTCTATACCCAACAAAAATATTCTCTAGAAATGAAAGCAAAGACATTTTCCAGTGAAAGAAAACTAAGAGAATTTCTCACAAATAATTAAATATAAAAGACTGTTTTCCCTCATTTTAATATGTATAGTTGTTTAAAACAAAATTGTCTGTAGGGTAAGGTTTGTAGATGTAATACATATGAAAACTATAATAAAGTCAGTGGAGCATGAAGGTAAATGAATCTATCTAGTTGCAAAGGTTTTAATTTTTGAAAGAAGTGGTAAATATTAATGCTAAGTAGATTTAAGTTTAGACATGTAGATTGTGATGAAATACAAAAAAATATAATAATAATACAGCTTTTGGCCGCTGTGAAACTTGAGAGATCTAGCTGGGCCTAGGATGCTAGAACACATTGTCTTACCAACTTCGACCCTCCCCTGGAGGCCTTCAGTAAAACGAATTGATCTAAAAAAAAAAAAAGTAGTAAAAATATCTGATAGGTTAAAGTAGAATTTTAAAATAATCCAGTTTATCTGAAAGAAGGCAAGAAAATGGGAACAAGTGAAGAAAAAGAGGATACAAATGATAAGAAATAATGGTAGCCCTAAATTCAACCATATCAAAAAGTTACTAAATGTTATTTGTCTAAATATGTCCATTAAATGGCAAAGAGTGACATTAAAAAGCAATACTCATCTACAAGCTGCCTGTAAGAAGCACATCTAATCTAATAATAGACAAACATGGTAATTAACTGTACCTCTGACACGCTTCCCATTGGCTAATCAGGGCGATATGCAAATTAACTGCCAACCAAGATGGCGGCCGGCAGCCAGGCAGCTGAAGTGAACAGGAGACTTGCTTGCTCCAGTGAAGGAGGAAGCCAAGGTTCCCCGCCTGCCGCTGCTGGGCTCTGAGCTTGCACTCTAAGCAGCTATGTTGCAATTATAGAAGCTAAACAAACCCCATGCTTTCAGCCAGCCGGCCGAGCTGGAGTTGAACAGTGTTTCAATTATAGAAGCCAAACAAACCAGATACCTGCTTTCAGCAGGCAAGGCCTCAAGCTGGAGCCAAGCCTCAGAGCTAAAGCCAGTTCTCAGTTCCAGTGACAGCCATAGAAGGTAAATAAATCCCAGAATAAAAAAAAAAAAGAAAAAAAGGAGAGGTTGGGAGCTTCAGTCACCCGCCAGCCTGAAAACGGACCTCAGCCCCTCACCCAGACTGGCCAGGCACCCCAGTGGGGACCCCCACCCTAAAGGGGGTGTGACCAGCTGCAGACAGCCATCATCCCCTCATCCAGGCTGGCCAGGCACCCCAGTGGGGACCCCCACCCTGAAGGGGGTGTGACCAGCTGCAGACAGCCATCATCCCCTCATCCAGGCTGGCCAGGCACTCAAGCGGGACCCCCACCCTGACCCAGGACACCCTTCAGGGCAAACCAGCCAGCCCCCACCCGTCTACCAGGTCTCTATCCTATATAGTAAAAGGGTAATATGCCTCCCAGCACTGGGATCAGCGGAGCCGCGAGGCCTCCCGAACCCGGGATCAGTGGAGCCGCGAGGCCTCCCGAACCCGGGATCAGTGGAGCCGCGAGGCCTCCCGGCACTGGGATCAGCGAAGCCATGAGGCCTCCTGGCACAGGGATCAGTGGAGCCTCCCAGCACCGGGATCAGCTTAGCAGCGAGGCCTCACTGCCCCGATGTCAAGCGGAGCCGTGAGGCCTCCCAGCACTGGGATCAGCAGAGCCGCGAGGCCTCCTGGCCCCTGGAGCAGCATGACAGGGGGCAGCGCCCAAACCCCCTAATCGCCCTGTGGCTCTGTGTGTGACAGGGGTGGGGCCACAACCTCCCTATCTGCCCTGCTCTGTTCGTGACAGGAGAAGGCACCCCAACCCCCTGATCGGCCCTGCTCTGTGCCTGATAGGGGGGAGCTCCCCAACCCCCTGATCGGCCTTGCTCTGTGCATGACAGGGGGTGGTGCTGCAACCTCCCCATCAACCCTGCCTTGAGTATGATGGGGCGGCGCCCCAACCACCCAATCGGCCCTACCCTGAGCGTGACTGGGGGTGGCATCGCAACCTCCGATCTGCCCTCCTCTGTGCATGACGGGGCAGCGCCCCAACTCCCCAATCGGCCCTGCTCTGAGCCCGACCAGGGGCTGCACCTAGGGATTGGGCCTGCCCTCTGCCACCCGGGAACGGGCCTAAGCCAGCACGTTGTTATCTCCCATGGGGTCCCAGGCTGTGAGAGGGCACAAGTGGGGCTGAGGGACACTCCCCCCCCCTCACCAGTGCACAGATTTTTGTGCACCGAGCCTCTAGCTTTAATATAAAAATGCAAATAGGATTGAAAGTAGGTAGATGATAAAAGATTATATCATGCAAACTATAAACATAAGAAGACTAGAGTAGTTGTATTAATAGTAAATGAGTAGACTTTAATACAAAGGGTAATGCCAAATTTAAAGAACAACATTTAATAATCATAAAAGGTAAATTTTATGTAGAAATTATAAAAGTGTATACCTAACAAAAGAACCCCAAATTAAAAAGGTAAAAATAAAACAATTAAAGAAATTGAAAACTCCATAACAATAACAGAAGGCTATAACACCAATCTCTCAGCGACTGAGCGAAATGAAGAATATGTTTTCATTTCCAGTGTATGTAATATATTTGCCAAGAGAGGGGGGAAAAAAAGCAACAACTCCCTAACGTTAAACTTCAGACCCAAATGGTTTTAGTGGTTAATTATGTCATAATCATCAAGGAAACACATTACACAAACTTTTGCAGAAAATTTTTAAAAGAAGGAATATAAACTTAATACCAAAATCTCTCATCAATGATAAAAGTATTATAATTTCAAAATATTATGTATGAGGTGCATGATGTAATGAATAATCTATATACTTTGTAGAACATGATTCTCAAAATATATCTGAAAAGTAGGCTAAAATGAGGGGAGTATAGAATTCAAATTGTAGAAAATCAGAAAAAAGACACTTGTGTAAAAATGTTCTCATCATAAGAAGAGAGTTGAAAAGAAACTGAGTGGCAAAAATTATGACAAAGGTCCATTCAAGTAGGAAAGGCATTAGGTTTCTTCCAGTTATTTGTAGTTCTTTAAAATTTATTTCATATTTGTTGTCATATTTTTCTAACTTATAGTTTGCAATTAGTTTGTTATTGTGTATTTTAATAAACATATAAGTATAAATATACATATTTCTTTTTTATTTATACAAATGATTCAGTCAGTCAAAAATATTAGTGAACATTTACTATGTACCAGGCACTGTTTGAGGCATTGAGATACATAGGGAAAAGAATAGACAAAAGTTTCTGCCCTCATGGGGGTTATATTCCAATTAGACAACCAGTCATTAAAGAAGCATAGTCTGCTATTCAGAAATCACACTGAGTTAAAATAGTGGTGCCAAACTGTAAATAAAAATCAATGATAAGCCAAACCGGTTTGGCTCAGGGGATAGAGCGTTGGCTTGCAGACTGAAAGGTCCCCAGTTTGATTCCGGTCAAGGGCATGTACCTTGATTGCGGGCATGTCCCCAGTAGGAGGTGTGCAGGAGGCAGCTGGTCAATGTTTCTCTCTCATCAATGTTTCTAACTCTCTTTCCCTCTCCCTTCCTCTCTGTAAAAAATCAATACAATATATTAAAAACAAAAATCAATGATAATCAAATTTAAACATGACATGTCAGGAATTGTCAACAGGTGTGAAAGAAATATGGTTAATTATTATATCCCATTACAAAAGCATTTCAGTATACAGAATTCTGATGGCAATATGTGCCTAATTAAGAAAAAAATATTAAACTCCACAAATCAGGATAAGAGCTGTTATATTTACTGAACTACATCCTGAGTATAACACAGTTACTTAAGGACAATGTTGCAATGTGGGAGAAAGCAATCCCTAAATATGCCAAGTGGCAAGGTAAAATGGGTTTATTACACTCTGGAAAATGCTTCATAATAAAAGATGCCATGCAAATATAAGTCCTCTGCTGGGCTAGTAATTTATATTCATGAGGGGATGCATCCAGCAATGATCATTTAATTAACAAATATAGAGCATTCTAAAGAGAAATGATCCTTCCCTTCTGCCAAATGTGTCATCCAATATTAGTGTCACTGCTGAGGTATCAGGAATGTCAGATAAATCTTTAGATGCCTTATCCCCTGTGCAGTGGAAGTAATTCCACTTGGAGATAAAACTTCCATTTGGCTCAATTACCTTCATACACTCTAATTCCGGAAGGCAAGCGGGTTTCTTTTTTAACACTCTTTTAAGCTTCAAAGGTTTTCATCACCAGAATGATTTCCCTAGATGTGGAATATGTTTTACTTCAGCATTAAATACAGTTTAAAACCAAACAATCTTTGGGAAAGATTTTAGCAGGCAGTTTAGATCTCCCATCCAGAGGTTTTTCTTAAGCATGCATAGCAATGAGGCAACGGAGTCATGGCACTGCATCACCATTCAGGTTTTTAAAACGACCTGCAGAGCAGGACTGGTATTTTGTCAATGAGTTGTGGAATGAGTACTTTCTCTAAGGTCAACAAAGGCTTATAGTGAGCAGAAGACAGATATTCTAAATCCTGTAGTACTTCTGTGTTTACTGTTCATTCTCCATGGACTTTAGGTGCTCCTGGTAACTTTTACACATTTAGTTCCATTTATCGAAAGCTCCTTGTAATAAGAGGAATGTTACTACAGTACAGGGTGGGGCAAAAGTAGATTTACAGCCCTGGCCTGGTGGCTCAGTTGGTTGGAGCGTCTTCCTGTGCAACAAAAGATTTCCCATTTGATTCCCAATCAGGGCACATACCTAGGCTGTGGGTTTGCTCTCTAGTCAGGGTGTGTACAGGAGGCAACTGATCCCAGTTTCCCTCTGGCATGGATGTTTCTCTCTCTCTTTTTCTCTCTCTCTTTCTTTCTCTCTCTAATATTAATAAACATATCCTCCCTCAGGTGGGGATTTAAAAAAAAGTATGTTTACAGTTGTGAGTATTTGAAATAGTTTATTCTTGTATTATTATTTATTCATACTGTATTACTATCCATATGAACAACTATAAACCTGCTTTTGCCCCTGTCTTTATATGCACAATACAGTGTAAATCCCATTTTTAAAGAATATTGAGTAATCTTTTGAACAAAACAACATTGCCGTATTTTTTAAAAAATAAGGCATTATTTACCTATGAGCTGAAAAGCAAATTTGAGTATGAATTTAAATTTCCCTCTTATTACAAGGTGTCTTCTATAAATGCCACAAAATTGACATTTTTATAGAGGATAGCTCTTCAATCTGAGTTTACCCAATGTTTCCTCATGATTCAGGCCAGGTTATGCATTTGAGGCTGGAGTACTGAATAACTGATGTCATCGTCTAATTGCATCCCATCAGGATATATCACCAGGTTAAAGAAGAACCCACTGGGTTTCTTCTCTACCATGATATTACTATTTTTTCCTTTTGTTATAAAGAAATACCTTTATAAAGCAGTAACTTGATTTTCTGCAAAGATCTTGCTCCTCATCAAAATTCCACACACTAGTTTTAGCACCTGTTGAAAATTCTTGCTTGAATTACAACTATGGTGGTTGCAAAGCTGAAATTTTCCTACTTCATTATTCAATATGTATTCATTATTTGGCATTCGGCTAAAAGGAGGGAATGTTCCTTTCCATTATTTAGTTAGTTTCCTAGCTATATTTAGTTATAATGAAAATCATGAGATGCTTATTTAATTCTGTTTAGAGTGTTGCTTTAATGTTCTGCTTTGTGGTTGAGTCTGGTGGGGAAAGTTTTCTACAGCTATGGTGCTATGTTTTGTTTTGTTTTTTAATTGTGTTCACTTTATTGATTTTTTTAGAGGAAGAGGGAGAGGGGCAGGTAGAGGGAAACATCAATATAAATGTGAGACATCGATCAGCTGCCTTCTGCAAGCCCCCTACTGTGGATTAAACTTGCAACCCTGGCATGTGCCCTGACCTGGATCAAAACCGTGACCTCTTGGTGCATGGGACAATGCCTAACCAACTGAGCCACACTGGGGAAGGCTACAGCTATAGTGTTTTGATTTTCTTTTTCTTAGTAACTTTGTATGGATGTAATCTGATTTTTCCTGTTCCAACTCATTTTCTGGACAGAAGTTTTTCTATTAGAGTGAAGTGCAACTTCTTCTTAGAAACATGGTTTGTGTAGGGACGAATTGCTTTGTCTTGTGGTTCTCTATCATTTTGGCAATTGCCTTGATTTCTTCTTTGAGTTTCTCTAATTCTTTCCACTACATGTTTGTAAAGAATGCTTCCCCCTTTCTACTTACTTTCTTCTACAGAAGCATTGCTTTTTTGAAGCAGCCACTCAGGTCCACATGCTTTTAAGATCCTTCCCTATACCCAGAGCTGTGCCTCATAATTGAACACTTAGCGCTGTGCCTTCTCTGCAGGTGTTGTAGGCTGTGCTTGCCCATGCCTCAGCTCTCCAGTCTTGTAGTCTATATGCAGTTGTTCTCTCCATGCACAAAGGCTGGTGGTGGCATCATGGTTCCAGTGATAGTTCTCTTGTTATTTACACAGTGGCATTTTTGTGTACTCCTTGTAAATTTGAAAAGATTTTAGGAAAATGTACAAAGAAACTTGGATGGAGATGGCCAATTAACCTAGGAACAACCAGAAATTCACTTAAGAACTTTAAGTGGAGAGTTGACATAATTTAATTTGCATTTTGAAAAGATCCTTACTTTTCTGAAGGGGATAGATTGAAAAGTCAAGAACGGATTCAGGAGATGATTTTTCAGAGGCCATAGTCCACATAAAAGATTGCTGTGTTTTGATCAAAGGTTCAGGGAGTGAAGATGAAGAGAAATATACACATTTGTATATTCCTGAAATACGTAATCAAGAAATTTTTAGAAGTTTTAACTAAAAAGACTTAACAACTAAGTAAATGTAAGATACCCAGCTTCTTAGCATGAGCCCAGCATGCTGTTACCTCAAAGCTTTGACATGCATTCTCCCACTGCTTGGAATGCCTGTTACACTGTGCAGCAGACAAAATAATCACTACCCCACAAAAAGATGTCCACATCCCAACCCCCCAAACCTTCAAAACCCTAACTTGGCAACAGGTATTTTGCAGATGTGTTTAACTTAAGGATCTTGAGAGGAGGAGATTCCTGTGGATTATTCAAGTGAACCCAATATAATCACAGGAGCCCTTGTAAGAGAGAGGCAGGAATGTGGCGATGGAAAGAGAAAGAACAAACAAGCCACAGAATGTGGTCAGTGTTAAAGGCAAGGAATAAATTCTCCCTCAGCCACCCGAAGGAATACAGCTCTGTCTGCACCTTGATTTCAGCCCCCTAAGAGCCACTTTGGACTTCTGACACAGAACTGTAAGATAGTATGTTAGTGTTGTTTTAAGCCATGACATTTGTTACAACAGTCATAAGAAAGTAATATTCTATGTATCCCACAACATGACCCCTTCCTTCTCTCCAGAGCTCCACTCAAGCCTGACTTCTTCAGAGACACCTTCCCGGGCCATTTTGAATAAAATAATCCTCTACCTCTCTATCCCCCTCAGTCTGCTTTATTTTTCTTAATTGCTACTATCATCATTTCACCTATTTATTATTCATTCATTTTTCACTTTTTTTTTTGCAAATGAGAGCCAACTTGCTTTTCATCATCGCTGCATTTGAGCTTCCTAAAACAGTGTCTGGCACAGGGTAGTACTATATCTTGAAGAAATTTATAAAATGATTGAAGAATTGAGTGGAAATTCCATTTTCTAAATAATGAACACTTGATTGGGAGAGGGTTTGGGGGAAAATAAGTTTAGTTTTAGATATGATGATTCTAAAATGCTTATGAGACACTGTGTTGAATGCAAAAGGGCAATTTGTCCTGGATATTTAACTAGAAACAGACTATAGTCCCTATTGGGGGATTATCATATGGGTTTTCCAAATGCACTTTGACATTTCCCAAAAATGACTCGTTTCCCCCTCCCCCTCCCTTCAAATATGGATTAACCCTTCACATCTTCATTTTAGTTTATGGTACCACCTATCATTTATCCAATTAGAAACTTTAACTCTTTCTACTTTAATATCAAATTATTAAGATAGTTATAAGAACATGAATCCTCATAATAGGGAGGCAGGAGAGTCAGAGTCAGTTGATTAAATTCTGTTCATTCTATATCATATACGTCTCAGAAATGCATCCCTCACTTTCTATTCCTACCATCCCTGCCACAGTTCATAGATCTTCTCTAACTTGACTTATTAAGATCATCTAACCAATCTCCTAGCTCCAACTCTCTTCTCCCTCATTATCACAAAGCTAAAATTTAAATCTGTCATTTCCTGACATTAAAAGGACTCCTTAATATACTAGCTCTGTCACAATCAATTTGTAACTGTCCTTGGTCGTATATGTTTTCAGTCTCTTATTTCTGCCCTCATAAGACAAAACCCCCAAAATGCTGTTTCAATCCCTATCTTATTAACATGGCACACTCTTTTATGCTTCTCTGCTTTTGCAAATATTGTCATTACCTCTCCATCTACCAAGGCTCAATTCATCCTTAAAAATCCACCTCAAAGTTTAATTATTTTGGATACCTTCTTTCTACCTTTGTGAACATATTGGTGTCTCCTTTTCCCCCAATCCCACAGTTCTGTGATAATGTATATAACAACTTCTCACACTTCTCTGAAATAGTTTGCTCGCATGCTTACATCCTTTACTATTTTTCAGCACTGAAAACTTTTATTTTAATGTTTATCTTTGTACTTCCATGCACCTGGCATAGTGCCTAGCCAACATTAGGTTCACAGTAAAAATATGGTGAATGAATAAAGTCAAGCTCACTAAATTATAGCTTTGGAAATAATAGCATGAGGGAGCTCTAAAATATGTTTCCTAAAGAGCTTCTAATGCCAGCTTGTAGATGTCAATTTTTCATTACCTCTCATTTTATTATCAAGAGGCATTACACTGTGCAATATTGGCTAAAAATACTTTGCAATAATCAGAGAGTAAGAAATGGAAGCTAAATATTTTAGAGAAAGGCAGTTATTGACAAAGGCAGTGTGCAGGTTGTAGCCACAGTTGCAAGAGACTGAAGTGGAGGAAAAGTAAAGATCAATCCGGTTATGATCACATATAGAACACTCATTGTGCCCAGCGTCACAGCCTCTCATTCCAGTGTGTGCTCCAGCCATCTGAGCTGCTACCGTTCTTAGGATAGGTCATTGGACAGCACCTTGACTGAATTGCACTGCAGCCTCTCTCTGTTCCTGAGTCTGGACCCTGCTGCTTGGGGAGCCTGTGTGATTGGCACCAGACATGGGCACGGCTGGGACAACTGATCCTGTGTGTTGTTCCTCAAGGGAAAATTCTTAAGCTCATTCTACACAGCTCCTTGGAAGATGCCAGAATGGCCCAGTCTCAGTTGCCTCCAGGGGGAACACAGGCAAAATATACCCTGTGTTGACTTTTCCTACTTCTCTATCTTATTCTTCCTAGTCTCCCACCAAAACCCCGACTAAGAATACTGGTACCAGAGTTGGCCCTGGAAAGCAGACCCTTGAGATGGAATTCTGGAACTGGCCAGATAGTAGTAAGATGGGTGGTAACCTCTGGTACAGAGTAGACAGATTAGGTACTAAGATGGTCACAGGTGGGGAATTGGGCAATGAACAGTAAGGGACAAAGGAGTTGGCTGCTTTGTTAACTACTTAGAAGTCCTGAGAAAGAAATTAATAGGGTCAAAGTTAGGCTAGTTACAACTCAAGGCATACTGTGAAAGTCAGGAAACTTTTGTCTTGGTAAGTCCAGAGTTAGACTATGCTGAAAGTCATGCCTATGGCATAATAGTAAGGGTAGAATAACCAAAAAGGACATTGCATTCATAAGCTCTGAAGCTGATAGGAAAGGAGTGGGTCCCTGAGATGAGTCAAAGATGCTAGATGAACTTGAGGATCTTGAACTCCTAAAGTCCCTAAGCCCTTCAGATCGTCAGAATAGACTTCCTCCCCATTGCTAGAAGTGTCATCTCTTCTGGACACCCTAAAAAGACTTACCTGAGGCAGATGTCTTGCTACATGATGTTTGTCCTCTAGAGCTACCCATGTGGAATCCCATTGCCTTCAGAACAATAATTGAGGCTGGATCATAGCACAGTCTGCAATGTGAAATATGTTTTCTCCAAGAGGAAATAGCAGTCCTCCATCCAAATTACAAGACATGGCTGGATATGCACTGATATGAACAGGGTAGCAAAGTCTCTTGAAGATACCACACTAGGACAGAGTGAAATCTAGATAGGCAACAATGTATTCACAAGTGAATTCTTTTTCATGATTCAGCTCTTAATGTCTTGGCAAGGACATTTAGTGCCAGCCCTAATATGTTTCTGAGATGGATTCTTGAAGTTAGGATATAACATTGGCCTACAACAAATGTTGTAAAAATGCCCAAATTGCTTTAGCAGAGTACCTAGGAACAACTCAAGGGTGTGAGAACATTAAGAATGGATTAATTATGCAAGATTGGAGAACCTGCCATATGACCATTTCCCAGGAGGGCCCAGAGAAAAACCCTTCATTAACACAATAAAGAATGCACAAATACAAGTGGCTGGTCCACATTAATGGGTTGCTGATGGCTGTCCTAGAAACTAAGATCTCTAGTGTCAGTGGAGTAATAGAAGTCTGGAATGGCAGAGAGTAGATGGAAGTCCTTATCCCACCAACGTAAGATTTATGAGGCAGCAACACTTTAAAGGCAAGTAGGGTACCTTGACCCACAAAACTCTATGACCAAGGATAATAGACCATAGTGTTCCTAGGTTTTAAAAAGTTGGGAAACCAATTATTTGCCTGTTTAAAGAAAAAAATTAGAATTGTTTAAAAGAATATTAATGCCCCCCTACCACATTGGAAACTTGTGATCTCTTATTCAGTTTCCAAATCTAAGGTCACAGACCCAGAGCCCATTAATTGATAAAGAGACAATATTCTGTTAAGGAAAGAGCCTGTACTGTTACTACAAGAACAGTATATAAAATATAAATATCAATATTACCCTAATCCTCCACCAAAGGGGCCTTTAGCCATCTCCCAGAGTAACTATAAACCTAGAGAATGAGGATACCCAAGCGTTATAAGGTTTATTGGATACTAGGTCTGATCTGATGATAATACCTGTGGATTTCAAAAGCCATCATGTTGGCTATTAGAATCATTTGTTATGGAGGCCGGAGGATAAGTGAATCCTGGCCCAAGAAGGCATCACAGTGAGTCAATGAGTCTGCAGACCCATTCTGTGGTCTTTCCCCACTCCTCCAATGTATAACTGGAATGGATAGACATAGGATCTCATCAAACCCAGACCTGTAAAGAGCGAGCCATTAAGGGAGAAAGGACCACCTGGAAGTCCCTGACGTACCATATCTTCCGTATTAAATGTGTTGCAATGCGTTAACTGAAGTAGTTAAAGAAAATCCTGCTTCACACAGATGGGCACTTGTAAAAGGCAGAAGTAGTTTTCTATACTCTAGAGATAATTGTGGTGGTTGTTATTTGACACCATACCTAAGTTCAACAAGTAGTGGCTTTTTAAATGCTAGTTGCAATGTAGAATCTGAAACCATATCAAAATGAACTTATCTTACTTAGTTACTTCAAAATCTATTTGTTTGCCTTGCACTTTGGATCTTTTTTGCCCGTTCTTGATTTTATAAAATCTCCCAAATGCTAACACATTTCATTATACAATATGAAAAAATTAGATTCATTACTATCACCACCAATTTCCTCACAAAGGTCTTTAGCTATTGAGAAGCTGTCTAGGTCTCTGTCAGTTGAATGTTTTGCAGAATCCTAATTGTTGCTTCAAAGCTTGAATTTTGTCATTGGCAATAAATCCTGCCAGGTGCTTTCCTTAAGGTGACAAGGTCACTTCCTTCATTTTCAAGAAAATATGTCTGCCAGATACCCATGTCTGAATTACCATAGTTCACCTACCAATTGATCTTTCAAGTGAAAATGACATCCTATGGGAAAGTGACTAGAGTAACTCATCCTCACAAGTACTTTCCCTGGACAATCTTCGCACATTGGTGCAGCAGGAGCACTTTCCTGAAGATTGGAAATATGCATTAAACGTTAAGGTAAGTAACATGAAAAAATGTATTTTCAAAAAAGCATAGTGAAAAAAGTGATGCTGTTTTATGAGATCAGAAATTAATTATTTTGCCATTTCATCATGACATTCTTAAGTCTAAACTATTTCAGCAAGACATCCCTAACTTTCCTTTTAATAAGTGTGCACTGTGATGAAAGAATATGAGAGTAAGTACAGGTTGGTGCCACTGCTTTGACTTGTGCTAAGACACAAGCAGCACAGCCATCCACTGACTTTGCATCACTAGTGAAAATATCAATGGAGTGAAAAAAAAGGCAAATAACATCTTAAATTATTATAAAAATAATTTGAATCCAGGGACCCCCTAAAAGGATCTCAAAGACCCCCAGCGATCCACAAACCACATTTTAAGAACTGCTGTCTTGCATAGGGAATATTATAGTCAATAATATTGTAATAACTAAGTACTGCAAATACCAGGAGGAATACTTTATGAGTATATGATTATCTAACCACTATGCTATACACCTGAAACTAATACAAAATAGTATGGAATGAAAATTGTTATTTAAAAATTAAATTTAAAAAAAGTGCTGTCTTAAAACCAATGAAGGCTGAGGCACCAGATAGAAATAGACAAAATATGATCCTTCTGAAGACACCTCACAGAATAGTTTTCAGAAATTGCAACACTTTTCAAGAATCCCAAGTGTGCAAGCAAACGAGATTCAGTCCCCAGCATTTCTTTTCACCAGATGGAAACAACCCTGGGTCCCAGCAGCAAAGAGGGAAAAGATACCTTTGAGAGGAAACCCCTCACAGCTCTCCCTCCAGGTAATCATCAACTCTGAAAACAGAGCCCTGGAAAATTCACTTATACTCTTTCCCACCGCCCTTAGGGCAAGGAACCATTGTGTATAGAGAGCAGTGGAAATGTCACAAAGTTTCCAAAGGTTGATAGGCAAAATCAGATCTAACCTGAGTGTGGTAGTGGCTCTTTCTTTCCCCACCAGACTTGTGATTTCCTTGGTAAAGAAATGCATCATTTGTCTTTCTGAAATGCCCCCAGCATGTCTGGAGCAGAGCCCTGGCCCTGGAATAAGCCTTAGATAAATACCTGATTCACTGATTTATTGATATAATAAGAAGCTGAGTTAATGAGCATAATTGAGCAAATATGCCCCTGGCAGATAACAAAGATATGTGCTCAAGATAAAATTATCTTAATTCTATTTCCTTGGTGTTTTTTATTTGAAGATGGAATGTTCTTCTTCTTAAATGTATTTTCATAAGTATTCCACGCCGTCTGTCCCGTTCTGTAAACAGCGTGCTAGCCGCTCCTTCTCAGCTCTGCCTGGAAGGGCTCAGATGCAGAAGCAGTTGAAAGAGTCCATTGCTTCTCATGCCACAGAGTAAGGACTTGAATTCTCTCTCCAAAGCCGTAAGTGCTTCAGGAGTGTCTCCCTCAAAGTGCCATTTTGCTACTGTGACATTTAAGACACGTTTCAAACTTGAGAATACATTCAGCAGTTCAATTTAGAGGAGTAGGTGATGGCATCGAAAGCACCATTCAAAATCTGGTGCCAAATGGAAGTCAGACCGTTCCTCCTCAAAGCCTCTTGCTTCTGAAGACCATGACTGTTTTCTATGAGCCTGAGAGCTAAATGACTAAATGTAAGTCTCTGTGCAAGCCTGAGAACTAAATGACTAAATGTAAGTCTCTGTGCAAGCCACCTGGAAGGTCAGGTTCTCAATGTATGTTTGTGTGTGAGTGTATATACATAGATATACACATACATGTATGTATGTACATTATATCCTCTGATATTTTATTGTCTTCTTTTTTGGAGAAAAAAGTGATTTATTTTCTACTATATTTTAAATATCATCACAATCATTTTTTTCCATTTAAGTTTTTGGGCTTTCTTTTAAACTTTCATATTTTAGTTCTTAATTCTTTCTTATCCTTTATTTCATGTAAAATACCATTTTATGGTTTTCCTCTTGCTGGCTTGTATCATTTTGCTTAACATTTTTATTGCTTCTGTACTAATGTTTTTTTTAGAATTTGGTTTTAGCCTTCATTTTAATTTTAATCTATTTTATCTGAAATTTAAAATTTTAGCTTTAGGATTTAACTTTCTTATTAGATCTCAACTCTGCTACATTTAGTGGGAATATGAGTTGATAACATGCTCTCATTTGATTAAGTTTTCTTTTAACATTTTATGTTCTTACAAATTTTTCAGTTTATTTTTCCAATTGCTTCTCTTCTCTTATTTTTTTCTATGTAGTTTCATAATATTTGATGAGAAGCTTGGTCTACCTGAGTTAAATTACATAATGAGTCTAAATCATATGAAAATGGGGGACGGTAAAGTTATCAGTAGGATTAGTTCTCTGGCTTTTTCAAACAGATCTCCTAGGTCTCATACTTTATAATGATGGATGTTAAAAAAATATATATAAACTTAAAACACTCAGTTTAACCTATAGATTAACTCTTAAATGACATAATTCTTTCCAGATAAGCTTTCCTTTGTAAAAAAAAAAAAAATTACACACCATTAAGCCTTGTGCAGAAAGAAGCACATTTTGACATTTAAAGTCTCTGCACATATTATACACATGTACCACAAGCCTGGAGGCTTTTCCGATTCATTGCCCCTGACTTCAAACCTGAAGCAACCAGGTGGTCATCAATGCTGTAATGGTTATTGATGATTAGTAAATGGCAGAGGAACCATAGAAATTTCTGGTTATACCTGTAAGGGTTGGGTCCATTTCCTTCTCAGAGGATACACCCAGAGTCCTCAGGAGTTGGAAAACTATTCAGGACTTTAACTCATTAGGAGAATTAAGGTAGAGCTTCCAATGAGAAGTTTATCCAAATTCTGGGAAATGGGTGTCCTATTTTTGTCTGGAACTATATATGACAATCTCAGGCTGGAAAATTTAAATACTATTTTACTTTAGGCCATGCTTTTCAATTGTCTCTAGGAAAATTCTGAAATCACAACTGAGTGAGGCTGTTCTTCCTAACGGAGACTGAATACTCTTCTGGGGAGAATAGGATTTCTGAAAGACAATCTACCAGAGCCTATATGACAATCAAATTACTCCTGATTTTCTGCACTCCATGTCATTCCTGTTGAACCCTAGTATGCAGTTATAGCTTATTATGGAGTTAACTTGAATTTCCATATTGACCAATGGCATTTAGCATCTTTTCATGTGCTTTTTAGCCATTTGTGAGTCTTCTTTTGTAAAGCATCCATTCAGATCTTTTGCACATTTTAAATTGTGAGTTTTTTGTGGAGAGTGGTCATATTTAATTGTACGAGTTTTAATTATATTCTTAACACAAATGATTTGTTAAATATATTTTTGAAAATACATGTTTCTATCTGTGACTTTTAACTTCCTTAAAAACCCAGCGAGGTGAAATGTTTTGTTCAGGGTCACACAACAAGCCAGCTGGATTTTAATTTCACCATTATTCCCAATCAGCAGTGATCAGGGCGGATTTTCCTCTGTAGAAACGTCACTGACTATTTAGAAAATGTACCATAGTGGAGGATAGGAATCTATAATTTCTGTGCTGCCTCTTTAAAGAATGCCATTGGCACTTTTCTATGTGGAAAGCCTACCAGACTTTGTTGTGTGTTTTTTTTTAATATCTTATAATGTGTCTTGGCCCATGTGGCTCAGTTGGTTGGGCATCATTCAGTGCACTGACAGGTTGCCCGTTCAATTCTCAGTCAGGGCACATGCCTAGGCTGTGGGCTCCATACCCAGTAGAGGGTGTGCAGGAGACAGCCAATCAATGTTTTGTTCTCTCTAGATGTTTCTCTCTCTCTCTCCCTTCCTCTCTCTTAAATAAAAAAAAAAAAATTTTAAATAATAACTTATAATGTAATGAATAGCTATTTCTTTCCCTTTAAGAAAAACGACAACAATATGCCAGAATATTGACTATATGTAAACAAACATAAGCTTACGAAATGCAAAAAAAAGAAAATAGCTTTGCAAAAATTTCAGTGGGTTAGTTCCTACAAAAAATAATTATATAGAAGCACAGAATTTTGCTGAGTTAACAGAACCAGTCACTCAAAACCATAACAATGACCTCAGAGTTAGTCTCATTTACATAGGAACACACATTCTAACAGAACACTCCAAATCCATAAAGAGCGGTGATATATTTGTGCTGATCTATGTATATTCTTCCACTTTCCCCCCTGAAGTAAGTGGCTGAGTGTAAAAGCAGATACAAAGTGACCTATACATGGATTCAATCTACACCCTTCAGCTAATGCTTCTAACCAATTTATTGAAATATTTTTATACTAAAAACAAAATTTATTAAATTGTTTCCAAATGATCTGAAAGGACTTCTACTTATATTCACAGCAACTAATTCATAGCAACTACAACTAAACTTATTTACTTAAAATAGTACCAGAATCACTAAGAATCACATTTTCTAAATAATAAATTTTAAAGAAAATTGCAACTTCATCATTTGCCAAGAAACTGTCACATTACAGAGAGAGAAAATTGTATAAGCCATGCATAGTTTCTCCTCAGTGGATACAAATGCATATTCTTTCAATGTTATTAATCCTCACCTGAGGATTTTTTTCCATTTTTTTTTAGAGAGAGTGGAAAGGAGGGAGGAAGGAAGGGAGGGGGAGAAAGAGAAAGAAAGAAACATCAATGTGAGAGAAAAACATCAATTAGTTGCCTCCCTCACCCCAACTGGAGCTGGGTATCAAACCTACAACCCAGGTATGTGACCTTGACTGGGAATCAAACCTGCAACCCTTCAGTGAGGGGCCGATGCTCTAACCACTGAACACACCTGCCAGAGCTCTTTCAATTTTATAGACGCAAGTTTTTTTCTGAGTTTCTTCAATGCTAAGTTTCTAAATATCATTTAAAAATCTAAAATAAAAGAAAAATAAACAAAAAATCCCATACACCTTGGGAGAGTCCCTATTCCAAGAAATGATCAAAGAGTTCTCTGAACTGTGGCCTTTGCTTACCAGTTGGTCATTTATTTTTATCCACTCTATTGGCATGGTTCCAGCTACCTAGATGCAAAGGATAGTCTAACCCAAGTTTTAAAAGGGCAACTCATTACTTCGTTCCACCAAAACTGTAGACTCATTAATTTATTATACAATCTGTCTGAATTGCATGCCACTGTTCTCCATGATAAATGGCATGCTGGGCCTTTTCAGCCTGTGGATCCTTAGAACTACATGCTGACTTTGGACGTGGTTATTCCTCAAGTGACCCCAATTCTCATTTTTTGCCTCAATGTAAGTTTTTATTTTTATCCAAATTATATATGCCAGTTTTTAAAGGTTAAACATTTCCATAATGTTGTGATATAAAATAGACAAATGCCTGGGTTTGAGGCTTGATCTGCAGTAGGGGATGGGCAGCAAGCAACCAATTGATGTTTCTCTCTCATCAATGTTGCTATCTCTCTCTTCCTCTCTCTTCCTCTGTCTCTAAAATATATTATTTTTTAAAAACTTTACTGACCAATTCCCCTTGGCCTTATTTTCTTCTCTCCATAGGCAATCACATCCAATTATTTCAAAGCTGACATTTAATAAAATACTTTGATATTATTTAATAATATGTTTACTAATCTTGATTATTCAGTTTTAGTTTTTTTCAAAAGAACACCCATCATAGAGGATGAGTATAAAGCTTCATTTCCTAATCTACCTCTCTATACTTGCCTCTTTCTCATCTCCCTATCCTTCCAATATAGTTACATTATAATTTAAAACAGATCAATATTCAATGTGTACATTTATAGGACTAGGGATACACTATTCTCAACTGTGATATGCAATAAAATCTGAGTTTACTGTATAACTCTTTGTTTTTCCTGGTGTAACCAATTGTACAGTTGTTTAATTTCCTAGGTAATTACCACTAATGCAACCCTAAACTTTCTGCCAGCCTTGTATCTCCCCTCAGCAAATAACAAATGTATAAGGTGGTCTATCCATTTTACCTTCTTTAAGGAATATCTCCTGGAGTCATCTGAGGTATTTCCCTATGGGCTGGTTGCTTGCTAAGGCTTTATCCCCTGCTAGAAGCTCCCTTTTCTCTCCTCTGTATTGTCTTCCCTATTTTTTTTTACATCCTCTACCTTCCTTTTTCTTGGGTGATTTTGTTATTTTGGGAGAAAATATTTTCTAGTATGGCCCAAGATAGGATGCATTGGAATTAAATTTCTAAGAACTTACATATCTAAGAATATCTCTTCAAACTCAATTAATAATCTGCCTGAGTACAGAATTATAGATTAGAAATCATTTTCCTTCAGAATTTTGTTTTCTAGCTGCCAGTGTCATGGAGACCCCATATGATTCCTGATCCTTTGTTTGTGATTGTTATTTTTGCTTTCTCTAGGATAACACTGTCCAATGAAAATTTAATGTGACCCACTAGTGGTAGCCACATTTGTAATTTTAAATGTTTTAGTAGTGCCGTTTTAAACATTAAAAGAAAACAGGTGAAATTGATTTTAATATTTTATTTTATCCACTGTATTCAGAATATTACTATTTTAACAAGTAATAAAATAGAACATTTTAAAATTTTATTTTATCATCTTTATTTTTTAATCTAAGTCTACTAAATCTGTAAAATCTGCACTGACAGGATGGATGTCTCTGGACCCACTGCAAGTCAAGTGCTCCATTGCCACATGTGGGTAGTGGCTACTTACTGGACAATGCAATTCAGTCGGGATTTGGGATCTTTATTTTTTCTTAAGGTATTCTGATACCTCTTAATAATTATGCGAGAGACAAATTTTTCCCATTTTTCAAGACACCCATTTGTCTTGAGTCATTGGGCCTGACTCATTGGGCTTTATTATTCATATGTACCAGTTCTAAGAAAATTCTTTCAATTATTGCCTTGATAATTCTTCTTTCCCTTCATTTTCTGTGTTGTCTATTTATGAAACTTCTGTTACTCAGATGCTGTGTCTGCTGGTTCCCTAACTTAGTTATTTACTTATTTCTCTTCTTTTCCAATTCTATTTTTAGTTCTGCTTTCTGGGAAATTTAATTTTTCAACATTTTCATTTCCTGATCTCATACTTTTAATTTTGAGGAGCTCTTTATTTCTTGAATGACTATTCTTAACTGCATTTGTTCTTGTTTCATGATTATAATATCTCTTTAGCTCTCTGAAGATCTTTTTTAAATAATGGTGTTTTTTAAAATAATATTTCTGTGTGTAGTCTCTGTTCTCTCAAGCTTGTTTTTCCCTTCTTAATTTGTTTAATCTATTTATTATGGTAGCTGCCTTCCTCCGCAATCTGCCAACTCTGAGGTGTCTTCTTATTTAAGAGTGAGAAATTAAGAGTTGACCCATTGAGTATATGGGTTAAGTATCTCAAACATTAACTTTACTTATTGGTCAGATTCTCCAGAGAAGAATCTTATGTCCTCCTATTCTAAGGATAAAAGACTGGCTATTAAAGTCTAGGAGCCAAGTAAGAGAAGAGGACTAAGATTATCAGCATCATATATGTCTATGAGCACATAATTAAACCATCTTCAATATAGTATCTCCACTTTCAGTTGTAACTGGTGTCCCCTTTTCAGAAACCCTCTGTTACGCCCACAAAAGGAACTAAATCTTTGGTATGTTGCTGTGGTAGACAAATCTGTATTATCTTGGCACTCTTTGGAAGTTATTTTACTCTCTTAAACTTTGGCATGGTGCCTTACCTATAAGTTGAGAAATGTTGTATGGAAGAGCAGTGTTCGTTCTACTATAATTAATTATCCCGCTGTGTTAAGTTTGGAATTGGGAAAACAATTATGCACCAGCATAGTTTTCAAAACTTTTCTGCCTGAAAAATTATGTCCCAACATCCTTTGTCTAAATCACAGATAGGAACAAACTTGCTAACCACAACCAGCTAGTGTAAAGTCTAAACCATCTCAACTCTTAAAGTTTAGCAAGTTTAGATCTAACACTGCCCTCTCCTACTCTTAACACATTTCATACCGCTCAGGAGTTTTCTCGTGTTTCGCACGCCATCTGTTAAGGACCGCTCACGAGTGTTCTCGTTTTTCACGCCCATGGAAAAAGGAGCGAATCTAGATGCTTATGTAAATTTTGTTTGGTCCCTCTTCATAGAGGAAAATGTTTTAAGCAGTACCATACGTTAAAAAAGTACTAGGAACTTTAATTGTTTAATTGTTTTTGTAAATAAAAATGTTATAATTATTGAAAAACAACACCTAAAGTGCATTATGATGTTTTAAATAACGTGCACTTTGCCCAAAAACGTGCGGTCCCTGGCGTATGTCTTAAAGATTTCTATGTGGTATGCAGTGTGTTAACCACCACCCACTTGAAGTATGCGGTTAGGATATACTGCCACCAAGTGGTAGATCTGGGTATCATTTCTGATGTCTCAACAAAAAATTGCATGTTTTGAAGGAGATTCAAGATTTATCCATTCATGTATCTGTTCATATTATTTATGAAAAAATATTTTATTGAAGAGAATAAATATTTGCATATCATAGAAAAGAACACAATTCACACTAAGTGAACATTTTTCTTTGAAAAGTAATTTCTATGGGAAACATGACATCCTTCTTACTAATCTTTGTTTGTTACTAAAAACAGCTTAATCTAATCCTGTTCTTGCACTTACATTATGTAGAATACTCCTTCTAAGACTTCTTGAATTTTAGATTTCAAGGAAAAGATGATTTTAAATGTTTACATGTGACTTTTTAAAATATATTTTATTGATTTTTTTACAGAGAAGAAGGGAGAGGGATAGAGAGAAATACCGATGAGAGAGAAACATCGATCAGCTGCCTCCTGCACACCCCCTACTGGGGATGTGCCCGCAACCAAGGTACATGCCCTTGACCGGAATCAAACCTGGGACCCTTTAGTCCGCAAGCTGATGCTCTATCCACTGAGCCAAACCAGTTAGGGCTACATATGACTTTTTATCCTCTAAGAACTTTGGCCTCAAAAACCTGAAAGATTTTGAAACACGTCTTCACTTTCCCTAATAATTCGCTTGTGCTGGCAACTGTACTCCTCTGATGTGTTAAGAATCTCTAGATAAATTTTCCTACACCTCATTAGAGCAAAGGATACCATGCCAGGAACCAGATTCTAGGTCATCCAAAGCCATTACAAGAAAAAGTAAATATCTACTCAGCAATAAAAATGCGCAAACTATTGATCCACACGTTTAGATGGATATCACTGGTATTGTGCAGAGTGCGGGGGGAAAGCCACTCCCAAAAGGTCATATACTCTGTGATCTATTTCTTCAACATTCCCACAATGACAAAATTATAGAGATGAAGAAAATCATAATTATCAGGGGTTAAGGATGGTGGTGATTAGAGAGATGTGGGTGACTTCAAAGGGATAGAAAGAGAGAGATATTTTTGGTGATGAAATAGTTTTACATCTTGAGTACAGTTGTGGTTACACACGTCTACAAATGTGATAAAAAGATATAAAACTAAACACACAGTATAGCAATTTTAATTTCCTGGTTTTGATATTATACTATAATTATGTAAGATGGAACTATTGGGGAAAACAGTGCAGGGTACCCAGAATCACTCTAAATATCTTTATAATTTCCTGTAAATTTATAATAATTTCAAAATAAAAATATTTTTAAAAGACTAAATAAATCAGTTTCTTTGAGCAATCAAAATCTGCTTACCTGAACTTTAGACTGGAATTGTATTTGAAACTTTTCATCAGTTGTGAGTGAATTGTGTTTGATTGTGTCTAGAAATAAAGAGAGGTAATAAAACTCCCAAGGTTCCAGGTAGGAGTGAATAATTTCTATCTCACTACAGCATGTTTCTTGTTACCACGGTACAATTCATTCGTACATTTCAAGGATCTATGTACCCTAATCTCTCTATTGAATTTGGAATTTAATTTGATGAGTCCTAATTTCTAAATCTATGCCTCTTTTTGGTTTCTTTGTTTCCTCCTGAAATGGTGGGTATTTTTTTTTTTAAAAGAATGCTTAAGCTTGAATATCTGTACTCAATAATATGACATCTTAGAATTTTGCATTTTTTATTACTTGTCATATAGTTTTATTACCTCATGAAAGAGTGTTTCCTTTCTCTCATTGTTTTGAGCTAGAGACTGTTAAAATAGTGGCAGCCGACATTCAGAATAATAACACCATTTTATGGAGAAGTTTGGAACCTTTATTCCATAAAGAAAAGTCATTCTGTAGTTTTAATGAGGCCCCAATCAATCATCACAATTATGTTATTGTTTGAACCTGAACCTCTGGAAAATAATGCCTGCCATTCCCCCAAATCAACCATTAATGAATAACAACTTGATATTTATTACATTGTTATTGTATTCTGGTAGTTTTGATTTAAACTTGAACCATATCAACCGTATATTTAATTGCTAACTGAAGGCATTCTATAACCTAGAAACAGACTATTCTGTTTATAAATTGATGACTTTTAAGCATAAAACTTATATTCTCACACTAACACTGTTATTTATCATTGATTCACAGATTAATTCACGTCAGGTTTAAACCTAGAGGTAGGTGTGTAACCACCAGAATTGTCATTGACCTGTCTGTTATTTCATTCTCTAATGCAAATTTCTTCCACTCTTGCTCACCCTTGTCCACTTCTGGTCTTTCATGGCTCTCCTTTCTTCAGTGGGAGATAAGGCTTCCAGCAGAAAACCCTGACTCTGAGCAAGGTCACCCTGCACAGCTAGAAGGCCGGCTTGAATCTATTTCTGTCTCATCTTCTTTGCCAGTTATATCATTGGCTTAGCTCAAGATGCACCCCTCTGGATCTGGTCTGTGACAAATGATGGAATCCCTTGGCTCATGTCTCCTTTAAAGTGAGTACAGTGTCCCAAGGTCACAGGAAGGTCACTGCAGGAGGGACTCTCCTGCTGTCTCCAGCTGCAGTTTGGGGTCCTTGATGCAGGTGTGAGGGCCTGGGAGAGAGACTCAGACCGAGAGCCCTCCGCAGTCACCTTGCCGCCCCTACCTGGCATGATCTTTCTGTGGAAACCTGCAACCCTCAAAGGCACCAATGCAGCCGAAGTCTCCCACCCCAATTCCTTCTGCAGCCCCTGCACTCGCCATGCCCCTCTTGTGCCCAAGGGAATCCCACAGAGCCGCTGGAACCCTGCATTTGGCAGCCCATTCCTATGAATACTGATCACCTGCTCCCTGGCCACACTTCCTAGGTTCTCACCCGCCAGGCCAGCTCTTGCACACCAGCTGCTTCCTGCAGGGCCAGAGCTGTGAACTTCTCTACTGCCCCAGGAAAGAGAAGGGGACCCTAAACCGGAAGAGGAGGTTAACCCTAAAAGTAGAGCAATGCTCGGGCCTGTGTGAACATTCATTATTCCATTATTTCTGGGGAGAACAAAGACGTTGTTCTACTTCGGAAAAGGAAGACTCAAACAGGGAGGTGGCCTGAGCTGAGATAGGAGAGCCCCCCAGAGTGCCTGGCAGACCTGCAAATAGCTCCTCCAGCAGCTGGTGAAGAGAGAACGCAAGATGTCCAGGAGACATCGGTAGTAGCGCCCTGGTCCTTTACGGGTCCTTGAATTGACTAGAGCAGAAATGTATTTGTAAGTTGTTTTCTGGTTTTTTGTTATATTTTGGTGAAGGGAGCTGTGTTTGGGCTACTCTCCTAGCCTCACTTAGCAATATTTATACTGTAGAGTGTTGACCTATATATCCCACTCCCCAGAGAAGTACAAGATTTTCTTTTTGTTGTACTTCATTTCAGTCCCAGAGAAACAAAAGGATCTCTGATATGTCTCAGAGATTAAACAAAATCCCAATTAAACGATGAATGGGTCAATTATTTAAAAAAAATAAAAGCAGAAATGTCTAAAATGCAAATTGTCTGAGGAGGAAGAACTTGTTTAAGAAATCCTTTGCTCCGCATCACGAAAGGTGTCCAAGAAGAAGTTGGACAACAACCAATCTGGAAAATTATAGAAAGGACGCAACCCACTTGCCAGCCCATGTGTTCTATGCTTCTAGAAGTTGAGGGATTTAAACTTTAAACTAATTAAAATAAATTTCATTGAGTTCCACTGTAGTCTGTAATTCCAATTTATTGTTTGTGTAACACACAATGCACGTTCATTCTTTTCCTGATAATAGCCTAAGTCCTTCAAAGTGTAATTCATGTGCACAGAAAAGACATTCTAAATATTAGGTGTTTTCAGATGGCAATGCAGCAAAAACTTTAAGCCTTGAGGAAATAACGACTTCTAAATTTTGACATTAATCTCTGAGTATTATTCAATTTCCTGCCTGTCTAATGTGATGAAGGTTTAGCATGGGATATGGAAGCATGAACAAAGTTCTGAGAAAAATACTACTGTTGTTTTTACCCACACAAAGAATAAAAAGCACGTGTTTGTTTTTTTCGAGTTTTAAAATAACAGCCAATGTATAAAATAGACTGCAACAGTAAAATCAAACATTTTAATCCCAACATATTGTCTAACTTTAATACTTTATTTTTTTAATTTATTTATTAATTAAGTTATTACATATGTGTCCTTATCCCCACATTACCCCCCTGCATTCCCCCCACTTATGCCCTCACCCCCCTGTTGTCTGTGCTCATTGGTTAGGCCTATATGCATGCATATAAGTCCATTGGTTGATCTCTCCCCCTTACCCCCACCCTCCCCTACCTTCCTTCTGAGGTTTGACGGTCTGATCGATGTTTCTCTGTCTCTGGATCTGTTTTTGTTCATCAGATTATGTTGTTCATTATATTTTTTAATAAAATAATTTAAACCTGTCTTCTTGAGATAAAATGATAGGAGTTAGACCTTCTTAGTCCAGAGACTTAGACAAGAACAAGTCATAAATCATTTACACTTTGACTTTCTTGTCTATTTCATCAATATATTTTTCAGAGTCCACCAATGAAAGTATGGCACCAACATATGTTTAGAATTTCAGATTGCTACAAGGGAAGATGTGGTCACAGATTCAGAAGTGAGTTTTCAATTCTCGTTCTTTTGTAACATTATCCCTCTATTGCTATTGTCCTCAAGCTCCCTGTTGTCCAAAATTCTTAGCCTGACATTTTATCTCTTCATCTCTTCAAGTGTGGCAAGTTTGTATCCAATTCTACATGAAATTTAAACGTGTCGCCACTCTCCTAGGGACCTTCTATTGCTTTTATAAAGGTGTCCATCTTCTGTATTGAATAGGTGAGCACTAGTTCATCCCTGAATAGATGGTATTGATTCAGTAAACCCTAAAGATTTTTGACCTTTTTAAAAAGTAATTCCGATTGCACAAGATATTTTACAAAGTGACAAGGACTTCTGTTCATTGAGATTAAATCAGAACCATTTAAATTGAGCATGTTTTCTAGAGAGACTGTTGATTACATGACATTCAAAAAATGGTATCATGTTAAATAAGGGACATTTTGAATAATTTCAGTTGTGCTTTTTCTGGAAAGAGGAATAATGTAAAATATAAAACTCCTTGTCATAAACTGAATCTAAAATCAGCAGAGGGATTAATAACTTAAGGTGATACTGATATGAAGTAGCTAAGAAGCTGAATAATACTTTTGAGTTTGAAGGAAGGATTAAACTAGAAAGTAATTAGATGATGAATGATCCAAATTACTATGTAGAATTAAGACTTGAAAGTACACTTGATTTAGAGTCAAAAGACCTGAATTCTATGCCCACATCTGCCACCTGGTGACATTTACTTCCCCTGCAAAGGACAGTTTCTTCACAAATAAGTGTGTGGAATTGATGATCGCTGAGCTCTTCTCTAGATTTTATAATCTATGATTAACCAGATCCACATGGCACTAAATAAAAACATATGGTGCAAGCAGATTAATTTAAAAGTTTTGGGCTCATTCATTTAAAAAAAAATATGTATTGAGCAAGTATTATGTAAAAAGTATTGAAGTAGACATTTGAAATGTAAGGTTTGTGGGAGGAATTGTGAGTCTGACACATCTGTCCACCATTCCAGTAGAGGTATCTTGATGACCTGTTGAAGTGCAGGTACAGACTTCAGGAGAAAGGTTGGAGCTGGAGCTATGGGTTTGTCAGTGATCAGCAATACAAATGCTTTAAAAAGGTGTGAATAATTAATACCACATACAGAGAAGTATCACAAATCACATTTAGAGAACCCATAGAGCTACAGTCTTCTTTTTTTAAATGTGTTTTTATTGATTTCAGAGAGAGGAAGGGAGAGATAGAAACATCAATGATGAGAATCATTGATTGGCTGCCTCCTGCACGCCCCCTATTCGGAACAAGCCTGAAACCCAGACATGTGCCCTGACTAGAAATCAAACCATGACCTCCTGATTCATGTGTCCATGCTCAACCACTGGGCCGCACCAGTTAGACGAGCCAGTCTTCAATTAAAGCTATTTAATCTGATAGCATACAGTATTGCCATAGATTTTTTAAAATATTTTTTGTTGATATTTAGAGAGAGGAGAAGGGGGAGGGAGAAACATCAATGTGAGAGCAAAACATCATTCATCTGCCTCCTGCACATCTCCACCAGCATCAAGGTGGCAACCTGGGCATGTGCCCAGACCTGGAACTGAACTGACAACCTTTTGGTGCACATAACAACACTCAACCAACTAAGCTACACCAGCCAGGGCTTGCCATGGATTCTTCCTTCTCATATACCCTTTCCTGTATTCTCCATAGCTATCATCCTTATTTCTCGTTTAAAACCGTCTTGCAGTTGTTAAAATGATTTCTTAAGAGTATATGCATTTAAAAAAGAGACAATTATTTTAGTAACCTAAATAAATTAGCTGACAACAGGAATGTCAAGCATCTGTGATAAGCTAGTTTGTGGAGGGATATTTCTCTGAGGGCAGTATTAACAAGGCCTTAAAATTACATTATCCAGGTGAGTAGCCAGATCAATCTTGGGAAAGAAAAAGCGGGGGGAATCACATTTCATTTGTTGAGTCAAATATGCTTCTTGTTTTAAAGTTTGGGGAGGGTGAGTATTTGTATAACTATTTTCATCAGGAATATTGGCTAGAATTTTTTTTGTAGTTTCCTTCTCTGATTTTGGTATAAGGGTAATGCTGGCATCATACAGTGAGTTTGAAAGTGTTCCTTCCTCTTCTATTTTTTGGAAGAGTTTGAAACGGTTCCCTTTCCCGCTTGAAAAGGTATCCTTCACACTAAGATTTTTAAATGCTTTCTTCTGCTCTTTTTTTAATGTTTAAGTTATTTCTGTGCTGCATTTCATTTTCTCCATAAGTGAAGTAGGAGTCTATGCTGTTATGCTTCCCAATAAATAGCCATTTTTACCTATACCACTTATTAAATAAATCGCCCTCTTCAATAACTGAATTAAAATACCACATTTGTCACATATCACATTTTTATATGCTAGATACATTTCTGGGTGTTGTTCTTTCCTGCTGACATATTTATTCTTTTGCTATCATGCTACTTCTTTATTATAGTGACTCTGGGGTCAGCTTTAATATCTGTTAGGCCAAAACCCTTTCACTATTTGATTGTTTCTTAATTTGGGTATCTATTCTCCAAAATTATTAATACATTTAAATTTTAGATTTAGTATACTATATCAAAAATGAAATATGTGAAGTGGAACTTTGTTAGATATCTGTATCTATTTAGAGATAGAAAATTAATGTTTCACATCCTGGAACATGGTATGGCTGGAACTATATTCAGATCTTTTCATAACTCTTAATAGATTTCTGTTTAGAGATGCTGAACTGTCTTTTTAAGTTTATTCTAGGATATTTTATAGTTTTGTCACCATTTTATTTTTTTCACTTTCAATACAAACTATTTCCAGTGTAGATAAAACCTAATGAATTTTGTAAAGGTGTTTGTTATCCAGCTAACTTATTACTACCTTTACATATTAATCTTAGTAGATTTATACCAGGATATATATCCATAATAAGTCAAAAGACTAAATGACTGAAACAGAAAAGGTATTTGTAACAAAAATTATAGATAAAAACACATTTACCTTTTTTTACTTTTTATTTTTAGAGAGCGAGGAAGGGAGAGGGAGAGAGAGAGAGAGAGCATCGATGAGAGTGAAACGTGCATCAGCTGCCTCCTGCACACCCTCTACTGGAGATTGAGCCAGAAAACTGGGCACTGTCCTAACATGAAATTGAGCTGGTAACCTTTCAGTACACAGGACAATGCCCAGCCAACTGAGACATACTGTCCAGGGCTACATTTCTTAACACATACAAACTCTTACAAACCACTTAAAAACCAATTTAAAAATTAAATAAGAAATCTTTTCAAGAATATGAAAAGGAAACCACAAATGACAAAACCAGAGAAAAACAGAAATGGCCTATAAACATATGAAAAGATGTTAAAACTCCTGACATTAAAGAAATGCAAATTAAAATGAATTACTATCAGATTGGTAAACATTTTATAGTTAGCAATTGCGTAGCACTGTGTTGTCTTATGGGCAACTCTTAATGGTAAATTCAATTTATTTATTTTTAATATATTTTATTGATTTTTTTACAGAGAGGAAGGGAGAGAGATAGAGAGTTAGAAACATCAATGAGAGAGAAACACCGATCAGCTGCCTCCTGCACACTCCTCACTGGGGATGTGCCCACAATCAAGGTACATGCCCTTGACTGGAATCGAACCTGGGACCCTTGAGCCTGCAGGCTGACGCTCTATCCACTGAGCCAAACCAGTTAGGGCAGTAAATTCAATTTAAATCAAACTCAATATCCATTGGAACTACCTATTTGGTTGCCAATAGCTTGATCAGAGCATTAACATTCCTATGAGGCAGGAGTAAAATATCATAGAGATATACACAGGAATGAGTTTGTGTAATGGGAGAAGTGAGGTCTACTCCCTTTTCAGATCCAGATGTCTGCAAGGACGTGCAGAGCACTGCATGACTAGAAGAACAAACACCTGGCCATTTAGAGTCAGGGAAACACAGAGGATTGCGAATATTCAGCTTTCTCCTTCAGTCCATACACATGCACCTGTGAGGCCTACCTGCTAATCATTTCTCTCCAACCACTCCCTGTCTTCTCTCCTTCCTTCACGGTCTTTGAGTCTTTTATATAATACTAGAAGCCCGTTGCACGAGGCTGCTGGCGCCAGTTTTCCTCCAGTGCCCGGGACCCAGGCCTTTGGACCAGCCACAGCGAGGCTTGGCTTCTCCACTGCGGCTGCAGTCTTCAGTCTTCACTCCAGCAGGAGCCTTCAGTATTCGCTCCGCGCCTGCATATGCAAATTAACTGCCATCTTTGTTGGGTGAATTTGCATAGTCACTCTGATTGGCTGATGGGCATAGTGGAGTGACACCAATTTGCATGTTTCTCTTTTATTAGTGTAGATCTGTCTTTGACCCTAGAACTCTAGGTTCCATCTTGAAGGGTCTCTGCTGTTGGAACCATTCTATGAACAAAATAAACTAACAAACAAAACAGAAACACACTCCTAGATAGAGACCAGGCTGACGACTTTCAGCAGATAGTGAGGCTGGGTGAAAAAGGTGAAAGGATTAAGAAAAAACAAACAAACAAACAACAACAACAACCTCATAGACACAGACAACAGTGTAATGATTACCAGTGTGAAAAGGAGGTGAGGGCGGTGGAAGAGGATAAAGGGGGCATAAATGGTGGTGGAAGGAGACTTGACTTGGGGTAGTAAACACACAATACAATATACAGATGATGTTATAGTACACTTGAAACCTATATAATTTTATTAACCAATGTCACCCCAATAAATTCAACAAAAAAATAAAAAGTACTATTCAGATTCTTAATAGCAGAGCATCTGTAAGACATAAAACCTTTATTAACTGCTTTTTGTACCATAAACTATATTATTCTACTAAAATATTGTGCATATTTATTCCAAAGGTGCTCCTTACTTCAAGAATGAGTTTGAGGCAGGATAAAAATGAAGTTAAGTGAAGTTAACCTTATTTCACCACATCATACTCTGAAATATATTAAAATATGTTAGAGACCAAAATCATGTTGTCCTTCTCTAGTGCCCTTCCTGTAGTTTAGCTCCTGCTCTTTAAAAAAAAAATTATGTGGGCCCTAAAAAGCTCAGTCATATCCTTCCATTTAGTAGGTGTTGAGCCAGGTGCTGACCAGGGCAATCTGGGAATACAGGTAATTATGGAATGCTGTTGCCATCACTTAGAAGTGCAATGGCATGGATGTTCTAGGAACTAGATTATTGTGAACTGTTGAAGTGTTACCATGATTTCTTCTTATCTGGGAACAACAGCTCAGTAGATAAAAGGTGGAAAGTCAGTCAGGAATATAGCAGAAAACCTAGTTCACAAAGCCACAGTGCTCACTCTCCGTGGCAAATGACCTCCACAGAAGAACTTCAAGCTCCAAAACTAAAACAAGTAGTGGGGGAAATTGAAAAGCAATTTTATTATAAAATGAGTGATTTTCTACATATGCTGAAGGGAAACAAGATATCTCAAATCTTGATGATTATATCTGCAGAGGACATGAATGCAAAATGCCTGTGTGGTGTTTTTGTTTTGCTTTTTTCCACTCATGTAGATACAAAATCCACTCACCTTTCAAATCACCATGGTCATTTGATATATTTCCTGGATTTGTACCTCACCAGAACCCATCATTCAGGTTCAGGCCAACATATCCATGTAATGAAAGACTAGACCTTTTTTTTTTTTTCCTCTTAAACAAAATTTTTACTGTCCTATCTACATGCATAGGAACATAATTCAGATTAAGGATATTAAGGATTGGCAGATAGGAGAATGCAGAGTGACTAAATCATTACGTTAAGCTCTGGGTCATTGCTGTCTGTAGAATTCCAACTGTCTTTAGAATTCTCTTCCCACCTTCCCAGCCTGTACAATTGATAAACACTACTCATCCTTCAAAACTCAGCTCAGGTCAGTGAAGTCTTGCTTATCTCCCTGCCCTCACTCATATCAAATTGACAAGAGTATCCCTTTTTCTGTCTTCTGTTTCCAGGACAGGCCCTTCATCATAGTATATGTATTATCTGAGGCTTTTTTATTGTCGTGTCAGAAAACAACTCCAGCAAATTTTAAAGGGTAATGATAAATATAGAAAGGTCAGAAATGTAGCCATCCTCAGAATAGAACTTGAACTGGAAAAAAACTATTGAACTCTCTCATCTTGGCTTCTTTTTCATGTTTCATTATTTTCCATCTCTTCATCCAAGTCTTAACTATTTCTGTGTCCACATACTATAATATGACTGCCACTCGGTTCTAGTGGTAACTTTTGCAGTCTAGTCACATGCAGAGTTCACGTTCAGAGCTCAATGCCATATTGAAGGACAATGATAGAACCAGCTAAAATCTCGTGAACCCCAGTATCAACAGATACTAGCTAAACAGCAAAGTCATATATCAGTGCTAGGCCTCAAACCCTGTGGATAAAGAAAATTTTTCAGACAGATGGGTCACATTTTAAGCAGGAAAGACACCCAAAAAAATTTTGCTCTAATCTATATTATCTTGAGCTTATTTACCTAACTAATCTAAATAGAATAGAAATTCTTTGAACTGGTACCATATCTTATCATTAATTTTTCACAGCATAATGCTCAGTTTGAGCCATGTAATAAGTGCATAGCATTGTTTATTAAACAATTCCCTTTTTATTTACCCACCCTCCTTTGAGTGAATTACGCATCAGGGTGCAAAATGGGTAGTCATCTTGTCAGGGTCTTAAGAAACTTGAGTCCAAATCATAACTTTATATGAAAATACTCATGATAGATAGGGCAAGAGTGTATATATTAGTGCCCACATGAATGTGTCATTGACCATGTATTGAGATAGCACAGTAAAGTGACTTTTAGAAAATGGGTATGGATTCAAGCAAATCAGGGTGGAATCAGGACTCTGCCACTTTCTACTTACATGACATGGACTTTAACTTATAAATTAAACTCTCATCTACAAAATAAAGATAGTGCTCCATAGGTATATTTTAATACTGAAAGAAGATAGTGCATATAAAATGTTTTGCAAGTAAACATTTAAACATGAGCATTTTTCCCTCTTCTTACCTCCAGTATAGCTCTCCTAACTAAATAACACTTCAATGTTATGAAATGCTTATAAAGAAAATATAATGAGCCCTGGCTAGTTTTCTCAGTGGTTAGAGCATCAGCCTGTGTACCAAAAGGTTGCGTGTTCAATTCTTGGTCAAAGGTATGTAATGCAGTTGTAGGCTCCCCAGCCCTGGTAGGGGTGTGTGTGTGGGAGGCAACCAATGGATGTCTCTCTCTCTCTCTCTCTCTCTCTCTCTCTCTCTCTCTCTCTCTCTCCTCCCTCCCTTCCACTCTTTCTAGAAATCTACGGAAAAAATATCCTTGGGTGAGGATTTAAAAAATAATAAAGAACACATAATGAGACTTGGCAGGCATATATCAAACCAAGGACTCCATTAAGATTCATTATAGACGTATTGAAAAATTAAAGAGAAATAAAGAATTGCTGAAATTGACAAGTTTAAGCATAAAGAAACATGTAGAACATGGTGAAAATACATATCAGATTAATTCAACTTCTTCAAAAGATAGGCATGTGAACCTTATAGAATTAAAGTAACATTTATAAGGGACACTAGAGGCTTGGTACATGAAATTCGTGCATGGGGCGCGGGGGTGTTGGCCCTCAGCCCAGCCTGCACCCTCTCCAATCCGGGACCCTTTGGGGGATGTCTGACTGCCGGTTTAGGCCCAATCCCACAGGGGATCACAATCCGAGACCACTGGCTCCTAACTGCTCACCTGCCTGCTTACCTGATTGCCCCTAACCACTCTCCCTGCCTGCCTGATCTCCCCTAACCACCTCTGCCTCCCTGCCTGATAGTCCCTAACCAGCTCTGCCTGCTGGCCTGGTCGCCCCTAACCACTTCTGCCTGCCTGCCTGGTCACCCCTAACTGCCTCTGCCTGCCTGCCTGAGAGCCCCTAACCACCTCTGTCTCAGCCCCCGCTATTGTGGCTTTGTCTGGAAGGAAGTCCAGATGGATGTCCAGAAGATGTCTGGTCTAATCAGCATATTACCCTTTTATTAGTATAGATTATAGCCATTGGTGCAGCTGGAATTCCTAATGACCAGTTCAGTGTTCTTTCTAAGAATAAGTAAAGACATGATGTGGTCCTATAGAGAATGACTTTGATCACTGGGTCATCCTGTTAATTTATGTTACTAAAATTCAAGTTTCATTTGGATGACTCAACCTGATGCCCACCATTCCTTAATTGTCTCAGCAGAGCTGAATTCACCATGAACTCCACTTCAGTCATCCATTTCCATGGTTATACAGTTGACCTTGCCATCACTTAAAACTGCTCTGAAACCTTTAATCCTATTCCCAGCCCCATCATCTTCCATTCCCTTACCTCTACCTCATGTGTTCTGAGAGTAACTGACACCTTCAAGTCATTAATTCCTTCCATTTTTCCCCAGTCAGCACCTCCCTGATGTTTTTTTGTTCTCTTTTTTAGCCTAGATTCCATAAAGCTCCATTGAATCATTATCTATATATATAAAAACCTAAGCAACCGAATGACTGAACAACCTGTCGATGGGTCACTATGATGCGCACTGACCACTAGGGGGCAGACACTCAATGCAGGATGAGCACCAGACTCAGGGATCATGGCTGGCGAGCACCGCTGTGGTGGTGCGAGCCTCTCCCGATAGGGACTGACTGGGCACAAGCCCCTGACAGGTATAGCAGGGCCTGGATGAGTGGGAGCAGCAGGCAGAAGCGGCAGGTGGCGCTGGACTGCTGGTTTCAGCACAATCCCCAGAAGCCTTGCCAAGGGACCCCACCAGTGCATGAGTTTATCAGTAAGCTCAAATCTCAGTAATCAAGTCCTCCAAAATACCATTTCTAAAAACCACAACCAACAAAATAGAATCATCCCAGTAATCCTTCTCTGTTCCCAATACTTGGCTGCTGAGCTTTGCTGGATAAAAACTCAAAAACTAGACAAGTAGGTTCTGTTCAAAATGTATGGATTATAGCCTCAATTGGCCCCTCCAAGTTTCTCCACAGTCATTATTTCAGTCACGTACTCATCTCTACTTTTTTCATCCTTGAGAAGCTCCAAGCTTCCTGTATCACAGAGAAATAGAGGCTAAGAAGCACAGTCACTTCAATTTCCTCTCCTTCTGTTTTCCTCCCACCCACCTCTTCTTCTCTCCCCCTCACAGGATAAAGTATTTTCCCATTCATTTTTAGAATTCCCCAAACTGTGCTGTGTATCACATCTCTCTGACTCTTTGAAAACCTCAGACCATTATTTTTTCCTGCAACTCCAAGCAGAAAATATCCTATAAATAGCCTAATATGCTAAGTGTCCAGCTGTCAGTTCAAAGCATAATATGCTAATGATATGCTAAGGCCGCTCAACCACTTGCTATGACGTGCACTGACCACAAGGAGGCAAATGCTCCGGCTGGTAGGTTAGCTTGCTGCTGGGGTCTGGCCGATTGGGTCTGAGAAAGACGGGCAGGACATGCCCTGGAGTCCTCCTGTGGTCCCTCCCTGGCTGGCCAACCTCCTGCATCCCTCCCGGCCCCAAGCGTGCATGGGTGGGGTCCCATGGCCTGGCCTGCACCCTCTCGCAATCCAGGACCCCTCGGGGTATGTCAGAGAGCTGGTTTCAGCCCGATCCCGCAGGCTAGGCCGAGGACCCCACTGGTGCATGATTCGTGCACCGGGCCTCTAGTCTGTATATTTAAAATCCTAATATGCAAATAGACCAAACAGGGAACAACTTGTCACTATGATGTGCACTGACCACCAGGCGGTGCATGCATAACATGGCAGGCATTGGCAGCAGGCGTCAGAGCGTGGAACATGACAGGCATCGGCCATGGCAGGATGGTGGAGCAGGTGAGCAGGGGCGCCAGACCAAGGTGGGGTGCTGGTAGCTGTCATCAGGGAGAGCCTCTGGTAGTTACTGAAAATTATTTGCTCCTGCATGCTGCAGTCCTATGGGGTGCTTGCACCTGCTGCCGGCACCAGCCCTGCTCACACCTGCTGCTGGTGCCCAGCACTGGCCCGATTGTTCAGCGCCATTAGTGGGTGTGAGCAGCAGCTGCCAGCCCTGATTGCCCCTGAGGGCTTCTCCACCTCCCCCTGCTCCTGAGGGGTGATTGGGGCAGAAAGCCACCTCTCACACCCGCTGCAGGCAACAGCCTCACTTGCATCCGCTACCAGCGCTGGAGCCACCACTCGCACCCTCTGCTGGCACCCAACGCTGGTCCTGATTACTCAACACCATCAGTGGGTGCGAGTGGTGGCTTCCTGCCCTGATCATCCCTGAGGGCTTCTCCACCTCCCCCTGCTCCTGATGGGCAATCTGGCAACAGCCACCACTTGCACCCACTGATGGCGCCGGCCCCACTCGCACATGCTGCTGGCGCCAGCCCCAATTGCTCTGCACCATCAGCAGGTGCAAGCGGGGGCTGGTGCCATCAGTGCATGGGAGCAGCAGCTGTGGGAGTGGGGTTGCCAGCAGCCAGGGGACTGGGGCCGTGGTGGGAGGGGCCAGGTGGGAACACAGAGGATGGGCTGAGACCTGCCCCTGTGCCCACCGCAGCCTCACAGCACACAGTTCCTTTCAAGGTGCATGAATTCGTGCACTGGGTCCCTAGTAGAGTATATTAACGTAACCAATATTTTTCATGTTTAGAGATGAGATTATAGCTTCTTTTAAATCCTCCCTTTAATATCTTGTTAATGTCATGATGAAATATGATTCAACCATAAATAAGAATGAAGTACTAATACATGCTATGACATGGTTGAACCTTGAAAAGATTATGCTAAGTAAAAGCAGCCAGACAGAAAAGGCCACAGAGAAAAATAGGCAAATCCATAGAAGTAGAAAGTGGTTGCTAGGGTAGACACAGTGGTTCTCAACCTTCTGGCCCTTTAAATACAGTTCCTCATGTTGTGACCCAACCATAAAATTATTTTCTTTGCTACTTCATAACTGTAATGTTGCTACTGTTATGAATCATAATGTAAATATCTGATATGCAGGATGGTCTTAGGTGAAAGGGTCGTTCGACCACCAAAGGGGTCACGACCCACAGGTTGAGAACCACTGGTCTAGAGGGAGGGAGAAATGGGAAGTGACTGCCAATGGTTATAGATTTTCTTTTGGGGGTGATAACAACGTTTTAGAATTCACGATTTTATGACTATACTAAAAACTACTGAATGGCCCACTTTTAAAAAATGACTTTCATAGCATGTAAATTATGTTCCCATAGACCTATTTTTAAAAAATCAATGTAACTGCTAATACCAGTATCTTCAGACCAATTATATAAATGGAACATAATTGTTTGCATCTATAAAGGACAAATCCTTAACCAATTACCAGCTACCTACAGAGTCCACTCATAATAGTGAACTTTCAATAGAAAACATGACTAGTACTAAACAATGACTCATTCAATAACTGCCTAATAAGAAATGAATCCAAGTAATAATAATGTACAACATATAAACAAAAACATTTCAGTTTATATATCAACAGTAGTACAAGTCATTTTACATATCAAAATTAAAATAGATATGCCATACGCTAGTTGAGATTTGGAGAAAAGGTTATCAATCATCTGCATAATTTTTTCTGGAAAATATTAAAACAATTATTTTAAATGCAGTATAAGTTTAAATGATAGGATCTAAATAAGGCAAAATGCCTAATAAACTCCCCAGGATATCACATTGGACTTTATGTATTCCAACAATTTTTTATGAACCTAAATAAAAATATACAGTTTCTGGATGATGAAAATGATAATTAACTCAAAGAAATAAACTTGTGCTTTATTAGCACTCATTTGCATACTTATTCATTTGAGAAACCTTGGATGTCACTATCTACCAAGCACTGTGTGGGTTATGTTAACTACTAATGATGCCTCTACAGTGCCTCCTTGTTCAAGAAGAAAAAATAATGGAGCATTCGTGATGCCTCTTTTACAGTGTAGAATCTCCCAACTAGAGACAGATTGCTGTTTGATCTTTTCAGCTTGGAAGATGAGGACCACTTGTCCAATAAAATAGACATTAAAACTTTACAGAATATGAGGCAGTGTTCAGCGAATCGATTTGCCTACCTAACCGAGAACATAAGGAGAAAACCTCTTACATTTTACTGAAGCTCAGACATCTTGAAATTTTTTTTTTTCTGAATTGCAGTATTCTCAAATCTGCCAGTAGGTTGAAATGAAGAATTACCTTTTTGATCAGTAAAGCTTATAAAGTATTCATTCGCATAACCTCCCTGTTCAACACTTCCCTTTTTCACATCTGTTCACTTGTTCAACATGGGATTTAAATTAGAATTATTTTCAGTTTACAAAATTTTTTCCTCCCTCAAGACTTTTTCAACCTGTAACTCTCAGTTCTCTCTCTTGGCAAGATTACGTTTTCTTTTTGTGTCAGTTATTGATGGAATAGCAGAGTTCTTTAACCAAGCTGATCAAATGTTCTATTTTTCTGTGCTGAAGGCATGTTCTCCTTAGGGATATCCGTAATCATGCCAGATTCTATGAAGAAGGTAGTATTCTGAGATAGAAAAGAGACTCATTTGGCCATGAAATATGCAATTTGTACCCAAATTCCACCTATAGTTTTGCCCATGTAGAAACTATATTTTAATCCACACACAAAAAAATTAGTTGGACCTCATGGACTCATTGACTCAACAACAAAACTTAAACATTAACTATTTGTAAATAGAATGTGAACACATTTATTTGTGATGAGAAAAGTCTCTGTCCCCTAATATCAGATCAGTCATCTTCACTCAGTCCTATAGCTCTTTATCCAGAAGAGAAAGAAAATATGAAAAAATAAAGCTAGCCAGGAAATAAAACACAGAAAATGAGGAAGGTTGTTTTAATTTAGTTTTCTGGCCATGAAAGTGATCCTTGGCTTCTGGGAAAGATGGAATAACAGGGATCATATTTACCCTTTCTTTCCTATGTAATTCCTGCATGTTTTTCAAAGCTCCATTGCCTCCTGAGTCCATACTTTTCTACCCATTTCAGAGGGTTTATTTTTATTGTACCACATTATAGGTCTCCACTCACTTGTCTTTTCCTAAAAAGGCCACAGTCTCTGAAGGTTAAGACTCCATCCTTTATGTACCTTTGAATACTGCCATGTAGTTTGGCCCTTAATAAATATTTTTAAAAAGGAGGGATGGAGGAAGGAAGAAAAGAATGAAAGAAAGACGGGAGGAAGAAAGGAAAGAAGGAAGGAGGGAAGGAAGGAAGGAAGGAAGGAAGGAAGGAAGGAAGGAGGGAGGGAGGGAGGGAGGGAGGGAGGGAGGGAGGGAGGGAGGAGGGAGGGAGGGAGGGAGGGAAGGGAGGGAGGGAGGGAGGGAGGAAGTTACATAGTGTATATTTGATAATGCTTACAAAATTCATATTCACTATGACACTTTTTCTAGATTGCATCATAACTTTTCCTTTCTTTTTACCCTTTGTAGCTCTAAAAACTCATTCACTTTTCTAACAATGACTTTAATTTTGGCTAATTTTTGCTGACATTTAGGGAAGCACATTAAACAAGAAACTCTCTTAATATCAGTGTAGAATGGGTTGCTTCTAGAACAACAATTCCCTGAGGACCACTGGCATCACTTTTATACATGGAATTTTGTGTGATCCTACTGCAAACAAATTTACCTTGGATGTTTTGTTTTCACTCACTATCTCTTAATTAGATCTATCAACATAAATTGCCATTTTGAAATTACTGTTGCTCATTCAAATTATACCTCCTTAATGTCAAATAACCATCTTCTTACTTTAAAAATATCATTGTTCTAAAAAATATTTTGTGTTTTAAAAATAGCATTGAGATAGAGGAGTTCATAGTAATATAAATTCAAAAAATTTGAATGGTTAAACATGAAAATTAAAATCCTAAATTTCTAAAAGATAAATTCAATATCTATCTAATGTTTTAAAAAAATAACTTTCTTAGCTTTGAAGGTAGATGTTTGAGAGAACTAATATAAAAATATTTAACATTTATACAAACATTCAAAATAAAAAGAGAAATTTCTTGAGAAAATTTCTTTATAATACATCAGGAAGGTATTTAATTCATACTTAATTAAAAAGTAAATAAAAGTATTAAAATCCCAAAGTTGATTTGATAAAAATTTTAAAACAATAATTATCAAAAATACATAACATCAGTGAATCTACATATAAATAAATATATTTGAACCAATATATATGTGAACAAATATATACATGAACCAATATACATAGATATGAATCAAAACTCATATAATTCAGGTAGAAGTGAAAATCAGTGTAACACTTTAGGAGATAATCTAGAAAGAATTATTAAAATGGTTATAACGCTTGATCAAATTTGCACATATCTCTCTATTCTCAATACATTTTCCAAAAGTTAAAAACAAACCACAGGAATAAAAACCAGGTAATAACAGTGCAACAGCATGAAATATTATTATAAACTACTATTTGCCGTAGTATATAATATAAATGAGCAAAACATCTAACAGTAGATTTTCATTAATAATGTAATTATAAAACATAGATAGAGCTGTTAAAGTTAAAAATATGAAGACTCTCTAGCAAAGTAGAAAATGTTTCTGATATAATGTTAATTGAAAAAGGACATGACGAGTTCTACAGTGTGATTGTGTCTATATTGAAATCATATGTGACCATGGACAATATCTAGAAAGGAATCTGAAAAATCTAAACATTTAATTTGTTAGAACAGAATCACCAGAAGTTAATTTTATGAATTTATGTAATGATTTAGATGCTTTGCTATATAACATAATTTATATGAATGCAATACTGTTTCAAATGAAATAACAGAAAGCTACATTTAAGGGATTCTTACTTGGTAAGTTCCCTGAAGACAAGCTAGACAGTGTGTGGTTAGAGTTGCCAAATAAAAATACAGGACTGCCAGTTAAAGCTGAGTTTCAGATAAACAATGAATACATTTTATTTATCTGTGGCACATTTTTTCACTTTGGTTGATTTTTGTAACTGTTCTGGAAAATATTGAACCCCAAAGAAAACTAAACTCTGTACTGTTTTACTATAAATATTTCCCTTTATATATTTGAGACATGATTTTAATACAAAACTATTTGTTGCTTGTCTAAAATTCAAATTGAAATGAGTGTTTGGATATATCTGGCAGCCTAACGTGGGCCACATAGAACCCCATATACCTACTCGTTCCAGTATGTGAATTGATGTGGGGTAGGACGCATATGAAACAGTCATTGCAACTGTGCTTTTAACAAATATAAAAATGTTTAATTTTATTGCCATTATATATTCTCTGGAAAATCTTGATCTTATCCATTAGGATCAGGAATAAGAAACCATCCTGGAAAAAAAAAACAGATAAGAAAAGTGATTGAGATCATAGTAGACAACAGGAATCATTATTTTCCCAAATGTTCAAGCTCAAGTCAACTGCCTGAAACTCATCTACAGAATAAATTCTGATTAAACCCCAGTAACAGTCCTCATTATTTTAGTGTTTATATTTTCAAAAATCCCAGTTGGAAAAGACCCTGAATGGTCCTGGAACCTCTGTCTGGATTTCATTGATTCTTGCCAGATTGTTTACTTCCATTAACAATATGTTCATAGTCATCTATGGCCGAGTAAAGAGTGTTGCCCAAAGGACAATGCATAACTCCTTCCATTATTTATAACTTTATTAGCTATTGAGATATTTCATTGGCATGTTAAAATCGTATTCTTCCTGATATATTATAAATCTCAGCACCATTAGAGGAATAAATAGCCCAGGCAAAAGGGTGGGCTACAGCAATGACCCTAGAGCAATAATCCACCTGTGGTGTTGAAAGCCTAGAAAGACTGCTGGGTGACTGGAGCTTTGTGAGCAGAAGGAAGAATGACAGACATGAAGATAGGGGCTAAAATCCTGGACAGTGTGTGTTGATGTGTGGATACCATCTGAACTGCCATGGGCAGCTCCTGGAGAGATGCAGAGGGATTGCTATAATCTGATTTGGGGCAGGTGACATGGTTTTATTTTCATTAATTAGGAATGATAATATGAGATTCTTGTAATTATTGCTGTGAATGAGGACAACAGATCAACTATTCTAAAAAATGGAGTCATGGTTTGCATTTTTTGGCTGACATCCCACAACATTCAAATGGCTTGTATTTAATAGTCCCATGTAGTATTTTAACTCAATTTGATAAATAGCCCAGCATTTTGCAAACAATATGTGGCTGAGCCCAAACAATGATCATTTTGTCACCTTAACTACTGGAATAGTCTTTTCAATTAATTAGTGTTTCTATTTCCACCTTGCTCTGCTCCAATCCAGTCAGTACCCCAAAAGTCAGTATAATTTTTGAAATATAAATCAAATTACATAATTTTCCTGCTTACAACTTCCCAATATGAGGACTTTTGGGTTTCTTCTCAGGATGTGAAGACCTGGAAAAGGCATCACTCTCAACTATCACATTCATGCTCATGTCTCTGAACTCATCAGATGTGAAAGAAAAGGCATACTTATGACTAGGCATAAAACCTATTTGTCTCAGTCTCTACTGCCCTACACAAAATATCCAGCTTTCAATAAAAATTATGAGGCATATAAAAAGGCAACAAAGAACAACGTATTGTCAAAAGATGAAGTAATCATTGCAGCCGTACCCAGATATGACACTGCTGCTGGAACTACCTGAAAGGAAATATAAAACACTATGATTAATACATTAAGCGCTCTAAAATATACTTATTAATTAAATATCAGATGTGAAATGTCACCAGATAATGGAAGAAGGCAAGGAAGGAAAGAAGAGGAGAGGGAGGGAGAGAGACAGAAACGAAGGGAGGGAGGATTCCATTATATAAAAGGCAAAACTATAGGTAGGGAAACAGATCAGTGGTTGTTAGAGGTAGAAAGAGAAGAATGAAATTTACTAAAAATAGTGTGAGGGATTTGGGGGACAATTAAAAGTATTCTGTTTCATGACTGTGGTGGTCAATACACAACTTCATGCATTTGCCAAATCCATAGGACTGTCCACCACAAAGAGTATATTTTACTGCATCTAATTTTTAAAAAATTCCCAATAGCCACTACACTTAAAATAAAATTTAAATTCATTTCTATGTTCTGTAAGACTTTGAATAATATTTCTTCTGCATCTGTCTGCAAACTGATTTTATTGCTCACCAGGCTAGACACACACAGTTTCTAGTAACTTACATTCTATCCCATCTCAGGCTATTGCACTTGCCATCAAATTCCTGGAACCTCATTTATCCTGGGTCTTTTTGGTTGGTTCCTTTTTATCCTTCACATTTCAACTTGATCCATTCTTAATATCCAATCTAAAGCAAATTCCTCACTAAGTTCTCCTTCCCTAGTCTACATTACCTTGCTTGGTTACTTCACTTAATTATTAGAATCTAAGTTTATCTTGTTTATTAATTTAAATTTTTCTTATTTGTGAATTGTTTCCATCTCTAGAATACAAACTCCATGGAGGCAGTGGTTATTTGTCTTTTTCGCAAATAGAAAAATCCCTGGAAGATAGTAGGCACTTGATAATCATTGGTTAAGTGAATGACTGAATTTAAAAACTATTATTTTAAACCTTCTGTACCATTTCCTCCAAATGTCTCCCAGGAAACACTAGACTTTTATAAAAATAAAGAAAATAATTAGCTTGTATGTAAGTACAGTACTTCTGAAATAAGATAGATTATTAATTAATTGGCCAAACAATTTTTAAAAGAGGCCATTGAATAAGATCAGAAAGCTCTGTAGTACCCTGGTGACTCAGAGTTCTGTTATAACTTTGTCAGAACATAGATTCACTCAATACTGAACTTCATGAGTGGTTACTTGAGAACCAATCTACTCAGATACAGATTACTTTTTATCTGAAAATAATAATACTATAAATATTGTGAAAAACATGAAGCAAAATACAATTTTATTTTCCCCATCTTGCTATTTTAGGTATTTAGCATACAGCCACGCACATAGTTGTAGTACAATGAATGTTTGATGTATGCATTAAATAATTAATTAGCACCATTCCTCTATAGACAAACCCAATGTACAAATGTGCAACATTAGATAAAGAAAGCACGTTAGGAGAGACAGGTTCTACTGCCAGCTCTGCTATTAATTAGTGATGTGACCTTAACCTTTCTGATTCCCAATTTCTGTAGAATGAAGGAGCTACATTAGATGGCTTATCATGTCCTTTGCTAACCTCTCAGACTTTTCCCCCTAGGTTGTGTTCAGAAATTCATTATACGAGAGTTTTTAGAACAAGAAAGGTTTTTCCCTGCAGAGTCAGTGTTTTTAAATGAAGCAAAATCTCTCAACAACCCCAAGAAAACCTGGTTTATCCTGAATTTAATGTATTTAAACAAACCAGTGTGTGTGTGTGTGTGTGTGTGTGTGTGTGTGTGTGTGTGTGAGAGAGAGAGAAAGTAATATAATTCTGGAATTTAATAAAACTGAAAAATAATACATTGAACATAGCTTATGCAATCGTGCATAATTTATCTTGAAAGAAACTCCATGAGGCAAAGTTATTTTAATTAGTAGAGAATGAGCTAGTAGATGGAAACTCTTTTAGAAATTCTAAAAATGTTCTGAGCATTTTCATGGCCTTTTATATCATGATAACACTGTTTTCCTTATTATTATTATTACATCTAATTTTTCAAAATGTATGACTTCTCTTTTTCTTGTTATAATGTACCTTTGTCATAATTTTTATGTTTGACAATCGTGTTAAGTTGTTTTTTGACATTCTCAATTAAAGAGAGAAAGATGGAAGTGATTATAGATTTTCCTAGGGTTGAGATGACTGGAGCAAGGAAGAAGGGTGTTAAATCATGACTGTACAATATTAACAAAGTATTTGGTAGTATAAGAAAGTAATTAACTGTCTTACAAGGAATTAACTAAGCTTTGACTATAAAAGGAAAAGCAATGGAATCAGTGGGGTTACTGAGGACCAGAAAAAGAGAAGGTGGAAAGGAGACATTGAGTCTAATCATTCACCACCCCATTCACCATTAGTTCAAGACACCGGGAAAAATGGAGCTACTTCAGGACAGGTCATTGGATGCAAATTTCCCTTTCTTGTTCTTGAAGCATTTCTGCTTCCTCCTTACAGAACTGGGTTTCCTGTCTTCTTGTGCTGTTATTTTGGTTTATGTATCACCTCATGGAATCATCATAGTACTGTCTACTCTTTACTTTGATACCATATATAGTCAACTCCAGAGTCACATACTTTTTTAACATTTGAAAAAAAAATTGTAATTTATTCCTGAGTTATCTCCCTGGATATAACTTCATCCCTGCCAAGGAAGAAGTCCAGCTGTGCCTTTAACAGGTCTAGGATTAAAGCCATTGCCTAGACTTTGCATTCCATATTTGCACATTGCAGACCAGCATTAGGCTAGCTTAGCTTGTATTTCTAGTTGCAGTTCATCCATCTGTTGTGTGTGGGGTCCACACGGCCACATGGCTATCAAGGGAACACGAGCAGGAGCAAAGCCAGAGGAACAAGAGAGCCAAGAGCACAAATGGCCAAGGGAGAGAACTACTTTGAGGGATTACATATTCCCAAATTTTCAAGGACTTTCAGTGGCTCTGCCACCTCTAGCCAATGATCTCTGTTCCCAGGTTTGACTGGCAGGCCTTCCCTATGTCACCCCAGTTTTACTGTGCATGCACTCATCTCCACTTCGTTGGACCCTTCCCTCTGATCTCTAGGGAATGGACTGATGGTTCCCTGAGGAGTGAAGTTGCAGCTTCCTGGTGAAGCTGCCAAGATGGCCATGCTTATAATGTCTGGCCTCTCTTTTGCTCCTTCCCTAATACTGGTAACTATCTAATTACAATAGTAATAATTTCTGGAGGGAAAAAAATCCTAAATAGTCTAAATGCCAACCTCTTTCTGACAAGGTAGCTTCTGATGATATGGAAATAGTAGATAGAACCCAAATATCACATACTTTGGTTAACAGTTTATTTTAAATAAAAAATATAGAAAATAAAAACAGTTCTACATGGTCCGGCAGAAACCACCAGAACTCTAAATTTTGTCAGCTTCATCCTTCATGTTGAATGGGTCTAATGTGATGATCCTCAAAGTGTGGTCCACAGATCGCCTGCATCTGAGTCACCTAGATGCTCAGTCAGAATCTTCAGAGATGAGCCTGTTACTCTGAATATCAGCAAGCTTTCTGTGTGGCATTTATGTTTACTAACATCTCAGCAGGATCCTGTTGCGTTAGAGCAGGCACCATGCCAGTGCTTGGCAGAGAGGAGTTTACCAACCACAAAGCAAACCGCCCTTCCTCTCTCCCCTAAACCCCCTGCAGGACTTCCAGGCTTTTCTTGCTGATGACATAGATTAGATGCTTCAGGTACTCAAAAGCCCAAAGGTTAATGAGGCATCTCATTCATATTTCATGATTGCTGTTTGACCTTCTCTGCCTTTGGGACACACAATGGAAAAGGGGAATCAATAGAAAAATATCAGAAGCACCAGACAATTAGAAGATACCAGAAACAATCCATAAATGCCTACTGTATTGAAAGTGAAGGTTCTGATTAATAAATTATCAGGAGAAATCATTAATTCACCAGAATTTGTCAATGTGTAAAAACACACACAAATGTATCAAAACCTAGGAATAAATAGCATCTCCCAATTTCCTTTTTCTATATCCCCTTCTAACCATGCCTGTTCTCAAAATGTCTGCCCTGTTCCTTGTCATTGAGGCCATCACACTAATACTTTGTTCTCTGTGCTTAGCAGATTATTTTGAGTTCTTTACTCTCAGGCGTATGTGCTCACACATGGGACCATGAAGGGAAAGACAGGAGAGAGTCAATATGTCTGTGTTGAAAACTAATACCTCTGACTTCCACTTTCTAAACTCTAAATCTTTGCACATTTTAAAGAGCATTTAAGAGGTTAGATTCCTCTTAAAACCTTTTGGGAGAGGAATTCTTTATTATTATGCTTTGCATTCCCTCTCCTCAAATGCACTTTAGGTCTTCTATATAGATCTTTGTTTTATATATTTTAAAAGTTGATTTATAATACTAATAAAAACCATTATTGAATATCTAAAATAGTTCAGAAATATTGTTTGCATTATTTTAAAATCTTGAATAGGTATGTCCTGAAAATATGTTTTTTGTAGCTCAAGTCTTCTAAAATGTTATTTTTTTAAAAATAGCATTTGGAGATTAGACAATTTAGAAGCTGCTTCAAACAATGTCCTCAATTTCAGAAAAACACATTCACATATTAAATTATCTGAGGAAATCTACAGTGAAAATACAAAACTGTAGAACTGTTTACCCCAGATTTTCTCACATTAACTTGACCGTGAAACATTTTTTTTAAGATTTAATTGAAGTCACTTTGGAAAATGCTGCCTTACATCAAATTTAGAAAACATTTAGTATAATTATTGCTATTGTTGTTACTATTATTCTTACTCTAAATATAGAGTACTAAGGCAGTAAAAAAGAAAAAAAGAAAAAGGAGGATGATTTGCCCTACACCACACAAACAATGGGTGGCAGAGCTAAAATTCAAACATACTGGACTAAAAAACCCACTTTATTTCCATTATTTTCACTATAATCTTTCTCCTCCAAATAATTTCTAAAGTTCTGTGGATTCTACCAGTGGATATTGTATACCCAAGGAGAAAATCCTAACTTATCAGTTCTCCATAATTCCCATAAGATGAAACAAATTCAAATAATTTTCATTGTTGGATCTTGTTATGAAATAAAGCCATTAGCACAGAGGGCTGTTTTGCTCTATAATTATTTTTATGTTAAATTTTGAAACAAAAATTCTGATATAGCAATTTACCCCAGGCAATATTTAAAATGCTATAGAGACTTAGGCAGAATTTAGCAAGAGAGCATATCACAGAGTAGGCCATTAGTGAAAAAACATTCACAAAGAAAAGAAGGAAGAAAATGAGGGAAGAAGGAAGGGAGGGAGGGGAGAGAGAACAGGAAAATTGAATAATTAAATTTAGGATGAGTGAAATGGTGAGAATAGGATTTGGAGTTCATGAGCTCAAAGGACACAGCACCTCATTTCCAGGAACCTGCCTTACAGAGATATTTGCACATGGAAGACAAAGTGACATGTACAAAAATGTTCATCACAGCATCTATATGATAAAAGCCTAAGCAACCATTACAGTGGAATGACCAGAATGACCAGTTGCTATGATGTACACTGACCACGAGGGAACAGACACTCAACGCAGAAGCTTCCCCTTGGTGGTCAGTGCACTCCCACAGGGGGAGCGCCGCTCAGCCAGAAGCCAGGCTCAGGGATGGTGAGCGCAGCAGTGGTGGTGGGAGCCTCTTCCACCACCTCAGTGGCAACGCTAAGGAGCAGTGAGTCAAGTGGTAAGAACAGTGAGCAGGTGGGTGGTAAGAAGCGAGAGATCCCAGACTGCAAGAGGGCGCAGGCCAAACTGAAGGACACCCCCACCCCCAACCCCCTACTCCCCCGTCCGCAGTGCACGAATTTCGTGCACCAGGCCTCTAGTTGTTTATAAGAAAAAATTGGAAACAGCTTATGTCCCAAAATAAAGAATTGTCCACATGAACAATTGAGATAAGTTTATATTTTAAAAAATTGGAAATAACTACAAGGTATTTTTTCCCATTAAAAAGAGGTCACATCTGTAGCATGATTTCAAATTGTAAAGAGAGAAGGTGGGAACTCAGAGGTGAAAGATTATGAAGGGCATGATGCTTTCCATCCTGTATTTGTTTTTATGTATATTGAATCGCGATAATCATGTAATCTCAGATAACTTTACTTATCCAGTGGAGGATGCATGTGATGCAGACAGTATACTAGAGTGAATTAAGCAGCATCTGTATGCAGACAACCTAAATTAACCTATAGCTCTGTATCCTATTGTCTGGGTAACCGATATTTTCTTAAATTTATCTAAGTATTTTTATCAACATAAAATAAGGATAATTGATTTGTGTCTTTCAGTATTCCAAGGCTTATGTAATATGTAAGGTGCCCAATACATAGTATTTAATACGAGTAACTGCAAATCACTTTGAAGAATTAATGGTATATTACATATTTTATTGTATATTGTTGTTCTGTATCTTTTATTTCATTTACCTGATCCCACATGCAAGTCCTTTAAAAAAAAGATTTTGTGATTCATACTCTTAAATCTCTGTCTCACTACCTGGTAATATATTAAAATATTGCAGATTAAGTAAATAAAGTAGAATTATGCAAATTTTAGAGCTGAAAAATATCTTAAAGTTTACCTAGTTCAATTTCCAGTTTTACTATTAAGAGAACAATTGCTTGTCATGTTAATTCATTGGATCCATCAAATTCATAGGGTGTATCCCAAGGTATCTTGCCTCACATCCTTTTTGCAATACTAATTAACCTCTGTCCTCCTGGAAAATCTTCCCACTACACTCATGCCATTGAACCTCATTTCCTAGTCAGGAGCGATCATTTTAGAGCACGGGATATTTGGAAGTGTGCAAGTGTGAGAAGTATCAGTACATAAACTTTGAAAAGGCAGAGCTTGATGAGGGTGGAGAGAGAGAAAATAAGAATACTGACATGAGAGACAAGCTTCACTTATTTGGCTATTCTCTAAATTCACTTCAATGGCATCACTTAAAATAATTTATGTGCCTGGCCAGTGTTGCTCAGTGGTTGAGTGTCAACCCATGAACCAGGAGGTCACTTTGATTCCCGGTCAGGGCACATGCCTGAGTTTCAGGCTCAATCCCCAGTAGGGGCATGCGGGAGGCAGCCGATGGATGATTCTCTCTCATCATTGATGTTTCTATCTCCCTCTCCTTTCCTCTCTCTGAAATCAATTTTAAAAAAAAAATTAAAGCAATAAAAGTAGGGAATAGTAAAGTGAAAAGATATACCCACTTTACATTCCTGGCACCCAGATTTATAGAGGACCATTGGAATACTATGAAATACTTTTCAGTAGTGGTATTTCAGATTTACATTAGTGCATATTTAAGTTTTTTGTATTTCACTGCAAATAAAAATGACAACTTGAGCTCTGGCCAGTGTGCCTAGATCAGTGGTCGGCAAACTCATTAGTCAACAGAGCCAAATATCAACAGTACAACGATTGAAATTTCTTTTGAGAGCCAAATTTTTTAAACTTAAACTATATAGGTAGGAACATTCAACTTTAAATTCACGGTTTTCGTCTTCCGTTTTTCTTTGCTTCTTCTTTGTAGCCATCTCAAACAGGGCATCTAAGAAAATGTTTCATTTTATAATAATAAAGCCACCAACACAAAAGAATTACAATTCTTAAATTGATGACAAAAATACCTGTAGGATGTGCAGCTGGTTGGAAAAATACAGGTAACTTTATGCTTCGAGTAGGTACTTTTGTCACCCGTGCGATTTGCGGACGCGACTAGCACTAACCACTGCACAATGAGACTGCTGACTGACTGGCTCACCTAACTCGTGCATGAGTCCCGCTCACCTCGCCCGCGCTTCGTATCCCGCGGCCCGCCTGCGTGTCTCCTGTCGCCTGACCCTACCGGCACCCCCCACTTCTTCTAACGCCACTTCTTCAAAATAGACTCGCCCAGGCTGAGAACTGACTTCTGCGCATGGGCTACGAAGTTTCAATCGCTCTGTACATGCGTGCCTGCACATGGTATTTTGTGGAAGAGCCACACTCAAGGGGCCAAAGAGCCGCATGTGGCTCGCAAGCCGGGGTTTGCCGACCTCTGGCCTAGATGGTTAGAGTGTCAGCCCACACAACGAAGGGTTAAAGGTTTGATTCCCAGTCAAGAGCATGTACCTGGGTTGCAGGTTCCATCTCCCAGTACCCAGGTAGGGATGCATGCGGGAGGCAACCAATGGACGTGTCTCTCTCACATGGATTTCTCTCTCTCTCTCTCTCTCTCTCTCTCTCTCTCTCTCTCTCTCTCTCTCTCCCCTCCCTCCCTTCTATTCTCTCTAATAATCAATGGAAAAATATCCTCGGGTGAGGTTTAACAAACCAAAAACAGACAACTTGAGGTAAATATCCTAACAATACATGTTTTTCATATTAAGGGCTAGAGAATTAACTCCCTATGAAGCAAAAGTTTTACTTTGGGCAACAATTACTATAGAAATAATAGCCTAAAATATATCTTTTCTATTATAAAATATTTTCAGTCACACAAAATATATAGAAAATAACATAAACTAAGTGTACTAAAAAAATTCAACAAGCAAACCAATTATTGCAGATACACATGGTGCACTTCTCTCCTTTCCAGTGGCAATCACTACCCTGAATTTGACACGATTCATTAATTTTGTGTTTTTATACTTTGACTATAAAGTGTGTATCTAAACTATAAAGTATCATTTGCAACTATCCAAACTACCTAGAGATTGTGTCATTCTTTATATAACTTTATACAACTTGCTTTATTTGCCTATTTGTTTTTGAGATTTATACATAGTGATACATATAGTTCTGGTTTGTTCACTCTAGCTGCCACTTAGAAGAATATATGACAATTTATCCACTCTCCCATGGATGAGTATTTAGTTGTTTTCAGTTTAATTGCAAACAACACAGAAATGAACATTCTTGCATATCTATTTATATTTTCATGCACATGGGCATGAATTATGTAACTGCTAGTCATTTTCAGCCTTGGTAGACATTGCCAAAATGTTCTTCAAACTCTTTTACCAATATATATCCCATAAAAGATTTTCTAATGTTCTAATATCCTCACCAATATGTGGTAGGGTTCAACTTAATAATTTTGAAAAGCTCCTATCCTTTTCTTTAAGTATGTACTAAGCTAATGAAATTTAGTTTATTTCTTACAGTATATTTTGCAGGAAACGCCAGGTAAAAGAAATTTGAAAGAGGAAATTGAGCATAATTGGAATAAAGTAAATAAAATTATGAAAGCTATCAAAATATAAAAATATGAGGAAATATTAAGCATCCATTTTTAAGGGCTTTGTCATGAGACAATTACAAATTATCTTTGAAAATTGAAAAACAAAGTCCCTTAATGCATGTGCATGCTTTATGCTAAGTCCCTTAATGCATGTGCATGCTTTATGCATTGTACACACTTGTATGACAATTACAGGTCTCTTGGCACATTATATAATATGGACTAACTAAATATGGTGACAGTAATTTATTCTGGTGCTTACTATTTAGACCATATATGTCAGAAATTAATATTTTGATATGTTTGGAGTTTTATTATTAACATTTCTCTATTTTTTTTTTTTTGTCTACTAACTTTCAGTACCTTTCTAGGCAGCCCTTAGATTTCTCATTTTGACCCTTCCTTTCTCGTGCACAGTTACAAAACTCTTCTCCAGGTCTATGAAGGTCAAGGATCAGTATGCCTTTCACTGGACCATTAGAAGTCCGTAACTGTGAACTTTCTATTGAATGCCAGCCTTCATTCAAGATGTTTTCACTTGGGTTTTTCACAGACTAATATTGATTTTCTTTCTCCAATGCAATATATCTTTTTATGGAGTAATGCCTCGGGCAGGGCTGAGATTCAGGAAGATTTTGAATTTTTATCTGTTGAATACTTATTTTCAAAACGTTTACATACATTGTCCCCTTCCTTCATATCAATTGAGCAGAGCTAAATCGTTTTCCCTCAGTATTATATTTCATATTGTAGGTTTAGAATTTCAAGCAGGTGGGGTATTGTGTCAACCATCACAATAATTTAGAGGGAACAGAGTTGAATAAACTATGGAAGCCCCTTCCCAGCTCCAAGCAGTTTTACAGGGCAGCAAACCTTTCACTACGTTTCCAGAGTCCAAGGCCAGGCAGGTTGATCATGTTGGTTTGTGAGCACAAAGATAGGGGCAGTCACATTAACCAAGTTCATAAAACTAACACATAAAATAGGAATACAAATTGATTGATTTACAGGGAGAAAATATGACTGCAGATGGGACCGATACTGAAATCCTTTGATCTTGTACTGCAGGTATTGTTCTGGAGAAACTCTTACCTGTGTGCACCAGTAGCTATGTACTAGGAGAATTTTCATAGGAGCGTTGTCTATGCTTTTTTAAAATTGTAAAAACAAAACAATATCCACAAACAGAAAAAAAATGGATAAACAAATCGTGATGTGTTTATAAGGTAGAATCCTATCCAACACTGAAAATTAATGGACTATAGTTTAATATATCACCATGAATGAATCTTTAAAATGTTGAGTGAAAGGGGCAAATTTTAAGTCACATATATTATAAAATCATTTTTAAAAATTTATAAACTACAAAACCAAATTACACATTGCTTAGGGACATATTTGTATGCGGTAAAATTATAAGGGAAAGCATAGAGAATAATGATCACTACATTCAGTTTAGTCCTCAGGGACAGAGGACATCTAGGCAATTTTGGGGGAGAAATAGTTGAAGCTTCGATGGCTTTAGTAAGAGTCTTTTGCTAAGATTGAGTGGTGGTTTCAGATATGTTTTATTATTATGCTTAACAATTTCATTTTTTACTAGAGACCCAGTGCATGAAATTCAGTGTGGTCCCTAGGCCTGGCTAGCGATCGAAGCGCAAGCATCTGGCATGAAAGGACAGGTCCCAGCTGAATTCTGGGCCCTAGGCAGCACCTGGGGCCCCAGGCTTCCACACTCTCCCCTCCGCCTGAGTCAGAGTGCCCAAGTCCCCACCCGCAGATGCAGTGAGCACAACCGGACACCACAGGCTGGGGCACAGTGTGGGTCTCTGGACCGTCCAGCAGCACCGCACTGAAGCTGGGTGGCAGCTTGCTCTTTCCTGGCCAGCCTCGCAGAAAGGTTCTTGTGCGAACCCACGGGGAGCCCAACCGGCCCCTACTGTCTTGGTGGCTGCGGCCTGGCTCACCCGGAAGAGGCCATGCAGGTGCGGGCGGGCTCCTCGCAGGCGGCTGGCACCTGAGCATGGGGGCTTCTCCAGTGCACAAGCCCTGGCATCTTGGGGGAGATTAGCAGGGGGATTGAGAGTGAGCTTGGCAAACACCCCACATTCTTACGGCACCTCCATCACCCTCACCCCCACCCCCAGATAGCCGGCAAGAGGTCACAGCCCCCGCCCGGGCACCTCCACCCACCCCCAGTTCCCCATCTCAGCTATCACCCACGCGCAGCTCCCATCGCAGCCTGGGTCCCAACCCGATCAGCAATCAGGGCCTGCCAGCCCCTGGTTGCCATCTCTGGGGCAATAGATCAGGGCCAGCCCAACACCCGGCTCCCTCAGCACCTGGGAGTCGGGCAGCCGTCCCACCCCCCGCCGCTGCCACTGGTTGCAGTCTGCAGAGCAATCGGTGGAGTGATCTGGCCCCCATTCACACCCACCTAGGCCTGGCACCACCCACTCACCTGCTTCACCATCCCACTGTGGTCCCAGCCTCCCTGGGGTCCATCAGGGCTGGCAGCACCTCCACTGCAGCCTGCAGCCAGTGCTGTGTCACTGACACCCACCATGTTCCATGCTGCCCCCTGGTGGTCAGCACACATCATAGCAAGGGGTCAAACTCCTGGTTGAGGGGACAATTTGCATATTAGGCTTTTATTATATAGGAAGAATTATATAAGATATTTTGAGTATATCACCTGTCTGTCAAAGTTTTATCTGATTTTTTCTTTTATAACATAGTTCTTATCACTTTTCTCTATTATGGATTTTTCATTACCATTATCAAATGTTGCTCCAGTGGAACAATTGAATTTAAAACTTGCTTAATATCCTGGGTTTTGTTATTTGTTTCTTGACCCTGTAAATGATTTCTGGGCTTCCAAATTTGCATTACCACATTCAGTCTGGATTTGTAGCCTAATTTAGCATTTTAGAACTGAAAATGAATATTAATATATGCTTTGCAATTCAGGGGATGGTATCATTCAGGTCAAATGAGCAAGGCAGTTCAGACAATCTATTTAATCTTGTGTCCTTCAAATGGTGACTCTTCTTTATAGTGGAGCATCATTACCGAGAAGAATTAACAGAATTCTTAAAATGCACAAAATGTTTCAGACCTTTCTTAGTAGACTTTATTGATATTATTCTACAAAATACTGCTGATGCCATTCTTTCATATTTCAAAATCGTCTTCTTGGTTTACTTAAATAAATCACTACCCAATCTTTCCAATTCTTTATGAAATACTAATTTTCTCTTATATCCTGCTAGGTTTTCAAAAATAGTAGCAGGTGGGAAAGCCTATTAAAATTATGTTTTCAGTAATTTCCCATGCTGTTTTCTGAATTACTACATTTTAAATATTCATATTTTAAAATATATTATGTATTTAACCACAACACATGGATAGTCTGGTTATTTTTAATAATACATATTTTTTAATTATTTACCCTATTTTATTTTTAATTACAATGTTTAAAAGTACTGTACTTAGAAAGTAAATATAAAGAAAAATAATAGAAAAAGAAGCAGTCTTTCAGTTAGCTAAGCATTTCTCACAGATGTAAATTAAAGGGAAGAGAAACTCTGTAGTCCAAAGGTGTAATCCAAGCTTTCCATTGGGGTCATTGTTCTATTGTCTTTTTATGTATACACTACACTAGAGGCCCAGTGCACGAAATTCATGCAGGTGGGGGAGGGATCCCCTCAGCCCAGCCTGCACCCTCTCCAATCCAGGATCTCTTGGGGGATGTCAGACTGCCGGTTTAGGCCCGATTGGGCCTAAACCGGCAGTCAGACATCCCTCTTACAATCCTGGACCACTGGCTCCTAATCACCACCTGCCTGCCTGCCTGGTCACCACTAACTTCCCCCCTGCCAGCCTGGTCACCCCTAACTGCCCCCCCTGCTGCCCTGATTGCCCCTTACTGCCCCCCTGCCAGCCTGGTCGCCCCCAACTGCCCCCCTTTGCTGGCCTGGTCACCCCTAACTGCCCTCCCTACCAGACTGGTTTCCCCCAATTGCCCCCCCCCAGCCTAGTTGCCCCTCACTGCTCCCCCTGCCAGCCTAATCGCCCCCAACTGGCCCCCTGCCAGTCTGGTTTCCCCCAACAGCACCCCCTGCTGGCCTGGTCGCCCCTAAATGCCCCCCACTGCCAGCCTGATCGCCCCCAACTGCCCCCCCTGCCAGCCTGGTCGCCCCTCACGGCCCTCCCACCAGCCTGGTCGCTCCACGCAGCCTGCTTGTTCAGTTGTTTGGTCATCCCTCACTAATCCCTCTGCCAGCCTGGTCGTAGGCAGCCATCTTGTGATGGTGTGAGGGTTAATTTGCTTATTACCTCTTTATTATATAGGATAGAAGTGTGTGCTGACTCTTTAGTAATAATAGTAAATATCTATTTTAAAATAAAATCTTTTGTCAATAAATTATAGTAATTAATATCCATTTTTAAATGGCTTATTGTTAGAGACCCCAACACCAGCTTCATTTTCACTTTCACATTAAGAAAGTAAAAAGGTGAAAACTCATAACATTGTTAATAAGGAGTCAAAGTTAACTGTGTGGCTCAGTTGGTTGAGAATTGTCCAGTGCATCAAATATTGCTGGTTCTATTCCTGATTAGGGCACATCCCCAGGTTTCTGGTTCAATTCCCAATCAGGGTACATGCAGGAGGGGGCCGATCAATGTTTCTCTCTCACATTGATGTTTCTCTCTCTCCCTCTCCCTTCCTCTCTCTCTAAAATCAATAAAAGCATTTTTTTTAAAGTTAACTAAATCTGTAATAAATCTCCATCTATCACAAGGCCAATAGAACAGGACAGAAAACCTGTGTTATGTAACCACCCACCAGGAAGTAAATATAGTCTTTCTTGTCATTCCCTTCATTTATGCCTTGAAGCAAGCAGAAAATACTCCATATCCTACCAAGACCTGAAGTAGCCTAATATATGCTCTTACCCACCAATAACTCATTCCTTATATCCAGTTAGAATCTCAAAGTTCGACAAAAAGATAAGCAGAAAGTGGAGGCAATTATAAATAGCACAATGAAAATTGGAAGCTGTAATTTCTACACAATGGGGAGGGGTGGGCAATGACAGAAACAGCAAGAGCCTAATCAGCAGTGTTTGTTGAGAATTAAAGTTTCTATTTTTTTTTTTCAATGAGCCAGCTATTAAGGGTAGAAGCATCCACACTAGATGAATGTGAACAGTCATTTGATAAACAGACTACCTTCCCCCTTTCTATCCCACCCACCCCAGAAACTCTTATTCATCCTTTAAGACCCCATTCAGGTGCATTGTCTCTAGAAAATATTCCTTAATTTCCCTAAAAATAGCTATACATCTTATGTTATGATATAAAACTTCATTCAGATCTTGATCATACCACTTGCATTTTATTGAAATTTGTGTTTACATGTTTCTTTCACTAGCCTATGAGTTCTCCCAAGTCAAGACCATAGCTTACCGCTCTTCTCATTTATAAATACTAGCAATTAGTATTAGCAAATGAGTGAATGATAAAAATTACAATGAATGAACATAAAGAGAAGAAGCCAGATTATTCTAGGCTTTTTACTAACCTGTTTCCTCCATCCTCTCCTCCTCCACCACCCACCACCACCTATAAACTAAAATTACTAAAGTATATTTCATTTCAAAGCAAGTCTCTGATACAGTATGATTTTTAAAACAAGAAGGTTATTCCAGCCCAGCCTGCATGGCTCAGTGGTTGAGCATCGACCTATGAACCTGGAGGTCATGATTCAATTCCTGGTCAGGGCACATGCCTGGGTTGCAGGCTCAATCCTCAGTGTGGGGTGTGCAGAAGGCAGCCGATCAATGAGTCTCTCTCATCATTGATGTGTCTATCAGTGTTTCTCTTGCTCCCCCTCCCTTCCTCTCTGAAATCAATTTAAAAAAAATTTTATTTTATTTATTTTTTTTTAAATATATTTTATTGATTTTTTACAGAGAGGAAGGGAGAGGGATAGAGAGTCAGAAACATCGATGAGAGAGATCAATCAGCTGCCTCCTGCACACCTCCCAGTGGGGATGCGCCCGCAACCAAGGCACATGCCCCTGACCGGAATCGAACCTGGGACCCCTCAGTCCGCAGGCCAACGCTCTATCCACTGAGCCAAATCGGTTAGGCTAAAAAAAAAAATTTTAAACGAAGGTTATTCCAGCCTGAAAAATGTCTACTTAGACTACCTCTCCAACTGATGACAGTCTTTTCCTAGGACACAAACCTTTCACTTTAATATTTGATTTACGAAATGCTAAGGTTCAAATTACTTGGGAATTAACACATTTATGTAAATTTCTCTACTTACCAAAGTAAATTGTATCAAATTTTGACATGAGGAGAGGATTAAAACTCAAGAAGGCAATGAGTCTCCCAAGAAGTGGAGTTACTGGTGCCTGAATCCATTTCTTTGTACTGAGACAAATGAAACTTAGCACAAAAGAAGTTTTGTATTATATATTTCATGCATGCTCTACTAAGTTTCAGATTTCCACTTTTTCTACTACCAAAATGTCTCTGTTAATGTTTCATTCCTTTAGGACACTGCTTGGATAAGCCTGAGTAATCAGGTCAGCTAAACCAATAGACCTCAAACTTGTCCATTCACCTGAAGAGGAGTATATTTTAAACAGTTTCCAATTCCTCTTCAAACCTATTAAATTTTAAACTCCAGGTATGAGGTCTGGAAATCTGAATTTTTAAAAAGATTTTGATGCTCATCTAGGTTTAGAAATCACTAGGCTAGCAAATATATAACCTATTTTGTAGTATTTCATTTAAATAAATATTTACTGAATATTGAGTATATGCCTAGCATAGAGGGGTAGTATATTTAACATTTCACACTGTATAATATACCCACCCCCTCCAGAGTTTTCCATAACCCTAACTTGGCATTCATTGCCTCTAGGGGCAATTGATATGACTAAACCAGTTTAAGAGAGCCAAAAGAAATTTTCATATAATTTGAAATAGATTTGAAAAAAAATGTGTTATTAAATAGAGACAATATTTCCTTTCCTATTACCTTTACCCACCCTCCTTTCTCAGACTGTATCGTTTTTATGTGGGGATGAGGAGGTAAAAGTGACAGGATGCCCAGAATAAGTTTAAGTATTCAAGAGAGGAGGTGTTGAAAAGGAGCAAGATCTAAAGTCATTCCCCTTATTCTCAACAACCCCAATTCTAACAAATATATGCAGCCCTGCAGTGTTAAGTTGTTAAAAATACCCCCAGGGTTTCCATTGACCTAGTCCTAGTGTACAGAAAAGCAGGAAAGGATCAAGAAATCATCAGACAACACCTGAGAATACCCTGAACTCTGAATGACATAGCTACAGCCTGTGTGTCCAATGAGATGAGACAAAAGCCAACTTAACAGGTAATAACCAGTTCTTATACTCATCAACCTCCCAAGCCTTACAGGCAACCACAGGAATGGAGGAATACCCCAAACTGAGGACATGTTGAATTGATTGAGATCAAATTTCTACCAAACAGAATAACAAGGGCAAAAATAAAGTAACTTTGATTCATAGGAAATGAAAGAAAGATACATCTCTTGCAAAACTGAGTGTTTGCCATATTAATTATGTCTGTATTTAGCATGTAGCTATAGTTGTGGGTGACTTTAAAAACAGGGCAAATTGCATGACCCTTCCTTTAAAGGAGACTGTCCTAGGTGTTTATATTCACCAAGGACCACTTTAGTCATCAATAAAATAGGAAAGGTGTTTTAGAATTAGTGAGGGGTAGTAGTTAAAATCCTCAATATAAGTTATAAATTCAATAAATCTATTTATAACAAGAGTACTTTATCTGAATTTGAAGGTCCTATATTTATATGAAAGAAAGAATAACTGCACCATGGTAAATGACTTAATCCTGTCATTTCTTGTAAGTTGTGACTTTGTAAATTTCAGTCACACTTGGAATCTGTGGGAAGATGACAATGCCTTCCCTCCCATCTAATATTCCAATGAAGCAGCTGCTGATTTCACCTGCTCCTCAATTTCTTAAATGTTTAAACCATAGTTTAACCTTAATCACTCTGGTTACAATGAGCCAATCTGTAAACAAAGGATACTCTTCTGATTGTAATAGTGGGTGGGGGAGCTTTTCATTTTTTGCTCAGAGTGGTAAGATTTGGGTCAACTGAACCTGAATTGTGAAATCCATTACAAGCACACCCTTTTCAAGCATTGGTCTCTGCTGATGGAGGAAGTAAAACGAGGTTTCTAATTTACAGTTACTGTTATGATGCACAAGGCAGTCATAGCTCTCAGGTAGGGAAAGTGGGATTTGACACAGCAATTTAGAATTTTTATAGTTAGTATCATTTTCTTGTCAATGGGTCCATTGACAATTCTAATAGTGAGCCACAAAAGTCGTTGTTAACTTTACTTTGCCATTCCCAAATTTTCACCTTATCCTTTTTTTTTAATTGAAACAATTATTGACAATTATGGCTGAAGAGGATTATAGAGATTTATGAAACCCAGGGTCAGCAATGTGGCAATCTCTAGGCAGACTTCTATCTACAAATGGTTTATTTTCTCCCAACAAAATTTTTCTCTTTCTCTCTTTTTTTTTCTTTATTTTTCTCTTTTTTGTTATTGCTCATTTCTATCTTTTTTTTAAATCAAGATATAACTTAATATATAATAAAGTGCCCAAATCCTAAGTGAATTTTGTATATATATACCTATGCAAACCACATTCTAGTCAAGATCCTGAACATTTCCAGAGTTTTCTTAACATTCTTAAATAACAAAAACAACCCCAAATAACTGCTATTTTGACATCTATCCCTGCAGATTAGCTTTGCTTGCTATTAACTTTGGCACAAATGGAATCACATAGTGTATCGCCTTTTGTGTGTAATGAAAACAGCTGCTATGATTAGCCTTGTACATGTCTTTTGATGGACATAAGAATTCCTTTCTCAGGTATGTCTACCCAGGAATTTAATTGCTAGGTCACAAGTTATAAATAGTTTATAAATATGCTTATAACTGCTATACAATTTTCAAAAATTAAATTAATTTATATAGCCACCAGCAATATGAGTTCCAGTTGCTCCACATCCTCACCAATATGTGGTAAACTGTTTTCTAGAAATTTTAATTTGAATATGTATGTTACAGAATAGCAAGAAGCTAAGAAAATTCCGGGGCAGGAGGAATAGGAAAGTTAAGATAAGAAAATTAAACAAGGCCAGGCAGTTAGGACAGTTTGCAGCTGGATTTGTAATTATCTTCCCCAAACCAAGGACACTTGAGAACAAATGGTTAAAAGCCTCCCTACTGAGAGAATACAGTAAAGGAGAGAGGAATGGGAAGGAAGGGTGCTTTCTTAATTCATCCTATACCCTAAACCAGTGGTTCTCAACCTTCCCAATGCCGCGACCCTTTAATACAGTTCCTCATGTTGTGGTGACCCCCAATTTCATTGTTACAAATTGAACATAACTAAAGCATAGTGATTAATCACAAAAACAATATGTAATTATATATGTGTTTTCCGATGGTCTTAGGTGACCCCAAAAGGGTCGCGACCCACAGGTTGAGAACCGCTGCCGTAAACGGAAAAGCCAGCAGTCTCAGGCCTTGGCAGGAGAAAATTCCCAGGTGCTTCTAATTCTGGGGAATTCCCCACAAATTCTGGGGAAGCCACAACAAAGTAAAAGGGGGACCTTGAAGCCGAAACCGGTTTGGCTCAGTGGATAGAGCGTCGGCCTGCGGACTGAGAGGTCCCAGGTTCGATTCCGGTCAGGGGCATGTACCTGGGTTGCGGGCATATCCCCAGTGGGAGATGTGCAGGAGGCAGCTGATCGATGTTTCTCTCTCATCGATGTTTCTAACTCTCTATCTCACTCCCTTCCTCTCTGTAAAAAATTAATAAAAAATATTAAAAAAAAATCACTTAAAAAAAAAAAGAATTGTTTAAAAAAAAGGGGGGGGGGGACCTTGAAAATTAATCTGTACCAAGATATTCAGCAGAGGAATTTTTAAATTTATAGACAGAAAAGATATATGGCAGAAACCACCGCCCCCCAGCCTACTGGCTCCATGGATTAGCCAAGAGAACCCATCCACGCTTTATGCCAAAAGATAGGTTTGCTTGCCTTGCTCATTTAATAAATTTGAGTGCTTTATTTTCTTAATAAATTACTTTCTTAATAAATTTGCTTTAACACAACACAATTCCTGGCATCACTTGTTTGAATTCATTCATATGAGAAGACAAAAACCAAGGTGGAGACAGTCCTCTCCTTCTGACTCAGGGGTTGTCCGATAACGCCTTACCTGGTGTTTTGGGTGCCTGTAACATGGTCTGCATGCATCTTCCTCAGTCCATATAACTCCCCATTATCACATACCTAGCCATTTCATATTCTCAATTTAAGTCCATGGCCTTTGGGGTTGGCCAACTAACTCCTACTCTCCAACTTTTCATTCATCAGACTAAGAAAACTGGTCTCAGGAAGTTTTACTGGCTAACCCAGTATCACATAACTAGTGACAAATTTAGAATTAGCTCTCAGGCTGGACTTCTAGGCTCTTACCACTGAACTCAACCCTCGTTGTAACTCATCTTCATTTACTAAATCTTTGTTCACATAACTTTATGGAAAGTTATGCGCCCTTCAGTGGTGTGGGTGCCATGTTATTGGCCTCTGTCACAACACTTTCTGTTGCTTCTCTTCTTGAACAATAAATGGGAAGCATAAATTAAAATCGCAAAGGAGGTAACACGCAGTACTTAAAAAAGAAAGACTGGAATGGGAATCAGCTAACCACCTGCCAGTACTGATGGTCTTATTCAAGGAGAGAGAAGTGTAGTAATAACAGGATAGGTCATCTTCATCCTACCTCAAGTGCTGGATCACCAGATTCATAAAATCTTCAAGGAAAAAAAGTAGTGATTTACTGACTGGTTTTTCTTCCTGGTCTCCACCTTATTCATCTGGTACAATCATTTGTTTAAAAGAAGGTAAGGGTATAAACAAAGTTATGTGAGTAAATACAGAATAATTTGAGCCATTAAAGAAGGTTGCAAAGTAACTGAGGACACTATGATGATGTCTATTGTTCTCTTCAGTTTCCTCATATATAAAATGAGGATTTATTTGAAATATATATATATATATATATTTTTTTTTATCTTCACCCAAAGATATATTTTCCATTGATTTTTAGATAGAGTGGAAGGGCAGGGGAGAGACACACAGAGGAAAACATTGATGTGAGAGAGAGGCATCCATTAGCTGCCTCCTGCATGGGCCCTGACCAGGGCCATGGATTGAGCCCACAACCCAGGTATGTGCCCTTGACCTGAATCAAACCATGACCTTTCAGTCTGCAGGTCGCTGCTCCAACCATAATTCAGCTAGAGCTAGCTGAATTATTTTCAAGATCACCTCCAGCTTGGTAGTTCTATGATAGATCAACCATAAATAAATTTTTTATGAAAAAGGGAAAAGAGAAAACAAATTCAGAAAATCTGGTTACAGAAACAGACTTAGTTTTATAAAATGGAAACACCTATCTGATAAACTGACATTTCCATTAATTGGTCATTGGCATGAACTTGTTCTTATTATCCTATATAATAAAAGCATAGTATGCAAATTGTCCCCTCAACCCAGTGTTGTCCGGGAGTTCGACGGGGGGGTTGGGGGGGGGGGCTGGGGGAAGGGAGGGAGGCCCCAGGCAGCAGCCAGTAGCCGGCAGCTGCTAGGACCCTACCAGTACACAAATTTAATGCACAGGACCTTTAGTTATTTCATAATCATCCTCCTTCTCCTTCCTCACCTGCCTTCCAGCTGTATTTGATTAAACAAATTTACTTTAGTATTTGACAAAGAAATAATTTTTTCCTTTATAATTACACTGTATCAAAGTGATATATTCCTTACTGGATTATCTGAGAAGTATTTGATAAATTATGCTATACAAGAGCAAAAATCTGAAAGTTATAACTCTATCTCAAGTGAATAATATAAAATTATATTTATGGAATCTGAAATGAAATGAACATTAGCCATCTTTTTACCAAATGATCTGAAGCATTTTTCCCTTAAAATGATCTGAATCAATATAATAAAAAAACTCAAGAAGAACTTTTGGTATTTCTCAGACTTAAAAAAAAGAGTAAGTCCTGTAAAAGAAAGCTAGATTAAAATTACCAGTGGGTGTTTTGAACAGTTTTAGTGAATTGGGAACTTCAGAGATAAGACATTTAGTGCCTTACTTTGGAATCACCTTTTCTCCTTGTCATAAGAGATTCATGTGTTCTTTAATTAGAAATTGATCAGAAGCCTAATAAAGCTTGATGAGTGATGGCACTAAAAATCCCTTTCTTAAAAAGCTCTACTCTATCTACTCACAAATTTTCTCCCGTTGAATTCACTCCATGCCCCCAATCCATGACTGAAGAGAGGATGGGGGAAATTCAATTTATTTTTCGTTGGGCAGTTTCACAGTAAATGTTTAATTATGAGGAACAGTTAATGAAGAACTACAAATTATCATTTTTTGTAGAGAGTAAGATGAATAAATTTAAAGATGTACTTTAAGAAGTTTCTAGAGATTTATAGAGGAGGGGGAACCTAGCTTAGTGGAGAGAAATAATTTGGTTTACACCTGTGGTTTCTGATCCACTCAGACCAAAATCTTTCCCCTGCACCATGTTCTAACCTATGTACAGTCAAGCTCTGGACTTTTGTGTATATATACTACTTTAGTTACCACTTTTATTTTTAGTGCAAAAGACTTTCATTATGAGTTGAATAACAAAATTAACATATAATTCTTAACACAAAGAGCAATGGAAATTAATAGGTCACAGGCATTGAACATGGGGTACTATGGGCTAAATTTTAAAGTCAATATTCTGCTTAAGACCTGAAAACAAACCCCTAGAAAAAAGTACAAGGGGTTAGCTCTGTGACATTGATCCTAGCAATGACTTTTTGGATTTATATATGTAAATATGTCTGACCTAGAGGGAAAGTGGGCAGAGCACAGTTAAAGCAAGAACAAGAGATGCCCTGGCTAGAAGGTTCTGCTTGTGTTCAATAAGAAGTAAATCAGAGTTACCTCCAGGGTAAGAGTAGGGCTGTTATATGAGCAAGAGTAGAACAGAGGTTAGGGAACTGAAGTCTTCCCTAGATGTCAATCGCGTAAGATGAGGCAACAGGCTAGAGCAGGGGTGGGCAACCTTTTTGTGAGTGCGTGCCAAAAACAGCAAAATCTCTGACTCAGAATTCTTCTGCGTGCCAATCCTAATTTTTTGAGAACATGTTACACCTACTTGATATCTCTTAAGGTGTACGTATGTGAAGAACCTTGAAGAAATAATAAAATTCATTCGAGCGACAAAAACACAGTATATGATGATGAAAAATATGTTTATTTTTTAATGTATACATGTACACTGATAGTCCGACAGAAAACTTTTTGACTCCGTTTGATATTATCAGTGGGACTTTTGCTGCTGCATCACTGATGACAGAGATTTTACATCAGGTTTATATTTCATGACCTTCAGAGATATGCACGAACTACTACTTTCATCCATCAGACTACTCCTATTATGCGACTTAACAAAATTCATCACTGAGAACAAAGATTCACAAGCTTATGTGGATGAAAACATGGAGAGTAACGCTGTTGCAAAGTTTTTTAAACAGAAAAAATTTTCTGGAATGGCATTCCAAGTCCTCAATAGTTCATTTTTGACACTTCTCTCTGGTACTCCTGTCTCTAATCACTTTTTTTCAATGTTTTCCAAGTCAACTCTAAGGTCAATAAATTTCTGCTTCCAAATTGAGCTACTCTGAAATTCAATCAACTGCATTTCAAAGTCAGCCATGTCTATGGTCTTTAAGATAACTTGTTATGTAAAATTATTTATTTATCTAAGATGCACCTACACTGAATTTATCTGAAAAATAAAAAAGTCGATATTAAGAAAAAAATTGTAAATGGATGATTATAAGAGAGGGTTTCTCGTGCCAGCAAAAGTTACTGGTGTGCCACGTTTGGCACGCATGCCAGGGGTTGCCCACCCCTGGGCTAGAGTGTGGTCACAAATAGGTGTTGAGAATCTCATAGGGCAGGACATACTTAGCTGGTACCAAAGAAATCACAGTCAAAGAAGTAAGAAAAGAAAAAAAATCTGAGATGACCTCAGAATTCTGTCTTTCTAAAGAGTCTTATTTTCCCACTAGTGGCCCGATGCATGAAATTCATACAAGAGTAGGCCTTCCTTCCCCCAGCTGCCGGCACCGGCTTCCCTCTGGCACCCGGGACCCAGGCTTCCCTCACAGCTCCAGCTTCACCAGGAAGGTCGTTCAGAAGGACATCTGGTCTAATTAGCATATTACGCTTTTATTATTATAGATAGTTCAGTGTGGTAGTTTATCTGGGGATATAACAAATGTCCCTATGGCAACTCTGCTTCAGGTCATTCTCCCTTACTAGAAGGATCTTAGGCCCAGAGAAGTGATTTTATTCTCATCCAACCAAACTTCCTATGCTGGATACTAGTTATTCTAGCCAGCCCAGAGCCATGCCCAAGAAGCTATGGAGGGCAGAAGCCTCTGAGTCTCCTAAAACTTTCATTGTTAGCTTCTTGCCCAAGAGAAGAGTTCCAATGCAATAGCTGAAGTTTACCTGAGGTTCTGAAATAAACCAAAAGCCATTCAAAGAGTCATAGAAGGTAGATACACAAAATATGTGGCTCCAGGGAAAACAAAAATAATCAGTTTCCTTGACTGTCCAGTGGGAAAACTGAACCTAGACCGAGGATTGAATCTCATTGAAACTAGAAAGAATGAAAGGTTTTTTTAGATGTCCTAGGAGAGAAAGTGCAGGCCAGGAGGTTGTGCACAGGGTATAGGCCAGGGAAGTTGGCTATAAATTTTAGTGATTGCTCACCTAAAGGAATGGAAACTCTAAAAAATTTTCATGCCTGCAGTGGAGCAGTGTCTGCTTCAAAATATCCTTCCCAAAAATATTCTCTATGTGAGCAAATTAAAACACAGAGAGATGAAGTGACTTGTCTATGATCAAATAATAAATAAGTGGTCAAGAACATATTTAAACCCAGACCAACTGCCTCTAAAAATCATATTCTTAACCCTCTACATGATATTGATATTCTTTATAAATGAAAAATAGGAAGTGACTTTCAGCTAAACAGTGATTTAAAAACACCTACAAGTCAAATTAGAGTACAACTGTTACTAAGATGTATACATTTCCAAGAACATGCATTTGTTTAAAATTAGAATGATTATGACTACTTGGGGTAGAAAATTAGATGGTGAGAGAGAAGAATAGGATTGAAAGAGAAAAATAAGTGAAACAAAATTAAATAAACAATATATAATAAGAGTTAGAACTGACCAGATAGGCAGCAGAGTTTTTTTGTTAGTTTGCTTTTTGTTTTAAAATATATTTTATTGATTTTTTACATAGAGGAAGGGAGAGAGGGATAGCTGCCTCCTCCACACCCCCTACTGGGGATGTGCCTGCAACCAAGGTACATGCCCTTGACCAGAATCAAACCTGGGACCTTTCAGTCCGCAGGCCGACGCTCTATCCACTGAGCCAAACTGGCTAGGGCTAGGCATCAGAGTTTTAAGGAAAAACAAGGGGGCCAAAGCTGGTGGTGTGGTCTCAACAATGTCCTGGCTGAAAGAGAAATAAGGGAAGCCTGAGACGAATGGTCCACACGAGAAATCAGGACACTCAGTAACTGAAGGAAGCATTACTCCAGGTTAGAGAATATTTTCATTGGCTGGTAATTACCATATAATGTACATCTAATTACTTATTCTATTACTAATCTATATATATAAAAGCCTAAGTGACTGTCCAACCATTCGACTGTCCCACTGGTAGCTATGATGCGCTCTGCCCACCAGGGGGCAGATTCTCACGCAAGAGCTGCTGAGTGACAGCAACTTTGCAGAGTGCCCTCTCGGCACCCCAGAACCCCTTGGGGGATGCTGGACTGTCAGTTTGGGCCCGATCCCTGCAGGCCAAGCCGAGGGACCCCACCTGCCTGAAGGACCCTGCTCACTCCACAGATGCCCTTTGAGCCACGGCGCCACCCCAGTTGCAGCCAGCTGGGGAGGGAACACAGTGGATTGGCTCCAGGGCATGCCCAGCCCGTCTCGCCCAGTTCCACCCCACTGGCCACCTTCTAATTAATTTCCGTTCAATATGCACGAATCCGTGCACCAGGCCTCTAGTTGAGCTATAATTGACATATGACATTTAGTTAGTTTGAGGTGTACAACATAATAAGTTAATTTATGTTTTTGTTAAGAAATGATCACCACAATAAGTTTAGTTAATATCCATCACCACACATACTTACAAATTTTGTTCTTGAGATGAGAACTTTTAAGATCTATTCTCTTAGTAACTTACAGATACAATATAGTATTTTAACTATAGTCACCATACTGTACATTACATCCCCAGGACTTGTCTTATAACTGACAGTTTGACCTTTTGCCTAATTTCACTCATTTCTTTATCCTTTACCCACCACTCTGGGAAACATTAATCTGTTCTCTGTATCTATGAGTCCATGGTTTGTGGGGGTTTTTCTGGATTCTATATATAAGTAAATCACACAGTATTTCTCTTTCTCTGTCTGATTTATTTCACTTAGTGAGTTAATGCCCTCAAGGTCCATCCATGCTTTTGCAAATGACAGGGTTTCCTTCTTTTTTATGTCTGGATAATATTCCATAATATATACAATAGAGTCCCTGTGCATGAATTTGTGCACGGGTGGGGTCCCTCAGCTTGGCTGGTGATCGGGGCCAATGGAGGGGCCAGCCAGCAGGGGGGAGGGACCGTAGGAGGTTGGCCCCAGCAGCAAGCTAACCAATGGCCAATTCTGTGAGGAATTTTGCTCCCTCCTCCCTTCTATCTGCTCCAGGGTGCAGGTGCACCAGATTCAGGGCTGTCAGGGCCCCAGCAGCAAGCTAACCAATGACCGGTTCCATGAGGAATCGGGTTCCCTTCTCCCCCCTGTCTGGGTGCGGGGGTGGGTGCACCAGATTCGGGGCTATCAGGGCCCCAGCAGCAAGGTGTGGGTTAATACGCGTCATAGCTACTGGCCGGTCTCTGCTCATTCTGGTCATTCAGTCGTTCAGTCGTAACGGTCGCTTAGGCATATATATATATATATATATATATATATATAGAGAGAGAGAGAGAGAGAGAGAGAGAGAGAGAGAGAGAGAGAAGAGGCCCAGTGCATGAAATTTGTGCATGGGTATGGTCCCTAGTGGCTGCTGGCTGCCAGCCAGGGCCTCCCTTCACACCCATCTTGGCCTGGCACCACCTGTCACCTGTTCCACCATCCTGCCATGGTCCTGCTCTCGTCGGGGCCCATCAGGGCCAGCAGTGCCTCCACTGCCACCCGCTGCCAGAGTCATGTTGCTGACGCCTGCCATGTTCTTCGCCACCCCCTGGTGGCCAGCACACGTCTAACACCCAATTGGTCAAACTCACACCCATGGGGACAATTTGCATATTAGCCTTTTATTATATAGGGTTGTCTTAATTCATTCATCCATTAATGGACATTTAGTTTGATTTCACGTTTTGGCTTTTGTAAATAATGCTGTCATAAATATGGAGTTGCAGATATCTTTTCAATTAGTGATACTGTTTCCTTCAGAAGTAGCATTGCTGATAGTTCTTTTTTTTAATTTGTTGAGGAATCTCTATATTATTTTCCATAATGGCTGCCCCAATTTACATTCACACCAACAGTGCACAAGGATTATCTTTTTCTCTACATCTTCATCAACACTTGTTATCTCTTGTTGTTGTTGTTGTTGTTTTAAAACCATTCTAACAGGTGTGAAGTGATATCTCATTGTATTTCTGATTTGAATTTCCCTGATAATTAGTGAGGTTGAGCTCCTTTTCATGTATCTTTTGACCATTTTTATTACTTTGTGGGAAAAAATGTCTACATAGGTACTCTGCTTATTTTTTAATCAGATTGTTTGGGAGTTTCAGGCAGGTATTATTATTTGCTATTGACTTACAGGAGTTTTTAAATATATTTTGAATATTAACCCCTTATCAGATGTATGATTTACAAATATTTTCTCTTGTTCTGTAGATTTTCTTTTCATTTTGTCCATGGTTTCCTTTGCTGAACAAAAGCTTTTTAGTTTGGGGTAGTCCCACATGTTTATTTTTGCTTTTTTTGCCTTTGCTTTTGGGTCAAATCCAAAAGAATATATTATTGCTAAGGTCAATGTCAAGGATCTAACCCCCTACATTTTCTTCTAGGATTTTTATGGTTTCAGATCTTAAGCAAAGCAGAATATTTGACTCAAAAGTTTAGTTCCCATTGTGTCTCATATTCTACACCTTTGACCCATTAATTCTCTTTGTTCTTTGTGTCAATAATTAAATGCTAATTTTACTAGAAAACAAAAGTGATGACTACAATTATGCAGTTATTACTTACTAATTACAATGAAGTGTTAGAAGTATCAAAATTTTCTTGAAATAATAGATCAGCAAAATTTGGCCCAAGAAAAGTGGATACTTTGGGCACATGGAAAATAATAGACGCAAAAGAAAATAGTTGAGGAAATTTTAATCTTTACTATTGAATTAATGAATGAATTTAATCTTTGTTGTAAAATTTATGCAGAAAATTTTACTCCATTTAAATGGTTTTATTAAAGTAAAAATAGAATAGACATTTTTTGAAATAGCTTGCCTGTGCTATATAGAAAAGTGATTAGTTATTTAATTACAGTTAACTCCAGGAAATTCTTTCTCAAAGAATGATGGTAAAATACTGATTTAGCATATCTGTAGTAGCAGAAATTCATCATTCTTGGAGGCACCACCGGGTAGATCATTAGGATCTTATGTGCTCTTTACAAACATCAAGCCAACACTAGACACAACAGCCTTTTAGAGGTAGGTAGGGCAAACAAGACCATCCAAATATATGTAAAGATCCTGGAAAGTTCAAGTAAAGGTTTACATTTCATAGCAATTCCTGCTAGCTAGGGCGAGCAGAGACTGTGTAGGAAATGGTGTTAGATATGGCTTTAAAGGATGAATAAGATTTTAATGGGTGGGGAACATGGGTTAGGGGAGTGGGCATTCTAATGTCAGGAACAGTCTAAGAAATTAATGAAATAAGGGAAATGTAAGACATCAAAGATCAAAAGGTGAGCTTTTGGCCTTGATCATAGGTTTTGGGTAGGGAGGTAATAGGAGATAAAGCTGAAAAGGTAGGCCTGAGCCAGACTTGAGGGGAATCTTAAAAACCAGGCTGTGTAGTTAAGATGTTATTAGGTGGGGAATAAATGGTGATGGAAGGAGACTTGATTTAGGGTGATGTATTGTGGAATACATACCTCACCTATATAATTTTATTAATCAGTGTCACCCCAATAAATTCAATAAAAATATGTTCCTAGAGAAATCATTCAACTACCCAAGGTTTTTATGTGGTCATTTGTTTGATCAAAAATTTTATAAATAAAAAAAAGAGCCTGGCCCGTGTGGCTCCTTTGGGCATCGTCCTGTGCACTGAGACGTTGCTGGTTTGATTCCCATAGGGGGCATGCAGGAGGCAGCAGATCTATGTTAGCTCTCATACTGATGTTTCTCTCTTCTCCTTTCCTCTCTCTCTAAAAATCTTAAACTATTCTTAAAAACAAAAACAACACCTTCAATCTCCAGAATGCTTTAGGAAAAAGTATTAGAATTTTTTCACTAAAAGACAGAATCCAGTGACATACTTTTGCACTTCTCGAAGTCCTTATAAAATAACACACTATAAAAAAGAGAATCCCTATAAGGCACCAGTCTAGAGAATTGTGACCTCTTCTTGGAATAAGTAGAATAAATTTGCTTCATATCTATCCCTGACATGTTGACTGAGATCCAGCCCAGCAGCTCCTCTGCCTCCAGTGCAGTTTTCTGAGAATTTGGGACTTTTGTTCCTGCCTGTCACTAAAGCTCAGGGTTCTTCCTCACTTCTGCTCAACCAAGACAGCAGTGGTTGTAATGGGGGAGGGGGGCCCAGGAACCCTGGGCAGAGGGCAAGTTTCCTTGCCAGCTGGGCCACTTCAGACCTTTGTAACCTGGGCAATTGCCTTAACCTCACTGAGCATCATTACCTTTCCCAGCCAGATACAGACAGTGACCAGAGATGACCTCTGTTTCCTTCAACTTGGGCTTTCTATGTCTCTAAGACACTTATAAGCTACTACAACATTTTCGGAACTGCTTTTTCCAGAACACAAAGAGTGCTGATTAACAGATGATAAGATATCAGTGTGCACAGCAAAAATTATCAGTGCATAAAGCAAAAGTAGCTCTTTCTATATTCAGCTTAAAATAAAGACCTTACTAATTTGCCTTGTGTTTATATACCTTTACGTATATACAGCTGAGCTACCTGAGCATAGCCTATTTTTGGCCCAACATCATTCTGCATTGTATGAATTAAATTGGAATAACTAAGCATATTATTAGTAATTGGCAAAAATCCTGATGTCATGTCTTGGCAAATTTTTTCAGACTATAATACATTTAGAGAATGAAGCAGTTTGTATCATTAAATAAGGACAACTTACACTCAAGACATAGCAAACTTAACATCATATAATTATTACAGTGGAAATAAATATAAAATATTTTAAAAATACAGGGTAGGGAGTAGAAATAGCCCTACTCAGTTCTAGCCCAGATCTTTGTCTAATCTCTGGAGAGATTATTTAAATTATCTGGGCTTCCATTTTATCTCTCCTTTCTGAAATCTTCTCAAAGTTTCAATAGTCTTTCATTCTTTTATTCTGTGTGCTCTCATGTTAATAATCAAGAGAACCAAAAGCTCATTTCCATGATTCAAAAAGTGAATGAGTTTCTCTTTGGTTATATGCTCCTATCTAATAGGAGAATTTGTGTCTGCTTGACACTTATAATTTCTCCATTACCATGAATAAGCCTACTTCCTAACCTAAGTTTCTGTTCTGGGATTTGGTACAGCTGTGTTATCTAAGAAAAGTTAAGCTTCTAATAAAGGAGGCCTCCAAACGCAGTGGCCTAAAGAAGGTAGACATTTTTAAAATATATATTTTATTGAATTTTTACAGAGAGGAAGGGGGAGGGATAGAGAGTTAGAAACATCGATGAGAGAGAAACATTGATCAGCTGCCTCCTGCACACCCCCCACTGGGGATGTGCCTGCAACCAAGGCACACACCCCTAACCAGAACCGAACCTGGGACCCTTCAGTCCGCAGGCTGACGCCCCATCCACCAAGCCAAACCAGCCAGGGCAGGAAGGTAGACATTTATTTCTCTTCACACATCATTCCTGCTAGTCTGGGTGTGGCAGGGGTCAGCTCTTTCCACGAGGTCATTCTGGCATCCAGTTTCTTTTTCTGTTTTCGTTTTATTTTATTTTTTTCCATCACCATTTATCCCCTCCATTCCACCCGCAGTCACCACACTGTTGTTCATGTCCATGAATTCTCTCTCTTTCTTTTTTCTTTTTTTTGCTCAATCCCTCAACTCCCCCCAAATCCCCCCAACCCAACACCAGAGCTGGCTGCCTGCTCTCTATGTCTGTCTCTATTTTGCCAGGTAGTTCAGTTTGTTCATTAAATTCCATATATGGGTGGAGTCAGTTTCTTTCCCTCCTGTTATTCCTCCATTCCCCCCAGAGTATTGTTCTGATCATAATTTGAGAATTGAAAATTGCCTTAGGAAAAGAATTTCTAGTTTCAAAACCTCAGATTTTAGATGGAGGGAAATTCATGGAGGGCTAGTGATTTGGCCAGCATAACACAATTACTTGAGGTTAGCCTTAACACAGTACTCTGTCAACTTCAGTATGAGTCATGGAGAACTGGCTTCCTTCTGACTTCTCCCTACTCCTTTTTCTTTTCAAAGTCAAAACAGAAAAAGAATATGAGAAAAGATCATGAATTTCACTTTCTTCTCTGAAAGATGACACTTCCAATGACACTCTCTACCTCAGTGGTTCTCAACCTGTGGGTCGCAACCCCTTTGGGGGTCAAACAACCCTTTCACAGGGGTCACCTAAGACCATCGGAAAACACATATAAAATTGTTTTGTGGCAACTAATTATACTTTAGTGGTTCTCAGCCTTCCTAATGCCGCGACCCTTTAATGTAGTTCCTCATGTGGTGACCCCCAATGTCATTGTTACAAATTGAACATAATTAAAGCATAGTGATTAATCACAAAAACAATATGTAATTATATATGTGTTTTCCGATGGCCTTAGGCGACCCCTGTGAAAGGGTCGTTCGACCCCCAAAGGGGTCGCGACCCACAGGTTGAGAACCGCTGTTCTATGATTAGCTATTAAAATATGATGTAGGCAAATTTTAATATGAAAATGACATTATTCTTAAGGAACATTATCACTAATGGGAAAAATGTGCACCTTATCACAACCTATAACTTATATTGGACATTTCCAACTGGATACCATGCAGTATGTTCCCTTTGAAGAAAGAAATAGCCTAAACTGTTAATTTTTTAAAAAGAGAAAAATAATATACAGAAAGTTGCTCACCCTCAACAATAATCAAGGAACTGCCTATTGAAAACATGAGATATCATTATTCTCCATCAAGTCCCATATAAATGTCTGACTGTATAAAGTGCTAGAGAAGCTATGAGAAAAGGGAATTGCCATACACTGCAGGTGGGAGTAGAAATAGGAATAGCCACTTTCTAGGGTAATTAGGCAGAATCTAATGACATCGAAAATACTCATTACCTGGAACCCCTGCTATTTCATTTCTGGATACATAACCTTTTCCCCCCACAAGTCTCCCTCTGCACAAAAAATGTTAATATATGTGCATAAGGGAACATATTCAAGGACATTTGTTGCAGCATATTTTTAGTCAGAAAAAGGAAACTAATCTAATTGTACATAAATACAAGAATGAATAAATTGCAGCATTCTTACGATGAAATACAGTGTAGCAATTTTTTAAAATAAACTAAATCTACATAAATAAACATGTTTTGAGCTTGAGATAGTGGCAGACCATATAAAGCAAATACAAAATATATATACTATGATATATATATATATATATATATATATATATATATATATATATATAACACTACACATGTATAATACATATACACAAATACATAAAATTTAATATATAGTATATGTCCATTTGTGTGTTTTGCTTATTTGTTTTTATGAAATGAAAGAGTAAACATCATAGAATTTATTCTAAGGTCAAAATTGTGGGTGGTTTAGCTAAACCTATAATGTTTAATGGGGGAAAGTATTAAAAAAGACTTGTAATAAAATATTGAAATTTGTCAATTCTAGATGGAAAAGGTAACTTATATATTATTGTTATACTCTGTGATCTTTTAAATGTGTTAAAGCTTTAAAATATCAATCTATACTAATAAAAGGGTAATATGCTAATTAGACTAGGTTGATTGGAATCTTCTGGCCATCTGGTCCTCCTTCCAGACAAAGCCACAGTGGTGGGGGCCGAGGCAGAGGCAGTCAGGGGTGATTAGGCCGGCAGGGGAGGGCAGTTAGGGGCAATCAGGCAGGCAGGTAGAGGGGTTAGGGGCGATCAGGCAGGCAGGCAGGTGAGCGGTTAGGATCCAGCGGTCCCAGATTGCGAGAGGGATCGGGCCTAACTCAGCAGTAGGACAACTCTCGAGAGGTCCCAGATTGAAGAGGGTGCAGGCCAGGCTGAGGGACCTCCCCTCCCCCCCCCCCGCCACATGAATTTCATGCACCGGGCCTCTAGTGTTTATATAACAGGTGACAGAAATTTGTGGTGGTAACAAATCATTGAGAACATCTTGGGTCATTGCAAATACTATCAAAAGTCACAAGTCACTTGGGGGATCTGGCTTTGCTTGTCAGATATAGCCTTAAGATATCTAGGCTTTCATTTTTACAGAGGAGGTAAATTAGAATGCCTTTTGCTTTAAAAGAGACTTCTTGTTGGTTTACCTTAAGTAACTGTCATCTGAAATATTTGTTGGTAACACATCAACTTGAAAGAATTCTTTTGTTCCCTATTATCAGGCAGTGAAGTTTTCCCCAAGAACATTTTGAAGCAAAAACCACATACAAGGCCATGCTCTAATGGCACCATTAAATTGTTAAGTGCTTGGTCTGGTGCTTGCAGTAATGTGTAAAGCCTTCCCCTAAGACCCATCAAAATAGAGCTAAGATACTATGTTCATTCAAACAAATGTCTTGCAATTTATACCTAATGAAACTTTCTCTAACATTGTTTCCTTCTCGCCTCCCTCATTAATCAATTAAGAGGGAGTAGCATTAAGACACCAACAGTAGCATAATGTGAGAAAGTTTCCCAGCATTCCATAAGTAGGGAGTAAGCAAGTAACACATGGCTTTTTAAATCTGTGCAATATATCAGAATTGGAGAGAGGAAATTAATGTGAATGTGGAGAAAATAATATAGCTAGTATTGTTCAGTAGCAGATCTTGGATATGTTTTTCTCTTTGATTTGGAAATTATTGGATACTTTTATGGGCTTTGCCAGTAAAATAATTCCAGTTTTATTACTATCCATATCCTGTGGTTTTATTTCCTAATAAAAAGATGTACAGTGTTAGTGTTGTCCTGAAATGTAATTGATTTCTGAGAGGTATAATTTGCTGTCTGAGAGATGGTCTTTTGAATTTCTATACAATAGTCCATGGATAAATGAGATGCTGAAAAAGACTACAGTGCCAAAAGGTAATAATGGAGGTAAAAATTATTTTTCATTATTTTAGTATTGGACAGTTGGAGTTTAATTTACTGAGTTTTTAAGTTTTTATTAAAATTACATATTTCAATTGAAACTTTCAAAAATAGCTCAAAATTAGTTTTGATGTTATGAAATATTTTTATGCCTCAAATCATTATACTATCAGTAATTTTAGGTTGAATCCCCCACATACTTTCCCCCCCTGCAAAGTGCAGAGAGATACACTTGGGATAAAACCAGAGCCCGGCTGGTATGGCTCAGTGGTTGAGCATCGACCTATGGACCAGGAGGTCATAGTTCCATTCCCAGTTAGGGCACATGCCCAGGTTTATTGGCACAATCCCCAGTAGGAGGCATGCAGGAGGCAGCCAGTCAGTGATTCTCTCTCATCATTGATGTTTCTCTCTTCCTCTCTGAAATCAAAATAATATATATAAAATCAGAGATCATAGGAAATTTAATCAGGTGGTCCTTGAACATGAGAATTCCTGACTTAAGATCTAGCCCCAGTAACCTACTACAACATCCCAAAGAACTTAAAATATACTAGTATGCTGAGTGTGTATGTGAAGGACACATCCTAAGCAGTATGGGAGGCATGTAGACTAAAGAGTGAACTGGTGAGAAAAGATGCTATCAGCTCATACTGCAGTCCTTACACCAATGGGTAGAGTAGGGTGTTCCCAAGCTCCTCTCCTGTGCCGACCCACAAATCTCAGCCCCAGCCCTCAGTCAGTTACGTGGGTCCAGCACGGCCTCTGCTCTCTGGGTTTCACTTCTCCGTGTTACAGTTTGGGAAGTAGCTCCAGGAGAAAGCTCACTCTGTGTGCTTCGTTTCTCTCAAGCACCACACCTTGCACATCTGTTGTCAAATTCTTGAAAACAGTTGCTTTGAATGTTCTGTGCAGTGTTAATATTTTTACAGTGGTAGAACAAATCTGATATTCATTACTACTTCATGGTCAGTACGGGAAGTCTAGCCTCCTCTCTTTATATCTTTGTGCATCTTATTTCCTTTTTTAAAATCTCCTCCCACACTATGGTCTGAGCCACCTGAGGGCTGGAATCATATACACATTTGCTTATATATTGAATGAGGCTAAAGGAGCCAAGAAAAAATGAATATAATTGATGGCCAAAGGTTTTTCCAACCCTATGTATTTATTTATTTTTTTTCTGAAGGAAGATGACTCAGTTGGGTTACTTTTCAGAATAAAAATATCGATTATCAGTCCCCATCACACAATCCCTTATTCACAATTCTGAAAACCACTAAAATCCAAAATGTTTTGTTAATTTTGTGCTAAAACTCATTTGGTAGCAAAACCAGACCTGAGCTGGCATGAGTGGTTAGCTGTGTCTCAATGCTTCTCCCAGGTACATACACCCGTACTGATTATTGGATTTTTATCTTGTAAATTTTTATTTAACTGAAAAAATTAAAATTTCAAAAAAAGGTAAGATACTGGGTAATATTGAAAAGAAAAGGAAGCATCGGTCATTATCAGCAGTACAGAAAATGGAGTTAATGGGTGACTATAAAGCATCATACTGAAGAAGAGAGTATGTCCTGGCTGGTGTGGCTCAGTTGGTTGAACATTGTTCTGTGCACCAAAATTTCACAGGCTTGATTCCTGGTCAGGGCACATGCCCAATTTGTGGGCTCAATCCCAATAGGGGGAATGTAGGAAGCAGCTGATCAGTTTTTCTTTCATACCAATGTTTCTCTCTCTTCCTTCTTCTCTCCCTAAAATCAATAAAAACATAAATATATATATTTTAAATCAGCATGGCAGCTGCCACCATATATGATTTAAAGAAAGAGAAAAGCAAGATGTTGACATTTTATAATGACAGTGATGACATGAAACACTAAAATCAGGGAAATCATTTCAGAAGATAAATAATGAAGAGCTTAACTGTGGGTTGATTAAGGTGTCTGACAACAACAAAAACCAGAACATGAAAAAATGCCATTGATCCATTTCCTGGACAAGCAACTGACCATCAAGCATATAATTTATTTTTTTCTAATATTCTTATCACATTTTTTGCCTTAGGTAAACCAAATATGTTTACTTTTCTGTTCATCAAAAAAAAATGAACTATTAAAAAAATGGGACATCATCAAAATCCCTATGTCATGTTAAAGTTTCCATCTTGATCAGTATGGTTTTCATGGGAAATGTCAAGCAAAGCCATTCTTAATTCTTTATTTTAGAATTAAGCAAGCCAGATCCCGTGCTCCCAATTCCAACACATTATTTTTAGTACACTGGAGTTTGTAAAAATAATACACAAAGATAGCATAAAACAAATACAAATTGAATCACCAAATCAAGCAATAAGATGTGAATTTAAACATGCTTACACTTACTATATATTTAAAATAATTGTCTTGCTATTAGAAGTTTGTTTTAGTCTATGAGCAGTTCCCTCCCTCTTTTCTATTGGATCAGTCAATTTTACAGTTGACACAACTAGAGAAACATGGTAGAGAGAGAAAAAAAAGGAAATAACTATTAATTTTTTACTAATTAATCTATCACACTGGAGCTAACTTGTAATGCTATCATAACATTGTGACTAATTTTTTTTTTTTTTGAGAAGGGATATAGAGATGAATCGCAGAGTTTTGATTTAGTCACTCCCATGAAATTTGATTCCTTTCATCCCTTACCTTTTGTATTTATACCATTAAGTATGTCTAATGTTATTAGAGTGAAATCACAGCATGTAGAGCATTGTAGGACATTTTATGCACTACATCAGATTTTAAGGAAGTTATCTGATTTTCACTTATTTTGATATAATTTTATTTATATAAATACAACACAAAATGAATTTTTTACACTTTTTTGAATGTAAAACCAATATAATAAACTCTGTCTCCATCCAAATTGCCATTTTGAAACCTAGAAACTATTGATTTATTTTTTTATTTCCATAATACAAATATAATTTTGAAAATGTGCCTACTTCATGGCTTATTTTTAAGTACATGAAACATTTCCTATTATACTTAGTGATTTAATAAAAAAATATGTAAATCAATTTCCTCTTTTTCTAATGAATGTTAAAGAAAACCTGAAAGTATATACTCAAACAATATTCCTGCCAGTCCTTTATATACAATTCCAAATGATTAAAAAGCCAGTGACAACAAAAACTTGAATGTCCTCTATTCACTGGGGAGAAAAATTTAAATTATATAAACTGGTTTTTTTAAAACAAAACAAAACAAAACATGAGATTATCTCATCCTAAATAATAATAATAAGATTTGCAGATCTCAGCACTTGAGATATCACATTATCTTATTAAATTAGCATAAAAAATTCTAATTCTAAATTTTACTTTGTTTAAGATGTGCAAAACTAATATATTCCTGTACTATTATAGGCTTTCTTAGAAAGCAATAGAAAAATAGATTGGAACTTTAAGTAAAAGAACAAACCTTGCTCTCACACAGAGATTTGAGAGGAGGACAAGCCTTGCTATAGAGAAGAATCAAAAGATTACCTATGAATTTTCTCTGCATTAAGAAAAATGGCAAATAAAACTATACTTTTATGCTCTAGAGCTACAGTATCCAATGTAGTAGCCACTAACCACAGGTAGCTTATGAACACCTGAAAAATGGCTGATTCAAATGAGGTACACTGTAAATAGAAAATACACTCTAGATTTCAAAAACTTAGTATAAAAAAAGAATATAAAATATATTATAAATAATTTTTATACTGATTATACATTCAAATTATAGTTGGCTACATTGGGTTAAATAAATGATATTATTAAATTAATTTTACCTGCCCTAACCGGTTTGGCTTGGTGGATAGAGCATCGGCCTGCGGGTTGAAGGGTCCCAGGTTCAATTCCGGTCTAGGGGATGTACTTGGGTTGTGGGCTCATCCCCAGTAGGGGGTGTGCAGGAGGCAGCTGATCGATGTTTCTCTCTCATCGATGTTTCTAACTCTCTATCCCTCCCCCTTCCTCTCTGTAAAAAATAAATAAAATATATTTTTAAAAAAATTAATTTTAGCCCTAACCAGTTTGGCTCAGTGGATAGAGCATTGACCTGAGGACTCAAGGGTCACAGGTTCGATTCCAGTCAAGGGCATGTACCTTGGTTGCGGGCACATCCCCAGTGGGGAATGTGCAAGAGGCAGCTGATCGATGTTTCTGTCTCTTCGATGTTTCTAACTCTCTATCCCTCTCTCTTCCTCTCTGTAAAAAATCAATAAAATATATTTCTTAAAAAAATTAATTTTACCTACTTCTATGTATATTTTAAAATGTGACTAGTAGGTCATAGGTCATCAAATATGATCATGTGACTAAAGAATACCCTTACACATATTATTGCAGATTCTTAAGACAGGGATCCACCAAAGCTGCTAGTGACCTGTACAGGGGACCAAGAAGATATGGGCAGAACACTGACAGCTTCTAGTGAGAGAATGTTTGATTGGATCCTCTGATAATAGTGAGACTGCCTTTGATTGCAAACAGCCTGAAATTCAATTACAACTATCTATAATAATAAAAGGGTAATATGCTAATTAGACCAGACTTCATTCCTGATGAAGCTGAGGCCGGAGGGAAGCCAGCCGGGTCCCGGGTGCCTGTGGGTGGCCTGGGGGAAGCCAGTCAGGGTCCCAGGTGCCAGAAAAAAGCACGAAATTTCATGCATCAGGCCTCTAGTATGAAATAATAAACGTAATGTTTATGACACTCAAAAGCATACAGATAGTTCAGGTACTCCTTGATACTGTGGCTCAACAATGTCACAGACACGGGTTGTCCCAATGACAACCTGCCTCCGAATGAGAGCTGTGTGCTTTCTACTTTAAGACTAGCTGGCGAAAGGGTGTGTCTTTTTGTCTTTTCTTTTCTTGGCTGTTTTCATGGAATGAAGGGGAAGTTTCTATTCCTAAACCATGTTAACAAATGCCTCATTGGACCTCATTAGCCTTAATCATATCCCAGTCTCACCCCTAAACCCATCACTGTTGCCAAGCATTAAGATGAACTGATTGACTTAAAGCATCAGGGATCACCATCTGCGTTTGAGAGCTTGAAGCTACAGGTCAGTCTGGCCCAAACTGCACATCTGGGAAATTCAGAGTCATTAAGAGGGGGGGGGGGGGGGAGAAGAAGAAGAAAATGGATGCTAAGGATGTACCCAACAAATATCCACTCTACAACCTCAGGCATAAACACAGAGGCAAGAATTCTAATGGGAATTTTAATTAACATCTTAGCATGAGAAAAATACCCACAGGGAAAATGAATATGTAAACTCTGTGAGATATTTTGTAAACTTTGTACTTTTGTAAACTTCTTTGCGTATCATCTCTATGGGATTTTTCCCCCTCGTAGTCTTAGCAATATAACCCTTAAATTCAAGGGTGTACAAGTGCTTTTTTTCTCTCAGTATCAAGGAAGAAATAGTAAGGAAATATTGAGTTGAAGAGCTAAGAGAACACTGACACAAACCTAACAAGTATTAAGGGTTTGGAAGGATGAACATCAATTTCTCTCTCCATACTTTGCCTATCTGTCCTCTCTTAACTACCTCTCTCCCAGGGAAGAGTGATCATGATTCTGATTTGCCAGTGGCTATAACATTGTCAGCACTACAATTAACTGGTAGATGTGGCTTCTATATATTAAATGATGGCATTCCCTGAGAAAAGCTCCTAACACTTCTTTTATTCATATTAAAAAGCAAGTTGGTAAGGTATTTCTACCTGTAATTGTGTCTGTTGAGTAAGTAGAAAGCCTCACTTAGACTACAGGTCTGAGCCAAGTTGTCCAACCCAACTGGTACCACAATTACTACATTGAGGGATATTGCATGTTTATTCAGAAATTAAAGGTATTTTTGGATTAACCTGCTATAAGTTATTCTGGTCTTAAGAAATCCAAAAGGAGTATGAATGAGAGGAAAAATTTCAATAACAATCCCCCCCCCACTACAAAAGATGGGGGAAATAACTTGACTTTCAAAAAAAAAAGGAGGGAGGGAGGGAAATAACCTGAAGTGACTGAAATGGGTAGTGACAGATAAAGGAGAAAGAAAATAGAAATCGTACCTTAGCAATGAAAATGTTCAAGGATATTGGCAGAGATTAGAGGTTCTGGAAGGTCAACAATAGAAAAGCACCCAGAAAGAGAAGAAAGTATGAGAACAGTTTTTATGTTAGGTTTGTGGTTTTGCTATGGTTGCATTAAATCCAATAATTGCTCACAGTGATATAGAAAGGGACTCAACTTAGTTGAAAAAAAGTAAAAGGATCAGCAGTTGAGTTCCACCTTAGGCATGGGCAAACCATCAGACCGACCATCCCACTAACAGTTCTATATAATAAAAGCCTAGTATGCTAAGTGTCTGGTCCGCTGTTCAATCAATCAAAGCATAATGTGTTAATGATATGCTAAGGTTGCTCAACCATTTGCTATGACATCCACTGACCACCAGGGGGCAGACACCCCAATCGGTAAGTTAGCTTGCTGCTGGGGTCCAGCCGATCGGGACTGAGTGAGATGGGCCAGACAAGACCTGGAGCCCTCCCGCGGTCCCTCCCTGGCTGGCCAACCTCCCGCATCGCTCCCTGGCCCCGATAGTGCACCGCTGGGGTCCCTCGACCTGGCCTATGCCCTCTTGCAATCCAGGACCCTTCGGGGGATGTCAGAGATCCAGTTTCAGTCCAATCCTGCAGGCTAGGCTGAGGACCCCACTGGTGCATGAATTGGTGCACCAGAACTCTATAGTAACTAAATAACATCAAAAGGATGTCTTAAAAATCTGTTTGAATGCTTCAGAGAGGTAATCCTGTATTTGGCTTAACTATCTCCCATGAGGGATTTGTTGATTTAAATCATCAGTTTAGAGCAGCCGTGGGCAAACTACGGCCCGCAGGCTGGATCCGGCCTGTTTGAAATGAATACAACTATTGAAAAAAAAAGACCATACCCTTTTATGTAATGATGTTTACTTTGAATTTATATTAGTTCACACAAACACTCCATCCATGCTTTTGTTCCGGCCCTCCGGTCCAGTTTAAGAACCCATTGTGGCCCTCGAGTCAAAAAGTTTGCCCACCCCTGGTTTAGAGACTCAAGATAGTAAAATTGAAGCAGAGGCTGAGAAGCTAAGAGGCTGAGCAGAGCGTTTTGAATCTGTCTCACAACCTGGGGGCAGAGGGGTCTTTACTTCAGGGATAGCAGAGGAGAGAGGGTCTGGTACATATCTCCAGCTCTCATTTGTCAGCACAGAGAACTGCAGTTTAGGAATAAGAGTACTGGAAATGACCATCTTCAAGGACTGAAGATCCTCTTGACTTGGATCACTTTCTGATTAGTGGGATCTGCCCTTAGCCCTGCTGCATATCAGAAACTAAAAGAAGTCTTTAGTCAAGGAATATAAGGCCAAGAGCCCTAAATCATCCCCACAATTTAAAAAATCACTTAAAAATAACCAAGCATTTAAAAAAATAAAAATTATAACTAAAAAAACCAAGAAAAAAAATATGAAGTATAGATATTAGCATCACCAAATTTTTAAATGCTGATATGTCTGATATATTTAATAAGACAGAAAACAATGATAAAGAGTAGAAAAATGTAAAACAAAAATCACATTGAAATTCTAGAATTGAAAAGAAAAAACCGCTAAGAGAATTCAGTGGATGGATGATGTTACAGAGTAACAATACCTGGAGATTTAGTGAACTAGATGGTATGTCAGGAGAAAATACTCAAAGTGAAGTACAGAGAGGCAACAAATATTAAAAATGAAAAAGGGCATATGAGCCCTAGCCAGTTTGGCTCAGTGGAGAGAGCATTGTCCTGCGGACTGAAGAGTCCCAGGTTTGATTCCAGTCAAGGCACATGCCCGGGTTGTGGGCTTGATCCCCAGTTGGGTCCATGCAAGAGGCAGCCGATCAATGATTCTCTCTCATCATTGAAGTTTCTATCTCTCTCTCCCTTCCACTCCTTTCCTCTCTGAAATCAATTAATTTTTTTTTTAAAAAAAGGACATACAATACACAGAAGATATGATGAAAAGTGTAATAGGAGATCCAGAACAAGAGGAGAATGGAAGAATAGAAAAGAACAGTCTTAAAGGTATGAGTCTAGAACTTTTTTAAAAAAATTAAATGCAGAAATCAATCCACAGATTTAAAATATGATACAATAAGCCCCAAACAGATAGCAAACACTAGAAAATCAACCTAAGAGATAAGAGAAGTTGTATAATCCTTTTGCACCAGAGCAACTAGCTCCTTCATTAGGGAAATAAATGACTACAGATCTAATCTTTATGGTGTGTGAGTATGTTTCTAAGAGAAGTAAAAGCAAACATCTTCATATTGATGGCCTATGTGTTTCCATGGTTCAGACTTTTTACATGAACACTGAGCAATCCAGGAATGTTTTATTTCCCTGCAATTATATATCTAAGAAAAATGTGTACATGTGTACCAGACATGTTCAACAATGTTCATGGCAAAATCTTAAATCCCCAAACTGGAAACCACTAGAGTGCCTATCAACAGTAGAAAGGGCAATTATCTATTAGAGTATATTAATACAATAGACTTCAACATAGCAAAATCAGTGAACCCTCTCTACATGCAACAACACAGGTGATTCTCATACACATAGCTTTAAGCGAAAGAAGCCAGATGTAAGAGAATACATGATTCCAGGGAATTAAAACTCAAAAATCAGTAAAACTGATCTGTGAAGTTAGACATCAGGATAATGCTTACCTTTGGCAAAGAGAATGGGGACAAGTGGGAGGGGAAAAATGGGCTTCTTTTTAAAAACTATATTTTTATTGACTTTTAGAGAGAGAGAGGAGAGAGAGAGAGAGAGACATTGGTGCAAGAGAGTAGCATCAGTTGGCTGCCTTCTGCACAACCCCCACCAAGGATCAAGCCACAACCCAGTGTGCCCCTGACAGGAGGATGTCCAACCAATTGTCTTATTTCCCCTGAGCCATAACAGCCAGGGAAAAACAGACTTCTGAGTGTTGGTCCTTGTATTGATCTGGTTAATAGCTACACAGGTGTGTTTATTTTATAAAAATTGATGCGCTGTTCAATTATGATTTACATACTTTTTTATTTTATTTTTTAAATTCATTTTTCATTTACAGTTGACCTACTTTCTGTATATTAAAAATTTATTTTAGACAAAAAGGGGTAAATTCTCAGAAGCGCTCAGCAGTTCTGACAGAATTCAAGGTCAGCAAACATTCTGGCCTCTGGGAATGCTAAAACAGACAAGAGACAGCAGCACAACCCAAGTATTCCTCTTTCTCTACCTCTCCTCTCAGAACATTCTCTCCTTCCTTTCAAGTCTGCCTGGCAGAATAAGACAGATAAAGAAGTATTTAATATTGTGGTTGACACCGTTTATTCCTGAAAGATTTGGTTCATGGAAAATATATAGGATTTGAGGTTCTCTGTATTATTCCCAATAGGAATTAGAAAAGAGCTGATATTTATACCATCTATGTAAAAGCAGGGTAGGCATTTTTTTCTGATTGCTGTTGCCCTTTCCAACCCTCTTATTAAACAGTTTGAATATGACCTCTGGCTTAGATTTCACAAATAAAGGAGGAAAAGCTATCATTCCAAAACAAATAGACACTAATTATAAAGTACACGTTAAATTTCCTATAATGAAAAAATTTTGATCGCTGAAAGAATAAAATAAAGCAATCTGCCAGTTTTCTACACCGAAGGGATTGCAGGTGAGAGCTGGTGAACTGGGAGATATTGCCACTATCCCGAAGCAGTTTTCTATAGCTGGAATTATCCCTTCATACACCTGCAAAAGATGCAGAAGCCCATGGGAAAGTCAACATTTATTTCAAAAATAAACTTTAAGGTTTGGCACTAAAGCAGACAAGCTGTTTTTTTCTATAAGAAAATGTGGCTCTGTACTACCAGAGGTCCTGTCGTAAGAATTTCAAAGAGCAGAACTAACACGTGCTAACTTCTTTTGAGACTCTCAGACTGAGTGAACTGCAGAACAAGTACCATTTACATCCATTAAACATCAGAGAAGCAGAGAGGACTAGAAATAAAGAGACAGGGATTCTAACTCAGTTTTGTCGCTGACTATATGAATTTTCTTCTCTGTAAAATTGGACCACTCAGACTCTATCACGCAAAACAAAGGACCAAGCTGTCAATTCTTCCAAAGGAAGTACCTTAGAACTTACATTTGTAATTATTATTAAAATCTTCTGAGACCGCTTTTTTCTTTTTTTGTTGGTTTCTTCTTTTCCTTATGTCTCCTCTTTCTCTTTCCCTTTACATTTTTCCTCCCTCCTTTTTTCTCCCTTCTCCTTATCTTTACTTTGTTTTTTCCTTTCTACCTTCTCTATCACTTCTTTAACTGTTCATAGGTGTTATTTGAATTGACTGTAATATATATATATATATATATATATATATATATATATATATATATATGTTTGTATTTCCCTCTTTAAAATCAACTACACTTACTTTTACTTGTTTGTGACCCCAAATTAATTTAGTTTCAATGAGCCACTGACTTACCAGAGAAAAATAAAAAGGTTTCTTACTTTGGTCTAAAAGTGTCATCTTGGATTTATAAAGAAATATTTAGTTTGTTAGTGAACAATATTTCAGGGTCACAAGGAACCAACCTACTAGTGATTTTCCTTTCAGGGACATTGAACCAAACACTACCTCATTTCTTTTGGCCGCCCTGTATCTTACCCTTGGGTGAGTATGTATCTAGCATGCCTCCCCTTTCTGCCCACTCTCTGCATGTTAAATGAGATCCTAAGGTCTCTGATCAATGCTAATCAATCAATAAACACTTCCTTAGCATTCATAGCATGTATCACTTCTGTTAGATCTTTGGAAAATTGGAGCTAAGAAAGATGTGATTTTTTTTATTATTTGAAATATCTTGCACATTTACACTGGGAAAGAGTGTAAATATAATCTTATTAATAAGAGTAGATGAATTAGGTTTCATTCACTCCTTCAGTAAACAGGGAGGGTGTTTTAGTGGGTACTGTTAGAGTGGTGAAGATACCAAGAAAATTAGGAAAGAATCACTATCCGGAGGAAATGGATCATCCAGAAGGGAAGACAGTCAAGTAAACAAGCAGTTCTGCTATAATGCAGTGTCATAAGAATCACAAGAGCAACTAGGACAAGGAAGAGTGAACTCCGCCTGAGGGAGTCAAGGCTTCACAGCAGGGGAAGCATCCAGAAGAGCCTACGAAGCTCACCAGGTGAAGGAAAGAGGGAATGACAGGTAAAGCATAGTTGGGTCATTTGCTGGCTTTCTTCCTCTGCCTATCTTTCAAATGCTGGTATTCTCCAGAATTATCTGCAAGATCCTCTTCACTTCCTACTCTTCATGCCATTGAAGGGGTTTCATCCACCCCGTGATGTCTATGGGAGGACTCTCAGACCTGTGTCTTCAGCCTCAAAACTATATATTTAACAACCTGCCAGTGTTCTACACCTAACGGGTCCAACGCCACTTCATGCTCTTCATGTCCAAACTGAACTTAACCTTTCTTGCTGTTTCTCACCTATAATAAGGCACTATCCACTTTACTGGTCCACTCTGATCCACTTCCAGTACTTGGAACTGAATTATATTTCTAAAGTGAAAATTTAGGCTGGAAATCATCCTACTTAAACCTTTAAAGTTTTCTCATTGTTCTTAGAAAAAGTTCAACACCTTTTTTTACAAGATGCTGGATTATTGGGTCATTGTTTATCCCTCCAGCCTTCTTTCTTGCCCTCCTTTCATTTTACATCCCAATAAGACTGGGTTTCCTCGAATTTCTCAAACTTGCTATTCATGTATTCTCTACCTTGAACGTGCTCTTCCCTTGTTCTTTGTCCTAGGTAAGCCCTTCTCATTCTCCAGATCTCAGACAAAAGGTTTCTGCCCCTGAAATGCCATGCCTCACCCCCACAACGCAGCCTAGAGTCCCATCCTCAACAATTACACGAATTGCTACTTGTCCATTTACTCATTATCCCCTCTCGACCACAAGGTCCAGAAGAGAGTGAATCCATCTGCCTTAAATACCATTCTGTCTCTTGGCACACAGGTGCTCAACATGTGAGAGAAAAGAACTGATGAACATAAGATAAAAGTAAGAGAGAGAAAAGAGTTTTGGGTGCATGTCAATCACAATTAAAAAAAGGTGGCCTACCAGTAGAAGAGAGAGTGTAACTAGGAATCTGGACAGAAAGAGACCCACGGCATAGAAAGTGATCAGCTGGTTTAGAAATAACGTTGCCAAGCTTATCTCTAAGTCAGGGATGGGCTTCCAGGGGTGGGCAAACTTTTTGACTCGAGGGCCACAATGGGTTCTTAAACTGGACCGGAGGGCCGGAACAAAAGCATGGATGGAGTGTTTGTGTGAACTAATATAAATTCAAAGTAAACATCATTACATAAAAGGGTACGGTCTTTTTTTTTCAATAGTTTTATTCATTTCAAACGGACCGGATCCGGCCCACAGGCCGTAGTTTGCCCACGGCTGGCTTAGACACTGCCAACTGATGTCCAAACCTAATTCTCCCTTTTCATTCAAATACTTTATTTTTTAATTTATTTTTATTGTTGAAAGTATTACAGATGTCCCTTTCCTCCTTCTCCACCACCCCCCTAACCCATTGACACCCTCCACCCTGCTCCTTCCCCTTAGCCAAGCCTTCCCCGAACACCTAAAGGCTCTTGACTTTGTCTTCATTGAAAAGATCTTTATTCTCCCTAGCCAGTTTTTCTCAGTGGCTAGAGCATAGGCCTGCAGACTGAAGGGTCCTAGGTTAGATTCAAGTCAAGGGTGCATATCTCTGTTGTAGGATCTTTCCCATCTGGGCCCCTGGTCAGGGCGCGTGCAAGAGGCAACCAATCCATGTGTTTCTTTCACATCAGTATTCCTCTCTTTCCTTTTCTCATCCATTCTCTCTAAAAAGCAATGGAAAAATATCCTCGAGTGAGGGTTTTAAAAAAGGAAAAGACCTTTATTCGGTTCCTCAGTCTACACTGAGATCTTAGATGGCTTGAACTGCTACCTATAAATAACTAGAAATAATAATGTACATTGAAATATTACACACATACACACACATGTCATAATAAGGGATATATTATTCTGGAATCCTAATATTGAACCAGTGAATTGATAGGAAAATATAGGCTGGTATAGTGTATTTTTAAGTTTAGTTAAGACATTGGTTCAAGTAAGTTCAATCTCCCATCTTAACTGATTACAACAAATTTACTTACCTATGCAAGTAGTGTATAACAGAAGTGGGAGCATAAAAAGAATTTCATTATTTATTAAGATATCAACTTACTAGTTAAATAAGGACTTGATATATCTTCATTGGATTTGTAACTCTTAGAAGAGTGATTGAATCTTTTATTCATTGATGCCTTAAATTCCAGGTTACCATAGAAAAGAGAATCTGCCTAATTATACCTAATATAGTTTCATGTTTAGGTAAATGTACTAAATAAGTGCTTTTAATTGCAAGAAATATCATATGCAATATTATGTCACAGAATTACTTCTGCATGGTATCTTTTGAGAATTCTACTGTTCATGTTTCTTTATAATTAACTTTTAAAAATCTCTCTAAATAGTGTCTTCAGTATAGAGGACAGGAGCAGCAGCCCTTAAAGAATGACAAAAATAGCAGGCAGTCCCCTTATCTCTGGTCACAGAACCCTGGGTTTCATTTCTTCGGTATGCAATGAAAATGACATCATTTTATAAGAGTCAGTTTTCCCTGAGAATTAAAGATGGCAGCTTCTACTCAAGCTGCTGACTTCCACACCTCTATATGTCAAAATACTTCTCTCTCTCTCTTTTTAACCTCTTATTTTATAAATGAGGGCCTTGAGATCCTTCGAGGTGAAAAGGCTTGCTCATGGGGACACAGCTAATTAGCAGACTTGCAGACATCATTCATCAACTTTAAAAATGTCCATTCAGTATGTCATCAAGTATAAGAAAGCACCTTTCCTAAGAGCTAGGAGTTTCGTCAATACTGTCCAACTAGCTTCCTTTATAATTAACTTTTGTTTTATCTCTCTTAATAGAGTCCATAAAATAGAGAACAAGCAGCACTAGGTATTTTTAACCTATTGCAGTATCTGTGTGTTAGTAAAACCACTTAAAACAGTGTAAAATGCTTAAAATAAGAAAACATTTTCTCACCACATAATAAAACCACAACTATTTGATATTTGGTCCTTCCCCAAACTTCTTTTTAAAAATATCTATCAATATATACCATTTAGAAGACTGTAGAATAGCATTTGTTATATGTGTATTTATATTTATTATTGTTCTATTTTTTATCTCTTAACATCTTGTTCACTTCTACAAAGTTCTACAAAAAATTTCTACAAAATGAGTGCATATTCATGATACAAGAGGATAATTAACTTAGTCTTTTCCCTTTTGGGGGATTCTTATTTTCCATACTTCACTATTATGAGTAATGCAGAAAGAGAACCCTTTTGTCCAACTAGAACCACAACAGTCTGGACAGGAAACCAAGCCAGTGACAAGTGTCCTCATGCTGAGTGGCAAATCTGGTTCTGATTTACATTCTGTGAAACAGAACATGCAAATATTAAGCATTGTTTTGAAACAGCATATATTTGCTTTGCCCTGTCAGGGCTGATGATAGAATGAACTCAGTAATATTTAAATGTGTTTCTTGTATAGTAGACCTTTTTATTGAACTGTAAACTCTATATGGGTATTTATTTTTCTTTCATTTAAAATGGGATTGGCAGTTGTAAATGATACTATTGTATACCTACTATTGACCAAGTACTTAATATACATTATCCAAAACTTACCAAGAAACTCTATGAGGGAGTTGCTGTTACTGTATTTTATAATTTACAAATGGAAAACCTGAGCCTGAGAGATGTTCAATGACTGCCAGAGCCAATTGCCAGTTAAATGACTCCAAGCCAATGCTCTTGACATTGGACTGTTTTACTGTATCGTGCATCTCATCAAAAGTGAGCGGCAGTGAGAGGGTACAACAGCCAGTTGTTTTATTTAAACAGCTTCATTGGGGTATAAAGTGTGCAGTTCAATGATTTTTAGTATATTCACAGAAATGTGCAGGCTCACACAGTCTTTTTTAGAACATTTTAATCAACCTCAAAAAGAAGCCCAATACCCGTTAGCTATTACCCCTTTCCCCAACCCTAATTAAGTACTAATCTGCTCTATATTTCTATAGATTTCCCTATCTAGACTTGCATATCAATGGAATCATATGACATGTAGATATTTGTGTCTGGCTTCTTTCACTTACCATGTGCCTTCACGGTTCATCCAAGTTACAGCATATGTCAGTGCTTCTTTCCTTTTCATGGAATAATATTACGTTGTATGCATACACCACATGTTACTTTTTCATTAGTCCACTCATGGACATTTGGATTGTTTCCACCTTTTGGCCATTATGAATAATGCTGTGATAAACATTTATATACAAGTTTTTGTGTGGGCATATGTTTTTATTTCTCTTGGCTATATATCTCGAAGTGGAATTTCAGGTCATATGATAATTCTATTTAATTATATGAGGAACTTCCAGACTTTCCAAACTAGCTATACCATCTTACATTTCTACCAGCAGTGTAGGAGGGTTCTGATTTCTCTGCATCCCCATCAATGCTCATTTTTATTTGATTTTTTTTGCTTCTGACCATCATAGTGGGTATTTTTAACTAGTTAAAAAGCCTACTTTTTCACTTCATGTTCTAATTACTAGAAATGCCAGAACTATGGAGGGTGTTGGAATTCCAGTTGTGAACAAAATCAAATACAATCCTTGCCGCCTTGGGACTCACCATATAGTAAGGAAGAAGTTATCAATTAAATAATCACACAGATAAACACAAGTCTACACCTGTGTTAAATGCCTCAAGGGACAGGTAGTTAATTCAGTGATTTACAAAAATGATGGGTGTAGAGAGAGTCGGGAGGTGGGTTGGCAGAGAAACTCTAAACTCTATTTGCAGGAATGTTTGTGGTGCTGAGATGTTGAATTTAAGCAGTGTCTTAACAGTTTCATTCTATTACAATTTTTGTCAGGTCACACTAATAAATAGCTTCCAGGGAAAGCTTCTAGAAGACCCCCAACCCCCAATAAAACAGAATGTCTTTTTTCCTTATAATAAACAAAAGTTATTTTACTGTTATTAAACCTCATATTCTGATAAATATGTATATTAGCATCTCTACTAAGCCATCTCAAACATTCAAATATATTTTTATGGACCTAATTACACAAAATCTGTTTTCTTTATATTTTTCCTTTATTTTTCTGCCTGTTTATTTCAATTTTTACTTATTTTTTTCAGGTGCTTGTTATTACACCACTTGTTTTATTGTTTTAGAGGTTTCTTTCACATAATCTGTAGCCCTTGTCTAAGCATTTGGGTTTTCCGCTGTTATTTTGTCTTCAAATAGACTCTATTGTCTTCAAATCCAGACTCTATTGTTTACTATTGATATAATCTTCAACAAGCTATTTAACCTCTCTGAACTTCAGTTCTTTCAATAAATAAATAAATAAATAATCAAATACCTTTGTGGGATTTTTAGCAGTAAATAATAGAACTTATATCAAGCCCTTTGCTCATTTAGCTTCAAATAGATTAAAGTTTATATTTTAAAACAAAGCAGTTTCTCAGAGATTTCTAATTGGTATAAGAAGAAATGGCTTTGAACTTTCATACGTTTCTAACTAAACTTAACAAGGCCTCTAATTTGGTGCCTATAATTCCCGATTGTTTTAATATTGTACTTTGGAACACTAGGCTTTCATATGCATGGAGGTTACCTGGATTTCACCTGGCTTAAGCACATTTTGATGTATGATGTTGTGCAACTGATATAGGCTCTGAGGCGTCATCTGAGCTTGAATCCAGACTCTATTGTTTACTATTGGTGTAGCTTATTTTCACTGCTTTAGAGTCATCTGGAGTGGAGGAATGTTTGCTTCCTTCTCCCTGGGAGAGTTACAGACATTTTTTCCTAAATTATTATTTTACTAGTGTTTCTGAAACTTGGCTTCTTAAGAAATCAAACACTAGCTGATTAGCCATTAAGTTCTATTGAGCGAGAAATGTGTCTGATGAAGTAGTGTTGGGATTTTCTTTATTTTTTTGGAAGAAGGAAAAGTGAAAAGATAAAGGCAGAAGTCATTGTTGGATCCCTAGAGTCTAAAGGAGGGTCAGAGGAATGAGGGGGTAGAGCAACACTGGAGCAGGAAAGGTTTCACAATGGCAGTGAGAAGTCACTAAGTGCTGGGAGCTACTTAGGGAACCTTGTGCAGGGCCCCAGGCCTATGCTTAGTGAGGGTACCTGCTGACTTGCTGGGTGTAGACCTTGGCAATGGCATCAAGCAGCAGTGACAGAGGGATGGTGCACACCCAGCTCACTCCCAGGTCACAGGAGGACTAAAAGCAACCTTAGCAGTGGTGGCAGCCACAGCCCAAAAGATCTGAGCTCTCCCCTACTAGGGAGTTAGAAAAATGGCAGCTTTTTCAAAGATCTGAGAATTCTTGAAAAATTCTAAGGAAGAGACTAGATCAACAGTAAAACAATAACTGATGTTGGACTTATTGGCAATGTTTTCTTTCTCTGGTGTAAGCATTCTTTCAGGGAAGCATTTTAAACTTTTTGTAGTGAAAGCACAAAAGAAACAAAAATGTGACATTATTTAGATTCTCAGTGATGTGAGGCAGTTCGTAGCTATTGCACATATCAAAAACAAGGAGCATGCATTAATCATTTGATCACTGGAAATGCAACAACATTGAAATAATGAATGCCTATATGATATTATTATTTCACTTTGTAAACCCTTTTTTCAAATAAAACTCTATGCTTTAGAAACAGGTATAAGCTATAGGAAGCTCAATTCTCCTGTATTATCTCCTCCCCTTCCTTTTCCTTTATTTCTCTCTCCTTTGGTCTCTCCTTTGCACTTTCCTCTTTCTCTTCCCTTCCCTTTTCTCAAGTTCTTGCTGTTTTTCAGTCTAGCTTTTTGCTCTATCTTATTTTACCGTCCACAACTTCCCACCTCCCTTCCCCCACCCCACCCCTTTTCCTTCCCACTCACCCGCATCCCTCCCTGCCTTCTTGCCTGCTCTTGCCATTAACCCCACTCCATTTCCCCACCTCACCCTGACATTTTCAAAACAGAATTTGGTTGAATAGAATCAGTGATTTAGATCTATAGTCCCTCTATTCGCCATAAGGGAAATCTCAGCACTCGGACCATCATAAGTGGGAAGTTTCTAATGTAAACACTTGAATGTCCTGTGTTCTTGACAATGATGCTGAAATCACCATATGTCTGTGAATAAAATTTTATATTTAAATAAAAAGTGCTTAAAATATCTATGAAATCTTTACATCATAGCTTATCTTTCAGGTAAAAAAACAAGAAGAACAGACATGGTCACTGGTAACAGAAAGGGTTCTTCGAGTCTGAACTTAAAAAGCTGGAAAGAATGGCATATTCAGCTAAAGTGTCTGGTGAGGGGAAAACATAACACTTCATTGTCATAAGATTCTGTATTAAAATAGCTGAAGTAGAAAAAAGAATGTGTAATATTCCATCTACCTAACTAACTCTGACTTACAATTTCAGGGTTGCAGCTTTGAGGCCTGACCTTGTTTACCCTTGAAACCTGTTCTAGAGGCAGAAAGAACACCGTGTGGGCTGAGCAGGAACAGCGGGCTACCTGACTCTTACAATGGTGTTGATTTGAGTACATGCACAAAGTGTTTCCTTTTGCTCTTTGAATGACAGGCATTATTTTTCTGAGAGGCCAATCAACCAAAACAGCACAGTCAGTGAGTGGCGTACTTTTTACCTGGAGACCTTTTAAACAAATGCCTAATAGGAACATAAGGAACATTTCCTAATAAACAAAGTGAGTCCCTATGGACAGAAAGTTCCCATTGAAGAGGGACAATGCAAATAGAGGAGAGAAAATGGAAAGGGACAGCGTATGCATTTTATTCATTATTGTTCATTTTTAAGACAAGGAATATTATTATGACTTCATGACTAGGTGACAGGATGCAATTTTCTATATTGTAAAACCTGAAGAGAAGGACTTTGTGAAATTCAAAATATTGCCCACCCTTGCTTTGCCTGATGCTTCACAATTAGAAAGTAATTCCTTAAACTTTGCTTAAGTTTTCTTGTCTGTTAACTGAAGGTAATATGTTAAAGTAGATAAATCTGCAAGGAAAACCTGAGGACCATTTTTGCTGAGGATTGAATCCGTATCAGTACTGTCCAATAACAACATAACGTGAGTCATACATGTCGCTTTAACTTTTCTACGAGTCCTAGGGAAGAGTCTAGACCAGTGATGGCGAACCTTTGAGCTCGGCGTGTCAGCATTTTGAAAAACCCTAACTTAACTCTGGTGCTGTGTCACATATAGAAATGTTTTGATATTTGCAACCATAGTAAAACAAATATTTATATTTATATTTTTGATATTTATTTTATATATTTAAATGCCATTTAACAAAGAAAAATCAACCAGAAAAGATTCGCCATCACTGGTCTAAGTGACTGGGATGGTAGGTAGAGGAACATTCAGGGAATCCCAGGGCAGCATACGAAGTAAGGAAGAATATAAACATTTTAACAATGAGGATGACCATAATAACACTGCGAACTATTGGCCTATTAGCCTCAAGAATATGTGATTTGATCACTATAAAAGTAAACACAATTTCAAAAGAGAATTACAATAGGAGAGAAAAGGTTAAAGTTCTAGCCAAATGGGACTTCCCCTTGCAACTCTAAGATAAAGGAAGGTAAAAATGTAAATTATAATCCTGCACTCCAAATGTCTTCCTCCTCCCCATTCTCAGCATTGCAGCATTGAAAGAAATTATAAGTCAGAATTACATTTTCATTTCCTAAGTGGTTCCTTAAATCTTTCTGTTTGAATTTCCAACCTTTCTCCCTTTGGGAAAACGCTGCCTCTTCCTATAGAAAGAAATCTCTTCTTATGGATTATTGTTCCCTTCACCCAATACCATGTCCAAGTGTGAATCGAGCAGGTTTGAGGGATCCAGAGAAGGCTCTAGCCTGATGGACAGTGACATACATTATCTTTAAGCAGCTAAAGCAAGAGAGGCCTCCAGTGCTATTGGAAAGCTGGGTTGGGATCCTCTAGTCCAGCGGTTCTCAACCTGTGGGTCTCGAAACCCTTTGGCAGTCGAACGACCCTTTCACCGGGGTTGCTTAAGACCATCCCGCATATCAGATATTTACATTACTATTCATAACAGTAACAACATTACAGTTATGAAGTAGCAACAAAAATAATTTTATGGTTGGGTCACAACATGAGGAACTGTATTTAAAGAGCCAGAAGGTTGAGAACCACTGCTCTAGTCTGAGCTTCTTTTCAATATTCTTGCCAGTGTGAGCTATAGGACTCCCATTTTTAAAATTTTTATTAAATAATCTTTAAAGTAAGTTCATCTACTTAAGACTTTTATTAACCATTTTCAACTACATAATTGCTGGGGACTGGATCTTGTCCTCCCAAAATTCATATTGAAGCTTAACTCTCAATGTAACTACATTTGGAGTAAGGACATTATCAAGGTTACATGAGGTTATAAAGGTGGTCCCGTAATCGGTAGGATTAATATCCTTATATGAGCTGATACCCGAGAGCTTCCTCACTCTCTGCCATGTGAGGACACAGGTGGACATCTGCAAGCCAGGAAGAGAGCTCTTATCAGAAACCCAAATCTGCCTGCACCTTGATCTTGGACTTCCCAGTGTCTAGAACTGAAAATTTAAATTTCTATTATTTAAACCCACTGGCCTATTGTATTTTGTATGGCAGCTCAAACTAAGGCTAATTCCATATTGAAAGAGAAAATATTTTCTCAATTAACATGAGACTTTTATATCCTTTGGGTCAAATGGTCCCTTTTATTCTGGAAAAGTACTGTTTTGTTTTCTTTTGTTTGGGATTTGTTTTTAACTGCTCTGACCTAGTAGCCTATTTAAATTATTTAAAAAAGAACACAAACATTCGTCTTAACAGTGTTTTCTAAGCTTTTGAAAGAGCTCTAAAAAGGAATCTTCAGATGAGCAGAATAAGGATGAGGTGTTACTGCTCATTCCATACACCAGGCTAATAAGATTATCTTACAAATCTATACAGCTTCTGCCTGCTTACAAAGAGCTCTCCCTTAAGTTTTCACAAACCCAGAGACAGATAATTCTTTTTTTATTTCAAAGATGATAAAATCGAGGCTCAGAACAATTAAGAAATTTGTCAATAAACAACCAAATACAAACTTTTTGACACAAATACCAAACCAAGTCCTCTTTCTATAGGACTAACACTTTTTCCACTATTTTATTTTTTCCCTCTCAATTTCATTCATTTTTATTGCTGATCTTGTCCCATTTATTCAAAAAAGTCCAAGAGTTAAACATTGTGTCTACTTGTTTTACGCAGAATCTTATTCTGATGGCTACTTAAATCAACTTAAGTCAAGAGATATTTATTGAGTGTCTGCTGTGTGCAAAGTACTATGTTAGGTGTGCTCTCCAGGCTTTTAGGAACCCAGTTACCATTTGTTGATAGCCTTTAATAATAGTACATTGTTTTAAAAATGTTTTTACAGACATATCTTAATTTTAGAATGAATAAGTTTCAGAAATCATAGTGCACCTCTATATTGTCTTTTTAGCATACTCCTCTTATATTGTCTGTTCATTAACCCCACCCAACTCTTTTGGTAACAAAAGAAACTGACTCGTTCTTATCTTCTATGAAGTTGAGTCCTTCAATTTTCTGATCCCTCTGCTGAATTTCTTCCTTACTTCCGTCTCCTTCCCATATTTTTTCTGGCTAACTCTTCTTCATTTTGCAAGTCTCAGTTAACAACTCATTCCCTTAACAAAGCCTATTCTAGAGCCCCAGAGTAGGTTATGATTTCCTATAATAAACTTTCATTGCACTTCATATTTCCACTTTCACCGCACTTATTATGCTATTCATTACTTGTTAACATTTGCCTTTTTGTTTTCTGGTGTGTTTGTGGTATTGACCAGTACTTGGCACATAGAAGACATGTAATAAACATTTTATTTATTGATTGAATATATTTCCATAGAAACCAAAAAAAAGAAGGAAAACGTCCCAGAAAACAGGAAATATTCATTAATATGTTTATTCACTATGTAATCATACTCAGTAAATTCTTATAGCCTGTCTATGATATTCCTGACACTATGGTATATGCATAAAGAAGAATAAAGCTACTGCCCCTCTGGGAATGATGCTTCTCTGACGGAGGGAGAATCACTTCCACAAATTCTTCTAAGCAAACGTGATGTGATCATTTCTAAATAAACAGATTTAAATAAGTAGTTAATGTTACCAAATATTATAAAGAAATCAAAAATAATCTGGCATATAAGACATGGTGTTTATATGCTTAGCATTTAATTTGTAAATTAAAGGTTTTTAATGTCTTTTTAGTCATTTGATATGTTTAAACCCTGTTTTCTTTAGAAAGGTCCATGCTTAATTGTTGTACACGCAGGTTTTTTTGTTTTATAAACCAAAATACCATGTATTGTAGTCTAAAATATATATTTTATATAGTTTTAACCCATTAAAATATTTCATTTAATATTTAATCCATCAACAAAACTCATGATACCCTGTTTGCTCAATAATGTACTATATACTGAAAACAACTCTAATTTGGGGGTTTAAAAAACCTAACTGTGTAAAAATATTCTGCCACAAAGAAGATAATAAATATTGCATTACTCTCTACTATTTGTATGTGTATTCCACCCACGCTAGTGAATAATGAAGCGGCTGTTAAAAGTTCAGGAAAAGATAAAATACTAGTGATCCTGAATCCCAATTTAATTAGGCCTGGGTAGGATTTATTATGAGTGTAAGTTGAGAAGTTTAAAGAAGTGAAGCTCAGTAGAGATTATCTATGCAATGTGCATATGTATTTATAACTCCACTGGGCTCTTTTAACTCAACAAATAACCTTATTTTTCTGTTGCCCAAATAACTTTCTCTTTTGAAAAAATAAATAAATTTCCTTGAACAATAGGAACACTTTTTGTTAAGTGTAGGAACTGGTTTTATTGTTGGTCAAAAGAGGCAACATAAATCAAGTGATTCTTGCTATATATGGGAAATCTCTGAGTAGCAATCTGGTGGTTTGAGGAGCTTGCCTGCTGAAAGGATCGTGCTGTGGCTGCACTTCATCCTGGAAAGCACAGGTCCTGGACTGTCAGTGCTCCACTAACTTGTGAAATCGTGATTATTCCTTTTGGGGACAATGCTATTGGGCCTTATCTCATAATAAAATAAAGTGACAAAATCTATTCTGGAAGTACTGTCGCTCACTCAGTCAAGAAACAGGCTTTTCTGGGTATGCCTGGTCAGGTCCCTGGAAAGGAAAAGAAGTGTCATCGCCTTCCTTCCACTTACAAACAGCCTTGCAAATAACAGAACGGTTTACTAACATTATGTTATTATGTCAGTGTATTCCACTGAGTAAGATTCTTGGGCTGTAAGTACTACCTGTTTTGTTGGTACATATTCTATACCCTTTCTCTGGAGAAAAATATGATTCAACCTGCTACTTGTCCTGTGAGTATGAGAGTTCCAAGAAGTTTAGATGTAATTAATTAAATATAGGGTGTCCCCCAAAAATGTATACTCACACTTTGAAGAATTATAAAGGCAGTGTTTATTAAAATACATTTCGACCTGGCCCGTGTAGCTCAGTGGTTGAGTGTTGACCCATGCACCAAGAGGTCATCTGTTCAATTCCTGGTCAGGTAGCATGCCCAGGTTGTGGGCTTGATCCCCAGGAGGCATATAGGAGACAGCCAATAGATGATGTTTCACTCACATCAATGTTTCTTTCTCTCCCTCTCTCTTCCTTTCTCTAAAATCAATAAAAACATATCCTATCCTATCTAATAATAGAGAAACATGGTAATTAACCATAACTTTGCTACCCTTCCCATTGGCTAATCGGGGTGATATTCAAATTAACTGCCAACCAAGATGGCGGCCGGCAGCCATGCAACTGAAGCGGACATGAGGCTTGCTTGCAGCAGTGGCGGAGGAAGCCAAGGTTCCCTGCCTGCCGCAGCCCAGCTCTGAACTCCAGATGCAACAATGTTGCAATTATAGAAGCTTAAACAAACCCAGAAACCCGCTTTCAGCCACCAGCGGGCTCAGAGCTTAGAGCGCCAGTGATGGCAGCAGAGTTTCAATTATAGAAGCTAAACAAACCCAGATACCTGCTTTCAGCCAGCCACGGCCTCAGAGCTGGAGCCAAGCCTCAGAGCTAAAGCCGTCTCTCAGCTCCAGTGACAGCCATAGAAGGTAAATAAATCCCAGAATAAAAAAAGAAAAAAGGAAAAAAGGAGAGGTTGGGAGCTTCAGTCACCCGCCAGCCTGAAAACGGCCCTCATCCCCTCATCCAGACTGGCCAGGCACCCCAGTGGGGACCCCCACCCTGAAGGGGGTGTGACCAGCTGCAAAAAGCCATCATCCCCTCATCCAGGCTGGCCAGGCACTCAGGCGGAACCCTCACCCTGATCCGGGACACCCTTCAGGGCAAACCAGCCAGCTCCCACCCATGCAGCAGGCCTCCATCCTATATAGCAGGGGTCCTCAAACTACGGCCCACAGGCCACATGCAAATACAAATATTGTATTTGTTCCCATTTTGTTTTTTTACTTCAAAATAAGATATGTGCAGTGTGCATAGGAATTTGTTCATAGTGGTTTTTTTTTAAACTATAGTCTGGCCCTCCAACGGTCTGAGGGACAGTGAAATGGCCCCCTGTTTAAAAAGTTTGAGGACCCCTGCTATATAGTAAAAGGGTAATATGCAAACTGACCCTAACAGCAGAAGGACTGGGAATGACTGGTCACTATGATACACACCGACCACCAGGGGGCAGACGCTCAATGCAGGAGCCGCCCTCTGGTAGTCAGGGCACTCTCACATTGGAGGAGCTCTGCTCAGCCACAAGCCAGGCTGATGGCTGCCAGTACAGCGGTGGTGGTGGGAGCCTCTCCTGCCTCCTCAGCAGTGCTAAGGATGTCTGACTGCAGTTTAGGCCTGCTTCCCACTGGCAAGTGGACATCCCCCGAGGGCTGCCGGGCTTCCAGAGGGATGTCTGATTGCCATCTTAGGCCCAATCCCCCGGGAGCGGGCCTAGGCCAGCAGATGGTCATTCCCTGAGGGGTCCCAGACTGCGAGAGGGCACAGGCCAGGCTGAGGGACCTCTCCTCCCCCCCGAGTGCACAAATTTTTGTGCACCGGGCTTCTAGTCTAATAATAGAGAAAGATGGTAATTAACCATGACTTCGCTACCCTTACCATTGGCTAATCAGCGAGATATGCAAATTAACTGCCAACCAAGATGGCGGCTGGCAGCCATGCAGCTGAAGTGAACAGGAGGCTTGCTTGCTCCAGTGATGGAGGAAGCCACGGTTCCCCGCCTGCCACGCTCAGCTCTGAGCTCCGAGCTCCGGATGTAACAATGTTGCAAATATAGAAGCTAAACAATACCCAGGTACCTGCTTTCAGCCAGCAGGGCCTCAGAGCTTAGAGCGGCCAGTGATGGTAACAGAGTTTCAATTATAGAAGCTAAACAAACCCAGGTACCTGCTTTCAGCCGGCAACGGCCTCAGAACTGGAGCAGGCTCTTAGCTCCAGTGACAGCTATAGAAGGTAAATAAATCCCAGAATAAAACAAAAAGAAAAAAAAAAGAGGCTGGGAGCTTCAGACGCCCACCAGCCTGAAAACAGCCCTCAGCCCCTCATCCAGGCTGGCCAGGCACCCAGTGGGGACCCCCACCCTGAAGGGGGTGTGACCAGCTGCAAACAGCCATCAGCCCATCATCCAGGTTGGCCAGGCACCCAAACGGGACCCCCACCCTGATCCGGATCACCCTTCAGGGCAAACCAGCCAGCCCCCACCGGTGCACCAGGCCTCTATCCTATATAGTAAAAGGGTAATATGCAAACTGACCCTAACAGCAGAAAGACTGGGAATGACTGGTCACTATGACACACACTGACCACCATGGGGCAGACGCTCAATGCAGGAGCTGCCCTCTGGTGGTCAGTGCGCTCTCACAGGGGGCAGCTCTGCTCAGCCACAAGCCAGGCTGATGGCTGTCAGTACAGCAGTGGTGGTGGGAGCCTCTCCTGCCTCCTCAGCAGCGCTAAGGATGTCTGACTGCAGCTTAGGCCTGCTCCCCGCTGGCAAATGGACATCCCCCAAGGGCTTCCAGGCTGCCAGAGGGATGTCTGATTGCCATCTTAGGCCCAATCCCCTGGGGAGCAGGCCTAAGCCAGCAAGTGGTCACCCCCGAGGGGTCCCAGACTGTGAGAGGGCACAGGCTGGGCTGAGGGACCGCCTACCCCCGAGTGCACAAATTTTTGTGCACTGGGCCTCTAGTAAAAATATATTTCATTTTAAAAATTGAGCTATCAGAGGTTAAAGTGTGTAAACATTTTGTGGGGACACCCTGTAGATACCCAGAGCTTTATAATTCTAATAGATTTCATTGTTGTGTCAAAAGTGTCTTTCAATAGTATGCTGAAAACCAGGAATATGACATCCTTGAATGTTCATTACAGTCACTAAGAAGAGCTAAGGGAATTTATTTCCATTTTGTTTATTCACTCTGTGTTTGAACTTTTAACTAACCTATTTTTTTCCACTCTACTCTCTTGCCATTGCCGGGGCAGTAAGTATTTATGCAGCTGTTCTCCTCCCTGAGTTGCTGAATAAGGGCCTGATTATTTCAAACAACTTTTGTAATTAGCTTTCAAGAAGCAAATTACTGTTATGTACAGTATCTGTGATTATGATAAAGTGTTCTTTTTTTTTTTTTATAACATTTCAATGTGGGCTTTCATTGGCAAACCCCAGCAGCCTGGTGGGCATTCTGTGAACTCTCACAATATGTTGAAAAAACAGAGGGATATTTGACAATCAATAGAACAAGTATAGTACTTTTTGCTCAGTTTGGTTTTAAAAGGATCTATTAAATAAAATAAAATAAATCCTAAAATGTAGTGTCGTAGTTCTCCATGGGAGAAGTTCTGTGACTCAGAAGTGGTAGTGATAAGTCAGCAAGCTGTAATTCACAGATAAATACAGGTTGTATCATGCTTGGTATTTTTTTTTTTTATTTAGGCACTCACTCAACAAATATTTCCTTAGAAATATTATCAAGTTCCTGCCAGGGAAATGCTCCCCAAAGCTCCTCTCAGGTATGTCCACAGAAGATGACGCCACGTACAGTGGGCACAGTGACTCTGTGTATTGTGTTCCCTTCTCTTATTTCCAAAAGGGAAATATTTTCTGCAGTCAGTTATCCTTTATTCGTCCTACCCTCTTTCCTGGATGTGTGAGGTTGGCTAACAGTATAATTTAGGCATAACTTGGTACATGAATAGGAACTATACCTGCACATAACCAAGAAGAATGTATCACCCAGAAATCCAGGACTTGGAACTGGATAAGACCATGGGATTTTCCTTTTTAGGAGAGGACAAATTCTCACCTGAGTATACATAGGAGAGTCACTTTATTCTAATGGAACATGTTTGAAATTATTAATATAAGTGTATGTATTACGTATGTTGGGAATTAATGGGTTCTGCACCCAATTCCAGGTGTGGGGGATGCTAGGCTTCCCACACCACTAAGCAATTCTCTGACACCAGCTATGTATCCTACAACTCAACAATTCTAACACTATCTACCCAGACAGCATTGGATTCCACAGGTTCAGGGATCAGTTTTACAGGATTCTCTCTTAACCCCCAACCTAAGATCTCAGATGCAGTCACAAACCCAGGTTATAACCTATGCTTCTGACTGAGTGACTGTAGATTGGAGGTTCCAATGATCCCATGCTTGGATTTGACTAATTTGCTGGAGCAGCTCACAGAACTCAGAGAAATATTTTGCTTACTAGATAACCAATCTATATATATAAAAGGCTAATATACAGCGCATCCTCTCGTGAGTTCAACCAGGAGTTCGATGGCTTGCTATGACGTGTGCTGACTACCAAGAGGTGGCACGGAATGAAGGAAGGCCCCAACCAGCAGCCAGAAGGTCCAGATCAGCCGTGATCGCAGGTCAGGCCTACCCATGCATGAATTTTGTGCACTGGGCCTCTAGTTTATTATAAAAGGATATAACTCAAGAACAGCCAGATGGAAGAGACACATAGGACAAGGTATAGAGAAGGGATATGGAGCTTCCACCTCCTCTCTGAGCTTGCCACTCTCTCTAAATCTCCACATGTTCACCAACCCAGAACCTCTCCAGACCTCCTTTTTGGGGTTTTAATGGAGCCCTCATTACAGAGGCATGATGGATGAAATCATTAGCCATTGGTCATTGAATCAACCTCCAATCTCCGCTCATCCTAGAGACTTTTATCACTCAATGTCTGGGGGTAGGAAACAATTCTGTGCTTTCATGAAAGGGTTATCAAATTCTGTGTAAGAATAAACTTAAAATTTTGAATAGCTTTTAAATTAAATTATTCTCATGCATATGCATAATTTTGATTAAAAATTGGCATTAAAGCCTCTACTTGAAAACTCCTCTGTTAGTAGTTGCCAATGTAGTTGAAACCATGTATTTGTTTAAAGAAATTTTATCTAATGCAGCTTTTTACTAATTCAAGCTGACTATCTCTCATACCACCCCTCCCAGCCCTGCAATGTTAATTTAAGTAGGTGATATTTTACTGTTGTGGCATTCTCCATTCCCAATTAAGAATGATATTAGGCAAATAAAATAAAAAATAAAGCAGAGGCTGCAAAACTAAGTTGAGAAATATGAACATTGCTGATAATGTATGAACACAAATAAATAGATTATCATGCTTTGGTTGTTTCTTTGAAAGGACTCACTTTGAATGATAGATCAGTCATATTATGAGTATTGCAAAAATGGGCTGAAATCTACCAAAAGTCATTTTTATTTAGCTAGTTATTTTATTGATTTTAGAGAGGAAGGGAGAAGGAGAGAGAGAGAAACATCAATGATGTAGAATAATTGATCGGCTGACTCCTGCATGCCCCCTACTGGGGATTAGCCCACAATCCTAGCATGTGCCCTGACCAGGAATCAAACCATGACCTGCTGGTTCACAGGTTAGCACTCAACCACTGAACCACACCAGCCAGGCCACTTTTAGTTTTTTTAAAATAACTTGAAATATATTTAAGCTACTAACATGGAATCTAAAATAAATTAGACACTTTGAAATGAGGAACACAAAGATAAGGTGTTATCTATTCTATGTCATTTATCATTATCTTGTTGCTTTTAAATTAGTGGTACTGAGCTAATGAAAGTATGAAATTAGCATTATAAAAAGAACTTGAGGTCTAGAGTGAGTAAATATTGATTGAGTGCCTACCACTTAATAATACAAGACACGGTGCTGCAGATGGGATATCTTTGTAAGTGCATTCAAAATAACACTTTGAGATTTCTTTTTAATAAAATAAACATTCCAGTATATTCCATTGGAGGGCTAAATATCCCACCTTCCTCTAAGGATTTAAAGTTACCACTTTCTAAGGGTACCTTAAAGGCATATATGAAAATAATACTATAAATCAACATACATCATATAAGCATGGTACAAACAAAAACATTATTGGATTTTGAGGAGAACAAACTATTTCTGTCTTTGGTGATCAGAGAAGTCTTTAAGGATTCAGTGCTATTCAAAACTAGTTTCAAAGTATAAATAGAATTTCAATGAAGGAAGTTGGGGAAACAGAATACTTCAGACTCTGGAAATAACTTGCTAAAGGGAACAAGGCAAGCAAGACAGAGATGAATTTGAGAATGAATGCACCTGCCTGTTGTTGTTGATGGTTGATTAATATGTTGGTTGGTCAGGAGGGAGGGAAGAAATGGTCCATTCATTTTTTTTATATAATCACTGTGTTTATTTAAGGGAAATGATTATATTAGAAGGAGTAATGTACAGAAGGTAGGCTTAAAAACCAGAGACCAAGGTTACAAAACAAGTCATATAACCCTTCAGAACCTCCATTTTTTTTCCTACTAAAATGAGATTAATAATTGGTTACTACAAAACTTAAATAAGACTGCATATATAGGACATCTAGCCCATAATTCTGATGTGATTTTTTTTACTACGGGAAAGAAATGGAGTAATGAAAGACTTTGAATGTTAATAAAAATAATAATTTGTGAGTGTTTTTAATGTGTCATGCTCTGTTTTAACCATTTGACAAGTATTAATCTGCCAGCTATAAGGAGCAAATTCCTCCAGGTCACGGAGCTAGAGCTAGGATTTGGACCCCAAAACCAGTACCAGCACAGTTGTGAATGCAAAGTCTTTGGGGTTAGGATGCTGGGTTGAATCCTCCTGAATCCACCATTTTCTTTGCCTCAATTTATTTTTCATATGTAAAATCGAGTTAACCTCTCATAGGGGTGAATCTGTGTTACAGTAGAACTTTATTTATAAAAACAAAGAGTGGGCTGGAGCTGCCTTTCTATCCCCCAACCTCATATCATAGTTTGTAGACTCCTGCTCAAGCCAACTGCCAGCTCAGTGACATTTGGAAAATCATTTAACTAAATTTTCTAACCTCATTTCCCCCTTCTGTTATATGAACATCAAAGCATTATTATAAAGATAATATTAAATGATAGGTATAGAAATTCTTTGTAAATTCAAACTACAGTAGACTTTAGATTTTATAATATAAAGCCTACAAAATATAAGTTTCTCTAACAGAAGATAATCTCCATTTCTATGGAAGAGGCCAGAGTCCCCGTGTCTTCAAATCTCAGAATTCAGTGATGTTTGAAATGTTTCCTTCCTCAAATTTACAGGGATCTATACTAGTCTCAAAAGTTTCCAATAGTTTCTGTTTATTTTTTTAAAATCTCTCATGTGAGACTTGTCCTTCTTGCTTTGGGTTCTTTGGACATTATATTCTGGAACTAATAAGGGGAAAGACAGTCCTTGCTGAAAAGAAATCAATTACAGGAAACATTTGCCCATTATATTTATCGATAGACTTATTTGGTTTATTCTTCCAACAAGTATTGATTGTGCATCCATTATGAGCCAAACACTTTAATGTCTTCAAGATACAAAATGAATGAGACACAGTCCCCAGTCTGTGTAAATAGATCAGTTACAATGAACTCTTCTATCTTGAATGGGTTCAGTAAGCAAACAACCTTTGAGCTGGACAGTCACAGATTTTGCAAAGTGGAGAACAAATGTGTGTGCAAAGATTGTCAAGAAAGGACATGTCATGAGAGGGCCGTGTTTCACAAAATGCACTCATTTGCAAGCTGTCTTTTTAACTCTTACCATGTCCACATACTATGTGCCATTCTATATTTCAGAATTATTTTAAATCAACTCATAATTTGAAGTTCAAGTAAATGTATATACAGAGAAAATGTTGGCTTTGTTGCACTAGTTATTTTCCCTGATACTAAATTAAAATAAATCCATAATTATAGAAACAAAAATAGCGATTAATAATGTGAATTCTCATACCATTAAAAATTATTTCCTTGACCACCAATGATGTGCATTTTACACATTAGGTAACAGTATTTGTGGTGAATTCAAGTAGGGATTTTAAATTACCTAATAGAATCATGTTTTGTCTAGAAGGAACCTTAGAAGGTAACTTAATTGTCAATATTTTACTGAGGCCAAGGGAAAAGTATTTTGCTCAAGATGGCAGAGATATATCTTGAACTGAGAACTTACAACTTCTAATCTAATGTTCTCTCCACTGCTACATGACATTGAATTTAGCTTTCAATACTTAATGACCCTGATAAATAAATTTATAGATCTCCAGTTTTAGCCTGAGTCATCTAGAAACTTGCTTGGAAAAAAACTGAATTCAGTATGCCCTGTTCTTTGCTAATGGCATTAATAACTTTAAAGGCCACTAATGAAATTTTGAATTTCACTTGATCCCATCATTAGCCTAGTGCCAAAGATAAAAGAGTGAGTAATAACACTTCTAACTACACGTGGCAGATCTGAGGTGTGTTTATCTTTGTTCTGTCATGAAAATCCACCAAAATAATTGTGATGGATTATTTTTTAAAAGTAAGCCGTATACTAGTAACCATACTCTCCCCCTCCCCCCCAAAAAAATGAAAAAAATGAAAGGAGACAACAGTAGATGGAAGGTAGCAATGAAATTTGGGGAGAGAGAAAATAAAAGGATAAGAAGATACTGAATTTGCAGAGTATAGTCAGGCATGGGGAAACCAAAAGCAAAAATGGAGGCTTCCAACACAATGGGATTGAGGGGTAGAATTTAAAGTGGAGGTGAAAGCAGTGGAAAGTCTGGATTCTAAGCAGATACCCAGCTGTCACCCCCCCCCCACTGCCCCCCCCCCCAACTCCCCACCATCACCACCAATCTACATAGACAACTGGCCTCACTTGAGTGATTCAATCAGTAAATCCCTGGACTCAGGACCCCAAGCAGAGCTGACAGCTGTGCTTAAATGAGGCGTTGAAATGAAAGGGAGTTTTACGGGCAGGGAGACCCCCTTCCTAATCTCTATCTACCCCCAGGACAGTAAGGGGATGCTCTTCTGATGAGAGTAACTGGGCCAAAAGAAAGGACCTACTAATACTGACACTTAACATCCCTTAACCAAATGAACAGTTTCATCCAATCAGTTGTCCTAGAGTGAAGCTGACTAACTCTCCAGCCAAATGTGCTCCTTGCCCCCAGTTTTTTAAACAACTATTTTAAATATGCATGGACACTATGTTCACAGCAGTGCAATTTACAATTGTTCAGATTTGGAAACAGCCCAAGTGCCCATCAGCAGATGAGTGAATAAAAAGCTGTGGTATATTTACACAATGGAATACTGCCTGGCTGTAAAAAAGAAGGAACTCTTACCATTTGTAACAGCATGGATGATCCTGGAGAGTATTATGCTAAGCAAAATAAGTTGGTCAGAGTAAGATAAGTATCGGGTGATCTCTCTCATATGTGGAATCTAATGAACAAAATAAACCGATGAACAAAATAGATACAGAGACATAGAAGCACGGAATAGAATGAGGAATTTCAGAGGGAAGGCAGGGATGGGGGAGGGGAGGAGATTAATGGAATTTATATGCATATATGCATAGCCCAATGGACTTAGACAATAGTGTGGTGAAGGCCTGGGAGGGGTGAGTGAAAATAGAGGGGGTCAATAGGAAAAAAAAAAAAAACACAAAGGGGACAGCTGTAATGCTTTCAACAATAAAGATAGATTTAAAAAAATACACGCATGGACAGTGGATCACTGGACATTTTAAGGATAGCTTTAGCGTAAAGGACAGTGACAAAATAGAAAAAAATTGAAGCATAAGGATAAGGAAACTAGAAAAACTTAAGTATCATTGTTTTTAATAATTACTGAAAGATAGGAGATAATTGCAATTATTAAAGAGGAACAAATTCCTATAAAAATGAAGAACATTTAAAAATTAAGACAAAGTTCTTGAAACTTATAGATAAAAGTAGGGAAAATATTTTTTAAAGATCAGTGAAAAGTTGGGTGTTGAAAAGAAGACATAACCCAATAAAAGTTGAACCAAAAGACAAATTAATAGGCAATATGAGTAGGGGAGAAAATATTTCATTAAGAAATGGATCTTCCTATTGAGACTTGTATAAAATTGATCTATTTTAATTATAAGGGAAATTTCCCAAGTAGCTCTTGGGTATCTTTACACCATATATGTTTGCATGTTGGGTTATCCAAAATGGGTCAAGTATTTTTATTGAGAATACGTTAACTATTTAAAATCAGTAAATGGCACTTAACTATAGGAATATAACCATATTCCTGTTTTATAAATTTCTACCTATTCCTCTTTCATCACTTTGAAAAGTCTGCTAAGCTTCTGATTTGGATTCTCATTTCCAGGTAACCAGCTTTAGTGAGCTGGGGAAATGGGGGAATGGAGGGGAGAGGCAGAATAGGGTTATGGACAGAGGGCTGCATAGGGGGCGTGGGTCAGTAAGAGCTGTCTAATCAAAATGAGCAAAGCCCTGGGAGGTAATACTATGTTGTAGTTCAGCAACGATCTCCTAATAACATGGCCATCCACAGGTGCCAAGGGATTGATCGCTGTCAAAGAAAACCAGAGCTGGGCAGTAGTTAAGGCAGTAAAAATAGATTTCATTCAGAAACTATTGCAATAGGGGTAAGAGATCTCAGTATAGAATTGGGCTCGATTCCAAACAGCATGGACAGGTGAGAATGTATAGCCAAGAAACAGATCTGGCATGCAGCTGTCAGTTAATGGAAAATTACTAAGAGGAAACATTAGGGAAGAGGGATTCTTACTAAACCCACTCATTAGATTTTTGCTGAAAGCAGCCCAGAATAATCAGACATCACTTGGAGGATTATGAGAAATGAGGAAGTTTGATCAGATATTGGAGGTGGGGATGCCAACGAAACTGACTTAGCAGGGCTCTTGACAAAACTGAATTCTTCCAGGAATAGATGGAAGCCCATGGTCAGGACTAGTCCAGTAGGGGTCTCAGAGGAGCTGGACTAAGGTCAAAGAGAGAATCTTTGTCATCACTTTAGAACAAATTCATGTTTGGCACCCTTACTGAGGTTTTTCCCCCATCATTTTGCTATCTGATAATAAGCAAGTGACATTCTAAGCAGCTAAAACCAGTACGCGGAAGCGAGAAGCTTCCCCCACCTATTTGCAACCCCTGTATTCACTGTGGTGAGCTTTCCTGTTTTCCATTTCAACCCAGAACCTAGATGTGTGCATGTACTCAGAACGTCTATAGTGTACATCCAAGAGCTCGGAGTTTATGAGCCAGAGGGTGTGGGTTCAGATTTTGACTTTGTCACTTGCTAGCCATGTAATCTTGACAAAAAATGACTTCAACCCTCTCACTCAGTGTTGCCATTTATAAAATGGAGATAATCATTGTACCTAACCTCATAGAGTTGTGAGGATTACATTATTTCATATAGAAGAGCTGGGAACAGTGCCTGTACCTAGTAAAGGCTATATAATTGTTGCATTTTCTTGATGTTAATTACTCTTCCAAGGTTTATAGGATTTATAAATCTGCCTTCTCTCATCCTACGATTTCCCACCCATCTTCTCCTTTGACCCAAACCATATTCCATTTGCTCTTTCAATATAATTTTTTTCAGTCACTCTAGATTAAACCAAGGAAGTATTGTAAAATTACAGATAATGTCATATGATCTTAAAAAGAGAGCAGAACAAACTGGACCTTCCTATCAGTGAAGCATGCCAGTTGATGTGGACTATGAAAACCAGAAACTCTATAGTTTTTACATCCTCACCCCAGGACATGTTTATTGATTTTAGAGAGAAAGGAGAGAGAGAGAGAGAGAGAGAGAGAGAGAGAGAGAGAGAGAGAGAGAGAGAGAGAGAGGGAAAGGAAGAAAAAAAGAAAGAAAGAAAGAAAGAAAGAAAGAAAGAAAGAAAGAAAGAAAGAAAGAAAGAAAAAGGGAGAGATTGGTGTCCCCATTACCTGCCCCAACCAGGGATCAGAACCTATAATTCAGGTATGTGCCCTGACCTGGAATTGAACCTGCAACCTTTTTGATGCATGGTATGACACTCCAACCAACTGAGCCACCCAGCTGGGACAGAAACTATTTTTAATAGGTACTGTATCTTAATTATTAATTTAAAAATAGGAAGATGAGATTTAGAACACAAATACTACTAAAAGGTTTTTAATGAAAAGCAAATCCTTTACACCCCCATGTGCTACTCTAACTTCTTTCCCAAGAGGCAAGCATTTTTAACACTTTAATTTCTTTCTTTGTGTAGTTATCTCTGCTCTACATAATATGCTTATTATAATAGCTCTTATTTTTTCCGTTGTGTGCATTATCTATTGATTTCCTGCTATAATAGATGAGCATGGGATTCATGTATACTACTTCCATATTCCTCCCCCAATCTACCTAATATAGCAACATCACTCTTTAGGTTAAATCAATAAGCCATGGTTACATTATTATAAATATGTAGTCTTGTTTACCACAGAGCAAAGTAGCATATTGTGATTATTTTTTCCATTCTTTTTTTTTGTGCCAATTTTAAATAGTTTTATTTAAGATGCTGCATTTTCCACTTTACAATACAGTTATAAAGTGCATTATATTTCCTTTCCCTGTGCACAGTCCGTATTCAAGTATCAAGAATGCCCAGTTATTTACTATACAGCAGCTCAACTTTTAAAACTGCCATGGAATTTGCTACAAATTTGGGTCCTTCAATATTTTGTGTGGAACAATGCTAGATCTATGCTCAAAGCTGGCTTAATCAGCCTCTTCAATGGTGGGCCCAGAGGAGGCACCGCCAGATGGTGGAGCTCCGCCACCAGGGAAGCCCCCAGGCATTCCTCCTGGCATGCCTCCTGCACTCTGGTACAGCTTGGTAATGATGGGGTTGCAGACTTTTTCCAACTCTTTTTGCCTATGTTCAAATTCTTCCTTTTCTGCAGTCTGGTTCTCATCAAGCCAGTTGATGATTTCATTGCACTTGTCAAGAATCTTCTGTCTGTCCTCATCAGTGATCTTGCCTTGGAGTTTTTCATCTTCAACAGTTGCTTTCATGTTGAATGCATAGGACTCACGTGAATTCTTGGAAGACACCTTGTCCCGCTGCTTCTCACCTTCAGCTTTGTACTTCTCAGCTTCTTGGACCATGCGCTCAATGTCTTCCTTGCTCAGACGACCCTTGTCGTTAGTGATGGTAATCTTGTTCTCTTTTCCTGTACTCTTATCCACAGCAGAGACATTGAGGATGCCATTGGCATCAATATCAAAAGTGACTTCAATCTGGGGGACACCATGAGGTGCAGGAGGTATGCCTGTGAGTTCAGACTTGCCAAGCAGGTTGTTATCCCTGGTCATGGCACGCTCACCTTCATAAACCTGGATGAGCACACCTATTGGAGTAGGTGGCGAAGGTCTGCATCTGCTTGGTGGGGATGGTGGTGTTGCGCTTGATCAGCACCGTCATGACGCCGCCAGCCGTCTCAATGCCAAGGGAAAGAGGTGTGACATCCAGCAGCAGCAGGTCTTGGACATTTTCAGATTTGTCTCCAGAGAGAAGGCTGCCTGGACAGCTGCACCATAAGCGACAGCCTCATCAGGGTTGATGCTCTTATTCAACTCTTTTCCATTGAAGAAGTCCTGTAGGAGTTTCTGAATCTTGGGGATACGAGTAGAGCCACCCACCAGGACAATATCATGGATCTGGGACTTGTCAAGCTTGGCATCCCGAAGGGCTTTCTCTACAGGGTCCAGGGTGCCACGGAAAAGGTCAGCATTCAATTCTTCAAATCGGGCACGGGTGATAGAGGTATAGAAGTCGATTCCTTCATAGAGTGAATCAATCTCAATACTGGCCTGGGTGCTGGAAGAGAGGGTACGCTTAGCACGTTCACAAGCAGTATGAAGGTGGTGGACAGCCCTCTTGTTCTCACTGATAGCCTTCTTATGCTTGCGTTTGAACTCTGCAATGAAATGGTTGACCATTCGGTTGTCGAAGTCTTCTCCACCTAAGTGGGTGTCCCCAGCTGTAGATTTGACCTCAAAGATTCCATCTTCAATTGTGAGGATTGACACATCGAAAGTGCCACCTCCCAAGTCAAAGATCAGCACATTTCTTTCAGCTCCAACCTTTTTGTCTAAACCGTAAGCAATAGCAGCGGCAGTTGGCTCATTGATGATTCTAAGTACATTGAGACCAGCAGTAGTTCCAGCATCTTTGGTGGCCTGATGCTGAGAGTCATTAAAGTAAGCAGGTACTGTGACAACAGCATTGGTAACAGTCTTCCCAAGGTAGGCTTCTGCGATTTCCTTCGTCTTTGTCAAAACCATGGATGACACCTTTTCTGGATAAAAGCTTTTTGTCTCTCCCTTGTATTCTACTTGGACCTTGGGCCTGCCAGCATCATTCACCACCATCAAAGGCCAATGCTTCATGTCAGACTGGACAACAGCATCGTCAAATCTACGTCCAATCAAGCGCTTGGCATCAGACCGTGTTGGTAGGATTCATTGCTACTTGATTCTTTGTAGCATCACCGATCAATCGTTCAGTATCAGTAAAGGCAACATAACTCGGGGTGGTTCGGTTTCTCTGATCGTTGGCAATGATTTCCACTTTTCCATGCTGGAATACACCCACACAAGAGTAGGTGGTGCCAAGATCAATGCCAACTGCAGGTCCCTTAGACATGGTTGCTGGTGTGCGCGCTCGGCTGGCAGAGACCGACCCGAACTGGTGTCCCCGTGTTCAGTGAGCTCCATTCTTGTATTACCATTTGTTTCCTTGGAATTTCAAATTGATTCTTTCTTCCACTATTTGTCTTTCCCATATTTAAATTCTTTTCCAAGTTCTTGGTCACAGCATATATTCTACCAAGAACCAGTTACTTTCTCAGTAGGTTCTATTTTAGTTCTATCATGCTCATGTTTTTATCTCCTTCAATTTCTGAATTGTTCTGGAAGGTGGGGGATTGCGCTTATTTGTGTGACCCTATCCTTTTCCCATCTGCCCAGGTGGTTTCCTTTTCTTCCTGGCACTCAGAGCCCCTGATTTGTGATTACTTATTTCCTGTGGCCAATGTTCAGTGCTGAGCAGCAAAAAGAGCACAGGCTTAAAGTCAGTCAGACTCAGATTTAAAACCCAAATCTGCCACTTAGCAAATATGTGACCTTATGCCATCTGATCCACTATGGTCCTTGAACTTGCCACTGTACACTAAGGAATGTGCTAGAGAATTCTTCAAGAAATACGCATTTTTTTTACTGACCCCAAAGTATGTCCCTGGACACTATCCTGAACTCTTTACCTCTTTACATGTATTTTCTCATTTAATTCTCACACCAACTTATGAAACAGATAATATCCAAACCCCTGTTTCACATATGAGAAATCTGAGGCATATGGAGTGTAAGGAATGTGCCCAAGGTCACACAGCAGCAACCAGTGGAGCCAGGAATCACGTGTATGTCTGACATGAAGCCCAGATTCTCATCTCTGACAGCATGCTTCCCCTCACTGTGAAAATGCATCTTGGCAAACTGCTCACCATGATAATAAACCATACGGCTTTTCTTATGCACTCCACGTCCCAGGATCCAAGGATTTATTGGTAAAGGATGATCAGTCTAATGGGACATCCTGTTTAAAAAAACAACTAATCAACTGTAACTGTTCTCAAGGTAGATCCTGAAGCTGGCAAAGCAGAGTCGCAGAAATACAGTCACCGAGTACTTCCCACACAGCAGATGTGGCCCCACAGGCTGTGCTTCACTGAGGCTTCTCCATGCCATTATTTCATTAACCACCAGACCTAGTACAAGACGTTCTCTTTACACCACAAGCCCTGCATTCTTACAGAAGTCCCTAGTTCATTATCATGAAGTCCATCCTCCTTAACTTACCTCCTTGGCTCATTGAAAAAAATACATGAGAATTGGATTCCCCAAATTAGCAGTCCTCTTAATGACTTGAAATGCATCTCAAGTGACTTGAGGTGGCAAATGATCTTATATACATACACATACATGTCCCTGGGCTTTCACATCTAGAGATTCAGTTGGGTGAGTGCAGGGAAGGACCACATTCCATATTTTTTTAAATTCCTCAAAAGAGTGTGATGATCAGCCAGGTGCAGGAACCACTGCTCAGAGCACCTGGCTCATTATGACCCAGAATGCTAGCTCTCTCCCCTGCTTTTCCTCTTCCCACATGGAACTCTGCAGTTAGCTGAGTTATTCTTCAACTTCTGTCTCAGCATCTTACGGATTTATGTCCAAGTGTGAGCCCAAATATTCTCTACTCAGGCCATCACTGCAATAAAACCCAGTGTTTATTTCTTGGAATATATTTCATTAACCTACATGTCCTACTTGCCTTTTAAGTTGATTTCTCAGTAGGTCTTTTTCCTTGTATCCATGCTCCATACTAATTCCCATGAAAATATCCTGCATTCTCACTTTCCACTGTCCACTTCACCCAGGCCATTATCTCTGCCCCCTCCCTTGCCCCTGCTTTCGGATTGGCCATCTCCTCCAATTGCCTCACTCTCTGTGGCCCCTTACAGAGGGAGCTGGCTACAGACGACATGTTTATTTGGGAGATGAAGAGAGTGCAACAAAAAAAACTCACCTTATTATGGAATTTCCTATTGCATTCTTGCCAGCATGGGTTGCTTCTGCTTTCTCAGCAGGAAGCAAGCAAATTGAAGCTGATGATGGGAAGATTGTATGAGAACAGAGGTGGGGAAGGGATAGGTGCAGGCAGAACAGGTGTCATTATAGAAAAATTGATGCCTTGAACTTCAAAACCAGAAAAAAAGACTGAGAAAGTAGATGGAGAGAGAGCTCTATTGACCTGGGTTAAGAGTGGCCAAGGGGCTTGTGCCAGACTGTCAGAAAGTATGACATCTGTGACCTCAAAAATGGGATTATTTGCTTTCTAGAAGTGATGCAGGTTTATGTGTTTGAAATAAAATTCCTCATTTGTAAACTAAGCTGGGTCCTGATAAACCTCAAACTGATGGCACGTGAGTGGGAATAAAGCAGAGAGAGGCCATTTGTGCTGCGTGGGTGAACATTTTATTCCTCCCTCAGGAGTGGCCATGGCAGAACACATTTTGATTGACTTCAAATCACATTATTGGTTCAGTAATATAATCGTATGATATTTTAATCTCTGATGTTTATCAGTTCATATAGTATATTTCAAGTAAAGTAAAAGTATTTTGATGGGTTGTTATCACTGTGTATACAATGTATATAATCTTGAGTTTGCCAGACTGTTTGCTTGTCCAATACCTGGCTCCTTATTATTGCCTAGAGGTCATTATCCGAAGGACAGGAAGCATTGGTCCTGGCTGGAGGGTGAGGATGTGGAAGGGCTGGAATGAGGTATGTTATTTCTTTTTTTTAAATGTTATGGAACAAAAACCACAGCTAAACATAAACACCCCGACACAAAGTATGATGCACCCCAAGCTGGAACACCGTGCGCCTTGCCTGGCACACTTTCACTTACCTTTCATTTATGCCCCAAAGCTACTCAGTAACACACTATTTCATGGGCCCTTCCAGGTAGCTCTGTATTTTCTCTATGCTACCACAGTAGTTTGAACAGACCATTTAAAGTGCCCTGTTCATCATAATGTATCTTATTTTATTTTTAAAATATTTTTTATTTTTCTCAATTACAGTTGACATAATATTGTGTTACTTTCAGGTGTATAACCCAATAATTGGATATTATATAACTTACTAAGTGATCACCCCCAATAAATCTAGCACCCACATTATGATGTACTTTAAATAATTGGATACATCTATCTCCCAATTACATTTTTAGTTCCTCTCAGGAACAGTATTTTATTCATCTTCCTCGTCCTTCTGGGGTGGTGCAGTGAAAGATTGCTTACAAGTGAGCAATGTAAACATAATGGAAATAAGGAGCCTACCATATTTTAATGATATATGGGCATGAGACTCTACCCAGTGCCCTGCCCACTCTGGGATAGACTGAAAATTAGCTCTGAGATTGAATAGACTGCAAATTCAGTGGCAAGGTAAAGACAGAGGAGATTCGTCTGGGCTCTCAGACTCTTGTCACTGCGTTCAAGTTCATAGAGGCTAAAGACTCTGGCTGTGAGTCAGACAGTATGGAATTTATTTGCTATGCAGCGTAGGCAAGTCACTACCTCTCAAAACCCACTTCATCTGTAAGAGGGGGAAGTTAAGGAAATGAAATAAGAACAGTCCTTGATACTCAATAACTATTATTATTATTATTATCATCATCATCATCATCATCATCATCATCATCATCATCTAACCCAGTTTGTACAATGAGGAAGAACATTATCCTGGAAAAATGAATTATCAATCATTAGCCATGCATTATGAATGTCAGAAAATCTTGTATAAACTTCAGAATTAGAGACAAAGTAGTATCTATGCCTGTGTGACAGGCAGGGGTGTCTGTATCTGCAGTGTGTGTGTGTGTGCAGGCATGTGCACACCTGTGATTGAGACAGAGTGAGATCAGTTGGGAAAAGCTGTGGATAAAAATAATTGCCAGTTTTTGGTCTATCATGTATGCTATAGAATAAATTACTTGCCTGAATTGTATAGACTGAATTGTAACCCCATAAAATTTCTATGTAGAGGCTCTAACCCCCAACCTGACTATATTTGGAGACATCATCTCTAAGGAGATAATTAAGGTTAAATGAAGTCATAAGGGGGAGGCTCTGATTCAATCGGACTGGTGTCTTTATAAGGAGACAAAGAGGTGCCAGGAGAGTGTATACACTGAGAAAAGGCCATGTGAGGTCACAGTCAGAAGACAGCTGTCTGTAAACCAAGGAGAAAGACCTCACCAGAAACTGACCCTACTGCCACCATGATCATGGATTTTCAGCTTCCAGAATTGTGATAAGACTCATTCCTGTCATTTAATCCAACCAGCCTGTGGTATTTTGTATGGCAGTCTTAAACGAATACAATGAGTAATCACAGTCTGGTTTTCTCCCAAAAGTTTCTCTCTCTCTTTCTCTCTGGAATCAGGGATATGGGGCCCATGTAGTCTGGTCCTTCCTTCTCAGTGGATTCCACCACTTCCTATGTACACACAAGCTTTCCTCCTACTCACGGCCAGGGAGCCCCTCAGCAAAGTCCCTCTCAGTGCTTGTCTCAGGAGCAAATATTTATGGCAGATTCCTTTTCTCTACTAAAGGAACTTTTCTAAGGACACAGGAACAGTAATGGGAGGCCATGATTCCAACCAAAGACGCTCACCTCTGCTGTGCTCTCCGTACCTTTCTGTAAGAACAGCATTCTCCCAGTGTTTCCCGACATGGCACACAGGTGATCACAAAGCTTGACTGAAAATTGGACAGTATGTCAATTTGGCCTATTCACACTAGTTGATTTTATTCCAGTACAGTGGATATGGATATAGATATATAATTACCATATAGTTGCTTTAGTTTAAGGTACTTGACTTTGGCCAGGAGGAAAGTTCAAGCTAAAAAGCAACTGGAGCATGAACTTGCACAAAGTAGCTGGAAAAAAAATTACCAGGAGCCTGCACAGAAGTGTTTAATTTGCTAATGAAAACTTTGGCATTACCTTTTTAATGCTGCACTCAAATACACAGATGTACTTTTTATTTTTATCACTTTTTCAGCAGGATCAGTCTTTCCTTTCCCCCTTATCTTGAGAAAAAGCATCTGTTTGGGATTTCTTGTGTTCCCAAGGCTACAGCTAGAGCGTGGAATTAGCTGATGCATAGAAGGTGTTGCCATGTGCTTGGGCCTCCCACCCTACCTCAAGCTATTAAGGCTGCTGCTGACTGTGCTGACTGTGCAACCAGGAAGAGGCAGCCAGCTCAGATTCTGCTTTAGTTGAAAAACAGGGAAAAATAAAGAAAGAAAGGAATAGGATCTGGCCCACCTGCCTCTTAAAAACAAAGAAAACTCTATTTTCTAAAGCTTTGAGTTGGAATACTGAGAGAATACAACTCATAAATGTCTTCATCCTATATAGTAAAAGCCTAATATGCAAATTGACCGAATGGCGGGACAACCGGCAGAACGACTGGTCGCTATGATGCATACTGACCACCAGGGGGCAGACGCTCAATGCAGGAGCTGCCCCCTGGTGGTCAGCGCACTCCCACAGGGGAGCACCGCTCAACCAGAAGCCAGGCTCATGGCTGGCAAGTGCAGTGGTGGTGGCAGGAGCCTCTCCCGCCTCCGCGGCAGCTCTAAGGAGCAGTGAACCAAGCTGTAAGGAGCAGCGAGCAGGCGGGCAGTAAGGAGCGAGGGGTCCCAGACTGCGAGAGGGTGCAGGCCAGGCTGAGGGACCATCCCACCCCACAGTGCATGAATTTCATGCACCGGGCCTCTAGTATTTTTATAAAACTTTATATTTCTGGAGATTCAGATTGGTTAAATAGCTGTTCTCCTTATCTGTTTTTGTGGCAATTAAACCTGAATAACATTTACTCATTGCATAGTCATAGATCATGTAGAACTTGAGATGTTGTTATGGGTTGTTTTTGGTTTTTCATTTTCCTAAATATTCAACAGTGAAACAAACATCTCTAATGCAGGTAGGGTTACATGAACAAAAGTAAAATACCAAAACCATACAAAAGGGCATACAGTGAGAAGTGTAAATCTCCCTACTTCAATGTCCTAGTCTCCCTCCCCTGAGGCAACCAGGTGCCAGTTTTTTGTGTATCTTCCTGGAGATGTGCAATGACTGTTCTACACCCAACCCAGTGTGGTCTCTCTGTGCCTATCCCCTATTCAGTACCTGAAATAAATTGCCTTTGTTATTAACTATCACTTCATATGCATAAAAATGATGTTTCCCTTCCCACTGAAAGTACAACTACAAAAACTCAGGACCTTTCCCAGTGTATATATCCCAGTAAATATTTGTTGATTGGCAAGGTTATAGGAAACTGCAGAAAAATCTCAGCTCTGAGATTTTATCTTAAGAAGGAAAAAGAAGCAGACAGGAATGGAAGTATATGGAGGAAACATTTTCTGGAATGTTTTCACAAATCTGTAGGGGAAAAGTCAGTATATTACCTTCCATGGAGAATAATCAAACCTGCTATTGCTCTTTTGATAATATTATATAATGGCTGAGAGTAAACCATACAGCCCACAAGGAAATTCATGGCCAAATAATTATATTCATGAAATGTTACAGTTGTACTCCCTAAATCAATACCTTTTTGTTTTGAGGTCAATGGGATATTACACTGGATTATAAATTCATTTCTAATAACATAAAAGATTTTGTTCTTGTAGATCAAAACCTAACAATGAAACAAGTTCTCTACTCATGTCTCTATAAGTATTTGATTCTTGGTATTAAGAAAAATGATGCTTCTCTTCAACTAACTTTTGTGCAGTTTCTCCTCTTTCCACACATTTTCTTAGATACATTATTTGAATTTTCTGAGTCATTTTCCATTACATTTCCTTTCTTTCTTCTTTCTACAAGCTTCATACTTAGTAACAATATTAGTTTGTGTATTCTCTACGCAAATATTTCCCAGAAGGACACACACACAAAAATGGGATGGATTCATCTTGCATTATTAAGTAATATGTTTTGCGACTGAACTTAGTTCTCCAAGATCCACCAGTCTTCATTTTTCCAGAGAACTATAAGTGATAGCATCATACTAACTTGCCTGGACAAAATGCTTGGAATGAAACTGAAAAATCTCACTAATTAGTGAGCTGGGTGAATGAACAGTTTGAATATATTATCGTTTGAATTGTAAGATGTTAAAAACAAACAATTGGCCACTTTATAATATAGAGAGTAACAATTGAAATACCCAAAGGATTTATTAAGTGTTTCTACTTGCAGACCTTGAACTTTGTCATGGATATGTTCATTTGTTCAACTGTGCTTAAAATATTAATATGATTAAATATTTTATTTCCTTCTCCTGTAGGTAGTGATTAATTCTATATTTCATTGCAAGATTTCTTTTCATCCACGTCCCTTGGCTGGACTCAAACTGTTATGGCTAATAGCCCCAATTAAAACTTGAAAGTCTATTTGCATTTCAAATGGGAGGAAACACTTCAAATTAATTCAACATTTTTATATACTTTTTTGATAAGCTTGGTGATTGACATCTGGGCTGACATAACTACAATAACCTCTTTCATTTATGTAATATGTTTAATAAAACATAATAATATGTTTACTTAAGTAGCCTTCAAAATGCTAGTTAACAAATGATAGAGTATATTTGAGTACCAAAATATTTTAAATTATGCTCATTACGATGGAATAATCTATTGGTTGAGCTTCCAATGCATATCCAGAGATGATGAGCCATTTACTAAGTAATCTCATTACCTTTTCTCCAACCACAATCATTATAAGTTCTTTCTATTAAACGTACTTCTAAGATTTAAATGGGAACTGTCATATGTCAGCCTACAACTGAACCTATATTGTAACTGGACAACCAAGGGGTCCGGGCTGCCTGTCACCACTTGAGCCAATTAAGCGGAGACAGGGTTGAATCATATATGAGCATTCATTCCAATAATGCCGGCACCACGGCAGCAGGTCACCCACAAAAATCTGCTCTGACCCCTCTTGCCAGTTGGCTGGTTATATACACACACGAGGGAGAAGATAGCTACGTGCAGCTATGAGCTACAAGTGTAACATGGAAAGGGGAAGTAGAGTTTTCAGTCCGGCCTTCAGGAGCTCAAAGTCTGATAACAAGGTGGCTAATCTATGATGTTACAAACAGCTCAGCCCGTTCCTGGGACCAGAGAATGGTCAATGTTCCTGAGAAAAACTCCCAGAGGGGGTCAGGGTCCAGGCACAGCAACCAAATCAAAGCATGTCCTGTCCTTGGTCTGTTCTCAAAATGTGTTTCTTTTCTGAGTAATGGACCCATTGAGGCATCTTATCTTTTTACAGGCCTGTTTCATCCTCCAGTTTCCCAGGGTCTGTAAGCAAACTTCTTATCTACAATTAGTAAGGTGAATAATTATTAGACAACGGTGGCTCTGTTCTCATTACATGTCCTTCCCCACTCTCAATATGACCAGACCCATAAAACAAATATAATGTGCTAAAGACCTCATCTGCTACAGATGACTTAGGATGCTCTCTGTCACTTAAGTGGAGCTATTTATAGCTTGTCCAGAAATGACAACTTAAGTGAATAATATGTTTCTATATCTTATGTGCACTGATGTTATGCATCCTTTCAGGCTGGCAAAGCACATCGCTCTCTAAGCTTGACCTATAGAGTCCTCAGTCCAGAAAGCTCTAAACAGAATAATTTAAAAATCCATGAAATGTACACATTAAAATTTAAGTTATATAAAACTCCCATGTTTCTGCTGAGCCAAGACAATAGGCAAGATATTTTGTATGCCCAACACATCCAAAGATTTGGTCCTTGGGCAGATGGAATAATCGTATGTTTTAGGTGCATTTTTCTTCTGAATGGAGAGTTCAGAAGATTCATCATTTTCTGGTTTGTTTTATAAAATAAAGGGGAAATACTGAAATCTTAGGGGTTAACCCATTTGAACATGTAACCCTTCTCTCCCATCTCTGACAACTAGCTGCTTGGCATTTGCTGGGAAATGTTGAGTTACAGACACCTAAAATCTGCATTTCTGGAGAGTCCAAATTAATTTTTTTATGTTTAATTAAAAGCAGTGTTCTTTATCTTCTACTCATTCTACCTCATGGAGAAACATAAATCAGTCTAAATTCAAGGGATAAATCATTGTAGATGACCAAAAGTGCATTTCAAACTTAATTTTCTTAAATTATTTATTAAATAGCTCAATTTATATACAAGAACTTCCCAAGGCATATTTACTTGACTCTCAGTGAGTAAGGGAAGCCCTAATCTGAAGAAAAAGACACTGTTGACATCGGAGAGATGAAAGGTATATTTGTGAATACTTTTCCTCCCACTTTTATGGTCTTGCATCAAATTTCTTCCTCCTTCCCTTTAAACTAAATCTCCTCTCCACCAGGAATGATTCAGCTGGGTTTCTCTCTGGGTAAAGCAAATGACATTGTTATTCCAGAGATGTTCCTTAGAATGAGAGAATAACTGATGAGATGTAAACCCAGAATGTTTTCGTGTTTTTCACCACTCCAAAAAAAGTAGCCCCCTTTCCATTGATCTCAAGTAAGCCGCCAGAGGGGTACATACAGAGAGCCATCGCATTGCTTAGTAACTTACAGCCCAGGTTATCTGCAAATAGCTCAGCACCTTGCAGGAAATACTGCCTGAACACCAGCACCAAACATGAGAGAGTCCCTCCACTCTGGCAGGAAATTATCCTCAAGGTCACATAGTAACTAGTATGCCTTTCTCCTTCAAATGCCAGCACTGTGTTCAACTTGAATTCCATCTCTGTTTGCCCTGTGCAGAACCAGAGTCCTCAGCTCTGGGAAGGAAGCATGCCCACAGCGCCTGAAAGCTCCTCCCCTGTGGGGATGTGATACAGGAGGACTACATCGGAAACGTGGTTGCCGCAAGTCAAGGCTAAATGTGAATTTGAACCAAATCCAAAGCAGGATGCTTATTTGGACGTTAAAACTGTCGAGTGAGCCTCTAAAATCTGCCTGGTGCTCGTTTCACTGGGCCGATTGGCCTGCTAAGTGTATTGGCTTCCAAGTTCCACCCCACACTTTGAGACTTTACTTGGAGAGCCAAGAGCCATAAAATTATTGACACTAGAGGATATAATGTTTGCAATAAAATATTCCATTTGTCTTTTATATCTATGCATTTTTTTGAATTATAGGACACTTAAGGATATTGCTCAGGCAATCAAGTTTTAGACAGGCTTAACATTTAAACTTTGTTACGAGTTTTAAGCAACTTCACTCTGTGAACTCCCTATATCCACACAGATTTATTTTAATTGTGTTAATTCAATGATTAATTATATTAACCTTTTTAAGACTTAGTTTTTTAAGAATTCATTTTCTGTGACATAACAACATCATTGTACTAATTGCTCCTTTTATTTTAAATTGGCATTGTGGGGTTTTTATCTTTTTATTTTTAAAATTTTAATTGAATTTATTGGGATGCATTGGTTAATAAAATTACACAGGAATCAAGTATACAATTCTACGATACATCATCTTATATCCTGTTGTGTGTTCACCACCCCAAGTCAAGTCTCCTTCCATCACCATTTATCCCCCCTTTACCTTCTTCTACCTCCCCCCACACCTCCTTTTCCTCTGGCAGCCACAGCACTGTTTTCTGTATCCATGAGTCCTTCTTTTCATTTCTTTGCTTAATCCCTTCACCCTTCTCAGCCAGGCCCCAACCCCTCCACTCTGATTGTGAAAGGAGTTTTAGGGATAAAATAGGCAGGTTTAGGGAGTTTTAGAGTAAAGAGGGTCCACAGGGGAGGACTGCATAGGTGAGGGCTTGGAGCTGCCAGAAGGCATACATTCACAGAGGGGGGAAAGGTGCCACAGGGTAAGGGGAGAGGAAGACATCCATTCACAGAAGATAGGGAACAGCCACGGGTATGGGGAGAAAAAGGAAACAGACTTTCACAGAGGATAGAGAAATGCCGACAAATGGGGGGAAGAGGAAAAGAGATTTTCACAGGAGATAGAGAATTCTACCACTGAAGGGGGAGAGGAAAAGAGGGGCACCAAGTAGGGTTGGGGCTTTGAAGCTGATACTCTGCGAGAGTGACCAAGTAGAAGGCAGTATGATGAAACAAAGGACTACAACCTTCATAACCTTAGAAAAAAGGAGCTTAGTGAGTGACCCCTGGAAACCCCTTCCCTGCATGGGCGTCTGTATTTGCTTCCAATAAATGTCCACCCTTTTCGTCTACCACCTTTTGTCTGTGGCTTCATTCTTCAAATCCATCTGGACAAGGACCGGGAAAGAAACCACCCTTACATCCTGCTCAGAAAACAACCCTGTTCTGCGTATCCATCAGTCTGTCTCCACTTTGTTTGCTCGTGTTCTTTTGTTCAGTAGATTTCACATACAAGTGAAATCAGATGGTACTTGTCTTTCTCTGACTGGCTTACTTCACTTAGCATAATGCTCTCCAGGTCCACCCATGCTGTCGCAAAAGGTAAGATTTCCTTCTTTTTACAGCGGAGAAGTATTCCATTGTGCAAATGTACCAAGGTTTTTTTTATCCTCTCTATTGATGGGCTGCTTCTAATTCTTGGCTATTGTAACTAACACTGCAATGAACATAGGTGTGCGTATATTTAAACGTGTTTAGGAAGGCATAACTTCTTTTTAATACTAATAGGTATGATTATGCAAACATTGTTAATGAAGTTGTCATTGGGAAAAAAATGTAAGAATGGAGGAGTGAGGTAATCATTTTACCCTCTCTACTTAGATATGTGGCAACTTGTGATAGATGCGAAACTATATGTTACTATTTTCTTGGAAATTTTTCTTAGCCCTTTTTTTTGGCCTCATATTTCTCACTCACAAAGTTGATATAAAAATGTCATGGGGGGGGGGTTGGGGCTCTAATTTATTTGTTTTAATTTTACAATTCATCTTTATTGTTGAAAGTATTATAGGTGTCTCCCTTTTCCCCCCATTGACCCCTTCTAGCCCGCCCCCACCCCACCCCGTCACCACACTATTGTCCATGCCCATGGGTTATGCATATATGCATATACATTCTTCAGGCTCTATTTTTAAAAATTCTTTATTGTTTAAAGTATTACATATGTCTCCTCTTTCCCCAATTGACCTGTACCTGGCCACTCCCACCTCCCAGAACATGCCCTCACCACCCTAGTGTCTGTGTCCATTGGTTATGCTTATATGCATGCATACAAGTCCTTTGGTTGATCACTTTACCCTCCCCCCACCTTCCCCTACCTTCCCTCTGAAGTTTGACGGTCTGTTCAATGCTTCTCTGTCTCTGGGTCTATTTTTGTTCATTAGTTTATGTTCATTATATTACACAAATGAGTGAGAGCATGTGATATTTATCTTTCTCCGACTGGCTTATTCTCTTAGCATAATGCTCTCCAGGTCCATTTATGCTGTTGCAAATGATAAGTGTTCCTTCTTTTTTACAGCAGCGTAGTATTCCATTGTGTAGATGTGCCACAGTTTTTTAATCCACTCATCTGTTGATGGGCACTTAGGCTGTTTCCAAATCTTAGCTATTGTAAATTGTGCTGCTATGAGATGCATATATCAAAAAATGTCATGTTTTATCAAATCTAAGACATCACTGATTGTAATACACATTAATATTTTTATGTACCACAAAGGAAAACAAAATACTGCTTAAACTACAACACAATACTTTTTTATCCTTAGAACTGTTATACGTGAAATGTTTTCTTAGCCTTTTATAGACATTTTTTTTCATATGTAACACATTTGTTTCTATGCTTTTCTGTGTGCACAATAATTCTCAGTACACAGTAAAAAAAATACAGTATGAAAGTTATAATCAAACTGAATTCACAAACAATGAAATTATGTCCTTTTGGCTGGCAATGACTATCACTTGCCATTAATTATAGTCTCCAATGGTCAGAGGTGTCAATAAGTGAAGAAAAAATGTGTTTTAGACTCTATGAAGTATGGAGATATATTATTATCAATAGAAACATTTATTATTATTATTACGGTTTTACTATTATCAAAATCATTCACATACCGCAGATGAGATGTTCCAAAATGAACATCCTAAGATGATCTGCTTCTGCACAATGGAAACTATTGTGTTAAAGTTCATTTTTGAGTGTAGTAGAGGAAACGAGGCTCCTTTCTCCATTGTAAATGTTGTGGCAGCTTCTAGGACCAAATGTCATCAATAATTGGATACCCAATTATTCTGTTGTTTGTCTTTGTACCCAGAGCTACCAAAGACTTCAGGATACTATGGACAGCATTACTCTTGAATAAAGTAATTTTCTTGAATTAAGTGGGCATGAGAAACTTTTCACAGTAACTCTCTGTGATACTGACCCATAAGGACATCCTATTGTATAAGCCAGACCATCCTACTTGCTTTCTCTGTACTTCAATCTCCTCCTGTGACAGGGAACCGTTTTAAAAAAATGATAGCTCCAGCCTGTCAAGCTTTACAGACTTTAGGACTTTATATAAATTCCATTGAACCTTCATATTCTAGCATGATGGCCCTATCCTAGGTGAACACTGAACTGCTTCCCAGTCAAGAGAACTGCTTTCCAATAATTTTGTATGTGCCTTTCCTCTGTGATTCACTTTGTGTGGCTCATAATGCTGGGTATGCAATATTGCAGAATTTATTTCTCTAAGTGCAGAAGCCTTCCTAGTTCACTCAGCCAAATAGGAAAAACAGTAGACTACACAATGTAAAAATAAATTCCTAGGTGTGATCATTGCAAGGATCTAAAATGTTTATAGCTCACTTTTAAACTCTCTCCATCTATGTAATGAACACAAGTTCAACTTGTTAAAATTCATCACTTTTGTGTTTTAATAAAAATAAGGGTTAATCGTTAAAGAAAAAAGTTAAGAAAAGTCAAGGTCTGCTATTGTCAATAATATGTGTTTTCCTATCCATGAGACTGAGATAAAATGTATCCTTTCAAAATCAACATATTTAAAATTCTGTGGATTTTTACCAAATTTTGAGATATTTTTGGACTTTATAGTCATTATATCTTCACAACTTGTATCTTCTTGAATTGCTTAAATATTGCTTTAAATGACCTAGGCACACATCATTCCAATGTAGCCCTAATCAAATGGTCGTGGATGTGGCCAAGTTTTTTTCATCCTGAGCTGTGCTCCTCTACTGCCCTCTACTGGAAGCATAAATAATTTCTACAAGGCTGCCAGAATGTATAGAATATTTTTCTTAATTGAAAAGCAGAACCAAATAAAAGCTTTCTTTTGGAAAAAAGGAAAGCACACAGTAACCTAAAAACAAGAGGTAGTAATTTTTCATCATTATAAATTAGCTCCAAAAGTTGCTACTTTAAATCACCATTATTAAAACAATATTCTAAAACCATGATAAAACTAAGTTAAGCATAGTTGGCTATATTTGTAGGGGCAGGAGGAAATTATCTTAGGATCTCGAGTTAGAACTCTTTGTATTCATTCAATGGTAAGAAAATTAGTTAAAACAAGAAGTTATAAAATTCCATAAACTTTGACTTCTGCTCCAATCTCCTCTTTCCAAATGTCTCCTTTCTATACCGAGGGAAAAAAAATAGTTCATTTATGTTCCTCTCATATCAAACTAGAATGAAACAGATGGCCAGTTATTTGCCCTTGTTTATATTTGGATCAATTTCACTTTAACAAAAGTTTATTACAATTAAGGCTCTTAATGTTTCATTTCCTTCTTTCTGTCCATCCTTCCTTTCTTCCTTCAACAAATATTTATTGAGCCTGTTCTATGTTCCAAGTACCTTGCCAAGAGCTGTTGCATGTCTTTATGGAACTTAGAGTCTATGAGAAAATATAGACATTTAACAAACAAATTTCAGAAATGAGTATTAGAATTTTCTAGAATAACGTTACAAGCAGAGCAAGTAGAGTATATAAAGGACCCTAGTCCAAAGGGTACTTGGTGCACTCAAGGAACTAAGAGGTCAACATGCTAAAGAAATGTGGTGTTTGATGCTGGAGAATAAGGCAAGAGCAGAACATGACATGTTTAGGATTTTGGCCTTTATCCCAGACTATTTGGAAATCACTTGGTTATTTTAGAGTTCAGACAAAGGAATGACATTATCTGACTTGTGTTTAGGAGAGATCACTAAACGTCTGTGTAGGGCAAGTGGGGATAAGACCCTACACATTTTTTCAGGGGCTACTGCCTCAGTCCAGTGAAGTATTAGGGAAGTCTGCAATAGGAGGAGGCAATGGACAACTTGGGGAAAGTTTTAGAAGGTACGAGGGAAAGGACTTGGTGTGTAGTTCGATGAGCCGATAGAAGGGAGAGGTTGTGGAGCTGGGCTATAAGGGAAGAGTAATACTGAAGCAGTGCAGACAAGTGCTTAGTTTTCTCTGCAATTCAAAACAAACCTGTTCCTTTTTTCCTCCTCTCCCCTGCTCTCACACACACATACATATAGGGACCCCAACATTCCAAAAGAATTTTAGGGGCCACATTTCACCTGAACTGATGAAAACATATCCTCCCACTGTAAATATATTGAAATGCTAAATATATTTAAGCATATAATTTTAATATACATTTTATATATGTATACACATATATATGAATATATACATCTATTTGTTTTTGTGCATGTATGTATGTGTGTAGATCGTGTGTTCATGTGTCAATGTATAGATATGTGTATATGCATACCCACATACATGTGCATACTGATTCAGACAATATGAATAAAAGATTAGGCTGATTTAAAAATGAAAGAAACTAATTAAAAAGATATGAAAATGAATGAAAAAACTAATTCTGAAGATATGAAAAATTAAGAGAAAACTATCCTCAGACTATGGTTAAATAGCAAAAAATAAAATAAAATAAAATAAAACTCGAGAATTGTTGAGCTGCCCTTAGAGAAAAATGAAAAGTTTATCTTCTGGAAACATTTAACCAAAAAGAGATTTGAATTCTGGAAACTTGAATTTCAAAGTAAGATGCCCAAAAGAAAGGTTCTACAGATAATAGCTTTTATGAAGGAGGATAATGAAATCAATCACCCATTCTATTACATGGTCCAACAGTCGAAATATCCTCATCATGAATGCAGAGCTTCCAATAACCTTCTGAGGATTAAGTTTTTATCTTAAACTTAATGAAAATAACTTCTTTCATATAGAAGTGTCTGGTACAGTATCTTTGTGCCTGCATAAACAACCATAACACTACAGAAACTATATGTAACAGAGCAGAACTGTGATGCCTGAGGGAAGAGAATCAGACAAGATTGGCCTTATGATTACCCCAGCTTTCTATTTGGAAGCAATTTCCAGACTAGAGCATAGGTAGGGAAAAATCAAGTAAAATTATCTTACTCAAGTGAAAAGAACATAGATAAAAAGTTGGGGAGGCCCAAGGACCTGAAATTTGCAGGACAGCATACCAGGGAACCATCCAGAAAAAAAAAAAAAAAGTTCTAGAAATCTGCATAAAGATCCCTTCAAGTCTTTGAATTTAATTCTGGTCATGTGTTAAGTAGAATTCTAGAAAACTAGCCAAAATGTAATATCTAAAAAACTAGAAGCTAAACAATTCCCAGAGTTCACACAGGGTTGGGAGATAGTGGAATTCCTATCAGTCAAAGAGGAGAGAACTTTTTAAATGCTCAAGACATTGACTAGAGACCCCAGAAGAGTCATGCCTTACTTATTACCAGTTAATAAGTAATAAGTTAATAAGTTATTTAGTACCAGGACTAAATAGAATTAGAGCAGAAGCCACTGTGAAAAGTGATAACAAAGCCTGAAGGCAAACCTCAAAAAAGATAAAGCAGATCCTCAAGGAACTTCATTGTCTGACAAAACTTAAGGAAATTTAAAGGAAGAAAACAAAACGCAAAAGTTCAACCACAAAAAGTCATAATGTCCAGCATCCAAACCAAAATTGCCAGACATGCTATGAGGCACAATTCTTTGACTGACACCAGAAAAAAAAGGGAGGTGGGGGCAATAAAGAGATTCCAAAATGAGAGGGATTATGGAATTAGCAGATAAGGACTATAAAACATCTATTATAATTATACGCAAGGATTTAAAGGAAACTGGAAGATATTTCTTTTAAATGATAAAATGGGACTTCTAGCATTGATATATACAAGTACCTGGAGTAAAAAAGTCAGTGTTATCAGCATCATGGTGGAATAAGATGTCCCTCATATTTGTTCCCCTCCCACAACAAAATTTTGGCATCTACCCACAGACAAAAGTGCATTTGAGGGAGCTGAGGGACCCTGGAAGAGTCTTACCCACCCATGCATTGGGAAATAGGCAGAGATAACTCAGTCCTGCCTGTGGATCTGCAGTGGTTCATGAACCAGCTCTAGCCCATCTTGGCTGTAATCTGGGATCTCCTGGAAAACACTGTCTTAGACAGTCACCCACAAATGAGAGAGCCAGAAGTACAGGTTTTCAGAGGAAAAGTTCCAGCACACCAAGGAAGAAAAATAAAATAGTTTGGACAAATTGAAGTGGGTAATAGGAACAGCTTGACTTTACTCCATCATTCCTTCCCCAAGCAGAATGGCTGAGGGCCCTCATAAAACCAAACATAGTACAAGAAAGGAACACCATTAACTGATATTGCCTAATGAGCATAGAAGCAAAATCTTTAACAAAATATGAGCTAATCAAACCTAGTAACATATAAAATAGATAATACATCATGACCTAGTGATGTTTTCTTCCAGGATTTAAGATTCATTTAACATTTGAAAATCAATCAATTTTTTCTACTTCCAGAAGTAGGAAAATTATATAATCTTAATTGGTTAAAAAAAAAAAAAGACATTTCACAAAATTAACATTTATTTGCAGTGAGCATTTCAGAAAACTAAGAAGTAGAGGGGAAATTCCTCAACCTGATAAAGAACATTTATTAAAAACTTGCACCTAACCTCAAAATTAATGGTAAAATTAATAAATGCTCTATGCCTAAGATTTGGACTGAGGCTAGGATGCCTCTTCTCAGTGTTTCCTTTCAAAATTACATTGAAGATCCTATCCTGTGCAATAAGTAAAAAAGTAAAATAAAAATGAAGAAATAAAAGGCATTCAGTTTGGAAAGAAAAAAATAAAACTTTATTGCATAATGCTCTCCAGTTCCATCCATGCTGTTGCAAATGGTAAGAATTCCTTCTTTTTTATGGCAGTGTAGCATCCCATTGTGTAGATGTACCAGTTTTTTAATTCACTCATCTGCTGATGGGCACTTAGGCTATTTCCAGATCTTAGCTATGGTAAATTGTGCTGCTATGAACATAGGGGTGAACAACATAAACTGTTGAACAAAAACAGATCCAGAGACAGAGAAGCATTGATCAGACTGTCAAACCTCAGAGGGAAGGTCGGAGAGAGTGGGGGTATGGGGAGAGATCAACCAAAAGACTTGTATGCATGCATATAAGCGTAACCAATGGACATAGACACCAGGGGAGTGAGGGCATGAGTGTGTGTGTGTGGGGGGGAGGGTTGGGAGGGGGCAATGGGGGGCTAAAGACACATATGTAATACCTTAATCAATGAAGAAAAAAAAAACTGTATTGCATACTAGAGGCCTGAAGCATGAAAATACCTAGGCCTGATCGGCAATCAGGGCCAATCGGGGCCTTCCAGCTGCCGGCCGTGGCCTTCCTTCATTCTGTGCCACCTCTTGGTGGTCAGTGCACGTCAGAGTGAGCTATCAAACTCCTGGTCTCCCAGTCTAACTCCCAAGGGGACAATTTGCATATTAGGCTTTTATATATATAGCTGATATGATCAGTAGATTTGCAGTCAATGTGATCTGTAGATTCTAATAAAACAACCAAAAAAAGTTAAATGATTAATAAGTGAATTTAACAAAATCACAGGATACAGAGCCAATGTAAAAAATAAATTGTATTTCATATACTAGCAAGAAATAATTGATGTATAATGATGGTGTAAATAGCCCTGAGAGGGATAACCCTGAAGCACGTTTCCCAACCCTTCCTGGGGGATTTAGCTGCAGTCTCCCGCAGGGCTGCCTGGCTTATGCACCCTTCCTTAGCTGCCTTCTTTAATAACTCCACTCTCTGCAAGTGGTTCTGCTCCTCCAAATCAACTACTTACACTTCAATCCCTGTTGTACCTTCTGTTTCTGAGGAACCCAAACCAAAACATGTGGCACTAGGCGATGGCCTGGAGTTAAGGAAATGATGAAATCGGGCTGCAGGCTTGCCCTACAGCCGTGGTTCTCAACCTTCTGGCCCTTTAAATACAGTTCCTCATGTTGTGACCCAACCAAAAAATTATTTTCGTTGCTACTTCATAACTGTAATGTTGCTACTGTTATGAATCGTAATGTAAATATCTGATATGCAGGATGGTCTTAGGCGACCCCTGTGAAAGGGTCGTTCAACCGCCAAAGGGGTCTTAACCCACAGGTTGAGAAACGCTGCCCTACAGTGAAAGCACAGTAGCAGGCTATGCCTATAGAAGCTATTTTGTGTGTGTGTTAATCCTCACCTGAGGATATTTTTTTCCAATGATTTTAAGAGAGAGAGGGAGGGAAAGAAAGAGAGGGAGAGAAACATAATGTGAGAGAGACCCATTGATTGGTTGCCTCCCACATCACCCCAACAGGGTTTGGGAATTGAACCTGCAATCCAGGTATGTGTCCTTGATCAGGAGTTGAACCCATGACCCTTGGGTGAGCAGTTGGACACTCTAACCCAGTGGTTCTCAACCTTCCTAATGCTGCGACCCTTTAATACAGTTCCTCATGTTGTGGTGACCCCCAACCATAAAATTATTTTTGTTGCTACTTCATAACTGTAATTTTGCTACTGTTATGAATCGTAATGTAAATATCAGATATGCAGGATGGATTTTCATTGTTACAAATTGAACATAATTAAAGCATAGTGATTAATCACAAAAACAATATGTAATTATATATGTGTTTTCCGATGGTCTTAGGCGACCCCTGTGAAAGGGTCATTCAACCCCCAAAGGGGTTGCGACCCACAGGTTGAGAACCGCTTCTCTAACCACTGAGCACACCAGCCAGGGCTTTCTTTAAATTGATCCCTTTAATAATGTGTGATGCATCATCAGTCCTTCATCCATGCAGTGTAATGATGTCACTTTCAGTTCACCCTGATGCCTGCAAGCAATCAAAAGGTCCATGAAAACCAAAGAAGAGGGGTCAACAATGTCATCTTTGCAGTCAGCCTACCCTCTCCCTCTTCACACTCCTCAGTTGAGTATTCATCCCAAAACAGTATGAAGGAGTGAGAAAGGGAAAGGTGTGAGAGAGCAGGATGCTTTCCTCCTCCACTCAGAATTGCTAGTCCCACAAGTCTAGTCTTGGGAGATGGGAGAGGAGGAAAGTTTTGAATCAAATATGAGTTCGAAGTTTTACAATGAATAGTCCTGAATCTTAATAATTTAGCCTATTTTAATACTTAGTTTTTAATTTAATATTTAATTTTGGTATCAAGGTAAGCATATTTTAATACAGAAAGCAAACAAAAAATTATGAATTAGAGTAATGTCCTAAATGAGTCTGGTATTCATGGGGAGAGGGATGGGGAAGTGGGAGGGTGAGTCAGATGGTTTGAAACAGAGCACAGTTGGCAGTAGTTACTGAAAATAAACTCAGGTAGATAGAAGTACATAATGTGTAAATACATACACATAAATACTGCTTTAAGTGAGCTTCTCCACTTCCTGGAGCATGCATATATATTTAACTATTGAAAAAAGGGCATTAAATTGGAATGGTGTGTCTGAAGAATGGTTGTAACACACCTGACTAACCTGGATTGCTCATTAAAATGCAGTTACCAATACCTTAGGATTTCTGGGAGTGTGGCCTCAAAACCTACATTTTAAAACAAGTTCCTAAGGTGAATCTTTTGTTACTGTTTTTAAAATTTAATTCTTCAATTACAATTTACATTCAATATTATTTTGTATGAGTTTCAGGTGTACACCATAGTGCTTAAACAGTCATATACTTTGTGAAGTATTCTGCCCAATAGTTCCAGCAGCCACCTGGCACCATACATAGGTATTACAATATTATTGACTATATTCCCTATGCTGTACACTACCTACCATGACTATTTTCTAACTACCTCAGGTGGGTCTTTTGAGCATTAAAGTTTAAAACTGGTTACACATATCATCCTGCACCTTGTGTGTTGTTGTTTTTTTTATATATATATTCATAGACGTATATAGAGATATGTTTTATTCCATTTAATCACTACATCAGAATGTGTGGTATTAAATTAATTTATTCAGTCTTTCCTCTATTTTGGACATTTTAAATTTTTGGACATTTTATACCATGCAACAATAATATCTGCATACCTACATTGAGAAAAAGTGTGCAAGTACTATTCTGAGACAGATGCTTAGAAATAGAAGAAGTGAATTGCAGGGAATATGCCTTTAAAAATAATGATAGATATTATTAAATTTGCCTGCCAGAAAAGGAAAAGGTTTACCTAACACTTACCATACATAAAGGTATATGAAATGCCCATTCCCGAAGTCCTCTTAAACATTATTAATCTTTTTCATTCTTTAATAAAATATATATTATTGTCTCTGTATTACATGGTTATCAAAGAGTTGAAATCTTTGATGTATTTATTGGTACTTTGCTGTGTTGTTTTGTTTTTTTCCTCCTGTGAACTGCTTTCTTTTTTCTTACTGATTTGCAGAAGCACTTTTTATATTCTGGATAGTATGTTTTTGCCTGATATTTATGTTGCATCTGTTTTTCCCTATGTACTGTTTCTTCCATTATGCTGTTTTTACTCTGAGGGAGTTAAAAATTTCTTCACCAAATCTGAGCTGACTCTTGAGTTTTTGAATTGCTGAGTAAGACCTTCCTTATCCAAATATTTTTTAAAAATCTTATCCCAAAACAGATTTGACTTTTATATTTAACTTTTTAAAAATATATTTTTATTGATTTTAGAGAGAGGTAGGAAGAGGGAGAAAGAGAGATAGAAACATCAATGATGAGAGAGAATTATTGATTGGCTGCCTCCTGCATACCTCCTACTGGAGATGGAGCCCACAACCCAGGCATGTGCCCTGACCAGGAATCAAACTGTGACCTCCTGGTTCATGGGTTGATGCTCAACCACTGAGCCACACTGGCTGGACTATATTTAACTTTTTAATATGTTATAAATTTATCTTTATAAGATGGGAAGTAGAAATTGACTTTTATTTCCATACATAAATAATTGCATCAATAATATTTATTAAATATACCAATATATTTTCCCTCTAATTTAAAAGTCACCTTTATCATAAACTAAACTTCCAAAATATGAGTTTGTTTCTGAACTCTATTTTGTTCTAGCAAATTATCTCTTTCTGTTAACCCTACCTTTTAAAAATTACTATGGTAACAGCTATTTTTCTTTACCTAGTAGGAAAAGTCTCTTATAGACCTTCTTTTTTTAAAAAAAAAATTAGAAGTTATTCTTCTGACAAACTTACATATTAGTTTGTAAAATTCCAAAAGGAATTGTTGGGATTTTGAAAAGCATTACATTGAGTTTATTAGATTTATTTGGGAAATTGTTTTAGTGATAGTGAGTCTTCTTGATTAAAAACATTATGTCTTAATATTTATAAAAGTTTATTAACAAAAACAAAACAAAACACAGGACCAGTTTTTAATATACTTTTCTTTGAAAGCCCCAAAACTAATCTATTAACTGAAAATCACATAATCATCATCAAGACAAAAATATAAGGTGAGGCTTTTAGCTACTGAAGAGTGGCAGATTATCCCAAATAGGTCACTTTGGCAGTAAAAGTCTGTGGTATAATAGATATTTTTCAGTGATATACAGATATTTTGTGGTTAATAAGTCCTTCACAAATATTTATATACTAAAGATCTGATGCACGAAATTCATGCAAGAGTAGGCCTTCACAGCCCCAGCTGCCTTGGTCCTTGCAGCCATACTTTGTCTGGTAGGTCGTCCGAACGGTCATTCCACTCTTCGGCCATTCTGTCGACTTACATATTACGCTTTTATTATTATACATCTATAATGTAATACATAAATTATATAAATTATGCATGCATAAATTATATAAATTCTGTGTATATCTGTATATATACACAGTGTATGTAACTGAGTGTTTACTCTGCACCATGTACTGTGTTAGGCACTTAGACTATAGCAGTGAGCAGATCAGGCCAAATCCCTTGCCTCATCATGGAAAATAAGGTCAATAAGTAAATTAACTAGATAAGATATTTTAGAGAAAAACAAATAGTGTGCCAAGGTAGCTATTAACTAGGGGAAGCAATTTGAGACAGGAAAACCAAGGACGGCTTCCCTGAAGAAGTGACATTTGAGCTTAGCATGAACGACACGAAGAACTTGGCCGGGGTGGGGCCTGAACACTCATGGAGAGGGAAAATAAAGTAGAAAGGACTTGCTTTGTTTAAAAAACATGACAGGAGAAAACATCGCTGGAGCTTCACATGTGTGAACATTAACATGATATAAAATTAGAGAGAGACAAAGACCATATTATTCAGGGTCTTTTCAGGTTGGATTTTATTCTATAGATAGTTGATGAGTTGTAAGGAACCAGGGGCATGACCTGCTTTACAATTTAAAAAGAGCTGTGGCTACTGTATGAGGACCAGGTCAGAGGGGTAGAAGAGTGGACAAGGGCAACGGCCAGTATCTGGCGTGTTCCCTAGTTCATGCCCAACGGCCCATCTCCCTTTCCTATTAGTAAAGGAAACTCATTTTTCAGTACTTTTATTTTATTTATCTTCATTGATTTTATTGGGGTGACTGATTAATAAGATTATGTAAGTTTCAAGTGTAAAATTCTATAATACATCATCTGTATTTTGCATTGTTTGCTACCACCTAATAACCCATTTTTATCTGGCTCTATTGCATCTCATCTAAAAGCCTACATTTTCTTCTTTTTTACATCTGCATAGTACTCCATCGTGTAAATGTACCACAGCTTTTTTATCCACTCATCTACTGATGGGCACTTGGGCAATTTCCAGATCTTAGCTATTGTAAACAACACTGCTGTGAACATAGGGGCGCATATATTCTTTTTGATTGGTTTTTTGGGATTCTTAGGATATATTCCTAGAAGTGGCATCACTGGGATAAATGGCAGTTCTATTTATAATTTTTGAGGAAACTCCATACTGTTTTCCATAGTGGCTGCAACAGTCTGCATTCCCACCAGCAGTGTACTAGGGTTCACTTTTCTCCATATGGAATACTATGCAGCTGTAAAAAAGAAAGCTTACCCTTTGAGGAAGCATGGCTGGCCCTGGAGAGTATTATGCTAAATAGAATAAGCCAATCAGAGGAAGATAAGTATCACATGATCTCACTCATATGTGGAAACTCATGACCAAAATAAACTGATGAACAAAATAGATCCAGAGATATAGAAGCATAGAAAAATCTCAGAGGGAAGTCAGGGGGCAGGAAGAGATTAAACAAAGAACTTATACGTATAGCCCACAGACACAGACAATAGTGTGGTGAAGGTCTGGTGGCAGTGGATGCGGAGTAGAAAGGGTCAATGGGGAAAAACAGGAGACATTTGTAAGACTTTAAACAATAAAAGTAAATTTTTTTTTTTAAAGTCTACAATTTCAAGCTCCATTAAAGCTAGAGGGAGCCACGTGATCAAGTGCTAGATGGTTAGGTATAAGCAAAAGTATTTTGTGAAACTTTCAGGAAGTCACTAACATTGCTGAACTTCCCTTGAGCCTGTGCTCCAGAAAAACAATGAGGGCCTAGAAATGCCCCCACTCTCTTGTTTTCCGAGCCACTCCCCTCTTTTTGTGTTCCAGGAAAAAGACTGCCTCAAGACCTACACTTCTCCATCGGTCTTAGGTAAGACTCCTTCCACTGGTTCTCATGACTCCCATAAGACTCTCACGTGTCTCTTGTTTTTCCCTGAACCTCTGAGCCCAGAAAGTCCCTCTAATCCCCCATTCTTTACTGAGATATAATTGACAGACAACACTTTATTAGTCTCATTTGTATCCACCTCCCCATTCTTTCTCTCATGAATGATTAGCTGATATTAGAAATGTATGTTTACCCCCAAATAACTAAACACAGAGATAAACACTTCCTATCCAGCTAAGATGTTCCTGATCACAACTATACGTCACCCCACCTGAGACTCTTCTATGCTTCCCTATAAACATCTAAAGCAAAACCACACTGTGGAGATCCTAAATCTTAGGACCCAGGATATGCTCTTTATTCTATAGCCTGAATAAAATTGTCTCCTTAATTTTCAGGTCCATAGTCACATAACTTTTATTCAGTAGATTGTAATAACTGTTCTATTTTATTATTAGTTGTTAACCTCTTACTGTGCCTAATTTATAAATTAAACTTCATCATGTATGTATGTGTGTATGTATGCATCTATAGGTATGTACGTAGATAGTTTGGTACTCTCCTCGGTTTTTTGGGGGGTCTTGGAACATGTACCCCTAGAAAAGGGGAGAACTATTGTGTGTCAGACATGTTGAAAGGGCTATTAAAATATATAATGAGGTCACAGAGCAAAATGAGATTAATTGTGAGGGGCTTAAATGAACTTCAAGGAAGATGATACTTTAGATAGGCTTTAAAATAATGAGAATTTTGATTGATGGCAGAGAGGAAATGACAAGCTTTGATCCAAATTGACCTCAACAGGCTGGAATAAGTGATCAACAGAATAAGAGCTGTCAACTTGCTGAGTTTATGGGATGAAAGAAGAGGCATATTGAAGTTATGTATCAAGGAATGCAAAAGAGTAATGATACCAAGGAGAGGAATGGGGTATCTAGGAAGAGAAACAAATTAGTGACTTCAGGGTTGGCCACTTGAATCAGAGGCAGTGGTGAAAGACTTAAGTGCAGATACCCTAGAGGGCTGGAATTCCTGCCTGAGCTGTAAAGCGATGGTAAGAAGATAGGCACTGGAAGTTGAGAGAATGATTTGATTTTCTAAAAACAATGCAGAAATCCATGACCTAACGGTCAAAGACTGGAATCTCCAAGAATACTTAGTGGCAGCAGTAAGTAGAACAGCGGAAGCAGCAACGAGGAGATGGCACCTGGGGTCAGAGTCTCCTATCTTTTCCTCAACAGTTGTTGGGGACAATACTGCACTGTAAAATTTTAAAAGATGTGCCGCCACCCCCCCCAAACAAAACAAAACAAAACAAAACAAAAAACAGTGTTGCATGCTCCAATGTCTTTGAGAAAGTCTGGGTTTAGAGATAAACAGGTTCCTTACTTCTGGTCTTCACGAGGTGTTTAAAGATAAATCACGTGTTATAAATCTCTAAGGCAGTGGTTCTCAACCTTGGCTGCACATTAGAATCACCTGGGAATCTTTTTAAAATCCTGATTACTGGGCCTCATCCTCCGGAAATTCTGTTTCTTTGTTATGGGGTGGGGCCACAACATTAGTAACAAAGAAACAGAATTTCCGGAGGATGAGGCCCAGAAATCAGGATTTTAAAAAGATTCCCAGCCCCAACCGGTTTGGCTCAGTGGATAGAGCGTCGGCCTGCGGACTGAATGGTCCCAGGTTCGATTCTGGCCAAGGGCATGTACCTTGGTTGCGGGCACATCCCCAGTAGGAGGTGTGCAGGAGGCAGCTGATCGATGTTTCTCTCTCATTGATGTTTCTAGCTCTCTCTATCCCTCTCCCTTCCGCTCTGTGAAAAATCAATAAAATATATATTTTTAAAAAGATTCCCAGGTGATTCTAATGTGCTGCCGAGGTTGAGAACCACTGCTCTAAGGGGATGGGTGAAAAGGTGCAGAATTTTCCAAGGTGATTTCACTGCAGAACAATTTTACTATCAAATCTTTTGCAGCCATATACCTTATATTCTGATATCCACCCAGTTCAGGAAGATGGGGGCAGAGTGGAAGGTAATTGGTGAAGGAGGTGGGATAGCTATCTTTGTATCCTGGGGGAAAAATAAACATATAATCCACTAGCAGCAGCTCCTTCCTAACCTGTGCAACTTTTGGAGGTCAAAGAATCCACTGGAAATTTGGTTGAAGCTGTAGAATCTCTACTCTTGATACTGTGCATGTGCACTGCTTTCTCTGGAAGCCCCCCCAACTCCCAAATATGTCAAATATTAACAATAATGATGCAATAATTTTCTTTTAATATATATTTTTGCACACTTTCATTTCTTCAATATGCCTATTGCAAAGATATTAAGGTGACAAAATAAAATGTGTGTGAAACAAAAAGTAGTATTTCCCTCAGCCTACTGCCTCCTACACACTCCATCCCTTTTCTCAGAGATCACTTTGAACAATTCTCTCTATTTTACCACTTGCATTTATTAAATTTACTTCATCATGGACACTTTTTTCACATGAGGGCATATTGACTTAATCTTTTTAATAATTCCTGCTGAGATATACTATAAATTTCCATTTCCCCCACCATTTATTAATCCACTTAAATATTTCTTGAACTCCTACCATGAGCCAGGCATCCTGTTTGGCTGGAGAAATAGCAATAAACAAAACAAGTATGTTCCTGTTCTTAGGGAGTGGAACTCCAGTAGAGAAGCAAGTAAAAGACTAAGTTAATAACTATAGATTGTGAGTATTGCTTTGCAGGAAAACAAATAAGCAATCCTAGGTGAGATAAAGAGTAACCAGGGGAAGGAAGTTGGTTTTGTGCTGAGGCTTGATAGATGAGCCAGCTGTGAGGAGACCTGCAGGAGTTTGCAATCAATTTCATTATGACTATTCAGTATGCACTCATTGGTTGTTTGCTCTTTACGAGCAATTGTGCTAGAGAGTGAGGGTTCAAAGGGAAACAATTAAAATTTGATCTTCGTTTTTCTAGAACCTGAATTTTAGGGTAATTAAATAAAATATAAAAGACCTTACTTAACACTGTGACTGAAACATAATGATTGCTTAATCAATGTAAGTTTTATTACTTAAAAATTATTCCCAAGCTGGCAAGTAAATTTATCTCATTGTTCAAACCTGCTTCTTATTGATGGTGTGTTTTCCACATGTTTATTTGCCATTTGAATATATTCTGTAATTTGCTTGTGTGTATCCTCAGTCATCATTTTACTGTTTTTTTTTCTTTGCCTTTTACTGATGAATTTGCAGTTCTTCATATGATAAAAGCTAGCAAACCCTTGTCTGGTTCACGTGCAAATATTCTCCCTCCACCTCTGGTTTGTTGCCATTTAGTTTCACTACTGGCATGTCTAAACATGTGGATTTCATAAATTTGTTCTAGTTTTTTTTTAAAAAAAAGATTTCCTTTTTCTTCTTTGTGACTTTGGGAGAAACTTGATCTAGATGCGTACACATAAAACACATTGCAAGGATGTGTGCTGCGAATGTAAACAGTGCCATCAGCAAGGGATATATGGGGTACCATATTGCTGGAGAGGGACATTTGTTACAAACCTAGGTGTACTAGGCACCGGAGGTGTTTATGTCAACCAAGTTATTTGCTCCTTGCAGAACCCTTTCAAAGCTGACAACATTGTTTCCATTTTACACCGGAGGATACTGAGGTAGAACTGGAATGTCCTGCAAGTGGTAGGGCATGGTTGAAATGGCCTGATGCAACTGTTATCGCAAGCTCATACTATTTCACTTTACAAATATAAACTTGAAGTCCCTAGTATTTTGGTCTATAACTGAGTATAAGCTAGGTATATACTTAATAGTGAAAAAAATGCCTGGAAGTTCTATCAGTGGTTCTCAACCTTCCTAATGCCGTGGCCTTTTAATACAGTTCCTCATGTTGTGGTGACCCCCAACCATAAAATTATTTTCGTTGCTACTTCATAACTGTAATTTTGCTACTGTTATGAATCGTAATGTAAATATCTGATATGCAGGATGTATTTTCATTGTTCGCGACCCGCAGGTTGAGAACTGCTGCTTTGATGTGGCCACTACAAAAATGGTAATGAACGTTGGCAATGACTACTCCTCTCTCGTGGTTAATCACTCTTGGGACATTGTGACCAGAGGTAAAGTTAAACACAGCTGAGTTTATCTTTAAACAAGCAGTGAAAACAGAGTTAGTTTGGTAACTGCTGACAGCAGGGGAAAGCTGAGCTCCATTTCATTTGTGCAGAGCTGATGGGGGCATTTCCCAGGGAGATTAAGGAAGGGGAAGATGGGGGAAGATTCTCAGTAAGTAGTGTCAGAGAAGTGAAAAATTACAGAGTTGGTCAGAGTGAATGCCATGAGGCCAGACCTTGGCCAGCTAGCACCTATGAAAGTAAGGATTCTATTGTCCAAGACTAGGAGGCAGAGATCCTATCCTTTCTGATGATTACATTTCAAAGGAATGGCACTCAAGTCCTTGAGCATGAGGCTCTGAGTTGTTAGAGATACATATTCACAATTGTAAGCCATTTGGGAGGGCAGTAGCCTACCATCAGGTGTTGACTAAAGAGTAATTTCTCCTGGCATCCCAGAGTTCTCAGTCAGGCACTTTAATAGGTGTGTGTTTGGGGGGGGGGGGGCGGCGGGGGGCGCTGTGTGTGTCTGCGGTCATCCTGGGGACAGACTCAATGCTAATAGTAGTCATGCAGGTCTCTTCAGGTTTCTCAGAGCAGAGGTTTGCACGCTTGTTAGGTGCTGAGGCTTGCGCAGGTCGCACCAGTTCCTGGGACCACGATTTGTAAGCAACGAAGCAATGTCAGGGTCGCGTCTGAAAACCCTGTCGTAAGAACCTTATGCAAATTGCATTTAGCTGAGAAAGGGTAAAGAAAGCCAGGGAAGCATAACTGTTCAAATACATTTAAGACGATTCTGAGGGCCAGGAATCCCTCCCGCAGGTGAGGGTCCTGGGGGCAGTGGTGGGACAGCAGGAGGGGATTTTTGCCCAAAGTAAGAGAACTGTTCTGGCGGTTAGGCTTGCTCAGTCGTGTAAAAAAAAAAAAAAAAGCTGCCTGGCAACAGAATTCCTCTTCACGAGCTGCAAGTGGGTGGCTTCAAGTTTCTCCCAAATGAAACTATGATGACCGAGGGCTGCGCTGGCGAAAGCAGCCGGCGATCAGTGGGGCGCAGGCACCGCCAGGCACGCGCAGTCCCGGCCAGGCGCGCGCCTCGTCGGCGCCGCGGGCTCCCGGAAGGGGGCGTGGCTCCCTCGCGCGCCCCTTACTTAAACCCGCGAGCGTCGGCCACGCGCCGCCGGAGGCGCCTTAGCCGATCGCCGAGCGGTCGATGCCCTCGCTCCGCAGCCAGCGCTCCGCCGCCGGTGGCTCCACCCGCCATTGTGTAAGTGCGACTGCCGCCGGCGCGTCGCCCGCGTCCTCGGCGCGCGGGCCCGGGAATGGGGTGGCGAGCGCGGGGAGGGGGCGGCCGCCCCTCGCTCCTCCAGTCCCCGGATGGCGGCGGGCGCGCGGCTGGAGGGGGCGGCCCCGTGGCGGCGTCGTGCCCGCGTGTGTGCCCCAAGCGATCTCAGAGATCCGCAGGGTTCCGGCCTCCCGCGTCCCTCCCGCACGGCGGCCCGCTTAACCCCCGGCCTGTCCGCCCTGAGCTCGTCGCGCCGGGGCGCGGGGTTAAAGCGACCACATGCCCTGGCGATTCCGCGTGCGGTTTAATTTAGATAGACATTCTAACGTGGCGTCTTAATTTTTTTCAATGCAGAGCCCAGCCATCCGATATGGAGCATGCCTTTACCCCGCTGGAACCCCTGCTTCCCACTGGTACTGTATGTCTTTCCCCGTTTCCTGGCGCCATTGGCGGGCTCTGCCCGGAGCCCTGCAGGGGTGAAAGGGACTGGCCTCGGGCTGGACCGAGCGCAGCTTCCCGTCTGCCTGGGGCTTCCTAGCTCTGCGCCCCTGGGCCCTGCCCACCCTCGCCCGCGCCCCAGTTTACTTGTTCTTGGCCAAGCAGGGTTGGGGAGGCCAAAGGACTGGACACCTTGTATGCTTCCCCCCCGGGAGGGGTGAAGGGCAGCTTGTTAGCTGATAGGCTCTCTCACCTGTGAACTGACCCGACACCGCGGACCCTTAGGCATCAAAGGGGGGAGATCAGTCGTTATTGCCCGTCCATTCTGCCAAGTGCCCGAGATGACCCAACAAAAGACGAGTTGGTGGCTGTGTAAAATGTTTCAAAGATACAACACTCACTTAAGGGTTTTTGTTACTTTAAAGTTTCAGATTATGTGATGCACGTGAAATGGAGGGAAGGAATGCATTGAAGCTGGTTGTCAGCAGCGGTTATTCTCAGTGTAATTGGCTGGTGTGGTCATTTTGCAATATTAAACATTTTTTATTTACCAATTATTGTTTGTGTTGTGTAGAACTCCTCTACTTTATCAGTTTCATACTTCAAACGGAGTGTATCATTTTTTAATGTTTAAAGTTGTTCTCAGTAAACATGAATTCATGGGTTTTGTTTCTTCTCAAGGCACATATAAACTAATTACTAAAATTCTGCGGAACACCAAAAATATATTTTTTGCCGATCTGACCAAAAAAAAGTATAATTTTGATGCATTCACACCAAATGCCTATTGTTGCGTTGGCTGTTGTCATTTTTTTACTTGACAATATTCTAAGGGAAAAGGCTATATATAGCCCCTGACTATATAATCAAGTATTGCATGTTTTAAAAATTGGCACGTCGGTTGAAAATCCCTGGTTTAAGGTATTGAATTTGATTTGAACTTGTCAGTTTTTCCTCATCCTGGGAGAAATGATACTAAAACAATCAAAGGATGATAGTAGTAACCATAGGGGACACTGATTCCTCCCCTCCAGTCATTCCCTGTGCTGAGGTGTTTACATACACTTTTACATCTTACTTTCCGGTGAAGGAACCAGTGACAGAACTAGAATCTGAATCCAGATATATTTGATTTGATGTGGTTAAGAGGTCGGGTGTTTAGACATTAAACAGCTTTTCAGAAGTTAAGCATTAGCAAACAAACATTTTGCAAATTACATTTCAGAGGTCTCAGTTACCCAGTGTTGGCCAGAGGAACAGCATTTCCAAGAGTAAACATTGGACCCTGGTGTCCTATTGATTTTCAGATTTGTTCCTCAAACCTAAGTACTTTGCTGACCAAAGTTTTCTGGTGTTGTCTAGGTTGAAAGAAGTATGTGATAGAGAGATGCGTGCTGCAGAGTAAAGTTGGGATCGAGGAATCAGAAACTCTGAGTTGAAATCCTAGCTTTGCCACTTATTAGTTATCCGTCTTTGTACAGTTGTCCCGCGTATCCCAGGTAGATTGGCTCTAGAACTCCCCAACCCCCAGATATCGAAATCAAGTCCCCTATATGAAATGGTATCGTATTTGTCCTCTCCTATACTTGAAATCAGTTCCAGATTACTTATAATACCCAGTGCAATGTCAGTAGTTGTTATACTGTGTTTTTTAGAGAATGCCAAGAAAGGAAAAGACTACGTAGTGAGTTCTGACACAACTTTTCCCCCTGAATATTGTTCTCTTCAGAATAACAAATTTGACCTGCCGTTGGTTGAATCTGTGAATGTGGATACCGGAATCAACTGTATTTCAGTTTCTTCTTCTGTAAAATAGGAATAGTTGGCAGGGTTATTGTATGAACGAGTTGTAATGCAGGTAAATCACTTGGCGTCAATAGTGATAAGCTGTTATATTCAGCTGTAAGGCTAACCAGAAAAGAAAGGGGTAGTTGAATCTCAGGATCAGTGCTGAGGTGGAAGAGATGTGGAGCAATATCCTGCAGGAAAGACGGGCAGTTGGCTCCATCTGTGTTTATCACAGGCTGTTGGAGAAGGCCCGGCTCCGAAGTCAGTAAGAACAGCACTGGAGGGGGCATGTACATCACAACTGTGATACCCTGTGTGAAGCACAGATCCCCTGAGACAGATCAGCCCTCCTTTGGGGCTCTGTGTGATTTAGTGGTTCTCATCCCTCCTTTTTGTCTTTTCTAACGGGAAACATATGTACACAGTAATTCAGTAAATGCTAGAGGTTAACTTTACATTAGCGGGGTTCTCTTCATCAGACAGACTTTTAATATTTATGTAGCAGAGAAGTAGGTAGTTTTTCTGTTAATACTTCTGTGAACTATTTTGTAGGTATGATTTACCTGTAATGTTTTCTTAGATTTAGTATCCTGGGCACTCCAACAATTAAAATCAAGCTTGTTCTCTTCAGAATAGCAAATTGCTGGGGGGACCAAAATGCTTCTCTCTTTGGAATGATCACTAGCTCAGAGAGAAAGATTTAAAATAATTTTTTTTTGTTTTTATAACTAAAGTAAGTGCTTATTATTTAAAGAAAAACAACCCAGGAGGTGAAGTCTCTCGTAATTCCTCTTGTAAGAATAACCATTACCAGCAGTTGGCATATGTTCTAGATATTGTTTTGACACATACATTCCAGCATATTATTACTCTTGTTTTAAAGAAAGTGGATTCATATTATAAATTGCTTTGTAAATAAAAATGGGGGGGGGGCAGTGAGTGAAAAATTTTTATTACCAACATTATGTACTCTGTTTAATTTTTTTCAAACAAAATAGAAATGTTCCTAAATTTAAAAGTCTACCAGAAATTTTCATTCTAAATCGCAGTTACCAGAGATTATCACTCTAAAACTTAGAAAAGCACAAGGTCAGCCCATCACCTGACATGCTCTTCTGCTTCCCCTAGGCTAGTGGTCGGCAAATTGCGGCTCGCGAGCCACATGCGGCTCTTTGGCCCCTTGAGTGTGGCCACAAAGTTTCAATCGCACTGTACATGCGCGCCCGCACGTGGTATTTTGTGGAAGAGCCACACTCAAGGGGCCGCAGTTTGCCGACCGCTGACCTAGGCTTCTCACCCTTTAAATCCGGTGCTATTTTGGAGGCCCAGTTAGTGTCTGTCAGTCCCATGATTTCTTTGCCTACTCCAGCCTGTCCTCATCTCTCTCCCCCAGTCTCCATAGTTCTATGTGGGTTCTATAATACATTATTCAACATCTAACTAGTAAGTATCTTGCTTTGTTCTTGACTTTCCAATGAGACTGGAAGCTCTTAAACGGAAGCAAGTATATCTTTCTCTTTGTATACCCACACACCCAGTATCAAAGGACAGCCACTAACTGGTTGTTAGTTGCTCTTGATAACAGAAATGCAAACATACCCTTCGACCCAACAATTCCATTTCTGGAATGTATCCTCATAAACTCGCATAAATATGCAGAAATATCATGATCAAAGATATGCACTATAGATTGCAACAATAAAAACTAGAAATAATCTAAATGTCTATTAAGAAAGTCTAGTTCATTTGAGTGTGTACTGCCTGTAAAACAAAACAAAACAAAAACTTGGGATATCTATACATATGGACCATAAAAAGCGGTAAGGGAAAGAAGTTGCAGAAAAGGGCATAAAACAGGTCCTGCTTGAGAGGCCTGGGGGAAGCAGAAGAGCATGTCAAGTGATGGGCTGTTCTTGAGTGAAAGCTCAGTGCTACCTGTGATCTTAAACGAGTTCACCTGGTGGTGAGTGAAGGCAAGGAAAGCCTGACTAGGCTGGAGAGTGCAGCTGGGGATTTTGGAAGACTGTAATTGAACAGGGAGGGTAAAACATTGTGGAGAATAGAGAGGTTTTTTGCAGGGTAGTAGAAAGAAAGTGTTTTAGTTTCTTTGTTGAATCCCCTTGGAACATTCATAGAAAGCAGCCTTTTATATACTCTAGGACTCAGTTAAATTGTGCCATCCATATCCTGGTTGCTTTGCTAATCATTTATAGATTAAAGTCCTTGTCTTGGCCTCAAAAGTCCTCCAGATCTGATTCCTAACTACTCTTTCAGGATACTTCCATCATTCGCCTCTCTGCCCAAGCCAAGCTGAACTCTCATTTGTTCAGGCTTCTATACTCTTGCCTTAACTAATGCTAAATTTATTGCCTGGAATATTCTTACCAATCCTTAGAATTGTTATCCTTAAATTTTAGCCATTCTGGTGGGTGTGTAGCCTTATCTCTGTGATTTTTGTTTGCATTTCCCTTAATGCAGAATGTTGATCTTGTCACATGTCTGTCGGTGTTTCTAATATCTTTTGTGTATTGTTTATATCTCTAGCTATTTTCTATTAGTTTGTCTTTTCTTTAAAAAATGAATCTGTAGGAGTTTTTAATTGAGATACAATTGACATATAATATTGTATTAGTTTTAAGTGTACATTATAATTTGATATATGTATACAGTGTCCCAAAAATGTATATACACTTTGAATTATTTACTAATTCCAATGGTTAAATCTGAAAAGAAACTTCTATTGAGCTATCAGCTGTAAAGAGTATACATTTTGGGGGGACACCCTATCTATTACAAGAGATTGCCACGTAGGAGTTTCTTTATATATTCTGGATACAGTAAATCTTGATTTTCTCATCAATTAAGTAGGGAGAAAACATTATAGGGAGATTGTTGTGAAGATTAAAGAATATCTACAAAGCATTAACACTGATATACAGTAAGGATGTAAACATTTTAGTTATTTTTCTCATTGCTGTTTTTTTAATCTAAAAGTTTGTGTTTTTTTAATTAAGGAAGAATAATATTTAACTGGTAAGGGCATACAATTGCTGTTCTAAACTCTGTAAATATAGGTGCCTTTTCAAAATATTCTTATAAAACCTGGCCTTTTTGTTTTGTTCTTCAGTGTATGATCATTTCAGTTTTTATCATGAAGCTTTGTATTCGGAACTCCATGTGTTTAAAAGTAAAGTTGATTTATTTTACACCCTTTCTAGCTGAAATAAAAGTGGAATCAAACCATCCTTAGAATTATTTCATGTGTGCTTATTTCACAGTCCTAAGACACAGAGTAAATAGTCATAGAGGTTTGAATTTCTGGTTTAATGAAAATATGGATGTTATTTTTTATAATATAGTACATATACAGGGTGGGGGAAAGTAAGTTTACAGTTGTTCCTATAGAAAACAGTGTCTAAAACCATCTGTATTTAAACTTTTCCATTGTTCCAAAAATAACTTTTGCAGTTGCTTGTTCCAAACTAGGACCACCTTTGCATTCCATTCAGTGTTTTAAAATCTAGCACAGTTGTTCCTTGCATTTCAAAATCTACCTTAACAATGAATATTGACATTTTAAGTAAAGCTTTTGCATCACTCTTAAGTTGATCTGATAGAATGAAAATGTAGCAATTTGATATGAAACATCATTCACATTAAACATATATAATAAACCCTGAGTCAAAAGCTCCATTTTCTTTTCCCCACACAGTTCAATCACTATAAATACGTTTTATGCTTGAAAGTTTTTTATTCTCTATATTTCTTTGCAAAAAGATTATATTTAAATTTTAAAAAGATTTCTGTGACCATAATGTTCTTGGGAGTTATTTCTTCTGAACTGAATTAACCATTGTTGACGTTTATTCTGAATTTATTTTTATTTTTTTAGGTTTATTCTGAATTTAATTACCATTTTGAAGTATTATTGGTATACAGTTCAAGTCAACATAATTATATTGCAAATATTTATGGTAACTGACTATTGCATGGCACTGTGTGCTGGCCGTAGTCCCGGTGCTTTAACAGGATAAAGCCTGTAGAAAAGTTTTGGAACTAGAAGAACCAGGTTTGAGTTTTAGCTACTTTTCCACTAGTTATAGGCTTTGGACATGTCAATTAATTTATCAGAGCCTTAGTTTATTTATGAAAAGTAACATATCTGAACATAAAGTTCTTGGGCAAATTTAAGATATTAAAAAGTATAAAAAGCACATTGCACATTATACAATGTAAAGTACTTACTACTAGATGAATTTTATTATACTCATTGTTAAATTTTGAAATCCCTTCCTACATTTTGCAAAGGAGATAACTGCTTGGTTCAGTAAATGTGTTCAGTCCACTTAGGTGAAAGAGTATTTAGGCAAGTCTAGCAGAAATACTCTCTTTGTTTCCTGAATTATGTATTTTTCTTTCATGCTTGTTGAACTTTTATTTTATAGATGCATGAAATTATGAATAGTGAACTCAGGTTTTTGATGCCTCATGGTTAATGAATATGGGAAATCCTGTTCATTATAGTATTCATGCCATCTCTTATATTTCTGGAATTTAATTTCCATGGAAAATGCCTGATTAAGTTCACAAAAGGCATGATAGAACCTGAAGATGGGTATTAGCTTTCCCCAGTTTATCAGTGGGTAATTTGGGAATTCATGGGTAAGTTATACCTAGAGTTCTGACTCCTTCATAATGGTAAGTGTACATTGGCCACCTATATAAGTAGTCCTCTGTATTTTGCAGCAACAGATCTCCCAAGAATCCTAAGTGATGTCATTCATATGTACCAAACACAGTTCTAATCTTTAATCTCTACTCAGCAAATCATAGTAAGAATTACTTGGGGTAGACTTGAGTCACTTGCATTTTTAAACAAATTAAAGATTAAAAATGCTTCAATATATAATAGAAATATGGTGACATTTCTTGGTCATATCTCTCGGCCAATTAAAAATTCTTATTAGAGACTTCTGGTTTGGTCTCTACTCTAGAGCTGTGCTATCCAACACAGTAGCCACTAGCTACAGGTGGCTACTGAGCACTTGAAATATGGCTAGTGTGACTAAGGAACTGAATTGATAATTCAAGTGTAAAAACAAAACTCCACAAAATTATTGAAAAAGTTTTGTGTTTGGAATAGTCTATTAGTGTATGGGGGCAGCCATAACAAAGATGTGTGGCTTAGATAATAGAAGCTTACTTTCTCAATTCTAAGGCTAGAAGTCCAAGATCATGGTGTTAGCAGGTTTGGTTTCTTCTGAGGACTCTTTCCTTGGCTTGCAGACAGCTGCCTTCTCGTTGGGTCCTCACTGTTGCCTCTTGGTCTGTGTGTTACCTGTGTTCTGATCTCCTGGTCTTATAAGGACATCAGTCATATTGGATTAGGGCCATTCATATGACCTCATTTTATCTTAACTAACCTTTTTAAAGTCTCAGTCTTAAAATACAGTCACATTATGAGGGTAGGGTTAAGACTTCAAATAGGAATTTCAGGAGGACACAATTCAACCCACAACAAATTAGGTATGTTTACATTTCAGCTGTAAATTTTTTATTTTTATTTATTTATTTTTTAAATCTTTATTGTTAAAAGTATTACACAGGTCCTCCTTTTTCTCCCATTAACCTCTTCCAGCCTGCTCCTGTCTTCCTCCCTCCCCCGCTCTGCCCTCACCACCCCATTGTGTCCACAGGCTATGTTGAACTCTTCCCACCCACCCGCCCCTACCTTCCCTCTGAAGTTCAACAGTTTTAAATTGTCTTGATCCATATATTAGAATACTCATAATGACCAAATGAGGAAGATTTTGATGCCACTCCAATAGAATATGAATCAAAAAGTGTCAATTTCAGTCTTACCTAGTTGCTCTTTTCTACTTATACTAGTGGCCCAGTGCACGAAACTCATGCACTCGAGGCAGGGGTGGAATGTCCCCCAGCCTGGCCTGTGCCCTGTCACAGTGCGCGAGCCCCGTGATCCATTGCCCCAAAGAGGTAGGCTTTTCCCACCCATCTGGGGCTCCTCAATGGGTTACCCCAAAGAGAGAGGCTGGAGCCGGGGGAGGCCGGCGGACCCCTGGCACAGGTTCATGGAGGCCCTTGTCGCGGCCTTGCCCCCGGGCTGGGCTGCAGTGGAGGCCTGTGGACCTCCGCGTGCCTGCAGACCCTTGGCCAGGGCCAGGCCCGTGGTAGAGGGGCCTCTCCATGCACCTGCGGACCCCTGGCTGGGACCGTGGCAGAGAGGCCTCTCCGCTATGGCCCCGCCCCTGTCCCCCACACTGCCAGTCTCTGCCCACCCACGCCTGCTGCACACACAGCCTGCTCATTGGTTGTTACTGTGATGGCGTCCTGACCAATTTGCATATTACTCTTATTAGTATAGATACAACATTTTCTTTGTTCATTCAACACTTTCTGAGTATGATCTGTTATGGGCCACATCCTAGTAGATGCTGTAGAAAAAAAGAAGTGACAAACTTTACTGTGAAAGACTTCATTCTACAGCAGGCTGTTCAATACAATACAATAGAAAAATAATTTCATAGTAATTTAACATATTCCAGTAGCCTCATTAAAAAGGTAAAACAAGTGAACTTAATTTTAGTTATGTATTTTATTTAACCTAATATCTAAATGGTGTTTATTCTGATTACATGTTGAAGTAGTAATTATTAATGCAATAGTTTACTTTTTTTGGTACAAAAACTTCCAACACCAGTATGTAGTTTACACTTTTAGCACATCTCAATTCAGATGCTAGATTTTCAATAGAAATGCTTGATTTGATCTATATTTCATTATAATTTGTGATACATTTTATCATAATATGTCAGATATTTTGTTTCTATTCATGTGCTCAAGGAGCTACTCATAGGCTCAATTTTGGAATAAACTTCAGACCCAGGGAATACATATTCCTTTTTTAAGGAAAAGCCTTTTGAAACGGGTATTGGAAATAGAACTGGGACTGAAACCTGGGTTTTCTGACTGTATATTTTTCCTGATATTGAAACCAAAATGTGTGCTGTTGGAAGTTGCAGACAAAAATGGTTAGCAGAACCAAAGTTTATTGAGAGAAGCCAGTCCTGGAAAAGGTGCAGCTAGGGTTTCGGAGCAGACCAGTGTCTAGAGTTTCCTTTTCATATAACAGCCGGGTGTTAAAGTCTATTTGTTCATGTGTAGAGCCCCACACGGGCATAAACCACGTGGGTACAGGGATGTGCTCCCCCACAGAACTCATCGCCTGCAGGGGAGAAGAGAGAGGAGGAAGATCACACTCTTTTTTGTATACATGCTTATTAGCTCCTGATTGGCCCTTTCAAATAATTGTGCCTTAGCAACATCCTTGGGATTAGTTTATGTGCCTTACTATCTTGTGATTGGTTATCTGTAAGCTATCTGTCTTAGCAACATTCAGGCATTTTGTTTATTTTTTAAAATATTTTTATTGATTTCAGAGAGTAAGGGAGATAGAGAGATAGGAACATCGATGATGAGAGAGAATCATTGATCGGATGCCTCCTGCACGCCGCCCACTGGGGATCGAGCCCGCAACACAGGCATGCGCCCTGACCTCCTGGTTCATAGGTTGATGCTCAACCACTGAGCAATGCTGGCCGGGAAACATTTATACATTTTAAAGCTCATGTCTTTTGTGGACGCTCTTCCTTCCCCACCCAGAGGGGGGTGTTTTAGTAACTCTCATTAGTTGGGTTCCGGGTTTTACCCCCCTTACCCCTCCCATGGTTCCAGTCCCTGTCTACCTAGCTTCCCTCTGTGTCCTCAATATCAACATGGCATTTTTGTTTTGTTTTTTTTACTTAAAGCACTGTACAACTAGCAGTATTTTAAATAATTTTTTATTGATTTCAGAGAGGAAGGGAGAAGGAGAGATTAGCAGTATTTTTAAAGAAACTCTTATCTCTGTGCATGATAAAACTGACAAAAGCTGCTGCTTAAGGATTGTGATTTTTTTTTGTTTTTTTTTTTTGTTATACAGGGCTGCCTAAGATAGCTAAGAGACAAAGTAGTGCATTTTAAAAATATATATATTTTTATTGATTTCAGAGAGGAAGGGAGAGGGAAAGAGAGAAACATCAATGATGAGAGAGAATCATTGATCGGCTGCTTTCTGCATGCCCCTCACTGGAGATCAAACCTGCAATCTGAGCATGTGCCCTTGACTGGAATCAAACCCGGGACCCTTCAGTCTGAAGGCTGATGCTCTATCACTTAGTCAAACCAGCTAGGGCAATAGTGCATTTTTGAGTTTCAAAATGTAATCCTCTTAATGTACTGTCCAGCCATTTTCTAAATTTAGAAATCCACCTTAGGTAGTCCTCAGGTGTCTTGAATGTTCATGGAAAATTTACTGCTCTGAGTATTTATGTGTTCCTTGGTGTATGGCTTGTAATTGTTGGGACCCTTCCTCCTTACTCTCTTCAATTTATTTCTAACTCATTATGACTTGCTGCTATGGACGAAAAAGGGCCACATACAAACCTGACTAGCTCAGGGAAGGCCTGTGTGGCAGGCAGCCTTGCAAACTCAGAGACCTAAAGTAAAGGATGGTCTGAACTTAAAACTTTTTTTTTTTTTTTTTTACCAAAAAGCAGTTTATGGTGGGTAGTCATGTTCTACGCTGGTATCTTCCCTGACATAGGTCAACCTTTACCTTAACTGAGCCTGTCTGTTGTCTTTTTGCATATACGATAATATCATTGGAATGTCAAAGTAATTTTTTTTTTCCGGACCCCTCAAAGCACAGTCACTGCTCTATGGAGACCACAGATCCCCTCATTGTTACATTTTTAAATTGTTGACTTTTAACTATCCTGTACTCACCTAAGTAAAAGAAGTATATGTCTGTCATTTTACTTTTTATCCAATTCCAGAGGTTTCCCTCACTTTGCTTTCTCCTGCCTCCCTAATCTATCACCAAGGGATTTCATGTAACCCATTTATGTCTCCTCTTTTGATTCTAATGTATAAAACAAGGTGAAAAACTGCCATTCTCCTGAGCATTAAATCAATTCATTGAGATTCTGCTTTTTGGTATTTGTTGACAGTTTCACTCAAATAAACTCAAAAAAATTCTTCACAAGTTTGAATGTTTCTTACATTAACACTGCCATAACTGCTCTTTGTGTGTTTGATGTAGTTAACTTTTCTCTGTATTTTACTTGATTTTCATATTTGCCTTAATTTTTGTTGTCCTTTTAATTAGTTTCATTTTATTTGATGACAAATATTTGCTTTATCCTCATTGTAAATGGCTAAATTGTTTATTTTGTCTTAATAATATCTCATTAATTCTATAAGCCATCTTTTTCCTATCATCTAAACAATCAATTTCCTGTGTTTTATATTAAGTCTCTCTAGCATCCCCCCATCTTTCCACATTAGCATTTTAATAGCTATATGCTTTTAGAAACTAAAGCTTCTAACGTTAGTTTAAAAATAATCTTAATGTTTTCAAAGAATTTTGTAAATTGATGCTTTATAGCATTATCAGAAATAATGGTATTGTTTTAGATTAAACAATTGAAAATATCAATTGAAGTTTTGGGGGCAGTTTTCGTATTGCTAAATGCTAAAATGTTATGGCTTCATTACACACACACACACACACACACACACACACACACACCCCCACACCCCTTCTGTGGGTTTTGATACATTAACACCAGATGTCTTTTGAGGTTTTCTAAGAAAATGAGGTGTATTTGTGCTTAACTTCCCATCAAATGAACTTTGTTATCTTTTTTTTCTTGGTTAAATCCATCAGAAAGAGTTATTCTTTGTAGGTGACAAACAGATGCTCAAACAAATGGATTTTCATCCTGAGAGTATTTCTGTATCTTTATGGCACTATTGTGTTTGAAGGTTTCCATTTATCACAGTAGAATAGCTTCTTTTGTTTTTATGACTTCCAGAGAATTTAAGCATTTGATTTACTCTTAGGTCATATGTAAGGTTGTGGCTTCTGGCCCAGTTGCTGCTGTTTATGTTGAGGCAATTTTATTTTTCTTTTTTATAGGAGGAAAACTGCTCTTGCAGTTTCTTCCTAATCTGAGTAAAGTGGTGTGAGTAGTGAATGCTATGTATGGGGAGGGGACCTTAGAAATCCCTACTGTATGCTCTTAGTGTCCCTTGAACTTGGCTACTTAGCTTTTTTGCTTGAACATGTTCAGTAGCTCTTTCATTTTGAGAAAAAATATACTGGTGTTGGACAACTGTTTGTTAGAAATGTGTATTTAGAATAAGCTGAAATTGACTTTTAGTTCTTTATTTTCTTACTGAAATAGTACAGAAGACTTTTACTTCCTTTCTACTTAAATTGCCCTCAAATATTGAAAAACCTTAACTAGATTTTTCTTATTTCCCCCCCCTCTCTTTCCAGGCTAAATATTGTAGTTACTTGTTCACCAATTACTTGATTGCCTGCCATGTACCAGGAACTGTTCTTGGTATTGGAAGACATGCCATCCATTTTCCTTACATTTCTAGCTCCACTACACCAGTATTTGCTTCAATAATTCACTCCTGGAAAGTCAGGTGTTTTTCTCAAGAATGCTTACTGGGAGCCTGTGTACCTTTTTAAAAAATACTGTTTATTTTAGCGCAGTTTTAGGTTTATAAAACACAGTGGAAGGTACATAGAATTTCCATATTTGTATCCCTCAGCCCCACACATGCATAGCCTCTCCCATTATCAATATCCTGCTCCAGAGTGGTACATTTGTTACAATCTATGAGCCTACAATGACATATCATAGTCACCCAAAGTCCATAGTGGACATTAGGGTTCACTCTTGATGTACATTCTATGGGTTTGGACAAATGTATACAGTAATGACAGGTGTCCATCATTATAGTATCATATAGAGTAGTTTCACTGCCCTAAAAATCCTCTATGCTCTGCCTCTTTCTTTGTCCACCACCCCCAACAACCACTGATCTTTTTATTTTCTCCATATAGTTTTGCCTTTTTTGGATGTCATATAGTTGGAATCATATAGCTATAGATTTTTTTAAAAATATATTTTATTGATTTTTCACAGAGAGGAAGGGAGAGAGATAGAAAGTTAGAAACATCGATGAGAGAGAAACATTGATCAGCTGCCTCCTGCACATCTCCCACTGGGGATGTGCCCGCAACTCAGGTACATGCCCTTGACCGGAATCGAACCTGGGACCTTTCAGTCTGCAGGCCGACGCTCTTATCCACTGAGCCAAACCGGTTTCGGCTAGCTATAGATTTTTTAGTTTTACTTCTTTACTGTGTGTCTTGGTAATATGCACTTGACCTATCTCCATGTCCTCTCAAGGTTTATATATAATTTCTTTCTGGATTTACCACAGTTTATCTATTCACCTACAGAAGGACATTTTGGTGGTTTCCAAATTTTGGCACTTATGAAAAAGCTGCTATAAATATCTACATAAAGGTTTTTGTGTGGACATAACTTTTCAACTCCTTTGGGTAAATATCAGGGAGCATGATTCCTAGATCATATGGTGAGAGTTATGTTTAATTTTGTGAGAAAACTGTCTTACACAGTGACTGTACTATTGCATTCTCATCGTCAATTTCTGAAAGTTCCTGTTCTCATGTCCTCAGAAGCATTTGGTGGTGTCAGTGTTTCAGATTTTAGCCAATCTAATAGATGTGTAGTAGTATCTGTGATAGTGTTTTAATTTGGTGACATCAAATTTTAATTTGATGACATATGATGTGCAGCATCTTTTCATATGTTCATTTGCCATTTGTATGTCTTTGATGGTGTTTGTTAAGGTTTTGGCTCATTTTATAATTGGGTGGTTTTCTTGTTAAGTTTTAGGTGTTACTGGTATACTAGAGGCCCAGTGCATGAATTCGTGCACGGGTGGGGTCTGGCCAGCCCGCCCTATTCAAGGCAGATTGGGGCCAGGCCTGGTGGGAGGTGGAGACAGCAGGAGGTTGGCCGGCTGACCTGCCCTGATCGGGGCCCAATCAGGGCTGGGACGGGGGGAGGGGGCTGTGGGTGGTGGGTTGGCCGGCCACGCCCCCAGTTGGTGTGGCGGGGCTGACCAGAGTTGGAGCTGGCTGGGGGGAGGGGCCACAGGCCGATCGTGGTGGTGGGGGCCCATCGGGGGTGGGGCTGGCTAGGGGGAGGGGCTACAGGTGATTGGCCAGCTGGCTCTGTCCCTAATTGGGATGGGGGCACTGATCTGAGGTGGGGACAGGTGGGGTTACGGGCTACAGGGGGTTGGCCAGCTGGCCCCGCTCCCTATTAAGGTAAGGGGGGGAATTGTGTGTGGGGCCAGCTGGGGCCAGAGGATGCGGGCTGATTGCAGTGGTGGGGGCCCATCAGGAGTGGGACCGGCCAGGGAGAGGGGTTGCAGGAGGTTGGCCGGTCGGCCCCGCCCCCTATTGGGGTAGAGAGGATGATTGGGGCAGGGACGGCCAGGGGGGAGGGGCCACGGGGGAGGTTAGCCACTGGCCCCACCCAGATCAGACCAGTTCGCTGGCCGCAATGGGCGTCATAGCAACTGGTCATTCTGGTCATTATAGCGTTCTGGTCGCTGGCTTTTTATATATATAGATTTTGAAATACAGTTCTTTATCAGATGTGTCTTTTGCAAATATTTACTCCCAGCCTGTGTGTCTTGTCTTCTCATGTTCTTTTCTTTTTCTTTAAATTTATTGGGGTGACATCTATATATATAAAAGGCTAATATGCTAAGTGTCCAACAGTATGGGTAATGACATCACATAGCAACGCCTGGCTTCCTCTCCCTAGTGATGACTAGCCTCCTTGTAGTTTATTCAAAACAGGAACACGACTTGCTTTATAGCAGGTCGAAACATTTCACACTTTAATCAAATATCTGTGAGGCATTTTCCTGTGCCTCATCTCATTTGATCCTCACAGAAGTCCTGGAGTAGGTAGATAGGAGAATTGGTGGAATCCTGTTTTCTTTTCATTAGCCAGAAAACAGAGATTTAGAAACTTGACCTGACTGAAAATAAGTAAGAAATGGTGGACCTTGAAAATACTTCAGGTTTTCTCACTTGACAGAATATAGTCAAACACTGTTGCAGTTAAATATTTTACCCTTTGTTTTCCTTGCGTGATCTACAATCATAACCTGCTTCGTGTTGATATATACTGCTGTGTTGCTGACAATTACCTGAAAGACAAGTTGGGGTGCTTCACTGGGCTGGAAAAAGTTTAGCCAAGTCAGAAAGTGGGTCTAATTAAGTAAGTTTATTCTCTATATATAAAAGAATAAGTTGACTCGCGCATGCATGATACATATAAAACTCTCACTGGCACCAATTGCATGCGTGTGTTTCTATTTGTCATTGTCAATTGTGAGTTTGGTTGATACTCTATTTTTTTTTTAAAAAATATATTTTATTGAGTTTTTACAGAGAGGAAAGGAGAGAGATAGAGAGTTAGAAACATCGATGAGAGAGAAACATCGACCAGCTGCCTACTGCACACTCCCCACTGGGGATGTGCCCGCAACCCAGGTACATGCCCTTGACCGGAATCGAACCTGGGACCTTTCAGTCCACAGGCCGACGCTCTATCCACTGAGCCAAACCGGTTTCGGCGGTTGATACTCTATTATAGAGAAAGGGCAAATAGCGATATTAAAATATTTCTTCTAATTTCCTTTCAATGTGCACAAATTTGTGCACTGGGCCACTAGTTAGTTAATAAAATTATATAATTTTCAAGTGTACTTTTCTATGATACATGATCTGTATATAGCATTGTGTGCCCACCACCCAATGTCATGTCATCTTCTGTCACCATATATTTGGTCCTCTTTACCCTTTACCCACCCCACTTCCCTCTGGTAACCACCATACTGTTATCTGTATCTATGAGTTTTTGTATGTTTGTTTTTCTTGTTCATTTATTTTCAGTTTTATATCCCACATTTGAGTGAAATTATATGGTTCTTAGTTTTTTTCTTACTTTTTTACCTAGCATGATATTCTCAAGGTACATCCATGTTTTCACAAATGGCAATATTTCATCTTTTCTTATGGCTTAGTAGTAATTCCATTATATATATGCACCACATCTTCTTTATCCAATCATCTATCGAAAGACACTTCGGTTGTTTCCATGTCCTGGTCACCGTGAATAATGCTGAAAAATCTAGACAAGTTTAAGTCATCCAAACTTGTGGTGTTTTCCATACCCAACTGTTTCGAATAAACATAACTATCAGAAGCAGTTGTGTTCTCTTAATCCTCAGCATTTCAAAATATCTCTTTGATAGATAAATTTCATGCAGCTATAACAGAATGTTTAAGTTATTTTTGAATGAGGGCTTTTATGCCCAGTGCAGTTCTGTGCCTCAGGCTGCAAACTCCTATGACTTGGGTTGAAGGATGTCTACTTTCTTTGAAGGCCAGAATAACATCTGTGGTCCATAGACATATTTTCAGTAGCCCTTGGTCTCTGGCAGAGTGAACCAGAGCTGTGTAATGAAAATCCAGGATTAGGGGCTGTGGGGTGAGCTCAGAAGGCAGCAAACCTGGTTTCCTGTGCCAAGTCATTCCCTCTTACTGCAGAGGACATCCCTCTCTGGCAGACCTTTACCATGTTTTGGACATTGTATTTGGCAGAGAAGTTTTAAATTTTAATGAAGACCAGTTTATCAATTATTTCTTTTTAAAAAATCTTTACTGTTCAGATTATTACAAAGGTCCCTCTTTTTTCCACCCATAGATCCCCTCCACCCAGTTCTCACTCCATCCCAGGCCTTCGCCACTCCACTGTCCACATCCATAGGTACTGCATACATGCATATAAGATCTTTGTCCAATCTCTTCCTGCACCCCCCCCCCACACACACACACAAACCACCTTGCCCCTGAAAATTGTGAGTTGCTTCATTTCCATGGCCCTGATTCTATTCCATTCACCAGTTTATTCTGTTCATCAGATTTTTTATTCACTTGACTTTTACATTCACTTGATAGATATATATTTGTTGTCACTTTGTTGTTCAAAATTTTTTTATCTTTACCTTTTTCTTCTTCTTCCTCTTTTTAAAGAATACCCTTCAGCATTTCATATAATAATGGTTTGGTGGTGATGAACTCCTTTAGCTTTTTCTTGTCTGTGAAGCTCTTTATCTGACCTTCAATTCTAAATGATAGCTTTTCTGGGTAGAGTATCTTGGTTGTAGGTTCTTGCTATTCATCACTTTGAATATTTCTTGCCACTCCCTTCTAGCCTGCATAGTTTCCGTGGAGAAATTAGCTGACAGTTGTATGCGTACTCCCTTGTGGGTATCTAACTATTTTTCTCTTGCTGCTTTTAAGATTTTCTCTTTGTCTTTTGCCCTTGGCATTTTAATTATGGTGTGTCTTGGTGTGGCCTCTTTGGATTCCTCTTGTTTGGGGTTCTCTGCGCTTCCTGGACTTATAAGTCTATTTCTTTCACCAGGTAGGGGAAGTTTTCTATCATTATTTCTTCAAATAGGTTTTCAGTATCTTGCTCTCTCTCTTCTTCTGGCACCCCCATAATTCAGATGTTGGTACGCTTGAAGTTGTCCCAGGCTCCTTACACTAGCTTCATATTTTTGGATTCTTTTTTCTTTTTGCTCTTCCGTTTGGGTGTTTTTTGCTTCCTTGTATTTCAAATCTTTGACTTGATTCTTGGGATCCTCTACTCTACTGACTGGTCCTTTTCCATTTTTTTGGCATTCTCACCAAGATCCTTGAAGGTCTCACTAAGTTCCTTGGAGGTTTCTAGAAGATTCTTGAGTAACCTTATAACTGTGGTTTTGAGCTCTATATCCAGTAGTTTGCTTTCTTCCATTTCTTTCATGTGTGGCATGTTTCTTTGTCTCCTCATTTTGGCTGCTTTTCTATGTTTATTTCTATGTATTGGGTAGCTGATAAGTCTCCTTGAGTTGATAGAGTGGCCTTGTGTAGTAGGTGTCCTATAGGGCCCAGTGGCTCAGCTTCCCCAATCACTTGAGGTGTATACTCTTGGTGCACCTTTTTGTGGGCTGTGTGCACAGTCTTATTGTAGTTGAGCCTTGATTGCTGTTGGTATCACTGGTAGGAATTGACCTCCAGGCCAATTGGCTGTGAGGACCAGCTGTGTCTACAATGGAAGAGCTGCTGTGCAGGAGTCACCCTTATGGGGCAGGACTTGCTTCAGTGGGGCTTTGGTGCTCACTGAGTCTGCCCCTTGAGTTTGTCACTTATGGATGTGAAGAGTTGTAATTTGGTATACTCACACTGACCACTGGGTACACTGTCTCTTGGATCTCCAAGGAGGAGCAAAGTCAGCTACTGCCTGGGACCGCCCAGTAGGAGTTACAGTGAGATCTGCAGATTCCTCCTCTTTGTAGTGGGTTTGGAAGTGCCCAGACGAGGCCCAGCTGTGAAGCAAGGCAGGTTGGTGCTGGTGTGGCCTTGGGCCTTCTTTTGAAAGCTTTGGGGCTCCCTGACCCTGCTGCAGCTTGTTTGACAGGTCTTAGGCTGAGAAAGGACAGGCCATTCATATGCAAAAGCCTCTGGTCACAGCTTGGGTGGTGGTGTAAATTGGGTAGGGTGGGGTCTCAAGGAATCTCCAGGGCAGAGCAAACAGTAATAGCTGCCAGTCAGCCCTGCACCAGGGAGGTCCCAGCACAGGAACAATGACGGTTGTGAGCACCTCTGTATGGAAGAAAGCCGCCCCCATGTTCCTGCCCCGATGCCAGACAGTCCAGTTTCTCCCCTTATCTGTCTGGGTCCTCCTGAGTCTCACCCGGCACTGGAGCTCAGGGCAAGCAGGAGCTTGTATCTCCCTCCCAATTAAAAAAGCGGCATATCTGGGTGCCAGCCCATTCTGCACCTCTGCACCTCCTACCAGTCTCAATGCCTTTCTTCTTTACCTCTCTAGTTGTAGTACTTCCACTCAGCCAGTTTTCCCACAGTTCTGGATGATAGTTGTTATGTATTTTAGTTGTAATTTTGGTGTGGTTGTGGGAGGCAGCAAGTATAGGTGTTTACTTATGCTGCCATCTTGGTTTTCCCTCCAATTACTTTTTAAATGAATTGTGTCTTTCATGTCATATCTAAGGAGACTACACCATACCCAAGGTCATCTAGGTTTATTCTTATGTTATCTTCTAAGAAATTTATAGTTTTCCATTTGGGTCCATGATTCATTTTGAGTTTATTTTGAAGAATGGAAGGTTTTTTGTCTAAATTCATTTTTGTGTCTAGTTGTTCTGGAGCCATTTGTTGGGATTATCTTTTCTCCTTTGTATTGCCTTTGCACCTTGTCCAAGATCAGTTGACTTTATTTATGAAGGTCTATTTCTGGGTTCTTTATTATTTTCCATTGATATATTTGTCTAATCTTTTGTTGATATCACACTGGGAAAGCTTTGAGTTTCCCATCATTAAGTAAGATGTTTGTTGTAGCTATTTTGTAAATAGTTTTTATCAAGTGGAAAAAATCCCCGTTTCTTCCTAGTTTCCTGAAAGTTTTTATCACAAGTGGGAGTTGGATTTTTTTTCAAATGCTTTTCTGCATTTAGTCGTATGATCTGTTTATCAGATCATCTTTTTTTGTGTGTGAGTTTTAGTAGCTTGTCTTTCAAGTAATAGGTCCATTTCATCCTGATTACATTTGTGGTCATAGAGTTGTTCATAGTATTCCTTTAATATTACTTTAATTTCCATGGGATCTGTAGTGATGACCCCTCTTTCATTTTTGTGTTTTCCATTATTTTAAACTAGTGGTCCAGTGCATGGATTCATGCACATTGAAAGGAAATTAATTAGAAGAAATATTTTAATATCACTATCCTCCCTTTCTCTATAATAGAAGTGTCAGAGATGAAAGAAAATTGGTAAAATGCATATGAAAATAATATATAAATTGATTAATAAACAATAACAACATGATATAACAACAACAAAAACATGATATAAAAACATTGATAAAAACAATGACTGGTAAGTTGGTTAAACTTATTCTAGGACAGGGGGGACGGGGTGGCGTGCGCGCCATTTCTAGTCATTTTCAAAGCACCTTGCGCTGTTTCTCACGGGCCGGCCACGGGCCCCTGCTCTTCCCGGTGAGTCTCACCCAGGCCCGTGGGGGGAGGGGCTGGGAGCCCTGCGGTCCCCAGTTTTCGTTTTCCGCACCAAGGCCCCCGGCTGGGGGTGGGGGTGGGAGTGGGGATAGGTAGGGGGCGGCTTCTGTTTCATCCCACCGCACAGCTGAGGGCCTAGCCCCGCGAGGCGCGTCCTCGCCCTCGCTCATTCTCCCTCGGCCCCTCCAACCTCCGGCTCGCTGGGCCAGGCACAGAAGGAACGGCTATTGGATGCCACTGCTGCTGTTGGCATTCCACCATCATACGGTTCCCAACCTCCCACCCTCTTTCTTCCCTTGCCACCGTGGCTGGGGGGCGGCCCCCAGGGAAGGGAGAAGACATGAGCGAGACAAACCCTTGTGTTGAGGCCTGACTTTCAATAGAACTCAGTGATGTTAGCTGCTCTACTATGTACAAAACCCCAACCCAGAAGCAGGTTGTCTACAAATGGTTTAGCACCTGGGGCCGATGGGGTCCAGCCAATGGGGGAGGGACCGTGGGAGGTTGTCTGTGGGAGTGCACTGACGACCAGGGGCAGCTCCTGTGTTGATCGTCTGCCCCCTGGTGGTCAGTGTGCATTATAGCGACTAGTCGACAGGTCTTTCCATTCGGTTGTAATAGTCGCGTAAGCTTTTATAGACAGACAGACTAGAGCAGCCGTGGGCAAACTACGGCCTGTGGGCCGAATCCGGCCCGTTCTGCTGTTCTATCCGGCCCGCGGAGCCGAAAGAGTGGAGGGTTCTCTTGCTCTCCCCTCCGCTCCTTCACCAGCAGCAGTGTTAACATGTATTAGTTCACACAAACACTCCATCCATGCTTTTGTTCCTGCCCTCCGGTCCAGTTTAAGAACCCATTGTGACCCTCAAGTCAAAAAGTTTGCCCACCCCTGGACTAGAGGCCCAGTGTCCAGATTCGTGCACATCGAATGGAAATTAATTAGAAAGTGGCCAATGGGGCAGGACTGGGCAAGACGGGCCAGACGCCCTGGAGTCGACCTCCCACAGTCCCTCCCCAGCCGGCCGCACCTGGGACGATGCCGTGATTCGAAGGGCAACTGAGGAGTGAGTGGGGTCCCTCTGGCAAGTGGGGTCCCTCAGCCTGGCCTGCAGGGATCGGGACAAAGCAGGCAGTCTGACATCTCCCAAGGGGTCCTGGAGTGCGAGAGGACACTCTGCAAAGTTGCTGTCGCTTGGCAGCTCCTGCATTGAGCATCTTCCCCCTTGATGGTCATTGTGCATCATAGATAGCGGCTGGTTGGTATAATATATATATATAGTAACAACTGCAGGTCCTTGAGAATCCTGATAAGGAAGGTTTTGATAAAACATCAGGGGAACAGTGCTTCAGGATTCGTAACAACCTGGAAAATGGAGCCTTGCATTGATAAGTTTCCTCATATGGTACTCTAAGACCTTGCTACTAAAACGTCCCCAGATCAGCAGCATTGGTATTACCTTGCGGGGGGGGGGGGGGGGGGGGGGTTGGGGAGGACCTTGCAAAAAATGCAGATTCTTAGGCTACACTTTAAACCAACTGACAGACTAAGAATCAGCATCCGAACAAAACTCCTATGTGAGTCTTATGCTTTTTAAAGTTTGAGAAGCACTAGCCTAACAATATCAGATTTCTTTTTAAAATAATTAAAACAAACAAAAATCTCAATTACATTTAAAGATAAGATTTATCATTATATAAAATTTTCTTTAAACTATTCCCTTAAGGTGTTTTTTGGGGGGTTTTTTTGAGGTGCTTTGTTGTCTGTGGAAATGCATCTATATATATAAAAGCCTAAGTGACCATCACAACCAAATGGACGACCAGGCCGGCAGGGGGGTTAGTGAGGGACAACCAAACAACTGAGCAGCAGGCTGCATGGGGGCCATGAGGGGCAACCAGGCCGGCAGGGGGGGCAGTTGGGAGCCTGCTTGTTCAGTTGTTTGGTCATCCCTCACTAACCCCCCTGCCAACCTGGTCACCCCACACAGCCTGCTTGTTCAGTCGTTTGGTCGTCCCTCACTAACCTCCCTGCTGGCCTGTTTGTAGGCAGCTATCTTGTGAGGGTGTGAGGTTAATTTGCATATTACCTCTTTATTATATAGGATAGGGCAAATGGGAAGGAAATCAGAAATTACAGTGCAGTCTGATAAGAGACATCATAGGCGAAATCCTGGTATTAGATGGATCACTTGGAAAGGCTTGGGGACTTAAGGGAGGCTTCTGGAAAAAAATAGTTAAGCTGGGAAATCTGCTTGTTCAGAATTTTTAAGTTTTTTTTTGTAATTAACACTGTGAGATAGATGTATATTTTAGTCTGCATCTGATTATCTGTTGAATGAAAGTTTCTGGGAGTGGAATTACAGAATCACAGATCTGAACCTCTGTGATTTCTACTGTGCTAGTAGTAGATGGCTTTCCAGAAAGGTCATACCAAGTTACAAGTTACAAGTCCCATGGCAGTATGTTAGAGTGTCCCTTTCAATGCAGACTTGCTGGCAATGCATGCTCTGCAGATCTTGATGGAAATACTCATGGATTGTAGCTACCCCTCCTGTGTTCCTATGACTTTTGCTTTATTCCTATCTGCACTAACCATTATGTAAGTTGGGAAAGTTGTCCAACACTTGGAAATGAGCAAAAGGGATGGCTGGGTGTCCTTTAGCCGAATGGGGGGCTTGTCTAGCAGACCCTTCAATGACGATATATGGGGTGTTACACCTTTTATTCACTCTCTTGATTATGCTCTTTGGCAGCTCTGCATGGGTGTTGGGAGGTAGAAGTTGACTGATAGTCCTACAAATGATTCTTATCTATAATAATGGAAAATATTTTGAAATACAATTGATTTATACTTTAAAGAAGAGATATCCAGGTATCTTATTGCCCTCTAGTGGAGATTTCTAAACCTTCTTTCAGTGTATATTACTCTTAGTGCTTCAGTACTGTTCTCCAGGTGCCACTAGGCCAAAAGAAATAGCTAACAGTTCCTTTTATTAAGTAGTTAGGTTCAAGCAAATTAGTAGTTGTTTGTACATTGTCCCATTAATTCACTGAGTCACCCTGAGCGCCTTGGTGCTTATTTTGCAAACCCTTCTTATACTAGATTTACCATTTTTGCATCTATTAGCAAATTCGATTTAGTAATCCGGTTTGTCTATATTCAGATTTGTACAGATACCCTCATTAATTGAGTTGAATCCCACCTTTGGCATTTTTTATCTTATATTTGCATGAAACTGACATTTTAAAACTTTTTTGAAAATTATGCTTTACCAACACTTACCTTAAGTAGATAGCTATACATTTCTTTGAACACAATTTCCTGGTCTGGAAACTATCTAGCACAGGATGTGAGAGTTCCAAGTGAAAACGCATCCAGAAAAACATGGCCTAAAGCCTTATAGGAGAATATGCTAGGTGGGCAGGGACACGTGCCTCATTCTACACACTGTGGGATGCAGTTGTTGAATAGTGTTAGTAGGGAAAACACAGGCAGAGGAGCAGAGCACATAGGTTGCCTGGCTCGTTTCTGGCAGAGAGGGTGTGTAGGCTGGCACTGTGGGGCTGGGATGTGCATGGAAATGGCTCCAAGAGAAGAATTTCCCCCCATAATGTTCCACATATTTGCCAGAACCTCTAGGTGCCTCTGTAACACTGGGAACTTCAGTTGTTGGTTGTCAGAGGTGGGATCCTTGACAGCTCATTTCAGCCTGTTTTTTCATTATTGGCTCTTGACCTGGTGAGCTAGCTATTTAGCTCCTTGATCCAGAAGTGTGCAAGGGAGGGAAATGAAATAAACTCCAGGCCATCTGGATTTGTATTTCATCACCTGTTTTCTAAGAAGTTGGTGAACTGGAGATAGTAGTCAATAACTTACATTTAGGCAACAACTACAAAATCTGATGTATTTTAATTTTTGTATGCTTGATCTCAATGTGCTAAGTATTACCTTTTAACTCTAGAACTTATTTTTTCCTGAACCAAAGTGTTACTGTCAATTCTGAAAGTGTTTTTTTCCCCAAATTTAAAAATTAGAACTAAGCCTGGCCAGTGGCTCAGTGGTTGAGTGTTGACCTATGAACAAGGAGGCCACAGTTCAATTCCCAGTCAGGGCACATGCCCAGGTTGCAGGCTTGATCCCCGGTAGGGAGTGTGCAGGAGGCAGCTGACCAATGATCCTTAACACTGATGTTTCTATCTCTCTCTCCCTTTCTCTTTCTGAAATCAATAAAAACATATTTTAAAAAAATTGTAACTGAAATTGGGAAATAGGATAGGATGCATTTGGGATTGATGAGATAGCAAGGATTGGAGAGCTAAAGAAGCTGATGTATTTGTGATAGAGTTGAAAGGCTAGGAACACTGACATAGAACATCTGGAATAGAGCAGGACCTGGAAGAATGAGATGGTAACAGGAATTTACAGGTGTCTGCCGGGATCCAACCCCAGCAGGTCCAGGGGTTCCCAAAGGCATAGACGGAGTCGGCGAAGAAGGAATGACACGAAGACAGCGTTCAGTTGATCAGCAGCCTAGCCAGGATCTCCAGCCAAGTTCTGGTCTCGATCTCCAGAGAGGTTCTGCTGTTTATTGTCTTGTTACATCCGTATTTATCCCAGTTGATTTTAATCCTGTCAATTTCTATTACAAAGGTTAGGGCGTTTCTTATCTCCATTCCAGGGAGTAAAGATTATGTAGCTTAAGCATGATTGTTTGTAGTGATTAACTACCCGCCTGGCACTTAGTTAAGGAGTTTCATCCCCTCCCTAACTTCAGGGAAAAATTCCTGCCTGGGGAAACAACCTTTCTTGGAGAGGTGACCGTGGTTAAAACACACAGCGCTAAGGGGAGCAAAGATATTAAGAACACTATGCTATATACGCCAGGTCCCTTGAAACATATGCTGTGCAGATGTTTCTTTCCTGCAGCGACTGTGTCAAGCAGCAAGGATGGACCGGCTTCCGGCAGGTGTCTAGTGCCTGAGGCTATTAAGTAATTTTCAAAACCAGACTAGTTTGGAGTGGGAGGCTGGGTGGAAACTTTATATAGTTTTTGCTTACCTCTTTGATTTCTGCTGTCTGTTTCTTGACCCAAATTACTATTCTCATAGGAACAATAATTGGTTTTGGAAAGTTCTCTATTGCTAGTTATCAACTCACCTGAATTAGTGTAACCTATTTCCGTGAGTCTGTTAGGATATGGCTGTAATAATTCCTGTTGATTGAAAGATCTCATGTGAAGAGAACAATGTGCACACCAGCTCATACTAATGCCGTTCATAGGAAATAGTGACCCAGTGGAGGTGTGAATGGGAATGTGATGTTATACCGCTGTGAAAGGATTATGCGTACTGTAGTACTATATACTTGAAATCGATAATAAATTTATCTTTTCTCTTAATGTTAGGAGGTGAGTTATTGTTTCTACTTGCCAGGTAAGAACAGTCCTTGAGACGAAATCTGACATTACATTTTCGCTCTTGAACTGTGTTTTTTTGAAGTGTAAATGCTAATGTTTAGTCATTGTCCTTGGCACCTAAGAGCCAGAGCTGTTGCTGCAGCTATTAACAGACCCGAAGAAGCACATAGTTGAGACAAGAATGCTTTAAAGGTGGTTGAAGTCTATGAGGAATTTTCTGCTCACTTGTACTGCACTATGAGCTGCATAGACTATACTTACTCGTTTTTATCTATGTGTCGGCGTAATAGCTCTTTGTGTTTATATCATCAGCTTAAATATGATGATGATTACGGAGAGCTTACTGTATACAAGGAGCAATATAGTCTTAGAATTTTATACATATTACCTCACTTTTCAGAGGAGTGTATTGTTATTCCCACTTAGAGATGAGAATAGTGAGGTGTAGGGAGCTTGACTGTCTTGCCCAAGGCTACATACCTAATAAGTGGCAGAGTCATGGTTTAGAACTAGGCAGTCTGGCTATAGAGCCCGACCCATAAGCACTTTGCAGTACTGATTTTGTCGGCACGGTTTGCCTGATGTAGTTTTATTTCTCTGCTTTGAAGGCTTTTCCAGCCTCTGTATTTCTTGTCTTTGGGGCCACTTTAAACGTGGGCAGTGAGACCACCACTGTCCTTCATTGGGAAAGGGTTTATCAGTTAGGAGTGCATTTGGGCAAAAGGAATAAAAAACTCAACTCGTAGTAGGTTAAACAATTAGAAGTGTCTTTTTCTTAAGCCGTGAGAGGTTGGTAGATAGGTGGCTCAGGGTTGGTGCAGCTGCTGAATTCTGTTGACAGGGATGCAGGTCTGTTCTTTGTGCTCTCCCAACCTTGCTGTGTTGGCTGTTGGCTTCATCTTGTCTCATGGAGGCCAAATCGTTATTGTGACTCTAGGCGTCAGAACACATTTCAAGCAGAAAGAGGAGAAAAGGATGCAGGCAGTAAAAAAAGAAGGGCAGCCAGCTTGGTCATCTTTTCCAGAATAGTCACATAATTGAATTTTGTGAATGCTGTATTGGCCCAAACCAGTTCCTGTGGCCATTCTTAGAGACCAAGCATGTGGGGTCATGTTGTCAGGACTGGATGACTTCCAGGAACTCATGCCCAGAGTTCAGGATTTGGGATCATTGTAATCTTGTTTGTAGTCAGGATCTTAGAGCTCTAGTCCTGGTGATAATATCCAGGATATACTTGTCAATTTTTATCTCAAAGTGACTCACTTCATTGAAGTCCTTTTTCTTGAAGGCCTTTTGACAGTACTCCAAGGAATCTAGTTACTTTGGCTTCGGGATTTTACCTTGCTCCTTGCTTTCTGCTCATTCCAGAGTATCTCAAATATGAGAGTCCTTGTGAATTCCAGTCTAGTCCTGGGCCATGACTAGAGGCCAGGCTTCTCTGATGCTCTCTTTTGTCTCAAAATATCATCTATCTTAAGATTTAAAAAATTATTCTGCTTGAGCTGCTTGTGTGGATACTTCATTAGTTTGTACTGAATCTTCCTAAAGCACTAGTTTCTTTCATTGTGTTCTTAATCATTGGTGAGGCACTACTGTGGGATAATTAGGGGGACTGATTATATGCTAAAACATGTAAAAATGAGAGTGTCATGCCACCAAAGCTATGCCAATAGCAGACACATAGATACTTGATCAGTGAATGCTTAGGTAAGCTGAGAGCAACATGGTAGATAAATACTTGAGGTTCCCCCCACCCCAGGAGTAGCGACCCTATATTATACCAGTGATTAGTGTTACTAGATAAAAAAAGATTTAGCCAATATTATATGGGAAATAGTTATACTAAACATGATTTATTGTCCAAAATTCAAATTTACATTAACAATTATTTGGTAGCTCTAAAATGTGTTCACTCAACAAGTAGGTGATATAGACATAAATGCCTAGAATGTTGTTGTAGTTGGTTAGGGAATAATTTTACTTTTGATCCTTATACTTACATTATGTTTACATTTGTTTCCGAGTTTGTTGTTTATGTCTAAGAGAAAGGATTATCGCATTCTAAAGTTCAAGAGAGGAGTGGGACTTCAGATCAAAGAACTAGGTCAAGGATCAAGAGGTGACATTGCTTATGGAATTGATCGGTACACTTGCCTAAGCTCTTGGAGGCAATGCCCTGCTTGATTTATCTTTGTATCTCCTGTGCTAAGTGCCCTGATACAGATATTACATCTCCTTCATCTTTCATGACCTAAATATGTCTGAAGAATAGTCGTCAGTTGTTTCCCAGAATATCTCTCAATTTGTACTTAACGGTATTTTCCCACAACTAGATTTAGGCAATGCATTTTTTTTTGTTTTTGGCATTTGTGCCACAGAAATGATGTGCCCTTCTCAGTGCCTCATGTCAGGCATGTGATGCTCATGTCTTATGGCTGTTGCTGATAACCTTGTTTACACTTGGTTAAAGCAGCTTTTCATAGGCTTTCCTTCTGTAAAGTTACTATTTTTCCCTTCCCAATTAATAAATATTTTCAGGTAGATACTTTGAAATTATGCATATATCCTCTGTCTCTTTAAACTTTGGCTCACTGCTTTTGGGTCTTTTGATGAGTTTTATTTGCAAGAGTTACTACTGTGGTGATTTTCTATTTTCCTCTCCCCTTTTACATGTACTAATTAGGATTCTTGTGTAAGGAATGGTTATCCCTTCTCCATTTATTTGTTTATGTCTATCAGCATGAACCCATGGATATTTTATTTTATTTTTTGTTGATTTCAGAGAGGAAGGGAGAGGGAGAGAGAGAGATAAGAAACATCAATGATGACAGAGAATCTTTGATCGGCTGCCTCCTGCATGCCTCACACTGGGGATCGAGCCCGCAACCTGGGCATAGGCCCTGACTGTGAGTTGAACCGTGACCTCCTGGTTCATAGGTCAACGCTCAACCACTGAGCCACGCTGGCCGGGCAATGGATATTTTATTTTGTTGGATTATAATTTGACACTATTATTTATTTTGTTGCCCAAATTGTTCTAGCTTTGACCATTGAGAGTTCAGATGGGTGAGTTCCTGGGCTCTTTTGATATTTTCCTAAACTTTTTGAACATTCTTAATTTCTGGCACCAGGAGATGCTCTCTGCGCATCGTTTATTTTTCTGCCCCAGCCCTGGAAACAGCTACTTCATAGAACCTTGTCTTCTTTTACTGGGCTTCTTTTATAGGAGCCCAGCGTGCAAAATTGCGTGGCCCACCCACCCACCTACCACCCTGCCTTGACACCCGAACCTCTCCACACACAGCTCCAGTGCGCCTGGCCCAGACCCCCAACCCCTCTGGCCTTCTCTGGCTGCTTTAAGCCCAGCTCTCAGTCCCTCAAGTCGCCTCAGGCTGGTCCCGCCTTCTCCGGATGCCTCCCCGCTTCTGCCCTGTCTCCAGAGCAACATGGCAGCTCCGCCCCGTCATGGCGCCGGAGAAGAGCGTGGAAACCTCCTGCCTGCTGGGTGGCGAAGGACTGGTGCGGGGGGGGCACTATGGGCTCTCACCCCAGCACTCCCGGGCACGGGCCTCCTCCAGACGCCTCTCTGCTTCCACCCGTCTCCTTACGGTTGTGCCTGTGACACTGTTAGGACCAACTAGCATATTACCTCTTTATATAAATATATAATATATATATATATATATATATATATATATATATATATATATATATATATATATATATATATATAGTATTTAGGGGGCTAGGCTACCTGTGTTCATTGCTGCTATTTGTCAATTCCTTCAAGGCCCTCTTAGTGGATGGAGCTAGCAGAGTATGTATACTAAGTTATGCATATACAGAGAGCTGTATTTACCAGTATTTCTGTGTGTATCTTAATCCTACCAGACCTGAGGCCCTGAACCTAACTGTCCCCTATACCTGGGCTCCTGAGCATTAAAGAGAAAAAACCAACATGATATAGAAAAATGTTAGTTACATGCAAACAAGTGGTTAGAATAAGATGGAACTTGGAGACATTGTAGAAAATAGGTCTACCTTTCATCTACCTTTCATCTAGCGCCAATATTGCACCTTTGTGTGGAAATTACCAAAAAGTCGGTACAGCAGTCTGGTAGGGTTAAAACACCCTGAGTTCATCCTGGTACCATAGGATTCATTCTAGAATTCCTGCTTTCCTGATTTGTAATTTCTTCAACAGTAAGAAACCTGGTTCTTGTTTTCTACAATATATTTACTTATTTGTTCAACCCTAGTATGCATGAAAATCTTTAACCCCTAGCCCTGTGAGAAGCAAATTTACTAACTAGAGTACAGAATTTGTATATAGTTCCTGATGTTTTGAATCTTAGAGCATACAGTCAGAATGTAAAGTTACTTGGAATGTGCTATTAGTTGACAAACCAGATAGTTGTTAGCACTGTGTCAAAAGTAGGAGTAAATGAAAAAAAATAAGGAAAAATATATAGTAAATGAAGGAATTAGGGCTAATTTTTGAAGAAATTGTATACTATCCATGTTTGTGTATTTCTCTTAATTCTTAGACTTTTGGACTTCTGTGTTGGTTGCTCAGAGGTGTTTTAGATCATTTTGATTCAATTATTGGTTTGCCAGAGAGGTGAAGTAATGCATTAACACAATATTTAATGTTTTATTTATATATTTTAATTGATGCATTCTGAAAACTGTTAAACATGCAAGACAAAATTTTTCTTTTTGATGTGCATATAAAAAGTTAGGTAATAGTATTTGTGAGAATGGCGTTTTATGCATTTTCAGCCTGATCCTTTTTACCTATTATTTTAAAACAATTAGGTAACTTACTTTTTATTACTTTTAAAGATCATTTTACTGGTTTTGCTAAAATGCTCTAGTATTCTTGCAGAATATCAGTGGCAATATGCATTAAATATCTCTTACAGTGGCCAAATTATTGTTCTGTTATTCAGTATTTTTAGAAGAGACTGGGTTTGAGAAAGATTGTGAAAGATTGTCTACTGGTTATAGCTATACAGCCAAATTAAAAAAGAAATGAAGGCTAAGAGAGAGAAAACCTAAAGTCCAAAAGATTTTTTATCTTTCATGGAGCATCTAATTTAGATAATATGTGGTACTGACTGAAATGCCGAATGAACTAAGATTATTATTGAATTAAGGGTAATTGGAAATGATTTAGTAAAATTAAAACAGGGATAGGATTTTGGACTATCTAGAAACATTTGAACTGGAAATTCAATGTAAGAAGAGAGATAGTGATTGCTACATATTTACTACATATTTTTCCTTATATTTTTTTCATTTACTCCTACTTTTGACACAGTGCTAACAACTATCTGGTTTGTCAACTAATAGCACATTCCAATATATAAAAGGGTTTAAAAATTAGCAATTATATTTGCTCTGACTCACATATGATGTGGGTCAAAACTCAGAAGAATGTCTGTATACACAGTATCAGTTTGATCAACTGAAAAAATAGCTCAATTAATTTGTGTCTGGGAGAATGCCATATAAATAGCCAACTTATTGAAAAAAAATAAGTGTATATTATAGTTCACAATATGTTAAATAAATAGCTTATTACAGAAAATAAGTGCTATCAAAGTGTAATGGAAATGTAAATACCTTCACCACTAGTGTTAGTATATTGTCTACCAGAAACAATCAGGTTTAATGTCTATCTTTGGAGCATTTGCCAGGTAACAAAATTCAGTGTGTCCTGTAGGGTTAATTGTTGGTTTGTAACTTTTATCTAAGTTACTTTTATTAAAGAGTTCACTTAAAATATAGAGTATGAAGTGGCATTTCAGAAAACCCTGGTTTGATGATGTGACTCAGAATTAAAATTGTAATTTTCAGCTGATCCTTATAGTAAGTTATAGTAACATTAAAACAAAAATGATTAGTTGTTGATTATTCCTGCCCTTCTCTTTTTTTTTTTAACTTCTCTCTCTCTCTCTTTTTTTTTTTTTTCCTTTCAAGCCTCCTTCCAATCTGCTCCTGATCTGCAATGAGTTTGTTTATTGAGAAATTAATAAAGGGGCATTAAAGGAGTCCTCAAAGCAGATTATTTTAATGGACTGAAAATATATATCTATTACAAGTTCTCAAACCCACTTGTAGTGTAAATTGTCCCTTTTCTGAACAACTCTCTGCTCTATTTTGGCCCCATCTCATCAAAGTCTTTTATAAAATAAGATTTTTTATACAGAATTTAGTCAATAAATTACATATGTCAATATGTTCTCTGTTTTTTGAAAAAAACTAAACAGTATTTGAAAACAGAAACCCAACCCAAAACTAATTACCACAGACTCATTGATATAGGATTGGGTGGTAATTATCTCTTCATGCTCTGCTCTACTGTAGAATAATGTGAGGACAAGGGCTGTGGGTCAAGGGCATTTATTAAGCTATTGGATGTCATTATTATGAATTTTAAGTCATTTTTTTGCCTTTGTGCATAGTTGAGGATAAGATATTTGATATTTGGCTTAGTTTTATTTTTTAAAAAAAGTCAATGGTGAATGGTTGGAACTGGAGAGTGTCAGATTTACCTTTTTAAAAGAAGTTTAGTGTTGTACTGATTAGCTCCAATTAACGTAACTTTAAATTTGTGTGGACAGCAGTACCTGAAATGTATTTTTTGTCAGTTTTTAAACTCAGAATATATTTTCTCATGGAATTGAAGTTGTAATGTTGGTTAAGATCTCATACTAGCCCATAAAAGCCCATTTAATGCACAGTGTAGCAGAATCATAATACTTATAGCAATCAGGTGTTCTTCCTAGCTTCTGAGATTCCAGCTGGAAGCCTGAGATGTGGACCATAGAAGTGGCTGTGGTAGCAGGTTCCCAGCCTGTGGAGGGACTGCCCCCAGCTGCCAGGTACACTAAAGTGTGAATTTGACATCGGTGGGCCCAAATGCTGTTGATGAGTTGATACTGTATGTGTTGCATATTCCAACTCATTTTTCTTCTTTGGGTCTCATTTTTTGTATAAAAGCTATACTTGTCCAATAAATCATAGCTGCATTATAATATTAAGGGTCCCCCCCCCCAAATATTCATTGTGCATGAGCAATTGTAACTTTCAAAGGTTTTGAAAGGTAATTATGATATGAAACTGAAATCTAAGTGTTCTTGAAGAAACTGGGAATATATTGACAGCTCTTTTCTTCAAAAGTACTTTAATTTCTTTTATCTTTGTTCAGTATCTTAACTTAAGCTTTTAAAATAAGAACTATTTTCAGAAGAGCTGTTCTCCTTCCCCCATAATGTCAGGATCCCACATTGTGAGAGCGGCTGAATTTCCACCGAAGGTTGAAATGTAAATTCTCTCCGTTATTAATGACAGCATTGTCAAACCAGTGGTAGAAGGATGCAAATGATTCCTGCCCTACACATGCACTTCCAAGTGTATTAAGCCTCTGTGTAAGCATGACATCCAGGCAGCGGATCTGAGAGTTTGCACAAGCCAAGGTCTTAAAGTTTATTACATTTTTATTGAAAGTTCCCGTATAACATTTCTAAGGGAAGACAGGATAGGCTGCGTTACTCTGAAAGTAAAGGTTTCATATGGTTCTCTGTCTCTAGCAGGTTTCTGCTCTCTAAAAGAATGGTTGAATGGAGTTTCTTCCAAAGCTATAACCTTGCAATTCCTTTTTCCTTCTTTCCCTAAACTTTGCTGTTCAAGGCTATTTTGATAATATCGTGGTTAGCCCTCAGAGGACAAGAGTACTTTGCTATGGAGAGAAATAATAGTGTTGGGATGTGAATGCTCCAGAGGAAACTTTGGCGTGGTTTCAAGTGGTCAGATAGCCACACTTCTGTTCTTGTTTATTCTGACTGTATTTTTGGCTGGGCTCTGGATGTAATAACATTTGTTTTAGATTGAAATGGTCATCTGCATTCAGATTTGGCATATCTGCTCTCTAGATTTTCCCCCCACACATCTTTATCCTTGTAGGATGAACACTTGTCCTTAATCTCCATTTTTACGGTTCTCCTGCTATTCTTGAGGTGTTCAAGCAGGCTCTCTATAGCTTCTTCTTGGGAGAGCCTGTGGAATCATATAGGAAGGGTACCTGTGTTAGATTTTGTCCACTTTCAACCCATGAGCCAGCCCATGGCCCCGGCCACCCCCGCAGGGTGCACTGCTTTGTGAGGCAAATAGCATCTCTGGTCACAGGAAGCTGTGAGGGATTCTGGAGAGTTTAGGGCTGATAAAGAAATTATATTTATTTCCTCTGATTAAAGGGCAAGGAGGACGAGGTTATCACAGAGAGTGGCTCTTGACTAAGGAATTCGGACTTGGTGTGCCAAATTGACCACAGGCTTCTGCTCTGACTGAATGGGAGGAAGTAGCTAACTTGTGGAAGAAAGTATTTTTAGTGAAAAAGTGGTGGGTTTTTAATTTAATATCATTAGAGATATTGCAGATAACCCTGACCTTTTTCTCTCAACCTTTGAATAAGTTTCCTGAAGAACAGTAAGAGAATATGAAAAGTGACAACATCTTTGAAATATAATACTAAAATATGTCATCGCAGTCTCTAAAATTGTATGCAGAGACGTTTTAGTGAAAGAAAAGACTTAATAGACGTTTCATGAAGGACTGGAGTTTTCCAGGGACTTCAGGGTTCAAAATAAAGTCTTTTTTTATGATGTGAAACTTTATGATAATATACAGGCCAAAAAAAAGTAAGTACGTTTTTATTGCTAGTGCAGGGTACATCGAGAGGAATGAGTATAATCTGCTAAGAAAATATTTTTATTTGTACCTCCGGTGATATTTATATTTGTTGGAATCCATTTTAAATTTAGTTATACACTTAACTAAGGAAGGAACATAAGAATGAAACTTAAATTGCAGTAGGATAAATTATCTTAATAGAATGTCATAACCACAAGAGTAAATGCTAGCTTACCATTTTTCTTTATAGTCAGAATTTTCATTACTCTAAAATTCCACTTTAAAGAGAAACTTGCATAAATTTAATTGGTTGTTTATTAACAATCCACAAGCCTGAGCCTGCTCAACTTGTTAAGGGAACACAATCAATGTGGTTACCTGTTTCTTGAAATTTATGATGTTGAATTGGGATCATTGACATTTAGTGAATACAAACATGTATGTTTTTGTAAGTATTTTAGAAATGAGTTTTTGAAGTTTTTCCCCCCTTAAACTTTTATTAGAAAGAATTAAAGTTTTATGTTATATTAAATTATAATTTGCATAATGCTGATTGGTAGAGGCTAGAGGTATAAATGTAAATTGGTTTTTGCAACCAGAAAGGCTAGTACAACTAAGTGTCCCCCCCCAACCCCTGACTTAGAATTATATTATGACCTGGAAAAAATGTAGAAAATGAAGAATACATTCGTTTAAGAAAATTTGCAATGAAGGGAGGCTAGCATGTTTTAAAGCCCCAATATTGTTTAGTAATTTTGTAGTATATGTTGTAAATTTAATACTCTAACTTTAGTGCTTTGAAAAGGGAGGATATTTGTAGATATGTCCAAAGCTAACTAAGCAAGTTAACTTGATACCTATTTTTGAAAGATAATAGAAAAGGTAATGAGGTTAAGGCTGCATAGTTCCAGGTAGTTTTAGTTCTGGCAGCAAGAAATTAGTTGCTTTATAAAAACAGCATGAATTGTAATTCAGAGCTGCTGTCTGATTTATCAGCAAGAACTACTCATGTTTTAAAGAACATCAGTTACTCCAGGTTCCCATTATTGACCTGTTCCACCTACTAACATGTGCTCAGAACTAGAGAAAGTTTGCCAGTCTTTTAGAAACAAGCCAGTGAACCTCTTACATTTCATTTATGTTCTTCAGTTAATTTTTAAATTTGTATCCATTCACTATTTTAAAAATTATTGATGTACTAGAGGCCCGATGCATGAAAATTTGTGAAAGAGTAGGCCTCCCTTCCCTTGGCTGCCAGCAGTGGCTTCCCATGGGCACCCGGGATCCGGGCTTTGCTCTGGTTGCCGCCCACAGGTGCCTGGGATCTGGGCTGCTTCCCTCCAGCCACCAAATGGCAGGCACCCAGGACCTGGGCTGCTTGGCTCTGGACCCGGCTTCGTCCAGAAGGACATCCGTAATGACACCGGGAAGGATGTTTGGTCTATTTAGCATTTTACCCTTTTATTATTATAAATAATAACCATAAAAGTCTTTAGCCTGATGATTTCTCACATATTGGATGCACCCATGTAATTAGCATCCGAATCACCTTGCTGTTTCTGCTGTGGAGACCTCCATCTGATGCCAGAATCCAAAGAAGATTAGATCCCTCAGTGACTTTTTTAATATTTCCACACTAACTGACACAATTACCAAAGTCTAAAAATTACTTAATTTTTTGAAGTTCCTTGGTAAAAGTGTTCTCAGAGAATCTTAGTGTAGCCTTATAATTAAACACTAATGACTTCTTTTCCAGTGTACTGCAATGTTGATAAAACTTCTCTGTACTTGTTTCTGCTTCTCCCCCATGCTCCATGTAGTATACAGCTTGAATGAGCACTTTTTTTTTTTTTTGAAAGAGTACTTTTTCAACTCTGAATTTGTGCCAGGCACTGTGCTGATCTTGAGGGATACAATAATGAGCAGGCATTAGACCTGTAAAAGAGTCTGTCCTGGAGCATCTGGCAGAAGGCTGGGGTGAAAGGACTCGGCTCTAAAGCAGAATTGGTATCACTGGGTGATTTGAAATTCAACGGCTACTTTTGAATTCTGACTATGGGCCAGGCACTGTTCTGTATACCAGTTAATGTAGGGAAGACATAGTATCTGCCTTCTCAAGTATATAGTCAAATTGGGCATCCAAAATAGAATAATCAGAGTCTAAAAATGCAATGTGCCAGCTGCCTTAACTCAAGTATATAGCAGCTGATATAAAAATACATAAGATGGCATGCTCATGTACATGGCTTGTGTCGTGGGCACAATGATAATTAATATGTATTTTTCATGTTGGGAGGACAGCTATATAGCTTTAAATTCCAGCACAATTAGTTTGAACTAGTTGGGAGAGCATGACTGAGATTGTCAGTAGGGTTGAGTTTACATGAAAGGGAATGATCAGTTTGTTCCTGATGAAGAACTAATGGTAGGAATAAGTCTACAGGGGTGGGCAAATGTAGGTTTACACTTATGAGTATGTGAAAGTTTATTCTTGAATTATTATTTATTTGTAAACCTACTTTTACCAACTCCTGTGTAATGAAAGTTTTTCTTTTTAGCCACAGTGTTGTTGTTGTGTGTGTATGTTTTGAAGACTAATAACCAACCTGTTTATAAGCAGCTAGGTTCAGTTTATTTCCTTGGCTTCAGTTTAAACAGATTGCCCGACCACAGTTGCTGGAGTTTATTCAGCAGATAATGCCAAATGCCTACTCTGTATCAGGCATTGGAGATGTATAGGTAGTTGTGGAATTTCTGTTTCACTGGAGGAAATAAGAAACCACAGTACATATAGTAGACAATGTGTTTTGAAGATGGTAAATGTGGTGGGAAACATACTGGGTTAGAAGGATTGAAAGTGTGTGACAGGGGAAAAATGGGTGGCGTGGAGTTAGGAGGGAGCCCAGTCCATAGAGCCCTCATGTTTTTACAAGTCCAGGGTCCTTAAGACTGCCCATTGCCTTAGTAATTTGCAAAAAGGACAGATAGAACTCAAGAAAGGTATTATTCTCATGGTTACAGTTTGTTATAGCTAAAGGTACAGATTAAAAGCAGCCAAGGTAGTAGCACAAAATCAAGGGAAGTCCAGATGCAGAGTTTCCTGTTGTCCTCTCCCTGTGAAGTTATGAATAGCATCTTTGGCATTGATGTGGCATGTTCTTGACATCGATGTAGGTCAGTTGGCACAGCTCACCTAGCCTTGGTGTCCAGAGTTTTTATGGGGACCCTAACATGTAGGCATGGTTGACTGACCATGCAGCTAATCTCAGTCTTTTGCCGCTCTTGAGCTGGCCCAAAGCTCCCACTCTCAATGGGAGCTTTGTTACACTGTACTGCCTGACCTAAGGTCTCCCCAGGCAAACAGAGACACTCTTATAGGCTTTACACATCAAGGACTTAGAGATTACCTCCCAGAAGCTGACCACAAAGGTCATACTTCTCTTTGGGCAAGGTTAAATTCCCTCTTCCACAGGTGGTTAGGTTAGGGCAGGCCACATGAGCAACTTGATGAGGTGAGGGAGTCAGTAATGAAGATATTGTGTAAGTATTATAGGCAGAGAAATAGCCAGTGAAAACTCCCAGTGGCCAGAAATGTGACTGATGTGCTGAAAGTTAGCATAGCAAGGGGACCTAGTGTGGCTGAAGCAGAATAGGGAAGCAGTTGTGATGGGTGACGTGAATGGTACTGGGGGCCAGATTGTAGAAGACCTTCCTGAATTTGGCTTTTCTGTTAGTGGATTGGGGCTGGAGGAGGCAGGGGCATTGGAACAGAGGATTGACATGATATGATTTGTTGGTAATGGATTTAGGTGATAAAGGTGGTCCCAAGAGAACACGTAAGGAGGATAGTGCAGTACTCTGGATAAAGGTTGTAGTGGCCTGGATCTGGGTGGTAGCAGTGTAGGTGGGGAGAAAGGGCACAATGCTGGCTATTTTTTGAACGTAGAGTTCACTAGATTTGCCCATGAACTGATTGGGGTGTGAGAATGCATTGGCCACTGTGTGATGTTTTGCCTGAGCAATTAGAAAGATAGAACTGCCATGAACTAAGATAGGGAATTGCCGTAGATGGTGAGAAGTTCCATTTGGACCTGTTGAATTTGAGATGCCTACTATCTATAATAATAAAAGCATAATATGCTAATTAGGCTGGAGATCCTTCCAGACATCCTTCTGGACGACCTTCCAGACAAAACCAGGGCTGTGAGAGCAGCCTGGATCCCAGGTGCCTGCAGGCGGCTGTAGAGAAGCCCAGGTCCTGGGTACCAGAGGGAAGGAAGGTCTACTCTTGCACAAATTTCATGCATTGGGCCTCTAGTATATACATATGGATACATGATGTACAGATAGGATACATAGGTTGGGGTAAAAGTAGGTCTCCAGTTGTGAATACGTAAAACATGGAGTTTATTCTTGTATATTTATTTATTAATCATTGTAATATTTTCCATATGAACAACCCCCTGTACAGGGCTGCAATTCAGAACAACAATTAGGGCTTGAGACACACAATTGGGAATCGACAGTACATAGAGGGTAATTAAAGCATGAGACTAGATGTGATCACCATAGGAGTGAAAGTCGAAGGAGACCAGAATGAGCCCTAGGCCACTGTGACTTTAAGGAACTGGGAAAAAGAGGAGGAACTAGCAAAAGAAAGTAAGGGAGTCACAGTGAGGCATGACAAGGGATGTCATGTTTTGGATACAGGTAAAGATAGCACTCCCAGACAGGAGGGAGTGATCCACTGAATGAAATCCTGCTCATAGGTTATGGAATGGAAATCAATATTAGATTTAGCAAAGTAGAGTCATAGCCGACTTAGGTGGGAGCATTGTCACTAGGTAGAAGTGAAAGCCTGATTGTAGTGGGTTTAAAGAGAATGGGATATTAGGGATTGAGGGAAAATAAGAATAGAGTTCTTAAGACTTTTTTGAAGCATTTTTCTCTAATGTAGAGCAGAGAATTGGGAAGATTGCTGGAGGGAGAAGGTGTGTGTGTGTGTGTGTATGTATGTGTATGTGTGTGTGTTAAAGCATGGAGAATTAACAACATTATGTCTGATGATAAGAATGACCCAACAGACAGGGAAAGGATGGATTATGCAGGAGAAAAGAAGGAGGGACTACAGACAGGAGGGGATCTAGTGATGAGATGTAGAACAAATGGGTATGGGACCCAGGGCACAGGAGAAGGGCAAGCCTCAGGAGCCAACAGCTGTCAATCTAGGAAGGGGAGCACAGTATATCAGTGTATGTGTGTGTGGATGGGGGGGGGGCTGTTTGCATAAATTTGTGGAAGTTTTTCGATGGATTCTGTTTTATCACTGAAGAGCGTGTAAAGAGTAGAAGGTGGAGAGTGAGAATGGGGAGGGAGGTTCAAAGGGAAAGAGAAGTTAAATTAGTAGTCTAAAAGAGAGTGGGAGAATGTAGACCTTGTGAGGACCCTTGTCCCACTTAACTCAGGTTTGGCCATCTCTCTTCCCTAAGAAGCACACCAGCTACTTTTACTATTTTTTTCATTTGGATTAAGTTGGTTATTACTGTCATTCTCCAAATAATTTAATCTCTGTGTATAATTCAAATGTATTTAAAATGCCCCTGAGCTCTGTAGCTTTGCTGTTGTAAAAATTGGAAAAAAATGTGTTTTAGTCAGTATCCTCCCAAGGACTCAGTCAAAAAATGTACAGGATTTAATATACTGTGGGGCTCAATAGTGGGAAACTGGGGCCAGACCCCCACTGTTATATAACCTTTTTTTGTTGTTGTTGCCAAATGAGCTAATTTCTTCAGTTTTTTCATCTTAAAAACAGGAGCTGGAAAAAAGTAGCTACCCAGAGCATTGTGTGAGTATTAAATAAAACATTCAGAACAGTAGTTAGTACTAGTTATAAAGAGCGATTATCCACATCCTCCTTGGTCCACATTGAGCAGAGTAAGCTTTAAAAGATTTCCCAGCTGAAAGAAGGTAGCCTCTTTGAGGTCAGATTTCTTCCTGTAAGTTCCTCCAGTTTATCTGCAACATATAAAAATGAAAAGCTCAAGTATAATTTTAGTTTTTCTCTTTAGTAAGGTAGGCCTAGACCCAACCTGCTGTAATAGTAACTTTGATTCTGAGTTGACTTGTAGCCTCTAGTAAAGGTGTCTTCCTTGCATGTGCAGGAGAGGTTCTAGTAACACACAGATGTAGATCTGCTATCAAAATAGCTCAGCACAAAGACCTGGCTGAACACAGTAGACTTGAAACATGAATATAATTCTCTGTATCATTGTTCAAACACCTCATGAACTATTTCTTGCTTTTGAGATGTGGCCAAAAACAAACAAAAAAACAAACAACCACAAAAAGTCACTCAATTTACAATCTCTATATATTTATCTTAAAGTAGAAACTTCTTCTAAATTGGAGAATTTATTAGTTTATAAAAATTCAAACAATTTATAGGTATTCTGAGGAAGTATACCTATAAATTTTTTTGGATGTTTATTTAATGACTAGAGGCCCAGTGCACAAAAATTTGTGTGCACTGGCGGGGGGGGGGGCGGGGGGGGGGCGGGCGGGATGTCCCTCAGCCCCACTTGTGCCCTCTCGCAGTCTGGGACCCCTCGGGAGATAACGACCTGCTGGCTTAGGCCTGCTCCCGGGTGGCAGAAGGCAGGCCCAATCCCTAGGTGCGGCCCCTGGTAGGGCTCAGAGCAGGGCCGATTGGGGAGTTGGGGCGCTGCCCCCTGTCATGCACAGAGCAGGGTGGATCGGGAGGTTGCGATGCCACCCCCAGTCACGCTCAGGGTAGGGCCGATTGGGGGGTTGGGGCGCTGCCCCCTGTGACACTCAAGGCAGGGTCGATGGGGAGGTTGCGACTCCACCCCGTCACACACAGAGCAGGGCCCATGGTGGGGTTTGGGCGCCGCACCCTGTCACACACAGAGCAGGGCCTATCAGGGGGTTGGGGAGTTCCCCCGTCGTGCACAGAGTAGGGCCGATAGAGGTGTTGGGGCACTGCCCCCTATCACACTCAGGGCAGGGCCAATGGGGAGATTGGGCTCCACCCCGTCACACACAGAGCAGGGCCCATGGGGGGGGGGGTGGGTTGGGACGCCACACCCTGTCACACACAGAGCAGGGCCAATCAGGGGGTTGGGGCGCCTTCCCCTGTCACGAACAGAGCAGGGTGGATAGGGAGGTTGTGGCCCCACCCCCTGTCACACACAGGGTGATCAGGAGGTTTGGGTGCTGCCCCCTGTCACGCTGCTCCAGGGGCCAGGAGGCCTTGCGGCTCCGCTGATGCCAGGGTGTGAGGCCTCCCGGCTCCGCTGATCCCAGTGCTGGGAGGCGTATTACCCTTTTATTATATAGGATAGAGGCCTGGTGCATGGGTGGGGGCCAGCTGGTTTATCCTGAAGGGTGTCCTGCATCAGGGTAGGGGTCCCACTTGGGTGCCTGGCCAGCCTGGATGAGGGGATGATGGCTGTCTGCAGCTGGTCACACCCCCTTCAGTGTGGGGGTCCCCACTGGGTGCCTGGGCAGTCTGGGTGAGGGGCTGAGGGCCGTTATCAGGCTGGCTGGTGACTGAAGCTCCCAACCTCTCCTTTATTTCTTTTTTCTTTTTATTCTGGGATTTATTTACCTTCTATGGCTGTCACTGGAACTGAGAGCCGGCTTTAGCTCTGAGGCTTGGCTCCAGCTCAGACCTCGGCTGCTGAAAGCAGGTATCTGGTTTGTTTGGCTTCTCTAATTGAAACACTGTTGCAACTCCAGTTCGGCCAGCTGGCTGAAAGCATGGGGTTTGTTTAGCTTCTATAATTGCAACATTGTTTCTTAGAGTGCAAGCTCAGAGCCCAGCAGCGGCAGGTGGGGAACCTTGGCTTCCTCCGTCACTGGAGCAAGCAAGCCTCCTGTTCGCTTCAGCTGCCTGGCTGCCGGCCACCATCTTGGTTAGCAGTTAATTTGCATATCGCCCTGATTAGCCAATGGGAAGAGTGTCAGAGGTACGCTTAATTACCATGTCTATTATTAGATAGGATATGCCAACACCCTAGAAAAAATTCAGAAGTATTAGAACATTAAAACCAGTGTACACAAAATGAACACACTGTTTTACTGAGAATAGGAGAGATCTTGTTAAAAATGAGACATTTATGTAAAATAGTTCATTGTAATTGTGGTTCAGTGAACCATGGGGCCATAACATGGGATCTCAAAGAAATAAATATATATATTTTTAAATATATTTTATTGATTTTTTACAGAGAGGAAGGGAGAGAGATAGAGAGTTAGAAACATCGATGAGAGAGAAACATCGATCAGCTGCCTCCTGCACATCTCCTACTGGGGATATGCCCGCAACCCAGGTACATGCCCTTGACCGGAATCGAACCTGGGACCCTTCAGTCCGCAGGCCGATGCTCTATCCACTGAGCCAAACCGGTTTTGGCAGAAATAAATATTTTATGAAAGTGGTGGAGCCATGGATTATTGGGCCTGCTTCTTCGCTATTTTAGTTAAAAGGTATTATTGATCATATCTTGAGTGAAAAGTCCTGTGTAGGGTGCTATAGGAAAGGTAGAAAGGAAATAAAGGCCAGCTTTCTGCCTTTGATGTGTGGGGTAGAAATAGTATAAAATTTTAGATTTATAAGAACCACCATCTCCCCCTTTTTCATCCATGAAACCAGAGTGCTCCAATTTAACTTCTTATTCTATAGTGCTTGATGCTCTGACTTCTCATTGGACAGGCAGGATTGAGCTGCTATAACAAAATACCACAGACTGGGTAGCTTATACACAGAAATATATTTCTCACAGTTCTGCAGGCTGGGAATCTAGGTCATGATGCCAGCATGGTCACCTTCCTGAGTCATAGCTGGTGATTTCCCACTGTGTTCTCATGTGATGGAAGGGATGGGGCAAGTGAGCTCCGTAGGATAGCCTAATCTCATCTGCCCTCATGACCTAAGCACCTTCCAAAGGCCCCACCTCTTAACACCATCACCTTTAGGGAAAGCCATCTAAAGGGAAGTGGCAGCCGCTGATCCTTTGCTACGAAACCATCTGTTTGAGGTAATGCTGGGGGAAGCTGATACAGTGAAGTGCCCCATGGAGGTCACTTATCTTTGAAGGAACCCAGAGGACTATCCCAAGGGAAGTTGTCCTTGGGCAGGTGATGCTGGCCTTTCAGAGGACTGAAAAGAACCACATATACTACCCTGGAGTCCAATGAGAAGAGTACATCATAAAGAAACCCCTTCTTCAGTGTCCTACTTACCAAACCTAGCTGCCGGGAGCCGGTCCATCCTTGCTGTTTCAAAGGACCTGGCATATATGGCCTACTGTTCTTAAAATGTTTGCTCACCTTCTTGGCACTATGTGTTTTAACCAAGGTCACCTCTCTGAGAAAGGTTGTTTCCCCAGGTAGGGATTTTCCCCTGAAGTTAGGGAGGGAATAAAACCCCTCAACTAAGTGCCAGGCGGGTAATTAATCACTTTAACTACGAACAATCATGCTTAAGCTACATAATCTTTACTCCCTGGAATGGAGATAAGAAACGCCCTAACCTTTGTAATAGAGATTGATAGGATTGAATCAACTGGTATAAATACAGATGTAACAAGACAGCAAGAGACAGAACTTAGAAGAAGAGACACAGAACTAAGAAGACAGAACTTAGAACACAGAACTAGGAAGACAGAACCTACACAGAACCTAGAGACAGAAGAACTTCGCTGGAGAGAACATGACAAAAGATCCTGGACTGAACCTGACTACAGAAATTGGCAAGAGAACCTGACTAGAACCTGGTGACTGAACCTGGCTGGAGAACCTGGACAGAACCTGGCTGGAGAACCTAGCGAGGGAACATGGCTACAGAACCTGGCTGGAGAACCTGGAGAACCTAGCAAGAGAACATGGACACAGAACCTGGCAGGAGATCCTAAGCAGAACTTCGCTGGAGATCCAGACCAGAACTTGGCTGAAGATCCTGGCTAGAGATCCTGGCTAGGCTGCTGATCAACTGAACGCTGTCTCCGTTGTCATTCCTTCTTTGCCAACTCCGTCCAAACCTTTGGGGACCCCTGGACCTGCTGGGGTTGGACCCCGGCACCTAGCATTGGGCCCTCTGGCAAGGGAGAAGTAAAGAGCACATTCAGCTCCATCACCACAGAGCAGGCGAGGAAGGGTAGAGCTGGGAGGCAAAAAATGGGTAACGGTCTGAAACTGTCAACTTACAAGAAATTTAGGAATATACCAACTGATACCATTAGATACAATCAGCAAAATTCAGTGTGGATAAATAACCTAATTTCTTCAAAAATTAAATTGCAAGGAAAGCAATAAAAAGAATTGGAAAGGAAACCTGGATTATAAGAGATATAACAGCTATATATGTGGACCTTGTTTGAATTCTCATTTCAATGAAACATATAAAAAGATTTTGAACAAGAGAATATTTGAACACATTGAATAATTGCTTTAAGCAGTTGTTCATTTCTTGGGGATGTGATAATGATATTGTAGTTATGTCTTTATATAAAATAACTCTTGTCTTTTAGAGATACATGCTGAACTATTTACAAATGAAATGATAAGACATCTAGGATTTACTTTAGTAGTGTTTTTGTTGCCTTTTACTGAAAAAAACCCACAAAGAATGTGAACATTTTTCTTAGAGTACAAAAGTTATTACTGTATAGTAGCCCCTTACCTCAGCAGTATATGGAGTTATCAATCATGAATGATAACTTGTCTTTAAAATAATGTAATTTTGAGTCTTGTTCCTGAGTTTGGTTTATAATGAGCTGTTAGAAATTTATGGCGATGATAACTGGCATTTACAGAGACATTCCATGGCTATTCTTATGTGCATGTACTTTGACTTGGTAGTTTATGATGTGAACAAAAGTGTCTTGTGCTTTATGGGATAGTTAATATTGTCTTATGGAAGGAAAGGAAATAGCTATCACTTTCATCAGTCTTACTGACATAGACATATGTTTGCTATCCATAAGCCTGAATATGCATTCTTCTGACATATTTACTGTTTCTATAAACCGGGTATTCTTACATATTTCAGAAATGTGACTTCTATAGTATTTATCCTCTGCTGATATATTATTTATAGCATAGAGTTGTAAATTCTGAGAAAAATGCATATGAAAACAACTACAATTTCCCAAGAGATAATTTTAGATACCAAGCAGTACTTTTATTAATTCCTAAAAATTTTTGAAGTGAGTCTTTTATAGTCAGTTCTCTAGTGTGCTTCAGCCCTGTGACTTTAACTCTTGTTAATTTTACAGCTAAAAGTAAAATACTGAGAATTTATAAAGTTCAAAGCACATGATATAGTTAATCAAATTGAGTGCTTATAAACTTGATTCTTGTGGGTGGGGGAAAGGCTGAGCGGAGGGGGATTTGTTGCATTCATTGTTAATTAACATTTTAAAAACATTTTTAAGGGCTTCAAAAATGGTGGTAGGTAGTTCATTCTTGTACCTAAAATTATGATAATTTGTTTTTGATGCTATGAAAGGCAAGACCTGTGAACTACCTCAGATTTCACTCCACTGCGAGCTAATGAGTCAGCTGTTCAGTTTCATGGATAGTGGTAAGAGACAGGAGACTCCTAGGTCAGAGATGAAGGATACTTTGTTACTCATAGCAGTAGAGGTTAGCACTTTTGTGCTAGTTTCCTGGATCTCATTTCCCAAAGGACAATGTGAAAAGGGGGTCAGATGGCACCTGTTGGTGCCATGGGTTGCATTACAGAGAGAAACCCACAGCTATCAACCTCAAGATTTTATAATGGGAGGTGAGTGCCCTGGAAGGAGCTACGACCTTTACTACACTGTAAAACAAGCATGCCAGCACTGCTCCAGAGGCCACACTGCCTGTCTTCCAAACCATTCCAGTCTGGAAGGTCAGACTGGAAAAACCAGTTCATACCTCACTTGCAGAAACATAGACGTGTGGGGAATTGTCTCCCAACAATTAAATCTTGTTTCTATACTGTCTTGGCTTGTCATGGATATTCACATGTATACCCCCCTCTACCCAGCCACTCTGGTTAATCATATCAGCCGACACTCAGAGCAAATCTGTTCAATTTGTCTCATACAAAATTTAACCAAGGTCACTATCCATAATACTCCAAGCAGCAGGGTGAGGCCAACCTAAGCCAGGCCAGTGGCATTGCCCCAAGGGTCAGTAAAAACACAAGGTTCATCAGGGCCATACTGGACAGAATTATGGGAGTGCCTTGAGTTTTCCGGTTCATGAAGGACATATTGGACAGGGCTATGGGATTGGATTCTTAGACACATTTTTCTGTCACATTTTAACCTTCCTAAAATTGAGATGTCCCCTTGCAATCACTGTCAGCTAGGTGGCAGTTGTGACCCAGTTGTATGAAAAACCACAGTAGTTACATTTGCCTACAGTGAGTGTGTGATTTTGTAGTCTATACAAAGTAAAATTATTTTTTGTTTTCTTGGAAAACTTTCATCATTTGTAGATGCCCCTTGTATCTGTGTGTGAAGTAATCTTTATCTCCCATGCATTCTTTCAATTTTGTTTAAATTTATATATGCAGTCTTTTTTTGAAATGTTAACACACCAGGGGTTTAGAAATAACCCATTTTTTCAGTTTATCTGGCCCTTTATCTAAAAGAAAAATTAATATACCTTCCAATTGAAAATAATTCCTTAATTTCTTAATTATTTTAGGTTAGTTTTTTTTAAGGGATTAATCAACATACACAATTTCACAGCAAATCAGTAATGCTCTATGTATTTTCAGTTTATATTTATTGATATTTATTGAGCTGCTACTTTGTGCTCCATTTTGTGTGAACCTCTTTGAAAAGAGCATAAGATACGTCCATTCATGAGGTTTTACTCTCATATGCTTTCTCACTTTCTTTTCCATGGATTCTTAGACACATTTTTCTGCCACATTTTAACCTTCCTAAAATTGAGATGGCACCTTGCAATCACTGTCAGTTAGGTGGCAGTCCTGACCCAGTTGTGTGAAAAACCATTCTTTGACCCTTTCTGGTAAGGCTCTGGCTTACATTTTATGAAATAAATTTTTACGTTAAAAATTATTACATTAAAAAATAAAAATAATATTCATTATATATAACTTGGGAAATATTTTAAAGGTTGATAAAAGAAAAAATAATAGTATGGAAGGGAAATTTTACTTACATTAGTAATTAGGAAAATTGAAGATAAACATAGACTTTTAAATGCTGAAATCTGCACCAAAATTGCCTTTTATCCTGAGGTTTCTAGAATGTTTCCATCTATTCTCTGTTGTTGTTTTTTAATCCTTATTATTGAAAGTATCACATATGTCCCTTACCCCCCCCTCTCCCCCCATTGATCCCCTTTAGCTGGCCCCAGCTCCCCTTCCTGCCAAGGCCTGCACCACTCTATTGTCTGTATCCATGGGTTATGCATATATGTATACAAGGTCTTTGGTTGATTACCTCCCACCCACCCACCCTCCCCGCCTTCCCTCAGAGATTCCCCACTCTGTTCCATGCTTCCATGTCTTTGGATTCACTCCGTTCATCGGTTTATTTTGTTAACTAAATTCCACATATGAATGAGACATGTGATACTTGACTTTCTGTGACTGACATTTCACTTAGCCTGATATTCTCCAGGTCCCTCCATGCTGTCTCAATGGGTAAGAGATTCTTGTTTTTTACTGCTGCATAATTGTTTCCTCCAAGGCACATGGGCAGCCTGTTACTCTGCTGGAAACACAGTAGTTTTTTATGGGTTAATGAGAATTGTCCATTTTGCTGAGTTTTTTCCTAAATCAAACTCCAGGCCTCAGGCTCTGGATTTGTATGAAGTGTAATAATAAGTAGGAATCAACTTTAGGTATGGAGGGGGCTGCCTAGAGGGGCTTTGATGTGAAAGTCTGGCTTTGTTCTGCCATTTGATAAATTACTTTGCTTCTCAAGCTTTTATGTTTTCTTTGGCAAAAAGGAAAAAGTAATAGGCTTTCCCCCATTATTTATAGGGATTAAGTGAAATAGTGCCTATATAATACTTCAGTTTCTAACTGTGCTTTATTTTTTATTCTTGTATTCAATGTATACGTACTGAGCATCTAGATGAAAATGCCCGTCCTCTCCAAGCTTCTTCCCTAAAGGGGGAAAATGTCAGTACTTGATATGTAGTGAGCATTCAGTAAATGTGACCTTACTGTATATGAAGTTATTGTATAACAGTTTATGTAGTGGTGTAACTTGCAGTATAATAAAAGAATAGCACCTTCTTATTCTTTTGGGGCTAACAGTACCTGGGGAAATGAGAGTTCTAACGATCTCACTCATCCCTACCTTATTGGCTTTGGCTTCATCAGTGCTCAAAGGAAGGGACTGCCAAGAGTTTCAGAGGACAGCTTGCTGTGTTGGCACTTATTATTCAGATGATAATTACATGAATTCTTTGGCCTTTACATTCAGGGGCAGAGTTAACCTGTCTTCTTTAGATTTCATTTACAATCCTATTCACAAATTCTTTTTACCTTTTTTGAGAAATCTGTAATTTTAGAAGTCCTACCTGCTGAAGTCATAATGCTGAAGAACATGAGTTAATTAAAAAAAAATGTTAAGCACGATTTCATTTTAATTTTTGTGTGTCAAGTTTAAAGAAGACATTCACAACCTTACAGCCATCTGAAGCACCTTGACATTGCTCTAAAGCTAATAGCCATATCAGAATAAAGATTAAAAAGTAAAATCAGTTATTCAATTCTTTAGAATCTCCGGCTGAAATTAATAGGCGCAGGTGAGGCTAAGCTAGTGATCATTGCTCAAAATGGTCTAAAATAGCCCTAGCTGGTTTTGCTCAGTGAATAGAGCTTCGGGACTGAAGGGTCGCGGGCTTGATTCCTGTCAAGGGCACGTTCATACCTTGGTTGCAGGTTGCAGGGGGTGCATGCGGAAGGCAACAAATGTTGTTTCTCTCACATCAATGTTTATTTCCCTTTGTCTCTCCCCTTCCCTTTTACGTTCTCTAAAAACCAATGGAAATATATCCTTGGGTGAGATTTAACAAACAAACAAAAAGCACAAAACAGTCTAAAATATATTTTACTCTGTGCCAACTCGCTAACTTTTTCTAATTTTTTATTTGTTAAAAAAATAAACAGGCACATTAAAAATTTCAAGAGTTGATTTGAAGAAACATCTTGAATCAGGCAGTGCCAAACCAACACTAGTTAGGGGTGTTCCTGGGAGAAGAGTGGGAAAGAGGCTTTTTTAGGGCAGACTCTGAAGCCATTCAAGAAAATTATTTGATTGGTTATAGCTTAGGCAGCTACTCTATTTGGCAGTTTGTGATTGGTTGTTAAGTTTCTCTCCTTAGAGGTAAGCTGTACCCTCAATTGACAATGGCTTAGGAATGGTTTGCTTACCTGGGCTACCAAGACATTACAGCTACCTGGAATCTAATGGTCTCCTTGTTTAAATAGTTTAATAACACCCCTTTTCCTTCATTCACAATATTGGACACTTTTTTTTAGCATGTCTGACCCTTTTTGTATATGGTGTTTTCTCGGTTTGGAGTGCTTTACCTTTTCTACCTGGGGCATTTGTACCCTTCACAACTGCTAGAATGAATCTTGTGTGATACTCACCATTGTTCCCTGGATAATAACTTCTTTATTATACTAGAATTTTAGGATAAACATGATTATTAAAATTTTACTTATATTCAGTCCAGATCTAAAGAAGTATATTTTCTCTATTAAAGTTATCAGAAATATAGGAATCCAAAGCTTTATTCTTTTTCAAAAGCAGTGGTTGCTAAAGAAATTCTCCAGTGAATGCTAAGTAATCAGGAAATTTGAGAGCCATTTATTAGCTTGAAATTGGCCTTGGTGACCTAGCCAGTGTGGCTCATTTGGTTGGAGCATCGTCCTGTGCACAGAAAGGTTGATAGTTTGATTCCTGGTCAAGGCAAATGTCTGGGTTTTGGGCACAATCCCCAAGAAGGAACCTGCAGGAGGCAGCTGATAGAAGCTTTGCTCTCACATCGATGTTTATCTCTCTTGTTAGCTTTCCCTCTCCTTTTCTCTCTCTCTAAAATATCAGTAAAAATATTTTTTAAGGTGGGGGTCTGGGGTTGGGGAGTTGAGATTAACCGGGGAAACTTATATGCATATATGCGTAGCTCATGGACACAGACAATAGTGTGATGAAGGCTTGGGAGGGGCAAGTGCAGGATAGGGGAGTTAATGGGAGAAAAAGAACCAACACAAATAAAGCGGACATCTGTAATACTGAAACGGGATTTTTGGACTGGAACACATGGTGTTCCCCTGGGCAGGATGGTTCCTGGGCTCTTTGTCCCACGGAGTCAAAAGATGAATCCATGGACAGAAGGTGGTATAGGAAAGATGGAAATTTTATTGAAGAACAAGTACAGACTCCCACGTGGGGAAGGAGAAAGAGTCTCACAGCACAGACTCCCACTAGGGAGGGGGAAAGAGTCCCGCTGACTTCCTGTTTCCACAGTTTATAAAGGCTGCAGTTCCTGTGTCCTGATACCCCTTCTGATTGGTCAGTATTCCCTTTTGAATTGGTTACTATAGTAACTCCTGAGTTCAGAGGTCAAACATCACATGGGACAGGTGATGCCCTCTTCCCTCATTGTTCTCCTATTCCTTCTGGGCTTTCTTCCTCCTTCTTTATTTTGTAAATATAGACCTTTTGACTACTCCCAGTTTCCTTGTCGTATGTAAATGTAACTGCTGCCTCTCCCTTGTGTTATGGAAATGTAACTGTTGCTGCTTCCTTGTCTTATAGAAATGTAACTTCTCCCAGTGTCCCTTGTCTTATGGAAATGTAACTACGCCTGGCTCCCTTGTGTTACGGAAATGTGCCCTTTTGCAACTCTGTAGTCCTGTGTTTTTTTCCATGGACCCCCCAGTTCTAAAAATTTCCTAAGCCTGCCTATATCCTCCTAAAATTCCTATTTCAATTCTTTCAACAATAAAAATTTAAACATTTTTTTAAAAACAGAAGGAAAGGAAATTGTCCATGGTGGGGTAGTGGCAGCATGGAAATTGGCAAAGGCTAGAAATCAGGGCTTCCCCTACCACCCTTAGCTCCTTGGGCCAGTGGTTCACAGTGTAAATTTGCTAATGTTTATCACCCTATAATGCTATTGGTACTCTTACATTCTGATATGCTTCCTTTAAAGGTATAGATGGAGGTGAAGTTTTAATCAGATTTGTGGACATGTGCCCAGGAGATTAAAACCATTTCATATGGGTTCTGATAGGGAAAGGGAGGGAAAGAGTCACTGTGTTTTCTCCTGTGCTCCCTCCATCCCCATATCATCTCCAGGTATGTGTTTGGGTGGTGGGGCATAGTTCAGATGAAAACCTTCCAAGCATTTTCAACTCAATTATAAGCTTTATTGATTATTAACTGGCCAGTAAGTCTTTGGAGTGTTTCTTGCCACTCTTGAGAATAAACGTCTGACTTTATAATGAATGCTATAGAAATAAAATTCAATTTGTAGCTGATTAAGAAATGGACTGTATGCATTAAGTTAGTGACAGTACATTGAGCTTGTTGTGATGCAGGTGTTCCAGGGGTCTGGGGACTCAGAGGTCGGAGACACACAGTGGTTTCTTGGCTTTGCTCAGGAAAGAAATTGAAGTGAGTCAGCGTTGAGTTTAACGTGAAAGAGAATTTATTAGTGAAGCAGTGAGACAAAGGGGGTCTGTTCCACAGACAGAACTGACCCTCCTTAGTGGGATTTAATTATTTTATTGAGGCTCATTCAATGGAGGAATAGGGCATTCAATAAGGAGGAGGAATAGTGAGGACTTTTCTGGGAAATGGGTGGTGACTAGAAAGGGCTGGAGACTTCTTAGAAGAGTCCCCTTGACCATGTTGTATTATTTATCCTCACCGGAGGATATTTTTCCATTGATATTTAGAAACAGTGGAAGGGCGGGGGAGAGATAGAGAAACATCAATGTGAGAGTGACGCATCCATTGATTGCCTCCCAAACGCACCCTGACCAGGGCTGGGCATCTAGCCTGCACCGAGGTCTGTGCATTGACCCAAATCGAACCAGGGATTCTATCCACTGAGACAAACTGCCTAGGCCTTGTTGTGCTCATACATGGGGCCATGGGATATGTTGCTTAGTATGCTAATGTATTACAGTCCTATCTAATAAAAGAGTAATATGCAAATTGACCATCACTTCAACACAAAGATGGCCGCCCCATGTGGACACAAGATGGCCTGCAGGAGAGGGCAGTTGGGGGGGGACCAGGGCTGCAGGGGAGGGCAGTTGGGGGGACCAGGGCTGCAGGAAAGGGCAGTTGGGGGGGACCAGGCCTGTAGGGGAGAGCAGTTAGGGGCGACCAGACTAGCAGGGGAGGGCAGTTAGGGGCAATCAGGCTGTTAGGGCATTTGGGGGTGACGGGGCCAGTAGGGGAGGGCAATTGGGGGTGACCAGGCTGGCAGGAGAGGGCAGTTAGGGGCAATCTGGCTGGCAGGGGAGCAGTTAGGCATCAATCAGGCTGGCAGGGGAGTGGTTAGGGCAGTGGTTCTCAACCTTGGCTGCACATTAGAATCACCTGGGAATCTTTTTAAAATCCTGATTTATGGGCCTTGTCCTCCAGAAATTCTATTTCTTTGTTACTAATGTTGTGGCCCCACCCCATAACAAAGAAACAGAATTTCTGGAGGATGAGGCCCAGAAATCAGGATTTTAAAAAGATTCCCAGGTGATTCTAATGTGCAGCCAGGGTTGAGAACCACTGGATTAGGAGGTGATCAGGCCTGAAGGCAGAAGCAAATGGGGGAAATCAGGCAGGCAAGCAGTTGGGAGCCAGCAGTCCTGGATTGTGAGAGGGATCCTAGATTGGGAGGGTGCAGGCTGGGCTGAGGGACACCAACCCCCCTCCTCTGTGCATGAATTTTGTGCACCAGGCCTCTAGTGAGTGTGAATGAAGCTGGGGTTACCACAAGGTCAAATGAATCACCATGTTGGATTGAATTGGTCTTCAGCTGGTTCTAAGACATAAATTCATTGAGAGTTGGTCTTACTATCTCCTTGACAGTCCCTGTAGGCCTTGTTTGGTTATAGTCCTTTCACTACATACCCTCAAGTTATGGTTTGTTTCTTACATAAAAAATGTTCTAAAGTTGTGTTTCTGTTCATACAAGGTATGGTGACATTGGAAGCAACTTTGTAAGACATTGAAAGTCTTGAAAATTATTTTGGAAGAAACTTAACCATAATTTAGAGGGTTCTGAGCTTCTGTGCATGTGTGTATGTTTAGTTTTAGGGGTAACTGTTTTAGTGATGCAGGAAAAAGCACAATGAATGTTTTTAAAGTTCAGGTTAGAAACAGTTATTTCATAAATCACTTGTGCCAGGTCCTGGGCTAAATATTGGAGCTAAAAAGGGATGAGTAACTTATTTTTTTTCCTACATGGCTAAAGTGTATAAACTTTTAAATGAGCGTATAACTATTATTAGCAAAAAGAGTTAAATACTCTGGTTTATAGGTGAGAATGACTAATGAATTTGCTCACAAATTCCTTTCTAGCCTCCTTTTAAAAACACTTTCAAATGTAGTACAGACTTGATTTAACCATTTAAATTGATTTGCAAAGGAAAATACAAAAAAAGTTATTGATTTCCCCTCTCCCTTTCCCCTTCTCCCTTTCCCCTCTTCCTTCTCATTCTCTAAGGTAATTGGCTTTATCATGTTTCAGCATTCTCTGTGTTCATGTCTGGTGGCTATCCTATATAATAAAAGAGAAACATGCAAATTAATTGTCCCTCTGCTATGCTCAAGCCACACCCATCAGCCAATCAAGAGCGAGTATGCAAAATAACCCAACTAAGATTGTGGCAGCCACGGAGCTGGAGCAAGCAGGAGGCTTGGGTTGCCCCTGGCGATGGAGGAAGCCAAGCTTCCTGCCTGCCCTGGCTAGCCCTGGGCTCTGCTCAAGGCTACAAAATTTCAATTATAGAAGGTAAATAAATCCCAGAAAAAAAAAGAAAAAAAGGAGAGGCCTTTGCAGGCTTGGGTCGCCCGGGGGCGTGATCAGCCTGTAAACGACCCTCACCCCCTCACCCAGGCTAGCCAGGCACCCCAGTGGGGATCCCCACCCTAAAGGGGGTGTGGCCAGCCTGAAAACAGCCATCAGCCCCTCACCCAGGCTGGCCAGGCACCCCAGCAGGACCCCCACCCTGATCCGGGACACCCTTCAGGGCCAACCAGCTGGCCCCCACCCATGCACCAGGCCTCTATCCTATCCTATATAATAAAAGGGTAATATGCAAATTGACCCTAACAGCAGAAAGACTGGGAATGACTGGTCACTATGACACACACTGACCACCAGGGGCAGACACTCAATGCAGGAGCTGCCCCCTGGTGGTCAGTGTGCTCCCACAGAGGGAGTTCTGCCCAGCCATAAGCCAGGCTGACGGCTGCCAGCACAGTGGTGGTGGCAGGAGCCTCTCCTGCCTCCTCAGCAGCGCTAAGGATGTCCGACGCAACTTAGGCCTGCTTCCTGCTGGCAAGTGGACATCCCTCAAGGGCTCCTGGGCTAGTAGAGGGATGCCTGACTGCCAGCTTAGGCCCTATCCCCCGGGGAGCAGGCCTAAGCCAGCAGGTGGACATCTCCTGAGGGGTCCCAGACTGCAAGAGGTCACAGGCCAGGCTGAGGGACCCCCCAGAGTGCACAAATTTTTGTGCACTTGGTCTCTACTTGATGAAGATAATGTTCTATGTGAGGAAAGTGTGAAAATACTAATAGAATTAGGAATTGGGACATGAATGAATTCTTAAGTGTAACACTGATTTATAAAATATTACCCTAAGTCAGGGGTCCTCAAACTTTTTAAACAGGGGGCCAGGTCACTGTCCCTCAGACCATTGGAGGGCCAGACTATAGTTTTAAAAAAACTATGAACAAATTCCTATGCACACTGCACACATCTTATTTTGAAGTAAAAAAACAAAACGGGAACAAATACAATATTTGTATTTGCATGTGGCCCGCGGGCCATAGTTTGAGGACCCCTGCCCTAAGCTATGGTGTTCTTTCCAACATATTTCAGTAGAGGAAAACCCCACATTTTGTTCTTTAGAGAGTTGCATCTCCTTAGCTGTCCTGAGAATCCTGTTGTTGTCAGTCCCTTTCCCTGGTCTTAAAAATCACTTTCCACTCATTTAATTACCCTAAGTTACTTGATGACTTTGATAGGAAAGAATGCTACATAGTGTTTCAAAAATTATCTGATTTTAATTTTTACTCAGAAACCCAAATAACCTATTATTTTACTAAATCTTTGTTGTATTCTAATGTGGCATTTAAAGATTAATGGCCATCATCTTTTTGTTTGGGACACATTACTAGAGAACGGTTATTTTCTTTTCATTAAACTTTTATTTTACTTTTTTAAAGTAATATAAGCACAGGCTAACACATTTATAATATACTAGAGGCCCGGTGCATGAAAATTCATGCACTGGAGGAGGGGTCCCTCAGCCAGGCTTGTCCCCTTTCACAGTCCAGGAACCCTCATGGGTGGTAGGCAGCCTGGCAATCAGGGGAAGGCGACGCCTTAGTGTTCCAGCTAAAAATTTTCCTTTTTGATAGATATTCTTGGTATTTGTAAAAATATATGCATATACTTTTTAAATTTTTTTATTCACATAGCTTTGTAATATACCCATTAGTTTGCACCTTGCTTTTTTCCACTTATTTTTATATTGAAGATGTTTCCATATTAGGTCATATAGAACTGTTCTACTGTGTGGGTCATAGTATAACCCTATGCTAATGTGTTATTCCCATTATTTTTCTATTAAAAACAAAACCTTTGGATATCTTTGCTTACAGACTATTTTGTGTTTATATTATTTTATGAAAAAGGAAAAAGAAAAGCAATAGTAGAGAGGCCTGTTCTGTTAATTCACCTGGATCTGGACCACAGAGGGCCAGTATGGTGCTGTGTGTCAGGTGCTTCCTCGTGGCCTGGTGCCAAAGCTCTGCCTACTGGTGGCACGAGTTACTCTTGAATTCTCTAAAAGCCCACAGTGCCCAAGATAAAAGTGTTCACCTACCCTGAGCTTAGTAAGATTTCCTCCAGTGTGGGTTTGATTTTTGACATGATAGATTCGTGTCTGTGTGTGTGTGTGTGTTTGTGTGTGAACAAAATTCATAGTCCACAGTTATTTTAAATTTAAATCTCTGTATTTTCTTTTTTGTTCAGAAGTCCTTTGATCCAATGGGAGCTTGCTGTCTAATCAGTGTCAGTTGAAGAAGGCAGTGGTAATTAAGTAAACTGTAATTCCAAATAAATGGCAGTTGTTTTCTCCCTACAAACTGTAGGTCTCAGAGAACATCAGTCTGTGCTTTGAATATGTCTCAGTTTAGCTTAATTTGGGCTTATTTTGATTACAAATATTGGTATGACTCTTGAATCAAAATCCTGCTTAAGGAATTTTTAAAAAGAAAAAAGAGGGTATCTGTATTGTTATTATTCATTCATAGAGTTGTTAAGTGTGAAGCCCTAAACCAGCCCTGGGCAAACTACGGCCCACGGGCCGGATCTGGCCCGTTTGAAATGAATAAAACTAAAAAAAAAAAAAGACCGTACCCTTTTATGTAATGAAGTTTACTTTGAATTTATATTAGTTCACACAAACACTCCATCCATGCTTTTGTTCCGGCCCTCCGGTCCAGTTTAAGAACCCATTGTGGCCCTCGAGTCAAAAAGTTTGCCCACCCCTCCCCTAAACCTTCAAAACCAACCCATCCCCAAATTAACTTCTCACCATACTCACCCAAAGCCCAGTAGGAAGTCTAGAGAAGGTATTATTAGAAGGGGAGTGTGTGCTGGCATGCTGAACCTTTGGCCCTCTTGTTGCTGGGCAGTGAAAGGGATTCTGCACTTTTCTGGGTAGTCAGAAGTGGGTTGAGGTTGCAGGAGTAGCTTAAGGATGAAAGGGAGGGCTTCTGTTCATTTCAGTAGCACTTGCCAAACCTTGATATATTCTGCCTTCAGAAAATATTTTAAACCCGCTTTTCAAGTGTGAGTATTATTGTGGGCCCAGCTGTCAACACGTCAAAACCGATGTGATGGCCTATAATTCTTTAGTCCTTTATGATGAACCCTTAGGGTTATGACATTACATCTACCATTTGCTAGGCAGGGATTGATTTTTCTGACTGACAGGAAACAGTTTATTGTGGCCCAGGTCACCTGAGCCCAGACAGCTGACGGAGCAGCTTTGAGGTGTCAGTGTGCTGAGATGAAGAACTTAATTCCTTCATTTGGGTTTTAGTGAGAATGTGTTTATTGGGAACAAAAATATGGCTAACCTTTGCAAGGGTAAAGAAAATAGATCTTGGTACAGTCTTCTCTTTTTATGTCAAGGAAGACTCAAAACTTTGTTAGATTTAACCTCCCCCTATAACATTGTAAAATATAAAATGCTCTTTTTTTCTGAACTAGCATATATTTCTAGCATATGTGGATGCCTGTGAGAATTTATTGGGGAAATTTGTTTTCAGTGGCATAGTTTATATAATGTTAGGATTACCAAACTTGGACAGACCCATTACCATTGCATCATCAGAAGTAATGCTTTTAGGTGGAAATTGACGTAACCTTTCAAAATCTATTTACACTTCAACTGCAGTGGTTGAATTTCAATAACTAGATATGTGCCCAGGTTTCGAGGCTCAATGTTATATTAACATGGATTTTGTTTCTTTTTAAATAGGTAGACATCCATGTAGCTTGAAAAGGTCTAATCTATTCTCAAAGAAAAATTTTCCACACTGATTATATAGTTGGACTTCTGTGGGCCATCTCCATTTTTTTTTAGATTTTTCTTGAATTATAATGATCAAAATAGCATTTAATTGTTTTAAGGCAAGATTATTGTTTTTGCTGTTGTCTTTCTAGTAGCCTTGCTGGAACATTGTGTATAATATTCATTTAAGAGATCCTGAGGGCTCCGGGATCTAGAAAGGGCCATTGTGTTTTCATTCTGTGAGGAATTGTGTTGGGTATGGAACTGTTTGTCCCTATAAAATTTGGAAGGAGTCACTTGATTATTGAAGTGAGGAGCTGGAGTTAATTTATTATAAATGGACATAAAGTCAGAATTAGAAGAACTGCTCAACAAATACTTATTGACTGCTTACTAGTATGTGGCATTGCTATAGGCACTTGACCCAGGAGCTTATGTTTTCCTTTAGGTAGTCGGGCATTAGAAAAAAGGATGAGTGAACAAATTGATGATAGGTCACTAGAAAAAACAAATTGAGTCAAGAGTAAGTACTGTCATGGGGAGGAGGCATTACTATTAAAGATAGGTTGGTCAAGGAAGCTGTATGACAATCAACTTTGAGCAGATACCTGAGGGTTTAAGTTGAGAGAGAAAGTAATGTGCTCACTGATTACGTGGTTATCTATAGTAGAAATGTTAAAGGTGGAATTGTTCTTGCTATATTTGAGGAGCCCAACAAGGAAGCCAGTGTGTCAGGGTGTGGGTGTGTGTGTGTGTGTGTGTGTGTGTGTGTGTGTGAGTGTGAGAGAGAGAGAGAGAGAGAGAGAGAGAGAGAGAGAGAGAGAGAGAGAGAGAGAGAGAGAGAAAGAAATGCGATCCTGTAGGGCCTTGTAAGTGATTTGTTAGAAATTTTTGGCTTTTACTGATAAGGAAAAACTGTGGAGGGCTTTGAACAGAGAAATGCCATGGTCTAACTATATTTTAACAAGATCCATTTGACTACTGAGTGGAGAACAGAGTTTAGGGAAGGTGAGTGTGGAAGTGAGGCGATTAGAGGGCTTCATGGTAAAATCTAGAGATGGAAAATGTTCAGGTGAATAGGTTATTAGTGGTGAAGTTGGTACCAGATTGCCAAAACTGGAAGGAGAAGGTTTAATTAGAGGAAGGATACCCAGGAGTTTCATTTTGGGCACGCTAAGTTTGAGATGTCTGTTACATATCCACGTGGAATTGTTGAATAAACAACTAAACATACAGTTCTGGAGTTTAGGAAAAAAGCCCCAGGTTGGAGACATGAATATGGAAGCCATTATTATAGATGGTATTTAAAGCCATGAGTCTAGAGGGCATTATTTGGGAGTCAGTATAGATTGATATAGAAAAGGCCGAAGAATAGATCCTAGAGCACTCCTGCTATAGAAGTTGGTGCATTTATTCAACAAATATTTATTGAGGGCTTTCTGCTCAGATGAGAAGTGAGTAGAAAAGACTGAGAAAGAGCAGGCAGTCATATGAAGAAGTCAAGGGAAGAACATGATTCAAGAAGGAAGGGTGCAAAAGTGATCTGCTCTGTTATGGTACTGAGAAGTGTGAGCCAAGATGAGAATTGAGGTATAGCCATTGAATTGTACAACAGGAGGTCTTTGATGACCCTGACAGTAGTTATTTCCTAGAAGTGGTGGGATGAAAACCTTATTGAAGTGAATTTTGCTGAAGATTGAAACGGAGAGATGGGATCTGAATATGATGAGGAATAAAGTGAGCATCTAATTTCTCATCTAAACTGGGACACTGCCAATGGAAGGGGGAGCCACGGGGATATAGAAAATAGTTACTCTAGGTCAGCTGTTCTCAACCTGTGGGTTGCGACCCCTTTGGGGGTCGAATGACCCTTTCACAGGGGTCACCTAAGACCATCGGAAAATATATATATAATTATAGTGGTTCTCAACCTTCCTAATTCCGCGACCCTTTAATACAGTTCCTCATGTTGTGGTGACCCCCAACCATAAAATTATTTTCGTTGCTACTTCATAACTGTAATTTTGCTACTGTTATGAATCGTAATGTAAATATCTGATATGCAGGATGTATTTTCATTGTTACAAATTGAACATAGTTAAAGCATAGTGATTAATCACAAAAACAATATGTAATTATATATGTGTTTTCCGATGGTCTTAGGCGACCCCTGTGAAAGGGTCATTTGACCCCAAAAGGGGTCGCGACCCATAGGTTGAGAACCGCTGCTTTAGGTGGTGGGGATGGGGGTGGGAAGAGAGATTTTTGCAGAGAAATACTTGTTTATGTTATGTTTACTTTCTCAGAAGCAATTTCTTATATGACTTACCAATTCGTAGTCTATTGGTAATTCAATTATTTAATAGACTTTGGTATGAAATATGTTCAGAGCTTTTTAATAGTTTTGCTTTGTCCACATGCAGTTTATTTCATCAAAGAATGAATTGACTTGATAGTTTTGATTTCCTAGTGCACACTTAGAAATATCCTCATAAACATAGAAGTTGTGCAATATGAAAATGAAATCCATGCCCTAGAGTTTTCATTACTTAATTGAAGTACTTTCAGGGATGAGAGGTTCTTCATAATGGTTTTTGGTCCTCTAACAAAATAGGTATTTTATATATAATGACTGGCATGGTTTTGGCTAATATTGATTTTATTTGAGTTCCCATATTTTTTTAAACAGAGATCATAAACCCTTGATAAATTGCTAATGGATTTCAGTCTAACTTTTTATATTGTAAATTGTGCTTCACTTCAGTGTATTTTCACATAGAGTACTGATCTTTAATCTTTTTTTTTTAAGTCTCTATCAGTAAAAAGTAAAAAGTAAATCATTTGTTTATTTATAAAAAAAGTTACAAATAATTTTGGCTATACATATTTTTCACAAAAATAGCAATTTAAAAGGTCAAGATAAGGTTGAACAGTATTTTTAAAATAATGTTGCTATTTCCACAATTATTAGTAAATAGTTTGAGATGTCATGTCAGGTTCTCAACTTGGTTACCCATTAGACTCTCTTAATGATGCTTTTACTTAAAAACTTATGATGGACAGGCTTAATTTTGGAACATTGATCAGAATTTCTAGGGAAGCAGATTGGCTTTAAAAAAAAAAAATCAATGACTGATACGCAGTGAGGTTGAGATCCATTACTATATATACTTAAGGGTACATTTATCATTTGTGATAATTGATATAATCTCAAGTTCATCCTTCCTTTCCTCTCTCCCTTTTCCCTCCCTCCTTCCACTAAGTTCTTGTCAGTGCTGGCTAGATTGTGTTTGGAGCTTGTTAAGGAAGTACAAGTGATCATTGCTGTCATTTTCCTGTATGATTATGCTTTGACAGAATTTGTACTATCTTTAATATGTGTAGAAAATATTTTCCAATTAGCCATTTTGTGAAGATTTGTTTATTAAAAATCTACAAGTTTACTGGACACTGGTAAACTGCCAGAGAAGACGCTTACCCGGTTGTTTTTATAATAAATTGTTTTTGTAATTCCTTTTTACAATAAACTTATGATAAATATAGTAATGTGATGGACATATTGAATATGCTAGATACAGTTAATGGTGTATTAACTGTATGCTAGATACAGTTAATGGTGTATTTTAAAATTAAGATATGATAAAAAATAAGAGTATCAGAAATTAGCTGTGGCTGAAATTTAGCTCTATGCAGATAGAAAATCTGGACTAGTAGAGTATGATTCCAGATGCAAATGAAGGCAAAAGAGACTCAGTTTATTTATTTATTTTACTTCTCTTTTTTTTTCCATAGGAAATTTGAAATACTGCCTTGTGATATTGAATCAGCCTTTGGACAAAAGTTTTCGTCATCTTTGGAGCAAAGGTAATCTTAATTAGTGTGTATATTTCTTTGTTTTCTTACTGTATTTGGGATTGATTAAAATTGACTGTCAAATATTCTGGAACCTAAATATTGTTTAATAACAAAAAGTGGATTCATAATGTGATTTGTCAGAAAGTCCCTTATTGCTTCTCTGTTAACTTATTTATATACTAGTAGCCCTGCACACGAATCTGTGCGCCAGCAGCTCGCCAGTAGCTTGCTGCTGCCCTCCAGTAGCTCTCCACCCCTCCCACCCCCCATAGCTTGCTGCCCTGCCACCTCCTGTAGCTCTCCACCACCACTTGTAGCTTGCTGCCCCGCCCTCCTGCTGATCTGTGATCAGGTCGTTACCCTTCATGGTGTAACGACCATTTGCATATTACATCTTTATTATATAGGATGTGATTTCTTACCATGGGACCCCCAAAAGTAGAATTACAAAGTAGTTTCATTCAATGTATTTCAGCACTACTGTGTGGATGTTAATCCTGAGTTCTCAACAACTATTTATTCAAGTATAAACAAATATTTTTGGCACAGTGACAGCAAAAAGCATCCACAAATCTCATTCTTCCCAGCTTCCAATAATGTTATCTGCAGTGATCCATTTTGCAAAATAAAAAATGAAGACATGTTACTAGTATATTAGATTCTGTAGGGATGCTGAAAAATATAGTTAAAAATAAAATAGTTTCACATAATTAATACTTCTGTGAGGTTTCATGTAAGAAACTGGCTTTATTGACTTTTTTTATTTAACTTTTACAACATTAACTCTCAACTGTTGCCAGTTTTGTACTATAAACTTTATCTTTTATGTATCTCCATAAAAAAAATGTCTAGTGGCACTTTAAGATAAATTTTCTTTGTTCAAAGCTTAGTGTGGCTTCACCCATTATTTCAAATCAGTTAAACCTGAAAAGGAGTGAAAATCAAGTGAGTTATCGACTGTTAAAATGTGTATACATTTTTTTGGGACACCCTATGTATACATGGAGAGAAGGAAATGTTAAGTGCTTTCATATAGACATCTAGGATAATTCTTGGCTTCATCATTATAAAAAGCAGATCTGTTAATAAATACTAAGGAAAAGTGGAATAGAATTTTTGTTATTCTCATAACAGAAGCTGTGATGTTATGTTTGTGTTGCTCCTCTCCTCAGCAAAGGTATTTCTTTCATTTCTTCCAAGAGAGGCCTAGAAAAAGTATGTGATGGCTTTGTGGTTTGGGATTTCAGCAAGTAAGTGAAGGCTGGAGGCTGCCGTGCCGGTCCCTCTAGCTCAGACGTGCAATTTTTTTTTGTACCTTCTGTTTCATGGACGTGAAGACTGTGAAGAGCAGACAGCGGGTAAAAGCTGGGCTGTTAAACCAAAACACAGAAAATTGTGAAGGCTACTGCGCAGCATGTCTCTCATATTTACAACCGATGATTTACCTTGAACCTATGCCAGCGACACTGTTGAGTAGGTATTTCCTGGGATCTGTTTCAGGAAAAAGACTACTTGAAGGTTTATTTTATTTTAGTTTCTTCCTACAATGCTTAATTGACATGTTTTGAAATTTAGTTTAAATGGGATTCAAGGGAGATTAAAATTATGAAAGTTTTTAAGTGTATTTTCTCTTTAATATTTCATGAAGCCTCAGTGGTTTTCTTGGTATGATCATCGGTATTTGTGAATGGATATTGTCCTTAGATTTCTTACCTATTTTTTTTTTAACAGAAAGCTTTCACTTCCAGTAAATGTCTTTCTCACCCTGAAATATGTGATAAGTGGAAAAAATAGGGATGTTTATGTTTGAATAGCTCTGCTTATTTCTTGTTGTAGGTCAGTTTTTCTCAGCTTGGGGTCACCAGGCTTACCCAGGTCCTCAAAGATAGTGGGAGAGATCACAAAGTTACGTAAAGTTGAAAAACAAAAAAAGAAATATGAATCCTTACAGATATTCATTTACCTGGGCTAAGGTTACATGGACTGACCAGGTTTCTAGGAGTTGGGCTTCTCAGTGTATCCTCATTTTTTAACTTTAATTCACAGCCTTTCCCTGTCTCTTCCACAGGACTCGCAGAACAGCGGTGACCATGTTCATTAGGTTATGACTCCATTATCAAATTATGTTAATGTTAATGACAGGTGTTTGTCTTCAGTGTGACCCTTTTTTTCCTCTAATAAGGAATTATTTTCCTTGCTTGATTTCTTCCTTTTTCAGTTCTCTGGTAACCAACCGTAAGATCACACCAGGGTATAGGCAACATACTCTGGTTCCCTTTGGATGAGGCTTAAGTCATAAAATATTGGACCAATCAAGCAGGTTTTACAGTAAAAGGGAGACATCTGTCACAGTTCATGAAATGAATTATAAGCAAGGTCTTTAGTTTTATAATATCAGTTTTCCCTTCTGTTCTGTTTGTAATTAATTGATGGATATCTGTCAGCGCCCTTCTGTGTTGAGGGGGTAGGTGAGCAGCTGGGGACATAACTGTGGCCTCTCGTTATGGCCAGAATTTAGAGTTCAGGGTGCCCAGCGCAGCCTGTTTCTGATGAAGGCATGAGATGTGGTTCTTCAAGCTACAAGTCCCTAGAATGAACTTGCTCTATTCCTGCTTCTTAATAGCTGAACTTATTGTATGTAGTATTTGATTATTCGAATCTACTTTGCTCACCTCTATATGTTTTTTTTCTTTAAACAAAAACACTGTACCCAAATAAAGCTTTTTAATAGGATTATGACTTGCCTCATTAATTAGACTGCTCTAATGTAACAATAGTGTTGCCATCAGATTTAAGTTTTAAATGGAGCGATCTGCTGTAAAGAAGCTTGCTTCAATAGTTTGGTTGTGCGTCCTTTTCCCTCATACACTGTGTACCTAGGTCTCTGTAAGCCTTTTTTTAAACTGATTTTTTGAAGTTAAGCTCAATCTAAGTTAGCAAGTTTATTTTGAAGAAAGTTGTTTTATGTTTCTATTTTTATTCCCATTTCTCAATTCTGTGAGACCTCTTTACCTCACTTCTGGCATCCAGTATGTTCATTCTCATTAAAATAAGAGAAATTGGGTACCTTCCATTTTTATGTATATATTGGTTGAGTTGATTTGGCCTGCTTTAAAATGCTTGGCATAAATCAATATTTTTAATCCTATTAAATCTGTTTGTGTACATCATCCCTGTTAAAGGAATTTTAAGGGAACAGTGTTTTGACAATCGCCTTGTAATTTAGAAACCACCTCAGGGCTACTCATAAAGCTGGCTCTGGAAGGGCTAGCCAGGGTCCACTTTTTTTCTTTTTAAGAATATGTTTCTAATGCAGTGTGTTCTCTGGCCTCATCTTCCACTGCTACCCCTTCTTATATACGTAATGACTGATAGAGAACTGCTTTTTTTTTTTTTTTTTTTGCCCAAAAGTAGATTTATATTCATTTTGCAAATTTCCACTGGTCTTTTTAAGTCCTGCTCAAATGCTGCCTCTTGTGAAGGGACGCTTCCCTGGCTTGACCAGGTAGAGCTAGATTTTCTCCCTGGTATTTCTTTTGTGTTCCTATCACTGATGAAGGTCACCTTCTGCCTCTTTGAGGATAAGCTTCTGGAGATAATAGAGTGCTTAGGTCAGTGGTTCTCAACCTGTGGGTCACGACCCCTTTGGGGGTTGAACAACCCATTCACAGGGGTCGCCTAAGACCATTGGAAAACACATATATAATTACATATTGTTTTTGTGATTAATCACTATGCTTTAGTTATGTTCAATTTGTAACAATGAAAATACATCCTGCATATCAGATATTTACATTACAATTCATAACAGTAGCAAAATTACAGTTATGAAGTAGCAACGAAAATAATTTTATGGTTGGGTCACAACATGAGGAACTGTATTAAAGGGTCGCGCCATTAGGAAGGTTGAGAACCACTCGCTTAGGTGAAGGTGTTTTCCTTTTAATTCCTGGGAGACTAGCCTGAGGGTAGGTACTACTGTAGGTCATCTTGGCAATTGCTGAAGGTCGGTGTCTATATTTGACGCTTTCTAGATCCTGGAAATCCTCTTGCTTTGATGTGAATCAGTTGGGAGCAGGAAGTTCTTCCCTGTCTTTCTGTTTCTCCTCACCCCCCTTTGCTCCTCCTCCCCTCTCCCCCAGGTTTTCTCTCCTGAGACTAGGTTGGGTCCCATTTGTATTTCTGCTAACTTGAGCTCCATCACTTATTTTTCCCCTTTACTCTATGACTCCCAGATGCTTATTTGATAATTCTTGGTACAACCTATAAGAACTGATACTTTTTATTAATATATTCATCTTTCCTCATAGCACATGTGGAATCATGTATTCCTTTTTTGACTCTGGGTTATATGACTTTGACAGTTGAAGTGCTGATATCAGTGTCATTAGAATAAATTTATATCCTATGTTCATTAAGGTATTATGGTAAGGTGCATCTTTTATTATATAGAGGAATATAAAATTATTCAATTTAGCAGTATCCTTGTCTTCTAACATTACTGTCTAAAGAGCTACCAGACCAGCACTACTTTGGTCATTTTCTGTCCTAGTATTTCACATTTAAGTGAACATAGAGCCAAAGTTCTGATGAGCAATTTGCATACTTGGTTCTGGTCCATTAAGCAAAACCAGTTTCATATGAGCTGTAGCCCCTGTAAATAAAGCTGGAAGAGAAGATTGTACCAGTCATGCAGAAACATTTAGGGACTATGAAAAAAGCATTTAAATATGTCTTACATTTTAATATATTAGAGGCACAGAACAAAATATATATTTTTTGATATGAGTCCAGAGATGCACTCTGCTACTTCCATCCCCAAATGATGGTACACTTCTGTTGAATCAGATATTTTATGATGCTGGGCATTATGATACAAATATTGCTAGAGAGTGATGACCTCTGAGTCACTTTCTTTCCCAGGTTCACTCCTAAGCCTTTGTGTTGTGTTGTGTTTTGTTTCAGTAGTCAAAGTATTATCGGGTGATTAAGGAATTGCACCACAATTTCAACTACTTTATATTTGAAATGCATTTACAAATCTTCTGCTATACTTCCTAATCCCATGGGATTTTATATGAGCTGTTGCACATGAAATTCTAAAAGAGAAAAGTCACTTTTAAATATCAAGTTTCACAGCATTACATTTTCTAATATGTTTACTGAGAGTCAAAATAATACATTATTTTATTATTTTTTTAAAATAAATTTTTATTTCAGCGAGGAAGGGAGAGGTAGAGAGAGATAGAAACATCAATGATGAGAGAGAATCATTGATTGGCTGCCTCCTGCATGCCCCCTACTAGGGATTGAGCCACAACCCGGGCATGTGCACTTGACTGGAATTGAACCCAGGACCCTTCAGTCCCCAGGCCAATGCTCTATCCACTGAGCCAAACCAGCTAGGGCTATTTTGTTTTTTAATATATATATGCATTGTCTGTGTCAAATAATGTACAAGGACTGGGATGTCAGTGAGAAAGACAGAGGCCCTGTTCTTAAAGTGTTGATAATCTAATGTCTGATGTACACTGTCTCATTGTATATATGTATCATAAATATTCCCTGCAATTAGAAGTTTATTATTGTTATGGACTGAATTGTTTTCACCCCAGATGGTATGTTGAAGCCCTAAATACCAATTGACAATATTTGGATGGCACCTTTAGAGAGGTAATTTAGTTACATGCGGTCATAGGGTGGGGTCCTAATGCAATAGGACTGGTGTCCTTGTAAGAGAGATGCCAGGGGTGGCACTCTCTGAGAAAGCCATGTGAGAAGGCAGCCATCTGTAAGCTAAGGAAAGAGGCCTCAGGAGAGACCAGCCCAGCTGACACCGTTATCTTGAACTTCTGGACTCCAGAACTTTGAGAAAATAAATTTCTGTTGTTTGTCTCCCCGGTCAGTGGTATTTTGTAAGCCCTAGCAAACTAATACTGTTATATATAAGCCTTCTTGGCAAGTTGAGAATTGTTCAGTCCTCTCTTCTCTATAGAAGGACCCATTTTATTTGTAAGTCTGGTGCCAGGTATTATTATAGGCAGTTCTGGTCTTACCTTGGTACCCTGCAGCTTCAATCAATTATGATAAGAATTGAACTTCCCTTGATGCAATGCTGTAGCCTGAGGCTGATACTGGTCCCCCTTTGTTTAAAGACGACCTTTCACTGACCTCAGAAAACAGTGGAAATAATCTATATATTAGAAGTTAGTTTGATGGATATAATCAGGCTTTGGGAAATCAATCTGGGGTACTTTAAACAGATACAGAAAAAAAGTTTAAACAAATGGATTAAAACACAGGTTTAGATGACTCAATCATCCATGATTATTTTGGTCATTGATCTATTGCCCTTTATAAAGATGAGAAGAATTTGCTTTTCTTGTAAAACACCAGTTAGAAAAATTCATTGAATTACTTTGTGACCATTATAAACTCTGTCTGGATATTCTGTAAGTTATTTCACATTAAGACCAACCTTAAATGTAATTCTTCCCTAATCTAGTACAACTTCCACAATATAAATCATAAGTGTTCAATGTTAATATCTAGTATATTAATTACACTTATCATTCAACAGTGAATTCAGAGTTGATATTTATTTAGAAAACATTTAACAAAAATCATAAACATTTTGCTTTAAAGGGCCATACCAAGAAAGTGAAAAGACAACCCACAGAATAGGAGTAAATATTTGCCAATCATATGTCTGATAAGAGGATTATATATAGAATGTATAAAGAGCTCTTACAACTCAATAAGAAAATAAGTGACCCAATTAAAAATGGTGCAAAGGATCTGAATAGACAATTTTTCAAGGATAATGTACAGCCAACATGCACACTAAAAGATAGATGCTCTATATCATTAGTCATAATGGAAATACCAATCAAAACACAATGAGATTCTAATTTCCACCCACAGATAGCTGGCATAAAAAAAGTTAGATTTGTGTTGGTAAAGGTGTGGTGAATCAGAACTCTTATACACTGCTGGTAGGAGTGGTGAAGTCACTTCCAAAGATATTCTGTCAGTTCATTAAATACCATGAGACCCAACAGTTCTTCTAGGTATATTCCCAAAAGAAATGAAAACATATCCACCAAAATGTGTGCACGAATGTTCATAGCACCATTTTTCATAACTGCCAAAAGGTGGAAACAATCCTGATGTGTATTAACAATTGAATGAATAAACCAATGTGCTATGTCCATGAAATGGAAATTTGCTCGGCCATAGAAAATGTAGTTTTGATATATGCTACATGGATGAACCTTAAAAACGTTAAGCTATATGAAAGAATCCACACACACACACACAAAACCCACCTCATATTACATGGTTCCATTCATACAAACTATTGAGACCAGTAAATTTACAGGAACAGAAAATATATTAGTGATGCGTAAGGCTCTAAGAAATGGGAAATTAGGGAGAGTAACTAAAATGTATGGTTTTTTTTTTTATTTTAGAGTGATAAAAATATTCTAAAATTGACTGATGATGGTTGCACAAATCTCTGAATATTCTAAAACCATTGAATTATTTAAACGTGTCAATTTTATGGTAGGGAAATTATATCTCAGTAAGCTGTTACAAAAAATAATAGGCAATTGTGTCTTCATTAGGATGTTCCCTTTTTTTGTCTAGTATTTTATTTATTTTATTATATTTATTTTATTATTTTACTTTATTTTATTGTTGACAATATTGCAAGTGTTCCCCAGTTCCCTCCTCCCAAGCCCTGTCCGACCCCAGGCCTTCACCACACTATTGTCTGTGTCCATTGGTTATGCACATCTATATATATAAAGAAGTAATATGCAAATGAGGTCAGGACTTCGTAATGATCACGACCAAGGCCCCAAGCCTGAGAGAACAGCACGCAGGCACAGCCCGGAGCTGAGACACCAACACAGAGGGGCGCCTGCCCCAAGCCTCCTTGGTGCGGCTGGGGCAGGCCCCCAGCAGACGTGCGCGCGCGCGCACACACACACACACACACACACACACACACACACACGGAGCCTGCTCCGAGCCTCCACAGCCAGACTGAGGCCCAGGGGGAGCGGGCCTAAGCCATCCGTAGGACATTCCCTGAGGGCTCCCAGACTGTGAGGGGGCAGGCTAGGCCGAGGGACCCCCACCCCCAGCGCACGAATATTGTGCACTAGGCCTCTAGTATGAATGTAGGTTCTTTAATCTCTTCCCAGTTCCCCTCTTCCCTTCCTCACCTCCCCTAAGACATGTCAGTCTGTTCTGTGCTCCATGCCTCTGGACCTATTTTGTTTTTTTGTTATGTTCATTAGATTCCACTTATAAGTGAGATCATGTGATATTTGTCTTTCTCTAACTGGCTAATTTCACTCAGCATAATATTCTCTAGGTCCCTCCATGTTATCTCAAAGGGTAAGAGATCCTTTTTTTATTACAGCTGCATAGTATTCCTTTGTGTAAATGTACCACAACTTGTTTATCTACTCATCTACTGATGGGCACTTGGATTGTTTTCAGATCTTAGTTATTGTAAATAATGCTGCTATGATTATAAGGGTGCATATATTCTTTCTGATTGGTGTTTTGGGTTTCTTAGGATACAGACCTAGAGATGTGATCTCTGGGTCAGACAGTAGTTCCATATTTAAGTTTTTGAGTAAACTCTATACTGTTTTCCATAGTGGCTGCACCAGTCTGCATTCCCACCAGCAGTGTGCTAGTGTTCCCTTTTCTCAACATCCTCGCCATCTCTTGTTTGTTGATAGATAGATGATAGTCATTCTGGTAGGTCTAAGGTGATTTCTCATTGTAGTTTTAATTTGTATTTCTCTGACGATTAGTGATTTGTGCATTTTTTCATATGTTTCTTGGCCATCCGTATGTCCTCTATGGAGAAGTGCCTATACATTTTTAAAATTGGATTATTTGTCTTCTGCCGGAAGCCGGTCCATCCTTGATGCTTGACACAGTCGCTGCAGGGAAGAAACATCTGCACAGCATATGTTTCAAGGGGCCTTGCCGGGGTCCAACCCCAGCAGGTCCAGGGGTTCCCAAAGGCGTAGACGGAGTCGGCGAAGAAGGAATGACAAGAGACAGCGTTCAGTTGATCAGGAGCCTAGCCAGGATCTCCAGCCACGTTCTGGTCTGGATCTCCAGAGAGGTTCTGCTTAGGATCTCCAGCCAGGTTCTGTGTCCATGTTCTCTTGCTAGGTTCTCCAGGTTCTCCAGCCAGGTTCTGTAGCCATGTTCCCTCGCTAGGTTCTCCAGCCAGGTTCTGTGTCCATGTTCTCTTGCTAGGTTCTCCAGGTTCTCCAGCCAGGTTCTGTAGCCATGTTCCCTCGCTAGGTTCTCCAGCCAGGTTCTGTCCAGGTTCTCCAGCCAGGTTCAGTCACCAGGTTCTAGAAAGGTTCTCTTGCCAATTTCTGTAGTCAGGTTCAGTCCAGGATCTTTTGCCATGTTCTCTCGCTAGGTTCTGTCTCTAGATTCTGTGTAGGTTCTGAGTGTAGGTTCTGTCTTCTAAATTCTGTGTTTTAAGTTCTGTCTTCTTACATCTGTATTTATACCAGTTGATTCAATCCTATCAATCTCTATTACAAAGGTTAGGGCGTTTCTTATCTCCATTCCAGGGAGTAAAGATTATGTAGCTTAAGCATGATTGTTCATAGTTAAAGTGATTAATTACCCACCTGGCACTTAGTTGAGGGGTTTTATTCCCTCCCTAACTTCAGGGGAAAATCCCTACCTGGGGAAACAACCTTTCTCAGAGAGGAGACCTTGGTTAAAACACTTAGTGCTAAGAAGGTGAGCAAACATATTAAGAACAGTATGCCATATATGCCAGGTCCCTTGAAACAGCAAGGATGGACTGGCTCCCGGCAGGGCCTGGCATATATGGCTTACTGTTCTTAATATGTTTGCTCCCCTTAGCGCTATATGTTTTAACCAAGGTCACCTCTCCGAGAAAGGTTGTTTCCCCAGGTAGGGATTTTTCCCTGAAGTTAAGGAGGGAATAAAACCCCTTAACTAAATGCCAGGCTGGTAGTTAATCACTTTAACTATGAACAATCACCCTTAAGCTACATAATCTTTACTCCCTGGAATGGAGATAAGAAACGCCCTAACCTTTGGAATAGAAATTGACAGGATTAAAATCAACTGGTATAAATACAGATGTAACAAGATAATAAAACACAGAACCTGGCTGGAGATCCTGGATAGAACCAGGTGAGAGAACCCAACCATGCTGATCAACTGAACGCTGCCTCTGTCCACACCTTTGGGAACCCCTGGACCTGCTGGGGCTGGACCCCGGCAGTCTTCCTTTTGTTGAGCTGTATGAATTCTTCATATATTTGAAATTAACCCCTTATCAGATGTGTCATTGGCAAATATGTTTTCCCATACGTGGGTTCCCTTTTCATTTTGATGATGGTTTCTTTTGCTGTGCAGAAGCTTTTAATTTTGATGTAGTTGCATTTGTTTATTTTTTCCTTTGTTTCTCTTGCCCTAGGAGATACTAGTATATCAATGAAAATTCTGCTATGTGAGATATCTGAGATTTTGCTGCCTATATTTTTCTTCTAGGATTTTCATGGTTTCATGACTTGGGATGTTCACTTTTCTTAAGTATTAATTTATACCAAAATTTGTCTGATACTTTGTCCTTGCTTCTGGATACATTCATATAGTATTTGGGCCAATAGTTCTCAAATTTAACATGTATCAGAATTACTTACAGGGTCCCAACTTCAGCATTTTGGATTCATTAGGTCTTAATTTTTACCATTCAGATCTTTACATGTATTTTTGGGTTTGTACCTAAGTATTTTGATTTCTTCGAAGTGATAAAGGTGAATCTGTGTTTCAAATTTTGGTTTCTACATGATTGTTGTCATTATATAGAAATGTGATTGATATTTGTGTGGGGGAGAAGAGATCCTAATTTGAAAATTGACCATATTTGTTCCATAGGAAGTAATGAACCACACAAAAGACTCTTTTATTTAAGTAAAATCTTCAAATTTTTTTCATAATTTTTTGAGGTTTTGTATAATGTTCAGCCACACCATAAAAAATCCTTTAAAATGTATATTTATTTTGGGAGAAAATTTTAGAAAAAAAATTTGTTCAGAGAAAAATTTGCTAAGAAAATGAGTGATCAACAATACAAAATGATTTTGGGACACATTTATAGTGTAGTGTATGTAGAAATAATTCAAGTTTGACTTTTTTGTGTGCTTTTTTCAGACTAAATTTGTTTTGATTTTGTGCTTAGTTTTAAAAAGTCAGCTTGATCAGCCTTGTCTCCAAAATTACTCAGTATGTCTCCTCCTAAATAGACACTAACATAAAACACAGTGATTTGGACATTCGGTTAATGACATTTAATATGAATTTACACATATTGATTTACTCATTCAATCATCTATTTAAAACCATAAATTAAGTGTGTTCAGTAGTCAGCACACACAGATTCATATCTGAAGCCTTGTGGTGGATTTATGTGTTATTTTCTCAGTAACCCAAGGTTTGCTCTTCTCTGATAAGACCTCCCTTTATTAGTTAAAGTTGACTTTGCTACCTTCACACAATATTCACTACCACTCTTTATTGGTTGTAGAGTTATGACCAGCATAAATAAAGCAAGCAGAGAAAGAAGCAGCAGAATAGACCATTTATTTTCATGCATTTTGGTTGCCATTTAAATCACAATTGACAGAGTAAAGTGGAGTTAAATGGTCATCCTTAACAAGTCAGGAAAAAAATGTGCAGTTCTATCCCTCCAGTGTTATGTTTTATGAATATATCACATTTAGTTCAGAATAATGATGATTCAGTAATGACATTTTATTCTTTAAGCCTGATGAGTAGGATTGGGAAGGGCTGTTTATTCTTTCTTTCCATTTCACTATAACAGTTTGACAAGAGTGAGAGACACGGACTGATGCTCTACACAAACTGTGTTTATAATGAAGTGCCGGAGTTAAAATAGAAATATCTCCAGCCTCATTCAGATCCTAGTGTGTTGGTTGGTTGGAGGGCTGTCCAGCTTCTTTTCAAATGTATATTATAAGGATTAGAATATAAATACATAGGATTATGTATGTGAATTGTGTGGACAAAAAGGGGCCACATGCTAACCTGACAAGCTCAGGGAAGGTCTGCATGGCAGTCTTACAAACTCAAGAGACCTAAAGTAACCACAAAGGATGGTCTGAAATTAAACTTTAAAAGCAGTTATGGTGGGTAGTCATCTCCTAGGCAGGTATCCCTAACAAGGTCAACTTTACCTTAACTGAGCTTGTGAAGGCAGCCTGGGCCCCCTCCCCCTCCTTAACCTGCATTCTGATGCATATGCTTGCTAGCCCCAACCCCCTTTCCACTTGTGTCCTAGCTAGCCTTGCAGAACCTGTTTATCTGAACACTTCCATTTTATGGAGGCCATAAACCATGAACCATACACATCTCCCAGAGGGGGTTGGCAGCTCTGGTGCCAGCCAGGCCAGGCCTTTGGGTGTAATCTCACGTCCCCCATTCCAACCATGGGGGCTGCAAAGCCCATGAAAAGTCCAGAGTCCTGGTCCATATTTGGGAGACAAAAAAACTAAGGAGATAAAAGGGAGAGCCCCCTACTCTCCCCCTCACCCCCTTCAGATTTGGGATCCAATTCCCCTGGGACATTCATCACCAGTGCTTCCTATAATAAAGTGTTCCTGATCTTCTGAGTGCCTGTTGTGTGTTTTCTGGTTGCCTGGTAAATTCTGTAACAAGCTAATTGTCTTTTTGCATCTACAATAACATATCATTGAAATGTCAGGGTAACTTGTAACTTCCCTTTTCTCCAGACCCCTGGGGCACAAGGAAATGTGCTTGGGCACTAGGACAGAGACCATAACTTCCTTCATTGTTACTGTTATCATGTTAATTGTTGACTGTTAACTATCCTGTACCCACCTAAGTAAAAGAAGTATGTGTCTATCATTTTACTTATTAAAAAAAACCATTTTATTGATTTTTAACAGAGAAGAAGGGAGAGGGATGGAGAGTTAGAAACATCAATTGAGAGAGACAATGAGAGAGAAACACCGATCAGCTGCCTCCTACACACTCCCTACTGGTATGTGCCTGCAACCAAGGTACATGCCCTTGACCGAAATCGAACCTGGGACCCTTGAGTCCACAGGCCGATGCTCTGTCCACTGAGCCAAACCAGTTAGGGCTATCATTTTACTTTTTATCCAATCCCTGAGGTTCCCCTGCTTTGCTTTCTCCCACTAATCTATCACTAATGGAATTCATGCAACCCACTTATGTCCCCTCCTTTGATTGTGATGAATAAAAATAGGTGAAAAACCACCATTCTCTGGAGCATTATCCCAATCCCTTGAGATTCTGCTTCCTGGCAATTGTGGACAGTTTGGCTCAAATAAACTCACAAAAAATTCTTTACAGGTTTGAATGTTTTTATGTTAACAACAGTAAATAATCTTTTGCAGTGCTTTAACCTGCAAAATCCTTTTTTGAAGTAAAATCATATCTGAGAAATCTTGGAGTTCCCAGGACAGTAAACAGATAAAAGTGGATGGGGTTCTTTGGTTGAGGTTCCTCTGGCCACCAGGCCTTCCCACTGCTGCCTCCAAGTTTCTCCACTGATCTGTCACAATGTATATGAATAACAGGGTGTTAACGTAAAAAAACCATTGAAACCTGTAAAGAATTTTTGTGAGTTTATTTGAGCCAAACTGTTGACATATGCCGGGAAGCAGAACCTCAAGGAATTGAGATAGTGCTCCGGAGAATGGCAGGGTTACATCTGTATTTATATATGAAATTCATTGGTGACAGATTTAAGGAGGTGGGATTAAGCAAAGCAGGTGTGGGGGGGGGGGGGAGGGGGCGGGAACCTCTGTGATAGGATAAAAAGTAAAATGATGGACACATACTTAGGTGGGTGCAGGATCAATGAACATGATAATGAAGGAATTTGTAGTATCTGTCCTGGCGCCTAGAACATTTGGTTGTGCCCCAGGGGCTCCAGAAAAAGGGAAGTTACAAGTTACCCAGACATTTCAAGGGTATGTTATTTTAGAGGCAAAAAGGCAAATGGACTCAGTAAGGATCAAAGTTGATCTTGTCAGTGAAGATACTGGCCTAGGACATAACTGCCCACCATAACTGCTTTTAGTTGAAGTTTAATTTCAGACCATCCTTTGTGGTTATTTTAGGTCTCTGAGTTTGCTAGGCTGCCACGCAGGCCTTCCCTGAGCTTGTCAGGTCAGCATGTGGCCCCTTTCGTCCACAAGGGATTTTTGCTAATCCTTCCTTTGCTATTCCTTAGGTTTATCTTCCCTATTTATGATAGCTACGTTGAGAACTACCTTTGGGTTATAAAGAAATTTTTAAATGGTTGAATGTTGTATTTTAACTAGTTTGAATGGAATACATCTATAGTTGTTTCATTTTGTTTACTTCATGAACTGATACCAATGTAGGCAGCATGGTTGTTTAAAGATAATAACATACAGAATTCCATTATGTTTACCATTTTACTATTTGTTAACCAGTTTCCTTATGTTTGCTGTGTAAGCAGATATAATGGAAAGGAAAAAGATAGATGCTCAAAGTGAATTCTGTAAATTTAACATGACACATTTTATATTTTCAATTATGTGAGGTTTCAGCCAATATTTAGTCATCATTGTCTTAGTCTAAGTGCGATTTCTAGACATAACATTGGTATATAGCTTGGCATAAAATTCTTTGTTCTTCACTGAAAGAAATACAGACAGGCTCTGACTTACAGTGCTTTACAATTTTTTTTTTTTTTTTTACTTTACAATGGTGCAAAAGTGATATACACTTAGTAGAAACTGCATTTCAGATTTTGAATTTTTATCTTTTCCTGGGCAATGGCAGTGAGCCACAGCTCTGGGTCAGGCACACGACCACAGGAGTAAACAACTGATACTCTTTACAGTGTACTGTGTTGACAGCATTGTGTGGGGTATTATGTTCTGAGCATGTTCAACTGCAGTTCAGAGGTATATGGAAGGGCAGTATAGGTAGGGTTTTCAGTTATTGTTTTATATCTTTTGCAGTTATGTTTAGTGACAGCTGTAATGTGTTAGACTTGTCTTAGTCAGGATTGTTTTCAATTTACATTCTCACATTTTACAATCATTTCCTTCAGAAGGGAGCTCTGAGTGAACTATTAGATTCATGTGATTAGATAAAAGTGGTGAGGAGGTTTTTGTTCCTAAGTGGAGAGAATAGTTTAATGTGTCCCTGTGTACTCATCATCCATCTTCAACAATTACTGGCCAATTTTGCTTCATATATATTTTCCCCCACTGGATTATGGGAAAGCAAATGTCAGATATCATTTAATTTCCATACACAAATAAGGAAATTTTTAAAAAGATTTATTTCTGGTCTTTGTTTTATGCTGTTGACTTAATCTACACTAGTAAAAGACAAACATGCAAATTGACCATACCTTTGCTACACCTTAAGCCACACCCACCAGCCAATCAGAGTGACTATATGCAAATTAACCCAACCAAGATGGCGGCCACCAGCCACAGAGCTGGAGTGAGCAGGAGGCTTGGTTGCTCCAGTGATGGAGGAAGCCAAGCTTCCCGCCTGCCCCGGCCAGCTCTGAACTCCACTCAATGCAACAAAGTTTCAATTATAGAAGATAAATAAACCCCAGATACCTGCTTTCAGCCGGCTGTGGCCACGGAGCTGGAGCGAGCAGGATGTTTGGGTTTCCCCTGGTGATGGAGGAAGCCAAGCTTCTCGCCCATCCTGGCCGGCTCTGAGCTCCACTCAAAGCTACAAAGTTTCAATTATACAGTGGGGCCTCGACTTAAGAGTTTAATTCGTTCCGTGATGGAGCTCGTAACTCAAATTACTCGTATGTCAAATCAAAAAGGAAACGAGACACATGATGCTGGGCTGATGTTGTGGTGTTCACTGTGACGTTCACTGCGCCAACTAGCGATGGGGTATCTGAAGCTGGCTTGTAACCCGAATTTTAGCTCGCAACTCAAAGCAAAAAATCGGCCGAGAGATGGCTCGTATCTCGAAAAACTCGTTAGTTGGGACACTCGTAAGTCAAGGCCCCACTGTAGAAGGTAAATAAATCCCAGAATAATAATAAAAAAAAAAGAGGCTGGGAGCTTCTGTCGCTGGGGGGCTTTGCCAGCCTGAAAACAGCCTTCAGCCCCTCACCCAAACTGGCCAGGCACCCCAGTGGGGACCCATCACCCTAAAGGGGGTGTGGCTAGCCTGAAAACAGCCATCAGCCCCTCACCCAGGCTGGCCAAACCTCCATGGGGTGAGAGTCCCCACTGGGGGGAGCTTGACCAGCCTGCAAACAGCCATCAGCCCCTCACCCAGGCTGGCCAGGCACCCCAGCGGGACCCCCACCCTGATCCGGGACACTCTTCAGGGCAAATCAGACGGCCCCCACCTGTGCACCAGGCCTCTATCCTATATAATAAAAGGATAATATGCCAACTGACCCTAACAGCAGAACGACTGGGAATGACTGTTCACTATGACACACACTGACCACCAGGGGGCAGATGCTCAATGCAGGAGCTGTCCCCTGGTGGTCATTGCGCTCCCACAGGGGGAGCTCTGCTCAGCCATAAGCCAAGCTGACGGCTGCCAGCACAGCGGTGGTGGCGGGAGCCTCTCCTGCCTCCTCAGCAGCACTAAGGATGTCCGACTGCAGTGTAGGTCTGCTCCCTGCTGGTAAGTGGGCATCCCCTGAGGGCTGCCGGGCTGCCAGAGGGATGTCTGACTGCCAGCTTGGGCCCGATCCCCCAAGGAGGGGGCCTAAGCCAGCAGGTGGACATCCTCCAAGGGGTCCCAGACTGCAAGAGGGTATAGGCCTGGCTGAGGGATCCCCTGCCCCCCGAGTGCACAAATTTTTGTGCACCGGGCCTCTAGTATTAATATAATATACTTGAGTTTCTCCTATTGAAAAATCCCAAAGTGCCTCCTTTGGCATCCATGAATTAAAGCCAGATGCCCAGGAAAGATGTGAAAATAGATGGAATTGTTACATTTTATTTTATTTTTTTAAATTTATTTTTATTGTTGAAAGTAATACAGATGTATCCTTTTTCCTCCCATCCAACCCATTTAGCCCACCCCTCCCCCCACCTCAGGCCTTCACCACACTGTTGTGTGTGTCCGTGGGTTATGCATTTAAGTCCTCTGGTTAATCTCCACCCACATCCACCTACCCACCACCCCCATATTCCCTCTGTGATTTGTCAGGCACTCTGTTCCATACTTCTATGCCTCTGGATCTGTTTTGTTCATCAGTTTATTTTATTCATTATATTCCACATATGAGTGATACCATGTGATACTTAATCTTTCTCCTACTGGCTTAGTTTGCTTAGCATAATACTCTCTAGATCCCTCCATGCTATCTCAAAGGGTAAGAGATCTTTTTTTTGCTGCGGCATAGTATTCCATGGTGTAAATATACCACAGCTTTTTTATCCACTCATCTGCTGGTGGGCACTTGGGCTGTTTCTAGATCTTAGCTAGTGTAAACTGTGCTGCTATGAACATAGGGGTGCATATATTCTTTCTGATTGATGTTTCAGGTTTCTTAGGATACATTCCTAGAAGTGGGATATGGGGTCAAATGGCAGTTCCATTTTGAAGTTTTTGAGGAAATTTCATACTGTCTTCCATAGTGGCTGCACCAGTCTGCATTCCCACCAACAGTGAACTAGTGTTTCCTTTTCTCCACATCCTCGTCTGTACGTGTCATTTGTTGACGTTAGCCATTCTGACAGGTGTGAGGTGATACCTCATTGTCGTTCTAATTTGAATCTCTCTGATGATCAGTAACTTTTAGCATTTTTTCATATGTCTCTTGGCCATCTGTATATCCACTTTAGAGAAGTGTCTATTTAGGTCCTTTGCCCATTTTTTAATTGGGTTGTTTGTCTTCCTTTTGTTTTGTTAAGTTGTATGAGTTTCTTATATATTTTGGATATTAATCCTTTATCAAATGTGTCATTGCCAAATATGTTCTCTCATACAATGGGATCCCTTTTTATTTTGTTGATGGTTTCTTTTGCTGTGGTAGAAGTTTTTTTGTTTTGAATTGTTACATTTTAGATGTTGTGATCAAATATGCTCCCAGTCTTTCATTCTGCTTTCCTAGGTAGAAAAGCACTGGATCATCTTTGATGCTTTCTTTTCTTCCTTCCCTCCTTTATAATATGTTGTCAACCTCTGTTGATTTTTTAAAAATTCTTTAAATGTCTGTTTAATTCACTTTTAACTCTGTATATTCACTGCTGCCATCTTTCTTGACTGATCATTATATGTCTCTCAAGCTATTTTCTCAGATCACATTTTCTTTTCCGTTGCCATTCATCTCTTGGACTGCCCTCCCTAGCCTTCACCATAACCCTTTGCAGTAGCTATAGTGTGTACTCCATCCCATTTCAATTCCTTTTTCTGATATTCAGTTTCTTCCATAGTGGACCCTGTCATAACCTCATCTTTTTTTATTTACCAGCATAAACCATTCAGTCTCCTCTCCAGAATGCCCTTCCTCTGTGCTGGGCCATCCTCATTCTTGACTCTCTGATGCAATGTGTACTCTCTTCTTGGTCTGTAAAACTGTTCTCTTTCTCCTTTGGACTCTGGTCTACCTTTCCCTCAAAGTCCAGTGTGTTTCCTTCTGTCAAATCCTTCTCTATGACTCCAGGCCTATAGTGATCATTTTCTTTTCAGAATTTACCTAAGTGTGAGTAGTGGATGATATGACATGGAGTCTTCGGTTGCCCTTATTCTTGTATTATTTCAGTTCTTTTATGGCTTTTGGTTTCTAAACTGGATAGGTATGTTGTTGGGTACAGGGTTTTTTAAAACAATATTATACACAGGGTATGAATTTCATATATACCTGTTGATTAAAATTCTTGAATATGATATATTCCTGGACTATTTTAACTAACCACCTAGTCTTTCTGTAATACACATTCCTGTTTTTGTTGGTGTGTTGTTGTTGTTTTTTGCAGACTTTTTCAGTTATGCACATTCTGTGTCAGTTTCTTGTTTAGATTTAATTTCTTTGATTAATGCTGTTGCCTCATAATGCATCTTCTGTGATTTTGCCCCATCTTTCAAGCACTCTTTTATTCCTTTGAATGCTTTTATTTTTTCATTGAGTTCTTTGAGTTACAGGGATATTTCTGGTCTGATTTTCATTTGCTTGATAGCAGCATTTTTCTAGTGACTTTTCTCGTTTTGTTTTTTTTTTCCTCTTTACTTCCTATTTCTTCTACCCTCTCTTGTCTTCCCTCCCTCTCTCTCCTTTAACTTCCTGGTCTGGTCTAGATCCTGTGCTTGTTTTTATTGATCTTTGAATGAATTGAATGCCTCCTGAACCACTGAGTTGCACTGGTGGATGTGGGGGCTGGGAGAGCATGGGGAATAGAAATTCTTCCTGGTTCACAGAAGCACTTTACCACACAGGGTTGTATATTGAGAGTGTTTAACATTTACTGATTATTGCCACTGCAGTGGGAACCAGAGGCTGTTCACAATTTGGTCATCTGCCTTGTCTGCTTTGTCTCAGCAACAGTATTTTCTGCATTGATTTTGTATCTAAATCTTGAGCCGAAAGTCTCCTCTCAGCATCTTCCTATACCCCTACTTGCATTCCGCATATATGGTGATTGGGTGAGAGATTTTTGCCTAGTTTTCCCTAAGATGTAATTTCCATCTTGTTTTTGTTCTGGTATTTTTTTGGGATGGAAAAAGGACAGAGACTTCTCCACTCTGCTGTCTCAAAACATTCATCTTTAAAAAAAAAAAAACTTTAAATTTGTCAGTTGTTTATTCCAGCTAACAAAAGCCTTCTGTGGAGTAGTATTTAGCTTCTTGTGCCGGGGTCCAACCCCAGCAGGTCCAGGGGTCCCCAAAGGTGTGGACGGAGTCGGCGAAGAAGGAATGACACAGAGACAGCGTTCAGTTGATGAGCAGCCTAGCCAGGTTCTCCAGCCAGGATCTCCAGCCAAGTTCTGGTCTGGATCTCCAGAGAGGTTCTGCTCTGGATCTCCAGCCAGGTTCTGTGTCCATGTTCTCTTGCTAGGTTCTCCAGGTTCTCCAGCCAGGTTCTGTAGCCAAGTTCCCTCGCTAGGTTCTCCAGCCAGGTTCTGTCCAGGTTCTCCAGCCAGGTTCAGTCACCAGGTTCTAGTCAGGTTCTCTTGCCAATTTCTGTAGTCAGGTTCAGTCCAGGATCTTTTGCCATGTTCTCTCGCTAGGTTCTGTCTCTTGGTTCTGAGGCCAGTTTCTGTCCAGGATCTTTTGCCATGTTTTCTCCAGCGAAGTTCTTCTGTCTCTAGAGAACGTTCTGTGTAGGTTCTGTGCCTCCTGGTTCTGTCTTCTTAGTTCTGTCTTCTTAAATCTGTATTTATACCAGTTGATTCCAATCCTATCAATCTCTATTCCAAAGGTTAGGGCGTTTCTTATCTCCATTCCAGGGAGTAAAGATTATGTAGCTTAAGCATGATTGTTTGTAGTTAAAGTGATTAGTTACCCGCCTGGCACTTAGTTAAGAGGTTTTATTCCCTCCCTAACTTCAGGGGAAAATCCCTACCTGGGAAACAGCCTTTCTCAGAGACCTTGGTTAAAACACATAGTGCCAAGAAGGTGAGCAAACATATTAAGAACAGTATGCCATATATGCCAGTTCCCTTGAAACAGCAAGCATGAACTGGCTCCCGGCAAATTCCCCCTTTTTTATTTTTTAAAAGCAGGCATTAAAAAGAAAAACCCCAAATGCTCTCTTGTATCCATTTTAAGAGTAGGATTGGCGCTTTCCGCTCTTACCTGAGTCCTGATCTATCACCCCAGGGAGAGCTTGCCAATCCTGCACTTTCCCCGGGTGGAAAGGCTGCAGTGGGGTTAATGATAAGGCTCCTTGGGCCTACCTCCTCCCATGCCTTTACATTTACCTTTCCTTCCTCAGAAAAGCATGGACATACTTCTTGTATAAAACGTTCTGACTGACTGGGAGTAACCTTAATTCCTCTGCTAGCAAGCATATGTGTTAAAAGATCAATACAGAGTCTTATTTCTTTAGACTCAGTATGGCACATCTTCTTAATCTAAAGATCAATACAGAGTCTTCTTTCTTTGGACTCAGTATGGCACATCTTCTCAATCTAAGTTCTGTACTATCCACCTTCTTACCCTACTTATCCTCTATAGGGGGGTCTGTAGCACCCTGGTGGAGTCCTATCCGTCCCGAGTGTGGGGGTTCTCAATGGGGAGGGAGGCTTACCTAGGGGAATCCTGTTTCAGGAGTTCCCAAAGGTGTGGACGGAGTCGGCGAAGACTATTCACCCTCTTCCTACGGTGGAGTCCTATCCATCCCGATAGTGGGGCTTACCTAGGGGTCCCTGTTCGGGCGCCATATGCCGGGGTCCAACCCCAGCAGGTCCAGGGGTCCCCAAAGGTGTGGACGGAGTCGGCGAAGAAGGAATGACACGGAGACAGTGTTCAGTTGATCAGCAGCCTAGCCAGGTTCTCCAGCCAGGATCTCCAGCCAAGTTCTGGTCTGGATCTCCAGAGAGGTTCTGCTCTGGATCTCCAGCCAGGTTCTGTGTCCATGTTCTCTTGCTAGGTTCTCCAGGTTCTCCAGCCAGGTTCTGTAGCCAAGTTCCCTCGCTAGGTTCTCCAGCCAGGTTCTGTCCAGGTTCTCTTGCCAATTTCTGTAGTCAGGTTCAGTCCAGGATCTTTTGCCATGTTCTCTCGCTAGGTTCTGTCTCTTGGTTCTGAGGCCAGTTTCTGTCCAGGATCTTTTGCCATGTTCTCTCCAGCGAAGTTCTTCTGTCTCTAGAGAACGTTCTGTGTAGGTTCTGTGCCTCCTGGTTCTGTCTTCTTAGTTCTGTCTTCTTACATCTGTATTTATACCAGTTGATTCCAATCCTATCAATCTCTATTCCAAAGGTTAGGGCGTTTCTTATCTCCATTCCAGGGAGTAAAGATTATGTAGCTTAAGCATGATTGTTTGTAGTTAAAGTGATTAGTTACCCGCCTGGCACTTAGTTAAGAGGTTTTATTCCCTCCCTAACTTCAGGGGAAAATCCCTACCTGGGAAACAACCTTTCTCAGAGACCTTGGTTAAAACACATAGTGCCAAGAAGGTGAGCAAACATATTAAGAACAGTATGCCATATATGCCAGGTCCCTTGAAACAGCAAGCATGGACCGGCTCCCGGCATTCTTGGCTTCTTTTATTTCCTGTTTACTTTTCCTCTGCTTGTTAATTGTTTTACTGGAGGATGAGATTTCAGTGTCTGGTTCCCAGGTGGGGTTAACATGAACAAGTGGGGCATCCTGCACTGTGAGGATGGTTTGTTTTGAGGGCACACCATGGTAATGACTTACTAAAAGTATGGTAGAGATCAATATTTCCATCTCAGTTCACTTCTCTGGGCTATAGTGTCCTCCTTTGTGCATTTATGAGGTTGTATATCTTATGAATTATTAAAACATGCTTGACTGCATCTTTTTAAAAAGAATGGAAGTATCTTTTATTTGCCTGCTTTCCCATCCTGAGGCACTGGTTTCCTTTTATTATTGAACTAGAGGCCCACTGCATGGGATTCGTGCATGGGAGGGGGTGGGGGAAGGGGGCAGAGTGGGCCCCTTAGCCTGGCCTGCACCCTCTCGCAATCCGGGACCGCTGGCTCCTAAACACTCGCCTATCTGATTGCCTCTAACGACTCTACTGGCCTGCCTGATCACCCCTAACCACTCTGCCTGCCTGCCTGTTTGCCCCTAACTGCTCACCTGCCTGCCTGATCACCCCTAACCACTTCTGCCTCAGCCCCCGCAGCAGGGGCTTTGTCCGGAAGGACGTCCAGAAGGTCATTTGGCTGTCTGGTCTAATTAGCATATTATGCTTTTATTATTATAGATTTTACTTAGTGTTGCTTTTTATGTTGCAAGGATCAAGGCTGTAGGGAGAAAAGAGTTCTGTACCTTGGTGGGAAAGGAGGTAGTTATTTTAGTTTCTATGATCAAATACCAAAAGTTGTTTTCAAATGCACTGCAGCCAAAACAAGGAAAACACAAAACACCTACTACTTGCTAGTCACTGAGAATGACGAACAGTATGTGTCTGCCAGCAGAACTTATAATTGTTTCAGATTTACAAGCATAACAATGAGGTACATTTTGCATAGTGAAATATTTCTTTTTGTCCATTATGTTTGCAAGCTGCACTCCATTCATCATGTTTGCAAATAGCACAGTAGCATTTGAGCAACCTGAGCCAAGGGTAACTTCCAGCTATTGAAATTAATTCATTTTTAGGTCCTGCTACAAACTATCATCTAACAACAAATCTCACTATTTTTTTTTTTTTTACTCTATTTATATTTCCATTGATTTTTTTTTGGTTTGTTTTTATTTTCATATGAATAAAAGTGTTTTTCATTGATGCTTGGGGTGTAAGAATGGACTGGAACACATTAAAGGGATTCATAGTTTTATCTTTGTGTAACTTAACTGTATCATTCACAGAACTGATTAACATTCTAATTTGCATCTCTTTTGTTTCTAAAAAAGTCACCTCTAGACTCTAGAATAGAGAAAAGCTAGCTATAATAGTTATGTATTTTTATGTTCCTGCTGGTGTGGCTCAGTAATTGAGCATGGACCCATGGACCAGAAGGTCAAGGTTTGTTTCGCAATCAGGATATATGCCCGAGTTGTGGGCTCAGTCCCCAGTGTGGGGTGTGCAGGAGGCAGCCGATTGATGATTCTCTCTCATCATTGATGTTTCTATCTCCCTCTCTCCCTTCCTCTTTCTGAAATCATTAAAAATGTATTTTAAAAAATACTGTGTACTTCTAAAAATTGCTATAATATGGAGATTCTACTGTTTTCATGTAGATTTGAGTCAAGATTTGAGCGAAAGCCCTGAGGTTATAAAATGCCTTCAGCTTCTTCCTTTGGGATGTATAGCAGGTTCATATATGTAATGGGTGAGAGAGGCTTTGTTCTGGGAACTGTATTCCCTTATCATGGATATTATTTATACAACTGCTAATTTTTTAGATTTGGCGATTCTGAAAGTATGGAAGTGGTAATAGATACTATGTCTCATACCTTCTTGACTAGTGCTAGTGAAAATAAACGCAATGTGAGCCACAATACACATTTAAATCTCCTTGTTGGCACATTGAAAAAGAAGCAGGAGTAATTGTAATACTGTCTTATTTAATACAGTCTATTTAGAATATTATCATTTTCAACATATAATCAATGTAAAAATTATTAATGATAATTCAATATTCTTTTTGAACCTAGTCTAAGAAATCTAGTTTCTTACAACACACAACATACAAGATACAGCATACAGCACATCTCACTTGAGACTAGCTGCATTTCAGATGCCCAATACCCAAGTGGCTACCATACTGTATAGGTAGTTCTAGACTGTGGTCCCTTGAGAGTTGGAACCATGTCTGGTTTTTGCTGCATTTCTGGCTACTGTTGGTGCTCATTCAGTCAGTGCCCACAAGTGAATGAGTGAGTGAACAAAAGATACTGGGAAGGTTATTGTGTAGATGGATGCTGGTCACTAATAGTATCAGTATCTCCTGTTGAGAGCAGTGGGGGCAAGCTTTGAAGAGAGAAGTTGCCAAGGATTTATTGCAGGAGACAGATAGCAGGGGAAATAAAGAGGGTGTTCAGTCTCCATCAAGGTATACCTTCCAGCATTTGTCCCTGCGTTCCAGCATTTGATAGTCAGCACCTTTCATATTTACTGAGAGAGCTTCCTCCACAGAAGCTGTATCCAAATTTATAATCATGTCCCATATACACGTTAATACAAATGGACGCCAGCGTGTCTGCTTTAGTTTGATACAATTGTGTAAGTCAGTGCAGTCCATCTGGATTGCAGTGGTTGTGTGTAGTGAAAGTAATATGTGCATGTTCTGTGAACCAGTGAACGCCCACTTAGCATATACCATTGAGGTGAGGTTTTTTCCTGTGCACAGGAGGCCTGGAAATAATTGCAGCATTCTTCAAAATAGTAAAAACATATAAGTCACCTAAGCATCTATTAATAGATAAACATTTTGGACACATTCATTAACTCTGTACAGAAGTTAAATGCATCTAATGAACTAGATTTGTGTTTTCCCTCAAAAACATAATGTTTGAGTGATGAAAGCAAGTTTTGGAACATCATTTTAAGAAATAATACATTACACAATATTATACATTGGTCATTGATGCAAATGCACACTATGTCAACCTTAAAAATCTGTAAAGAAAGAAAACCAGCTGTAGTTTGGTTTGTCATTAGAGAGAGATCTAGGGTCTAGGGAATATAATCTTGTGCAGTTTTTTGTGTGTTTTTTTTTTGTAACACAAAGTGCTGATGATAAAAACTGGTCATTCTAGCATTAGGTCACAGAGGGGTTATCTTACTTTTTGTTCTTTGATGTATGGTTCTAAATTTACGTTTTATACATTCAAAGAATATCCTTCAGGTCTATATATTTTTTGAAAGTAAAAATTCAGGATTAAAAACAGCAGATATTTTTCTTTATCGGTACACTCCACATGAATTATTTCACTCCGTTGCTGAAAAAGATGCACAGGTGGAGAAATGCTCCTTTGATGTATGCAAGTACAAAACTACACTTTATAACTGAATTTACTTTGTTCTGTGCATTTCAGGTTAGCATTTTAATCCAGAATTTTAATTCCCTACGGGGATATACTTAATAAACTCAGTGTCCCACTAGGACCTCTGTACCCTCATGAGTTAAGGTAAATAGTATTTTTTAAAATCTGGAATAGCCTGAGTCTTTTAAAGATGTTGTGGCTGTGGTATATTTCAGTTCAGTTCAGTTCAGCAAGCACTACAGGAGGCTGTGTATACCAGGTGTGCATCTGGCTCAAGGGTGACCAGAACCAAATGAATAAACAATTATTCACTGTCAGAGTGGCAAAGAACAATATTTTTTTATGAAGTTATCACTCTGTTGCAAATTAGCTTCCCATCTAGTCTTCATTACCTGCTCTGGGATCCTGGAGCTGGCCGTAGTGTCAGCAGAGGGCAGGGGAAGGCCAATAGATGGCGAGGCTTCTCTTCCTGGCCCAGTGTCTTTCTTGTGTTTGCTGCTTGCAGCACAGGTTTTTTCTGCAGTGCCTGGGGTCAGTTGTACCTGTCACCTTCCCTTTTAGTCAGCTTCTCCTGGCACCCCATCAGGTGATGTCTCAACAGATTTTTGTGAAGTGGGACACCTTCCTTGACCGACTCTCTCCAGCACCCTTTCAGAGGGCTTCATGGTGAATCCAAGGCCAGCACCTCCCTGCAAATGGGGTCCCTGAGCTCATCAGATGTAGGAAGTCTCTCTCGTCCCACCACTGAGCCCCTTCCAGTGCTGTCTACTTCCTACCTCTGCTGCTCCTTTGTTCTTTACTTTCAGCCGCCTTCTACTGCAGTCTTGGTTAGTAATTCCCTCGTATTCCAATCACGTTCACAAATGACTTCCTCTGTTCAAATTTCTTCATGGTGTCCCCTAATTGGACCCTGTTGGAGATGGAAGGCAAACTGTTTTCTCCAGGATCTTAAGATCAGGAAAGTGACTGTTATTTAAAAGTTCTCTCAGACCTCTTCAACCTGCTCTCCCTTTTCTCTAACTAAGACTAGCTCTCTGAATGGGCTGTCGAATCAGCGAATGCGAGCTTCTCTGTGGCTCTTACCATTGTTCTGTTGCACTGGAAGAGCCATGTGCATGATTCTTAATGACGAAGTTGGTGGTTCAGATTCTAAGCTTGTGTTGTTTCACCCTTAAACTTCAGTTTGCTTTACTGAGCCACCTCAAATACAGGGCGGGCTTTCTGTGTAGCAAAAACAATGTGGACTTGATTACCGAGTGAATAGGCTCTCATTCTCACTCCACTGTTATAATAATTCTAATTCCATAACATGTAAACAAAAAAATCATTTTCTAAATCCAGGTTCTCACTCTGAAGACCACAAGAAAATTCCTTATGTAATTGGGGAAAATCACTATGTGTTTTTGAGCTCATAGTCCTTGTCTATAAGATAGGAAATAAAGCACAAGCCTTTCAGTTTCATCGTGTTGTAATAAAGCCTCACTAGCAGCATGTTGATGGTCCAGTTCCTTTGCTTCCTCTACAGCATTTAATCTAAAACAAAATCACGATATTTTATTTCAGCCACTTTTGTAACTATGTAGTGACATCTCATTGTGCTTTTAACTTGAGTTTCTCTAATACTATTCTAATGATGTTGAACATCTTCTCATGTGCTTATTGACAATCCCCATAGTCTTTGTTCTCCATGTTATATTTCCTGAAAAGAATATTTCTTATAATCTTCTTAGACTTTTTTTTAAAACAAACAGGAAAAAACTGATGTTTTAGGTTTTTCTTTCAGAATCTGCCTCAGTAGTTGTTCCTGAGCTGTCACACCAAGGCTTCTTTACCAGAAGTGACCTCACACATTCCGGTATCTCAGGTCCCTCCTAATATTTCTGTTTCATATTTCCTTTGGTTTGGGATGGACCAAAACAAACAAGGAAACCTGGACTCAAGCCCAAACGATAAAACTTCTCTGAATAGCACTTGTTAACAATGTAGCATCTGTCCTACACATTGTATTTCATGTATTAAACTTTCATTAAAATCTTTGATAATGTCATTCATTTGGTAATTACCACAGGTATGAAATATTTCCATTAGGCAGGACACCTTAGGTAAATGACTGTAAAGAAAACTGGGAGAAAGCCATGCAAACCTTCACACCTCTCATTGTAAGAACACAGGTATCGTTATAATATGAATGGAACAGTAAAATTTTGAAAGATAGAAGGCCAAGAATAACAAGACCTTATGGGTGGCCAAGCATTAGAACTCACAGACAGGACAGGCAATAGGAAATACAGAACAGTTGTAAATGCTAACTGTGTGTGTTTGTTGCACAATACAGGAACCCAGGGGTCATCTCTGATTCCTTTTCGCTATACTCCCCATCCAGTCTTAGCTGATCCAGGCACTTTCACCTCCCAAGTGTATCTTTAAATACACCAAAGCTAGAACACTCAACTTAAAACCCATAGTTACTAAACTCTGTTTCATCTGTGGTGGTTTTAACTGACCTTTTGTTAAATTAGTTTTAAAAATGAACTCTTTTTCATGCCTTAATAAATTATGTTTTAAAGACTCAGATTAATTAGTCTCTCAGAATGTCCTATTATAACTTGCAAATTAGGAAATGTGATGGTTAGTGAGGCTTTTAACTCACCCCCTGGAAGCATTTTGCTCTTTCCTTGTGCTTTGTCCCACGTGGTTGTAGCTCTTAACACAAAGGAGGCCCAGTTGAATTCTTGCTTTTAACCAGAGCCCAGTGATTCCTCTTCTTTCCATCTTTTTTTTCTAGAAATATTATCCCTAGTTCTTCACCCATTCTTTCTAATCAAAGCCTTTAGAAAGCCCTCCCCTTTATTTTTTCTAAGCAGCATAAATTAGCTTGATTGTTTCTGCTTAGTTAGAAAAATAGCATAGTCAAGTTCTAAGATGATAATGTTAGATTCTTACAATAGTTGGCAGTAAAAATATGTGATTATTTTTTGGTTTCTAGTTATTTTTTATTAAGACTGAATTGCTGAAGATATGCTATCATTATTATGAACAATCAGTGATTATTTAAAATAATAGATGTATTTACTAGAAATATTTAAATTCTGTTAAAATATTTTTATGAAGATGTCAAGGTTACTAGGAGAGTTAGAGGTCAGATCAAATTAGGTATTTTTCTATCTCTGCAAATTAAGATAAATACCACTTTTTGTGTAACAAATCTGGGTTTGATACATTTTCACTTTGGATATATGCAGTAATAATCCCTCATTTGAAATGTGCCTTGCATGTAATTTCAGAGATCTGTTACTACTGCTCCATAAAATAAAAGCAGAGGGGAAGGAATTCTAGTTCCAAAGGAACAGGAAAAGCAGGAAAAGGAGGCAAATCTTTCCCAAATCTCCACATTCTTCTATTGTGTAACATATTTGCATCAGCAAAGTGATATAAAAAAACAACAACAAACTTACTTTGGCCAAGTGGACCAGTCCCCATCGTTGCTCTTTTCTTCCATTCCAACTCTTGATAGTTCTAGGCATTTCATCATTTTTGCCCATTCATAGAGATCTGCCACATCTCGTTGTTTTGTCCCTACTATTTTATCAGTGTTGTACATTATGAAGTGAACTGAGCTAATAGAAGCTGTCACTTTTCTTGCTCACTGTCTAAAGTGATATCTGAGTGATGGTTACTTCTCATTTGATGTGTGAGATGACGTGAAACAACCCGCAGATCCTGGAAGACAATCAAAGGACCTGCCTTTGGCAGTTGTAACTAGTGGCAATAATAGTAATAGGGTCTCAAACGAATAGGAAAGGGTGTGGGGTCATGCTAGAAGATTAACCAGAATATTAAAGCTACCTGATACATGCACTGATTGTATGTGAAGTCTTACTGCTGACTCAGAAAGCTAAATTTGAGGTAGCTTTGTGTCTGGGATAGCTATGAAGGCAGTTTAGCTGGGACATATTTGATTTGTTAATTCACCTGCCTTTGGTAGTTAGGTAATTGTTGTTTATGGGTGACAGTCCTGCTTTTAAATTGGAACTTAGAGAATAGCAATGAACAAGTTTGCCTTACAGCTATGTATTGTAACTCTGGACAGTGTTGGGTGTGAGTGGCCCTCCAGTTAGGGCACTGGCTCTTGGGACAGTTAGCATTGTCTTTGTATATTTGTGGTTGTTACAACTCAGGAGTGTTCTAGGCATCTAATGGGTAAAGCCAAGGATGCTGCTAAACATGTCCTACAATGTGCTGGACAGCCACACAAACCAAAGGCCCAAATTGTGAATAGTGCCAAGGTTGAGCAACCCTGTTTATGGCAACAACAACACGGTCTGCTATACGTTTTCTTATTCCCCATAAAACTGAGTGTGTGTATTTGCTACCTTGTCCCTAAAGTGTAGCCAATCTTTAATAAAAATGTAATCATTTCTCATAGCTCACAAACATGTATATGCTAGTTTCACATCCAAGATCCTATTTTTCTGCACAGCTTAGCTATTTGCAGCTTTTACACACTATAAACTTTACTCTTCTTTAGAAAAAAATTTCCTGTGCCAATTTATGATAGACAGCTTGATGTTTGGCTGTCTATCATATCATGTTTAAGATTTTTTTCAATAATGAGGTATTTGGTGTCACTTAGTGTCAAAGAGGAACTTGATTATAGACTTGACAATAGCATCAAGAAAGAGTAAATGTCATACAAGCTTTATCTCCATAGCGCATATCTAGGAGAGGAGGAGAGAAAAGGTGGCAGAGAGGAAGGAAAATAGAATTTACACAGCACACAGATACTAAATATAAGTACCACTTATTATTTTCATTTGAAATAAGGATAATTCTGCGCTCCTGACCTGACTAAAATTTGGGAATTTCCCTCACTATTTGTGTATATTGCAAGTAATGTGAGCTTTCCTAATAATTGCACACAAATATAGTATAAGTAAAATCTTTCATCTGAAGCTCTCAGTTAGCTAAGTATCAGTTAATTATGCAGTTTGGTGCTCCTGTGAGCAAAAGAAATTGTTGTGCTCTCTCTGTCAGAGAGCATATATTTCCATGCAGTGCTTTCAGTGAAAGTTTTCCCACATGCGATAAAGCCCTCCCCTTGATGGGGAAGCAGGTTCATCGGTCTGTTCACCTGTCCAGAAACTAACCTATTTGGGACATAATCAAGGCTTTGCTGATGATAGTATCTAAAATAATAGGCAAACTATCTACAAAAATACAAGGCCTTCCTCTTAAGGGCTTGATCTGGCACAGATGTGAGGAATACTATGTCTTTGCAGTAGAAATTAATAAGGCTAGTGCCCATGGCTGTGGGACTCAATCAGTGTTCTTATCTCCTAGCTTTACCTTTACTGTTTGCCCCTCATTTTCTGGGTCAAGATGATGGATCACAGGCCCAGGCTTCCACTGTTAGGTTGCTGGACAGTAGAGAAGTTTTTAGGCCTCATTATCTTTGGCACATCTCTACCTCTGAATCAGTCACTCTGGGCGGAGAGTGCAAGGGTGGAATTCCCTTGAAGAAAATTAGTTATGCAAAAATTAAATCTAACCCAGTCCTTTTCTGCAGAAGTATCACTGTAATCAATTTCTTGTGCTTAAAATTGTATAAATGTAAAAATAAATACCTTTATTATTTTATATACAGATGATAGTAACTCCTGTGGGTTTTTTTCCCCCCCTTTTATCATTGACTAGCATTCTGGTGCACAAAATTCGTGCACTGGGGATGGGTGGGGGGGGATGTCCCTCAGCCCAGCCTGCACCCTCTCCAATCTGGGACCCCTCGGAGGATGTCCAACTGCCTAAACCAGCAGTTGGACATCCTTCTCACAATCTGGGCCTAAACTGGCAGTTGGACATCCCTCTCACAATCCGGGACTGCTGGCTCCCAACCACTCACCTGCCTTCCTGCATGATTGCACCTAACTGCTTCTGCCTGCCAGCCTCGTCACCCCCTAACCACTCCCCTGCTAGCCTGATCGACGCCTAACGGCTCCCCTGCTGGCCTGATCGCCCCCAACTGCCCTCCCCTGCTGGCCTTGTCCCCCCCCCCCCCCCAAATGCTCTCCCCTGCCGGCCCGGTTGTCCCTAACTGCCCTCCCCTGCAGGCCTGGTCACCCAACTACCCTGCTGGCCATCATGTGGTGGCCATCTTGTGACAACATGGGAGCAGGCGTCTTGTGAGGGTGTGACAGTCAATTTGCATATTACCTCTTTATTATTTAGGATTAATATATTTACTTAACAAAGTAAATTTGGCCTGGTTCTTAGTTTTTTTGAACCTGGTATGTTCCTCTCCATTTGAGTTGCTACTGCAAGGAAGACTTGACGAAGATTTATTTAAAATTGCTAATAACAATGTATCTTGTAAGAGATAGCACAATATAGGAGTTTCATTTTTTTATTGTTCCATAATAGGGCCAGGATATATTTATCAGCACTCAATTGGTGGCCATTTAAGTTTGTTACTAGTTTTCCATAGAATTTCTGGATTAGAGGGCATGCACAGTTAAATTTTAATATATCTGCACCATTGTCCCTCAAAGTTATAGCCTCATCAACAAGATGTTATAGAATGTGTTTGCCCATGCTCTTTCCTTCTAATTTTATCTATGTTGTCTCTCTAGTCTCTGAAAAATTTTGTGAATTTGGTAAAATATAATTATTTTGCATTAGAATCAGTATTCTTGGAATTAGCTCAAAGTCATAGTACTAACAGGTACTTGATTTAGACTAGAATTGAAATCTCTATCTGGTGTTCTTTTAGTTAACTGAAACTGAAAAATGTTTATTTAATTTTACTTCTAAATGTTTGGAACTAACTTAATACTGTATTTTTGGGAAGTCAAATTATATTTGTCCAACTTTCTTCACTGGAAATTAATGAAATAGCCAATTAGTCTCTATTGTAAGTGAAAATCTTCATTTTCAGTAACTTTAAATTACATTATTCCAGGCTAAAAAAATTGATAGCTTAAGATGTGTTTAATATATTCACTGGTAGTATCAATATAAAAAGGTTTATAGAGATTTGAATGCATTTTAGTCTTCAGCTGTTTATCAGCTTGATGCATAGTAAAGAATTGCTCAACCATTGAAGTTATAGTATTTGACAAATCTGCAACAATTTTGCTGAATAAGCCAATGAACTTTTCATATTAAAAGATAACTCATGTGGTAACTTCTATTTATTAAAGCTTGGAACAATTTAAATGATGGAGTGAACATATTTTTGAGGCTAATTCATTATGATTTATCAAAAATATCTTATAAAGAATGCCATTTACTTATTGTTCTTTTAATTGGTCACTTTCATTAACAGTGATATTTTGTTCATTTTTCAAATTGCTGTCAGTGAATTTATGCCAACATTATTTACAACATGATTGAAGGATTTTACATTTTCAATGCAGTTCTATTTATGTATGTGGAATGTATTTTGAAATAATTAAAACATTTTTGTTAATAAAATTTTAAATGTGGTAGAACACATCATTTTTATCAAGCTTTATTGAAAACAAAATAATTTTAGGGACAGTCTAGAACTTGTTCCTTTTAGATGGGTTGCACCCCAACATCTAGGTCAAGAGAGAATAGTGTATAGGTTTCATCAAGGTTATTTTGGCTCCCTTTGAATTTAAAGCAGGAATAAATGTGGACAATTTTACTTGCTGTGATCTAGTTATCTCTTGTTTTATAAACTATTCTGCAATATCAATTTAAATCTAGGTATGAGAAATAACAGACATTGGAAAAAGGTTTTGGATTGGAAAAATAACACTGATCTTAGCGGAACCAGATTTATTAATAAGCAGTTTTACAGATTCATGCACTGAAATTCCTCTCTTCTTTCCTCATTCTCCCACCTAATTTTATTGCTTTTATTATAGCACTCCTTAGGGTCTGCAGGGCATTGTGCATATATTTGCTTGTTTCTATTTTTTCTACTATAATGTGAGCCTGGAGGACTAGATGTGTTTGTTATTCATCTTTCTATTCTAGATAGGGCCTGGCACATAATTAGTATAATGTTGACTTCAACTGGTCTTGGCAAAATAATATACTGTGAAAATTATTCTATTTGATCATCTTAGCTGCTAAAAACTATTCCTTAGATTTTCATATTACTTCATTGAATCCATTTTTACATAAAAGGATCCCATGTGCTTGTTAATTTGTTTACAGAGAATTGTTTTGTACAGTTGGAGGGTAATTATTAATAGTTCACCATCTGTTTCTATTACCAGTCTTTCCAATCTCCATATTCAGTTACTCTAAGCCAGATATTTTATGTGAGATTATCACTCCACTTTAGATTTTGATGACTTTTGAACTTTTAGGTTTTGATATTTTTAAATGTGCAGAATGTTCTGTAATCTTTTGCAAGTAATTTTTGTGGCTTAATTTGCATTTGGGTGCCTTTCTTATTATAAGGAACTGTGCATTGTTGATAATTGGAAATGTGAGATGTCTGTGTTAGATATCTTTGTAAAACTCTTATTTTTGTTTTTCACCTTTGAAGTAACTCAGGCTTTACTTTTCTAGTAACATGAGGCTTTTAGAACTGTATTTTAATTCTAACAAAAATGGAGAAAGAGGACTCACTTATTTTATTTTTCTTTTTTACTTCCCTTTATATCCTGTTTCCCTCCCCCATTTATAAAATGATCATCTAAATTTCATCTATATGCATATAGAACAGCATCAAAGAGTATTATAACTTTTTTGTTTGATTATTTTTAATTATAGTTAACATTCAGCCTTATTTTATATTAGTTTCAGGTGTATAGCATAATGGTTAGAAAATCATATACTGTACAAAGTGTCCTCCTGATATTTTCTGTACCTAACTGGAACCATACATAGTTATTACAATACTAGAGGCCCGGTGCATGAATTGGTGCATGGGTGGGGTCTGGCCAGCCTGCCCCAATCAGGGCCCAGTTGGGGCCAGGCTGGGTGGGGGGAGGGGCTGCAGGTGGTTGGCTGGCCAGTCCCATCCCCCGGTTGGGATGGTGGGGGTGATCTGTGGCCGCAGTGCACGTCAAAGCAAGCAGTCATTCCGGTTCAGGCGTTCTGGTCACTTGGTTTTTATATATATAGATTAATGACTATGTTCCCTATGCTGTACTTTATATCACTGTGACTGTTTTGTAATTACTTCTTAATCCCTTTGCCTTCTTCACTCAGTCTCTCAACCCCCGCTCCTCTGACAATGTCAGGGCTCTTATTTAGTGAATGCTTCCAGTATTCTGATGAGCAGTGTATATATTCATTAACTGCTAATAATCTATATAATCCCCATTCACAAACGAGAGAGCTGAAGCAAAAAAAGGAATATATTGTGGCCACTTGACCTCTGCTTTGTTTCTCATACAGATCAAAGAAAATGGGTTAGCGGGAAATACATCTGGACTTTATTTCTGCCAATGTGCTCAATTAGCTATCCTGTACACTAGCCTGCCTGTTATCAAACACCTGGAATATTATAAAGGTTTTTTTAAATGTATAGCTCAATTTGCCATCAAGTAAGAGGATTTCATAAGTGCCACAGAATGAAGTAGCTCAGAATACTTGGTTCTTCTGAAGCTGCTGATGCCCAGGATCTTTACTGAGCTGTGGGACTTAGAGACTTGTGTTTTAACAGCTGTTGGGAACAGGAGGCAAGGCTGTGGTTGGTCTGTTCAGAGTGAGGAATTAGAACCCAAGACATCTCTGCATTCACTCTCATCACCCAGGATAAAATATAAAGCTTGATCCTAAACCATTAGGTAAAGGTATTAAAAAAAAAATGAAAGAGGAAATTGAGGCTAAGAGACCAAACATTTCTAGGAAAATTAGAAATCTGAGAAGTAACAACAAATCTAGGAGTCTATGAACTGAGAAAAATCTCAAGGAATATCCGCAAGAAGCTTACAGCAATATCTAATATCTAATCCCAATATCAATATCTAATACCAATTCAGCAACATCAAATGCTAGAGTGACAGCAGGGAGAAGGCTTAAGAAGGCGACAGATGAAAGCCCCAGTTGGAGAGACAGACCGTCTTACTTGAATATCTTAGTTCCTCTTGAGTTTCAGTCAATTTTGCATCACCTTCACAATTTTCAGTTTTCACACATTGTCTAGGTTATTAGTGACTTAATATTTTTAAATAAACTTATGTTATGCTTATGATTCATTTTTAAAAGAAACCTTCTATATCACATGAAATTTGGAAACCCATAATACCTGCTGTAAAGGGAATGTATCTGTAAACATTAATTTAAAAAGGGAACAGAGTTATAACAGTTACCTGGTAGTGAGTGTGAGGTCTGTCTTCTGCCATACAGCAGGAAAAACAAGCTTTGAGGGATATTGAGGACAAAACATCAGCAATAAGAGGAAATCGAAAAAGAGGCAGAAAGGAAATATATTGTCTGCAGGGGATTCTGTCTTTCTGGGTGTGCCATGTGCAAATATTTTGGTAACAGCAGCATCACTAGCTGAGTGTGAAATGATCTGAGAAGGGAAGTGTGACTGTATGTGTATGAGTGCCTGCTTTCCAGTGTTCAACCTTTGGAATCTATTGCTCTAAGCTTCCTATATTGATATGCTCTCTCTCTTTTTTTTTCTTTTCTATTTGAAGCTCTGTTAAGAGCCTGTGCTGATGGAGGTGCCAATCGCTTATATGATATCACTGACGGAGAGAGGGAACGGTAAGCTTTCTTTAAGCAATGTCTATGATACCATTAATTCTGATCTTTAGTTTGTTTATTCTCTTCTTAGTCAGTGGTGACTGTTAGTCTTCTGTCAAAATTAACAGGAAACCATCTCAGTGAGAGAGAGAGCTGCTTAACTCTGTGGTGTCATTTCTTTGTTTTGAATGGTAGCTCTTAGTAGAACTAGGCCAATCATATTCTTACTTAAAAACAAAACAAAACAAAACTCCCACCCATTCTACTACTTCTAAAGCCTCAGTGAGTAGCATTACTAAATATTGATATTTTTGAGGCCTTTGAACATTGACTAAATAAAACTTCTACTAGTAATTGGAGTTGTTATCCAGTTTAAATGAATAAAAAGTGATCTGTAAACGAAATGCATGTTCTGTTGTAGAAGATGTTTATATTAGTGTTGAGTAAAGCTCAGTATAGTATACTCATAGTCACTTCTGAGTTATGCCCACACATATTTTAGAAGATGAATAATTTTGTAATGATTTGTTATGTATGTTGTCTGGCTTTCCTGATCTTTGCATGGTGGGTTATTTTTAGAAAAAAAGAATACATTGATAAAGCAAAATTTAAACCTAGCTCATCATCAACATGTTTATAATTCAACCTCTTGGCAGACATAAGAATTTATAGTCGAGATATAAGTAGACTAGCTATGAAATTTAGTTTCACTTCTGTCATATATGTTATTAAATGTAGTGAAATGTTTATAGGTTGAAAAATCACCCCCTTGCAAAAAATAAAATGAAAATATTATGATTCAATATACTGTAGGTGTGAATTAAATATATGTATTTTGAAATGTAAAATACATCTTTATAGCATCAAATTTTTTAGCTTCAGGTTTCTGAAATTGGAGGAAGGCCTGATTCCTTTGAGATTGGGCATGCTAATGTCTAGGGACTGAGAGCTTAATCAAAGATATAGCAATAACAGCCTAGAAAGCGATTACAACATTTTGTGCTTCTTTATTTTAACTTATAGATTCCCCTGACTGTGTTCAGTAAGACCTGACATGGACAGTGTATAAAAAAAACCCCAAAAACTCAAGTATGTGTTATAAAAAGTGCCTAGGCCAGTTCATTCAGGGAAAAGCATAATGCACATGAGTCCGAGATGATGGATTGGATCAGGTTTGTTGCCTGTAGCCTCCTTGCTGGCAGGCAGTCTAGTACAGAATACTGTTTCTCTAATTGTAGGTGTAGCTCATGAACACGCACACACACACAGATATATATATATCTGTGTTTGTGTGTGTGTGTGTATATATATATATATGTATATATATATATATATATAGAGAGAGAGAGAGAGAGAGAGAGAGGTAATATGCAAGTTTGTCCAGGACGCTGTAACAGTTATAACCGGACAAATATGCATATTACCTCTTTATAGGCTGCGTACGCAGATCGGGGTGGGGACTGCTACATGGTGAGGCAAGCCATGGATGGCACAGGCAATGAGCAAGCGTGCAGAGAGCAGGGCGGAGCAGGCCCTCAGAGAACTGGAAGCAGGGCCTGCCAGTCGCTGCGACAACAATCAGGTCCGCAGAGAGCAGGGAGGAGCAGGCCCGCAGAGGGAGCGGGAACTGAGAGGCAGGGAGGCATGCCCAGGCCGCCTGGAGACAATGCCCCAGCAGGCCTGGGAGTGGAAGCCAAGAGGCAGGAGGCCATGCCCAGGCTGTTGCTGCCAGGAAACAGCACCCCAGCAGGCCCGGGAGCAGAAGCCGAGAGGCAGGGGGGCATGCCCAGGCTGCCTCCGCCTCCGCTGGGAGACAGCCCCCAGCAGGCCCACCTCTGCGCATGAGCTGCAGTGGAAACACCTTTTCTTACAGCTCATTGGCTAAGCTCCCTGTACGTCACTCTCAGTGTTCTTGATAACTATGGTAATAATCCAAGAAGGTGATCTAGGGTTTTTCCACCTCACTCCTGGAGGAAAAAATTAAGGTTCACTGCTGGAGGGACTAATAAATGTCATATTCTGCCCTAGCCAGTTTGACTCAGTGGATAGAGCCTTGGCCTGTGGACTGCAAGGTCCGGGGTTTGATTCTAATCAAGGGCATGTACCTAGGTTGCAGACTCCTCCCTGGCTGGGCTCAGATCAGGGCTCATGCAGGAGGCAACCGATCGAAGTGTCCCTCTCACATTGATGTTTCTCTCTGTCTTTCCCTCTCTCTTCCATGCTCTCTAAAAATCAATGGAAAAATATCCTCAGGTGAGGATAAAAAAAAATATAAAGAAAGAAAGAAATGTCATATCCTATGAAAGAGACATCTTGAAAATGCCTAAAGATAGTTGTCATTATTTTGTGGTGAAGGGACTGGAGTCTGTGTTGATGAAAATACCTTGGCGGCCAGCAGTGGCAGCAGCGGGGTGATAGGGGTGGCGCCTTCCCCTGATCAGCCTGCAGAGGGAGGCCAGACTGCGGTTTAGGCCCGCTCCCCACTGTCAGTAGTACATCCCCTGAGGGCTCTCGGACTGTGAGAGGGGGCAGGTTGGGCTGAGGGACACCCCCACCCCCACCCCTGCCGCCCAGTGCACGAATTTCATGCACTGGGCCTCTAGTAATCATATAAACAAGAGTTGTGGAAGGATGCTATCTAGTGCTTCCCAACTCTTCCATCATCATAAGAACCATCTAGAATGCGTGTGAAAAATGTACTTTTGTGCTGATTACTTTTATTGGACTGGGCTGAACACAATACTGTAATTCACATTTAAAAGCAAAACAGGTGACTAGATTTGGGGAGTAAGTACCATTATTTGTGCCAAATTTCAAAATAATCATTTCCAATATTTCTTAACACATTTATAAGTAATCTTATGAACATTTCCAAGATTTATCTAAAAACCATTTGTCCATATGTGAAGATGTTCAATAAGGAAATATACTTTTAGTTGATTTCCTAGTTGTAATAATATATTTGCCATGATTCCTACTCTAGTCCTTGGGGACTTGGCTGGCCTGAGTAAGGGCTAAATCTCTAACAAGGAGTTGAGTCAGTGAAGCTAAATGTAAGATGTGGGAATTAAATCTTTGCATTACATCTTACCAAATCCAAATGCTAACTTGTGAAACTAATTGGATACAGGTGACTAAACATTTTGAATAGAAAGGCTTCACAATGAAAAGGGGGACAGTACAGTATTCATGAGTTTTAAAAAGCCAAGCATGGTTTGTGAACCATGGCTTCGCTGGTTCTTATTGGTTTATTTATTTAGTGTCCATATCTACAATGTAATACTTACCACTATGCAATGAAACAGGAATGTCTCGAAAATCATCTCCAGTTGCAGACAGAGTGAGGTGTTTATGCATTTAGAATGAAAGGAGAGCTGGTGTAGACAGTTACAGAGGAGCAGGGTCTGTGGAGATAGAGCTGAGGCAAAGATCAGTGCAGCCTTAGGTCTGATTCTCCACTGACGCATCCAGCCCTTCGTACCACTTTCATAAATGCCATCTCTTCATTTCAACCCTGAAAATGGCCTCTCTCTATTTACCAAGTGCTTTTTTTTCTACATTAGGAAGTCCTAAATGTTTTGTTCTTATTGTGAGAATAATACATGATGATTTAAATCTATGTTAGTGAGTTGGGAGAAACAAAAAGAAGAAAATAACAATTATGTGTTATTTCTTACTAAGTAATTGAGTTGCACTGAGTCTATTAGTTCTACCCTGAGGAAGAACAGAAATATGATTAATTTTTCTTACTAAAATGAATGTAAGCTCAATGAATGTAAACGCCCTCAGGCCTGGAAGGTTATCTGGGAGTATTAGACACTCAATAAATATTTGTTAATAAGTGGATATTTGATTAGAGTTACTCTGTTCTCTCTTCCCATAAGGTGTTGAGTGACTTTGATTAATAACCCTCATGTTTTAGGTAAGTAGATTACCTCTGCTCTGAGAGCTGATAGGTTATGATTTGGGTGTTTGTTCAGTCTGTACATCAAACAGGCAGGGTGAGGGACCAGTCAGGAAAACATAGAACGCATATCACCAAAGACAGGTAGATCTTAGTTTTGGCTATGGACATGGGATTAAAGAGGAAGACATTTTAGGAAGACTCAGTCTTTTTTTTTTTTTTAATATATTTTATTGATTTTTTTACAGAGAGGAAGAGAGAGGAATAGAGAGTTAGAAACATCGATGAGAGAGAAACATCGATCATCTGCCTCCTGCACACCTCCTACTGGGGATGTGCCCGCAACCAAGGTACAATGCCCTTGACCGGAATCGAACCTGGGACCCTTGAGTCCGCAGGCCGATGCTCTATCCACTGAGCCAAACCAGTTAGGGCTGAAGACTCAGTCTTTATACTCTATTCTCCTACTCTTAATTGACTGTTTTCCTAACTTGAGCTGTCTGTCTTTAGAAATGTGGGGTAGTAAGGTGGGGAATAGATATGTTGGCCAATGCCCCCAATTCTACAGCTCTAATCTGATAGTGAGGGAAGTCTCATGTTTATATTCTGGTGATTAAAACATCCTGTGGTGGCCTCAGAACATCCTCCTCCTGCCTTCTCCCAAGTAGATCAAATTCATATTGGTGAGAACCAGGGTGGTAAAGCATGGCCCCATGATCAGGATAATCACAGGCTACAGAGATGGGGGGAAATACCAGAGAAGCAGGGTAAGATTTCCTACAAAAATTTTCAGGATCAGATTTTTGTTTTTGTTCATCCTCATCATCAACAGGCATTGGAGGTTTATTTAATTTTTCTAGTGATGATTTTATTGATACTATATTAGCTCAGGAAAGTGCAAGCTGTCCACACCAAAGACTATTGAAAGATTGTTGTTTTTGTGTACCTGATACATAATAATGATTCTGGCAGGGTGACGTCCCCATCCCCTCCCTCCTTCAGCCTTCATTGCTCTCCTCTTCTGCCCCTTCTTCCTGGTTCTGCTCTAAGAGAACACTAAGAGAATAGTATCTGCTCTAGTGACTTGCTAACCAGCGCCTGAGTAAAGCAGCCTGTGGCAGTATTACCAGCCTTTTCCATCACAAGGATGTGAAGAGCAAACAAGTATATAAAGAAGTGTGTATTTTGATGTTACAGTTCAATGAGTTTTTGCGAAGGGAACACCTGAATGTCACCAGTCCTGAGATCAGTCAGTAGAATGTTACCAGCATTGCAGGCCTCCCTGCTGCTTCTTGCCATTGATGTTTCCCCTGACATAATTAATGTGAGATTAATTTTGCCTATTTTTAGGCATTATAAAATATAATAATACTATAGGTCTGGTGCACGAATTCATGCACCAGTGGGATCCCTAGGTCTGGCCTGCAGGATCGGGCCAAAACCGGCTCTCTGACATCCCCTGAGGAGTCCTGGATTGCGAGAGGGCACAGGCCAGGCCGAGGGACTCCACCAGTGCACAGTCAGGGCCGGGGAGGGACGTGGGAGGTTGGCCAGCCGGGGAGGGACCGAGGGAAGGCTCCAGGGCATGTCTGGCCTGTCTCGCTCAGTCCTGATCGGCCAGACCTTAGCAGCAAGCTAACCTACCAGTCGGAGCATCTGCCCCCTGGTGGTCAATGCACACCATAGTGACTGGTCGACTGTTTACCCCCTGGTGGTCAGTGCACGTCATAGCAAGCAGTTGAGTGGCCTTAGCATATCATTAACATATTACGCTTTGGTTGAATGGACAACTGGACACTTAGCATATTAGGCTTTTATTATATAGGATATTGGATTTTTAGCATATGGACCTCTTGAGGGGATACAGAATTTATAGGTCTCTGTACTTGAAAGATTGTTGTAGTTTCTATAGGAGAATTATGATCACACTAGTGATGGTAAGAGGTGGAGGAAGTGATGGAGTCAAGAAGAAGAGAATAAGAGTTGTACAGAAGCAAATTTGAATCACAAAATCCAGAACAACAAAAAATGCAAACAACAAAAATAGTTTGGCCATGGGAGAAATCATTTTTATTGAATATTCTTTTAAAAAATAATACATTTAAAGCTAGGTAAACATTTGTAAACCCTATTCTATTAGATAGTTGAGGTAAAATGAACAAATTTTTTTAAAATATTAAAAAGAGAGAGCTTTGGAATGAGATAGGGTCTCTTTAGAATAATTCAGTGGCAGAAATAAGATTGTAGCATTTAACTTGTGATTCATTCATTCATTAAAGCACTTATTGAATACCTTCTATAGTTAGACATTTTGATAGTACTAGATAAAATACAGTTCCTGCCCTCAAGAAACTTGCAGTGTAACAAGAAGTAAAAGGAAATTAGTCTTCATTATGACAGATTGGACAGCACATAAGGAGAAAATTCTAGTTCACTGTGATAGGCTCTGTGACGAAGGGAGGCACTGCAAAACCTTAGATTCAGGTTTTGGCTTTTCACTCATTTTCAGCCATGCTCAGTTTCCTCCCTGCCTTCTCCTGGACCCTTCTCCGCACTACCTGTGCCAGGCCCTTCCCATGCTGATCTTCAGTTATTCACATTGGTACTGCCCATGATCCATTCCTGCAGTCTGCCATCCATTCAGTCAGTGCTTATAGATCCTGTGCTTCACTGACCCCCAGAAGGTTTCAGTAGCACATGCTGGCATTTCTTGTAGAACCTCTCCACGAAGCCATGCTTGGCTATGGTTCTGTCTGCTCCCTGAGGGCCCCTCCCTGGCCAGCCGGGATGTGACGTCTCTTATCTATATAATAAAGTGGTAATACGTAAATTGTCCATTATGGCATCACAGTAATGACCGTTCGACAGGCTGCGTGTGCAGCAGGGGGACTTGCGTGAGGCTTGCTTCCCTGCCCCTGGCGCGAGGCCCGGGAAGTGAGGCTGTGTCCCCCACCCGGTGCCGGAGTCCTTTTTTCCCCCGCGTGCAGCGCCTGACAAACACCCCCACGACACTGCCTGGGGGCACCACCAACCCCCACCCTGAGGTGGGGGGGAGGGCCTGAGGGGCCACATCCACATGGCAGAAGGCCAGTTCTTGGACGCGGTCAACAGACACCCACCAGTGGGTGCAAGCGTCGGCGGTGACCCCTGGGAGGGGTCAAACACACAAATTGAGAGGGTGTCCACCCAACACGAAGGAAGGGCCCAGACGCGACAACAGAGAGTGGATGTCAAGGTAAGGCACCAGGTAAACAACGCAGGGATCCCACCGCCACAGACACACAGGGCAGCTCCACGACGCTCAGGACACCAGTTGATCCTCCCAAGCACACAACCTCGAAGCCTCCTGCCCTGCGGACCCAGCCCTGCCACTGTGGGGACCGCAGGTGACCCTCACACCACAGGGAAGCCCCCGTGGCTTTCTCCAGCCATCCATTCATCTGCCTGGTCTGACCTGGACAGGGGCTTACATCCTGGGCGGAACACTCCCCCCACTTCCCCCTCAGAGGACAAGCCAGGCCCCAACAGTGCCTGCGCAAGCACGCCCGTCACCTGCAAATTCTGGATGGGAGCGGAAGGAGAGCTGCTGCTTGAGGTTTGGGAGCAGGCACACCGGGGAATGGGAAAGACCTCCGCGTCCCCTCCCTCTCCCGCAACCCCCCACTCCTTCCCCCCCCCCCACTCCCATCCCCGCCCCCGGCTTGCAACAGGAGAAAAGCCTCGCGTGCGCATGAATGCACATGTGTGCACACGTAACACAGCGGTCCCTGCGATGGACACCAGCCCTGGCCTGGCAAGACCCTCCCCTGACTCGGAGGCGGGAGGTGCGGGCCATGGTAGGCAAGACACAGCTGCATTGTCACTTGGCCCCTCAAAGCCAGTGCCAGAGGGTCCTGAGTACCCAAACAGGCGGCTACAGGTCCCAGAGAGGAAAGAAGTCAGTACTAAGGAGGAAAAGCATGGAATTTTTAATTAGCCTGTAAACGGTAAAAGAGTGAGGGAGGAGCAGGGGAAGGACTTTATAAAGGAGTCAGTAGACAGCAGAGTTAAAGAAGGGAAGAGTATGTATGAGTAAACTGTAGGAGCTATAATGAAAATCAAGTATAGTTGTGTATTGGGGACAGATTTTAAAATTAGGAGTCAGAAAAGAAAAAAGATAAATGATAGTGAATAATTAGCTAGGTAGATAGATATTAAAACAGTGGAAGTAAGTAGAGAAGAATGTATGGGAAAAGTAGAATGAGAGAAAGAAGGAGGAAAGAAAAGTTTTAAAGGGGAGCCCATAGAGCTTAATAGGAGAATGGGAAGAAGGAAGAAATGGGGGAGGGAGCAAAGCAGGTCCAAGGGAGGAAGTGAAGAAAAAAATTAAGATGGGAAGGAAGGAAAAGGGGAGGGAAGCAGGGGTAAAGATAAAGGAAAGAAGGAATGTGGGGAGGGAGGAAGGGTAGGAGAAAGATGGGAAGAAGGATGATGGAACAGAAGTAGGAAATAAGGAGGAAAGAAAAGTTTATAAATGATGAGTCAGTAGGAAAAAGTGTTACATAAAGGAGAGAAAAATTGTGTGAGAGAGAGAAGCCAATAAGGAAGTCAAATACAATTGTGTGTAAAGGGGATAAGATTTTTAACACATTGTTTGCGGGTAGTTTATCGCGCGCTAACAGGTGGCGTAGGCCATTTTTGCAGTTGAATAGATTGATTACCGTTATACCTGGAAGTACATACATAATTCACCATTGTATGTGTTAGAGACCCAAATTTTGTCCTTTGGAATTCGCATATCTGCATGTTAGCATCCCTTTAGAGCAATAAAAAAGTATAAAAATAAACATATTTATGCGTTACCTGCATTCTACCGCTAGTCTATAAAAAACGTATTAATACGTGTCCCGCGCTCTACTACCAGTCAACGTAAAACATATAAATACGTTTCCTGCGTACAATGTGTTATAAAAAGTTAATAGGGGCGACCAGGCTGGCAGGGGAGGGCAGTTAGGGGGATCAGGCTGGCAAGGGAGGGCAGTTAGGGGGATCAGGCTGGCAGGCAGAGTGGTTAGGGCAGGCAGGCAGGTGAGCGGTTAGTAGCCAGAGGTCCTGGATTGCGAGAGGGATGTCCAACTTCCAGTTTAGGGGATCGGGCCTAAATTGGCAGTTGGACATGCCCCGAGGGCTCCTGGATTGGAGAGGGTGCAGGTTGGGCTGAGGGGCACCCCCACCCCCCCGCCCCCGTGCATAAATTTCGTGCACTGGGCCTCGAGTACTGTAATAATATTTGCAAATTGCAATGTTAGGTTCACATGTTACCTTGATTTAGAGCTGTGAAGACTTATATCCTTTAGTAGCTTGTAAATTTCTAGTGATCTATGGTCCCTTAACTTTGCATAATACTTTATAATTACTTACTTTTCTCATTTTATCTTGTGATTTACCTATGTGTAGATGTACTGATCTCTATGTGGTGAGCTCCTCTAAGGCAGCGATCATAATTAATCTTTCTTACATGCCTGATAATATCTAGAACTCTAATGAGCATCCAAGAATTTATTGGATTAATGAGTTTTCATTGATGTTTTAGCAGAAATGTCACAAAGACTGTTTTCTTTTTTTTTTCCCCCAGTGGTGGATTTCTAAGCTATGATATCAACTATCGGCAATATCTTGATGTAGAGAAGAAAATTTGGATAATTATATATCTTCTTAGTATGTATAAACCATAGCATCTTCTAAAAAGATTGCACATGTTTTTTCTGAAATCATGTATAGGAAAAGTTCCACTTTGTTTCTTAGAATGTCACTGCATTCTAATTTCTCCCCAAATGAGCCTCTTGTGAAACTTAGACCCTTGCCTTTGAATTCATTGGTATTTTGAGAGCAACATGAATATCAGTGCTAAATGTTAGAGGTTTCTTTAAAAATTGTGATTCTGTGGGACTTAGAGACTCTAAGATATAGCTATCAATTTGGTATCATTAGTATGTAGGAATTTGAAATGGGGGTGAGTGCTGTTTTAGGTTAGTTTTCTCAGAGTGTTGATGGATGTAGCATTTTAAAAGTAAGGTCCTACAGAAGATTATTTTTATATAATTACTAAAGGCCTGGTGCATGAAATTCATGCACGTGTGTGTGTGTGTGTGTGTGTGTGTGTGTGTGTGTGTGTGTGTGAGTCTGTCTCCCTCAGCCCAGCCTACACCCTCTCCAATCTGGGACTCCTTGAGGGATGTCCGACTGCCCATTTAGGCCCAGTTGGATTGGGCCTAAACGGGCAGTCGGACATCCCTCTCACAATCTGGCACCCAACTGCTTGCTTGCCTGCCTGCCTGCCTGATTGCCCACTAACCACTTCCCTGCTGGTCCAATTGCCCCTAGCTGCCCTCCCCTGCAGGCCTGGTCACCCCTAACTGCCCTCCCCTGCCGTCCTGGTTGCCCCCAACTGCTCTCCCCTGCCAGTCATCTTTTGGTGGCTATCTTGTGACCACATGGGGGTGGCCATCTTTGACCACATGGGAGCAGCCATCTTGTGTGTTGGAGTGATGGTGAATTTGCATATTACCTCTTTCTTAGATAGGATTATTTTAGTTAGCATCCAGCAAAATTTCCCTAAATTCATACAAATTACCATTCAGTTAAACACACATTAACAGTGGTGGGATGAGGAGGACCTGTGGTGCTTAAAGAGAATGCAAGATTCATTCTTGATTTCTTATTCCTTTCCATTAATTTTCTCATAGGTTAAGATTTCACACTCTCTAGCTTTATATATTCTGGTAGCTTTCTCATCAATAGATCAATACCACTTTTCAGTGTGATCAAGTGAGAAGAGAAGATGCCTGTTGAAACTATCTGTAAAACCTATCATGTCCTCTGAAACCAGTTTCAAAATATAATTTAAATAACTGAATAATGTGAGAGGCTAGCTGTTAAAAATTAGCTTCCAGAGACTTTATCAATATAATTAAAGTGGGCATCTGGTGGCAAGGATTTGATACCCCCTTGAAGAAATCAGTGACATGTGTGCCAGTCTGCATATGAATAACTTTTAACAGTTTGTTCTCTGTCCAGTAGCTTCCAGGTAGAATCAGGCAGTGAGAGGCATGAATGGACTCGCTAATTAGGTCAGGATGCAAAATCTGATTTGGTGATTTTAGTAATTTCACATCCTTGGGCTGTGGTTTCTTCATATCTGACATTTCAAGGAGAGATCACCACCCAGTGGAGTATTCAGAGAAGTCTTACTGAGGAAACCTATTATTTGGGCTGGTTATAAAAGACTAGAGGCCCACTGCATGAAATTTGTGCATGGGTAGGGTCCCTAGCGGCTGCCTGCTGCTGGCTGGGGCCCCCCTTCGTTCTATGCTGCCCCCTGGTGGTCAGCGCACATCATAGCAAGCGATTGAACTCCTAGTCAGTGGAACTCCTGAGGGGACACTTTGCATATTAGGCTTTTATATGTATAGATTTGGAGAAGCTGGGAGGATGGAGGGTGGCCTTTCAAAGCTGTGGCATGATGAATGATAGAATATTTGAATATGCAGTTTCAAGCAATAGCTGAAAACATTCTTGTCCTATTTTATATTCTGCTTGCAGTAACTGTACAACTTCTTAGAAGGGTTGCAAGCACTTTCCAAGTTGTAGGAATGGAGGAATGTAGTGTTTGGCTCCTCTGATTCTTTTTGATTTTTAATCAGCTGCTCAGATATAATGTCATACAATATAATGCATCCATTTTAAGCCTGCAATTCAATTGGTATACACGTGTATCCACCAGCACAGTCAAGGTTAAAATATATCCATCATCCCAGAAAGTTCCTTCCTGTCCCTTTTGTAGTTAGTCCCCAACTCCTATACCCTGACTCCTGCAACCTTGCAGCAGTTCTCAACCTGTGGGTCACGACCCCTTTGGCGGTCAAACGACCCTTTCACAGGGGTCGCCTAAGATCACCCTGCATATCAGATATTTACATTACGATTGATAACAGTAGCAACATTACAGTTATGAAGTAGCAACAAAAATAATTTTATGGTTGGGTCACAACATGAGGAACTGTATTTAAAGGGCCAGAAGGTTGAGAACCACTGAATCTAGTGTCATCTAAATGGAGTCATACAGTTTGTTGTCTTCTATGTCTGACTTTTTTTACTTATTGGATGCTCTTGAGATTCATTCATGTTATTGTACTAGGAGTTTGTTCTTTTTCAGTGCTGAGTGGTATTCATTATATGGTATACAATAGTTTTGTTTGTTTATTCAGTGCAGTTGATGGATGAGTCTAAAGAATTGCCCTTTTAATTGGAATATATTAATTTTTTCAAGTGCTTCTTGGAGAGAAATGTTAGTTCTTTTAGTTAGAACAAAAAAGAAAATTCAGAGTTGTCACTTGAGTCCTAGAGTTTATATAAATAGTAGTTGAGACTCATATATAAGGCCTGTATTTGCTGTTTCTTTATGAAAATTCTGCAAAAGCTTGCTTAGTGTTGTTAAGTTTTATGGAATAAGAAAATAAATATAAAACTTATGAAATAAGTTGGTGTTACATATCTGAGCATACACTGTGATCTTGATGACCTCCAATATATGTGACGACTGATACCTACCCATGACTATAATTTCCTCAGTGATTAGATTTATTTTAACTAATGATCAAGCATTTAGTTGTGTAGTCAAAAATGGACTTTCAGTATGCTTTACCATATATAGGGCTGGAAAAACGTAGGTTTACTGTGTCGTTGCGACATTCTTTTGAGTTAATAAAGTTAATGTAATAATCATATCTATAACTGTAAACCTACGTTTGCCTACCCTGTACAGGAAGGAAACAAGTACACACTTTGCTTAAGGAAAACCAAAAGTGTTTGCTTAGCTTGACTTTTATAAGCCTATCCTTAAGCAATATTTAGCCACTTGCTTCAGCCAGTTTCTATTAAAAAGTATTTATGCAATCAAATTACTAAAGTCTGTAAGCAGGTCAGCTTTACTGAGTCTTTAAATCAAAATGATGGAAGATAAAAATGATTAGCCCATTTAAAAGAAAATTTATACTAGGAGTCTTGGTATTAAATAACCCTACACAACAAACCATGAGGATCTATTTATCTTGGATTATTGATTGGATTAGTTAAGTGACATATTTTAGTCTGTTGGTTATCAAATGCTATAAATCAGAGATCTCAAAGTTATCCATGCATAGCTCTGAATCATTTCAGGTTATTGGAGGGGGAAAATATATATGCAAAATTCTATGTTGGTCAGATCACGCATGAAGTCAAATAAATTTCAGTGTGAGATCATTTTAAGCAGCTGCAGGAAGTCAGTTTACAACTGAACTTAAACAGAGGCATTGTTCTTTAAGGCCAGCCTATTTCATAATGTATGTCTCTGACAAAACCCCTTTCCTTCCCTGCACTGCAGATGGGATCTTCAGGAGTAATTTTCCTTCAGAAGATTTTTAAGTGATACTTGGGTCATCTGTCCAAAATTTTGAATAACACGTGTCTCCTTTAATTTTACTTATTTTTAAAAAGTTGAATTGTTGTAGCACTCATTAATATGCTTTAAAGGCTATGTTTTTTGTCACATTTTTGTCTTCAGTATATTATTTGATTGCTATGTTGAAAAATACTGAGAGCAATCACATAATACTGTGTGTGTGTATCTATTTATATAAAAACCCTGGGTGTAACGCTTCACGTCTGAAGCTTGACCAACTGGAAGTAAGTCAGTCCTGTAGGGGTCATCTTGGAAATGGCTGCACCCTCCTTGAGCTGTTTTTAGTAAGGGCGAGGTTTGAGGCAGGAACCGGCCCTTGGAGCATGGACGCACTAAGTCCTGGGTCGCCTTGCCAAGGGCTGCGCCCTCCCCGAACTGTTTCTCAGGTGGGCGAGGTTTGAAGCAGGAACCGCCCCTTAGAGCGTGGAGGCCTATCTTTATAAAGTTTTAATACATTATATTACAGGTCATGGAGGTACTGTTTTACCACAGCTTCTACAGGAATTGCTGCAAATTTACTTCTCGGTGGAAGGACCTTTCATTCCCAATATAAATTACCCATTCCATTAAATGAAACTTTAATTTCTAGACTCAATATAAACAGTGAAGTTGCTAAAATTATTAAAAAGGTCCAACTTCTCATTATTGATGAATGCACCATGGCATCCAGTCATGCTATAAATGCCATAGACAGATTACTAAGAGAAATTATGAATTTGAATTTGGTGGGAAAGTTCTCCTTCTTGGGGGGGATTTTCGACAATTTCTCAGTATTGTACCACATGCTATGTGATCGGCCATAGTACAAACGAGTTTAAAGTACTGTAATGTTTGGGGATGTTTCAGAAAGTTGTCTCTTACAACAAATAAGAGAACAGAGGATTCTGCTTATAGTGAGTGGTTAGTAAAACTTGGAGATGGCAAACTTGATAGCAGTTTTCATTTAGGAATGGATATTATTGAAATCCCCTGTGAAATGATTTGTAATGGATCTATTATTGAAGCTACCTTTGGAAATACTATATCTATAGATAATATTAAAAACATATCTAAACATGCAATTCTTTGTCCAAAAAATGAGCATGTTCAAAAGGTAAATGAAGAAATTTTGGATATACTCGATGGAGATTTTCACACATATTTGAGTGATGATTCCATTGATTCAACAGATGATGCTGAAAAGGAAAAATTTTCCCATCATATTTCTTAATAGCATTACTCCTTCGGGAATGCCATGTCATAAATTAAAATTGAAAGTGGGTGCAATCATCATGCTATTGAGAAATCTTAATAGTAAATGGGGTCTTTATAATGGTACCAGATTTATTATCAAAAGATTATAACCTAACATTATCGAAGCTGAAGTATTAACAGGATCTGCAGAGGGAGATGTTGTTTTGATTCCAAGAATTGATTTGTCCCCATCTGATACTGGCCTCCCATTTAAATTGATTCAACAACAGTTTCCCATGATGCCAGCATTTGCAATGACTATTAATAAATCACAAGGACAAACTCTAGACAGAGTAGGCATATTCCTACCCGAATCCATTTTCGCACATGGTCAGTTATATGTTGCTTTCTCTCGAGTTTGAAGAGCATGTGACATTAAAGTTAAAGTTCTAAATACTTCACCACAAGGGAAATTAGTCAAGCGCTCTGAAAGTGTTTTCATTCTTAATGTGGTGTACAGGGAGATATTAGAATAAGTTTAATCACTTTATCAGTCATTGTTTGCATCACTGTTGTTTTTATATCATGTTTTTGTTGTTTTTCTATCATGCCTTTATTGTTGTTATATCCTTTTGTTACTGTTTATTAATAAATCTATATATTATTTTCATACACATTTTACTAATTTTCTTTTATCTTTCTTTTATTTTTTTATAGAGAAAGGGCAAATAGCAATATTAAAATATTTCCTCTAATTAATTCCCTTTTAATGTGCACGAATTTCATGCACCGGGCCACTAGTGTGTGTGTGTGTGTGTGTGTGTGTGTGTATTTGTGTATATATATGTACATACATATATGTGTGTATATAATTGTTTTTCAACTATCTGATTTTTCATATACATTTAAATGAATGCACATACACGCATACTTGGCACACACACCTAGATACTTCCTGCATGGTTTTCTTATAGTTAAAATGTTGGTTTTGTATTTTTGGACCAGAAGTAAGCAGAAAAACTCCAACAACAAGATGTATCTATGATTTGTTGACATATCATTATGGGACATGAAATATGACTGGATGATGAAATTGCACCTGAGCCAGCTATGACCTTTCTGCTGTTAGGGCACAGAAAAGGGACAGCTAGAATTCAGCTTAAGCAAGGGCTAGTTAATAAATTTTGTGAGAAAACATCCAAATGGCAGTAATACCAAGGAGAGCTCTGAACTGTCACATGCAGCACTAATTAAAGATCTGAGCATTGTTGGAGACTCTATTCCTTGAAGGGTTCAGTGTTGCCTCCTGTAGCCAGAGAGTTTAAGAACATGCTGAAATATCTTAGAAAGGTTATTTAAAATACAACAGAAACATTTACCACCCTAAATAAAAACAATTGTTTGTGTATTTATACTGTATGTATATGTATATGTATGTATCTATGCATGGATGTGTATATATTATATGTTAAATGCTTAACTCTGGGACGGAGTAAACAGTGAATCAAAGCAGAAACAAAGAAATCATACTCCTTAGATCAAGTGAAGAAGAATCAAGAAATAGAGAATGGCCAATTGTTTTAAATGCTTCTGATAATAAAATAACAGGGAAGAAATGATCATTAGATTTAATAATATGGCAATATGTGGTCTTTGGAGATTGAAAATGTAAAAGTTATGTACATATATATGATTATTAGAGAAATAAATAAAGACTAGGCAGTGGTTCTCAACCTTCCTAATGCTGTGACCCTTTAATACAGTTCCTCATGTTGTGGTGACCCCCAACCATAAAATTATTTTTGTTGCTACTTCATAACTGTAATTTTGCTACTGTTATGAATCGTAATGTAAATATCTGATATGCAGGATGTATTTTCATTGTTCGCGACCCACAGGTGGAGAACCGCTGGACTAGAGGCCCAGTGCATGAAATTTGTGCATGGGGGGCGGGTCACTCAGCCCAGCCTGCACCCTCTCCAATCCAGGATCCTCTCACAATCCAGAACCTCTGGCTCCTAACTGCTCACCTGCCTGCCTGCCTGCCTGATGGCCCTAACCGCTCTCCCCTGCCTGCCTGATCCCCCTAACTGCTCTCCCCTCCTGGCCTGATCCCCCTAACTGCCTATCTGCTCTCCCTTCCTGGCCTGAACCCCCTATCTGCTTTCCCCTCCTGGCCTGAACCCCCTAACTGCCTATCTGCTTTCCCCTCCTGGCCTGAACCCCCTAACTGCCTATCTGCACTCCCCTCCTGGCCGGATCGCCCTAACTGCCTATCTGCACTCCCCTCCTGGCCTGATCGCCCTAACTGCCTATCTGCACTCCCCTCCTGGCCTGATCCCCCTAACTGCCTATCTGCACTCCCCTCCTGGCCTGATCCCCCTAACTGCCTATCTGCACTCCCCTCCTGGCCTGATCCCCCTAACTGCCTATCTGCACTCCCCTCCTGGCCTGATCCCCCTAACTGCCTATCTGCTTTCCCTTCCTCTTCATGCCCCTTCACACCTCTGGCACAGGCGGGCTGAGAGCTCTCTGCTGTGGCCCTGTCCCCGTCCTGTTTGGCCATTACATGAAGGCATCCCAGCCAATTTGCATATTCCTGTTATTAGTATAGATGTTTAAATTTCTTCTCTTTCGTATGATATATTTTGTCTATTTGATTGTTCCTTTATTTTATTACCATTTGAATAAACTATTGATGTCATCTCTACTCGAACAAAGATAGTTGCCCTTTGTAGTTCATTGAAACATTTTCTCTATTTTGCCTTTTACTTTTATTAATGGTGTTCATCATCTAATGATTTTATGATTTCAAGGTGATCTGTACCTAAGCCATTATCATCTGATTGAATTCTTTTCCTATGAAACAGAAACTATTAAGTACTGTAGAGATCTTTCCAGCCTCCAGTCCCTGTCTGTTAAGATAATGTTTCACGCATTCAAATATAATGCATAAAAGCAGCAAGATAAAAACAGAAACTAGCAAGGATAGAAAATATGATACTGGCTTTGGCAGAACAGCATATGCATTAAGAAATTATTTTATTGTCATTTTCTTAGGTAAGGTTTAGTTCCTACTATGAGAGAAGTTGTGAGGGGGGAAAAGAAGGATTAAAAACACTTCTAGCAGACTTACTAGCTATGCAACTTGATACACTTGACTTTGGACAACGTGGGAGGAGCAACAGCCTGTTAGTGTCCCTGATGGCATTTATCTGTCTTACTGAATTCTGCGTATCATATCCACTGTATCTCTGAGAGAAGCATGAAGCAAGTAAATTACATGGAGCAAATCACTGACAGTGAGCTAGTCTTTTTTATATTTGTTAAGGGGAAGAATGGGAATCTGTGTTTATGCTTTGTGTCTTTTTCCTGTTTGTAAATAGGAAAAGATAAAGGGGCGGGTGCAGGGTTGAGGGGCTCCATGGGGAAAAAAGAGACAACTGTAATATTTTCAACAACAAAGATAAATTTTAAAAAAAATAACTTTAAAAAAAGATGAAACATTTCAATCTGTATTGTTAGGCTTAGCGCAGTTCTCAATATCCACATCCTTTTCTGACACCACCCCCACCTGCACCATCACTGCCTCCTTCTAAGAAAATAACCCCATAGCTAGCTGTCCAGTTATACAATCTCTCTCACTCCTTTTCTCTCCCTCCAGCCACTTTTGGAAAATAATTAATTACAGCAAAGGGCAGCTGTCATCTCAGAAGTAAGGAAGTGGCCTTTGTGGTGTACTGTGCTCTCCCTTCATTTAAGACCGTTTCTTTACCTCTCATGTCTTCCTACTTCTTTTCATTTCCTGAAGATAGACATTATTTGTATCTCTCATCCTCCTATTATGATCTCATTTATTTATAACTTTTCATGCAGTATCTACTTTTATGAACCCTTTCCTTCCTTTTCTCTGATTCACTAACTACCTCAAGCCTGGCTCTTTCTGGTTCTTTTTTTTTTTTTTTTTTTGCTAGTTTTCCCTCTTGATTAAGTTAGGCAGCTTTATAGAGAATACTAGCCCAAATCTATGAGTGGTTAATTTCTACGTTCTTTAGACTGTGTGCCATTTTTTTCTTGTTATCTCTAGTCATACTCTTAACAATGTTTTCTATATCCTCCTAACATACTTCTTTTTTTAAATTTATTTTTTATTTTTCTTTATTGATTAAGGTATTGCATATGTGTCCTTATCCCCCATTGTTCCCTCCATCCCCCCCCCCCCCACTCATGCCCTCACCCCCCTGTTGTCTGTGTCCATTGGTTAGGCCTATATGCCTGCATACAAGTCCTTTGGTTGACCTCTCCCCTTTTCCCCCACCCTCCCCTACCTTCCCTCTGAGGTTTGACTGTCTGATCGATGCTTCTCTGTCTCTGGATCTGTTTTTGTTCATCAGTTTATGTTGTTCATTATATTCTACAAATGGGTGTGATCGTGATATTTATCTTTCTCTGACTGGCTTATTTCACGTAGCATAATGCTCTCCAGTTCCATCCATGCTGTTGCAAATGGTAAGAATTCCTTCTCTTTTACTGCAGTGTAGCATTCCACTGTGTAGATGTACCACAGTTTTTTTTGTTTGTTTGTTTGTTTGTTTTTTTGTTTTGTTTTGTTTTTAATTAAGAACTTCCTTTAGTACCACAGTTTTTTAATCCACTCATCTGCTGATGGGCCCTTAGGTTGTTTCCTGCCACGACCTTCTCAGTGGGTTTCAGGATCTGAAGGAGAGGGGGCGGATGCATAAATTAAAATACTCTACAAGAAATATGAATTTAGAAGGCATTGGGGGCGACTGGGAGCCTCTTTCTTGAAGAGACACACTAACTTCTGGACTAGTCCGCTTTTTATTTACTTGAATACACATTTGCCTTTAGCAATGCATACAGGCATGTCAAAGGTAAAGTTTGGTAAATAGTAAAAGGATTATCAGGTAAGGAATTGCCTTAAGCCACCACTATCTCAACAGACGAGGTGCTTAGCATCAGCCCTGCCAAAGCCCAAGATTTATCGGCCGTTCCTTGGTGCACTGACAGTATTGGTAAGCAGTGGCTTCCCACAGTTTCCAAGTCTTAGCTATGGTAAATTGTGCTACTATGAATATAGAGGTGCATATATCCTTTCTGATTGGTGTTTCTAGTTTCTTGGGATATATTACTAGAAATGGGATCACTGGGTCAAAGGGGAGTTTCATTTTTAGTTTTTTGAGGAAACTCCATACTGTTCTCCACAGTGACTGTACCAGTCTGCATTCCCACGAGCAGTGCACGAGTGTTTCTTTTTCTCTGCATCCTTGCCAGCACTTGTCATTTGTTGATAGCCAGTCTGACAGGTGTGAGGTGGTACCACTTTGTTGTTTTGATTTGCATCTCTCGGATGATTAGTGACTTTGAGCATGCTTTCATACATCTCTTGGCCTTCCTTATGTCCTCTTTTGAAAAGTTTAGGTTCGTTGCCCATTTTTTGATTGGGTTGTTTATCTTCCTTTTGTTAAGTTGTATGAGTTCCCTGTAAATGTTGGAGATAAAACCCTTATCAGAGATAACATTGGCAAATATGTTCTCCCATGCAGTGGGCTTTCTTGTTGTTTTGATTATGGTTTCTTTTGCTGTACAGAAGCTTTTTATTTTGATATAGTCCCATTTGTTTATTTTCTCTTTAGTTTCCATTGCCCTAGGAGCTGTATCAGTGAAGATATTGCTTTGGTTTATGTCTGAGATTTTGCTGCCTGAGGATTCCTCTAATATTTTTATGGTTTCCTGTCTTACATTTAAGTCCTTTATCCATTTTGAGTTTATTTTTGTGTATGGTGTAAGTTGGTGGTCTAGTTTCATTTTTTTGCATGTATCTGTCCAATTTTCCCAACACCATTTATTGAAGAGACTGTTTGACTCCATTGTATGTACTTGCCTCCTTTGTCAAATACTAATTGAGCATAATGGTTTGGGTAGATTTCTGAGCTCTCTATTATATTCCATTGGTCTATATGTCTGTTCTTGTGCCAGTACCAGGCAGTTTTGAGAATAGTGGTTTTGTAATACAGCTTGATATCTGGTGTTGAGATCCCTCATACATTGTTGTTCTTTCTCAGGATTGCTGCAGCTATTCGGGGTTGTTTTTTATCCAAATGAATTTTTGGAGAGTTTATTCTAGGTCTGTGAAATATGCCTTGGTATTTTAATGGGGAGTGCATTGAATCTATAGATTGCTTCGGGCAGTATGGACATTTTAATGATGTTGATTCTACCAATTCATGAACATGGTATGTTCTTCCATATGATTATGTCTTCTTCTACCTCTTTTTTCAGTGTCCTATGGTTTTCCGAGTACAGGTCTTTTACCTCCTTAGTTTATTCTTAGATATCTTACGTTTTTTTTTGGTGCGATGGTAAATGGGATTGTTTTTTTAGTCTCTCTTTCTATAAGTTCACTATTGGTATATAAAAATGCCATTGATTTCTTGGCGTTAATTTTGCATCCCGCTACATTGCCGAATTCATTTATTAAGTCTAATAATTTTTTTAAAAATATATTTTATTGAATTTTTTACAGAGAGAAAGGGAGAGGGCGAGTTAGAAACGATGAGAGAGAAACATCCATCAGCTGCCTCCTGCACCGCCCCCCCCCACCCCCCCCCACCGGGGTTGTGTCCACAACCAAGGTACATGCCCTTGACCAGAATCGAACCCGGGACCTTTCAGTCCACAGACCAAGGCTCTATCCACTGAGCCAAACCGGTTAGGGCAAGTCTAATAATTTTTTGATGGATTCTTTAGGGTTTTCTATGTACAGTATCATGTCATCTACGAATAATGACAGTTTTACGTCTTCTTTTCCAGTTTGGATGCCTTTTATTTCTTCTTGTCTAATTTCTATGGCTATCACTTCTAGAACTACTAACATAGTTCTTTAATCAAAATTCTTTTAATAAAAATCCTATCCTTCCTACAGCAACCAGCACAAACATTGTTTTTCAGCCTCAGTGATATCTTTCCAAAACTAGAGTTTGACCAAATTATCAATGATCATTAAAATTAGCAGAGGCGATAATGTGTTTATGTCCAGAGCTTTCTCCACGAGAAACTCTTATCCATTTCCTGCATGCGTGTAGGTGAGAGGCTGTAGATTTGGCCATTAAAGAACAAAGATTGGGCTGCCTGTGCTTGGAGTTTGGTTCTAGCTCTTATAATCCTCGTTGTACACTATGGCAAATTACTTAGTTTGTCTAGTAATAACTGTTATTTTATCCAAATAGCTTAAATCATGCTTGATGTATGCCAGGCATTCTCTAAGTGCTTTACATATATTAAACCTCATACCACTCCAAATTGCTCTTATTTTACATATGAAGAAATGAGGCTCAGAAAGGTGAAATAATTTGGACAAGCCAGGAAGTAGGGAGACAGGCATAATAGAAATTTTTAAATAAATGTTTCTTTGCTCATTCTTCTTTTTCACTCTCCATCTCCTCTTTCTTCCCTCTTCTTGCCTTTCTCTTCCCTTTCGACCATTTCCATCTCCTCCTCTCTCTTTCCCTCCCCTTCTTCCTATCTACTTTCCCATTCTCCCTCGACCCTTTTTCCTGCCACTCCCTCTTCTCTTTCCTTCATCCCCTCATTACTTCCCACCCTTCTCCTCCTCTACCCCGTTCATCCATTCCATTATTATCAATATGTGTGTACTTGGTGCTCTGAGGAACACCAAGATCAGTCAGAGATCCTGCTACGAACAACTTACAGTAGTAGAAGCTAAAAGATATTTATAGAAGTTGCTTAGAATGTGATGGAAAGTTATGGATTTAGGGCTTTGTAAGTTATACAGGATTGCTTTTCTCTGTGGGAGCAAGGAAGGTTCTGTGGAGGGGTATCTATCCTTCCACGGAGTCTTAGGAAATGACTTATGAAAGAGTAGTTGTAGTCTAACACATTATGTTTAGGCATATTTTATAACTATCAACCTCTTCTTGATTATTACAGGTAATGGAGCTTAAATCTCATTAACTAATGGCAGCCCTTTTTGGACTCTTATTTTGTCAAGTGTGTGTGGCAAGTGCTGTAAAAGTTAAATGTAAATATAAAGGAGCCCATGCCACTTTGGAGTGTTTGGAAAACAAGTCAGTGCACGTAGATTGAGGATGCCAGAAGGAGGCATACTGATCTGATCTGTGTCAACAGGAGACAGAAATGCAATCAGTAATTACACAGTCCATATACCCTTAGTCAGTTGCTGCTATGTGAAGTCAGTTCTCAAAGAGTTCTGAAAAATAATCTTCCCATGTGAACTGCCTTTTTTGTCATAATGTAGTTCCTCTGCATCTGTGAAGTGTCATCCCCAATACTTCTTCAGAACGCCAGGTACCATGGCACCAGGTGCCCTCCAGGAAATGTGAGATGGGCTATCAAGTGCGGTGTCTGAAAGTACATTTTAGAAAGTATCAAAAATTAGTATATTATATGATGAAAAGGTATTAATAATTTTAGTCTTGTATACTAGGAGTATTTTGGGCATGCGTCTTAGAATTCAGCATTCTGGTTCATTTGTTATATTAGATAAAATTATATTAAAAGTTAGCCAAAGTTAGTTATCTTTTATCTAATTTTCCTGTTAATGTTTTATATGAAAAGATAAGTGAATTTTCATGATTGCCTTCTTTTGTTATTCATAGTATACATTAAAAAGGGATCTCATTCTCTTTTAAATGATATATCATAAGAGGACATTTAGCTGCCTGTATATGTCAGTTTTTATTTTTCATTTTTATTATCAAAATCAATATCATATTTGGAAACTGCCAAATGGATTCTAGATATCTGAGGTACTAAAGTTTGTAGAGCCATATAAATCAGTCTTATTAGGAAGTAGTATAATTCAGCTGCATAGAACCAGAGTCCTAAGTTTAAATGTCTGCCTCACATGAAGAAGTAAATTGGGTACTGGCCATGCAGATGTTTTGAGAAGATAAGTTGATGAGAAATTGTTGAAATCAGGCAAAGTGATTTAAAAACCTAGGTACTTTACTTCCCAATTCTGTCTTATTCTGAAATGAACTGTTGTCATTTGTGCATGGTTGACATTCAGCAAATAGTTCTGGAATCAGCTAATATAAAATTTTTATTAATTACTAAAAACTGAAAAAAGCAATCATTATTGGTTAACAAAAATCAAACAAACAAACGAAGCAGCTCACGCAGCACAGATCTGTGAAGCAGAACTTCCTCTTACCATTTAGTCCTAGGAAGACACAGTTCAAGGAAGAGTTGGTCCAACACAGGTAGTTAGATTTGGTCCAGTGGTTGGCAAACTCAGTCAACAGAGCCAAATATCAACAGTACAACGATTGAAATTTCTTTTGAGAGCCAAATTTTTTAAGCTTAAACTATATAGGTAGGTACATTGTTATTAACTTAATTAGGGTACTCCTAAGGCTTAGGAAGAGCCACACTCAAGGGGCCAAAGAGCCGCATGTGGCTCACGAGCCGCAGTTTGCCGACCACGGGTTAGACCAGCAATTTTCAACCTTTTCAATCTCATAAACTAATTACTGGCACATCAAAAAATGTTATATTTTTGCCGATCTGACAAAAAAATGGGTAAAATTTTTACTCATTCACACTGAAGGGTCAGCTATTGTGTTGGCTGTTATTTTTTTACTTGACAGTCTAAGGAAAAAGGTGTCAATGCCCTCTGACTAGTAGTCAGGTATTGCATGTTCTAAACATTCTGATGGCACAGGTTAAAGAATCTCTGGGTTAGACCTAAGAAGTAATATTTCCAATTGAGTTAAGAAGTTAAAAATTATGCAAAAGGACATTAGTATTGAGTTTTTCATATTCATCATCAGTAAAAAATTTCTCTAGGAGCCGGATAGTCTCCTATATCTTGGCTTTTATGACCTGGAGATGTCTCCAAGTTTTGGGGTTTTATCTGTTTTGACATGTAATACACAGGGAGATAAAGTACCTGTCTCCATTATGTAACAGTTTGGCCCTCTTGAGAATACATGTTGAAGTTTTATTTTTCTTTTGAATCAGAACAATTAACTAGATAAATGGTTACAGATCTAATTCTTATGATAGGTGTAGAATAGAATATTTCTGGAGGGCTTGGAAGCAAACATTCCCTTCTTTACATCATAGACCTTCTTGAGGCTCTTGAGCCTCAGGCTTTTTGCAGAGCATTAAGAAATCCAGAGAAGTTTTATTTTCCCACAGTTAGGTGTTCTACGTGCAAAGAAATTCTACCACATGTTATATAAAAATAATAAATAAATAAAGCATGGCTTATGTAGACAGAATAAGGTAAGATCTCTGAAATGATTTCTGAAAAAATTTAAATGGTAGAAAAGAGAAATGAGATAATTGTGATAGAATTAGAACATCCACTTTTGGGAACCCTCACCCTGTATTTAGTAACAGTGACCTTTGTAGTATTTCAAACCTATCTAGAAGATTCCTGTTTCTAGAAATACGTCAATAGGTTATATGGAAAATGTCTTTGAACTGACTCCTGCTCTGCAAAGAATGCCTCCTCTTCATGTACTCTGTTCAAATCTGTTGAGAGTTCTGAGCCTCTGTGAGGGTACAATACTATAAAGATTTGAATATATGTAGAAGGTAATATGCAAAGATTGAGTCTTTGTTTTAGGGTTGTTGACCTGGAAGTTTTTTAAAGTAATAATCTTCTTTAATCTTTATTTATTGAAGCATGATAAATACTAATAGTGTGTTTAAGTTGATTAATTACTTGGTTATGTGGAGTACCCCAGTCATACTATATTGTAACCAAGAGTGAAATTTGACATCTTTGACATCCCATTCACTGTAAAAATAGACCCCTTTTTCCTTTTGGTTCTTATAATCATAGTTTTAAAGATTAACAAGTAAGTAGTCTTAATTAGTTGACTCAGAACTCTTTCTTTCAGCTTTTTGCCTGAATTCATCAGTGGAGACTTTGATTCTATTAGGCCTGAAGTTAGAGAATACTACACTGTTAAGGTAAGACATAATTCTATATTTAAAACATTTCTCATATTATTGCTTTTCCTATGTTTTTCCTGGTTTCCTTTGTGTATGTGTAGGGATTAAGAAACTAATTGGTTTGTTTTTTTAATTTATATAAGTTATGATATACATTCAAATGGAAATTTAGAGAATGGCAAATAGAAATACAAGTTTAGAAATTCAGTCACCACCTGATAAGCATTAATGCTTAGTATTTTAAGCACATATTTTTAAAAAACATTTATAGTTTATGGGCTAATTTAATAATATACTGTTATTGCCTACATCCTCATTAGTTGCTATCTATTTTTCATAAATCACTTCTTATTTCATTTAATGAACAAACTATATTTTACTTAACCAATTCCCAATTGATTTACATTTGTATTCATTTTTTTACCTTGTAAACTAATAAAAATATCTTTGTAAATGAGTTTTTATAAAAATGCATAATTATAGAGCCACAGTTTTTTCCTTCAATATTTAGTTTTTTGAAAATATTATTATCCTGTTCTGAATAAACCTGTTTATTATATTTAGTTTATTGAAAATATTTTAGTTTTTTGAAACTATTTTTAGCCTATTCTAAAGAAAATTATTCATTACAACTTGAAATTAACAATAACATACAGCTTAAAGTTTTCATATTGTTACTGCTATTGTGAAAGTCTTCTAGTGATCCTTGCTGGCAAAGAAGAACATGCAAATGATCTAATTGAGAATGATGGAAGGCACATAGGAGTATTATAGCAATTAATTATTCAAGCTTTCACTGGCTTTAGAGGACAATGCAGAGTTTTAAAAATAAAAATTATAGTGTCAGCAATTCTAGCCACAATACCGTCTATGTTATTCTGAACTAATTAGAAAATTACACATATTTTTAAAAGAAACAGCAGTTACTGAAATATTAAAACTTTAAATTCTTTATAAGGCTTGGGGATGGGTGAGATAAAATAAAAAAGAAGAAAAAGGAGGCCTTTTGATGGAAGGAAGGGAGGGAGAAAGGAAGGAAGGATGGGAAGAAGGTGGGAGGGAGGGTAGACGGAAAGAGAAGAAAAAGAAGGAAAATATGATTCAGGGTGAGGAAGCAAAGGTACCAGGTTTATAAAGTAGAATAGGTTGTTCTCATAGAAATCCCAGGACTGGCAGTGAACGTAGCTCAATGCACATCCTATCTGCCCACCAGCTGATCAGACTTTCCCATCAGCAAAGGAAGACTGTTCCCAAGTCAGTGTTTGATATTCATGCTCAATTACTTTAACATTGGCATGTTGCTATTCATTCCCCACAGTCTCACTTCTCATTAACTCCATACCTCAACCTCACTGAGATGGAAAGCCCTCTCAGCCTTGCTTACAATGCAGAGTTTTATAAATTCATAGTTATTCATCGTATTTTTGGGAGGGCAAGAAACAGCGGGAGAGGCAGAAACAAGCACTCAGAAACAAGTGGAAGATCTAGCCAGATGTGACTTTTCTCCTCCTCTCTTAAATGCTGCTGGCTGCCAACACTGGAAGTGCTGATTTTATCATTCCATCCTGGATGAGGAAATAACAAAAAATAAGAGGGAACCAGCTTTTCCATTTCCCAATACAGTAAAATGGGGTCAGGGATAAAATAAAATTTTGAGCTAATACCTTTTGATAAATTTCTCATATATTTTTTGCTTTATTTTTTTAACCTCAATGTTAATTTTTATCTGTTGAGGTTTAATTTGGAAAGTAAGGTTAGCTGCATCTTCTAATTACTACATTGCATAGTTACGAGATGATGTAGTACAATCAAGTTTTCATGTATTGATGAGAACAACTGCTTTGAACTTTTTGGATCTCTCCTGGGAAGGCACTGATGATGTCTTTGATAGAGCTGATGTGCCCCATATAGGTCAGGGCGAATGTTTAGCTACGGTTTTAATAATGATAATGACAACAAGTTAATGCAGCATTACACACAATTCGTATAAGCCATTATCTCCGATTTAAACCATCTTTAAGCTGCTGTGTTACAAATTAAAAGAGGTTATCTTCACTTTCAAAGGCACTTTTCTTTCTCCCATCTGGTCTGGGTTTCAATGAAGCTGAAACTGGGGCTCTGATAAAGTAAAATAAAAAAGGATTTGAAAATGCTAAAGGTTTGTTAAAACCATAAAATTATAAAGTTGATTTTGTAGTCAACATTTATTCATACAACATTTTCCCTCAGTAGATATGTCCTTGACTTACAGGAAAAAAACAACCTTAGGTTTATATGACTATACAAAATGTTAAATGTGTTTGCCTGCTTAATTTCTGAGACTACTAAAATATAAAGTATTTGATTTATTTTTTAAATTCTCATCTGAGGATATTTTTCCATTGATTTTTAGAGAGAGTAGAAGAGAGGGAAAGACAGCGAGAAATATCAATGTGTCAGAAATACATCCATTGGTTGCCTCATGCATGTTCCAGGACCAGAGCCGGGAAAGAACCTGCAACTGAGATACATGCCCTTGACAGGAATCGAACCAGGGACCCTTTGATCCACAGTCCGATGCTCTACCCATTGAGGCACACTAGGTAGGGCTGATTTGTCAGCTTTTAAACAGAATATTTTATACCTCAGATCTTGCAGTCTGTGGTATAGGGGACCCTCGAACAGTGCAGGGGTCATGGCACTGACACTGCACAGTCAAAAAATCTGTCTTATCACTTCTGACTGCCCCAAAACTTAACTGCTAATAGCCTACTGTTGACCTGAAACCTTACCAATAACATAGTCATTAACTCATATTTTGTATGTTGTATCATTATAGACTGTATTCTTACAATAAAGTAATCTAGAGAAAAGAAAATATTAATTAAAACACAAGGAAGAGAAAATACATTTGCATTGCTGTATTATTGATACTATACGTCTAGATCTTCTGTTTGCAAGATGAACCATCTCATCTGTCTGTCAGTACCTACATCAATATTGTCTTATATGATACACAACACTGTAGATATTAGATGTATTACACTAGACATCAAAAAGGGAAAGATAATGTGAAAAAGAAATTTATATTTATTGACAGATATGATAATTCACACATTGATAACAAAGAAACAGCAATACGATTGCCTTATGGAAGCCTAGTATAATTGATGAATCAGTTGGTAGCTAGGAGATTATTATAGTATTACATTATGTGCAATAGTTAATATTATGCAGTTGTGATTTAATACTACATCTTTATGTTTGTTTACATTCCTTTTGACTGCAAATAGCTCCATGTACAGTTTTGATAAATTTTAACATTTTATAATAGACTTGTATATTTTGTGGTAATAAATGATAAAATAGACTGATATCTACATATATTTTATGCACTCGTGGCATACCTAACTTTTTCTTAAATTTTCTGTATTTTATGGCTATATAATTTGCTATTTTTTTCAAAATATTGCAGATCTCAATATGTTTATTGAAAGAAAATCCACATATAAGTGGACCCCTGCAATTCAGATCTATCCACGTTGTTCAAGGGTCAATGGTAGAGTTATCTATTGTTGTGTAACATTTTATCCTAAAACTAGAGGCCCGGTGCACAAGTTGGGTTCCTAGGCCTGGCTGGTGATCAAGGCCGATTGGGGCCTTTATAACTGAGATCTTAGGCCCACATTATGTTTCCATATTCTCGAACCACTGTCATGTACCAGACTGTGTTCGTCCAGATTTGGCAGGATTAATAGAGATAAAATCAGAACTTAGAACTAGAGTCCTACTCCTGACTTATGACTAGGGTTATTTTCACCCCTGTCTAGAACATGGCCTTGTAGAATGCCAAAGTACTCCCTTATAGCAAAAAGGAAGATATTCTCATATTCCCAGGCCACCTATACCCTGGCTAATTTTCTACTACCTGATCACCTTGGTTCTTCAGTGTTCTATCGTGGCTCAATCCCCTGTCCTGTAAATAGCTTTCATGTCATTGGTCTGGCCCAATATTGCACCCCAGATTGGGGGTGGAAGGGAGTAACAAGATGGCAATGGGAACGTAGAGAGTTTGGTTATCACACTGACTTATCCCACTGATGGTGATACTGACACTCATTCCCAAGGATGATAAATACCTGCCGGGAGCCGGTCCATCCTTTCTGTTTCAAGGGACCTGGCATATATGGCATACTGTTCTTAATATGTTTGCTCACCTTCTTGGCACTATGTGTTTTAACCAAGGTCACCTCTCTGAGAAAGGTTGTTTCCCCAGGTAGGGATTTTCCCCTGAAGTTAGGGAGGAAATCAAACCCCTTAACTAAGTGCCAGGCGGGTAATTAATCACTTTACGAACAATCATGCTTAAACTACATAATCTTTACTCCCTGGAATGGAGATAAGAAACGCCCTAACCTTTGGAATAGAGATTGATAGGATTGGAATCAACTGGTATAAATACAGATGTAACAAGACACCAGGAGACAGAACTTAGAAGACAGAACCAAGAGACACAGAACCTACACACAGAACCTAGACATAGAACCTACACAGAACCTAGAGACAGGAGAACTTTGCTGGAGAGAACATGGCAAAAGATCCTGGACAGAAACTGGCCACAGAACCTAGAGACAGAACCTAGGGAGAGAACCTGGCAGAAGAACCTAGAGACAGAACCTGGCTGCAGAACCTGGATAGAACATGGCAAGAGAACCTGTCTGGAACCTGGTGACTGAACCTGGCTGGAGAACCTGGACAGAACCTGGCTGGAGAACCTAGCGAGGGAACATGGCTACAGAACCTGGCTGGAGAACCTGGAGAACCTGGCTGGAGAACCTAGCAAGAGAACATGGACACAGAACCTGGCTGGAGATCCTAACCAGAACTTTGCTGGAGATCCTGACCAGAACTTGGCTAGAGATCCTGGCTAGGCTGCTGATCAACTGAACGCTGTTTCCGTGTCATTCCTTCTTCGCCAACTCCGTCCACACCTTTGGGGACCCCTGGACCTGCTGGGGTTGGACCCCAGCAAATACCTTGTGTAAGGTATTTGCAAGTCTTGTCCAAAGGCCCAATGCAATCTGTTGACAAGGAGTAATAGCAACTGAGTCCCAGTTTAAAAATAAAATTTTATAGAAAACATAAATATTGATTCAAAAGCATGGCCATATCCAAATTTTTGAAGACTGTTCTTGATAGGTAAGGGTAGTATGTCTAACTTCTTTAACCCGTGCTCCTCTGGATAAGTATAAGATGCTATAAATGTTACCTACAGTCACAGAAAATTGCTCATGTTTTATATCTCATAATGGCTGACATTTTAGAAGACTCAGGATCTGAATTTGAATATACCTTTTCCCAGTCAGAATAATGGGAAATTGGTTTTTTGTTTGACATTTGAATAGAATGTCTTATTTTTTAAATAAGTGAACCACTGATATTAAGCAGGAAATGCTTTTATTTTAATTAGAGTTTGAAAACACGGATTCTCAAATGGTGGGGATGGGAGGTATAGATAAGCTTAATAATCATCAAGAGATGTCAAATAATACGGAATCTTGGCCATTAGTAATGTGCATTTTAGTTTTTAGTTTTTTACAAATGAAGTGATTATGGTTTCTTGAACTAACTATGCAAATTATTTTTTGAGTTGTCAGTTTACACACATGGAAGTCTTACCAAGGTAGTGAAATTAAATCATGTTACAGAACCCTGGCTTTCTCATACACTTATAATAGTGATTAAATAATGTACATGTAGAAAGAAGCACTCTACAAGTGCTAAATAACTTTTAATATATGATGGCAGTATTTTGTTTTACTTTCTAAAATTGTTTACTTAAGAACTTTTCAATAACTTTTCAGCAACATTGCTTTTAAAAAGATTTTTACTCAGTTTATATCCATAATTGTACAATTTATGAATCTGGATTTTATTTATATTCATACTCAAAATATCCTTTTGAGTTTGATAATGCTTCAGGTTCAGTTCTGTTTAAATTTCATAGAATCTCCCATAAGTTTTTAATCTCTAGTTAAAAACACCTGCATTGATCTACCTAATCTCATGAATCTTACTATTTTCTACTTTTTAGCTGTGCCTCTTTTCCAGTTCTGCTCAGCCACATACCAGCTACTTTTAGATATACTACAAGTAATTAACTCAGAGAAAATGGAAAATTGGGCTGTTAGAAATTGTAAAAATGTTAGCAAGTTTGATTGCTGTGCCAAACAGAGGAAGCTATATAGCATGTAAGGAGCTATGCTTCATTTAAAAATATATTTCTTTAAAAATTAAAAAAAACACCTACCCCTGGAGAATAGTACATTTTTAGGCTTACGTATTCACATGAATTAACATATGCCAAGCTATAAAGGTAATTATAGACAGGCAGTTTCCCTTGATGACAGAGTGACAGGTTCTTCACTTTTTATTCTTAAACTGGTTGGCTCACCTTATTAGCATCTCACCAAGGGAGTGATGGAACAGGCAGGGACATTATGCGAAACCATCTCTTGAATATACTTTAACTCTTATGCTTGTCTCTATTACAGTCCTTTCAAATTGACTTTGTTTTATATTGTCTGTATTTTTCAAAGCCTGTTTTTTTTTTTTTTTTAAATTAGTTTAACATACTTAAGGCATTTAAAAAGGAGGTGCTCTTTACATTTTAAGAACTCCCAGGTGCCTCACATGTGACTTCCTCGGCACCTGCCTGCCTCTCCTCAACCGCCTAGTACTGCCTGTTCTCCAGGGCCTCTGAGACTCTTCCCTCATTTGTCTGGCTCGTGGGACCCCCTACTAAATAGTCCCCCCGCCTTACAGTTCCCACTATAGCTGCTGGGCATAATCCTTCCTTTATAATTTTTTTTTAAAAAATATTTTATTGATTTTTTACAGAGAGGAAGGGAGAGAGATAGAGAGTTAGAAACATCGATGAGAGAGAATCATCGATCAGCTGCCTCCTGCACATCTCCCACTGGGGATATGCCCGCAACCCAGGTACATGCCCCTGACCGGAATCGAACCCAGGACCTCTCAGTCCACAGGCCGACGCTCTATCCACTGAGCCAAAACGGTTTCGGCCTTCCTTTATAATTTTCTCGTAGAGCTTGATATAAACAATTCATCAAAGTTTTCCTCCTTATCCCTGTTAATACATGACCTCCTACAACCTGAAGTCTATAGTTTTTCATCCGGATGTCCCCAGTAGCTAGGTTCTCTTTTAATGTTTACATGAATCAAGTATCTGATCCTAATTTTAGAACCAGAGCAGCAAAGCATGGGTGCCATGGATACTTGGTGTGAAAAGGTTCTGTGATCAGTTATGAAATTTGACCTTCTATATGCCCCTTTTGGACATTCACTGTGCACAATATCATTTTAAGTAAGTCTTCCAAAAATCTAATTCTGTTTACCTTGGTATTTGTTAAGTGAATTTGATCATGCAACAGTATTCTTTTATTTTTTTTCTTCTGTCCTTCCTCTGTCATTTTTTTCTTTTCTTTATTTTTTTTAATTAAATCCTCACTGGGGGACATGTTTCCATTGATTTTTAGGAGGGAGAGAGTGAGAGAGAGAGATTGATGTGAGAGAGACACATCGATCAGTTGCCTCCTGACACAGGATGGAACCCACAACCATACACTCCAACCAACTGAGCCATCCATTCAGGGCACAATACTGTTCTTCACCCACAACACCTAATGTAGTTTATTGGTTTCCAACTAGGCTAAAGTGTATTTGGATGCTTAGAAGCTTGTTTTACTTTTTCAAAAACTTTTCAAAACTCTATATACGTTTTCTCTCTTTTTAAAAGCCGATAAGAGAAAATTATCCAAAGAACCCTGAAAATAATAAGTCAGCCATTTTTTGGTGCTTACAATAGGCCAAATACTTTTGTGTGTACTTCTCTTTATAAATTCATGGAATCCTTGCAACAAACTTTATTAGAAGGTGAGAAGTCTAGCTACATTTGACAGAGACCGGGGAGTATGGAGTTGGAGTCTGGCCCAAGCTTGTCCAGCTAAGAAAGGTTGAAGGGGAGCCAAACAGGCTCTTTTAACCACTTTGCCATAATCCTCTAGATTAATGGAGGTAGTTTTCTCAAAGCAAAGCAAGGATCTGGTTCACATGCTGAGGAAATTCTGGGACCTCCTTTTCTCTGTATAAGCATTTAGCTTTCCCTTTTCTGTTTCGACTTTGTTCTAAGTAACAGCAGCAATACCCACCCAGCCTTCCTTCAGTGTTTCCCTCCTACTCCCGTCCCCCCTCTGTCCGCCCTTCTCCTCCCCCCGATGCGCGCGCGCACACACACACACACACACACACACACACACACACACATATGTGTCCTTGCCTTTCTGGGAGGACTTGGTAGAGAGCCTTGGGAAGCTGGTTCTTTCCTCTGCATACGTGTAGTGGTGGTGAAGAAACAGCGCCCAGACAGAGCAGGTCTCAGGAACATTACCAAATAGCTTATTCAGGCATGTGATCGAGGAAGAATCTGGTAGCTCTTCGTTTGGGTGTCCCTAAAATAATCCCCTAGTTGGGTGATTCAGCAGGAAGGCTCACAGGACTCAGCAGAGTCCTCCTCACAGTCTTAGGTATTGCTGCACAAGGATTCAAAGCAGAACCAGCCAAGGAACGCAGACACATGGGGGCAAGCAAAGTCGAGGAAAAGTCTCCAGTTCCAAGAGTCCTTTCTCGGTGCAGCCACACAGGTTGTGATGAATCAACTTGTGACTACAAGAGTGAGGTGTTGTCTCACTGGAGGCACCCACATGTATCCACCTGCACCCCCTCTGTATAGCATGTGCCAAAATTCCAGACGCCCATAGGCAAACAAGCATGTTCTTAGCATGAACCATGTTGTTTGTACAAACAATTTAGGCACAGTGAGCCACTGTTAGCATTTTTTATGTATGTGTTTTTGTGTTGTTTTTTTTATCAGTATAGGGAGCTATTTCCCATTCAAGCTTTCAGATGTCAGCCAAGGGCCAACCTTGCCAGCAGGCCGTTTTAGGCAGAGCAGTCTCAAGTCTGCTTTATTAACTCTTTTGGGCACCTCTTTCATCCAGAACTCTGGCTCTGCTTTTAGGATGGAAGCCATCATTTAAGTGTTTCTGCTGTTTAAAAAAAAAAAAAAAAAAAAGGTTTTGACTTCCATTAAGAGAAATGGTGACTTTCTTGTTTGAAATGCTGTAGTTTTCAGTTAGTGCCACTCTGAAAGAAAAAGTTATCTTGTAACACCCAGGGCAGTGAAGATTACACTAGATTAGAATGTCTCTTTATGTTTGGGATTGAATGGAGAATGGCTACAAGGTTAAATTGTGTTTATTATTTTCTTTTATATACCATCTAGAAAACAGCAAGAGGCAGCTTGTTACTTAGAGTTTAATCATGTGACATTCCTGCTGAAGAAATGGTTATTTGTCGGCTGTCATTGGATGATTTAAAGACATCTTTTTAATTTGAAAAGTAGAGATGTTTTCAGGAGGCTGGTAAATAAGACTGAAGGGGCAGTCTACCCCAGCGTGCTTTATACAATGAAGAGGAAAGTGGAAAATGGAAACTCTGTGATTCCCTTTGTACAGGGTAAAGGAGGAATTTCATTCCAGTATCAGGAGAAGAGATCATTTAGATTCCAATTGGCTCTAACTATTCCTCTTGGCAAATTTGAGAACAATTTGGGCTAATTTTAGATCTGTTTCTTTGATTATCCAGAGTATATTTCATTTTGCTTTATGCCTGCTGCACTTTTAAACTGGCAGGTGGTCTTATTACAGAGCTCCGGTCAACTCAGTATAACGAGTGATTGTGGAAAGTCATTAAAAATTAATATGTTCAGTTTTTTAGAAGATTCTTGAATATATCTCCCCAAAATATTTTATGGTGTATATCATGCTTATATACAAGAATAGAGGCACCTTCAGCAGTGACTAGAGGATAATAAAGTATGTGGGAGCTACATTTTTTAGAGTGATCATTTACCAAAAAAATTCTAATGTCATGGGATAGTCAGTTATATTTCATGTGTTCAGAACCACTTGAAAGATGATCTTAGGTACTATCTTGTCTTCTCTTCTCTTCTATGATTGACAACTATTCCCCCTCCCGGAAGTGTCCATTTATTTGTACTGTTCTTTAGCTTCTAAGTCCTCATTCCTGCTTCACACCACTCCAAAATTATCTTAACTTTCTCTTCCTTTTCTTGCCAATGAAAGACATCTTTCCCTGAATGAAACTTATCTCTGTTTACTATTAAGAGACAATTAAATTAATTCACAGTAAGAAATTCATGATGAGCCCTGGCCAGGTAGCTCAGTTGGTTAGAGCATATGCCAAGGTTGCTGGTGTGATCCCCCGAGGGCACATACAAGAATCAACCAATGAATTCATAAATAAGTGGAACAACAACTCCATGTTTCTCTTTCTCTTTTTCTTGCTCCCTTTCCTTTCCTCTCCTAAAAAATACCAATCAATAAAAAAATTTTTTTAAAGAAATTCATCATGAATTATCTTTCTTAGTGTTAGTTGTTTTAAAAGAAGAAACTCTTCACCCTCATCTGTTATTACTAGGAATATACATTTTTGAACCTTTCCTAGAAAGCACTCTGGCAATATCTAACAAGGATTTTTAAAATGTGCTTATGATTTTCCCAGCAATTTTATCCCTAGAATTCAATTATAAGAAAATAACCAGAAACACATATACAGAGACATTGATCATAATAGTATGTTTAATAGCAAAGAAAAAATAAATGGTCATAAATGTAATGATAATATGATTATAGTGATAATATAATGAGTTGGGAAAGCAGCAAATGGCTCTAGCCATTCATTACCCACTTTGGGCTGGCTGGAGGAGCCCAGGGGCTTTCAAAGCTTTTGGCTCCCATGGAAGCAGCAGGGAGGCAGGCAGGTGTCATGTCTGCCTAAGAGCTAAAGGATTTTCAAGTTCTTAAAGCTGGAGAAAACAAACTACATAAAAGTTCAGTATAAATTACAAAGGCATTTTCCTGCTTAAACCTTTTAAAGTACTTGAAGTTTAATTAAGCAAGATTGAATACAAAGCATGTTAGGTTAAGAGTATGGGCTTCAGATCATATACAATGTCCTCACCAGCTGTGCTATTTTGGGCAAGTTATTTAATCTCTCTAAACTTCAATCCACATATGTAAAAATGAGATAATTGCATTTACCTTATACAGTCATTGTGGAATTCAAGAACATAATTCATATAAAGTGACTAATATCTCACATAACACAAGGGGTACGCGGATATTAGATTATTAATGTTATTAATTTAGTGAGGAAGATAGTTAATTATCAAGAGATCATAATTTTAAGATTCTAATTTGAAGATTAGATACTTTTAACATTACCTGCTTTTTCAGAGAATTAGATTATATTTTCTGGGGAAAATCCTAGTTTATTTGATATTTTATAACTATATACATTATATTATGCTATATAAGAAGCTATATGTAAGTCACTCCAAATAAATTTTAAAATTGGTGTGCATGGTACCTAAGAGGAAATAACTTTTTAATTCTTAACCTTATAAATTTAGTCCATGAAGTTACAGTAGAAGGTTCAGAGCCCCATAAAAATCTTTGCAGGATAATTTGCACAAAAGTCCTGCCTTGGCCTGGGTAAATGGATGGGCACTGAGTGACTCAACCTAGAATGAATAAGGTAATAGCTAATTTGGGAATGCTTTCACCAGATTTAACTCCTTGCCTCTTATTTTAATGAGGAAAAATCTCTCTCTGAAAATTGTGCGTGGAATAACAATTGATATGTTATCATCATTTTTTTCAAAAGATATGTTTTCTTTTCTATTAAGGAATATTAGAAGAGACAGTATAGTATAAACTGATAAGTTTTATCCATGTTCAATATAAAAACTCATTAACCTATGTTAGTTAAATTATTGACAAACAGTTAATTAAGTGATCATGAATGACAGTCTAATGGTTTTTGCATTGGTCTTTTGAAATTGGTTGATTATGAACACTCATTACCTTGTAATTTATTTTAGTTGTCAATAATAGTTTGGGCAAATATTTTTGTCAGTAAACGTCAAAATAGTTTTGTAAGCATCCACACAAAGTTCTCAGAATATTAATAATATTTTGTTAATTCTAGTAAGCTTTGGTGTGACTTGGTCTGACTGTGACATCTGATGTTTCTAGAGATTCTTCTGAAGTGTGGGGTGAACATTTGCTCCTAGTTCATCGCTGGGCCCACCACTTTCTGTAGATAATCCTGAGGAAACAGAACAGCAGTTTTATTTTGCATAATAGTTGCATTACAGATGAGGAAAAGCAGGTTCAGAGAGATTTTTTAAAGGTCTGAACCTGTTCCCTCACATTAAATTGCTCACACACATATAGGGTTTAGTTGTTATAATCACAAAACTAATTGTGGACTTGGAACAGGGATTACTTGATAAACTATAGCCCCCAGGACACGTCGGGCTGCTGTCTGTTTTTGTACAGCTGGCAAAGTGAAAACTGGTTTTTACAATATTGAATGGCTGGGGGAAGATATCAAAATAAATTATTTCCTAACACATGAAAATTATGTGAACTTCAAACTTGTTTTATTGGGATACAACCATTTCCTTCATTTATTGTCGGAAGATGATTTCATGCTATAAAGGCAAAGTTGAGTAGTTGGGCAAGAAGCCCTATGGACTGCACAGCCTAAAAGAATTAGTGCTTGCACCCTAGCTGGTTTGAGTGTGGATAGTGTGTCAGCCTGCAAACTGAAGGGTTCTGGGTTTGATTCCAATCAAGGCCACATGCCCAGGTTGTGGGCTCGATTCCCCAGTAGAGGACGTGCGGGAGGCAGCCAATCAATGATTCTCTCTCATCATTGATGTTTCTCTCTCTCTCTCCCTCTTCTTCCTCTCTGAATCAATAAAAATATATTTTAAAAAATAAATAAGTAAAAGAATTACTGTTTGACTTTTTACAGAAAAACATTGCTGATCCCTGATCTGTGTATCTCAAGACTTTGTAAATGACTCTGTTCATTACTGAATGCTTACTCCTTGCCACTGGGTACGCAGTAGTGAACAGAGACACAGTGGGATGTGCTTAAAGCTGAAACTTTGATTAATATGTTAATAACCATAATGTTGATTTAATAAATTCCTATAATAAATTATTTGGTCAGTCTAATAAAATATTTCCTTATTCATAAGGTAGACTACTAATCTACACTAATAAAAGAGAAAAATGGTAATTGGCGTACGGCGATACCATTTTCATTGGCTAATCAGGGCTATATGCAAATTAACTGCCAACTAAGATTGGCAGTTAACTGCCAACTAAGATTGGCAGTTAACTGCCAACAAGATGGCGGTTAATTTGCATATGTAGGCCCAATGCAGGGAGGCGAAAGGGAAAGCAGGAAGAAGCCCCCTGCCACTGACAGTGATCTGAAACCCAGGGGGGAGCTAACCCTGGGGCCGCCTTTGCCCTGCCCCCCAGCCATGATCAGAGAATCAGGCGCCTTTGCCGCCCTGGCCAGTGATAGCAGGAAGTAGGGGTGGAGCCAGCGATGGGAGCTGGGCATGGTCGAAGCTGGCAGTCCCAGGAGCTAGGGGTCCCTTGCCTGGGCCTAAAGCGAAGCCCACGATCGCGGCACCCCCCACTGCCACTGCAGGTCCCTGCTGCCTGGGCCGGACGCCTAGGCCAGAGGCGTTAGGCCTGGGCAGGGGCGGAGCCTGCAACCGCAGGGAGCTGGGGGTCCCCTGCCCAGGCCTGACACCTCTGCCGGAGGCCTCAGGCCTGGTCAAGGGGCCGATCCGGTGATTGGTGATCGGAGGGTGATGAGGGTCAACTCCTCTGGCTGAGGCATCAGGCCTGGGTGGGGGGCGGAGCCGGGGATTGGGGGGATATGATGGTCCCCTTGCCCAGGCTTGAAGCCTGGGTCAGAGGCGTCAGGCTTGGGCGGGGGGTGGAGCAAGCGATCAGAGGGAGATGGGGGTCCCCTGCCCAGGCATGATTCCTGGGCCAGAGACCTCAGGCCTGGGCGGGGGCCAGAGCCAGTGATCGGGGGGAGATGGGGGTCCCCTGTCCAAGCCTGACACCTCTGGCGGAGGCGTCAGGCCTGGACAAGGGGCCGATCAGGCGATCGGAGGGTGACGGGGGTCAACGCCTGAGGGCTCCCAGTATGTGAGAGGGGGCAGGCTGGGCTGAGGGACACTCCCCGCCCCCCCCCCACACACACACAGTGCACGAATTTCGTGCACCGGGCCCCTAGTAATTTATATAATTAAGTTGTTTAGTTCATCTAGTAGTAAAATTATTTAATTTTAGCATTTATCATAACCCTTATTGCTTGAAACTATTTTCTTGTAAAATCTATAATAATAAAAGCGTAACATGCTAATTAGACCGGACAGCCAAACAACCTTCTGGATGTCATTCCAGATGTCCTTCCAGACGAAGCTGTAGTGGCGGGGGCCAAGACAGAGGTGGTTAGGGGCAATTAGGCAGGCAGGAGAGCAGTTAGGGATGATCAGGCAGGCAGGGAGAGTGGTTGGGGCAATCAGGCAGGCAGGCGAACAGTTAGGGGCACCAGGCAGGCAGGAAGAGTGGTTAGGAGCGATCAAGCAGGCAGGCGAACACTTAGGGGCATCAGGCAGGCAGGCGAACAGTTAGGAGTCAGCTGTCCCAGATTGTGAGAGGGATGTCCCGGATTGTGAGAGGGTGCAGGCCAGGCTGAGGGACACCTCCCGTCTCATGCACAGATTTCATGCACCAGGCCTCTAGTGTGTAAATAAACCACACTGGGCAAAACCATCCCTTTGAACTAATTTGTGACCTTATCTTGATTAGGGTCATATATTACGATTAGGTATGTTTGTGTTTTCTATAGCTGTAGATTTCAGCAGTATTGGAAATTGAGCTTAGCTAATATCTTTCCAGGGCATGTTCTGAAAACCATTGATTGCTAAATTTTTACCAAATTCCTGATAACAGCTTGTTTCCTTGTCATTTGTCTATTAAATACATTACAACTTATTCAGAATGTTCTGAATTATTTGTGTAACACTTTATACTGCTGCACGTGTGCATTTGTGTTTCACTTTCCCTGCCTGGATGGTAACTTTGCTAACATTAACGTATTGTTCTATTTTAAACTACTAAATTGCATATGAAGAACTAATATCTGTCACCATTTTAAGAATCTGTATCAATGGTGCCCTAAAACAAATGTGTTACATAATTAACTCATGGTAATGGAAGTGTAATACCTGAAAAAATAATAACATCAATATTGCTTTTTCTTTGTTAGATTCACTATTTAGTTTATCTAGATTTATATTTTAGTGAAACATACCATTAGTCTTATGAGGAAAGAAGTGGTTTTAACCCATCCATTATTTCTCTATCCATCAAACTTCTACTGACTGCTTGATAATGTACCCGCACTGTCCTAGCAACTGACTTTCATAAGTCAGTTTCCCTGTGCTCAGGAGCATTGAGTCTAGTCCTGACTTAAAGAGCCTGTGTTCCCAAAGGAGCAGCAAAGGATTTGCCAGACATGAGGTTTTGCCCATGGATGTGTGTGTGTGTAATTTGTTCTACTTCTTTGGCTAATTTGCTCCCAAAGCGGCCAGTTTGCTTCTTTTTAGTTTTTAGTCTCCTCAGGTTTGATGAATTATTATGTTGACAGTAGGATTAATTTTCCTTATTTGTAACTTTCTAAATCTTTCTGTACCTTTAATATTTGCTTTTAAACTGGTTCTCCTGGACCTTAGTGCAGCTATCATCTTAATATGAACTCATGATGTTTTCTTGATCATTGCAAATTACATCAATTTTATTACATATTTTCTATCATATGATATCAACACTGCAAGTTTTTGTTCTTTAGTTACACTTTACTGAGGATAAGCTGATGTAATCAATCAATAGTTTTCTCAATAGGTTTCTCTCATTGCAGTGTATTGTAGATTTTAGAGAATGTTGCTTTGCCCCAAGGCCAATAGAGATTTCAAATGCCCACACTACCAATCAAACAGGCTATCCCGAGGGACCCCACCTATGTATGAATTCATGCACCGGGCCTCTAGTTAATGTATAATAGTTGAGCATTGCTTAATATCTATTAGCAACCATTTCTACATTTTTCCTTCTCTGTAGGGTTTGATAGTTTATCAATTTAGCTTTATATTTCTTTTCTATTAGATCTTAATATGTTATCATAAGACCCAGAAAACAGTGAGAACATCATATTTAGCTAAAGGTCTATTGTGGCACTTTATTTCATAGGCCTCCTTTCTAGGTGTTGGAAGCTCACCCGGTCAGGCTAGAAGCTGTTTCTGCTTCTGATGAATTCCTTGTCAACCTGTGATAAGATTAGAATCATTTTGCCGAAACCGGTTTGGCTCAGTGGATAGAGCGTCGGCCTGCAGACTGAGAGGTCCCAGGTTCGATTCCGGTCAAGGGCATGTACCTGGGTTGCGGGCATATCCCCAGTGGGAGATGTGCAGGAGGCAGCTGATCGATGTTTCTCTCTCATCGATGTTTCTAACTCTCTATCTCTCTCCCTTTCTCTCTGTAAAAAATCAATAAAATATATTAAAAAAAAAAAGATTAGAATCATTTAAACTCATGAAATTCCAAGAAGCTGTGGATGGCTGATAAATACCCCAAGTAGAGTTTCTAGAGGTTCTTGGTTTATAATCTAACTAACTATTCAGTACTGGTAATCTTCTCTGTGTCCTGACTTAAACTTTTCTGTGTGTCCATCTTAAATTGTTGAAATAAAGTAAGATGTTATTGAAGCCTTGCTCATATATTTCAAGCAGTTTTATTTATAATACCATTCCTGCAGAACCAACTCTAGAGATGTTATATGACCTTTTTCTATTAGATTTCTAGGAATTTGTTCCCATTTCATAGGATTAAAAAAAAAAAAGGATTTATAAATGTGACATCAATACTGCTGCTTACTTTGTTGTCCAATGGTTAACAAGTCAGTTTAAATCTCTTATTTTGTTTTTATTTTCTTAGTCTCCATAATGTTATAATGGCATTAGAAAGATTATTTTTTGGGTTCTCTTTAGCTATAAGTTTTCTTGTGAATATTGTTGATTCTGTGAAGATAACTTTAAGGTAGACAACCATCTGCTAATCATCTCTTATTTTGCTATTTCTATTTGCTTTTTTAATTTTGTTTCCTTTTACTGTAGTAATGGTTTCTATTGTCAGCATTTAAGAGAACTTTTCCATTGTGGCATACGCTATATTTAGCAATAAGATGCCACCTTCTCCTGTCCCTTTGCTAGCATACATTTTTTTTCCTCAAGAATATTTAAACATTTATTGAATATGTACTATGTAGCAAACTGGTGCCAGGCAGTTAAACAATAATGAATGAAACATAATTCTTGTCCTCAGGGAACTTGCAGAAAAGCGATTTTTGCTTTGGTGACAATCCAGTGCCCTCAGCCCTGATCATATTCCTGTATGCTTTGGTGTCGCCTTATATCTTCCTTTATACGAGTGTTAGCCTCAGACCAATCCAGTTGTTTATGCCCTTGCTTAGTAATTTTAGTGTTATTTAAAAAAATATATACCTTTATTGCTTTCAGAGAGGAAAGGAGAGGGAGAGAGAGAGAGAGAGAAACATAAATGATGAGAGAGAATTATTGATCAGCTGCCTCCTGTACGCCCCACACTGGGCATCAAGCCTACAACTTAGGCGTGTGCCCTGACCGGGAATCAAAACGGGACCTCCTGGTTCATAGGTCGACACTCAACCATTGAGCCAAACCAGCCAGGCTCAGTGTTCTTTTAGGGTCAGGAAAGTACATGTCGATGATCTTTTAAAGATGACATATGCATTTTCTAAAACCTAATAAGTTTCTAAATGATGAGAAAGTAATTTTTTCATTGGTCACCACATGGTAGGGCAGTCATAAATGAAAAAAGCATAGGTTGAGCTTGCCACATTTAAAGAAACCTTGAAGTTAAAGAAGAATCTTTAAATTGACTGAGAATGGCTCTTAGAATAATTTAAGAGATAGTATAGGTATTTTGTATCCTTGAAAACTGTTTGAATGGTACCGTCATATAGTAGATCTATTTAACTTTCCCTTACTCAACTGTTTTTCAGAGGCCTCAAATTGTTTTATTCCTGAATCAAGAAGTCTGAAGTCCCATTGCCCTCTGGTTTTACATACCTTTCCCCCTATAAGACATTGGAGGAAAATGTGTCATTTCAAAAATATCTTTCCTTTAGTCATCTACATTCAATGATGTCAACAAGCTGTCACTCTTGTGGCTTTATATTTATGAAAAGATTTCAGTGGTTTTTACTAGGTGAGGTATCTGTTGGACAAGAGGCAAAGAACTTATAACTTCACTTCATTATGTCCAGAAGATAACCCAGGAAACATATTCACACGGGCAAATCTCTTCATGCTGCTTTTTACATAGGAAAGTGGGTGCAGAAAATGAGTTTTATAGGACTTCTCCCTTGATTTTACTTAAAATGTAATATCATTATATTAATATTACTTTTTCCATTCATGTAAGTAAATGTAGGAGGTCTACTCAAAGAATTTTAAGTTTCTTAGCAATAGTTTTAACTTAAGTTTATTTCCCTGTGAATATATTTTATAAGTCTTGTAGCAGAGTTCTTACATTCATCTTTCATTGCTGCAGTGAATTTTAAAGACCATTAATGTAATCTAATCTGTACCTTTCCTTGGTAAAATGATTTTCACAATCAGACCTTTATTTTGCTATTCTGAGATGTCCTATTATGTGAAATAAAGAAGATAACAGGGCAATGATTCTAATGATCGGGATGTAATACAGACATAATAGAATGTCTCTGTTATACCTTATCGTTACTTTTATAGTCTTGATGGTGTTCATAAGGTTGACATCGTTACTTATTCACTTTTTGTCTTCTGTTAACACATAGGGATGTGAGCTCATTTCAACTCCTGACCAGGACCATACTGACTTCACCAAGTGCCTTCAAGTGCTGCAGAAGAAGATAGAAGAAAAAGACCTCCAGGTATGATATGCCTACTTGGTGGTAAAAGGATGTGAAAGATTCTATTGAAAGTTTTCACTCATCTAAAACCTTATTTGCTTTCTAAAATAAGAAATCATTATTTACTTTGGTGCCGGATTTTGAATTCTCTGTCAGGTTTTTTCAGTATATGGAATAAATCTGTACTCTTACATCAGAGGTTACATAATCAATCACCTCATAGTGGTGAGGTCTCAGAATGGGTGAAGGGGACCTTGTACAAAGTAATCAAAACTTGCTGCTGAAATGAGGTATCACCTCACACCTGTCAGAAGGGCTATCATCAATAAATCAACAACAAGTGCTGGAGAGGATGTGGAGAAGAGGAAACCCCAGCACACTGCTGGTGGGAATGCAGACTGGTGTAGCCACGATTGAAAACAGTATGGAGTTTCCTCAGAAAATTAAATATGGAACTGCCATTTGTCCCAGTGATCCCACTTCTAGGAGTATATCCAAAGAACCCCAAAACACCAATCAGAAAGAATATATGCACCCCTATGTTCATAGCAGTGCAATTTACACTAGCTAAGATCTGGAAATAGCCAAAGTGCCCACCAGCAGATGAGTGGATAAAAAAGCTGTGGTACATTTACACCATGGAATACTATGTGGCTGTAAAAAAGAAGGATATATTACCCTTTGAGACAGTATGGAGGGACCTGGAGAGCATTATGCTAAGTGAAATAAGCTAGTCAGAGCAAGTTACGTATCACATGATCTCACTCAAGTGGAATCTAGTAAACAAAATAAACTGATGAATAAAATAGATCCAGAGACATGGAAGCATGGAGCAGACTGATGAATCTCAGGGAATGTGTGTGTGGCGGGGGGGAGGGGGGGGCGCGAAGAGGGGAAGAGATTAACCAAAGAACTTATATGCATATATGCATAACCCATGGACAGACAATAGTGCGGTAAAGGCAGGAGGAGGAGCGGGCAGGGGATGTGGGGTGGAGGGGCTCAGTGGGGGAAAAAAAGGGGACATCTGTAATATTTTCAATAATAAAGATAAACTAAAAGAAAAGCAACAAAAAATTGGCTGCTCATTTTTAGCCTGAAGTGAGAAGCTGCTTTTCACCTCTGGTTGCTTGTTGCCATACAGAGCTATATGTTTTCTTTGTTTATATATGTTATGTGTGTTTAAATATTTGTCAGCAAAGCAAACAAATGTAGCATAGATTTGGCCCACAGGTCATCATTGCAAACTCTCACATAAACAAATTGAATAGCAACTTTTTTTAATCAGAAAAGAGTCTGCTGCTTTTTATTTGTGGATATTTAAGTATTCAATCATGACTTTTACCTAGCAGCAAGTGTTAATCCCACTAATTAGCTAATACACATGTTTATATTTTATTATATTTTACAATATTTTTTGGTACTTGTTGAAATGGTATGCAAAAAAATTTTAAGTCTGTGTTTAGTGAGGATCAAGAAACTGAGCCTCATGCATTCAGTAACAATTGACTGTCATTTTTTTTGTCAAGTAAACTGAGATTCATGATCAAATGTGTAATTTTAAACTAAGAAAACTAGGAAAGCACCCTTGGGTGTTAGAACACTTTTTAAAAAAAGAAGTAACTTTAGCCCAGCTGGCTTGCCTCAGTGGTTGAGCATTGACCTATGAGCCAGTAGGTCATGGTTTGATTCCCGGTCAGGGCACATGCCCCGTTGCGGGTTCGATCGATCCCCAGTGAGGGGTGCAGGAGGCAGCCAATCAATAATTCTCTCTCATCGTTGATGGTTCTATCTCGCTCTCCCTTTGCTTTCCTCTCTGAAATCAATAAAAATATATTTTTTAAAAAGAAATAACTTTACTATTATTTTAAAGGCTACTTTATTGATTTTTACAGAGAGAGGAAGGGAGAGGCAGAGAGAAACATGGATGTGAGAGTGAAACATCGATCTGGTGCCTTCAGCATGTCCCTCACTGCGGGTTGTTCCTGAAATTCAGGCATATGCCTTTACCGAGAATTGAACCAGCAACCTGCTGGTAAATGGAACCATGCTCAGTCACTTAGCCACACCAGCCAGGGCAGAACACTTTTGAGAGTATGAGTAACAGGAGATGCATTTCACCCTGGCTTCAGTGATCAGGTAGGAAAGGGAAGCCTTCAGACAGCTCAGGTCTGCTTCTTTGAAGATCTTGGCTTCGCTGTGCAGGCTTTGTCTTTAGTCTGATTTCCTTGAGTGTCTCCAGTAGCTGCCACTAGCAGCAGTTTACCCCTTCACATCCAGGGGGATTAAGAGGCAGAGACTTCCATTAGGTCACTCTTGGTTTTGGCAAAGGAGGATGAATATCCTGGTTGTCTCAGGCTGGAGCAGGGAGTGGGATCCATCCATGTTCACGTAATCAGACTACCTTGCTGATACACGTGGGCAAGACAGGGTAGGTGTTGGAGAGGCATCCCTAATGGAAACTTACTCCCTTGCAAAAGTTTATCAAATATATATATACTAATTTGAGGCAGTGGATCCTTTTCTTCTTTTGGAGAAAAGGCTTGTTAACTGTGTTAAATGGCAAGTTGTTCACTGTGGGAACTCAACAGAAGTAATTGAGCCAACATTCTCATCTCCGTTGTAGCTTAAACTATACCAAATGTATTGTGCTGTTTCCAGCAATTAATTGTTATAATTAAATATTTGTTTAATGAAAACTGAACACAGCCCATTGAGAGTTATCTGCTTCATCCAGACATAGCTGATCTTTTGAATTTCTTAGGGAAAAAATCTTCACAACTGTTTCAATTTCCCCAGAGCTACAAAGTTGTTGAAAGCTGGGTATGCAATTATGTGAGTCTCATTTGTTGTGTCTAATTGATAGTATCCATAGTACAGCGTTCACTCAAAGACTATCAAAACAAATAAGCATATCTCACACTGAATAAGACCAAACTCCAGAGAGCGCCTCAAACTGGCGAAGACTGTAATCAGATCTATATGATCTGCTAAACAAATCTGACAAAGTCTTGGCCAATCCGGTGGGAGGACTGAAGCAGGAGGACCTCCAAGAGGACTCCTGCACTGTAGAGAAGGGGCCAGCTCCACTATGCTTAGCCAGGGACTGGAGGCTGCCCTGGAGGAGCTTGGCCTTGGTGGCATGTCGTGCAGCATCCTAAAAGTCTTAGCCAACTGCCCTGCTCACAACCAACCCACTGTCCTGCTCATAGCCCACTGTCTTGCTCACAGCCCAACATCAAGTTCTTTCTGGGGGAAATGAGCAGTGTGCCTCTTGGCGTCCATAGACCTCTGGCATGCTCTGGGTCAGGGTGTTCTCCAGCCTCATCTTGTACAACTCTTTTTCTTTGTTGCTAAAATATTACATATTCTTTCTTTCTCCCTCTCCCCCACTGTGACGTGTTTTTGCATATGTTGTCCTCATGCTTAGGATTTTTGAATTTTTAAAATTGATTTGGGAGGGAGGGAGAGGGGAATGGAGGGGAAGGAATGAGAAAAAGAGAGAGAAGGGGAAGGAGGGAGAGAGAGAGAGAGAAATTTGTTGGTCCACTTATTTACTAGTATACTTTTATTGGTTGACTCTTGTATGTGCCCTGGCTGGGGATCAAACCCTCAAACTTGGCATGTTGGGATGACACTCTAACCAACTGAGCTACCCAGCCAGGGCCATGAATATTTTTTGTATTTTTCCTTGTCTTGGCCTACACCATGATGGCAGTGTACTTGACGCACTTAAGGAGGACTTTCCTTCACCATCCCCCTAGGTTAAGTTCTATTCTACAGTTCTGTGCCCCCCTTTGTTCCTTTTAAGGCACTCTGGACTCTTCTAGTGATTTTGTTAATTATTTCTGATTTATTCTTTAAGCCTTTCTTCCCAGCTAAATGATACGGACCTTGAAGCTGGTGTCAGGTCTGTCTGGTTTGTGACTGAACAGCAGCACTTGGCATATAAGAGGAGCTCTGGGCATGTGGGGTCCGTGTTAGTGCCATGGGAACATGCAGGAGAGGAGAGTGAGATACAGTTGGGGAAAGGCTTTTGAGAAAAGCTGAGATGGAATAAAGGAATAGCAGTTAGATGGCCACAGGGAGGCATGTTCAGGGAGTACGCCATGTACAGAGGATGGATAGCACTGCAGTGAGCCAGCAGCAGGTGTCTGAAGGGTTTAAAGGTGGAGAATGAGCAGTGTGGTTACTTTGCTGCTTTAAAAAGCATAGTTAGATAAACTGAAGGCTGTACACTCATAGTGAAAACCTTCCCAGATAGCTCTCAATCAGACTGAAAGAGGTGGTTGTATTAAATCTGACCAAATAGAGCATCTTGAGCTTCCCCCCGAGTTAACATTTAACCTGGAAGTACAAGGTTGCAATTCATTTCATGTAGTAGCAGGAGAAAAGCACGGTTAGAAAGAGTAGAAAGGGAAAAAATACCAGGTTCCTCTCCACACATCCTCTACCCTCAGCTGAGATCATCATGAGGGCTTTTTAAACTATTTCCAAATATCCTTTACCCTTACCCACGTAATAAATCCGATCAGATTACCATGCACTTATGCTTTTCCACTGAAGTTTTAAATATGAATTTGTGGTCAAAGTGTCTATATTTTATAGTAATATCTGATCTTATTAGCATATTTTTTAAAATGTTAATTATAATACAAGTCAGTTGAATTAAGTAGTATTTAATGCAGTGTAACATGGTAGAACTTTATACAATTTGGATTAGGATCTGCCCTCATCCTAAAGGCGTTTATTCTCTAGCACACATTGATTAAAAAGAAAGATTTCCCTAAATTATATTATTTATTTATTTTAAACCTGCTCACCCCCAATTTTTATTCTTCTGCAGAAAGTTCGACACGTCTGACTTTGTAATTCTTTGCTTCCATGTACCTCATGCTGTTTATCTGTAACTGAGTTGTGAGCGATACATTCTCAGGATGCCATCTGATATGACTGACAACTGGCTCTTCAAGAAGCACATATGTTTTCTAATGCTGTGATACACACCCAAGATCTAAACCCTGGGGTTCAGGGGAAAAATTAAAAGTTATTTCTCCAAGTTTTTAAAAATGTAAGGTGTACATTGTTTAGGATAAAGCAGAAATAAATCTAGGTTATAAGACAGGTTAAAAATAATAATGTCTTTAGGGTATTTCATAGTATTATATGCAATAGGATTAGACACTTGTATTTCTGATATTTTAAACACAGACTTCATAGTAGACAAAATTTGAACAGAAAAGTTGCCATTGTTTTCAAAATATGTTTTATAATTTTTAGTTTTATTTACTCATTCTAGTTTTATTTACTAAAACTTCAATACAATTTAGCCCTTTTATTCCATGTTTATTTTTTCAAGCAATGTTTAATTAAGTGATGCAGGATGCTAAATTAGTACTCTGAATAAGAACAAATGCCTGAATTTTATTTATATACATACACAGTATTAATGACAAATTAAATACTAAAAAAGACTATATGTAACATTTAATTCTTTTTTGAATGTTTTTAAATGAGATTAACACTTTTTATTGAATTTATTGGGGTGACATTGGTTAATAAAACCATAGAGGTTTCAAGTGTAAAATTCTATGATGCATCATCTGCACACTACATCGTGTGCTCACCACCCAAAGTTAAGTCTCTTTCCACCACCATTATCCCCCTTTGTCCTCTTCTATTCTCTTAATGGCCTGAGCAAATACTGAATTGTGATTTATATATATTAGATAGGTTCTGTGTATTTATATCTGAATTGGAGTTCTCAGCTATTGACTGTTAGCATTTTGGTAAGGAATATTAGTTTTTCTATTTGATTCATACATGGTATTTCTCAGATACAGTACATTTACATATCTATAAATACTATGAGTTTTAGAATATTTATTTATATCCACTAATTATTAATATTGGGCTTAACTACATTATAATTTTGTAATGGCTTTGATTTATGCCTCTGTAAATATCTGTTGCACCTCACTTAAAAATTAAATTTATGTCTGACTTTGATTGGACTAATTACTCATTAGTATAAGATTTGATTCAAAAGGTTGCAGGAGGAGCCACGATTGTGCCCTAAGCGGTATCTTCCAAGGTGCTCTGGTGTCTTTAAAAAAAATCAAAAAATATTTCCATTACAGTTGACATATTAATTTCAGTGTACAACATAGTGTTTAGACATTTATATAACTTACAAAGTGATCACCTTGATAAGTTTAGTGCCCAACTGACAGTACACTGGTTTCTTTACAGCTTGCTCTGATGAGCTGATATCTACAGCAAGGTTCCAATCTCATCTGAAGCAAAATGTAATACTTCTATTGTGTGTGGAAACGTGTTCTGGAAAGGGAAAAATACTTTACAGTAGAGAAACCCAGTAGATACCACTCACATCAAGTAATCAGAATGAACATCATTAGTGATAATTCATGTTGATAACATACCCCTCTATATAGATTCTAGAGGCCCAGTGCACAGATTCGTGCACCCATGGGGTCCCGCAAGCTGGCCTGCGGGGATCGGGCTGAAACTGGCTCTCTAACATCCCCTGAGGAGTTCCCAGGTTGTAAGAAGGCAGTCCTCGGGTGACACACCCCAGAATCGGGCTCCCTTCTCTCTGGTTCCGGATGCATCACCCGAGAACTGCAGCTGCCAAGTCACTGCAGTTTGGCAGCTCCTGTGTTAAGCATCTGCCCCCTGGTGGTCATTGTGCATCCTACTACTGGTCAGATGGCTGCTTGATGGGTTGCTTAGGCTTTTATATATATACTAGAGGCCCGGTGCACAAAATTTGTGCACTCGGGAGGGGGGGCCCCCTCAGCTCGGCCTGTGCCCTCTCGCAGTCTGGGACCCCTCGGGGGATGACCACCTGCTGGCTTAGGCCCGCTCCCTGGGGGGATTGGGCCTAAGATGGCAATCAGACATCCCTCTGGTAGCCCGGCTGCCCTCGGGGGATGTCCACTTGCCAGGAGGGAGCAGGCCTAAACTGCAGTTGGACATCCTTAACACTGCTGAGGAGGCAGGAGAGGCTCCCACCACCACCGCTGTTCTGGCAACCATCAGCCTGGCTTGTAGCTGAGCAGAGATCCTCCCATGTGAGTGCGCCCTGACCACCAGAGGGCAGCTCCTGCATTGAGCGTCTGCCCCCTGGTGGTCAGTGTGTGTCATAGTGACCAGTCATTCCCAGCCCTTCTGCTGTTAGGGTCAGTTTTCATATTAGCCTGTTACTATATAGGATAGAGGCCTGGTGCACAGGTGGGGTCTGGCTGGTTTGCCCTGAAGGGTGTCCCAGATCAGGGTGGGGGTCCCTCTTGGGTGCCTGGCCAGCCTAGATGAGGGGATGATGGCTGTTTGCAGCTGGTCGCTCCCCCTTGAGGATGGGGGTCCCCACTGGTGTGCCTGGCCAGTCTGGGTGAGGGGCTGAGGGCCATTTTCAGGCTGGCGGGTGGCTGAAGCTCCCAACCTCTCCTTTTTTTCCTTTTTCTTTTTTTTTATTCTGGGATTTATTTACCTTCTATGGCTGTCACTGGAGCTGAGAGCCGGCTTTAGCTCTGAGGCTTGGCTCCAACTCTGAGACCTCGGCTGCTGAAAGCAGGTATCTAGGTTTGTTTGGCTTCTATAATTGAAAGACTGTTGCAACTCCAGCTCTGAGGCCCAGCTGGCTGAAAGCAGGTTTCTGGGGTTTGTTTTAGCTTCTATACTTGCAACATTATTTCTTAGAGTGCAGCTCAAAGGCCAGCAGCGGCAAGCGGGGAACCTTGGCTTCCTCCATCACTGGAGCACGCAAGCCTCCTGTTTGCTTCAGCTGCCTGGCTGCCGGCCGCCATCTTGGTTGTCAGTTAATTTGCATATCACCCTGATTAGCCAATGGGAAGTGTGTCGGAGGTATGGTTAATTACCATGCTTGGCTATTATTAGATAGGATAGATAGGGTGGAAAGGGCACTTTTAGAGTTCTTCCCTTCACCCATAATTCCAATTTAATCATAAAAAGTTAGGAAACCTAATTGAAGGTCATTCTACAAAATACCTGACCATTTGTTTAGGTATTTTATTCTTTTTGATGCAACTATAAATGAGATTCTTTAAATATATATATATATATATATACACACACACACACACACACACACACACACACTGAGTGGCCAGATTATTATGACCACCTGAAGTTTGTAGGCAAATTAGCTATAATTTCACGCTGAAGTTGCTAGAAGGTCAGACCATTATAAATAGGGAAGCAGGTTGTTTACCATGACAGAAGTGATTTTTTTCTAAAGATATGGTTAAACAACGTGATTTTACAGCCTTTGAATGTGGGATATATTTGAACGTGAGTGGCCAGATTATTATGACCACCCCATCGGTACTTCATTGGGCTACCTTTTGCCTTCAATACCGCGGCAATTCTTCTTGGCATTGACTCCACGAGATATTGAAAGGTGATGTGAGGAATCTGACACCATGCCTGATGAATAGCACTGTCCAGTTCCATGGAACCAGCTGCTTGATGGCTCTTTTAACTTCATCCCACAAATGCTCAATTCAATTGAGATGTGGTAATTGTGGGGGCCACCTAAGCAAGGTAAAGTCTCCCTCATGTTCTTGAAACCACTCCTGCACAATGCAAGCACCATGGCATGGCACATTGTCTTGTTGGAAGAAGCCATCTCTATTGGGATATGCCATCAACATGATAGGATGAACCTGATCAGCAACGATACTTAGGTATGTTGTGCTATTCAGACGTTGTTCCACACGAATTAAAGGGCCCAAATCATGCCAGGAAAACATGCCCCAAACCATAACACTGTCCCCACCAGCTTGAAGGGTTGTACTCATGCATGTGTGGTGCATGCTTTCATGCTGTTTCCGCCAAATTCTCACTCTGCCATCTGCATGATGCAACTGGAAATGTGATTCATCGGACCACGTGACTTTTTTTCAATGCCTGACTGTCCAATCCTTGTGTTCCTGTGCGAATTGGAGACGTTTTATCTTGGTAACTGCAGACAGCAAAGGTGTTCGAACAGGCCTTCGACTTCTATATCCCATATGATGCAGTGTATGGCTAATTTGCCTACAAATGTCAGGTGGTCATAATAATCTGGCCACTCAGTACAATGAAGTGAATTAGTTATGCAAATAATAATAATAATAAAACCTTGAGAGTATTTGCTTAGGAAGTTTTCAGTATTCAGTATTTTTGGAAGTGTCAGTGAAGTACTGATATGGTGGTCATAATAATCCGGCTGGTCATAATAATCTGGCCACTCAATGTATATATAGTTGATAGTATTACAGATGTCTCCCATTTCTCCCCCTTCCCCCCTCCCGAGATTGTTTTCTTAGTTTCTTTTTCTGAAAGTTCCTTATCCTATATAATAAAAGCCCAACGACTGAACAGCGGAATGACCTGAACGACTGGTCTACCAGTTCCTATGTTGCGCACTGACCACCAGGGGTCAGATGCTCAACTCAGAAGCTGCCATTGGTGGTCAGTGCGCTCCCACAGTGGGAGCGCTGCTCTCTGCAGTAGGAGCAGCCGCTCGACTGACTGGGATGAGCTGTGCTCCCACAGCTGGTTGATCCCTGCAGGTCATGCCCCCACCAGTGCACGAGTACCGTGCACTGCACCTCTAGTTAGTATATAAAAATGCAATCAATTTCTGACTGTTAATTTTGTATCCTGCTGCTTTACTGAATTCATTTGTAAGTTCTAATAGTTTTTTTTTGTGGAATTTCTTGGGGTTCTTCACATGTAGTATATCATCTGCAAATGATGATAGTTTTACTTCTTCCTCTCCAATTTGGATGCCTTTTATTTCTTTTTCTTGTCTGATTGCTGTGGCTCCACTGTCTTAGCTCTAACAAGTATACCATAGTTATTTAAGCTGTTGACATTGGTGGAAACTGGTGCTATCTGTGTACTATCTTTGCAACTTTTTACTACATCTAAAGTTATCCCCAAATAAAAAGTTTACTTAAAACTTATGTTCACTGGTTCACATATGCTGTAACTATAGAATGATGTAATCTTTTTGTGACATGATTCATAATAATCCTACATAAAAAAAGTGTAGCATGCAAATTGTTCCCTCAACAGGAGTTTGTCCTGGTGTTCGACTAGGGGGCAGGGCCGGCCAGGGGAAGGGAGGGAGTACCTGGCCTGCGGCCAGCAGCCCTAGGGACCCTACCAGTGCATGATTTTCGTGCATTGGACCTCTAGTATAAAATAAAAGGGCAAGTACTTCTTTAGCACTTAAGCAAATCAAAATACTGTTTTATAAACTCTCTCACTTTAAAGTGTATCCTCACAAAGTTTCAAATTGTGAGTCTCTGCTGCACATTTATGCTTGATGATGTGTGAACTGTGGTTACAACCCAGACACTCTCAACCTTCTTAGTTTCCCAAGAGAGCAAAGAATAGTAGGACTTGATCAAAGATAAACTAGCACTAGCCATGGTTTATCAGTATTGACTGTAGAAGAAGTAACCCTGTTTATCCTGCATCCCCTCCTTACCTATCAAACTCCAGTGGTCTCCATCCTCACTTTTATCTTCTGTCATACCTGCCTTTCATCTTGTTTCCCTGGGCTTCAGTTACAGTCTGTGTCATTAACTCCCTAATTTATACCTCTCATCTGAAACTCCGAAGTCATATTTCTACCTCTAACTGGCAGGCCAGAGGAATTTCATTTCACTGTCTGAAACAAGATTCACCATCTTTCTCACAAAATCTCATTTTCTCATTCTTCATTTTCTATGTCGTTCTTCGGCACTGCCATCCATCCACCTAGCAGAAACCTAACGGAAACCTTATTTTGCTGTACCATCCCTTATAAGTTGGTTACAGGTATCTCTTATGCCCACTTTGTTCTTTCTAGTTTTATTGATACTATTTTAGTTCAGAACTTTATATTTCTACCTGGGTTATTTGATTAGCATTTTGTTTGCCCCCTTTACTCTCTAAAATTCATGTCCTTTTTCTTAAATGTGTATTGGTTTGACTTTTTTATCTCATTTATTTAATAAATATTTGTTCAATGAATAAATTTATTTCCAGTATTATCAATGCAAATTCTAAAGGACATCATGGCAAACCTTAACTGGCATATAGATTCTTTGAAGGGATCTTCTTAGTAGCATTCTGGATGTCATATCACTTCTTCTGTGACATGTGTCCAGATGCTTAGCATCTTCGTGGTCTCTACCAGTTGTAATAATGAACGTTTATTATTAAAAGTATCAGTTTCCAATACATTGTAATTAGAGGTTAGATGTTTACGCACTTGAGATAGGCCTGGCACTCTTTCTAGTTCTATCACAGTAGAAAGCTATTTAAGTTATTCTAGCTTCAGTTTTCTCATATATTAGAATAATAACCTATATATACCAGCAAGTTATTACTTAATGCGCTTGCCTCAGTGCCTGCAACATATAAATTCCTTAATGAAAATGTAACTGTTATAGGGGTGGTATTAATAGTCATATATTGACTATTGTTGTATACAGATCATAGTCTTGTGATCTGTAACATTTTATATAATGCATTTATATATTTAATATATTTTTATAAGATATAGGATAAGAGAAAATATATTAAATATATTTTATACAATATATTGTGATTTTTTGATCTTGTAATAAATTTCATGGAATAATTGTTTTAGAATTAGACAATATTTTTAAAAATCTCTTAAGCAAGGTTGTTACAGTTTATGGCTAAAGTTCATGGACTTACCATAGCATTGTTTCTTTTGGATATATTTTCCTTTTAGAAGAATTCTTTTAATATTAGGAACTTAAAGTAAATGGAGTACAACTTGCATGTTGAAGTGCTTGCTAGCAGAGGTTTAAACTTTCCCTATTTTAGGGAGCCAGTGAGAGTAGTATCTATGTTTTTAGTAATGGGATCCAACAGGGGGGTGAGTTGTACAATCCAGCTCACCACTGTTGGCTCTGTGCCTTGATGGAGAGAAAAAAGAGATGTGCTCCAACTTCTCTAATCCTGGGATAGGCATCGTGTGCTTTGAGAGAGGTCTGAGGGCTGTATTACTCCAAGATGAGTCCACAGTTCACTTCAGAGTTCCAAAGGCAGATTTCCTCCCCTTGGATATACTGTGGAAGCTTCTAGGGATCTTATTCCAGTCAGTTTACTTTTAGATCGTACCTCTTCTCTATCATCATGTGGTGATTTGGTGACTAAGATCATGACCGCAAATAGCCTCCAGTCTAATAGAGGAGACAGATGTACAGGTAACCATGGCATAATTAATTTCAGTCTATAAAGGCTTTAATGCTCCTATTCCAAATACATTCATGTTTTTGTAATGATTGTTTATAGAGAACCCTTCTCTATTTCCCCCTTTAATTTTTCATTTCAGAAAATTGAATAATGTGGATTTTTAAAATAACGAAATTCCAGCTCGTATCCATTTATGCATCCATGGGAGCCAAGTATCAGACAAGGAAGCAAGGAGAAAAAAAAGATTTCTGGGCCTGATGTGAACTAGCAGGCTATTTCCTAGATCATTTTGGAGCTGCCTTCAAAAGGGGAAATCACATCTCTGTTTTCCCTTCTTCTTAGAAACCAGCAATCTTTTTTATAGTGCTGTGCAGCATGAGAAAATAGATGAGGCCAGTGCTTTGAAGTGACTCTGGACATATTGTGAAGAATATAAAAAGCTTACTGCCTCACAGGCTGTGGCAGCCTAAGCCATCCCTGCTGGGGGAAAAGCATGCTTTTATATGCCCTGGGACAGGGGGTAAGATTATGTGCTACCAAGAATCTCAGTTGGATGGCTCACTTGCCAGATAAGATTTCTTATTAATGCAGAGAATTACAGATATAGCTGGGGTGGAGCTCCTCCGCAGAGGAACGCTGACCTTGTGTGAAAGGACTTTTCATTTTGAGTTACTGCATTGCGAAGATACAGAAATTGCAAAGGGAGGAGGAAAGTATATCTTGAGTAATACACATAATAAAACATCCTGAAAATGCTGAGTAGATTATAAAAGTTCTCTTTATTTTGAGTATCCCTTAGCAAGACACATATTACATATTAAAATACCTACATCTGTAATTATGATTATCCACAGTGTTAATAGTATCTACATTTTAAAGGTGTGATTGACTTATAGTTTGAGTCACGACTGAAGAGCTAGAATGATGTTACTGTTTATCGTGAGGGTTTGCATATCAAATTAATATATTTTCAGTGGTATTTAAGTGATCATGAGGAGAGAATATATACATAGAAAGACATTTGTGTGTGTGGGTGTGTGTGTAATCTCAGAAAGTTCCATTTACATCAGAGAAGATAGAATCCTATAGCATTCACTGTCCATCTTTTTCCTGTCTTAATAGTTGGAGGTAGAAGATGTCTTTCTGTTTCCATGGGCGCCTGTTTTCCAAGTAGTTGAACTTAGCATTCCATGGTAAAAGTGCCAATTCAGAACAGCAGGTGGCACACTAAAAGATGCAAAGAGTAAAAATCAGATGGTACCAGCTTCTTTCCTCGAGATACTATGTACCTTCCCCTCTCTACATGTATGTGAATGTATGTAATTCCCAGTCTGGAAAGCTGGATCAAGTTATTTTGATGCACTTTAGAAATGGGACTATCTGGCCCTAACCGGTTTGGCTCAGTGGATAGAGCGTCGGCCTGCGGACTGAAGGGTCCCAGGTTTGATTCCGGTCAAGGGCATGTACCTTGGTTGCGGGCACATCCCCGGGGTGTGCAGGAGGCAGCTGACCGATGTTTCTCTCTCATCGATGTTTCTAACTCTCTATCCCTCTCCCTTCCTCTCTGTAAAAAATCAATAAAATATATTTTTTAAAAGATAATTTAAAAAATGGGACTATCTGAATTCAAATAGACTGATTAAATTTTAATTCTCTTTTGCCATCCATTTCTATTAGAAATTTTAGATGCCTATAAAACTGACCCCAAAAATTGTGTTTTTAAAGCACACATATAAAGAAAGAAAATTTTTTCATAAAGAGGAAATTATTATTGAACAGGTATTTTAATCCTAGATTGCACTCAGTTGACTGTGGTGTTCATGAATATGTAGTACATTTGCTTATAATTTTAAGGTCAACCTGAGGATGATGAGGTAATTATTTTATACACATGTATTACCTGAGGCAAACTTACTTCATGGCAAGAAATAAGCTTTAGGTAATCAATGTCACTGCAGTAACAGTTTTGGGTTTTTTGTTTTGTTTTGTTTTTTTTTGCTTGTGTGTGTGTGTGTGTGTGTGTGTGTGTGTGTGTGTGTGTTCATTCTCACCCAAGGATATTTTTTCCGTTCATTTTTAGAGAGAGTGGGTGGGAGGGGGTGGAAAGAGAGAGAAACATCAATGTGAGAGAGACACATCAATTGGTTGCTTTCTACTCTAGCCCTGACTGGGGCCCAGGATTGAATCCGCAACCAAAGTACATGGCCTTGGTGGGAAGTGAACCTGAGACCCTTTGGTGCATGTGCCAGTGCTTCAACCACTGAGTCATACCAGCCAGAACAGTAGTAACAGTTTTAACATTCTCATTCAGCATTCTAAAATGGTCCAGTGCATATCTAGAAACCAGAATGTTAATAACTAAGTGCAAAATTTGCAATCAGAATGTTCTCTGTTCTCCCAGAAGATGGAAAGGGGGTAATTAGCATAAACTATTTATATTGCTTCAGATTGTAAAAAACTAGAGATTGCATTATGCCAGTCTGATAGCTGCTGATTATCCACTGGTTAAATAAAAAAGACGAACAAAGTTTATACCCCTAAACTCTGGGGAAAGAATGCCCTCAAACTACTTCAAACAGCAGAATCAAATCCATCCAGACATGGAGACCAAGAGTTCAAGAGTTTCATTTATCACTTTGTGCAAGAATATGTAGCAAAGACTTAGACTCTGGCTGAAGCAAAGCAAGAAATATTGTTGGGTAAAAATGAATCATGATGATGCAAGATAGGATATTTAAAAATGATCACATGCAAAAATACTAATCTTCTGGAACCAATTACCTCTTACCAAAACCAGTCTGCTTGCAGAAAGGTTTGGAAAATTATCTGTCTCTTCTCCACTGGCTCAGTGGTGGGAATGACTAAGGAAGAGGCTACAGGTTCCATGTCCTGGTACCTCATAAGCCAGTTTCCACAGAATGGGAAAAATATTGTTTAGTGCTGTGAACATTCTTAACATTCTAAATATCTAACTTCAGTAGAGCATCATGTATGTGAATTTTTAAAAATTAATTTTTAGTGTATTACAGTTGTCCCCCCTTTTTTCCCCTTTGACCCCCTCAGGCCTTCAACTATTGTCTGTGTCCATGGGCTATGTATATCCTATATAACAATCCTATATAATAAAAGGGCAATATGCAAATTGACCCTAATGGCAGAAAGACCAGGGACAACTGGTCACTGGGACAGGCACTGACCACCAGGGAACAGACGCTCAATGCAGGAGCTGCCTCCTGGTAGTCAGTGCGCTCCAACAGGGGGAGCTCTGCTCGGCCACAAGCCAGGCTGACTACTGCGAGCACAGTGTCAGTGGCGGGAGCCTCTCCCGCCTCCTCAGCAGCACTAAGGATGTCCTACTGTGGCTTAGGCCTGCTCCCTGGGGGAGTCATGCCTAAGCTGGCAGTCTGGGAGCCCTTGGGAGTGAGCCTAAACCAGCAGGTGGACATCTCCCGAGGGGTCCTGGACTGTGAGAGGTTGCAGGTTGGACTGAGGGACCCCCCCCCCCCCCGAGTGTACAAAATTTTGTGCACCAGGCCGGGCCTCTAGTATACATATAAGTTCCCTGGTTAATCTTCTCACCACCCACCACCCTACCCTGCTTCCCTGTGATTTTTTTGCAGCTGCATAGTATTCTATGGTGTAAATATACCACATCTTTTTTATCAGCTCATCTACTGATGGGCACTTGGGCTCTTTCCTGATTTAGCTACTATAAATTGTGCTACTGTGAACGTAGAAGTGCACATATTCTTTCTGATTGGTGTTTTGGAATTCTTTGGATATATTCCTAGAAGTGGGATCCCTGGGTCAAATAGCAGTTCCATTTTTAGTTTTTTGAGGAAACTTCATACTGTTTTCCATAGTGGCTGCACCAGTCTGCATTCCCACCAGCAGTGTGCTAGGGTTCCTTTTTGTCACATCCTCCCTAGCGCTTGTCAGTTGTTGATTTGTTGATGATAGCCACTCTGACAGGTGTGAGATGATACCTCATTGTCATTATAATTTGCATCTCTCGGATGATCAGTGACTTTGAGCATATTTTCACATGCCTGTTGCCATTTGTATGTCCACTTTGGAGAAGTGTCTATTTAGGTCCTTTGCCCATTTTTTAATTGGATTGTTTGACTTCCTTCTGTTAAGTTGTATTAGTTCCTTTTATATTTTAGAAATTAACTTATCAGATGAATCATTGACAAATCTGTTCTCCCATACAGTGGGTTCCCTTTTCATTTTGATGATAGTTTCTTTTACTGTGCAGAAGCTTTTTATTTTGATAAAGTCCCATTTGTTTATTTTCTCCTTTGTTTCTCCTGCCCTAGGAAATGTATTGGTGTAAACACTGCTACAAGAAACGTCTGAGATTTTGCTACCTGTTGTTTCTTCTAGGATTTTTATGGTTCTTCCATGACCTACATTTACGTCTTTTATCCATTTTGAGTTTATTCTTGTGTATGGTGTAAATTGGTGGTCTAGTTTCTTTCTTTCTTTTTTTTTTTTTTTGTTGCATATACCTGTTTTCCCAGCACCATTTATTGAAGAGACTGTTTTGACTCCATTGAGTGCTCTTGCCTCCTCTGTCAAATATTAATTGAATGTAATGACTTGGGTCGATTTCTGGGTTGTCTGTTCTGTTCCACTGATCTATATGCCTACTCTTGTGCCAGTACCAGGCTGTTTTGATTACAGTGGCTTTGTAGTATAACTTGATATCTGGTATTGTGATCCATCCAATTTTGTTCTTCTTTCTCAAGATTGCTGTGGCTATTTGGGGTCTCTTTTGGTTCCATATAAATATTTGTTCTTGCTCTGTGAAATATGCTTTTGGTATTTTAATAGGGATTGCATTGAATCTTTAGATTGTTTGGGAAGTCTGGACATTTTAATGATGTTGATTTTACCAATCCATGAATACGGTATATTCTTCCTATGTGAAAGAATCTTTAGCCAGATTTTAAAAATAGCTGGTGTTTTTGGAGGAGGATAGACAAAGCATGCAGATTTGAAATTTTTCATTTATCTAACCAGTCATTTAGCTTCTGTGGACAATATTTATCCTATATAATAAGAGGTAATATGCAAATTGACCATCACTATAACACACAAGATGGCCGCCCCCATGTGGACACAAGATGGGCTGCAGAGGAGGGCAGTGAGGGGTGAACAGGCCTGCAGGAGAGGGCAGTTGGGGGGGGACCAAGCCTGCGGGGGGGGCGGTGGTTGGAGGGACCAGGCCTGCAGGGGAGGGCAGTTGGGGGGAACCAGGCCTGCAGGGGAGGGCAGTTAGGGGCAATCAGGCTGGCAGGGGAGCAGTTAGGTGTTGATCAGGGTGGCAGATAGGTGAGCGGTTGGGAGCCAGCAGTCCTGGATTGTGAGTGGGATGTCCCAGATTGGAGAGGGTGCAGGCTGGGCTGTGAGACAATCCCCGTGCACAAATTTTGTGCACCGGGCCTCTAGTATAAAATAAATTATAATAACCTTTCAAACTCTACGTCCAAGTAACTAATTGTTTCTGAATATGATATAAATCATTCTTTGACTTTTTAATTTTGCACTATCTACCAATGGTGTTGAAGATGCTATGCTAGGTATTTGCGATGTTCAAAATCACAAATCATACATCTTTGCATTTACAATGAACCCCATAATTCAAAAGGAATACCTTTCCCCTAAGAATACTTTTATGTCCTGTCAGTGTGAGGGGTTTGGAGACCATAATCTCCTGCAGTAGATTTTATAATATTCATGTTATTTATTTACACAGACTGTGATTTTATGTTATTTTGCCTATAAATATATTTTTTATTTTTCTCTTTAAAAAATTTAATTTTTAGCAGACATAATAGAGTAAAATCATGTACAGAAAAACAACAACAACCTCCACAAGTGTTTTATTTATTCTATTCAGCTCTCCATGGTACTCACTTCCTAATATAGAGAAATGTAAATACATGCAAATATGCTCTTGCCATGGGAAGGAAAAATAACACATTTCCACATTTACATATATCACACTGTTGTTTCATTTGTTCAGAAAAAATGTCCCACCCCAGAGAAGTGTATCTAGTCAGTCAAAGAATATAAGTACTCAGGACAGACCTGTGAGGAAAGAGCACTGTTATTACAGTCAGGCTTGAGATGTTTAACTAAAAAGGTCAAAGACTTGCCCAGGGTAAATCACAAAAGCATTTCATTAACCTGGCAAAGAACTCAGTCATTGTCCTACACTCTTTTTGTCATGACCAGGGTGCTGAAATTAAAAGGTTTTCATGGATTCTTAGCAATCTGAGGGTCAGCAAAGAAGAACTAAAACAGTGGTAATTAAGAGTTCTAAGGAGAGTGGTCATAGCTGTCATCGGTGTCAGAAAGGCAGTTGAGGTCAACATACGGAAAATCTTTATTCTCTAGAAAGATAAAGAATTTGAAGTTGATCTGCAGGTAATGGTAATCCTCTAAAGAATTTTGAATGCAAGGTCATAGATAATTTAGAAAAATAGTGTCATGTTTATGTGCAAGATGAATTAAAGGATGGAAATTCTAATGACAGTAATAAAAGAACCAATTACAGGATTCTTTGAAGAATAACTCTTTAGTCATTTTTCTTGTCAAGAATTTGAGAAAGAAATAGGGACCTTAGAAAATAGTTAAAGTGTATACCTGGTGATGACTAGTGGTCTTGTTGGCCAAAGAGTTAAAGTGTGAAACCTATAACCATATGTCTGTTCTGTGTATACCAGCCACTCTGCTAAGGTATAGAAGGTTGAAAAATGCAAACTGAGTCAGGCAGTTTATTTCATATATCTATACCTATATCTATATCTATATCTATATCTATATCTATATCTATATCTATATCTATATCGTTGGCAAGGATTTATTAGGAAGCTTATTAGTCATGGCAAATAAAAAGCCATGAGAAGAACTGAGATCTCCAAATTCTGGCACTTGCCTTACAACACTAGCTAGAAGCTAATAAACATTAAAGATGTCCCGAAGCGAATCTTACCTAAGTCCCAATTTTACCTGGACCAGATACCCATAGACATAGAAATGAGATGCCTATGCGCTCCCCAGACTGATTACCTAGGAAGTAGGAAAGAAGACCTTTTCCTCAAGCTATTAACTGAGCATTACCAGGAGAGTTCTGCTCTTCCAGCTATAACCATGGGACACTGGTGCCTGACAGACAACTCCAAGCTGAGCAACTTGACAAGAATGCTAAATGATGACAGGGAGGAGGAGCAAGCAGGTACAGGTATTTCTAGTTCAGTGATGGCGAACCTTTTGAGCTCGGCCTGTCAGCATTTTGAAAAACACTAACTTAACTCTGGTGCCGTGTCACATATAGAAATTTTTTGATATTTGCAACCATAGTAAAACAAAGATTTATATTTTTGATATTTATTTTATATATTTAAATGCCATTTAACAAAGAAAAATGAACCAAAAAAATGAGTTCGTGCCAAACCGGTTTGGCTCAGTGGATGGAGCGTCGGCCTGCGGACTCAAGGGTCCCGGGTTCGATTCCGGTCAAGGGCATGTGCCTTGGTTGCGGGCACGTCCCTAGTAGGAGGTGTGCAGGAGGCAGCTGGTCTATGTTTCTCTCTCATCGATGTTTCTGACTCTCTATCGCTCTCCCTTCCTCTCTGTAGAGAATCAATAAAATATATTAATAAATAAATAAATAAATAAATAAATAATGCCGTGTTTATTGGTATTTAAAAAAATTTCTAAAAAAAAAAAAAAATGAGTTCACGTGTCAGAGGTGTCATAGGTCCGCCATCACTGCCCTAGTTGGAGACCTTCCTGATGGCTAATATGAACACATTGCTGAGGCTTCATAAAGTTTACTGCAACCCAGGAATAATTTCCATTAAAAAAAAAAAGTCATACAAAAATCCTGCCACAAAATAAGACACTTGAAATCCCATGGCCACACTGACTGGAAAGGCAGGCATTATCTATGACTGCCAGATACTGACCAAACCAAGACCCAGTTTCTACAGGGCCCTAGAGAACCATGATTGTCCCCTGGCACCTACACAACCCTCCCTGGTGGTGTGGTGTCTTCCATAAGCCAGGTTTCTGCAGTAAGCCCCAAAGACCAAGCTTGGCAGAGGCTGTGGCAGTTAACTCTCTCTGGAGCCCCACCTCTTTGTCCTTCCCAATAGGCTGTCATACATCTTCACTGACACAGTGAGTCAGGCAGTTTCTGACTGTCAGAATTTGTGGCCATCAGCCTTTGTTAAGCAGATTGTGCTGTTGTCAGTAATGCTATAATTGAAGTTTCATAGTGTGGGTGAGACCCGAACCTTCTCCCCTTGTACACATTGTGCCTGAGCTGAGTCTGGAAGATAGAATTGGGGCTAACCAGAATGAGGGGGAGTGTTTTATTTCGAGTGTTCAAGTCTAAAGATAAAACTCGTAGGTTTGGAATGTCAAGGGGCAGGCAATGTGCACAGTACTAATCACAGGTGCACACCTGGTTAGTGCAGTATTTACATGTTTCCTTGAACAAGCTAACAGAATGAACTAATAGGGAGGGGGCCACACACACAACCTTATTGCAATGGGTTTGGTGTTTCTCTCCTAGCTTCTTCCGCTGCAGACTTGTAACCAGTGTGTCCAGGACCTCTGCCAGCAAGTTCCTTCCTATTTGCACAAGGAGATTGGAGTCCCTCAGCTAAGCTCTCCACAAAGACACAGGGACACGATAAGTTTCCTCTGGTTAATGAGGGAATAGGCTTTCAGGATAAACTTCTTTGGGAATTATGGTTTATAGCAGTCAGAAGTCTTAGCATAGATCCTTATCATTGCTTCCACAGTTTTTCTCTCAAATGCAAACAGGATTGCAAAAATTGTTTTCAGTATAAATATGTCCCTTCCTCCACCTTTTAAAAAATTTTTCTCTAAAATAACATGTTAAAAACCATGTTATATATAAACATGTTTATGGCATTTCTTAATAACATATTTACAATTTGACAGACTTGGATAAAACACTCTATTCATCCAAGTTCATTTTTGTTAGGGAGTGGAGGTAAGCATCCTTTGGAAATAACTATAGTAATTCCACTCTTTGCAAGGCAGGGGAGGCCCAGGCTCTGCAGATTGACATCTTGTGGTGTGTTCTGACAATTAAAGCACGTGTGGAATGTAAATGATGTCAGAGTTGAGGGTGTAACTGTGGAGTCAGCGTGGGAGGACACTGGACTTAACTCTTGTAGATTCTGGAAAGCCAGCACTAATTTTAAGCTGAACATGCATGATCAAATTGCAGATGCAGAAGCCAGTTCTCATAATCAGTTGGAAGATTACTTCGTTATCCAAGGCCAGGCAGGCGGCCCGTGGGGTTATCTAGGAGAGAAGGACCTCACCTGAGTGATAGCTGCAGCAGGGAAGGTGGAGTAAGAATTATGGAGAAAAATCCCGAGTTTTCTTAGACTCTCATCTCTGAACGGAAGCCTCATTATGTTGCCAATGCAAGAGGCATTCTTTACTTCTCACCCAAACAGGCTTGCATTAAACCGTGACTCATTGGGCTTGCTTGAAATTTAAGTGGGATCCCTGTAGTATTGTTTACACCAGCTGCCCAGATCCTGCAGAGGTTATATTCTTATTTGTCAGTACACAGTATATTTCGATACCATAAAATCCGAGGTTTGTAATTCCTTTGGTGTCTCATTGTACTTCACATCAATCATAAAAATTATTTTATAGGCTTATTCAAACATTTTGATATTGCTGGTTTCTGTCAGTTTGGTTTTGCTCCATCTTGATTCAGCCCTTCCCTTTGTTTCCTCGATTGAGTCTTCCATCTTTCAATTAGAGCACGGGTGGAGAACCTTTTTTCTTCCAAGGACCATGTAGACATTTATTACATCTTTCATGGGCCATACAAAATTATCAACTTAAAAATTAGCCTGCTATATTTGGCCAAACATTTAACTCACCCCTAATGCCTTGGCAGAGTCAGACCAAGTGATTTCCTGGGCCTTATACGGCATGCAGGCTGGACATTCAGTTGGACCAAAGAATTTCATCGTTCTATTCAAGCCTAACTGTAGCACAAAATGTCTAAATTTTTTGAGACTCTAGTGTTGAATTTTGCTAAGTTGGTTTCGTTAATATTGTAATTATCAAACAGTAGGGTAAACATATTGATACCGGCACCAGCAAGTAGGAATTCTTCCTGGGGTCTTGTCCCACGGACTCAAAGGACTCAAAGAACGAAGCTGTGGACCAGAAGAGTTCAAGCAACTTATTGCAAACAAACACAGGCTGCCTGGTAAAAGGGATTTAGATGCCCCCCAAGCATTCTGCTCTTCCCCTTATATCTGCTAAAGACCCACTCTTTGTCTGTCTGTGCTACTCTCTGATTGGTTCCTGGCCTTTTTGCAACATTTTGTTTTGCACTTTTAAGAAAAATATCCTTGTTTCAAAACACCCTGTTTTTCTGCTACCCATCCTGTTTTTCTGCTATTCTTTTTCCTACAAAACACATTTTTTGTTTGTTTCAGCTCCATAGATTCCTCCTTCTTCCACCTGTTACCCTATCTACCTAGTTCTGCTTTAACTCCTTTCAATATGTCTCAGTTTACATGGGATGGTCCCAGTTTGTGCCTGTATTCTTGGTGTAATTATTTACACTTTACTTTCAGAAATACCTCAGTTTATATGTTAACTTCTGTGATCACACTGTCTTTCAGGGAGAACCACAGAAAAATTATCCACTTAAATACTCCTACAGTGGGGCCTTGACTTACGAGTTTAATTTGTTCCGTGACGGAGCTCGTAACTCAAATTACTCGTATGTCAAATCAGAAAGTGAACGAGTGAGACACGTGATGCTGGGCTGATGTTGTGGCATTCACTGTGACGTTCGCTGCGCCAACTAGCGGTGGGGTATCTGAAGCTGGCTCATAACCCGAATTTTAGCTCACAACTCAAAGCAAAAAATTGGCCCAGAGACGGCTCGTATCTCGAAAAACTCGTTAGTCGGGACACTCGTAAGTCAAGGCCCCACTGTATTTTTAAAACATTTCTATTTAATTTCAGATAGAATGGTTTATTATTATTTGTTTTTATTATATGTAAGGTTTTCTTGCAATATATTCACTAAATTCTTCAGTCCTTTTCCATGGTCAATCAATCAGCTCTGCCTATGCTGGTACATTGTGAGATGAGGCACTAGTGTCCCACCCCGGCCACTATGGGTGCCACCATCTTTGTCATGGAGTGACGGTTAATTTACATATTACTTTTATTAGATAGTATGTTCCAAATGCTTTACACTTATAGCTCATGTAATTACCTCATTTAATCCCCACAATAACTCTATTAATTGTCCATTATAATCCACTATTTACATGTGAACTTAAAAATGAGGTACAGAGGTTTAGGCACCTTGCTAGGTTCAGTTGAGAGACAGTCCAGGTCCTCAAGATACTTGAATTCTAGCGTGGTGACAACCTGTAAAGCAGGCTCAGTGTCCATTGCTGGGCGTTACTAAATAAGTGCCCATAGGTGTGCTCTGGGAGTGCATGGGAGATGCACCAGCTGCAAAATCAGGAAAGATTGCAAATAGGAGGAACACATGGACAGAGTTTTAAAGGAAGAGTTGGCTGGTTGGCCAGGTGAATAGGCAGGTGGGAAAATGTAAAATTTGTACTTGAAAGAGTTGGTCTTGATAATAAAATCAGGGAGAACCAAGATGGCGGCATAGGTTAACACCGGAGTTTGCTGCCTTGAACAACTACTTCAAAAGTGAAACTAAAAGACGGCACGGACATCACCCAGAACCATTGGAACACTGGCTGAGTGTAAGTCCTACAACTAGGAGGAAAGAGAAACGCATACGGACACTCAGAGGAGGCGCAGTGCTGAAGTCAAACTCTGAGGTGCGGAGTACACGGAGCGGGCTGGCTGCGGAGGGCGCGGTTGGCGTTTTCAATGGGGAGGGAGTTGCAGACTCTGAGCTCCAGATACAGGCGAGTCTTTAGGGACCCAGACTCAAATGGGAGAAGTGGGACTGTCTGGCTTTGGTCAGAGCAGCTGCAGCTTTCTCTCCGAGGTGTGCAGCGGTTGCTGGGACTCAGAGAGGCAGAGCCCTTGGGGACAGGACTGAGAGCCACCATACCTGCTCTCTCTGGCTCACCCTGTTGATCCTGTGCGACCCGCCCCGCCCAAGCCCTGCACAGAGCCATTTGCTGGATAGCCTCAGGCAAAGGCTAGATTAGCACCTCCCTAGAGGACAGAAGTTCTCTCTCTGCAGACACAGCTGATTCTCACAGCCACTTGGCCTGGAGGTCAAACCCTCCCTGGTATTAGCTTCAACAATCAAGGCTTAACTACAAGACTGCGCACAAAGACCACTAGGGGGTGCACCAAGAAAGCATAACAAAATGCAGAGACAAAGAAACAGGACAAAATTGTCAATGGAAGATATAGAGTTCAGAACCACACTTTTAAGGTCTCTCAAGAACTGTTTAGAAGCCGCCGATAAACTTAATGAGATCTACAAGAAAACTAATGAGACCCTTGATCTTATGTTGGGGAACCAACTAGAAATTAAGCATACACGGACTGAAACAACGAATATTATACAGACTCCCGACAGCAGACCAGAGGAGCGCAAGAATCAAGTCAATGATTTGAAATGTGAGGAAGCAAAAAACACCCAACCGGAGGGGCAGAATGAAAAGAGAATCCAAAAATGCGAGGATAGTGTAAGGAGCCTCTGGGACAGCTTCAAGCGTACCAACATCAGAATTATAGGGGTGCCAGAAGATGAGAGAGACCAAGATGTTGAAAACCTATTTGAAGAAATAATGACAGAAAACTTCCCCGACCTGGTGAAAGAAATGGACTTACAGGTCCAAGAAGCGCGGAGAACCCCAAACAAAAGGAATCCAAAGAGGACCACACCAAGACACATCATAATTAAAATGCCAAGAGCAAAAGACAAAGAGAGAATCTTAAAAGCAGCAAGAGAAAGAAACTCAGTTACCTACAAGGGAATACCCATACGACTGTCAGCTGATTTCTCAACAGAAACTTTGCAGGCCAGAAGGGAGTGGCAAGAAATATTCAAAGTGATGAATACCAAGAACCTACAACCAAGATTACTTTATCCAGCAAAGCTATCATTCAGAATTGAAGGTCAGATAAAGAGCTTCACAGATAAGGAAAAGCTAAAGGAGTTCATCACCACCAAACCAGGATTATATGAAATGCTGAAAGGTATCCTTTAAGAAGAGGAAGAGGAAGAAAAAGGTAAAGATACAAATTATGAACAACAAATATGCATCTATCAACAAGTGAATCTAAGAATCAAGTGAATAAATAATCTGATGAGCAGAATGAACTGGTGATTATAATAGAATCAGGGACATAGAAAGGGAATGGACTGACTATTCTTGGGGGGGAAAGGGATGTGGGAGATGCGGGAAGAGACTGGACAAAAATCATGCACCTATGGATGAGGACAGTGGGTGGGGAGTGAGGGCGGAGGGTGGGGCGGGAACTGGGAGGAGGGGAGTTATGGAGGGAAAAAAGAGGAACAAATGTAATAATCTGAACAATAAAGATTTAATTTAAAAAAAAGAATAATAAAACAAAAGAAAGAAAAGAAAGAGTTGGTCTTGAAATCTGACTCTCCCACTTACCAATTCTGTGACCTTGAACAAGTAACTTAATTCCTTCACCTAAACAACAGAAATGATATCGATCATTCTTTATGGCTTATCTGATAAACACATAATATCAGAAGCTCTATTAAGGTGTTTGATGCTATTTAGTTATTTAAAACTAGAGGCCTGGTGCACGGGATTTGTGCACTGGTGGGGGACGTGGCCTCCGGGGATCAGCCCGCCGTGGGAGCACTGCTCATTCTGGTCAGCTGAGCAGTGCTCCCACTGTGGGAGCACACTGACCACCAGGAGGCAGCTTCTGTGTTGTGAGTCTACCCCCTGATGGTCAATGCATGTCATAGAGACTGGTCGAGCAGTCATTCTGGTGATTTCACCATTTGGTCGCTAGGCTTTTTTTTTTTTTAATATATTTTATTGATGTTTTACAGAGAGGAAGGGAGAGAGAGAGAGTTAGAAACATTGATGAGAGAGAAACATTGATCAGCTGCCTCCTGCACACTCCCCAGTGGGGATGTGCCCGCAACCAAGGTACATGCCCTTGACCGGAATCGAACCTGTGACTCTCGAGTCCACAGGCTGAAGTTTCATCCACTGAGCCAAACCGGTTAGGGTAAGGTCGCTAGGCTTTTATTATATAGGATTCTTTAACTATGTGACTCCAGTTTTGCTTTGCCTTGCTCAGGTCAATGTGATTGTGACAATGGGAGGACTTGCTGGGCGTTTTGACCAGATCATGGCGTCTGTGAGCACCTTGTTCCAAGCGACTCACATCACTCCTTTGCCAATTATAATCATCCAAGAGGAATCTCTCATCTACCTGCTCCAACCAGTAAGTGCAGAATAACTATATTGTCAGTAATTTGCTTCCACTACACTTGTACCATTTGAGTAGACCAGGAGAAAACATAGCCCCATGTGTGTTCTTGAGCCATTAGTGAACCTGACCATGTTTGCTTACTTGTGCTACTTTAGTCTGTTGCCTCTGGTCACTGAACAGGAAAAATGTAGGGAAGAAGCCTCGAAGTTTGCATTCTATTGTACCCAGAAAAAAAAAAAAATCCTGTAACTTTTAATCAAATTGACTAAGAATTAAATTTAATACTTTTGCATTTTGAGCAGCTGAATATGAGAAAAATCTCAGAGGAAGAACAAAGCTTGGCAAATATTTTAAATGGAATTCTCATATATTTTCAGTGTTGTCATTATAATTGGAAACTGGGGTTGATTTTGTTAAGCATTTAAAAAAATCTTTAACTTTTACTGTTCTTAGGTTGCCTTTTTATTCATTTCACTGCCTATGAATAAATTTCTAATGATGATGTCATTCATTTCCAATCATAAATATTGAGGAAATTTTTATTAATGTAGTGCTTAGAGCAGGCTACTTAGTAAATGAGATTTTATAAGGTTGACTAGTGGATTTTAGTTTGAAAAATAATCATGTGGTAACATTTTTTTAAAGACAGTAGACCTTTTATTTTTTGCCTCTTATTGTAATGAACTACTTACGGTTTTACTTCTGCTCCATCTGCAGTCATTACCTACAATTTGTTTGGTTAATACAATGGGTGTAATGTATGCTCACCGTTGATCAGCCACATTTGCATTTTTTCTGGTTCTTTGCATTGTCTGGAACTGTTGGTTTCTGGAACATTTCTGAGATGTGGAAGGTGAGCTGAGGATTCAGTTTCAAATTCTACTGTTCACTTATGTAGTCAACAGTTATGTCTGCTTCTGCCTGTCGCACTGCTAGGCAGTTGAGGATTAAAAAAAAAAAAGTGACATAGCATCTTTGCTCTCCAGTCCATGTTCAGTGAAGCAGATACTTATAAAATCCTATCTAATAAAAGAGAAACATGGTAATTAGTGTACGACCGCTACCCTTCCCATTGACTAATTGGGGCAATATGCAAATTAACTGCCAGCCAAGATGGCGGCCGGCAGCCAGGCAGCTTGAAACTAACATGAGGCTTGCTTGCTTCAGTGACGGAGGACTCCAGTGTTCCCCGCCTGCCGCTGCAGGCCTCTGAGCTGCAACTCTAAGTAACTATGTTACAAATATAGAAGCTAAGCAAAACCCCAGAAACCTGCTTTAGTCCATCGGGCTTCAGCCAGCAGGATCACAACATTGTTTCAAATACAGAAGGTAAACAAAGGCCAGAAACCTGCTTTCAGGAGCAGAGGCCTAAGAGCTGGAGCCAAGCCTCAAAGCTAAAGCTGGCCCAGAATAAAAAAAAAAAAGAAAAAAAGGAGCAGTTGGGAGCTTCAGTCACCCGCCAGCCTGAAAACAGCCCTCAGCCCCTCACCCAGACTGGCCAGGCACCCCAGTGGGGACCCCCACCCTGAAGGGTGTGTGACCAGCTGCAAACAGCCATCATCCCCTCACCCAGGCTGGCCAGGCACCCCAGTGGGGACCCCCACCCTGATCCAGGTGGCGCCCCAACCCCCACCCCATGGGCCCTGCTCTGTGTGTGATGGGGTAGAGCCATAACCTCCCCATCAGCCCTGCCCTGAGTGTGTCAGTGGCGGCGCCCCAACCCCCTGATTGGCCCTGCTCTGTGTGTGACAGGGGCTGTGTCTCAACTCCCCTATCGGCCCTACTCTGTGAGTGACGGGGGGGGGGGGGGGTGGGGGCTCCTCAACCCCCTGATCGGCCCTGCTCTGTGCGTGACAGGGGGGAGCTCCCCAACCCCCTGAAGGGCCCTTCTCTGTGCATGACAGGGTACAGAGCCCCAACCCCCCTGATAGGCCCTGCTCTGTGCGTGACAGGGGGTGGCGCCGCAACCTCCCCATCAACCCTGCCTTGAGTGTCACAGGGGGCGGTGCCCCAACCCCCCAATCAGCCCTACCCTGAGTGTGACTGAGGGTGGCATCGCAACCTCCCAATCCGCCCTGCTCTGTGCATGACAGGGGGTGGCGCCCCAACTCCCCAATCGGCCCTGCTCTGAGCCTGACCAGGGGCTGCACCTAGGGATTGGGCCTGCTCTCTTCCACCCGGGAGCAGGCCTAAGCCAGCAGGTCGTTATCTCCCGAGGGGTCCCAGACTGCGAGAGGGCACAGGCTGGGCTGAGGGACCCCCTCTTCCCCCCGAGTGCACAAATTTTTGTGCACCGGGCCTCTAGTGTATAATAATAAAAGTGTAATATGCTAATTAGACAGGACATCCTTCCCGATGACCTTCTTGTTGAAGCCAGGGCTGCGAAGGAAGCCCAGGTCCTGGGTGCCTGCTGGCAGCCAGAGGGAAGTCCAGGTCCCTGGTGCCAGAGGGAAGCTGGTGCCAGCAGCTGGGGGAAGGAAGGCCTACTCTTGCACAAATTTCGTGCATCAGGCCTCTAGTATAAATATAAAGCAAGATTAAAACATTGCTACATAAAGATGATGAAAGATTATATAACTTGGTCAAGAGTGTGGTAAGGAAAGGCTGCACAGAAACACTCACTCAGCTTTTATTTGCTCCATTTATGTAACAAATATTTATTGAGCACCTGCTACATGCCAGGCACTTCTCCAGGAATACAGCAGCCACCTACACAGAGCCTCTTTATTTCATGGAATATACATTCTGTTGAGCTCACATTGCACTAAATATTTAAGGATGAGTAAATAGTTGCTATAGGAGATAATGGCAAAGTGATTCAAGCCAGTGGCACCACGTGTGTTTAAAGGCCCACCTGGCCCTGCCCTGTGTCACCTTCAGTGGAAACACAATTGCATATAGTCTATGATATTTTTAAGCAGCTTTAATCTCCACAGTATTATTTTTAATTAAGCTAAATCTTGGATAAACTTAAGGGTATATCCTGCCTTGTTACCTTACCCCTAAATTAAACCAAAATAACTCTGAGTTCTCTTCAACTCTAACAAAATCTTTAAATAGATTCAATGAGATTATCATTGAGTTTTGCTAAAATACTTCAAAAGTGGGAAGATTCAATATAAATGTTAATTATTATGAGTATTGTTTTTGAGGACAGTGTCTTCTAGAATTGGTTCTATAATTACAGGTTGTCTGAAATTGAAGGTAATAGCAGGAGGAGTGAGACATCTTCTGGGGACTGTTTGTCTGATAAACACTTTAGTGCTGTGTCTTAAGAGGCTGGGATAGCCGTAGACCATGAGGCTGATAGGTACTTCTCTTGATCTTTCTTAAAAAAGCCTCCCTATCTTCAAATCATCTGAGTGTCCACACATGAGACTCCCATGAAACTGTGTTGTATAAATAAGTAGTCTTCCTTCATTCATTACAGTTACAGTTGTAGTCATTTGGGACTGACCTGATGTCTAGGTGCAGTTCACTTAAAATTGTTTAGGTTATTCCAGCCTGAAGAATTTCATCTCCATTCTCTCTTCAGTCCCCTTTCTGTGGCTTATTTTTGTTAATTACAAATTGGATTTTAAAACAAGGAAACAATAGTGTAGTTTCAGATCTGTATAAATTTGATAAAATGTTTAGACTTTTTCAGTTGATTGGCTTTTTGGTATATAATGTCTTTTATATTGTGTTTTGGTATGTTTCATTACTATGGATCAAATATCATTATGAGTGAAAACCTCAGTAGTTAGCATTTACTTTGAAGGAATGTTTAATCTGCCATTTTAAATAGAAAATTAAAACTTAGAATGCATTATAAATCCTCCCTGAAAAGTGAGCATCTCCCCCTTAATTCCAAAAATGTGTTCTTAAGAAGAATCATGGTCTTTCATGCACAGGAGATTTTATGAGGTTGGAGAGAGACAGTGCAGACACGAAGCTCCCTGAGGTTAGTTACCAGGCAGGCCTATTCCCTGCGAGGACTGTTGGGCGCTCAGAGTCATGTCTGTCTCGCTAACCATGTGAAGTGTGAATGGCTCTCATTTTCTGGTCTCTCCTTCTACAGATACATTAGCTTCTGTACACTGAGCATAAATTATCTTTTATTGGCAAGTTTTATGGCAGTCAGTAATAGGATTTATGACCAAGAAATGAGATGTCCAGGAGTTAATCAGGCGTGTCTTTTACATGATCCTAAACCTTGCTCAGTGACTGATTCAGGATTTCAGAATCTGATGTAGGAGAATGGTGTTACTGAGCAAACTTCTGTCAGTTTTTATCTCACTTGAACAAACTTCTAAATATGTTGTAAATATTTCTTCATGGTGTTCTTAGTCTTGTTACTACAATTGCTTTTGCCTCTCATGAGATCAATTCATTACTATATAGGTTCCTGATATTTTATGCATTGTACATATGTAATGTTGGTAATGAATATGATAGAAATGTGTGAGTAGTCTGATAGAAAGAAACTAAATTACATAATGCACATTTGGCATGGATGATGATTTCTGCTGATAATGGAAGATTTGGGTCTGTCTACCCATTAGTCCACACGTTCAAAATGTCATAGGTGGGACCAGAGAAGTGGATCTCAGAGTGGGTTGGAGTGAAAGGATAGGAAGTTCCCAATTCTAAACCATATCCATAATCTTATCACCATTTAGTGCCTAGTGATAATTCCTTTCTTTGGAACAGCCATTATTATTTCTTTTGTTCCCTGTATGTTCTCATATATTTTGTTGTTGTTGCTTGACCTTTTAGAATCTGTGGTGTAAATAGTGTAAAAACTTGGAGATCATTTTATAGAGGAGCAATTGTATGGACTTAAAAGTAAAGTGCTTTGTCCAAGGTTATACATCAGGGGTCCTCAAACTTTTTAAACAGGGGGCCAGTTCACTGTCCCTCAGACCGTTGGAGGGCCGGACTATAGTTTAAAAAAAAACTATGAACAAATTCCTATGCACACTGCACATATCTTATTTTGAAGTAAAAAAACAAAATGGGAACAAATACAATATTTGTATTTGCATGTGGCCTGCGGGCCGTAGTTTGAGGACCCCTGTTATACATAGTATTTCTTTGAAAGAAAATTTGTGCTGAAATTGAAGTATATCTCATGCAGTGAGAGTCTGAACAAAGGATCACTATGCATTTTATATCTACAAATGGCCTATCATACTGAGCTAACAACTTCCCCGTACCTTCAATAAATAAGTAAACTTACATGTAAGTATGGGCATGAAGAAGAAGAAATGAATTTTGTTAGGATGTATGCTTGAATGTCTCCATTGGAGGAACCCATTGGGAGGAGTCACTATAATGACCAGGATTTTGGATTAGGCTGCTGGGTGCTGTCCTTTGAGATAGAGAATGTGAGAAGAACAGGTCAAAATTGGAAAATGGACAGCTGACTTTGGGATATAAGGAGGTTAATCTGTCTTTGTTTTGTTTGTTTTAAAATTAATTTAAGAGTGAAAGAGAGACAGAGACATCAAGACATCATTTTGTTGTCCCACTTATTCATGCATTCATTGGTTAATTCTTGTATGTGCCCTGACCAGGGACTGAACCCACAACTTTGGTGTATTAGGATGATGCTCCAACCAACTGAGCTACCCAGCCAAGGCCAGGTTAATCTATCATTGGAACTGAGTAGAATTGCCTAAAAGAAGATAAATACACATATTGGGTCCCAGGTTGGGAATCAGAAGCTGTGACATCCTCCCTTATTTCCCAGTTGGCACTGCTGTCTTCCTCGTTTGCTGGAAGCTCATTTGGGGGAGCCATAGCTTTTATTTATTTATTTATTTATTTATTTATTTATTTATTATTTTTTAAGTTTTTCTTTTTTTACTATTTTTTTAAATTTTGTTTTATTGCTTAAAATATTACAAAGAGTGGCACATATGTCTTCTTTTTTTACCCCCTTGACCTTCCCCCAGCCTCCCCTATCCCCAGTGTCTTGTGTCCATTGGTTATGCTTATATGCATGCATACAAGTCCTTTGGTTGATCTCTTACCCCGCCCCCCCCCCAACCTTCCCCGGCCTTCCTGCTGTAGTTTGATAGTCTGTTTGATGCTGCTCTGCCTCTGTATCTATTTTTGCTCATCATTTATAATGGTCTTTATTATCCATAAATGAGTGAGATCATGTGGTATTTTTCTTTCATTGACTGGCTTATTTCACTTAGCATAATGCTCTCCAGTTCCATCCATGCTGTTGCAAATGGTAAGAGTTCCTTCTTTTTTATAGCAGCATAGTATTCCATTGTGTATATGTACCACAATTTTCTATTCCATTCATCTGTTGATGAGCACTTAGGCTGTTTCAAAATCTTAGCTATGGTAAATTATGCTGCTTTGAACATAGGGTTGCATATATCCTTTCCTATTGATGTTTCTGGTTTCTTAGGATATATTCCTAGAAGTGGGATCACTGGGTCAAATGGGAGTTCCATTTTTAGTTTTTTGAGGAAACTCCATACTGTCTTCCATAGTGGCTGCACCAGTCTGCATTCCCACCAGCAGTGCACGAGTGTTCCTTTTTCTCCGCATCCTCTCCAGCACTTGTCATTTGTTGATTTGTTGATGATAGCCATTCTGACAGGTGTGAGATGGTACCTCATTGTTGTTTTGATTAGCATTTCTCTGATGATTAGTGACTTTGAGCATGTTTTCATATGCCTCTTGGCTTTCTGAATGTCCTCTTTTGAAAAGTGTCTATTTAGGTCCTTTGCCCATTTTTGATTGGATTGTTTATCTTCCTTTTGTTAAGTTGTATGAGTTCCCTATAAATGTTGGAGATTAAACCCTTATTGGTGATAACATTGGCAAATATGTTCTCCCATGCAGAGAAGAACAAAGTAGGTGGGATCTCAATACCAGATATCAAGCTGTATTACAGAGCCACTGTTCTCAAAACTGCCTGGTACTGGCACAAGAACAGACATATAGATCAATGGAATAGAACAGAGAACCCAGAAATCGACCCGAACCAATATGCTCAATTAATATTTGACAAAGGAGGCAAGAACATACAATGGCGTCAAGACAGTCTCTTCAATAAATGGTGTTGGGAAAATTGGACAGATACATGCAAAAAAAATGAAACTAGAGTAGACCAACTTACACCATACACAAAAATAAACTCAAAACGGATAAAGGACTTAAATGTAAGACAGGAAACGATAAAAATACTAGAGGAATCCAAAGGCAACAAAATCTCAGACCTATGCTGAAGCAATTTCTTCACCAATACAGCACCTAGGGCATTGGAAACTAAAGAGAAAATAAACAAATGGGACTTCATCAAAATAAAAAGCTTCTGCACAGCAAAAGAAACCACCAACAAAACAACAAGAAAGCCCACTGCATGGGAGAACATTATTTGCCAGATGTTATCCCTGATAAGGGTTTAATCTCCAACATTTATAGGGGAGCCATAGCTTTTAGTGGCTGGTAGTGTGTTAGCTCTCTTGAGCAAATGAACTAAGATGGTGGTGGCAGGGGTGGCAGGGTTTAAAGCAATCTGGCTATAATGAAGTCTCAAGGGGAAAGAAGTGAAATGACAGCCCTGATACCTGTCACTCACCCACACAGCATACAAGCTTTTTGACCTTAAAGAAATATTTCTCTGGGGGAGGTTTATAGAAAGATGCCATCAGCAAAAACCTGTGGTGATCACTCGGTGACTCCAAAGCAGCCAGGGAGGAAATAGCAAATTCAGCCGCATGCAAACTGTTTAAAAACTTATTTGAACATTGGCCTTTCATTTTCAACCATGAGTGACTGAGAATCCGTTTTAGAGATTTGAAGCAATCCATAAGAGGGCTGTGTGCAGGTACGACAGTAGAAAAGATCGCATCAGCGTTTATCTGAGCTCTGTCATCATAATTTATCATAATCCAATTCTAGCAAAAGTCATGGAATATTGGATGCCAGGTGTCATCTTTTCCTTGATCCCCCTCCCACAGTCCTCTGGCAAGGACACAAGCACACTGTCTCCTGTATACTTAGTTCAATTGAGCATTGCTCAGGCATCTTTTTTATTGAAACCAAAGGTTGCCAATGCTGTATCAATGAGCTGTGAAGTGATTTGAGTGTCACCAGCAGGGAAATGAGATGAGCTTCTGGGAAGAAGATAAACACAATGCAAATTTCTGTATGAAGAGCTTCCTATAGCTATGGCTGTGCTACTTCTCATCCAATTTAGGACACTTCCTCCTGCCCGCCCCCCCTTGTTTGGGAGCTGTTTGTTTATTCCAAAAGAGATCAAAACTGAAAGGGAAGAAAAAGTAGGAAATTTATATAAATAAAGTTAAGCTAGTAGGGCTGAAATTCGAGGGCACCTATTCAAACTATATATCCACCCTGGGTATTTTGAAGCTTTTCCAAGGAACAGTATAAGCTTCCTCACCCTCATATACACACTTGTACAACACATGTAACATGTATGTGCACACACACACCAAGAATCTCACCTCTTCTAAGCCAATCTTACTGACAGGAAGGAAAGTAAATATTCTGGTCTCTCAAGTCTTTGAGGGAGGATATGTTTTGAAAACCCCTCTCTTATATACCGTATTTTTCCGTGTATAAGACACCCCCATGTATAAGATGCTCCCTACTTTTCCAACCCAAAATTAAGAAATCAACATTTTAAACATTTTGCTGGTTTTCCTCTTAAGACCTTATTCTTTTTTGGCATTTTAAGGAGTTGTTCTTCCTGTCTTCTCCACTGTCTGATCATACACTCAGTGGGAGGAGGTCCAAATTGTCTCTCTGCAGCTCTATTCCCATGCTCTCTTGCATAGCTGATTACATTTGGTTTGAATTTTGCAGAGTAAGACAATTGCTTACTGGTATTTATCTTTTTATTTTTTGACATCTTTATGGGCTCAGAACGCTCTGGTCTCTGTTGCATCTGTGCACACTCCACCTCCATTATAGCATCAGCTGACGTCAGTAACAGTAAGGCTGGTGATTGGAGGAAGCCTGTTTGACAAGGTATGGACAGCAACTGCACCTGCATGGCTCACACCTCAGCTGACTTCCATGTATAAGACACCCTTGATTTTCAGTCTAACGATTTTAGGAAAAAGTAGCGTCTTATACATGGAAAAATATGGTAGCTGTCTTTTAAGAGCTCCACTTTGTTTTTCATAACTTTGTCATGATTAGCATGAAGATATTTGACTTAATGCATATGAAGTTAGTTAACAATGAAATTTATAAAAGTGCATCTGAGTCAGGAGCAAAGTTAACAAAGCAGAGCATAAGCAAGATAATCGGGAGAGAGAGAGAGAGAGAGAGAGAGAGAGAGAGAGAGAGAGAGAGAGAGAGAGATATTGCTCTGGTATTATATTGTCTTCTGAAGCAGACTGAGATACTTCTGATATGATGTCAAGTACATAGGATAAACCAAATGTCAAAGATACTGAATGTTAATACACAGCTGAAATCTCTCGAGAGCCTGTATGAATTATAAAATGGCTTATGTACCTGAAAGGCTGGAAAATGACCAAAAACAATATTGTTAGAGTTCTACAACACCTTTGGTTTATGAAGTACCTCATCATCGACTCATCTGATTCTCAGCAGCTGTATTAAACAAGCGGTCAGGTACATTGCTCCTATTTCTCAGATGAGGAGATTATGCATAGAACCACGTTGTAGGTGTGTGCTAAATTCATGAGCAATCTGGGAATTTTCCCAGTCCTACTCCTGTGCCTTTGGCTTTGTAGCTGTCACTTAGAATCTACACTAACCCTCTAAATGTCACTAGACCTTATGGGGAGGGCTCAAAAAGAAAGGAAAAGTTACCAGGTGCAGGTATGTTCTGTGCACCCGGGTATGATTCATAGCTATTTTTTCCTTCCTAACCAACTTTTTTATTAGGAAAAGTGTTATATATACAGAGAATTTAGAAGAATAGTATAATGAACAACATAGTCCAACCATTTTTAATATTTTAACATTTTATCATGCAGGTGTAGATGTATTTTTGTACGTAACAATTTGGCAGTAAATTTCAGATGGCACATTATGTTATCCTAAATACTTCAACATGGGAAGTGTATTTAGAAAGCAAGGCCCAGGTAATGGATGCGCTTATTGCTACTGTGGTGGCATTGCTTCTGGACATTTTCAGTAAACAGAACTAAGAAAAAAAAGGTGTGTTTGTGTGTGTGTGTATGTGTGTATGTCGTGAGTTCATATTAATGTTTTGAATTCCTTTTTAATATAGTTTTTGAAATGTTATCTTTTTTTAGTTTTACCCTTCCATCAAACCCTGATTTGAAATAACTTATTTTATACCATAATATATAGTAACTAGTTTCAAAATTGTAATACCCATATTACTACGAATAGAAAAACTACTGAATGAAATTTAAAGTTATTTGCAAGTTTTGTCTTTAAATTTTATCCCAATCATAGTATTGTATCTAAAATTTGTCATTTGAAATATGAAATTTTGTTCTTTCTGTTGTTATGCTACTAATTTAACTATTAGGTTCATTTTTTTTTTTGCAGTTTATTTAAAGCAAGACTTTTTTAATTATTATTTTGAAATATTTTAAAATATTGCATAGTTCAATAGGCAAAGCTTGATTGAAAAAAGATATCCTCAGGACAGGTCTTGCTTCCATTCCTCTTCCCCTCATCACCACCACTGTCTTTCAGAAGCTTTCTGATTCTTGTAAAAAATAAAGTAAAAACAGCAAATATATACATAGTTTCTTGTTTCCCTTTTTAAAATGTGAATTTAGCATACTATATACATCTGTTTCTACCTTTCACTTAATATATTTTGGAGATCACTCTATATTCAATAATAGAGATCACCCTCATTTAGTGGCTGCTTAGTACACTATTATGTGGATGTACCTAAATTTAATTCACTCGTGTGGCTTTTTGAAAGAACATACAGCAATTTCAAACTAGGTGGTTCTTCCAGTGGCCATGTCTATTTTGCAAATAGTGATTCTATACGACTTCCCATTAGAGACATATTTTACTCTCAACATCCCTAATGAAGAAGAGGCCATAGGACCCAATTCTTAAGATTAGTAAATTGGGTCTTAAAAAGACGAATTGACTTGTCAAGGTTATTCTACCAGTTAACAGTAAAGCCTCATACCACATTCATATCAGATTCACCCTTTAGCTCTCTCCATTCCATGCCCAATTACATGACATGATTCATTAGCTAGCTTGGTATGATGCCATTCCATGTAGAAGCAACCATTTTAAATGGGCAACTCATTAAGGAAGCATAAATTATAAAGACCATATAGTTCTTCTATAACAGAGAATTAGGCTTCACTGCCACCTTGTGTAGTGTGTAGATAAGTTTTTAAAAAGAAATGAATGGACACAATCAGTTTTCTTACCAAGGAGGAAGAATATTCTATTATAGTTGAGATAGTAATGGTAATGAACCAGTCTTTCTTTTTTGGAAAAAGCTACATTGATAGAGGAGCCTCAAAATTGATTAATTGTGTACACATTGACCTTTCCAATTGTCTGATAATAGGAAGCCAATTTCACTCCTAACCAGAAGCCCTCAAGGTAAAAGAGTATGGAACATTGGTCTTTTTTATCAGGAGAGTTTAATGTACAAGACTGCTCAAGGGACAATGGAGGAGGATTTATTTTTCTCCTGGGTGAAGCTAGCCTATTAAGAAGTGGGCTCCTTTTGAAATTTTGATAATAGTAATTGAAAAGCTATGAATAGAGCTTAATATATTTTTCTGAGCATATTTCACACTCTAAAGTATCTCCGGGAGCGGAGCAAGCCCTATGAAAATTAAAAGACTTGGACAACTTTTTTTTCATGCTTTTATTCAACCAACATATTATTAGGGATTTATTTATATCAGGTATTTTGCTAGATTGAAGATCTATAAGTTACTCTCAAAGAGCTAAGAGTACCTTCACTAAATTAATCATTATTTCACATAAGATAAAATGAGTTCAATATCACAAATACGTACAGAATATGATGGAAGCCCAGAGAGGTGGCAGAGCATATCATTTACTATGGACAGGTACAGGAAGAACATGAGGTCATGTCTGAGCTGGGTCTCAAAAGTCTGCAGAGGAGTAGAGGTTACTAAGGGTGAAGAGGTCAGAAGATCTCTAGAAAGGACACCGTGAGTAAAGGTGTGCTGTGAGAAACTGCCCAGTACTTTAGGGAGAACTGTAGAAAGCCCATTGTTTCTGGGGGAGGAAAAAAAAATGATATGGCGATAGATGAAGATGACAGGGTAAGTGGAGAAGAAATTAAAGATCACCTCCTATGCCATGTGAAGGCATGGGGATTTTCATCCTTTGGAGTTAAATGATTTGTAACTCTTTGGGGTCATGAGCCTGTTTGAGAATCTGAAGAAAAATATGAACTTTCTCTCCAAAAAATGTATATTTATACAGACACTAAATTTTAAAAATATAATTGAAGAGCTTATAGAACCTGATCCTCTTCATAGAGTTTACTTGGAAACAATTACTTCAAATACTTATGTGCCTCCTTATCTCACCAATGAGCATGGGAAGGGTTTAGTTATATTCATGGGTAGGACTTTCACTTTGAGTTATTAACAGATTATCAAATGGCAGGTAGCCAAGTTCTTCAATAATAATGAAAATATTCCTAGTGGCTAATACTGAGCCTCACCATGGCCCCGGTCCTATTCCTGTTTCTTTTATTTTTGTTTATTTGTTAACTTGTATAACAACCTCACAACAACTCTATAAAGAAGATAATTATTATTCTCCTTGTTTCTCATCTGAGAAAACTGAAGCTCCAGGTCTTATTTACAGTTAGAAGGATGCAGGAATGAGAGGTATCCACACATGTAAGATCTGTGCTCCTTAATGACTATATTACTCTCTCCTTGAGAGAAAACAGAAATGAGAGTATATATATATATATATATATGAGAGAGAGAGAGAGAGAGAGAGAGAGAGAGAGAGAGAGAGAGAGAGAGACAGGGGCCGTCACATCCAGAACAATCGAACGGACGACCGAACAGGCTGTCTGGGGTGACCAGGCCAGCAGGGGGTTTAGTGAGAGACAACCAAATGACTGAGCAGCAGGCTGCATGGGGCGACCAGGCCAGCAGGGGAGTTAGTGAGGGACGACCAAACAACTGAGCAGCAGGCTGTGTGGAGCAACCAGGCTGGCAGGGGGGTTAGTGAGGGACGACTGAACACTAGGCTGCATGGGGCGACCAGGCTGGCAGGGGGGTCAGTTATGGGCGATCAGGTCGGCAGGCAGAGGCGGTTAGGGCCGATCAGGCAGGCAGGCAGGCAGGCAGGTGAGCAGTTAGGATCCAGCGGTCCTGGATTGTAAGAGGGATGTCCAACTGCCCAGGATTGGGCCTAAACCAGTAGTTGGACTTCCCCCAAGGGGTCCTGGATTGGAGAGGGTGCAGTCTGGGCTGAGGGGACCCGCAGCCTGTGCATGAATTTAGTGCACCAGGCCTCTAGTTTTCAATGATAAAAACCGAGACTGATTGACTGTAGATACAACTCAGTATGCAGACCTTATGTTCTCTTCTTGAACTGACATCTGAGATACAAAGGTTTCTGCCCTTGCAAGCACCAATTCATTGCAGCCATGTTCATAAACCGTTTTTGAGTAGTGTTAATTATGGCTGCAAGATTATTAGTAGCAACACTTAATACTGCATATCACCCAGAAGGCTGCCATACAGCTTTTCATTTCTAAAGCCAAATAGTGCATAATTCTTTGAAATCGTTTTGCCTTTAACACACACTTCATTTAAAACAAATTTATGAACCAAATTTTAACCTACTACTTAGCATAAAAATATTGATGTACACCATTTAAAAATAAGCTAATGCTACAAAAATCATTTTCCGTTGCTTTTATCTACAGTGCTTTTTTACCTGAAACCTGTATTGGTATCTACAATAGAAGTTTATTACACTAAGTTTCTTTTGGAGAGGAGATGTACTCAAAGAAAGGAAAACACTCAGAACCGTTAGACAAGAAACTAGAAGGAGCCCTTATATTATAATTAATTACAGAACAGAATGTTAATGAGCAAGTATATGAAGAAGCAATGTCGTGTGTGTTCTGCTGTGGTTTGTTAGGTCTGAAAATTTTAAGTTATTCTTCACAGACTTAGGTGGTGCTTCTGGCTGGGCCTGGAGGTTGATTCTTGACTGTAGTGTCTAAGGACTATGAACTGTCTCTCTTGGAGGCTCTCTGAGTCGCAGTTTCTTCATCTGCAACAGAAGCGGGAATGCACATGATTTGCATGAAATTAAACTAAGGTCAGGTATATGAAATCAATTTTTTTTTGTTTGGCTTCTTTCCTTCGGGCTTCAAGTGGAAAGGGTTGAATTAATCATAGTCCTTATTTCATGGCACATTATCATCACTGGTAAGTTTTGTTTCATTATTTGATTTGGGTCCATTTAGTCAAGTCCCATTCCCCTCTAGGATTCCCTTTTCATCACATGAGAAGCCATCCTAATAGAGCATAATTTATTTTTTGTTTGTATGTGCTTTGCAAAATTCTACATAATAAAAGCCTAGGTGGCATCATGCCCTTGCTCAATGCCACCACAAGATGGTTGCGTGCACAGCGGAGGTGGGGGCCAGTGGCTGCTCCACATGGTGAGGCCTAGGGGTCCCATGGATCTGCATGGCGCAGAGGAGGCCAGTCCCAGCATCTCCGCCGCCTAGCATGGAGGAGGTGGGTCCCGGCGGAGGAGGTGGGTTGTGGTAGGGGAGGGCAGTTGTAGGTGATCAGGTGGCAGGGGAGGGCAGTTAGGCATCAATCAGGCCGGCAGGGGAGTGGTTAGGGGGTGATCAGGCTGGCAGGCAGAAACGGTTAGGGGCAATCAGGCAGGCAGGCGAAGGGTTAGGAGCCAGTGGTCCTGTATTGTGAGAAGGATGTCCGACTGCCGGTTTAGGCCCTGCAGGATTTGACCTAAACCAGCAGTCAGACATTCCCCCTAGGGGTCCCAGATTGGAGAGGGTGCAGGCCGGGTTGAGGGACACCCCCCCCCCCCCCGCATGAATTTCATATACAGGGCCTCTAGTATATACATATTTTCATAACCATTAAAAATATTTTTGTATATATCTCTAAAAGAAAGGACTCCTAAAAACCTTAATTATAGTGCTATTATCACTTCTTAGTATAGTTAAAAATAATTACTTAATATGATAAAATAGAGTATTTACATTTTCTCCTTTTTTAGGATGTTTTTGCATCTTAAGAATTTAGTTATGTGATTAGGGATCCAAACAAGGTCCATACATTGCAATTGGTTGAATTTTGTTGTTGTTTTAATCAGTAGGTCGCCTTGTCTGTCTTGTCTCCATTTTTATTCTCTTCTCTTTTGTTCTTTCCCTTTCCTCCTCAACATTTTTATTGAAGAAACTTTGTCATCTATTCTGTGGAATTTTCATAGTCTGGGCTCATTGTACAGCATGGTGTCATTAAATACTTTATATTTTCCTATCTTGTAACTTGTACTTAATTTTAGAGGTGTTATCAGAACAATTGGGGTAGGGACTTCTGAAATAGATGACATTACTTCATAACACTTGGTTGTTTCTTTATTGTGATGTTACAGCCATTGATGGTCATCTTTCACCTCCATGAATTCAATAGTGGTCACTAGGTGCTAACAGTAAACTGTTCTAACATTGTTATTTCATTTACTAGAGGTCTGGTGCACAAAAATTTGTGCACTCAGCGGGGATGGGGCAGTCCCTCAGCCCGGCGTGCGCCCTCTCGCAGTCTGGGACCCCTTTGGAGATAACGACCTGCTGGCTTAGGCCTGCTCCTGGGTGGCAGAGGGCAGGCCCAATCCCTAGGTGCAGCCCCTGGTCAGACTCAGAGCAGGGCTGATTGGGGAGTTGGGGCGCCACCCCCTGTCATACACAGAGCAGGGCGGATCGGGAGGTTGCGATGCCACCCTCAGTCACTCTCAGGGTAGGGCCGATTGGGGGGTTGGGGCACCGTCCCCTGTCACACTCAAGGCAGGGTCGATGGGGAGGTTGCGGCGCCACCCCCTGTCATGCACAGAGCAGGGCCTATCAGGGGGTTGAGGAGCTCCCCCCCTGTCACTCACAGAGTAGGGCCCATAGTGGACTTGGGGCGCCGCAGCCTGTCACACTCAGGGCAGGGCCGATGGGGAGGTTATGGCTCTACCCTGTCACACACAGAGCAGGGCCCGTGGGGGGCGGGGGGGGGCGGTTGGGGTGCTGCCCTCTATCACCCACAGAGCAGGGCCGATCAGGGGGTTGGGGCACCGCCACAGTCACACTCAGGGCAGGGCCAATGGGGAGGTTATGGCTCTACCCCGTCACACACAGAGCAGGGCCCGTGGGGGGGTGGGGGTTGGGGCGCCGCACCCTGTCACACACAGAGCAGGGCCGATCTGGGGGTTGGGGCACCGTAACCTGTCACACACAGAGCTGCAGGGCGACCAGGGGGTTGGGGAGCTCCCCCCTATCAGGCACAGAGCAGGGCTGATCAGGGGATTGGGGCACCTTCCCCTGTCACGAGCAGAGCAGGGCGGATAGGGAGGTTGTGGCCCCACGCCCTGTCACACACAGAGCCGCAGGGTGATCAGGGGGTTTGGGCGCTGCCCCCTGTCACGCTGATCCCGGTGCCGGGAGGCCTCGCAGCTCCGCTGATCCCGGTGCTGGGAGGCATATTACCCTTTTACTACATAGGTTAGAGGCCTGGTGCATGAGTGGGGGCCAGCTGGTTTGCCCTGGAGGGTGTCCTGGATCAGGATGGGGGTCCCCACTGGGGTGCCTGGCCAGCCTGGGTGAGGGGATGATGGCTGTTTGCAGCTGGTCACACACCCTTCAGGGTGGGGGTCTCCACTGGGGTGCCTGGCCAGTCTGGGTGAGGGGCTGAGGGCTGTTTTCAGGCTGGCGGGTGACCGAAGCTCCCAACTACTCCTTTTTTTCTTTTTTTATTCTGGGCCAGCTTTAGCTCTGAGGTTTGGCTCCAGCTCTTAGGCCTCCGCTGCTGAAAGCAGGTATCTGGTTGGTTTGGGTTCTGTAATCGAAACACTGTTTCAACTCCAGCTCTGAGATCCCGGCTAGCTGAAAGCAGGTTTCTGGGGTTTTGTTTAGCTTCTATATTTGTAAGAATGTTTCAAACTGCAAGCTCAGAGGCCAGCAGCGGCAGGCGGGGAACGTTGGCGTCCTCCATCACTGAAGCAAGCAGGCCTCATGTTCGCTTCAAGCTGCCTGGCTGCCGGCTGCCATCTTGGATGGCAGTTAATTTGCATATCACCCTGATTAGCCAATGGGAAGGGTAGCGGACGTATGGCTAATTACCATGTTTCACTTTTATTAGATAGGATTGCCTGAAAAACCTCTGAAAAGGGGAACTTCCCTCATATCAGCTGCTAGGTTTTCCTGTGAAACAGTATCTAAAGGAAGGTAGGATGCATACTTAATTCTTTTTTATTTTGTTTATTTTTTTTCCAAAGTAATGAATTGGTTCCCTAGCATTCAACACTGATTAGTTATTTTTCTTAAGCTCATGATTTTAAGCATATTTGCTATGTTTGATCAATCCATTCTACTTCTTATCTTTGTTGCTACTCAAAGTGTCCTATCTTTGGTCAGAAGGAGCATCTGTTTGGTTTCTTAATCCCTAAAGGGGACCCAGTTGTCCTTCCTAACTTTCTTTCTTTCTTTTTTCTTTTAATCCTCACCCGAGGATATTTTTCCAGTGACCCTTAGAGAGCGTGGAAGAGAGAGGAAAAGACAGAGAAACATCAGTGTAAGAGAAACACAGCGATTGGTTGCCTCTACACGAACCCTGACCATAGCCCAGGCCAACGAGGAGCCTGCAACCGTGGTACATGCCCTTGACTGGAATCGAACCCAGGACCCTTCGGTCTGCGGGCCGACACTCCATCTATTGAGCCAAACCAGCCAGGGCCATAACTTTCTTATTTTTATTTCTGTAGCATGTTCCCAGCTTATCTTGTACATTTCTTGGTTGAGTCTTGACATTTTTCCCTAGGGCCTTTTTAGTAAGAAATATCTAGAGACCATATCTGGACCTTAAGGGGAGTGCTTCTAGCCACTAAACTGATTCAGTAGACAAAGTTAAAAAAAATTTTTAAGATAACATAAATTCATACTTAGACATGCCACTTAACTCAGTACTACAGAGAAGTAATATATTTTGATAAACTTTTTAAAATTTGAAGTATCCCAACAGGTGTGGCTCAGTGGCTGAGCATTGACCTATGAATCATGAGATCACGTTTTGATTGTTGGTCAGGGCACATGCCCAGGTTGTGGGATTGATCCCCAGTGAAGGGTGTGCAGGAAGCAGCTGATCAATGATTCTCTCTCATCATTGATGTTTCTATCTCTCTCTCCCTCTCCCTACCTCTATGAAATCAATAAAAAAATATTAAAAATAATTTTTTGAAGTATACTTTATCCATCTGTTCTTTACCAGTCATGCTTTAGTGTTTTGTCTAAGAAATATTTTCTAAGGTTACAAAGGTTTCCCCTTATGTTTTCTCTTAGAAGTTTTATAAGAATTTGGGGTTTTATATTTAGATCTGTATTCCATTTTAATTTAATTTTTGTATATTGTGTGAAGTTTGGTTTGGTGTTCATTTAATTGAATGTGAATGCCAATTTGTTCCAGCACCTTTTGTTGTAAAGATGATTCTTTCCCCACTGTATTATCTTTGCAGCTTTGTCAAAAATCAGTTATCCGTGTACACATGGACCTATTCCTAGCCTCTTTCACTACTTCATTGATGGTTTAGTTTGTTTTTAAGCCAATACTACAGTGATGTGATTACTTCAACTGCAATGAATAGTCTTTTGCATGTGTTTGTATTTTTGCCAGTGTATCTTTTGGATAGATCTATAGAAGTGTAATTACTGGACAAAGTGTCTTCCAAATGCTCCTCCATAGTGTTGTACAAAGCAATGATGAAGAGTACCTGATTTCCCTTAGCCGTAGCAAGCTAATAGGTGATATATAATATCCCAGAGTAATTTTAATTTGCACTTTTCTTATAAAGGAGATCGAGTATATTTTATATCTCTAATAGCTGTTCACGTTCTTTTTCTCTGGCTAGCCCATCTTTTCTACAAATAAAGTTATTGGTATTTTTTTTTCTTCTCTATTGTTAGAAGTTCTTCATATATTAGTGATATTACCTCTTTGTGAACTAAGTTGCATATAGTTTTGTTTTTCTTTATTTTGGGGGGGAATGTTTGTGTGCACTTACACTTTACATAAATATTATTTTTACCTTTCCCTTATTACCTTTGTATGTAATTGTATATTTTTAATAATAAGCTTATTTTAATAGTTTTACATTTTAATCCTCACCTGAGAATATTTAGATTTATAAATTAGATTGAGCAGATAGTAGAGTTCTTATATATTTCCCTCAACCCACACACATAGTTCTCCCTACTATTATTAACCTATTTGTATAGTACTTTTCTTACAATTAATGAACCAGTATTGATTCATTGTTTTAACTTAGAGTCCATAGTTTCTTTATATGTTCTTACTTTTTAACTTACTGTCCTTTTTCTGTTCCAGGATCCCAGTGAGGATCCCATAATACATTTAGATGTTATGTGTCCTTAGGCATCTTTTAGTTGTGTCACTTTCTCAGACTTTCCTTCTTTTTGTTAACCTTGACAGTATTGAAGAGTATTTGTTGGACATATTATAGGATAGCCCTCTATTGCCATTTGTCTGATGTTTTTCTCCTGCTTAGACTGGACTATGTCTAAGAGGAAGATCATAAAATGCCATTTTTATCACATCATATCAAGGGTGCATACTATCAGTATGACTTAGACACTTTTTGTTGCCCTTGACCATCAGCCTAGAAGTATTATATGTTAGTCCTTCCCTGTGACTGAGGAGGGAGTCAAATGTGCACACACAGTGAAATAGTGCCGTGGTCGGCAAACTGCGGCTCGCGAGCCACATGTGGCTCTTTGGCCCCTTGAGTGTGTCTCTTCCTAAGCCTTAGGAGTACCCTAATTAAGTTAATAACAATGTACCTACCTATATAGTTTAAGTTTAAAAAATTTGGCTCTCAAAAGAAATTTCAGTCGTTGTACTGTGGATATTTGGCTCTGTTGACTAATGAGTTTGCCGACCACTGAAATAGTGGGAGATATACCTCCCCTCCTTGGGAAAAGTAGTTACATAATTTATAATTTTTCTTCATGGGAGATTCATCCCTTTGCCCCATTCAAAAATGTATTCAGTAATTTATTTTCATATTTGACTCATAGATATTGATTTTATACTTTGATTTGTAGTGTAATATTACTTTAGTTATTTGTTTGTTCAAACTGTTCCAATTTAGGCCACTTGGCTACTGTGCATCTTTGACATATAGCCCTTAAACGTACGGGGTATGTGTGTGTGTTTGTACCTGTGTATACCAGAGTGTGTAAGCTTCCTTTGTTTCTACTATAAGATATCCCAGGATTGCCTTTTGTATATTTCCTGCTCTTAGAATCAGCCATTACTAGAGTCTGTTTCCTTCTGTTGGAGAATGGTATTAGAAACTGAGGTGCTATGGGTGCTTATTATTGGGGTATCATTTTTAAGCTCTCTCAGCAAAAAAGTAAGGTGTATGTACTAATCTGTATCTGCCCACATTTATACATATGTAACCATCTATACTTTTATTAAGTTTAACATGACTTCTTACTGATGCTTCCAACTCTAATCCAGTACCACATGGATCATTTTATTCTCCCTTTTTTGTCTGTAATGTCCCATTCAACAGTGAGAATCCTTGATCCCACCATCTGCATCCATTTACTTAATTATTCAATTCCAATTTACATGTATAGCAGCACTATTAGAATTGTTAACGTGTGCCCTTGGAGAAAACAACTTGATCAACTAGAGTACAGTGTTTACCTGCAGTTCATTTTGCCCTTAATTTTACAGACTCTATTGACTTCTATTTACTTATTTCAACACTTTTCTTCTCCTTTCATTAAGGTTATTCATTATGTTTGTGACAGAGTTAGGTTCTCTTGTCACAATATGCATTTTCCCAGGATTCCCTAATCCTTTTTGATTTAAAATCTGCTGACAAAAAGGTGTATTCTTTGTGTCATAAAGTTCAGTAGGTTTTGACAAACTCATACTGTCATGTATCCACCATTGTGATATCATGAAATATAATTTCACCACCTGGTGATCCCCTTCACCTATTCATCACTTCTAATCTCCCCTCAAGCCCCTGGGAGCTACTCATCTTTTTACTGTTTCTATAGTTTTGCCTTTCCTGAGTCTCGTGTAACTGGAATCCTACAGTGTATAGCATTTTCAGACTGGCTTGTTTTGGTTCACAAGGTGCAGTCAAGCTTCTTCCATGTTTTTTCTGGAGATTATATATATATATATATATATATATATATATATATATATATATATATATTAATAATTCTTTATGTAATTTTAATTTATCTTTATGGTTGAAAGTTTTGCAGATATCCCCCTTTTTTCCACATTAACCCTCTTCTAACTCATACACCCTCTGCCCAGGCCTTCACCACACTATTGTCTGTGTCCATGAGTTATGCATATGTATGTAAGTTCTTTGGTTAATCTGTACCCACCCCTGCCTATACTTTTAAGATCAGTCTGTGTTGCTATATACACATTGATTCTCTTCCTTTTAACTTTTTCATAGCACTGTGCTTTATACATCTAGTATATTTGCCCATCCACTCTCTGAGTGCTGAACACCAAATTGCTTCCAAACCCTGCATCATCCCCCCCAACAATCCCACCCAGCCCAATAATGTAACGAACCCCCTCACCTATGTGCCTTTATGGACCTGTGAGAGCTTTTCATATATATCTAGAAAAGCAGTTGTCAGATCATAAGGTCTATGTTTACTTTATTTAACTAGTGCCAGATTGCTCTCCAGCATGGTTTTACAATGCCAAGTCAGAGTATATGAGGGTTTTTGTTATTATTATTATTATGTTTATAAAATTATCACCATAGCCCTACCAACATATAAATGATAACATTTCTTCATTTCATGTTTAAATTCTATGAAATAACTCAAGGTGACTCTCATTAAATTTATTATGAAAAATACACAGTTTTGATGCAAATCTATAATACATTCATGGGATTCACTTATCAAATACTGAATGTTATTGTTTCAGAACCATCTTTTATCCTATATAATAAAAGCTCAGCGACCGAACAGTGGAACGACCTCTGGATCGGTTGCTATGACACGCAGTGACCACCAGGGGGAAGACACTCAATGCAGTGTGCTTCCACAGCGGGATGGCTGACTGGGATGAGCAGTTGCTCAGAGGGTGGGTCCACAGCCGTTAGACTGACCAGGATGAGCAGCGCTCCCATAGCAGGCTGATCCCCGCAGGCCACGCCCTCCCACCCGTGCACGAATGCCGTGTACCGGGCCTCTAGTTAAAGTATATTTTTATTGATTTCAAAAAGACAGGGAGAGAGAGAGAGAGAGAGAGAGGTAGAAACATCAATGATGAGAGAGAATCATTGATTGGCTGCCTCTTGCACACCCCCTACTGGGGATTGAACCCACAACCCAGGCATGTGCCCTTGACTGGAATCAACCCAGGACTCTTCAGTCTACAGGCTGATGCTCTGTCCACTGGGCAAAACAAGCTAGGGCCAGAACCATCTTTTTGAGAAGAAAATGCCTATAGGTATGCAAATGTGCATCTTTTTAAAGATGGAAACAACTTTTACTTCAGAATTATTACTTTTAAAAGTAAAACCTTAATTATTAGATGCTTTTTATAATGGAAACAAGACGCTTTGATACAATTTTTGCTAGGTTTGTGATGTCAGAAATTTATCTTGGGCAATTTCTGGGCTGTAAACAACAGAAAAAAATATTTGAGTCAAACAATAATGCTAATGTATTTCTTCTTTTCTCTCTTTTTTTAAGCCTTACAAAGGTCATTAATTCTAGATTTCTCTCAGACTGTGATATTTTACAAGGTTTATTTATTTTTCATTTTCATTAAATAAGAGTTATTTCTGTCGTGCACAATTGTATGTCCCTTTTTGTGAACCATCACCAATTCATTATCACATATTCTACGTGTGTTTTAAGTAAAACAAATACCTTTTTTTTGGTTGTTGTAAACAGTACTAAACTTCTAATTAGAATATACAGTCGTTAACACACAAATCTATGGTTTTACATCTTAAAATATATTCATGGTTTGATTTTTATTATTTAGGAAGAAAGCATATTATCTTAGCTATTTAAGTTTACATAGATGACATTTCTTCCAACAGAAGCTGTGACCATCCTGGAGAAGCCAAAACAAAGAAAATCCTTTTTTTAAGGTACAGAGAGGTGAAAATTAAAAAGCCTTATGTTAATGTACTGAGCAGTCATAAAAATGACTGGTGGACTTTCAAGCATCTTTTATCAAGCTTACATTTAAGAGGGGGAAATCACATTATCTACCCCATGTTCATTTAAGTGCATAGAATTCTTGTCATAACCTAGACGCAAGGTCTGAAATGTAAATCCTGACACATCTCAGTCTTAGCAGCTCCTCCTAGCACACCTAGAACTCTGCGCACCCGCGTACTGGGAGCTCTGCCTTCTGGTCTGCTCTGATTCTTTCACCTTTTCACCCATCACTCCTGACTTTGCGGGGTTGTCAGCTTTTACATCTCACATTACTTTAAAACCAGATGAATTTGAAAGTTTCCTCTTTGGTAAGAAACACCGAAATAATATATCAGGCCTGCTGCTCTTGCATTAACACATTTAATCTCCAAGGGAAGAGCATTTTGTCATATTCAGATCAGCCCATAGAACTAGATTTCTGGGAGCTCATAAAACGTTGTATTTACCTTAATTTTGCACTCTTTCTACACTTTTCTGTGCCCCCTCTCTCTCCACCACACCATGAGGACTTTTCAAATAGCAGAAATATTCTGATTTTTCAAATTTATTCCATTTGACTATGTAAATTGAGGTTAGAAGAGAAAAGACTGGGAAATATTTATTTAGTACCCGAGAAACAGCAGGTTAAAATGTGCTAATGTTTAAAAGCATATAGATTGTATATATTGTTCTTTCATTTGCAAAAGTATGTTATTTATGTGAACAATATTTAGATAACAACTTTCCTCATTTGAGGAAGTAGTATCTATACTTTCAGGATGCTTTCTTTTTTGTAAGTTAAAGAATTAGATGAGGTTGTTTATTAATACTCAAAGCTAATAAGGCATCATTCTTAAGCTCTAAGAAGAGGGACATAAATATAAACAATTTTAATGGGGAAAAACTTGGCTGATTTTTAAAACTCTTCTGCTTTTAAAAATATATTTCTTTTATTGATTTCAGAGAGGAAGGGAGATGGAGATTGAAATATCAATGATGAGAGAGAATCATTGATTGGCTGCCTCCTGCACGCTCCCCGGTCCTGACCTCCTGGTTCATAGGTCAACACTCAACCGCTGAGCCGCCATGGCCGGGCCCCATTTTCTACTTTTTAATGTCAAGTTGTCTCTTGAGGAAAAAAAAAGAAGTTGGATAAGATAGTTTCTACAGAATGAATCCTAACTTTCCTCTGTTGGATATAACGACAGCCTAGCTTCTATTACTCCAATGTCCAATGTTTCTAAATATTGAACAATTAATTTTTAAGTGACTAAAATTTTTTTAAATCATTGAGAATTTAAGATAACCACAAAATTACCTTTTCCCAGTAACTTCTCATACAAGCTGTACTGTCCAACTTAAGGTCAGAAGATGAAGGTTCAGATTTTAACTGCTACATAAATAATATATCCAAACAGCAGCACTGTGAAATTTACAGAGGTGCTAGGATGTATAATCATGGCATTTTTAAGACAAATAGCAATTTGGTTGTATTGATTTTTCTTTCATGTAATAGGCAGTGTTATTTGATCTGTGTTTTGACTGCAGCCTTAAGCTATGACAGCATGGATGGCCTAGAATGAGGACTGAGGCTGAATGGAGTAATGTAGACAGAGGTGACATATTAATGTACATTACGTAAAAGCACTGCATGGAAATTGTAACCTGTCTTCTGCCTCTTGTTTTCTCTATGGGCTTATCTGACAAAATTAGAGAATAGTTAGCAACAGAGACCGTGTCCCCCTGAAAGTACATCATTCACACATTAAACCTACTTCAGTCATTTTTTTGTTTGCCAGGACAAATAATAACAAAATAGTTAAGATGTATTTATTGAGCGCTATGTTCCAAGCACTGCTCTAAGTGCTTTATGTGTATTATTAATTTAACGATGCTGTGATGTTACATGGCTCCTCTGTTTTACAAATGAGGGAATTGAGAAATAGATTAATTTACTTGTTCAAAGTCCCACTGCCAATGAGTGGCAGAACAGCATCTGATCCCAGACAGTCACACCCAAGAATCCGCACTGAGTCTCACTGCCGTGTGTTTGCCAGCACAGTGATAAACATAAGCTAAAGCGTAGCAACGAAGATCAATGCAAGGGTTTTCTTTTGAAAGTCCTCTGAGTGGCCCTTAATAGGATTGTATTAATTTTTATTGAAATAACTAAATAGAAAAGCAACATTTATTTAGAGATAAGTAAAGAGATAACTCATTGATTGACAACCATGCCAACAGATGAAAGATCCTGAGCTTTCAAATGTTTTTCACCTGGATGGTTTTCAGGTTCTACCCCAGATGCATCCATATGTGTCAGAGGAAGTGAGTGACTACCATGACTACTTGGATGTTAAATGCCAGACATTTAAATAGGATGTTACTAATTATTAGAACAAAGGTTTCTTATGACCTACTTCTTAATGTTCCCTACAACAAATAATTACTGACATCTATAGAAAAAAATTCAAAATATTTTGTCTTGCTTTTTATTAAACATCTCTCTGTAATTTTGGGTTTTTTTTCTCTAAGTAGCTAGTTGCATATACATACATGCATCTATTTCACTTCCATTATGTCATTGGCTGTAGTACAGTGTGCCAAATAACACACACTTTGCACATTTTAACTTTGGAACGAAAAAAAAGTCATGATAGGATTCATTGATAAACAAATACTAAGTTTGTGATAGTGTTTCATTTGGATTTGGAGAATGAAAGAAGACAAGATATTAAAATGCCAGTGACTTTCAAGACAAACCTTTATTTTTCATAATCCCCAAAGACTGTTTTCTTAGATGGCTTCAGAAATTAAACCCTCCAAACATCCTCGGTGCACTGGCTTTTCCAATTGCAAGCACTCAACAATGGGAATGTAGTGCTTCCTTTGTCCAGGTCTAGAGGAAAAAGTGCCATCAGTTATTTAGAATCTGATTTATGCCTTTAGAGAGTGGCTGCCACTGCCTGTGATTTCAGGGAAGCCGGGTATCCAGGAGCAATTTTCAAAGGACTGAAAGCTGGTGCAGGGATATGAATAAACTCTGAGAAGCTCTGACCTTTCCTGTCAGATGATAAGGCCGTAAATATGTTGGTAATTCTGCTTTGTTGTGATTACCTGTCCTTCTCGGTCATTGTGGAGTTTCTAGGATACCATAACTTGGTAACAGCAAAACTAAAACAAAATTTTTTATTATATAAACAAAATTAGAAGAGTAGAAAATATAAGATAGAGAACACTGGAAGCAGCCCCTTGTGAATTGCTCTTGAATTATGTGTGGAGTTCAAGGATCCAATTTTGGAAACTATATTATCCCAATCAAACTTAAAATTACACTTGGCCACATTATATCATCTATTTAAATGGTATTAAATAAGTAACTTTGGGAATAGGAAGAGAGGTAGTTATTGTACAATATTTAATGCTTTTTCCTCCCACCATGTGAAATTCTTTATGAAATATGGTTCACTCTTACTTTAACATAGTCTTTTTAAATAATCATGTACATCATAGGGCATTTTAGTATATATAGTGTTGCTAAGCATAAAGTGTCTGTTTGAATGATTGTCTTATCTACTAGTATCTTAATTTTATTAAGAAGAGATTTAATGATTGTTGGGGAACTTTTCCCCCCAATTCTATCCTTACTTTTCCTAAGTTGATAGCTAAGGAAAGAATAAGCACTAGGGAAAAATCAGTCCAGCTCAAACACAGAAGGTAGTTTTTCTTTAGAAACAAAGAAAAATAAAACTTGTCATAATTGTGTTTTTTATTTATTTATTTTTAATATTTTTATTGATTTCAGAGAGGAAGGGAGAGGGAGAGAAAGTTAGAAACATCAGTGATGAGAGAGAATCATTAACCGGCTGCCTCCTGCCCCACATTGGAGTTTGAGCCTGCAACCCAGGCATGTGCCCTGACCAGGAATCAAACTTGGGACCCTTCAGTCCACAGGCTGACTCTCTATCCACTGAGCCAAACTGGCCAGGGCCATAATTAAACTTTTTAAAAGGGAACAATATTACTACTTTGAACAAGTGTAAAAAATGACATATATTCCTAATCTGTTGTATAGACATTTAAAGAAGCAGAAAAGACACAGGAAGTGAGAAGGAGAACAGCAATGGGAAGAGAAAGACACGGCAGTGCAGACAGAGGCATTTGGAAAGGGACGGCAAGGATCAAGAGTGTGTTGGTTATCCATTGCTGTGTAACAAATACCACAAACATGGTGGCTTAAAGTGACCGGAAACATTTATCATCTCACAGAGTTTCTCTGTGTCTAGAATTTGTTTTTTCTGGGTGTTTCAAGCTTGGTGCCTCATGAAGTTCAGCTGTGCCAGATGTCACTCATTCTAAGGTAGAAAGTTGGTGCTTGCTGGTTCGGGTGAGTGGAGATAGCTCCATTCCTCTCTGTCTGGCCTTTATGGGGCTTCCTGAATATCCTCTTAACGTGGTGATGGACTTTCCCCAGAGCAAGTGATCTGTAAGAGGAAGCAAGCAAGGGGTCAGCTGTCATATTTGTATGATATGGCCTAGAAGTCACCCACCAGCACCTCTGTGGGTGCTGTCAAGACATACAAATTAGTGCTATTCCTGTGGGATCACCATGCAAGGACATGAATGCCTGGAGATCAGTGGGTGCCACTGTGGGGACTGACTCCCACAGAGAAATATGAGACAAGGATGGTAGGCACACATGAACACACATGGATACATGCACTTGTTTGAACAGAAAGGGTGGAAGACTAAGTAGTGCAGTTGAGGTGAATGTGATCGCGGTTGTCTGGCATTGTTCTTGATTTGTGGCAAACACCCAGATTGCTGTACAAGCAGTTGTTACTTCAGACCTAATGCAGCACATCTGCTATGCTTAATTGTGTCTTTATCAGAGTAATCTCTTCTGCAGCACAGAATTGTAAGGCTAAGCTGCATCAAGACATGATATTACTCTCAGAAATCTTACCATAGTTTCATCTCAAGATAGCAAAAACAGCGGGGCTAATTTATCTCAGTGGTTGAGTGTCAACCTATGAACCGGGAAGTCTCAGTTTGATTCCTGGTCAGGGTGCATGCCTGGGTTGTGGGCTCAATCCCCAGTCTGGGGTGTGCAGGAGGCAGCTGATCAATGATTCTCTCTCATCATTGATATTTTAATCTCCCTCTCCTTTCCTCTCTGAAATCAATAAAAATATATTATTTTAAAAAACCTATTGCCGAAACTGGTTTGGCTCAGTGGATAGAGCGTCGGCCTGCGGACTGAAAGGTCCCAGGTTCGATTCCGGTCAAGGGCATGTACCTGGGTTGCGGGCACATCCCCAGTGGGGAGTGTGCAGGAGGCAGCTGGTCGATGTTTCTCTCTCATCGATGTTTCTAACTCTCTGTCTCTCTCCTTTCCTCTCTGTGAAAACTCAATAAAATATATTTAAAAAAACAAAACAAAAAAAACACACAAAACTATTGTCCCTCCAAATCAGCATTTTTACCTTTCTGACGTTAAAGACTCTTACCTTACATGTTAAGAGGTACCAAAATAAGACTACTATAAACAATTAAGATTGTGATCAATATACCTTGAAAGGTATGTTTATTCCAACATTTTGCCAATACATCATATGTAGAATAGTATGAGGTACTTTTTGAGTTGCTTTCAGAAGATATTAATCTAATATACTTGACACAAAAATAAGAGGCAGGAAAATTGACTGTCTAAAATTAAATGTAACGCACTGTTTTTTGTTCATTTTAACCCTTTTGTATGATAAACATAATAATGAATGTTTATAGATCCATTTACTCTGTGTCAGGCACTCTTCTAAGTATCTCACATATCAGGCCATTTAATTCTCACAGCAAACCTTTAATTCTGGTTTTATAGATGAGGAAAATGAAACTCAAGCATAGTGGAAAAGTGATTCAAATCCATGAAGTGTTTCTTTAGCACTCATGCTCTTAACCACAGCACTGTGCATGGGACAGACTTGCACAGGCTAGTTCAAAACCAGGATTCATTAATAATGACAGTGTTTTCTGTCAGACTCACTCCATGGGCAGAATTGAAAGTCCAGCCAGGACGAGAAGAGAAGTGGAAACCTTTCAGAAAGCGGGGATTGTTTCTCTGGAGGGGTGGAGTCAGTGTGGAGGAAGGTAGGTCTGACATATTTTTTAAAAGAATCACTTTGGCTGCTGAGTTGACATTAAGCTCTCATGGGACCAAGGGAGGTCTTGTTATGGTGGCTTGGATAAAGTGGTAATGAAGGAAATTGTGAGAAGCGGTAATTGGATATATTTAGAAAGAGAAATCCTGTATAGAGTAAATAGGATTTCCTTATGGGTATGAAAAAAAGGAAGAAAAACTTTCATCTAAGCAGTTGGAAGAATGGAGTAGATATCAACTCAGATTAAAAGCTGTGAATGGGGTACGTTTGAGGTTAAAGGTCCAGATGTGTCAAATAGGCAGTTGGATGTTCAAGACCAGACTTATGGAGAGAAGGCCAGGCTGCAGACACAAATTTGGTATTTGCCAAGATCTACGTGATTGAGATCACCAAAGGCATTAATGTAGGTAGATGAGGGAGGAAGATGTAGCTGACACTAAGGAACTCCACCCTGAAGGAGTCCAGCTTTAGGAGTTGGGAGAGAAGGAGACAGCCAAAAAATTTGTGGGTGAAGAGGAAAACCAAGAGAGGGTGGTATGAAAGCAAAGTAAAGGCGGTGTGTGCAGGAGGAGAGAGTGATAGCCCCCTGTGAATTCTGCTAGGTCAAGTCACAGGAGGACGATTGGTTTTAGCAGTTTGGAGGTTATTGTTTATCTTCATGAGAGCCAGTTTGGAAAAAAGGTGGGGTGAAAGCTGAATTGGGATAAATATAAGGAACTGGAGACAGTGAATTTAGACAACCCTTTCTAGGGCTTGTAATGTAAAGAGGACCAAAGAAATGGGGTTGGGATGGTGGGGTGGAAGCTGGCCCATGAATTGGAGGTTGGGAGTAGTTACATGAAAAATAGGTAAGCTAGTGCTCTCTTTTAGATAAATATTTATTGTATTTCTACTTTGTGTCTACCATTGTACAAGTTTTCAAGATATAAAAATTATTGAGATATGACTTCTCTCATTGAGGTATTTACCTTCCGATATGGGAGTTACAGTGTAGACTTAAAACATATGTGCTGTGGAGCGCAAGGGTGTCCAGGTAGCCCAGGCTACAGGCTTTGGAGAAGGTTGATATAGGAGATGATGTCTGAACTGAGTTTTGAAACCCGTACCATCTGAATATTAACTCAACTGCCTCTAATCTATATTTTACTAGAGTCCCGGTACACGAATTCATGCACCTGTGGGGTCCCTTGGTCTGGCCTGCGGGATCGAGCCAAAACTGCTCTTTGACATCCCCTCAAGGGGTCCCAGATTGCAAGAGGGTGAAGGCCAGGCTGAGGAACCCCACCAGTGCATGATCGGGACCAGGGAGGGACACCGGAGGTTGGCCAGCCAGGGAGGGACCATGGGAGGGCTCCAGGGTGTGTTGGGCCCATCTTGCTCAGTCCTGATCGGCCAGACTCCTGCAGCAAGCTAACCTACCGGTTGGAGCGTCTGCCCCCTGGTGGTCAGTGCACATCATAGTGAGCAATTAATTGAGTGGCCTTAGCATATCATCAGCATATTACGCTTTGATTGGTTGAATGGATTACTGGACACAGCTATTAGGCTTTTATTATATAGGATAGAATCTGGGAGAGAAACAAAATTGTCCTATTTGTTCCAGACTAAAAATACTTTTGTATGTTCATTTTCTTCATCTTAGCCCAGTCATTGATCTTGCTTTAACTATTCTTTGTGAACTCCTGGAAAACCCAATAAGTGTGTTTTAAAATACAAATGAGTGCCTCACACATCCTTACTAGTACCCTCTCTATCTTCAGTCACTGACAAAGAACAATTAAATGAATGGGGGCATATACATAGGATGGAAAATGTTGAAGATAGGTGGATGACAGCAAGCAGATAGTTATTCCTTTATTCATCCATTTACTGCACAAGTATTTATTATTTAGGACAGATCATACAATAGCTTAACTTGGAGATCAAATATGGGGAGCAAAAAGCAGGAATGGGAAGAATAGCAAAGGAATGAAATGGTTCTGACTGGCTTTTAAAATTAGAAGTCTAGAAAAGCATGATGAAAAATAATAGGTGGACTTTAAAGTCATCACATGCTTGGGTTTAGATCCTACATCTACCCATTACTGGCTGAGTCATCTGGAGCAAACTAATGACTGTACTGAGTCTACAATCTCTGTCTTAGTAGTAACTCTACCACTCGAGGTTGTTAGGAGAATTTTGCTGCCAAGAAGAATATGAATAGAACATAGCAGATATTCAAAAATTGTTTCCTTGCTTCTCTCCCTTTTTCTTTAACCAGAACTTTCTCATTATTTCCTCCAGTTTATCAAGTTTGATAGTCATGCTGGGGTTAAAATAAATAAATAAATGAATAAATGAATGAATGAATGAATGCAAATTGGGTTTTTTTCTATCCCCTTTCTTCAGCAGCACTAACAAGATCCCCTGAGCATCATGAGCAGCATGGGAGTGGGGGGTATAAACTAGACACCCAACTCAATTAACCAGGCTGAACATCAGCCATATGACCTCTCAGCAAGCAGAGACACTTCCTGGAGTTAACTGAGAGAGGGTAATGAGTAGGATCATTGCAGCAGTTCTCTTCTTTCTCAAGCTCTCAAACTACCTCCCAAAGCCCTCCCCTCCCCTCCCCTACCTCCTCTTCCCTGTCCATTTACGGACTGCAGCTTCAGGGCCAGCAGAGGAGAGACGTGCTGGGGGACTGGAACCTGACAAACAGAGGGGTCAGTAGGGGAGGATATTCCTGTTGGGTTAATGTGTGAAGCTGATTGCCTGTGGAGACTACACACACAGTTCTTTTATAGAAGGAAAGTTGGAATATGTATTGTAGGGCTGGGATTCCCATTTAGATAGTCCTTACCAATTGTGAGAAAAATCTGAGAAACAATTCCAGTGGATTTAGAGTCCAGTTATATTGAGAATCATAAGAAAATAACTTTAAGAATTGCATTTTGGATATAATGACCAGGTATGAGACCTCAGAGTTTGTAGAATTTTTCTAAAATTGATGAGACCAAAGCTAGGGAGGTGTGTTCCTATAAAGGACGATTTCAGAATTGAGAACCATTTAAAAAATAATTTAGTGAAAATTAGAGTTTCTACATAGAAATGGAGGCCTGATTCTTCATTAAGATATTTTAATGTCTTTTGAAGGTCTAACATAAATTTTTTAGATTAAGATGTTCTTTTTCTCCATTCCTGCTAAATTTCACATTAGTCTTATGAGGAATAATCACATTTATTTTCCTTTTACAATTACTGAAACAAAGTGAGTAGGCTTTTATAAAATAAAAGCAGAAAAGAATGGAAGGAAAACTTGTGTTCAAATTAAACCTGGGGCCTGGTAGAAGAAGAGGGATAAGTAAATCAGCATTCATAGATGAATGTTTAAAACCTTGTACTTGACTCCTTATACATTTTATCTGACTTTGTTCTCAACCCAATGCCCATTTTACATACAAACATAAAATGTATACTCTGTACATACCTCAAAGTGTATTTGGAATACTGTTAATGAGGTATTCATAATTATTGGTTGTGTGTGGTTTTGTCCTTGTGTTCAATTAAGCAGACATTAGCTGCATAAAAATTTCTAGGTGACTGTACTTAGACCTTTCAGTTCAACTGAACCCTCCCTCATCTACTCATAAATATTTTTGATAAGTATTGTTGCTAAATATTTTCTAAGCAGGGTGACACCTTTTTATCAGTGCTTTTTTCTTTTATTCTAAGCCACTACTATGTTCCTTCCACCATGCTATAAATGGAACAGAAATAAAGAGTTTTTGCCTTTAAAGAAATTTTATTCTTTTCAAGGACACAATATGCACGCATTTAAGAGACATGTTACAGTAAAAGGGGGAAAAAAGCTGTTTTATGGTATGAATAAGACTGTAGACAGTAGAAGCAAGTGATCTATGGTAACTGGAATATATAGGGAGTTTTCATAACAATGTAGAGCTTGCCCTTTGTTTTGAGGTTTCTATAGATTAAGGTTGGAGAAATAGCAGAGGAATAGACCAGAGAACATGAATGTTTTGATCATTCCCTGTTAGGTAAAATTACATTCATCTGAAGGTATCTGAAAACTCTGTGGTCACTCTTTGATTCAAAACATATCTTTCGGTTCAATCTGTCCTGTTTCCACTGTTAGAAGTTCTTGCTTCTGGAATAAGCATTGTCTTTACCGTAGGAATCATCATTTAAAGTGTCTGTATCTTATGGAGGAGTCAAGAATAGATTCCTGACAATTTAGTGTACTCCCCAGATTATCTTCTCCCATTGGATGAAAGGGAGGCATAAAGAAAGGACAGGTTATATTGTAAAAAAAAAAAGGGGGGGGGGGCAGCAAGAATACCGAGGTGATAGAAAACAAAGGATAAACATTGATTTTATTTTAAAATAGTCTAGTGTTCAGGGGTTAATGAGAAATTAACTGATCATTACCATCTTTCATTATCTCTAACCATAGTAGGTATTTCATAATTATTGTTGACTTTTGAATAAACAGCATTCAGAGGTTTTATTTTGGGCAAGCATTCAGTATTGTCATTAACCATTTAATCAGAGAGTATGCCTACCTCATTTCAAAACCTGCCTGATTTCCACGCCATTTTATTAAATAATATTGAAAACATAAATCAGATGGAAGTTATTAATTTCAAAACATATCATTGAAATGCTCTAGGTGTGGAAATAATAAAGCAAAATATCATAGTTTTATTTTTTCAATCCTCACCTGAGGATATGTTTTTACTGATTTGAGAAAGAGAAGAAGGGAGAGGGAGATAGAGAGAGCGAAACATCATTGTGAGATAGAAACATCCACCAGCTGCCTCCCCTATGTGCCCTGACCGGGGATCAAATCCACAACTTTTTGGTATACAGGACAACACTCCAACTCACTGAGCCACCCAGCCAGGGCCAAAACATCATAGTTTTAGATGCTATGTGAAAAATTAGTATTCCAAAGCAATATTTTCCTAGATGGTTTTCATGAAATGCAGATTATATGGTTAACGACATGTTTGAGGGATAGGCAAGGATCCGTAGTCAGTCAGTGTGGGAAACACTTGCTCAGGTGGTCGGTTTTTGCTGCAACACGACCTAGAACATCACACATGCTGAGCACATACACTGTGACTTCAGAAGAGAATTTAAGAAGTAATCTAAGAAATAGTGTTCTGTGGAAGGCACTTGAAAAAATGTGGCTCGGGCATGATTTGAAACACTAAAAGCTATCTATAGATGAATATTGCATTTTCAGAAGGAAATATTCTAAATTAAAGAACTAGATAAGTATATTTACATGTAAATTTGACTCAATGTATGCTCTTTTTAACAAAATCAATACACTTGTGCTTTTTGTTGTTAAAAAGTATTTTTATTTTATTTTCATTGAATGTATTGGGCAACACTGATTAATAAAATTATATAGGTTTCAGATGTACAGTTCTACAATACATCATCTATATATTGTATTGTGTGTTCACTATCCCAAGTCAAGTCTCCTTCCATTCCCCTCCCCCCCTTTACCTTCTTCTCCCTCACCCTACCCCCATTCCCTCTGGCAATTACATTTATGGAACTATGACATTTTCTAGTTCTGAGATTTTATATCTCCATGTTCACTGGGGAGACCCTTTCTCTTGTGACTACTTTCAGCTACATGAGTACTCCCACTATGAAAATTTACCAGTCCAAATGTCTATCTTTGTGTGGGGCAGGTAACTTCTCTGGTAAATGTAGTATAGATCCTTCAGTTTACTTCTTTCACTATTCTTCCATGCAGGCTATGGAATTTCCCTGTGGTGTTTGTTGATAAAATTTTAAGTACCAGAGGTCAGCCTTGTATTTAATATACAAAGGTATTCCCTCACACTGGGTTTACCTGTGTGCCAGAAATTGTAGTTGCCATTTAACCCCAGGGTGTCCGTTCAGCATCAACAGCAATTTGGTGAATGGTTATCCACTTTATAAATGGCCATTGCCATCTGCTCCTGGAATCTCTTATACTAGATAGAAAGTATGTTTATGCCTGTCCTGTGTTCAGTTGCTTTGTGAATGATCTTGTTAAATTGCTGTGTTTTTTCTGATGTCCACACTGAGATAACTTTGGGTAAAACTTGGCATAGCTATTGGATTTAAGAGATGACTCCGTCTTTGGTATTTTTGCAAAGCAAAATCTGGAGCAAACTTTATCTTTTCTCTCAATCATGTCCTCGTCATTTTCAAAGACGAGGTATAATACACGCAAAATGACAGCGATTTCCTATGCCCTTGTTAGGTAACTGTGTATCTTTTGCTCTATACTTTCCTGACGCTGCCTGTCGTTAACACACTCACACGTGTGACTTCTAGCATAGGTATCAGGCAGCGTCTTTGCTCCCTTTCACTAAGTTACCATTTCATACCTTTCTGAGGTAATTAATGTGTTTTAAATAACCACAATTGGAAAAGCATAGTGTCTGATTGATTTTTGTTGTCTCTTTATTGTACAGAAGTGTCTTTAACTTCAGAGCCTCAGAACAGGGGACAGGACAGGAGTCTGTGCAGTGGTGATTCATGAGCGTGGATGGAAGTCACTGGTTAGGCAGGTGCCCCTGGTCTCCAGTAATGGCATAAATCTTCAGGGAAGTTCTTTAATGTTGGGCTGTATGCCTGCCTGCATATGCCAAATCACATAAGCTGGCATATATTATAAATGTAGAAATCTGAGGAATGAATAAAAATTCCTTCTGTTGTTCATTTTTGAAAGATGTCACATAGATGTGAGAATATAGGAGAAAAGTATAGATAGCATTGCTCTCCTTTAACCATGCAAAGCTAAATCTGCCTGTTTATAAACACAAGATCATGCACATGCAGCTGCTCATCTTTTTGGAACAAAAGAAAAAAGTGAGAATTGATTGTGTTATACAGTCTATGGGTTTTGACAAATGCATAATGTCATGTATTCATCATTACAGTGTCACACAGAATAGTTTCCCTGCCCTGTGCACCACTCTTTCCTCCCAACCCTCTCCTCATCAGTGATGTCCCTGCACTGCTGTGTGGCCTTTGCACATGTGCACCCTCGGCCTTCAAACCTCTTTGTTGTCCCTCCATGGTGCTGACTCCTGTCCATCCTTCAGTGACCACACCTGCCTGCCTTCTGCCCCACTCCACACACCTGAGCATGTCCCTGATCTGTAATTTTCCTGTTTTGTTTTGTTTGGGTTTTGTTTTGTTTTTTGCCTTCCATACACTCATCATCCTTCTCATGTCTATAGCTCTGTAAATAACTGGCATGGAGGTTCATGAATGAGAAATACAGCTGCTGAAGAAAAGGACTATTTCACATCTCACTCATCCCTCAGTCTGTTCTGCAGCTTAGGCATGTTATTCATGTGACCAGCTACTCTGGCCAGGGGCAATTTTTAAATCCTCCTTTTAAAATCTACAACTTGATTTCAATACATGTAAAACAATGACGAACCTAAGGCCAATATACTTTCTTCCACTTTTCCTCCCCTGTGCCTTACAACAATCATAGCATTACTTTTACATGGTATTATGTAGAACATTTGTATAACAATGATGATTTCTATGCTTTTGCTCTATATTGACACAAAAAGAAAATCATCAAAGATTATTATTTGAGAACAAGATTCATTTTTATTTCATTCCCGAATTTATCTATGTCTGTATTCTGATTATTCCTCTTTCTTTAATTATTGTTTAGAATTATTAGAATATTGTATCTACTTTTTTTGAAGTCTTGTATGGCTTTGCATCTAGAAAACATTTGTTGTTTTATTTGTATAGATCCAGTGCTGAGTCACTAATGCTCATCTGTTCATGGCCCATTGTCATCTTTGCCCCAAGCCTGCTCATTGATTGGTTGATGCCTCCCTTTTATCCCTGTACCACATTCTGTTCTCCTGCTCTTCCCACAGACAAACATGTTTGTGTGTGTAAATAATAGTTCTAAGTTCTGTTATTAGAAAGTGTCTTGTGTTTGAATTTATTTAACTTGTATGGATGGGTTATGTGATTTACCCCAGTTCTGTTTCCTTCTACATATTACGTTTTCACCACGCACTGTGTCCCCAGTCCACCCACGGTTCTCTGTGTGCATTTAATCCACTGCTTGGTGTGCACTGACATTTGTTGCCTATGTCTTTTTCCAATGATGAACAACAAGTTCAAAATCCTATATTATAAAAGGATAATATGCAAATTGACCTAACAGCATAATGACCGGTCGCTATGGCATGCACTGACCACCAGGGGGAAGATGCTTAATGCAGGAGCTGCCCCCTGGTGGTCAGTGCGCTCCCACAAGGAGAGTGCCGCTCAGCCAAAAGCCGGGCTGACAGCTGGCAAGCGCAGCAGCTCGCCTCCGCAGCAGTGCTATGGTGTCCAACTGCAGCTTAGGCCCATTCCCCACGGCGAGCGGACCTAAACTGTCAGTCGGACACCCCCCAAGGGCTTCCGAACTGCGAAAGGGTGCAGGCCGGGCTGAGGGACACCCACCCCCACACCCCCCAGTGCACGAATGTCGTGCACTTGGCCTCTAATGTATTATAGTCCCTTTACATTTTCTTTTCATTTGAATATATTTAAGCCCTTTTAATCCAGTTTATAACTTCTGCTTGAATGTTCAAAATATACCTTATGTGTATGAATTATATAGGTAATGAGTATCCAAATGGACTTATATTAAATTTCAAGGACTTATATGAAATTTAGACAATTATTTGCCTAACTAGAGGCCCGGTGCACAAAAATTTGTGCACTCGGGGGGGAGGGGGGTCCCTCAGCCCAGCCTGTGCCCTCTCGCAGTCTGGGACTCCTCGGGAGATAACGACCTGCGGGCTTAGGCCTGCTTCCGGGTGGCAGAGGGCAGGTCCAATCCCTAGGTGCAGCCCCTGGTCGGGCTCAGAGCAGGGCCGATTGGGGAGTTGGGGCGCCGCCCCCTGTCATACACAGAGCAGGGCGATCGGGAGGTTGTGATTCCACCCTCAGTCACGCTCAGGGTAGGGCCTATTGGGGGGTTGGGGCACCATCCCCTGTCACACTCAAGGCAGGGTCGATAGGGAGGTTGCGGCGCCACCCCCTGTCATGCACAGAGCAGGGCCAATCAGGGGGTTGGGGCATTTCCCCCTGTCACTCACAGAGCAGGGCCCATCAGGGGTGTTGGGCTCTGTACCCTTTCACACACAGAGCAGGGCCCATCAGGGGTTTGGGGCGCCGCCCTCTATCACCCACAGAGCAGGGCCAATCAGGGGTTTGGGGTGCCGCCACTCTCACACTCAGGGCAGGGCCGATGGGGAGGTTATGGCTTTACCCCGTCACACACAGAGCAGGGCCCATGGGGGGGGGGGGGAATGGGGAGCCGCACCCTGTCACACACAGAGCAGAGCCGATCAGGGGGTTGAGGCGCCACACCCTGTCACACAGAGAGCCACAGGGCGATCAGGGGGTTTGGGCGCTGCCCCCTGTCATGCTGATCCCGGTGCCGGGAGGCCTCACGGCTCTGCTGATCCCGGTGCTGGGAGGCATATTACCCTTTTACTCTATAGGATAGAGGCCTGGTGCATGGGTGGGTGCCTGCTGGTTTGCCCTGAAGGGTGTCCTGGATCAGGGTGGGGGTCCCCACTGGGGTGCCTGGCCAGCCTGGGTGAGGGGATGATGGCTGTTTGCAGCTGGTCACACATCCTTCAGGGTGGGGGTCCCCACTGGGGTGCCTGGCCAGCCTGGGTGAGGGGATGATGGCTGTTTGCAGCTGGTCACACACCCTTCAGGGTGGGGGTCTCCACTGGGGTGCCTGGCCAGTCTGGGTGAGGAGCTGAGGGCTGTTTTCAGGCTGGGGGTGACTGAAGCTCCCAACCGCTCCTTTTTTTCTTTTTTATTCTGGGCCAGCTTTAGCTTTGAGGCTTGGCTCCAGCTCTTAGGCCTCTGCTGCTAAAAGTAGGTTTCTGGCCTTTGCTTACAATGTTGTGATCCTGCTGGCTGAAGCCCGGCAGGTTTCTGGGGTTTTGTTTAGCTTCTATGTTTGTTACATAGTTGCTTGCAGCTCAGAGGCCTGCAGCGGCAGGCGGGGAACGTTGGAGTCCTCCGTCACTGAAGCAAGCAAGCCTCATGTTAGTTTCAAGCTGCCTGGCTGCCGGCCGCCATCTTGGCTGACAGTTAATTTGCATATTGCCCTGATTATCCAATGGGAAGTGTAGCGGTCGTACGCCAATTACCATGTTTCTCTTTTATTAGATAGGATAACAGCAATCCTTTGACTAAGACAAAGAGAGCCTACTCATATGTTTAAGCTTTATAGATAGCAAAATAAAGTTTTTAGAAGCTTATAACATAGAGTACAAAAGGCATCATTGGAATAAAAGTAAAATGACTGCAAAAGGACTCTTAGATACCTTAGTCTGGTAATAAGTTGTAATTATACATATTTTAAGACATTATTTATTAAAAGAAACAATATCCTTTGGAACTTTTTCTTCTGGGATATATGAATGATAAAAAACACTTTTTTTATTCTATTATGAATGCATGCATGCCTTGGCATTTCCCCACAAGGACTTGAGGTATCTTTCTATAAAGACCATGTACCCAAAGGATAATGACTAGAACAGAAATGGAAAATCATTACTTTGTAGAAGAGGAGTTTTCAAGTATCCTATTTAAAAGGAAACATTGTGGGTTCAATTGAGCATTACATTTAACTTTAATCTTCTTTTGAATGGAAAAACATGAAAGTTGGTAGATTGAGTAAGTTTTCATAATCAAAATGGAAGAAACGTGCTAGTTCGTTTAGGGCAGATACTCTGTTTCCTGGTAGAGGCACTCTCACCGAGCAGCTCCTAGACATCTATACATGTAGAAACCAGGTTAACCACTATTAGGATGGACATTGAATGCTGAAATTTATAATCTCAGAAAAAGCAGAGGTTTTATTTAGGAACCAATATTTTATTTACACTTGAGCATGTGTTTGAATAAGGCTCTAGAATTCTACATCACATAGTGCCACATCTTTAGTTTGTAGAACCAGTTTAGTCTCTGGAATTGGCAGGTGGGTATAGATAGGAACTGTTATCTCTGTGTGATCCTGGACACATGTAATCTCTGCAAGCTTCAGTTTCCTCGTGTAAACGTGATAATTAACATAAGCTACCTTGTAAAATTGTTACTAGGATTAAGCCAGGTGAAAGCTCTTAGCTTTATTCAGCACATAATAGTACTATATACATTTGTTATTAGGATTTAGTATGATAAACCATGCATTGTTCCTAGGATGTCCCTGGTGCTTCCAACCAGGTATTCGGTGCTCATTAATGTCCCTCTCTTTCTCTTCCCTGTCTTAATGAACATCCCTTTTCTGCTTCAGGGAAAGCACAAATTGCATGTAGACACTGGAATGGAAGGTGATTGGTGTGGCCTTATTCCTGTTGGACAGCCTTGCAATCAGGTTACAACGACGGGCCTAAAGTGGAACCTCAGTAAGTAAAGCCCTTGCACAGAGTGAGGCTTTCTCTTTTTTATATTTGTCTTTGGGATATATCTAGGAGTGGAAATGCTGGTTCATATGATATACCTCTGTTTAACCTTTCATTCAACTGCCAGATTGTTTTCCAAAGTGGCTTCATCATTTTATATTCCCACCAGCAATTGTATGAGGGTTCCAGTTTCTCTACATCTTCATCAACACTTGATATTATCTACTATTTTAATACATACCTTAGTGTTATCTCATTGTGGTTTTTATTTGATTTTTTCCTGGTAACTAATGGTATTGAACATCTTTTCATATGTTTATGGGCCATTTGTATATATTTTTTGAAGTAATGTCTGTGCAGATCTTTTGCCCATATTTTAGTCAGATTGTTTCTCATTTTAGCTTGAGTTGTGAGATACCTGTATATATTCCAGATACAAGTCCTTTATCAGATATATAACTTGTAAATATTTTCTCAGAATCTTCAGCTTATCTCTTGATTTTTGAAAATTTCATTAACTAAATTCATTTAATTTTGATACAGTCCAGTTTTTCCTTTTATTGATTGTACTTTCAGTGTCAAACCTAAGAACTCTTCATGATTTTATGTACTTGAAACCTAATTTACTTTCCCAGAGAGGTAGCTATTCTAACTAATGTAGCAAGTTCTTTTCATAATTAAAACTCTGAGATTTTATAAGATTAGCTGTTCTTATTAAATTTTAAAATGTTTTCCCAGTACTTACTAACTGCATTAAGTTCTAGTTATACTAAAACTATCTGCTTTTAAAAGAAAAATAAACGAAGTGGATCTGTTCTTGAAATAATGCTGATGCCAAAAGAGCCATCAGGCCTTGTGAATTAACTCTAGTCTCTTTAAGAATCACAGTAATTTAATCAAAGAGCCTGACTGATTATCAAAGGAATTCTCCCCTGATTGACCGATACCTCTATAGTTATAAAAAGTAAAGTAAGGAACCACGTCGTCATTCTTTTGTAGCATGTAAAGCTTTCAGGTTCCCACAAGGAAATAAATATTTCAAGAAAGAAATAATTTGAAGATGAAAAGATACTTTAAAAGAACTGTCCATGAGCCATTGCTGAAACAATTAGGGGGGAAATGAGATATTTTGAAGCAAGTGTCCAGAGAAGTCATCAGATTTGAAAAGAGGGTGAGAACAGATCTCCAGTGTACAGAAGTATGGAACAGGCCTTGAAGCTGGTTAGCTGAAACTGACATGACCTCCCATGAGAAACTTTCTGAAAACATTACAGCCAAAAACAATCATACTCTTCAGAGTTGCCGTTCTTTCCAAGGACTGTTCCTACAGTGGTGAGCCTCTGTCTGAATCGGTAGTGGCCTTACTCTTCAGAGCTGACACCAAGATAGGAGGAGCATTGAGCAAAGAGAAGTGAAGGTTGGCTATCTGGGCAGTAGCCTCCACTTCCTTTATTGTACAGTAATGGGAGAGTCATAGGATGAAACATGCTTCTTCAGGGCTCTTTAGAACACCCTCTTACATACTGGGTACCACGGTCATGTACATATCCTAATTCTGCATCATGAAGTTTATTCCAGGATGGGGGCCTTGGGTATGATGAGGGTAGGGCTTTTAACCTTCCTACCTGGGTTAATGTTTGATCCTGCCAAAATGCTACACACTATTACTTATTTATATATTTACAAATTAATTTTACTTTTGAAATCATTTTTTCAATACAACGTTATGAAAATAATTAGGAACTTCATGGAGTATTCAAAGTAATAGAGTTGAGACACAGTGTTTAATTATCTCTGTTAAAAGTGCTAATTAATGGGTCTCCCCATAGGTGATATAACCTCATTAAAAAGTAATAACAATTATGTGAAATGACATAATGTTGACTTGAAGAGAAGTAGAAGGATTTCTTTACCTGTGTTATAGGCACCAGAAATACCAAAAATGGTATTACCAGACAGCCCCCTGAGTTGAAGGGAGAGGGCTGTCCCCTCCTTGGTTCTTATCAGTCTCGAGAGAAATAATTCAAACAATTGACAGACAGCAACATCGTAGTAAAGCAAATTTATTAAAGAAGCAAGGCAGGCAAAGCTATCAAAATACGTATGGCATAAAATGCAGATGGGCTCTCAGCTTATCTGAGGAGCCAGCCTCGTAAGGGTTCAAAGGTTTTTATACTTTTCTGTCTGTAGGTTTGTGGGTTTTTTTTGTTGTTTGTTTTTTAATTCTTTATTGTTTAAAGTATTACATATGTCTCCTCCCCCCCACATTGACCTCTCCCCCCAGCACATGCCCTCACCCCCATGTTGTCTGTGTCCATGGGTTATGCTTATATGCATGCATACAAGTCCTTTGGTTGTTCTCCTACTCCCCCCGCCCCTCCGCCTTTGCCTCTGAAGTTGGACAGTCTGTTTGTTCTATGCTTCTATGTCTCTGGATCTATTTTTGTTCATCAGTTTATGTTCATTATATTCCACAAATGAATGAGATCATGTGATATTTATCTTTTTTAGTATAATGCTCTCCAGGTCCATCTATGCTGTTGCAAATGGTAAGAGTTCCTTCTTTTTTACTGTATAGGTTTTAAGATTCTTCTGCCAGATATCTTGGTACAGATTAGCTCTCAAGGTCTCCCTTTTACTTTTTTGTAGCTTTTGGGGGGAATGTTTGTATGTACCCCTTGTCATCTTGGCAAATCCTAAGATGGCTGACTTCTTTGTTCAGTGGGTGAGATAAACTCCCCTTTGTTCCTTCCCCCTTCACTCCCACTTGCCTTAGCATTTCCAGGGTGATTAAAGCTATGTGTTCTCTGCTTAAGGAGAAGAGATATTAATCATTTGTTCTCGCATGTTCTTGGTTGGGGGAGATAAGGTGTTGCTGCAAGCTGCCCAAACTGTTTGGCCTTGTTTAATTTTCTTTTCTTAGTTCCCTGTTCCACTTGCCCTGGAGTTTTTCTAGCTTCTTACTATCCTGTTACACCCGGAAGAGCCCCTGCTCTTGTCTGTGAAAGCAGAGGCCTGAGGTCAGTGTCATTTCGTCATTCACACCTCAAAAGTGACTGGTTGGGGCTGGGCCTAGAGAGGAGAATGGCAATACAGTAACTTAGTCAGGGGCTGTTACTTTTTGGGTCAAGGAAAGTAAGCAAGGCCTTAAGGAAGCATATCTGAGTCCTCCTCAAGTGGTCCCCAGGGTTGATTTCTTCCAGGCTACACTTATTCTAAAATCTGATGCCACACGTTCTAAAAGTAGTCCGACTTACCTGTTTCAATTTGCAGTATCTCCCATCATGTTCTGTCTTTAATAAAAAATAAGTGTGGTAGATGCCTATGTATCCTATCACCCAGAAGTCAATCTTTATAAATATTGTTGGTGCTACCTGTATTACAATACTTTATTGCATAATGGTGTGCTGTGAACATTCTGTGTTGTGTCTGGTTCAAGATTTTCTCGAGGGTGTATGCAGCTGGCATTAAAATAGCTACGTCCTAGATCAGTGCACTCTCACCTTTAAGGTACACCCCATATTGCTCTGACAGTGATTCTTCCAATGTGACCTCATCCTAGGGGCATTCAGAGTCCCCTCTCCAAGTCTCTACCCAGCTCTAGGAATTGTTAGCTTTGATCTTGTTTGCTGATCTGATCAGTGTCAATCATACCTCCATACCTGGTTGTGGACCCTGCTGGAGAGGGAAAGTACCTTCTCTAGTTACAGGTCATGCAGGTGTCCTTGTCCGTGGATTGCTACTGCCTTTTGCCAATTAGCCTTTGGGCTAACTTAGTTTATTCCTTATTAATTCTTAGTTCTTCAGACCCTAATTATCATCCTCCTGGCTATTCTTTACCTTTCCCATTTGTGTATGGCCTTTTTGTATCACAGAGACTGTGGTTAGTTAAAGGTAGTCACATTTATGAAGCTTTTTCTTTAAGATTTGTAATGTCTGTGTCTTAAGTCCTCTTTCTATTTCCCATGGTCATAAAGATGTTCTCATATTTTAGTTTTATGTTTTATTTTTAGGTATTTTCTTTCACTTGAAATTGATTTTTGTGTGTATGACATGAGTTAGAGATCCAATTTTGTTTTCCTTACTGATAACCAGTTGCCCCAGCATCATTTATCATCCTTTCTCCAATGATTTGCAGTGTACCGTAAGTTTTACTGTTCCTGAGTATGTTTCTTGAATCTCTATTCTGTTCCCTTGCTTACATTCTTCTTGTACTGATACCACCTGTCCTAAAATAATACATCTGTTATCTTACAGTTTTGGAGATGAGAATCTACAATGGGTTTTAGGGGACTAAAATCAAAGTGTTGGTAAAGCTGCAGTCCTCCTGGGGATTCCAATGGAGAATCCTTTTTTCACCATTTCCAGCTTCTAGCAGAGGTGGGGAACCTTTTTTCTGCCAAGGGCCATTTGAATATTTATAATATCATTCATGGGCCATACAGGTTATCAACTTAAAAGTTAGCCTGCTTTATTTGGTCAGATATTTAATTAACTCACCCCTAAGCCTGGGCAGGGCCAGCCCTAATGATTTTGTGGGCCTTATGCAGCCCTCGGGCTGGATGTTCCCCATCCCTGCTCTAGCGGCTCCCGGACCTCTCAGCTAGCAATTCCTTCCTCAGTCTTCAAGCTGGCAGCCTGACGTGATCACATCCCTCTGTGATGTCTGCTTCCATTGACACACCTTTTTCTCTGACTTTCACTGTTTAGGAATTTGTTGATCCTGGGACAAACCTGGGTAATCTAGGATAATCCCATTTTAAGATTTTCACTTCAATTACATTTTAAGATTTTCACTTCAATTACATTCCTTACATTTGTTATGTAAGGAATTTATTCTCAGATTCCAGGGACTACAATGCAGACATTTGGGGGGGGGGGGGGACCATTATTCAGCCTACTATAGCAGGTCTGTAATTGATGAATTAAAAAATTTTCTGAAATAACTAGATGCCCAGTGCATGAAAATTCATGCACTGGGCCGGGGGGGGGGGGGGGGGGGGGGAGGAGTCCCTCAGCCCAGCCTGCCCCCTCACACAGTCCGGAGCCCTCAGGGGCGGGAGGCAACCCAGCAATCAGGGGAAGGTGATGCCCCATCACACCTCTGCTGCTGCCACTGATGGCGCAAGCCTCGGCCGGCCCTGGTTACCTGAGCCTCGGGCAGCCCTGGGCAGCTGGGGGGCTGAGGGGACTGGGTGCCACCATCCTGTGGTTGTGGGCACTGCCATCTTTGAGGGTGGGGCAGTCAGTCAGCATATTCCCTCCTTATTGGCTATGGGCACCACCATCTTTGAGGGCTGGGCAATCAATTAGCATATTCCTTCTTTATTAGATAGGATACTTATTGAATACAATTATATCGTTGAATTTTAGCATGACTCTGAAAATTAATGTATGGAGGTTATTTCTATTGTCACTGAGAAACTGAATTTCGGTGTTGTCATTCATCTGGCCTCAGATAGCATGTGATAAAGACTCAGGACAAAATTAAAATAAAATTAAAAACAAACCAATTGTGTGCGTACAATTTAATTGGTGGCCACACACACACACAAAAAGAGAGTTACAATTTCCATTCAGTCTGATTTCTGATCCCCAAGGATTGTAGTCACATTTACAATTAGTCAAATGTCCAGTCTGATCCCTGGGAACCAGAAAAAAAATCAGAAGGTTTGCTACAGCTCCAACCAGCTGTGGGTTGTAACCAGTCTCTTATTAGACATACTCACCTTTTACTATCCTGCTTGTATTTCTTCTCTTTTCTGGCCTTTGAGATTATACTTATATGAGAAACTGGGAATGTCTATCAATGAGAAGCAACAATCAGATGTGAGATTAAAATAGTAAAAAAAAAAAAATGAAGGGTGAAAATTTGACACTTATATTTCTTTTATAGCCACATATTAGAATCTAAGGGCTCTAAAGGTCCTTAAAGAGCAGTCAAGTATTAATTAATTAATTCACTGGGCAAACAAACACCATCAAAGTACTAGGTCACTGCTTATACCACTATCACCTTTCTTTCTATCCTTCTGCACACACAGGCACTTGTGCCCACCTATGTATTGGTACTACCGTGTATTACAATTTGGGTTTTATTATTATATAGGTTCTGGGATATAAACTGACACTTTTGTTTAGTTCTGAATATGAGCAATTGAGGAATCATTACACAAAATAACAAGCATGGCACCCAACTGGCATGGCTCAGTGGTTGAGCATCAACCTATGAATGAGGAGGTCATGGTTTGATTCCCATTCAGGGTATATGCCCAGGTTGTAGGCTTTATCCCCAGTGTGGTGCATGCAAGAGGCAGAGGATCAGTGATTCTCTCTCATCATTGATGTTTATATATCTCTCTCCCTCTCCCCACCTCTCTGAAATTAATAAAAATGGATTAAAAAAAAAAGACAAACATGGGAAACTAGGACCCAGCTTTTATGAAGAAGGCAAAGTTGGGGTGGGGGGGAGGAGGTCAGTAAGCAGTACATATTATTGTTCTGGAGAGAAAATACAAAGAGGAACAATATTTTTGGGTTATGTTATTCTGAAGGATTTTCAAGTACTCTATTTGTAAACAAATAATACATTTTCAGACATTTCAGACTAATGACATATAGCCTACTACAAACTTGTATTAAATACATATTTCATTAACTCAGCTCCAATTCAATTTTTTGTGCTGCAGATTTGGAACTAGACATGAATGATGTTTCTTCTCTTTAGTTCTCACCCTTCTGTGATTCTACTGAGAGCATAAGGAACCAACAATGATTTACTATATGCCATAACCATCCCGCTTTGTTTTTAGAAAACGCCAACAACCTGACAACACATTTGTTATGGTTGATTCTTGGTATTTAAATATGTAAACAATTAACAGGCATTTGGAGGGAATATGATAAATGGGAATCTGTGAGGAGACAAATATTTCATTGACCAGCGCTCAGGAACGTAATAAAACTCAGGTTTGCCCCCCAAGTTGTTTAAATGAGTTGACTTCCTAGTATTTATGTGGGCAGGCTGACGGATGAGAATGACTCCAGTGTAAGCTCCAGGGTCCCTTTCCATTTCCCTCCTCCAGGTTTCACTTTTGTGCTGATTCAGACGTGAGCTCTGTGCATTCAGCCATCCAGCTAATATACCAAGACAGGAAAGCAATAACTTTTGATCATTGTATGAATTATAGAGAAAGAATCAAGGGGTGCAGGTGGATAAACTTTTATTCTGGGAACAGGTAAGTGGGTATAATTTTCTACTGGGTCCAAATAGCCATACTTTGTATTTTGAATAGCACGACCTGTCTTTTCTCCACACTCATTCTCATCCAGGTATAACATCAATGCTTTTATTAATGCAGAGGAAGTATTATTATTTCCATTTTATAGTTGGGGAAACTGAGGCTCATGATGTTAAGTGAATTGTCCAAGCTTATTTTCCTAACCTAGTCCTCTGTGCGCATGAAAAGATCCATCACTGATTATATGTATTTTTAAAAGCTTTGAACATGGTGAAATAACCTATCTCACAGTCCTTAGCCTGAATGAAAGTAGAATTTTCCCTGAATGTGGGCAGGGTTAGAGCAAAGGAGACAGAGAACTAACCTTTTCCATTAAAATCATGTTGGAAGCCCTTTTAAGACATTCCTTTGCATCCTGAGAGCCAGAGATCACAAACTAGAGCTCATGCAGGTTTGTGGCGCATGATGTAATGTGTTTCAGTGTAATGCAGGTCCACTCTGATGTCTGATCACTGGGGTGATTATAAACTGAACTCGACACTCATTGTTATTCTCAAGGTACTAGTGATAAGGAATCAAGGGAAAAAAAGTATTTACCTTTCACAAAGGAGGGTGGAGAATAAATGGTTAAGACAGGGATTTTGAATTTAAAGATTCAAGGGTGAAAAGGCACAGTGATAACAGAGCAGGACGGTGTGGTGGTGGGAGGCTGAGATCGTACATGGGTTTCTCAGCAGCAAACTGCTACTATGTCCAGAAGGTTACATAGAGGCCAAATTGTGAAAAAGCTGAAATATTTGGAGAGCAGTAGGCTTAAATTAAAGAAGGGGAAATTGTGCAGCCTTTAAATAGATCTCTGTATCTCAAAAAAAAAAATTTTTTTTTAAATATTTGCTTGATTTTTTTCTGCCTATAATTCGAGGGAAGCCCAAGGTACAGATTACAGAAAGTAAGTTCTCTGTCCAATAGGGTATGCCACAGAACCACACAGTGGAATTGAATTAGTGAGAGAGGGTAGAGATTTCAACATCCAAAAAAGCCCAGCCGTTGTGGCTCAGTGGTTGAGTCAGGAGGTCATGGTTCGATTCCAGGTCAGGGCACATGCCCAGGTTGTGGGCACGGTTCACAGTGGGGGACATGCAGGAGGCATCTGATCAGTGGTTCTCTCTCATCATTGATGTTTCTATGTTCCCTCTCCCTTCCTCTCTGAAATCAATAGAAATATACTTATTAATTTTTTTTTAAATGGCCAGAAAAGGGAAGAGATTAAGGCTGTGAGCCCCTTGACAAAGTAACTCTCTAAGATTAGTATATACCATGTTACTTACCTTCTATGTAATTTGTACCTTGAGTTTCCCTTGAGGAATACTAGAGGCCCGGTACACAAATTTGTGCATGGGTGAGGTCCCTCAGCCTGACCAGTGATCGACACCTATCAGGGGGCCAGCTGGCCAGGTGGTGGGACCGCGGGAGGTTGGCCAGCCAGTCAGGGGGGCTGGCTGGTGGGAGGAGGGGCCACAAGAGGTTGTCCAGCTGGCGCCCCCCAATCGAGGCCAATGGGGGGGCCAGCTGACCAGGGGGAGGGGCGGAGGGAGGTTGGCTGGCTGGCTGGGGGGAGGTTGGCAGGCCATGGGAGGTTGGCTGTGGGAGCACACTGACCACCAGGGGGCAGCTCCTGCATTGAGCGTCTGCCCCCTGCCGGTCAGTGCTCATCATAGTGACTGGTTGACCAGTCGTTCTGGTCATTTGGTCATAAGGGTCTCTTAGGCTTTTATATATAGAGATAAATAATGTTCTAAATTTCTCTCGTGCAGAATTCCAGTAGGGAAAGGTAGACAGAGTGCACTGGGGTCACTGATGGTGGCAAAGCATGGCCCAGGGCAGCAGCTCTCAAGTGCCACAGTGTCTCAATTGGTTGCGAATTATGTCACAAGTGATCTGTAACTAAGTGTAACTACTAGTGCTCTTGATCAATTTTTTTAATTCGTTAAAGCAGGTTAAGGTCACTCGTAAAATCATGTCTCTCCTGGTAATCACATGTACTTCCTTGGATTGAAAAGGAACCTGTAGAGCTAGAGTCAGGGTTATGGAAGTTGTAGATGCTTTCCCCCTTCATGTGCAGAGCCTCATTCTGTATGCAGAGCTGTTACTCAGTCACCACTAACTCATGGCAATCACAAATTAGAGTCTAGTGACTGAAAGTTTGTAGTTAACTGTGTTTTCTGTTTAACTTCATCCATGAATAAATTTTAATAATGAAGGTATGAATAGAAGAAGAAAAGGAGAGTAGTACAGCAGTCACTTTCTTATACTTGCACCTAAAAATTCTAAATTAAGTGAGGGGTAGACGGGAGTTAACTGCCATGTCAGTCAGCATAGTGAAACAGATTTAAGACAAATTTGTGACCTAGAAGTCCACAGATTTATTTTGATCCCTTCATGTCTCATTAAGAAAATGTCCCTCCTTGTTTGGTCTGATTCTATGTCCCCTTCTATGTAGAAGCTGTCCCTAAGTGATATGATCACAACCCATAACTTTAAAGACATCTAAATGCCATTGCTCCTCGAATGTAGATCCCTGGTGCCCAGAGAGTACCTGTACAGCGTTCTGGTTGGGTGAATCTTTATTGAATGAATGTCTAAGGACCTTGTCTAAGCTAATATGGCCATGACCAAATACTTGATTTCTGTCCCACTGGGTCTCTGTGTTTTCCCCACATCAGTAAATGAACACATACACAATTAATAGCTCAAAGCAAGAGCCTTATATTCATCCTTCTGTTCTCCCCATCTCCTCTACCATGATCCTAGCCCAGGCCCTCTTCGTTTCTCTCCTAGAATCTGCAACAGCCTCTTATTCGATCACCTCGTTTTATGATTCTTCACAAAGCAAACAATCTTTTAAAAGCCAAAATGAAACTATGCCACTCCCCCATTGAGAAAACTTTATTGCCTTGTGTTTACAATAAAAGCCATATGCCTGTCTGTGTCCTGCTCCAGGACTGGCCTCCTCCCAGTTCTCCAGCTGTACCACTCTCCCTGTCATTCCGTTACTAGTCACACTGACCTTCTGCTTCCTGCCTTAGGCTCTTTGTACTTGCTTTTTCCTCTGCCTGGAATACTATTCCTCACATCTCTCAATGGGTGTGCATATTGTATTATTTAAGCCTCAGCTTAGATCTTGTGTCTTCATGGAAACTATTTCTAATAAGTAGATCTAAATTAGCACCAATCCCTCCCCTCCCAACAAAACTCCCTCTAGCATATTGCCCTGTTTTATTGTCTTCACTGCAGTCATCACTGTTTGATAATCACCCTATTCATTGCTCTCTGTCTTCTCCTCATTAAAAGTTAAGCTTCAGAACAGCAAGGACATTAACTGTCTAGCTCTTCACTGTCTTGAATATTAAGTGTGGTTCCTGTGCAGAGTAAGCCCTGAGCAGATATTTGCTGAATGTAAACTCTCTATGGGATTGAGTCAGATGGCACATGCCAAAATGAAATCAAGAAAGAAGGCTCAGCCTAAGCCTGGGACCCTTTTATTCTAACTGTATTGTTGACAGTGAAAGACTAAGCCAGGGTTAGCTCTCCCAGGAAAGATAAGAATGGAGGACACTCAGCAGAGCGGAGGGTGAGTTGGAGATGGGCATCATGCCACACCTACAAGACTACGTCAGACCAAAGGCATGGGGGACGTAGAGAAGGCAGCACCAGGATGGAGTCAGAGACAATACCCAAGATGAATCTTAAATGTAATTTTTGCCAAGGCAGGCCTTTCTCTTTAACAGTCTGATTAGCTAAGATGTGCCTTGAAAAATCCCTCAAAACAGAAGTCTCAAAGGAGCCTTGTTCATCACTGTGATTCAGTTCTGCTTTGTCCAAAATCCAGGAATTTTCCATAGGAAGTCCACCCCTGGAGGATAGGCTCTCAATTGTCAGTTGTCCATAGTTCAAGGCCAGTGCCTATGAACCCTGATATCCACAGCTTCCCTTTCCTGAATCCCACCTTATTTTCTAGGCTTTTTCAAACTAAGTATTCCCCTTTGAAGAATATACCCCCACCAGATGTGATCTTCATTTTTCTGAACCTTCAAAGCATTTGCAAGTGTCACTTGAAGGCATCCATAGCCTTGGATGGTAATATATGTTTAAATGTCTTAGGTCCCTTTTCCTAACTAGATTTTAAATCCCTTAGAATCATTCCTGCACCCTCTAAAACACATGCCTTAGCCTTTAATGATCAGTATAAAGCTGCAAAGGAGGAGAGCAGTGCACTTAAAATTGGTTCTGCTGCTTGCTAGGTATGAGACCTTGTGATTTACTTCTCTGAGCCTACATTTCTCTTCTCTAAAATTTAAGTGGTGATAGAGAAGACAATTACCACATCATAGGACTGTTGAGAGGATTAAATGGATGGTGTGGATGCAGTGCTTGGCACAGAGTATAATAAGCAGTAAATATTAGGATGGTGATAACTTTTATGGTTACCCCAGATGTCCGTTTTAAGAGGATTCAAGAGTAGCCCGTGTCAAGTGACTGTGCTTATAATATTGATGACACTCTAAAATATGTACTGACTGTCATGGAGCCCATAATAAATATAGTACCAAAAATTCAGCCATGGATACAAGTCCATAGCCTTAATTGTGAAAAAGTTAACAGTGAAGAGTCACTTCTGAGTCTTATAAATAGGAAATTGGATTTCCTGATGGTAATTTAAATACTTTGGGAACATGAATACACCTGAAACACGCAAGTTGTAAGTGGGTGACTCAGAGAACAAGGGCAAGGAATACTGAAATAAGCAACAGCCAATGGCCACTTAAGCTCTTACAGAGCAAACTGCAGAAAATAAATTCATTTAAATATGCATGAAGCTTCTGAGTGGTGGAAGATGCCGAAATGGGGCTGAATGATTTCCTTTGTTATGTGTGTTCTCAGGTGTTAATAATGCCTGGCTTTGTGCCTTATACCTTTGATTAGAACAAACCCCAGAATCTTTTGCCTTTTAAATTGTTTTTAAAGTAATTTAGATTATAAAACAGGAAAATCCAGTCAAAGTACAGATTGGTTTCATTGATTTGGACAAGTGGATAGTTACTTTATCAGAAGATAGATGGATCCCAGAGGGAATGAGAAGTAATTCTGATTAAATTGTTAGAAAAGAGCTTTGGAGAGTCTGACATAATTTTGCAAAAACTTGTTATAAGTTTGAAACTTGCCAACCTCCTCCCTAAAATGCATGCAAAGATTTAATCCACCTCTCTGATGCTGTTTTGCACAGCAATTTAAGTTCTAAGACTCAATATACTCAATTGTAGACTGTAGGGTCTATTTAGAATGTATATCAGAATTATTACTCAGTTATTTCCAGTTCATCTGATCTTTTAATTTTCATTATGGGAACCACAGATATGAAAATCCTGGCATTTTATGTCCTTGTATACTCAAAAACAAATTTTATGGTTCTATAATTGAATAAATAAAGGAAAAGTTTCCAGAAAGAGGAGGCAGAAATAGCAAAAGCAAATTACCAACTAAAGCAGCAGTCGCCAATCTTTCAGACCTCACAGACCACCAGTGGTCTGCGGACCACTGGTTGGTAACCTCTGAACTAAAGGATTATAGTATTCCAGGCTATGTCCTACCTGGTTTTTTAAAGGGGAGGGATTTAAGGAAATTACAATTTGCCCTGCACACACTGGTTGTTGGGTAGCTTTTATTTATGGCGGTATTCCATTTTTTTACGCCAAGGCAGTGAGGAGACCTAAGCTACAGAATGGATGAACTTAGAAAAGGTTTTGGTAGCCCTGCCTAAAAACAAAAACAATCCAAAGAATTGCCAAGAACCATAAAACCATGAGTAAGGATATGAAATACATCAACTTGACTTGCGGAACATGGAAAAATATTAAATCTATTCTAATTCTATTATTGTTGTCCATGTATTTCTGTTTCAGTTATTACAGTCATTTCTATTTTGCCTTTAATCTATGAATCACATTAGATAAGTTTTTTGTTTAATTTTTTACTTTGGAAAAACACATAGATTTTCACAAGGGGTTTAAATACTTTGTAATATATGTATGAGCTTATAGCATATAGCCATATAGTTGAATATTTCTTTGATGTCAAAGACTCATTGTTTGTATGCTGAATTGTTTTCTTGGGAAGCTATGATGTGTTACAATTACAAATAATCTCTGAAGGGAAATCTTAAGCAACTATAAAAACAACAACACACAGTCCTATATTCCAGGAACATGGCGCAGCATTTGCAAGAATATTTCATAATAGGTCTAGGAGGTATTGATGTAGCTGAGGAATTCAGTAGTAGTAGTGGAAAGAGATGCGGCCAGAAACTTAGGTGGAATCAGATCATGATTGGGTGACACTGTGTCCTGTAAGAAGTTTGAATTTACTCTATAGGCAGTGGGGAAACATTTTAAACAGTTGAGAGATATGATCACCTTTTTGTTTAACAAAGATGACTCTAGAATCATTACATGGGTTAGATTAGGGAACGACAGTAAATAGATGTTGTTGTTTTTCCTTTTTAAAAATCAGATTGTATATGAAACTAGAACTTTTTGTCAGTTATCTGAATAAACATTCCAAAGAAGCATTTCTCACTCATTCTAAAGGGATAAGACCTATTGAGCGACAGTTTTGAAAAATGATGTCTACATTAAGTATATAATACTCTTTTTCAATATGTACCATTGACCTTTAATATTTAATATTTTTCCATGTTTCACAAGTCAGGTTTACCTTTAAAATTCAACTTTCATGTCTGCTTATGAAGGAAGGAGTCTCTTCCTCAGGCATATGATGTGTACCATCACTTGATTCTTTCCAGAAAAAAAAACACAAAATTGCAAGTGTCTTTTCTCCTTTTGAAATATGACAAACCTCTATTTCTGGAACTTTTCCCTGTTGCTCTGACCCAACCAAATGACCTAGGAATCTTTTGTTTAAAACAGAGTGATGCAATTTAAAGGACCAGATGTACCACAAATGAAGTTCTGTAGACATTAGAAAATCAAGTTACATACTCACAACTACACGTACCTACTCTACTGTGTTTTCAGCTCCCTGCTGCTGTTGGTAGAAGGATTATACTTCTTGGCAGGATTCAGATATTACCTACCGATGGTGAATATATCTTAATATGTCCTTATGTAGGAACTAACTTTCCTTGGTGCTTCTTTAAGAGCACATGTCTTAACAATAAATTGAAAAGCAGAATCGTCAGGAACTTTTTCTGTATGAAGTATTATTTCATCACTGCTTGTTTAGAGATTAAGTTACTTTTTTAATAGCTTTGTGAGATGTTTTTCTAACCTAGTGTAAATGAGCTATAATCAAAATTAGAATTCCTAATTCTGAGCTCAAAGAGTTGGAGACTAACCAAATCAGAACCTTCAATAATATTTATAAGGAAAAACCCATCAATCATTTATTCATTCCCTCTTCCTAGCTCTGCATACATTATGGAAAAATTTTTATCCGAGTTTGTATACTCGGATAAAAGCCTCTATGAAATTTGAATGTCAGACATATTAGCCTGTAGTATTATCTAATCAAAATTTGATTTGTAAGAGTAAATCAGCTAATGTATTCATAATTTTAATCATGTTAACAACTCTGAAATTGGCTGATAATTACTTTAGAATTAGAGCCTCTATTTTGTACATTGGTAATGTGTTTCCAATCACCAGCCAACATAATAACAATAACAAATTATACTTCTCTCTTCATTGAGATCATGATGGACAGCTGTAAGAGGATATTTCCACCAGAACTGAATATCACTTTTTTCCTGAATATTAAAATCTTAGGAAGTTTCTGAAGACTCATGTCCATGTTTAGCATTGTGCTAGTCAGTTCTGTCATGTTCCCAGTGGCTTTACTTCAGTGAAAGTCTGTGACCAACAACAGGCTTATCAATATCATTATCCCTGTCGGCAAAGTTTCCTAAGTACAGAACCAAGCAAAATGCTTTGTAAGCCACCTGAAAGCCAAGAATTTGGCCATTTAGCCTTACCCATGTTCATAGTAGGGATCCATCTAATTGACCTAATCAAAGAGGCCTCAGAAAAGAATATTTCATTGCCGCTGAATATTTCTAATGATGTGTTTTAAATCTGTACAATAAGGGTAAATTATGTTAACACAAAGATTTTAAACATTTTTTTAAATTGCAGAACTCTTTGCTCAACCAAAATTTTCCCTAGAACTTTAAACCATAAAAGTAGGTAAGCAACCCTTTTGTTTGAAGAAAGTGCATACAAATTCTATCACATATAGTGAGTTATCACATAGTTTGTATTAAATTCACTGATGTGAAGTCATAACATTGTACATATATTTCCAACTTTAATTATGGCCTTGCTTTATTTTTCCTGCAAGAAATAATAATTAATAAAATACTAAGTGAATATTGAGTATTTCCTTATGGACCAGAAATTCTTTTAAGTGCTTTTTGTGAATTGTCTCATATAATTCAATAGTGTCAAGGGCCATTTTACAGGTGGGGAAACTGAGATACAGAGGTACTAAGTTTGCTACCTAGGGTCACCAAGCCTTTAAACTGGAATAGTTCTCTGGCCATCTGATTCCAAAACCCTGTACTTAACAACTCATACACCACCTCTGACCTAAAGTAAAAAAAAAAAACACAAAAAACACAAAAAACCCTTCACCAGGATTTCAGAATTTGCAGGACTTACTATAGAGAGATATGTGTTAGATATACTTGAAGAGAATTTTACAGAGAATTCGTTGCTTTATGGCTTTCTGATAAGTTAGCCTACAGGCAAGGGTTTGGTTTTATTACGTTCTTTGCTATCTATCTCTGCAACTATTTTTGAAACAAATGCAGTTATCAAGCCTGGCTGGGCACTGGAGTTACATGGGGGCTTTACTATGTACCGATGTCTGTACTTTTATACCCCACCTAGGGGGTCTGATTTCACTGGTCTCAGGGATGGCCCCAATGCTTTTGTGTGTGTGTGTGTGTGTGTGTGTGTGTGTGTGTGTGTGTGTGTGTGAAGCTTTCCAGGTGTGTCCTGGGCAGTCAAGGTTAAGAAGGGCTACATTGAAAGCTAAGGTGCCTTCTGCTATGTTTATGCCCTTGTTCACATAGGGTCCACATGGGGTGGGCATGACTGACAAGGGATGGACAACTAAAATAAAGCCATTCTAAGCTCAGTTTTCCTGTAACAGGACCACTAGGAATGCTGACTCTTTACACCACTGTTATTCATATCCACTGATCTCAAAAATAAAATAGCCAGTTGTTTTACCAGCCAACACGATAATTTCAAGAGAAACATCAGAAGTGCTTTATTCAAAGTAATGTCCATCACTAGGTACACATTTCCCCCATCTTTCAGGTAATTTGTGAATACCTTTCCAATAGAACTTTTCTTGTTTTGAGGCAAATCATTCAGAGACCCAATTTTCCACTTCTTCCTATGTTTTGAAGTGCTTCTCTGAAAGTGTGTGTGCCATCGATCAGAACAAGTGGTAATCTGAAGGAGCAAGGTCTGGTGAATACAGCGGGTGGGTTAATACTTCCCAGGCAAGATCTTTTAACGTGTCTTTAACTGGTTTTGAAGTGTGTGATGGTGCGTCATCATGAAGCAGTATTACTTTGCCGTGTCTTCTGGCACATTCTGGTTGTTTCACGATCAAAGTGTGTTTAAATTGATTATTTGTTGTGGGTAGCGATCAGTATTAACTGTTTCACCTGGTTTTAGAAACTCATAATACACCACACCTTCCTGATCCCCCCAAGTGCATAGCATTCTGTTCTTCCTGAAGCGATTTGGCCTTGCAGTTGATGGTGGTGATTGACCTGGATCAACCCATGATTTTATGCATTTGGGATTCTCAAAATAAATCCACTTTTCATTGCCAGTCACAATTTGATGCAAAAAAAGACTTTCGTGCCATTGAGGCAACATTTTACTGATGACTTTTTGGTTTTCCATTTGTCTTTCGTTCAGTTGATGTGGCACCCCTTTTTCTTCCTTTAAAATCTTTCCCATTGCTTGTAAACAATCGGAAATTGTTTGCTGAGCAACATTTAATCTTTCTGCAAGTTGTTTTTGAGTTTGACACACATCTTCATCCAATAATGCTTGTAATTGTCTTCAAACTTTTCAGTTGACCTGGACGTTCTTTGTCTTTCACATCGAAATCATCACTTTTAAAGCATTTAAACCAGCGTTCACATGTATCTTGAGATGGAGCATGTTCACCATCAGCTTCCCAAAGTATACGATAGCTTTCAGCAGCACTTTTCTTCCAAATAAAATAATGAATTAAAACTTCCCGCAAGTGCTCTTTTTTGGCACAAAATTCAACATTTTTAAGCGTAAAAATATGTATGATGTTAACACCTTCAGCAAATTTGACATATGAAGTTTTGAAGCTTGCTGTCAATACAACAAAATAGCATACATATCAAATCACATATATATCAACATATGTGTAATTCCATCATTGGAAAAAAATCCACATTATTAACGGTACACCTGGTATTCAGGAATAGCAGAGAATTGAAATTCAGGACAAGGAAGCTATGGTGAACCATGGGCAAGTCTGAAGTGGCAGAGAAGATCAGCTTTGATGAGGTTTGAGGAGGAAATTGGGGATGGTTGTTTTGATCAAAAGCTCACTGGAGGAGAAAAGGAGTTAGATGTTGTGGTGGTTTCTTGTTGCAGCAGGTGGTGGATAGTGCATCACTGCTGGACTCTTCTTTTGTTAAAATTCCTATGTAAAATATGTTCTCTTGTCAAAGTAATTCTTATCTTCCTTCTTTCTGCAAGTAGCATGCAGCCTGCGGGAGGCCCCCTATAAGGCTTCTAGAATCCATTTTACATGAGGTTCCTTTATTCATTTCATACAAAAAAGTAAAATAAAAACACAAACCAATAATGCCCTAAGAATATTCAAGTGGGTCCTTGAAAAACTTCTAGGTGGTCTTATTCATTTTACTTATGTTTTATGACCCCCCCCCCTAGGTTTACACCATGTTTGTGATGTGAAGAGTGGTAAAATATCAAGTTTGGAAAAATACTACTATGGATAATAGAACATAGGACAGAAAATGGGAAGATTCTGTAGAAGGGAACATCTATTTATGTGAATTAGTAGCAGTAGTGGTTAAAAACCTATTCCTCGTATGGAGCTCTCACTATTTCTTTAGTAGCCCACACTGCTGCTCTTAGCTACAGGGCATGTTAACACCTTCCTTACAACTATCATAGAGGAAAATGGTTAGTGTTCAGAGAGGGACTCACAGCCCTAGCATACAGGTACCCATTTATGTGTGTGTACATAGATACATGGGTGGGAAGTGGGGAGGTAAGTACGGAGGGAGAAGGAAGGAAAAAAGAAGAAAAGAAAGAAAAAAGTAATAAAAAGAAGAAGAAAGAAAGAAAGGAAAGATGTGATCGATTTTCATGCTCATCACTAAATTGTTATTTGGGCAAGTAGATTAGTTCTTCCTGTGATTGCATGTAGAGGCATTTATGCTTTCATCTGGAGTAAGCATGTTCACTTGTTTTCCTGGGAACAACCAGAAATAGATTACATGCCATCAAGTAATTTTCATTTCACAAAACAAATGCTTGTTTAATGGTGTAGCATCACCTCCCCCCAAATGTCTATTCATTCCTCTCCCCAATTTGGGGGTATTGTGATGTGATGATTTTTTAAATCATCATTATTTAATTCCAGTAAGTTCACTCTGCTGTCATATTAAGGTTGTTCTTTTTTAATTTACAAATTCGAATTTATACGATGATTTAATCCTTTTGTTCCTTTTCACATTCAGATTATAGTTATAATTTTTCCTATATGACTTTATATATCCTGTAGATAAATTTCTTTTTTCTGAAGATTTTGTTACAACATGAACTAACAGAATCCTTGGAAGCATGAAGACAAATACTCTCCTGGGAAAGACAAGAATGGAGGAAAAAAATGATATGCTTGAAAAGTTTATGTGTATCTGTAGCCTACAGTGCCCCTTGTGGCTGGAGGGCAGAGGGCATAATTCTCTTGGTTAGCTCCCCCATTAGGAACTGCTGACTGAATGCACAGACTAATTAGTAACGAATCAAGAAATCACTAAAAAGTTATACTTTAATTTTTTAAATTAAAATCTGTCATGTGTGGCCCTGGCCTGCATGCTCAGTGGTTAGAGCACTAGCTTGCACACCAAAGGGAAATGGGTTTGATTCCCTGTCAAGGGCATGTACCTGGAATGCAGGTTCAATCCTCAGCCTTGGTCGGCGGGAGGCAACCAATTGATGTATCTCTTTCACATCGATGATTCTCTGTCTCTTTCTGTCTCTCTCTGTCCCCCTTTCACACTCTCTAAAAAAAAAAAATCAAACAAAATAATATCCTTGGGTGAGGATTAACAACAGCAAAATTATACACACACACACACACACACACACATCACATCACATGTGACATTAGAGTAGTTAAGTTATTGTCAAATGATACACTGACCTTATATCTCATTTGGGGAATTTTTAAAACAAACCTCCTAGCTGTTCAGAGAGGTCTGAGATATAGGGGAGAAGAGGAATGTCATTGCTCTGGCAGTTTATTTGTTGGTTTCCTGATGCAGACTCGCCTGCCCATTGTGATTCTGAGAGCCCTGGGGTCTTTGTTGGGTTCCTTTCAATACCTTGCCTCCGAGATAATTGAAAAGTGAAATCACTGTGATCCACTGGAGGAACTACAATCAGGATTGATAGATCCTCCCTTCTCCCTTGTCTAGATTGTCATTCTATTTTCTCATCATTCTAGCATGCGCACTGCTGCTGGATCTGAACATATGTCTCTGCATTCTTCCTCACAGTTTCTTTCACTAAGGCTAGCTGGTGATACGGACAGGTAGGAAGAGTAACACAGCTCCAAGGAAGGGACAGAGGACAGCTCATTTCTCCCCTGTCAGTTCTGAGTAACTGGCTTGGACAATGGGCACGGGAGATTTTCCCAACTCTGACTGCATAGGTGTCCTGGTATCAGCTAGAACTCAGTGAGGCCTTGCCTTCAGTATAGAACACAAATAGCCAAGAGATCTTAGGGAGCAGTCTAATTGAAGAGAGAATGCCTTTGATTGGGAAACTTTATCTTGACCCTCGAATGGCCATGATGATTAGTTGCCAGACTTGGCCATCCCATCCTTATGTTTCAGGATGAACCTGTAAGGAAATGGGTGTATGTCTCATGAAACAAGTTGTTGAATATCTGATCAACTGTGCTTGTTTTCTAGCTTAACACTTGAGACAGAAAAAAAACAAGTGTAATTCAAGTGTATGGGCAAAGGGAGTAGCCTGAAGCTATGCCATAGTTTAAACTGTTTTGTCCCTCCTAGAGTTACATTAGCCATGAGGGACCCCTGCTAAAAGGTTATTCAATCAGTCCATCAATTAAGTGAAATAAAAGTCTGAGTTTCAGGACCAGAAGACTTGACCTTTCTCTTTCTTAAATACTGGAGCAGACTTACTGCAGTTTCTTGCTCTTGTCAAGATGACAGACTCCCTCCCTGGCATGACCGTCTGACTGCTGTACAATGCCCTTGTCTTTAACCCTCTGTCCTTTACCTTCAACAGACATTAAATCTACCTCCTTGCAGAAAATCACTTCACTTCCTGGGCAATGAAGTAAAATTCCAAAGCCATTAAAAGCATTCCTTTGGATGAGTGAGACTCAAGAACCCACCGGAGTGGTTTATTATGTATCAGTTTATCAATGAATCATTTGTCCACCTCAAGAACAAACATACTGTCCTTGGCAGCAAACCAAAACAGATGAAGCAAGCGAAACAATCATTTCAGCAGTTCAGCCTGTGGGATCTAATACTTTATAAGGAAAGTTTTAATTAAATTATAAATTAGAACCATGTCCTGCCATTGCAAACTGATTTCTGTTTTTGGAGTGAATGTAGTTTTCACAGTGTCCAACGTGACACTTTGCTGTTCCTGGAAGTAACCATAAGAATAATAAGCAAAGGATCATTATTGGACCTGCAGTGCCATCTACAGAAGAGACTGAATACTGTAGACTCCACTATGCACTTCAAATAACGCAGCCACAGGGGAATTAGAGGCGGCTGTGTTTAGAGTTAGCTGTGTGCATACAGGAAGACTTTGTTACTATATTTTAAAAAAATGGTTGAATGTTTGCAAAATGCAGTTAGCATACTTAAAGTTCTATTAGTTAGACTCCTAAGGGAATGGAGTGTTGTGTCTCATTTTGTTTTTTTATTACATTAACTGGAGGGCTCATTTGTTTCAAAAGTCCATTTGATGATTTTTGTAAGATGTAGTGTTTAACTTCTGGTTACTTTGAATAGATTGCATTGGACTTAACATTAGTTTCATGATTTATGTCTACTGCTTATATCTGTCTCTCCTTGCCAGAACATAATCACCATGAGGAAGAGATTTTTATATTTTATTTACTAATTTTTCTCAAGAGCACAGAATAATGCCTGCACAAAAGCAGCTACTTAAATATTTGTTGTGAATGAGTAAATGTCACTATCTTTGCTCCTCAAAGGACCAAGTATGGAAGGACAGCCATTATCGTCCTTGAATCTTCGAGTCTTGCTTTAACATTGGGATGCCAATACCTGTTTTTTTCCATCTTTCTGTTGTTATGGCAATTAAATGAGAAGATGGATGGCAAAGTACTATAAACCAAAAGCACTATAAAAGTAAGGCTTTTTTATTTTTATTTTTTTTGGAAGAGCTCTAGAAATGTAGAAAATGTAAACACACCATAATTTCCTGAGGTATTTAAAAAATGTACATATTTGGGGCCTAACCCATGTAAATTAGGATCTGGCAATGTTTGTTTTAAGAAAAATTCAGATGAACCTCAAGAACATTAAAATTTCAGAACTTCTGGCATAAAAGAAAGAGGTTGAAATTGAATTGAACCCAAATGAAAGTTACCCCTTTAATACTGCCCCTTCCTCAGTTATTTCCTGAAAGGATGTATTTCCTTATCATAAGGAAAATATGAAAATATAGATAAATTTAATTGATCTGTTAGTATTTAGCTGATGATGTAGAACACTACCAAACTGTCATAAAAATTTAGAATAGAGGGATCTAGACATATGTAAACAAACATTTTGTTAATACATGCAAAATATTTAATTTTAGAGAATTTTACATATATTTCACAAGGTAGGGTACAAATGGTATAAAAATTAATTTAAAAAGGAAGCAAACGGGAAAAATAAGCTTTTATAAGAATGAATGTTAATTTTAAGAAATGCCACTTATTAATTTGTATGCTACAATGCTATATAGTATATTCATATGCTTGAACATATTATAAAAATAGTTAACTTTTTAGTATCGAGGTTATTTATCTGCCATTTTCTTTTCTAAAGCATTTTTGAGAAATAAATGGAAAAGACCATATCTTTAAGATGACCAGATTTGATCTGCAGATTAACCATGTAAGAAGTAAAACATTTCTATGTGTGATAATAGTTTAATAGATAGATGCTTTCATAGCACATGAGTATCTCTTAGGCCAGTTAAACATGTTTTCAGTCATTTTTATATTTGGTTTTGTCTTGAGACAGCGTCTTTATTTGGGTTATCCTATAGCACTTACGTTGCAGTGTGAATGAATGAATTATACTAAAACAAAGAGGGAGTACTTTGGATTGTGACTAAAAGTGGAATTTGGAATCAGTCTTAGGTGCAAATTCTGGCTCTTCCTCTAACACACCTTCTGAGTATTATATCTAATCATACATTTATTTATCATATATAGAGGAGTGTCCGTGCACCAAGCACCATTGTGCTAGTACTGTTAATGATAAACATATTTCATGATCCCCATGACACATTCAGGGAAGAGTGGGGTGATAGCAGAATAGGTAAAATACAATTATGATAAACAAATAAGATAATTAAACACTGTGAAAAGTGGTATGGAGGAAATTAGCAAATTGAAAATAATTGAGTAACCAAGGAAGCTCACATTAAATGAGGTTTCCAAAAATGTCCCTTTGAGGAGGTGAGACTTAAAGAATGAGACGGAACTCACCATGTAGAGCTGAGGGAAGATAATTCTAGAGGGGGGGGGAGAGGGGGAGATGTGAAGAAGTGTGAAGGGAATGGCATTTGAAGACGCCTGGGGCGGGGACAGTGGGCTGATATGAGGAGATGCGCAGGGGGAATCTTGGAGGCGTGGGAGAACAATGGGACACCTTCTAAGGGGGTTAGCCAGGGAGTGATACTTGATTTACATTTGAAAAGGATTACTCAGGCAGAACAGTAATTGTACTTCCAAAATAGTTTTTGAGTCTTCCCCCATTTCCAGTTCTTGCCCTGGATAAGTCTCTCATCTCATCCCACCTACTAATTGGTCTCCCTGCCTTCAGTTCTATCCCTTCAAACATGTGCTCTCCCAAACTGCCAGAGTAAACTACCCGAAGTGTCCTGTCATTCTCCTGAAATTACCTGCACATCAGATTAAGTCGGTGCTCATTAAGCAGGTTTCGGGGTCCTACGTGGCATGGTTTTATATATTATTCCTCACGCTTAGTGCCTGGCACTGTTCAGTTTAGCAACAGAAACTGCCATCAGATACCTGCACCCCATCCTGTGCCCACCCCGTCTGTATTCCTGCACTTCTCTCTTATAGAATGTCCTCCCCCTTTTAGGCCAACTCCTAGGTTGTTTTTACACAAGCCGTTCTCCCTGTGCCCCTGCCACTACAATCCAGAACTCATTGTGCCATATTTTTGTTTCATGTCCTTATCTGCCTGTAAGTTTCCTAGGAGATATTCAGAGAAAGGTGGCTGGTAGCCAAGAGACCTTCAGTAAATGCTGGGTGGAGATTTTGGGTCAAGATAGCTGTGTAGGTGAATGAGATCATGCGGATGGAGTGCCGAGAAAGCACAGAGACAGAGTCTATAGCAGACAGTGCCAACCAACCAGTCTGTCCTTCAGTCCTCCTTCCTCATGCGCTTTCCCTGTCTGTCTCAAAACTCCCCTTCCTCATCGTGGGCACACACTTCACACTAGGCACTGCCGGTAGCTTTGCACACAGATGAACAAACCCTGGCTCTGTCTCCAGAGGACCTGGGGTGAGTGGAGGACCTGGAGAAGCTGCACAAAAGAATAAGCAGCAGTACAAATGTGTCAGATGAGTGATAAATGAGATTATGGACAGGAAGAGCTGAGTCTTGAATTGAAAAGGAAGTTCACCTCATTTATTTCCTAGAAATGAAGGCTGGGGGAAAACTTGACATTACTGAGCCTTCATTACTTCTCTAAAATACCCTGCAGCATGCTTACTGACATATGTTGAAATGCTTATGAGTAAGTCACTCTAATGTCACATCTCAAAACATGTGAGCAAAGGGTATTTTTTTCAAGTTTTTCTGCATGCTTCATTCTAAGAAATGATATACCTATAGTTAGATTATATGTATAGATTCGATGGGTCATAAATCCCATTATCCTCTTTTACTGGTAGATAATCTTGCTTAACTGCTGAAGAATGTATTAACTTATTTTTTTATTACTTAAAATATGTTTAAATGGACTCTAGTATTATACTGTATCTATTTTAAAGTTTGAAAACATGATTAAATGTTAAACCTACTCAAGTTGGATCTTACAAGTAGACACTGAAACTCCATCCTAATTGGCTTTGACATTAGCTGTTTCATTAGTTTCCCCAAAGTCTAAAAATATCCAACTTATAAGCATTTGAGACATAAGAGATTGTCCTTTCCTTCCCAAATAAGTAATTTAAAATCCAAGATCTAAGAAGCATCCATTTAAGACTCCTTCTCTTCTGTAAGCCACACTACCACAGAGCTTACACGCAGCTGACCTTCCAAACACTGCAGCGCCCTGGAAGCGACACGAGTTTGTACGCATATGAAAAATGCAGTATGCAGTCAAGCTCTGATGAGTGTTCCAGAAAATGTGCAGGAAGAGATGCACACGGGAGAATCGCTGTCATGCTCTGGGAAGGCATCACAATTCAGGTTTGAGTTGAGCTCGGCCTTCAAAGTGGGATAAAATGAATAGTTAAGAAAAGGAAAGAAAGAGAAAATGAGCATTCCTGGCAGGAGGAAGAATATAAAAATAGATGTGGAAGTAGGAATAAGCATGCTGGGAACTGAGCAACCTTTCCTTCTCCTTCAAACATCCTATAACCTAATCATCATATTGCCCAGGCTGAGGCTAGCCTGGCCTCAGGCCCCAGTGAAGGCAGTGTCTGTGACTGCACTGAGCAGCCCTGCATGCCAGTCTCCTTTGTAGGTGGGAACAGGTCTGAGTGCAGGACAGGGAAAGGGGAGGAGATATTTGCCTAAAACAGCACTTTTCAATCTTGAGGATATTTCCAAGCAGGATGCAAACACCAACTAATCCTTTTAGCTGAAGAACCAGGTTTCAGTTAACTCCATTGGGGAAGCTTGACAGTTAATACATTGTGTATCCCCACACCGCACGTGGCTTACTCATCACGCAGTTCAGTGGGTTTACCTAAAATCCTGAAATTGCTAGGACTCAATATAAAGCAATTCCCGACAAAGATTATACAGCTACCTTAACATAACCCAGTAGTAAGGCCAGAGCCAGGTGCCCGAGGTTCCACGTGACTACAGAGACTCTATTCGCCTCCCCAAGTCTTTGTACCTGAGGAACTAGGTGTGCTCATGAGCCTCGCTAGAATTCTACTCTTCACAGGAAAATCATTTTCCTATCACCTGGGTGTTAGATCCTTTAAATAGTTCTTTTCAACATTAAATAAATCATGTTATATGTAACAGAAGTTTTAAAGTTTTAGGTCCTTAAATTATGTTATGTACAGTAGAAAGTATACAAGCACTTTAATTACCTAACAAGATGTGAACAGAAATCAATTCAGTATATGTCTGACCAGTGACGGACAGTTCTGACACACATGCGCGTGCGTGTGCACACACACACGATTGTGATAGGAGAGGCATGAGACTTCCCATAGAGGAAAAAAGAAAAGAAAGGTCATTGATTTCCATCAGTGACTGTCCTTCAGTGTTTTTAGTGTTGTTTATAATGGTCCCCAAAAAGAGGTCATGGATAAGATGAATATATAGAAACTTTAAGGCTAATTTTAATAGAAACTACTACGACAAAGCCTGGTAGGGGAAAAGCAAAAACAGGAAGGAAGGAAGGGGGTTGGCAAGATATGAATGCAAGTACAAAGCAGCTTTGCAAGATGATGTACTTCATGTGAGAATATGCTTAAAACCACCATCCCAGGAATTCCTTCTTCAAAGGATGTGTTTCTTTGCTGCTCCAAAGAAATGTGGGGTGTGATTACCCTGTGTTCTCACTGCAACCCCATATTCTACCCTCTACTCCCACTTTAGCATGTGATATGGGGAAGAGGAACGTGCATTGTTCCTTGAAATGAAACCTGAGTTATGTACATTTGATAGTGTTAGAGTGTTAGAGTGTTTGTGGGTGGCTGTGTTATAATCGCCCTCAGTGTTTAACTGATTTTGAACTGTTCATGGGTGGTAGCCACTGCAGGCTGTGATAAGGTAAAAGGAGCGAATGTAATTATAACTGATGAATGATTGATGATGGCCTTATGTGTACGTCATTCTGCATCCTTGGAAACAGCTGCTGGCCTCCCAGAAATGCAGCCTGTAAAGGCATTGATGATCACCTTAGAATGGAGGCTCCAGTTTGTTGCCTGGGGGTGCTGGGGTGGAGGTGGCAGGTCACATAGAGACCGGGGCAGTTTCCCTGTGTCTCCCCACTTTCACTGCTTCAAGCACTAGATCATGGCTACTTGGGGTAAGAGGGTCTGAGAAGGAGTCTGGGATCTCAGCGTGGGGATGTAAAAAGTCCAGCAAGTACTGCAGTGCTGACTTCTAGATGAAAGCTGCCTGGCTGGTGTTGCTCAGTGGTTTAGCGGCAACCTATGAACTAGGAGGTCACAGCCAATCGATGATTCTTTCTCATCATTGATGTTTCTGTCTCTCTCTTCCTCTCCCTTCCTCTCTGAAATTAATTTAAAAATGTATATTTTAAAAAAAGTGCCCAGTTCCGCCTGGGGTGCTTGTGCAGCAGTGTAAGAATCACTGGCCTACAGTTTTAAAAAGTATTTTAGTGGGAACTGCATTTCCTACAATTTGGAACAGATTAAATAGATTATCTAATGCTGTTCAGGTAAAATGGTAATTCTTCGCATCTTTCCAGAGGGGTGAGGTGTGTGTGTATGTGGGGGCGGGGGGTTAGGGAGGTGGTTTAACCCGGTCATATCTGAGTCTAGTTCTGATGCTTACTCTATCTCTCAGTTTATGTATTTGTTTTTTATTATTCCTCACCTGAGTATATTTTTCCATTGATTTTTTTTTTTTTTTTTTTTTAGAGTCAGTGGAAGGGAGGAAGAAAGAAACAAATTTTGGTCATGTTTATTGAGTATATTTGACTCCCTGAAGCAAAAATAGGAACAACATACATAATAGGTGGAAAAAACAGAAACATAAATAGGACATGTTTATCTGAGGACATGCACTCACATTCAAACAAAGGGTCATGAAAGAAGACAAGAATAATAAGACCATAAGTAATGAATGTACTGACTTGTCCTTACCTCTTAAATACTGTACTTAATAATTTTTCTTTGCCTCAACACTTCTGTATTTAGTGGGTAGAGAAAGTTTGGCAAGAATTATAAGATTATGCCTGATGCTACTTCGGTTTAGAAGTAGATTCTTGTCTACTCATCCAGGCCCTATATGGACTTAAAGGGATTCTAAAGACTTGGGCTTCCTTGTGGATAAGATGGGAATTTTGAAGTTTTTTCTCTGGCTTCTCTCAGGATTTTCTGTAATTTGAAAATGATGTGTCTACGTGTAGGTTTTTTGTGGGTCTTTTTTGGCATTTATCCTGCCTGGTATTCTCTGAGTTACCCAGTTCTGTGGTTTGGTGTCTGACGTTAATTTAGGGGAAATTCCCAGTAATTATTGTTTTAAATGCAATGTTCTTCTGTTCCTTTCTCTCTTCCTTCCCTAGCATTCCCATTATAAGTTTGTTACACCTTTTCTAGTTGACCTTCCTTGGTTCTTGGATATTCTGTTCTTGTTTTGGGGTTGATGTTTTTTTCCCCAGTCCTTTTCCTTTTTGCTTTTCAGTTCAGGAGAGGCTGTTGTTGAGATGTCTTCAAGCTCGGAGGTTTTCCTCAGCCATATCCAGTCTACGAATAAGCCTGTCGAAGACAATCTTCATTTCTGCTAGAATATTTTTTATTTCTGGCATTTCTTTTTGGTTCTTTCTTAGAATTTTTATCTCTACTTATATTTCCCATCTCTTCTTGCATGTTGTCTACCTATCCATTAGAAGTATTAGCATGTTAATCAGAGTTGTTTTAACCGGTCATATCTGAGTCTAGTTCTGATGCTTACTCTATCTCTCAGTTTATGTATTTGCTTTTTGTTATTCCTCACCTGAGGATATTTTTTCCATTGATTTTTTTTTTTTTTTTTAGAGTCAGTGGAAGGGAGGAAGAGAGAAACATCAATATACACTAAGTAGCCAGTACACCTGACGTTTGTAGGCAAATTAGCTATAATTTCTTGCTGAAGTTGCTAGAGGGCCAGACCATTATAAAAAGGGAAGCAGGTTGTTTACCATGACAGTAGAAGTGATTTTTTTCTGAAGATATGGGTAAACAACGCGATTTAATAGCCTTTGAACATGGGATACATATACAATGAGTGGCCAGATTATTATGACCACTTATGACCACCCCATCAGTATTTCATTGGGCCACCTTTTGCCTTCAATACTGTGGCGATTCTTCTTGGCATTGACTCCACGAGATATTGAAAGGTGATGCGACACCATGCCTAATGAGTAGCACTGTCCAGTTCTGTGAGATTTGATGGTTGTGGAACCAGCTGCCTGGTGGCTCTTTTAACTTTGTCCCACAAATGCTCAATTGGATTGAGATCTGGTGATTGTGGGGCCACCTAACCAAGGTAAAGTCTCCCTCATGTTCTTGAAACCACTCCTGCACAATATGAGCACCATGGCATGGCACATTGTCTTGTTGGAAGAAGCCATCTCTTTTGGGATACGCCATCAACATGATAGGATGAACCTGATCAGCAACGATACTTAGGTATGTTGTGCTATTCAGATGTTGTTCCACATGAATTAAAGGGCCCAAATCATGCCAGGAAAACATGTCCCAAACCATAACACTGCCCCTACCAGCTTGAAAGGTTGTACTCATGCATGTGAGGTACATGCTTTCATGCTGTTTCCGCCAAATTCTCACTCTGCCATCTGTATGATGCAACTGGAAATGTGATTCATCGGGCCACGTGACTTTTTTCCAATGCTCGACTGCCCAATCCTTGTGTTCCTGTGTGAAGTGGAGACGTTTTATCTTGGTAACTGCAGACAGCAAAGGTGTTCGAACAGGCCTTCGACTTCTATATCCCATATGATCCAGTGTATGGCTAATTTGCCTACAAATGTCAGGTGGTCATAATAATCTGGCCACTCACGTTCAAATATATCCCACATTCAAAGGCTGTTAAATCGCGTTGTTTACCCATATCTTCAGGAAAAAATCACTTGTACTGTCGTGGTAAACAACCTACTTCCCTATTTATAATGGTCTGGCCTCAAGCAACTTCAGCGAGAAATTATAGCTAATTTGCCTACAAACATCAGGTGGTCATAATAATCTGGCCACTCAGTGTATGTGAGAAACACACTGATTGGTTGCCTCCCAATGCCCCCTGACTGGGTCAGGGGATCAAACCTGCAACACAGGTATATGTCCTTAACCGGGAATCAAACCCACAACCCTTTAGTTCACAGACCAACACTCTAACTACTGAACCATACTGACCAGGGCTCTCAGTTTGTTTTTTAGACATGATATATTAGGTAAAAGGAACTGCTGTAAATATGCCGTTGGTGATGTGATGTGATGTGATGTGATGTGATGTGATGTGATGTGATGTGATGTAATGGAGTGGGGATTGTTCTATAGTCCTGTGAATAGGTCTCAGTCTTTTAGTAAATAAGAGGATGTTTGTTTAGAAAGAATTGTGAATAATAACAAGAAAAAGAAACCATACAGAGTTACTATGTGTGTAGGACAAAAGTAGATAATGGATGATTCTCCAAACCATGGAAGCCTGGTACAGCCCTCCTGACTTGAATAATCTCCATGGCTCTCAGTATGTTTTATACAAGTAAAGATAAGACAGGAGGAAATTGAGCTTTTTTTAAAAAATTTATTTTAGAGAATGGGAGATAGAAACATCAATGATGAGAGAGAATTATTGATGGACTGCCTACTGGGCATCGAGCATGCAACCTGGGCATGTGCCCTGACTGGGAATTGTTGATGGATGTGGTGACTGAGGTTTATGCTTCTAAACAGGCCAGGAAGAAACCTGTCCCAAATTTATCACCACCCTTTCCATTTATTTAACTTTTGTTTTAGCTTTAGTTTATTATCATAATCACTTCAACAGAGTATGGAAATCTTGACCTCCTGGTTCAAGCATCAGTGCTCAACCACCAAGCCACACCCATAGTGGCTGGGTGAAATTGAACCTTTTGACATAAAGAGCCTAATAATCTGAACGGCTATTTTAAATCATCCATTTTTATCCAAAGATCTGAATCTTTGTCAGATGTCTACTCACACACACTTTTTTTAGATGATTTGCTTTCCCCCCTTCAATTTAAATATGAAGAAAAGACTGAGGGCAGGTGTCATCTCTTGTTTCCTGAGCCAAAATGTCAGTTCCATCAGAATGTGACAGCTTTGACAAATGAGACACTCACTTGATCAGCAGTTTCAACATAGGTGCAAGGGTTCCCTGGTGCCACGGCTCTCCACAGCCGTTCTGTCATCTCCAGTGAGTACCTGTCAGTTACTTTGCAAAGTTTGGAAATTTAGCTTGGGAAGAATGGTAAAGAATACAGAAACCCAAAGTATATAAATGAATTAGAAACCAAATGCTATTTTGTTTTAGCACTAAGAAAAAAGTGTTCATTTACTTGGATTTGAATTTGTTTAGTTTCTATCAAATATGTATGTACATCATGGTAGAGCTCCATATTGTTCCATTTCTTTCCAGTCTTTGTTTCAGAGTTATTAGAGCAAAATTTACAGCCTTACATGGTTCTAGAAAGAAAGGGCATTGTCCATCTTCTTCTCTACTTGTTGCTAGTAAAACTGCTGAAAACGTGGAGTGAAGAATACACCAACATATCTTTATTTTCAGACACCTGCTACATTTTTCTGTTTCTCCCACCACCACCCTTTCCATTTCTTTAACTTTTGTTTTAGCTTTAGTTTATTATCATAATCACTTCAACGAGAGTATGAAAATCTTGATTGATTTGATATCTATTTCAGAAAACAATATCCTTTGACCTATTGTGAAGTGATTACCCATAGAGTCTGGAAAACTAATTAAGATGGTGACTGGTGCCCATGGAGACCATGTTTCATGACCTTTCAAAGTTGGTTCTCCTCAGTACCAAAAGGAGGGGGGTATTCCTTTCCCTGGGCCACTGGATCTCTCCCTGAGACTTTTTATTTTAAGTACCAACCACCATGCATCTTCCTTCTTAGAGTTCCAGTCTGGTACCCACTCAGCATTCGTTCAGCAGTTTTCCCTGGTCTAACATTTGGATTTGTATGTAGCTGTGATTGTGTTTTTGCCTTGTATCTAGAAGGATAATATTTTCTTACAAAAGAAACCTAACAGCATTTCCACTCACATCCCCATCCCTTTCTAGATTCTGAAAGTGATGCTCTTATTGTGAGTGGGACAGGTGAGCCAAAGACTTATAATCAGTCACTTTTACTTCTTTTAAAGTCTCTCTCTACTTGAGCATAGTCTAGGAATACAGTCAAGTGACTGCAATCTCATTCTTTCAAAGATTGCTTTATAGAATTCAAAAATATTTCCATCGAAGGGTATTAACTTCCAATGTAAAGCCAATGAAAAATGGCTTAGGGAAAGCTGCAGAGATAACAAGGGGCTTAAGTGAAACAAGAACAGGAAGGAATGGGGAGTTTTTGGATGCAATTTGTTTTCAGGTCTATGCATCCACTGTGTTGCATTGGATTTTAAATTTATTTGAATTATTCTTTTATTGCTGTTTTCAGCTATCATATTGATCTAGGAGAAGCAAGTGGGGCAGTCAAAATCTCATTCCAAATTGGAACTGCCTTTAGAGTGATTGGTAGCAATGGCTAGGTGGCTGGAGAGGAGGGGACACTGCTTTATTTCTTATTGAGCAAAAGTGTGCCTATCCAATTAGTCTGTGCCAAATACAGGCTCAGCAGGTGCATGTTGTTGATGGATGTGGTGACTGAGGTTTGTGCTTCTAGTCAGGCCAGGAAGACTCCAGTCCCAAATTTATCACCACTGGGCTTTCAATTACTTTCCAAACTCAAACACTGGAGACTCACTCATGCTGACATTTCAGTACAAGTCAGTTGACAAATATATTTTGAATCCAATCCTTATGCACAGCTCTAAGAATTGTAAAGGATTCAGACATTACTGTACATGGACCTATCCAGAAATGTCCAGTGTAGAGGATGGAAAGATGTTTTTGTGTAAGAATATATGTTGTGTGATTTCTAACTTCAGACCCAAAATAAAACCATACATAAAAGTAAAAAACTAGTTTCAAAATGATTAAACATTAGGTAAAAAAGAGATCCACTTAAAGCAAAGTGACCTTCCCTGGCCAGTGTGGCTCAGTTGCTTGCAGCATCGTCCCGTGCACTGGAAGGTTGCGGGTTCAATTCCTGCTCAGGACTCATACTTAGGTTGCGGATTCCATCTCAAATTTATATTAAAGGACATAATGAGGGTATCAGTTTATACTCCAATACTATTGTACCATAATTCATAAAACATAAATTACAGGAAAATAAAGGGATAAACTGACAGAAACCTAGTAGTGATGATAGGCTATAATAAACTTCTGCTAGCCCATAACAGATTAAGAAAATAAACAAAATTATGCAAAACGTCCGAATTATAATTAGTACAGTTTAAATAATAGATATATATGCACACACATAAACATATGTTTATGTCCGTGTATATACATATTAATACAAGCATTACAGTTAGTTGTTAGGAGGAAGTAGAAAATCATAGTCACATTTTCTACTGTGCAGTGGGGTGGGGGGGGTCAGCACCAATAACCCCTTTGTCATTCAAGGGTCAACTGTATATTTTATATGACAGATACATTTTTTAAATTGCCTTGGAAATTTACAAAATTAACTATTAAGTGACCAAAAAAATTCAATTTCTTCCCTGAAATAGAAGTAATATATTCCACATTCTGACCCAGTACAATAAAATTAAAAATTATAATACATAAATTATAACAACATTCTAGAAAGAAAAAATTTACTCTTCTCTTGAGTCAAAGGAAATACTTATGCATTGTAATAATTGTTTTTCAAAAATGTGCATATAATTGGATACAGTAAAGTTTGCTCAGAAAAATATATAGCTTTTAATACTTGCATACTAAGAAAGAAAAATCAGTTTTAACTCAAGAAGCTATAAATGGAATAGTACAGTACTAGTATATCTAAGAAAGTCAAAAGAAGGAAATAAAAATGATCAAAGGAGAGGTGAAAAATTACAATATTGTTAAGCATTCAAAAAACTGGTCTTATAATTAAAAAGAAAGAAACCACTAGATAGAAAGTGGTCAATCAGAAATAAAAAAAGTAAAATTATAAGTGAAAAAGGTCAAATAACCTCAGCTACAGTAGAAATTAAATGAATGATAAAAGTAATACGCAAGAAAAACAAAACAAAAGTAATATGCAAGTATCTGCCAAATACTTTTAAAGCTCTAAGCATCTCAGCAGGAATATGGCAGGAAACGTGGGCCTACACCTCTTCTGAGAGCCCCAAATATCCCCCAAAGAAGAGAAGACTACATTTCTAAACATCTGATTAAATTAAAAGAATTCCATTCCTATCCCTCTTGAAATGACTACTATCTCATGCTGAAGAAGAAACTTGCTCATTGAGGAACAATTTTTCATTTGGAAAATACACATAGAAACCAGATATAAAATTGCACATGCTATGATTGAACTATGCAAAACCAAAAAATCATATATATGCATGTAGATTGAAAGTGGGAAAATATATTTCATTAGAGCAATAAGATTATGGGTGGGTGTTCTTATTTTTCAACCCTTCTAAAAATACTGTTTGCATAATAGAAATTCAGAATGAATAGGTGTCTCCTGAGATGAACCCAAATAAGTAACAGTGCTACTGACTTTCTCCTAGTAAAGAGACAAAGTATGTTCTCTCTATCATTATTGAATTGTAGTTGGGGTGGTGGGGTCCACTTATTCCTTCATAGGCTACCTACAATGAGCCATTTCCTTCATTGACTCCATACTATTTAAACACCAACTATTACAACAGCCCTGAGCCTCACAGGCAGGCAGTCATACAAGAAATGTGAAGTACCAGTTCAGTTTGTACATGCAGTGGGAAGTAGAGCACATTTCTTAGCAAATTAGCAGACCCTACTAGTGGAATGATTCTGAGGTCCTTTGAGTTCCCTCGAGTTAGAACAGGCCACAGAACTCTGGGTGTCCCCCCCCCCTCACCCCCGCCCAGAGAAGACATATACTGGGAATCATTCTGATCTTTGAAGGGAATTCATTGGAATGACTGTCAGATACTTGAGGCACTGGGGCACGGAGAGAAAGGAGGCATACTCTCTAGCAGGTATCTAAACTGTCTCAGCTTTTGCATAAATAAAATGATTTATTTTGGAACTGGCAGCTAAATTGCTCATTTTAAAATGTCTTGGGAATTTGTTGAGGTTGGGTGGCACCACTTATCAGAAGATGCCATAGAAAATGCTCAGTTGCTGTCTATGCTGTGTCTTTGTGAGCCAAAGTTATCTATTTTGTGACAGAAAGGGGGAATATTGCCTAGGTTTTGGTTATATTTAGTGTGTCATTATAACTTTTGGTCGTAGTAATATACACGATTTTGGATAGAGTACTTCTGCACATCATTAAAAATTATACATGTCAAGAATTAGATGAATTGATGACAACTTGGATGAAATATCACCTACTTTGCATATATATAAATACTAGTATTTCAAATACTGTATTCAGGTAGGAAAGTATAGGGTTTTTTTCTTTACAATTATACTTAGAAGGGCAATCAATAACTTAAGGCAATGTTGGTATAATTTATAGCATTAGTAATTACTATAGCATCTTTACATCCAGTGTAAAATATTATATAGCATATCTCTTAAAGAAACACATACTACTCTATTACTTTCTTCCTCCTCTTATATAAAATCTTCAGAAATTCTATTCAAGTTCCCATGCCACTTACACTGCATGTCATTAATTATGAATTCCTACAAAAATAAATACATTTCAAAATACACATTAAAAAGTTATATTTAAAAAAATCATATTATCATAGTAATGAAACAGTGCAGACACATGAAACATAGAAATTAGAAGTCCCATCATGATCCAACTACCATAGCTAACCTTCTAAAAATTGGGTATTTCTCTTCCTAGAACATTATGCCTTTGTTACTATCTGTGTATATTTTTAACCAAAAAATTGGTCATAATAAACATATTCTTCTATACTTACTTTGCTCACTTAAACACATTATGTATCATTCAATACTAGAGGCCCGATGCATAGGATTAGTGCACTGGTGGGGGCGTGGCCTGTGGGGATCGCCCGCTGTGGGATTGCCCATCCCAGGCAGCGGAGCAGCTGTGGACCCGCCCTCTGAGCAGCAGCTCCCTGATCCGGTCTCTCCAGGTTACCTGGTTGGGGTGGACTCAGGACAGTAGCACTGAGAGGTGGGGGAGTAGGGTTCAGTCCCACCACAGCCACGAACCTGCCTCCCAGCCTCATGGTCAGCTCTGTAAGCCCGGCGGCGGCACTGCAAGGCCTGCCGGTGTCCAGAGGAGGGGGCAGGGAGCAAGGAGGAGGAGCCTGGGACGAGGAGGTGATGATCACAGCCCAGGTTCCTGCCCATCAGCCCAGGGTTCGCAGCAGGAGCAGCTGCTCATCCTGGTCAGCTGAGTGGCACTCCCACTGTGGTAGTGCACTGACCACCAGGGGGCAGCTCCTGCATTGAGCGTCTGTCCCCTGGTGGTCAGTGCACATCATAGCAACTGGTTTACCGGTCCTCTGGTTGTTCCGCCATTTGGTCGCTGGGCTTTTATTATATAGGATATTACCTTATTTTATAAGCACAGACTTGACCCATTTGTTCAATGCATACATAGCATCATGTTGTATAGAGCTACCATGACTTATTAAGCCAGTTCCAATTAGATATGTACCTGGGTTATGTCCATCTAGGTTTTTCATTACTATACTAGAGGCCCAGTACACAAAATTTGTGCACTCAAGGTGGTTCCTCAGTCCAGCCTGCACCCTCTCAGCCTGCACTCTGGGAGCCCTCAGGGGTTGTCTGATTGATGGCTTAGGCCTGCTCCCCGCCAGGAGCTGTCATTTGGACATCCTTAGCACTGCCACAGAGGCGGAAGAGGCTCCCGCCACCGCCACTGCGCTTGCCAGCCTGTGAGCCTGACTTCTGGCTGAGCAGCACTCCCCCTGTGGGAGCGTACTTACCACCAGGGGCCAGATCCTGTGGTGAACGTCTGCCCCCTGATGGTCAGTGCACGTCATAGCGACCAGTTATTCTGCCATTTGGTCGATTTGCATATTAGCCTTTTATTATATAGGATTATTATATAGGATTTTAGCCAAAACCCTTATACATGTACATGTGAGAATAGTCAAGAGGACCCAGTGTCGGGAAGTGAGATGGCTGGGTAATGTGAATACTAGTATACATACACTCACACACTTGCCAAAATGAGCTTTCTTTGTCTAATAGGGAAATTATAATTTTAATTTAATTATTAGAGAAATTGTTTAATTATTATGGAAATACATCTTACATCTATAGGCTTTGTAAAAAAAATTTTAATTGCCTACTTATTGTCTTTGTCCATTTTTTTGGATTGTTCATCTTCTCAGTGACGTGAACAAACTCTTTTCTATTGGTGTTGTTGAACTTTTACGTATTATAAATTCTTTGTAGTTTGTATTCTGACATGTACTAATTTATGTACTTATTTTATCTCAAATATTTTTAATTATTTTGAGAAATTTTCTGAAATACACAAATGTAGAAAAGTAATATATTTCTCATTCATATTTCTACAAGCCAGAATTAACAATCCTTTATGTTTTTGTTTCCAGTTTTTCTTTTTTAACTTAAAACAATAAAACATGTAATACATTACAAGAAAAGATAGTCTTCCAGACTACCACCTTTGGATTTACTTCCTGAGTGACAAAGTATGTTCTAGATTCTTCTAAAACTATTTGTGTATTTTTGAATGCCTGTATATATGTCTATAAGCAATCTGTTGTTTTCTGTATTTTAATTTTTTTTGTAAATGATAGCAAATTTATATCGACTTCCTTTTATTGCTGAACATTGTTTTTATGACTTACCCATGTAAATAGTTTAAATTTAGCTCAAGGTGTTTAATTTTTATGCAATCAGATATAGTAGTTTTTTTTCTTTTAGTAGACTTTTTTTCCTTGTAATAGACTTTCTTCTGTCAAAAGTATAAACTTACCCAATTATTTCTGGGGGGTTTTTGTTGTTGTTGTTGGTTCACATTTTAAACTTTGATCTGAATCATTTGAAATTTATTTGAGGATAAGAAGTAATGTAGGTAGGGAATCAACATTATTTTCTTCCCAAGTAGCTGTCAGATTCATCCTGTGCTTGGCTGCAAACACTGCTTTTATCAAGCGTACAATATCCAGGCACACATGGTGAATTTCTTTGATTTTTCTGTGCATTGTTCCTATCACTATACTGGGTTTTTTGTTGTTGTTAATCCTCATTGAGGATATTTTTTCCATTGATTTTTAGAGAGAGTAGAAAATAGGGAGGGAAGGTTGGTGGGGGAGGGGGTAGAGAGATATACAAACAAACATCTGTTTGGTTGCCTCCTGCATGTGCCCTGACCCAGGCAGGGAACTAACCTGCAACCCAGGTGTGTGCCCTTGATTGGGAATAGTACGTGACCCTTTGGTGCATGAGTCAACACTCTACTACTGAGAGACACTGGCCGGGGCTCACTGTATTGTTTTTAACACCTGTACCTTAGACCTACAATTATTATTGTCCCCAGATATTTTCCTTGGTATCCCATTTATGCTTTCAATGAGCTTTAGAATTGTTTTATCATGCTCCTAAAAGAAAATATTGATAACATTGCAATTTCAGTGAATATTTACATTAGGGGTATTTATATTTTCAATTCATTCACACCTTCTTTCATGCTTATTCAGTAAAATTTTATAACTTCCTTCATATACATTCAGTAAATTTTTCTTAAGCTCATGTCTGAAATATTTTTGTTGTAATTGAGTGTGAAAGCTTGCCTTTCATTATATTTTCATATTTTCTATCTTGTTAACATTTGTGTGTTTATCAAAGACCCCAGTGGATTATTGTAAGTTATACAGGTTTATTTGCCATTGTATGTCTTCTTAGGTGAAGTGTTATTCAAAGCAACTCTGCTTTCCATGGTACTACTGACAACATCTTAGGACATTTTGAGTTTGTCACTATAAGGAGTTCTATTGTCATGGTGGCTAGAGACTGAGAGGCTGCTGAGCATGCTGCAGTGTACAAGACATGGTTCAATCTTTTGCCTATTCTTTATTGGATTGTTGCTCATTGCATTAGTGAGTTAAGAGTTCTGTATCTATTCTAGATACAAGTCCTTTGGCTATATATGTTTTGCAAATATATTTCCCAGTCTGTGGCTACCTTTTCATTTCCTTAACAGCCTTTTGTGAAGAACAAAAGTTTTTAATTTTAATGAAATCCAACTTGTTGATTTTTAACACTTTATAAGCCATGCTTTTTATTTATTTGTTTTTAACTCCAGCTCACTACAATATTGTCATATATTATCTTCTAGAAGTTTCATAGTTTTGCTGTTAGTTTTAGATCTATGATTCATTTCAAGTTAATTTTTGTAAATGATGATTTAAGACTTGAGGTTTATATTTTTTTTTAATATTTTTTATTAAGATATTACATATGTGTACCCTCTACCCCCCCCCCCCCCCCCGCTCATCCCCTCACCCCCCCCGTTGTCCGTGTCCATTGGTTAGGCCTATATGCTTGCATATAAGTCCTTTGGTTGATCTTTCACCCTTGCCCCCACCCTCCCCTACCTTCCCTCCAAGGCCCGACAGTCCAATCAAAGCCTCTCCGTCTCTGGATCAGTCCTTGTTCATCAGTTTATGTTGTTCATTATATTCCACAAATAAGTGAGATCTTGTGGTATTTATCCGCTCTCCAGTTCCATCCATGCTGTGGCAAATGGTAAGAGTTCCTTTTTCTTCTTCCTCTTCTTAAAGAATACCTTTCAGCATTTCATATAATGCTGGTTTGGTGGTGATGAACTCCTTTAGCTTTTTCTTATCCGTGAAGCTCTTTATCTGACCTTCCATTATGAATGATAGCTTTGCTGGATAAAGTAATCTTGGTTGCAGGTTCTTGCTATTCATCTCTTTGAATATTTCTTGCCACTCTCTTCTGGCCTGCATGGTTTCTGTTGAGAAATCAGCTGACAGTCGGATGGGTACTCCCTTGTAGGTAACTGACTGTCTTTCTCTTGCTGCTTTTAAGATTCTCTCTTTATCTTTTGCTCTTGGCATTTTAATTATGATGTGTCTTGGTGTGGTCCTCTTTGGATTCCTTTTGTTTGGGGTTCTCTGCGCTTCCTGGACTTGTAAGTCCATTTCTTTCACCAGGTGGGGGAAGTTTTCTGTCATTATTTCTTCAAAAAGGTTTTCAATATCTTGCCCTCTCTCTCCTTCTGGTACCCCTATAATTCTGATGTTGGTACGCTTGAAGTTGTCCCAGAGGTTCCTTACACTATCTTCATATTTTTTGAATCTCTTTTCTTTTTTCTTTTTCGGTTGGGTATTTTTTGTTTCTTTGTATTTCAAATCTTTGACTTGATTCTTGGGATCCTCTTGTCTGCTGTTGGATCTCTGTAAATTATTCTTTATTTCAGTCAGTGTATGCTTAATTTCTAGTTGGTCCTTTTTCATGTCCTCCATGGTCTCACTATACTCCTTGAGGGATTCATTAAATTTATCAGCGGTTTCCATAAAATTCTTGAAAAACCTTATAAACGTGGCCTTGAACTCTATATCCAGTCGTCTGTCCTCCTCCGTTTCTGCCAATTGTGACCTGTTTCTTTGTCTCCGCATTTTGGCTGCTTCCCTGTGTTGATAGAGTGGCCCTGCGCGCCAGGTGTCCTGTAGGGCCCAGTGGCTCAGCCTCCCCAGTTACCTGGGGTGGACACTCTTGGTGCCTTGGTTGTTGTAGGATCACTGGGAGGAATTGACCTCCAGGCCAATTGGCTGTGGGAAGCAGCTGTGTCTGAAGTGGGAGAATGGTCCCCCTCTGACCACTGGGTACAGTGGCTCCTGGATCTAAGGAGGTGCTAATTCAGCCCCTGCCTGAGGCCACACAGCCGGAGCCACGGAGAGGCTCAGCTGTGAAGCAATGCAAGCCGCTGCGGGGCCTTGGGCCTTCTCTTGGAAGTTCGGGGTCTGCCTGGCTGGGCTGTAGTTAGGTACATTTAAATGCAAAAGCCTCTGCCGCAGCCTGGGTGGGGCGGGGTCTCAGGGAGTCTCAAGGGGGGAGAAAGAAGCTATGGCTGATTCTCCGCGCCCGGAGTCGCGGGTCTCAGTGTCCCGGTAATGGCTGCAAGCGCCTCTGAGGGAAATCCGCCCTCAAGTTCGCCCGCTGCCGCCTGACAGAGCAGCCTCTCCCCGTATGAGTGCTGGGTCCCCAGAGACTTCCCGGAACCGGAGTTCAGAGCAGTCGGGAGCTTGTGATTCAAAAAGACAGCCGCGTCCTCAGGTGCCACCCCCTTTCCGCGTGCGCGAGCCGCCGCCGTACCTCTGCACTCAGCCTCCGCAGCTCCTCTGGCTCTCAGCGTGCTTTTCTTTTCTTCTAGTTGTAGAAATTACACTCAGCCAGCCTTCCTGTTGTTCTGGACGATGTTTGCTCCGTCCTTTGCGGTATTTTTCAATTGTTGTGTGAGGCGACTATTTCCCGGTGTTTATCTATGCCGCCATCTTAGTTTCTCTCCGAGGTTTATATTTTTGCACATGGCTATCCTATGGTTACAACAACCATCTGTTGAAAATTTTTCCTTTCCCCACTGAATTGCTTTGAAATCTTTATTGAAATTAATTGTTCAATTATGTGTATGTCTATTTCTGGACTTAGCTTTCTGTTCCGCAGATCTGTATGACTGTGTACCCCAATACCACAGGGCTTGGTTACTGTAGTTTTATAATAGGTCTTAGAATCAGGTAGTGTAAGTCTTTTTTTTTTCTTTTTTTTTCTTGTTTGTTCAGTGTTTCTTTTCTTTTTTTTATTGCTTAAAGTATTACAAAGGGTATTACATATGTGTCCCTTTTTTCCCCCCGCCCTTGACAGTCCCCTGGCCTCCCCTACCCCCCAGTGTCTTATGTCCATTGGTTATGCTTATATGCATGCATATAAGTCCTTCGGTTGATCTCTTACCCCGCTTCCTCCTGCCCCCTAACCCTCCCCGGCCTTCCCGCTGCAGTTTGACAATCTGTTTGAGGCAGCTCTGCCTCTGTATCTATTATTGTTCAAAAGTTTATAATGGTCTCTATTGTCCATGAATGAGTGAGATCATGTGGTATTTTTCCTTCATTGACTGGCTTATTTCACTTAGCATAATGCTCTCCAGTTCCGTCCATGACGTTGCAAATGGTAAGAGTTTCTTCTTTTTTACAGCAGCATAGTATTCCATCGTGTAGATGTACCACAGTTTTCTAATCCATTCATCTACTGATGGGCACTTAGGCTGTTTCCAGATCTTAGCTATGGTGAATTGTGCTGCTATGAACATATGGGTGCATATATCCTTTCTGATTGGTGTTTCTGGTTGAATCAGGTAGTGTAAGTCTTAATACTTGAATCTTTTAAACAATATTGAATCTATGGCCCAAGAACGTAGTCTATCTTCCTGTTTGTTCAGGACTTATTTCTCTCAGCAATGTTTTTAGTTTATAGCTCCTATAAAATTTTGTCAAATTTATCACAAATTATTTCATAATTCTTGAAATTGTCTTAAATAAATAGATTTTTCTGGATTTGGTATTAGTGCTATATTAGCTCAGATTAAAAAAAAATAAGTATTTTTCTTATTGTCCTTTTCTGCTTTTTGAATATTTAGGAGAATTAACAAATGGATCCTTCTTACTCAAAATGTCTTATTCAAATGCTACTCATCCATTTAAGATTATAGGGGAGGAAAGACTTTTCCTCTATCCTCTTAGGTTTTGTGGCTGGGCCTGAGAATTACATTGACCAAGGACAGATTAAGAGGAGAAGAGCATACCAATTTTATTTAATGTTAATATTTTTATGTATACATGGAAGCCTTCATATATAAGAAATGAAGACCCAAAGAAGTGGATGGGCCTGAGAGCTCATATAGTATTTTAGTAAAGAAAGATAAATTATGGAGACATGTCAAGACAAAGGAAAAAGAAGTTTGGACTAGTGTTGGTAAAATGTGGGAAAGTGACCTGGAAACTTATGGAGGAAACTAATGGAAGATACAGGTTATTGTAGTAAGAATGTTTTCTTCCTGGTGCCGTGAGGGCACCTTTGTTATGGGAAATGTTATCCCGCTTTTGGCTAGAGAGAGGGAGGTCAGAGACCCCTTCCTGACGCTGTTTCTCCAGTGCCTTCCACTCAGAGTAATCACTGTGCCACAGAGGCAGCTTTGGGACTGGCAGGTTCTGGGCCCTTCCCTTCTTTCTACATGCAGTTTCTCTATACAATGCCAGTAAAGTGAATTGTATAACAATTATTTTTTCCTATTATTCATTTGATAACCACACTAACTTCCAACACTCTTTATATATTTATATCAAATAGTCATGTTTATATTGAACTTAAAATTCCTATGACTTTATGTTTGTTTCACTTTCTACCTTTCATATATTTTGAGGGTTTTCTGTATAGCACAAGACAGGATACTTTATATACCTTATACATGGGGCAGTGAACTCAGTCACATGCTTGAGTGTTCAAAAACAGGTTTCCAGCCCTAACCGGTTTGGCTCAATGGACAGAGCGTCGGCCTGTGGACCGAAGGGTCCCAGGTTCAATTCCAGTCAAGGGCATGTACCTTGGTTTCAGGCACATCCCCAGTAGGGGGATGTGTAGGAGGCAGCTGAATCGATGTTTCTCTCTCATCGATGTTTCTAACTCTCTATCCCTCTTCCTCCTTCTCTGTAAAAAATAAATAAAATATATTTTAAAAAAACAAAACAGGTTTCCATACCTTACAATATAATTATTTCTCTAAGGCAGAGAAATTTATATTTTAGGATGAATATTGTTTATAATGCTCTGGCCAGTTTAAAGATGGTCTGGCAATTCACAGATGATGAATTATTGAATCACTATTTCTCTGAGATACATGTCTGACAGTCATTTCCTTTGGGGGAATGGTTAGAAGAGAATCATGAGATAACATCAAAAGGAAAAATCAGAACGAGACTGTTTACATTCTTTTTCAACAAACTATAAAGGCACCTGGAATTTATTTTCTAAGGCTTTAAACTTGTACCAGGTGTGATGAAACTGGGGACTCAGTGGCACATATTTTCAAGTAATAGTTTTAAAAATTCTGAATTTCATTCCTACATCATAAAAAATATGCCAAACCCATCTCCTTACAAATGGTTTAGATTATTTTTCAAGGACATTTATGTATCAACATTTTGTTTTAATTGACATTTTTCTGGCTCTTTTCAAATACTTATAAACCTTCTTTTAATTTATTCTCATCTATTTAATGTTTTGCCTAGGATTAGCTATAAAGTTGTGGCTGTTTTCCAGATTATGGGCCTGTTTTCCAGATTATTTGTAGAAATAAATAAACCCTGACCCTAAGAATTGACTATACTTTTTATTGAAAGAATTGATCACTTTGCTCTTCCTATGGAAGGCCAAGCCAGTTTCCTCTTTAAAATCAAAATATTTATCCCAACCATCCTACATCCCATTGCATGGTGAAGCAAAACTCGAGTCCATCAAAAAGAAACAAAAGTACTTCGTTGTAGAACTTTAACAAAGGCCTTTAGAAAATCATACTCTTGCCACCCCTCAGTATACCCACCCACACATGTGGGCTTAACTGATTCTCTCCTCAAATGTCCTTTCAGCCTCCTAAAGAACTCAAGGATTTTAGTCAGGTTGTCTTTGGTCTGATTTATGAACTCTTCCTTGACCAGCCAGGTGCCGGCCATAGCCCACAATTCATAATCTGTCGGCAGGAGTGATGGCCCACCTCCAGAGGTGAAGCTGACAGTTCTTCCGCATGCAGCCGATACACAGACTGTGTGCCGCGCAGTGATCTATGTGAGGTGGACTGAAGAGCACATTAACCTCTCAGCACACCCCCATTTTCACTGTGGCTCTTTTCTTTTATGCTCTTCATTTTTCTTCATAAAAGGCCATCCTGATGAATAACACCACATCCAATCACTAGTAAGCAGATGGCTCGGAATCCATCGAAGGTGAGGTTCCCAGTAAATTTCAGAGCAGCTCAACCTTCAAACCTTTGTTGTATGGAATGCCATTCCGCGGGTATAAAGTTTCAGTTCTGCAAAATGAGTACATTCTAAATAGATTCTAGAGAATTGCTATACAGCGCCGTGCCTCTAATTAACGATACTGTATTGTGCACTTAAATTTTTTAAGAGAGTAGATCTCATGTTAAGTGTTCTACCACAATAAGAAGGAAGAAAGGTCACTGGAACTGAGAATAGTTGTTTCTGTTTTGGTTTTGGGGTTCCTCAATGATGTAGGCTTGTTGTGTAAAGCTTGATAGTAAATACTAGGTACGATTTTGTTTCATTGCTGTGATTTCTGACTGTGTGTACTTTGGATTATTTTTGCAGAGAGATTAAATATCTGCTTTTCAGGTGGGGATAGCGCTGTGGGAGGCATCAGTAACCTGGGGCTGGTGAAGCCAGTCTGGCCAGCAAGGCAGGAGCACACACCTGCAGGGATCTTGAGTAGAGGCATGAGAAAGGTGAGCCCAGGAGAGGCATCAGGCACCAAATCCTGCCAAGACTTTCCAATCTGTCTGTGTAAGGACTGTGGATGTTTTTAAGGTTGACCTAAGCTCCCCAAGGTTAACTGTCTGCATCATTTTTTTTAGTCTTTTGTGTACAAACTACATTGGAGTGAAAGTCAAGTTTTAGAGTTTTAAGGAGGAGATAATTGAATTAAAAATAAAAGGAATGGGGCATAGAATTCATTCCAGGCACGTGGTAACCAAAGACGCCAAATTGAGATCATCTGATCACTAAAAGATGTCAGTCACTGAAGGTGGTAGGGTATGGGGAGAAATTTGGTTTTATTTATTAGTATTTTTTAAATGATGAACACTGGGTTGTTTCAAGAAGGAAAGAAAGGACGTGATAAATGAAAGGAGACTAATGGTGCATGAAACAAAAGGGTTAATTTTTTAAAGAATGGCTCGATCAGTACTTCTCACGCTTTAATATGTCTTGTTAAAATGCAGATTCTGATTTTGTAGGTCCAGGGAGAGGCCTGGGATTCTGCTTTTCTAACAAGAATCCAAGTGATGCTAATGTAACCTTCAGGGCACCTAGAATCAGACTGGGAGACCAAGTGGACACATCCACCACTAGTCATGGTTGTTTCAGCACCTACTATATAGAAGATAGCACCATAAACACAGATAAGTGCTAGCAAGATACTTTCCAATAAGCGCAATTTAAACACAGACTTCAAGGCTGCCATGCATGCTGAGTGCTGAGATGACTCTTCGTTAGGCAGGATAAACGGTGTTGATCAGTTAGTTCAGGTGAATAACACACAACGTTTTTTAAAAGACTATTAGTTCTCAAGTAGTTAAGAAAATATAAACGAACAGCAGAGAAAATGAGTCAAAACCATCAAGGGCTATTATAGTTTCAATTTAAAAATGCTGCTGTTTTTAGGTACCCATGCTCACAGCTACACTGACAGGTCCCAGCAGAGAGAATGGGCTCTTGCTTATTTTCTCACCTTCCTCCATCCCTTTAGAAAGTCTGACGTGCATTCTAGCTTAGCATTTTTGTCTTTGTGTTTCTGGGGGAAAGGAGTTTTAATAAGTTTAAAGGTGTGTGGCCTTGTACTCAACTGGCTCTACACCCCTTTCATTCTCCTGCACATTTCTTTGGTTGAAAGGTAGAGAGTAGCTCTTATGTTTTAAAGATAACTTGAGAATGACCTGATAAGGACATTAAATGTCTCCCTAAGGAAATAGGAACAGGAATCCTCTTTGATTAAAAAAAGCATAAAAAGGTGATAAATATATTATCAGGTTTTTCTCCATACATCCTTGGACCTGCTGGCACGGCACAGTGTAATAAAGTGTTATATGCTTATCACAACCCATATTGTTTGATCTTCTGAAGTTTTTGACAGTGAAGTGGAGGGCCTTAATCTTTACTTTTAATGCAGACAAAATTAATATAAATTATAACATCCCTTATCATTATAGATTGGGGGATTATATATGACTTATAGAATTACCTGTGCATTGCTATTCTCTGTACATTTTTGCAACCTCCTATAAATCCATAATTATTTTAAAATAAAAGGTTTTTTTAAAATGAAGGGAAAATAACAGAATTAAAATACACAATGATTGTAACATGTGCACCTGTAAGTTGGGATGACTCAAGGAGTTAATACCCTGAGGTTCCTGTGTTCTCCAGAGTGGGGGAAGGTACTGAACACAATCAGGCTTCGTTAGGGTCAGCATGTGGGGATTCCTAAAGCACGCACTAAAAGACTAGAAGGGCATCTAACTTCCGGACTAGTAGGTCCTCAGGCAGATGTTTCAGATGAAATTGCTTGGGAATCTGCAATAGGATCAAGGGAGTCTCCTGTCCATGAGATCACAGACACAGGAACAAGCAGAAATGCAAGTCCATAAGCTGTGCCGTGAAGCTAAAATTGAGAAAGGACTCCAGAAAGTCAGACTTCTGTGGAAGGAATTAAAAATACTGAGGTGGCCTGCCCAGTGTGGCTCAGTGGTTGAGTGTTGACCTATGAACCAAACAGTCACAGTTGATTCCCAATCAGGGCACATGGCAGGGTTTCAGACTAGATCCCCAGCAGGTGGCATGCAGGAGGCAGCCAATCAATGAATCTCTCTCATCATTGATGTTTCTATCTCTCTAGCCCTCTCCCTTTCGCTCTCTGGAATTAATAAAGGCATTTTTTAAATGCTGAGGCAATGTATTTTTCGAAATGGAATTGGGTTCATAATCCAACCAAGGGCAGAATTCTGGAGTGCTTAAAGTGCAAGGGAAAACCAAGACTTGGTCAGATAGCCAGATCATTTCAACTCAGCAAGGTGATAGGTAATGCGTACTGACCTAGACATTTAGTTCTAAGTTTTAAATGCATGTTGGGGGGATGGGTCCTATTCCTTTAGTTTTTTAAATTGAGACATAATTTATATAACATAAGTGCTCCACTTTAAAGTATTAATTCATTATTTTTATAGTATATACACTGTGTTGTGCAACCATTTCCACCACCTAATTTCAGAACATTTTTGTCACCCCAAAATGAAACACTGTATATATTTGTGCTCTACTTCCTCATTCTCCCCTTCCCTGGCAACCACTAATCTACTTTCTGTCTCTGTGGATTGGCCTACTCTGGACATTTCATACCAATGGAATCATACAATATGTGGCCTTTTGTGTCTGGCTTCTTTCACTTAGTATAAAGTTTTTCAGGCTTAATCATGTAAGACCACTTGACTCCTTTGTATGGCTAAAAAAGTTCTATTGTGTGGATAGACTTTTTTAAATCATTTATCGGTTCATGGAAATTTGGGTTGTTTTCACTTTTTGCCTATCGATAATATGCAAAGTGTCCCCTCGGGAGTTCAACCAGGAGACCAGGAGTTTGATTGCTCACTATGACGTGTACTGACCACCAGGGAATGGCTCAGAACAAAGGAAGGCCCTGATCACCAGCCAGGCCTAGGGATCCTACCCGTGCATGAATTTTGTGCACCGGGCCTCTAGTTCTGAATAATGTTCCTGTGAACATATGTTTTCAGCCCTCGTGAGTGTGCACCTAGGAGTGGCAGTTCCAGGTCCTGCGATAATTCTCTTTTTTTAAAAAAATATATTTTATTGATTTTTTACAGAGAGGAAGGGAGAGATATAGAGAGTTAGAAACATCGATGAGAGAGAAACATTGATCAGTTGCCTCCTGCACACTTCCTACTGGGGATGTGCCCGCAACCAAGGTACATGCCCTTGACTGGAATTGAACCTGGGACCCTTGAGTCCGCAGGCCGATGCTCTATCCACTGAGCCAAACCGGTTACGGCCTCTTTGTCTTTTTGAGGAAGAGCCTGTCTTCCTCATTGGCCACACCATTTACACCCCCACTGACCATGTGTGAAGGTTCCATCTATTTCCACATCCTCACCAACATTTATTTTACTTTTGCTTTAAAAATAGTCATCATCATGGGTGTGAATTGGTATCTCATTGTGGTTTTTATTTGTATTTTCCTAGTAAGTAATGATGCTGACCATCTTTTCATGTGTTTGTTGGTCAATTGTATGTCTTCTCTGGAGATACACATTTTTAATCTTTTGCTCTTTTGAAAGTTGTGTTGTCTATTTCTTGTTATGTGTTCTTTATGTATTCTGGATACTAGACCCTTATCAGACATGATCTGGAAATACTTTCTTATTCTGTGGGTTGTCTTTTCATGTTCTTGGTACTATCCTTTGAAGCATAAGCATTTTAAATGTTGATGATGTCCAATTTATCAGTTTTTTTCTTTGGTGGCTTGTGTTTTGCTATTCTATTATAAAGCTCTTTTTATTTAAATAAGATGCTGTTTTTATTTTCAATTCTTGTTGTCTCCCAGTTACCCATAATTTATTTAACTTTTAGAGAGCTGAGAGCTATAATGTAGAAAGTACCTGTCTCAGTCATAAGATGGTGTATTAGTTTCCTATAGTTTCTGTAACAAAGTGCCATAAACTTGTGGCTAAAACAACACAAGTTTGTTATCCTGCAGTTCTTTAGTTTAGAAGTTGGAGGTGGGTCTTACGGGGCTAACATCAAGGTGTCATCTGACCTGTGCTTCTTTCTGGAGGCTCTAAGGAAGAATCTGTCTCTGACCTTCTCAGCTTCCGGAAGTCACCCACAGTTCTTGGCTTTTGGTTCTTCCACCATCTGTGAAGCCAATGTGGTTGGACTGAATCCTGCTCATTTTGGATCACTCTAACCTCTTCTGCCTCCCTTTTTCACTTTTGAAGGGCCCTTTTGATTACAGTGGGCTCACCTTGACAATCTGAGATAATCTCTCTATTTTAAGGCCAGTTGATTAGAAAACTTAATTCCATCTGCAGCCTTACCCCATTTGCCATGTAAATGGGTGATTCATGGATTCTGGGCATTAGGAGGTGGGCATCGGCTAGTATTCCGTGTACCGCAGATGGCTTTACTACTAATGCTAGAGACTGCATACACCTGCTGGCAGCTATGGAAGTGCAAGGACTCAGAAAGAAATTGACTATAACTATGTTTGGTCTTGTCTCTACAGCCCTATCTGGGTTGTGGAACTGGTTATAAAGGCAGAAAGCTTAGTAAATATGCTTTTTCTCTCTCTCTTAGTGAGCCTGTTTTATAATCTCTGAACCAGAAGTTTCTGTTCTTGTAATCCTGGAGGAAAGCAGCTCAGAAATTTGGCATTATGCATAGTGATCTTAAAACTGGCTTTCTAGAAATGGCTTATGTGGACAGGTACTTCCTTAGGGGGCCGCATGGGACAGTAGAGAGAGCATGAGCTTTGCATTAAGGTGGACCTGGGACCAGGTGTCAGCTCACCTGCTTGATTAGAAAAGTCCACTGGAATTCAACTCTATCCAGAAAATTAGATTTTTATGAAAACATATGAAACTCTGCATTTGTTTGGTAGCGTATTTCAAATATCTCTGAAAGGCAGATTGATGCTTTTTAAAAAAACGAGAAAAATTGGTGCTTAGAGTTCCTAATTTACAATTAGTCATACTGTCTGCCAAATGCTGATGTCTTTAGAAACACGTGTCTGACATATGCATTTGAAAATCAGTGTGCTGTGTGATGCTCCAGGTGAAAAGGCTCTCCCTACGCTAAGGCCATTTAAGACCCCACTAAGAGGCCAGCATGAATTCCATCAGGGCCTTCCTTTGTTTGAAAGGAAAGTGAGACAGAGTACTTGTTCACTGCTAAGCTTCCTCACCTGGCTCTCCTGCCCAAGAATCTATTGCCACGTCTAGACAAGCAGGAAAAAGACTCAAATATAAAGATAAACAGAGCAGCCTATGGGTGCTCTAGTAATGTTCATATATAAAGATGAATAGAGCAGCCAAGGGTGCTCCAGTAACATTCATAGAATCTGAACATTTCTCTCTCTCTCGGCATCAAGGCATCTTTATCTTGGAATATCTGGGTTGTAAAAACTAAGATGATCATTAAAGAGGGCAGGAAGCAATTTAGGAAGTGCCCTGTGTCTCCAGGACAGAAGCTTTGCAGCGACACACAGTAATTTATGTTGATGAATTGCAGTTGTCAGAGTGTCCAAAGCACTTCATGGGATACGTTTCCAGGTCTGTAGTTCTCATTCATGCATTCTGATGTATAAACCACTGTTTAAAAAAGCACAGCAAGCTTCTGGGGATATTCCCTGAATTGTCACAACCTGGTCTAAGATTAAGCAAAAGTGAGAGTGAGTGATAATAAACTATTATTAAAGTTTCCTTTCCCCCACAAAATCTATAAGGATCTTAAGATGGAAAGATTTCTTAGAGAAAGAGACCATTATTTTAAATTTGGATTTCCAAGAAAGAAAACAAAATGTCATAAAAGTGGAGAAATTGATTCTAAAACATAGGGAAATACATACATAGTAACAAAAAGTAGGAGAGGCAGTGGGAAGTTAAGGTAGTAAACCAAGAATTAAAAATTGCTGAAAATGGCAATGAAAAGTGCACAAAAATCACAGAGTAAGTTCTGTATGTCACAGTGCCATGCCTAGTGAAAAAGTGATAGATAAAATCTCCATTCAAACCAGAGCCCGCAAACTTGGGTTCTAATAATCCATGATGCCATGGTATCCCTTAGCTGTTGGCACAAAGATGCTGTGTTTCATGCTCCCTCCAAACACCTGGTGTAAAACCACAATTGTTTATATTGCTCACACGGCTGCAGCTCAGGTAACATTTGGCTAAACTAAAACTGGACTGTTTCACAGCGCCTGTGGGTCCCTGCTTGGCCTCCTAAAGTAGCACTCGCCAACCTTTCAAACCTCACAGGCCACCAGTGGTCCACGGACCAACGGTTGGCGACCACTGTCCTAAAGTCGACGGTGGGACATGTGGATGACCTCACTCCTCATGTCTCCCCTTGGACTTGGAGCTGGCATATTCTCAAGATGGCAGCAGACCATGCAGACAGGAAGCAGAGCCTCCAGGGCCTCTGAAGGCCTGAGGACTGGCCTGTCATCGTGCCCTCTCCATCCACTGAGCACTGGCCAGAACAGTCACAGGGCCAAGCCCATGCAAGGGGCTTAGAATTAGAAGTACACTCTGCTCTCAATGAAAATTCTTTAAAAATTGACACAAGTTCTGTATTCAAAAAAGTCTTGACTGTAAAACCCTAGCCAGATGGCTCAGTTGGTTGGAGTGTCATCCCGTGCATCAAGAGGTTGTGGGTTTGGTCCCCAGTCACAGTGCGTACAGGAGGCAACTAATTATCTCTCTCTCATCAATAAATATATCCTCAGGTGAAGATTTTAAAAAAATGAGTCTTTTAAAAAAAAGTCTCAGCTGTAGCTAGTAATGTAATATAAGTACATTTATAATGTTTTTAAGTGAAAATTTTTGGGGAAAAAAACTTTTTTTAATATATTTTTTATTGATTAAGATATTACATATGTGTCCTTATCCCCACGTTATGCCCTCACCCCCCCCCCCCCCCCCGTTGTCCGTTTCCATTGGTTAGGCCTATATGCTTGCATATGAGTCCTTTGGTTGATCTTTCCCCCTTACTCCCACCCTCCCCTACCTTCCCTCCAAGGCCCGACAGTCCAATCAATGCCTCTCCGTCTCTGGATCAGTCCTTGTTCATCAGTTTATGTTGTTCATTATATTCCACAAATGAGTGAGATCATGTGGTATTTATCCTTCTCTGACTGGCTTATTTCACTTAGCATAATGCTCTCCAGTTCCATCCATGCTGTGGCAAATGGTAAGAGTTCCTTTTTCTTCCTCTTCTTAAAGAATACCTTTCAGCATTTCATATAATGCTGCTGTGGTGGTGATGAACTCCTTTAGCTTTTTCTTATCTGTGAAGCTCTTTATCTGACCTTCTATTCTGAATGATAGCTTTGCTGGATAAAGTAATCTTGGTTGTAGGTTCTTGCTATTCATCATTTTGAATATTTCTTGCCACTCTCTTCTGGCCTGCATGGTTTCTGTTGAGAAATCAGCTGACAGTCATATGGGTACTCCCTTGTAGGTAACTGACTGTCTTTCTCTTGCTGCTTTTAAGATTCTCTCTTTGTCTTTTGCTCTTGGCATTTTCATTATGATGTGTCTTGGTGTGGTCCTCTTTGGGTTCCTTCTGTTTGGGGTTCTCTGCGTTTCCTGGACTTGTAAGTCTATATCTTTGACCAGGTAGGGGAAGTTTTCTGTCATTATTTCTTCAAATAGGTTTTCAATATCTTGCCCTCTCTCTTCTTCTGGTACCCCTATAATTCTGATGTTGGTACGCTTGAAGTTGTCCCAGAGGCTCCTTACACTATCTTCATATTTTTGGATTCTTTTTTCTTTTTTCTTTTTTGGTTGGGTATTTTTTGTTTCTTTGTATTTCAAATCTTTGACTTGATTCTTGGGATCCTCTTGTCTGCTGTTGGATCTCTGTAAATTATTCTTTATTTCAGTCAGTGTATGCTCAATTTCTAGTTGGTCTTTTTTCATATCCTCCAGGGTCTCACTAAATTTATCGGCAGTTTCCATAAAATTCTTGAAAAACCTTATAAACATGGTTTTAAACTCTATATCCAGTCGTTTGCTTTCCTCCATTTCTGTCGTTTGTAACCTGTTTCTTTGTCTCCACATTTTTTATGCTTCCCTGTGTTGGTAGAGTGGTTTTGTGTGCTGAGTGTCCTGTAGGGCCCAGTGGCTCAGCCTCCCCAGTTACCTGAAGTGGACACTCTTGGTGCACCCCCTTGTGGGCTTTGTGCACAGTCTTGTTGTAGTTATGCCTTGATTGTTGTAGGATCACTGGGAGGAATTGACCTCCAGGCCAATTGGCAGTGAGAATCAGCTGTGTCTGCAGTGGGAGAACTTCTGTGCTGAAGACACCCTTCTGGGGCAAGACTTGCTTCAGTGGGGCTTTGGTGCTCCCTGAGTCTGCACCGTGAGTGTGTCCCTTATGGATCTGAGGAGTTTTAATCTGGATGGTCCCACTCTGACCACTGGGTACACTGGCTCTTGGATCTAAGGAGGTGCTAATTTAGCCTCTGCCTGAGGTTACCCAGCAGGAGCTACAAAGAGAACTGCAGATTCCCCTTTTTTGGAGTTTGGAGGTGCCAAGATGAGGCCCAGCTGTGAAGCAATGCAAGCTGCTATGGAGCCTTGGGCCTCCTTTTGGAAGTTCTGGGTCTGTCTGGCCCAGCTGCAATTTGTTAGGTAATTTTCAGGTTGCAAAGGGCCCGGGCATTCATATGCAAAAGCCTCTGCTGTAGCCTGGGTGGGGCGGGTCTCAGGGAATCAAAGGGCAGAGCAAGCAGCTATGGCTGATCCTCAGCCCTGCCCTAAGGGGCCACGCGACTCAGTGTCCCAGTAATCGCTGCAAGCACCTCTGAGGGAAAGCCACCCTCAAGTTCCGAGTTCTGCCTGCTGCCAGACAGTCCAGTTTCTCCCTGTATGAGTCCTGGGTCCCCAGAGACTTCCCGGAACCAGAGTTCAGAGCAGTCAGGAGCTTGTGACTCCCTCCCGATTCAAAAAGACAGCCACGTCCTCAGGTGCCAGCCCCTTTCCGCACGCTCAAGCCTCCGTACCTCTGCACTTTACTTCCGCAGCTCCTCTGGGTCTCAGTGTGCTTTTCTCTTTCCTTCTAGTTGTAGAATTTCCACTCAGCCAGCCTTCCTGTAGTTCTGGATGATGTCCGTTTTGTCTTTTCGTTGTATTTTTGAAGTTGTTGTGGGAGGCAGCAATTTCAGGTGTTTACCTATGCTGCCATCTTGGTTTCTCCACCGAAAAAAAACTTTTTAAATAACTGATGCATCAGAAATCTTAACCTAAAGAACAGAAATACCTTTTAGCCTTAACATCTCCATTCCCTGATTTTTCTACTAAAAACGATCAAGTTATAGAAACATTCATATTTGTATTCCTTTTTTAAAATTTTGTCAACTTTCACCTATAGCTGTAAATACTTGAAAATGTTCGTTGGTGAAATGAATAAATGGAGCTATCTTAGCCAGAAGAATTGAGATCGGCGCTTTGCTAATTGAGCTCCCAGATTAAGCCATTATCTATCCAACCATTTTCAAGACATACTTCCGCACATGTGCCGTTGAGAACATCAATCCACATAAGTAGTTCAGAAAAATAATTTAAAATCTTGGTTTTGCTAACAAAGGATTAGAAGATACCATCTTAGTGGGGCAACAGCATAATGTAAGTTGAATGCAAAAGTATTTTATTTCAATTCCCACTTCAGAATGCTCTATCATATTAGTCAAATATTCCTAAAGTGCTCTATCATATTTGTCAAATATCCCTAAAATATTGCTTCCATCCAGTCATTTCTCATAAGAAATTATGCAGTGGTTCTCTATTGACTAATAGTCTAGAACAGCCGTGGGCAAGCTACGGCCCGCAGCCCGTTTGAAATGAATAAAACTAAAAAAAAAAAAAGACCGTACTCTTTTATGTAATGATGTTTACTTTGAATTTATATTAGTTCACACAAACACTCCATCCATGCTTTTGTTCCGTCCCTCTGGTCCAGTTTAAGGACCCATTGTAGCCCTCGAGTCAAAAAGTTTGCCCACCCCTGGTCTAGAACGAGAATCTTTCTTGATCTGGTTCTTTCTAGGCTCATCAATCCTGTCTCTTGAAAGACAATGTCACTTTGCAGAATCATAAATATTACCGGTGACATATGAGAGTAGTTGTGGAATACTGCCTAAATGGGCTGTAGATGGACCATCTCTTTTCTCTATACTTGAACATCCAAAACTACAAATTTTTCACAGAAGGCAAAGTGGTGCACTGTAAATAATATTTGCTTTAAGATGAGTATTAGGTTTTAGGGAAAGACTAGAACAGCCAGAGACAGGAAAAATATTGTGGATAGTAACTATGGCTTAGTCAGATATAGAGAAAGAGTGTCTTGACCTAAACTTCGGTGCCAGTTCTCAAACTCAAAAGTAAATTCAGAAAGAATGTGTTACCCATAATTGCAACGGGCTGTATTCTCATTTAGAATAAATCATGATGGCTTGGCAGGGTAAAGGACTTTGTAACTTCTAATATTCATGATGGTTGTATTTGAAGGTAGTATGATTCATGATTCTTTAAAATAATATCAATTAAATGTCACTAATTTGGAATGTGTTATTATTAATCAAACCTTTTCTTATCTAAGGAGAAGGATTTGCATGGCAGGTTAACAGTGGGTCATTTACACTATTTAGATAAATTACTTTAAAGAATTTTAGGGTACATTTACTTTCTTAAATGAATTCATTTATAGGTATTCAAATTTGTCAGTTATGCCTTTCTGCAACTCCACCTCCCACAAATTTTGCTGTTTCTAAATCTCAAACCGGACTCTGAATAAACATTTCATAACTTCAGGACTTCATAATTAAGAATATTTTGCCCCACTCTCAGGGCTAAGATGAACTGTGGCCTGTGCACGCAACCTGATTAGAATTTTCTATTTTGTCCCTTTAGACTGTTTTCTGAGCTGATTTGGTTGAACTAACTGACTTTTCACGCAGCACCACTCTCAAATCTGTTTAACTGAAAAGTTTCTGGCTGTGATACTCAGGAATAGAGGTGTGGCTCACCTTGCATTGGTTGTTCACTTTTCCTTCTCCCACTGAAGCTCTTCTGGCTGCAAGTCTTTAAAAAAATGGGCCACTAGAGAAATGCAAGGTGGTTTGGAAAATGATGTATGGTTGGGTGTTTTGTTGTGGGTTTGCATCATTTTGCGATATTTTAAATGCCGTTAGGTAAGCCTACAACTTAAACAGGGTATTCAAGTTTAGAGATGGTAACTGCTAACTTTTGGGTTTCTTTCATGACCAGCAGTAGAAAGGCAGTTTCTCTCAATACTACCAATTCCTGAGGCCCCAGGGAAGATGCTTTGCCTAGCCAGCCTTTGGCCCAGAAACTCACAGAACTATGGACGGTAAACAGCCAACTCCCCTCTGTGTCCAGACAGACAGACTTTAGAAGGCTATTTGTTCCCACTGCATGTGCCCCACATGAGCAGGTGACCTTTGCTTTTCTTCTGTGTTTACTACTCTAGTGACCCTGGTAATTGATTGACTGAATTTAGCACTTTCTGATTTTATGATCTTCCAAAATCTTTAGCTTTTCTGTTTTCCCATCGTTCAACTGTTCTATTTGTCTTTCCCAATAGTGAGGCCATCCTCAGAGTTATGATTATAAAACAGTAATATTCATTCTGGTAGGATCAAATGTAGAATCCTATTGTAGGGAGAATTCCTTTCTTTCTACATCTGTCTGTTAGTACATAGGGACCTAATCACATGAACCCAGCGAGCTTTCATGAGAATCTCAGAATCTGCTCCTGTGGGATCCAGAAGATATCAACAGCCATCTGTGTTGCCTCCTTTTGGCAGTTCAGCTGGGTGTGTTTTTTTCCTTTCCCCTTCACATTTGAGTTTAAGCTCCTTTTATCTCACTTACAGGTTTCTTGCCAAATATTTGCCTGTAGTGCATTTTGAGGCAGAAACCCATCCTTTGTGTAAAGCCGGCACCTGGTGAATTGTTAGCTTCTTATCATCTTTTTCCCCTTGGCATCGTTTTCTTTCCTGAAGGGCAGCATCATTAAAGTAACACAGTGTCTCTAATATCATAAGTCCCATCAGATCTCCTTGCTCTGAGGAAAAATACCCAAAATACATAAGAGATCTCTCACTTCTTCATGGGACTTCTCAGCAAACTGGCAACTGTCTTCTGGGGGTTTTACTGAGCAGTTAGCAATCTTTAGGCAGAGTGACCAGTGGAGGCTAATGCGTTTATTGGGCGGGATATTGGGAGCTCTGTGCCCTGCAGTGTGAACACAGTCCACTCGCTTCTCCCTTGCACGGTTCCTGGAACGGAAGGGAGCTCCACCAGCTGCCTGCATCCTCTCCATCCCCATCAACTGACTCCAGTGGGGGGAAGGCAGAGAAGACATCCGTCACTCTAAGCTCTGACTTCCCATTTGTTTTGTTCAGCCCCTTAATTACACTTTAGAGTCGCAGATTTTCAGTTAAATCTCATGAACTCCAATATTTAGACATGCACATAAGAGGGAAAATGGTCACTGGGGGGTAGGGGAGGCCAGGGGATTGTCAAGGGCGGGGGGGGGGGGGACACATATGTAATACCCTTTGTAATACTTTAAGCAATAAAAAAAAAGAGGGAAAATGGTAATGAATATCTGCCAAAATGAGATCAAGGTAAATCCTTTTCTCAAAAAGATGGCTGTGCCAAAACCGGTTTGGCTCAGTGGATAGAGCGTCGGCCTGCGGACTCAAGGGTCCCGGGTTCGATTCCGGTCAAGGGCATGTACCTGGGTTACGGGCACATCCCCAGTGGGAGATGTGCAGGAGGCAGCTGGTCGATGTTTCTCTCTCATCGATGTTTCTAACTCTCTATCTCTCTTCCTTCCTCTCTGTAAAAAAATCAATAAAATATATTAAAAAAAAAAGATGGCTGTGATTACCAAATAGCACCAGCTATAATTTTGCCTTTTTAGAAATAGTGAGTGCATATTGTGTAGAAAGGAGAAGTAGAAGGTTTTTCTTATTCTTTTCTAAAAGCAGTGTGGCCGGGCAATGGCCTCTGGAGGCCTCCAGGTCCCGGAAGAATGTCCCTATTTGCCTTTGAGGCCACAGCACCCGCAGCTTCCAGCAATGATCATGTGCTTGCCATCATTCTGACCTCACTGGGCATATTGAATTAGTGAGGACTTTGAGTACGTTCCATGTGCAAGGCGTGGTTTTAGGAGGCAGGAAAATAACACTCAACATGTACTGAGCTCGTGTTCATGTGCTGAGAAGGCAGGCTGAGTCTTGGGGAGGAAGGACAGGTGTGTGTTTTGCATGTGGAGATGTAACCTCTGTGGGTGAGCTCTAATTTCCAAACTAGGAATCACAGCAATACCTACTTCATCCAGTTGCTGGGAGGATTGTAAGAGTTCATTCAAGTAAAGCTATAGCCCATGCGTAGCTCAACAATGCAGAACTAGCTCTCAAGTTAAGAAAACAAGAAAAGGCAGTTTCTATCACAAAGTAGGCACTGAGAGTACAAACAAAGTCATTGGTGATCCCGGGACAGTCTCAGGGGAGTAATGGGTGGAACCTCCATGCAGCTGGTTGTAGAATGAATGGAAATGGAAGAGTAGATAACTCCAACGTTTGGGCTCTAAGTGGGGAAGAGAGACAGAGAGACGGATTGATAGCTGAAAGGAGCTCAGAGTGGGGCAGGGCATGGATGAGTTCAAGATGGCAGAGCCTTGGACAGATCTGAGTATTCACTGAAATAACGAGATGGGAAAAAACAGAAGAGAATGGTGGCGAAACTGTGAGAGGTCAGGGCCAACAGGATCCAGAGTGTCCAGACAGAGATGTTTGCTTTGTATGGTGACCAGAGGAAGGGAGGTGGTGGGTGGATGGAATTAATAGACATTGGAGTGAATGTTGGCAAGATGCTGAGGCAGTATTATTACTTTAGTTAAAGAATATAGAACCTGAGAGATGAGAGACCCAGGAAATATAGTAATGGAATGGAGGTAAGGAAAGTTGTAGGAATATATTTCAGAAATTAAAATTGAAGTGTAAGCTGTACCATAGGGACAATGTCTTTGGTAAACCCAAGGTGTGGAAGTGGAGTGTCAGGCCAGATCTCTGAGACCAGTGGCCTCAAGGACAGAGACTTAACAGGTCACTGAGCACAAACTTACACCTTTCACAACCAGAGACTGGACTCCCGCCCACTGTTCTTACTGGCCATATGTCAGGCATGTTGCCAATTTCCTTTTCAGATCTGGAATCAAATAAAGCAGAGCAGTGACCCAAACTTTCCACTAATTACTGCACCAAGCTCTTGTGACTATGTATTATTTATACTGGCTGTTTAGGCTTAAGAGAATTTAAGGAGAATTTAAACATATAAGTGTATAACCATAGGCATGATAAATGTTATGATTAATGGTCTATTGTAGTAGGCAAACTTCTAGAATTATTGTTACTATTCCAGAAGATATTCCCTGGTTCCTGTAAGGTATTTGAGAGACATTTTCCCTGATAAGAGAAATAAGGGTACATTACTGTTTATTGATTATATAGCAAACCTTGCCTCCCTTCACATAAGCAATGTCTCTTCTCCTGACTGCCTAATGGGAAACTTTACTGGGATGTTTCCTCCAGTAGTAAAACCACTGAGCCACAGAGAAAGTGCTGTTTACATGCAGGGAGAGAAACACCTTGAAACCAGCTGGGAAGAGGCAGGAATTCTCCATTGATGCTATGCTAACATGAAAAACTTAACTATTTGTAATACTTTAAACAATAAAATAAAATTTTTTAAAAAAGAAAATCTTAACAAAACAGTTTATCAGAAACACAAGAACGTTCCTTAAAGTTCCATCCTGGACAGTACTTTACAGATCAAAGGCAGGTAATGGAAGTTGCTAATGATCTCAGTGGTAAGGAAACAGATGAGAGGGACCAAATAGGAAGCAAGGATCTAGCCACTGGGGACAGTGCTTCCTTCCCCCTGGTGCTTGTGGACACACCTGTGTCAGATGGCCTAGAGGCAGTAGATTCTAGAGAAGGGGTTGGTGTGGTTCAATCAGGATCAACTAGTTAAGGAAATGCTGAGTTCTATGAAAGGGTTCTCTTTTGAAGTCAGTGAAAAACCCTTGATTTGAGAGCTCAGGGAGAATCAACACAAAGGAGGCGTGGGTTTGGGTGTGCCGTGGCTTTCTGGGTGGGTTATCGGTCACCTAGATACAGCCTGGGTGGGTGTTTGTAGAGAAGACACCACTTTCAGGTCTGCATTTTTTTCATGAGCACCAAAATCATTCGCAGTCTGTATGCTGGTTGCTTTATTTAGATATTCATTTATTCACTCAATAAATATTTATAGTGAGTCCACTGTGTACTTGGCACTATGCTAAGTATACAGGTATAACGGAAAGCAAAACAAACCTGGTCTCTCGTGGGCTTATGTGATCCAGAGTAGGAAGCAAACTGTAGAAAAATAATAATTTTAATATTCTTATTTTTGTATAATGTAAACAATTAGGGAGGCACTTTTAGGGACTTTTTTTCATTGGAGTTTCTTGGATTGGCAGACTATTCTACTAGTTGAGACAAGCTCTAAGTATAATCATAAAATAACCTTCCTCCCTTCATTTTCATAAAGTTCTTTGTCCATAACACCAAGGCCCTAAATGCGCGCGCACACTGAGCCCTGAATTCCAGCTGCGAGCCCTGCCAAGCTGTACTATAATGTCAGACTCGAGCTAGAGAACATAGCAAGTCTATGAAAAACAAATTGGGATTGCACCTTCCAACATTCTTGCCTGCTTATTCCAGGGTCCCCTACCTGTTTTAACACGTTGAGCGCCAAGCCTGTTTTGTCTTCCTTTCCGTTTAGCCGCGATGTCCGATTTCACCGATATGCTAGCGGCCGGAGACTGACGAGGTCCAAACGGAAAGTATAGTGTCAGTCACTGGTGACTGACATGCGCTTAACGTGTTAACTCATAACTATTTTTAATAAACATAAAAAGAATACCCTGAATGTCTGAATTCTCGCAGAAAAAGAGATTAACATAATTAAAATTTTAAGAATAATTTTTTCAAACTACACACTTCCCACTCTACCCCCATAATTAGTCTTGTACAAAATAAAGCTCATGAATGTCTTTGTAGATTGCAGTACTTTGTGGCACTTTTCATAATTTTTACAGAATGTTTTTAAACATTCAAGTGTATTCAAAGGGACAGATTTATGAAATCCTAGCATGGCAATTAAATGGACCCAGGAGAAATTTACTGTAGTCTTTAAAAAAGAGGTCTTTCAGGAGTATTTTTTCTTTCCTGTTGTGATTACACCGTCTCTTACATCCTAAATGGCATAATTAGCTATATGGGAGGAACCTAGACTATTCTGCTACCTTTGCATTTCCTTTTTATGGCCTTGCAACTGAAATCCCCTGTAAGTCAGGTTTGGGCTTAATCAAAACAGAAAGTAGATCATTTTATCTTAGCATTTTAGAAACCAGTAACATATCACATACCAGAGTGTGTTTTTTGCATTTTTTCACAAGCATTGCATCTGAAGGTTGAACTCCATGCAGTCAGCTGCTCTGTTAAAAACATAATGTTTGCCTGCAGAGTGTACTGGTCCCCTATGATCTGACTTTGATGTCTGACGAGAGGGTCACGAGCTTACATCTCTGAGCCTGTTAGGTATCAAATAATGTTCAATATGATTAATGTATTATCCATTTTTTCCAAGAAAAGTAAAGATAGTTTCTCACTTTGATTTTACAGTTTTTTTCCATGCCATAAAATCATTTACATAAGCTACACTAATCCTTAATTAAACACATCACCATTCTTCATTGCACATTCTGAGAGTCATGTAGTTACCTCACCGGATGTCTCATTCTTTCCACTGCTCACTCTGGTTCATGCCCTTATCATTTCTTACGGAGTCATCTTCCTGCTTCTGCCATATCTCCCCACCCCTTCTAGTCTCCTCACAGAGCTTGAGTGAATCTCCTAAATGTAAGTCATATAAAGTCACTCTTTCCCTTCTTAAGTAAACACCTAAGTCCTTAATCTTGGCCCATAAGGTCCCCTATGATCTGACTTTGATGTCATCTCCTACAATTGTTTCCCTTACTCAGTCTACTTCATTTGTTTGCTTTTCTGTGCCTGGTATATTCTAAACCCTGGTTGCCCTCACCCATGCCTAGATGTCTGTGTGCTTGCTCCACAACTTCTGCAGATCCCTGCTCTAAAGCAGTTTCAGTGCTGAGTCCTCCTCTGACTGCCTGGCGTTCCCTAGCCCCCTGATCCTGCTTTATTTTTTTTAGAAACATTTACTAAATGAAATGCATCTATTACCAAAAAAAAAAAAAGAAAGCCATATAGGACTACCTATCGTTTTAGAAACTGCTTTGCATTTATGGCAAATTTTTAAAATCTATTCCATTTATTTTAATTAAAATTTTTCTGTTTAAAGTATAGCTGGCATGCAATATTATGGTAGTTTCAGGTATACAATGTTGCTGTATTAATATACCTTATGATAAGGGGTTGGTATCCAAAAGATAAGGAACTCATACAACTCAATAACAAAAAAGTCTGATCAAAAAATGGGCAGAAGACAGGAAGATGATATATTCCTTTTTTATTTAAAATTTTAGAATATTAAGGCCTCATGGGGAGAAACAGACCTACTGAAATGGCAGATTTAGTCATCAGAATGACATTTATTTAGAATGTGACCCACATTTAAATCCTGAGTAAGAGGAGGTCACTCACTCTCTCAGGCAAAATGCCCAGAATGTGCCAGGAAAAAGGTACCCCCAGGGCACAAGTCACAGGCAGGGGTGTGACCAGATGCCCAAATCATGCCTAGATCTGTGGGAAGTGCAAGCCTGTTCCCAGGTAGAATTCTACATGTCTCTCAATGGAGAAGGAAAGGAAGACGCTGAGATGGTTTCTGCCCCTCCCCTTCCCTTGACAGGATGCAGGGCCTGGAAAGGTGTCTGCACCTCTGGATTCCATTGAAAGGATACGGCTTCTGTGGAATGAGGGCCAGGACAGAGATGCCAGCAGTCAGATGAATGCCTGCGACAGCCTGGCACCAGGCCCCAGCCCTGCGGCGTATACTGTGGGAACTGCCCCTTTGATTCTGACGAGAGGAGACAGTTATCACTGCGTGTCCATCAGCGAGAGCAGAGCAGGACACTAGCACTGACAGAATGAGGCACACAGGCTCGTGGCCGCTGCCCCAAGGCCGAGATCAGAGACAGCTGTTCATCCAGATCCATCAGATGGTCTAGGTGCCCAAGTAGAGGCCAGTCTGTAGTCACCCCTTGGAAAGCCCTACTCTTAAGTGTGGGAAAAAGAGGCCACACAACTGTTCACCATCTCTGCAGCCAGGGATCTGCCAGCACTCAGAGGACAGCAGCGGTGAATGTTCAGTGAGGCCCAAAGGAGCCCAGAGCCAGTACTCACCTTTCCCAGGTGATAGCGATGTTCTAGGAAGAATAGGGGGGAGGGATTTGCTGCTCCCAGATTACTTCTTGAAAAAATGCCTTAAAGAGTAGAAAAGTGAGAAGTGGCAGTTGTAACCATCAGAGGGAGGGTTACCACTACTGATTGGATCAAAACAAGTAACTTAGACCCTGCTTGTTAACAAGGCACCATGAGGGCCCAATCAGAGCTGCCTCCCCTTCAGTCCACCACCAGCCAGATGCCACATGACATCAGAGGAACCGGAGGCCACAGACCTTTCACTCTGACAGCCTGGATACTTGCAGGAAATATATGGAATTATTTCTTAATTACTATTATAGAAAACATACTCATAAGCTATTTATATATGTACATATTTGTTATGATTTAGCAGATTTTTAAAAACTAGTTTTACCAGATTATAGTTGTAAATTTGTATCATGCCAGGTAAATATGACTTCTTAACCTGCAGCTTTGATATAACTTTCACTTGTACAAATCATATAATTCAGTTTTGAAGGAATTATTTTTTTCAACATAACAAAATTGCCATTCTCCATCCCTCCCTCCAAATACTTCAAAGTAAATATTTTTTCTACATAAAAATTTTGTAATCACCTAATTTGTGTATAATTGATATAGATACTTTTAAAAACATTAATTTTCATTCAGATAATTGCAAATGCAGCCATTCAATTTATTTTTCACCTTCTGTAACAATGTAGATCAGTTTCCCTAGAATTACAAATAAAAGCTCTGTAATTTAAATCTTCTATACCAAGAAATAATCTTCCCATAGTAAAAGTGAACACAGATTAGCTGAATTTCACCTTTTTATATTTTCTACAAATATAGCAAACCGTTTTTACTAAAAGCCAAGTATTGAACCATGTCTAGCAGCTAGTCCTGTTGAATCATTTTCCCTTGCCTGTCTAGACTGTTAATACTCCATAATTAAATAGTGACAGCAGTGACAGCAAATCTCTTACAGATAGTGTCCGGTTAATGGAATTATGTTGTGCATTTTCTGAGTGGAATGTAGTACAGAGTGCTTCGTATCTGTGTCCACGCTCTGTTGCTTACACACTCAAGGACCAGGGGCACAATCCTCTGTCAGCTTTTCTGCTGTCTGAGCCCAGAGCATTGGCCAGTTGCTTTCTTCTGTTATGTGGCTAAGCTTTAGAAAAACCTGGGTAACATAGCCACATTTCAACCAGCTCAAATAGTGCTATGTAGCTCGAGTCATTTAACTTTGCTCCAATCTGAACGTGATTCTGGAGAGCCCACCAGAAGGTGAAGTGGCAGTTTAATTCTGTGAGTCAGAGACTCGGCCCTGGGGCTGTGCATCCTTAGCTCAATGATGCCTTGAAGTAAAGGGGTTGGGTGTTAGACCAGTGGCTCTTGGACTACATTTTCTGAAGGCCTACTGAGTCCCTAAGGTCAGCTTAGTTTGGGAGTGGACAGAGCCCTGAGCCTGGTACCCTAGATGCTTCAAGTAGGCACAGTTCACTTTTATCTGTGTCAGACCACCCAACTAGATAATAAAGTTCCTTTCAGATTAGCAATCCTATGCAAAAAATGAGTCAGATCACGTTGCATACCTGATTGGGAGAAAAAGACATTTGAACAGTTAACATACAGGATAGGACACGTGTGCCTTCACTCCACAGTAACAGAGTAATTGCTAAGTAGAAAGTTATAAATGTAAAGCCGGGATAGAATAATATCTACTTTGCAAGCAAATAGTTATACAAAGAAAGTTCATCAAGAAAAGAGAGGTTGGGGCTGTTACCAGGAAACCATGGCATGATTATTGAAAATGGATTTGTTATTATAACTAGAGTAGGGGAAATATGTCAATTGTGAATTAAAGTAGCTTGCTTTTAAGAATGGCAAATATTTTCAGACTCATTAGACTATTAATATAAGATGCCAGCTATTTCTAATATGAAATATTATCACTGTATATCAGTAGGGGGAACTAAAAAAATTAAAGTAAGTCATGATGAAATACATTTAGAGCAAACATAAAAATTTATAGGTTTATGGACAAAGCCTAAGGTACTGTTTTATTACCTTCAATACAACAAATCATATCTGTTAATAGTAAAACATCTAACTTAAATGCTGTTTTTCCTAAGAGACAGTGTTCAGACTCCCACTAATGAAATTCTGTCTAATGGTGAAGGTCATCTCTTATTTCTGTTCTATAAATACTTTCAACAGGACAGTGAGAAGCCACTGTGACCACTGGGATTTCACTGTTAGGGTCTCACTATGTTCCAGGCTGAGGTGTCAGAAAGATCATCTGTTGTAAAGGAGCTGAAATCAAGTCCTGCCTGTGTCCCTGGGAGGGTGCCTCATGGAGAAGAGGGCATTTCATCAGCAAGGGATCCCCCCCAAGGAGCAGGGCTCTGGCTGACTTTATCGAGATTGAGCCAGAATCTGAGGGACTTACAGGCAAATATTTCAGAACTTCCAGAGCTTTTTAAACTCAAAAGACTCAGACCCTCTGAGTGATCTGACAGGATCTTCCCAGTCCTGAGTTGGACATTCAACTTCTCCTGGTACCTAAACTCACTCTTGAGGTTTGTCAGTATAGGCAGCAGTCCTTCTCATTCTTCCTGCGTGACAGAAATAGGAAGACTTTGTGGGGTGTGCATCAATGTATATGATAATATATGTATTTTTGAAAACCCCCTCATTGTAGCCATATGACACCTTGTGCTCAGAACTTGGAACATTACTCCAAAGCGGCCGAGCTCTTCCATCCTTCTTCACACGGGTTCTGTAAAGATCCATGCCCTTCTACTTTTTGTTTATAATTTATTGTTTAAATAGGTTGTAAGAAAATTTCAATATCTGTGCATAAGCATGTTTTCCCAGTTGTGGTCCATGCATAACAGACCGAACGGTGGGTTTTCTCTTCGTGTCTGGATTAGGCAGTTTGTCTCCATGCTGTGGTCATCTTTAATTATTGCCTTCAAACTTTCGTAGCACATATTACATAATACTAGCTCCGGACTGTAAACTGCAAGGAACTTGTCTGTGGATTGTGAAGGGGACTCCCCAGGTCTTCATCCCCTTATATAGTCATCTGGCTTCATTTGCATGGCTCCCCCTGGCCTTGTCCTCTCTGATGTCTCCACCACCTCCCTCTCTACTCCAGGTGACAGCTGTAATCCAGATCCTACCATCACATGCTATAGCCAGTTAACCCTACCTGTACCGCCAAAGAGAAGGTTGACATGCATTCTAGATGTACCGGTTAGTAATGCAGATTTTATTCAATAGATGAAGTTACCCATATGTTGATATATATGCAATTTGATATGTATACTATTTTGTTGTATTAACAGCAAACTTCAAAACTTCATATGTCAAATTTACTGAAGGTGTTAACATCATACATATTTTTACACTTAAAATGTCAAATTTCATGCCAAAAGAGAGCACTTGCGGGAAGTTTCAATTCATTACTTTGAAGAAAAGTGCTGCTGAAAGCTATCGTATACTTTGGGAAGCTTATGGCGAACATGCTCCATCTCAAGATACTTGTGACGCTGGTTTAAACACTTTAAAAGTGATGATTTCAATATGAAAGACAAAGAACATCCAGGTCAACCAAAAAAGTTTGGAAGTACAAGCATTATTGGATGAAGATGCGTCAAACTCAAAAACAACTTGCAGAAAGATTAAACATTGCTGAGCAAATAATTTCTGATCATTTACAAGCAATGGGAAAGATTTTAAAGGATGGAAAATGGGTGCCACATCAACTGAACGAAAGACAAATGGAAAACTGAAAAGTCATCAGTAAAATGTTGCTTCAACGGCACGAAAGTTTTTTTTGCATCAAATTGTGATTGGCGATGAAAAGTGGATTTATTTTGAGAGTCCCAAACGCACAAAATCATGGGTTGATCCAGGTCAACCATCAACATCGACTTCAAGGCCAAATCGCTTCGGAAAGAGGACAATACTCTGCCTTTGGTGGGATCAGGAAGGCGTGGTGTATCATGAGCTTCTAAAACCAGATGAAACTGTTAATATTGATCGCTACCGACAACAAATAATCAATCTGAACCATGCTTTGATTGTGAAACGACCAGAATGTGCCAGAAGACACAGCAAAGTAATTTTGCTTCATGATGACGCACCGTCATACACTTCAAAACCAGTTAAAGACACGTTAAAAGACCTTGCCTGGGAAGTATTAACCCACCCACTGTATTCACCAGACCTTGCTCCTTCAGATTACCACTTGTTCTGATCAATGGCACACGCATTTTCTGAGCAGCACTTCAAAACATAGGAAGAAGTGGAAAATTGGGTCTCTGAATGGTTTGCCTCAAAACAAGAAAAGTTCTATTGGGACAGTTCCACAAATTACCTGAAAGATGGGGAAAATGTGTAGCTAGCAATGGACATTTACTTTGAATAAAGCACTTTTGATGTTTCTCTTAAAATTATGTTTTCTTTGATTACAAAATCCGCCATTATTAACTGGTACACCTAGTAAGTAAGTCCTTGTTTTACAACAAGTCAGCTTATGCATGAGGCCTAAATATGCTGGTTCAGTCCAATCTTACCCAAATTAGTAATGTCCTTTAAAGCAGTTTTTTTTTGGGGGGGGGCGGAGGGGTGTCACCAACTTTTCCCAACCCCACACGTCTGATTCTTCTAACCTCTTCCCTCTTTCTCAGGCATGCGACGTGCAGCCTTCCAGAACAGCCCCTATCACATGTTGATGCCTTTTCTTCCATAGAACTGTGTTTTTTGTCTGTCTGGAGTTACCAGATTTGACTGGTACAGTTTAAAGGAGCATGGCTTGTCTCCTCAGCGTATTTTGTATAGATGGCACCCGCAGGTTTGAGTTTGATGTTAAGCAATCATACTGTGCTACCTCATGTATTCTTTTCTTCCTTCACTTTTCTGTGCCATTTCCATTTGGTGATGTGCTTAGAAGAATCTTGACATTTGAAGGATACAAGTAAATGCCACTTTAAAGCATTTGATAATAACAAATTTTCAGTACTTTCATGGGTAAGTCAAAGCCCTTCACAGACAGTTACTCATATCCACAACAGTGTATTGGAGATAACGGGACAGGTATTATTGGTATTTTTCAAATAGATGCTGAGGTCACCCGAGAAACATTTGGCAAAACTGGTAAGGATATTACAGAGGAGAGCTGGCAGAAGCTGGCAGCACAGTGACTAGCCCAGTGGTCTATGGCCAGTCGGCCACAGAGTGGGAGGAGAACCTGGGTCTGGGAGCCAGTCCTCTAGGCCCGTGGTCGGCAAACTGCGGCTTGCGAGCCACATGCGGCTCTTTGGCCCCTTGAGTGTGGCTTTTCCACAAAATACCATGTGTGGGCGCGCGTGTACAGTGCGATTGAAATTTTGTGGCCCATGCGCAGAAGCTCTTGTGAATGGTTTGGGGGCAGGGCCGCAGGAGGTGAAGGCAGCCAGCTGTGGGCAAACTATGCAGGCAGTCCAGATTCGGCCCGTTTGAAATGAATAAAACTATTGAAAAGACCGTACCCTTTTATGTAATGATGTTTACTTTGAATTTATATTAATTCACACAAACACTCCATCCATGCTTTTGTTCTGGCCCTCCGGTCCAGTTTAAGAACCCATTGTGGCCCTCGAGTCAAAAAGTTTGCCCACCCCTGATTACTAGACCGAAGTGAAGCAGCCTTTGGACAGACTAGCATTCCGCTCTGCACACATTTAAATCTAACTTTTTACATTGAAAATTTTTGGCCAGTTCTACACAGATCATTCCTCTTACCACTAGTAATTACTGTAAGTAAACTCGTGGATTTGAACTGTCCTTTCTGTTTCATAAACCCAGTAAGTTTTTACATTTTCCCTAAAGCAGCTCTGATTGGCTCTTTAACTGCAACCTAGGGCCTTGGGATAGACATGCTAGTGGCATAACACAGTGGTTGGCAAACCACGGCTCACGAGCCACATGTGGCTCTTTGGCCCCTTGAGTGTGGCTCTTCCACAAAATACCACATGCGGGCGCGTGTGTACAGTGCGATTGAAACTTTGTGGCCTAGGCGCAGAAGTCGGTTTTCGGAAAGGAGATAGACGAAAGAAGTATCCAAGACCAGTGTGGATGGGAGAGTTGGAAGGGGTCGACCTCAGCGAACGTACCTCCATCAGATTGAGGATGTTTTTAGCAAAGGCCAGCTTAGGAGTACCCTAATTAAGTTAATAACAATGTACCTACCTATATAGTTTAAGTTTAAAAAATTTGGCTCTCAAAAGAAATTTCAATCGTTGTACTGTTGATATTTGGCTCTGTTGACTAATGAGTTTGCCGACCACTGGCATAACACATTCCAGCAAAGAAAACAATACCACTGTTTTTGGTTTATTTTGAAATGCCTACACACTTGAAAGTGTTCATCTCAGTAGACATTTTCTAACTGGCATACGTAGTGTTGATGCCTTCAAGCAGCAGGGTGTTCTTGGTCTAATTGTTTTTGGACAGGGGATGAGCCATTATATGGGAAACAGAAGGAAGAATTGAGCATCCGAGACCTTTGAATGATTTCCAGCCTTGATCCAAGGGCACAGGAAGTGTGACTTCTGAGAACGATAAAGATAAATGCAGCCACTTTCACTAGAATTATAATAGCCCTTCCTTAGCCACAAGAAAGATTGGCTGTCAGGATAGAGCGGTGGCCTGCGCTTACCTTGGAGGAGTCTTAGGCAAATCAGGGTTTTGAGAGATAATGTCCAAAAGCAAGCACAGCTGAGGGCTTGTTATCCGAGGCAAGCATAGCAGTGAATAAGCCTGCTCTTATCATGAGCCGGCACTAAGTTCTGTACATAATTCCAGTTAATTTCAGGTCCTCCTGCATCAGTAAGTGCAGCGAAGGTTGTCCTTGGTGAGCGTCAGTGAGCTCCTTCCCATGGGCCCGCTGTGGGCTCCGCCCCCCTTAGGTTCTTCCCAGAAGCTCTAGTGCAGACATCACAGCCTAGACAGCTGCTTCCTATCTTTGGCTCACGTTCTCTTTCATTTTGATTTATTTTAATGCACTTCAAATCAATGGGCATTTCTTGATTTGATTCTTATAATGGCATTATTTCAGCTCTTAGGGAGATAAAGGTGAACAAGAGTAAAGTACTTCCCTTCGTAAGTTCTTAGCCTTTTCCCCCACATTTTCCCCTAAATTTTAAAGTTGAAAAGGTTCAAACCAACAGCAAAATCTATATATATTTTGCCCAAATTTATCAATTGTTGACATTTTTCTACTTACGCAATTCTTTTGTGTGTGTTTTTTGCTTTCCAAACCATTTCAATCCTGCTTAAACCCCTCCTAGGTTGAAAATATCATAAGTAGAAATGCATTTGATATGCCTAACCCACTGAGCATCACAGCCTCACCCACTTTACATGTGCTCAGAACACACGCTAGCCTACAGTTGGGCAGCATCATTTCATTGCTGCTGCAGTATCACAGTGCATATTGCTGGCCCAGGAAAAGATTAGAGTTCAAAATAGAGTTTCCACTGAATGCATATTACTCTCACACCATTTTAAAGTCAAAAAACTGTAAGTCAAACCGTCATAAGCTGGGGACTCTATGTTGAAGGCATGATGATACAACCTGAAGCATTTCGGGGGTTAAGTATCTCTCAAGAACAAGTATGTTCTCCCATGTAACAACAGTGCCATTATCTACTCCAAAAACTAGAACACTGATAGATTAGTATTGTATTGCCTATATTCATGTCCCTTGGTTTTTTCTAGTGATGCTGTTTATAACATTTTTAAATCCACTACAATGTCTTTAAAAGTCATACATCATATTTAATTGTCTTATCTGTTAGGGTCTTTTAACTCAGAAAAGCCCACACACACACATACCTTAACACTGACAGCTTTGAACAGCCCAGGCCAGCTAACCTGCCAGGTGTCCCCCATTCAGCGCTGGTCTGATGGCTTCCCCTGATTAGATTCAGAGTAAGCAATTTTGACAAAAATTATTACACAAGTGATGTTGTATTTTTGTTCATGTCACATCACATCAGGAGGCACGTAATGTCAGTTTGTTCTTTTACTGGTGATATGAGCTCTGTCTGCTACATTTTTTAAATTGGAAGTAATACATGGAATACTTTGAGACTGTAAATATCTTACTCCCCAACAACGTTTCACTCAGTGGCTTTAGCATCATTGATAGATGATCCTGCCTGAACCAGTTATTACACTGGCAGCTGCAAATGGTGCCTTTCTAATTCTCTAATTCCATCACTCATTCCTTAGTAGTAGCATTCTTCTATAGAAGAGAGGTTCCTCTCTCCCTGCCTCGGGGGTTCTTTTTATTGTTTGATATATTATTTTGCATCACTCTCAGTATTCTTCTCTATCTTCTCAATCTCTACTGATTTTTTTTTTTTTTAGCTCTCTCTTGCTTTTCTGGAAACAGACGTTTCAGACTCACCTATACTTTGCTGATCCTAGACTAAGAATCTAAATACTCAAATTCTCAGAAAAGGAATTATTATCCACCTGTGGGAGGTAGTGAACCAAAGAGACCTCTATAGGCTAGAAGGTGACACTTGACTTTAGCCTTGAAGGATACAGCAAGCACAGAAAAAATCAGATATGTGCCAGGATAGAGAGCACATCGAAACTTTTCATGGGAGTAGGATGTTCCTGTTCTATTAAAGAAAGGGCAAGTAGGAGGAAGCAGTCAGGTAAGGAAGGGCCTCAAATGCCAGGATGTTTGGGATGGGGAACAGGTAGGTTATAGGCAATTGGGTCGATCAGGTAAGGCATTTAGAGCAGTGGGAAGGAAAAGTGATGGTTTGGAATGAGTATGATTAGAAGAGTATCTGCTATGTGTCCAGACAGGAGTCTACTCGTTATATTCCTTAAAGAATGTAGGAATACTAGTTATACATTATCCTGTAATATAAGACTATTGCTGAGTTTTAAAATTGCCTTTCCAAATATTTCCTCAGAAAGATAACAGGCTCCCTCTAGTGGGAAGTGGGCATTACAATCGAATTACTACAGTGCAACTTCCTGGTTTCCTGACTCTGACAGTATGGGCCCATAGCACTTGTTTATTTTTTCCCTGAATTTTACCCAAAAATAATAATATTTATAAGACAGTCATGTTGGAAACGTGAACTGCTCTTATATAAGCAAAGAGAAGTGTGGTCACCACTCTGTGCCTAGCATTTACTCCAAGCACAGTGTTAGAAAGTGTAAATATAGATTTATGTAATTTATGAATACATAAGTTCTTATTATAACCCCTCTCAAGCCTTCAGCTGGATAACTAAGTGGTTTACAGGACAGCTCCTCCTGTACTTGCTTTGCAGCTGTGCGGCAGTGGCTCACTAATTTATGAGGGGAAAAAATATCAAAATCCTATGCTTCCTTGAAGCTAAAACAGGATTGCTATAGAGTTTAATGACTGGTGTACATGTTCTGAATCATCAAGAAAAATTCTAATTGCACCAGGCAAGGAATGGAATAGCACGTTACAGAAATGGGTTTTGGTTTTACCGTTGATAAGGAAAACAAAAGTTAATGAACTTTGCTATGAGAATGGCATGTATCCGAAAGGTCAATAACCAGCCACCAGCCCCAGCAAGAGAGGTTACTGCAAGTTAGAAAAACTTCCAGTTTTAAAATCCCATGTCCTATACTAGTATTTCGTCCACCCACATTTTACGTATCTTCTATCAAAGCACGTGCTCACTTGTTTTTTGGTAACTGTTGACAGATTCATTCTACACTGGAGAAAGGTTGGCTTTCACCAAACATTTTCTTCTCGTTTTCTTATAGCAAATCACGTGCTCAGCTTTGGAACCCTGGTCAGCACCTCCAATACCTACGATGGATCTGGTGTTGTGACCGTGGAAACGGACCACCCACTCCTCTGGACCATGGCCATCAAAAACTGACCCAGGGACTAGCCTTCGTAGCTCTGCCTCCAACTTACCTCATCTGCCAACAACTCATTGCTCAACAAGCACAGTTCCCCTTGGTCTGCAGGAGTCTAATTCCACTTGTTTTAAAGCTGTCAATGTTTAGTTAAATTCAGGTAACGTAATGACAGATCTCAGTTTTACAGTGAGGGGAGAAATCATTATGTTTAAGAAAATAAATAAGCTCTATTACATTCAGTTGAAAAACTAATGTGGATCATTCCACCATACAGTTCAGTACTTATTGTCCTTATGTTATTAATCATTCCATTTATCCTAGAAAATGACTTTAATTCAAAACTGAGAAAGCTCAGTGGGCTCCTTGGTATCAGCACACAGGCCTCCTGCTGCACACCCTCCAGGGCTTGGCACCCAGGGCTGCTTCCGAGCCTTTTAGCATTAGATTCCTGTGTAGCAGACGAAAGTTTCTTACCAGATTGAGATGTTAGGACTGCACCCTTTTACTTCAGCCTTATTACCGTCTCTTAAAAATAAGACCCATTGACCTAATTATTAAATTTGAAAGCAGGCGGTTATGGAAGCTCTAGGTGAAAAGAGAAATGGCATGAATTCATAAAGCCCTGGGAAACTCCCCAAAGCTGCCTCATTGCCTTGCAGCCTGGACTGAGACGGCTGTGCACAGCAAGCCCAGAAGTGGAATCACTCCTGACACACCTCAGACTGAGAAACACTGGCTCACAGGCAACACGCTTACCCAATGACCAGAAAACGAGCCTGGCAGCCTGTGGGATGAGTGAGCTCCGTGCACTGAGGAGCCTGCGTTCTTGTGCCCCAGTCACCTGACTCCCCGGAGCCCTCTCCTCACCTGGAAATGGAGGGACTGGACGTAGGGTCCGGAGCCCGTTCCCACACTCAGGGCCCAAACACGGACTGGCGGTTCCTGGGCAGATCCTGCACAGGGTGAGGGTGTTAAGCCCGGCACTGAAATATTCACGTTGCTGTTAGGATTAGACCCTCCTCTAGCCTCTTACCCTTTCTGTCCTGTTTCCCAAACTGTGTGTGGCCATATAAACCAGGAAGTAGAAGAACCTGCCAGTGGGCTGCTGCTGTGGGAAAGGGACCAGCAGCTCTTTCCTCCTGGTGCTACGAGAGGGCCTCTCTGAACCAGCGCGCAGGTAACCGTGAGATCCTCTCAACCATCTGTGCCAACGTGTGTGAGACTGGAATTCAGATGTCAAATAAAAATGTTCAATGTGCACGTGTGTGGTCAGTATTAAAGAAAACAATCTTCCTCAACTACGTCATTATCACCAACCTCTCACCTCAGTGTTTCTACATTTTAAAAAAGATTTTCTCAAAGGTTGATTAGTAAGGGCAATACTTCACTCATCTGATTTCGGAGAACAACCAGAATTATTATTAATACATTCTCTAACCTCTTTCCCTGGGAGTTCCTTTCCAGATCCCCTGTGCCAGGTGTTTACCTGTGACCCCCCCTATAAAGTAGGATTAGGCATGGACCTGTGTACTCTCTAGGACTGAGAAAGGAAGGACAGGTAGATTGCTTTTCAAGAGCTTTCTAAGCTGGAGGGGAAGGAAGAGAGAAGGCCCTGTCAGAGTAGAGGAAGTGGAGGAAGCTGGAGGAGGAAGAGCGTGGCCAGCGAGGGAGGGCCCACGGAGCTCACACCCAGTGCTGCAGGGAGAGCCACCGCTAGGTCCTTCCATTCTTCTCAGCACAAACGCAGAGCCCAGAGCTCCTGTCCAACATACCACCCAGCTCCCCCCTCACCACACAGACAAATGCACAGCAGCCGGGGAAGGTGGGCCAGCACCGGCTCCTTCAGCTCATTTAATTCGGAACCTCCAGCAGAAAAGCTTACCCAAGACTCCACACCGCACCTGCACCAATGGAAACTAGAATGCAGTGAGTGCCAGGTTAAGTGGGGGCATTCCCAGCACCTGTTGTCACTTTACTGCACAAGTCGGGGCTCAGCCGCTATGGATTCATTACTAGGAATGTGTTCACAGCATGTAAAATAAATATGTCCATTGTTTTAAGATTTTACCACAAAAGAATGCATGTGCTATTTAATCTGAAAATCTTACCAGTGTTAAGTGGACATTTAGCTAAAGGAATACAGTTTACTGTATTAGCGCTAATGGAGGCAGCACTGAGACTTCCCCACACCACCACCTGCTGTGACGCAGTCGCATCAGCGCCCACTCCCCCCCTACCCTGCCCCCCCATGGAAGGCAGAGGGCCCCCTCCCCATTCCTGCCAGATTCCTGAAGAATGAGGCATTTGACCCCTTCCATTCCTAAATCTACTTAAGTGCCATTTTCTGCTACCTGACTACATCATTTAAAGATGTTGATTTTCAATCCTCACCTGAGAATGTGTTCATTGATTTTTAGAGAGGATGGGAAAGAGAGAAAAAGAAACATCAGTTGCCTCCCATATGTACCCCAACCAGGGATCGAACCTGCACCCTAGGAATGTGCCCTGACCAGGAATCAAACACGCCACCACTTGGCGTACGGATGACCCGCCAACCAACTGAGCCACACTGGCCAGAGCTCCACTGCTTGCTTTTACACGAACACTGAGCCTGCAGGTGAGATCTCAGGTCACTGGGGAACCTGCCAGGCCTCTCCGGCTGCCCCTCTGCCCGCACACCTGTCCAGTTCGGGTCCCGACCTCCCGATTACGGCCTTAAGAGAAACTGGACGCTGGGCCCTGCTGGGAAAACCACTGGGTTCCTTGGCCCCTTTGGCTTCAGTCTTCTTCACACAGGTCAGATTTATAACTTATAAACCTAGAGATGGTCTCCCCAGAATGGCCCTAAGTTACTTCAATCTCCGATTAGTGACAGCTCTTCTCTTCCAGCAGCTGGGAATCCGCAGGTGGTCTGAGGTGGAATAAGGCATCTGTGTGGTCGGGAACTGGGAGTGGACCCCAGCCCCAGCTGTAGGTCGTGCCGAGTAATACAGGGGTGGGCAAACATAGGTTTGCAGGTGTGAGTTCACGAAACAGTTTATTCTCATATTGTTAGTTATTAATTATTATATTAGTTTCCATACAAACAACCATAACCCTACTCTTGCCCACCAGCTCTGTATGTCTGCATTCCTTAACTCCTGCTAAGCAGACAGCAGTTTTCTCTGAGAACTAGGGCCATTTCAGGACATACAGAGGATCACTCGGCAAGGAGGCGGCGGCTGAGACAGCCTGGGCCGTCACAAGCTAGTGGCTGGAGCTACGCTTCTAACGTGTGCAGTGCCTCTGGGACAGACCTTGCTTATGCTGCTGCTCAGGTTCACGCTTCCCAAAGACTCACCTGAACGAGCAAAGCAAAGCGCACATGGACCTGACGTGACTGAGAAGGAGGGTCTGGGCCACGTCAGTGACGGGAGAAACCGTCCTCTCCAGAGTGCGCCTGTCAAACTATTCACCATGGCCCACCAGGAACACTCACAGTGCCCTCATAGTCTTATTCTAAATTGAAGAATTTCTATAGTGAGAAAACCCACCAAGGGGTGGAATAAAAATGCATAAAAGCACATTTTTTAAAAATGTGTGTGTGCAAGAGTTCTGCCTTGAGCATATATGTCTTTCCTATATTCAGGACAGTATGAGTATAATTTACCACTTCAGCATTTAATAATGATAGTTTGTATACTATATGTGTGCTAAGAGCACTAGCCTACTTGGGACTATAAAATCAGTTTAGCCTCACTGGGGAAGGGGGCCACTAGTTTATTATGTTGTATCTATGGCATCCTATTCAGAATAAAATAAATGATCCTTATGCCTGGGCGAGATCAAATCTGAAAGCACAAGGCCACCCCATTCCCAGGGAGTCAATATATAGGAAATGGAAAATTCCTTGAACATACAAGTTAGCCCTTCCTTGCCCACAGCAGATTTCACTTATTAATCATAGTTTTCTTTTCTGAGGAGCCCCTTCTCACAACACTCCTCCAGGCAGCCAGGATCAATGATTCTCCATTGGCGTGGCACCCCTGGAGGCTCGGAGCTGGTGCATGATGTCACCACTGGCCATACAGCAGCTCCCTGAGAAGGAGGTCATGGCAACATCATTCCTCACAGGTAATGGAGAGGTGAACACATCATCCTTCCTCACAGGTAATGGAGGGGTGAACAGGTCCAAGGATTTGTGCCCTACGGCCAGAGAGAAACAAATGCCTTCCCTGCAAAACCTGAGCAGAGCCCCAAGGCCACCCACAGCTGAGAAATAAGAAATTTCTAATAGACTCACAGCCGTCCCTGAGAACCAGGAAATCAAAGACATATAATACTGTGTTCGCCCAAGTGCTGAAAAGCATTTTTAACTGACAATAAAAGGAACTGATAAAAGATTAAAAATCATATCGTAAGTATGTATTTCTTTTAAAGACTAGTGAATGTTTAATAGGTAGTTATATTCTCAGACCATAAATATGGGAAATTATGGGTACAAAATTCGGTGGGAACTGAGCCAAGTCTGGATGGCAGAATTAATATTGTTTTAGTTGCTTAACATTATCAATTCTCTGTAAGAATGTAAACCCCTGGGGGCATGAACGTTGTGTCCCTCACTATCTGCTGCTTCCTCTGTCTGCAGCGGCTCTGCAGGCGGTACCTGTGGTGCCACTGTACCACTGGCAGTGACCAACCTCCCACGTGTGCCCAGGCCCCGGAATACACTGCATCACTCCCTAGTCCCTGAAAACTTACTCGTTTCCTTGCTTGATTCCTAACCAGGCAAGATTTGAGAAGAGATGCTAAAGCTCCCCCTGAACAGGTCCCTCAGTCCTAAAGACAAGGCTGTAATTCTCGACTGGAGAGTCCTGGTTCTACCGCTCGCACACACACATCTGACAAAGGAAGTCACTGCACGGTCCCAAGGCTGGGCTTACAGACGTCACCCAGGCTCAACATGGCTAGCCACACCCTAGTCACAAAGAAGAGAAGAGCAAAGGCTGAGGAACTGGGAGCTGCTCGAAGGGGACAGATAAGGAAAAGTGGAGGCAGAGTGGGAGGCACTGGCAGGGTTGGAAGGTCAGTATGGACTAAAAGAGTCAAGGTTGGAAGCAATGGGAAGATCACGTTTGGCCCCACTTGCAGGGGAAATAGAAAATAAGAGGTTACACAGACATTTTCCAGAGTTGGAAAGCTTGTAGCTGGAGCTATTTCCAGCTTTGGGGGTTCAAGGAATGACCTTGGCCATCATGAGTTGATGTAGACTACAGACAAAAATACATGCTATTTTTAAACACTTGGAAACTATGGCATTCCATTCTGACATTTCCTTTGTTTTACATCTACTTGTTCCACAAATGAAACCTTTAACATGCACATAAAATTAGCCTGAGGAATCTAAAACCATAAATAGATATGCTATCTCCAACTGAATTACCCACGTAAACCTCTTTACCTGTTACTTTAAGTACCCTTCATAATAAATAACACTATAATCTAACTTTTTAAAAAAATGAATGCCACAAAATAATTAGTTTTTATTGGAAAACAAACCTCTCTTTTCCAAAAAAACTTGTCTTCATATTACTCTTATTAACATACATGCTCAGCACATATTTGTACAATGCATAAAGCAGCTTTCTATGTAATATTAAGATATTCTGCTCACCTGTCCCTTAAATTCCTACACTTGAGCCCCACTGCAAACTGCTGGATAACCCCAATATTATTGGCTATGAAATTTGAAAAAGTCTCAAAAATAGGGTGGCTTTCAATACACTGGCTATGGAACCAAATATATGAAGGACACAGAGCAAGTGCTTTCTTAGGATAACAGAGGTTTCACTGTTTTGTGCTCTAGGAAATATTAAGTGTCCGTCAATTCTCTCTCTACTATGACAATTTTGTTAATTTAAGAAATACTTTTCACTTTACCTTTCATTCCCTATTCAGGAAAAAAAATTTCCTAGGTCCCAAAGGTTTACACATTCTGCCCTTTTATTGGCACTTCTTAAAATTCAGGGGAGCCTCCGTGAATAATGGGGTGAGGAGAAGTGCTGCAGAGTTGTTGGGATTGCTTTTAGTCAGTGAATTATGCATATTTTAAAGTTGACCTTTTAATCCAAGTTTTTATTCAATACCATAGCAAGGAATCCAGCAACATGGTCAGTCAAACATTTGTAGGCCAATGGCATTGAAGAATGAGTTTCATGAGGAAAAAAAATAGATAATAAAGAAGCCAATATATTCTCTTTAAGGATAAATGGAGGTTGAAGAGAGATTTATTTTTAGGTAGAAAGTAAGTTGTGCACAAAAAGAAAAAAATTGTCCTAAGTTTTAAGAAGTGGATATTCATATCATTTTTGTAATTTCTCCTCTAGATGAGATATTGCTAGTAATTGTGTATCTATAGAAATGCAAATGCAAACCTAGTGTTAGTCCCACTGACACTATTGCTTTTCATTCCTGTTTCCAGGAAGAAATCATTTTCCAAGTTGCCGTAGGCTTAACCTTTCTCTTGGGTAGATGTGCAATTTTTCAGAATCTCCAAAGCATAAAAATTAAGTAAATATACATCGAAGGGGATAGGATGGCCCAGCGGCATGGCTCAGTGATTGAGCATCGATGCAGGAACCAAGACGTCATGGTTTTATTCCAGCCAGGGCACATGCCTGGGCTGCTGGCTAGATCCCCAGTAGGTTCGTGCAGGAGACAGCCAATGGATGATGTTCCTCTCTCATTGATGTTTCTATGTCTCTACCCCTCTCCCTTCCTCTCTTTCTAAATATCAATGAAAACATTAAAAAAAAAAAATGGAGGCCGGGGATAGGATGAATGGATTGACAACAAAGAATTAGGAGTTAGAAAAAGCCCTGAGTTCCAGAATTTCCTACTTATTCATATTCTAGCCTCCTCAAAACATTCCCTATACCAGGTCCTGTTGTAGACTCTATGGGAGGCACATTTAATCCATGTGTAAAAAAGAATCACCTGACATGTTTGCCATCCAGAGCCACAAAACGGACTCCCTCACTCTCAAACCTCAAGCTCGCTGGGGTTCACCTAGGTTGAACAGACACTTGTGGGATCTGGCCCCTAAATTAATCCCCAAAATTCTGTGTTGAGTAACTCCCCAGGAAAGCCAACATTTTATACCTACCTGAAGTTTGAGGGAGGAGATATATGCTGTTTTTGAGACGTGTGCGGCTGAGCTAAAATCATCAGAAGCTTAGTTAGCTTTGTATTTTTTTGCAAATGTATTCTTATGGCCCCATTGAAAATGTAATGCTATTGCATCTGTTGTCGGGTTTCTAGTGTGAAGATGTATGGCTGGTGGCGTGTGCAAGGACGCAGATGAAGGAACAGAGGGGACAATAGCTTCCCTGGCTGGAGGAGAGTTCAGAGTCCCAGAGAGAAGGCCGACCCTGTGCTGTCCCACTACCACCACCGGCTAACCTGCCCCTGTCCCTGGCCGTATTGGTCACAATGGCCAGAACATGGAAGCAGCCTAAGTGTCCACTGACGAATGAAGGGACAGACGATGTTTATGTACATCTACATATATGCACAATGGAGTACCACTCAACAATAAAAAAAGACAGAATACTGCCATTTGTAACAAGAGGGTGTTAATGCTAAGTGAAGTAAGTTAGACAGAAAAGAACAAAAAAATTATAATTTCACTCACCAAACTCATAGATACAGGTAACAGATTGGTGATTACCAGAGGGCAAGGTGGGTTCTGGGAGGGTGAAATGGGTAAAGGGGTCAATTGTATGGTGACGTATGGTAACTAGACATACACCTGGAGCTTACAAAATGTTAACACATTGCGGACGATCACAAGAACTCTCGCTTCAAATTACACAGTGTTTTACAAAGTATCATACTTTAAAAAGATATTCACTTGTAAGAACATGTAATAAATAACTTCAAAATGCAATGGGTATTTAATTTTAAAGCATGCCTTTAACATTTATGTAAAACATTTTTTGTACTCATTCATAGAAACTTATCTGGCCACTGGGTAAAGCTAGAAATAAAGCTACTAGTCTGCAATGTGTTAATATCCAATGTTACCTCAATAAAAAATAAAAACAAAACAAATGAATTAACTTTCAATAAAGCAGAAAGTCCAGTTAATTGGGATATTCCAAACTGACATATTTCTGTCCTTAAACACAGATATGAGTGCCTGCCACAGGCAGACACAGGTGTGATGTCCTCATGGGCTCCCATATTAACTACATGAATGAGGGGGGGGGCGGCGCGGAGGAAGAGGTGTGTGGGAAAAGAGGGAAGGAAAAAAGAAAAGATGTGTGGCAATGGAGACAAGAGTAAAACGGGACCTTCGCTTGGGTGAAGGGGATGGGAAGAGAAAGGAACGATTCTTCCCTTTTCTACCCCATTTGGGAAGGTAGTGAGCATCACCTTCAAATATTAACAGAGCAGCTAACCTTGCAGTAGGTGGACTTCTGTGTATCCATCCAGTAAACAAGATGTTTGTGAAAAAATTATATAAGGAGTTTGAGCATAACCGTGTAACTGTGAGTACTGGAAGAGAATATATTTAATTTTTTTACCATGGTTAGCTTTGAATAGTGAAATCTGAGGTAATTTTTTTCTTTTATCTACTGTCTGTTTCCTACATTTTTAAGAAAATAAGCATGTAAAATAAAATTTTATTTTTTGTAATATAATTATATTGTGTGACTTAAAATATTTAAAATCCCTATATGTAAGAAAAAAGAAATCACATTTTAACAAGATCACCTAACATTACAGAGGCAGGCAGAGTCTCAAGGGCACTAGTAAATAGGAGTGCACAGACAGACGGGCCCAGGAAGACAGATGGACAGAGTGGCGAAGATGGACACACGTACAACAGGACGTCCCAGCGTGGAGATCCCCACTTTCTGATTCCCTCTGCATTATTTCAGGCATTAAGATAGTATTTATTTTCTTATTCCAAAACCCATTTTTTTTTCATAAACAAAATCTAAGCTTATTCAATCATGTATTCATTCAACAAACATTACTGACAAATCTGTCCTGACTCTGGACTTCCAGTCAAGGTGACAGAGTACGTAATACCATGCTCACCTCCTCCCACAACCACGTCAAAATTTTAACTATATTACAGAACCACCACCTGAAGATTAGCTAAGCAGAAGTCCTATAACTAAGGATGTAAAGCAGCAGCCACATGGAGACTGGTAGGAGGGCCTGAGAGATGGGACAGGCACGTCCCTAACCCTCAGTGTAGGGGTTAGGAAATGGGGGATATTTTGGCTTGAGAGGTACCCACTGAGGAACAAGGGGTCCCAGCCCAGGGCACCAGTGCCAGGAAGTGGAGTCCGCATAATACCTGCTGTGGAAACCAGGGGGGTTGTGGCTGTTAAGCCAGAGGCTGCTGGAGACCTAGGGATTACAGATCTTAATCTGCACACAGGCTCGCCCACAAACTCCCTCCCTCTGAGCTCCAGGGAGCGGGGTAGCAGCTTGAAAACAGGGACATATGGGGAGGAACTAAATTGACTAACTTCAGAGCGAGGGCTGGAGGGACAGGAGTCAGGGCAGTTCTCTCCCAGGGACAGCAATGCTGGGAGGTCCTAACCTCTCCCAGTGGCTTTCCCACACAGGCAAACTTGCCTAAAATCTCTCAAAGGTCCCCCCAAATCAGTGGCAGCCTTGGTGTGCCCTGTGCCTCTTGTTCAGTGGCCCCGAGCCTAGCACTAGTGGCAGCCAGCCTATGCGCTAAGCCTAGTCCCTCCCAGTGCCTCCACGCCTAGCACAGGCAGCAACCAACCACAGGTCACTTTGCAGCTCCTACCAGGCAGCTCCAGGCTGGCACAGGCAATGGCTGGCCTTGGCCTGCACCAGAACCCGTCCCCAGAGGTCCCACAATCAACATACCCAGGGGTTGGTTTCAGACCACACCAGAGCATCACCCAATTAGATCCACAAAAGACACACCAAAAGGATATGTCTCATTGGGCAAGGAAAACAAAGAGAAAAATAAACAAATGGGATTACATCAAACAGAAAGTGTTTGTACAAAAAAGAAAACCATTGACAAAACAAGAGGACAACCTACTAAATGGAAGAAGATACTTGCCAATAATACATCCAATAGGGCTAATATCCAAAATATATAAAGATCTCACAAATATAACTTAACACCAAGTAAACAAGCATCTGATTTTAAAATGGGCATAGGACCTGAATAGACATATAGATGGCCAAGAGACACATGAAAGGATGCACAAGGTCACTAATCATCAGAGATACAAATTAAAACCACAAGGAGGTATCACCTCACACTTGTGGGAATGGCTATCATCAATAAATCAACAAATGACAAGTGCTGGAGAAAACATGGAGAAAAAAGAACCCTTATGCACATTTGGGATTGCAAATCAGTGCAGCCACCATGGTAAACAGTATGGAGAGTCTTCAAAAAATTAAAAGTAGCCAGCACCGGTTTGGCTCAGTGGATAGAGCGTTGGCCTGCGGACTGAGGGGTCCCGGGTTCGATTCCGGTCAAGGGCATGTACCTGGGTTGCGGGCACATCCCCGGTGGGGGGTGTGCGGGAGGCAGCTGATCGATGTTTCTCTCTCATCGATGTTTCTAACTCTCTATCTCTCTCCCTTCCTCTCTGTAAAAAATCAATAAAATATATTTAAAAAAAAATTAAAAGTAGAACTGCCTTATGATCCAGCAATTCCACCTCTGGGATTTATCTGAAGAAATCCAAGACATTAATTCAAATATATACCCTTATGTTTCTTAAAGCATCTATACTAATAAAAGGATAATATGCTAATTAGACTGGCAGACCGGACATCTTCTGACCATCCAACTTCTTTCTGGACAAAGCCACGGTGGTGGGGGCCGAGGCAGAGGCAGTTAGGGGCAATCAGGCCAGCAGGGGAGGGCAGTTGGGGGCCATGAGGCTGACAGGGGAGGGCAGTTGGGGGCCATGAGGCCAACAGGGGAGGGCAGTTGGGGGCCATGAGGCTTGCAGGGGAGGGCAGTTGGGTTCCATCAGGCTGGCAGGGGAGCAGTTAGGTGGCGATCAAGCTGGTAGTCAGGCAAGTGATTAGGAGCCAACAGTCCCTGTGGGATGGGGCCTAAACCGGCAGTTGGACATCCCCGAAGGGTCGCAGATTGGAGAGGGTGCAGGTCAGGCTGAGGGACACCCCGTGCATGAATTTCATGCACTGGGCCTCTATTTATTTATAATAGCCAAACTATGGAAGCAATCCAAGTGCCCATCAATAGATGAGTGGATAAAAAAGCTGTGGTATAATATAGACCAATGGATTAGAATAGGGAACCCAGAAATTGACCTAAACCACTATGCTCAATTAATATTTGACAAAGGAGGCAAGAACATACAATGGAGTCCAGCCAGTCTCTCAATAAATGGTGCTAGGAAAATCAGACAGATACATGCAAAAAATTGAAACTAGACCACAAACTTACACCATACACAAAAATAAACTCAAAATGGATAAAGGACTTAAATGTAAGATGGGAAACCATAAAAATCTTAGAGGAATCCTCAGGCAGCAAAATCTCAGACATAAACCAAAGCAATATCTTCACTGATACAGTTCCTAGGGCAATGGAAACTAAAGAGAAAATAAACAAATGGGACTACATCAAAATACAAAGCTTCTGCACAGCAAAAGAAACCATCAGCAAAACAACAAGAAAGCCCACTGCATGGGAGAACATATTTGCCAATGTTATCACTGATAAGGGTTTAATCTCCAACATTTATAGGGAATTCATACAACTTAACAAAAGGATGATAAACAATCCAATCAAAAAATGAGCAACGGACCTAAATAGACACTTTTCAAAAGAGGACATAAGGATGGTCAAGAGACATATGAAAACATGCTCAAAGTCACTAATCATCCAAGAGATGCAAATCAAAACGACAATGAGGTACCATCTCACACCTGTCAGAATGGCTATCATCAACAAATCAACAAATGACAAGTGCTGGTGAGGATGCGGAGAAAAAGGAACAGTCGTGCACTGCTGATGGGAATGCAGACTGGTGCAGTCACTGTGGAGAACAGTATGGAGTTTCCTCAAAAAACTAAAAATGGAACTCCCATTTGACCCAGTGATCCCACTTCTAGGAATATATCCCAAGAAACTAGAAACACCAATCAGAAAGGCTATATGAACCCCTATGTTCATAGCAGCACAATTTACCGTAGCTAAGATTTGGAAACAGCCTAAGTGCCCATCAGCAGATGAGTGGATTAAAAAATGGTGGTACATCTACACAATGTAATACTACACTGCGGTAAAAAAGGGAACTCTTACCATTTGCAACAGCATGGATGGAACTGGAGAGCATTATGCTAAGCAAAATAAGCCAGTCAGAGAAAGATAAATATCACATGATCTCACTCATTTTGTGGAATATAATGAACAACATAAACTGATGAACAAAAACAGATCCAGAGACAGAGAAGCTTCGATCAGACGTCAAACCTTAGAGGGAAAGTAGAGGAGGGTGAGGGTAACGGGGAGAGATCAACCAAAGGACTTGTATGCATGCATATAAGCCTAACCAATGGACACAGACAATAGGGGGGTGAGGGCATGAGTGTGTGTGTGGGGGGGGGGGGGGGCAATGGGGGATAAGGACACATGTGTAATACCTTAATCAATAAAGAAAAAAATAAAAATAGAACTACCATATGATCCAGCAATCCTACTTCTTTGTATATATCTAAAGAAATAAAAACAGGATATTTTTTTAAAAAGCTGTGGTACAGTTACACAATGGAATATTACTTGGCCATAAAAAGGAAAAAATCTTACCTTTTGCGACAGCATGGGTGGACCTAACTGAAATAGTCAGACAAAGACAAATGCCATATGATTTCACTTATATGGAATCTAAGGAACAAAATAAACAAATCAGAAACAAACTAATAGATACAGAGGACAAGCTGATGGTTGCTAAATGGGAGGAAGGTTGGGGGATGGGGGGAAAGAGGAAGGTATACAAATTGCCAGTAATAACAGCAGTCACAGACATGAAAAGCAGAGCGTAGGAAATGTAGTCAATAATACTGTGATAACTATCAGATGGGTGTTAAACTATCGAAGGGGTCACTTTGTAAGTTATATAAATGTCTAACTGCTAGGCTGTGCATCCGAAACCAATATATCATTGTATGTACTGTAACTGAGAAATAAAAAATTTAAGAAAACATTATTGAGCATCTCCTCCTTAAGTTACATTTTAGTCATTATAATCATACTCTTGCTAATACCCTCTTGCTGTGCTCCACAGGCAAAGCCAAAACCCTGTTTAAATGCAACCTCCACCTCTTCTCCCCCGAAAATAGCTGGTGAGCACCAACCGTGATGACCGTTCTTTAAGTGGGCCCTTACCGATGCCTGGCGATCATACTGTGTGTCCATAACCCATTCACCCCTACATCATTATGTGTCTCCCCCTGCATCCTCCTCCTTGGTATTAGAAAAAGACGCTACCTTAATCAAACCTTCTTCTATTGACCCCAGTTCACCGAATAGCTACCACCTCATTTCTCTATTCTCCTTTGCAGTAAACTCCTTTCAAAAGTTTTCCAAGTAAGTGCACATTTTTCCAGTTCCCCTCCTCCCGTTTCTGGAACCCACTGTGATGCCTTGGTCCCACCACTTACCAAGCCACTGTCTCTCAGGCACCAGTGGCCCCCATGTGGCTAAAGCCAGTGGTGACGCCTCGGTGGACTTGACCCATCAGGAAATCTCACACTCTGAGCACGTTCTTCCCCTGATGTCAGGACGTCACACTGTCCTGGTTTTACTCGGACCCCACTGGTCACCCCGCGTCTCTGTCCTTCACTGGTTCCCCTACTGTTCCTCCAGCCCGTCAGGTGGACTGCTCCTGCCCCAGTCCTCACTCTTCTCATTGTTCTGCCCACACTCAGCGACCTCCTCTGTGGCCTCAGACGTCTGCATGGAAACTCACTGTCGGAGGTCCCCGTGACCTGTGCGCCCTGGTGTCTAACGGATTTGTCTCACTCAGTGTGGCCACCCCCAGCCCCGCGCTGTTCTCCCCAAAGCCTGCTCCATCTGTGACCTTCCATCTCGATGACAGCAAGGCACTGCTCCAGCTATCCAGGCCCTGTCTCCTCTCTCTCCTTATTTCTAGATTCTAGATGTATTTAGCATCCGACCACTTCTCACCATCTCTGCCATTGCGCCCCTGCTCCCAGCCACTGCTGTCTCCCATCTGAATCACTGCAGTCACCCAAATGGCCCATCCTTCTGCCTGTCCTTCTTCCCCAGCATGGCCGCCACGTCCCACTACACCATCCCTTTACTTTAAACCCTGCAGTGCTTAGGAAAAAAGCCAACGTCCTTACATGGACCAGAACGCCCAGATGGCCTGGCCACGCCACCCACAACCTCTCGCTTTATCTCTCCGGCTGTTCATGCTGCTCAAGACTCAGCTCTGTGCTGTGCCTCAGACACACCTGCTGCCTCAGGGCCTTTGCTTGGCTGTTTTCTGCCTGGAAACTCCTCCCCAGATACCCTGCCGGCTGGTGTCCTCGCCATTTTCAAATCATTTCCCAAATCTCACCTTCCCAACAAGGCCTTCCTGAAAGATGCTACTTACTAAGGAAATGGGGCCCAACTACCCCGATCCACCACACCCGTCCCTGGTACTCACAACCCCTTACTTTGCTTTAATTCCTTTTTTCAAATAATGTATCACCTACCATACCATATGATGTATTTTTACAAGGCAATCTCCACAAGGGCAGGGATTTTTGCTTTATTCTCTGATGTATCCCAAGCCCCTGGCACATCATCTTTTGCATCATGAACTCCGGCATCCGACACTGGCTTATTGAGATTTATCTGCGCCAGGCACTGAGAACTGAGCACAGGATAAGACAAATCTAGCAGCTGTCCCCTTGGAGCTTACAGTCTAATTCTTATTGAGATTTCCAGGAGACAACCAATTTTTGGAATAGTTAAAAGAAAGTGGGAAGGCATCCAGGGAAATTCCATCAGCCTCTCTTCAGAGCACAGCTCCAGCCAAACCTTCAAACTCTGATGAATGAAATTGACACTGTGACCATGTGACTGGGGCTGCAGGCTTCCTTGCTGTCCCCCACAATAAGGAGGCGACAATCACAGCCCCAAGTTCCTCAGTCCAGGATGTAAAAAAGAACCCCCCTAATGATACTAAATATAATTAACGAGCAAAATAAATCACAGAAGACACTGTGGAATTCTAATCTTTCCACACTCCTCTCCAAAAAAAAGACACAATCAAAGTGAAATATGCCCATTTAAAAACCCCCTCACATGGTAATCAAATCTTAGCCAATCATTCACCAACTGAAACCCTTCCATGCCCATTTTTTCTGCAGTTCTGGCAGTAAATTGATAACCCCGGGCAAATTTTACTAGTAATTAGCACCCTTTAGAAATAGTTGGCTAACTTAGTCAAGTAGGAAATAACCTCACCCAAATGATTAAGTCCAAATTGCATCTCAAATCCATCACCCGTTTTTACCGTGTGAACAGACCATCACTCCAGGATTGTCAGTTACAACAGTTATGGGCCTGTGTTTTAACACACGCACAGCACAGGGCACAGCAAATACGCCAGCTGGCTCATCTCCACACCACCACGCCAGGTGACCTGCCAGCCACTGGGTGTGGACACATATCCCCAAGTAGCTCTGGCCCCGTCCTTCACCCAGTGGAGCGGGTACCCAATGGAAAGCCTCCTTATTCCAGGTGAGTCACCTGTGTGCTCAGCGTGAGGCAAGCCAGGGCCTGCTTTGGGAAGAACTAGCTGAAGGCTGTGCATGATTGGCCCGACAGCTGTGCTGATCACAGACGACTCCCTTTCTCACACCCTTCACTCCAAAATAGCATTTCTGAAGCATCTATTATTTAGCAAGTGTGTTCATTTATCCTATTTAATTTAAAAATAAGGCTGAGGATGGGGTAATTTTAACTCCAACACATGGATGAGAAAATGGAGCAGCAGGAGGCTTAGAGCACTCACCCAGGGCCAGAACCAAGGCCACGGCCAGAGGTAGGGCCAGGGCCAGGGCCAGCACAGGTTCTCCGGTTGCCTGCCTGCCAGTCACCTGCCACCAGCTGGGCCACTGCCAGCTTCCACCTCCATTCCCCCATCTCCTCCCTTGCTCAAGCTTTGTCTCCCTCCTCTACCACTGCAGTGAGAGTGATCTTAAAATGCAAACCTGCTTGCTCACCTTCTGTGCGTGGCTTACACGGCACCAGGCTGAGGTCCCACATCATCCTGCAAGACCATCTGTCCTCTGCCTCCCTCTCCCATCTGCTCACCATCCACGGCCACATGACATCTTCCAGTTCTCAACTCAATGTGCTCTCTCAAGGCCTTCCCACAAGCTACCTCCTCTGCCTGCGACCCTGCCCCTGCCCCTTCCACTAGGCTTGTCACTGGGCTTACAGGCAGCCACTAGGGAAGCCAGATCCCAAGCACTTCACTGAAGTTTTCCTTGGCCTCTCCCAGGAGAGGGAAGCACTGGTGCCCATGCCGGACTTGACTAGACTCAAAGAACCCGGCCTTCACCCTGGGTGAGACAGGTGGACATGGTTTTAGGTGAGTGGACTCTTCTGGACCAAGTAGCCAGTGGCCTGGTTAAAGGGGGTCAAGGAAATCTGGGAAGGAGTATCAATTTGATCCAATATGTTATGATATTAATCATTCTGCAATATCAAGGTACCTTTCTTATATCCTAGACTAGTGGCCCAGTGCACAGATTCATGCACATTGAAAGGAAATTAATTAGAAGAAATATTTTAATATTGCTATTCGCCCTTTCTCTGTAATAGAAGTGTCAACCAAATTCAGGATCGACAATGACAGATGGAAACACACGCATGTTCTCGGTGCTAGTGAGAGCTTTATATGTATCACGCATGCGCGAGTCAACTTAGCCTTTTATATATATAGAATAAACTTGCTTTCTGATCTGGCTAAACTTTTTCCACCCCAGTGAAGCACCCCAACTTCTCTTTCAGGTAATTGTCAGCAACACAGCAGTAAATATCAACACAAAGCAGGTTATGATTGTAGATCATGCAGCGAGAACAAAGGGTAAAATATTTAACTGCAGCAGTGTTTGACTATATTCTGTGCAGTGAGAAAACCTGAAGTCATTTCCAAGGTCCACCATTTCTCTCTCATCACTGATGTTTCTCTCTCCCTTCTCCCTGAAATTAATAAAAATATATTTTTAAAAATAGAACTGCATCAAACTAAAAAGTTTTTGCACAGCAAAGGAAATCATCAACCAAATGAAAAGACAACCTACTAACTGAGGGTGCGGGGGGTGTTGCCAATGATACATCTGATATGAGGTTATAATCCAAATTTTATAAAGGAATCACACAACCCAACACCAAAAATACAATGCAACTGAATAATGGGCAGAGTACCTGAATAGACAATTCTCCAATAGACATATGAAAAGATGCTCAGCATCACTAATCAGAGACATGCAAATTAAAACCACAATGAGATATCACTGCATACCTGTCAGAATTTTTAAAAAATTAAAAAAAACACACACACAAGTGTTGATTAGGATGTGCAGAAAAGGGAACTCTCGTGCACTGTTGGTAGGATTGCAAATCAGTGAAGCTACCATGGAAAACAGTATAGAGGTTCTTAAAAAAATTCAAAAGAGAACTACCTATGGCCCAGCAATTCCACTTCTGGGCATTTATCTAAAGAAACCTGAAACCCTACCTCAAAAAGATAAATGCACCCCTATGTTCACTGCAGTGTTATTTATGGTAGCGAAGATATGGAAGCAACCCAAGGGCCCATCAATAGACAAGTAGATGGAAAAGCAGTGTTACATATATGCAACGGAATACTCCTCAGCCATAAAAAAGAAATTTTACCATTTTTTAACAGCATGGGTGGACCTAGAGAGTATTATGCTAAGTGAAATAAATCAGACAAAGAAAGACAAATACCATATGATTTCACTTATATGTGGAATCTAAAGAACAAACAAAAAAACAGACTCATAGATACAGAGAACATTTTGACAGCCGCCATATGGGAGGGGGGTTGGATAGAAAAGGTGAAAGGTTTAAGAAGTACAAATTGGTAGTCACAAAATTGTCACAGGGATGTAAATACAGCCTAGGGAATAGAGTCAATACTACTGTAATAACTACGTGTCGTGCCAGGTGGGTACCAGAATTATTGGGGGGTCACTTTATAAATTATATGACTGCCTAACCACTATGCATACACCTGAAACTATTCTAAAATAGTACTGAATGTCAACTGCAACTGAAAAATAAAAATAAATGGAGAAATTTTTCTCACCTTAGATTTTTTTAAATAAAATAAAGTAAGAAAAAATTGTTCTCCAGAGCTCTGTACGCCTTGCACAACCTCAGAACTGGAAAGAAACCTAGAAGATGCGGACTTCACTTGAGGCTATTTGCGTAGTGGGCAATCCTATGCGCAGATAGACAGGACGCCAATACCTACCCTGAACTCCACACACACCACAAGCACAGCTATATTCATGTGCGTCTGTACGTCCCCTAAGCAACCAAACTGTTTCAGAATATCTTACCAGGCATCCGAAGGTACAGTTAGTTGACTTAGGGCGCGTACATCTCTTATTTAATATTGAATTGTATCTGTTGGAAAATTTGCTCCACTAGGTGGCAGCCAAGACTTACTCAAATACAGTGTGTGGCTGTCACTGCTCAGATCCAGGAGCAGTCAATAGCTTTAAGATCAAATTGCATGTGGACATGCCTGTCTCTAGTCACTTGGGGTTGACCCATGGAAATGGCATTCCCTGGAAGAAGTTCGATAGAGACAGTGCAAACGATGTAGCATGTGATGGCTCCTTCCAAACCAGGTATGACGTGCTGCCACTGACAAAGCAAAGCTGCAAGAAGACAATCTCACCGCGGCTTCTCCACTGAGGACGGTCTACGGTGTGTGCAATACAGCCTGTTCCCCGCCCTGGGCCGGGGCGCCATCATCTCTACTGCGGGGTCAGCACTTGCAGGCTCCACGGTGCTCAAGACCAACCCTCCTCCCTGGAGCACTGAGCGGGCCACCCCGCACCACTGTGCAGCTCTGCCTGCCACTCACTTCCTCACATTATAGGCATCGCGGCCCATTTCCTCCCACACTGTCGTCTTTTAAGGCAGAAACTACATTGTTTGTCTGTTTCCCTTTCTGCTTCTCGTGTTTGTTCCCTATGTGTTTCTTCAGTATCTCCTCTCACTTTTATTACAACTCCTTCATCTGTCTAACTCCATGTCGTTTTTTTCTTTCTCTTTTTTTTTTTTTTTTTGAGAGGACTTCCCTGATGCCCCAGACCCTCCCTTTTTGCTTAAATTTGCAAGAATTGTTCTGTCGTTGTTGAATGCAACCTAGAACCCTGCCTGGTGTCGACAAGGACAACATCCCTTCAGTGCACAGCAGCATGTCTAAGCTATAGACGCACCGATTCATAAGGAGGAGTGAATATTAAATTTTAGACATAGGAACGGAACAACTGCCCAGACAGTAGCATTTGAGACGTCTAGTGCCGGGCTTCCCTATTTGCTCTTTGCTACATAAGGAGGATGGGATGCCAACACCACCCCACCACTATTTGGGCCCCGTCCTCCCTATTCTCAGGGAAAAGTAAACTAACATTTTGGTTGAGAATAATTCAGTCTAAGAACAAGGTTTGAGGGATCGAGTGAACTGAAGAGGCGACAACAGGAAGGAGCCTCATCTGAGCAGAAAAGGTTGCCCCTGGGCTGGGGCGGGGGTGGGGGCAGGAGGGGACCGGGTGAGGGGACCTCTGAGAAGCTGAAGGTTCCTTTCTCCACATGGAGAGCTCCCGGCTGAGGGGGTGCAGATAGGGACACTGTCTCAGTGACGATACACAGACAGATGACAGGAAACCAGGGCGTCTCCACTCCCTCGGCCCAGGACCTTGGAGAAGCTGACACACTGGACTTGTGCGTAGCCTAGAGAGACAGTTGTTTAGCATCAAAATTAGAATAACTTAGAGAACAGAGAGAAAGGTGCTACTTCTCACCTATCTGGGTGTAGGAACCTTGACCCATGGGTGCCACAATTACTAGATAGATTGGAAGCACTCGGGGTGCGTTTCTGAATTTATCAGCTTCTGCACTGCGCCACCGGCTGGATGGCTAGTCTCCTGGTTTGAGGAGGGAGCAGAGGGCTTCCCTGCACAGAAGCAAGGAGGGGTGATGCTGCGCGTGTCTCGGGACAAGGCCCTCCTGGCGCCGGGTCAGGGACAGAGGGCACCCACTTCTTCGGTGGTTAGCATTCTCGCAGGCTGCGGTCCCATCTATGACGCAGAGGCCCCCGGAACAAATGGTGCTTTCTCGGCTCTGACGCTAGTGATTTTCCACAACCGGTCAAAGAATCAAAGAAATTGAGCCTCCCTTTTCAACTTCTAAATTAAAACCTCAAAAAAATTCCAGGTGAGAGAAGACACAAAACCATATCAATATATACTAGTGAAGTGTAAGACAGAAAAGAAATTGTCTAATCCTCTTGGTATTAAAAGTAACTGTCCGTGTGGTGCGGGCAGCCTTCTTGTTCTAACCCTTTGGTTACTGGAAAGAAAGGAGGTGACGAGCATTTGTGCCAGGAAGTGAATGATGAGAGAATTCTCCAAATAATTTTACGTGAAGAGCTCCATGTACTAAACAAACCTTTGAAAAGGGAGATGTCTAAAGGAAATGGTAAAGGCGTGGCCATACTGTACCCAAACGAGGGGATGGATGTTCACCGTAGCTCATGCCCTTTGCAGAACATCCCTGGAGCAGGGCCTGAAGGTCACTCTGACAACCACGGGCAGGTGCCTTGGAGAAGGGCTGCTGGGGGGCAGGAACAGAAGCCCAAAGAGGATTCCAGCCAGTGGTACAGCCAGCATCCATTCTGGCTGGTTAGTGCCCGTGCCTTTCCAAGCATCTAACACAGTATCCCCCAGAGCAGCCACACCGAACCCAGTTTCTGGAAATGCCGCTAAATCTCAAGGGAAGCAGAAAGTAGGAAGCAATTTCCCTCTGCCTCCCTGATGTCACCACCGCAGAGATGCCGTGAGACGTTCTGTCCTTGCGATGGTGAGACGGATAGATAATGAAGCCAGGAATGGAGAAAGATGGCAACAGCAAAGACATTTGTCTGGGGGAGAAAGAGAAGGAAAGATTTGAGAGAGATCATAGAGAAAGAGTTGGCCCGAGTTCATAACAGGTGAGAACCCTCTTTCTCAAAAGAGAACAGCCATTGCCATTGTCAAAATCACCTGAGCTACCTCCTAAAGACTTCAGCTTTCTGGGCCCTACTCCAGAAGCACAGAATTGGGACTGTGGGGGAGGAGAGCAAATCCAGGGACTCTGCATTTGTAACCAGTATCTCAGGTGATTTTTGAAGAAAAGGGGAGTATGAGAAGGGGAGGCTGCTGTGGCCAGTTTTCACCCTATGTACGTTCGGAGCACCTTGGAGCCTCCCAGAGGGAAGGCTCTGAGTGCAACTGGGAAAGGAGAGAGGTCGGAACAAGAGGCGGAGACTCAGGTGCGATCTGAATCTCCAGATAAAACACTGGCAGGTAATGACACGTGAGGGGCGGGCTGGTTGATATGTTCGACCTCTGAATACCCCCTTACTCGGTGGATCTCAGGGGGAGCAGGGTTCTACTTCTCTCAGTGGGAACCAGAAGCCAGCAGCACCCTGTCTCTACTGTTAGAGGTGGGAATGTGAGGCTGTTCCAAGACCAGGTCAGTCAGATGCTTCTGCTCGGGACTTTGTGTCTTAAAGGAGAAGCTCAGAGATGCAGAAAGAGTTAAGAAATGAGTCACAGCAACGGCCTCCTTAGTGTCCAGATCCCGAGCCATTTTCCAAATATGTCTTTTCAGCTTCTCCCCCCCCTCCCCCCCGCCACCCTGAATCGTTGAGCTCATATATTTTCCAATAAATTCCCCTGCTGCCTACGTTTATAAGATTTGGAGGACACTAGAGACAAAAATAGACCCATGATAAATTTCTCCAGGTACTGGAGAGAAAGCAAAATAAAGTTATGAGATGGAGACAGCATGCTTGGAGAGCGAAGGGTCAAACAGAGCTTGAGCTGAGGATTCAGAAGAGCACAGGACCACAGACATGAAGAAAGGGTTGACTGAGGAAAGAAAACTGAAGTGCGAGGTCGGCCATTTCCTTTCCTGTCCTCCCAGACTGCTTTAATCACATGTCTCTCTCAAGAATTTCGCACTATATTAAAACTATGTCCCCTCAGTAGACTTGGCATATCACTAATTCAGGTTCATAAAATATGAGCTGAAGGGATGAGGTCAATTCTAAGCTAAAGCCTTTGAAAGGCCCTCACTTCTCCTGCCGGGAGGTCTGGGGAACGGGATGTGCTTTACAGACGATGGGTCAACCAGATGGTCACCAGGGATCCCTGAGTATATGGAGCACAATGTCCCCCTGGCCAGCCAAGTAAGAGCATCTCTTATTCCCCATTGCATCTCAAAGCACTCCCACAGCAGAAGGTCTGGAAACATGAGGAAGAAAAAAAAAAACCAGCCTTTTTAAAAAGGGTAAAACTTGCAGAATGGTAGCTCCCCTGGGCCATGCAAACTAAGCCAGACACTGTATGGCCCTTCTTCCTTAGGATGTGGCCAAAGCAGCGCCCGGGGTTCCTGCCCCAACCTCTTCCCAGCTGGCCAATTTCCCTGCCTGCTCCTTTCAAAGGCACCCTCTCCTTGCCGCCTTCCTCCCACCAGGCCCTTTAATGTCCTTTGTGTTTTAAGAAAGGCAGGAAGAGTCTTTGATTTCAAGCTGCTTTCCGCTCTGCAAAAATTCCTGAGTCGAGGGAATGTGTGAAGGCTTAATCACCTGCCTAAGAACAGGGAAAAACATAACGAACAAAGTACGAATTAATTTCAACAAGTTCTCTTGCACAGTCTCTTCCCTACCTAGTTCCAGGAGATGGTGAGTGCCCTGAGAACCAAGGACCGTCATCTGTGTTTCTCTGCAGCCTCCGCGCTGTGCTGTGCACAGACTGTGCTAATGCACATCACAAAATGCATTCATAGAAGGATCAATGGGGAGAGGCAGGCAGACAGAGTGGCTAGCAATCACACAGGTGGGTAGAAGTTCCTAGAGAAACTAGAAGAATCAGATTTATTGTGCAGTGGGAGGGGTTATGTTTAGAGATGTGAGACCTCTCAGGCAGCAGGGGAAAGCCACAAGGTGGAAGGAAAGCCCCATTTCTGGTGAGAAGTATAAACAAGTATAGAAACCGCGTTCCTGACCGCACACGTGTGAGTGCTTACTGCAGTTAACCTGCTCTTGTTCTACCCTTGTGTGCTAGTTGCCTGCACAGCAGAAAAGCCGTCTTATCTCTTAGATTTCCAGACCAAGAGGAGCCAGATTCTAACCCGATATCCTGACTATCTCACAGCACGCAGCGATGCTGTCATCAGTGCCAGATGCCTTGACCAAGCAGAACTTTTCAATTGTTTCTAGGCACTGCGAAGAAGGAAGCAAATAGATATTTGGTGACCAGGAGAGAAGGCTAAGGCAGAGACAGTGATGCTCCCCAATATTCCACTTCCTCACCCATTTCCCAGCGCCCTGGCAGTTCATCGGGGCCACATGACTAGTTCAGGCCCAGGGAATATGAGCAGAAGGGAGGAGGTCACTTCTAAGCTAAGGCCACTGTCAGACCCTCAGCTCTGCCGGAAGGTCTGGGGACCAGGGTGGGCTTTATAGACGATGGGTCACCCAGATGGTCACCAGGGGTCTCTGAGTACATGGAGCAGGGTGCCTCCCTGGCCGGTGCTGGGCACATAGTATGAGTGACCAATACGCCCCATGACTTCAAAGCACTGAGATATGAGGATTTTTTGAGCATCACTCATCCTATTCTGCCCTGACCTATCCACTTTGCAATCTTCCCACCCCCTTGATTGGGGCCACACTGTACACATCCTCCATGGATGGCCCTTTACGTACAAGCAGTCAATATTTAGGACCTAAAGAAGTTGTAACACCACATTGCAGTCATCGTAAGTCACTATATACCACATGCTTTTGTCTAGAAAAATTCTTCTAATCGCATGACGGACAGCTTCAAACTACATGTGGTAAGGAAGTTTTTGGTGGGGAAAGTGGACAGTTCCCCTCAGGCTTTAGGGCCAGTAATCCAGGAGTCCCACACATTTTCAAAGCCACATAACTTCCTTTGCTATAGCAAGGTGCCCAGTCCTCTACCTTGTTCTATGGGACTTGGGCATTTGTTGGTTTACATCCCACTAATTCCTCCGTCTCCTAGAATCCCCTCACCCAGACTGTTTTCTCCTGTGACCAGAAAGAATGACAGACAGACCACCCAGCCTTGCTCAGTGAGTTCCAAACACTCTGAGGCATCCTGAGCTGTGTCAAAGGTCTTTCTCTACGTGAGCCGCACTGGTTTTATGTTATAGGCCATGTATGAGCCTGTATTTGGGGCGGGAACCAGGAGTCATTTAAAGACAGAGTTAGGTCATCTTCAGTTTCAAAGACCTAGAATTGTCACCCTGATGTCTGAGGACCTCAAAGTTCGGAGCCTCAGAAGGACCAAGGAGCCTGCTGACCATGACATGACACCTCCTTCCACGCTGTTCACCAGACCTGGAGGGCGCCTGGGTCACGGGGGACAGGAGGACACACATCCATGTTCTGGGAGCACAGAGCTCTCTTCCCACACACAGAGGTCTCCTGGCAGAACACCTTCCTTGGAGCCACTGACCCTGACCTGAACACCAGAAAATCAGCCAGCCACCGCCACAGGTGCAGTCAAAAGACACCTGCTCTCTTACTCTCGCTAAAGCTGCCCTGCTGGCCTTTGTGACCAGGGTCCCAGACCCTCACCCGCTTGGCTGCCTGCCTATTTCTGTGCCATGACCGAGACTGTAAAATCACATAAACCAATCACCAATGGCAAATGATTTTTTTAAAAAGAGTGTGCAAGAGAAGCACAAGAGAGAGAACTCCTTCAAATTCGCTTTTTAATTTTGAAAAAATGTAGAGTTTTCAGTTAATTTTTTCCAACAGGTGGAAAATAAATTATGGCACTGCCACTCAATACATTCTGAAGACTGAAATATAGGCTATCCCCCTAAATGTATACACATACTCTGAATAATTATAAAGGCAGTGCTTATTAAAATACATTTCATTTTCAAAATTGAGCTATCAGCTGTTATAGTGCACATTTTGTACAATGTGTAAACATTTGGAGGGATGTATTTTTACAGCATATTTGAGGGGAGAAATGCTCAAAATTACAGAAGGAGTATAGTTACAATCATGTAGAACATACAAAACACAGTAATGGCAAACATACTGGAGGAAACACATCAAACTGTTAATAACTGATATTGTCGTTTGATGGCAAATTGTACTTTCTTCTTTTCTAATCATTGGCTATTTTCCAATGACTTCCTAATAAATTTGCATTCTCATCATAAAGGAGACATAGCTTTTGTTTTACTTTGAAAACAAATTAGATATAAATTTCTCTGCTTGCCTATCTACAGCCTTGTGAAAGAAATAAGATATAATTTAAATCTAAATGTTTTAATATTACTGTCAACAAAAGGTTAGTAATGCTACTGTACAAAAATATCATTTATGTGAATTAAATTTATCCAAGTCTAGGAGAACTGAACTTGTGGTCAGAACCCTGGGATCACCATTTTTTTTAAAATTTTATTTTGAGGTAATAGAAGAGTCACATGCAGTTGAAACTACTCCTACATTGTGTGTATGTGTATATATTCAGTCCTGTGCAACTTTATCTCCTGTGTAGGCTCATGTGACCACCCGTCCTGCTTCAGAAAAGTCCCATCACTTATTCCTGGTGCAGCCACAGCCCTCAAGCCCCTTGCCCTGCTCCCTAACTCCTCGCGATGGTGATCACTTTGGAGCAATGAGCAATCATTGACCCCCAACATGCAGATCACACTGCCAAGCTCTGGAGGATGGTGACACAAACATAATCAGATGTACAGGCCTCGTGGTTAGGAGGAAGGGTGGGAACCAGACTAACTGGGTTCAGATCTAGGGTGTGCCGCGGACCAGCTGTGTGACCTCTGTCAGGGTTCTCTCTGGGCCAGTTTCTTCAACCAAGTGGGGCCAACAGACCCTCCTAGGGTTGTTCTGAGGCTTCCGTGAGCTGGTGTCGGTCATGCGAGGAGACAGTGTCTGGTCGCTACACCTGGGAACACATGGGAACTCTGGCCAGGTCAGCCCGTTTTGGGCGAGGTGCTGTGAACGTACACACAAGCCGGGAAGACGTGGGCGGAGCCACTGTTCTGCTGTGCAAGACGCGCTTCACCGGAAAGGGAATGTTGGGGCTGGGCTTTGAAGCATGAGTGAAACTTTAACAGAAATAAAAGGGAAGGGGAAGGTGCTTCATGCAGATAAAACGGGGAGATCTGTGGCCCTGAGGCATGAGCCTGGGATCTGACTGAGAGGCTAAAACCGAGGCTGTGAGGAGACTGCAGGGGTGGGGAGGGGACGTAGGCACAGAGGAAGCCCAGGTTTTGAGGGGTCCTGAGTCCACACTGTGATTAGCACCGTGGTTGTCAAACCTGGAGGAGACTGGAAAGAGCAGGAAGAAGGAAGACTGCCTCCTAACACAGGTGCATCCGGAGGGGGAGGGCGGATGGCAAGGAACTTTCTAATCAGGAAACTCGAGCAAAGGTGATTATTATTTGTCTGATTAAAACCAAAAGCAGCAGCAACCATGTCTTCAACGTGGTCGCTGTTCTTATTAGAACAAGCATGTCAAACTCAAAGGCTACATGGCCCAAATAAACGAGGCATGTGGCCCGCAGGCTGTGAGTTTGACATGCTTGTTTTAGAAGCATAAAACTGAGTGTTTGGGAATTAGCAGTTATTAGGCTAATTCATCCACAACCGAGAGGCCAGGGCAGTGCCCATGGAGCCAGGTGTTTCCAATGCCCTTCCCCGACCTCAAACCACCCTCTTCCAGGATTTCCAAAGGAAGCCAGTGGGCAGTCCCTCCTGGACGCTGGTACTCATTGATGTTTCTATATCTCTCACTCTCTCTTTTCCTCTCTCTGAAATCAATAAAAATATATTTTTTTAAAAAAAGGGAAAGGCAACTTGAATTTGTTAATAGCCTAGCCCAAGCCCAACAAATTCAATTATTTGTGTTTGAAAAGGCTTATCTGATCATCTGGCCTTTTGCTTCTTTAGGCTCAGGATGTCCTGGTCCCTGAAGGTGTTGGCCTCCCTATCTGAGAGGCACATCGCCTCCTGCTGATTCCCTGGGGCCCTTCCCTCCCCTGTTTGCTGTGACTCGACCCAGGGCCTGCTCAGAAGTCTGCCTGCCTTTCACAACCAGATTCTTGCCTCTCTGGTCCAATGACCTGTTACCACCTACACTTTGGTGTGGCACGTAGGACAATAACAAGTTACCCTGTGTTTCTGCTTTGAATTTTTTCTCAATCAGCCACCTTCCTCTGGTTATTTTTCTCGTTGTAGAAAGAGAGGGAGGAAGGGCAAAGAATGCTTATTCCACTTCCTTAACCTAATTATGTGGTCTACTCTACACAGACCGAAAACAATGATCAAGTTTATCCCGCAGTAGCATCAGACGTGTTTCTTTTAGTCCTGTTATTCTCATATCCGTGAGAAGAAAAGATATTGGAATAAATGGCTCTTGCTAAGAGCCATTTAGTGTGGTGTACAGTTTGGCTCTGAAAACTAAGACACCAAAAAAGGGAAAATGGAAAAAACCCTCCCCTCTAAACCAGCTTGAGCATATGGACTTCCCTGAAGATCATGAAGATGAAATGTAACCAAATAAGACAGAAATAAATACTCCCATGGACCCTGAAAACAACACCTCTTGTTCTCTCATAAACAGTCTCCCTTCCCGACCTTCCCTTGAAGGTGACCCGTCAAGGATGATTTTACCAGCATCGTCACAAATACAACACCTTCCCAACAAAACACATCCAGACATTTCTCTCCCAAGCTTTCTTCGGCCAATTTCACTTCTAGCCATTAAATCAAATTTTCATTTAAACAAAAAAAAACTATAGCATGTATTTTTTTTTTTAAATCACACAACAGCCAGCCAAGAATATCAAGAGAAAGACAACTTAGCCCAGCTAGTGTGGCTCAGTGGTTGGGCATCGACCCATCCATCAAGAAGTCGCCAGTTCGATTCCGGTTTGGGGCTCAGGTTGCAGGCTCCATCCCCAGTAGGAGATGTGCAGGAGGCAGCCTACCAATGTTTCCCTCTCATTGATGTTTCTATCTTTCTCACCCTCTCCCTTCTCTCTCTGAAATCAATAAAAATATATTGAATTTGTTAATATAGCCCAAGTCCAACAAATTCAATAAAATGTGTTTGAAAAGGCCAACGTCTTTAATTCCCTAAGCCCTGAGTGAAGTCTTTTATACAATTAGGCGCTGTGTCTTTCAGTGTTTGATGGCAGGGTGGTGCCCAGTCCATGGGTGACCCAAGTCTGCTTTTCTGACTTCCCCCAGGCAGAGGGCAACCAGACAGTGAGAGGAAATACACCATTAATGATGGCAGAAAAGAATGATATAGTCTGTGTTTGTTTATTAATTCTCACGGGAGGACACTTTTTCCATTGATTTTTAGAAAGTAGAAGGGAAGGAGGGAGGTGGGGGAGAAACATCAATGTAAGAGAGACACATGGACAGGTCGCCTCTCAAATGGGGCCGGGGATTGAACCTGCAACCCAGGTACTCACCCTTGACCAGGAATTAAACCTGTGGTCCTTCAAGTGGGGGAGCTGATGCTCAAATCACTCAGCAACACTGGCCAGGGCAAGAATGATTTATTCTTATTGAACGGGGTAGGATAATCTAAGAAGTTAATTGTGTCCTGTTCGTGGCAGCAGACACCTCAATGAAGGACAAAAGGTCATCCTTCCCCTACCCAGGCCCCCACCATCCTCTCCCAACCTCCCATTCCAGGCTGGGTTTAATCAGCTTTGTTTCTGCAAAGTCAATAAAAATCACCTGAGGGACTTGTTACAATGCCCATTTCTGGGTTCCTCTCTGGACCTACCAATTAACATTTCTGGGGATGGGGCCTGGAAGTCACATTTTTAACAAATTCCTTAAGAAATGCTATTCCAGGGGTCTTGAGGAACACTCATTGAGAAACACTTGCATAAAAGAGATAAGGAAACTGGAATATTTGGGCGTAGGGGGAGGTGAGCTGAGGCTTCAAAGAAGGAACCAGACCTTGGGAGGCTCCTATCCCAGGCGGGGAGCTTGGTCTGGCATTTAACCTGGCTGTGCTTTTAACCTGCAACTCATCCTTCTGTGTCGTCCTCTCCAAGGACCCTCCTGTCCCCCTGGCCCTCAGGCTGGCCCACCAGAGGTTCCTGCTCCTCTGCCCCTCCTGAGCTACGCATCCTTCTAGCTCAGCACCGACCACACTGCACTGACATGGCCCACGTGTTATATGTCTAACCTCCCAGCAGTGAGCTGCTGCAGGCGGTGAAGTGATTTGTGCTCGGAGCCTGGCGGGCAGTAGGTGTCCTATGAATGTTCAGCAAGCAGACGACTGTGTTCCGTTTACAACCACGTCACCATCGCCTGATTTTTCACACGGAAAGTGCTAGGCCACTCCTTGCTCACGGCCTTTAGAACGCTTGGTTTCTAGCCGAGGAACTGGGCCCTGTTTCTAAAGCCCTCCTTTACCAGCGGGTATTACCGGGGTCAGAATGAAACATCAGAAGCCTGAGCTTTTGATTATATTGTCCGTTTAAATGTTTTGTTTCAGAAAGAACTAAAGCTCTCCCACACTCTGCCCAAAGTCCCCACACAGGCGGAGCCCCTCCGAGGAGTTTAAGGCGCAGGAAAATGTACCACCAGGTGATTCTAGCATCGATCCCGCCGTGTCCAAAGCAAAACACCTGACTTCCCTGCTGGCCGCCCCGCTCCCCAGCTGCAAGCACCGGTTTCGGTCTGGCCAGCCCCTCCCACTCAGGAGCAGACGTAAGAAAGGCAATCCGAATTTTACATCTGAAACCATTTCACAATGAAGGGAAGGGACGTTCCATGGAGGGGCAACCACAAAGGCCTCCCCTGGGAGGTCTCCGTTATGAAGCTCCCCTTCATTCTCGAAGCATAAAACTGACACGGGGCAGCCACATGAAAGCGAAACCTGAGCACCGAGCGCCTCCGTGGGGTTGACCGCGCGCACCTGTGCTCCGCAGTGCGCCCCACGCGCCGCCACCTACCTTGTAGCACGGCCCTCGCAGGATCTTGGGGGCTCATGAAGCCCGAGCCGTGGAGAACCTGGAGGGCAGCCCAGCGTTCGGGGGTCCTCTGCTAAGTGGCTCCAGCGGCCGCCTTCACAGTTCACAGGGAAGGGCTCTGTGTCCAGGACTCAAGCCACGACCAAGTCCATTACCGAGGCCCGCGCAGGGTGTCGGCGGCCCAGCCAGGCCCTAGCATCCAAGGGCGAGTCTCACCGACCCCGCAGCGCTCCGGTCCGCCCGCGCCCGCGCCCCCGCCCCCGCCCCCGCGAGGCCCTCTAAATCCACGAGGGAGGGGCGCCGCACGAGGCCCGCACCTGGCTTAGGTGCCGAGTGGGCGGCGCGGCCCAGCCCCGGGGGCCTCCCAGCCCCGCAGCTGCCCCCGCACCGGGATCCAGGATGGCCTCCCCCAGCTGCCGGCTGAGGGGCGCAGGCTCGGGCTCCCCGGCGCCCGTGCGCGCTCCGCACACCTGTCTGCCCCGCGAGGCTTCATTAGGCCGCGCCTGTGCAGCCCGCCGGCCCCACCGCGGAGTCCAGGCCATGGAACCCACCAAGGAGCCCCGCCGGGAACCGCGGGGTGAGCCGGGGCGCGGGGGCGGGTTGGGGGTGCTGGCCCACCACCCACCTTAGGAAGCTCTTCTAGAGCTCGGGCAGGCCGCGGGCTGGGCCCCACTCCACCCGGTCCGGGGACCCCATCTCTCTACACGCGGAGAAAAGTCAGGGCCGGAGTCCTAGGACTGCTAGTCTAGGTCCCAACATCCGTCACTTTTCTTATCTGATGCGTGGCATTTATTGAGCACCTACTATATACCAGGTGAGCTAGGCTACCAGCTCTGCCTCCCCCACCCAGCCTTGCCCCTTCACCCCCGTAGAGGCCTGTCCATGCTCCACCAGCTGCAGGTCCCTCCTGTGGGGCAGGCCCCTGTGCACTCAGGAAACTGTGACAAAGCACCTTGGCCCATCTTACTACACACGCTCCGGGAAAGTCATTCCTTAAGACATTCTATCTCATGCAATTTCGTTAGAGTAACAATAGCACTAAGTCACTAACTAGTTAGTATGCATTTGTAAATATTCCAATTTATTTGGAAACGATGAAGCAGCATCTTGAGTGGAGGATTCAGGGGTTCTGAGTAATGGGGATGTGGTGGGGGGAGGGTTTGGTGGCCGGGAGGACTGTGCTTGGGGATTAGGAGCACTTGCCCTGTGATTTGGGCAAATGACTCACCTTTCTTGTCCGTGTTTCAGTGTTAGAAGGAGATGTGGACAGTGCCTCCCTCGAAGGGTTCAGATGCCACTAATCTATGGAAGGTCTAGCACAGGGCCTGGTGCACCTGGAGAAGTCAGAGCTCAGGACAGGCAGACGGGCTTGGAGAGTGTCAGCAGCGTCACCCTCCCTCCCTTGTGTAAGGACAGCGGCCCGGGCCTGGTCCCCTGTGTGAGGCTCTGCTTCCGGGGAAGGACAGGGGTGCGGATAGCCGTGAGGAGGGCTGGCAGGGCAGAGTGACTTCTGTGGAAGGTGAGGGGATCGTTCCTGTTGTCTCCTTTGCTGTCCTTGCCTGGGCTTCAGGAGGCCATCCAATGCCGCCCTGGCCCTGCTCTAAGCCACAATGTCTAGACCTACAGCAAGAACAAAAGCTCGTTTTAGAAACAGAATCTCTCTGCCCAGTCTACCCCAACCCCAACATCTGTCCCTTAGAAACGCTGAACAGATGCCTGTCCTTCAAACTCACCTTCCAGGTGGCAGGAAACTAGCAGGGCACTCACAGGAAGTTAGTCCCCCCATTAGGATACCCTCTGCCATCTGTGTAGATGAGCCAAGGCCCCTTAGAGTTGCCTAGACTCTTCAAAGCAGTGGCTCATCTACTTCAGTCCTCACAATAGGCAGCTTAGGAAGCTATGCCTGGAGCTAATTCTGTACATGGACAAATTCAAGCTTAAGCTCAAACCAGAAACCAGTTACAGTGCTCGTTCCCCACAGGCCAGGAAGGTGGAGGCAAGCCCCTGGCTGCGGGGTCGGAGAAGGAAGGACCACCACGGAGTCCAGCCCCCGCCACTCAGGAGGTCCCACGTGGGGAGCCGCCCCCCTCCTGCGCTGTCCTGGGAGAGAAGACGCCACCCAAGGCCCCCGACGCCAGGGGAGCATGCCAGCCACCGGGCTCTGTCTGCAAAGACAGAACCCTGGTCCCGCCCCGCCCCCAGCCTCAGGGAGACGGGTGTTCCGTCCCCAGGAGAGAGGCCAAGGCAGGGAAGAGGTCCTTCGCTCCGGGCTCCGGGAAGCAGAAAAAGTCTGTCGCCACGGGTCCAGTCTCCATGTCACCTCCCCGCGTCACTAACTCAGCCCGTGACACCAACAGCCCAGTGCCCTGTGGGTCAGGCCGGGGGCCCTGCCACCTGGCCAACCTCCTCAGCACATTGGCCCAGAACAGCCAAAACACAGACCAAAAGAAGCCCCTAGAAGTGACCTGCCAAGTGCGGAAAAAGACTCGAACCCTGTACCGCTCAGGTGAGTCCCTGAAGGTGAGAGTCAGCCTGGGGTCTGGGGTCATCTCTAGGAAAGGTGCGCTCAGCAGGGAACGTGGCCCGCAAGACTGGAGGGTGGTTTGCTTGCACATTGCCTGTCCTGGACCCCCTTGGCCTGTGGCGGGGCCACGGCCTATCAGGGCTGGGGGTGCATCAGAGTGAAATTGAAAACAGGTTGGAAAGGTTAGTCCCCACCCACAAGGCCCGAGGAGAGGAGGCCGGGCCCAGTGGGAAACAGTTGAGAGCCTGGGGAGCCCTGGGCTGGGCCGGTGGTCCCAGCGGGCAGGCGTCCTTCTCCTCTCCTGCCACATCCCTGGGGTTGGTATTCATGGGAGTTTCTCCTCCTTCCAGACCAGCTGGAGGAGCTGGAGAGGATATTCCAAGCAGACCACTACCCTGACGGTGACAAGCGCCGGGAGATTGCCCAGACAGTGGGGGTCACCCCCCAGCGCATCATGGTAAAGGGGGCTGGGCAGGGGCGGGTGGAGGAGAGTCCACGCTGGGCCTCTGGACAGCGGGCAGGTGCGCAGCACCTCTGGCTCGGGCTGAGGTTACAGCTCGTAGGGCTATGTTCTCGCGTGTCCACATCGCTGCGGCCTAGAAAGCGAGAAGGGGAAAGGCTGCTAGAGGGACCTTCTATGACACCAGCCTCACAGGCGGCATCTGCAGCGCAGCGGTGAGGCAGCTCCTCACGGGATAGTCAGGACGGCTGAGCTCCTGCCCCTTCCTCAAGCTCTCCTAGTGTCTCTCCCTGCAGGTGTGGTTCCAGAATCGCCGGGCAAAGTGGCGAAAAGTGGAGAAACTGAATGGGAAGAAGGACAAGGACAGTCCTGCAGGTCCAGCCCCTGCCAGCGGCCAGGACAGGTGAGTTCCTCCTCCTGCTGGGTCATCCCTGGAGGTGGGAAGAGGGGTCCAAGCTGGGACCTGGGTCTCAAAGTCTGGGCGTTGAGGCTGGAGCTGCTGGCTAACATTTAGGGGCTTTGGCTGCATGGGATGGGGCAGTGGCCAGTGCCTTGGAGGGAGGCTGTCCCTTTCCTGGCACCGAGGCCCCGGTCTATGTCCAGGGACCATTCAAAGTACAACCTTCACTCTGTCTGCCTCCAGCTCTGCTGCTGAGCTGCCACCTGCTGTGCCCATGGACCCGGAGCCTGGTGCCTTCCCTCAGGAGCCCCCTCTAGACACACTGCCAGGTGAGCTGACCCCCTTCTGAGGATTATCTGGGGGGGGAGGGGAGGGAGAGATGACAGGAAGACAGTGAAGACAAAGACAGAGGGGCTTTCTTGGTAGGCATGGGAGTGGCCCAAAGCCCTCTGCTGTCCTGCATGTCTACCTTCCAGCAACCCCAAGTCTGCCTCCCCATTCTCTTACCTTCACAACCCCCGTGTCTTCTGCTCCTAGAGCCCCCCATGCTTCTGACATCTGACCAGACTCTGGCCCCAACCCAACAGAGCGAGGGTGCTCAGAGGGTGGCAGTGACCCCACCACTCTTCAGCCCCCCGCCTGTCCAAAGGGCCAACCTTCCCTTCCCCCTCGGCTCTGCCCACACCCCCCAACTGATGCCTCTGCTGATGGACACACTTGGCAGTGACAGCAGCCACAGAGATGGCTCCTGTGGGTCCTGGGGGACAAGGTATGGAACCAGTGGGGGCGGCCACTGAGTTATCTTGGGAAGGGTTTCAGAGCAGAGAGGGGCTTGGAATGGCAAAGCGTTAGCCGAGAGGAGCAAGCGAGAGGAGCAAGGAGCAGTAAATGGGAAGCGGGCGAAAGGGGTGGGAAGGGGAGGCTACCTCAGCATTAAAGCAGGAATGAGGCGAGAAGCTGGGAGCGGGCAGAGGAAGAGGAGGTGGCGGCAGGTGGGGCCTGGAGGTGGGGAGAGGGGTGAGGAGGAGGCACTGGCCTACTGTGTGGTCAGAATGAGGAGGCCCCCCGACCCTCACAAATGCTTCCCTGTCCCCACAGTGTCACCCCGCCCCCTCCCTGCTCATACCTGGAAGAGCTGGAACCCCAGGATTACCAGCTGAGCAACCAGCCGGGACTGTTCCAGGTCTCCCAGGCTCCGCAGACCCAGCTTTTCCAACAGCCTCAGCCCCAGTTTTCCTATCTGCACCCCTTCCCCTTCTCCACGCCCAGCTCACTGACGCCCCCGCTGCCAGAAGACGCTTTCTTCCCACTGCCTTACGGCCCCAATGGGGGGACCTCACAGGGCTACTTCCCAGCGCCCCGGGCAGGGCAGGGCCTGCTGCAGCCGCCTGCTGGGAGCATGGGTGAGTTCCGGCTGGAAGGGAAGGTTCCCTTGGTGACTGAGGAAGGTGAGAAGGGACAGAGGCCTCATTACCGGGGAGGCTGGGGCAGGGCATGGTGCGAGGGAAGCTTTTTTCTTGCCACGGGGGTCTTTTTCCTCAAGTTTCTCAGAGGCTGCCGAGCAGAGAGAGAGTCAGCCAGAGAGCTTTGGAGTTAGGAAAACCAAAATTTGAAGTCCAGCTCAGCAGTTTCCAACTCTCCTGGGCCTCAGGTTCCTGGGCTCTGAAATGGGAATATGATTCCCCTATCATGGAGGTACCTGATGAAGAGGAGGAATGACATGAGGGCTGTGCCTGGCGCAGAGTAGCTGGCGGCTAATACGAGTGTTCTGACTGGCCGCTGGGCCTCTGAGAACCTGGAAGCAGCCATCTGATGACTAAATTCCAGGAGAAGGGGAAGAGTGGCCAGTGGGTTTGGGTCTCCTTGCTGCCGCAGTGCACTGTGTCCAGGCCCGAGTCTGGAGCATGCCTGGTCCTCAGGGGAGCTCCCGGTGCCAGTCTGCCCCCTAGACTTGCGTGGGGTCCTAGCCTGTATGTCGGAGGAGGCAGATGTTCACAGCACGTGCTGAACTGTGGCTGGTGCCTCATTCCTGTCTAATTACTCCTATGTTCTTTGACCCCACAGGCACAGTGCCCTGGAATGACCCTTGCTGGCCAGAACTGCCCTTCCCTGGTCCCTTCTGTCCCCAAGCTCTGGGGCACCCCTCAGGAGGGGACGGCTACTTTTCCGATCTGTTTCCGGCTCCCTATGCTCACCCTGTGAGCAGACAGCCTTCTCCAGGGCCCAGCCAGCTGCCTGACGGGGCCAGGCCAGGAGCTGGACCCTTACCCAGCAAGGCCTCCAGTGAGCAGCCCACGGCCACTGTGGAGCAGCATTTGGCACCCGAGGAGGCCCAAGAGGAGGACAGAAACAGCCACGGCCCCTAGTCCTGGGGCCACATATCAGGCAGGCTGCTGGGTGGAGGGGTTGGGGCGCCATCAGGGAGATGGCAGCAGAAGCATTAGGAAAGACTGGGGGCTGTGTTGACTGGGGTGCAAGTTGGACATGCTCCTGTGTGAGCTCATCTTGCTGGGTGCTGGTGTGAGGAGGGAGGGGCTGGCTCTACCCGACTCTCCACACCTCTGTACGGTGCCGGCCCTCTGAAGGTGATGGCCGGTACCACTTAGGAACTCTGTATCAGCTTGTGTTGTTTCCTTTCCTGGCCAGACACAGGAGCCAGAGTGTTCACTGTAAGCAGTAAACGAGTGTGCTGTTGGTTTCTCTCTGTAATTACTGTCTCCCCACTCACACTGAGCTCCAGTCCCAGGTGAGGTCGCCACTGGGCGTGATCAGGTGCAGCTGGCATTCTCCCCGGCCTGTCTCTCCTGCTGGAGGAGAAACTGGGCATTTGGGGCCTTGTCTTCACTCCTGCTATTAAAACATGCTCTCTGGAATTTGGACTCTGGAGGGACAGGGTTACAAAAGAAGCCCAAGCATATTTCAGGGTCAGTCTCTTCAAAGCATTTCTTTTTTTGGCGGGTGAGGGGCGCTAAGAAGAGGATGCTCTTATATATAGTTAGCACCCCACATCGGATAGTCCCACAGTGCCCACTGCATTGGGGGGCATTCTGGACCTCTAATGCTGATTATTGGAAAATACACATCCTCTTGATATCATCCTCTCAACAGTGCAAGCTCAGGGCTTTGCCATTGACCAGAGCAGAATCCTTCCTTGCAGACTCCAGGAAAAAATGTCTCCCCCATCTAATTTAAGTTTTCACTGTCACAATGTTTCCACCAGATGGCAATCCACCACCAGTTTCTCTGTGGCCTTAAACTGGTGGTTTACAGCAGCGATTTTCAACCTTTTTCATCTCATGGCGCATGTAAACTAATGACTAAGATTCTGCGGTACAGTAAAATATATATATTATTTGCCAATCTGACAAAAAATACGTTTAATTTTGATTCTTTCATACTGGACAGCTATTGTGTTGGCTGTTGTCATTTCTTTATTTGACAATCTAAGGGAAAAGAGGTCAGTGCCCCAGACTAGTCAGGTATTGCATGCTTTAAAAATTCTTGCAGCACACAGGTCGAAAATCACTAGTTTGCAGTAAGAAAGCCCATGCTAATTCTTCCAAAAGCCCGAGAGCCACTAACATCAGATTCAAAGATATTAAAGTCATTTGGATTGTAGCTTACCAGATAAAATGTATGATGTCCAGTTACATTTGAGCTGCAGATAAACAAATCCTTTTTTAGTATAAGCATGCTTCCTACAATAGTGGAGTGTCCTGTATTTTTATGTATGCTAAATCAGGCAATGCTGTTTGTAGCACTTTGCTAAGGACTCTACATCCATGCTAACATCTTGATCCAAACAGAGGTTGTCCAGGAGCCGGCCTCTGTATCTCGGCTCAGCTTTTTGCAGTTCAGGCTCCTGAGCAGCTGGATCATGGTGTGAACCCAGTTCATAGAAGACTCCCCTCCCTCCTGCCATTATAACCCTCCATCCAGGCTCCACATGTGTCTAAAAAAATGCTCTAAAATCTATTGGATCCCTATTATATTTTCTGTTCCTGTTAGCTACATATTACTGTGATAGCCCATTAGAAGTTATTTTTAAACACCTATTTTAACATCATTTGCATAAACGGAGCACAGAAAAACAGGAAGCAAAATACAATTTGACTTCTATTGATTCCACTCCAAGTCCTAAATGGTCTTTATGAATTAAGAATAAGTCTGATTTCCGGGAAGTACATCATTTTCATTCACCCAGAAGTGGTGTTATTTTAGTTCAGAGAGAGATTTATGGTTTTTATATTTGTGGTTTGGTTCACACTGTTCTTTCAAAAATACCCTCTCATTCGAGTTTCATCACCAAGTCCTCAGAAATAAAGGCAGCTGCATGTTTCGGCATTCAGTGGGATCTACGGGATCTACAGTCCCGGGCAAACACAGATAAGTGAAATGTCTTTCCGGCTTGCAGGGAACCGACAGTCTTGTCCAGGAGTCTGGCCACAAGTGCCCAGTTAGACTGCAGGAGGGCAGAGCTGTGTAGGGTCAGCCCCAAGAACCAAGTGTGACCAAGGTCCCAAAGGTGGGCAGCCATGTCTGCTGGAACTGAGAATGCTGGAGTCTGAGGCATCACTCCTACAGGAAGAACCGAATTAAGATAAGCAGAGCAGGAAAGAAAGGATACTTCAGGCAGAAGGCACAGTGAGCGTGAGGCCACTGAGACTGGAAAGATGATTAAGGAGGGGTTCAGAGTGGCTGGATTTGTGTAGATAAAGCCAGTGGGAAGGCTGTAGTAGAAGATCTGAGAAGCACTGGCAGGTTTAAGGTGTGGGCTTATCTTGTTCAAATTTGTTTTAGACAGACAGATGGAAAATATGACCAGAGGCTTAGAGGAAGCTGGGAAACAAGATAGGGCTACGGTTTGAGTCTAAGTGAGAGATGATGGAGAGAGAATAGGGCAGATTGGAGAAATACTTAAAGGAGTCAGGCTCAGTTAATAGGATGAAAGTTCATTGAAAGGAACTGAAGAGAAAGGAAAGAAGATGGACACTTTGGTAACTAAGAAATGCTGTTAATTGAGAAAGGAAATAATGGGATGGAGCCGATTTGGGGAAGGTAGACCACTCTGTATGTTGAGCGGAAGTTCCTGTAGTTATCTGTGTGGACACATCTAGTGAGAACAACATGGAAGTAGGTCTGTGGGGCCTCTTCAGCGTAGAAAATGCTAATTAAGGTCAAGAGACCACCTCAGATTGCTCAGGCAGAGCACCTGGCATAAAGAAAAGTTGTCATGGAAGAGACTCGTGGAAACACCAAATAAGACGAGGAGAATGGGGTGGGAGAAAAGGGGCTGCTGAGACTGATGAGGAAAGACTGGGGTGCAGATGAAGAGCTGGAAGGGCCGTCAGATGGGGAGGGATCAAGCCCCATGGGGTCAAAGTCTGGAGAGGAAGGTGGACAAGTAATTGTGCAAATTAGATACAATTATCCTAATTTTCAGAGGAGGTACAGAGGTTTATATGATTTCCTAAAAATGCCTTAACCAAGTCAAGATAAAAGTCTTTGAGTTTATTTTCACATCACCAAGTGCAGACAGAGGAGTCTTGCTTCCTGAATATATCACTTAAGAAACTGGATAAGCCTTAACAGGTGCATGTGTACTTATGACAGCCAATTCTGTGTGTGTGTATGTTTACAAGACCAAGAGGAACTGAAATACTTTTCCCAGAAGTTGGTCCTCAGACAAAATATTAATTATGATGGTAATAATTTATTTATAATTTATTGTGTATGTAGCTCTCTAATAGGTCATTTCATTTCATGACAAATCTATATGGCATTTTTTTTTATTTTTTCTTATAAGGTAGTATTCATGTGACTCAGAGAGGTTTAAGTATTTGCCCAAAGTTGCAAAAGAAATAAGTATTGGTCAGAAGGTGCCAACTTCAAGCAGTATATTTTGATAGTTTTAGAGGGAGATGACAAAGAAGGTCAGAAGGTGGGGCTGAGTGTCGTAAAACAATAGGTGCAATCTAGATTAGATTTAGAATCCTCCATAGACCCTAGGTGGCGTGGCTCAGTGGTTGAACCCTGACCTATTACCCAGGAGGTCACATTTTAATTCCCGGTCAGGGGACATGCCAGGGTTGGGGGCGTGATCCCCAGTAGGGGTTGTGCAGGAGGCAACCCATCAATGATCCCCTCTCATCATTGATGTTTCTATCTTCCTCTCCCTTCCTCTCTGAAATCAATAAAAATGTATTTAAAAATAAATAAATAACACGGCACTGTTTAGTTTGATTTAAAAGAAACAGGAACATTGTGTGAGACAGGAGAGGGCGAAGAGAGCAGTGAACAGGAGAGTCCATGGTGCAGAGCTGGAAAGGGATTGGAATGTATAGAAAGAACAGGCCAAGAGGGAAGGGAAGTGGACGTAGGAGCAACACGAAAGAGGCAGATGGAGGGGCTGGATGGCTAGATGGGGTACAGCTGTGACCAGTCTTACCTGGTAGATGATAGGGCGGTGGTTCTCAACCTCGGCTACACATTAGAATCACCTGGGAATCTTTTTAAAATCCTGATTTCTGGCCCTCATCCTCTTTGTTTCTTAGCTATGGGGTGGGGCCACAGCATTAGTAACAAAGAAACAGAATTTCCAGAGGATGAGGCCCAGAAATCAGGATTTTAAAAAGATTCCCAGGTGATTCTAATGTGCAGCCGAGGTTGAGAACCGCTGTGATAGGGGTAAAGAGGAGACAGTCAAAGCTGAGATCCTGATCGCACTCCTACGGAAAGACGGCAGGTGAAAGGATGGGAGAGGCATGCCCTGGGGGAAGTCTCCAGTGCCCAGGTGTGAGCTATTGAGACTAGAATAGTGGAAGGGAAACTGAGGGAAACAATCTTGGGGAACTACGAAAAAATCAGCAGAACCTGATTGTGTGGGTGGAGAGGAGAGAATGTCAAAGTGACTCCTTGTTTCAGAGCCCAGGCATCTGGGAGTATGACTTACAAGCAATGGAAGTCTAGAAGTGTTGGTTTCTGCCTCAGCATTATGGTGCCTGCATTTGTAACTTTCCCACTTTATCTGCTTCTTCGTCTCATCACTCTGGTCTACTTGCCTCAGGTACATTCCTCCTGCCATAGGTTTTCATTATCTGGGAATGGAGTTTCCACCCCTGGAGATTCCTGGGTCCTTCCCAGTTCACTTTTACCCTGTTGCTGCTTATGTGGCCTCTTCCACCGAATTCTATGCCATGTGTCCTCCCTAGACTGGCACCCTCACCCCATCATATCCCAGCAGAATGTTGGGAATATGGGGTCCCTTCTGAGCTATCAGCAACAATAAGCCTTTACTCTTTCTAAGCATTCCATTTTGTCCACTTTTTCATTATACCTTCATTATACCTTCTTACCTATTCATTTTGGTTAGGCTTTTCTGTTACTTCCTATAATAATTATTTGAATTGGTGAAATCGAGTACATTTTCATACACAGTGCACTAAAAATTGTCCCCAAACCAATTTAAAGGACTACAGTCAAAGTTTTAAAAAAATATTATACACACTCATTTTCCTTGGTTTTCAATTAGAAAATTCCTCTTTCCCCTTTTCTCCACTTTTATTTGTTAATGCCTGTATTGCTGTATTTCAAGGAGGAAGCCAGTCTTCTAGTAGAGATGCTCTAGTCCTCCCCACCCTAAAAGCTAAGCAGCCACCTCTTCACACACACTCACACATGTGCACACACATGTGCATGCACATACACTCCCGAGTTCTTTGAGGCCAAACCACACCCTATCTTTATTTCCAGTTGGTTGCCTGGCCCAGCTCAATTCTATCACCAAAACCTGCTTATTAACAATTCCACAAGTCTTGCCACCTGCTCCTCCCATGCTCTCAGAAATAATCTGCCTATCCACATTGTGTTGACTCAATCTTTACAATTTATGGCAAGTCACCTTCAACAAACTCAGCAGATTATCCTCTTAAGCCCTAGATGTGAACACCAGGCTGCTGTAACCTGTAGTTTATAGCTAACTGGCTGTGTGATTTTAGGCAAACCATCTCCTTTCTCCAGATTCCACTGTCGCCTCCAGCAGGGGATGAATTGCTCATCCTCACCACAAGCTGATCTCAATAAGAAAACGCCAGAACAGGCTGCGTGAGTCCCATTGAAGGCTCTAACCTTTCTTTGCCTCCTGCATTTCCTTTTCTCCCTGAGACTGCTTCTCGGGCGGAAGTCTTTCTTGCTGGACTTGTGGACTCTACCATGGTACCCATGGTCCCTCACCCTCAGCCACCCTTTCCCGAAGAGTCTGAACTTCCTGGCATCCAGGAACCCCTCGGTCTGTGGTCCATCTCATGCAGTGCCATAATCTGATCTGACTCCCACCCCCTGAATTTCCATTTGCATTGTTCAGAGGTAATTGCTTCTGAAATGCTCAGATAACTGCCAGGAAAATATTTATCTGTTCAATGGTGCTCCTGGAGGACTTTGTGGGCCAGACTGGGCCCCGCCCTGTAGCAGGCTCTGCCCTCAGGCCCGTGACTCACTCACTAAGCAGCAGGGATCAGTAGTCACTCCCTCACCAGCTCAGAAAACGTTTACAGCACACACCAACCCAGCTCCTTTCCTCCACACATGCCCGTTCACCAGCCACCCAGAAAGAGTAAACAACACGCCCACTCACCCGCACGCCCTGCGTCTGTCTTCCTGGTGACCGAAGCTGCGTTTTCTGCTGTTTCTGGGAACTCTGCAGACTGAATGGATGCTTTGCCTGAATCTCTTCCAAGGAGGAGGCTAGAGAAAGTTCTACTCCATAACTGTAATTTAAAGTCGGTGGGTGGGAAGAAGTGGGTCTAAAACTATTTAAGGTTAAAGACTGTTCTCAGTGCGTTTGAACCAGATCTGAGTTTGGCATCCATTTCTCTTTAGCTCATTTACTTGTAACCTTTGGCCCCTCTGCACACCTGATTTCAGAGTCAGACGATTACATTAAACAGGCAGCTCTTGAGTCATGTTTACAGCAATTGTGGCTCCCCAGTCACTGAATTGCATTAGTGATGGAGCCAAACCCTCACCAAGATATTTATGTGCAGGACTGAAAACCACAAACACACACAAGGCCCCAGGACCTGTCTTAGGCGGTGGGTGAGGAGCAGTGTCTATAAAGGGCCACTCTACCAAATCCTGGATTCCTAATTTGGTCTCATTTCTGAGAAGAGGTTATGATAAGGGCAGCACCACTAAACACTTTAAAGCACACACACTATTTCTGGATAGAGCCACAGAAGGAAATCAGGTTTATGTGAGGGGGATAAATATGTGTGTGAACGAAGGGGCCCAGTGAATGGAATTCCTTTAGATTTTCAAAGACTTTTAAACAACTTCTATCCCAAAGGCCAATTAAAAAAAAATTGGTCATCATACAACCAAAATCCATTCTTTTTTTTCTTTCTTTTTTTTTTTTTTTTTTTATCATGGATATAGAAGTTGTTTAAGGAGACAGAAAATTAAATTAAGGGAAATAAGTACATCTTAATCTGTGAGCCTTCCCAATATTAACATGTAGGCTGATCTTATTAAAATCATTATAAATAACCACAACAGAGCAAGACGTGCTCAGTAAAAATCTGGCTCGTGAGGCGGCAAAAGAGATGAGGGAGGTGCAGGGTGGCCCAGTGCAGGGAGGAAATGGCTCACAGATAGCTATAGGGCTTATACACCAAGCGTGTCACAGTTCAGCAAAGGGGCTGTAGAGAGGACTGATGTTAATATCTGCTGAAGACACTGCCCTGTGCATGGCTTTGTTTAAAAAAACCAGTGAAACCCTGCATATTTGTATATGTCTCAAATGTAGTTCTGTCCAAAAAATGTTGGTTTATGGTTGTTTTCACAATCATAAGAAATTGCTGTGTTTCTAAGACAATGATGCCAATTAGAATTAAAAACTAAGTTGAGTCAGTTCTGAAAATCTGCAGAAGAAATGGATAATGAGTGGACCTGGACCTGATTTTGTGAAACCCAAAGTATAGAAAGTTTAGTAATTCAACTGAAGAAAGATGACTCATATATGTTTTGTTATTCGATTGTGTGTGTGTATGTGTGTGTGTGTGTGTGTGTGTGTGTGTGTGTTTGTCTTTAACACCAAGGACCTAAAGGTAGGTAGAATCCTATTGTCTTTCAACTTCACAGATGAGGTGATAATACTCCAATTAAACAAATATATGTTAAATACCTAAAGATGGTTTTGGTCTTTCAGAAGTCAGCTTCAAAGGTGCTCAGAAAGCCTTAGCAACTTCAAGTAAAGAAGCAGTCATTCAACTAAAAAAAAGTATTTGCCTGTGCATCATTCAGAAGTTAATATTTTACCTCTCTGGGAAAATTTTCCTGGAAAATATAAGGTTGGATATGGTCCTGTTTGAATCATATGGCCAGTATTCAAATACTGGTCTGAACAAATAATTTGGATTATAATTATTGTTATTGCTGTTAAGAAAAACAAGTTGTTAGTTTACTTATAACATATACATATTATGCCATCTACACTAATACAAGACAAACATGCAAATTGACTGGACCTTCACCATGCCTTAAGCCACTCCCACCAGCCAATCAGAGCAACTATATGAAAATTAACCCAACCAAGATGGCGGCCGGCAGCCACGGAGCTGGAGCAAGCAGGAGGCTTGGTTGCCCCAATGATGGAGGAAGCCAAGCTTCGCACGTGCCACAGCCAGCTCTGAGCTCCACTCAAAGCAACAAAGTTTCAATTATAGAAGGTAAATAAACCCCAGATACCTGCTTTCAGCCAGCCATGGCCACAGAGCTGGAGTGAGCAGGAGGCTTCCCTCCCTCCCACCCGCCCTGGCTGGCTCTGAGCTCCACTCAAAGCAATGAAGTTTCAATTACAGAAGGTAAATAAACCCCAGAATAAAAAAAAAAGAGAGAAAAAGGAGAGGCTGGGATCTTCCGTCACCAGCGGGCTTGGCCAGCCTGAAAATGGCCCTCAGCCCCTCACCCAGGCTGGCCAAACCTACATGGGGTGAGGGTCCCCACTGGGGGGGGGGGGGCCTTGGCCAGGCTGCAAACAACCATCAGCCCCTCACCCAGGCTGGCCAGGCACCCCAGTGAGGACCCCCCCCACCCTAAAGGGGGTGTGGCCAGCCTGAAAACAGCCATCAGCCCCTCACCCAGGCTGGCCAAACCTCCATGGGGTGAGGGTCCCCACTGGGGCGGGGGAGGGCTTGACCAGCCTGCAAACAGCCATCAGCCCCTCACCCAAGCTGGCCAGGCACCCAAGGACCCCCACCCTGATCCGGGACACCCTTCAGAGCAAACCAGCCAGCCCCCATCCATGCACCAGGACTCTATCCTATATAATAAACGGGTAATATGCAAACTGACCCTAACAGCAGAACAACTGGGAATGACTGGTCCCTATGACACACACTGACCACCAGGGGCCAGACGCTCAACGCAGGAGCTGCCCCCTGCTGGTCAGTGCGCTCCCACACGGGGAGCTCTGCTCGGCCATAAGCCAGGCTGATGGCTGCCAGTACAGTGGTGGTGGTGGAAGCCTCTCCTGCCTCCTCAGCAGCGCTAAGGATGTCCGACTGCAGCTTAGGCCTGCTCCCTGCTGGCAAGTGGACATCCCCGAGGGCTCCCGGGCTGCCAGAGGTATGTCTGATTGCCAGCTTAGGCCCAATCCCTCAGGGAGCGGGCCTAAGCCAGCAAGTGGTCATCCCCCGAGGGGTCCAGACTGCAAGAGGGCACAGGCTGGCTGAGGGACCCCCACCCCCCCGCAGTGCACAAATTTTTGTGCACCAGGCCCCTAGTATATTAATAAAAAGCTGCCTTTATGAAAATAGTGAGAAACTTCAACAGAACTTATCTAAAGCCCTCCCATTTTAGATGTTTGGTAGTGTCAACCTGTTAGGATAAATTACTATTAGCCAAATCTTAATTAGGATAGGGATTACTTTTCTAACAATTAAACAAGCTAACTTACATTTTTGGATGGACTCAAAACAAAATGTGTTATCAAAAGTGATAGCATCATGTCATATCATTGTTATCTGGGTATAGGACAGTCTGTAGTAGTATTCTTACCTTTGTACAAAGCTGCAGTGCAATTTTACTTTTGAGCCCTCCCAAAGATAAGGCAGAGGAGTACACTGTCAAGGAAAAGAGTATAATGACACAGCTTAAAAGATGACTATGCTGTCTGGCCAGCCTGGCTCAGTGGTTGAGTGTCGACCTATGAGCCAGGAGGTCATGGTTTGATTCCTGATCAGAACACATTCCCAGGTTACAGCTTGATCCCCGCTGGAGGATGTGCAGGAAGCAGCCAATCAACGATTCTCCCACATCACCAATGTTTCTATCTCTCTGTCCCTCTCCCTTCCTCTCTGAAATCAACAAAAATATACATATTTTTTAAAATATGGCTATTCAGTTGCTGTGTGAGGGCTCTATATGAGGAAAAATGTAAAGAATGATGCTCTTCAGCTGAGAAAGGCGATCTGATCGGAGATATATGATCATAGACTGTAGAATTGAATGGGACTTTAGAGTTACTTAGTCCAAACTTGTATTTTACATTTAAGGAGACTGAGACATGGACAGGCTGGATCATGGCAGTGTGGTAACTGGAGCAAAGGTCTCTTGCTTTGGGTCCTATGACTCTTTCCATTACATTGTATTGCTTTTCACAAACAGGATGAAACAACTGGGAAGATAACTTCACAATAATTCAAGCAAAAATATAAACTCATTAATGGCCTAAGTAGGATTTCCAAATTCACCCAACTGGCCTGTACCTTAAGGTTCAGGAAAAAGGTAAGTATGAATAGGTTTTCATCACCCATCAATTCCTTCTCAGGCATAATAAGCAGAGAAAATGCCTAAATTCTCTGGAGTCACATGACAGACATCATGGCTGAGGCATCATCTTGGTCTTTCATGACACCTAAGTCAAGTAGCCTGGAAGCCTCATGGGGGTCCATGTTTGGAACCTCGCTCAGTGCTCCAGAGTCTGAAGAGAAAATGCTCGAGTAGTGCCAAGTTTATTAGAGTGAGAGAGAATCCCCCTCACATCGCCACCAGTAGATCCCAGAGTTGCATGCACTACCTCATACCGACAATCATGGAAAATTGTTATAGTTGGAAGATACCTTAGAGGTCACCAGGTTGACCCTCCCAGCTGACATGTTAATCCCTCTTAAACATCTCCCTTCAGTGGACTGTGGTCAGATTCTGTTTACCACAGCCACGATGGACACTCTGGCCAGCTCTGAATCTGCACTCTGGAAGAGAATGTTTAAGTACTATATGGTAGAAGAAGGATAGTTCCTTGGTATAGGCCCCACTGGATCCTTTTCCTATGAGAACAAGTTTCCAGAGTCCGGCGCAAAGTCCCTCAAAATCCCCAACCAAGCACAAAGCACAAAAAAGGAGGCGGGGAGTGGGGGGTGGGAGGTCGGGTCTAGCGATTGGTAGTTGGATTTTGTTCTTGGGCTCTCAGAAGGTCTAGTTCTTGGTCCACAGAAGGCCTCTGTTGCAGGGTTGTAGGGCCAGCCCTTTCCAAGAACAACTTGTCCTTAAGCTCAGGGGAGTCCTTCCAGAGAATAGCTAGGTCTGTTGTTCTACCAGCTGTAGTTTGGCCGTCTTGACTCGCTGGGCTTCCTTCAGGTTCCGTGCACGAACCTCTGGGTTGGAAATGAACTCCACCTGATGCACAGGAAACCAGCCTCGCTCCCCATCTGAGAGTCTCATGCCCTCCAGCCAGCCTATGGGTACAAGATGGGTGGGAAGCAAAATTATCTGGAGAACACAATCATTTCCCCTGAACCACCTTTCCAAACACATTCCTGAATCGTAAGGCTGAATGGACGGGCGAGCCCCCAGAGCATGGGACAGCCAGTGCACTCACCCTGGCTGCTCTAGGTCTGACCTAGTCTATAGCTGCCTCCTCCTTAGAGTTCTTTCTCTACTCTCGTGAGTTGAATTGTGTTCTCCCAAAGTATATGTTGAAGTCCTAATCCCAAGTACTTCAGAATGAGACTTCATTTGGAATAGGGTTGATGCAGATGTGATTAGTAAAGTTAAGATGATGTAATACTTGAGTAATGTGGGCCATTAATCCAATGTACCTGGTATCCTTCAATAGAGAAATTTGGACACACACGCACACACATAGAAGGAAGACAGAGGTAGAGATTGGATACACTGCCACAAGCCAAGCAATACCTAGAGCTACATAAGCTGGGAGAGGCAAGACAGGACCCCCACCCCCCCACCCCCCCCACCCCTACCCCTAACCCCAGAGGCTATATAGGAGTATGGCTCTGCCAACACTTTGATTTTGGACTTAGGGCCTCCAAAACCACAAGAGAATACATGTCCATTGTTTTACGCCACCCAATTTGTGGTACTTTGTTATAGAAGCCCTAAGAAAAGAATACTTCCATCCAACTCCAATGCCAGCCTACTGCTCGTGGACTCCCCTTCTTACCATCACTGCTTTGTTGAGTCACCATCACCACGTCTGCTTTCTCCAAAGCCAACTCATCATTCTCTCGAGGTTTGTAGGCTCGAAGGCACTGCACTTGTGGGGAATCTGGAAGAGAAGAGTGTGAAGGGAAGTTAGGAAAGGCAAGTAACTGGAACATGGAGAAGGAATTGCAGGGGGAGGCTGAGAGGACTTGAGATCGAGAAAGTCTGCGTTTTTGAAAGTTACAGACAAAAGAGACAATTGGAAAAGTCTTCATCTTCTACCAGGAACGAAATGGCTGACAAGGAAATACAAATACCAGAATTCAAATAAATCAAAAATTCTATTTCGGTGGGGAAGATGAATTGAGAAATACATTGGGAACAACTTTAGTGACTCATTATTACAAATTCTCCAGATCCATCTTCACTCTGAAAGCTTTCCTGACTCTTTAGTCCTCAGTGGATACTGAACTTCAAAACTGCTCATGTAGGCCAGACCATTTATCCTCTACCTAATTATTTTATGTATGTGTTCTGGGTCTGCAATTAGATTGTAAAACCTGAGTCTGGGATTCATTCTTTATTTTCTTCACGCTACTCAACATGGGTCTAGAAAAGACTTAACCAGTGGGGTTCAAGATCTAAGAAGGCACCGAATCCCCTTCAGCTTCAGTTTCCTCCCAGGTACATGACTAGGTTGATCAAGAAGATTCTTGAGAAAATTCTGGAATCGGGAAATTCCTACAGTTTTGAAGCTCAAGGTTAACAAGCCTCAGAGTATTCTTGACCCACAAGCATTCCATCATCTATTTTATTGCTCTTTCTAGTTTTCTGGCTGTACTAGTGCCCCCAGAAAACAAACAGAACACCACCTAATTATCTGCACTTCTTCTAAAATCATCCTCTTTGCCATTCACAGGGTCACAGTGAAGGAGGAAGAGTTATCTTGCCTATCTTACCAACCCTATAGAACTGAAGCCCAGCAGATGATCACACAGTGAACAAGTAAACAGAACTCAGTTTACAACCGGGCTCTCCTACTTCCTTTTCCAGATTCCCTTGTATTTGTTTGTTCTTTTATTTGAGTCACCAAAGGTCCTGTCTTCCTAAAAGTTCAGCTCCTTTTGGATATGGATTAGGGAATCCTTGCTGGAGGACTTTTATGGAGCTTATAGAAGACCCATACTTCAGTCTTGGTGTGAATGCAGACATTCATAATGTGTGTGTGCCTGTGGCTACCAGTGAGTACCCGGAAGCCTGGGGTAAGAGCAGTGGTTTCTTCATCCTCTACAGGAGTAGGGTGTGCTTAAGACAAAACTACTGTTTGGATATTTTCCCGTAACTCCCACTCCAGCCCTACTTTCTCCATTTCCCTGAGACCTTCAAGCAGATAACATCCAGCCCCACTCCCACCTAAAAAAAGACAGGATAGACTTAAGGGGCCAAATATTTTAAAAGAGCAAACTACTGCCCCAAATAGGGATTGCATGGGGTTCGCTTTTAAGCAGATACATCTCAGGTGTTTAACCTCCAGTGGGCAGCTTCTACCATGAAATTCTGGACAAAAGCAATAAATGGAAGACTCCCCAAGTTACCATCCAGCCCTCTAAACTCCTGCCTCTAGAGGAGACTTCTGACCCTGCCATTTTTCTCTCCCTCACTTACCATAACACTCCAGAAGGTCCAACTCCTCTCTTGGCATGGCCAAGGCAGAGATCCATCGAAGCTTTTCACTTCTGAGAAAACAAAGGAGGGCCATTGTTCCAGCTGCAGCTCTGGGGTGTGGGACAAGGAAGGAGATGGGGAACGGACATGACTGTGGGGAGACTGTCTAATTCAGTGGTATTTAGGGAAAGTCAATGGGATTCTTCTTGGCAAGAAATATGACAGGATCTTGAACTGTATGTTAATGTCTTGCCCTCCTTTATGTTTCCCCTTCTCTTTCCAAGTTTGTCCTGTCAGTGGCATCTCGTATCTTTCAAGTGGGAGCATAAAGTCAAATGTCAGTTATAAACAGGTGGAGTTTCCATTATGGAAATTGTACTAAGCAAAATGTTCATCTCAGTGTAGATCCCCATGATCACTTTGCATAATTCTTGACACTCCTCTGCCCACCTCCCTTCTATTAAATGTCTCAGAGATGAAAATCATCCTATGATTATAATTAGATTAGGGAGATGTATCTCCTAATTTTTCTTATGTAATGTTCATCCTAGCCTAATTCTGTGATTATCTAAAGGTTTTTGCATTATCTTAGCTTTGGCTTCCAAACATGCCAGAGTAATCGAGAGCTGGCACTGTTACTGTTCCAGAAAGACGCTGCCTAAGCTGCCAAGTAAAGGACACGGGGCCATGTCTGACTACTCAGTGCAGGTGACACTGTGCACACAGACTCCGGCACCAGGCTCTCTGTTCCACAAGTGAACACAGCACTAGTGATCCCACCCTGAAATGTCCTCCAAGGGACAAAACTGAAAAGTGTCTGAAACATGAAGATCCGACTATTAGGTAACATGTCAAACTTTTTAAAGGAAACATTTCATATGTCTTTTATATCATCAATAATAGGTATAGTTTTGTAGCTGTTCATTATTGTTGGCACAGTGTACCAGATTTTCTAGGTATTATTTTTAATATTCTCCAAAATGTTATGTATGTATAAATGTATTTTTATTATTATTTAAAAGATGAGCGAATCGAAGTTCTCAACACTATGGATTTTTGCTCAACATAGGACTGGGTTGGAAGGTGGGAGCAAGGAAAGCCAATGGCACCTCACATATGCACCAGCCTTGGGCACTGAGGAATTCCTGGCTTGCACACATGGGCATTCACTGGTGATGTCAGTAATCCAACTCTTTAGTAACTCCATACTGTCCATCTCTTTTTGGCATCTCACAGACTTTGTCGTTCCAGGTTAAAGGGAATACAATAGATACTAAGCCTTGGTGGTGAAGATACACCCTCACCCACCCCAATGTCCTGTAGGCGTCTATTAGCTCCAGAAACTTGGGTTTCTCTGTGGATGCTCCCCAGTCCAGCAAGGACTATATAGTGCCGTGGCTATTTTCTGGACACACTTCCTGCCTTGGTCCCATTTCTTTCCTGGGCTTCCAGGTCTCCCTCCCCCCAGCTCCTCTGCACAGCCCCATCTCACTGAGTCTCCGTGCTGAAGAGGAACTCGGCTTGGGTGCCCTGCGTGTTGTGCAGCAGGAAGAGTCGGAAGAGGTTTTTGTGAGGTCCATGTAGCTTCATTTCACACTTTTCTCCCCGAATAGAGGAGAAGGGAGCATGGTCAAACACCAGGAATCGGCCACCCCTGCAAAATACAAGGCTTTTCAACCAGATTCTAGAGTTGTCATACTTTATCCACCCCCAGAACTTAGGATCCCAAATCCTTGTCCTTAGCACATGTAGCCTGCAAATTCTCATAAAAACCATACGATGCTGCTTACTCTCAAGATGGTAGATCCAGCATCCCCAGGTATGTGTCACTAGCTTGGCAAACCACATACCTAATATCATGGATAGTTCACCACTTTAAAGAGTTGCAGAGACAGACCAATATAAATTTTCTAAGACCCTGTGGATCTGGAATTGGCTAGTATCTTTGGGCTAGTAGGCTCAGCCTAGTCCAAAGAAGCCACAAATTAACTGATTGGGAAAGTGATAACTAATTTGTTGCATTTTGCTCTGTGTCTATAATATGGTACAGGTCTTGCCATGTGATCTTGTGGCATATTTGGTGGGATCCCCTTTTTTGCTTTGGATCTTTCTCTTTCTTCTCTATACCATGACCTGACCTCCACTGAGAAGGGTTCCTCTAGGATTCCTCTAGGGTTCCTCTCTGTCCCTTTCTGTCCTCCCCTCTTGCCTCTCCCATTTTCCTCTTGTGCTCTGTCCTCCCATTCCAATCACTGACTCTCGGGGCCGAGACAGCAACAGACAGTCATTGAAGAGATGCAGGTGGACTGGACGTGTGTTCAGTTTCCTTCGCAGCCCTGGAGAGACACTGGACTCCAGGGCAGCCAGCTCGCCACTCTTCACCAGCCAGCGTGACTGTGAAATGAGCGGGAATATCTGTAGGGTAGAGGAGGGCAGAGAAGGCAGTGTCTCAGATCGGACAAGCACAAGGCCCACCTCACTATGCCCCTTTCTCATGAGGTCCACTGACAATCATCTCTTTCACATCTTCCCTCTTGCTCATACCCACCCTTTAGACTTTGCTTCCCTGTGAACCCTCCAACCATCATGTAATGGTACAGCTCCCATGTCCATAACTCAGGCAATGGAAGGTACCTGTGGTCTAACACCAAATAGTGACCATGTGAGAAAGCTTGGCCCTAGAAACCTGAACTGAAGAAGGCATGGAAAAGCCCAATTAGGGCATTTAGTGGAAGAAGGCAGGGAACACTATGTATGAGTCTTAGAAGTTAACAGATTTGGACAGTTCTGATATTTGTTCTTTCTTTTATTATAAGAGACAGGAGAGGAGTAGGTGGGATCCGAAGTGGGAATGGGATTAAGGAGAACAAGGTAGAATCTGCTTGGGGCTGGAATTTGGGCAAAGATAAGGGTAGAAACTAAGATAGATATGGGGATCAGAAGTATGCCCTCTCTCAGGGAAATAAGAATGGCATCTGCTCTGAGTTGGAATTTAAATGTGAAATGTCTATTGTAGATTTGCATTTGGATGGGGACTTGGCCATAGATTTGGATTCAATTTTTTATTGGTTGGGCTACACTAGATTGAGATAAAATATTGGTTGGTTGAAGAACCAAAAATATCTATATCTATAATAATAAAAGTGTAATATGCTAATTAGACTGGATGCCCTTCGAACAAAGCCAGGGTTGCAAGGGAAGCCCGGGTCCTGGGTGTCATAGGGAAGCCGGTGCCAGCAGCCGGGGAAAGGAAGGCCTACACTTGCATGAATTTCATGCATCGAGCCTCTAGTATATATATATTAAAGCCTAAGCAACTGTTCGACCGTTCGACCGGTAGCTATGACACGCACTGACCACCAGGGGCCAGACGCTCAACGCATAGGCATGAAAACATGGAACAGACTGATGAACCTCAGAGGGAAGAGGGAAGGGGGGAGGATGGGAAGAGATTAACCAAAGATCTTATATGCATACTAGAGGCCCAGCGCACAGATTCATGCACCAGTGGGGTTTCTTGGCCTGGCCTGCGGGGATTGGGACAAAACCAGCAGTCCGACATCCCCCGAGGGGTCCCAGATTGCAAGAGGGTGCAGGCCAGGTTGAAGGACCCCCACCGATGCACGAATCCGTGCACTGGGCCTCTCATATCTTTATAAAGACTTGAATTGATAAGTTTTCTTTCATCTGCCCAGTTCCCAGGTGTACACTATGCCCCTCAGGTAACTTCATTTCTTATGTCTCCTCCCAGAGTTTCTTTACAAGCAAATGCATGTACAGATTTGCACCCTCCTACTTTTCCATCGAAGGTAATACATACAGTTCTTCTGTATCTCTCCCCTTTTCCACTTAGTGGGGTATCATGGAGAATAAAGTAGGCATTTGGGCACCCCAGAAATAGGACAGAACAGAGGCATGCAGACTGAGGTTAGAGACTGGCATGGTGAGAGCCAGAGGGCTCTGTGTTAGCAGGTGACCTGCTGACATGCCGAAGACTCACTCACCTTGCATTCAAACTCAATCTTCTGGCTCAGGTAGATGAGCTCCTCCGTCCGGCGCATTCTCTGGACGTTGTTATTGCAGTCTCGGATCAGCTGCCAGGAGAGCAGGGTGAGGAAAGAGGAAGGGCACTGTGTTAGAGGTTTGACCTTTGAGGCCCTGAAAGAAATCTGGAAATCAGTAGTTGTGACAGCTTTTCCACCAGGCTTGACCTGCATGAAGGTGGTATCTAGGTAACATTTCAGGACTCTTGGTGTACTTGCTATGACAGGGTCAACATTCCTGGGCTGAGTGAAAGCAAGATGGAATTTGGAGAGTGCCTGCAGTGTCCTCATGGTGGGAGGAGGCTGTGGGTGCGGAGGGAGGTTTGGTGGGTGCAGAGGGAGGTTTGGTGGGTGCAGGAGGTACCTGGGTAATCCCATCAGCAGTGGCCATGGACCTGGACAGGGGAAGACTTCTCCATGAGGGGAACTGTGGGCCACCTACCTCCTCCAGAGCATGGTGCGCCTTCGTGGCCTCTGCTTCCTCTGAGGAGCCAGGCTGTGTTCTCTTCAGAATGTTCTATAGAACAAACAGCAGCCAGATGGAAGGGGTGGTAAACAGGAAGAGATAATGGGGGTGGGCCATTGGGAGAGGTCCAGGAACAAAATTTTAGTAGCAAATTAACCCTGAGAAAGAAGGGTGTGGGTGGTGGGGAGACTGCGCACTTTGTCCACAGGGTGTAGGACAGTGCAGAAGGGCCAGTCCTGTGTTGTGGGGCTTCCTGAAATCACCCTTTTGAGTTGAGGGGAGAATCCCAGGTGGGGTCTGTACCTGGAGCAGCAGTTTGAGACGGGTGATGCGCTGGAATGGCAGGATCAGAAAGGACTTGAGGGACAGGCGCTGGCAGACAGGGTCGCTCTCCAGCCTCTCTAGGACCTCGCGGAAGCTGCTGTTGGTGCTCCTGTCAGACAGCAAGTGGGTAAGGAGGGTGGGGAGTAGTGGGCCACAGGGAAGGCATGCGGAGTGGAGACACAGTGGAATGTTTGTGGGTCAGGCAAGGATGGTGAGATCCAATGACATGGAGCTGAGACCTAATGGTCCAGGGCCTGTGATCTGGAAGGCACTGGGGCTTGAGATCACAGAACAGGCACAGAATATGTGCTCAGGTGACAGCACTCTGGATCAGGGGTTGGAAGTTTGGATGCAAGGTCACTACCAGGCCCACACAGGGACTGAACGGGGTTTGGGTCTCACAGCAGAGTTTGGAAGGTGCGTTCCTGGTAGGTCTGGTTGGTGACATATGGCAGGTAGACCCGGCGGAAGTGGGAGGCATGGTTCAGGACTACATCACACACGTGGAAGGTGAAGATGTTGTTCTCAAAGTTCTCCTCCAAGTCTGAAAGGAACCTGCGCAATATTCAAACAAGTCTCATGAGACCTGTGGGTCTCAAGTGAGCAGCTGGCTGAGCCCTGCTCTACCTGATCTGTGACATCTCTCAGTTAGTGAATAACTTCTGTCCTTTGCTCTGTGCCCCTTGCTCTGCACTTACGTTCTCTCCGAGGCTGCTCCTAGTCTTCCCATGACCTAACGCTCTGGTCCTAATATTCCATTTCTTGTTCTTTTCTGGAATATGTTCTGGTTTTCTAACCTTTAGATGCTTCCCAAATCTCGTCTCCAATGCACTGCGTACCCACAGTACATCCAAAACTCAACCCAGGAGGCATCTCATTAATTTGTTCATCCACCAATGGCTCTATCCATCCAGGACCCGCTCCTCTACTATTTCCTCCTTTCCCTACAGCCATTGGGAATCTCAGAGGGAGCAGTGAGAGGGTTTCCAAGAAGGAAAAAGATACCTACTGAAGGTTTCTAGGCGAAAGACAGTGAGGCAGAGTGAGTAGCATTTGGGAGATGACGTGTCTTACGTGGCACTGACATCACGCACGTCCTGTAGACGAGAGAAGAGCCACTGCTGGTCTTGGTTGGAAAGGATGGCCCGGAGCTGGGGTGAATGCTGGAAGTGATCCACAGCTATGTTCAGGCTGCGCAGGTAGGAAGCCTCTGACACAATCAGCTCAAATTTGGCCTAGGAGTTGGGGAGGAGGAAGATTAATGTACAACACATTTTGAGTCCCTGGTGTATGTTTTAGGGGTAGAGTGGTGAACAAGACAGATCTGTCTGTAGCTCACCATCACAGTGAAACCTAACCTGGTATCAGGGAGAGGGAAGGTGCATCAAAGCCAAGGGGAGAACATGTGCAGACCTCAGAGGTGTAATAGAGAAAGATGCTTTCCGGAAACTTACACTGAACATTTGCAGAACCATGTACTAAAGTAGGGGCAGGAGAGGAAGCCAGAGAGGCAAACATGGCAGTCTGGAGAGTTAAGTGAACAAGGCAAAGGAGTTTGGTGGGCTTCATACCACAGAAAAACAAAAAGAGGCTCTATGTAGGGGAATAACTTGACCATCAGTGTTTCTAAGCACAGTGTAGAGAAAAGATTAGAAGGGGAAAGAGAGCCATGTTAGGAACCTGCCGTATTAAGTCCAGGTGAGAGATGAAGGCCTAAATAGCCGTGGGAATGGGAAGGGGCCAGTTTCATGACTATTCAGGAGGGACACGGGGAAGGACCTAGTTATTTGCTAGAAGTGGACTCTAAAAGAGCAGGAAGAGTGCCAGCTAATGCCTCAGTTTTTGAGTTGGGTAACTGGGAGAATGAGCCAGAGAACTCAGAGATTCATTTGTGTTTGTGTCTTGGCCCTGACACTCTATGTGGCTTTGGGTGGCTCATTTGATCTCTCTGAAGCTGTTTTCTTGCCTTTGGGGCAGGGACAGTGACCCAACCTCACAAACATGTGACAGTCAAAAGAAATGGAGTCAGTGAAAGCATCTTACAGACCCTAGAAGTGCTATTTTATGAAAGAAATATGTGCTTATAAGCGCAGAGGCCTGTCTTCTCAGAAATGTGAGACCGGCTGGCCCGGGAGCCACGTGGACCTGTGAAGATGCTGGAGATGCTGAAAGGGAGCTGGGTTCGAACCAGCTCCCAGGGTCTGGTTCACAAACACGGGGAAGAGAAGAAGTGATTTTCTAAATATCCTCCAAGTGCTTTGGAGGTTGAGGTCAGAACAGGGTCCCCCAAGTCTGAGCTTCAAAAATCCTAAAATTTATATTTGTCTGTCTGACTTGGTAAAAGCATCGTTTATCCGTAAGTCCTTCTGGCCCAAATGTTTCTCCTTCCCACTTCTGAAAGGAGTGAGTATGCCACCAATGCATATCAAACAATGTGCCACACACTCTGTTTAAAGCTAGATACGTGTCATTTCACTTAAACCATGTAGCAACCCTGAAAGGTAGGTATTCATTATCTTCAATTTTTAGATGAGGAAACTGGGACTGAGCAGTTATATAATTTGCCTGAGGTGACACACCTAGTAAACGGCAAGGCAAGGCTTTAAACCTGGGTTGGCCTAACTCGAAATTAAAGTCATGAACATGCTTTGAATAATTACTATATATTAGAAACTTATCTTTTTTTTTTTTTTTTAACTCTCCCAGTACCTCTTTGCAATGCAATTTTACAAATGAGGAAACAGAAGTTTAGAAAGAGCAAGTAATTAGGCCAGAGTTAAATAACTGGCAAACATTAAAGTGGGCTTCCAGGTCATTGACTCTGAAACCTTAATACTTAGACATTATTCCAGGAAACCTTTACATTGTACTATTTTATCTTCCTGGGAAGAAAAGTTTATCCCAGGCTGGTTATCAGCAAAGCTCTCCAGATAAAACCCATTCATGGTAACGACATCAGACACACAGCCTCTACTACAGTCTTGCTTTGGGGCTAAGGACCAAGCAGAGACTGATGGTCATTCAAAAGCCTCTATGAGTCCAATGGACCACAGGTCAGGCACAAGGGGCACTCAGCCTTCAAGGGATACAACAGAAAGCCCCTGGTGTGCCTTGGTTGAAGTAGCAATCTTTAGTGGAGCCTGAAACCATGGTTCAAGATGGAAATTTCTGTCTAGCCTGAAGCACTTGTGATGGGATTAATTCTACGTCTGGCCACTTTGTATGAGTCTGAACCAACACCAGGTAGCAGTAAATGATCATGGCAGAAGGAGGTGGACAGGCAGGTGGGTGATGATCTTCAGAGAGCAATTGAAGTCCGTTGGAGTGGAGATGGCTGACAGCTTGGGATGCACGAGTGTGTGGTGATGGTGGAGGTGGTGGTGGTGGTGGTGGTGGTGGTGGTACTGATGAGGAGATAGGATGTGAGCCTCCCCTCCTGCATCCCTCTCTCTTGCCCCCACCCTGCTCTGTTGGGTACCTCTTGCAGTTTTTGGTCTTCATGGGTCATGGAGAGCAGCACGGTGCTATTGCGAACCACAGGGATCTCCTGCCAGAGGGAGCTCCTGGAGGCCATGGAGAGGCGCTGCAGGTAAGACTCTGAGGACACCAGGGCCTTTCGGGGCTGCCGGGGGGAGGCGGGCCCAGAGGCCTCTGCCAAGCTGTCCAGCCGCTGCTGGCTCTGAATCTCCTTGTTTAGAACCACATCACTGTACTCCTGGTAAAGCAGCTGGGCTGTGGGGTGAAGCAGTGTGGGAGAGGGAGAGAATTAGGGAGACAGGGGAATTAGGCACAGAGACAGACAGAAGCCACCAGACTTCTTCTGGCTCTCCTGGCAGTTTTCTCTTCCTGTAGGTGTCCCCAACCCCTGCTGGCAGCCATAAGCCCCTCCCCAGTCTTGGGAACAACACCTATGTGCATCCATAGTTCTGTTTCAATATACTCACAGGAGTTGATGAGCTTTGAGCAGCGTCTTGAAAAGCCTCCCATCACCTCCTTTGGCTTTTTCTCCCTGTGGAGCAAAGAAGGGCTCTGGGGTGCTTGCTGGCCCTTAGGTACCGAGGAGCCCCAGGTAACTGTAGACGGGATAGTCTCTAACCTCTGGGACGTGTGCTGGGATATCAGGGCCAAGTCCCCTGACCCATTTTGGGGTAGTTTGGAGCTTTCTTGGATGTCATGTTGAATTTTTACAGGGGGTTTAGTTCATAGCTAAAGGGCCTAGGAGGATAGAAAATTAAGACTTAGGTAACAAAACCAGGTAGATCAAAGGATACCAGGCTCCCTACCCTGGTATCCTGGTGTCTGTCTCTTCCTCTCCTTCCCTCTGGAAGAGACAGGGTCCCAGAACCCATGTCAACTAACAGAAATCTCAGTATGCTAAGAAAAGAGAGTACAAGAGTGCTGGTTGGGAGAGATGACTCACCGAAAAACAATGGAGTCTGAAGGGCCAGGGGGCTTTTCCGTGGCTGGGCCTCTTGTATCTGAAAAGGGAAACGGATGAAGTAATTGAAGTTACAGAGGAACATTCAGAGAGAGCTGAAGAAAGTAAGACATAGAGAGATGTAGGCACCTGGGGAGGGGAAAAAAGGCTGATCTGGGAATCTGTGAGGGAAGTGCCAAAGTAGAAAGCATCTGATGACACGACTGGGAGGTATGAACACATCCCTCATGTCAGAACGTAGATTGGACAAGGAGATGATGTCTTCTCTACTATGAGGAGGACATCAAGAGGTGCTGGTAACTGGAAAGTGAGGTGTGTTTGGGGGTAGGGAAGAGTGTCCACAAAAACCTTAGGAAATGTGACACACAATGAAAACACCATGGTTGGGTGACAAACAGAGATGCAGGGAAGGAGAAGGAAGAGCATCACAGTGAGCTCAGAGGCTTCCAAGGACTTCCCTCTGTGTTGGGGTTGGATATGTGGGTGAGTGAAGCCAGTAGGGGGAATAGGAAGAGCCCTGGGACAGAAGATGGATGAGGTGGTAAGAGCTACAGAAAGCTTGGTCTGATGAGTGCTCCTTGCTCACCTGAAGAGCCCTCAGGTAAGATGGAAGGTCTGCGCAGGCCTTGCCGATGCCAGCCCTTGTGCTTACTGGAGCCCTCACCAGAGATGGCAGCCTGTTCACCACTGCCCTGTGGTGGTCTCCCTGAGTCCCGCCTGTGGGGCCAGCTGGATGCCTTCTCCAGGTGGGGGTGGCTGGGTTTTTCAGGCTGCCTTGTTCGACCTATATCCGACCTCCTCAGGCTACTGGCTCCTTCCTGAGGGTCTGTTCTTCTTAAAGATCCTTTGGCAGGGGCCTCTGACTCTTCTGAGAGCCCTGGTTCAGGGGTGGGTTCCTGGAGACCCATAGTCCAGAGGGTGGCTGGGGAAGAGGGACTCGGAAGGCTCGTCATGTTGCTGAAAGCTATGTCAGGGGATACTTCACTCTTTCTCCTACTGGCAGAAGCCAAAGAGTCTGTTGATCTGCCCATGGCTGGAGGCCAGGAAGTACGTCCTCCAGAGTGGGGACTGGAGACTGCCCACTCTTGACCAACAGGCCTGGGTTTGGCTTGACCCCCTGAATTCATCAGTGCTCCTTGAAGGCTCTTGTTCCTCCCTCTGGCCTTCGGGGGTAATGGTGGTGGTTCGGTGAGGGGATTTATGACAGGGACAGGGGGTAGAGGCCTGTAGATCCTTGGACTATTATGAGAAACGGAAGAATGGTGGGGCTGAAACAAATCAGGAGTTGGGGGTAATGGCTTGTTGTATCTTGGCCTTGGGGAGGAAGAAGTCCGACTATGGTGGGAATCATCTGGGGTAGAGGGCAGAGGTCGGTACTGCCTTGCCACATGGGGGTCAGGAATTTCAGGAAGTGGAACTTTGGGGGGGCCACACAGCCCTGAACTTAGGGCCAATGGAGGGTAGCTACAGTGCCTCAGTGTGGGGACCGCTGCACTGGGATGGCCGTCTCTCTCCCCCGCGGAGGCGTGGACGTGCCTCTTCTTTGGAGGAGCAGGAGGTGGGGGTTCATGCAGCCTGGTATCTATGAAGACAGGTGAAGAGCCATATATAGGAGACCCTGGGGTAAAGGCTGAATTATGTGGGGAGCCCCATGGCTGGCTGCTGTGGGGACTGCTGGGCCTGTGTGGATCAGAGGTAAAGTCTCCAGAGTCATGCCCCAGAGTGGACAATGAACTAGGGCATTCTGGAATAACGCTGCAGTCCCTACTGCTTCTCCTGTCCCTTCTTGGGTTCACAGAGCCATGGATGGCAGCTTTGGGAGGTCTCTGAGGCAACCCTGAATGAGAGAAGGAAAGTGATCGTCCCACCAGGTCCGGAGCCAGCTGTGTCCTGTGAGAGCCCGGGAAAGAGTTGCTCAATAGGTGCTGGATGGCCCCTGTGAAGTCAGCTAGGGGGCTCTGAGGAATGGCCCCATTGGAGCTTCCATGTGGGTCCACGGTAGCCTCTGAAGAGGGAGAGCTGGGGAGGGCCGCCAGGAGAGTCTCAGAAGCCCCACAGGCAGATGGGATGTCGGTGGAGAAAGAGGCTCTGGTGGTTTCTGGAGAATATGCAGCCAGAGAGGCCTTTGTCCTGGGGATGGCAATTGGGGGGCTGGCAGCCAGCAAGGCGGCTCTGCTGGGGGAGACTTCAGCAAATGGGGAGGGAGCTGAATCTGGTGAGTTTGGAGAAGTCTCAGGTGCACCAGCAGAGGCTACGTGGGGCCTCCCACTGGATGCTGTCCCTGTCCCCAACTGGGAACCCTCTGGCTGGGGGTCCCGAGCTATTTCTTGAGCAGGTGGCCCCCCAGCAGGAGAGAAGCGAGGTGAAGGATTGGACTGACAGGAACATCCTACTGGCTCCAGGGTAGGAGTCTGAGCTATGGGACAAAGCTCCTCAGCCCTAAACTCTGTCTGAGAACCAGGAATCCTGGCATTACAAGCATCTGGGAACAAGTCACAGGGAGAATAAACCTTGGGGGCTAGTGGGGGAAGACCATCATGCTCTTCCCCCTCCTCTGCAATCCTCTCTCCTCCCACTCCCCCCAGTGTGGCCCCATCCCAATCTTCTGCCTCCTCTTCCTCCTCCTCTGGCATCAGTGTCCCTGGCAGATCTTGATGTTCTTGCCTTCCAGGTACGTGCACTGACCTCCTGGCTAAGCTTTGATACTCCTGGTACTGAGCACCCATCCTACTCTCCTCAGGCCCCTTCAACTCCCTCTTCCTCTGTTCACCCACTTCCAGATCTTCCTGGCCCCGAGTCCTCCCCTCCCACTCATCACAATTCACACCTCCTGATTTCTCATTAGGCTCCTCCCTTTCTCCTTGTTTTGCAAGCACCATATCATCTTGCATCTGTCCCTGTTTTTGCCTCTGTCCTCCCTGTGTACCATTAACCTGCTCCTCCATCTGTTCCTGCTCCCCTAGAAGCCCCTCAGAACATACAGCCTCCCCCAGGACTTCCCCCTCTTCTTGTCCCTGCACCTCCAGCCCCTTGGCCTCCTGGGGACACAAAAGCCTTTCTTTCCCTTGACTTTCCTGCAGCTCCTTGCCCTGCCTGGCAGTCCCACTTTCAGAGTCCTGCAGGGAGTTGGTCTCTACAAGGTGCTCTTCACAGGAAGATGAACATCTGGCCCGAGCAGAGGCATCTGGAGAAGCTTCCTCTTTCTCTGCTGCTTGTCCAGTCCCCAACGTCAAAGAAGGGAATTCTGGTCCGAGTTCCACCTCCATTCTGCTGCGCAGTTCGCTGCATAGTGGGGCCATGTCCAGATGTTTACCCTGGACAGGGCAGGCCCAGTGCTCTGGAGGAGCTGGTGTCCTTGCCTGTCTGTCTGCCAGGCTCACGGGCACTGCCTCCTGGCACTCTGGGGTGTCCCAGGCCTTGGCCATAAGGTTTTCCTGCTTGGTCTCCACATCCAAAGGGGCCTCCTTGGGGAAAGAGGTCATACTCTCAGTTGCACAGTCATTCACATCTCTTAAATCTCTCTGCTGGGTCTCCCAGAGTCTGCTTTCCTCTGCCCACGTATAGGATGGGTCCTGGCCTTCTTGAGCTTTGGGCCCCACGGCAGGGGGCTGGCTGCTTCTCATGAGAGCTTCAGGGATGACACTGAATTCTGCTACAGCAGGAATGGGAGCCGGTGCTCCACTCCGCGGCTCCGCAGCCTCCATCGGGGCTGAATCCTAAAGAGGCATAAAAGACAAAGTTTCTATCACCTCTTCGGCTGTTTACTATCAGAGGGGCAGACCATGAAGAACAAGAGTGGGACGTTTCTTTGGTTCTCCATAGACTCATTCTTTGAGACAAAAGGTACACAACAAAATAAGCAATAGCCTCTATAAAACTTGTCACTTATTTGCCCATTTAATAAGTAGCAAGTGACCCTTTCAAGTGGGGGATACTCGGCAGTGAAGGAGATAATGTCCTCAAGGAGCCTGCAGTCCTGTGGGAGAGACAGATAGGAAGTGACTGAATTAGACCCTCACTGTCAGAGCGCCAAATTCTCCAATGGTCATTCCTCCCAGACAGTATTATGTCATATTGTCTCTCCCCGTCTACTCTCTGGACATCAAGAGTGACTCAGGCCTATGTAACTCCCAGACACTGCGCGACACACCCAAGGTCTAACAGCAGGAGAAGCAGTGTTTCCGGGCGACCTTCCTCCTCATCTGCTGATGGGGGTTAAAATAGGTCTGGTCATTATAACCTATGTCTAAGGCAAAGTGTAGCGTCACTGCCTTTATACTGGGTCTGGACTGTGCTCATCTCATTTTTCATAGTGTCGCACAGCCCTGTAACTAATTAACAATTTTGTTTTCAATTAGAAAGGCAGCTGTCACAAAGCAGAATGACTTGTTAGATTAGAACTGAAGGGATACCGAGGTGACCTGCTTCAAGTAGGTCCATAAAACTGTGTTACTCCATTATCTTACTCTTTCTCTCCAACAACCTTGTGAACTCTGCTCATTACTCGTCAAAATCTTGGCCTTCCCACCCCTGCTCTCACTTCAGCAAATTCTTTGCAAAATATTGAGAAACCAAAGGAAAGGAGAATATGGAGAAACCAAAGTTGCTCCAGTTTCTTGCAACTCAGAGAGACCTGCGTTTTGCTCTCTCCATCTTTCCTCCTCCAACAGGGCAGGCAAACCTCCTCTCAAAGCACCACCTTCTTCAGACTTCCTTCTCAGGGACCCTATGCTATGGGTGACCTTCCTCCCACCATCACCTCTGCTAGAATCATCCCACCAGCATTTAAGCATTTTTCTAACCTGTAAAGGGAGTTGCTCATACCTGCTGTCTTCACAGCCTCAATCTCGCCTGCGTCTCCTACAATCAAAGGAGACTCTATGAATGCTTATTTTGGAGGTTCTTGTCAGTATTTGACACTACTGACATTAGAAATACTCTCTTTCTTGTTATCTGTGAGACTACAACTTACCGATTTAACCTCTTACATTTTCCCCAATCCTCTAACTACGTTACTGTGCTCCTCTTTGTAGCACTTATCAATTACAGTGCACTTTTCTTCTCTGTAGCATTTACACAATTATGATCTACACTAATAAAAGAGAAAAATGGTAATTGGCGTACGGTGATACCTTTTTCATTGGCTAATCAGGGCTATATGCAAATTAACTGCCAACTAAGATTGGCAGTTAACTGCCAACTAAGATTGGCAGTTAACTGCCAACAAGATGGCGGCTAATTTGCATATGTAGGCACAATGCAGGGAGGCGAAAGGGAAAGCAGGAAGAAGCCCCCTGCCACTGACAGTGATCTGAAACCCAGGGGGGAGCTAAGAGCTGGGGGGCAGGGCAAAGGCGGCCCTGGGGCCGCCTTTGCCCTGCCCCCCAGCCATGATCGGAGAATCAGGCGCCTTTGCCGCCCTGGCCAGTGATAGCAGGAAGTAGGGGTGGAGCCAGCGATGGGAGCTGGGCACTGTCAAAGCTGGCAGTCCCAGGAGCTAGGGGTCCCTTGCCCACGATCGCGGCGCCCCCCGCTGCCACTGCAGGTCCCCGCTGCCTGGGCCGGACGCCTAGGCCAGAGGCATTAGGCCTGGGCAGGGGTGGAGCCTGCAACCGCGGGGAGCTGGGGGTCCCCTGCCCAGGCCTGACACGTCTGCCGGAGGCCTCAGGCCTGGTCAAGGGGCCAATCCGGTGATTGGTGATCGGAGGGTGATGAGGGTCAACTCCTCTGGCTGAGGCATCAGACCTGGGTGGGGGGCGCAGCCGGGGATTGGGAGGATATGATGGTCCCCTTGCCCAGGCTTGAAGCCTGGGTCAGAGGCATCAGGCTTGGGCGGGGGGTGGAGCAAGCGATCAGAGGGAGATGGGGGTCCCCTGCCCAGGCATGATTCCTGGGCCAGAGGCCTCAGGCCTGGGCGGGAGCCAGAGCCAGTGATCGGGGGGAGATGGGGGTCCCCTGTCCAAGCCTGACACCTCTGGCGGAGGCGTCAGGCCTGGGCAAGGGGCCGATCAGGCGATCGGAGGGTGATGGGGGTCAACGCCTGAGGGCTCCCAGTATGTGAGAGGGGGCAGGCTGGGCTGAGGGACACTCTCCCCCCCCCCCCCACACACCCAGTGCACGAATTTCGTGCACCGGGCCCCTAGTTATTATATAATTACTAGAGACCTGGTATTCATGCACCAGTAGGGTCCCTCAGCCTGGCCTGTGGGATCAGGCTGAAATCAGCTCTCTGACATCCCCCAAGTGGTCCCAGATTGCAAGAGGGTGCAGGCCAGGCTGAGGGACCCCACCGGTGCACAACGGGGCTGGGGAGGGACATGGGAGGCTGGGGAGGGACCGCAGAAAGGCTCCAGGGCATGTCTGGCCCATCTCGCTCAGTCCTGATCTGCCAGACCCCAGCAGCAAGCTAACATACCAGTCGTAGCGTTTGCCCCCTGGTGGTCAGTGCACGTCATAGCAACTGGTCGACAGTCTGCCCCCTGGTGGTCAGTGCATGTCATAGTGAGACGTTGAGCAACCTTAGCATATCATTAACATATTACACTTTGATTGGTTGAATGGCCAACCAGACGACCAAACACTTAGCATATTAGGCTTTTATTATATAGGATGTGTGTATTCTGATTTACCATCTATCTCAAACAATAGGTGGTAAATGTCCTGAGATAAAGAACTACATCTGTCCTGCTCAAATATCTATACATAGTTCTCTACCTGGCCTGTACTAAGTGTTTAATAAATACCTTTTAATTACAGAATAAATTCTTGTTTCTCTCTTGGCCTACATTTCCCATATCTAATCTAGCTACCAAGTCCTATTAACCCCATCTCCTCAATATCCTTCAAGTCTGTCCTCTTCTCTCCAAATCCACTGGTAGACCCTACGCAGGCTGCTGTCCTCTCTCACTCAGGCCACTGCACTTGGGGCAGAGCCTGGCCACTGGCCTCTACATAGCTTCTCTTGCCCTTTCCCAAGGCATTCTCTACCCAGCACTTGAGTGAGTCTCAAAAGCCCCACTTCTAGTTTAAATTCTTCAGTAGCCTCTAACTGCCAATAGGATGAAATACAAATATCCAGCATGGGTTATGTTCCCTCCTCAACCTGGCCTTTGCCTACCTCTTCCCCCTCCTCAGCCCCCACCCCACTGGCCTTCAGTCCCTCTGGCTCACCTCCCTCTCTCCTGTAGGCCTTCAGTGCTGCTCCTCAGCCTAGAATCCTCTGCTCCTACCTCAGAGAAGCCTCTAGTCTCCCACACTCACTGCACTTGGAGTTACATATTTAGTGTCTGTTCTCATAAGGGCACAAAAACTGCAATGTTAACTGCTTAGCCCTCTGCTTGAAGCTTAGTTGGCCCTCAACAAAGATTTATTGAGTGGATGAATGGAGGAAGGAAGAATGCAGAGGTGAAAGAGCGCTGTTCAGTTTCCAGTTCTGCCTTTTTGTTATCTTGCTAATTTTAAAGCAATTGTGAAAATCACTTAAACATCCATTTTCTTATCTTTATAAAAGGGAAAGATATTTTCTTTGCAAGGAATTGTAATGAAAATTAAGTACGACAGTATAAAAAGTGCATTGTTAAATGTAAGGATCATAAAAATGTTAGGGATTGTAATTATGGTTGATGAGAGAGAATAAGTGTAAGAGAGAAATACAGGACTTATGAGCTGGAAGGACCTTCAGAGACAGACAGAAAACTGCTTAAGTTAAATGAGGAACCTGAAGGTCAGATAATCTAAACACTTGCTCACATAAGCAATTGGTACAGGTGAACTAACCAAGGTCTTCTGACAACTCAACTATAAGCAACTAGAAGTTCAGGTTTAAGAAAGCTGGAAGGTCACCAGCCTGGAGAGACCTCAGGGGCCTAGGGAATACACAGGTGCACCTGGGCCTGCACCCTCCTTGTCTGGACTGGGCTTAAAGTGGAAGCCCACCACCCAAATGCCCACTGTCCTGCTAAGGTATTGCACTTGTGCACATGCTTGCACAAGCACCCATCCACATGCACGTACCTACATGTGCACACACACACACACACACACATACAAAATGAGCCACCCTTGCAGTTTCTACACAATAGAGACTGACATAACCAAACAAGCAGGTCCCTAAACACCCTACAGATGTGATAAGTATGTGACAAGTTCCAGGCCACCCCATAGACACAAATACCATCTATACAGGGCAAAGAGCCACCATGTCTAACATAAGCACACTTGTGTAGAAGGGTTTTTATATCCTTTTCCAGTTAATTGACACAGTGCAAGATTTCCTCCCTATGTCTAGCCCTAAGGACAAAATACTATAATCACTATGGATACTGTGATGTGACCCTATTCTCTCAACCACATGTTAAATAATATACTTGCTCAATGTAAGCACTTTATGGATCTTGGCTCCTACCTGCCTAAGGGGACAGTGTAACTAAATCTGTAGTCTCCCCTCACCCACAGCTGTATTGTCCTGGCCCTATACCCATACACACTGCCATGTCCTCAAAACAAACAGTCTCTAAAAATATGTGTGCTTCTGCTATATTTAGGCTACATCTGTATGCCCCATGGGCTACCTGGACATCTTCAGTTCCACACAAGTGACACAACGCACATGTGCCTCCTGCAATCCCATTGACAGTATTTCTAACACAGTCTATCCATTTAGAAATATTGGTGGCCACCAGCTCAGACACCATTCCCTATACTTGATCCTGTCCTATTATAACCCTGTTAGAATTAGGCACCACAAACCTACAACATGACAAAGCTCTAAGAAATCTGCAAAGCACATAAAGACATCAGGAGAGAGTTTTTGCAGTGCCCATTGTTACAGTTGCCTCCTCACCCCCTTCTCTATGGGGACGAAGCTCAGTAACTGAGCACCGACAGATTGAGCATGGCACCTTCCAACCAGACACATGTTGCATCTGCTGACCCCGTCCCACCTATGACTTCTTTCAAGACAAATCTGCAAGTCACCCCATTAACACAGTGTATGACAGAGGGCAGTATCTCCCTTGGATCCCACAAACATCTTAGCTCTTGTCCATTTCTAGTCTGAAGACATAACACTATTTCAAAGACAGCCACCTCACCGCCACCCACCTCCATCACACTGCTGCTTCTCCTTCGAACCCATGCTGCCTGCTATGTGTAGGTCTAAATATCTGCTTCCTGGATTTTCTAGCAATGGCAGTTTCAAATATTCTGATCCACACCAAAAATCACTAAAACACTTGAGATTGCAACACTTCTGCATTCATACCACATTGTCTATACTACTGCTTATCTTAGGAAAATACCCCCAAATCACTTTTTTTAATATAAAAACTGAGACTCCCACATAGATGGATGCCTTTATCAGTGTTTGACACTATTGCCCCCAATGCTACACATATATAAAAATTAGAGTAGCAATCTGGACCACTAACTGCAAAGACCTATGCTCTATCCACTTTAGAAAAGCCCCGCCATCCCAGTGAAAACTATAATAACCGGCTCTTATCTATTCCTAATGTCTGAGAATGTCACAACCTCCACTGCCCTGCAGACCGCATAGGCCCGCATAGAACATCAATGCTGACAGGCCCCACAAGCCCACTGTGGACGCCCCCTGCCATCCAGACAGATTATGTGTGAGTGACTTCTTTGTGTCCTTAGCAGAGCCCCTGAGAGGTGACCTTGTTCTTGCCCACCTTACAGACACTATAAATGACCAGCTCCTGTTCACTTCACAGACACAGTGAGTGATTTACCCTGTCTACACCAGATGCTGTAAGCTACCTGACATTGAGTAACACTGCTCTTGTTCAATCCATGGCCCTGTGAGTGGCCCATTCTTGTCCACACCAGTGACTGACCACTCCAGACACCACAAATGACATCTTCTTGTCTATCCCAAAGACACCATGCTTGATGTGGCCACAGACAACCTCAGACAGACCACACTGTGGTCAGCCATATACTCTTGGGGCCCCTAGGACATGAAGACTCTTGACTATGTTTTGAATCACTGTTTTCTTTTGGTAAGAAGGATACCTTTGCACACCTCCTGACCTCTCTCTTCCCTACCATGATAATGACATACATTCCTCCTGCCAGACAGTCTCACTCAAAATTGACACCTACGTCCTTCCTCCTCCCAGCCCCACCCCCCAAGAATCCCCTCAGTAGACATGGCTTCAGTTTCAGGCCCACAGACTGGTTAACAAATTATTCCCATTTTGCTAGGATCTAGGCCAGTCTCTTCTTTCACTTTGGTGTAGCTAAAACAGGAAGTCTGAGAGAAAGGCCACATCAGGAGCTGTTGAGCTAGGAGCTGTTGAGCTAGGAGCTGCTGAGCTAGGAGCTGGGATTTCTGGAGTAGGCCAAGGATGCAGGGCCTTAGAATGACATGGGGGAAGCAAAAGAGGGAAGGAGCTAGAAAAGAAAGCCACCCTCTCTCTCCCTTGTCTGTCTGACACACCCCTCTCCCTCAATCTGACAAGACTCCTGGCCAGAGTTCACTTTGGTAGACAGAAGGGCAAACCTGTCTTGGGAATCCAAGATCCAGGAAGGGGAGAAGGGACTGACATCTGAACTAGCTCAGGACTAGCTCTCTGAGGACAGTCTTGCTGAAGGCAATTTTAAATGATGCTCAGAAGGAGAGCCCCAAGCCCAACTATAAACAGCTCCCTTCCCACCTCCCCAAGTTGAGAATGCAAATTGTGCTTGACAGGAAACTTTGGAGAGACTCCCCAGATATGGGGAACCAGAGAAGGGGGCCAGGGGAGGAATCATTTTTACAGGTGAAAGTACCTTGGCTAGCCAGGGAAAGGTAAATATGGAGACATACACAGTGTGCAAATCCATAGGAAGGTAAGTAAGGAAGGCCCAGGCCTCGTTAAGAAAAAGGAGATAATAAGACAGCCACAGGTGGGGAAAACGTTCCACAGCCGAGTCTCCGTAATCCCTTATTGTAGGGTCAGCCCTCCCCAGGGCCGAAACTTGGAAGAGTCCTATTATTGGCCTGGAGAACATCTGGGGGCAGGGTGCCCAGTTCCAAGGAAGGGGCCAGGCCGGAAGCGAATTTTTCAGGCAAGAGCATTTCCTCCAGCTTCCCTCCCCTTCCTGACCAAGATAGTCACACGCCCCAAACTCTGCCCATCTGCCCAGCCCCCCATTTCCGGAGCCTGCGCCCTGGGACCGGGCTGGGGCTGGCCCCAGGGTAAAGGCCTAGTTTCCCGTCCTGGCCGACCCTCCCTTACCTCCGCCAGGACTCTACAGCCGCCAGCCCCAAGCCAGGAGCTGCGAGGGAGGAGGGCACCCACCTGGGCAGTGTCACATGCTGTCCCGGCACCAGAGTCCCTCCGGGTCCCAGGCGCCGGCCGGCCGTCCCCAGCACAGGCCCTGGACGCCACAGCCGCCCCACCCGCGCCCGCGCCCGCCCCTCCCCGCCCGGCCGGAGGGAGGGACCTGGTTCTCCTAGGAAGTTTCAGGTGAGGAAACCAGGGACACACCTTCCTGGGGGAGGGGCAGGGCCCGGCTGCACCGCGGCCCCATTGGTGTGAAAGAATCTCCCGCGTCACAGCTGGGAAGTGGCGACCTGGAGGGGAGCCCGGCGCAGAGGGCTGGCTGCTGGGCCGGGGACAGCGGCCGGCACGAGTGACCGGAGGCGGGGGGCGGGGGGACTCTCTTGTGCCCTTGTATGTCTCTGAAATCTGCTTGGATAGCGCTTCCCCCTGTATTTCTTCACTTGAGCCGGACTCTGGACCATGCCTTTTGTTAGCCTGTCTGTCTCTGAACGTCTGAGTTTTTGTGTTAACATTTCTGAGTTAACATTCAATGTTAATTCTCTTCTTACTGTCTCCCTGTGACTCCCTATGAGACGAAGGGTGTATCCTGGGTTCTCTCCCTCGCCCTCATCTTCTCCCTCTCTCTCTCCCTCCCTCTCGCCCTCTCCCTCTCCCAAGAGGCCATCGCTCAGGGCCTAGGAATGAGCATCTCTGAAACCGCATGCCAAGCCTTTCCTAGGTGTTATCCGCGTTCACTTAGGGTGGTGATACGTCTCAGGATGTCTTTCCTTCTGTCCTCTTCCCAGGACCTCTGTGTTTGTGTGTGTTTGTACCCAAGTAGCTAAGCCATTTCTCAGGCCTGCCTGTGTTTTTTTTCACGGCTGTATTTTTTCCTAATTCTTTCAGGGAAAGCTTGTGTTCTGTTGGTCTGAGTCCAAGCCTGAGTGGGTCTATTTTTAATGCATCTCCATAGACTTCAAAGAATGTCAGAATTTTCTGTGGTGCGCGAGCACACGCCCCTAAGGGACCAAGACTCTTGGTATTTTAGTCAGACTACCCCCCAACCCCACCCAGAGGTTCCATCCTGATATAAGTCAAGTGGAATCTTCATGGACTCTCTGGTTATTTTGTTCCTGGGAATACCACCATCTATGAGCCCAAACAGCTAGTGGGTTAGACCACTGGCTGCTGCATTGAACCGCTGACTGTGACTACTACATTTTTGAAGGGGACTTTAGGATAGAATGTAATTAAGGTAGAGCAACATCTTCTCCAATAAAGTCCTGAAACATCTCTATGTTCAAAGAATGTGCTGCTTCAGCCACACTACTCTGAGGGGTAAGCCTTCAACAGTTCAGCAGCCTTCAGCCCACCCTACGCTGCCATATAGGTGAGGGAAGCAATGGGAGGAAACCGGGACGGTTCAGGTATGTAAGGACAGGCCTCGCACATGTCATAAGCTCAGCAAGAGGATAAAAGTGGCAAGTGCGGTAGATCAAAAAATTCACTGAAGCATTATTTACAATAGCCAAGATATGGGAGCAACATAGGTGTCCATTAGTAGATGAATTGATAAAGATTACACACACACACACACACACACACACACACACACACACACTGGAATATTACTACAGCCTTAAAATGAATGAAATCTTGCCACTTGAGATGGCATAGATGGACCTGGCCAGTATTATGCTAAGTGAAATATGTCAAACAGAGAAAGACAAATACTATATGGTTTCACTTATATGTGGAATCTAAAAAAAAAACAAAGCAAATGAACAAAACAAAACATAAAAACCCAGACTCATAGCAACAGAGACCAAAGGAATGGTTGCCAGAGCGGAGGGGCTGGTGGGGGTTAGGGAGTGAGTGAAAAAGGTAAAGGTGAATATAGTCAATAATATTGTGATAAGTTTGCACAATGACTGATGATTATTAGAATTAGAGGGGTGATCACATTGTAAGGTAGAAAAACGTTGAATCACTATATTGTATACCTGGAACTAATATAATACTGTATACAAACTATAGTTAAATAAAAATTTTTTTAAAACTTTAAGCTAAAGCTGTCTTTATTTCTAGGCTGGGAGAGCGCACTTAGACCAGGGTATGGGTGAGCAAAGTTAGTGAGCTCCTGATCCTTGGGTGGAAGGTGCTGATTGCTGCTCTTCCATGCTGCCTCCTGGGAGTGGCCATGTGGTCAGAGGCACTGGACTGCCTCCCACCAGCCTGGCTATTCTTCCTGCTCCACTCTGGCTTCTGTGCTCTCCTGGATTACAGCTCTGTCCTTTGTTTCCTCTCTCAGGTCTCATAGACTTGACCTCTTCTTGTTCTGACAGCACTGACCTATCAGCACTTTTGGGTTATTTTTAAGTTACCAACCTGATTCAATGACCACTGCGCTCTTATCCAGAGAGCTAAGTATACAGGCTAGATCTGACTTTTCAAGTAGCAGTGAGATGTGGGAAAGTTAAAACTCATCAGTTAGGGAGTTAGCTCTTCCTGGGGAGCACCCTGACTGCAGGGTGTGTGCATATTGGGAACCAATTGAGCTCTTCCCTTTGCAAACTATGATTCCCTCTTTTTCCTTCTTTTCCCTTTCTTGATACTTGCTCTTAGTGCCTGGGCTTCTTAATCAGGGCTGTCTCCCGATCTTACTATTTTTTTAAAATATATTTTTATTGATTTCAGAGAGGAAAGGAGAGGGAAAGAGAGATAGAAACATTAATAATGAGAGAGAATCATTGATTGGCTGCCTCCTACATGCCCCCTACTGGGGATCTAGCCTGCAACCTGGGCATGTGCCCTAGACCAGAATCTAACCTGGGACCCTTTAGTCCACAAGCCAATGCTCTATCCACTGAGCAAAACCTGCTAGGGCTCCCTATCCTCCTATTTTGATAAAGGATTTACAGTGACCTTTTACAAGCAGGAATTCATCTGAGTGATCCCTGGGGCTGTGACTGCCTGACCAGATGTCCTACTGGGGACACCACCCTTGTTATTGGCGGTGTGGTCTCCCACTTAGTTAACTCTGACTCTCAGCAGACCCAGTGCTACTTCTTTGAAAACTGCTCTGACCTTTCTGACTCTGCCTTTCGCCTGATCCCATGAACCTTTTGAACTGATTCTGAATTCAGTTCTTAACTGGCTGACCATGCCCTCTCCATCTCTCTCCTTTAAGTCTACCCTGCTATGGTTCTTAGCTACCCAGTTTCATTCTGATGAACATTTTTTTTTCTTTTCTCATCCCTTGCAATAGCCTAAATTTAGTGCTATTCAAGATATAAATACTATTTGCCTCATTCACTGCCTTATTTATTTACTCAGTATGCATTTTTAGAAACCAGATATACAAAGACCAAGTCTCTGCCCCCAAGGAAAAGAAGAAAGACACAAGAAGCACCTAGTGATAGCAGGGTGTGGTAAGGGTCATGTTGAGATCCACACATAGTGCAATGGTAACATAAAGGAGGGAGCACTGCTTACGGAGTAAGAGAAGGCTTAAAGGATATGATGAGGTTTGAGTTGACTTGTCTTAAAAAATGTACTCTGTTGCTTGGGGAGAGGATGATACCAACCTTGCAAATGGGACACATTCTGTTCAGGGAAGAGCAAATAGTGTGGGCTTAACAGGAGATGGGTGAAGACATGGCAGAGAAAAAAAGAAAAAAATAATAACTATGTAAGATGATGGGTATGTTAATTAGCTCAATTGGGATCATTTCACAACATATATGAATATCAAAATATCAAGTTGTATACCTTACATATATACAATTTTTGTCAATTAGACCTCGATAAAATGGGGGGAAATCCTTTAGAGGAGCCGTATCTCTGGAAGTATAAAGTCCAATCTCAGTAGCATGTGTGGCCTACAAGCTTCTTCATGAGGCTGCCTTGACTACACTCTCCCCAGGTTTGATTATTTTGAACGCAGAAATGACCTTGGTTCTTTTGTAATTATCCAAACACTGTTTTTCCCTTCAATGGAAAGTTACTGGCTTTATCCCTAATTTTAGTACTTGATGTCTGTTTCTGGAAATGTCTTGTTCCAGCAATCACAGTCCCCAGTGATTGTCCTTAGGAACAAGTACGCCTTTCTCACTTTCATCCATATTATCCATTCTTCCAACTTCAGCCACAACTCCTATAGCTGCACAGCAGGTTTCCTGTCCTACTCCTAATAGTGGGCCCAGTGGACCTTACTGTCACTGTGCCCCTGGGCTTCTGCTTGTACTCATCTCCCTGTGGGAGCAGAGAGGTCCTAGTGACAAAAGATAGAGGAAGTGGCCAGCTTTGATTGCTGTGTCACAGTTTTGATTGCCAAAGAATGAAAGACACAAAAATGGAGATAAGAATAAAGATGAATAGGGATGGAGATGTCATTCATATCAGTAGAAACATCTTTCTGTTTCCACTATGATACACATATTCTTGCCTCCACGGCTCCCTCAAGACAGGGATACTGAAGACATTAAAGTCATAGAAGCAAACATTAAAAAGAAAAGGAGAGTTAGGAGGACAGTTCAATCCTACCCTTTTAGAGATGATCAAACAACTCCAGAGAGGATGTGACTTAAAAGATCATACTCCTCACTCCTAGGTAGTGGCCAAATATGGTTAGAATCCTCCTACTTACTCAGGCTACCAACTAAGGTTGTTGAGCATTTACTTTAGATTGCCTGCATTCATGATATCATTAATATGCATAAATTCAAGGTAGGATGATCCTTGTTGTAGGTTATACAAAGGCAATTCTGACTCTGTCCCAAAACAACTTGGAAAATGTAGATGGAAATGGTAAAATACTGTTCTAAAGCAATCCCTGATAAGCCTAAAGAGAGGTAAAAATAAAAGTGCCAGGGAAATCCAAAGGAAAGTATGATTGATGTGGGCCAGAGTGGAAAGAAAGGCTTTATTGAAGGGTTGAATCCTGAGCTGCCCCCAGTGGAAAGTGTGGGTGGGTGTGGGAGATACATTTCCATTATAGTTGGTGCTCTATGCCACGCCTTAGCATCCAGGTTCCATGCCTGACACACATATGTCTGACAGTGGTAAGAGCAGCATTTTGGAAAAGGAGTGGGCTGAATGGTGACCATGGAGCCTTGAGACATCAACTCGGGTATGTGTGGAGGTGGTGGAAGGCATTATTACCTAGAACAACCTTCCCCCTATTGGCCCAAATCAACCTCCACCAGAACACTTTTGCCCAACATGCTTCTTTGATGGGTTCACCAAAGTACACACAGATTTGATCCACTATCAGAAGTATATGTTGGATTTCTGGCTCCTGAGGGAAAAGTAAGTTTCCTGCTTGGCAGAAGTTATAGCACCATCTTGTGGAAATAAATGGTTTTGCTCTCACAGCCTTTTTGTTCTGAAAATAACAGTTGTCCTTTAAAAATCAAGTTTGAAATGCATTTTTAACTCTAAATAATTCTTGTGACACACAATTTGTGAGTAACAAAAGGTTTCTCAAACCTTTGAAATCTCTCCTGGCGGAACTAGTAGCTCCCAGTTGAAGGCAGCTTTCTTCTTTTCAGAATAATCACCCACACTTAGGATCCAATACTCTCCCATCTCAGACTTGTTTCATTTACAGCGGTTCTCAACCTGTGGGTCGCGAACAATGAAAATACATCCTGCATATCAGATATTTACATTGCGGTTCATAACAGTAGCAAAATTACAGTTATGAAGTAGCAACGAAATAATTTTATGGTTGGGGGTCACCACAACATGAGGAACTGTATTAAAGGGTCGCGGCATTAGGAAGGTTGAGAACCACTGATAGGCTGTGTGTTTTCAGGTTTGAGTTTTAACCATGTCCAAAGGGATCTGGTTCTCTTTGAATGGAGCAAAGTAATTCTAAGTCCCCAGTGGAAATATAGGGAAATAAAGGAAGAAACACTGAATGTCATGATTCTTTTCTGTCTCCTCCAGAGGAGCTGGGCAAAGGAGGTGCTTTCATCTTTATGAGCTAAAGCACTGTAATGGGGTACATTACAGAGAAGAATTCATAGCTGCCCGAAACATACAGAACCATTTCCTAGAAAATATTCCCGAGAAAATGTTTTGCTTACTATCAAATTAACTTATATTTCCAACAAGACTACGAGGAAATATCCATTTGCCCACATGCTTAGCAACACTAGCAGGTATCCATCTTTTTCGTTTTGTCCATCTGGGCAAAATAAAATGGTATCTTATGTTTTAAAATTCATTAATTACTGCACATCTCCCATAGTCTTCAGTGGTTTTCACTTGTATTATTGTGCATGGTTCATTTGTCTCTAACTTTTGCCCAATAAAAACCTGGTTTATAAATTACTATTACACACACACACACACACACGGGCAGAAGTAGGTCTGAGTTCAACCACCTCAGGAGGCAGTGAGCTGACCCAGGCAGGTCACTGAAATCCAGGTTCGTTTATTGATTTTCAATGACTATGAGAACGTGTGAATAATGAAGGCCAGCAATTCAAGCACTTACGGGATTGTACCTCAGTGCACTGGGTCATTGTGACATCCTTTTGAGTTAATAAAGCTATAGTAAAACGTAACCTACATGTCTTTTTCCATATGAACAGCTGTAAGACCACTTTTGCCCACCTTTGTATGTTGACAACTCTGTATTGAAAACTCTATCCTCCAGTGGAGGGGAAATGCCCAATCTTCCATCAAATGTGGAATTTCTCCTCCAGTGAAGGTTTGGAACTTGAATAGGCTGCCCTCTGAACAGTCTCAGGCTTTCTTAGAGTTTAAGGTTACTGGAAATTTTGCAGAATTTTAAAAAATGTTTTAACTGTTTCAAAGATCATATTTTTAAAAAGTTATACATGGATATGTTTCAAAATTTAAAAGGACAAAAGTGTGCATTTTTCCTTTCACACATGACCCAGCTATCCAGCTCTCTTTCCTGGATACTCCAATATTACAAGTTGTTTGTGAAATGCTTCCAAAATTGTTCTCTGCTTATAGGAAACACATCACATCAACAATAGGTCACAATATAATTTGAAACTTGCATTTTTCACTTAAAAACATATTGAAGATTGTTCCATAATGTCAGTACAGAAAAGCTTCTTTGCTTATTTTTCAGGGATACAGTATTCTATTGAATGGATGGACCATAACTTGGTTAACCAGTTTCCTATTGAGGTTTCCAGTAGGTTACCAGTACAAGCAATGCTTGGATGAATAACCTTTACCTCTGTTGCTTTGCATACATGCCAGCCTACATGTAGGATATATTCCTGGAAGTAGAGTTGCTGGGTCAAATGGTGTGTGCATTTGTAATTGTGGGAGACGTTGACAAACTGTTGTCCGTGGAGGTCATTTATACCAAATTACAGCAATGTATTGCATCCCATGCTCTTACTAATTGTGTTTTTGAAACTTTTTAATCTTTGCCAATTTGACAGCAGAAATATGATATATCAGTGTAGTTGCTGTTCTGTTTTTATAACTTCCTTGTTATAAATTTGATTATGTGAATTCAAATTTTTCACAAGGCTTGGTCACTTAGTCAACACTCTTTCTCCTAGCTACTCAATGTATCTTGAAGGGTTTTCTATATAATATATGGAGAATGACTATATCAGATTTTTGTGTGTGTGTGTGTTGATAATTGCATGGCATTCCATTGCACCAGCATGGAAATATTGCTGTTTACTTAATCAGCCCCTATTGGGTGAACTAAGTGTATATTTGATTTATTTCTGCCATTTTCTTAAGTCTCCTAGCAATTTCAGAGACTTAAATGGAAGCTAAAAATCTGGATGGCCACAGGTTTCAGAAGAGGTAAGGATGAAAATAGGTGACGCTGGCAGGGGGAGTCTCAGCCTCCCTTACTCCCCACCCTCCTTAGGTATCTAGGGCTCTAACACTTATCAAAACAGGTCCCCTAGTACCTGCTACTTACAACCTACCATAAATATGTGCATCTGCATGTTAAGTTTATCTCTGATTGTGAAACAGAAAGTTGTCTTGCTAAAGAAATTCTAAGTATCTGACAGTAGGAAGGAGACATCATTGTAAGTCTAGGGTGCCTTCAAAACCATACTGAATAGGCACTGGCTTTACAAAAGCTCATATTACTCAACCAGTAGCTTTGCTACAGTCCACAAAAAGATGCCCACTGCACACACACTAACATTTTGTGCCACTGTATCTGATAAAGAAAGATGGAATAGCCTAGAAGAATTAATCACTTAGTTTTTTGACTCTACCAGCTTCAGTCATTACTTCTGCTCTTCCAGTTCAACAAGTCACCATGGGGATATCATTTGGGGTTAGCTGGAAATACAGCCTTTCCATTCTCCCACCTTCTTAAAGTATCACCTGTCCCATCTCCATCACAACCTACTTTTTGGGAAAAAAGGATCACATACCTGTCTACGTTGGTTACCCCAAAACAAAACCTTTTGACCAGTTTTGTCTTTTGTTCAGACACTCTTCTCTGGCTCTCCCCTGACATCTTCCCTAGAACTGAACTGCAGTAGATTTCAGCTTGAGAGAGCACACTATCTTGTTTACAAGGGGTCAGGTACATAACACATAGTGGAAGTGGGGGAGGAGAAAAGATGAAGATGAGAGAAGAGAACAGATGAATATCTATGCTGTAGGACTAAGAGTCATGTTCAGTACTACATTTCAACTTAAAACGTGGTGACATGTATATTACATTTTTTTGAAGCTCACAACAAACAGGTAGGGTGAGTGGTATTACCAACATTTTATACATGGGGAAGCAAAACAAGGATACAACTGATCATGGCATACCTGAACCCAGGTCTATAGATTCCCCACCATCTAGAGATTTGATGGTTCATGGTTGATACCAGCTGGGTCCCTCAGGAAGTGATCTGGGGAGCAGTAGCAATCCAGAATGTCTCTACTGTAGTGGGGCCTACTGTCTTGAAACTTTATTTGGATTTTACTTCATACAAAATTGAATGGATGATAAAGTACAATATCAATATGCACTTATTTTATGAGAATCTTCTCTGGATATTATAGAAATAAAACTTGACTTTATTAATAGTTGCATATATTCCATATTATAGATTTACTAGAGGCCTGGTGCACCAGTGGGGTCCCTCCCCGGCCGTCCTGCCCTGATTGGCCCTGATCAGGACTGGGCGAGACGGCCCCAATTGACCCTGATCAGCCCGATCGAGGCTGGGCGAGATGAGCTGGACACACCCTGGAGCCCTCCTGCGGTCCCTCCCCACCCCGATCATGCACCTGTGGGGACCCTCAGCCTGTCCTGCGGGGATCGGGCCCAAACTGGCCTGGTGCATGGATTCATCCAGGGTGTGCTAGCCCTTCTTGCCCAGTCCCAATGGGCTGGACCCCAGCAGCAAGCTCACCTACCAGTTGGAGCGTCTGCTCCCTGGTGGCCAGTGTGCATCATAGCTGCTGGTCGAACAGTCAAATGGTCAAATGGTCACTTAGGCTTTTATATATATAGATAATGTGTGTGTGTGTGTGTGTGTGTGTGTGTGTTTAACAACCCAACTATTGAAGGATCTTGGGTAATTTATGACATTGCTATTACAAATAATGCTGCAGTTTAAAACACATTTGTGTATATATATTTGCCCATATACATGTGAATATGTCTGTAGGCTATGTTCCTATAATTAGAATTGCTACATCAGAAAGTTTACAAATTTTACCTTTAAAAGTATATTCCCAAATAACCACCAAATTAACTTATATTTCCAACAAGACTACAAGGAATTATCCATTTGCTCACATGCTCAGCAACACTAGCAAGTATCCATCTTTTTATTTTTGTTCACCTGGGCAAAAAATGATATCTTATGCTTTAAAATTTATTTCTCCAATTACCAGAGGGCCCTATATCTCTTATATTCTTTAGTGGTTTTCACTTGTTTTACTGTGGATGGCTCATTTGTCTCTACTACTATCTAGGTAATTTTTGCCCAATAAAAACCTGTTTTATATATTGCTATACACACATACACAGAAGTGGGCAGAAGCAGGTCTGAGTTCAACCACCTCAGGAGGCAGTGGGCTGACCTAGGCAGGTCACTGAAATCCAGGCTTGTTTATTGATTTTTAAAGACTACGAGAATGTGTGAATATTGAAGGCCAGCAATTCAAGTACTTACAGTATTGTACCTCAGTGCACTATGCCATTGTGACAGTCTCTTGAGTAATTAAAGCTACTGTAATAACATCACCTCATGTCTTTTCCCATATGAATAACTGTAAACCTACTTTTGCATACCCCTGTATAATGAAAACTGTTGACTATATTTTTTATCTTTTCCTTAAAATGGATTTTCAAAATATTCCAGTTGACCTTCTTGAGTCTTGCTTAACTATAGCCAGAAAAGCTGCAGTGTGCTTAGTGGTTATGGGTGTGGTCTTTGGAGTCAGGCTGACCTGGACTAGAGCCCAGGTTGTGTCACACACTTGTGCTTGTCGTCATAGGAAAGTTTTACCATCTCCGTGCCTCTGTTTCCTTTTTGGTTTTTTAAATGAGTACAATAAAAGTACTAATCTCATAGAAGGGTTATGAAACTCAAACAAGATAATAATACAGGTATTTCAGCACAATGCCTGACACTTAATAATCATTCAATAAATAGCTGATATTAAAATTATTTTTTACAATGTGGGCAATACAGGCATGGAATTAGGCAATTAAGTTTTATTCCAGGTGCTAAAACATTTCTTATTAAGAGTGAAAGTTACTCTTAATAAGATTCAAGAAGGCCAATAAAACTCCTTTTTCTTAGGTGGGCATTTTACTTTATGTTTCAGCCCGCCTTCTGCAATCCTGCTTTCCTAGAGAACTAAAATAGTCAACTCATTTATTAATTCAGTAGTTACTCTTTGAGTTCCTACTATGTTTAAGCTTAAGATATTCACTAAACTTTAAGAGTCCATTTCATCTTTTCTGCATGAAACTTATTCCATATTCCTTTGAAAAAGTGAAAAAGGCAAATGCCAATGAAAATTCAGGAAACCAAGAGAGAGACAGAAAATTAGAAAATAAGAAATAATCTTAAAGATTGTCTAGTTCAAATTTTCATCTTATAGATGAGGAAACTAAAGGCCAGAGCAGTTAAGCAATTTTTCTAAGGTCACACAGTGAATTAGTGGGAGAACTGGGATGAGAACCCAGACATCTGGACTCCGAGCCAACACTCCATTGACTAAATCATACTGTGGCCAAGGATCCAGTTTTTCTTTTGGCCCAACATGACGTCAAAAATCAAAAGCAAACAAACAGAGAAACTCAGGTTACAAATAGATCAAAATGAAACAGTGCTATTCAATGTTGGTCAAGAAAGCAAGGAGTATAAGACACTTCCCTGCTGGCTGGGAAAACAATCATGTTTTCACTCAGTGGGATGGCATTCCTTCTCCTTTTGTTTCTGTGTCAACAACCCATATTTAGCAATGATATCCTACACTTACAGCAAACAGTAAATAACAATCTTATGGGTTAGTGGTTGGCAATCCCTTGTCCACATGCCAAAGATGCTTCAGGTGCCAATTTCAGGTGGCAAGTGAACCAGCTACCACATACAGAGTTCCATCCCTATCATTTCCTATGGTTACTGTCCATAATTGTCTCCACCCTCTTGCCAGAGTTTTCAAGGGCAACACCCTAGCATGGCTTCCCACCGGACAGCAGACCACTCTGGCCTTCCAGAGGCACAGGCTTAGCAATTTGGCACACGCCCCTGAGAGGCCAGTAACCACTATTCTCTATGATAGAAGTGAATAAACCTCCCCAGGATATTCTTAAAATACTAAGTGCTATATTTCTACCCTAATTTGTTTCCTTTCTTCTCTGTGATCATAGAGCAAAAACATGTTCTTAATCATTAATATCCATCATGTAAGAATATACTAAAAGCAAGAATTGGATAAATCTAATGGGTAAAAAGATATCTAATTTAAAACATGATGGTGAACACATGCCCAGGCCCATGAAATTATGGGCATAAATTTGACCCCAATGACTCTTTATTTGTATATGCACTCAGAATTTATGGAGTGTATATTATGAAGTCCTGATGCCAGCCATTCGGGTTATGAATATCAGTAGATCTTCTATAATAGAGTGGTTCAGAGTTCATTTAAAGCCAGACTACCTGATTTGAATTATGTTTCTATCAGTGAATAATTCTGTGACATTGGGTAAGTTAATTAACTTCTCTAAAGTTCATTTTCTTTGTCATTATATAAGGATAGTAATAGTTCCCATCCCACAGACTTGATGTGAAGATTATATGAAAGCATTTTACATAGGGTCTACCACATAGAAAGTGCTCAGTCATTATCAGCTACAATGGAAGTTCTAGTATAACTCACAATTAGAGAGATTTAAAGAAGGTTTAAAAAATCACTTGTTGTTTGTTGATTTATTGATAGTAGCCAAATATGAGGATTACAGTAGTCCTAGAAAAGAGATGTAATTCTACTTTCTCAAAAGAAATATCAACTTTCAGTAACCGAAATCAACCTTTGCACTTCAGCGTGGTTTACATAATAGAAGGAGCAAAAAGATAAAAAGCAACTTTTCTGACAATGTGATTGTTCAAATTGCTAAGAAAGAATCAATGGATGTACTACATGTGGGCTCTAATGACTCTATTTTACAAACCAACAGTTGGCCGTTTGGCAATTATCTACTGATAGATTCACGGTTACTAATTTATCAAAAAATTGTTTTGACTAACAGCCCATAATATTTGTAGGAACTGAATTTGGGGGGCTGTCCAGTGTTCATGTATCATGAGTCTAGACTTTGTGTGCAGGGGTGTAAATGAGTATGAAGCCAGGCATTCATGCATTGATTTGAGGGCTCAGTGTGTGTAAATATGCATGAAAACATTTCAATTACTATTTGTAACCCATCCCATATCTACTCCTATTAAAAGAGCAAATTTAGGTACTATAATAAGGAGGAAAGACCATACTTGAATAGCAGTGTGTTGGAAGACCTACTATTTGTGTAATGGCTTAGCACTTGTATCATGTACCATGTGTGAAATTCAGACACATTGGAAATGACCATTAATAAATTCACTCTGCCTTACTTCAACAACAAAAGAATTTCTAAATACTATACTGATAGCTAATTTAAAAATTTTTGGAAAAGAGATAATTTAATGAATGTGTCATTTTACAGATTGCTATAGCAATACAGTGGCAGTCAGGTATTTGATATTTCTGTGAATTGGTGATCTATACTAATAAAAAAGTAATATGCTAATTAGACCAGACACCTTCTGGACATCTTCCGGATGTCCTTCTGGACAAAGCCATGGTGGCAGGGGCTGAGGCAGAGGCAGTTAGGGACAATCAGGCCGGCAGGGGAGCAATTAGGGGGTGATCAGGCTGGTAGGGAGGGCAGTTAGGGGCTGATCAGGTTGGCAGGCGAGGGCAGTTAGGGCTATCAGGCAAGCAGGGGAGGGCAGTTAGGGGCCGATCAGGCCGGCAGGGGAGCAGTTAGGGGGCTATCAGGCCGGAAGGCAGAGGTGGTTAGAGGCGATCAGGCAAGCAGGCAAGAAGTTAGGAGCCAGCGGTCCCAGATTACGAGAGGGATGTCCTACTGCTGGTTTAGGACATCCCTCGAGGGGTCCTGGATTAGAGAGGGTTCAGCCGGGCTAAGGGACCGCCCCCTCCCAACATGCACGAATTTCATGCACTGGGCCCCTAGTGTACCAAATAATTGCTGATTTGTCCTTAAGGCCTGGATAGCAGCCTTCTCAATAAACCAGTAGAAATCCAGCATCTTTTCTACTGCAAACATTTTGTTAGTGCCTTTGCTAGGCAAAAATAACCAGTGGGTGAACTGTTGAAGTTTTGTCTGCCTGCCTCTGAAGAAAAACTTTCTCTCAAACATGGATGAGAAGAACTGGAGGAGGACACAAGACAACCTGAATAAACATGCACCTGGGGAGTTCTCAGTGCACCTGATCAGGTCTGTTCCAGGTGCTCGGATGCAATCTCACAGAATCAGGGAAGAGAACCTGTCTGATTCTTGGAGCCCCAATGTAACAGTTGTGTGGGGTCCTTGCCTGGTGAAAGGCTGAGGAATAAAGAAGAGGTGATCCTTAAGTGTCAGTGTTTGCCAGCACCTCCTCACACCACCCAGGGGAGTCTAGTCTAAGGGCTGGAAGTGCTGTCCTCTTGGCAGGCCTGTATCTGTGGTTCAGAAGGCTTCAGGGATCAGTGATCAATAACCCTAGCTGGTGAGAGTTCCAATTAATCCTCTTCTGCTCTGATCCCATGCTCACCAATCTATCATGAGGTATCCATTTGCTTTCCAGTGCAGCTATTTTGATAAAGAGGGAATGTGCTGATCAGCAAAGTTCTTGCCAATCTGTTATAACAGATAATTCCATTTAAGGTTATTAGGTTCTTTTTTGAGTTTGAATAGTATGATACAGCTGAGAAATGTGTACATTGAACAACAGTTCCAAAGCTGGGTTTACAAAGTGAAGGTCAGGCCCTGGGCAGAGATAACATCATTGAAATACAACCCCCAAAAATCTTGTCCAAGTAGCTAACTGGGATACTGAAGGACATCCTTACTCAATCCTTCTCAGAAGCAACAATTGTCTTTTTTGTAACGTTATCAATAAATCATTATATCACCAAAAATCAAATGAATCTAACTACTATAGTATGAACTCCTAACTCATGACAAGAATTATTTTTCTCAGGATTATATAAAAATTTATTGTGCTAGGATAACCTTTTAAATTTATTTAGAAAACCTACAAAGCACATGAAAATATTTAGTTGTGAAAATGCATTTCAGTCCACATCTTATAAAAAGCTTAATCTCTTCATTAAGTCCTCCTGTGTTGCTTTTATAACTCCTAAAATGACCACATAAAGGAAAAAGAAACATTACTTCAAAGTATGACTCTGTGAAACCTAAAGAGAGAGGAGGGCCCAATGAGCACACTAAGATGCTTTAAGGATCATTGCTATACGGACTCAAAGTCCAGTTCCTTTTACAGGATAGTAATGCACTCCTGTGTGCCCCTCCTTTTTTTTTTTTTTTTTGTAATTCTGGCATTTAGCAAATGTTTATTTAGTGAACAAATAAATGAATATGCATGAACAAATGAATGCCTAAATATTGAATTTTTAGACCATCCTTGGACTGGCTCTGGAGTTTCTGGCTTGCTTAAATCTTGCCTTCTATAATTATACCCAATTAAGGACATTTTTTCCCAGGCAAAAGAGAACAGACTGTCTGAAGTTTTAAAAATAACTGTATAATCTCCAAAACATTTAGGCATTAATCTTTTTTTGTTGTTGTTGTTAATCCTCACATGATATTTTTTCCACTGCTTTTCAGAGACAGTGGAAGGGAGGGAGGAGAGAGGGAGAGAGGGAGAGAGGGAGAGAGGGAGAGAGAGAGAGAGGGAGAGAGGGAGAGAGGGAGAGAGAGGAAGTTAATGTGAAAGAGACACATGGACTGGTTGCCCCCCCCCCCCCACACACACATATGCTTCTATTGGGGGCAGGGAGCAACCCTGCAACCTAGGCATATGCCTTTGAATGGGAATTGAACCCGAGACCTTTCGGTGCACAGGCCAACTCTCTAACCACAGAGTTGCACCGGCCAGGGCTTACACATTAATATTGATAGACACTTCTATTTTCTTTCTTTTCCCCCATATTTTATTTCATTCTATATGATATTAAGAGCATCTTAACCTGAAATCAAATGAATGAAATTTGTCAAAGGACTAGTAGAAATGAGAGACTTAAAAAATATTACATATATTATTCCAGTTTCAAATATAACATGCATACACTGTTTTATGCTACAAATGATATATACTACATGTAGGTACAAGTTAGCAATTTACAAATTGGCAAATTGTTTGATGACTAATAAATTCTCTGGTCTCTCTATGGTTTCAAAGTAAATATCTAAGATTGAAATAATTTATTTACACATGAACAAACCTGTCAGTAGTAGATGGAGTCTGTGTTTTGAGAAGTAAAATTTAGGATTTCATGAACTGATAAACTCTTTCCTAATGCTGTGGGCATGAGTCAGGCAGCATTCCTAAAATGGAAGCTGTTTTTAAACCCTCAGCTCAACTGAAGTACTGGTTTACTGGTAATGGGGAATATTTGTTTTACTATGCTCAGTAGAACTCTCCTCTCTCTTTAGTTCAAAATATTTAAATTTCTCTTGAGATTTCTTCTTTGATTCACATGCTATTTAGAAGAATTGTGTTTAATTTCCAAACACTTCGGGATTTTTCAGCTATCTCTCTGGTATTGATTTCCACTCTAATTTCATTGTGCTCTAAGAGCAGGCACTGTATGAGTTCTATTATTTTAAATTTGCTTGAGTGTGTTTTATGACCCAGAATGTGGTTTATGTTGATCAATGTTCCATGTGAGTTTTGAGAAGCATGTGTATATTGCTGTTGTTGGTTGAAGTAGTCTATACAACTCCATTCTATCCACTTGATGGATGGTGTTGTTGAATTCAAATATATCCTACTGATTTCCTGCCTGCTAGATCTATCAAATTCTGATAGCAGCATGCCAAAATCTCTATCTATAATAGTGGATTATCTAGTTCTCCTTTCAGGTCTATAACTTTTTGCTCTGTTGTTTGGAATATAGATGTTAAGAATCGTTCAGTCTTTTTGGGGAATTGATGCTTATCATTATGTAATATCCCTCTTTATCCTCGGTAACTTACCTTATTCTGAATTTTGTTTCTCTTGATGACTGTGTCCCCCCTCACTATGTCATTTCCCTTATCTGGATCTCTTTTCTTCTCTGGTCCCCTTTCTGATATATTCTCTTCATTTCAAAATTTCCTTATTACTTTTCTGCAATTCCCCATTCACAAAATCTCTCTTTTCTACTTCCCCAAAATTTTCCCCACAGAAATTCCAGAGACTTGTCAACAGTTTCAATATTTGAGTGGTTTCTATAAGTATTTTGATTACATGGGAAGTTTGCATTCAGGTTATCTGTCTTACATACAACCTTGGACAATATTATCTACTAATTCATAATAGCAATAATATTTGCCAACCCACTTATCTAAAATATTGAAATATTATCTCTTGATACCATAATGACCAGTAACTGCTATCTCATTGTATTTCAGAATTAATTTAATCATAACTTGTTTGAAAATATATGCTTAGATTGAAGAAATATTTTAGATCCAGTAAGTGATAAAATATCATATATTTGACAATGCATTGTGTCTAGAACATAGTACTCTAGATACATAGTGTTCAATCAATATAATAAATATGTGTTGATGGACTAGATATCAATTTGATTAAGTCTGAAAAAAATTGATGAACTTTCCACATTCTTCTTTGAGCCAGGTTTGTTAAAAAAAAAAAAAAAAAAAAGAATAGCCCAGCCAGTGTGGCTCAGTGGTTGAGCATTGACTTATGAACCAGGAGGTCACAGTTTGATTCTCAGTTGGGGCACATGCCCAAGTTTCAAACTCCATCCCTGTTGGGGAGGCATGCAGGAGGCAGCCAATCAATGATTTTCTCTCATCACTGATGTTTCTATCTCTTTCCCTCTCCCTTCTTCTCTGAAATCAAATATACATAAAGGCACTATGGAGTAACATTTAAAGAATATGGATTTAGAGGGAAAATATGCATTTACTACTTCTATGACTTTGAGTACATTTTTTAACTTTTCCAAGACTAGCTTTTCTATTTTTTAAAAGGAGAAAAGTGATAGTACCTATTTCATGAAGTTGTTGGAAAGACTGTTATGTTAAACATCCAGTATAATCCCACTACACAGAGAACATTCAATAACTAGGATCAATTATTGTCAATCTTTAACAATTCCTTAGATAAACTATGACTGCATGGATCTGACATGCATGGCTTCTTCATGGTTCATGGCAGTCCCTGGCAATGATTCCTCTTATTGGACATGAAGTTGGAAAGCCAACATTGCAAAGTTTTGATCATAACAATGTAAAACAACAATGTGATCTTGTGAATAATTTGTTGAAGGATCAGTTAAGCAGGTTTTGGCTTCTGATCTTTTGATGTCTTTACTGAGAAAGTGTGCAATCAGTTGAAGAGATTATTAGGGCTTAAAAAGAGCCCAAAACTATGTCAATTCTATTAAAAATTGAAGGGCTTATCCTTTAGGTAGCAACTCCTACCCTTTTCTGCACTTCCCCCACAACCTCGACTCCTCTTCCTCCCACCACACACACACACACACACACACACACACACACACACACACACACACATTCATTCATTCACTGCCAGGGTTGGGAAAGTCTAACATTTAAAAGTACTGAGTTTTTATTTTGTGTGTGTGCCTGGCTCTGTTCTCCAAGTTATGGATAATGGATGAAATGTGTATGGGCATCATAGATTATATATTGTGGTTTTATTAACAAGATATAAACATATGAAATGAACTATTATCACTTTCACTGAAATGTAAAATTGCTCCATATTATATCCCAGTGCAATCTTCTTTGGCTTAAGGAAAATATTCCATATATTTAATGTAAATCCATCACACAGAGAATTCTTCTTTTATCCAGCATCAATGCTCACAGGTTATCACTTTCATGAAGCTACTTCTACACTGTATAAAATGAAACTAATCAACTTCTACATATACTTACATTAGCTGTGAACAACATGTTCAACTAAGTTAGCATGAATTTTTCCTGAAACTATCCCCATAGCAGAAAAATAATTAGCATGTGCTTAGAGAAGTCAATTTCCTTACCTATGCATAAAAATAACAGAGTGATAGTCAATAAAAACCTAGAGCTACAACCCATCTAGGAGGAATTGATGATAAAATAAAACAAGGCAACCTATTTAGTATCTACATTTGGACTCAAGGACCTCAGAAGAGAAAAGCCCCTGAAAGTCGGGCAGGGTCTTGCTTTCTGGAAGCTTCGATGGGAGCTGCAGAGCCTTCTCTTTTGTTCCTGATTGAAAATGAGGCAGATTCCTCAGAAAAGGGGATTTATTGTCTGATGGGCTCATCCTAGTTGTCAGCTCCTCGGCTCACTGCAGGGTGGGCTGTGAGATGCAGTGCGTGCCCACCTCCACTGGGAAGGAGACAAGCTACTCTCTTTTCCTATTTCTGCTCTCATCTCTGGCAGGACGCACAGTTAGAAACACAGACAGACACAGAGCACACCTCTGCGATGTCACTCAATACAGAACCTGAACACTCCATAGTATTTGAATTTCATGAATCCCAGAACTGCCCTAGTCCCCCGTCTGGTCCAGGTGAGCCCATAAGGAAGCAGAACCCATGTGACAATGAGTAAGCTCCTGGTATTAAACTCCGTGGTTCAGCTTATCCCCACTGTGATCTGGGGCCTGTGTGTTACAGCAAAGGTGGGAATGAAAGGATCCCCCCCCCAAAAAAAACAACAACAACCAACAACAACAGCTGATTCCAGTGACAACTCAAGGTTTGGAGATGCTGTACACAACTGGCTGTGGGTGCAGGGAGTGGACTGGGGACTCCAAAGAGAGGTCAAGGGGTCCCATTTGGGCTTATCAGAACCTGCCTGAGGGAGGGGGGAACAAGGCACACACCCATTGAAGGTGTCCTCTAATCTCTATTTTGAAGTGAGGAGATTCTGAGTCCAGTTTCTCAGGGAAGGAAAGGAAGGGACCCTCCCCATGGCAGCTTCCCCTCAAAGCTTCATGCTTTTTCTGAGACTGAGAGAAGATTTGCTACATAAGGCATTGTCATATTTATTTGTACTCTACTGCATTCTTTTACTGAAAGAACATAATGGAGTCAAAACATTATTTTGGAAGTTTCATTTCAATTAATCATGCAACTTACAAACTTATTTGTTTACTACAGTGTGATTCCTGACTTGCTGGGTTTATGAAACAAATTTGGAAAAACTGAGCATAGTTATCAAATTTGGAGAACAAGTCCCCCTGTGCTGTGACCCTCCATAACCATGGTGAGGAGAAACACACATTTAGAAACACCAAAGTGCATACCAGTCAATCCATAAATACTGGCACTTATCTGCTTTCCTTTTCTTTTTTTATTATAGGTTACCTACAGAATATCAGAAAATCAGAAAACTGACAGATAGGTGACAAAATTAGGAGCCAACTAATCCTGTGAAAACAATAGTTTAGGACATAGTTTTCTATGTTTGTCATCACCTGATCATCCTAGGTAATTGACCGAACATTTGCTATGCCTCCCATTGGCTAATTAGCGTGATATGAAAATTAACTGCCAACAAAGATGGCAGCTAATTTGCATACTGCAGGCAGGGTGGAACAGTGCCATCCCGCCTGCCCTGCCACCACCATCCGGGCCTGCTATCTGTGATCCTGGGCGGGGGGGCGGGGGCGGGGGTCTGTGTGTGACCGGCCCCGGGGCGGCTGGGCGGGGCAGCAGCAATCTGCCAGCCCACCTGAGTGTCCCGTGTGCGACCCGGGGCGGAGCCCCAATCCCCGGATAGGCCCTGCCCTGTGCCAGACTGGGGGCAGCCCCCCAACCCCCGATCGGCCCTGCCTTGTGCGGGACCGGGGGTGGCACCCCAACCCCCCTAATTGGCCCTGCCCTGTGTGTGACCTGGGGAGGCGGGGCAGGAACCTAGGGATCAGTCTGCCATCAGCCACCTGGGGAGCGGGCCTAAGCCAGTGGTTGTTATCTCCTGAGGGGTCCCAGACTGTGAGAGGGCACAAGTGGGGCTGAGGGACACCCCCACTAACCCCACCCCACCCCTGCCAATGCACAAATTTTTGTGCACCGGGCCTCTAGTCCTATATAATAAAAGATTAATAGGGGAGTTTGACCAGGAGTTCAACCAGGAGTTCAACCAGGGGGCGGGGCCAGCCAGCCAACCACCTGCAGCCCCACCCCTGACCAGCACCACCCCCAATTTCCCCCCACCCTGATTGGGGGAGGGGCTGGCTGGCCAACTGCCCATGGCCCCTCCCCCTGGCTGGCCAGACCCCACCTGTGCATGAATTCATGCACCGGGCCTCTAGTCAATTATAAAAAGTAAAAAATTAGAACTAAGACATTAAATATAAATGCTTCGGGTACCAAACAGACTTTAACCTAAAGCATCCTCTCAAAATGACATGTTTTCTATGGCATATCAAGATGAAATTCCTTTAATGTGTGAAAAAACTGCTACTCACACACCTGCCCTGGGTTCCATCTGGATTCTGCACCTTTATCATCAGGCCATTTATATCCAGTCCAGGAGGAAGTTCCCTCTCCCAGAGGCCATGTGCTCCCCTTATGGGGATGCTCCCCTTATGGGGATCCTCCCATCCAAGACCTGGAAGGACCCTCCGAAGAGGCCCCTGCTATTTGTTCCTCATTTCATCATGTTAGGACACTCAAGAACCATCCACATCCCTCTTCTAGGGAGCAGATTTTCTCTCCCACATTCACCACCTGAGCAGGTAGTCAAGGTTGTGACTCTGGAACCATCCCACTTCTTTGCCCAAACGAGATGGAGGGGAAGATCCAACAAAAGAACCAAGAGGATCACATGGAGACCAATGGACAGGACAATGGGAACAGCCCCCACAGCAGTGGGTCTCTACCACCCACATCTAGGACCCTGGACACCAATAGTCTCCAGTTCCCACAAGTGCAATCCTGGGCCCTTGGACCTGCATCCCTAGCACCCACAAGACAGCTTGTGTGAGGCTGCCCATATGTCTCCCATAGGCTCCTTCTCTGTAGACCAGTGGTCACAAGCTCACAAGCCTGCAGGAGATGTCCTCCCTCCTCTTAAGCCTGATTCAGAAGCAGCAGTGCTCTCTGACCAACCCCATGCTGCTCCAGGCTGCCCTGCGATACACAAGGGAAATGCTGGGTGAAGACCATTGTCCGGCTTGACAGGTTCACGGACTTTGGTTAAAGAGATGCACCATGAAAAGCCTTCAGACCTCTCACCAAGGAGCAAGTCTCCACAGGACTCTGCCTGCAGGAAGCCCTGTAAACACAAAGCGTCCATGCCACGTTTGCTACCACTGCCACCACTCTGTGGAATGGAGGTGAGCTGCCCGCTTATCCTAAGCTGCCTTGCCTTGCTGTGGACAGAATCCTGGGCACCTTGGAGAATGCTGAGTGTTAGTGGAACAAGATCATGGAGGCAGAAACTGCGATCTAGGCTGACTGCAGTGCCACGCAGTCTGTCCCTTCTTTGTCTCCTCCAGAAACCTGCCCCTGGCCACTCAAACTTGGCAGGTCCCTGCCACCACCAGTGTGGCTGTCCTATTTGTGCCACCCCAGAACCTGTTTATCCCTCCACCTTCTCTGACACCACATATTGATCAAGAAACAAGAGGCACAGTCCCCCACCTCCTCTTGCTGCTCACAATGAGCCTCTCAATTCTAATTGCATTCTGGAATTCCACTTCATGAGAATGCAGGCCCTGCTTATCCTATATAATAAAAGGCTAATATACAAATCGATTGAACGGTCGCTATGACACGCATTGGCCACCAGAGGGCAGACAATGCAGGAGCTGCCCCTGGTGGTCAGTGTGCTCCCACAGGGGGAGTGAGCTCAGCTGGGCTCATGGCTGGTGAGCTCAGTGGCAATGGCGGGAGCCCCTCCTGCCTCCACAGCAGTGCTAAGGATGTCTGACTGACGGTTTAGGCCCATACCTCAGGGAGCAGGCCTAAACCATCAGTAGGACATCTCCTGAGGGCTCCGGGACTGTGTGAGGGCACAGGGTGGGCTGAAGGATCCCCCCCCCAAGTGCACGAATTTCGTGCACCAGGCCTCTAGTTTATTTATAACCACAAGATCTCCTATTTCTGACATTCCCACACCTCCTAGGAACTCAGTCTTCTCCTTCCAGCCCCACTCTTGTGAAAATGAATTTCTGACACAAATGGATATAGATTCTTACCCTATATTTGTCTTAGCTACCTCTGTTCCAGTTTTGCCTAAGATAAACCCCAGGATTGGGGAGGCTTACATATGTTTAGAAGCTGTGGCATAATACAGATGTGAATCCAAAATAGGATGCCCCTTAATTTGAGCCAGTGCTGGGTTCCTGCTTTCCTTTAATCCCATCAGCCTAGAGCACTGGTGAGGCCCATCCTAGGTCCATATACAGGTGAGGCAGGGAAACTTCCAGAGATTCCTCATAAAGGAAAAGAAAACGAATGTGTAAACTTGATGATGGGGCAAAGGATCCGAATCCTAGGTAAGATGAGATGCTGAGAACAGCATGGTGTCTTACTCAGATTGCCTCCTTTAGGGCAGTGCAGAGTGGTGTGGAAAAGGAGTTGTTACTAGGCATGATTTAGGCCACTCAGGTGAGAGTTTCTGCTCTGATCAAGAGAAGTAATGTTTCTCCAATGACAGGCTGGATAACAGACGTGTTCTTTGTGGTGTTAATGCTTTGACCAGAATAATATAAACTCTTTTTTTGTTTCTTCCACTCTGCTCTGTCATGTGGATGCCAACGTTAAGCCATGTTGAGTTAAAATCTGTGATATTTTGGGAAGAAAGCAAACAAGCAGTGTGGGTTTGAAATACGTACGATGTTGTTAAACCCCCACCTAGGTCCTATTACCGACTGTGTGGTGTAGGCCAAATTACTAAATCATTCTGAAAGTTTGCTTCCTTGTCTATGAAAGGATGAAAATAGGTGAAGACAAAGAACATATATGCATAGCCCGTGGGCACTGACAACAGTGTGGTGGTGGCCAGAGGGAGGGGACCTGGGGCTGGATGGAGGTGGGTAAGGGGGAGTTGGGATGTGGAACATCTGTAATAGTGTCAACAATAAAAAAGGAATAATGTTGATTTCACAGTGTTACTGGTGAAATGTAAATAGGGTAATTGGGAAATATCCCACAGAATTCTAAGGATAAAGAAAATGCATCCTTTTTTGTTTCTCATCTCTTTGAAAACAGTGGCTCATGTTGAAAGAATATATATATATATGTATATATATATATATATAGTCATAAAACAATATTCATAAGCAGTATTTTGGACTCATGTGCTAAACAAACTCTAATTAGGAGTATACCTCCAAAACAAAAGAAGTCATAAGAGCAAAATATAATTTATTAGAATTCTAAAACTCAAATATTAAAACTGTTAATCGAATTTCCTCATATACTCAAATATTTCCTGCAGTTTAATAACAAAATAGAGTTGGGGTTTTTTTGTGTTTCTTTTTTTCCAGTCCTCACCACTTCTCAGACCTACTGGAGGCTATAATTCAGTGGTACCAGTTACCTTCACAGAAGCTTGGTCTTTTAGGCCCATTCTTTGTCAAGTATTTTTGAACTGACATAATAAGAGTGAATGCCATCCCTAATTTTCCTAATGGGCTCTTCTAAAAATATTCTAAATTCAAACCTATGGCTTATGTTTTGTGTGAGAGAAATTATCCTATATTTTCTTCTTCCTCTTCTTTTGTACGGTTTTAATCTTAACAGAAGATATACATATTTTAGAGAAAATAACAATTTCTCTAGGTATAGTTAAAAAGCCTGTTTGTTTCTTGCTAACTTTCAAATGGGGCACTTGATAATTCCATAGTGCTTTTTGTTACACTTAGAGCCAATATTAATTGCTTTATTCAAATTGTTTGTATACTGGGGCAAGGGGGCTCAGAGCAAGGTTTGTGGTTTTCTGGGGCTGGAAATGTCTTGATTCCATGGAGATAAAAAGACTAATGGCTGGAGATAAAAAGACCAATGGCCAGAGATAAATTGTATTTCCCAAATGATCTAATGAATGAAGCTTTTTGAGAACTGAGAGGAAAATAGGAGGGTGGAGGGAAAAGCTTCCCTTTTGCTTCCTAATTTCACGGGAGAAGAAAGATATGAAGTGATAATGGTATATGAGAAAATTCAGATGAAAAAATAAATGCAAAGAAAGCAGATAATATACTATCACATATATGATACACTTGAATGACGCATGATAAAACAAGAATAGAGAGGAAGAGAATTCAGAAGACACCATAATTACTGTGTTAAAGAAATCATTCATTATACTATGCTGAACACTTAAGCCCTGAACTTGTGTTTTTTAAAAAAATAAATTCCTCTTCCATATCATTCTGATCACTTGGGTCCAGAAGAAGTAATTTATAGTCCCTGGAACAGGTGTTCTTTGAAATTTTGTTGAGGTTCTTACGAGTCCTTATCCGACTTTGTCGTGTTATTGGTTCTAAGTGTGGGTCTACAATGTTCTGTCAAGCTATTAGCCTTTCCTGATGCTTTCTTCCTTTCACAGGGTTTCCTTACTCCTAGAATATTTTATGTAATGATCATCCTAATGGGTGATGACAGACATCAAGCTCTGTCACCAGGACTCTGGGAAAGACAACTTCCCTAGTAGCTGACTCATATTTATTCTAGACACAAGCTCTTTCTAGTCAAATGGTGCAGAATGAAATGAAACTAAGATTCTGATATTTCTGTCTCTCGTATTGAAAACTCGTATAATTAAACTTTGCTTTTCACAGAAATAGATTTATTGGGCTCAGATGCAGATGCTTTTTCAGATTGAATGTCATCATCTCTAGTTGTTACATTCCAGAGCAGGGAGTTGACTATAGGAGTCTGCTTATCCCCAGGCGAGTATTCTGTCTTGATAGAGGTGCCCTTCGTAGCAGCATATATTATGGAACTGTTAGCATACACTTACAACAATAAGGGCAATGGAAATTTCAGAGGAATCTAAAAGGAGATTAGAGAGAACAAATCCTCAGCAGAAGAGAAATCGCATCTCAGATTGTGCTGGGAATTTGCTGTAGGAGTCCGTGGCTCTCTGCCCCTGTGCTTACCCACTTTGTGACTTGTCCCAGTCTGTGCGCTTTGTCACTTTCTACTTATGCTCCATGTTCTGGACAGTACACCATGTTAAGGATAGAATCTGATGAATATATATTCTTGATAGCAGAAATCTAAGACATGAGATTTTTGAATATTCACATCACCGTTCCCCAGATCTCACAGAGAACAAATCTTCCACCTGCAGGCCTCTCCTTGGCATCCCTCACACTGCTCTCTGTTTCCACTTCACTCTCCTCAGGGCACCCTTGATTTCTGCGTTCCTCAGGCTGTAGATCAGCGGGTTCAGCATAGGGTTGAAAAGGCTATAAAACAGGGAAAGGATCTTCTGCTGCTCTTCAGGATGGTAGGATTTGGGGGCCATGTATATGACGATGGCACTGCCAAAGAAGAGACCAACCACACAGAGGTGGGAGGAGCAGGTGGAGAAGGCCTTTCTGCGACCCTCTCCAGACTGGATCTTCAGGATAGCAAAGAGGATGCATGTGTAGGACACCAGCACCAAGCTGAGGGGCCCCACTAAGATAAATACAGAAGCAGCAAAGATGACAACCTGGTTGAGCCTAGTGTCAGCGCAGGCCAGCCTGAGGACAGACAGGATCTCACAGAAGAAGTGGTTGATTTCCTGAGGCCCACAGAAGGGCAGCCTCAGGATGAGAACCACATGAACCAGAGCCAGGAGGGAACCACATGCCCAGGAAGTGGCAGCCAGGACTGTGCACACTCTCCAGCTCATGATGACAGGGTAATGGAGGGGGTGGCAGATGGCCACGTACCGATCATAGGACATCATTACCAAGAGGAGACACTCAGTGTGAGCAAAAGCCATGTATAAAAAGGTCTGTATTATGCATGGGACAAAGGAGATAGTTTTTTCCTTGTTCAGAAGGTTTTCCAGCATCTTTGGGACATTGTTTGAAGCATATGAAATATCAACAATGGCCAGGTGTGAGAGGAAGGAGTACATGGGGGTGTGCAGTCGGGAGTCCAGCCAGATGAGCCCCAGGATGACTGTGTTGCCCAGCAGGGTGAAAGCGTAGAACAGCGAGAAGAGCACAAAGAGGAGCAGCTGCAGGTTTGGGCTGAGCAGGAATCCCAGGAGAATGAATTCTGTGACCCATGTCTGATTTCCCATCATGCCCTGGCGACTGTGCCTATGTGGGTCACTGCAGTGTGCTGTGGGCTGAGGAGCAAATGCAGATCTGGATTAGTTATTAAACAGAAAGAGGGCATTTATGGTGCCCACTGTGTGCTGACTCGGCTAGTAACCTCTTTCAGGGTCATTACATCAGATCCTTTTATCCACGTGAAAGTAGAAATACACTCTGATCAGGTAACTAGTCTAAATGGGCACAAGGTATCATGTACTGTTTCCATTTCTAAAGAATTTTATTAACTTTGATTGCAAGATCCACATTTTTACCATCCTGATGGCAGCCACAGAATAAATCATTTTCCAGAATGCCTAATCATTTTATTTTTTAGAAAGGCCCATTGCCATATTCTCATGTAGTTTTACTTTCTAATTTATTTAGATTTTTAATTCTGTTCCCATTTTTTCCTCCTCATTTGATTTTCTCTTATTATATAATGTGTGCGGAGTATATTGCCCATTGCAGGTGCTCAATAAATGATCAGGAGCAAATATATAAATTAATGAATTAGGGAATGAGATTTACAAATACAATTTCAAAGAGGTCCATTTTCCTCTGTATTCACTAGGTTTAGGGCTTTAGTAAATGCTGGCAGTAAGTTTTTTACTTCCTGATGCTATGCAGGAAAATCTAGCTGTCTCCTTTCTGGGCACAAGCAGAGCAACATCACTAATCTGTCCAGTGTTCATAGAGTCAATTCATGGTACAGGGTCAGGGCGAGTGGTTATCTATGTAAAGAGTTAACAATATAACATTACCCCCTCCTACCCCACCCCAGCCTCTTATAGGGCTTCTCCCCTGCTTCTGAGTAGATACTGTTTCTGGGCCCACTGCATTTGAATAGTGCCTAGTACATTTGTTGGATGGATGGATGGATGGATGGATGGATGAAAGACAATACATTCCACCAACCATATGGCCATAGGGAGAACCAAAAGGGAAAACCTAAGATATTCCATAGAAGTGTACACCTACTACCTGACAATTCATGGCATTCAAGAGTATTCATTCTCAATAGGCAATGTATAACCCCAGATCTGTAAATTCCAGCCCTGCCTTAAGCCCAGAAAGCTGCCTGCCCATAAATTGACCCTGTACCTCCCATTTAACTTGTTGATTTCTGGAGCCCTTCCTTCCTCCAGACCCCAGCTTCTGTAAATTATCACACTTTGCAAAAGGCCCTTTACTCACTGCGGCACCCGCCTTATCTCAGAGATATTAGATTTAGAGGAAACTGCATAGAAATGAGGAGAGATTTTGCAGGTCGGAGCTGAGGATCTTGCTCCCTCCAACAGTCGTGGAAAGAGGATCTTGGCAGGTGCAGGAGTTGGCCCAGTTCTCTCTCTTTTTTTAATAGCAAAGGTGGATATTTATTGAAGAACAAGTACAGACTCCCACGTGGGGAGAAGGAAAGAGTCCCACAGAATGGACTCCCATGTGGGGAGGGGGCAAAGGCTTCCACTGACTCCCTCCGTCCCTGTTCTCTTGACGCAGGCGAATGCAGGGATAGGCTGGCTCACTGTGAGCACAGCTGTAAAGGTTTTACAGTGAGGTCATCGCCACCCAAGCTCTCCTAGATTGTTCCTGAGGGTCCCTGAGAGAGATGAGACAAGGTCACAAAAGATACAGACACCATCTCTACCAGGAAAACCAGAAGCTGTTTGTCTTTGTCTCTCTCTGGGCCCTGGGGATGGATATTAGGAAGAAAAGGAGCAGGTATTATTGACTTAATACCCAGCTGGATCCATATACATGAAACTTGTATCATAATAAGGATAAACATACTCTCCTGGGGCCACATTGCAAATTACACCCCCTAAGTATTTGGATAGTGATGGATCCTGGATCTCCGTCTTGTCCCAAATGAAATTAGTGGAGCTCAGAGGAGGCAAAGCATCATCCTTATGAGATAATGACTTCAAAAACTGGCATTAATTTATTTCTCCTTTCTTCTTAGAGAATTTTAAGTTTGGTATCGGTAGGTAAGAAAAAAATTTTTATCAACCTTCCCACACTTGGTGAGAAAGATGCTGAGACATTTCCACATAGCATCTGAGATTTTTATATGGGGTATTACATGGAAGGGAAACCAGAAACCCGAGTAAAACTAGCCTTGAAGAGGTGTCTTGGGGTTTAGAGGACAGGAATATCAAATTCACATCTAAACTATGATATACTCATGATGTTCAGTGAAAACTCTGATACAATGATGCCTTGGAATGAGGTGTTGTCTTTATATAACACAAAATAAAATATAAATAGAGAATTTCTTGAAAAATTTTCTGAATGTCTCTCTTATGTGTCAAGCCTATACAGGTGCGAATGTGTATATTTATGTGTGTTTGCTCATTGGGCAAAGTTTTGGAGAGAATTGTCCAAAATCCACCTATCAGAACACATTTGGTACTTTACTTTAGAGAGATGTAGGTTTTTATGTGTGTGCAATGTGGTTCTGTGTTAACAAGGAAGGAAAGAAAATTTGGCTATGGTTTTTGGTTCACAGCCTTGTTGATAATTGAAAACATACATATTTCCATTGGCGAAATAAAGAAGCTCAAGGAACAATTTCCCTGAAACCTCTGGAGAAGTGATAAGAAAAGTTTAAAAGCCATTGTATAGTGGTTTAAAAATTAATGGAAGCACTTAATTAGATAAAATTAATTTACTGACTACCTAAAACTGGAGAACTAAATAAAATATCACCAAGATGAGTTTCAATTTCTATGTAGTATCTCTCCATATATAAATACTATATCTCCATAATTACTCACATGTAGATATTAAATGTCATTGAGTCATTCATTTCTTAATCTACTTATTCAATTTACATTTATTGAGTATCTGCTATTTGTGGGCATTATCCTAGATACTAGAGAAGCAAACATTAATGAGATACTGCCTTGAATGTGAAGGACATTACAGTTTCCCTATAGAGCTAGCCATGTAAATAAACAATTTAGGGGCTGTTTTAGAAGTGTGCATAGTATACCCTGGGACAAAGAGAAGGTGTGCTAGATTATTCTGAAAGGGGTTGAGACAGGCCTCATAGTGGGTGGAACACCCTTGAAGACGACACAAGATGGATAGGACATGCCAGATGTATCCTAGGGTGAACATTATGCAACATGCATGGAACATTTTAATTTACAAAGATCCTGTTATTAAAAGGTTAACCAGAAATACCATACAAATTTGCAGTAACATCACTGTGAAAATGGAAAGCATGAAACAAGGAGTCAACCGATAGAATATGATGCCAAGGATGGGGAGGCAAATGACCAAAGATTTCCAATGTGAGATTTATCAATAGTGCGCCCTGCCAGGAATCTATCACATTCAAATGGAGTTACTGTCAGTACCCTGGAAATACATCTATACTCCATCAACTTATCACATTGTTCTAAATTCCTCAACACTCTCAGAAAGAGCTGATGATTGGGAAAGTAAGGATTTCACACCTTCTCATTTTTTCTTCAATTAGGGGACAAAAGTCTACATGATCTCTCGTATCTCCAGGGCCACAGTATAGACGCAAGGGGAGGGACAAGGAGCAATGGCATTTTTAAACACAGAAAAATCAGTATTAGATATGCAGAATATTAATAAAAATGATTATGACGGACAAATTGTGTGCCTGTTTGTTGGGTTTTTGTTGTTGTTGTTGCTAGAAAACCATCAAATTCTCCTTTTATCTCTCAATTGCTAAGCATTTGGTAGAGTCCTTAGCAGCAGAGATGTGTTTCTCAAAACCTGGTCCAAGGACCACCAGCATGAAAAGAGAATTTCACTCTTTATAAGGAAACAAAAAGTGCTTTGTAAATTCTAAAGTTCAAAGTAAATGTAAGGTACTATTAAAAACAAAACAGCTTTCATGCATGCAAGAAACCTTAGAGATTATTGCAACCAAAGGTGTCATTTGGAGATGAGACTACTGAAGCTAGAAAAGGTAGGACCCATTCAAGAATAAAGGCAGTTTAAGACAAGAACCCAGGCATTTCAAATTTCGTGTATTCAAAATGGATGCTTAATTTTCCTGTCTTACCTTTCACAGGTTGAAGTGCCATCCCTCCAAGTTACTCTAGTGAGAAACTGAGTCATTCTTCTTCCTTTCCAAAATTACTTAAATTCTGTTCACTTCCCTCCATCTTCAATGCCACTGCCATGGACCACAGTCTAAGAGGAATGCTTGAATTAGAAGACGGGGAGAGAGGTTTGAGCCTCAATGTTAAAAAAGACCGTAAACACATACATTTAGTAGTAATTCCAAATTTAATAATATAAACAGATATAGATTCACAACATCAATTAAAACTTTTTTCAACTTTGTGCTTTTTATTGGCAGGCAACAACTTTATACTCCTAGGTATCTCTAAAGTGTGTACAGTTAGAGACGCAGCATTCTGAAAAGCAGGCAGCAGAATTAAACAGAGCAGACTTACAAGAAGGTCAGCCTTCATTATGTTGCCCATCTTTCATTTTGTGTACACAGAAGCATGAATGCAATTTGAAGTTGGTTTTTGTTGCTGTTGTTAAATATATTTTGATTGATTTCTGAGAAAAAGGGAGAAGGAGAGAGAGAAAAACATCAATGATGAGAGAGAATCATTGATTGGCTGCCTCCTGCGTGCCTCCAACTGACGATTGAGCCCACAACCCAGGCATGTGCCCTGACCAGGAATCCAACTGATGACCTCCTGCTTCTTAAGTCAGTGCTCAACCACTGAGCCATGCCAGCAGGGGCAATTTGAAATCTTTTAATGGAAATGAAGTTACAATCACGCATCTATGTGACCAACACCTTAACTCCAAGTATTTGACTGTAATGTGTACGTAAGCAGTTTCTCATTGCACAATTATTAAAATGTATTTTTCCTCTTAGAAACCAGAAACTTATTTTTTGTGTTTTTCTTTTGAAGAACTATGCTGCACACAGAACTGTTCCATTGTATGGAAGAAGATCAACTGAAGAGTGAGGAGTCACAAAAAACGGATTGCTTTTATCAGGGCTAATATCTCCAAAAATATACTATGGGCCCGAGGGCCATGGCAACCAGTTTCAGTGAGACTGGGTTCCACCTTCCCCCCTCCACCACTCTGCCCCCACCGGACTCCTCACACAGCTTCACTCACTGCCATCTCTTCTCACCCACGTACACACACCTAGAAACATTATTGTATAACCTTAAACCTGTGTCTCACTGCTGGACCACACTGCCTATACTATACTATAAATAATACCTTACCAACTCATAATTATCTTATCTCTAACAAAGATAGATTGTGTTATTATTGCTGCCTTAACAACATTAATTAGTTAAATTAAAACACTTGATCTGTATCTTAAGTTATGTGAGGTTTTATTTTAGTCAGGGGGACAAAATCCCCTATACGATGTATAGTCTCTTAACTTGGCTTCAGACTTCCATTCCTGCTGCCACACAAGCCATTCTCCACATAGTAACAATTATCCCCTTCAAACGCAAAGCATATTATGTATGTATCCTGGTTAAAAATCTCCAACCACCCTGACCAGTTTGGCTCAGTAGATAGAGCATCAGCCTGCGCAACGAAGGGTCGTGGGTTCAATTCCAGTCAAGGGAGTAGCAGCCATGAATCTCAAGTCTTTTTTTCAAGATTTATAACACAGTGAGATAAAAAATAGATCTTTTCCAAAAGTTTAATACTGGACTTCTTGTAATTATATTGATGTTCCTCACTGAATGAGGCTGGGCCTGAGCTAACATCTATATGAGGAAGGCTCACCCATTATCTATTGGTTAGTGTGGAGTAGCAGCCATGAATCTCAAGTCTTTTTTCAAGATTTTTTTTTTACAGTTGTTTCATGTCTTCACATCCTGAACACATTGTAGTAGTGAAAGTAGTGATGTAAATATACTTTTCCTCATTTCAATGACAACTTGCATAATATATAAAAATTTTGAAATACTTGTATATTAATCAAAGACTAGTGATTTATCATGGACCAAGAGAATAAGAAGGGTTTCATGTTTTTATAACTAGAATGGGTACAAGTCAAAAGGAAATTTAGGAGTGCCAAGAACTTTAAGTTCAAAGCAAGTTTTTTCTTAAGTTTCTAGTTGTGATCTAGGTAAAATTCATGATTAATTATTATTGATGTGGAATTGTCCCACATACAGAATCTTAAATATTCCCCAAAACTTAAGATCATGAGACATCTCATCTCCATTATCAGGGGAGGTCAGAGGTTGAGATGTGGTGTACCCTGCTCAATTCTCATCTGATCAACACCTAAAGATGAGTGGGAATTAACCATAACAGTGAATTCCTTACCAGTCAGCACCCCTTAGATAAACTGTTTTAAAAGTTGTCTAGTTTAAATTTATGTACTCCAGTTAGTGGTATTTTCTATCTGGACCTATGTTTTGTTGCTAATTGTATCTAAGAACCTCAAATTGAGTTCACATTTATCTCTACAAACATAATCCTTTGCTTCTAAGAGCTCAACTGTAATGATAATTGACACATTGGTTCGGTTCTTGGTGTATGTCAGGAACTGTTCCAGAAACTTTGCATATACGCTCTCATGCAGCAATTGTCCAAAATATACTGAAAACTAATGAGTTCATGTGAATGAGAAAATTAGGCCTGCAAGGAGGTAAGTAATCTTGAGCCCCGCTCAATCTGACTACAACTCCCCGCTCTTAGCCACTGCCCTCTTCCTTGTCTGGTAGGTTGCACTTAGTAAGCCCAGGAAGTACATGAATATACATGCCACATGGCAAGATGGTCATGCTGTCTGGCTGAGTTTCATTTGCCTTAGTGCTTGTAACACAGAACAACGTTTTAAATGCTTTAGTCCTCCTTTGATTTTAAATTAATGTATATGCTTAAAGTAGAGAAAAATAAAATTCACCAAGACCACCATTCAGAGATAAATTTTGTTAACATTTGCTATTCTTTTTTTCAGATTTCATATATTTTTAAAAGATAGTCAAGCTCATATAATTTCCTATGCTGTCACACTCACCAATAATAACCTAGGCAATCTATCAATAAATTTAATTTTTTATAGTTATATAGTATCTCATTGTTGGAGCATATTATAATTTATTTAATCAGTTTTTATATGAGATGTTTCTCCATACACTAAAATATTATACTACTAGTATTTTATTTTACTTTTAATAAATATTTATTGTTCAGATTATTACAGTTGTTCCTCTTCCCCCCACCATAGCTCCCCTCAACCCGCCCCCTGCCCTTACCACCCCACTGTCCTCGTCCATAGGTGTACAATTTTTGTCCAGTCTCTTCCTGCACCCCCACACCCCCTTCCCCCTGCTAATTGTCAGTCCACTCCCTTTCTATGCCCCTGATTCTATTATATTCACCAGTTTATTCTGTTCATCAGATTTTTTATTCATTTGATTTTTAGATTCACTTGTTGATAGATATGTATTTGTTGTCACTTTGCTGTTCATAAATTTTATCTTTACCTTTTTCTTTTTCTTCCTCTTCGTAAAGAATACCCTTCAGCATTTCATACAATACTGGTTTGGCAGTGATGAACTCTTCTAGCTTTTTCTTATCTGTGAAGCTCTTTATCTGACCTTCGATTCTAAATGATAGCTTTGCTAGGTAGAGTAATCTTGGTTGTAGGTTCTTGGCATTCATCACTTTGAATATTTCTTGCCACTCCCTTCTGGCCTGCATAGTTTCTGTTGAGAAATCAGCTGACAGTCGTATGGGTACTCCCTTGTAGATAACTGTTTTTCTCTTGCTGCTTTTAATATTCTCTCTTTGTCTTTTGCCCTTGACATTTTGATTATGATGTGTCGTGGTGTGGTCCTCTTTGGGTTCCTTTTGTTTGGGGTTCTCTGTGCTTCCTGGACTTGTAAGTCTATTTCTTTCAGCAGGTAGGGGAAGTTTTCTGTCATTATTTCTTCAAATAGGTTTTCAATATCTTGCTCTCTCTCTTCTTCTGGCACCCCTATAATTTGGGTGTTGGTACACTTGAAGTTGTCCCAGAGGCTCCTTACACTATCTTCATATTTTTGGATTCTTTTTTCCTTTTGCTTTTCTAGTTGGGTGTTTTTTGCTTCTTCATATTTCAATCTTCGACTTGATTCTTGAGATTCTCTAGTCTGCTGTTGGACCTCTGTATATTATTCTTTAGTTCAGTCAGTGTATGTATAATTTCTAATTGGTCCTTTTTCATATCCTTGAAGGTCTCACTATATTTCTCAGAGATTTCTAGAAGATTCTTGAGTAACCTTATAACCGTGGTTTTGAACTCTATATCCAGTAGTTTGCTTTCCTCCATTTCTTTCATTTGTGACCTGTTTCTTTGTCTCCGTATTTTGGCTGCTTCCCTCCACACTTCCACACCTCTGCACCTCCTACCAGACTCAATGTGCTTTTCTTTTTCCTTCTAGTTGTAGAATTTCCACTCAGCCAGCCTTCCTGTGGTTCTGGATGATATTCATTTTGTCTTTTCGTTATAGTTTTAATGTGGTTGTGTGTGGCAGCAAATTCAGGTGTTTACCTATGCCACCATTTTGGTTGTCTATACTACTAGTATTTTAAAATACTAGACTAACATTACACATACATATATATCTTTTCTATAAGTTTAAAATTATTTCAAGATAAAATATTTACAACAATCAAATAATACTTTGACAAAGAAGAATTTCACCCTTAAAACAAAATCACTCTTGGTAATTATTTAACTTACATTAAAAATTTTAGGGTTCAGCTTCAATTACGCATGAACTTTGGAACTTATGTGCAAAGTTCCAAACACATCTATAATCATTCTATATTTGGTACACATATTTTTAATATTTTTATTGATTTCAGAGAGGAAGGAAGAGGGAGAGAGAGATAGAAACATTCATTATGAGAGAGAAACATTGATTGACTGCCTCCTGCTTGCCCCACACTGGGGATGGAGCCTGCAACCTGGGCATGTGCTCTGACTGGGAATTGAACCATGACCTCCTGGTTCATAGGTTGACACTCAATCACATCAACTGGGCTATGTATATATATTTTTAATGAAAATATGTTTAAAATATATGTATAAGATTTAGTTGAAATGATAACTTGTACTTCAACAAATTAAAAACTTGTTTTTTGAAAGGTACTGTTAAGAAAATTCAAGGGCTAGCAACAAAATTAAATAAATATACCCAATACATATTTCTCACAGCTGAAATACATAAAGATCTCTTAAATTTAATAAACAGGTAAGTGACCTAAATAATAAATACATATTTGAACAGATACTTTACAAACAAATACATACAAAGGATCAATAAACACATTAAAAGGTGTTCAACATTATTAATCAGAGAAATACATATTAAAACAAGCAGACACCACAATACACCCACTATAAAGGTTCAAAATCTATATATATAAAAGCCTAAGCGACCTTTACGATGGAACGACCAGAACAACCGGTAACTATGATGTACACTGACCACCAGGGGGCAGATACTCACTGCAGGAGCTTCCTCCATCCCACAGGCCCCAATTGCAAATGGGGCCTACTAGCTAACCTCCTGGTCCTTCCCCTTGGCTGGCAGGCCCCGATTGCCTGATCTGGCTGGGATGTGGAACTGGGGATGGATGGTGGCAGACATGGCCCTTTTCCCAGGGGGTCCGAGGGCCAGCTCCCTTCTCAGGGCCAGTGGCCAACCTTCCGGGTTCCTCCCCACGTCCCTCCCCTGGCCAACAGGCTCTGATTAGCCCACTGCCCACCCGCCACAGTAATGATTGGCCCCTCCACCCCAGTGAGGGAAGGAGGAAGTGAGGAGGTGGGGGGGGGGCCGGGAACCTGATCGGCCCTGATTGCCAGCCAGGCCTAGGGACCCCACCCAAGCATGAATTTCTTGTACTGGGCCTCTAGTAAAAAAAAATTTTAAAACTATATTAAAGATGTTGGTCAACTGGAATTCTCATATACTAGAGTCCTGGTACACAGATTCATGCACATGTGGGGTCCCTTGGCCTGGCTGGCAATGGGGGCCGATGAGGGCCGATCAGCTGGCCAGCCGGGGGGAAGGGACTGCGGGAGGTTGGCCAGCCATGGGAGGTTGGTTATGGGAGTGCATTGACCATCAGGGTGCAGCTCTTGCATTGATCGTCTGCCCCCTGGTGGTCAGTGCGTCATCATAGCAACCAGTCAGCTGGTCGTTTGGTTGACAGGTTGTAATGGTCACTTAGGCTTTTATATATATATAGATTGCTGGTGGGGATGTAAAATGGAACTGTTTTTCAGTGCCCTCTGAACTAAAACATACACTTCTTCATGGTAAAGTAAGGAAATGTTTTTAGGTATTTTCCAAAGAGAATGAAAGCATATCTTCACATCAAGATGTACACTAACATTCAGAGCTGCTTTTTAAAAAATAGCAATAGTTATGTGAAAGAAGCTAGACAAAAAAGAGAATATTCTGTATGGTTGCATTCACATGAAACTGGAACAGGCAAAACTAATCTATAGTGACAGAAATCTATAGTGGCAGGTCAGTGGTTGCATAGGGCAGAGGTGAAGATGCATAAATTTATTGTACAGGACACCAGGAGAATTGTTTGAGTGATGAAAATTGTCTATATCCTGATCACATTGATTTGTCATAACTCATTGGATTGTACTCTTACAATATATACATTTAATTGTGTATAAATTATACCTCAATAAACTGACTTAAAAACAAAATTATTTCATACCAATTGCTCAATTCCAACCTACACCTCTAAGTGTTTGCTAGCCTATCCACTATCCCATAGTTATTAGTACTTTTTTCAATTGTGATAAGTCCTCAAAGTATCTGCTTATTTGCTCAGTACATCCAATGTCCCAACCATGCTACCTCTATACTTTGCATCCTGGGTACCTCTGGTGCATGTCCATGAGTTCCTGCATCACTACCCCACCCACACCCAAGCAACTGACCAACTATTGATTTCTTCTAGGGAAAGAAGGTGGGAAAATGGAATTATCTAATTATTGACTGTTATAGTTTTATTCTCTCCATCATTTATATTTCCACTGTTGTTTTTTTGTTTGTTTTTGTTTTGTTTTGTTTTTGGTTTTGTTTTTCATTGGAAAATCTGTATGTCGAGTTTCAAGTAGGGGGATAGGATAGTCCAGCTAGCCATTTTGTTGAGATTCCCTCAAATGTGAATGTCTCTTGCAAGTATGGTTTATCCAAATGGCTTCTTCAACCTCTTGCCTAATTGGGAGCAGGAGGGGTAGAGTGCACCTGAGTGTGAGAGACTGATGTGCAGGGAGAGTAACAGAGCTCACACTCTCATTCTTCGGTGCTCAGACTTTCACTTAATTCCTGTTTTCAGAACCAAGCCTCACTGCTTTCTGCTTTGTCTGGGATCCTAAAATCTAGGGCTTTTATCTTCAGTTTCTCCGTAGAACGAGCCTCCCCACTCCTGCCCAGAGTGAGCTGTTGACTGGCTCTGTGTGTGTGTGGGGGGGGGGGGGGGAGGGTACAGAAGTCAGAAAGTCCAACCACTGTAATAACAGACTCTTATCTTGCCTGGTTTTCACCCTTTTGCCCACCCCCACCCTCCACTGTTGCTAATGTGCTCAAGTCTGCAGCCCCTCAGGGGTTCTTGGAGGTAACCTGTCTTACTTCCTGTGCGTTTGCCCTTCTGCATGCTTGTTAGTTGGTAGCTTTTTCTCTAATAAATTATTTATCATTCCTCCATGTGATTTCCACATTTAAAAGTATGTTCCAATTTCTCTGATTCACTAATATCTCCTCTGCCATTCTATTTGCTCCTGTGGGTTATGTCTTTTTCTCTATTGCCATTTCAATGGTGTCTTGGAAGGGAGAAGAGATAAATGCTTCTGATACATTTCCTTGTGCAAATGTATCACCCCTTATTGTCACTTATAATTGTATATTTCTATAAATTCTTCACTCTAAGAATTCTCTCTCTCTCTCTAACGTGAATTTAATTAATTTGTCTAATATTTTACAAAACAAAATTGCCCTTGCATATTCTGGAAAATCTTTTGACTATTAGTAGCTTATGGCTTATTTTTCCCCCCAGAAGGAATTTGAGAAATTCTTTAGCTTTAAGTCATAAACTGAAGACTCTTTATAAAATTCCATCAGAGATATCATGTCAGTGTCTCTCCTGCCTCATCTATCTATAATAACTCTAATCCATCGCAGGTTCTTCCATTAACTTTGACCCCAAGTCTGTTCCACTGGCATATTTGATAGATGGTGAGCATGAAAACCAATGGAAACACAAGGTCAAGGAACTCAAAAGAATTGGTCACTTCAGCAATAAATATCAATCTATTCCATTACTTAGCTTCATGGACCCAAACTTAGTTCTACGAAAGTTTGAGTTAAATGTTTTTCATCATGAATTCACTAATCTATTCAATTAAAAGTCCATTCTGGTCTGTGTATGCATAAGCATATATACCATATATACACATTCTTTGTGTGCTGATTTCGTGGGGTGAGAGGACCACCTGCCATAATGTCAGGTTAATTAAAGACCTGAGGTAGCCTGAGGCTGGGGCTAGGGATGGTAAGAGTACTTATGTTCCTCACTGCAGATCTGATCAGTGCTCCAGCTCATAGCTGACAGGACATAGTTGAGAAGCCCAAAGTCTGCACTTATATATTAAACTAATTGGAAAAGCCTTAACCAGTGACCTGTTAAATCCTTTTGGAGTACTCTCCCTTCCTTCTTCCCTCCCTCAGTGGCCGTGACTGAATCTAGCGATTGTAAATTGAAAGGTATGGATACCTCTGAGCCTGCCCAGAGAAATCACCTAAGGGTTTCTCAAGTTTTCTTGTCCTCTTTCCAGCTCCCAGAGCTCCTGTAACTTCAGTTATTTCACGAAAGAACCTCAGGGTCCATGAGCCATTTAGAGAACTCATTAAAAAGACACAACTGGAAAGTTGCCTCAAGCACCTTGACAAAGAGTTAGTTTTTAATTGATCTCAAAGGAATAAAAGCTATTTCAGGAGCTAAAAAATAAGTGTTAGAAAAAAACCTCCTTGTGGAGTTCATTAAAACTTTGCCACTCTTAATTATATCAGGGGCACTCTCAGCAGGCAGCAGCTCAGGAGACCACGGAGGCACGTGGCCTTTTGGGGAAAGCCCTGGTTACTCAGCAATGAAGCCCTACTGTTAATGTTTAAGTGGTGTGTGGAGACACCCTCCTTGGAGGCTGAAGCTCAAAGCATCTTATCAATGAACTGAATGCTTTTCCCATTCACACATTTAGGTAAGAGAATAACAAGCTAAGACCTTTCTATGAATTATTACCAATCATCAAAATAACATTTAAAAGTAAATATTTCTTTCCTTCATGTTTATAAAAAAAGAAGCAAGTTCAATCAAGTGAAAAACCTCATCCGAGGTCACATAAGTGATAGCTCCCAAATTTTAAAACTGATTCCAAAGCCTTTTACATTTTTCTGCTGACAGAGTCCAGTATGAACTCAAGTATACTCTCTTTAGACCTACTCATCCTCCCAAACAACCATCTTATTTATTTCTTCTTTGGCAACAACAAGGAAGACCAAACAGGGCAACATTAACTCAAGACATAATGATAAAAGATATAAGCTAGAACTTCTTTGAATTAACATTATTCCAATATGTACATTTCCTGCTGCTAGCATATGTCAGTTTCAGTTGCTATTAACCCCAGGTCTGAGTCCACCATCTCCCTGTCATAGTCCATTTAGATGCCTTTGCTGGTTCACTAATACAACAGAATCTTTCTGAATAGATAGACACCAAATTGATGTCAAATTAGTCAACCATCTCAGTTCTATAAGCATCAACTAATACCCAACGCATGGAGGAATGCTTGGGTTCATAAGCTACAGTGTTTGTCTGGGTCTTCCAAGAGCTGATGTTCAGACAAGATTGGATGTGCAAGGGAAACATGATGAGGAAAAGTGAGGAGGAATCCAGTGGAGGCTTGGATAGCCATTTGATGAAGGTCTGATTCCTGTGAAGGGAGAGAGAAGAGAACAAGCCATGTGTATTACCTAGACTCACAACTGGAAACAAGGTTCACTCAAATTTGGTAATCTGAAGAAAGTTTAATCAACGATAGTGCAGAATCCTGGGCTGGTAATAAAACTCCTTTACAAACTGTAGGCCTAAAAAAGAAGAAGAGATTGCTGTTACAAGAACCTGGAGACTAAGGGGGATGTGTAGAAAGTGTGACCTGATAGAAACTGGAATCCTAAATCAATTGGACCAGTCCACACTGAACCTGCAGGAAATGAATAAACACTAGAACTCCCTCACCCCTCTCTCCCCAAGCTCTTGTCTTTCTTTCCAATGGACCAAACCCTAACAAGAAGCCAGAGGGCAGTGAAGCCCCAGGGTGTGGTACATACAGATTGGTCATAACAAACACAGAGCAGGGCAGAAAAAGTGAAGTGTAGATATGGAGGGGCAGAGGGAGGATGTTCGCAAAGCATTTGATTTGTATGTTTATCAGAACTGGCCATGAGTTTGGACTCTGTCTGATCAGAAACCTCCAGGGAATTTCACACATGTTGTATTTACAAATATTTACTTATAGGTATAAATAAAATTTAGAATAGTTTTAAAAGGTACATGAGGTAATAGTGATGAGAAGCAGAAGAGAAATTTCTTCAGAAAGAATGTCAACTAATAGTTGTGAAAAGTAATGTCAGAATTTGAAAATCACAATTTCGCAGCCTTCTTAGTAATTGATTCAGACAGTCAATGGATGCTAAAATTATTGGCTGAAATACTGTTAGGAGACAGGCTCTTCACATGATCTCCATGACCCAAACTGCAGGATACTAATTCATTTCAAAGAAGAACAATGTTCCTGTATGATGCAGAATTTGGTGGAAACCCTTAACCAAATCACCAAACTTAACATTATTGATAATGGGCAGACTGACGTCCTATGCCTCCTGATATGATGCACTCCACAGAACACAACATAGCCTATGTAGAATTCCTCCAAAAATAGTGTTACCTGAATCTAGATATAAATCCAGATTTCAGGGTAATTTACAAAACAACTAGCCTAGACTCTTCAAAACTGAAAGACAAAGGTGGAGAAAACCCTTTGAGATTAAATGAAAACAAAGAGATAAGAAACTAAATGACTGTATGATCTCTGATTGGACCCTGAATTGAAAAACAAAACAAAACACCAGAGTCATTAGTAGGTATTATTGTATTGATGTTAAATTCTATGAATGTGATAATGGTACTGTGTTTAACATTTGTTTTTAGGAAGTACATGCTAAAGTATATAGGGGTGATTAAGTACATGTGTATATGCTCTATTACAGTTAACCATAATGTCTAAATCATACTTCTAAATGATTCAGCAAAAATATATATTAGCAAATCATATATATTTATTATTTTGGATGTATCATTACATAATTATATATAATATTGTTTTATATATAAATTTGTAAATATTTTAAATAAATATATATTTATTAATGGTACATATAACATTTATTGTAATAAATATTATATATATACTCGTACAGGGTGGGGCAAAAGTAGATGTACAGTTGTGTGTATGCAAAAGTTTATTCTTTATTATTATTATTTGATTGCTGTATTATTTTATATATGAACAATTATAAACCTACTTTTGCCCTACCCTGTATATATTCCCCTCCTTAACTTTAGCACTGTTGACTAATTTTGGACTGGATAATACTTTGTTGTGGAGGGCTGTCCTACACATTATGGGATGTTTAGCAGCAACATTGGTCTCCTACCAAATACCTCTCTCTCCCATTCATAACAATCAAAATTATCTCCAGACATTGTCATATATCCCCTCAGGAATGGGCACAGAATGTCACTATGATATATTTAGATATGGAGAACTATCAAGAGAAAAAGCAAAGAGAGATAGCTAGATAGGCACATAGTATAGTAGATAGGTAGGTAGGTAGGTAGGTAGGTAGATAGATAGGTAGATAGATAGATGATAGATAAAAGCATGTAAAAATACTAAAAATTAGCAATTATTAAGTATAAGAAGAGGAGATATAGGTATTTGTCATATTAATCTTTCAAAAATTCCGTAGATTTAAAAGTTTCACACAAAAAAATCAGGAAAAAGTTAAATCAAATAATATATCACTCTTTGACCATATGGGAGCCTCTAGTCTTTCCATTGTTCTACCTTTTCTTCTATTAGTTTTCACTGCTTCTCTGAGCCTACTGAGACTCCACATTCCATAATTTTAACAATGTTTTTAATAAATCATCCCAATAATACATATATACAATGGAATACTACTCAGCCATAAGAAAAGATGAAATACTGCCAATTTGTGACAACATGGCTAGATCTTGAGAATAGCATGCTAAGTGAAATAAGTCAGACAGAAAAAGTAAAGAGCCATATGATTTCACTCAGATGTGAGATATAAAACTGAAAGCAACAAATGAGCAAACAAAAAAAGCAAACAAACAATAATTCATAGACAGACAACAGTGTGGTGGTTACCAGAGGGAAGAGGGGTGAGGAAGTAATAAACGGTAGAAGGTATCAAATATATGGTGACAGAAAATGATTTGACTTGGGGAGATGGGCATATAATGCAATATATAGATGATGTGTTATAGAAATGTACACTTGAAACCTACATAATCTTATTAACCAATAACACTACAATAAGTGTGATAAAAATACAATAAAATAATTTGCACAACAAAAAATAAAATATACAACATAATTTTTTAAAGTTATCAATCTACCAAGCTTAACATAAAATCAGATGATAGAAATCAGAACAAACATCTTAGTCATAACAATAAATGTAAAGAGACTTAAGCTCACTTATTTTTTTGTTTTTGTTGTTGTTGTTAATTAAGGATTTTTTCCATTGATTTTTTTTAGAGAGAGTGGAAGGGATGGGGAGAGACAGAGAGAGAGAAACATCTATATGAGAGAGACACATTGATTTGTTGCCTTCTGCACACACCCCAACCAGGGCCGGGGATTGAGCCTGCAGCCAAGGTAAGTACCCTTGACCAGAATTGAGCCCATGACCCATTAGTACTTGGGACAATGTTCTGACCACTGAACAAAACCGGCTAGGGCTAAGTTCACTTATTAAAAGGACTTAGAGATTGGATCAAAACACAAAGCTCAGCCCTAGCTGGTTTGGCTCAGTGGAGAGCATCAGCCTGCGGACTGAAGGGTCCCAGGTTGGATTCCAGTCAAGGACACATGCCCTGGTTTCAGGCTCGATCCCCAGTAGGGGGCATGCAGGAGGCAGCCGATCAATGATTCTCTCATCACTGATATCTCTCTCTCTCTCTCTCTCTCTCTCTCTCTCTCTCTCTCATGCTCAATTTTATGGTGTTCTCATGAAACATAGTTAAAGCAGAGAGATCTAGCATAGCTAGAAAGAAAAGCATGAATTGTAATCTTAATATCATACAAGGTATAATGTAAATGCAAAAAATCATTAATAAATTATATAACATCAAGAAACAAAATCAGCACAGACAATATAATAGTTATAACCATGTAACTACTAATGAAATCAGGTCAATCTTCATTAAGCAAAAACTACAAGCTATTTGAAGATTAATGGCAAGAAAAAGCAGAAGCAGTAGAAGACATTAATTTAGCCTGCTCAGTCATATCAGATCACTAAAAAAATTTAAGATGTAGAGGACTAAAAGCAGCTTAATTAATAAAGTAGATATAATTAATATTTTACTGATTCTCAATCCTGAAAGCAGACAATGAATCTTCTTTTCAAAGCTAGAATACCCACAGAGAAAAGGAAAAAACAAAAAGAAGAAAAGGGCCACATACCAAGTGCCAAAGACTACTAATTTCAAATAATAGAACTCATACAGGCACTATTTTCCAAGCACAATTTTAAAAATAGAAAATACTAATAAAATAAGAACAATAAAATTCCACAGTATCTTAAAATTTTAACACAATGTGTGAACACTCTGTGAACACTTCAAAACAATGCTTAGTGATGCAACAACCTGATCAAAAGAAAAATGTATCATCATCTTGAATAGGAAGACTGAGCATTATAAGTATTCCAATTCCCCCAAGCAATTCAGTAAATATAAAGCGATCCAAAAGGAGCAGCAGCATTTGTTTTTTAATTAAATAGGATGATGCTAAAATCATACAGCAAAGTCAAAAGCATGAACAACCAGAAAATTATATAAAAGAAGAGTTACAAAGAAGATGAACCTTTTTTTATTTCCAAATTCCTTAAAATTTTAGTAATTAAAGTATGTTACTGGTGCATGACTAGAGAGATATGTCAGGAATCAGGATAAAAAAACTGCAAATAAACAAATGTGCATTGGAATTTTGTTTACCATGAGAATGTATCTCAAATCAGTGACACAAAAATGAATTACACAATAAATGTACTGGGTGTACTGGAAAATAATAAAACTGAATTTATGTCTCTCACTTCGTACAGTTACGTCTGCCAGATGTCCAAATCCATCCCCAATACATGGATGGAGAAGCAAGGAAAACTTTTTCACTATATGCTCTTGAATTTTAAACCATGAAAGTGCACAAATGTTTTTTAAAAATAAAATACGAAGAGACTTTTATTATATTGTTTTGAAATAGTGTATTTTTCTTATTGTAAAGGTAACATATTTTTTAGAAATGTAAGGAATATAGAATATATAGAAAATGCTCAAGCCAAAAAAACCCCCCATACTGGTAAATAACAATAAACAGCAATCAGCTTCGTTATTTCCTCTTCTTTTTATGCTCCTACTTAACTTATTCATTTAATTACACTGATTTAAATCATATATAATCCATACTAATAAAAGAGTAGTATCTATACTAATAAAAGAGTAGTATGTTAATTAGACCAGATGTCTTCCAGACGACCCTCCGGACGTCCTTCCTGACAAAGCCGGCTGGGTGAAGCCGCCAGCCAGCAGTCCTGAGCGCAGCGCCTGTGACTGGCGGCCACCTGGGAGATGAAGAAGCCGCCAGCCCTGTGGTCCAGGGAGCCAGCGCCTGATGCCCAGGAGATAGATTCCCTCTTCTCCCACTGCAGTCATTACTCCAATATTCCCCTTCTGAATTTCTCTCTGCTGCCCCAACCCAACTCCACTTTTCATTTGAAGGATAGGGAACAGAGAGAGCAATGTTAAAAGCTTACATTTTTAAGCAGGTAAGGTTGGTACTTAACCATATAAATGGAAAACTAGAGTCCTTAAGGTAACAAAGGCTAGAAAGGGAGGGGACAGGGACAGGGCAAGACATATTATATCCAGCAATCCATGTAGGGACTGAAAACTTTGCAATGATGACAATCAGTGAAGATATGAATCAACTGAAATAGTTGACAGGGACAATTCTTCCATCTTTGAAAATATCCATATCAAGTCTGTTTAAATAGATTTTCATCTGCATAATATAACACATTCTGACAAGACCACCGCCACCAATGTGGTCAGTGGTGTGCTGGTAAATGTTTAACACCTGGCTCTCAATCAAAGAAAACAAAACCCTGATTTATAATATTGGCCAATTTCTGTGGTATAAATTCTCCATCCATGGCTGATTTCGACTGCTAATGTGATGCCACTAAATGCAGAGCTGAGGAGAAACGTGCAGTAATACACTATTATATTCCACCAGAGAGACCCAAAAGATAAAAATAATGTCGAGTCAGAACAGTAAAGTGTTCAAAAGTGTGTGTGACAGGGTGCGGCTCCTCAACCCCCTGATCGGCCCTGCTCTGTGTGTGACAGGGTGCGGCGCCCCAACCCCCCCATCCCCATGGGCCCTGCTCTGTGTGTGATGGAGGTAGAGCCATAACCTCCCCATCGGCCCTGCCCTGAGTGTGACAGTGGCGACGCCCCAACCCCCTGACCAGCCCTGCTCTGTGGGTGATAGAGGGTGACGCCCCAACCGCTCCCCCTCCCCCCCACGGGCCCTGCTCTGTGTGTGATGGGGTAGAGCCATAACCTCCCCATCGGCCCTGCCCTGAGTGTGACAGGGGGCGGTGCCCCAACTCCCCTATCGGCCCTACTCTGAGAGTGACAGGGGGAGCTCCCCAACCCTCTGATGGGCCCTGCTCTGTGCGTGACAGGGGGGAGCTCCCCAACCCCCTAATCCACCCTGCTCTGTGCGTGACAGGGTACAGAGCCCCAACCCCCTGATCGGCCCTGCTCTGTGAGTGACAGGGTGTGGTGCCACAACCTCCCCATAGACCCTGCCTTGAGTGTGACAGGGGGCAGTGCCCCAACCCCCCAATTGGCCCTACCCTGAGTGTGACTGAGGGTGGCATCGCAACCTCCCGATCTGCCCTGCTCTGTGCATGACAGGGGGCGGTGCCCCAACTCCCCAATCGGCCCTGCTCTGAGCCCCACCAGGGGCTGCACCTAGGGATTGGGCCTACCCTCTGCCACCCGGGAGCGGGCCTAAGCCAGCAGGTCGTTATCTCCCGAGGGGTCCCAGACTGAGAGAGGGCACAGGCCGGGCTGAGGGACGCCCCCTCCCTGCTGAGTGCACAAATTTTTGTGCACCGGGCCTCTAGTTATATATATAAAAGCCTAAGTGACCATTTGACTGTTCGATGGTTCAATTGTTCGACTGGTAGCTATGATGCACACTGACCATCAGGGGGCAGATGCTCAATGTACAGGCATAGAAACATGGAACAGGCTGATGAATCTCAGAGAAAAGGGAGGAGGGCGAGGAGAAATTAACCAAAGATCTTATATGCATACTAGAGGCCCGGTGGGGCCCCTCGGCCTGGCCTGTGGGGATCAGGCAGAAACCAGCAGTCCGACATCCCCTGAGGGGTCCTGAATTGCGAGCGGATGCAGGCCAGGCCAAGGGACCCCACAGATGCACGAATCCATGCACCGGATCTCTAGTTTAAAATAATCCTAATTACAAACTCCAAGATATTACCTTTCAATACATTCACCATACTCACTCAATTTATTGATTCAATTTTATGGTTTATTGTTTACCTTCTCACGTCAAATTGATTAAAAACACTTTTTAATATTTTATTTGTACGAGCCTCCATTTCACTTTAAATAGTCAATGTACTCTTATGTCATCTTATTCCCATAGCCATTGTCCCCTAAATATGTCTTGTTCTGTCTTTTCCATTGCATTAAATGTTCCTTGCTTCTCTAGCTGCCAAAATTCTACACAGCTTTCAGGATTTAATACAACTTTCACCTCCTTTAAAAACCTCATATTTTTATTCACTGAAATCTTAGCAAATTTATGAATTTATAAAATTTAAACTTATAAATTTATAAAACTTTTTGTCTGTATATTTTATCAGGCAAGTTTTATTCATATTAAGTAATTCAAATATTTTATCGTCACCTTTTACATATCAATGTCTTATGTCCCCAAGTCAGTAGTAAGCTATGTGAGTGTATGAACAATGCTTTATAATTCTTAGTATCTCATCTAACAGTTTATTTCATATAATAGGAGCTCTGCCTTATGTAGACTTTGAGAAACTACTTAAATTATCAAAATCCCAGTTTATCAATTTGTATAATGAAGAGTGTTAGACCTGAATGTCTTTAAGGACTCTGACTAATTCTCCAATGCCAATTGTTGAAGCATTACTCATACTTCCCACTAGATGGTACCAACACCAAATAAACACTACTTGAGAAACCGGACTATTTTTTTGAGTTGCAAAAACAAATAATCAGAAAAGGTAGCCTGTTGTGTACAACAGTTATAATTTATGAATAAAATATACAGAATGATAGATTTTTTATTTTTTAAGTGGAGAGATATTTGATAATAAATAATTTTATGAGTATTCCCAAAAAACATTATTTGGAATAATGGTTATAAAATCAATTCAAAATACCTTATTTAACAAGTATTTACTGAGTGTCTACCTTGTACAAAAATATGATAGTTTGAGGCTACACAAAGACAAAGCATACATAGCTGCTCTTATAAGGAAAATGAGACCTGCATTTTAAAACCATAATACAAGTGAGAAATGGGAACGTTCAGAATGCACAGGTATTACTTCAACTGCAGAAATTAGCATTAGTCTTCATGGGAATTTGGTATTTTAGATGAATTTTGAATTATGGATTCAATTTGTTGTGTCATAAAAAAAGGGAAAGCAGGTTGACAGATAGACAGTGGAGGATACTGAGTTTCAAACTGAGGTCTTTGAACTTTATTCAATAGATAATGGGGCAAAATTGAAGAGTTTCCACACAGAGTTTCATAATCAGAGCTGTGTTTGTAAAAGTGTGTCTGCTCACAGAAAGATTGTATGATCTCACTTATAAATGGAACCTAAAACAGTCATATACATGGGAGCACAGAGTAGGGTGGTGACTGACAGGGGCTAGATGAAGGGAGAAATGGGGAGTTGATGGTCAAAGTATACAAAGTCTCAGTAATAAAAATTTTAAAAAGCTCAGGAGGTCTACCACACAGCATAGCGCCTATAGCTAACAATACTGCATTGTATATTTGAAATTTTCTAAGATGATAGACCATATGTTAAGTGCTCTTATCACAAAAAAACAATAATGATTAATAATAATAAAAATGGAGCTGAAGAAACTTTTGGGGGTGATGGCTATGTCTATGACCTTTGTGGTGGTAACGGTTTCATGGGTATACACTCATTGAGTTATATATATTAACAGCACTTCACATGTAAATTATACTTCAATACAATGCCTTTTGGTGTTTGTTTTTAAAAAGGTACTGTTGGTTGTGTGGCTATTTGATGAGAATGAGAGGAAGGAAGATATGATAGTACATTCACATGAAGGTTATAATGGCTTGAAGATGCATGATGGTGGGCGATGGATTTATGGCATCAAGGACATGAGGAAGAATGGATTGAAGTGGAGGTCTAGGAAATGCAAACAAATATAATAACTGGATAACAACTGGAGAGAACTGCAGTCAGTTTTAGTTTTGTGTATTATGAAGGAATGAAAGATCATTAATTTTGAACATTCTGAGTTTTAGCAACTGACACTACAATACTCTCAATACATCTGGTGGGGGCTGGGGGCGGGGGGGGGGGGGGGCGGCTGTTCTGCTCCATAACAGCAGCAGGTCCTGATTCCTGTGTGTTTTGTTTGTTTGTTTGTTTGTTTGTTTTGGCATGCTGCACGTGTGTTCATGATTTGGAAAGCAACTATATCTGTTGGGTAAGTGTTGTACCTGCAGCACCATCTAAAGCAAGTTATTCAGAGCTGGGTCTCTGTTGAGTCTGTCAGTAACAGCTACAGAATTGTGTAGGTCTTTTGGATTCTTCTCCTAAGGAACCTTTTCAAGACATTTAGAGTAGTATTGGAGAAATGCCCCACGTCGCCCCAGTAAATTTCTTTGTCCTTCTGTCCCTTCCCTTTTTCTCAAAAGCAGAAACTCTCCCTTAATTCAGTTCCACTTAGATTAACGAGTTAATCCAGCACTAACCACACGCCAGGACCTGTGACGGACTCTAAGGCACAAAGACGTTAGACAAGATGCCTGCTCCTTTGAGCGCAGAGAAAAGAATGCAGGACACAGATTGTGCCTCTGCAGGAACAGGAGGCCCCAGTGAGTAAGGTTCCTGGAGGAAGTGACACCTAAATTGAACTAGAAAAATAAAATAAAAAATGCCTAACCACATAAATGAGGATGGAGGAATGTTTTAAGCACAGGAACTGTAAATAAGATGCGGAGGCCAGGTCGTATTTTAGAAAGGACAGGAAGATTGAGGACATAAGGCGCTGGTGGCAGGATCAGGTACTGCCCTGGGGAGGCAGGTGCTGAGACGGAAGCAGCAGTGGAACACAGCGCAGACAGGGCTGGGCAAACTTTCTGACTCCAGGGCCACAGTGGGTTCTTAAACTGGACCGGAGGCCGGAACAAAAGCATGGATGGAGTGTTTGTGTGAACTAATATAAATTCAAAGTAAACATCATTACATAAAAGGGTACGGTCTTTTTTTTTTTTAGTTTTATTCATTTCAAATGGGCCGGATCCGGCCCGCAGGCCATAGTTTGCCCACGGCTGGCCCAGGACCAAGTGGAGGAACCCGTTTTTGCAGCTGGTGGAGAAAAACACTGGCCTGTCTTAAAGAGGAGTAGACAGGAGCTCATTAGCATTTTAATTTAGGGAGGAATTATTTTACCTTAGAAACAGCAATAGAGCACTTACTAAACAGAAAGTAAGAGGTACATGAAAAAGGAGGAGGAGGACCAGGGGGAGAAGGCAGAGATGCAGAAAACATGCCATCCATCAACTCCGAGACAAACACTTCTTAAATTTGTATCTATGCCTGCTGATGTTTTCCTTATTTGATTATGATTGACCACATGATCTCAGCACACCACGGGAATATTCCAGTGTCTCAGTCTAGACATAAGCAAAACTCTGTAAATGTTAAATATGTTTTATGCAAACTTATAACTGCTGCTTTGGCCAGCTCTGTGTTCTGAGGCCCTGCTGTTACTATGACAACCTGCCCAGCACAAGGCAAGGTTGATGAAGTTGCTCTGATTTTCGTATCAAAAAACCTCAGCCAGGCTTCGGGCACAATCTGTCCTACACCAGGAATCTGAAACTACCTAAATTTCATATTTCAGTAGAACCTGTTTCTTCTCTGCATATACTTTTGGAGTCATAACAGGGCCAATCCATAGATGTTCCTGAACCTCAGAAGAATCTGATAATGAACAAAAGGAAAATAATTCTACATATACTTAACCAGTCATTGTTATTCTGCCTTGATGTGAGATCCTTAGTGAAATGTGAGAGCAAGCAAGTTCAGGAGGTAGCCACCTCGGTTCTCTCGATCTCTGTTGGACTATAAATCCTTCATTTGACTAATATTTGACCCACCTACTCTCTCCTCTGCATCTCTAAACTTATTAATGCTTCTCTTTGTTTCTCTTTTCATGGAAGTACACATATGCTATACATGCATGTATCTTTATGGTATCACACTGCACATTATTTTTGGAATTACTTATTAGTGACCACTTTTCACCTCTGTAATATCATATGAGCCACTTTCCATGTCCTTTTTTCTCACTACATTTTCCTTCATAAGGACATGTCATATGTTAATCCACCTAACTCTATTTTGTTTAACATACTGAGTTTTATTTTTTAATTATTATGTTGTAAACAACATTGTAATGAGCATCCCATTAGTTACTTCCACATGTACACATTCCCTTAGTATAAATGTCTAAATTGGACTTATTACACTACAAGTTTTACTGTGGTCCCAGCATCACTAGCCTGCTTCAAGGGCTTGCTACCCTAGTTCTCACCATAAGCTTCAAAATGTTCTGCCTATAAAAATTTTACCCCAAGTAAAAATAAAATATACTTTATCGAACACTTACTCTATTCCAAGCAGTAATCCAAGTAGTTTACCTGTATTTGCTAATTTACTCTTCAAAACAATGCAGTGAGACAAATAATCTTATTAACCTCATTTTACATCTGAGGAAACTGAGGCACAGAAGGTTAAAGTTGCCCAAGTGTACACATCCCCAGAGCCTGTGCTTTTCAGTTATTACACTTTGGGTGTTCTGATGGGCTCCCTGCCACCGTTCAGGCTCTGTGCGAAGTGCTGCGTGGTCCTAGGCCCTCAGACGCTGTTAGTAAGCACTGCCCAGTCACAGGCCATCACCATGCTGCTTACTCAATACTTGCCCTGCCCTGTTCCACTGCCACACATAAAGTCTCTGACAAATACTAGTAAATACTAAACATGTGCCAATATTTATTTAAGAGAAACAGCAGGAAAACCAAAGAGATTGTTCCAACAGCATTCAGGAACAGAAATTTATAGTCAGTCAGGAAAGGAATATCCAAATAAGATAATTGTGTTCTGGTGAACTTTTTACAGTCCAATAAGCCATCTCAACTTTGGTTCAGCTTCTCTAATTAAGCTGCAAAATTATAACATCTTCCCAATTCCCCCCTCTCACTAATAAAGAATTTGTCATTGGATTTTAGTGCCTACCCAGATCATCCAAGATGGTCTCATTTTGAGATCCTTAACTTAATCACATTTCAAAGACCCTCTTTTCAAATAAGTTCACAACCACAAGTTCCAAGTAGAGGATGTAGACATAGCCCTTTGGGAGCTACCATTTAACCCACTATCTTAGGTATGTATGGACTTCCTTGAGTTTGGTTGGTAATAACGAAATTCTGAGGGCTTAATCTCAGGATAAACTGCTAAAACTGACTACCAGAGACTATATCATGGTTACCTAACCCCATGAAAGCTGGCTCAAAACTTCTAACTTGCTTTATGTCCTCGCCTTAAACATAGCTCTCGTCTATGTTCATGTATCCATTCCACTGCTGTAAATCTCTCCTTGGGGGCTGATTCCCTCATAGGTCTGATCTGTGTGTACCCTCTACTCTGCTTAGCCCATGCATTCAGCTCTTCCTCTCACACAGAGGTCAAGGTAACATTATTGATTCCACCTGCTCTGAAACACAGTTTAATATAATTTATGATGAAATATTACTTCCACACACTCCCTCACCCAGACACTGTGAGAAAAAATCAAGGAACAAACATCCCTTATATTTGGAGTCTCCCAGGTGACATTTGTGGAGCTCTGTCAGTTTGGGAGAGTTTCAGACAAACCCTAACTGAGTTTCAGCCTTCTCTGATCTTCCACTGGCCCAATCCTTTGACAATCAAGGTATTCTGCATCATGTTAGTTGGCCATTATGGCCACTGTGTAAGGTAGGCAGAGCACGCATTATTATTCCTATTTTGCATTAGAAGAATCAGTGTTTCAGAAAGTTGAGATGGTTTGTCCCAGGCCATGTGTTAAAAATATATCTTGGATTAAACTTAGATTGTTTTTATACCTTATTCCTGCTGATGGTGTCTTCTCCTGCTTTTCCATGCACATATTTCACAGCCCTATATGAATTTTCCACAATGTTTTTATAATATATTTTTATTGATTTCAGAGAAAAAGGGAGAGGGAGAGGAATAAAAGCATTAATGATGAGAGAGAATCATTGATTGACTGCCTTCTGCACTCCCCCAGCTGGGGATCGAGCCACAATCGGGGGATGTGCCCTTGGCCAGAATCGAGCCTGGAACCCTTCAGTCTACAGGCTGATGCTCTATCCCCTGAGCCAAACCAGCTAGGGCCATAATGTCTTGATTCATATGAATTGTCTCAGAAAATAATCACTTTTCTTCATATGTGGGTTTTAAGGGGCAATATATTCATAACCACTTTTTTTCATATTTATTCTCTATAGGAGGTAGGATCGCATTTTATCTTTGTTTCTTTCCTGAGGACAGTATTTCACATTTGTCCATGTTTGTTTTATCAATAATTTTCCAGATGTAGTAATTGGTGATTCCAACCATGTCTTTTGCACAGTTAAGTTTCCATACTTGGCTTGCTGAAGAAGCATGTGTTCTCTCTAAGGAGACCCATGAGCTAAGAAGGGGCCCAGGGTTCAGATTTAGGAGACCTGGACTTTTTGGAAAGATTTTTTAAATGTTTTATTGATTCAGAGAGAAAGGGAGAGGGAGAGAGAGATAGAGTTGAGGGATTGAGCCCGCAACTTGGGCACATGCTCTGACTGGGAAGTGATCTCCTGGTGCATGGGTCAACACTCAACCACTGAACCACACCAGCCGGGCAGGAGACCTGGGCTTTTGACACTACTCCCCACTATCTGTGACTAAAAATCATTTACTTCCTTAAGCTTCTATTCTGGAAATTTGTAAAATGTAGCAAAGAATCCAACCTAATGCCTCTTACTTCAAAAGAATGAGAAAATGTTCTTGAAAGTAGTATTTGTTCTTAGCTGAAAAATATTGCAAATGCCAAAAGCCATCTTATTTTAAATTCTTCTAATGAAAGATTTAAATTCCCACTGACATGGGCGTGTTATATGGAATATAGCTTAAAGTATAGCTTCCTTGGTCATTGACAAAACTGTGAACCAAGAGAGAGTGGGCATATCTGTGTACCCTTCTGTGGATGTGTAGGCACGTTAGATCAGAAAGGACTAGTGTACACAGGTAGGGTGTCAGATAAACAAGTAGAAGAACTGGGAGCCACTGTAGCATAGAATGAAAATCTGTCAAATCCTAAAATTACCTCATTGCTTGTCTATGACATGTGTGTTGAAGATCAGGAGGAACTAAAAGAAAAATGAAGAGGAATGAGAACATTGAGTTCAGAAGAAGAGGCAACTGATGAGGGCAAGTTTTACTCAGCAAGTAATATATTTGATTATTTTATTTATCATCTATATAGTGCTCATCCACTAGAGGATACAAACATATTGTGACATCTAGAAGGAACATGTGAAAGGCAATATAAAGCAACTCTATAAGTTATGTCAGAAGACAGTATCCTGTATAATAAAAGGCTAATATGCAAATAGACCAAACTGCGGAACAACCGAACAACCGGTCACTATGTGCTGACCACCGGGGGGGGGGGGAGTGGTGTGGAACATGGCGGGTGTTGGCAGCAGGTGGCAGAGTGCGGAATATGACAGGCATCAGCCATGGCGGGATGGTGGAGCAGGTGAGCGGGGGCACCAGACCAAGGCAGGGTTCCGGTCGCTGTCATCGGGGCAAGCCTCTGGTGGTTACTGAAAATTCTTTGCTCCTGTGTTCCACAATCCTGCCCGGCGCTCACACCTGCTGCCAGCACTGGTGCCATCACTGATCACTTGGTGCTGTCAGCAGGGGCAAGCACCAGCTGCCAGCCCTGATTGCCCTTGAGGGCTTCTCCACCTCCCCCTGGTCCTGAGGGGTGATTGGGGATGGCAGCTGCTGCTCACACCCCCTGACAGCGCCAGCCCTGCTCGCACCAGCTGCTGGCACTGGCCCCAATAGCCCTGCACCATCAGCAAGTGCGAGTGGGGCCAGCACCGTCAGTGTGTGGGAGCGCAGTCAGCGTGTGGGAGCGGTGGTGGGAGCAGGGCTGCCGGCAGAAAGGGGACTGAGGGCCGCGATGGAAGGGGCCAGGAGGGGGCATGGAGGATGGGCCGAGACCCACCCCTGTGCCCACCGAAGCCATGTGGCCCCCAGTTCAAGGTGCACAAATTTGTGCACTGGGCCCCTAGTATAATTATAAAAGGTTAACTCCACATACAGATAACAGAAAGCACTATTGCTATTAGAATCAGGAAGATATTTAATACAGGGAACCAAGTGCTAACCTAACAAAAGGTGGTGGAAGGCCTAGAGAAGCAGTCTTCACTCTCTTCCACCAAGACTGATTCCCAACTCAACATCCAGAATGGCACTGTTGGGGAAGCTGCTACCTTATACCTCTTTGGGGAAGCCATCCTCAGTCTGTTGGCCTCAAAGCCCTTAATGTATGCTAGATCCCCAAACAGCTAACTCATACACTGCCATCTCTCACTCCACCTCAGTTGAGACACTTCATTTTGGGTTCCAGCAAGAGAATTCTCTATATGAGGACTATTCCCATAGAGCACAAACCACATGCACAGACACAGACTCAGGACATAGCCTATGGCTGATGTGGATGTGGGGACGGCCTATTAACATGAATCCCACCCAGCTAAGGCATTAAAGGAGAAAGGACAGAGGATGGAAGGGCAGGAAGCAAAGCAAATCATGTATTTCTAATCACTTTTAATAGTCTAGTCAGATCAGATGGCCTTGCAATAGATGAGTTTCTTCAAAGCCTCCTTGACTTCTCGGTTCCTTAGGCAATAAATGAAAGGGTTGACAGCAGGGGTGACAATGGCATAGAAGATGGAAATTACTTTGTTCAAGTTGAAGGCATGGATAACTCGAGGCCGGGCATACATGAAAATAGTGGCTGAGTAGAAGATGGTGACCACCACCAGGTGCGAGGTACAAGTAGAGAAGGCTTTCTGCTTTCCTGTGGGCATGTGTAGAACAGTGGCCAGAATATATACATAAGACAGGACAGTAATAGAGAGGGGGAGGAGTAAGATGACCAGTGCCAGGACAAAGTCCACCAACTCAGCTATGGACATGTCTGCACAGGAAAGGTTAAGTACTGGAGAGATGTCACAGAAGAAGTGATTGATGACATTGGGGCCACAGAAGCTGAGGTGAGAGATGAAGTAGATCTTCGCCAAGGAAATGCCAAAGCCAATGGCCCAGGAAGCAAGAGTCAGGTGTAAGCAGAGCCTGTGGCTCATGATGGTGGGGTAGTGCAGTGGGCGGCAGATGGCCACATACCGATCATAGGCCATGGCTGCCAGAAGCACACATTCTGTACACATGAGCGCGATGAAAAAGTAAAGTTGTATCATACAGTGAGTGAAGGAAATGCTGTTGCTCACAGACCAAAAACCAAACAGCAACTTGGGTACAGTCACAGAGATGTACCAGGTCTCTAAGAAGGACAGGTTGGCCAGAAAGAAGTACATAGGCTTGTGCAGTGGCCGGTTCTGCTGTACCAACAGGATGATGATCATGTTTTCAGCCACTGTCAAAATATAGGCCACAAGGAACATCAGGAACACTGCTGCACGCATGCCCCAGTTGCCGGGGAACCCCACCAGAATGAACTTGGTGACCCATGTTTGGTTCTCCACTTCCATATTGGAGACACAGGGCTTAGCTCTCCTGAGGGGAAAAATCACTTGGTCAGACACCATGGTCTAGTTAGAACCTTCCATCCTTTTCCTTCTCTGCTAGCAATAATCATAATAGATATTTAGTAAAAATTTAATATAAGCTAGACCATATACTGGGTATATTAAGTACATAATGTAATTTAATTCTCACATAGCTTCTTTATGCTATTACTAGAGGCCTGGTGCACAAATTCATGCATGGGTGGGTTCCAGCCAGCCCACCCTGATGGGGGCTAATTGGGCCAGGTTGGCAGCGGGGAGGGGACGCGGGAGGTTGTGTGTAGGGGGGTGATTGGGGCCCCAATCAGGCTGGTTGGCCAACTCAGTGCGTGTCATAGTGATCGGTCGTTCCGGTTGTTCTGTTGTTCTGGTTGCTTGGCTTTTATATATAGATACCCATTTTAGTGATGAAGATATGAGTCTTGGAAAAGTAGTTATTAAGTAACTTACCAAGTTCCCACTGGTAGCAGTGTAGGAATAACATTCAAGTCTAAGCTGACACCCCATGTTCTGTCTAATATCCTACATTGTCCTTCACAATCACCCCAAAATTAAACAGTTTCAAACCCGCATGTTCCCATTGCCAATTCCAGAGAATATACCTGGCTTTCCTTGCCCATCATCCACCCAGAGTTCTGGAAGCTCCTCCTTACAACTTGTTTATCCCTTACCTACTATCTCTTTCTTTTGCTCTAAATGCATTGAAATGGACCATATCTCTGTGAGGTACCTGAGAAGGGGAGGTAATAGCCATGCTTTTCAGGCCAGCCAGCATGACTCAGTGGTTGAGCATCGACCTATGAACCTGGAAGTCACAGTTCGATTCCTGGTCAGGGCACATGCCTGGGTTGTGGGCTCAATCCCCAGTAGGAGGCATGCAGGAGGCAGCTGATCAATGATTCACTCTCATCATTGATGTTTCTATCTCTCCTTCTTCTCTGAAATCAATAAAAAATATAATTTTTTTAAAAAATGAGTCATGCTTTTCAGTGTTAAAAATCTGGACCATGTCTGCTCTTGATTTGCAAAAGTAGGTTTAAATTGTTCATATGGAAAATAATACTATGATTAATAAATAATAATACAAAAATAAACTATGTGTTTCATGTACTCACAACTGTAAACCTATTTTTGCCCTACCCTATGTGACCTTGAAATATGATCCTCTCTGAAACACAATTTACTCTTCTATAAGTGGAAATATTAATATTCACCCAGCGTACATCAATGTGGATCAAAACCTAGATGAAATCTTATATGGACTATAAATAATGATAAGTGTGGAAGGGACTCTTACCTCTCCATAGGTCATTAAAGAGGTAGGTCTGGGATAAGAGGGGAGAGAGTAAAGGCTATGAGCCAAGTAGAGCAGTGAGCACAAGAAGTATGAGCTTCCTCTTAGGAAGCTTTCAGTCCTTGGGTAGGGGTGAGAGTCCCTGGGTAGAGATTTTATTTTAAATAAGCAAACAAAGATAGAAACAAATAATAAAATGTGAGACATTTCGGGGTTGAAAAACAGACAATGTTACTAGTTGATTAGGAAAGGCCCCTCTGACCAATGAAGAGGGGACATGAAGGCAGGCTCACAGCCCTTGGAAGAGCTGGGCTGCAGAGGGCAGAGAGAGACTGGGGGAAGGTGAGGGCCAGGATGTGCACGGCTCCATGGGTCGTAGTAAGGGATCTGAACAGTGTTTTCATACAATGAGAAGCAAGTGGAAGATTGACGCTAAATAGGGGCACAGATGATTCATGCTCTGGAAAGACCGCCCTATGGTCACAGCAGACTTCATGGCAGCAGGAGTGGGAGTCTGAGACTGGTTGGAAGCTAATCAGAGGTGACAGTAACCTTGACGACTAGAGCAGATTCAGAGAAGTGGGTGGATTTAAGATATGTTTCAGAAGAGTCTTTAACAGTAATTGATGGATGAATATGGAGTTAAAGGAAAAAGAAATCAAGGAAGAATCTCATATCTGTGCTTATGACATAGATGGGATGCCATTTACTATGATGGGTAAAAGTTGGAATGCTTACAGGCCTATTCCTCATAGATAAGGCCATGGCAAAGGGCAAGACGTTGGTAGGGTTATGGTTTGATTAGTTTTAACATGAAGCCTAAGTAATCAGTGCAGAAAATTATCTAACAATACGTACTGATTATGTACCAGGTGCCAGTAAGTTTGCTAAGTACTTTTCACACAATACCCCATTAAATCCACAAAACACTACTAATGAGGTGCTGTTATTCTAATTTCACAGAAGACACTGTGATTTAGATGAACATTTCTAAGTGAGAGAGTGATGAGTCAGAATCACAGCAAAGCCGAGATCTGCTGACTGTGGAAGCGTGTGTGTGTGTGTGTGTGTGTGTGTGTGTGTGTGTGTATGGCATTCTCTTAATTACTAGGCTGCCATGTAGAGATGAGAAATGCCAGATTTGGGATTTGGGATTCGCCACCTCTTTTATACATTTAAAACTTTTGGTTATTTTAGGAAATATTTTGTAAACCTACTGAAATTATACTATAGGCACATGCTATTATAGATAAGCCCAACTTTAATATATTCATATATGACACAGGTACATATTCACTCAGACAAACAAAACAAATGAACCTATAGAAATGCTTTGTAACTGTATCAGAGAAGAGATAATCATTGACTGAGTCTTAAAATATAAATAAGTGAGTGGGCAAGGCATTGAAGGCACATGAATGAGAGAACAAAGGAACAGAGGTATGAAACAGCCTGGCATTGTCAGGAAACATCTCATTATGGCCTAAAGGCTGTGTGAGTGGGCAAAGTATGAATGAATGAAAGAGTGAAAAGGGAGAGAGAGAGAGGGAACACATAGTGCTAAGGGCTACATCATGGAGACTTTTGTATGAAATATTAAGGCATTTAAGAATTATCCTATAGTACATACAATAAGTAACCACTGAATGTTTTTTAGGCAGATTTTAACATACTCATATTTTGCCCTGGCTTTTGATGTTGGAGATGGATTAGGATGGGTCACAATTACCAAATCAGAGACTAAGAGACTAAGTTGGAAGACACCCCCATAGCAGACACTTAAAGGCACACACAAAGTAGAAAATCACCAGTTACAATGTTTGCTAAAGAAACACATTTAGATATATCTGCTCACAAATTACACAAGTAATTTTGCACTCCTAAAGAAAGCTCAGTAAAATAAATTTCCCTAGTCCTTATCAGTTAAATGAAGAGTACATAGGTATTAATTACTGCATACTAAAAAGAAGAATTGACCATACTAGTTGTCAGTGTATGATTTTACTGTAAAATTTGTGGGCCCTTCCACTGATGATAATATCTACTCCATTACAGTGTACTCAAACTTATTTCCCCCACAGCAGATTTTTACCATTGATCTAGAATCAAATATCTTAGCTTCTCTCCATTCTTATTCCTGCTGTGTATGCACCTTCCCTTAGTCTTGTCCACATTCTACATAAGTAGGTTTTAAATAATTTAAGTTTGAGGAAACATAACCTTTGTCCCTGCTGAGACAACAGCAGTTTTTGCAACCAGAGTCACAAATGATTCACCAGGAAGACACAGCAGCCTGCAGTACAGAAAGTCAGAGGTGTGGGAGGATCTGCTGATTGGGATCAGAATCTGCAGTGCTCATTTCTGATTCAACACCAAGAGATGCCCCTCCAGAGTGGTGCGGACAGTGTGTTCCCTCAGCTTGATACATACCTGGCTGCACTAGATGTTCAAAAGATGAGATTATCCATGGATTGCTGGGAACCGAGGGTGGTAGTGGGAAGATGTGGCAATGGAATGAACTATTTAGCACTGAAGCACTTCTGTGCCACAGAGCTGCCTACGCAGTCAGACAGTGACACTTTGGGAGGGGACACTAGCCTCTGCTGGGATAGGACGTGACAAGAAATTCTTCACTGGTTCTAAAGCAGGGAGAAGTAGAAAAGGAAGGTTCAGGTACTGAAGAGATTTGAGGAACCCAGCCTCTAAAGCTGGAAGGACTGAATGGGCACAGGTTACCCAACTGCTTCCACACTGACATCCAGGACTGGAGGAGAGGTGAGCCCGGGGGCCCGGGGCCACATATGTGCCTGATGAGGTACCAGGCAAGCTCTCTGAGCATCCTGGGGCCAGTGCACCCATCACTGTCCTGGGGAGCTGCAGTCTTGGGCGCCTCAAGCAGTGAAGATCTCTGGATTTTGAGGGCTTTATATGGGATCAGGACTTTCCCTCCATCTCTGCAAGGACCCAAGAGGAAAGCACCATGATGATGGCAGTTCAGGTCTCTTGTGGGAGCCATGAAAAATTTCTGTTTGCCCGTTGTGACAGCCAATTTGTTTTATATAATATTAGTTCCATGGGTGAGGGAGCTACTTATGGCCACATGCTTTGAAAAGAACATTTGAATTTATTCTTTGTTGAAATATAAAGAGAAAAAAAAATAGTACTTTTAAATCTATTTGCAAATTCTTGATTATTATTCAATCTTCAGCTTACTTGAAACAGGAAGATCATATCAGTGCTCCAAGGGAAACATTAACACCCAAAGTAGACTTATATTGCTACACTTCAGTACATTTTTAATTAAAGTTTTTGCTGTAAATGCTTGTGCCATAATGTATGCTAAATAAATTTATTCTGTGATGGGACCATCATTACTTTGTCAACTGCCTTTGGGAGCCACTTGACCAATATTTTATGTTTTGGGACAAAACTCCAATTTACCAAACATCACTTCTCTATCATCTGCTGACCTCTGAAGCAAGCCCACACAGAAAGAAAAGCTGTCAGATTCGCTATGCTTCCCTGAAATGGTAAATGGAGATATTAACAATTATAAATAACTCAATCTGCCACACTTGCTTATGGCAATGAAGCAGCCTTCAATATAGTTTCTCTTATAGACTGAAGTATGAAAACCAAATTGTAGCAAATAAAAATAAGGCAATTCTTTCAGATCTCTGGCCTCAATTTATCTCAAAACCCGAGAAAAACCCCAACAGCCTCTACAGTATATAATTGGATATTATTCGCAATTTTCCAACAAGGATTTAAAATATACTGTCATGTGGTGGTCACTGATAGAAATGGAAATGAGAGTGTCCACCAAATGACAGTTGTGCTAACCAGGTCTGGTTGCCTGCTGTGCTGACAGTGGGGGAGGGAAAATGGAAAGGGGAACACACTTATCCAAAGATAGGAAATGCCCATCTGTTGTGAGGAGCTTCTATGAATTGCTATAACTGTGATCCTTCATACAAGATGCTTGGGGTCCAAATTTCATGCAAATAATCCCAAATAGGTTAGAGATTATACAAACTGGCTCTAGTCCATGACATACTGACACAGCCTATCCTAGAATTCAACTATATAGGCTTTTCTTGGAGCTGTTTTTGTCTTTAACTGTTGGCAGTTCTAGGTTGGAGAATTTTTCAGACCCCTGTTCAGGATATATGGGAGAAAGTCAGGAAACCCTGGGAACTCACTGTCGTGTTGTTCCTCACATCCTGGGGACTCTTGGTTGTCGTCTGCTGTTTCTCAGTCTTCTGTCTCTTGTGTTATGTCCAGGTTTTTCAATCATAAGGGGAAGTTTACGTTTTCATTCCTCAGTAAGATGTTACCACGATTTGTTATCTAGTCACCATTTACCATCAAGCTTTATTCTATTAGCTTGATGGTAAATCTACTTCTGGATGTAGAAGAGTTAATTGCAAATGCAAGGTCCTCAAGATGACCACAGAGTACATGGAAGGAATAATCATACAATTTTGCATGGAAGCTACTCTTTCCCAGCATAGAAAGAGGGGTAACAAGGCAAAATGTGTGTGTGTGTGTGTGTGTGTGTGTGTGTGTGGCAGAGGGGGGAGTCGGGGGGGAGTATGGATGAGAAAAATGTGCTAGGCTTAATGTAATAGAGGTCATGGTGGGATCAAATTTGTTTGAGTTGTACCATATGGTGTAAACCGGAAAGAGGAATCAGAGCGAGTGGTCAGAGTGGGGAACTTGACATGCAGATGTCAGAGGTAGTACAATTATTAGCAATAGAAAGCCCAGGGTATAATGACAGAAATGGGTGACCCAGAGTGGGTTAGAGGTCGAAAACATTGAAAGGAGTTAGAAGCCAACTAACTGAGAGGCCAGGATGCCAAATGGATCTGCATAGATGTAGGCATTTCCACGTTGCATTTCCACATTGATGACGGAATTGGTTTACCAGGGTAAATGAAGGGGATGGATGGTAAATGACGAAGACAGGGGGGACGATGGTGCTGTAGCTTAAGAGCACATGCTTTGAAGAAGCTGGAGTTATTCAGGGAAAAGTAAAGAGCAATGGTCTGGAAGGAGCAGAGTATCAAGAAAGATACCTTCTTCATCTCTACTCACTCTTAGAGGAAATATGGGAGGCAAAGGGTCTGTATTTGAGAGGGCTGAGGGGAATCAGAGTTCTCAGTGAACAGTCAGGTTCAAATACAGCAAAAAAGAGAAGAATGCATTCAAGGAAGACAGTCAGAATATAAAGCATTTTGCTGAACACAGGGCACAAGTTTTAGAAGACAATTAAGAATGATTGTGGTACCTCATTGTTGTTTTGATTTGCATCTCTCAGAGATGCAAATTAGTGATTTTGAGCATTTTTTCACATGCCTCTTGGCCTTCTGTATGTCTGCTTTTGAGACGTGTCTAATCCTTTACCCATTTTTTGATTGGATTGTTTATCTTCCTTTTGTTAAGTTATATGAGTTCCCTATAAATTTTGGAGATTAAACCCTTATCAGATGTCACATTGGCAAATATGTTCTCCTATGCAGAGGGATTTCTTGTTTTGTTTTGTTTTTTGGGTTTTTGTTGTTGTTGTTGTTGATGATGATGATGGTTTCTTTTGCAGAAGCTTTTTATTTTGATGTAATCCCATTTATTTATTTTCTTCTTAGTTTCCATTGTTCTAGGAGATATGTCGGTAAACATATTGCTATAAGCTATATCTGATATTTTGCTGCCTATAGATTCTTCTAAGATTTTTATGGCTTCCCATTTTATGTTTAAGTCTTTTATCCATTTTGAGTTTATTTTTGTTTATGGTGCAAGTTGGTAGTCAAGTTTCATTTTTTGCATGCATCTGTCCAATTTTTCCAACACCATTTCTTGAAGAAACTGTCTTGACTCCATTGTATGCTCTTGCCTCCTTTGTTAAATATTAATTCAGCATAATGGCTTGGGTAGATTTCTTGGTTTATTTGTATGTTCTTGCACCAGTAGCAGGCTGTTTGGAGAACAGTGGCTTTGTAATATAATTTGATGTCTAGTATTGTGATCCCTCCAACTTTTTTCTTTTTTCTCAGGATTTCTGTGACTATTCAGGGTCTTTTTTTATTCCATATAAATTTTTTGGAGAGTTTGTTATAGGTCTGTGAAATATTAACAAATCAACAAATGGCAAGTGCTAGCAAGGATGTGGAGAAAAGGAAACCCTTATACACTGCTGGTGGGAATGCAAACTGGCACAGCCTCTGTGGAAAACAGATGAATTTCCTCAACAAATTAAAAATCTAATTTCCATTTGACCTAGTAATCCTACTTCTAGGAATATATCCCAAGAAACTAGAAACACCAATCAGAAAGAACATATGCACCCCTATGTTCATAGCAGCACAATTTACAATAGCTAAGATTTGGAAACAGTCTAAGTGCCCATCAGCAGATGAGTGGATTAAAAAATGGTGGTACATCTACACAATGGAAAACTATGCTGCTGTAAAAAAGAAAGAACTCTTACCATTTACAACAGCATGGATGGAACTGGAGAGCATTATGCTAATCGAAATAAGCTAGTCAGAGAAGGATATCACATGATCTCACTCATTTGTGGAATGTAATGAACAACATAAACTGATGGAAAAAAATAGATCCAGAGACATAGAAGCATCGAACAGACCCTCAAAGGGAAAGCAGATGGAAGGTGGGCTGGTGGTGGGTGGTGGGTGGGGAGAGATCAACCAAAGAACTTGTATGCCTATACTCATATCAATGGGAGTGGTGGTGAAGGCCTGGGCTGGGGAGTGGGGGCAGACTGGGAAAGAACAACAGTGGGAAAGGAGACACATGTAATACTTTCAACAATAAAGAGTTGTTGTTGTTGTTGTAAGAAAAGAATAATTGTGGTATCATAGGAGGTTAGCATGTGGGTCAGATGTGTGGGACAAATGGAGATAAAAGTCCAGATGATGAAAGATTGTCAGGCATGACAATATTGCTTGGGATAATCTCTTAAGAGAGGGTGATTAATCAAATTTAATTAAAACTTCTTTCTCCACTGGTCTCTATCCAAGTTCTCATATCCCATAGAGGTGGCAGCTTTATTTTGTGCTTATCATTCTGGCTTTGGTTTCTTCACTTTCAACATCATAAAAATGTAAGCTTTTGAAGCTTAATTTTATATTTAGAAGGTTTTAGCTTGTTGCCTGTCCTAGCACAACTTAATTTCCATGCCCCTAGTCCTTTACTTTAAGCCATTTTTTGTTAGCTGAAGTTGTTTTTACATTTTTCTGTTATAATTGTTAGTCTTTTAAAGAATGAATGGGCAATAATTTTATTGAGTTGTTGCATATGTCGATATGTATTTCTGTCAATATGAAAGTGAATGATGTCAAGAGAATGAAAAGACAAGCCACACACTGGAAGAAAGTTTTTGCAAAAGACATATCAGATAAATAACTATTATCTAAAATTTACAAAGAACTCTTAAAACTTGACAATAAGAAAACAAACAACCTGATTCAAAATTAGCCTACTACCTTAAATACCTCACCAAAGAAGATATACAGATGGCAAGTAAATACATGAAAAGATGCTTCCGGTGTTTTGTCATCAAGGAAATACAAATTTAAAAAAAAACACCTGTTAAAATGACCAAAATCCAGAACATTGACAATACCAATTTTTGGTAAAATATGGAGCAATAAAAAGCCTCATTCAATGCTGCTGGAATGCACAATGGTACAGCCACTTTGGAAGACAGTTTGGTGTTTTTTTACAAAATTAAACATATGTTTACCATGTGATCTAGCAATTATGTGTCTTGGTATTTACCCAAAGGGTTTGAAAATATTTCCACAAAACCTAGCAGCTGTATTCATAATTACCAAAATTTGAAAACAATGTGTCTTTCAGTAGCAAAAACTGTACTACATGGAGATAATCGAATATTATTCAGTTCCAAAAAGAAAAAAAAAAACTATGAAGCCATGAAAAGACATAAAGGAAACTTAAATGTATAACACTATGGCATAAAAGCCAATCTGAAAAGGCTGCATACTACATGATTTCAATTATATGACATCTGGTCCTATTTTCACTACCTGGAGGTAGGTTCACAGTGATATATAATGTACATGTACTATTTAGTATTTCTTTTCATGACTTTTTCTGCTTATTTTATCTATGGAACAGAAAGAGAAAATAAACTAATGGGATAAATTGGAGAATAAAAATTCAAAATAATCTTGGCAGATTGGTGTGATATGTGAAAATCAATAATAACAATTAGTAGAATAAATATACATACCTACATTTAAGTTTTTAAAAGAGTGCAATGGATGTGGAGACTTTGTGACCAGTTTATAGGAAACAAGTCTTGGAAGATTAGTTAAATAAAAGACTACGGTGATGAATAATTTTGGAAATAGATATAGTGACATTTGCATAACAATTTTTAATGCAATTAATGCCACTGATGAAGCCACAGATCATTCCTTTAGCCACTGATACACCAGTAAAACCAAAAATGGTTAGATAAAGTCTAAATACCACTGGATATGTGAGACAAGATGATCTAAGACAAGGCTCTCTCATGGATCACTGGCATAACTTATCTGATATTGGCCTATGTAAAGAAATTCATTAATCATTCAAATGCAAGGATCTGACCATAATAATTTTCTTCAGTGTAAATGTGATATCCTTTGTGTTTTGATAAGAATTTCTTACAGTCTTTATCTTTTATCTCTAAATTTCTTTAAAATTTTCCAGACAGCAGCCATAACTTCCTTATTTCTCAAGCTATAAATCAAGGGGTTCAACATAGGTGCCACCACAGCGTAGAATAGAGCAACCATCTTCTCCTCTTCCACTGAGGATGCTGACCGTGGCCCCAGGTAGGTGAAGATGGTAGCCCCAAAGCACATGGACACCACAGTGAGGTGGGAAGCACAGGTCCCAAAGGCTTTGCTACGTCCCTGAGCAGAGCGAATACGCAGAATGGCAGCAACTATATGACCATAGGAGAAGAGGACCAGGGAACAGGGAAGCATGATCACCAGAAATCCTGAGATGGCCACCATGACCATGTTGAAGGAGATGTCCACGCAGGCTAGCCGCAGCACAGCCAGGGTCTCACAGGCAAAATGGTTAATAATGTTGTGACACAGGGGAAGCCGAAAGGTGATGATTGTTTCCATCAGTGAATTCATGAAACCAGCCACCAAGCAGCCGGCAGCCAGCCCCAGGCACAGCCCTCCATGCATGATGACTGTGTAGTGCAGCGGGTGGCACACTGCCACATAGCGGTCATAGGCCATGGCTCCCAGCAGGAAGAACTCAGACCCGCCCAATGCCAGGGACACATAGAGCTGGAGCACACAGCTTTGGAATGGGATGGACTTCTGGGCTGAGAGCAAGTGGGCTAGCATTTGTGGGGCATTACTGCTTGCATAACAAAGGTCCACAAAGGATAAAACAGTAAGAAAGAAGTACATAGGGGTATGAAGCCTGCTGTCCAGTCTTATCAGAAGAAGAATGAGGAGATTTCCCACAATGGTCACCAAGTACATGATCAGGAACAAGACAAAGAGGGACACTTGTGTTCCCCAGTCACTGGACAGCCCCAGCAGAAAGAACTCACTCACCCATGTCTGGGTTTTATTTTCCTGGCCCATGAGTTCCTGAGGATTTAAACTAAAGGTGTTGATATAATAATCATGAAAATTCAGGATTGAAAGGGTGGCTTTTAGACCATATAGAGAACCTACCCATCTGAACCTAAAGTTTCTCTAGAACACATCAGCCAAACTCTGCTTGAACATATCCATAGATGAAGAACACAATGGGATCCAGCTGTGCAGCTGGAAATCAAGGAGAAAAGAAATTACATTCTTGGAGTTCAATTAACTGGAACATAATTTCTCCCAAACATCTGTTCTTAAATGGGAGAAGGTAATGAATGAAGTAGGATTTAAAATCCTACTCAATTTAATAGTTGTTATATAATCCCTGTCTTTCTGGTGAGAAAGTTCTTGGTCCACATGGAAGTATACTTCTGAATAATGTCCAATACCATTTAACTGCTTTTTATTTACTAGGTTTCCACTCTAAATATTTCTGACACAACCCTACTTACCTCTCCTCAGTGCAATGTATCTATGAAAGCCTAAATGATTTAAATATAAATATTCTTATAGGTGTTTTTTTTACTAAATTATTTTGAATTTATCTTCTGTAATTTGTCTTTTTACTTTCATTGATTTTAGAGAGAGAGGAAGAAGAGATATAAACATTAATGAGAGCGAAACATTGATAGGCTGCCTCCTGTACAACCCCTAATGGGAATTGAGCCCATAACCTGGGCACTTGCCCTGACCAGAAATTGATCTGATGACCTCTTGATTCATGGGTCAATGCTCAACAACTGAGCCACACTGGCTGGGCTGTATTTTTACTTTGAGAGTGTCAAGTAGGAGGCCTCCTCTCTACCTACCTCACACAAGTGGCTCAGTTAGGCAAGATCAACCCAAGGTGGTCTAATTCAATTATCAGGTGTTGCATAGAGAAGGTATACATAGCTTCTAAAAATTCATCACTTATGCCCCACAAGAGGAATTTAATGGAGTGTTTATTGATGTCAGGTTATTACTGAATAACAATGTTTTCTTAAGGAAAGAACAGCTCATTCACTCACAATATAACATCGATATAACCTCACCAGTGAAGATAGAAGGATAGAGGATCAGGTCATAATTATAGAACATATGGTAATGTCATACGCAGTAGTAGTTTTTTGACCTCCAAACAAAATTTCTCTTATGTTTTCTCACTTACAGAAGGAAATAAGTGATCCATAACTAAAGCATACAGATGGGAATCTGAGGCTTTGGAGACAATCCTGTGACAATACATGTAAGATCATTATTCAAATGGCTCCCTAGATTATTCATGCCCTAACTATAGATGGACAGCAGACTAAAGTTAAATTTATTGAAAGGTTCCAGTTTCAACCTTTCAAAATGTTCGATATCATACCACCAATGAGTGACACAGGTGGTTTGGGGGGCTTAAGATTATAATTCATTATTATCAAGATAGCAATATTAAGATGGTTAGTCATCAAATATTCAGGATTTAGTATTGTTTTGAATAAGCTCCAAAATTTTGAGAAACTTTTTAAAAAGAGAGCTTTCAGCTCAGCCAGCATGGCTCAGTGATTGAGAATCGACCTATGAACCAGGAGGTCCTGGTTTGATTCCAGGTCAGGGCATATGTCCAGGTTGTGTGCTTGATCCCCAGTAGGATGCATGCAGGAGGCAGCTGATCAATGAGTCTCTTTCATCATTGATGTTTCTATATCTCTCTCCTTCTCCCTTCCTCTCTGAAATCAATAAAAAATATTTTTAAAAATAAAACAGAGCTTTCAGAAATTGTCACACAATAGAAAAGATCAAACAATGTCAGGTACCACCCTCAAGCCCTTGTACTGGAAGCTTCAGTCACCCACACCAAAATTAATTGGAACAAGATACTCAGCTATGGGACTGGCAAAGAAATATAAAATGCCTAAATATGTAAGACTCTTCACTGTGTGAAAAAATAAAGGAGTCGAAATCTTCATGAAAAAAAATAGGTGGTTTACAATCAATAATGATATTTTCTAGAACGTTTAGTATTAACAGGTTTTTTTAGCCTCATGGCTAAAAATCAATAGCATAGTCTTAATTTTTATAATCCCTTCTTTGTAATTTTCTTTTGCATCATATCTATTTGTACACTGATTTCTTTTTGTTCTGCTACATTCTACTCTGGAATAAAAAATATTGTCATTAGACTGGTTGGAAAATTTCCTAGTCATGAGAGCCCGGATAAAAATATGGATGGGTAATGTTTACAGTGCTTTCTTAGCCTTACGTAAATGTACTTCGGATACTCCAATGCTTTTTGGAAATTCACCAATAGCTAAAAGAAATACACTACAAAATACAGCTAAATGCAAGACCCATCCATCCTTCCCCACCAACTGCTTTGTACCCAACATGTGGCTTCCTACACTTGTAGTTTTCAGAATATTTGGATTGAGGGCATCATCAGGTCCATGTTGATAGGCAAGGGAGTTTTCTGGAAAACTATAACTATTTTCCCTAGGGATATCATTTTAAGTCTAAATATTTTAACTATATTTCCTTCACATGTGTTTACTTTCCCCTTTATTTTCTCTTTCCCACCTAATATCCTGATGGCTATAGTTGGCATCTAAAGATGTATATACACATATTTCAAAAATTTCTGACAACATAGATGTTGAAGAAATCAATAATTACTTTGTGTTGCCTACTCTGTGTTTGGGTTAAACAACTATGCAAATCACAAATAAAACCTAAAACATACCAAAGTTGGATAAATTACTTTCTAGAAGTATTTCTATTGTGACCTTTCTTTAGAGGCACACCAGTGATTTTGTCCTACATTGTATGTAATACTTATTCCAAATAACCTTTCTTTAGTCCCATCAGCCAATATCTCAAGTGTAAGTGTGATGCAGCAGCTCCTCCAGGTATTTCAGCAGGTCTGTATGTGCACACAGGTGGCATGGATTAAAGGTGATGGTTAATGGTAAATTCATTTACACTGTTTGAAATTCTATAACCAGGACTTAAACAAATGTCAGTTTTTAAAAATCAAACAAACAACAACAAAACAAGTGATGTTTCCTACCTATTTCCAAAAATATACTCATAGGAAGGTATTTGTGCTTAAAGCCATGTTGTTTTTGCTTAGTTATGTAGTCAAGCAAGTGTATTTCCAAGTGACATGTTATTTGTGTAAGCAATTTTTAAAAATAAAATATATTTGATATTTTTAAAAAGTGATATGTCAAAGTAAAATCTGTTTCTTTGTAAAATTGTTTCAAATAACTTACCCAACTCAATTACCCTGTGAATCATTGAACAGCCAGGATCAATTTCAGAAAACCTTGTCAGTCTTGTCCGTTGTTTGGTGGCAGATGGTGGGAAGAGAGCAAACAAGCTCCTGAAATACTCTTGCCAAACCAAGACCAAAAACTCCCTGGGGTGGGAGGAATGTTAAGAGAAGAATTTAAAACCATAGCTACACTTTTTTCTATATCAAGTTGATATGAACGCTTTATTTGCTAAACACCTACTCTGTACCAGGCATTCTATTGAATACTTTATATATCTATTAATACAATGTAATATAATGTCATATAACAATCTTCACAATACTGAATTTTGGCTTATTATCTCTGTTTTGCAGATAGAGAAAAAGAGGTGAAGTGAGTAGATAGTGGAGGAGTCAGCAGGTAAACTGATTATCTGATAACCTGGAGTACATCTGCTATGCTCCTCCTCTACATAGCATGACCCTGTGTTTGTACAGCACAGTGACAGTCACTTTTTATAGGTTGTGGACTCACCTAACACAAAAATCAGGAGATATATCAAGAGGACTGACTTCTTACTTTTGGTCCCATTCACTTCAGAATCATGGTTGACCAGAGTAGCCCCTCCCACTCACCTGTGAACTTAAAGTCTGGCCTTTAAGCCACATGGCCAGCATGACAAGGAGAAACAGGAGCGCAGCACATGTCTCCCATTAGGAACTCTTCTTGATGTATGTGACTAACTGTCCTCTTTTATACATTTGAAAAGGCGATCATGCTTCTACTTTGTGTTGGATATGCCGATGAATACAACAACGTAGAGTAGATCCATGGCAGGAAGTCTTTTTTTCCCCTAAGAAAAAAATAAAGGGATCTGCTTATAGACTATAAGGACACAATAATGGTCTCATATCAGAAAAAGATAAATCAAATGTTTATTTTTTTTAAATTAGCATTCAAAAGAAAATGTGAAGCTAAGGATATTTTTGTCTAGCTCAAAGAATATCCCTAACTGGTAGAAGGTGAAGCATGACAAAGGATCCTGGACTGTGGGGATGCATCTTATCTGGTTGGAAAGACTTGTCCCCTCTGAGTCACTCCCACGGGAACTTGGAATTTATTCCTTGTGGTTGTGAGCACTTATAAGTAGTGCTTACATATCCCTCACTGTTTGTGTAAATAGTACTGTCACAATAACATAAAAAAAGAGGTTATATTTCCCGGTCATTTGGCAATCACATCAAAGACAGAGATAACATGTTGAGCAGCTGTGTAGTTAAGCTGAAATCACTACAGAGAAGAGAAGCAGGAATTCTTTCCACAGTCATAGGAATATTTTCTTTCCATAGTGTCCCCTCAGGTTCCACACACAAATATACTCGCTTGTGCCCAAGCTGTTCACAGACGCCTTTTCATACCTGCTTAGTTGTACCCTCACAAATTTAAGGCCAAAATAACATTGTGAACATACTAAATGCCACTGAATTGTGTACTATTCGATGTTATGCGAATTTCACTTCAATTTTTCTTTTTTCTTTTTTACTTTTTTCAATAACAAAGATAAATTTTTATTTATTTATTTATTTATTTTTTTATTGCTTGCAGTATTACAAAGGGTATTACATATGTGTCCCTTTTTTCCCCCCGCCCTTGACAGTCCCCTGGCCTCCCCTACTTCACTTCAATTTTTAAGAAAGTTTTCACAGACCAGTGATATGTCTTTCTAAATATGTAAATGTCTTTCTTAAAAAATCAAAACTAGCCCAAATTTAAATAAATAAATGTAGATAGGTAAACAAATATTTGAAAGAGAAAGTTGTGCAAAATGGACAAATGAGAGAAAAGGAGGGGATACCAAAATGTAAATAAGAATAATGAGAGAAGATATTGATAAGCTAATATGGAACAAAGTAAAAAAGAGAAAATGGATGGTAAGAAAGAAAATCAGAGAGGAAGTCAAAGAAAAAGAAGAGCACAATGAAGAAACCAAGGCAATAAAAATGAAACCATATGAGGAAGAAATGGAAAGTATGAAAATGAAAGAAAATAAAGTAGAAATTAACATGTATAAATGCCATTTTCTTGACATTTAATAAATTTACACATTGCTAGCTATATGTATGCCAGAGCTTCCAATATTTTATTTATCCTGGTATTCTGTCCCGGTGTGTGGTGGTCAGTCATTTCTTACAGTGAGATTTTTATAGAATTTGGTACTCTCATGGTGGAAACCTTGATCAAAATATACTTACCAGAGAGCTCAATGGATCCTCAGAAAACCTGAAAAGTGAGATCTTTCAAGACAACAGCCCCACACATATGCACATACAAAAATCTTCAGGACAGTTTTTTTTTTCAGTTACATTACTGAAAAACCCCAAATTCCCCACCAAGAGCTAGAAGACTCAAAAACACTTCATTAACACATGTGTAGTTGGCATTACTGTATATTTCCACACAAGCTTAATTTCTGCTCTTTGGCCCCTTTATTATAATCTGCTTCGTAAAGAGGAGCGGTACTTCACCAGAGTCGCCTCTGCATTGAAACGCGCGGTGGAGATGTTCACAAACCCACATTCCTTTCCTCGGAGCTTTCAGAATCATTTTAAGAGGAGACAGATGTGGGATGAAGAACAGAAAACCAAGTAAAATGATAGAGAGCAGGAAGAAATGGGGGGCGGCACAGATTTGAGCTGGAGGAAAAGCAAGGGCTTCCGGGCCCATCTGCCTCCTGTGGGCAGAGTCTCCCCTGCTCCCTGCTCAGCTCCTTTCCAGCCCTTTGCCATTATCGGGCTGTTTTCTTTGCCCCAAAGTACTTCAAGGATGAGCATCAAGCTAGAACCAGTCTCACAATTTTTTAAATCGAGTAGAATACCTGCATTTATCATTACCAACAACAGATTTCTTTCTTTGGATTGTTTTCATGCAACTCAAACATTTTATTTTCATTTTGAAAGACCCTTTCCATGGACTGATGCTTTATGAAAAGCATATATTCTAAAATCTTACCACATCAGTTTTCACATTTGTAAAATGAAGATAATGGCATAGCATAGCTGGCATGGTTCAGTGGTTTAGCGTCAACCTATGAACCAGGAGGTGACGGTTGGATTCCTGGTCAGGGCACATGCCTGGGTTGCGGGCTCTATCCTCAGTGTGAGGTGTGCAGAAAGCAGCTGATCAATGATTCTCTCTCATCACTGATGTTTCTCTCTCTCTCTCTCTCTCTCTCTCTCTCTCTCTCTCTCTTCTATTCTGAAATCAATAAAAATACTTTTAAAAAAGATAATGGCATGAATAATCTCTCCCCCAGAGGAATATACACATAGTTACCTACAACAGTAAAAATAACAAAAATGATTTATTATTATGCAAATGGAAATAAACTTGAAAATATAAGACTATTTTCAAAACATGCACCAGCTAACTGACCTCAGCACACAAGTGTGTACACTGGGACCTAGAGGAGCCAAATTATATTTCTGCCCAGTCCCAGATGTGCAATTGTGGAAAGCACTTCATACATGGTGTTACTTTAAAAACTTGTTCTCCAAGCAGAAATTCGGTATGGAGAGAAAAGAGCAAGTCTCTGGGGGGAGGGCTCATCTTTCTACTCCATCAGCAAAGAAAAGGCCCATCAGCACAGACCTGGCGCCTGACCAGTTTCCAGGAGACAGTGAAAAGCAGAGTTCATGACTGCAAATCTGGCACTGACTCTGCAGCATTCTCAGGCTCATCCACATGGGGAATCCCTAAAACAGTGGCACGGTGCTGGCGTCATAATTTGGATCGCCAGAGCATTTTTCTTAGGACAAACTGTTACTAGAGGACAATTACCTCACACCATCACACTCCTAGGCTCGAAGAATACAGGAGAAGGCATGGATTACAGGACCTGGTTTTGTATTCATGTTCCCAAGTAAGTGTTGAAGAAAGGCTGAAAAATGTCAGACTCACCTTCGGAGAGTGGAGGAGGCTAGCCTGTGCAAGGCGGGGAAAGCTTGTCATTTTAAAGCAAGTGCAGTTGGATAAGGTAGAACTTTCTCTAACTTTAGTGATGACATCTCAAGGGGCCAATTATGTTTTGTTTATTAGATTTCTTTTACTTTCCCTCTCCTTATCTGGTCATTTCTACACCTAATACCTTAACCTATATTTCAACTTTGCCAATGAAGGTTTTGCTTCCTTGTCCCTAGAGCATGGGAAGGAGCTCACCAAACGTTAATTTCTCAAGAGGGGTTTGCCTGAGCCTTCAGCGACACTGCCTTTAAATGGTGGGAATTTTATCCACTTTATGAGCATGAAGATATGATTCCACCTCAACTTCCTCATTCCAATTCACCCATCTCCGCATTCCTTTCAGCAATAGCCCCGGGGCCAGACCATCACTGGGATGCTCTGTGGAACACTGTCTAGTCTGAGTGTGGGCAGGGAGGCCTTTTTATGCCAATCCCTAGACAGATGCTGCTTACTATTGGGCTGGTCTCCACCTTTGGAATTCAACCATCACATCCTGTAACCTTTTAGAACTTTGCCTTTCCTTTCATGTTAAGGAAGACAACCTTCCTATAAACCCTGGTTTGTACTTAGAGACGTTCAGGGTTCAGAATTGCTAAGAAAAGTGCAATCACCCTGTGTAAACAAACACCACTGAGGATGTTGAGCACTGTACAGTGAAACATGCAGAGGCCCAGTGTGTGCCTCTCTCTCCCCTTCCACAAGAGTGAGAGTGAAGACTTCCACTCGTGTGCCTTGTCCAGGTGACAGCGACCAGGCTGCTCTCTGCCCAGCCACCTGGCACTGCCCCAGGAAAGGACTTGTGGTTTCCTCTCCCAACTTATTCTGGGAGCTGGCGGCAACAGCATCATCTCCCAGCCAACTTTCTAAGCACAATAAACAATCTGCCTGCTGAGGGCTACCCATGTGAGTGCTGCAGTTAGAAGGGGAAGTTTAACCGAGTCCAAGTTAGCTTTGGATCTTCAAAAAGACAAAAGAGACCAAAACAAAGCTGCTTTTCTAGTCTCCAAATGTTGCTGGCATTTCTCATAAAATATTGTTTTGGGTCTTTATTTTTTTTACAAATATCAATTACAGTTGACATTCAATATTATTTTATATTAATTTCAGGTATACAGCATGGTTGTTAGATATTTATATAATTTGCCAAGTGATCCTCCCTATAAGTCCAGTACCCACTTGGCACCATACATAGATATTGTAATAATATTGATAATATTCCCTATGTTGTACTTTACATCTTCATGACTATTCTGTGACTACCAATTTGTACTTATTTTTTACTTATTGTGCTCTTCATTTTGTGGATTTACTATATCATTTTTTTATCCCTTTACGATTATTTGGTATGTTTTTAGAAGGGAAGGCAACAGACATAAACTCATTTACAAAATATATTTCCTCACCTTTAAATATTATAAACTAGAGGCCCGGTGCACAAAAATTTGTGCACTTGGGGGGGAAGGGGGGGCCCCTCAGCCCGGCCTGTGCCCTCTAGCAGTCTGGGACCCCTCGGGAGATAACGCCCTGCTGGCTTAGGCCTGCTCCCGGTGGCAGAGGGCAGGCCCAATCCCTAGGTGCAGCCCCTGGTCAGGCTCAGAGCAGGGCTGATTGGGGAGTTGGGGCACCGCCCCCTGTCATGCACAGAGCAGGGCGGATCAGGAGGTTGTGATGCCACCCTCAATAACACTCAGGGTAGGGCCGATTGGGGGGTTGGGGCACCGCCCCCTGTCACACTCAAGGCAGGGTCGATGGGGAAGTTGCGGCGCCACCCCCTGTCATGCACAGAGCAGGGCAAATCAGGGGGTTGGGTGCTGCCCCCTGTCATGCACAGAGCAGGGCCCATCAGGGGGGTTGGGGCTCCATACCCTGTCATGCACAGAGCAGGGTTGATCAGGGGGTTGGGGAGCTCCCCCTTGTCACGCACAGAGCAGGGCCCATCAGGGGGTTGAGGAGCTCCCCCCTGTCACTCACAGAGTAGGGCCGATAGGGGAGTTGGGGCACCGCGCCCTGTCACACACAGAGCAGGGTGGATCAGGGGGTTGGGGCGCCGCCATTGTCACACTCAGGGCAGGGCCGATGGGAAGGTTATGGCTCTACCCCATCACACACAGAGCAGGGCCCGTGGCGGGTGGGGGGGGGGGGGCGGTTGGGGCGCTGCCCTCTATCACCCACAGAGCAGGGCCGATCAGGAGGTTGGGGCGCCGCCACTCTCACACTCAGGGCAGGGCCGATGGGGAGGTTATGGCTCTACCCTGTCACACACAGAACAGGGCCCGTGGGGCAGGGAGGGGGGGCGTTGGGGGACCGCACCCTGTCACACACAGAGCTGCAGGGCGATCAGGGGGTTGGGGCGCCTTCCCCTGTCACGAACAGAGCAGGGTGGATAGGGAGGTTGTGGCCCCGCCCCCTGTCACACACAGAGCCGCAGGGCGATCAGGGGGTTTGGGCGCTGCCCCCTGTCACGCTGATCCCGGGGCCGGGAGGCCTCACAGCTCTGCTGATCCTGGTGCTGGGAGGCATATTACCCTTTTAATATATAGGATAGAGGCCTGGTGCATGGGTGGGGCTGGCTGGTTTGCCCTGAAGGGTGTCCTGGATCAGGGTGGGAGTCCCCACTGGGGTGCCTGGCCAGTCTGGGTGAGGGGCTGAGGGCTGTTTTCAGGCTGGCAGGTGACTGAAGCTCCCAACTGCTTTTTATTCTGGGCCAGCTTTAGCTCTGGCTCCAGCTCTGAGGCCTCTGCTGCTGAAAGCAGGTATCTGGTTTGTTTGGGTTCTATAATTGAAACAATGTATAACTCCAGCTCTGAGATCCCGGGGGGCTGAAAGCAGGTTTCTGGGGTTTTGTTTAGCTTCTATATTTGTAACTATGTTTCAAACTGCAAGCTCAGAGGCCGGCAAGGCAGGCGGGGAATGTTGGAGTCCTCCATCACTGAAGCAAGCAAGCCCCATGTTAGCTTGAAGCTGCCTGGCTGCTGGCCGCTATCTTGGCTGGCAGTTAATTTGCATATTGCCCTGATTAGCCAATGGGAAGGGTAGCGGTCGTACGCTAATTACCATGTTTTCTCTTTTATTAGCTAGGATTCATTTTTATGACATACAATAGAAAAGATGACATTTCTTTTTCCTGTTAGTGTAGCCATTTGTACTAACATCATTTATTCAGTAGACTCTATTTTCCTAAATTTATTTGAAATTATATACTAAATCCCATTTACAAAAGCTTCTTTGGGTTTATATTTTGATTCATGGATGCATGTCTTTTTCTATACCAATACCACAGTTTTAATAGTAGTTACTTTATAATATATTTTGCTATATACTAAGGCAGGCACACCCTCACTTTATTACACTTTGTTCTCAAAAACTTAACTTAATGAAGGTAAAATACCCTAAATCCACAGCAAACATTATACTTAATGGAGAATCTATAGATGCTTTGCTTAGGATCAGGAACAAGAAGGGATATCTGCTATTATAGCTACTGTGCGATATGACATTAGCAGTCCTGGCCTAAGAATAAAAAAATAGATTAAGATGTACCAAATTTATAAGAACTATCACTATGTACAGATGATAAGATTATATATGTAGGGGAAAATATTCAACAATCTATTAGATTTAATATGTAAGAACTAGATAAAAAACCACCTTATAGAAATCAAGAGCATTTATGTACATCAGCAATAACCAACTAAAAAAATAAATGCCAGTTATAAATGCAACATAAATTATAAAGCATTTAGGGATCCCTTAACAGAGAGTATACTAGTATATGACTTCCATTGAGTACTCTGCCAAAACTTTGTCTTCCCAGTATTCTTTACCTACATTTTCTATTTTACTTTTCTCTATAGCAATTAAAACCACATAAAATACTACATATACTACTTATTTATTATATTTATTGTCTATTTCCTTTAACTAGAATGTAATCTCCATGAAAGCAGAGATTGTTCTTTGCTTTTCACTGTTGTATCCACAACACCTAGAAAAGTGTCTAGCACATAATAGGTATTTAACAAATATTTGTTCAACACAGATGGAGAAAATATTAACACTCACAAGAAGAATGACATGATTTGAGTTATGTTTTAAAGGGATTGCTCTGAGGGCTGGGATGCAAGAGTAGAAGCAGAGAAATTTGTTGCAGACCTTTGCAGGACCCAAGTGGAAGAGATGGGGGCTCGCACCAGCATGTAAGAGTGGGCGGATGAGAACTGAGCATATTCTGTTTAGATCTAGAAAGCAGCAACAATAGGATATTCTTGTAGATTGGAATCATTTGTTGAGAGAAAGAGTAGTAAATGGCCTGATCACAGTGGTGATGCAGTCATCATGAACTGAGGTGGGGAGGCATGGGTAGAACAATGTGGGGTGAAGGGAGACAAGAATCAGGAGTGCAGCATAAGTAATTCATATCAATTACTTATCAAGTAATAAAAATAAAACAATTTTATATCTTTTAGGCTAGGAAAAAAATTCAAAGTGTGCAGGCTCTGTATAGATAAGAACTCTCATGCACTAAAGGGGTATAGAGTTATAAAGCTACTAGTGGCCCAGTGCATGAAATTCGTGCACTCAGGGGGGGGGGTGTCCCCCAGCCTGGCCTGTGCCCTGTCATAGTGTGGGAACACCACGATCTATTGTCGCAAAGAGGTAGGTCCAGTCCACCCATCCGGGGCTCCTCAGTGGATTTCCCCAAAGAGGTAGGCTGGAGCCGGGGAAGGCCTGTGGACCCCCGGGCCGGGCCGTGGCAGAGGCCTGTGGACCCCCAGCGCAGGCACACGGAGGTCCCCGCTGCAGCCCTGCCCCCAGGCCAGGCCACAGCAGAGGCCTGCGGACCTCTGCGCACCTGTGGACCCCTGACTGGTGCCACAGAGGAGGGGCCTCTCCGCCACAGACCTGCCCCTGGCTGGGGCTGCAATGCTGCAAATCCCTGCCCACCCGCTCCTGCTGCGCATGCAGCCTGCTGATTGGTCGTTACTGTGATGGGGTCCCAGCCAATTTGCATATTACCCTATTATTAGTACAGATTCTGGAGAGAATATTCTATGACCTAGCAACTTGACTGCTGTGTGTATTCCCTAAATAAATTCTCACATGGGTACTTAAGTGTGCATATATTATGATGTTCAATATGGGGCTATATGTGATTGTGTGTGGGGGGGGGCGGGGGGAGGGTAGTTGGGTTCCATAACAAAGAGTGATAGCTAAAATATTGTGAGCACCATGGATTACTATGAAGAGAAGTAATAAATGAGCAATATGTATGGGTCTTAAATATATATGTAGATCTTTAAAGTATAGTGTTATGTAGTATAGACAAAGGATGAGTAGTTAACAATATAATGCACTTTTAAAAAATACATAAACTTCAGAGGGAAGGCAGAAGAGGGTCAAGAGGGGCTAAGAGATCAACCAAAGGACTTGTATGCATGCATATAAGCATAACCAATGGACACAGACACTAGGGGGGTGAGGGCATGTGCTGGGGGTTGGGGTGGCAGGGCAGAGGTCAATGGGGGGAAAAGGAGACATATGTAATACTATATGTAATACTTTAAACAATGAAGAATTTTTAGAAAATACATAAATGCACCTCAATCCAATTATATGTATCAAACACATTAGAAATTAGAAATAAAAGTAGAGATGGAATTTAAAAATAATTAATTTTTAAAAATTAATAAAAGGCCTTGTGTAATTTATTAATGTCCCATGTACTGGGGAATATTATTAATCAATTAATTCCACTCTGCACCTGAGAGTTTTAAAGTCTTACTTATTAACTAGAGACCCAGTGCATGAAAATTCCCTCAGCGTGGCCTTACCCTCTCACAGTCCAGGAGCCCTTAGGGGCAGGAGGTGACCTGGCGATTAGGGGAAGGCGATGCCCCATCACACCTCTGCTGCTGCCACTGCCAGCAGCGCAAGCCTCGGCCGGCCCTGGTTACTTGAGCCTCAGGCAGCCCTAGGCGGCTGGGTAGCCACCATCCGAGGATTGCCTGCACCTTGGGGCCTTGCCGTGTGCCTGCCACCCCTGAGGGGCCAAGGGGACTCAGCGCCACCATCTTGAGGCTGTGGGTGCCGCCATCTTTGAGGGTGGGATATTCAATTAGCATATTCCGTCCTTATTGGCTGTGGCGCTGCCATCTTTGTGACAGCATGAGGGCCAATTAGCATATTCCCTCTTTATTAGATAGGATCTTAGAAATTCCAACACATATGGTCTTTATATACTTCAGAAAAGGCAACTCCTAAAATAGTAAAGAAAGTTTCAATCAATAAACTATTCAATCAGCAGGAATTATTAGTATTGTTAAGGCACCACAAATACAAATATGTTTAAATGAATAGTCCTTGCTCTCAAGAAGCTTATAGTCTAGCTGGTGAATACAAGACTGCCTTTCTTTTCTTTTTCCTTAATCCTCACTGGAGGATATTTTTCCATTGATTTTTAGAAAGAGTGGAAGAGAGAGGGAAAGACAGAGAGAAATATCAATGTGAGAGAAACACATGTATTGGTTGCCTTCTGCACGAGCCCTGACCAGGGCCCAGGCCAGGGAGTAGCTTGCAACTGATGTATGAGACCTTGACTAGAATCATACTCGGGATTCTTCAGTCTGCAGGCTGACACTCTATCCACTGAGCCAAACCAGTGAGGGCAAGACTCCGTTTTCAAGGCAGCAACTTTGATTTTCTCCTTTTAAAAAGTGGGAGATCAAAAAGGCTTTGCTGTTGAGATTTTATTCAGAAATTTTAGCACGATTTATGATGCTAATTGATAGGATTCAAAATTTCCAGTGAAAGTCAGTATTTATGATTAAGCTATTAGTATTTATTAGTAAATTAATACATTGCATAAGTCTCAGATTTCATACACAAGAAACTTTTGTCTATAATTATTTTCTCCATGAATATGATGACTTGTGTAAAAATAAACTTGCCTTTTATAGAGATTGATCTGTTTTCTTCTGACTCTTGCCAGGTAACCAGTATGCCACAAATGCAGAAAGAGAGGGGATGGGAACAGACGAAGAAGCATGCTACTGCTGAATCACATCGTGCCTTGCATGTGTGGAGTCTGGATTTTACTGTAAACAGTATAAAGATGTGCCCTGATTTATTTCCTAAGGTAAAGATGCCTTCTGCAGGTCAAATGGTCCAGGTCACTCAAATAAATTGTATGGCAATAAAGAGTTAGAGGGGACTGATAGATGAGAGAGACTTCATAGACATATCAAATTGAATGAGACTGAACTACAATGACTAGGGATGTTTGTTTGGGTAATAAAGCCATAAAGAAGTACAAGTAAGTGATTGCTACAAAGGTCAAGATAGTATTTGGGGGGGAAAGGAGTTGTGGTTAGGACAAGCACATGAGGGGCTTCTGTAGTAGCTGCCAGATCTGCATTTTTACTTGAGTGTTTGTTACAAGGGGTATTGCATTATAATAATTCACTAAGTTACACATTTGTTTAGTGTGGTTTTCTGCTTCTGTGTTTTACTTCACAACATAAAGTCAAAAATAAATAATAATTTTAAAAATTAAAGCTGCTGTGTAAAGAATAAAATGTAGAAACCAGACTGATCATATATTTTGTTAATTTCATGGAATCTATTGATAGATTAGATATAAGAGAAAGAAATTATTGCCCTAGTCAGCTTGGCTCAGTGGATAGTGCATCAGACTGCAAACTGAAGGGTCCCTGGTTTGATTTCAGTCAAGGGCATGTATCTTGGTTGCAGACTCCTCCCCGACCTGAGCCCTTGGTCGGGGCTCACACAGGAGGCAACCAATCCATGTGTTTCTCTCACATTGATATTTTTCTCTGTCTTTCCCTCTCTCTTCCATTCTCCCTCAAAATCAATGGAAAAAAATATCCTTAGGTGAGGATTAAAAATAAATAAAGAAATTATTTTGAGTGTCTGATGGTTCATTTTACTAATACAGTCAAGGTATAATGGGACAAAAGGAAAGGAGTACCCTGGGCTAGAAGAAGCAAGAGCAATAGTTCTATTTTAATTATGTTAAGAATGAGATTCCTATGTGATAAGTGAAGGGGTTAAGTAAGCCAGTAGACATATGTGTTTGGAGCACATGAGAAACCTCTTGTTTGAATTGGAGATAAGAAAAATAAGAACTTTAGCTTTGACAGATAAACAGATTAGATAGATAGATGGATGGATGGATAAATACATAGATAGATAGAGGCCATGGTTCTCTGTAAAATCACAGACATGGGATAGTGATCTACTACAGGCAAAGCAATAGGGGAAAAGTTCATTTTGAATAATTGTATATAGAAAGAAAGTTGCATAATGCTTAGTCCTGTAGTTGTGTCCTAAAAATATTCTTAAAAATAGTTGAATATCTACTCTATGCTATCACTCTACTAGGTATTTTATATTGATTACTCATAATCTTCAGGATAATAACACTTCCTGGTTATTCTTTTTATAGTTGAGGAAACTGGAGGTCAGAGGTATTAAATACATTTTCAAAGCCATATTGCTGGTGAGCGTTGGGTCAAGATGTGAAGTATGGTTGTACTCAGCCTGAAACTTTTCATTGTCCACATGGTACTTCCTGAGGGAATATGCAGGAGGACTATGAAAGGGATGGGGAAATATGAATCCTAGGATAGATTACCCAGCAGACCTCTGTTTAATAACTGAACGCATTTTTTTTTTTTTACCACATGTATAACAGGGCAATGATACATAGTGAAAATGTGGACTGGTGTGGAAAGTCCGTCTGAAAAGGATGTGCTCACTAATTACCTTTCAGCAAATCTGAGGAGAAAGGACATGTCAATCACTTCCTCTCTGAAATGTTCTCTGGGCTGTTGGAGGGAAGTAGGACTCCTTTGAAATTTCACCTTTTTTCATTAAGTTTTCTCACCACTCTTCTTAGGGCACTCATCACCTCCTTGTTCCTCAAGCTATAGATTACAGGATTCAGCATTGGAGTCACCACAGCAAAGAAGAGGGTGGTCATCTTCTGTTCTGCTGAGGAGTCAACCTCAGGTCTCATGTATGTGAAGATGGCCGTTCCGAAGCACATGGACACCACAGTGAGGTGGGAAGCACAGGTCCCAAAGGCTTTGCTACGTCCCTGAGCAGAGCGAATACGCAGAATGGCAGCAACTATATGACCATAGGAGAAGAGGACCAGGGAACAGGGAAGCATGATCACCAGAAATCCTGAGATGGCCACCATGACCATGTTGAAGGAGATGTCCACGCAGGCTAGCCGCAGCACAGCCAGGGTCTCACAGGCAAAATGGTTAATAATGTTGTGACACAGGGGAAGCCGAAAGGTGATGATTGTTTCCATCAGTGAATTCATGAAACCAGCCACCAAGCAGCCGGCAGCCAGCCCCAGGCACAGCCCTCCATGCATGATGACTGTGTAGTGCAGCGGGTGGCACACTGCCACATAGCGGTCATAGGCCATGGCTCCCAGCAGGAAGAACTCAGACCCGCCCAATGCCAGGGACACATAGAGCTGGAGCACACAGCTTTGGAATGGGATGGTCTTCCAGGCTGACAGGAAGTGAACAAGCATCTGTGGGACAGTGCTGTTGGTGTAACAGATGTCCACAAATGACAGGACACTGAGGAAAAAGTACATGGGTGTATTTAGTCTGCTGTCCAGTCTGATAAGGAGGAGGATGAGAAAGTTCCCCAGCATGGTCACCAGATACATGGCCAGGAAAAGGAAGAAGAGGGAGACCTGAGTTTCCCAGCAGCTGGACAGGCCCAGGAGAATGAACTCACTTGCCCAAGTCTGGTTTTCCCTGCCCATGAGCCTATGAAGACAAAACCCCAGTTATAAATCAATAAATACCAGATACTTAAGGTGGCAGAGAGCCTGATAGGGCATGTAGACCAAATAGCCATCTAAAACTAAATGGCGTGGTTTCCCTAATTGTTTCCTTCAGGGTTTGGGACCATAGTAAAACACATTAACATGACTCAGGTTCAAGGAGAAAATAAAATTCTTCTTTTCTCCTTCTTTAAATAGGAAAGGTTTTATTAGAATGCTTAGACATTTAAGTTAAGAGATTAACTGTAAAACACACTTTCTTCTTCAGAGCCAATCCTTAACCCTGAAGTTTGTTTACTTTTCCTTTGGAAACCCGTTTTCACCTCTTTACTCTCTCAAAATCCATATTAAATGGAACCTAACAGGCAGAAACAGGTTTTTTTAGATGACATTTTTACACCTGGATTCTCTATGATAATAAAACACTCAATTTTCACCTTTTGAAATAAGAAATGTGGGGTTATAAGTTAGAATGTGGCAAATATACAATAGGCTTTTAAATAGCAAAAAAAAAAAATGGTCAAAATTACATTTCAGAGACAGTGACATAAAGAATGAAGACCTCGCCATTGGGCTTAGTTTTGAAAAATCTTCACCTGCTTGTCTTTTTTATCTGGATGAGAGGCTAAGAGGACTGCCATACGTCCGCCATACGTATGTTTCTTGACAGGCATGACTGTCAAGAAATAAATCAAAGTCAGGGAGGCATTAACTACCTTCCCTAAGAATAAGAAGAACTCAAATACCTGCCATAAATATTAGCCTATTAACGAAGAGGTAATGGAAAGCTGGCTGTGCATTCCACTGATTCTATTTGTACGTATCCTGGACAGTGATCATGATGGATTGGAGACTATAATGTGATGGAAAATAATTAACTGGAATTAACTCAGTACAATGACTGTTGATTAACTCTTTCCTTTCCTTTTATCCCCATCTGAAATACTCGACTATCCTGTGCCTCCCTCCACCCCCCAAGAAACTGTCTTCTCTCATCCTCGCACTCTATTCCCTCTATCATGATTCGCAAGACAAAAGGCAATAGGCTAGTCTGCTCAATACCATCCTTAAACTTTCTAATCCTGCTGGTATATTGGTATTTCGGAAAGCTCAAGCACTCTAGTATTCTCTCTGGAGCTCTAGTATTATCTCTAGTAATCCTGTTTGCACCTTATTCAAGTCACAAGTGATTTCCAAAAACCTCATGGACTCAACAAAGCCCACTCTCAGTTTTCCACACATTGTCCCTCTAATTAGTCTGCCATTTAAGTAGAGAAAGTGAAACCCTTACACAGCAGTGCCAAGGAGATATTATTTGCTTACTGTAATCAGATAGTACCAATGAATATGTTATGGGAATCAGACTTCGTGTTGAGAGTATTCATGACAGTAAGAGCCACTAACTGTGGATAAGGAAGCTGCCAGAGGTGCTTGGATTAGCCAGAAGAAAGGGATCCATGGGCATCTGCATATGACAATCCTTCCTTTACCTATGAATAAATTAAGCTTGATAAACAATTCTCACTTCAAGAGATAACTTATGTGTAAAAATACAGAATGTTCTTTAATTCTTTAAAACTTACTTTAGAACTTCAAAAGGTTAACAAGTCACCTTGCAATATCTCTATCAAAGAAATAGGAAACCTACCTTTTTGTCCCTAATGAAAAAGAAAACTTGAAATACAAAAATATCACTGTTAAGGGTCTCAGGTATAAGAGAAAGACAAGTGATTTCACAAGGGAAAAATTTGTGCCTAGGACGCACCAATGGAGCTTGACCACCTATGCATGATCTTTTATGAGCTAAGCTAAGGAAGGAGAATGGGGTAGTCTCCAATTCTGCTACAATACTGAAACAATTTATGTAAAGGAATTTCACCAGCAGAAGGCAAAAAGAAAAATAATAGTGCAGGAGGTAACTTATGACTGGTGATTATTTAATGTATTCTCGGGTACCAAATAAGATTTTGTTACAAACAAAAAACCTGACTAATGTAAATCTCTTGGAGTTTTGAGTCTTTCACTTCTTAAAAACTAATAATAATTAGTTAAGGGTTTGACAAAGAGAATGTAATCCCTGATCTTTGGTCAGCAATTTCCCTTAAAAGCCCACAAAGGTATTGGTCAAAAGTAGAAATACCCCTAGTTAGCCTATCATTGTTTCTGCATCATCTTCATGCTTTGTAAAGTGCCTCTCCCTAGGAGTGAGTGAACTCCTTTGCCAATGAACTTTAATTTCCCAGTTCAACTCTCATTACCTAATTTCTTCTTCTGGGTAAAGGAAACATAATTTCAAGTCTGTCCTAATTCATTAGAGGCAGGAAAGTTGGGAGGTTAAAAAATAAGGCTGTACCACCAATAGTAAAATGAATGACTAAGTTAAGAAATAAAATAAAATGTTTAAAACATTTTTTGAAAATTTGATATTAAATGGAGATTAAAACAGATTTTCAAAAGTAAAATGGAGGTGTTTTAACTGGCAATGATGGCATTCCTGTACCTCCTTTTTTCCCTAGAATTGTGATTCAAGCTAGTTAATCACAAGTTATCTTTAAAGAAAAAAATCCATCTGGAAACCTTGAGATTTTCCCCAAATGTTCATTGGCAAAGCTGTTCTCCCCACTCCATCCCGACTTCCTTATGCATATCTATACTGCTTGACCATTATCATTTCAGAATGAGCTGGTCCGCACAAACCTGTCCTCTGAGTCCAGATTTCCAGTGGGCAGGTGCTAAGGCGCGCAGTGCAGTGCAGGGGATGGGACCTGTAGTAGCTAAGCCCAGTGATTCCTATGAATGCTGTCAAAACCTGTGCTAGGTACTTCATTTCTCAGAGGAGAAATAACTTTCCAAAAGAACTTTCTCCTCAGTTTGGCTCCTCAAAATGGGACATATCTCTCCAGTAACCCAATTCAATTCAATTATCACATGAGACTAGGAAGGAGCTGTGTGTTAAGGAAAGCCTGGTTTCCTGACTCCTGTCCCAAGAACCCACTCTCTGAGCATGACTCTCCTACCTTCAGGACAGGCCAGCAATGCCCCAGGAAGGGTGGGGCTGAGCAGGATGTGGGATTTTGGAAGAAGTAACTTTCTTTTCCCTCAGGGATAAAATCTCTGCAGGCCAATTATGCTGTGCTTGTTAGACCTGTTACTTCTTCTCTAGCTGGTGATTCCTTCATCTTAAACTTTCACCTGCTTTCACTAGTAAGAGAAGCTAGTTTTTCCTGACCCAGAAACAAAGCCCCAGTTTCCCTGGAGACATTCTCTTAGGTCTTTGTTGAACTTTCACTTGGAGGAAGTTATAACTTGCCCATGACTTTCTGTCCATGTTCTCATGATTGGCATTATTTGATCCAAAACCCCCAATTATTCATAGATCTCATAGGAGACCACGAACAATACTTTTTGTACCATGATTCTGAAGTTGTACATGAGCTTTCTCCAATTTTGGCTCACTGTTAGGAGGCTCCTTTTAACTGGGCCTTGTCTAATTATTTGACTGCTTTTGTATCTAAATATCTGTCCTCATATTCTGCAAATACAGAAATTTACTATCCACTTTAAGCATCTCAAATTATATATCCATTCTACCATATATTCAGGTTGTTTCTTGTTTGTAGCTATTGCAAACAATACTTGCTATGAACATTCACACACACACACATACACACACACACACACACACACACACACACACACAACCTCTCTCAACTTTTGTCCCATATATGTATTCATTTCTGTTTCCCAGTAGTAGCCCTGACCCATCACAGATTATGTGCATTTCCAGTTTTAGCTAATATTGTCAGTTGTTGTTTTTTAAAAAAAGTTGTACCGTTATACTTGCACCAACTATGTATGAAGATTTATTTGCCCTAAGCTTTCTCTAACATTGGATTGTAAATCCTTTTGATTTTAGCAATACTGATGGATATATATATATATATATATATATATATATATATATATATATATCTCCATATAATGGTATCCCATTGTTACTATATTTTTTATTTCTCTGATGATTAATGAGGTTTTGCATATTTTAAAATATTTATTGCTCATTTGGATATTCAGTTTTCTGAGGTATTCAATCTTTTGCCCATTCTTCTATTTGGTTATCTCTCTTTTTCTGATTAATTTTAATTATTTTAACATTTTGAGTATGGGTCATCTGTCATTTATATGTATCACACCAAAAAAAGTGGTTTAACTTTTCATTCTCTTAATGGTGTCTCTGATGAAGAGATGTTTTTAATTTTAATGTAATTCTACTTATCAGTTGTTTCCCACATACTTATTGCTCTTTTGTGTCTTGAAAAATCTTTGCCTACCCTAAATCATGAAGTTATTATTCATGTTATATTCCAGGAGCTTTAATGTTTTCTTTTTCACATTTAGATCAACAATATATCTGGAATGTATTGTGCATAATATGAGAAAGGAACCCACATTCACTTGTTTTCTGTGTGACTATCCAGCTTTATTGAGAGACCATGCTTTCCTCACTATTCTCCTGTGTTGCCATCAAGCAAATTTCAATTTATATTTGTAGGTTTGTTTTGAAATTCTTATTTCTGACCCATTGGTCTATTTATCTATTATTATAAAATACTGCATTGTCTTATGGTAGTTTTATAATAAACCTTGTTTTATAGTGTAAATCATCCAACTTGTTTCTACATTCTCAATTGTTTTGGTTATTCCTGGCCATTTGAATTTGTAATCGGATTCTAAAATTAGCTCAAACATTTCCAGGAAAGAAAAGCTTGCTATTTTAGTTGGGATTTTATCTAAGAAATCAGTTTTAGGAAAAGTCACATTTCTGTGCTTTTGAGTATCCCAACCCTTAAAAATATATATTTTCCAATTTATTTAATATCTGTTCATTTTTTTCTATGTGCAAATGTTGTATATCTCTCATTAGATTGGTTCCTAGACATGGTATTTTTCACATGCTGTTTTAAATAATATCTTTTAAATTATATAAAATGTAGTTAACTTTTATATATTAAACTAGAGGCCCGGTGCACGAATTCATGCCTGGGTGAGGTCTGGCTGGCCTGCCCCGATCGGGGCCAATTGGGCCAGGCTGGCCGGGGGGAGGGGATGCAGGCAGTTGGCCAGCTGGCCCCGCCCCCTGGTTGAACTCCCGGTTGAACTCCTGGTCAAGGGGACAATTTGCATATTGGCCTTTTATTATATAGGACTAGTGGTCCAGTGCATGAAACTCGTGCACATTAAAAAGGAATTAATTAGAGAAAATATTTTAATATTGTTATTTGCCCTTTCTCTATAATAGAAGTGTGAAAGGTGAAAAAAAATTAGTAAAATGTATATGAAAATCTCCCTCTTGTTAGAGTCTGGAGAATGCCACGGGACCCAGAGTCAAATCCCCACCCACCCGCGCATGCCTCAAAATCATGAAAGACCCAGACCTGGCTGGCCCCACCCCCATGAAGCCCCGCTGGGCAGGGGGTGCAGCCTCAGGTCCCCTGTTAAGCCCTGCAGGGATGCAGGACATGGCCTCAGGTCTCCCAGCCAGGCACCGGGCAGGGTGCATGACCTCAGGTTCCCCAGGCCTGGCAAAAGGGCGTGAGGGTGCAAGGGCATGATGACCATTTGCATATTAGCTCTTTATTATATAGGATTATATAGGATATGTATATATGAAATGACTTTTATGGATGACTGGTGTCATTTCTTCCTTATATTTTTGGTAAAATTCACTGGTAAAGCCACCTGGCTTGAAGTTCTATTTGGTAGAAAATTCTTAAATATGGATTCAAATTTCTTAGTATATAGGATTATTCTATTTCTTCATGTGTTCATTTTGGTAAGTTTATTTTTTTTAGAAATTTGTTCTAACTTCTCAAATTTATGAGCCTAAATTAATATCTTCCTATGATTTTAGTGTATATAGAATCTCTCTTTCTTCCACAATACTGTTTATTTCTTACATTTCTCTCTCTTTTTTTTATTAGTCTTGGCAATGAACTATGGTTTACCATAAAATACTTTTTAATATCAGTTGGTGCAAGGAGAGCAACAAAGACAAGGTAATCCCATCCCTTAGCAAATTCCATTTACTTAGCAAATGCCATTTAATAGGTCACTTACTAGATTTAATAGGGAGAAAAAATATTTTTTTTCCTTAAAAGAAAAATATTAAAAACTGTCAAACATCATAAAAATTATCCTAAATTATATGTGAAGGGAAGTAGAGAACATGTAGTTCTTCTGAGTTATTGCTAGTACAGGACCAGAGAATTAGTACTCTAGGACACTGAGAAACATAGCTAGTATATCAAACCCAATTCTAGGGATTTTAGAAAACCCTGTTGGATTAAAAATATCAATATCCAAAGTCATTACAAATTCAGTTTCTGGCCATAATTGAAAAATGGGGATGGTATTTGTCCTAAACATCTAGAAAATTGAACAAAATACATAAAATGCTGGAAAACATCAGTCAAACATCAGTTCCAGACACTGATCCTGAGAGATGAGAACAAGTGAGGTGCTCACTGCCTAGAGAGAGTTTCCAGGCTACAGGATGATGAGAGAAACCTAAACAGAGCCTGTGGTCATCCTTTTCATCCTGAAAAGACAGTTTGTAGTTTGGAACATAGTGCCAAAGAGAAGGGGGTGCAAAGAAAAGGGGCATTTATTATCTGAATATTGGTTTTTTAAAGTCTTTTGCTGACTACTAATCTTTGCATGTTGTGAGGGACCCACCAAGGCCAAGAAAAGAACCACCAGAAAGGAGTAAATAGAGTGATCTCTACAGGTAACACAGGCCCAGAGCAGTTCATGTTCTCACCAGTCAGAAAGAAAAGCCCTCTAACACACAAGACATTGAGCAAGGTCCTCAGGAAAGTATAACCTCAGTAGTGTTACAAATTGACTCAATATTTTGGCCTGTTTTAGATCCAATCTTTATGACCCTTCTGTAAAAGAAAGCCTCAAATTATCAAATAAATTCTAAACCATGTAACTGCCTCCTTGAACAAAGTGCAGAAATATTTAAAGTAAAACAAAAATATCTAGCACATGAAAACATAAAACTCACAATGTCGGTAATGCAATAAAAATTTTCCATGCATGCTAAGAGGCAGGAGACTTTCTAGGCCATAGTACAATGTGGGGAAACCCAAACAAGTCACAGTGAGGGCGAAAAGGCAATCAATAGGAGCATATAGAAACAACATAGATGACATAATTAGGATACAAGCACATTAAAATAACCATTATAAATATACTTCACATGTTCAAGAAGATAGAGGGAAGTCTAAGGATGATGAGGAATAAGACCAAAGATATAAAGACACCAATTCAAACTACAAGGATAAAAACTACGATATTGAAATAAAAAATACACTACATGGACTCAATAGCAGATTAGACACTGCAAAACAGAAAAAAAATGAGAAAAAATAAAATATAAATAAGGATATATTCAGGCATACAAATGATAAAAGTATTCATCAGCAATAGAAACAAAAATGAATTTCAAGGAACTTAAGGACATAAACCAAGGAAAAAAATTAAAATGAGGACATCCTATATGCTAAAGAGGTAATATGCAAATTGACCATCATGCCCTCACAAGATGGCTGCCTATGACCAGGCTGGCAGGGGGGTTAGTGAGGGACGACCAAATAGCTGAACAGCAGGCTGTGTGGGGCGACCAGGCCAGTGGGGGGGGGGGGGTCAGTGAGGGGAGACCAGGCTGGCAGGGGGGCAGTTTGGGGGGACCAGGCCAGCAGAGGGGGCATTAAGAGGTGACCAGGCCAGTGGGGGGGAAGTTAGGGGCAACCAGGCTGGTGGGGGGGGGGGTGCAGTTGGTGGTGACCAGGCTGGCAGCAGGGGGCAGTTGGGAATGATTAGGCTGGCAAGGGGGGTCAGTGAGGGGCAACAAGGCCAGCGGGGGTGGGGGGAGGGCAATTGGGGGCAACCAATCTGGCAGGGGGTGGCAGTTAGGAGCAATCAGGCTGGCAGGGGGGTGGGGGCAGTTGGTGGTGACCTGGCCAGCAGCGGGGGGCAGTTAGGGGTGATCAGGCTGGCACACAGAGGCAGTGAGGGGCAATCAGGCTGGCGGGGGGGGGGCAGTTAGGGGTGACTAGGCAGGCAGGCAGATGAGCGATTAGGAGCCAGCGGTCCAAGATGTCCTGGATTGGAGAGGGTGCAGGCTGGGCTGAGGGAACCCCTGCCTCCATGCACGAATTTCACGCACCGGGCCTCTAGTAAGTGAAACAGAAAAACAAGACAGAAAAAATAGAGAAAATTAAGGAAATCAAAAGCTGATTCTTTAACAGTACTATATCAATAAAATTGATAAATTTATATCCAGATTGATGAACAAAAAAGAATTTATAAATGATCAACATTAAGAAATAAAAGGGGTGACATCACCACTGATCCTACAGATATCAAACGAATAAAACAAAACCTCTTGAATATATTTAAAGTCAATACTTTTGACTAGTTGGATGAAATGGAAAAAAAATTGTGTTGCCAAAGCTCACACAAGATTAAATAAATAATCTAAATACCTCTCTATCTATAAAAGGTATTGGATTTATAGTTTTAAATATTCCCACAAACTGGGACAAAGCAACTTTTGGAAATATTCCATAATTTGTTTATGTTGGTTATAAACATTTGTCAAGCCTTAGCAGGTGTGGCTCAGTGTTTGAACATAGACCCATGAACCAAGAGGTCACATTTCAATTCCCAGTCAGGGCACATGCCCAGATTGCAGGCTTGATCTACAGTGGGGGGCATGTAGAAGGCAGCTGATGGATGATTCTCTCTCATCATTGATCTTTCTATCCCTCTCTCCCACTCTCTTCCTCTCTCTGAAATTAATAAAAACATATTTTTTTAAATTTAACATTTGTCAAAACTCATATAACTGAACACTTTAAAATGATGAATTTTTGTATGTAAAATATGCATCAATAAACATGATTTTAAGAAGGAAAAGTGATAAAGGATATTATTTATTTAAATAATATCATAATTTTGAAAAGAGATGTAACTACAAATTGAGTAGGCATTCAAAGGGCAATAAGCAAGGCTGTGAATAAATTTATGTCAATAAATTTAAAAACTTGAAACAGACAAATTTCTGATAAAATATAACTAACAAAAGCTGATGGGATGTAAAATAGCCTGAAAAATCCTATAAGCATTAAAGAAATGGAGCTTGTATTAAAAATATTCCCACCGAAATAGCTAGATGAGTGAGTTCCATCAAATTTTCACAAAACAGAATCATTTCAATCATACCCTCTGGAGCTCCAGTGTGTAGTTGTGTGTTACACAAAGGTAGAGAGATGAGGTAATAAGTAAGACAGTATAATCACACCCATGTTTTACTTGACAATGGATGTGCCCTGGCATGGGACTTTTTATCCTGAAGGGATGCCTTTTTCTCATTGGAACAAAGACCGTGCCATTTTACTAAGCTGTGAGTCTAGTTGCCAGCCCCTCTAATGAAAGTAGAAAGTTGAGTCAACTGATGTCTACATTTATCCCATGTCTACGTCTCATAAGTTTAGAAAAATTGTCTTAAAGCAAATTTATCATCTTCCCATAACTAGTTCTTCTTCCTATTTTCTATGTGCATGTACCATACAATCACGTCCTCTCATTAAAAAAATATAAGAAAAAGGGGGAGCCCTAACCGGTTTGGCTCAGTGGATAGAGCATCAGCCTGAGGACTGAAAGGTCCCAGGTTCGATTCTGGTCAAGGACATGTACCTTGGTTGCAGGCACATCCCCAGTAGGAGATGTGCAGGACGCAGCTGATCGATGTTTCTCTCTCATCGATGTTTCTAACTCTCTATCCCTCTCCCTTCCTCTCTATAAAAAATCAATAAAAAATATTTTTTAAAAAAAGAAAAGAAAAAGGGGGAAGGGTAAGAGATCGACCAAAGGACTTGTATGCATGCATGTGAGCATAACCAATGGACACAGACAGTAGGAGGGTGAAGGCATGTTCTGGGGGTGGAAACAGCTGGGGAGAGGTCAATGGGGGGGGGGGGAGAAGGAGATTTAAGTAATACTTTAAACAATAAAAAATTTAAAAATAAAATAAAACATTTACCAACTTGGCAAAAAACCCCAAAACATTTTTATATACACTGAGTGGCCAGATTATTATGACCGACCAGATTATTATGACCATCCCATCAGTACAATGAAGTGAATTAGTTATGCAAATAATAATAAAACCTTGAGAGTATTTGCTTAGGAAGTTTTCATATTCAGTATTTTTGGAAGTGCCAATGAAGTACTGATGGGGTGGTCATAATAATCTGGCCACTCAGTGTATATACTAGAGGCCTGGTGCATGAATTCATGCACCAGTGGGGTCCCTCGGCCTGGCTGTGGGATCGGGTCAAAATTCGCTCTCTGACATCCCCCAAGGGGTCCCAGATTGTGAGAGGGTGCAGGCCAGGCTGAGGGACCCCACCAGTGCACAAACAGGGTCAGGGAGGGATGCAGGATGTTGGCCAGCTGGCAAGGAGCCACAGGAGGGCTCCTGGGCATGTCCAGCCCATCTCACTCAGTCCCGATGGGCTGGACCCCAGCAGCAAGCTAACCTACTGATCGGAGCATCTGCCCCCTGGTGGTTAGTGCACGTCATAGCAACTGGTCGACCAGTCAACTGTCTGACCTCTAGTGGTCAGTGCACGTCAGAGTGAGCAGTTGAGAGGCCTTAGCATATCATTAGCATATTACACTTTGATTGGTTGAACAGCAGACCGGACGACTGGACACTTAGCATATTAGGCTTTTATTATATAGGATGAAAAATCAGGAAAATGCAAGAGATTGTTCAAAATCTCACTGTCTCCTTTCTCTTATGTGTCTTCATAGGAGTTTTAATGCTCTTAGATAACCACAAATTTGACTTTCACTTGACCTCTAATTATAGTACTTAGATAGCACTTAGTGAAAGCAAAATTGCATCTCTGTAAAGTTTTCTGCAATAAAAATTTATTTTAAAGACCTTTACTTGTCTTAGAATAACCCTCAGTAATTTTAAAGAAAATAAAATATCAAGCAAAGTTAAACCCTTTGTAGCCTTTCCAAATTCATTGATTTTCTCATATTTTGAGTGAGAATATTAATGTCAATTCTGTCCTTACTGGATAAAGGATAGAGAAAAGGGCTATAACAGTCACAGAAAAAATCTTTATTGAATATGTGACTGTTATGGGCTGACTCGTGTCCTTAACCCCAATGGCCTTCAGAGGAAATTGAGTTAAAATGAAGTCATTAGAGTTGGCCCTAATCCAATATGACTGGTGTCCTTATAAGAGGAAATTAAGACAGACATGCAGAGGGAAAACCATATGAAGGCACAGAGAGAGGACACCATCTAAAGGCAAGGAGAGAAGTCTCAGAAGAAAGCAACTCTGCTCATACCTTGATCTCAGACTTCTAGTTTCCAGAATTGTGAGAAAATAAAGTTCTGTTTAAGCCATCCAGTCTATGGTACTTTGTTATGGCAGTCCTTACAGTGAATTGATAAAACAATAGAAATGAAATAATAGATATCAAAATAGTTTAAAATTTTCAACTATTCAATGTAAAGTAATAGTGCCCAAATTAACAATAATAGAAGTAATGCTGATACCCATAGTTCACGATACTCAATGCATTATTTACCCATTAGTATGGAGTCCTTAGGTCTTGGGCGATTGAACATAAATGACTATGATAAATTGAGATGCTTTCTGAAATGCAAACTGAAGTGAGAATCATTTTATCTTCTCATAGAAGCCTTCACCAATGCAACCTTCAGTGGGGAGAAAGTGGGGAGGGGGGGAAATCCTTTGATCTTTTGAATTCCCAGAGTTCTTCTGTGTATAACTTGTGTTATAATTTTGGATTTTGTCCTATTTGCCCTATAATTGTACAGTAAACTATACCTCATAAGTCAAGTTTTGCTCACCACCTGTTTTTGTATGGCCCACAAGAAAAGAATTTTTTTATTTTTTAAATGTTTGAAAAAATCAAAATAATAATACTTGATTATGTGAAAATTATATAAAATTCAAATTTCAGTATCCACAAATTAAGATTTATTTGGTATTCATTCTTTTATACATTGCCTCTGGCTGTTTTAGTGCTTCAATGGCAGAGTAGAGTAGCTGTAACATAAACTGTTTAGCCCACAAAGCTTAAAATATTTACTATCTGGCCCTTTACAGAAACAGTTTCCCAACCCCTGTCTTAGAAGACTGTCAATTTCCTGAAGTAGTGGCAATATCTAAACACAGCATTGGTACTCCCACAATGCCTACAGCAGTGTCTTCAACAAAGTGGATGCCCACAAAATGATCATAAAATAAAAAGTTTCAGATTTTCCCTAGCCAATAATGTCATTGTGCACAAATGACCCTGGTTATATCTTTATCAGAGTAAATTATTTGTTTCTCCACTCAATTATTTCCATTAGTCAGACAGAGTGTGTATGTTCACATATAGTAAGTCCTGCACAAAAACATTTTAATAAACTTTTATAGCAACACTCTCCTAAGAATAGTGACTCATTCAGCTACATTCATCACACTTATCTTAAGTGAGTCTTAATATGTGAGAATCATTGTGCTCCCAATAGAAACATGATAACTTTGTACAAATTAAGATTCATAACCAGGTCCATGACTACAAACAATGTGACAAATCAAATTAGTAAATGGTGTTTTCTCCAATTTCTCTCAAGCCATCTGAGTGAAGACTGAGTAAGGTGAAATAGATTACAGTGCTTAACACCACTGAATATGCTTCTGAGGCATAAAAAAGCACCACATCCCACACCACAACCTAAACACTCAGACTCCTACCCTACATCACCAGTACACATTATGGGCAATGCAGTTGATGCCTGTCATATCTGAGTTAAGTGAAAAACACACAGGCAAAGTTTATTTTTCTAAGTGATGCTCATGATTCATCAAGTTCCAAGTTTTGACATCAATTCTGATAATTGCCCTAATAGTTTCTGCCAGGCCCCCTTCACCTCCTTATTCCTTAGACTATAAATCATGGGGTTCAGCATGGGTGTCAAAATGGCATAGAAGAGAGAGATCAACTTCTCCTGAAGGCCAGAGGGGCCAGAGCTGGGCTGGATGTAAATGAAAATGGCCATGCCATAGCACAGGATAACTACTGTGAGGTGAGAGGCACACGTGTGGAAGGCTTTCTTTCTTCCCTCTGTGGACCTGATCTTTAGGATGGTGGAGATGATCTTGACATAGGACAAGAGAACCAGGTAGAATGGTGACATCAGCAGGACAATGCTAGAAACCATGGTTGCGATCTCATTGAAGGAGGTTTCCACACAGGCCAGTCTGACCACAGCTAGGAGTTCACAGGATATGTGATCAATAAACTTGTTGGAGCACATGGGCAGCTGAAAGGTGATCGCAGTCTGCATAAGAGAGTTGACAGAGCCACTAACCCAGGATGTGATGGCCAACCTAGTACAGAGCCCTCCATGCATGATGACCACGTATCGCAGGGGGTCACACACAGCCACATAGCGGTCATAAGCCATCACTGCCAGTAGAACAAACTCAATCCCACCCAATCCCAGGGAAAAAAATAACTGGGCTGCACAGCTCACAAGTGGGATTACTTTATGTTCTGCAAGGAAATGAACCAACATCTGAGGGACTATGGTTGTGGCATAAGAGATATCAACAAGGGAGAGGTTGGTGAGAAAGAAATACATGGGCGTGTGGAGTCGGCTATCCAGTCTGATCAGAAGAACAATGAGGAAGTTCCCCAGCACTGTCACCATGTATGTGACGGAGAACAGGACAAAGAGAGAGACCTGAGTGTCCCAGTCACTGGACAGGCCCAGAAGAATAAACTCTCTCACCCACGTCTGGTTTTCTGTTCCCATTAAAAAGTGTGAGGATTATTAATCTGCAGAGAGAGTCAGAAAAAGAAAACAAAAAACAAGCTGTTGAATCAAAGAACCTTAAGAAAAACTTTTTAGCAATACAAACTTTATACAAGTGGCCAGCCTTAGCTAGATGCTTCAGATTCTTTATTGGCCATCACTACAGGCTATGTTCCAATATGCACTATATCTTTTCCACATCAGAGACAGGCCAATACCTTGATGAGGACATGATATGGCCTCAGGGAGACTCAGCTAAAGCCTAGAGATGATGCAGTGCAACTTTCAGAGATCTATATCTTCACCAACTTACCTCAGATTCTAGGGCAAGATGAGCTTGAAAGGTGACAATAATAAACAATTACAAAATTCCTGATTAGAAAGTTTTTTTGTTTTGTTTTTATTCATCACTCAAGGATATTTTTCCATTCATTTTTAGAGAGAGTAAATGAGAGAGCGAAAGACGTAGAGAAACATCAATGTGAGAGAAATACACCGATTTATTGCCTCCTGCACATGTCCCAACCAAAACCCTGGCAGGGAAGTAGCCTGCAACCAAGGTAAGCAGTCTTGAGCAGAATCAAACCTGGGACCCTTTGCTCCACAGGCTGACACTCTATCCAGTGAGCCAAACAGGCTAGGGAGGAAAGATTTTTTGAAACGTACCTTAAATATGTTAACTAGACCTGTCATAATATAAAGGATAAATGTCCTATCTAATAATAGACAAACATGGTAATTAACCGTACCTCCAACACACTTCCAATTGGCTAATCAGGGAGATATGCAAATTAACTGCCAACCAAGATGGTGGCCGGCAGCCAGGCAGCTGAAGCAAACAGGAGGCTTGCTTGCTCCAGTGATAGAGGAAGCCAAGGTTCCCTGTCTGCTGCTGCTGGCCTCTGAGCTGCACTCTAAGAAACAATGTTGCAATTTTAGAAGCTAAACAAACCCCAGAAACCTGCTTTCAGCCAGCTGGGCCTCAGAGCTGGAGCTGAAATAGTGTTTCAATTACAGAAGCCAAACAAACCCAGATACCTACTTTCAGCAGCCAAGGTCTCAGAGCTGGAGCCGAGCCTCAGAGCTAAAGCCGGCTCTCAGTTCCAGTAACAGCCATACAAGTAAATAAATCCCAGATTAAAAAAAAAGAAGAAGAATAAAAGGAGAGGTTGGGAGCTTCAGTCACCCGCCAGCCTGAAAACGGCCCTCAGCCCCTCACCCAGACTGGCCAGGCACCCCAGTGGGGACCCCCACCCTGAAGGGGATGTGACCAGCTGCAAACAGCCATCATCCCCTCATCCAGGCTGGCCAGGCACCCAAGCGGGACCCCCACCCTGATCCGGGACACCCTTCAGGGCAAACCAGCCAGCCCCCACCTGTGCACCAGGCCTCTATCCTATATAGTAAAAGGGTAATATGCAAACTGACCCTAACAGCAGAAAGACTGGGAATGACTGGTCACTATGACACACACTGACCACCAGGGGGCAGACGCTCAATGCAGGAGCTGCCCTCTGGTGGTCAGGGAGCTCTCACATGGGAGGAGCTCTGCTCAGCCACAAGCCAGGCTGATGGCTGCCAGTACAGCTGTGGTGGTGGGAGCCTCTCCTGCCTCCTCAGCAGCACTAAGGATGTCCGACTGCAATTTAGGCCTGCTCCCCACTGGCAAGTGGACATACCCCGAGGGCTGCCGGGCTGCCAGAGGGATGTCTGATTGCCATCTTAGGCCCAATCCCCCGGGGAGCAGGCCTAAGCCAGCAGGTGGTCATCCCCTGAGAGGTCCCAGACTGCGAGAGGGCACAGGCCGGGCTGAAGGGTCCCCCTTCCCCCGCAAGTGCACAAATTCAGTGCACAAATTTTTGTGCACCAAGCCTCTAGTATTATTATAAACGGAAAGACTGAAAAGCAGCAAGTTCTTGTGAAAAAATCTGGAATCAAGGATCCTAGCTTTGAAACCTGTTTTTATTTAGCAGATATGTGATTTTGGTTTAGTGAGAAACCTTTATATATGAAACAGGATATTATTTTACAGCTCACAAGTACATTTAAGCTCAATGTACCATGAGGAAAGTTCTTGTGAATTATTACTGATAGTAGTACACAGTAGGATGAGTATTAGCATTAACATGATCTCTGCCTTGGAGTAGATAAGGTAGCAAATGTGATTTTTCTCACAGATATTTTCCACAAACTCAGACATAAATGAATTGGGAGACCATCTTTAATGAATCTGTTGGCTTAGGAATGGATGGCTGCTTTGAGGGTTTTGGTTCTTTTGGTGTTTTTGATAGCTTTGATCTCTTCATCCTTTTGTGGGATGAAATAGGAAAGGAGATTGTACTTGTACCTTGTCCTGTTTATCTTTTTGAGTAATCCTACTAATATTTACCCTTTGTAAATGGGCTCAAAAGAAAGCAAAGAAGACTTGGTACAAGAGAGTAAGAAAAAAGCAAATGTTTACTCTTCTTCATTGTCTAAGGCAGAGAAGAGGGTATGAATTAATGGAAATGTACATTAAAATGAAGTTTCCCTTTTGTTTTATTTTGCTCAAGAAATGCTTTTCAGTAGCTCTAATGTGTTATAATAATAATTTGAACATTAAACAGAAATAGCTTAAATTTTAAAATACATTTGAGAAGCACCAACTCCATTTTATTTCTTCATGTCTGCCTATTCACTAACTTTCCTTTTATTGCAAAGTACAAAATAAGGGAAAGGAGGAAATAAAGACAGCAGGAATGGTTGAGGGAAGTATAGAGCTGCTTTTCTCATTCCAGAACCCATATAGGGGTCAGCTTAGGGTCTCTGAGTAGAAAGGGTAAGACTGTTTATGTTTAACTCTCATACCTCTTAAAGGACAAAACAAAGAAAGTCGTTCCAGAAATGCCTTTCCTATTCATGATTAGACACATACATTTTTAGAAACTTCTTTTCTAATATCTTCCTCAAAAACTGATCTATCAACAGTTCCCCCTTTCCTGCCGCATCATGATAATTCCATCACTACCCCGCCCTTTGCTTTTCTTCAATCATGATCAGTCTGAGAAAACATCTGCTTGCCTTGAAACCAGTGTTGAACAACCACCACAGTTAAGAGTTAGCTCTTCCTCCAATTTAAGTTTATGTTCTCTGCTCAATATTTGTTACAACTCTGGCTACTTCATCTTTTTTCCAGGTACCTAATGCTCCTTTAATAGACAATCAAACCTGAGAAAAGATGTCGATAAAATGGCTTTCCCTCCTACACAGAGATCAACTCCTCTGAGAGAAATCCAGAAACTAGTAGAGAGACTTCTAAACTTTAACTGTTGAGAAAATACCCACATCAGAACAGGTAGAAGAAGCTGAGGCACATTTTTGCCATAAACCCCACCACTGGTACCATGCCTTACAACTGGGAGGAAACCCATAACTCTCAGTTTCTCACTGAGAATCTATGGGATAGGGCCACACATCAGCAACGTCCTTGATATTAGCCTTGGCAGTGATTCTCTTTTTTTATTGACACCAAAAGCAAAAATAAGTAAGTGGAACTATACCCAACTAAAAAGCTTCCACACATCAAAGGAAATAACAAAATGAAAAGGCAGCCTAGGAATTGAGAGAAAATATTTGCAACCGTATATCTCACAAAGGGTTAATATTCAAGATACATATGTACTTACTTCAGCAGCAAGTATACAAAATATATAAAGATGTATACAACTCTATAGGAAAGACAAAGCCAATTAAAAATTGCTAAAGTTCCTGAATAGACATTTTCCCAAAGAATACATACAAATGGCCAACAGGCATATGAAAAGATATCTCAACACTAATCATCATGGAAATGCAAACCAAAACTACAATGAGATATCACCTCACACCTGTAAGGACGGCTATTATCCAAAACAATCTATATATATAAAAGCCTAAGTGACCAAATGACTGGAAGAACTGGACACTATGATGAGCACTGACCACCAGGGGGGCAGACGCTCAATGCAGAAGCTGCCCCCTGGTGGTCAATGTACTCCCACAGCGGGAGCATGGCTCAGCTCACAGACCCATCCCAGCAGCCCACTGGCCCAGTGGCAGCCACTCCCTCAGTAGTCCTGCAGGTCCAATCTCCAGAGAATGGGCCAGGCACCGACGGACCAGCGCCACCAGCACGATCCCGACAGTGCTACTGGTCTCCTGGAAGTCGGCCTTGGGCACCACAGCTGCTTTCCCTCCCTAGATGCTCCACAAGGAAGAAAGGATATAAAAGCAGCCGCCAGGTGGCTCCTGACAACCCATGCGAATGTCAGCAGGATGGATCCAGATCCCGGGCTAGCAAGGGTGTCCCACCACCAGCCTGGAGGACTGATCACGTCGAGAACCCCACCCCCCCATACCCCTCAGGATCCCCCCTGTGCATGAATTCATGCACCAGGCCTCTAATAAAAGATAAAAGAGAACCCAGTACACTGTTGGTAGGAATGTAAATTGCTAAAGCCACTATGGAAAACAGGATGGAGTTTCTTCAAAAAAATAAAAAATCAGCCCTAGCTGGCTTGGCTCAGTGGATAAAGCATCAGCCTGCGGAGCGAAGGGTCCCAGGTTCGATTCCGGCCAAGGGCACGTGCCTGGGTTGTGGGCTCGGTCCCAGTAGGGGGTGTGCAGGAGGCAGCCGATCAATGGTTCTCTCTCATCATTGATGTTTCTATCTCTTTCTCCTTCTCCCTTCCTCTCTGAAACCAATAAAGAAATATATTTTAAAAAATAAAATAAAATAGCCCTAACCGGTTATGCTCAGTGGATAGAATGTCAGCCTGTGGACTGAAGGATCCCAGGTTCAATTCCGGACAAGGGCATGTACCTTGGTTGCGGGCACATCCCCAGTAGGGGGTGTGCAGGAGGCAGCTGATCGATGTTTCTCTCTCATCGATGTTTCTAACTCTCTATCCTTCTCCCTCCTCTCTGTAAAAAATCAATAAAATATATTTAAATAAATAAATACATAAACTACCATTTGATCTAACAATCCCACTTCTGATACACACCTAAAAGAAATGAAACCAATAGCTTAGAGAGATATCTGCCCTCCCATGCTCATTGCAGCACTATTCACAACAGTCAAGACATGGAGACAAATAAGTGTCTGTCAGAGGATGACTGGATAAAGAGACTGTGTTGTATAAACATACAATGGAATCTTTTTGAGATTTAAAAGAGAAGGCAATCCTGCCATTTGCAACAACATGAATGAAGCTGGAGGATAGCATGCTAAGTGAAATAAGCCAGACACAGAAAGAAAAGAAAAAGCACACTGCATACCTCACTTATATGTGGAATCTAAAATAGCAACTACAGAGAATCAGAGTAGAAAAGTGGTTACTAAGGGCAGGGAGGTGGAGGAAATGGGAAGATGCTGGTCAAAGAGACAAATTTGTGGTTATTAAGGATGGATAAGTTTAGAGAGGTAACAGCATGATGACTAGCCTATATAATAAAAGCATAGTATGCAAAGTGTCACCTCCACTGGGGTTTGTCTGGAAGTTCAACCAGGGGGCAGAGCTGGCCAGGGGAAGGGAGAGAGGCCCCAGCAGCAGCTGGAAGCCACTAGGGACCCTACCAGTGTACGAATTTTGTGCACTTGGCCTCTAGTCTTTAATACTGTATTTAATACTGGAAATGTGCTAGAGAGTTTATTTTAGGTGCTTATCACAAAAAAAGGTAACTATGTGAGAGAACAATATGTTAATTACCTTGACTGTAGTAATCATTTCACTAAATATACATATATATAAAAAAATCATGCTGTATACCTTAAATAATGCAATTTATTTTGTAAATAATTAATAATTAATTAAACAACAAATTCTACTTTACATTCTTTGGGCCATATCATGCTAATACTCAGCAAACCTCAAGCCACAACTCTCTATATATGTTTTGAATTTTCTTTGTCTACTCAAAAATAAACAATCCATGCTGTTTGCTCAGAACATTGTATTGAACAATTATATAACCCTGTGGTTCATTTCCTGAGACATGAACACCATGAAAAAAGAAATTCCTCATGCTTATGGTTTATGAATTATGGTGGATGTAATTACTGTGACCATAACTAATTAAACACAATATGTGATATAATAAGATAGGTACCATTGAAATAGTTCATGACAAAATTATCTCCTTTAAGCACTATCACTAATGCCTGAAACCTATTACTTTTATGTGAAAATTGTCCTTTTTGTGAAATTATTAAAAAGGAAACAATTATAAATGGGAGTTTTAAAATGTAAAGTACCTAATCTCGTTATGAACTAGTATATCAGGAAAAGTTAGGTATGGATTGCAAAGATCAACTTTTTTTGTTTAATATATTACTTTTGTTAGACATTAATTAAGAGTACCTCCACTTGCCTTCTCCTGGTTTCTAGTAATTACTAGTTATAGCAAGTGTCAGCATTAAAATGTTTTATGTCTATGACAAAAAAATAAAACAGAAATAGATTGTCATATTTTGCAAAAATAAAACACTCACTTTTGTCTCCGCATTTTGTTATGCTTCCTTGGTGCACCCCCTAGTGGTCTTTGTTCGTGGTCTTATAGTTAAATCTTGATTGTTGTAGCTAATTCCAGGGAGGGTTTGACCTCCAGGCCAAGTGGCTATGAGAATCAGCTGTGTCTGCAGTGAGAGAACTTCTGTCCTCTAGGGAGGTGCTAATCTGGTGTTTGCCTGAGGCTATCCGGCAAATGCCTCTGTGCAGGGCTTGGGCAGGGCGGGTCGCACAGGATCAACAGGGTGGGCCGGAGAGAGCAGTATGGCGGCTCTCAGTCCTGTCCCCAGGGGCTCTGCCTCTCTGAGTCCCAGCACCCGCTGCAAAGCTTGGAGAGAAAGTTGCACTCACTCTGACCGAAGCCAGGCAGTCCCGCTTCTCCCGTTTGAGTCTGGGTCCCTAAAGACTCGGCCGTATCTGGAGCTCAGAGTCTGCGACTCCCTCCCGATTGAAAACGCCAACCGCGCCCTCCGCCGCCAGCCCGCTCCGCGCACTCCGCACCTCAGAATTTGACTTCAGCACTGCGCCTCCTCTGAGTGTCCGTATGCGTTTCTCTTTCCTCCTAGTTGTAGGACTTCCACTCAGCCAGCGTTCCTGTGGTTCTGGGTGATGTCCCTTCCGTCTTTTAGTTTCACTTTTGAAGTAGTTGCTCAAAGCAGCAAACTCCGGCGTTAACCTATGCCGCCATCTTGGTTCTCCGAAACACTCACTTTTTACACCTACTTACAAGTTGAATTTTAATCAATCATTCTGATCATTTTTTAAATAAAGCAGTTTTGTTCATCAGTTCTGTGAAAACTGTTATTTTTATTTTGTATTAGAAAAATTGGTGCAAATTGTAACAAGTTAAATGTTATTTTTTCAATCTATTATACCTCCATTAATTCAACCACAACTATTTTTCCTATTGTTTTAATTTCCTACTATCTGGTAACATCTTCAGCTGAAAATATATGTCACCTGAACAAGAAGATGAAAAATGAAAAATTCAGACAACCATGCAAGCTGATGTTAGAAATAGGCTTTATCTGGGAAAGAAGACAGGGACAAAATTTGGCCTGTTCCTGCCTTCCTTTTTCTGAATGTCTTTTATCCCTTCATCTATGAGCCAAAGAGTTTCATGCCATCTCTTAACTCTCTAAACCAAAGCTTGCTTCCAAGAGAAGTGGTCCTAGCTCTAGAATTGCCCCTTTCTCTCCCCATTTTAAAAAGAATATCAGGAAAGTCAAGATCTTAAGTCAAGTTAAATATATTTCTAATGATAAAGAAAGTAGTGATTTTTAAAAAAAATTTATTGGGGTGACATTAGTCCAGGTAGTGATTTTTGGTAATACATTTCATAAACCACTGGCATTTTGGAATAACGAAAATCAGCTTTTCCCAACTAGACTATTACAATTTACTTAAACTCTGACCAGTTAATCTCCCAGACAGGAGCCCCTTCCCTGAGTAGCTCCCTGCAGCTCTGCAGTATGCCAGAGATGAGAGGGTATTAATAAGCCCCAAGTAATCAAATGGCTTCTCAACCTAAAGCATCCTTTTAGCCATTTATCACAGCCTCCCCATACTCTTGCACTAACACTATTGGTAAGGACTTGAAGAATTACGAGCAACTGCTCATCAAGGGGGAAAAAAAGAGTAACCTGACCCAAACCATAGAAAATTAACCAAGTGTATATATCCTTTCTGATTGGTGTTTCTAGTTTCTTGGGATATATTCATAGAAGTGCGATCACTGGGTCAAATGGGAGTTCCATTTTTAGTTTTTTGAGGAAACTCCATACTGTTCTCCACAGTGGCTGCACCAGTCTGCGTTCCCACCAGCAGTGCACGAGGGTTCCTTTTTCTCTGAATCCTCACCAGCACTTGTCGTTTGTTGATTTGTTGATGATAGCCATTCTGACAGGTGTGAGATGATACCGCATTGTCATTTTGATTTGCATCTCTCAGATGATTAGTGACTTTGAACATGTTTTCATATCTCTCTTGGCCTTCCTTCTGTCTTCTTTCGAAAAGTATCTATTTAGATCTGTTGCCCATTTTTTTATTGGGTTGTTTATCTACCTTTTGTTAAATTGTATGAGTTCCCTGTAAATATTGGAGATTAAACCGTTATTGGTGATAACATTGGCAAATATGTTCTCCCATGCAGTGGGCTTTCTTGTTTTGTTGATGGTTTCTTTTGCTGTGCAAAAGCTTTTTATTTTGGTATAGTCCCATTTGTTTATTTTCTCTTTAGTTTCCATTGCCCTAGGAGCAGTATCGGTGAAGAAATTACTTCAGCATATGTCTGACATTTTGCTGCCTGTGGATTCCTCTAGTATTTTTACGGTTTTCTATCTTATGTTTAAGTCACTTTTCATATGTTGGTGTACACAGACAGACAGGATCATTACCTGTGGTTCTCTGGAAATGACTTCAGATCCTTTTGTTTACATTTGTTGATCATTTTAACATTTCTTTTAGTTTCCTTTGCTACTCCATGGACCAACACTCAAAAATATTCAATTAAATTTTGCCAAGAAGGAAGTATCCTGGACTGACATGTTGGTACATTTTTCAACATTCAGTGCCACATTTTATTATCTCATGCTGGGGAGTGTATTATATATTTAAGACAATATTTTCTACTTCTATTGACTGTCTACTTCATAAATTACTTCTCTCCTTTCCACCACATTAGGAAGAGAGACATATTGATTTTAAGATTCAGGAGATATGCACACTCTAGAAGAATTCTTCCTCTTCTAGAATTATATTGTATTTCAGAATTTTAATCTTTTTGCTATACTATTCATGCCAATTTAGAGTTCATGAATAGACAAAACATTAGATCAGCCTCGAAAATCCAACGTGAAACACAATGTGGCTTGAAGGAGAGCTCTGTTCCCAAAAACTTTTCCTCCCTGAAAGTCTGTTTGTGTGTCATCTTTTGCAACACGCCATGAATCTTAATCACATTTAACAAGAACTCCACAACACTCTCAGTCACTCCTGCTCAAAATCTTGGGAAATCTTCCTTTTCATTCATCCTCTATCATTCAACAAGTTATATCAACTATTACTCTGAAACAGCTGTCACCTAGGTCCTTCCTTCCCATTACTAATACTGCTGACTTCTATTATTTTAGCACTTTGTTCCTAAGTGACTTTTGAAACATAATGGGCGTCATCCTACCCAGACTGACTGTCAGAAACTATGCAGATAGGGTCCAGAAAACTGTGTTTTTATGAGACTTTCAGATGTTTCTGATAAAACACTTTGCAGGTGTTTCAGATAGAATAAAATTTGAAAACTACTAAAACAATTCCTTTTGTAGACCACTATTGAATGTTTTCATTGCACTACTTCATTGTACCATTATCCACGTCACAAAGGTTTGATCTAAAGTCTCCAATGACTTTAATGCCAAACCTCAACTAACTCAGAGTGAACAGTTTAAACATCAACCACAGTCTTTTTTCATGCTTCTCCCCAATGTGAAACCTCCATCCTACAATTCTTATTGTTTCCCAAACGGGAAATGGTCTTTCTTCTGTCCAGGGGGGTCATCTCATAGGTGTCTACCTAGAAATTGAATTAGTTCTTTTAAGAATCATTTGTGACAGACACACAAATATATACAATCAATGCATAGTTTGAAAAAAATCTGTTAAGTATAACAAATTAATCTTTTATAGGCAGTATGCATATAATTTGGGTAGGCAATGTCCAGAAAAGTGTTTTGACACAAAATACCTTGACCTAAAAGCATTATTTTCAGATGCTATAGTATTCAGTTAAAGATTAGTTAGTTAAAATACAATAGACCCCATTTTATTTTGTCTGTTAACAGACATTAAAAAAAGTAATTTGGCTTCTTCTACACTTCATTTAAGTTATAAAGTTGGAAAAAAATTACTTCCATCATAAACAAGAACACATCAGATAATCTATAAAATCATAACTACTCTTGAAATCATCAAAGAGCTGAGGTTGCAGGAAAACCAGCTGGAAGGAAATCTTAATAAAGGTAAGTATATCCATAGAGACATCCGTGTGAGCACTGCCTTACCTGAGCCAGAATATGGGAGAAAAATGGTGCCATCATACAAGCCCATAACAATTGTTTTATAAAACTGTTGAAGACTCATTTTGGGAGTGCTATGTGTATACAATGGCTAAGAGCCAAAGAAAAAAAAATAAGTTCACATCTATTTTCAAGTTTTCTTCACAGACTTAGAACAGCCCTCACAAGAATGCTTGAGGGAGTATGGAAAACCAGACAAAGCCTCCTTCATGGTGAAGGTCTAGTGAGAGCAGCCACAGTCTCTGTGTAAGCAGGAAGCATGCTCCCATCACCAAGACTGTCTCCCTTAAGGAACAAAAGCCTGAAGCCCCTGGGGAAGGAGAGCAAACCCTGTTCCCCTCAGAGATACATGAGGACTCATTGCTAGGGGAAGAGAATTTAAAAAAATATTCTAGCCCTGGGACTGGATGGGAAACACTCTGTGCTCAGACCAAGACCCATCTCCTCACACTGTGGAAGAGCAAGATCACAATGCAAGTCCCAATCCTGAGACACAGGCAGAAAGGATCTGCCTAAGGCTGAGACAAAAGCAGGACAACAGAGACCACCGTTGAATGCTTTCATTACACTGCTTCATTGTACCATTATCCACTTCACAAAGGTTTGATCTAAAGTCTCCAATGACCTTAATGCCAAACCTCAACTAACGCAGAGTGAAGAGTTTAAAAGTCAACCGCAATCTTTTTCCATGCTTCTCCCCAATGTGAAACCCCCATCCTACAATTCCTATTGTTTCCCAAACAGGAAATGCTCTTTCTTCTGCCCAGGAAGGAATCTCAGAGGTGTATAACTAGAAATTGAATTAGTTCTCTTAATAATTATTTGTGACAGACACAAGGCCATTCTCTATCACAAGGCCAGAAGGAGTTAAAGAACAAGGAACAGCAGCTAGCCATGGGGAATAGGCAGCTTGTAGGAAGACATGCAGTCTCTGACATGCAGTCCCACAGGGAGAGCTTAAAAGTAAGGGTGGAACAGCAACACTGGGAAACCCTCCAACCACTGAACTTCCACCCCAGTCACAAGTAATGCTATGGAATTTGTTGCTACCCTGATGATAACCACAGCAACAATGAAACTCAAACCCAGAAAGAAAATAGAGACAAAAGGAGTTCAAGAAATATTTGAAGAGATAATGGCTGAAAAGATATTCAAAGACATTACAGCACAAATCAAATAAATTCAGCCAAATAAGATAATATACATAAACAACTAGACACATCATATTCTAATTGTCTAAAAGGCAAAAATAACATAAAAGTTTTGAAGGCAGCCTGCGATAAAAAGATACACCACATACAGAAGAACAAAGATCTCAAATAAACTTCTCAGAAACTATGCAAGCCAGGAGACAATGGAGTGACATCTTTAAAGCCTTGAGGAGAAATTATCCACTAAGAATTCCATATGAGAATATGAAAGTAGCTATGAGAATGAAGGAGAAATACATTTTTACACAAACAAAAACTGACTGAATACATTTATAGCAGACTTAAATTATAAGAAATGTTAATGGAAGTTCTTAGAGCTTCTTGAAAATATAATTCCCCTTACAAGGCAAGAAATGTAAAATATGGGACTACAATACTGTCTCACACTAGGAAGGTAGGAAGCTGTTGAAGATTACTAAGGGTCATGTGGAAAAACTAAGTGGCCAATTTGAATAGGTTCTGTGGTAAGCTAAGTAATGATCCCCAAAAGATGTCTATGCCTAGGTCCCAGAAACTGTGAATATGCTGCCTTATACGTTAAAAGGAACTTTCAGAAGTATTTAAATAACGTTGTGTTTTTTTAAAGGGATACTATCCTGGATAATCTTAGCAGTCCTGTTGTAATCACAAGCTTCCTTATTAGAGCAGTGTGAAATACCAGTGTGGTCAGAAAGAGATGTGAAATTGGTAGTGGAGGATCAGGTTCAGAGAGAGACTGCCGGTGCTGCTGACCTTGAGGATGGAAGAAGGGAAAATAAGCAGTGGAATGGAAGCCAGGTGAAGACAAAGGGATTATGAAATGAGTAATGGAGAAAAGTACATTTTAACCAGTAGGATAAATGAGGATACACATATTCTCTTTCTTGAAGTTATCATGTGTATATTTGTATTTTTGATCAATTTTCTTCTTTCATTCCTTTCCCCTACATTTAAATAGCATGTGTTCATTGTGGAGAGTTTCATGGTTTATTTCACAAGTTACAGAACATTCAGACAGAATCATGACATTTTATTTATTTTCTTTCTTTCTTCTTTTTAAATTAAATCTTTATTGTTCAGATTATTACATTTGTTCCTCTTCCCCCCCCCCCCATAAGTCCCCTCCTTCCAGTTCCCACCCCACCCTCTGCCCTCACTCCCCACCCACTGTCCTCATCCATAGGTGCACGCAGAATCATGACATTTTAAAGGAGATATGGAGCCCACAGAATTCCATTTTGGGAGAAGATGAAGTATTCCTCTGAAATCTCTTTAAAATCACATGATTTCTGTTTCCCCATTGCCACTTCTTTAGTTTGAATTCTTCTAATGTCTTATGAGTAACCACTGACCAGCCTCCTAGCTGGTCTGATTGCCTCCAATTTTTCTTCCTCTGCTCATCTGCCAGGATGATAATTCAAAAATGTGAATCTGGTCATGCCATACTCCAGCTTAAAAATGTTTGCTGGCTTCCTGTTGCGATTAAAGGTAAGAGATATTTTGCATTAGGTGTGATTTATGATCTGGCCATTCTTTAGCTGCCTGCTTCATCCCCACTGCTTTCTTCATCTTCTCTGCATTGCAAGAGCAGCTTCAGGACATTATTGAACTCTCACACTCTCTCCCAGCTCAGCACCTTTCACAGGTCAGCCTTTACTCAGGTTGCTTGTGATCTAGGTAACTTGCTCTCACTTTCCTGGTCTCCACCTGGACCACTTCTGTTCTTTTCATTCAGGAACACCTCTGCAATCCCACTGAAAGCTTTCTCCCTTTGTGAAACAACACTGCATTTTAACTGCTTCACTGTTTTTCATCCCACTGTTCAGTCTTATTACTGTCAGAACTGTATGATATTGACTATTGTATCTCAAAAAACATTCATTCTTACAGACATACAGGAGTCTCTCCTATAACATTTACCAAATTTACACCAAGGGAAGTGTGGCCAAAGAAATCACTAGCATTAACTTCTTTGGGATGCTTGCCTATATTGCAACCTTTAGGCTTGGATTATTTTAAGGTAAAATTAAAATACAAAATGAGCTCCAGATTAAATGAGCCTTCAACTCTACTTGAATGCTGAAAGACTGTATTAATGTGTTCTCAAACGAAAGAACTGTACACCAACTAACTGAAAGAAGAGACCACTGGAAGATAGGGCTTTGAGACTTCTTCAAGGGAGGGCGGGAGGGCAAAGATGAGCTGCTGTCACTTTCTCCTTTTTCTCCTTTCTAATCCCATGTTCAGATATTTCTTCACCCTCTTTTACCTTATCTAAACCAGGCTTTTTCTCAAAGGTGTGGTCCATTCTCAGACTATTCCAGCTTAGTGCTGTGTGCAGAAAAGGGATGGGAGAAGGTTGTTAAATATGGAGATGAGAGGGTGATGTGTGCACAGACAACTGAACTATCCTGATTCCCAAAACCATGTTAAAGTTGTCTTACCTTTTATTGCCTTTAACTAAGGAATTTTTCTTTCTTAGATAACTATGTATTTTATAGTTTATACATGATTTCATATTTTATGTGCTTATTCTTTCCTAAAATATCAGAACAAGAGGTAATAAATTTTTCAGCCAATGGACAGCTTTAAGATTTAAATAATACCACTTATAATGCAGTAAAATTCCTCTCTCAAAGTGTTTATATACTCAAGCACTGCCTGAAACATAACTTTCCCTTGACCCATAATAGCCCCTTTACTTTGATTCCTATCAGTGTAAAATAATACCTTCAGTTGATGCTTCTCCACTGAGTTACCTCCAGCACTCAAATACATTATGTCCACATGAAGTAGATACAGCACAAAAGCATCTAATCAGCCTTGAGAGCAACACTCTTCTCAGAACAGTGACTCACACAATTACCGGATGTAGTTACATATACCACACCTTTTTGAAAATAAAATGTAAAAATGATGTGTTCCCAATGGAAACATGATAACCTCCTACAAAATGTGGATGAATAAGAACCAGTGATCGAAACTGAGATCCAGGAATACGTCCATGACTATAAACAATGTGACAATCAAAACAGTCAAGGTAATTTTTTATTTCAATTACTCTCAGATCATAGAAAAGGAGATTTTGAAGTTCTATTATATCTGTCCTTAACTCCCTGAACATGCTGCTATGACATTAAAAGACTTTTACATTTAACCTAAACACTCAGTATCCTACCTCACATCAGCAGTACACATTACATCATCCCTTTCCTGGTTGTCAGGGCAATGAAATTGATGCCTGTCATATCTGAGTTAAGTGGAAAACACACAGGCAAAGTTTATTTTTCTAAGTAATGCTCATGATTCATCAAGTTCCAAATTTTGATGTTAATCCATTTAATTGCCCTAATAGTTTCTGCCAGGCCCCCTTCACTTCCTTATTCCTTAGACTATAAATCATGGGGTTCAGCATGGGTGTCAAAATGGCATAGAAGAGAGAGATCAACTTCTCCTGAAGGCCAGAGGGGCCAGAGCTGGGCTGGATGTAAATGAAAATGGCCATGCCATAGCACAGAATAACTACTGTGAGGTGAGAGGCACAGGTGTGGAAGGCTTTCTTTCTTCCCTCTGTGGACCTGATCTTTAGGATGGTGGAGATGATCTTGACATAGGACAAGAGAACCAGGCAGAATGGTGACATCAGCAGGACAATGCTAGAAACCATGATTGCAATCTCATTGGAGGAGGTTTCCACACAGGCCAGTCTGACCACAGCTAGGAGTTCACAGGATATGTGATCAATAAACTTGTTGGAGCACATGGGCAGCTGAAAGGTGATCGCAGTCTGCATAAGAGAGTTGACAGAGCCACTGACCCAGGATGTGATGGCCAACCTAGTACAGAGCCCTCCATGCATGATGACCAGGTATCGCAGGGGGTCACACACAGCCACATAGCGGTCATAAGCCATCACTGCCAGTAGAACAAACTCAATCCCGCCCAATCCCAGGGAACAAAATAACTGGGCTGCACAGCTCACAAGTGGGATTACTTTATGTTCTGCAAGGAAATGAACCAACATCTGAGGGACTATGGTTGTGGCATAAGAGATATCAACAAGGGAGAGGTTGGTGAGAAAGAAATACATGGGCGTGTGGAGTCGGCTATCCAGTCTGATCAGAAGAACAATGAGGAAGTTCCCCAGCACTGTCACCATGTATGTGACGGAGAACAGGACAAAGAGAGAGACCTGAGTGTCCCAGTCACTGGACAGGCCCAGAAGAATAAACTCTCTCACCCACGTCTGGTTTTCTGTTCCCATTAAAAAGTGTGAGGATTATTAATCTGCAGAGAGATTCAGAAAAAGAAAACAAAAAACAAGCTGTTGAATCAAAGAACCTTAAGAAAAACTTTTTAGCAATACAAACTTTATACAAGTGGCCAGCCTTAGCTAGATGCTTCAGATTCTTAATTGGCCGTCACTACAGGCTTTGTCCCAATATTCATTTTATCTTTTCTGCTTCAGAGACAGGCCAATGCCTTGATAAGGACATGATGTGGCTGCAGGGAGACCCAGCTAAAGCCTGGAGATAATGCAGTGCAACTTTTGGAGCTTTACTTCTTCACCAACTTACCTCAGAGTAAGGAGAGGTTGGTAGGTGACAATGGTATGTAAAATGATAAACAATGAAGAAAACCCCAGGTGGAAAGTTATAAAAGCTACCTTAAATATGTCAACTAGAACCACTGTGATGACGTAGGGAAAGGAAATATTGGAAAGAGACTGGGCTTAGGAAAAGATCTGAAGTCAGAAAGCCTAGGTTTGAAATATGATTTTATTTAACAGTGATGTGATTCTGGTTTAGGGACAAACTTTGATATATAACACAGGACATTTTACAACTTACAAGTATATTTAAGCTCAAATGTACGTAATGTTGGAGAAAGTACTTTGTGACCTGTGTTGATGGTAATACCATTAGTAGTATCATGACTTCTGCCTTGGGGTACATAAGGTAGCAAAAGTGATTTTCCCATGCATGCCATCCAGAAATTCAGAACTAAATAACATTGTATGCAATTCTTAAAAGAACTGAGAGCTTAGGAATGGTTGGGTCACTTTGAGGACCTAGTGACCATTGTCTTTTTTATGATGACCTTTGTTCTGTTCAGACTCAGTGGCATATGGTGTGGTAGGGGATTGTAATTGAATTTTGTTCTTTTTATTTGTCTCTTCCCAACTTGCTGCTGTTAGGAATCTATCTACCCCTTGAAATGGGCTCAAAACAGAGAAAATGAGAGTATGAGTAGCTGACTTTCTATTTACAAGAGAGGAAGGGAAGCACATCTTTAAGGCCTTGTCTTCATTGTCCACACCAGAGAAGGAGGCATGAATTCGTGGAAATGTACACTGGAACAGATTTGCACTTGTGGTTTATTTTGTCCTGGAAGTGCTTTTCCAATAGAACTATATATAATACCAATTTTGAACATTAAACAGAAACTGTTTACATTTTTTAATTTTATAGTACTGATTTATGTTTATTTTTTCTCTATGCCTACCTATCACTAACTTTCCTTTTCTTGCAGTGTACAAAATAATGAAGAAAAGGAGATAATGTTGGTAAGAGGAATGGAGGCCAGAAACAGAGCTATTTGTTTCATTTCAAAATCCAAGAGCCAGGCTGAGATCTCTGAGCCGAAAGGTGAAGGTTGTCTGCACTTCAACACTCTTATCTAACAAAGGACCAAAATAGTAGTTCAAGAAATGCCCATCTCTTCTTTCATGGGTCAGACACATACATTTTTAGAAACCTGTTTTCAAATTTCCTCCCCCAAGTCTGATCTCCCCATTCAATAGCCCCTCCTGTTCTGCTCTATCATGACCCTTACCACTACCCCTTACATAGCTTTTCTTCAATCATGGGAAGAATGACACAACATCTACTTTACTCAAAGAATAGATTTGAATTTAATTCTAGAACATCAAGAAAATATTTAATTTTAAAAATCTTTTAGCTGTTGTTGCATATATAGATCTGCAGCAGAAAGCAGACATTTCTTTTTCAAAATTTAAAAAGTTATAGATTTATTTTTCAATTACAACTTACTTTCAATATTACTGTTAACTTTCCTATTAATTTAGCAAACATCTATAAAGGACCATCTTTGCTAGATGCTACTGTTTTGTGGTGAATATTATACCTCCCTGTGCTCGAAGACTGACCCATTCAAAGAAGAAATGATACAAAACAGATTGTCATCACTACATCATTTACTACACATGCAAGCTGTCTGGAGAATATGCCAGCTGATGACTCACTGTGTTCCTCTTACACACCCTGAATATCTCTTCACTATAGCCTTTGTCTCACTAACAGGGAGTGACAGTGTCACATCTTAATGCAATTGTGAACATCAGAGCCTAACAGTTTCTGTTTTGCATTCAATCTCTTCTGCTACCTTGGACCCAAAGCAAGTCATTTCAGAAATAATACTTGTTATTTCTTTAAGTCAAGTTAAATAAATTTCTAATGGTAAATTCTAGGTTGGTGACTTTTGGCAAAACTTATAAATATCTAGTATTTTGGGGTCATGGAAATGGGACATGTCCCAACTAGTCTATCACAATTTACTTCAACTGACTAGTTAATCTCCCACACAGGAGCCCCTCCCATGCCTAGATCCCTATATCTCTGCCCTATGCCTGAGAGGAAAGGGTATGAATAGTCCCAAGTAACAATATGGCTTCTTAACACCTTCCATATACTCCTACTCTAACACTATTGATAAGGCCTCAAAGAACTATGAGCAACTGTTCATCAAAAAAGATGAGAGGATTTTTTAAGATGGTGGTGTAGGTAAACACCTGTATTAACCACTTCCCACAACCACGTCAAAATTACAACTAAAATACATGACAACCATCATCCAGAACTGCTGGAAAGCTGGTTGAATGGAAGTCCTACAACTAGAAAAGTAAAGAAGAAAGCATTGTTCCTATGAGGAGACCTCCCCAGTCACAGGGCTGACTGGCAGCCATTTCTGTTTGTTACAACCTGGTGATTCCCTAAGATCCCCTCTCATCCAATTTACAACCCCTCCCAAGCTGTGTGCAGTGGATTTTGTATATGAATGGCCTTTCCTTGCTCAGGGTAAATCTCTCAAACAAATGGCAGCTGAGTCAGAGAGCCCCAAACCTATCAATAAAAGGCCCAAGACCTGGCACCAGCACCAGCCAACCTGCCTTGTTTCATAGCTGAGCCTCATCTGGGCACTTCCAAACTGATACAAAGAGAAGGAATCTACAGATTTCTCTATAGCTCCTGCTGGGTAGCCCCAGGCAGTGGCTGACTTTGCACCTCTCTGGAGACCCAAGAGCTAGTGTACCCAGTGGTCAGTGTCAGACCATACCAGATTACAACTCTACACATCCATAAGCTACCCACTCAAGGGGCAGACTCAGTGAGTACTAAAGGCCCACTGAAGCAAGTACTGCTCCACAGGGGTGTCTACTGCACAGCAGCTCTCTCACTGTAGTCACAGCTGGTCCTCACAGCCAAATGCTTGATCAGTTCCTCCCAGTAATACCAATAGCAATCAAGTCTCAACTACAACAAAACTGTGCTTACAGCCCACAAAGGGGTGCACCTAGAGCAGCGGTTCTCAATCTGTGGGTCGTGACCCCTTTGGTGGTCGAACGACTCTTTCACAGGGGTCGCCTAAGACCATCCCGCATATCAGATATTTACATTATGATTCATAACAGTAGCAACATTACAGTTATAAAGTAGCAACAAAAATAATTTTATGGTTGGGTCACAACATGAGGAACTGTATTTAAAGGGCCAGAAGGTTGAGAACCACTGACCTAGAGTGTCCAACTCAGGTGATTGGGGAGGCTGCGCCACTGGGCCCTATAGAACACCTACTATACAAGGCCACTCTGCCAACTCAAGGAGACATAGCACCTCTACTCAATACATAGAAACAAACACAGGGAAGCAGCCAAAATGTGTAGACAAAGAAATATATCACAAATGAAAGAAATGGAAGAAAGAAAACTACTGGATATAGAGTTTAAAACCATAATGTTACTCAAGAATCTTCTAGAAACCTTCAAAAAAAGGGAAAAGGACAAGTCAGAAGTTAAACATACACTGACTGAAATTAAGAATAATATACAGGGATTCGACAGTAAAGTAGAGGATTCTGAGAATCAAATCAACGATATGAACTATGAGGAAGCAAAAAACATTCAATCAGAAGAGCAAAAGAAAAAAGAATTCAAAAATATGAAGGTAGTGTAAAGAGCCTCTAGGACAACTTCAAGCATACCAATAGTCACATTATGGGGGTTCCAGAAGAAGAGAGAGAGCAAGATATTGAAAACCTATTTGAAGAAATAATGACAGAAAACTTTCCTTACTGGTGAAAGAAATAGCCTTACAAGTCCAGGAAGCACGGAGAGTCCCAAACAAGAGGAACCCAAAGAGGACCACGCCAAGACACATCATAATTAATATGCCAAGGCCTAAAGACAAAGAGAGAATCTTGCTGAAACCGGTTTGGCTCAGTGGATAGAGCGTCGGCCTGCGGACTGAAGGGTCCCAGGTTCGATTCCAGTCAAGGGCATGTACCTGGGTTGCAGGCACATCCCCAGTAGGGAGTGTGCGGGAGGCAGCTGATCGATGTTTCTCTTTCATCGATGTTTCAACTCTCTATCTCTCTCCTTTCCTCTCTGTAAAAAATCAATAAAATTAAAAAAAAAATTAAAAAAAAAGACAAAGAGAGAATCTTAAAAGCAGCGAGAGAAAAGCAGTTAGTTACCTATATGGGAATGCCCATATGACTATCAGCTGATTTCTCAACAGAAACTATGCAGACCAGAAGGGAGTGGCAAGGAATATTCAAAGTGGTGAATAGCAAGGATCTATAACCAAGATTAGTCTACCCATTTAGAATAGAAGGTCAGATAAAGAGCTTCACAGATAAGAAAAAGCTAAAGGAGTTCATCACTGCCACACCAGTATTATATGAAATGCTGAAGGATATTCTTTAAGAGGAAGAAGAAGAAAAAAAAGATGAACAACAAAATGGCAACAAATACATACCTATCAACAATTGAATCTAAAAATCAAAATAAATGAATAAGAAATCTAATTAACAGAATAAACTAGTGAATAAAATTGAATCAGAGGCATGGAAATGGAACAGACTGATGATTCTCAGAGGGAAAGGGGTGGAGTGGGAAGAGAATAAACAAAGATCTCATATGCATATATGCATTCCTATGGACATAGACAATAGGGTGGTGAAGGCCTGGAGCAGGGTGGGAACCTGGTGGAAGAGGGCAATGGGGGGGAAAAAGAGGGACATCTATAATAATCTCAACAATAAAGATTAAAATAATCATAATTTTTTTAAAAAGGTGAGAAACCTGACCCATAGATAAAATCAAATGAACACTGACAGAACTTTTCATATGTTGGTGCCACACAGACAGAGTGCCTACTTGTAGTTCTCTGGAGATACCTTCAAATCCTGTTGTTCACATTTTTAAATCAGTTTTTTATTACATTTAGTTTCCATTGCTACAGACCAATACTCCAAAATACTCAATTAAACTTTGCAAGGATGGAAGTATTCAGGACTTAACACATGGGTACATTCTCCATTTGCAACATTCATTGCCACCTTTTATTTTTCTACCCTTGTAGGTGTATTATATTTTAAAACTAAAGTATTGTCATTTCTATTGGCTGGCTGCTTTAATAAAATATCTTCTCCCTCTCCCATACGTTAGGAAGAAAGAAGTATTAATTTGAAAAGCCTCAGGAGGAGTGCACATTATAGAAGGATTCCTCAGCATCTCAACTTCCAGAGTTATATTCATTTACTAGAGGCCTGATGCATAAAAATTTATGCAAGAGTAGGCCTTTCTTCCCCTGGCTGCCGGCACCAGCTTCCCTCTGGCACCCAACACCTGCACTTCCCTCAGGCTGCCGGCAGGGACCTGGGACCGGGCTTTGCTCCAGCCCGGACTTTGTCTGGAAGGATGTCCAGAATGACGCTCAGAAGGACATACAGTCTAATTAGCATATTAGCCTTTAATTATTATAGATATTATAATCCTTTCCACTACTCATGCCAATTCAAAAAGTCCATAGATGGACAAAACCTTGGATCAGCCTTTAAAATCCAATCTGAAACCATTACCCATATTTCCTCTTGTTCATTATAGAGATGATGCCTTACAGAGAAAAGCATGTTGTGTATCATCTTTTGTAACACTCCATTAAGTCTTAATTATATTTGGTCTTCTTGTTGGAGTCCTCTACAATCTTAGCAGAGACACATAGAAGTCCTGAACACAGGATCAGAGCACATAAACATAAGTCCCAAAACCTTAATATGTTTTCTTTAATGCTGGTCAAATAAAGTAGAACCATACCTTCACACAGTTTAGTTGACAATAAAAACAGAACTGTCAAATAGAGACAGATTCATCTGACCTCTGGCTGAACAACTAGATATGACATGTCCTGGGCTCCTTGACACCTAGGCTAAGACCTCACTGAGACTACCTGACATTGTGAGGGACACTACTGGGAGGAAGTTCACTGGTGCCTCTTACTTGGCTCAAACACAACCCTAATGAGGTGTAGCAGTGGCTGAATTAGCAATGTGGGTTGACAGATTCCCCCCAGGAGCTCTATGCATCAGAGTGTTAATTGCTGTCACCACTCCCAATTCATTACACTGCCCTCTTCTCCCTCAATAAGCTATTTTCTCCATCCTCCTCAAACTACAGCAATCCACTGAAGGCTAAGGTCATTCTAAAAAGTCCTGGAAGCAATTTTTCTGAGGTTTTTAGGATTCCTCCTGTAGACCAAACCTGACATTTATCCCTCATGCCCTTAATCTAATGAGCAGTGACTAGGCATGCATCCAAACCTGGTGAAAAACCAATTATCCCCTTCAGCTACAGGGTACCCTTACCTCTCCTTCTGGATTCAAGAGACTTGTTTTCACGCCTCCAAGATATGTGCAAAGGACATGTATGCATGCATATAAGCCTAACCAATGGACATAAACACCAGGGGGGTGAGGGCATGAGGGGGAGGAAGGGGGCAATGAGGGGATAAGGACACATATGTTATACCTTAATCAATAAAGAAGAAAAAGGGTGCTATGAGCACTGCAAGTGTTGATGGACATCTGAATACATTTTTTCATGGTACTACTTAAGTTCCAAAATTAATAGCAATGAATAGAAAGATTTAAGATTCCAAATAAGATCTATGAGAATACCTTCTTATGACCGCCAAAGGAAAAAAAGAAAAAGAAGATCCAAAAATCTCAATACAGAGAATTAACCTTCCATACCTCTTCAAGTTTTTAATATTTATAAGAAGATTCAATGTAATTTTGACAGAATGCTTTCACATTACCACTCTCTGATGTAATGTATTCTCTAGGCATCATACACATTTTAAGTGAACTTTTGTCCATTTATTCATTTATGCACCAAGTCAAATACCCAGTAATTTTCAACATCACCATTTATGTATCCTCTCATTTATGCAATTTGTCTATAATCATCTTAATACTCACTCATCCATTTGCTTATCTGCTCATCAACTCATTCATATATTCTTATATTTACACACCAATTCATCTTGTACCTAATATTCATTAATTTTCTACCAAATATTCTGTGCTCATCTAACATATTATCCTTCTGCTTATCTATTAATTTATTCCATTGTGATACCATGGTCTCTGATATTACAGCACCCAGTGGATCTAACAAAGGTTCTGTGATATTCCAGGAAATATAAAGGAAAAGTATAGATGCTTCTTAATCCTCACCTTGATTTCTGAACTCAAATAAAAATGACAGAACTGGTTTTATAATTTCTCTGAGGAAAGCGGGGGAAATTCCATGGCTATGAAGGCTTAAGTCACAGTATCCAGAAGTTCACTCCATTCATCTGTGGACAACAAAGGTAAATGCCCAAATTCCAAACTTTTAATAAGAATTCCACAGAACTCTCACTCATTTCTGCTCAAAACCTTGGGAAATCTTTCTTCTCATTCAACCTCTATCATTCAACAAGTTATATCAACTCTTACACTGAAACAGCTGTCACCTAGGTCCTTCCTTCCCATTACTAATACTGCTGACTTGTATTATCTTAGCATTTTGTTCCTAAGCACCTTTCAAAGCATGATGGGCTTCATCCTACCCAGACTGACTGTCAGAAACTATGCAGATAGGGTCCAGAAAACTGTGTTTTTATGAGGCTGTCTGGTGTTTCTGATAAAGCACTTTGCAGGTGTTTCAAATAGAATAAAATTTGAAAACTACTAAAACAATTCCTTTTGTATACCACTATTGAATGCTTTCATTACACTACTTCATTGTACCATTACCCACTTCACAAAGGTTTGATCTAAAGTCTCCAATGACTTTAATGCCAAATCTCAACTAACTCAGAGTGAAGAGTTTAAAAGTCAACCACAATCTAAGTTTTTCCCTGCTTCTCTCCCCTATGAGTCCCACCCATCCTACAATTCTTATTGTTTCCCAAACAGGAAATGCTCTTTCTTCTGGCCAGGAAGGTCATTTCATAGGTGTCTTTCTAGAAATTGAATAGTTCCTTTAAGAAGCATTTGTGACAGACTCACTAACATATACTATGAATGTATAGGCTGGTGTTTGCTAGAAGAACATGAATATAACAAATTGTTTGCTCCAAACTCTGTACATATAATTTAGGCTGCTGCTTCAAGATAAGTGGCTTGTTTGACTTAAAATGTATCTGCTTAAAAATCACTATTTACCATTATTTTATTTTACATATCTATAAATTATCCCTCACATCACTCATGTATAATTTGTCTGTTAAAACAGACCTTTAGCCCTAACTGGTTTGGCTCAGTGGATAGATCGTGGCCTGCGGACTGAAAGGTCCCAGGTTCGATTCCGGTCAAGGGCATGTACCTTGGTTGCGGGCTCATCCCCAGTAGGGGGTGTGCAGGAGGCAGCTGATCAATGTTTCTCTCTCATCGATGTTTCTAACTCTATCCCTCTCCCTTTCTCTCTGTAAAAAATCAATAAAATAAAATAAAAATTTAAAAATAAACAAAAAAATAAACCCCAGACCTTTCAAAGCAATTGAAACTGTACAACTCCAGTGCAGGATGTTTATACTAGGAAGACTATCAGGGAAGGGGGACTCTTGTACTTCTTCCTCAATTTTGCTATAAATCTAAGACCATTCTAAAAAAATAGACTCTACTAAAAAGAAAAAATAAAGTAATTAAACTTGTTATAGCTTCCACTTAGGTGGTAGAAAGCTGGAGAAGGGATTAGTTCCACCCTAAAACAAAAAAAAATAAGGTTAGATAATCTATAAAATTATAATTATTCTTGAAATCCTCAGTAAGGTGAGACTGCAAGGCAACCAAAGAGTGTGAAATCTTGGGATAGATAGGTATATCTACAGAGAGACAAGATGTGAGCATTTACTCACCTAAGCCAGAGCATGGGAGGAAAATAGGACAGCCAAACAAGCCAGTGAGAACTGCTTTAACAGATGGCTGAAGTTGGAGTGTGGGGTACTGTACTAGAGAGTACAGGATGGCTCAGAGCCACAGCAAAAATAAGAGTTCCCATCAATTTTCAAGATTTTTTCCACAGAGTTAAAACAATCTTCACAAGAACGCTTGGGGGAGGGTGGAAAACCAGGCAAAGCCTCCTTCATGGTGGAGCTCTAGTGAGAGCAGCCATAGCCTCTGTGTAAGCAGGCGGCACGCTCCCATCACAAGTCTGTCTCCCTAATGGAACAAAGCCTGAAGCCACTGGGGAAGGACAGCAAACCCTGCTCCCCTCAGAGACAGATGAGGACTCATTGCTGAGGGAAGAGAACAGGAGAAAAACAACAACAAATAAATCAAAACATTCTAGCCCTGAGATTTCTACTGAACAGAAAACCTCTCTGTGTTCAATGATCCATCTTCTCACACTGTGGAAGAGCCAAATCACAAAGAAAGCCCCAACCCTGAAACACAGAAAGAAAGGATTTGCCTAAGACTGAGTCAGAAGCAGGACAACACAGAATAAACCTTCAATCTCTATCACAAGACGAGCAGGAATTGAGGAACAAGGAACAGCGATTAGCCATGGAGGAGAGGGAGCATGTGGGAAGGTCTCCGACATGCAGTCCCACAGGGAGAGCTTAAAAGTAAGGGTGGAACAGCAACCACTGAAATTCCACCCCAGTCACAAGTAATGCTAGAGAAAATAGAATTTGTTGATACACTGATGATAACCACAGCAAAAACAAAACTCAAACCCAGCTCAAACCATGACCAATTGATTCCCACACTCTCTCCCAGCAAACAAGATTACAAGGCAAACAGATGTGCCCATTTCAAGTCATAATACTAATTATCAGAGCCTATTATCCTATACATAAAATATACTGGTTTCAATCCAAATTAAATGCCAGAGGAAAAGGCAAGAAAATTACAATGCCACTGATCAAAGAAATTAACAGAACTAGAATCAGATATACTTGGGTATAGGAACTATCACACAGGGTTTTAAAATAATTCTCACAAATAAGTTAAAGGATCTAGTGGAAAAGATGGAAAGTAACATAACTGATACTCTATCCACTGAGCCAAACCGGTGAGGGCAGAATTGTGAAATTTTAGAGGAGATATGGAATCCACAGAAGAATTCCATTCTGGGAGAAGATGAAGTATTCCTCTGAAATCTTTTTTGAATCACATGACTTGACTTCTGTTTCCCCATTGCCACTTCTTTAGTTCAAACTCTTCTTCCTCATGAACAACAACTGATCAGTCTCCTAGCTGGTTTCATTGGCTCCAATTTTTCCTCCTATGGCTCATTTACCAGGGTGATAATTCAAAATTTGAATTTGGTCATGCCATACTCCCGCTTAAAAATGTTTGCTGGCCTTCTGTTGCGATTAAAGGTAAGAGATATTTTGCATTAGGTGTGCTTTGTGATCTGACCATTCTTTAGCTGTCTGCTTCATCCCCACTACTTCCTTCATCTTCTCTGCATTGCAAGAGCAACTTTGGGGCATTATTGAGCTTCCATACACTCTCTCCCAGTTCAGCACCATTCAAAGGTCAGCCTTTGCTTGAGCTGCTTAGTAAGTAACTTGTTCTCACTTTCTTGGTCTCCACCTGGACCTCTCTAATCCTTTCATTCGGGAAGACTTCTGCATTTACCCCTGTGAAACAACACTGCATTTTAACTGCTTCATTGTCTCTCATCCCATTGTACAGTCCTATCATTATGAGAATTGTATTATATTGACTATTGTCTCCTATACCATTTACCAAATTTACACCAAGGGAAACATAGGCAAAGAAATCCCTAGCATTGACCTCTTTGGGATGCTTGCCTATACTGCAACCCTTAAGCTTGGATTATTTTAAGGTAAAATTAAAATACCAAAATGGGCTCCAGATTAAATGAGCCTTCAATTTTGCTTAAATGCTGAGTGACTGTGTTAATGTGTTCCCAAATGGAAGAACTGCACACCGATGGACTTAAAGAAGAGAGGACGGGAAAAAAAAGTGCTTTGAGACTTCTTCAAGGGAGGGAGGGAGGGCAAAGATGAGCTGCTATCACTTTCTTTCTCATCTTTCCTCTTCCTAATCCTGTGTTCAGATATTTCTTCCCCCTCTTTTACCTTATCTAACTCGGGCTTTTTTTCTCAGAGATGTGGACCACTCAGACTATTCCAGCTCAGTGCTGTGTGCAGAGGAGGGATGGGACACGAGAGGGTGACGTGTGCACAGATGATTCCCAAATCCATTTAAAGTTGTCTTATCTTTCATTGCATTTGACTGAGGAATCTTTCCTCTCTCAGAAAACTATGTATTTCATAATTTAATGCATTATTTTGTATTTTATGTGCTTATTTTTTTCTACAGTATCAGAATAAGAGGTAATACATTTTTCAGCAAAAGGACAGCTTTAAGATTTAAATAATACCGCTTACAAATGCAGTAAAATTCATCTCTTCAGTTGATGCTTCTCCACTGAGTTACCTCCACCACTTAAACACATTATGTCCACATGAAATAGTTCCAGCACAAAAGCATTTAATCAGCCTTGATAGTAACACACTTCTCAGAATAGTGACTCACACAATTACTAGATCCATTAATATACTGTAGCATGTACACTTTTAAAAAGGGAAATGTGAAAGTGATGTGTTATCAATGAAAACATGATAATCTCATACAAAATGTAGATGAATACTAGTAAGAACCAGTGATCCAATTTGAGATCCATGAATAGGTCCATGTCTATAAACAATGTGACAAATCAAAACAGCAAACATGTTCTTTTAATTACTCTCAGGCCATATGAATGAAGAATAAGTGTGGGAATTTCTGGTACAGGAGTGTTTGACTCCTCTGAACATGCTCCTGGAACATAAAAATACCCCCACATCACACAACCCAACTTAAACACTCAGTCTCCTCTTCCACATCACCAATACACTTTCATCATCTCACTCCTTGCCAGGGCTAACCAGCAGACCCTGAGTGACTGATGAATGGTTACTCTGACACATGTTTCTGTGAAAGAGGGGGCTAAGGGACTGCCTGGCTAAAGGAACCAGACAGCCTCATTTGCCTGCCTCCTTAGGCTCTTATTGTAGCAACAGCTTGAACTAAAATTAACCTCTAGATACTATCAGAAGGGCAGGTATCCTTGAGAAAACACATGCACCTGCAGTCTCCTTTAAACAAGAATGTTTTGAAGTCTAAACATAAAGATTCCAGTAAAACACCCCGGGGGCTCAGACTTGTTTGGAAAAGCAAGGCAGGGTCTGCCGCCTTTGACAAGAATCCTTTAGAGGCCTCTGACCTTTCATAGAATCCTCCTTACAGACTTTCCAACCAAGACCCACGCTTCCCCGGAATTCCTGGTTGCCAGGGGAATACACTTAAAGCCTATCATGTCTGAATTAAGTGGGAGAACACACAATGCTCTTTTTCTAAGTGATGCTCATGATTCATCAAGTTCCAAGTTTTGACATTAATCCAGATAATTGCCCTAACAGTTTCTGTCAGCCCCCTTCGCCTCCTTATTCCTTAGACTGTAAATCATGGGGTTCAGCATCGGTATAAAAATGACTTAAAAGAGAGAGATCAACTTCTCCGAAGGCCAGAGGGGCCAGAGTGGGGCTGGGTGTAAATGAAAATGGCCATGCTACAGCACAAGACAACCACTGTGAGGTGGAAGGTTTTCTTTCTTCCCTCTGTGGACCTGATCTTTAGGATGGTGGAAGACAAGAGAACCAAGCAGAATGGTGACATCAGCAGATCAATGCTAGAAACCATGGTGGCAATTTCATTGAAGGAGATGTCCACACAGGTCAGTCTGACCACAGCTAGGAGTTCACAGGATATGTGATCAATAAACTTGTTGGAGCACATGGGCAGCTGAAAGGTGATCGCAGTCTGCATAAGAGAGTTGACAGAGCCACTGACCCAGGATGTGATGGCCAACCTAGTACAGAGCCCTCCATGCATGATGACCACGTATTGCAGGGGGTCACACACAGCCACATAGCGGTCATAAGCCATCACTGCCAGTAGAACAAACTCAATCCCGCCCAATCCCAGAGAAAAAAATAACTGGGCTGCACAGCTCACAAGTGGGATTACTTTATGTTCTGCAAGGAAATGAACCAACATCTGAGGGATGATGCTTGTGGCATAAGAGACATCAACAAGGAAGAAGTTGGTGAGAAAAAAATACATGGGTGTGTGGAGTCGGCTGTCCAGTCTGATCAGAAGAACAATGAGAAAGCTCCCCAGCACTGTCACCATGTATGTGATGGAGAATGGGACAAAGAGAGAGACCTGAGTGTCCCAGTCACTGGACAGGCCCAGAAGAATAAACATTGTTTCCAGTAAAAAATGTGAGGATTATTAATCTGCAGAGAACATCAGGAATAACAGGAGCGTTTAAATTAAAGAACCATTGGAATAACTTCTAAAAAGAATGCATATTTTATATGAACTGTTAGACATAACTAGTTCAGATCATTTATGGGCCAAGATCATAGGTTTTGTTCCAATATGTATTATATCTATTCTGCATAAGAGAGGCTAGCCCCTTTAAAAAACATGATATGGTCTCAGTCAGTCAGTTAAATCCTAGAGAGAATGCAGTGGAATCTGGGAAGCTCTGTATCTTACCTATTTTCCAGAGCAGGAGATGATAGTAGTTGACAATGGAAGATAAAGTGATAAGTAATGAAGAAAAATATTTTTTAAAGTTCAAGAACTACTATGTACATATGTGCTAGACCAAATTACAAAAAAGAAAAAAAATATTTGAGAGAGACAGACGTATCCTGTAGATAAGGCTGGTATCTCATGGAAAGTTCTGGAAATAGAAAGCCTGACTAGGAATCCTTTTATGACTTACTGGATGTGTGAGGGGATTAAAGATTTAAATATTTACTTACAAAATGAAATTATGTTACACAATTTACAAGTATATTTAAGCTCAAATATAAACGAGGAAAGTAATTTATGAACTGTTACTGCTAATAGTGCTATAGTGTGGGTATTAGCTACAGCATTGGAAAGCTAGAGTAACATGGTTTTTTTTTTTCTTCATGTCCCCTCCACATTTTCAGACATAAACAAAAAGGAAGCAAAACCTTTAATAGATTTCAAGTCTAACAAGGTGGCTTAGATTATTTGAAGCTCCAGAGAAATATGGGTCTTTTGAGAATCTGGTGTCTTTCAGTCTAGAATGAGAGGGAGTAGGGTGATAATTTTATCTTGATTCTTTTTATTTTTCTGCAATTCTGTTTACTCGTTCTGACTTGCACTTGTTATTTTTCTACAACTCTAGCCCTTGCATACGGTCTCAGTAAAAATACAGTATGAAAACGGCTGCTAAGGCTTTCCAGTACAGAAGGAGAAAAAGAAAACAAATCTGTTCACATTTATTTTTGGTGTTGCAAAATCTTTTATTTGGCTAGAGGGTGGAATTAGAAAACTATAAAACCCCAGAAAATTGTCACACAGATGATAGATTATCTGATTATGTTTGTTTGCCCTGTGTAAAATAGCACTTAAATCTTCATCTTTGAGGAAGTGAAGCAAATCTATCTAAGCACCTTCCCACAAAACCTACTTTCCATGGAAAATGTATCAATGAAGCTAAACCCCTATGCACATTATATTTATATTCATTTTTAAAGCTTGTAAGGACAATGGAATTACAAATTGGTTTGCATATTAGAGGTTTTCTTGATTTAAAAAATTACAGTTTCGGAAAATGGCGACCAGCAGAAAGATAGGGAGGGAGAGAGTGTGAGAGAGCAAGGAAGTGATAGAGGAGTGTGTGGATGTGTGTGGTGTGTGTGTGTGTGTGTGTATGAGCTAGGGACAGTTAGATTCTGCAGGTCTTCTAAGGGGCTGCTAAACCGGGCAGTCTTAGGCGGCGGAGCCCCGCTCCCTGCGCAGACACTCCTGGGCGGCCAGCATGGGCACAGCGACCACATCATCTTGGGAAACAGAGCTGCTTGAGACTTGGATGCTGGCCTCAGCACCACCCACTCTGATCTCAGACGCATACCAGGACCCTGCAGCCACTGGGGACAGAGATCTGTGACCACAGCTACAGACCTGCGGACACCAAAAGTTCAGAAATCCCCGAGGCAGATCCGTGAGTAACAGAGCCCATCCCCCTCCCTGCAGACTGGCAGGCAGCACCATAGTAACTGATAGACCCACCCCTTGCCCAGGCCTCAGTGTTGCTTCAGGAACTTTAGCCTGGAAGTGCGCGAGCACCTTGGAACTGATCCTGCGCACTGCCGGCTTCAGGAGCCCTGGGAAGGGAGCAGTCACGCAAACACTGGGAATTTGTCCTGCATAGCGCGGGACCAGGGACCCCGATTCTCTGGGCAGGAGGCAGCACCAAGCACCAGTGACTTGACTGTGTTTCTTATCACCTGCACCTGAGATCCCTGATTCCCTGTGCATTCATACTAAGAGCCAGTGACTCCAATTCTTGGTGCAAGGGCACACAGGGACCCTGATTCTCAATGTGAGGTGGCATGAAGCAACAGAGACACTGATACTGGATTCTTGGGGAACTCTGACTCCTGGCGCATGCTAGGGGGCGCTGATTTTCAACACGCTCCAGGGGGGGTCTCTGTTTCAGCACGTGCAGGCAGGGTCCCTGATTCTAAGGGCGCGCACGAGGCCACACTGAGTGCTGGCAACACTGACTCTGAGCGAGACTGGTTCCCACCAACCCACAACAACCACACATCTTAGTGTCAGAGCTCTTAGGTGACACTAGGGTGGTGTGAGGCTCCCACTGCACACGGCCCAGGCCCACACAACTTGACATTTGAGCCATAAGGAGAAAATCAGAATGAAGAGACAACACAACACCCAGAGGAAAGACAATGAGGAGTCACCAAGAAAGGACATTAATGAAGTTGAAGCATGCAACATGACAGAAAAAGAATTCAGAATAATGGTTGTACAATTCATTCACTGGATGGATGAGAAAATCAACAACCTATGCAAGAATCAGGAAGAAATGAAAAGTGATATAGCTACAATCAAAAACACCATGGAAAGTTTCAACAGCAGACTAGAAGAAGCAGAGGACCGAATTAGTGAGTTAGAAGATAAGGCAGAGAAACAAGCTCAATCTGAACAGCAACTGGAGAAAAGAATTAAAAAGCAGGAGGAGTTTGGGACAACATGAAATGAAGTACCATACGCATAATAGGGCTGCAATAAGGACAAGAAGAGCAGCAAGGATTAGAAAATCTATTTGAAGAAATAATGTCAGAAAACTTCCCAGATATGGGGAAGAAAAAAGTTACACAAGTACAGAGAGTCCCAAGCAAGATGAACCCCAAAAGACCCACTCAAAGACATGTCATAATGACGATGGCAAATGTACAAGACAAAGAGAGAATCTTAAAGGCTGCAAGAGAGAAACAGAGAGTTACCTACAAAGGATCCCCTATCAGATTATCAAATGATTTCTCAACAGAAACACATCAAGCTAGAAGGGAATGAAAGGAGGTAAACAAAGTGTTGCAAAGCAAAGGGCTGAATCCAAGAATACTATATACAGCAAGACTATCAATCAAAATTGAAGGGGAAATCAGGAGCTTTGCAGACAAAAAATGGCTAAGGGAGTTTATCACTACCAAGCCAGCAATGCAAGAAATGCTAAAAGAAATGCTGTAAAAAGAAGAAATATAAAGGTAAGAAAGAACACAGGCACGAAAATAGAAATGACTCCAAGCACACACTTTTCAATAATAACTTTAAATGTAAACGGACTAAATGCTCCAATCAAAAGACATCGAGTGGCTGAATGGATAAAAAGACATGACCCATATATATGTTGTCTACAAGAGACCCACCTCAGAAAAAGGGACTCACACAGACTGAAAGTGAAGGGATGGAAAAATATCTTTCAGGCAAATGGAAAGGAAAAGAAAGCTGGGGTAGCAATACTTATATCTGACAAAATAGACCTCAAAGTGAAGGCCATAACAAGAGATAAGGAAGGCCACTTCATAATATTAAAGGGATCAATACAACAAGAGGATATAGCCCTTATAAACATATATGCACCCAATGCAGGAGCACCCAAATACATAAAAAACCTCTTGGAAAATAACAAGGGAGAGATCAACAACAACACAATCATAGTAGGGGACTTAAACACACCACTGACATCACTGGATAAATCCTCTAGACAAAAAATCAGCAAAGAAACAGCAATCCTAAATGACTCACTAGATCAGATGGACTTAATTGACATCTTCAGAACATTTCACCCCAAAGCCACAGAATATACGTTCTTCTCAAGTGCACATGGGACATCTTCAAAAATAGACCACATATTGGGTCACAAGCAAAGTCTCCCCAAATACAAGAAGATTGAAATCATACCAAGAATCTTCTCAGATCACAAGGGCATAATATTAGAAATAAACCACAATAAAAACAATCCAAAAAACTCAAACACTTGGAAGCTGAATAGCATGTTACTAAATAATGAGTGGGTTACCAGTGAGATCAAAGTAGAAATTAAAAACACCCTGGAAACTAATGACAATAACAGTACAGCAATCCAAAATCTATGGGACACAATGAAAGCAGTTCTGAAAGGGAAGTTTATAGCACTACAGGCCTACCTCAAAAAACAAACAAACAAAAAAAAGATAGTAAATCATTTAACTCTACAACTCAAAGAATTAGAAAGAGAACAACAAAAAAAGCCCAGTGGAGAGGAACCAAGATGGCGGCATAAATAAACACTGGAGAATGCTGCCTCGCAAAACCACTTCAAAAATACAATGAAAAGACGGAACGGACATCACCCAGAACCACAGGAAAGCTGGCTGAGGGGAAATTCTTCAACTAGAAGGAAAGAGAACAGCATACCGAGACTCAGAGGAGGCACAGTGCGGAAAATACAAAGGTGCGGAGGTGAGTGCGGAGCAGGCTGGCGGCTGAGGGCGCAGTTGTCTGTTTCAATCGGGAGGGAGGCTCAGGCCCTGAGCTCCAGTTCAGGGCGAGTCTCTAGGGACCCAGACTCAAACAGGAGAAGCGGGACTGTCTGGCATCGGTCGGAACCCGAGGGCAGCTTTCTCTCCGAGGTTTGCTGCGGTTGCTGGGACTCTGAGAGGCAGAGCCTCTGGGGATGGGACTGAGAGCAGCCATAACTGCTCCCTCCCCCCGCCCTGTTTGATCCCGTGTGACCCGCCCACACAAGCCCTGCACAGAGCCATTTGCCAGATAGCCTCAGGCAAAGGCTAGATTAGCACCTCCCCAGAGGACAGAAGTTTTCCCACTGCAGACACAGCTGACTCTCACAGCCAGTTGGCCTGGAGGTCAAATCCCTGCAGTATTAAGTACAACAATCAAGGCTTAACTACAACAAGACTGTGCACAAAGACCACTAGGGTGTGCACGAAGAAAGCATAAAAATAATGCGGAGACAAAGAAACAGGACAAAATTGTCAATGGAAGATATAGAGTTCAGAACCACACTTTTAAGGTCTCTCAAGAACTGTCTAGAAGCCGCCGATAAACTTAATGAGATCTACAAGAAATCTAATGAGACCCTCGATGTTATGATAAAGAACCAACTAGAAATTAAGCATACACTGACTGAAATAAAGAATACTATACAGACTCCCAACAGCAGACCAGAGGAGTGCAAGAATCAAGTCAAAGATTTCAAATGCGAAGAAGCAAAATACACCCAACCAGAAAAGCAAAATGAAAAATGAATTCGAAAATACGAAGATAGTGTAAGGAGCCTCTGGGACAACTTCAAGCATACCAACATCAGAATTATAGGGGTGCCAAAAGATGAGAGAGTGCAAGATATTGAAAACCTATTTGAAGAAATAATGATAGAAAACTTCCCCTACCTGGTGAAAGAAATAGACTTACAAGTCCAGGAAGTGCAGAGAGCCCCAAACAAAAGGAATCCAAAGAGGACCACACCAAGACACATCATAATTTAAATGCCAAGAGCAAAAGACAAAGAGAGAATCTTAAAAGCAGCAAGAGACAGAAACTCAGTTACCTACAAGGGAATACCCATATGACTGTCAGCTGATTTCTCAACAGAAACTTTGCAGGCCAGAAGAGAGTGGCAAGAAATATTCAAAGTGATGTATACGAAGAACCTACAACCAAGATTACTTTATCCAGCAAAGCTATCATTCAGAATTGAAGGTCAGATAAAGAGCTTCACAGATAAGGAAAAGCTAAAGGAGTTCATCACCACCAAACCAGTATTATATGAAATGCTGAAAGGTACCCTTTAAGAAGAGGAAGAAGAAGAAAAAGGTAAAGATACAAATTATGAACAACAAATATGCATCTATCGACAAGTGAATCTAAGAATCAAGTGAATAAATAATCTGATGAACAGAATTAACTGGTGATTATAATAGAATCAGGGACATAGAAAGGGAGTGCACTGACTATTCTTGGGGGGGAAAGCGGTGTGGGAGATGCAGGAAGAGACTGGACAAAAATCGTGTACCTATGGATGAAGATAGAGGGTGGGGAGTGAGGGCGGAGGGTGGGGCGGGAACTGGAAGGAGGGGAGTTATGGGGGGGGGAAGTAGAACAAATGTAATAATCTGAACAACAAATATTTAATAAAAGAAATACAATAAAATAGTTGAGTTAAAGTTAAAAAAAAAAAAAGCCCACAGTGAGCAGAAGAAAGGAGATAATAAAGATCAGAGCAGAAATAAATGATATAGACACCAAAAAAACAATACAAAAGATCAATGAAAGCAAGAGCTGGTTCTTTGAAAGGATAAACAAGATTTATGAGCCTCTAGCCAGGCTCACCAAGAAGCAAAGAGAGAGGACTCAAATAAACAAAATCAGAAATGAAAGAGGCAGAACACTTGTTCACTGCTGGTGGGAATGCAGACTGGTGCAGCCACTATGGAAGACAGTATGGAGTTTCCTTAAAAAACTGAAAATGGAACTCCCATTTGACCCTGTGATCCCACTTCTAGAAATATATCCCAAGAAACCAGAAACACCAATCAGAAAGGATATATGCACCCCTATGTTCATAGCAGCACAATTCACCATAGCTAAGATCTGGAAACAGCCTAAGTGCCCATCAGTAGATGAATGGATTAGAAAACTGTGGTACATCTACACAATGGAATACTATGCTGCTCTAAAAAGGAAGGAACTCTTACCATTTGCAACGTCATGGATGGAACTGGAGAGCATTATGCTAAGTGAAATAAGCCAGTCAATGAAGGAAAAATACCACATGATCTCACTCATTCATGGATAATAGAGACCATTATAACCTTTTGAACAATAATAGATACAGAGGCAGAACTGCCTCAAACAGATTGTCAAACTGCAGCGGGAAGGCCGGGGAGGGTTGGGGGGCAGGAGGTAGGGGGGTAAGAGATCAACTAAAGGACTTGTATGCATGCATATAAGCATAACCAATGGACATAAGACACTGGGGGATAGGGGAGGCTAGGGGACTGTCTAGGGCGGGGGGATAAAATGGACACATATGTAATACCCTTTGTAATACTTTAAGCAATAAATTTAAAAAAAAAAAAAATGAAAGAGGCGGAATAACAACAGACCCCTCAGAAATTCAAAGAATTGTTAAAAAATACTATGAACAACTCTACTCTAACACACTAGACAACCTGGAGAAAATAGACATATTCCTTGAAAAATACAATCTTCCAAAACTCAATCCAGAGGATTCTATAAATCTCAACATGCCAATAACGATGGAAGAAATTGAAGCAGTCAGCAAAAAGCTTCCAGCAAACAAAAGCCCGGGGCCAGACGGCTTCACAGGGGAGTTTTACCAAACATTCACGGAAGAACTAAAACATATCCTCCTCAGACTATTCCAAAAAATTCAAGAAGAAGGAACACTTCCCAGTTCATTCTATGAAGCCAGCATCACCCTAATACCAAAACCAGATAGAGACAACACAATGAAAGAGAATTATAGGCCAATATCCCTCATGAACATAGATGCCAAAATACTCAACAAAATTCTAGCAAATCGGATCCAGCAATACATCAGAACGATCATACACCATGACCAAGTAGGATTCATCCCAGGGATTCAAGGATGGTACAATATCCACAAATCGATAAAACGTGATTCATCACATAAACAAATTGAGAGATAAAAACCACATAGTCATATCAATTGATGCAGAAAAAGCTTTCGACAAAATTCAACACCCTTTCTTGATAAAAACTCTCAGCAAGGTAGGAATAGAAGGATCATACCTCAACATAATAAAAGCCATATGTGACAAACCCACAGCCAACATCATAATCAATGGGCAAAAACTAAAACCATTTCCCCTGAGAATGGAACAAGACAGGGATGCCCCCTCTCACCACTCCTGTTCAACACAGTACTGGAAGTACTAGCCATTACGATCAGACAAGAAGAAGAAATAAAAGGCATCCAAATTGGGAAAGAAGAAGTAAACTGTCCTTATTTGCAGATGACATGATACTGTACATAGAAAACCCTAAAGACTCCATCAAAAAATTATTAGAGTTAATAAATGAATTTTGCAATGTAGCAGGATACAAAATTAATGCCAAGAAATCTAAGGCATTTCTTTATACCAATAGTGAACTTACAGAAAGGGAGACTAAAAAAGCAATCCCATTTACCATCGCACCAAAAAAATTAAAATACCTAGGAATAAACTTAACTAAGGAAGTAAAAGACTTATATGCGAAAACTACAGGACACTGGAAAAAAAGACAGAGGAAGACATAAACAGATGGAAGAACATACCATGTTGATGGATTGGTAGAGTCAACATCATCAAAATGTCCATACTACCCAAAGCAATCTATAGATTCAATGCAATCCCCATTAAATAACCAATGGCATATTTCACAGATCTAGAACAAACGTTCCAAAAATTCATCTGGAATAAAAAAAGACCTCGAATAGCTGCAGCAATCCTGAGAAAGAAGAACAAAGTAGGTGGGATCTCAATACCAGATATCAAACTGTATTACAAAGCCACTGTTCTTAAAACAGCTTGGTACTGGCACAAGAACAGTTATATAGATTAATGGAATAGAATAGAGAACCCAGAAATTGACCCAAAGCACTATGCCCAATTAATATTCGGCAAAGGAGGCAAGAGCATACAATGGAGTCAAGACAGTCTCTTCAATAAATGGTGTTGGGAAAATTGGACAGATACATGCAAAAAGATGAAACTAGACCTCCAACTCACACTATACACAAAAATAAACTCAAAATGGATAAAAGACTTAAACATAAGACGGAAAACCATAAAAATACTAGAGGAATCCATAGGCAGCGAAATAGCAAACATATGTTGAAGGAATTTCTTCTCTGATAATGCTCCTAGGGCAATGGAAACTAAAGAGAAAATAAACAAATGGGACTACATTAAAATAAAAAGCTTTTGCACAGCAAAGGAAACCATCAACAAAACAACAAGAAGACCCACTGCATGGGAGAACATATTTGCCAATGATATCACCGATAAGGGTTTAATCTCCAACATTTACAAGGAACTCATGAAACTTAATAATAGGAAGATAGACAATCCAATCAAAAAAATGGGCAATGAACCTATAGACACTTTTCGAAAGAGGACATACAGAGGGCCGAAAGACATATGAAAACATGCTCAAAGTCACTAATTATACGAGAGATGCAAATCAAAATGACAATGCAGTATCACCTCACACCTGTCAGAATGGCTATCATCAACAAATCAACAAACAACAAGTGTTGGAGAGGATGTGGAGAAAAAGGAACCCTTCTGCACTGGAATGTAGACTGGTGCAGCCACTGTGGAGAACAGTATGGAGCTTCCTCAAAAAACTAAAAATGGAACTCCCATTTGACCCAATGATACCACTTCTAGGAAGCCAGAAACACCAATCAGAAAGGATATATGCACCCCTATGTTCATAGCAGCACAATTCACCATAGCTAAGATCTGGAAACAGCCTAAGTGCCCATCAGCAGATGAGTGGATTAAAAAACTGTGGTACATCTGCACAATGGAATACTACGCTGGGGTAAAAAAGAAGGAACTCTTACCTTTTGCAACAGCTTGGATGAAACTGGAGAGCATTGTGCTAATTGAAATAAGCCAGTCAGAGAAAGATAAATACCACATGATCTCACTCATTTGTGGAATATAGAGAACAACATAGACTGATGAACAGGGACAGATCCAAAGACAGAAAAACAACAATCAGACTATTAATCCCCAGAGGGAAAGTAGGGGAGGATGGGGGTAAGGGGAAGCGATCAACCAAAGGACTTGTATGCATGCATATAAGCCAAACCAATGGACATGGACAACAGGGGGATGAGAGCATGAGTGGGGGGGGGGAATGGGGGTTAATGGGGGGGAATGAGGACACATTTGTAATTCCTTCACTAATAAAGAATTTAAAGATTTTTTAAAAAAAGAAAAACCCTAAAAAAATAAAATAAAAAATAAAAATTACAGTTTCGTTTGTGCAGCTAAAAAGCAAAAGGTGTCTCAACTCAACTTTATTGCATCAGAAGTAGACATTTCCTTTTCAGTGAGTTTGGCAAATATCTTTAGTGTCATCTTTGATAGGTGCCGTGATTTCAAGGATGAATACTACACTTCTTTGTGCTCATGAAGTTGAAGTGAAAAAGACACAGAACAGACTGTTGTTACATCATCTGTTGCACTGTGCAAGGTGCCTGGAGAACATGCCAGCCCTTGATTCACTCTGCAACTCTTACTCACCTGGCGCATCTCTCTACTACAGCCTGTGTCTCATTACAAATGAGTGACACCCTCAGGACCTAACATTTCTTGCTCTGAATCTATTCTCTGCTGCTTCCTAAGACCTAGACCAACCTACTTAGCCTCTCTGAGGTTTATACTCTTTAATAAGTAACATACAGATAAAACTGGCCAACTGAAAGAGTTACTGAAGAAATCAATATGCTTCTAGTGACTGAATTAGGGCAGGTGTACATCATTTAATGGTGATAATTTGTTGACCTTTCATTTCAAGCTCTTCATCACATTCAGGATGTTATTCCTTCATTTATCCCCCTTATACCAACCTGGCTCTGTCTTGACCCTAATGGATTCTTCTTCTTTCATCATAAAAAAAATATACAAACCCAAATTGGGGAGAGAAATATTTGTTATATAATTATCATCCTAATTCTCACTTCCTTTTACAACCAAAATTCTCAAATAATTGATGTCCACTTGCTGAGTTTATTTCCACAGGAATCTGTTTTCCACTTTAACTCATCTATAGAAATTACACACTTGAAGGTCACTTATGACTTTCTACTCATAAAATTCAGAGACTTTTATTCTACTTTAGTTCTTTAATTACTGATTAACCAATTTAACTATTTGTTCATTCAAACTCTCAACTCTATGATACTCTTCTGTCCTTATTTTCTTTGGACTCTTAGATAATTATTTTAAATTTTAAATTATTTTGCTCCATTACTGTGAACATTTTCCAAGGTTCTGCTCTCAGAACTTGTACTTTCCTTTCTACAGCTTTTCCTTCAAGGACATAGTTCTATTACAGCAGTGGTTCTCAACTTTGGCTGCACATTAGAATCATCTGGGAATCTTTTTAAAATCCTGATTTCTGGGCCTATCCTCCAGATATTCTGTTTCTTTGTTACTAATGTTGTGGCCCCACCCCATAACAAAGAAACAATTTCTGGAGGATGAGGCCCAGAAATCAGGATTTTAAAAAGATTCCCAGGTGATTCTAATGTGCAGCCAAGGTTGAGAACCATTGTATTACAGGGATTATTATAAACTCTATATAGTTCACTCTCAATTCCACTTTTATCTCCTAGACTTTTCTCCAGAAGTCAAGATGCTATCTTCAGCAGCTTAATGAATGTTTCCTAAATACTTCACCATCAACTCAACTCATCTCTCCACAACTGAACTTTCTTCTGACTCCTTTATTTCTATCAAAAACTAAAATTCTGCCACTCTCTTGCCGAAACCGGTTTGGCTCAGTGGATAGAGCGTCGGCCTGCGGACTGAGGGGTCCCAGGTTCGATTCTGGTCAAGGGCATGTGCCTGGGTTGCGGGCATATCCCCAGTGGGGGATGTGCAGGGGGCAGCTGGTCGGTGTTTCTCTCTCATCGATGTTTCTCACTCTCTATCTCTCTCCCTTCCTCTCTGTGAAAGATCAATAAAATATATTTAAAAAAAAAAATTCTGCCACTCTCCCAAGCCATCATGTTTAATTGTTCCCATGTCAATATTACACAGAATGAATCATCATCTTTCAGTGTTTTATTACAGATCTCTCACCTCTCCCTTAGTCTTTTTTTTTACCATTTTATTTCATTTTTTTTAAATAAGTCTTTATTGTTCAGATTATTACAGTTGTTCCTCTTTCTTCTCCCCATAGCTCCCCTCCACCCGGTTCCCACCCCATCCCATGCCCTTACACCCCCCCACCCACGTTGTACTTGTCCATAGGTGTACAATTTTTGTCCAGTCTCTTCCCGCATCCCCACCCTCCTTCCCCCTGAGAATTGTCAGTCCACTCCCTTTCTATGCCCCTGATTCTATTATATGCACCAGTTTATTCTGTTCATCAGATTTTTTATTCACTTGATTTTTAGATTCACTTGTTGATAGATATGTATTTGTTGTCACTTTGTTGTTCATAATTTTTATCTTTACCTTTTTCTTCTTCTTCCTCTTCTTAAAGAATACCCTTCAGCATTTCATATAATACTGGTTTGGCGGTGGTGAACTCCTTTAGCTTTTTCTTAACTGTGAATCTCTTTATCTGACCTTCAATTCTAAATGATAGCTTTGCTGGGTAGAGTAATCTTGGTTCTAGGTTCTTGCTATTCAACACTTTGAATATTTCTTGCCATTCCCTTCTGGTCTGCATAGTTTCTGTTGAGAAATCAGCTGACAGCCATATGGGCATTCCCTTATAGGTAACTAACTGTTTTTCTCTTGCTGCTTTTAAGATTCTCTCTTTGTCTTTTGCTCTTGGCAGTTTAATTATGATGTGTCTTGGTGTGGTCCTCTTTGGGATCCTTTTGTTTGGGGTTCTCTGCACTTCCTGGACTTGTAAGTCTATTTCTTTCACCAGGTAGGGGAAGTTTTCTATCATTATTTCTTCAAATAGGTTTTCAATATCTTTCTCTCTTCTTCTGGAACCCCTATAATTCGGATGTTGGTATGCCTGAAGTTGTCCCAGAGGCTCCTTACACTATCTTCATATTTTTGGATTTGGATTCTTTTTGCTTTTTGCTTTTCTGGTTGGGTGTTTTTTGCTTCTTAGTATTTCAAATCTTTGACTTGATTCTTGGGATCCTCTAGTCTGCTGTTGGATCTCTGTATATTATTCTTTATTTCAGTCAGTGTATGCTTAATTTCTAATTGGTCCTTTTTCATATCCTTGAGGGTCTCACTAAATTTCCCAGAGCTTTCTAGAAGATTCTTGAGTAACCTTATAACTGTGGTTTTGAACTCTATATCCAGTAGTTTGTTTTCCTCCATTTCTTTCATTTGTGACCTGTTTCTTTGTCTCCGCATTTTGGCTGCTTCCCTGTGTTGACAGAGTGGCTTTGTGTGCTAGGTGTCCTACAGGGCCCAGTGGCTCAGCCTCCCCAGTTACCTGAGGTGGATGCTCTTGGTGCACCCCTTTGTGGGCTGTGTACACAGTCTTGTTGTAGTTAAGCCTTGATTGCTGTTGGTATTACTGGGAGGAATTGACCTCCAGACCAATTGGCTGTGAGGACCAGTTATGTCTACAATGGGAGAACTACTGTGCTGGAAACACCTTTATGGGGCAGGACTTGCTTCAGTGAGGCTTTGGTGTTCACTGAGTCTGCCCCCTGAGTGTGTCTCTTATGGATGTGAAGGGTTGTAATCTGGTATGGTCTTACTCTGACCACTGGGTACACTGGCTCTTGGATCTCCAAGGAGGTGCAAAGTCAGCCACTGCCTGAGGCCACCCAGCAGGAGCTACAGAGATATCTTCAGATTCCTCCTATTTGTTTGGGGTTTGGAGGTGCCCGGATGAGGCCCAGCTGTAAAGAAATGCAGGCTGCTGATGAGCCTTAGGCCTTCTTTTGGAAGCTCTGGGGCTCTCTGACCCAGCTGCAGTTTGTTAGGTTTTAGATTGCAAAAGGCCGGGCCATTCATATTCAAAAGCCTCTGGTCACAGCTTGGGTGGGGTTGTAAATTGGGCAGGGCCGGGTCTCAGGGAATCACTGGGTGGTGCAAACAGCAATGGTTGCCCATCAGCCCTGACCCGGATAGGTCCCTGGGTCTCTGTGTCCTGCGGCCCCATGCAGGAACATGAACGCTGCAAGCACCTCTGAGAGAGCCGCCCTCGTGTTCCAGCCTGACACCAGACAGTCTAGTTTCTCCCCATATGAGTCTGGGTCCCCAGAGTCTCGCCTGGAACTGGAGTTCAGAGCAGTCAGGAGTTTGCATCTCCCTCCTGAATGAAAAAGACCACAGCATACCTAAGTTGCCAGACCATTTCACGTGCCTCGGTACCTCTGCTCTTCCACACCTCTGCACCTCCTACCAGTCTAGATGTGCTTTTCTCTTTCCCTCTAGTTGTCGAACGTCCACTCAGCCAGCGTTCCCCTGGTTCTGGATGATATCTGTTTATTCACACTGCTAATATAGTAACACATGCCTTATCTCATCTCCCATAATTTGCAGCAACTTCCTTTTGAATTTGAATAACTTCAAACCAGCCTATACTCTTCACCAGGCTGACTATTCTAAAATAAAAAATTAATCATACCCCTTATATACACAAATATCTCTTGTGATGTCTAACTGCTTACAGAATTAAGTATATCCTGGACAGGAGAATGTCCAAAGACTCGTTGATTAAATCCTGCTTGTCTTTTATCATATTAACTACAACATTTATTGTCATGTGTGTGTCTTAGAGCAAAGTATTCTATTGCAGACAGTCCTCGAGTTATGTTGGACTCAACATATTTCGTTTCATGGTTATGTCACCATCTCCCACTTATTTATTTAAAAAACAGTTCCGTCATTTCAACGTATGTACATATGTGCTTTATGTTTTTTATTTTTTATTTACCACAAGTAAAGGTCAGGAATTGTTATCTTTCTTTTAAATTTTTGTTACTGTTTCACTTCATTACTGCTGTGCATGTGCTCCATGTGAGTGACAGAGGTGCTATGTAGGTGGGTTCTGACTTAGGGTGAAAATCGCGTCATGTCGCGCCATAGGAATGGATCTCCGACATAACCCGATGACCTACTGTATAATGTCCTGCAAATAGTTAAATACTTCTCAGCCATTACAAAGAAGGAAATCTTACCCTTTGTGACAGCACGATGGACCTGGAGAGCATTATGCTAAGTGAAATAAGCCCGTCCCAGAAAGACAAGCACCATATGATTTTATTCACATGTGGAATCTAATGAACAAAATAAACAAAATAGAAACAGACTCATAGAGAGCAGACTGACAGCTGGAAGAGGGGAGTAATGGAGACACAAATTTAGCAAAAAAAGAGAGAGAGAGAGAGAGAGAGAGAGAGAGAGAAACTAATGGACACAGAAAACAGTATGGTGAGTGTCAGGGGTGGTGGGAAGAGAGGTAAAGGGAAATATAGGGGGACTGAAAGGTGATAGATGGAGACTTAACTTGGGGTCATGAGCACACAATACAATGTACAGAAGATGTATTATCAAATTGTGCACCTGAAACCTGTATAACTTTGCTATCCAATGTCACCCCAATAAATTCAATGAAAAGGAAAATATACTTAAATATCTTTCACTGATATGCTAGCTAATTTTTTAAAATATATTTCTTTATTGATTTCAGAGAGGAAGGGAGAAGGAGAGAGATAGAAACACCAATGATGAGAGAGAATCATTGATTGGCTGCCTGCTGCACACCCCACACTGGGGATGGAGCCTGCAACCCAGGCATGTGCCCTTGGCCGGAATCAAACCTGGGACCCTTCAGTCCGCAGGCTGATGCTCTATCCACTGAGCCAAGCCAGCTAGGGCGATGCTAGCTAATTATTTTAACTCATCAAAGAGTGTATTTATAAAATTCACCACCCTGATTTTAAAATAATTTAAAATTTAATGAATTGATATCCAAGTATTTCTGCTTTGTACAATCACAGAGTCCCTTCTTGGACACCTGGTAGATTAAGAAAATAAAAATAGCATCTTTGTTTATTCCTCCTATGCTAAGATAGTCCCCTTTATGAATTTTTTAGAGTAATTATTCTAAATGGGATTTTTAAAATATAAAATACCTGCCCTTATTTTGACCTTAGAAATAAAGCATGCAAGAGTAGAAAACTGAAACCCTTACAAATGGGGGAGGAATGAGGAATGACCTTGAAATTATAAAAAAAACCAGGTATGAAGTATGAAGAGCAAAAACCAACTCTTCGTTGTTAAAATATAACCTTTGGTGATTCTAGTTAAAAGCACCTCCATGTTCCTTCTCCAGTTGTCCAGTTATTAATATTTACAGCAAGTAGAACCAAAATGATCTCTTTCCATAACAGAGAAATTGAAACAAAAAATGTTATCATCTTCTTAATATAACACATTTTATATAACTCTATACAACTAACTAGAAAGTTCAACTTTAGTCAGTTATAAATTTTGGTTTAAAATAAAGAAAATCTGTCCATTTAACCTTAAACCTATTTGACCTCTGTATTGGGGTCTTAACAGTTTGGGCTGTGATAAGTGAAAGTTCTGAATACAGAGGCAGAACACAGCCTGCAAATGTTTCTGTCATGCTGGTCAGAACAACTCAGAGCCATGCCTTTTTTGTTTCATTTTTAAATATATGTCTTATTGTTGATAGTATTACAGTTACCTCCCATTTTCTCTTCTTTCCTCCTTTCCCAGTCCCTACCATCACCCCTAGGTCTTCACTACCCCATATCCTATATAATAAAAGCCTAATATGCAAATCGACCCAACGTTGGAACAACGGGTGAAATGACCAGTCGCTATGACATGCACTGACCACCAGGGGGCAGACGCTCAATGCAAGAGCTGCCCCCAGCCCGCAGGTCCCAGGCCAGCCAAGGCAAGTGCCAGGACCCTGATCAGCCAAGGCAAGTGCCAGCACCCTGATTACCCTGCAGGTCGCCCCACAGAGGGTGGTGACCAGCACTGGCAGTGGGGAGTGGGGCTGGCCGGTGAGTGGGCAGTGGTGGGGGGTGGGGTCGGCTGGCAAGCAGCACCATGCCACCCAAGGTGGGTGCCAGCAGGGGGCCCCCCCGATCATCCCACTGGTTGCCCCACAGATCAGCCCTGATGGCCAGCCAGGCCTAGAGACCCTGCTTGTGCACAAATTTTGTGCACTGGGCCTCTAGTAAGTATATAAGTTCTTTGGTTTATCTCTTCTTATCCCCATTCAGTCTATTTGCATATTACCCTTTTATTATATAGGATTTCCCAACAATCTGATATATCAAATAGTCCAATGAAAATTCCAAATGAATAACCCAAGGTGTGCTGCGCCAGCACGACCTAGGACAGTGATGGCGAACCTATAACATGCGTGTCAGAGGTGACACGCGAACTCATTTTTTTGGTTGATTTTTCTTTGTTATATGGCATTTAAATATATAAAATAAATATCAAAATATAAGTCTTTGTTTTACTATGGTTGCAAATATCAAAAAATTTCTATATGTGACATGGCACCAGAGTTAAGTTAGGGTTTTTCAAAATGCTGACACGCAGAGCTCAAAAGGTTCGCCATCACTGGCCTAGGATGAACGTGAGGAGGGGCGGTGAAGGATTAAAGAAAACAGACAAAGAGAATATAGCTGGGGCTCAGCAGATCTCCCATGCCTGGATGAGGACACAGAAAGATTCAGCCTGTAAACCAATGCTTTATTTTATAGTCTGATTAAAACAAGGGTGGATTAACATGAATACAAATGTTCTTGTTTTGGCAACACTTGATGCACCTCCCACAGACAATTAGCTACTTAGGAAGGAATTAGGGAGGGCTACAAGGTCAGGCTTAATTATGCTAGGAAAGCTCTGCTCTCCAGACTGGGACTTGTTTGTGGCCCTGCCACAGGTCAGCCTGAGGCTAGCTAGACCCTAGGCCAGTGATGGCGAACCTTTTGAGCTCTGTGTGTCAGCATTTTGAAAAACCCTAACTTAACTCTGGAGCCGAGTCACATATAGAAATTTTTTTATATTTGCAACCATAGTAAAACAAAGACTTATATTTTTGATATTTATTTTATATATTTAAATGCCATTTAACAAAGAAAAATCAACCAAAAAAATGATTTCACATGTCACCTCTGACATGCATGTCATAGGTTCGCCATCACTGCCCTAGGCACTCCCTACACCAGGGGGCTGTATTAGTGGAGGTTCTCCAGAGAAAAGAACCAATAAGGTAGGTAGATAGTTGGACAGACAGACAGATATTTACTATAATGATTTGGCTCATACAATTATGGAAGCTGGCAAGTCTCAAACCCTGCAGGGTATGAAAATGAATAAAAGAAACTTCATTTTACATGCATTCTGGAAGCTCTGAATGGGGAGCTCTGGCACTACTGTTCGCCCACCTCACAGACTCCTCTGACAGGAAGAAGCTTACTTTACTACTCCAGCAACAGGAAGGAAGGTTTTTCTCCTTGCCCAGCAACAGGCCCAGCCAATGAGAAACTGCCATAACTCAACCAATGGGAAGCCACTACACCTCTACCTCCTATTTTCCTCCAATACACGGTTTCTTAATAACAGATCCTGGTAATGTGCTGGGGTCCTGCCCCAGCAGGTCCAGGGGTCCCCAAAGGTGTGGACGGAGTCAGCGAAGAAGGAATGACAAGGAGGCAGCGTTCAGTTGATCAGCAGCCTAGCCAGGATCTCTAGCCAGGATCTCCAGCCAAGTTCTGGTCTGGATCTCCAGCGAAGTTCTGTGTCCATGTTCTCTTGCTAGGTTCTCCAGCCAGGTTCTCCAGCCAAGTTCTGGTCTGGATCTCCAGCGAAGTTCTGTGTCCATGTTCTCTTGCTAGGATCTCCAGCCAGGTTCTCCAGCCAAGTTCTGGTCTGGATCTCCAGAGAGGTTCTGCTCTGGATCTCCAGCGAAGTTCTGGTTAGGATCTCCAGCCAGGTTCTGTGGCCATGTTCCCTCGCTAGGTTCTCCAGCCAGGTTCTGTAGCCATGTTCCCTTGCTAGGTTCTCCAGCCAGGTTCTGTCCAGGTTCTCCAGCCAGGTTCAGTCACCAGGTTCTAGTCAGGTTCTCTTGCCAATTTCTGTAGTCAGGTTCAGTCCAGGATCTTTTGCCATGTTCTCTCGCTAGGTTCTGTCTCTAGGTTCTGAGGCCAGTTTCTGTCCAGGATCTTTTGCCATGTTCTCTCCAGCGAAGTTCTTCTGTCTCTAGAGAACGTTCTGTGTAGGTTCTGTGCCTCCTGGTTCTGTCTTCTTAGTTCTGTCTTCTTACATCTGTATTTATACCAGTTGATTCCAATCCTATCAATCTCTATTTCAAAGGTTAGGGTGTTTCTTATCTCCATTCCAGGGAGTAAAGATTATGTAGCTTAAGCATGATTGTTCGTAGTTAAAGTGATTAATTACCCACCTGGCACTTAGTTAAGAGGTTTTATCCCCTCCCTGACTTCAGGGGAAAATCCCTACCTGGGGAAACAACCTTTCTCAGAGACCTTGGTTAAAACACATAGTGCCAAGAAGGTGAGCAAACATATTAAGAACAGTATGCCATATATGCCAGGTCCCTTGAAATAGCAAGCATGGACCGGCTCCCAGCAGTAATGCTCCCTTTTTCTCTATAAAGTAATTTTCCAGTCCTCTGTTCTCTGGACTTGCCTATGGTTTGCCATAGCTTGTATGTCCTGAATTGCAATTCCTCTGTCATTCCCTAAGAACCCATTTTTGCTGATAAAATAACTCGCTGGGTTTGTTTGTTTGTTTGTTTGTTTGTTTGTTTGTTTTTAGGGCTGAAAATGTGAGTTAGCAAGCTGGATACTCAGGAGAGCTGATGGTGTAAACCCATTCTAAAGGCCAACAGGCTAAAGATTGAGGAAGAACTGAGGGCAATGTCCCAGTTCATAGGCAAGAAGAATGCTCTCTTACTGACCCAAATGATCAGCTTTTTTGTTCACAGGCACAACCACTTCTCTTTCTCCCTTACCTCCTTTACTCAAAATCTGCAATGGTTTGTCCTTCACTTACTTCCCTGCCAAAGTCTAATCTCCCTCAGAACTCACTCGCAAGGCCTGGCCTGAAATTGGAGGACAGACATGGGGGTGTATTTTTCAGAGATTTCTAGAAATGAGCAACCCAGCCTCCCAGGCACAGAGGGGTAGTTTCTGGCTACAATTCATTTGAGGGTGAAAAGCAAAGCGAGCGTCTGGGCAGTTTGTGCAGTTGAGTGGGGTATCTCAGGGAACCTGTGGAAACACATGGGGATATGGGGATTGCAGACTGAGTGTTCCTGAAAGACTGGGGATGCTTGGCATTGAGCTTTTCCTCCTTCTCATTCTCTCTGCCGAGACAGCTGCATTTCTCTCCTACTATATCCCTCCTGCTCTCAGAAACTGACCGTGAGCAAGGACACATGCCTGCCTGCTCCCACTCTCTTCCAGACACACCCCCAGAGTCCTCCATTTTTAGTTGGTGGTGTTCTCTCTGTGTATTTTGTCACAGTTTAGAGCTAAAACATATCATCCAATCTCCTCCTTTATTTAAAAAGGGTATATTGAAATGCAGACAGCAGAAAGTGTTAGCACAGGCAGGGATGAGCATGACCTTGACATTCAGAGGCCCACTTAAGGCTCCAGTGCTTTCAGTACAATATCCCCGAGGCCAAAATGCTGCTAGTCCTCTAGACTTTGCTCCGTGTGTGTGTGTGTGTGTGTGTGTGTGTGTGTATTGGGGGCTGGGAGTGTGTGTGTGTGTGTGTGTTGGGGGCTGGGAGAAGACAGAGCCAATAAAAACTGCCACCTCCTCCACCCTGCAAGCACACACAGATTACAGACCTCAGCCAGCAAATCACTGCCGATGGGGGCCAGGCTGTTTTGTTCAGTTCTTCTTCCCCAGATGCTTCCTCTCACCCTACGCCCCTCACCCCCTCCTCCTCTGATGTCACTGACAGGCTCTTTGTGGACTGGCTCTGGAACTAGGCAAGAAAGTTTAGCCTGGATGAGGGCGGGGAGAGGAAAGAGGAGAGAGTGGAGCCTGCACAGACTGGGAACTTAGTGCTGAGAGCCTCTGAGAGTTAGAATGTCTTTTCTCACATATTGGTTCATGTAACACTGAAAAGCATCTGCAATAAGAGGACAACACAAGTGTTCTGTTGGTCAGGTGTCCCACTTGCTACACTTTCTAGCTGTAAAGAACTAAATTATCCGGGGGGTGAAGATGAACAATGCAGAGGACAGAAGATGGAACAGAAAGGCCTAATGGAAATAGGATAAAAGGGAAAGTGGGATTAGAATTGAGGGAGGCCTATAGGATCCCGGACAGAAAGGTAACCAACAGGTCAAACTTGCTCAGAAACAACTGAAAGAGGAGAAGCAGAGAAAGAGACATGACAACAGAAGCAAAGGGCCATGTGATGAGGTTGCTGGCTTTGATGATTGATGAGATTGTTGGCCTGAAGCAAGGTGTCCCAAGACAAAGCTTTTGGGCAGCCTCTAGAAGCTGGAAAAGGCAGGGAAATTGATTCTTCCCTACAACCTTCAGAATGAACATAGCTCTGCCTACACCTGATGTTAGCCAGTGAGATGCTGGCTGGAGTTTTGCCCTACAGAAGTGTATGATAATAAAGACAATATATGTGTTGTTTCAAGCCACTAAGTTTGTGGTCATTTGTTACCAATCATAAGAAACACATGCCCTACCCAGCTGGTAAGTAAAGGATGCCACAGTGGCTTCAGAGTCCAAGCTTTTAACAGCCATACCTTTTCTCTCCCTCCTGTCCAATCTGTCACCTATTTATTGGTTAGTATAAATTTTAACTCCTTCCTATTTTATTTAATTCATAAAACAATACATATGATATCTTTAAAACAATTCAGTGGTTATGAAGTATCAATAGTCAATTCTTCACTCAGCCTTGCCCTTATATAAGCAATGAATGATCTTTCTATTAAGACTGTTATCATATGCTCCACTTTAATACAATTTGATTCTTTTCATTAAAAATCTATCTAGAACTGACAGATTTTTAATTTGTCCTTGGCAATAATTGTGTATTACATAAATATAGTATTATTATTATTATTAGTAGTAGTATTTTGCAACCGCTCACTTGTTCATAAATAGTCTCACGGATTTATTTGTCTTGCTGCACTCTGGGGCTGGCGCCAGTGTCTCCACCCTGGATTTGGGGCCCCATCTTTGAGCTGAAATTGACACAAAGCCGGCCCTCTGCAGTCCGAAGGTATCCGGCCAGACTCCGCCCCCACCCTCGAGGCCGCCAATCAGTTCCCAGAACGACCCCCCTCCTCGCCCCCCTTCCCCCAGACATCCCACCTCCCAGGCCTTGTCCGCAGCTCAATCCTTCTCTCTGCTGAGAAGCTCTTTTCCTTGGGAACTGCCGCTGCCCTCTTTTAGCCAGTCTTCTCTACCCCCTACCCGCGCTGCAGGGTTCAGCGGGACAACCGGTGAGTGGGGGTCAGAGATAAATTATGGACCATGAGAGGCCTGGAGCTGTCACAGGCCAGCCAGCCCGAGCGCAGGTAGTGGGCGGAAGAAGAGAGATGGGAAAGCCCTGGGAGGCTATCTGTGCGCTTGTGGGGGTCAGGGGAGTTAGTGGGGCCTCTGCATGTCCCAGATGGGAGGGTGGCAGAGGTGTTCCACGCAGGATTCCTCGCTGTTATCTCTGGGATCCTTCTCTGGTGTCTCCCTGTAGCTCGGCCTCTATTTCCTTCTTGCCACACCGTTATTCACCCTTGCTCATCTGGAGGCGTTGACTCACTATTTTCTTGTGATTTTTTTTTCTTGTGCTCCACAGGAGCCATTGTGATTTGAGCTAAAAAGAACCATGGATTGAGGCGATGTCTCCTCCTGTGGCTTGTTCTTGAATTATTAGAATATAGCCTGCCTCTTCATAATCCTCCCCCACCCCCTCCCCAAGGTTAAAGTCCTCACCTATCCGAGAACTGTACGTGGGGCCCCAGAGTGTAGTAGTCAGGGAGGGAGGTGCAAGGTACAGAGGGATGGCGGTGAGAGTGGGTGCAGGGAATCTTATGGAATATTTAGTCTGGAATGCATTTGGCCTTCAGGTAAGTGCTGAATTATACAGTTACCAGATAAACAGCCGTTGAGCTGGCCTCTGAGTTGATTGAACCTGAAATGGAGGGAGAAGTCCTTAAGTAAGGAGAAAATGATTTACCAATGGGACAGTCATGGAAACTATTGGAAGAAATGCAGATTTAACTAGACATGAAAGACAGAATATCTGTCTAGCTGACCATCCATCCTTTTATACCCCAAACTATTTACTTGTCAATTGATTCAATTTCAATACTGTAGTCCCTATCTTCCATTCTGTGGTTTCAATTACCTGTGGTCAAACCACGATTTGAATAGAAAACCATGATCTATTAAATAGAAAATTCCAGAAATAAACAATTTTAAATTGCATACTGTTCTGAGTATCATGATGAAACCTGGCACTATCCCTAGCCTTCTCAACTGAAATGCCTTGACCAAAAGATCACCATCAGGTATCATGGTACTTGTGTTCAAGTAACCCTTATTTTACACATCAATTCTTTGCAATATGGAACTTGCTTCCCCCCCTCCCCCAGAGTAAAGGCAGAGAGAGTACATGAAAGCCAGATTCTTTTGTAACCTAATCTCAGAAGTGACATCCCATCAGTTTGCTATCTGTTCATTAGAAGTGAATCATTAGTTTCAGTTCACACTCAAGGGGAGAGGGTTATATACAGGTGCATGAATACTCAGAGCAGGGTTTACTGGGGGCCATATTAAAGGCTGCCTACTACAGGGCATATTAACAAGTAATGTCTTCTAACATTCTCTTACATGACTTCTGGGTCACATGGGCAAGAGTTTCCCTGGAGTATACACCAAGGCATTGAATTACTGAGTTATAAGATTCGTGTTCAACATTATTAGGTTATTTCCAAGCTGTTTTTAAATGTTGAGCCAGTCTGCACTCCTTTCGGCAATAGATGAGAGTTCCTGTTGTTCTACATACTTGTCATAACTTGGTATTATGAAATTTCATTTTTCACCAGTCTGGCAGGAGTGAAAGAGCATCCCCTTGTGATTGCCATTAGCATATCTCTGATAAGTAATGAAGTTGACCATCTTCCCATACATATGTTGATAAGCTGTAGTGCTTTCTCTCTGATAATTCTGGGCGTTGTGTGTGTGTTTTCTCATTTTCATATTGGGTTGTTTGTCTTCTTCTTATTGAGTCATTGGAATATTTTCTTTTAATATATGTGCTGCCCAAGCAAGCATGGAATGCTTTCTTTATATAAACTGAATGCTAATTAATCCTTTGTAAGCAATATATGCTGGAAATATCTGCTTTAAATTTGGTGCTTAGCTTTTCTTTCTCTGTATGCCTGTCTCTCTCAATGAACTAAGTTTTGAATTTTTATTTTAAGTGACCAGTACTTTCTTTTATATTTTTTCTTGAGAAAAATAATTTCTCAAGGTAGTAAATTAATTTTACTATATTTTCCTCTAAAAGATTTTATAGTTTTGCATTTAGCAATTAGTCTTATTCCACCTGGAAATTGATTGTTATATTTTCTATTCCATATGGGTAATCAATTGTCCCATCACCAGTGAGTGATCAGCATGAATCGAGTTTTTCATATATGCATAAATTTATTTTAAGCTTCTTATTCTCTTTCATTATCTATTTGTTTAACTGCACCAACACTAAAATTAGTTTTAACAACTATAGTTTTATAATTCTTGAAAGATTCTCCCACCTCTTTCTGATGTTTTAGCAATTCTTGGATCTTTGATCCTCCATATAAATATTTAATTAACAAAACAAGAAACAAGCAAACAAACAAACCTGCTAGAACTTTGATTGGTATTGAATTAATTCTATATAACAATTTGAGGAGAAATGGCTTCTGTAAGATGTTGAATCTTTCCTCCTATGAGCTTGGTATATACTGCTATTTATTTAGTTCACCTTTAATGTTTTTTAAGGCTTTGTAATATTTTTCTCATTGCTTTCCTTTTTCTCGTTTTTGTTAAACTTATTTACACATACATTATTTTTATTGCTATTGTAAATGATTTATTTTATAAAAATTATATTTTGTACCTTATTATTGCTGGTGTGTAGAAATCTAATTGCTTTTATATATTGACTAGTGTCCCGGTGCACAGATTTGTGCACACTGAAAGGAAATTAATTGGGAGAAATATTTTAATATTGCTATTTACCCTTTATCTATAATAGAAGTATCAAGCAAATTCATGATCAACAATGACAGATCGAAACACACATGTGCGATTGGCGCCAGTGAGAGCTTTATATGTATCGCACATGTGCGAGTCAACTTAGGTTTTTATATATATAGAATAAACTCGCTTAATTAGACCTGCTTTCTGATGTAGCTAAACTTTTTCCAGCACAGTGAAGCATCCCAACTTCTCTTTCAGGTAATTGTCAGCAACACAGCAATAAATATCAACATGAAGCAGATTATTATTGTAGATCATGCAAGGAGAACAAAGGGTAAAATATTTAGCTGTAGCAGTGTTTGACTATATTCTGCACAGTGAGAAAACCTGAAGTCATTTTCAAGGTCCACCATTTCTTACTTCTTTTCAGTTGGGTTAAGTTTCTAAACTTTCTAAATCTCCGTTTTCTGGCTAATGAAAAGAAAATAGGATTCTACCAAGTCTCCTATCTACCTACTCCAGGACTTCTGTGAGGATCAAATGAGATGAGGCACGTGAAAACACTTCAAAACATTTGGTTAAATTGTAAAATGTTTGCACCTGGCTATAAAGCAAGTCAGGTTCTTGGGCTGAAGAAACTCCAAGGAGGCTAGTCGCTAGGGAGAAGAAGCCAGGCATTGCTACGTTATGTCATTACCTGGCACCCACAGCAACTGTTTCCAGGTTGGGCTGGGCTGTGTTGGCTGTGATTTGGTGGGGTGTCGCATTGGGGGGGAGACAGGGCCTGTGTCCCACTTGGGGGAAGCTGAGTGTTGGTTTGTAGGTGCCAAGTCCATGGTGCCATTTATTTTTTAAATGGCCAGAGTGCGTCATGGCAGCTCCTGTATTGAAAGTCTGCCCCCTGGTGGTCAGTGCATGTCATAGCTACTGGTTGGACAGACAGACAGCCTTCTATATATAGAGATTATATGTCAAACTTGATAAACTCCATTCATTAATAATTCTAAAATTACCTATAGTCTTTCAGATTTGCTACACAAGTGGCCATATCATCTAAAAGTAATGATAGTTTATTTCTTCCTTTCCAATCTTTATAACTTTAATTTTTTTTTCTTTTATTGTCTTAGTGCATTGGCTAGTACATCCAGTATAATGTTGAACAAAAGCAAGGATGGGCATCTTGTTTTATGCAAAAGATAATAAAGATTTCACTATATCAACTTTCAATATTGCATTCAATATGATTATTTTATAACTGAATCATGTCCAGAACTTTATTGCCCAGATCAATGTCAAGAAATTTTTCCTTATGTTTTCTTCAAGTAGGTTTACAGTTTCAGGTCAAATGTTTAAGTCTTTAATGAATTTGAGTTAATTTTCATATGGTGAGGTAAAAGTCCAATTTCATTTTTCTTCATATGGGTATTTAGTTATTCCAACACCATTTATTGAAGAAACTATCCTTTCCCCAATGTGTGCTCTTTGCACCTTTGTTAAAGATCAGCTGAATATGAATGTGAGGGTTTAGTTAGGGGCCCTCTTCTGTTCCGCTGGTCTATAAAACTCTTTTTATACAAGTACCATACTGTTTTGATTACTATAGCTTTGTAGTATTGAAATAAGGCACTGTGATGCCTCAATTATTCTTCTTACTTAAGTTTTCCTAGACTATTTGAGCACTTTTGTGCTTCCACATGAATTTTAGTATTTTTTTGTAATTTCTGGAGACAATGCCATTGGAGTTTTGATAGGGTTTGCATTGATCTGCAGATAGCTTTGGGTAGTATAGACATTTTAACATTATTAATTCAAACAACCTATGAACATAGAATATTCTTTATTTATTTGTGTCTTCGGTTTCTTTCATCATTTTTTATAGTTTTCAGTGTACATCTTTTACCTCCTTAGTTAAATTAGTTTCTAACTATTCCATTATAAATAGGATTATTTTCTTAATTTTCTTTTTAAATATTTTGTTTTTGGTGTATGGAAATCCAACTGATTTTTTATATTAATTTTGTATTCTGCAACCATATTGAATTTGCTCATTAGTTCTTACAGGTTTTTTGGTAGCGTCTTTAGGGTTTTCAATATACAAGATCATGTCATCTGCAGAGATGATTTAACTTCTTCCTTTCCATATGGAGGCTTTTTATTTCTTTTTCTTACCTAATTGCTCAGGGTAAAACTTCCATTACAATGTTGAAAAGTAGTAGTAAGAGTGGGACTTCTTGTTTTGTCCCTGATCTTTAGGGAAAGGTTTCAGCTTTTCACCTTTGAGTATGTTAACTGTGGGCTTGTAATATATGGCCTTTATTATATTGAGGTACATTTCTTGTATATCCAAATTGTTGAGAGTTTTTGTCATAAATGGCTGTTGTATTATGTCAAATTCTTTTTCTGCATCTGCTAAGATGATTATTATATGATTTTATTCTTCATTCTGTTGATGTAGTATGCACATTTGTTGATTTGCAGATGTTGAACCTTCCTTGCATTTCTGGAATAAAGCCCACTTGATCATGATCTATGGTTCTTTTAGTGTACTGTTGAATTCAGTTTGGTAATATTTGTGGAGGATTTTTACTTCTATGTTCATCAGGGATGTTGGCCTATAATTTTTTTCTTGTAATGTCCTTCATCAGGGTAAGGGTAAGGCTCAAACAATGGAATAACTTTAAAAATAGTTTATCTTTATTAACACTCATCTTGCAACTGTGCTGTTATTATCTATTTATTTTATTTTTGTATGATTTTATATCTCCTAAGCTATTATATTTATTTAAACAGCAATTTTAACACATTTGCCCATGTATTTACTCTTTCCAGTATTCTCTATTCTTTCATATAGTTTTTGGCTCCTATGTGGGGTAAATTTCCTTAATCCCAAGGAACTCCTTTTTGTAGTTCTTATACTGTATTGCCAACAAATTCTTTCAGCTTCTGTCTACCTAAATTTTCTTTATTGTGCCTTTAGTTTTGCTGTGCATAGAATTTTAGGTTGTCGGATTTTATCTTTCTTTTTTTTAAAAAAACAATTCACTGTGTTTTAGTTCCATTATTTCTTTTGAAAAGCCAACTGTATTATTGTTCATTTGAAAGTATACTTTATATCTGACTAATTTTCAATTTCCTCTCTGAATTTGGTTTTTAGCAGTTTGACTATGATGTAGGTATAGTTTTCTTTGTATTTATTCTACTTAGAGAATGTAGAGTTTTTCCATGTGAGTTTTGATGGGGTTTTTTTTTTATCCCTTCTGGGACTTTAATTACCCACAATTCATAACTGTTTACCATATATCATAATTCTAGTATGCCCTTTCTATATCATTCCATCTCTTTGTGCATCCTCCTTTCTTCCTGTGTTATTTTTGGATAAATTTTATTAAACTTTGTTACTGCTCACCAATTCTCTGGTCATTTGTATCTAATATGCTATTAAAGCCAACTATAGAATTCCTGATTTCAATTATTATTTTTTTATTTTTAAAGTTTCCATTTTACTCTTTTCTGAATTTTAAATCTATACTGAAGCTCTCCAGCCTTTTTTCTGTTATATGTGAACATTTTATTCACAGTTAATAGAAAGTCAGTTCCTGTCTAAGAACTCAAGTGTCTGAACCACCTGTGAGTCTGTTTTTATTATCTGTTGTTTTCCTGAGTTCTTGGCAATTGATCCTAATTTTTAGTCTCCCTCTAAATTTTCAGTTGTATGTAGTATGTCATGAATAAAAATTATAAAGTTCTGGTTGATGTTATTTTTTCAAACAAAATTTTTTCAGGAGTAGGGGCAAGATAAAGTACCAGCAGATTAATTTCACACTATCAAGGGCTAGTTTTACACTTTCTTAAACTGGTCCACTTAAGTTTTTTCCTTTATCCAAGAGCATAGTCCTTATTCCTAAGGTGTCATTCTTATTCATACACTGTGGAATTTCTCATATCTTAACTGAAAGTAGAGTGTGTTGATAAGAATCATTTACTTCGGTGGAAGCTGACCTCCACTGCTTTATTCCCAGAACAGTGCAACTCCTGAAATGACTGTTGAATTGTTTTAGCATTTTAGCCACTATTTTCTGCAATTGGAGTGGAGGGTGGGGAGTAAGGGGGGGGGGGGGGCTCCCTGTGCATGCCTAGCTTTGGAGACAGCCAGTGACTTAAGAGGAATTTATACATAGATTTTTAGATTCACCTCTCTGAGATTTCTGCTTTGCGTTCCAGTGGTTTGGTGATCTGAAGCCAGTCAGACTGACACTTTCCACTTGGCCTCCGTTACCCTGCACTGGGAACTGGAAAATGCCCCAAAGGGAAAAGCCAGAGTGAATGTGGAGCTCATGTCTTACTTTCCTTCCCTCAAGATCAGAACTTTTCAAATCCTACTTGTTTCGTTGGCTCTTCAGAATCTTCCATTGTTTTCTATATTTTATTCAACTTTTATTGCTATTTTCAGCAGGAGCGTTTTTCCAAACAAGGTATTCTCTCAGTGCCAGCACTGGAAGTCTCTCACTGTTCTATCTCACATCTCAGATTATCAAAGATTATTTTATTTCTTCTTGAGCTACATCCTTTAGAATTTCTTCAAAGTAGACCTTTTATAATAACACTTCAGTGTTTGTTGGTCTGAAAATAAAATTTTAAGAATCTTACGATAGAAGACTGTGCCAGGGTGCCCTATCAGTGAGAAAGTAGGAAGGGTAGCACTTGGGTAGCTTCTGGTTTTAGACTATATGGCTGGTGCTGCTTTGAACATGTCTTTTGGTGGCATGTGTGTATATAAATTCTATTGGGTATATAAATAAGAGTGAATAGCCATGTTTGTTTGTTTTTCAAAATGATTTTTGTAACATTTTTAAAATATGAAATGTCTAAAGAAAAAAATTACTGGTCTACCTTCCCCACTTCCTGAAGTCACTAAATATGTCCTTATTTTTCCTGTTAGGTAGACATAAACAAAAAAACAGAATCATCCCTGGACTGTGTGGCTCAATTGGTTGGGCATTGTCCCATGTACCAAAAGGTTGCCAGTTTGATTCCCCATTAGGGCATGTGCCAGGGGTAGCAGGCTCGATCTCTAGTAAAGGGAGTGGATTGATGTTTCACTCTCACATCCATTTTTCTCTCTTCCTCTCCCTCTCTCTCTCTCAAAAAAAAAAAACCAATTAAACAAATATAATCATAGTTTTTCACTGAAAATATAGATTGAAAGCATTCCTCAAGCTCATCCTTTTTAAGAACCACATAATATATTGTAGTATGATTTTTAATAAAGTGTTCATTCATTCCTATGTTGCTGAGTATTTACACAACTTAATATTTTAAAAATCATTTCAGTACTTTAAAGATTTCATGGTAGTCTCTATTACTCAGGGCAGAAACTGGAAAGAAAAACAGAAACTCTAGAGGAATTATAAAAAGGGAGTGAGAGAAGATTTAAAGTTGAGTTACTAATGTTAAGTCTGAAACAGAGAAAGAGAGGAAAGAACCCACTGAAATTTGGGGAAATATAGAAAGAAAAGGTTTAAGGGAGAAAATTAAAGGAGCACAAAGAGGAGGAAAAAACTTTCAATACAGGAAATTTGTAATTTAATAAGTTTCCTACATCAAGTTGCTGTATGTTTTTTCTTTTTTTAAATATATTTTTATTGATTTCAGAGAAGAAGGGAGAGGGAAAGGGAGAAAGAAACATCAATGATGAGAGAGAATCATTGATCGGCTACCTTCTGCTCGCCCCCTCCTGGGAATAGAATCTTCATCCTGGGCATGTGCCCTAACTGGGAGTGGAACCATGACCTCCTGGTTCATAGGTCAACGCTCAACCACTGAGCCACACCGTCCAGGCTGTTTTTTGTTTGTTTATTTTTGAGGAGTGATCCTAGGATTGCCTTCCTCAGCACGTCCATCTATTTTGACCATCAATCCATCAAGAGGACATTACAAAGCACCTGTTCATGGCTACATGAAGTGGAGAATCAAAAGAAGGAAAAAACACAGTTCTTGGCTTATGCTTACTCTAGTTTGAAGATTGTAATGAAATCCTCAAGTAATTACAGGATGTGGTTCTCTATCCCCTTTACCACTGAAGCCACATTCCCGTGCAAGGTCCAGCCTAGACACTGTTTTGTGGTTGGGAGAAAGCTTTTTAATGATCTCTTCATAGGGTCAGTTAGGAACTCTGAGAACAGAGGCCAGAGAGATGATTGGTGAGGGGTGAGGAAGCAGGAGAATGTCCAGAGACCACACAAATCTTTCAGGGTTTTGGGGCCAACCATAGAAAGGGACAAATGGAAACCCCAGGATCTAAACTTGAGCTCACAAAGCTAGATGAGGAGACACTGGTTCAAGGCAGGACCTGGTCAGGCGTAAAGCCTGGTCCTGGCTCACAAGTCAAGTGCTGGGTTCCACTCTTACTTGATTAAAATGAGTCAGGACTAGGAACAAAGGTCAAGAAGCCCACACAAAGAGAGAAATCATATTTATGGAGTGGGCACTACCAGCTGTGTGAGCAAGAATATTTTACCTATTTTTAGGTGATTAAATTTATCTATTTTTCTCACAAAATAATACATACTAATACTAAAACTTTGATGAGGTATATGAAGAAAAATAGTTATAAGTAAGCTACTCTTTCCTGTCTGACATACCGATTCTAATAGTTTGATGTAGGGTTTTCATAAAATTTCTATATTTATATATGTATATAAAATATTTTTAAAGATTTTGTACACAAATGCAAACTCTTCATTTTATTAACACGTTAAATTTTTATTTAAAATGAGAATAAATATAGCCCAACATCTGGCAAATATATAGAGATATGACTGATCCTTGCAAATAGCTGTGTATTGTTTTATATAAAGATTTATCATAATTTATTACCCACTCCCTTGTTAGTAAATAGTCTCACGGGTTTATTTTTCAACAGTTAACCCTCCCACACTCCTGGTGCAGGCGCCAGTGTCTCTGTCCTAGATTTGGGTCTGCATCTTGATGCAGCCACTGACACAAAGCGGGGCCACTGCAGTCGGGAGAGGTGGGGGCGACCAGGCTCCGCCCCCACCGCCAGGGCTGCCAATCAGCTCCCAGGAAGGCCCCCCTCCTCGCCCCGCTCTGCACCACAGACCACCTCCCGACCAGGCTCCCAACGCCGCCGCCACCAGTATTCTAATCCTCAGGCTGTCTGTCCCCTCTCCTCGTCACATCTCTGCAGAGGAGTCCCTTCCCCCTCCTAGTAGCCGGTGTGGAAATTTCTGGACAACCGGTGAGTCTTGTTCAATAATGGTTTCTGGAACCGGAGCAGGCCCGGCCGCACCGACCGAGTCCAGTGGTCCAGGGTGGAAGAGGGAGGGGAGGGCCGGGGCCGGGGGAGCACTGGGGAAGGGGTGCCTGACGGGCCGCGGAGGTGGTCGGGTTTGGGGCCTGAGACCGCTGGGGCCTAAGGAAGCAGATGTTTTCCAAAGATTACCTGCGTTTTCTCCGTGTCAGTTTCTGCGTTTTTCTACTGCAATGGTTCTTAATTATTGCGTGCTGTATTCTACAGGACCCTAACTACCAGGAGTCTGATATATCCCTGTATCAGAGACTGACATTTTATCACCTTTGCTTCAGCTGTGTGTGTGTGTGTGTGTGTGTGTGTGTGTGTGTGTGTTCCTTTCTGAGAAACAAAACCTGACAAGTAAGATCTTTTTCCCCCACCAAATCTCATGTCCCCTTCCTCAGAGGTAAGTCAGGTGCTATCCTTCCCATGTATATACGCGTTTTTTATTTTTATTTTTTTCTAAAACTCAGTATTTTGGGGTTCTACCTTTTGGTGCTATTAGTCGTAGCATTTCAGATCTGAAAGGGACTTAGCAAGCAAGTGGCCTGCCCACCTTGTTTATCTGAGAACCCTCAGCCCTGGAGAATATCAAGGACCTGCTCACTGTCAATCATGTGGTCCCACACAGACCAGGATCCTGAATTCAGATTCTCTTGATTTCTCTTTCTGGTATTTTCTCTGTGTAAACCCTGCCACTGAGCTCACCTACCCACATTCCCCTGTTGATTAATGTTTATATGAGTCAATTTGGGGAAAAGAGGTTGAAGGGAGATGGGGAAAGGGAATATGACTTCAATTGGAACCAAAACCTTCATCAGAATTAAAAAGATATGCATTTTCCTGAGACATGAAATATTGATTCTTAGGATGATCTGAAGATCATACAGTCTCACTATCTGCCAGATAGTGATTGAAGAAATTTACAAATCCACTCACCTAATTCAAACCTTACAATAAATCTGTAATATAGGTACTTATTTCATCCTCCCCATTTTACAGGTAATAACACTGAGGCATAAAGGAATTAAGTAAATTGCTCAAAGTCACTCAGCCCATAAAATGCAGCCCTGGGGTCTGAATCCTGGCCATCTGGTGAAAGTCTGGGCTTCTAACCACTATACTACCCTGACTTCACAGGCTAGAAGTAGCACCTGAGCCAGGTGAAGTCACCACACTAAGTAGGAACTTGCAATTTATAGAAGGGAGGACATCTGTCAACGGATCATTACCAGGACTTACAAGAAAGAAATAGGGTTTGAAATGTACACTGATGAATAAATTTTAGCTACCTGTTGTTTGAAATATATTATTTTTGATTTACAAAAGTAACATATAACAATGCAAACAATGTAGTGCTATAGAAAAGCTGCCTTTCCCAGTTCCTCTGGTTAAACAGTATTATCACGTAGAGATGTATCCTTCCCTTCTCCCACCATAATACAAATATGCACAGGGCTGTTTTTATTTAAAAATGAAAGCATACTAAATAATTTCTACAGTTTTTATTTTTCCCTTGGCAATACTTCAAGTACATTCCTCCCACTGAAAGGAAATCTGAGCTCTTCATAAGAATTGAATAATATTCCATAGAATGTGTCCTATAGTTTGTTCAGCTTTTCGGTATCAGTGAATAGTGAGAGAAGTTTATGTCTTGAATAAAACGGCCGGTCCCACTGCCACCCGAATGGGGGCCGCCGCCGTAGTGTCCAGCTGACAGGACCGGGACACAAAGAAGAGCTGTCCCCTGCCAGGCGCCGCCCCTCGGGCTCGATCCCGCCCTGGAGGAAGTGGGGAGGAGGAGACTGCTCGGGAACCCCTCCTCTGCTCCCGCTCCATCTCCTCCGAGCCCTGCCCACCTCGCCCCGGCGCTCCTGGCAGAGAAGACCCTTCCCCCCGCACCGCGCGCGCCCCTCTGCATCCAGCGCTGCTCCCCCCACCCCACCCCACTCTCCCCAGCCGCCCGGTTGTAAGTTGCAGGGCGACCAGGTGAGTGGCCCTCTTCGAATGCCCGCAGGCCCGAGGAGGGCCGGTAGCGGCGGATGGGCCTGGGTCTGGGGGCGGACGGTGCGGGAGGCCGAGGAGGCTGCTGGTGGACCTGCGTGAGCCCAAACCGGGGACAGATGTCTCGCTGTTTGTGCCGCAGTCCTGTTCGCGATTGTTCTCTGCTCACGGGCTCTGCGTCGCGCCTGCCGCAGTGCTCCTCCGGGCCCTGATGTATGTATGATGTTTGTTTACCTGCTTTGTGTCGTTGATTTATGCACAAGCCTGAGCTGGAGGAAAAGCATCTAATTCGAAGCTTTAGGGATGGCCCAGGGAGGAGGCTGGGCTGGCTCCGAGTCACACAGGTGGCTGGTGACAGAGCATCACTTCTGCCCGACTGCCCTTTGATCTTTACCAACACCTTGCCTGGCACCAAGATCTCTCATCCACTAGCACAGGTCTCCTGGAGCCTGGAATGTGTGGAAGAGGGGCCACTGGTCCCTCCCAAACCTCAGCGCCAGCGAGCCTGCAGAATTCCCTGCCAACCCCAGCTTTTCCTCTCTGCGCCACTCCTCCCCTACCTAAGGCCCCCTCCACTCCTCTGACGTCACCGACTTGCTCTTTGTGGACTGGCTCTGGGCCTGGGAAGGAAAGTCTGGCCTGGGTGAGGGCCTGCAGAGGAAGTGGAGGAGAGGGATCACACACCAGAGCTTAGCAGTGACAGCCCTGGGACTGTCGACCGCCCCTGTCCATCACTGTGCATTTGGTAGAACACCCTCTGAGACAGACTGATCGACAGCTAAGAGGAGGCAGCACCAGAATTTTTAAAACACAAAACAGGCCTTCTCCCGCCTGGGCTAGTGATCCTCCATTTTGCTGTTCAGCTGGGAGTCTGGCAATGAGATAAGTGAGCAAATACGAGTAAGAAAGAGCCCCAGGGGAACTCGGGACTCCAGAAGAGAGTGTAGTAAGATCAAAACAAGGGAATAGAAAAAGCAAAGTTTTGAATGGCTTTTATGAGAATGGGGGAGGGAATGATTCCAGCGAGCTACAGGCAGACCTTCAGAGATAATAGGAATGGTCTGTTTTTTAAGCTGAGTAGTGGTATATGAGAGGCTGTTAAATTTTAAAATTATTTTATTATTATTTTACCATTCATATCCTTCCACATGCATTACATATTCTTTTAAATACATGAATTAAACCATTTTTAAGTGAAAATCATTAAGATTGAGCTGGGAATAACTCAGACAGAATACAAAAGAGGTTGCACCCACCCTAATTCTGGCTTAAGAAAAATTCAGGGACATTTTAAAACATATAAGGAAAAAGAAAAAAGGTTTCATGGAAGAAAACGGCATGAAGAAGAGATCTATCAAATTGGATGTTTCTGACATGCATCATTTTTCAAGGCCAGGGTAGCTGTTTGCTAAAGAAATCATTCTAGGTTGACCCTTACACCCACACCTTATATCCATCATTCATTCAATCCCATCTACAGAGTATCTATTCATTATCCTAGGAAATCCAAAGAACCTGACCTCAGACACTTGCCCTACTTTTGGGATTTGAAATGAAATTATAATGTAGGATATGGTACAATAAGCAAGACAGGGCCACTGCCCTCCTTCCTATCTATATTTATGCACTTGCTTAAGGGAAATCCTATTTAAGTACCATGGGATCACTTTGTGGCAGGGGTAGGGGATCTGTGAAGCTCTCTCCCTGAGTTATAAGTTGTGCCTGGGGTACTGTCTGTTTTAGAGGTGCCTTGGGTTGCAGGAAGTTGGTAGGCCTGAAAGAGAGAATGCCGGATCCATGGAAGTAGAAGCAACGATGAAGAACTTCAGGGGAGAAGTAAAAGGGGTTTCTCCAGGCTGTGTCCATCTGAGCTTGGAGGGTAAACAGCGACACAGGCATTTGGTTCAAAAGTCAAGTGTCGGCGTTACCTATAGCTGGTTAAAGTGGGAATAGAACCAACTGCAAAGCTCAAAGAACCCCCACAGAGAAAAATCAAATTTATTGGTGGGCAAATGGACAACTTGTTGGGAAGAGAAGACATTTGGGATAAGTAAGATAGGATCAGTTGATCAATCTAATTTATATAGTAAATCAGAGTGTATTTACTTGGTTCATTGATTTTATATTACCTGTGCTATTTTTAATTGTAACAGTAATACAGAAAACAATTGAAAGAATGCAGACTTGTATAAAGGGAAAGAATACTGTTTGCCTCTCCCCTTCCTAATGTTAGTACGTTGAAATGTAGCTTCATAGACTTTCTACCTATATAAGAAACAGGAACTTAACAGGCTTATCTGTTGCTGGTACTTAAAAATGTGGACCTCATAACTAGATTTCCTGTGTTTTGAAGGCTGGTTCCACCACCACCTGTGTTACTTAAGCAAGTAACAGATTCTCTGTAGGGCAGGTTTTTGTTTTCTTTGTGGTTTTGCCCATATATAAATAGGGAAAGTGACAACACATACCTCATCAGGATTAAACAATTTATGTAAAGCACTTATAAGAATGCTGGGAACCTGTTTAGCACTGTCTTGTCATTACTACTACCTACAAAAATTATTAGTTCTACTACTATTATTATCTACATCCATACCAAAATGGGTTTGTGTCCTCTATATTATGATGATTTGAAAATTTCACTTAAAATATACCTAGGACATTCTTCTAGGTAGGTACAAAATAGATGTAACTCATTCTTTGTAAGAGCTATACAATACTCTAGCATGCATATTATCATACTTGTCTCAAGTATTCTCCCTCTCAAACGTTGTCTTGCCATGTACACAGCATTGGTGTCAGACCAGGGCGGACCCCGCAGCCTCACACACAGGGAAACTGGCAGAGAGAAAGGGAGCCCAGGCATACCCCACTCATCTTGGGTCAGCAGTCCTGCCCAGAACGGTAGAAGGAGGAGACCCGTCAGGAAAAACCCTCCTCTTTTCCCTAGTCCCCTACTTTTCAGATCTCCAAGCCACCTGCCTATCCCTTGTCACTTCACAGATATTTCTTCTGGGAACTAGCTCAGAGGACAATCAGAGAGACAAAAATAGCAATACCAGCAGCAACATAGTCCCAGAGAGAAGAGGTCTAAGAGTTGCTCTTCATGGAAAGTGTATGGGTGGCTGGTGGGGGCTATGCCCCAGGGTCGTATGTTGCAGCACAGTGGGCTATAGGGGCAGGATATGTGGATAAAAATGTGGTTTTGGGGCCGAAACCGGTTTGGCTCAGTGGATAGAGCGTCGGCCTGCGGACTGAAGGGTCCCAGGTTCGATTCCGGTCAAGGGCATGTACCTGGGTTGCGGGCACATCCCCAGTGGGAGATGTGCAGGAGGCAGCTGATCGATGTTTCTCTCTCATCGATGTTTCTAACTCTCTATCTCTCTCCCTTTCTCTCTGTAAAAAATCAATAAAATATATTTTTTAAAAAAAATGTGGTTTTGGGTTAGAGATCCTGTCTGTACCCACAGGAGTCAAAACTAGCTCCAAGAAACATTCCTTGTCACTTATCTATCTCAATTTTTAGGTCAGTTTTTTGTGAAGACAAGCATCCTTGTATATACACTTTAATAGAGCTACTCTTATATCTAAGAAAGGTTAGTAGAAGAGGGCTCACTGGTGTAAGGATAGGTACACCTTTGAAACTGATTGCCACTGTTAGATGGTTGTCAGTTTTTCAGCCCTTTCAGCAGATGTGACATCCCCAAAGCCTTTTGGACATTAGACATTATTAGCTGCCTTTGTCTTCTTCACTTTCTTTTCTGTCTTCATCACCTCCTTTTTTGACAATATGGGCAACATACATTATATTTTCCTCTGCCTGACCAGTGAGATTGAGTATATTTTCATAGACTGACTGGCCATATAAATTCCCTCTTCTGTGAATATCTTCTCTTAGGAGGATAGGATTTCAACAGGTAGAAAGACATGGGAGAGGGAGCAGGATGAGACAGAATGGGAAGAGAATCTAAAGTGTGTGCCGCGCCACCACGGCCAATGGTGAACCTGAGGAGGGGTGGTGAAGGACTGAAGAAAGACAAGAGAATACAGCTGGGGCTCGGTGGATCTCCCATGCCTGGATGAGGACACAGAAAGACCCAGCCTGCAAACTGATGCTTTATTTTATAGTCTGATTAAAACAAGGGTAGATTAACATGTATACAAATGTTCTTGTTCTGGCAACACTTGCTGCACCTCCCACAGCCCATTAGCTACTTAGGAAGGAATTAGGGAGGGTAACAAGGTCAGGCTTAATTATGCTAGAGGAGCTCTGCCCTCCAGGCTGGGACTTGTTTGTGGCCCTGCCACAGGTCAGCCCAAGGCTTGACCCTAGAGCCGCTCCCTACAAAAGTGAAAGCAGGGCATGTCCAGGGATGCCCTGTGTTCTGGAAGCTGTAGAGAGATTGTGGCAGGAGATACAGCTGGAAAAGTAAGGAGCAGCCAGCCCTGGAAGCTTCACACCCCAGTACTGCTCAGATTTTCCCCTGTGGGCCAAGATGAGGTCTAAGGGATTCTCTTCTGAGACATAATGGTAGCTTTAGAAGAATAGAGGTAACAACAGGTAACTGGTGACAGAGAAACTGGATCAGTTTAGTGAAGGAGTGAGTTACTGAGGACCTGAACTAGGTTAGTGGCAGCATGATTGGGAATTGTGAATGAGGACATTGACAGGATATGGAGCAGGGGCAGAAGGGATACAACTGTGATTCTGTGGCTTGCTGTCCTGGTTATTTGTGAACACCAGGAGGAGCAGGGAAGAGACAAGCTCTTATTAACGAAATGTTTGCTGATTGTATCTTCTAGGTAGTTTTCTGGTCTAGAGGTTATCCTCTTTAACAACTAGGGACATCAAGCTTGGGAAATTACCAAAGAGAAGCTAGTTTGGAGGGAAAAGAATAAATGTAAGACTTCTTTACTTTTAAAGACTGATGCCAATCAGAGAGTGGCTCTTGCACGGAGGCCCTGAGTTTGTTTATCTGTTCTTCACCAGTTACATTAGGACCAGGGCATGGTACCTGTGCCAAGGGCTTTTTCAAGGGTTCATAGAAATACTTGAGAACTCAATAGAGCACTAATTAGTATTAGTATTGGCTCCAAAATTATGAAAACTATAAAAATCAGAATCAATAAATGCTTAATTCAGTGTTTGTAAAATCTAATATTAGGCTAGTTTTTTTGTTTACTTTATAAGAACTTTCTATTAGGCACATATTTAGTTTACATTTAACCAAATAATTATAAGCTAGTATACATAGATATGTGTATTTCTATATGCGCATATCTACACTAATAAAAGAGAAACATGGTAATTGGCATACCACCGCTACCCTTTTCATTGGCTAATCAGCGAGATATGCAAATTAACTGTCAGCCAAGATGGCGGCCGGCAGCCAGGCAGCTTGAAACTAACATGAGGCTTGCTTGCCTCAGTGACGGAGGAAACGAATGTTCCCCGCCTGCGGCTCCTAGCCTCTGAGCCTGCAGTTTCAAACATTGTAACAAATACCGCTGGACTTCAGCCAGCAAATTCGCAACATTGTATGCAAAGGCCAAAAACCTACTTTCAGGAGCAGAGGCCTAAGAGCTGGAGCCAAGCCTCAAGCTAAAGCTGGCCCAGAATAAAATTTTAAAAAAAAAGGAAAAAAGGAGCGTTTGGGAGTTCAGTCACCCCCAGCCTGAAAACAGCCCTCAGCCCCTCACCCAGACTGGCCAGGCACCCCAGTGGGGACCGCCACCCTGATCCAGGACACCCTTCAGGGCAAACCAGCCAGCCCCACCCATGCACCAGGCCTCTATTCTATATAGTAAAAGGGTAATATGCCTCCCAGCACTGGGATCAGCGGAGCTGAGAGGCCTCCCGGCACCGGGATCAGCATGACAGGGGGCAGCGCCCAAACACCCTGATCGCCCTGCGGCTCTGTGTGTGACAGAGTGCGGCGCCCCAACCCCCTGATCGGCCCTGCTCTGTGGGTGATAGAGGGCGGTGCCCCAACCCACTGATCTGCCCTGCTCTGTGTGTGACAGGGGACGGTGCCCCAACTCCCCTATCGGACCTACTCTGTGAGTGACAGGGGGGAGCTCCTCAACCCCCTGATGGACCCTGCTCTGTGCATGACAGGGTACGAAGCCCCAACCCCCCTGATGGGCCCTGCTCTGTGTGTGACAGGGGGCAGTGCCCCAACCCCCGGATTGGCCCTGCTCTGTGCGTGACAGGGGGTCGCGCCGCAACCTCCCCATCGACCCTGCCTTGAGTGTGGCAGGGGGTGGTGCCCCAGCCCCCCAATCGGCCCTGCTCTGAGCCCGACCAGGGGCTGCACCTAGGGATTGGGCCTGCCCTCTGCCACCCAGGAGCAGGCCTAAGCCAGCAGGTCGTTATCTCCCAAGGGGTCCCAGACTGCTAGAGGGCACAGGCCGGGCTGAGGGACCCCTCCTTCCCCCCGAGTGCACAAATTTTTGTGCACCGGGTCTCTAGTACATATATAATAATTGAATATTCATAAATATAATAAATAATTGAAAGACACTTAACCTATGCAATTTCCTTTAATCTTTAGGACAACCTTATGTGATAGATCCTATTATCCCTACTTAAAGATTTAGGAAACTAAATCTGAGATGAGTTGCCTGATTTCACAGTTAGTAACAGCAAAGCTGAGATTCAGACCCACACAGCCTAACTCCAGAGCTGAACTTGTAATCCCTTGAGAATGAGTCTGTTCTCTGACAAAGGATATAGAAAAATGGTAATTGCCAAAGATAAAATCATAAGGAATACCTACATTTTCAGAAGGGGTAAAAGAAGTAAATGGTTCTAGAGGTGGCAGATAATGTGGGCTTGGGTCATAAGGTTAGAGGTGGTGAGAGCCTCAGGGACCAAGAGAACAGTACTGCCCAGGGCCACTGAGTAGAGTGATCAGTGAGGATGACAAGCCCTGGATGTTCACAGTGTGGAAACACATCTGTACTTGGGGAACTGTTTCAATAAAGTGCATACAGTGGAGTAAGACTGTAGAGTATCCTTAGTGGGGTGCTCATGTGTAGAAGCCGAGGATTTTTGTGAGTACATATCCACAGACATACACACCTTTCTCCACCTGGACAGGTGCAAGTAAGCATCTGCCATAATTTCATAACTTGTTGCCTTCTGCTTATCTGGGACCTGGACTCCAGCCACAGAGGACTTCTGCTTTCCTCTTAGCCAGGTTGTGACTATGGCCAAAGCACTGTCTCTGAGGACCCAGACTTTTCAGACTGAAATTCTGGGTTCCCCCAGCTGGGATTAATAAGATCAGTGTGGGAGCCCAGTGGTGGGAGAGGGGCGGGAAACATGCTGCATCACTGTATTGGTTTCTGGGGGCTGCTGGAACAAATTACCAAAAACTAGGTGGCTTAAACAACAGAACGACATTCTCTCATAGTTCTGGAGGCTTATGAGTTTTCAGTCCAGGTGTTGGCAAAGTTGTTCTTTCTGGAAGTTCTGAAGAAGAATCCATCCCATGCCTCTTTCTAGTTCCTGGTGTTTGCCAGCAATCTTTGGCATCCCTTGGCTAGTAAATGTTTCATTCCAGTCCCTGTGTCCTCTTCTCATAGCATTCTCCCCTGTCTATGTGTCTCTGTCCAATTTTCCTCTTCTTATGGGGACACCAGTCATTAGATTAGAGCCCCCTCAAATCCAGTATGACCTCATCTTAACTTGCTCATGTCTGCAAAGACCCTATTTCCAAACAAGGTCACATTCACAGGTTCTGGGCTTAATACCTAAACATACTGTATCTCTTTTGGGACACAGTCTTCACTTACTTCTGTTTGTTTCCTTTGGTGATGAAAAAGCATTGAGCCCTTTTAGTTTGACCCCAAGAGTTTAAGAGGACAGAGTGCTATGGGGTCTTCTAGATTGGAGACACTGCCACCCCTGGTGAGTGCCTGAGTCATTTCACGATGTCAGTCTCATCTGGGTGATGGAAGAATTGCCTCAGCTAACAGAGTAATGACCTGATTTGTTTGTTTGCTTATCTGTTCTTCACCAAGCTGAATCTTTGCTTTCTCTCTGCAGAAGCCCATAACCATGGCGACCCCCTCAGCTGCCTTTGAAGCCCTTATGAATGGAGTGACAAGCTGGGATGTCCCTGAAGATGCCGTCCCATGTGAACTGCTTCTTACTGGAGAGGCTTCCTTCCCAGTGATGCTGAATGACATGGGCCAGGTCCTCATTGCTGCATCCTCCTATGGCCGAGGCCGCCTGGTGGTGGTATCCCATGAAGACTACTTGGTAGAAGCCCAGCTCACTCCCTTTCTCCTCAATGCAGTGGGGTGGCTTTGTTCTTCCCCTGGGGCCCCCGTAGGTGTACACCCATCCCTGGCACCTCTGGCCAAAATCCTCGAGGGCTCTGGGGTGGAGGCAAAGCTTGAACCGGAAGTGAAAGACTCCCTGGGGGTTTACTGTATTGACGCCTACAATGAAACCATGACTGAAAAGTTGGTAAAGTTTATGAAACATGGAGGAGGTTTGCTCATTGGAGGCCAAGCCTGGGATTGGGCCAACCAAGGCGACGATGAAAGGGTTCTGTTCACTTTCCCTGGGAACCTCGTGACCAGCGTGGCAGGCATATACTTCACTGACAACAAAGGAGACACAAGTTTCTGTAAAGTGTCTAAGAAGATGCCCAAGACTCCAGTCTTAGTTAGGTGAGTATATTACCTCAGTGGGGATTGGTCCCAGGTTAAAAAACAGACACGTTTTTGTGTTCAGGTTATTTCTAGACTATCAGAAGAGAATTTGGTGGATTCACCATAAGTCAACCAGATTTTAAAATATCCTTAGTCATGGTAGGGGCAGGGTCTCCAATGCAGCTGCCTCCTCAGACCAGACCACTTATCTCTTTGAGGGGAGAAATTTCTTAGTGGCCATTATGTCCCTCAGCATCTAGCTTAATAAAATATATTGCTGAGTCCTAGAATTGGCATGACAGATTCAGAAAGGGTCATAGAAGAAGGTTGCTTGAAACTGAAATGTGAAGAAAAGAAAATGGACAAGAGGGACCCCATAAAACAGCCTAGAGCAGTGGTCCAGGGACCACCGGTGGTCCATGAGGTCCAAAAGATTGGCGACCGCTGGTTTAAGGAAACCTTTGGAGCAGCAGTCACCAACCGGTGGTCCATGGACCACTGGTGGTCCATGGGGTCTAAAAGGTTGACAACCGCTGGCCTAGAGAGCTGTGGCAAAGGTTTTTAAATGTCTGGCAAGATAGGATTAGGATGGCAGTGAGAAACTGAGATAGCAGAAAAGATGGCACCAGTGATAGATGCTATATCTAGGAGTTCGGAGAGGATTTTATCTCTGGGGACAAAAGACCTGATGGTGGAGAATGAAGGAGGTACGTGATGTAGAGGCAGCTACACTGAAAGTCTTTGCGGGCACTGCCCAACCTGTTCTGTTCGCATTGTGCTCCCATCCCTCTGACAGTGCTGAACAGAGTAGGTTGGTTGGTGGTCGATAAACTTGTATTGGACGGATGATTGAAAGAGATTAGAAGCTGGAAGTCCCAGGAGTAAAAAAGGTGTACCAGACCACGCCCTATATTGTACATTAAAACTCTCAGCAGTAGTATTTCTGACTGATAGGAACAGAGTAAGATAGGATTGGGTGAGGAGGGCACACCAGGGTTAGTAGAGAGACAGGGAATGAGTGTCCTGGCATAGAACTCCTAGAACACCCCCAGCTCCGTTCTCACATGTTCAATGAGGAGAGACACAGTTATTCAGAGGAATAGTGACTGATCAAATCGATCAAATTTCAGCTTACCAATGATCTTGATCCTAAGGAAGAGGAAGGTAAGACTTGACCATAGTTCTATTTCTTACCAGTTTAATCCCCCTTAGTTGCCTTAAAAAGATGTATTTTTCTACCAAAACCATGCCTCTTTTTTCTTTGGCTGTGCCTAAATCATCTCTCATCATCAGTGATTCTAATTTGGGGCTGGTTGGGTTGTCTGTCTGTGTATGTGTGTGTATATGCACATGTGTGTTCGTTCATGGGTAAAATCAACTTGAAGACTAACACTTGAGAAAAAAATCTGACTTAATTAGGAAAATATATAGAATCTATTGTGGAAATTATGGGTCATTATATTGGTTATTAGGTAACATTACATCACACCTTTTGACTCTGGTTATATAGGTAGGTATATCATAGCATTACTCATATGGTAGATAGGTAATTTTTTGACTTGTGTATGAATTGAGGATGACAATAGTTATTTTCCTGAGTCAACTGGCTGAAATGAAGTAAGCAGAAGAAAATAAAAGGTATGGTGTGTGTGTGTGTGTGTGTGTGTGTGTGTGTGTGTGAGAGAGAGAGAGAGAGAGAGAGAGAGAGAGAGATATGAAATAATGATTAAATGCATAGTTGATATTAGTAGGGAAGATGAGAAAACAATCCTCTCTCCTTTCCCCCACAATTTTCTTAATATTAGCTCTCAAGTGCCTAATGCTGAAATATAAGCATTGAGCTATCTTTCTCCCACCTGGTGTTGTGGGGAAAAAACTATATGCATTTTTCAAAACTCATTAATTGTACACCTAAGTTGAGATAATTTTACTTTATGTAAATTAAACTGCAATAAACCTTTAAAAATGGGTTCTTTTAATAGGACTTTGAAAAATAAATAATCAGGATGTAATCAGATTCATGTATAAGGATATGTAATTCAGCATTATTTGTAATAGGGAAGAGTAGAATGGATAAATAAATTACAAAATTATTAACCAACCACTAGAAATATATGTTTCCAAGAATATTTAAGGACATGGGGAAAATCTTTTGGGGAACACTATTAAATGAAATAAAGTAGGATACTAAGCTGTTGTTCAGTATGTTCCTAATTTTGCTCAAAAAAATATAGCTATGTTTAGAAAATATTACATAAGAAAAAGGCCAAAATATCACTAATGGGTAGATCTCTCAGATCTATCTTCTACACTAATAAAAGAGAAAGATGCAAATTGACCATACCCCCAAATGCTTCCCATTGGCTAACCAGCAGGATATGCAAATTAACTGCCAATCAAGATGGCGGCCAGCAGTCAGGCAGCTGAAGTGAACAGGAGGCTTGCTTGCTCCAGTGACGGAGGAAGCCAATGTTCCCGGCCTGCGGCAGCCCAGCTCTGAGCTCCGGATGCAACAATGTTGCAATTATAGAAGCTAAACAAGCTCCAGATAGCTGCTTTCAGTAGTCAGCAGGCTCAGAGCTTAGAGTGCCAGTGATGGCAACAGAGTTTCAATTATAGAAGCTAAACAAAGCCCAGATAACCTGCTTTCAGCAGCCGAGGCCTCAAGCTGGAGCTGGCCTCAGAGCTAAAGCCGGCTCTCAGCTCCAGTGACAGCTATAGAAGGTAAATAAATCCCAGAATAAATTTTAAAAAAAGAAAAAAAGGAGAGGTTGGGAGCTTCAGTCACCCGCCAGCCTAAAAACGGCCCTCAGCCCCTCATCCAGACTGGCCAGGCACCCCAGTGGGGACCCCTACCCTAAAGGGGGTGCGGGCAACCTAAAAACAGCCCTCAGCCCCTCACCCCAGTGGGAACCGCCACCAGAAGCCTCAACAGCCGGTCTTGCCTTGAGGCCTGGGAACTGCCCATCAGCGGTCCAGGCTGCAAAGCAAGGCCCACCCCCAGAAGCCTCAGCAGCCGGTCTTGTCTTGCAGCCTGGGAACTGCCCATCAGCGGGTCGGTGCTGCAAGGCAAGGCCCGCTCCCAGCAGCAGGTCTTGCCTTGGGGCCCGGGAACGGCCCATCAGCAGGTCCAGGCTGCAAGGCAAGGCCCTCCCCCAGAAACCCCTGCAGCGAGTCTTGCCTTGGGGCCCAGTATCCGCTCATCAGCGGGTCCAGGCTGCAAGGCAAGGCCTTCCCCCAGAAGCCCCAGCTACTTTAAAAATAGAAGGATCTCCTTTTGAACCAATCTGTTTAGATTCATGATTAGTAAAACAGTATGGAACTAATGAAATACAGTGATAGGAATTAGGAAGTGTGACACTGATGGTTCTGGGCATGTGAAGGGTGAGGGACCAAAGGGTACACACGGTCTTCCCTTCAGTTCTGCTGGAGAGATGAGCTCTGAGGGCCGGAGCTGCTCCATGCCCAGAAGAGGTGGGTGTGGCCAGTGGCTCTGTTACAGAACTTCTTACCAAGCAGAGACCTTAGCTGACCCACGGGAACCTTTTTACTCCAGAAAACAGCAACAGCCAGTTCCCAATGTGCATGGGAAAACCAGTGTACCCTTCTGTGCACAGTGTCCTGATGGAGTGACAGGGGAAGTGGGTGAGGGGAGCAGTGCAGAGTTGTTAGGCAGCTGGAGTGGGAGTGGAAATGCCATGAAATGTCCAGTCCTGGCTGTGCCCATGGCCTGGGCAGCTCCTCCAGGCACTAGCTGAGGGATTAGGGCTGATTCTCTCAGGAAGGGAATATTCCATGGGTGAAAGATTTACAGGCTCAGGGTGGGCTGTGTGTTAGTTTGGGGCAAATCCTTCAGCATTCCTGCTTCCAAGCCCTCAGAGGAATGAGGCAGAGGTACCCCTCACCCCCAAGACCCCTTCGTGGACATTTTAGCATCTACGTGATTTTTAATCCCTTCAGGGAGACTTTCTATCCTGCAGTCCCATCCCACCCCACTGTTGCTGTTTGTCTGCCAGCTGGGTCGAGCATCAAGGGGAACGGGGGTTAATACTCACTGAAAGACTACTGATCCTACCGGGAAACCAACCTGTTTACTGTACTGTTGTAAATATCATACCCTTTATATCCTGTATATTGGCTTCTTTTAAATAAATTGAAATGTCTTAGAAAAAAGAAGAAAAAAAGGCAGGGCGGGACCCAGAAGACCCAGAAGCCGCCTGATATGGTAGTAACTCTATCAGTAAGCACTCTGAAAGTCAGTGGCATAAATGCACCAATTAAAGGACAGATTATGAGGGTGAATCAAAAACAAAACCCACTTTAAATATAAAGACACATATAGATTAAAAGTAAATGAATTAAGCTGCAGCCTGTTTTGCTCAGTGGATAGAGCATTAGCCCGTGGACTGAAGGGTCCCAGGTTCAATTCCAGTCAAGGGCATGTACCTCAGTTGCTGGCTTGATCCCCAGTCCCTATCAAAGCATGTGCAGGAGGCATCCAATCAATGTGTCTTTCCCTTTCCCTTCACTCTCTCTAAAATTCAATGGAAAAATATCCTTGGGTGAAGATTAACAAAAACAAAGTAAATGGATTAAGTAACATTAAAGAGATTATAAGAAAAATATATTCCAAATTCTGTTAGTTGTATAATGGTTATGTTTAAATTATTAACACCTAAGAAATTGGGTGAAGGGTACATATAATATGCTGTAGTATTTTATAGTTTTTTTAGATGTATGATATTATTTCAAATTAAAATATTAAAACATTTAAAAATTAATAAAATATTAATTGAAATGTATCTGCATTACATGAAAAATCTCCTAATTGCTTCTAGCATAATTTATTAAATTGCGCTAAAATTTACAAGGGTTCAATTAAAAAATATCTTAATTCTAAATGATATAATAGAAAATATATAATAGTGCAGTTATAAGCACTTATCTGAAAATACAAAAAAAAGTGAATTTAAAGAAGGGATTAGCCAAAGAAAATATATGCACAACCCATGGACACAGACAACAGTGTGGTGATGGCCAGAGAGAAGTGGGGGGCAAGAGCTGGGTAGAGGGGGCAAAAGGGGAGAAATAGGGACATCCTATATAATAATAATAAAAGGCTAATATGCACATTGACTGAACGGCAGAATGACCGGTTGCTATGATGCGCTCTGGCCACCAGGGGGCAGATGCTCAATGCAGGAGCTGCCCCCTGGTGGTCAGTGCACTTCCATATGGGGAGTGCCACTCAGCCAGAAGCTGGTTCAGGGCTGGCCAGCGCAGTGGTGGTGCCAGGAGCCTCGCCCACCTCTGTGGCAGCACTAAGAATGTCCAACTAACGGTTTAGACCTGATCCCTTGGGGGCCTAAGCCTTTAGTCGGACATCCCCAAGGGCTCCCTGGCTGCTAGAAGGATGTCTGACTGCAAGCTTAGGCCTGATCCCCCGGGGAGTGGGCCTAAGTCAACAGGTGGACATCCCCCAAGGGGTCCTGGACTGTGAATAGGCACAGGCTGGGCTGAGGGACCCCCCCCCCCCGCCCCGAGTGCACAAATTTTTGTGCACCAGGCCTCTAGTCCTATATAATAATAGAGAAACATGTAAATTAACCGTCCCTCCGCTACACTCACCAGCCAATCAGGAGTGAGTATGCAGATTAACCCGACAAAGATGGCATATTAATTTGCATGCACAGGCACCAGGCAGAGAGCAGAGTGGGAGAGCTAGTGGAGAGTGGAGTGGCCTGGGGAACTTGGCTCCCCAAGCTGCCAGACGGAGAGCAGAGAGGGAGAGCTGGCGGCTTGGAGGACTTGGCAGAGTGGGAGACCATGAGATGGAGACAGAGCAGGAAAGGAAAACCAAGATCATGGGGAGCACCAGGAATGCTGGGAATCGTAGTTCTGGTGGCAGACGGATCTCCTAGACACTAGAGCGAAGTGAGCCTGGAGCAAGTTACTGTTGCAGTGGAGGATGGAGGGAAAGCAAAGGTGAGAGTCATAAGTAAAATCAGAGTGTCTAGGAAAAATTAAAGGGAAGATATCCTAAAACTTCCAGGAAATCTCCACCAATGAAGCAAAGAAAAAAAAATGCCTCTATTAATCTGTGAGCAACAAACCAAACTGAGTTGGGGTCTCAGACAATTTGCTCATATGATTGCAAAGACAGACAGAAACTCTCAGATTGGAGAGGGCTCCCCTGAGTGCTCCCAGATTGGAGAGGGTGCAGGTCAGGCTGAGGGACCTCCACAGCCCCCAGTGCACGAATGTCGTGCACCGGGCCTCTAAAATATATATAAAATACACACACACACACACTAATAAAAGAGAAAGATGCAAATTGACCGTACCTTCATGACGCCCATCAGCCAATCAGGAGTGCGTATGCAAATTAACCCAACAAAGATCGTGGGTTAATTTGCATATGCAGGCGCCAAGTGGCTGGGGGTGGGGCAGGATGCCATGGCAATGATGCAGGCATTCCACACTGCCCCAGCTGCTCCGGGCCTCTGGACACCATGGAAAGGCAGAAAGGCAGCTCTGGCCAGAGCAAAGGTAGTGCCAGCAACCAGGGGAAGGAAGGCCCATTCTTGCACAATTCTTCGTGCATCGGGCCTCTAATATCTACACTAATAAAAGAGAAAAATGGTAACTGGCGTACGGCGATACCTTTTTCATTGGCTAATCAGGGCTATATGCAAATTAACTGCCAACTAAGATTGGAAGTTAACTGCCAACAAGATGGCGGCTAATTTGCATAAGTAGGCACAATGCAGGGAGGCGAAAGGGAAAGCAGGAAGAAGCCCCCTGCCACTGACAGTGATCTGAAACCCAGGGGGGAGCTAAGAGCTGGGGGACAGGGCAAAGGCGGGCCTGGAGCCGCCTTTGCCCTGCCCCCCCAGCCATGATCAGAGAATCAGGCGCCTTTGCCGCCCTGGCCAGTGATAGCAGGAAGTAGGGGTGGAGCCAGCGATGGGAGCTGGGCAAGGTCGAAGCTGGCAGTCCCAGGAGCTAGGGGTCCCTTGCCTGGGCCTAAAGCGGAGCCCACGATCGCGGCACCCCCCGCTGCCACTGCAGGTCCCCGCTGCCTGGGCCAGACGCCTAGGAAGAGGCGTTAGGCCTGAGCAGGGGCGGAGCCTGCAATCGCGGGGAGCTGGGGGTCCCCTGCCCAGGCCTGACACCTCTGCCGGAGGCCTCAGGCCTGGTCAAGGGGCCGATCCGGTGATTGGTGATCGGAGGGTGATGAGGGTCAACTCCTCTGGCCGAGGCATCAGGCCTGGGTGGGGGGGCGGAGCCGGGGATTGGGGGATATGATGGTCCCCTTGTCCAGGCCTGAAGCCTGGGTCAGAGGCATCAGGCTTGGGCGGGGGCCAGAGCCAGTGATCGGGGGGAGATGGGGGTCCCCTGTCCAAGCCTGACACCTCTGGCAGAGGCATCAGGCCTGGGCAAGGGGCCGATCAGGCGATCGGAGGGTGATGGGGGTCAACGCCTGAGGGCTCCCAGTATGTGAGAGGGGGCAGGCTGGGTTGAGGGACACTCTCCCCACCACACACACCCAGTGCACGAATTTCGTGCACCGGGCCCCTAGTATATATATAAAAGCCTAAGCGACCATTCGACCATTAACTATGATACACACTGACCACCAGGGGGCAGACGCTCATGCACAGGCATGGAAACATGGAACAGACTGATGAATCTCAGAGGGAAGCGGGGAGGGCGGGAAGAGATTAACCAAAGATCTTATATGCATACTAGAGGCCCAGTGCACAGATATGTGCACCAGTGGGGTCCCTTTGCCTGGCCTGTGGGGATCAGGCCGAATCCATGCACCGGGCCTCCAACATCCCCTGAGGGGATGGAATAATGGTAGAAGATTTTTACTTTAAAACTTTTATTTTCCAAATTTTATTAATAAGGCATATATTTCATTACCTTGCTTCACATGTAAGAACATTAAAAGACAAGAAAAGTAGTTTAGAAGTCACATTAAAGATCTTCCACATCTATATAACACACAAACACTTTTTATTACCTAAACAGAAAATATAAAACAAAATTCTCTATTAGCTAATTATTTTCCCATTCCTTTCTAATATCTCTCATATACATACATATATGTGTGTATGTGTGTGTGATGTTACATATATAATATTAGAGGCCCAGTGTACGAATTCGTGCATGGATGGGGTCCCTCAGCCTGGCCGGCAATCGGGGCTGATTGGGGTGCCGGCCTGCCGGGGGAAGGGGCCATGGGAGGTTGGCTGGCCAGCAATCAGGGGGCTGACTGGTAGCGGGGGAAGGGACCGCGGGAGGTTGGCCCCAGCGACAAGCTAACCAACAGCTGATTCCACAAGGAATTTGGCTTCCTCCTCCCTCCTGTCTGGGTCTGGGGTGCAGGTGAACCAAATTCGGGGCTGTCATGGCCCCAACAGCAAGGTCTGGGTCAGTGTGCATCATAGCTACCAGCTGGTCATCCAGTCATTCGGTCGTAATGGTAGCTTAGGCTTTTATATATATAGACTAGAGGCCCGGTGCACAAAAATTTGTGCACTCGGTGGGGGAGGGGGGGCCCCTCAGCCCGGCCTGTGCCCTCTCGCAGTCTGGGACCCCTTGGGAGATAACGACCTCCTGGCTTAGGCCTGCTCCCAGGTGGCAGAGGGCAGGCCCAATCCCTAGGTGCAGCCCCTGGTCGGGCTCAGAGCAGGGCCGATTGGGGAGTTGGGGCACCGCCCCCTGTCATACACAGAGCAGGGCGATCGGGAGGTTGTGATGCCACCCTCAGTCACGCTCAGGGTAGGGCCGACTGGGGGGTTGGGGCACCATCCCCTGTCACACTCAAGGCAGGGTTGATGGGGAGGTTGTGGTGCCACCCCCTGTCATGCACAGAGCAGGGCCAATCAGGGGGTTGGGGCATTTCCCCCTGTCACTCACAGAGCAGGGCCCATCAGGGGGGTTGGGGCTCTGTACCCTGTCACGCACAGAGCAGGGCTCATCAGGGGGTTGGGGCGCAGACCCCTGTCACACACAGAGCAGGACCCATCAGGGGGTTGGGGCACTGCCCTCTATCACCCACAGAGCAGGGCTGATCAGGGGGTTGGGGTGCCGCCACTCTCACACTCAGGGCAGGGCCGATGGGGAGGTTATGGCTCTACCCCGTCACACACAGAGCAGGGCCCGTGGGGGTGGGGGGGTGGGGGGTTGGGGCACCGCACCCTGTCACACACAGAGCAGGGCCGATCAGGGGGTTGGGGCGCTGCCCCCTGTCACGCTGATCCCGGTGCTGGGAGGCATATTACCCTTTTACTATATAGAATAGAGGCCTGGTGCATGGGTGGGTGCTGGTTGGTTTGCCTTGAAGGGTGTCCTGGATCAGGGTGGGGGTCCCCACTGGGGTGCCTGGCCAGCCTGGATGAGGGGATGATGGCTGTTTGCAGCTGGTCACACATCCTTCAGGGTGGTGGTCCCCACTGGGGTGCCTGGCCAGCCTGGGTGAGGGAATGATGGCTGTTTGCAGCTGGTCACACACCCTTAAGGGTGAGGGTCCCCGCTGGGGTGCCTGGCCAGTCTGGGTGAGGAGCTGAGGGCTGTTTTCAGGCTGGGGGTGACTGAAGCTCCCAACCGCTCCTTTTTTTCATTCTGGGCCAGCTTTAGCTTTGAGGCTTGGCTCCAGCTCTTAGGCCTCCGCTGCTGAAAGTAGGTTTCTGGCCTTTGCTTACAATGTTGCGAATCTGCTGGCTGAAGCCCGGCAGGTTTCTGGGGTTTTGTTTAGCTTCTATGTTTGTTACATAGTTGCTTGCAGCTCAGAGGCCTGCAGCGGCAGACGGGAACGTTGAGTCCTCCGTCACTGAAGCAAGCAAGCCTCATGTTAGTTTCAAGCTGCCTGGCTGTCAGCCACCATCTTGGCTGACAGTTAATTTGCATATTGCCCTGATTAGCCAATGGGAAGGGTAGCGGTCGTACGCCAATTACCATGTTTCTCTTTTATTAGATAGGATATGATATGTATGTTTGTGTGTATGGCATTATATATAATGTATGATGTATATGTGTAGGATATATTTGTATGTGTGTATATATATGATATTTTCAATATTTTTGAATTATGATTCTTCTTCATGGAATACTCTTTTAAACTACTTTTTACTAGTAAATGTTGCTGGATTGCCCTAGCTGGTTTGGCTCAGTTGATAGAGTGTCAGCCTGCGGACTGAAGGGTCCCAGGTTTGATTCCGGTCAAGGTCATATGCCCAGGTTGAGGGATTGATCATCAGTAGGGGGCGTGAAGGAAGCAGCCAATTAATTATTTTCTCTCATCATTGATGTTTCTATTTCTTTCTCCCTCTCCCTTCTGCTCTGAAATCAATAAAGATATATTTTTTAAAAAATATTACATTTTAAACACACAATAGAACTCTTTTCATCTTTGCATATTATTTTCCCCTTTCATTCATAATTATACATTGTTGTCATCTTGGTATGCATGCTATTTTGAATTCTGCTCATAACAATTTTTCATTCTATATAATCTTTAGAGTTGTATATGTGCCCTATTTAATCATTGCCTACTGTTGAGCACTTGGATCTTTCTCCACTCCTGTTGTGATAGGTACTATACAAAATATCTTCAAAGCATTTTAGAAATATTAGATAACACAAGACAGCAAGATGCTTCTCTCAGAATTCAAGAAGAAAGATTATTTCCATCACAGGCTGAGTGAGGTTATGATTAAAGCCCCTGTGGATTTAGTTACTCTGCCAAAGTGTCCTGTTATTTATTTTTAAACCCTCATTTGAACATATGAGTGCACATTAACCTTTAACCTTTAATCTCATTACTTGCACATTTCTTACTCAGTTAAATTCTAACCAAGAACTTGGGATTCTCTCAACCTTCTAAAATTAGAGTCCACAGGTCTTATTGAGATGAACCAATTTTTAACAGAAGAAGCTCCTACTTTTATGATAAAAAAAAAAAAACTATAAGTAATAAAACGATGTGGTCTACTTTTAGCCTAGTGAGAATAGCACAGATGCCAGGACATAAGCCTCGTAGTCACTGCCCTATCTTCCTGCTTAGAAAGCATCATGATCTGCAATTAGAACACTAGCCTCCACGTCCAAAGCTGCCTCAGTCTAGTTAGTTTCCTGAGCACTTTCTCTGGGTGCAGAACTAGTGCTTTATGTACAAAACTAGTCCCATCTTCTTTCTCTTAGGTATTCATGTGCACAAACACTGGGTTGTTGTCATAAACTAGTTGCAGCCACATTATAGAGCTCAGGATTCTAGTACTTTTACTTCTAAAATGCTTTGAAGATATTTCATATATCCTGGGAAAAGCACAGACTTCAGAAAGTCTGTCTGGGGCTTTCTCTAAAACCTTGGGCCTGAGCTAACCTCTCTAAGCCTCATATGTCAAGTAGGATGAATATGACTACCTTTCAGGGTGGTTGTGAGAATTGAATGAATTAAGAAACATGCTTAGAGTACCTAAAGCATTTTACTTATTTTGACATCCCATCTCCATGCTATGGTATGTAAGCATATGATGTCATGAATATCACTAATATCACTTTCAACCATTGAAAATTACCAGCATCCATCATTATGCTCTTTTGGCCAAAATCATGTGTGTTGTCCCAGTTGTATTAGGTATTGAGATTTTAATTGATATTTTTACCTACTTTCTCCACCAAACTGAGGCAGCACCATCATGAATGATTGCCATATTTTACCCCCTTTATTTTTAACAAAATAGATACTAGACACCGATAAAATATTTAATGCAGTTAAACATATCATTAGATAACCAATCTTGGGAAGATTTCAGGAAAATCAACCAAAATATTTAGTCTACTCTGTCTTTTGGATAAAAAAGCCCTTGTCTCAGCAGAAAGGCTGGGGAGTGTTGGGGGGGGGGGGTGGTAAGAGATCAACTGAAGGACTTGTATGCAGGCATATAAGCATAACCAATGGACACAAGACACTGGGGCCGGGGGGGGGGGGGGGTGAGGGCACGTGCTGGGGGGTAGGGGAGGCCAGGGGAAGGGCAATGGGGGAAAAAAGGAGACATATGTACTACTATTTGTAATACTTTAAACAATAAAAAAGTCCTTGTCTCATTTTAACCCAAATCTCAGTCTTTTATTAAAGAGTTCTAACTCTGTTTGTTCAATTGTACATTCATTTAACCAGAATTCATTGAGTATATTCTATATCCCAGGCATTATTTCTTCTTTCAAGAAAATTATTTCCAACAATCTCAGAATTAGGAGCCAGAAACATCTTCAATAACCTGAGTCATAAGATATGACAAAAACCAAGTAAATGTTGTAGGAATAAGTCTGTGATACCATGTGTCAGTAGAACATAGAACCAGGGTTTACTGATAGTCACTGCACAGTGTGACCTTGGCATCTTCCAACTCTCTTTTTCCCTTTAAGTGGGAAGTGTTGGAGTAGAGCAGGGATGGAGAACGTCCAACCCAAGGGCCATATAAGGTCTACAAAATCATTTGGTCTGGCCCTGCCAAGGCTTTAGGGTGAGTTAATTAAATGTTTGATCAAATACAGCAGGTTATTTTTAAGTTTATAATTTTGTATGGCCCAAGAATGATGTTATAAATATCCAAATGGCCCTTGGCAGAAAAAAGATTCCCCACCTCTGGAGTGGAGGGTTTTTGACCCCGTTTTAGCTTTTACTCTGTTGAGACTGGTTTCAGTCTTCAGTGATGCCTCTGTACTCAAAATCGATCAGAAATGCAGAGAAAAGATGGGTGTACAAATGTTCATGCTCTAAACTGTCCAAATACTCCAAGTACTTTAGCTTGTAAAAACCCCTGTTAAACCTAATTGACAAATATTATAAATAAATGCCATATATCACCTTCATTTTGAAAGATGAAGAGATGTTATATACAAAAGCATCTTTTTAAATTCCAGATCATTAAGATTTCGGAATTTTTAAAATTTAGTATCTACTTAAAATGAGCTCAAGTAAAACAAGAAAACTGCTAGATTACTGAAGGTAACATGAATATGACTCCCCACGTAGTTTGGAAAGCAACAATATCTGAGCAGATATTAATAAGCTTATTTATAACAAGGATCCACAAATCTTTGGAGGTCATTGCTAGTTAGTTATATGTTAGGTACACTAGAGGCCCGGTGCGTGGATTCATGCATAGGTGGGGTCCCTCAACCTGGCCTGCAGGGATCGGGCCAAAACTGACTCTTCAACATCCCCCGAGGGGTCCCAAATTGCGAGAGGGCGGTTCTCAAGTGACACACCCTTAAATTGGGCCCCGTCCTCTCTGGTTCCAGTTGTGTCACCCGAGAACTGCAGCTGCCAAGTCACCGCAGCTCTGCAGCTCCTGCATTGAGCATCTGCCCCCTGGTGATCAGTGTGCATCATAGCTACCAGTTGGAGCGTCTGCCTCCTGGTGGTCATTGCATGTCATAGCTACTGGTCGGACGGTTGCATGGTCAAGGATCACTTAGGCTTATATATATATATATATATAGATACAGAATGCTGATTGTAGATTTTATGTCACGATCATGGCCAGGCATGATAAAGGTTATACTTTCCTAACTCACACTCTGTGTTTCTTACTACATCCTTAGCCATTCTATATATTAAAAGGCTAATATGCTAAGGGTCTGATCATCCAGTCCTCTGTTCAACCAACCAAAGCATGATATGCTAAAGATATGCTAAGGACTGCTCAACCCCTTGCTATGACGTGCACTGACCACCAGGGGGTAGACACTCTGACCGGTAGGTTAGCTTGCTGCTGGGGTCCAGCCATCGGGACTGAGCAAGATGGCCGGACATGCCCTGGAGCCCTCCCGCAGTCCCTCCCTGGCTGGCCAACCTCCCATGTCCCTCTCTGGCCCTGATCATGCACCAGTGGGGTCCCTCGGCCTGAACTGTGCCCTCTCTCAATCTGGGACCCTTCAGGGGACGTTGAAGAGCTAGTTTTGGCCCCATCCCTCAGGCATAAAAGGCTAATATGCAAATCGACCATACAGTGGAATGACTGGTCGCTATGATGTGCACTGACCACCAAGGGGCAGATGCTCAACACAGGAGCTTCCCCCTCATGGTCAGTGTGCTCCCACAGGGGGAATGCCACTCAGACAGAAGCTGGGCTCACAGCTGGCAAATGCAGCAGTGGTGGTGGGAGCCTCTCACCAAGAGCCCTCCCAAGGGCTCCCAGACTGCAAGAGAGCGCAGGCCAGGCTGAGGGACCCCTCCCCCGAAGTGCATGAATTTCATGCATCGGGCCTCTAGTGTATAATAAAATTGTACTAACTGTTTCTCACAAAATAAAGTAGAAGTTTTTTTAGAGTAAATGCAAGTGGGATGATATTGCACCATATAAGAGAAATTACTAAATCTCAATTCAGCTTTCTTTTCCTTTTTATGAACATTCTCCTTTCTTCAGTTTCAAAATATATGCTTCTTGGTGGGAAATAATGAAATAATCCAGAAGTATATAAAGTAAAAAGTGGAAGATCTTCGTCCTCCACCTATCCCTCTGCCTCTTGCTAATTCTATTTTTCTCCCAGAAATGATCACAGCTTGGACTGTGTCTTTTCTGGCTCTTTCCCACATTGCTGTGTATGTACTGGGGTTGGGGCGGAAGAGCTAGTGGGGTAGAAAGAGAAACAGAGAAAGAGAGATTTGCACTTTGATTCCCACTTAATATATAACATTTTTTCCATATGCCTGTATAAATATGTGCATTATACTTTGTAATTTCTGTATAGCATTTCACAGTTGGATTTTTCCATAAGTCATTTAGCATTAGTACACATTAAGGTTATTTTCTCATTTTTTCCCCTTATCAGCAATGATACAATGAATTTTTTTTTTTTCACTAAAACCCATAGACTTGTTATACACCTATTCATTTTAAACACTCAACAAGTTTCCTTTTAGAAACACCTTATTTTTTAAATCTTCATACATATATAGCAACAGAAAATAGACTAATGAACACACATGTACTCATCCCCAGGGTCCACAATGATCAACTCCTGGCTGACTGGTATCCACTCATACCCCACTCACTCTCTCCCTTCCAGGCTTTTTGATGAAAGTCCCAATCACTGCATCATTTTATCCATAAAATAGTGTATCTCTAAAAGATAAAGACTAATCTTTTTGTTAATACTCACCTGAGGATATTTTTCCATTGATTTGTTATCTGAATTTGGTTTTATTAATAAAATAAATTAAGATGGATTTATTGATAGTCACATAGAACCATAGATAAAGCTATAAATGAAACTTATGTTCAAAATAAATTTCATCAAATACAAGGTCTTGGATCTATTGTCTACTTGCCTAGGATGTGTTCTATTTCTTCACACTTAAAGTAAAAAGCTTCAAGTCAAGGTTTGGCCATCTGTAATAATCCTTTTTATTTTTCAGTGTACCCGGCAAGCTCTGCAGTGGATGAGAGCTTTCATTGCCTCTTTTCTTTTTTTTTAATGTATCTTTATTGCCGAAACCGGTTTGGCTCAGTGGATAGAGCGTCGGCCTGCGGACTGAAAGGTCCCAGGTTCGATTCCGGTCAAGGGCATGTACCTGGGTTGTGGGCACATCCCCAGTGGGGGATGTACAGGAGGCGGCTGATCGATGTTTCTCTCTCATCGATGTTTCTGACTCTCTCTCTCTCTCCCTTCCTCTCTGTAAAAAATCAATAAAATATATTTTAAAAAATGTATCTTTATTATGGAAAATATTACAGATGTTTCATAGATTTATTTATTTATTTAGTTTTAGAGAGAGTGAAAAGGAAGGATGGAGGAGGGAAAGAGAGAGAGAAACATTGATGTGAGAGAGACACATCGATTGGTTGTCTCTTGCACACACCCTGATTGGGGCCAGGGATTGAACCTGCAACCCAGGTACATTCCCCTGACCTGGAATCGAACCCACGACCCTTTGGTGCACAGGCTAACACTGTAACCACTGTGCACACAGGCCAGGGCAAGACTAATTTTTAAATAACCACAATATTGTTAACACATTTTTAAATAGCATTTTTCTGACCTAACAAAATGTTTTCTGAAAGCATTCTGTAAATATCTCAGTGTATTTTGTATATATCTCTGTACTTATCCCTTGGATCATTTGGGTTATTCATATTTTTGTGCTTTCTTTGACAGCACATATACTAATAGGATTGTTTGTATTTGATCTAAGTGAGTTCTATAACAATTACTTCACACCCCCACTGTGATTTTGGAACTGAATTTGGCCTTTATATATTTCAAAGCTATATTTTGGGTTCTAGGAACATGAATTTTGTTATGGTTTGCACATTTTTGTCAGTATAAAATATTCTTCTTTCTTGCAACTAATATTTTTCACATTGAACTCTATTTTGTTTAACATTATATTTACTATGCCTATCTTTTTTGTTGTTGATCCTTTTAAAAAAATATTTACTTTTTAGTATCAGCTTGATTGTGTAACACAATCAGAGCCTTTGTCACTTACAAGGGGAAAATTCATTTATATAATTGAGAAAATTGATGTTTGTTCTAGTTGCTATCATCTTGCTCAGTGCTTTCTGTTATACTTTTTTGTTTTTAATTTTTTCTCTATTGGTTGAATTTCTTTTTCTCTTTTCGCTATTGGGAAATTACAGTTTTTCTGTTCTTTCCAAGTCATCTTTAATTTTTCCCCCAGCTCTTTATTTAAAACTAGGGGCCCAGTGCATGAAGATTCGTGCATGGGGGCGAGAGGGGGGGCGTTCCTCAGCCCTACCTGCACCCTCTCCAATCTGGGAGCACTCAGGGGAGCCCTCTCCAATCCGAGAGTTTCTGTCTGTCTTTGCAATCATATGAACAAATTGTCTGAGACCCCCAACCCAGTTTGGTTTGTTGCTCACAGAATAATAGAGGCATTATTTTTGTTTCATTGGTGGAGATTTCCTGGAAGTTTTAGGATATCTTCCCTTTAATTTTTCCTAGATACTTTGATTTTACTTATGTCTCTCATCTTTGCTTTCCCTCCATCCCCCACTGCAACAGTAACTTGCTTCAGGCTCAGTTTGCTCTAGTTGTGTAGGACAGTGGTCGGCAAACTCATTAGTCAACAGAGCCAAATATCAACAGTACAATGATTGAAATTTCTTTTGAGAGCCAAATTTTTTAAACTTAAACTATATAGGTTGGTACACTGTTATTAACTTAATTAGGGTACTCCTACGCTGGCCTTTGCTAAAAACGTCCTCAATCTGATTGAGGAACGTTCGCTGAGGTCGACCCCTTCCAACTCTCCCATCCACACTCATCTTGTATACTTGTTTTGTCTATCTCCTTTCCGAAAACCGACTTCTGCGCATGGGCCACTAAGTTTCAATCACACTGTATGTGCGCATCCACACGTGGTATTTTGTGGAAGAGCCACACTCAGGGGCCAAAAAGCCACATGTGGCTCGCGAACCGCGGTTTGTTGATCACTAGTCTAGGAGATCCGTCTGCCACCAGAACTACGATTCCCAGCCTTCTTGGTGCTCCCCGCACTCTGGGCTTCCGCTTCCAGTCCTGGGGCTCCCATCAGAACTACTATTCCCAGAATTTCTGGTGCTCCCCGTGCCGGGAGCAACCGAGGGAGCCACGGCCTCCCAAGCCTCTGGCTCTCCTGCTCTGCTCTCCGCCCGGCGACCGAGGGAACCACATCCCCCCAAGGCGGCAACCAAAGGAGCCACGTCCCCCCAAGCTGCCAGCTCTCCCGCTTCTGCTCTCTGCCTGGTGCCTGTGTATGCAAATTAACCCACTATCTTTGTTGGGTTAATTTGCATATTCACTCTGATTGGCTGATGGGCGTAGGGAAGGGATGGTCAATTTACATGTTTCTCTTTTATTATGTAGGATTTTTCACACTTATGGGAAGGTTGAAGGAATAACCTAATGATAACCTTACCTATCACCTAGATTCACCAGTGGTTAGATTTTTTCACATATTCTATATAAACACACAGGGACAGATAATTTTGCCTAACCACTCGAGAGTAACCTCTGGACATCTTGACATTTCACACCTAAACACTTCAGCATATATCTTCTAAAGACAAAGGCATTGTCCGACATAAGCAAAACACAGCTGTCTCACTCAAAAGTCACATTAATACAATACTCTTATCTAATGTCCATATTTAAATTACTCCAATTGTCCTAACAATGTCTTTTTTTTTTTAAATTAAGGATCCAACCAAGATAGTTCCCAGCTTTTCTTATCTTTCAGGACATGAGCATTTTTGAGGCATTCAGCCTGGTTATTGCATGGAATTACCCCTTGGTTTGGATTTGTCTAGTTGCTTTCTCACGAGTACACTCGGTTCAATATTTTTGGCAAGAATACTATACAGGTGACATTGTGTTTATCACAATATATCAAACTAAGAAGACTTGTGGTCAATTTGTTATTGGCGATGTTTAAATTGGCCATTTAGTTAAACTAGAGTTTGCTAGATTTTCCCGTTGTAGTAGTGCCTTTCGTGTCTTTCCCCTATTTAAATAATTTAAATAATGGCAATTTAGACTATTAATATCCTGTTCAACAATCTTTTACCCTGTGGTTTTATCAACCATTCATGATCTGCGCCTTAGTCGATATTTATAAAAGTGTTTGCTTCTACCACTTGGGGAGCTCCTGTGTTCCTTAATGATTCATATGAAGTATCACCTCCTCCAGACACTGCCTCCCCCTCACCTATTCTAATATACTAGTAGATGCCTCTCTTCCGGAAACCCATAGCAACATGATGCTCTAGGACTTACTCCAGCTGAGTATAGGTTTACTTGTAGGTTTTTCCCAGAATTGATTGCATGCTTCTTTCCAGAGGAACTTTCCCTCCCGACCCTCACAACATTGTGCTGTTGGTTCTGTGGTTGTTTTTAAATTCTGTTTGCCTTGGTATGGCTCTGTACTGATGGAACCCTCCCCCCCCCCACTTTTATTTAAAGAAAGCAAATGTGTTATAATTTATTTATAGTTGGTGTTCTTTGAAGGTCCAATTGTTGCAAATTTGGCAAGTAAAAGCCCTATTAAGATGAGTCCTGCCCTAACCAGTTTGGCTCAGTGGATAGAGCATCAGCCTGCGCACTCAAGGGTCCCAGGATTGATTCCAGTCAAGGGCATGTACCTTGGTTGCGGGTACATCCCCAGTAGGGACTGTGCAGGAGGCAGTTGATCGATGTTTCTCTCTCATCGATGTTTCTAACTCTCTATCCCTCTTCCTTCCTCTCTGTAAAAAATCAATAATATATATTTTAAAAAAAAAGATGAGTCCTGAGTCCTCTGACACACCCCATCAGTTTTTAATACTTAATTATTGACACAAGATGTTGCACGTTTACCTGGTCCTCTTCCTGTCCAAAACCTAGATTCAGCTGTTGCTTCAAGGAATCCTGATCCTTTTAGTGGTGAATAGTATTTAGAAACCAAGCTCATCTAGGTGTGCTCATTGCCATTGTGCTGTCATCATTTCCGGACCCCTAAAAAAACAGAGCCAAGAAATATATAGGTTTTAATCCTGAATCTATACTGATACCCCCAATTTTAATCCAAAACCACAGAATTATTCTTCTCCTCCACCCACTCCATGTTTGTTATCTTCCTCTATCATAGTGAGAATACTGGTTTCCAGCAACTTCATTATGTACTCATTTGCTCAGTCCTGTACTGCATACAAAATAACTTACTATTCCCCTATTATTACCAGCAGCAAACTCACTAAGTTCAGGGATTTTTGGAGTTAGTTGTTGTTGTTGTCCTCAGAATATTCTACACAGAGCACAGAAAATATTCTGTTCAAAAATTATTTGAATTGTTTTTTTCATTTGGTCCTATTTTTGTTTAACGTGAGTTTTCCCCCATATTTGTTGATTCAGTTTTAATTTTTGAATATGTAAACTGTGAACAAGGTTACAACAGCAGAATGTATATCCTTTTTAAGTGCATGTGAAATATTCAGGAAGCAAGACCATATGATATGCCATAAAAATATCTCAACAAGATTAAAAGGATTTAAATCATGAATAGTATGTCCTGATCACAATGGTATTAAATTAGAAATCAATAGCATAAACATATATGTAATACCTAAATATTTATAAGTTAAAAAACACAAATTACTCTGTAAGTCAAAGAAGAAATTACAAAGGATATTATAGAATATTTTGAACTGAATAAAAATGAAAATACAGCATGCCAGAATTTACGGAATGCAGTTAAAGCAGTGCTTAGAGAGAAATTTAAATGCTTTTATTAGAAAAGTGAAAAATTAAACTCAGTGGCCTAAGTTTCCACACCAAAAAGCTAAAAAAATAAAAAGGAAAATCAAATTAAACCCAAAATATATGGAAAGATTAAGAAGATAATCAAAATAAGAGCAAAAATAAATGAAATAGGAAATAGAAAAACAATAGAGGAAACAATAAAATGAAAAGCTGGTTGGTAGAAAAAAAAAGTATGATAAATTTCTAAGTATATGTTTATGCCAATAACAGAGATAACACAAATTATAAATTCTAGGGATGGAATAAAGGACATTAATACAGACATTAAAAGGATAATAAGGAAATATTATAACAACTTTATGCCAATAAATTTGACAACTTGGATGAAATGGAAAATTTCCTAATAGACAAAAACTACTAAAATTGACAAAAGAAGAAACAGAAAATAGATGTTAATTGAGTTGAACTGTAATTAAAAATGTTTCAATACTAAATGCAATGTGGTAGGCTGGATTGGATACTAGAAAACATTAGTGGCAAAACTGGTAAAATTTGTATAAAGTCTAGACTTTAGGTAACAGTATTTTGCCAATGTTAACTTCCTAGTTTTGATAAATGTACTATCTATAATAATAAAAGCGTAATATGCTAATTAGACTGGACATCCTTCCGGACGACCTTCCAGACAAAGCCACGGTGGTGGGGGCTGAGGCAGAGGCAGCTGCCTTGGCAGGGGGCCCAGGGAGCCGCCACAGCAGAGGGGGCTGAGCCCCTTGCACAAATTTCGTGCAGCGGGACTCTAGTGATTATATAACATGTTAACATTAGGGAAACTAGGTGAGGGGAAAATAGGAACTCTACTTACTATATTGTCAACTTTTATATTTATTGTTTTAAAATAAAAGCTTTACTTAAAATCAACGACAATGCAAAAAAAAAAACAAAAAAAAAAAACAAAAAACCCAATTTTAAAAAGCCTCCAGACCCAGATAGTGTCACTGATGAATTGTATCAAACATTCAAAGAACAAGTAATATTAATCCTACATGAACTCTTCTAGAAAACAAGAGAGAAGGAACATTTTTGGAACTTGATTTATTAAACCAGCATTTCTCTGGGACCAAACCCAAGAAAAGTACACTACAGAACAATATCCCTCATGAACAAGATGCAAAAATTCTTTTAAAAAATATTGTAAATAGAATATAGTGATATAGAGAAAGGATAATACAACATGATGAAGTAGGGCTCATCTTAGGAATGTGTGGCTGCTTTTACATTCAAACATCAAATCAATTCACCATATTAACAAAACAAATAAGAAAACCATATAATTAAAGACATGCACACACACACACACAAAGCACTTGACAAACTTTAATACCCAATCATGATAAAATGTCAGCAAACTCAAAATAAAAAGGGACCCTAATGTGGCAGGAGTCATCTCTGAAAAACCAAACCTAAGAATGTACTGAATGGTAAAATACCCTAAAATTGAGAACAAGGCAAGGAAGAATATCTGCTCCCACTGGCTTTAGTCAACATTGTACAAAAGGGCCTAGCCAATGCAATAAGGCAAGTAGAAGAAGGCATAGAGATTAAAAATTAAGAAGTAAACCCATGTTTATTTGCAGAAAGCATGATCATCTATGTAAAAAAAATGTTCAATCTACAAAAAAAGCTACTATAATAATTAAGCAAAGTTGCAGAATACAAGTTCAACATTCAAAAATTAATTATATTTTATATACTAGCAGCCAAAAAAAGTTATTGAAATTAAAAATACAGTATCAATTAAAACAGGACCCAAAATCATGAAACGCTAATGGATAAATTTAACAAAATATGTTACTGGACCTGTATGTTGAAAACTACAAAACATATTGAGACAAATTTAATAAAACCTAAAGAAATGGAAAAATACACCATGTTAATGTATCAGAACACTCAATATTTCAAACTATGGTGGTTTTGGCATAAGGATAGAAATACAGATGAATGAAACAGACTAGATCAGCGGTTCTCAACCTGTGGGTCGCGACCCCTTTGGGGGTCGAATGACCCTTTCACAGGGGTCACCTAAGACCATCGGAAAACACATATATAATTACATATTGTTTTTGTGATTAATCACTATGCTTTAATTATGTTCAATTTGTAACAATGAAAATACATCCTGCATATCAGATATTTACATTACGATTCATAACAGTAGCAAAATTACAGTTATGAAGTAGCAACGAAAATAATTTTATGGTTGGGGGTCACCACAACATGAGGAACTGTATTAAAGGGTTGCAGCATTAGGAAGTTGAGAACCACTGGACTAGACAGTTAAAAAATAGACCCACAGTTTTATGCTCAATTATTTTTTGGCAAGGTGCTAAAAATCTTTTCAACAGATGGTTCTGAAACCCTTATGGGGGATAAAATAAATCTCGAAATGTATCCCACTCCATACATAATAAATAATTAAAAATTGATCTAGACTTAAATGCAGAAGCTAAAATTCATTGTTTTTCAGTGTTTCCTTGCAGCATCCTTCTGACCATACAGTTGCCATAGCCTTACCTATCACAAATGGTATAGGGATCTATACCACTGGGATCTCAGCTTATAGAGGTTACTCTGCCCCCATATTCCCTAATAATCCCACAGGCTCCATCTCCATTTTGGGCAGGAACAGATGGTGCTCTGAAAAAACATATAGCACGGATATGCAGCAGTCCTGTGGGCTGGCAATGAATGGGTGAAGAGCTGGAGTAACAGTCAGTCCTCTTGGGTTCAGGTAACAGGAGGGTCTCACTAGAATTGAGTCCAGTCAGCTCCCCTGGCCCACATCTATATATATATAAAAGGCTAATATGCAAAGTGTCCCCTCAGGAGTTTGACTGGGAGACCAGGAGTTCAATCCCTCACTATGGCACGTGCTGATCACCAGGGAGTGGCGTGGAATGAAGGAAGGCCCCAGTTAGCAGCCAGGGAAGGAAGGCCCCAATTGGCACTGATCGCCAGCCAGGCCTAGGGACCCTAACCATGCATGAATTTCATGCACTGGGCCTCTAGTTTTGAGATAATAGTGATTCTAACAGCACCATGAACTCAAATGTTTATTGAGGTTTTTTCCAGGAAACTAATAGCATGAAATTTATAAACAAGACTCCTTATAAGGATGAAAAGATGATTTGCCATTCAGTTCTTTTGTTGTTGTTGTTTAATATATTTTTATTGACTTCAGAAAGGAAGGGAAAGGGAAAGGGAAAGAGAGATAGAAACATCAATAATGAGAGAGAATTATTGATCGGCTGCCTCCTGCACATCACCCACTGGGGATGGAACCTGAAACACGGACATGTGCCCTGACCAGGAATAGAACCCTGACCTCCTAGTTCATAGGTTGACACAACCACTGAGCCACACCAGCCAGGCCAGTTCTTTATGTAATGCTTAAAGGGCACTTTTAACCCTTAAATCCAGAATATTTCACATATAGTGTTGGGTAAACACAGCAAGGCTTTCTTCGAGATTTCCTTTGGAGAATTTATACACAGATTAAGCAGAGCAGAATTATTGCTGAGTCCCTGTCTTTCCTCAAAGGAGTCTCCATACCCAGTGAGGTCAGATCTGTTCACTAGGTTCTCCCACTCTCTGGAAGAGCTAAGGATGATAATATTAGTAAAGCTGACTCTTGCTATATGCCAGGTGCTGTTCTAGAGCTATCTGTAGAGCCTCTCCTTTAAGAGAACATGTGTCTTTTTTGCAGTTGTGAAGACGATCTTTCCGAGGACCGAGAGGAGCTTCTGCACGGCATTTCTGAGCTGGACATCACCAACTCGGATTGTTTCCCATCCCAGCTGCTAGTGCATGGAGCTTTAGCCTTTCCCCTGGGGTTAGATTCCTACCACGGTTGTGTTATAGCGGCTGCCCGCTATGGCCGGGGCCGGGTGGTAGTGATGGGCCACAAGGTACTATTCACCGTGGGTAAACTGGGCCCCTTTCTGCTCAATGCTGTGCGTTGGCTGGATGCAGGCCGCCGAGGCAAGATCGTGGTGCAGACGGAACTAAGGACAATGAGTGGTCTGCTTGCAGTGGGGGGCATAGACACCAGCATTGAGCCCAATCTGACCAGTGATGCGAGTGTCTATTGTTTTGAGCCCACGAGTGATGTGGGAGTCCAGGAGCTGCAGGAATTTGTAGCTGAGGGCGGGGGCCTGTTTGTTGCAGCCCAAGCCTGGTGGTGGGCCTTCAAGAACCCTGGAGTGTCGCCTCTGGCTCGGTTCCCAGGGAACCTCCTGCTCAACCCCCTAGGCATCAGTATCACAAGCCAAAGCCTCAATCCAGGGCCCTTTCGTACTCCAAAAGCGGGGATAAGGACCTATCACTTCCGCTCCACTCTGGCTGAGTTCCAGGTTATAATGGGCAGGAAGAGAGGGAATGTGGAAAAGGGGTGGTTGGCAAAGCTGGGGCCGGATGGCGCAGCTTTCCTGCAGATCCCTGCAGAAGAGATCCCTGCCTATATGTCTGTGCATCGGCTCCTCAGGAAGCTGCTGAGTCGATACCGGCTCCCAGTGGCGACCCGAGAGAACCCAGTCATCAATGACTGCTGCAGGGGTGCTATGCTCTCCCTGGCCACAGGTCTGGCCCACTCTGGGAGTGACCTCTCTCTGTTAGTCCCAGAAATTGAAGACATGTACAGCAGCTCCTATCTGCGCCCCTCTGAATCTCCTATCACCGTTCAGGTCAACTGCAACAATCCAGGTATGGAAGTAGGGGTGGGAGCTCAGGGTTGGGGGAATGATACATAATGACTTAGCTCACTTCAGGGACCTGATCACTTCCAGAAGGCCACCTCCACCCTTTGCCATGTACTTTTAAGGAGATAGGGATTGGGGCATTAGGTAATGTTTGCAAGAGTTGAGTCAGGGCAGCGTGGACGGGAAAGATGTACAGAACTCATGAAGGGCCTGTGGAGATGCTGGATGGAGATGGAATTATGGAGGGGGAGTAAAGTCCTTCCATGCTTTTGACAGGCACCCGGTATTGCTGGATGAGCACTGGGCTGTACATACCTGGAAGGCAAATTATAGAGGTCTCCCTGCCTGAAGCTGCTGCCTCTGCTGACCTGAAGGTAAGGCCACACCCACCTCCCCAGGAAACATGGAGCCCAAATGTTCTTGCTTTCACAGTTGGCATCTTGATCCTCATAAAAACTCTACTGGCAATATGGGCATGTACTTTTACCCCCATTTTAAGGATGAGGCAACTAACATGCAGAACAGTTAAGTGATTGATTGAAATGTATAGATCTGATATATTTCAGAGCCAGGACTCAAACCTAATCACCTCCTCACCCTGAAGTTTTGTGCGTTTCACTGATATCATAGAGTAGGGAATAGGAAAGGTGCCATGTGGAAGGCGCCCTAGCACACAGAGGTATTCAGTAAACCTTAGTTCACTCCCATCTCATATGTCTCTCCCACTGTAGCACAAGTCCTTTCTGACTCCAGCTTCTTCCTGGGATGCCAAAGACTGTTCCTTGCTATCCCTGCCCCCCTCAGCTCTGTCACTTGCACATATACATACCCTAGTCACATATTAAGTTGCAGTGCTGCTCTGTCTCCCTTGAAGGTCTCTGTGACAGGAGTCTTATAGATCGGAACTGAGTCAATCCTCTACCACATCAGCCTGTCACACTAGATGCCACTGGGCCTCCTCTGGAGTCAGCAAAAGGCTGGATCCCTTCCATCCCATGCCAACACCAGAGTCCCCATCATGGAACACCTAGTGCCCTCACATCAGCATCTTAACATCACCTTAGTAGAGCTGTTTGACTCCCCTGGGAGGATATTTTCACACCATTCAGTCCATACCACCTAAAGAATGATGCAATTCCATAGGTTTAGCACACACAGTTCATAGACATGGGGTCATATACCTGGTGCCCTTCCTGTCCCCACCTCATGGGCATTATCCTCTTCCACCGCATGCATTTCAGGTGACTCTGTGGGGGGGGTATCTCTGCTCCAGATACAGATTGGCTGCCACACAGATGACCTGACCAGGGCCAGCAAGCTGTTCCGAGGCCCACTGGTAATCAACCGGTGCTGCTTGGACAAGCCCACAAAATCAATCACCTGCCTCTGGGGCGGCCTCCTCTACATCATCATGCCTCAGAGCAGCAAGCTGGGTTCTGTGCCCATCACTGTGAAAGGGGCTGTGCATGCTCCATTCTACAAATTGGGTGAGTGTGCGCTATGGAGTGAACCCTGGGGCAGGAGAGTTGGGGGTGAGGAGGACACTGGGACTGTTTGGTGCAGGAAGAGAAAGATTCAGATTGGAGGAAAGAAGGAAGGTAAGCCTCCTTAGATTCATCTTTGGGGCCAAGGAGATAGACCAACCCACATCCGTGGGGATGCCATAGAAGAAGGATGGAGATGGGGACATGGTTGTTCATGGCCTTGGTGTTCTCCTCCTGGGGTTCAGGTTAGGTGTTTTAACCTAAGGGATTCGGAAAAGGGCATTTCAACCCCATGGCCTCTCTTCTCAGGGGAGACATCCCTGGAGGAGTGGAAGAGGTGTCTCCAGGAGAATCCAGGTCCCTGGGGAGAGCTGGCTACGGACAACATCATCCTGACAGTGCCAACCGCCAACCTTCGCACGCTGGATAATCCTGAGCCGGTGCTTCGCCTCTGGGATGAGGTGATGCAGGCTGTGGCACGGCTGGGGGCTGAGCCCTTCCCCTTGCGTCTGCCTCAGAGGATTGTTGCCGATGTGCAGATTTCAGTAGGTGGGTGCCCTGTTCCAAGCAGCCCTGTGGGACTTCTTCCTCCCAAAGGCCATGCATTGGGCAGCCAGCAGGGAAAACATGCTTTTCTAGCAAGACAAATAAGATGTAATCCTCGTTATTTAAATGAAAAGGAAAAAGGTGTATTTAAAAAAAAATAGACTCAGTGACTTTCACAAAATTTGGAAACTACCTAAATGTCCAACAATTATGGAATGGATAATTAATATATTGTGTGTACCCTCAATAGACATTGAGGAAGACGTTTAAAGTGATATTTTGATGGTGTTTTACCAGTGAGCCAGGAGGCCTAAAAAATTTGGGCCTATAGAAATTTTATTTCTATAGGGGGGTCTATAGAAATTAAATAAGCATGGACATTGCTCTAGGCCAGGGGTGGGCAAACTTTTTGACTCGAGGGCCACAATGGGTTCTTAAACTGGACCGGAGGGCCGGAACAAAAGCATGGATGGAGTGTTTGTGTGAACTAATATAAATTCAAAGTAAACATCATTACATAAAAGGGTACGGTCTTTTTTTTTTTTTTTAGTTTTATTCATTTCAAACGGGCCATAGTTTGCCCATGGCTGCTCTAGAATCTAGGTTTTTTTGGCTTACGATCACTATAAAGTAATATTAATGTGGGCAACCCCACATCTAAATGACAAGAAGGGAACACCCTCAATGAATTCTTAATTTTGAGAAAAGAGTATAATGACATAGGTTCCCATGGACAGGGCACTCTCATAAACATAGAAATCTTGAGTAGTAACATGAACAGTGATTTGGGACCTGCATCACCTCCCATAAGCACATACTCTCAGTTCAGAGTGAGGATGAGGGATCATTACAGAGTGAGAAGATAAGGAGGAAAGCTCTGGATTTGGATTGACCTTCTGAGCAGTACGGGGTTCTGGAAGTCATTGGGGTTACTAAGTATTTTGGGAGATACAAAACAGAGAAGAACTTTGTAAGATATGTGGGGAGCACTCTAACCCTCCACCTCCCTCCTCTATTTTCAGGCTGGATGCATGCGGGGTACCCCATCATGTGCCACCTGGAGTCAGTGCAGGAGCTCATCAATGAGAAACTCATCAGAACCAAGGGGCTATGGGGCCCTGTCCATGAGCTCGGCCGCAACCAGCAGCGGCAGGAGTGGGAATTCCCACCACACACCACTGAGGCCACCTGCAACCTGTGGTGTGTTTATGTTCACGAAACGGTCTTGGGCATTCCTCGAGGCCGTGCCAATATTGCCCTGTGGCCCCCAGTTCGGGAGAAAAGAGTCAGAATCTACCTGAGCAAGGGTCCCAATCTGAAAAACTGGAATGCGTGGACAGCCCTGGAAACATATTTACAGGTATACTAGGCAAAAAGGAAGGGTGATGGGAACCTTTTATTCTGGGGATACCAGAGCATCATTGTTAGGTGATGTTCTTGTAACCCAGAAGACCTCCCACTACACCTGTCTCCCATGCTAGGCCTCAGGAGACCCTAACAAAGCCCAATTGTGGCAGTCCTATTAGATGATGCCTCTCAGTATATCATTTTGCATGATCCTAAGTAGAGTTAACTGCCTCATCCCCACCCTCACCCTATGAACTTGAAGAAATGCATGAGAATAGATAGGAAGCACTGAGAGAGGTGAAAACACGTAGAGGCATGTGTATTGCTATAAATACAGTTACTATCACAGGCTTTAGACCAGACATAACTGAGATTGACACCATTGACTATTTAACAGCTATCTAAAACCAAAAAGCCTCCCCACACAGAAAGCAAATATGGGATAGGACATATTTTTTTTTTCCTCAGATGAGTATACCCTCTTCTCAATATGACTTGGCTGTGCCTGTTTCCACCTTATAGGCGATCTAAGATTTCTCCCTGGCCTGAACATGGAGGTTGCCTTTGCCTTGAATTATCATTCAAACACCCCAGTTCTGCCCCTGAGTCCCTGGATTAGTTCCCAGTTCATTGTGGAGAGTTTCATCACCTTGGATTCTGGAACTCAATCCCAGACCAGTCACACTATGTCGTCTGGTTTTTCCACCTGCTCCAGTTCCTCTGTGTTTATTCCCGTGGCCTTGAGAATGACAGTGAAACTGCCTGGGGGACTCTACTTAAACTTGTCATTAGGGCCACTTCACCCCAGGGACAGAAGTTCCACATCTGTGACATAAAGTTGAGGTTGTTCTAGGGAACTGCTAACGTCTCTTTTCATGCTCTATAACCCAGCCTAACATGGGCTGTTTCCAATGGTCTCAGGATGGATGCCTTTCTGAAATGATACTCTTAACTCTAGCTACCTAGAATATATATAGTATTCTGCTTCTACCATACTCACTCCTCCCCTCCCCCCCGCCCAAGGCCATTTTAGTTGCCTTGTAAATTAACAAAGACCTATGATTAATGAGGATTATGACAGGATAGGAGTTCCCTAAATATTGGGTTTAACTTTGCAACTATGGAAGATATAAGGTTTTTTTTTCATGCCAGCCCATTTGTGTAATATCCTAGTGAGATATTACATAATCTAGTGAGATATATGAATAATGATAGATTTAACTGCCTCAGCCCCACAAGCACAACACGCAATCATTTATTGAGTGTCTGCTTTGTGCTGAGCACTATGCTAGCTGAGAGACCCCTTTTTTAAAAATTGATTTCAGAGAGAGGAAGAGAGAGAGAGAGAGAGAAATGTATTATTTGCTTCCTGTATGCCTCCTACTGGGGATCAAGCCCGCAACCAGGGCATGTGCCCTGATCAGGCATCGAACTGACCACCTTCTGGTGCTTGGGTCGACACTCAACCACTGAGCCACACCAGCTGAGCGAGAGGCCCTTCTTAAGATTCAAATATGAAAGAGGGCATGAGGCCAGCAGATAAAGCAGGAAAGATGGTCCGTCATAGCCATGCAATTAGTGTTGAAGGGGTTCAATGCAGTAAATTCATTTATCAGAGTGTTTTTTAGGTCTTCTTGTTGTAGACTGCCTGTCTCATCCTGCCTCATCCTTCTCTTTTCAGCTCCAGGAAGCCTTTGGTTGGGAACCCTTCATCCGTCTCTTCACTGAGTATCGTAACCAGACCAACTTGCCCACCGACAATGTTGACAAGATGAATCTGTGGGTGAAGATGTTCTCCCACCAAGTGCAGAAGAATCTGGCTCCCTTCTTTGAGGCCTGGGCCTGGCCAATCCAGAAGGAAGTGGCTACCAGCCTGGCCTATCTGCCTGAATGGAAGGAAAATATTATGAAATTGTACCTCCTCACACAGATGTAAGGAGTGCCTAGCAAGGTGGCAGATAGAGAGGTGTGGGGAGGTAGACAGAGACAAGAATTCACTCCTCAGCCTCTGTCTCTTAGGGCTCTAGCCTTGTCCTCTGGGCTCACTGCCCTAGTTCTGTCTCTCGAAAGTGGGTTAAAAACACAGTAAGAAAGTGGAATCAGAATTTCTCAGGGGCAAGGCCTTCTGTTTATGAGTCTTGTTCCTCAGCTCTCTGCTATCAGATTCACTCCTAACCCTAATTGGGCCAGTTCTGAGAGCTTTCTATGCTAGCCCTTGGTTCACCATCATGGCCCATAGCCCATAGAGAGTAGTTCTCATCCTGACATCCTGAGGACTCACTGGATTTTATTTTTAATGAGTTATTCCAAAAACCCTGACCATAGAACCCAACTGAAATACAAATTTATCATGATTTCCATAGCTCCCTGAGGACTCATATATTTTGTGTATTGGGTAGTTTTCAAAGAGCTTGAAAAGTATTCTGGTGAAATAGAACCCATAGCTAGGGTTAGCTCTTAGGAAAGTTGTTTTATTTTGGTATTCTTATTTCTTTGTGTATACGATGAGGATAAAAATTCCTACTCCACGGGTTGTCATAGAGACTCAGTAATTCTGAAGAGGTTTGTGAATACAGTGCATACTGTCCAAGGGATTGCTTTATTTTATGCTGTTTCACAGAGTAGTGAGCTGACTACTTCCCATAGCCTAGAGGTTAAGATCATCAACTCTCATAGTTGACTCCCCTGCCTCCAGATCCTGGTTCTTTCACCTGTTAGTTATATGACTCTGGGCAAGTTCCTTAATGTCTCTGTCACCCAACTTCCTCATCTCTAAAATGGGATTGATTTCATAGGATTATTGTGAGGATTAAATTTTAGTGCCTCTGAAAGTGATTAGAACAGTTAGCTGGCCGTTAGTAGGTACAAAGAAAATGTCAACTGCCATTATTATTATCAAATTAACTCACTATCATTGGAGAACTAGACTTCACTTTTAGATGGCTTTTACAAAAGCAGTGTAATTAATCCTATGCCCTCCTACACTTCCTATACCAACCTCTAAAAGGAGTCTGGTAGTTGCTTTATGATCTAAAGGAAGGGCTCTAAATTCACAGGGTTTTACAAGCTACTTAGGGTTTTGGGCTCTCAGTTCCATTGTTCAGGTAGAATTCCATCTCTGTCACTTGAAAACTCAGGAAAATTCCAGTAGGATGCTTGTCTTTAGCAAACAATGGGCAACTGGCTCAGTGTTGGTGTTTATATTTCCATAGTGACACAGATTTCTATCATTGTCAAGAGTTACTTACTAGTTGGGCAGATAAAGTTCACACAATATAGAAATATTTACTTTGGAATAAAAGAACTAGATATAACCAACTTGAATTTCACTTGATTAAAAGATTTTCTTAAATGTTCTTCTAATCATATTCAGAAACTCCCATTTCTTTGTAGCTTCAACTAGAGTCAAGGATGTAGGATTAATGTTGTATACATCCAACCAGTTTTCTTTTAGCTCACTTCTTTTTATTTAGTTATTGTAATACACCATTTTGTTTGCTTTACTGAAAACTGGGTGGGTGCATAAATAATAAGATTTGACCTAGATGTTTCTCTTTGGATTTTTTAAAATGTATTTTTATTGATTTCAGAGGGGAAGGGGGAGGGAGAGAGAGAGAAAAACATCAATGATGAGAGAGAATCATTGATCGGCTGCCTCCTGCACGCCCCCTGCTGGAGATTGAGCTGCAACTCAGGCTTGTGCCCTTGACTGGAATTGAATCAGGGACCCTTCAGTCCACAGGCTGACACCCTATCCACTGAGCCAAACCAGTTAGGGCCATTCAACCTTTAAAATAATTGCTATCAACCCCTGGCCAGTTTGTTCAGTGGTTAGAGCATTGGTCTGCAGACCAATGGGTCAAATATTCAATTCCTGGTCAAGGGCACGTACTTCAGTTGCAGGCTCGATTCCTGGCCCCAGTTGGGACACACACAGGAGACAATCAATCGATGTGTCTTCTCATATCAATGTTTCTCTCTCTCTCTCTCTCTCTCTCTCTCTCTCTCTCTCTCTCTCTCCCTCCCTCCCTCTCTCCCTTTCTCTCCCTGTCTGTGTCTCCTTCCCCTCCACTCTCTCTCTAAAAAAAGTCAATGGAAGAAATATCCTCAGGTGAGGATTACAAAAAAAATAATAATAATTGCTATCGATTAGTGGGATGTCAAGTACATGCCAGTTATTGGACTGGTTCCTTTATATATATAGTTTCATTAAATCCTCACAGTGATCTTATAAGATGGAAATTTACTGCTCCTTTTTTAGGAATGAGCAAACTGAATTTTATGGAGGGCAATTGAAGTGCCTAAGGCTACACTGCCAACAAGTGATAGAGCTGGGATTTGAACCTGGGCATTCTGATTACAGTGGGTGTTAGTAACTACAGTGCTTTGAATAACAAAATAAATGAGTAAATTAAGAAACCAACCAGCAAATAGAGATATCTTTATGTCTCTACTTGCCAGCACTTTGGCTGCTTGTACTCGCTCCTCATCTAATTTTATCAGAACAAAAAATACCTTTGTTTATCCCAAATTCCAGTTCAAAGGAAGAATCTGAGGTAGGCCCCTGAAGTGTTTCCCAATAGACAGAGCTAGGATGATCCCTTTAGTGTCATCCAACTCTTTTTAGGTTTCAGGTTATTCAGGTTTCAGTCCTTCCCTCTAGGGCACCATGAAAGCATCTACTAGCTTATTGGATTTTGAATAATGGGTTATTTTGATGAAGTGCCTGACTCCCCAAAGTCCCAGATATTGCATGTTCTCAGAAAGGAAATTAGATCCTGAGTTATTTAGAATAATACTTATATCTATTCTTGCCCTCTTTAATCCATTTTTATCAGTACAGCCCTGGGGATGGATGTCTTAAAAATGTAAAACTATCCATACCACCTCCTTACTTAAAAGCTTCCAGGGCTACTTTGAATTTAAGATGATGAACTGAACATACAAATTTATCTCTCCTCCCTCTACAGGCCCCATTGAAATTGAAGTAAAAGAAAACTGGAAGGCATTTGGTTATGAATGAAGAAGACCTCAACACATTTCTGGACAGAAAGTGGATGAAGTATGAAAAAAGAATGAAAGAGTGAAGGTACCTTTCAGAGAGAATATAAGCTGATCTGAATAAACATAACCACAGAGAGGCTTGGGCACCTAAAAGGTCTATCTACTAAAGAATTATACCAGTTGTAAAATTGAACCCCATCGCATTCTACCCTATCCCTTGTGCATAGAATTCAGGCAGTCAACTATTGGTACCAGTGAGAACTCTGTTGTTGCTATTATTGTTGTTGTTGTTGTTGTTTATATAAAGAAATTGAATAAATTACCTGAGAGAGGTAGGAGTTGGTGCTTCAGAATGAAATTTCTTTTTATGTAAATAAGTGATCCCTTAGCCTATCAGCTAATTCTTTACTGACAGTTGAAACGCCCCATACTCAAGTAACCAAGCGTTTCTAGTCATAGAAGAAGCTTACTGGAAAAACAGACCAAACCATACAATGACAGAGGAAACCCATATCAACTCCTATAAAAGTCAACAGTTATATTAATGCTTAAATACAACTGGTCAGCTAGGAATTACCAGACATTGAGCATTGGGGGGTGCGGGGGGGAGAGGCGGGGGAGTGGGAGGGAGGGCCAAGGGAGACGTATGTAAGAAAAAATTACCAACTAGAATTAGGAGATTGGAAAACTGCACCCAATTCTGGAGGAAACAAAGTCAAAATGGAAAAAGTAACTTTAAAATCTAGTTATATCTTCAGAAAGATCTGAGGTATATTTGTAAGATGAAAACAGGATGCTACAGAGAAAGGAAAAACTGAGAATAAGGAGAGCCCTTTACAAGTGAAATATTGTCAAAAAATACCCAAGCTTGAAATAAAGTTGATGGAATCTCCCTAGATATAGATCAAAAATAAACAGCAGAAACTATAAAGAAAGGAAAGATCTAGACAATATCTAACCATTAGTGTTTTTTAAAAAGAAAACAGAAAATATAGGCAAAGAAAAATAATAATTGAAGAACAGAAAGAACTAAGTCTCCAGATTCAGGGGGCTCCAATAAAACCTACATTGAGACACAATTATGTGAAATTTTGGAATATTAAGGATAGAGGGAAGACATTAAAACTGCCCAGAGGGAAAATAAAATTGGGTCATCATAATTAGCTTAGCCAAACAGGAATGAGAAACAGACTGGGCAGCAGATTTTTCGTCAGCAACACTAAAAACTAGAAGCCAATGGAACAATGTCTTCACACACCTTATGAAAAATTATGTACCCAGAATTCCATAGCAAGCCAAGCTGCTGAGTCAAGTCAAAATATATTTTCTGACATGCAAGTTTTCAGCAAGTCTACCTTCACTGCACCCTTACTGAAGAAATATCTTGAGGAAGTTCTCCAGCAAAATGAGGATGAGAACCAAGAAAGAGGAAGAAACAGAATCTAGGAAACAATGGACCTCACCCAGGCAAGATGTATCACTCTAGAGCAGGGGTGGGCAAACTTTTTGACTCGGAGGGCCACAATGGGTTCTTAAACTGGACTGGAGGGCCGGAACAAAAGCATGGATGGAGTGTTTGTGTGAACTAATATAAATTCAAAGTAAACATCATTACATAAAAGGGTACGGTCTTTTTTTTCAATAGTTTTATTCATTTCAAACGGGCCGCATCCGGCCCGCGGGCCATAGTTTGCCCACAGCTGCTCTAGAGTGACAGTTATCCAACAGGATGTCTCACTCTGGAGTTGGGGTAGAGAACCATTTTTCTGCCAAGGGCCATTTGGATATTTATAACATCATTTTTAGGCCATACAAAATTATAAACCTAAAAATTAGCTTGTTATATTTGGTCAAACATTTAATTAACTCATCTCTAATGCCTTGGCAGGGCAAGACCAAATGATTTCTTGGGCCAAGGGCTGGATGTTCCCCAGTCCTGATTTAGAGTGACTGTTATCCAACAGGATGTCTCACTCTAGAGTGACAGTTAGTTATCCAGCACACAGACCCAGTTCAGATGAGAGTACACAGTCCCAGGCTCTCTGGGAAGAATATTCATTTTGTGCCAAGGATAGTATCACCGAGAAGTTACAATGTTTGAGAGTATTAAGTACATACATTCTTTAGTCAACCAAAAAGAAAACAAAACAAAAATATATCAAGAAATTTAAGCCCATTTCTAAAACAACAACAATAAAAATACTCATGGAATATAAGAAGAGACTCGATTTGACAATGGCAGTAAGTCTATTTCCTTTCAAATGGCACAGGCATGACGTTGGATGTGTATGGAAGAAAATGTCCTAGCTTCTATGTGGCTCTCAGTAAACAGTATTTATATAGCCAAAATAATATAAATGCTATTTATTGGTACTTAGTGTTCTGATCAGCCTATAGGCAAAACATGAAAGACTTAATTTTTTATTCAGAAATGAAATTGAAATTAACCCTGACAAGTTAAAAAGAGCAGAAAGAGGTTGAAAATTGGCTGTGGGAAAAGAGGTGGAAGGAAGAGTAGGGCTGCTCATATATTTAAAGTGGGGATGGAAAAAGAATCTACAGTTAATGGAATAAGAGCTGGAGGATTGGTATGTTGTTCAAAGCTAAAAATTCAATAGAAGCATTAAAATGATAACTATCAAAAATTTGGGAAAAGATAAGCAAAGGAAAAGGGAGGATAGTGTAAGTTAAATCCTTATCTTTTGTAATGGTGTATTATTAAAGATTGTCTAAAGTTAATAAACCAAGAAATTATTGTTTAAACATTATTTAATGTTAGGAAGTTAGAATATCTAAAAATAGAAATTGTTAAATGCATTGCCTCTAGGGAACGGGACTAGGGTTAAAAAGGGTGGAGTGGGGTACTGTGTTTTTCATTTCAAGTCCTCTGTACCATTTAATTTTTTACCTTGTGCATGTATTCCTTTGAAAATTTGTTAATAAAGTCAAATAAAAATCCTTCAGTGGCTTCATATCGACTAAGCGATAGTCCATCCAAAACCCTTAACATGGCTTATAAGGCCCTCAGGTGTGTTGATTCTTTCATGTGTCCTGGCTCATCAAAGCTCCCCATTACTATCTAGTTGTAGCCACACTTAATATCCTTCAACTATTCTAACATACTTCACCTTGTTTCTGCAGGTGTTCCATGAAAACAAAACCTGCCCCTGTATCACCGTGAGTCTGGTGATTAAGTTTACTGTCTAGCAGGTTTTCAGTATTTGTTGAGTGAATGAATGCACAATAGAGTATTGTGTGAAGATTGCCAACTAGTGTTCTTTCCCAAGAAGGCACATAATATTTGTCCCTATTCCAATACCATTTCAATACCATATGGAGCTGTAGGCTATCCTGCACTCTGATTCATTGGACAGTTTTATTAAGTTTTAATCTCATATGAGATCAATTGGTGTCAGAGATTTCTATCCATCTGTCAGTCTCCTTGGTTTGTTCTTTGCCTGAACGTAATCTATTTTCAGCTATTTTTCCTCTGTATTTGGGAGAAACAGTCAACTATCCAGTGGAAATCTTCAGGCTCCCAAGTTTCTTGTGTCCTGCTATTCCTTGGCTGTTTTTTCTCCATTAGTTTACTGTCTTATTGTCTAACTCCCAAGGCCAACTAGAGCTCTCTAATGAGTATTAACCCTACAGCCAATCTTCAACAATTGCATTTATTAGAATTCCTCGTAAGATTAATCTCTGATATATTTCATCTTTAAAGCAATGTCCCTACCAGGGGTCACAACCTCACCTAATACATGTATTTAACAGGTCAATAGCTAACCAGATATGGCTTTAGATGTTGACTATTTTTGTTGACATCCTTCTTCACTTCATGCCTATGTGCTTTACTCCTTTAAAGCTTTTGGACCCTATTTGACTTCCACTTTGAAACTGATTTCTTTCTTTGACCCACATCATTGGAGTCAGTCTTCCAAGTGTGGTAGAGAAGGGTGAAGGTGAGCCTCAACTTCTCATAAATCTAACTACATGTACACACAAACAATTCCATATCTAATTCAAGAGAGCTATAGAAATGCTACTTATGCATTTGGATTCTTGTGCATTTAAATGCTATAAACAAGAAGCATTTCGTTCATAGGAAAGCTTGGGCAGTTTGAGTTATTACCAATGTCCTAGTCTCATGTCAGGTGGTGGATTTCATAGTTGTTTATTATACATGAGAAATAAATAGAATAAATGAATGAGTAAATTAAAATGAGCCATGCATTGACAACTGGTAACAGGAGCCAAGTGTTATGTTAATACAAATATGTGCACCTGAGGGCCATTAAAAAGTTACTGTTGTTCATCTGTATTATATAGGAACCCATATAATTATTTTAAAAATGTGTATACATATGTACTAAAAATTTCTGCACATAAACTACCTAAATTTTGACATAAAACTCATTTTCACAGATTGCCAAAATTATGCTGAAAGGGTAGGAGTGGGGAAGGCAAAATGATCAAATGTTCAATATAAAAACAAGTCCAGAGGCCCCACAGATATTGAGAGAAGACCCTCCCCCTTCAACACAACCTGTAGTACAAGACCTAAGTATATAAATCAGCCTATATCTATGCCTATTCCTGTTTTCTGTGAAGTGTCTGTGCTTTAAACAGGAGCTAAAATCTGGAAAAAGACCTTAAACTCCTTCCTCATCCTCCATCAAAATAAACAGAGATGGGAGAAGCAACTCCAGCTATTTTTTGTTTTGTTTTTCACATAGTTTCTCCTTTTGTTTTTGCTATCTGTGTGGTCACTTAAAAATTCACTCAATAAACATTTATTAAACACCAACAATAATTCCAGATACTGTTATAGGGTCTTGGCATACGAGATAAACATAATAGAGCTCCTGCCCTCATAACTTGTGTTAGTCTGGTCCCTCATAGTGCTTAGGTTCCAGTTTGAACATAAACATGAACAAATAAACATATCAGGTATGATAAGTACTGAAGGAATATAAAACTAAGTAAGGGTGGGATAGGAGACTGCAAAATGGATATGTTTCCTGTTTTATGTAGTGAGGTCCAAGAAAGCCTCTCTGATAAATGTGACATTTGAGCAAATTCTTGAAAGAAATGATGGAACAAGCCATGCAGACAAAGAAAGGTAAAATTATACTTGGCATATAGCTACTTTCTCAGATATAAGTCTTGATCACAGATTTCTCACCTAAACATCATGATAGGAGCTGTTGACCTCAAAGAAACACAACTGTTGAGTATCTGTCCTCAAACTACCAAGTCAAGTCACACTTCACAGTATATTCTGCAGCTTCTCTGTGAAATTTCTCTATGACTAAGGAGAAAGAGGGGCTCATCTCAATGGTTACTATGGCCTCTGCCAAAGATATTGAATGGAGACATGACTCTATATTTTTTATATACTAAGTTCTAGCCCCTGTCAATGGCCTGATGGATCTAGTAACAAGTGGAATTTGGAACCAAATTCATATGAAGAAAATTGTTCTGGAAACAACTGAAAAAATTTGAATAGCAATGAAAGTTTTAGTCTTACATTTTGATGTGTAAAGTAGTGGGAAACTTAGATTCAGTTATTCTTGGCTTCTCCTTTCATATCCTCCCTACTCTCCTCCCTCCCCAAAGCCTTGAAAGGAAGACCTTAATGTCACAGGGCCTTTAGAATAAATGAATTTGGAAAGACTTGTTTACATTTTCAGGGGGAAAAAATAATGTTTAGGCCATAAAATTAGGAACTTTCACACATTCTTTCTCTGTAGGAATTTTGTCATAGAGATATTTGATCTTCCATGACTCACAATCCCCACACACTAACATTTTAGCATCTTGATACCTGCAACCCTTATAGGATTATATGTGAAGACATATAAACCACACTGGTGTAGGTGCAATTATAGGAAATTGGAGCTGTTGTGTGCCTACCCAGTGAGTCTGATATTTCAGAGCCAGAGGAAAAACATCCACTCTCAGCCTTGGGTTAAGTCACTGGCTTTCAGACAACTGAAATTTTCAGTGCAAAACTAAACTTCATGTTTAACCTGGTGATGGGAGGAGTTTAGGAATATAAGAAAACCACTCCCTTATTCCTTACTGGAGGAAGAGAGTTTCAGCATGGCTATCTCTGGAGTGGCAGTGATAGGTTCTGGGACATCCTCTGTGATTGGAATATTATTGGCTCCTAGAATATATGTTTCACATACTTATGACCCCAAAAGAAAATACAGGCCCAGGTTAATTTCACAAATACACCAAAGGAAAATGAAAATTTTTATAACTCTGAATTAGGGCTGCCCACCTGTCAAGAGAAGCAGCAAACTTCAGCTTCATTGCTTTAAATAGGCAGACAGGAGCTTGCCCTTAGAGATGGACCATGCTATAATTTGAATAAAGGTTATCATACACATATTAGAGAATGGAAATGTAGTGGCTAAGTCTTTCATAAATATTCTCAAATTAATGTCTTTGCTCTTTATTCTTACTACAAGACTATTTTATTTTATATATATATATATATATATATATATATATATATATATTATTGATTTTTTACAGAGAGGAAGGGAGAGGGATAGAGAGCTAGAAACTTCAATGAGAGAGAAACATTGATCAGCTACCTCCTGCACACTCCCCACTGGGGATGTGCCCGCAACCAAGGTACATGCCCTTGACCGGAATCGAACCTGGGACCCTTGAGTCCGCAGGACGACGCTCTATCCACTGAGCCAAACCGGCTAGGGCTACAAGACTATTTTAATAAATACACTTGAGTGTTTTAATTTGGGAGATATAGTTTTAGCAGTACTTGTGTTAGCCTGGTCCTCCGGGAGTAAGAAGCCAAGATGAGATCAAATATGCTAGGAGAGCCATCAGACTGTGATATGTGATATGGGAGAGAGCAAAGGAAGGAAATGCTTACACTGCAGTGCAGGACTCAGAAAGTTTGGTCAAGGCCAAGGGGGAGTCCTCGAACCAAAGTCAGCCATCAGAAGAGTCCCATGTCTCCCTGGAATGGGCCTACCTTAGTACCCCCACCACACTTAATCACTTTCCCTTAGAGATGGACCATGCTATAATTTGAATAAAGGTTATCATCCTTGGCCTTGGTGTCCAGGATTCCAGAGCCACCAGCTGGGACTGTCAATCCCCAAAGTTGGAGACCTGAGCAGGCCATTTTCATGGCCACCACAGTACTTATTCTTAAAACAGTTGTAGACACCTGTTCTGGATCATCTTAAATAGTGACTTAGTCAACCTCCCCAGTGACTCATGCCAGTAAATGCACACAGATGGACTCATCCATCTCTATTCCTAAATTAGAGTCTGGTTAATCCTTTCCAGATTCTTGGGGGCCTTTGAGGAAAGAATATATGGGTCACATAACTTTAACATATAACTAAAAATAATTGAAGAAGGCAGCCAGTAATTCTTCATGTTGACCCATATTGGAAAGCATATCTATGAAGTAATCCTTGCATTTGGCTTAGTGAGAATTCCTGAAGGGATTTTCTTCTAATCGACAAAAAAATGGACTGATTTACAATAACAATTCTGATTTGTGTATGCCTCTTGCATATCCTGGACAATTAAGTATCATATTGCTTATGTATATTTATTGATTATAACCCAGAAAGAGCAGGCATTGCAGTGCAAAGGATATGCATTAGCATGCCTGGCTTAAGCCCATTCCTATCTAGCCTTGGAACTGGAAATGGCTTCACTTTCCCCTGCATGCTGTAAGGAAGAGATGGGTTATCTGAACAGAGTCGGGGTTGGTTAGAAAGGACAATAAGGGTGGAATAGGGAACAGAGTTGAGGAGGTGGCCTCAGTGTTTCCCACCTGGCATCTCTTAAGCACCTTCTCCAGACTGTAGACCACAATCCAGATTCCTTCATACAACCTCAACACCTGGCCCAGGGCCTCTTCAGAGCTAGCACTACGTGAGTCCTGTTAACAAGTGTCAATCACCATGAACAACTGGTCTTTCTCAAATCAAGCCTTTCACTTTCACATCTCCACACTGTGCCTGTGATGCAGTCTTAGACTGCAATGCTCTCTCTGCCCACAAAGGTCATACAGATTTTTCCAAAGCGAAGTTTTAGTCTTGCCTTCTCTGTAAGTTCTCTGAAAGCTGAATTAGAAACAATTGCTTCTCCCTTTCTGTTCCCTCATACTTAATTTGCAACCAATTTTGGCATCTATAGAAATTGATCTGATATGGCTGTTTTTCATGCCTGCTCTCCTCTAGACTTATTGACCATAGGATCATCGCCATCTCCCGAAATGCCTCCCAGAATATGTGCTCAATGAGAATAGGCTGACTTTCATGGAGTAGTTTCTATTTTCCCTTCAGTGGGATGGAAGGTCTGGGACCTGCACCTCCACATGAGCAATGACCCTTTAGTCAGAACCCACGCTAGTCACCATCTTTTATTTCCAGGTGTTAAACAGGCCTTTATTCTGAATCCTATGTTGTTTTGTTTCCATTTTTTGGCCAACTCCTGATCCCAAAGGGCAAGTACCTTGTTGATGGTGGGCTTGCTTTTGCTCTCTGGCCCTGGAAAAATCACCTTTGCTCAAAGCTCTTTCTTCTATTAGATCAACACCAAAATATGCTCAGGAGTCTTTACAAGAGTGGGCCCAGGCAGCATGGCTCAGCAGTTGAGCATCAACCTATGAACCAAGAAGTCATGGTTCTATTCCATGGGAGACTGGTTAAAAGCTAAGAGCACAAACACACAGAAGAGATCCTGAGCTCAGCGTTCGACATGTCACACTTCTGACCCACTCCCCCTGTATCCTTCTCTCATTTGGCTTCCTGAAGGTCAACTCTTTCCTGATATGAGACCTAAGAACTCAACTAACCTCACCTCACATTGGGCTTCCATCCTGAGTATTCAAAATCCTGATAGGTTTTATCCAAACTGTCTCCCTTGTGTGGGTTTCTCCTTGCTCTTTCTTTCTGAAACCTGATTGCATTTGGTCCTGTGGCAAACAGGCTCCCATTAGTCTTTCTAATACTCAGTTAATTACTCACTAATAGAATAGAAATTTCTTGAACATTCACTATATGCTTATTCATTTATTCAATATACATTTATATATTTGTTAAGAAACTAGAGTCTCCAACATGCCAGAAATGAAACCAGGCAACGAGGACCCAATGGTGGGCAAACGGAGGCAAACTCTATACTCATAGCATGAGATCCTATAAGAGAGGCCAACAGTAACCAGAGGACTATACAACTAAATATAAAATTACATGCTAGATGAGAACTAAGAAGAGAGGTATTTGTGTAGTCAGGAAGAGGCTTTGGTAGTTTGCAAGTTAGGAAAGTCTTTTCTAGGGAAGTGGTGACTGAGCTAAGATAAGAAAAAAGTAATTTTCTAGGAGAAGGAAATTTCACTTTAGGAGCGGGCAGAGTCCTGGGAGAAAAGAGAAGCCACAGTGTTAAATCAGGCTGAAGAACTGAGCAAAGGTCAATCCATGTGGAAGCTGGATATCTAAGTCAATAGCCCAAGGCAGGGGGGAAGCCAGAGTATGCAGGAACTTTCATAACCAGATTTGAACTTTAGAATGAACACTAACTGCAGTGTTCATCTTATTATTGGGACATCAGCCATATTGGATTAGAGCCCCACCTCATTGGCCTCATTTTAATTTAATCACATCTTTAAAGATCTTCTCTCCAAATACAGTTACATTCCGAGGCCAGGCCGAGGTACTGAGGACTGGGACTTCAAAATATAAATTTGGGGGAAGAGATGAACACAGTTTGGTCCATAACAAGAAGCAGTTCAAGATGTATTAAAATAAGAATCAGCACTTCATTCCTGGTTGCTCCAACTCTCAAAGAAAAAATAACTATTTTAAAATACTGAAAGTATGGTTTGGTACAGTTCCAAAGAGAAGTATAGTAATAATATAGCATTCTGTCAATTTAAGAGAAAAGACTGACAATGAATCAGTCACCACTGCAAAGTGTGCATTGGAGGCAAGCGGTAAGGATGGAGTGTGGAAAGGAGTCCCTTGGTGACCTTGGAAGGAATAAAGTGGTAGAAGCAAAGGTTGCATAGCTGAGGTTTGAGCCTCATTCTTGACAAAGGAGTGGGTGAACCATGGGGAAGAAATGGTGTCTTCTGCACAGGGATGCAAGGAAGGGAGTTTAACCAATCTATATTTTAGTCTAGGAAAGAAATCACAAAAATGAAAACACAAAAAGGAGAGGGAACTGGACAGCAATATCCTGGAGGAGGGGCTATCTGTTTTGTAAAGAGCATGACCTACAGGTGTGGTGAAGAGACTGGTCTTGACAAGCCCCCAGACAGAAGAGAATATGACTGAAGAGTCCACTACATGTTTGTGGGAATAACTCCTGCTGCTTTTAAATGATGTTTATGAAGATACAATCATAAACCTTTTCTTAAAAAAATAGGTACATCTGATAACTTTAAAAACAGAGTGATAATTTACCTGTAAAACCAAAGGTAGCCCCAATGGGAGTTTTAGAAAATAAGGGGTCTAAAATCCCCTTCTCCATAATCATCCTCCAGTCATAACACTTACCCTTCCTGTATCCTCTCTCCCCCTAAAATCAAAGCAAAATAAAGCTTCACTGAATTAAAAATGGTGTATCTGTTATGCAAACCTGTGTAAAATCAGATTCGCGCAAATCTCCTAGTACTACTCTCCCACATTGATTTTCACCTTCCCACCCCTTAGGTGAAATACAAGCAGCAGCTACTCGCTAGCTTTAGCGGTAATTTCTGCAGCCAAGAAGGGACTTATGTGTGTGGTGATGTAACTGGCACAGTTCCTTCCCGGCAGCAATATCAACAGGCATGATTTCTGTGTATAGAATCAGCACAGTTCCTTCCCAGCAGCAATATCAATAGGCATGATTTCAGGCCCAGTTCTCTCTGCTGAATTCCCTGGATCTCTGCGAATGGCCCCATTACAGGCTGCATGGCAGGTGCTGACCACCAGGGGGCAGACCCTCAACGCAGGAGCTGCCCGGCAGCGGTGACTTCACGGGTGACACACCCCGGAACCAGAGAGGGCGGACCAGAGAGGACAGAGCCCGATTCCTCAGGGCCACGCGATTCCACCTTCTGCAGTGCGTTCAGCTGCTGCTGGGGCACTGTCGGCCCAGAATCTGGTTTATTGCACACTTGCGTTGCAACTTTGCAGAGTGCCCTCTCGCACTCCGGGACCACTCAGGGGATGTGGGAGAGCCCCTTTCGGTCGGGACCCCATCTTCCGGAGGGACCCCCGCTCACTCTGCTGACGCCCCCCTGCCGCTGGGTCGGCCCACAGTAGCGGCCGGCCGGGGAGTGACAGAGGGAGGTTTGGCTCCAGGGCGTGTCCGCCAGTCTCACCTAGTCCCGCCCCACCGGCCACCACCCAAGACCGCCTGCATTAGTCCCTGCACCGGAGCCAGCGTCGCGACCCGGAAGACTTAAGCGTGAGTTTTCTTCCTTTTTCTTTTTCTTATTTTAAATATATTTTTTATTATTGATAGTACTACAGATATCTCCCATCCCCCTCCCTTTTCCCCTTCTCCTCTCTGCCCCTACCCACCCACTCCAGGTTTTCACTACCCTACTGCCCGTGTCTGTGGGCTGCGCATATAAGTACATAAGTTCTCTGGTTTATCTCTCCTCCTTCGCGCCTGAGTTTTCAATCCGAGCTCCGGCTGGGTGCCCAAGCACCCTACACACTGCAGCCCCCGGAACTTTCCTTTTATCAGGGTGTCTCTCTTCTTCCCGCCAGGTTTTTATTTCGTTTTGTTTCGCCGGTCGGATGGTATTCACTATTTGTCTCAAAACACTTTTCTCTCGCCCCATTGAACTTGTGAGTCAAGAATTTGACAAAGATGGGTGTATGTAGTGCGCACTTTGGTCTATAGAGTTGGGGGGTTAGCGTCCCAAGTGTATATTACTCATCTCCTGTGTTTTGTGTGTTTTTCCTGTAAAATGAGGGCTGTCCAGATTAATGAAAGACTTCACTTGTCATCTCAGAGGTAATGAACAGGATATTGACCTCAGTTCCAGAACTCTTTCCTGCCTTTCCCACTCCTGAACCCAAAAGCTGGGATCGCGCACCCACACACTCCAGGCAGGAGATGTCTGTCTTTGTGAATTTATTGTCCTAGGAGCAATACGGAGAAAGAGATGGTAGATTTAAAAAAAAAAAAAAGCACTGGCCTGTGTGTTCAATAGTTAGAGCCTCCGCCCACACACAGAAGGGTTGGATTCCCAGTCAAGGGCACATAACTCGGTTGCAGGGGCATGTGCAGGAGGTACCCAGTCAATGTGTCTCACATTGGTGTTTCTCTCGCTCTCTCCTCCTTCTCCCTCTCCCTCTCTCCCTCCCTCCCTTCCTAAAAATCAATGGAAAAAATATCCTTAGGTGAGAACTAACAGCAACAACAACAAAACACCACCCTGGAATTTTACAGGAAGTACAAGTCAAGCCAACTAGAGATCTTGTGGAGAACCAACATAGCAGGAAAGGGAAGTACAGAAAAAAAATGGAAAGTCCAGGCCCTGGAGACCTGAAAACCCAGAGTGAGGCACTCAACTTCTGCCATATGGACAGTGGATGAAAGGGGAGGGCTCTTATTAGGGAGAGATGTCTGTAGGATGGCTTGAGAAAGATGTAGATAAGAATACATCCTGGGAAGAAACGAACTTGGTCCCATCTAGATATATATGAATGTAAACTAAAGGGAATGACATGAAGGAATGAGGTGGAAACAGAAGGGAGGAAGGCGGCAAATGCAGCAGAGAGCTTTGGTATCTGTCTTAGTTTAGACGCTTCCCCAGAGCAAAGCTTGGCAGAAGAACTTGAGTACAGGTAGTTTATTTGGGAAGTGAGCTCAGAACCCAGAGTGAGGACATGGGAGGAGGAGACAAGGAAGGTGGGAAAGGCAGTGAAGGATGAGGCATTTCGCTGAGTGTCTTCCACTGTGGGCAGCCAGAACTCAGTTCCTCCGAGGACCCTTTGAGGACTCTAGGATGCATCTCAAGCAGCCAATGAAATTAGAAGTGGGCAGAGGGGACATGGCACCAGCACCTCCGCATCTACTACAGGATCCTTGTCACTTGGGGAAGATCCAAAGCGAAGCAAAGGGACAGAAACATTTTCTCAGTGCCCACTGTGGACCCAGCCCAGGAAAAGGCATTTTTACATGCATTCTCTTAATCTTCAAAAACAATCCTCTAGGAGATGTATGATTTTTTCCTACAAATGGGGAAACTGAGGCTTCATTCATTTATTTAGAGGACCTGCTCTGAGGGGGATAATGAGCTTACTTTTAGGAGCAGCGAATTTTAAAAGAGCTCCAGAAATTACAGAATGCTACCCAAATGGAGGTGGTGAACTCCCTAGTTAGACAGGATAAATTGGGAGGCATTTCTAACTCGTTTAGTCAAAGAAGCTATCAGAACAAATGCAGTTTCTGAAAGGTCACCTAACGTTTTTGCCCAGGGAAATGAAATACAAGTCACCAGTTGCATTGATCTACCAGGCCCCACAGGATCAGCCCCTCCCCACTCCACTCAGGTCCTGCTCCTCCCTACCCGTTTCTCTGCGGCCTCCCTGTCACTTCTCTTTGTGGGACTGCTCTTCTCCGGCAGCCACCCGTCAGGCCTCAACTAACATGTCGGGTTTCAGCTTCAATGTCACTTTCTCATAACTGCCTTCCTGTCACCGAGTCTAAAGCACTTTTCCAGTCATTCAACACATCACTATGTTTTATTTTCATCATAATACTTATTAATTGCTGCATTTTATTGATTTGTTGGTCGACCTATTTATGGTCCTTCCCTTTATAAAATACTAGGTTCAGAAAAGTGGGGACCTTGTCTGATTTGTTCCTTGCTGCACCACCAGTGCTGGCACATAGTGGGGACCCAAGAAATGGTTCTCGTCCGAATGTATTCATTCCTTCTTGTGTTCACTCACTGCTTCACCTGTTCTGATCACACTGTCTTTGCTTTTCTCTGCAGCAGCTGAGTGATCATGGCAACAACTCCCATGGTGGCTTTCGAGGCCCTTCTAAATGGAGTGACGAGCTGGGATGTCCCTGAAGGTCCCATCCCGTGTGAACTGCTTCTCATTGGAGAGGCTGCCTTCCCAGTGTTGGTGAATAAGAAGGGCCAGGTCCTCATTGCTGCGTCCTCCTATGGCCGAGGCCGCCTGGTGGTGGTGTCCCATGAGGGCTACCTGCTGGATGCCGGCTTAGCTCCATTTCTTCTCAATGCAGTGAACTGGCTCCGTCCCTCTCCTGGGGCTCCCGTGGGAGTGCACACCTCCCTGGAACCACTAGTTACCATCCTGCGGGGTTCTGGGATTGAGGCACAGGTTCAGCCAGAACTGGGAGACCTCTCAGGGGTTTACTGCATCAATGCCTACAATGAAACCCTGACTACAGAGCTGGTCCAGTTTGTGAAACGTGGTGGGGGCTTGCTCATTGGGGGCCAGGCCTGGTACTGGGCCCGTCAGCACGGTTGTGACAAGGTGCTATCCAGGTTCCCTGGGAACCTGGTGACCAGTGTGGCTGGAGTGTACTTCACCGACACCTATGGGGACAGAGGCCCATTCAAAGTCTCTAAGAAGGTGCCCAAGATCCCACTCCAGGTCAGGTGAGTAATGTGTCCCTTCAGGGAGTCTTTCCCAATGACCCTATCGAAATGAGGATTAACTTTCCATTCCCTTTGCCACAGTGTCTCCATTATTCCCTAAAGATCATGATCACTATTTAATAAGCCCAGAAACCAATGAGCAAATGTCAACTTTGAGAGAGGAAGTAATTTTCACAGGGTCAGCAAGCTGTTGGGTCAAGGAAGGAAGCAGGATCCTACCCTGCCCAGCAGACCCAGGGCCCATCAGTCACCTACTCAGCTGGATGGTAGCAGTTAGACATTTTTATAAGCACATGAGTGTGAACCCTCAGGTTAGCAATTTCATTAATGATGGCTCTCCATATTGAAGGTTTTCTATCATTAGGTGAAATTTCAGGAGGTGCTTTTCAGAAGATTCTGGGATAACAGTTAAGAATGGAAGCCAAGTCTATAAGCTAAGTCTTTTAAAAAAAAATACTAAAATTTTATTGGCAATACATTTCTTAATAAGATATAATGGGAGAAGATAGTGTCTTTTTTTAAATTCTTTATTGTTTAAAGTATTACATATGAATTATTTTTCCCCCATTGACTTCTCCTCACTTGTCCACCCCCCACACCCCACACCCCGGCACATGCCCTCACCCTCTGCCCCCACTGACTATGTCCATGGGTTATGCTTATATGCATGCATACAAGTCCTTTGGTTGATCTCTTCCCCCCAACTCCCCCCACTCCTTCCCCCTGAGGTTGGAAATATCACATGATCTCACTCATATCTATATCTATATATCTATCTATATATCTTTATTTATCCTATATAATAAAAGGCTAATAGGCAAATCAACTGAACTGCAGAACGACCAGTCACTCTGACATGCACTGATTACCAGGGGCAGATGCTCAACATAGGAGTTGCCTCCTGGTGGTCAGTGCACCCCCACAGGGGGAGCACTACGCAGCCAGAAGCTGGGCTCGCAGCTGGCGAGCACAGCTGAGGTAGCCGGAGCCTCTCCTGCCTCCACGGCAGCACTAAGGATGTCTGACTGACGGCTTAGGCCCACACCCCGCCAGCAGTTGGACATCCCCCGAGGCTCCTGGATTGCGAGAGGGCACAGGCCAGACTGAGGGACCCCCCCCCCTTCCTGAGTGCATGAATTCCATGCACCAGGCCTCTAGTATATATATAAAACCCTAAGTGACCGGAATGACCCGTCGCTATGACACGCACTGCAGGAGTGGGGGGGGGGGGAGCTGGCCCCGGCCCTGATCACCCCCCAACCCCAATGGGGGTGGCTGGCTGGCCAACCTCCACTGTCCCCTCCCCCTGGCTGGCCTGGCCCTGATGGGCCCCCATTGGAGCCGGGCTGGCCGGACCCCACCCATGCACAAATTCGTGCACCGGGCCTCTAGTGTGGAATATAATGAACATAAACTGATGAATTAAAATAGATCCAGAGACATAGAAGCATCATACAAGCTATGTCTTATAGCTCAGTGGCCTTACTTTCCAAAATAAGTCTAGAATCTGTATAAGTAGAGAAAGCTACAGGTAAAACTATAGCTGTTGGTTGAGCATCGTCCTATGCACAGAAAGGTCACTGTTCGATTCCCAGTTAGGGAACTTGTCCAGGTTGCAGGTTCGGTCCCAGTCAGGGTGTGTACAGGAGGAAGCCAATCAATGTCTCTCTCACATCAGTGTTTCTCCCTCTCCCTTCCTCTCTCTCTCAAATCAATAAAAACATATTTTTATAAAAAAACAAAACCTGATGCCTAAACCTGTATGACATCTGCCATGTTAGTTTGAAAGTCAGATGCCAAAACTAAGATACAGTCCTCATTTTCATGCTGAGAAGAAATTAAGAAGAAACTGTACAAGAGCTACTTTTTTCAATAATGTTGTGCTACTCAAATGAATAAACTATGTTTAAACATTTGATTTAAATTTTTTTATTATGAGACAAAATTTTATAGATAGTTCAAATCACCTATAATCCCAATAGTTAAGATGATTACTGAAGATGTGTTGATAAATGTGCTTTAAATCTTGTTTCTGTATCTGGTTTTGTTTTCTGTTTTTGTTTTGTTTTGTGTTTGGTGTTTTGTTTGTTTGTTTTGCAAATCTGGTCTATTTAGTGCACAGTATCTTTTAGTCTGATTAAAAAATTTTCCACTATCTAATTATCATCTTAATTACTACATGGTATGCTGTCTAGGGTTAACCATAACTTATTTAATCAGTTTCCTGTTGTTTGGCATTTAGAGTATCTACAAGTTGGGTGTGTGTTTTCTTAACCCTTTGCGGTCGTTTGTCTACTCTCAGCCACCAAAGCTTTTTTACCGTTCTGGTCGTATGTCTGCTCTCAGCCACCACAGCAAGGAACTGTACGAATCTTAACTCTATTCATTCATGTATCAGATCATAATTTCTCGAAAAGCTCTTAATTGTCTAAGCGACCTTGTCATGAACTAAAACATTGCCCCGACAAATCGGAGATATCGAAACTCAATATAAACAAACGCGGTCATTCCACACTCGCCATGCAAAACACCATGGCGAGTCACTCGCCTTTTGAGAGTGAAGAAATCGACAAGCTTTGGAGATACTTCGCAGAATTTCAAATAAAGCTTTACAAATTACATTTAACTGTAATTAGGCATTCTCACTTGTTAAGATATTTCAAAATAATACTCCAAAATGGCATAAAGAAAGTTACCAAAAGAAGTGTACTGCGAATCTGAAAGTAACGATGAAGAGTTTTATTTTGGCACCTTGAATACTGACTCTGACATAGAAAGTGATAACGTTTGTAGTGATTCTACTAGTAGTGACCTAGTTCCAAAAAAGAATTAATAAATCTTGTTTATCCTTCATAATCTTGCATGTTATGTATCACTGCTCTTTCAATGGAAATTAATTCCGACCAGTACGACACTCATGTCCAAATTTAATACGACCGCACAGGGTTAAAAAAGAAAAATCCTGGAATATAAAACCTCTTCTGAATTCATTACATTGTGAACATTTCTCAGCCCTAGCCAGTTTGGCTCAAGGGATAGAGCGTCAGCCTGAACATTTCTCAATAAAAAGTAGTAAGTACATCATCACATTTAAGTGAGAATTTAAAAAAAAAGACTGTGCATTTGTATAAGTCTTCAAGTATAATGTTAAACAATATATTTGTAATGTGTTCCTAGATCAGAACTAGCACAAGGTGAGGGTAATTTTATGTTTTTTACAGCCCGTCTTTGCAGAAAATTAGCTCTGAGATATGTGTAAGTAGGACTACTTTCTCAGGAGTAATAGAACATCACTGTTAATTTAATTCATTCATATGCTTAACAATTGGAAAATATAGGAAATTCAAGCCAGATTAGTCTACATTCAGTTGACTGACATGGGAAGAGTTCATTTGGAGAATGTAGATTTTAAGATGTGCAAATAAGGTCACTACCTTACTCTTCAGTATTTCATCAAATCTAGTACAACATGGATTATAAGAGGCACCCTTATTTTATGAGTCACTGAGAAAGAACAAACAATGCCAATTAAATAATGATATGCCATCAATTGTTAAGAGGTGAAAAAATATGCCTTAGATGTGAAAAAAATAAATGGTTACATACTAAAATCCTAAATGTTATCAGTAAGAATAAGGAGCTTGGCATGAACTTTGTAATCTTTGTACCCACACATTGATTTCTCTATGTAGTGAACTCATTTCAATGGTTCATTGACTGACTGTGACCCCTTTGTCACTTTCCAGGTGTGGGGAGGACCTCAGGCAGGACCAGCACCAGCTCCTGGAAGGGATCTCAGAGCTTGACATCAAGACAGGAGGAATCCCCTCACAGCTGCTGGTGCACGGGGCCCTGGCCTTCCCTCTAGGGTTAGATGCCTCACTTGGCTGCTTCCTGGCCGCTGCCCGCTATGGCCAGGGCCGGGTGGTCCTGGCTGCCCATGAGGGCATGCTCTGTGCTCCCAAGATGAGGCCCTTTTTGCTCAATGCTGTACGCTGGCTGTCCAGAGGCCAGACAGGCAAAGTTGGGGTGAACACAAGTCTAGAAAACCTGTGTGCCCTAGTGTCGGAGCATGGCCTGGAATGCAGTCTGGAGCCCCATCTGACAAGTGGCTTGGCTGTCTACTGCTGTAAGGCTTACAGTGACAGTCAGGCTAAGCAGCTACAGGAGTTTGTGGCTGAGGGAGGGGGCTTGCTTATCGGGGGCCAGGCCTGGTGGTGGGCCTCCCAGAACCCGGGCCACTCCACATTGGCTGGTTTCCCTGGTAACGTCATCCTCAACTGCTTTGGCCTTAGCATCCTACCTCAGTCTCTCAACCCAGGGTGTTTCCCTGTCCCCAACCCTCAGATGCGGAGCTACCACTTCCGCAAGGCCCTATCGGAATTCCAGGCTGTCCTGAACCAGGGGAATAGGAACTTGGAAAAGAGCTGGCTGGCAAAACTGCGAGGTGATGGGGCCGCCTTCCTGCAGATCCCTGCTGAGGGGGTCCCTGCATACATGTCCATGCACCGACTTATAAGGAAGATGCTGCAGTTGTCCGGCCTCCCAGCTGTGAGCCGGAAAAACCCAGTGGCCAGTGATTCCCTTGAGGCTACAGTGCTCTGCCTAGCCACTGAGCTGGTACATTCTGGGACTGACTGTTCCAAGCTGGTGCAGGGTTGGGGAACCAGGACCTGCCACTCCAGCCTGGACCCCTCAGTACACTCCATTGCTGTGGACATCGATGGAAACAACCCAGGTATGGAGCTAGAGGAGAGTGCTGGGAGCTTTGCAGGACCCGGGGAAGGTTGGGTTAGCAGGTGCTGAAGCCCAGGCAGGCAGCTCTATTTTCTACCAACTACTTTCAGGAAGAGGGGTTGGGGTCTTCTTAGAGTTTAGAAGGGATGAGAGCAAGAAGCATGGATGAGTTAAGTGAGGTATGCAGGAAAGGGCCTGCACCTGTGGAAGGTGCTGTGATGCTCCAGTGGGGAGAACTCAGCCTTTCCTATGGTTTTCTCAGGCAACGGTGAGTGCTGGGTGAGTACTGGACTCTACGTCCTAAATGGACAAAATGCAGAAGTCTCACTGTCTGAAGCTGTGGCCGATACCGGCCTGAAGGTAAGGCCAGAACATCCACTGCCCACATCCCCAAACCTCAGGGCTGCTTCATTCTCATCCAGCTCATGGCAATGCTACCAGGAACACGGGCAGCTCATTTTACAGGTTTCCCAGGGGATGCAGCTAAATTTCAGGGTGCCTAAGGCAGTGAGTGACGACGCCAGAGTGCTAACATCAGATCCAGCACTCAGACCTAAGCCGCAACTTCCACACATGGTGATGTTTGCCTCCCAACAGGAATGTGGAGAGCACACTGCCTTTCTGGGTTTTACCTCTTTACCTTGACACCTGGTCACTCACTACACTCAGAATTTAAATTCCTCCTGCCTCAATTCTGAAAGTCACTTCCTTCCACAGCTAGGGTCTCTTTTGTATCAGGCTCCTTTCTGGAACTCACATTAAACCTAAGAAAAGCAAGTCCAGGACTCCTAACAGAGAAGTACTCAGTCCTTCAGGCCTGGTGGAGAGGGAGGAGCGGGGAGTGGGAGAAAGGCAAGCCTGACAAAGGAGAGAGACTCAGGTCTCCTCCTCAGGCCAGATCCTGCTGCCTGTGGTCACACCTCCTGTCAGTATACAGGACCCCACAGGCTCATCCTCAGCATCAAACTCAACACACTGGTTTAGGATCCAGTAGAAGAGGTTCTTCCTGATGCGAAGGCATGTGGGACCTAGTCATAATCAGCCTCAGGAGTTGTTCTAATCCCTAGAAAAGTGACTCTTTGTGCTTCAGTACATGTTACTTTTGAAGTGCTAAAATATCATAGGTTTCCATGCGTAGCTCAGAGAAAAGGGAAGGTGGAGTTTGTCTAATTTTTTTCTATTATGATTTACAATACAATATTTTATATTAGTTTCATGTGTGTAGCATAGTAGTTAGACAATCATATACTTTATACATAGTATTCCCCTCAATAATTCAAATACCCACCTGGCACCATACATAGTTGTTACAATATTATTGACTATATTCCCTATGTTGTATTTGACATCCCCGTGACTACTTTATAACTACCGATCTGTACTTCTCAATCCCTTCAGCTATTTCATCCAGTCCCCCAAACCCCATCCCCTCTGGCAACCATCAATCTTTTCTCTGTATCTATGAGTCTGTTTCAATTTTGTTTGTTCATTATTTTGTTCTTTAGATTCCACACATAAGTGAAATCAAATGGTATTTGTCTTACTCTGGCTAACTCATTTCACTTAGCATAATATCTTTTAGGTCCACCCATGCTATCGCAAATGGTAAGATTTTTTTTTTTTTTATGGCTGAGTAGTGTTCCACTGTATATTTGTGCCACAGCTTTTTTGAATCCACTCTTCTATTGATGGGTATTTGAGTTGCCTTCATATCTCAGCAACTGTAAATAATGCTGCAATGAACATAAAGATCATATTATTTTTTCGATTTAGTGCTTTGAGTTTATATATATAAACCCAGTGAAATAGTGAAATCACTGGGTCATAAGGCAGTTCCATGTTTAATTTTTAAAGGAAACTCCATACTGTTTTCCACAATGGCTGCACCAGTCTGAACTCCCACCAACAGTACACATCCTCACCAACACCTGTTGTTTCTTGATATATTGATGATAGCCATTCTGACAGATGTGAGTTGATATCTCACTGTGGTTTTAATTTGCATTTCTTTGATAATTAGTGACATTAAGCATCTCTTCATATCTTTTGGTCATCTGTATGTCCTCTTTGGATAAGTGTCTATTCAGGTCCTTTGCCCATTTTTAATTGGATTATTTGTTTTTGCCATTGAGTTGTATGAGTTCTTTATAACTTTTTTATATTAAGCCCTTATCAGATATATCATTGGCCAATATCTTCTCCCATTCAGTAGGTCGTCTTTTTGTTTTGTTGATGGTTTCCTTTGTTGTGCAAAAGCTTTTTCATTTGATGAAATCCCATTTGTTTATTTTTTCTTTTGTTTCCCTTGCCTGAGGAGATATAGCAGAAGAAATATTGCTATGAGAAATATCTGATACTTCAGTATGTTTTTTCCTAAGGTTTTTATGGTTCCAAGTCTCATATTTAAGCTTTAATCTATTTTGAGTTTATTTTCATATATGGTGTTAGGAGGTAGTCTGGTTTCATATTTTTGCATGTACCTGTCCAATTTTCCCAACACCATTTATTAAATCAACTGACTTTACCCAATTGTATGTTCTTGCCTCTTTTGTTGTGCATGGCATGGGTTTATTTCTGAGCTTTCTAATCTGTCCCATTGATCTATGTGCATGTTTTATGCCAGTACCTTACTATGGCCTATAATATAGTTTGATCTTTTGCTGCATGAAACAACTCTCAATCAAGTGAGCCACACAGGCCAGGGCTAGTTCCTTGCTTTTCATCACTGAATATTTGATGCCAATCCCTCTGGCTGGAAATGTTTCTGTTGAGAAATAACTGACAGCTTATGGGAGCTCTCTTGTAGGTAACTATCTTTCTCTCACTGCTTTTAAGATTCTCTGTCTTTAAACTCTGATTTTTACAGTGAGCTGTTAGGTGGGCTCCTCTTCCCAGCACTGGTACTCTGGGCTTGGGAGCTCCGAGTTGAGTTGATACCCACTTTCTTCAGGGGGTACCTTTGCAGCTGAGATATCCTTTGGTATTCTCAACTGCTGCACATGGCTGCAAGACCAGCCCTTTCACCTCTCTGCCCTTCCTACCAGTCTCCATGTGGATTCTGCAAATCCTTATTGATAAGACTTCTGTTCAGATGGTCTTTAGTTCATCATTCAGGTTGATTGTTTTGTATTTAGTTGTAATTTTGATTTGGTCCTGGGAGGAGGTGAGTGTAACTTCCACCTACTCTGCCACCATATTGGAGCTCTTGGAGTTTTTCTAATATCCTTCATGTACACAACACTGCAGGTACAGATTGGCTGCCACACCGATGACTTGAACAATGCCAGCAAGTTGTCTCGAGCCCCTATGGTGTCTCACCGATGGTGTATGAACAAGACCAAACAGTCAGTCTCTTGCCTCTGGGGTGGCCTTTTCTATGTCATCGTGCCCAAAGGCAGTAAACTGGGACCCATGTCCATCACTATTAAGAGTGCTGTGCCTGCCCCATATTACAAGCTGGGTAAGTGAACTGAACATTGAGGGAAGAGGGAGCACTAAGGATGCTATAGTAGTTTAGGGGCTGGTTGCTAAGGAGGACAGGGAGAGGGATGGGTGGACAGAAGGAGGAAGAACTGTTCAAGGTTGAAGTGGAGGCAGGAGAAATTGAACACCCTGTGCCTATGGAGACTTCAGGGTAGAACCAAAGGAAGGATCTGGAGGCCTGTCCTTCCCTTCATAGAACTAAAGGAAGGATATGGAGGCCTATCCTTCCCTTCTAGGAGACCTACATGATAATAATTCATTATTTCAGTGTCCTCTTCCTAGAGTTCAAGTTGTGTTTTTCAGCTCAAGGGAAGTTGGGCAAGTGGTTGAGAGATCCATGATATTTTTTCCTAGGTAAGACATCCCAGGAGGAGTGGAAGAGCTGTATTCAGGAGAGCCTGGCTCCCTGGGGAGAGCTGGCAACAGACAACATCATCTTGACGGTGCCAACTGAAAACCTCCGGACCCTGGAGGACCCAGAGCCTGTGCTCCGCCTCTGGGATAAGATGATGCAGGCTATAGCCAGCTTGGCAGCTCAGCCTTTCCCGTTCCACCGTCCGGAGAGGATTGTTGCTGATGTGCAAATCTCAGCTGGTGGGTGTTCCAGGGAAGGACTCCTAGTCAGTGGACACCATTTATTATTTTGCCTTTTTTAAATGTCCAATATGGGAAAGGCATAATTTTACCAATAAAAGTAAAAAGCCATAAAAGACATGGACCTTGATGGGATGCAAAGATGTTTACATGTGAGAAGGTAAATTATTTACATCTACAAGGTGAGATTTCACAGGATGGGTAGAACAATCTCAGGAAAAATGGTTCTAGGACAGTGATGGCAAACCTTTTGAGCTCGGCGTGTCAGCATTTTGAAAAACCCTAACTTAACTCTGGTACCGTGTCACATATAGAAATTTTTTTATATTTGCAACCATAGTAAAACAAAGACTTATATTTTTAAAAAAATATATTTTATTGATTTTTTTACAGAGAGGAAGGGAGAGGGATAGAGAGTTAGAAACATCGATGAGAGAGAAACATCGATCAGCTGCCTCCTGCACATCTCCTACTGGGGATGTGCCCACAACCAAGGTACATGCCCTTGACTGGAATTGAACCTAGGACCCTTAAGTCCGCAGGCTGACGCTCTATCCACTGAGCCAAATTGGTTAGGACAAGACTTATATTTTTGATACTTATTTTATATATTTAAATGCCATTTAACAAAGAAAAATCAATCAAAAAAAATGAGTTCGCGTGTCACCTCTGACACGAGTGTCATAGGTTCGCCATCACTGTTCTAGGAGTTCACAGATGACACTGATGGTTGTTTCAAGGAGAGGCTAAAATAGAAACATTTCCTTCCAGCATAAGTCAGAGTGGCAATGAAAAGAGGGAGAAAGAGGTTTATATTAAGTATTGAGTGGTTTAGAGGAAAGAGGGAATCTAAAGAAAAAATAAGGAAGTCTGGTTCCAAGTGGAAAAAATTCCTCTGGAATTTCAGTGTTATCTTTTAAAAAGGACAAGATTCTGTCTGTTAAAGAGTATACATCTAGACAGCAGTGGTTTGCATAGGTGAAGGGATGCTGTGCTAGCCTTGAGGATCTCAAATTCAGACATAGGACATAATGTCACAGCCTTGCACCCAGAGGAAACACACAAAAAATGAAGAAATGAATTATACCAAGAATGCCTGTGTGAAGTATATAGGAAAGCCATTTACTTTCCAATGAGCACAGAGATTCTGGAATAGAGAGGAATGAAGGGAGATGGGTTTGGGTACCCCACCTCATGCCTCCTCTCTTTCTTTTTGGTTCGCAGGCTGGATGCATTCAGGGTACCCCATCATGTGCCACCTGGAATCGGTGCAGGAGCTCATCAATGAGACCAACATGAGAAGCAGAGGTCTGTGGGGACCCATCCATGAGCTGGGCCACAACCAGCAGCGGCATGGGTGGGAGTTCCCCCCGCACACCACTGAGGCCACTTGCAACCTCTGGTCAGTCTATGTGCATGAGACAGTCTTGGGCATCCCCAGGGCTCAGGCCCACCCTGCTCTGAGCCCTCCAGAACGAGAGAAGAGGATCAAAGAGCACCTGGGCAAGGGAGCCCCCCTGTGTAACTGGAATGTGTGGACAGCTCTGGAAACATATCTACAGGTACTGAGCCAAGATTCAGTGAGGTGGGGGCCATAAGACCCCTCTGTCATGTAACATTCTTCACCAGCCCAGGCCCACCACCTCCCCTGGACATGAGAGATTGGGCCATATGGTGATGCTTCTCAGCTTATACATTTCTACATGGAGATAGTTATACCTGTCCCATTCGCCTCCTATAATTTTACAATCATAAGTAAGAGGAAATGAAAAGTGTTATGAAAAAGTAAGTAGAGAAAAATGCAGCCTATTGGTATTTTGACCAAGGGCAGAAGTTGAGTTAGGCTTTCTTGAGATTGAATCATACCTCTTCCACTCACTGGTTTTGACCTTGGTCACCTAATAAGTACTCCAGAAATGGTCATTGTTTGTTTTGCTTTGTTTTACCTCACCTTAGTTTTATGGGTCAAGTAAGTGTTATATCCCTTCACAGTAACAGTAACATGTCTGTCTATGGGACACCTGCAGGAAGGCATGATAGGAGGTCAGACTGTTAAGGAGATTCGCAGACTTACCTCATCCCACTTGAACCCAAATTGCTTTAAGAATGAATAAATAAACAAACCAACCAACCAAGTGGAAGGAAGCCCTGAACCAGGTCTGCTTTATATGAAATTAACATAAGTCCCTGTCTCCTTCCCCAGTCCTGCTTGGGATTTTAATAGTTTGGAGTTGTCAAAGCTGTTCTTCATATCAGATCTCCTATGCTGTCCACCTCAACCCTATAGACAGGGATACTTTTCACAGAGGCACATGTTAAGTTGAGTTTAAACTGCCAATCCAGTATCATACATTTAAAGGATGGACCCAGAACTTAAAATCAGAAGTTAATGATGAGTTCCTCTTTTTTGGTTCTTCTTTCACTCATTTTCTAAAGAGTGGATGTCAATGAAATAACTTTGCATTGCATCCATTCTGTATTCTTATATAGCCAGTCCAAGGGTCTATAAGGAAAAAGGCCTTAAATGGTAGGAGGTTGCCATTGAAGTTGGAAATTAAAAACCTAATTCTGCCCTCCCCACATACCCACTCACCGTGGAGCCCTGAATATCATTTTGCAAAAGCTATGGGCACACTTATCATCTCGGAGTCTGAGCCTCTGCCTCAAGACAAGCAGACACCTGCTTTCTGTACCTGAGAGATTTCTGCTCACCATCACTCCTCCCACTCAGGCCTTAACTCAGGTCCTCATTATTCTTCCTTGTCTATTCCAGAAGCCTCCTAAATTGTTCCAGCATCTTGCTTTTACCTCTACCACCCACCTTCCAAAACAATCTTAATATTCCACACTTAACACTTTCCGAATGTCTGCTTTCCATACATGATGAAGTGTAGAAGACCCTTTATCAGCACCTCCAGCTCCAGCTCCAGTTTCCTCACCTCCATAATTACCCTCTAGTATACCAGGCTGCTTTCCACTATGAGCATATCTCGCTGTTCCAGGCTTCTGTGCCTCCCCATGTTTCCTTCCTGAAGCCTCAACTTGCTTGAACATCTTGTCTATTACCTGTCAGATCACCTGTCAAAATTCAGCTCTATTAACCTCTTCTCCCTATATCATCCCAAATATGTACAAAATTAAGGTTTCTCATCTCACTAGGGCTCAAACCTATCTGATGCCAAGGAAAGCAGTTAGGATCTGGGGATCTAATTTTTTAATTAAAGATAATAATAATAATAACAACAACTGTCATTTAGTGAGTATATACCCCTTGTCAGATATTAGGTTCTCATGATGTCCCCTACTAGATTCAGGGAGTATAGGTTTGTGGCCAGATTCTGGAATTACTGGATAATAGGAGGTTGGAATGAGCCAATGGGATTGTATTTATGTGCAGAGGTTAGGTGGAGAGACAGGGACAGATAATAGGAGTGAAGCTTATAAATGATTAAGAGGAAATAATCACCATAAGTGACATATCCTTTTTTTAAAATATATTTTTATTGATTTCAGAGAGGAAGGGAAAGGGAGAGAGAGATAGAATCATGATGAGAATCATTGATCGGCTGCTTCCTGCACGCCTCCTGTTGGAGATCAAGCCCACAACCTGGGTATGTGCCCTGACTAGGAATCGACTGTGATCTGGTTCATAAGTCGATGTTCAACCACTGAGCCACACCGGTAGGGCCGTAAAGGACATATTCTTATGAACAAGCATGTTGCCGTTACTTTTGGAAACTTGATGTCTCATCCTGTCCCTTCTTTCTTTTCTCAGCTCCAGGAGGTCTTTGGATGGGAGCCATTCACCCAACTTTTTGCTGAGTACCAGACCCTACCCAGCATCCCCAAAGACAACACTGGCAAAATGAATCTGTGGGTGAGGAAGTTCTCTGAAAAAGTGCAGAAGAATCTGGCTCCATTCTTTAAGGCCTGGGGCTGGCCCATCCAGAAGGAAGTGGCTGAGAGCCTGGCCTGTCTGCCTTGGTGGGAAGAAAACCCCATGCGGGTTCACATGCACACTGAAGAGTAAAATGTACAGAGTCACTTGGGGACAGGAATGGTCACTGGCCAGCTCCACCACCCATGTACCTTGAGCCTGAATCCTACTTCCTTCCCTGTCTTCAGAAAGGCAGTGAAGGTCCAAAGACAAAATAAAGACGACTTTCTCAGGAAAATACGTTGGTACTTCTCTGTATTGTTTCTCTGCTTATACTGTCACTCTCCCCAGGAGCTGTGCTTCACCATCCTAGTCCTCCAGTGGGAGAATTTTCGTCTTGGCATCTTAAGGTCCTGCAGGCTCTGTTTCTATTTTTGACCAATATTTCTAAAGACCATGGGTTACCATAATAATCTGATATCACTCCCTCACTACTGCCTGAACAAGGATCTTAATTTCTTGTGCTTTGAGAACTATTCTAATAGCAGGAGAGACAGGGTGGTATAGTGGAGAGTCTTTGGCTCTATGGAAAACCATTTAACCTCTCTGTGCTTCTGTATTCTTTTTTTTTTTCTTGTTTCAAAATAAAAGTAGTGATTTCATAAATGTTTACCTTTTAATGTTTGAACCCCAGAGCATATTCAATATACATCTAAACTTAAAGCCCTCGTAATGACCCAGGTACCCATGACATGGGGATAAAAATGTATTACTTGATAATGGTGAATGTGTTTGCACCACAACATGTACCCATGTGTAAGGGTATCCTTAAGCTTTCTCCAGGTCCCAGTTTTGTGTGGACAACCTGAAAACTGAATCTCACTTCTGAGTTGACCACCCTGAGGTTGGCATTCAGTCCTCGTGTAAGAGATTGTAATGAATATCAGTGTCACTCCTACTGCATTGTCGAGATCCTAGCCTATCCTCTATCCTTTCTCCTGCCTCTGGAAGGATTCTTGACTATAATCTAAACCTGTCATCAGAAAAGCTCAACTGAAACATTTTCCATCTTCCTCAAGTCCTCGTAAGTTTGTGATTAAAGTGAGGTGACCCCTGTCTTTGCTCACAGAGGATTTACCCTGGGGCAGACCCTGCTGGTTTCACATCGCTTTCCTCACAGTCAGTGGGCTCCACATGAGTCATGACAGTGAGAACACAAGCCAGTTTTCCACTGATGGGAAAGATAAGATAGCAGATGGTCACCACGGCCTCCGCCTCTGGAATTCCATGATTCTGAAACCATATACTCTTGTTGTTTTTTTCATTTTTATTCATTGATTGATTTTTAGAGAGAGGAAAAAAACATTGATTTGTTGTTCCACTTATTTATGCACTCATTGATTGATTCTTGTATGTGCCCTGACCAGGATCTAACCCACAACCTTGGGTGGATGCTCTAACCCAGTGGTCGGCAAACTCATTAGTGAACAGAGCCAAATATCAACAGTACTTCTTCAAAACAGACTCGCCCAAGCTGAAAACCGACTTCTGCGCATGGGCCACAAAGTTTCAATCGCACTGTACGCGCGCCGTATGTGGTATTTTGTGGAAGAGCCACACTCAAGGGGCCAAAGAGCCACATGTGACTCGTGAGCCGCAGTTTGCCAACCACGGCTCTAACCAATTGAGCTACCCAGCCAGGGACACAGTCTTGATTTTAAAGAAACCTTTGGATAAAGAGGGGAAAAATTGTCACAAACAAAGAATTTGGGTTTTTTTCCAGCTTTGGAAAGACAGGAATCTGATCAGAATGGCCAATGGTTGGGTGTCTCCTCTTTTAAAGTCTCAATTTAATGGCCTATGCTTACTGTTTACCTGAAGTCATGCCTCTCATCATGCTTTATTTAATAATTCTCATCACATTTGAAATTAATGCTTGTTTAATGTTCTTTTCCCTCACTAGGCTGTGCATTTCATGAAGGCAGGGCTAAGCCTGCATTTCTCAGGGCTTTATTTCCAATACATATCAAAGTGCCTAGCACATCAAAAGTTTTCCATAGGTATTTGTGTACTCAATAAAGGTATACAAGACTGATTAAGGATTCCCAACTACTATCCCAACTAAATACCCTATAGAGTCCTATGATAATTACTGAAATTCAAAAGAAATTTCTCCATTAATCTAGAAGGAAGCTTCCGTATAACTTTAATTTTCCTCCACTTTCTTCTATCTCAGACCTAGCTACATAAAAATTTTGGTTATATTGGTTGACAGAATGGATGGAAGGAAACTTTCCTTTGGCTTCCTCCCCACCCCATTTATATATTAAAGATTCAGTACTTTCAAGAATGTTTGTAGAAAATTTTTTGTAGGGATAATGATGGAAACTTTCAAGGGAAATCATCAGTTATTAATTTTTTAGGCCTTGACATTTTATGGTCTCTGTCTTCACTTCTTCCCATACTGATTTCTTTTCTCACCTTATTTGAACTTCAGTCAGCATTAATTTTTGAGAAGTTTTTCTTTCTTGTGAAAGATCACTTTTCCTGGCCCTGCTATATGTCATTATATTCCAGATCAAAGGCATTCCCCTAAATCAAGATGATCCCCAAATCTCTTTATGACATCAACCAAAATAACTTGAGTTCTTTCCTATCTGTCCTCAAGATGGCATACTAAGCACAGACTCCAGCCTCTTCAACCCCTGGCTGTAAATTACTAGAAAGACAAGGTCTTTTCTAAACCACAGCAATGGAAAAACCAGAACGCAGGTTCCTTTTAAAAGATCTAGAGAGATGGTATCACATGGTTAAAGAAAACCAAGAACTTGCCTAATACAAAGCGCTTTCAGAGCAGCTGTGGCCACAGGAGTTGTCCCAGTCCAGGGGAAGTGGATTGGAGGAACTGGTAAATCTCAAGTATGCAAAGATGACCCAGTTCTAATAAATCTGATATGTTCGCTAAATTCAGATTACATGAGAAAAATTTATGATCATGCCAAAAGATAATCTGCAGCACAGTCAAGTAGAAAAAAATGTCCTGTAACAAATAGTGCATCTACCAGAAACCTTCAGCAAGCATTATACTCAGTAGTAAAAAGTTAGAAGCATTCACATTAAATTCAAGAACATGAGAAGAATGTTCACTCTTAATGCTATCTTCAATATATCCTTGGAAGTCCTTATTAATGTGTGGAGAGCAGCTACAGTGTTTGGACAGGTTCAAGCCTTGGACTAATGAGAGGGCACGGTCCTCTCGTGGCAAAGCCACGTGCAAGTCCTAGCTTTTCCCTCACTAGGCTGTGCATTTCATGAAGGCAGGGCTAAGCCTGCATTTCTCAGGGCTTTATTTCCAATACATATCAAAGTGCCTGGCACATCAAAAGTTTTCCATAGGTATTTGTGTACTCAATAAAGGTATACAAGACTGATTAAGGATTATAGCCAAATATTATAGCCAATTATAATTGGCTATTATAGCCAAAGGCTATAGTTGTAAGCTTGACCTTATGGTCCCAATCTGTGTTTCACGTGCCTAAGTGATATAGGCTGCAGAAGGTGCAGCAAGTAAACAAAGCTTGATCAGGTGCATGTAACTGAGTAGATTCGAAACCCGCAAGAACATTGTAAACATCTTGACCACTCCCTTACTTTGCCTCGTGGAATCTGGCTATAAAATAAAAACTTGGTTTGCAGGCTGTGGCACTGTCTCTCCATCAGAGAGGGCAGCATCCGTCTAGCCCCAGCTTTATATTCTTGTCTATCTTCTCCATCCTTCACCACCCCCTCTCAGGTTCACCCATGGTTGTGCTGGCTCGGCACATTAATGCATTAAGATAAGAAAACTAAGCAAACTGAAAAGGAAGAAACAAAATAGTTTTATTTTCAGAAAAAAATGGTCCTCTATATTGTGGGGGTGTAGCAATAGACTTAGCTGATAAATTGGAAGTGATGGGGACAGGTAAAGAGAGATCAAGGATGACACCTAGGCTCTCAGCTTGAGCTGTCAGAGTTTTTCATAGTATAACTGAGATAGTGGGAAATGAGAATGTGAGATTAAGAGAAAATATCAAATAGACAGTTTGATATATGAGTCTAGACTTTAGAGATTTAGAGTACAGAATTAAGAGAAGATATCAGATAGGAAGTTTGATAGATGAGTCTAGACTTCAGAGTAGAGGTCAGGTCTGAAAATGTAAATTTAGAACTTACCAGAATGTAGATGGTATTCAAAGTTTTAGGCTGAGTTGAATTCTTTAAGAAGGAGAACACTGAGAATGCTGCAGGCCAACATTTTGAAGCAAGCAAATGGGATTGGGAAGGACTAGCCTGGTGAGATAAAAGGAAAGCCCAAATTTATGATAGTATCACAGAAATGTGGGGAAGAAAATATATTTTTTAAGCAGAGGGGGAGGGCAATGACAATAGTCATATATTGTTAAAAAGTCATAAAAATGTCATGTAAAATGAAGGTTGAGAGGTAACTTTGGGATCAGTGCTCATGGAGGCTGTTGGTGACCTTATCAAGGTAGGTGGTGGCTGAGTCAGAAACCCAACTGGAGCAGGTTGAGGAGAATAGGAGATGAGGGATTCAAGACAACTCATATTCAAAATGCTTTACATTTTTCTTGGTAAGGAAGCAAAGAAACAGGTAACTGAGGGTTAAAGGGTCAAGGGAAGAGTTTGTTTTTTAAAATAATGACATATTAGAGAATACTTATATATAGTTGTGAATAATTCAGCATGGAGGGAGAAATTGTGGGTTATATGTTTTAAATGGGGAAAAGTACATTATATTTAGTTTATATGAAAATATAGTTTTTAAGTAAAGGAAAAGAGATTAGATAGATCATGATCCATAGGTCAGCCAGAAAAACTGATTTTCTATCATCTCAATTTGATTTTATTATATGCTTGATGTTGGGGAGACTAATGTGTAAATGATATTTTTTCTTTTAATGAACTATAATTAGCTGAGATTTTTTTTAATCTTCAACAAGGATATGTGTTTTTGAAATTAATTTTAGAGAGAGAGGCAGAGAAAATGAGAGAGAGAGAGAGAGAGAGAGAGAGAGAGAGAGAGAGAGAGAAACATTGTGTGAGAGAGAGACAATGATCTGTTGCCTCCTGTACACACCCTGATCAGGGATCAAACCCCCAACCTGGGTATGTGCCCTGACCAGGAATCAAAGGTGCGACCTTTTGGTGGATGAAAGGATGCTCCAACCACACCAGCCAGGGCTGTTTTTATAATAATAAAACAGCTGGGGGAGGCAGATTCCCCTAATACTAGCACCTTACTTCTCAATGTATCATTTGGGTCTAGGATGAACATATAGTGACAATAAATTTGTTGATTCACATCTAAAAACCTATGAATGAAAAGTGGAAATTTGACTGGAATCACACAGACTATCTCAGCCGTGGGCAAACTACGGCCCGCGGACCGGATCCGGCCCGTTTGAAATGAATAAAACTAAAAAAAAAAAAAAAGACCATACCCTTTTATGTAATGATGTTTACTTTGAATTTATATTAGTTCACACAAACACTCCATCCATGCTTTTGTTCCGGCCCTCTGGTCCAGTTTAAGAACCCACTGTGGCCCTCGAGTCAAAAAGTTTGCCCACCCCTGGACTATCTGCTCTCAACTCACTGAATTCTCTTAAATTTTAAACAGGCTCAAGGGACTTTTTGTTTTCTTTTTCTTTCTTTTTTTTCTCTTTTTTTGCCTACTCAGCTTTTGGATCCTGGTCCTGTTTGGGATCCCATTTAAATATTCTGAGTCTGACTGCAAGGTTTTTCTTCACAGCACACTAGCTAAAAATGCCATATATGTATATTCCTTACCCTCAACCCTTGTAGCTAAAGTATAGTCCGTCAAGTCCACTGGGATGTTGGGCCCCAGCAGATGACTTGAAAAGAGCGTCAAGTATGGAATTAATTCTGTTGGTGGCATTCAGTGACCAGTCGCCACAGCACCACATCCTAACCAAATTCTTCTTGTCACATAATTGTTGCTGTACAGGCAGATCTCATTTTACTTTGCTTCACTTTATTGTACTTTGCAGATACTGTGTTTTTTACACATTGAAGTTTTCTGGCAACCCTACATTGAGCAAGTCTACCAGCGCTATTTTTCCAAAAGTATTTGCTCACTTTGTGTCTCTGTGTTACATTTGATAATTCTCGCAATATTTCAAACTTTTTAATTATATTTGTTATGGTGACCGGTGATCCTTATCTTATTATTGTAATTATTTTGGGGCACCATGAACCATCCTATATAATAAAGAGGTAATATGCAAATAGACCCTCATGCCATAACACCACCACAAGATGGCTGCCTTGCCCAACACCTCTCCCGTCCCCATCCCTGATCAGCCTCTCCCACCCCAATGGAGGGTGGGGCAGCTAGCCAACCCCCCCCCCACTCCCATGGCCCCTCACTCAGGCTGGCCATGTCCCCATGCTTTCCCGGCGCTGGGGGTACCCCAGGCAGGCTGCAGGCACTGCGTTAGTCAGAGGCAAAGGTCCTGGCTGTCCCTGGCCTAGAGAGTCCAGAAAACCTCAATACTGACCAAAGACCAAGACCAAGTGGAAAGGTCCCTGCCAGCGCTTATGGCTCAAAGTGCCAGGAGGAGGTGGAACATTTTGAACCTGCAACCCTGGCATCTGCACACCAAGCCTTGGGGCACACCATGCCGGTGGTACCTGTGGGTGAAAGGGGGAGAGCAGAGAGCTGGGGTGCGGAGTTTGGAGGGGCCTATAGTCTTTGGGAGCAGCCCGCCTGCTGAGGTTGCTGTGACCTGCGCGCTCGGGCTTGGTCAAAGCCCCTGGTCAGCTCTGCCGCTTGCCTTCCAGGTGTGGCTAGCCCTGAGCCGGCTGGCGTTGTGCTCAGAGAAGCAGCTGTCACTGGGCTCCGTTAAATAAGAGAAATCAAAGAGCCAATATCCTCCCAGCCACTTCCTACACCCCTGGCAAGGAGGGATGGGGAAGGGAGTAATGGAAAACGGCTGCTGCTTTGCATTTTATAATGAAAAGACTCCTGCTATGTAGAGAGGAGAGCTGATTCATTTCCAGCAACACCTGGCATGTTCCCTGCCCCAGCCCTGAAGCCTGACAGCACCTAGCAAAGGTGTGTCTGCACAGCCATGTTGGCCTGGCTCCTGGAACGTTGGGAGCAAGTTTGAGGTGCATTGATTTTAAAAAAAAAAAAAAAAAGCAAAGATTGAAAGACACCTCTTTGTACTCAAACGGCACTATAAAATGCAGATTACAGCATCTGATATTGTCTTCTGTGTTGATTTTGAGGCAGAGGGCAAATAGGTTCATGGGAAAAGCAGGAAAAAAAACAAAGGGAAAGGGAGAGGATTTTGCCATCCACAGCACTGAACATTGTTTTTTTGTTTTTTGTTGTTTTTCCTTTTGTTCTTCAAGTCGGTATATGCCATTTAAGCCACTTTATGGCATTAGGTAATGAGCTAATGCTTCCTCTATTAAGAGCAAGCAGCAGGGAGGAACTAAGATGGCGGCATAGGTAAATACCTGAACTTGCTGCCTCGCACAACCACATCAAAACTACAACTAAATGACAAAACGGATATCATCCAGAACCATGGGAAAGCTGGCTGAATAGAAGTTAAGAGAAAGAGAAAAGCACAGTGAAACTGGGAGGAAAAATGGAGGTGCAGAAGTGCGGAGGTACAGAGGCGCGCACTGAAACAGGCTGGCAAGTGGGTATGCTGTTGTCTTTTTCATTTGGGAGGAAGATACAAGCTCCCGACTGCTCTGAACTCCAGTTCTGGGTGAGACTCTGGGGACCCAGACTCATATGGGGAGAAACTGGACTGTCTGGCATTGGGCAGGAACATGAGGGCGGCTTTCTCTCAGAGGTGCTTGCAGCGTTAATTGTTCCTGCACGGTGCCATGGGACACCCAGGGACCTCTCCAGGGCAGGGCTGAAGGGCAGCCATTGCTGTTTACTCTGCCCTGATGATTCCCTGAGACCACGCCCCACCTAATTTACAACCCCACCCAAGCTGTGACCAGAGGCTTTTGCATACAAATGGCCTGGCCTTTTGCAATCTAAAACCTAACAAACTGCAGCTGGGTCAGAGAGCCCCAGAGCTTCCAAAAGAAAGCCCAAGGTTCAACAGCAGCCTGCATTGCTTCATAGCTGGGCCTCATCTAGGCACCTACAAACACCAAACAAAGAGGAGGAATCTGCAGACCTCCCTGTAGCTCCTGCTGGGTGGCCTCAGGCAGTGGCTGACTTTGCACCTTCTTGGAGATCCAAGAGCCAGTGTACCCAGTGGTCAGAGTAAGACCATACCAGATTACAACCCTTCACATCCATAAGAGACACACTCAGGGGGCAAACTCAGTGAGCACCAAAGCCCCACTGAAGCAAGTCCTGCCCCATAAGGGTGTCTCCAGCACAGCAGTTCTCCCATTGTAGAGACAACTGGTCCTCACAGCCAATTGGCAGGGAGGTCAATTCCTCCCAGTGATACCAACAGTAATCAAGGCTTAACTACAACAAAACTATGCACACAGCCCACAAAGGGATGCACCAAGAGTGTCCACTTCAGGTAATTAGGGAGGCTGAGCCACTGGGCCCTATAGGACACCTAGCACACAAAGCCACTCTGTCAACACAGGGAAGCAGCCAAAATGCGGAGACAAAGAAACATGTCACAAATGAAAGAAATGGAGGAAAGCAAACTACTGGATATAGAGTTCAAAACCACAGTTATAAGGTTACTCAAGAATCTTCTAGAAAGCTCTCAGAATTTTAATGAGACCCTCAAGGATATGAAAAAGGACCAATTAGAAATTAAGCATACACTGACTGAAATAAAGAATAATATACAGAGATCCAATAGCAGACTAGAGGATCCCAAGAATCAAGTCAAAGATTTGAAATAAGACCCTGGCCGGTTTGGCTCAGTGGATTGAGTGTCGGCCTTAGGACTCAAGGGTCCCAGGTTCGATTCCGGTCAAGGGCATGTACCTTGGTTGTGGGCACATACCCGATAGGGAGTGTGCAGGAGGCAGCTTATCGATGTTTCTCTCTCGTCGATGTTTCTAACTCTCTATCCCTCTCCCTTCCTCTCTGTAAAAAATCAATAAAATATATTTTTAAAAAAAGATTTGAAATACAAAGAAGCAAAAAACAATCAACCAGAAAAGAAAAAAGAAAAAAGAATCCAAAAATATGAAGATAGTATAAGAAGCCTCTGGGACAACTTCAGGCATACCAACATCTGAATTATAGGGGTGCCAGAGAAGAGAGAGAGCAAGATATTGTAAACCTATTTGAAGAAATAATGACAGAAAACTTCCCCCACCTGGTGAAAGAAATAGACTTACAAGTCCAGGAAGTGCAGAGAACCCCAAACAAAAAGAATCCAAAGAGGGCCACACAAAGACACATCATAATTTAAATGCCAAGGGCAAAAGACAAAGAGAGAATATTAAAAGCAGCAAGAGAAAAACAGTTATCTACAAGAAAGTACCTATATGACTGTCAGCTGATTTCTCAACAGAAACTATGCAGGCCAGAAGGGAATGGCAAGAAATATTCAAAGTGATGAACAGCAAGAACCTACAACCAAGATTACTCTACCCAGCAAAGCTATCATTTAGAATTGAAGGTCGAATAAAGAGCTTCACAGTTAAGAAAAAGCTAAAGGAGTTCATCACCACCAAACCAGTATTATATGAAATACTGAAGGGTATTCTTTAAGAAGAGGAAGAAGAAGAAAAAGGTAAAGATAAAAATTATGAACAACAAAGTGACAACAAATACATATCTATCAACAAGTGAATCTAAAAATCAAGTGAATAAAAAATCTGATGAACAGAATAAACTGGTGCATATAATAGAATCAGGGGCATAGAAAGGGAGTGGACTGACAATTCTCAGGGGGAAGGGGGGTGGGGGTGCAGGAAGAGACTGGACAAAAATTGTACACCTATGGACGGGGACAGTGGAGGGGAGGTAAGGGCATGGGGTGGGGTGGGAACCAGGTGGAGGGAAGCTATGGGCGGGGGGGGGGGGGGAGGAACAACTGTAATAATCTGAAAAATAAAGATTTATTTTTTAAAAAGAGCAAGCAACAGTGCCTTTCATATGAGTCACATACATTTAATCCATATAAATGGAGCATACTGAGTGGAGAGAATGGTATGTGTCATTATATAAAGAACTTGGCATTATGATGCTATATGGCTGAAGATCTTATTTATTTTGCAATTTTGAGAATGTAGACAAATCAGACATTGAAAATGAATGGGCATGCTTAAATGCATGACTTTATTTTCATCCGTAACAACCAAACGACCAATCACCAGGAGGTGCATTAATGGGTCCTGCAGCGTGGCGGGTCTGGGTGAGGCTGCATGGCACGGGCCAGGGCTGGGGGACCTGAGGCCATGCCCCCTGCCCCAGCACTGGGACATGAGGCTGCATATTCCACCCCCCAGCCCCCGCGGGACTTGACGGGGGTGGAGCCAACTGGACACTTCTATTATAGAGAAAGGGCAAATAGCAATATTAAAATATTTCCTCTAATTAATTCCTTTTTTTATTTTTTAATATATTTTATTGATTTTTTTTTTTACAGAGAGGAAGGGAGAGAGATAGAGAGTTAGAAACATCGATGAGAGAGAAACATCGATCAGCCGCCTCCTGCACATCCCCTACTGGGGATATGCCCGCAACCCAGGTACATGCCCTTGACCGGAATCGAACCTGGGACCTTTCAGTCCGCAGGCCGACGCTCTATCCACTGAGCCAAACCGGTTTTGGCAATTCCTTTTTAATGTGCACAAATTTTGTGCACCAGGCCACTAGTGTCCATATAAGACAGCAACCTTAATCAATACATGTTGTGTGTGTGCCCTAACCAGTTTGGCTCAGTGGATAGAGTGTCGGCCTGTGGACTGAAAGGTCCCAGGTTTGATTCCGGTTAAGGGCATGTACCTTGGTTGTGGGCACATCCCCAGTAGGAGGTGTGCAGGAGGCAGCTGATCGATGTTTCTCTCTCATCGATGTTTCTAACTCTCTATCCCTCTCCCTTCCTCTCTGTAAAAAAAAAAAAAAAAAAAAAAAAAAAATCAATAAAATATATATTTTTTAAAAATGTTGTGAGTTCTGACTGCTCTACCGATCAGCTGTCCCCCGCCCCCCTCCTCAAGCCTCACTAGTCCCTGAGACACAACAATATTGAAATGAGACCAATTAGTAACCCTACAATGGTCTCTAAGTGTTCAAATGAAAGGAAGAGTCACACATGTCTCACGTTAAATCAAAAGCTAGAAAGTATTAAGCTTAATGAGGAAGGCAGGTCAAAAGCTGAGATAAGCTGAAAGCTAGGCCTCTTGCATCAATCAGTCAAGTTGTTAATGCAAAGAAAAATACTGAAGAAAATTAAGAGTACTCTAGTGAACACACAAATGATAAGAAAGCAAAACAGCCTTATTGCTGATATGGAGAACGTTTTAGTGGTCTGGATATAAGTTCAAACCAGCCAAAACATTCCTTTAAGCCAGAGCTTAATACAGAGAAAGGCCCTAATTCCCTTCAATCCCATTAAGGCTGAGAGAAGTGACGAAGCTGCAGAAGACAAGGCTGAAGCTAGCAGAGGTTGGTTCATGGGGTTTGAGAAAAGAAGTTATCTCCATAACATAAAAGTGCAAGGTGAAGCAGCAAGTGCTGATGTAGAAGCTGCAGCAAGTTATCCAGAAGCTCTAGCTAAGATGATTAATGAATGTGGCTATAGTAAACAACAGATTTCAAATGTAGACAAAGCAGCCTTGTATTAGAAGATGTCAGTCATGTAGGACTTTCATAGTGAAAGAGGAGAAGTCAATACCTGGCTTCAAAGCTTCAAAGGACAGGCTGCCTCTCTTGTTGGAAGCTAATGCAGCTGGTGATTTTAAGTTAAAGCCAATGATCATGTACCTTTCTGGACATCCTGGCACCCTTAAGAATTATAAATCTAGTCTTCCTGTGCTCTATAAATGGAAAACAAAGCCTGGATGAAAATACATCTGTTTACAACAGGGATAGGGAATCTATTTTCTGCCAAGGGCCATTTGGATATTTATAACATCATTCGCGGGCCATACAAAGTTATCAACTTAAAAATAAGCCTACTATATTTGGTCAAACATTTAATTAACTCAACCCTAATGCCTTATCAGGGCCAGACCAAATGATTTCACAGGCCTTATATGCCCCTTGGGCCAGATGTTCCCCACCTCTGATTTACAACATGGTTTACTGAATATTTTAAACCCACTGATGAGACTTACTGCTCATAAAATATGTATATTTTTGTCAAAATATGACTGCCCATTGACAATGCACCTGGTCACTCAAGAGCTCTGATGGAGATGTACAAGATTAATGTTGTTTCCATGTCTGCTAACACAATATCCATTCTTCAGCTCTTAGATCAAGGAGTAACTTTAACTTTCAAGTCTTATTATTTAAGAAGTACATTTTGTAAGGCTATAGCTGCCATAGATAGTGATCTATCTGATGTATTTGGGAAAAGTGAAATCCTTCTGGAAAGGATTCATCATTCTAAATACCGTTCAGGACATTTGTGACTCATGAGGAGGTAAAAAGATCAACATTAACAGGAGTTTGGAAGAAGCTGATTTCAACCCACAAGAAAGCTATGAGCAGTTCAAGACTTCAGTGGAGGAAGTAACTTCTATGGAGGAAATAGAAAGAGAACTAGAAGTAGAACCTGGAGATGTAACTGAATTGCTGTAATCTCATGATAAAACTTTAATGGATGAGGTGCTGCTTCTTATGGGCGATAAAAGAAAGAGATTTCTTGAGATGGAACTTACTCCTGATGAAGATGCAATGAAGACTGTAGAAATAACAACAAAGGATTTAGAATAATATATAAACTTAGTTGATAAAGGAGCAGCAGGGTTTGAGAGGATTGATGCCAATTTTGAAAGAAGTTCTGTGGGTAAATGCTATTAAACAGCATTGCTTGCTGCAGAGAAACTGTGAAAGGAAGTCAATCGATGCAGCAAATGTCATTGTTGTCCTGTTTTAAGAAAATGCCACAACCATTGCAATCTTCAGCAGCCACCAACCTGATAAGTCAGTAGCCATCAACACTGAGGCCTGACCTTCCATGAGCAACAATATTATGACTTGCTGAAGACTCAGATGATAGTTAACAATTTTTAGGTTCCCAACCTTCTCTATGCAATCCCTTTCTTGTTTGTTGTGCAGAATCTATTCAAATGGCTCAGAGTTGTCTCTCAGGAGGATCTGTTCTAAATGAAGGTGTATATTTGATGTGTTCTTGCGAGAGAGCAAGTTCAGCTTTCACCTACTCTGCCATCATAGGCTGTTTCCAATAAAGCATTTTTAAATTAAGCTATTAATGTTGTTTTTCTAAACATACTATGTCACCTTTTGTAGACTATAGCATAGTGTAAGCATAACTTTTATATGCACTAGAAAAAAATCATGTGACTTGCTTTATTGTGATATTTGCTCTATTATGGTGGTCTGGAACTGAACCTGTAAAATCTGAACATCTAGGTCCTGGTTCCAAATATGTCTGGTAAATTCCTTTCCTGCAGAAGTTAGCCAAGGCTTTCTTTTCTATTGCTTGCCATCCAAGATTCCTCAGGGCCACACTAGATATACACACAACTGTGGCATACACAGGCCAACCTGACAGCCTCTTCCTCTAAGAATTCTACCCAATTTTTAGAATCCCTGGAAGCTCATATAATACCTACATCTTTCTACTTTGCATTAGTTCCCATTTGGCTCACAATGGTCTAAATATTGGCCACCTACTAGTAATGTTGGCTTTAGAGTTAGGTAGAGGAAAGAAGGAGAAAAGAATGAGTATGAGACCACTTATATCCAGAGTATGTATCTCTATGCTGGGAGCCGGTCCATCCTTGCTGTTTCAAGGGACCTGGCATATATGGCATACTGTTCTTAATATGTTTGCTCACCTTCTTGGCACTATGTGTTTTGACCAAGGTCACCTCTCTGAGAAAGGTTGTTTCCCCAGGTCGGGATTTTCCCCTGAAGTTAGGGAGGGAATAAAACCCCTTAACTAAGTGCCAGGCAGGTAATTAATCACTTTAACTATGAACAATCATCCTTAAGCTACATAATCTTTACTCCCTGGAATGGAGATAAGAAACGCCCTAACCTTTGGAATAGAGATTGATAGGATTGGAATCAACTGATATAAATACAGATGTAACAAGACAACAGGACACAGAACCTAGACACAGAACCTACACAGAATCTAGAGACAGAAGAACTTCGCTGGAGAGAACATGGCAAAAGATCCTGGACAGAACCTGGTTACAGAACTTGGCTAGAGAACCTAGACAGAACATGGCAAAAGAACCTGGACAGAAACTGGCTACAGAACCTAGAGACAGAATCTAGCAAGAGAACCTGGCTGAAGAACCTAGAGACAGAACCTGGCTACAGAACCTGGATAGAACATGGCAAGAGAACCTGACTAGAACCTGGTGACTGAACCTGGCTGGAGAACCTAGCAAGGGAACATGGCTACAGAACCTGGCTGGAGAACCTGGAGAACCTGGCTGGAGAACCTAGCAAGAGAACATGGACACAGAACCTGGCTGGAGATCCTAACCAGAACTTCGCTGGAGATCCTAACCAGAACTTGGCTAGAGATGCTGGCTAAGCTGTTGATCAACTGAATGCTGTCTCCGTGTCATTCCTTCTTCGCCGACTCCGTCCACACCTTTGGGGACCCCTGGACCTGCTGGGGTCGGACCCCAGCATCTCTAGAAAGTAAAATTCATTCCAGTTTCATCTTTGTGCACCACCTTCCCCAATCACTAACCAGTGCATTGCACATAGGTTTTCAGTAAGTATTTGTCAAATAAATAAATCCAGAAGAAAAAAAAAGAAAACAATATAGAATAGTGGAGAAACTGCTGAAATAGGAATCAGAAATTAACATTTTCTCTACGCTTCTCTACTATCTCAAATACTTTCTGGGCAGCATTTTCCTATTTGTAAAATGAAGAGGCAAAATAGCTCATTTCCAACCTTTCGGCTTGGAAATGCTTTGATTTGAAATAATCATATGATTGTGGACTAAGACTTGGAACTCTGTTATGTAACTTATTAAAAAACATTCTTTGGTGAGTAAAAATGGTGTTATGTCTCATTTATTTTTCCCAGCACTAAGCAGAAGCAGAATAAATATAGGTTTTATTAATTTGTAAAATTATAAATGCTAATGTGTTCATATTTGCACACACAAGCATGAGTTCCCACAGGAATGTGCTGAGTGCCTGCGTAAGCTGTACTGCAAAGTCTAATGAAAATGTTACCTTGGAGGGGCCAAGCAAACCCATATTCCCACAGTATCTTCTAAGGCTACCCTCTCCTTCTCAGGTTAAAACTCACTGATGCAAATTGCCCAGCTGGGTTTTCATTAAAGCTCCCACTCTCCCTTGGGTTTTTCTATCCTAACACATGTCTCATCCTCCGTTTTCTTCCTTAGTCATGGCTCCCCTTTCCCTTAACTCCCTCCACATAGGCCCATGGCGAGGAGAGCTGACAATAATGAGGCCCCAGGAACCAGTTCAAAGCCTGCTATAAAACTTTTTAAATTGAACCCTTGAGATTTGAAGAGTTGTAATTAGAATGCATGATTTGAAGTGAACTAACATAACCCTGCCATCTAGCTGGCATAAGCCCACAAGTCTGTGCCCACAGGCCTGCGGGGCTCTGGTGCTAAAGCCCTGGCAGGAGGGCTATTTCCAAACATTGACCATCCTGCCCAAAGGTGGGCCAAGTCTCCCTTGAACATTTTTTGAAGTGTCCCAAATTCTCTTCTTGTTGAACATTAGGATGTATCTAACTTTTTTCTATTAGTATCAGTTTGATGAATATCTATGGGGCTAAGTATTTGCATTTGTGAAAAATTCCTCAAAACTGGTTCCCAGAAGTAGAATTAGAGACTGAAATGGCAGAAGTATATTAAGGACTCAATATAGATGCCATTTTCCTCCTTTCACTCAGTCATGCAAACAAGCATTTATTAAGCCTCTGTATGTGCCCAACACTCTTCTGAGAGCTGGATTAGGACTGTGACAAGATGTACAAGGTCTCTGACCTCACAAAGGGCCCAGTCTAGCAGTTAAGGAAGACAATACACAAGTAAAAAAAAAAATATATATATATATCCTAAAAACTTTCATCACGGAGAACCAAGATGGCGGCATAGGTTAACGCCGGAGTTTGCTGCCTTGAACAACTACTTCAAAAGTGAAACTAAAAGACTGCACGGACAGCACCCAGAACCACAGGAACGCTGGCTGAGTGGAAGTCCTACAACTAGGAGGAAAGAGAAACGCATACGGACACTCAGAGGAGGCGCAGTGCTGAAGTCAAATTCTGAGGTGCGGAGTGCGCGGAGCTGGCTGGCGGTGGAGGGCGTGGTTGGCGTTTTCAATCGGGAGGGAGTCGCAGACTCTGAGCTCCAGATATGGGCGAGTCTTTAGGGACCCAGACTCAAACGGGAGAAGCGGGACTGTCTGGCTTCGGTCAGAGCGAGTGCAGCTTTCTCTCCAAGGTGTGCAGCGGTTGCTGAGACTCAGAGAGGCAGACCCCCTGGGGACAGGACTGAGAGCCGCCATAACTGCTCTCTCCGGCCCACCCTGTTGATCCTGTGCGACCCGCCCCGCCCAAGCCCTGCACAGAGCCATTTGCTGGGTAGCCTCAGGCAAAGGCTAGATTAGCACCTCCCTAGGGGACAGAAGTTCTCTCTCTGCAGACACAGCTGATTCTCACAGCCACTTGGCCTGGAGGTCAAACCCTCCCTGGTATTAGCTACAACAATCAAGGCTTAACTACAAGACTGTGCACAAAGACCACTAGGGGGTGCACCAAGAAAGCATAACAAAATGCGGAGACAAAGAAACAGGACAAAATTGTCAATGGAAGATATAGAGTTCAGAACCACACTTTTAAGGTCTCTCAAGAACTGTTTAGAAGCCACCGATAAACTTAATGAGATCTACAAGAAAACTAATGAGACCCTCGATCTTATATTGGGGAACCAACTAGAAATTAAGCATACACGGACTGAAACAACGAATATTATACAGACTCCCGAGAGCAGACCAGAGGAGCGCAAGAATCAAGTCAATGATTTGAAATGCAAGGAAGCAAAAAACACCCAACTGGAGGGGCGGAATGAAAAAAGAATCCAAAAATGCGAGGATACTGTAAGGAGCCTCTGGGACAGCTTCAAGCGTACCAACATCAGAATTATAGGGGTGCCAGAAGATGAGAGAGACCAAGATATTGAAAACCTATTTGAAGAAATAATGACAGAAAACTTCCCCCACCTGGTGAAAGAAATGGACTTACAGGTCCAAGAAGCACGGAGAACCCCAAACAAAAGGAATCCAAAGAGGACCACACCAAGACACATCATAATTAAAATGCCAAGAGCAAAAGATAAAGAGAGAATCTTAAAAACAGCAAGAGAAAGAAACTCAGTTACCTACAAGGGAATACCCATACGACTGTCAGCTGATTTCTCAACAGAAACTTTGCAGGCCAGAAGGGAGTGGCAAGAAATATTCAAAGTGATGAATACCAAGAACCTACAACCAAGATTACTTTATCCAGCAAAGCTATCATTCAGAATTGAAGGTCAGATAAAGAGCTTCACAGATAAGGAAAAGCTAAAGGAGTTCATCACCACCAAACCAGGATTATATGAAATGCTGAAAGGTATCCTTTAAGAAGAGGAAGAGGAAGAAAAAGGTAAAGATACAAATTATGAACAACAAATATGCATCTATCGACAAGTGAATCTAAGAATCAAGTGAATAAATAATCTGATGAACAGAATGAACTGGTGATTATAATAAAATCAGGGACATAGAAAGGGAATGGACTGACTATTCTTGAGGGGAAAGGGGTGTGGGAGATGCGGGAAGAGACTGGACAAAAATCGTGCACCTATGGATGAGGACAGTGGGTGGGGAGTGAGGGTGGAGGGTGGGGCGGGAACTGGGAGGAGGGGAGTTATGGGGGGGGAAAAAGAGGAACAAATGTAATAATCTGAACAATAAAGATTTAAAAAATAAAAAAATAAAAAATAAAAAAATAAAAACTTTCATCACTCCACCCAAAAAAAAAAAATTATACATATATATATATATATATATATATATATATATGTATATGTATATCCTATATAATAAAAGGGTAATATGCAAATTGACCCTAACAGCAGAATGACTGGGAATGACTGGTCACTATGACACACACTGACCACCAGGGAGCAGACACTCAATGCAGGAGCTGCCCCCTGGTGGTCAGTGCTCTCCTACAGGGGGAGCTCTGCTCAGCCACAAGCCAGGCTGACGGCTGCCAGCACAGTGGTGGTGGCAGGAGCCTCTCCTGCCTCCTCAGCAGCGCTAAGGATGTCTGACTGCAGCTTAGGCCTGCTCCCCACTGGCAAGTGGATATCCTCTGAGGGCTCCTGGGCTGCCAGAGGGATGTCTGACTGCCAGCTTAGGCCTGATCCCCCAGGGAGCAGGCCTAAGCCAGCAGGTGGACATCCCCCGAGGGGTCCCAGACTGCGAGAGGGCACAGGCTGGGCTGAGGGACTGCCCCCCCACCCCGAGTGCACAAATTTTTGTGCACCGGGCCTCTAGTATATATATAACAAATATTAAAAGTGCTATAGAAATACATAAAATGGGATGACAGAGAGTGGGTGTGGGCTTCCTCCAAACCCTCATCCAATTACCGTAGATTTGGTCTGCTTTACTTTCTAGATATACACAGAACAGAATATGTAGAACAGAACTCAATCACTTCTCACCAGCTTTACGGCTCTCTCTCTAATCCAAGGCACAACCACCTTTGCCTGGAAGTTTGCAATACCTTCCTTTGCCTCCATCTTAATCTCCCACTGCAGTCTAGTTGAGTCTTTTAAAGTATAGGTCAGATCATATAATTTAGCTGCAAAAAGCACTCTCTCAGAGTAAAATCTAGTCACTGCTATCACCTTGAAAAGCAATCCATGGGCTGGACACTACTACCTCTCTGCTCTCATCTCTACCATTCCCCTCCCCCAGTGTGTTCTTCGCCAGTTTCAAATGTGATCCTGCTTCAGGGCCTTTGCACTGGCTCTTTCCTCTGTTTGGAATGCTCTATCCTTTGTTTGGAATGCTCTTTCCCCAGCTATTTCTCATTTATTCAGCTCTTTGTTCAAATATTAGTTTTTATGGTAAATAATCACTGGTGATTGCAAATAAAATAGCATAGCACCCCCATGTCTTTCTTCTTTATCTTGCTTTAGTTTTTCTCATTGCACTTATCATCACTTGACAAGCTTATTTGTATATTTTGTTATTGACTGTTTTATCCACTAAAATAGAAAATTCATAGGTAAATGATTTTATCTATTTTATTCACTGCTGTATCCACAGTGCCTACATTGATACCTGGGGACAATATTTATTGAATGAATGGATAAATCACATGCAAAGTATGTTCATTAATGGCACTGTTTCAACCTGGTGAGAGATTTCTAGAAATATTCTGTAGGACTAGATAATATGCCCTATCTTGTTTTTCATTTTTAGCAATGACACGGACCAAGAAATAGTAAAGGGTTTCACAAAATGCCCTATATATAACCTGTTATCAAAATCATCTTCAGCAATGTTTTTAAAACTGTACATCACTAACCATTAGTAGGCAGTGAATATAGTTCACCATGTTCTGAACAAAATTTTCTTTTTTATTTTATTTTATTTTTATTGTTGACATTATTACAGATGTCCCCACTCCCCCCCTTTGCCTACCTCTACCCAGCCCTTGCCCCCCTTCCCTCTAGCCAACACCACACTGTTGTGTCTGTGGACTATGCATATACATTCTTTGGCTAATCCCTTCAACTTCTTTCATCCTGTGCATCCCACCCCTCTCCCTTCTAACATCTGTCAGTCTATTCCATGTATCCATGTCTCTGGTTCTATTTTGTTCGTCAGTTTATTCTGTTCATTAGATTCCAAGTTAGTGGGATAATAAAGTATTTGCCTTTCTCTGACTGCTTATTTCACTTAGCATAATACAGATTTTTCTTAACAAAAGATAATATAGCTAGACTGGAACAGAATGGAATAGAATTGGAAAAGATGAAATTTACCACACTTAATACAGGTAAAGTGTTGTTTTGTGAAAGTCTGTTAAAATTATATATATGGGGGTTTTTTTGCACATACCAAAATATGATATAAAAAGTAATTATTATAAATCACAATTTTTTTAAAGTTTGAAACACAATGATCTATAGTGTTGATTCTGGAACATCAATCCAGAATTCCCAGGACATATTAAGAGTAATAGCATAAAACAATGAGGTGGGGGGAAAAGAGAAGAAAAGAAAAAAAAATCAATGAACCAAAAAGATAGTGCTGCAAAATATGGTGAAGAAGTATTTCTAACAAACTTCCATTTATGCCTGCGATTTACCTTTACTTCCTGTCAAACCTCACTAAAATGACAAGTAAGGGATTACAAAAGTCATACCTCTTCAAGGATCAAGAAAATGGGAGTGGAGATAACAGCAACAAAATTTTAAACTTTGCAAAACAGACAGATGAGCAACCAATTTATCCAACCAAGGAAAACAAACCTAGGTTAGAAACACAGATTTACAGTGCAGATTCCTAGGAAGTCTCTGGAATTGGGGAGAATTGGATTTGAGGGGTGAAGAACATGAGGGTTAGTTTACAAGTCTGCACAGAAGTAGTTAGATCCCTACAGTCAATGAGCTGCTCATACTCTACTCCATGTGAAGATGCCAGAGGTTGAACTAGAGTACTTTGTGCTTAGGGACAGTATACTGTACAAGGACAAGGAAGTGCTGGAAATGGGGGCATTGAGTGAGACTTCTTCCCCATCTCACCCTCAGATCCCTTTCCCTGCCAGAGTCTCAGGATGGTGGCAGCCAGACTTATACCCTACAGGCCAGGGATACATACATTTCTTTCTGAGTATACTGACAAGACAGTAGAAGAGACTAATAGATCCTAGTTAGAGGACCCCCATTGAAGTAGCTGAGGAACCACTCAATGTGGAAGCCCACCAATCAATAAGCTTTGCTGTACAAACTATTCTTCTAAATGGTTTTTTTTAAAAAATATATTTTTACTGATTTCAGAGAGGAAGGGAGAGGGAGAGAGAGAAACATCAATGATGAGCGAGAACCATTGACTGGCTGCCTTCTGCACGCCCCCTGCTGGGGATCGAGCCCACAACCCAGGCATGCGCCCTTGACTGGAATCGAACCTAGGACCCTTCAGTTCGCAGGCTGATGCTCTATCCACTGAGCCAAACCAGCGAGGGCTAAATAGTGTTTATTGACTCATCATAGATATGAACAGAGAGCTAGGAAGCACCAGGCATTTTAAAAACCTCTAACATTAGAAAAAACATACACACTCAAAGAAATCTCAGGGAAAAGAAAGGTGTTACAAAAAATATATATATAGTAAATTTCCTCAGAGAAATTAGAAAAGACATTGCATATATCAAATGAAAACAATTTGAACATCTCATCACACAGGCAAAAGGAATACCAGAGAATAAAATGTTCTCTAAAATCATAAATTTGACAATAGTACGAAAAATTAAAGTGTTGGAATGTAGTCAAGAAAATCTCCCATGCTGGGCCAGCATGGCTCAGTGGTTGAGCATCGACCTATAAACCAGGAGGTCACAGCTTGATTCCCAGTCAGGGCACATGCCTGGGTTGTGGGCTTGATCCCCAGTGTTGGGCATGCATGAGGCAGCCAATCAATAATTCCCTCTCATCACTAATGTTTCTCTCTCTCTCCCTCTCCCTTCCTCTCTCTTAAATCAATAAAAACATATTTTTAAAAAAGAGAAAAATCTCCCATAAGTAGAGCAAAAAAAGACAGAGAAGGAAAATTAGAGAAAATACATACTTAAAAAGAAAAATGGAGGAGTACCCAACAGGTTCAATACCTGAATAGGAGTCCCAAAAAAGAAATAACAAAGAAAATGGAGGAACAACATTAGCTAAAACAAAATAATTGAATATTTTTCAGAAACAAAGGCAATGAGTTTCAAGAATGAACACACCAATGCACTCATGATTCATTTTAAAAATGGCCCGCCCCAAGGCAGATTGTCATGACATCTCAAATTCCTCTGTACAAAGACACCAATTGTTTTCAGAGATAAAAAATAGGTTATATGAAAAGGGGTGAAAATCAGAATTGGATCCTACTTCTCAAAAGCAACACTGGAAGCCAGGAACGATGAAATGATCTTCACAGTTCCGAGGAATATTCATTTTCAGCACAAAATGTTACACTCTTGCAAAGTATTAATCCATTGTATGGACAGACAAAGACATTATCAGACATTAAAGGTCTCAAGACCTTTATTTCCCCCCACTTCATTTTTCAAGAAAGTTTCCAAAGAGATCTTTGCCAACCAATAAGAGAGTAAAGGAGAAAGAAGAAAATCCAGCATCCAGGAGACAGGGATCCAGAGAAAGTGAGGAAATCTTCAGGACAGTGCTACAGGCAGTGAGCAAAGACCCACAGGGCCATCTTGGGACAGGAGGTTGAGGCTCCAGGAGAGACATCTCTATGACAGTGGTAAAAGGGACACACTGCTGACATGTTCAAATATACTCAGAGACTCACATCACTGACTCGGTGTTCTAAAGTAAAGTAGTGATAGCTACACAGAAAACTAAGCAAACAGCAAAAATAAGGTAATTACGAACTCCAGGGAAATAAAAGTTTTACAAGAAGGCAAATGTAATAATTGGTGATAATAGTATAATCTACAGCTCATCTGTGAATAATATTAACATAACTGTAATCAGCTACACAGTGAATATTGTTCTATATCAAAACTATGACTTAATTATTATATGGGGAAAAGAGGTATGTGTTTGTCTTGTATATATTTGTATTGGGAAAAAGGAGTACCAGAAAGCCACATTTCTGTCTTCCATGGTAGGAAGTTGAGAAATAATATGTAAAACATAATAGGTTCAGATGGTTTTTAAGTACATTGCCAGAAAGAAGTAATTAAAAGAGTTGACGCTGAGCAGAAGTCAGAGGTAGAAACGGGCAGAGGACAGATACTTTTTTCAGCTTTACCTAATTACTATTTAACTTTGATAAAAATAGTTTCAACTAAAAAAGATGTGTATTTTCCTGCCAGGAGTTTTGGGACGGCAGAGGGTATGCGGTGATTTATACTCCTCTGGCTTCAGTTTCCTCATCTGCGAAATGCTAATAATAATAGTGTTGTTTGAGGATGAAGTGATTCAGTTGGTAAAAATGAGCTTATAATAGCACCTGGCACACAGTAAGAGCCAGAGGGTTGATTATTATAATTGCACTTTCATTACTTAAAGACTTCTGCTCTTAACCCTGGGACTAATTCTTGCGATTATTTACCTTCTTGGCATCACCAGGCTTGCGTTGTTTCTGCTCTGCTCTTGGTAGTCCCATGGTGTCCTTCCCCTCCACCCCAGGCCTACTGCCTGGATTGCTTACCTCATATAGAGCACCCTGTGGCTTGCTCTTCATGCCCCTGGTGCCTAATGAGTAGATCTCTAATCATTGCTGGCAGAACTCCTTGTAACAAATGATTTGCCCACTTTTAGCCTACCTTACCTCCCCAGAGAATTCCATCCCACAATCCTGGCATTTGTGTAGATATGAACATAATGGTCTTTAATCACTTACTCTGGGGCTGATCTCTGCATCTGGGGGTTTATATGTCAGGTTCCTATATCACTAAGTCTAACACTCATAATAGTAACTAAAAATTGGTACAGTTTATATTGCACAAACATCATCTAATTCAATCTTCACAACAATCTTTGAGATAGGTATCTTTATTGCATCTCAATATCTATCTATCTATCTATCTATCTATCTATCTATCTATCTTCAGGCAAGAGAGATAATTTACTCAAACTTGCAAAGCAATAGTGGCAGAGATAGACGTAGAAACTGGGTTTTCTAATTCCAGATACTGTATTCTTTGCAGCATACCACACTACCTATAAAACCTGCATAGACCTCCACCACTTGGAAACCCAGTTATGAATATTTCCAAGGCTCCAGGCCAGCCCTGCCCTCACTCTCCTAAACTTCTGCACTCACATCAGCAGCTGCTGCTCACAATCACCTGGTTGGCCACATGCAGCTCCATGTGCTCAGTCTGACCTCAGCATCCTCTCCAGCTCTAGCTCTGTGTAAATGCCTCCATTTCTGTCAATGATTTCACATTCTTCCTATACAAAAAAACTCAGTATAACACTTGACTTAACTCTACCCCTCCCCAGCCCCATTCAGTCATCGATTGAAAATGAAGATGCTTTCTGTGTGTTATCTCCCATGTGTGAACTTTCTTCTTCACTCATATACCCACTGCTGGAATCCAGGCCCTCATCACTTCATCCTGCAACTATAATATAGTCTCCTTGCTTCCATTTTCTCCCTTTTCATTCCATCCTAAAATCACAGCAGATTAACCTTGATAACAGTCATTGTTGCCTGCAATAAAGCTTTCTGTTGCTCTCAGTGTACTTTAAGATACGATCAATTCCTTTACTAGTACATGGTGTTTCCTAACCTGTGTGCTGATAAATGCCATGGCCTTTGGATATTAACAGATGCTTTACATTTAAAAAAAAAAAAAGGGACTTAGGGAGAACCAAGATGGCGGCATAGGTAAACACCGGAGATTGCTGCCTCACACAACCACTTCAAAAATACAACTAAAAGACAGAACGGACATCACCCAGAACCACAGGAAGGCTGGCTGAGGGGAAATTCTTCAACTAGAAGGAAAGAGAACAGCATACCGAGACTCAGAGGAGGCGCAGTACGGAAAATACAAAGGTGCGGAGGGGCGCACGGAGCGGACTGGCTGCTGAGGGTGCGGTTGTCTGTTTCAATCGGGAGGGAGGCTCAGGCCCTGAGCTCCAGTTCTGGGTGAGTCTCTAGGGACCCAGACTCAAACAGGAGAAGCGGGACTGTCTGGCATCGGTCGGAACTTGAGGGCAGCTTTCTCTCCGAGGTTTGCTGTGGTTGCTGGGACTCTGAGAGGCAGAGCCTCTGGGGACAGGACTGAGAGCAGCCATAACTGCTCGCTCCGCCTGCCCTGTTGATCCCCTGGGACCCGCCCCGCCCAAGCCCTGCACAGAGGCATTTGCCGGATAGCCTCAGGCAAAGGCTAGATTAGCAACTCCCCAGAGGACAGAAGTTCTCTCACTGCAGACACAGCTGATTCTCACAGCCAGTTGGCCTGGAGGGCAAATCCCCCCCAGTAATACCTACAACAATCAAGGCTTAACAACAACAAGACTGCGCACAAAGACCACTAGGGGGTGCACCAAGAAAGCATAAAAAATGCCAAGACAAAGAAACAGGACAGAAATGACAGAAATGGAGGATATAGAGCTCAAAAGCACACTTTTAAGGTCTCTCAAGAACTGTCTAGATTAAGCCGCTGATAAACTTAATGAGATCCTCAAGAAATCTAATGAGACCCTCGATGTTGTGATAAAGAACCAACTAGAAATTAAGCATACACTAACTGAAATAAAGAATATTATACAGATTCCCAACAGCAGACCAGAGGAGCGCAAGAATCAAGTCAAAGATTTGAAATGCGAAGAAGCAAAAAACACCTAACCGGAAAAGCAAAATGAAAAAAGAATCCAAAAATATGAAGATAGTGTAAGGAACCTCTGGGACAGCTTCAAGCATACCAACATCAGAATTATAGGGGTGCCAGAAGATGAGAGAGAGCAAGATATTGAAAACCTATTTGAAGAAATAATGACAGAAAACTTCCCCCACCTGGTGAAAGAAATAGACTTACAGGTCCAAGAAGCGCAGAGAACCCCAAACAAAAGGAATCCAAAGAAGACCACACCAAGACACATCATAATTAAAATGCCAAGAGCAAAAGACAAAGAGAGAATCTTAAAAGCAGCAAGAGAAAGAAACTCAGTTACCTACAAGGGAATACCCATACGACTGTCAGCTGATTTCTCAACAGAAACTTTGCAGGCCAGAAGGGAGTGGCAAGAAATATTCAAAGTGATGAATGCCAAGAACCTACAACCAAGATTACTTTATCCAGCAAAACTATCATTCAGAATTGAAGGTCATATAAAGAGCTTCACAGATAAGGAAAAGCTAAAGGAGTTCATCATCACCAAACCAGTATTATATGAAATGCTGAAAGGTATCCTTTAAGAAGAGGAAGAAGAAGAAAAAGGTAAAGATACAAATTATGAACAAAAATATGCATCTATCAACAAGTGAATCTAAGAATCAAGTGAATAAATAATCTGATGAACAGAATGAACTGGTGATTATAATAGAATCAGGGACATAGAAAGGGAATGGACTGACTCTTCTTGGGGGGAAAGGAGTGTGGGAGATGCGGGAGGAGACTGGACAATAATCGTGCACCTATGGATGAGGACAGTGGGTGGGGAGTGAGGGCGGAGGATGGGGCGGGAACTGGGAGGAGGGGAGTTATGGGGGGGGGGAAGAGAAATAAATGTAATAATCTGAACAATAAAAATTTAATTTAAAAAAAAAAGGAAAGAAAACAATGCTACCTACTATCACCTCTTCTCCATTTACAGACACATTAGCTAAGAGCCTGAATATGTGACCAGAGACGTGAAACTTTTTTGAAAACCAGCATTTTCAAAATGCATTTGACCACAGAACACTTTTTTCAGTGAAAATGTAGGAACATGTGATAGACACTAATGTTCCAAGAAACAGTTTAGGACATTCACCACATCACCTCCACATCCCTTCCTAAAATTACTTTCCAATGCGACCCTATACAAGTCCCTCTGGGCCTTTAAATTGGCTTCTGACCAAGTTGAACCTTTGAGTGTGATGTCATTTTTCTGTGACCACCTGTTGAGTGCTCCAGACTTACATCACTGCATTGAGAACCACATGCCTCAGATGTTCTACATGGCCCTGGTTTTATATGAGTTATCATTCTTAATGAAAATAACTCAAATGTAGCACGAAATGTTATTTTTGAGGGATTCTTATTATAAGTAAATTCATGTTAGAAAAAATCTTTATTAAATTAAATATCCTGATTTCCAATTTATATAATCAGTTCACTATAATTATTGAGCATACCTATTTTTGTACTGTGTAGTGGAGGCATTATATGCAGTACTATATTATTAGTTATGTTTCTAACCCTTCATATCTTTCCTACTGGGTTAGTCCATGTATCTCCAGTACTTATCTCTCAAAGTTAGCTGCTTAATAACTCAGGTGGATTATAATAATGATTCTAAGGTTGCCTATCAGGCTAGCTCAGAGACTTTCAAATGGCAAAATCCTTTATATCCAAAATACAGTTTCAGTTTTAAAGACCAAACTGACTGCCTAAGAAAGAAATACCCTGCTTTAATTTAAGGAATAAAGTCTAGTCCTCAGTGAGGGCTCTTCAAGCCACAAATTTTTTAAAATATATTTTTATTGATTTCTTTATAGAGAGGAAGGGAGAGGGATAGAGAGTTAGAAACATCGATGAGAGAGAAACATCGATCAGCTGCCTCCTGCACACCCCCTACTGGGGATGTGCCCGTAACCAAGGTACATGCCCCCGACTGAATCAAACCCGGGACCCTTCAGTCTGCAGGCCAATGCTCTATCCACTGAGCCAAACCGGTTACAGCCAAGCCACAAATTTTAAATTTTAGAGGATTCATTATTTTATATATAGACTAGAGGCCCGGTGCACGAGATTCGTGCACTCGGAAGGGTCCCTTAGCCCGGCCTACACTCTCTTGCAGTCTTGGAGCCCTCGGAGGATGTCCGACTGCCGTGGAGGCAGGAGAGGCTCCCGCCACCACTGCTGCGCTCGCCAGCCATGAGCCCAGCTTCTGGCTGAGTGGCGCTCCCCGTGAGGGAGCACACTGACCACTAGGGGGAAGCTCCTGCATTGAGCGTCTGCCCCCTGGTGGTCAGTGCGTGTCATAGCGACTGGTCATTCCACCATTCAGTCGCTTTGCATATTAGCCTTTTATTATATAGGCTATATTATATAAAATTTCATGTATATATGTATATATGTACATATATACATATATACATGAAAATTTCTATAATAAAAAGCTGTAAAATGTATGGATGACATGTTTATTAAAGAGGAAGGAGAATGATGGTCCAAGCACCTTGCTCATCAGATCTGTACCTCTAACAAGCTATATTCATTCCAGTGCTAATAATTAGCAACCAGTTCCTCACCTCATTCTCCCAATCACCTAGCCTGCTACTTCATGCCATCATCACCCCTAGTTCTGAGCAAGGCCAACCCAGGATGAACTTCCATCACTAGGAGGTAAGTAAATGGAGCCAAGACTCTTTATCCTTTTTTTTCCTGCTGTCCTTCTGCCCCACAACCCACCTACTTCCTTGTCATCCCACCCAACTGCCACCTACACACTTCTGCCCTTCCTTGCTCTGGCTCCATCAGTTTTGTAAACTCTTTGACCAATTTGTTCTCAGACATACATAATATTTCATCTACAACTGCAGCTGTTTCAGCTACCAACTGATGTCAGGAATATAAACCTTCTGCCTTTTGATGCCCTCCTGATTTCTCTCTGGCAATGTGAATAAATGACCTTGCTGCTGCCCAACCCTAACCTTCTGTGCATGCTCTGTTCCAGATCCCTCAGATGGTATCCTCACATGATGCTCACCATCTGGCCTCAAAGAGGCAGGGAGAGAGAGGAGAATGTGTTCAGAAAGGTGTAAGAGAACTGAGAATGTATCTGATCATAAAAACCAAAGAAGATAGAGTTTCAAGGACACAGTGATCAAAGGCAAAAAATGCACTAGAAAAATCATGGAAGATAAGTAGTTAGAAGAGGGTTTTCATAGCTATGAAACTATGACCAATCATGATTAGTTCAGAAATGATAGAGGTAGGTTTCAGAAACAGAATTCAGATAAGAAAAAGGCATAGGATAGAACACTTACCTAATATGTACAATAATGGGAAGGAGAAAATGGCGATAGAATGTTATACAGAAAAATGTTCAAATCTGGGGGTTTTTGAGACAATTTAGGCAGACCTAGGACTATATGAAGGCTAAAAAAGGAGCCATTGGAAAAAGAGAGTCTGAAGAATCAAGGGAGTCGGAAACCAGGAAAACATGGTTTTGGAAAGGACTGTGGATGGAAATACAAATTGAAGTACTAACCTTAGAGAGGAAGAGCACATCTCTTTCTGAGATTAGGAAAGTAAGTGGAGTTCAAATTTTAAGGAAATCAATTTTGAAAAACCTAAGAATTGTTCTCAAATGGTTTCAACATAGTAAAAGTGTATTAAAGCAAATGAGATAAGATACATAAAATACTTGGCACAAAGCTTAACACAATAACTATTTGACATATGGTGATCCTAGGAGACTTAATACTGGTAGTAAAAACAGCGGCAAAAATTTATTGAGTGTTTACTATGTTCCAGGAACTTTTCTAAGCTATTGTAGAGATAGCGGTGAAATTAAAGGAGCAGGGATATCAATAATCAATATGAAATATCTCTTTAAGAATAAAGTGAGAAGAAGTAAGCTTGAGAAAAACAGAAGAAGGTTGGTTGGAAGAGATGCTATGGCAATTTCACCAGAAAAAGAACAATCATTATTATTAAGCATCTGTAGGAACTCAAAGTTTGGCCAGACATTGGAAAAGGTTGGTATGTGTCTGGTCAGAAAGGAAACCAATAGAATGAGTGAAATTAGAATAAGTAGGCAGTCATTCCACACAAACAAGGGTACAATTATTTAAAAGATTTAGTAGGTGATATTTTACAGGAGGGTTGACACTCATTCACGAAGCTTAAGCATCTCTTGGCTACTAGTCAAAAAAGGGCTGGAGTGGGGAGGTAGAAGAGGGCATAGAGGGGATAAATGGTAAGGGGAAGAAACAGGGTGGAAATAGTTAAAGATAGGAAGTATGGTTAGTATATCTATATATATAAAAGCCTAAGTGACCAGCCGATCGTTCGACCATTTGACCACTTGACCATTTGACTGGTAGCTATGATGCGCACTGACTACCAGGGGGCAGACACTCCACACTCAGGCATAAAAATATAGAACAAACTAATGAATCTCAGAGGAAAGGGGGGAGAGGGGAGGGCAGGAAGAGATTAACCAAAGATCTTACATGCATACTAGAGGCCCTGTGCACCGGTGGGATCCCTCGACCTGGCCTGCGGGAATCGGGCCAAAACCAGCAGTCCAACATCCCCCGAGGGGTCCTGGATTGCGAGAGGGTGCAGGCCAGGCTGAGGGACCCCCCTGGTGCACAAATCCATGCCCTGGGCCTCTAGTTATAATGTAAGTGGTGAAGTCATTGAAAATGCAGAAAATGAACAGAAAAATTAGGAACAAGGTTCTGCAGTATTACTTCATTAAAGAAACTAATTATGTGACTTCAAGGAGGTTGGAAATGTTGCCCTCATGCCCACATTGCTCAGCCTTTATTATGAGAAATCATCGAAGATGGTGAAAAGTAATCATTGAAATTTGTTAACAGTGGTGACATGAATTTCTGACACAAACTGGTGATACCATAGAACTCAAAGAGAAACTGGATAAAGGGAAGGATCAATCATTATTTGATTCTAGTTAGCTATGACCTATTATATTCTTTCTCATTCCTAGGGGAGAAAGTGAAAAACTTAAGTCTCAGGAAGTGGGGCAAAAAACTAATTTGACCAAAATCAGTTTATAGCACAATAACATCATCAATCATGAATTATTCCTCTTTTCATATTCTTATATTTACTAATATGTTAATATTATATTCAAGTACTCACCTGGCACTATGCTACATTTTTTCTTACTTTTTTTTGCTCATCATTACATTTGAGATTAATGTAGACATACTTAAATCTAGTTCAGCCCCCTGCATGGCATTTTATCATTCACATATATGTATCGTATTCATTTCTCTACTATTGGGCATTCAAGTTATTTCCAACTCTTTGCTGGTTCAAATTACGTTGCTGAGAACTTATTCCTGTTAGCTCCAGAAGAGTATCTGTGGGGTATATGCCTAGGATTGAAACTGCAAAGACACAGAATACGAAACTGATACAATTTCACTAATATTACTAAGTTGTTGCCACATTGAGTGCACTAATTTATACCTCCACTCGAGTACAGGAGGGTTCATTTCTCTTTCTCTACAAACTCACCAGCACTTCGTATTATCTGACATTTTCATTTTTGCCAACCTGATGGTTATAAATGGATTTCTCATTTATTCTTGCTTTTCTTGCTTGCTTGTTTCATTTAACAGTTGTTCAGCATCTTGGAAGTGTCAGGTATGATGCTCAATGTGTTACACCACCTGGCTGAGGTGGAAGGTGTAGCCTCAAGCTCAAGTTTAGTAAGTATGTTGCTTCACAAACTAAGATATAACAATAGTTCAAAAGGTATCACATATTTAATATTGAACTTCAGAAAACAAATAATGAAAATGTCATTGGGTATGTCTTCTAACAAATTGCAAGTGGTTACCATGAAAAGTACTTGGCTCAACACAGAATAGTAAGAAACATGGAATCACTGCAAGATAAACATGTGAGCCAATACGTGTTACCTTCATGCATGCCCAACTTGGTTAACTCGCCAAGTCTTTTCTTGGAATCATACCTGGTCTGATTAATGGTCATATTGTTGTTGTTGTTGTAATCCCTTGAGTAATAGGACACTTTTGCTTTTGTTTCTGATGAAAGATAACTGGATTCTTTAGCTAATGTGAGACATGGTTAAAATAAAGGTCAAGTATCCACGTCATAGCAGTGACGGAGAAAGAAAAAAGAGAGATTGCATGGTTGTTTAAATGTTATTTACCTGTGACTAAAAATGATAATGAGAATCTCTTCAATAATTTATTATCCATTCAAATTCCTCTTCTTGAATAGCTTCATAAATTTGTGCATATTTCTTGTTTTTTTAATTAATATTATTTCCTAATATAACTCTAGATTTTTTTGTTATTAATAATGCAAGCATCACTTCCTGGACTATTATCTCTGCTTATGTCATTCTTCATTAACCAAAATATTTATTTTTAATGTAGTCGGATATATCAATTTTTCTCTTAAAGGTTGTGTATTTTACATCTTTGGGTGTATCTGGAGCAATTAATTGATTTTCCTCCATCTAATGAACCTACTTTCCTTAAAAATTTATTTTTAAATTATTTTATTGATTTATGATACAATCACCATAAGTTACCAAGTTCACACAAAAATACAGATCTCTTTCTGAACTCTCAATCCTGGACCTTATGTCAGATTTCTTATACAAATATCAATTACTTTACTAATTATTGCTTTGTAGTGTATCTTAATATCTAGGAGGGCTAGTCAGTCATCCTCTCTCCTCTCCACATTAGTTCAAAATTTTTTACTTCTATTAGCTATTTTAGGGCTTTTATTTTTCCATATATATTTTAAAACCTATACTAACTGGCCTCATGATTCCTGTTGTAATTATTATTTTTTTAAATCCACATCTAAGAAGCAGGGATATTTTTTCCATTGATTCTAGAGAGAGTGTAAGAGAGGGAGGGGGGAGGGGAGAAACACAGAGAGAGAGAGACATCGATGTGACAGGGACACATCAACTGGATGCCTCCCACATGTGCCATGACTGGGGTCAGGTACCGGAACTGCAACCCATGTACATGCCCTTGACCAGGAATCCAATCCACGGCCCTCCAGTATGGGGGCAGAAATCAAACCAATGACCCTGCAGTGTGCACGCTGATGCTCTAACCACCAAGAAACACCAGCCAGGGCTCCTGTTGTAATTATAAAAAATGCATGTAATATATCCCAAAATTTTAAAAATTGACATTTTTACAAGGAAAGGTCATTCATGAACATGGTATAATTTTTTTAATTTATTAAATTTTCTTTCTTGTCTTTTACTAGAGTTTAATAATTTTATTTATAAAGCACTTTATTAAATTAACTCCATACTTAATGGCATGTGTTGTTATAGCAATGGTATCTTATTTTTATTATATTTTAATTATTATTAGTATACAGTAATATTATTTACTTTTACATGTTGATCTTATATTGGAAAATCTTGCTGAACTTTCTTTTTAGTGTGACCAATTTGCTCATTAATTCTCTTGGATTTTAAATGTACATGGTAATATCATCAGCAAATAATTATAGTGCAACTCCTCCATATCAATTATTATTTTCTTTGTATTGGCTAGAATCATAAGTACTGTGTGTGCCCATAAGTATCGTTTACACAAAGCAGGATGCATCTTGTTTTGACTTTAGAAGAAGTGCCTCAGATTTATCCATTAAGTACATTTGTTGTAGAATTTTTGAATATAGGTTTTATTGAGTTATAAAGTTCTCTGTTTCTAGTTTTCTAAGCATTTTCATCATTTTTCTTTGTATATTGAAATGACTATTTTTCCCAGTCAGTGTGACTCAGTGGTTGAGTGTCGACCTGTGAACAGGAGATCACAGTTCGATTCCCGCTCAGGACATGCCTGGATTTTGAGCTAATTTCCAGTAGGGTGTGTGCAGGAGGCAGCTAATCAATTATTCTTTCTCTCATCATTGATGTTTCTGCTTCTCTCTCCCTCTCTCTTCTTCTCTGAAGTCAATAAAAAAATATTTTTGTAAAGATTTTTTAAAAATAAATGACTTTTTCTGTAATCATCCTATGTGATAGTGTGCTTAGGATTTTGTGAAATTGAATCATCTCTCTACTCCTGGGAACATTGTCACCTGGTAGAAATATGCTGTTTTTTAATAAAGGTTGAATTTTTTTGAATAATATTAAAAGATGTTGTCATCCATAAAATTAATGTATACTTTTTGCATAATATACTTGTGAGGATTATTTTAATCTAGGTTATGTAAGCCTCATAAAATGAGTTGGGAAATTTTTCTTTCTTTTTTTTCCATTTTCTGGAAAAACTTACTAATATATGGGGATTATGTGTTCCTTGAAACATTGGTAAAGTCCACTTATAAAATTATTTTCCATGGGTGTAATGAAAAGGACAGAAAAGTTATCTTTACAGTAGCAATTTCAATGTTACTAATGATTATAATTGTATTCAAGTTTTCTGTTTCTTCTTAGGCCAATTAGGCTTTTATTTTTAGATATGTGTCTATTGTATCCATAGTACTTTTTAAATAATATTCTTCTATTATTTCTAATCTCTACTCTATTGATTTTAATTTCTACCTTTTCATTTTTTTAATTCTGTCTTTTCTCGTTTTTCTTTGGTGAGAATTCCAGAAATGTTTTCATCTTCCTGGAACTTGCAGAGAATCAACTTAAGATTTTGGTTATACTCTGTTTTATTTCTCTTATATGCTTATAATTTCTTTAGGCATCATTATAATTTTATTTATTATTGATACTTTTGGTTTACTATCTTGCCCTTTTTCTATCATCAATATTTCTATAAATTTACCAAAAAAAAAAATGCAAAGACCCCGAAGAAATAAACTTTTTCTCCTTACAGCCAGAGTCATAAATGTTCATCTAACTCAATAACTTAACCAACCTCTTCTCTGCTGAAGTCAGAAAGAAGTACTAGTATCTATTCCCCCTGGAAGCAGGCATCCCACCAGGCAATGTGCAATCTGGTGACAAATGGCTGAGGAATGTGGAGACGATGTAAGTATTTCCAGTCTTTCCAAACATAGATCCCACATGACTCCAAGTCTGAGAAAACTCACAGCAACTCTCCAAGAGGGAACAGAGGCACCACCAATCTGAGGACTCCCTAAGCCCAAGCAGAGACTCCCCCCTGTTGACACAACTCTTCACAAAAAGCCATACTCCAGCCAAGAAAAACAGGCATAAAACTGCAAACTCCCGTCACTGGTAAATTCTGCCTTAGGTCAAGACTAATACAGCCCGAAGATTATGTCCAAGATTCTCTTGGCACCATTTCCATAATTCTGAACCGTGACTACACTGCTGTTCGTGTATGATATCATATCCGGAGTCCTGATCACTAGGGAGGCCTGTCCAGACTGAGTCCCTTCCTGATTGCTTCTTATCTTTTGGGGAAACTATGTGCCTGAAAAGAATGAGGATGAGAGGGCAGTCCACACTCTGAAAGCTGAGAGCCAGGGAAAGGTGGGATAGAGTCCTATTTTGGAAAATATGTTGATCATGGCTCTTCAATATAATAAGTGACATTTCTGTAGCACTTTAGAATTTAAAAAATGCTTTCATAAGTAAAAATCTTATTTAAAATCTCAAAACTGCATTTTACATGTAAACCAGATCTCAATTAAGCAGTTTTTTAAAAACAGAAAGTAAGAGGAAAGGAAGTATAGACAACTCGTTTGAGTTTTTTCAACTGCATAAAAATGAAAATCAATAAAGCTTTTAAGATGGGAGAAACAGCAGTTTAATTCCACAGAGATGAGAAATCGAAAATAGCCTAACTCATAGAAGAAGACAATACAATAGTGGTGACCAGGGGCTGAGTGTAGATCAGGGAGTTGTTACCCAAAGGGTATAAAATTTCAGTTATGACTGATGAGTAAATTCTAGATATCTGCTGTACAACATACTGCTGTGAATAACAATACTGTGTTGTGCACTTCCAAATGTGTTAAGAAGGTAGATCTCATGATGAGAGAGAGAGAGAGACAGTGAGAGAGAGAGAAAGGGTGCACCCTGACTGGGTGGCTCAATTGGTTGAGTGTCATCCCATACAACAAAAGCTGGGGGGATTGGGGGTTTGGTTTCCAGTCAGGGCACATAACCAGGTTGGGGTTCAATCCCTGGTCAGGGCATGTATGAGAAGCAACCGATTGATGTTTTTCTCTCACATCAATGTTTCTCTCTCTCCCTTTCTCTCTAAAATCAATAAACATATCCTAGGGTAAGGATTAAAAAGAGAGAGAGTGAGAGAGCCATGTCCAACTTAATCAGATTGTCACATTAAGTGTAAGCAGTTCATTGTTTTTCAATTATACCTCAATAAAGCTGTCAGAAATAAAATGTGAAAACAAAATTTGCTAATTAGACACAGGTGGTATTATTATTTTTATATTTCAGTCACCTAAACTAAGGCTCAGACAAGGTAAGTTAATTTCTAAAGAATACATAGAAAAAAAATAGGCAAATTTAGGATAAGAACCTAGAATTTTAGAACCCATAATTTTGTTGCCAACTCTTTCCTTCTCTATGGGGTTTGGGTTCAGCCCTCATTTCCAGCCTCTAGTGTAGCTATGACCATCATTCAATACTATGTCTTTAACAGAACTGTGTAGGGGTTGAAATAATTATTTAGTATCAAAAGGAGAATTCATCCTACTATATAATTTTCTATATAAATATTATAGGATGGTGGAGATGTACAAATTGGTTGATGGGCAGAAATTTTTACCTCTAATGTTGATGTCTCCCATGAACTGCAGATCACATGCCCAACTGCCAATTAGTAGATCCACTTGGACAGCTAACAGACATCTCAAAGTTAATATATCCCACACTGAACTTCTGACTTCTCCTTCCCAAACTTGCTCCACCTGAGACCTCATCTCAAGTAATGACACCTCTACCCTTCCTGTTGCTCAGACAAAAAATAAAGTCATTCTGGACCCTCTCTTTCACACCCCATATTCAATCCATCAGGAAATTGTGCTAGCTCTACATTTTAAAATATTTGCAGAATACAACCAATATTCTACTGCCAATCTGATCCATCATATTCTCCCTCATTCGGATTAGAGTAAAGCACTCTGGTCCCCTACAGTCTATTCTTATGCAGCAGCCAGTAGTCCTTTTATAGAATTCCTGTTCTCAAAGTCTCTAGGGCAGGGGTGGGCAACCTTTTTGTGAATGCGTGCCAAAACCAGCAAAATCCCTGACTCAAAATTCTTCTGCGTGCCAACCCTAATTTTTTAAGAACATGTTAGCCTACTTGATATCTCTTAAGGTGTACGTATGTGAAGAACCTTGAAGAAATAATAAAATTCATTCGAGCGACAAAAACACAGTATATGATGATGAAAAATAAATTTATTTTTTAATGTATACATGTACACTGATAGTCCAACAGAAAACTTTATGACTCCGTTTGATATTATCAGTGGGACTTTTACTGCTGCATCACTGACGACAGAGATTTTACATCAGGTTTATATTTCGTGACCTTCAGAGATATGCACGAGCTACTACTTTCATCTGTCAGGCTACTCCTATTACGAGACTTAACAAAATTCATCACTGAGAACAAAGATTCACAAGCGTATGTGGATGAAACCAAAACACTGGTCCGATCTAGGAAGGCAGGGAGAATTAAGGCAGAAGCATAGAAATTGCTCTTCCCCTCTCTCATCAATTCATGTCTATGGTCTTTAAGATAACTTGTTATGTAAAATTATTTATTTATCTAAGATGCACCTACACTGAATTTATCTGAAAAATAAAAAAGTCGATATTAAGAAAAAAATTGTAAATGGAAGATTATAAGAGAGGGTTTCGCGTGCCAGCAAAAGTTACATGGCATGCATTCCAAGCGTTGCCCACCCCTGCTCTAGTGGCTCCCCATCCCACATGGAATACAAGCCAAGTTTTCACAATCTCCTGCATGGCACCCCTACTGGCCACACATTACTTTTCTGACATCATCTGCTGCTAGTATGTCCTCCCTTATTCCATTCCAGCCACACTGGCCTCCTCACTGGACTTCAAACACACCAGGCCTGCACCCCATTCAGGGCCTCTGGCTGGCTAATGCTTCTGCCTAGAATGTTCTTCCTCCATATATCCACATGGCTCACTGCTTTATCTCCTTCAAGTTTTGCATCAAATGTCACCTTTCCTCTAAAGCCTTCCTCAAACATCCTATTGAAAATTGCATGTCACCTCCTCACATTTCCTATCCTTCTTTATTTTTCTCCACTGGACTTATCACTTCCAAATATGCTCGATAATTTACTTAACTTGGCCATTGTCTCTTCTCCCTAGAATAAGCATGTCAAACTCAAAAGCTAACACAGGCCAAATAAACAAGGTTTAAGTTTATGTGGGCTGCAAAAAAAAACACACAAAAGCTTCAATTTTCATAGAAATGTAGGTTAAAGGGCTGAAATAAATGAGTAATTGTTAACATAAAATAATAGAACATTTTAATAAAAATTAGTATTTTTTCTTGAACATTAACTTACCAGACACAGAATAACTGCACAAATTAATAAGCATAACACAAATAAACCTATTTTTCTTGTTTGCCAAAAGCAAAATATTTCCTGTTGCGCACACCAAACAAATCAGTCCAAGACTAATGACGTGGCAATCAGCTGTTAAAATATTTGCTGCTAGTATTAGTGGAGAGAAATGGTGCGCCTGCGCATAAGGTGTGTAAGGGAAATAAATGCAACACGATTATAGTAATCAGTCATTAGCAAACATTATAGTTCATTATTAATAATTATGTATAACAGGATATTTTAAAAATTAAATTATGAAATTTTTATTAAAATGTTTCTTACATTCCGTTATATTGGCTGGGCCACAAAAATATTCATTGTAGATGCAGCCCACAGGCCGAGAGTTTTGACATGCTTGCCCTAGTACAGTGATGGCGAACCTATGACACCTCTGACACGCGAACTCATTTTTTTGGTTGATTTTTCTTTGTTAAATGGCATTTAAATATATAAAATAAATATCAAAAATATAAATCTTTGTTTTACTATGGTTGCAAATATCAAAAAATTTCTATATGTGACACGGCACCAGAGTTAAGTTAGGGTTTTTCAAAATGCTGACACGCCAAGCTCAAAATGTTCGCCATCACTGCCCTAGAATGTAAGCTCCATGAGGACAGGATTTTTTTTCCCTGTTTTGCTACCTGATCTATACCTCAATACCTAGATCCACGCTTGGCACATAGTAGGTACTCAAAACATGTGTTGAATTGTTGAATCAATGAACGAGTATATGAATTTAGAATAGATGACCTCAAAGCATCCTACAATACTAACACATATATACATGTGAACATGCAGGATAATAACCAAAAAATCAAGAGCGAGTCTTCAGCTCCCAAACTTAGAGGGACCTGCCAGAGTCTTCTAGTTCTTACTCTAGGGTCAGGAGTATCCCTTGGTGGTGGCGGCTTCCTAATGTAGTTTCCTGGGTCCTTGCACACAAATGTGAAAGTTAGAAAGGCGATTCATTCATGCATCTCAATAGCCAGCTCCCAACTAGAAAACTAAAGACATCTAAGACCTATTATCTAAGACCTGACACTTTACTACAGGTTCTAGAGCAGCCCCCTGGCCCAGCATGCAGAGAAGGGAATTGTTATGATGACAGAGGAGCAAGAAGCACTCTAGGGAAAGAGTGAAGTACCAATGGGATGGACAGCATTTTGGACAGTGGGCCACATGGGATAAGACGAGTCATTTCTCTTTGGATAGTTGGAGAGTCACTGTATGTGTGCCAAGCCCCACCTAGGTCTCCAGCCCTGAGGAGGGGTTTTGTGGTGAGTGCATTCATTACAGGTGTCTTTGTTCTTGCTTGTCCTCCCTCTGGAAGGAACTAATATATTCCTCTCCTCTCTCCCCACTCTCCACGGGTATAGAGCAAGCTAAGATTATAATGCCGACCAGACACAGCTATCCAGAAGCTGCTGTGGAAATCCCTCTGGGCGATCTCCCCGCTTACAGCCTCTCCATCTCTCACTCTTCTCATTTCAGCCCTCCATCTCCTCTACAACTGCCCACTGCAACCCTACAGTCTGCTATTTCTCATTTTGCCTGTGATGTTTCTAACCTCCAGTTACCATGATCTGAGTCTCCTTTCCACCCATCTCCAGGTCGTCCCTCTCTCTGGGCCCAGGTAAGGAGAAGGTTTGGCATTTGTAGGGTACGTGGGCAGAGAAGGAAATACAAATAATGGAGCATGGAAATAAGGAAATCAAAACACTTCCCAATTAGGTTTCGCCCCAAAAGATAACTACTTGTGAGAGAAGCATTTCTTCCCATGCACCACCTCAAGTCAGACCCGGTATCCCACATCGGTAAATCATGGGGCACGTGATGTTCAAGGTGCTCTAACTTGTGGACCCATTTAATCTGAGGTACACTGAGGAGGCATGTGGTGTGAGGAACATGAGGCAGCTACAGATTCCAGAACTTTTAGGTTCTAAATATTTTTTTTATTTAATATCTTTGCCCAAATGCATCTCTTCTGCCTCAACTTTTCCAACCCAAAACTGGGAAATTCCTATCTTCTCCTCAGGTGGATAGAGGTTCTCATGGAGAGAGGCATTCAATGATCTGTTGTTTCTATAAAATAATGGGTAAGAATAGAACTGAGGAAAATATTACCTCTTCAACTTTTAGAAACAAAATAGAGTATTCATGAAGATGAAGTCCATGATTATTACTTAGCTCCACGGGACACAAAAATTTGACCACACAAAAACTTCCTGTCATGGTATTGTAAGGGGCTCCATTTATTCCTTGCTTCCTGGCCAAAAACTTAATCCCGGAGCCCCAAACCACATCAGCCACAGTGACCACTCCCCTCCCCCTTGAAGAAGACCTGGCCCACCATCAGAGCCCACCCGTGGGCTGGCTGAACTCTGTGTGTTCTATCTCATTTCATCTGGACTTTTTTTGCTTTTTCTCAGCAAACACAGAAGTCTTTTCTGGAGACTCGGGGGTAGGCAGCAGGATGGTAAGGAGAGTACCTCACTGGAAAGAACTCCTGAAGCCAAAATTATGCACACAACTCTCCCAGGTGAAGGATCTGCTGAGGGCCCATGGCTTTCTGAGACAATGTTCCAAAGATATCAGTGTGCTCTCTCTTGTATGGTGGCTGGACTAGGATATCAATATATTTTTTTCACCAGTGGGTTGTTGTTGTTTTTTTCCAGTTTAATGAATCATAAAAATACCCTGGCAGAACTGAGATAACCTTGATTTCTTCATCCAAGCAGCTGCCTTGCCCCTATTCCTTAGTTCCAGCTCTCAGTCTGTGACCAACAAGAAGCAAAAAAGCATCTTTTAGTAGGAGGGTCATCTGGGTTTTTGAGGGAGCCCTCTTATTGCTCTGTGGCGTAAGATGCAGTTTAGAAATTAAAAGTATTTTCAAACCTACTAAAACTGACTTCATGAAAAATGACAGTTGATCTTAAAAACATATTTAGAAAACAAACTAGTGTCCTATATAGAAAAGATGTTACTATTTTTTCAAGTCGATAAAGTGACTGACCCTCAGGCCTAGAATACTTTTCAAAATGTAACAGTACAATGACCATGCATTTATGTGTGGTAAGGATGTCCTTCACAGTCCCAAAATGGGGACAGTCTCTTTGCCAGACAATTTTGATGTTAAATATTAAAGTGCTGGTTTTTGAAGTATATCCCTGTTCTTCTGGCGGAAGCCTGGGTCAGAGATATCCATTTAAATGGATACTGCTTCGTTCAAGCTGAGAACTTTTTTAAAAGCAGCAAAGGCAGAGGCCAAGCTCTAAAATCAGCAGGGCTCCCAGATTTGTGTGGTTCAAAGCTCCTCTTCAGATGAAATTAAAAGAGAGCATGAAGCCTGAAATAACACTTCACTCAATTGATTTAAGAAAAGAGAATTAACAGCAGCAACTGTTTAGGGGGCTCTAAACACAAGTGCACACATTGTTGTAATTCTAAATTGTCAGGAAACTTGAAGGATAAATGTTGGCCAAAATGCAAAACCCAAGGTAACATACTGACCCAGAGCGGGAGAACCAAAAGACTGCCTGTGTAACCATCACTTTAAGAAGAACTCCTGAGAAGACACAGAAAGTATGAAGGGCATCTCACTTTTATAACATGTAGGATCACTAAATACTTCAGAAAACACCATAAAGGGAGGAAAGCAAGAATGTCCATGTAAGGAAAATATTCCTTATTAAATCTATTTAAATGCTTTTGGGGACACAGATGCCAACAAGAAATAACAAAGGATTTCTTTTAGTTAGGCTTCCAAAAACTTTTGACAAGCTATCTTACCAAATTTAGTTATCAAGGACTCAGGAGACTGCTTTATCACATGAAAGGAAGTGGCTCACAAGACAGAAACACAGGGACAGAAAAGAGGCACCTACCTGGGGTTGAGGCTGAAATTATAAATGGTTGGAAGAGGGAGCACACAGTAAAATCTGTGCATCCAGAGATGATATGTAGCTCCTTTGAGTAAAGGAAATATCAAACTGATGAGAAAAACACTACCAAAAGGTATATTTGCATCTGAGCAAGAGAATGGTAATAAGTTTTAATTCAAGGGTTTTATTTTAGAAAACATCTAAATGTTAAATACAATAATAATGCAAGTATATGTATATTAATAGGTTTTGAGTTATCTGTCATAAATCAAGGAAAAGACTAATGACATAGGAAAAGGAGTCATTATCGAATTATACTTGTCAGCTGCTATGCAAATGGAGCCCAAAGGCTGCTACGATACTGTAGAAGTTGGGTTCTAACATATGTCAAAGGAACTAAAAAAGAGTCTGGAGGCTTGGCTAGAAACTAATTATAAAGATTTATTCCAGGGTCTTAAGAGTTTTCAAACTGGGAACACAGCTAGGCAAAACCTCAAAAATGTTCAGAAGAAAGAAAAATTGTGTTCTTATAGTTCAAAGTGCATTCTTGGTAATAATCAGCCCTGCATTCTTAGCCCTAGGATTGGTCCAGGATGACAATCAGTTAGATGTCAGGTGGTCAAAATGATGGATGCCAGGTGGTCTACACATGGGTGCCAGAGGTCTGGTCATGTCCAGTGGTCTGGAAGAGCCTTACCTGTCTGCCTCTCCAATCTCCCATTTCATCCCCTCTTTAAATGTGCTTCCATTGACTACTGAAATGACCAATTTTAAAAAGCATCATTATTACAGGTAATTTTAATTATTCTGCACTGTAAAAATCAAAGCCCAGCTCCGCAGCTGCAGCCCAGTGAGGCTTTCAGCCACATCCCAATGTCCTGGGCCACCAGCCAGGCATTACTCTGTGGGTGCTCCATTGAGCCTCACACAATTAGAAAAGCAGATCTGCCAGAACAATAACAGCAGCAGCTCTGAATGTCAAAGCTAAGGAGAAATTATTTTTAGATTTGCTATCTTAGACTATCTGTATTGCTGCTCATATCCACAGGGCCTCAAGGGAATGCCAGCAAAGGGAAATATGAGGACAGCAATGCCTAGGAGAGTGCAGTTAATTTCTAGAGAGGGAAAGTAGATGTGGGAAGAAGGGTAAGGTGTGTCTTAGGTGGGAAGAATTTTCAGGAGAGGTCTCGGTAAGGAAGACTATCTTGTGAATAGGACCATGGACTATAAAAAGCTTGGGTGTAAAATCTGGCTTTACCACTAGCTCATGACATCTAATTTCTTTACGCCTCAATTTCCTCATCTGTACGATGAGTGTAAGAGTTGGCCTATTTTATTGAGTTGTAGCTAGGATTAAATGAATTAAATGTGTAAAGTCCTTGTGAGCATTTGCCAGCTACTCCCTTAAGCACAGCTATTATTGTTGATACTATGAATCACCTGGAAGAACAAGAATATCTGCCCTTCTGCCCCTGGAGAACGTGGGGGGTGAGGGGGTTGGGGGGGGAGGAGTGGCTCAAGCAGGCCTTGTCATCATTTCTTTTCCCTCTGTAGCTCAATGACTCTGATAGAGCTGGGTTTTAAATGGGTCAAATCACAGAAGTTTGGAAAGTGTCTGACCCCGCTCATCCTTGAAGAGAAAAGACATTTGTGACGTACATTCCTTGAGTTTGCAACAAATTCTCCTAAAAACTCCAAACAAAGTAGAAACATTCCTCAGTCTCCTTTTTGTTTAGTTGGCCTATGTGGCTCACTTTGTGGGGCCTTGCTTATAAAAAACATGATCTATGTTCAGTATGCAGTTTTGGGCACCTTCTCCTAGCCATTCTTGTCATCTTCATTTCTGTGCAGTATGAACATGAAGACAAAAGAACTGGATCATTTCTGTCCCTCAGCCCCCCACCCTCTGCTTCTCTAAGAAGAGAGGAGTAGAGAAGAGCGAGCCGAGGCAGAGAGAAGAGAGGTGCCGTGGGTCCCTCAGCAGTTACATCCTGCCAGGACCTCCAGGACAGCCAGGCTTCTCTCTTGTTCACACCTGCAGCTATAACACCTGACAAGGAAGAAGCACTCAACAGAAAAAGGTTTGTTAAATTTGCTCAATAGACTGAATACTGGCCAAAAAAGTGAGAGTTCTAAAACACAAGGGAAATGATTCCACCTCCCTTAGAACCACCCAAAACCCCACCATACTTGTCCTCCGTAAGGCTACAAACATCTGTTTGGAGACATTCCCCAAGATGATAAGAAAACGCACAGGGGGCATGAGTGGGGGGAGGGGGGGCAGCAATAGGGGGATAAGGACACATATGTAATATGTTAATCAATAAAGAAATTTTAAAAAGGAAAGAAAAAGCACAGGGTGGCACTGATAATTCTTCAGAATTCTCGTCTCCAAAAGGAGCACTGGCTAGCAAAGCCCAAGCTCTTTGCATTCCTTCCAGCTCTTTCATCTGACCATGCCCTTAACCCAGCTTTATTGCTACTGCACTCTATGGTATAAAAGCTATGCACAAATTCCATTTCCAACATTGATTATAAACCATGACTCGAAGTCACTGAGAAGAAATAATAGTCGAGCTTACAACTGAAATTAATAAAAGAGATAAGAAAATAAGAGATATTATAAATAACAATTGGAAAAATCAAACATCCTCCTCTTTGTTTGCATGGCCTTGAATTTCTTACCACCCCATGTTCCCCCATACTAGAGTTTTATAACAAGCACAGTCGACCTACAGGTTAGCAATGTTTTCCAAATGTTTCCTGCAAATGAGTCAGCGATAATGCTTAGAAAGAAACTGTGTTCAGTTGGCAAATTTGAAATGTACTACTCACTCAAAAAGGCAAGTTAGAACAGATACACATTACTTCTAATAAAAATGTTAGGGACACATTGTTCCTGATGTGCCCAGCCAGGCCCTCCCGCTAACTTCCCCTGTTCCCTATGTGTCTGCCTCAGTGCCTGGAACACACTTGGGTTTCCATTTAAGACTAAATTACTGTGGACTGACTGACTGTAGTGACATTTTTTATAGCCCCATTTGGAGTCAGGGGAAGTTCGGATTCAGTCTCAGGAATGCAGATTCTGTTCATAATTTTCTATGAGCCGTTAAGCCCTTCACCACTACCACCCCCAGCCTCATTTTTCTCTTTACAATTATGAGGTTGTAGGACATGAGCTCTAAGGTCTTCATCTGCTTTATGTTTCTGTAATTCTGTGACACATACAGAAAGCAACTCAGAAGGGACTGGACAGGCCAGGGAGGAAGGAACAGAGGCAGAGACTGAAGACACATTTCCTGCCTTGAGGAGCTCAGGCTAGGCCCCTCAGAATGAATGGTAACTGGAGTTTGAGGGCAGGAAATTCTTTGTAGGTGGAGGTCATGAGTGATGCATTATAAGGAAAGAGTCTAAAATTGAGGCTTCCTTGGAAAGAGCATGTTGAGAAAGCAGCAGTGAGAATCTAGTCCAGGAGGCAGGAAGACCTGCACCATGTTTCTGAACCAGTTAACAAGATATCCTCATGGGGAGGGGGCTGGGAGTGTACCGTGTACCTACCACCGCTCTCTGTATCCACTACTCCCTCCCACCCTCTAACTCCCACCTGGCCCTTTCTCCACCATCGGGGCTAGAAGGGTGGCACCCCACAGCTCGCCTTTCCCTCATTTCTCTCCCACAGGTGGCTCTGGGCGACCCACATGGATAGCTCCAGCAATGCTACCATGCCCCGGGGTTTTCTCCTTCAGGGCTTCTCCGAGTTCCCACACCTGAGGCCTGTGCTCTTCCTCCTGCTGCTGGCTGTGCACCTGGCCACCCTGAGTGGGAACCTGCTCATCCTGGTGGCAGTGGCCTACATGCCCAGCCGGCCACCCATGCTGCTTTTCCTATGCCAGCTGTCAGCCATCGAGCTCTGCTACACGCTGGTGGTGGTGCCCCGCTCCCTGGCCGACCTGGCTGCACCCAGCCTTGACGTCGGCAGGGGCAGCCCCATCTCTTTTCTGGGCTGCGCTGTTCAGATGCAGATGTTCGTGGCGCTGGGTGGGGCCGAGTGCTTCCTACTAGCCGCCATGGCCTATGACCGCTACATGGCCATCTGCCACCCGCTGCGTTATGCGGCTGTAGTGACCCCGAGGCTGTGTGCACGACTGGCCCTGGCCTGCTGCCTCGGGGGACTGACAGTGTCCCTAGGGCTCACGGTGGCGGTCTTCCACCTGCCATTCTGTGGCTCCCACCTGCTGGTGCATTTCTTCTGCGACATCACAGCGCTGTTGCACCTGGCCTGCACACGGAGCTATATGGACGAGCTGCCCCTACTGGGCGCCTGCCTGGTGCTGCTGCTGCTGCCCTTGGTACTCATCTTGGCTTCCTATGGCGCCATCGCCACCACCCTGCGCCACAAGCACTCCCCTGGAAGCTGGCGCAAGGCTGCCTCCACCTGTGGCTCGCACCTGGCCGTCACCTTTCTGCATTATGGCTGCGCCACCTTCATGTACGTGCGGCCTAAGGCCAGCTACTCCCCGCGGCGGGACCGCACACTGGCGCTCATCTACACCAATGTCACGCCGCTGCTCTACCCATTCATCTACAGCCTGCGCAACTGTGAGGTCACAATGGCCATCCGCAGGGTGCTGGGGCGGTGGCTGCTGGGCCAACCCCGGGGTCAGACTGTATGAACCCTGACAGCAGGCAGGGCCAGGCCAGAGTAGGCAGCTCTACTCCCTAAAGTTTCATCTACAGGACATATCATCAGGAATGCCCCCCGGGGGGACTCAAGGACCGGATTCAGGAAAGAATCAGGAAGCGTGTCCACATAAGGAGAGCCTGCCAGCAGTTGCTCCATCCTCCACCCCTCCCTGGAGGAATAGCCAGAGACAGTGTGGTATGGCACCTGAGACCTGCCTCTAGTGCAGGGGTGGGCAAACTTTTAGACTCGAGGGCCACAATGGGTTCTTAAACTGGACTCAGAAGAAGGAGCTGTGGCCGTGTTTCCCGATGTTGCCATGTTAACACTGCTGCTGAAGGAGCGGAGGGGAGAGCAAGAGAACCCTCCGCTCTTTCGGTTCCGCGGGCTGGATAGAACAGCTGAACGGGCCGGATCCGGCCCGCGGGCCGTAGTTTGCCCACGGCTGCTCTAGTGCTTTCACAAGCACTGCTGAGTTCTTCCCAACCCTGGGGCCTGCACGGTGGTGGGCTTGCAATGATGTGGGAAGCAAAATGCATGACTGCAGAGAGCTCGCAGACAGGACAAGTATGTATGTTCAAAAATGTTCATGTCAGCACTGTGTGAATCAGCAAAAGATTACAAATTGTTTAAATACCAGCATGTGACTAAATAAACTATGATTTATCCCTATAATGGAATCCTATGCAGCTGCCAAGAAGAAGGGGGGGAAAGGGAGGGGGAGGAGGAGGCAGAGGAGAAGAAGGGAGGAAGAAAGGGGAGGAGGAAGAATGGGGAGGAAGAGGAGGAGGAGGAGGAGGAGGAGGAGGAGGAGGAGGAGGAGGAGGAGGAGGAGAAAAAGATCTGTGGCATAAATAGAACCATCTCTCATATATATTACTAGAGGCCCGGTGCACAAAAATTTGTGCACTCGGAGGGGAGGGGGGCGGTCCCTCAGCCCGGCCTGTGCCCTCTCGCAGTCTGGGACCCCTTGGGAGATAACAACCTGCTGGCTTAGGCCTGCTCCCGGGTGGCAGAGGGCAGGCCCAATCCCTAGGTGCAGCCCCTGGTTGGGCTCAGAGCAGGGCCGATTGGGGAGTTGGGGCGCCACCCCCCGTCATGCACAGAGCAGGGCGGATTGGGAGGTTGCGATGCCACCCTCAGTCACACTCAGGGTAGGGCCAATTGGGGGGTTGGGGCACCGCCCCCTGTCACACTCAAGGCAGGGTCGATGGGGAGGTTGCAGCGCCACCCCCTGTCACGCACAGAGCAGGGCCGATCAGGGGGTTGGGGCGCTGCCCCCTGTCACACACAGAGCAGGGCCCATCAGGGGGTTGGGGAGCTCCCCCGTCATGCACAGAGCATGGCCGATCAGGGAGTTGGGGAGCTCCCCCCTGTCACTCACAGAGTAGGGCCGAAAGGGGAGTTGGCGCACCGCCCCGTCACACACAGAGCAGGGCGGATCAGGGGTTTGGGGCGCCGCCCTCTATCACCCACAGAGCAGGGCCGATCAGGGGGTTGGGGCGCCGCCACTCTCACACTCAGAGCAGGGCCAATGGGGAGGTTATGGCTCTACCCCGTCGTCACACACAGAGCAGGGCCCGTGGGGTGAGGGGGTTGGGGCACCGCACCCTGTCACACACAGAGCCGCAGGGCGATCAGGGGGTTTGGGCACTGCCCCGTCACACTGATCCCGGTGCCGGGAGGCCTGTCAGCTCCGCTGATCCCAGTGCTAGGAGGCATATTACCCTTTAACTATATAGAATAGAGGCCTGGTGCATGGGTGGGGGCTGGCTGGTTTGCCCTGAAGGGTGTCCTGGATCAGGGTGGGGGTCCCCACTGGGGTGCCTGGCCAGCCTGGATGAGGGGATGATGGCTGTTTGCAACTGGTCACACACCCTTCAGGGTGGGGGTCCCCACTGGGGTGCCTGGCCAGTCTGGGTGAGGGGCTGAGGGCTGTTTTCAGGCTGGGACTGAAGCTCCCAACTGCTTCTTTTTTTCTTTTTTTTTTTTTATTCTGGGCCAACTTTAGCTCTGAGGCTCCAGCTCTGAGGCCTCCGCTCCTGAAAGCATGTATCTGGTTTGTTTCGGTTCTATAATCGAAACTCTGTATCAACTCTAGCTCTGAGATCCCAGCCAGCTGAAAGCTGGTTTCTGGAGTATTGTTTAGCGTCTATATTCGTTACAATGTTTGAAACTGCAGGCTCAGAGGCCAGCAAGGCAGGCGGGGAACGTTGCAGTCCTCCGTCACTGAAGCAAGCAAGCCTCATGTTAGTTTCAAGCTGCCTGGCTGCTGCCCGCCATCTTGGCTGGCAGCTAATTTGCATATCTCGCTGATTAGCCAATGGGAAGGGTAGGGGTCTTACGCCAATTACCATGTTTCTCTTTTATTAGATAGGATTAAGTGAAAAAGCAAGGGGCACAATAGTGTGTATTAAGAAGTCACCCTTAATTCTGGCCTTGTCATTTACTATTTCCACTCTTGGAAGTCTCCTCCATCAGATCTTCACAGGCTGGCTCCTGGTCATCCAGATGCTGTCTCAACTCAAATATCAACTCTTCATAGAATAGAGGCCTGCACTCGTTACTCTATATAATATCACCTCTCTGCTCTCTCTCACATTATCATGCTTTAATTTTTAAGCATCTCTCATTATTGGAAATTATCTGACATTTTGTAATGTTTTAATTACCTGCTCCTCCCAAAGAATATAAACTCTGTGAAATTTGCCTACTTCATTACCTGTTCCTGAACAGTGTCTTATATGTAGCTGCTGCTCAATGTTGAATGAAACAGTGAATGAACAGTGAAGGTCTGGAAAGGCTAAGAACTGGCTTAGGAGCTGAGGTTGAGATCACAAGGCAGATCAGTCGGTGTTCTGATTGCATTTTTAAGAAATAGCAATCTACTCTAGTAAAAGAAGCAGGAAAATCATTTATGAGGAATATTTAGAAACCTGTAGAATCTCTAGGGGGGCTATAGAGTTGGTGGTGGAGGCAGGGAAGCCATGCCCCACAGTTCTACTGCTAGGGACAGGGCATGTATCATGCTGGGGGTCAGACACCAGACCCTCTGCCCTGAGAACCTAGCTGTTTCCATCACCTCCTTCATTACATGGAATGTCTACTGCTTCACATCACTCTTTCCTGAAACAAAATCATGCATGGGCATCTGACTGAGAATGTTAGTTATGGGGAAAGAGACAGCTGTAATAGGAAAAGAGATTTCAGGGGCAGATGAAAGACACTTAGGGAAGGCTTGCTGTGTGATGTGTGATCTAGCCCTGCCTCCTTCAATCCATTGAGCTCCACAATGAAATCAAGTACCTGTCAGTACTTGATTTACGGTTGGGATTTATGGTTCTTATGGAGGATGCAGTTCCAGCCTGGCCACAAGGCAAGGGAAGGAAGTCTAGAGGGGTGCAGTTATGGTGTGGTTATGTTTGCAAAATATGGGCCTACTTCAGCTTTGTACAATGTCACTGCTAAACATGAAAGTCGTTTATCACCGATGAAATGCTTTGCTGCATGAGTAGCTGAAAAGCTTCAGCAGAAGAAACTCATTCTCAGTTTTTTCAAAAAAACGGTTTATTTGATTTTGGGTGATAGGCACATGGTGCTATATACAGATTTTGTAACTTAGAAATCCACACATGAAACCTATATGTTCATCTTGACCAATGTCACCCCAATAAAATTTAATTTAAAAAAAAAAAAAACCATTTTACCCACAATATTCTTGAAAATGTATGTTATCAAAAAGTATGTAGTGCCCTGACCGCTTTGGCTCAGTGAATAGAGCGTCGGCTTGCGGACTCAAGGGTCCCAGGTTCGATTCCGGCTAAGGGCATGTACCTTGGTTGCGGGCACATCCCCAGTAGGGAGTGTGCAGGAGGCAGCTGATCGATGTTTCTCTCTCATCGATGTTTCTGACTCTGTCCCTCTCCCTTCCTCTCCGTGGAAAATCAATAAAATATATTAAAAAAAAAGTATGTAGTGATATAAATTATATTTTCCTATAAGCACATTTTGGGGACTATAGTTAATACTGTATTGCAGATTTGAAAGTAGCTAGAAGAGTGGATCTTGAAAGTTGTCTTCACAAGAAAGAAAATGTGTTAACTACGCTATGGGAGCTGGGGGATTTCTTTTGATGTTTTTTCCACTAGACTTGGAGATAGTTGGAAAGAGGGAGGGCCTATGTGGCAGCACTCCTCACTCTGGGCAGCACCTCTCTCTCCATCCATTCTCCACGACACTGGCAGTAAGTTTAGTATTAGCAGGGACACAGGCAAGATGGAAAAGGGTCCTTGTTGCTTCTGTGTATAGCTTCTGGACTCATGTTTGCTCTTGGATAGCCATTCCCAGCCCCTATACTCACTTTCCTTCTTGGCCTCCCTCTGGCTTCAGTGTCCCCATGCCCACCGCAGTGGCCTGAAGGTTTACTTGGCTGGAATCTATGCCCAGCTGCCCTCCGCAGCCCCACTGTCTGGGAGCTCTCAAGTTTTCTACACTAAATGCAAAGCTTGAGGAACAACTCCAACCAGAGAAGCTTCTAAAAAGGTATTTTGAGCCCAGATGGTGTGGCTCAGTGGTTGAGCATCAACCTATGAACCAGGAGGTCACCAGTTCGAATCCTGGTCAGGGCACCTGCCTGGGTTGCAGGCTCGATCCCCAGTAGGGGGTGTGCAGGAGGCAGCCAATCCATGATTCTCTTTCATCGTGGATGTTTCTCTCTCTCTCCCTCTCCCTTCCTCTCTGAAATCAATACAAATATATACGGAATACACACACACACACACACACATATATATATATATTAAAAATAAAAAGGTATTTTGAAAACATCTCTTACACAATCCCAAGGGTGGCATAAAGTACTGCAGGCTTGATGCAGAGAACTGTTAGAACATCTTTTATTTTACAAAAGAGAAAAATAAGAGAATTTTGAGTTGACAAAGCTCAACAGGATAGAAGTAAATGAGTAAGGGGGAAAATTAGGTCTATTTGTAGCATTGGTTTGACTAGCCATTTTCTCCCACAGTTTTGAATGTATTTCAAATATTTTAAATACCTAACATTCATCAAGGGTTCACCATACCATAGACTAATCACTGGGTTAAGTGCTTTACGTGGATTACTTCATATCATCCTCACAAGAGTCCCAGACATTATAATTCTCCCCATTTCACATTTGAAGAAACTGAGGCAGTGGAGACTTCTTGTCCAACTGTTATAAATGGACAATGTGGGAGCCAATACTCAGATGCAAGCATCCAGAGTATGGAGCCTACACCCTTAGCTACCAGGCTTTGCTGCCTCCAGCTGAGTGGCGGTCTGCTGAGAAGATAGAACAAACTCTTCTGCTATACAATGTGCACCTAAGACAGGACAAGATCTGAAAGTCTTGGGAAAAGGTCACAGGTAGAATGGGATTTCCAGGGTCTAGACCACCGGATCTCAAATCTATCGTGTTGTGAAAACTAAAAGAAACTGGTTCACAGAACGCTGAATTCTCAGGGTATAAGCAGAAAATGACTTTATTCCTTCTGACCTCCATGTCCTCAAGCCTGCACTATGGGACAGTCCTTGACCTACCCTCAGACTAAATCCATAGTATGCCGCATATTGTCCTAGTTCCTGTGGAAAATAAGTTTCCAGTCACTTTTGAAGTGCCACAGGTTGGAAATCCAAAATCAATTCTACTGGGCTAAGATCAAGGTGCTGGCAGGTTTTTTTCCTTCTGGGGGCTTCATAGGAGAACCCTTTTCTTTCCCTTTTTAGCTTTTAGTGGCCATTTAGTGGCATTCCTTGACTTATGGCCCCTTCCTCACATCACTCTAAACTCTTGCTTTGATCATCACATTTCCTTTTCCTGACTCTGATTTCCTGCCCCTCCCCACTAATAAGGATCTATACGACTATATTGGACTCACCTGGATCATTGAAGATAATCTCCCCATCTTGAAATCCTTAACATTATTACATCAGCAAAGTCCCTTTTGTCATGCAAGGTATGACAGATTCCAGGGATTAGGGTATGGACTTACTAGGGTAGGATATTATTTAGCCTACCACAGATCCATAGTGTTAGGGCAAATATGTAGGCCTGGAGATGAGCCCAAAGACTACAGAAAAAAGCATGTCAGATTCCTTGTCCTAAGGCTAAGAAGCCAATTGTATCTAAGAGTAGCAGGAAATACCCGGCCAGAATTCCTTTACTCTGCTTTTTGGGGGTACTAAGAAACATAATTTTGCTTAATTGGGACAGGAAAAAGATCCTGAAGCATAAAGATACTGCTTCCCCTTCTGCTAACCTCTGTGTAGAGAATGTCAGAAATGTCAGAATACAAAAAGACCTCCCCATAAGACATACGTTGATTTTCATCTCAGTTGGTTCTTTATCAATTGTCTAGCTCTAGCCAAGTCTGTGCCTACCTTACGAAGTTATCCTGAATAATGTTTTCCTCTTCTCACTTCATAGGACATGACACACATCCAGATCTCCCTTTGGGGCCAAGCTCACACCAAGCTAGGGCCTTTTAAAAAGAATCACCTTAGTTGGTTTGGCTCACTGAATAGAGCATCAGCCTGCGGACTGAAGGGTCCCAGGTTCAATTCTGGTCAAGGGCACATGCTGGGGTTTCGGACTAGATCCCCAGTAGGGGGCATGCAGGAGGCAGCTGATCAATGATTCTCTCTCATCATTGGTGTTTAATTCTCTCTCTCTCCTTCCCTCTGCCTTCCTCTCTGAAATCCATAAAAATATATTTTAAAAAATAGTGAAAGAGGATCTTCTAGCAAAAATATCTCACATGCCTTAAGCTTAGTGATCACAATCTGATTGTCATGTAGCAGCTTGGTCCTGTAGTCAGACCTGGCATGGCTGCATTCTTCATTTCCTCCTCTACCCACATGGATTCACTACATTGGGCCAGTCAGCTGCAACCATGAAGAATGGAATGGAACAGAATGACCAATAACCCAGGCCAAAGGCCAAGAAGAAGAAGCTGAATGTAGATCAGGGTTGAGATGTATATGGAGCACAGAGACCACAGAAACCAATGGGGAGAAGATCTCTGATAATTCCCTTGTTAGAATTTCATGGAGTTGAAACAGAAGCCCCCACCTGTTCCTGGGAACAGGTATAATGAGTTGAATAGAGGAGAGAGGAGATGGCCAATTCTCCATGCAAGATGGATACTGTATAGAGAATAGGTTTAACAGTAAATACTTTGGGAATATTAGATCAATGTCATTTAATCTTTATTAATTCCAAAATTCTAGTTCTGAGACACCTAAATCAAATCGCACAGCCTTTGGAGTTGGACACTAAGATTTTGATAAAGTAGAAAGCACAGGGAACTCAGGATATGATACAAGGGAAGTCCCTGAATTCCTTATGGGAGGAAAACCTTCCCCCAAGTCACAAAGGGATGACAAAGCACAGAAATACCATTTTAAGCATTTCCTAAAGTGTAACAGTAGGAAGCAGAGCAGTGTGACCCTCCCATGACAGAGCTTATTAGTGATGAGCTATATCTGGGGTTGTTGAAGCTGCCCTCAAATATAGCAGTCATCAGCCCACATACCCTGCTTCCAACAAGGTGCCTCTTGACATTTAAGTGGAAAAAGGTAAGGAAACACTAATTCTTTTTTTTTCCAGTGGAAAGAACTGAAAGTAGGTGCCTAACTGAGAACCAGATATAGCAGTTTACTGGAACTATTCTTTTTTTTTTTTTAATATATTTTATTGATTTTTTACAGAGAGGAAGGGAGAGAGATAGAGAGTTAGAAACATCGATGAGAGAGAAACATCGATCAGCTGCCTCCTGCACATCTCCTACTGGGGAGGTGCCCGCAACCAAGGTACATGCCCCCGACCGGAATCAAACCTGGGACCTTTCAGTCCGCAGGGCGACGCTCTATCCACTGAGCCAAACCGGTTTCGGCTGGAACTATTCTTAGTAAGAGGAAAGTCTTATGGCAAGGAGATATGTGGGCAAAGGAGGAGAGGATGGGGAAGTATTGGGGCAATTTCAAAGGAGTGAGAAAAAGACCAAGCAGCAGGTCTGAGACTGCACAGTCATTATAGGAACTGAACTTTCTCCAAGAGCCAGGGATCCAGTGTATAAAACATTGGTTCTGTCAATGCAACTCCTGGTGTGGATCAGACTCAAAAGAGAAAATCACTCCAATGTACTCAAGGCCACAGTCTGGAACCCACAAGCTCTGACTCCAGTCTTAGACCTTAGGGCAGGGGTGGGCAAACTTTTTGACTCGAGGGCCACAATGGGTTCTTAAACTGGACCAGAGGGCCGGAACAAAAGCATGGATGGAGTGTTTGTGTGAACTAATATAAATTCAAAGTAAACATCATTACATAAAAGGGTACGGTCTTTTTTTTTTTTTAGTTTTATTCATTTCAACCGGGCCGGATCCGGCCCGCGGGCCGTAGTTTGCCCACGGCTGCCTTAGGGTGAAAGGAGAATACTGTAATGGCCACATTGGAAAACACAGACTTCCAGAGCTGCAGGATCCTTAAAGTTCTAATCAAATATCCATTTCACAGATGAGAAAACTGAGACCCAGAAAGATTAAATGACATGCCCAAAGTCATGGAGCTATTTATACCAAAGCTAGAGCAAACATCAATTATCCTGTCCCTAGTCCAGAGTTTGTGTTGCCACAGAATGTTTATAGTTTTACCTCTCATTGTATAAGTGATTCAAAACTTGTAGCCATAGCTACTTTGAGGCAGATTTTTTTTTTAAATCTTCATTGTTGAGAGTATTATAGATGTCCCCCTCCTTTTAGTCCCTCCACTTGAATCCCGCCCTACCCCAGGCCTTCACCACCCTATTATCTGTGTCCATGGGTAATGCATATATGCACATAAGCTTTTTCGTTAATCTCTTCCTGTTCCCCACCGCTCCCCTTCCCTCTGAGACTTGTCAATCTGTCCATGTTTCCATTCCTCTGGTTCTACTTTATTCATCAGTTTATTTTGTTCATTAGATTCCTTGTTCATATACTTTGATTTTTTAGATTCAATTGTTGATAGATATGTATTTATTGCCATTTTATTGTTCATATTTTTTATATTTTTTCTTCTTAAAGAAGACCCTTTAACATTTCATGTAATATTGGTTTGGTGGTCATGAACTCCTTTAGCTTTTTCTTGTCTGTGAAGCTCTTTATCTGACCTTCAATTATAAATGATAGCTTTGTTGGATAATCTTGGTGTCCTGTAGGGCCCAGTGGCTCAGCCTCCCCAGTCACCACTTGCTTTTCATCACTTTTGAATATTTCTTGCCACTCCCTTGTGGCCTGCAAAGTTTCTGTTGAGAAATCAGTTCACAGTCATATGGGCACTCCCTTGTAGGTAACTAATTGCTTTTCTCTTGCTACTTTTAAGATTCTCTCTTTGTCTTTAACCTTTGACATTTTAATTATAATGTGTCTTGGTGTGGGCCTCTTTGGGTTCATATTGTTCAGGACTCTCTGTGCTCCCTGGACTTACAAGTCTATTTCTTTCACCAGGTAAGGGAAGTTTTCTGTCATTATTTTTTCAAGTAGGTTTTCAATTTCTTGCTCCCTCTTTTCTCCTTCTGGTTCCCCCATGATGCAAATGTTGGAATGCTTGAAATTGTCCCAAAGGATCCTTACACTGTCTTCCTATTATTTTATTCTTTTGGGCAGTTCTGATTGGGTGTTTTTTGCTTCCTTCCTCATATTCCAAATCGCTGACTTGATTCTCAGTGTCCTCTACTCTACTGTTGATTCCCTGTAAATTATTCCGCATTTCAATTAGTGTATGTTTAATTTCTACTGGTACTTTTTATATGACATTGACGTTCTCACTAAGTTCCTTGAAATTCCCTCTAAGTTCCTTGAAGTTCTCATTAAGTGCCTTGAGCATCCTTATAACCATTGTTTTGAACTCTAAATCTAGTAGTTTGCTCGCTTCCATTTCATTTTGTTCTTTTTCTGCAGATTCCTTCTGTTTTTTTTCATTTGTAACATATATCTTTGTGTCTGTATTTTGGCTGCTCTCCTGTGTTTGTTTCAATGTACTAGGTAGAGCTGCTATGGCTCCTGGAATTGGTAGAGCAGCTTTGTGTAGTAGGTGTCCTGTAGGGCCCAATGGCTCAGCCTCCCCAGTCATCTGACCTGGGCACTCTAGGTGCACCCCTATACGGGCTGTGTGCACTGTCTTGTTGTAATTGAGCCTTTATTGGAGTCACTGGGAGGGACTGACCCCAAGCCAATCAGCTGTGCAGACCAGCTTCGACTACAGCAAAAGAGCTGCTTTGTAGGAGACACCCCTGTGGAGCAGGACATGCTTCAGCGGAGCTTTGGCATTCACCATGTCTGCCCCTTGAGTGTGTCACTCATGGATATGATTGGTTTGTAATCTGGCATGGTCTAAAGCTGACCACCAGGTGTACTTGCTGTGGGGCCTCCCGGTAGGTGTAAAATCAGCTCCTGCCTGTGCCCTGACTGGGGACACCTGGAACAAGCTACAGAGTGATCTGCAGATGGCTGCTACTTGTGTTGGGCTTGGAGGTGCCTGGGAGAGGCCAAGCTGTGAACCAAGGCAAGCTGCTGCTAGTGCTGGGGCTGGAGCCCTTTATTGAAAGGTATGGGGCACACTGTGGCCAGCTGCTGCTTGTTTGAAAGAAAACCCCATCCTGACTCACTGTTTTCTCTGTTTCTTATAGTTATGCCAGTGAAGAGATTAAAACATTGAGGAAAGCAATCAAAAACTGAGAAATCAAGAATAGTGAAAGCTGGAAAAGCTTCTGGTGGTATGAAAACATGGAAAGAAAACTGAATTCAACAGAAATGTGATATGGGAGACCACCAAAGAGCCTGTACAAATATTGTAATGTTTGTGAGCTTCGGAATTCTCAATGGCTTATAGGCCAAGAACATACTGATTCTACTGCGCAATGCTTACACACCATTCCCTGGTTACTTAAAATAGATATGTGCAAGGAGGGGAGAAGATGCATTCCTTTTCTATCCTTGGAAGGAATATCATGCTTAGACTTTATTCCTGTCTCCTGACTCCTACCAAAAGTCTCCAGCAATGCCATAGCCTTGAAGGGCAGTGAAAGACCTCAAAGAGTCATGGAAGGGCTCATTAGCCTAATAACTAGAAGAACAATTAAAAGTTAAGATAAAACATTTTCAGAATATTTATCCCACTGGGAACTTAGAAGAGTAAGGAGCTGTGGTGGTTGCCAAGAATTGGGGGGGGGGGGGGGGGGCGAGGAGGGCGGAGTAGAAGAAAATGAGTAAAAAATTACACCAAGAGCAAGTAATTGCCCTCTGGGGCTTCTTAGGTTCTGAAAAGTATCAGCTAAGGCTGACAAAGTAAAACTTCCATTCCCAGGAAGAAGATGGACAACTGCTTCAAGAACTTCCTGAGAGATGTGCTCCTCCCGATCCAACATAGGTTCTGTGCATAAGGTATACATTCAGCTTCGGTGAATCCCGCACAGGGAAGGTTATGAGGAGATCAAGAGGATACAGCCCAAATCCCTGGGAGCAGCCAGGAGTGCCCTGGGATTCTCCCCTGTGTTTTTCTCACTGGCAGTACCTAGAGGCTCTTTGATTCTTCCCATGACTTAAACGAGGCAACTCCTTGTTTGTGAGCCTCTCAATAGAGTCCTCAGTCTTGGTCAGTCATCCAATCAGCAACATAAACTGAAGTGCTTGGTATATACAGACATACATTCAAAGAACTGAAGAGTAGAGATCAAAAGAGATAAGCTCTTTAAGAGGGATTTTCATTATATTGGAGTTAAGAAGAAGGAATGGAGAAGGGCTGGGATTATTGTAAGAACCAAAGATAGACATAACCCCACCTTTTCTCAGTTTTGGCCCCCGAGCTGGTGGGAAACTTAGTGTTAGGGATTACCTCACTCTGGGAAATATCTGGGACCAACTTTAGAAAGAAGCACATGTGTGTATCTGTAGTCTACAAGTCTTCCAGCTTTGAGCAAAGAGTTTCTCTCATTTCTATTTATATGACTCCTTTCCTACTTCATTAGTTATGTAAGATGATGAATGCTTTGATTCCTAAAACCAGTAACTCATAATATTTTATTGATTCTAGTCCTACTACATAGTGATCAAAGACCAAATAATTTCTTTTTCCCTTTTTATCATGCTTTAAACTACAGCTTATGTATATTCATTTATTGCAGATCTTTAGAGCTGGAAAAAATCTTGGTGTTTGCCTAACTTGCCCATTGTGTAGGCAAAGAAAATATGGCTCAAAAAGGTAGTGCTTTATAATGATACCTAGGTGGTTTATGAGACAGGTTGAAACCCAGGTCTCCAATCTACATACACCTTAAACCTCAATGTACTTTTTTGCCAAGAAGCAAATGGACTGGTTGTTTCTTTACTTTTACTTTATTTTTTAAAAATATATTTTTTTATTGATTTCAGATAAGAAGGGAGAGGGAGAGAGAAAGAAACACCAATGATAAGAGAATAATTGGTTGGCTGCCTCCTGCACACCCCACACTGGGGATCAAGCCAGCAACCGCTCATATGCCCTGACTGGGAATCAAAACATGACCTCCTGGTTCATAGGTCAACACACAACCACTGAGCCATGCCAACTGGGCACCTTATTTTTTATATATATCTGCCTGGCTATTTACACATATTCCGACTCTGTGTCTCCAGTTGCCACACTTGATATCTGAGCTTCCTTTGAAAACTCTGATAAGATCATAACTCATTATCTCTGTCCTCCCACCAGGCTGAGTTCCTGGTCAGGGAGATGAGGTTATAACTGATCCTTGTTACCCCAGCATCTGCCACTGGACCAGGCACTACTCAGTGTATAGTAAATGTTCACTAAGTCAAGTAATGTGGAATGAAACTCTCTAATTACCCCCAAAATTGGAGGACAAGGCTAATCCTATATAAGAAATAGATAATATGCAAATTGACCATCACTCCAACACACAAGATGACCACCTCCATGTGGCCACAAGATGGCCTGCAGGGGAGGGCAGTTGTGGGTGATCAGTCCAGCAGGGGAGGGCAGTTGGGGGGACCAAGACAGCAGGGGAGGGCAGTTGGGGGCGATCAGACTGGCAGGAGAGTGGTTAGGGGGTGATCAGGCTGGCAGGCAGAAGCAGTTAGGGGCAATCAGGCAGGCGAGCTTTTGGGAGCCAGCAGTTCTGGATTGTGAGAAGGATGTCCGACTGCCCGTTTAGGTCCAATGCCACAGGGATTGAGCCTAAATGGGCAGTCGGACATCCCTCGAGGGGTTCCAAATTGGAGATGGTGCAGGCTGGGCTGAGGGACACCCCACCCCCAGTGCATGAATTTCGTGTACCGGGCCTCTGGTTATTAATAAAAATAGTTTATCACCCTGACCGGTTTGGCTCAGTGGATAGAGCGTCGGCCTGCGGACTGAAGGGACCCAGGTTCGATTCCAGTCAAGGGCATGCACCTTGGTTGTGGGCACATCCCCAGTAGTGGGTGTGCAGGAGGCAGTTGATGTTTCTCTCTCATTGATGTTTCTGGCTCTCTATCCCTCTCCCTTCCTCTCTGTAAAAAATCAATAAAATATATTTTAAAAAAATAGTTTATCATAATCTAAAAACAGCATCAAAATGTACTGAAAAAGTCCTTGGTTTCCTCATCTATACAATGAAATGGTGGTAAACATGGCCTATCTGATGTCTTTTATTTACAACATTTTTATATCCTTATATAATAAGAGAGGCCTCTGGAGGGGCTCTTGATTCATGACAGTGACTTTGAAAGTAAGGATTCTGGATGCTGTAGTGGCCTCTGAATCACAGTATATCAGAATTGAATTACTTCCTTTGCTGATACAAGGACCAGGCTCTGTGGGAAGCCACATGGTTCCTGGGCCATACTCAGAACCCCAGCCACCCACCAGCTACAGGGCTCAGGCCCTAGAACCCAGTCTCTTATCAACCTACTTTAGAAGGCAAAATGCTTGCTCCATCCAGGTTTTCTGCTCTCTCCCTCCACCAGTAAGAGCCCAGGCCACTATTTCCAGCCAGAAGAAATCTGCATTGGATTATGCTTTTCAATTCCACTGTATTTGATTCCATGGCTCCACTGTGGTTTTAACACTGATGTGTTGCATTTGTTTGTCCTCTGTTTGGCTCTCATTTAATTCTCACAGGTTTTACCAGTATCTTTTATTTTCAATTTTTTTTATATATATATATTTTATTGATTTTTTACAGAGAGGAAGGGAGAGAGATAGAGAGCTAGAAACATCGATGAGAGAGAAACATCGATCAGCTGCCTCCTGCACATCCCCTACTGGGGATATGCCCGCAACCCAGGTACATGCCCTTGACCAGAATCGAACCTGGGACCCTTCAGTCCGCAGGCCGACGCTCTATCCACTGAGCCAAACCGGTTTCGGCTATTTTCAATTTTCTTATTTGATTCTGTGGCACTGCTGATTTTCTAAACACAAATTCCTAACATTGAAAGGGGGCATTTCTGCCCTGGCCAGGTGGGCTCAGTTGGTTAGAGCATCATCCTGTACATCAAAAGGTTGCGGCTTTGGTCCTAGTTGGGCACATACTCAGGTTTCAGGTTTGATTCCCCTGTCAGGGTGCATAAGGGAGACTACCTATCAATGTTTCTCTCTCACATCAATCTCTCTCTCTCTCTCTCTCTCTCTCTCTCTCTATCTATCTTTCTCTAAAATCAATAAAAACATATCCTTGGGTGAGTATTAAAAATCTGTATTTTTAAAGAAGGGAGCATTTCCTAGAACCTGGTTTAACGCATAGTGCCTCATATACACAATATCCTAACTAATAATAGAGAAACATGGTAATTAACCATAACTTCGCTACCCTTCCCATTGGCTAATCAGCAAGATATGCAAATTAACTGCCAACCAAGATGGTGGCCGGCAGCCAGGCAGCTGAAGCGAACAGGAGACTTGCTTGCTCCAGTGATGGAGGAAGCCAACATTCCCCCCCTGCTGCTGCCGGCCTCTGAGCTGCAGTCTAAGAAACAATGTTGCAAATATAGAAGCTAAACAATCCCCATGCTTTCAGCCAGCCGGCCAAGCTGGAGTTGCAACAGTGTTTCAATTATAGAAGGTAAATAAATCCCAGAGACCTGCTTTCAGCAGCCGAGGTCTCAGAGCTGGAGCCGAGCCTCAGAGCTAAAGCCGGCTCTCAGCTCCAATGACAGCCATAGAAGGTAAATAAATCCCAGAATAAAAAAAAAAGAAAAAAAGGAGAGGTTGGGAGCTTCAGTCACCCGCCAGACTGAAAACGGCCCTCAGCCCCTCACCCAGACTGGCCAGGCACCCCAGTGGGGACCCCCACTCTGAAGGGGGTGTGACCAGCTGCAAACAGCCATCATCCCCTCATCCTGCCCTTGGCCAGGCACCCAAGCGGGACCCCCACCCTGATCCAGGACACCCTTCAGGGCAAACCAGCCAGCCCCCACCCGTGCACCAGGCCTCTATCCTATATAATAAAAGGGTAATATGCAAACTGACCCTAATAGCAGAACAACTGGGAATGACTGGTCACTATGACACACACTGACCACCAGGGGCAGATGCTCAATGCAGGAGCTGCCCCCTGGTGGTCAGGGCGCTCTCACATGGGAGGAGCTCTGTTCAGCCACAAGCCAGGCTGATGGCTGCCAGTACAGCGGTGGTGGTGGGAGCCTCTCCTGCCTCCTCAGCAGCGCTAAGGATGTCCAACTGCAGCTTAGGTCTGCTCCCCGCTGGCAAGTGGACATCCCCCTAGGGCTGCCAGGCTGCCAGAGGGATGTCTGATTGCCAGCTTAGGCCCAATCCCCCGGGGAGCGGGCCTAAACCAGCAGGTGGTCATCCCCTGAGGGGTCCCAGACTGCGAGAGGGCACAGGCTGGGCTGAGGGACCGTCCCTCCCCCCCCCCCCCCCCGAGTGCACAAATTTTTGTGCACTGGGCCTCTAGTATTTTTAATAAATGAGTTAATTTATGAATTATTTTAAAAGCAAAAAATATGCCTTGAGATTACATTTGTATTAAGAAAAACTGGTGGCATTTAATTCTATTTTTATAGAGGGCTGGTCGACATGTTGGGAGGGAGAGCCCAGAGCAATCTTAGCTGAGAAATGAGAATTCACTGCCTCTGAAAACAATTCAGTGGATTTCAGTCACTTCCTACTCAGTAGCAACATGTTAAGTATAACTGGTTTTCAAATACTCTCATTACATTATTTTTTAATCATTTATTTAAACATCTAAATGCCTTCAACTTACTATATAAATTGTGTGTTATTAAGAAGGAAGGCATACTGCATTGGTCATTTAATTACAGCTGCAAATTTAATTAACCAACTAGCAACCTTGTTCATCTCCTTCATAGCATGTGGAACAAGTATACTTAATTGAGTTTTGTAATTATTAATTTAATCTGTGTTTCTGATTACATTATAAGAACCAAGAAAAAAGGACTTGTGCTTCTGTCTTGCTTGTTCACAGACAGGTGTCTGATAGCTAGCACAGTCCCTGGCACATAGAGGGGCTGAACAGACAATGTTTTAAGAGATTTAAACCTCATCTGGACTGACAGGCACAATGAGAATGACAGGAGAGGATTCCTTGCTAGGCAGTAACCTAGACTGGACCCTAGAAGAAACGTGAAGAGTAACTGAATCCAGTCTTTTATGAATGACACGGGGAACCTGGAGACCCTTCTTAGTCTCAAGTGTCTGATTATAATACTGGACAAATTGCTCCCCCCACATTGCAGAATATTTCTTTCATTGCTGTGTTCTGCTTTTCTCCTCTTCTTCATTCCTTCCTTTTTCTTTCTCTTTTACTTTCTTTATTTTCCCTATCATTCTTTCTCCCTTTTCTCCAACATGTTTTTTCCTGTCTTTCCTCTGCATTAATAGATTATCTCCTATATAATTGTGACTGTGCTGGATCCTAGATATAAAAGCATGACAATAACAGGGACTTTATCCTTGAGAGTCTCACAGTTTAGTGTGAGAACCCAACTGTCCCTTTCTCCAGCACCTTTGCTGCAATCTCTCCTGAGCACCTAGGTTAAGGAATCTGAGGGGAGTTATACCAATTCTAGCCCATGGTTTAATCTGAGACTCCTAAAATATGACCTGTACTTGCCTTTCTCTGATTCTGCTCCTCCCCCTGCAGCCTGGTCCAACTGCTCCATGAGGAGGGACAACCTCATCGAGTAGATGAGCTTATCCTACTGAGGCTCTCCAGTGACGGGCAGACCCAGACTGGATCCTTTGTCCTGTTTGGGGCCACATATCTGCTGACCTTGCTGGGCAATGGCCTCATCATCCTCCTTTTCTAACTGGACACCCGACTCCACCTCACCATGTACTTCTTCCTCTGCAACCTCTCAGTGGTGCACATCTGCTACACTTCCAGCAGGTGCACTTCGTCCTCGAGAAGACCATCTCCTTTGCCTGATGTGGGACCCAGCTCTTCTTGCTGGTCTTGAGGGGTGTACTGAGTTCCTGCTGCTGGCCGCAATGGCTTATAACCACAACCTGGCAGTCTGTGACCCCCCTGCACTATATGGTAGCAACGGGCCCGAGGCATTAGGTGGTCCTGGCAGTGGTCTCTTGGCTTGTGGAAGTGGCTAATTCTGCAATAGAGAAGGAGGTCACCAAGCACATGCTAACCTGTGGATACCACATGCTGGCCTGTGAGACACTGGCACTCGTCAGGTTGGCCTGTGTGGACATAACCCTCAGCCAGATAGTCATAATGGCCTCCAGCTTGGTGGTGCTGCTGATATCCTGCTGCCTGGTATCCCTGTCTTACACTCAGATTATGGTCACCATCCTGCGGATCCACTCCACTGGTGGATGCAGCAAAGCTTCCAGGTGGGACCTGTGCCTCCCACCTCACTGTGGTCTCCATGTCCTGCAGGATGGCCCTGGTTACCTACACACATCCCTGCTCCATGGCCTCAGCCGAGCAGGACAAATTCGTGGTGACCCCCATATTGAATCAGCTCATCTACAGTCTGTGGAACAAGGAAATGAGGCTGCTCTGAGTAGGGTTCTGATGAGGAGCTCTGAATAAAAACATTAGACATGACCTGTCATAAGAGTATGCAAGTGGGAGTGTGTGCATGTGTGTAGGTGTGTATAAGGAAGCAAGTGAGAGGACCACAATCTACAATGCTATCTTTGGAGGTAATAGAGAAGTGGAATTTTAACTATGGACTGTTTTGGGTCCTGACTTAGTCTAAAAATGTAAATTACAACAATTTACAAATACATATACCCTACAGAATAATGGAACAATTTACAAATACATATACCCTACAGAATAATGGAAAAAATATATATGCATATATTAATTAGAAAGGAAAACTAAACTCAGGGAAATACACAAAATATATTCCAAGAAAGTCAATTTCCTTTGTAAAATTTACAACTATATGTCTAAGACTTTTGCAATCAGTGAGAAAAGGGGACAGAGGAAGCTGTAATTTACAAAATTCACTGTGCCCACAGGATCAAACTGTCCTTAACCAGAAGTGCAAATCACACATGGTCCAGCTCAGCTCAGTAGGGTGGGGGATTCACATAGGTACTTAGAGCCAAAGTCATACCAAGTTTCCCCACAACCCCGATGAGCAGGACTGGACCATGCATACATCACATGGACATCATTTTGCGTGTTTCCCTCTGGGATTTGCTGTGGTGGCAAATGGCCAGCCAAAAAGCCCAATATTAAGGACCTCAAACACAAATATTTCTACACAATCAGGTCTAATGACATCTTCTTATGAAAACTGAGGGATGTATAAAAAAACCATGCTTGACTAAAAATCATGGCACACACCATCAGAAGTGAGCTGAGCTCTACAAGAAAAAAATCGCAATTCCCCATAGGTGATAATTTTGTTCTGCTCTGATAACATACCATTAATGATTGAACTCTACACATCCTAAAATAGAAAGTGAAGCAGTGATCATTTCATCCAGAGCAATGTTTTTAAAAACAACTTTTAAAAATCAGAATAGGGCATCTCTTAAATATTACAGATGTCTAATATAGTTGGGACAATAATCTACTGACACCTTCTAATTATAATAATTAAAACATATTTTATATAGAAAATAATACTTATATTCTTCTCTCCACAGCAAAAGTGCATACATCTAGATTATCCAAAGTTACAGGTTAGAAAAAGGGGGGAGGAGTCCAAAATATTTTCCTATTTACCCCATTGTTTGAGGTTTAGAGTTTATATTTTTTTGGTCCTTGTCTCTTTAAAGAGAGATTTGCTTCTAAGAACAGGAACAAGACAGGGATGCCCACACTCACCACTCCTATTAAATATAGTACTGGAAGTATTAGCCATTGCAATTAGACAGGAAGAAGAAATAAAAGGCATCCAAATTGGAAAAGAAGAAGTAAAACCGTCCTTATTTGCAGATGACATGATATTATACATAAAAAACCCTAAAGACTCCATCAAAAAACTATTAGACTTAATAAATGAATTGGCAATGTAGCAGGATACAAAATTAACGCCAAGAAATCTATGGCATTTCTATACACCAATAGTGAACTTACAGAAACAGAGACTAAAAGAAAAATCCCATTACCATTGCAACAAAATAATTAAGATACCTAGGAATAAACTTAACTAAAGAGGTAAAAGACCTCTACTCAGAAAACTACAGGACGTGGAAAAAAGAGATAGAGGAAGACATAAACAGATGGAAGAACATACCATGTTCTTGGATTGGTAGAATCAACATCATTAAAATGTCCATACTACCCAAAGCAATCTATAAATTCAACGCACTTCCCATTAAAATACCAACGGCATATTTCACAGACCTAGAACGAACTCTCCAAAAATTCATCTGGAATAAAAAAAGACCCTGAATAGCTGCAGCAATCCTGAGAAAGAACAAAGTAGGTGGGATCTCAATACCAGATATCAAGCTGTATTACAAAGCCATGTTCTCAAAACTGCCTGATGCTGGCACAAGAACAGGCATATAGATAAATGGAATAAAATAGAGAGCCCAGAAATCGACCTGAACAATATGCTCAATTAATATTTGACAAAGGAGGCAAGAACATATAATGGAGTCAAGATAGTCTCTTCAGCCAAAACCGGTTTGGCTCAGTGGATAGAGCGTCGCCCTGCGGACTGAAAGGTCCTAGGTTCAATTCCCATCAAGGGCATGTACCTGGGTTGCGGGCACTTCCCCAGCAGGAGATGTGCAGGAGGCGGCTGATCGATGTTTCTCTCTCATCGATGTTTCTAACTCTCTATCTCTCTCCCTTCCTCTCTGTAAAAAATCAATAAAATATATTTTTTTAAAAAAAGATAGTCTCTTCAATAAATGGTGTTGGGAAAATTGGACAGATACATGCAAAAAATGAAACTAGAACACCAACTTACACCATACACAAAAATGAACTCAAAAAGGATAAAGGACTTAAATGTATGACGGGAAACCATAAAAATACTAGAGGAATCCAAAGGCAACAAAATCTCAGACATATGCAGAAGCAATTTCTTCACCGATACAGCTCCTAGGGCATTGGAAACTAAAGAGAAAATAAACAAATGGGACTACATCAAAATAAAAAGCTTCTACACAGCAAAAGAAACCATCAACAAAACAAGAAGAAAGCCCATTTCAATGGGAGAACATAGTTGCCAATGTTATCACTGATAAGGGTTTAATTTCCAACATTTATAGGGAACTCATATAACTTAACAAAAGGAAGATAAACAATCCAATCAAAAAATAGGCAAAGGACCTAAATAGACACTTTTCAAAAGAGGACATTCAGAAAGCCAAGAGACATATGAAAACATGCTCAAAGTCACTAATCATTCAAGAGATGCAAATCAAAACAACAATGAGGTACCATCTCACACCTGTCAGAATGTCTATCATCAACAAATCAACAAATGACAAGTGCTGGAGAGGATGTAGAAAAAAAGGAACACTTGTGCACTGCTGGTGGGAATGCAGACTGGTGCAGCCACTATGGAAGACAGTATGGAGTTTCCTTAAAAAACTAAAACTGGAACTCCCATGTGACCCAGTGATCCCACTTCTAGGAATATATCCCAAGAAAACAGAAACACCAATCAGAAAGGATATATGCACCCCTATGTTCATAGCAGCACAATTCACCATAGCTAAGATCTGGAAACAGCCTAAGTGCCCATCAGTAGATGAATGGATTAGAAAACTGTGGTACATCTACACGATGGAATACTATGCTGCTGTAAAAAAGAAGGAACTCTTACCATTTGCAACAGCATGGATGGAACTGGAGAGCATTATGCTAAGTGAAATAAGCCAGTCAATGAAGGAAAAATACCACATGATCTCACTCATTTATGGATAATAAAGACCATTATAAACTGATGAACAAAAGTAGATACAAAGGCAGAGCAGCCTTGAACAGACTGTCAAACTACAGCGGCAAGGCCGGGGAGGGTTGGGGGGCGGGAGGGGGGTAAGAGATCAACTTAAGGGCTTGTATGCATGCATATAAGCATAACCAATGGACATAAGACACTGGGGGGTAGGGGAGGCCGGGGGATTGTCAAGGGCGGGATAAAAAGGAGACATATGTAATACTCTTTGTAATACTCTAAACAATAAAACAATTTTTTAAAAAAGAGAGAGAGATTTGGTGTAGTTAAACTGTCTAAGCCTCAGTTTTCTCATTTGTAAAATGATGAGGTTAAAATGATCCTAAAAGTTCCTTCTAGCTGTCATTCTTTTGTGACTCTCATTTTGCATTTTATTCTCTTCAACTGTTGCTGTTCTCAGTTCTCAGGAGCCAAATTTGATTGCTAAATCTTGGTGACTTACTATGCTGACAAAAAAAGTAGGGGAAAGTGGAGGCTCTGCGAAAAGGCGCAGGGCTCAGAAACTCAGCTGCTGGGCATTGCACCAAAGCCATTTTCTATTCTTAGCATTTTCTACAGTGACACCTTCTGGCCATAGAAGCACTAGAAACTGGATTAGGTTATCTTCCAACCATTCAGAAAATAAAGATGAAAGTATCCAGCTGCTCTGCCCTCTTCATCCATCCAACCTTGAGCCCTATCTTCAGACCCTGTTAGAAAGACTTGGGTTTAATTTCTTTCATTTCTATTTCATTGGATTCTATAGTCCATCTCTCATATCCTCAACACAAATCCTTTTCATTTAGAGAATGCTCTAAAACTTATGAAGGGCTTTCTCACACATCACCTCATTTGATACTCACTAGTTCTTCCCTGGGCCTAAGGTGTTCTAAAATGCTGTTTGGGAACCAGATCTCAGAAAGCTAAGACTAAGGCAGACCCAGCACATCAAGGCACAATAGTTAGGATTACATTTTCACTGATTCATAGTGGGATTTGAGGCAAGTCATCTAAACTCTCTTGGCTTCAACTTTTACAAACAACGAATAAGAAGTTTAGCCCAAAAGATCTTTCTTCCTCAAAAACTCTTCTAGGCTTATTTCAAAACAAACTCCTCTCTCAAAAGCCATGTATTGAATCTTCAGAAGTAAGGTTCGAGGTTCCCTCTAAAGCAGTGATCCCAGATTCACATTTTAATTAGCTGGGAAACATGAACAGTTACTATTATACTAATGTCTGGGTTCCACCCATCTGAGATTCTAATTTAATTACTCCAGCATGTGGTGATTCAAATGTATAGCCAATGTGGAAAGCACTTCTCTAGGATCCACCATGGTTTCCTGTGGGATTTTCACATCAGAATGCTATTATCTGGAGTTTTTTCTTCCCTCTCAAGCTTCCCCTAATGGGCATTCAAATGGGCTTTTCCAGCAGTTGGATTCTTGTCCATATACCTGTGGTCTCTCTTTATTATGCTACCATGACAGCACTTCCTTCTCCCATCATGTTGCAAAGACACATGAGGCACATACTGAAATGGGACTAGAGGGACTTGTTACTAATAAACACAAAATGAAGACTATAAAATTGCCTAATGCATTCATATTAACAATAAAAATGGCACATTTATCCTTGGATAGAGGCTAAAGACCAGGAAAGTAAACAGGGAGGTGTTCCAAGGACAAGCATGCCTTTGCTATAACAGAAGATTTACATACAACAAAGTTCAGGGTTTTAGAGGCACTCCCTTACTAACGTCATCTGTGGGCACAGTCAGTTTCCAAATGCTGTCACTGCAAGTAAGTGATGTGTCCATTCAACTTTTATTAGTCACTCACTTTAACATTCAAATAAATGCCAGCATTTCACCAAGGAAATAGCATAATTGCACGGAGTTGGAACATAATTACAGTTGGTATAATGATCTCCAATGAGGCCTTAATCTTATCAACCTAGGACTGAGCTTGCTTCATCAGTAGGCTGAGAACCAAGTGAGCCATCTTCTCTGTTACTGCCCTAGCCACCGACCAGCCTGGGTCATAAGAAGAGAATTCCAGTCCTACATCTTGGGATCAGAGCATAATACTCAGGATCTTTAAACTCTTTCTATTCATGCTCCCAACAAAAAATGTTTTATTGTGAAACATTTGTTAGGAATCTTTGCATAAAAAGAAAAATCATCCAAAATCCCTGACTTCAAGAAGCTAAGAGTCTAATGGAGAAAATACACAAGTCCTTGCATTTCTCCTTAAAGTCCTCTGTTCAGTCCCAGGCCCTGAACTCTGATTCTGATTCTGGCCTCTCTAACCTCCATCTCCCACAACAGCCTGGTCCACCTGTTCTAGAGGAGGGACAGCGTGACCTGGATGGGTGAATTTGTGACTGGATGGGTCTCTCCAGTGGCAGGTAAACACAGGCTGGACTTTTTGTCCTATAAAGGGCTACCTATCAGCTGACCCTGCTGGCTCATCACCCTGCTGATCTGGCTGGATGCCCAAGTGCACCTGCCCATGTACTTCTTCCTCCGCAACCACTTGGTGGTGGGCATCTGCTACACCTCCAATGTGGTCCCCCAGATGCTTGTGCACTTCCTCCCAGAGAAGAAGACTATCTCCTTTGCCCAATGGGGATCCCAACTCTTCTTGTTAACCCTGGGGAAAGGGGCAGGAGAATCAGGCTCCTTCTGCTGGGCTCTAGGGCTTATAACCACGACAATATGGTCTATGACCCGAAAAATAGCATGCATGTTGTACAACCATTCACATCAAAAGACACAGGGAGCTCTGATGGGGTAACTCGGTTGGTTGGAACATACACCAAAAAGGTTGCAGGTTCGATTCTCAATCAGGGCACATACCTAGGTTTCAGGTTTGATCCCTGGTCGGGGCACATATGGGAGGCAATTGATTGATGTTTTTCTCTCACATTGATCTCTTTCTCTTTCTCCCTTCCTCCACCTCCCCCTCCTCCTCCTCCCCCTCCTTTCTCCTCCTACTCTTTCTCCTCCTCTCCCTCCCCCCCCTCTTCCTCTCTCTCTCAAAAGTCAATAGAGATATCCCTGTGAAAATTTTTTAAAAATTATTTTAAAGACACAGGGAGAACATAGTTAATAAGTTAGTTGTTGGTTAGTTAGCTACTGAATGTGAATAAGTTAACTGACTGTTTTGGTAGTTTGCTTTTAGTGGATTTCTGCTACAAAATAAAATATCTCTACAAGGACAGACAAAAAAAACATGTAAGAGTACACCTGAAACTAATATAAAATTGAATGTTAAGTGTAATTGAAAAATTAAAAAATACATATTTTAAACTGGTAAGAATGCCTCAGAAGAGAACAACAGGGAGATTTTTAAAGTACATTTAAAATATTTAATCATATAAATGCATCACCTATTAAAAATAAATGTTTAAAATAAAAATAGAGAGTAAGTTTCCCCAAAATTCTAGTTCATGAGTATGCATCCACTCAGCAACATTCACCCTAATTGGTAGGGAAATTATTTTCACTCCAAGAGATTAAAATTTGTTCTTATCAGGAATCCAGTTACCAGTTGGTCTCTGAAATTTGCATTGATGCCTTTTAGCAAAAACTTTTAAGCCTGCCTTAGAGGCACCTAGCTCTAATTAAAGTTTTCTACAAAATTCTTTCTAAAAACAACTGCATTGGAATTGCAAAGATGGCTGCTGACGGGAAGGCAGACTGCAAGATAGTGCGTGAGTGAGAGAATGAAGGAAGAGTGTGTGGTCGCACAGGGAGTGTTTGTTTGTGAGTTGAGGAACAGCTATAATCCAGGGGACTGTGGGGGATTGCCAGACAAGGTTCCCCTGACCGGACAGCTTCCACTGCTGCTGAGATCCCTCCTGGAGCGACCGGCTCTAACGTGGAGACCGCACCATCTTGAAGGGGAGAGTGGATGTTGTCAAAAGCCTGAAAATCCTAGGAATCTACAACAACAGCACCCAGTGAACAGCTGCGAACAGCTGCGAACCTGGGAACACTGGTCTTCAAGTGGCGTGAGCATGTGGATTCAGAGGAGCTCTGCACCCCCTCACGGAAAGGAGAGAACTACATAACCAGACACCCGGAGAAGAGAGATCATGGGGAGACAAAGAAACAGCCCGCATATGAAAGAAAAACAGGCATCACCAGAAAAGGAAGTAAATGAAATGGAGGCAAGCAACATGTCAGAGAAATAATTCAGAGAAATGGTCATAAGATGGATGAAAAGAATGGAAGACAAATTCAACAATATGTGTAAGAACCAAGAGGAAACGAAGAAGAACCAAGAAGAAATGAAAAATGACATCACTGCTATAAAGAACTCAATAGTAAGCATCAACAGTAAACTAGAAGAAGCAGAGGACCACATCAGTGAGCCAGAAGACAATGTAGGAAAAAATACCCAAGCAGATCAGCTTCTAGAAAAAAATTAAAAAGCAGGAGAAGAGCCTAAGAGAACTTTGGGGCAACACAAAATGAAAAAACATCCGAATAGAGGTGCCAGAAGGAAAGGAAACCGAGCAAGGAATAGAAAACCTGTTTGAAGAAATAATGACAAAAAACTTCCCTGGTATAGGGAAGAAAAAACTCACACAAATCCAAGAAGCTCACAGAGCCCCAAACAAAATGAAACCCAAAGGACCAACGCTATGGCACATTATAATTAAATTGGCAAACACCAACGACAAAGTAAGAATCTTAAAAGTGGCCAGAGAGAGACAGAAAGTTACCTACAAAGGATCCCCTATCAGACTAGTGACTGATTTCTCAACAGAAACACATCAGGCAAGAAGGGAATGGAATGAAATATACAAAGTCATGCAAAGCAAGGGTCTGAATCCAAGAATACTGTACCCAGCAAGGCTATCAATCAAAATTGAGGGTGAAATCAGGTGCTTCACAGACAAAAAAGGACTAAGGGAGTTTATTACCACCAAAACAGCAATGCAAGAAATGCTAAAGGGTCTGCTGTAAAAAGAAAAAATAGGAAACGAAGAAGGAACACAGGGGTAAAGAATAAAAATGGCAACAAACAAGTACCTATCAATAAGAACTTTAAATGTAAATGGATTAAATGCCCCAATCAGACATAGGGTAGCTGAGTGGATAAGAAAACATGACCCATATATCTGCTGTCTACAGGAAACCCAACTCAGAAAAAAAGACATGCACAGACTGATGGTGAAGGGATGGAAAAAGGGTTTTCAGACGAATGAAAATGAAAAAAAAGCTGGGGTAGCAATACTTATATCTGAAAAATTAGATCTCAAAGTGAAGGACATAGAAAGAGATAAGGAAGGCCACTTCATAATACTAAAGGGAGCAATCCAACAAGAAGAAATAACTCTGGTAAACATATACACACCCAATATAGGAGCACCCAAATACATAAAAAAACTTCTGGAGGATATCAAGGGAGAGATCGACAACAATACAACCATAGTAGGGGACTTAAACACGCCACTGACATCACTGGATCAGCAAAGAAACAGCAATCCTAAATGACTCACTAGATCAGATGGACTTAATTGACATCTTCAGAACATTTCACCCCAAAGCCACAGAATATACATTCTTCTCAAGTGCACATGGGTCATTTTCAAAGATAGACCATATATTAGGTCACAGGCAAAGTTTCTTCAAATTCAAGAAGATAGAAATCATATCAAACATCTTCTCAGATCACAATGGCATAAAATTGGAAATCAACTACAATAAAAACAATCCCAAAAAATCAAACACATGGAGACTAAATAGCATGCTATTAAACAATGAATGGGTTACCAGAGAGATCAAAGAAGAAATAAAAAAAACATCATGGCAACAAACAACAATAAAAACACAACAATCCAAAACCTGTGGGACACAGCAAAAGCAGTCCTGAGAGGGAAGTTCATAGCTCTACAAGCCTACTGCAAAAAACAAGAAACAATGGTAATAAATTACCTAACCCTACAACTCAAAGAGTTAGAAAGAGAGCAACAAGAAAAGCCCCGTGTAAGCAGAAGGAAGGAAATAATAAAGATCAGATCGGAGATAAACGACACAGAGACAAAAAAAAACAATACAAAAGATCAACAAAACCAAGAGCTGGTTCTTTGAAAGGATAAACAAGATTGATGAACCTCTAGCCAAGCTCACCAAGAAACAAAGAGAGAGGACCCAAATAAACAAAATCAGAAATGAAAGAGGAGAAATAACAACAGACCTCACAGAAATACAAAGGATTGTTAAAAAAAAATACTATGAACAACTCTACTCCAACAAACTAGACAACCTGGAGGAAATAGACATATTCCTAGAAAAATACAACCTTCCAAAACTCCATCAGGAAGAATCTAAAAATCTCAATAGGCCAATAACTATGGAGGAAATCGAAGCAGTAATCAAAAAGCTTCCAGCAAACAAAAGCTCAAGGCCAGACAGCTTCACATGGGAGTTTTACCAAACATTCGAGGAAGAACTAAAATCTATCCTCCTCAGACTATTCCAAAAAATTCAAGAAGTGGAGCCGTGTCCCCAGCTCAGCCTCGGAACGCGGCACCCCTCCTGCCCCTCCTTCCCCTCGTAGCTTTCCACCCCCCACCCCCCCACCCCCGCATGTCAGCCTTGCCAAGCCCACTGGCCAGGCTCCCCTCCGGGCCCCGACGGGCAGGTAAGCTGCCCTGAGGAGGCAGGGAGGGGAGCGCCGGGCTGGCCGCGGGTAGGCAACAATGCTGAACTTCTGTGCGGCCCCCAACTGCATGTGGAAGAGCAAGCAGTTGGATCTGGCCTTCTTCAGGTTCCTGAGGGATCCAGCCAGATGCCAGAAGTGGGTGGAAAATTGTAGGAGAGCAGACTTAGAAGATAAAACACCTGATCAACTAAATAAACATTATCGATTATGTGCCAAACACTTTGGGACCTCTATGATCTGTAGAACTATACATTTTGCAGAGGCACCAGAAAACTAAAGAATGATTGGGTTTAGTTCTCAAAATTATTTGAAGCAGACACTTGTGAAGTCATTGGGAGAGTCCTTATAGGACAGTTCTTCGAGATAATGCAATACCAACAATATTTGATCTTATCTATCATTTGAACAATCCACATCGTTTACACAGAAAAGGAATAAAAGAATTGCCTGCCCCTGCCCTTCCCCACCCCAGGCCTTCAGCACCCTATTGTCTGAGTCCATGGGACATGCATATATGCATACAAGGTCTTTGGTTCATTACCTCCCACCCACCCACCCTCCCCTGCCTTCCCTATGAGATTCTGCACTCTATTCCATGCCTCCATGTTTCTGGATCCACCCCATTGATCAGTTTATTTTGTTACTTAGATTCCACATATGACTGCAATCACAGACATGGGTTTATTTTTAAAAACCACTTTGTATTTCAAATGTTTAGTGATATAGAGGAAACACATAGTCTATGTGATGTTGATTCTGATTTTTTTTTTTGCATTTATTATTGCACTGAAGTCTGTTGTCAGCCTGATTCTTGATTGTTTTTAGGTGACCTGCCTTTTTAAAAAATATTTGACATTTTCAGTTTTGCTAAACTACATCTAGATGTGAGGTTTTTTCCTTACCCAGACTTAAATATTTTTTTAAGTTCTGAGAAATCCTGTTTTTATTTTTTCATGCATTTTTTTTACCTCTATTATATTTATTTGTTTTTCTGGAAAATACTGACACTACACAAGAGTCCTCTAAATCAGCTTTCTTCTTAGTAATATGTACCAGGGGTGAGGAGCTCAACACGTCCATCCTGTAGCTATTATTTCCCTATACTCTGTTTTCCCCACACCCACCCGCCAACCCCCATCTCAGGGAACCTCAGACACCTTGCAGCAGGCACACTGTTCCAGATTTGTCATCCGGGTAACTCTAGCAGCCCACAGGATGAAGAGGGATAGCTAGCCTGCTGACATTTCTTCATATCAGTATCATGTCCCATGCTGCCCAGAAGATACCCGCTATCTCCAGCTGTCACTGAGTGAAGATGAAATCAGGACACTGAAACAGAAAAAAATTGATGAAACTTCTGAACAGAAACGAAAACATAAAGAGATCAACAACACCAATGCTCAGAAGAACTCCAATACAGAAGGGGGTGAAGAACAGGATGAAGACATTTTTACCTTTAACCCTTGAGGAGAAGGAAAACAAAGAATACTTAAAATCTTTATTTGAAATTGTAATTCTTATGGGAAAACAAAACATACCTCTAGATTGACATGAAGCTGATGAAATCCCAGAAGGTCTCTTTACTCCTGAAAACTTTCAGGCACTGTTGGAGTGCCGGATAAATTCTGGTGAAGAGGTTCTGAGAAAGCGCTTTGAGACAACAGCAGTCAACACACTGTTCTGTTCAAAAGCACAGCAGAAACAGATGCTAGAGATCTGTGAGAGCTGCATTTGGGAAGAAACGCTCAGGGAAGTGAGAGACTCTCACTTCTTTTCGATTTTCACTGACGACGTAGTGGACATAGCAGGGGAAGAGCACCTGCCCGTGTTAGTGAGGTTTGTTGACGAAATTCATAACCTGCGAGAGGAATTTGTGGGTTTCCTGCCTTATGAAGCTGATGCCGAAATTTTGACTATGAAATTTCACACTACGATAACTGAGAAGTAGGGATTAAACATGGAATATTGTCGTGGCCAGGCTTACATTGTGTCCAGTGGATTTTCTTCCAAAATGAAAGTTGTTGCTTCTAGACTTTTGGAGAAATATCCCCAAGCTGTCTACACACTCTGCTCTTCCTGTGCCTTAAATATGTAGTTGGCAAAATCGGTGTCTGTTATGGGAGTGTCTGTTGCGTTAGGAACAATTGAGGAAATTTGTTCTTTTTTCCATCGATCACCACAACTGCTTTTAGAGCTTGACAATGTAATTTCTGTCCTCTTTCAGAACAATGAAGAAAGGGGTAAAGAACTGAAGGAAATTTGCCATTCTCAGTGGACAGACAGGCATGATGCTTTTGAAATTTTAGTGGGCTTCCTACAAGCACTTGTTTTATGTTTAGATGGTATAAATAATAATACAAATATCAGATGGAATAACTGTATAGCGGGCTGAGCATTTGTACTCTGTAGTGCAGTAACAGATTTTGATTTCATTGTTAGCATTATTGTTCTTAAAAATGTTCTATCTTTTACAAGAGCCTTTGGGAAAAATCTCCAGGGTCAGACCTCTGATTTCTTCTTTGCAGCCAGTAGCTTGACTGCGGTGCTGCATTCACTAAATGAAGTGATGGAAAATATTGAAGTTTATCATGAATTTTGGTTTGAGGAAGCCACCAATTTGGCAACCAAACTTGATATTCAGATGAAGCTCCCTGGGAAATTCCGCAGAGCTCATCAAGGGAACCTGGAATCTCAGCTGACCTCTGAGAGTTACTATAAAGAAGCTCTTAGTGTTCCAACAATGGAACACATTATTCAGGAAATGAAAGATATATTCTCAGAACAGCACCTCAAAGCTCTTAAATGCTTATCTCTGGTCCCCTCTGTCATGCGACAGCCCAAATTCAATACATCAGAGGAGCACCATGCTGACATGTACAGAAGCGATTTACCCAATCCTGATACACTCTCAGCTGAGCTGCATTGTTGGAGAATCAAGTGGAAACACAGAGGGAAAGATATAAAGCATCCATCCACAATTTATGAAGCCCTCCACCTGCCAGACATCGTTTTTTCCTAATGTTTATGCATTGTTGAAGGTCCTATGTATTCTTCCTGTGATGAAGGTTGAGAATGAACGTTATGAAAATGGGCGAAAATGTCTCAAAGCATACCTGAGGAACACTTTGACAGACCAGAAGTCAAGTAACTTAGCTTTGGTTAACATAAATTTTGATATAAAACATGATTTGGATATAATGGTGGACACATATATCAAACTCTATAACACTAAGTCAGAGCTTCCTACAGATAATTCCAGAACTATCAAAAATACCTGAGAGAGAACCAAGATGGCGGCATAGGTTAAAGCCGGAGTTTGCTGCTTTGAACAACTACTTCAAAAGTGAAACCAAAAAACGGAAGGGACATCACCCAGAACCATAGGAACGCTGGCTGAGTGGAAGTCCTACAACTAGGAGGAAAGAGAAACGCATACGGACACTCAGAGGAGGCACAGTGCTGAAGTCAAATTCTGAGGTGCGGAGTGCGAGAAGCGGGCTGGCGGCGGAGGGAGCGGTTGGCGTTTTCAATCGGGAGGGAGTCGCAGACTCTGAGCTCCAGATACAGGCGAGTCTTTAGGGACCCAGACTCAAACAGGAGAAGCCGGACTGTCTGGCTTCAGTCAAAGCGAGTGCAGCTTTCTCTCCAGGGTTTGCAGCCGTTGCTGGGACTCAAGAGAGGCAGAGCCCCTGGGGACAGGACTGAGAGCGGCCATAACTGCTCTCTCCGGCCCACCCTGTTGATCCTGTGCGACCCGCCCCGCCCAAGCCCTGCACAGAGCCATTTGCTGGGTAGCCTCAGGCAAAGGCTAGATTAGCACCTCCCTAGAGGACAGAAGTTCTCTCACTGCTGACACAGCTGATTCTCATAGCCACTTGGCCTGGAGGTCAAACCCTCCCTGGAAATGCGGAGACAAAGAAACAGGACAAAATTGTCAATGGAAGATCTAGAGTTCAGAACCACACTTTTAAGGTCTCTCAAGAACTGTTTAGAAGCCGCCGATAAACTTAATGAGATCTACAAGAAAACTAATGAGACCCTCGATCTTATATTGGGGAACCAACTAGAAATTAAGCATACACTGACTGAAATAAAGGATAATATACAGACTCCCGACAGCAGACCAGAGGAGCGCAAGAATCAAGTCAATGATTTGAAATGCGAGGAAGCAAAAAACACCCAACCGGAAAAGCAAAATGAAAAAAGAATCCAAAAATGCAAGGATAGTGTAAGGAGCCTCTGGGACAGCTTCAAGCATACCAACATCAGAATTATAGGGGTGCCAGAAGATGAGAGAGAGCAAGATATTGAAAACCTATTTGAAGAAATAATGACAGAAAACTTCCCCCACCTGGTGAAAGAAATGGACTTACAGGTCCAAGAAGCGCGGAGAACCCCAAACAAAAGGAATCCAAAGAGGACCACACCAAGACACATCATAATTAAAATGCCAAGAGCAAAAGATAAAGAGAGAATCTTAAAAACAGCAAGAGAAAGAAACTCAGTTACCTACAAGGGAATACCCATACGACTGTCAGCTGATTTCTCAACAGAAACTTTGCAGGCCAGAAGGGAGTGGCAAGAAATATTCAAAGTGATGAATACCAAGAACCTACAACCAAGATTACTTTATCCAGCAAAGCTATCATTCAGAATTGAAGGTCAGATAAAGAGCTTCACAGATAAGGAAAAGCTAAAGGAGTTCATCACCACCAAACCAGGATTATATGAAATGCTGAAAGGTATCCTTTAAGAAGAGGAAGAGGAAGAAAAAGGTAAAGATACAAATTATGAACAACAAATATGCATCTATCAACAAGTGAATCTAAGAATCAAGTGAATAAATAATCTGATGAACAGAATGAACTGTTGATTATAATAGAATCAGGGACATAGAAAGGGAATGGACTATTCTTGGGGGGGAAAGGGGTGTGGGAGATGCGGGAAGAGACTGGACAAAAATCGTGCACCTATGGATGAGGACAGTGGGTGGGGAGTGAGGGTGGAGGGTGGGGCGGGAACTGGGAGGAGGGGAGTTATGGGGGGGGGGGGGGGAAAGAGGAACAAATGTAATAATCTGAACAATAAAGATTTAATTAAAAAAAAAAAGAAAAAAAATACCTGAGAGACTTTTAAAATGGGTTTTCTCTTATATTTGATATTGAAAAAAATCTAAGAAATTTGAAAATATAGAAAAGCTATAAGATATATGTAAGCCACTTAATCACTGAATATCTTGAGTACATTAGCCATTGATAATCTGACTGTTTAAATGGCCCGTTTGAACTCTCATGCTTTGGAGAACTAACTGTTCTTCCAGAGGGTAGCATTGAAAGTGCCACACTGCACTTCTGCGTGGTCTCTGCTAATGGCACTTCGGAATTGTTTTAGTTAAGTCAATTTAGACATAACATTTATTATCACTGTGGATCCTGTTGTTGGGTATTGAGTGACTAGTTCTTTGAAGAAATAAATTTTGAGAAGGTGTGAGAGGAATATGTTTCATAAAATTTTACAATGAAGCTCATGACTAACCTTTGAATAGCAGGAGTTTTAAGTTTACTATTAAAAATCTTTAATGAACAGTTAAATTACCAGATAGTGAAAGAAACGTGAGCTTGCCAAACAAGGATTTCAGTGTAGATTTTGTCTTTATTCGATAATCTTAAACAAGTTACTGTTAAACATTGAAGGAAGAACCTGCCATTGTTTCACATCTGGGTGTTGCTGTTTACATTCCTTTGTTGAGCCTATATCTTCATAAGCTTTTTAGCAAGTATATGTCGAACACTTCTGTTTCATGGTCAAGACAGGATCAGAGGCTATGGATACTGACAACAGATTGGTCTGTTTTATTCTGTCTTTTCCCATGATTATATCTATTGCCTCATCTTGATTTATAAGCAAAACCTAGACAACCTACAAAAATGTGTTTTGTAGCTTATCTAGGAATAATACAGAAAATATTGCTGTTATTTTTGGTGAAGAAAGTCAATTTTGTACAGTTTATTTCAACATAAATAAAATGTGAATTTGTTTTAAAAGAAATTCAAGAGGAAGGAACACTTCCAAGCTCATTCTATGAAGCCAGCATCACCCTAATACAAAACCAGAAAAAGACAACACAATGAAAGAGAATTACAGGCCAATATCCCTCATGAACATAGATGCCAAAATCCTCAACAAAATCCTAGCAAATCGGATCCAGCAGTATATCAGAAAGATCATACACCATGACCAAGTTGGATTTATCCCAGGGATGCAAGGATGGTACAATATCCGAAAATCAATAAACGTGATACATCACATAAACAAATTGAAAGAAAAAAACCACATAGTCATATCAATTGATGCAGAAAAAACATTTGACAAAATCCAACACCCATTTTTGATAAAAACTCTAGGCAAAGTGGGAATAGAAGGATCATACCTCAACATAATAAAAGCCATATATGACAAACCCACAGCCAACATCCTACTCAATGGGCAAAAACTAAAATCATTTCCCCTAAGAACAGGAACAAGACAGGGATGCCCACACTCACCACTCCTATTAAATATAGTACTGGAAGTATTAGCCATTGTGATTAGACAGGAAGAAGAAATAAAAGGCATCCAAATTGGAAAAGAAGAAGTAAAACGGTCCTTATTTGCAGATGACAGGATATTGTACATAAAAAACCCTAAAAACGCCATCAAAAAACTATTAGACTTAATAAATGAATTCAGCAATGTAGCAGGATACAAAATTAACGCCAAGAAATGTATGGCATTTCTATACACCAATAGTGAACTCACAGAAAGAGAAACTAAAAATGCAATCCCATTTACCATCACACCAAAAAAATTAAGATACCTAGGAATAAACTTAACTAGAGAGGTAAAAGACCTCTACTCAGAAAACTACAGGACATGGAAAAAAGATATAGAGGAAGACATAAACAGATGGAAGAACATACCATGTTCATGGATTGGTAGAACATCATTAAAATGTCCATACTACCCAAAGCAATCTATAAATTCAACGCACTTCCCATTAAAATACCAACGGCATATTTCACAGACCTAGAACGAACTCTCCAAAAATTCATCTGGAATAAAAAAAGACCCTGAGTAGCTGCAGCGATCCTGAGAAAGAAGAACAAAGTAGGTGGGATCTCAATACCAGATATCAAGATGTATTACAAAGCCATGTTCTCAAAACTGCCTGGTACTGGCACAAGAACAGGCATATAGATCAATGAAATAGAACAGAGAACCCAGAAATCGACCTGAACCAATATGCTCAATTAATATTTGACAAAGGAGGCAAGAACATACAATGGAATCAAGACAGTCTCTTCAATAAATGGTGTTGGGAAGATTGGGCAGATACATGCAAAAAAATGAAACTAGACCACCACCTTACACCATACACAAAAATAAACTCAAAAGGGATAAAGGACTTAAAATGTAAGACGGGAAACCATAAAAATACTAGAGGAATCCAAAGGCAACAAAATCTCAGACATATGCAGAAGCAATTTCTTCACCGATACAGCTCCTAGGGCATTGGAAACTAAAGAGAAAATAAACAAATGGGACTACATCAAAATAAAAAGCTTCTGCACAGCAAAAGAAACCATCAACAAAACAACAAGAAAGCCCATTTCAATGGGAGAACATAGTTGCCAATGTTATCACTGATAAGGGTTTAATTTCCAACATTTATAGGAAACTCATATAACTTAACAAAAGGAAGATAAACAATCCAATCAAAAAATAGGCAAAGGACCTAAATAGACACTTTTCAAAAGAGGACATTCAGAAAGCCAAGAGACATATGAAAACATGCTCAAAGTCACTAATCATTCGAGAGATACAAATCTAAACAACAATGAGGTACCATCTCATACCTGTCAAAATGGCTAACATCAACAAATCAACAAACGACAGTGCTGGAGAGGATGCGTTGAAAAAGGAACACTTGTGCACTGCTGGTAGGAATGCAGACTGGTGCAGCCACTATGGAAGACAGTATGGAGTTTCCTCAAAAAACTAAAACTGGAACTCCCATGTGACCCAGTGATCCCACTTCTAGGAATATATCCCAAGAAAACAGAAACACCACTCAGAAAGGATATATGCATCCCTATGTTCATAGCAGCACAATTTACCATAGCTAAGATTTGGAAACAGCCTAAGTGCCCATCAGCAGATGAATGAATTAGAAAATTGTGGTACATCTACACAATGGAATACTATGCTGCTGTGAAAAAGAAGGAAGTCTTATCATTTGCCACAGCATGGATGGAACTGGAGAACATTATGCTAAGTGAAATAAGCCAGTCAATGAAAGAAAAATACCACATGATCTCACTCATTTATGGATAATAAAGACCATTATAAACTGATGAACAAAAATAGATACAGGGGCAGAGCAGCCTTGAACAGACTGTCAAACTACAGCGGGAAGGCCGGGGAGGGTTTGGGGGTGGGGGTGGGCGGGGGGGGCGGGCGGTAAGAGATCAACCGAAGGACTTGTATGCATGCATATAAGCATAACCAATGGACACAAGACACTGGGCGGTATGGGAGGCCGGGGGAAGGTCAAGGGGAAAAAAAAGGAGACATATGTAATACTCTTTGTAATACTTTAAGCAATAAAACAAAATTTTTTTTAAAAGACAACAATCAAAAAAATAAAAATAAATAAATAAATCAAAATAAAAACAACTAACTGCACAGTAATTGAAGCAAACTATTTTAAAACATTTAAACAAAGATTTAATAAGACCATTATTTTACTTTTTTTAAAAAAAAAAAAGAGTTTCAATAGTTTTTTGACACAAACTAAGTGAAATTCTTGAATGTTTGTTTTTCAGAACAAAAGTACATGTTTATTCTATTCACATGTGACTTGGTGACATTTGCTTGAGGGGGAAGAATAAATCTGGAAAAAGTCTGGCTGCCACTTAGACTTCAGAGAGGAGAAAATAAGAAATAGAACAACGGAAATATCAATTAAAAAAGAGATGGGGGTAGTGTAAAGAAACCTTTCAGCGGCTTTAACAAAATTAAAGCCAAATTACCCAAGCTTTGGTGTGAGGCAAAGAATCTCCACAAAAGGAAGAGCATTTAGACCTCACAGCCCAGCCACTGTCTACCACAACTGTCCCTTAGTAGTAACCTTGACATTATCCTCGCGAAGGTTGCTCCTTCCCCATCTACACCCTAATTCAGCTGTGGACAATATTTTTCCTTAATTTCCCATTAGGTTTTCAAGATAAGATAGTATACTTAATCAAGACATTTAACTGAAGAACATTATTTTGTTTTAAGGCTTCCTCTCAACACAGAGTATACAAACATAGAGAATAGCACAAAATTTTCTATTCTGACCTTCTGGACAGTATTGGCTCTCTGGGATCCATGGGGCCCTATTTTAATAGTGTCCCAATAGAGGTATCATGCTCAGAGTGTTCCCGGATTTTGTTCTCCTTCTCTCCTTTCAAAGGAGGAGCCCACACACTGATCTAGTAGACATCTACCTATGAAGATATTTCCATGTAATGGGCCGTGGTTCTGTCATCCTCACTTGAGTCTCTTCTGAGGATCAGAATAAGGAGACCATGGCACCTAGACCAGCCAGAAGCCCCTGGCCAACAGAAGTAGCTGCCTGAACACCGCTCGAAGCCTGGGGCTGCTGAGGATGAGGATAAAGGGATGGACAGAGGTGCACAGGTAGGTTACAATTTGCCATGGCCAGAACCAGTCATTCTCTGAGGAAAAGAAACCTACAGTATCAATGATCAGGGACATGAAAGACAGAATGTAAAGAATGAGGAAGAAGATGAGTGACTTCAGAGCTCTGGTGTGAGCCTGGGTGCTGGCGTCTTGCAGGCTGTGGGCACTTTGCCGCATTGTCCGAGCGTGTCTCCTCAAAGAATGAATCAACAATGCAGTCGCGACCAGAAAAACAGAGCAAGGAATTGAAAACAAGGCAAATTTGAGGGGTAGGAAATAGTGAATATCCATGCTCATGACCCTCTCCATGTAGGTCATATTCTCATAAGCTTCTCTAATAAAGAGACCTTGATTCAAAGCATAGTCTCCCCAAAAGAAGAACAGGGTGACAATGGTGGAGGTCAGGAGAGAGCCCAGCAGAAGCCAGGGCACTGACCCTGGGAACCTCCACTTCAGCCAGAGGAAGGTAGGGTGGGTGAGGTTAGCAATCTTCATGCAGAAGAGGTCACTGAGCCAGGTACCAAACCAGAAGGTGGCTGAATTCAGGAAGTCCCATTGGAGTCTAACGAGCTGCCCTGCAAGACTCTTGTTGAACTCCTCCAGGTGGAAGAAGGCGTAAAAGTTGTGCACCATTCCAACCCACTGTAGGCAGAAACGGGAGGCACCCAAGCTAATGAGGATCATGTCAGAAGGGAGCAGCCTCCCAAGCCGCCTCCATTCTCTGCTCAGCACCAGCACAATGAAGCCATTGGCCAGGATTCCCAGGAGACACAGCAGGACAAAGAGCAGCATGAAGAGGACTGTGAATGCTGGCTGCATTTTGGCCCCTCCTCTGGTCACCACCCCTGCGCCTTGGTCCTTGGCCTCCTTATTACCCCAACTCACAGTCCTTCTTTTGATTTTTCCTCAGGGGATGTGAAAAGAATGCTCAGGCTCTGCCTCTGAGCCAGAGCTCACTTAAAAGGAAGATGCTTGGCTATGGCTATGGAGGAAAGGTGAACTTGGCTCACCTTTCCTCTCAGGATGCAAATTTCTCCCAGGCTCAGTTACCATTATGCTACCAACTGCCCCTGATTTGGTTTTTCTGGTTTTGCCTACATGTTGCCGTGGTTAACATCAATATAGAGGGCTTCTCAGGGAGTCTGTGACTGAGTTTCATCCTTATTATGTCATCCTTGGGCCCTGTAAACACACACCTCCCCATCAGGTCATTCTCAAGATATTAAGTATATAAGCAAGAAGTACAGAGAGACATTCATATGGCCAAGACCTAAGCAAATACTAAAGCTAAGTTAAGTCTGTATCTAGCCAAGCTTTCCTGTTACACGTCCATCCTTACCTAGGAGTAGTCACCCCCTTCAAGCTCAGATACCTTTGTAGCAAACCTCTTCTTAAATCCTTCTTGGCCCCTGAGGTATAAATGATTGACAATGTTTAAACTAGCTTTATGCTTCCAGTGAGAGAACTCATTTCCTCATGGTTATGAGACTGAGAGCGTCTGCTTCTTGCTGGATGTCAGCTGAAGGTCAACCTCATGTCGTAGTGGCTGCCTGAAGTCTTTACCAAATGGACTGTTTCAACATGGAGGCTCAAGCCAGCAAAGTGAGTCTCTAGAGAGAGTCTTAAATATCAAAATGTAATCACAGGTGTGACATCCTATCACCTTCGTTATATTCTATTGGCTAGATGCAAGTCACATTCCCCACAGACACTCAAACAGAGGGGGTTATACAATGGTGAGGATACCAGGGGTGGGGGACATGAGGGGCCAACTTAGAGTCTGTCTACCACACTGAGATACTAAAGCTTACAAGGCATGTGTGAATACTGTCCTCCAACACCAAAATTAAAAAGAGATCCCAGCCCTAACTGGGTAGCTTAGTTGGCGTCGTCCAAATATGCCAAGGTTGCAGGCTAGATCTCTGGTGAGGGCACATACAAGAATCAACCAATGAATGCATAAATAAATGGAACAACAAATTGACCTCTTCCTCCCACCCCCGCCCTGCTTCCTCTCTCTCTAAAATCAATAAAAATTATTTTAAAAGAGAGATCCCTATGAGACCATGTTAAAAATAAAAATAGGATGGACCTGAAGAGCATTATGCTAAGCTAAATAAGCCAGTCAGAGAAAGATAAATATCACATAATCTCACTCATTTGTGGAATAAAATGAACAACATAAACTAATGAACAAAAATAGATCCAGAGACAGAGAAACACCAAATGAACCATCAAACCTCAGAGGGAAGCAAGGGAGGGCAATGGGGGGGGGGAGGGGGGGGGGCCTGTAAGAAATCACAGGACTTGTTTGCATGCATATTAGAATAACCAATGGATGTGGACACTGGGGCGATGGGGGCTTGTCCTGGGGGGGGGGGGGAGTGGCCAGGGAGGGGTCAATGGGGAGAAAAGGAGACACATGTAATATTTTAAACAAAAAAAAAGAAATTAAAATAGATTCAAGTCAATCCATACTCAAATGTTTTCTGTTTAATATATCAAATTTGTGCTTCTTCCACATTTGTTTAAAACATTTTTATGTTTGTGTGCCATAAAAAAGTCAGCTAAGACAATTAGTCATAGAAATAATATAAAAGTTATTACCACCACAGCATGAATGTATAATTGTAGTAAAAATAATTCACAATAAAAAGAGAGGGCCCATTGAAATTGGGTGAATATGCATTTTTCTCACTCTCAGATATCTGTTCCTTATACAGTTTTCACATTCATTCATTCACTCAACCCATATTTACTGAGCACTTATACACACAGGGCACCTATTCACTGGGGACAACAGCAAACTAAAGAGGTGGGATTCCTGTTTTTATGGAATCTGCAGTCCAATGGAAGGTAACAGACAATAAGAAAACACAGGAACAAGACACTTTCACATAATAATTGGTGCTTTGAAGAAAATAGAAGAGTAGGCTTGCTGGAGAATGGCAGGAGAGGAAAAAGTGGTTTTCTCAGGGGGTAACCTAGCCTGAGAAGCCTGAACGACTAGAGCTTTTCCATGTATAACTGGACATATTCATAATACCACAAACTATAATTTTATATCATTCTCTTTCACCATTCTTTTTAACTTTATTTGGCAGGGAATCTCCTGCCAGAAAATAAGAACTCCAGCAGACCATATGAGTTTTCCCTTTATTCTTATCAAATAGGTTGTCCCAAGATCACTTCAAATCACAAAACATACTCAAACCAGAAGCTGGACATTGCTGTACAATATATGAATATTACATAACTAGATAACTGCAGCTTCAACCCATGTAGTGTGGGCTATGCAGAGGGGGAATGGAAAAAGGGCAGGAAGGCTTCCACTTGGACTAGAACCAAAGTAATCTGACTTTGTACTCTGTAGGCCTGGCAAGTGTTTATGCTGATTCTCTCCCTCATGGGACCTTTTCAGGGATCTCGAAGTTCCCAGTCTCCACTGGGCCTAATCTCCTTCAATGGGGAGATGGCATCTTTATTTTGAGTGACCCTCAGGATTCCTTTGTAACCCCCACTCATTTATCACCAAATTGCTGCTACTGGAGTTTCCACACTCCAGTAGGCAGCCCTATTAGTGAGATCTCAGGACACTCTCACACACAAGCTCTCTTCTGTGTGACTCACAGCTGACCCCCTAACCCTGCTCCATAACCTTTTAACTTCTCATAGTTACACCCTGCTCCCAAACCCTAATGGGGCCACATTTTCCTGACTCCACTCCAAAGTTAGCCAGTCAGTCTATATCAGTGATTCCCAAAGTGGGCGCTACCGCCCCCTAGTGGGCGCTGCAGCGATCCAGGGGGGCAGTGATGGCCACAGGTGCATTTGTTTTAACTTTTTTTGTATTACCTTTCTATTCTGAGTTCAATAAATAGTTTCATAATTTCAAACTTCAATGTTTCTAATTTACACCTTTCTTTACTATATTTTACGAAAAAGGTAGAAATATTAATACATATATCTTTCTGTTTAATTGCTATTAAAAATTAAAAAAAAATTAATTTCCAGGGGGCGCTGAGTAATATTTTTTCTGGAAAGGGGGCGGTAGGCCAAATAAGTTTGGGAACCACTGGTCTATATCTCATTCTCTTAGTCCCCCAGGCAGAAACAAGCCCCTGATCCACTATGCTTCCCTGCTAAAGAAATAACAGTGAGCTTTGTGGTGGCCCCATGGAAGATCTGGACCACCACCAGGTTGGGGGGGAGGGGAGACATTCCTAGTCCTCCTCTGCCAAAAACAAAACAGGACTCATACCCAGCTGTTTCTAAACATTTACTCCTCAGACATCCTCTCTCTTTTACTGTCTCAACCCTTTTATTTTATCAAAGGATTTCAAGAGTATGGAACAGGTTTGTAACATTTCCTTTGAAAACCTGCATATCATGAATTGGCAACTCACTCTGAAATCTCCTATCATTAAATTTTTGTACCTGATAGAAATTTCAAATTTGAACATTGTGTTATTTAAGGGGCAAGGTCAAGAAAGTCTTGTTGGTCATGCTAAGAAATTTGGATATTATCCTAATGTAACTGGAAGCCATTAGAGGTTTTAAACTAGAAGTAGCGTGATCTGTGGTTTTAAACAGATTTTGGGGGCTATTGTGTAGAGCAGTGGTCGCCAACCTTTCAGCAACTGTTGATGTAGAGAATGGAATTGGGAGAGGCAAGGGTGGAAGAGATTAGTCATAGGCTACTGCAATAGATCATGTACAAGCAGATGGTGTTTGTTCTCAAGAGAAAACACTGGAGGTGGTGAGCAGTGATAAGTTGCTGGCATATTTTGAAGGCAGATTAAAAAGACTGGCCTGATATGACGTTTTAAAAAAGGGAAATCAAGGATAAATCCTAAGTATTTTATCTCAGTAATTAGGAGAATTTTATGGAGTCATTCACTTAGATGAGAAAGACTAAGAGAAAAATGTTTGTGGGAGAAACTATTTTGGATATGTTAAGTTTGAGAAGCCTGTTAGATATCTAAGATGAGACATGAAGCAGACAATTGAAATTTAAGTCTGGATCTCAGTAAAGAGTTAAGGCTGGAGTAACAGGTTTGGGAGTCTTCAACACTAACATGGTATTTAAAGCCATTAAACTAGATGAGATCATGCAGGGGGGGGGGGGGGGGGGAGGGGAGATAGGGGAAAGTAGATGGAGTCTGTTAAGGGACTGTAAGTCATGCACCTTCAGCTTTTAGGGATTGAAAGTCAAAGGTTGCAGCAAAGAAGATTTGGCAGAGACTAACATTAGAGGGGGGTTCTATTCCAGGAGCTCCTGCTCAGGGACAAGGGGAAGAAGAAATAAGCAGTGGGGAGAGAGACATGAGAAAGATAAATGTGCTGAAGTGATCTGCACCCAGGGATTGTACGCTATGCTCTCTGGGGAGATGCCTTAGGGCAACCACTGTTAACATGTTCTAACTTTGAGAGACCCTTTGGTTGGAACTCAAGTCTAACACAGTAGAATGTTGGTGTTGAAACTGGCATCTGTCCTGTTCCTTACCCTGAGCAGAGAAACCCTATTTACAATTTATCCATTCAACAAAATCTATCCAGCATGTGCTGTTCGTTGGGCACTAGACCAGGCACATAGGTACAAACATTAATATAATCTTTTGAGAGAGATAGACAAGTAAACATATAATGACAATTCAGTACAATAAATAAAATAATAAATAATATTTACTCAGTGCTGCTATGCATCCTCATGTACTATTCTAAGTGCTTTACATATAATAATATTTTATACTTATAAAAACTCAATGAGTTTCAAATATGATGCTGGGACAACTAGATATCCACATACAAAAGAATAAAATTGAACCTTTCATCACACCAAACAAAAATGAACTCAAAGTGCATTATAGATCGAAATATAAGAGCTAAAACTATGAAACTTTTCAAGATAAACATAAGAGTAAATCTTCAGCCCAGTCAGTGTGGCTCAGTTGGCTGGACATCGTCCCATGCACCAGGAGGTCGCTGGTTCAATTCCTGGTCAGGGTACATGCCCAGGCTGTGAGCTCTATCCCCAGGAGGAAGTGTTCAGGAGGCACCCGATCAGTGATGTTTCTCTCTCATCTATATTTCTATCTCTCTATTCCTCTCCTTTCCTCATTCTCTAAAAATTAACAAAAACATTTTTTAAAAAGAAAGAAAACAAAGGGCAGCCACATAATGAGAGAAAATATTTGCAAATCATATACCTGACAAGGAAGTTGCATCCAGAATATACAAAGAACATACAACTCAGCAATAAAAAGACAAGTAATTCAATTTAAAAATAGGTGGAGGATTTGAATAGACATTTCTCCAAAGATGATATGCAAAAGGCCAATAAGCACACTAAAAGATGTTCCACATTATTAGTCATTACAAAAATGAAAATCAAAACCATGAGATACCACTTCACATGCATTAGGGTGGTTAAAAGCACAAAGAAAAGAAAAAAAATAGATAATAACAACTGTTGATGAGAGGGGAAAACCGAAACCTCATACCTTACGGTGGGATTGCAAAAAATGATACTGCTTCTTTGGAAAATTGCTTGGGTGCAGTTCCTCAAAATGTTAAACAGAGTTACCATATGACCCATAAATTCCATTCTACACCCAAGAAAAATGAAAATGTATGTCCAAACAGAATCTTGTACATAAATGTTCGTAACAGCATTATTCACAACTAGAGGCCCAGTGCACAGATTCATGCACAGGTGGGGTCCCTCAGCCTGGCCAGCACTCTCTCACAATCCGGGACCCCTCAGGAGATGTAGCAGTGCCGAAGCGGCAGGCAACCCAGGAGGAGCCCCAGCTGGGGCCAGGCGCAGCTCCACTGCCACTCATCCTAACTCCACTGCACCTGCCACCACCACCACCACCCCTACCCCACCCCCCACCCATAGCACTGACACGGAGGCTGGAGAGGCTCCCACCGTGGCAGTTGTGCTCACCAGCCATGAGTCCAGCTTCTGGCTGAGCAGCACTCCCACTGTGGAGCACACTGACCACCAGAGGGCAGCTCCTGTGTTAAGTGTCTGCCCCCTGGTGGTCAGTGATCATCATAGCAACCAGTCAACTGGTCGTTTGGGTCATTTGGTCATAACGGTCACTTAGGCTTTTATATATATAGATAGCCCTCAAATGGAAACAGCTCAAATATATATCAACTAATGAATGAATAAACAAAATGTGCTATGTCAATTAAGTAGAATATTATTTAGCAGTAATATTCTAGGGCAGCCGTGGGCAAACTACGGCCCGCGGGCCGGATCCGGCCCGTTTGAAATGAATAAAACTAAAAAAAAAAAAGACCGTACCCTTTTATGTAATGATGTTTACTTTGAATTTATATTAGTTCACACAAACACTCCATCCATGCTTTTGTTCCGGCCCTCCAGTCCAGTTTAAGAACCCATTGTGGCCCTCGAGTCAAAAAGTTTGCCCACCCCTGTTCTAGGGGGACGGGGAGGGGGAGGGGGAGGGGGAGGGAGAGAGGGAGAGGGAGAGGGAGAGGGAGAGGGAGAGGGAGAGGGAGAGGGAGGGGGAGGGAGGAAGAAAGAGAGGAAGGAAAGGAAAGGAAAGGAAAGGAAAGGAAAGGAAAGGAAAGGAAAGGGGAAAGGGGAAAGGGGAAAGGGGAAAGGGAAAAGGGAAAAGGAAAAGGAAAAGGAAAAGGAAAGACCATACAAATTGGGAAGGAAGAAGTAATATTGTCTGTGTTTACAGATAACACATTTTCTATAGAAAACCCTAAAGACACCACCAAAAGACTAAAAACAAATTCAGTAAAGTTACAGAATACAAAATCAATATACAAAAATCACTAATAATGAAATATCTGAAAGAGAAATTAAGATAATGCTATTTACAATAGCATCAAAAACAATAAAACATTTAGAAATAAATTTACTCAAGGATGTAAAGGATCTGACACTGCAAACTACAAAACACTGATGAAAGAAATTGAAGACACAAATAAATGAAAAGATCTAGTCAATGATTATGGATTGGGTGAATTAAAATATCCACACTGCCTGGTTAAAGTGGTTCAGTTGGTTCCATGCACCCAAAGGATGCCAGTCTGATTCAGGAGCAGGGCACATGTCCAGGTTGCAGGCTCGATCCCTGGTAGAGGGCATGCAGGAGCCAGACAACTGATGTTTTGTTCTCACATCAATGTCTCTGTCTCTGTCTCTCTCTCTCTCTCTCTCTCTCTCTCTCTCCCCTCTCTCTCTCTCTTTCTCTCTCTCTCTCTCTCTCTCTCTCTCTCTCTCTCTCTCTCTCTCTCTCCTTTCCCCTCTCTCGAAAAATAAATGTTTAAAAAATATTTTAAATGTCCATACCACATCCAAAATTATCTACATATTCAATGCAATCCCTATCAAAATTCCAAAGACATATTTTACAGAAATAGAATCCTAAAAATGCATATGGAACCACAAAAGACCATGATTAGACAAAGCAATCTTGAAAAAGAACAAAGCTGGAGGCATCACATTTCCTCATTTTACAAAGCTATAGTAATCAAAACAGTGTGGTATTGGTATAAAAATTGTCCAATTAGTGGAAGAGAATTGAAAGCCCAGAAAGAAACCCATGCAATTAATTTTTGACAAATGTGCCAAGAATATGCAATGGGGAAAAGTCATGGTATTATAAAAACTGACTTTCCACATGCAAAAGAATTAAACTTGGATCCCTATCTTATACCATATGCAAAAATCAACTCAAAATAGATTAACAACTTGAAGTAAGACTTGAATCTGTAAAAACCCTACAAGAAAACTAAGGGAATAAGATCCTTGACATTGGTTTGGCAATAGTTTTTGGGATCTGACAACAAAAGCAAAAATAAGTAATTAGGACTACCTCAAACTAAAATGTTTCTGCACAGCAAAGAACCCATATCAAAATGAATCCAAATCCATCATCAACCTATGAAATGGGGAAAAATATTCCATAAGGGGTTAATACCCAAAATATTCAAAGAATTGACACAACGCAGTAGCAAGAAGGAGAAGAGGGAGGGGTGGGGAAGGGGGATGGGGAGGGGAGAGGGAGGGAAGGGAGGGGAAGGAGGGGAAGGGGTTTGGGGGAGGGAGGGAGGGAGGAGGAGGAGGAGGAAGAGGAGGAGGAGGAGGAGGAGGAGGAGGAGGAGGAGGAGGAGGAGGAGGAGGAGGAGACACACAAATAATCCCATTTTAAATGGCCAGAAGACCTGAATACACATTTTTCCAAAGAAGACATACAAATGGCCAACAGGTATATGAAAAAGTGCTCAATATCACTAATCATCAGGGAAATACAAATCAAAATCACAATGAGATATCACCTCGCACATATTAGAATGGCTATTATCAAAGAGACAAGAGATAACAAGTATTGCTGAAGATGTGGAGAAAAGGAAACCCTTGTACACTGTTGGTGGGACTTGGTATAGCCATTTGGAAAACAATATGTAAGTGCCTCAAGAATTTAAAAACAGGACTACCATATGATCCAGCAATTCTACTTCTGGGTAAAAATCCATCCAAAGAAAGTGAAATCATTATCTTGAAAAGATATCTGAACTCCCATGTTCATTGTAGGCTACTGACAATAGCCAGGGTATGGAAATAACTTAAGTATTTATTGATGGGTGAGTGAATAAAGAAATGTGGTATATATACACAAAGGAATATTATTCAGCCTTTAAAAAAAAGAAACCCTGCCATTTGCCACAAGATGGAGGAAACTGGACAGCATTATACAAGAGAAATAAGCTAGACAGAGGAAGACAAATATGTAAGATATCACTTACGTACAGAACAAGAAAAAAAAGTCAAATTCATAAAAAACAGGAACTTGAATGGTAGTTGCCAGAGGCTAGTGGATGGTTCAAATGGGGAGAGGTTGGAAAAGAATACAAACTTTCAGTTATAAGATTAATAAGGTCGGAGGATCTAATATGTATCATGACTCTAGTTGATAACACTATATTATACAATTAAATTTGCTAAGAGAATAGAACTTGTGCTCTCACCAAAAGTAATGGGTGTGTTAAATTGAGTGTGGGAATCCTTTCACAATAGATACATATGCCAAATCATCACATTGTATACTTCATATATATTACAATTCCATTTCTCAATTATACTTTAATAAAGCTAAAAAAAAAAAAGACTGAAATCAATAAAAAAGTATGAATATCTTAACTGAAAATGTAGAATATAATATGATGTGTGTTTATTTTTTTTTTAATATATTTTATTGATTTTTTTACAGAGAGGAAGGGAGAGGGATAGAGAGTTAGAAACATCGATGAGAGAGAAACATCGATCAGCTGCCTCCTGCACACCTCCTACTGGGGATGTGCCCACAACCAAGGTACATGCCCTTGACCGGAATCGAACCTGGGACCTTTCAGTCTGCAGGCCGATGCTCTATCTACTGAGTCAAACCGGTTAGGGCATGTGTTTACTATAATAGTGTTCAAACATGTATTTCCATGACAGGATGAATGGAAACAAGGGTAAATAAACATGATTATTCGATGAGAGAGAGAGAGAAAGAGAACCACTGACACTTTTGATGCAAAATAAAAGAGTCATAATAAATATTCCCAAAGTGGCAGAGTGTCAGTAAATATAGCCCCTGGGACAGTCTTAGCTAATATATCATTTGTCTATAGTGGTTAAAAAAATAGTAAAGTCAATATACATGAAAATATGTTCCTTGGAACATAATATAAAAATGCAGAATAACAGTGGCTGAGAATTTGGGTGATACTGGCACATGATTCCCTCTTTGAAGAGAGGAAATGGAATATTTAAGAAGACAGCCATCACAATGTAGATTGTAAAACAATGAGCCAAGATAAAAGCATTGCCTACAATAAACTGTTCAGAATCTGTCCCTTTCCAAACTGTCCTGCTGGGTGTTGGGAGGGGAGAGCACCACTGTGGTGGAATAATTCTGAAACAATATCACCAATTTTATTGCATCCTGGTTCCATTTAAAATTACTGTGAAAATTTTATAATAAAATCCTACTTATTCAGCAAATTTATTGAATCAAATATTTTTTCTCCAAGCTCTATATATTCTTTTCATGTTTTATGCCATACTGTCCACAAAATATTTAGGTGATCTACAAAACTGCAATCTGTGGAAACAAATGAAGATTTCATATGTGAAATTAAGAGTTATTTCACTCATTTTTCATCATTTTATATTTTTCATTCTTTTTCACTTATATATTTCTCAAAGTCTCTTTCAATAGTATTTGAAAGGCTTCCTAATGTTTATTACTGCAGAAAAGATAAATATTCATAATACATGGAAAAAATATAAATTTATTCTCCTAATTTTATAAAAATTGTGTATATCTCTGAAATGTCAGCATTATTTTTGTGCATGCATATATATAAATACAATTTTATGGGATAAAAAATGTCTGGAAAGAATAATGAATGTTAATGGTGATCATCTTTAGACAATGAAAGTTTGAGTGATTAAGCTTCTTTATAGCTCTATCCGGTTTGCTCAGTGGATACAGCTTCAGCCTGTGGACCAAAGGATCCCAGGTTCAATTCCGGTCAAGAACACATACCTTGGTTGCAGGAGGCAACCAACCAATGAATTTCTCTCACATCGATGTTTCTCTCTGTCTTTTCCTCTCTCTTCCACTCTTTCTAAAAATCAATGGAAAAATATCCTTAGGTGAGGATTAACAATAAATAAGTAAATAAGGTTTCCTTTAAAAAAAAAAAAAAAAAAAGATAGCCGAAACCGGTTTGGCTCAGTGGATGGAGCGTCGGCCTGCGGACTGAGGGGTCCCGGGTTCGATTCCGGTCGGGGGCATGTACGTTGGTTGCGGGCACATCCCCAGTAGGAGATGTGCAGGAGGCAGCTGATCGATGTTTCTCTCTCATCGATGTTTCTAACTCTCTATCTCTCTCCCTTCCTTTCTGCAAAAAATCAATAAAATATATTTTTAAAAAAAAAGATAAACTTCTTTATAATACTCTATATTTCCAAGTTTCCTGAAATAATCATGTATTATCAAAAAAGAACATTAAAGTTATAAAACCAATAAACCATTTTGATATACTTAAGGGAGAATAAATACCTCATCTCCAACATTAACCAGTAAGATTCTGTGATTTGAGGCTAGGAAGAATTAATTTATCTGGCATGGGGCAGGGGAAGGTGGGGTGAAGAAGAGCAGGAGAGAACCAGTAATTCAAGTTGTATTTTAATCTTCCAAAGACTAACTTATCACTGCTTTCCTGCAAATCTTCTATATAAATAGTGAGCATTTAACTAATTGGTCCAACTGAAATTTTCAGCACATCTCTCTGTCCACTCCTCCCTACAAACCCATACCACTGCCATCAATACTAGCACTACCATATCGTCAAAACCTGAGGATTTCAACCTCCACTCCCATCCTACAAACAAGAAAACTGAGACCCTGTACGGGTAACTGACTCTCCCAAGTCTGTATCATACTTTCCAAGAGCCTTTATGTCATTTGGTTTAGTTCTTCTCATCATTACCAGTTTCCTGCCTTGAAGCCCTTTAATTGCCATGGTCATGACCAAAATAGAAAATCTAATATTCTCTACTACCCAAATCTCTACTGCTGTATGAGGAAGGGGGGAGTATCTACAGAATACAAGTACAGTGCATCAAAGTAGTTATTAGTATTTGTATTAGTTAGCAGTTAGTTAGTTAGTTAGTTAGTTATAGTATTGGGTCCTCCTTATTAGTCATTAGAAGACTACTAACTGTCATTAGGACTCTTGGCTAGCCCATTCTAAATACCCAGGATCTGACAGGATTTCCTAAGTCCATGGAAACCAACCACAAATTTCAAGTCAAAGCAAAAAAGAACATTAAAGTTATAAAACCAATGGTCAAAGCAAAAGAAAAGAATCTTCTTGAGGCCTTAGCAATTTCACTTCTAAGGTTGGATTAATGTTTGCTGCAGGACTGGGCTGGACAGGAAAAACTAGGATGGAAACCATGTTGGTCTATAAAGTGTGATGCTTTCAAATGCAAGTAACAGACCCAAAATTTGCCAGTATTGCAAGTCAAAGAGAGTCCAAGACAGCAACCACAGGAGGACCAGCTGAGTCCTCCTTGGGAAACCAATTCCCTTTCCAGATGTCTCTACAAGACAGAACAACCTAAACAGAAGTTGGAATCCAAAGTTTAAACTAAGCAAAGAAATGTGTCTAAACAGCATAGTGAAGCAAAGGAAAACATCTCAAAGTTTAATTTAGTTTTACCCCAGTGGGTATGCTACTGATCTAGGACAAGGACTGACTGCCCAGATCTCTATGATGTTAAAGTCCTTCCTTCTGGCATGTTCCAATCCAGAAAGAAGCAGGGCTTGTGGGTGCCTGTGCCTGTCACTGCAACAAAGCAACATGGCTCCCCTCTGGGGAGACTCCAGAGTTCTGAAACGTTGTTCCACAAAGTGACTGTTGAATAGCCAAAAGGTGGAAGCAACCCAGTATCCACCAACAAATAAATGGGTGGACAACATATGGCATATACATACAATGGAGTATTATTTAGCCTTAATAAAGAAGACAATTTTGACATATGCTACAACATAGATGAAATATGAAGACATTATACTAAGTGAATTAAGCCAGTCACAAAAGGACAAATATTGTATGGCTCTCCTTACGGGAGGTACCTAGAATAGTCAAGTTCAGAGACAGGAAGTGGATTGATGGTTGCCAGGGGCTGGGAGAGGCAGGGGAAATGAGTTGTTTAATGCAGTCTTAGTCAGGGAGGATTAAAACATTCTGGAGATGGATGGTGGTTATGGCTGCATACCAATGGGAATGTACTTAATGCCACAGGAGTATACAATTAAACATGGTTAAAATTGTAATTTTATGTTATATGTGTTTTATCACAATTAAAAAAATCATCTCAAAGAATATTTTCTTGACACAGTATGAAGTCTTAATCTTTTAATAACATGCTTCAATTTCAGACATCGTTCTTAGTCTACTAGAAATGTTATTTTTTTAATATATTTTATTGATATTTTACAGAGAGGAAGGGAGAGGGATAGAGAGTTAGAAACATCGATGAGAGAGAAACATCGATTAGCTGCCTCCTGCACACCCCCTACTGGAGATGTGCCCGCAACCAAGGTACATGCCCTTGACCAGAATCGAATCCGGGACCCTTCTGTCCACAGGCCGATGCTCTATCCACTGAGCCAAACCGGTTAGGGCAGAAATGTTGTTATTTTACAGTGCAAAGACAGTGTCTTTTCAGCCCCCACACCTCCCACATAAAGGGTGCTCAACAAATATTTGTTGAATGAATGAGCTTGGATGCTTTTCCTTTTTAAAATAATTTCTACGTGTCACCCTTCTACAAACTGCATTACTGACATATTTTGCTACAGATGCTTTCAGTATTTGGCTATTTGAGGGAACTGAGTTAGCAAGATTTTACATAAATACTATGATAACAGAAGCAGGAACGTTTGTGTCTAGTTCAGAAATGCTGAGAGAAAACAAGCCTTTGTGCATACAAAGATGCTTGCATTCTTACTGGATGAAGCCCTGATAAATCTGGTCTTGATACTAAAGGTTGATGCTGATTTTTCCCAAAAATGACAAACTAGTAAAAACTCAACAACAATAATACATGTAACAAAAAATGTCAGACATATATAAAGTAAAATATAATATTTTTTACTCACATAATACAGTCATTGGCTTTAACTTGAGAAATTCAGCTTTCCCCCAACTTCATAATAGATTTCTCTATTACAATACAGAGGAGTTAGACTCTAAATCCTTCCTAATTCTAAATCTTTGGGCCAGCTATTGTCCTCCTCCATTTGAAACTTTCCAGCAATAAAGACAAGAGTCACCTTAAATCTGATCTCTACTAGATTGAATGGATTCTACTTTTGGTGTTCACTCAAATGACAGTGCTCCCAAAGAGTCTCTCTCTCCATAGGGTAAGAAGCCACCAACATCAAAAAATCAAGTCTAATTCCTTATTTTATGAAAATGATAGTGCCCCCTGGAGGCAGAAATCCATGTTCCACAAATTCTGCACTTGAGAGATAATAATCTGATGACAATGGAGTAATTTCATGTTTCAAAAAATCACCTTCAGCAAAATAGAGAATAAATAGTATTATGTAAACATTGTATCTTAGTTTATTCAACCTCTTGATTTAAAAAAGTGTAATTTTGCTGAAAGAAAACGAAAGTCCTCAAAAAAATTGCTATAAGCCATAGTTCTCTGCCATCCCAGCCTTGGGTTTCCACAGCTATAGTGCAGGACAAGAATTATTTATAGTTAAAAGACATGTCAGTTAGCTCAGCTTTCTAAAGTTCAAAATGCATTTGGCTGCCCACTGCTAAAGCCCAGTTTAAAAAGCTGTTATCTGTTACCAAGGCCAACCATCCAAACAATTTGAACTTGGGTTCATTATAATCCTGTGACCGAATCAACCCCAAGAGCAGCAACCAGAAGCCACTTCCTGGCACTCTCCCTGCTTCACAATTCTGACCTGATTTTGAAGGTTCAGTTCCCCTCACAAGTCTCCTCCCATGCAAGCCTTTGTTCTTGTGACTTTTTTTAGATCTCAAGATTATCCCCCTTCACTTATATGAATTACTCAAGAGTGGCCATAGATACAGGCCAAAAATCTACAGGAATTCAGAAAAGGAGGCCATTGGTAACATTAAGAAATGTTGAAACAGATTTGTGAAGCAAACAGTGTTGTGAAAAATAGGTGGAAATTCCCAGTATCACAAATGTGAGATATATCAAATTTACAGCCAAACATTATACACAGCTAATGCTAGACAACTGTGTCTAATTTCCATTTTAGAATTATCTCAGTACCAAAGTCAACGATGAATGATTATACTTGATTCATGGTCACGTCTACTCATCACTGTTTTCTATTCCTCTAACTGGTTTATGTACATTACATGCCAGATTTCTTGAATGTTTAGATGCTACTTTTATATCCCCACTGTACTTAGCAGGAAGACATGTACTTAGACTTCCATGTCTATATCTTCAATAAATTTCTGATAAATGTAAAATAAATGGCAGCAATTCCTTCTGTCTAATCACAACTGTAGAAACTGTGAAAGCTGGTTGTTATATAAGTGAGCCAGCCCACATCTCTGGAGTGTTTGAATTTATGAGACTGTTAATTGATGATTCAGCTTCTAGCAGCCATAGTTACTTCTACAGGTATGTATACAATGAATTTTGGATTAATAATCTAGTTAATTATAAATAAAATAATGCATTCATGCACTCAACAAATATTCATTGAGTTCTCTTCCACTTGCCAGTAGGGAACAAAACAGACACAAATCCCTGAACTCTTTAAGTTTATATTAGAGTGAGGGGAACAAATGATACAAAATATAAATAAGTAAAATAGAGCATGATGGTGCTAAGAAGAAAACCAGGACAGAGAATAGCAATATGAAGAACTGCAATTTAGACTGGCAATGACAACACCTGAAAGAAGTGAGGGAGTGAACCATGCCAATATCTGGGAAAGACCATTCCAACCAGAGAGACCACCAAATGCAAAGGCTCGAGGAAGCCAAACTGGCAGGAACATGTGAAAGAAGGATGGAATAGCAGGAGACGACTTCAGAGATATGGGATGGAGGACAAAATCATAGAGGGCGTTGTAGTTCATTATGGAAACTGAGGCTTTTACCTAGGTTGAAAAGCAATGGAGAATTATGACAGAGATGTGACATGATATGACACATTTTTAAAGGATCCTGCTAGCTAACGTGTTGAAAATAGAACAAAGGCAAATGAGAGCGGAAGCTGAAAAACCAGTTAGGAGGACATTGCAACAATCCAAGCCAGAGCTAATAGTGGCGGGCACCAGAGTACGTAGTAGCAATGGTGGTGGTAATGACTGGGAGAATTACAGGTTCATTTTGAAAGTAGAGTTAATAAGTCTAACCCTCATTGTTTCAAGCCCTCATGTCAAAGGTTGACTTTCAATAGATTGCACTGAAGGAATTGCCTGCTACGTACAAACCGCCACCCAAAAGAAGCAGGTTATCTACAAATGATTTAGCACCAAGTTGCTGAGTGATTGAATGTGGGATGTAAAAAGTTTTGTCCTGAGCAATTGGAAGAATAGAGTTGTCACACTGAAACAGGAAGAACAGTGAGAGAAGAATGTTAGAGTAGAAAACTATCAGGAGTTCAGTTTTGGATACAAATTTGAAATGCCTCTTAGACATCCATGTGGATGTTTCAAGAAGGGATATACAAGTGTAAATCAGAGAAATACAGTCTGAAGATTGACCACTTAGATCAAGTTCTCTAGAAATGGAGCCTGTGATGGAGGTTCTTATTGCAAGTGAATTTTTAAGGAACTGCTTTTAGGAGGAACCTGTAGAAAAGAAGCTAGACCAAAGAGAGAGAGAGAGAGAGAGAGAGAGAGAGAGAGAGAGAGAGAGAGAGAGAGAGAGAAGTGGTTTGGGGATTAATCCAGATTCAGTTTGATACTGTGGGAGATCTGGAATGTAGATTGCTAAAAACCTGAACCCCTAAATTCTGTCAAATCTTTACCAATAGAGACAACTCTTCCTCCCTTATCTGAGGAAGTTGGTCATCCCTTCCCTACAGAGCCTGTAACAGACTCATTGTAAGGCATTGCTGATCCTACTAATGACCCACCCACCTCCTCTCATTGCTTCTACACCTCTAACCAGACTCAAGTCCCAGCAGACCCAAGAGGACACGACACAAACTGTGACCCGTGAGTAGGTCTGATACACAAAATCCTAGAGGAGGACTGCTGGATCAAAGGGTGCATACATTAGTAAATTTGATGGGTACTGCCAAATTGCCTTTCATAGAGACTGTATTATTGTATACTCCCATTAGAAATATTTCCCCAATAATCTGGCAAAGTGTTATCAAAGTTTAGAAGTTTTGCCAAATGGGCCTGACCGGCGTGGCTCAGTGGCTGAGTGTCGACCTACACACCAGGAAGTCACAATTCGATTCCTGGTCAAGGCACATGCCCAGGTTGTGGGCTCGATCCCCAGTGTGAGGTGTGCACGAGGCAACCAATCAATGATTCTCATCATTGATGTTTCTATCTCTCTCTCTCTCTTCCTCTCTGAAATCAATAAAAATATATATTTTTAAAATAGCTTTGCCAAATGGGTAGTTAAAAATGGCATCTCAGTATGGTTTTAATTTTCATTTTTCTTATTATAAATTAGGTTGATTGTCTTTCGCATGTTTAAGGACCATTTACATTTCCTTTTCTGTGAATTATATATTTGCATTATTTGCTCTTCCTCTTCTACTTTTGGGTGGTTGCTCTTTTTCCTATCATTTCTAAAAGCTCTTGATAGAGATTAAACTTTCATTATGAAGATATTTTCTCAGCTTATTACATCTTTTGTAAGTTTCTTATGAATTTTTATTATGCAGAATTTTTTTACTTTCATTGATTAATCTTTTCTGAGTTTAAAGATTTTCTACACCCCAAGGTTTTTGTTTGTTTTTTGTTTTTGTTTTATTTCAATACAAGGCTTTTATTGTACATTTTTATAGTTTCACAAACAACTGTGACAAATCATTTGGCATCTTGATGTTTCCATAGCTGGACAACTGAGATCTTTTTCATCAGCCTGCTGAACTATTCCTTTTTCAGAAACATAGATACCATCCAAAAATTTTCTGACATCCTGTTTTTAACTGCTGTGGCTTGCTGAATTTGATACAAGTTCAATGTCATTTCTTTCAAGAATCAACTCATCTTTCTGGGCTTGAGATACTGAACAAGCAATGCCTGACCTCATCCGAACTCTGCAGATTTATTTTTCGCCCAAGAAATTTCTAATTTCAACAAGAGAACCATTCTCCTTAATAATGACATTGATGGGGAAGTGAGCATACATAGACCTCATCTTGTAACGGAAGCTCAGTGTAACACCCTTGATCAGGTTCTGTACATGACTGCAGATAGTGTGAACTGTAGCCAGTTCCTTTCTATTTCCCCACCATTTGTCAACCCAGAGCCGCCTCTTTTTCTTTCCAAGGAGACTGAGCTCTACATTGATGTGGTTCAAGTCCCTCCACAGGGTGCCTCTGGGGCCCTTCACAATAACAGTGCATCTCTTCAGAGTGATGTCCACATTTTCTGGGCTGTCCACAGTACGATTGCTGAGAATGGTCTTCATCCTCGCAGTAGATGCGGCAAAGAGCTACACCCCAAGGTTTTAAGAGAATCCTCATCCTCCCATTTTTTTCCAGTAATTGTACTTTTTCTTTTTTAACTTTAAAATACTGTATTTGATTTGGACTTTATACTGGTATAGAGTTTGAAGTATGGCAGCACCTTCATTTGTTTTTTCAGGTGGCCATCCTGTGATCTCAATACCAGTTATTAAAGGGTTTACTTTTTCTGATTTGAAATATTTTTACCTATACTGAATTTACACCAAATTCCCATATTATAGGTATTCACTTTCTGGACTGTCTATTCTACTGGGGTATAGTCACACACACTTTTTAAATTTTGAGGTATGATAGAACTTGTCTACCTTCATCATTTTCTTTTTTTTTTTGGCTTCTTTCAATTTCCATAATAACCTTAGAATATGTTAGTTTTATTTTTATAAGTTAAGAGAGAGAGGAAAGTTGGCAATGAGTTAATAGTAAAGGTTGTTTTAAGCCACTGTTAGGATAATCTGTAATACAGCAACAGTAACTGTAATACATGCATACCAGGGGCTCTTTTGCATTTCAGAGTGAGACTTTTTTTCTGCAGAAAGTATATTTCACTGGAATTTTAGCTTTGTGCCCCTGACTCCTCTCCATACTACTTCTTTCATTTTCTCTTTGGATTCTACCTGATCTCATCTGTGATTGGCAGTGATTTCACATCATCTGAAATTTGTGGATTATCTATCTCTTACCTTCACTGAAAATGGAGTTTTTAGAGTCCTTTCCAACTTTCTTGTTGCTTTCGCGTAATATCCATGGAAAGAAGGGGATTTATGCAGTTGTGCTTATAGCAAAAGTCATTGTTTTTTAATGTGTACTTCCATAATCAACACGGGTGACAAGTGCCTTTTCACATTTTACTTGGTGATATCTAATCTATTATCTATTTTTCTCATATTACCACCAGTCTATTAGTTCGCTGTATTTTTCTTATTGACTTGAGGAAGCTCTTTGTATATTAAAGATACTAACTTTTATCTATTAATAAAGTTTGTAAATATTTTCTGAGCCTGTTACTTGTACTTTAAAATTGAAGAGGACTTCAGTGGTTCCTACATTTATAGTATCTTTTAATTATAAAAATCAGTTTAAGCTTTTTGTAGTCAAATTAGCCAATTATTTCCATTATGAGCTGATATTTCAAGTCATGCTTAAGAAGGCCTAAGAAAACAGGGCTTCTCTGGTTTGTAGGAGCTGAGAGTATGTACATACTTTACAATTACATACTAAAAGATGGGGTAAAAGCAGTCAACATTCCTGTAAAACTTAAAGGCAGTATATCCTATATAATAACTAGAGGCCCGGTGCACAAAAATTTGTGCACTCGGGGGGGGGGGGGGTCCCTCAGACCGGCCTGTGCCCTCTCGCAGTCTGGGACCCCTTGGGAGATAACAACCTGCTAGCTTAGGCCTGCTCCTGGGTGGCAGAGGGCAGGCCCAATCCCTAGGTGCAGCCCCTGGTCAGGCTCAGAGCAGGGCCGATTGGGGAGTTGGGGCACCTTCCCCTGTCATGCACAGAGCAGGGCAGATTGGGAGGTTGCGATGCCACCCTCAGTCACGCTCAGGGTAGGGCTGATTGGGGGGGTTGGGGCACTGCCCCCTGTCACACTCAAGGCAGGGTCGATGGGGAGGTTGAGGCGCCACCCCCTGTCACGCACAGAGCAGGGCCCATCAGGGGGGTTGGGGCTCCATACCCTGTCATGCACAGAGCAGGGTCAATTAGGGGGTTGGGGAGCTCCCCCCTGTCATGTACAGAGCAGGGCCGATCAGGGGGTTGAGGAGCTCCCCCCCCCCGTCACTCAAAGAGTAGGGCCGATAGGGGAGTTGGGGCACCGCCCCGTCACACTCAGGGCAGGGCAGATCAGGGGGTTGGGGCACCACCCTCTATCACCCACAGAGCAGGGCCGATCAGGGGGTTGGGGCACCGCCACTGTCATACTCAGGACAGGGCAGATGGGGAGGTTATGACTCTACCCCATTACACACAGAGCAGGGCCCGTGGGGGGGGGGGGGCATTGGGGCGCCACCCTCTAACACCCACAGAGCAGGGCCTATCAGGTGGTTGGGGTGCCGCCACTCTCATACTCAGGGCAGGGCCAATGGGGAGGTTATGGCTCTACCCCGTCACACACAGAGCAGGGCCCGTGGGGGGCAGGGGGTTGGGGCCCCACCCCCTGTCACACACAGAGCTGCAGGGCGATCAGGGGGTTTGGGCGCTGGCCCCTGTCACGCTGATCCCAGTGCCAGGAGGCCTTGCGGCTCCGCTGATCCCGGTGCTGGGAGGCATATTACCCTTTTACTATATAGAATAGAGGCCTGGTGCATGGGTGGGTGCTGGCTGGTTTGCACTGAAGGGTGTCCTGGATCAGGGTGGGGGTCCCCACTGGGGTGCCTGGCCAGCCTGGATGAGGGAATGATGGCTGTTTGCAGCTGGTCACACACCCTTCAGGGTGGGGGTCCCCACTGGGGTGCCTGGCTAGTCTGGGTGAGGGGATGATGGCTGTTTGCAGCTGGTCACACACCTTTCAGGGTGGGGGTCCCCACTGGGGTGCCTGGCCAGTCTGGCTGAGGGGCTGAGGGCTGTTTTCAGGCTGGGACTGAAGCTCCCAACCGCTCCTTTTTTTTTTTTTCTTTTTTTATTCTGGGCCAGCTTTAGTTCTGAGGCCTCGGCTGCTGAAAACAGGTTTCTGGCCTTTGTTTACCGTCTGTATTTGATACAATGTTGCGGTCCGGCTGGCTGAAGCTCCGCTGAGTAAAGCAGGTTTCTGGGGGTTTTTTTAGCTTTTATATTCGCAACATAGTTGCTGAGAGTTGCAGCTGAGAGGCCGGCAAGTCAGGCGGGGAAAGTTGGAGTCCTCCGTCACTGAAGCAAGCAAGCCTCCCTGTTCGCATCAGCTGCCTGGCTGCCGGCCGCCATCTTGGCTGCCAGTTAATTTGCATATCTCAGCCCTACTCTGTGAGTGACTAGGGGATTAGCCAAATGGAAGGGTAGCGGTCGTACGCCAATTACCATGTTTCTCTTTTATTAGTGTAGATGTGTACAAGCTCCAAGGGGACATGTGGGGAAGTCATTCAGAGTATGGCAGAAGTTCTGTTCTCCTAGGCCAGTGGTCGGCAAACCACGGCTTGCAAGCCACATGCTGCTCTTTGGCCCCTTGAGTGTGGCTCTTCCACAAAATACGTGCGGGCACGCACGTATAGTGCGATTGAAATTTCGTGGCCCATGCGTGGAAGTCGGTTTTTGTCCTGGGCGAGTCTATTTTGAAGAAGTGGCGTTAGAAGAAGTGGGGGGGTGTTGGTCGGTCAGGCGACAGGAGACACTACGCAGGGAGGCGCTACGCAGCGCGGGTGAGGTGCGTGCGATTCATGCACGAGTTGAGTGAGCCAGTCAGTCAGCAGTCTCATTGTGCAGTGGTTAGTGCTAGTTGCATCTGCAAACCGTGCGCGGGTGACAAAAGTAGCTACTCGAAGCATAAAGTTACCTGTATTTTTCCAACCCGCTGCAAATCCTACAGGTATTTTTGTCATCAATTTAAGAATTGTAATTATTTTGTGTTGGTGGCTTTATTATTATAAAATGAAACATTTTTTTAGGTGCCCTGTTTGACATGGCTACAAAGAAGAAGCAAAGAAAAACGGAAGACGAAAATCGTGAATTTAAAGTTGAATGGACCGAGACTTTTGCGTTTATTCAAAACTTAAATGGCCTTCCGACCTGTCTTATTTGTCAGGAAAAATTGGCGCATAACAAGAAATCAAATTTGGAGATTTGATTTAGAACTAAACACATGTCATTTAGTACTAAATATCCTGTCAGTGATGCAAGGAAGAAAGCAGTTGAGGAACTTCAGAAGAGTCAAGAAAAATCAAGTTCTGTATTTAATTACTGGATGCAATCTTCCAACAATGTTAACATTGCAAGTTTTGTGGTTAGTCAAAAGATTGCTAAGAGAGGAAGACCATATACAGACGGTGAATACATAAAAAGTTGTTTTATAAATGCATCCGTAGAGCTATTTTGGGATTTTAAGAACAAAGCAGATATTCTAAAAAAAAAATTAAAGATTTACCATTGTCTGCTAAAACAGTGAAAGATAGAACAGTCAAAATGTCTTCTAATATAACCAACCAGCAAGTCGACGATCTTAAATTGGTTTCAGCTTTATCAATAGCAGCTGACGAGTCTTGTGACATAAATGATACAGCGCAAGTTTCACTTTTTGTATGATTTATTTCATCTGCAGGTCCTAAAGAAGAACTTTTAGGATTATTGCCACTCAAAGGTCAAACACGTGGAGAGGATATAGCAAATGCTGTAATTGAGTGCATTGAAAACATCATATTCCACTCGATAAAATTGTCTCGTTTTCAACAGATGGGTCGAAAAGTATGGCCGGCGTAACAAACAGGTTTGTTGCTATTTTGAAAGAAAAAATTAATCACGAGATACTTACTTACCACTGCATCATTCATCAAGAAGCGCTTTGTGTGCAGACATTTCCAGAAGAAAGTTGCAAAGTTATGGAATTGGTGATTAAGATTATCAGCTCCATTATAGCTAAAGCTCTTACTCATCGCCAATTTAAAGAATTTTTAGTTGAAATGGAGAGTGAGTACGCAGATCTTCTGCTACACAAAAAGGTATGTTGGTTATCAAGAGGAAACATTTTGAAACGTTTCGCTTCCTTATTAACAGAAATTAAAGCATTTCTCCTTGAGAAGGGTGTTCACTATCCAGAACTAACTAACGATGAGTGGATCCAAAAATTTTATTTCATGGTAGACATTACATCTCATCTAAATCAGCTTAATCGTGCCCTGACTGGTTTGGCTCAGTGGATGGTGTCAGCCTGCGGACTGGGGGGGTCCAAGGTTCGATTCCGGTCGGGGGCATGTGCCTTGGTTGTGGGCACATCCCCAGTGGGGGGTGTGCAGGAGGCAGCTGGTCGATGTTTCTCTCTCGTAGATGTTTCTGGCCCTCTGGCCCTCTCCCTTCCTCTCTGTGGTAGGTCAATAAAATATATATTATTTTTTAAAAATCAGCTTAATCGTAAATTACAGGGGAAAGGAAACACAGTTTTTTCGATGTTAGAAGAAGTTATTTCATTTGAAAACAAATTATCTCTTTTTGCTCAAGATTTTGAAAGAGAAACTTTGATTCACTTTCCAAGCCTGTTGAAACATCGCCAAGAAAATAATTCTGATATTGACATTTGCTATTTCAAAACACTTTTAAATATGAGGGAAGCTTTTCTCAACAGGTTTCAGGAATTCAGAAACAGCAAAGCAACGTTAGCCTTTGTTAAAAAACCTCTCAATACTACTGTAACAGAATTAAATTTTCTCCCTTTAATATTGACATTGGCAACTTTGAAATGCAATTGCTGGATTTAAAAAACAAAGAACTGTGGAGCTCGGAATTTGAACATCTTTGTGCTGATATAGAAATATCGGAGAAAAGCAAATGTGAACTTAGTTCACAGCACAAGTGGTCTGCTTTGAAAGACCTGGAGAAGGAAGATATGTTGATTTTTAACACCTGGAATAGTATTCCTGACTCATATAATCAACTGAAAAAACTAGCGTTTGCTGTTCTTTCTTTATTCGAGTCTACATATTTATGTGAACATTTTCAAGCATGAACCTTATGAAGAGTAAATTGAGAAGTCGTCTTATTGATGAGAACCTGGAATCGTGCCTAAAATTAAAAACAACATACAAACCTGACTTACCCAAACTTTCCAAGGCCATTGTTCGCATTCGTGTTTGTCAGTCATTGTCATGATTTAATTTTATGGATACTGTAGGGTAAATTGTAAGGAATTTAATTTTATCAATAAATAATATCGTTATTAAGTATGATATCAAGTTTTATTCAACGTACCTATAGTTTAACTAAGACTTAAAACTTCAAGTAAAGTTTATTAAGTTAATTTTAGGGAACGTTGTGGAAAGAAGATGTAGTGTCGAGGATTCATAAAGGTATGTTGAGATGGTTTGGACATATAGAGGGGATGAACGAAAGGAGATAGACAAAACAAGTATATATGACGAGTGTGGATGGGAGAGTTGGAAGGGGTAGACCTCAGCGAATGTACCTCAATCAGATTGAGGACATTTTTAGCAAAGGCCAGCTTAGGAGTACCCTAATTAAATTAATAACAATGTACCTACCTATATAGTTTAAGTTTAAAATATTTGGCTCTCAAAAGAAATTTCAATCATTGTACTGTTGATATTTGGCTCTGTTGACTAATGAGTTTGCCGACCACTGTCCTAGGCTAATGATGTGAAGAGTGGAAGGAGCCGAGAAGCTTATAGAAGGTTCTTCAGAAAAGGAGCCGGGGTTAGTAACAAAGAGGAAAAAAACAGGCTTCACTTAGATTCCCACATGAAGGAACTAAAAGCTTGTGGTTCATAGTTGCTTAGCAACATGTAAAAGCTCAAGAAAGAACAAAAGTCCAGGCATAGCAAAATCAGGCAAATTTTACTCTCACTTATCCATTTATTATTTCTACATTATACATAAAGCAGAGAGAAACAAAAATATAAGTTTGACCTCCAAAAAATAAGCCAGCCAGACAGTGAGGGGAATACAAATCAAACATAAGCATTAAAATGTAGTAGGTAGAAAAATATACAGACAAAATGACATGTGCTTACATCTGGGTTCCAGGTGCAATAGAACCATGCTGTTCAATGTAGCAAGTATTTGTAAGTGCTTCCAGGGGCACATGAAAGGCTAGGAGGCAGCCCATGCCTTCAGGAGCTTTAAAATCTACTGGGGAGAATAAAACCAGTGCACAGGTCATTCCACAGGCAGAATTCATGTCACACCTGAGCAATACCCATGTATATGTCCTCAAAGGTGGGAGACATTAACGTTTATGGAGAGGGGTATCCAGTAAAGTGCCCTGAAGAAGAGCCCTTTAAATTACCTCTAAAAGTTAAATAGGGGGTTAAATATGAAAAAGGGTAAGAGCACACTTCAACATGTCAGGGAGAAAACTCCAAATATGTCTAGAATAATAATAATCCAAATTTTGTTACAAAATAGGGTTCTACTAGAATGGGAGCAGTGAAAGACACAATTACTGGCGTATGTTGAAGGCCTTGAATGCCAAGTTGAGGGCCTGTACTTTATTTGATAAGCACTGAGAAGTGGGGAGGCTGTGGGTGGAATGCTCAGTCATAACCTGGCCAATGTGGTTCAGTGACTGAGTGTCAACCCACAAACTAGGAGGTCACGGTCCGATTCCTAGTCAAAGCACATGCCCGGTTGCAGGCTTAATCCAATCCCCAGTAAGGGGCATGCAGGAGGCAGCTGATTGATGTTCTCTTTTATTGTTGATGTTTCTATCTCTTTTTCCCTGTCCCTTCCTTTCTCTGAAATCAATAAAAAAAAAATTAAAAAAGAAGAAATGCTCAGTCATGCCTTCAGGAGATTAATCTGGTAATGGTAGTTTTGATGGGGTATAGGGAGGGGAGAGTATCATGAAGCAAGTGGTGAAGAAGAGATTTAAGTAGCCAGGTGAGAGAGGAGGACAGTCTGATCTAAAATAGGATCCACAGAAATGGGAAGAAAGGGACAGATAACAGAGACATAGCAAAGGTTGAAATTGAAAACAAGTTCCTGATTAGGTAAAAGGGCTCAGAGAGTGGGGAGTAAAAACTAACTCAGAGGTTATAAGCCTGACTCACTGCATATCAAGAATAGCCCTGGCTGGTGTGGCTCAGTTGGTTCGACGTACACCAAAAGGTTGCTGGTTAGAGTCCCAGTCAGGGCACAAGCACAAGTTTTTGGTTTGACCCCCGTGCAGGAGGCAATCAATTGATGTTTCTCTCTCACATTGAATCTCAATCTCTCTCTCTCTTTCTCTCTCTCTCTCTCTCTCTCTCTCTCTCTCTCTCTCTTTCTTCTTCTTCTTCTCTCTTCTCTCTCTCAAAAAAAATTAAAACATATATTTTTTAAATAATAGAAAAAAGTACATTCGACTGAGCAGTGGAAGAGCTGGTGGGGAGAAAGAAAGAGGAGAGGGGGGAGGAGGACAGATGTTATGCACCTGCTGAGTTGGAGCAACAGGAAGAAAATCTAGGTTTAGTATGTTGAGGAAAGTCAAGGTTTTGGTAGTTATTTATGTGAAGCTCATAACTGAAGGTAGGTGGGTAAATGTAAACACCAAGGAATAGGAGCAGATTAACCTCAAAGAAAAAAAGAGGACTGGCTAAGGAAAGAACCAAGGGCAGGAGAAGAGGGAAACACAAAGACACAAAAGTATAGCAGGTGGGGAAGAGCCCAGTCAGCATCACAAGAGCCAGGAGAGGAATCAAAAGAGAGAAGTTTAGGGATTTTTGTTTGAATGGTTCATGAAGTAACTGAGCTTAAGAAAAGTTTGAGAAGATATGTGACAAGCAGAAAAGCAGGCTACATTTTTCACCAAAACATGCCAGGACGTTTTTTCTTCTTAAATCTGAAGGATCAGATAGATGTAGAGGAAACTATCCATGTCATTTCAGTAGGTCCCAAAGTCAACATAAAATAAATCACATCTGGGTCATGGACCTTAACATTTAGGAAACCGACTAACAGATTGGACTATTATGGAGAACATAAACAATCCTATATACTAATAATAAAAGGGTAAGGACCGGTCACTATGATGCGCACTGACCACCAGGGGGCAGATGCTCAATGCAGGAGCTGCCCCCTGGTGGTCAGTGCTCTTCCACAAGGGGAGCTCCGCTCAGCCACAAGCCTCTCCCGCCTCCGTGGCAGTGCTAAGGGCTCCCAGGCTGCCAGAGGGATGTCTGACTGCCAGCTTAGGTCCGATCCTCCCGGGGAACAGGCCTAAGTTGGCAGGTGGACATCTCCCAAGGAGTCCTAGACTGGAAGAGGGTATAGGCTGGGCTGAGGGACACCCCCCCCCACACACACACACAAGTGCACAAATTTTCATGCACCGGGCCTCTAGTATATAAATAATAAAGCCCTCGCATTCAGAAGGAACTCAGAAGGTTATCTGCAAATATACAATCCCAGGTAACACTCACTGCCACACATACACATAAAGTCCTCCTCCCCACCCCACCCCTGCCTTGCTCTGGGAGAATGCAGACATCAGGAGTTCTTGCACAGGAGGACAGAGAACTTCACTGAAGGAGATGGTTGGAAGACAGTTAAGTGATAAAAAGAAAGGTGGTTTGAAGTATGGAGCCAAAGGACAACTGAGGTTCCAAAATCTTCTCTAGTCTGACAACAGATAAAAATTGCATGCTGTGTCAGGATCCTTGCATCTGGTTTGTCAGAAGGATAATTTTAAACATCAAGCGCTAGATCACAAGGAAAGTAAAAGTTTCCTGATTCTTGGCCACATCAAGTCCCATAGGGAACATAGCTGTATTAGCTACATGCTTGCTCAGTGTGTAAATCACTGGTGCCAGTCCCTATTTCAGAACCTACAATCTCACCTTGAAATCCTAGTCATTAAAGTTATTCTCCTCATCATGAAATGTGGCAAAGAGGAAAAGAGCATTCAATGTGGCAAAGAGACTAAAAGAAGCAGTGTCCCCATGCCTTCTGCATTAGCGTCTCTAGGGTTTTTAACTCAAGATGCCCCACACCTTAAGGAGCATCCCCTCTCCAGCTCTCAGCCGGGGTTGCTCACCAGTAGAATGATGGGGTGGACCACTGTGGACAGATAAATCACTACCTTCCATTTAAATTCCTGAGATGGGAAAATACATGAAGTGTTGAGCACCAGTGAGAGCCTTGATGTGTGCATGAGCACTGGGGCATGAGAACCCAAGATATATAGGAAGGTCTTTTTGCCGTGTCTTCCCAAAGATGTGATGAGCAAAACATGCCAGTGAAGAAGACAATGGTAGGGACTGCTCAAGTAATAATTTTTAGAGGGAAGAAATAGAATTTCTCAAATATTCTCCTGATAGTATTTCCAGTGGCATTCCAAGATTGCAGACCTCTCCTTAAATAATTCCTATATATGCTTTCATTGCTTATGAAAACTAAGATGGCATTCAAGCTGAAGAACCCCACAGAGCTGAGCAACCCAACCCAAACACTTTCTGCTTTAGGCAGAGGAAGACAGGGTGAGTGAGGATTGCAATTTTCACATGACAGAAAACACTGTGCCAGTAGGAAAACCATAAGGTAGCATCATTCAAGAAGTCCCAGTGAAAGGCGAGGAGCTGGAGTACAGGATTGTACAGGAAGGACTTTGGATACAGAAAAACCACAAATTCTCTCACTGATCAACACCCATTACAGACAGAACCAAGAGGCTCCAGGCTGATCAATAATTTATCTCAAGGTGACAATATTCTCCACAGCAACCACTGCATGCCTAGTTCTGCAGTAATTAAGCCATTCTTCACCACAGCTATCAGACACAAAATGAATAAAATGATATCCAAGGTGATGGCTCTCTTATCCATCACCGGAAGTCCTGAAACCATGCCACCCCTACCTATTCAGCTCTCCTGTGGAAAAGGTGGGTGCCAAGACTTCAAGGTCTATTCCTATAGGGTTACTCCGAAAGGTCCTGGATGATGGTTGTCCCTCCAGTAGCCCCAAATGCAGAGGAAAGAATAGAGGATGTGAGCAATCCGAAGAGGATAAAGAGGTTCTTCTTCCCAAAACAGACGCAAATATTGTTAAGGCTTAGTTTCGAAGGTCCTCCTGCTTGCCCTATTTGCCTACTCTTTCTCTGCCTGTTGTCTACCTGTATCAACATTGGTGTGGATAATATATCAGGCCTTGCATTTACTAGCAACATTTCTTACACAGCAATTGATACTTCTTAAAGCTGACACCTAAGAAGATGACCATATATCTGCAGGCAGCTGGTGAGGAAATCCACAGGATGCAGCCCCTACAGCAGCGGTTCTCAACCTGTGGGTCGCAACCCCTTTGGGGGTCGAACTTCACAGGAGTCGCCTAAGACGATCAGAAAACACATATATAATTACATATTGTTTTTGTGATTAATCACTATGCTTTAATTATGTTCAATTTGTAACAATGAAATTGGGGGTCACCACAACATGAGGAACTGTATTAAAGGGTCGCGGCATTAGGAAGGTTGAGAACTACTGACCTACAGCAAGCATGTCAAACTTGTGGCCCAAGAGCCGCATATGGCCCATAACAAATATTTTTGTGGCCAGCCAATACAACGGTATGTAAGAAACATTTTAATATAAATTTCATAACTTAATTTTTACAATATCCTGTTATACATAATTATTAATAATGAACTACAACGTTTGCTAATGACTGATTACTATAATCATGTTGCATTTATTTTCCTTACGCACCTTATGTGCCGGCGCACTATTTCTCTCCACTAATAGTAGCAGCAAATATTTTAGCAGCCAATTGCCACGTCTTTAGTGTTGTACTGACTTGTTTGGTGTGCGCAACAGGAAATATTTCACTTTTGAAGAACAAGAAAAATAGGTTTACTTGCATTACACTTATTAATTTGAGCTGTTATTCAATGTCTGGTAGGAGGGCCATCTCATGTAGGCAGAACTGGAGGCAACCAGGCAGGCCACAATCATGTCACCTGCGCGCAGTGTCTGGCATCGCACTCACTCCCTACCAAGCATAGCGACCATGAAGCCATTCTGCAACACTGCAGCCAACGACTCAGGAAGAAGATAACCATGGAGATCAATGAGAGTGAGGAGGGCATCTTCTCCAGGAAGATTCTGCTCAGACTCAGCTTCTACCTGAGAGTTCTGGGACACATCCACATTGAAAACCAGCCTCTCTGGCCAAGCCACTCTCTTGAGAGCAGAGACCTAGAAAGCCATCTCCTTGGATTCATGCAAAAGCTTAGGTACCAGCAAATACCCCCAGTTCTCTAGGATTTGAAAAAAGAATCCATGTGATTTCCCTTGGCAAGCAAATCACTCCCAGCTCAATCACACCATAACTCTATTTGCATAACTTGTATTTGCCTGGTCTTTTTTGAGCCAGACACAAGAAAATGTGAACAAAATAGAGGTTCCAGGGGTGATTGAAAATACCCATATTTTGTTCTTCATTTCTTACCTTACTATTTCTTTCCTAACTTTTCCTTGAAAGATGCTTTTATTCTTGTTTCCTAACCACAAACTTTCCCTGACCCTTCATGTCCTGGGTTAATATTTTATTCAGTAGCCTTAATACATTATATTAAAGCCCACCTTCTGAATGGGTGGAGTCATCCATATGCATAAGTCTTGAAAGCACTACGAAAAACTCGCTTTTTTCCTCCAATGACCTCTCACACTGCCTAAAATGTCACTGGCAGGTGCCATATTGGAGTTCAGGAGTCTCCAGTTAAAATGTGTATTTCCCTGACTGACATGTTACCATCAAGTCTGTTAGTTATTAACAACTTAACTTCAATGTGCTTAGCAAACCAAAATTAATCCTTTCCTAAAAGGCTCTGAGGAAATGAGAAAAGTAAACAAGTCATAATGAAAAGAAGGAACAAGGAAACAGGGCCATCAGATCTCCAATGGACATCATAGTAGGAGTCGGGGAAGCAAGAGTGAGTGGTATGACAAGAGGAACTCAGAATAGAGCTCAGAACAAGCCCACAGGGAGAGGCTGCCTTATGTAGGATGAGCCACATCCTATAACAATGCTTAAGATAACAACAACCAACCTGTTAGAACACCTTGCCATTTATGAAGTGATTTCACACGTTACATTTTGTCTCCACCCCAACCACACAAAGTGATCCTGGTTCACATCAGCCAACCCAGCTCAGGGAGCCATGAGGAAAGACCCAGCTAAGGTGCATTGTAAAAGGCAGGAATGTCTGTAAACATTAAAAATGGAAGAGCAAAAGGGGAGACAGGGAAGAGAGAGAGGAGAGAACACAGGGTGTGGGTGGAGAGGGGAGTCCCCTCTTCAGATGTCAAAAATCCTGGAGTCAGTCCTCCCCGAAGACCACTACACAAATGGTCTCACTCAAGATTCCACAAGTGAGAGGTCTCTGTGTGAAAGATTCCAAGTGGATGATTCTGAAAAGACCTACTTACACTTGGTTCTTATACTAGTAAAGGATCTTTTTGGTTTCCGTTTATGAGTTTTTGTTTTATTTTTTCTTATTACATTTAAAAATAAATTTTGTCATCTTACAAACATGTTAAAATATATATGTCATTTGACAGCTTTTATAAATCTTGGTGCCCATTCTTTACTGGACTGTAGAGCGGCATGCAGTGTGTGAATACTTAGTACCCCCTTATCCTCAGTTTCGCTTTTGTGCAGTTCATTACCCATAGTCAATGGTGATCTTAAAATATTAAATGGAAAATTCCAAAAATAAATCCATAAGTTTTAAACTGCAGGCCATTTGAGCAGCACGATGAAATCTTATGCTGTTCTCTCCATCCCGCCTTGGACATGAACTATCCCTTTGTCCAGCATCTCTAGTACCTGCTCATAGTCACTTAGTAGCTCTCTGGGTATCAGATCAATTGTCACAATAGCATAGTGCTTGTGTTCAAATGACCGCAAAGTGTAAGAGTAGTGATGCTAGAAATAGGGATATGCTATGTATACAAAAATCATAGTATACACAGGGTTTGGTACTACCCATGGTTTTAGGCATCTACTCGAGGTCTTGGAATGTATGACCTGTAGATAAGAGGCGACTGCTATTTCTACCTGTTTTCATGGTTTCATCAGGTAACTGATGGTCTGCCAGAAAAAAAGTAGAGGAAGAAGGTAATAACGTTTTTAATGTCTAGACTGTGCCTAAATATAAAATCATGCACAAATTTATTTTCATGTAAAATATTTTTTTCTGGTCTTACAGACCTCCTTTCAGTCAAATACTCAGGTAAGTAATTTTGGGTAAAATATTGGATCAACTAGCAATCCAGTATAAAACAGAATTTTAGCTTTTGGAAAGTGAATCTGAGAGTTTCCAACATTCTCAATTATCAAAATGTGAAAGCACAGTTAAATATTGTTCAATACTCAGGTAGGTTTATGTACTTTCTTTTCAAATAAAAAATAGCATTTTAAAGCTAGACTGCAAGGAAGTTTAGAGTCCAACTTTATTTCCATTCAAAAAGTTTTAGAACAGTTTTTCCTTTCTGTCTTGCACCATTTGAGCAATTAGAAACAATGAACTAAATCTCAAATGGAATAAATCAATGTTCCTCCCATAATGCCATAATCTTCACTCAAATATCTAATATCCACTGGAGGGATAAATCATGTCCAACTTCTAAATCAGCAGTTTACAAATCATCCCCTCTTCAGACAGAGCAGGTTTGATTACATATAAGGTACTTTATATACTGAGCTTCTGCATAACATTTCACTTACAGACAGGACTCGACTGCAAAAACAAAAATAAACCAAAAAAAAAAAAAAATTTTAACTGCTGTCCTAGATCAAAAATCATCAAAAGAAGGAAAAAAGACAGATTGAATCAATGCATCTTTTTTCACTCTGTCCTCAAAACTCTTCAAGGCATCAATCCACAATAACAAAGAAAATGAGAGAAAAAAATATTTGGAAAATAAAAGTAATGGTCAAAAATATAGCAGGGCTGAGAACACTGAATCCTATGCAAGCAGCAGGAAAAGTCAAGAACTAACCTAACTTTTATTCTGGATTTATAGTACCAGGTACCTGTGGAGAAAAACTGGTTAAAATTCAGTTTAAGATACAAATTCCAGGATCATTTGTCCTCTTTTGTATAACTGGGCAACCACCCCTGGCCCCTCCCTAAGAAAAGACCAGGAGTGTCTTTTTCTAGGAAAGGTGTCTTTATTTCTAGAGCGGATAGAACAGGATCTCTGAGCTGGGTGTATATCAAACACATTTGAGGCCAAGGTTTACTGAAAACAGGGAAATTTGGTGAACAAATCATTTCCCTCACTTGGCTTCCAGAATACTGGCACCTAGGCCTTCACTTGCCAGGTAAAAGATGAGTATAGTCTTTTCCAAGAATCTGAGCATTCCAAGAGAAAGATCTAAAAAAACTGGTATCAGTGATTCCTCAAATAATTGGCCCAGCCAATCACTCTACAGTGAAATCTATGGTTAACAAGTCCCATCTGGTGAGTTCAGATAAGCCAATCAGCCTTTCCATCTCTTTCTCAACCTGGGCAGAAAACAAGGAGTTAAGTATATCTGAGAAAAGATAGGCAATAAGACCAAAACAAAACAAAACAAAAAAAAAAAATAGCTACTTGGAGGGAAAAAACAATGCAAGAAGCAGAAACCACCCCCTGCAAAAAAAAAAAAAAAGTCTCAGAAAATAACAAAACTACATTAAATAATAGGAGGTTGTTTAAAAGGAACCCTCAAAAAATTTTAAAGAGGAGCTCTTAGGAATTAAAAACATATCTGCAACTTAAAACTCAATAGAAGAGTTGAAGTATAAAATTTGTGAAATATCTGAGAAAATAGAGGGGGGAAAGTAGGTGAACTCTTATTCAACATAGTACTACAAGTTCTAGCCACAATAATCAGACAAGAAAAAGAAATAAAAGGCATCCAAAATGGAAAGGAAGAAGTAAAACTGATTATTTGCAGATGACATAACACTGTATACAGAAAACACTAAAGATTTCACCAAAAAAAATACTAGAACAGATAAATGAATTCAGTCAAGTAGCAGGATCCAAAATAAATATCCAGAAATTGGTTACATTTTTATAATGAACTATCAAAAACTAAAAAAATAATCCCATTTACAATTGCATCGAAGAAAGAAATAGTAATAAGTTACCTAAGTGTAAATTTAATTAAGGAGGTAAAAGGCCTGTACTTGGAAAATTATAGTACACTGAAAAAAGAAACTGAGGAAGATACAAATAAGTGGAAGCATATACCATGATCATGGATAGGAAGAATTAACATCATTAAAACGTCCATACTATCCAAAGCAATCTACAGATTCAATGCAATTCCTATTAAAATACCAATGGTATAGCTCACAAAACTAGAAAAAATATTCCAAAATGTATATGGAACCACAGAAAACCCTGAATAACCTCATCAATCTTGAGGAAGAAGAACAAAGTTGGAATTATCACCCTACCTGACATCAAACTATACTACAAGGCTATAGTAATCCAAACAACATGGTACTGGCATAAAAACGGATATATAGATGAATGAAGCAAAATATAGAACCCAGAAATAAACCCACAACTTTATAGTCAATTAATAGTTGATAAAGGAGGCAAGAACATACAATGGGGTGAAGTCAGCCTATTCAATAAACGGTGTTGGAAAAATTGGATAGATGCATGCAAAAAAATGAAATTAGACCACCTCCTTACACCATACACAGGAATAAACTCAAAATAAATTAAATTTAAATGTAAGTCATGAAACCATAAAAACCCTAGAAGGAAACAGGCAGTAAAAGAGCAGACATTTCTCAAGCAATATTTTTTCTGATATATCTCCTCAGACAAGGGAAACAAAGGAAAAATTAAACAAATGGGACTACATCAACTAAAAAGCTTTTGCACAGCAAAGAAAATCATCAACAAAATGAAAAGACAACTCACTGAATGGGAGGACATATTTGCCAATGATACATGTGATAGGGGTTAATATCCAAAATTTATAAAGAAGTCAAACAACTCACCAAAAAAGAAACAATCCAATTAAAAAATGGGCAAGCCCTGGCCGGTGTGGCTCTGATGGGTGAGCGTCATCCCATGCACCAAGAGGTCACCAGTTCGATTCCCAATCATGGCACATGCCATGGTTTCAGGCTAGATCCCCAGTAGAGGGCATGCAGGAGATGGCTGATCAATGTTTCTCTCTCGCCCTCCCTCTCCTCTCTAAAATCAATAAAAACATTTTTTAAATGGTCAAAGGAAGTGAATAAACACTTCTCCAAAGAGGAAATACAGATGGCCAAAAGACATTTGAAAAGATGCTAATGTCACTAATCATCAGAGAAATGCAAATTAAAACCATAATGAGCCTGGCCGGCATGTTCAATGGTTAAGCATCAACCTACGAATAGGAGGTCACAGTTCGATTCCAGGTCAGGACACATGCCTGAGTTGTGGGCTCCATCCCCAGCTAAGAGGTGTGCAGGAGGCAGCTGATCAATGATTCTCTCTTATAATTGATGTTTCTATCTCTCTATCCCTCTCCCTTCCTCTCTGAAATCAATAAAAATATTTTTTAAAAAAACATAATAAGATACCATCTCATACCTGTCAGAATGGCTATCATCAATAAATCCACAAATGACAAGTGTTGGTGAGGATGTGGAGAAAAGGGAACCCTCATGTACTGTTTGGTGGGAATGCAGATTGGTGCAGCTACTGTGGAAAACAGTATGGAGTTTCCTAAAAAAATTAAAAATGGAACTACCTTATGATCCAGTGATTCCACTTCTGGGAATATATCTGACCAACCCCTATGATGCACCCCTATGCACCCCTATGTTCATTGCAGTGTTATTTACAATAGCCAAGATTTGGAAGCAGCCCAAGTGCCCATCAGTAGATGAATGAATAAAAAAGCTATAGTACATTTACACAATGGAATATTATCGGCCATTTAAAAAAAGAAGAAAATCTTACCTTTTGCGACAGCATGGATGGACTTGGAGAGTGTTATGCTAAGTGATAAAAGCCAGTCAGAGAAAACACATACCATATCATCTCACTTATATGTGGAATCTAATGAACAAGATAAACTAACAAACCAAACAGATATCGATTCATAGATACTAAAAACAGACTGACAGCTGTCACAGGGGATGGGGTTTGGAGGCTGAGTGAAAAGGGCAAAAGGATTAAGAAGAAATAAAAACAGACACAGGCAACAGTATGGTGACTGCCAAAGGGGAAGGGAGGCTGGGGGTAGGTGGAAGAGAGCAAAGGGGGGATAAATGGTGGCAGAGAGTTGACTTTGGGTGGTGAACACTCAACGCATTATGCTAATGACATATTATAGAATTGTACACTTGAAGCCTGTATGGTATTATTAACCAATGTCACCCCAATAAATTCAATTAATAAAAATTAAAAAGTAGGTGAAAAATAAGAGGAGGCTAATCCAGAATATCCAATATTCAAATGATAGGGATTCTAAAAGGAGAATAAATGGAGGGCAGAAAAACTTCAACGAATGACTTAAGAAAAACTCCCAGAACTAAAGTACATAGGTTTTCATATTAAAGGGCCCTCCAAATATCAGCTCTTCATCATAAAAATTCAGAATACTGAGCATAAAGAAGAAGTTTCTAGGAGAGGGGGGAAACCAAATTCAAAATGTTAAGAAATACAGTGATTTTACAGATATCTCTCATAGCAACATGTTTACAGATAAATCTCCTAAGGCAAAGGAAACTATGGAGAAAATAAACACATGGGACATCAAAATAAAAAGCTTCTGCACAGCAAAAGAAACCATCAATAAAACAAAAAGGGAGCCCACTATATGGGAGAACCTATTTGGCAACCATATATCTGATAAAGGGTTAATACCTGAAATATGTAAGGAATTCATACAACTTAACAGAAGGAGGACAAACAATCCAATTAAAAAGTGGGCAAAGGACTAAATAGACACTTCTTGAAAGTGGACATACAGATGGCCAAGAGACATACGAAAAAATGTTCAAAGTCACTGATCATCAGAGAGATGCGAATTAAAATGACGTTATCACCTCACACCTGTCAGAATGGCTACCATCAACAAATCAACAAATGACAAGTGCTGGCGAGAATGTGGAGAAAAGGGAACCCTAGCACACTGCTGGTGGGAATGCAGACTAGTGCAACCATTAAGGAAAACAGTATGGTGTTTCCTCAAAAAATTAAATATGGAACTGCCTTTTACCCAGGGATCCCACTTCTAGGAATATATCCTAAGAAACCTAAAATATACATCAGAAAGAATGTATGCACCTCTATGTTCATAGCAGCACATGAGTGGATAAAAAAACTGTGGTACATTTATACCATGGACTCCTATGCAGCAGTAAAAAAGAAGAATCTCTTACCCTTTGAGACAGCATGAAGGGACCTGGAGAGTATCATTCTAAGTCAGTGGTTCTCAACCTTCCTAATGCCACGACCCTTCAATACAGTTCCTCATGTTGTGGTGCCCCCCAATTTCATTGTTACAAATTGAACATAATTAAAGCACAGTGATTAATCATAAAAACAATATGTAATTATATATGTCTTCCAATCATCTTAGGCAACCCCTGTGAAAGAGTCGTTCGACCCCCAAAGGGGTCGCGACCCACAGGTTGAGAACCGCTGTTCTAAGTGAAATAAGTCAGTCGGAGAAAAACAAGTGTTACATGATCTCACTCATATGTGGAATCTAAGTAACAAAATAAACAGATGGGAGTGAATCCAGAGACATGGAATCACGGAACAGAGTGCGGAATCTTGGAGGGGGGGGGGGGGGGGGGTCGTCGAGGGCGGGGAGAGGTAATCAACCAACAACCTTGTATACATCAATGCCTGGCCGTGGACACAGACAATGGAGCGGTGGGCAGGGGTGGGCTGGATGGGGTCAAGGGGGAAAAACGAGGGACATATGTAATACTTTCAACAATAAATAATTATATTGTTTAAAAGAAATAGAGGGATTTTACACCTTTCAAAGGTAATTTTGGAAGCTAGAAGGCAATGGAATAATTATCTCTAACCTAGAATTCTCTATCTGGACACTCAGGGGCAAGGGCAAAATAAAAACTTTTCAGACAAGCCAAGTCTCGAAAAAAAACTTCACTTTTTATGTACTATTTCTTTGGAGCTACTGGAGAACACATTCCTCCAAAGCTAGAGAGTATCCCGTGGTAAAGGACGACATGGGCTACAGCCGATGCAGGACCCGAAATGAGAGAGCGGCAAAGACCAAGGGTGACAGTGAAGACAGATCTCGGTATGAAGGGAGGCGCACCGAGCAAGGGGACAAGTCCAGAGTCCAGGGGGACGAGAGGCTCCAGGGGAAACCTTCTCGGATGCCGATGTCTCCCAAAATGTTGTTGAGAAAGATTTTTAGACCATTGATGAAGCGTTTGAGAGCAAAAGCAAACCAAAGCAAGGCAATTATTAAACCGGGGGGGGGGGGGGGGGGTACAGGAAAGAAAAAAAATAATTGTTTAATTACATAGTTCCACCAAGAATAGTATTTACATTGTCAGTAAAAGAAAAGTAGTTTCTGTGCTCACCTCCGCATTTCTGCCACCGCACGTGCGGGCCGCGGGTTTTCTCACACCAGCAATCCTCCGCGCTCAACGCCGCTGGACGCCCTGCCGCTCAGCCCGAACGCGGACCGGCCACCTCGGCGCGGACAGCACATCGGGGCTCAGACCCACAGGCGGCCCCGGCCCAGCCTGCCACTGTCCTTCCTCTCGCCCCATTCCCATGGGTTCCCACACGCCCTCCTCGGGTTCCATCGTTCGGGACAAGCTCACAGAACTTAGAGCCGCACTACTTACGTCCATTCAGAACGGAGAGGTGCCAGGGCGAGGTCAGGAAGGTTCCGCCCGGGGGAGTCTGTCTCGACATCGGGGTCCCCCCCTCTCTGGAATACGGACGTGTTCAGCGACCCGGAACACGTGTTCACCTCTCTGAACCCCTTGGTTCGGGGATCTTGTGGAGGCTCCATGACGTGGGTATAAATGGTTCAGTCATTGGCCACGGGTAACCTCCATCTCCAGGCCCCTCTCCGAGCTTCCCGCCTCGGCCCTTCGGGCAACTCGAGGCCCCAGCAGCCTGTCATCTTCGTAGCAAACAAAAGGACACTCCTGCACTCTGGGGACTCCGAGGACTTTAAGTTCTTGTGTCGGGAACTGGACCCCTGAACAACACGGGTTTGGACTGCTCAGGTCCCCGTGTACAGTTTGGTTTTGTTGTTGTTGTTTCCAATAAATACTGTCAGCAATTCGCATCCGCGAGGTTTCACATCCGGGGACTCAACCAACCGCCGGTAGAACACAGTATGTTCGCATCCGCAACCGCAGATTCCCAGCCGCGGTCTCCCGGCTGCGGACTCCCAACCGCAGATCGAAAACAGTATGTTCGCGTTCGCAACCGCAGATTCCCGACCGCAAGTTACCCACCACCCTCACCCTCGCCCCCACCACCATCACCGAATTTTCAATCCCTTGCCTGGTTGAATCCTCGAAAGCTAAGGGCCGGCTATAGTTACGTTTTGGGGGAGTCAAAAGTTATATGGGAATTTTCAACTATTGTGAAACCGCCAACCCCTGCGATGTTCAACCATGAACTGTAATAGAATAAAAGATGCTCCTTTCACACAGGAATTGCAAGGGTTTTTAGGAGTTCTGAGTCAGGAACCAGAGGCAGAGACCAACTGCATATATCTTATATCACAATCATAATATATTAAACTGTGAATATTGATTAAGCCATCACAATAAAACTATATCGAAAAGTGTTACGGAGCCCTAACCGGTTTGGCTCAGTGGGTGGAGCGTCGGCCTGCGGACTGAAGGGTCCCGGGTTCGGTTCAGGCCGGGGCGTGTGCCTTGGTTGCGGGCACATCCCCAGTGCGGGGTGTGCAGGAGGCAGCTGGTAGATGTTTCTCTCTCATCGATGTTTCTGGCTCTCTGTCCCTCTCCCATCCTCTCTGTGAAAAATCAATAAAATATATTTAAAAGAAAGAAAAGTGATACAGAAAGGGGCTGCCATGGGAATGGGGTGAGGAAGACTGAAAAGTGTGCCCCAAACTGAAAAATAAAAAATACACAGTCCAGCCCGTGTGGCTCAGTGGTTGAGAGTCTACCCACGCACCAAGGGGTCCACGGTCCAATTCCCGATCAGGGCACATGCTGGGGTTCCAGACTCAGTCCCCAGTGTGGGGTGTGCAGGAGGCAGCCAATCGATGTTGATGTTTCTGTCTTATTGATGTTTCTCTCTCTCCCTCTCCCTCTCCCTCTCTTTCTCTCCCTCCCTCTCCTTTCCTCTCTCTCTCTCCCTCTCTCTATAATCAATAAAAACATTTTTTTAAATGTAAAAACACAAGCATACAATTTAGATACAAAGGCATATACACACACATACATAAACACATTAGCTAATGGAAATAAAATTAGTATGGGGAAAGAGGGGTAGGAAAAAGGACGAAAGCAAGAACCAGTGTTTTTCCGAAACAAACTGGTACAAATACCTGGCTCTTTAAACTAGATGCAGCCTTCCTGCCAAAGGCCCCACCCCGCTGGTTTATTTCGGTACTTTTTCTGGGTGGAAAGCAGACAAAGGGCTTTTCCCATAGTCCCTCCCAGCCTCTTTCCCTCCATCTCCACCTCAGCAGTGACGGACCTAGGCAGGCGTGTAAAGAGTGTCTTTGTCACTCCAAGCAACTTGGCTGGTGACTTAGCTTTGCCTTTTCGGGTCCAGTTGGGCTGGCCAGTGGAGGTGGATATCTTTAGCCTCCTAAAACTAGCCCCGGGCCTCTAAATCCAATTACCAATTTACAGAGAATAGAGAGGATGGAGGAGAGCTGAAGGATGCCACAGGATACAGGCAGCAGGGGCTGTAAGAAACCACAGGACAAACCGGAAAAGGGGAACCCATAAATTAAAAACGACTTAAGAGCCCTGACCAGTTTGGCTCAGTGGCTAGAGTGTCGGTCTATGGACTGAAGAGTCCCAGGTTCGATTCCGGTCAAGGGTATGTACCTTGGTTTCGGGCACATCCCCATTAAAATAAAAACACTAAATGCATATATAACTTTGATGAAACCTTAAGAAAGAAATGAGAAAAGCCAACAAGGAGAGGGCTACAAGCAAAAACAGCCAAATTATTCTTCCTTAGCTTTTTGATATGGCAGTGCCTCCTTAAAGCATGCATTCATTTTCCTCTTGCAATTAACTCTTGGACTGCTGTCCTCCGTAAACAGAAATATAATGATCTAATATTACTCGTAATTTTATTAAAGCCTTCCAAGTATGTGTTTTTCATAACCATTTGAAGGAAGAAAGGGTAGAAGTCAGTATATGAGTCATGTTTCTACAATGGGCTTAATCATTCCCCCTCCCCCTCCCCCCCCCCGCAAAAAAAAGTCATAATCTAAGATTTCAATTTTTTAAATCACTTTTTTTTCTTGAATTTTTTCCCTTCCCTATCTCCCTTCATCTTGTCCCTCCTCAGATCCTTGATCAGTCTCCACCTACCATTCACCACCATACACCTTTCTGGAGGCATAAGGTATGATGGGAGCACTGATGGCATCAGATAATGAGAGACTTTTTAGCACGAGGCCAAAATGTGCTGAGCCATATATAGTAGGAATTGTATGATGGTGCTTGGAATTTGGGATAAAATAAAGAGGCAAAGAGCATAGCATAGCATAGCATCCACTCTGTTCTCAAAAGGATGTGGACACTCACACACTCACACATTCCCTCATAAACTCAGTGGAGGAGTTTAAAAGGCATTCCCACCCTAGCCGGGTTGGCTCAGTGGATAGAGCGTGGACCTCATGGACTGAAGGATCACGGGTTTGATTCCGGTCAAGGGCACGTACCTCTGTTGCAGGCTCAATCCCCGGTGTGGGAGGCAATCAATCAATGCTACTCTCTGTGTGTCTCTCCCTTTCCCTTCCATTGTCTCTAAAAATCAATGGGGGGAAAAATATCCTCCAGTGAGGATTAACAAAAAAAAAGAAAAGAAAAGAAAGAAAGACATTCCCAATCATCCAGCTCCTCCTGACAATCCCCACAGAAAAGTCCCATAATTTTGTCTGCATGTGCAGAAAAGAGGGAAACAGAGGTATTTCAGTGAGGCTGCACAGCAGTTTCCAACTGGGCAAACCTAAGGGTTGTAGAATGCCTTTAGGAACACTACACACTAGGCTCCCAGGTGGGTAGGTTAGTTGGATTAGTTAGTATCTCCCCATCAGGCCATGTTAATAAAAGAGAAGGGAAAAAAATATTTTAATCACAAGGTATTAAGTAGGGAGTTCTCAAATTGAAGTAACATTCATTGAAAACCTAATCTGTGGCTGGCATCCTGCTCAGCATGCTTGCATACATCGTTTTCACATTTAATCTGATTTAAGGATGTCGTATGTGCTTCAGAGTTTGCTCTTTATTATTAGATACACTGTCTATGCCTCTGATGTTTGTTTGTTTTTCTTTTTTCCCCATCAGGAAAATATAGTGAATTTGCTACAGCTCTGCTTTGGCCTGAATGGGAGATCAGGGCAGCACATAGCTTCAGTGTTTTCCATCGCCTGGTGGGGCCAAAAGAAACCAGCTTGATCCACTTGCCACTTTTCAATGACTACATTTCAAATTTCTGAACCAGGAATGCTGTTCTGAGTAACAGGTGTTTTCGCATCCCTTGTTTCTCCTCTTTCCCATAATATTTATTTACCACCAGTTGGCAATGAGTAAATACACCTAAGCATGCAAACATTAGAGAGAATCAGAAAATATCATGATATTCCAAAGGGAGTTACAAAAGCAAAATGCTCAGCTTAACGTTCTACACATTTAAATTAACTTCAAGCTACTTTGCCTTCAAGGGCATATAATTAAGTTCAGAAGACTTGGGCTTGAATTTTATTTCTGTCACTTTCTCAACATGTAACCTGAGATTAAGTCTCTCTTTCTCACCCACCGTGTGTACAATTGTCATCATAAATACTTGGCTAGTTTGTGAATGTTAGACAAGGAAATACATATGTAAATATTTTTGCCCATTGCTACACCCTATATGTTAATTATTTAGTAAAAACAGGCACAACCCAGAAAAGAATGTAGACAAAGCAAAAGAAACAAAATGCAAACTCCTTAAATTACCTATTGTTTTCCTTTTCTGAAGGGAAACTTACTCCCATAATATTCCTGCTCTTAACTCATTCCTCGTTTTTTGTTTTTTTTTTTTTAAAAAAATGCCTTTTCTATCTCTTGCTAATGAACAAATCTCAAATCTTGTAACAGCTTCTTTTTTTAAAAATATATTTTATTGATTTTTTACAGAGAGGAAGGGAGAGGGATAGAGAGTTAGAAACATCGATGAGAGAGAAACATCGATCAGCTGCTTCCTGCACACCCCCTAACTGGGGATGTGCCTGCAACCAAGGTACATGCCCTTGACCGGAATCGAACCTGGGCCCCTTCAGTCCACAGGCCGATGCTCTATCCACTGAGCCAAACCGGCTAAGGCTGTAACAGCTTCTTTGTACTGTTTTGAAACCTTGCTCTTTCTCTCGGAACATTCCTGCTTCGCCTACGGCTTCCTAAAGGTTGGTTTCTCTTGTGGAATGGGCCTCAAAGACCTTGAACTAAATGTCCTCCAAGTTTCCTGCCAGCCCAGATTACCTGTTTCTGACGCTTCCCTCTCTTTCCCAGTCAGTCACTGCCTGAGAATTTTTACCTCTTTCTTTTTTCATCAGTGTCTCTGGGAAAAAGTCCAACTTCACCACCTCGCCAAGCTACTCATAATGTTTAATATGCACAATTAAGATACCTCATTAATCAAAACTTTCAATCTAATAATAATAGCTCCTAATCTGACATTTGGGCCAGTAGTGGCATCCCCACGGAGGGGGTGTCCCCACCAGGGATGGCACCCTATCGTAGAAATTATGGTGCTACCCCTCTTCGAAGGGCAGGTAAGAGTGGTCTGCCCCCAGGAGGCTGCATTCCTGGAGGGGGAAGGGAGGACAAGGCTCTGGGTTTTCCAAGTGAACCTGAGCGGGCTCTGACCAGAGCCACCTGGACAAGAGAAAAACAGTGACATAGAAAGAGCCCTCCTCGGGAGAAGTCACACTGGTGCCCCACCTCCCCAGTGAGGGCACCTTAGTTTAAATGACTTGGGGATTTACCTGTCCCTGAAGAGTTGTTCTGACATGTGCATAAAAAGGCAGCTATAAGGATACATCGTGCTACTTTATTTATAATAGCAAAAATCTAGGGGGGAGCACAAATGCCATCATTAATTACTGCCACCCTTCCCCTCCCCCCCCCCCAAATAGATATTTAGGAAATTTACGTGGTTGTTTTTTATGTCACCATCTCTGGGGTTATTACTGGCATTTATTGCTTGGGGGCCACGATGTATCCCACACAATGAAGAATTTTCCCCCTTCAGCAAGGACTTCAGGTGTCCTGCCTGACATTACTTATGTAGTAAAAACATCTGAGCCAGGAACTGAACTCCACTATATATAAACACGAAGTAGTTTTTGCACAATTTCAATATAGTACAATGACTTCTCTAAGAATGGGACCAATGAATAAATTGAGACATTGTGGAATTCTGTTTGATTTGAATCTTTACCAGTTGTTCATCATCTCAGAAAAATCATGAAATTAATGTCAATATCACCCAAGGTATTTAAATCAACAACAAAACACAGCTAAATCTGTCTGCATTTGGGGCTGTGGTACTCCAGTCTACATGTAGGGACAAGCATCTGTCTACCTTTTGATGTCATCTGCCTCAGTGTGCCCAAGCTATTTCTATATCAAAATACATATTAGTTTATTATAATTGCTTTTTCTTTTTTTTTTTTTTAAATATATTTTATTGATTTTTTACAGAGAGAAAGGGAGAGAGATAGAGAGCCAGAAACATCGATGAGAGAGAAACATCGATCAGCTGCCTCCTGCACATCTCCTACTGGGGATGTGCCCGCAACCCAGGTACATGCCCTTGGCCGGAATCGAACCCGGGACCCTCCAGTCCGCACGCCGACGCTCTATCCACTGAGCCAAACCGGTTTCGGCTAATTGCTTTTTCTTATGTCTTCATATTATAGTTACAATATTATATTGATTTTTAATCATATTTTAAGTAAGTTGTTTTATTTATGAATTTTATGTCAGAATAGTACGGGGGGGATAGTCCCTAATATTTTTATAAAAAGGGGCATTGGTCCAGAGTATTTGTAATTAAATAAAATATGATACATTACACTATGAAGTACTCTGCAACAGTTTGGGGGATTAGCTAAACCTAATATACTGTTATAAAATAATCTTTAAGATACATAGTTAAGTGAACAAAGCTGTCTCAGAGAAATTTATACAGCATATATAGCTGATATCAATTATCTAAACATATATGCACAAAACCACTTGAGATGCCAGTTGCAAGTCCAAATGGTCACCTGTGCTTCTGGCCAACTAGCTACAAATCAGAGGTTCCCAAAATCCCCCTCCCCAGGGTTCAATCAATTAGCTAGAGCAGCTCACAGAACTCAGGAAGAGTTTACTTACTAGATTATCAGTTTATGCTAAAGGATAGAACTCAGAAACAGCCAGATGAAGAGATGCAAAGGGGCAAGGTATAGGGAAAGGGCTCCTAGCTTCCAGGCTCTCCAGAGGAGCCACTCTCCCATATCTCTCCATGTGTTCACCAACCTGAATGTCCTCCGAGCCTTGTCCTTCTGGGTTTAGCCAGAGCTTCATCAGGTAGTCATATTTGTTTAAACCAACGAATGATTAATTCATCCTCCAACCCCTCTCCTCTCCCTTCCCCAAAGGTCAGGGGGTGGGACTGAAAGTTCTAACCCTTCAATCAGGTGGCTGAGTTCCCTGGCAACCAGCCCCCATCCCTAGGGATCTCCAAAAGTCGCTCATTAACACAACAAAAGACACTAACTAGTCACTCTCAATCACAGGAAATTCCAATGGTTTTAGGAGCTCCGTGCCAGAAAAGGGTACTAAGACCAAATACATATTTCTTCTTGTAAATCACAATATCACGCTGATTTGTCACCTTTATCTCTAAAGCATTTCCCAGGGGGCAGTCAGTCATTCCAGCATACTTACTTCCACACTGAGAAATGTTTGTTTGTTTTTAATCACAAATACGACTCTACTCATCTATTTCTCTCATCCACTGCCAGAGTCTGAGCCCTATTATTTCTTACCTGGACCACTGTCTCTCAGGTTCTCCCCTCCCTCTGCAGTCTTTCCTCTGCTGGCGATCAGAGCTCAAAACCACCATCTGGCCCCTGGCCTAGTAGTTTAGTTGGTTAGAACAGCATATACTGATATGCCAAGGTTGTGGTTTCATTGCATGAACAAGAATCAACCAATGAATGCATAAATAAGTGGAACAACAAATAAATGTTTCTCTGTCTCAACTCAGTAAACAAACAAACAAACAAACCACCATTTGTTCACATGGTTCCCATGTTCAAACCTTTGGCTGTCTCCTAGTTACATAGAGAAGGAAATTCAAATTCTGCAAGCTGGTTACCAACCCCCACTTACCTTCCTGAGCCTGTCTCATTCCTCCCTCCTAACCCCCCTGGTTTGTTGATCCCTCCAATCTGCTGGTACAATCTCTGCCCAAACTCCCTACCCATATATAAGAGGGGCCTCTTCAGAGAATCCCTTCCCTGACCCTGTTTTAATTTTTCTCCCAGTATTTCTCACCATCTGAAAAACATATTTTGTTGTTTATTTGTGTACTGTCTGGCTCCTCTCCCTAGAATGTTGTAAACCAGTGAGGTGAGGTTTTATCCTTTTCTATTTTTTTTTTTTTATTTACTCTTGTATCCCCAGCACCTAAAACAGTGTTTAGCTGATAATAGGGCCTCAATCCATTTTTGCTGAATGAATGAATAAACTGCTCTATTGAAATTATTCTACCTACCAGACCCCAAGCAAAGGCCATTTTTTCCTACACTGTTCCTGTCCAAATCAGCTGCCTGTGCTTTCATGGCTGTTTGTTTCTGCCTCTACTTTAGGGCTTCCCAGAGCTGCCTTCCACTTGGGGACACCTCTACACACACACACACACACACACACACACACACACACACACACACGCTTCTAGAACAGGGGTGGGCAAACTTTTTGACTCGAGGGCCACAATGGGTTCTTAAACTGGACCGGAGGGCCGGAACAAAAGCATGGATGGAGTGTTTGTGTGAACTAATATAAATTCAAAGTAAACATCATTACATAAAAGGGTACGGTCTTTTTTTTTTTTAGTTTTATTCATTTCAAACGGGCTGGATCCTGCCCGTGGGACGTAGTTTGCCCACGGCTGCTCTAGAAGGTGAAGGAACCATTGCATATAGGAAACTGAGTCTCAGAGAGGTTAAGAAAAATGCCCACAGTCTTACACCTGGAGGCAGAAACCCCAAATTCTACTGCAAGTCAGTCTTATTCCTGAGACTACTGGATGTCCTGTCTGTTGGAAATAGGCCTCTCTGATCCTCTTCAGCATAGTAACTTTTCATGGAAACGGTTGCTGAATTTCCCCAGGGCAAACAGAATGTAGGGAGGAGGGACGAGGATATAAGAACAAAGAACTGTGTACGTGAGCCAGCATCACGGTGGAAACACCCCGAGGTACCCAGGAAGAAATACGTCCTGCCTCCTCAACTCATCTCATCACAGGTGCCAGAAATGGGTACTAAGACCAAATATATATTTCTTCTTGTAATTCATAATATCACACTGATTTGTCACCTTTATCTCTAAAGCATTTCCCAGGGGCCAGTCATTCATTCCAGCACCCTTACTTTCACACTGAGAAATGTGTGTTGGTTTTTAATCACAAATATGACTCTACTCATCTATTCCTTTCACCCACTGCCGGAGCCTGAGCCCTTATTATTTCTTACCTGGCTCTGGGGGAGGTGGCAACAACGAGAAAAGGCCTCAGCCCATTTTTTTTTAAAATAACCCAAAGAGAGACAGTAAGACCTACGAGACATTTGAGGAAACTATTAACCCCATAATACTCAGCCAATGAGGAACCCGGAAGAGGGACTCTCACACCTAAATAGCATGTGCTCATCACTCCACGTGGGCCTGTACAACCGGACACGCGCTCTTGCAAGGACGTATTAAAAGTCTTGTTTTCTCCATACTTCTGTCTCCAAGTCTGTTACTTGAATTCGGACAGTGAGCATTTCTCACACTTTCCACTAACCTTGGTGCCTCAAGTGTCTTAATTTTGGTCTAAGAAAGAGCACTTTCCAATAATCATTTTAAAAGAAAGAAGGGAGGGAGGCTTGGGAGCAAGGAATAAAGAAAAAGAAACAATGCCGCCACTTTCTTAGTCCGTGCTCTGCCCAGATGACAAGGCAACTTCGGCAGAAGGGTTAATCGGAGTGGAAACATCTCTCTCTAGCTCGTACCTAAGAGATACATTACAAATAATGCTCCCCCTTTCCTCTCAGACAGCCCCTCCTACATGACTTGGTGTCTGCTTTTGTGTGTGTGTGTCTGGTCCTGAAGACTGAAAGTAGGAGAAGCCCTTCATCACGCCATTGCAAGCCCCTCCCCCCCCCACCCCCACCCCTCCCAATTCCCACCTGGACCTTCCCTTCTCTCCAGTCAGAGGCCACCATTACTGGGATGCATAGCTAACCAAGAAAGTTTCTTTCTAGCCTAAAGCCTCCCCATTTTCATAACAATGAGAACATATGATAATGGCTGCCACTTTCATATCATGTGGATAAATAGTCTCATGCTATTCTAAGATTTTATAAACAGTAATTATACCTGTTGGAAAGCACACCTGGAATTTGAAGTTACAAGGTGCAGTTACCTACTTTCCTCACCAGGTGGCGCAAAGATTTATGACCCAGGGCCTGGATCCCTTCCAAACTCAAGAATATACTGGTATTTGGAGAAATATACATTAATTTCTTAAAAGAGGTGGTTAGTATCTTCAAATGTGGATGTGTCTGTGTGTCTGCATTTATAACAATAACTTTCTAACTAGAACTTGTTAGGGGAAATTACAGATGGCCCTAATAGAATCCTTTCATAAGAACACTTCTTCTAAGCAAAATATAAAGGGAATCAAATGTATGCTCAATTAAGAGGGCTCATACTTATCAAATACTCCTTTCATAAGACAACAATGTAATATTACCTCCAGGCCATGGGACCAGTAACTTAAAACTGTAAGTGTGGGTTATGCCAGTCTACATCCCCGTCCTCTCTAAAGATTAGTTTCCCAGAACTCCCAGCCTAGACTAGCAATAAAATTGTACATTTTTCAAATAAACCAAGTTAGCCTAGTCCGGAAGGCAAAGCCCTCTCCTCTCTCATACTAGCCCAACTGAAATGGACGTTAGGACATGGCTGGTTTTCCAGTTTTTCTCTTCCTTCTGTCTAACCAGTAAACATTTTGACAAGGACCAAGCTAATGCTCTTCTCCCAGAGGATCTGGTGTTTAACACTTGTCTCAACTTGTTCTTATTAAATTTCTGACGTGCCCAGTTTACTGAGCCACATTTGTTCTCGTCCTTTCTCTGCCTCCCTCCTACCTGCCCAAGCTTTAAGGCAGCGTTTTAATTTCTCGGGTTAGCCACATTCACTTCTCAGGCAGTTAAGAAAACAAGTTAAGGTAGAAACACAATGGCTTCTGCTGAGACACACACAAGTATTAATATGAGGAATTTTGAGTCCCGGCCCCTTCATGTAACTGACACCCTCCATGTTTTCATGTCCCCACTCCAGAAATCAAATGAAATCATAGGATCGTGAGTTGGTTTTATTTTTTATTTTTTAAAAAATATATTTTATTGATTTTTTACAGAGAGGAAGAGAGAGAGATAGAGAGTCAGAAACATCAATGAGAGAGAAACATCAACCAGCCGCCAGGTACATGCCCTTGACCAGAATCGAACCTGGGACCTTTCAGTCCGTAGGCCGACGCTCTATCCACTGAACCAAACCAGTTTCGGCTATTTTTACTTTAGAGTAAGATCAGTTAAGAACGGGGGTGCAGAAGGTGTTGAGGTACCTAAATACACACTTGGACGTAATGCATAATTCCAAGCAAATTCCCATGTTGCCCTCTTATCCCTCCCATCAGCACCAGGAACCATCCCATCTCCTCCTTTGTGGCTACTACTACCCATTCTTCAACTTGGGTCTCCCCTACACTGTGGTCCATGCTGGAATGCAATGCAGGCTCACAGCTTCTCCACTGCCTTCTTTCTCCTAAAACAAACAGAATGCTGTGGAGGATTTTAATATGGCAAATATAGACACAAAATTTTTAAAGAGCAAATGCAGGAAGAGTTACAATATGCTCCAAAGTGTTGGAGTGGCATTTATCCCCACAGTGCCTCATCATCTCTGAGTGATTTCTCTGCGCTCTTTCTTCATTCTTCTTTTGCCTCTTCCTGAGATCCAAGCTTCAACCAAACATCTCTTTTAACTCAGGGGCTGATGCTACTCAGTCTCCTTCTTCAGCAAACACTTGCTTTTATCCTTCAGACCTAGTTTACAAATAACCCTGTGCAAGAGGACACAGATTGTACGGCAGTACTCGGAGCTTTTGCTCGAAACCTTTTCATTTTCATAATTGCCTTATATACTGTGAGGTAGGTACTTATCACCATTTCCCCTGTTTAGTAGATGAGGAGGCTGAAGCTCAAAAGAGTTAGATGATTTGCCCAAGGATTGCACGCTATGAAGTGACAACATCAGGACCTTTGCTCTTGACATCCCAGAGAAAATTTCAAACTGCCTCTATCTCAAAATATCCCTATGCCTGCAATGAAGAGTTGCAGCTGCCTAACAATATCGGCTGTTTTCCCCTTGGCAAAGGGACTACGTGGAGGAAGAGACGGAGGTGGAGGGGGGTCACTGTGGCCCCGTGGCATTGCTCACAGCCAGCTCTTCATATATTTAGCCATTAAGGAGCCATGGGGCTAACAAAAAGTCTCCTTTAAAAATGGAAGTGCCTTCTGGGAAGATTAAGCCTCCTTTGGAGACACCCAGACTAGCCGGATAAACGGAGGGAGCTGCCCAGTGCAGCAATTCAAGTGTAGAATGCTTAACCACAAGTCAAGAGGTCTTTAAAAAAATAAGGTGTTCGTTATACAATGGAAGGGCATACAGCAATGAGAATGAATCAGCACCAACCACATGAGTAAATCTCCCAAACTTAAGTAAATTAAAGAACTCAGACACCAGGGACACATATCAGATGATTGCATTTTATAACGTTCAAAAATGGGGAAACCCAATCCATGGTGTTTTACTTTTTTTATTATTATTATTATTCTGTTCATGGTGTTTTAAAGCAAAATACTGGCTACCTTGGGTGGGGCGGGTGGGGGGGCAGAAACAGGGAGTTAGACAAAAGCGAGGCATTCACTACCTTCTGGGACTCTGGAGACCCTGAGTGGGGGCCCCAGGCCTCAGCGTCAGACAGAACTGGGTTCAAACCTTGGTTTTGCAACTGAGTGATTTTGAACAAGTAGCTTCAACTCCTTATGCCTCGGGTTTTTCCACTTATAAAATGAGGCTAATGATACCTTCCTTAAAGTGTTGGTGTGAGAAGTCAATGAAACATGCATGTGAAGCGCCCAGCAGCCTGTGTAGGCGCTGTAATAAATGGTAGTTGTGAGCATCCCTCCCTTGCTGCCCATGGCAGAGCAGGGTCAGAGAACAGAAAGGAAAGAGTGAGGCAGAAGCAAACGGGAGGACCAAACTAGCCTGATGATCAGAGATATGCAGAGTCCACCGAATGCTATACGGAGAGGGCTGTTTCTCCACTCCCCACCGCCCACAAGGTCTCCTGAATCCCGTTGCCTACAAGTGCAGGCCAGCCCCCGTGAAATCCCAACAAAGTCGTTTGGGTCCCATTCATGCAGGCCCTTTAGTTTATCATGACACTAGTCTGATAAACTAATTTGTACTGATGCTCTCCTCCTGGTTGCCGGCAGCTTACTGGATTTACCCTCCTGACTAAGCAGGGTTTTAACCAGAGCTTATGGACATACAAGGCCTTGACCCAGGCGGGATGGAATCTACCTTAGCCCAGGTCAGCAAGGAGCCAGGGTGTCTAGGGCACCCACAGAGGGAATACTGGTCAACAAGCAGAGGGAGCGAACTGCTGATGCCCACAATGTGGCTGGGCCTTAGGGCTCATGCTGAAGGGACAAAGCCAGTCAAATTCTGGACCAAGGAAAAAGGTATCTAGCCTGACAGGAAGCCTGGGGCCAGAGGTGGGGATGACTGCAAAGAGTAGGAGGGAACTTTCTGGGTGATGAAAGTGTTCTGTAACTTGATGGAGGTGGTGGTTATCAGGGCATGTGCACTTGTCAGAACCCATTCAACTGTACACTTGGAATGGGTACAATTTATTTTATGCAAATTATCCTGTAATATAATTGCTTTTAAAAGAAAAAAAAATGGATGCCTTAGTCACAGAGGTTGTGTCACTTTGGGAGTGACCTGGGAGGCCTCAGTAAAGAGCAACTCAGTAAGTCGTCTGTAGCCTTGTGGGGGCACAGAAAATAACTCTTCTCCCACCTTCTAAGTTCTAGCTGGGCTAAAAATCAAATCACCACGAGACAGATTAACAGGAGAAAATGTCCAAAATTTATTACAAATGCACACTGGAGGGGGGGGGGGGGATGCTGGCGGGGGGGGAGTGCCATAAGATATGAGACCCAAGACCCACTGGGCAGTTGAGGTTTACTAGTATATGCAATCTTGGACAAAGGTGGGGGGTGGCAGAGATTTTAAAGGGTAGCAAGCAATTCACAGGTAGATGAGAAAGAGCAAACGTGGCAATAAAAAATTCTTACAGGACAACCCAAAATCAGAGGGGCACAGGGGGCTCAACAAGCAGTCTTGGCCAGACTTCCCCCGTCGGCCACAGTAAGTTTACACGGACTGTGAGGCTAACATGATGCTCTCTTCCTTTACGCAAGTTTTCTATCCGAAGTCCTTGAGGTAGGTAAGAAAGGAAGATCAAAGATACTTTCTTTTTTTAAAAAAAAATATACATATATATATATATATATTTGTATTAATTTCAGAGAGGAAGGGAGAGGGAGAGAGATAGTAGCATCAATGATGAGAATCATTGATCAGCTGCTTCCTGCACACCCCTTACTGGGAATTAAGCCTGCAACCTGGGCATATGCCCTTGACTGGAATTGAACCCGGGACTCTTCAGTCCGCAGGCCGACACTCTAACCCAGCCGTGGGCAAACTACGGCCCGCAGGCTGGATCCAGCCCGTTTGAAATGAATAAAACTAAAAAAAAAAAAAAAAAAGACCGTACCCTTTTATGTAATGATGTTTACTTTGAATTTATATTAGTTCGCACAAACACTCCATCCATGCTTTTGTTCCGGCCCTCCGGTCCAGTTTAAGAACCCATTGTGGCCCTCGAGTCAAAAAGTTTGCCCACCCCTGCCTAACCACTGAGAAAAACCGGCCAGGGCTCAAAGATACTTTCTGAGTCTTTTGCTTCTTAATAACCAGCTTAAAATCAAATTCCCAAAAGGCATATTTTAGGGCGGTGAAACGCTGGTGCCCCTCAGCCCCATTCTTCTCCCAGCACATTAACATCTGTCCAGTACTTGCAGTTAGCAAAGCACTTTCTCCTCTTTGAATCATCACACGAACCCAAGGAGGTGGGCACAATGAATCCCATTTTACAGCTAAGGCAACAGAGGCACCTCCTGGCTGAAAGAGCCGGCCCAAGTCTTCTGACTCCGAATCCGACCATCTTTCCTGGAAGTGGCTTCAGAGATCACCCATGCCTAAGGGAACTCAGGTCCAGAGCATGTTAATAACTTGACAAAAGCTGTACTGCTAGTTAAGGACAGAGGCCAAATCAAAGGCGTGCCTCCTCCCACAACAACCGGAATGAGGAATTGTCGACTGGGATCTGGCTGAAAGCAGCTAGATGTTAGGAGGTGGGCTTTCACCGTTCACTCCCCTCCAGCAATACTCCCTGACCGGGACAGAGAAGCAATCTTAAACAAAAGCTAGGCTCCTCTGACTCCACCTCTGCCTGCCAGGAGCAGCCCCCACCCCACCCCCTTGAGTCCCCAGAGTCTTGTAACTAACAACTACAGCAATGCACACATGCATTACCTCACCACAGTCTGGCTGCTTTCCTAGCAGCAATTGTCCAAAGCTTGCTCCATTTCCCCCCTCGTGTTGGCTGTGCACCCTTCACCCATTCCTCCCCGCTGAAATCACAGAGCTCTGACCCCAGTGAGCCTGCAGGGGCCTCCGCCTTCTCCCCCAAAGCTCTCTGTTAGGAGGCCTCTGGTGCAGAGCGTTGGATCCCATGGCCTGTCTGTGTGTATGTGTGGGAGAAACATGATGGTGGGCATATAAGGGGGAAAGTCCTGGGAGAATCACAGGAACAGTTGATGGGGGTAAACTCTGGGGACAGGAATTGGAGGACGGGAAGAGGGAGAATTTGACTTTCCCGTCTGTTTCTTTTCTGTTCCATGTAAATTTTCCAACCAATATACACGCATTACATTTAATTTTTTATGCCAGTGAGGATAGTCTGGGTTGGGTCATTATGAGCCCTTTTCTTCTTATATTTATCTGTATTTAAAATAAAATTGTAAAAGAATCTCTGAAAAGTATTAACTTTCAAAAATGAAGTAAGCACCTAGAGTGCTCCTCCCTTCCTCCACAGTGACTGAAACATGCAACAACTTAAATAACAGAAGAACTATGAATGATTCACCCAAATGAGATGGAGCCAGGGAGGGGTGTAGAAAGCTAGGGCCCCCGAGAGTGGAGGCCGCTGCCCATTCTCAGTGAATGCAGCACTCAGCTTTGAGCAACTGTCACCCCTGTTTTGCACCTCCACTGGGGTCCACTCCTGCATGACATTTTAATCACTGAGTGTGCTTGCTTTTGCCCTAGCCCCCAACACTCCTCAGACTAATTACTTGTTTAGGGCAAGGCAGGGACTATCGCACTCTTCTTTGATGTTTTCAGGCTTAATGCATGGAAAGTAGAAACTGAATAAGCAGCTATTATATATAATATAAGGCTCTCTCCGTGCAGTTGGGAGGTCTATGGGTTGACACCAGTAGGCAGGGCTAAAGCAGGCGCTCCTCTGGTCTGCTCGGTAAAGCGCAAGGTAAGTTCAAACTCCTCAACGTGTTTACCAAGCCCTTCCCGGCTCTGGCCCACACCTGCCTTTCTGCCTGGCTCCCGAGACAAATCCTGTGCCCCAGCAGTCAAACTGGTCCCTTCACCACTCCCAGAACGCACCTTGAGGCTCCCTGCCTTCGGGCCCTTGCTCATGCCTTTCCCAATCTCTGCCACGTAAAACCCAAGTCACAACCCCCACTTCCTGAAGACTCAGGTAAGGTGCCCTCCTCCAAACTCCCAGGTGCTTCTCTGAGGGCGGACCCCGCCCTGCACTGTGGTTGTCTAAGCCTTCCCTGCCTTCCTCGGAGTCGATGGCAGTGCTGGGCCCTGAAGAAAGGGAGAGGGAGGGTTACCAGGGTGAATGCAGTTCAGGTCCGAGGTGGAATCGGGGTAAAGGCTGGATCCAGGCTGGGGTGGTAGGGTTAGATTTAATCAGGCCTGGGTTAGTCCATGCCTAATCCCACCCACTAGGCGGCGCCGGCGGTCTCATTCCAGTCAAGACGCCTCCGGTTTTCAAAGTTTATTACCTGTCTAACAAGTTTCCTTCCTGCCCTACTGTCCCTTTAAGAAGGTGATCCAGGTGAGGCCGGGGCCCCGCCCCCAGCGCCGCCCCCGCCCCCCGCCCCCGCCCCCCCGGGCCTGTTTGGCTCTCAGTCCTCGCGACCTGGGCCAGCCGTGCGGGCCACTGTCCCGGGTCCCGGCCCCGCGCCATGGAGTGGCGCTGGCCCCTGGGGCTCGGGCTGCTGCTGCTGCTGCTCTGCACCCCGCTGCCCCCGGGGGCGCGCGCCAAGGAAGGTACAGACCCCGCCCCGGTCCCCCCTCCCCTGGCCCGGCTGGCACCCTCCTCCCGGAGCCGGCATTCCTCAGGAGGCCTCTCCGCGCGCCCCTCTCCAGCGCTCCCGTTTTATCGGCCGCCAGGGCATCGACTGGCCAGGCCGATCTTTGGTCTTTGACCCCAAACAGCTGCTTTCACGGGCCAGTCATCCCCGCCCCCGGCTGGGCAGCAGTTTGCGCCTGGGGGTGGGGTGCGAGGAGCAGCGTCCAGACCCCCACCCCAGCAATGCGGGGGGAAGGGGGGGCGCTTGTGTCCAGGCAGTCACAGCCTCAGTTGCCCAACCCAGAGATCGGTACCCTCTGAAGTCCGAGGTGGGAAGTCGCCTTATTGTCAACCTCAGCCGGGCGACAGAGAGACCTGCGGCTGGGGGAAGGGTTGGAATTCGGGGTGTAGGGGGGTCAAGCCTTCCAGCCCTGCTACCCCAACTTCCTAGACTCAGAGCTGCGCCTTGTACCCCACTCCACAACCCCAGTCACAAGCAGAGCAGACCCTTTGCCAGTGGTGGGAGCCTCCTACCCAGGAACCACCTCTGAGGTTCCCTTTCCCTACTCATGACCCCCCCAGGGGCTGAGCAACTGTCTCACCCATGCACCCTTCCATCTGCAGCCATGGCTCCCCCGCGGAGTGAGAGGGTGCAAGCCGCCTGTAGCAGTTCTTCCCAATGCTGCCTGCCTTGACTTGGGTCAAAGATCCAGCCCTCCAACCCTTGTCCCACTTTGCCTTCCTCCTGTCACACTCTCAAGGACAACGGGCTGTTCTCCTTGGGGCTCTTCACTCCCCTAAGCCTCAGGAAGTCCAAACTGTCAGAAACAGGGTGTGGGAGCCTGCGGGGCTGGGGGCCCAGAATGAGGAATGTGTGCTGCACTTGGGGGGCCTCCTCCCGTGGTGACAGGCCTCTTTCCTCCCCACCTTCAGTCACTCTGATGGACACGAGCACCGCACAGGGAGAGTTGGGCTGGCTGCTGGATCCCGAGGATGGGGTAAGTGTCAGGGGAGGGAAGGCCTTAGGATGTCTCAAGGCTGAGGGCCAGTGGGAAATGGGGTGGAGAGGTGGGTGGAGGAACAGAGAAAAGAGCAGGAAAAACTGGAAGTGTCTCCTCTGGGAGGGGGAGGGAAGATGACTCAGAGAGCCTTTTGAATGGGAAAAGGGGGGTGGGGGGGCCATCGGGCTTCACCCCATGGAGAATGCTTCAATGCCTGGCTCCTCCCCTCCCTGCCCCAGTGGGGGGTGTATGTGTGTGTGTGTGGGGGGGGGGGGGCAGGGGGCTGAATACCTCTGAGGACCGTCTGGGGAGAAACAGGACCATCCTGGGGATGGCTGAAGTTTAAGACAAAACAGAGAAGTATCCTCAACTGAGGTCCATTCATCCCTATGGAGTTGCACTGATAGGTTCCAAGGGGTAAAATTGTGTATGTGTGTGGACGTTTTTTTCTGGAGAGGAGAACCAGAGTTTTCATCACATTCTTCAATGGGTCTGTGACTCCCCAAAATTAGAAGCTGCCTCAGTAAAAGTCCCAGAGTCTGTGGTACTTCCTCCATCCTCCCCAGTGCCGGCACACCATGCATTCCAGCTGTTTAAGTCTGCTCCAAGTCCCTTGGATATTCCTAAAACCCAGTGAGCAGAGGTAGGATCTTATGAGTCCCACAGAACACCTTTTGGCCTCTCTGCAAACCTGTCCAGGAACTGTGGGAAGCCAGCCCAGGTGCCTCAGCTTCCCGGACTCTCGCCTTAGGTCTCTCTTCCCTCTGGTCCTAAACCCTGTTCTCTGGGTACCCCCTTTTCCCTTTCCTAGTCCAGTAGGAATCGGCCTCTGTTTCTGGGGTTGGTGTGACTTGCATTCTTTCCCTCTGGGTCCTAGGGTCCTGGCTCAATCTCAGCTCTCCCACAGAGTAGCCTGTAATTAGAATTAATAGTCTAAACCATAATGTATCCTACAGGAGGGGCTGCTTGGAAAATCCTGGATTAGGCCAACCCTAATAGGCGCCTCATCTCATAAACCAGCTAATCACCCCACAATGAGGGCTACAGGTCCACCTGCTGGCTCCCACTAGGGCCTTCGCTGTGCCCCTGCCACCTTCACCCAAATAACTCTTCCCTAATTGGGCCAGAGGGAAGCCAGGTGCCTTTGGAAGCTCAGGCTAAACAGCACCAGGAGGGCAAGAAGACAGCAGCGGTTACACACTCCCACTGTCTTGCTTGTCCTCTGTCCTCCTTCTCATCTTTTCAAAACACACACTGAGGTCCAGGCTCCCCAGAATGTACCCACGTAGCAGCCAGCAGTGCCTGAGTGATAAGTGAAAGGATCCTTGTGGCTGATCCTGGGCAGCTGTTTCTCCCTCTTGCTCAGCTCACCGCTGGAACTGGGAGAGGCAAGTTACAGCTGGGAACATCTGCTTCTCCTGGCTCCAGCTGCAGGCGAGCTAATGAGCTGCGCATTAACCACCCACCGCCCTCCCACCTGCCCTCCACCACATGCATGCCTTACACTTGGCTTCCTCATCACAGCTGCCTCTTACAAACAGGCTCCTGGTGCCTTCTATCGGCCCAGCTTCAGTGCTTCGACACCCCTTGCCCAATCTGTGAATTACCTAGCATAATGCAAAACTCTGCTTCTGCCCCACGCATCCCAAATTCCTAGTTTCTTGCCTTTTCCCAGAGCTGAGAGTAGCCATGAATGCCCCGGCTTTATAATGGAGTGAAAGCCCTTGGGAAAGTGAACTCTCTCAGGTAAGGGTCTCGTAGTCTCTTCCCTATAAAATAAGGGGTTTCAACCAAAATACAGATTTTTGGAGTTTATTTCTTACATTCATACAGCAGGGGGGATACTTACAAATAGCTAATATTTTAAAGAAAGAATAATGAAATGGGAGACTTGCCTAAACACCAGAACATACTATACAGCAACTGTAATGAAAGCATGTGTCATTGCACAAGAATACTCAGGTCAATGGAACAGAATAGAAACTTCAAAAAACAAGTCCACGTATATGAGATTTTAGTATGATAACATTGGAATTGCAAATCAATGTGGAAAGTATAAAATCATCAATAAAATGACAATTGTTTGTCTATAGTTAAAATAAAGAAGGCAAAATTACATCTCCACTTCACACTATACACAAAAAATAATAGATTCTAGGGAGATTAAAATCTAGACCTAAAAACCAAACCTACAAAATTATTAGGAGAAAATATAGAATATCTTTATAAGTTTGGAATAGGAGAGCTTCCCAAACAAACACATCTCCAAAATCATAAAGGGAAAGATTATAGATGTTATTATAGTAAAATGTTAAATAATGTCAACATCAAAGATACTATTAGCAAAGTAAAGTGGTGTGACAGACAGGGAGAAACTATTTGAAACATGCATTTCAAGAAAATGATTAATGCCTATAATATTTTTTAAAAATTCATCCAAATGAACAATCAAAAGATAATAATAGATCACCCCAATTAATTTCATTATAAATACATAAATAAAACAGGAGAATATCAGACAACAGATAATTGCTTAAAAATACAAATAGCCAGTGAATAAAAGAGAAATGTATAACCTCTCAAAGAAATGTAAATTAAAATGGCAAGAAGCTGTGTCCTGTCCATAAGATTGGCCAAAAGTAAGAAAATTATTAATATCTAGTGTTGATGAGCTTTGGAGAAATGAGCCCTCAGGCATTGTTGGTGGAAGTATAAACTGATAAAGTCTTTTTGGAGGACAGTTTGGCACTACCTTATGAAATGTGTTTACCCTTTGATACAGCAGTTCTATAGAGTTTTTTTTTTTTTAATATATTTTATTGATTTTTTACAGAGAGGAAGGGAGAGAGATAGAGAGTCAGAAACATCGATGAGAGAGAAACATCGATCAGCTGCCTCCTGCACATCTCCCACTGGGGATATGCCCGCAACCCAGGTACATGCCCCCGACCGGAATCGAACCTGGAACCTTTCAGTCCGCAGGCCGATGCTCTATCCACTGAGCCAAACCGGTTTCAGCAGTTCTATAGAGTTTTGATAGAAATCTGTACATGGTTACTAAAAAACAAAACAAAACCCTAGAAGCTACTTAAATGTGCAACCATAGGCGAATGGTTAAATAAATTCTGGTACATCTATACAATGGACAATTATTTTATGGATTGCTAAAAAGAATTAGGTAGATCTATATATACTCATGTGAACATTTTTCAAAAAACAAAAAGCAGCTTACAGAATAACACATGTATGTTTAAAAAAACCCACATTTATGTTGAACACGTACACACATAGTAAAACATTCAGACACAAGCATTCAAACCCGCTGCCGAGAGTTCACATGCTTGTGAGGTACTGAAAATTGTGAAGTTTTACTCCAAATTGTTAAGAGTGGCTTCCTCTGGCAGTGGGGTGAATAGATGGTAGAACTTTCACTTTTTAATATATGCTAATTTTCGTCCTTTGACTTTTTATAATAATCACATAAAGACATAATAATTAATAGCATAACTCAGAAGCCTAGAGGGCCTGGTTCCACATCCCAGCTCTGCCTCATAATAGCTGAATGCCTTGGGCAAGTCATTTAACTTGGCTGTGACTCAGTTTCCTCATTGGAAGTGCTTACAACTGTGACTAACCCATGGGAAGCATGATATTAGAACTAGCCATTATTAACAAAGTTTAAAATTCTTTTAATGTAAAAGAAATTAAGGGGGCCGAAACCGGTTTGGCTCAGTGGATGGAGCGTCGGCCTGTGGACTGAAGGGTCCCAGGTTCGATTCCGGTCAAGGGCATGTGCCTGGGTTGCGGGCACGTCCCCAGTGGGAGGTGTGCAGGAGGCAGCTGATCGATGTTTCTCTCTCATCGATGTTTCTAACTCTCTATCTCTCTCTCTTCCTCTCTGTAAAAAATCAATAAAATATATTAAAAAAAAAAAAAAGAAATTAAGGGGGGAGGATGTCTTAGTTGCTGATTTCAATGGTGGCCATTCCTGGAACACATGTTGGAAGGGGTGAGATTCCCTTATTATTATTGTTTTTTAAAATATGTTTTTGATTTTTTTTCTTTAGAGAGAGAGAAAGGGAGAGAGAGACATCGATGTGAGAGAGAAACAAATCACCTGCCTCCTGCACGTTCCCCAGCGGGGATCAAGCTGCCACCTGGGCATGTGCCCTGACTGGGAATTGAACTGGTGACTCTTCAGTACATCAACCAACTGAGCCACACCAGTGAGGGCAGAGATTCCCTTATACAGAAGAGTTCTTTTTTAAAAAATATATTTTATTGATTTTTACAGAGAGAAAGGGAGAGAGATATAGAGAGTTAGAAACAGCAATGAAAGAGAAACATCGATCAGCTGCCTCCTGCACACCCCCTACTGGGATGTGCCTGCAACCAAGGTACATGCCCTTGATCGGAATCGAACCTGGGACCCTCCAGTCCACAGGCCGACGCTCCATCCACTGAGCCAAACCAGCTAGGGCGACAGAAGAGTTCTTTGCTGCCTCTTGCTCTCTAAGTAGGCAGAAAGGCTTTCTGAATAAGCTTTTGCTATGAAAGTCTGTCCTTGCGGTACTTTACAGCTCTACTGATGAAATAGGTCAAAATTAGTGTTCAGACACTTGCACCTGGGGTGAGCTAACAGAAGGGACAATGGCTGGCTAGGCAGGTAAAAGGGGTATTGTATTGCCTGTCCTATATCCAAATAAATCCACGACCCTAATACTTAACCTACTATCCTGGGGATGAGGGGTGGGGAGCAGGCAGGACAAATAGCATGAACCTGGGGGACTTTGACACTGACCTCCCCACCGTCAGCTCTAGAAAATGGGGGTTTGGGGAGCAGATGATGACTGGGAATGTGACTTTGACTTGCCTCTGGCAGTGGAGCAAGATGCAGCAGATGCTGAATGGGACACCCCTCTACATGTTCCAAGACTGCGCAGTACAAGAAGGAGGAGACACTGACCACTGGCTTCGTTCCAATTGGATCTACCGGGGGGAGGAGGATTTTCAAGTCTTTGTGGAGCTTCAGTTCACCATGCGGGACTGTAAGAGTTTCGGGGAAGCCGGGCCTCTAGGCTGCAAGGAGACCTTCAACCTTCTGTACATGCAGAGTGACCAGGACGTTGGCGTTCAGCTCCGAAGGTCCATGTTCCAGAAGGTACTTTCACTCCTCAGTGCCATTTCGGTCCTGACCCTGCTCCCTGCCTCACTCCTTTCCATGTGCCCACTCAGCTAAGAAAAAGAGAAGGTGCCAGAAACAGGAAGAGGGTCTAGGTGTCAGATAATTGAAAAGACGGTGGGACTAGAGTTTGGAGGAACTGGATTTGAGTGCCTTTTCTGCTGTGTCCCGATTTGGGGTGCATTACTTAACTTCTCTGAGCTTTGGTTTCCTTGTCTTAACATAATGATCATAGTGCCAGCCTCGTCGATTGCAGAGGCTTTGCAGGCATCCGCTAAGATAACAGCATGGTGGAGGCAGGGGAGAGGTGTTTCAGCTTCTTCTGTTAGTATCCACGACGTCCTTGCACGCCCCATCCCCATGAGTATTGTTAGAGTGGTGTAGGAAGACAGTCCTCTGCAGGCTCTCTCTCGTGTCACCCCTTCCTTTCCTACTCAAGAAATATGCTGAGGTGCGGAAGGGTTAGGAGCATATGGTTATAGGATGTGCTCACATTTGTTTCCCAAAGAGATGATGCTGTAAAGTTTGTTATTAGTACTAAATTAGTCCTGACACACTTTATACCTGATCACCCCTTTGCCACTGAGGTGGGGCCACAACTTCAAATAGCGGAAGTGATATGAGCTGTAGCCCCACTGCCTAGATTCCAAACCCAGCTGTGTGGGTCTCGAACCTCTCCTAGCCTTGGTCTCCTCAGCGGTTAGACGGGGATGGCTATTCATCCCACCTCAGAGGATCATTGTTGTGAGATTGTTCCCCTCTGCCCCCACCTTTTCCCAGGTCACCACGGTGGCTGCAGACGAGAGCTTCACCATCCGAGACCTTGCGTCACGCTTGGTGAAAATGAACACGGAGCGCTGCTCCCTGGGCCTCCTGACCGGCCGCGGCCTCTACCTCGCTTTCCAAAACCCGGGGGCCTGCATGACCCTGGTGTCCGTACGGGTGTTCTACCTGCGCTGCCCCGAGGCTGTGCATGGCTTAGCCCAGTTCCCTGACACTCTGCCTAGACCTGCCAAGTTGGTAGAAGTGGCGGGGACCTGCTTGCCCCACGCCCAGGCCAGCCCCTCAGGAGCACCCCGCATGCACTGCAGCTCTGAAGGCGAGTGGTTGGTGCCAGTGGGGAGGTGCCACTGTGAGCCTGGCTATGAGGAAGGCGGAGAGGGATGCCATGGTAAGGAGACTCAAGGAGGTGGTGACAACCTGCAGGGACTTGGAGGAGGGAGACACTGTCCAAGTTGCCAAAGGAGGGAGGGTAAGAGATTATTTAACTGAGTGAGTGTCTGAGGGCCCCAAAGAGACACATGCAGGGGTGTTTCCACTACAGGGATGGGGGAAGGGTGCGATTCTACCTGTAAAACATGGGACAACCGCAGCTCTGTGCATTCTCTCTCCAGCCTGCCCAAGTGGCTCCTACCGGGCAAATGTGGACTCACCCCATTGTCTCAAGTGCCCCCAACACAGCATGGCTGAGTCTGAGGGGGCCACCTTCTGTACCTGTGAGAGCGGCCATTACCGAGCCCCCGGGGAGGGCCCACAGGCGGCGTGCACACGTGAGTCCTGGCGCAGGGCCTGGCCATCTGTGAGGAGGTGTGAGACCCTTGCTCAGCCCGGGTTAGGCTGGAATTGCCCAGAGCTGATCAGGTACTGGGCACTGAACCAGTCACTGCAAGACTCTCCCCTGCCCCTGCTCCTTCTGGAAGAAAGCAGAGCCAGAGTAAAATTTCCTCAACAGTAGTAAAATTTCGTGGTGGCCTTTGGAGGACTTCAAGAATTGGGGTGGTGGGGAGCCAGCAGCCTGGGCTCCTACTGATGGCCCCTCTTCTCCCACAGGTCCCCCCTCAGTCCCTCAAAACCTGAGCTTCTCTGTTTCGGAGACTCAGCTCTCCCTGCATTGGGCACCCCCAGCAGATATGGGGGGGCGCCAGGATGTGAGATACAGCGTGGGGTGTTCTCAGTGTCGGGGAGCAGTGCAAGGCGAAGCCCCCTGCCAGCCCTGTGCGGGAAATGTGCGCTTCTCCCCCGGGGCCAGCGAGCTCACCATGCCTGCTGTGCGCGTCGAGGGCCTTGAACCCTACGCCAACTACACCTTTCACGTTGAAGCCCACAATGGAGTGTCAGGGTTGGACAGCTCCAAGCCCGCCAGCGCCTGGCTCAGCGTCCACATGGGGCACACAGGTGAGGGGCCCGGGGAGGGGTTGGCCCCAGAGGAAACCGCAAGAGCACATTGGGGGGCAGGAAGCCATTGAACAGCTCCTCGAGTTATTTCCTCTTTCCTTCCAAATGCGCTGGCACCCTCTGGACTTACAGAGTCACCACCAGGCCTGTCCCTGAGGCTGGTGAGGAAGGAGCCCAGGCAGCTGGAGCTGACCTGGGCGGGGTCCCGACCCCGAAGCCCTAGCGGGAACCTGACCTATGAACTACATGTGCTGAACCAGGTGAGGACACAGCTGAGAGTCTCCATGTCCATGCCCTGCACACCCCAACACTCTACCCTGGGGTGCAGGATGGCTCTCTTGGGACAAAAGCCCACACAGAGCCCTGCCATGACTATTTGCCAACCCCCCCTCCCTATTTGCTCCCAAGACCGCCCCTCACCTCCACCATGTCTGGCTCTGCCCGGCCCAGTCAACAGGAGTCCCTCACCCACAGGGTGAAGAATGGTACCAGATGGTACTAGAACCCAGGGTCCTGCTGACTGAACTGCAGCCAGATACCACGTACATCGTCAGGGTCCGAATGTTGACCCCGCTGGGCCCTGGCCCTTTCTCTCCTGACCATGAGTTTCGGACCAGCCCACCAGGTGGGTGGCTCATCCTTTGTTCTGCTCCAAACACCTGTTGTCCCAGGGAGGCTTCTGGGACCCTGTTCCAGTCAGTGACCCTTCCTCTCTCTCCATGCACACGCGCGTGCACACAAGCTCCACACTCACGCAGAAGCTGCTTCAGGGGAGACTCACACCAGCCCCCTCCCATGGTGATCGCACACACACCTTCTGACTCTGGATACTTCTGACACAGCACCCTCAGATCTCCTAGAGCAGTGGTTCTCAACCTTCCTAATGCCGCGACCCTTTAATATAGTTCCTCATGTTGTGGTGGCCCCCAATTTCATTGTTACAAATTGAACATAATTAAAGCATAGTGATGAATCACAAAAACAATATGTAATTATATATGTGTTTTCCAATGGTCTTAGGCGACCCCTGTGAAAGGGTCGTTTGACCCCCCAAAGAGGTCGCGACCCACAGGTTGAGAACCGCTGTCCTAAAGGCTCAGTGAGTACCCAGCTGCAGGCAGCCCAAGCCAGACCCCTGAGGGCAGCCCTTTCCACGCTCGCGCTCTCTCTCTCACACACCTGTCTCCCCGGGCTTGCCCCTCTGGCCTCCTTCATCCCCGTGGACTCTGACCCCCAGACTTCCTCACCTGTGTGCCACAGTTCCCAGGGGCCTGACTGGAGGCGAGATCGTGGCCATCATCTTCGGGATGCTGCTGGGCGTGGGACTGCTGGTCGGGATCTTTGTCTTCCGTTCCAGGTGCTACTCCTGCCCCTCCCCAGCCACCATCCTGGGTCCCTTGTCTGGCAGAAGGCCTTGAATGCAGCCCCAACGACCCTCCCACCCCCTAATACCAAAGCTCCACTGTGCCCCCACCTTCACCCTGCACCCTGGGGAAAACTCAGCCAAGGCCATTGGGTCCCTGATGCAGGACCACGACCCTGAATAAACTGTCCACACCCCCACCCTCACCCACAGGAAACGTCGACAACGACATCAGCAGAGGCAGCTTGATTGTGTCACCAGTGTGAACAGAGGTGAGCTAGGAGCAGCTGCGCGCACGTGTGTGTGTGTGTGTGTGTGTGTGTGTGTGAGCGTGTGCGTGTGTGTGTGTGCGCACTTGCATATACGTTGGGAGGTGCCCCTGGGATAGAACCGAGGAACCCAATTCTGGGGGCACAAGTGAGCTCTATTGTCTTTAGGTTTCTTGTGTTTTGCTACCTAATTAACTTTGGTTAATTAACTTTGTACTGACGGTGCCCCAGAGGCTCTGTGCAATTACCTGTTAGCTGTTGGTGCCACTGTACCAATACCCGGGCTCTAGGCAGCCTCCCCCACCCTGGTCTGGGCTGAGGCTGGGCAGAAATGGGATTGCTTGACAGGCTCCCTGAAGTCCTCCAAGGCATATGGGCTTCCTGCTGGTCACCTCATTAGGTGGCCCCAAATAGGGGGGTCAGCAGTCCATCCAAGTAGTGGGCGGGAGTGAGGTCTGCCTGGGAATGTGAACGAGGCGTGAGTGATTGCAGGAGCATGGCAAGCAGAGGCCAAGCCGGGGCGAGGAGGAAGGCATGTGAAGCCTGGGTCAACGAGCCAGGGGAAGGCTGGGGCACTTGAGGTCGTGAACACTCTTGGGTCTGGGTTCTGGCCCGCTGCTCTGGGCCTCAGAGGGCGAGGACACAGGAGCTTTGCGCATAGACAGGAGGAAGAAAAGCTGGCTGTGGAGGCTTCCTTGCTGAGGATAGAGACTTTCTCCCACTTCAGCCAAAACAGGACTCCTCAGGGAACAAGAAGAATGAGAAGTCCGAGGTCTGCTGCCAGCCCCTCCCCCCATTACTCCTGAGCCCTGCAGTTGGTGCTCCTGTGGCCGAGCCTTCCCTGTTCTCCCCGCAGGGGACAAGCAGAGGCTGAAGCCTTACGTGGACCTCCTGGCGGAACCCATGACGTATGAGGACCCTGCCCGGGGGGCCCTGGACTTCACCCAGGAGCTGGATCCAGCCTGGCTGATCGTGGACACTGTCATAGGGGGAGGTGAGCTCTGCTGTTTCCTCTGGGTGGCAGCACAGAGCCACTTCCTTCTGGCCTTCCCTGCAGAGCCCCACTGGCCTCTCTGGCCCCAGAGCTCCCAGATGAATTCCTCTCTGCCCGACCCTGTCTTCTTGAACTGCTGTGGTCACGTACAGCCCCCTTATTGAGTGTCCTGGAATAGCCCCACCTCATACACAGCCTGCCTCTGTGGTTATGGAGCTTTTGATAAAGATCATTAGACAAATCATCCTTGTCGATAGGGGAGTCACTGTGTCCAGGATCAGACTCTTCTCAGATGGTTCCCAAACGTGGGAGAGGTTCAGCACCTCCCTCACCCCACATTCTACCCCAACAAGGCCCAGTGTCCTTGGGCTGCCCTGATCCCTTGAGTCACCAGGGGAAATGGAACTGAGCAGAGAACAAAGCTTGGCAGTGTCCTTGCTGATTGTGTGGCCACGCCAGCCAAGCTTGTCCAGAGGAACTTGTGGAAGAGAGTGGCAATGGGCAGCCTCTCTGGTCACTAGTGCTCTGCCCTTGATGAACACACCCCAGTACCACAGCACAGCGCCCACTGACCCAGCATTTACAGAGCATCTACTGTTCTCCAAGAACCATGCTAACCCAGGAGACAGTGGGTTAGCTGAACAGGTTATAGAAATGTACTTCTCTCCTGGACTCCTGTCTCCTTCCCCAGGAAGTATAGCCTAGCCCTTGTCCCAGAAAGGGCATACCAGGTTTCTGATCCAGAGAAGAAAAGAGAGCTGGGGGACTAGAGGATGTCATCCATCCCTCTGATAGTGCACTGGGCCATGATCCTGTTTCTTTCTCCACCCAGGAGAGTTTGGGGAAGTGTATCAAGGGACCCTGAGAATCCCCAGCCAGGACTGTAAGACTGTGGCCATTAAGACCTTGAAGAACACGTCTCCAGATGGCCAGTGGTGGAACTTCCTTCGAGAGGCAACAATCATGGGCCAATTTAACCACCCGCACATTCTGCACCTTGAAGGCGTTGTGACAAAGAGTATGAGGATTCGTCTCCAGGAGTGGGGATTGGGGGGAGGGAAAGGGGGGGGGTGAGATCATAGGAAGTGGAGGGAAGCTGTTTTGCCAAGGGTAGAAAATCTGGTTCTGGTGGTTTTGGGTGGAGATGGGGATGCAGGCTTCCATGGTGACCTGCTTTGTGTCTCAGGAAAACCCATCATGATCATCACGGAGTTTATGGAGAACGGAGCCCTGGATGCCTTCCTGAGGGTGAGGAGGGCAGAGGACCAGCTGGGAAGGGGGGTGCACCATGAAGCCCTGGGTATTGACTCCTGGTCTGGGAAGAGGCAACCCTGCCCATTCCCTAACCCTCCCCTTCACCCTGCTGCAGGAGCGGGAGGACCAGCTGGTCCCTGCACAGTTGGTGGCCATGCTGCTGGGCATTGCATCTGGTATGACCTACCTCAGTGACCACAATTATGTCCACCGGGACCTGGCAGCCAGGAACATCTTAGTGAGTCAGAACCTGTGCTGCAAGGTGTCTGACTTTGGCCTTACCCGTCTCCTGGACAACAAAGATGGTACCTATGAAACTCAGGTGAGAGCCCTTTATTCACCGTATACACATTTGCACACACTATTTTATGCCATGCATACAGGCACTCCTCTACAACAAATACAGGACGCATGCTCCTGTGGACACAATGACTTCATGGTGGCTGTCCTCCATGCCCTGAAACATATCACTTTTCTGTCCTACATGCCCTATTAGGGAGGAAAGATCCCCATCCGTTGGACAGCACCTGAAGCCATTGCTGATCGGATCTTCTCCACAGCCAGTGACGTGTGGAGCTTTGGGATTGTGATGTGGGAGGTGCTGAGCTTTGGGGACAAGCCCTATGGGGAGATGAGCAATCAGGAGGTGAGCCCGGGTACTCCTCACAGTGGTCTCTCCAAATCCTCCTATGGATCTTCCTGCACATATCCTTATTTCTTCTTCTTCACCCCCAGTTTTTCTGCACTTCTGTCCCCTCTGGTCCCCTTTGCCTCACACCCTGTTCTTAATAGTGCTCAGGGGTGAGGATGAGGGAGGTTAGAGGCTCCTTTGCAATGATCTTGCATGAACAGAGATTTCTTAAGGGCTGTCAGGTTAGCTTCCTACCTCGGGCCTCCCTTGCCGTAGGTAATGAAGAGCATTAAGGATGGGTACCGGCTGCCCCCTCCTGTGGATTGCCCTGCTGCTCTCTATGAACTAATGAAGAACTGCTGGGCCTACAACCGTGACCATCGGCCTCACTTCCACCAGCTAAAGACACAGTTGGAGCGATTGCTGAACACCCCCCACACCCTGCGGACCATGGCCAACTTTGATCCCAAGTAACCACGCTGGGGAGGACAAAGGGATTTAGAGGGCAGATCTAGAATGAAAATGGGCATTCAGCCACATCCACCAAGTGCTGGGCCTGCAAACCTCCAGACAGAGTCCAGCATAGGAGGCATAACCGCAGTGTGCAACCCGGGGGAGTGGCCACCTTGATGAAGATTTGGTCCCACCCTTGACAGCTGTAGTTTGATAGAAGACAGGAAGCAAACAGTGAGATGGGAAGCAAATATAAGCAGGGCTTACACCTGACACCTGCCCCAGGGAGCTTGGTCACTTAGATTGGGGTGGGGAAGACAGAAGTGATGTTAAGTGATGGACAGTAGACTGAGTTTCCTGACTGCGAAGGGCAGCCTTGTGGGGTCTGGAAAGAGTCCCAGATCATGTGCCAAGCATGGGTTTGGGGAGCTGTGGGTGGGCTGATTGCAAATAATGTAGGGTGACAACAGCACCCAGTTCAGGAATAGTGGTCAGAGATGAAGCTGGAGAGGTAGGAGGGTCAATACAAGGAAGGTCAGTACAAGCTCCACTAAGAAGTTTGGACTTTATCCTGAGCACAGAGAACTACTGACCAGTTTTTAAAAAACTGCCCGAGAGGAACATGGTCAGAATTGCATTTTACTAAAAACATTGGCAGGATGTAGAGAAGGAACTGGTGGGGCCAGGGAAGGTGGGGGAGACGGGCAAGGCCGGACTTCACATGCTTTATCGGGTAAACCAGCCTTGGCGTACTGGCCTCTGTATCAAACCACCATATATAACCTTGTTTCTGGGAGAAAATGTGCTCCAAGTTCCAACTTTTGCAACTATCTTTTGGAGCACAACTCCCTCGTACACTGGAGACCGACCACATGTGCTAATCTTTCTGGAATGTTGGATATGTTTCCCCCAGTAGATTTACTTTGCTAATGGTTTTTGGCTCTGGCTGGCTTTTGTACAGGAACACTCATTGTATTGTGGGTGTCAGAGTGCAAGAGTAACAGCCAAGGTTGGAGGTGGCAATCAGGGCTGCTCCCAGAACTCAGGGGACCACCCTGGAGGCAGGACCACACCCGGGTCCAGGCCTCTGCTCCTTCTCAGCTGGGATAGGTGATACATTCCCAGAACTGGCCACTCCAGTGGAGATGGACTGATGGTAACCTTGTGTTGGAACTTTTCGGGGCTGCCACCTCCCCCATTACTGTCAGCCTGCCCTCTGCTGTGCGTGCACCAGGAAACAGGCCAGGAAATGGGTTCACAGACAATGGCCTGGCTAATCCGCAAAGTCTAGATAATCTCTGTGCCCAGACACCAATTTGAATGCTGGCCCCAGATGCTCACAGGCTAGGCCCAGGTTTCAGGAAAGCAGAAGACAGCCCTCCCCTCCCCTCCCCTCACATGACTAAGGTAGTCCCCATCCCATCCCACAGGGTAACCCTTCGCCTCCCCAGCTTTAGCGGCTCAGACGGGATCCCCTATCGAAGCGTCCCCGAGTGGCTGGAGTCCATTCGCATGAAACGCTACATTCTGAACTTCCGCTCAGCTGGGCTGGACACCATGGAGTGTGTACTGGACCTGACGGCCGAGTGAGGACCCTGGGGACCCGGCAGGGGAGGGTTGCTGGGGTTTGAGCCCGCATACTCACAAACCCCTTTCCTTGACCACAGGGACCTGGTGCAGATGGGGATCACGCTGCCAGGACACCAGAAGCGCATTCTTTGCAGTATTCAGGGATTCAAGGACTGAGCCCTCCCCTCCCCGCATCCTGTCCTCAGGAAGCAAGGATGGGGCCAGGGTCACTCAAGTCCTTTCCCTCAGCCTACCAGGCCTTGGTGCTGCTCCGGCCCACGCTTCCCTGAGGAACTTGCCTTTGGAGCCTGGGAGCCTCTTTGTTTTCAAAAGGGAGGTTGGGGTATAAGTAAAGTCATCGTGCTGGGAGGAGGGGTTTAATATATATATAGGTACACACATATATATTTTTATAAGTAAACAGGAGCTGAATTTTCACCTGGACCCCTGGTTCTTTTTTATCCCTCAGTCTCCTCCATCTGTAGCACAAGAGTCAACTGCTAAGAATTCTGGAAAACAAGGTTTTTTATTTGTAGCTGTAGCCACAACCTGGCAGCACGGTAGCAGGTAGGAACGTCCAGGTCCAGGCTAGTCAGCCCAGCCCAGCCCAGCCCAGCCTCCCCGGGGCTCAGGGGACTTGGCCCTCAGCAAGCAGAGTAGAGGCTGCTGTGAGTGGGGGTGGGGGTGGGGGTTGGGGTGGTAGCTGAGGCATTTGTGCAGCAGTGAAAGCAGCAGCGCTCAACCTGGCGACCCACAGGTGGGGTATCTGAAGGGTGGTGAGAGGTCCCTGCAGGATGGGAGAGGGGACTAGAAACCCAGAACCCGGACTCTGCATCTTGGGTTCTGTTGGGGCCCTGGGTCAGGGACCTTGGGATACTGGGTGGGGTCTGGAATGGAGGGAGGGGCTAGACAAAAAATAACCCAGGGGCGGGGCCAGTGGAGGAGCAGGGTGGTCTCAGTGTGGGTGGTCCGCTGATGGGGAATTAACTCCCAGTGAAGAAGGGGCCAGTCCTCACTCAGGTCTGGGTTCTGGCAGTGTGGCACTTCCGGCAGAGCACATGGCCATCCAGGGGGAAGCAGCCATTGTCGTCCGCCTCAATGGATAGAGCCTTCCCACAGTCCTAGGAGAAAGTGGAAGAACTCCCTGATGGGAAGGGCCCCTGTGCACCCCACACCCCCCCACTTTTACATTAGCAAGGCCAAGTGCTTCATAGCTCTGAACTGATATCCTCATTGTGCCTCCCCACCCCCATTCATCCCCCACTTTCACTTTTGTCCCCTAGGCATCCAGTACGAGGATGGGCAGTGGATAGAGCTGCACCCATCCCAATAAAGGATATGGGGCCATTCTCACATGTCTCAACTCCATCTGACTCGCCTTTCTTCTGAGTCTCAGTGAGACCCCAGCCTGGTCACCACAAAGCATAGCACCCTTCCCTACCACTGCGCAGTCTCCTATCTTGGTTTATCTGAAACCCCACAACCCCCTTCCTGCAGTGACCGAGCATCTGGGCTGGGTGGGCCTGGGCACTGCCACTGACCACCCTCAAAACCGCAGGCTGGCACTGCTCACCACCTGACCAATGAATAATGTCTCCACACCTCCCAGCCCTCAGGCCCCAGGGACACTGACCTCACACTTGTAGCACTTCATGTGGAAGTTCTTGTCCAGAGCGACCACTCGCACAGTCTCCTCCCTGCCAGGCTCAGGCATGATGGGCTCTGCACAGACAGAGCACCTGGGTGCGTATTGCCTGGAGGGCAGCAAGGCGGTACAAGTCAGGATGTGGGAAGAGGCACCCGCGCTCTCACCAGAGCACAGGGAGAGCAGACAGCGGTGGCATGGCAACAGGCAGACTTCTCTGCCCATCTTTCCCACATCTCAAGGTAGAGGAAGCCCAACAGAAAGGCCTAAGACCAGCCACCTGCCTCTCCCAAAACCCCACCCGCCCCAAACCCACTGCCACCAGGTCCTCACCCTGTCACATTCATCCTGCAGAAAGCACACCCAGCGGAGCCCTGCTGGTCCCATCCCTGGACCCCTGACCCTAGTCCACCCCTCACCACGCAGGTGTCTCTGCCCGACTGCTGGGAGGTACAGAGGGACACAAAGCCCTGGCCACCCAAGGTGCAATCCTAAAAAATGCACACCTCAAACAGAGGTGGGAGCCAGATTCTGTGGGGTCCCTGTACCGCCCTCTAGCTACCTTACAGGATTTTGCTGCTGGCCTGAGAAAGTAGCCACCTTGTAAATACTTTCTAGGGAACCAGAGTTCCTCACAACTGACCTCCAAAGGAACATCTACAACCTGGCCTGTGTGAAATGAAGTCAGTCCAGCAGATGTCGCTGAACCCAGAAGAAGCTTCAGTGAGCCACGGGCCAGGGGACTGGCCAGGAGCAAGACTTGCTACCTAGGTCTAAGGCTCCTGGATAGCTTAATGACTCCAGTGGTTCTCAACCTTCTGGCCCTTTAAAAAAAGTACAGTTCCTCATGTAGTGACCCAACCATAAAATTATTTTCGTTGCTACTTCATAACTGTAATGTTGCTACCGTTATGAATCGCAATGTAAATATATGACATGCAGGATGGTCTTAGGCGACCCCTGTGAAAGGGTCGTTCGACCGCCAAAGGGGTCGCGACCCACAGGTTGAGAACCGCTGGCTTAGTCCACATGAATTCGTCCCTGCCATCTACAGATAGAACATGGTTGCCAGAAAACCAGGGGTTTGGAGCTGTCTTGGGATCAGAGGGGCAGCCTGGCTCCCAGACAAACCATGGTTGGCCCCAGAGAAGCGCCCAGAGGTAGTGGTGGGTCCTCACTTGTGGTAGTCAGGGACGCAGTGGGGCCGGTTGGCCTGGTCCACAATGAAGGAGGTGCCCTCCAGGGGGCAGGCGCAGACCACGCAGGTGAAGCACTGAGGGTGGTAGGCTTTGCCCGTGGCCCTCAGCATGCGGTCAGTGATGGGCTGCCCACAGGTGTTGCACTTCTCCAGGGTGTCCTGAGGAGGGAGCAGCAGGAGATTGGCAGGGAACTGTACCCAACAGCCAGCTGCCAAGGCAGGTCTCCACATGTCCACACCCCAACCCCTCGCTGAGCCCCGGAGTGGCCCTCAGCCCCAAACCCGACTCACAGTGTAGCAGCCCTCACAATATGGTGCTCCCTCCACGCTGTAGAACTGCTGTCCTTGCAGCTGCTGCTCACATTGGTGGCAGGTAAAGCAGGTGATATGGAACAGCTGTCCCAGAGCTCGAACTGCGGGCTGCGCACGTGCCAGGGGCTGTTGACACCGGCCACAGGATTCTGGGTAGGCCAAAGAAGATAAATAAATAGGAGTCAGCTGATCCCTCGAACAGGGAGTGGAGCCACAGGAGTGGCCAGCACAGTGATGAAGGGGGGGACAGACATCCCAGCAAGAGGGCGGTGGGCTCACCACTGACGGCCACGTTCTGCCTCTGAGGATGCTCCATGTCCTGCATGAGCTGCTGGGTCAGCTGCTCCAGCTCCTCCACCTCCTTCAGAGTCAGAGGTCCTGGGGCCCCAGAGGAGCGCACCTGAAACCCCAACACTCTCTTTAAACCCTCTAAAGGGTCACCCCCTCCAAGCACATTCCCCAACCAGCTTACCCACTTCCTTCCAGGAAGGACTAACTCCCCTCCCATTTCCCAGGTGCTCAGATTTGACCCTGAAAGCTCCTCACGACCCCTCCCAGACCCTGGTACCACTTGAATAAGGGGGAGGGGATGACCTTCCACCCCCTTTGCCCAAACACCCCTGGGCAGCCACAGACAGGCCAGAATGACTGAGCGGACGAAGGCCACGCACACAGCAGCTCAGGTTACTGAAGCACCGAACACACCAGGCCACGCATCAACTCCACAGAGCATGCTCGGACATGGCCCCCCACAGGAGAGGTCGGCGCGATGGGCTGTGCACCCAGGTACGCACACACCTACCCGTCCCGCCTGCTGCTGAGCAGCCCTGTCAGCGTGAGGATACAACACAGGCAGGAATCACAGGTTAAACCCCCAGACCCACCTGTGGCCGCCCAGCCCCCAGCCCTCCACACAGAGGTCCAGGGTCCCTCCTGACCTCACTTCCTCCCCTGGAGGCCTCAGAGAAGGGCCAGCCTACAACTGGGGATCCCACTATTTAGGGGATCCTGAGAGAGCTTAGGGAGGGGGGTGGGATGAGGTTAGGGGGCACTGCAGGGACCCCGACAAGTACCAGGAGGAAGCGCCACAGGCACTGTCTGACTCCACCAGCATTACCATGAGACGCTTCAATAGGAACGCTGGTTGGTCTTCTGTTACTGGGGAAGTCCATGTAGGACTGTGGTCACTGAAGGTTCTGCCTGCCCATGCCTTCATTCCCATAACACCTGGAGCCTCAGTCTCCCAGCTACCTCCTCCCACAGCCACCTTCCCCCCCTCAGCCTGGGCCCCACCACCCTCACCCCTCTGCATCCGGAGCTGTGCCTGCCTGGAGATGCAGACACACAGAAGGCCCCATGACCATCTTATTTCTACAAGGCTTTCCCAGCCCCTCTAGCCACCCGGGCCACCTCACTTATCTGGCCCAATCTTAGCCCAGGCCACACCACCCGCTTCCTGTTTCTGCCTTCAGGCTACAGAAGTAGGCATAGAGGCTGCAGAGTGAGTTCACAAAACACAAAACACAGCAGGACCCTTGGTGACCTCAGCCCCAGTCACCCGCAGCTCGGCTGTCTGGCTTTTGGCTCCTGCGGGTTCCCAGTGGCCTTCCTTCCCCACAGCAGCTGTTTCAAACCTTTCCATCCCCTCGAGCCCCTCGCTCTCACCAATTACCTCACCTCCTACATGACTGAGAAGATGGAAGCTGGCCAGCTCCAGCTCCCGCAGTGTTCCTCTTCTCCACAGAAACACTGTGGTGACTGTCCTTGCTCTCCGGGATGCCACGGCAGGGGGGCTGTCACCCCCTCTCCTCCAGACTCCATGGAGCAGCAGCCCCTGCTCTCAGGCACCTCTAACCCCCCTGCACCAGCTTCTTCCTCTTGGTTCACACACATACCTGAGCCCGTCCCCTAACATGAAAAACCACACACACACACACACACACACACACACACACACACATGCCCTGCCCTAGTCCATCTCTGCCAACCCTCCAGAGCAGGCCACTCTGGAAACTCTGTTTCCTCAGTGCCCATGCAGTCCACAACTCCTTTCACTGTCCCCACCAAAGGGCACAAATGGACCACCCCACAGCCTTCGGTGACTTCCAAACAGTCAAATCTGTGACCTTCCTGTGGTCCTCATCCTCCTCAAACCTACCGAAGGGCTCCTCAGCCATCACATCTGTCCCCCAAGATCCCACCCCGACATGGTGCTCCTCCTTTTCTGCCATTGTTCCCCGCCCACCTGACCAGCGGGCGCATCACCCAGGTTCCTCTCAGGCCCGCAGCTCCTGCTGTGCAAGCACCCTGGGCTGCTTCAGTACCACTGCCCCGTGACAACCTTGAGTCCCGGGCCTCTGCTAAAACCCGGCCCTCCATTTCTGACTGACTGACAGTTCCAGCTGAAGGAAAGTCCTCCTGGAGCCTGTTGCTCAATATGTTGACAGCTGGACCCCTCCTCTTCCCGTCCAAAGCATTTCCCCTTCTGGACTTCTCTATTTTGTCAGCATTACTGTCATTCATTCCCCCCCCACACACACCCAGGCATTTTTTACCCCTCCCAACTGCTTATCAGTTACCAGGTCCTAGAGGCATTTGCTTTGACAGCTCTTACCCCGTAAGTCACTAATCTCCTACCTCTAGTACACACCTCTGCTGTAAACACTATCCCAAAAGCTTCCAAAAGCATGGCTGTCACAGGTCCTCCAACCCACTCACACACTTGCCAGATCTGACTGGCTGCCTCGAGCTCCCACCTACCTCTCTGTGGCTCTATAACTTCACAGAGGAACCTTCTACTTTCTAGTCTCCAAACACTCTGGTGTATTTGTGCCCTTGAGTTTTGCTCATGCTATTCCCACCCCAGTGTCCTTCACTCTCCTCTCTGGATTCTTAAGTCCGACCATCCCTCAGAGCACACCAGCACCAGGACGCCTTTCCTAACTGGCCACCCCATGTTGACTCCCTGTTTGGAGCTTCTGTAACACAGAATTCTGCACAACTTATGGGTCCTTGGCATCTCCTCCTGCACTACCCGTGCCTGCACACACAGAGACAGACACTCCTGCTGTCCATTTACTCTGTCGCTGGTTGGACTAGATGGCCATCAGGGTCCCTTCAACTCAGACGCTCTTGTCTCCTGAACTAAAAGGTGGGAATGCGAATTTTTCAATTTGGGGCACTCATGTGCTAGACAAAGACCCTCAGCACTTTCTATGCGTTAGCCCCCTTGATCTTTACAACCATTGTATGGGGTGGATAATGTTATTTCAAGGACAGAAACAGGCTCAAAGTTCACCTCACTAGCCTAGGATTTTGTGAGATGGGAGCTGGGAATTCTATCCCAGGTCCAGCTGACTCCCTCAGGCTTAACCTCTTTGAGAGATCTCTTCCATCCTGAGCACAGAGCACAGTGCCTGGCACACAGCAGATGCTGGCTCAGCCAGTGCAGCCACTCTTATCACCCCCAGGCAGTGAGAGTGCTCAGAGAAAGAGAGATTAACTCAAGAATCCAAGAAGGGGGAAGAACCAGGGTTGGACTGGTGATGAGGTCATCCTCCCCTCTAACATCCTGGGGAATGGGGAAGGGATGGTCCACCAAACCCTCCACCTAATTCAGAGCCTGTGCTGCTCCCACTCCCAATCAGGCCACACCCAGCCCCCCCACCAGTCCAACCCTAGAGGCTGGAAATTCCTATCCCATCATCCCCACCCACTCATCTTTGCCCTCATTCTCTGGCTCCTGACGTATCCCCTGTCCCCAGCTCCCATGTCTCAGCCTGGTCCTCCCATCCTGCCTCACCTGGTTTTGATTTTGAGCCGGTGTGGGCACTGGGTGCTGCTTCTCCTGCACACGGGGCTTCTCCCGTTGCTGAGCATAGGTGAAGCTGGGGGGCTGAGGGGAGCCTGTGCCAGTGGAAGAGGGAGCTTGAGGGGGCCCTAACTTTTGATTGGGCTGTGGCCCAGGTCCACCTGGGGCTCCAGGGCTGAACTTGGAAGCCACAGGAGTAAACTTGGGAGCCACTGGAGAAAACTTAGGGGCTGGAGGTGGGGCTGGGGGACCTCGAGGCTGACTGTTAGCCAAAGGCACAGGCTGGGGCTGGGGCTGGACATGGAGCTGGACCTGAGGCTTGGCCTGGGGCTGGGGTTGGGGCTGCACATGGAACTGTGCCTGGCTCGGAGGCTGAGGCTGAGCCTGGGACACAGGCTGGGAACTAGAAGGGGCCTTCCAAGGAGGCAGGGGTGCTGTGCCTGCAGCTGCAGGCTTAGTACTGGTCTTGGAAATGAATGGAGTGGAGACGGGTGGGGGTACATATCCAGATGATACCTGCAAGGGGAGGGGGAGAGGGAGAGAAGTGTGGTTGGAGGAGGGTGCAGCCCTCCCCAGTTCGGTCCCCACTCCTTTCCTCCTCTCCAGTTCCTTACCCGGGCTTTGAAGGGATCATTCCTGGTCATGTCATCCAGCAGTGAGGACAAAGAGTCTATCTCCAGATCAATACTGCTCACCTTCTCCCTGGGCTAGAAGGTCAAGGGTCAGAACACCCATCCCAGTCCTCCTTTCCCCCATCAGGGGGGAGGTGCGGAGGAGGTCAGAAAGGACCCTCCTCTCCTTCCTGGGGGGTTGGGGAGGAGGTCCCGGTTTAGCTGCCCCTCCCAGACCCCGTACCTGTGGTGGGAGCGGGATGGGAGCTTCAGGGCCCCCCTCCTCCTCCAGTGGAGGCGGTGGGGAGGGGAAGATCTCCTCCTCCAGAGGTGCAGGGGGAAAAGGCTCCTCGATCGGGGGCGGGGGAGGCGGGAAGGCACCTCCCAGGGTGCCCTCCGTGTCCTCGCCATCCCCAAGGAGGGGAGGAGGTGGTAAGGGAAGGTCTGGGGTAGGAAGGAGAAAGAGGGCAGTCAGCAGGCGCCCCTCTACCCCATTCCCTAAGTTCCCCTCCTTCCACAGCCCTAACCCCTCAGCCAAGAACTCTCAAGGGTCCCGGGGCGCGCGGGAAGGAAACGGGGGAGCATGGGGGCTCCGCGCAGGAGTGGTGCAGCTCCCGTTACACTTCGGAAAACGGACCCGGAGGCAAGATTCGTGCCCCACATTCCCACCTCCCACCCCCAGGCGGGGACTTGGACCGGTCCCAGGAGCCCTGGCTCCCAGCCACGAGCTCCGCGATGAGGTAAGAACATCTGCTCGGGACAGGGTGGCTGCGCCCAGCCCCCTCCGCGGCAACCTTTCCAAACACCCCCAACCCCGACGCCACTGCCCCCAGCGCGGCGCCCGCCCTAGACCAGCCCCCAGCCCGGCCGCATACCTTCCGGGGGCGGCGGCGGAATCTCGCCCACCCGGCCCATCTGTGCGCGCTGGGCCCCGGCGGCCGGCAGTGGCTCGCTGTCCCCGGGCCGGAAAGGATTCACTTTGGGCTTCGGGGCCACCACCGGGGCGAACTTCTTCTGCGGGGCGTAAAAAGCCGGAGCCGAGACCGAGACCGAGATCGCGGGAGACGGGCGGGGGGCCGCCATGGCCAGGCCGGGCTGCTGGGCGTGGGGGGCCGGGTTCTGCGGCGCCAAGCCGGGCGGAGGGCGTCCCCGCGTGCCCTCCCCGCGTGCGGCTCCCCGCTCCTCACCGCGGGCCGGAGCGTGCGCGCCGCGTCTCCGTGGCCGCCTGGGAAGCCGGGTCCGCGGACTCTGCGTCCTGGTCCCGAGCCGCCTCTATCCTGGCGGGGGAGGGACGCGGAGCAGGGGGAGGAGAGAGGGGCGGGGAGAGCGCGGCGCCCAGACCATACAAGGAGCGGCCCGGAGAGGGGGGCGGGGAGAGCGGGAGGGCCGACGCGGCAGGAAACTCCCCCAGGAAGGGGCCCAGGTCTTGCCCCCGGGCCACAGCCTCCGTCAAGGTCCTCCCGCGCCGGCCCCCGCCCCCGCCGCTCGGCCCGCCGAGGACCACCCCTCCCCGAGCACAAGCCTCTGATGTCATTTCCTGACTTGCCCCCCTCCAGGCCCGACCCGCGGTGCCCGAGGTCTGACTCACCGTCCCCACTCCGGGATATGCCGGCGAGGTCAGTCGGGTGTCTCCGAGGTGCCGAAGCAGCCCCTTTGCGCTCCACCCCGACTCAGCCGCCTCCTCTCCCGGCCCCGGCTACCTGCGCCCGCTACCTCCCCACACCGCTGCCAGCCCCGCGCCCCAAATCCTCTCCGGGGATTGGCAAGACTAGGATAAAACTGGGCTCCAGGGTGGACGGAGATGGTGAGTGGGCGTTCTCCCTTCCCACACCCTCCACCCAGGCCCTTCTGTGACCTGGGTGGGTGGGAGTGTGTGTGTGCACGCACCTCCTGGGCAGCCCCTTGAGGCTTCTAGGAATTCGCATCCCCGCGTCCCCGCCTGCAGATCTCTCTGTTAAGATTTGCAGGAGGGAGAGGCGGGGACCTAGGACCCCGGGAATGGGGGTTGGGGGGAGCGGAGGCGGGGGCGGCCAGCCAGGAAGGAAGAGCGTGGACGCGGGTGAAACGTCTTCGACAGTTTTTCAGCGCCCGCAGTGACCCCTCGAGGAGCCTTTGGGCAGCCGGGTGGCCCTGGGGAGATTCGGAGACTTCGCTCGGTGGAGCCCCCCACTGGTCCGACCGGATTCCTCTGCCTTGGACTGAGCTCCAGGCTACGAAAAAAAGACAGACCTGGGTTCATTGAACACTGAAACTAACCAAACTGCCGCTTGAATTCTTGCACACTCACTACTTACAAACTATGGAGTCATTTGGCCTCTCAGCTTGTAAATCCAATATATCACCCCCGGGTGCTGCCTTTTCTCTGCCTTCTAAGGCAGTTCCCTTGCGCATGCCCTACTCTGTTTCCAGTTCCTTGGCCCTTCAAACCGGCTACAGCCTATTGTCAAGGAGCATCTGGGCTCTGCTGGAGAGATCGTCCAGACCCACCCCTGACATTTACCAGAAGGAATCAGGCTGGGAGCTCTAGAGAGGGGCCCGCGGTCACACCCGGCCAGTCCCAAGGAAAGTCTAGGCCAGAACTGCTGCCTCGAAGGCTCTAATGTCAGCAGAGCTCACTTCCCTACACCCTGGTGTCAGGTGAAGCATCACTGGAGACAGGAACGCAGAGTGAGGTCGGGTGCAGAGACTAGCTTGAGTGTCCATCCTCTCCGCTTCATTTTCTCCGTGTGTAAAAGAGTGGTGATATTTAATCTACTTACTTTATTGCATTAAGTGGAGAAATAAATGAAATTCAATATCTGAAGTGTTATATAATACTTGGTATTATTATTCAAGTCCCAGTTCTGCCCAGAATGGAAATTCTGACAGGTTAACCTAAGAGCGTTATTCCGTATGTTCTCTTCTGAGTTGCCAAGCCAGTCTCCTGGGCCTTAGGGTGTCCAATGCCTGCCTCTTCCTTCAACCTTATCAAATACTTAATTACGCCTAACACTACATCTTCGTCTCCTTCTCAGAACCCACTGATCGGTCTTTTCTCTGGTGTCTCATTGTCTTGGTCACAGGTGTTTCACACTGCCATAAGCATGTGTGGCCACGTATGATGTAAAGCACGTCGTGCAGGTATCAGCTGGTCCTGGGCTTGTCCCTATGAAGATAGGCTAGAAATTTGATGCCGGATTTCTGTGCAGATTGGAAATGGTGACTTGGGCTTTACAGACCAAAAGTCTCCTTGCCAATCCTTCAAAATATACCCACTTGTTGGGGAAAAGTTAGGAAGATGGTTTCCAGATAGTGTCACAAGAGGAAAAGCCATTTACAGTCTAAATGTCTCCTTAAGGAATGTGCATGTGCAAAAATATAGTATGTTTAATTGCTAGGCAGCTGAACCTATTTATAAATCAAGAATAGAAGAGTGCGTAGGCAGTCTTATTTGTACTGACAATTTAAAAAAAAACACATTTGGGATGCAGAATATTAAAGCTGAGTTTCCAGCCAGCCATTCTAAATACAAGTAGAAACACACAGAGTATCCCCGCACAGGTTTGCTAGGCCAGAATGTCTCTAGCGGAGCTGCAGGGTCAATGCTATTAAAAGGCACCTGGCAATCAGGGAGTGGCCCTAATGATTCTTAGGAATTTTTCTTAAGTAAACAATTCTAATTGACCTCAGGTAGAATGTATAAAGGATAGCAAGTACACAGATGTTCCCACCTAATCATTTCTAACAGCTTGGGCCAAGCAAGAAGAGGAAGTAAAAACATGTGCAGGAACCTTTGCTACCTAAAACATCCCTACAGGCCTCTGAGAATTTATGTCCACCAGGTACCAGAAAGTTTTCTTCAAGGGTCATACAACATAAAGTAAGCAATTAGAAGCAGCCAAGAAAAAAAAAAGAAAAGGAACAAAGGCAGTGGGGAAAAAAGAATTTTCTAAAATGAAGAGAGATGCTATCAGGTTCTTTCTGTATACTGGCTGCAGATGGCCAGAGGGTCAATTTTGTGCAGGCACTGTGCTAGGCACTCTAGCAACAGCAACCACCATAACATCAGCAATAATAGCACTCATTGTAATAAAGCTTAGCACATGGCCCTAGGCACAATACTAAACACTGTAAGCAAAAAGGCCCCATTTAATCCTCACAACAAACCTATAAGGAATGTACATTATGATCCCATTTTTCAGTTAAGGAACTTGAGACCAATTAGCTATTGCATTTTTCACCTCTGAAACTGCAGAAGAAAATTTTTGTAATGCAAATATTTTATTTGAAGACACCCCTGCTCCCCACTTACATCCTTGCCAGTCTTCACTTCTTCCCTTCAGGAGCCCCAGTCTGGTATATCATCAACAACCTCTTCAGTTCAGCTTCAAGTCCATTCCCAACTCTAAGTCCTTCAACCACCATTTTCTTCTTCCATTACATGACAACATCAAATTCTGTCTGTCTCTTTACCTGTGTGTGTGTGTGTGTGTGTTTATATAGAGAAAAGATAGAGGGGAGAGAAAGAGAGAGAGAGAGTTTTGTATAGTATAAGTTTTCCAGAAGGCTTCTCCAAGTATTGTTAAAAATGGTTGGTGCCATGGCTGGTGTGTTCAATGGTTAGAGCATCAGCCCGCACACCTAAGGGTCAAGGGTTCAATTCCTGGTCAAGGGCATGTACAGTACATGGGTTGCAGGTTGGATACACCACGGTGGTAGGGGCATGTGCAGGAGGCAACCAATCAATGTGTCTCTCTCAAGTAGATGTTTCTCTCTCCTGCCCCCACCCTCCCACTCTCTCTGAAATGGAAAAAATTATCCTTGGGTGAGGATTAACAAACATAAATAAAAATAAATGAAAGTGGTTGGTGTGGGGTATAGAATTGGAGAAGGCAGGAAGCTTTTATTTATAACTGTTGACTTTTCCCCATGAACATGTAAACTTTTATAATTTATAAAAAGGAAAAGAAAGAAAAATGACAGAGCCATCGTCTCTTTTTTCCTAATATCAGAGCTTTTTCTTTTCCACTTTCTCCCAAATTTACTCCCTACCTAGCACCACTTGCATTGCTTGTCAGGACAAAAGGCTCTCTCACGGGTGGGGCTACACACACAGTGGAGGGGGAGCCACCCAGCGAGATACCCAGGAATCTTTGTGGCAAAGCCAAGGAAGAGCAGCTTCCTGCTCTGCCCCTGGGCCACCCCAGCCCCAGCCCCGAGGGAGGGGATGGACTGATAACCACAAATGGCCTTTTTTCCTCCTTTCTTCCAGGTGGGCTGACGTCAGCACATCATCTTCTGTGCCCTTTTCCACTCCACTCCCCAGCCTCAGTTCAACCAGGACTTACCAATAACTTCGTATTTTAGGCACTCTGGGTATAATTAATATGCCTTTTGAGAAACCTCCATTTAGAGTCAAAAAACACTTACATAGATATTTTAATATAATAAGATGTTAAGATTAGAAAAAAACTTCCACGCACCCAATAGTGCTGGCTCGGTGTGGCTACACCAATTACAATAGCTGGTGGCCTTCTCGCCATTTAGAAATCATTATTATTGTCCCACCAAGTCCAGGCAGCAGTGGGCAGAGCCTGCACGGGGCATCAGAGGAGCGGTAGAAGGGAGGGGTCCATACCTCCCAAGGTCTGAGCCAGATGGGCACCCAAAAGCACTGCAAGTGTCAGCAAGGTAGCAATGTGTGGTGACTGCAGGGAGCAGAGCAAGGCAGATGGTCAGATGGCCGAGAGTTAGCAGCGGAGGGAGTGGGGAAGGGCAGACAGGAACAGAGACCCAGGGCACCAGCCGTAGCACAGGCAGGTTGCTGGCACTGAGGCAGCCACTAGCAAAGCATCTGCTACCTTTTGCCTTCTTTCTCCTGAACCCAGGGGAAGCCAAAATTAGAGAGTGCCTGGCTTAGGAGCTCCTGTGTTTGTCACTGAAAATAGCCAAGTCACTAGGGGAAGTAAACATTTCAAGGAGGGAGGGTGATGGTGGTAAAGATCTTCAGATAATCTAGCTGCTTGAAATTAGAAGTATGTTTCTCTAGTGGCTCCTGCCACTTCCACTCCCTTTAATAAGAATCACCTAACACAGGAAGTGGGTGCTCCTGAGCAAACCTCAGAACTCAGGCACCCCTTCCTGCCACCCAGAGGTGTGATGGATGTGGCAAATGGGTACCGGGTCTCAGAAAGAGGGATGAGGATCTACCCAGAAGACCACATGTCTTTCTACTTAACTTCTCAACATGCTTGAGCAGCTGGGAGACAGGCCTTATACCCAAGTGTGATGCTACCAGAGGACATTAATGCCACAGAGCAACCTACCCAGTTCCAGCAGAGTTACTGTTGTGTGCTCAGTAGTGGCATAGCACAGGAGGCCGAGCACAGCGCCTGCCACACAGCCAGGGCCTGTACATATTCGCTGAGTGCAGCTGAGTCCCAGAATCATTGAACTCTCATTCTAGATCAAAGGAGGCCCTGTGTTCTGTAAAGTTAAATGGCTTTTGAGTCAGCTTGCATCATTAGTTTATTCACTAAGCATTTATTGAGCACCTACTATGTACAGGATACTTTTTCTGGTGCGAGGGATAATAATATTGAGCAAAAACAGAAATGATCCCAGCCCTCAGGGAGGGTCTATGACCTTAGGGAGCCTACAAAGGGACATAAATATGAATCAGTCATAAACAAATGTAAAACTGCCTATTACAAGCACCTCAGGTGAAGATACACAATGCATGTGATGAAGTGCATATTGGGATGGGACCTAGTGGAGCTCAAGGAAAGGATCTGAAAGATGCGTAGGCATTAACTGGGCAAAGTGGGAGGGGAAAGCATTCCATGTAGAGAGAACAGCATGTGCAAAGCCGTGTGATGGCTGTGAGCACAGCCATAATCACATGTAAGCAAAAAGGAAGGCAAGCATGACCTGGGTGACCGAGAGGGAGGTGCAAGCCCGGGCTGCCAGAGAGCTGGGGAGGGGGCTGTGCAGAGATGCCGACCATGTGTAAAGTCTTGACTTTGTCCTGAGAGCAGTGGGGAGCCATGGCAGAGTTTTAGGTTGAAAAGAGTGGCATGAAAATACTTGGGAGTTTTGAAAAGTCTCACCCTAGGGGCAATATGGAGAATAACGGTAGGGTTCAGTTCAGATGCAGACAGACCTATTAAGAGGCTATTGTAGAGCTTTAGATGCGAAGGGGGAGGTGATGGAGAGGGACAAAAGTGGATAGATTTTAGGGTGTTTAGGACATGGAATCATCAACAGAATCTAGTGACGAGTTGAATTCAGAGTGGGAGTGGGGGCTGTAGGGGAGACATCATGCACTCAGCTCAGCCCCCAGCTGCTACCTACCTGGAGTACGGCGCGCTAGACTGAGAGGTTGCAGGTTTGGGAGTAAGGCAGTGCTTTGTTTTGAACGTGCCAAGAATGAGAGAGTGTATGGGAGACAGTGAGCTATCTGGGTTTGGAGCAGAGAAGAACTGTGCTGAAGATCTGCATGTGTGAGTTATCTGCCTTGGAGTATGAATTTGAGTTGGCTGAAAAAAATCACCTATCCATTATTGCATGGGAAGTTAAAAGAGCCGAGATGGGCTTTAATGGTTTACAGCATTTGATGGACAGGTGGAAGAGGGAGGCGGGACTCTCGGAATAAGGAGACCCCAGGCCTCCAAGTCTCCTCCCAACAGGAGTGAAGCAAGGACACCTCCTCCCCCCGAAACCTCCTACACTCACCATCTTGCCTGCATTTGCTCTGCCTGCAGACCACCAGCACTGATTGCATGAAGCCCTCTAACCCCAGATGTCAGTCACCTTATGAAGCCTCAGATTCCCAGCTCCCGCCACATCTTGTCCAACTCCTGAAACCAGTGCAGGTGTTCTCCGGAGCTCATAGACCACTGTCATCAAACATTCCTCTTCCTCCAGCATCTCTCTCCTGCTGCTCTCACACGGATCACCTCTGAGGATACGCCTCCCTTATAGTCTTCTCAAGTGGCAGTACATTTTCCTCCCACAGCCCTGGAGGCGGAACAGATATCCTTTCTAATCCGTGTTACTACTTCCACGCTAGTCTCCTCTACTCCCTAAAATCTCCAGCTTTGAGCAGCCCGTCATCAAACTATACCAGCTGCTGCCTGTCCATGGATCACCATCTATTGCCCTGAGTCACCCACCCTCATTTTCAGAACATTGTATGTCCTAGCTCACTGGCCCTCTCTCCCAAGTGACTTTGCTTAATTCTTAGTGATTTCAATAAGATGATCCTTCCTCCCCCACCTACCTCTCTGTTCCTTGAACTTCTCACTTCCCAGGATTTTGCTCGACTTCAGCCACTATCCCCATGATGATACCCTAAACCAGTGGTCGGCAAACTGCGGCTCGCAAGTCACATGCGGCCCCTTGAGTGTGACCATGAAGTTTTAATTGCACTGTATGTGCGCACCCACACGTGGTATTTTGTGTAAGAGCCACACTCAAGGGGCCGCAGTTTAGGGCCTAAACCAACACTGACAAAGGAGATATGATGTAAGCCACTTATCTGATTTCAAAAGAAACTAAAAAAGAAACAGGTGCCATTAATTTTAATAATATATGTTAACCTACCATATCCAAAATATTATCATGTCAACATGTAATCAATATTTTGAAAGATCAAATGCCAAATTCTAACCCCCATCAGAGAATGCAGAAATTGCTTGCGCCCCCTCGCTCAACACAGCTTTCCCTCATCAGTAATAAAATTTAACTCTGCTACCTATAGCCATCACATTATCTATATCTGAATTTTTGATTGTCTGCAGTTTTAAATTTGTCAGGCTTCTTAAGGTGACTGATAAACCATCAATGATGAGAGATAGAATCATCAATGATGAGAGAGAATCATGGATCAGCTCCCTCCTGCACACCTGCTACTGGGGATCAACCTGCAACCCAGGCATGTGCCCTGACAGGGCATCGAACCTGTGACCTCTTGTTTCCCAGATCAGCGCTCAACCACTGAACCACACCAGCCAAACTAAAATGGGTTTTTTTACTTGAGAGCAACATGTACACACCACCTGAAGGTCAAAATTTCCAGTTTCTTTTGGACTTTGCCATCTGGATGGGTCTGCTGCCCACTGGCAAAACAATCATGATTGACTCAGTGAGCCAACAGCCCTCAAGTGGTTGGCTGACCAGCACCCAGCAGCATAAAAGCTTCGTCCCTGTCAGCTTATCACTGTGAAAATACCTTCACCAAAGAATGGCCTGAACATATACACGATGATTAGCATTACACACCCACCCATCCTTAAACACAAAGAGCAAATGAACAGTTATCTCTAGAATGCCTAAATTGGATAATGTTCCTTTCTTTTTCATTTTATTGCTGTAACAACACCTAGCATGCAGTGTACCCATGTAGAATAAAGTTCTTTTTGCCTCATTTTATCCAAAAGGAACTGATTCATCTCAAGCTTGTCAAACACTGCATGCCTCATTTATTTTATATACACACACACACACACACACACACACATACATACACATACACACTAGTGGTCCAATGCACAAAATTCGTGCACATTAAAAGGGAATTAGAGGAAATATTTTAATATTGCTATTTGCCCTTTCTCTATAATGGAAGTGTCAGAGATGAAAGAAAATTAGTAAAATGTATATTAAAATCTTCCTCCTGTCAGAGTCTGGGGAACACCACAGGACCCAGAATCAAGTCCTCACCCACCCACGTGTGCCTTGAAATTGCACGAGACCCAGATCCAGCAGGCTCCACCCCCATTGGGCTAGATCCAGACCCGACCGGTCCCACACTTGTCAAGCCCTGCCGGATGAGGGGTGCAGCCTGAGGCCCTCGGCCTGGTGCTGGGGCAGGGGGCTCACCTTGAGGTCCCCCATCAAGCCCCGCTGGGTGGGGAGGCGCGGCCTCACTTGTCAAGCCCTGTCAGGTGGGGGGGGGGGTGCGGCCTGAGGTCCCCCAGCCTGGCACCAGGGCAGGGGGCATGACCTGAGGTTTCTGGCCTGGCACCAGGTTGGGGGGCACAACCTGAGGTCCCCTGTCAAGCCCCACGAGGAGGGGGGTTGCAGCCTCAGGTCCCTGCTGATTGCTCATTAAGGCTCATTACGGGAACTCAGCCTCTGCTGTGCGTGCAACCATCTTGTATTACGGACCCCTCCCCCCTTCTGCTGTGGGTGCCACCAGCTTTGTGATGGGGTGACAGTCAATCTGCATATTCCCTCTTTATTATATAGGATTTTAAAATATATTTTATTGATTTTTTTACAGAGAGAAAGGGAGAGGGATAGAGAGAAACATCAGTGAGAGAGAAACATCAATCAGCTGCCTCCTGCCCACTCCCTACTGGGTATGTGCCCGAAACCAAGGTACATGCCCTTGACTGGAATCGAACCGGGGACCCTTGAGTCTGCAGGCCGAAGCTCTATCCACCGAGCCAAACCAGTTAGGGCATGCATGTGGCCTGCAAGTTTGACAGGCTTTGTGATGAGCATATTTCAACAGTATTTAGTATTATAATAAAACTCAGAAAAATAATCCAACATAGATTTAGGGAAGCCTGCTAGGGTAGGGGAAAGAATGCTAGAAAGAGAAGACCTGAATTTGGGTTGCAGTAAAGCCATTTACTAGCCATGTGACTATAAAAACACGAGAGACGAATAATGTTCCTTGTCTGTGAAAGTACAGCAATGAACTCAACTTCTAAGTTTTCCTCCAGTCCTAATACTCGGTGATCTATACTTAGTGCCCTGTATAACCTTTGCCCTTACATTGTCAGGAAAATGCCTCTGCTGCCCTCTCTGGACTTGGTTGGCTTGTGGAATGATGGCAGAATGGCAAGGGCTGAAACCTGGAGCTCCACGAACCCAGTATGCATTGAACACTATTTCGGATGAGGACCAGTTGCAGGAAAGCAGAAAAGACTTTGCAGGAAAAACAGATCCTCATCCAAGAAGGCATTTGTAAGAGGAATCCAAGCGAGGAAAGACACAGGGATGGGGACCCCAACATTGAGGTATAGTCAGGAATTTGAGAGGTAGGCTGTCAGCTAGCACCCAGTGACAGGAAAGTCTGGCAGGTAGTAACAGAGCATCAGCCACCAGGCTGTGATTCAGAAGCAGGACCAGGGGAGGATGCCTTATATGCACGCACAAGGCAGGGTCTCTCTCTTGGAGGAACTGGCCATAAAGGTGGAGTATAGGGGCCTCAACACAGGAGGTAAGAAGACTCCAGAGCCCTAGTTGGTTTGGCTCAATGCATAGAGTGTCAGTCTGCTGACTGAAGGGTCCCGGGTTCGATTCCGGTTAGGAGCACGTGCCCGGGTTGTGGGCTCAATCCCCAGTGGGGGGCATGCAGAGGGCAGCTGATCAATGATTCTTTCTCACCATTGATGTTTCTATCTCTTTCTTCCTCTCTGACATCAATAAAAAAATATTTTTTAAAAAAAGAAGACTCTAGAACAGCCGTGGGCAAACTACGGCCCGCGGGCCAGATCTGGCCTGTTTGAAATGAATAAAACTAAAAAAAAAAAAAAGACCGTACCCTTTTATGTAATGATGTTTACTTTGAATTTATATTAGTTCACACAAACACTCCATCCATGCTTTTGTTCTGGCCCTCCGGTCCAGTTTAAGAACCCATTGTGGCCCTCGAGTCAAAAAGTTTGCCCACCCCTGCTCTAGAACCATGATGTGACATCAACTGCCCCTCAACTCTGAGTTCCTAAACACTAGCCAGGCAGCTATCTGGATGCTCAAAAACAAGCCTCCCAAGTCCATGTTGTCACTAGTCCTGGCGAGTATAAAATTGACAGGGTCATTGAGTCTGGAAGAAGCAATTGTCTGGTATTACCTATTTGATTTTTCCCTTTCTCCATCAGTGGCTCTGGGATTTGTGAGCGCTGAGTACTCGCTTGACCTCTGATGATCCCATCTGCTCCTGCTCTCCGGGATTGATGAACTCCGTTTTTATTGCTTACCTGGCCTCCGACTCATGGTTGCCAGGGCCTGCTTCCTTGGTCCTGGCATCCTGCCTGGTCTGCTGCTGCCTGTGACCTGATGATGGCACCTCGAGGCCCTGACTATGCTTTGGGGCCTGACAAGGACGTTGTTCCAGGCCCTCTGGACCCAACTCTCCCCTTCTCTGAGAAGGATGTGGGATCCCATTAGCCCAGAACCTCTGGCCTGGACTTCCGCATCAGATGTTTGGGTGGAACCCCCAAATCTGAAGTGACTCTCTTCCAGACTTGCCTACAGACCTGCTTTTCAAAGAAAAGACAAATGCATTCCCTTGATAATCTAAACAATAGACTTGATTAGAGTCACCGGCAAACATTTATTTGGGCTCTCTCCTCTGTTGAATAGAGCCACAGGATCCTGGGAAGTATGCATTCAGTGATGCTGACCTGCCTGTGTGTCTCTGGGGAGTGCACCACAGGGGGTGGGTGGAGAAGAGGGGTCACCACTATTGCCCATGCTGCCAAGCTTCTTTATCTCACTACGCATTGCAATAAGCTCACCTTAGATCCCTAATATTTTGCAAAGGTTTCAAACTTCATCTAAAAGTCAAATGAGCGTTGACCTATGTTGGTCTAAAAACTGTTATCTTCCACAGAGCCCAACAGATCAGAGATTGGTCAAATAAGGCCTTTTGTCCTCACCACCAACCCTGGAACCAGAGAACTTCTGCTATGGAACGTGTCTTCCTTTACAACTAGCTGTCCTGAGATGTTCTTTCTTCCTCAGCAAACTTGCTGTGCCCAGGAAAGGCCCTGCCTCAGCATGATGGCTAGAACCCACATCTATTGATTACTGAGGGAATCCAGGGAAGGTGGGGGTGAGGGACAGAATGAGGAAGCGAACTCCATAGACCTGCACAGATTCTGTGGTACTTCCTCTGTGGAAATACAATTTACACACTACCAACTTCCCACCCATCCATGACTTAGCTCTCAGTCTGCCCCCACGTGTTAATAACCCAGCCCCCCAAGCTCCATTCTTTCTTTTTTTTAAAATATATTTTATTGATTTTTTACAGAGAGGAAGGGAGAGAGACAGAGAGTCAGAAACATCGATGAGAGAGAAACATCGATCAGCTGCCTCATGCACATCTACTAGGGATGTGCCCGCAACCCAGGCACATGCCCCTGACCGGAATCGAACCTGGGACCCCTCAGTCCGCAGGCCGACGCTCTATCCACTGAGCCAAACCAGTTTCGGCAAAGCTCCATTCTTTATCTTCTTGTTTACTGGCAGTTAAGGAAAGTATCCCACGGAAGAAATACAGACTTCCATCACTACTTGTTCTCAGACTCTTCTGATTTCTGCCCAGACCCCATGCTATATTCCATGTATGCCTCCAACCCTTTCCCAAGGTTCTCCAGTATCAGCATACCAATTTCTGGCTGCTTAAGCAAATAGTGCCTTTTTGAACTCTGAAGAGCTGCCCCCAAGCTGACTGAACTTGGGAGCAGCCTGAGCCACCTCCCTGTCACCCCCAGACACAGAGATTCTGATGCAATGCCTAGACTTTGACAAGTAGGAACTGAGACACTTCTGTCATCAGTAGCTTATAACTGCACCCAAGACCTATAGCAGGACTAGAAGTCACCCTGAGGAAAAATCATCACTTTTCCATTTCAAAATTTAGGAATGTAGATAGAGTCATCTCTCTCTTCAGCTTATGGCCCCACCCTAAAAGAAAGGCCAGAGTGAAAGAATGTGCATTAAATAAAATTTCCTAAACCAAATGACCCTAATATTTAAAAACAAATGAAAAAACACATAAATAATGCTTCTTCCAACAGCAGGATGAACTTTCCATGTGAGGGGCTGAGTTGAAGTTCTAGCTCAGGGGTCCTCAAACTTTTTAAACAGGTTACCAGTTCACTGTCCCTCAGACGTTGGAGGGCCGGACTGTAGTTTAAAAAAAAAAACTAGTCAGATGCTAAGCAACAGACAGCGGCGGCAAAAACACCCGGCGGGCCGGAGGGCTGTAGTTTGAGGACCCCTGTTCTAGCTTCTTCTGTCTCCAGCTGGGTAATTTGTGGGGAGGAAAGTTAACTGGCCTCAAACCCAGGTTTTCTCGACTGTAATGCAAAGATAATGACTTCCTTATTGGGTTGTTGTAAGAAGAGACTGAGAACTCTCTGCCAACTGTAAAGTGATATTGGCATATTATTTACTATTATTTTATTCTCTATCTTCCCTAGTCCCAGACTCTTAGATGATCTCACTTCCTACTTCTCAAAGAAAATAGATACCATCAGACAGGAATCCCATCTTCCTGACACCAAATGTGCAACCTACTGGCATCTGCTTCATCCTTCTTTCTGCTAGAACGTGTGTGTGTGTGTGTGTGTGTGTGTGTGTGTGAGATTTTTAAACAAAAAATCAATATACTATAATTCTTATATTATAACATGCTTTTAAAATATGTCACAGTACACCATGAATAATTTTCCGTCAACAAATACAGTTATAAAATACTATTAATGGCCCCATAGAATTCTAATACAGACATGTACTATAATTTATTTAATTAATCCCCAGGTTTAATGTGGCTTGTATACAATCTTTCCTTATTATGCAATTAGTGCTCTGATGGATGCTGTAGATGAAATCTTTGCCCACATTATTTTTATCCCCTTAGAATATTTCTATAAATGGAACAGCTGTGTCACAACTTAGTCACAACAACAACAATGATGCATATTTTAAAGATTTTTTTCATCACTACTGTCAAATTGTCCTCCAGAAAGGTTATTCCTGTTCATGTCAGAACTGGAATCTTTGACCTTGACTCAGAAAATGGCAAAGAGACTGGGAGAATTCCTCCAAATAGTGAGGAGTAAGGGGGCCCTACACAAGAAGCAGGAAGGAAGCTGGCCAAGGTTGTGCCTGTGATAGTCTACTTTTCTGTGGTGCAAAAATACACTGTAAGACAGAATGTGGGATGGGACTGAGGCCTCAGACCTGAGTCCCTTGTGTTGACCTTGATTTAAATCATTTGGATAAATCCAGCCTCATATAGTTGTGCTAAGGCAGCAGTTCTCAACCTGTGGGTCGCGACCCCTTTGGCGGTCGAATGACCCTTTCACAGGGGTCGCCTAAGACCATCCCGCATATCAGATATTTACATGACGATTCATAACAGTAGCAACATTACAGTTATGAAGTAGCAACGAAAATAATTTTATGGTTGGGTCACAACATGAGGAACTGTATTTAAAGGGCCAGAAGGTTGAGAACCACTGTGCTAAGGGGACTGTGGGAGGGGTTTTCATCAGATGTTTGGACCAGAGTAACAGTGGAAACCGGGGAGAGCAATGTTAGGTGGGAAGGCTTGAGCAGAACTGGCCATTTGGCCCATTACCCCAGACCTGGAAACTCCCAGGCAGGGCTTTCTCTGCTCCAACCATAAGGGTTTGGGTGGTGCTACTGTAGTAACAGAGGCTGTTTCTTTTCTTTTTACCATCTTTCCGTTGCAGCTAGACAATGTATTCCAGGAAGGCAGAATCCTGATACTTCTTTTGTATAACCAATAATAGTACATATGGGGAAATACTTTCTAATTCTCTCCACTGTCAAAAGAGGGTAGCAGATCCTGCCACAAATTATACTAGACAAGGTTTTATAAATGTAGATTTGGATATATATGTAATCAGAGAGGAAGGGAGAGGGAGAGAGACATAGAAACATCAGTGATGAGAGAGAATCGATGATTGGCTGCCTCCTGCATGCCCCTTACTAGGGATCAAGCCCACAACCTGGGCATGTGGCCTTGACCAGAATCAAACCCACAGGCCAATGCTCTATCCACTGAGCCAAACCAGCTAAGGCAGATGTGGCTCATTTCTTCATGCGCAAAGACCAAAGATAAGTTTTCTCTCCATAATCCCATCTCCCAGATCTGAGATTAGATTATTAGCATCATCTCCCATCTCTCTCATGTGGGGGTTCCACCAAATGTAATAGTTATCACCCCAAAGTGTAGCTCTCCATCAGTAACCTAAAGGTTAAAAGTTACATTCATAAGGCAGACCTGGTCTCTTGCCCTGTTACATGCCCACACCAGGGACCCCTAGCCCACTGCCCTGCTCCCTTTTCAACCTGAGGAGGGACATGAAAGAAGGTGGGGAGCAAACAGACCCCAGGTTAGGTCATTGGTGCTAAAACCCTGCCTTCTAGAACTTTGGGTTTTCTGGGTACTGCTTAGACAAGTCTCGTTGCCCTTTCTCAAGTGATTTTTCTGGATTCCACTTCTTGCCTGCTGTAAATAAATGTCTGCCCACTTGACCCTTGCCACTTAGATTTCAATCTCTTACCCAGGAGAGACCCTTGTACCTACCCTCCCTTCCCCACTAGCCAGAGGGTAATCCTTCCTCTCTTGATTTTGACTGCTTCCTGACATCCAATTGTCAGAGAAGACCAAGGCTCAGAAAAGTTAAATCGGATTTCAAACTATGTCCCATGTCTTCTAGCCAGCCTCCGGCCCTGGCATTTTCATTTCACTCCGGGTGGGATTGAATTAGCTTCATTCCGATCCCCCATGCCCAATCAGGCCCGGAGTTAGATTATCTGCACCGTACATCCATCCCCACACCCATCCCCGAATTTCTGGCGACCACCGAGCCCAGGGAAGTCTAATACACGATCCACTTGCAAATATTTCGCGATCTGTTTGGATGGGCAAACCGTGCACAGGAAACGCAGAGAGCATCCTAAACTGCATCCAATCACGCCACCCCAGGAAGAAAGCAAGTGTTTGCTGAATTTGGCGTCCAAGGCCCTTCATCCAGGCTTTATTCTCACCCCCACCCCACTTTCTCTCTGAGCATCCCCAACCCCGACCCTGACAATGAATCCACCAGAACCTAACTGGTGGGACCGGGGCACTTTACCCGGTTCCTGGGACCCCAAGCGGGCATTCTCCGGGACTCCACCGGTCCCCGGGCGCGAGCTCAGCCGGGACCCGTGGGAGCCCCAGGTGGGGCAGAGGGAGGGCAGGAAGAGGGGGCGGCGCGAGGCCCGCCGACAGCCCGGTCCCCCAGGGAGCGCAGCGAGGTGCTCGGGGAGCGCAGCGGCGGGTCCGGGGCTGAGGGAGGCGCCCGGCGCAGCCAATCCCCGGGCCACCCCCTCCGCGGCCGCCAGCAGAGCCGGGGCGGGGGAGCCAGGCGGCGGCGGCGGCGGCGGCGACGGCGGCTGCCGCGGGGAGGGATGGAGAGGGGCGGGGGGAGCGGAGCCGAGCGGAGACAGCCGCGGCGCTGCAGAGAGGCTGGGGCGGCGGCGCGGCTCCCGGTACTCCCCCCGCGCCCGCCCCGCGTCGGCGAGGGTCCGGCCCCGGAGGCCCCGCGCCATGGGCTGCATCGGCTCCCGGACCGTGGGTGGGTACCCCGGCGGGGCGGGCGCGGGCGTAGGTTGGGCTCTCCGGTCCGGTCCTCCGGCCCCTCCCCCACCCTCTCCGCGCCCCTCCGGGTACCTCGCTCCATGCTGCCCAGCCCGGCCTGGCTACCTTACTTTCCCTCCGCTCCTCTCCTCCCCGCTCCTCTCGCGCGCCCCCAGGGCTAGCATCCCTCTGGGCTCTCGGCGTTCTTCCCTCCGTCTCCCCACGGCTTCCTTCCATAACCTCCCCAGGCGCGGTCCCTCTCCATCATCTCTCCATCAGCCTCTCTCTCTCCCCCGTCGCTCTCCCCTCCTCTCCAGTCCCTCACCCGCCACCTCCAGGCCATCCGCCTCACTCTGCCTTCTTCTGCGCCCCCGCGCCCCTGTCTCCATTTGTGGAGCAGCTCTCTTCTAAGAATCCTCAGCAGCCTCAGTCCCCAGTCTTTCTCCGCACGCACCCCCCCCCCCCGCCTCCATCCGGCTTGGGTGTTTTGCCCCCATCTCTTTCCCTCGCTGTTGCCTTTTTCTGTCATTCGTGCCTCCCACGGTTTGCTTTGTTCACGTGCATTTTCCCTCTGGGGCGGGGGCGGGATGCGCCTCGGGGAGGGAATGGGTTCCTCGCCTGGAGGGAATGGGGACGGGTCGGCTCTTGAAGGTTGGGGTGTTAGAGCCAGTGGACGCGGGGAGGAGGTGGAGGTCTGAATGGATCGCGAGGGGTCAGGAGCCAGCTCCCAGCTGGGTGGGGCCGGCCCTGGGAGGATCCCCGGGACTGGACAGCACCTGTCAGCTGGGGGTGGGTGGGGGGCGGGGCCGGCGCTTTATTTACCTTTGACCGAGGGAGGCGCCTCCTAATTTGTTTACCCCCGTCAACCTTTGCCTTGCTACCAACCCCTGTTCCCCCACCCCCTGCACACTCCACTTACCTCTCCCTAACCCTCCAATTTTTCACATTTCAACTCCCCATTTCTCCCGCCTACACGCCCCAGTGACCTCAGGCTGAGAGAATAATTTGTATTATTATTACAAACAAACTCACCCTCCAAAAGCCTGATTTCTCTGAGACCTGGTTTATTTCCATGGATACCCTCCTCCTCCTCTGCCTTCACCTCTTCTCTGGGTTCTCTCCCTCCCCCTCCCTGCCCCCCACGCTCTGACTCAGCTCTCCCTCTTTTACAAAGGCCACCTCTCCCCTCCCCTCTCTCCCACTTTTCCTGCCCTATCTTCCTCCTCGGAGATTGTTTTCTGTCTGCCCCATTCCAGCTCTCTCCAATCAGAAGTCCATCTTTCCTCTTCCCCCCAAGCCACAGCCTCTGGTCTGACCCATCTCACCACTTCCCTGCAGCCCCAAGGAACAGCAGCACACTTTGGAGGGGTCCTACCTCGCTTGGAACCCTTAACCAGGAGCCTTGCCTTTTGTATCAGCTATGTTGTTGCATGCTGAATGCCTCCTCAGCCCCAAGACCCTATACAATTTATCCCTTCTCAAGAGTGGACCCCTAACCTGAAATTCAGAATCACAAAACTTCATGTACAGCAAGGATCCTATAAGGTCAGATGGTTTACAGCCATCCGACTTTAGTCTACAACTATCCAAGTAGTTCTTCCCCACGCCACCACCCTGCCCTCAATCTCAATCTCCCTTCACTATGAGCTCTGGCCTCATTTTAGCAATTACCATTCTTCTCCCCACAAAGCCTCAAACCCTTCCCAGCATCTTCTGTCTTCTCTTTGACTTGAATTCGTGTTCTTTTAGTTCCCATTTTTAAAAGTCCCCTTCGCTCCTCTGGTGGTCCCCTCCACTCCTCTTTAATCCATCACTTATCTCCCAACAGTCAGGTAACAGTCAGGTAACATTATTCCATCCCAGGCTTTGCTTTCCTTGCTCTCCCTGTTTCTGGGTGAACACACCCAACTCCCTCCTCTCCCCCTCCAAATCCTTCCTGTGGGATAAGTTCAGAGGGTCCCTTACATTCCTAACACCTCCCAAATAATAAAGCCCGCACATAGAGACGCTAACCCCTAGAAAAGCCCCACCCTTATTTGTAGAAGCGTAATAGGTGAAAAGCGCAGCTCCCAGTGTACTCCTGCATAGAAACCCTCGATGATCCCTCAGGACAGGATGGACGCCAGTTTTCCTGCTAAAACCCAACCACTGACCCTTCCATTTAAACAACAACAATAAGTGAGGCCATACACCAGTTTTTCTGAGTTTGCTATTCTTCGTTGAGGTTAAACTGAATATTTTGGCTCAGTATTGTGATTTCTTCTACCAAAAATGTGGGCAGCGTAGGGATTTAAAAGGGATGGGCAATGGGAAGAAGGAGTGGTAGCTAAGGGTCTGGATGGGTCTGGAGAGGCAGCCTCAATGTGTGGCTTCGGCATCCGAGACCAGGAGGGGCTTTTGGGTTGGGCGCAGGGGAATGAGGTACAGCAACTAACCCTCTGGCCACTTCAGGGAATGAGGTGATTGCAGTGGATTGGAAGGGACTGAAGGATGTGGACCAAATCAACATGGACAGCACCAGCTCACTGCACGGAAGCAGCCTCCACCGGCCATCCACAGAGGTGAGGCCCGTGCCCAGCTGCCCCTCACCAAAGAACCTCTAAAAGACCCCCGAACCGTCCCTAACAAAGCCTCCCAGTTGCCTGACCTCTGAAATCCACTCCTCAAGTCCAAGTGAACATCCCAAACACTCCTTCAAACTGACACTTGGGAAGAACATTTCTGCAAAGTCCTCAAAATACAAGCCAAATGTTCCACACCAACACCCTAATTTCCTATGCTAATCTCAGGAAAGCCCTCCCTTTTTCACACACTTCTGGAAGTCCCTCGGAGGAAAGGGGTGGGGTTCCTTGCATTCATGGAAGTGCTTGTGATACCCACTCCCTTTTCTCTCTCCTCACAGCAAACCCGAACTGATTTCTCCTGGGATGGCATCAATGTGAGTGCAGCTACCCCCAGCCTCCCCCAGCCCCACCTAACTGGTCTTCCTTCTATTCTCCTATAACACAGTGCTCCCTCACTCCAGCAAGCCCTCCCATGCTCTGCCTACACCCCAACTTTTCAAGGGTGGTTGAAAGATATACCCCCTTGGGACTCCTGGGTCTCATGGTTTTCCCAATCATCTGCCCTAGCTCAAATCCTTCATCCAGGAACTTTCCCCTGCATATAGAGCACCCCCAGGCCCTCTCATTCCTCCTCCCCTCCTCCCACATTCCCCATTCCAGCTCTCCATGGAGGACACCACTTCCATTCTTCCGAAGCTTAAGCGAAACTCTAACGCCTATGGCATTGGGGCCCTGGCCAAGTCATCATTCTCAGGTGAGATTCCCTACCTAGGGATGCATTCAGACAGCAGATACTCACAGGCTCCTGGTGTCAGTCTCCCTGCTCCTTCTGGCCTGACTGGCACCCTCATCTTCCTATCTCTGACCTATTTGTCCTTTCTGTCAAACCTCTCCTATCCTCTAGACTGCCCTCATATATGGGGATCTAGGGGAGCCTGTCCCCCATGGGATGTAACCCCCTGAGACTGGGGTGAGGATAATGGGGAGGCCCTGTTATGGGTATTATGTGATATTCTGGAGGATGGGGGGAATGTCTGGCCCCTTAGGGATTTCAAGAAGCATGAAGGACCATGTGACGAAGCCCACAGCCATGGGGCAAGGCCGGGTGGCCCACATGATTGAGTGGCAGGGCTGGGGGAAGGCACCAGTCATTCAGCCACAACACAGCCACGAGGCGGTGCGCAGAGATGCCGATGCCTACTCTGACCTCAGCGATGGCGAGAAGGAGGCACGTTTCCTTGCAGGTACTTGTTCCCCCAAACCCTCAAGAGGTATATCTTGTGATGGCCAGAGACTGACCCTTCAACCCACCCCTGTGACAAGATTGATTTTATCCATAGGATGACCATCAGACTTAATTTCAAGTACTTTGAGTTGTTAACTCTGATAAGTGCCCTCAAACTTATTTTTATTATCATCTCAGAAGTTGAGGAGAATTAACGTGGGACTGTGGGTTCTGATGCCATCTCTCCTTCATGGTGGGACTCCAACCCCTGGACTTCCTCAGTACAGGGGGGGAAAGGCAGGGGCTGTTGGCTTCAAAAAACTCTGTTCTCCTGTTTCTTGAAAAAGAAAGGAAAACCTTGGAGATCTTTACTAGCCTTAGTCCATCAGCACATTGCAGTCATGGAGTCACATATGTGGCTCATTACTTGTGACAACCACTAGAAGTTCCAGAGACCTGGGTGAGGAGAGAGTGGTTTACAGAAGAAGTTTCCTTCCAGGAAAGTAGTGTAGGTATGAGACAAGCCTGTAGTGCATCTACAATGCCGAGCCCTAGTGGCAGGTCTCAGTAAGATCCCTAGGGAGAATGATAGATCTGGAAGAGAAGGGGTGTATCTTTGTATTGGTGTGGGTGTGGGTGTGGTGGAAGAAATATCAGTGAGGGGAGAGGCAAACATGTAAGGGACAGGGCATGGTGTAGAGCAGCTAGCAATGTAGGCTTCAACTTACTCATGGCTTTGACTAGAATAGGGACTCCCAAGTCTATCCATCTTCACTATTCTATCCTCCCTCCCTTCTCCTTCCAATTCCTTGAACTATCAACTATCACCCTATAATCCCATGGTGCTCTCTTGGGGATTCTCTGTTAACCTTGAGGCACCACCCCACCCCACCCCCAACCTGGATATCTAGATTCCTCTGTCCTTGACTGCCTAATACCAACTACCACTCCTAAAAACGTCCAAAAGATAAACTTCTGGAAATCCCAAATTTCAATCCCTTAGGATATCTCACCAGAAGACCCCCAACTCTTTCCCTTAGGAATCCTAAAACTGACCTTTTGGGAAGTCCCCCATGATTTTGCTTTGTTTCAGGGCATGTACAAAGGCTGTGCTGTCCAATATAGTAGCCACTGGCCACATGTGGCTATTGAGAACTTGAAATGTGGCTAGTCCAAGTGGAAAATGCTGAAAGTGTAAAATACCAACTGGATTTCAAAGACTTTCTATGAATAAAAGAATGTAAAATATCTCACTAATTTTTATATGGATTAGATGTTGAAATGATCATCTTTCATACATATTAGGTTACCTAACATATAGTAGTAAAATTAATTTCACCTGTTTCTTTCACTTTAATAGGGCTACTAGAAAATTTCAAACCATGCAAATGGCTTGCATTGTATTTCTATTGAACAGTGCTGCTCTAATGTCCCCTTCCCCATGCATGTGTCTAAGGGTTCTCAGAAATATCTTGTGCTAACCACATTTCTTCTCCCAGGCGTCATGGAACAGTTTGCCATTTCTGAGGCCACACTCATGGCCTGGTCTTCCATGGATGGTGAGGACATGAGTGTCAACTCTGCCCAGGAGCCATTGGGCTGCAACTACAGTGACAACTACCAGGAGCTGATGGAGAGTCAAGGTGAGGGATGGTTTCAGAATCCAACCCCTGAGGCTTAAGGGGCCTCCCCAACTATCTATGCCACTTCTGTACATCTCTGTGCTTCTAATACTCTCTGTTCATCCTAGCTTTCTTTCCCCTCCTTCGCCAATGTCTCACCCTCAATTGTCTGTGCTGTTGTTACTGCCTTTGATAGTCTATGCCCCCATCGACCTCCATGATTCTCTTTACAGATGCCCTCACTCAAGCCCCCATGGATGGATGGCCTCACTCCTATGTGTCCCAGGGCATGTACTGTCTGGGATCATCGGATGCCTGGGAAGCAAGCGACCAGTCCCTCATTGCCTCTCCAGCCACAGGATCTTATCTTGGCCCTGCATTTGATGACTCACAGCCAAGCTTACATGAAATGGGGCCTTCCCAACCTGCTTCCGGATACTCTGCTCAGGAGCCTCCACCTTTGCTGGGGGGAGAAACTGACTGGGCTCCAGGTATAGGTGGGGTGGACCTGGCAAGGGGCCCTGCTGAGGAGGAGAAGAGGCCCTTGGCCCCCGAGGAGGAAGAAGATGCGGGATGTAGGGACCTGGAATCACTTTCCCCACGAGAAGACCCCGAGATGGCCACTGCTCTCAGCCGAAAGGTATCTGACGTCACATCCTCAGGTGTGCAGTCCTTTGATGAGGAGGAGGGTGAGGCCAACAACTAGCTTCTTCCCACTCTACACACTATCTTCCACTCCCACCCGAGGGGCCTGGCTGCAACAAAACCCTCCCTTCCCCCAGCAGTACAGCTGAAACCCGGGCAGAAGACCAGGAGGAACCCAGGAGCTGTCAGTTCTCGCCAGGAAAATGGAGGGCCAGGATGGGATTCCATCCAGGCTTGTGCTGTAGAAACCACAGGTCTGGGGACTGAGGCCCAGGCAACTAGATGGCTGTGAACTTGGTTTTGCTGCGGGCTTCTGGGTCTGTGATGATGAAGCTCCAGTTTGTATCCTGGAGACAGGAGCCATCAACTAGATCTCTGCTTTTCACTCCCTGACTTCGTCATTCAGAAGCCTTGACAGTGGCTGTCTGAATGCCTCCTTTCTCATGTCACTTTTGCTTTTTCCGACTCTGTGTTTTCTCTGGCTGTGGTCCCAGCTTGACCCTACTTTGAAGAACAGACCTGCTGGACGTGACTCAATGAGTGTAGGGGAAGCCATATCTCCTTAGAGAATGGAGAAGCTGCCCTCAGTGGGTAGCTTGGCTTCTGAGACCAGGAGTCACGGGGGAAGTGGACATAGCAGCTGGGGTGCACAGGGCACAAACAGGATTCTTTATATAAGGCCCACCCAGAGACCAGAGAGTCATTGATGGGACCAACAACAAACATGGCCACCTATTCTGGGATCTTGAATATCCCGTGACTGAAAGGTGGGTCCTAAGGGTCTAGGAAAGGACCCAGTGAGCTGGCTGCTCCAGCTCTTGCTTCCTTTGTCTGCCTTCTTCCATCCCCTGCTCCAGGAGCCCTGCCCAGAGGGGGTGACAGAATGCAGGTGTCCTGCCAGGTGGGGAAGCATGAGGGCTGTGCCTCCCTCCCTCCACCCCCAAATTCTCTGGAGCTGTTTACACTTTTCTCTTTGCCTTTTCTACATTTTTATAACTTCTTGGGGACTCAGGTTGAGTGGGGTGGAGGGAGGAGTCTGGTGCTGTCAGGCCCCCGCCCAGTGTGTTGTTGGCTGAGAATCAGTGTGGGCACTCGGCTCCTTTTTTCCTTCTTCAGTTCCTCCCAGGCAGCCTCCCTTCCCAGGCCTCCTGCGGAGAGTGGAATCAGAGTCTTCTTCCTTTTAGGACGGGTTTATAGTAAGACAGAAGCCCCTGAACTGGCTAGTCCTTCCACACCCAGTTCCCATTCTGGTGGGGACTTCTGTCCACAGCACACAAAGCCCCACACTTCTGTATGCGATCCTGATTAGCAGGGCCAGGCTAGAGTAAAGGCATGGCAGCTGAGGAGCACACCATGGGACCCCATTCCCTAGCCCCTGGCAGAGGGAAAAGTTAAGATGGCCATTGCCTACCTTTTGTCTCCTCTTCTAAGACTCCAGCTCCAAGGCCTGTGTCCTACTTTGTCAGAGGTCCTATTACTTCTGTCCTCTACTAGGAAGGGGGTTCGGTCACTCTCACAGACCCTGGGCACAAACGAGCCCACCCCCCCCATCCCCAGATGTCTATTTCTTTGGAATGAGGAGGTTAAGAGTTTGTGTCCATCTATGACCCCGCCCCCCATCAAGTTCACACTTTCATAGGCATAATGGTCCTGCAATGCAACCAAGGCTGGGGTCCCATGTCTTCAGGGGAGGGGAGGTCAATTCTTGGAAGAAACATAAGTAGGCCTGGTGAGCGCAGATGGGTGAAGAGTTATTTACCTCATCTAAAGCTGTGGCTTGTGTCTGATCATGTGACCTAACTCCGAAGGCACCAGGACCTCCTGTCCGGGGGCTTTGGGCAGTAATATTGTGGCCTCACCCTGCACTCCTGTCACAGGTCTTTGGGTTTGCATGCTTGAGGTTCCCTCCTTTCAGGGGGCCCTTATTACCTCACCTTGTGCAACCTGCTCTCTGGATGAATCATCTTTTTCTCTTAGTTTCATCCTCTTCTTGCCCCCTGTTCTGCCCCCAGACTGCAGTGGGCATCCACTCCAGTGAGTGGGTTCATTCATTACAGTTCCTTTTTGCTCAGGGCCCTGGGGAGTTAGGGAAGGTAGAGGAAAGCAGCACTCTTTCCTCCCTCCCTACCTTAGGACGCCTTCTTTTGGTCCCTGCTGAAAGATGACTGAATGGTTGAGGAATCTAGCCTATTTGACTCCAGCAGGGCTCCACATCCCCTGTGCTGGCAGCTGGCACATGCGCAGGCAGACCAGGGGTCAGCTGGGAGTCTGCATTTGCAAGAAGCTTCCCTACCACTTTGAAGGAGAAGACCCAGGGAGCTGGCCTTGGACCCTCTTAGGACTCTTCTGGAAGGAGGAACTGCCTCTTTGGTGCTGGGGGCAGGGTGCATGGGGTTTGCTTATAGCCTATTTGGGGGGAGGGGAGGGGCATGTGCTGGAAGAGGCTATTGGGGGTGAGGGAGGGTTGCTTTTCCTCCGGGGTTCAAGGCTGTGCAGCACGATTTACAACAGTCCTGGAACAGGGCTGTTTTTATATTATTGTGAATGAAACTGCTCTTGCTAAATGATTTTCTTTTGGTGGGGGTGCACTTTTATTTTCAGTTTCTGGGAAACCCAAATCTTCCATTCCTCCCCTTCTACCTCCCCCCTCCTCCCCTTCCTTCTTATCCTTGTGTTAAGGAGGGGATCTTGGTGAATGTGTTTATGATCTTTTCCCTGCCCACCTATACAGCCCATGCTCGTCTTCCAGGTCTGGGGAGTATCCATTTTTGTGGTCAGTCTTAGCATGTTTTCTTAATGTGACACCCCTCCCCCCAGGCCTAAGAGAGATTCTATGACATATATTACAGAGAGAATTATATATAAATATATATGAATATTATAGATTATATACACATGGGCATTGGGCTCCAGTGCCCACTGCCAGCCCCCTCCCCAGGCTACACTACAGCCTCTCTCTTGGCCTGGGGAGGGGGAAGGGATGTAACGCTGGAGAGGGCTCCAGGCTGTGTTCAATGGCACTAAACAGAATGTGGTGGCATCCTCTGACTATGAGTGTCTTATTTGGGGGATGAAGGAGACTGGGCCAGGGGAGGTGAAGGAGGAGAATGTCACATTGGAAAGGGTTCACAACTCTAGGGCATCAAGGGGGGGAGGGGGAAAGCTTGGAGTGTGGGTGCAAGGGTTTTTGGATGCTCAGAGCCCCGGGGACCACTGGCAGAAAAGGCAGGCTCATGGCAAGCTCCCTGTTGCCGATTTGGGGAGGATATGGTTCTGATCCTCCAAGTGTGGAAGCACTGAAGAGGTCGGCCATCTTGACATTGAAACCCCAGCTCTCCACCCCAAGAAGAACACAGAGAACTCGTCTAAGGGCTGGTGTCTGAGTGACCAACTGAAGGGTTCTTGGCAGGAGAGGTCCCAGCCAGAGCAGTTCGAGGGCAGAGCTCACCCTTAGGAAGGACATATCAATGACCACAGTGGGAAGAAAGGGGATGGATTTCTCTAGGAAGCAACCTGGAAATGGGGTAAGGAAGCTGTGATGTGAGATAGGGAGGATTCCTGGTGGAGGGTGTTTGATGGGGCAGCATGACCATTTGGCTGAAGGTGCCTGCCCCTTCCACACAGAGCGTTTTGTGACATTTTCTCTTCCAGGCTTCTCCCCCTGATAGTCTCTTTATCCATATTTCACTGTGTAAATCCAGGAAAAGAAGGGGGGATGGGATTGGCCTTTCACTGTCCCAGTACTGGCCTTGTGTGGGGACAGAGAGTGGCAGTCAGATGGAGTCTGGAGGCAAATCTCAGGGAGTGGGGAGACCATGGGGTGGGGAACTTGAAAGAAGGAACTGTGGACGGTCTGAATGCTAGTCACTGTCCAAATTCTGACTCCTCCTCTAGACTATCATTGTCACATTTCAAAATTCCCAGGAGGGTCAGGATATTGGCCTGATCTCCCCAACTTAAGGACATACGGTCTCCCACACAAGTCCACCCTCAGGCCTGGGCTCCTGACAGGCAGACTGATGAGGCAGTCCTGGGGTGTGGTCAAAGGATCAGTTCATCCTCATCCTCCTCATCAGTGGATCGCAGGCTGGGGCCCTGCAAGATGTCAGCCAGCTCCTCTTCCAGCCCAGGACTGTCCACCAGCTCTAGCTCCTCCAGCTCACCTTCCGCCTTGGCTGGAGCCAGGGAAACTGGGGGCTCTGGGGAGGGAGGCAGGTCAGGGGTGTCTGGGGAAGTAGGGATCACATCCTTTGGCTCAGTGGCCCCAGTTCCATCCTCAGGCAGGTTCCAGGCCTCCGAGGGAAGGAGCTGCCCCCCAGGAGTCATTCGAGTTGAAGTTGTGCTCCGGAAGCTGGCCAAGGGAGGGCGGAGGTGCACCCCTGACTTGGTGTGCCCCTCAATGGCCTTCTGCAGCTGGGAGCAGGGCGAAAGGGAAAGGGAAAGAGGGTACAGAATTGGGAAGAGAAAGAAGATGGGGAAGTGTGAGTGGAACAGACACAACAGAAGAATAGATACAATAAAAGGAAGAAGGAATGGGAAAGTGGTAGAGTGGCAAGAAAGAACACATGGAAAGATCAAAGAAGACAGAAAAAAGGAAGAGAAAGGGGTATGGCCAGCAGACCCCCTGCAGAGCAGTGAATCTGAAGCCCCTAACCAAGATGTCCTTTGGCTCCTTCCTAGTGACCTTCAGGCTCCCTTCAACTACATCCTATCCCTTCCTTCTTTCCATGGCCCTCCCCATAGAGCGCCCCTATGAAACCATGTCTTGTGCCCTGAACCCCAATCCCAAACCCATGCCAGCTATGGAAGATCACAAGGGCTATATCTGGGGTCAACAACTATGTCCCCTTCAGATTCTTACAGTCCTCTCTACCTGTACCCCTTGATTGCTGAAACCTCTCTCCCTCCTCCAATCTCTGCATGAGAAATAGAGAGGGAAATGGGGGGTTAAAATCATCCCTCCCCCAACCCCACATCCTGCACCCACCCATTCCTCCTGCTGCTCAAATAGGACGCCTTGCTGTTACCTCTTCCAATGCCAGCACACCCCGGAGCTTCCCCATACTGGTCACATAGGCAAGGTGGAGGCCAAGAAGCGAGAACAGTGTGTGAATCTGCATAGAAAAAGCAGCAGGTCAGCGCACAGTGAGCCCCACACCTCCCCTGCCCTCCCAGCAGCCCTGAGTGGTGGGCAAGGACTAGCCTTGTGCAGGGACGTCTGTTCCACCAGCTGGAAAGGGGACTGGTCAATACAGCAGCAATCAAAGCAGACAGGCTGGCTCAACTGCTCCTGCTCCCAGGCCTCAATCTGTGGAGTAGAGCAAAGTAGTCACCCAATACCTCAGGTAAAAGGCTTGGAGCCCAAGCAACCCTACTAGCTGGGAATCCTGAAATATGCAACTGAAATATGCAGCAAACTAGCACAGACATTCCAGATCACTAAACCCTCCCTTCTCCCCAGGGTACAAGGCCAGGCTCCAAATCAACCTTCAGCCTCAAGCACTAGCACCCCACTTTCTCCTTCACCACCACCACCCAAGTGCCCCAAACACCTGTTATTTTCAAGCTATCTTTTCAGTCTTTCCCCTCCACCCGTGAAACCTGACTGCTTGCCATTCCTCACACAGGTCTTCTGGCTTCTGTGCTGGTCGAGCTACATTTCCCTTACCTGCCCACCCTGCACCCACTCTGTACTCTTGCCACTCCCAGGCCAATGTGTTTTGCCCCTTTTTCAATTCCTGCAGCACTCTGCTGTTCTCTCCTTTTCGGAAAAGGCATGGCCTGTGCTCACTCTTGTATTGGCATTTGTCTCACCTCTGCCCACCGGACACGAACTCCTGGAGAGTGTTACTGGTATGGATGGGTGCCTGTTGTGAAGACACTGGCACATTTTCCTTTGACACAGTAGAGTGTGCCAGATATTTGTTGGGTTTGAAGAGCTGTGCTGGGGCACATGGTGCTTAGTGGACTTGAGCAAAGCCATCTTTTTTGTTTGTTTTGTTTGTGACAGAGCATTAAAACAGGAAGGACAACTCTCTTGATTTAGACACGATGCTCCAGTCCTCAAGCTTCTAAAGAATCCAGGATGGCTCTGGCTTTTATAAACGAACCTAAAATTTTCTGAAACTCTCCTCTTCTCTTACTGAAGGTTCACATGGGGACTGACCGGCTCTCACAGCACAGGATGGTGACCACTTAGCAGGTATGTCATGGAGCGGATTTATTCATGACAGGCAGCCACCTTGCCAACCCCGGACCTTTCCATGATCGTTTCTGGCCTCCCCTAGTTCCATTTCTGCCTTCCCTTAAGGAACAACAATAACAGGACCTGTATCAAGCACTTCCTCTGTGCTGGACATTACTCCAGCTGCACAGAGGTGGAGCTGGGCTTCTGACCTTGACTGCTGGTAGTGTTCTAGGTACCCCCAGCTCTTGTCCAAGGGGACGAGTATGTCTGTTCTTGAGTCTAAACTTGAAAAAGCTAAGCCTCAGTTACAAACGGGAGCTCTAACTGTGTGTACTAACAATGTATTAAGTCATAGCAGGGGCTTCTGGAGACCTATAATTGAATTCTTTCAATATTCCCGTGGGTATCATCTTGATATTGCCAAGGGTGTCACCTTGATCTAGTCTGAAAACCATGTTCAAAATCATCTGAAGTCTGACTCCAATTGGATCTTATTCCTCCAAAATATCAGCGAGTCACATGGGAGCTGGGAGCTGCGTAAAGTCTCCTTTGGGAAAGATAAACTAAAAAGGTAGACCTGTCATCTTTTTGTCCCTGGCAGCACTTTATTTTCAGCAGTTATTAAGTAGCCTCATTGATCAACTAGCTGGCGTTCTCTCTTTGGTGTGTTAACAGCAACAAAAAGCATTATTATTGGGTTTAGCACCCTACTTCTTTTTTTTTTTTTAATATATTTTATTGATTTTTTACAGAGAGGAAGGGAGAGGGACAGAGAGTTAGAAACATCGATGAGAGAGAAACATCGATCAGCGGCCTCCTGCACACTCCCTACTGGGGATGTGCCCACAACCAAGGTACATGCCCTCGGCCGGAATCAAACCTGGGACCCTTGAGTCTGCAGGCCGACGCTCTATCCACTCAGCCAAACCGGCTAGGGTTAGCACCCTACTTCTTAATTGCAGATATGACACATCTGATTCCTGCTTATGGACCGAGGAATGATTTTTCTTTTTCCTTTGTGATCATCTGTTTGACTTTTCCGTAAGTCATTTATCAGAAGTGTCTGTGTTTTGAGAGGTGGCAAGGGGAGAAAGAAGTTTCCTTTCTCTCTTGTCACTCCCCACCCCTTCCTCCAACCCTGGAGTACTTTTACTTTTCAGCACTTATTTATTCCGGACGTCCAATAAGATATTTATCCTAAAATAATATGCATTATGGTTTTGTCAGCTACAAAGCATGAGTCTGCAGTCTCATTCACTAAATGGAATGGCCACTGATGGACACTGTTGTGTCTGCACACCCTCTCGGGTGTGTCCCCATTAGCACTGCTCCCAATTACTGCTCTATATTCTTTTACCGCTCAGAGGTTGGAAAGGAGGCATAACCATGGAGACAGGTGAAGGCCATTCAGTGTGCTCGACTTTCTTGCTCATGGACTTGATAACTAGTTTTCTTGGGAAATAGGCATTTGTCCCAAGAGGCAGCACTGTGAATACTTGTCCTCAGGTTGTGTTTCTTCTCAGTCCTGCTTCCTGGCCTTCCCTAGTTGTCCACTGTCTCAGGGCCCTGGTGCATCAGTACAGGAACCTCCACCAGGTGCTGATTTCACCTTCACAGCCTCAGTGCTGTTTCTCCACATTGGGATGTGTAAGTGCTGGTCCCGGTGCTCCGCCTCCCTGCACACTCTCTGCCTGTCCAGAATGTCCCTGATGCCTACAAGATCTGAGGTTCATCTTAGCAGCATGGGCTCATCGATGCACGGAGCCTCAAAACATCCCTCTTTTCAAATGACAGTGGTCCTTCTGAGGATACTATCAGGGCTCCCCACCTCTGCGCAGTGTGCCCATCCCCATCGCCATAGTCATGCCTCCTTTCCCACCTCTCAAATGCTTTCCCACCCAGACTCGCATTTTATTCTTACACCAACACAAAGAAGAAGACAGAAAAAGATGAGCGATATCTTCATTTGACAGAACAGCCCACCCCAGGTTGCTGTTTCCCTTACTTACCTCTTCAGGTGACATGTTATCCACTAAATCCGTTGAATCCTAGAGAAGAAAGATATAGGTCCAAGTTCTTTCCTAATGGAATTATAGTCATGACACTCTGGCCAGGGCCACAGAGGTCTGCTTTCAATTCACCATCCCTTCCATGTCTCCTTGGTGGGACCCCTTCCCTCCTGATCTAAGGACCAGGCAAGTTCCCTTTCCCCTGTCGTGCCCCCACCCACCCCCACCTCCATCCATCTCTCACCTGTCTTGTTTCCTTCTTTGTGGGGCGACTTTTGCCCAGCAAGCAGCACAGCAGAGACTGAAAGATGGAGCGCCTTTGACCTGAGGAGTGGGGAGCAGATGGAAATGGAAACAAAGCAATTTCTACCCTTCCTGGGAGGAAATAGCCAGGGGCTCCCAAGTGGTTCCCTGACACTATACCGCCACCATAGACACCCTCTCTTGTATCCTCCTAAATAAGCCCTGGCCCCTCTCCTTGGGGCAGCAATATGGAGGCTCAGTGAACAGGCACCCTCTCCCACCACCCTAGCCTCCCCCTCCTCAGAGTAGCAGCCCTTCGGCTCAATGAACGTGCACAATGGGAGAATCTTCACCTGCAGGCTCCGGTGCTTCTGGCTGCTGTTTGAGTCCTGGCAGGGGCCCATTGGGCTCTTCGGGAGGCAGTGGAACAGTAGGAATGGGGTGAGGAGGAGGAAGTGGAGGCAGCTGTAAGGAGCAGTAAAAATTCTCAGTCCCGGAGAATTCTCAGTGACTTGGGCTTTCCTGCCTTTACCAGCGGGTGTCCTGAGAAATCCATCTAATTCCATTCTTCCTCCCCATTTCAGAATTCCTGTATCCCTCTGAATTCTCATCCGTACCATCATCCACAACTTTACCTCCTTCAGTCCTTCAGACCGAGGGGCACTGCTCTCTTTGACTTTCTAAATGACCAGCATCTCCATTCCCTCTTCCTACTTTCCCTTTGTCTCAATCTCTCCTGCTCCCCCGGCCCTTCCCAGCCTGGTCACCTCGGATTTCCCAGACAGATCTTCATCTTCGTCCTCATCCACAAAGGCGAAGGACTCCGGTCGGCCTCGGGGCGAGGAGCCCTGTTGCCCCTCCCCAGCCTGCCGCGCCTTCCCGTCAAAAGGCAGCTCTGACAGCTTCCTGGCCAGGTCCCGGGCTTCCCGCAGCCTCCGCTCAGGACACAGGTGGCGCTGCAGGAGGGCCTGTAGCTCTGACCGCTCCACGGAGCCCAGCAGGATCATTGACTCTGGGGGCGATCCAAGCTTAGCCCGAGGGCCTGCTGATTACCAGCCCCCTACTCGCCACCTCCACCCCACTCAGCCGGGACAGAAAACCAGCACCCATGCTTCCATTTTTTTTTTTTCCCTTTCTTCCTAAAAACTCATTTCACAAATCTTGCATGGTTGACCTGACTCAATCCTTTTTATTTCATCACCTAGTACGTACAGAGACCCAATTGATAGTACACTAATTGGTGCTAATTTGTGCTTATTTTGATATAGTCTGTTTGCAAATAGGTGAACTTGATATTAAAATAGGCTAATCAACCCTGTCTCCAAACAAGAAATATTAAAGGGCATTCATGTAGGCTGAGATGTGAATATACTTTGAAATAAGTCTACAAGGTTATTTAATTCTTTAGCGTCTGAGTGCTTCTAGGATATAAACAACATACCTACTTTTTCCGGGAAGGTCAACATTCTGCAACTGTAATTAACATTTTCGTTAAGTTTTAAGGCCATACAGTTGCAGCAATGTTATTGGAGATAAATCTTACCATTAAGTCTTAGTCATTATCATGGTGGCTGTACCACTGCTCCAGTGAAGAGCCCCTAGTGTACAAGCCACTTAGAGGTATTGGGGATTTGGAAAAAATTAAAACTGACCTAACTTGAGCAATTTGAATACTCTGATTATCTGAAATCAGAACTATTTTAATGCTCAAAATGGCCTGCCACAGTTCTTCTCAGTTACAGTAATTCAAACATCAGGCAAGTATTTATTTAATATTTAGTAAAAGTCTACAAGGAGGCAGTCTGACGGAGATGGACGTTATAGTCTCCACCCTCAAGGAATACCCAGTCTAGTGAGGAAGATCAGATACAGAGATATAAATCACAGTAAGAAATAACACAGAGCAAGATTAAGTGCCAGCGGTGGGTGGAAAGGATGGTGAATGAAGGAAGGGAAGTCTGAAGACCCAGCTTACTAAAACCATTCACTCCTTCATATGAAAGCTTTATCTGCTCTTCCAGTTGGACATTAAAGAACGGTGCTTATTTAGCTAGTAGCAAAGAGAACCACATAAGGGCCTGTAAGACTTACAACTGGGCCTCATCATTCATGGATTCCCCATTTGTGAATTCACCCATTTGTAACCCAAAACCAATACTCATGATGCTTCCCGTCATTCACAGATGTGCACAGAGCAGCAAAAAAATATGGGTTGCCCATGCACATATTCTTGAGCTGAGGTTAAACGAAGTGATGCTATACCTTTTTCCTTCCCAGCTTTTATATTGCAAACAAGTGTTCTTTTTGTGGTCCACTTACTGCCACGTTTTTCACATATTTTGTGTTTTGTGTTTTTCTTTTGCTGTTTCAAATTGCCCCCAAGCATAAAGGCTGTGATGTGCCTTATGGAGAAAATAAGTGAGTTATGTAAGCTTTGTCGAGGCATGAGCTATCATTCTGCTGGCTGTAAATTCAATTTGAATGAATCAACAATATATACTCAATAAGGTGTCTTTAAAGAGGAACATTCACAAAACAAATTTATGAATCGATTAGTGGAAGAGAATGGTGTGACCAGGGGCTTGCAGGAACTTAACCCTGTATGTCTTCTAGGAGCAATGGCTCAGTGTAGTATCCCTAATTCAGTGTTTGTGGTGACTTTATAGAACATAACTACAATGAATAAGAGAATGGACTGTATTTCTTTAGTTGGTTTTTAGCTGTGTTGTGCCTGTGCTATGGGTGTATTTTACCTTTCTCAGGATGATCTTCCCTAAGGAGCACAGGCTGGGTCTCCTATAGCAGACCGAATAGCCCCTACAGACAAACCCCACACCACAACGCCTCCTCTCTGACCTCTATGGAGCCCAGGTTCAGGTCACTAATTCAAGGGTTGTCTTCCTTCCTTCCCACTGACCTTTTGAATCAACCAGTGGTAAAGTCTTGACGGTGGTGGTCTGAAGCAGGGTTTGCAACTCCCCATATGTGCAAGAAGCTGAAACAAACTTCACGTCACGTACCATGATGTCTTCAACAAAGATTGTAAATTTGCTACAGAAGGAGAAAGCATAGGGGGTTAGTCCCCCACCATATGCCCATCCCTTTGCTGGCCTTTCCGCTCCTTCTGTGAGGGTTGCCATTTCGTCATTCACAATATTTATTAAGTACATGGGGATATAAAAATAAGTCAAAAGCAGTGCTTGCAAACATTGACCCTATCTGCAATCTCAACCTCAGCATCTCCCACCCCCACCGCATCAAGGCTGAACTAATTCCAGCTGGTGCCCCTGACCTGAGCTGGTTCCAACCAAGGTCAGGCAAGTAGGGTAGCTTCTTGACCTGGATGATGCTGTCATAGAGGGAGGGCTGCAGGCTCTGAGCCACCATATTGGCCAAGATAACAGCCACCATCATGGGAAGGATGTGGGCAATCTGACCCGTTAATTCGAAGCAAATCACAGCTGTGGAGACTGTGTGGGACACTGCACCCGTCAGTGCGGCTGCTCCTAGAATGAGACACAGGAATGTACTGGTGGGTTAGAGCTGCAGTTCTTGGCATGCAGGACACATGGGGATGTGACGAGAGTGACAGAGTGGGTCAGTGCCAACACTCCAAGATAACCATTTGTCAATAGTAGGAGCTTCACAAAGGTAGAAATTTTGTCTAATCGCTTCTCTGATATGTTTGCTAGTGCCTAGAACACTGTTTGACACATTGCTACTTACTTAACAAATAAGTGTGCGGGGGGTGGGGGGAAGTAGGGGCTAGAATGCTGGACTATTAGAAAATCATCATTTTGATCTCATTCCATGACCTTTGACAAGTTATGAAATCATTGTGTGTGCCCATATTGTCATTTCTAAAACAAAGATAGTGATGTCTTATCCATTCCTGGTGTTTGAAAGTTTGTATCATTCTTTTCAATATATTTTTAAATTATTAATTTCAGAGAGAGGAAGGGAGAGGGGGAGAGAGACAGAAACATCAATGATGAGAAAGAATCATTGATTGTCTGCCTCCTGCATGTTCCCCACCAGCCCACAACCCAGGCATGTGCCCTGACCAGGACTTAAAACCATGATTTCCTGGTTCATGGGTCAATGCTTAACCACTAGCCAAACCGGCCAGGCAAAAGTTTGTATCAGTCTTAACTGACCATTTTAAAACCCAGTTATGACATTCTACTTTGGACCTCAGGTTTTGAGCCAACAACTTATGGGAGAGTAAAATCACCGTATGGCAATAAAACTGGTTAGTGCTCCTCTATCTAGGGGAGCATGGCCTTATTTGTTATGGGATTTCGGTAAAAAGAAAGAGGAGGGAGGAGGTGTAGCAGTTCTGGGGATTTGTATTGGTCACTGTGTTAGACATAGGTTTTGGTTGGATGGGCTAATAGATTTAATGAAAAAAACATCAGAGATTCACAGAGTTTTATGGCTGTAAAATATCTCAGAAGTCACTTCTGAAGAAACTAAGGCTCAGAAGGGCAGCTAACTTGTCCATGACCATCCAGGTGACACGGGCCAGCTATGGGTCCAGAGCCCATGTTCCTTAGCTCTTAGTCATGTGCTTTTAAGTCCCGTCAATACTGGCCTATCTGCAAGGTGAACGTAGTCGAGCCAGTCACATGCATTGTTGTTTCCATGATTCTTTGGAAGAAAAAAAAAGCCCTTACCAAATATTCAGACACAATCCTAGGTACTTTTATCCCTATTGTCTTATTTAATCCCCATAATCCCTCTTTTACATGAAGAAACTAAATCTCATAGACAGACATTCAATGACAGTCAGAATCAAGGGTTGATTCTTTGAATACAAGTTGAATTAAACAGCATTAAATTAAAACCATATTGTATAGCCTGGAATGACGATGTCAAGGGAGAGTTGGAGTGTGGGTATTTGAGGGACTCAAATATTTAGTTTCAAGAGGGTGAAATGTGTCTCACCAATTACTGCGTAGCCCCCAGGTAGGATCTTGTAGATGATGCCATCAAATAAGATACCATCAGGAAATATCATGGCCATGATCTCTCCTACCAGCCTTCCAAATGCAGCTCCTAGACAGAGACAAAAGGAAAGTGCTGAGAGGTCCAAACTGCTTATCCTCTGTATCCCCTCCTCGGGCACTAAGACCAAATACAGGCCCCCAGAACTCCAGGCCTTTCCTTATTTTCCCAGTACCCTAGATTGCAGCTATCAGTACAATCCCAGGCTCCCCATCAGAACTCACCTAGCACAAACACAGGCATGAAGCCTCCGCAGGGTATGGGCATAGTGGTGGCCACGATGGACATCCAGAACTGGGGTAAAAAGAGGCATCAGGATACCCTCTCAACTCTGCCCAACACACACACACACACACACACACACACACACACACACTCAACCCCTTTCCCGCTATCCTCCTCCTGCCTGCTTTAAGAGCCGCAGAAATGCTGGAATGGCTCATCCTTCTGAAAGCTATCATGTCTACCCCGCTTCCTCCAGCAGCAAGAAACATGGAGTTCTCAGGCTAAGAGATCACAACACTATAAGAAAGTTCCTCCAGATGGTTAACCCCAAACCCTCCTACTTGGAGTGACTATGTTTGCCTTTATTCAATCTAGAACAAGGAGTGGGACCTCAGAGGTTCTCTGTCACTGCCCTCAAAGGGCCCTAGCCCATGCAGCCTCTTTGATTTGAACAGTCACCTCAATAGAAGAGATTGAAACTCTTGAAGCTGAAAGATATCTTTTCCGAGTCAGATTGTTTCTGAAAAAGATCCCCAGTTGGAAATGGCAGACACCTTAAAGTCTTAGTGACTTACTGTGTGACTAATTGAGCTTTAATGTAGTTATTTACAAAGCCATTTATATGGTGAACCTCACAGGGGAAACTGGAGCAACTGTCCTGTCTGAGCCATTTCCTGTGACATCAAATGACTTTAAACAAAAGGATCAAAAAATCTGACCCCACCCTAGCCATACAGGAAGGGCATCTTGAGAAAGCCAGGTGAGTCAGCCAGTGTAATAGAAAGGATCTTCAAGGCCCACCTCGTCAGGTAGTATCCCAATAGAAACTGGGATAATTTTAGAAAAAGCAATATGTGCATTTTGTGGCAAAGAATACAAAGAATTGAAAAACAGAGTGGAAAAAGGAGAAGTGCTTGAACTTTAATGAGACATAGTATATAAATTCATTAATAGATTTACATATCATTTCAAAATAAGCAAGCCAATCTTGGAAAAAGGATCTCAAACTAAGATCAGAACGAATTGCCAGGAACAAAATATTTACAATTAAAAAACTGCACCAATTGCATTGAATACTAATGAGAAGTAAATTTCTCGATTTCCTGAACCTTAGAAAGAATTCCCTTGATCCAGGGCTGACCTCCAGAGGACATGACAAAGGCTCTGAGAAGGTTTCATCCCAGAAACTCTGGAATGAGGCAAAACACATTGTACTTCACGGCAGAATATCTGTTTTTAAATAGCTGAAATGGAAAAGTTGAATACACAAAGAGAATATAGACTGAGAAGTCTTGAGTGTATCGTTATCTTTGCTTTCTCTCTGTACTGGCATAGTGCTCAGGAAATGTAGGTAGGATGTAGATAGGTAGGTGAGTAGGTGAGTAGAAGGAAGGAAAGAATGAAAGAAACAAGAGAGCTTGGTCAAATAGTATTCATGCAAAACAGAAAACACTTCTGACAGCTAATATTTGCTAAAATACCCAACAGTATTATTCACGGGGAATGTGAGGTTAAACTGCAGGTGATCAGATATAACTGGAGGCCACCATTTCCGACTTTCTGGAGACAGAGTTCTAGGCAACTTGCAGTTTAAGCTTCTTAAGTGCCTTTGACCTATGCTAGTTTGAGACCCCTAGAACTATTCTGTACCATATCTTTGGAATAAGTACCTAAGGGATTTTGCAAAGCCATAGGGATTTGTAGGCTCAAAGCAATCTGAAAGCTTCAGTATTACAGATAACAGGTGGCAGGCAGGTCTGATTTCTGAGGATGAACTTTAGATTAGCCTCCCAGATATGAGGAAGAACATAGAGGACATAGGAGTATCAACTCCTATAGCACGAAGAATAGCACATAAGACTAGTCAGCCAAAATTTTGAGCTATTAGCACATGAAAGGGAAAGTCAGGATGCAATGCAAGTGATTGGAACACAATTAACTCCCAAGATTTTAAATTAGGGAGATGGGAAACTAGAGAGCCAAGATCACAGATTCTACTTTATTTAGACCCTTCACAAGAAGGAGTGATTTGAAGATTAGGCAAAAATGAATTCTCCGGAGCCTCAGGCTGTGCTGAGAACTTCGTGACACCGGGTAATCATGTTAGACTTATTGAAAGGGAAACTGAGAAGTTGTAATTATATTTCAAACGCATTGTGAAACCTCCTGACTTACAACATAATGACACTTTCCATGTCTTAAGATTGAGGAAGTTGGAGGTTCCCTTCCTCAATATTATTAAAGACCTGAACGAAGACTTTTATCAGCCTGCACTTATGTAGCCAGAAGACCATATGAATTTTAAATCAGACTGTGGGAAAGCAGTTCTAGTCACTGTTATATTTTGATTCAGCGATGTAGCCGATGGCCCACACTCTGGAAAAACTAAAGGTATGTTTATGTGTCCAATGATAGGACAGTGGAAAATAGTGACAACTAAGTAATATGGATTTATAGCCATGATGATTTTATGTTTATAAATATTATAGAAAATAATAGGCCTAATGCAAACTATTGGGCTTGAAATATAGCCCAGAAAGTGTGTGAATTCCTTTTCCTGATGTACTAATGATATACAAATTTTCAAGGATATAATTCAGTGAAAAATTAATAGTAGTGACATACAGTTGAGTTTTTCTATGTCATCCAGTAAATTTCTCAGAATAAATTTTAATCGGTAAAGTGGTAGGTTTCCAGATATATACATGGGAATCCTGGGAGGTGAGGTGAGGTGTGGGGGAAATGCTGAAAAATATACGTTATTTTGTTTCTCTAAAATATTTCAAAAGCTTGACACTTTAAAAGTACATATGTCCCCAACTTTACCATATAGTTCAGTCTAGAGGAATACCAGAAATCACAATTATCATCATTGAATAATAAATTCTGAAATGCCATCAAAACTTAGACTTGGTTACAGCTGATGGGTTTGTATACTCAACAACAATTACAGGAAGTTGAGATTTATAAATTAGAGAAGATGAAGTCTATAAAGAAAGCCCCTCCCAACCCCCCCCCCCCAAAAAAAATCCTTAACAAGATACTTTGAACTTCTTTATGATAAAAATATCAAATATTTTGAAGGAAGAAACAAAAATTTAATAAAGCAGGTATGCAAAATGTGGAAGCTATAGATCCAGTTAACCCATGTGGAGTGAAATAGGGAAAAACATACACAATTACAGCTTCTAGAAACCCACAGCAAATCCTGGGAATGCAAGTTACAAAGTTGGAACCTGGTGTGTCAAAGTGCCTGATATCTCTAAATCATCGACAAGTGCATTAAATGAGCAGCAACAAAAAGAAAAAACTAAAAAAACATTTTTTCAAACATAAGATTTGCCAAAGATCAGCAATCAAGTACTTGGCACATAGAAGGTATATAACATTTATTGAATAAATGAGTAAGTGAACCCACTATAGCTATTACAATATAAAAGTTATTTAGTGACTCATATTCTGGTGAAATACAGATTCATAAAAAGTATCATAGCCGAAACCGGTTTGGCTCAGTGGATAGAGCGTCGGCCTGCGGACTGAGGGGTCCCAGGTTCGATTCCGGTCAAGGGCATGTACCTGGGTTGCGGGCACATCCCCGATGGGGGATGTGCAAGAGGCAGCTGATCGATGTTTCTCTCTCATCGATGTTTCTAACTCTCTCTATCTCTCTCCCTTCCTCTCTGTGAAAAATCAATAAAATATATTAAAAAAAAAAAAAATTTAAAAAAAAAGTATCATGAATAAGTTAATAGCAGGGTATTCAAAAGCATGAAACTTCAGTGTGGACAGACTTTTAAATGAGAGCCCTAATACACAGAGGAAAATGTTGGATTATTCACGCAAGACTTACTATTAGTAATAAGGCAATCATCAAAAAAGAAAACAAATGCAATCAGCAATAGTAACAGATGTGACAACCAGGGGTGGAAATTAAAATATCTTTGTATAGGTAATAATTGAGAAGTCTATATATTTATACTTGACATCATACTTGACATGCAGATATGAAAAAGAATTGACATAAAAAGAGATCGGCTTTTGTTTCCTAACTGGAGTTAGAAGAAAGTGGTTTGAGAATGGCAAAACCCTCATGGCCTCACTACCTAACAGGGAATAATAACATTTATAAAAATTGTTTATAGTCACTAATAAAATTGATTGAAATATTTTATCTCCTTTGCAAGTCTAGAAAACAGATTACCCACTAGACTGGGGGAAATGGATATGTAAATCAGCTAGAAATGGAGAATCGGATACAAGGAGAATGAAGTGCCTAATTTTCTAATATGTGGGGGGCTTTGGTTCATTTACATGAGCTTTTTACACAGTTATCTATTTTGCTGAACTCTATCTTGCCCTTGTTTATTTGGCTGCTGTGATGTCTTAATAATTTAGTGAGTGGAACATTTGGAAAGGTTATAATAATTATGGTAATATCACTAAGTTGACATGAATGGAACAATTAACCTAGATCATTGTTCTAGGTTCACCTACAAAAATGAGCAACTTGTGCTATGGTTTCCAAGCTAATTCTTTTTAAGTTGGATGAACACCAGATGCAGTTTCACCCTTTCTTACCCTATGCAAACCCCGGATTCCTAGGTTGAAAACAAACAGAAGCTTAGGGAGTCAGGAGTGTAGGGAGAGGTACCTTCATGATAAAGAAGAGGAAAACAATGATGACAACGTTGACCTGTGGGTGGATCCACACAGCTGACCGGCCCAGGCTTTCAGGGTCACCCAGGTGTTTTGCCCACGTGTTGTTGTCAAACAGGGTACTGATTGCTTCACGAGGCATCAACTGTAAAAGGGGGAACAAAAGGGGGTAGTTCTTCAGGGATGCTCAGTCCTTCCTCTTTTTAGAGAACTGACTTCCAGTCTTACTTTTCAAGGGTCCCTTCTGCTCTTCTCTCATGGATAGATTTTATACTTGGCCAAAAGCCTGAGGGACATCTGTATTGTTTCCCTTTTTCCGTGTGGCCCAGTCCTGGCTTAGTCCCTATCATAAGCTCAGTGACCTGACTCCACCCTCAGACTCCCTTGCGGCTGACCTCTCCAGCCATGAATTGACCCATTCCTGGTGGAAACGTGCACGAGGCGATGACAAAGGTGACAATTCCAGGGTACAGCAGGCGGCTGAAAAAGAAATAGAATGCATGGTCCCCTGAATTTAGTCAACTCATAGTGGATGCCACACTGAATTCTGGGAAGCTGAAGTTTTCTGTGGTCTCCTGTAGTCTCAGTTCTTTAAACAGAGTATCTTTCCACCAAAATACCATTTTTAAAGGGGACACCACACCACTCACCTCCTTTATATGGTATCAGGGCTTCTGCATTTTATCACCAGGCACCGAAAGGCATTAACACCTTCCACATAGATTTACAAAGAGGAACTCATGGAGAAACCAGAAAGTAAGTGGGAAGGACTGAGTAAGGGCAGTGACTCACTGCTTAGCAAGAAACTGGCTGAGGGCCTTGTGCTTTCGGACACCGAGCATGACTTGGCGATGCAAATACACAAATACAGCTCCCAGGAACCCACAGCAAATCCTGAGGGTGTAAATTATACAGAAATGAAGTCCCCATCCCTAAGACCTACCCATGGGGAACAAATACCAGGCATCTGCCTTCCCTTTCTACCCACCTCTCCCCAACAATTTATGCTTCTCCTATGTGAGCCCCACCTTCTTCCCAGCTTGGGTCCCTTCTAATCCTAAGATACACCCACCCCCATCTCGCCACTTCCTGAGGAGGTGACCCCACTGACCCAATGACGGCAAAAGCTGGCAGCTCCTGCAGGTCAAAGGGGAAATCCATTCGGAAATTTGTTCTGAAGAGAGCAGTGATGGTATCTAAAGGATGGAAAGGCCAAGGATTATGGTGGGAGTGTCACAAAAACCCACTGAGAGGGAACCAGAAGTCATCAGCTTTAAGGATCAACTCCTTCTTCCTCCAAGCCCAACATTTACTCTTCTACTTAATTTCTTTTTTCTATGCACAACCAGTACTCCATTATTCCTTGTCCTATATCCTTGGGTCTTGGTCCCACTTCCCAAATAAAGTCATCCATTCCTTTTCTGCACTGCCTCATGGAGCTTCCCTCCGTGCCCCATTACAAGCCTCCCTGTTCAGGTGCCTCCACCCCAGGGCCCCATTACCAGCATCCTTGTTCCACACGGCCAGCACACGGAAAACAAAGGCACTGAACGTGGCTGCAAAGAACCCTCGCCAGTAGTTGTGCACAGCAAAGTAGGTAGAAGTGACCTCAATGCTGAACAACACTCCTGTAGGGGCACGAATGTAGGGTCAGGTGCAGGCAAGTGTGAAAGGCTCCTTCCCACACTCCCACCCTGTAGACCTGTTGGAGTCTGTGCTTAATCCTTTTCTCTTGGAGTCCATGCTCTAAACCATATACCTAGTCATGGTAGCAGCATTGTGTAGGCCAGGGATGTGGTTCAACAAGATACAGAGAGGACAACAGATGAGGATCAGGTGGTCATGCTCTCTCCATCCCTTAGAAAGTAGGGTTGGGTGAGATTCACGAAGTCAGATATCCACAAGGATTTAAAGTCACTAAAAATTTTCTGCAGAAAAGTCATGAGAGAGAAGGAAGGAAGAAAGAGAACAGAAGAGAATAGGATGGGTGGAATTTCAGAAAACTGAGTGAGGGAATGGGGAATCTGGGGCAGACAGAGCTTTGCCAACCACCCTTCTGCCCCTGCACCTTCTATCCCTAAAAGGAGGATTCGACACAGTAAAGAATCAGGTGGAGAAAGTCTCTCTTCTTTACCAGTAACAGAACCACAGCCAGCTTTGATTTGCCTGGGTATAAACTATCCAACTTATGAATATTTTACAACCATTTATTGAAATTCTAGGCTAGATTTTCTTTCCCACAATGAGGTTCTGGGACACTTCCTCTAACCGTCTGTCACTTTATACTCAGGAATGAGAACTAATTTTAATATTAGCCTGAGCCAAACAGAAAATGTGCTAGGAAACAAGGCAGTAAAAACACAAACAGCCTCTGGAAGTGCTCTGATCTCTTCAGTTCTGTAACATCGCTCTCTTCTCCCACCCTGGATGCTCTTCTTGTTTCTCCTCTGCCTCCCTTGCCTCTGTCCCACCCAAGGCCTTGGCCTTGGTCTCCTATTCTTGTTACTCAGAGATGCACTTTGTCTCTCAAGTTCATTTATGCCCATAGATTCAACCAGTACCTATAAGCTACTGATTAACAAAACTATGGTTTTAGCCCCAGTTCGTGAACTTCAGACTTACCAACCCAGTTGCCCATTTGATATCACTTGGATATGCCACAGGAACTTTATATTCCACATATGCAAAGTGAAAATTATCAACTCCCCACACCTGTTTACTTCATATATTCCCTAGCTTGGTTACTACCACTAACCACCCAAATATCCTTACTATAAATGTGAGAGTTAGCCTAGATTCCTCCTTCTGTCTTATTCTGCACATCCTCACATAAAATCAATCACCAGGTTGCATCAGTTTTACTTTCTATTGCCCATATATATCATCCTCATCTCTGTCTCTTCTGCCTCTGGCTAGTTCAGTCTCTTGTCATCTGGCATCATGACAATGACAGTAGTCTTCTTGTTCATCTTGGATTAAACCTGTTAATCCACAAGCAAGCTCTATCCTGCACACTCCTGTCAATGGGATTGGATCACCCTATAAAGCTGGCCATGGCACTTCCTTGTTCAAAATTCTTCAAGGGCTCCCCTTCGCTGTGACAGCATTTACCAAAGTCAGGTCCATGAGATGCTATGAGGCCCTTGAGAAGGTACTTGCAAAATGGATTCTGTGGGGTTGCCAGGTGGGAGTAGAGGGGGGGCAAGTAAAAATAGTCATATGTTATTTTATTCAACAAGAGTGTACTGCCCAGCTGGCGTGGCTCAGTGGTTGAGTGTCAACCTATGAACCAGGAGGTCACAGTTCGATTCCCTATCAGGGCACTTGCCTGGGTTGTGGGCTCAATCCCCAGTGGGGGAGTGCAGGAGGCAGCTGATCAATGATTCTCTCCCATCACTGATGTTTCTATCTCTCTCTCCCTCTCTGAAATCAATAAAAAATATTAAAAAATAAATTAAAAAGTTTTTAAAAAGTAAATTAAAAAAAAAAAGGATTCTGTGGGAAATGCTGAACTTGAGCCACATTTTGTATATTTACACTACATGTCAGCATATCAAACATTCTGGTAACTTTTCCAGTTTAAAAAACACAGGATTTTCCAACTTATTTGACCTCAGAATCCCTTTTACACATTCCATCTATTAACACCATGAATACTGTGCTCTGTGAAAACATATTTGGGCAAATTCTAGCCTAGAGAATAAATAAAATCAACTTTCTTGTGCAAGGCTTATGGGGACCTTCATGAGTTAGCCCCCATTTACCTGCAATATTCTTTGACTGTCATTATAGCCTCCAGAGTTTTAATGTTGTTTCTTCTGCCCAGAATACCCTGTTCTGGCTGTCTTCCCTAAGTGTCAGATCAAGCATCATCGCTTATAAAGTTCAATTGACAAGCCCCCAACCCCCACCCAGGCAGCTTAGCAGAAGGTTCCCATTGCACTTGCCCAGGCTGCCAAGGAGACACTTCTGTGAGTGATGGTCTCCTTGCCTGCCTGTCTACCCTTTCAAGGTGAACTCCTTGAGAGCACAGGGTCCAGCCCAGAGCCCAGAGGGCAGCACAGAGCACATGTAACAGAAGCAAAAATGTGTTTGTCATTTTGGTAGGATGCTGAAGTCTATTTCTTTCATCAGTATAAGCCTGCAAGGAATTAACAGTTGACTAAATAGTGAATAAATGATCTTAATAGTATTTTTTTCTTTCAGAGTTAGTCTATGTTCATAAAATGAAACCAGTCAAGTAATGTTACCTGCAAGTCCATGTAATATTTGCCACTTAGTACAAACATTCTAAAAATGACATCTTCATGGTGCTGGGAAAACTGGAAAGCCACTTGCAAATGAACGAAACTGGGTTACAGTTTGTCCCCATGTACAAAAAATAATTCAAAATGGATCAAAGACCTAAATATAAGAGCCGAAACAATAAGTTACATAGAAGAAAATATAGGTACCAATCTTATGGACCTTGGTAATAGAGAATATTTTATGAACTTGACCCCAAAGGCAAGGAAAGTAAAGGCAAAAATAAATGCATCGGACTATATAAAACTAAAAAGCTCTGCACAGAAAAAGAAACTGATAACAAAACAAAAAGGCAGCCAACCAGATGGGAGATATTTGCAAACAGTAGTTCCAACAAAGGTTAAATTTCCAAAATATATAAAGAACTCATAAAATTCAATACCAAACAAACAACCCAATCAAAAAGTGGGCAGAGAACCTGAAAATACACCTCTTCCAAGACGACATAAACAGCCAATGGATATTTGAAAAGATGTTCAATATCACTGACAATTAGGGAAATGCAAATCAAAACTGCAATGAGATACCACCTTACACCTGTTAGAGTGGCCATTTTCAACAAAACAAGAAATAACAAGTGTTGGAGAGATCGTGGAAAAAAGGGAACCCTCATCCACTGCTGGTGGGAATGTAGACTGGTACAACCACTATGAAAAGCAGTCTGGCGATTCCTCAAAAAATTGAGAATAGAGCCCTGACCCATTTGGCTCAGTGGATAGAGCGTCGGCCTGCAGACTGAAAGGTCTCAGGTTCGATTACAGTCAAGGGCATGTACCTTGGTTGCGGGCACATCCCCAGTAGGGGTTGTGCAGGAGGCAGCTGATGGATGTTTCTCTCTCATCGATGTTTCTAACTCTCTATCCCTCTCTTTTCCTCTCTGTAAAAAATCAATAAAATATATATTTTTTAAAAAAATTGAGAATAGAGCTATCATACGACCCAGCAATTCCTCTCCTGGGTATATATTCAAAACCTCAAAATAATCTGTACTTATAATAGGGTAATATGCAAATTGGTCCGTTATGCCGTCACAGAATGACCGAACAGCAGGAGGGCAGAGCAGTGAGCTACAAGCAGCGGAGAGCTACAGGAGGGTGGGCAGCAAGCTATGTGTAGCAGAGAGAGCTATGAGCAGCGGTGGGTGGGGCGGTGCAGCAGGGAGCTACTCGCACACAGATTCATGTGTAGGGCCACTAGTGTATTCATAAAGATATATGCACCCCTATGTTCATGGCAGCATTATTTATAGTGGCCAAGACATGGAAACAACCAAAGTGTCCCACAATAGAGGACTGGATAAAGATGATGTGGTGCATATACACAATGGAATTCTACTCAGCCATAAGAAAGGACGAAATATTGCCATTTGCAACGACATGTATAGATCCTGAGAACATTATGCTAAGTGAAATAAATCAGTCTGAAAAAGCTAAGAACCATATGATTTCACTCATATGTGGGATATAAAACTGAGACTCATTAACACACAGCAGTGGGGTGGTTGCCAGAGGGAAGGGGTAGGGGGTGAAGGAGGTCTCAATATGTGGTGACAAAAGAAGATTTGACTTTGGGTGGTGGGCAGACAGTGCAATATATACAGATCTTATAACATAGAAACCCACACCTGAAACCTATATGTTCATGTTGACCAATGTCACCCCAATCAATTTAACTAAAAAAAAAAACAAACAAAAAAAACGGCATCTTCACTTTTCAATGCTTAACATTTTCTTGTGTCAAGAGCCACATTTTGTTTGTTTCTGCGGGCTTCAGCACCATGTTTTATCTGTAACTTTCCTATGGTCTTTCCCATACTCTACACAAGGCCAAGACAAACTTTCCTCCTTCATCCCAGAAATTCCAATTTTATGCAGAAAATTCAGGTTCTTTTCACTTTAAAAGAATCTAATTTAAAAAATGGTTTTACCTGTCTAAAAACGTTCCTTAGATCTTTTGGATTTGTGAGGTGAGAGAGTAAATAAAAGTGAAAGTGCCGCCCCCCCGCCACCACCCACCACCACCCACCACCCACCACCACCACCCCAAAAAGAAAAAAAATTTAAAAAAAGAAAAAAAAAGTGAAAGTGGTTATAAACATTAAGTGTGAAATTCAACGTGTGTAGAAATTCCAGCACACTACCCTTCATGGATGGGGACCAGTGGCTCTAATGTCAAGAGCTGACAACAGAAGGGCAAGCGGGTTGCCAGCTGCAGCATTTGCTGACCTCACCTCCTTACGCGGCGCGGCGCACACTGGCACAGTGTCAGGACAAGGAAACATGATACGTTTTCATTAACTCTGAGCGCTTATCCATATATCATCCTCAGGCCAAGCCACTTTAGCTACCTCCTCCACAAAAGGACTGATCACATTCTCATAATTGAGAAGATACCTCTAACAGCTGGTGCATTTAGGGAGCATATGCTATTCCTGTAATTTTGTTTCTCCAATTGTCAACTTGGTGTTCTTTCTGTCATTTGATGAATCCAATGACTGGTTGAAATAATCCCTGTTCTGTGGGTCTGGTTACAAAGAACATGGATGAGTAAATAAACACATACAACTGCTTTCTCTGACCATGTCTGCTTGTTAGTCATCCAGGACAAGGAAAGTAACCTGTTCTCTCCTTTCTAATCTCAGTCGCGTGCAGCTTTTGGCAGGAATACATGTAAAGTGCTTAGAATGTTGCCTGCACGCAGTAAATGCTCACTGAAAGTTAGCTGCTTTTGTTATACCCTGGTTTTAACTGGCAATACTCATACTTGGGGATGCTGACAGCTGCTTGGGGGGCAAAGTCAGGCAAGTGGACTGGTGTAGGAGGGGTAAATCACTTGCCTCCAAGTGGGGTCCCAAAGCAACAGCCGACTCCCACAGCACAGCCCACCGTCAGCATATCAGTATAATAGTATGGCTGCTACTAGGGAGAGACAGACCAAGAGAGAAAAGGGAGGGGTGAGAAAGAGGGGCAGAGAGAAGAAAGGAGAACAAACAAGGGTGAGGAATAAGGCAAAAGGAAAGGCTTAAGTCACAGGGAATCATAGTGGTCCCATTGCCCCTGCAATTCCCAAGCCAAGACAGGACGTGACCTCCCAGTGCAAGGCCAAACATAGAAAATGAAATAAAAGTTAGTTCAATGTATGGTGGGCAGGCAAGCCAATAAATGATCACCAGAGTGAGGCAGGAGGTGGGGACAGTCAGGGAGAGGAGTGTCAGTAGCAAGAGAGAGGGAAAGGACTTCAGACAAACAGCACTACCAATCCAGCCTGCAGGAAACAGCCGTCGGCCTCAAAAGAACATGCAGTTCTTTGGTAGAAAAGTGTGGGTGTCTGAAGACCAGGGGCTGAAGGCCCACCCACCAGTCCCTTCAGTGAGCACCCCCTTCCACCCCAAAGCTGTGGCAGCCACCCAGACCCCCCTTCCAAGTCATGCTCAGGAAATGGGTGGGAGGAAGTGGGACTTGCCTCCGACAGGGGCTGCAAAGCAGCATCCCACGCCCACTGCGCAGGCCGACACCACGAGGTCAAGCTGCCCAGGCACGGTCTGCAACAGAGAAGCACGCGGGACAAGGAGGGCAGAGGGCTGAGGTAAGGGGGCAGTGTCAGAGGATGGGGTGGGGAACCAGGAATGAGGAAGGGACAGGGTAGCACAGGAGGGAATCAGGGAGGGGAACCGACATGGGGCAGGGGTGTGGACTGGCAGGTTAACAGAGGAGCGAGCCGTGTGCAGGCTCCAATGCAGGGGTGCAGAGCAAGAAGGAGGGGACATTACTGGACAGACACAGGCTGAACAGAGGCGTCGGGTGGCGAGGGCAGGCGGCATATGTGTGTGTGGAGAACAGGGGAGCATGGATTAGCGCCATGCCCTGTTTTAGCATCCAGGCCAGCCCGGAGCAAAGGCAGCCCTCCTGACACCCTGAACACACACAGCCCCACTTCATTTGACTTTCTCCACCTTACCTCATACACCCCAGAGAACACAGACATAAACTTGCTGAGGACAGCGGCACAGATGCTGGCAATGTGAACAAAAGGGCCCTGGGAGAGAGACGAGGGGAGGGGTTAGGAGCAGGGATCCAGGTGGGAGGCTCTGTGTCATTCCACGCACGAACATTTATTGCTCCAGGCACCGTACTATCTGCTGAAAACAGACGTGAGTAACACAGAAGTTCTGCCCTCATGGAGCTTCATCCCAGAGAGGAAGGGAGATGATACACCAGCATTTTATTAAAGCAGAAACTTCTAAGGCAGTGGCTCTCAACCTTCTGGCCCTTTAAATACAGTTCCTCATGTTGTGAGCCAACCATAAAATTATTTTCGTTGCTACTTCATAACTGTAATGTTGCTACTGATATGAATAGTGATGTAAATATCTGATATGTAGGATGGTCTTAGGCGACCCCTGTGAAAGGGTAGTTCGACCACCAAAGGGGTCGCGACCCACAGGTTGAGAACCGCTGTTCTAAGGTCTAGGAAGAAATCGAGGGAGGGCAAGGGGACAGAGATAGATGGGACAGATGAGGTGTGATGGGGGGGTGTCTAGAGAAGGTGCTCAGGGATGGTCACCAATGAGTAGTGCCTTATTGAAATGAGGGTGTGCGTCACGTGGGCGCCAGAAGGAAGAGTGTTCCAGGCTGAGGGCACAGCAAGCACAGGAGCCCTGAGAGGGGAACAAGCTTACAAGGTTGAAGGACAGGAAGACGGCATTGTTACCCAAAAACAGTACGTGAGGAGCAGCCTGGGAGGACCGAAGAGGGACAGCAAGGGGCCGGGTCACCACGGGCCTTCGAGGCCCAGTGAGAACTTTGGGTTTTATTTTAAGAATGGAAAGGCACTGGAAGTTCTTGAGCAGAGGTCAGACATTCCTGATTCCACTTTGAAAATATGACTCTGGCTGTGGTGTAGGTTATGGACTGTAGCAGGACAAGAACGCCCAGGAGCATAACCTTGAAGAAAGCATAGCTTCTCTCTAGCTCTCAGTTTTTGCATATTAAAACAAGGGCATGGGTCTGGAGTGTCTCTAAGGCAGAGGTCTGCAACTGGGGAAGACCCCCCCCCCCCCAAGGGAACATTTGACCATGTCTGGAGACATTCTGGTTGTCACAACTTGGGGTGCTATTGGCATCGAGGGAGTAGAGGCCATGGATGCTGCTGAACATCCTATCATGCCTAGGATGACCCCCCAGGACCAATATTATCCAGCCCCAAATGTCAACAGAGCCCAGGTTGGGAGACTGCTCTGAGGCCCTTCCAGCTCTGATGCTTCTGTTATTCTGCCCCAGGAGGAGAGCCTTCCCATGATTCCCTCCTCTTCCCCCCTGTTCCCCTTGCTCCCTTGGCTCTGACACTTGTCCTCATGCCCATGCTCATGTCTGTTCCCAGAGCCACCATCTGCCCAGCTCACACCTCAGGGACTGCCACCTACCTCCTTCCCCACAGGAATGCCACTGCCCAGCCCTGCAGTCAGGGCCACAACCTTGGCCACGAAGGCCTTGAGGGTGAGATATTCCTTCAGGATAACCCCACGAAGTATTGTCTTCATCTCAGGGATCCCAGAGCCTAAAAGGGTTGCAAAATGATTGTGTGCAGGTTCAAGTTGGAGGTTCAAAGGGAGATGAACATCCAGACAGTGGACATGGAGATGGGGGTGGGGAAGGGCCAGGGCTGTGCTGGGGAGGACAGTGACAAAGCAGGGGCAAGGGCTGTCAATAGGGCTGGGTGAGGGAGGGAGAGGGGTGGAAGGGTCAACAGGAAGGACAATGCGATTATACTGATGACCTGACGTGGGAGGGTCCAAGGGGGAGTTCTCACCAACAGCCTGGGGAGAGATGAGGTGGCAGAAGTGGGCGCTGAAGAGGATGAGGATAAGTGGGAAGGACACCCACACCAGGAACTGCAGAGGAAGGCTGGGCTGCACCTGGGAGTAGGTCCACTTGTAGACTGTGGAGACACACGCTGGGCTCAGTCCTGCGTGGATGGGAGGACACCGCCCCCCCACCCCACCCCACCCTCTGCCACACAGGTCAGCGTGCTAGGAGAATCATCCCACCAAGACTATCCCACAAAATCTCGCAAGATGGTACTATTCTCATTGGATGTGTGCGTGGGAGACCTGAGTTGCTGGAGATGCCCTGTTCCTTCCAGTTCCCACCACTAGTAGGAGGTGGAGCCCTTGCTACACACCACACTGGAGCTGGGCCTGCAGCCCAGCCACCCCGGTTTGCCAGGAACTGAGATGCTCCTGGATCGTAGGATGTTTGGTGCTCAAACCAGAGAAAGTCCTGGGAAAACCGGGGTGAGTATTAGAGGGACATCCATAGCTTGGCTGGTGGCAGGTGGCAGGGACAGGAGACATAGATCTAGGTTTGGTCTGGGCCTGATCTCCTCTGTGCAGTGTCTCCCTCCCAAAACACACCCAGCTTATCCTCAGTAGAAACTCTAGACACAGTCAGGTTATGGGGAGAGGCCGAGGGGACAGGGCCAGGTGAAACCTACCCTGGAGGGTTTTGGCACTAACATAATCCATGCTCCAGCTGACCAGAGCCATAAGCAGCCCCAGAAGCACCAGAAAGATCCAGTCTTCCCCTAACTTCCTTCTCACCACACGTCCCAGGCGGTAGGTACAATCTATAAGAGAAAGGGGTAAAGGAGAGCGGTAACCAGTCACTGCTCAGGCCTATGACTGAGGGCTGGAGCGGATGTCTCGTCTCACGTCTCATTCTTCATTTCTCTGCCAGGTGCTGCCTGGCCCCTTCCAAAGGCACTAAAGTTCAGTTCCCTACTGGATTCTTGAATTTCTTTCTAAAACTCATTTCTCGGGGCTGAGCAGGAGGGAAAGAGGGGAACAAGGCAAGTGAGAAAGAAGTGGGGAGAGCTGCCTCTCCTTAATACTGGGAGGAGGGCTCTGGGGTGTCTGTGGGGAGTGGGAGGGAGGGATTATGTAATAGGATGTCCAAGTTATTCTCCTAAGCCCTGCCCCTCCTCTATCCCAGATCACTTTATTCTGCAGTCCCCATCACCTTGGCATTTGGAATAGTGGTCCTCATCTGTGCTGTCCATGGTGGCACTGGAGCCCATCTTCCTGGGCATCCCCATGCCCTGCTCCTTGTCTGAGAATTGCTCCTTGTGATGGCCATAAATCTGGACAGAGGGAGAATGGGAATGCCTGTCTTGCAGAAAAGTCAAAAGGAATAGACAGAGGGAAGCACATAGACCCACAGAAATACACAAACAAACAGACAATCTTTTAAAATCCTGGGTGTTGAGGGCCTCAGGCAGCGCCACTTTGTGGTCCTCCTGCCCTCAGCTCCCCACTCTCCATTCATACATGTCCCTCTCCATCTGTACTCATCTTGGTCCATGGCAACCTTCATCAAGGAGGCCAATTTCTACTCTAAGTAGAGTTAGAACTGTGCATCTGTGTCAATGAAAAGTTTTCTGTGTCACTCTGCTTAGTGTATCTCAGCCTGTCTCTCTAATATCTCCAGACCCCTCCTACCCTGACTTCTCTCCTGGAATCCTGACATGATGGGATGAGGACAGACCAGAAGGTGACTCTTGGCTGCACTGTGCCTTGGTGTGTCTAGCCATACTGGAGGCCTCTGAGATGCTGGCCAAGATAAGATAAAGCCCATCCCTCACTCCCTGGACTCGTGTGCACCAACAGGAACGAGTATTGAGAAGGCAAGTCAATTCACTTCCTGTCAGAGCAGGGTAATTAGATGCTCCCCCAAAATGTGAAGAGGACAGAGGGGCCCCCCTCGGATTTGGTAGCCCTCCACTCTCATCCCCAGGTAGCCTGGCCTGCCCCACTGCACTAACTCCCTCCTCTGGGGCCAGGGTCAGGCCAGGCCATGTTGCTGGTTCTGGGAGAGCCTGAGTGGAAGAGATCTGATTTCACAATATGAGCAGTAGAGTGGGAGCTGGAGTAGTGGGCAGGTACAGGCTCATGGCTGTTCCGTCTTCTGGAATGAGGTTAGTGATGAGGGAGGTAGTGTTTCTGTCCACACCCCATCCAGGACACAGCAAGAAGACACTACCTACCAATGGTGCTCAGTACAGGCCCTTCCACAGGCTGTCTCATTCCCTTGGGTCCCAGGCTGGTGGAGATGAGGAAGAGGGGTGCTCTAGACCAGAACTGGGGAACACTGAAGGAGCCAGGTCAGTGCTGGCTGGTTCAGGACTAAGTACCATAGCAGAGCAGGGCTGGGGAGGGAAGGGAGGCGTCCAATCTGAAAGGGGGGTGGCATCTAGGCTTGGTTAGCAAGAATGCCTGTGTGTGTGTGTGTGTGTGTGTTTTGGGGGGGTGGGGGAGAATACTGCATGTGGGTGAGGGTATGAGGGAGCTCACACACGCAGTGGCATGGACTCCTCAGCCAGTCACTCATGTAGCTTATGTAAGCATGATCTCCTCATGCATGTGTGGCTTTGCCGTCCCATAGGATTCATGAGATTGCTGGGAAAGGTCATATAAAAGGACTTGTGTCTACTGAGCTAGGTCCAGCCCTCGGCAGGATTGTCATATTTTGAATACACTGCCATGTACTTTTTAAGTTAAAAAAAAATAACACTGCTCTTTCTTTTCACCCAACCCCTAATTTCCCTCAGTCCATCACACCGCCAGCTCCTCCAACCCACCACCCCTCCCCTCAGGGCTTTACCTGTGTGGGGTGGGCGTTGGGACGGGAGCCTGCATCCCTCCGGGGCCTGTGCTGAAGGCCCCCATTCTCCGAGGGCAGTCCGTAGCTGGTGCAGTGTTCGAAGGGCATGTACTGGTACTGGGGGGCACTACCCCACCAGCTTTGTTCGCGCCCACGCCGCGGGGACTCAGATGGCTTCATGCTCCCTCCCCCCCGCCAGGCCTTGGCCTGCTTGCCCCTGTCCAACCCCCAGTACAGCTCCTTAAGCCTGTCCTCTTGCCTGTCCCCAAGGCGTCTGGGGCAGCATGCCCACCCCCAGCTATATATAGCCATCTCTCCATCACATGACCCCCCCACTGCCACATCTGATCTGCTTGGGGTCGAAGCAGGTGTGAGAGCAGTGTGGGGGAGGGGCTGGGGTGAGAACCTGAGGGACAGCCCCGCAGGGAATTCCCTCAGCAGGGCAGCAGCACTGTCCTCCTCCTTAGCCACCAGGAGGCTGCCAGCCCCAAGCCACTGGTCCCTCTATAAATATCGCCCAGACCAGGATGAAAAACTGCTCAGCATGCTCTCCAACCTGTGTGCGTCCAGAGCGTGATAAACCTACACCAACCAGTGCCGCCCCTCTGTTCCCCAGCATGTGGAAGACCAGGCTGCGGTGCTGGACATGGACGGAGTGATTTCAAGGTCTGGAAACACTGGAGAGTAACTCACCTGGGGGAGTAACTGATGCTTCTCTCCCATCTTTCCCTGCTGAGTTGTTCCCTGTTCTGTGTCTTCCCAAGGTTTAGTTCTCATCTGTCAGACCACCTCTCCCAAACCATCAGTGTTCAGTTTTCTCCTCCTGGTTTGCCTTTCTGTCTGCCAGGGGCTGCTAATAATGCTTTGGTGCCATCCCTTGACCCCACCTTATCTGTCACCCACTGGGTGTGGGACGCTGTGGGAAGCAGAGTGATAGCCTTGACTTCTGGCATTTCTACCACTTCCCAGACTGAGAAGTGTCAGTGCACAAGCATCATGAATTTATGGGGAGGGACTCAGCTTCCGTGTGGACTGAGCGGTGCCCGCCTGTCTACCCAGTGGGTTAGATAACAGGGGGAAGTGGGCCAGGGGCAGGGGGATGCAGAGGAGGGAAGGGAGTATTTCTCATGAGAACCCACAAATATGAATGATGATGGGGAAGTACTCTGCTATTCTTCCCTTTTTCAGGTCAATAAATCATTTTTGGCCAAGGACAAATTATTCTATCTGGCATCACTCTTTTTTCTTTTTCTTTCTTTCTCTCTCTCTCTTTTTTTAACCAATTTTCCTAGGACATTCTTTCTCCTGTGAACTCCTTACTATAGAAGAAAAGTTGCAAACATGAGTCAATGTGTAGTTTAGGATCCATCACCAAGTGAGGCCTGTGCCAGGACAGTCCAAGTTCAGGCATGATAGGGAGGGACACTAAACATCCAGTCTACAAGTAAATTTGGATCTAGGCTAAATGGATCTGTCCAAGCCATGTGGGACGATGGATACCATCAAATGTACCTTTTCTAACAAATCCTCCAAGCTCGAAGGCGAATAATCTACCCACCCACAAAGGTAAACATGTGTCCATTTGAGGGACTGAAGGGTCTGTGATACCCACCATCTCCACATCAGAAAATAAGGAAGGAGTTCTAAGGGGTTGGTGTGAGATGAAAGGAATACTGTCTTAAAGAAAATACAGTGCCCAAGTAAAAAAAAAAAACCTGTGGAGTATGGCTCTCCTGAAGGTAGCCAGTTTCTGTAGGATCTTGATAATCCCAAGAAACAAATATCTAAGACAATTCCTATTTCTTCACTATTCCGGAGAAAGTCAAGGTCTGGTTATGGACTCTGAGATTTGGAGGCAGAGATTGGTGGGACTGGGGAAGCCCTCACACTTGACCAAGCCAAGCAGAAGCACCTGCTGCAATGTTGAAACCCGGATTCTGAAATGAGGAGGGCCAAGGAAATCTACAGCTGCCAGTGCAGAATGTGAGAGAAATTCCTTGAGTTTGAGGTTATAAATAGTTAAGGTCTCATGGGTTATCACCTGCAAGAGAATAAAATGTAGACTATACCCATCCCCCACCCGACCTCCTCATGGGTACAGTGCTTAGGTTCTTATTTGGACGGCCAGAGATGGACTTCTAGAGAGTTCTGTGAAAAGCTCTTAATTTGGAAACAAATTCATAAGCATGCAAGTGTTCTCTAGTGTATGTATACTGGCCCAGCCAGTATTGCTCAGTGGTTGAGCATCAACCCATCACTAGGAGTCCCTGGTTTGATTCCTGGTCAGGGCACATGCCTGGTTTGAGGCTCCATCCCCAGCGGGGCGTGCAGGGGCATGTTGATGTTTCTCTCTCATCAGTGTTCCCATCCCTCTCTTTCTCTCCCTTCTTCTCTCTCTAAAATCAATAAAAACATTTAAAAATTTTATTTAAAAAAAGGTATGTATACTGTGTAAGATATATATTCTTCTGAGGTTTTAAATAGATTTTCTTAAGGTCCGTGATACTAAAAGATTAAAACCTATAGGTTTAAGGAATTGCTATTTGAAGGAAGGTTGTCAGAAGTGACCAAATGGCAGTAATTTCTCCTGTAATCATTGGACTTTGCCTCCCAGACTCTTTAAAAATCCTTGGTTCCTTCCCTAGCACTCCACGAGGCCCTCCAGATAGCACTGGACAGATCTCTTCCTCCCTCTTCTGGTTTTTCAAGTATGATACACTTTCCCCCTGTCCTCTACCTAACTAGGGCCGAGATGGAACGATAACGTCGTCATTAGTCTCAGGTGAGAAAAAATCTAGAGCTCCCCACAGTGAGGAAATCTCATGCTAGGAAAACAGTCACAGATGCAATATTGTTAGTTAAGGTGCACACACGGTGACAATATTTCACATGCTAGCTTCAGTGTCCTCAGAAAGGCAGTGACTTATAGGGAGATAAAAGAATGCATGCAAAAGTTACCATTGTGGCCCTGCTATGGTGGCTCAGTTGGTTGGAGCATCATCCCACGCACCAAAAGGTTGGGGGTTCAATTCCTTGTCAGGGCACATACCTACATTCCAGGTTTGGTCCCTGGACAGGGTGCCTATGGGAGGCAACCAATTGATGTTTCTCTCTCACATCAATGTTTCACTCTCTCTCTCTAAAATCAATTAAAACATATCCATGGGTGAGGATTAAAAAAAAAAAAAAAAAGCTACCATAGTGTTTGCTCCCTAGTAAGCACTGAATGTGAACTCTCATTAAACTGAAGCTTTATTTTGTGAGAGTTAATGCATTAACACCATGCAATTTTCCCTACATCATCACATTTAATCCTCAAAGAGACCTTTGAAGGTAGAAATAATTTTTCTTATTTTTAGATATGGGAGACTGACGTTCTGTGAGATTAGGCACCTTAGCCAAGGTCTCTAGTATCTTAAAAGACTGAGCCAGCATTCAAATCTACTTGATTCCAAGCCCATGCCCTTCAGGTTCCATTACTTGTTTTGTATAATTGAAGTCTCTGAGCCTCATTTCCTCTTCTGTAAAATGGGAAAGTGACTACCTCAAGGGACTGTGGGAGGATGGGAAGGCTCCAAGCAGTGCCTGAGACATACCTGTCAGTTGTAGCGATTATTAATGACTTCCCCAGATGAGAGGCCTTCCCCCATGTTTCATTTCTTCCTGCTCTCTTCCCATTGGAGGAAACAGGCTGGAGGGCAGCCCCAGCTCTGGGAGATAATTTTAGAAGAGAATCCCCTGGCAGAGGTTAGCATGGGGAAGGGAATAGACTGAACTTCAACCTGATACCCTTATTCAAGGGTGGGGGTGGGGAGGATTGGGGCTGAGACAGATGCTCCTCTGTAATCCCAATGTGTCACTCCTGAAAGCCTTCCTATCCAGAAAACGGGGACTAATGTTAGTCCCACTATTCCAGTACTTTCTTTTTTTTTTTTAAAAAAAAAATATTTTATTGATTTTTGACAGAGAGGGAGAGGGATAGAGAGTTAGAAACATCAATCAGCTGCCTCCTGCACAACCCCTACTGGGGATGTGCCCACAACCAAGGTACATGTCCTTGACTGGAATCGAACCTGGGACCCTTCAGTCCGCAGGCCGACGCTCTATCCAGTGAGCCAAATCGGTTAGGGCTCCAGTACTTCCTTAACCTCTCCTAGACGTTGTATTCTTCCCTCCCTTGAGGATATCCCACTGTTGTATTTTACAGTACAGCCAACCAGCTTCAGTTCACTCCCCGTGCCCTTTGCCCCAGTGGTCTTCTCCAGCCATACCCTCTCCCTCCACCTGATGTGCTTCCACTCCACTTAGTCCCTTTCTGCTCTTCCTCCACATTCAGCCCCCAGCTGCTTCCCACCACATGCTCCTGCAGAATGTCCCCTCTTGCTGAGCCTCCATAGCCTGCTTGCACTGGCACATTTGCCTCTCCAAATCTGCCCTCCATACACATTGCACCCGGAAAATCCCCCAATTACACACAGCCCACTGCTTAGAATTCAGCCGTGGGCAAACTACGGCCTGCAAGCCGGATCCGGCCCGTTTGAAATGAATAAAACCAAAAAAAAAAAAAAAAAGACTGTACCCTTTTATGTAATGATGTTTACTTTGAATTTATATTAGTTCACACAAACACTCCATCCATGCTTTTGTTCCGGCCCTCCGGTCCAGTTTAAGAACCCATTGTGGCCCTCAGGTCAAAAAGTTTGCCCACCCCTGGCTTAGATCTTACCCTGGCTGCCCCAGAATTCTCTTACAACTATGCTCACTCTAGGAAACCCGAAATCCAAATTGAACCGTGAGCTAAGGAATTCTACACACCTCATCCTCCAGTTCCAGGCCAGCCTGTTTCCTGTCTTCACCCCATACTTGAAAGAATCCAGAAACAACACTGCTTGCTAATGACTCTTCCATCTCTCCTGTGAGAAATGCCAGTGCTGTCCATATTTTGGGCAGCTGCTGATGGTCATGACAACTAAGATGGGCTTATCTCAGGTGTGAACCTGTACATCTAAAAAAAAAAAAATTGGCAGGGCCCAGCCTGTGTGGCTCAATGGTTGAGCATTGACCTAAGAACCAGGAGGTCACAGTTTGATTCCTGACCAGGGCACATGCTTGGGTTGCTGGCTTGATCCCTAGTAGGGGGGATGCAGGGGCAGCTGAACAATGATTCTCTCATCACTGATGTTTCTATTTCTCACTCCCGCTCCCTTCCCCTCTGGTTGAGCATTGTGTCATGAATCAGGAGATCCCCAATCAGGGCACATGCCTGGGTTTCGGGCTGAATCCCCATAAGGAGGGATATAGGGGGCAGCCGAGCAATGATTCTCATTAATGTTTCTCTCTCTCTCTTTCTTCTCCTTTCCTCTCTGAAATCAACTTAAAAAATATATTGAAAAAATTAAAAATTTAAAAAAATTGGCAGCAAAATAAGAAGGGGTATGCCTTGTGAGGTGGTGAGGGATGCTGTAACGGGCTAAGAAAAATATGCAGGCATCGTAAGATTGCAAACACAGAGACATAAGACACACATCAGTAATAAATATAAGCATTTATTTGGCACCTGATGGCAATGCAACATCCTGGCAGTGGGAAGTGAAAAGGTTTATCACCCAAATATTTCCATACAATACTGATCCAGGGGTTGGGAGGACTTGGCCACAAGTCCCCGAACCACCTGGCTCACAGAATGAGCATTTATTGATTGAGCACCTGAACTAGGATACAGGCCGAGCACTGTGCCAGGCTCCATGGGAGATGTAGAGGAAGTTGTCTCAATGTGACATGTCTTCAGGGGATAATACCAGTGAATAAAACAAAACACCAAACTGTGTATATTGTCAAAAAGTAGGATTCTGGCTAGGGTTGCTTCCTTCAACATTTAATGAAGCCCCAACATATGCCAGGCACTGGGTACATACTGATGAACAAAAAAGTTTTTGCCCTCATGGAGCTTCTAGTAGAGGAGAGAGAATGAACAAGGGAAGCAAGTAAATATTATCATAGGTTATGAAAAGTGCAATGAAGGAATTAAACAGGACACAGGAATAAACATAGCTCATTTAGAGACAGAATAGCCTGAGAAGGCCTCCACAAGAAAGTGGAATTTAAGCTGACACTTGAAGAATAAACCACCCAATCAATAGTGATGAGGAATGGCACTCAGCAGACCCCGAGAGAGTACGGTTCACGACAGGAAAGAGCTCAGAATGTTTGAAACTGAGGAAGCCACTGGGGTTGCTGCTTAGAGAAAAAACAGCACTTAATAAGGTTCCAGGAGAAGGTGGGGCCTGTGGGCCAAGGTAAGGAGTTTGGATTTTATTTGAGGTGTAATAAGAAACCAAAGGGTTCCAAGCAGGGGAGTGACATGATCGAGATTTATACTTAAAAACCAAGTCTGTTATATCGATACTAGATTGTAGTACAAAGAATGGAAGTCAGAGAGGCCTTCGGGAACTGGGAAGTCTGTGAGCACAGATAAGGACGGCTCCTAGGGTAAACAAACATGGACAGCCATCTAGCAAAGGCCTCCCTGAAACAGAGAGACACAGGGGACAAGGAATAGGCCGTATCATATCCAAGGGGATTTAACACTGAAACAGAAAGCAGGAACAAGGAACTGCATCACATCCCTGAGCAGCCAATTAGACCGATCTGGAGGCAGCAGTAACCAGGATCTCATGAATGAGGGGAGAAGCAGGAAGCAGGGAGAGAACAACTAGAAGATAAGGTGACAGGTTTGCAGCGGTTCTCAACCTGTGGGTCACGACCCCTTTGGCGGTCGAACGACCCTTTCACAGGGGTCGCCTAAGACCATCCTGCATATCAGATATTTACATGACGATTCATAACAGTAGCAACATGACAGTTATGAAGTAGCAACGAAAATAATTTTATGGTTGGGTCACAACATGAGGAACTGTATTTAAAGGGCCAGAAGGTTGAGAACCACTGGGTTAGAGGATGAGGAAGCATCCCACACTCACCTGCCCCTGCTGGCACTGCCAGGCTCATTCCAGTAAAAGTTCGGAGAAAAGACCTTTGGGACGTCCCTGCATAAAGATCGGTGAGTTCCAGATACACGGCATCCGATCCCTAGCCTCTGCTGAAAGCTTGGATTCCTTGAGTCCAGAGGAGCCACAGGTGGCACTGTCCTTCCTGCGGTGGCCTTGACGCACGGGAGGAATGCACAGGCTGTTCCACACACAGCAGCGGAGTGTGTCTCTGGCCGACTGTCCTTCCAAAGCCACGTGGGAAATGCCTACATTAAATGAGTACTCTCACTCTGGGACAAATGGGGCTGGGATATGAAAGATGGGAGATGACCTCTGAGACATCTTAACTAACCTAACAAAAGCAATGACCACAATGCTACCTACAAAAGCCCGGGGCAGGAAGTGAGCACACCGGTCGAGGAGACCTGCAAGCCTCTCCCCATAAGGCCCCCGTGCTCACACACCTTTCACCAGGCTCCTCTACGGCAGCCAAACGTTGCTGGCAACCCGTCCAGCCAGGGCCAGCCCAGGGAGAGAGCCTCACCCAGGGGGAGCCAGCCTGTGGGCCGGGATTCAAGGTCGAGGATGGCAGGCTGTGAAACCAGCCTGAAACTCCCAGTGCCTGAGAGGGAAGGACAGAAACCGCGATCCTGCAGAAGCTCCAGCACACCACCTGTGGCCCCGGGGCCGGGCGGAGGCGTCACGTGGGAGGGTGTCCGGGGAACAGATAGAGGTGCCGGCACAGGGTGCTACAGTACTCCGACATCTCCTTGCACCGGTGGAACTCTGTGCCAGGGGCATAGCCTTCGCGCTCCTTGATAAGTCCATTCACCTGGAAAGGCAAAAACCAAGAGTCCAAAGTCTGAGAATCTGGTGTTTTCACAGGAAGGGTGGAGAGGCTGCGGTGGTGACTGGGCAAGGGAGGAGGAAGGGACAACACCCTGGAGGGGCAAAAGGTTCACAGAGCCAGACTGAGCGACTTACTTTGACAAGCATGTCAGCCACGTGCATGTCACAAGCCCTCTCAGAGAAGATTTGAGTGAGGGCCTCGATATACCAGGAGCCCCGTTTGGTGTTACGCATGGCGGCAGTCCCTACAACCAGGACAAAAATCACCACAGTGTGAAGGTCATGGGATACCCTTGCATAGCTGGACATCTCAAACTAGCTGTCCACGGCACTTTCTACCCGCCCCCATCAGAGCTGTACATGATAAAGTGCAAGTCTATAAGAGAGTGTAATCGTTTGGACTGTTCTAGAATTCACAATACCTCTGAGGCAGGCATAGCCACATATCATGTCCGAGCGAGTGGGCAGTCGCATCTTCAGCAATTCCTGTCTATCAGCATCACCGTCCTCGCACTCAGGGGACAGGGAGTGGCCCTTTCCATCCTGCTGGTCAACCCCACGATCCGTTTCATCTGTAGGAAGGCAGAGTGGACAAGGATGTTATTTCCTCTCATCTCTCTTGGGCCCGTCACAGACAAGCCCAAGTTCCCTACAACCTTGACTGGGAAGAGCCATTTCCAGCTGCTGCCTCCAACCTAGAGCTGATGAGTTAAAATGCAAAAAAAACCCATTGCTCCCATTCCTCTCCCGGCATGCATTCATTACCCCGGGGGTGCCCAAACACATGGTCTGAGCTGTCTATTCTGTGCAAGACGGGAAAGTGCTGAGTCACATACCCTGGTAAACAGAACTAAAAACTGCCTCTGTCCATGATTCACTTGCTCACTGAACAATGCACCTGAAAGTCATGGTGCTTTTTATTGCAAAACACAATTGATATATTTAACTTATTGTAAAAGAAAAAACAAGTTAATAAACCAAAAGTATGATTACATGTATGCCATATAAAAGTCACAACTTGAAAAAATAAAAAATAAAAAAATAAAAAATAAAAGTCACAACCTGAAGTCTATGTAACAATAAAAAGATTACAAAACTAAGCATGACCAGCTGTTTCCAAAGCATTTTTGGTATTTTTAAATCATTTATTACTTGTTTATTAATTACATAAGTCATGTTGTATCAGGTATCCAATATTTAAGAGCAATTTAAAAGAGGAAAAACTTAGAAGAACACTATATATTCCAAAGTTTTAGCAGTAGTTTCTCAACCTACCCTGAGCACATGCCCTGCCTCTTGACTGAGGCCTTACCTATTCCCAGACATATTCTTATTTGATGTTGCTTCATTTGGGGGATGGGAGGGGGTGCATCAGGAGGAAAGAGAGACAGAGAAGACACACAACTCATCACACAAAAGATAAAAGTATGCTTTTTCACAATACTGCCTGCTCCACGCACCATTCAAGAGAGCCTAGAAGGAAAGAGAAGCTTGAAGAACTGGGGGGGGGGGGGGGGGGGGGACACAACCAAAATTCATTGATCCAAAGAAGATTTATTGAGCAACTGCCATGTGCCAGTCACTGTTTTTGTTTTAAGCTCTAGAGAGAGAGTTAAGAAAAAGTCTCTGCCCTCATAGACTACGGAGAAGGTGATATTTAAAAAAAAACAACATATATTTTTATTGATTTCAGAGAGGAAGGGAGGGGGAGAGATAGAAACATCAATGATGAGAGAGAATCATTAATCAGCTGCCTCCTGCACACCCCCTTCTGGAGATCGAGCCCGCAATCAAGGCATGTGCCCTACCCAGGAATCGAACCCTGACCTCTAGGTTGATATGCTCAACCACTGAGCCACACTGGCTAGGTGAGGGTGATATTTTTTATAGACATCGACCATATTAACTAAATACAGAAGACAGGTGAGCTCAAGTTTAAGTATTTAATTTTAAAGATTCAGAGCCATTTCTCACTATCCAGATCTACAGTGTGTGTGTGTCTCCGAATACAGGAGAAAATGATCATGAACGTCTTTCATTTTATTTTGTTGGTGACGCCTCTTGAAGGAACTAAGCCAAGCTGAATGTGCCCCTCAAGAGAAAGGAAATTTCTTTCCTACCTTCAGGACTCAGATCTGTTAATAAATGTTACTAGTTCCTTCTTTTCAATATCCCCATATTTGTTTTCCACATTATCGCTAGAGTCTCCATCCATTCATTCACTATTTATTAAGTGCTACCATGTATCTATCAGGCAATGCTCTGGGCCTAGGAAAACAGCAGGTGAGTAAAAACCTAAGTTCCTGCCTCACATACTCTTTTCTTAGTGCAGCTTCCTGCCATGGTGATCGTCCTGGGAAAAAAAATCATCACATAATTTCTTTCTTAAGCTTCCAAAGCTCTGTACTATTATCTGCTGAAGCCCCAAATCTCAGCCGTGACTAAAGGTTTATAACCAGCTGGCTCTACCCCATGTGGCCATATCTCACTATATACTTACAGACACTCGGTTTTTAAATTACATCCGGGTATACTTCTGACTCAGTACATCATTTTCTTTCTTTTTTGGGGGGGTGGGGGTGGGGGGCGTCCTTTTAATCTTGCTGTGCTAGTCATATTATCGCCAACCCCTCTTTCTCCTGAAAGGTTCTATCTGCTACTCCACATCTATGGAAAGCTTATCATTCTGTGTTCAAAATAAGCCTCACCATATCCCCCAAATGTCTTCAAACTAAGCTGACCTAAAAGGACCGATTCCTTACAACTTGCGCTTCATATGTATGGTATCTCACTAATTTCACCCTTGCTTACTTCAGGCCTTTAACTACTCAGAACTACGTCAGGTATATTCACTGTATTTTCCAAGTAATTAGTAGGCACTTTGGAGAGACCACATTTTCCTTTGCTTTTGTGACACTACCTAGTGTAGTCCTAGTCATGATGTAGGACCTTAATAAATGATATTCTTTGGTGATATTAGGAGAATAAAAACATTATTAATCATTTACATGTGTTGAACATACAACAGATAAAAGTAATTATTTGAATATTTGGACAAAATGACCTTTAAACCAACCTATAAGCCCCTCGAAAGCACTGATCATGTTATGACAGCCACAGCTGGCAGTTGTGGTGGATTTACTAGGAGCCAGGCACTGGGCTAAGCAGGCCCTTCCTATGCACTATTTCATTGAATCCTCACAACAGCTCTATGAAATAGGCCTGATGATTATCCACATTTTATATCAAGGAAACGAAGACAGATGGACATCAGGTAACTTCTCTGACTTGACATAACTAGTCAGTGGTAGAGGCAGAATTTGATTGCAGTTAGTTTTTTGTTATTACTGGTTTCCTCCCAGTAAGCAAGCCCGCATGTCTGCTGAGCCCAGTCAGAGTCCTGGGGTAGAACTGCATGCGAGAAAGAAGAGGGAGGGAAGCAGCTCGGGAGAAGGAAGCCAGGGCTGACCTGGTAACTGCTGTCCTGCAGGCACAGGGATGATGAAGCAGGGAGGCAAGGATGGCAGGTGAAAAGTCGAAAAAAGGAGAAAGTGGAAAAGGGGACAAGAGATGGAGGAAGAAAAAAAGGAAGGGATAACGTGAGAGGGACAGGAAGAAGAGACAGGAAATCCTTAACTGGAAGAAGTAACAAAAAAAGCACATCAGGTTACTGGTAAGCACAGAAAAAAGTCAGAGTCCTCAGAAAAGAGTCTTGAGAACAGGCATGGCGGTGCAGAGAGCTGACCGACCTGAGAGCCACGGGCTGCCCAGGTCCCAGCACACCCCATGCATCGGGGACACTTACAGAGCAAGAGAGGCGGTGGCAGCAGTGAACAGAAGGAGGTGCCCAAGGGATCCATTAGCACCTGAGAGGAGCAAACAGGAAAGTGAGAGCTGGGGGGAGGCTGCCCGGGAGCCGCCACCCCAGTGCTCGTCCTGCAGGGCACTCACCTCCACGGCAGGCCTGGATGAAGAACATTTTCGGCTTGTTCTGTAAGTTCGGGCAGTTGGCATTGTCAAAGAGCCGAAACACCTCTTGTAGCTGGTGGAAAGGAATAAGGGAGAAGGGAGGGTAAGTGGTCAGTAGGACCTTCTGAGTCTTATACACACAGCAGCAGCCAGCACAGGCTGAAGGTGACAGACGTGATCCAGCACCATCCACAAGACTGTACACACCTGAAGCACCTTGCCGTCCACACCATAGACGCCGCCCTCCACGCCGTGAGAGAGGAGGGCCACAATGCAGGAGTCAGTGACTCGGTGAGCAGGCAACTGGGCAAAATTCTGGAGTTTCTCTTGCATTTCCTAAAAGAAACACACCTTTTAGTGCTGTTCACTATAGTCAGCACCAATACGAGCTTTTCTGTGGCGTCTGAAACCTTAAGTTATTAGAAGGTAAAGTGATTTCTGTGGTCACTAAGTAAAGCCAGAGACCCGCTGAGAGGCTAGAAAAATCATGGACTCATCAGAAAATGCATGACTTCAGACACAGAATTCTGAATATAATTGCACAAAATTCACAGACTGAGATATGCTAAGAACTCCTGGATTAAAGCACATAACTAATGAAGCTAATCAAGAGCTAGTTAACTTTATCCATCCCCCTATCACCAACCAGATTTCCTTTGAGCAAATACTGTCGTACATTAGTGGCACAGGGGGGCCACCTGCTGAGCGGTGAATGAGTATCACCTATGGGGCCACAAGGAAATAAACTGCTCCGTGACAAAGGGCTAACAGGACCATGATCTAGAGAACAGCAGACCTTCTACGCTGTTTTCTGTCTGAGATCTGAAGTGCCCAGAGACAGTGATGATGTCTGTATAAAACACCTTGTTCAGGAAGGAGCACACTGTCTGGAAAATTCTGTCAGGGCCATGACTAAATGCATAGGCCACGGGATCAGACAGACAGACTGAAGTTTGACCCCTGGGTTCAAAACTGGTACAAGTTATTAAGCCCCTCAAGGTTCTAATCCCCATTCTGTATAGCTATGTCTGGCATATCCTGCAAAGACCTGCCATTATTATTATGTGTATGTCTAATTAAGGATAACAATATTATCCCCCCCCACCCGCCCCCAAAAAACAAACCCTATTACTCGTCAACCTTGTAGTCCAATTTAAGAATCTTGCTTTATTGTCTGGCCGCTGTGGCTCAGTGGTTGAATGTTGACCTATGAACCAGGAGGTCATGGTTCTATTCCTGGTCAGGGCACATGCCCAGGCTGTGGGCTTGATCCCCAGTAGGGGGTGTGCAGGAGGCAGCTGATCAATGATTCTCTCTCATCATTGATGTTTCTATCTCTCCCTCCCTCTCCCTACCTCTCTGAAAGCAATGTTAAAAAAAAAAATATTTTTAAAGAATTTTGTTTATTTAGCACTATACTGCCATACACGAGTACCTCTCTACTTTAGGCATTTGGCCCATCAATGGAAAGTTATACCATAATACAAAACCTGATACTAATTTTTAAACCTATGTCTCCCTCTACAACTCAAGATGCCTGGACTGTCTCTCCTATCTGAGATCAGCAGAGAGATAAGTTATTTTATTATGAATCTGAATGAACTGTAATGAAGATGAGTATGCTGTCCAGGCAGAAAAGTCACCAGATACAGTCCCGGACAAAAAGCACACACTTGTGTATTATGTTGCAGTGGTTCTCAAAGTGTGGTCGCTAAAGCAGCAACATCAGCACCACCTGGGAATCTGTGAGAAGTGCAAAGTCCTGGGCCCCAGCAACTGTGTTTTAACAAGCCCTTGGGTGATCTGACAATGCAAAGTTTGAGAACTACCGATCTGTTTGTTTGCAATACAGTTGACCCTTGAACAATGCAGCGGGTAGGGGCGCTTTGACACCCACAAAGTCAAAAATCCGTATATACTTCTGACTCCCCCAAAAGTTAATTAGTTGTCCTTCAGTATCTGTGGGGGACTGCTTCCAGGACTCCCCACAGATAACAAAATCTCAGATGTTCAAGTCCCTTATATAAAGCGGCGTAGAACAAGGCATACAGTCAGCCCGGCACATCTTTAGATTTCTAACAGTGCGTCGGAAATACTGTTTTCCATCTGAGGTTGGTTGAATCTGTGAATGAGAAACCTGGGGATATATAGTCTGCATGTAAGTGGACCTGTGCAGTTTAAACCTGTGTTGTTCAAGGGCCAACTGTACTTCTGTTGCACATAATTGAGACTTCATTATACAAAACTTGTAAGTCTGCAACATAACTGGAAATGGAGAAATTGGCTCTGTTGAAAAAGTATGTATATTTTCTGGGCAAGCAGAAGCCAACTGAAATATTGGAAATCTTAAGGTAATAAAAGATATCCAAAATTGACTTGTTTCAAGAATATATAACCCCAAGAGAATACGTAAGTATGAATGCTCCTCTGGAGATGACCATAACAATTTAGCAAGTAGTAGTTGAAGTTTCTTTGTGGAAGGGAATAAAAAGATGAGCATTTTATTAGGTCAGTAAACAGATGACAAGAAAGTCCAAACAAAGAACACATACTTTGTAACTGAATTGATACGACTAAACCTTTCTCAAACCTTTCCTCTCCAATAAATGGAGATTAGTTATTTGGGGAAATTTTTCCAAGGTAGCATAGCTTAAAATAGGATCTGCAGCTTTAGTTCAGATAAAATTACAGTACTTCTCTAAAGAGCAGTCTTGCCTTTATTTTTGGCTGGGGGTGGGGGGTACCGGAGAAGAGAATAACCTGCAAATCATCTGAAACTATATGCAAGATTTTGTGGATAGCTTCATTTTCCTGGAATGACCCACTGCTTGTCCCTACGTTCTCAAAGCAGTCTGCGACCCAACTGCAAGTTAAAGACCAATACCATACATCAAAAGAAAATTTGCCACTTAAAACGTGTTATTTCTTTATAGATGATGAATTGTAATTCTAGAACTAGCAGCCTCATGAGGGATATGCAATGACAATAGACTTAGATGCCAAAGAGAAGAAATGAAAACCAACACAAGCAGTGAAAGACCAGTGACCACTCCCGCACTGTCAAGAAAAGAGGATTCCCTAAGACTACACACTATTTCCAATTTTTAAACGGAAAGTAAAAATGTTGTAATAGAAGGCAAAAAGAGGGAATCTTAATTTTTTGGATTCTGTTTCTTTGCTCGCCAAATAATTACATAAGAGTTGAGTTTCTTGCCGAGACCGGTTTGGCTCAGTGGATAGAGCGTCGGCCTGCGGACTGAGGGGTCCCAGGTTCGATTCCGGTCAAGGGCATGTGCCTGGGTTGCGGGCACATCCCTAGTGGGGGATGTGCAGGAGGCGGCTGATCGATGTTTCTCTCTCATCGATGTTTCTGACTCTCTGTCTCTCTCCCTTCCTCTCTGTAAAAAATCAATAAAATATATAAAAAAAGAAAAAAAAGAGTTGAGTTTCTTGCGAGGTCCTTCCAGGAAGAAAGTATTCAGTGCAGATGTGCAGTGCACCAAATTCTCACCCCAACTGTGCCTACCTGATCGTACTGCATCTGAGCGGTTGGCCACTGCCAGAAACCGGTTCTGCAATGTCCTCCTCGCATCTCTAAATCTCTAGAGCCGAGGATTAGGCTACATGGAGGACTATCTCCTAGGGTTTAGCCTTAAGCCTTTTGCTCTTGTTACTATTTTTTAAAAAATATATTTTATTGATTTTTTTACAGAGAAGAAGGGAGAGGGATAGAGAGTTAGAAACATCGATGAGAGAGATCGATCAGCTGCCTCCTGCACACCCCCTACTGGGGATATGCCCGCAACCAAGGTACATGCCCTTGACAAGAATTGAACCTGGGACCCTTCAGTCCACAGGCCGACGCTCTATCCACTGAGCCAAACCGGTTCGGCTGCTCTTGTTACTCTTTTTCAAAGATCTCATACTCTCATCAAGTATTTTTCCTACACAAGTAATTCCCAAATTTACATCTTTGGTCTCGACTTCCTCTGAGGCCCTCAATTCCCCACTTAATTTTTCCATCTCCCTTTATATGCAGTCATTCAATCACCAAGCAATGAAAGTACAGCCATGCCATTATACTGTTTTCACATATATTCTTTCCCTTTTCGTCCACTAGGCCAGCGGTGGTCCGTGAGGTCCGAAAGGTTGGCGACCGCTGCACTAGACTGTCCAGGCCCTCACCACCTCGTACCGGCATTATGATTTTAACTCCAAAGTGGGTTTCCTGCCATTAGTCTCTACTCCATTCTTTACAATGGTGTCATATTAATCTTTTTGAATCATCACGTGAATAATGCATCACTTTCTGCTCAAGAATTACTAATGATGTTCTAATGTCAAAACAAGAACGTCTAATTCCTTTGGGAAGACATCCAAGGCCCTGTGCATTCTGGTCCCTTTATCTTCAATCTCATTTTCAGCACTCTTGCCTAGATGAGTCTCAACTGGGCTGACTGGGCACTTCAAGTCTCTGCCATGTATCTGTTCCATGCCAGTAGGCTACCTTAGGAATGTCCTCATGGAGATGACAGAAACACAAGAAAGAGCAAGGCCTCTCGAGTTGTAGACTTAGAAGCACCATACTTGCACTTCTGCTTCATTCTATTACCCAAAGCCAGGCACATAGTCAAGTCCAGAGACAGAGGCAGAGGACCCTTCAAAGTTAAATGCCCAGGGGGGTGGATGCAGAGAGGGTAAAAGATCATTCAACCCATCAGCAAGACCTATCAATTCTACCTTAGAAATACTTTCCACACCTGTCCAATACTCCTTCTATCTTATTGCTACCACCACTTCAGTTCACCATGATCTCTCTTACCTATCACCACCTGACTGCTCTGTCCAAATCTTTCTTGTCCATTCCTTCTCAGACCATTCTCAATGCAGCAATGAGAATAAACTTAAAAAGAAAACCTGCTCTGACCACTCATTTAATTAAGTCTGCCAAATGGTTTCCTATTGTTCTCAGGATAAAGGTGAAAATCCTGACTAAGGCCTGAATTGTTTTCAATTTTCAATTGAGGGGTTATTTTAAAGCAAATAAATGAACCTGGTGAAAGGGAAAAAGAGAGTGAGGAGGGAGTGTGGGAAAGAGAGGCTTTGTAATGACTTCCATGTGAGGACAGCCTGGGACCCCTTTCTCCAACCTCATCTCCTTCCATCCTTTCTTTCACTTTATGATTGGAACACATCATAATTCCCTTACTTGTACACTATTTCAAGCCTCTGGGGTCTTACTTGGACTGCTCTGTGTCCAAGTAGAGTTCTTTATCCCTCCTTTTAGTACGGATTCAAAACCCTCTGCCTTTCTCCTTTCCTTCTTCTAGGGAAAAAGAAGAGAGGAGAACAGCCCTGACTGGTTTGGCTCAGTGGATAGAGCGTCAGCCTGTGGACTGAAGGGTCCCAGGTTTGATTCGAGAGGGAGAGGGAGACCTGGAGTCTTAATTATTATATTTGACAGTACCTTGCACTCCTAAATGTTGAATTTTATAGACCCCTTTGGGCTGGCAAAACTTATCCCAAAAGGAAATGCCTTAAGTTCTTGAATAGCATAGGAGAAAATGTTTATTCTATTTGTATTTATCTTTGTATTCCCAGGGATAAGACAATGAATGAATGATCCTGTAAACAGAAAAGCAGCTCCATGTTACTGATGCTAAAGAATAATATAGCCCTAGCCAGTTTGGCTCAGTGGATAGAGCATTGGCCTGCAGACTGAAGGGTCCTGGGTTCGATACCAGCCAAGGGCATGTACCTCGGTTGCAGGTTCCTCCCTGGCCCAGGCCCTGGTCAGGGCACATGCAGGAGGCAACCAATTGATGCGTTTCTCTCTGTCTTTCCTTCTCTCTTAAAGAAACTAAAAGAAAAATACATCGCCTGGCTGGTGTGGTTCAGTGGTTGAGTGTTGACCTATGAACCAGGAGGTCATGGTCTGATTCCCGGTCAGGGCACATGCCTGGGTTGCGGGTTCAATCCCCAGTAGGGGGCATGCAGGAGCTTATCATTGATGTTCCTTTCTCTCTCTTCTTCTTCCTTCCTCTCTGAAATCAATAATATATACCATATATATATATTTAATATATATTAAAATAATACATTTTAGAAAAACATCAATGACTCAGATTCAACAATTCATTTATTCATTCACTAACTAATTTATACTAATTGCCACCATGTGCCAAGTACCTGAGATACAGTATTAGAGAGACCTGTAGTGAGAAATAGAAATCATGGCATTTGGGGTGGGGAGCGGGAGATTCTCAGGAGCTATAGAAGAGAGGAGAAGGGATGGAGCCCTGGCACAGGATAGAGGACACAACAATGGATAAAAGGATATCAGATCAGGGAACGGGGAACTCTTGTAAAAAAAAAAAAGACTAAGAAACTAAGGGTTGAGAAATGAATGGAAGAAGCTTTACTGTCAAGCAAGGATCCCAATCCTAGTGCAGGTCCAGGGTCTAGGGCAGTGGTTGGCAAACTCATTAGTCAACAGAGCCAAATATCAACAGTACAACGATTGAAATTTCTTTTGAGAGCCAAATTTTTTAAACTTAAACTATCTAGGTAGGTACATTGTTATTAACTTAATTAGGGTACCCCTAAGCTGGCCTTTGCTAAAAACATCCTCAATCTGATTGAGGTACGTTCGCTGAGGTTGACCCCTCCCAACTCTCCCATCCACACTCGTCTTGGATACTTGTTTCAGATAGCCAAGTGTGGATGGGAGAGTTGGAAGGGGTCGACCTCAGCGAACATGTACCTCAAAACAATGTACCTCCCCCACGCTGCGTATCCCGCTGCCTGACTGACACCCCCCACTTCTTCTATCGCCACTTCTTCAAAATAGACTCACCCAGGCCAAAAACCGACTTCTGCGCATGGGCCATGAAGTTTCAATCGCACTGTATGTGCGCGCCCGCACGTGGTATTTTGTGAAAGAGTCACACTCAAGGAGCCAAAGAGCCGCATGTGGTTCGCGAGCCGCGGTTTGCCGACCACTGCCCTAGGCATTTGGATCACCCACTAGGTCCCTAACATCACACATACATTTCCTGTCCACACGCTGTTCACCCTGACTAGGATCCCTTCACCACTTCTCTCTCCTTAGTAACTTCTATCCTTCAAGGCCAGTTCACGTCTCCACTTATCCTCCAGACGATAGCTACCCAGGCAACTGTCTCTTCCTCTTAACTATTGTAGAAGAAACTGTCTCTAATTTTGCTTGGTCCTTGGGAATATATGAGACATGCTTCCTTTTTTGCTGCTGTCAAGACTTTCTCATCTAACTGAGGTCCCCAGAACTCAAGGTCCACATTTTTAAATCTCTGGTGCCTAACAGTCTGCCCATCCTAAGATGCTCAAAATTTGATGTTACCGCAATTGCAGTTACAGAACAATGTAACCAGAGAAGGAGAATCCAGTAGGTCCTGGAGTCTGCATCAGGTTTAACATAAACAGGAATGGTGTTTATGAAATGGGCTCATAGAGCCACGCATTGTTCTGGCTGTCTCTGAAAACAACAGTACACAGCTGACTTGGTGACTCACGGTTGTATCTTTCACTGTCAATGCATGTAAGATTCCCACTGACTACACACAATATGGAAAACCAGGACATCATAAATTCCTAGCAAAAGAAACAACCAGAGCAGAACCTGTAAGAAGCACAGAAAGCATTCCTTTTGTTCAGACTTTCTAACAGGATTCCCTCGGTAGGACTCATGGCTGATTCCCAACAGACCTCTCAGGAAAGCAGAAAACCTACTTGAACGCTCGATGACTAAAGCAGCTGCTCAGCCATGGCTTGGGAGCAAGGGTGGCCATACTTCTCTGCAATAGCTGTTACTGGAAAGCTGGCAAGGACAGCATGCAAAAGAGAATACCCGAGAACCTACTGGTGAAACTGGCCTTACCAAAGTACAGCAAACACATCTTTTTCCTCACAGAAGCAAGACATCTGAGAGGCAGAAACAGAGGCTGCAGACAATGTCGAAGACAAAACAGAGACCCCTACCTCAAAAGATCAAAGTGAATCTCCCAGAAACTTTAATTTTACCACTGACATTCCGAAAGGCAAGTTCAGGAAAATACTACTATTCTGGAATCAAAATGAAGAATATTAATTCACCAACTGGCTATTACAATTTCAAAATAGAAATAGCCAAAGGTAATCAAGTTAGAAGTGAAGCTGGTTAACTGAGGTTAATGAAGAATAAGCTATAATGATGCTTATGATCTGCAGGCATCTAGTCCAGAAATAATTTACCCTAAGATCTGCCTTGTGGCCACACAACTCTTAAAAACAAGGAATTTTCCCATATGTTAATTCATTAAACTGCCACAAAACGGTATTTACAAGGGCAATTCCAGCGAACTCTCATTTGCAACAATTTTATCTGTCAAAGTAATCTTTACAACAATAACTAGACTCCTGTTATGATTAACCAAGAAATAAATGCCCTGTGTAGCCTTGGCTTAGAAATATCCTTCTGAGCTGGTTGGGTGAATCTCAGCGTCTCCATACTCCCCGAGTGATGGGGAATTAATTTGCTGAGCATGAAAAAATGAGAACCCAACCGTGGACTTTTACTACTCAGGAGGGAGAGCACAGCCTTCTGAGAAATCAACACTGAAGTAGCTGGCTGGCCCTAGTTCTTTTTCAAAAAACAACAACACCTTGATTGCAAGGTGAGAGGCAGAAAAAAGTGAGCAAAAAGGTAAGGAGTAAAGTAACTAGTAAGACAGCCCAGCAGGCAGAGAAGCAGCAGGGGTTTCTGGCCCCAAACGCGGTATCGGGTACCTGTGCAGTCTGGTCAAGGAGAACATGGACATCATAGCCCAAGAGCTTGAAGAGGGTGACGAGATTGCTGTGGTCCACATGCCCTCCGGAGCGGAAGTCCAGGTCCTGCTCTCCAGTGAAGTGCACGTTGCTCAGGACCAGTGCCAGGCCACGCGGCCGAGACTGCAACCTATAGGCCTGGGGAGGGGACGCCAATTAGACCCAGAGCTTCCTGAGGACAGAAACTACGCCTGCCCAATTAGGTGAGACGTTTCAAGAAAACACAGACGTCATCCTCTTCTGAACCCCACCAGGTCAAGACAGAAATATGCCCATAGAAGACATCCACTAGCAAAGACTTTCTGACTAACAAACAGGGAGAGAATGTGTACACAAGCTAAGTTCACGTGCCCAGAAAGGACATCTCTTTTCCCAACTCTTTCCTCGTGCCGTTTTGCCAGACTCACCAGCTGGTGGTGTGTTCGATAGAACTCAGGAGTACACGGCTTCACCTGAAGGCAGGGTGGGCCATCTCTGTTGTCTAGAGAGTGTTCCACAGTATCTGTGGCACAGAAAGCCAAAAGCTAGCACACAATCTATGCATCAATCCTAGTGCTTCATAACTTCAGGCACCCTTCCAACTGGGGATTTAATAATTACTGGACTTGCCCATTCCCCTCAACTTGTAAGATCCATGAGGTCAGAGACCTATTTACTTAGCCTAAATATAATTAGGTACTCAAGTCACCAAATAACTGAACTGGATATATGATAAAAGCCTTGTTCTAATCACAAAGCATCTCAATCAGAAGGCTAGTGGCTGATGATGTCTTTCCTCATTCTACAATAACTCAGCTTCATAGAGGAGACAGGAATATGCAGGAATTTCCTACCTATACAAGTTGCTCCAAGGGCCAATTACCATAAAAACATCATCTGTGAGGGAAGGGAAATAGGACTAACCAATGTCCCATCTAAACTGCCCTGCTAATCCTGAACAAACTCACTGAGGAAACTGTTCCCCAATATGAATGAAAAGTCAGATACCAGTTAAGAAAAGGGAAGTCAATCTGTGGGACCCCTTTTATCCCATCAATTCTCACCTGCAGACAGGCGCAGCTGCTTGTGAGGAGGACAGGACTCACACACCGGGAAAGACAGACTCACGTTGTGGTCACAGCTCAACTGTAAGAAATCGGGAGCCCCGTGCAAGGTCTTAGGGAGATGGTCCAGTCCCCAAAAAACAAAGACCTAGTCTCCCCACCCTGTCTCATAAATTCCTTACCCACCAAACTAACCCTTCTCAACACACCACGTGTCTAGGGCTCCATACCGGTGAGAGTACATGCTGAAAACCAGAGAGGGTTGAGAGTAACAGATCCTCCAGGTGACCCTGCTTGGTTTCCCTCAGAGCCACACAGAAGGCATCAAAAGCATGGGGACCCCTCTTGGGAAGCAAGCTGAGGAGTTCCACATTCTGGCTGAAACTGCCCACTTTGGCCTACAATACAAGAGTAAAACATGAAATCATATTTACATATCTAGCTATAATTCCATTTCTCCAGATGAGCTTCCTAAAAATGTCATCATCCACCTCAAGAATTCCTTTCACAGGAAAAACAATATGGGTGAAACCCTTCCCATTATTCCGGAATTATATACCTTTTCTGTTCAATGCTCTAGGGTAGAAGGGCATTTTCAATTCCTTAATAAGGCACCACACCCTTTTTACACTTTATCATGCTCTGTTCCTACTTCTACAACCAATTTACTTGGCTTTTCTCTTTCGCCTCCAGATACCTGAATGTGCTCCCTCATTTCGAAGGTGATGATATCTTGTTCCAGGAGATGTTCTAACAGTTCACTCAGCAACAGCTGTTTGGCCAGCAGCACTCGGTTCTTTTTCAGAGCTTCCTGATGGACAGGATGCATGCCACACACTCCCAATACCCTACAGATAAAAGGCAGAGAGAAAGGCTGTCAATACAGAAGATATGGCCCAGAGAGTGGAGTGGAAGAGGTGTGGGCAGGAAGAACAAAAGGAACAGAACTTACAATAACCGGGTTGATTTTATCGAATCTCATTAAAATCAAAGAAGTATTGAGCATAAGGAAATGATGTAATTCTTTTTTTTTTTTAAATATATTTTTATTGACTTTTTACAGAGAGGAAAGGAGAGAGATAGAGAATCAGAAACATCGATGAGGGAGAAACATCGATCAGCCGCCTCCTGCACATCCCCCACCGGGGATGTGCCCACAACCCAGGTACATGCCCTCGACCGGAATCGAACCTGGGACCCTTCAGTCCGCAGGCTGACGCTCTATCCACTGAGCCAAACCGGTTTCGGCGATGTAATTCTTTATGGAGTATGTTCAACTGAGAGCATTGTCTGAGATAAATGGTCTCTTCAGGGGAGGGAAATAGCTATCTTATCAAAAATACACACAAGCACACATGTATTCATGAGAAGGAATACTCCTCAGACAGACCAATTTCAATTAAAAGAATTATTCCAAAAAACACTTCACATTATTTATCTAGGCTGCCGAAAGTGATGTAAGTTTTAAATGATTTTGTGTGAAGAATAAAATAATTTGATACAATGGCAAAAACTCAAACCAACGGCCAGCTCTAATGGAAAATAAATGAGACAACATACAAACACACTCTATCTAGTCTACTTATACAAATTATAACTATGGCTTTTCAAACTTTAAGTTCCTGTGACAAAATGTGACTAGAAATTATTAGAATACTGTAAGAACTCGATAAGTAGAAAGTATGACAGGAAGTCACAGTAGATAAATATCAATGATGGACACAACCACCATAATTTGAAATCACTTAAAGAGTTAAAGCACATAAAGGCTAAATTATTTTGGCAATTTAGTTTACTAGGGATATCTTTATTTCAAGGATTCCTTAGTTTTGTTATTGGTTTGGAAAGAGATCAGTTTCTGTTTATGAACTAAAAGAATCCCATTTAAATGTCTATTATCTATGTGCCTAGTTTATGTAAATCTAGAGCTCGCCAGCCTGCTTAGTCAGTTTCCAAATATACGATAGTAGTAAGAGCCTGATGGCAGTGAGAAAGGATATGATAATAGCTTCAGTTTATAACTTAAAACCCTATTTAAAGATCCATCTTGATCTCAAAGATGCTACAACGTGCTTCTTAGAATCAGGGAAATACCATGCACTTGTAGAATGTACTTGGCTTAACTCTAGGTGAGAGATTTGCAGTTACAGAAGCGAAAAGCATGGTCTTGGAAGAGCTGAGAGAGACCCAAGAAGATAGCATGTGGGATCCCAAGGCAGAGGAAGTGGTCAGGAACACATTCCCAGGGCTGGAAGCAGCCAGCCTAGGTTACAATTTGGGTTTAGAACAGTAGTGATGTTTTCAATTCCACTTAAACTTCCTGTTTCTGGAAAGACTCCTGTTACCCCAAACTTCCAGTAAAAACCTGCTACAACACAATATACAGAAATCAAAAAACTATTTAATAATCACTTTAGAACACACCAAAGCAATAACAATGATAAAACTCAGGTTAAAATAAGTGTAATGAGGCCAACCTCAACGTAAAGCCATCAGTAAAAGGCTTTGCCATACTCATTTTAATATGTGCCCGTTGCTGTTAACTTTTGATGAACAGAAAACTAAAGCAGCCCTGGCCGGTGTGGCTCAGTTGGCTGGGCGTTGTCCCAGGCACTGAAAGGATGCTAGTTCGATTCCCTGTCAGGGCACATGCCTGGATTTTGGGCTCATCCTCGGTGGGAGACATGCAGGAGGCAGCCTATTGAAGTTTCCCTCTCACATCGATGTTTTCTCTATTGGTGTTTCCTTCTCGTGCCAATGTTTCTCTCTCTCTCTCTCTCAAAATAATAATAATAATAATTAATAATAATAATAATAATAATAAAACTAAATCAAACAAAATAAGTTTTTCCTCCCTTGGATCCCATGACACCATTCTCTCCAGGTCCTCTCTATGACCACCATATTCCTCGAGAGGACCTTTGGCCTGCCCTTAAATGTTGATATTAAGAACCCCTGAAAGAAGCTGTCCCTAGTCTGTCTCATCCATACTCATAATTCAATAATTAACTCCCAGTTTTTAAACCTTGCAAGTCCCATACCTGAATTTTCAATCAAAAACTTCCTTGGGTTTGATCTGAAGCATCATCTGTTTTCTTTTCTTTTCTTTTTGTTAACCCTCACCGAGGATATTTTCCCATTGATTTTTAGAGAGAGTGAAAAGGAGGGGTAGAGAGAAAGAGAGAGAGAAACATGGATGTGAGAGACACACATCATTGGGAGCCTCCCACACATGCCCCGGGTGGGGGCCGGGATCCTGCTAGCAACCAAGCAAGGTATGTGCCCTTGACCAGAAACAACACACCCTTTAGTCTGAGGACCGATGCTCTGACCACTGAGAAACCGGCCAGGGCAGCATCGTCTGTTTTGCACACACCTGCTCCTTTCTGTATTCCATATTGAGCCGTGAATCTCAAAGGTGGACTTTCCAAAAGTAACCACCATCCTAGAACTTTAGGACTCATCTGGAAGGGGAGGACGGGGTAGACAAAAGGACACAGAGTTCTTCAGTCCTGATCCAGTGTCCTCCATCAAGTTTCAGTTCCGAAGTCTTCAATTAATCTTGTGTCTGGACCAGGAGGCTCTTAAATGTTATCCTGTGTGCTGTCTGCCATTAAATGCTATAACTGGGGCAGAGATGGAGACACACAGGGGGCCTGGGGAACCTCCTGGTCCTTTCAAAGTGATCTCACCCTTTCAAAGCCTGTGCTGACTGCTTCGAAAAGCTGGTCATTAATACCCAAAGCAATACGGGTCATGCTATGCTCAATCCAAATCAAATGCATATTAGGCAGCATCAGGAGGTCTGCAGGTCTCATGCAGAAGGGAAGCAGGGGAGAGGCTCTCTGAAAGATTTAAAGATGGAGAATCTTTAAGAGAGGCCGAGATTTGGCAGGGATGGAAAGCGCTCCCTTGTTCAAAGCCCCCCTGGGTCGGACGAATCTAGGCCGGGCAGGGAGGGACTTGGCCGAGAAGAGGCTCGCGCGCTCCTGGGGGCGCAGCCCGGCTTCCCACTCCTGGCAGGAAGCTCGGACAAGGCTCCTTAGGGGTCCAAGGTGGGGAGAGGCGCCAGGGCCACACGCCTGAACCGCGCGGTCGCCTTCCCTGGGCCCCACTAAGGACCCCTGGGATCTTCCCTCACTCACCGGCGTCCCCGGTCAGCGGCCATTTGCCCATTTAGGGGGAGGGCGGGCCGGGAGCCCGCGATCGGCGTCGCCATTTCTCGCTTTTCCCGGGCTATGCACGCACCGCCCACGATCCAAACAAACCGAAAGCCTCCGAGTCCTCTGCATCCCTCTCCCGACTGGCGGCCCCCAGCGCGCCTGCGCCCTACCTCGCTTGGCCCCGCCCCTCGACGAGGCCGCCCCGCCCCGCCTGGCACTGGCTGCGCGCGCAGGCGCAGAGCCTCCCGGTGGAAGCGCTGTCCAATGGAGAGCGCGCCCTCGGCGGAAAAGGAAGAGGTGGGCACAGCGCGAGGAGCCGCCCCGCCGTCCGTGGGAACGCGATTGGTGGTGGGTTCCCGCGGAAATCATGGCTCCTTCCCCCGCACCGCCCACTCCGCCCACCTGGCCTATTGCAAGAACTTCACAGAGGCGGGCGTGGCCGGACTCTGTACTTTATTGAAATGTTGGGGCGAGAGGAAGGAAGCGAACACTAGGAGGCGCCAGACCGCTACCCGCTCAGTGACTGGAGGCCGGTGTGGGCGCGCCCCGAAGAGGAGGGTAGGTCAGCGGTGGTTGAGCAACTCCCAGCGGCTCAAACCTACACCACCGCCCAGTACATGATTCCAGTCTCACACGGGCGGAATAAACGAGGCATGCGGGCCGCGAGTTTGACATGCTTGTGCCAGACCTGTGAGGAAGCAGGGCCGGGCTGATGTGAAACTCCAGCAGTTGAGAGTGCAGGGGTGAGGCTGAAGCGATGAGAGTCAGTGCGATTGATTCCAGCCTTCACATTGGATGACGCAAAGGGATCCTTAGATACTCCCCCACCTCTGCCGAGAAGCTCACGCTTTATCCTTGCTGATCCACCTCTCCACCCATCCTCGAGACGGGGAGACCGTAACCATGGGGCAGTTTTACTCCCCCGCTTCCCGTAGGATGGGGACCCTTCGTGGGGCACTGCTCTCCAGCCCTTGGGCCAGAACTGCTTCCCGCGTGGAGCAGGGGTTAGCACAGCTTTGACTAGCCTTGTGCCTCCGGGAGGCTGGGCACACGCCTGATCACTCTCAGCCCACCCTGTCCGCAGACACAACTGGTCCCCCACTCTGTCTACCATCCCTCACCAGCAGTTGCCTGAGACAGACCGAGAGATGTGGGGATGGCCTGCCTACCTTGTTTTGAGAACATCATAGGCTTTCGGATCAGAAGAGCAGAGTTCAAGTTATTTTTATCCTGTTTACTAGCCCTGTGCTCCTGTGCAAATAATCAAACTTCGCTGACCCTTGGAACCCTCATTTTCCAAATGAGGGTGATTTTACCCTATGAGGCTGGGAAGTCTAAGTGATCTAATGGAGGCAAAGCACCTAGAGCAGAGGCAACATAACCTCACTCAGGTGTTGTTTCTTTTCTTTCTTCTCCAGATTCTCTGGATCGTTGCCTCATCTCACCCTCAGTCTAACTCTGAAAATAACGATTTTGGGTTAGGTTTCTGAATGTCACCTGAAAAATTCAAATTGTACCACCAGCATCTCAACTGAGAAGGGCTTACCTTAGCCTAACTCCCCTCTGGGTTAAAATCCCCGTTGGTGATGTCCAGTTCCTGATGCGTAGCAGGCACTGGGAAAAGTGGTCAAATGAATGAGTGGGTCTGTTGCAGAGAGATGATATATCCTGGGAAAGTCTGTTAGGGGGGTGTCCAGTTGTCTTCATAAAAAACATTCTCATCATCAGGGTGACTGAAGCTGACATCATAGTCAGGCGGCGGAGTGAGAGGCTCCAATCTGGGGAGCGACTCCAATTTGGGGAGCATGCCCAAGCTCTGCAGATCAAGAGCAGTGGACGCAACTCGTGGTCCCCGAAGCCGAAGGCTGATCGGAGCTCTCCCAGCACTTCCTGGGGCCATAGACCCCTCTGAGCCCACTCGCCTTTCCACTCTGGCTCTCCTGGGCCCCTCTGGATGGTCAGGCTGTCCCTCCACAAGTCCTGGGGAGATTACCACACTGCTGTAGGGAGGTGGTTGATCCAACTCTTGGGGGCGGCACTGTGATTCCAACACCACGGCCTCTTCATAGGGTGGCACCTCAAAGGCTTCATTGTCCCTGACGAAGGAGAAATAAGGTCATTGGTGGCTTACTGAAAGGAGCCCTTTTCTATCTTCTACCAACAAAAGACCCCTCCATAGCCTCTGCCCCCTCCTCTCACTGATACCAGTGATAGAGGTGGAAAGCAGAGCCCGTATGTCTGAGAGACAGAGAGACACAGGGAGAATGGGCACAGCGCAGCGATTTTTCATCCGGTGTGCTCCAAGAATTTTAAAACATACCTGACTACTTAGTCAAGGGCACTGACCTTCCCCTTAGGCTGTCTAAAAGACTAACAGTAGCCATCACAACCATAGCTGTATGGTGTGAATGAATCAAAATCATACCTATTATTTTTGTCAGATTGGCAAAAAAAAAAAATACGTTTTTTGGTGTGCTGCAGAATTTTAGTAATTAGTTTATGTGTGCCACGAGTTGGAAAAGGCTGAAAATCACTGGTACAGTATATTCCTTCAATCCCGCCCACCCCTCGACTCACCGAGCATTGCCTGAGGCCCCTGGGCTCTCCGGCTGCACTGATTGGAACACCCGTTCCAGAAAACGGGCCAGCAGGCAGGCAAACATGAAGAAGCCACCCAAGGCCAGAAAGAAATAAGCAACAGGGACGGTGTCCGGCTGTATGCCCAGCAAAGCCAGCCCCAGGAAGAAGGAGGCACAGCACAGGTAGAGAAGCGGCTTCTCCAGTCTCCCCCACAGCTGGCTCGGCAACATGGCCCCTCCCCAGGCTCCTGCAAAAAGACACACAGCTGTTGTGTCTCGACCAGCAACTGGCATCATGGCTGGGACAGATTCCAAAGTAACCATACCAGACACCTTCTGGGGGTTTCAGGCTCTTCAACCTCAAATCAAATAAATGGCCAAAATAAATGGTCATCCGTGTCCTCTCCAGTTCTGTAATTCTCTGTAGGTTCACTCTGTACCGGGTCCCAGGGTATCAGGATGTGTGGAATAAGCCAGGACACCTGCCCAAGAGTTCTGATTCCCAGCCATCAAGCCAGCTTACTGTGTCATGGCCCTGCCCCCCTTCCTTCTTCCTTCTTCCCTGGATTCTCCCAGTTCTATCATTCCACATCAGGATCCCGTCCTGGGTGGGCCCTGGGACCTTGGGGTTCACTGGCATCTCTGGAATCCAGGTGATGGGGCAGGCCCTGCCCTTTTTCTATTATTGCTTGCACTGGACCTCTATTCCCCAGCCGCCCAGCCAAGGCCCTCAGTAAGACCCTGTTGGGGTGAGTAGGGAGTGGGGGGCACCACTTACCTCATGTCTGACCCCACCTTCACATTTCCTCCAGTCAGTCCATTCTAGGTTGGAGGGAGAAAATGCACAGGGCCACAGCTACGAGAGAATCTTACAAAGGCCTAGGGCCATGGACAGAAGCCAGATAACCTCTGACCTCTCTACACTTCACACTTTACACCCACCCGGGTCCTCCACCCTCTCCTGGGTCTAACTCAGTCAGCTCACATTTCTAGTTTTCTGCCTGCAGTAAACAGGGGCTGGGAAGTTCGTGGGAAGAAGACGCTTCTTTCCTTTGCAGCACAGCGGCAACTGACAGGCAACCATGTCAGGAGTTCCCTGAACTCTGCACAGCAAGGACTCACAGACTTTACAAAGGGACCAGGCCCCCTCCTTACACCCCTGCCCCAATCCCATGACCCTCCCGCCACCTGTCACTCACCTTAGGAGTTCCTACCTCACCAGTCTGGACCAGACACCAAAGAAAGTAGGTTGTGGGGGAAGTGGGAGGAGGAGAGGAGGTGGAGCCCACTGGCCCCACCCTCTTTTTTGCTCCAGTCTCAGAGTTCCAGCCCAGGCTTCATTTTTCCCCCTTTCTCCATCAGGATGACCTCTTGGGGCCCCGCCTTGATTTTTTTTCTCACTCCATCCACCCCCTTCAGTGCCTTAATGAGAGTGCTTTTCCTCCCACCCCTGTGAACTTTGTACTTAGGACCAGAGTTAAAATCACCTGTCCTTATCCATTCTCAATTCACAGTGCATTCAGAGCAGTTTGCCTTATGTTCAAGGAGTATATATTGTGCCTGGGAGCAGAGATCACAGTTTGTTTTAATCTCTGTAGATCATACTGTGCTCTGCAGACTGTAAGTACTGCTGTGGGCCTGGAATGGCGTGTTCTGCTTTCACTGCCACAGTACCTTTTCTATGAACTGCTTGTTTTCTGCAGACCTGTAAGATGAGTCTGTGTGTATGCTTCTTGGCATGGTTAACTCTTGATTCTTCAAAAGCCACCTCTAAGGTCATGCCTGCTGTGGAGGCTGTCTCCTCGCTGTGACCACAGCACTCCATCCTATCCCAGTCTCAGCCTTTACCTGTTTCTATAGTAATTTTTTGTTTATACACTTTTCTTCCACTGCAAGAAATCATGGAGAGTGATTAGTTTTCAGTCATCTCTAAATCCCAGCAACTAACTCAGGCCCTGACATATAGCAGGTGCTTACTAAACACAATGGAGGCCCAAGACCCACTCTTTCAGTTGTGGGTCAGGCAGTAAATCTGGGTGAGGGAGATGCTGGGAGGGTAGGTGCAGAGTGGCTGGAAGCACACCTTGTCCTTGAGACTCAGAGGACAGACAAGGCTGGGTGCCATGCCTTCAGAGAGTTACCACTGGACAAATGGAGGGGAGTAGCAGGTAACGGGGCAGAAGTCTAATCCCAAGGACAGTCATGGGGCATAGCCTGGGCTGTTGCAGTAGACCATGTGGAGCCTATGTGTGTGTGTGTGTGTGTGGTGTGGGAGGGCGGGGGGGAGGCGGGTGCCTGGAGTGGTATGCCTGTGTGTATAGTAGTGGAATGCCCATGATGATGAGTCTCTGTCCCAGACCGACGGAGAGGAGAGGGAAGAGATGTAACAGGAAGGCTGTTGTATAAATCAGGTGTGTCTCTGTCGACATTGGGAATGCAGAGTGGGAGGAGAGCTGATTGTTATTTTGCTTCCACCAATTTCCTTACTGTTCAGCTCTCATATGGGAAAAGTGTGGCTGGGGTCAGAAGAATTTCAGTCTGCAGTTAATATACTAATAGAAGGAAATTGGCCAACAGCCCTTGGTATCTATAATAAGTGTAGAGGTAAGAATGTCTAAACCTGCAGAGAATTTTTATGAGTTTATTTGAGCCAAAACTGAAAATTGCTGGGAAGCAAGATCTAAAATGCTCTGAAGAATGACAGGGTTGCAGTTTCTTTTATGCATTGGGAATTAAGGAGAGAACACAAGGAAGGTGGAGAGAGCAAGGTGGGCAGGGATGGCATTACAGGATAAGTTTATGTGCTCTCTTGAGGGGGATTATGAATTCAAGGGGCATTACTTCTGGTACTTCAAAGTTGTGTTTAACCTAGATGCACCCAGGGCAGGCTTAAAAACCGTTCACTAGAGAAGTGAAAGGCCTAGGCACAATTACCCACTGTGACCTTCCCAGTTAGGAATTTATGATTAGATCCCCCTGTGAGGTTACTTTCCCTTTTCATCCACAACATCTGGTAACATGTAATTTTCCCTCCTTTTTTGATTGTTTTCTCCAGTTGAATTCTGCTGGAAGCCGGTCCATCCTTGCTGCTTGACACAGTCGCTGCAGGGAAGAAACATCTGCACAGCATATGTTTCAAGGGACCTGGCGTATATGGCATACTGTTCTTAATATGTTTGCTTCCCTACTTAGCGCTATGTGTTTTAACCAAGGTCACCTCTCTGAGAAAGGTTGTTTCCCCAGGTGGGGATTTTTCCCTGGAGTTAGGGATTAAGAGGACTAAGGAAGGGAATAAATCAGTAAAACCCCTTAACTAAGTGCCAGGCGGGTAGTTAATCACTTTAACTATGAACAATCACGCTTAAGCTACATAACCTTTGGAATAGAATGGATAGGATTAAAATCAACTGGTATAAATACAGATATAAAGGAGAATAAAGACAGAACCTGGCTGGAGGACCTGACTAGAGAACCTGGCTAGGCTGCTGATCAACTGAACGCTGTCTCTATGTCATTCCTTCTTCGCCGACTCCATTCACACCTTCGGGAACCCCTGGACCTGCTGGGGTTGGACCCCAACAGAATTCTAATAAGTGTCATTACTGAGATAAGCAATTTGAAAGTGTTTATTGCCTAGAATACTCATGGCCAAATTGCTTCCCAAAGCTCTTATTCTTTTATCAATTTAGCATCCTTAGCAATTGCCCATCCATTTTCTACTTGCCTGCCTTCCACAAACCACCTTCGTAAAAGTTGGTTGACCCCTCTCATCTGGCCACTGTGCCCAACTCATTTGTGGGGATAATGGCAAAGGGAAGTGAGGGGCCCAGACGGCATGGCTCAGTGGTTGAGCAATGACCTATGAACCAGGAGGTCATGGTTTGATTCGCAGTCAGGGTATATGCCAAGGTTGTGGGCTCGATCCCCAGTAGGGGGCATGCAGGAGGCAGCCAGCCAATCAATAATTCTCTCTAATCATTGATGTTTACCTGTCTCTCTCTCTTTCTCTGCCAGGGCTGACCAGCAGCCCCTGAGTGATGGATGAACAGATTACCCTGACACAGTTTCACTATGGGGGAGAGGGATAAGGGATGGCCCAGCTGAAGAAGCCAGGCAGCCACGACTACCTGCCTCGTTAGCCTTTTTTTGTACAGCAGGGTGAGATAAAGTTTATCTTTTAGATTCAATCAGCAGGTAAGTAATATTGGGAGGACACATGTGTTTGCATTGTCCTCCAGGCAAGGGCATCCAGGGATTAAGCATAAGGATTCCAGTAAACACCCAAGGGTCTGCACATGCACAGACCTGTTTGGAAAAGTCAAGGAATAATTAGGGGCGCCACCTTCAACACTCCCCTAAATCTCCCCTAAGTTGGAATTCCAATAAACAGGGAAGACGACCTTCCACACACTTCCCTTTTCTCAGAATATCCTCCTTACAACTTTCCAACCAAGTCTTTTGTGCTCCTCAACATCTCCCTTCCTCTCTGAAATCAATATAAACATATTTTTTAAAAAGGGAAGTGCGGGGACAGGGGAAAAGGGAGAAGCGGAGATCATTGACAGACTTCCAGTGAGTCTACCACTGAATGCTTCTCTAAGACTGTATTTCTGTGATTTTGTGCTTCTGAATATGGGTCTGCTTTATACTTGTGGCCAGCATGTGTGCATTATTTTGTGTACTGCTCACTGTGCTAAATTCTTTATGCAAATTAAGTAATTTAAAATATGTAATAAGAGGTACTGTTATTATGTCCATTTTATGGGTGAAGTCAGAGACTTGAGGAAAATGTTTAGCTAATCAAGGGTGGGGTCAAGACTTGAACCCTCAGTCCCAGTCCAGAAACCTGGCTCTTAACCACTTAGTATGCCCACTCTAAACATTCTTTTTGGCTGCCCTCATAATGATAATTTAATGAAACACCTGTTATATTCTAAGACCTTTATTCTGATCTTCCCTGGAGAAGTGGTTAGATCAGGGGTGGGCAAACTTTTTGACTCATGGGTTCTTAAACTGGACCCGAGGGCCGGAACAAAAGCATGGATGGAGTGTTTGTGTGAACTAATATAAATTCAAAAGTAAACATCATTACATAAAAGGGTACGGTCTTTTTTTTCAATAGTTTTATTCATTTCAAACAGGCCGGATCCGGCCCGCGGGCCGTAGTTTGCCCACGGCTGGATTAGATGCTATTGCCTGTTGCAAAGGCAGCAAAAGAGAATATCAGAAAATGACATAAGATATGGACTATAAGGCAAGATTGGGAAATTAAAATCACAGGCTCTGTATCAGGATGCTTATCATTTATGAGCTCATTAAGACTGATTGTGAAAGGTTAACACTTTTTTTTAAAATATATTTTATTGATTTTTTACAGAGAGGAAGGGAGAGAGATAGAGAGCCAGAAACATCGATGAGAGAGAAACATCGATCAGCTGCCTCCTGCACATCTCCCACTGGGGATATGCCCGCAACCCAGGCACATGCCCTCGACCGGAATCGAACCCGGGACCTTTCAGTCCACAGGCCGACGCTCTAACCACTGAGCCAAACCAGTTTCGGCGAAAGGTTAACACTTTTAACTGAATGGCTCTGGAAGCCCAATGTTCGGGTGACTTCTTTAAAGGGTGTTGGTGGTAATATATGTGTGAAGAAACAATTTGGCCCACATCCATGATTTTCATTTGATCCTTAATAACAACCACGTGGGGGCAGTCTGATGATCATTTTCATGTTATAGCTCAGAGAAAGTACATGATTTGTTTCATTAGAATCAAACGTAGAATCTTGACCTCTTAACTTGGTTGAGAGTGTTTTTCTCTGTTAGTTGCCTTGCAGCTCCTCAAATGTGTAAGGAAAGTAGATGAATGATTTAACATGAAGCAGGTCAGAACACTGATATTTCTGGGTTGGAAACGCTTTCAAAGAATCATAAATCTTCAAGTATGTCATCACCTTCACCAACTAGTTGTCATCCTATATAATAAAGAGCTAATATGCTAATTAGACCAAATAGCAGATCAACTATCCAGATGACCTTCCGGATGAAGCTGAGGCAGCCTGGGGCTACGAGGGCTGAGCCCCTTGCAGAATTTCATGCATCGGGCCTCTAGTATTGTATAAAGGTCTCTGGGGACAAACTAAGTGAATATTGGGGTTCAGGCTGTCCCTCTCACTCAGATATTTAGGACTAAGCCACAAAAAGTGACTATGGAATTTGAGAAATTGTTTGTTATTGCCAAGTGACAAAAATGCATGTGTTTATTAGAGATGTCTACAGGTAGTGGTAACAGGTTCCCACATGAATATGCCCCTATATATGAGAAAACAAGGAGGCACTGATTGTGGTTAGTCACATATTTTTTTGGAGATGACCAAACCAGGTTTCAGATCTCAGTTCTACTGTTTTGCAAACTTGGATTTTATGTGTGTGTGTGAATGTATATATATATATATATATATATATATATATATATATATATATAGTTTTAAATTATGTTAATGAGAACACCTTTTCACTGTCTTTTAAAAAGATGATTTGAACTTTTAATCTGAAATGGCTCTGGCATTAGGACTTATTTGTCTCCTGGTCGACAGGGCTTAGATGCCACCGCATGGGTGAGCATGTCCTCCTCCACTGGAGGTCCTTGTCTTGTGGCCACCTCAGGAGCTTCATTCTTTTATGTTGTTGTTAATACTCACTCAAGAATATTTTTCCATTGATTTTTAGAGAGAGTGGAAGGGAGGGGGAGAGACAGAGAGAAACAATGATTGGTTGCCAACCAGGGCCAGGGATCAAGCCTGTAACCAAGATATGAGGTACGTGCCCTTGGCTGGAATTGAACCCGGGACCCTTCAGTCCATGGGCTGACACTCTATCCACTGAGCCAAACCAGCTAGGGCAGGGGCTTTATTCTTCTCAAATGTTTAACCACTGTCAATTTTCTATTCGCCGAAGGGGTTCTCCTGTGAACTTGAGGGGTATGCTCATTTTCTAATCTAAGCATCTTTATTACATCTTTCTCCCAATGAGGACATCTTCTTGAACTTTTTATTCTAGTAACAATGTGCAGTTAATGGGGGTGCACTGCAGATCACCACCATATTTTTCATGATCTGCAGGTGAAGGCTGAAACGCGTTATCTGGAATTCTTGTCTTGGTAGATTTGTGATGAATCCATTTTATACAAACAAAACCCTTTGTCATAGTTTGTAGTCTGCCTGGGGCCTCTGAACTAGTGAGCGCAAAACCCCGGCCTTGAGTGTGGTGACTGCTTTGCAGAGGCAGCAGTTGCTAAATGTCGTTCAGGCTGATTTTACCTGATGACCAATACATTTTTTATTGTTCCTGGATGTGACACTTTGAGGTATATACAATAGATCCCATAGGAATCTTATCTCAAGGGGCTTACTGTCCAGAAGAGGAAAGACAGGTATATACTAACTGTAAGACAAAGTACAAAGTGACAAATGCTGCAAACAAGGTACAAAGTGCTTCTGAGGTCAGAGGTGAGACATTGTGCTGAGAAGGGTGGGGACCAGGAATGTGAGGGGTCCCAGACTGCGAGAGGGTGCAGGCTGAGGGACCCCCTCCCCCACCCAGTGCACGAATTTTGTGCACTGGGCCTCTAGTGTAATATATTTTAATATATCAAGACAAAATTGAGATATACTATATAATCTTTTTTCCAATCAATAGCATAGCCTAAGATTTCCAATGTTCTTCATAATTCTTCAGACATACAGTTTTTGATGGCTATGAGACATTACATCTTGGATGTACCATAACTTATTTAAGCATCCTCCTACTACTAGATATCAAAGTTATTTGGTATCACAAACAATGCTGAGACAAGCACCTCATGAAATCTGCTTTGAAGGAGAGTGCTTATTTAGTCATGTACCTTGCGCACACTTCACAAATCAGCCTAGGAAGGATATCCTGAAATCCTGGAATATGCTGGAATAATGGAAAAGGGGGAGAGGGGACAAATGGAGAAAATAGATGTGAGACGAGAAAGAGCCAGCGGGAGGGGAGAATGGAAGATGGCTTTTGCTCTTAAAACCCCTCGAGCTGAGCCATCACAGGCTCTACGCTTGGTTCCCACCAGGCCTCCAAGTGTGGTTTCAGCTGCTGAATAAAGGGTATTCTCAAAGAAGTTCAAATACTGTTGGAACACAAGGTATTCTGATTATTGCACAGTGGGCACAGGTAGAGCAGGGACTTTGGATAAATAACTGGGGGAGTGGCAAAGCTATAGGTTAGTGTGGGAGCAGCAGGGCTTGCAGTAGGCAGGGAGAGAGGCCTGGGGTTTTCTCAGGATCTGTCCTGTGGGTGAGAGGGAGGAGCTATGAGGGGATGAGCAACTCCCTCAGGCCAAGGCAGCTCCAGCCTGTCTCCCTGCACTGCCTGCCCTGGTTCTGTTGGTCAGTGTAGCTGGACCTGGTTTAAATATTTGGGCACAAGCTCAGCCAACCTCTGGTTCCCTCTCGTCTTCTCCCACTGGGCCTCAGATTCTAGCCCCGTCTCAGACACTGTGGCTGGTCACAAGGTGGTAAGTGCCAAACTGGATAGTTGCAAAATCCATGTGGCTTAGTGTGCTGTCCCTGACAGAGAGACCTAGGGAATTTCTGCAGCAGAAAAAGAGGGACTGTTTCCTGCTCCTTCCACACAACCTGCTCGAGGGGGCAGGGAGCTGGGAATGCAGTAAGAGCTGCTCTTCTCAAACACCTGAGTAGACAGGATGTGATGGCAGCATCAAGGACACACAAACACTCGGAGATAGTATATCCAGTAGCATTAGGTTTATTCTGTGGGAAGGTCGAGTATGGGGCTCTCAAAAGGCACCTGTGAGGCACAGAGCAGCCCTAAAAGTGAGGCAAATAAGGCATCACAGCCAGGACCACAGAGGAACCTCCACCACATGGGGAAAACAGGGTCCTAGAGCCCCTTGGTGCAGGAGGGGTGAGCAGATGGTCTGCTTCTTATACCAATGGTTCTGCTTCCTCTGGGCATCCTTATAGTCTGGCACTCATGGCTGGAGGCACAGGGCCCATCCACTTCTCTCCTGGGTGGAGAAACTCACGCATGTCAGGCTGACTCCACAGCCCCAGGAAGAGCTGTGCTTGGTTTCAAGGCACAGAGGCTTCCTTCTCTCCTGAAGGTGAAGGTGGCCCCTCCCCATTCAACCTCAAGCAACTGTGTCTACAGAAGGCTTCACTGTTGGACATACCTGGAACATTTTTTGGTCTGAATATGTCCTTCTGCTCAACTGATATTAATGGCAGGGGGCTAGGGTCAAGGGCAGTTCAGTGTGAACTTGTCACTTACCCAGCAGGTGGGCCAGCAACTCCATCCGGTCAGAGCCAAACAGCATGTGGGTTTGGCCATCCAGGTGGGCCACAGTGAAAGGCAGCCCAAAGGCCTAGAGAAAGCATTAACAGTGCATGGAGGAGGGTGGTTGCAAGGCCATGAGCCGGAACTTGTCTGAGGACATAGAAGCAAAAAGCCTCTAAGACAAGCATGTCAAACTCAAAGGCTAATGTGGGCCAAATAAACAAGGTTTAAGTTTATGTGGGCCACAAAAAACAAAAGCTTTAATTTTCATAGAAATGTAGGTTTATTTCAAAAAGCATAGTATAAAAAAAAAGAACAAGAGCAATGATAAAATTAATGTTTTCTTCCTGACACTTGGCATCTCTTCTCTGCTACTATCTTTCCTACTTCAGGGGAAATCTTCAGTGATTACTTTCAAAACTGACCCAAGGTGAATGTCAGTAATTCTGGATCTGACAAGAGATTTATTTCCTGTCATGATAGTAAGTAACTGCTCATACTGTTATATTGGCTGGGCTGCAAAAATATTTGCTGTGGGATGCATGTGGCCAGTGGACTGCGAGTTTGACATGCTTGCTCTATGATAAGAGGCTCCATGGCTCAAAGGAGTTTCCTAACTCTCAGATGCTCTGTCTTCTATCACCATCTATCTCTCAGGGACAGGAAGAGAGAGGAGGGTCATCTGTGAGAGCTACGGAGGACTCATGTAGGGAGCAGCTTTGAACAGAAGCGTAGGGACCCAGCAGGGACTCACAGGCTCTGTTCAGCACTGGGGTAGGAGGCACACACATCAAGAGTGGCTCACCCCGTATCTGCAGGCTGCCTCGGTGGTCTCCTTGAGCTGGTTCTTCACCTGTGATGTTGAGATCTTTTCCAGAAGTGCCCGGGCTCCTTCTGTCGACATGCCTGCCTTCTCTGCAGCCTGAGGGGACGTGGCAGGGAGCACAACTGTGTCTGCATTAGTGGGAGTGGGGATCTCAGGAGAAAACTCGGGTCTTTCTACTTTCTGCCCCCAAGTTTTCCTGGCAAGGCCTTTACCCACCCACGAGCAGAGGTCTATCCTTGCCAAGAGGGGCTATTTTCTTCCATAAAAAAAATAAAAAAATAAAATCTGAGTTTGGTGGAAAAAGCAGTTATAGTTCTATCAACTGAACACCAGAGGGTGTCTTAGAGGCAGCTCCTGACCTCTTCAGTAACCAATGAGACAAGTCCAGGCGGTACCAGGCCAGGGGCCAGGGCAACTTTAAAAGCAGTTTGTTAGTAGCAGAACCAACGCTAGAATCTGGGGCTCTTGCCTTCCTACTTCTCAGAATTCCTGAATATCTCATGGTTTTTGTTGTTGTTTTGTTAAATCAAAGACTGTGCTCTAATTCCCATGGAATTTCCTGGGGACTTCTGAGCAGGGCACATGGCTGTAGCCACCTGCTTGGCTTTAAGAGGATGATAAAGACTTCTGTTTGGGGTTTATTATAATTTGGGATCAGTGGTCTGGCTGCACATTAGAATCTCCTGGGGGAGCTTTTAAAAATCCCAATTCATAGACCATCCCCTTGAGCAATTACATTGGAATTTCTGGATGGCGTTGCCCAGGTGTTCCAGGTGATTTTAATATACAGCCAAATTCGAGGACTACTGAAACCTGACCTCATCGGCCCCCCGGAGTGGAACAGGAAATCATGCAGTGCATTCCGATGCGACAGTGTCTTTTACTGCATGAGAGGACTAGACCCCAGACCAAATGCCCAATGTTAGGGGAATGGTTAAGTAAACAAAAACAAGTTCGCTGAATGGAATGCTATGTAGGAGCTAAGAATTACACTATAAATATTAAGTGAAAAGGCAAGCCTATGCATACACTTTGCAGGAATAAAAACACTGGAGGATATGTTGGCCATTTTAGTGTGTGTTTAACTTTTGTAATTTGCCATTTTAGATATTAAATTTGAATATGCCTCAACTATCTTTTGTAAGCTGAAGGGAAAATTCTGTTTTGAATTTCCCGATTTAATCCCAAAGAAAAACATTCTGTGTGGCACACATTTCAATGTTTTGAGCTATTCCCATTTGTTCTTCCTCAGGCTTTTTTATAATTCTGGCCTGACTCAGTTATCTCTTTTTGTCTTTTTAAAAATTTTATTAATTCTTTATTGTTAAAGTACATATGTCCCCTTCCCCCCCTATTGCCCTCTCCTAGCCTGTCCCTGCCCCCCAGCCCTGGCCTTCACCCCCTTCTATTGTCTGTGTCCATTGGTTATGCTTATATGCATACAGGTTCTTTGGTTGATCTCTCATCTTTTTGTCTTTTTAAAGCCTGTTTTTAAAGTATCCTGATTTCTACTCTGGATGTGTTGGTGAGATTTCTGTTGGGAGTGGTCTGGAGTCAAGACTTGACATTACTTCATCCCTTCCTATGGGGGGAGGGGAGGCGCGCTGGGGAAAAGCTAATAGTTATTCTCTCTCTCCCACTGACTTCTTCCATCAAAATTCAAATGTAGAATTTTCACTTCCCCTTTCAACCTTGAGGTATACTTTTGTGAGTCCTCTTAGTTCCAACCTTTCGGTAATCTGGCCTCTCAAACACAGATGTCCTTTCATCCCAAATAACAATGACCTCTTCCATGCAGTAAGAAAACTATGTCCTCTCCACCCCCAGCTGTTCTCCGATTCCCTATGGAGGGGGCAGGGCCAGGACACTCACTGCCAGGATGCTCTGGGGCTCCGTGATGTCTTCATCCTGGGAAGGAGAGCACTCAGTAGGAAGGGGTGGCCGGGGGAGGGGTGGGATGGCAGTAGGACAGTGCGCAACAGGGCAGGGCAGGAGCAGGTGTCTGGAGATGGGCCTCGGGGAGGGCCACCAAGTCCTCCAGGGTCTCCCATGTGGGTTTCTAGAGCCCTGCCCTCACCCGTGACCAGACCCGCATCCACAGTTCCCTGGACACTTTCTCCAGCATCTCAGGGTGCTCCAAGTTCACAGCGGTGAGGAAGCGCATGGCCGACAAACTTCCTGTGGGGCAGAGGCACTCAGAGGTAGAGCTCCCCCAGCTTGTTTCCCGATGGTGGGCCTGCTCTTTCCTGCTTCTGACATCCCCAGAGCTTAATCGCCCTCGGACTCCCACCCAGGTTTCTCATAACTGACTGTCCTGCTCTTTTTCCTCTTATGTCCCCTTAACATTCTGCTTGTTCAACTCCGGGCCTGAGTTTTTCCAGGGTTTGTTTCCTTGAAGTTAGTTTCCCAGCCCTTCCTTCTTGGGCCTACAATCTCTAACTTCGCTGCCTTCTACTTGCTGTCCCCACCTGTATCCCGCTCTTTACCTTTTTCAAGGATCACAGAGAAGAAGTCCTTGGGCATCTGGATGGGAACCTGGATGTGCTGTCCAAGGAGCTTTATGTCATTTGTCATATATTTGCCCTTCAGAGGAAGCAGAGCTGGTGGCTTGTTCCCTAAAAGTGGAAATTTGGACCTGCTGGTGAGAGACCTATGAATCCCAGCCTTGGGGGACCCCTACAGGGTTTTGGGCAGTCCCCCTGGGCCTTGGAAATCAGCCCTCCCTCAAATCCCAGCCCCAAGCGCTGCTTCCTTTATACCACTGTTTTTCATGACCCCTGCAATTAAGGTCGGGCGCAACTGCAGGTGGACGTTCCAGATGTTCTTATATCGGCACAGGATCTGCAGGAGCAGAGGAGAAGGTCAGAGTCCACGTGCAAGATGGAAGGCATGGGCATGGCAGAGGGAAAGGCAGCTGGTTAGCCAAAGGCTCTAAGCGAAAAGTAGGGATTAGGCGGACACTCTAAATTGCTTAGTTTGAAATGGCAAAACTCTCGCACTCCTAGAAATCTATCCCAGGACCTTAGCTCCTATGGACGGTTTCCACCCTCCCCGCCCCCCAAATTGACACCAGGGGGCTAAGAGGTGGGGGTGCCAAGGCTTTCTCCTTGACTTTTCTGAGCTGCCCCTTCTCCAAACCGCGGTGGGAAACCACTGTCTTAGGCTAGAAGGACTCGACCTGGAGCCAACGACTGTGTCCGTTTTACGGACACGAAGTGACCTTCAGCCCCGGTTCTCTATCTGCATGTCCCTAAACTCTTTAGGCAGCGCCAGGAATTGCGGGAGACGCTGGGCGCTGCGTCCTGCGCTCGCCTTCCCTCGGCCCTCGCCGTCCCAGCCCCGGCGTCACCTCGAAGCCCAGCCAGGAGTACGGGGACAGCACATCGTAGAACAGCTCCACCGTCCGCGGCAGGGGCCCCATGGCCGAAGAGAAGCGAGCGCGGCTCCAGAAGAGGCGGCGCACGTTTCCTTTCGCTGGAGCGCGGCGACACCGCCCGGCTCCCGGCCTGTCGCGAGGACCGCCTCCCGCCCTCACCGCGCAGCCTCCCGGCGGAGAACCGCCCCGGCGGGGTCAGGGGGCTGGCGGGGCGGGCGGGGCGGGCGGGGCTGCGCCGCCGGGAGCGGAGGTGGGTGCGGTGTCCCCAGAGGAGCTCGCAAGCCTGGTGACCAGCGGCACTCGAGGTCACCACCCTGCCTTGGGGTGGAGTCTGGGGCAAAAGGCGGTGGTTTGAGATGCATGCTGCACCTCCCACTTAGCTGTGCTCCCTGGGCAAGCTGCTCACCCTCTCTGAACCTGTTTCCTCAGCCATCTTACAAATGAGGATACTTATATGATAACCCCTACCTCATATAGACTTAAAAGGACTCAGATTGGCAGTTGCAGGAACTTCCCCGGACTGGAGCAGAGTAAGACGTGGCTAAACATATAGATAGATGGATATCGATATATAGATTATCTGTATTTCTCAGAGCTTAGCACAATGCCAGGAACATATTTGACCATCAATACATATGTTGTGAGTGAGGGAAGGTGAGGAGTAGGCCTTCCTGCAACAATAATTGGAGCGATAATGCGGAATGGTCTGTCTTATTTGTATTTGTGAATGCCATATTGTTTTATAATGGGATTACACTAAGCGCAAATACACAGACTTTGTTAAAGTTTCCTTTAATTTAAAATCACTTTTAACATTACTACTTTTGTTAACTGGAAAATACATAACAATAAATATTCCACTTCTCATTTGTATTTATAAGGAAAAACATAGGCCATCAGAATGCAAAGACACATTATAAACATTTACATAGAGAACATAGAAGGTGGAATGAGAAATGATGCTATCACTGTGCACTTGCAAATTAATTGCTTGTTGATCCCTGAAGCTGAAAAATTATACTTTGTTTTTCTCTATTGTTACAGAAAAACCGGAGAGGAACCAAGCAATGCTTAGAGAGATGGAGTTACATTTATTACGCGCAGGCCCAGAGGAAAATGTCTCTCAAATTCTGGGTGAAATCACACAGGAAGTTCCCTGTATTTATGCTATCTTACCCTCTTTGTTTCCCCAATATGGGGTTTTGCCGGTTCCCTTTGTAAGTTCTTAAAGGACCCTATGTGCTGGCGCTTTGAGACCTTGACCAAAGGCTTGGCCTGACGCCAGCACTGATAACTTCGTCTGGGGAAGGTTTAATGGCCTCTCTGAAATGGGAGTAGTCTTATTTTCCTTATTATTTAAGCCAGCAAGCATTTACAGAAGCCAGAAATAGCAGGGTTAAAATTTCAAACAGCAGTTTTTATATAAGATGGATGCTTCACTATAATATTATTTAAAAGTATCCAAGAGCTAATTGAGCCTGGTGATAATAAGATTTTATTTTAAAAAATAAAAAAAAGATTTTATTTTTAAAATTTTATTTTAAAAAATAAAAATAAGTTTTTAAACCTTTATAATATGGAAATAATTTTAGACTTAGAAGAGTTGTAAAGATAGTACAGAGAGTTTCTGCATGCCCCGCATCCAGGTTTCTCTCAAGTGAGCATCTTATGTAACCATGGTATAATGGTTAAACTTAACAAGTTAACATTGGCTAACATTACTATTAATTAGATTACGGACTTCATTTGGATTTCACCATTTTTTCCACTAATGCCTTATTCTGTTTCAGGATTCAGCCCCGGACACCACATAGAGTTTAGTTGTCATGTCTCTTCAGTCTCCTCCCATCTGGAAGTTTCTCAACTGTTTCATATGTTTCATGACCTTGACTGAAACTCGGCCAGGGGTGAACCTGAGGAGGGGCAGTGAAGGATTAAGGCAGACAGAGAAGAGATCACTGCCTGGATGAGGAAACAGTGACACAGCCTGTAAGCAGAAGCTTTGTTTTATAGTCAGATCACACAAAGCAAAACAAGGGGAGTGGTCAGCATGTTTACAATGTTCTTGCTGAGTTTCAAATCTATTTCTTTACTCAAGCCTTGTTTTGGCAGCACTTGCTGCACCTCCCACAGCCAATTAGCTACCTAGAAACAAGGGAGGATTATAAAATCAAGCTTAATTGTGCTAGGAGGGCTCTGCCCTCCAACCTGGGACTTGTATGTGGCTCTGCCACAGGTCAGTCCGAGGCTTGACCCTATAGCCGCTCCCTACACTTGACACTTTTGAAAAGTATTGGTCAGATATTTTGTACAATGTCCCTCAAATTGAGTTTGATGTTTTCTTAACACTAGACTGGGGTTATGGATTTTGGGGAAGTACTGTACACCACACAAAGTGCCCTTCTCCTCAAATTGTATCAGAGGGTTCCTAATGTCAACATGACTTATTACTGTTGATGTTAACCTAATCACTAGGTTAAGGTGGACCAACTATCAAGTTTCTCTACTGTAAAAATCACTACTTTCCCCTTTCCATACTCTATTCTTTGGAAGAGAGTCACTAAATGCAGCCCACTCTTGGGGTTGGAGGAAGGGTTGGGAAGATTAAACCCACCTCCTTGAGAAGAACAGCAAATAATTTGTGGACATGTATTAAAACCATCACAGTAGTTAAGACATATTTTGGAGGAGATACTTTGAGGCTGTGCAAATGTCCTGTTCCTCCTTAAACTTTCACCAACCAATTTTATCATTCATCAGTGAATCTTGCCTGCAGCAATTACTACTGTGGTGTTCTAATGGTACTTTTCTATTTCCCTTATTTTTTCTACATTTATTAATTGGAATTTTTCTGAAAGAAAAATTGTCGCATTTATTTATTTATTCACTCAATCATTTATATCAATATGGCCTCATGGATGACATTTAAGAATCATAGAATGGTAAAAGCATTTAATTTGCAAGTGTCTATATCCTTCTTCCATACATTATTATTATTATTACTAGAGGCCCGGTGCACAAAATTTGTGCACTCGGGAGTGGGGGCCCTCAGCCCTGCCTGTGCCCTCTCACAGTCTGGGAGCCTTTGGGGGATAGCTGGCAGTCGGACATCCTTAGTGCTCTGTGGAGGCGGGAGAGGCTCCTGTCACCGCCACTGCACTCACCATGAGCCCGGCTTCTGGCTGAGTGATGCTCCCCCTGTGGGAGCGCACTGACCAACAGGGGACAGCTCCTGCATTGAGCGTCTGCCCCCTGGTGGTCAGTGCACATCATAGCGACCAGTTGTTCCACACTTCAGTTGATTTGCATATTAGCCTTTTATTATATAGTATTATTGTTATTAGGTTGGGCCTTGTTGTGGATAATATGGAGTGGGACAACAATAGAGAATAAGTACACTTCTATGCACAATTATCTTCATACTAGAGGCCTAATGCATGGATTTGTGCACCAATGGGGTCCCTTGGACTGGCCTGTGGGAATCGGGCCAAAACTGGCTCTCCTACATCCTCCTAGGGCTCCTGGTTTCTGAGAGGACACAGGCCAGGCCAAGGGACCCCACCGGTGCACAATCGGGGCAGGGAGGGACCTCGGGAGGGCTCCAGGGCATGTCTGGCCAATCTCACCCAGTCCCCAATCGGCTAGACCCCAACAGCAAGCTAACCTACCAGTTGGAGCATCTGCCCCCTGGTGGTCAGTGCGCATCATAGCGACTGATCCAATGGTCAAACAATCAGACACTTAGCATATTAGGCTTCTATTATATAGGATTGCTGAGAGGAGTGTCTAATACTGTTTAGAGTTGTTGGAACAAGAAAGAGTATGTAAGTCAATATGTAAGGTAAGAAAAGTAACTGCTAGAGGAACTAAATGTGATGTAATTATACAAACTTTGGAGGAGGGAGAAGCGGGTATGTAAACCAAATTTCATCTTTCATGGACAAGTCAATGATATTGTCTACCGTTGAAACATCACTGGAGCTTTAGTCACGTAATTGAGAATTAAATATCTGAAACCAGAAATGCTTTAAAGAAGTTGCCTTTTCAAATCAGTAAAAGATGGATTATTCATCAAAAGGTACTGGAATAAGTGGGAGGTTTAGACAAAATGTAGTTGGACCCATACCTCACACCTTACACCAGGAACATATTTGGATGGATCAAATACTTAAATGTTAAAGAGAGAAACCAATAAAGTACCAGGGAAACTATGGGAAAACTTAAAAAAATAATCTTGTGCCCTGGTTAGGTAACTCAGTTGGTTTAGAGTGTCCTCCCAACAAGCCAAAGTTGGGGGTTTGATACCTGGTCAGGGCACATACAAGAATCAGTCAATGAATGCATAAATTCTTTCTCTCTTTCTAAAATTAATAAATAAATAAAAATTAATAATCTTGGCATAGAGACACCTTTGCTAACTATAATGCTAAAATGCAGAAACCTTAAAAGAAAAGATTTATACATTTAATTATATGAAATTCAAAAAAATCTGTTTGGCCAAATCCAATAAGTCAAAAAATAACTGGAAAAAATATTTGGGTTCATTTCAGTCAAAAAGCTAATTATCTTAAGGTAGAAAGAACTAAAAACGAAACAAAACACAACAAAGTAAAAGAACAGAAGCCTCGTGGGCAAATGAGCAAATGAAATGAACAGAACATTCTCAGAAATGGACACAGAGATGCTCTTAAACATAAAAAAAAACCTACTTGAACATGTTTATGGATATTTCAAGTTAAAATTACCCCAAGATATATTTTCATCTATTAAGTTGTCAGAGGTCAAAAAGTTTGATGACTCAGAGGGTTGCAAAGGCATTGTCTTATGTATGACAATGGGTGTGAGTATAAGTCTGTACAACCTCTAAGGAGGGCAGCTTAACAATATCTTTCCGGTTTACAAATGCACACACCCTTTGACCTGGCAATTTCATTTTTAAGAATTTATACTCTAACCACGTTTGCCTACATTCAGTATGGTGTGCAATGAGGTTATTTATAACAGCATGGTTTATAATGGCAAAAATTAGAAACTACCCAAATGTTCATCAATGTAGTACTAATTCAATACACCAATATTTATAATATTTTCAACTTTAAAAAGAATTTGGAAGCTTTTTGTATATTGAATGATATTCTATATATTAAGCAAGAAACAAAGTGTAAAGGAGTGCATATTTTTTGCTGTCTCTTTTAGGAATTGGAGTACTCTCTACGTGTGTGGGTATACACATGACATATATGCTTGTTGATATGCTGAAAGGAGTAACAAAAAGCTGATAGAAATTGGAGGAGAGAAGCTAGGTGACTGGGGGTGGGCCAGGAGAAAGACTTTTATTGTACATAATGTTTAACGCTTTTTGATTTTTTGACTCATGTGAATATATTATATACCCAGAAAGAAAGACAGGCCAGAAGGAACGATAGAGGGAGGGTGATAGGAAGAAAAACTAAGACAGGAAGGAAGTTGCCTTTAGGAACTTGTTCTGGCAGAACAGGAAGGGGGTTGCAAGGAGACTTATTTATATGATTTATTTCCATTTGTATATTTTACTTAGATTTAAGGAAAATGTCAGTGATGAAGGCTGTGTAGGAACACATGTGATGCAGTTTTAAGATATAATATTTGCCAAGATGCAACTGAGTATTGACATCACTGGTTCTAAATGCCCGACATTTTCCTAGGGATTTACCAAGGGTTATGTGAAATTCTGTGTGCTAGCTTTCGCATTTAAAAAACCAGACTAAAATGTGAGAGTGTGCAGTTGACATTTTTATTGGATAAGCTATGCTTTATTAAAGGAGGTAAGCCTTGACAAACCAGGGCATTCTAAATATGATTAATAAATTTAGTTGGACCATCTCACAGTTCATCAGGACATGTCAATGTGACATCATCACAACTGGGAGAAACTGATATATTCTGTCACTATACTTTTGTAAGTATGTACAAAACATATTGGACATGTGGGCAATAAAAGGAAAATAGCTGTATTAAGGACTAAATACATTTTTTCTTAATTTCCCAGACTCCCTTTCAGGCTTCGATAATTTCTTTTGTTTCACTTCTCTTTTTAATTTTTTTAAAATATATTTTTATTGATTTCAGAGAGGAAGGGAGAGGGAAAGATAGAAGCATCAGAGAGAATCACTGATCGGCTGCCTCCTATACGCTGGGGATCGAGCCCACAACCCCAGGTATGTGCTCTGACTGAGAATCAAGCTCTGACCTCCTGGTTCATAGGCCGAGGCTCAACTACTGAGCCACGCCGGCTGGGCCCATTGCTCTTTTATAAAATAGCTTCATTGACATATAACTGACATTCAATCAATTGCACATATTTAAAGTGTACACATAAGTAAGTTTTGACATATGTATACAGACCTGTGAAACCATCACCACCATCAAGACCATGAACATATCCACCATCCCCCAAACTTTCCTGGTGTTCTGTGGCAATCCCTTCATCCCAGCCCTCCATCCATTAACAACCAGTGATCTCTTTTCTATCACTAGAGGTTACTTTGCAGCCATCTTTTGTCACTATTAGATTCGATTTTTAATATAATAAAAATCTTCATGTCCCACAATGAATGTTAGAAGTCAGAGCCATTGTTTGCTGGTGTCGCAGTTAGGAGACCCAAGTCCTGGAGGTTGGAGAGGAGGAGCTTTATTACGGATAATAAGTGGTGTGAGTTGGCTGGGCCTTTACGCCCCTTTATATGCCAGTCATAGGATGCGGCTGCCTTGGCTGAGGTGGCTTTTCTTATGACTTTATTTTATTGAGGCTTAATTTATGTACCACAAAATTTTCAACGGTGGGCCGGGCTGTCTGGGGGCAGCACCTCAGGAGCTGGTGGTTATGTCTGAAGGGGGATCTGTGCGAACATCACGGTGCGGCCGGTTTAATAATTCTTATAGTTCTCCCAACCTGGGGAGTTCTTTGAAAATAATATCATTAGAGAAACAATTTTCAAATTGTGGAAAGGAAAGAGAAATATTTTGAGGTTTTTGGTTTTTTTTAAGAATTTGAAAAGACGGTGAGAACAATCCTTAAATTCAGGTCCAAAAGTGATTCATTTATGCATTAGTTCATACTTTCACCCACTATGCAGGATTTCTCAACCTCAGCACTACTGACATGTTGGCCTGGATAATGCTTGGCTCAGGGGCCTGGCTTTCCTGTGGATGGCAGAATGTTTAGTGGTGTCCCTGGTTTCCAACCTCGACCTGCCAGTACAGCCTTCAACCCAATGTGGCAATAAAATATACTAAGGGAAAGGAAACAGATGCAGGGGATGCTGTACTATATGATTGCATTCATGAATGTTAAATTTCCAGGGGAGACAGCAGATCGGTGGTTCCTGAGGGTGGGAGTGGGAGTGGGGATGGGCTGAGATGGCCTCGAGGGATCTTATTGAGGTGATGGAATTGTCAGATGTCTCCTGAGAGGTCAGAATCACCCCTGGCAGAGAGCCACCGTTTATTCAGTGCCCCTTATGTCCCATGTTCTGTCCCGAGGGCTTGGGGATACATACAATCACTCAGTTTATCCTTGGATGTGGGAATCAAAAGGCAAGAAGTTAGTTGGCAAATTCAATGTAAAGTGTGTAGTGTGCGTGTTTGGGAGTGAGTGGGGTGGTGGGGCAATGAGAAAGAATCAGAGAACGCTTTCTTTTGAAAGTGACCCTCCATGAAGACCTGAGGGTCGGTATGAGTTAGGTAGGCGTTTGACGATGGAGAGGCAGAGCAGGTGGATTTCCACCCAGACCCAGCGACACCTGTGAAAGTGCTGTTGCCTGGAGCCCAGAGAAACTGAGAAAGTTCACTTCTGCTGAAGGATTTGGAAGAGGGCAATGGCAGGAGATAAGGCTCCGGAGGTGGCAGTTAGAAGCCAGGTCACGTGACAGGTTTCAACATCTCTACTTGAATGACCTCAAGCTGAGCATGATATTTTAAAATGCATTTTAGAGAAGAGAAGTAATCGCATTGCTTAAGTACTCAGAAGTGCTTCCTGTGGTGTAGAAAAACACACATGAACTGTTAGTAATTTACTCGTGTTGAATCACGTAGCCACAAACATTTATTTTTATTACTTGGTAAATACGCAGAGAACATTTAGAGCTTACTACCTGTCAGACACGAAGTGTTTCTAAAAAATTAACTCATTTAATCCTCATAACAATCCTGCAAGGTAGATACTACTTTTTTTTTTAGCAGCTTTATTGAGGCTTAATTTATGTACCATAAAATTTAACTATTGTAAATGTACCATTCAATGATATTTATTAAATGTGTAGAGTTGTACAATCAGCACCACAATGCAGTCTTAGAATATTTCCATCACCTCAAAAAATTCCCTTGTGCCAGTTTGCAATCAATTCTACTCCCACCGTAGTCACAGGAAACCACTGATTTGCTTTCTGTCTCCATAGATTTGCCTTTTTTGGAAAATTCATAATATGACAAATATATAGGGTGTCCCCAAAATTTATACACACTTTAATAGCTAGCTGATAACTCAATTTTGAAAATGACTTGTGTGTTAATAAGCACTGACTTTATAATCATTCAAAGTGTGTATACATTTTTTTTGGATACTATATATATACTAGAGGACTGATGCATGAAATTCATGCAAGAGTAGGCCTTCCTTCCCACAGCTGCTGGTACCAGCTTCCCTCTGGCACCTGGGAACCAGTCTTCCCTCGCAGCCCTGGCTTCGTCCAGAAGGTTGTCTGGAAGGATGTCCGGTCGAATTAGCATATTATACTTTTATTATTATAGATTGGCATCTGATTTCTTTCACTTGACATGATGTTTTTGAGGTTCATTCATGTTGTAGCATGTAATAGTTTCTTTTTATTGCTGAGTAGTATTCCATTGTATGGGTGTACCACATTTTGTTTATCCACTAAACAGTTGATGGTGTTTGGACTATTTGCAGTTCGTGGCCATTATGAGCAATGCTATGAATATTTGCATACAAGTCTTGGTGTGGACATATATTTTCCTTTCTTTTGGGTAGATACCTATGAGTGGATACTGGGCCTAATGGCTTCACTTTTTAAGGAACTGACAAACTGTTTTCCAAAGTGGCTGTTCAGGTAGATACTCTTATCACATGGCCCAGATTTTATTGATGGGGAAAATGAGGCCTGGAGAGATTCGGAAGCGTGTACAAGGTCATAAAGCCTATAAGGGGTGGAGGTGGGAATGGAACCTGTGCAGTTTGGAGCTGGCCTCTGACCTTGACACTGAAATTTGGCAGCCACTTCCTGGGTTGGAAAGTATCCTCAATTTCAAAGAAGGAACCTCGTCTACTCTTTCTTACTTGAGTTTTGGTTTCAAACTGCTGGGGAACACGTTATTCAGCTCTGTCCGTGGGAACTGGGCTTGAAAGAATTTCTATGATGTTCCTTTCCTTCTTTACTCCTAAGGTCATTCCCTAAGCAAATTTCAGCCCACTCAAGTATTTTTATTTTCATGTTCCTTCCGTGAGAAAAATGAACAAACCTTGTGAGTGTTTGCAACTGGGATTTGTAAAGTCTCCTGTGACCAAATCCCCCTTCTTGGACCAGGAACCACCTTCTTAGGACAAAATAACATCCTAGCTGCTGACTCAATGTGTGTGCCCGTGGTTTTTTCATGCAGCAGTGGTTCAGTCCACAGTGCACATGCCAGCGATGGCTTGTGGGCTGACTTTCAGGTGCTCAGGGGGCCAGTTGCTTAAAAGACCCTTTTCTCTGCCTGGTAATTCCTTCCTCCAGTTTTAAAGGCCAGCACAGTCATCACTCCCTCCTGTTCCAAAGACTTGATGTGACCACCAGCCTCTGCACCCTGACATTCCTGAGGATTAGGAAAGAGTAAGTCTGCTTGCTCTCCAATAGGCTCTAAACCAGTGAGGAGATGCATTTTTAGTCCTTTGGGTTAACTTATACATTAATATGCAATTTTGGTGATTGTTCCTAAAGAGATACGAACTACCTTGAGAGAGGCCTAGTCATAGTTAAGGTCATGGAGAGGTTCTGCTAGGGTCTTTGAGTTCTAGTAATAAATTCTTTGGGAATGAGGGGTTTCTAGGTGCCATTACTCTGGGAATATAATGCCATATTGACCAGGACAAGGCACAACTGTGATCCTAACTCAAGTCCCAAATAGTAAGCCCTAAACCTGTCCCCTAGGACTCCTCCAGAATCCCTTTGTGAACCTGCAGCGGGGATAAGTGTCCCTCTTTAGGAGTCTTGTGCCATTCATACAGCCTCTTATGGCCCTTACCATAGTACATTGACATCTTCAGTATCTCCCACTGTAATGTAAAGTGCAAAGAGGAAGTGTGTGTGTGTGTGTGTGTGTGTGTGTGTGTGTGTGTGTTAATCTCAGGTACAGAGAGGGTTGGGTAAATGGTTCCCTTCAATTTATAGCTCACTATTATACACACAAGTCCCCACCCTTGCTCTTTTAAATTTTATTTTTCTCTTCCACTCTTGATTCCCCCACTCATATTATTATGAACTAAAGGCCCGGTGCACGAAAATTCGTGCACTTGGGGAGGGGGGTGGGGCTCAGCCCGGCCCTCACCCTCTTGCAACCCAGGAGCCCTTGGGGGATGTCTGACTGACAGCTTAGGCCCGCTTCCCATAGTCTAAGCCACAGTTGGACATCCTTAGAGCTGCCACAGAGGTGGGAGAGGCTCCTGCCACCGCTGCTGTGCTCGCCAGCCATCAGCCTGGCTGTGGCTGAGTGGCACTGGCCCTGTGGGAGTTCACTGACCACCACAGGGCAGCTCTGGCCCTGCTGCTGCCTGTGGCCTCCCTCTCCGGGAGCGACCAGCAGGCTAATCAGGGGATGGCGCTGGCTGGCAAGCAGCCAGTCCCGACCCCCATAGCCCCTCCACTGCCACCAGTCGCTGCCCCTCAATTGCCATTCCCTCCCTCTGCTTGCTGGCACCTGCCTTGGCTAGCCTGGCTCCTTCCTCTCGCCAGTCCTGCCCCCCACTGACCAGTCATTCCACTGTTTGGGTGATTTGCATATTAAGCTTTTATTATAAAGGATGGTCTTTGGTTGATTACCTCCCACCCACCCATGATTGGGGCTGGGGAAGGATGTTGGAGTTCGGCCAGCCATGGAGGGACTGCAGGAGGGCTCCAGGGCATGTCCTGCCTATCTCGCTCAGTCCCGATTGGCCAGACCCCAGCAGCAAGCTAACCTACTGGTTGGAGCGTCTCCTCCTCCTGGTGGTCAGTGCATGTCACAGTGACTGGTCAACCAGTCGACTGTCTGCTCCCTGGTGGTCAGTGCACATCATAGTGAGCAGTTGAGTGGCCTTAGCATATTATTAGCATACTAGAGGCCCAGTACATGACATTTTTGCACTGGGGGTGGGGGGTACCTCAGCCAGCGTATACCCTCTTGTGGCAGTCCAGAAGCCCTCAGGGGATGTCCGACTGACAGTGTAGGCCCACTCCCTGCCTAAGTTGGCAGTAGGACATCCTTAGCGCTACCGCGGAGGCCACTGCCACTATGCTCGCCAGCCATCAGCCCAGCTTCTGGCTGAGTGGCGCTCGCCCTGTGGGAGCACACTAACCACCAGGGGGCAGCTCCTCCGTTGAGCGCCTGCCCCCCTGGTGGTCAGTGCGCTTCATAGCGATCAGTTGTTCCAATGTTCAGTCAATTTGCATATTACCCTTTTATTATATAGGGTTAGGCTTTGATTGGTTGAACGGACAACTGGACAACTGCACACTTAGCATATTAGGCTTTTATTATATAGGATAATAACAACACTTTAGTGAGACTGCCAGGCATTAAGTACTTTATATTAACTCAGCTAACCCTTACAACAACCCCATAGACTAGTTACTACTATTATCTCCTGTTTTTCAGATGAAGAAACTGATTAATCAGAGAGGTTAAGAGACTTGCCCAGGCTTAGCTACTGTGTTATGTGCCTGTCCCAGACACATGTGCTGTTGTGGTTGATAACTATCACAGACATGAGCATGACCTCCTGAAATGTACAGTGCTGTTCTGTGTGGGAGGTGTTTTCACATATGTAAGTGGAGTTTGCAATTCTAGCGCACCGATTCTGACTGTGGCGTGATATTCCTTCCACACTCGGCACCCATCACAGTTGACTGATCCATTCTCCCTGTTTGTGGTGCCTTCAACTGCCTACCCCCACAGCAGTCTCCAAGGAGCATCTTTCACTGTGTCCCCTCATGAACCTGTGCTAGGGTTTCTCTTGGGGACATACCCAGGAGTGGATCTCTGCGTCAAAGCATATGTAAATATTTCATTTTACCAAGTACTGGCCGATTGTTCTCCAGAATGAGGGAGTAATTTCACAATCCTGCCAGCAGTTCCGAGATTTTCCTTCCTTCACATCCTCACCAATGCGTGGCAGTTTTGGGCTATTCTGATGAATGTGAAAATAGTATCTATTGTTATTTTAATGTGTTTGTCTCTAGTTACTATGGGGGCGAGCATCTCTTCTGTTGTTGGCCATTTGAGTTTTCTTTCCTGTTTTGTTTTTTTAAAATATATTTTATTGATTTTTTACAGAGAGGAAGGGAGAGGGAGAGGGATAGAGAGTTAGAAACATCGATAAGAGAGAAACATCGATTCAGCTGCCTCTTGCACGCCCCCTACTGGGGATGTGACTGCAACCCAGGTACATGCCCTTGACCGGAATCGAGCCTGGGACCCTTCAGTCTGCAGGCTGACACTCTATCCGCTGAGCTTTCCTGTTTGTATTTGTGCATGTGCCACCCCCCCACCCTTCGCCCCCTGGCCTTTTCGTGTATTGTCTAGCTAGTGGTCTTCTGTAGCTTTTAGATGTTGTAAATGTCTTCTCCATGACTGTCACCTGTGCCTTTCATTGAGTGGAACTCCAATACATTTTTGAGCTTTTTGGGGTCTTGTTTAATAAGCCACTCTCCACCCTTTAGTCACAAAATTATTCTATATTCTCTTCTATTAACTTCATAATTTTACCTTGTACATTTAGGCCTTTTATCCATTTAGATTTACCTTTGTATGAAGCAGGAGCAAGGGATCGAACTTTATTTTTCTCCAGTGAGCCTCACTCCCAAATTGATTATCTATCCTTTGCCCACTTATACATGGCTTACTTTTTATCATATCTTAAGTTCCAATGGGTATTTTTATGGTTATTTTCCTGTTCTATTAGTCTAACTATAACTTAATATTATGACTTAATATCTGGCAGAGATGAACTATTCAAGGACCTTTATTCTTCTATATAAGTTTTAGAGTAAGTTGTTTAGTTCATTAAAAAATTAATATTTTGCCGAGACCGGTTTGGCTCAGTGGATAGAGCGTCGGCTTGCGGACTGAAGGGTCCCAGATTCGATTTCGGTCGGGGGCGTGTGCCTGGGTTGCGGGCACATCCCCAGTGGATGTGCAGGAGGCAGCTGATCGATGTTTCTCTCTCATCGATGTTTCTGACTCTCTGTCTCTCTCCCTTCCTCTCTGTAAAAAAATCAATAAAATATATTTTTTTAAAAAATTAATATTTTATTTCTAGAAATATCTAGTAGACTTGTTAATACTAGTAGGTGTATTTTGCTCCTATATGATCACTATTTACCTTTATAGTTTTCCTACCTGCACATAGTGTCTCTGTAAATATTGATAGAACTGAACTGCTGCTCCACTGATTTATGGTCTCCTTCCAGTGACAGGGCAGGGAAACAAATGACGTGACCATTGAGGTCACGTTTTGAGCTATCTTGTCTTCTTTTGAGCCAGAGGAGAGAAATGAAGGCAAAGATCAGGGAGTTGACCCCTCCCATAGCCAACTGTGGCTTTGGTTTTAATTATTATAATTACTAAACAAGATTAGCAACTCTTGATTGAGAATAGCTTCAGCATAGAGATTGAGAGGTTTTTTTTCCTGTTCAAGAAGCATTTTATTGTTGTTCCAAGTTTAAGATTTTTACCTACAGAAACATCAACACTTTCAGAACACCTCCCGCATGGCCTTGCTCAGCTTCTGGGTCTTGGTTTTCGCAGACATATCAGTATACTTCTCTCCAATGCGGATCATCATCCCACCCATGATTGACCGGCCAGTCAAACTTCCAATTTCAGTATTTGGCCTTTACCTAGGAAACTGTTCAGAGCTGTTTTTATTTCAGAAAGAGTGGCTTCACCTAAAGCAGACGCAGTGGTCATTACATGGGTCAATAGCTGGGTTCCTGGAATGTCAAAGGAAAATATGGAGCTTAAATCAAGAGTGAAAGAAAGGGTAAATGTTACCAGTTAACATAATCAAATTAGCAATGAGTTGGAAATAATCTCTGCCAAAAAAGGTTTGTGTTACAGAAATGAGGAGGCTGCCACCTAGTGGCCGTATATCAAAACAACACTGTTTGATCCTCACTCCTAAGAAATGATAGGAAACACAGTGCTTACAATATGTTAGGCACTATCCTAAGAATTTTGCCCATTACAACAATAACCCCACTAAGAGCTGGTCCTGGCCTGCGTTTCTCAGTGGTTAGAGCATCAGCCTTCGCACTGGAAGGTCTCAGATTCAATTGCCAGTTAAAGGAGGCAACCAATCTGTGTCTCTCTTTTTTAAAAAATTTTAATTTATTATTATTATTACTATTACTATTATTGTTGTTGTTGTTGTTGTCAATCCTCACCCAAGGATATTTTCCCATTGATTTTTCGGGAGAGTAGAAGAGAGGGAGAAAGACGGAGAGAGCCATCGATATTAGACAAACACATCAATTGGTTGCCTCCTGCATGAGCCCTGACCAGGGCCTAGGCCGGGGAGAAGCCTGCAACCAAGGTACATGCCCTTGACTGGAATCATCAGACCAGGACCCTTCGGTCTGCAGGCCGATGCTCTATCCACTGAACAAAACTGGCTAGGGCTATGTGTCTCTTTCACATCAACATTTCTCTCTCTCTTTCTCTCTCCCACTCTTTCTAAAAATCAATGGAAAAAATACCCTCGGGTGAGGATTAACAATAAAAAAAACGATAAATCCCCAAAACAACAACAAAAAAGAGTCACAGAGCCACAGAGCTAATAATGTGATGAATCTCTTTGCTATTTTGCCTGGGAGGAAGAGGGGGTGGTGTGCTGGAGAGAGTGTGGATGGTGTCCAACTCTTCCCACCTTCCTGTCCAGTGACATCACCTTGGTAGTTTGAATTCCATCATGGTGAGACTATTTACACAATGTAAACTAAAAACTTTATACCTCAGGGCTTTTATTTCCCTTTCTCTCTCCCTCCGCCCCCTCCTACCAGAGAGCTGGTTTGCCAACACACTGTGGATGAGAAAGACCAAGAATTCAGAAATATAACCTTCAGCTTCCTTTAGAACAGCTGGAAAAGAGATTGGAAAGTAATCAAAATCTAATTTTTGGGTGAGGGGGTTGGGGGTGGAGGGGTGGAAAGAGATCAACCAAAGAACTTGTATGCATATATGCATACCCCATGGACTCAGACAATAGGGTGGTGAAGGCCTGGGGTGGGGGTCAGTGGCGGGCTAGAAGGAGTCAGTGGGGGAAAAAGGGCACATATGTAATACTTTCAACAATAAAGATTAAAAAAACCCCACAACCCCCCCTCCTAGTTTTTGGGAACCCGCTCCCCCACCAAAAATGATAAAGAGATCTTAAGACTTTTCTTCATGATAGTTTGGATTACAACAGAAACAGGCAGTTTATGACTAATGTAGAACCTCTCAAAGAAAGACTTGTTGAAGAGTAATATGAAATTGCTCATTACTTTTTTTATGAGTAAAGAAAAGAAAACAGTTGCAGCACCTATTTTGCAAGGCGCCTGAGAAACAGTCAGACAGATGAGCCAGGAGAAACAAGCAGAAGCATTTTTAGAGGAACTCATGCTAAATACAGCAGGACCTACGTAAACATTGTGGAAATGGGCAAAGTAGACATGGAAGAACTAAAGTTTAGTATTATGCTAAGCGAAATAAGCCAGCCAAGAGAAAGGCAAACATCATATGATCTCACTTATAGGTGGAATGTAATGACTAAAATAAGCTGATGAACAAAATAGATTCAGAGACATTGAAGCATGCAACAGAATGATGAATTTCAGAGGGAAGTGGGGAGAGGGGGACAGATTAACCACAGAATTTATAGGTATATCAGAGGCCCAATGCACGAAAATTCGTGCAAGAGTAGGTCTTCCGTCCCCTGGCTGCTGGCACTAGCTTCCCTCCAGCACCTGGGACCTGGGCTTCCCTCCTCTAGCCACTGCCAGGCACCCAGGACCCGGGCTGCTACCCTCCTCCGGCCGCCTGCAGACACCTGGGTCCCTGGCTGGCTTCCCTCAGGCCACCTGCAGGCACCCGAGACTGGGCTGGCTCCCCCCGTCCCCTACCGCCTAGCCTCGGCTTTGTCAGGAAGGACATCCAGAATGACTTCTGGAAGATGTCTGGTCTAATTAGCATATTACCCTTTTATTATTACAGATATGCATAGCCTATGGACACAGACAATAGAGTGGTGGGGGAGGGGGTCAATGGGGAAAAAAGGGACATCTGTAACACTTTCAACAATAAAGATAAATTAAAAAACAATAAAGTTTGGAGAGTAAACACACACATGACTATTTGAAGGGGATCAAGTCAAACTGAGAATGGCCATGTCATTTAGCAGAAATGCACAAAGTTGCTATGACTTTTTAATTTAAAATCTGCAATATAGTTTAGGCTAAAGCTACTGGAAATACAGGGTGGGCAAAAGGAGGTTTACAGTTGTGAGTATGCAAGAGTTTATTCTTGCATTATTATTTATTGTATTATTTTCCATAAGAGCAACTGTAAACCTACCTTTGCCCCCCTGTATTTGAATTCTCCTCAAAAGACTTTAATACACAGCATTGACAAGAGGGTGACAATTACTGAGGCTGCGATACTCAGAGGATCATTGTACTGATTCTCCACTTTTTTGTATGTTGGAAATCTTCCATGATTAAGACTTCAAAAAAGAACCAAGCCATTCAGGCTCTTCAAATGATCATATACAGTAAAGTGAATAAAATAAAGTTTCAAGATCTGTCCGAAAAGGTAGGCCAGTGTGGAGGGACCACTGGAGGATTTTAAGCAGGTGGCATGGGTGTGTGCACACGTCTGTACGAGTGCATGTATGTGACATTCAGTGTATGTATGTCTGCTTATAGAGGAATGGAACTGGGGTAAATGTCATGCATGTAGTTGAAAGGTAATGCTAATGCATGAAATCTGGAGATAGTCTTAGTCATTTTGATGGTGCTAGGGTGGCTAACTGTTCGGCTTTGCCCTGAACCAGGGGGTTTTCTGAGATACGGGACTTTTAGTCCTGGATGGATGGTCACCTTAACGGTGGTGACAAAGTGTGAGTGAGTTCTATGCTTGATGGATAAGGAAGCAGGAGAAAAAAACAGTCAATGAAACAGATTTGGAAGCCATGCCCTTGGGGACCAAAGAGGATGGAGACTGAGGCCAGACTGTGACTTTTCAGAATGACTTCTTCAGATCAGGACTGGCTTTTAGTTAGTTAGGCTTTGGAAACAAAAAACAAACCAGAACTTCTGCTACCGGATACAATTTAATATAATCAGAGCAAAAATTAAAATGGTATGAGTACCTTTAGATATCAGAACACAGATGTAGGAATTAACTAGTTAAATAACTCATGGAAAGGTAAACTACCAAGACAAAGGTATTATAATAATTTAATCAACAATTTGATTAGTTCACAATCTCTTTCAGTATTTGCAGATAATTAATTTTTATTATATTAAAACAAATCAAACAAAGTTGAACAAATCAGTCAAAAATATAAATATAAGGCATCAACATAGCTAACTTCATATATTCCCAAATGTGTAATTTTACTCTATTTGCTCATCTTGTTGATCTTAATTAATCGATTAATTGAGTCTGCTTGGCATTTGCTATGCTGTGCTGTGAATAAGGTTCTGGGCTGAGGGTTTCAGGGAGTAGAAAGATGAGTTAGCATCTTCCAGTGTATAGGGAATGTTTTTCTTTTGTCAGAAAGCTGCCTTGGGCACCATGGAGAGCAGACCCTAGGCCGTGTATTCTCTCCATGTGCAGCTTGGACTTCAGGGTTTATTCACTGAGGTTGTCAGTGCACTGATTCGCTGGAGTGTTGTCCTGTCTGTTCAGACACACCTCAACCAGAGATCACCAAGTCATGAGGCCTTTCCTTTCTTGTACCTCAATCACTATGGCCAGATCTTACCTTTATTTCTCCCTATCACCATCTCCACATACTCCTTTAGTGCAGAGAAAATGCTTCATCTAGTTCTAAATTAGAGACTCATTCCCGCTGAGTGATTTCTTCCAGTGATAATGTGTCTTAATGTTTTTGCTAGTTTGCTTTTTATAGATAGAAAGGTGATGATAATGGAGCTATACAGATAAATGATAGATTGATTTGACTGAGAGCTTCCATGTCTAGGAATTTACTATAAGAAGATAATAGAGAAACCAAGATGGCGGCATAGGTAAACACTGGAGATTGCTGCCTCGCACAACCACTTCAAAAATACAACTAAAAGATGGAACGGACATCACCCAGAACCACAGGAAGGCTGGCTGAGTGGAAATTCTACAACTAGAAGGAAAGAGAAAAGCATACTGAGACTCAGAGGAGGTGCGGTGAGGAAGTAAAATACTAAGGTGCGGAGGGCATGCAGAGCGGGCTGGTAGCTGAGGGCGCGGTTGTCTTTTTCAATCGGGAGGGAGTCTCAGGCTCTGAGGTCCAGTTCTGGGCGAGTCTCTGGGGACACAGACTCAAACAGGAGAAGCGGGACTGTCTGGCATTGGTCGGAACTCGAGGGCAGCTTTCTCTCTGAGGTACTTGCAGCAATTGCTGGGACACTGAGAAGCAGAGTCTCTGAAGGCAGGACTGAGAGCAGCCATAACTGCTCGCTCCACCTGCCCTGTTGATCCCCTGAGACCCGCCCCGCCCAAGCCTTGCATGCAGGCATTTGCTGGATAGCCTCAGACAGAGGCTAGATTAGCACCTCCCTAGAGATCAGGACAGACATTCTCCCACTGCAGACACAGCTGATTCTCATAGCCAATTGGCCTGGAGGTCAAATCCCTGCCAGTGTTACCTACAACAATCAAGGCTTAACTACAACAAGACTGTGCACAAAGACTACAAGGGGGTGCACGAAGAAAGCATAAAAAATGCGGAGACAAAGAAACAGGACACAAATGACAGAAATGGAGGAAAGCAAACTGCTGGATATAGAGTTCAAAACCACACTTTTAAGGTGTTTCAAGAACTGTCTAGAAGCCGCCGATAAATTTAGTAAGGCCCTCGAAAAGACTGGTGAGACAGCCGATAAATGTAGTGAGATCCTCAAGAAATCTAGTGAGACCCTCGATGTTGTGATAAAGGACCAACTAGAAATTAAGCATACACTGACTGAAATAACAAATATTATACAGACTCCCAACAGCAGACCAGAGGATCGCAAGAATCAAGTCAAAGATTTGAAATACGAAGAAGCAAAAAACACCCAACCGGAAAAGCAAAATGAAAAAAGAATCCAAAAATACGAAGATAGTGTAAGGAGCCTCTGGGACAGCTTCAAGCGTACCAACATCCGAATTATAGGGATGAGAGAGAAGAAGAGAGAGAGCCAGAAGAAGAGAGAGAGCAAGATATTGAAAACCTATTTGAAGAAATAATGACAGAAAACTTCCCCTACCTGGTCAAAGAAATAGACTTACAAGTCCAGGAAGCGCAGAGAACCCCAAACAAAAGGAATCCAAAGAGGACCACACCAAGACACATCATCATTAAAATGCCAAGAGTAAAAGACAAAGAGAGACTCTTAAAAGCAGCAAGAGAAAGAAAGTCAGTTACATACAAGGGAGTACCCATCCGACTGTCAGCTGATTTCTCAACAGAAACTATGCAGGCCAGAAGGGAGTGGCAAGACATATTCAAAGTGATGAATGCCAAGAACCTACAACCAAGATTACTTTATCCAGCAAAGCTATCATTCAGAATTGAAGGTCAGATAAAGAGCTTCACAGATAAGAAAAAGCTAAAGGAGTTCATCACCATCAAACCAGTATTATATGAAATGCTGAAAGGTATCCTTTAAGAAGAGGAAGAAGAAAACGGTAAAGATACAAATTATGAACAACAAATACACATCTATCAATAAGTGAATCTAAAAATCAAGGGAATACATAATCTGATGTACAGAATGAACTGGTGATTATAATAGAATCAGGGACATAGAAAGGGAATGGACTGACTATTCTTGCTGGGGAGAAAGGGGTGTGGGAGATGCGGGAAGAGACTGGACAAAAATCGTGCACCTATGAATGAGGACAGTGGGTGGGGAGTAAGGGCGGAGGGTGGAGTGGGAACTGGGTGGAGGGGAGTTGTGGGGGGAAAAAAGAGGAACAAATGTAATAATCTGAACAATAAAGATTTAATTAAAAAAAGAAAATAATAAAAGATATGATATACAGATAAATATATACATATAATTTAGTCACTGTAGTATTATATTGCATACAACTTAGAAGCTAATATACTATGTAAATTAAAATGTTTGTATGCAATGAAATAGTATGCAACTGTTTAAAGTATGTTGCAGATAAATAAATAAATACATACATACATAAATAAATATATTTTCACCAGAGGATATTTTTCTAGAGAGGGTGGGAGGGAGGAAGAGGGAAGAGAGAGAGAGAGAGAGAGAGAGAAGGGGAGAGAGAGAAACATTGATTTGAGAGAGACACATCTATTGGTTGCCTCCTGCACATGCTCCTACTGGGGCTGAAGAGCCTTCAACCAAGGTATGTACCCTTGACTGGGAATTGAACCCACAACCCTTGGGTCTGCAGGCTGATGCTCTAACCCAGGGGTGGGCAAACTTTTTGACTCGAGGGCCACAATGTGTTCTTAAACTGGACTCAGAAGAAGGAGCTGCGGCCGTGTTTCCCGACGTTGCCATGTTAACACTGCTGCTGGTGAAGGAACGGAGGGGAGAGCAAGAGAACCCTCTGCTCTTTCGGCTCCGTGGGCTGGATAGAACAGCCGAACGGGCAGGTTCCGGCCCATGGGCCGTAGTTTGCCCATGTCTGCTCTAACCACTGAGCAACAGGCCAAGACCAGATAAATATTTGACATGGAAAATGTACATGATATAATTATAAATGAAGGAAATACATAAACAATACTGATCTTATAATTTTAGTTAATTATGTATATCAAAATATATGTATATAAAAACATTATATATATGAAATGATATAATTATGTACATGAAAACATAGATACAAATTATTAACAATGATCACTTTTGGCTGTGTGTTTCACATGTGTATTATCTCTATACCTTTTTTTATCGAATTTCATGTTGTTTTAAGATACTTTTGAAAACTTGGCAGCACATATCCTAAAATTGGAATGATACAGAGAAGATTAGCTTGGCCCCTGCACAAGGGTGATGGGCAAAGACATAAAGTTTCCCTAGTTTTGAGAAGCACAGGTTGGTAGTTACAAAATAGTCATGGGAATGTAAAGTACAGCATAGGGAATATAGTCAGTAATATTCTAATAACTATGGATGGTGCCAGGTGGGGAATAGAAATATCAGGGGGAACACTTTGTAAAGTATATGATTGTCTAGCCACCTTGTTGTATACCTGGAACTAATATATAAAATGATATTAAATGTAAAATGCAATTATAATAATTTTAAAAATTAATAAAAGGAAAAAAACCCACAATGTCAAATCTCATATGTGGTAGGTGCCATATTTATTCACACAATGAACCAGACTATTGAAAGTTTAATCTGTAAATCTAAAGCTTCAGTAGTTTATAATTATCTAAATATAATTAAAACCATGAAAAATGTAAACAAGATAACTAATAAGATCTGGGGATTATATATATAGTTTTGCCTAAAAACAAACTACTGCAAAATATTGAGATAATTTTCTTTGATATTAATGTTAATTTAGTGAAATAGATTTGTCTCTGTGTTACAATTAAACAAATGAATTTAATAATCTATTATCTTATAAAAATTTACTTATTCTAAATTATACACTTCTATTCAACTATAGAATTAAAAATTTAGCAACAATTATGACAAAAAATTAATTTTTTAACACCCAATAAAATCAGATATTGCTTTGAAAATATGATTCTCCAGTAAAAGGAACCAGGTATTTTTGTGTGAAATAACTGATTCCAAGCTGAAGTGGGAAATTTATGAGATGAGCCTAGAAAAATTTGTTAAGCCAGAAGTAACAAAGTGCTTAAAAATTATGGATTAATACTTTTATAATGGAGATTTGGAAATACTACCTTATCCAAGTGATCCATCCACATTAGCATTACCAATATTGGGGCAAATTAACACTATTTATGTATTAATGAAATGCATTAAGAGGACATGTTTTTCTACCCAAAATTTATAATCCTGACTGAAACAGGAGTAACCAATGGAAAACCTCATTGAGAGACATTATAATACAAAACAGAGGTCTGTACTCAAAAATATTAGAGTCATGACAAGAAAGGCTGAGCAGCTATTTCAGATAAGAGGAGATAAAATGTTATATGTGATATTGGATTTGCTTCTTGGGCCAGAGGGGCAGAAAAATGCTTTATTCAGAATAGTGAAATATGTTAATGTTGTATCTCCTGATTTTTGTAGTTATACTGAAGAGAGATTAGTGAATATCTTTGTTCTTGGGGAAAAAATAAAGTGTTTAGAGATAAATTGACCTTATGGCTATACTTTACTTTTATGTGGTTCACAAAAAAATTAATAATAAGTACATATAGAGAAAAGGAAATGATAAAGAAATGTGAAAGAAAAATTGGTAAAATGTATATATAGTTGACTCTTGAACAACATGGATTTGAGCTGTGTAGATCCACTTATACACACATTTATTTTTCAGTAGATACTGTACATGTATTATCTCTTCCTTATGATCTTCATAATAACATTTTCTTTTCTCTAGCTGACTTTAAGAATAAATATATAATGCATATAACATAAAAATATGTGTTAATGAACAGTTATCAGTAAGGCCTCCAGTCAACAGTAGACTATTAGTGGTTAATTTTGGGGGAGTCAAAAGTTATAGGCAGATTTTTGACTGTGTGAGGGTCAACATCCCTACATCTCCTGAGTTGTTGAAGAGTCACCTGTATTAGTATTATTGATAATTCTTTATAATTACCTGAAAACTTGAATTACTTTATAATAAAAAGTTAAAAACCAAAAGGCAAAGATACATAGAAGGAAAAAACTCCAACTGAAATAAGGACAAGCATGGAAACTTCCTCTGACTTCATTTTTTGATAACTCCAGTTTTCACTGATCTTTAGCTCTGACTTTCTATTATACTTTAGTCCTTATAGATTGTCTTTAAAGAATGGGAGGCAACCTGTCATTGGGCTGCAGATTCATCCTGGTGGGATCCCAGCTCAGTGAGGACATGGAAGTCCTCTTCTTCTGTATCTTCTTCCCATTCTATATTTTCAGTCTCTTGGCAAATGGCTATATCAATCCTATATAATAAAAGCCTAAAATGCTAAGTGTCCGGTTCTGGTCGTCTGTTCAACCAATCAAAGTGTAATATGCTAATGATATGCTAAGGCCGCTCAAACACTCGCTATGACATGCACTGACTACCAGGGGGCATATGCTCTGACTGGTAGGTTAGCTTGCTGCTGGGGTCCAGCCGATCAGGACTGAGAGAGATGGGCTGGACATGCCCTGGAGCCCTCCTGCAGTCCCTCCCTGGCTGGCAAACCTCCTGTGTCCCTCCCCGGCCCCAATCATGCACCGGTGGGGTCCCTCAGCCTGGCCTGCACCCTCTTGAAATCTGGGACCCCTCAGGGGATGTCAGAGAGCCAGTTTCAGCCCAATTCCACAGGCCAGGCTGAGGGACCTCACTGGTGCACAAATTCATGCACCAGGCCTCTAGTATCACATAAAAAAAGAAAATGATCAGAAACAGAGAGTAATATTACATAATGACAAACGGCTTAATCTATCAAAAAGACATAGCAATCCTAAATGTGTTTTCACCAAACAACAGCTTCAAAATATGTGAAGTAAAAATGTAAGAAGATATAGAAAAATGCACATGTGGTTAGAGTCTTCAGCACCCCCATTTCAACAGGTGATAGAACAACTAGGCAGAAAATCATCAAGAATATGGATGAGCCCAGCAGGCGTGGCTCAGTGGTTGAGCATTGACTAATGAACCAGGAAGTCATGGTTTGATTCCGGTCCGGCACATGCCCAGGTTGTGGGCTTGATCACCAGTAGGGGGCATGCAGGAGGAACCGTTCAATGGTTCTCTCTCATTGATGTTTCTACCTCACTCTCCCTCTCCCTTCCTTTCTGAAATTAAAAATAATAATAATAATAATAATAATAATAATAATTTTATATATATATATATTCAATAGCCCCAGCAACCAAAACAATCTAATAGTCACTTATAAAACATTCCATCCAATAACAGAAAAATACACATTTTTTCAAGTGCCAACAAAACATCGATCAAGATAGACCTATTCTAAGCCATAAAAAAATCTCAAAAAATTTAAAAGGAATAAGAGTTATACAGAATGTGTTCTCTAACCACAATGGAATCAAATTGCCAATGCTTGGAAATTTAAAAAAATACATTTTTTTTTTTTTATTGATTAAGATATTACATATGTGTACCCTCTGCACCCCCCCCCCCCCGCTCATCCCCTCACCCCCCCGTTGTCCGTGTCCATTGGTTAGTCCTATATGCTTGCATATAAGTCCTTTGGTTGATCCTTCCCCCTTGCCCCCACCCTCCCCTACCTTCCCTCCAAGGCCCGACAGTCCAATCAAAGCCTCTCCGTCTCTGGATCAGTCCTTGTTCATCAGTTTATGTTGTTCATTATATTCCACAAATAAGTGAGATCTTGTGGTATTTATCTGCTCTCCAGTTCCATCGATGCTGTGGCAAATGGTAAGAGTTCCTTTTTCTTCTTCCTCTTCTTAAAGAATACCTTTCAGCATTTCATATAATGCTGGTTTGGTGGTGATGAACTCCTTTAGCTTTTCCTTATCTGTGAAGCTCTTTATCTGACCTTCAATTCTGAATGATAACTTTGCTGGATAAAGTAATCTTGGTTGTAGGTTCTTGGTATTCATCACTTTGAATATTTCTTGCCACTCTCTTCTGGCCTGCATGGTTTCTGTTGAGAAATCAGCTGACAGTCGGATGGGTACTCCCTTGTAGGTAACTGACTGTCTTTCTCTTGCTGCTTTTAAGATTCTCTCCTTATCTTTTGCTCTTGGCATTTTAATTATGATATGTCTTGGTGTGGTCCTCTTTGGATTCCTTTTGTTTGGGGTTCTCTGCGCTTCTTGGACTTGTAGGTCCATTTCTTTCACCAGGTGGGGGAAGTTTTCTGTCATTATTTCTTCAAAAAGGTTTTCAATATCTTGCCCTCTCTCTCCTTCTGGTACCCCTATAATTCTGATGTTGGTACGCTTGAAGTTGTCCCAGAGGTTCCTTACACTATCTTCATACTTTTTGAATCTCTTTTCTTTTTTCTTTTTCGGTTGGGTATTTTTTGTTTCTTTGTATTTCAAATCTTTGACTTGATTCTTGGGATCCTCTTGTCTGCTGTTGGATCTCTGTAAAATATTCTTTATTTCAGTCAGTGTATGCTTAATTTCTAGTTGGTCCTTTTTTATGTCCTCCATGGTCTCACTATACTCCTTGAGGGATTCATTAAATTTATCGGCGGTTTCCATAAAATTCTTGAAAAACCTTATAAACGTGGCCTTGAACTCTATATCCAGTCGTCTGTCCTCCTCCGTTTCTGACAATTGTGACCTGTTTCTCTGTCTCCGCATTTTGGCTGCTTCCCTGTGTTGATAGAGTGTCCCTGCGCGCCAGGTGTCCTGTAGGGCCCAGTAGCTCAGCCTCCCCAGTTACCTGGGGTGGACACTCTTGGTGCACTCTTGGTGCCTTGGTTGATGTAGGATCACTGGGAGGAATTGACCCCCAGGCCAATTGGCTGTGGGAAGCAGCTGTGTCTGAAGTGGGAGAATGGTCCCCCTCTGACCACTGGGTACAGTGGCTCCTGGATCTAAGGAGGTGCTAATTCAGCCCCTGCCTGAGGCCTCACAGCCAGGCCACGAAGAGGCTCAGCTGTGAAGCAATGCAAGCCGCTGCGGGGCCTTGGGCCTTCTCTTGGAAGTTCCGGGTCTGGTTGGCCCGGCTGCAGTTAGGTAATTATCAGGTTGCAAAGGGCCGGGGCATTCACATGCAAAAGCCTCTGCCGCAGCCTGGGTGGGGCGGGGTCTCAGGGAGTCAAAAGGCCGGAGAAAGAAGCAATGGCTGATTCTCCGCGCCCGGAGTCGCGCGTCTCAGTGTCCCAGTAATGGCTGCAAGCACCTCTGAGGGAAATCCGCCCTCAAGTTCGCCCGCTGCCGCCTGAGAGGGCAGCCTCTCCCCGTATGTGTCCTGGGTCCCCAGAGACTTCCCAGAACCGGAGATCAGAGCAGTCGGGAGCTTGTGATTCAAAAAGACAGCCGCGTCCTCAGGTGCCACCCCCTTTCCGCGCGCGCGAGCCGCCGCCGTACCTCTGCACTCAGTCTCCGCAGCTCCTCTGGCTCTCAGTGTGCTTTTCTTGTCTTCTAGTTGTAGAAATTACACTCAGCCAGCCTTCCTGTTTTTCTGGACGATGTTTACTCTGTCCTTTGGGATAATTTTCAATTGGTGTGGGAGGCGACTATTTCCCGGTGTTTATCTATGCCGCCATCTTAGTTTCTCCAAAAAATACATTTTTAAATAATTTATAAGTCAAAGAAGTCTCAAGGGAAATAAAAAGTACATTGAATTGACTGAAAATGAAAATACAACATATCAAAGTTCTGAGAGAGAAACATCAATAAAAGCACAGGTTAGAAAAGTAGTCTCAAATGAATAATAGATGTTCCTAACTCAAGAACCTAGAAAAATAACAAAATAAATTCAAAGCAAGCAGAAAGGGGGAAGTAAAGAATAGCAGTAAACATTAAAATTTAAAAGAGAGCCCTGACCAGTATGGCTCAGTGGATAGAGCGTCGGCATGCGGACTGAAGGGTCCCAGGTTCGATTCTGGTCAAGGGCATGTACCTTGGCTGTGGGCACATCCCCAGTGGGGGTTATGCAGGAGGCGGCTGATCTGATCTGATTGATGTTTCTCTCTCATAGATGTTTCTAACTCTCTATCCCTCTCACTTCCTCTCTGTAAAAAATCAATAAAAATATATTTAAAAAAAATTTAAAAGAGAAAAAATATTAGGTAAATCAATAAAACAAAGAGTTAGTCACCAAGAAAGAGAAAGGTGCATACCATGCCAAGCGCAGGAAATGAGAGGTCAAAGAGCAAGGGGCAGGGCCTCAATGGCTGGCCAACAGCTCTGGGGGTCCCTGCACCTCGGGTGGGTGCAGGTGTTTAGCACTTGATGGCCCACGGTGCCGAGGCCCCATCCCCAGAGCTCATGCCGCCTGGGCACCGGTTCTGTGTTCCCTTGGCACCTTCCCGGGGTCCCGGAGGCCAGAGCCCGCTCAGAGCCCAGCTGGAGCCGCCGGATCCCATGTGACGTGGCCACCTGCGGGCACCTCCCCAGCGTCCCTGTGAGGCCTGGAGCCGGGTGCTCTTTCTCCGTGGCCTCCAGCCTCACCGCCAGGGGCGAAGGTGTCGGAGGAGTGGACACAGAGCCTGACCTGACTGGGTGCTGCATCCCCGCACCCCTTCCTGGAGGGTAGGTCCTTTCTTCGCTTCTCAGAAACTTGGTCCTGCAGATGCCAATTTCAACCTTTGTAAGGGTGGATATTTCTCCCCAGGAAAAGGAGTCCTCATACCTATTATCCAAGACACCGCAGTTCTCTTTTAAAAAAATGTGAGAAATGTGTAAAAAGTAAGAATGTGGCTCAAGGAATGCAGAATCAGAGAAAATGGAATTAAACAATACGGAAGGGTATTTTTAAAAACTGTAGAAAAAAAACTCCAATAGATCACAGTTCTCATAATGAGAACCCAGGTGTCTGCCAACTGAAGTGTCTGTGTCTTGGGCTGCGCCCAAAAATTTCTAACAAATTCAACTTATTTCTTCATTTTTCAAGATTCCAATTAAAACATTGAATTTTCGACCTTTTAACACACAGTTACCCCAGAAATGCAATTAATAACAATTTACAATTATTTTCTATTAATTATATGACTGACATGACTTTCTGAATATCTGTTCACCCTTGAGTTGGATATTTATAAAACATCAATTAAAAGTCAACATTTTGCAAAGCAATTTTCAGGTAGTTTCGCTTGGGAGTTGTTTAAATTATCAATTTTTACTTATTCTACTTCCAAATAAAAAGCATATTCAAATTTTAGTGGCCCTTGCTATAACCCTAACAGTTATAAGTGCAGGTTTAAATAAGATCTGTGATTTCAGAAAATGCCCAGTGCTGACAGGTAATGTAAATATCTGAGAACATATTTATTGCAATTAAGAGCTGACTGTGTTGTGTATGTCATTTTCCTTTGTATACATTTATTTATGTATGTGTATACTTTGAGCCTTAAAAATTTTTTTAAAATATGTTTTTATTGGTTTCAAAGAGGAAGGAAGAGGGAGAGAGATAGAAACATCAATGATGAGAGAGAATCATTGATTGGCTGCCTCCTACATGACCCCTACTGGGGATTGAGCCCTCAACCCGGCCATGTGCCCTTGACTGGAATTGGACCTGGGACCCTTCAGTTTGCAGGTCGACGCTCTATTCACTGAGCCAAACCAGCTAGGGCACTTTGACACTTTTGGAAGTTAGAAAACATGTCATTTTGAGAGGATGCATTGCCCTAGGTCAGTGATGGCGAACCTATGACACGCGTGTCAGAGGTGACACGCAGACTCATTTTTTTTGGTTGATTTTTCTTTGTTAAATGGCATTTAAATATATAAAATAAATATAAAAAATATAAGTCTTTGTTTTACTATGGTTTCAAATATCAAAAAATTTCTATATGTGACACGGCACCAGAGTTAAGTTAGGGTTTTTCAAAATGCTGACACGCCGAGCTCAAAAGGTTCGCCATCACTGCCCTAGGTTAAAGTCTGTTTGGTACCCTAAGGATTTATATTTAAATTTTTAATGTCTTGGTTCTAATTTTTTACTTTTTATAATTGATGGTCAGATGATGATGTAGAAAATGATGTCCTAAATTATTTTTTTCACAGGATCAGTTGGCTCCTGATTTTGTCACCTATCTATCAGTTTTCTGATATTCTGCAGGCCACCTGTAATATAAAAAGAAAAAGGAAGAAGATAGGTGCCAATATTTATGGATTGACTGGTACACACCAGCTTTTCATATGACATTTCAGAAGCCATTTTGGTGTTTCTAAATGTGTGTTTCTCCTCCCTGTGGATAATAGGGTCAGAGCACAGGGGGCCGTGTTCTTCAAACTTGGTAACTCTGCTCAGTTTTCCCAAGTTTATGTTACAAACCCAGCAAGTCAGGAATCACACACTAGTGAACAAATTAGTTTGTAAGTTGAATGATTGGTTGATATGAAATTTCCAAAATAATGTTTTGACTCTGTTATGTTCAGTATAAGAATGCAGTAGAGTACAAACAAATATGACAATGTCTTAGGTTGCAAATCTCTCAGTCTCAGAAGAGGCAAGAAGCTCTGAGGGGAAGCTGCCGTGGAGAGGGTCCCTTCCTCCCCTCCGCTGAGGGACTGGACTCAGAATCTCCTCACTTCAGAATAGAGATTAGAGGACACCTTCAATGGATTTATCAATGAATTTATCCTGAAAAATCCTCCCTTAGGAAGGTTCTAATAAGCCCCAATGCGACTCTTGGCCTCTTTTTGGAGTCCCTAGTCTACCCCTGTGTCCACAACCAGGTGTCTATAGCATCTCCAAACCTTGAGCTGTCACTGGAATCAACTGTTGTTGTTTTTTTGTGGGGGGGGGGGATCCGTTCATCCCACCTTTGCTGTAACACATGGGACCCAGATCACAGTGGGCATAAGCTGAATCACAGAGTTTAATGCCAGGAGCTTACCCATTGTCACACGGATTCTGTTTCCTTATGGGCTCACCTGGACCAGAATGGGGACTAGGGCAGTGCTGGGATTCATGAAATTCAAATACTATGGAGTGTTCGGGTTCTGTAATGAGTGACATCGCAGAGGTGTGCCCTGTGTCTATCTGTGTTTCTAACTGTGCGTCCCGCCAGAGATGAGAGCAGAAATAGGAAGAGAGAGTAGCTTGTCTCCTTCCCAGTGGAGGTGGGCACGCACTGCATCTCACAGCCCACCCTGCAGTGAGCCGAGGAGCTGACAACGAGGATGAGCCCATCAGAGAATAAATCCCCTTTTCTGAGGATTCTGCCCCATTTTTAATCAGGAACAAAAGAGAAGGTTCTGCAGCTCCCACAGAACTTCCAGAAAGCAGGACCCTGCCCGATCTTTAGACACTTTCCTCTTCTTTGGTCCTTGAGTCCAAATGTGGGTGCTAAATAGGTTGCCTTGTTTTATTTTACCATCAGTTCATCCTAGATGAGTTGTAGCCTCTAGGTTTTTGTTGACTGTCACTCTTACTACCAATCTTCATTTACATATTGGAAAAATACTTTCCGTTAATGTTAAACATATATATTGATCACTAATAACCACTCTGAATAGTTTCAGGGGAACACTATTATTTTCTTTCTTAGTTGGCATGTACACTAAAATAACTTTAATTTAGGAAATTATCTTCTTCTGCCTTTGTGTTTGAGTATAAGAGTAGTCATGGCCTGGCCAGTGTGGATCAGTGGTTGAGTTTTGACTCATGAACTAGAAGGTCACAGTTTGATTCCCTGTCAGCCTTGGGTTTTGGGCTTGATCCCCAGTAGGGGGCATGCAAGAGGCAGTTGATCAATGATTCTCTTTCATCATTGATGTTTCTATCCCTCTCTCCCTCTTCCTTCCTCTCTCTGAAATGAATAAAAACATCCTATATAATAAAAGGGTAATATGCAAATTGACTGAATAGGGGAATGACTGGTAGCTATGATGCACACTGATCACCAGGGGGCAGACGTTCAATGCAGGAGCTGCCCCCTGGTGGTCAGTGCCCTCCCACAGGGGGAGCACTGCTTAGGCAGAAGCCCTGAGCTGGCTCACAGCTGGTGAGCACAATGACAGTGGTGGGAGCCTCTCCTGCCTCTGTGGCAGCACTAAGGATGTCTGACTGCTGGCTTAGGCCTGGCTCCTGGATTGCGAGAGGGCGCAGGCTGGGCTGAGGGATACCCTTTCCCCTCCCTGCACTAATGTTGTGCACAAAAAACAGATATAGATAAAAGAATAAAGGAGAAATTTAAATCACAAAGGCACCACCAAATTGTCTCAGTTGCATTCCCTAGAATTGTAAAAGGAGGTCAATTTTCATTTCAAGATGAGGAGAAAATAGTAGAAGTTACAGTCCTAGAGGAAACTTGATCTTTCTTTCCTCCTTGACTCAGAATCTCTGGAAATGATAGAATAGCAAGTGTAAAGGTGGTGAGAGATTTCCTTCCCTTTTGGCACTACAGTTAAATTCTACCAAACAGGATTTAACAAGTCCCCTTGGGACAGCTTATCCTGTTTCTGACTCCTTCACATGTTCTCCATCAATTTCCAAAGCTCCTGCTATCTGGTCTTACTTTATAAGTTGTATTTCTTGTGGTTACTTGATGAAAAAATTATATAGGATACATGTTCTGGTCAGGTGTAACTTAAAATGTGGGCAACACTGGAGAGGATGGAAAGAATAGATGGGTTCCATATGCCCTGTTTACCACTTATTCTATTTGGAGATTTAGTAGGTGGGGAAATGTTCTTGAAACCATAATAAATCCAAGTGTGTGGTAATTGTAATGTATGAAGGAGTCCCAGAAATCACTCTAGAGCTTCTAAATTGATGATCATGGAGCTCCAGATTGAAGGAATCATCAACATCTTCTTGTTGTAAATGTCCCTCTAGAGAAAACCAGAGACAAGTCCTTGGAGAGCCCCTTTTCCCTGGAAGGAAGCAGATGGCAGTGTGCCTGGTGGGTCTTTCTCCCTCCCCTACACCAAACACTCAGTCTATTGCGAGGTGGTGGAGTTAAGCAGAGAATAAATCTTCTCTTCTGAGCGGAATCCCATTGCTTCTGTTGGGGCACCTTTTCTCCTAAGAGATAGATCCTTGTGAGACAGGATTTCAACACTAACTCACAGATGCTATTCGCTTTATTGGTGTATTTTTGCTTATCCCAACTCACATTCACCCCGTCTTCTCGTTTTTAGCTGTAAGTCTGTGGTAAGTTTTTTTTATTTTATCCCGACGTTGTTCACTGTACAGTTTCAGATAGGCTCTAAGGAAAAATCACAAATGGAATTGTTATTGTCTGTCAATGCCAGATGTCTGCTATTTCTAGACTTACCTTTCATATCCAAAGTTACTGTCTTTTTTAGGTACATCTAATATGGATCATTTACTTTGATGCATTCAGTGTTGAATTTCATGTTTAAATTATAAAATAAGATAGCTGTTTGAGAGATTTGCTTGAAAATTTTTCCATTGTTTCATGAAATTAGGTAATGTTTTCATACAATAATAGACCTAATTGACCACAAAATGAGTTTGTTACACAAGAGTGCCTTGATTTATTTTTGAAAGTGAACTTCCATTTGGTGAGTTATTTAAATAAGAGAATTATCATCTCTTGAGTCCTTTTAACAGTCTGGTCATTCTAAGCAGGTTATATACACCAGCAGATAGGAATTGTCTTGTGTGTCCTCAACCAAGTCCTGTGGTGAGACATTGAATATGTTTAGTAAATATCTGTGGATTTTATGTTTTGTGTTTTACCTACTGGCAGATAGGAGGAAGATGAGATGACACCCATTAGTCCTTCTAATTTAGTTCATTGTGTGCCTTCATCCATGACATTTTAGAAATAGCACCACTGTCTCCATTTTCCCCAAATGTTGCAAGAAAGTCAAAATGAAAACGGCTAACACTTTTCTATACATTTAGGGCCAGTGAATCCTATAGTTGGAAGAGACTTCAGCATTCTTCTTGTTCAAGTTCTCACATAACATGGGAATTCCATCTTGAATAGATGGCCAATCAATCTCTCATTTAAAACATTCACTGACATGAAGGTCAGTCCTAATGAAACAGTTTTCTTCAAAGAGGGGATTCCAATTGTTATGAAGTTATTTCTTAGTCTAAGATAAAACCATCTCGCAATATTTCTATTGTGAATTCCGATTCTTCTTTTGAAGCAGGATAAAACCTTCACACTTTTGCTCATAAAACTTTGCAAAGATTGCCCTAACTGGTTTGGCTCATTGGATAGAGCATCAGCCTGCGGACTCTAGGGTCCCAGGTTCGATTCTGGTCAAGGGCATGTACCTTGGTTGCGGGCACATCCCAGTAGGGTGGGTGCAGGAGGCAGCTGGTTGATGTTTCTCTCTCATCAATGTTTCTAACTCTCTGTCCCTCTCCCTTCCTCTCTGTGGAAATCAATAATATATATTTAAAAAAAACTTTGCAAATATTAACTTATCAGAAAATTTGAATGGAGAACTGATAGATAAGAACTCAGTTATGAATTTTTCTGGGATTTTTGTTTTAGTGAAATTCAGATGGATTCTGGATTGAAGAAGGATATAGAGTCAGACAGAAAACAGAAGCAATGGTTTAATAGTTGCAAGTCAAACTTCAGAATACCCACTCTGAGGTAGAAGTACTTTTTAAAAAATTGATAAGCCATAAAAAAGTAAAGATTCATGATAAATAATATCTTTCTATTAGAGTTAAGCTATACAATATGTTGAAGGTTCTATGAATATGAGTATATAGTTAGAGCTTTAGCTTTAGTCTAGGATATTGATCAGGATTTTTTAAAATCCTGGTCTATGACCTATCAAGATATTCAACTAGCATTTATACTGGTGAAATAGAGTAGAAAATAATATAGAAAATACCATGTACCTTACACACTTGCCCATAATAAGGATTCAAGTGCATGTATGCATATATATAATTCTATATCTAACATATACATCATGCACACACGTACAGGTATAGGATACAAATATCCATATGGAGGATAAGAAGGTGACAGGCAACATCCAATCATAAAACAGCACGATCAGAATAGACCATCTGGGTACAAAGGTCAAAAGACAAAGTTCTATCTTTTAAATCCAGCTCAAGATGTGGCAGTCTGCTTGACATTCTCTCAACTTAACTCAAGATTATATTGTCAGTAACAATGATAAGGCTAACAAATTCATATAATGAAGGCACAGCTTTATGAGGTCACCTGATAGGAGGGTCTGGGACATGCTTCTGGTCTGTCTTCCCATCCTCATGTGCAGATAGAGATACAAGACCACAGACCAGATTCTCACATGTTGCTCTGTGTGCACTGCGATGTGGAAAAACACACGGGCAATCCTCTGATGGGATCACACTGACCGGGAAAGTGACCACGGCTGTGAAGGCAGTTGCAGTGTTACCATATTGTGAACAGTGGTGAAAGTTTGAAAATACAGGTAAGATTCACTGAACACTGTAAGAGAATACTAGCGTTTAGTTTATCACAGTGAATAACAATTTCCTTCTGTGTCATTTGCAATGCATAGTATTCACGTAGTAAGTGACTAACAGACAAACCTATCCTTGGAGATATTTTCTGAGGAAAGAAACAATGCACATATCCACCAAGTTAGTCACTCCGCCCCCCCCTCCCCCCCCGCAATTCAGACATGAGCACCCTTGTCATTTTCTCAGGAAAATGGGGGAAAACCAGACTTTGGTCACAGAGTTCCTCCTGCTGGGATTTCCCCTCAGCCCAAGGACTCAGATGCTCCTCTTTGTGCTCTTCTCCCTGTTCTACACCTTCACCCTGCTGGGCAATGGGGTCATCCTGGGCCTCATCTGGCTGGACTCCCGACTGCACACCCCCATGTACTCCTTCCTCTCACACCTGGCCATTGTTGACATGTCCTATGCCTGCAACACGGTGCCCCAGATGCTGGTAAACCTCCTGAGTCCAGCCAAGCCCATCTCCTTTGCTGGCTGCATGACGCAGACCTTCCTCTTCTTGACCTTTGCTCATACCGAATGTCTTCTCCTGGTGGCAATGTCCTATGATCGGTATGTGGCCATCTGCCACCCCCTCCGATATTCTGTCCTCGTGAGCTGGAGAGTCTGCACCACCCTGGCAGTGACTTCCTGGACTTTAGGGGCCCTCCTGGCCCTAGTACATACAGTGCTACTCTTACCATTGCCCTTCTGTGGACTCCAGAAAGTGAATCACTTTTTCTGTGAAATTCTAGCGGTTCTCAAACTTGCCTGTGCAGACACCCACATGAATGAGATTATGGTTTTGGCTGGGGCAGTGTCTGTGTTGGTGGGACCAGTCTCCTCCATTGTGATATCCTACATTCAGATTCTACGCGCCATCCTGAAGATCCAGTCAGGGGAGGGGCGCCGGAAAGCCTTCTCCACCTGCTCCTCCCACCTGTGCGTGGTTGGACTCTTTTATGGCACAGCCATTATCATGTATGTCGGGTCCCCACATGGGGACCCCATGGAGCAAAAGAAATATCTCCTCCTCTTTCACAGCCTTTTCAACCCCATGCTTAACCCCCTGATCTACAGTCTGAGGAACAGAGATGTCAAAGCTGCTCTGAAGAGGGTGCTGGAAAAGGAGAGAACTTCATGAAAGCCTTATGGGATCAGGAAACAAGTGAGCTTAAAGGGACCTGAGGACTCCTGTCAGCCAGTATCTACAAGATACACAGACATGCTCTAAGGCATCCTTTTCATCTTTAAATTTCCCTGTGACTCCCTCCCGAGAAAGCCATTCTGCTTTCCTCCTTCCTCAGTGCTGCACAGAAAGTGAAAACCTCTCCCAACTATCTGTATGTTGCACACACTTTTAATATGGTATGTGAAATATTCTCATATGAGGGAATACATTTATATATTCCATAATCAGGACTTGCAGACAAAATGTAGAATAAAACAAGATTTCGGCAGAATACAGGCATTGAGAGAGATCGATTACATAGTAGTTATTTAAATATTTTAAATTTGGTAACTGTCATCTTCAAAAATTTATCTACATTTAAAATATTTGAGTATGTTCCTGCATATTTCTATGAGAGTTAGTGATGTTTTCTAAGGCATTATCAACTTAAATTAGGAAGAGCATGAGCCATGACTTTAAGGAAAAGAGGATTAAGGATGTGATTGTGATGGAACTAACAAGAACAAAACCCCAGAGGATGTCATGCTAAAAATATACAGACATATTGGAGCTTTCTTGGTCGCTGTCTTTCTCTGCTTCTGGAGTGTAGGCAGAGATCCATAGATCGTGGAGATGAGAGGCAGAGAGCAGAATGGAAGTAGCTGAGAGTCCTTGGAAGAATTATACATTTCCTCTCATTGGTTTGGTCAATTGTCTTTATGGAAAATGACCAAAACTTAGAGACAACATTCTGGCAAATAAGAATAGATTGTATTGTTGGGATGAATAGTTGACCAATGCTACTAAAGCTATAAATGGTCAGATATGATTTGCTTTTTAAATTAAGAGGTTTGAGGCAAGTTAAATAACCATTTTAATCAAACATGAAACTCCAACACTTACTAGTAATTTTGAAGTGATAGAACACAGTAAAGAAGTAGTGGGAAAGGATATATGAAGAGACATAAGCCTTCTGAATACTTAAACTGTATCAAAGGGGAATATTTAACTTTCAAAATAATGTTGTTTTGTGAAAAGTATTTTTAAAGAGGAAAATGTATGGATTTCTTTCTTACAAAGCATCCCTTTTATAAGGAAGTCTGTTGTGTAGACCTTACTCCAAGATCAAACAATGGTTAAAAACCCATGATTTTGAATTCAAATAAAGCTGGTTTTATTTTATTTATTTATTTATTTATTTATTTTTTACAGAGTTCTGCCATTTGCTAGACTTACAAACTTTTACAATATACTTAAATTCTTTGTAATTTAGATTTATTATGTGTAAAATAAATTCACTAGTACTAAGCTCACAGTTTGTTGTGAAAAGGAAATACTCTGCAAAATGCTTAGCAGAATCCATGAGTTAGAATAAGAGCTCAATAAATGGTAATTATTCATATTATCTTCTACATACATTCCTCATTTTTAAAGAACAAGGACTGTGACATAAATGAGACAATGTAAAATGAGATTTTCTACTATACTAGACAAAAGCAGGACTATTACAAAAAGTAGCCTTTTATGTTATACAAATTGCCAATATTTCCAGTAATTTATGAAGTAAATGACTGAAAGAATCTTTCATTTACACTATCAATTCTCTGAAGAAATAGTATTTGAAAGTACACGGATAAATGCAATTCAAAATTGCAAACATTTTATATATAGTATATATATAATATATATATATATATGTTACACACACAAAATGTGCATTCTTTTTTATTTTCCTTTTTTTCACTCATTGCTATGTAAGATTCATTCAGGTTGTTACACGTGGCTCTACTGATTAATTTTAATTGTTTCGTAGCATTACATCGTATAAACCTATCACAATTTATCTATCTCATTTCGGGTTCTCTACAATTTTGGCTATAATAAATAGTCCATGAATGTTATTGCACACAGGTTTTGGGGGACAGATGCAATAATTTCTGTTGGGCATGTTCTCAGGAAAGTTCTGGGTTATGAATGCCCTAGACTTCAATCTGCTTTGGCTTGAATGTCTGATAGGCTGCCGATATCATTATTGCTATCATTTACTCATCACTTACTATGTTCCTCATGCGGAGATAATGACGGTAAGACAATGGTGAGCCAAATACAGTTGACCCTTGAGCAACAGGGGTCCACTGTTATGCAGATTTTTTCAATAAATACTGTAAAGTGTTTTCTTTATGATTTTCTTAATAACATTCTTCTTTTGCTTGTTTTATTGTAAGAGTATAGTATATAATACATATAACGTAAAAATATGTTAATTGGCAGAATTTTTACTTTTCCAGAAAGGCAGATAATGGATGCCCTTACATCTTAGGCTGAGTTCTTCAGTAGTTTCAGTAGCCTGGGCTCTTCCATTAAAACCTGATGTAAAAGCTTATGTACCAACATTTAATTATAAATGAGGAAAAAGAGGAGTGAGACAAAAGGGTAGGGAAAGCAAGTTCCAGGGTGACTTACTGATGCTGGTCACTGTGTGGTGTTAGAAACAACTAACTGTTCCACCTCATGGGATGATCTGATGAGAGGCCTTCAGCAGCATGCATCTTTTTGTTTTGTTTTTTTTTAAAAGCAGCCTGCCTTGGCTCACTTCTGTCACTGTAACTTTTTATTTTTTAATATATTTTTATTGATTTCAGAGAGGAAGGGAAAGGGAGAGGGAGAGAGAGATAGAAACATCAATGATGAGATAGAATCATGGATTGGCTGCCTCCTGCATGCCCCCCACGGGAGATCAAGCCCAAAATCCGGGCATGTGCCCCTGACCGGAATCCAACCCAGGACCCTTCAGTCTGCAGGCCGAACTCTATCCACTAAGCCACACCAGTCAGGGCTGTCACTGTAACTTAAAAAAAAAATAAAAAATAAAATATATATATATATATATATATATATATATATATATATATATATTTCAGAGAGGAAAGAAGAGGGAGAGAAAGATAGAAATATCAATGATCAATGATGGGAAAGAATCATTGATTAGCTGCCTCCTGCATGCCCCACACTGGGGATCGAGCCTGCAACCCAGGCATGTGCCTGGACCGGGAATCAAACTGTGACCTCCTGGTTCATGGGTCAACGCTCAACCACTGAGCCACGCCAGCCAAGCTAGCAGCATGTATCTTAAGACACTTACATCAGGAAGAGATAAAGTGAAGAAGGTAATGGCTCACTCTGACCTCCCATTGGAAAAAGGAATGTTTCACTCCATGGGGTGTTATTTATGTCGCAGTACAAGTTGCATGTACATCATGGCCACTAAGTAATCCAGGGTGACTTTCCCCAGGGGCAGAAGGAAAGCCTTGGATCAGGAAGCAAGAGGCATGGGAAGTGACATGAAGTGAGGTGCTCTCGGGTTATTCCAGGTGAAGCCGAACAGGTCAGAGCCCAGAGCTGGTCACAGTGGTGGCTGAGTTGGGATAATTGGGTGAGGGTCCCAGAGAACGGAGGTCGAGAGGTCTGAGAATGTGAGAACTATAAGGGCTAAGTCCCAGAGAAACAGATCGTGATTTATTAATGAAACATGATTAATTTAGAAGTCTTTCACACAAGGCCTGAATTGTATGATTTCTATATTGGTATGGGCTCAAAAATTATATTTTAGCTGTCAAAAGCAGAATTTGGAATGACTGAAGAAGTTTGCCTCAAGTTGGTCAGTTTTTTGTTTAATAAAATGTACTTGGCTATTTAACTATGACATTAAAATGACTCATTATAAGTTATATTAATTAATTTATCAACTTTAGAATTTTTTAGAGGAATTTATGTTCATTTTTTAAATCAGTTGCAAAAACACAGAGAAATTCAAGAGGAGGGGATCACACAAAGGTATGAATGGGGGGTCATCTGAAAGGTTGGCTACTGTAGTTGGCATACAGTTATGCATCTTAAGTTTTTCACTTAATAGTGCTCTGTGAGTATTCTTCCATGTTAATATGAATAGATATGCCTTAAAAAACAGAGAAAGTCAGCATCATCTCTAGCAGCAAATAGGCTTTCTCTGTAAGACTACATGATAATGTATTCACAATGGTAAATAAGAAAAGAGAACTAACTTTCTTAGAAAGAAAACTGCTTGTCCAATTAACATTTCAGTATTCCTTATTAAACCTCCAGTTTTTAACTGGATGTCTCCTCTACATGAAGTATTTTTAACAACTAAGTTTTTTCCCCAAAGTATTTTAAGAGTTTAAAGAAAAAAAAAAAAGACCAAACTGATTAGAACATAAAATTTAAGTTTTTTTTTTTTAAAGCATTTGCAGAACACTTTAAAAATGGCTTCTCAAATTATCAGGACAAATATCATTAGAAATAAGGATTAAAGTAAAAAAAAAAAAGACACAATTATCTGCAATTAATATTGATGCTTTCCATTTTATTATCTTTTTGTGGCAAAGCTTTGAGAAAATGGGTAATGCCATGCAGTGCTGATGAGGGCCTGGAGCCTCCTATCTTTCACAGAGCAATCTGGTACATAATAGCAAGGAGATGAGCACCACAAGTTAGTTTTGATCCAGTAATTTCAATGTAAATAATTCATCTAAGGAAATAACTATGAAAGAATCCTAACTGTAGTGTTTTTTTGTAGTAACAATTATTTGACTCCCTCTCTAGGTAGGTTAGTTTGTTTATAAAGATGGAAAACACCTTAGAGTTCCAATATTAGGAGATAGGTAAAATTTATATTTATATAGAACGTGCATATTAAAGAATATTAAAAGTCAGGTTTTGTTGTCTTTATTTTTTGTTGTATATTTATTGACTTGAAATATATTTACAATTTATATTAAGTGAAAAAAGGAAGATTACTAATGCCATATGTCATCCAATTGTTGGGAGAAAACTCACAGTGATAATTATGAAAAAATTTTTCTTCTATTGCTTATCTGAATTTTCAAATTCATCTGTGATGAATTTTCTATACAATAAATATACATATATGATACAGAAATACACAATTTTTGAAGATTACAGTTTGAAAAGTAGAAAGTCTATGCAATAATTAAATTGAGGTTTATAGATCTGAGTATGTAGAGACAAGAAAAAATCTGTATGGACATTGTTGCTCTATGGGCATCAAGTACTATTTGCAAAGGGAAATAGCAATTATTTGACTCCCTCTCTAGATAGGTTAGTTTTTAGGAATTTTAGAATAGAAACAATAGGCAATACAGCAGAGAAGCTATCCTGAAAACCATGTTATGACAAAGCACCTAAAAATACTGGATGAAATATTCTAAAAACCATAATTTTTAAATGGTAACTAGGTTTGCAAGAGAGTAAATGAAACTCCCAAAGGACAAAATAAAAATGAGGCGGCATCAGTAACTGCATGGTGAGATCGGAAGCCAGTACCTGGCTTAAAGTCATTTTCAGTCTCTAAGATCCCAGGTTGAAATGACTGAAAAGGGCATATGAGATGAGGCCTTCCCATATGTAAGGAAGGGGATAAAGATGCCTTCGTGAACCTGGGTCCTCCCTCCAGTACCATAAGAAATTCTATATAATAAAACCCTAATATGCAAATTGACTGAACAACTGGTTGCTATGATGCATACTGACCACCAGGGGGCAGATGCTCAATGCAGGAGCTGCCCCCCTAGTGGTCAGTGTTCTCCCACAGGGGGAGCACTGCTCAGCCAGAAGCCGGGGATCATGCCTGGCGAACATAGTGGTGGTGGCGGGAGCCTCTCCCGCCTCCACTGCAGGTGGGTGGTAAGGAGCGGGAGATCCCAGATGGTGAGGCTGAGGGGACCCCCACCTCCAGTGCATGAATTTCATGCACTGGGCCTCTAGTATAGTAATAATAAAAATGACGACTTCTCAGTTGGAATTATGGAGGTCAGAGGATAATGAGTAATATCTGTAAAGTGTTGAAAAAATAACTCAATCAAGAATTTTATATACAGAAAAATATGCTTCTAAAATTAAGATGAAATGTACATGTTCCCAGACAGAAACAAAAATAAAAAATAAAACAAGTAAGCAAACAAACCAACCAAACCAAACCTGAATCTTCCTTGCCAGCAGGCCTATACTGCAAGATACAGGATGTATCTTTTTCCAGCTAAAGGAATGACTCTTGTTGGTAATGGGTAATAAATTTTTTTCTCTGAGTTTAAAAAATATTTATCTTTGGTTTTCAGAAATGTCACTATAATATGATCAAGTATTATTTTATACCAACTTATCCTACTTGCGATTTGCTGAGATTTCTCTTTATGAGAGCGTATCCTTCATCATAATTGGGAAATTTTCAGAAATAATTTTGTCAAAATTTGCTTTGTCCCCATTTTGTTTTTCTTCTTGAGTATATGTTAGAATATTTTTTTTAGCACTTTTCAAGACAAGGTATCATTCTGACTCAACTCCATGTTTCATTTTATGCCTTTTTGATAGTTTTCTATTAATCTTTAATCAGGTTCATTGGTCTTGCTCTCTGTTGGGGCCATCTGTTATATTTATCTGATATTTTCTTAATATAAGATGTTATATCTTGCTATTTCAGAATGAATAATTTGATGTTTTGTAATACTTCACTGAAATATACATTTTTTCATTCTTTATATCTGTTTCCCTTTCTTGACATAAATCATGCTTATTTGAAGCCCTTTTTTGTAACTTCCATTACTTGTGTTATATCTGGGACTTCCGCTGTTGACTTCTATGTTATACTTAGATAAAGATTATTAAGGTTTTGTGCATTTCTCCTGAACAAACACTTTAAATAGGACCTCAGCAGCCCCAAAGATTTTAAAACATTTTATATGCTGATAGCACATAAATTAATATCTCATGACAGGCCTCTTTCCAAAATGCAGTATTCCAGGTAAATGTTTACTACTGCACATCAATGTGAAACAGCAGTGCCCACTGACTTCAGATCTCAACACAGCAAACTTGGTGCCCTTGAAACACTTAAAAGGCCCCAATTATAAGAGAATAAGTTTCAATCTCTATGAGTTTCCAAGTAAAAATAAATATTTGCAATGGAAAATTTTGAGAATTTATATCACAATAACACTTTCAGCAGGCAAAGACTGTTTACTGCCTAGGGAGGACACAGTCCTTTGAGGTGCTTGCTTTAACAAGCTCCATGGGGGCCACACACATCACATCATGAAACTTTTAAACCATTCTCAAGGGGGTGTGGAGGCAGGCACAGCCTCAAGATCAACTACTCAGAAGTCCAAATACGCGGTGATTGTACTGTGACATCACCATAAGACACTACTGAAGCCTGTTAAATTTTCATGACAAGATCCTTCTGAGTTGGGTAACCTGCCATTTTTCCTGAGTTCTCGCTTTTCTGCATAAACACCACACACACACACACACACACACACACACACACACACACACACACGCACACAGTCATTCACACTCATCACATACACACTCATTCACACTCAGATAACAGAGCTATAAGTCTGTAAGTCAAGAGCAGAGGGGCAGGTTTGTCCTACCCTGGGAAGACCTGGAGTGGTGGGAGGCTTTGTAATTTGTTCCCTGGACTCCACAGGTATACGTGTGGGGAATGGGTTGGCTTTAGGCGATGCGCCCTTGCCTCCTGTTCTCATGGTCAGGACAGAAAGGGAGTGTGGGATTTTGTCAGCCACTGGACCGGCTTCAGGAAGTAGGCGCTTCAGCTCCAGCCTTTCCTCTCTCTGTGAGTTTTCCTGTACTCTCAAACCCAATTCGAGGGAAATACCAGAAAGAGTATCCTCCTTTGTGCAAATTATTGTATGTGAGCTGCTTAATGATTTACAGAAGAGCAGGACATAAGGCTGGCAGAAATCCTCAGGTTTAGGAAGAACCCCTCTCTGGGCACATTTATAGTTGCCCCCTTTTGCAACTGAAGGTGAAGCCAGAGGTGTTACAGTTTTCTCTTTCTTTTCTTCCTGTGCTAAGAACCATTTTCTCCCACCTCCTAGAAATATCCTCCAGCCAGGAAAGGGCGAACACGGGGGCTTCTTTTCTTTGCTGCCCACTTTGGAGGAGTTAAGGCATGGCAGGGAGCAATCCTATAGGGATGTGATAAAAATGCCATTGAATTTATCTTGTTTCAGTGAAGCTGGTAGGGGAATCAGATTAGCTTTTCCTGATTCAGTATTCCAGGTTTACTGCCCAGGGATGGTTGGCCTGATCCCAGGGAGACCCTGTGTCAGATCCTAGAATGGAATTATGTGGCTACCATTGTCACTCACATGTTTTTTTTTTTTTAAATTTCACTTTTAACATGTGTGTGTGTGTGTGTATGTGTGTGTGTGTGTGTGTGTGTGTGAGAGAGAGAGAGAGAGAGAGAGAGAGAGATAATCATGGTCAGAGCACATGCTGAGGTTTGCAGGTTTGATTCCTGGTTGGGGTGCATGTGGTAAGCAATGAATCGATGTTTCTCTCTCTCCCTCTTCCTTTCTGTCTCTCTAAAATAATAAAAACATATTAAAAAAATACTTAAAAAGAGAATCTTACACTTTTTACTGCTCAAACATCCCTCCCTCTATTTACTTATTATTTTCAAAAGGCTTAATTTTATCCTTTTAAAATACCATAGTAATTATTTTATAGCCTATATGTATAAAATTTGCCAAATAATTTTCAAACTATGTTTCTATATTGTTTTCATATATTGACTTACCTGTGGGTTCATTTTTATCCTTATTGAAGAATATACTTTATTAGTAGACTGAGGATCTTTAGGTCCTCAGTACCTTTTTATTTGCATATTTAATAATGCTGTACTTTGCCCTAGTTCATTCAGGGTTATTCTCGACAACATAAAAATTTAGAACAGCATTTTACTCCTCTTAGCACATTAAAGATAGTAGCTTATTGTCTTCAGACTGTCCTGCTGTTGAGAAGTCACTTTCAGTTGAATTGTTGTTCCTGTAAATATAATTGTATTTTACCTTTGATAACTTTTACTATTTCCTCTTTTTTTTTTGCAAAATTTTTAAAAAGTTATATTTTCATTGGTTTCAGAGAGGAAGGGAGTGGGAGAGAGAGAGAATGATTGATTAGCTCCTTCCTGCACGCCCCACACTGGGAATCAAGCTTGAAACCCTGGGTAGGTGACCTGACCAGGAATCGAACTGTGACCTCTTGGTTCATAGGTTGGTGCTCAACCACTGAGCCATGCAGGCCGGGCTACTATTTCCTCTTAATCCTGGAAAAAGTAAATTATATAAAATAGTTGAACAAAGACTGTTTAAGAGTCAAATGAAATTATAGCTCCTATTAAATATCATAAACCTCATGAAATAATAAAGGAATATAATGGAGCAAACAAAACAATGGATGTAAAAAGAATCCACTTAAAAATTTTGGAAAGCAAAAATAAAGTCATTAAATTTAAAAAAATAACGAAGCAGATAGGATAAATTTCAACCTGGTGTCAGTCATAGAATAACTGTACAATTAGACTATAGTTATGAAATGTCTAGAACATTGTGAAGACAGCAAAAGAGAAAAATATCTGAAAGGGTAATTAATTAAGAGACATAAGATAGGTTGACTGACTGCATCATTGTTTGAATAGGTATTCCATAAAGTGTAGACACAGTGAAGTTTAGAGAATGGAAGATAGACAATAGTCAAAGAGATAGGGAGGATAAATGGTGATGGAGGGCACTTGAGGTGGTGAACACACAACACAATATACAGATAATGTATATAGAATTGTACACCTGAAACATATATAATTTTATTAACCAATGACACCCCAAAAGATTCAATAAAAAACATATAAAAGAATTTACATTCATTGAGAATTTATTTTTTATTTATCCTACTAGAGGCCCAATGCATGAAATTTGTGCAAGAGTAGGCCTTCCTTCCTCTGGCTGCCGGCCCTGGCTTCCCACTGGCACCGGCTTCCCTCGCAGCCCTGGCTTCATCCGGAAGGATGTCGGGTCTAATTAGCATATTATGCTTTTATTATTATAGATTTTATTCTCCTAGTATATATATTTAAAAATGTATGTCCTCTTTAGTTATGAAAAATTCTTCACTTTGCTTGAGGGCACTTTTATCATTTTTATTGCACTCATTAAGTGGAATTGTTTTTTGCAAGTTAAGGACTTATGTCTATTTTTAATTTTGGAATATTTTTGGATAAATCTCTTCAAATAATGTTTCTTTACTATTTTCTTTATTCTTTTGCTTTAGAAACTTCATAATATCTAAGTTTAGCCTCTCAGCCTATTATTTGTGTCTCTAAACTACACTTTCAAAAGTGTATTCCTTTGTCTGTCTGTATTAAAACCTGGGTGGACTTAAATTTGACTTTCCAGTATATTACCTCCCGCTTTAATGTTAGATCTAGAAATTATTCCCTTTATTGATTTTCTAAAAAAAATTTGTGGCTATATTCTCATTTCCACGGTTTGTAGTTAATCTGTTTTTATACACTGACTAGAGGCCTGATGCACAAAATTCATGCAAGGGGTTCGGTCCTCGCAGCCATGGTGGCTTGCCTTGGCCCTCACAGCCCTGGCTTCATCTGGAAGGTTGTCCAGAAGGTTGTCTGGAAGGTCGTTCAGCTGTCCAGTCTAATTAGCATATTATGCTTTTATTATTATAGATTGTGTTTTCATGGCTACATTGTTTATTTTTCGTAATGTAATAAGCATTTTAGTAAATATATCTTTTAAAATTTATTGAAACATCCTATATTTTTATGCATTTAATTGCATCTTGAATAAATTCAAGTTTCTAATTGTTTACTTTGTTTTTCCTCTTTAACATGAAATTTGTGTGTTTTCAAATTTTCTTTTACTTGATTTTAATTTGCTTTTTCAACCTTTTCTCTTTCCCTGTCATGTGATTTTGAGTTTTTGTTGTTCCTTACTTGGCTTCGCGCCCCCTAGTGTAGAATCAGGTCCTATGACAGTGTCTCAGGCTCTGGTGATTTAATGAGAGAGCAGCAAGCATACTGACTTCTTTATAGTCAGCTTACCCAGCAGCCCAGTAGCTGTTCTATACCTCCTTCTATGGCCCCAGACCCAGTGCTTAGGTTCAACGAACCATATTGGTACCCCACCTCCATCCAAGCTGAGTTCCAGGTATGACTCTCTGCTTTCATCCTGGGAGCATGTCATCATATTTCTGATTTATTTCTGATATGTGGAAGAATTGTCTCATTTTAAATTCTGGCTGTCTATTTGGGTTTGCAGTTTATATTTTGACCTGTAATTTTCATGTATTCCTAGTAGAGGAGAACTAAAGAACTCATCTTGAGCATAGCTCTTTACTTAAAACTAAATATACAACCAATAGCGTAAGTGCAATGATAAAATTAAGTGCCACTAAGCTTCAATTTCTGGGAAAAAACAGATTAGTGGTAAGTGACCTGTCTTTGTCTCTTCATTATATTCAGGTGATTATTGCTTACAATACTTTCCAAGGAGTATCAAAGCTTTTATTTTTTAAAGGAAGCCCAACACCCCAATTTTTTTTAAAAAAAGTATTTTATTGATTTTTTACAGAGAGGAAGGGAGAGAGACAGAGAGTCAGAAACATCGATGAGAGAGAGACACTGATCAGCTGCCTCCTGCACATCTCCTACTGGGGATGTGCCCGCAACCCAGGTACATGCCCTTGACCGGAATAGAACCTGGGACCTTTCAGTCCTCAGGCCGACGCTTCATCCACTGAGCCAAACCGGTTTCGGCCCAAGACCCCAATTTTTATGTGAAATCTCCAAATTTTTAATATTGGTCAATATCTAAAGTTTTAAAATATCTCCAAATGCCACATTTGCAGATCAGCATTACAGGACTGTGGGCTGGATTGAATCCATGAATTACTGATTTGTGGCTTCTGGTATAAATTCTCTCTGTATGAGCATATCATCTTTTTCCTTTTCTACTTCTCAGCTCTGAAGTTTCTGTTCTAAGTTCAGCATTGTATTTACCTGTCAGAAGAACATGGGGAGCAACCAGACATGGATCACAGAAGTTATCCTGCTGGGCTTCCAGGTTGACCCAGAGCTTGAAATCTTCCTCTTTGGGTTCTTTTTGCTCTTCTACAGCCTCACCCTGATGGGAAACGGGGTGATCCTGGGGCTCATCTGCCTGGACTCCAGACTGCACACCCCCATGTACTTCTTCCTCTCAAACCTGGCCATCGTTGACATGTCCTATGCCTCAAGCACTGTTCCCAAGATGCTGGCAAATCTTGTGATGCAGAAGAAAACCATCTCCTTTGCTCCATGCATTCTTCAGACCTTCCTGTACTTGGCATTTGCTGTCACAGAGTGTATGAACCTGGTGGTGATGTCCTATGATCGCTACGTGGCCATCTGCCACCCCCTCCATTACTCTGTCATCATGAGCTGGAGAGTGTTCACAGTCCTGGCTGCCGCTTCCTGGATATTCAGCTTCCTCTTGGCTCTAGTCCACATTACTCTCATTCTGAGGCTGCCCTTTTGTGGGCCACAAAAAATCAACCACTTTTTCTGTCAAATCATGTCAGTATTCAAATTGGCCTGTGCTGACACTAGGCTCAACCAGACTGTCCTCATTGTGGGCTCCGTGTTAGTCTTAGTGGGGCCCCTCAGCTTGGTGCTGGTGTCCTACACACGCATCCTCGTTGCCATCCTGAGGATCCAGTCTGGGGAGGGCCGCCGAAAGGCCTTCTCCACCTGCTCCTCCCACCTCTGCGTGGTCGGGCTCTTCTTTGGCAGTGCCATCATCATGTACCTGGCCCCCAAATCCAGCCACTCTCAAGAACAAAGGAAGATTCTATCGTTGTTTTACAGCCTTTTCAACCCTTTGCTGAATCCCCTGATCTACAGCCTGAGGAACGCAGAGGTGAAGGGAGCCCTGAGGAGGCTGGGGAAGAAGCGATCACTGTGAGGGATGGCTCCAAGTATTCTGAGTGTGTGAGCTCATCCTCAGGGACCTTGAATGCCCTTTTGAGTCTTTTAATTTAATCAACCCAAAACTCTTTGTTTTTGGACTTCTTATAAAATGAGAAAATGAATACTCTTACTATTTAAGCCATTGATACCAAACCTGAGATAAAGTGTGAAACAGAAAATCACAGTCTAATCCTATTCATGAGATAGATGCAAATATTTTAAAGTATTAGTAAAATAAAGTAATTTCGCATTTTTATAAAGTTTTTATGCCCCCAAATGCAAGAATTATTTAGCATAAAAACAAACAATAGGAAAATAACTTGTCACATTAACAAATTAAAGGATACATGTCAGAAGATCTAAGAAAGTTTTTGACAAAAATTAACTTTAGTTATAATAAGACTCTTTTTTTGTTGTTGTTAATCCTCACACGAGGATACTTTTCCATTGATTTTTAGAGAGAGTGGAAGGTAGGGGGAGAGATAGAGAAAGAGAGACATTGATGTGAGAGAGACACACACCCCAACTGGTGGTGGGGAACCTGCAGCTTAACTGGAATTGAACCTGGGACCCTTCAGTTGGCTGGCCAGTGCTCTATCCACTGAGCAAAACCAGTCAGGGCTGATAACACTCTTTACATGCTAATATAACAATAAGCATTTTTAAAGAGGACCTATCAAGAAAAAACAACAACAACCCACACAGCAGACGTCATACTTAATGATAAAATGCTAACATTCTTCCCTTTAAGACGAAGAATGAGATAAGCCCTAGCTGGTTTGGATCCGTGGATAGAGCGTCAGCCGGTGGACTGAAGGTTCCTGGTTCGATTCTGGTCAAGGGCGGGTACCTTGCTTGTAGGCTTGATCCCCTGCCCTGGCCCTGGTCAGGACGGGTGCAGGAGGCAATCAATTGATTACATCGATATTTCTCTTTCTCTGTCTCTCCTCCTCCCTTCGTCTCTAAAAATCGATGGAAAAATATCCTTGGGTGAGGAGTAACAAGAAAAAGAAAAAGGAAAAAAAAGAAAAGAAAAAAGAGAATGAGATAAAGATGTACAACATTGCTTTGTTTTCAACATTTACTAGAGATCCTAACAACATAGTTAGACAAAAAGAAGAAATACAGGCACGCGCGTGTGCACACACACACATTTGAGAAAGAATTATCCCATCATGGTTATATGCCAATGACATGATTATATATGTTAGAAACCAAAGGAAACTTTTGATATATTATTGTAATTGTAAGAAGTTTAACAAGGTAGTTTATTACAAAATCAATATGAATATCGATTATATTTTTACATAACAATAACAAATAATTAAAAATAAAAATTTGCGAAACCGGTTTGGCTCAGTGGATAGAGTGTCAGCCTGTGGACTGAAAGGTCCCAGGTTCGATTCCGGTCAAGGGCATGTATCTTGGTTGCGGGCACATCCCCAGTGGGAGATGTGCAGGAGGCAGCTGATCGATGTTTCTGTCTCATCGATGTTTCTAACTCTCTATCTCTCTCCCTTCCTCTCTGTAAAAAATCAATAAAATATATTTAAAAAACAAAAACATATTGACTCTCCAGCCCTGTATCATAATTTAAAAAAATAAATAAATAAAAATGAAAATTTATAAAATGCAGCCATAAACAGCAGGACTTAATTTTTCAATTCTTCTGAGTAAATGTAACAAAGGATGTATAAAATACTGCAGAGACAATTAGAAAAATGTATTGAGTCACCATGGTAACTAAGTACAAAGATATTCAATGTGAGATATGCTAGATTTTTTAATTTGGAAACATAATATTATAAACAGTCAGTTTCCTCAAATTGATTGATATATTTAATGTAATCTTAATGAATTTCCAACAATATCCAACAATTCCAACAATTCCAACCCAGCAGAATGTGTGGGTTTGTGAAGAACTTGAAAGGGCCAAGGCTAGCCCAAACACTATTAAAAAGATAAAATATAAGGTGGAAGGATTTGATCTCCCAGATAACAAGATGTACTATAAGGTGCCAATCAAGGGAAGTATGGTAATCATCTAGGGATTGACCAACAAACAAACTGAACAGAATACGAAGCATAGCAGTAGATTCATGTCTTCATGACCACTTGCTAGATGAGAGGTATGGCAGGGCAAGGAAGGGCTTTGCTGGAAATGGTGCTGGCACAATTGAGTAGCCACATACATACTCACTCGTGGAAAACACAAGTCCTAGTGTATTCAAGACCCAACTGTCAGAGGCAAAACTATAAAGGTTTTAGAAGATACAAAGGGGAAGGATTTTAAAAATAATATGCAAAATTATTAGTCACAAAAGAAAACATTGATAAATTTGACTAAATTGAAATTAAGAATGTGTATTATTCAATAAAGAGCATAAAAATGGTGAAAAGACAAGACATAAAATCCTCTTCTACCAGACCTTCTAATCTATTAGGTCTCAAGTATTCCCTCCTCCAAGACCAGCATATTTCAGAGTTCCACTTGTCACGACTAGGTGACTTTCTACCACATCACTCCAGTTTATCTTGTTACCCAAATCACTTTATAAAATAAACATACTTTAAGAATGAAAGCAGAATAGAGATTTTTTCCTAACCATATGATGGATGAACCATTTTCAGATGTTCTGTGGTACAATATCCTATATAATAAAAGAGAAACATGTAAATTAACTGTCCCTCCACTACGCTCACCAGCCAATCAGAGTGAGTATGCAAATTAACCTCATCACCTCCATGGAGACTGCCAGCAGGTAGGAGGCAGCTCCTAGCATGGCCTGCTGGGCCGTCGCTGTGGTGACTGGAGAGCAGGCAAGTGTGGCCCACAGGCAGCACCCAGTATGGCCTGCTTGGCAGTCACTGAGGTGTGGAGCCGGCAGGCCCTGCAGAGAGCAGAGAACCACAGGGAGCGAGCCTAAGCTGTCAGTAGGAAATCCCCTGATGGCTCCCAGATTTGAGAGGGTGCAGGTCAGGCTGAGGACACCCCCCACCCCATGCACAAATTTCGTGCACCGGGCCCCTAGTTCTAATGTAATATTTAAAATTAATTTTAAAAAGAGGCACAAGAAATTCTTTTGTTCGTCTTTCCCCTGTTACAGGAGAGACACCAGAAGCCTTTCCTCTGAGCAGATTTCCCTTCTCTGCCAGTGACCGAAGTTGGGCCAAATGATTGTCTCTAAACTGGTCACTGACAAAAAGGATGAAATTGAAGCTTGGCTTAGGTCAATCGTGGTTTACTCCCCTCTGGCTCAAAGTGAGGCCCACATCCTCTGATAATTTTACTTCATCATATGGGAAGAAAATCAGCATTGTTAGATCAGCAAAGAAGGGAGCAATGGCCCAGGACAGACAAATAACAGTATCTACTAAAACGTTTAAGTTCTGAAGCAAGCCTTCTTAAATCTTGAGAAGTCAGAAATTGAAGTGTATTAATTTCCTCATACTTCAGTTTTAGGGATCTAATTGATATTCTCTCAAGGTAAGACTTAGTGTTTAAAAACCTAATGGACACATCCTCTAGATAAAATGAAACATTATTCTTTTATCAAGGAGATTGTTTTGACTCTCATCTTATACCATTTTTAAAAAGGACTCTGACATAGAATATGTACTTTAGTTATGTAGTAAATAGTTTTCTTGCTATTACAGTGGGGTCTTGACTTATGAGTTTAATTTGTTCCGTGATGGAGCTCGTAACTCAAATTACTCGTATGTCAAATCAACAGTGAACGAGTGAGACACGTGATGCTGGGCTGATGTTGTGGTGTTCACTGTGATGTTCGCTGAGCCAACTAGTGGTGGGGTATCTGAAGCTGGCTTGTAACCCGAATTTTAGCTCGCAACTCAAAGCAAAAAATTGGCTGAGAGATGGCTTGTATCTTGAAAAACTCTTTAGTCAGGACACTTGTAAGTCAAGGCCCCACTGAACATTAAAAATAAATGTGCTTAGCCCTAACCAGTTTGGCTCAGTGGATAGAGCACTGGCCTGCGGACTGAAGGGTCCTATGTTTGATTCCAGTCAAGGGCATGTACCTTGGTTGTGGACACATAACCCATAGGGGATGTGCAGGAGGCAGCTGATTGATGTTTCTGTTTCATTGATGTTTCTAATTCTTTATCCCTCTCCCTTCCTCTCTGTAAAATCAATAAAATATATTTTAAAAATGTGCTTAAAATAGCATGAATATGAACCAATTTATATAAAAATATTTATCATGTGTTTATACTTTTCGTTTTCTAAGTGCAAAGAGATATGTGTGATTCCATTAACCAAATGTGAAATCATTCATGCATCTGTCCTATTAGCCTTGAATATATATATATATATATCCATCCAGAAATCTCCGGGATATTGAGCCTTTAATCATAATCCACAGGGTGCTGTGATCAGCAGAGGCAACATATTTGACAGGGAAACTCTACAATAGGCCAATGTTTTCTCTTACCTGACTTTCTAAGCTGGAAGAGTGTATATATTTACTACTTATAGCTGCAAGTAATGAAGGTGACTAATTTCCCTGCTATTTTCTGGTTTGGATTCTTTGTGCCTATTGCTAAAACTTTCTGTGCTTTCAGCCCCACTTGGTCATCTCGGATAATATACCCATTTCTCAGGAGATTTCCATTCTTTATCTAGACTGGTTACCTTCTAGAAATTCCATCTGCCTTTGTCCTAAGTTGGGCTCCTTAGTTCATTCATGTAATGTCTTCTTCTTTTTTGGCTTACTCCCTAGTTTTGGTGGAGCATATCCTACAATAGCATCGTACAGTTAAAAAAGATGTGCCATGACAAGTTATGATGAAAACAGTCACGAACACTTCTAATTTCTCATCATTGCTTATATTATTTTATCTTTCTCAACTATCCCATTGAAATTCTTTGTGCTAAGTGGACTTAAAAAAAAAAAGACTCAAGCCTTGTGAAGGAGGAATTTCTGTCTCAGAGATGGCAAAATATTAAAACTATATTTAGGTGCAGCTGAAGGTATTGAACCTAATTGTGGTCTGTAAACATTTTTATCCCTAAAGGTCCGTCACCAACAATAGAGCCAAGTATGCTTTGTAATATTTATTATTACTAAAATATAAAATAGTAATCAATATAAATATTAATACTCATAAGAAGTCTAAGGCTTTTGAGAGTAAATGTTTTTGCTCTAGTGTTTCAAAGATTAGAAACAAAAAATAAAGATGACTCATGACACCTCTTTGTATCCACCGTAAGCTGTGTTAAATGATATCCTATTGTCCCCATCAAAAGAAATAAAAATGGTAATTATGCATATCTGAATGAACATGCACCAAATTATTATCCTTAGCTCTCTCCAGGTATTGATAAGTGAAATTTATTTTTTTATAATAATTTTGTTTTGCTTGTAAAATATAGGAAAGATGAACACTATAAGAGTATTAAAAGTAAAAAGAAATTATTTAAGCACCACCTTGAAAGGTGTTTTAATAAATGCATTTAGTCTACCGGAGAAGGGAGTCCAATTCTGGTTGAAAGGGCTGAAGAGGACTCTGTGTGTGCTTTGAGAATAGACATTATGTCTGAAGTCAAATGGGTGATACAAGGATAAAACTGACATAAACAAGGAATGAGAATTGCAGGAGTGGGAGTAGGAGTTGAATGAAGTAGAGAGTGTGTGCTGGAGAATAATAAGGAAGTAAGAAGAGTAACATTACTTTAAGAAATGAACTCCAATTTGCCTCCTCTTAAATATATTTTTCTGCTCTTCAGTAGATTAAAATGATTGCTCTAATTTTGAAGTGTTCCTTCCACCACAGTTTAAGAAGTAAGATTTTTTAGAGAATTCAACTAAGATACACTTAGGAAATTAGAAAGGGCAGGACTTGAGAGAGAGAGAGAGAGGTTCATTTTTCATTTTAAATGTGGGCTTTTAACCCAGGATGAAGGAATAAAAATGTGGCTCAGAAATCTGGAGATGTTTGAAATGGAGGGCAAACTAAAGAAAATTAAGGAGAGGTATATCTAAACTGCCAAGTCAAAAATGTAAGTGAGGAATGTGCAGTGATTATTTGGCAACCACACTTTCTCCATTGGGAGATAACAATTTCTCTGAGATGATGTCTTAACAGGGTCCATGGGGCTCCTGTCTTGAGAGATCAAGAAATCACAGCCCTTCTTCTGCCCCGCCCCCACTCCCAGGACAGAGACATTTCCTTGGGCACAAAACCACTCTGATGTGGTGGTCGCACCCCCACTCCTTGCTCAGAGCCCAGTTCCTACAATGGAAATACTACTCAGGGAGCAGTTTGCCATGGTCCCCACACCCAGCTAAAATCAGTGGCTCAGAGAATTTGACTGGAGGTAAAGTAGCCAGTCTTCAAATAGATGGTAATCTCTCCTACGGGAGCTGACTTCATTTGCAACAGATTGGAGAAATTCAAGCCTAAGGGCTCTCTCAAAAACAGCCAGAATTACTGGTGAAAGACAGCTGGGAAGAGATTGATAGATCCATTGGAGATACAGGCTAAACTGTTGGCTGACTAATTTGCAGGCAAGAGCTGGGGAAAGAAGTAGCTGAGAGGCACCCTCTAGGGGTCAGAAGGAATCTCAAATACGAATTAACCAGTGGGTCCCAAATTTGATTTGATCTTTCTCTTTTGTGGTATATGCCCTGGGTCATTACTGAAAACAATAGACTGATCAGCCCAAGTTAGTGTGGAGTTTAAGAGCTGGGCATGGTCAGTGACTAGGCAAAGAGAACCCTGTCAAAACCACCCTCGCCCTAGCTGGTTTGGCTCAGTGGATAGAGCATCGGCCTGCGGACTCAAGGGTCCCAGGTTCAATTCCGGTCAAGGGCATGTACCTTGGTTGCGGGCACATCCCCAGTATGGTGTGTGCAGGAGGTAGTTGAACGATGTCTCTCTCTCATCGATGTTTCTAACTATCCCTTTCCTGTCCTCTCTGTAAAAAATCAATAAAATATATTTAAAAAACAACAACAAAAACCACCCTCATCCCAGGATGAATGTAGGTGCACCCAAGGTTGCCCTTCATGAGAAGCAGCACCCTCTGATCTTATCACTTATCACTGAAGTACAGTGCAGGGGAGAATACAAGCCACTAAAATAACCCAGCCTATTAATAAACAAATCAATAACCAAGCAGATAACAATAAAAAGCCCAGAAGAGATGTGGGGAAGGTACGAAGACCGGAGTTTTATCTAAAATTTTCCAGTGTCTGGTTTAACAGAGGACAGCTGGCTTTTCTTCTTCTGCATTCTGTCCGTTGCAACAGCTCACTCATGTCATATTGCTCTGGAGCTCCACTGTGCACTCAGGAGAGAGTGAGGATGAAAAGGCAGAAAGTGTCTACATGTTATTGTGAAAGTAGTTTTGACCTCATAGAACCTTTGAAAGGTTCTCAGAGATTCCCAGTGGTCCCTGGAGCACACTCAAAGAATTCATAACAGTGTGCTTAAGCTTTGATCTCCACATCTGTAAAGTGAAAATTATAATCAGATGGAACTATGTGGTCAATATATGGTATTTAGCACCTTTTCTGAAACATAAGAAGGACTCAATCATTGTTGCTTATGGATATTATAATCCTTCCTCCTTTGTACCTGTCAACCCTGACTGCAGTGAGAGATAGTCCTGCTTGGGGGAACCGTTCTCTCTTAGGGTTGCCCTAACTAGTTCCATGGGAACCCACGTCTCAGCCACCTAAAAGTCTCAGCCTCTTGTGTACATGCATGGGGACTGTAGAGAAGCATGCATTCATAAAACTAATGATTATAAGAGTTTGGATACTGTAATTTGTGGTACCTGTCTCAGGTTTAAAACCCTCGAGATATCTGAAAGTTTATGTAGAAACAGTACGCTGCTAATATCCACCCTGCCTGTTCCCTAGTATTTTTCCTCTGAGGACAATCAGACCCAATCTCGGCTCTCCTCCAGAGAGAAAATTCAGAGATTTTCTTTTTTCCCTCAGAGAGAAGATAACGAGGTATGGTATCTTATGATCCTTCTGGGAATTTGAACTCTCAATAGAAACTGAAGAACGTTTTTAATTCATCTGATTCTAAAGTAAAAGCTGTGCTCCTGGGCTTCTCTGAGAAACCTTCACCAAGACCTGTGGATCCTCCTGTACCTGGATTTAAATACCACAAGCTGCTGAGGCAGCAGGATACCACACCAGTTTAGAGGTACATCTCTCAGCTCTGGGGGTTTATTCCAGGTCAGAGAGATGCTCATGAGAAACCCAGTGCTCGCATCTCCTTGTGCAGAAGTGGGGAATTCATGCTGGGTCGTAGGTTTCAGTGCAGGTGCTGGTGTAGGCCAGGACAGCCACAGAAACCACCTGGCTGCGTGGACAGGAATGACATTGCTGGGTGATCTTTCCTCCTGACTCATATTGTGCCTTGCAGGTAGATATAATAGGCACCTAGATTTCTTCCTTCCTCATCTTAGGGAACTTCTGCCAACTGTGCTGTGGGCAGAGGCCTTGACCTCCCAATGCGCCTGCGTGGTGGTGGGCAGAGCCAGCACAGCATCTCAGTGAGAGGCTGTGTATCCAGGCGTTGTCTCTGAGTGAGGCTCTGACATAGCCAGATTAATGATATTGCATATTACTTCGCCTAATGATGGTGGTGATGTCCAGGGAAAGTTCTCTCAGTGGAAAAGAAAATCCTAGTAAGAGTTTCAGTAAGTTGTTTCTTTGCTGAAACAGTGTAAGGTATAAGTTTGCCACCTAGTTATTTCCTTTCCTTACCTTCCCATGTTATCAGCATATCATGGTGATTATCAGATTGGAAGCCACAGAGGCCTGGTGCACAAATTCATGCACCAGTGGGGTCCCTCAGCCTGGCCTGTGGGGATTGGGCTGAAACTGGCTCTCCAACATCCCCTGAGGGGTTCTGGATTGCAAGAGGGCACAGGCCAGGCTGAGGGACCCCACTGGTGTATGATCGGGGCCTAGGAGGGACCACGGGAGGGACCACGAGAGGGCTCCAGGGAGTGTATGACCCCTTTTGCCCAGTCCCCATCAGCTAGACCCCAGCAGCAAGCTAACCTACTGGTTGGAGTGCCTGCCCCTGGTGGTCAGTGCACATCATAGCGACTGGTCGAATGGTTGAGCAGACGGTCGGACACTTAGCATATTAGACTTTTATATATATATAGATTACATATATAGATCTTTCCTATCATAAAAGAGGATAGATTGAGTGCTCAGACTCCTGACAAGAGTTGGAGCAATAAAGCTCCACAGATCAAGAAAACACTTGGAGTTACAGGACTGCCCAGATGAGGAACTGCTCATACTGATCACACAAACCTTTTATTATTTGAGCTTCAAGTGTTTTATTTCCTCTACTAGGAAGGTGGAGTTTTAGGCCTCCCATGGTATTTTCTTCTCTATTTATACAACATGTTTAAGTGATATGGTATTCTTTATATAAAAATATTGTTTAACTTGTAATTCCTGCATAGGAAAAAACCTTTCCCTCTTATTAATATCTAGTGAAGAGTCATATAAATACAGATGCCATTCACCTAGAAAACAGGAGTTCCTCTCAAGCCAGAAATTGGAATTGAGAAGAAAATACTAGATTAGACACTACATGAGAAATCTGTATCTCTGTTTATAATAATGTGGATGTAAACTTGTCTAGTGGGATAAGGATAATTTCTTTCACATGGAACCATATGGAACCTGGGGAATAAGAGACACAAACTAATGCCACATACTAGTAAAATTGTGCCATTTCCTTCAAATTAGAGGGTAGATAGGTCAGGTAGCAGGAAGAATAAGAATAAGAATAAGAATAAGAATAAGAATAAGAATAAGAATAAGAATAAGAATAAGAGGGATTTTCAGCCTGGCAACCAAATACCTACACACATTATAAGTCAGGTTGTACTTAAGCTTAGTGGAGTATTAATTTTCTTTTATCATTTTTCTTATTTTTCAGTATTTGGCATCAATCTGAGATAAGAATGAACCAAAGTAAGTTGATAATAAGCAGGCTTTCACCTGAGCATTAAAAGAGGATCAACACTCCTTTGGCAGCCAGCATGGTAGGAACAGCCATACAAATGGGACAACCACATAGGAAGGTGAGTTTAGGATTCAGGGAAAAATAGCTGCTAAGTTAGACATCCTTCCACTGGATGCTTTCTGACAGAGCTGTCTTTATACATCTGGGATTTTGTTAGATGACTGAAGATAGAGAGATACATACATTATATGACTGATTTGACTGAGCACTTTCAAATCTCAGAATTTACTATAAGGATTCATGAAAAAATAAAAAAACAAAAATACAATAGTGTGCAGCTATTCAAAGCATGCTTCAGAGAAATATTTCGACATGGGAAATAGTTCCTGGTGTGTTTCTAAATGAAAGAAGTAGATAAACTAGCAACACTGTTTGATATGCATATATTTAAATTCATGATATATATGAAAATGAATGTACAGTAAAAAGGTATAACTCTATATACAAATTATTAACAATGATCACTTTTGGCTTTTTTCAGAGTATTATCTTTTTAGTTTTCAATAGGGTTTCATACTGTTTTTCTAAGAAGCTTTTGAAAGTTGCTGTCAAACCCTCACATCAGGTAAGAACCATCTTATTCACACAATGAACCATATTTTTACAACTTTAATCTCTAAAGTTAAAATTTTCAAAAGCCTAATTTTCTAAATATAAATAAAAAAGAATAATATAACCTTGATGATTAATGAGTTAGTTACAATTATATATTTTGCCTAAAAATAAACTACTATATAAAATTAAGACCATTTTCTTCAATGCTAATAATGTTAATTTAGAGAAATAGATTAGATTTCATTAAAGGGAAGTCAGTTAAGCTGTGTTTTATTTTTATAAACATAAGAATTTGTTATCCCAGTAGCAACTTGTATTCCTTGTCAAATTATATGCTTGTTCTTTTAAAAGAGGACATCAGAAATATGGCAGAAATCATGATAAAAGTATAAATTATTAAAATACAGAGATTGTTTTATAAATATGACTCTTCAGTGAAGTAATAAAATTTTTTACTAAAGATATCTCTTTGGAGAAATGGCTGTGTCTAAGGCTGAGGAGGGGAATGTATAAGAAAACTGTAAACCATCATATCAGAAGTAAGGGAGTACTCAAAATTATGGAAACATGTTAACAGGACGAAAGGGCAAGCTTAGAGGGTTTATATCTAGAATAATTAAGCATGAATAAATAATAATAATTACAATCCCTTGATAAAAATTCATGAGTCCATACTGATAGAAAGATGACAGATGCAGATGCATAAAGAAATATAGATAATTGATAGATAGGTAGATAGATGATAGAGCCTTCCCTTAAAAGGAAATTGAAAAGCAATAAATATAACAACAATAATGGAGTAAGAACACCATGTGTGCAATAATCATTACTAATAACTGAGCCAGACAAGATAATCAACAGGCACTGAAATTAGTGATTAGAAAGCTTTATGAAGAACATAATATTTTATAGTAATTTTAATGGATGCTCCAGAAATTACATCAGTGAAAAAATGATTTTGTAATGGAGATATTTGGGAGGCACCATTTTCACCAAGTGATGAAAGTTAGCATCACCAATAATGGAATAAATGAACATCAAGCACTTACTCATGGAATACAATGAAGAATACTTATTTTTCCTTCAGAAAGTGAATAATCTGAATAAAAATGAGGAGCTTCATACAATTTCAATTTGGGGAACATCCTACTAAAGAACTTCTCTATATTCTTCCAAAATTCAGTGGTCATGATTGGCAAAGACAGACTATTTCAGATGAAAGGAAACAAAAGATAAATGACATTAAGTATAATATGTAATCTTGGATTGGGTCCTGGATGGGGGATTAGAGACAGAATAGTGTAGTTTAATGATTCACAACAACATTACATTGCCTGATTTTGATAATTATATTGTGGTTATATTTGTTAATGTCTTTGTTCTTGGTGAAAAAATGAGGAATTTAGGGGTAATGGACATCATGCCTACACTTTAATCTCATCTGGTTCAGACAAAGTAATAACCATATGTAATAATATAGATAAAAAGAGAATGATAAAGCAAATATTAAAGAAATATTAAAATTCTTTGAATCTGGATATCTGGGTATAGTGGAGTACTTTGTTGAATCTGGGTATCTGCATATATTGGAGTTCTTTGCATAATTCTTGACCCTTTTCTGTAAGTTTAAATTTATTTCATATTAAAAGTTAAAAATAGGTAACCAATTTTTGGGAGTAGGAGAAGCTTTTGAATAGGGACAAGTATATAACTTTTCTCTGAGCTCATTTTGAGATAAATAACTCCAATTTTTGTTGATTATCCAGCTTTGACCTTTTTTATCACATTTCAATCCTTGAACAGCTGTCATTAAGGAATGGGGGGCAACCAGTCCTGGGTCACAGAGTTCATCCTGGTGGGATTCCAGCTCAGTGCAGAGGTGGAAATGCTCCTATTCTGGATCTTCTCCCTGTTCTATATCTTCAGTCTTTTGGCAAATGGCATGATCTTTGTACTCATCGTTCTGGACCAGAGGCTACACACCCCCATGTACTTCTTTCTCTCACACTTGGCCATCATTGACATGTCCTATGCTTCCAACAATGTCCCCAAGATGCTGGCAAACTTAGTGAACCAGAAGAGAACCATCTCCTTTGCCCCATGCATTGTGCAGACATTCCTGTATTTGGGTCTTGCTGCTACAGAATGCCTGATTTTGGTGGCGATGTCCTATGATCGGTTTGTGGCCATTTGCCACCCCCTCCAGTACACTGTCATTATGAGCTGGAGAGCTTGCACAGCCCTGGTCATCACTTCCTGGTCATGTGGATTTGTCCTGGCTCTGATCCACGCGATTCTCCTCGTAAGGTTGCTCTTCTGTGGGCCCCTGGAAATAAACCACCTCTTCTGTGAGATCCTGTCTGTCCTCAAGCTTGCTTGTGTTGACACATGGATCAACAAAGTGGTCATCTTCTCAGCTTCTGTCTTTGTCTTAGTTGGGCCCCTCTGCTTAATGCTAGTTTCCTATATACGCATCCTCTGGGCCATCCTAAACATCCAGTCAAAGGAGGGACGCAAAAAGGCCTTCTCCACCTGCTCCTCCCACCTCTGTGTGGTCGGACTCTTCTTTGGCATAGCCATGGTGGTTTATATGGTCCCAGAGTCCAGTCAGCGAGAGGAGAAGGAGAAAATACTGTCCTTGTTTCACAGTCTCTTTAACCCAATGCTGAACCCCCTCATCTACAGCCTGAGGAACGCTCAGGTGAAGGATGCCTTGTACAGAGCACTGCAGATGAGGTCCATGTGAAGGGTAGATAGATGTTCAAGTGCCTTAAGAAATATGTGGTTTGGTGAAGGAAACACTCAGAAAAATGTCCCAATTAGAAGTTTGATATAAAAATAGTAATTGCTCAAATTCTAGCTCTAAAAGTTGGATAAAATCCTACAGAAGAGCCTATTTTCTACAGTTGAAATGGGACAACTAAATTATCAGAATATCTGGTCTTTAAAAAAATAATGAATTCTCTTCATTTTTTTAAGGCCAGGAATATTATATGGAGAGTAAATTAAATGTAAGAAAATTATATCAATACATTTCTCTGGCTTATGTATTTAGACATATGTGACCTCTTGTCACTTTGTTGTAGCTAGAAACAGTATAGTTTAATTAATACCATAAGAGAGAACTTTGGAAGTAGACTGACATTTTAATACAGAAAATATTGCAGAGTTATATGAATTTATCTCACCAATTGTGGGGTGAATGAAATAAGAATCTAAAGAAACTTTAAATTCCTTGATGAAATAATTTAGTAGCAAAGGGAAAAAGTTAGGGAAAACTTTAGTTCAACAAGAAACTATGTAATGAATCCTAAAATATATTAAAGGTTTAAGATTTGGTCAAATGAAGGAAATTTATTAGTAAATGTTTAAATGTTCTAGAAGTAAAGGCTTTGAGCATTACTCAAACTTTACATTTATTCTTGGGTTATAATAATTTCTAATAAAGCAAGATTTAATCACCTATTGAAGTTCTTGAAATTTTTTCCCATATTTTTGTGATGTTTGAACCAACTCATCTGAAGATGGTTTTGGGTAGTACAAGACAGCTATAATAGAGCTGAGTAGATAAGGGGTTATAGGAATGTGGTGGGAGAGGATGCTGGGGAAATTCCCCAAGTATTTCAGTGGGAAATTCCCTGTGGAAATTAGGTCCTCATCCTCAGAAGCCACTTCTGAATCTCCACCATCAGGACATTTTGTGAGGGATGGATTGTATCAATTCAAACTGGAAAAAAAGAATTGGTTGAGTATTCTTCAAAATTCTCTTAGGCCAAAACCGGTTTGGCTCAGTGGATAGAGCGTTGGCCTGCGGACTGAAGGGTCCCAGGTTCGATTCCGGTCAAGGGCATGTACCTGGGTTGCGGGCACATCCCCGGTAGGAGATGTGCAGGAGGCAGCTGATCGATGTTTCTCTCTCATCGATGTTTCTAACTCTCTATCTCTCTCCCTTCCTCTCTGTAAAAAATCAATAAAATATATTTAAAAAAAAATTCTCTTAGGAAAAGATCCAGTTGCTCTTCGTTATTTGAGATTTAGTAAATTTCTCCAGGGGAAGGGTTGAGGAGACAGATGATTGCGTGTCTCCAAATCCTCTCTGGTAGTCCTTCACAGCCAGATATCACTCCCTCCATGACTTCCCAAATGCCTTGTTCATTAGAACAAAGGGTTGGGGAAATGTGCACACTAGTATTTTTGAATGACATTAGTATTTCTTAGTATATACCAGCCTGAGAATTTACATTAACCTAAGCTTTATAGTCTTTAAAGGGAATAGACAGTAATTCCCAGAAGTTTAAAAAGTACTGAATTCATCAAATACGTATAAGCATTAAAAAATGTATGAATTAAAATTATATCTATTATCTTGAGAGATTTAACTCACAATTATCTGGGAATGCATTATTCGTTCTATTGAAACCTTACTGTAAGGCATGTGTGATTCAATGGCATTATATTTAGGCAACATGTTTAAGTTATATGGTATTTTTTGTATAAAAATATTAACTTGTATTTCCTGAATAGGTAGAAACCTTCCCCTCTTATTATATAACTAGAGGCCCGGTGCACAAAATTCATGCCCGGCCTGCACCCTCTCCAATCTGAGACTCCTCAGGGGATGTCTGATTGCTGGTGTAAACCCAGGGATCAGGCCTAAACAGGCAGTCAGACATTCCTCTCACAATCCAGGACCACTGGCTCCCAACCGCCAGCCTGCCTGCCTGCCCGATTGCCCCTAACCGCTCCCCTGCCAGCCTGATTGATGCCTAGCTGCTTCCCTGCCTGCCCAATTGCCCCCAACTGCCCTCCCCTGCCAGCCTGGTGGCATCTTGTGGTGGCCATCTTTTGGCAGCCATCTTATGATGGCCATCTTGTGAAGGTCATCTTGTGGTGGCCATCTTGTGATGACATGAGGGCACGACACCACCTAGGCTTTTATTAGTATAGACTAGGGGCCTGGTGCACGAAATTCGTGCACTGGCGGGGGGGAGTGTCCCTCAGCCCAGCCTGCCCCCTCTCACATACTGGGAGCCCTCAGGGGATGTCCTATTGACGGCTTAGGCCCGCTCCCAGCTCCCCTTGGGGAGTGGGCCTAAGCTGCAGTCTGGCCTCCCTTTGTGGGAGGTGACCGGGCTGATCAGGGGAAGGCACCAGCCCCATCACCCTGCTGCTGCAGCCACTGCCAGTCACCGCAGCCAGCAAGGTTTTTTCATCAACACGGACTCCAGTCCCATCACCATGAAAAAATGACAACTTTTTTTAGGCATTTTCAAGATGTGTCTTTCATATAATAATAATTTCTTTATTATTTTTTTATCCTCACCTGAGGATATGTTTCCATTGATTTCTAGAGAATGTGAAAGAGAAAGGGAAAGACAGAGAGAAACATCAAAATGAGAGGAACACTTTGACTGGTTGCCACCTGCATGAGCCCTGACCTGGGCCCGGCCAGGGAGGAGCCTGCAACCTAGGTACATGCCCTTGGTCAGAATTGAACCCAGACCCTGCCATCGGCAGGCCAAGGCATTATCCACTGAGCCAAAGTGGCTAGGGCAAGATATGACATTTCTTAGCCCTCCAGCAGCGGACCTTCGTTTTTTTCACCAGGAGTGTGGTGAAAAATCCTAGGTCACCATTTTGGATTCTTATTACCCAAGTTACTAAGAATATTACCAGTGGCATACAGGGAGCTTAACCAATGAGCGGTCAGAAAAGGTGCTTCCTCTGTAGTTCACACCAATCTGCGGCTTGGCACCCCACCCACCCCAGCCCCAGGCTTGACGCCTCTGGCCCAGGCTTCAGGCCTGGGCAGGGGAACCCCATCTCCCCCAATCACGGGCTCCACCCTTGCCCAGGCCTGACCCCTTGGCCAGAGGTGTTGACCCCCATCACCCTCCGATTGCCAGATTGGCCCCTTGCCCAGGCCTGATGCCTCTGCCAGAGGTGTAAGGCCTGGGCAGGGGACCCCCATCTCCCTCCCATAGCTGGCTCCACCCCCCCGCCCAGGCCTGAGGCCTCTGGCCCAGGTATCAGGCCTGAGCAGGGGACCCGCACACCCCTCCGATTGACGGCTCCATCCCCCGCCCAGGCCTGATGCCTGGGCCAAAGGCGTTGACCCCCATCACCCTCCAATTGCAGGATCGGCCCCTTGCCCAGGCCTGAGGCCTCTGCCAGAGGCCTCAGGCCTGGGCAGGGAACCCTCGTTTCCCCCCATCACTGGCTCTGCCCCCTGCCCAGGCCTGATGCCTCTGGCCCAGGATTCAGGCCTGGGCAGGGGACCCCCAGCCCCCTCCGATTGCTGGCTCCGCCCCCCACCCAGGCCTGATGCCTCAGCCAGAGGAGTTGACCCTCATCACTCTCCGATCCCCAGATCGGCCCCTTGCCCAGGCCTGAGGCCTCCAGCAGAGGTGTCAGGCCTGGACAGGGGACCCCCAGCTCCCACCACCCCCGGCTCCGCCCCTGCTACCCACAATCTCTGGCACCACCCCTGCCCAGACCTGAGGCCTCTGGTGGAGGCATTAGTCCTGGGCAGGAGACCCCCAGCTCCCCGCGATCTCCTGCTCTGCCCCGGCCTAGACCTAATGCCTCTGGCCAAGTCTTTAGGACTGGGCAGGGGACCCCCAGCTCCCCATGGTTGCAGGCTCCGCCCCTGCCCAACCTAATGCCTCTGGCCAAGGCATTAGGCCTGGGAAGGGGACCCCCAGCTCCCCGCGGTTGATAGTACTTTACATGGAACAGCTCAGTCATAATAACAAAGCCATGAAGGAAGTCCCAATATCGGTCTACTTTATATATGTACACACCAGAAAGTAGCAAATGTCAGACTCTTACCTCGTCAGCCTGGCTCCAGAGCCTTCTGTGCTCTCCCCCCACAACATAGTACCTCAGTATCCGTACTATCAGACAAAGAACAAAGCTAAGTTATCCCAAGGAAGAACGTGCTAAGTGAAGGAGGGTTTTCCCAGAACCTTAGGTGTGGTGAAGAGACCTGATCTGTTCTCTGTAAGGCTTGGCAGATCAGAGAGTATTGATAAGAGGCTGGTTGTCCTGGACAGTGAATGCTATGGGCAGAGTTGCACAGTGACGGAAGCCCTTTCAAATGCAATCAGATTTGTAGAAATCCAGGAATTCAGGACTGTCTCTCAGTTCTGTCTGCACCATTGTTCCTACAGGGACACTGCCTACATCACTGATGCTTCCCTGAGGTCCGTACTTTCAGAAGTTTAAAGTACTCCCACCTGTGTCTTCACATTTCCATCTCAGGTTACTTTATTTTCTTGTATACTAACTTTTCAATAAAGCAGTTTTTCTGAAAGTTTCTTATACAAATCACTGCAAGGCAGGCATAAGATCTTAATTCATTTAGGTGTTGACATTCTGTCTAGAGTTATAATATGGTTCATATCTTTAATCTTATCCAAGCATAGCCTATAGAAACACTGTTTTCAAATTATATGAATTATTCATGGCATTTTGAATTTATGGCAATTTTCAAGTGAGTACATTCTAACTGTGAATTTTTTTCTAGTACAGTAGAATTCATTGGGTAGAAACTGATGATAGAAGATGCTTTATATATAGAGAAGCATGAATTCATAAAACTTGAATCATCTTAAGAATTTTTTATCTCTTTCAGGTTTATGACCCTTGAGATATTTAAAAAATTTTTGTGGATACAGTGTAATGCTGTATGTGACCTGTGAGAAGGAGAGGGAGAGAGGGAGAGAGAATGAATTACAAATCACTTTCTTCCATTTAACAAACACTTGTTGGGTGCCTGTTTCATAAAAGACATAAGACATGTATATAACATATTGCCCACTCACAGGACTATTTTAGTCAGTTAAAGGAGTTATCTCAGTTAAAATAAGTGACAATTGGTATCAAACCCCACCTCATCTTTGAGTGTATCTTGAGGATTATATAGATCTTGATAGTATTATTATCCAAGCCTAGACATTTAATTCTTAATTACTAGGTATGTAGTACGGTGACTAAAAGACCTCCTTATGTTAAACCTCTCTAATTGCTTACAGTAGAAAAAGACCTTCTCGAAAAGAACTTTTGAGGTGATGGAGATTATGGTCATGTTTTTATGAGTGAATATTTATCTCCAAATTCCTCATGTGGTATATCTTAAATATATACAGCTTTTTTATATGTCTCATACCTCAATAAAGCTATTTTTTTTTAAATACCAGATACAAAATCCTGCCTCTCTCATCCATGCCCCAGTGGAATCCTCCATTGTTCCTTGAGAAGCCGGGTTGGGCAAGGAGGAAATATTGGAGGGAGGCTGCAGGGTCCTATAGAGACACGACCTCCAAGTGGCTAGTCTGAGTTTTTCTGAGGCATTTTTTGGGGTTTTGGAGTCAAAGGCCAGCAAATTTTTCTCACTGCATTTATGAGTAGAATTGTAAATGTATGTCCTCCTCTAGTAAGCAGTGAAATGAGACAAGAAACCACACTGGGGTCACAAGGGTGTTCAGTCTTCTCAGAGTTGAATTGCCATCCTTCCCTGCTAAGCGTTTCTGTCACTCATGGCTCTAGCTGCATGCAGGGCCACCAGAAATAATTTATTATCCGGCGTCTGGTTTGAATAAACCACAGATTTATTTGCAGTCTCTGAAGGCTTGAGGCAGGAGATGCAAACAGCAGCTTTCCCTATGGAGGACTGGATGTAATGGGACCCCTTCTCTTTTGCATCCTCAGGTTCTGATGGAGATCTCTAAGGGTGCCCAGTGGAACATCTCTTCTCTCAGTCTCCTCACTGGTCCAGTGATACTGAGAGAAAGGATTCTGTCCTGAATTCCCCTCTCTCCTTACTAGAAGGAGATGAAGCAAGAACATCAGGATTAAAAAATATTTTTTTAATTTTATCTTATTGATTTTAGAGAAAGAAGAAGGCGAGGGAGAAAGAGAGAAACATCAATATGAGAATCATCGATTGGCTTCATGCCCTGATTGGGGATCCAGCCCACAGCCCAGGAATGTGCCCTGACTGGGAATCGAACTAGCGACTTTTTGGTGCAAGGTACGACCGTCAACCAACTGATCCACATGGGCCAGGGCAGGATTTTTTTTGGAGAGGAGTTTTAATTGTGAACATTTGAGGAACATCCCTGACCCCACAGTACATTGACTTCCACTGAGATATTTCCCACATTGAGTTGCTCCTCCCTAGGCTCTTGGAGGGTGACATTTTTGTTGTGTTAACCTCTGAGTTCTCAGCATCTAGTAGTGCGTAGCCCATATGCTCAGCACACCTTTGTTGAATGAATCAACACACTCATCTTTGTGCGGTGGCTCATAGTTACTGTGCACACACATATGTTTTCCTTTGGCTCTCATATTATGATCATCTCTGTTTTCCAGATGGGGAAACTGAGGCTGAGAGAGGTTTAGCAACTTTCCAGAGTGGGGACTCAACTTTAGATCTTCGACACCAAAGTCTTGTTCTCCCCACGCAGCACATTGATGCTAGGCGTTTCCCATCACCACCTAACACACCAGCCAGTTAGCCACCTGAAAGAGCCGGAAGTCATAAACATCGCCCCAATGGACCGACCCAGGAAGAGAAACCGCCTGGTGTTCAGTCCCACAGCAGAGGTTTGGAGGAGCGTGAGCATTTCAGGCCCGGAGACGTCGCCTTCAGAACATTCCCAAGCACCTCGTTCACCAATTTTTACTCCTTCTTATCAACTAGTTTCAGGGTGGTATCTTTTAAAGCTTTATATAAAAACACATTTAGTGCCCCGTGTCTGCCCTTAATAGTTCATGGTGGGGGAGAGGGGACTAGGGCACTAGTTGTTTTGTTTGTTTTGTTACAAAGAACTAAAGGATCCTGATTTAGGAATTGCAAAGGGATAGATAAATCAGCGGTTCTCAACCTGTGGGTCACGACCCCTTTGGGGGTCAAACGACCCTTTCACAGGGGTCGCCTAAGACCATCGGAAAACACATATATAATTACATATTGTTTTTTTGAGTAATCACTATGCTTTAATTATGTTCAATTTGTAACAATGAAATTGGGGGTCACCACAACATGAGGAACTGTTTTATAGGGTCGAGGCATTAGGAAGGTTGAGAACCACTGGGATAAATGAAAGCTGGAGAAATTGAAATTGGCGAAAATATTTGGAAAGTTGCAATGTTCAAAACATGACAAAGTTGTCCTGAAGTGTCTGTAGTTTACAGCTAAGGTAACGCAGGTTCGGTGGTGGGTCTTAGGGCCTCCTTGGGCTGGAGAGTGTGCTGAGTGCAGGGTCGGCAAATGCCTATTTTTATAAAGCCCATAAGATGAGAATGCTTTCTGCATATTTAAATGGCTGAAAAAAGTCAAAAGAATATTTCATGACATGTAAAATTATATGAAATTCATGTTTCAGTGTCTGTAAATAAAAGTTAATTGGAGCACAGCCATATCCGTTCATTTACATGTTGTCTCCAAAGGTTTTTGTGCTACAACAGAAGAGTTGAGTACTTGTGACAGGAACTCATGTGTCCCACAAAACTTGAAATATTTACTCTGTGTCCCTAGACAGAAAGTTTGCTGACCCCTGACCTAGTGCCTGCTTTGTGCAAAATAGGCTTTCGAATAATTGCCAGGGGGTTAAACCGTGGAATACCAGATGTCTTTTGATGTTGCCAGGAGCTAAGACCTGTTCTCTCTGCCTCCTCCCCCTCCCATTTGGATGATTGAGCTGCTTTGGAATCCATGGACACTTGGCCTACTTTCTTTTCTTTAAAAATATATTTTTATTGATTTTTTTTGGGGGGGGAGGAGGAACATCAGTTGGCTGCCTTCTGCATGCCCCTATTAGGGATTGAGCCCAAAACCCAGGCATGTGCCCTGACCAGGTATAGAACTCATGACCTTTTGGTGCACAGGACAACACCCAACCAACTGAGCCACACCGGCTGGGCTGGCCTACTTCCAATATCTTCATTCAAGAACTCTGCTTCTCAGCCTCACACCCCTTACCTTAACAATATTAACAGCTAATATTTATGGAGAGCTTCCTCTGGGCCACACACTCATTTCTCAGAATAGAGATAGATAATCCTAGGATGTAGGTATCATCATCATCATTATTGTTATTCCCATTTTACAGATACAGAAACTGAGGATGAGGGAGAGGCAGTCACATGCCTGCATCACACTCCAGTAAGTATCAGGGCCAGGATCCAAACTTAAGTCGTCTTGTCTCCAGCAACTGCATGGTGTGAGGGAGGGGACCGGTGTGGGTGCAGCGGCCCACATGAGACTTCTTAATTAACATCCCACCTCAGAATTCTCTCCTTGGATCCCTTCTCACTGCTTGCTTTGCAGACACAGAGCACTCTGCCACGTGGCACCCTGACTGTGAAGGGTCCCCCAGAACTGATCCTCAGAAAACTCGGGGAGACTGTTCAGCTGCTTGCAGGGCCAATCCCAAGGTTCAGCAGGAACTTCAGTGCAGCACTTCTCCCACCCGAGATTGGCCATGTTTGTCTTCAGCCCTCGGTAACTTCCCACTTTCCATCCCAGTCCCTCCTGGTGCGACCTTGCACCCACAGCTTCTGTGTGGAATGCTGCTGCTTCTTACCTGGACCTGCTGGGCCACAGGCCAGGCTCCAAAATGCTCCCATCCTCCTTCCCCCAACGGTAACTTCTAACCATGTAACATGTTACCTCCCTGGAGAAGACCCTGGAGATTAACATTTCCCTCCAACTTCTACCTCTCCTACATAGGCGACTCCGGTCTTGTCTTGAGAAGGGGTCCAGTGGGCTCCCCAATCCTTCAAACAGTGAGGTTCGCTTCCCAGCTGTTTAACCCTTCCTGCTTCTCCCACAAACCAGCCTTTCTGAGTATGTCAGAAATTTCCACTCCTTCCCCCTGTCCTCGAAGGTTTCCACTTCTCTACAGAGGGAGGAGGGAAACGGGAGTGGGACGGGAGGCTCCCACTCTCAGCATCTCTCCTTTCCCTTCCTGCCATGATGGCTTCTGCTTTCTGTTGTCCTCCCCCAGCGCAAGTCTTGGTTGATTGAACTTATAGTTTCTTTTCCCTTCTTCAGTAGATGTTTCTGTCATAGGAGCTCAAAACAAAGAATTTCTGAGAATAAGAAAAGAGAATTCCTGCAGAAAAGCAGGAGCCAGGGTGGAATTTAGCAGGCACTGAATTATTAGAAGGGGAAGATTGTGTTGGGCTGTGGGACAATCTGGTGGCTCTCCAATCCCAGTCCTTAGCCCTGCCTTGGCCACCGGACTTATCTTCATTGTTGAGGCCTCCACCAGGTTTGAGGCTCCAGCCCCGTAGTGGGCCTTCCAGGTTGGGATCTCATGGCAACCAAATCCCCTTAGCTGTTCACATGTGCAGCGTGAATTTGTGGGTAAAGGAATCCTTCACACCATAACTTTCAACCTTTCTCAGGATGGGGTGTCGCATAGAGTTCGCAAAATGGATCCTTTAGGACTTCAGATTTCTGTCTAAAGCCAACCAATTTGAAGGCAGGGTAGACTGGCTTGCTCTGGAAGTTTAGGTGGGTTTTACAGAAAGGAAGAAGAAGGAAGGAAGAAAAAACAGGAGGAAAGGAGCGGGGGAGGGAGGGAGAAAGCAAGCAAGGAAGGAAGGAAGGACTGGAGAGAACTTCATTTGGTTGAAGGTAGTGCAACATAAAGCATCGATAAGATGTCACATCCTTGAAGCTCTCTGCCATCCCTGGCTCTTGCAAACAATGAGGGAATATTTCTTCACAATAAGCATGTAGAGGGATTATGCAGTATTTATGTTGGCATGGTTCATATTAATGATGTGTTGACTTTAAATCAATCTTCTGTTTTTCTCTGTGATGCATTAGAGCACCCTTGGTGGGCATGTATGCATGTATTATTTGGAAAAAAACTATTTTTAGGAATTGGAATGAAACCTCAAAATCTAATTTGTCTTACTATAACAACTCTACCAACTTTAGTCATATAAATAAATATCACGCAGGAAAGCTACCAAAATAGTGTGTTTTCATAAATATTTTCCTTTCCAGTTCAATAAGTCCCAAGACTCTCTGAAATATGTGTTTAAGAGTAAGAGCTCGGGTGTTAGTCTGTGCCAATGACCTTACATTTTTATTTGGGAGATACTTAAGCTTGGCACAATCAGTAGCATTCTTTTTACATTTTCCTCAGTAGTTCTGATTTTAAAAACAGCCAAGTACAAGAAAACTCCAAATTCTACCCTTCTAGTTGCAAGGTACCTGGGGGTGAGGTGTCTTATTTTGTGAACAGCCCTTGGAGGCCATGCTGAAGGCTGACAGTGAAGAGTCCTGTTCTTCCCCTAGACAGCCACTCCCAGGGAACCTGCCCTTGCCCCACCAGCTACTTAAGGCGACCCAGAACCGGTAAAGCCAGAGGCACAGGTGTTGCCTGTGTGTCACAGAGTCAGGAGCAAAGCAAAATAGACTTTCCTTAACTCTGGCCTCTTTCTATGTTCTTTCTGCTTCCTGTACACTTCACACTTTTTTCTTCATTCTTCCTTTCCTCTCTTCTCACTTTGTGCCCTATTATCTGGAAAAATAAAGCATTGGTTTGACCACCCACTTATCCACCTGCCACCCTGTATTTCACCTTTATCTCCAAACAACCATCTGAGATTATTTTTATCACCTTTTCTGGAAACTCCTGTAATCTGAATGCCACTTTATCACTCTCCTAATAGTATATGTGGCCTCCTTTTAGTCGAGTCCCAAGTTTTTTACTTCACTCTTCATTTTCCTTGAAACTTCTATAGCACTTGATACTTTTGGCCAGCCTTTCTTCCCTGAACCCCTCTCTCTGGAGGTATTCTGATTTCCTCTTCGATGGCATACTAGGCTAGTCACTCGCCCTCCTCTTTCTTAACTGTGGGTTAGTAAGGTGCCTCAAGCAGGGTGACCCGACCAATATAGCCTTGAGAATTAAAGGGTGCTCAGTGATACTAGGTACAAACAAAGATCATCCCAGGCAAATGGAGATGTGCAGTCACCCTCTTCTTACAGCTCAAGGGAGGAGGAAGTGGAGAGGAACTCAGGACAGGATTCGAATGAGCACAGATCAAGGAGCTTTCACAAATGGGTCTTAGAGTTGCATAGCTACTTCTGCTGAGAATCCAGAGTTAAACATTGAGCTTCACACATATGAGAGGGTTCATTTACCTAGGAGGAGTGTCAGAGCAGGATTAGGGAAGAAAAAATGGGTGAGGAAGAGAGGTCTAGGTGAGGAAAGGGCAGAACTGGTTAGAGCAGGTCTTGTGGGTTCCAGTCGCAGAGTCTGTCCTTACAGGTGAAGATGAACTCGATGCTGAAACCGCTTCCAGGCTCTTCTCAGCCCAGGATTGCCCACGATCAGCAGCAGTGAGTGGCCAGCAGGGTAGGCGGCCATGATGAATTTGCACAAAATATTCCAGAAACTGTAGGCATCGAAGACATTGGACATGGAAAGAAATAGAGCAATTGCATTGAAAATGTAGAGAATGAGAAAGTAGCTGATAGCTCTGATGGCCCCCAAGTGGGCCTCCATGCTGGGGTCCCTGGAGCCAGTGGCATTGCTTTTCATGTGCAGGGTGTGCCTCTTGAGAGAGATGATCAGCAGGGTGGCCGCCAGGATGAACATGATGAGAGGAAGGAAGATCCCCAGGTTATAGAGAAGAACCAGGTTGACCATGTTGGTCTCAGCGATGTACGTCTTCTCTGTGGCGTTGCGGGAGGGGATAGGAATGGAACTATTCACATACACGTTGAAGGTGTCTTTAGTTAAGGGTAAGCTGAAGCACAAGGAGATGAGCAGCGACAGCCTCAGAAGCCAGGGCACCAGCACTGTGATTTTCCTCTTCATCGTGACGAACAAAGGGTGCATAAAGTTTGCAATTTTAAGACAGTAGAAGATGGTGAGCCAGGCGGCGAGCCAGAGGTTGGAGTAGTTCAGAAAGAGGGTGATGACTTTGAAAGGTATATACACTGTGTTTTGGTTGTAAGTGGCCAGGAATAGTAGGCTGTACACATTCTCCAGCATCATCCAAATCTGCAGCAAGAGCCTGGAGAAGCTCAGCCTCAGCACAATGCAGTCCCCCACGGGGAGTCTTTTACGCCTGGCCCACTCGGCCCCGTGGATGGCCGTGATGAAACCATTCCCAATGATGCCAGTGAGGCACTCGATTCCAGAGACCACCAAGATGAAGAGCACTTTAAACCTGGACATGTCTTCATCAGCGTAATTGGTGTTCACCGTCATCATTCTCTTTGGCCCTGACTTTCAGGTTTCCTTGCCAAGAGCTGGTACCTGCTCCACAATCTTCTGACCCTCACTCAGTGTTACTGTAATTTTTTTTCTCAGTTAATGGTTCTTTCTAATTTTTCTTCATTTGCTTGTCACATGACTGCAGGTTAGAGGCTTGTCATGCAAATGATTCGAGGCTCTGGTTACTGGCTGTGTCCATTTTTCATGAAGATCCATTTGTCTTGGGCTTTCAGGCCTCGCTAGAAAGACCGAGACAGGCTTCTGTCCAGCACCTTCCTACCTTATTTACTCGAAGCTCCTGCTCCCCTGACGGGGCGAAGAGTCCCAGGTGAGGAGCTTTAGTGCTCTCTTGGCCTTTTCACTTGTCTCACAAGACCTGTTTGCTACCTGCCAAAACTGGGTGCCATTAGGGTTCATTAGAGCCGAGAAAGACTCCGTTGTCACTTTTTCATTGTTTGTGTGTATATCACCAGTTATGATTTACTAGTATCCACATCACATCACTGTTTGAACGCGGAATCAGGTGGAGGCAGCCTGGGCAGGCTTCAGAGTGTTCGGAACATGGTGTTGAAGTTGGGAAATGTGATAAAATACTGTAACTTGAAATTTGATTCCCTACATTATCCTGACTGTGAAACAGAGTGAACTCGACGCTTTAAGAAAAATACAGGCACCCAGGACTCATTCCTGATGGAGTAAATTGGAATCTGAGCCAGGGCCCAGGCATGCTGTATTTTTACGTAGCCAGGACTGGAGTCTCAGCTAGGGTTCAATGAGTCCTGGCCACACCTATTCTGCAGTGAAGTTTTACCTTGTTGGATAGCATTAGTCCACCAGCGCTTATTATATTTTTTATTGGGCAGCATTTAAATTTAGGAGATTACATATATGCAGGAAAAAAAATCTGTCTTCCCTTGGAAATGAGAAGATTTGGCCACATGGGGTCTGCATGGTGAATCGGTTGCAGTGGAATGATAACTGCCCATCTAAAACCAGACACATGCACTTTCCAGCTTGTCATGGTGTCCGCACATTCCTGTGTCTTCTTGCCCCTGTGCCTTGTGCCAGTGTGAGTGCCCTATCATAGTTTTTTATAACATAAATGGAAGGATGATAAAAATAGATTTCCCTACCCCACATTCATTTTCTTTCAAACAAAGAAGTCAGACTTCTTTTTATTTCTTTTATTTTTATTTATTGTCTAAAGTTTTACATGTGCAGATTTATTTTTATTATGAAGTTGTCTTGTATTATTCAGTCATACTTATATAAAAATAGCACCAGACAAAAGAATATATTGCAAAATCAAGAAAGCATTGTATAGAGAAATGAAAGTTCATGTGGACACGAACACTTGACATTTGATGACAGTTCTCATCTTTGGTAACTTCTCTTACTTCTACCACTATAAAATTATTATTTATTTATTTATTTATTTATTGTTAATCTTCACCCAAGGATATTTTGCCCATTGATTTTAAAAAATTCTTTATTGTTTAAAGCAGCGGTTCTCAACCTGTGGGTCGCGACTCCTTTGGCGGTCGAACGACCCTTTCACAGGGGTCGCCTAAGACCATCCTGCATATCAGATATTTACATTATGATTCATAACAGTAGCAATATTACAGTTATGAAGTAGCAACGAAATAATTTTATGGTAGGGTCACAACATGAGGAACTATATTTAAGGGGCCAGAAGGTTGAGAACCACTGGTTTATAGTATTACATATGTCTCCTTTATCCCCCATTGACCTCTCCCTGGCCACCCCCACCCCTCAGCACATGCCCTCACACCCCTACTGTCTGTGTCCATTGGTTATGCTCATATGAATGCATACAAGTCCTTTGGTTGATCTCTTGAGAGTGAAAGGTGCTGGGGTCCAACCCCAGCAGGTCCAGGGGTCCCCAAAGGTGTGGACGGAGTCGGTGAAGAAGGAATGACACGGAGACAGCGTTCAGTTGATCAGCAGCCTAGCCAGAATCTCTAGCCAGGATCTCCAGCCAAGTTCTGTTCAGGATCTCCAGCGAAGTTCTGGTTAGGATCTCCAGCCAGGTTCTGTGTCCATGTTGTCTTACTAGGTTCTCCAGCCAGGTTCTCCAGGTTCTCCAGCCAGGTTCTGTAGCCATGTTCCCTCGCTAGGTTCTCCAGCCAGGTTCTGTCCAGGTTCTCCAGCCAGGTTCAGTCACCAGGTTCTAGTCAGGTTCTCTTGCCATGTTCTATCCAGGTTCTGTAGCCAGGTTATGTCTCTAGGTTCTTCAGCCAGGTTCTGTCCAGGATCTTTTGCCATGTTTTCTCCAGCGAAGTTCTTCTGTCTCTAGGTTCTGTGTAGGTTCTGTTTCTAGGTTCTGTGTCTAGGTTCTGTGTAGGTTCTGTGTCTAGGTTCTGTGTCCTGTTGTCTTGTTACATCTGTATTTATACTAGTTGATTCCAATCCTATCAATCTCTATTCCAAAGGTTAGGGCGTTTCTTATCTCCATTCCAGGGAGTAAAGATTATGTAGCTTAAGCATGATTGTTCATAGTTAAAGTGATTAATTATCCGCCTGGCACTTAGTTAAGGGGTTTTATTCCCTCCCTAACTTCAGGGGAAAATCCCTACCTGGGGAAACAACCTTTCTCAGAGAGGTGACCTTGGTTAAAACACATAGTGCCAAGAAGGTGAGCAAACATATTAAGAACAGTATGCCATATATGCCAGCTCCCTTGAAACAGCAAGGATGGACCAGCTCCCGGCAAAAGGGAGTGGGAGAGACAGTGAGAGAAACATCGATATGAGAAACACATCGATTGGTTGCCTCTTGCACGCATCCCTACCAGGGCTGGGGATTGAGCCTGCAACCCAGGTACAGTGGGGCCTTGACTTACGAGTTTGATTCGTTCCTTGATGGAGCTCGTAACTCAAATTACTTGTATGTCAAATCAAAAAGTGAACGAGTGAGACGTGATGCTGGGCTGGTGTTGTGGCGTTCACTGTGACGTTCGCTGCGCCTACTAACGGTGGGGTATCTGAAGCTGGCTCGTAACCCGAATTTTAGCTCGCAACTCAAAGCAAAAAATCGGCCGAGAGAGGGCTCGTATCTCGAAAAACTCATTAGTCGGGACACTCGTAAGTCAAGGCCCCACTGTACGTGCCTTTGACCAGAATCGAACCTGAGACCCTTCAGTCTGTGGGCTGACACTCTAACCACTGAGCAAAACTGGCTAGGGCTAAACAGTTTCGTATTTAAGTGAGAAAAAAATCTGCCTGGGATATCCAATTCATTGCAACTCATAAAAGAGTATCTGTTGAATACAGGGGAAATTGTGTCCTGGAAAGATATAAACACATGCAAATAGAAGTGTGACCAGAAGTACTGTCCTAGGCGTCCTGGAAATATGGATAGGAAATGAAAGATACATTGTGTGAAAAGTTTTCAACATTGTGACATTTGCTACTGCAGCAGATGAGGGTACAATTTAGTAATATTTAGATGTAAGCCCTATAGTCACTGTGACTTTGAGAATCACTATATGACTGAAAATATTTTAGGCAGTGTGCCCACCACAGGCACACACCAGAAAGCAATTGCGAAATCAATGTTTGCAATAGAGGAAAGGTTTGAACCATTTAATAGGGAATGATGCTCCTGGGATAGATAGTGCTAATATTGGACTTGCGATAAAACCGAAGTGCCACGTGGCCAGTTATGTAAGGACACAGACCCCACATCCACTCATCTGCGCTACTCAGCAGGAATTGCTTTCTGCTAGACGTAAAAATGGAACGCGTCTTGGATACAGAGTCACCACCTGTAAGCTGGCTCTCCTCCTGAGGCTTGGCCCCGGAACGTTCTGGGGACTATTTGATGAACCGGACCCAACACAGCACTCGCTCACTGCGCACACTGCGCGCAGGCCGGGGCTTAGTTGCAGCAGAAAGCGAAGTAGAGCTGCTGAACTGTTGAAGGGAACTCATTTACATCACCCGAGGAAAAAGCTCTCTGCTTATGCACAGCGGCAAAGATTGTTACCACGCAACTGGCCTTTTGAATTGACACTGGATAGTTCCCTGCGAAGGTGCCCACAAGTAGTTAGAAAACGCTATGGAGAAAGTTATCTAGCATAGCGTTATTTGGTCCTCTTTTCTGCTTAGAATTGGTTTCTAGAAATCTAACGTGTTGGAAATTGTGTGATACTGAAAACTGACTTCCCAGACAGCTTATTGATCTCCACCCCTGTGAAGATAACCTCCCACTGCTCAGGGCTGCTTTATCAATTCCACCTATAGCGTGACATGTGGTCCACGGTGTGATTCAGGACAGAACACTTAGTACAGAGACACTGGGACCCCACAGAGTCGTGCAAGGACTTTTGAAAATCTTTAAAAATCATGTTTGAAAATGCCTACACGTTTGAACAGCAATTTTCCATGATTAAACTAAATAAAACTAAATATCATTCCTAGTCAAGGCTAGCTGTCAAGGCTGAATTCTGAGTTCAAGCAAACTTGGCACAAGATTTAAAAAATTTTTTTCTTTATGCTATTTTATTTTTTCCATCATCATTTATACCCTCAATGCCAGTGATGGCGAACCTATGACACGCGAACTCATTTTTTTGGTTGGTTTTTCTATGTTAAATGGCATTTAAATATATAAAATAAATATCAAAAATATAAATCTTTGTTTTACTATGGTTGCAAATATCAAAAAATTTCTATATGTGACATGGCACCAGAGTTAAGTTAGGGTTTTTCAAAATGCTGACACGCCGAGCTCAAAAGGTTCGCCATCACTGCTCTATGCCCTTTCCCACCCCTACTCCTGTACCCCTGCAGTCACCACACTGTTGTCCATGAGTTCTCTCTGTTTTTCTTTTTCCTCTCTCCCTCCCTCCATCTTCTCCAACACCACCTCCCCACAAAAGAGCTGTCTCCCTGCTTTCTATGAGTCTGTCTCTATTCTGCTTAATAGTTCAGTTTGTTCATTATATTCCACATATAAGTGAGATCACATGGTACTTGTCTTTCTCCAACTGGCTTATTTCACTTAGCACAATGTTCTCAGGTCTATCTATGCTGTTGCAGAGGGCAAAATTTCCTTCCTTTTTATAGCTGAGTACCATTTCATTGTTGACACAAGATTTAACAATGATATGTTGGTACCAAAGAAAAAGGTGCATATTTCTGGTTCAAAGACAAAAATTTAAAAATTGTAAAAGAAAATGCTAAAAGTAAAATATTTTAATTTTTATCTTTTTTTTCAATTTTGAAGTCAAGATATAATCACCAATATAATACACACCTATGCATTATATAGTGTGATGGCAAATAAGTTTAGAAAAATAAATTTTGATTATTTTCCTGGATTTGGTTTGTTTTCCTGCCACACTAATCCATAGACATTTGTGTCGCTGGCTTCTGTAGACCCTGGAGTTTTTATTTTTCCTTTTATTTTATTTTATTTATTTATTTATTTATTTTTTATTGCTTAAAGTATTACAAAGGGTATTACATATGTGTCCTTTTTTTGAGTTTTTATTTTTCAGTGATCTCTTTAATGTCTTTTAATGCATGTCATGTCTTGTGTGGACAATGTGCTGGCTCCAATGCTTAGCTGACCGTTTTCACCACCAGATGGCATTTAAGTCCTTCTTGAACAAATCGAGCAATTACTCAATGCATCCACTAGTGGGCGGAGATTCCTGTTCTTTCTAAATATGAGCCTGGGGAAAACCTTTGAAAGCCCCCATTTTAGGCAGTTGGCTAAGAGTTTTACCTGCCCACTTTTAGGGAGAGGCTTGAATCTTTATACTCATGGTCAGAGTCATTTCAGACAGTTTTCATGAGAATTTTTTTTCTCTTTTGGTAGAGTATCACTAACAGATCGGTTAATATTTATTTTTGAAAGATGAATTGCAAATAAAAGCTATACTACTTAAATAGACTAATTGGAGTTGACTACAGAGCCTTTTCTAAAGAATCCGAAACATCAGAATACTGGGATCCTAGTACCGCAGGTGACCTGAGACCTCACCATTCGCAGATGAGTGAATAGGCCTTGGGAACTGCAGAGAGCCAGCTGGCTAAGGCCACACCCCCGTGAGGTCATTATGGGACATCAGTAATGCATCTTGGATAGTCCCTTTAACGCGCGTGGGATTTCTATTAAAGTTCTCTGCAGGCTCTCTGCTTCCATCACCACATCTCCTCCCTCCAACCCTCCCGCCTCCTTCAGACCCTTGTGATTGCATTGAATCCACCTGGATAATCCAGGCCCCTCTTCCCACTGAAAATCCTAAACTGCATCACATGTGCAAAGTCCCCTTTACCGTGGAAGGTGAGTGTTCACAAGTTTCCCACGTTAGGATGACATCTCCTCGGACATTCTTCGGCCCTCCGCAATCAGCGTCTGGGCACGTGCCACGCCGAGGGCGCCGAGCAGTCAGCTGCACCAGCACTGGTCAAGTCATAGCCCGTGCTTTCTACTTCCTTCTCCCCTGCCTCCTCCCAGGACCTGGAAGCAGCTGAGCAAGTGGGAAAGGAGGCTGAGAAACACAGAGCCCCCCCACCCAGCCTTCCCCGTCGCTGGAACCGGTGTGGAGCTGAGGGGCTCAGCTCCAGCTGGAGAGAGGACAGACCTTGAATTAGACGGCAGGTACTGGTTCTGATCACAATAGGACTGAACGTTTTCTTTTTAACTGAAAATTATGCTGTGTTAACTCCTAACACGTTTGGAAAGCCATGGGTTGCTCATGGCTGGAGAAATGAACTCCTCAATAGGGAGACCGAAGGCAATGATGGGAGAGAAAGCCATCCCACGTGGTCCCTCATAGCATCAAACTCATTGAATGAACCTGATACAAGTAAATTCTATTTACTGCACAAACTGGAAATACTCTTTTCCTAGCGGGGGTGAGGTGGCTGAGTGTTGAGCCCACTGCACCAGGAGGCCAAGAGCTGGGGGGCCTTGGATGCCCATGGCTTTCCGATGAACACTGGATGACTCTTCTCTCATTTAGAACATTTTGGGGAAAAGGTAGAGAAAGGAGAGAAGAGAGTGGGGAAAAGGTGGAAAGGCCTGGACTGATAACTATGGATACGCCCATCGGGACCAACAGGTGGACAACATTTCAAATCTGTGCTGGCAGGAAGAGCGGGGCGTATGGCCACCACGGAGGGAGGCTCATCGGCATCTCGGAAGCTCTGAATCACACTTCCTGTGCTTCCCATCATGGGAAGTCTGGCCTCTTAAACCCTTAAGCTGTAACCAGGAAACTTTCATGGGCTTCCTGAGGACACCAATTAGACGTCTAAACCCAAGTTTCTCCCCGATGGCTGGGCGAGCCGGCTTCCGTCACTCCTGGGACCAGGAACACCGAGAGCAGGCCCCACGCAGGCGTGAAAACGGTGAGTGGCAATCATCAGGCCGAAACCAAAATCACTACCTACCGTTTTTATTACATGCGATATGCACTTACAATGTCCATGTAACAAGAATGACAAACATGTCCTATTAACACTTCTTCTCCAAAGACAGACCTAATGGTTTGGGGCGAGGAAAACTTTTGGAGGGAGAATTCGGAGCACCAAAAACGGATGTGTGTTTTGTGCAGGAAGTGAGACGTTGGTATGTGTGTTCGAATAGAGTGGATGAGTCAAGATAAGGTGCAGCAGGTACTGAGCATAATGCAAGGAAACAGATGGATGTTTTGTGCCTTCCTCTTCAATATACGGCCCCGGGAAATACAGAGCAGGAGAAGAGCGCCCAGTCCTCAACAGAGCCCCAGGTCCAGAGAAAGGAACTCGGCTCCAGAGTGACACGGGAAGGGGAGGGAGCAGGGAGGGCCATTAAGCAGAGTTCACCTTTCCCTAGGTTCTAAATAGGAATGAACTTGACAAGCCACTCCAGGTGCATTGCAAGGTTGGAAGTGGGGCGTTGTTGATGCTTATCTATGGGTGCATGCTGTCTCCATGCCCAAAATCTTACCTGGGATTGTCTGGAAGAAGAATCTGGGTATCTGGGTAATTTTGTTTTCCTGAGGTGGGTGGGCAGAAGTATCCAACTGAAGCTGGATTCTGTCTCTACGTGGGGACAGGTGCTTTTTGCTTTGAATTGTATGTAATTAAGTCTTATTTTTGAAATTAAGGAGATTGTACCTGGCCACAAGTTAGGCTCTCAATAAGTAATTTGTTGAAGGAAGGGAAAAGGTGGGAAGGAGGAAAGGTAGGAGAAGGGAAAGTGGGAAAGAAGGAAGGGAGGAAGAAGGAAAAGGGAGAGAAAGTGGGGAGGGAAAGGCGAGGAAAGACATGGCAACGTCCTTTACTGGTGCCAGGGTGCTCTGTCCCGTGGATTTGCTCCAAGTGGCACAGGAGCCTAAGGAGGAGACATGCTCTGTGAAGGGAGCACCAAGGTTTGGTTTGCAACAGAGAACACAGGGGGCTGCTTTGGTGCCAGATCTTCAAGGTCTGTGGAGGAAGGACTAGACTTGTCCTTATTCTGTGAGTGAGATAAGAATGTGCCCGTGAAGACGGGCTGAGTTTCCAGCGAGCTCACAGGTCCTGTAATGCTGATTCTCCCTGAAGGGCTGCCCGGTAAACTCAACTAGCCAGTGCTTTTTTCATTGCTGCCCTGCCTTACAATCACTTTCTTCAGCCTCCCCCAGGAGGCTCTTCCCCCGCTGTCCATGTGTTTGACACTATTGGCCTTGTGCTCTGCACTTGTTTTTTGGTGTATGTGGGGAGGTTGAAGAGATTGCTTTTGCTCCCCCTTCACAAATACCTTGTGTGTTGTGCTGTGACTTTCAACTGTGTCTGTTGGTCCACAGGAACTTGGGTGGGTGTAAAAAAGGGTGCTGTGAATATTAAAGGTACAGAATCTAGGTGTAGAGTGGGCTTGTGGGATTTAAAAATGCTTAAATCCATAGTCTTTACTAGTTGCTTTTCTGTGTTCTCAATGCTGTGTCCATGTGAAGACCCCAAGTCTATGACACCCACAATCAAGAGTGTTGTTTCCTATCTTGACAAGTGTAAGCCACTACGTTTCTGAAGAAGGTGGTACAATCCAACAATCTCTAGAGAAGGCAATGCCACTTGCTTTGTTTAAGTGGGAGTCAGTTAGGGAGTCTAAACTGAAGCATTGGGAAGCTAATTACAAGGGAATGTGGGAATAAAGTGAGATATGTACCTTTCTCCCCCTTTCCTCCTTCTCTACATGTCTTATGAAAGAGTTTTGAGTCCAGCAGAAAATGGGAACGTCAAGAGATACTAGGGCAGAAACAGGAAGGCTGCCCTAATATGGCAGGGAAGTCCCTGTATGTCCCACCCCCTGATAGGTTGGTGGGGCTGTGTCATTAGCTCTGGCCAATGGACTGTGAGTAGGATATTTGTGACATCCTCACCAATGTACAGAAGAGCAAGTATTACTGGTCCACAAGTTGCCTTCACCTGCTAAGATGACCCCTGGGGCCTCATTTGAGCTGGTGGAGCACTAGCTCAAAGCAGCCTGCATCCCTGAGATGTCCTGTGGAGCGCTTGGGCCTGCAGAAGGCTTTGGATAAGCAAGAAATAAGAATGTGCTTCTTAAGCCATTAAAACTTTCAGACTTTCTTTTTAAGGGAAAATGAATTTAATCAGGTACCTCAAATAGTACAATTTTAGTTTAAAAACATTTACATAGCACTTTATAATTGATGGAACATTTTTTTAATGGATATTATTTCTTAAAGTGCACCATGCTCCTAAGGTCATTTTTTCTTTTAACTTTTGTTTTGACTTAAATTCAGACTCTGCAGGCCCTTCACCCAGATTACCTAAATGTCACTCATTTACTACCTTGCTGATTCTTTGTTCTCCCTACATATGTGTGTGTGTGTGTGTGTATATTACTTATTTACTCTGAACTGTGTGAGAAGAAGCTGCAGATGTAATGTCCCTTTACCCTTAAATACTTCAGTGGGTTCCCTAAAAACAAGGACATTAGGATTGTACACACTGCAGCTTAGCCTAGCCGACTCTAGATGCATACAAACTTGGTGGTGTTCCTAAGCGGAAGGTTTAGTAGGGACAAGAGGTCGAAGCTGTGGAACAGAGGTCCACTAGGGAAAGCCAGGCAAGAATTTGGAAGCTTAGAACCTTAAAGGAAACAGGTTTGTAACTGATATTTATGATATAATATGATACATGATATGGTATGATATGATATTTGGTATGATATGATATATGATATTATATGATATGATATGATATTAGGGAGCCAGGTAAGGATTGATGGGAAAGGAATTACTGCATTCAGGTGTGTGAATAGAGGTGACTTCAGGAAAATCTGTTTCCTGAGCAAGATCAAACTGAACTTTGATTCTACTCTGTGCCCACGGTTGGCTATTATAGCCATAGTATATTGAAATGTTTGCACCAATCACCTTTGTTTGCTCCAGGCCTGGAAGTATGCCACTGGCAATGATGATATTACAAAAGAGGATGTAGCTAATGAAAGAATAGGAAGCTGTCTTTGGGTGGGACAGAAGGGTTAGCAGCTGAAAATGACACTCTTTCAACTAAAGCACATTTGAAGTCAGCTTAGGGTTCATGAAATGGACTCAGTCCCAATTTCCAGAGCTTTGTCCTTCCCTCCCTTTCCTCCACCGGAGCCTCCAGTCTGTGCCCAGGAACTGGTTTGAATGAGCCACTGATTTATTTGCAGCCATCCGGGATCTCGAGTGTAGATGCAAATGACGGTTTTCTCTGGTAAGTGTCAGTGGCAATTGGATCGGTTTCTGATTTGCATTCCCAAGGCCTCGGGGCTCTCAGGAAACCACATCTCACAGGCAGTCTGGTGAGGATTATTTTTAATCTTGGCTATAAATGCCAGTCCATCATACTTCTTAAAACTGAAAGAGCTTCCATTTGCAAGGCAGAGGATAGCAAAATTCTGGAACCAAAAAGGAAATAAGGAGAAGGGACCCTGGGGATAGAGAGGGCTTGGGGATCAAGAGTGGGATGTAGGGCAGACACAGTTTTGGAAGCTGCTGGCTCTTTGGGGGGACTTGAGCAACTCCAATGGAGGGATTTGTTCCGAAAGAGCCTGCAAGGAGGGAGACCTACCTTAGGTATTTTAAGCATTCTGCAGTTTCCTTTCAAAGTCCGTCTCTCTATAAATTGTCCCTATTTCCGATGTAAGCAGTGACTTCTCAACTATTCTAATCACTTCTGGGTCTCTTGTCTCTCACTGGTCTGGGTCTTGCCTACAGAGGGCTGTACTCCAAGTTCTAGGCCAGGTTTAGAATTGATTTGTGTGTAGATAGATGCACACTCTGTAAGGATATTCTGAAATCTCAGATGAACTCCCACATAAAGTGGAATGAATTTTTAAATTTGCACATTGAGTTAGTGAAAAAGCAACTTACATTTAAAAAGTAACTTATTAATTTTACATCCCAAACTTTAATTTAAAAAATTTAAAAAGTAATTACTTTAATACCAGCATAGGGTCCCTTCAATTCGCCTGATGGGTGAAAACATAATGTTGGGTAAACTCACTCGTTTCATGTTACGCTCATCCCACTCAAGATATTCTCTTCTGCTTTGAGCCTGGCAGCTAGTTAAAGGCGGAAGGAAGGTGGTTTGAGCTGGTATCCAGGACAGATGCCCAATCACCAGCCACATCTTTCCCGTCTGCAGAATCACTGCCTGCAACACCACTCCCTCTTGCTTTGACACCTACCTTCACGAGGCTTCCTGTCTTCTCCCCTGGACTGCCCTGCTCTGGCTCACTCCCCTGGTGCTGGCTGCTCCATCTTTGTGCTCAGCTCTTTGTTGTACGTAATGTCATTCATTACTTGGTGATTGGAGTAATGTCCCTACCGTGGCACAGGCGCATGTCTTCCCCGGGAGTCAACCACCATGTCTTCGTAGCTACTTGGCAGACGAGTTAGAGTTGGCGAGGGTGGCCTAAATTCGGCTTTCATATATATACTGTATTCAGGTTACACTGGTTAATTAAATAGGTTTCAGGTGTACAATTCTATAATATATCATCTGTATATTGTATTATGTGTTCACTACTGACAGTCGAGTCTCCTTTAATCACCATTTATTCCCCCTTTACTCTCTTCTACCTGCCCCTACTCCCCTTTCCCTATGGTAATCACCATGCTGTTGTCTGTGTCTATGAAGTTCTGTTGTTATTTTTTCTTAATCCCTTCACCTATTTCACTGGCCCTCATCCCTCCCATAACTATTAGTCTGTTCTCTATATCTATGAGTCTGTTTCTGTTTTGTTTATATTTTTCATTAGATTCCACATATGAGTGAAATTATATAGTATTTGTCTTTCTCCGACTAACTTATATCACTTAGCATAATGCTCTCCAGGTCCATCCATGCTGTTGTAAAGAGTAAGATTTTCTCCTCCTCCTCTTCCTCCTCCTCCTCCTCCTCCTCCTCCTCCTCCTCCTCCTCCTCCTCCTCCTCCTCCTCCTCCTTCTTCTCCTCCTCCTCCTCCTTCTTCTTCTTCTCCTTTTAATGGCAGAGTAGTATTTCATTGTGTAAATGTACCACAGCTTTTTTTAATCTACTCATCTACTGATGGACACTTGGGCTGCTTCCAAATCTTGGCTATTGTAAATAACACTGCAATGAACATAGGGATGTATATATTCTATAGAATCAGTGTTTCAGGTTTATTCGGATATATCCCCCGTTCAAAAATTTCCTTAGACATTTCCTGTAGAAAATTAGTTTGGGGCAATTTTTTTGACCCCAAATTAAAATTTGGGCAATACAAGATTAAACTTTTGAAACAGACTTAGAGGTCCTGGTATAATAAAAATTATGTATAGGTTTTTGACTTTAAGTGCATAAGAACATTTTTTACTTTAAAGACAGCTGCCCCTAGAAAATGACTTAGTATTAAAAAACATTTGCAAAAGTATTTTCAAACTCCTACATAGATTGGAACAAAATAAGTTCTTATGAGTACTGTAATATCTCCAGTTTGTGGTAATTTTTTCTTTATTTTTTATTTTGTGAATTTTTATGCCTTTTGTATTTCTCAATGATATAAGCAAACAGTACTAATTTTATTTATTTCAATGAGCCAATTCTTATATTCATTTTAATTCTTCCTTTTCTGATATTTAATTTATGACATCAATATATTTATTTTTTTCTTTTTTTTTTTAAATATATTTTTGTTGATTTCAGAGAGGAAGGAAGAGGGAGAGAGAGATAGAAACATCCATGATGAGAGAGAATCATGGATCGGCTGCCTCCTGCAAGTCCCCGACTGGGGAGCAAGCCCATAACCCGGGCTTGTGCCTTTGACCAGAATCAAACCTGGGGCCTTTCAGTTCACCGGCCAACGCTCTATCCACTGAGCCAAACCAGCTAGGGCTGACATCAATATATTTAATGAATTGTGTTTTTCTTATTTTCTTAGATTTATTTCATAATTATTCTTCTAATTTCTTGGTTTGGGCTTATACTTTTTAAAAATATTTTTCTTTAAATCTTAACTCACACAGCCCCTTCCTGGCTAGATTGATCTAACACAACAACCACCACGTCTGTTTATTTTCTGTGTTTTCCCACTAGAATAGGATATCTGTGATGACAGCAGCCCAGTTTATTTTGCTCCATACTGGATACCAAGCCCCTAGACTAGTGCCTACCATATAGTTGGTGTTCAGCCAATAATGGTTAAATTAATACATATAACAATCCTCTAATTATGTACATCACATAGTAAAAATAAATGGCTGATTAATTGAATGGGGGAGGGGAAGAGAGAAAAAACAGACCCATAGATGGTTCCCAGAATTCTAGCTTCATCGATAGGAAATATTGCAGTGCTAATTAATATTAGTAAGGTGGAGAAAACTGAAGGAGAAGTGTGTTTGGGGAGAAAAACTAAGAATCCAGCTTTGAATGTGATAGTTTTTGTTGTTGTTAAATATATTTTTATTGATTTCAGAGAGGAAAGGTGAGGGAGAGAGAGATAGAAACATAAATAATGAGAGGGAATCATTGATTGGCTGCTTCCTGCACACACTCCTCTGGGGATTGAACCTGAAACTCTGGGCATGTGCCCTGACTGGGAATCGAACTGTGACCTCCTGGTTCATAGGTTGATGCTCAGCCACTGAGCAAAGCCAGCTGGGCTGAATGTGATACTTTTGAGATACTTCTCCCCTACAGGTTTCAATATCGTTTTTATATTCTAAAGTTTTTTTAAAATTAATTTCAAAATTCTGCAATCAGCGTCTAGTGCTCACATTCAAGGATCACAAGATATTTGAGAAAAGGCTCAATCATGAAAGAAAGAAAATGAAAACATACAAAAATGGAACTTGTAGGAAGGAGAAATAATAGAGGGAGGAGAAAAATCGTCATAGCATTTCTAATTATTTTCTTCATAGGGGGTCACTCTTTCTATTGAAATGTTAGGAATGTAGGAGAAAATTGGTGGTTTTGTAGATTTGCTAATGGAAAGATGAAAGAATGTCCTAATGACTTTTATCAAAGAATGTAAGGGCAACTTCATCAGTGAAAAATGAAGCAGGGCTAAGTGGGGTTGGAGGTTTCAGGACTGAGGAAAAGATAGGAGATAGTCATTTTGGGTATTTACGTGAATGATTTCTCAGGAAAATATGGGCTAAAAATGTCCAATGATGTTACTCATTTAAGGATGAAGAGCATGAATCTAGGAACATAAGTTCATCCAGTTATGAAATATTCTCAAGTAACACTAGGCTGTTTAGAGGTAAATGTGGAGTGTTAAAAATAGTTGAGTTCATCTAGATATGGGCCTGAAGAGAGAGAGGGCCAGGAAATTGGAGTATTTTATAACTCATTTGTATATAATTATGTTAGGGAAATTTCAAACATACCCTGAAATAGTGAGACTAGTACAAAGAACCCCCATGCACCTGAGGCCTTGTTTGACAGAAATCATCAACATATGACAATTCTAAACTTCTCTCCTCTTCATTCCTTTGCCCTGTACCAAATTATCTTTTATTTTTTTCCCTTTATTGATTAAGGTATTACAAATGTGTCTCTAGCCCCTTATTATTCCCACATCCCCCTACTCATGCCCTCACCCCCCGGTGTCTGTATCCATTGGTTATGCTTATATGCTTGCATACAAGCCCTTTGGTTGATCTCTCCTCCTTAGCTCCCCCCCCCCCCCGCCTTCCCTCTGAGGTTTGAGCATCTGACTGATCCTTCTCTGTCTCTAGATCTATTTTTGTTCATTGGTTTATGTTGTTCATTATAATCCACAAATGAGTGAGATCATGTGATATTTATCTTTCTCTGACTGACTTATTTCACTTAGCATAATGCTCTCCAGCTCCATCCATGCTGTGGCAAATGGTAAATTATCTTAAAGTAAATCTTAGACATAATCTCACTCCACCTGTAATTACCCAAAGTATTTTTAAGGGTCTGGGCACAATGCTTCACTCGTAATCCAAACTGGGTATGAAGGGAAGCAAAGAGAGTAACAGAATATAGATATGTCTATGGATCGAAAGCCCATGACCTTTCCATGGCAGCCCTTGAGCAAATGAATAAAATGGAAAATAGGAGATAGAATTTTAACCCATGAGTTGAGAGATTTGCATTTTTTATTAAAACAAACATAGTGAGAGGGTCAGTCAACTAATTAAGCTACACAGTTCTGTCCCTCAAACCTTTCCTACTTACCTAGTTTTCTGTCTTGTAAAAAACAACAATATAAACCACATTGTAAGGTATAAAAATGTCATATTGCTATATTGTACACCCGAAACTAATATAACCAATATAAGATTGCATACCAACTACACTTAAATACATTTTAAAAAAAATGGAAATTAATGCATACATGTTCTGGATAGTTCAAATAATGCATAAAGGTAGGAAATGTGGTATAAATGTTTCATTTATCTCCAAATACCCAGCCCTCTATTAATCATTTTTGGTACATCCTCCCAGAAATTTTATAGACACACAAGAAACAAGAACATAAATGGAATTATAAAATATCTCCTTACTTTTTGTACTTAACAGTATTTTGAAAATATTTTCATTTCAGAATACATGCATCTGTCTCTGAAAATGTTTACACAGTATTCCATTTTAGACATACGAGTCTCCTCATTAATGAATGAATGCTACAATGAAGACTTCCTTGTATATATTCTCACATATGTGTATATAGATGACCATACCTTAGCTATAGGAAAAATTCTTAGTAATTTTTAGGTTAAAGAGTACTTTATATACTATTAATTTAATAGATATTTTTATATCATTCAGGTTGTGTCTTTGGAGAATGGAGACAAAATGCACTTCCAGCTATTGCAAAGAAAGCTTCCTGGGTCATGTGGATGTTTAAAAGGCATGTGGATGGGGAAGGAGAGGGGCCACCAGGAGCTCAGGTTGCAAAGCCTTCCTCTGTTTTGGTGGCTATGTCAACTCTGGCAGCACCAGAGTTTTTTTTTTAAAAAAAAACAAACAAAAAAACTCTAAGTTCCGACACCAGAAATTTTGACTTAATTGATCTAGAGTCAGTCAGGCCTGGACATTGGAATTTCCAAAAAAATCTCCCCTAGAGTTTCTAATTTGGAGCCAACAGCTTTATACAGAGCAAGGAAGGCAGAAATAGCAGGCTCAGGTAAAGGATATGTTAAACATCACTAAGATTGTGCCATGAAGCAAAAGAGAGAAATGAAGACCAAGCACCTCTACAAAAAGCCATACTAGGTGAAGGATCAGATCAGGTTTGGGGAAGAAAAGAAAAGGGAAGAGAGAGGTCTGGGTGAGGGAAAGGCAGAGCTGGCTGGGCCAGATGCTGTGGTACTCTTGCGGTGTCGGTCACAGAGTTTACTTTTTTAGGTAAAGATGAACTTGAGACTGAAGCCGCTTCCAGGCTCTTTTCAACCCAGAGTTGTCCTGAATCAGTAGAATGGAGTGACCAGCAGGATAGGCAGCCATGATAACTTTGCACAAAATATCCCAGGAACTGTTGGCATTGAAGATGTTGGACATATAGAATAATAGAGCAATTGCATTGAAAATGTAGAGAATGAGAAAGTAGCTGATAGCTCTGATGGCCCCCAAGTGAGCCTCCATGCTGGGGTCCCTGGAGCCAGTGGCATTGCTTTTCATGTGCAGGGTGTGCCTCTTGAGAGAGATGATCAGCAGGGTGGCTGCCAGGATGAACATAATGAGAGGAAGGAAGATCCCCAGGTTATAGAGAAGAACCAGGTTGACCACGTTGGTCTCAGTGACGTATATTTTCTTAGTAGAGTTGGAGGAGAGGATAGGAAAAGAATTGTTACAATAAACAGTGTATATGCCATAGGAAAAGAACATACTGTAGCCCAAGGCAAAAACCACTGATAGCCACAGAAGCCAGGGCATCAATCCAGTAATTCTCCACTTCAGCTTGAGGAAAAGGTGGTAGGAGAAATCAGCAATCTTCACAAAGTAGAAGAAACTGAGCCAGGCAGAAAACCAGAGGCTACAATAATGTAAGAACATGAAACTCACTTTCAAGGTATCATATACACCATCTTTATAATAAAATTGTGGGGATGTTGAGTGGAAAGTAATTTCTAGTATCATCAAGCTTTGGAGAGCTATTCTGGATATGCTCAGGAAACACAGGATCCTGCCACTCGTGGAGACTGCCTTATTCTGGATCCACTCAGCTGCATTTATAGCCACAATGAACCCATTTGCAACGATGCCAATGATGCATTCAGTGCCCATAACTGTGAAAATTAAGATGATATTAAGTGGTGATAAATTATCCTCTGGGGGACTGCAGGTGTTGGTCATCCTGAGTCGTTACTCCTCTTTGGTGTCTGTTGGAGAATGTCTCCCTAGCATTTGATGGGCAGATCGTTGGTAGCTCCCACTATTCATCTCACAGGAGGAAGCAGTTGGTGGAGTATTTCCAATTCACTCCATTTGTTTGTCTCAGAATTCTTAGCTCCAAATCTGGAGATGCAAATCAGGAGGGATTTGGTTTCTAATCCTCTCCCAGGTCCTTTTGAGCATGATGGTATTAGTTTAATCATGGGGCCCCGGGAAGGACTTGGAGAGACACTCTTTCATAAGCCACTAACATGGTATTGAGAGTTGTGTTCTTTACTAGCTCCAGTTAATTTGAACATCTGTGTACTAGTTTCACTTGTGACTTTAGAGAACTGATTGAAAATAATAACAACTCTAAAGACAAATATAGTTCCAATGATGTGCAAAGCACTGTTTAAACACGATATATATAATCACATTTAAGCTTCACAACAATCCTCTGAAGAATATACTTTTATTATCTCTACTTTGCAGAGGAGGAAACTGAGACTAAAAAACTTGGCCAAAGTCGTAGACCCAGAGTGTGATAAAGCTGGAATTCAAACCCCAAGCCAGCTGGTCCCAAACACCATATTCTTACCCACTAAGTCATACTACTTAGACCCGTGGATCCTGTTGCGTGTTCCAAAAACTAAATGCAGGGCCGACTTGACTGCCATTTTTTCCTGATGGTCTTTTATGATTTCCTCACTGTTTAAGGGGATAATACTTGAGTTGAAAAAAACAAAGTTTTTTACCTGTGAGACTTCCTTTACAACTCACACAGGACACTTCTCTTCTGATATTTCTGGTCACCAAATGTGTGGGGTTTTCCCCCTCCACACCACGCAGTTCTGGGTGTCATACAATTTAATTAAATTCTGACACTGTCTACCATAGGTTAAGGGCTCAATCCCACAAGACTGCCCCTCAACCCATGTCAGATGACAACTGCAAGTTCAGGTTGCCACCTGTGCTTAACCCACCAACTGTAAATCAGAGGTTCCCATGACTCCCTTCTCAGGTTTGATTAACTTGATAGAGTGGCTCACAGAACTCAAGAAAATAGTTTACTTACATTTACTGGTTTATTATAGAAGGATATGATAAAGGCTACAGATGAACATCCAGATGGAAGAAGTACGTAGACGAGGTATGTGGGAAGGGGTGTGGAGCTTCCATCCCTTTCCAGGGTGTGCCACTCTCCCAGCACCTCAACTTATGTTCACTATCCTGGAAGCTCTCGGAACAGTCCTTTTGTGTTTTAATGGAGGCTTCTTTCTTTTTTTATTTTTATTTTTATTTTTTTTATTATTAGTTAAGGTATTACAAATGTGTCCTCATCCCCCCCATTAACCCCCAACCTTCCCCCCCTGCCCCGCCCCGCACACTCATGCTCCCATCCCCCTGTTGTCCATGTCCATTGGTTTGGCTTATATACATGTATACAAGTCCTTCGGTTGATCTCTTCCCCTTACCCCCGCCCTCCCCTACTTTCCTTCTGGGGATTGATAGCCTGATCGCTGTTTCTCAGTCTTTGGATCTGTCCCTTTTCATCAGTCTATGTTGTTCTCTATAATCCACAAATGAGTGAGATCATGTGGTATTTATCTTTCTCTGACTGGCTTATTTCACTTAGCATAATGCTCTCCAGTTCCATCCATGCTGTTGCAAAAGGCAAGAGTTCCTCTTTTTTTTACCGCAGCATAGTATTCCTTAATGGAGGCTTCTTTCATAGGCATGTTTGATAAAATCATTGGCCATTGATGGTTGAATTCAATCTCCAGCCCTTCTGCCCTTCCCAGAGGTGCAAGGGTTAAGGGGGTGGGAGTGAAAGTTCTAAACTAATCACATGGTCAGTTCTTCTGACAACCAGCACCCGTCCTTTGGTGTAGTTCAAAAGTCATCTCATAACATAACAAAAACCAGTTTTTTTCACTCATCACTTAGAAAATTCCAAGGGTTTTAGGAGCCTTACATCAGAAACAGGGATGAAGACCAAATATATATATTATAAATCACAATATTACATTAATAAAGTAAGCAGATACTAATTTTCAAGAGGCAGATCTTCTTTGCAAAATAAAGTACTTGAGAGATAATAAATTTCTTTAGTTATATATAAATGATCACACACACACACACACATTTTCCTTTCATTAAAAAAACAACAACAACACTAGGGAAATAAGGGTTGTAGGGAAAATTCTCTTGTTTTTTTCCAATGTAAGCTGACCAGAATTAGGGTAAAATGACACTCAAAGGTCACCCTATCTATTTTGGAATATTAAAACCAAGAGATAAAAAAACATTACTTTTATCTTGGGGGAGTTGTTTCTGATTTAACAATGTAAGCATAGCATAGGACACATGATGACAAATGGAGTTCTTTATTCAGAGTAAATTAAAATTTATGAATGTACATAATTAATGATAATGAAGTAATTATAATAATGATATAGTTGGTGGGTGAGATGTCTGAAAATTTTCATTATATTTGGTTTTCCCTTTAAAAAAAGGCAAAATCTTGTTGAAGGCTTTCTGGCCTGATTAACTGTTTTAGACAAGTTGTTATTACCTTAACAATAAAAAGTCAAAATGAGAGGCAATAAGCATTTATTTGAGATCAAAGAGAAGCTGTTTGGAAAGCACTCACTTAGGCAGAACCCAAAGTGTGTTTCCATTATGGGATGAAGGTAAAAGGATTTTATAAGGGAAGGTAAATAATCACAGGAATAGAAGGAAGAACTTTATCTTGGTGTTGATATTTTATATATTTCTTAAGACTGGGAAACTGTTAACAATGATATCTTTAAATACTGTCTCTCAGACTTTTCCTCCATTCTCTTCACCTGGAATTCTTATTAGATACAGTTTCTCTTTATTGTTATCAAGTTTTTAATATTTTTGTCTTCTTATTCTACATTCTATGTAGGGTAACTATATAGTTTTTCATGCAAATAAGACATTTTTGGGAGTAAAGAAGGATGCTACAATGATTAAACTTATACAATTATTTGGATATGAATTTATTGGCTGAAAAATTTTTATTGCTAGACTGACAAAATAGATTTATTCAGTGGGTTCAGTAGCCAGGGAGGGGCATAGTGGATTATCTTAATTTACCACTAAAAAAGAGGGAGTGCTGGAAAGACCTTGGCTTTGAAGATAGCATTTACTATACTTGGGAATAATATATTCAGTCACTTTATTGGATGACTCAAAAAGATGACAATTTTGAATGGTATCCAGAGCAAAAAAGGGCTACTGCATCAGGTTCAAACTTTGGCTTGGGCAGCTTTGCTATGACTAAATTGTGTCCCTTCCAAATTCACATGTTGATTGATACCCTCTGCCCCTACTGCCCCATGTGACTGACTGTATTGGACATAGGACCTTTAAGGAGGTGATCCATGTGAAATTAGGTCACAAGGGTGGAACTCTGATCCAGTATAACTGGTGCCCTTATAAGAAGAGGAAAGACAAGAAAGCATAAAAAATGCGGAGACAAAGAAACATGGCAGAAATGGAGGATATAGAGCTCAAAACCGCACTTTTAAGGTCAATAATTTTCTAGAAACTGCCGATAAACTTAATGAGATCTACAAGAAATCTAATGAGACCCTTGATGTTGTGATAAAGAACCAACTAGAAATTAAGCATACACTGACTGAAATAAAGAATATTATACAGACACCCAACAGCAGACCAGAGGAGCACAAGAATCAAGTCAAAGATTTGAAAAGCAAAGAAGCAAAAAACTCCCAACCAGAAAAGCAAAATGAAAAAAGAATCCCAAAATACGAAGATAGTGTAAGGAGCCTCTGGGACAGCTTCAAGCGTACCAACATCAGAATTATAGGGGTGCCAGAAGATGAGAGAGAACAAGATATTGAAAACCTATTTGAAGAAATAATGACAGAAAACTTCCCTTACCTGGTGAAAGAAATAGACTTTCAGGTCCTGGAAGCGCAGAGAACCCCAAACAAAAGGAATCCAAAGAGGACCACACCAAGACACATCATAATTAAAATGCCAAGAGCAAAAGACAAAGAGAGAGTCTTAAAAGCAGCAAGAGAAAGAAACTCAGTTACCTACAAGGGAATACTCATACGTCAGCGGATTTCTCAACAGAAACTTTGCAGGCCAGAAGGGAGTGGCGAGAAATATTCAAAGTGATGAATACCAAGAACCTACAACCAAGATTACTTTATCCAGCAAAGCTATCATTCAGAATTGAAGGTCAGATAAAGAGCTTCACAGATAAGGAAAAGCTAAAGGCACCAAACCAGTATTATATGAAATGCTGAAAGATATCCTTTAAGAACAGGAAGAAGAAGAAAAAGGTAAAGATACAAATTATGAACAACAAATATGCATCTATCGACAAGTGAATCTAAGAATCAAGTGAATAAATAATCTGATGTACAGAATGAACTGGTGATTATAATAGAATCAGGGACATAGAAAGGGAATGGACTGACTATTCTTGCTGGGGAGAAAGGGGTGTGGGAGATGTGGGAAGAGACTGGACAAAAATCGTGCACCTATGGATGAGGACAGTGGGTGGGGAGTGAGGGCGGAGGGTGGGGTGGGAACTGGGAGGAGGGGAGTTATGGGGGGAAAAAAAGAGGAACAAATGTAATAATCTGAACAATAAAGATTTAATTAAAAAAAAAGAGAGATAGGTACCACAATAGGATAAAGTGGTCATGGATCCGTTAGATTGCACATCCCCCTTCAGTATTAGTCTGGCTCCAGGAGACTCAAGGCTTAGCTAAAGCTGTTAATGTTAATGTTTTTCTCTCATCCTGAGTTTGCTTTTTGATCCCTGCCATTCAAAAACTGCACTTATCTGCATGCATTTGCCAGTCAAACTACCTGGGGCTCTTGAGTAACATCTCTTTTGTCTTTTTGTCTGGCTGTCACAGATCTCTGGGAATTTGTCTTTAACGTGGGATCTTTACCCTCTAAAAATTCCCCCCAAATTCCTTTGTTGGGATCTCTAGCTAGTTATATGTACAAACATAAAACATGTTCCTCCTCTTGTGTATTTTTAATAAAATGGACCAACTTAGCAAAAATAATTTAAAATCATAGATCCTCCTTTCCCCCAACCGATGGGCAGAGTATGATGTAACCTGCAGCCTGAAATACCTGAGTGCCTAACCATGTACCTTATATGGACCATACATTAAGCCACCAATCAGCACACACCAAGTACCCTAAGCCCCCATTCCTTCCCATTCCTCCCCCCAAAAGGAGTGCTCACCTCTGCACGGGTTGCTGCTCTCCCCTTGCGAGACAGCCCAGCAGGTCTTCCCCCTAATAAAGCCTGTAATTCCTGGTTTTTGGCTCCTGACTGATCTTTCATAAAACACTAATGTTCATTTGGTCGTTGAGGAAAACCTTTATTTTAAGCCCACCTCAAGTCCCATCCCCCTTAATAGAGAGGATGCCAAACTGTTGCTGGGTGTGGACCTGGACCAAGGCAGGTTTGCCAGACCAGTCTGAAAACAGTTCTTTCAAAGTTGCAGGAAAAGCCTTTCAAGGACTGACTGCTGTAGGAGGATATGAGCAATAGTGACAAGCTCTATTGTAATGGAAGGGCATGGCAGGACATAGTTGCCCTTGAAGAGGCTGCCAAACTGCCTCATCCATGACCAGGTGGCTCAGCTCTGTCTTGCTGTGGAAGAGGTCCAGCCACTGGGGCCTCAGGCCTGCACCCATGCCCATCAGGCCCAGGAGTTCCAGGACATAGCGATGCACTAACTTCTCTCTGTCTGATTTCCCCATCTGTACATCCACTACCAAGGCCAGCTGGTGTTGGGGCCACTATCATACCTATTGGCCCTGTGGCTGCTCCATCCAGATCCATGTGGCTGCTATGGAGAGAATGTGTGGGATGTGCCTGAGCTCTTTGTTAAACTTTGATTATATCTTCTTGGGTTTGGGAAGGGGTAAGCTTTATTTCAAACTAACCAATCTTCTCTCTAATTCTTCTCAGTTTATGCTGAGCCCTCCCCTATCCAATTCCTTTCCTGGATCTTCCAGGGTTTCCGTGCCCTTATCCTATCCAATGATTTTCCCAGGCTAGACTCCTCCCTTTTATGGTTGCCATTTTGACTCCTACTGCACATGCCTCAAAGTCCAGCTAGCTCATCTGGCTTCTATTTTGCATGCCTCAGCAGAGGGATTTCCCCCTCACTGTTTTATCACCCCCCCGCCCACCCCCCCAAAGGAGCTGGTTATTTCGTGGGGAGATAGGAAAGCCAGTCTTTCCTGTCCACTCTGATGCTTAGAGTGACTATGAAGCTGCCTCTTTTTAGTTAATCTAGCTTAATTAGATGTCTGGTTCCCTTCTCTTTTGTTAATTTCTAACTCGCTGCCTGCAACAAAACCTTTTCAGGAGAATTGAATGCATTCGTTGATTGATATTCAGAAGCTCCTAAAAGACAAAATGATTTAAAAAAACGCTCTAAAATTCCCCTAAAAGAAACTGTTCATTTGAGCAGATGCTTTAAAGTTTCTTACTGTTTGTCCCACCTGAAACCTGACATGATATTTCAAATAGTTTAAAAACTTTATGAGAAAAAATTTGGCAGAATTAAAAGCCTGATAGATTTTTTTTTAAGCTTCCTTAGCAACACTTGAAGCCCTATCTTGGATAATCAGAAATGTAAACACAGCCTACAGCTGCCCTAGATTAAACAAACCAAGAAAAAAAATTGGGGATGGGGGGCCTTTTAAAAGCACAAGTGACTGAAAGGTTTTTGTACTTTAGCAGCCACCTCCCACCCCCACAGCCTCCTTAAAAATTGTCTGTTAAAGACAAATGCAAACCTTAAAAGTCTCCTCTAAAACGAGTAAAAGCCTTAGCTTTCTGAACAAATACACTTAACTTATTCCAACTGTTATAAAATAGTGGGGTTTTTTTTTTGTTGTTGTGCTGTTTGTTTTGCATTATTGTACCTGTTCCATGGTGAAATTTTAAAAACAATACCCCCAGGTCTCTGATTGTGTCTGTTTATATAAGTATACGTAATAAAAAAAGAAAATGAGTTCTTTTGCAATGACGCAAAAAAAGAATTTCAAAGGCTAAATAAGCCTAAGTTTACTTGCTTTTGACTTCTTATTGCAGAGGAACTAAAAGATAGTTTGGAAAAATAAGGGACAAAGAAAGTTGTAGAAGGTTGTGGAAAGGAATCTTGAGAAAGAAAATTTTGTCAAGCTGAATAAGATTTAATGAATTTATTATTAGCTTTAATATCAACAGTGTACTTATCCTATATAATAAAAGGCCAATAAGCATCACGAACGGAATAACCAGAGACCAGACCACCATGGCCGCTTGCCAGGCTAGCCCTGTCTCCAAGCAAGCAGTTAGGGGCGATCAGGCAGGCAGGAAGAGTGGTTGGGGTGATCAGGTAGGCAGACCAGCAGTTAGGGGTGACCAGGTAGGCAGGCCAGCAGTTACGGGAGATCAGGTAGGTAGACAGCCCCTCACAGGACTGGCCCTGCCCCCAGCAAACAGTTAGGGGCGATCAGGTAGGCAGGCAAGTGGTTAAGGGTGATCAGATAAGTAGGCAAGTGGTTGGGGCAATCAGGTAGGCAGATGGCCCCTCTCTGGGCTGGCTTTGCCCCCAAGCAAGTGGTTAGGGGTGATCAGGCAGGCAGGCAGAGTGGTTAGGGGTGATCAGGTAGGCAGGCCAGAGGTTAGGGGTGATCAGGTAGGCAGATGGCCCCTTACAGGGCTGATCCCGCCCCCCAGCAAAGAAAGAGGGAGGCCCAGGCCAGTCAAGCCTGTTGCCTGCAGAGGGAGGCCACTAGTAGCAGAGGAGGGGGGCCAGCACTGCACAGATGGCAAACAGTGGCAGTGACGGGGCTGGGGTCAGCTGCCTGCAGCTGGGAGAAGGAAAGCCCTGATACGCCCTGATCTCAGGCCAAGCCTAGGGACACTACCTGGGGGATCCCAGATTGTGAGAGGGTGCAGGCTGGGCTGAGGGATGCCCCCCCCCGCCGAGTGCCCGAATTTTTGTGCACTGGGCCTCTAGTGTAAAAATAAAAATGTTCTTTTACCTCTAAAAGGCAAAGTTATCCTGAATGATTGCTATGTTCTTAATAAGAGATTATAATAGGAAAGCAAAGATTTTGTGATTTCCATTGTTCTTTATCATCAGGTCTTTGATTGCGTAGGTAAATTGATATTATAAGAAAAATGCCTCTGATTTATCTTCATAGAAAAGAAACAGCATGTGGCCAGGTGGCTACTGAATTTTCCCAGGGCAAACAGGATGTGGGGGTGGAGAGAGCAGAGCATGGGAGCTGTACCTGTAGCTGATAGCACATGTCCTAGGAAGATTCCCCTAGACCAGTGGTCGGCAAACTCATTAGTCAACAGAGCCAAATATCAACAGTACAATGATTGAAATTTCTTTTGAGAGCCAAATTTTTTAAACTTAAACTATATAGGTAGGTACATTGTTATTAACTTAATTAGGGTACTCCTAAGCTGGCCTTTGCTAAAAACGTCCTCAATCTGATTGAGGTACATTCGCTGAGGTCGACCCCTTCCAACTCTCCCATCCACACTCATCTTGTATACTTGTTTCATCTATCTCCTTTCGTTCATCCTCTCTATATGTCCAAACCATCTCAACATACCTAAAAAAATGTTTCATTTTATAATAATAAAGCCACCAACACAAAAGAATTACAATTCTTAAATTGATGACAAAAATACCTGTAGGATTTGCAGCTGGTTGGAAAAATCAGGTAACTTTATGCTTCGAGTAGGTACTTTTGTCACCCACACGCAATTTGCGGACGCAACTAGCACTAAGCACTGCACATGAGACTGCTGACTGACTGGTTCACTCAACTCGTGCATGAATCGAGTGCCCCCCCTCCCCCTCGTGCTGCGTTTCCCGTGGCCCGCCTGCGCTGCATCTTCTGTCGCCCGACCAACCGACACCCCTCACTTCTAAAGCCACTTCTTCAAAATAGACTCGTCCAGGCCAAAAACCGACTGATGTGCATGGGCCACGAAGTTTTAATCGCACTGTACGTGCGCGCCCGCATGTGGTATTTTGTGAAAGAGCCACACTCAAGGGTCCAAAGAGCCACATGTGGCTCGCGAGCCACGGTTTGCCGACCACTGCCCTAGACCACACATGTCAAACTTGTGGCCAGCAGCCCTAGAGACAAAGGGAGGTGGAGGCAACTAGAAAAGGCCCAGACCATTTTTAAAATAACCCAATGGGAGACAGCAAGACTTAGGCGACCTATAAGGAAATAGGTGACCAAATGTTATTCAGCCAATGAGGAACCGGGGGAGGGAGTAAATAAGTAGGCTATATTCCCTGCCCCACGGTGTTTTCCTGCACAGTGGGCGCCCTCTCTGGAGAGTCTTATTAAAAGTCTCATTTTCGCCATGCTTCTGTTTCCTAGTCCATCATTCGAAATTTGGACAGGTGAGCCATTTCTCACAACATTAAAAGAGCCAAACTGAGTTTTCTTAACATTAAAAGAGCTAAATTTTGCTAACAGCTATTTAACTTTCTATATTTGCTTGCAAAATCTTTGTTTCCATGATTAAATTTATAACTAAGTAGTGTTTTACAGTGATATATAATCCTATTTGACCAAGTGTTTTAATATATTTGACAAACTTCAAAAAATTAAAAAAATTAAATAGTATTTTTCTTAACATGAAAATAACTTTGATATTTTTCAGACTTATTCCTGAAATATTTTAAAAGATATATATATTTTAGTAAAAGGATGAAATTAAACTAACTAGGACTATTTGAGATGCTAAAATCACATGGGAACTATTTAAAGAAATAGTTATGTTGTATATGTATTCATATACTATTGTTATTAAAATGTTCTAGGAATTGTATAAAAGTTTTCAAATTTTAATATATATTTTTGATAGTAGTACAGGTATCTCCCATTTCCTCCCTTCTCCAAGCCCCTACTCTGCCCCCCCATAAAAATTTAAAATGTCCTGATGTAATGTTTTCATTTGTAGTTATAGCTATTATTTTAAAATTTTGTGTGTTATAGAGAAAAGCACATTTTTTTTTGGTCAATTACATTGTAATCATATTTTTAACCACATCATTTTAAGTCTTTGTCATTTACAGAAAGTCATCATCCTACTCTGATACTTTTGCAAATACCTTCAGAGAGATTCAGGGAGGACTCTCACACTTACTTTAAAATAAAGGTTTCTGTTAAACTTTCAGATTATATTATTAAACTGGGTGAGGATTTTCAGAAGTCTAAAGAAAAACTAGATTCATAAAACTGCTAACAAAAAAGATTAAGGTCAACAAGAATTAATAAAATGGAACTGAATAAACTGATGAGGATGATTATAATCTTTATGACTTTTATATGCAATATTACTGGTTTTGTTATCTTTGTTTTCCATGTATAAGCAAACTTTTTTTCAACTATAACCTACAGCAATTTAGTAAATTATACCTTCGTAAGCAGAATCAAAATATTATCTTTTCCTTCCTACCTGATTTTTCCAGAATTTGGAAACTCTTAGTATTCCTGTTTTTATGGCAGTATAATTATTTATGTAAGTTGAATAAGAATCTGTTCTTTTTGGAAACATTGGTTATATTACCAAGGCTTTGACTCAAATGCATGACTAAACATGCATAGTCTCAGATATGACCAGGTAGCGTTAAGGAACAAGGATTGACTTATGGAAGCCTTTTTGGGAAAACCATCCTGATAACTTGCTTATAGGGTTCCTGGCAGTCTTATCAGGTCAACCTATGCTTTTGGCTTTATCTGCTTTTGATATCCAATTAATTAAAGGAGACAAAGAATTTAAGCACCACAATTTGAACCAGGTGATTTATGTATAGTGGAAAAGACATATTTTGGAGGACTCTTTAAAACCAAGATAGAAAGGACCATATTGGATACCCTTAACTAAACTGTATGCAGCCAAATTTAAAGGTGTTGACTCTTGGATTCCTGTTTCTCATTTAAAGAAAACTTTTACAACTAACTGGACTGCTCAAGCAATGGAGGATTTGAAATTAAAAATTACCAGGAAGTGAAACAGGTGGCACCTGCTGTGGACAGCTAACTCATGATTCTGAACGTTGATTTTTTCCTTTTTACCTTACTTTAGTTCCCCTTAAATTTATGCTTGGAAAGACAATTCAACATTGGGCTTTATCTTTAAACCTACCTCACAGGCCATTTTGTTTGTTATTATGGGAATTTTTGTTGTTATAAAACTTTGTTTTGCACAGCTGGATACCTCTTGGGTAATCGCTGCTCCATGTTTTGAGATGATCACGAAGGGCTACGGAACTTTATGCGAAAAACCTCAAGAAACTACAGAAGATGTTTGCCTTTAAATGAATATGACAGCAAAGCCTTCCTCTGTTTTAGCACTCTCATTGTCAGGAGTGGTCTAAGGCTTCTAAGAAAATCACTTTTCCTCCTACATGGGGCATGACATACCTGGAATAGACCTTCCCAGAGACAGGGAACCAACAGTAAAATGGCGTACTGGGAATGAGCCTTTCTAGCGACAAGGGACAAACACTGCTTTTAATTACTGATCAGTATTGCCTTCCAATGATTGATCAGCAATATTTACAAGGAAAGATCTCAATCAAAGGGGAGGGATATAAAAATAATATAAAAAATATAATAGAAAATAATATAAACGAAGCCACTTCAACATGGAGTTGGAGCTGCCAAGAGGAACTGCCTTGTATGCTCTACTCCTCAAATCTTTAGAATGTTAAAACTGGGCCAAATCACCTTTGAGCTGGGCCTGAAGCAGTGCTGTAGTCTAAACAAATGTTTGCAAAACTAATAGGAAAGCAGATATTATTACCACAGGACTGAAAATTAAGAACATATTTTAGAATTAGCATCATTATGTTAGATTAACTGAATCTATAGAAATTCTATCCTTAGCTTATAAACACCCACAGAAGTTCCTTTTTTTCTATTCACATAGTTATTTCCCTTCCCTTTCTCATAAATACCCCTTGCCTTCACTTCTTAATCAGAGCACTGTTTTGATTTCTGCCTGGATCAGTGCTTCCCAAATAGCTTTTCGTTTGGATCACAAATAAATGTTTGTTGCCTCTTTGGCCTTCTATTTTTATTTTAATTAATTAATTAATTAATTAATTTATTTAACAGTCCCATGGAGTGGGAATAAACACACTTATGTGTGTTTGGCTAGCACTGAAATAATCAACTGATTCATGAAATGGATCCTTAAGTTGTTTTTTTTTTATTTTAAGTAATGAAAGGGCCAAGGGATCTTCATTGTTGGACAGCATTTAGTTTCTAAGTCCCTTAAGAAAATGAATTAAATGAACTTCTCTGTGAGAGCTATTAAAATCTGAAACATCAGTTTGTGTACTCTGTTGTGGTGGGAAAACCAAACAAACAACCCAGTAAATAAAAGCAAGGTTGGCCCTGGCCTCTGCGGTGCTGTTCTGTGTATTGAAGGGTTTCCAGTTCAATTCCTGGTCAGGGCACATGTGCAGGAGGCAGCTGATTGATGTTTCACTGTCACATTGATTTTTCTCTCTCTCCCTCTCCCTTTCTCTCTCTCTAAAAATCAACAAACTATTAGATATGAGTAATATCTTTCAAAACAAATAAATAAAAGCAGGGTTTATGTCCCAACTATTCTGCTTTCCAGCTTTGTAACATAGCATTTATCCTCTGAGCTCTTTCTAACTCTGTGAGATGGAAGTATTGATATTTACCTGTCTGGTTTATATGAGTTCATGAGTTTTTGTGCTTTGTGAACGATACAGAGTTTTATGAATATAAAGTACCATGGCTATTGTGCAAATAAACACACTTGGAATCTGAAAGAACTTGGCCAACTTAGTACATCATGCCTGTTTTCCTCAGCCAATAGAATTATCAACCTTTGAATTGGAGAGAAGATATAAGCAGTGACTGTGAGGTTCTCAGATGGGAGATGAAATCTGCTGAGACTAGTCCTGAGAAGGGAAAGTATCAGGAGCTTCCAGAAACATTATCAATGAAGATCGGCGGAAAGGGGATTTCTCAAAGGCATTTTAAGCACCATATATAGTTGAATAAATATTGGGTACTATTTGTATTTCTCTTAGGGGTTTTGCTAACTCTGTATCTTCTGTTTTCTAAAAATCCTAAGGAGGCATCAAAGGATTGGGGGATTGATATAAAAGATAGTGAAGTAAAAGGGTGTATGGATTCTGGAGGCTCAATCAGGAGAACAGGCAAAGGTGATGGAGCTAGTGACTGGGAAAGCCAATTCCCATCTGATGGGAAGTCTCCCATCTATGAGGGAGATCATAATTACCACATTATTGCAGCTTTTCTTACATCTGCCATGGCCTGTTATGTGGTATCTCCCTGGCTCAGCCTTATTATGTGGGCTGGTGGCAGGGATGGGGAGGATGGCACAATTTTAGCAGAGCTCCTTGATCATTGTTAGTAATTTTTAATCCATATTTGTTTTTATGCCCATTTTTATTGCTTTTTTTCTCCCTCCCCTTTCCTCTCCTCCCTCCCCTCCCTTCCCTTCTCTTCTCTCCTCTCTTCTCCTCTCCTCGCCTCTCCTTTCCTCTCCTCTCCTCTCCTCTCCTCTCCTCTCCTCTCCTCTCCTCTCCTCTCCTCTCTTCTCCTCTCTTCCCCTAATGAAGTGAAAAGTCTTGACCTCATGCTTAAAAGCTTGCACTCCTTTATCCTCTCCATACTACCATTTCTTAATCTTTAAGATAAAAATAATAATACACACAATCCTAAAAGGGTTGCTCTGAGGTTCATGGCTAAGATATGCAAAAGCATTGGTAGTCAAAATATTCCTAAGGTCTTGTTTCACATAAAGTCAGTGATGACTACCAGCATTATTTTTATTTCTCTTCCATTTCCCAATGAATTAAGCCTCAATCTTTACTTACCACCATGCACTGATGCACATTAGATTTAATCTCGAGTTATACCAAATAATCTGAGTCTCCAGACTGATGAATTGACAGGTTTGCTGAAATTACATTCTCTCTATAGTAGATATGGTGAAAGAGGCAGAAACCCAAAGTCAGATAAAAGTCCAATACGGGGATGGCCTTGGAGATAGGATGAAAGCAGGAGGGGCAGAGAGCCATGGGATACGAGGAGCAGGGGAGGCACAGAGATGATTATAAGAATCCCCTTTGCATGACTCGCACTGAGGGCTCTGTGTGTCATCTGATAGGAATAGATAAATAGAGGCCAGAGTGAAAGAGATCCTATTCTTCTTCAACTAATGAGGACAGGGAACTGGGCTGAGAGAGCTGCTTTTCCTTCATCACAGACTCCCTGCTGACTCTCCATGAAGCTGTTTGGGGCAGGAAGTGATTTGGTTGCATGGTCTACTTTAGCCTGGCATGCTCTTCCATCCCATTTCTTATGTGTAGTCATCTTAGGATACAAGAAAGCTTCTTTTTCTGTGATAGTAGAGCTTCTAGAGAGACATGAAGTTCTAAGGGTCTGAGATATTTATCAGGTCAAAGAAGTAAGGTTTAATATGGTGATCAACTTAGTTCAACTTTGTTCATTAACTCACTGTTCCTCTAGCCCAGTGGTCAGCAAACTACGGCTTGCGAGCCACATGCGGCTCTTTGGCCCCTTGAGTGTGGCTCTTCCACAAAATACCACGTCCCGGCGCTCATGTACAGTGCGATTGAAACTTCGTGGCCCATGCGCAGAAGTTGGTTTTCAGCCTGGGTGAGTCTATTTTGAAGAAGTACTGTTGATATTTGGCTCTGTTGACTAATGAGTTTGCTGACCACTGCTCTAGCCTAATGAGCAGGGAACATATGTACAAGTTCTACTAAGTCAACCTAATGAGACTAACTCTCAACTCCATACATCACCCCTGTCCTCTTAGCTTCTCTTCTCCTTAGGGAAATCCCCAGGTATCCCCTCTTCATCAAAATCTCCACATCTCTATTCCCATCTGCTAGATACTCTTTTTTCCATATTTTTTGGCTTCATGGTTATTATCTCCTAGGGAGTTCCTGACTTTTTTTTATTGAACTCAGTGCTTCCTCTCATAAAGACACAGTCCCATTTCAATGCTTCTCCCCCCAATAAGGAACTGGAATCTGATATTTCTTTTCCCCCATTTTGCCAGATAATTATAGAACTGGAGACCAGCCTTTTCACATCATAGATCCTGAATATGGGAATAGGTCCATGAAAAGTTAGGTTTCAGGATCAGGTTCTACCTTTCCTTGCTTGTAGAAACATGCTCAGGACTTGTAGACTCTGAACTCCAGATTATGAGTCAGATCTTAATGAGAAGAAGAGCATTACTGCCAATGAAGCCACAGGGATCATCTGACTTGGTAGATCATCACAACCCCTTGTACTGGGTAGTGACCAGGGCTATGGCCCCTCCTATGCAGCACATGTACCTTATTCAAAGCTTATTCCACAGTTATTGACCAAATCCACATCCCTGACTATGCTTCTCCTTTAAGGGGAAAAGGATGAAAGTGATAAACTTAGGATAGAAACTGAGTAAAAACCCAAAGAAGCAGTAAGTCATGGACTCAGTAATTTCCACAACAGGTTCTAAAAAGGGAAAGAGACCAAGAGACACATATAGTCTTCACTATATGAGTCCTCACTCCTAGGGTGGGTTGTTTGGGGGCAGGAAACACAGAATGTGGATTTCTGGATTAGGAGAAGTATCCTTCTTGGAACATTTTCTGTAGGGAGGAGAGAGGTGACTTACATCTCTTTTTGAGTTGTGCTCATCCCCAGTCTCAGGCAGAGAACCAGAAGTAAGATAGCAGGGAGCTTTGAATAGAAGCTGAAGAGCACACATGCTGGAAGATCTTGATGCCAGGAGGACTGTCATCCAGGGACCAGGATCAGACTTTATTCGTGTAGCAAGACGAACAGGTCCACCAAGCCAAAATCATCATACCTTAGGATATCCCTCATTGCTACCCTGTTTGTTTTTCTGTGAGAAAAGTCAACATTCATCTGGAATTTAAATTAGGGGTAGAGTGAGGTATGAAGGTGTTGGGGAAAGTCATGAAGATGTGAGTGCCAGTCTGACCCATGAGCTGCACCTGGGAAATTGGAGGTTCTCCTGTTCCTTCCCCGTGCTCAGAATGTTACTCTGCTTTTCTTGATTTAGAAGCTGCCCAAGGACACAGCATTGAGATAGTAATGTGGTGATAAGACTACCTGAACTGGGTATGTGAGTGAACCGTATTAAGGCACCCTGTGTGTGTGACTGACTCCAGTTAAAGCTCGTGTGTGTGTATGTGTGATAGATATTTTAAAAAATTTGACAATTATTTTTATTTGCAAATTTTTATCTTTTTTCTATATTTATTTAATCATCATCTGAGTATATATTTGTATTGATTTTTAGAGAGGGAGAAAGGGAGAGAGAGAGAGAGAGAGAAACATTGGTGTGAGAGAAACATCCATCTGTTATCTCCTGTACATGCCCTAACCAGGGATTAAACCCACAACCTTTTTGGTAAATGGGATGACGTTCCAACCAACTGAGCCATCTAGCTAGGGCTATCCTATATAATAAAAGTTTAATATGCAAATTGACCAAACATGGAATGACTGGTCAGTGGGGGCGGGGCCGGCGAGCAGGCAGCACCAGGCCAGCCAAGGTGGGTGCCAGCGGGCAGAGGAGGGGACAGCAATGGGGGGGGGGGGGTGCAGTGACAACCAGAGGTGGTGGAAGGATGATCAGAGGCAGGGCCAGCTGCTCACTGGCCGGCACCATCCCCCAATTGCCCCGCTGTCGGTTGCCTCCCGCAGAGGGAGGCCAGACTGTGGCTTAGGCCCACTCCCTGCGTCATCAGTCGAACAGCCTGTGTCTGTGAGTAGGCACAGGCTGGCCTGAGGGGACCCCCCCGCCTCCCCCACGCATGAATTTTCGTGCACCAGGCCTCTAGTCCTATATAATAAAACCCTAATATGCAAATCAACTGAACAGTGGAACGACTGGCAGAACAACCAGTCACTATGACATGCACTGACCACCGGAGGGCAAATGACCAGTGGTGGTGATCAGGGGGTGGAGCCAGCCAGTGGGGGCTCCCTGATTGCCTCACCTACAGGTTGCCCTGAAGAGGGAGGTGACCAGTGGTGGCAGCGGCGGAGGTGGGACTGGCCAGCTGGCAGCACCAGGCTGCCAACCAAGGCAGGTGCAAGTGGGGGCCCCTTAATTGCCCCGCCCACCGTCACCCCAAAGATGGTCCTGATCATTGGCCAGGACTAGGGACCCTACCTTATATATTGGGAACAGTCTCTTAGATTTAAAAATTAAAACCTTGCAAAGCTACGCTACCACTGGAAAAACAGAATGATGCAGCAATGACATGCATGGATTCTGGCTTGCATATTTTGTGGTCAGCCCTGATTCTGACATTTATAACTGTGTGACAAAGCCAATTACTTAACTTCTCTCTGCTTCAGTTTTTCCACCCATAAGATGGGGAAAATGGTACTACTGCCTCAGAAGGATCATGTTATGTACTCCTTTTTATAATCAGGGCAGTACAATGTAGCTGCCCATACAACAGCAAGATGCCTTTCACCTATATGGAAAGTATGGTCACTGGTGCATGCAGCATCCCGGATTGTGAGAGAATGCAGGCTGAGTTGAGGGACTCCCTCTCCCCCTGTGCACGAATTTCATGTACCGGGCCTCTGGTATTTATTTATGTGTTTAAATTATAGTTGACATACAATATTATATTAGTTTTAAATGTACAACATAGTGTTTCAAAATTTATTTACTTCATGAAGCATTCGCCATCATAAGGCTATTAATCATGTGTCACCATACAAAGAAATCTTACCATTGCAACAACATGGGTGGATCAAGAGAGTATTATGCCAAGTGAAATAAATTGGACATCTTGACATTACAGTATATTAGACTAAATAAAATATATTGGCAAATTAATTTCATCTGTTTCTTTTAGCTTTTTAAAATGTGGCTATCAGAAAATTCAATATCACACATGTAACTTAAAATATATTTTTCTATTTTTATTGGCCAGTGCTATAAGCAATTAAAAATTCTAACTTCAGTCTAACTGATTTTGCTCAGTGGATAAAGCATCGGCCCATGAACTGAAGGGTCCCGGCTTCAATTCCTGTCAAGGGCACATACCAGTTACAGGCTTGGGGTACATGTGGGAGGCAACCAATTGATGTGTCGCTCTCAGATTGATGTTTCTCCCTGTCTTTCCCCCTCCTTTCCACTCTCTCTAAAAATCAATGAGAAAATCCTTGGGTGAGGATTAACAACAACAAAAGAATTCTAGCTGCACTGGAGGACAAGCAAATGGTAGGAGAAAATGGTGTGCTCAGAATTAGTGCACAAGCTAAATTTGGCAATTTTGAAATGCTTTTTGTTGGAGATTTTGAGGGTGGGAGGGGAGTATGTTTTTGTAGTGTATAGTGTAGTAGAGTGTGTGTAATGTATGTAGTGTAGTGTATGTGTATGTAATGTATGTAATGTCTGTGTAGTGTATTAGGTATGTAGTGTGGTGTGTAGTATAGTGTGTGTTATGTGTAGTCCAGTGTCTGTGTGGTGTGTATGTAGTGTAGTGTATAGTGTGTGTACAGTGTGTGGTATCTGTGTAGTGTGTGTATGTTATGTGTAGTGTGGTGTAGTGTGTGGGATATATGTGTGTACATATATGTGTAGTGTAGTGTATGTGTAGTATAGTATGTGTAGTGTAGTGTGTGTGTACTGTGTAGTATAGTGCAATGTTTGTGTAGTGTAGTGTGTATGTCGTATAGTATGTAGTGTGTGTGTAGTGCAGTATGTGTGTAGTGTATGTGTACTGTGTAGTATAGTGCAATGTCTGTTTAGTGTGTATGTAATAGTATATAGTGTGTGTAGTGCAGTGTGTGTGTAGTGTATTGTGTGTGTAGGGTGTAGTATAGTGCAATGTCTGTGTAGTGTAGTGTGTATGTAGTGTAGTATATAGTGTAGTGTGTGTAGTAGTGCAGTGTGTGCGTAGTGTAGTGTGTGTAGTGTAGGAACAAGGGCCCTCCTATGTGTTAGGCTACCTGTGTGGTTCAAACTTGAGCTCGGCCATTCTCTGGCTATGCACAAATTACTCATCTCCTCTCATCTCATTTTTCTCATAAAGAAAGTAAAAATAGAATTTACTCATTTATTGTCTATCCCCCATGAAGAATATAAACTTTATAAGAATGAGAAATTCCTGATTCCCTTTGGTAAAACCAAATACCTAAAGCAGGTAATGGTCCAGTAGGCACTTGATAGATTTTTATTGAATGAATACATACTTAATGCATGTGTTTTTAAAAGTTTCTTTATTAAGTTATTACATATGTGTCCTTATCCCCACATTACCCCCTATGCCCCCCCACTCATGCCCTCACAATGCCTGTGGTTTTAATAAGTGTATTTATTTATTTATTTATTTATTTATTCATTCATTCATTCATTCATTCATTATTGACACTATTACAGATGTCCCTTATTTCTCCCTCTTTACCCACCTCAGATCAGCATTGCCCCCCTCACTCTGGCCATCACCGCCCTATTTTCTGTGTCCATTGGCTATGCATATAGTATGTTATTTGATCAATCTTTTCACCAGCTTTAGCCTATCTAATAAAGAGGGAATATGCTAATTGACCCTCACACAGTCGCAAAGATGTCAGAGCCCACAGCCAATAAGGAGGGAATATGCTAATTGACTGCCACTCCCTCAAAGTTGGCAGTGCCCACAGCCACAAGATGCCTGGCAGGGGAGGGCAGTTGTGGCTGATCAGGCCAGTAGGGGATGGCAGTTAGGAATGACCAGACCAGCAGGGGAGGGCAGTTAGGGGTGACCAGGCCTGCAGGGGAGGACAGTTAGGGGTGACCAGGCCAGCAGGAGAGGGTAGTTAGGGGTGACCAGGCTGGCAGGGGAGGGCAGTTGGGTGTGACTGGGCTGGCAGGGGAGGGCAGCTGGGGGTGATCAGGCTGGCAGGGGAGCAGTTAGGTGTTAATCAGGCTGGCAGGGGAATGGTTAGGGAGTGATCAGGCTGGCAGACAGAAGCAGTTAGGGGCAATCAGTCAGGCAGTCAGGCGAGCAGTTGGGAGCCAGCAGTCCTGGATTGTGAGAGGGATGCTCCCAGAGGGGTCCCACGTTGGAGAGTGTGCAGGCTGGGATGAGGAATATCGCCTCCCCAAGGGCACAAATTTCATGCACTGGGCCTCTAGTTGTGATATAATTGACATAAAACATTTTGTAAGGTTAAGGTGTATTATGTGTTGATTTGATACACTTATATGTTCCAAAGGCTTATCATCAAAGGGTTAGCTAACACCTTCATCACTTCACATAATTACCATTTGCTTTTTGTGGTGAGAACATTTAAGATTTATTCTCTTAGCAACTTTGAAGTATACAATACAGTATTGTTAACTGTAGTCACCATGCTGTACATTAGATCCCTAGAACCTGTGCATCTAATAACTGGAAGTTTATACCCTCTGATCAACATTTCCCCAGTTCCCCTGCAACCCAGCCCAGTAATGACTCTACTCTATTTATAAGAGTTCAGCTTTTGTAGATTTCATTTATAATTGATATCCTCCAGTATTTGCCTTTCTCTGTCTTAGTTCACTTAGCATAACACCCTCAAGTTTCACCCATGTTACAAATGGAAGGATTTCCTTCTCTCTCATGGCTAAATAATATTCCAATGTGTATATATACTAGTATATGGTTGTTTTTAATAGGGCACATGATAAAGCATGTAACAAGAATATCAGTGTATTTTTGTCACATGTTAGGCATACAATCAATATTACTATTCTATTTAACATATCAAGTGAACTCTCCCAATGACTGTTTTCCTGCTCTGGATCTGATTCCCATTTAAGATCAGTGGTCTAGAGGATATACCCCACCTTCTGGCCTTACAAACTGATTGTGTGCTGTCCCCTTGTCAGCCTCTTCTCTGGGCCACCTGGTTTGCTCTTAATTCTGCCCAATATCAAAGAGCTTACCTGCCTTGAACATGGTTTGGGGTTTTGGTGCCTACTATTCTTTTTGCCAGAAAGACCTCTGCTCACATTGTGCCCATGACCCTGGCTCATATTTCCTTTCAGGAAGCACTGTCTGGCCCTCTTTGCTGGGGCTCCACAGGGCCCCCTCTGCTCTTCAGCTTACTGTGCATCCTGTGCTTCCCAATCTCCCTGAGCAGCACTTAGTTCATCATTTTTCACCAGTTGAAAAGTAGCAACAAAATAGAATTGAATACAGACCCTGTCACTGACTACTATACTAGTATACAGCTAACTCCCATCTCCTATGATCTGAAGGGGCTCCTAGACAGACAGCAGGACATAGAAGGTGAAGGAGCAGGGAAGCTTGGACGCTGGTCCAGTTTCTGCCCCTCACTTACTATGAGTTTTAGGACCACACTTTCCCACTCTGAGAATGGCCCCACTCTTCTCCATTTGCCTTCTCTCCCTCTTCATGGGCAGTAATAACCCATAAGATCACCTCAGCAAAGGCTCATTGAAGGAAAGAAGTTCTAGAAATTCTGGGTACTCTGAAGCTCCTCTGGGAGAGATTTGGGCAGGAAGACACACAGAACACAGAGAAGCCAGTGAAAAGTTTATTTTACAGATCACAACACACACCCAACCAAGTTCCTTAGAGGAAACCACCTTGGGGTGTGGTAGGAGGCAGTGAGACAAGGCTTCCAGTAAGATCAGGCCACAGGTAGCATTCTCAAGACACTAAAACGGTTTGCTTTGATAGGTACCACTGCCATATCGTTAGGGCAGATATTAAATTCACGAATGATGTCAACCACTGCTGCAATTCTTACAGTACCTGAAAGGGACAGGGACAAAGATCATAGCTTAACACTCATCCCCAGGGTCCTACCTTTTCTACCAGTATCAGACACCTCCCTAACTGGGTCTCAGCTTCCTCAAATCATTTACAAATGAATCTCGCTTATTAGCTTTTCTCACACAACCCCTTACCTTTGGAACTTGGGCATGGTCTCCATTTACTCTGCTTGTCTTTCTCCTCCTCCCCCCCACCCCCCGCCCTCCTCCCATCCTTCTGCCCTGGGCTCTGTGCCAGATCCATAACCATGTTTCTCTATGGTTTCCCCTCCCTGGTGGGTAGTTCTTCCCTTGGATGACTCCTCTACTTACTGTTGACCTGAAAGTCCCAGAAGAAGGTTCTTGGAAATTCCTCGCACAGACAGGCAGTGTATTTGTAGTTAAAAGGTCCATCAACTGGAGAGTTGCTTAGCAGATAAGTTTTAATCTGTGAAGAAGGAGTTGGAGAGAGATGACCCAGTGTTAGTATGGGAAGTAGGAAAGGGAGAGAAAGACAAGTGAGGGTCAAGGGAGAGGAGGAGGATGTCTTTAGTGGGCAAAGAGCAGGGGTGGAGGTGGGGAGAGGCATGGGGGGAGTCCACTTTTGTAGAATCATTTCAGGAGCTGAAGTCAAGGTTAGAAGATTTTCTGTCCTCATGTCCTCCTATTTCTGCATTAGCATGTGAGTGTATGGTTCGGGAGGGTGGAGGTGAGTGAACCAGAGTCAGGAGAACTCATCCGGGCAGCAGTTCATCTGGGGGAGTGGGGGTCAGGCTTGCCTTGGTTCATAGCCAGAGCTCCAGGAATTGGCCTGTGGGTGCAAGCCTGACTTCTGGGGTGTGAAAGCCAAAACCAGGCCTTATTGCGAGAACCGTGACCAAGTTCCAGCTGTGCTCCTCTCAAACTCTGGGATCTTTAGTAAGTAGAGAATCCCTTGGATGACTTAAGGTACTTAAGCTTGAAGGTAAACTTTCTTTTGTCTTTCCTAACTTGAGCATGCTGTACAGCAAGCATGTCAAACTCACGGCCCATAGGCCGCATGCCTCATTTATTTGGTCTGTGTTAGCCTTTGAGTTTGACATGCTTGCTGTACAGCTTAAGATCCCAAAGTGCTGCATATGTGTTTCAGCAGAGTCAGGTTAATGTTCTAGTTCATGGTCAGCACAGGGGTTTAATCCTGGGACCATAGATCCAAGGAGTCTGTGAAGTGAATAGAATTCAGTGAGTTGGTGAAAATAAATTATATGTTTATTTTCCTAAGTTCCCATCAACATTGAGCATTCCTTCTGCTGTGAATGCCACCAACTATCCACAGTGGCATTAGAAGCAAGTGATTTTTATCACAAGGAGAAACAGATTTGTTCATGCTACATTAGAGATTTATATATCTCAAAAGAGTGCCTGCCCTCATGGCTACCCTGAACACAGGGGCGGAGGTTATCACCAGGCTGCGTGGCCATGGCTGGGGCTGGTTGCCTGTCTCTTGATACCTGCCCAGGTAACTGGCAACTCTGCACCAAATAGCCCATCAGCCCCAAATAGTGAGTTCAAGTGTTCTCACCATTGCAATTTTACTTAAAAATACTTCGGAGATCCTGATGTTTCTTTAAAGAAGGCTAGCCTTGCCTTGTTTATCTTTTTATTACATTTACAACAATATATCTTCATGATTCAGAACTTTCAATACTTGTATAATTAAAACAAAAAATAAGGACCCATTGGATATGTATGATTTTTTGTCAAAGACCATTGCACAGTTGAAGATACTTAATCAGGCTAAGCAACCACAATCATCACATAGGTAATCTTTATAAACTAAAATTTAACTATTCTGTTGTGAATATATTGCCTTTGCAGCTAATGTATAAAGAAACATGTATTACTGTATCACACCTTTATTTTTAACTAGGGGCCTGGTGCACGAAATTCGTGCACTGGGTGGGGGGGGGGGGGGAGAGTGTCCCTCAGCCCAGCCTGCCCCCTCTCACATACTGGGAGCCCTCAGGCGTTGACCCCCATCACCCTCCGATCACCTGATCGGCCCCTTGCCCAGGCCTGACGCCTCCGCCAGAGGTGTCAGGCTTGGACAGGGGACTCCCATCTCCCCCCGATCACTGATTCTGGCCCCCGCCCAGGCCTGAGGCCTCTGGCCCAGGAATCATGCCTGGGCAGGGGACCCCCATCTCCCTCTGATCGCTTGCTCCACCCCCCGCCCAAGCCTGACGCCTCTGACCCAGGCTTCAGGCCTGGGCAAGGGGACCATCATATCCCCCCAATCCCCGGCTCCACCCCCCACCCAGGCCTGATGCCTCGGCCAGAGGAGTTGACCCTCATCACCCTCCGATCACCAATCACCGGATCGGCCCCTTGACCAGGCCTGAGGCCTCCGGCAGAGGTGTCAGGCCTGGGCAGGGGACCCCCAGCTTCCCGCGGTTGCAGGCTCCGTCCCTGCCCAGGCCTAACGCCTCTGGCCTAGGCGTCTGGCCTGGGCAGCGGGGACCTGCAGTGGCAGCAGGGGGCGCCGCGATCGTGGGCTTCGCTTTAGGCCCAGGCAAGGGACCCCAGCTCCTGGGACTGCCAGCTTCGACCGTGCCCAGCTCCCATCGCTGGCTCCACCCCTACTTTCTGCTATCACTGGCCAGGGCGGCAAAGGTGCCTGATTCTCCGATCATGGCTGGGGGGCAGGGCAAAGGCGGCCCCAGGGCCGCCTTTGCCCTGCCCCCCAGCTCTTAGCTCCCCCCTGGGTTTCAGATCACTGTCAGTGGCAGGGGGCTTCTTCCTGCTTTCCCTTTTGCCTCCCTGCATTGTGCCTACATATGCAAATTAGCCACCATCTTGTTGGTAGTTAACTGCCAATCTTAGTTGGCAGTTAACTGCCAATCTTAGTTGGCAGTTAATTTGCATATAGCCCTGATTAGCCAATGAAAACGGTATCGCCGTACACCAATTACCATTTTTCTCTTTTATTAGTGTAGATAATTTTATCACTGCCCTTTAATCTGGTAGTTTTCCTATGTTATCCAATGCATTTTACTTAATTAAGAAGTTGGATTTTGTTCACTTTACTCCCACCCCAGGGCTTCTACTTACCACCATACATTCTCTCAATTCTGTTGCAACTCTAAGCGTTGCAGTGACTTCTTCATTTGCCTTTGTTTTTCGGGGCAATTGAAAGTCCATTTTGATCAACTGTCGACTGGTTTTGGGAAGACAAAAGCAGTTAGAGAGCAGAGATCAATCCATAAGAGAGGGGGAACAATGAGCAGGGTCAAGGGACCTGGGAAGGTTCGAGGAGAAGGAGATGGTCAACTGCTGAGCAGAATTCCCTGGGAAGTTTTGATTTTTTTGGTTAGTTTGGCTATTTGTACTGATTTAGTTTTGCTTAATAAAGCAACTTGGACACTTTATTTAAAACTGAGTATCTACTTCTCTTCCACTGACAAAACACACACACACACACAAACAAACAAATAAACAAAAAACCAATGAAAGTACAGTATCACATGTCATTTCCTAATAAAACTCTATAGGTTCATCTGATTGTCCACTGACAGGGAGGGCTCATGTCATAATAAAATTAGTATTAAATTTCATATTAACGAATCATAAGCACTTCAGTGCACTGGAAGTGAGACCCTTCTTGAAGATTCTCCTTCTTTGGTTCTTGGGGGGGTCTAGGATTTGCACTTAGTACTTAGTTCTGTAGGGGATTTGGACACAATGCCATAGTGGAAACTACAGCTTCCAGCTTACATTCAGGCCACACACCACAATTGCTGGGGAAAAGGACATGGAGACAAAGAGAATAGTCAACTGTTTCCCGCCAGTCAGTGAGGAGGGGGCTCAGGACCAGCAGAGTTACTTTCTCTTTCCCAGAAACCCCTGCCAAAGCTCCTTCAGTATTGGGTGAGACAAGAGGGAATTCAGTTTCTTTGCCTCTAGTACTTCCCAGCCCCATTTTCCTAGGGGAAAGCATCAGATTCCAGAGAGATTCCAATTCTTGTGCCAGCTGCTCTAGCACTCAGTACACAGGGAAGGGGCACGCATCCTTCAGTTTCTTCAGAATTCCTCCCATTTGTAACTGTATTTAAGACTGACAGGATGATCCAGCACAGCTAGCGAGACTAATCACCCCAGTTTGCCTGACAGCGAGGGGTTTGCTGGGAGGGGATTTCAGCGCTAAAACCAAGATATTCATGGGCAAACTTGGATGGTTGGTCACCCTAAATAGCACAGCTTATCAACAACTTGCTGCCCCTCAGGGCAAAGTGGAGTGACATTCTGTATCTGAACCTGTCCCCACTCAGGGTTTCTTAGATACCCACCCACCTCCGTTACATCAGCTTGTCAAAACCCTGACAGGTTTCTCCAGGGAAGCATCTGGTCCTTCCACAGAAGGTACAACCAGAATCACAATCCAGAAACTCTACATCCCAAACACTTTTCCTGTAGAGAAAAATCCCTAGATCTGATGAGTGTCCATGGTTCTCCCTCCAAATTGTCCCATTTCTTACTCCATTTTGTGTGCCCCAATTTTCCTGTTTCCTTCAAACATGTGCCCTTAATGAGTTGACTTCTGAACCCATGCTCCCAGGTCCCAGTGGGAGACAGGGGGTGGAGTGGGGAGTCATGGGCAAGTGGTCCTCACATTTGTCTTCAGGCTTCAGCATAGGAAGAACGTCCAAAGTGCTGGGCAAGCTCAACCTTGGACTGTGGGGCCAAGGATCAGTGTCCAGGGCTTCTGATCATTCAGTGAGTTCTGCCAAAGGTGCCCAAAGCTATTGTTGGAACTCACAGTCCTGCTAAACCCTCTCTTCTAGGAGGCAAGGTGTGAGAAGGTGAAGTTCACTGAGCAGAAATCTAATTAAGGTATAGACCAGTGGTGGCAAACCTTTTGAGCTCGGTGTGTCAGCATTTTGAAAAACCCTAACTTTGGTGCCGTGTCACATATAGAAATTTTTTGATATTTGAAACCATAGTAAAACAAAGATTTATATTTTTGATATTTATTTTATATATTTAAATGCCATTTAACAAAGAAAAATCAACCAAAAAAATGAATTCGCGGGTCACCTCTGACACGTGTGTCATAGGTTCGCCATCACTGGTATAGACTATGGACAACATGTAAGCCAGAACCTTAGAGAAAGAATGATTGTTAATTACAGCCTACATGTGCACTGGGAGCTTTATTTCCATGGGCAGCTTAGAAGCACCCAGGGGAAATGTAAGGGGAGTTCCTAAGAAGAGAGAAGTGGGATTGCTATGAGTTCATAAGAGCTCCCAGGATTAGATCTCTTGAAAGTTGAAAAAGTTTTCAGGAAGGGATATGTGGATTTCTAGGATAAGATAAAAGCCCTCCCCTCAAAAGATATTTTTGTAAGAAGGAGAAAGGCTTGGCTCACGTGTCTTCCTGAGCTTTGTTGATTCCCAGCTGCAGACAGAGAACCAGGAGCAGGGCAGCATGGCTGGCCCTGAGCAGGAGCTGAAGAGAGTACATGCTGGAAGAGACAGAATCTGATGCCCCAGAGAAGTAGGGTTCAGGTGCCCAGCACACTCTTTATGTACAGATCAAGGGAGTGGGAGAGCTGCCATGCAGACTCACGTGACTAATCACCCTATCACCCTTTTCACTCATGATCTTTCCTTGTTGAGCTAGTTTGTTTTTCTATGGAAAAAGTCAACATTCACGACAGCATTAGAGTCTGGGAGAGAAGTTAGATAATCCTTCATTAGTTTCTCAGTACTAGAGTTTCTCAGAATGTCCAGGACCTCAAAAGATACATGGATCTTTCCTCACTTGCAGAAATGGTTTCTTATCCCTCATCATTATACACCTGTGTATCCAGCTGTATGTAGCCTTAGCTTCAGTCTTTCCTCCCCTACTCTCTGGAGGCAAGAGAACTCAGCTGTGGAAGCAGATTTCAGATCATAGCTCTAGGACACATTTGCTTGATTCCCTTGTACTAATTCAAGAGGATATGCTAAAAAAAGGGTTAGGAGGTAGGGTGACCAAGGCTTCCCTAAGAGTCACAACCAACCATGCAGGGAAACTAGAGATGAGCTTCTCTGAATGATGTAGAACTGAGGCCATAGCACTGGGTGATACAAATGTTTGTGTGATTAAATCCTTTTTTATTTCATGGATAATGGCAATGTCCTTCAGATGCCAAGATCCCCAACTACCCGAAGTCCCCAGTACAGGGCAATACCATGACTTGAGACAGTTCCTGTAAGTAGTTGGCATTCCCAAATCAGACTTCCCAACACTCAGTAGTTTGGTTATTTAACTACTGACATGACCACTTTTTTACACTTGTCTCACAGCACAAGGCACATAGCAAGACTCACAATGAGGTTTCCCTCCTTTAGAATAGAACCCAAACTGTGTCCAGAAGATTTCTCTAACCCAGGAATTTCTCTCCCTGGAATGCAGGGGGTTGGGGTGGGGGGAGGAGAGGGGGTGATTCAATCTTGCTGACACTGGCATTGTGATATTTATCTTTAATCAGTTAAATCTATTCCTTAACGTTTGATGTGTGACATTGTAAAATTTGTTCCTGTTCTTTCCATGGCAGATGGCAGGCTGGGAAGATCCTCTCTGGTATGGATGTGGAAAATCAGAGTTCTGGGAGTTACATATGTATGTTGCCATAGGCACGATTCAGAATTAAAATTTAGATGTATGCTTCTTTATAAATTGCTCTGCTGCTTATTCTACTCCTGCACTTTCCTCCTCATTCCTTTGAACTTGACATAATTCATGTCATTCCTCATTTATAACCAGCTATTCTTGTGATCATTTACTTTCTTCTTTGTTTCTATTCCATGTACTCAAGAATGATGCTTTCATTTCACCTCACCCTGGTCACAATGGCCCCTTTTTATAAACATTCTTCCACTTTGTAATTTTCTTTACACCTGCTCTTTTGCTTACTTAGTTGAATAATTTCCATCAGAGGGACATGCTAGCTGAGATTAATGAAGAAGTAAGGTGAAAGAATTTAGGAAGCATTCACATGGGAAAATCCAGGAAGGGCTCTTTGCTGGGCTTGAACTCCCTTTGCAGGCACAGCCCCACTCTTGAGGATGTACCTCCAGCATATTCCCAATGAAGCAGTGCTCCCAAAGGAGCAGATGATAGTGGGTTGAGAGAATCTATTGAAAGTAAAGAGGCTCTTCTCCCATAGGCCAGTGTGAACTGCAATATTCAGAGCCTTCAATGTATACAATAAATCCTGGGTACTATGCAGGTCATGGCTAGTGTGGTGGTTAATTTTATGTGTCAACCTGGATAGACAATGGTACCTATTTTTTTTGTAAAACACCAGTCTAAAGGTCTCATTCTAAAGGTATTTTTAAATCAATAGACATTGAGTAAAGCTGATAACCCTCATCATGTTGGCAGGTCTCATCCAATCAGTTGGAACCCTTAAGAGAAAGGACTGAGGGGAAGAAGAAATTCTGCTTCCAGAATGCCTTCAGATTTCAAACTTTCCAGTCTCCACTATTATGTGAGTCAATTCCTGTTGGTTGAGTTTCTCTTTTGAGAACCCTAATACAGCTGGTGTTTGTTAAGGGACAATAAATGTTGAAAAGGTTGGAATTCATATTGGTTGAAAGCATATTTGAAACCTTGGAGTGAATTCAGGTTCTAAACCCATGATATGGCAGGTGTTTCAGATGGGCAGATGGAAAGGTCAAATGGGGACTGGAGACATGACGCCACCTGGACACATTGTGCTGAATCTTAGAATGTTTCAGTGACACTTCAATGGGCAGTAAAGTCCTGGGATAGAAGACAGATTTCCAGGACCAGATGGCTTCACAGAGGAGTTTTACCAAACATTCAAGGAAGAACTAAAACCTATCCTCCTCAGACTACTACAAAAAATTCAAGAGGAAGGAACACTTCCAAGCTCATTCTATGAAGCCAGCATCACCCTAATACCAAAACCAGGTAAAGACAACACAATGAAAGAGAATTTCAGGCCAATATCCCTCATGAACATAGATGCTAAAATCCTCAACAAAATCTTAGCAAATCAGATCCAGCAGTACATCAGAAAGATCATACACCATGACCAAGTAGGATTTATCCCAGGGATGCAAGGATGGTACAATATCTGCAAATCAATAAACGTGATACATCACATAAACAAATTGAAAGAAAAAAACCACATGGTTATATCAATTGATGCAGAAAAAGCATTTGACAAAATTCAACACCCATTTTTGATAAAAACTCTCAGCAAGGTGGGAATTGAAGGATCATACCTCAACATAATAAAAGACATATATGACAGGCCCACAGCCAACATCATACTCAATGGACAAAAACTAAAACCATTTCCCCTAAGAACAGAAACAAGACGGGGATGCCTCCTCTCACCACTCCTGTTCAACATAGTACTGGAAGTGTTAGCCATTGCAATTTGGCAAGAAGAAGAAATAAAAGGCATCCAAATTGGAAAAGAGGAAGTAAAACTGTCCTTATTTGCGACGACATGATATTATACATACAAAACCCTAGAGACTCCATCAAAAAGCTACTAGACTTAATACATGAATTTGGCAATGTAGCAGGATACAAAATTAACCCCAAGAAATCTGAGGCATTTCTATACACCAATAGTGAACTTTCAGAAAGAGAGATTATAAAAACAACCCCGTTTACCATCGCACCAAAAAAATTAAGCTACCTAGGAATAAACTTAACTAAAGAGGTAAAAGACCTCTACTCAGAAAACTACAGGACGTTGAAAAAAGATATAGAGGAAGACATAAACAGATGGAAGAACATACCGTGTTCATGGATTGGTAGAATCAACATCATTAAAATGTCCATACTACCCAAAGCAATCTATAAATTCAACGCACTTCCCATTAAAATACCAATGGCATACTTCAGAGATCTAGAACGAATTCTCCAAAAATTCATCTGGAATAAAAAAAGACCCTGAATAGCTGCAGCAATCCTGAAAAAGAACAAAGTAGGTGGGATCTCAATACCAGATATCAAGTTGTATTACAAAGCCACTGTTCTCAAAACTGCCTGGTACTGGCACAAGAAAAGGCATATAGATCAATGGAATAGAATAGAGAGCCCAGAAATCGGCCCGAACCAATATGCTCAATTAATATTTGACAAAGGAGGCAAGAACATACAATGGAGCCAAGATAGTCTCTTCAATAAATGGTGTTGGGAAAATTGGACAGATATATGCAAGAAAATGAAACTAGACCACCAATTTACACCATACAAAAAAATAAACTCAAAATGGATAAAGGACTTAAATGTACGACAGGAAACCATAAAAATTCTAGAAGAATCCAAAGGCAACAAAATCTCAGACATATGCCGAAGCAATTTCTTCACTGATACAGCTCCTAGGGCACTTGAAACTAAAGAAAAAATGAACAAATGGGACTACATCAAAATAAAAAGCTTCTGCACAGCAAAAGAAACCATCAACAAAACAATGAGAAAACCCACTGTGTGGAAAAACATATTTGCCAATGTCATATCTGATAAGGGCCTAATCTCCAAAATTTATAGGGAACTCATACAACTTAACGAAAGGAAGATAAACAATCCAATCAAAAAATGGGCAAAGGACCTAAATAGACACCTTTCAAAAGAGGACATTCAGAAAGCCAAGAGACATATGAAAACATGCTCAAAGTCACTAATCATCCAAGAGATGCAAATCAAAACAACAATGAGGTACCATCTCACACCTGTCAGACTGGCTATCATCAACAAATGAACAAACGACAAGTGCTGGAGAGGATGTAGAGAAAAAGGAACACTTGTGCACTGCTGGTGGGAATGCAGACTGGTGCAGCCACTATGGAAGACAGTATGGAGTTTCCTTAAAAAACTGAAAATGGAACTCCCATTTGACCCTGTGATCCACTTCTAGGAATATATCCCAAGAAACCAGAAACACCAATCAGAAAGGATATATGCACCCCTATGTTCATAGCAGCACAATTCACCATAGCTAAGATCTGGAAACAGCCTAAGTGCCCATCAGTAGATGAATGGATTAGAAAACTGTGGTACATCTACACGATGGAATACTATGCTGCTCTAAAAAGGAAGGAACTCTTACCATTTGCAACGTCATGGATGGAACTGGAGAGCATTATGCTAAGTGAAATAAGCCAGTCAATGAAGGAAAAATACCACATGATCTCACTCATTCATGGATAATAGAGACCATTATAAACTTTTGAACAATAATAGATACAGAGGCAGAGTTGCCTCAAACAGATTATCAAACTGCAGCGGGAAGGCCGGGGAGGGTTGGGGGGCAGGAGGTAGGGGGGGTAAGAGATCAACTAAAGGACTTGTATGCATGCATATAAGCATAACGAATAGACATAAGACACTGGGGGATAGGGGAGGCTAGGGGACTGTCTTGGGCGGGGGGATAAAATGGACACATATGTAATACCCTTTGTAATACTTTAAGCAATAAATAAAAAAAAAAGAAGACAGATTATTGCATATTGAACATAATTTTGAGAGACACTATATGATGATATTTGCATCTATTTTAGTTTAGAAATTATTACTTAAGTGCTGGTCATGTATTGATCAAGGATGTTATGAAAAATAATAGCCATGGAATAATGGAACATGGTAAGGATGGCTTAAGGGCCAGTATGAATGACCATACTTTTTGTTTTTTACTCCATCATGTATGTTTGATTTTAGGACTCTTGAGTATATTGGCCTTATTTAAATATTTGCAGACATTGGTTAAATAATTCTGATTTAAACAACAATGGATATTATTCTAGAAAGTGGTGTGGTTTGAGGGCTAAAAAACCAATAAATCACTGCAACATCTTCAACTACTACCCAAACTGCATAGAAGATCTGTATGGAGATGAACAGTATCAGGCAAACCTTGCAGCCACGTGTTTTATTATACGTTTTCACTGGGTTTAGCCTCACGTCAGGAACTAGGCAAATCCACCAGGCAAAAATCCATGTGTCCCAACTCTGTTTCGCAGTTCACACAGAGGTGTCAATATTCATGGGGCTGAATGTATCTGAAAAGATCAATATTTCAGAGATAAGATAGGATTGAAATAGCTGTAGATGGTATGTAGGAATGCTTTCAGAATGTTATTTATGGCAAAAATTTGAGGATAATAATATCTTCTTTCCCATATTATTATTTAGAAAACCAATCTAGCAGATGGCACCTAGAAACAAATATTGTGATTTCCTTTAAGTAAGGAAGAGGATTACTATGTTTGAGCAGAGTGGCTCAGTTGGTTATCATCCCATGCACCTAAAGGTTGCTGGTTTGATTCCTGCTCAGAGCACATACCTGATTTGTGGGTTTGATCCCCAGTTGGGAAGCGTATGGAGGCAATTGATCCCTCTCTCTCTCTCTCTCTCTCTCTCTCTCTCTCTCTCTCTCTCTCTCCCTCCCACCCCCCTCTCCCTTCCCCTCTCTGTCTCCCTCTCCTTTTCCCTCTTCTCCTCCTCTTCCTTCCTCGCTCTAAACATGTCCTTGGGTAAGCATTAAAAGAAAAAGACTACTAGGTTTAAGAAACCAAATAGAGGTTGATAAAATCAGATTGTAAACAACCCAGGAGGCTCATAGAAAAGACGTAAGAGGAAGGGATTAAAGATAAAGGAGAAACTTGCATAGGCTATATTTACAAAGAGAAAGGTGATCCGAGCCATGACAGGGCTCATGAGAAAGGAATATAGGAATGATAAAAAAAAAAAAGTGAGTTATACAAGCCAACACACGTTGAGTACATAAATGTGAATAACACTGTGCTAAAGATTTTACATGTATCAACAGAATCTTCAAAAAACCCAAATGAAGTAGGTTGCCATTTTTGCCTCATTTTAAGAATGAGGAAATGGAGGCAAGTAGTAGATAAATATATTGAGCCCAGGGCACATAGTCAATAATGGGTGGAGCCAACTTTGGATCCCAGTTTTGTGGAATCTGAAATTTTTGTTTTATAATACTGGGAACCTCTTTCAGAAATAGAATGCAAACTTAAAAATATGAAATAGAGATACAGGACATTGGTAGAGGCTGTGAGGGGTCTGGAGGTTCGTGTCATTAACTTTATGGTGAATATAGGTTTGGATGAAGCCAGAATTTGAACAGTTTGTTTCTAGATCCTGAACTTTTAACTACTCTACTGCCTATTGGTGAGGACAAGGGCCATTAAGGCCTGCCCAAACTCTAATAGAGAGTCCCAAAGTGAATAAATAAGAGACATGCTATAAGCATACATTTTGCCTTCTCTGACCATTCTAGGGTGTTTCTCCACCCTAAGGTCAATATGAACAATCTCAGCATTTTTCTTTTCTTCTATTTACTTATCCAGTCCATTCAGATAATCCACTCTATAAATATTGATTGAGCACCTACCATTACAAAGAGGTTTTAGGTGATGACTATGCAGAGATGAATATAGATGTATATTAGAAGAGGCAGCCAAAATGTCACCAGAAAAGGACTGGCACTGAGGCAGGTCTGCTCTGGCATGTCTGAAATGTGTGGTTCGACTTTGTGGAAGAAAGATTTCATAACATGAGTCCATGTGATTTTGAGTGTTTATTAAAGCTGGAGACAGCAAATCAAAGGAAGGGCTTAAGACAGATGTGGCAAGATGATAGCAGCAGGAGTGAGCCTAGACCAGCCGTGGGCAAACTTCAGCCCGCGGGCCGGATCCGGCCCATTTGAAATGAATAAAACTAAAGAAAAAAAAGACCGTACCCTTTTATGTAATGATGTTTACTTTGAATTTATATTAGTTCACACAAACACTCCATCCATGCTTTTGTTCCGGCCCTCCGGTCCAGTTTAAGAACCCTTTGTGGCCCTCAAGTCAAAAAGTTTGCCCACCCCTGGCCTAGACACAGAAAAGGAAATCACAGTAACAGAAGTGAGCCATGGTGGGCTGCATGGGCTCAGGAAACAAGTGACAGAGGCAAAAGGAGGGCTCTGGGAGAAGGTTCAGGGAGTTAGTCTAGGACAGTGGTTGGCAAACTGCAGCTCGCGAGCCACATGCGGCTCTTTGGCTCCTTGAGTGTGGCTCTTCCACAAAATACCACACGTACAGTGAGCGCACACGTGTGGGCACACACGTACAGTGAGATTGAAACTTCATGGCCCATGCGCAGAAGTTGGTATTTTGTGGAAGAGCCACACTCAAGGGGCCAAAGAGCCACATGTGGCTCATGAGCTGCAGTTTGCCGACCACTGGTCTAGGACAAGCTACCACTGCCTGCTGCTCCCCTGGTAGCAAGTCTTGTAGGGACCCTTAAGAGAAAGAAAGCAAAAGTACACACCTAAGGAAAGGTGATGTGGGCACACTCAAAAGGGAGTGCACACAGGGTCTTTGTCTTGAAGGTTCTTACCTGTTTTCTATAGGCTGGAGTTTTAGGGGAGGTCTCAGGGGAGAGTCTGAACAGAATATTCAATAGCTTTCCTGATGCATCAAAATGAGTATATAGAGGAGTTTGGAATTATTCTCTGGTCAGCTTTTCTGTTTTACTTTTGATCTTGGATTCATCTGACTCTAATTGTTTTTGTTTTATGATTTATTCCCCTGGGACTTCATCTGTCTTGGGGTTTTGCCAGCACTAATGACATCAACTGGGTCTCTGTTATCTATCTTCTTGATCAGGGTGATTTAAGCTACTCACTCTCTGGCTGGGAAGGTGAGCTATGAACTATTTTCTCCTAAATGTCCTTGGTTAGGGAAGATCAGATCTCGTGATTTATCAGCAGGCTGTTCATTGCTCAGCCTTGTTAGCTATTTTGTCTCAGTTTCCCTCATTCCACTTGCCAAGGAATTTTCCTAGCTTTTTACTATCCTGCCTCAAAAAATAACAAATTTAATAGTCTGTGGTCATCACTGCAATAATAGTTTCTGTTTATCAAAGTCTATTAAATATTTTTTAGGTAAACCTAAATGGAATTGCAGCCTTAGAATCCATCCATCCATTTTAAAAAGCAACCAAATAATAATATACCTAAAAACAATAAAATACAAATTTGATTAAAAAGTTTTGAATAATTTCATAGAACTTTATTATAGTTATTCTTATAGGGACGATAGAGAAGTTTTATACATTATATTCCACAGACACCTTTCTTAATGTCTACACTGAGTATTTTTGTCATAGGACCCTCCCACTGTGAAAGACCTCAGAAGTAGAGATCAGCTCCTTTTGTCTCTTTTTCTCATGAGAATCACATGCTTTAGAACTGTGTATAGATTCTTTAAATACCAAAAGCAACAGTAAGAACAAAATCTTAGAGGGTGCTTACTATAAGGCAGACTCTATTCTAAGTGCTTAATGTATTAATTCGCCTATTCTTTAAAATGATTACATAACTTAAGTATATCCCATCTTATGGATAGGGAATTTGAGGCCTAGAGAGATACCAGGTGTACCGGTTAATAATGTGGATTTTATAATCAAAGAAAACACAATAATTTCAAGAGAAACATCAAAAGTGTTTTATTCAAAGTAATGTCCACCACTAGCTACACATTTACCCTTCTTTCAGGTAATTTGTGGATACCGTCCCAATAGAACTTTTCTTAGTTTGATGCAAACCATTCAGAGACTCAATTTTCCACTTCTTTGTATGTTTTGAAGTGCTGCTCAGAAAGTGTGTGTGCCATCAATCGGAACAGGTGGTAATCTGAAGGAGCAAGGTCTGGTGAATACAGCGGGTGGTTAATACTTCCCAGGCAAGATCTTTTAACGCATCTTTAACTGGTTTTGAAGTGTGTGACGGTGTGTCATCATGAAGCAAAATTACTTTGCCGTGTCTTCTGGCACATTCTAGTCATTTCACGATCAAAGCGTGGTTCAAATTGATTATTTATTGTTCATAGCGATCAGTATTAATGGTTTCACCTGGTTTTAGAAGCTCATAATACACCACACCTTTCTGATCCCACCAAACACAGAGCATTTTCTTCTTTCTGAAGCGATTTGGACTTGCAGTCGATGTTGATGGTTGACCTGGATCAACCCATGATTTTGTGCATTTGGGATTCTCAAAATAAATCCACTTTCCACCACCATCACAATTCGATGCAAAAAAGACTTTCTTTGGTGCCGTTGAAGCAACATTTTACTGATGACTTTCTGGTTTTCCATTTGTCTTTCGTTCAGTTGATGTGACACCCATTTTCCTTCCTTTAAAATCTTTCCCATTGCTTGTAAATGATTGGAAATTGTTTGCTGAGCAATGTTTAATCTTTCTGCAAGTTGTTTTTGAGTTTGACATGCATCTTCATCCAATAATTGTATCCAATCTTGTAATTGTTGGTCTTCAAACTTTTTCGGTTGACCAGGACATTCTTTGTCATTCACAACGAGATCATCATTTTTAAAGCATTTAAACCAGCATTCACAAGTATATTGAGATGGAGCATGTTCACCATAAGCTTTCCGAAGTCAGCAGCACTTTTATTCAAAATAAAGTACTGAGTTAAAATTTCCCGCAAATGCTCTTTTTTTGGCAAGAAATTCAACATTTTTTGGGGACTGTCTAGGGCGGGGGGATAAAATGGACACATATGTAATACCCTTTGTAATACTTTAAGCAATAAAAAAAAATAAAAAAAAATTCAACATTTTTAAGTGTAAAAATATCTATGATGTTAACACCTTCAGAAAATTTGACATATGAAGTTTTAAAGCTTGCTGTCAATACAACAAAATAGCATACATATCAAATCACATATATATCAACATATGTATAACTCCATCTATTGAAAAAAAATCCACATTATTAACTGGTACATCTGGTAGAGTAACTTGCTCAAGGTTGCAAAGTTAGTAATTGTCAGAGTTGGGGTTCAAAATCTGTTGTCTGATACCAAAGTCTAAGTCCTTAAGCACATTTATGTCTCTTAATGTAATAACATTTCACAGTTGAGAAAAGGAAACTCAACAGAGATTTAATAGCTCGTTCAAGTCATATAGCCAACAAATAAAAAAGGTGATATTCAAACCCAGATAGAAGTGAACCCAGAGTTGGTACTTGTAATGACTACTCTATGTTACCTCCTAATGAGTAAAAGCATGAGTGATAAAGATTTGCATAAAGGTCATTTAACTCATATTGAGGAAGTAATAAGTTAGAAAGAGGTTGCATCCAGGTTGAATTTTGATGTGTTGCAACGTGAATGAAAGCCAGCCTGAGATAAGCAGGAGCACATGCGTGCGCACACACGTGTGTGTGTGTGTGTGTGGTGTGTGTGTATGTGTGTGTATGTGTGTGTGTGGTGTGTGTGTATGTGTATGTGTGGTGTGTGTGTGTGTGTGTGTGGTGTGTGTGTGGTGTAAAAGAGAGAATGGAGGATTATTAGAGGACTTTTTTATGGGTCAGATTTGGAAGTGGCCTACATCATTTGCTCTGTATTCCTGTGGTCATTGCTTAGTCATATGGCCACACCAAACTTCAAGAACAGTTGGGAAATGTAGACCAACTCTGTGCCTAGGAGGAAAAGGAAATGGTTTTGGTGAAATTGCTGTTATCCTATACGTATGTATACATATGGTATGTGTATATTCATTTTAGTAAATAATGCCAAATGTTTTCTAAAGTTGTATCAATATGCATACCAGCATTTCTCTACAACCTTAACAATATTTGTTATTGTCAGTTCTTATAATCTTGACTATGCTAATGGATGTGTAGTAGAGCTCATCATGATTTCACTTGGAATTTTTGTGATTAGTATATATCACATATCTCCCTTTGTAAGGTGTCTATTCAAGGCTCTTGTCCATTTTTCAATTGGGTTGCTTGTCTTTTGAAATTGATTATAGGATTTTTTTCTTTTTTAAAAATAATTTTTATTGTTGAGATTATAGGATTTCTGCAGAAGTTGCCTTTTACTCTTGTAGTATAGTTTGAAATCAGTTGGTGTGATATTTTCAACTTTGTTCTTCCTTCTCAATCTTGTGTTAGCTATTTGGGGACTTTAGTGGTTCCATATAAATTTTAGGATTATTTGTTCTAGTTCTGTGAAAATGCCATTAGTATTTTTATAGAGATTGAATTAAATCTGGAGATTGCTTTTGGCAATATGGACATTTTAATTATATTAATTATTCTAATTCATGAGCATGGTATATTCTTCCATTTATTTATGTCTTCTATAATTTCTTTCAATAAGGTCATATAGTTTACAGAGTAAACTATAATTTTTTTTTTTTTACCTTTTTGGTTAAATTTATCCCTCGGTTTTCTTTTTCTTTCTTTTTTCTTGATATAGTTGAAAAATGCGATTGTTTTCTTAAATTTTTATTCCTATAGTTCATAATTACTATATGGATTGCAACCAATTTCCAACTATTAATTGTGTATCCTGCAACTTTACTGAATTTATTTATTAGTTCTAATGGTTTTTTGGTGGAATCTTTAGAGTTTTCTCTATATAGTATAATGTTATCTGCAAATAGTGACAGTTTTACTTCTTCCTTTCCAACAGAAACCATAAGACTTATGAGAAAAATGGAAGTGAGGGCATAACATCAAAAATATTATCAGCTATACAGAAAAAAAAGAGAGAGGAACCTAATAAAAAGAACAGTACATTGTTAAAAGTCAGATGGTTAAGAAATATATAAACACTGTAGTAAGCATGACACTTTACCTTGAAAAAGACATGACCTTTACTGGGATGTGGGTGTCAGAGATGTAGCAGCTTGTGAGTAATTGTGAAATGGTAGGAGAGGGTTATCTGAAATCAGACAGACAGTTGTCTCACCAGATGTGCAGCCCTTGCTTTGGTGTTGGCTCCTGATCTTTCGCAAACTTGAAATCCTTGGGCATGTTTTTTTGTTTTTGTTTTTGTTTTTTTTTGCCTTTGAATTGTAGGTCCTTCAAGGTTTACAATGGATGTTTCTCTGACTCTGGGTCTGTTTTTGTTCATCAGTTTATGTTGTTGATTATTTTCCATAAATGAGTGAGATCATGTGATATTTATCTTTCTCTGACTGGCTTATTTCGCTTAGGATAATACTCTCCAGTTCCATCCATGCTGTTGCAAATAGTAAGAATTCCTTCTTTTTTACTGCAGTGTAGTATTCCATTGTATAGACGTACCACAGTTTTTTAATCCACTCATCTGTTGATGGGCACTTAGGCAGCTTCCAAATCTTAGGTATGGTAAATTGTGCCACTATGAACATAGGGGTACATATATCCTTTCTGATTGGTGTTTCTAGTTTCTTGGGATAGATCCCTAGAAGTGGGATCACTGGGCCAAATGGGCTTATTATTATTTTTAATGGAAGCAAGTAGTTTCATCAGATGGATGTACCATAATTTTCATGAAGAAAATATATCAGGGGAATTTATCTCAAGTTGGAATCAGAATAATTATTATGGCAAATGGGTTTGGAGCCTTTCTCAGATTTGGGTGTTTGGTCAAATATTTAATAATGGTTGGAATGGAGTTTGCATGGCATAATGAGTAATAATGGCTGATATTATAATATCTCAACTGGGGAGGAGTTTGTAGGCCTGACTAATGCTGAGATGTTCTTAGGTAACACAATCTGGAGTCCTTGCTTGTTTGCCAGTAGAAAGTTGTGCTTCTGTGAATACTTTAATATAATTTGCCTTTTTTTTTTGGTTATAGGTTTCCTAGGAGAAAATAGACCATCATTCTCAATTCAGCCTGACCATCACAAAATATGTCCACATAGCTGTTGACTAAGTACTATTTTGTTTCAAGGATTTCTATATTCCTGAGTGACATATGTGTCCTTGACATTTTAGGACATTCCATATCTGGCACAGTGTGAGAATAGGGCACAGTTTCATCCCACTGATTATGTCACATGTTCCCTCTTCAATTATTTGGGAGAAATTTAAATTGCTAAAGGTTGTATTTTGATTCAGGATAATTTTAAATCTCCTTGACCTGTCCGTGGAATAATAATAGATCCCATTCAGATGATATTCCTGTTGGGTTAGTGATGCAACAGTCGGAAGGAACTAACATAAGCCCTGATGTTACTCTTTGCCAGAGATGTCATATTCTTTGACTGGCTGACATTTTCTTCCCTCTAGGCCATTATGCTTACATGTGTCATTTTGCAATATTCAAATTCCTTTCAAGTTATTATTTTTTCATCATCTCTCAGAGACATAATACTTCAAACTTGATGTTACTAGAGAGGCTATTTTCCTTTTCTTTCAATTTTATTTTGTTTTGGTTTCAGGAATACAGCTTAGTGGTTAGATGATCATATACTTTATGTAGATGTTCTTATTTAGCCACAGTTTTCATCAACCCATCAGCAGAGATTTTAGAGCTTGAGGTTGCTGTATTCCTCTCATCAAGTTATACAAAGATACCTTGTTTATGGAGGAATGAAAACTTAAGGACTACATTCTCCACAGGGATGGGAATCTAGAGTGTACTCAGGTGGGTGAGCCTAGAGCAGAAGATTAAGGTCATGGAGGGGCAGGTGGAGGTCAAATTAGAAGCTCAGGGTTCAGAAAGGAAGAAGTTTGAATGACTCAGATCCAGAGAACCCAGGTTTTGAAGACTCTGTTTGCAGCCCAAAGTAGAAACTGGTGAATATTATGGCCAGTAGGCCAATATTAGACTGGCTGTATCCAAATCTCTGATGTTGCTTTAAAACTAAAATAACTGCTAAAAATAAAATAAATAAAATAATAAAAACTGCTAGACTCGATAGCCATAGATTTTAATTCAGAGGGTTGATAACATGACACAGGAATTTAGATGATGTTACTTATGTCTCAAATAAGAATAGTGTTTGTTAAGGAAGTAGTTTGACATGACTACTGAGTGATTTTGATGATCTTGAAGGAAGCCGTGTGGAAGCAAGACTCTCAGAGGTGTAGAAAGGGTAACAAGGGAAGCATTTTCTCTACCATCCTAACTCCCTGGAATGTTAGAAACCTTCTGTGCATGGGCCATATACAGAATCCATGCTCCACATACACAAAACTTCTGTGATTTCCTCAATAAGCCCCTGTAACACACTACATCTGTGAATGTCTTGCCTACCCCTGCTTTATCCACCCCATCACCATTTCTACCTTTGGACTCTGTTGCTCAAATCTCATCTTCTTCAAATTGTCTTTCCTGATTATCTTAGTCCCTATTTCTTCTGGGGTCTCATTGTATTTGAAATCCATCACAAAATTACAAATGTTCGTTGTAGAGAAAATGTGAACAAATGGGAGAAATTAAAAATCAATCATAATATCACCATGCTAAACTAACCACTGTTATCATTCTAGTATAGGAGCTTTCAACTATTTCTATTTCTTTCTCTCATTCTTTATGGACCAAAATGTAATTCTAAAATTATAATTCATAGGTATGTATGTAATATGTGCATACATACATGTATGAGAGAACAATTTTTTTTCTGTGAGAAACATTAGCTTTTCTTTCTCTAAGCCACATCCATCTGGAACAGCCCTATTTACTAGATTTGGAAATCCTACATTTCAGTCATGAACTTAGATTCCTCTTATGTAGTCCCCATCCTTACAGAGGACTCTTTTTTTGGACCTACATACCCACCCTTATGTTTTGATCTGCCAAATTTCTGAGAGATAAATTATGGAACTCAGTCTCAGAACAAAAAGGTATGTTATCATGGGGAGAAGTCATATCTCTCATTTATTCCTACAGTAGCAATAGCAACAGCAAAACCCTACAAACCAATATCTCAGTGACTTGTCCTGGAACAAGTGTGCTCATGCATGCACACATACACATATACTGTATGACATATAATGCATCTATATTACATACCCTGTTTTTAATATCATTATTTACTGCACAATATCTTATAAATATTTCCCTTTATAATTACATTTCCTCTACATATTTTAGAGGTTATGTAATATTGCACTGCATGAACACATAGATAATTTATTTAACCAATCTCTTACTTAAACACTTAGTTGTTTTCAATTATAACACTTCCAAAGAACACCATAATAAGATCCTCACTCAAATATGAACACAATGAGGGCAGATATGTGTGTAAGTGATAAAATATGTATACATATGTATTCTATATTTACATATATATGAACATATCTAGCTTCTATATTCTTAGTATGTAGAACAGTGCTTGGGATGAAGAAGTCTCAATAAACATCCTATCTAATAATAGAAAAACATGGTAATTAACCGTAACTTCGCTACCCTTCCCATTGGCTAATCAGTGAGATATGCAAATTAACTGCCAACCAAGATGGCGGCCAGCAGCCAGGCAGCTGAAGTGAACAGAAGGCTTGCTTGCTCCAGTGATAGAGGAAGCTAAGGTTCCCCGCCTGCCGCTGCCGGCCTCTGAGTTGCAGTCTAAGAAACAATGTTGCAATTATAGAAGCTAAACAAACCCCAGAAACCTGCTTTCAGCCATCAGAGCTGGAGTTGCAACAGAGTTTCAATTATAGAACCCAAACAAACCCAGATACCTGCTTTCAGCAGCCGAGGTCTCAGAGCTGGAGCCAAGCCTCAGAGCTAAAGCCGGCTCTCAGCTCCAGTGACAGCCATAGAAGGTAAATAAATCCCAGAATTAAAAAAGAAAAAAAGGAGAGGTTGGGAGCTTCAGTCACCCGCCAGACTGAAAACGGCCCTCAGCCCCTCACCCAGACTGGCCAGCACCCCAGTGGGGACCCCCACCCTGAAGGGGGTGCGACCAGTTGCAAACAGCCATCATCCCCTCATCCAGGCTAGCCAGGCACCCAAGCGAGACCCTCACCCTGATCCGGGACACCCTTCAGGGCAAACCAGCTGGCCCCCACCTGTGCACCAGGCCTCTATCCTATATAGTAAAAGGGTAATATGCAAACTGACCCTAACAGCAGAAGGACTGGGAATGACTGGTCACTATGACACACACTGACCACCAGTGGGCAGACGTTCAATGCGGGAGCTTCCCCCTGGTGGTCAGGGTGCTCTCACATGGGAGGAGCTCTGTTCAGCCACAAGCCAGGCTGATGGCTGCCAGTACAGTGGTGGTGGTGGGAGCCTCTCCTGCCTCCTCAGCAGCGCTAAGGATGTCCGACTGCAGTTTAAGCCCACTCCCCGCTGGCAAGTGGACATCCCCCGAGGGCTGCCGGGCTGCCAGAGGTATGTCTGATTGCCATCTTAGGCCCAATCGCCCGGGGAGCAGGCCTAAGCCAGCAGGTGGTCATTCCCTGAGGGGTCTCAGACTGCAAGACGGCACAGGCCAGGCTGAGGGTGCCCCCCCCCCCCCGCCCCGAGTGCACAAATTTTTGTGCACCGGGCCTCTAGTTAGGTAAATAAAAGAATAAGTAAATCATTATTTCTGGAAGTGGAATTACTAGGTAAATCATTTTAGTTCCAAACTACTTGTTCCAAAATGTCACCTCCTCTAGCAGTGTGTGGCATTGCTGGTTTCTCCACATTCTTATCAATGTTAAGTTATTAAAAACAAAAATATTTTTTTCTCATCACATTATATTGTCTTGTTCTTATGCCATGTATTATGTTCTGACTTTCATCCTTTGCATGATTTTAATAATGCTGTCAACTCTGTAGATCCTACTCATCCTGTCCTTAACCTCTAAATGTTGGATGACCTTCATTCACTAGGATTACCCATCATAATGCTTCTATATGGTAATATCTCCCAAATTTTACCTCCAGCCCTGACCTTTCCCCTGAATTCCAGACTTGTTCATTTAACTGCCTACATAAGTTTCACTGCTCAGATGTTTCATTTCAGAGAGCTCTTCCATCATAACTTATTTAAATGATTGCATCAGACTCTTTTTATCCCTTTGCTTCTTTATTTTTCTCCATAGCACTTGTTACTCAGCATTTTACTCTATATTTATTTATGATTTGCATGCCCCCCCCCCCCCCATATGTAAGTCTTAGAGGACAAAAGTTCTAGTTTCCATCTCCTGCTTTATCCAGAAGGCATAAAACAGTAACTGTCAAGTAGTAGGCAATCAATAAATATTTGTTGAAAGAATAGAATATATGAATGAATAAACTCCAGAATTTAAATTTCCTGAAAGCTTGGAAGTAATTTTCTCAGTTTGAGAGAAAGAATGGGCAAATCTTAAACATTCAATGTGACACAGCAGCTTTGTGGCACTTTCTGATACTGTTTGCTGAAAATTCTATACACCCTGTAGCTCAGATCCCTTTAGGCCCACTGCTCCTTCAGATCCATGCTAATGGGTCAGCAACCCCCTTTGCCCACCCCAAAAGAGCTGAGATTGGGGTGAGAGGTATCTCTGGCCCACTGCTAAAATGATGTAGGGGAGGAGATATGTTCCTCTGTCCTCAAGGTTCTTTCATCTGGTCTTATAATCAAACTAGAAGCCCATTGCAGGAATATTCCTGCAAGAATAGGGCTTCCTTGGGCCAATCTTGTCACCAAGCCCCACCGCCCAGGGCCTCACATGGGGGTCCCGGCTGGCGGCAGGGCTTAGGTGGCACACGGGGGCCCGGATGGTGGCTTGCACTGGTCCACCCTGCCTGCAGTATGCAAATTAGCCGGCATCTTTCTTGGCGGTTAATTTGCATGTCACGCTGATTAGCCAATGGGAGGCATAGCGAAGATATGGTCAATTACCATGTTTGTCTATTATTAGATAGGATAGACATGAGATAGATTAATAAAGCAACCAAATTTAATACATACATGAGGAAGTCAGAGTTCCCATATACCTGAGAGTTTTAAAGACAGAGAGGGAGAATGTGTTTATATGATATTCCAAGCTAGAGATGAGGTAATGCACCTTGGGATGTTTCAAAAGGTCATTGCAGGACGACAAGAAGAACAGAGGTTTAATAAATAAGAGTTTACCCTGTCCTGTAGCTGGGTCTGAAAGTCTCTTATTATAGCAAGGTCCCTAATTCAAATTCCTCAAAATAGTTAAGGGGCAGGGGACAGAAGTTTTCCTTGAGCTTGCAGGGGTCATAAATGGTGATGGAAAATATAAAATAAAATAAATTCACTTACTTAATTAAATTTATTTTAGTCTTATTTAGCTTGACCACACATAAAATTTCCTTTCTCAAGATTCCCTTTACACAAACTTTCTGCAACTTTCTGTATACCTCTTAGCACACAATCTTGTTCTTGCACTTCCTTAGAAATAATTAGGACAAAATTACTTAATTTCCTTTAACAAAAACACATCTGTGTATTCCATGCCTGTCTTGAAAAGCCAAGTATATCCTATTTTTCTTATATATATAGTTGTCTTTCCTATTATAATTAATTTTTGTAATATGACATATCTATTAGAATTCTTAAGCTTTAGAAACTTGAATTTCTAGTGAAAACTAAGAAGTAAGAAATTATGAACTCTCTGTTACTCCAAACTCTAGCTGACAAGTTTATGAAGACATTCCATAATTCTAGAAATATATGTTTACTGACAGCACAATTTTTTAATGTGGCACAGGACATGATCACGAATAGACATAAATATCTTTATTTTCTCTATAAGAAGCAAGATATAGATAAACTTGGACTTAGTAATTAATGTTTAACTATTTTACCTTATTTGGAAATGATTTAGACATTCTATGAACATCCATCATTTAATTTAAATGTCAAAACTTTAAAGTTTCAAGTTACCAAAGATATTTGGGAAACCATTTTTAAGTACACATGCAACTTAATTATTGCTAAAGAGATTACCTAAAAAGAAACTTTTTATCTAGTTATATGTATTTAATTTACTTGCTCGTAACAATTTCAGATTACTTAATGATTTCATTATACTAAGTTATGGTAATGAATTTTGCAACAGAGATAAGATGAATTTATTTGACCAATAAACCCAGGTAGAATAAAAGTATTATTTAATGCTGTTGACTCCACAGACATGGTTATTTAACCAAACCAAATGGAAACCAGCTTTAATATCAAATATTTTCCCAGGTCACATGATTCTGAAAAGCATTTGGATTATTTTTGAGAATTCTCATATAAGTGCTTGTTTTTAAACCAATTTAAGAGTGCTTTAAAAAAATAAATTAACAATATCATTAGAGTCAGAAAATACCACACAGCATGTATAAACATACAGATAGACACAAACAAAAGCCTCCTAACTTTCATTTTAAAATGACTGCCATAAGATGGGTAAGAATGTAAAAGAATAGTCGGATCTTAACTCTTTCTGGCAGATGGACTAACCTAAGGTTATCTGTATAGATGGCTAACGCTTTTCCTTATTAATATTTGTGGATAAAACAATTAAGATTTGTGTTTGTCCTTGGCAAGGGAGCCTCAGGGCCAGAGAAGCAGTTCAGTCTGTCCTTTTAGAAACACCCTCGTTGCCTGGCTGGTGTGGCTCAGTGGTTGAGCATTGACCCATGAACCAGGAGGTCATGACTCAATCCCCAGTAGGGGGTATGCAGGAAGCAGCTGATCAATGAGTCTCATCATTGATGTTTCTCTTTCTCTCTCCCTTTCTTTCTGAAATAAATAAAAAACAACAAACAAACAAAAAACAGCAACACACTTGTCTCCCATTTTTTTCTTCAGTTTTAAGAATGGGGATGAGAAAGAATCTGAGCTTTGCACTGCTTCTGGAGCTGCATTCCTGGTTTTGCAAAGATTTTTAAGATAAGAAAAATTGCTCTCAAAAGTTAAGCTGTAACTTAAGTGACATCACAGGTTGACCTACCTGTCTCAGGTGGCTTTGAAAGGTGTATGTGGACATGTTTGTGCCAGGATGTAGTGGGCACAGCATTTCAAACAATGGAGCATTGTTTGATATTTGGGTCCTGGTAGTAATAAGAGAGTTACAGCCTCCCAATGAGTAGTCTTTCTTGCATTTAGTTGCTCTGAAGGAGGGCAGCAGTTAGAAGAAACTGAGGAGAGAGAGAGAGAGAGAGAGAGAGAGAGAGAGAGAGAGAGAGAGAGAGAGAAAGAGAGAGAGAGACAGACAGACAGACAAGTGCAAACATGGAAGAACCAGGAATCCCTTAACTTTACCCCCATCCCAGCCAGCCCTGCCCAGGAGAATGGAGCTTCCCATTAAACTTGTTCTAGATACTGGCTCTCCACTTTTGACAGGTGCCTTATCTCATGCCCACCCTCAATCTCTCTTCCCTTCTAGAACCTGGCTCTTTCCAGGCATCTTAGGTCAACAACCTAGAAACAAAGGTTTAATGCTCTAGAAACCTGTGAGGCAAGCTTTTCTGTATCAGGTCTCTGACCATTTCCCCCTTGCCTGGCAACATAGAGGCCAGAGAAGCAGATGGAGAATTGAGGTTCTCTAGTTAGACTCCCCTGTTTGGGAGTCCCGAGAACTCCTTCCCTTTCGCAGATCTCTGCTGTAAGTTTACATTTATAAGGGATTTCTTCAATCTTCTCATTCCAGAAACCTGCTGGTCCTCTATGATGAGGTTCTTCCCTTGGAGACTTTTGTGGTTGCTGAGAAGCTCACTGTATATGAAACAAGGTGAACATAGGGGACAGAGGAGAAGATTGAGGGCAGAGCTGGGAGGGGCTGACGAAGGAGGGACTTTTGCTTATTTTTGTCAAGGGAACTGAGTATCTGGGATTGGGGGAGGGGGTCATTTTTAACCCAGTTATCCAAACTGGCAGAGGTTTTTGGAGCAGCAGATCTCAGAGGTAGGAGAGCTTCCTGTCTCTAGAATTAGAGAAACATGCTCCAGCCCCCTTTTCACAATGAATGGAAGCCACCAGTATAGAGTGTCTGTGGAGATGGAGAAGTCAAGCCAGTCTAGCTTTGGGATCAGAGCTTCAGCACCCAGTTAAAATAAAGCTACTGAGGAAGGATGAGGAAGAAGAGAGGACTTCTGGTCCTGGATTAGATTCTAAGCCAGAGGGTCCTCTGAGCACGTGCATGCACACGTACACACACACACATACACACACACACACAGTCACACACACCTTACCCCTACAGCCACATATCCACAGTCACACAATAGTCACACACAGAGTCACACACACATGCAAGGAATTGGGCCACTCTGGGAGATTCCCTTCCTTACATATTGGCATGGACGTGGCATTTTCATATGGTTATGTCTTTGATTGACAAAACCCCCTATGAAATACACATGATTAAACCAGTGTTATAAGTTAATTCACCCAAGAGGACACAGGTAATCAGTGGCCAGATTAAACTGATGTCTAGGTCTTTGTAAATGCAAAAGTCATCCTATTCTTATTATATTGAGCTGCCTCTCACAATTTGAAATTACAGTGCAGTCTTTGTGGCCAACCTCTGCTTCTAGAATTCAGGACTAACGTCTAACCTGGTAGCTCAAGCTAAGCCCAGGTGGATGAGCAAGCGATGCCCTTGGGGGTTTCTGAAGGGACAGGAAGAAAGGGTGATTTGTGAGTCCCTTCAGGCCAGTTGGAAGGGTTCCCAACCCATCTTAACTGTTCAGATGCCCTTTTAGACATTCTGCTTCTGCAGGAAAAGTCAACAGGATCTGCACAATGGCACATGCCATGAATGTGTCTCAGGACAGGAGACAGGCTGTTTTTTCTGGTTTCATAGACTAAATCATGTCCTTGTTTCAGAAGTCCATTTATTCCACCTCTCTTCACTTGCTTGCCATTTCAACAACCTCAATCATGCAAAACAATCATTGTTGTTGAATTTCCATTTGCCAGTCTGGCACTGTACTGATCCAAGAACCCCCTACCCCCCACCCTCACCTCTCACTTCAACCCTATTTTCTGCCTTGTGGCATCTGCAAGTCAGATTGGACTCCAGATACTTGCCTAGTTAGGTCTGTGGGACTCTGGTTCTATTGGTGAATGGTTGCTGGCATAACCCCCCCCCCCCCGGGGAACCAGGAGCTTAGTCCATCCGAGCTCTACACACAGAGCTTACCCACACTTTCCCTATAAATGTCTGCCTCTGAACTCTGCACGCATTTGGGAAAAATTAATTTAGAAAAATAATTGATATGGGACATATGGCATTTCTGCCAGCGTTTGTCATTCCAACTCTTTGGGGATGACCAGCTCATCTTGGTTTGCCCAGAACTTCCTCAGTTTACACTGAATTCTTGTGTCTTGGGGAACCCTGGTTCCAGACAAAGCAGGGAAAACCTTATTCCCCTTCTGTCTCAGCTTCTAGTTCTCATGACAATTTCCAGGTGCCTTGGTTGGCTGTAAATGGGATGCTGCCAGGGAAGTACTAAAATAATCCACTCCAAAATTGCTCTTTTCCTTCAGACTTAAGATGGCAAAATTGATCCACTTTTTTACTTTCCTTCTCTCTGTGAAATAAATGAATAGAAAAAGAAACAAACAACAATAGCACAATGCATAGCAAAAAGAGAGAGATTACTTTATCATAAGGCCCCCCTCTTTTTTTCTTTTTCCCTAGCCCCATAAACAAAGACTTAAAAATTTATTATTTATGGACATCTTTATTTATGCCCCCCCCCCCCCCCCGCTTCAAATATCACTTTGGTGCTGAGCTATCTCAGTATCCAGCTCTGACTTCATTCCTGAGCTCTTGACCCTGATTCCAATTGCCTGTCATTCACTTCCATCTGGATGTGCCATTAACATTTTAATGCAGTGTACTCCAAACCTATTCTATTCAAATAATCTCTCCCTCCTATTGCTACTACCATTTCCATGGTCCGTCAGGTATGAAAAGTAGAGCCTCTTCTTTGTATGGAGCAAGATAGATAGAAAGGTGGATCAATCAGCCATCAGGTCACTTGGAGGTCTTCCTCCACTCCATCCCCGTGCACCCTTCTTCCTTTCTTTCTTGGCCACATTTGTTCACACCCTCAGAACTTTTTACTGTGATAAAACCACAATAGCTTCCAACTGCTGTCTCTATGTTCTATTCCTTCCAGTTCAAATAATCTTAAAAACTACCATTAAATTAATCTTTGTAAAGGGATACTCTGATTGGGCCACTTTATTGTTCAAAAATCGACACAATTCTCTGACCTGCCGAGGTAAAAAATTAATTCCTTAATCTGGCATTCAAGGCCTTCTACTCTGTCACTAACTTGCATTTACAGGTGCACCTACTGCTCTCTTATATAGGCTATACCTCTTAGCCACAGTGGGCTTTTCATTGATCCCTAAAGATGCTCCACTAACAGAGCTTTGTGCATCCTCTCAATCCTTCTCAATACCTTTGCACGGTTCACATTTCCACTTATATGTCACCTGTATCCCTTGAGGTGTGGTGCATATACTCTCTCTGTATGAAATATATTCTAGTCCTTCTAAATTGATGTCATAATACACGTTTTAAATGCTTGGTACTTTGAGTGTGCCTTTCTTAGGGTACCTACTTCACTTTACCTGGCATTGTAGTTATCTGCCTCCTTGTGTTCAGGTTCTGATGAAGCATAAAGCTCATGGAGGACTAACTTCTGTAACACCTGGTTTTGCATATCACAGGTATGCAGTAAGAAGTTGATCTCTTGAGTATTGAAAGATGGGTAGCATTCAGAAAGGAGCTAGGTGTTGATGTACTTAAAGACATGACTAAAAGTGGTCAGGACAGAGAAAAAGATAACTTACTTCAAATATGGTGAGAAGACCAGTGTGGCTAGAGCAAAGGATTCTGAATAAAATATCAGGAGATCAATGTTAAAAAAATAAATTGGAGTCAGATTGTAAAAGGCTAACTTGGGCTCACACCAGTCACTTAAGAGTGCAACAATCTGCTATGATGTGTTGCTGGACTTTCATTTAAACTCTGTGACAGTTTCCTCTTTGAAATTTGCCCAAACTGGGTTCCTCACAAGTATATTTAGTGAGGAATAGACAGGATTTGGTTGTTGTTCCACTGTGAATTATTATTTTAGGCTCTATGACATGCAGGAACAAAATGTAGTTGTCTGTCCTTTCCTTGACCTTGGATTCTGTGACCAGGAACTAATGATTGACTAAGGTGCTTAAGCTCAGTCACTGATGCTTTTAAACACCCTGTACTTTGGCAGTATGTCAGAGTCAAGCACAATTAGGATAGTCTTTTGAAAGGTAATATAATTTCAAAAAGATGTTTTTTTTTTAAATCAAAGTGAAACATAGCATATGTTTAAAAAATCAAATAATGCTAAAAGACTTGTACTGAAAAACCATAGGCCACCACCCTTTTCCAGTCCTCTTTCACAGAGAACGCCACCTTCAACTTCTCTGTTACCTATTTCCACACCTCTTAATGATAAGCTTATACTGCTGTTGATTGGCTTATCAATTTTAGGTACGTTCTATTCACTTTCTATTATGATAGATATGGATTTAACTCTTTTAGACCCCACTTCTCCCTCTCATCCTCCCCCAAATTATTACCATTTAAATGAAATTATTGATAAGTGACTATATAATTTTATTATGAAAATTTTATTCATTATGAAGTTAAGTATGATTTTATTCCATTTTTAGATTAGATGTTGCATTTTGCAAAATAAAAGCAATATCTTTTTCATTTGTGTGAACTTCTATATACCTATTTTTAATCCTTATCACATATCTTTACATGTCATATAATCCATGGAAACCTTTTTTTTTTTTTAAACTTCATCCTGGAGTTCTGTATCTTCCTGCTTCCCTCTGAGCTGGCTATTCTATCCAATAGTGAATGTTAAGTTGATGGGGGTAATTAAATATAAGAACAATTTTCAAGATTAATAAATAGAAAGCAAAGTAGCTGATGAGGTTCATATGATTAAGTAAAGGAAAATGAGTACTCATAATGAAAAATAACTCAAATGACAATCAGAATATGAGCTCAGAGCTTCGTGTTATATTTTGAGTTCATTAAGGTCCAGGTTTGTGCTATATTTTTTTCTATCTCCAGTTTCTGGCACAGAGTAGAACTTAAGATTCATCATGGACTAGATGAATATGACCAGGAGATTTGGGAGAACAAAAGGAACTCTAATTTTGACAACCTTGGGACCTGACTCATGGAAGGCACATCTCCTTACTCTCAGCACTGGTTGGGCCATCTTTGAAGAAGCATGCTGAGTGCTGAGCCATGATTCTCTTTCCCTCCAGCTTGGACCTCAGAATAAACTGTAGGCAACCAGTTGTAGAAGGTGGAAAATGGAGACATGGGGGCGAGGTGTCCTAGCCTGAGGCAGCCTGTCCCAAACTACACAACTTACGTAGGCTCTGGGGGAAAAGAAAGGTTATCTAAGAATATTGTCCAAGTTCAATTTTAGAATAATGCCAGGCATGGCTGGGCTGTAGCCTGCAGGCATAGGCATATGCCAGGAGTATTATCCAGTCAGGTAAACTTCCTTGATCTCCAAGATACCTTGGAGAGGGGTGAAAGGACAGGATAGGGCAGCATGCCTATTGTCACTGCAGCAACCACCCATCCTTGGAAGCAGAGAGTGAATGAGGTGACCTCTGGCAAGTAGAGAGAACTGAGAAAAGGAAAAAGGAGAGGCGTACTGAGTTAGGGTTCTCAGCCCCCTGCAGTGGCCAATGATTCTGTAGTAGCACTGATGAAAATTTGAGAAAAAAAAGTTCTCATCATCAAAATGTTTGAATCTGCTTCTGGCTTTCACTGTGTGGGTTCACCTTCGGGCTTCTCCTGTGCCAGGAGGGGATCTCTCCTCTTCCATTAGGTAGAGAAGAGAAGTGAGACTGGCTAGCTCATCTACTAAAGGAAGTACACTTCCTTCTCCATAGGCCAGTGGTCGGCAAACTGCGGCTTGCGAGCCACATGCGGCTCTTTGGCCCCTTGATTGTGGCTCTTCCACAAAATACCACGTGCGGGCGCGCACGTACAGTGTGATTGAAACTTCATGGCCCATGCGCAGAAGTCGGTATTTTGTGGAAGAGCCACACTCAAGGGGCCAAAGAGCCGCATGTGGCTCGCGAGCCGCAGTTTGCGGACCTCTGCCATAGGCAAAGGTACCGAGGTACCGCATCCCTGGATATAGAGGGTGAAAACTAAAGCAGAGAGAAAAGAGAAGTAGATAGCTTTAGCTGCTCACCATATTCCCCTCTGATATGAATTTGTGCGACCACTTATAATGAGTGATGGGGCCGGGAGTGGGGAATAATGTTCAAGTACAAGTGCTTATGATCTCACGTGTTAACGGAGTGCCTGTGACCACAGTCCGAGGTGCCTGCTCATGTGTCTATGTTTGGTGTTTCTAAAATAGTCGTTTCTTTCTGTACATGGATCTGTGGGTTCCAATACATGGGTGCTGACCATCTGCATCCCCGGAAACTGTGTGTATTGTGCTTTGCCTCATTTCCATATGCTGTCCCGTGAAGTCCAAGCCCAGAATAAATATCCGGCTGCTGGCCGATGCCAAAAAAATCCTTGGGCTGAATCACTTAGGACATTGGGCTAGTCCCAATATTGTTTTTGGATGATCTTAGAGACATGAATCTTTGGGACAGAACATTAACCTTGTGACTGTTAGCCATAGAATAGCCTGGGCAGGACAGGGTCACCCCACTAGATATCAAAAAAGAAGGAACTGTTTCTCTAAACTCCTGAGTGAGCACCCCAAGAAAAATACTCCTCTGAGTATTTTTTTCAACCAGGCAGATGATCCAGATGAGAGATGGCTACCTGTCTTTCAAATCTCATGACCATGTTAGGGGATGGGACAGAGTGAGGTAAGGACATGCTCCTCACTGAGCATCGAGGGAAATGGCTATGAACCAAAGGGGGAGAAATGTGAATGGAGGTGAGGTGGTAGGGATGAAGGATGTGACTGTCATGGTCAGCTGCACTGGGATTACTGCATAAGCCATACATCTAATGTCACCACCAGTTAATAGAATCCAAAAATTTCATGAGGGTTTAGCCTATTATTCACCACCCTACTTTCTCCATGAGCTCATTCTATAATCTGGAATGTTTGGGTTTCTGCAGGGAGGGATATAGGTATGAGGGAATAAGCTGCTTTCTTCCTTGGAGGCAATACTGTCTATTTTTGGCAATATATGCCTAAGGTATGGAGGATCTTCTGAGTGCTGTCAGAGATGATCTTGGTATGTGGTTAATGCTGATGACCAAAGCTGGAAGGATTACATTAGTTACTAGCTGGAAGCCAATCACCTCCACCACAGCAATTCACTAAGAGCAAGTCTCCACATTCTTGATGTGTGTGCACAGTAAAATCACCTGGAAGCCTCACCCCAGACCTGTTAATTACATCAGAATTTCTAGGGGTGGTAAATATATCTTAGAAGTGGTTGTAATATGTAGTCAGGGTTTCAAAACACCAAAATCATAGAACCCCTCAGTCTAGAAACATGAACCCAAAATATTCAAGAGATACCTAGATATTGAAAGAGAAACAAAAGGAGATGATGTCTCCTTTGTCCATATGAAATGCTGGATTTACTCTCACCATATTACATTTTTATGATATTCAGTGGGCATGTCTGAAAACTGAGTTGGGCCAATGAGATGTTCCCTCTCAGGAATTGGAAGGGAGACCCAAAGGCAATGGTTCAGAGTAAGTTGGGGCATGGTGGTCATCATGAATCTATGGTAACCTAGAGATTTATCAGGTAGGAGAGACTCAGAGCAAATTGGTCAGGAGAGGGAAAAGGATGAAAGAACAGTTGGAGAAGCAGGAGTCTCATGGGGGATAGAAGCAGGGGTGGATGGTCAGTCCTCAGAGATGCCGTGATTCTTCACCTTGCTGAGTCTTTCCCTGTATTGCATTGCGGAAGACTGCTAACTGTGCCTTGACCTTCGAGGAGGGATTCAGGATCTGAAGGAGAGGCCAACACACAAATGAAAATACTATACAAGAAATATGAATTTAGAAGGTATTGAGGGCCATGTGGAGCCTCTTTCTTGAAGAGACACATCGAGACCTGGCCTTATCTGCTTTTTATTCAGTTTTAGATACACATCTTGCCTTCAGTAAAGCACAGCAAACAGGTAGCAGACAGACGGTCTCTAAGGTCAGTAAGGATCAGTAGGGTCCAGTAAACATTTACTTGGAGGCTATCAGGTCAGGAAATTGCTTTGAGCCACCACTATCTCAACACCAACTATCAGTGCTTAGTGTCAGCCCTGCTAATGCTCAAGGTCCATCAGCCTTCCACATTCCTTGGTGCACTCTCATGATAGTATTGGCAAGCAGTGGCTTCCCACATACTGGTAACTAGAACTCTGATTTAGAACTATAAGTGAGAAAGATGCTGTTTCCTCTCATATCTTCAAGCCTGGCATATACCTGTCTCCCTGTCTGGAATGCCCTTCCCTTTCCTCTCTGTCACTCAAACACTTAATCCTGTTTTAAGAATGGATTGAATGCCACTCCTATTTGGTCCCCCAGAACAAGCTACAGCCCACTCTTTGCTGACCCTTTACTGACACAGGATTTTGCTTCTATCTCTATTTATTCTTTTACATGTTAAATTATAATTTTCTCTTTGTCTCCTCTACTCAGTTTTGAGCCCCTTGAGGATAGAGGTTATGTCTGATTTATATTTTTCACCGTACCTTAAAGGTCAATTGGGCCTGAGTTTGTTGAACTTTCTGTTTTCTCATATGCTCAGAAGAGGGTTGACAAATATAAATCTTTCCAGAATTGGATCTTAAGCTTGCCCCAGGTAATAAGTAATTTCCTCAGGTAATTTATTTTAAATATCTACTAAAAACCCTTAGCAGAAACTTCTCCTCTTCTGTCTCCAAGCATAATGCTGTCATAGAAAATGTAAAAGGGATCTAAGACATAAAAATATTTATTAGTTTATTAAACAAAACCTGTTTTATTATTTAATGTTGATATGCCTATCCAGTGGTCGGCAAACTGTGGCTCGCGAGCCACATGCGGCTCTTTGGCCCCTTGAGTGTGGCTTTTCCACAAAATACCACATGCGGGCGCGCATGTACATTGCGATTGAAACTTTGTGGCCCATGCGCAGAAGTCGGTATTTTGTGGAAGAGCCACACTCAAGGGGCCAAAGAGCTGCATGTGGCTCGCGAGCCGCAGTTTGCCGACCACTGGCCTATACAAACAATTAAAATGAGCCAGTTAGCATAACTGCCTAAAACATTAGATTTTGAAATGAAAATTTAATTGTTACTATAGTGACACAGTTGTTCTTATGCACAATGACTTGAATTGCATCAGTGGTTGTGTAAATACTTGCCACTTGGAGTCAAAATGGAACTGTATTTTGTGTACGTGCCTGAGCCAATTGTGTGATACCTATGACTCTATCTTGAACTCCATGGACAGCATATAGACTTATTATAGTGGGAGTTTTTTGGCTGCAACTCTTGATTTATGACTGGATGCCTTCCTGAGGGGGTAGTGGGTCCTGTGCTACAATACATTATTATCCAATCAGAAAGCCAGTAATGAGCCAAACTGAACCCACTGAATTGAAAGTAGTTTAAAATGTAAAACCTTTTCTCTTATTTACAAAATATTTCCTTTGTCCTCATTCCTCACTCCCATTTTCCCCACTTTTCCTACCAGTAAGCAATCACTCTAATCTGCTCAGTGTATATTTCCTGTGTATGTTTTTTGCAAAACACATAAGGATGTTTTGTGTGCCGGTGCTTTTATTTCATTTATTCTTTTAATTTTTTGAGAGAATAGATTTACATGACTTTGTAGGAAACATTATAGAAAGATATCATGTACCTTTAACCTAGTTTCCCCCAATGGTAACAACTTGAAAAGATAGTACAATATCACATTTTGATAGTTTCATATACATAGGAACATATAACATGGCCCCTGCAGATGCATAACTTTATTTGGAGACAGTAGCAGAAAAGATGAGAAAGTTGATGGGAAATGTAGTCTATAATCTGTGGTACCTGTGGCAGAGTTTCAACTTCACTTCTTTATTGTAACACCTCCCACATTGCTTTCCTAGTCCAAGCTTACATGGTTCTTGCTCTGGCTAGGGGAAATGGCAAGGGCGTATGAGATAAATTGTGAAAGAATGAGAAATAACAAACAGGCAGTCCAAATTTCATGAGGGGAAAACATTGCGTGTGTGTGTTTAAATTTATACCACACCTCCCCAGAGAAGAATGGGGTGACGTTTCCTAAAATGTCTTAGGGCTACATAAACCTAAAACTGAACTGAAAACTGGTCTTCTATCTTTTAATACTTGTAATTAAACAAAACTGAAGAACAATAAATTTAGCTTAGAAAAAAGTGTTCTGTGTTGAAAATTGATGCTTTGGAAAAAGTTGATCAAGAAGTAGAGAATGAAGACAGAATGGGAAATTTCTTGGTCCTCTGTGAGGATCTTCTGCACATAGCCAAGGGGCTGATTCCTCTGATTTTTTTTTGATTATCTCCCATTTGATTAAAAACCCATGAGGTTCCAAAATGATAACTATAATTTTCTTTGGGTAGATGGCCACTAGGTTATTGTTAGTTTTATTATCTGGTAATGAGAAAAAGCACAAATTATTACTAAAAGAAATTATTTTTCTTTTTTCCTTGTTATACACATTAACTACCACTGCTCTTATACATGGTGATCTTGGCATGGATGGTTTCAGGAGAATAGAAAGAAAGTAGAGATGAGTGCTATCTGAGCTTAGAAGTTTGGGGCAAAAGAAGACTTAAATGTGAGTGTGACAAAGAATGCCTGAGAACTCTAAGAGGTGAAAGGGAAGGTAGGGGAGTGGGAGGGGGAAAGTAGTTACCTGGAGAGATGTTTATCAGCTAATTCTCAACTTGAGCTCCTATATGAAGAGAGAGGAATGTGTTAGGGAGGGATGGGGATCACCAGGCCCTTTATGCTTATAAAACATTTGTGAATTTTGTTCACAATTGCAGTCTTCTTATCCTGTAACTTGGACTTTAATTGTCCAGACCTGAATTTCCTGAACCAAAGCTGCTATTACCTTAAATTCTTGAAATTTCCATTTATTTCCAAGTGTATGTCCTAAATAATATAAAATCACTTGCCAGGAAGCTACAGTCAGACATACATAATTTTGCTGTAATAAGTGTTCAGCATCCTTTTGGGAAAGCCTAGCTCCTGCACAGCAATCTCACTGACAGCGTGTGTAATGTATGGTGATAATGATGCTTCATTACTCTAGAAAGGAACTGATAAGTAAGAGCCTAGTGAGGAGCCGCAGAGGCTGCCTCTTCGGGAGGTTCTGTGGGGTGCTTGGGATGTAGAAAATTCTTAATGAACATTTGATTCTCATTACAGAGTAATTTAATTTTCTGAATATCTAAGAGCAGCAGTATACTAGCTCCTTTATTACTTCTCATGGATTTATATTTTCCTGCTAATTTCATTGTCTTCTTTCCTCCCAACCTCTACTAGTATAAGATGTGGAAGTGGGTCTGGCTCTTGTATAATCTAAGTTCCTGAGTCCTAAATGGAAGATCAAAATGAAATGGCATTAGCAGTTGGAATATTTATGATAGTGGAAGGAGAATGGCAAGTTCTTATACATGTAGGATGTAAGGTGATGCTGCATTTCTAGGGGAGGAAATGACTAAGCAGTAGTTCCAAGGAGAGAGAACCTAGCATGATGAAGGGGTAAACTGATTGCTTGATTAGGAACAGACTTTCTGTTGGTATGCCGAATGGGAGCATGGATGAGGGATGTGCTTTGACCAGGGGTGAGCAGAAAGCAGTTATAATGGAGCTTCTGCCAGAGTGAGGTTTGTGAATTTGATTTGAGGATTAAGAAGGAACATGAGTCAGGTTGAGCTGGTGCTGCTACTGCTATGTACCTTTGTTACCTGGAGGGCTGTGGAGGAAGGACATCTGATGTACGGTCCAGCCTTGGGCTCAAATCAATCATTGTGGGTAAAAGATCCAGGGCCCCAGTCATGCTTATCTCACAGAAACATGACTCATATTTCCTTTGAATTCTGCCTTCAGATTTTTTTTTCTTCCAGAGCTTAGACATATGTTCATGGGATTCTATCATGGAATTAACCCTTGAGACAGATGTACTGTGCTTTTTTTTTTTTTAACCTCAAAAATTCTTATGTAAATTTGTTATGCAAATAGAAGTTCACTGAGCTTGGGGTATTGTCTCACATATACATGGGGACCATACTCTGTAAACCAGATCTTTGAATGGGAAGATCTAGTCCATATCAGGTGATGGGGTGTTAAAAAAGCAAAAAGGATGCTTAGGGGACCCAGAGAAGAGAACCCAATGGGAAGCAGAAGAGTTTTGAAAAGAGGATGGATGGAGAATAAAGAAGAAAAGGCAAGGAGAGTAGGAAGCTTGGATTTTAAACAGTGGACTCCAAAGTATAATTTCTAGTTAAAAATCAACAAGTTCGTTATTATTATGTGCAACTGAAAGCCATCTCACCGTATGTGCATAGGGTATGATATTGAGGTGAACCATACTGTATCTTTTGGTTGTATGGAAACCCTAATAGTGGGAAAATAGGTTGCTCCTCTTTGGTTCTACCAGGAAAGTTCAGAAAGTCCTAGAATAAGAGAAGAAGTGTATCAACACGGGATGTAATTGAGAAAAGTTGGAGAAAGAGAAAATGGTTAAGTTCAATAGAAGCTAAGTACCAGGATTAAAAACTTCCTGTTTTGATGATGAAATGGAGTAGGACATCCCCAAGTGACTTCTCAGTGGTTATGCCAGTTCTTGGGATGGGCTGAGGGTGTTCTATAATCTTTGTTTAAAAGACACTCTCTACTCTCAGGCTATTTCTAGCTGATAGGCCATTCATTCCAGGATAAAATAAAAATGTTGTTTAATTTTGTTCTTTTCTATATTTGAACATGCAATCAACCAGCTTAAGTTCAGTGAGCTTTGGATTAAGACTAAAGATGCCCCACCCTTACTATTACTAATGATTACATTTTTGAGACATACTTTTTTTTTTATCATAGGCATCATTATTTTTCAGTTTTCTATTTTTACTTTGTAATATTTTTTCATGAAAATAACTGCATAGGCAAAAAGTGAACTGTTAAGGGGCAAGGAATCCATATGTGATACTTGAAATGTTCATAGATCAGAAGCCAAATGAACTTGACAATGTGAAAGGTGAATTAGGTATGTCAGTGTAGAGCATGTGCAAGGACATGTGCTATGAGTCTAGAGTACCCAAATCAAAGATCACCTATTCTCTGTTCTTTGGTGTTCAAACCCAGGTACCACTAAGCAGATATGGGCCCTACAATAAGGCTTCTTCTGTTCCATCGGGGGGGATGAAAAATACCAATAACAGCCTCATTATAGTTTTTGAGAGGATCAAGTGGGACAGTGCCCATGGGAAGCACATGATGAACGTGTCATTGCCATGAAAAAGAGCTAGTGGCAATGGAGGAGGAGGACTATATAATTCCATGAGTTTTTAGGCACTGGAGGTGATGTGCACCCTTGGGTTGGTGGAGAAGTCAGGGAAGCTGGTCTTCTCCATAAGCTTATGTAATATACAAAATCACAAATAATGTGAGTGTGTTTGTATAATTACCACTTTGTACTTGTAAACAGGTACTCAGTTCCTTGTTTTGGTACCAGTTAATATTTTTCTCTGGTTACCATGGCCATGATTCCTTTATCAGTGGCTTTCTCTCCCCTCACTAGCAACTCAGGAATGTGCATTTAGAATTCAACTTCCTAAACAAAGGCCCTGAGAGAAGATGCTCTAAAGATCATGCTTAGGCAGGAGAGTAAACCCCACCCAATATCTTGATACTCAAGTCCCGGTCCTTTCTTTTTATTTAAAAGAGATATTTTTACTACTTCGGCATTTCTCATTCCTAGTTTATAAGAAAACAAGACTGTTGGACCCAGTTTTGCCCTCCTGGGTAACCAGAGATCAGAAGAATTCTTAGTTCCTATCTTTGTTCCTGAATTGTCTGTGTTTAAAGAAACTGATGTCCAACTCCTACCCCGACTCCCTCTCCTGCTCATCTCAGAGCCCAGAGCCCAGCACTGTCAGGGCTGCACTGAGCTTTGTGCCCACAGGAGACAGCAGGGAGTGAGAGAGAGCAGTCACAGCTCCTCAGGAGCCCCCTGGAGACTCACAGTCACCTGCCTGTCCCCTGGAGCTCACATTTCCCAAACTGGAGACAGACATAGGATGTGCCCAAGTCCTCAGTGGAGGCAGCTGCCCCTTGGAAACCACACTCATGCCCCTGTTCAACCTTGTTGGAGACACTGAGAGTACAGAGGAGAGTTGAAGGCTTTGCCTCTCCCGTGCACCTTGGTCTCAGACCTCCACCAGGAGTGCTTTACAACAGGAGGAGGGCGGAGTGTCTCCATTCCGGTGCTGTGCTGTCTTTGGTTACTGCAGACTGGGGAGTTTGAAAGTGACGTCCTTGCTCCACTCAACCCATTGCACTTGTCCTGTTGTCCACTGCATGCCAGCCACCACCACCAGTAAGTCCTGTATCTGGACCTGGGCAGAAGAAGGGGACCTGGCACTGGTGAGTCCCCTTGATCTCTGCCATGCCCCTTTCACTGCTTTCATAGCACTTGTCACACTGTGCCATTTTAAACTTATTTTCTGTCTGTTTTCCAGCTTGGCTGTGTGGCCTGGGACTAGTTTGTTCACCACTCTGTTCCTTGAACACCAAGAGTATTTGGCAAGTCAATCATATTTTTCTGAATGAATGAATGAACAAATGAATAAATGAATGAATGATTCAGTTGCCTGTGTTCTCTTGCTCACTGTGCTAGTGCTCACTGTTTTGAGTGTAACAATAGATTTCATCATAATAGGACTCTACTCCCTGCATTGGTCTCATCTTGCCTTCCCTTTGGGAGCAAGTTAGGGGTCTTCTGTCCAACCCCACCCTTTCTGCTCCTTCCTCAGAGGCCTGAGCTCAGGGAACGCTAGCCCCTTGTTCCTTCCTGATGTGTCTCTGACCTCTTCTTGGGCCTTCATAGACCCTTGGCCACGTAGCTCAGGTCTTTAGTATCATTCTTTGTCTCTTATTTTGCTGCCAGCTGGTTTGCTCACCCTAATGTGCTGTTTATCTATGTCCTTTGCCTTTCACCTGCTCCCTGCAAAGGCCTGTGAACTGTAAGGGGATATTCAGGTGTTTTTTTCTGCCCACTTTGTCCGATTTCCTACCCCACCCTTTCCTTCACTTGAGAAGCTCGGCATGTCCCAGGACACTGATGATCAAAATCACTACTATAAGCAACCATGGTGATGGGACTGCTACCCTCTCTGCATTCTCAATTATTAAAAAAGAAGTCATTTTCCAGGGTGGGAAATTTGAATCAAAAGTCAAAAAGCATGGGAATAATTCAGCTGGGAGACTTGAGAGGGTTGATGTAGAGAGAAAAAGATACATAACAGGCAGGGAGCTTTTAACTGGGTTCTAAGTCTCTCGAGGATTATTAACATGCAGAGAGAAGATGACTACATCTGCTACTTGACATTTTAACAGAGATCTGACCTGCCAGATGTGCAGCATGAAGGGTTTGGATAGAGATGGGCAGGATCTCTTACCAGTAGGACCTTTACTAGGAGCGAGGGAGGGAAGCTGAGGACACACAGAGGAGCCTAGACTGTCAGGTGCACATAATGTGTGACCCAGTCCAAAACATGCACTAAATGGCCAGCCAGAGCCCTGGCCAGTCTGCCTTGTGACAGGTAAGGCTGCGCTGGGCCTATTTCATGGGGCACTGCATCGTCTCTGATTGGAGAAGTTGAGTTTGCTTCATGTTCTATACCAGGGGCTACCACAGAGGCTGCACTGAGCAATTCTCAATTGTAGAAGACCCTGATACAGAAGAAAGTCTTCTCTGCATTGAAGTTAAACTTCATTGATATTAATTTTGCATGTATTCACCAATCAGTTTTGTAAAATAAAATCTTCAGGTGTAAATTTATTCAAGTAAAGCAGGGCCTAAAACCTGCTCCGGGTAGTCTGTCCTGAGCTGTGGGCTCCAGATCGCTGAGTTGGAGTTCGGGAGCAGTGGCTCAGGGTCTTGAAGCAACATGAAGTGATAGGCATGCTTTATGGACAAAGAGGGAGCACTAGTCACCAATGCTGAGAGGGAGGCAAGATCTTCATCAGAAAGAGAAAAGTCTGAGGGTGAAAAGTACAGCAGACTGGAGAGAGGTTGGTAGGAGGAAGCCAAGTGGGGCTGGGTTGAGGGTGTGAGAGTGGGGGTTGTGGTGGGGGCCGGCTTGGAAAGGATATTAGCTAGTGAAGCATGGGTGGAGCAAAGCCTGCTGCACTGAACGGAATACTCCTGACTTCAAGGTCGTCCCTGAATTAGCACTCTCATGTCTGATTCCAGGACTCCAAATGATGTAAATCGCAGAACCTCTGGATGTGATGTCGTGGAAACCTATAGGGTAAGAAAGATGCTCTCTGGGTGGCAGTGATCCTGAATAAAACAAAAGAGGCCCATGGGTTGAATTCCTCATTTTTGCTCAAAGATTTATAACACCCACAGAATGTGATACACGTCAGTAGGAGGCTGAGATCACAGACAGGGAGTGGAGAAGCATCAGTCTTCCAAGCCTGGTATCTTAGATTCCTTGGGAGAGATGGGGCACTGGGGGCTGGGCCTCTAACTGCAGGAACATTCGGGGCCCAGGCTAGATTCTTTCTGCCAGGAAAGGACATACTCCTTATTGATGGACAATAGCTAATCATGGGAATTTCCTCTTTCATATATTCCTTAACTTACCACGTACTAAATCCTTTCTCTATTTGCAGTCCTGTGCAGTCGGCTTTGAGTCCGATGTCCAGAGCTTGATATGGCACAGTGTTTGAAAATATAGAACATGCCACACATTTGGCATTTGATTGCTGTAAACAAATAGGTGTTGCATTTAGAAAACCTGGGTTCAAATCCCAGCTGTATAGTTATTATCTATATGACGCAGGGCTGAGATCTTTAAACATCCCAAGCCTCGTTTTTAATCACCTGTGATATGTAGATGTCGACTATCACAGCCGTGTTGGGGTGTAGGAATCAGTGCATGGTGGGCACTCGGTGAGTGAGGTTGACCCACTCACTGCCCCTTATCCACAGTTCTGTAATCAAGCTCCTGTACAACTGAGTTTTCTTTTCTGATTTTGTGTCAGCCTAACTAGGCAGCTAACCCTGATCTGAGCTTATTTTATAGCCTTTATTTAATTTAGTGTGAGTATTCATGTATGTTTCTGCAGAAATAGTATTCTATTTGATTACAGGGTTCTGTCCTGACCCTTCTGGGATTAGATTCTGAAACACCCCTGGTCTCATCTTACCTTTCTGAAAAGAAGTTGCCAGGCCATGAGTGCCCCATTGTTTTCTGGGAAAGCCCACAGTGCACACATACAAATATTCATGAAAGAAAACATGAGTTTCCATTAGGAAAAACTTTTCTTCACAGGACGAGGAATGAAAACCCAATAAATGTACTCATTGATTTGTTTCACTGATATTTATTAAATCCTAACGCTGTAAGACACATTGCTCAGTATTGTGAGGGCTATAAGGATGAAAAGAGAGCCCTGCCACTGACAAACAAGGAATCTAGCGTTTGGGAAAAGGCTGGCACAAGAATAATTATAATGCAAGGCAGACATGCTAACTTCCCCAATTTACATCTGAATAAAGGATGAAGCTTTATAAAAGACACATTTGAGATAGTTCCTGACGGGTGGGTAAGAATTCACCAGGCAAAAATGGCAAGACAGGGTATTCCAAGCATAGAGAACAGTTAGGAAAAGGCATGAAAGCAGGGTGGAATTAACATTTGGAGAATAGTAAGTGGTCCAAGTTGGGGGTAGCACAAAGTATGTGGCAAGAAGGAAGTAAGGGAAAGGCTGGAGAGATAGGTGGGCAGAGCTGAGGAAGCTGGGGTTGCCAGGGGAACTTTGTGCTTGATTTAGCAGACATGGGAAGGAATAGATGTGGTTGTTGTTTAAAAACATATTTTTTGATCACTGAAATAATATATATTCAAATGAAAAGAATTTGGCAAACAAACAAGATAGATACTGTAGCTATAGATGTACATTTAAATACTTATAATCTACACCTGGGATAGCCATTTTAAAACGTATTTTTCTTTTTTCTTTCTTTTTTTTAAAAATGTATTTTTCTAGTCTTTTTCTGTGTGGAGGTAAATGGCTAGCTGGTTTGATTAGTTGACTTTAAGAGTAATGTATACATAAAATCACATTGCCTCAGGCTATTAAAAAACAGCCTATGGACATAATACTTTACAAAAATACTGTAAATATAACAGCAGTATATGTGTAGGTTGGATATGGTGAAATTGATCAATAGGATAGCCAATAAGAATACTGTTGCGACTATTAAAGGAAACAAATCCTTGAACTTGGGCTATAGTAAAAGAAAGGGGGACTGGATAAAAAAATATTTCTAAGAATGGCAATTCAAGTAATTTAGAAGAGAGACAGGGAAAATCAGAATATCTTCCAGGTTTCAAACCTGGATGACTTGGGGTTTGGGGAGCCAGAAAAGTGATATTGATTTGGGGTAAGGGAGGATTATGTGTATATTTTTACACGTGTAGAAGTCACCAGGCAGTTAGAGACATGGGCTGAGAACAAGCATGCAGATTTCAGATTAATTTACATTTTCAAGCTTGCTTTGGTTAAGGGGGATGGTGAGATTTCAGAAGAAAAGAATAGAGAGATAAAAGAAGAATGAGAAGAAAGATATGGGGACATCTATACTTAGAAAGACAAAGAACCAAACAGGGACAAGTCAGAATTGTTGGAGAACTTAGAGTGGACTGTCCTTATAATAAGGGGTGGAAACAGTTTCAAAAATGGGTTATTCATAGCCTGAAATGTCACGAGAAATCAAAGAGGATGAGGATTGAGCACAGAAAAGAAGTAATGTATAAATTACTCAGCACAGTTCTGGCACGTGGAAAAAACTCAGTTATTAACAGGTATTATTATGATTAAAATATTATTAAATATAGAAGTTAGGAAGAGTTTATCAGAAACACCAAATGTCCTAATAGAGTTGGAACTTAACAAATGTATTGCATGAAATAATGAATAATAGAATATAATAGAGGAAAGTTTAGGAATGGTGTTAATGTGGAGGTGCTAACTCAGTGATTCCCAAAGTGGGCGCTACCGCCCCCTGGTGGGCGCTGCAGCGATCCAGGGGGGCGATGATGGCCACAGGTGCATTTGGGGGTATATATCTTTCTGTTTAATTGCTATTAAAATTTTAAAAAAATCAATTTCCAGGGGGCGCTGAGTAATATTTTTTCTGGAAAGGGGGCGGTAGGCCAAATAAGTTTGGGAACCACTGTGCTAACTCCTAGACCTGCTTATCAGAAACAGGTATAAGAAATTAGACACCACTATTGTCCTTGCCCTTTGGGAACTTCTGCCCTTTGGGAATGTCTTCTGGACACTGAGATTAACCATGCTTATAGGCTAGCATTCTTGGGGAGCTGGGGCAGCCATCAGGGAGCAAGGTCAAGAGAGAGGCTGATGGCAATTTCCCACTAAGATTTCCTGGCTTTTCACAGGTGGTATAGAGAACTGGTATCAAGTGCAATGAGTAACTTCAGCGTTGTCAGAGAATTTGTACTCCTGGGATTTTCTCATCTCCATGAATTCCAGATCCTCTTGTTTGCTTTCATCCTATTGATATACGTGCTGACATTACTGGGGAACCTGACCATTATCGCCCTCACATGCCTTGATTCCCGCCTCCACTCACCCATGTACTTCTTCCTCTGCAACTTCTCCTTCATGGAGGTGCTGGTCACGTCCACTGTGGTTCCTAGGATGCTGGCAGACCTGCTGTCCACTCATAAGACCATGTCTCTGGCTGAATGCCTGACCCAGTCTTTCTTTTACTTCTCCTTGGGCTCCACCAACTTCCTGATCCTCACAGTCATGGCCTTTGATCGCTACGTGGCCATCTGCCGCCCTCTGCACTACCCAACCATCATGAACAATTCAGTCTGTGTGAAGCTGGTGGTGCTCTGTTGGGTGGTTGGGTTCCTCTCCATCGTCTCCCCCACCCTGCAGAAAACACAGCTCTGGTTCTGCGGCCCTAATGTCATTGACCACTACTTCTGTGACTCTGCCCCACTTCTCAAGCTGTCCTGCTCTGACACTCGCCACATTGAGTTCATGGACTTCTTTCTGTCCTTGCTCTTTGTGCTGGCCACCATGCTGCTTATCGTGGTCTCCTATGTCCTCATCGTGGCTGCAGTGCTGCACATCCCCTCGTCCTCTGGGCGCCAGAAGGCCTTTTCCACCTGTGCCTCCCACCTCACTGTGGTGGTTCTGGGCTATGGCAGTGCCATCTTTATCTATGTGAGGCCAGGCAAGGGCCACTCCACACACCTCAACAAGGTGGTGGCCCTGATAACTGCAGTGGTGACTCCTTTCCTCAATCCCTTCATCTTCACTTTCCGAAATGAGAAGGTCAAGGAGGTCATTGAAGATATGACCAAAAGGATCCTCTTCAGAGACCCAGCAGCCCACAGATAAGAAGACCAGAAGGCACCTGTTCAGTCATAGGTATAAGGACCTTCCACTGTAAGTGGACATCTAAGTGCCTGGGCTGGAGCTCCTTGACCTCCTTTTTCTTAGTCTCTCCTGTCCCCCACCCCCAAAGTCTCTGCTCACTCACTAAAGAGAGTGAATGAGCTCGCATCATTTGAATGTCTCAAAGACAAGGGTCTGTGAACCTGAGATGGTTAAGGAATGGATAAATTTGAGGGAGCTGTGGAGTGAAAACACTGCAATAATATCAACTAAAAGAGATAATCCAAATAAAGCTCTTAGTCCAGGGTTTGGTCATAGTAAGAGCTTAGTAAATGTGGCTATTATTATAAAATGGGCTATTAAAAATCTCTCTTCCCTAGTCCAGCTCTATAGTTTATTTACATTTATTTACATTTCTTTGTGTGCAACTTTTTTTCGAGTGTGTGTGTTTCTTTCTCAGGAACTGACTTCAGAGTCTAGGATGGGTTTCCAAAAATGGGAGTTTCTCTAAGAAAAGTAGAGAGAGTTGGTATCCCCCAAACAAAAGAAACTGTGTGCCTCCATTGGGATCCCCTTTTCTAGGATTGCACCTGGGGTTGAAGCATCACTCACTCCCAAGCTGCCTGCCCACTTCCCCATCCAGGCCCCTCAAAACTTCTTGCTTTTAAACAGAAGTGACTCTCTGAGGGTCATTTTCCAAGGCCCCTTACACAGAAAGTTGAAGTCCCAAGGCTTAACCTTTCTCCTTCTCATGTACTTGAGAAAGAAGGGAAGCTGAATCATTGCTCCAGACTGGCTGCCTTCCCCTTTACATGAATTTCTCCCACAGGTCCTTAGGACCATGTCCCAAGGAAGGCCCTCTGAGGTTACGTTTCCTGGAAGCAGACTGGCCAGGAGACTACCAGGGGCCCTGGGTAGTAAAGCAGAGACCATAGAAGCCAGATGAGAAAGGAGGAAATGAGCGTGATTGGTGGTGTGTGTAATGGGGTGGAGGAAGGATGAGAGAAGACGTTCTTGGAAAATCTGGGTGTGGTTGGGAAGATAATGGGAGCAGGAACAAGTCTGGTATATGATTTCTTATATCACATTGAACCTGGACGGCTGGGATTAGCAAAACAAGACAAAGAGTAGATGCCAGTTTCCACTTAATTCTGAAGCTAGTTCTGTTCCCAGGGTATTGAGAGGAGAAGTCCTGGTCCTAATATACAGTGTGGTGGCCACAGGTCACAGTATGGGGCCACCCCACAGAGCCACGGCTTTGAATAAAGGAGGTGATGGGAGGGGAAGAATGCCCCAGGGTACACAGCCTGAGTATCTTTTTATTACCAGGTAACTTGATCTCCATTAAAAATACCTTAAAAACAAAACATACAGAAACCAAAAACCCCCCCCAAAAACCTACCACAGGACAAGTTCCTATTTGTGGGCCTCTCCAAAAGTGGGCAGGTACTTTTGATTCTGCAGTAAAGGCCAGCAGGGAAAACAGTTTTTCATCCTGAGAACTTTCTCTCCTCCACCTCCCAAGAGACTAATTACTTACCCTCCTTACAAACTTTGTGAAAAAAGCTGAAGAACTAAATGGAAAGCAATTATCTCTTTCTTATATGCAAACACTTTCTTTCCCTTCTCCCCCTAAAATAATCAGCACACAAATCCACTCAGATTTTCCCCCTGAGAGGCTCCCTCCTGCTACTCTCATCTCCGCACACATTCCCTTCTTAAAAAATTAAAATTAATCAACCACCTACAGCAGCCTATTGCCTGTTTTTTCATAGTGTTCTCTCTCGAGTGGAATATCTGACTGGTCAGCTTGGGGAAGGTATAGCTTGCCTTGGGCGTCCATAGTAATCAACTCATCACAACAGCATTATACAGGTACACATTCTCAACAAACTTGCCTGTGGTCTCTTGCTATTCAGAGTGTGATCCTTGGAACAACACTGGCATTTCCTGAGAACTTGTTAGACACGCAGACTCTCAGGCCCACCCCAGACCTACCAAATTAGAGTCTGCATTTTAGAAGGGCCGGTGGGTGATTCACCTGCGTCAATATTTGAGGACCACTGATTCAGATAATGTGCTGGTGGAACTTGCAGTCAGGAAATTGTGTAAGAAAGTCCTTGTCTCAGTTTCAATGACACCAAGGGCACTGGAAAAGGGAATCTGAGGATGCATTTGCCAACAAATGAAGAAAACTACATATCCCCTTAGAAAATATTCAGCCACCCTTCCTCAATGACTTCTCTCCCAGATCTTAATTCTGGAAACAGGGACCCTTGATTTTCATCCTGGTCTGACTTTACACTGCTTGAGAGTATTTGGCCAATGGCTCAGCCTCTGAGTTGCTGTTAGAATCTTGTGTGAACATGACCTAGAGATGTTTTGGTTCCATACATTCATCTCGATGTGACAAGGATCCTCAGTGTCAAACAGGACTCCTGGGTAGACAAAACCCAGAAAATTATTTTAACATACTTTCCACCTCACTGGAAGGAACCTTGGAATTCCAGTTCTAAGTCAAAGTGGCTGTAACTAAGTCTCCCCAGGAATCTTGCAATTCCATGAGGCTAAGTCATTGACTTATGGAATTGCAAGGCTGTATGTGGGTCATACAGGTGCATCTCCTCAGATCAGGCATCCCCACTACAATACACTTCTCAGGTTGGCACAGAGGCCCTGCTTGAACCGAGACGAAGCACTCACAACTGCGAGGCAGGCCATTTCTTTGCTGCACAGTTCTAACTTTTAAGATGAAACCCTTATGTCCAGCCTCAGTGTGACTCACACTAACATTCACCCACTGTCCAAGTTCTGTAATTTTGAGTTACACAGGCAGACTAGAAAATAAATGAAGAAAGCTACATATCCCCTTACAAAATATTCAGATTTATAGGTGAGATGTGGCCATTGAACAATTTCTAGACCTCTCACCATCCACAGTGCTTCCTCTAGTCTAGTGGTTCTCAACCTTCTGGCCCTTTAAATACAGCTCCTCATGTTGTGACCCAACCATAAACTTATTTTTGTTGCTACTTCATAACTGTAATGTTGCTACTGTTATGAATCATAATGTAAATATCTGATATGCAGGATGGTCTTAGGTGACCCCTGTGAAAGGGTCGTTCGACCACCAAAGGGGTCGCGACCTACAGGTTGAGAACTGCTGCTTTAAACAATAAAGAATTTTTAAAAAAATCAATGGGGAAAATATCCTTGGGTGAAGATTAACAATAAATAAATAAATAAATAAATAAATAAATAAATAATAATTTTATAGTGGCAGAAGTAAGAGAAGTTACTGACTGGGGGGAGTGGCTGCAGGCCTATTGTGGTGGGGCTGGCTGGTCAGGGGCAGGTCTAGTGGAGGGAAGGTAGGGGGCATTTGGCTGGCCAACCCTGCTCTTGATCAGGGTGGGAGAGTCTGATCAGAGGCAGGCTGGCAGGGGGGAGGGGCCAAGAGGTTGGCCGGCTGATCCCACCCCCTGATCGGGCCAGTTTGCTGGCCACAGTGGGCATCATATCAACGGCTTGTTATGGTCATTATGGCCAGTATGGTCATAGGCTTTTTATATATATATAGACTAGAGGCCCAGTGCACGAATTCATGCATGGGTGGGGTCCTGCCAACCCGGCCTCAATTGGGGCAGATTGGGACTGGGCCTGTTGGGAGGAGGTGATGGCAGGAGGTTGGCCAGCGGGTCTGTCTTAATTGGGGCTCGATCAGGGCCAGGCTGGCTGGGGGAAGGGGCCGTAAACGATTGGCCGGTGGGCCCTGCCCCCAGTTGGGGTCGGGAGGGCCTCTTGGTGGCTAGTGGCCTGGGGGAGGGGCCATGGGTGATTGGCCAGTTGGCCCTGCCCCCTATTGGGGGGGGTGATCAGGGGCTGGGCAGGACAGGTGGAGGGGTTGCAGGCCTATCATGGTGGGGCGGGCCAATTGGGGTGGAGCCAGCTGATCAGGGGCAGGGCTGGCTGGGGGGGAAGGGCGAGGGAGGGTTAGGGGATATTTGGCCAGCCGGCCCCACCCTTGATTGGGGTGGAAGAGTCCAATCAAGGGTGGGCGGCTGGGGGGAGGGGCTGTGGGAGCTTGGTCCGCCAGCCCCACCCCCTGATCAGGCCAGTTCACTGGCCACAGTGGGTGTGATAGGGACCGGTTGTTGATCATTATGGTCGTCACGGTTGCTGACTTTTTATATATATATATATATATATATATATATATATATATATATATAGTGTAAATACTGTATAATAGTGTGCTGCTGAGCATGTCTTCCCAACTCTAAGTTCAGGGGTATCATGTTGGTAGTTTGACATGATTGGAGTATTGAAGCCATCAACATTGGCAAATGCTGGAAGTCAGCCAATAGTACAACTGGATAGCTGGTAGGTAAACATTTACCAACAGACCACTGGATCACAACCACCTTTCTTCAGTATTTGTTAACTATTATTGCAAGGATTATACTTATATTGGGAAATTTAAAGCCTAAAGAATTGCTAAACTTTGTTTTGTTTTGCTTAATCCCTTCACCTTTTTCCTATATAATTTTAATCAATGTTGCCCCAATAAATTCAATAAAAACTAAAAAACAAACGGCGAAAAAGGAGAAGTGGTGGACTAAATTGATATGCTTATGGTCCTCTATCAGCAACAGTGAAATTTTCTATATTAGCGTTTGAGGGGCTTTACACTTCATCAAACTTATGCATGCAGCGTTATTACAGGACCCAGACCTGACTTTGTTTTGAAAAATCATTTGAGCCCTAGCCAGTTTGGTTCAGTGGATAGAGCATTGGCCTGTGGACTGAAGGGTACTGGATTTGATTCTGGTCAAGGGCACATGCCGGGGTTGCAGACTTGATCCCCAGTAGGGGCCATGCAGGAGGTAGCTGGTCAATGATTCTCTCTCATCATTGATGTTTTTATCTCTCGGTATCCATTCCTCTCTGAAATCAATAAACATATATTTAAAAAATGATTTGATTCTTTTATCTTCTCCCATCAAAACTTTCATACCCTATTTGTTTGTCCTCCCACCTGGAAGTAATAAATCTACTTTGTGGATTCCCACCAGGATTTACATGTGTGACAATGGGTTCTTGTGTTAGCCATTCAAAACCCTGCCCTTTTAATGATTGCTTACTAGAGCACTGCATCTCTGGGGCTGGAATGCCAGACAAATGGAGTGTAGGTGGGGAAGGTGGGAAGACATGAAATCCCACCACTGGTTTTACCTATATTTAAATTAGTTCTGGGTGTTACAAACAATCTTGTCTTAGGCTCCAGCAATTATATTCCCATGAAAGCTACTTCTGGGGAAAACTGTTGCCTTTTGTATAATCACCTAATATCAAATCACCTTATGTAAACTAACAATAAGATCAATTGTTCTATCTCCTGATAAAAAAGAAAGTGTGAATCTATCATGCAATTAACATTGTTTATACACTAAATGAAAATATTTCTCTCATGTATACATGTTATTTGCCAACCTTCATATATTTGTGGATACTATTGTGATAAAATGCAAATCTTTAAAAGTGACACTGAATCTATAGTTGTTTTAGAAATAGTATGTGTTTCTTTCAAGTCAGGGTATAAAACATACAATTACTGTTATGTGGTTACTTGAACTATTGCCATTATCCTATATAATAAAGAGGTAATATGCAAATTGAGCCTCACTCCATCATGCTGTCACAAGATGGCTGTGCCCACAGTGGAGGCAGGGTTCCCGTAATGAGCCATAATGAGTGATCAGCAGGGACCTGAGGCTGTGTGGTGCTAGGTTGGGGTGGGGGACCTGAGGCTGTGCCCCCCACCTGGTGGGGCTTGATGGGGGACCTCAGGCGCCCCCACCCTGGCGCTGGGCCAGGGGACCTAAGGCCATGCCCCCTGCGTAATAGGGCTTGACGGGGAACCTCAGGCCACATCCCCCGCCCGGTGGGGCTTGATGGGGGACCTCAGGCCATGCTCCCTGCCCTAGCACTGGGCTGGGGGACCTGAGGATGCAACAGGGGACCTGAGGCTGTGCTTCCCACCCAGCAGGGCTTGATGGGGGCCATGAGGCTATGCCCCCATCAGGCGGGGCTTGACAGGGTACCTGAGGCTGCGCCCCCTGCCTGGTACCTGACCAGAGGACCTGAGGCTGCACCCCCGGCCTGATGGAGCTTGACGGGGGACCTCAGGCTGTGCCACCTGCCCCGGCATTGGGCCAGGGGACCTGAGAGTGCACCGGGGGACCTGAGGCTGTGCCCCCGCTCAGTGGGGCTTGACAGGGGTGGGGCCAGCCGGGTCTGGGTCTCGCGCGATTTCAAGGTGCACGCAGGTGGGCGGGGACTTGACTCTGGGTCCTGTGGCATGCCCCAGACTCTAACAGGAGGAAGATTTTCATATGAATTTTACTAATTTTCTTTCATCTCTGACACTTCTGTTATAGAGAAAGGGCAAATAGCAATATTAATATATTTCCTCTAAATAATTTCCTTTTAATGTGCACAAATTTTGTGCACTGGGCCACTAGTGAGTCTATAAACTGAATGGAATCTTGATGGATATACACTGATTAAGGGGCTAGAAGAGTCTAGTGGCATCAGATCCTGGATATTCCAATGTTTAGTGAATCTAATTTTGATTTAGATAGAAGAAGAATGTCCAAGCATGGAAAGGTGATAAGACTGAAGAATCAGATTCTACTGTTAGTTTGGCCACTGATTTGACCAACTCTGTTTTCATCTCTATTTCCTCTGAAACTTATCCATTAGTGGTTTAAAAACACTGCTGGCCTTGTGTTTCTAAAGAATCAGTATTTCTCTCCTGGGCTCTCATGGCACTTAGTAGGAAAACCCCTTATCACAATGTTTTACAAGTAACTGTACTATTTCCACTCTCACACGAATGGAGAAACCTAAGGTTAAAATCCACATGTCTTTTATCTTTTTTTGGTCAGCATTAAAATTTCTTTTTATTGATTATGGAGAGAAAGGGAGAGGGAGAGAGAGATAGAAACATCAATGATGAGAGAAAATCATTGATCAGATGCTTCCTATATGCCACTAGGGGATCAAGACCACAATCCTGGCATTTGCCCTGACTGGGGATTGAACTGTGATCTCTTGATTCATAGTTTAATGTTCAACCACTGAGCCATACCACCTGGGCAACATGTCTTTTATCTTTAATGGCCAGTGCTCAAGAGGAGTGCATTACTCATGGTGAGTGATCAGTGTCTTTATTTAATTGAATTACTCTGACGATAAAAACAAATGGAAAACATATGTCGAAGTGGTTTGTTAAGTGTGAAAAAAATACACATACTGTATATTTATATACATGCACACACACAGCTAAGGTATGTATTATCAGAAGAATTATTTTTAATTTTTTCATCTTTTTTTCATTTATTCTACAAATATTTACTGTTTGAGCTGGTGAGTAGTGAATAATTAGAGAAAATAAATCCATTGGTGCAAGAGCAAACACAAGAGTCACTGCTCTGATATGTAATTGGAGGGGACAAGGTTTTCAACCTAAGGTGAACCTCTCTTTTGGATGAGGAGCATCTTAGCAAGAAATAAATGAACTTTTCAGGAAGTCAGAGAAAAGGGCATCTTGATTAGGAAGGGGTTAGCCTTGGGTGACGCCAGAGCACATAATGAGAGCCAGGGGCCACGAAGGGAATCACGTTTCCACAGCTAAGCACTCTGTATCCACCAAATGAGCCCAAGTTCCCTGCCTTGTTTATTTCCACATAGTAGACTTTTAAAAAGCTTGACATTTGCAATAAATTCATAGATTTGTTATCTTAAAGTAAGTGGCGCTAGTAGTACTTTCTTGTTAAGTGAAGTCTTCATAGTTTACTGCAAAATGTAGTTTGGTAAATTAAAGTGTATTTGCAGAAAGAATTTGGCAGAATAGTTTAAATTGGGGCTATTTTAGAAAAATCCAGGGTAGATGAAAGCTGAGAGAATGCAGTGATTTTGAGGACCAAGTCACTGGAAAATCTAAAGATTTTCAGCTGAGGGAGGAAAGTGTAGTCAATAAACCTGATGTTTAATTCCAAAGGGAATAGGCTTTCAGGAATATAATGCGTGTGTGTGTGCGCGCACACACACACACACACACACACACGCCTGGATATCTCTTGATCAGAGAACATGACCTGGCTACTTTGCCTTGAATAGAAAGCCATGTACTTTCTTGTATTGAAAGCCCCACTCCTGGCTCCCAAGACTCCGGGTTACTTTCACAGTTCTTGCAGCTGCTACTGGGTATGGGGAGTACCCCCATGGCGGTCTATGAGAGCTTTGGCAAAGACAGGGGAGCATTGGGGAGTCACTATGGTTGTCATTCAGAGGCACAGAGGGAAAAAGCTAAGGAAACCTGACAGAGTTCTTCCCAACCAGCTGGTCCTCTGCCTCCTCACAGAGCTCCTTCTGTGAGGGACTAAGCCTGGCTGGGTCCCTCAGGCTCATTGTAGTGCCGTGTGGAGGCCTTTCAGCCTCTGCATCTGCCTGCATAGCACGGCCTTGAATGCCTCATTGCGGAGGGTGAAGATAAAGGGGTTCAGAAAGGGAGTGAGGACTGACGTCACCAAGGCTACAGTCTTATTGACTTCCACAGAATGTGCCTTGTCAGGCCTGACATAAAGGAAGATGGTGCTGCTGTAGCCAATGAAGACCAGGGTGAGGTGGGACCCACATGTAGAGAAAGCCTTCTGGCGGCCACTGGCAGAGGGGACCCGCAGCACAGTGTTCACAATGTAGCCATAGGAGAGGAGGGTCACCAGGAAGGAGCTGAGGACAAAGGCCAAGGCCATCACAAAGTCCCAGAATTCCAGCAGGCTGGTGTCTGAGCAGGATAGCTGCAGCAGAGGTGCATTGTCACAGAAGAAGTGGTTAATGACGTTGCCATGGCAATAATTGAGATGAGCCCGGGAGAAGACAGTGGGCACCATGGCGAGGAAAGGAGCTGCCCAGGCAGCCCCTGCCAGCCGGAAACACACAGGCCAGCTCATCAAAGTGCCATAGCGTAGTGGGTGGCAGATGGCCACAAAGCGGTCAAGGGCCATGTCTGACAGGATGAGGAAGGAGGTGGATCCCAGGGAAAAGTAGAAGTAGAATTGGACCAGGCAGTTCCTGAAGGAAATGATCTTGTGGGGGACCAGCAGGTCTGAGAGCATCCTGGGCACTGCAGTTGTGGTCACCAAGATCTCCAGCAGGGAAAAATTGCCCAGGAAGAAGTACATGGGAGTCCATAGGTGGGTGTCAGCTATGACAGAGACTATGATGATGGTGTTTCCCATGAAGGCAAGAAGATAAAGCACGAGGAAGGGCCCATACAGCAGAACCTGCAGGTCACCGAAACAAGAGAAGCTCAAAAGGACAAATTCAGAAGGGTGGCTCAGATTTGCCATGATCCAGAGGCTGGGTCCTGCGTGGAAAGGAAACAAGGGACAGATGGAGAGGCAGAGATAGCAATAGATAGATAGATAGATAATAGATTATAGATATGTGAGGGGGGGAGAGAGAGAGAGGGAGAGAAGGGGAGAGAGAGAGAGAGAGAGAGAGAGAGAGAGAGAGAGAGAGAGAGAATCATTGACTCCAAAACAAAGATAGAGATAGAGAAAGAGAACGGGGTGAAATAGGCAAGTAGGTGGTCAGTGATAAACAGAATGGCAGAGAGAGAAAGATAAAGATAACTACATGGGAATATGAGAATCAGGGGAGTTAAGGAGTCATAGAAGTAAAAGCATAGGAAGGCATTGATAAGGTGAAAGAAAAGCACAGAGGAGCAGATTAATAAAGAAAGACAACACAGCAACAGACATGGACATTTAGGAAGAAGGCAAATGAGAAACAATAGGAAGAGCAAATATGTGAGAGGGAAAAACCAGAAAAAGAAAAAGACAGGGAAGAGGGAACATGGAAAGAAAGAGAATTAGTGTGTCTAGAGCAGCCGTGGGCAAACTACGGCCCGTGGGCCGGATCCGGCCCGTTTGAAATGAATAAAACTAAAAAAAAAAAAAAAAAGACCCGTACCCTTTTATGTAATGATGTTTACTTTGAATTCATATTAGTTCACACAAACACTCCATCCATGCTTTTGTTCCGGCCCTCAGGTCCAGTTTAAGAACCCACTGTGGCCCTCGAGTCAAAAAGTTTGCCCGCCCCTGGCTAGAGTGTGTGTACGGTAGGGGTCTGTGTCATGACCCAGAAGCTGTGCACCAACCCCTTTCAAAAGGGTCCCTTCAAGTCTTTCTGGACTGTCTCTCTGTTGAGAATTGTCCCTCATGCAAATTGCTCCAACTAGGATCAAGCAATTAATGGAAAGTCAGAGTTTTGAGTCAATCAATTTCTTTAGTGAGATCTTCTAGTATTATTTGCAAAGATAGAGAGCAGAAAGGACGCAGGGAGTCACAGAGATAAGCCTCAGGACGAGGCAGCTGCTCTGCCAGCAACTGGAAGGTCATCAGCGTTCTGCCCAATGGTGCTGCCTTGCTGCTGCAGTCTCCCCTGTGCCGCCCTGACTCCCCTCACTCTCTCATGGTGGTTGGTGGAGGCATGACCTTGGACTGTGCTTGAATTCTGGTGTAACACTTGCTTGTTGTGGAATATCAGTCTGCTCCTCTCTATGACTTCCCTGTCTGGACCTTTATTTACTCAGCTATAAAATGAAGCTAATAACAGTACTAGCTTCCAGGGCTGCTGCAAAGATGAAATGAGTAAACTACTCAGTACAGTGACAGCACATGCTAGGGGCTCAAGCAGCTCTTGTAATTGTTCTCATTGTTCTTGCTACAGCTGCCAGTGAACTCATATTGCCTTTGCCCATCATCTCTCCACCTTCTTTGGGGCCAACAAGCGTATGAAATGGGTGTGTGTGTGTGTGTGTGTGTGTGTGTGTGTGTGTGTACGCGCGCGCGCATGTTAATATTTCCACGGCTTTATGCTGTTCATTGGAATTTCAGGTCACTGAAAGGATACTTTTTAAAACTGACAATTGTCCAAAAAAAAATCAGTACTGTGTATAGGTATACTTTAGCCTTCTCTCTGGCCCATAAAGGCTGCACCTGAGACTGTGTCCTGATCACCAGCAATGGCATTCCAATTTAAAGAAGAGGGTTTGGCCCTCCAGCAGTTTTATACCCATCTCGCTGACAAACCTTAACACTAGGTCTAAAATCTATACCCAGCCCTGATGAAATCCAAGCCCATCCTTATGTCTGTGCTACAGAGCCTGTCCCATATGCAACTCTAAGCCACTTACCTTAGTCGCTAAGCAGTGTCTCCTTCTGGAGCCACTTGCATTAAGAAATCATGTCTGGAGATTCTTGCCTAATGGGTCTACTCTGTGACATGAGCGACATAAAATATGTGGTCCATTGCTGTTGGCAGGATATTGCAGCTGGCAGGGATGTACTGGTGCTGCAGCTGGCAGGGATGTACTGGTGTTGCAGCTGGCAGGGATGTACTGAGGCTTCTGCACAGCTGGAACAGTTGGCACTCTGGGTGGGTGACATCTCCAATCCTTATGCTGACATCTTAAATAAAGGCTTACCCTGTGTCACCAAGTCTAGGGCCTGGAATGTGAGACAGGAGTCCTTTTGGAGACCAGAGAGTAAAGATGCTGTTTCTGTCCCTTCTCTTCCAAGCATGAGTGTTCTTGGATCTCCCTATTCACTGTCTCCAGGCCCTTGGTTTCTTGATGAGGTTTAGAGCTGAGCTTATGCTGGATGGGAACTTAGACTCCAGCAGAGTGATCTCCATGGGAATGATGGGAAACCAAGGGGTCCTCAGGGGATTATGAGACACTGGTGTTACTGCTTAGGTTAATGAGAAGTTTGTTCTGAGGAAGTAACATTTGAGAAAAATATCTGAATTAAGAAAGGGACAGAGACCTAGATACACGTAAGCAGCAGATGGCTTAGGATTGGACCCATGGCAGTGCCTGTATCCTGGCCCTTTCCTTCTTCCTCCTAGAATTTCTGAAGTAAAATGAGACGATAAAGGCACAAAGGAATTTTCCAGCTGGACTATGATTATGGCAGCTGAGGTGCATGACCAGGGTTAGATCCAGAGTTTCCACTCAGAGATTTCTGTCTCCCTTTCATATCCAAGGTTTTGAAATCTGGGAAGGAGGGAATGTAGACCCTGGGCCATAGCAGCTTCTTGTCTGAATTCTCTAGTGTCATCTCTAGAAGTTGGGAATTGAAACAGTTAACTTAGGAGGAGACATCTTCCTTTCAGAGGAAGAGTGACATCTCCACCCCTGATAGACACACTTTGGGAACTGTCCAGACAGAAGGGCTTGTCTCTGGCTCCTTTGAGAAGATGCACACTTTGGGGATGAAGGTGAAGGCAAGATGGTAGAGGACAGGGCTCTGCAGTAGACTTGAGTCACAGTTCATTCTCTCAGAGCTCAGTCTTTATGGATGCCACCCACATAGCCCCAACCACACCCCCAGACAGAAATAATGACAAAGTGATATCAAGAAAAATGTTCCCAGTGAAGACAGTGCAAATGGGTTCTGGGTTTAAAACCCACAAGGGTTGGTCAGGGTTGGCCAGGGTTGGCCAGGAAATCTCTCTGTTGGTCCCGAAACTAGCTGGTTTTTGTGATGGAGCCATTGATAACAAAGAAGATTTTAGGTCTTTCAGGACAAAATGGGGGCTAACAGTAGAAAGCAGCATATTACTACTAGGGACCTCAGGCAGGCAGTCAGGAGGGCTGTTCAAAGCAGAGTTGGAGGCAGGACATCTTGAGAATTGAGACAAGTGTGTGGCTGGGTGTGGGCTTTCATGACTGCATTAGTGTTCTATTGCTTCTGTAGCAAAGTAAATGCTACAAAATGCTATTGCTTCTGTGGATCTCAATGCTACCACAAGTGTGGTGGCTTAAACACTACCCATTTATTATCTTACAAACCCTACAGGCCAGAATTTGACACAGGCCTGAGTGGGCTAAAATCATGGTGTCACTAGGGCTGTGCTCCATTCTGGGGGCTCCTTGCTTTGTCCAGGGCCTAGAGGTTTCCCACGTTCTTTGGCTCATGGATCCCTTCTACAATCTCCAAAGCCAGCAACACTGCATGTCTCTGACTCTTCTCTGATCATGGAATCTCCCACTGACACTCACCTTAGCTGGGAAAGGTTTTCTACTTCTATGCATCTAAATGCAGCCACCTGGATCATTAAGAATAATCTCCCCATTTCAAGGTCCTTAATCAGATCTGCAAAGTCTTTATTGTTAAGTAATATTACAAATTCTCAGGGGCCAGGTATTGACGGCTTTGGGGCACCATTATTCTGCCTGCCCGCTGGCCTCTTGGATCCCCTATCTCAGTATTACAGGTTGAATGAGAGCCTGATGCTTCAGGTTCCTCAGCTGTGAAGTTCCCTCTGCTAACCCACCATGGGGCTAACTCTCCTTGGCACTTGCTCAACCCCCCTAGACACTGAGGTTGTCATGAGCCACTCACTTAAGCTCATGGAGTAATTTAAGAGGAGCACTTAGTTACTGTTATTGATGAGAACCATTCACATTCATTGATATGGTAGTTATTGAGCACCTACTTTGTGCCAGAGTGCACTTTATTCAGCTCCAAACTTTTGTCTTTGATCATGAGAACTTCATGGACAGAGTGATCTTTCAAAGTATATTTTTTAGTCTCAGAATCTCAGAGTTGGTAGGATCTTCACAGGTTCCTATGGCCAACCCTCTATCCTGTTCACGGGTTCCCTGCTGAAAGCAGCCCTTTCTGCTTTTCTGACCAGAATGCTGAGCTAGGAGTCAGGAGCCCCAGTAAATTACTGTGTGACCTTTGGCAGCCACTCTCTCTGGGTGTCAGGCTCATTGTATGTAAATAAGCTGTGGAGAACATTTTCTTTCCATCTCTGACATTCTCTGGCCCTTGTTAATATCACGAGTCTTTCTAATCTCTTGTTCTCCCACCACCAGATATGGCTCTCTCCCTGCTCCAGCCAAGGGAGAAAAGGCATTTTTTACTCTGACATTTCTCTAAGCTGGTTCTTCTTTCTCTTTCTTCCTCCTCCTCCTCTTTCTCTCAATCTCTGTCTCATTCTTCCTTCCTTCATCCCTCCTTTGCCTTTAATCCAAAGATTATTATTTTTTCATTCACAAAATATCTTAAAACCCTAGATTTATAACATTTGCTTTAAAAAATAAATTTCATATGGTTCAAATGGACTTAAATGTAAATTCCCCTTGTTACTACAAATAGAATGTTTTTTCTTTTGTAATGACCTTGGAATATTACAATAGGCTTTTCTCAGGAAAACACAGGTCCCAGGCTATTAAGACTGTTAAATTTATGTAAGAAAGAAATATTTATGTATAGAAAGATATAAAAATAAAACATGAAGTAAAGGCCCACTTGATTTATATATAGGGTATCCCCCCCCCCAAAATGTATAAGACAATTTGAATAATTATAAAGGGATTGTTTTTAATAAAATAAATTTCATTTTCAAAATTGAGCTATCAGCTGTTAAAGTATGAATGCGTTTTTGGGGACAAGTTCTCTTGCAAACCAATAAGTTCCCTGAAGAGAAATATAAAGAAATTTTAAAAATATGAGGATGTCAACCTTATTAAAATTAAAGAACAGGAAAATTAACAAGAATATTTTTTGAACAACAGTGATTTTTTCAGAAACTATGCTGAAAATATAGCAGTGGACATGGTCTCTTCCCTGATGGAGCATATTTGATGAAGACTGATGTCACCACATGAAATGAAAACATGTATACAATGCACATATATGCACAGACATGCACAAATACACACACACACACACACATAATTACAAGTAGTGAATTGTCTTAAGAAAGGAACAACGAGGTTATCTTGGGTCTTAGAGTGATCCTTGGGACAATTCCTGAGGAGGAGTGAGGAGGTTCTGGGCAGAGGTGGAGGTTGAACTGTGATGGGTTGTGCCAAGGGCTTCTATGCCCCCAGAGCTCTGGAACTACGATGGCCCTGACAGGTTGTCCTGACTCGTGTCCTTGATGAAAACATGGGGGATGGACATTTGCATCTACAGGCCACTGGGTATGGGCTGCCTTAGGGGAAGGGCAACAGTCTCTGGGTGGAGGGGGAAATTTCTTTTTGTCTGAGTGCCATTTCTGGAGATAACTTCAGCTGTGAGCTGAGGGATGACAACCTGGGTCCTGAAGGGGGTCTTGGCAATGCACACAGCATCTACTACAGGGTGTTTGAAGAGCACCTGGCAGGGAAACTGAGTTTGTCTGCGAAGGTTAGCAAAAAATAGTGATCATAAGTGACACCCGGCACTCACTAGGCATAGCAGGTGGGAATGGAATGTGCACTGAGAAATGAACCACATGCAAGAATGCCCACCAATGAAGTCTGCAAGAATGTCAGTGTTTCTGGGCACCAAGCAGTAGAGGATGAGTAACTCATGGTGACATTAGGGAATAGCATTTTTAGAAGCTATGCAGGCCTTGCAGGGCTTGGGGCTTTATCCAAAGGGCAGTGAGAAGGTGTGGATCAGAGGAGAGACCTCATGTCATCTGTGTTTTAAAAGATCACTGAGGCTGGTATGAGAGAACAGAGTATAGAAGGGAAGGCAAGGGTAAACCTAAAGGCTTATGGCAGGCGAGGAAGGACCGTTCCCTCTTTTTCTGATAGAGACTCAAAATTTGGGGTAAGCACAGCTGGAGTGGCTCAGTGGTTGAACATTGACCTATGAACCAGAAGGTTAGTCAGAGTCACCTGTCCAGGTTGTGGGCTCAATCCCCAGTGTGGGGCATGCAGGATGCAGCCGATCAGTAATTCTCTCTCACCATTGATGCTTCTCTCTCTCTCTCCCTCTCTCTTCCTCTCTGAAGTCAATAAAAATATCTCAAAAGGAAAAAAATACTTGGAGTAATAACCCTACTACCTACTAGGTCATCAAAATGGCTTTTTCTTTCTCCAGGCCAGGATAACTTCTCCTCTTGCCTGTGTCCCCAGTGTGTTTATGTAGGAAAAGCAGATATACACATAGCATGGCTTTGAGCTTGGACCAAATTGGAGTTTGGACATTCATCAGCTTTACCTGCCTGTGAAATACAGTAAGGGAAGCTATATTTCCCTTAGTGTGGCCTTAAACTGCTCATGATGCCTTTTGTAAAGAGTTGATTCTGACAAAAAATTTAGCTTTGAAGAGGGGTTCATGACAAAAGGTAAGGGAGTAGAGAGCCTCTGCAGGGAGCTACAAAGCTCAGCAAGCTATTAAAAGACTCAAAGAGTAGCTGCATTTTTGCTACTCACTTCTTCTCTTTGGGCAAAATGGAGATGAAAGGAAAATGAGAGCATGTCCACCAATGTCCTGATATTTTAGATGAGAAAACCAAACCCGGAGGGCTGAAAGCTCACACTGAATGTAACACAGCTAAGAAGTATGAAAAGGAATGAGCATTCAGGTGTCTGATTGCAATTTCAATGGTTCATCCATGATCTTGCATTGTCTTGGGATCCTTTCACTTTCACCAGAGATTTGCACTTCAATGCTGTGCTCTCAATCTAATAAGCTCTACTGGTGGAAGATATCTATCTTCCCTTTTTTTGTTAATTAAATGTATTAGTTACAAAAATTGTACAGGTTTCTGGTATACAATCCTACACTGTCTTCCCTTTTACAAAGAAATGCTTCTATACCTTTAAGAAGTGTTTGCAGAAAATTACTAAAAAAGTTGATAGAGTTTGGCTAAGGAGATACCTGTCTGGAAGTTACTTATCACACTCTGACATATTTTAGGGTTACTTAAACCTTCTCCTCTTCCTTAGTTTTTTTAGTTTCCCCATCTCTGCACCCACCCCACAGCCAGATTCTACTTATCTCACTTTGTCTACTTATTCTAATACCTTCTGATTCACTCCAGTGTTATCTTTATCCTTCACCAGACTTTATTTCATTTCCCTCTTCAGCAAGCCCCCCAATGAGGAACTATTTCCTGTGTTATATACTTAAAATTTATTTAAAAAAATACTTTCATCCAGGCTGGTGTGGTTTAGTTGTTAAGTGTCAACCCATGAACCTGAAGGTCACCAGTTTGATTACTGGTCAGGGCACAAGCCTAGGCAGTTATGAATGTTTCTCTCAGATGTTTTTATCTCTCTATCTCTCTCCCTAACTCTCTCTCAAGGGAAAAAAATATTTTCAACTTCATTAAGGTTAATTTTTATACAATAAATGCAGTTATTTTAAGTATGAATTTCAATGAGTTTTTACAAATCTATACACACATCTAATCATCAGCAAAACCAAATTTTGAAACACGTTCTTCACTCAAAAGGTTTCTTTGTGCCTTTTTCAAGGCAGTCTTCATCTCCAACTCCAGCCTCAGGCTGCTTTCTGTTGTTATAGAGTAGATTTTTCATTTCTTGAGTTTACTATGTAATTACAAAGGATTGACTTTATGTCTGATTCTTTTGCTTAATAAAATGCTGTAGAGACTTATACATGGTGATGCATGTATCAATAGTTCATTTCTTTTGATGGCTGAGTAGTTTTCCACTGTATGGAGTTTCCACCATTTATCAATCCATTCACTAACTCGGTTCTTTGAAGTTTATTGTGAATAAAACTGCATCAACATTCATAAACATATCTTTGTGTGAATATAAGTTTTCATATATCTTTGGAAAATATCTAAGAGTGAAATTGAATTGCAGACTTGTAAGGTAAGTATGTGTTTGACTGCTGTTGTTCATACCATTGTTCATTCCCACCAGCAATGTATGAACATTCCAGTTGCTTCATATGTTTATCAACAGTGAGTGCAGTTAAAATCAATTTTAGATATATGTTTTGGTCTCTGTTTAAATTTTCTATTTTATTAGTATAGAGATCCATAGAGCTACATGATATGTCAAAAATATAGTCTTTATTACTGTATCATTATAGTAAGTCTAATTTTTCCTGATTTATTTTTATTAATGTTTAAGCTACAGTTGACATAGAATACTGTATTAGTTTCAGGTGTACAACATAGTGCTTAGACATTTACAAAACTTACTATAGTAAGTTTCTAAGTAAGGTATTGTGAGTTCCCCAGTCTTGTTCTTCTTTTTGAAAATTATTTGGGTTATTCTACATTTTCACATTTGCACAGAAATCTTAGAGTTAGCTTTTCAATGTTAACAAAAAGCTTCCTGGGCTTTTTATTGAATCTATAGTTGGGAGACAACTGACATGCTAACAAAATTGTGTCTTCTGATTAATGAAAATAGAATGTGTTTCATCTATAGGTCTTTAGATTCTCTCAGCGATGTTTTCTAGTTTTAACTAGTGTTCTGGTGCACGGATTTGTGCACATTGAAAGGAAATTAATTAGAAGAAATAATATTTTAATATTGCTATTCACATCTTGCTAATGAAAAGAAAATAGGATTCTACCAAGTCTCCTATCTACCTACTCCAGGACTTCTGTGAAGATCAAATGAGATGAGGCATGGGAAAATGCTTCACAAATATTTGGTTGACCTGTAAAATGTTTGCACCTGACTATAAAGCAAGTCGGGTTCCTGGGCTGAAGAAACTCCAAGGAGGCTAGTTGCTAGGGAGAGGAAGCCGGGCATTGCTATGTGATGTCATTACCTGGTGCCCACAGCCACTGTTTCTGGGCTGGGCTGGGCTGTGGGCTGTATTTCGTGCCATGCGGCCTTGGCAGCATTGGCTACAATTTGGTGAAGTGTCGCTCCAGGGTGGTGGCAGGGCCTGTGTCCAACTTGGGGGAAGCCAAGTGTTGGTTTGTTGGCACCAGGTCCATAATGCTGTTTATTTTAAAACTAGAGGCCCGGTGCACAAAATTCATGCACTGTGTGTGTGGGGGGTGTTCCTCAGCCCATCCTGCACCCTCTCCAATCTGGGACCCCTCAGGGGATGTCTGACTGCTGGTTTAGGCCCTATCCCTGAGATGTATTTAGAATTATAAATGTACTAGAGGCCCAGTGCACAAAATTTGTGCACAGGGGTTGGGGGGAGGTCCCCTCAGCCCAGCCTGCACCCTCTCCAATCTGGGACCCCTTGGGGGATGTCTGACTGCTGGTTTAGGCCCGATCCCCGGGATCGGGCCTAAACCAGCAGTTGGACATCCCTCTCACAATCTTAGACCACTGGCTCCTAACTGCTCACCTGCCTGCCTGCCTGATTGCCCCTAACTGCCCCCCTGTTTGCCTGATCGCCCCCAACTGACCTTCCCTGCTGGCCCAGTTGCCCCCAACTACCCCCTCTGCCAGCCTGGTCGCCCCTCACTGCCCCCCTGCTGGCCTGGTGGCCCCCAACTCCCCCCCACTGGCCTGGTCACCCCCAACTGCCCCCCTGCCAGCCTGGTCACCCCCAACTGACCCCCTGCCAGCCTGGTTGCCTCATGCAGCCTGCTGTTCAGACATTTTGTCATCCCTCACTAAACCCCCTGCTGGCCTGGTCAGCCCACGCAGCCTGCTGTTCGGTAGTCTGTCTGGTCATTTAGATCATGATGGCCCCTGGTTTTTTATATATTAGGATAAACATATTTATAGCATCATTTTTCATAATAAAAAAGGAAATGGCAACTAATAAAGAATGGGACATCCATATAATGGAATATTACACACACAAAAGAACAGGAAATAGATAGTAAGATGGGAACACTTTTATAATTTTAAGTGAGAGAGAAAAGTATGTAAAACTGATTTTCACAGCATTTTCTTGAAAACAATATGCAAATAAAGGCTTAGGAAATTCCTCTAAGATTATGTGGTAATCTGGTTGCACCTGGGTAATTTGAGAAATTGTAAGGAAGATTATTCCTAATTTATACACTTCTGAACCAATTGATATTCTCAGATTTAACAGATATACTTGAAATACCAAAATCCAGATACATGTTTTATGACTCATTTTTTCTGTCTCCCTCCAGAATCAAGCAGATTTCCAATTTGCATTTTTGTCCCTTATTCCAGGTGGTAAATATAGATGCCTACATTCGGCTGTCCTTATGCATTCCCCACTTTGAAGTGCCCAGCTGGTGGTAATCAGGGACACACTATAGAAATCAATGGCTGGACCAATCCTGCTGGAGTGCATGCAGATGCACATATGTGAAAACAGACAATACCAGAGAGGGGAGTAGAATTTAGGGGTAGCACCTCCCACAGTGTTCTGGAGCGCACACAGGGTTAGGAACAGGAGCCTCTGTAAAATGAGTGAAGGAGAAATCAGGCTTTACAGGGGATGTTTTTTTTATTAAATTGAGGGTTTGACTGAGACCAGTGTGCAGGCTTTTATGGATATCGGTGTGCGTTGTGGAGGTCAGTTGTAGTGTCTGCTATTGGGAGGTGGGGGCTGATTTTGGTTCTGAACAGCTAAGAGTATCCCAGGAGAGAACTAGATGAAGGGCAGAAGCTGGGATCTGCTTAGAGTTTTTTCAGACATTTGGAAACTTAGACTTTGGGGCCTTGGTATTGAGAAGCCTCTGGTTGGTGAGATTTTATGTTTTCTCATGAAACAAAAGTTTAAAAAGTTCTGAAACTTAATTGGTCAAAATGGGCATAACTAAAAGTTTGTGCTTCTCCCCCTGGACTGATTGCTTAGGGACAGCATGAACCTGGGCTTAATAAGAACAGGTATCTCAGTGACTAGTCCCCTTGGGAAGGAAGTGAGTAGGAGGAAATAGGGGGAGAGAGAGACCCTCAGTTTCCCACAGCACTGTTATTTTGGGGCTTTTCCATAAGCTCCTATCTGAGGACAGTTTCTTTTTTCATCATGAGTGAGGACAGCAGCATGTTGCTCTGGCCCCTGTGAATGGCTGATCAGTAGCCAGATAGAAGTTAGCTTTGGCTGAGCCCTGGAGAGCATTAGAAATGGTGGTGAAGCCTTTCCATAGAGATGAGTGTCTTCAGGTTTCTCCTTTATGGAGGAAAAGGTAAGGTGGGATGTTCTGGGTCTGGTTGCTGTCTAACACAGAGACACCTAGAGCATGAGGAGTGGGCTATGAGAGCAGCAAATTCAGGTCTTCTCTGAACTGATGCTAAGGATAGACACAGCTCCCTGACGTCTCATAGGATCTTTCTCTCTCATCTTTCTTCATCTCCTGTTAGTTATGTGGAGATTGTGGTAAAGCAGGCCGCTGAGCTTTTCCATCAGTTCTGTCCTTGAGGCATGTTTGCCCATCAGTAAAAGATCCACAGTGGTATTGGGGAGGTTGCATCAGAACGGGAAGGGAGGAAAGATAAATGGTAATGTAAGGCAGGAAGGGAGACCAAGAAGAGAGGCACTAAGGGGATCTGAACCTGTTAGCCCTGGACAAGACCAGAACCTACTTAGTCATATATCATATGTCCATATTCTCATTATCAACAAAATATTTTAGCATTACTGATTTGGCTCATGAATACTATATATATATATATATATATATATATATATATATATATATATATATATGTCTTTGTCCTAATGGAATTATATTCTAATGTTATAGATGAACACTGAATGAATGAAAATAGGTTTTCTGACCCTCTTTTCTTCCTTGCTTTATTTTTATAGCATGATTAATAAACTAAAACTTTATATATAATTTTTACATACTTATTTTGTGTATCGTGTAGCCTTTAAATCCTATATGAATAGAAACTATTTCTCAGCAGGGCAGGATCTTTGTTTGCTCCAGCATTTTTTCATATGAATTAAGGAATAAAATAAATAATGAATCCTAACATAATATCAGGGAGTAAGTTCTGTGAAGAAAACTAGAGTTCAGACTTGATCAAGTCCTTCCTATCACAAAGAAGGGGTTAGGGGGATAGGAAAGAGCCCTCTAAGGAGATGACATATGAATACTGGGATGGGTGAAGTGAGGGGTAGAGATCTATTTTTACCAGTGCCAAGTGGCATATTTCCTTTCTTCCAAGACTTTGGAGAGAAAATGAAATGAGGGAAAAGTGAATCAGCTCTGGGAAATTATCCCAGTCTCCAGAGGTCCCATTTGGAGATCTTGCTGCTCTGTAATATAGAGGTTATATGATCTGGGGAAAAGCATAGGTGTTTTCTTGGACCCCCTGTCTCTTTTCTGCTGGTCGCAAGATGGGTCTGTGTAGTACCAGTGTGGATGAGGGCTGGGGTTCAATGTTCCCTGTCTTTCACATCACCTGGAATGCCATTATATGGTCTGATACAATTCACCTAAGAAGAAATAGGACAATCCCAGCACCTTTAGGGGCTGGTGATTCAGTTTCAAAACTAAGCAGTTTAAAATGTCATAGCCTCTGTCCCCTGGAGAAGGCACTTCCAGTGGGGAAAAAAGATAAGGAAGGGTTTTTTTTTTCACACTAATACAGAAGAAGCTGCCTTCAGCCATTCCTGACAGCGAGATTTGAAGAGGTAATATTTGGGTCTGTCTATATGCAGAGCATAGTAGTAGTAGCAACTCATCTGATCATCAGGAGAAAATAGTTTCTCATCCTAAACTGTCTCCCTTCTCTTTTGAGAGTAGGAGAGCAGGACCATGAGGAGCAGTTCCACCTGTCTTTTGATATCTGAGTTTCACAAGGAGCAGAACCAAGGACTAAATGATGAGCAATCACTCAAGTGCCACTGAATTTTGTCTCCTTGGCTTCCCTGGCTCTGAGGAACTACACCATATCCTCTTTGCTACCTTCTTCCTCTTCTACTCAGTGACATTAATGGGAAACACAGTCATCATTGTGATTGTTTGTGTTGATAAACGTCTACAGTCCCCCATGTATTTCTTCCTTGGCCACCTCTCTGCTGCGGAGATCCTGATCACATCCATTATCATCCCTGTCATGCTTCGGGGATTGCTGCTCCCTGGGATGCAGACAATATCTCTAGCTGGATGTGTCACCCAGCTCTTCTTGAACCTTGCAGTGGGGACCACAGAGTTTGCACTAATGGGAGTAATGGCTGTGGACCGTTATGTGGCTGTGTGTAAACCTTTGAGGTACAACATCATTATGAACAGCCACACCTGCATCTGGGTGGTAATTGTGTCATGGGTATTTGGGTTCCTTTCTGAAATCTGGCCAGTCTATGCCACGTTTCAGCTGACCTTCTGCAAATCGAATGTCTTAGACCATTTTTATTGTGACCGAGGGCAACTTCTCAAACTATCCTGTGATGACAGCCTTTTCACAGAGTTTATTCTTTTTTTAATGGCCATTTTCATTATCATTGGTTCTCTGGGACCAACAATTGTCTCCTACACTTACATCATCTCCACCATCCTCAAGATCCCCTCAGCCTCTGGACGGAGGAAAGCCTTCTCCACATGTGCCTCCCACTTCACCATTGTTGTGCTTGGATATGGCAGCTGCCTGTTCCTCTATGTGAAACCCAATCAAACACAGGCAGCCCAGTACAATAAGATAGTTTACCTGCTGGTTTCTGTGGTAACTCCTTTCCTGAACCCTTTCATCTTCACTCTCCGGAATGACAAAGTCAAAGAGGCCCTTAGAGATAGTGTGAAACGCTCCTGTCAATTTTTCAAGTATTAACTCTTTGTCAATTTTAGGTGGGGGTGTGATCCCTACTGGGGATTATTTACTAACTTAGGAAACCCTAACTGCACTATCACCATTACCATTATTACAAAAGTCAAAAGTGTGTACCATTCCTGATCATGCTATGGAAGCAGGTAAGTCAGGTAACAACAAAACCCACGCTCTGCCCACTAGAATGTCATAGCTTCAGTTTCCCCTTATTTCTACTGATGAACTTCTTGTGGTGTTAGAGGAACTAGAGAAAGAAAATATGTAATTTTGTGTAGAGTTCTATTAGACCAATTCATTTGCTTATAATTCATTTCTCAAAATGAATTTCTGGGCAGAGGTAGGAAGTGATGTGGGAGGTGAGGTGAGAGGTGCTCACTTTGTTTCTTCATCAAATGTTGCTAGTTGCTTGTCCTATAATTTTATGCAATTTGTTGAGAAGATGAACATATGCATTTTGAATATCCCCTGGTTCTCTCTTTTTCTGGTTGAGTATATTATTATCCTGGCTCCACTGATACTGCAACGTACATATAGTGTACATTCTTTTTTCTACAGAAGCAGTGGAGGGTAGTGACATGGAGTTTCTAAGCTTCTCATTCTGAGAATTGCTGTGCTACAAAGAAGATGCAAATATTTGGGTATAAAAATGAGGGAAATTTCCTTTTACTAAACTTCAGGGAAAGTTCCTATTGCTCAAACCATTCCTCTTTGTGGCATGTATGGGGATAGACACAAAAGGAGAGGGGCTCACTGTCCTCATATATAGTTTCTTTGGTTCTTCAACATGTCACACATGCCTCTTCTCTCTGCCTTTCCTGCCCTTTGTTTATCCACTAACTTTTCTGTTTCTTTTTCCTCTCTCCCTTTGTCTTCCAGTCTTCATGTTTCTTTTTTTCCTTCCTCTTCCTCCTATTTCACCATGAGCAAAGGCTCTGATCTCCTCCTGATAATGCGTTCTGATTCCTCCTTTCCTTCTTCATCAACATTTCTATCCCTCTCCTGTAACTCCAGTGACGCAATGTTCCAAACTACCTCTCTGAATTCCCTGGTCATATTTTCTCAGAAGAACCTAAAGAGAGTAGAAAATTCCTGTAGCTGAGTGTAGAATATGAGAGATGAGGAGGATTTGGGGCCAAGAGGCAGACACCTATCTCTTGTGTCAAAGCCCAGGTTTTTCTATTTGGTCTTTGATTCTGAATGAAGGAAGGTTACTATCTGTATTTGTCTGCCATAACAAAACCCATTGACTGGATGCATTAAACAACAGAAATGTATTTACCACAATTCTGAAGTCTGGGAAGTTTAAGATCAAGGTTCTGACCAATTCAGTTTCTCATACATGTTCTCTTTGTGATCACCCTCTCTGTGTGTTCTCACTTGGCCTTTCCTTGGTGTGTGGATGTTAGGAGAGAGAGAGAGAGAGAGAGAGAGAGAGAGAGAGAGAGAGAGAGAGAGAGAGAGAGAGAGAGAACCATCTCTGGTAGCTCTTCTTAAAGGGACACTAATCTTATCCAATCAGGGCCCCTCTCTTATGACTCATTTAACCTTAATTACTTTCTTAGAGGTTCCATCTCCAAATACAGCTGCACTGGGTTTCACAGCTTCAACATATGAATTTTGAAGGGGACACAGACATTTAGTTAATAACACTGTCATTCTGCCCCTGCCCTGCAATCCAAGCTTATACTCAGACAGAATGTCCACTTCATCTTCACACTGGGTGCTGGGAGACAGATAGGTCTGTCCTCTAGGGGCTCTCATTTCCCCAGCTGCAGGTGTCTCCGATACAAAAATGAAATAATATCCTCACACATACCCCTTCTACTGTACACACACCTTGAGGACCCATAGCTTCTTATTCTATTTATTTATTTTTCTCTCTGCTCCTCACAACTGAACACAGACATAATCAGATATTTAAAACAAATACCAATTGTAGGCTTTTATTTGAACTCCTTATTCACATGTAATTAGCATACTGCAAAACAAGTCTTATGTAGAATTTGAGGTATGTCAGATTGAATGTGTTGCAACTTTCACTTAATTTAAACATTGGCCACTGTTAACATTCACTTTGTTATATGGTCTTAATAATAACAAAAACAAAACTGGAGACAGTACTGCTTCTAACCAGGAAAGTTTTAAAAGTCTCTCTCTGTAAAAATTACTTGATAAAAGTAAAATGCTTACCAAGATAGTACCTGATACATATCTTTGACAGGACATTTACTTTTTCTGTTTTATTCTAACACGTATTTCTCTATATTCATACTTAATGAGGTATAAATATTGTTCTATGTCATTACAATTAAATTGTTATATTTTCTGCTTTATACTAATGTTTATTTTCAGAAAATAAAGAATAAGACTAGAGTGGTATTTAAATAAAACTCCTATGCCTTCTGTAAACCACCTCATATATTTATTTTTTGTGCCTAATTAAGATAGCCCAATGTCTTAATATTGATAACAATTCTTAAAACTTAACAGAAATACTATTTGACTCAGGATCCTTTGACTCCAAAGTTTGATCTTAACCTCTCTGTTATTTTGTTCCATGAACATCAGCATTTCTTTCAGTAGACACTGAATATAATTTTTATATTATTTGATTGATTTTTATGTATTAAATAGCTACCGAGTGCATGTAAGAAACTTTGCTAAATGCTTTGGGAGCATATAGATAGAAGGGGACAATTATTGACTGTATACTTAGTTTCTTAGCATTTCTGTATATTTTTATTTAATCCCAGCAATAACCTGTGAGGTTATTGAGTAGTTACTTTAGAAGATAAGAAAATAGAGGTTCAGAGAAGTTAAGTATTTTGCCAAAGGTTACTCAGCCATCAACCATATAGCACTCATCAGATTGGAAAAAGTACAACTCTGGGAATACTAGGTGTTGACATGAATGCAGGAGAACAGAAGCTTTTATTCATTTCTGAAGGGAATCTTATATAATAAAAACCTAATATGAAAATCGACCGAATGGCAGAACCACTGGTCGCTATGACGCTCACTGACCACCAAGGAGCAGACGCTTAACGCAACAGCTGTCTCCAGGTGGTAAGTGCGCTCCCACAGGGTGAGTGCTGCTCAACCAGAAGCCTGGATGGTGCCAGTGACCTCCCCTCTGGCTAAGCTGTTAAATTCTTGATTTATGGCCCTTGTAAACTGGAAGTATTTAGGAAAACAGATTATTGCCTAAGGAAGGGGCAGTGACTTAATTATAGGCTAACAAGAATGTGCATCAGAATACTGGTTACTGGCACAGATTCAGATTGCTAGCCCCCCCCCAATTGTCTTGTATTCCCCCTCATTTGGGTCATATGGTAGCTCCATTTTTAATTTTCTGAGGAATTACCAGACTGCTTTCTATAGTGGTTGTGCCAGTCTACATTCCAGCAGGAAGAAGTCAAACTGTTACTTTTTGGGGACAACATGATGCTGTATATAGGAAACCCTAAAGACTCTACCAAAAAACTACTGGAAACACTAAACAAATACAGTCAAGGATACAAAATCAATGTGCAAAAATCCATTGCCTTCTTGAATACTAACAACAAAACTTCAAAAAAAGAAATGGCAAAACAATTCCTTTTGCAATTGCAACCAGAAGAATCAAATACTTAGGTATAATATTTTTATTTGATTCATTCTAATAGTACTTATCTCTCTGCTGAAATTCCTCTTTTATTTATGCATGTTATCTACCTTTTCTGCTACATCATTTAACATATTACTTATAGTCATATTACTTTTGCATGAAGTGAACATTTTCTAGTATAACATTTTATATTCTTCATTGATTTTCCCCCCACTTTTTAATGTTCTTTTATTAGTGGATGCTTGAGGGCTTACATCTTTATTTAGAATTGACTTCAGATTTATAATGAACATTGCTCCTATATAGTTCTGAGTCCTTCTGACTTTTCTGCTATTATTATACATATTACATTTATATAGCTACAAATGCAATAATAAATTATAACAATTATTACACCATATAAAGGAGAACACACACACACACACACACACACACACACACACACACACATATATATATATATATATGACATTTGTTATATTAATTTATTTACCCTTTCTGTTTCTCTTCATTTATTTCTCAGATTCAAGTTGCTGTTTGGTGTGATTTTCTTACTCCAAAACAGCTTTGCTCTTACCTACCTATTATTGACAAATATGTTTCAGCTCTGTGTTATCCACTTAACAATGCAATTATATAGTTATTATTTTATACAGTTTTTTTAAAGTAAGTTAAGAGGAGGCAGGAGAAGACATATGCATTTTTACCATCTTCTATAATTACAGAATTACCTTTGCTGGCCCTCTTCCAGCAACAGAGACCTTTTCTACCTTGGCCTTTGAGGGTTTTACACTTCATCAAACTTCTGTATGCAGGGTCACTACATGACTCAGACCTGACTTTGTTTTGAAAAATGATTTGATTCCTTTATCTTCCCCCATCAAAACTTTCATACTCTTAGTTTCATATTCGTTAGTCCTCCAACCTGGAAGTAATAAATCTAGTTTTTGGATTCCCACTGGGATTTACATGTGTGACAATGGGTTCTTGTGTTAGCCATTCAAAACCTCATCTTTCTAATGATTGCTTACTAGAGCACTGCATCTCTGGGGCTGGAATGCCAGACAAATGGAGGGTGGGTGGGAAGGTGGAGAGTCATGAAATCCCACCACTGATTCTACCTATATTTAAATTAGTTCTGAGTGTTACAAACAATCTCGTCCTGTGCCCCTGCAATTATGTTCCCATGTAAACTGCTTCTGGGGAAGATTGTTGCCTTTTGTCCAATCACCTAATATCAAATCACCTTATGTAAACTAGCAATAAGATCAATTGTTCCTATCTCTTGGTAAAAATTGTACTATAGTAAAGAAAGTATGGCCGAAACCGGTTTGGCTCAGTGGAGAGAGCGTCGGCCTGCGGACTGAGAGGTCCCAGGTTCGATTCCGGTCAAGGGCATGTACCTGGGTTGCGGGCATATCCCCAGTAGGAGATGTGCAGGAGGCAGCTGATCGATGATTCTCTCTCATCGATGTTTCTGACTATCTCTCTCCCTTCCTCTCTGTAAAAAATCAATAAAATATATTTAAAAAAAAGAAAGAAAGTATGAATCTAAAGATGCAATTAACATTGTTTATAGACCAAATAAAAGTATTTCTCTCATGTGTACATGTTATTTTCCAACCTTCATATGTTTGTGGATACTATTGTGATAGAATGCAAATCTTTAAAAGTGACACTGAATCTATAGCTGCTTTTAGAAACAGTATGTGTTTCTTTCAAGTGAGGATATAAAACATACAATCACTGTTATGGGGTTACTTGAACTATTGCCATTATGAGTCTATAAACTGAATGGGACCTTAATGGATACACACCGATTAAGGGAGTAGAGGAGTCTAGTGGCACCAGATCCTGGCGATTCCAATGTTTACTGAAAAGAACGTTGGTGCAGGGGAAGAAGAATGTCCAAGCATGGAAAGGTGATCAGATTGGAGAACCAGATTCTGCTGTTAGTTTGGCCACTGCTTTGACCAACTCTTTTTTCATATCTGTTTCCCCTCAAACTTATCCATTCATGGTTCATTAACACTGCTGGGCTGCAGCCCAAGAATCAGTATTTCCTTTCTGGGCTCTCACAGCACTTATAAGTAGGAAACCCCTTATCACAGTGTGTTACAAGTAACTGTACTATTTCCACTCTCCACTCTCACATGGATGGAGAAACCTCAGGTAAAATCCATGTCTTTTATATATATTTTTCTACTGTAATAAGTTTTATTCATTTCAGAGAGGAAGAGGGAGGCAGAGAGAGATAGAAACATCAAAGATGAGAGAGAATCATTGATCATCTGCTTCCTGAATGTCCACTACTGGGGATCAAGCCTTCATGTATCCAGACTAGAATTCCAACTGTGACCTCCTGGTTCATAGGTCGAAGCTCAATGCCTGACTCACCCCAGCCTGGAAACATGATTTTATCTTTAATGGGCTGTACTGAGGAGGAGTGCATTGCTGATGGTGGGTGATCAGTGAGTCTTTATTTAATTGAATTACTGTTAGGATAAAAACTAATGGAAAACATATGTCAAAGTGGTTTGTAAAGTGTGAAAAAATACACATACTCTATATTTATATACATGCACGCACACAAAGCTAAGGTATATAAATTAATTTTTAATTTTGTCATCATCCTTTCATTTATTATACAAATATTTACTCTTTGAGGTGGTGAGCAGAGAATAATTAGAGAAAATAAATCAGTTGGTGCAACAGCAAACACCAGAGTCATTGCTCAGATGTGTAATTGGAGGGGACAAGATTTTCGACCTAATGTGAACCTCTCTTTTGGGTGAAAAGCATCTCAGCAGGAATGAAATGAGCTTTTCAGAAAGTCAGAGAAAGGGGCATCTTGATTAGGAAGGGGTTAGCCTGGGGTGACAACAGAGCACATAATGAGAGCCAGGGGACCACTAAGGGAGCCAGGTTTCAAAAGCTAGACAACCTGTATCCACCAAATGAGCCCAAAATGTCTACCTTGTTTATATCCACATAGTAGACTTTTAAAAAGCTTGGCATTTCCAGTAAATTAGAAGATTTATTCTCTCTTTTAACATTTAAATTCTTTATTGTTTAAAGTATGTATCCTTTCTCTCCCCCCCCCCTGCCCTCCCCATTGACCTCTCCCTGGCTGCTCTCCCCCCCTCTTCCGGTGTCTGTGACCATTGGTTATGCTTATATGCATGCAGACAAGACCTTTTGTTGATCTCTTACCCTTCTTCCCTCTCTCACCCTCCCCTGTCTTCCCTCTGAGGTTTGATGGTCTGTTCAATGCTTCTATGTCTCTGGATCTATTTTTTTAAAAAAAATTTTAAGCTTCATTTTTCAATTACAGTTTACATTCAAGATTATTTTGTATTACTTTCAAGTGTACAGTGTAGTGGTTAGATAATCAGACACTTTACAAAGTGTTTCCTCCAATATTTCCAGTACCCACCCGACACCATACATAGTTACTAGAATATTATTGACTACATTTCCGATGCTCTACTTTATATTTTCATGACAGTTTTGTAACTTATATCTGTACTTCTTTTTTCTCTTTCTTTCTTTATTGATTAAGGTATTACATATACGTCCTTATCCCCTCATTGCCCTCCTGCCCCCACTCATGCCCTCAACCCCTGGTGTCTGTGTACATCAGTTATGCTTATATGCATACATACAAGTCCTTTGGTTGATCTCTCCCCCTTACCCCACTCTCCCCTACCTTCCCTCTGAGGTTTGAGCATCTGATCAATGTTTCTCTGTCTCTGGATCTGTTTTTGTTCATCAGTTTATGTTGTTCATTATATTCCACAAATGAGTGTGATCATGTGATGTTTCTTTCTCCAACCGGTTTATTTTGCTTAGCATAATGCTTTCCATGTCCATTTATGCTGTTGTAAATGGTAAGAGTTCTTTCTTTTTTACAGCAGCATAGGATTCCATTGTGTAGATGTACCACAGTTTTTTAATTCACTCATCTGCTGATGGGCACTTAGGCTGTTTCCAAATCTTAGCTATGGTAAATTGTTCTGCTATGAACATCAGGGTGCATATATTCTTTCTGATTGGCGTTTCTAGTTTCTTGGGATATATTCCTACAAGTGGAATCACTGGGTCAAATGGGAGTTCCATTTTTAATTTTTTGAAGAAACTTCATACTGTTTTCCACAGTGGCTGCACCAGTCTGCATTCCCACCAGCAGTGCATGAGGGTTCCTTTTCCTCCACATCCTGGCCAGCAGTTGTTTGTTGACTTGTTGATGATAGCCATTCTGACAGGTATGAGAAGGTACCTCATTGTCATTTTGATTTGCATCTCTCTGATAATTAGTGACTTTGAGTACGTTTTCATATGCCTCTTGGTCTTCTGTATGTCCACTTTTGAAAAGTGTCTATTTCAGTCCTTTGCCCATTTTTTTTTATTAGATTGTTCCTTTTGTTAAGTTGTATGAGTTCCTTAAAAATTTTGGAGATTATACCCTTATTGGATGTAACATTGGCAAATATGTTCTCCTATGCAGTGGGCTCTCTTGTTGTTAATGGGTATTGATTTTCCTTTGTTTTGGGAGGGGGTGAGTATTGATTTTTGTCAAGTGCCTTTTCTTCTCTTATTGAAGTGATCATGTGGTTTTTCTCTTCAATTCTGTTAACATGTGAACTGTACAGTTAATCTGCTAGTGTTGAACTGACTTTGCATTTCTGGAATAAAATTATCATTTGTTATGGCATGTTATTCTCTTTATGTATTGGTGAATTTTATTTTCTAATACTTTATTAAAAACTTTGCATCTATGTTCATGAGGAATATTAGTTTGTAAATATATTTTCTCATGATGCCTTTTGTGTCACGATAATTCTGGCCTTATAAGATGAATTGGGCACTGTTCCCTTCTCCTCAATTTTCTAAAAGATTTTATGTAGGATTGGTATTAGTTCTTTCTTAAATATTTGATAGAATAAAATAGTAAAACTATATTAACCAATAGTTTTCTGTGTGGTAAGATTATTAATTATGAAATAATTTATTTAACATATTTAGGATTTCAATTCTTTTTTTCCCCAGACAGTTTTGGTAATTTTAATCAGTCAAAAGATTTCCCATTTAATCAGGTTTTCATTTTATTACTCTTTTAAGATATCTTTAGTTCTTTTTAATTTCAAATAAAAATAAAAATTTGATCATATCTTTGACTTGTAGTAGATCTGGAAATCAGAATTGCTCCTATCATATAGTCTTAGTGGTTTCCAAATCAATCCAAAGTCTTTGGAGTATAAAATTATGCCAATCAAAAACAATGACTACAATATGTCTACCTTTTGATGTAGAAATTCTAACTCTAGGGGTTTATTCTAGCAATATAAATGTGTATGGACTTAAAAATTTCTAAGTTTATTTATAGCATAATTTTTCATAATCAAAATGGAAACAACAAAAAATGAGCAAAGAGGGCTAACTAATAAAGAATAGGACATCCATATAATGGAATATTAGACAAAAAAAGAAGTGGGGCAATATGTATCAAGTGAGAGAGAAAAGTGTGTAAAACTAATTTTCACAGCATTTTCTTGAAAAAAATATGCAGACAAAGGCTTAGAAAATTCCTCTAAGATTATGTGGCAATCTGGTTGGCCTTGGATAATTTGAGAAATTGTAAGGAAGATTGATTATTCCTAATTTATGCTCTCTGCACAAACTGATAATTTCAGATTTAACAGGTATATTTGAAATGAAACCCAAAATGCAGATACATGTTTTGTGACTCTCACTTCTGTCTCCCTCCAGAATCAAGCAGATTTTTAATTTGCATTTTTCAGTTGTTCCAGGTTGTAAATATAGCTCTACACTGGGCTGTCCTCATGCATTCCCTGCTTTGAAGTGCCCAGATGGTGGTAATCAGGGACACATTATAGAAATCAATGGCTGGACGAATCTTGCTGGAGTGCATGCAGATGTGAATATGTGGAAACCTGAGACAATACCAGAGAGGGGAGTAGAATTTAGGGGTAGCAACCCCTACAATGTTCTGGAGGGCACACAGGGTTAGGAACAGGATGCTCTGTAAAACAGGTGGAGAAGAAATCAGGCTTTACAGGGGATTTTTTTATGAAGTCAAGTCTTTGACTGAGACCAGTGTGCAGGCTTTTGTGGATATCGGTGTGCATTTTAGAGGTCAGATGTGGTGTCTCCTATTGCGAGGTGGGGGCTTATTTTGGTTCTGAACAGCTAAGAGTATCCCAGGAGAGCACTGGATGAAGAGCAGAAGGGGGAATCTGCTTAGAGTTTTTTGAGACATTTGGAAACTTAGGCTTTGGGGCCTTGGAGAAGGCAGCCTTGGTATTGAGAAGCCTCTGGTTGGTGAGACTTTATGTTTTCCCATGAAACAAAAAGTTTAAAAAGTTCTGAAACTTAATTGGTCAAAATGGGCATAACTAAAAGTTTGTGCTTAGACTGATTGCTTAGGGACACCATGAACCTGGGTTTATTAAGAACAGGTATCTCAGTGACTAGTCCCCTTGGGATGGAGGGAGGTAGGAGAGAAGAGGGGGAGAGAGAGACCCTCAACTTCTCACAGCACTGTTATTTTGGGGTTTTTACCTAAGCTCCTATCTGAGGACAGTTTCCTTTTTCATCATGAGTGAAGACAGCAGCAATTTGCTCTGGTTGTAAATATAGTTCTACACTGGGCTGTCCTATGCGTTCTCATGAGGACATGTCTCATCAGTAGCTTTGGCCGAGTGCTGGAGAACATTAGCAGTGGTGGTGAAGCCCTTCCATAGAGGTGAGTGTCTTCAGGATGCTTCTCCATGGAGGAAAGAGTAAGGTGGGATGTTCTGGGTCTGGTTGCTGTCTAACACAGGGACACCTAGAGGGTGAGGAGTGGTCTAGGAGAGCAGCGGGACAGACAAGTTCATTTCCAAGTCCTCTGTGCACAACAAAGACAGATTCAGTTCTTTTCTGACCTGATGGTAGGGATATATGCAGTTCCCTGACGTCTCTCAGGATCCTTCTTTCTCATCTTTCTTTATTTCCTGTTAGTTATGCAGAGATTGTGGAGAAGCAGGTCACTGAGCTCTTCCAACAGTTCTGTCCTTGAGGCATGTTTGCCCATCAGAAAGGAGCCACAGTGATATTGGAGAGGTTGCATCAGGACGAGATAATTGTAATATGAGGCAGGAAGGGAGACTAAGAAGAGAGGCATTGAAGGATTATGGCCTAGTTAGCCCTGTCCAGGACTAAGACCTACTTAGTCATATATTATATGTCTATATACTAATCACCCAGAAAAAAATTTTTATCAATCCTGATTTGGCTCATGAATAATTTATATATATATATATATATATATATATATATATATATATATATATATAATATTATATTATATGACATGTCTTTGCCCTCAAGGAATTTTATTCTAATGTCATACATGAACAGCAAATAAAGAAACATAGATTTTCTGTTCCTCTTTTTTTCCTTGCTTTAGTTTTTCTATGGCATGATTAATAAACTAATATCTTTTGTAATTTTTGCTTACTTATTTTGTGTATAGTGAAGCCTTTCCCCCTACATGTATGGAACCTCAGCAGGGCAGGATCTTTTTTTCTGCAGCATTTTCCCCCCCATATGAATTAAGGAATAAAATAATTAAACCCATAACATAATTTCAGGGAATAAGTGCTATGTAGAAAATCGGAGTCCAAACTTGATCAAGTCCTTACCACATGGAGTTAGAGGAATTGGAAAGAGTCCTCTGAGGAGATGATATTTGAGTAATGGATGGATGAACTGAGGGGTAGAGATTTATTTTTTTCATGGCCAAGTGCCATCTTTTCTTTCTCCTAAGAATTTGGAAAGAAAATGGAATGAGAGAAAAATGAATCAGCTCTGGGAAATTATCCCAAGCTCCAGAGTTCCCATTTGGAGATATTGCTGCTCTTTAATATGGAGGTTATAAGAACTATGGAAAAGCAGAGATGTTTTTCTGCTGGTCCCGAGGTGGGTCTGTGTAGTTCCAGTGTGAGTGAGGGCTGGGTTCAATGTTCCCTGACTTGCACATCATCTGGAATGCCCTTATATCATACTAGAGGCCCGGTTCATGACATTCATGCACTGGAGGGGAGGGTGTGTCCCTCAGCCTGGCCTGCATGCTCTTGCAGTCCGGAACCCTGAGGGGTCCTTAGCACTCCTGTGGAGGCTGGAGAGGCTCCCCCGACTGCTGCTGTGCTTGCCAACCCTGAGCCCGGCTTCTGGCTGAGCAGTGCTCCTACTGTGGGAGCGCACTCACCACTAGGGAGCAGCTCCTGCATTGAGCAACTGCCCCTTGGGGGTAAGTGCTTGACAGTGATTGGTTTTCTGCTGTTCGGTCAATTTGCATATTAGGGTTTTATTATATAGGATGATACAGTTAACCTAAGAAGAAATAGAACAATCCCAGAATCTTTAGGGGCTGATTGATTCAGTTTTCAAATGTTGTATCCTCTGTCCCCTAAAGAAGGCACTTTCAGTGGGGGAAAAAGACAAGGAAGATTTTCTTCACTCCAATACAGAAGAATCTGCCATCACCCATTTCTGACAGTGAGCTTTGAGCTAGATTTGAAGAGGCAATATTTTGGTCTGTCTGTGTGCAGAGCATAATAGTAGGGGAAATTCATCTGATCATCAGGAGGAAATAATTTCTCATCCTGATCTGTCTTCCTTCTCTCTTTTTTTTTTTAAATTAAATCTTTATTGTTCAGATTATTACATTTGTTCCTCTTTTTTCCCCCCATAACTCCCCTCCTCCCAGTTCCCGCCCCACCCTCCGCCCTCACTCCCCACCCACTGTACTCATCCATAGGTGCACGATTTTTGTCCAGTCTCTTCCCGCATCTCCCACACCCCTTTCCCCCCCAAGAATAGTCAGTCCATTCCCTTTCTATGTCCCTGATTCTATTATAATCACCAGTTCATTCTGTTCATCGGATTATTTATTCACTTGATTCTTAGATTCACTTGTTGATAGATGCATATTTGTTGTTCATAATTTGTATCTTTACCTTTTTCTTCCTCTTCCTCTTCTTAAAGGATACCTTTCAGCATTTCATATAATCCTGGTTTGGTGGTGATGAACTCCTTTAGCTTTTCCTTATCTGTGAAGCTCTTTATCTGACCTTCAATTCTGAATGATAGCTTTGCTGGATAAAGTAATCTTGGTTGTAGGTTCTTGATATTCATCACTTTGAATATTTCTTGCCACTCCCTTCTGGCCTGCAAAGTTTCTGTTGAGAAATCAGCTGACAGTCGTATGGGTATTCCCTTGTAGGTAACTGAGTTTCTTTCTCTTGCTGTTTTTAAGATTCTCTCTTTATCTTTTGCTCTTGGCATTTTAATTATGATGTGTCTTGGTGTGGTCCTCTTTGGATTCCTTTTGTTTGGGGTTCTCTGCGCTTCCTGGACTTGTAAGTCTATTTCTTTGACCAGGTAGGGGAAGTTTTCTGTCATTATTTCTTCAAATAGGTTTTCAATATCTTGCTCTCTCTCATCTTCTGGCACCCCTATAATTCTGATGTTGGTACGCCTGAAGCTGTCCCAGAGGCTCCTTACACTATCCTCGCATTTTTGGATTCTTTTTTCATTTTGCTTTTCCGGTTGGGTGTTTTTTGCTTCCTCGCATTTCAAATCATTGACTTGATTCTTGCGCTCCTCTGTTCTGCTGTCGGGAGTCTGTATAATATTCTTTATTTCAGTCAGTGTATGCTTAATTTCTAGTTGGTTCCCCAATATAACATCGAGGGTCTCATTAGTTTTCTTGTAGATCTCATTAAGTTTATCGGCGGCTTCTAAACAGTTCTTGAGAGACCTTAAAAGTGTGGTTCTGAACTCTAGATCTTCCATTGACAATTTTGTCCTGTTTCTTTGTCTCCGCATTTTGTTATGCTTCCTTGGTGCACCCCCTAGTGGTCTTTGTTCGTGGTCTTATAGTTAAATCTTGATTGTTGTAGCTAATTCCAGGGAGGGTTTGACCTCCAGGCCAAGTGGCTATGAGAATCAGCTGTGTCTGCAGTGAGAGAACTTCTGTCCTCTAGGGAGGTGCTAATCTGGCGTTTGCCTGAGGCTATCCAGCAAATGCCTCTGTGCAGGGCTTGGGCGGGGCGGGTCGCACAGGATCAACAGGGTGGGCTGGAGAGAGCAGTTATGGCGGCTCTCAGTCCTGTCCCCAGGGGCTCTGCCTCTCTGAGTCCCAGCAATGGCTGCAAACCTCGGAGAGAAAGCTGCACTCGCTCTGACCGAAGCCAGACAGTCCCGCTTCTCCCGTTTGAGTCTGGGTCCCTAAAGACTTGCCAGGATCTGGAGCTCAGAGTCTGCGACTCCCTCCCGATTGAAAACGCCAACCGCGCCCTCCGCCGCCAGCCCGCTCCGCGCACTCCGCACCTCAGAATTTGACTTCAGCACTGCGCCTCCTCTGAGTGTCCGTATGCGTTTCTCTTTCCTCCTAGTTGTAGGACTTCCACTCAGCCAGCGTTCCAGTGGTTCTAGGTGATGTCCGTTCCGTCTTTTAGTTTCACTTTTGAAGTAGTTGTTCAAAGCAGCAAACTCCGGCGTTAACCTATGCCGCCATCTTGGTTCTTCTCTTCCTTCTCTTTTGAGAGCAGGAGAACAGGACCATGTGGAGCAGTGCCACCCCTCTTTTGGTATCAGAGTTTCACAAGGAGCAGAAACAAGGACTAAATGATGAGCAACCACTCAAGTGCCACTGAATTTTGTCTCCTTGGCTTCCCTGGCTCTGAGGAACTACACCATATCCTCTTTGCTACCTTCTTCCTCTTCTACTCAGTGACATTAATGGGAAACACGGTCATCACTGTGATTGTTTGTGTTGATAAACATCTACAGTCCCCCATGTATTTCTTCCTTGGCCACCTCTCTGCCTTGGAGATCCTGTTCACATCTATTATCATTCCAGTTATGCTTTGGGGGTTGCTCCTCCCTGGGATGCAGATAATATCTCTAGCTGGACGTGTCATCCAGCTTTTCCTGTACCTTGCTGTGGGGACCACAGAATTCACATTACTGGGAGCAATGGCTGTGGACCGTTATGTGGCTGTGTGTAAACCTTTGAGATACAACATCATTATGAATAGTCACACCTGCATCTGGGTGGTAATTGTGTCATGGGTGTTTGGGTTTCTTTCTGAAATCTGGCCAGTCTATGCCACGTTTCAGCTGACCTTCTGCAAATCAAATGTCTTAGACCATTTTTACTGTGACCGAAGGCAACTTCTCAAACTATCCTGTGATGACAGCCTTTTCACAGAGTTTATTCTTTTTTTAATGGCCATTTTCATTATCATTGGTTCTCTGGGACCAACAATTGTCTCCTACACTTACATCATCTCCACCATCCTCAAGATCCCCTCAGCCTCTGGACGGAGGAAAGCCTTCTCCACATGTGCCTCCCACTTCACCATTGTTGTGCTTGGATATGGCAGCTGCCTGTTCCTCTATGTGAAACCCAATCAAAGGCAGGCAGCCCAGTACAATAAGATAGTTTCCCTGCTGATTTCTGTGGTAACTCCTTTCCTGAACCCTTTCATCTTCACTCTCCGGAATGACAAAGTCAAAGAGGCCCTTAGAGATAGTGTGAAACGCTCCTGTCAACTTTTCAAGTATTAACTGTTTGTCTGTTTTAGGTGGGGGTATGATCCCTATTTGAGATTTTTTAGTAACTTAGGAAACCCTATCTACTCTATCACAATTACCATTATTATAGAAATCAAACAGTGTGTACCATTCCTAATCATGCCATGGAAGCAGATAAGACAGGTAACAATAAAACCCACGCTCTGCCCACTAGAATGTCATAGCTTCAGTTACTCTTTATTTCTACTGATGAACTCCTTGTGGTGTGGGAGAAACTAAAGAAAGCAAATGAGTACTTTTGTGTAGAGTTCTATTAGGCCAATTCATTTGCTTATAATTCATTTCTGAAAATGAATTACTGGGTGGGGAGGTAGGAAATGAAGAGGGAGGTGAGGTGAGAGATGGAGTATGAGGGTACAAAGGAAGAGATGCTCACTTTGTTTCTTCATCAAATGTTCCTAGTTGCTTGTCCTATAATTTTATGCAATTTGTTGAGAAGATGAACATATACATGTTGAATATTCCATGCTTGTCTCTTTTTCTGGTTGAGTGTTTTATTATCCTGGCCCCACTGCTACTGGTAAGTAAATATAGTGTACATACATTTTTCTACAGAAGCAGTGGAGAGAAGTGACATGGAGATTCCAATTTTTCTCATTCTCAAAATCTTTGTGCTACAAAGAAGATGGAAATATTTGGGTATAAGAATGAAGTAAAGTTTGTTTGTTAAACTTCAGGGTATTGCTCAAACCTCCTCTCTGTGGCATGTATGGGGATAGACACAAAAGGAGAGAAGCTCACTGCCCTCATATATAGTTTCTTTGGTTCCTCAACATGTTGTCACCCAGGCTTCTTCTCCCTGCCTTTCTTGCCCTTTGTCCACTAACTTTTCTGTTTTTTCTTCCTCTCTCCCTTCTTTCACCAGTCTTCATGTTTCTTTTTTTGCTTCCCCCATTTTACCATGAGCCAAGGCTCTGACCTCCTTCTGATAAGGTGTTCCTATTCCTCCTCTCCTTCTTCATCAACATTTCCATTCCTCTTCTTAACTCCAGTGATGCAATGTTCCAAAATGCCTCTCTGAATGCCCTAGTCATATTTTCTCAGAAGAACTTAAGGAGAGCAGGAAATTCCTGTAGCTTAGTGTAGAATATGAGAGGAGAAGAGGATTTGGGCCCGGGGCTACTAACGGGATATCAGACATCTCTTGTGTCAAAGCCCAGGTTTTTCTATTTGGTCTTTGATTCTGAATGAAGGAAGATCACTATCTGTGTTTGTCTGTCATAACAAAACCCCATAGACTGGATGCATTAAACAACAAAAATGTATTTATCCTAGTTTGGATATCTGGGAAGTTCAAGATCAAGGCCAATTCAGTTTCTCATGCAGGTTCTCTTTGTTTGCTTGTAGGTGACCACCTTCTCTCTGTGTTCTTACATGGCCTTACCTTGGTGTGTGGATATTAGGACAGAGCCATCTCTGTATCTCTTCTTATAGGGACACTAATCCAATCAGGGCCCCACTTTAATTACTTTCTTAGAGGCTCAAATACAGCTGCACTGGAACTCACAGCTTCAATATATGGATTTTGATGGGGACACAGACGTTTAGTTAACAACACTGTCATTCTGCCTCTGCCCTGCAATCCAAGCTTATACTCAACCAGAATGTCCACTTCATCTTCACACTGGGCGCTGGGAGACAGATAGGTCTGTCTTCTGGGGGCTATCATTTCCCCAGCTGCAGGTGTCTCCGATACAAAAATGGGGGGGGGGGGAAACCTCACTCAGACCCCCTCTACTATATACACACCTTGAAGGCTCAATAGCTTCTTGTTCTATTTATTTATTTTTCTCTCTGCTCCTTACAACTGAACACAGACATAATCAGATATTTAAAACAAATACCAATTGTAGGCTTTTATTTGAACTCCTTATTCACATGTAATTAGCATACTGCAAAACAAGTCTTATGTAGAATTTGAGGTATGTCAGATTGAATGTGTTGCAACTTTCACTTAATTTAAACATTGGCCACTGTTAACATTCACTTTGTTATATGGTCTTAATAATAACAAAAACAAAACTGGAGACAGTACTGCTTCTAACCAGGAAAGTTTTAAAAGTCTCTCTCTGTAAAAATTACTTGATAAAAGTAAAATGCTTACCAAGATAGTACCTGATACATATCTTTGACAGGACATTTACTTTTTCTGTTTTATTTCCACATGTATTTCTCTATATTCATACTTAATGAGGCATAAATATGGGTGAATATTATAACAATAAAATGTTAAATTTTCTGATTTATATTAATGTTTGTTATTAGAAGACAAGGAATAAGAATGGAATAATATATAATTAAAACTCCTATGGTTTCTGTAAGCCACCATATATATTTACTAGAGGCCCAATTCATGAAATTCGTGCAAGAGTAGGCCTTCCTTCCCCCGGCTGCCAGTACTGGCTTTTCTCTGGCACCCAGGACCTAGGCTTTGCTCCAGCCACCATCAGGCACCCGGGACCTGGGCTTCCCTCTGGCCCCGGCTTTGTCCGGAAGGACGTCTGGAATGACATCTGGTCTAATTAGCATATTACCCTTTTATTATTATAGATTGTTTGTGCCTAATTAAAATATCCCAATGTCCTATTAATAATAATCATAATTTTCAAAATTTCACAGAAATACAATTTGACTCCAAAGTTTGATCTTAACCTCTATGTTATTTTGTTCCATGAACATCAGCATTTCTTCCAGGAGACACTGAATGTAACTTTTATATTATTTGATTGAGTTTTATTTACTCAATAGTTACCTTATGCATGTAAGAAACTTTGCAAAGTACGTTGGGAGCATATAGATAGAAGGGGCAATTATTGTGTGTATACTAAATTTCTTTAAATTTCTCTATATTTTTATTCAATCCTGGCAATAATCTGTGAGCTAAGTAGTATTATGTTCATTTAGCAGATAAGAAAATAAAGGTTCAAAGAAGTTAAGTAATTTGCCAAAGTTTGCTCAATCATCAAACATATAGGATTCATCAGATTGGCAAAAGGTACAACTCTGGGAATACTAAATGTTGACATGAATGTGGAAGAACAGGAGTTTTTATTCATTTCTGAAGGGAATATAAAATATTATGGCCCAAATGACTGGATTGTAGCAAAATTAGTAAATATGAACTTGCATTTGCTATGGCCAATTCAAGTTTGTTGATTCTTTCTTCAGTTGTGTTGGGTTTACTGATGAGTCCATGAAAGGAATTCTTCATCTCTCATACAATATTTTTCTATTTATAATATTTTTATTTGATTCTTTCATATTGTTTTTATCTTTCAGCTAAAATTCCTCTCTTGCTTATGTATGTTGTCTACCTTTTCTACTACATCATTTAATATGTTAACACATTGTATGCGGGAAACGTATTTATACGTTTTATGTATTTATACGTTCTACCAGTGTAGTAGAGCGCGGGACACATATTAATACGTTTTTTATAGACTAGCGGTAGAATGCAGGTAACGTATAAATACGTAAACTAAAGTTATCGTGATTTTACTGAACATTGCCATCTGCGCAAAAAATTAGCAAAAATGACCCACGCCACCTGTTAGCGCGTGATAAAAACTACCCGCAAACAATGTGTTAATTATAGTTATATTTCTTTTGCATTAAGTGAACATTTTCTAGTATAAAATTTTAAATTCTTAATTGATTTTTTCACTATTTTATGTTATTTCTTTTGTGAATACTCGAGGGCTTACCATATACATCTTCATTTAGAATTGACTTCAGATATATACTAATGATGCCAGTTAGATGTGGAACATTGCTCCTATATAGCTCTGAGACAGCTTCACTTTTTTGGTATTATTATACATACTTGAGGCCCATTGCACGAAGAGATTCATGCAATAGGCCTTCCCTTCCCCTGGCTGCCGGCACCAGTTTTCCTCCAGCACCCAGCACCCAGGCCCTCGCTGCTCCAGTCGGAGCCTTCAGTCTTCGCACCTCCGTATGCAAATTAACTGCCACCTTTGTTGGGTTAATTTGCATACTCTCCTGATTGGCTGGTGAGCATAGCAGAGGGATGGTCAATTTACATGTTTGTCTATTATTAGGTAAGATTACATTTATATAGCTACAAACCCAATAATACATTGTTACAATTAGTACATTATATGAAGGTGAAGAAATATACATATGGCACTTGTTATATTAAACTTATTTACCCTTTCTGTTTCTCTTCATTTATTTATCAGATTCAAGTTGCTGTTTGGTGTGATTTTTTTACTCCAAAACAGCTTTGTTTCTACCTACCCTTTTTTCACTGTTACTGACAAATATGTTTTAGCTCTATGTGTTATCCACTTAACAATGCAATTATATATTTACTAGAGGCTCAATACATGAAATTTGTGCAAGGGGCTCAGCCCTTGCAGCCCCAGCTGCCTCGGCCGGCCCTCGCAGCCCCAGCCGGCCCTTGCAGCCCCTCAAAGCCCCGGCTTCATCCAGAAGGTCGTCTAGATGGTCGTTCTGCTGTTCTGTCTAATTAGCATATTAGTTCTTTATTATATAGAATTATATAGGATTGTTTTATACAGATGCTTTTTAAGTAAGTTAAGAGGAGTCAGGAGAAGAAATATGCATTTTACCATCTTTTATAATTATAGAATTACCTTTGCTAGTGCTTCATTTTTATGTGTGTGGATTCTAATTACTATTTGGGGTCACTTGCGTTTAGTTGGAAGAACTTTCTTCTTGTAAATTGTGTCTGCTAGCAGCAAGTTCTGTGTTCTATTTATCTGCGGAGTCTTTTTCTCATTTTGTTTGAAAGATAGTTTTGCTAGAGATAGGATTGTTGATTGAGCATGTTTTTTTACTTTTAACACTTTAGCTATATCATTTCACTGCCTTCTGGTTTTAATTGTATTTGATGAGAAGTCAGCTATTATTAAAGTTACTCATACATGAGAAGTTGTTTTTCTCTTGCTGCTTTGAAGATATTTTCTTTTAAAAAATGTGTTTATATCTATTTCAGAGAGAGGAAGGGAGAGGAAGAGAGAGATAGAAACATCAATGGTGAGGAAGAATACTTGATTGGCTGCCTCCTGCATGTCCCCTACTATGGATTGACCCCACAACCCAGGGCCTGTGCCCTGACCAGGAATCAAACCATGACCTCCTATTTCATAGGTCAATGCTCAACCACTGATCAACACTAGCCAGGATGAAGATTTTTTCTTTGGCTTTCAGCAATTTTACTTTTTTACTATTTATTATGTATGTGTGTAGTTGTTTACATTTTTCCTACTTGAAATTTATTGACCTTTTTGGTTGTGCAAATTAATTTTTTAAATTAAATGTGTAAAGTTTTTAACCATTATTTCTTTGAACATTTTTTACACTACTTTGTATCTCTCCTTCTGGTTTCCCCATTACATGTGCACTGGTACCCTTAATGGAGTCCCATATTTCTCTGGGATTCTGTTCATTTTTCTTTATTTTTTTCTTTCTCTTCTTTGCATTGTAAATTCCTATCAATCTATCTTTAACTTTACTAATTAATTCTTCTGTCAGTTAAATATCTATTGTTGATCTCTTCTACTGAAATTTTCATTTAACTTATTTTACTTTTTGACTCTAGAATTTTCGTTTGGTCCTTTTTATAATTTTGAACTTTTTTGATATTCTCCATGTGGAGAAACATTGTCATCATACCTCTATTTCTTTTAACATGTTCCCTTAATTCTTTAGACATATTTATAATGACTACTTTAAAGTCTATGACTCTTTTTCATTTTGACTTATTTTTCTTTTTATTGAATGCATTGACATGACATTGGTTAACAAAATTATACAGATTTCAGATGCACAATTTATGATGCTTAAATGTGGCATCTGGTCCTTCTTAAAGCAGCTTCTGTTGTTGTTTTTTCCTCTTATATATGGGTCATACTTTCTTGTTTCTTTGCAGGTTTTGTAATTTTTCATTGCAAACTGGTCATTTTAGATATTATAAGGCAAGATTCTGGATACTCGTCTCCCACTCCAGGGGCTTGTTACTGTGTTTTGCTTGTTGACTTTTTTAGGGTCCTGACTGGACTATTTGAGTGAAGTTCATTTTCTAGGCAGTGTGCACCCTCTGGTGTCACTCCTCAAAGGCCACAGTCCCGGGCAGGCACACAGTCACCCAGAAGTGACAGTGGTTTGTAACAAGGCTCTCTTTCACTGTCTCTTTCCCTGATCACACCAGTCTGCTCCAATTAAGTTTGGACTTTGTTACAGAGGTATTTTTTTGTGGTGAGAGTTTAAGGTTTATTCTGCTTCTAAGCTTCATTTCTTAGCACTCTCTTTCCCTAGTTCTTTCTTTTAAACCAGCTGATCTGTAGTTTGCCTTGTATCCCTAATGAAGTTACCAGCCTCCTCCTTTGCTTATCACCAAAAGCTGTCTTATTTTTGAGAATGCCCTTGGGCCCTAACTTCCCCTCACTGTTTCAAGTAAAGTCAGTTCCTTCAGAGCTGGTTTTCCCTCTGGGCAAAATGTCTGAGCCATGACTCTGGAGCCAGGGGTGGGGCCAGGGGTGAGGATGTGGTGCCCTCTCTCTAAGTCAGTGGTTCTCAACCTGTGGGTCGCGACCCCTTTGGGGGTCGAATGGCCCTTTCACAGGGGTCGCCTAAGGCCATTGGAAAACACATATATAATTACATATTGTTTTTGTGATTAATCACTATGCTTTAATTATGTTCAATTTGCAACAATGAAATTGGGGGTCACCACAACATGAGGAACTGTATTAAAGGGCCGCGGCATTAGGAAGGTGGAGAACCACTGCTAAGTGATACCCCTGCTTTAGTTGCAGGGTGTTGGGCAGTAGCAGTAGCCTCTACTTGACCTTCTTGGCTTGCCTCTCCTGTTGTGGAACCTCCAACCTGAGTGAGCAGGAGGGAGGGTGATTAGGGCCCTAGTATTCTCAGTGTGCTGCTCTAGGTGTAGCCTCTGCTCTAGGAATGGAAACTGAATAGAAGCAGGAAGTGTTAACTCCCTATTCAGTAATCTCCTGGAAATTAGCCTCTTCAACATGTAGTTGTGGAGGAGGAGGGATGAGAAGTGCTTACCACGTGCCTCTTCAGGGAAGATACTGTAGCCCTTAACTTGGAGCTGAGGGGAAAGGGAGCCCCTTGTTCTTGGCTGCACCTGCCTGGAGTGGTGTTTCCATCACACTGAGCTGGAAGCGGGAGGAAGGTAGTGAATCATGGCTTAAGTTCCAAAGACTCTTGCTGTTCTTACTGTGTTTTAGATTTTATAAATAAATGTTTCTTCATTTGCTATATGCTTTTAATACAACTTCCAGAGACTTTAAGTATCTTTTTAAATCATAATTTCTACAAATTATACTTGTTTAACTAGCCAGCCAGTCTGCTGAGTTCCCCTGTCAATCTTAGTTATTTTGAAGATCCTCACTTGATAGTTCTGATATCTGGATCTGCCCTGAGTTTAGTCCCATTGCTTTTTCTCTTGAAAAATTGGTTGTATTTTCTACTGTGGGTATATTATAAGTCTTTAAATTAAATGCTGCACATAGTATGTAGAACTGTTGAGTCTGATGTAAATAGTATTTATGCCTGGAAATGGATAATCCTTTTCTTTGGTCCAGTTGTAAGTTCGAGGGGCTCCGTTCACCTGATGAGTAAATTGAGCTGGATTGTGGATATTTTGTTGCTTTTAGTGAACTACATGCTTCAAATCCCATTAGTGGTGGGCTGCTGTTGTATTCATTGTAGTGTCTACACTGGGATACCCACTGCTGAATTAACACAAAACAATATCACCTTAATACTTTATATCTGTAAAGTGTTTTATAATCATCACAGTGCTATTGTCAATCTTTCCCTGCCCTGGCCAGATAGATATATTTGTGTGAGGGATAACCCCTGCCGCTGGTCTTTGTGCTTAGATAGCCAGGTGTTGGTGAAACAATTTTTTCACTATTCTTTCTCCCCAAATTATTCTCTAATGTTCTCAAAGCAATGAATGGGTATGGTTTAAAACAGACTTTTCCACAAAATCACTCATTGATACAAATGTGCTCTTCAGTTCCCTAGATTTCCATATGGCTTCCCCCCGACCCTCCAACATGGTTAGGGCTAGATACCATTCTTTGAGAGGTGGTCAGGTTTTAAATCAGATTTATCTTCTTCATCGCTACACAATACTTATTTTTTTTTTCTAGAATTAAGAAAGAGGAAACTAAGTTTTTTTAAAAAATATATTTTATTGATTTTTCACAGAGAGGAAAGCAGAGGGATAGAGAGTTAGAAATATCAATGAGAGAGAATCATCGATCAGCTGCCTCCTACACACCTCTTACTGGGGATGTGCCCGCAACCAATGTACATGCCCTTGGCCGGAATCGAACCTGGGACCTTTCAGTCCGCAGGCCAACGCTCTATCCACTGAGCCAAACCAGTTAGGGCCTAAGTTTTTTTTAAAAAAAACTTTTGCTTTTACTGCTTATTTATTTTTTGCTGAAGATAACAAGAACTGTTCTGATTTTTGTGAAGATTAATCAGGGCTGTAACTCTACACACACAAGTTCTGAGTGTTACAAACAATCTCGTCCTGTGCCCCTGCAATTATGTTCCCATGTAAACTGCTTCTGGGGAAGATTGTTGCCTTTTGTCCAATCACCTAATATCAAATCACCTTATGTAAACTAGCAATAAGATCAATTGTTCCTATCTCTTGGTAAAAATTGTACTATAGTAAAGAAAGTGTGAATCTAAAAATGCAATTAAGATTGTTTATAGACCAAATAAAAGTATTTCTCTCATATGTACATGTTATTTTCCAACCTTCATATGTTTGTGGATACTATTGTGATAAAATGCAAATCTTTAAAAGTGACACTGAATCTATAGCTGCTTTTAGAAACAGTATGTGTTTCTTTCAAGTGAGGATATGAAACATACAATCACTGTTATGGGGTTACTTGAACTATTGCCATTATGAGTCTATAAACTGAATGGGAACTTGATGGATACACACCGATTAAGGGAGTAGAGGAGTCTAATGGCATCAGATCCTGGCGATTCCAATGTTTACTGAAAAGAATGTTGGTGCAGAGGAAGAAGAATGTCCAAGCATGGAAAGGTGATTAGATTGGAGATCCAGATTCTACTATTAGTTTGGCTACTGCTTTGACCAACTCTTTTTTCATATCTATTTCCTCTTAAACCTATCTATTCATGGTTCATAAACACTATTGGGCTGCAGTCCAAGATTTAGCATTTCTCTTCTGGGCTCTCACAGCACTTATCACAGTGTGTTACAAGTAATTGTACTATTTCCCCTCTCCACTCTCACATGGATGGAGAAACCTCAGGTAAAATCCACGTCTTTTACATATATATTTTCTTTTTTATACATTTAATTAATTTCAGAGAGGAAGAGAGAGGGAGAGATACAACATCAAAGATGCGAGAGAATCATTGACCAGCTGCCTCCTGAATGACCCCTACTGGGGATTGAGCCAGCAACCTGGGCATGTGCCCCGACTGGAATTCAAACTGTGACCTCCTGGTTCATATGTCCATGCTCAATGACTGAGTCACACTGGCTGGGAAACATGTTTTTTTAATCTTTAATGGCCAGTGCTGAGGAGGATTGCATTCATTGTTCATGGTGGGTGATCAGTGAGTATTATTTAATTGAATTACTGTTAGGATAAAAACAAATGGAAAATATATGTCAAAATGGTTTGTAAAGTGTGAAAAAATACACACACTGTATATTTATATACATGCACACAGACAAAGGTAAGGTATGTATTATCAGAAGAATTATTTTTAAATTCTTCATCACTTTCATTTATTCTACAAATATTTATTCTTTGAGATGGTGAAGACAGAATAATTAGAAAAAATAAATCAGTTGGTGCAACAGCAAACACGAGTCATTGTTCTGATGTGTAATTGGAGGGGACAAGGTTTTCAATCTAAGGTCAGCCTCTATTTTGGGTGAGGAGCACCTCAGCAAGAAATAAATGAACTTTTCAGAAAGTCAGAGAAAGGGACACCTCAATTAGGAAGGGGTTAGCCTTGGGTGACACCAGAGCACATAATTAGAGCCAGGGGACCACTAAGGGAGCCAAGTTTCCTAAGCTAGTCATTCGTATCTACCAATGAGCCCAAATTCCCCACCTTGTCTATATCGACATAGTAGACTTTATAAAGCTTGACATTTGCAGTAAATTAGTAGATTTGTCTTAATGTAAGTTGTGCTAGTAGTACTTTCTTGGTAAGTGAAGTCATTATAGTTTTTTTGTGTGAAATGTAGACTGGTAAATTAAAGTGTGTTTACAGAAAGAATTTGGTAGAATATATTAAATCAGAGCTATTTTAGAAAAATCCAGGATAGGTGAAAGCAAAGAGAATACGGTAACATTTGAGAAAAAGATCTGAATGAAGAAAGGGATAGAGACCTAGATACACCTAAGCAGCTGATAGCTTAGGATTTGTTCTATGGCAGTGCCTACCCCCTGGTCCTTTCCTTCCTTCGAGAAACGCCTACGTAAAATGAGATGAGAAAGGCACAAAGGAATTTCCCAGCTGGACTAAGATTATAGCAGCTGGAGTACAAGGCCAGGGTTAGATACAGAGTTTCCACTCAGGGGTTTTTGTCTCCCTTCCAGATCCAGGGTTTTAAGATCTGGAAAGCAGGGAATGTAGACCATGGACCACAGCAGCTCTTGTCTGAATTCTCCAGTGTCATCTCTAGAAGTTGGGAATTGAAACAGTTAACTTAGGAGGAGTCATTGTCCTTTCAGAGGTAGGGCCCCTTGATAGACACATTTTGGGAACTGTCCAGACAGAAGGGTTTGTCCCTGACTCCTTTGAGAAGATGCACACCTTGGGGATGAAGGTGAAGGCAAGATGGTAGAGGACTGGGCTCCCCAGTAGACTTTGAGTCACTGTTCATTCTCTTAGAGCTCAGTCTTTATGGATGCCACCCACATAGCCCCACCCACACCCTCAGACTGAAATAATGACAAAGTGATATCAAGAAAAATGTTTCCATTCTGGACATGCCACACATATAGAATCACTGTTATGCCCAGCTACTTTCATGTTTTCAAAGTTTATCTATGTTGTACTATGCATCATATTTCATTCCTTGTTAGAGCTGAGTTAATACTCCTTTGTATGGGAGACAACCAAGATGGCGACATATGTAAACACCTGTACTTGCTGCCTCTCACAACCACATCAAAACTACAACTAAAAGACAGAACAAATATCATCCAGACCCATGGGAAATCTGGCTGAGTAGAAGTTCTACAACTAGAAGGAAAGAAAAAAGCACATTGAGACTGGTAGGAGGTGTGCAGGTGCGGAGGCGCGTGCAAAACAGGCTGGCAACTGGGTGTGCTGTTGTTCTTTTCAATCTGGAGGGAGATACAAGCTACTGATTGCTCTGAACTCCAGTTCTGGGTGAGACTCTGGGGACCCAGACTCATATGGGGAGAATCTAGACCAGGGGTGGGCAAACTTTTTGACTCGAGGGCCACAATGGGTTCTTAAACTGGACCGGAGGGCCGGAACAAAAGCATGGATGGAGTGTTTGTGTGAACTAATATAAATTCAAAGTAAACATCATTACATAAAAGGGTACGGTCTTTATTTTTTAGTTTTATTCATTTCAAACGGGCCGGATCCGGCCCTAAGGCCGTAGTTTGCCCACTGCTGATCTAGAATGTCTGGCATCGGGCCGGAACATGAAGGCGGCTTTCTCTCAGAGGTGCTCACAGCAATCATTGTTCCTGCACAGGGCTGTGGGACACAGAGACCTCTCCAGGGCAGGGCTGACTGGCAGCCATTGCTGTTTGCTCCGCCCTGGTGATTCCCTGAGACCCCACCCCACCCAATTTACAACCCCACCCAAGCTGTGCACAGCGGCTTTTGCATATGAATGGCCTGTCCCTTTGTAACCTAAAACCTAACAAACTGCTGCTGGGTCAGAGAGCTCCAAAGCTTCCTAAAGAAGGCCTAAGGCCCAGCAGCAGCAGCCTGCATTGCTTCACAGCTGGGCCCCATCTGGGCACTTCCAAACCCCAAACAAAGAGGAGAAATCTGCAGATCTTTCTGTAGCTCCTGCTGGGTGGCCTCAGGCAGTGGCTGACTTTGCACCTGCTTGGAGATCCAAGAGCCAGTGTACCCAGTGGTTCAATGTGAGACCATACCAGATTACAACTCTTCACATCCATAAGCGACACACCCAAGGGGCAGACTCAGTGAGCACCAAAGCTCCACTGAAGCAAGTCCTGCCCCATAAGGGTGTCTCCAGCACAGCAGTTCTCCCATTGTAGACATAGTTGGTCTTCACAACCAATTGCCCTGGAGGTCAATTCCTCCCAGTGATACCAATAGCAATCAAGGCTTAACTACAACAAGACTGTGCAAACAGCCCACCAAGGGGTCCACCAAGAGTGTCCACCTCAGCTAATTGGGGAGGCTGAGCCACTGGGCCCTATAGGACACCTAGCACACAAGACCACTCTATCAACCCAGAGAAACAGCCAAAATTCAGAGACAAAGAAACATGTCACAAATGAAATGGAAGAAAGCAAACTACTGGATATAGAGTTCAAAACCATGGTTATAAGGTTACTCAAGAATCTTCAAAACCTCCGAGAAATTTAGTAAGACCCTCAAGGATATGAAAAAGGACCAATCAGAAATTAAGCATACACTGACTGAATTAAAGAATAATATACAGACATCCAACAGCAGACTAGGGGATCCCAAGAATCAAGTCAAAGATTTGAAATACGAAAAAGCAAAAAACACCTAACTGGAAAAGCAAAAAGAAAAAAGAATCCAAAAATATCAAGATAGTGTAAGGAGCCTCTGGGACAACTTCAAGCGTACCAACATCCGAATTATGGTGGTGCCAGAAGGAGAGAGAGAGCGCAAGATATTGAAAACCTATTTGAAGAAATAATGGCAGAAAACTTCCCCTACCTGATGAAAGAAATAGACTTACAAGTCCAGGAAGTGCAGAGAACCCCAAACAAGAGGAATCCAAAGAGGACCACACCAAGATACACTATAATTAAAATGCCAGGGGCAAAAGACAAAGAGAGAATCTTAAAAGCAGCAAGAGAAAAAGTCAGTTACCTACAAGTGAGTACCCATACGACTGTCAGCTGATTACTCAACAGAAACTAGGCAGGCCAGAAGGGAGTGGCAAGAAATATTCAAAGTGATGAAGAGTAAGAACCTACAACCAAGATTACTCTACCCAGCAAAGCTATCATTTAGAATTGAAGGTCAGATAAAGAGCTTCACAGATAAGAAAAAGCTAAAGGAGTTCACCACCACCAAACCAGTATAATATGAAATGCTGAAGGGTATTCTTTAAGAAGAGGAAGAAGAAGAAAAAGGTAAAGATGAAAATTATGAACAACAAAGTGACAACAAATACATATCTATCAACAAGTGAATCTAAAAATCAAGTGAATAAAAAATCTGATGAACAGAATAAACTGGTGAACAGAATCAGGGGCATAGAAAGTGAGTAGACTGACAATTGTGGGGTGAAGGGGGTGTGGAGGGTGTGGGAAGAGATTGGACAAAAATCGTACACCTATGGACAAGGACAGTGCAGGGGGGGGCGAGGTAAGGGCATGGGGTGGGGTGGGAACCTGTTGGAGGGGAGCTATGAGGGGAAAAAAGAGGAACAACTGTAATAATCTGAACAATAAAGATTTAAAAAAAAAAGGAAAAAAAAAAAAGAAAAGAAAAATGTTTCCAGTGAAGACAGTGCAAATGGATTCTGAGTTTAAGACCCAGAAGTGCTTGACAGGGTTGGTCAGGCAATCTTTCTGTAGGACCTGAAACTGAAGCTGGGTTTTTGGGACAAAGCCATTAATAACAAAGCAGATTTTAGGTCTTTCAGGACAAAATGGGGGCTAATGGTAGAAAGCAGCATATAACTACTAGGGACCTCAGGCAGGCAGAAGGGAGGCTGTTCAAAGCAGAGTTGGAGGCAGAACATCTTGAGAATTGAGACAAGTGTGTGGCTGGATGTGGGCTTTCATGACTGCATTAGTGTTCTATTGCTTCTGTAGCAAAGTAAATGCTACAAAATGCTATTGCTTCTGTGGATCTCAATGCTACCACAAGTGTGGTGGCTTAAACACTACCCATTTATCATCTTACAAACCCTACAGGCCAAAGTTTGACACAGGCCTGAGTGGGCAAAAATCATGGTGTCACTAGGGCTGTGCTCCATTCTGGGGGCTCCTTGCTTTGTCCAGGGCCTAGAGATTGCCCACGTTCTTTGGCTCATGGTTCCCTTCTACAATCTCCAAAGCCAACAACACTGCATGTCTCTGACTCTTCTCTGATCATGGAATCTCCCACTGACACTCACCTTAGCTGGGAAAGGTTTTCCACTTTAGGGATCTCCATGCAGCCACCTGGGGCATTCAGGATAATCTCCTCATCTCAGGGTCCTGCAAAGTCTTTATTGCCAAGTAATATTACAAATTCTCAGGGACCAGGCAGGAGAGCTTTGGGGCACCATTATTCTGCCTGCCCTCTGGCCTCTTGGATCACCTATTCCAATATTACAGGTTGGATGGGAGCCTGATGCTTCAGGGTCCTCACCTGTGAAGTTCCCCCTGCTAACCCACCATGGGGCTAACTCCCCTTGGCACCCGCTCAACCCTCCTAGACACTGAGATTGTCATGAGCCACTCACTTAAGCTCATGGAGTAATTTAAGAGGAGCACTTAGTTACTGTTATTGATGAGAACCATCCACATTCATTGATATGGTAGTTATTGAGCACCTACTTTGTGCCAGAGTGCACTTTATTCAGCTCCAAACTTTTGTCTTTGATTATGAGAACTTCATGGACAGAGTGATCTTTCAAAGTATATTTTTGAGTCTCAGAATCTCAGAGGTGGTAGGATCTTCCCAGGTTCCTCTGGCCAACCCTCTATCCTGTTCACGGGCTTCCTGCTGAAAGCAGCCCTTTCTGCTTTTCTGACCAGAATGCTGAGCTAGGAGTCAGGAGCCCCAGTAAATTACTGTGTGACCTTTGGCAGCCACTCTCTCTGGGTGTCAGGCTCATTGTATGTAAATAAGCTGTGGAGGACATTTTCTTTCCATCTCTGACATTCTCTGGCCCTTGTTAATATCATTAGTCTTTCAAATCTCTTGTTCTCCCACCACCAGATATGGCTCTCTCCCTGCTCCAGCCAAGGGAGAAAAGGCATTTTTTACCCTGACATTTCTCTAAGCTGGTTCTTCTCTCTCTTTCTTCCTCCTCCTCCTCTTTCTCTCAATCTCTGTCTCATTCTCCTTTCCTTCATCTCTCCTTTGCCTTTAATCCAGAGATATTTTTTGCATTCACAAAATATCTGAAAACAGCATAACCCTAGATTTGTAACATTTGCTTTAAAAATAATTTTCATATGGTTCAAATGTACTTAAATGTAAACAGTAACAAGTAGAATGTTTTTTCTTTTGTAATGACCTTGGAATATGAACACAGGCTTTTCTCAGGTAAATGCAGGTTCCAGGATACTAAGACTGTTAAATTTATGTAAGAAAGAAATATTTATGTATAGAAAGATATAAAAATAAAAACATGAAGTAGAGGCTTGCTTGATTTATATATAGGATGACCCCCAAAAATGTATAAGACAATTTGAATAATTATAAAGGGATTGTTTTTAATAAAATAAATTTCATTTTCAAAATTGAGCTATCAGCTGTTAAAGTATATATTTTACAATTTTCAGGAGACAACTGTATAATGTTCTCTTGCAAACCAATAAGTTCACTAAAGAGAAATATAAATTTTTTTAAAATATGAAGAATTCAAATTAAAAATTAAAGAATCCTGAGGCTGTAAGTGCCCATCAGTAGATGAATGGATTAGAAAACTGTGGTACATCTACACGATGGAATACTATGCTGCTCTAAAAAGGAAGGAACTCTTACCATTTGCAACGTCATGGATGGAACTGGAGAGCATTATGCTAAGTGAAATAAGCCAGTCAATGAAGGAAAAATACCACATGATCTCACTCATTCATGGATAATAGAGACCACTATAAACTTTTGAACAATAATAGATACAGAGGCAGAGCTGCCTCAAACAGATTGTCAAACTGCAGCGGGAAGGCCGGGGAGGGTTTTGGGGCAGGAGGTAGGGGGGTAAGAGATCAACTAAAGGACTTGTATGCATGCATATAAGCATAACCAATGGACATAAGACACTGGGGGATAGGGGAGGCTAGGGGACTGTCTAGGGCGGGGGGATAAAATGGACACATGTAATACCCTTTGTAATACTTTAAGCAATAAAAAAAAAATAAATAAAATAAAATAAAATAAAAGCTTTAAAAAAAAAAAAGAATCCTGAGGCTGGTATGCAAGAACAGAGTAGAGAGAGATAGGTAAGGGTGGACCTGGAGGCTGGTGGCATGCAAGGAAGGATCCTTTCCGCTCATTCCCTCTTTTGGGCATAGGGACTCAATATTTGCGGGTAATAACCCTACTACCTACTATAGTCAAAATGACTTTTTCTTTTTCTGGGCCAGGATGACTTCCCTTCTTGCCTGTGTTCCCAGAGTGATTATGTGGGAAAGCCAGATATAGACATAGCATGAAAATATAACAAAAACATATTTTTTAAAAACTGTTTTTTCAGAAATTATGTTGAAAATATAGCAGTGGACATGGTCTCTTCCCAGATGAAGCATATTTGGTGAAGACTGATGTCACCACATGAAATGAAAACATGTATACAATGCACATATATGCACAGACATGCATGAATACACACACACATAATTACAAGTAGTGAATTGTCTCAAGAAAGGAACGATGAGGTTATCTTGGGTCTTAGAGTGATCCTTGGGATAATTCCTGCAGAAGAGTGAGGAGATTCTGGGTGGAGGTGGAGGTTGAACTGTGATGGGTTGTGACAGAGGCTTCTATGCCCCCAGAGCTCTGGAGCTACGATGACCCTGACAGGTTGTCCTGACTCATGTCCCAATGAAAACATGGGAGATGGAAATTTGCATCTACAGACCATTGGATATGGGCTGCCTTAGGGGAAGGGCTACAGTCTCTGGGTGGAGGGGGGAATTTCTCTTTGTCTGAGTGCCATTTCTGGGGATAACTTCAGCTGTGAGCTGAGAGATGACACACAGCATCTACTACAGGGTGTTTGGAGAGTAGCTGGCAGGGAACCTGAGCTTGTCTGTGAAGGTTAGGAAAAGCCTCTACAAGAGAGTGGTCATAAGTGACAGTGGGTGGAAATAGAATGAGCACTCTGTGAAATGGAGCCGAGTGAGCAATGCCTGCCAATGAAGTCTGCAAGAATGTCAGTATTTCTGGGCAGGGGGCAGAGGAGGATGAGTAACTCACAGCAACATTAGGGAAACACATTTCTAGAAGCCATGCAGGCCTTGCAGGATTTTGGGCTTTATCCGAAGGGCAGTGAGAAGGCGTCAATTAGAGGAGAGACCCAATGTCATCTGTGTTTTAAAAGCTCACTGAGGCTGGTATGCGAGAACAGAGTAGAGAGAGATAGGTAAGGGTGGACCTGGAGGCTGGTGGCATGCAAGGAAGGATCCTTTCCACTCATTCCCTCTTTTGGGCATAGGGACTCAAAATTTGAGGGTAATAACCCTACTATCTACTATAGTCAAAATGACTTTTTCTTTTTCTGGGCCAGGATGACTTCCCTTCTTGCCTGTGTTCCCAGAGTGATTATGTGGAAAAGCCAGATATAGACATAGCATGGCCTTGAGGTTGGGCCAAGTTGGAGTTTGGACATTCACCAGCTTTATTCGCCTATAAGATCCAGTAAGGGAGATACATTTAGGTACTGAGGCTGGTGTAGCCTATAACTACTAATGATGTTATCTGTAAAGAGTTGATTCTGACAAAAAGTTTAGCTTTGAAGAGGGCTCCATGACAAGGGGTAAGGAGTGGAGAGCCTCTGCAGGGACTCAAAGAGTAGCTCCTTGCTTCTTAACTTTGGCAAGATGGAGAAGAAAGGAAAATGACCACATGTCCACCAATGCCCTGGTATTTCAGATGAGAAAACCAAAGCTGAGGGCTGAAAGCTTACACTGAATATGACATAGCTAAGAAGTAAGAAAAGGAATGAGCATGCCTGCCGGGGTCCAACCCCAGCAGGTCCAGGGGTTCCCAAAGGCGTAGACGGAGTCGGCGAAGAAGGAATGACACGGAGACAGTGTTCAGTTGATCAGCAGCCTAGCCAGGATCTCCAGCCAAGTTCTGGTCTCGATCTCCAGAGAGGTTCTGCTGTTTATTGTCTTGTTACATCCGTATTTATACCAGTTGATTTTAATCCTGTCAATTTCTATTACAAAGGTTAGGGCGTTTCTTATCTCCATTCCAGGGAGTAAAGATTATGTAGCTTAAGCATGATTGTTTGTAGTTAAAGTGATTAACTACCCGCCTGGCACTTAGTTAAGGAGTTTCATCCCCTCCCTGACTTCAGGGAAAAATTCCTACCTGGGGAAACAACCTTTCTAGGAGAGGCATCCCCTCTCTGACTTCAGGGAAAAATTCCTACCTGGGGAAACAACCTTTCTCGGAGAGGTGACCTTGATTAAAACACACAGTGCTAAGGGGAGCAAACATATTAAGAACAGTATTCTATATACGCCAGGTCCCTTGAAACATATGCTGTGCAGATGTTTCTTTCCTGCAGCGACTGTGTCAAGCAGCAAGGATGGACCGGCTTCCGGCAAATTCCCCCTTTTTTATTTTTTAAATGATCACGCATGCAAATCAGTGGCCACCTCTCAGATTGGGCCATTTAAGTCTCGGAAGAAGAGTGGCAAGCAATGATAGTGAGCATAGCTATAAACATAGTGGATGGAGCGCAGAAGGAGCCCCATTCCTGTAGAAGGTTGCCAGCCTCTTCAGTCAAGGGATTTCAGCTGTCCTCAAGTGTCAGCAAGTTGAAGGGCTGCATCAAAGGGTCCATCAGGGCCGTGGTTGATGGTGGTGTCGATGTCCGAGGAGGAGTAAGCTGTGCCCTCTGGATCCAGCTGATATGGAAAATGGAGGGTAGTAGAAAAAGAAGAGAAAGCAAAAGAACTACAAGGCATGGAAGTGTTTAGAAAAAAGAGGGAGAAGAAAGGGAAGAAGGCAGCATCCTGACACAGCCCTTTCCTTCAGCTTCCCCTTTCCCTGTGGTCCCAGGTAGAAATGGGAAACAAGTCCTGTTGCAGTGAGAGGGCAGCTGCTGTCAGCCAGTCTCTGTCTTTACCTGGGTCCCGATCTGAGCTGGGCATGGGAAGCAGGAAGCAGCCATGGGGACAGGAGACCTTCCTCAGAAGGGGCGAGTGTTCAAGCCCCTGCACCATTGGGGAGGGGGGTCTGTGCCCCACCTTTGTTGCACCCCAAGTTTTCTCCTACTGGCCCCCGACTGTGCCTGTCTTAGGTTGCCCCATCCTGTGGAGTCTTACCCGTCGTTGACTACCAGCCATCTCTGGGCCAAGTAGGGTGATGTGAGGTTCAGTTTTGTCTCCTTGATACCCTATGTCCCTCTGGCCTCCATGCCCAGCAACTGCCTTTGGATTCCCTCTTCTGCTGGCGGGGCTCTGGCATTGATCATAGGGAACTCAGGTTTCTTCTCTAGAGAGGGCCCAGCTTACGCCATTGGGCCAGAGACAGATCCATGGTACCAGCCACCATGAGGCTTCAACCTCAGCATGAACAGAGAGCTCAGGCAATAGCTATGGGCAATTGGATTGTAAGAAGAGGGTCCCTCTTGGCACAAGGGTAAAAGGGGCCAATACAGGACAAAGGAGAGTCCCGGAACAGGGCTTTCTCAGCCCAGGATGTCAGGCTCTTGGCACAAGACAACTCCATGTATGGGGCATATACCAAGCATCCCTAGTCACGGCATAAAAGGGAGATGCCCTTCTTGGAACAGTAGGGTAGGGAGATTCTAGAAAAGGCTGTGTTCAGGAAAGAAGGAGAAAGGCCAAAGAACCAGCAAACAAGTAGTTAGATTTTTTAAAAAAGGAAAAAGGAAAGGAGATGTGGGGCAAAGCTGGCACATGTGGAAAGACAAAACGGAGGCACATGTGATCCTCCCAATGGACAGATTGTTCCAGCTCAGGGCTGCACATCTGCTGCAGATGGGCACTGGTCAGGTGTGCTATGATGAGGCAGAGATGGCGGGCGGTGAGACATAAGGTCGGACTAGACGGTCTGGAATCCACACAGGTGAGTCTGCATCCTGTGGAAATATACAAGCATATCCTCTCCCCTGGGTTAAAAGTACATCAGGTCCCTTCCAGGCTCCTGTAAGCAAGTCTCTCCATTTGACGAGGGCTTTAGGTTTAGTTAGATCAGGGTTCCAATGCCTGTACATCGGGGAATTTCCCTCAGAATCTACATTTAGTATATTAATTACAAATTGAGCATGTTGTAGAACATGATGAGGAGAGGAATATTTAAACTCATTTTCTTGTAATTTTTTAATTTGTGTTTTTAAAGTTTGGTGAGCCCTTTCTACTATTGCTTGGCCTTGAGGATTGTAGGGTATTCCTGTAGTATGTGCGATGCCGAATGTAGAGCATAAGTTTTTAAAAGCTCTAGAGGTATAGGCAGGCCCATTGTCAGTTTTAAGTGCCCTTGGTATTCCTAGGTAGGAAAAGCATTGGAATAGATGTTGACTTACATCTTTAAAGGCTTCTCCTGTACGTGCAGAAGCAAGGATAACATGAGAAAAGGTATCAATACAAACATGCACATAGCAAAGTTTGCCAAAAGATGGGACATGAGTAATATCCATCTGCCATAAGTCACAGGGTCTAAGTCCTCTTGGATTAACTCCAGTAGCAGGGCTAGGAAAATGAGTAGGACAATGGCCGCAGTCACGCACAATACTTCGAGCAGCTTCTCTAGATATGCCATAATATAGACGGAGAGCAGAAGCATTTTGATGGTGAATGGCATGAGACCGCCGGGCTTCTTCTAGAGCTGTACAAACTACTGGGCGAGTTAGTAAGTCCGCCTGATAATTTCCTTCGCTTAAGGGTCCTGGTAGGCAGGAATGAGCTCTAATATGTCCAATATAGAAAGCCTTTTCTTGTTTGTGAATGCAAGTTTGTAGCTGAGTTAACAAAGAGAAAATGGCTGTTCTTCCTTGTGGGAGAGAGGCGGTCTCAATATGAGGAAATAATTTAACTATATATTGAGAGTCAGTGTACAAGTTAAAGGGAACCTGTTGCAATTGTTCAAAAGCATAAATGACTGCCAAAAGCTCTGTTCTCTGAGCTGACGTCTCTAGAGTTTGTTGAACATGGGTTATTGAGTCAATGATTGTTACTGCCCTACCATTAGAGGAACCATCTGTGAATACTAAGGAGGCAGGAGGTGATAATGGTTCTTTTGAACATTTAATAGGAAATATAAACGGATGTAGGGAGAGAAATTGCAATATAGGTGATTTTGGCAAATGATGTAAAATTTGTCCTGGGAAGTTACCTATAGCTATTTGCCACTCTTCTTCAAATTGTAATAGTGTGTCTAATTGTTCTCTTTTATAAGGTATTATTATCTCAGTAACTTCTCTTCCAAAGAGTTCGATACTGCGTCGTCTACCTTTGATAATGAGAGTGGCCACTAGGGAGGGATAGGGTGGTACAATCTTCCTAGGAGTGACAGGTAAATGTATCCATTCTAATGGTCCTTCCTGCCACAAGCATCCTGTAGGAGTATATTTAGTGGCTAGAATAATTAAGGCCCAAGATTTGGAATAATCTAGATACTGTAGTTGCTGTTTATTGATGGCCTGTTCTATTTTTGCTATAGCCTTTTCTCCTTCTACAGTTAATTGTCGGGGAGACTTAGGGTTAGAATCTCCCTTTAAAATGTCAAATAGAGGTTTTAAGTCAAGAGTGGTTATTTTTAGATATGGCCTGACCCAGTTGATATCACCCAATAGTTTCTGATAATCATTCAATGTGTTTAAATGATCTTTTCTTAATTGTAGAGGCTGATGGGTGATAGTAGAGGTATGTAATATTCTGCCTAAGTATGAAAAAGAAGGTTCAGTCTGAATCTTTTCTGGGGCTATTTTTAGACCATGTTCTTCTAAAGCAAGGATGGTCTGAGTAAGAATTTCCTGTAAAGTATCCCGATCTTTATGAGCTAGTAAAATATCATCCATATAATGAATAAGATATAGATCTGAAAATTTCTTTCTAATAACTTGCAATGCCTGATCTACAAACTTTTGACATAATGTAGGACTATTTTTCATCCCTTGTGGGAGAACCTTCCATTGGTATCTCTGATAAGGCTGTTTAAAGTTTTCTGATGGTATGCTGAATGCGAATCTTTGACAATCAGCTGGGTGAAGAGGTATAGTGAAAAAACAATCCTGTAAGTCAATAACAACAACACAATACTCCTGTGGAATTGCCACAGGGGAGGGCAATCCAGGTTGTAAGGAGCCCATATCTTCCATGGTGGCATTTATGGCTCTTAGATCTTGCAAAAGTCTCCACTTGCCTGATTTCTTTCTTATTACAAATATGGGTGTGTTCCAGGGACTATTTGATGGCTCTATATGTCCCTCTGCTAATTGCTGATCAATTAATTGCCGGGCTGCTGATATTTTCTCAGATGTTAAGGGCCATTGCTCAACCCATACTGGTTGTGACGATTTCCAGACTATGGGATCAGCAGTCCTAAGGGCAATGGCCCCAATTACAGATCCTGTCGAGGAGTGTGAGGTATTACTTTCCTTTCCTAATCCCTTTCCTGGATTAAATCTCGTGTCTAGCATCTGTGATGTTACTCTATCACTGGGGCTATATAATACAACTCCCATTTGAGACAAGATATCTCTTCCCCATAATGTAAAGGGGATAGTCGTAATTACATAGGGACAGAATGTTCCTGAATGTTGATCTTCATCAGTCCAAGTTAGAATCTGAGAACTCTTTTTTACATTAGATGCCTTGCCTAGTCCTACTAGGGAAGTGGAGGTGGTGTGCGTGGGCCATGAAGAGGGCCAATCCTTCTCTGCTATGCAGGAAACATCTGCTCCTGTATCCAATAGACCTTCAATTGGTTTTCCCTGAATTTGTAAAATTTTTGTAGGTCTAGTAGCATGGATTTCTTGTATCCAAAATGCTGCATCACTAGATCCAAAGCCTCCGGCCCCTCTAGCTTCCTGGGTAACAGCTGTCCCTATTTTATGTATTGGTAACAGGATTAATTGGGCAATTCTCTGGTTGGGCTGAATCTGTATAGTTGTGGTGGGTGGGGAAAGTAAAATCTGTATTTCTCCTGTGTAGTCTGCATCAACAACTCCTGGGATGACTAAGATCCCCTGTAACGAGGTGGAGCTCCGTCCTAATATTAAACCTACAGTTCCCTCAGGCAGTGGCCCAGACACTCCTGTAGGAATGGCTGCTACTGGCGAGTCTGGGGTTAGTACTGCATGGGTGGTTGAGTGGAGGTCCAATCCTGCACTGCCTGGGGTTGCCCTGAAGAGGTCACTGACTGATCGAAATTTGCAAAGGGGTTGAAGGTTGATGCCCCTATTATTGCAGGGGCCTGGGGCTGGCCCCTTCTCAAGTTTCCCGATTGAGGTGATGGGATATAACCTCCTTGGGAGCTATTTGTAGAGTTTAAAGGCCGACCATTTTTATGGTATTTTGATCTACATTCCTTTGCCCAATGGAATCCTTTCTGACATCGGGGACAAACGGTTTTTGGAGGATTAATATTATTCCCTAATGTATTTCCAGGCTGTCGAGGAGCTTGCCATCTGGCCTGAGTATTATTATTATTTTTATTTGGGCATTCTCTGCTAAAGTGCCCAGATAAGCCACAAGAGTAGCAGTTCATATTTCTTTTATTACCTGTAGTATTGCTGGCTTGTCCTATAGCCTGTACATATTGAGGGTATGTCTCCCCTTTGAGAGCTGCAGCTATAGCTACACCCTGTATAAATGCTGGACTTACATCAGCACACTGTTTTATAAAATCATTTATAGTTCCTGTTCTGCGAATCGGCCTTAATAAAGCCTGACAGGTATTATTAGCATTTTCAAAAGCCAGTTGTTTGATTAGGATATCGGCTGCCTCTTTGTTATTGATTACTCTCTTGACTGCCTGCATGAGGCGAGAAAGGAAATCCTGATATGGTTCCTCGACCTTCTGTTTAACCTCTGTAAGGGTGGTGGTTTTTCCTGCTGTATAAGGTAGGGATTTCCAGGCACTTACTGCACAACTGGTTACTTTGGTAAGTGCCTCTGTGGGCATATTCATTTGCTCCTCAGCCGTGTTAAAATCACCTTCTCCTAATATCATGTCTAGGGTTATTCCTTTTCTGGTTTTTTCGCTGTGGCTACAGCTTTCTTAGCAAGATCTTCATATTCAGTTTTCCATAATAAGTAATCGCCTCCTGAGAGACAGGATTTACAAACCTGTGACCAATCATAAGGAGTCATCCATTTACTGGCTAGGGTTTCTACCAAGGTTTGTGTGTAAGGAGCTAGAGGTCCATATTCAGAGCAGGCCAATTTTAATTCTTTAAGTACTTTGTAAGGTATAGGCTCCAAGGTGGGGTTTCTATTCCCACCAGACTCATTCTCATATGTAACTGGGAAGCAGAGTGAGAATTCAAGATCTCCATTAGCTTCAGCTTCTCTTATCGCCCTTTGAAATTTAGACATGGAGCTCATAGGAGCCACAGGACGTGGTTTAGGCTTCCTTTCTAATTTGGGGAGCCTGTTTTGAATGGGAGGGCCACTCTCCTCTCTACTGACTGGAAAGGACCAATGGTCATGTTTATGATATTTATTCTCCTCCCGATCAGTAGGCATAGCTAAATTGCTTTTAGATTGAGCTGAAGACAATGATGATGTATCCTCTCTGGGTGGAGCCGAGGGACTATTTAAATTTTGAGAAAGTTCAACCGTTTTTGCCTCTGGTGCCAAGGTGTCACAGATTGAATCCCAGAGGGAAAAGTAACATGGCAGGACCTTCTCAGATTCATGGTGTTTCTTTAATTGCTTTCCTACTTCAACCCAAGTTTTTAAATTAACAGTTCCATCCTCTGGAAGCCATTGACATACTTCTTCTATAAAACTTTCTGTCTCACTGGGAAAAACCTCAACTCCAATTCTGCTAGTAAGCATATGCGTTAAAAGATTAATACAGAGTCTTTTTTCTTTACACTCAGTATGACCCATCTTGTCAATCTAAGTTCTGTACTAACTACCCGCTTACCCTACTTATCCTCTATGGGGGGGGGGGGGTTCTGCAGCACCCTATGGTGCAGTCCTATCCGTCCCAAGTACAGGGGGACTTACCTAAGGGAACCCTGTTCGGGCGCCAGATGCCGGGGTCCAACCCCAGCAGGTCCAGGGGTTCCCAAAGGCGTAGACGGAGTCGGCGAAGAAGGAATGACACGGAGACAGTGTTCAGTTGATCAGCAGCCTAGCCAGGATCTCCAGCCAAGTTCTGGTCTCGATCTCCAGAGAGGTTCTGCTGTTTATTGTCTTGTTACATCCGTATTTATACCAGTTGATTTTAATCCTGTCAATTTCTATTACAAAGGTTAGGGCGTTTCTTATCTCCATTCCAGGGAGTAAAGATTATGTAGCTTAAGCATGATTGTTTGTAGTTAAAGTGATTAACTACCCGCCTGGCACTTAGTTAAGGAGTTTCATCCCCTCCCTGACTTCAGGGAAAAATTTCTACCTGGGGAAACAACCTTTCTAGGAGAGGCATCCCCTCCCTGACTTCAGGGAAAAATTCCTACCTGGGGAAACAACCTTTCTAGGAGAGGCATCCCCTCCCTGACTTCAGGGAAAAATTCCTACCTGGGGAAACAACCTTTCTCGGAGAGGTGACCTTGATTAAAACACACAGCGCTAAGGGGAGCAAACATATTAAGAACAGTATGCTATATACGCCAGGTCCCTTGAAACATATGCTGTGCAGATGTTTCTTTCCTGCAGCGACTGTGTCAAGCAGCAAGGATGGACCGGCTTCCGGCACATGCCTGGTTCCAATTTCAATGGCTCCTCTATGATTTTGCATTGTCTTGGGATCCCTTCACTTTCACCAAAGATGTTACACTTTATAGCTGAGCTTGCAATCTAATAAGCTCTACTGGTGGGAGATTTCTATCTTCCTTTTTTTTTTTTTTTAAGTGGATTAAAAAACTGTGGTACATCTACACAATGGAGTACTATGCTGCTATAAAAAAGGAGTAACTTTTGCCGTTTGCAACAGCATGAATGTAACTGGAGAGCATTATGCTAAGTGAAATAAGCCTTTCAGAGAAAGATAAATATCACATGATCTCACTCATATGTGGGATATAATGAGCAACATAAACTGATGGACAAAAATAGATCCAGAGACAAATGGCAGGGGAGGTGGGGAAGTTAGAGATCAACCAAAGCATGCATATTAGCATAACCAATGGACACAGACACTGGGGCGCTGGGGGCTTGCCCTCAGCCTCAGGGGTGGGAATGGCTCTGGGGGGCATCAATTGGGGAAAAAGGAGACATATGTAAAACTTTAGACAATAAAAAAATAAAAAATGAATTTATTGAGGTGACATTAGTTTAAAAAATTATACATGTTTTAGGTATATAATTCTACACTGCCTTCCTTTTTACAAAAAAGAAATTTCTATTCTCTTAAGTATTTGCAGAAAGTTACTAAAAAAGTTGATAGAGTTTGGCTAAAGGGATACACGTTTGGGGAAAGGTCTGGAAATTACTTGTCACACTCTGACATCTTTTAGAGTTACTTAAATCCTCTCCTATTCCTCAGTTATTTTATTTTATTTTTTAATATATTTTATTGATTTTTTTCACAGAGAGGAAGGGAGAGGGATAGAGAGTTAGAAACATTGATGAGAGAGAAACATCGATCAGCTGCCTCCTGCAACCCCCCCCCCCCCCCCCCACTGGGGATGTGCCCGAAACCAAGGTACATGCCCTTGACCGGAATCGAACCTGGGACCCTTTAGTCTGCAGGCCGATGCTCTATTCACTGAGCCAAACCTGTAAGGGCTCCTTAGTTTTTTTTAGTTTCTCCATCTCCACACCCACCCCACAACCAGATTCTACTTATCTCACTTTGTCTACTTATTCTGATACCTTTTGATTCACTCCAGTGTTATCTTTATCCTTCACCAGACTTTATCTCATTTCCCTCTTCAGCAAGCCCCCAATGAGGAATTATTTCCTGTCTTATATACTTATAATTTATTTTTTAAAAAATATTTTCACCCCAGTTGGTGTGATTCAGTATTGAGTATCGAACCATAAACCAAGAGGTCACCAGTTCCATTTCTGGTCAGGGCACATGCCTGGGTTTTGGGCTTGATCCCCAGTAGGGGTTGTACAAGAGGCAGCTGATCAATGGTGTATCTCTTTGCTTGGATATTTCTATCTCTCTCTCTCTCCCTTCCTCTCATTCAAAGGAAATCAATATTTTCATCTCCATTAAGATTAATTTTTATACAATAAATGCAGCTCTTTCAAGTATAAGTTTCAATGAGTTTTTACAAATTTCTACACACATCAAATCACTACTAAACCAAATTATGAAACATGTTCTTCACCCAAAAGGTTTTTTTATGCCTCTTTCAAGCAAGTCGTCATCCCCAACTCCAGCTTCAGGCAACTTTCTGTTATTATAGATTTTTCATTTCTTGAGTTTACTATGGAAGTACACAGGATTGACTTTATGTTTGATTCTTTTGCTCAATAAAGTGCTGTAGAGACTTAGTCATGATGATGCATCTATCAATAGTTCCTTTCTTTTATTGGCTGGGAAGTGTTAGTGTTTAACTGTACGGAGTTTCCACCATTTATTAATGCATTCACTGATTGTCATTTGGGTTGTTTGAAGTATATTATGAACAAAATTACACCAACATTCATAAACATGTCTTTGTGTGCATATACATTTTCATTTCTTGGAAACATATCTAAGAGTGAAATGGAATTACAGGCTTGTAAGGTAAGTGTATGATTACCAGTTGTTGTTTATACCATTGTCTATTCCCACCAGCAATGTATGAAAGTTCCAATTGTTTCACATCTTTATCAAGAGTTAGTTTGGCTAAAAACAATTAAAGATATGTTTTTGAGTCTCTGTGTAAGTTTTCTATTGTATTGGTCCAAAGGTACATACAGCTACATGATATTATGTCAAAAACACAGTCTTTATTACTGTATCTTTATAGTAAATTTATTTTTTCCTGATTTATTTCATTAGTTTTTTGATTTTTAAATTACAGTTGACATAGGATATTATATTACAGTTTCAGGTGTACAATACAGTGATTAGACATTTACAAAACTTACTATAGTAAGTTTCTAAGTAAGGTATTATGAGTTCCCCAGCTTTGTTCTTCCTTTTGAAAATTATTTGGGCTATTCTATGTTTTCACATTTGCATAGGAATCTTAGAGTTAGCTTTTTAATGTTAACAAAAAGCTTCCTGGGATTTTTACTGAATCTATAATTGGGAGAGAATGGAGATTCTAACAAAATTGTGTCTTCTGATTCAAAAAAATAGAATGTGCTTCATCTATAGATCTTTAAATTCTCTGAGCAATTTTTATAGCATTAATTGTATAGGTCTTGCACATAATTTGCTAAATAGATCTCTTAATTTTTTCATGTTTGTGAGTTCTATTGTAAATTAAATATTTTATTTCTATTTCCAATGTTCCTTGCTGGTGTATAGCAATACAATAGATTTTTGTATATGGAACCTTTATCCAGTGACCTTGATAATCACTTATTAGTTCTAGTAGCTTTTTTGAGGGGACTTCTTAGGATTTTCTATATATAGCACTATGTATCTCTAAATATATAATTTATTTCTTTATTTCCTGACTGTATGCTTTTAATTTAATTTTCTTTCCTTTTTGCATTAGCTAAGATTTCCACTATAGTCCTGGCTAGAAGTGGTGATAACAGATATCCTTGCCTTGTTCTCTATCTTAAAGGGAAAGATTGGGTCTTTCATCATTAGGTTTATGCTAGCACGAGGATGTTTGGTCAATGCTATTCATCAGTTTGAGGAAGGTCACTTTAATTACTGGTTTGATCAGGGTTTTTAAACCATGTGTGTTGATTTTTGTCTAGTGCTTTTTCTTATTGGAATGATCATATGGTTTTTCTCTTTAATTCTGTTAACATGGTGAACTACTTATTAATCTGCTAGTGGTGAACTGACTTTTCATTTCTGGACTATAATTATCATTTGTTATGGCATATTTTTCTCAAAATCCAGGTACATGTTTTGTGACTCTCTTTATGTATTGGTGGATTTTATTTTCTAACTAGAGGCCCAATGCATGGATTCATGCACCAGTGGGGTCCCTCAGCCTGGCCTGAGGGGTTTGGCCGAAACCCATTCTCCAGCATCTCCTGAGGAGTCCCAGAGTACGAGAGGGCACTCTGCAAAGTTGCTGTCACTCGGCGGCTCCTACGTTGATTGTCTGCCCCCTGGTGGTCAGTGCGCATCATAGCTACCAGCCAGTCAGCTGGTTGGCCAGTCACTTAAGCTTTTATATTTATACTAGAGGCTTGGTGCACAAAAATTTGTGCACTCGGGGGGAGGGGAAATCCCTCAGCCTGGCCTATGCCCTCTTGCAGTCTGGGACCCCTCAGAGGATGTCCACCTGCTGGCTTAGGCCTGTTCCTGGGGGGATCAGGCCCAAGCTGGCAGTCAGACATCCCTCTGGCAGCCCGGCAGCCCTCGGGGGATGTCTACTTGCCAGAGGGAAGCAGGCCTAAGCTGCAGTCAGACATCCTTAGTGCTGCTGAGGAGGCAGGAGAGGCTCCCACCACCACCACTGTACTGGCAGACATCAGCCTGGCTTGTGGCTGAACAGAGCTCCCCCTGTGGGAGCACACTGACCACCAGGGGGCAGCTCCTGCATTGAGCGCCCCCTGGTGGTTAGTGTGTGTCATAGTGACCAGTCATTCCCAGTCTTTCTGCTATTAGGGTCAGTTTGCGTATTACCCTTTTATTATATAGGATAGAGGCCTGGTGCATGGGTGGGGGCCGGCTGGTTTGCCCTGAAGGGTGTCCCGGATCAGGGTGGGGGGTCCCGCTGGGGTGCCTGGCCAGCCTGGGTGAGGGGCTGATGGCTGTTTGCAGGCAGATCAAGGCCCCCCCCCTCAGTGGGGACCTTCACCCCATGGAGGTTTGGCCAGCCTGGATAAAGGGCTGATGGCTGTTTTCAGGCTTGTAACACCCCCTTTAGGGAGGGGGGTCCCCACTGGGGTGCCTGGCCAGTCTAGGTGAGTGGCTGAGGGCTGTTTTCAGGCTGGCAAAGCCCCCCCAGCAACGGAAGCTCCCAGCCTCTCCTTTTTTTCTTTTTTCATTTTTTCTTTTTATTCTGGGATTTATTTACCTTCTATAATTGAAACTTTGTAGCCTTGAGAGGAGCTCAGAGCTGGCCAGGGCGCGCGGGAGGGAAAGCCTCCTGCTCGCTCCAGCTCCATGGCCACGGCCGGCTGAAAGCAGGTATCTGGAGTTTATTTATCTTCTATAATTAAAACTTTGTTGCTTTGAGTGGAGCTCAGAGCCAGCCGCAGCAGGCAGGAAGTTGGCTTCCTCCATCATTGGGGAAACCAAGCCTCCTGCTTGCTCCAGCTCCGTGGCTGCTGGCCGCCATCTTATTGGGTTAATTTGCATATAGTTACTCTGATTGGCTGGTGGGTGTGGCTTAAGGCATAGCGAAGGTATGGTCAATTTGCATGTTTGCCTTTTATTAGTGTAGACTAGAGGCCCAGTGCACAAAATTCGTGTATGGAACAGGGTGTCCCTCAGCCTGGCCTGCACCCTCTCCAATCTGGAACCCCTTGGGGGATGTCCGACTAAACCGGCAGTTGGACATCGCTCTCACAATCCGGGATTGCAGGCTCCTAACCGCTTGCCTGCCTGCCTGCCTGCCAGATCACCCCTAACCCCTCTGCCTGCCTTCCTGATCACCCTAACCACCTCTGCCTGCCTGATCGCCCCGAACTGCTCCCCTACTGGCCTGATTGCCCCTAACTGCCTCTGCCTCGGCCCCTACACCTGGGACGTGGGGTTCCCTCCCTCTGGCTGGCCATAGGCACCTGGGACACTGGCTGTCTTCACCCGTGGCCGCCCACAGGCACCTGGGATCAGGAGCAGCTTCGCTCAGGTTGGCCACAGCTGCAGGCACCCGGGACCGCGAGCAGCTTTGCCCGGCCCAGCTTCATCAGGAAGAACGTCCAGTCTAATTAGCATATTACCCTTTTATTAGTGTAGATAAATGTGTTACTTAAGATTTTGTGTCTATGTTCATGATGAATCTAGGTTTCTATGTTTATTTTCTTATGATGCCTTTCATATCAAGATAATTCTGGCCTTATAAGGAGAATTGGGCAGTGTTCCCTTCTCCTGAATTTTCTAGAAGATTTTATATAGGATTTGTATTAGTTCTTCCTTAAATATTTGATAGAATACACCAGTAAAACTATCTTAACTAGTAGTTTTCTGTGTGACAAGCTTATTAATTATAAATCAATTTATTTAACATATATAGGATTTCAGTTCTTTTTTTTCCAGAAACTTTTGGTAATTTTAATCTTTCAAAAGATTTCCCATTTCATCAGGTTTTCAATTGATTACTCTTTTACATTGCAAAGAAAAACAAAAATTTGATCATATCTTTGGTTGTAGATGAGGAAATTAAGAGTGCTCCTGTCATACAGTCTTAGTGTTGACTAAATCGGTCCAAAATCTTTGAAGTTTAAAATGGTGCCAATCAAAAGCAATGATTACAATATATCTACCTTTTGATCAAGAAATTCTAACTGTAGGGATTTATTCGAGCAATATAAATGTGTATGGACTTAAAAATATCTGTGCATATTTATAGCATCATTTTTCATAATCAAAATGGAAACAATAAAAAATTAGCAACAGAGGTCTAACTAATAAAGAATAGGACATCCATATCATGGAATATTACACAAAAAAAGTAAGCGGGGTAATATGTACTATTAAGTGAGAGAGAAAAGTGCGTAAAACTGATTTTCACAGCATTTCCTTGAAAACAATATACAATCTTAGATAAATTTCTCTAAGATTGTGTGGTTGGACTTGGATAATTTAAGAAATTGTAGAGAAAATTATTCATAATTTATGCCCTTCTGCACCAATTAAAATGAACATATTTAAGAGGTATACTTGAAATTAAATCCAAAATCCAGATACATGTTTTGTGACTCTCGCTTTTTCTGTCTCCCTCCAGAACCAAGCAGATTTCCAATTTGCATTTTTTTTCAGTTGTTCCAGGTTGTAAATATAGCTGCCTACATTGGGCTGTCCTTATGTGTCCCCCACTTTGAAGTGCCCAGCTGGTGGTAATCAGGGACAAGCTGTACAAATCAATGGCTGGATGAATCTTGCTGGAGTACATAGAGATGCCCACATGTGGAAACCTGAGACAATACCAGAGAGGGGAGTTGAATTTAGGGGTAGCACCCTCCACAGTGTTCTGGAGGGCACACAGGGTTAGGAACAGGATGCTCTGTAAAATGAGTGGAGGAGAAATCAAGCTTTGCAGGGGATATTTTATGAAGTCGAAACTTTGACTGAGACCAGTAGGCGGGATTTTGTGGATATCGGTGTGCATTTTAGAGGTCAGTTGTGGTGTCTCCTATTGGAAAGTGGGGGCTTATTTTGGTTCTGAACAGCTAAGAGTATCCCGGGAGAGAACTGGATAAAGGGCAGAAGGGGGAATCTGCTTAGAGTTTTTTGAGACATTTGGAAACTTAGGCTTTGGGGCCTTGGAGAAGGCAGCCTTGGTATTGAGAAGCCTCTGGTTGGTGAGATTTTGTTTTCCCATGAAACAAAAAGTTTAAAAGGTTCTGAAACTTAATTGGTCAAAATGGGCATAACTAAAAGTTTGTTCTGCTCCCCCTAGGCTGATTGCTTAGGGACACCATGAACCTGGGCTTATTAAGAACAGCTATCTCAGTGACTAGTCCCCTTGGGAAGGAGAGAAGTAGGAGGGAAAGGCGGAGAGAGAGAGACCCTCAGCTTCCCACAGAACTGTTATTTTGGGGCTTTTTCCTAAGCTCCTATCTGAGGACAGTGTCCTTTTTCATCATGACTGAAGACAGCAGTAGGTTGCTCTAACCCCTGTGCATGGCTCAGCAATAGCCACACAGGAGTTGGCCTTGGCAGAGCTCTGGAGAACATTAGCAGTGGTGGTGAAGCCCTTCCATAGAGGTGAGTGTCTTCAGGTTTCTCCTCTATGGAAGAAAGAGTAAGGTGGGATGTTCTGGGTCTGGTTGCTGTCTAACACAGGGACACCTAGAGGGTGAGGAGTGGGCTAAGAGAGCAGCAGGACAGACAAGTTCATTTCCAAGTCCTCTGTGCACAACAAAGACAGATTCAGTTCTTTTCTGAGCTGATGGTAGGGATATATGCAGTTCCCTGATGTCTCTCAGGATCCTTCTTTCTCATCTTTCTTTATTTCCTGTTAGTTATGCAGAGATTGTGGAGAAGCAGGTCACTGAGCTCTTCCAACAGTTCTGTCTTTGAGGCATGTTTGCCCATCAGTAGAAGAGCCACAGTGATATTGGGAAGGTTGCATCCCCAATATATGCCATAATATCAGAGGAAGGAAGGGAAGGAAGGAAGGGAAAATGGTAATGTGAGGCAGGAAGGGAGACCAGGAAGAGAGGCATTGAGGGGATATTGCCTAGTTAGTCCTGGCCAGGATCAGGACCTATGTAGTCATATATTATGTGTCCATATACTCATCACCTACAAAAAAATTTTAGCATTACTGATTTGGCTCAAGAATACTGTGTGTGTGTGTGTGTGTGTGTGTGTGTGTGTGTATATATATATATATATATATATATATATATATATATATATATATATATAAAGTTATGAAGGTGAGTCTGTGTAGTACCACTGTAGATGAAGGCTGGGTTTCAATGTTTCGTACCTTACACTTCATTTGGAATCTGATACAGTTCACCTAAGAGGAAATCGGACAATCCCAGGGGCTGATTAATCCAGTTTCTAAAATAAGCAGTTTAAAATATTATAGCCTATATCCCCTGGAGAAGACACTTCCAGTGGGGAAAAAAGACAAGAAAGATTTTCTTCACACCAATACAGAAGAAGCTGCCTTCAGCCATTCCTGACAGTGAGCATTGAAGAGGCAATATTTAGGTCTGTCTTTGTTCAGAGCATAGTAGTAAAGGCAACTCATGTGATCATCTGTCGAAATAGTTTCTCATCCTAATCTGTCTTCCTACTCTCTTGAGAACAGGACCATGTGGAGCAGTTCCACCTGTCTTTTGATATCTGAGTTTCACAAGGAGCAGAACCAAGGACTAAATGATGAGCAATCACTCAAGTGCCACTGAATTTTGTCTCCTTGGCTTCCCTGGCTCTGAGGAACTACACCATATCCTCTTTGCTACCTTCTTCCTCTTCTACTCAGTGACATTAATGGGAAACACGGTCATCATTGTGATTGTTTGTGTTGATAAACGTCTACAGTCCCCCATGTATTTCTTCCTTGGCCACCTCTCTGCTGCGGAGATCCTGATCACATCCATTATCATCCCTGTCATGCTTCGGGGGTTTCTGCTCCCTGGGATGCAGACAATATCTCTGGCTGGATGTGTTGCCCAGCTCTTCCTGTATCTTGCTGTGGGGACCACAGAGTTTGCATTACTGGGAGTGATGGCTGTGGATCGTTATGTGGCTGTCTGTAACCCTTTGAGGTACAACATCATTATGAATAGTCACACCTGCATCTGGGTGGTAATTGTGTCATGGGTGTTTGGGTTTCTTTCTGAAATCTGGCCAGTCTATGCCACGTTTCAGCTGACCTTCTGCAAATCGAATGTCTTAGACCATTTTTATTGTGACCGAGGGCAACTTCTCAAACTATCCTGTGATGACAGCCTTTTCACAGAGTTTATTCTTTTTTTAATGGCCATTTTCATTATCATTGGTTCTCTGGTACCAACAATTGTCTCCTACACTTACATCATCTCCACCATCCTCAAGATTCCCACTGCCTCTGGCAGGAGGAAAGCCTTCTCCACATGTGCCTCACACTTCACCTTTGTCGTGATTGGTTATGGCAGCTGCCTGTTCCTCTATGTGAAACCCAATCAAAGGCAGGCAGCCCAGTACAATAAGATAGTTTCCCTGCTGATTTCTGTGGTAACTCCTTTCCTGAACCCTTTCATCTTCACTCTCCGGAATGACAAAGTCAAAGAGGCCCTTAGAGATAGTGTGAAACGCTCCTGTCAACTTTTCAAAGATTAACTCTTCTCTCAGTTTTAGGTGAGGGCATGATCCCTACTGGGAATTATTTAATAACTTAGGAAACCCTATCTACTCTATCACAGTTTACCATCATTACAAAAATCACAGTGTGTACTACTACTGCTCATACCATGGAAGCAGATAAGGCAGATAACAATGAAACCCACACTCTGCCCACTAGAATCTCATAGCTTCAGATACTCTTTATTTCTACTGATGAACTCCTTGTGGTGTGGGAGAAACTAAAGAAAGCAAATGAGTACTTTTGTGTAGAGTTCTATTGGCCCAATTAATTGGCTTATAATTTGTTTCTGAAAATGAATTACTGAGGTGAGGTAGGAAGTGAGGAGGGAGATGAAGTGAGAGATGGCATATCATAATACAAAGGAAGAAATGCTCACTTTGCTTCTTCATCAAATGTTGCTAAGAGTTGTCCTATATTTTTATACAATTTCTTGAGAAGATGGCCATATGCATTTTGCACATCCCATGGTTCTTTTTCTGGCTGTGTATTTTATTATCCTGGTCCCACTGCTACTGCAAAGTACATATAGTGTTACTTACACTTTGCCACAGAACTGGACAAGAGTGGTGACATAGAAATTAGTATGCTTCTCAAAATCTTTGTGCTACAAAAAGATGGAAATATTTGGCAATAAGAATATGGGAAGTTCCTTTGGCTAAACTTCAGGGTATTGCTCAGACCTTTCCTCTTTGTGACATGTATTCAAATAGACCCAAAAGGAAAGACACTCACTGCCCTCATATATAGTTTCTTTGGTTTTTCAACATGTCGTCAGCCATGCCTCTTCTTCCTGCCTTTCTTGCCTTTGTTTATCCACGAACTTCTGTTTCTTCCTCCTCTCTCCCTTTACCTTCCAGTCTTCATGTTTCTTTTTTCCTCCCCTTCCCCACATTTAACTATGACCCAAGGCTCTGGCCTCCTACTGATAATACATTCTGATTCCTCCTCTCCTCCTTCATCAATATTTCCATTGCTCTCCTGTAACTCCAGTGATGCAGTGTTTGAAATTGCCCCTCTGAATGCCCTGCTCATATTTTCTCAGATGAACCTAAGGAGGGTAGGAAATTCCTGTAGCTGAGTTTAGAATATGAGAGGAGAAGGAGATTTTGGGCCAGGGGACTACTAATGGTACATCAGACATCTCTTGTGTCAAAGCCCAGGTTTTTTTTTATTTGGTCTTTTTATTTTTCTCTTTATTGATTAAGGTAATACATATGTGTTCTCATCCCCCCATTATCCTCCCTTCCCCTCACTCATGCCCTCATCCCCCTGGTGTCTCTGTCCATTGGTTAGGCTTATATGCATGCATATAAGTCTGATTGATCTTGGTCTTTGATTCTCAATGAAGGAAGGTCACTATCTTGATTAGCCTGCCATAACAAAACCCCCTAGACTGGATGGATTAAACAATAGAAATTTATTGATCCCAGATCTGAAGTCTAGAAAGTTCAAGATCAAGGTTCTGGTGAATTCAGTTTCTCTTGCGGGCTCTGTTTGTGGCATGCAGGTGACCACCTTCTCTCTATGTTCTCATGTGGCATTTCTTGGTGTATGGATATTGGAGAGCAAGAGCCATTTCTGGTATTTCTTCTCTAGGGACACTAATCGTATCCAATCAGGGCCCCACCCTTATGACTTCATTTAACCTTAATTACTTTCTTAGAGTTTCCATCTCTAAATACATCTGTACTGGAGTTCACAGGTTCAACATATGAGTTTTGAAGGGACACAGACATTTAGTTAATAACACTGTCATTCTGCCCTTGCCCTGCAATCCAAGCTTATGCTCAACCAGAATGTTCACTTTATCTTCACACTGGGCGCTGGGAGACAGATAGCTCCTTCCTCTGGGGGCTCTCATTTCCCCAGCTGCAGGTGTCTCATCAAAAATGGGGGGAAAAAACCCTCACTCAGACCCCCTCTAATATATACACACCTTGAAGCCTCAGTAGCTTTTATTCTATTTATTTATTTTTCTCTCTGCGCCTCACAACTGAACACAGACATAGTCAGATATTAAAAAGCAAATAATAATTGTAGGCTTTTATTTGAACTCCTTATTTACATGCAGTTAGCACACCACAAAAATAAGTCTTATGTATAATTGAGGTATGTCTGATCGAATGTGTTGCAATTTTCACCTAATTTAAACATTGGCCTCTGTTAACATTCACTTTGTTATATGGTCATAATAACGAGAACAAAACTGGAGACAATACTGCTTCTAACCAGGAAAGTTTTAATAGTTTCTCTGTGTAAAAGTTACTTGGTGAAAGTAAAATGCTTACCCAGATAGTATCTGATACATATCTCTGAAAAGACATTTACTTTTTCTGTTTTATTTCCACATGTATTTCTCTATATTCATACTTAATGGGGCATAAGTATGAATAGATGTCATGATGATTAAAATGTTAAATTTTCTGATTTATACCAATGTTTGTAATTAGAGGATAAGGAATAAGAAGGGAGTAGTATGTAATTAAAACTCCTATGCCTTCTGTAAACCACCACATATATTTATTGTTTGTGTCTAATTAAAATATTCCAATTGATAATAATTCTCAAAACTTAACAGAAATACAATTTGACTCAGGATCCTTTGACTCCAAAGTTCGATCTCAACCTCTCTGTTATTTTGTTCCATGAACATCAGCATTTCTTTCAGTAGACACTGAAATTAGCTTTTATATTATTTGATTGATTTTTATGTATTTAATAGCTATCTACTGCATGTAAGAAACTTTGCTCAATGCTTTGGGAGCATATAGATAGAAGGAAAAAATTATTAACTATATACTAAGTTTCTTAGAATTTCTCTATGTTTTTATTCCATCCTGGCAACAACCTGTGAGATAAGTAGTATTATGTTCATTTAGAAGAAAATAAAATAGAGGTTCAAAGAAGTTAAATAATTGCCAAAGGTTATTCAGCCATCAACCATATAACATTCATCAGATTAGTGAAAGATACAATTCTGTGAATACTAAGTGTTGACATGAATACAGGAGAACAGGAGCTTTTATTCATTTCTGAAGGGAATATAAAATATTATGGCCCAAATAAGTAGATTGTAGCAAAATTAGTAAATATGAAATGCGCAATACTATGGCTAATTTTCAAGTTTGTTTATTCTTTCTTTAGCTGTGTTGGATCTAATGATGAGCCCATGAAAGAAATTCTTTGTCTATTATACAATATTTTTCTATTTATAATATTTTTATTTTATTCTTTGTTATAGTTTTTATCTCTTTGCTGAAATTCCTCTCTTATTTATGCATGTTGTCTACTACATCATTTAGCATATTAATTATAGTTATATTAACTTTGCATTATGGGAATATTTTCTTGTATAACATTTTAAATTCTTCATTGATTTTTTTCACTTTTTTATGTTTAGTGGATGCTCTAGGGCTTACCATATACATTTTCATTTAGAATCAACTTCAAATATATACTAATGATGACAGTTAGATGCAGAACATTGTTCCTATATAGCTTTGAGGCCTCCTCACTTTTCTGCTATTATTATACATATTATATTTATATAGCTACAAATGTAATGATACATTGTTATAATTAGTACACTATATAAAGGATATATATATATATATATATATATATATATATATATATATATCACTTGTTATATGAAACTTATTTGCCCTTTCTGATTCTTTTCATTTACTTCTCAGATTCAAGTTGCTGTTTGATGTTATTTTCTTATTCCCAAACAGCTTTGTTCCTACTTACCCCTTTTGCACTGCTATTGACAAACTAGAGGCCCGATGCATGAAGTTCATGCACTGGGCGGGGGGGGGGGGAGGGCCCTCAGCCCAGCCTGCACCCTCTTACAGTCCGGGAGCCCTCAGGGGATGTCCAACTAATAGCTTAGGCCCACTCCGCCCCCACGGGGAGTGGGCTAAAGCAGTCAGTTGGACATTCTTAGTGTTGCTGCTAAGAATGTGAGATAAGTAGATAAGGAGGCAGGAGAGGCTCCCACTACTGCCGCTGCACTCGTCAGCCGTGAGCCCAGCTTCTGGTTGAACAGTGCTCCAGCTGTGGGAGCGCACTGACCACCAGGGGGCAGCTCCTGCATTGAGTGTCTGCCCCCTAGTTTTCAGTGCATGTCATAGTGACCGGTCATTCCACTGTTGCACCGAAACTGGCTCTCCAACATCCCCGAGGAGTTCCAGATTATGAGAGGGCACAGGCCAGCCAAGAGACCCCACTGGTGCACGATCACGGCTGGGGAGGGATGTGGGAGATTGGCCAGCTGGGGAGGTACTGTGGGAGGGCTGCAGGGTGTGTCTGGCCCGTCTTGCTCAGTCCTGATTGACTGAACCCCAGCAGTAAGCTAACCTACTGGTCAGAGCATCTGACCCCTGGAGGTCAGTGCATGTCATAGTAAGCAGTTGAGTGGCCTTAGCATACCATTAGCATATTATGCTTTGAATGGCTGATGGGACCATGGGACACTTAGCATATTAGGCTTTTATTATATAGGACTAGGGGCCCGGTGCATGAAATTCGTGCACTGGGTGTGTGGAGGGGGAGAGTGTCCCTCAGCCCAGCCTGCCCCCTCTCACATACTGGGAGCCCTCAGGCGTTGACCCCCATCACCCTCCGATCACCTGATCGGCCCCTTGCCCAGGCCTGATGCCTCCACCAGAGGTGTCAGGCTTGGACAGGGGACCCCCATCTCCCCCCGATCACTGGCTCTGGCCCCCGCCCAGGCCTGAGGCCTCTGGCCCAGGAATCATGCCTGGGCAGGGGACCCCCATCTCCCTCTGATCGCTTGCTCCACCCCCCGCCCAAGCCTGACGCCTCTGACCCAGGCTTCAGGCCTGGGCAAGGGGACCATCATATCCCCCCAATCCCCGGCTCCGCCCCCCACCCAGGCCTGATGCCTCAGCCAGAGGAGTTGACCCTCATCACCCTCCGATCACCAATCACCGGATCGGCCCCTTGACCAGGCCTGAGGCCTCTGGCAGAGGTGTCAGGCCTGGGCAGGGGACCCCCAGCTCCCCGCGGTTGCAGGCTCCGCCCCTGCCCAGGCCTAACGCCTCTGGCCTAGGCGTCCGGCCCCGGCAGCGGGGACCTGCAGTGGCAGCAGGGGGCGCCGCGATCGTGGGCTTCGCTTTAGGCCCAGGCAAGGGACCCCTAGCTCCTGGGACTGCCAGCTTCGACCGTGCCCAGCTCCCATCGCTGGCTCCACCCCTACTTCCTGCTATCACTGGCCAGGGCGGTAAAGGCACCTGATTCTCCGATCATGGCTGGGGGGCAGGGCAAAGGCGGCCCCAGGGCCGCCTTTGCCCTGCCCCTCAGCTCTTAGCTCCCCCCTGGGTTTCTGATCACTGTCAGTGGCAGGGGGCTTCTTCCTGCTTTCCCTTTCGCCTCCCTGCATTGTGCCTACATATGCAAATTAGCCACCATCTTGTTGGCAGTTAACTGCCAATCTTAGTTGGCAGTTAACTGCCAATCTTAGTTGGCAGTTAACTGCCAATCTTAGTTGGCAGTTAATTTGCATATAGCCCTGATTAGCCAATGAAAAAGGTATCGTCGTACGCCAATTACCATTTTTCTCTTTTATTAGTGTAGATGATGTAAATATATCATAACAGTTGTCCCCTCTATTAAAGAAATCAGGGACCATATTGTTATGCACTAATTCGGTGAACATCTCCAGCGCTTTCTCTAGCCCTGAGCTGTCTTTCTGTGGGTTCCCAGAATTTCTATCAATGACCCCTGACGGCCCCTCTGAGGAGACACTGCTGACAGACACTGCACTGGCTTATCTGAGGAGGCAGGAGAGGAAATACGTATTTATACCATCTTTCATAATTACAGAATTACCTTTGCTAGTGCTTCATTTTTATGTGTGTAGATTCTAATTACTATCTGGGGTCACTTGCAGACTGGTGTGATCAGGGAACAAGACAGTGAAAGAGAGCCTTGTTACAAACCACTGTCACTTCTGGGTGACTGTGTGCCTGCCTGGGACTGTGGCCTTTGAGGATTGACACCAGAGGGTGTACACTGCCTGGAAAATGAACTTCACTCAGATAGTCCAGTCAGGACCCTAAACAAGTCAACAAGAAAAACACAGTAACAAGCCCCTGGAGTGGGAGACAAGTATCCAGAATCTTGCCTTATAATATCTAAAATGTCCAGTTTGCAATGAAAAATTACAAAACCTGCAAAGAAACAAGAATGTATGATCCATACATAAGAGGAAAAATAAACAATAGAAGTTGCTTATAAGAATAACCAGATGCCACATTTAAGCATCATAAATTATGCACCTGAAATCAGTATAATTTTGTTAACCAGTGTCACCCCAATACATTTGGAAGAACTTCATTTGGTATTTTTTTGTAAGTTGTTTCTGTAGCAGCAAGTTCTGTGTTTAAATTTACCTGCAGAGTCTTTTGTCTTCATTTTTTGGAAAGATAGTTTTGCCAGAGATAGGAGTATTGATTGACCATGTTTTTTTCTTCTTCTTTTAGCACTTTAGATGTATGATTTCACTGCCCTCTGGTCTTAATTGTATTTGTTGAGAAGTCAGCTCTTATTGAAGTTACTCATACATGAGAAGTCATTTTTCTCTTGCTACTTTGAAGATTTTTTCCTTTTTTAAAAAAATGTGTTTTTATTGATTTCATAAAGAGGAAGGGAGAGGGAGATAGAAACATCAATAATGAGAATCATTAATTTGCTGCCTCCTACATCCCTCCAACTGATGATTGAGCCCAAACCCTGGGCATGTGCCCTGAGTGGGAATGGAACTGTGACCTCCTGATTCATAGGTTGATGCTCTACCATCGAGCCACACTGACCAGGCTGAAGATTTTTTTCTTTGTCTTTCAGCAGTTTTACTGTTTACTATGTGTTTGTGCATAGGTGTCTTCATTTATCCTACTTGAAATTTATTGACCTTCTTGGGTGTGGAAATTAATTTTTAATTAAATTTGTAAAATTTTTACCTATCATGTCTTTGAATATATTTTCCACTCCTTTGTAGCTCTCTCTTCTGGTTTCCCCATTACATGTGTGCTGGTGCCATTAATAAAGTCCCATATTTCTCAGGGACTCAATTCATTTTTTAAATTTTTTTCTTTGGATTGCAAATTTCTACAGACCTATCTTTAAATTTACTAATTCATTCTTCATTTAGTTAAATATCTATTTTTAACCTCCTCTACTGAATTTTCATTTAACTTATTATACTTTCTTGACTTTAGAATTTCCACTTGGTCCTTTTTATAATTTTGATCTCGTTTGATATTCTCTATGTGGAGAAATGTTGTCATCATACCTCTATTTCTTTTAGCATGTTCCCTTTAGTTCTTCAAACATATTTATAATGGCTACTTTGAAGTCTGTAGCACTTTTTTGTTTCATGTTGTCTTTTGACTTTTTTTCTTTTTATTAAATGTATTGGGGTGACACTGGTTAAAAATAATTATACAGATTTCAGGTGCACAATTTATGATGCTTAAATGTGGCGTCTGGTTATTCTTATAAGAAGCTTCTATTGTTTATTTTTCCTCTTATGTATGGATCATACATTCTTGTTTCTTTGCAGGTTTTGTAATTTTTCATTGCAAACTGGTCATTTTAGATATTATAAGGCAAGATTCTGGATACTCGTCTCCCACTCCAGGGGCTTGTTACTGTGTTTTGCTTGTTGACTTGTTTAGGGTCCTGACTGGACTATCTGAGTGAAGTTCATTTTCTAGGCAGTGTACACCCTCTGGTGTCACTCCTCAAAGGCCACAGTCCCGGGCAGGCACACAGTCACCCAGAAGTGACAGTGGTTTGTAACAAGGCTCTCTCACTGTCACTTTCCCTGATCACACCAGTCTGATCCAATTAAGTCCAGACTTTGTTACAGAGGTTATTTTTTTGTGGTCAGAGTTTGAGGTTTATTCTGCTTCTATGCTTCATTTCTTAGCACTCTCTTTCCCTAGTTCTTTCTTTTAAACTAGCTGGTCTGTAGTTTGCCTTGCATCCCCAGTGAAGTTACCAGCCTCCTCCTTTGCTTACCACCAAAAGCTGTCTTGTTTTTGAGAATGCTCTTGGGCCCTAACTTCCCCTCAGTGTTTCAAGTAAAGTCACTTCCTTCAGAGCTGGTTTTCCCTCTGGGCAAAATGTCTGAGCCATGACTCTGGAGCCAGGGGTGGGGATGTGGTGCCCTCTCTCTAAGTGATACCCCTGCTTTAGTTGCAGGGTGTTGGGCAGTAGCAGTAGTCTTTGATCTTCTTGGCTTGCCTCTCCTGTTGTGGAACCTCCACCCTGAGTGAGCAGGAGGGAGGGCGATTAGGGCCCTGGTATTCTCAGTGTGCTGCTCTTAAGGTACACCCTCTGCTCTAGGAATGGAAAGTAAGTAGAAGCAGGAAGTCTCAACCCATTTTCTGCACTTTCCTGGAAATTAGCTTCTGCGACATGTAGTAGTGGAGGAGGAGGGATGAGAAGTGCTTACCCCCTGCCTCTTCAGGGAAGATACTGTAGCCCTTGACTTGGAGCTGAGGGGAAAATGGGCCCAGTGCTCTTGGCGCTACCTGCCTGGAGAGGTGTTTCCATCATACTGAGCTGGGAGCAGGGAGGAAGGTAGTGAATCATGGTTTAAGGGCCATGGGACCAGGCTGAACTAGTCTCCCACTGAGACCACACCTTTGATTCTTTCTTCCCTTGCCCAGTTCTGCTTCCCTCCACCTCCCTTCTAAGAGAGATCTCCCACAGTCAGTCACTTCCTCAGGAACCCCGGTGTAAGGCTGGGTTTCTAAGGAATGCCAGATCAGCTGGCTTTGGACATTGCCCTGAAAGCAGCCACAAATGAAGGGAGTCTGGAGGTGAATCACCTCTGAGTCAGATGACAGTAAGAACCCATGTCTGGCATTTTAGACAGGTCCTAGAATATTATCACAGGTGCAATTGTTAAGATTTTTCACTCTGGTGGACTATTACTTGAGAGGTTTGTGGAAAATAGTAACTGTCAGTATTTTGGAATTTGGTAGATTCTTTAAAGTGCCATTGTTGAGAGAAAACAACAGGCTCAGCTCTATTTAAATCAAAGCGTGACAGTCAAAGGGCCTCTTCGGCAACATGTAAGGAGACACTGTAGTCAGAGGATGAAGAAAGTGAGGAACAGACACAGAATTTGATTATGCAAGTAATGGAGTTTCAAAGAAGGTTCAGTCTAACCAAGTGATGGAATGAGTAGACCCTTAACCTTGGTGTGCTGCTTGACAGAGAGATACAGGTGAGCATTTTGACCATTCAGAGTCCTTTGAACTCTCTCAACCTGCAGAAATGTGCCCTTCCCTATTGGAAGACATGCCCCTCCCTACCTCAGAAATATTCAGGAGCTCAGATGAGGCAGAGGCCTAATAAGATAACCCTTGTTTTCTTCAGGATCTGCCTCCAGCTCTTTCCTTCCACCAGATTCATCAATTAGGTTAAATCCCCACATAAACTGAGGAAGAACTAAGGCTGCTAACAGAGAAGAGTTTGTACTCATCAAAGCTGCTGAGAGAACTGGCTGCTATGCACTAACAGGCACTGGGACCCTTCCTGGGAGGGAATCTACAGGGTGAGAGGTCAAGGGGGTGGCTGGAACATAAAGTTGAATAAGGGAGAGCTGGTTGACATAGAGCCACTCCCCTGAAATGCAGGATTAACACCTTGGCATGGGTGCTGGGGAAATAGGTCTAATATATGCTTATGCTGATCCACGGAAGTTTGGAAAAAGTGACAGCCTTCATTAAACTAAGTAGATATGCCAAAAATTGCCTTGGAAGACTGAAGGAAGGACTCAAAAGGCTTAGAAAAGTGGAAATGTTACAATGGGGCTACTATTCTAAAGAACCCCTCAGCTGCCCATGTTCCTGGGGAGGGAAGCCTGGAGGACACTCTACTTAGTACAGTGATAAAATGCATGGTTGAGGAGGACATTTCTGAGGCTTTTATTAAGAGACTAGAAGCCTGGTGCATGGATTCATGCACATTGAAAGGAAATTCATTAGAAGAAATATTTTAGAGGCCAGGGAGAGACCGTGGGAGGGCTCCAGGGCATGTCCGGCCTGTCTCACCCAGTCCTGATCGCCTGGACCCCAGCAGCAAGCTAACCTACCGGTTGGAGTGTCTGCCCCCTGGTGGCCAGTGCGCATCATAGCAACTGGTTGAATGGTCAAACAAGCGGTCAGACACTTAGCATATTAGGCTTTTATTATATAGGATGCTGTAGCAGAACTGAGTTCCCTAGTCGCAAGGGGATCCAGGCAACCAGAACAGCAGAGGCCACATGGCCACACTTAACTCTCAGAGGCAAGGTACACGTGTACACTTGCCCTGTTGGCAACAGGGTCAAAATGGCAAGCAGGAAAGGCCTGACTGCATGGGTGTTCAGAGATGGCAAATAGACCATGGCAGCGGTTCTCAACCTGTGGATCGCCAACCTGTGAGTCATGACCCCTTTGGGGGTCGAACGACCCTTTCACAGGGGTCGCCTAAGACCATCGGAAAACACGTATATAATTACATGTTGTTTTTTGTGATTAATCACTATGCTTTAATTATGTTCAATTTGTAACAATGAAAATACATCCTGCATATCAGATATTTACATTAGGATTCATAACAGTAGCAAAATTACAGTTATGAAGTAGCAACGAAAATAATTTTATGGTTGGGGGTCACCACAAAGGGTCGCGGCGTCAGGAAGGTTGAGAACCACTGGGCCATGGTGTTCATGCAGCAAGATGTATGGGCAGGAGTACTGATTAGCATACACTCTCAAAAGAAATCAGGAATGAATGAAAAGGCTTAGATCATCTTCCCCAATGAAGCCATGAGCCCTTTCCCCAGTTTCCAGATTTGCGCCAGCTCTCAGGCCAGCTACCACCAAATGAAGAAGAGTTGAGGTACTAGAAATAGGATTCGATGACACCGTGACAGCGATACCCACAGTGATGTCTCCAGACTCTCCCCAAAAGGCCTCCAACCATTTATTTGTGTAACCATCACTGAAGAAAGAGTAGTGTGTTAAGACCTGTGGGGTATAGTGTGTGAATTGGAGCTCATACTCAGAGATCTGAAGCATCATCAATGTCCCCCTTATCAGGGAAATACATGCGAACCAGGTAATTAAAGGAGTATTGATCCAGATCCATCCCGCAGTGGTTCCACTGAACCTATCCATTTTCAACTCTTCTTCTCTCCCCTTTCTCCTCTCTTTTATTCTCCCTTTTCCCTCTTTCTCTGTTCTCCTTTTCCTTCCCTTTCCATGCCTTCAGATTCCTCCATTTCTCTCTTATTCTCAGCACAAATGGACATTGATTCTGCACCAGGCTCTGTGCCAGGCATTGAGAACTCAGAGCTGAAATCTAGGCCCTTCCACCAGAGAGCTCCCAGTGCAGGGAGGGTCAGAGGTGAGTCAGTGAGCAGCACTTTATAATAGGATCCCCACAGAGGGGGACCTCCCATTTGGCCAGCAGCGGGGTGAAATAAAGAAAAGCTCAGAATCAATCACGTCTGAAAGAAAAATGAGCATTGTCAGGGAGAAAGTGGGGAATCCCATGTTCTTAAGCTTGTTTTCATATGGGATATGGCTTCCTTCAAGGTTAATCTTGTGGTGTGTGTTACTAGTCATGTGAAAGAGACATTTAATAGAAGACACACCAACCATGACAACATTCAGAAAGCTATCTTATAAGCAGGAACTTCTCCCTCAGGAGTTTGGGTTTTAGAACTACCTGGCTTCTGCCAGATTATTTTATTTCTCACTCACAGATGAGGTCCCCTTCTGAAGCCTCCCAGAATACTCCTGGATTTAAATAAGAAACTACTCTGGATAGAGAACTATAAGCACAGAAGACTAGCTTTCCCAGCACCTCACATTCTTTCTCCTGAATTATCTTGCCAATATAGTTAGTGGAAACACATGGAATTTATAACAAGTTCATGACCTTAGGCCAGATATTCAATGTCTCTGAATATTATAGGGTTGACTTCCAAGGAAGAAAATTAAACAGACAGCCTTTAAAGGAGCAGGTACATATCAGATCCTCAATAAATGTCAGAAATGGAACGCCTGTCTGAGCTCATCTACACTTTGCTTTTTACGTAAATCATTGTCCAAATTCACATGGTTAGCCAGTGTCCATTCTAAAATTAAACTCGGGACTGATGAATTACAAGCAGAGCTGAACTGGGGAGCGAAAAGTGCAAGGAAGAGAAGATATATATAGTTAATAAACAAGTTCATGGTAAGAAAAACTGCAAATTAATTAGGTTTCTTAGGGAACCAGTGGAAGTTGGGAAAGATTCATGGTCAAATCATGGAAGCTACTTTCCAAGGAGCAGAAGTGTAGCTAAAATATGAAAGAAAGAAAAACAAATAGATGAATGATGATAGGCGTCTGTTGATGAATTTCTAGACAGGACCGCAGGCTCAAAGTAAGATGACCCCATCTCAGTGTGCAGGCCAGACGCAGTGGGAGCAGGAGGCTGTGGGGAGGATGGGGTTTGCAGCTCAGAGTCAAGGTCTGCCTGGCAAGCCTGGTGATACTTGTTCTGTTTCTTTATGAGCAGGAAGCTCGAGGGCCAAGCCATTTTAAAGGAAAAGAGGACCAGACCCAAAATGTTGCTGCTGTGATTTGGGGGCCCCTTAAGAGAGGAAGGTGGTTTGATCGTAGGTGATGCTTCCAGAATATTGTGTGTGTGTGAGAGAGAGACAAAGTATAAGCTGTCTGGATGGACTTCATTAAATTATGGAATTAATTATCCATGTAAACCTGCTGAAAGAAGTCAGCATGCATGGTAAGGTGTTAGAAGTTTAACAAAATTAAAAGAAAATTGGAAAATATTTGGTTCTGTCCAGTGATATGCTCCATTAGCCATTCTCTAGTTTATTTGTGGTTTATAATTATTTCCCTTGGGTTGAAATGAAAGTATTATGTGTTGGTGTAAATTACGACAATGGATAGAGACTAGACAGTGAATAGATAGCATAACTTAAGGCTATGAACGTATAGAGTGAAAAAGACAGAGAAGAACTTGATGAGCGAGTAAAGAGGAGGTATCTGGTATCAGGAAGGATGATTCTGTTTAGAACAGAGCTAGAGTAGACTTGAGAAAGCGAAGATTTACGGAGGCAGGGTTTGGGAGAGATGGACAGAGGCTGGGGATGGTACCGCTGGGGAGAGTCTGTGCAGACAAAATCCAGAGACAATGAGCTCAGCTGGTTGACAGGATCCAATGGGCAAGGATAAAGATATCTCTAAATATCACAGATATAGCAAAACTGCTTAAGAGTGAGACTTGCCTTTTAACAATTAATACTGCCATTACTGACCACAGACCTCCCAACATCATGCTGAAGATGCTGGATACATTTTTTTTTCCTAGTCCTTAGGACAACCTTGTTAAGAAAAGATTATTGTCTTCATTTTACAGATGAAGAGTATGCAGCCCCTAGAGGTTAAGAAACACAGATTAAAAGGGACAGAAATTATATTTGAACTTGAGTCTATCTGATGCCAAAGCACCACCCTGGTGCTTCCCAACCATTTCAAGGTGCTCAAAAATATGTGGCATACCAACCATGGCAATGCCATTCACTGAGTGAACAAATTCCCATGTTCAATTGTATGTGGTTGGTGCTCTGATAAAGAAAATGCCCAGCCATTGAAAAATATTGCCGATTTTGTATTATATGAATTTTCTCAACTAAAATGATCCATTTTATTTCTTTTAGCATCAGTTAGTGGATTTTCATCATTTGTTACCATTTAAAGGGAGTCCTGCAGCTAAATGAGGTTGGGAACACTGCACGATGCCGCTCCCAAGCTGGCCTGGCCTGCATCATATTAGCCCAGGTGGTGGATGCCCGGTGGCCCAATAACATGCACAGAGCACACACCCCAAAGCCCTCCATGATCTTCAAAAAGGCATTGTGTGCCTCATACGTGTGTGTGAATATGAGATGCACACATTATGGGATGAATGAGGGGAAGGAAGGGTGAATGGGCTGAGCATGGGACACTTACCCAGACTCTGACTGTTGTTTACTATTGTGACCAGAGGTGAGAAAGAAACATTTGCTTGAGACAATTCCTCATTGATTATAGGTACCTTCCTTATGCTTATCTCATTTTTATGAGATAATTAATGTTAACAATTATTGTTACTGCTTACCCTCCAAAGCAAGAACAAGAATGAACCTTCAGACCACGACTTCCAAGCATCACAGGTGTGTTCCTTCTCAGAAGTGTGTATACAGCCCCACCTAGTGGCAGCTCTGACTATGCAGCAGTGATACCTGGGACCTCTCTGTTAACAACCTGCAAAAACAGCATGTTCCAGGAATGTTGTCATAAGGAAAACACAGAACCAGAGCACCTGCTCATTTTTGGGAGTGGGGAAGGAGTAAATAACATTAGAAAATTGGGGAGCGGGGGATTATTTCTTGAAAACAGTAGACAATTTTGAAGCAAATTTGATTTTCAAAAATTGTTTGAGAGAGATCCTTGAACAGAGACTCAGTATGTGAGAACAACAGTTTATTTCCATGAATAGGAAAACACAATTGAACAGCTTGTTAAAACTGGGTTGAACTATGGCCTTAAGAAATTGTAATAACTGAAGGGGGTTCAATATTAGATTGACTCCTTTCAGAAGAGCTAAGAAACTGGGGGCAAATTTTGATGAAATGCTTAGAATTGTAAAACCCAGACTGCTGTGTCTGAGAATTCACAGACACATACTTAAGTGGATTTTTTTGTAAATATATTTATTGTCTCTGTGGGGATTATGGGTAGTAGACATTGAACGGTTTTTACTGAACGTATTGAATGCTACTCATAATATAAGCTCAGTCTGTGGTGTCCACACTGCGGAGCAGATCTGTCATAGGGTTTGACTGCCTCATCTTCACCACAACCACACACTTGAATTACTCTGACTCTTGTTAAGGGCAAGGAGAAAGAAGATACAGAGATACCAAAAAACTTGCCCACACTCTCATCAGTACTCAAAAGCCAAGATTTAAATTCAGGTCCTTAATCCAATTCTTTCCCACCGCAGCATACTGCTTTTCTTTGTAGCACATGCATGTAAATTTCATTTTCACATTGCATATGATATAAAGTTCGAAGAGTACAAAAGTGTAGGAGAAAGTGAAAATCAAATGAAAACAAAAATTACAAGTGAAAAGCAGTCTGCCTCCTACCCCAGGCGTCCATTTCCTCCTCCTTAAAGCACCCCTCTCTCGACAGCATCTTCTATAACTTTCCAGAGTATATTATCCATGTGTATGTTAAGAAATGCTAATTTAACATTGCCCTGACTGGTGTGGCTCAGTTGATTGGGCATCATCCTGTTAACTGAAAGGTTTCAGTTTAATTCCCAGTTAGGGCACATGCCCAGGGGTTTCGGGTTCCATCCCCTGTAGGAGGCATGCAGTAGGCAGCTGATGGATGTTTCTCTTTCATATCAAGGATTCTCTTTCTCCCTCTCCCTTCCTCTCTTTTTCTCTCTCTCAAAAACAAAACAAAACAATAACAAATATTTTTTTTAAAAAAAGAAATGTTAACATCAAAATGTTAGAGTCTCCAACATTATAAGAAATTTATTTTTTACTAATGCAGAAAGTCACAAGAGGTTAATTAACTTAAACATTAAAATCAAAACTACCTTGTTTGCTCCTATACAATTTTACATTCAATCAGAAGCTAAGTATAGCAGATTTTCAAAATATAATATTCACCATTCAGCCATGTGAATAGTTTTGAATGACTACTAACATAAGGCTTTTAAATAATTGCTTAAGTTTTCTCTAAAGCTTATATGCATGCCAACAGCTGTCCCCAAAGCTTTCAAATTACCCACAGTCTGTTTCCCTTCCCTTTCTTGTATTAAAAATGTTGTTCTAAGCCCTGGCTATGTGGCTAAGTTGGTTGGAGCACTGTCCTGTATGCCAGGTGTTGGGTTCAATTCCCAGTCAGGGCACCTAGCCAGGTTTTGGATTCCATTCCCCATCCCTGGTCAGAATGCATATAGGAGGCAACCGATTGGTGCTTCTCACTCACATCTCTCTCTCTCTCTCTCTCTCTCTCTCTCTCTCTCTCTCTCTCTCTCTCTCCTATAAATTTTTTTTAATGTTTTTTTTTTAAATGTTCTAATTCCCAGATCCTTTTCTTGGTCATTAGATAAACCCTTAGCCAATGACATTAATGTTGGCTAGGAACACTCTCATCAAAAGTGTCTGAGCCAAAAATGCGTGTGTGGATTTTATTTCTGGATATATTGTGGGCAAGCTAGCTGGTCACTTTACTAACCAAATGCCTTTAAGTTTTCAAAATGCTCTAAAACTCTCTTTTCCCACATGTTGTTTTGTCAGGTTGAGTCTGGTGTTCACATGCAAAGTGAATCAGATCCACCACACTGGGTTGTGCAGTACATTTTTGCAAGTGATCCCATTTTTAGCTAAGTTGCAGCTGAGCTTTCCTTTCAGCTAATTAGTACTTGTTCTCAAATTGGGGAGTTCTAACGCAAACTAGGCAATGAGATGCAATTTACTTCCTTTCCACTGTCCTAAAATTAACTAAGCTGTAAAAATTTGTGTTCCCTTGTTTTTCCCTTTGTCGGCCCCAGGGTTTGGTTCCATCAAGAAGAATTCAACAGAACTCAATGTTTCACCAAATCTTACTGTTCTGATCTGAACAGTAATGGAGTGCTTCTTTTCAAAATCCAAGCTCTTTGGTTGCCAAGCAACCATTAATTTATTGTAACTAGCTAATATTTAAAATTATAGGTGATGATTAAGTAGAACAGTATGTTTTTTTCTATTCCTAAATGTACATAGCATTGGCCAAACCAGGAATACTTCTTGAGATTAAGAGAAGAGGGAGGGAATTTGCCTACTCTCTGTAGGAGCCCTATAAGAGTGGTTGTAGAGAATATAGTGAACTGTGGGGGTTATGCAGTTTGATCGCCCACAAAATTGGAGGAGGTCCAGGTACTGGAAGATCCTTGTCCCTAAGGGAGAATTACATGAACTATGAATACGTTACAGGGCTCCCCCGGGGGACCCTGGCAACACTTCCATTAAGAGTTCTCCCTGCTCTCAGACTATGAGGTTGGGTGTTTGGTTAGGCTGGGCCTTTTAATCCACGCTTTTTAATATAAGGATATTTCAAAGTGCATGTAGCCAATGTATTCAATGAACTAAATTTAATGGGGTAGATGTTTATGGGTACTTTAGATATCCTAAAAGGTCATGTGCATGTTGCATTGCATAGCAATCATCCTCCAATCCCTGCACTGATTATTTACTCAACTTACAGCTTCTTGAAGCCCCAGAGTCTCTTCATTAAAGAAGAGAGTCCTCTTGGACCAGGAACCTTTGAGATGGCTCATCCTTCCATGGTATTCACTTGGCATCTTTTGCTGTATTGACGGTAGGAGTGCAGTCTTGCTATCATCCCCATCATTGATGAGGCAAGAGCTCTCCCTGCTCTCAGACACTGAAGACAGGTGTTCATTTCTCCCTATAATTCTGTCATCCTGCTGCTCTTCTAGTGGGTCCCTGAGGTTTTGAAACCTGGGAGTGGGATAAGTAACAGACTTCTGCATCTCTGATCTCTAGGGGTTTTGTCTTGGGGATGCCTTTACTTTCCTAGGGCATGTGGGAGAGTGGGGACTACAAAACTCTACTCTTGTGACTTTTTCTCTAGTAACTGTAGTATCATATCTTTTTAGCCTGGATGGTAGCGAAATAAAGGTCACTGGGCTATCATTCCATGTTTAATAAGTCTGGCAGCGTTGTGTACTTTTGAATTTGTGGTAATTAACGCCTATTTCCTGAGATTTGGCCTTTGAAATTCTATGACAATGAAAATGTCCATTTCAATATGTCAACATATAGGCAACCAGAGAATGAGCAACTTTTCCACAATAGAAACAAAACTGTAGGAGAAGGTGATAGCTGTCTACCTTGGAGTCCACTGATTTTTGTCTCTGGTTTACTTAGGCCAAAATCTAGGTGGGAAGTTCAGAGTTGGGACAAGATTAAGGTTCATATCAGGAGAACAAAGCTATAGATAGGAAAGCTATGACGAGAGCAGGACATGTGGTTGGCAGACAGACAAAAACTAGAAATTTATGCCCTAACTGGTTTGGCTCAGTGGATAGAGCGTCAGCCTGTGGACTCAAGGGTCCCAGGTTCGATTCCAGTCAAGGGCATGTACCTTGGTTGCGGGCACATCCCCATTAGGGTGTGTGCAGGAGGCAGCTGATCGATGTTTCTAACTCTCTATCTCTCTCCCTTCCTCTCTGTAAAAAAATAAATAATATATATATATATTTTTAAAAACTAGAAACTTGGAAAAGAATGTGCAAGAGAGAAGATGGGAAATAAAGTAGTCTTCTTCCACACCGCTTCTTCAAACATGCTCAAGTCTGTTCCACTCTGGGTCCTCCACGAAGCAAACACTCAGCGACATGCCCAAGAAATGTTCAGGGAAAATGACTATGGTGAAAAGAATCTTATATTGCAGCTCAGACCTAAAAAAGTTCAACAAGGCCAGCGAGTTGTTCTTGACCCTAAGTCGCCATCTGAGCTGCCCGGAATCTCTTGGGAACAGACCTGCCTTTGTTCCTTGCCTCCCACAGTCATCAGCTGGGAGCAGCCCGTGGGAAGCATGGCCCTAGTGCAGACAATGGTAGGATTTCAGAGCACAGCAGCTGGGGCTTCCCATCAGCTACACTCCCTGCCATCACAGATATGTCAGGTGTATTTGCATGTCCACTGCATACTCTAAACAAAAAATGAATGAGTGAATGAATAAATTTTCTGAATTCTGGCTTATCCATTAAGTTACCATCCAATCTTAATCTTTCCTTCCTTGCCAAGTTTTCTGAAATAGAAGGATGCACCCACTGTTACTACTCCCATGCCTTCCATTTATTTCTTCATCCTCCCCATAGCCCATCGGAACTGCTTTAGCAAAGGCAATCATTGACTTCCCAATAGTCTTATTGCAGGGAATATGTGAGTTTGGAGCTTAGGCATAAAGTCGGCCAGAATGATAGTTGTGGATGCAAGGATATGGGAATAGCCAAAACTCGGAGGGAGGAAAAGGGGGAGAGATAAAGATTTGGAAGTTTTATAAAAACGAGAGAAGAAAAAAGAGGTAGAGAGGCTTAAAAAAAGGTGTGGAATTTAAAAATACCTTTCAAGATAATGAAAAAAAAATTTCAGACAGGCAGCCTAGGAAAACACAGGAACTTCTTGGGAAAAATAATCAAATCTGCCATCTTTGCCCTGGCCGGTGTGGCTCAGTTGGTTGGGCATCATCCCATGCACCGAAAGGTTGCCAGTTCTATTCCTAGTCAGGGCACATGCCCAGTTTGCAGGCTCAATCTCTGGTAGGGTGCGTGCAGGAGGCAGCCAATTGAAGTTTCTTTCACTTTCATATTGATGTTTCTCTGTCTCTCCCTCGCCCTTCCTCTCTCTATAATTTTTTTTTAAATTATATATCTATACCCATACGTATACCTATACCCATACTTATATCTAATTTATATCTATCTGTCATCTTTTGGCTGATTTCAGATTTACTAGAAGAGGTCAGCAAAGACATCAGTACCAACCTTTGCCCTCGCTAGAGGCAAGGTGGCTGGTTGAGGGATTTTTGTCTCTTTGCTGAGAGCTTATTCAGGGCTTCCCTTTTCCAGACTACCTTTCTCAGGCCCTCTTCCCAGATTTTTGTAGCTTCCTGGGCTCTGGGTGAAGGGGTGGATCACAGATTTTGTGTCATGAAATGACAGCCTTTCTATTGAAATCTCTATGCTTCCCCTCTAAGTCTGAGTAAATCATTAAAGCTTCTGGCACAAGCCAATACACTCAGACAAGAGAAAAAAGTGCAGGTGTAAAATATTAGAAGGGAGGAGGAGACAAAATTAACCTTAATTTCAAATAACTTGATTGCATATCTGGAAAACTCAAGAAAATAAAGTGAAAAACAGAAAGATAGCTAAATAATATGGCTGGGTATAAAATCTATAGTCAGAAATCAAAAGCCAATTTTTACATATACAAAAAAATAAAAAAAGCCAATTAGAAGGCATAGCAGAAGAAAAAGGATTCTGTTTGCAAAGACAACAAAGAAGTAAAACATTACTAGGAATAAACTTAAGGAGTTAAAGTTCAAGAATCTCACAAAGAAAAGTTTTAAAATGCTCCTGAGAAGCACACAAAAAAGACATGAAAAATGGAAAGGTGAACTCAACAATTCAAAATATCAGATTTCCCCTAATTGTATCTATTTAAAATTATATATGTTACAGCAACAGTGTTTTTTTAATCTAGATAAGCTGATTAAAATTTTTATGTACAAATGTAAGCAAGCAAAAAATAGCCAAAGCAATTCTGAAAAAAAAAGAGTAATGAGGAGGAACTATACCTGTAAAACAGATTATAGAGCTATAATTAAAACACTTGAGTACTATAATTTGGGAAAAAATGGATTATTCCATAAATGGTGAGATAACTCAGAAATCTAAGAAAAAAAATTAAGTTAAATTCACTGCTGCCAGTATATATTTAATGTGGGTGAAAGATTAAAATGCAAAAAATAAACAATAAAGTTAACATATCTACACTAATAAAAGAGAAACATGGTAATTGGCGTATGACCACTACCCTTCCCACTGGCTAATCAGCGAGATATGCAAATTAACTGACAGCCAAGATGGTGGCCAGCAGCCAGGCAGCTTGAAACTAAAATGAGGCTTGCTTGCCTCAGTGACGGAGGACTCCAACATTCCCCAACTGCGGCTCCAGGCCTCTGAGCCTGCAGTTTAAGAAACTATGTAACAAATACCGCGGGGCTTCAGCCACTAGGATCGCAACATTGTAAGCAAAGGCCAGAAACTTTCAGCAGCGGAGGCCTAAGAGCTGGAGCCAAGCCTCAAGCTAAAGCTGGCCCAGAATAAAAAAAAAAGGGAAAAAAGGAGCGGTTGGGAGCTTCAGTCACCCCCAGCCTGAAAACAGCCCTCAGCTCCTCACCCAGACTGGCCAGGCACCCCAGTGGGGACCCCCACCCTGATCCAGGACACCCTCCAAGTCAAACCAGCTGGCCCCCACCCGTGCACCAGGCCTCTACCCTATATAGTAAAAGGGTAATATGCCTCCCGGCACTGGGATCAGCGTGACAGGGGGCAGCTCCCCAACCCCCTGATCGCCCTGCGGCTCTGTGTGTGACAGGGTGCGGCACCCCAACCCCCCCCCCCCCACCTCCACAGGCCCTGCTCTGTGTGTGACGGGGTAGAGCCATAACCTCCCCATCAGCCCTGCCCTGAGTGTGACAGTGGCGGTGCCCCAACCCCCTGATCCGCCCTGCTCTGTGAGTGACAGGGGGGAGCTCCTCAACCCCCTGATGGGCCCTGCTCTGTGCGTGACAGGGGGTGGCACCACAACCTCCCCATCGACCCTGCCTTGAGTGTGACAGGGGGCGGTGCCCCAACCCCCCAATCGGCCCTACCCTGAGCGTGACTGAGGGTGGCATCGCAACCTCCCAATCCGCCTTGCTCTGTGCATGACAGGGGGTGGCGCCCCAACTCCCCAATCGGCCCTGCTCTGAGCCCGACCAGGGGCTGCACCTAGGGATTGGGCCTGCCCTCTGCCACCCTGGAGCAGGCCTAAGCCAGCAGGTCATTATCTCCCGAGGGGTCCCAGACTGCTAGAGGGCACAGGCCTGGCTGAGGGACCCCCCCTCCCCTCTGAGTGCACAAATTTTTGTGCACCGGGCCTCTAGTATATATATAAAAGCCTAAGTGGCCATTATGACCAAACAACCAGTCACTATGACATGCACTGACCACCAGGGGGCAGATGCTCAATGCAGGAGCTGCCTCCTGGTGGTCAGTGTGCTCCCACAGCCAACCTTCTGTGACCAGCCAACCTCCCATGGCCCCTCCCCTTGGTCCCCAGTAGGCCAACCTCCTGTGGTCACTCCCCTCAGCTGGCCAACCTCCCACGGTCCCTCCCCCCGGCAGGCCCCAATCACCAGCCAGGCCAAGGAATCCTACCCGTGCATGAATTCGTGCATCAAGCCTCTAGTATAAAAATAAAAGAATGTGAATAGGAATGGATAAGATTTTTTCTAAGTGTGACAAAAACATGGAAGTCAAAAAAGAAAAGATTGATAAACCTGACTTTATTAAGAATTTTTAAAAAATAAGTATGGCCCTGGCTGGTGTGGCTCAGTTGGTGGAGCCTCATCCCATGCACCTAGAGGTTGCAGTTTTGATTCCTGGTCAGGGTAAAGGCCAGAATTGTGGGCTCAATCCCCAGTAGGGGGCATACAGGAGGCAGCTTATGGATGTTGCTCTCTCATGGATGTTTCTCTCTCTCCCCTCTTCTCTCTCTCTAAAAATCAATATAAACATATTACAATTTTTTAAACAAAATAAAAAAAATAAAAAATCAGTATGAAAACAGAGTAGATAGACAAATAACAAACTGAGGAACACATGTGTAATTCATGTCCTAAAAGACTGATTTTCCCAATGTATAAAGAGCCTCTACAAATTAATAAGAAGTATAATAACCCAGTGGGAAAAGAAAAACAGGCAAAAGGTAAGAACATATGAGAATACTCTAATCTTCACTCATAAAGAGATCAAAGCAAATTAAAACTGCATTGTGATACCATTTCAACTTATTAAATTGGCAAGCATAAAAAAGTTTTATAACAAACTGTGGGAAAATAGGTAGTGTAAGATGAAATAACCTGCATAATGGGTAATTTCATGATACCTTTCAAAGTTACAAATGTTCATACCCTTTGACCTAGTGAGTCTTCCAAGGAATTGTCATCCAGTCTGACATGGGAACATGACGTATGTATTTGATTATTACATGTGTCATTGGCTGTAAAAGCAACAGATTGGGTTGAAAACAACTTAAATATTTATCAGTGAGGAAATACTCAAATAAACATTGTCATATCCACATTGTAGAATAATCTAGAGCCACTGAAAAAGGAAAAGGAAAAAGAGGGACCTCTTAAGTAGGGATATGTCAATGGACATATACTTCCACTTGTATAAAAAATAAAAATGTGTGTGTGCATTTTTTTATACAAGCTTAAGATACCTATATAAACATACACTGAAATATTGATAACATTAATTTCCTGTGGGGAAGGGGAGTCAGATGTTGGGGGACTGAGGGGGAGAAAAATGTTCCAAAGCATATTTTGAATTTTGAACCATGTGAATATATTGTGTTCTGTTGCTAATATTTGAGTGTGGCTATGTGTTTCTTTGATATTCTGACACTTTAAAAAAATTGTCTATTTGAGATACTCTATAATAATAATAATCTAGGTATGCTAATTAATATATAAAATAAGATCTTATTTATCCAAAATTCAAATACAGAACTACTTTCCCTCACCTTTCTAGAATCTGGCTAAGATCAGGAAATGGCAAAATAGATGTCCCAGAGTCCATGGACAAAATAAAGCTTAGGTACTTTACTCATAGGAAGTCTGTTAGACTCCTTTTCATCTATTTTATTTTATTTATTTATTGGAGACAATTATATCAAGCTTGATAAAATGATTTACTCATAGAAGGTATGAGTAAACGGGCAGGGTCTACTGAAAGCAACCAGCAGTTCACAATCTGGGCCAAAAGCAAAGTCAAGCCAAGGACTTAGGACAGCAGCAAGTGCGTTTAGTTAGTCGAGGAGCAAACCTTCTCAGAGGTCATATCTGTATAACTGTGATATCCTGTTATTGGTCTTGAGGGACCCACATCACATTCAGGTATGCTCAGTAGGGTCAGTTGAGGTGGGTTTTCATCCTTAATGTTAAATGAAATAGAAAAACTTTTAATGATAAAAGTATAAATCTTTTTATCCTATATAATAAAAGGATAATATGCAAATTGACCCTAACAGCAGAATGACTGGTCACTATGACACACACTAACCACCAGGGGGCAGACGCTCAATACAGGAGCTGCCCCCTGGTGGTCAGTACGCTCCCACATGGGGAGCTCTGCTTAGCCACAAGCCAGGCTGATGGCTGCCAGTACAGCGGTGGTGGTGGGAGCCTCTCCTGCCTCCTCAGCAGCGCTAAGGATGCCAGATTGCAGCTTAGGCCTGCTCCCTGCTGGCAAGTGGACATCCCCTGAGGGCTCCTGGGCTGCCAGAGGGATGTCTGACTGCCAGCTTAGGCCAGCAGGTGGTCATCCCCCGATGGGTCCCAGGCTGCGAGAGGGCACAGGCCAGGCTGAGGGACCCCCTCAAGTGCACAAATTTTTGTGCACCAGGCCTCTAGTGTATTTTATAATACATAGAACCCAGAAGAAAATTTTAACTTCTCTGAAATGCCATGACTACAAACTGATGATCAAAATATAAAGAATAAAAAATATCTAATAGCAAAGAAATGAGAAGAATCATAGAAGTCATTAATCTAGGATGGATCAGAACAAAACAGATTGCAATGTAATGATTAACTCTAATAGAGTAATTAAGAATATTGCTGCCATACTCTTTGACCCAGCTATCCATTTATAGGAATTGTTCTTCAGATATTCTTACACATGATGCAAATATATATACACACGGATATGTTTATACTTGTGGGAAATAAATATCTTTTATTTAAAACAATGAAATTTGAAGCAGTTTATATGCCCACTAAAAGTGACTGACTAATTAAGCAAACTATGTTATTTATTTTTATTTCTAACTGCATACCATTGTAATCTGAGAAGATGCTTGATATTATATCAATCTTCTTGAATTTGTATAGGCTGGTTTTGTGCCCTAACATTGGTCTATCTTTGAGAATGTTCTATGTGCACTTGAGAAGAATGTACATTCTGTTGCTTTGAAGTGAAATGTTTTGTAAATGTCAGTTAGATCCATCTGATCTAGTGTCTCATTTAAGGCCTCTATTTCCTTGTTAATTTTTTGTCTGGAAGATCTATCCAGTGATGTCAGTGGGGTGTTAAAGTCCCCTATTATGACTGTATTGCTGTCAATCTCTCCCTTAAAGTCCATTAAGAGGTTGTTGTTTTTTATGAACTTGGGTGCTCCTATATTGGGTGCATATATGTTTACAAGGATTATGTTTTCTTTTGAAGCATTTCCTTTAGTTTTATGACATGACCTTCGTTGTCTCTTGTTATGGCCTCTGCTTTAAAGTCTATTTGTCTGCTATGAGTATTGCTACCACAGATTTTTTTCCTTTCCATTTTCATGGAATATATTTTTCCATCCCCCTACTCTCAGTCTGTTTATATCTTTTGTTCTAAGGTCGGTCTCTTGTAAATAGCATATATATGGGTCATGTTTTCTTATCCATTTAGTCACCCTATGTCTTTTGATAGGACCATTTAATCCATTTATATTTAAGGTTATTATAGATAGGTATTTATTTCCTGCCATTTTTATTTTCTTTAAAATAAAAATGACCCTCTTTCCTTTTCTTCTCAAAGCAGTCCCTTTAACATTTCTTGCATTGCTGGTTTGGTGGTAATGTACTCCTCTAACCTTTTTTTTTGTATGGAAAACTTTATTTCACCTTCAATTTTAAATGATAGCCTTACTGGATACAGCAGTCTTGGATTTAGGTCCTTGCTTTTTATTACTTTGAGTACATCATGCCACTCCCTTCTGGCCTGAAGTGTTTATATTGAGAAGTCAGCTGACATTCTAATGGGAACTCCTTTGTAGGTAATTTTCTGTCTCTCTCTTGCTGCCTTTAAAATTCTTTCTTTGTCTTTAATGTTTGCTATTTTAAATATGTTGTGTCTAGTGAGGGTCTCTTTGGGTTCATCTTGATTGGGACTCTCTCTGTACCTCCTGAACTTGTGTGACATTTTCCTTCACCAAGTTGAGAAAGTTTTCTGTCATTATTTCTGGTATTCCTGTAATGTGCATGTTGTTATGTTTCATGTTGTCCCAGAGTTCCCTTAAGCTATCTTCCTGCTTTTTAATTCTTTTTATATTTGCTGTTCTAATTGGGTATTTATTTCTTTGTCTTCCAAATTGCTAATTCAATTCTCTGCTTTATCCAATCTACTTTTAATACCCTCCGGAGTGTTCTTGATGTCAGATATATCATTCTTTGTTTATATCTGGTTCTTGTTCATGGCCTCTATTTCCCTTTTCATACTGTTGTATTTGCACTAAGAACTTAAGCATCTTTATAACCATTGCATTGAACTCTATGTCTGATAGGTTGCTTGCCTTCATTTCATTTAGGTTTTTTTCTGGAGATTCCTTCTTTTCTCTCATTTGAGGGTTGTTTCTTTGTCTCCCCATTTTAGCTGTCTCTTTGTATTTGCTTCTATGTGTTAAATAGAACTGTTATGCCTCCCAGTCTTTATAAGATGGCCATATGTAGAAAGTGTCTTGTGGGGTCCAATAGTACAGTCTCTTTTTTCACCTGAGCTGGATCTCTAGGAATGCTCCTTTTGTGTGTTATTTGGGCTCTCCTATTGTAATTAGAACTTGATTGTTGATGTCCTGTTTGTGGGAGGGATCTCCCCTTTGACTTGCGGCCAGTGAGGTCAACTCCAATGTTGTTGTGCCAGCTGTTCTACAGGTGCTTTTGGGTCGGCTATTTGAGGGACTTGCTGGATTTTGCTTTGATGTTGTTGACTCTGGTCCTTTGGTTAGTCTATCCTGGGCCTCCTGGGAGCTACTATAGTGCAGATGAATGTGAGTCATTGTTCCTTTCTGGCCGTGGGCAACCTGATTGAGGTCTGAGAGGTTGAAGGCCCTAGTAGTCCAGTGGTCAGAAACTCCTTAGCCCAGAGGCTGTGTTTGCCTTGAGTCTCACACCTTGATTATTCCTGTTCTGAGCTGTACTTCCTTCCCCAACAGAGTTGGTCCTACAGATGTCAGCTGCAATCACCTGGCGTCTCACTGACTCTTGCTTTGCTGAACGGTCCAGGATGGTGTCTGTGGTGGGGGTTGGGGGTGGGTGGGCCTCACATAGGAGGTCCCGTTGGCATTCTCCTCCCTGCGTTGTCTGGAGTGGTGAGAAAATTATGTTATATCCATAACTATGTTATATCCATACAATAGAAGACTATGTAGTTATTAAATAGATGGAGGGGATACTATATATTGATGTATAAAACTGAGTATTTAAAAATTATGAAAAAGCCAAGTTGTAGAACATCATGTGAAGCATTATGTATTTTTTTTAAATTTTCTGTTTATGTGCATGCATGTTTACACTTGTATGTTAAGATATGGTGTGGCTCAGTGGTTGAGTGTTGACCCATGAACCAAGAGTGCACTGGTTCAATTCCCAGTCAGGGCACATGCCTGGGTTTTGGGCTTGATCCCCAGTAGGGGGCATGCAGGAGGCAGACAATCAATGTCTCTCCTTGATGTTTCTATCTCTCTCTAAAATCAATAAAAACATATTTAGAAAAATATGAATGGAAAGGGGTTATAAAGATAAACACCAGACATTTAAAACTAATATAATATTCTATGTTGATTAAAAAATAAAAAGATTGCCGAAACCGGTTTGGCTCAGTGGATAGTGCGTCGGCCTGCGGACTGAAAGGTCCCAGGTTCGATTCCGGTCAAGGGCATGTACTTGGGTTGCGGGCATATCCCCAGTAGGAGAGGTGCAGGAGGCAACTAATCGATGTTTCTCTCTCTTCGATGTTTCTAACTCTCTATCTCTCTCCCTTCCTCTCTGTAAAAAATCAATAAAATATATTAAAAAAAATAAAAGTAAAAAGATATTTTAAAAATATTTTAAAAGATATACACCAAACTGTTTAAGAGTTGATTGGGAATTTGGGAGGAAGAGGGAATGGACAGCAGTTCAGAAACTTTCACATTTTACTTTACACATAGCAATATTATTTGATATTATTATTATTTTAAATATATTTTATTGATTTTACAGAGAGAAAGGGAGAGAGATAGAGAGTTAGAAACATCAATGAGAGAGAAACATCGATCAGCTGCCTCCTGCACATCTCCCACTGGGATGTGCCCGCAACCCAGGTACATGCCCTTGACCGGAATCGAACCTGGAACCCTTTAGTCTGCAGGCTGACGCTCTATCCACTGAGCCAAACCGGTTTTGGCTGATATTATTATTATTTTAATCCTCATTAGAGAACATGCTTATTGATTTTAGAGAGAGGGGAAGGAGAAAGGGAGCAAGGGAAGGAGAGAGAAAGAGAGAGATCAGTTGCCTCCTGTATGTGTCCCAACCAGGGACTGAACCCACAACCTTTTGGTGTACTGGATGATGCTCCAACCAACTGAGTCCCACTGACCAGGGCAATATTATTTTTTCAATGTTTAGAAAGAAGAATATTTTTGTTAACCCCAAAAGTCTAATTGATGGGATAGATTAGGAAATCAAATCCAAACCAAACCATAATTGGATTAAGATAAAGTAATAAAAATGACTGAGCTAGAGAATGGTGTGTAATAATTCTGTTTGGTGTTTAGACAGAGTTCTTAAATAGGGGATTTCAAATCAGTAAAAGTTATTATAATGAAGAGAGATTGTTTTTTTTTTGTTTGTTTGTTTTGTGTGTTTTTTTTTTTAACACAAAGGTTTTTTTTTTAATATATTTTTATTGATTTTTCACAGAGAGGAAGGGAGAGAGACAGAGAGTTAGAAACATCGATGAGAGAGAAACATCGATCAGCCGCCCCCTGCACATCTCCCACTGGGGATGTGCCCGCAACCCAGGTACATGCCCTTGACCGGAATCAAACCCGGGACCCTTCAGTCCGCAGGCCGACGCTCTATCCACTTAGCCAAACCAGTTTTGGCAAGAGAGATTGTTTTGTCTGCCTGAAACTCATACCTTCTTTCTCTGAGGCAGCACCCTATTCTCTTGGGAAATGCTTCTCTCCCCTTTGCAAACATTTGGCTTAAAGAATATGCAAGTTTCTTTCCAAGTCTATGCTCCTGACTCAAAGGATAGGCCTGAAGGCAAACACCTAACCCATAATGAGTCAACCTTATGAACACCGCCACCTCACCCCAATTATAATTGATGATGTAGTATCCACCTGACCTGACAAGACCAATCACAGCTCTTTTTGTGGCATTTTTTCAAACTGGACTTGGAGGAGAGAATCATTTCTTCTTGATGGTGAGAATTAAGGAACGTGTATCCCTGGGGCTGCCACCACCCATGTGGAGAAAGCCAGGTTGTAGGAGACGATGGAGCCAAAATCAGAAAGGCGCCATGATGAGACATGGAGAGCAAAACAGCCCAGCTCCACCACTGCCCCACTTCCTGGTTTATGGTTGTGTGGGAAAGCAATTCTTCCCATGGCCTAAGTTAGTTCAGGTTGGGTTTCTGTACTTCACAGCCAGAAACATACTGGCTAATAACACACACACACACACACACACACACACACACACACACACACACAGAAGGGTGAGCAAGCTAACATTTATTTGCTTCCACCTTCGTTGCAATGGTAGTGTAATAATGATATATGAATCTGAAAAGGAACTGATAATATTCACAAGATTATAGATTAGGATGACTACCACTTTTAGAATTTAAATAATAAAATCATGAAATAGCACAGTACTTTTAAGTTCTCAAAGAAAACAGTTCATCCAAAGATCATTGTTTTCTGGTTGAGTGATCAATCATTTGGTAAAAAAATAGAAAGATTTCTTACAGCTTCAAAGACCAGAGACAGAATTTCTGACCACATATTTCACCTGTAAATAACATTTGAAAGTTATTTTTAGCAGCTCCCTAGGTAGAAAAATTATGTTGGAGGGATTTAATGGAAAACTATGACAGCTACTGGATGGTTGTCACGATCAGTATAATGGAGACTAAAAACCATAGGTGAGATCAGAAAGATAATGAATGAAACACACATTCAGACATGGAATAATTAGTGCAAAACTTTATGTCAGAGAAAGGAATCCAAAGTTTCTGCTTTGGTGTTTAATATAGAGATTAGACTGTTTTTTATTAATCTTGTGGAATTGAGTTAAATACAGCTATCTTCAACCCATTTTAGAAAATAGGGTTTTCTAAAACCCTATTTTATGGCCAGTGGTACATGCCAATGTACTCTGTGCATAAAAAAGCATGATTGTTAAAGCAAAACAAAAGAAGTATAGGAGGGAGAACTATTTCTCAGAAGGTAAAACAACTCTCAAGAAAAGTCTCATTCAATATTGAAAAGTATAGCCAATTTGTAAAGTTTAAAAATAGAAGATGAACTAAGATGCTACTACTAAATTATAGAGAAGGTATAAATGATATTCACTATAACAGATGTCAATGCATAAATTATTAATCATAGTGGTCACTATGTAAGATAATGGGAAGGCATAATAGAAAAGAATATTTAAATAATTTTACATTTGATCAAATATAGCACTAAAACTTTTAATGAAAACATGTTTAGAATGGAGCAGAGTAGGGCAGCCATCAGAACTCTCTTTGTAGACATCCAAGTACATGGAGTAATTGAGGAGAGCTCCAGCTGCTGGGCTGTGAAATCCTTCACCGTGGGAGGCTCTGCTACCCACAGGCCGCTCCCATGGTGTCTAAGGCACACCCATTCCTGGGGACAAGGGATTCTTCTGACTAAAGCTTCAGCTGGAGGAAATCATCCTGGGATGATTTCCCAAGCTGCCTTGACTATGTGGTCTTCTGGAATGCTTCCACCTACCTTCCCTCTCTCCTTCGTCCCTCCAGGCCAGACTTGCATTGTGCTTGAGGACTCTCCCAGCCTTCTCTTGCTCCCTCCCTATATTTCTCCCAGGCATTTCCCTAATAAACAGTTGCATGGTTAATCTGGCTGTCGCATCTGGTTCTCTGATAACCCAGAGATAGTGACAAAATAATGCATTTGTGGTGAGAGCTGCACAGTATCAGACTATGAGCTACCTTGGCAAGTTCAGGGAGCAAGCATGCTAGAACTTCAGCATTTCAGATGTGGCAGGAGAAGGAAGGCAGAATTAGACTTAACAACATAGTGGCTTCCCAAGATGGGTACGTCCCAGGGGCAAATATGGATTTGTTTTTGGCTGAATTCAGCACTTTGAGAAGATCTCAAATGAGGCCCTCAAACGTAGGAAGCATTAGCTCCAGGTAGTAGCCAGGGGATGCATACTGTGGTTGGCTCATGTACTCATCAGTGCAAAGGGTTCAGGGAATAGAATCGAGCTTCCCAGGCAACAGCAATGGTGGAGCTGGAGATGAGATCCAATCTTAACAGCGGTTACAACCAGAAATGGACACAGAAGTTCTATGGCATCATTCAATGCAGAGGTCACAGTAGGAAAGCAGCAGCCCAGGAGGCTCACTCAGTCACCACAAATAATCATTAAGGAGTAATAGCACTCACCACAAACTGCTCATACTCTCAGTAATAGGACCCATAATGTAATTCTTATTGGTCAGGATTACCTCAAAAAGAGTGGTGCTTCTTGGGGAAGGGAGGCAGGGAAGAAAAGGACTGACATCTTATATAATAAAGAGGTAATATGCAAATTAACCCCCAAGGCCTCACAAGATGGCTGCCTACACCCAGGCAGGCAGGGGGGTTAGTGAGGGATGACCAAACAACTGAACAGCAGACTGTGTGGGGCAACCAGGCCAGCAGTTGGGCGGGCAGTTGGGGGTGTCCAAGCTGGCAGGGAAGGGCAGTTGAGGGTGACCAGGAAGGTAGGCAGGTGAGCAATTAGGAGCCAGTGGTACAGGATTGTGAGAGGGATGTCCGACTGCCAGTTTAGGCCCTATCCCCAGGACCCCCCAAGGGGTCCCGGATTGGAGAGGGTGCAGGCTGTGCTGAGGGGACCCCCATGCATGAATTTTGTGCACTGGGCCTCTAGTTACTCAATAAAACAAATTAATGAATATATTGACACTTGGACAATCCATTTATTCAGGCAATCTTAACATACTTTTGTGAAATTAGATGAAAAAACTTCCTAATAGCAGGAATTCTTCTCAATACCTTCTCTAACCACAATAGATTTGAAGAAGAAGAAATTAATAATAAAAATATTAACAAATTCCTTTATTTTGTGAGATAGTAAAATATTTTTATAAGTAAAAAATTGGCTTAGGAAAGAAATTAAGAATTCAATAGAAACCTATTTTAAAGCATTAATAAACACAGCTCTGCATATCAGGATGTGTTCAGATGTGGCCAAACAGTGTTTAGAAGAAAATGTATTCTAAGAGGTCTGTAATAAGAAATTTTTAAAAAGAGAGATTAATGAAAAATTATTACACTATAAAATTCTAGAATAGGACAAAGTATTAATCTAAAACAAAAGAGGAAAATAATGTAAGTTATTAATATGGAAAATATGTGGTATAAATTATATCAAATTAAAAGTTGGTTATTTGAGGAGAAGAAAATTGGTAAACCTCTGATAAATATAATCTACACTAATAAAAGAAACATGCAAATTGGTGTCACTCTGCTACGCCCACCAGCCAATCAGGATGAGCATGGAAATTAACTCAACAAGGATGGAGGTTAATTTGCATATGCAGGCACAGAGTGAAGACTGAAGATGACTAAAGACTGAAGACGACTGAAGTCTGAAGAGGCTTGGCTTCTTTGCTGCGGCCAGAGCAAAGGCCTGGGTCCCGGATGCTGGAGGAAAACCAGTGCTGGCAGCCAGGGAAAGGAAGGCCTATTGCATGAATCTCTTCATGCAACGGGCCTCTAGTAATAGTATATAAAGATATCTTTATGGTCACCCATATGTTTCCCATTATATCTCTTGGATAGCTGTGGCATCTACCAATTTAAAAAAATAAACACACGCACGCACGCGCACACACACGCACACACGAAAAATCCTAACATGCCCTGAATTAATCTCCTTTGCTGGCTCTTCTCTTTCTAGCCATCAAATGTTGGACAGACCCATGATCTGACCTCTAAGGTTCATCCCTAGGGGATTTCCTCTGGACCCTTGACTTTAAAAATAAACTAAATTCAGACTTCCAATTTGTTACCTCTATTCTTGACCTTTCCCTTGAACTATAGATGTTTCTCTTTAATTTTGTACTCAACATCTCTACTTCACTGTCTAGTAAGCATCCTTTAAACACTTAAACAGAACCTAATGCATGTACCCATTCACAGCTTATTCCTCCTTCAATTTTCTTTCCCACAGTTCCTCCAGCTTTTCAGGTATCAAACCTAGACATTTTATTATTGCATTTCTTTCACCTCTCACCTCATCTCACATTGGAATGTATCAACTAGTCCTATTGGTACTATCTTTAAATATATCTATATTTCAGCTGCTGCTTGCCATTTCCATTGCTATCACTTAATCTGTATCTTTATCTTCTCTTTTCTGGATTTTGTAGTGATTCTAATGGCCTCCTAACCAGCCTTTCTGCTTCTATTCAACACTCCCTTCCCAGGGGACTGGATGATCACTCAGACACTATCCATTGATTTCCCATCACACATAAAGAAAAGTTCAAAGTCTTGCCTCAGATCATATGGTTATCTCCTTTATTCCTGCCCAAATGTCAGATCACATCAAACATGGTGCTTCATTCCCACCACCCTCCATATCTCTCTACTCCCTTTTCCTGCTTTAGTTTTCTTCACAGTAGTGGTCACTACCTAAGATTGCAGTGTTTATTTGTATGCATGTTTATTCTCTGTCTCTCTCTCTGGCTTCCAGAACACTGCCTACCCTTGCCCTGCCTCATCCCTATTCACAGCTATTTCCTATGGCCTCTTTTAAAAAATCTACTCAGGCCCTAGCCGGCTTGGCTCAGTGGATAGAGCATCAGCCTGTGGACTGAAGGGTCCCAGGTTCGATTCCAGCCAAGGGCACATGCCTGGGTTGCGGGCTTGATCCCCAATGGAGGGTGTGTAGGAGGCAGCTGCTCAATGATTCTCTCTCATCATTGATGTTTCTATCTCTCTTTCTCCCTTCCTCTCTGAAATCAATAAATAAAAAGAAAAAAAAATCTACTCAGACATAGCAATTCTCAAAAATACTTAGGTAAGAAGGTGGAGTGGAGGCTTGGAAAAGGTAATAAACTGTCTGAGAATATGGGAGACCCCCATATGTCATAGTCAGAAGCAGGAGCCACGAGCACAGTTGTTTTAATATATGCTGGGCATTGAGTTATCACACAGAACTGAGATGCTATGACCTCATCAGAGAATATAACAGCTATATAACAAATACCTGCTGCAAAGGTAGACAAGACCTGGAAGTACTATCAGTCATCCATAAATATGAGAATGGTGGTTGAAGTTCACTTCACTTGATGATCTTTCTTGTTATAGGGTGGAGCTAGAATGGAGTCTTTATTTCTCAAAGTGAATCTCAAAGTACAAAGCTTGCTGGCTCTAATTCACCTCTAGTCACAGGGAGAAACTGAAATCAAAAGGTTGAAGACTCCCAGTATGGAAGTGTTGGGAGAGAAGTAGGGAGGTCTTCTGGATAATCTGTGAGCTCTCCGGGAAACTGGCTGTGCTCAGGTTTCCTCAGTGCAGGAACAGCACTTTTAGTGGGTCTCAGTGAGTTTGGGACTAGTAGCCTGAACAGGGTGTGTGCCCTGTAGCTTCGGACATCTACAGCCAGCCAGCTTCTGGGTCATCTCTTTGTTGGAGAACCACCAGGTGTGGTTCTGACTCTTATCAAGAGTGGTTACGCCTTCCAAGCTTGAGTAACCTAGTCTTTTAAATATAGAGTGCAAATACATTAACAACACTCTTACATTTTAAGCATAGCGTTGGCACCACAACTCAAACTGCTATACTAAAATCAAGTTGCATCCGCCAGTTCTATATTTACAGACCACAGGCTTTAAAAAATGTAGAAAACAATCTGGAAAGCAAAGTAAGAAAAGTTCATTTCAAAATAAGGTTTGCTTGGGAGACTCCGGGTGCCCAAAAGCGAATTGTCTTGGAGACTCTACCGCAACAGCCACCCAAGATCTATAACAGGAACAGAGGCAAAATACACACATTCTTATTGTCTCATGATAAATTTGGATATCTTATTTTTTTCAATTAAGAAGTGAAAACAACCCAGGACTAGACTCATGAGAATCTGGGGTTAGATAGATGTGTCATCTTCATATCCTCTTTGGAGAAATGTCTCTCCATGTCTACTGTACACTTGCAATTTGGATTGTTTGTTTTTTAATGTTGAGTTTAGAGAGTAAGGTAGGGAGAGAAAGAGAAAGATTGATGTGAAAGCTGAACATTGATCAACTGTCTCCTGCATGCTCCGTACTGGGATGGCACCCAAAACACAGGCATGTGCCCTGACCGGGAATTGACCAGCAACTTTTTGGTTGGACAATGCCCAAACAACTGAATCACACAGGCCAGGGCAAGAGGTTTTCGTAATTATGTATTTTAGATACTAGTTCTTTGTTGGATGTGTGGTTTGCAAATATTTTCCCAGTGTGCACTCTGTCTTTCCATCCTCTTAACATTGTTTGTTGCACAGCAAAAGTTATTAATTTTGATAAAGTGCAATTTATTAATTCTTCCTTTTATGGATTGCAGGCCTGAGAATCAGGAGCACCAGTGTCCAAAGGCAGGGGAAGATGGATGTTCCAGCTCAAGCAAAGACAGCAACTTCATCCTTCCCCTGCCTTTTTCTTCTATTCCAGCCCCCAGCAAATTGATGACACCCACACACACTGGCAAGGGTGACCTTTCTCCTTGCAGCTTCATTGAAATATAATACTGTGTAAGTTTAAGGTGTACAATGTGATTATCTGATACACATATATAAAAGCAAAATGATTGCCACAATAAGGTTAATTAATACACCCATTACCTCATATAACTAGTATTTTTTTTTTTTTTGGTAGTAAGAACATTTAAGATTTATCCTCTTAGCAACTTTCAAGTATATGATATAGTATTGTTAACTGTAGTCACAATGCTGTATATTAGATTCTCCAAATTTATTCATCTTGTCACTGGAGGTTTGTAGTCTTTGACAAGTATTTCTCCATTTTACCCACCCCATCCCCTATTTACCGCCACCCCTGGCAGCTGTTTCTGTGTTTTTTTCTGTATGACTTATTTCACTTAGCATAATACCTTCATTTTTATGGCTGAATATATATATATATATTATATATATAATATATATATAATATATATATATTATATATATATGTATAATATATATATAATTTTCTTTTTGTTGCCATAGCTTTCCATCTATTATGTGAATAATGCAGTGAACATGGGAATGAAGATATTCCTTCAAGATCCTGTTTTCATTTCCTTTGGATATATACCCAGAAGTGGGATTGCTGGATCATATGGTACTTCTATTTTTATTTTATTTTTTTTTTTCAGGAATATTTGTACTGTTTTCTGTAGTGATTGCGCCAATTTACATCCTCACCAGCACTAATCCATAGTCTTCCTTTTTTTTTTTTTCCAATGATTTTAGAGAGAGAAAGGAAGGGAGAGAGCGAGAGTGAGAGAGAAACATCAACTTGTCTTTTCACTTGTTTATACATTCATTGGTTGATTCTTGCATGTGCCTTGACCAAGAATGGAACCAGCAACCTTGGTGTATCAGGATGATGCTCTAACCAGCTGAGCTACCTACCCAGAACCTCATCTCTTCTCTTTTTAACAGTAACCTTTCTAACAGGTGTGAGGTGATAGTTCATTGTGGGTTTGATTTGCATTTCCCTGATGATTAGTGAAGAAGAGCATTTTTCACATACTTGTTGCCCTTTTGTATGTCTTTGGAAAAATGTCTGTCTATTCAGCTCCTCTGCCCATTTTAAAATCAGATTATTTGTTTTGTTTATTTATTTGTATCAAATTGTATGAGTGTCTTATCTAATAGATTAGATATTAACCCCTTATCTAATCTATTGTTTAAAAAGATTCTCTCCCATTTTATACATTTTTTTTTTTACTTTGTTGATTGTTTCTTTTTCTGTACAGAATCATTTTATTTTGATGTAGTCAAACTTGTTTATTTTTGCTTTTGTTGCCTGTGCTTTTGGTGAGATATTCAAGAAATTACTGCCAATCCCAATGTCGGAAGTTTTTCTCCTATGTTTTCTTCTGCGAGTTTCACAAATTTAGGTCTTACATTTTAGTTTTTAATTCATTTTGTGTTAGTTTTTGTGTTTATGGTGTAAGATAAAGGTTCAATTTTATTCTTTCGGATGTGGATATCCAATTTTCCAGCACCATTTGTTGAAGAGACTATCCTTTCCACATTGTGTATTCTTGGGTTCCTTGTCTATGATTAGTTGACTATATATATGTGTGTGTGTTTATTTCTGGGATCTCTATTCTGTCCCACAGATCTCTAAGTCTGTCTCTATGCCAGTATTGTACTGTTTTTTTTATTAAAGATTTTATCTTTTTAGAGCAGTTTTATATTCACAGCAAAATTAAGATTACAGTGCAGAGATTTCTCATATACTCCGTACCCCTACACAGGCATATATAGCCTCCGCCATTTTCATCATCCCCTACTAGAGTGGAACATTTGTTGCAATAGATGAACTTATATTGACACATCAACATCACCCAAAGTCATAGCTTACATTAGGATGAACTCTTGTTATATATTCTATGAGTTTGCACAAATGTATAATGGCATGTATCCATCATTATAATATACAGAGTAGATTTACTGCTCTCAAATTCCTCTGTGCTCTACTTAGTAATCCTTATTCCCACTCCCTCACAATCCCTGATAACCACTGATTATTATACAGTATCCATTGTTTTTTTTAATTGTTTTATTGCTTAAAGTATTACAAAGGATATTACATATGTGTCCTTTTTTCCACCCTCCCCCCCCTCCCCGCCCTTGACAATCCCCTGGCCTCCCCTACCCCCCAGTGTCTTATGTCCATTGGTTATGCTTATATGCATGCATGCAAGTCCTTCAGTTGATCTCTTACCCCCCTACCTCCTGCCCCCCAACCCTCCCTGGCCTTCCCACTGCAGTTTGACAATCAGTTTGAGGCAGCTCTGCCTCTGTATCTATTATTGTTCATAAGTTTATAATGGTCTCTATTATCCATGAATGAATGAGATCATGTGATATTTTTCCTTCATTGACTGGCTTCTTTCACTTAGCATAATGCTCTCCAGTTCCATCCATGCCTTTGCAAATGGTAAGAGTTCCTTCTTTTTTACAGCAGCATAGTATTCAATCGTGTAGATGTACCACAGTTTTCTAATCCATTCATCTACTGATGGGTACTTAGGCTGTTTCCAGTTCTTAGCTATGGTGAATTGTGCTGCTATGAACATAGGGGTGCACATATCCTTTCTGATTGGTATTTCTGGTTTCTTCGGATATATTCCTAGAAGTGGGATCACAGGATCAAATGGGAGTTCCATTTTTAACTTTTTGAGGAAACTCCATACTGTCTTCCATAGTGACTGCAGCAGTCTGCATTCCCACCAGCACTGCACGAGTGTTCCTTTTTCTCCACATCCTCTCCAGTGCTTGTCGTTTGTTGATGATAGCCAGTCTGACAGGTGTGAGATGGTACCTCATTGTTGTTTTGATTTGCATCTCTCGGATGATTAGTGACTTTGAGCATGTTTTCATGTCTCTTGGCTTTCTGAATGTCCTCTTTTGAAAGGTGTCTATTTAGATCCTTTGCCCATTTTTTGATTGGATTGTTTATCTTCTTTTTGTTAAGTTGTATGAGTTCCCCATAGTTTTATCTTTTCCCTAATGTCATATAGTTAGAGTCATACAGTATGTAGTCTTTTCAGATTGGCTTCTTTTACTTAATAACATCCGTTTAAGTTTTCTCGATGTCTTTTCATGGCTTGATAGCTCATTTCTTTATGGCACTAAATAATATTTCATTGTCTGGATATACTACAGGTTATCCATTATCCTGCTAAAGAACATCTTAGTTGCTTCCATATTTTGGCAATAATGAATAAAGCTGTTATAAACATCTGTGTGCAGGTTTTTGTGTGGACATAAATTTTTAACTCCTTTGGATAAATACCCAGGAGCATGGTTTCTGGATTATATAATAAGAGTATGTTTAGTTTTGTTAGAAACCACCAAACTGTCTTCCAAGGTGGCTGCATCATTTCACATTCCCATCAGTAATTAATGAATGTTCCTATTGCAGCACATCCTTACCAGTATTCAGTGTCCTCAGTGTTCTAGATTTTGGCCATTCTCATAGGGGTGTAGTGGTACCTCATTGCCATTTAATTTTCATTGCCCTAATGCTATATAATGTGGAGCATCTTTCCATATGCTTATCTTCCATCTATTTATCTTCTTTGGTGATGTATCTGTTAAGATCTTTGGGCCATTTTTTAATCAAGTTGTTTTCTCATTGTTGGGTTTTAAGAGAGGTTTTTTTGTGTGTGTATTTTTTGGGTAATAGTCCTTTATCAGATGTGTCCCTGGCAAATATTTTCTCTCAATCTCTGGCTTTTCTTCTCATTTTCTTTTTTTTAAATATATTTTATTGATTTTTTTACAGAGAGGAAGGGAGAGGGATAGAGAGTTAGAAACATCGATGAGAGAGAAACATCGACCAGCTGCCTCTTGCACACCCCCTCCTGGGGCTGTGCCCACAACCAAGGTACATGCCCTTGACCGGAATCGAACCCGGGACCCTTCAGTCTGCAGGCGGACGCTCTATCCACTGAGCTAATCCGGTTAGGGCTCTTCTCATTTTCTTGATATTGTATTTCACAGAGCAGAAGTTTTAATTTTAATGAAGTCCAGATTATCAATTATTTCCTTCATGAATCATGCCTTTGGTGTTTTATCTAAAAAGTCATCACCATACTCAAGATCATGTAGGTTTTCTCCTGTTACCTTCTAGACATTTATAGTTTTGTTTTTTTTACACTTATTTTTTTAAATAGTTCAATAAAAATGATTTTAAGCATAATAACGTTACATGCAATAAACATAAATATTTTAAGAAAAAAGATTTTAAATATAATACTACAGGCCCAGTGCATGAATTTGTGCACAGGTGGGGCCTGGCTGGCTGGGGGGAAGGGCCACAGCCAGTTGTCCAGCCCCAACCCCTGGTAGAACTCCTGGTCAAACTCCCAGTCGAGGGGACATTTTGCATACTAGCCTTTTATTATATAGATTACATGCAATAAACATTAATATTTTAAGAATAGAAGAGTTTATACATTTATAGTTTTGAGTTTTATATTTAGGTCTGTGATCCATCTTGGGTTAACTTTTGTGAAAAGTATAAAGGTCTGTCTAGATTTTTTTTTTTTTTTTAGATAGCCCTGAGCTGGTGGTATTTTTTTTTTTTTTTTTTTTTTGGCATGTGGATGTCCAGTTGGTCCAGCACCATTTGCTGAAAAGACTCTCTTTGCATTGCGTTGTCTTTGCTTTTTTATCAAAGATCAGTTGACAATATTTTTTTCAATCTTTTTTTAAAATATATTTTATTGCTTTTTTACAGAAAGGAAGGGAGAGGGATAGAGAGTTAGAAACATCGATGAGAGAGAAACATCAATCAGCTGCCTCTTGCACACCCTCTACTGGGGATGTGCCCGAAACCAAGGTACATGCCCTTGACCGGAATCAAACCTGGGACCCTTCGGTCAGCAGGCTGACGCTCTATCCACTGAGCCAAACTGGTCAGGGCAAATCTTTAATTTCTTTATTGATTAAGGTATTACATATGTGACCTCATCCCCTCATAATATTAATGGGAGTCTAGTTCTTCCCCCTCTATTTTGTTCCATTGATTTCTCTTTTTATTCTTTAACCAATACCACACTGTATTGATTATTCTTACTTTATACTAAGCCTTTGAAGTTAAGTAGTGTCAGTCCTCTAATTTTGTTCTTTTCCTTCAATATGGTTTTGGCTATTCTGGATCTTTTGTTTTTCTATATAAACTTTAAAATCAGTTTATCAATATCCACAAAACACCTTGCTGGTATTCTGATTAGAATCACATGGAATCTATAGATCAATGGGGAAAAAACAACATCTTAACAATATTGAGTTTCCCTATTCATAATTTTATTCATCAGAGTTTTGTAGTTTTTCTCAGACAGATCTTGTACATGTCCTGTTAGGTTTATACTTATGGAATTAATTTTGGGGGATGCTAAGGTAAACATGTTTTTAATTCTAAATTCCATTTGTTCATTGATGGAATATCATATGGTTTTGATTCGTATCACCGTGTAATACACACATTTGAAATCAGGAACTGTGATGCCTACAGCTGAGTTATTCTTTTTCAAGATTTCATTGGCTATTCTAAGTATTTTATTGTTCCATATAAGTTTTAGGATTTTTCCTATTTCTGTAAAAAATATTATTGGAAATTTGATAAAGATTGTATCAGATCTATAGATTGTAGTGCCATGAGAATAGCAATGTCCATTCCAAGGATGCTGTTTCCAGAGGATAAAAACATGTAATTCCCAAGATATTGATAAGTTCTCCACACGAGAAGATAGAGTTTTCTTCCCAGCTTTGAGTCACTCTTGATCATCTGGGTCTTATAGCAGTAGTGCATGTGCTCAGAGCTTTACAAGTGAACCAAAAACTCTTAGTAATTTGTCTGTTTGCAGATCAGACCTGACCTCTTCTGCATAACCTCTTCTGCATACTCTTTATTAGAAGGAACTAAGTTTCCCAAGGCCCCTTCCCCTCTGACTTCTAGGAAGATGCAGTCAAGAGGAATAGGGTAGAAGTAGAGAGGAAGCCATGGTGTTTCTCTTTTTCTCTCTGCTTCAGGGAGCACCTCCAGTGGTAGCTGTATCTACTCTGTGGCTACAACTCTCACTGGGCAGCCTTTTTTTCTACAGTCCCAGTTTGCTGAGCACATCCAATATGATTCCATGTTCTACTGGGTGATCCCTGATCCAGGGCTCTATTAACAACGTCCTTCCCTTCATTCCAGTAGCCTTATGGGTGGTAGTAGTTTTTTGTTGTTGATGATTTAGGGGTTTATCATTATCCCCCCATCCATATGGCTTCTCAATTCTTCTATCATCTGTGTACCCAATTACATGTATTGAATATCCTCTGTTTTATTTCACCTAGAGTGGTTTGTTTCCCTGGAAGGACTCTAACTATTAAAAAAAATTCATAAAAATAATGCCAAGTTGAACAGTTTGAACAAGGATATCAAGGTCTCTGGGTGAACCAGCAAGCATTATAGGCACAACTTAGCAGTATGAGTTCTACTTCCTCTTTTCACACTATACTTGTTCTTAAGGGTTGTCATGTGGCACAACTGATAGAAAATCATTCACACCCTAGTCCATGTAATTGACAATCCTTAGAATTGTGCAGTTCACAATATGGTCATCTGTATCTAACAGCTCTGGGTGGATAGATGTTAATCTAATTTTTCTTAGATAGTGATGTCTGTTCATTAGTAAGACTGGAGTCAATTCTGAGAGATAGAAGAAATTACAATAACTCAAAGAAGAGTAATTTTTTCACAGAAAAAAAAGTCTGTAGAGACACAGTTCAGGGCTGGTATGGCCACTCATCTCCATAAAGTCCATAGCCACACAGACAATGGATTCCTTCCAGCTCATGAATCTGACATCCCTAGTGTCTATCTTATCCTTATAATCCATGAAGCATATACTTTCCAGGCAGAAGAATGGAGTGAGGGACAAAATAAATGGAGGGGCAATGGGAGGTGCCAATTATCTCCTAAGAAGGATTCCAAATAGCTACTATCACACTTCCGCTCACCTCCCTTTGGCTAAAACTCTCAGGAGTGAGGGTGGGTGGGTTTAGGTTGTTCCTTCTCTGGTCTATGGTTATCTCTAAGTAGTTGATGCTCATGCTGTGGCCTTAAACTTATAGAAACTTCTAAGGCCCCCATAGAAGAAAGAGAGACTAAATCAGAAACCTAGAATCATAGGCTTTGAGTACTAGATTTTACAGATATGAATAATTAGGTTAAAAAATCACAACTAGTTTATGAAAAACGGAGGATTGGAAAACAGATTTTCTGATTCTTACTTTGGTGATCTCTTCATGACATGTTGCCTCACAGGGAAGGCTGTTCTTCTCCCTGTGGCATATTAAACAGAGATGCAAACTCTTTACAATTCATCTCCTCAAGTGGTAGAGTTTATTTTTCTGTTCTTTGAACCTGGGCTGGCCTTGAGACTTGTGTTGACCAATCGAATATGGCAAAAGTTATATTGTACACATTTTCAATGTAAGTCTCCAGAGCCTTGCAGCTTCTACTCTGCTCTCTTGAAATGCAGTTGTCATGGGAACAAGCCTGAGCTGGCCTCTGGGGGTGCTCAATGGGGGAGATCTCAGACACCTTGGCCAATAGTTCCAGCCAACCACCAAATTGTGAGCCCGTTCTGGTCTAAGCAGCTCTGAGCTGGCCTGTTACTTGAAACCAAGCACCATAAATGGGCACAGCTGACACTCCAGCTGTATTTAATTTGCCAAGCAATAGAATGGAGAGCCAAAAAAATTATTTTTAAGGCACCAAATTTTGGCGTTGTTTATTATGGAGCAATAAATTACTGGTGCACTACCAAACAAGCCAGTCATATTTCGTGTGTGTGTGTGTGTGTGTGTGTGTGTGTGTGTGTGTGTGTGTGTTTAAGCTTCACAGAGGAAGACCACAAAACTTGTCCTATTATTTGGTTTCCTATTGTTATAAGTGGGAGAATTGTTGTTCATCAATCCTTTGTACAGCACAGAAAACCTACTGAACATTAAATAGGACCATCCAGTGCTAAATTTTTAATGCCATTTGTATTGATAAGACAGATTTAATGAAATCATGCATAAATATTTCCCCCTCATTTTCCACATGATGAAACAAGTGAAGTTCCTTGTCCTTGGTCATGAAGTTAATGTGACTGATTTAATAATGGAGCTAGACTCAGCAAGGTAGAAGCAGAATTGTCTTTATTCTTTTCTACAACTATTCATGCAAAACCTGTTCTGTCAACTTGTTCAGCACCTCTGAGTGAGATCCAGGGGCTTTTCCCAGGTACTTTAGAAAATAAGAAGTCCCCCAGTCATTTCCTGGTAATAAAAAGGGAACTCTACCACCAAAACTCTGGATCATTGTCTCTTTCAAAATTTCTGTCCTTGCCTGTCTGCACTTGTCTCAGGCTTGAAGAATGCAGTGGGAAATGCAGCTCATGGTCAGAATCTCCTCTCTTTCTCTACCTATCTCCTTTCTAACTTGAGACTGCAGTTGTGGTTCCTTTCAGGTTGATGCTTGGGAAGCGGGTAGAAGTAAGGATGGAGAAAGTTTTACTTTTAATCTGGTGTTGGATTCCTCTGTCTTGGCAAATTAAGAGACTAATGTCCAAAGCTGTCTCTCCCTTATGGGACACTCTCTTATGGGCTCTTCAGAGTTATTCTCACTAGAAACATCGGATCAAAGTTCTCCAAATTGGATTATGCTTCCTTTGGTTTACTGATTTCAATTTTGCCTTAATTTTTACTCCCAAGGGTGTATGTCTAACCACTTCTGTCTGGGTAGCCTTTCTTCTGGCAGGAAGCCCTGCAGCATGTACATTCCAAGTCAGCTGATGGCCAATTCACTCCATGAGATTTACAGAGCACGGAAAGTATGTGGAAGGTGCACATCCATAGAAGTGCATCTTGTGTCCAAACATGTGCATCTCAGGGCAGGCACCCACCTAGAGTCTCTTAATGACATAAGTTATGTGCTACTTATGTCAAGTTCTCCAATTTAACCTCTTGAACATCTTCATTTGTCTCAAAGCAAGAGATAAACATGATTTACGGCGAGGAGAAGAAAAACCCTAGTATATCCCCAAACTCTAAAAAGTCTCCATTTTCCAACATCTTAGCAAATTCAGTCTTCACTATAATTCTAAAAGCTATTATTTTTTCCCATTTTATGAACAAGAAAACATGAAAGTATAATAAACTTTCCCAAAGTTATAAAGTTAATAATTATCAGAGCTGGGAGTCAAGCCAAAGCCTTAACCATTGAGCTTCTCAGTCATGAAGATTCTGTTTTTTGGAAGTCTCTTCCTAGACAGACTCTTCTTTTATCTAAACTCTTTAAACTACCCCTCATTGCTTGGCCATCTATACATATAAAAGCCTAAGCAACCATCACAACTGAACAGACAACCAAACAGGCTGCGTGGGGCAACCAGGCTGACAGGGGGGTTAGTGAGGGATGACCAAACGACTGAACAGCAGGCTTCATGGGGTGATCAGGATGGTAGAGGTGTTAATGAGGGACGACCAAACAACTGAGCAGCAGGTTGGGTGGGGTGACCAGGCCGGCAGGAGGGTTAATGAGGGACGACCAAATGACTGAGCAGCAGGCTGCAAAGATGGCAGTGCCCACAGCCAATAAGGAGGGAATATGCTAATTGACTGCCATGCCCTCAAAGATGGCGGCACCCACAGCCACAAGATGGCTGGCAGGGGTGGGCAGTTGTGGGCGATCAGGCTAGCAGGGGACGGCAATTAAGGGTGACTGAGCCAGCAGGGGAGGACAGTTAGGGGTGACCAGGCCAGCAGGGGAGGGCAGTTAGGGGTAATCGGGCCAGCAGGGGAGGGCAGTTGGGGGTGACCAGGCCAGCAGGGGAGCAGTTAGGCATCAATCAGGCTGGCAGGGGAGTGGTTAGGGGGTGATCGGTCTGGCAGACAGAAGCGGTTAGGGGCAATCAGGCAGGCAAGCAGGCGAGTGGTTGGGAGCCAGCAGTCCTGGATTGTGAGAGGGATATTTCACAGGGATTGGACCTAAACTGGAAGTTGGATATCCCCCAAGGGGTCCCAGAGTGGAGAGGGTGCAGGCTGGACTGAGGGACAACCCCCCCGAGCCCCGCCAGTGCACAAATTTTGTTTACCGGGCCTCTAGTGTTATATAAGTGCCTTGGGGCTGGTATTCTCCAAACTCTCAAACATCTAATTTCACCTTTGGAAGATTGTGGCCTTTGTTATCTGTCCATATAATCAGCTACTATCTACAGTGGTTAAGGTATCAAAATCAAGGATGAGACATTTATCTGTATAATGTGGTACTCTCAGGTATGTACATCACTAGCAATTCACTTCTAGGATCAATTGACTTCAGTGACAAAAGCAAAGAAGCTACCTTCTGAGGAGCAATAAACCCAATTTTGAATGAGCCCAAAAACGTCTTGATGTCCCAGGAATGCTGGGGCAGTTGACAAGAGAAGGAAAAAACAGATCACTGAGACAGGTTTGGGGACATTCTAGTTGCATTTTCAAAGGGAGCCATAATGAGAGTTGGGGATCACCTTTGAGAAAGTAGAATTTATGATTTTTGGAAGAAATTTAAGTAACGATAGAAGGACTACCTTTAATATTTACACCATGTGCATCTCTTTTATAGATATAGGATTAGAATAAGAATATGTAATCACTGTTAAATTAGTAAGTCATCAAACATTATTAGGTAATAGTTGGTTTGGTATTTGAATATGGCAAAAACTTGAAGGCAATACCCAAAGACTAAACTCTGAAAGTGTACATGTTGACACATCTCAAAAAGAAGATCCTTGTTCATTATTTTTCTTGGTATTTTTCCATGCTACCACTTCCTTCTTCCCAATCTGACAGGGATACAGGGAATTACTCTTAACAAAGGAAACTTCAGTCAACAAAGGTATCAATTTCATGTATGTAACTCACAAAGAATTTGGATAACATCTTGCAAAGCCCACTGTCTTAGTCAACTACTACCATGATAATGCTTTATAAAAACTAGAGGCTTGTTGCACAAAATTTTGTGCACTCAGTGGGAGGTCCTTCAGCCTGGCCTGTGCCCTCTCACAGTCTGGGACCCCTCGGGGGATGTCCACCTGCTGGCTTAGGCCTGCTCCCTGGGGGATCAGGCCTAAGCTGGCAGTCAGACATCCCTCTGGCAGCCTGGGAGCCCTTGGGGGATGTCCACTTGCCAGCAGGGAGCAGGCCTAAGCTGTAGTCGAACATCTTTAGTGCTGCTGAGGAGGTGGTAGAGGCTCCCGCCACCACCGCTGTACTGGCAGCCGTCAGCCTGGCTTGTGGCTGAGCAGAGCTCCCCCTGTGGGAGCACATTGACCACCAGGGGGCAGCTCCTGCATTGAGCGTCTGCCCCCTGGTGGTCAGTGTGTGTCATAGTGACCAGTCATTCCCAGTCTTTCTGCTATTAGGGTCAATTTGCATATTACCCTTTTATTATATAGGATAGAGGCCTGGTGCACGGGTGGGGGCCAGCTGGTTTGCCCTGAAGGGTGTCCCAGATCAGGGTTGGGGGCCCCACTGAAGTGCCTGGCCAGCTTGGGTGAGGGGCTGAGGGCCGTTTTCAGGCTGCACACAGCCCCTTCAGGGGGGGGGGGTCCTGCTGGGGATGCCTGACCAGCCTGGGTGAGGGGCTGATGGCTGTTTTCAGGCTGGCCATGCCCCCCAGCAACCCAAGCTCCCAGCCTCTCCTTTTTTCTTTTTTTCTTTTTTCAGCACCTCCTTGAGTGGAGGCCAGGGTGAGTTGGAAGCAGGTATCTGGGATTTATTTATCTTCTATAATTGAAACTTTGTAGCTTTGAGTGGAGCCCAGGGCCAGACAGGGCAGGTGGGAAGCTTGGCTTCCTCCATCACCAGGGGCAACCCAAGCCTCCTGCTCACTCCAGCTCCGTGGCTACCGCCATCTTAGTTGGGTTAATTTGCATACTTGCTCCTGATTGGCTGGTGGGAGTGGCTTGTGGGTGTAGTGGAGTGGTGCAGTGATGGTTAATTTGCATGTTTCTCTTTTATTAGTGTACATTGCTCAATGGTTACAAGAATAAGCATCTGTGTATTGACTACTCTCCAGCTGATGTAGGCTGTGTTCAAGCATGCTTCAGGTTGCATTTGGATGGGCTTGAACCTAGGACATAGGTTTATGCAGGTCTGCCACATGCATTTGTTCAGGAACCCAGGCTGAAGGAGCAGAGCCTAAGTAAGTCATGTTTTCCCATAAAGGATCACCTGAATGCAAGAGTCAAGCCAAACCATGCAAGTAATTTTAAGACTTAGTTTTCATTTTCATCGTTATTAGTAATATTCCACTAGCCAAAGCAAGTCACATGGCCAAGTCTAACATCAATTGATGAGGAGAAGTGTTTTGTTCATAGTTGGAGGGGAAGGGTAGTGAATCGTTGCTAGACATTAAAGCCAAACCATTACACCCTCTTTATTGAAAACTTCACATGCTTTCTAGCTAGGATGAGGAGCTTGGTCTCCCTGTGTGGCAGCAGAAATATTGTCACCTTATATGAGACCAGCAGAAATCTACATAAAGAAGAAATGGCAGGAACCCAACTTGGCCAATCGTCTATGTGATGAACACCTACAAATACTCATATCACATAAATGATGGCCCTTGTTATATGTGCCCTCAAGCATTGCAAGGCATCTCAGGCCACATGGCAATGCGGCATTTTCTTATCTATGAACTATAAATCAGCATTTCCACTCACATCAACAGTCAAAGGCTCCCCTACCTTTGCAGAAAAAACTAATAATTTAAAGATTGACCTTGACCTCTTAATTTCCTTCTGGTTATGCTTCAGACTATTGGCTCTGCCCCCTCTTTTAGGCCTAGAACTTATCTTTCAGAGTTTGTGCTTGCACTTGCTTGTACAGATTTAAACTTAAATACACTCTAAGAAAATCACCTTAAATTTACACCTTGGATCCTCAACTCCTGACAGACTCAGGTTAGGTTCTATAATACAGCTTCATACCCACAGACCTATATTCTGAATTCCATCACTACCTGACTAATATCTCAGGAGGGTCATAGATAAGGATTGCAGGAGGTAGATATACCTTTGGGTAGAAAAACACAAAAACCAAGGCTAAGAGTTTAGGTACTAAGTCATCAACAAGATGTATTGAATTCAAGAACTAGATGAAACTATCACGAGTTGTCAAGAGCACAAGACTCAGGAAGAAGATATCCAATATTAGAGCATAGAAAAATCTGCATTGATAGCTGTTAGTTATATCTGGTCTCCAGGGAGTCCAAAGAGTCACACCTTTACCTGGCCTGATGCCCTCATTCATTCTCTCTCTCTCTCTCTCTCTCTCTCTCTCTCTCTCTCTCTCTCTCTCTCTCTCTCTCCCTCTCCCCCCGTCCAGTCTCTCCCACATAATTTCTATCTGTGAAATAGACTGAGTATACTTGCTGAGTCTATCAGGTGAAGAATGGTAGAACCAAAACTCATACAGAAGGCTGGGAGAGGTGAGATCACAGGGAAGATATGGCCTGTTGAGATGTAAATGCCTCTAACTGCCATGTTGCTTAGAAGAGGAAAGGGAGAAAAGACTAAAACAGTCTGTCTTAACAGTCCCAGGGTAAGGCAAACATTTGAAAATAAAGGAGGCAGAAAATTACAACCAAGGATGCATTATTTTCTAGATAAGATGCTTTGTGTGTATGGGAGAGGAAAGGAGAGAATGGGAAAGATAGAAACATCTAATGATGAGAGAGAATCATTGATTGACTGCTTCCTGCACACACCCCACTGGGGATCAAGCCCACAACCTGGGCATGTGCCCTTGACCAGAATCAAACCTGGGACCCTTCAGTCCTCAGGCTGAGGCTCTATCCACTGAGCCAGACCAGCTAGGGCCTGATGCCCTCATTCTTAATTTAGAGGTTCTACTACCAAGAGCATTTATTAGTTACTGATTGATTGTGCTATCACACAACAGGGCAAGCTTACTCTGAAGTGAAATAGGGAATCTCAGTCATATCTCCAACCTGGGAAGCTATTCCTTCTACTTCTTCTCTTCTCCCCCACCCCAAATTCAATTCTTTAATTCTCTTATCATTATTTAAGATTTTTTAAAATTGATTTTGAGAGGGGGGAGTGGTGAGAGAGAAACGTTAAGGTGAGAGTGAAACATCAACCAACTATATATGTCTCCTGCATGTCCTCTACTGGGAATTGAGCTGCAATCTAGGCATGTGCCCTGCTGGGAATTAACCAGAATCATTTTGGTGCATGGGATGATGCCCACCCAACTGAGCCACACTTTCCAGGGCCCGTTCCCTATAGTTAAACACACACACACACACACACGCACACACACACACACACATACACACATACACACACACACAGAAAATAATGCATCCTTGGTTGTAATTTCCTGCCTCCTTTATTTTCAAATGTTTGCCTTACCCTGGGACTGTTAAGACAGACTGTTTTGATTTTTTCTCCCTTTCTTCTTCTAAGCAACATGGCAGTTAGAGGCATTCACATCTCAACAGGCCATATCTTCCCTGTGATCTTACCTCTCCAAGCCTTCTGTATGAGTTTTGGTTCTACCATTCTTCACCTGATAGACTCAGCAAGTATACTCAGTCTATTTCACAGATAGAAATGATGTGGACTAGTGTAAAGCAGGAATTCCAGATCTAGACAGTCTGGAGTTGATTTCAATCTGGATTCTACCAGTTACTAATCATGTGATCTTGGGAAAATCTCTTAATCAATCTGTACCTCCAATTTCCTCATCTATAAAACGAAGTAACCATACCTTATTTGACAGATTAGTATAGGACTAAGGAAGTAATGTATCATTAGTATATTGCCTTGCATATTGTAGACCAACAAAAAATGATAGCTATCATAATTTGCATGTATTTATTTATGTTGTTCCAGAGTTTCTAAAAGCAATACAATAGTATTAGACCATCTATGTAGTAAAGGATGAGATGGTGAACCTGGTTTTTCCACTTTTGGTTTCTCTCACATCTCAATGGAATATAAGAAAAGGCTAAGAATTTGCTAAGATGTTGGAGAATGGGGACTTTTTAAAGAGAGTTTGGGGATACTGGGGTTTTCTTTTCCCTCGCTGTGAATCATGTTTACCACTCACTTTGAGGCAAATGAGTATATGAAAGAGTCTAATTTGGAGAACTGACATATCAGGAAGTAGCACATGACTTATTTCTGAACATTATAAAAGACAAGAGACTCTGGCAAAGGGGCAGAGCAAGGCAAGAGGAGCCTCCCAAGGGTAAGATTGCTTGGGGAGTGAGGACCCCCTCCCCCCTTTGCCTTCCCTGAGAAGCTAAGATAAAGGAGGAGAGGCCAGGGTGTCTCCTGACTGATAACCAGGCTCCACCCATAGGCCAATGGTGTGTGTATGGGGACAGGGGCATCCAGTGGCAGAAGTGCCCCTTCTCCAGGACCAAAGAACGGGTGGGAGAAGGAGGGGGTCCATTTCCTGAATCCCAATCCTCAGACTCAGCATCCAGACCAGAACCGGGAAGGATTTTGGGAGCCAGAGAGGACAGAGAGACGGACAGGCAGACAGACGGCAAGTCCCCTGAAAAAAAAATTATTTTTTTTTTCATTTTGGAGTCAGAGGCCTCAGCTGGGGAGTGGGGGCGGCTGCTGTGTGAGAATGCCCTGCTTGCCACTGGAGGGGAGGATGTGGGAGGCTTGGAGAGTAGAAAGGAGAAAGGACAGGAGACGTTGGGGGTAGGAGGCTAGTGGTACATCCTTGGGACATTTTCATTCTGAAGCCCATCTGGGAACACTGCCCTGGGATGAAAATATGCATGGAGAAGGTGTGAAAATGACCTGCTATAACTCTCATTACTGTACCCCCTCCCTGAATCAGCTTCTCTCTCCTCCTGTTCAGTCAGTTCAGGAGGGTGGGGACAAGTGTGAGGAGACCACGGGGACTGAACCTGTTGAGTGGAATGGGGACCCTCTGGAGCCAGGAGGTAAGTGATGTCCTTGACCCACACTGGGCAGATTTATGACACCCTTCCAGCTCTAGCATCCCACCCCTCACAGACTGCTTTGTCCTTATCCAGGACAGGCAGTATCTCTTGTCTATGCATCTCCCAGTGGTGCCCATGGGCCTAGTTAGGGAGAATGGTCTTGGAACAAGGGGCCGTAGCACTAACTTATTTATTCTCTCCCCTCTCCCTGTACCTTTCCTCCACCCTTCCCTTTTGTGTTTTTCATCACCTGGTTTCCTGTATGCAGAGACCTCCAGAAGAGGGGCAATCCACTGAACAGAGCAGATGGTGGGCCATGGCCAGGCGGCTGATAATGGCTGTCCTGCTTTTAGGCCTGCTCCTTGGTTCTTCTGTCCTTTTGTTCTACATCTTCCGGAGCTGTGGACCTCGTAAGCAGGATCCTGGAACCCCTAACCCCATCAGCCCTCACTCAGTCAAGGGCTTCATATGTCCATCACCCTGAGGCTCCATGCCCACTGATTTAACTCACCACTCATCCTGACCCTTCCATCTACCCCCTTCCAGGTTTCTCTTTGGTCCTCACCAGATGTTCCTTTTCCCAGGCCCTTGGGGGAGCCCTCATCTCTCTTTTCTCCCAGCTCTGAGCATTTTCCCCACAGGTCCCTGTGAGATGCCCATGTGTTGGCATCTCCTGGATCATTACCTGGCCTCTGGGAACACTAGTGCGGCACCCTGCACTGACTTCTTCAGCTTTTCCTGTGGAAAGGCCAAGGGAACCAGTAATTCTTTGCAGGCCCTTGCTGAGGAGAACAAGAGCCGACTTCGGAGAATACTGGGTAAGGAATGCAGGGCAAAGATTCTCTGTGCAAAGGGGTGACTGAACCTAGAACCATCATGACTCCCAAACCTGTGTGGTTGTGGAACAGCTGGCCTACACCATCCCTAATGGGCTTTCAGAACACTGCCCAGGTTTGCATTTCGCCCACAGTACCTTTCACCTCCTTACCTCCTCTGATCCATCTCTTCCAGTCCCTCACTTGGTCTTGATCTAAATCCTATCCTCTTTTCCTTCCCATTTATCCGTGATTACTCTACTCTCTCCAAGTCCTCCCTTTTACCAAGCTCCATCTTCTTTGTTATCTCCCTTACACTTTCAATTTCTGTTCCTATGCTTGGCATCTTCCCCACCAGCACCTCCTAAAGAGCTTTTGCACTTTAATTCTTCTCTCCATCACTTTCAGTCTCTAGCCTTCAAATCCTTCTTGTCTATAATGCCCCCTTGTCATGTTATCCTCTCCCTCCCATAAACTCCCCATTCCATGACAATCATCTGTTCTCTGCTGAAACCTGGGACCATGGAGTGCAAGCTGAACTTGAAGAAGTGGGATAATGGGGATGGATGATGGAAGATGATGGTGAGAACGAAGCGGCATAGTGGGGTGAGAAGTGATAGAGGGGACTTTATATGGCTGTGTGTAAGGAATGAGTATAGATAGACATAAAGAACAGAACCAAGTTAAAAACCCCAGGGCACCAATTGGAACTTAGGAGAAATAAATGGATCCCTGTGCTCTCTTTATGACACAGAGAAGTAGGCTAGCCCTTGGTGGGGGGCATGCTTTCATTTAGGTACAGAGATGAAACGAAATAATAGGCTTAGGATAAATTCTTTTTTTAAAAAAATCTCTTTTTCTTATTTATTTATTTATTTATTTATTTATTTATTTATTTGATTGATTTCAGAGAGAAAGGGAGGATAGAGAGATAGAAACATCAATGATGAGAGAGAATCATTGATCAGCTGCCTTCTGCATGCCCCCCACTGGGAATTGAGCTCGCAACCCAAGCATATGCCCTTAGCTGGAATCGAACCTGGGATCCTTCAGTCCGGAAGACTGACACTCTATCCACTGAGCCACACCGGCTAGGACAGCTTAGGATATATTCTGTTGCCTACAGTGGAATGAAAAGATATCAGGAGGACGGAAGGAGAGGTGTTAGATATTAGAAGGTGGATGATTTTAATGGGTATGTGTTTGGGTTATTGTCATGTGTTTATTTTAGGGAAATCAAAGAGTGAGTAGTCTGAACTAGGGGAGCCCACCCTGTTTCTTCTTTTTGCTAAACCTTTCATTATGAGCTTTCCTCTCTTCAATCCCTCAAAGTTCTTTGATGTCCTAACTTTTAAAATTCCTTTACTCATCTCCATCCTGTCTTCAATTTCTACCCTTTCTCCTTTATTCATATCTCGCTCATTCCTCTCTCTTCCTTTTGTTCCCTGTATTTTCCTCCTTATTTTCTTTCTCACCTTCCCTTTATTTTCCTCATTGTCGTCTCCACACTCTTTTCCCCTGCTGTTATTCTTCCATCTAGGTCAGGGGTCCTCAAACTTTTTAAACAGGGGGCCAGTTCACTGTCCCTCAGACCATTGGAGGGCCGGACTATAGTTTAAAAAAAACTATGAACAAATTCCTATGCACACTGCACATATCTTATTTTGAAGTAAAAAAACAAAACAGGAACAAATACATTCTTTGTATTTGCATGTGGCCCACAGGCCGTAGTTTGAGGACCCCTGCTCTAGGTGATCCAGTCCAAATTGGACAGTCTTCCCATATTCCCAAATTTCCTCACCTCTCCCTTCCTCCCTTCCTTCCCTTTTCCCATGAGCCTTTCCTTTCTTTCCTATAAGCCTCACACCTTCACTGCTTGTCTCTGTGTGGGCCCTATTCCTTTAATTCACCCATGCTTCTTTTCCAGAGACCCCAGGATCCTGGCATCTGGGGTCTGGGGAGGAGAAAGCCTTCCAGTTCTACAACTCCTGCATGGACACAAGTGCCATTGAGGCTGCAGGGGCTGGTCCCCTCAGACAAGTGATTGAGGAGGTGAGACATGGGGCATGACTCTAATGGACACATGTTATGTAGGATCAATTTATGCTCAGGGTTGCCATTTTATTTTCTAGAGGTGGATCCCCAGGTTCTAGGAGAAAGATGGAAATGGAAATGCACTGAGAAAGTAATAGGACCTTGGGTGAAGCTGGAGAAAGAAGGATAGAGGTGGAGCCCTAGAGAGATCAAATAGCTCAGAGTAAAAGTCAGGAAGTAGTAGCTATCTGAGGAATGGGATACAGGTGTCAGAGATGAGACCCCTTTGCTGAGCCTTGTTTCTCTTCTTCTCAGCTTGGAGGCTGGCCAATCTCTGGTAATTGGACTTCCTTAGACTTTAACCGAACTCTGAGACTTCTGATGAGTCAGTATGGTCACTTCCCATTCTTCAGAGCTTATCTGCGACCTCATCCCAAGCCTCCACACACGCCAGTCATCCAGGTGAGGGAGGTACTGGCAAAAACACAGCGAGACCTGGGCCTGCCTAGAGTTCTAGCCTCTTGTTTCTTAGAGGAAGGTTGCAGATTTCAGAAGAAAGGATAAATGTGCAATGTAGGGAAAAGACCTATCTTTATAGAAAATTATTCTTGTGAGAGTTAGGGACTCTAGGCAAGATTAGGGAAAAGAGTAGCAAGGCCAGTCCGGGGAAGACATAAATAGTTGTGGTCTTCCTTATTGCTTATCTGATTACCCCGGAGCCTCTTAACTACACCTCTATCTTCATTATCACCCTTCTCTTATTTACATCAAGAGCTAATTATGCTAATATCTCTGCTTAAATGCCCCTGACTCACCAGGTCATCTAGTTCTTAATCTTTAGCAAAACCTTGCAAGCCTTTTTAGTCTGATCCCTACAGACTTCTCCAGCTTTATCTCCTGCCACATCCCTTCTGCCCCTTAAATTCCAAGCCATGCTCACTCACTTACCGCTCCTCAGTCCATTATATATATGACTTCCTTTACCTACAACACTACTCCCCAACTCCCCATGCTCAGCCTGGAAAATGTACATATTTGTCAAATTTTGGCTTACATTATTATCTCTTCACTGACATCCTGGCTGAGATAGAGAACCCATTCACCCTCCCCTTTTCTATGCCCTCAGCACTTAACACTGTGTTGAAGGGTGTAAGCCTTTTAAAAACAGGACCACACCTTATTCACCTGTGACTCTCAGGACCTAGCACAAAGCCAGGCCCACACCAGGTGTTTGTTGAGCAATAAATAAATAAAAACACTGGAGGCATCTGTATTGTGGCAGGTAATGTGATGCTATATATTTGACCCCATTCTCAAAACTTCACAAGTTTATAAAAGATAAATATACAAGAAAAACTGACAATCAGTGTATGGTATTCTGACTTTAGTTCCAAAGGGTGTGCTCAGAAGTTTAATGAACTTGGGGAATTAGTTAAAATCTGAAATGGTTAAGGAAGAATCAGAGAGGGGAGAATATGGGCTGAGCCCTGGAGTGTGGTTCATTCATAGAGGTAAAGGTGAAGCTAAAGGACATGAAAAGAGCCCTTTAGCTTCACCTAAGAGGCTTTTTAGGGGAAGCCCTGAACTAAGAGAAAAGCCTGGGATGGTGTGACTCCTCCGTGGGGTGGGTGAACAGAGGCTATGGAGTGAGATGCCATCAGAGGTAAAAATAAGCCTGAAGACATGAGGTTGAGCTGATTATTCCATACCTAAGAAGCCAGATCGAGGTGATAACTTTTGACATAATAGAAAAAAATTGCAACTAAAGTCTTTCAAATACAATGGTTGTACAGTGAACTTAAGTAGAGTCAGCAGTTTGGGAGGTCAACCTAGACGTGCTGAGGAACTGAGATGAGCAATTTTGAGGTTCCGAGCTAAAATGCTTATGGTAGAAATGGAAAGGAAAGCCCAGATGTGAGGGTTTAGGTGACTCTATCCTTGTGGTCATGGTCCAGAGGACTTGATGACTGATTGAATGTACAGGAAGGAAATGGAGGAGTTGCAAAGTGACCCCCCAGTTTTGATTTTGTATGAATGGAAAGAGGTGGTTACTGTCAACTTGAGACTGGATGGACTCTGGGGAATAGAATGAATAGAAAGAATAGACTGGGGGAGCACTCCAATGAGGGGGTGGAGGCAGAGAGGAGCAAGAATAGGCAGCGAGGTGGGAGTCAGACTAGCCACAAAGTGAGCCACATAGGACATGGGAGGAGGCAGTTTCAGGAGAGAGGGGTCATTTTTGATTCTAAGATTTCTGAGCTCAGAGAATAAGGAATGAGAAGGCAGCGTTGGAAACCTCCTAGAGATAACATCAGAAAGGGTTATGAAAATGGCCACAGGTCATACAGAGTGTAGGAGGAAGATAAGGAAGCTGAAGCAGGGATATAGATGACTTAGTTCTTTAGCTGGGACATAAAATATGACAAGGGAATCAGGTGAAAGTTTTTTCAAGGTCAGGGAAATGTAGATAGCTCAAGGTGGGAGTGGGATATTGAAGTTGGAAAAAAACAAGGAAAGTAAATAATCCAGAATAGAATCAAGGACATGCCAGTGCCAGAACCAAGATGAGGCAAGGGAGGTGAGCAAGCCACTTGGCTAGTGTGCAAAATTTAAAAGAGTTCCTAAAGCTCAGTAGTCAAGATAAATAATATTTAATGAAATTTTTTTAAAAATGAAAGTCAATGGAAAAATCCACAATAAACAAAATATCAATTTTTTTTCATTGTGGATTTTTTGAAAAACAAAACAAAACATTTTTCCCAAAATAGATTAAAACTCTACTGTAGACTTTTTTGAAAATATCTATAATTTTTTTAAAAAGTGAATAAAAAATTCCTTCGAATCAACCACGCTTCAGGGCTCAGCTCATATTCTCCCCTCATTTTGGGGGAGAAAATCTATGGTGAACAAAGCCTTGTTATTTTACTCAGCATGGATTTTTAGCATTCATTTTGATTTTTAAAAATATCAATTAGGCTATTAGTTACCTTGATTACTGAGTTCTATTACCTCTTAAAGTTTGCATCTGAGATGGTATCTCACTCCTATACTCTAGGCCTGGCCCTAGCACAGACACGGTTTCTTTCAGGAGACGATTATCATGCTTCTCTCGCTGAGCACCCCCAAAACTGATTGAAATACCCACCTTCTCTTCACATTTCCTCCATCCCCTTGCACCCAGTTCTTTCCTTTCTTTGTATTCCCACTCCTTCTCTGTGCCCTCTTCATTCCATCTCCTGAGGCTGTCTTCCATGGCACAGTCCCCACCTCCCCACACCTGTCCTCTCCTTCCTCCACACTTCCCCTTTCTCTCCAGTCTCTCTTGTGTCCAGATAGACCAGCCAGAATTTGACATCCCCCTCAAGCAAGAGCAGGAACAGAAGATCTATGCCCAGGTAAGATGGAGTGGTGGACAAAGGTTTTGACCTTTGACTCTAGGAGAAAGACAGGGGCCACTAGTGCCTGTGACTGAGGTTACCCCTCCCCCAGATCGTGCGGGAATACTTGACTTACCTGAATCAGCTGGGAACCTTGCTGGGAGGAGACCCAGGCAAGGTGCAAGAACATGCCTCCTTGTCCATCTCCATTACCTCACAACTGTTCCAGTTTCTGAGGCCCCTGGGGCAGCAGCAGGCACAGGGGAAGCTCTTCCAGCTCATCACTATAGACCAACTGCAGGTGCCTTGAACCGGGGACTGGAGGAGGATGGATATAAGGTCCTCTCTTTCAAACTTCCTTGACCTCCTTCTTTCTCCTCATTCCCTGAATTCCTTTCCATCTCTAACATTTTTGGCTCCCTCCTTTCCCCTAACCATCCCCCTCCCCAACCCCCCTCAAACCCTGAAGGTGGGGAAACCCTTCTTCCTTCTCCTTTTCTGTTCCCCTCAGCCTTTGTGTCCCTCTTCTAAGGAAATGGCCCCTGCCATCGACTGGTTGTCCTGCCTACAAGCAACATTCACACCAATGTCCCTGAGCCCCTCCCAGACCGTCGTGGTACATGACCTGGATTATTTGAAAGACATGTCACAACTGGTGGAAAAACAGCTGTTGAGCCACAGGTTTGCTCCAGGTGGGATCAGGGAGGTACAGGGCAGAGGAAAGAGTCTGAAAACCCAGAGGTTTCAGGAACACAGGTGACTTGGAGAATGAAGGCTGGTAAGAGCCCCCCAGGAAGATGGGAGGGATTCACAGACACATGGGACAGAGAAGGGTTGGGGTTGACAGCCCAAGATAAAATGAAGGAAAGACGAGAGGCTTGGGGAAGGAAAAACACACAGGAAATGAGGGATACCAGTGTCTGGCAAGACACCGTATTTGCTGGAGTAGAACCAAGCCTGTGAAGAGCCTCTGAGTTGTAGGAGATTTTGGAAGGCAAGTCATGGGGTTAGCTTGGCCATGTGTCTCATCAGTTGCTGATGAGTGTGGGTGGGAGGAGGAGGCATATGAGGGGATTGGATGGAGGAGATCATGGTTGGGCTGCTCTGGGGGAAAAGCTGAGGCAGAGGCCATTTCTCATATGTGGAGGCCTTGTGGGAAAGATCAGGAAGTCAAAGAAGGTGGGGGACATGAGGGTAAGGCTCTGTGTTGGGCCTTCCTCCATCCCTGATACCTGTGTGGCCACCACCTAAAGGGGCTTCTTCCAAGGATTTGGGCCCTTCTTCATAGTAACTCAGTGGCAGCAACATCTAGAGATGCTTTCTGAGGGAAACAGACAAGCATTCATGTGGGTATGAGCAGATTTAGGTAAAGGCACAAATCAAACCTGTAAGAGAGTTGCCATCAGGGCAGAGAAAGGTCCCTGATCCCAGCTTTGTTGTGCTTAGAAGATACATCTCAAGATGAGAGAGATCTTGGTCATAGAAGTAGATGAATCAGTTTTGTGAAATCTAAGTCCAGTCTTCATCTAGTCCAGATCTTTCTCTCCCTGTGACTTGAGAAGTCTGCCTCTTCATCTAGTTCTTTGTTTCATCATTCTTCAACCCCACTCCAACCCAAACCAAGAAAATCACTCCTTCACTTTTCACAGTCAAACAGCTCTTCTCTATAAATACAGAGGGAAGAGGCTTCTCCCAGGAATCCAGGTGACTTATGCAAGGGACGACTTTGCATGAGGGATCACCAGAGCCATGAGGTGTGTGGGTCTCTTTTCTCTCCACAGGGACTTTCTGCAGAGCCACATGATCTTTGGGCTGGTGGGGACCCTTTCTCCAGCCCTGGACAGTAAATTCCAGGAGGCACACAGATCCCTGAACCAGAAACTGTGGGAGCTGACAGAACGGCCACCTGTGGTGAGGACAGGGGGGCATAAATTGTCCCAGATTGGGGGCTAAAGGAGCATCTGTTATTTTGAGGGGTAAATTTTGGCCTATTCCTCTCAGGTAGGGGACATAAGAGTAGATGTCTCTCAATGTCTGGGCTTTCCATGGAAGCAGACAGGTTTGGAATGCAAGGCTTACCTTGAGAATTGAGGTACCAAGTAACAGATCTTTAAGGCACATCTGGCTATGTCTATGCCTATGGCCTTTTGCTGAGTATTAAAGTTTGAATATAGAGCTCTAAAATGATCAAGAACTGCTTTTCCTTTGTCATGACCCTTAAACTATTTTCCTAACTATCCTGAACTCTGTGGCTAGAGGACTGGATGAAAGACAGATGTAGCTAGTAGTGGCTTTTCCTTTGCTTGGTGATTCCAGTGTTTGGTGCTCATATTCTTCACAAAGAATTAATCTCTGACATCCAGTGGTATCTGTTGGGTCACACTATGGGCTTCGTGGTGCAAATCCTGATGTATCTGAGGAAGGGACTGCATAGCAAACACACTTCACTAATCGAAGTCTACTGTGTTAGATAAGATGTGGAGACACTGCTTTACAGATAACTTTGAAATCTGGATTGGACACATCCAAATGCAAGTGGAGGTATCTAGTATGTTAGAGACACCCTAACCTCTGCAAAGGCCTCGGTTTAATCTTGAAAATCACTGCACTTTTGTGGGGGTTTTTTCTTAGTAATTTATGAACCATTTCTCTGCCTTGAAGAAAATCACTGCTTTGGCAACCTGAAATATCTGTGGAATTCAAAGAGGGAAGATGTATGTACATGGTCCTGGGGTATATTTATTGTTTATTGAGAATTTATAAATGTGCTAAACATTTTTCTAAGTCCTTTAGATAGATGAGCTGGTTTAATCTTCACAGGTTTTCCATGAGTTAGATGCACCATTTCGTCCCTGTTTTATAGACAGGGAAACCTAGGCACAAAAGAAATTTGATCAAGGTAGTACACCGAGTAAGTCGATAGAGCTAGGATTTGAACTCTATCAGTCTGACTCCAGAGTTTCTGTGATTAATCATTGTGCTAAAAACAACAAAACAAAACACACACACACACAAAATAAAACAAAAACTCTTCTTCTTAGTACTTTCACTTAAGACCTTAAGTAGGTTCCTTCTGCTCAGCCTTCCCTTGACTCAGATGAAGAAGAACAGAGTCCTAACTCCTATTAGTTGGGGTTGCTACAAAATACCTGGCAACAACTTCCTGTAAATTCCAGAACAGTGTCCTGATGGCACTTCTTGAATGGGGAAAGAGTGCCGGCCAACATTGAAACTCACACTTGAACTCAGAAGGCTTACAAATGGCTAAAATTAAGCTTACAAATGGCATATATATATATATATATATATATATATATATATATATATATATTTCCTATATGGTATATAGTTGTTTGGGGGATGAAAAGCTGAATGAAGCTCTACCAACAAATGGTTGTGTGGCTTTGGGTAAGCCACTTCACCTCTCTGAAGCAATAGTACCAAATATGACACATAATAATAACAGCTGATACACAGTGTATACCTACTGTTTTGTAGTTTCATTGCATGCAACTTTTAGCATAAATTGTTTTATTTAATCCTCCCAGAAACACTCAGAAAGAACAAATACCTTTTACAAGACCACACAGCTTATAAATAAAAGAACAGACACCAAAACAATGTGCCTGGCTCATAGGGCCATATTTTTAACCACATACTATGCAGAATTGAGAAATAAGTGGGTGGTACAGAAAATGGGTTCTTTCTATAAAGGTCAAGAGAGTAAAATTTTTGGCTTTGTGGTCCATATGGTCTGTGTTGCAACCACTTAACTCTGTTCTTGTACAACAAATAAATGAAAGGACGTAGTTTCATTCCAAGGAAACTATGGTTTAGACAACAAATAGTCCTGGAGTTCCCAACAGGGAGAGACCTGGGTTGGTATGACAGAAGAGTGAGATCTCCACACAAGAGGAAGGATAGAAAGAGGGTCTCGAGAACTGAAGTTTTCTGGCCAACAAAGGACTATTATTTCATTGAGACAACGCATGGGATAGGCTGGCTAAAATGTGGTATAATATGACAGATCCTCCTGGTGGCTCTGGCTGAGAAGAGCAGGCTGGACTATGCCTGCTGCTTGGGGAGCATGCCCAAGAGTTTGAGGATCAGCAAGGAGCCAGTGCAACTGAAACAGAGAATGCAAATGAGATAACAGTAGGGAGGAGTTCAGAGAGCATATAGGGCCTGGTAGGTCACTGTAGAGACTTTGGCTTTTCTCTGCATGAAAAGGGGGCCTATAGAATTTATTTGTTTTATGTTTTAAAACAGGGGTGAGGAACCTTTTTTCTGCCAAGGGCCATTTGGATATTTATAACATCATTCATGGGCCATACAAAATTATCAACTTAAAAATTAGCCTTAATTTTTTTTTAAAATTAAAAAGGAAGGGGAAAAAAATAGCCTTCTATATTTGGTCAAACATTTAATTAACTCACTCCTAATGCCTTGGCAGGGCCAGACCAAATGATTTCACTTGCCAGATGTTTCCCACCCCTCTTTTAAAAGAATGTAATTTGAAATTAAGCAACAGGGTTTCCTGACAAATGTGTGGTATGAGTCAAAGACACTACCAAGATTTAAGCCTTAATTTGACCTGATTTATGATTCTGTTCTATGGTTATTAAGTACAAATTTCTGACTATATTACTCTGAATGCATTCTATTTTATAGTGTCTTTATTTAGAAAGACTGCTAAGTCTCATTATATGAACATATTTTGTTGATGAATTTTGAATATATAGTCAAAAAATGGCTATTAATCCAGGTTTTATTATATTTGAGAAGCTGAATTTGGGGAAGTAAAAGTAGAACTTTACATTTGTACCTGTTAAATGTGAACTGTTTATATTCAGCCCAGCTTCCCAATGTACTCAGGTAATTTCATCCTTTTTTTCTAATCATTCATTATATTACCTTCTTTCCACCTGACCTTGGGTCATTTGCATTCTATAGTCTGTCTTCATCTAGATTACTGTTAAGATATTGAAAAAGAAAGAGCATCGGGTCAGGCTGTTGAAGACCTGGCTATAGATCCATCCATTCATTTATGCGGCAAATATTTATTGAGCACCTGCTAGGTACAAGACCCTTCTCTAGGAACTTTAGACTGCAGTGAACAAAAGAGACAAGAATCTCTGCCCTCAGACACTTATATTCTAATGGATGTAGAAAGATTTTTCAGTAGTCCTGGTCAGGGAAGCTCATACAAACTTGAAATCATTAATTTTCAATGTTTTGTTATAGTTCAGCCAGCTGAGAATCCACTCAAATCATCCAACATAGATTTCTCCAGTCTAATTCTCAAGGATTTAATTTGTGGTTTTACCAAATGCCTCCTTGAAATCAAAATAATGCTAGTAGGGTAACAGCTTAGAATTTACAGAGTGTTTTCAATGGATTCTTTTACTTCATCTTTTAAACAACTTTGTAATAAACTTGGAACAGATAGCCATTCTCACTTTTATAGCTGGTGTATCTGAAGTACCAAGATTTAAGTTAAACATCAACATTTAGTAAATACTGAATTCTCTGTGTGGAAGAGGTATTGAGGTGTTCCTAGAGGATGCATCTAACCTATCAATGTGTTTTGTTGGTCTTTAAAGCTTTTTATAGACGTTTAATTCATCATCAACATTCAAAAATTAGGAGATGGCATGCCAGTAATCTGATTTTTATCCCTTTGTTGTAAACATGAAGTTTGTGTATTGCTGGGCTCGCCTTCTCCAGGGCAACAGCTGACTACAGTTCAGCCCAGACTGGATGTGTTCTCTCCTATTTGCCATCGCCCCTCCATGTCCTGTGGTTCTGATAGCTTCTCTCAGTTATGTCACCTCATGGCCCCTATTTGAGTTTGTGACTCCTGGTTTGAAGTATGTCCTCACGTGATTCCTGTTAACCATAGAAATCCCTATTATTTTGACCTTGTTTGTGCTCAGTGATCCTACGTTAGCCCTTAGTCACTGCACATTATTTTCCAAGTGTTAAAAAGTGGTCAGTTTAATGATTCCCAGAGTTGCACAGGGGTGAGCAATGGGTAGTCTGAGGTGGCATCTATACTCTCCAGAAATCAGGTCAGGCCTGCCATGGCCCAGGATATGGAGACAGGCATGGAGCAGGCAAAGGCTGTTGGAGAAATGAGCAGGCACCAGAGAAAGGGATCAGGGAATAAGTCAAGAACCAGGAGATATGAAAAGGGGAGGCACCACCAAGCACAAGGCCAGTGCTGTTGGCTGCTGTGCCAGCTGTCACTCCAAACGAAGCTTGACATAGGGAGGCCTGAGAGGGATGGACCTTGAAGATGGCCAGAAGAGCCTTCACTTGACCCAGTCATTTCACTATCAGACCCAGGTTCCCTTTCCACTTGTGTTTGCTTTTCAAATTTGTGTTTCAGCGCTCCAACTAATACACTAGAGAAAGTGTCTGAGTGCCTTCTCCTCACAAGGTCCTTAGCAGGTCTCATAGCGAGGGGACAAGAATACACAATGTGGGCAACCAGGTCTGGAGCCACCTCAAAAATGATAAATGTCCTAACAGCCAGGCTCAGGACTTTCTTCTTCACTGAAGACAATACTGGCCTTCTCTTTCTGGTCCTTTTGTGGGAGCCCCATAAACTCTCTCCAGTCTTAGGGCCAGAGAGCTTAGTGGCAGCCTAAGAGGAGATTTAAGGGGAGTAAATAAGTTACAGGAATGAAATCTTGTGACTTCACCCCCACTTAAATTAGCCTATTAGCTGTTTTTTGAAACTCCTAGCTCAGCTTTCCCTTAGGCCAGCTCTCATATTCCTACTGTGGCCCATTGGCCGCGTTTTGCAGTCTGCCCTAAGTCATCTCTGGGCCTTCCTCTTGGTCAACTTTTTCGAAACCATTCAAGCCCACCATCAAAACCTCCCCAGCATCACTCTTTTTCTTATTCTTTCTGTCCTACTGTTAAAAATCACCCGAGATGCCAAGAGTCTCTTGAGTTTTTGTCTAACCATCTCTCTGCCTTTGAGGTTGAAGATGTCCTCTACCTCATCCTATTTTCTCTTCATTTTATATGGCTTTGGCTGCAGGTTCCTTAGCTTTCTGAATTCACATCTTTAGTCTTCTCTTCAGTACTGTTCTCCTACCAGGCAATAGTATGGCATCTGAACCCCAATAATTTTACTCTGATGATTTTCTTCTTTATAAGACAAGATCTTGCCATATGATCCGTGATAACCATTTGGAGAGTGGGGAGGGTGGTGGATGGGAGGGAGAAATGACCTTCTCTAATTTGCATTTTAAGCAAAGAAACGTGGGAAGGGGAGTCACTGTTGGGTTTCCAGAGCAGCGCTTGTGGTAGGTGGGGACAGGGTGGCCAAGGTACCTGAGAGGTTTGGCATCTAGTCCTCTCCTTTCCAGGAGCCTTTCCATTCTTCATAAGGATACTTCCCAGAAGCCTTGCTTTCAAATTCAGTAGGCAATAAACAAGATGATTTGCCCAACCCAGGCTTCTGAGATTAATCTTGGAGAACTAAGCCTGGGTTAGCTAAACAGCAATGAACCCATGTATACCACCAAAAGGCAGAACAGAATAAAGTGAGACAAACCCAGAATGTTCAGAAAGAGTACAGTCTCTGTTGGGAGGAGGACTAGACAAGATTGGCTTGGGAAAACAGATGAGGAAGACCCTGGATGGAAACCTCTCATTCTAACTTTGTCTCTGTAGCCCGCCCACCCTCGATGGATGAAGTGCGTGGAGGATACTGGAGACTTCTTTGAGCCTACCCTGGCAGCCTTGTTTGTTCGTGAGGCCTTCAGCCCAAGCACCCGAAGTGCTGTATGTGAGGGCTCTTCCCCAGCCTATGTCCCTCCACCCCTCTCCACCCAATATATCCTCTCCTATTTCTATTGACTGTGTCCTTCTCTATGGTTTGTGTATTTAAGGAGTCAGACAGTCACAGAGAGAGAACCCACTCCACATATATCAGAGAGAGAATGCCTCGTGCTATGTCCCCAGGGTTTGCATAGTTTAGCTATGAGACATAAAGGGTACACAACATGCACTAACTCGAACAAGTCATCCAACTTTCCTGCTCTTGTGTTTCCTCAACCAGAAAATGAGAAAACTGAACTTCATGACCTCTAAGGCTACTCCCTGTTTATGATTTTTTAACAACACATGAAATGACATGAGGATGGATTGATATAATCTTAAGAAGTGAAAATAAATAACTACTGAATACTTTTTGAGTGCCTATCATGTGCCTGGTACTCTTGTAAGAACTTCTTTTGAACTACTTTAAGTACAAGCATCATTCTGATACTTTAAGAACTGAAGCACAGAGAGGCTTTCCCAAGCTACCAAACAGCAGAGTCAAGACTTGAACTCAGGTTCCGATACTGTCGTCCATTTTCCTCCATTAAGAAAAGATATACATGAGATGGTAAATGGCAATAACTCTATAGTCAGGTTGTAAAGCTAGGGTGACTTCAACTTGTTGGGATGCTGAAGCCCCCAGGAAGATGGAAAGAGGAAAAGCATGCCTTAAGGAAGAAGGTGTGAGGAAAAAAAGGGGTGTGTGTGTGAGGACAAGAGTTCTTGAGAACAGAGATAGTCCTCATCCTCCCTCTACTTTCTGAGTGGATTGCCTGGCCCAGAGTAAGGATGGAGTCTCCCTCCTTTGGCAGGGTGAGCGCTCCCCACAAAAAGACATAGTCTCCCCTGTCGACCCTCAGGAGTGGCCAGCTCCCACTTTCCCTTTCTGTCTCCACAGATCTTTCTGGGTTTTTGGCCACTAGTGAATACCACTTTCTACTCTCTTCCTGATATCTTCCCCTTTCTCTGGCAGCTCCTCAGGGCCAAGGTCCAAGACCAAGACTGGTCCTCATCCTGTTTCTCTGTCCCTGCCCCTTCACACCCACAGGCCATGGACTTATTCACTGCCATCAAGGATGCCCTCATCACCCGCCTCAGAAGGGTTTCCTGGATGGATGAGGAAACCCGGAAAAAGGCCCAGGACAGGGTGAGGCCAGGGGAAAGAGACAGGTTGGTTATGTGCAGGGCTGGGGGTGGGATTGAGTATTGGATCAAGAGATCACAGAGGCAAGAGGAGAGCACCCAAGGCACAAGGGTACACCAACATGTGGTACACATACCCTAGTGACAACAGGGAAGGTGGGAACAGGGCAGTGAGCAGGAGAACTTCCCTTTGATAGCTCAGGGTAGCTAAGTTTCTTCTACCTGTGTCTCTCCCCAGGTCACCCAGCTGCAGGTGAAGATGGGGGGCCCAGAATGGGCCATGGAGCCAGCGCTGACCAGACAGAAATACAGTGATGTGGGTTCCTGCCCTTGACAGCTCCGCCTTAGTCTTCAACTTCTTCACCCCCTGACCCACTCAAATGGCAGATAATCTATTTTCCTTGGGTGATCTGAACCAGTCCCTTCGTGCCCTCCTGCAGGCTGGACTTTATGGGCAAGATACTGTGGGTCTTGCCAGCAGATGAATGGAACCTTTTCAGGTCCTAATGTGTGTGTGCACACGTGCACATGTGCATTCTTGTAACTTGCCTGAGGGTATTTATCTGTGTGCTGACACATGTGAAGCCTATGTAGTCCATGTGTGGTGTGGTGGTGGTGCGCTGGTTTCCACTGTACTGGGGATGTCTGTGTGTAGGGCTAATCTGTTTGGGTTCAAATGTAGCCATCAGGGTATGTGGATGTACACTCATCACCTCTTGGCTCCTCCCAGGTACACCTTGGACCCAGCTTCCTGCAGTCCTTCCTGAGTGGTATTCGATCCCGCCAAGCTAGAATTGTCCATAGCTCCTTGCAGCCTTTTCTCCACCACAGGTATGAGAGCAAAGTAGATACAGACACTGCATCCCAGAGATAGACATCCATGATTAGCAAGAGAGCAATCTAGGGGCTCAGGGAAACAGGCACAGTGATAGTAGTTGGGGGCAACTACATATGTCTTGATGGAGCTGGTATTCATATGTGCTCATCCCACAGGTGGCAGGTGTCCCCCTGGAGGGTCAATGCTTACTATTCAATAACTGACCATGTAGTGGTCTTCCCAGCTGGACTCCTCCAACCACCATTCTTCCATCCTGCCTACCCCAGGTATGGGCCATTCCATGAGGGTGGACAGGAAGTTTCCTAAACGTGATGGGCAGCTGTGAGGTTTGGGGGGATGGGGCTGGCAATGGATGGGACTTGTGGTTGGAGGATTAGGGTTAAAAATGTCAAAGGGTTCTGGGGATAAGATAAGCCCTGTCTTTTTAGGGCCGTGAACTTTGGCGCTGCTGGCAGCATCATGGCCCGGGAGCTGTTGCACATCTTTGACCAGCTCTGTGGGTATCAGTGGGCCATTGGGAGGTGGGGTCATTGAGAACCCAGGTGAAGGCTCCAAAAGAGGCCTAGAGGAGGAGAGAGGGAGGGTATGTGAGGGCTCTGGGTGGGATAGTCCTGAGTCTTTGCAATACTCCTGGGAGCCAGCCCAGCCTGTGGTACCCCCATGTCCTCACCCCTGCACCATGCCTCAACATTCTATTCCCTTGCCCTATTTTCAACAGTACTCCCTGGAGGCTGCCCAGCCTGTGATATCCATGCCCTAGAGGGGGCGCTGCTGTGTCTGGAGCGCCATTATGCTGCCTTTCCATTATACGGTGTAACTTCCTTCAATAGCTCCCACATGGTACTGGAGAATGCTGCAGACATGGGGGCGTTGGCAGTGGCACTGCAGGTAACTCACACCCCAAAGGTCAGAATCTCTTTTCACTAGCGAAACAGACATCCCTCATGCAAACATAGTTGCAAAGCTTTCTGCCCATCATACACCCACTGAACAGTGGCCACTTGGGGATCCCCCTCCTACCTAATAGATTCCCTCTTTTCTAGGATAACCATAGATTTTCTCACATTTCTCCTGGCTCAGACCTGTGTGTCAGTGCAAAACTTGGGAAAGGGGACCATGAACTGGTTTGGGGGTTTGTGTATAGGGCATCAGACTTCCAAATGGCACAGGTTTGGAGCCTAAGGGTTACTCTCCATCCCACCCCCATATCTAGGCATACAACAAGATGCTATTATGGCACCGTGGGGAGACCACCCTGCCCAACCTAGGCCTCACCCCCCAGCAACTCTTCTTCCGAAGCTATGCCCAGGTAGGTGGCTGCCATCTCCCACCACGGTTTGCTCCACGTCAGATAAATACCCTATTGGTAAAGCTTAAAGAATCTCTGCCTCCTGATATGCATTTCCCCAAATGCTCCCACCATTGCCACAGATTTTCTTTCACACATATCCCCTTGGGCCCATCCTTTCATGTTATCACAAATTCTTCTGCCAAATTTAGCATGTCCTTCAAAAAACTAACAAAAAATCTCTACTTCCAAATCCCTCCCAGGATGAGCTCAACTTTACCCCCCTCTTATTTCTTCTCCTGAAAATACAAACCCATGAAAAACAAGTCTTAACAGACTGTCTATAGACTATATTTCTCTTCAAAGACCTCACCCCCAAGTGTGAGCCCCTCAGTACCATGTGTTCCTCAATAGACGCTGCCCCCAATTTCTCAATATACTTAAAGACCTTGTCACAGAGTTCTTCCCATAGACCCTACCTCTCAGTCACTTACAAGTGGTCTGATTCCACAGCGGGGGCCCTCCCCTGAATGCCTAGAGCCAGGTTAAATGACCTACAACTGGAAAATGCTCTTCCTCTCTCCTCATGGCCCTTCGTCATTCCCATCCCTGCTTGACCTTTGTCTGCTGTTCCTTGCACCACCTCATCACTAGGTCTTGCCTACTGATCCTTATCTACCCTGTTTTTCTCCTTACCCTCTGTGAACCTCTCTTTCTTCCTAGGTGATGTGTAGGAAGCTCAGCACACAGGATTCTCAGGACACTCACAGCCCTCCCACCCTTCGAGTCCATGGGCCCCTCAGCAACACTCCAGCTTTCGCTAGACATTTCTACTGTCCACGTGGTGCCCTCCTGAACCCCTCAGAACGCTGCCAACTCTGGTAACCTGGCTACCAAAGAGACCTCAATGCACATATATCAATATCTCCCTGCCCCATCCATGGAATCAGGGTGATGTCTCCTCTCTTCTTTTCCAAAAATAAAATCTGGCACTTGGTTTCTGCCTGTCTCTTAATGACTCTTTCCTGATTTGCACTGCCTAAAAGTCAGAAAAGATAAAGGAGAAACTTTGAAGCAGAGTTCACAGACATGGGAAAAGGAAAGAACCAATGATTGGTGAACTGGTAGGTATAAAGGTCAGATGTTGGGTGATTAAACAGACTAGTTCGAGATAGGAGGGCTTTGGTTAAGTCTCAGGAATCTGGCCCCCAATTGTTTCAGGATTTTATTGCTATTACTTTTATTGTAGCTATCTCCTCCCCCTAATCTGCTGTGCTGAACAAAGCCAGTAGGGGCGTGGAAGAGAGAAGAGCATGGGTCTGGTGTATTGGGCCCTGAGGGATGTAGCTCAGAGCAGGGACAGACAAGGGGCAGGACACTGTGTATACGTTTCCCTGGGAGTAGTGACCTAAAGCCCAGGGGAGAAAGGGTCAGTAAGCTATCATGAAGCCGAGGTAGATATCCAGGTCCTCATCCAGGAAAAAGGCTGCCACCTCATCTTCAATGTCTCTTATAAAAAAACCAAAACACTGGCCACATTAAAGCACAAGGCTAGGTCGAATAGGTGGTCACGAACAGCTGTGTTCTCCATCTCCGATGTCTTGTCATCCTCTTGTTGGGCCATGTTCACCTCCTGCCACATCTCACCCACTGAGGAGGCCACAAAGTACTCTTCGAACTGCTCTTGATTTTGGTCTGGAACAGAGGAGAGGGGGAAGGTAATGGAACACCAATCCTAACCTGGGGCTTTTAACTCAATTATCCATATCCTTGTCCTTGACCGGAGAGGTGATGCTCCATCTGGGGGTCACTTCTGGTCTGTGTGAAACCACAGCTCCAGCCCAAGAGCACCAACACCCCATTTCCAACTCAGCTGTGTCCTCCAAAGTGTTACATCATTTGGGAGTGAGGGACCACCTTAAAAAAGAATGACAACCAAAGATCCTCTTCCCACAAATATGCATGTATGCTCATACTCATGAAAGCTCCATGCAATTTCCACTGGCCTGGAGTATTCCCCTGAATAGGGCTCCCCCCCTGCTCGAGACCCTTTCACATGACACCCTCACACTACAGTAGTAGGGGACCTGGGTATTCTCCCACATCCCAAACCGATCTCAGATTTCTCTCTGGCCTGATAAGTCATCTGGGAGTGATTAGAAACAGATCTGCAAACCTAGCCTCCTGAGGTTGCCCTCCTTTTCTACTTACCTGTAGAGGGCATTTGTTCTTTCTGACTCCTCTCACTGGGGCCTGGGCTCCCTCTCTGAGGCTTCACCCCCTTCATCCACAGCAGAAGTAGGATGGCTGCCAGTAATGCTGCTCTGAGGAGCTGGGAGCCCAGGGAAGTCATGGGTCTGCCCAGCCACTGTTGTGGCCTTCCCCACTCCCAGTGCCCAGGAGGCTCCCTGCCACCTCCCTCCCCTGTCCCTGTCCCACCCCTTCCCCCTTCCCAGCACCGTTTTATTCCCTTCCCTTCTATAGGACCTCTGACCTCATGAGCTCTGTGATATCACAGCCATGGGCTGACTCATTCCAGCTGACTAGAGAGTTCCATCACTAAGCAAGAGAATGGGGAGTATTTAGCAGGGGACGACCAAGCCTTCGAGCATGACTATGGAGATCAATACAGATGACTTAAGAGTTTGCGAACTGCTTTCACATCCATTACATCCTTACAGCAGCCAGGTCTCAAAGGAATAGTGTCATCATCCCATTTTATAGATAAGGCTACTGAGGTTCACAAAAGAAATGACTCACCCACTCACGATCACAGAGAAAATAAAGGGCAGAGTGGGATTGTTGATTAATTCTTTTGATTCTAAATGTCACAGCTTCCCACTCTTCCATGAAACCTTTCTCAAAGGAAAGTGGCTTGCATAGGATGGGCTGAGACCAGATGCCTGAAATAAGGATCCTCAAGTTCTGGGCTGTGCTTAAAACTCAGGTCCATTGAAAATGAGGGAGGTGGAGGGGGAGGAGAGAGGGTGGACAAAGGTTCCATCTGGGCTGTGTGTGTGTGTGTGTGTGTGTGTGTGTGTGTGTGTGTAAGAGAGAGAGACAGGGAGAAAAAGAAAGAGAGACAGATACAGAGGGAAATAGGACAGACAGAATGCAGGGTGTCCTGGGCCTAAGTCGAACCTATTCTCCCCTTCCTCCTCCTCCCCTAACTGTCCTCATGCCTAGACTTTGCCCTCTTGTACTGACAGACTGGAAAAGCCTTTTCTCTCATTGTACATCCTCTTGTACTTTTAGTCACAGAGAAAACTTCATTAGAGGCTCATTCACTAAACTTCTTGCTTGGTAGAAGGAGGTAGAGTCCTCAGAGAAGAAGCAAAGTGGCAGAGAGACAAGGAGCCCACCTAACAGATCTCAAGAAACCTGCCTCAGCGGCCCACTGCCCACCCTACCCTTGAACCTGGTGAGCTCATACCTGTTGGCAGTAACTGGCTGTGACTGATTTTCATCTGCTTCTTGGGACAGAGACGATGGTTAAGGGTGAGTTGGGGTGGGGTGGGGTGGGGTGGGGTGGGGTGGGGTGGGGTGGGGTGGGGTGAGGTGAGGTGGGGGAGACAGCATGGAGGGCTGTTCTGAAAACCAGAACAGATATAGGTCATGAGATACAGGAGAGGCATGCAGATAGGGATGAGTGGGAGAAGATTCTAGACACATTTGATCTATCCCAATGAGCCCACATCACTCCCGGTGCCCATGCATTCCACATCTGAATGAACCGCCAAATGCAGGGGTAAGGATGTGTGCAGAAGCACGAACCTTTCTGGGAGAGGGGATTGCATGCGGAAATTTCTTTCTACAGATGTTACCCATATTGCCTACTTCATATACTTCCTGGTGATCCAAGCCAGGTGACTCGGTGACTGAGGAATGGTACAGGAGGTAACTTGATGGTGGGGGTGGAAAGATTAAAGTAAGCAGGTGACTCTGCTCATTCCTACCTTGAACTCATTGACTTGCAGGTCCAGGGAACGATGCTTGGGGGAAAAAAAAAATCACTAATGTCCTCCTGGCTATTTGGAGGACGGAGCCTCTTGGTTCCTGGCCAAAAAAAGAAGCTATCTCCAGCTTGTGAGCATAAATGGGGAAGGAAGCTGTGGTGGAGAGCGTCTTGCAGAAGAGGAAGGAATGGAAAGAACCTGGTTAGAATGACCACCCTCCTTCCCAGCTTCCCATCTGAAAAGAATATATCCTTGAAGGAACCAAGAATCCTTTAAATTTTGTTTTCTTAATAAGAACTATTTAAGAAATATGAAAAACAAAAAGGGAAAGTAGTTCCACCCTCCAGTGGGCATCACTATTAATGTTTTCAAGTATGGTATTCAAATCTTTTCCCTATGTGGCTGTGGGCAGGTAGGTAGGAGTATATTTCCTATCAATTAAAATCCAGGTATCATGTGAGGTCCTCCTTATTGCATCAGAATAAGGGGTTGGCTGCTTTGGTACCAACCGGCTCTGGGCCCTGACATTGCTCTTACCTGCTTCTCCTGGGCACCTGGAAGGCATTACAGAGTCACGATAGACGTCAAGGCATCATCATAGGGTTGAAGCTGCTGCCTGAGGGAGAGGGGCTGTGGGTGTCTTTGGTCCCAGAAATCTGAGAAAGCATGCAGAAGAATGAGAGGAGAAAAGGGACAGAAAGTGTAGTGATACGGTTGATGACAGAGGTGAAGGAGTAGTGGGGAAGAAAGCTGGAAAAGAGAAGAGAGAACTCCTTAAAGATTAGAAAACAGTTTCCAAATCTCTAGTCTACCCCTGGGACAGGTGGGACTGTTACTGGAAAGGGGACCTGGCCTGGAGCAGGTCTGCCTAGGGCTGGCTGGTAGTGTGTGGACTCTTGTCTTGTGCAGGAAAGATTCCACAACAGGAGTCCAGGTGATTTTTGAAAGTATGCTATTAAAGCTCAGGACAGTGAAACACAAGAAGGGCTTAGCATAGAAGAAGTGACAGGAGAGGGCCTAGGTGGGAAACATTAGCCTAGGTGGGGCCGCTTTCACTCACTGGGAAGTCAGAGAAAGGGGGCCTTGAGGACAGGGTCAGAGGGTTAACCCAGGAGGAGCTGCTACTACCCATGGTTCCCCTGGTTGCAAGCCTCATGGGGTCTCTTAGTTTAGGCAATGAATGCCTGTGGGGAAAGAAGAGGGGGGAGGGAGGGAAAAGGTGTGGGTGTGTTCCTGGGAGAGAGAGCAAGAACTGGGACCTTCATTTTGAAGGGTTTTAAAGAGTGGGAGTTTAGGGAAGGTTGTAGTGGAGGATCTCAATAGAATATTCATCAGTTCTATGCTGATGTGCCAAAAGGAGATTTATTCCCTTAAATTCATCTGTCCTTGGGTGTGGTTGACAAATGGCTCTCATTGGATTTGGATTTCTGTTATCTGTCTCCCCGAGTAGGGTGATTTAAGCTCTGGTTGGGGAGAAGTGCAAACCATTTATTTATTCTTTTTTAAGATTTTTTTATTGGTTTTTAGAGAGAGAGGAAGGGATAGGGAAAAAAAGAGAAACATTGATATGAGAGCAAAACATTAATCGGCTGCCCTGAACAGAAATCAAACCAGCAACCTTTTGGTGCATGGGATGACGCTCAACCAACTGAGCCACAGCAGCCAGGAACAAAACATTTACTCCTAAGTATCCTTGGTTTAGGGAAGATAGGATTTACTAGATGGCTGCAAACTGCTGTTTAATTATCTATCTCAGTTTCCCTATTCCACTTGCCAAGGAATTTTCCTAGCTTCTTTAAATCTTGCCTTAGGACAACCTGGTTCCCCCAGGCTGCTGGTACCTGCCCCTCCCACTGGAGAGCACAGTGCAGGCGCAGAAGGGCAAGTGAGAGGGTGAAGAGCCTGCCCCCCTTTCTCCTCACTGACCCAAGGACACTGCCCTTGGTGAGGGACCCTGTGCACCTGCTCCGTGCGGCTCTGACCGGGCCTGCCCTCTCCCACCCCCTCCAAGATTAGCTTTATAGGCTGGGTGCTGCTTTCCTGTGCCTGCCCCTGCTTATCAGCTCATCTATAACCCCCACCTCAACCTTATCGCTGCCTCCATCTCCTTAGACTAATCCCAAGGCTTCAGAGGCTATTACCACCTCACCCTGCCTAACCCCCAGCGCAGCAGAAAAATGTCCCACAAGGTGACTCCCTCCCCTTAACCAGCTCACCCCTCCCCCTCCCCAGGGTGAGAGCATGCTTTCTCCTTGTCTCCGGCATCTACTCTTTCTTGCCTTTTTATTTTCCTTTCAACTCCTGTCCTACTCTAAAGGTTGTTTTGTCCACCTTGCAACTGCTAGAAAAAACACCTTCATTCTTACAGCAAAAGAAGCGAGCATTCCCCCTGCTCCTGGAGACCCCGAAGGGGGAGGGTCCCCTAAGGATCTCCACTCAGATCTCTCACATCTTTATAGGCAGAAGTTTCCTAAGAAGCAACAAGGTCTGGCATGTGATCTGGAGCTAAGGTTTTAACTTTAAAGCCAGTTCCAGTTTTGCTACTTGCTGTAGGTACTCACACTTCCCGTCTGGGCTCCGTCTTGGTCTTCTCACTTATGAAATAAAGAGGACCTTCCCTATTCCCACCTATCTCTTAGGGCTATTGAATGACTACAGTTCAGTCGTAGGTATATACTGCTTTGAAAACAATCAGGAGGAGAAATAGAAACTGCCCTATCAGACAGTTTGGCTTACTCTTTCCTCCTGCTGTCTCATTCCCAGAGAGAGACCCAAAGGTGGGTGGGTCTACCTCCTTCACCTGCCTCTCTTCCTGTTGTGAAAACACAGGGCCCTCTGAAGGTCTCCTCTGATGAGGGCTCCAAGTAGCTGAAAGAGAAGAAGAGTCACTCTGAGTTTCTCACAGAGGAGGGGTGGCCTGGACCCCTTTTGTGAGTCAGGGTTGAGGACAGAGATGACCACCACTCAGGGAAGCAGCCCCAGCTGCTTCTAAGCTCATCTCTGGAAGGAGAATCAACATCCTTGAGTTCTTAGGATCATGCTTTACAGCCACTTCCATGAGAGAGCAGAGGTGCTCCCCTCCTTTTACAGAGTAGCAGACTGAGGCACAGAAAGCTCACCTAACTGATTTGCAAGGGCTGAGAGAACCAGGATTCAAACCAGGCTGACAGCCCAGCTGGAGGACATGATTTCCTGATCACCTGCATCCCACTGACTGCTCACCTTGCTTGTGGGAGCCAGCTTCTAGGTCTCTCGCCTTGCTCCCCATTCAGAGTGCTCTGCCCCACCCCTCACCTGTCCAGGTCTCAGCCCCAACCCACTGCCAAAGTTCCCTCCCCTCTCCCCTCCTGGCTGTAGGGCGGGCTCTGTGTCTCAGAGGTTCACTCTAGAAACAGCTCCTCCCCTTCCAGGTAAAGCTGCTCTCTCGTGACAGGGCAGTCAGTCACCAGTGCACATGCATACACACACACCCCACACACACCCCACAACCACAGACTGCACATACAAATAGCACGGGAGATACAATCATTCTCACTCCCAACCCCCAAGCAAACCTGGCCACTTCCTCAGTAGCTGCTGAGTCCTGGACCTGCCTCTTCACCACGCCCCAACACCTGCCTGCAAGGAGAAGACATGGGGACTCCTCCACCCAAGGTGAAAGGGCCCTGGACCCACCTCCAGAAACTTCTGACCTCATGGATGTTCAGAGAGAAAGACTGGGATCAGCAGCTGGATGAGGCCCACATGCTGCAACAGAAGAGGTAAGCTGTCCGGCCACATGGTGTCCCACCTCTCGCTGATCCACAGACCTTCCTGCCCACTCCAGTCTATCCCCGGAGTTCAGCGCCAGGCACTTGGATGTGCCCTTTCGTCGCAAAACCCAAGTTGCCCCTCTCAGTGATGAGGGGTGGGGGATGGAGTTGAGCCACACAGGTAGACCTTGATGTGGATTCCATAGATTTAGAGGCAGAGCTCTAATCTGCTTACTTGGTGGGAGAAGAGGGTGGGGACAAGAGGGACCAGAGGGAAGAAGCCAGTATGTTAGGGGGGTTGCAGACAGGTGCAGGCTGGTGGAGAGCAGGTTGCTGGGGAAGGGATGAGACCCTGTGGGTTGAAGAAAGAGGGAGGAATCAGCATTAGTAGAAATGGAAATGGATTGGTGGGAAAGAGGAGGAGAGCTTTGTTCACCTGGAGCTGACAGCCAAGGAGGGAAACCCACGTGACACTAGAGAGTCCTCAGTTCAGTCAGCGGTCGCCAACCTTTTGGATCTCATGGATCACCAGTGGTTCGCGGACCATCAGTTGGTGACCAGTTCATTTGCCTTTTATTGAGTGGGGCGTGTGCGGCGGTGTGCTGGGGACTGGAAATACAGCTGTTGATAAAGCCTGTGTCTGCTTCTGGGACACTCAGTGCAGGTGGGGCTGATACACCTGGGGGCAGGTCATATCTTGGCTAATTAGCCCTGAGGTCCAGATCCCAGAAGCGCAGGCAGGGCAGGGACCTATCTTGTGGGCGGCCTCTGCCTTGGAGTGTTTGGAGGACTTGTCTCCCATGGGAGAGCATGGGAGCTCGGGGAATGAGCTGAACACACACTGGCAGATCAGGGGTCCAGCCAGGGCTGGTTTCACAGGTAGGTGACCTCTACAGTTGCACAGGGCTCTGGGCTTCAGAAAAGCCCTGCACGCTATTTAATGCACTGCTATCATCTGGAAATTCTTAATAATATTTTAAACAAGGGGTCCTGCACTTTCATTTTGCCCCAGGCCTTGCAAATTATGTAGCAGAGCTTGGGCGCAATCTGAACCCTCATTCCAGGAAAGGCTCTCTGCTTGCTCAGCAGCACCCACTCCAGGGCCTACAATGGAACCTTTGGCCTCCCACCTGTGTCCCTGCTTTGGAATGAGATTAGGGCAGACCTTCCCTCTGCAGGGGGCAGTGGACTGGAGGCTTCGGGCGACAGGCTGTGTGTAGTGCCCGCAGCATAGAGCTGAACTCTGGAAGCCTAGCCCTGGCTGCCCTGAGCTGCGGCTGGGACTGAGGGTCCAGGTGAGATGGGGCAGGGGCTGTCCCTCTCTCTGCTGGTCCATTTCTGAGAGCACTTCGTTAAATTAGGGCAGACCTTAGCTCTGCCTTGAGAAAAAAACCTGCTTCGCTAAGTAAAACACCCTTTCCAATGGCTCACGGGGCCACTGAAGAGGAATTTGGGATTGAGAAACCTCATGGTCACCAGTCAGTTTGTCTGCCTTTTGTCTCTCCCTCATGACCCTCTATCTGCCAGACCCTGTGATCATCTTCACAGCCAGCTAATACTGACTTGCCCATCAGGGTGGGCTTTAGTTTTGTCTCTTGTTTGGCTCATCCAGGCAGGGAAAGCAAAGGCTGGCTGAGAGAGGTGCCCTGGGATGGGCCTCTCCACAGGGTGCCCCCCCGTCCCCCCCCCCCCGCCACCCCCCCACCCCACCCCCCGCACTCCAAGCTGCACTATCTGGGAAGCTCCAGGTTGTGTTCCCCCTTAGTTACAACAGGGGTATTTAGACCATTCAATTTGAGGGCAACACCCAGAATAGATTCTCCATAACCCACCCCAAACTCTCCCTGCCCCCGTCATGGATGTGAACCTAAACAGTCCAGAGGGGTAATCAGAACTTCAGCAACTCACAAACACACACTGCTCTCATACCTGGCCTGCCTCATCCTCTCTGCCCAGTTCTAATCTCACAAACTCCCCAGGCCAGGGTGTCAACCGGGGACCAAAGTTCCATCTCCCTGACCTGCTCCAGCTCCCCAGGTTCCTGAAACATTTACACAGCTTAGATGGATTCAGCCAGGCCTCATGACCTTCTCTCCTGGCCACCAGGGCCACCCACTCTGCAGCCCAGGCCCTCCTCACCTGGTCACTACAAGCCTCTGCTGAGTCTCCCACTCAATGAGCCCAGGCCCCCAGTGTGGGAAGACCTAATGTGATATAATGGCTCTGGTCTCAGCTTCACTGCAATTCTGTCTCTGCATCACTCATGTTCATTTTCTCCCAGGATTCAAGAATCTCTACTACTTCAGGCTGCCAAGGACAACGACCTTTGTGTCTTGAAGAAACTTCTGCTAGACAGAAGCTGCGACTTACGGCAAAGAGGTGAGCTCAGAGTTTAATGTGATAGAGATGGGGCCCCTCTGGCCCAGAACTTCCAGAGTTTCTGCAAAAGGGTCTGTTCCCTGATGGGAGGGTTTGATGCCTCTGTCTTACTCTTCTCCAGGAGCCCTGGGAGAGACAGCACTGCACATAGCGGCCCTCTATGACAACCTGGAGGCTGCCATGGTGCTGATGGAGGCCGCCCCAGAGCTGGTTTATGAGTCCACCCTCTGTGAGCCATTTGTAGGTGAGGAGCCTTCAGTTTTTCAAGGTGGAAACAAGTAGGGGAGGGTCTGTTCACATGGGCCTCTGAGTTGGGAAGAATACACAGGTTCTGGTCTTGGCTTCCATGACTTCCTCAAGCCATTTATTATTTCCCTCAATTCCTTTCATGTTCTCTGAAGGACAGTACTCTATTTCCTTCACAGCAACACTAGAGTGATTGCAATTATGCCCTACCCCCAAAATTCAAGAGGTAGGGACAATGCTGTAAACAGCCTGAGGGACTAATTGCCCTCAGTCACAGCCCAGTCTGCAGAGCTGAGGGCATAAATCTATTCAAGGATGTGTCAGGGACCTCCTGCAAGCCAGGCAGATGGTGCACCTTTGGAAGAAATGGGGACAGAACCCCATGACTGAGGGCTCTCTCTGAACCAGGTCAGACTGCACTGCACGTGGCCATCATGAACCAGAATGTGAACTTGGTGCGAGCCCTGCTCGCCCACGGGGCATGCGTCTCTGCCAGAGCTACAGGAACAGCTTTCCGCCTCAGCCCCCACAGCCACATCTACTTTGGTGAGAACCAGAGCCAGGGCTGGGGAAGGGGAGGTAGGTGGCAGGCAAGAGCCAGGGGAAGATGGAATGAGGAGAGCTCTGTGCCTGAGGGGGTGGGGTGGATTGGGGTCAGCCCTTATAGGGCTTAAGGCCAGAGCCCATTCCCCCAGGGCCTCTGCACCATCCCTGCCTCTGGTTTTGCTGACAAGTGTTGCCAAGCCCAGAGCTGAGCTGTGTGGAGGAACAGGCAGTCACTGGGGAGGTGCCCATCCCAGCCTGCACTCATGCCATGGAGCTCTCTGTTTCCCCAGGGGAGCACCCTTTGTCCTTTGCTGCCTGCGTGGGCAGTGAGGAGATCGTGCGTCTGCTCATTGAACATGGAGCTAACATCCGGGCCCAGGACTCCCTGGGTAAGCACTGGAGCGTGGAAAAAACTTGAGAAGGACCTGGGTGGAAGAGGAGGGTCTGGGACAATGGTCAGGCCCACCATGGGGACCATCAGGGACTAGGGTCCAGCAGCCGCATGACACCGGTGTCCTCCCCAGGAAACACAGTGTTGCACATCCTCGTCTTCCAGCCCAACAAGACCTTTGCCTGCCAGATGTACAACCTGCTGCTGTCCTATGATGGGCATGGGGGCCACCTGCAGTCCCTGGACCTTATACCCAATCACCAGGGTCTCACCCCCTTCAAGCTGGCTGGAGTGGAGGGCAACACTGTGGTGAGGGACACTCTCCAACCCTACATGTTCTCATGATCCTTCTCCTCAAACTCTCCAAAAGGATGGTAGTCCCTTACATCCAACTCTGTCACTAAAAGCCTCAGTCTCAGGAATCCCTGGCTAAGGAGGACCTGAGGCTCATTCTTTAGAATATCTACTGGGAACCCAAAGTTCTGTTCCCTTTGCCTGTTCTCTTCTTTGAGATCTTTGTAAGGTTTGTGGGAAGGAAAGATAACAAAAAAATAATAAGGAGGTTTATGGAATCAAAGGCTTGCTACGTCCTGACTGTCATCAGTCCCAAGGAACGGGTGCCAAGCTCTTCAATGTTGGTGCTCCCCTGGACCAGCTTCTCACACACTGACACTCCAACTCACTGCTGTGTTCTCACAGATGTTCCAACACCTGATGCAGAAGCGGAAGCACATCCAGTGGACCTATGGGCCGCTGACCTCTACTCTCTATGACCTCACAGAGATTGATTCCTGGGGAGAAAAGGTGTCCTTTCTGGAGCTCGTGGTCTCCTCTAAGAAGCGGGAGGTAAGGATGAGATGGAGGATCAGGGACTGTCATGTGTTCGTGCAGAGCCTACCCATTTGCTAAGATCCTGGGTTCCAGACACTTCCTCACATGATAATATATGGAAATATATGGAGACAAGACTCCTGGAACCTTTGGGAGAAAAGTCCAATCAACACCCCTTTCCTGACTGCACTTTCCCTCTGCTTAGCTCTAGTCCTTTTCCCTTACCTTTGTCACACTGACATTTCAGATAAGGAACTCTCCAAATGGAGGTTGCTTACTACCACTCACTCATTAATTTAGTCATTCAGCATATTGAACACCTTCTGTGTCCCAGATGCTGTACAAGGAACTGAGAATACAGAAATAAACAAAACACAGTTCCTATCTGTCAACTTCCTCAATTACAGTCCCCTTCCTCAATAATTGCAGTAGAGTACAATGTATACCATTCCAGGGGTTTGTACTGTGCATAATGGCAGCAAAATTGAGGTTGGGTGGATCAGAGACAATGTACCAGAAGTGCCTGAGGTGGGTCTTTAAGGAGGAGTTAGGTATTCCCAGGAAGATGAGAAAAATAGAGAGCTTTCTGGAGAGGGAAAAACAATGATCAGCCCAAGTTGAGTGATATGAGGGAAAGGCAAATACATTGAAGACAGGTAGAGAGGATAAAATACTTTGAACTACCAGGAATCTACAAGATAGTGGCCAGATAAAGCTTCCGGTATTTATTTGCCAGTTGTTAATTTCTTAGGAATCGTCTAGAGCCATAAACTCAGATGACTAAGTGGTAATGAAAAGAAGTAAAGGTGAGTGGCTAGTTTGTATGAACTTCCTCAGAGGATATTCCTGGACACAGTATACCTCATTAGAGCCTACTCCCTCTGATAGATTGTGCCACCACAAGTCCTTGGTCTCTGATTTCAGCCAACTCTCAATATTCTCCTATAGGTTTTATTCTTGTCTTTGTCAGCTAGTTTTCTATTCCTTCAAAGTTCTCTTCCAGCTCCTTTTATGTCCCTCACTGCCTTCCACCTTAGTTCTATCAGAAGACCCAGTCTCCTACCTTCTTTATCTTCCTGCCTGGTCCTGCCACACATATCTGGAAACTGCACTCTCTCTCTTCTCTAGGTTTAATGGAAAATATATTCTTTCAGTCAATGGTTAATCTCTCCAGCTGTGCTTTGAATTTTCCCTTTTTTTAAAAAAAAATTGCCTTTTTATATTTTCTCAAACGTCCATTACCCCCTCACATTTGTATCTTTAACCTTTCACTATCTAGTTACATCAGAGATCATTGACACATTCTACTACCTGGGTCCTCTATCACTTCTCTCCAGACCATAAGACTTCTAGAACAAATCTGGCTACTTCCTTGCTTGAACTCCCAATTGCTTCTCATTATGTTAAGAAAAAAGTTCAAACTCCCCACTTTAACATTCATGATGTAGGATAATCTGTCCAGTATAGCATTTATTCATTTTAACTCCTGCCCATCACTCCCAACAGGTTATCTCTTATCCCCAAACATATCTCATCTCCAAATGGCTTCTCATACCTTCCTGCCTTGGCAATTGCTACTACTTCATGGAATGATCTTACAAACTTTCCCTTTCAACTATGTGCTGCTCATTGTTCAATGCCTCAATGATGTTATAGTGTTTTGTGTTCACTTCTATAACACTTGACCTATAGCCCTAGTATATAGAAGAGGTTTACTAGTTGTCTGTAAAAAAAATGATGATGCCAATGCTGGTGACTGCCCTGCCCATCTGGGACCCAGTGGGAAGCCCTGCACTGCTCACTATGTTGGTCACCCAAGCTATATTCTCCTTCCATGGCAGGCTCGCCAGATCCTGGAACAGACCCCAGTGAAGCAGCTGGTGAGCTTCAAGTGGAGGAAATATGGGAGGCCCTACTTCTGCATTCTGGGTGCCTTGTATGTGCTCTACATGAGCTGCTTCACCATGTGCTGTGTCAACCGCCCCCTCAAGAATTGTAGCAGCAATCACACAGATTCCCGAGATATCACCCTTATGGAACAGAAACTGCTACAGGTGACTCTTCACAGAAGGAAATGAAAGGGAATGTTAAAATGGGGCGATGGTGCTGGAGACCAAAATGATACTACCCAGGGAAGATACCCTTCACTGGGCTCTAACAGCTGCAGGCTCCTAAGCAACTGACAGAAGTTGGACATGAGATAGGGGCACCAGAAAGGAGGCTTACTGAGTAAAAATACACTTGTCCAGGGAGTTGTGGCTTCTCTCACTGACTTTGAAAGGATGCTTGGTGTTAGGAATACTGTGCATTGGTAAAAGTCCTTTCAGTGTAGGGAGAGGACCAGTCTTTTGTAATGTGAACTTGAAGGGAAACGCTGTTGTTCTAACGGAAGAGAAATCATGCTCCATGTCCGTGTCTGGGTCCATTTCATCTCTGTGAGGGCAGCATAGCCCTCTGGCTTCCATTCTCTTCTGTGTTCTGTCAATACGAAGCACATTGGCAAGGATGTGTCAGCTGTCTGACCACCTGTCAGATACGCTGCAGAAGGGTGCCTCTATAGTGTAGCAGGCCGAAGCCAATAATCTCGGAAGCAAATTTACTCTGGTGGGCTTGCATCCCACCCGTGGTGTCCTTCAGAGACCTGGGTGGTGAGGACACTGAGTAGAGGTGTGGAAGAAATCTAAGAGTCTGCTGTTAGAGGGAGCAAATCCTCCTTTGAGTATAGCAGAATGAGTAGACTCCAATGAGTATTTTTGAAGATAGGCATTCAACAAGCATAGCTACATTGGGCTGGTTAATTTTTCGTAGGATAACTTTTTTGTCCTGGTGATCTGAAAAGAGCTGAAAGGGGCTGCAGGCATGTGGGCAGAAAGTGAGACAGAGGAGGAAGAATTTAGCCAGGCAAGTAGGAGGTAGGTGACTGGAGATGTATGCTCTATGCAGGATGGACTAGCCATGGGTATAACTCAGCCTGGACTAGTGCCAGAATGAGAGCATAAACTGCGTAGGCCAAGGAGCAAAGTTAGACCAAAGACAGTGGTATGCTCAGAGAAGGAACAGGGCCAAATGCCTCACTAAACCCTAAAGTAGATCAAGGCACTCTATTACTTCTGCTTCTATAACCACCTCTAAATATATAGATAGATGCTTATGTATCCAGAGCCCTGTATCTCATAAAAAAGGATTTGCTGACTTGTTAGAGGAGGGCATGAGTGCTTAGGGGAATTTGTGTCCCATGCATCTCAAAATGGGCATGAGGCTTGGCCCTAGTATGGAGACCAAACTGGGGAACTAAGGACATTTAGAAGATGGCCAAGTGAATGGGTGAGTGGCTAGAAGTAGAAAAAGATATAAACATGAAGGAGTTGGGGGTAGCTGGGCTTTTCCAACATCCCCAGCCCTATTTCTGCAGATGTACTAATTCCCAGCCTTCCTTTGTCTCAAGCTTACTTAGGGGTTTTCTGGATCTGGAATGTAGATAGTGTTCTGGCCCAAGAGTTGGGTGATGCCAAGTGATTAATTAGCACCAAATCTCCTCCCTGTGTGACTTTCTCTTTGGGGCAGGACTAATTGTGTACAAACATGTTCCTTTGACCCAGATAGTCTAAATTATATTATAAAACCCCTCCCCTTGCCTCAGGACTAGGTGAAGCATAATTTTAGCTGACTGTGCCTACTCATCTTCTTCTTTTTTTTCTCTCTCTCCTATTCTTTTCTTTTCCTATTTTATCCTTTTTCTCTTTTACTCTTTCCCTGGTAAGATGAGGAAAACTGGAGTGCAGGGGCAGGGAGTCACATACAGAAGTGTCTCTCACCCCCTGCTATTTAAGTAATTATTGGTCCAAACAGAAGACTCTTGACTTTCAAATATCTTTACCTTCATGGGGAAGGAGGTAAAGAAGGTTAAGAATGCTATTGTAAGGGGTTTGGATAGCAAAGCTCACCAATGAGAGGTTCCTATTCTTTGGCATTGCCCCTTGAGACGTGGTCCTGAGTTTATGGATTTTTTGTGTTCCTTGCATTCAATAGTAAGTCAATCTGGATCAGATCAGGGGCTTCTACACCTATCACCATGATCTGAAAGATTCTGCTTTCATGATGCACCAGATTAGTTAGCTAATAGAAATTTTTCTTTTTTTCCTGCCTTTTTGTTACTTGAAAAAATGAAAATGTATCAATACATGTGTTGACTTGATTAATGCAATTGTTGACAGATTCCTTAGCCCATGGAGCTTTTTGTTAGACAAATGAATACTTTAACATCCAATTAAATTAATCAATCTGGACACACAGGATTTCAGTCTTAGTCACTGTAGGATTTCCTCTGTGGATCTCGTGGGTTCTGGAGCAGTCACTGGGCTCCATGAGGATAGCCTAGAGCCATGGTTGGCAAACCACGGCTCGCGAGCCACATGTGGCTCTTTGGCCCCTTGAGTGTGGCTCTTCCACAAAATACCACGAGTGCGCGCGCACGTACAGTGCAATTGAAACTTCGTGGCCCATGCGCAGAAGTCGGTATTTTGTGGAAGAGCGGGTATTTTGTGGAAGAGCCACACTCAAGGGGCCAAAGAGCCACATGTGGCTCTCAAGCCGTGGTTTGCTGAGCCACAGTTTGCCGACCACTGGCCTAGAGCACTGTCTCAAGACAGCTGAAGTGAAAGAAAAATACTACACACTACTCAAAAGCAGATATATATGAGGATGGAGTTCATCTCAATCTAGTCTTAAAGATATCTTAATGAGCGTCTTAAGCCTAAGATGCCTCATTGTTCATCCATAAAAGTTATGCTTTTCCAGAGTTTCCCAAGAACTCTGTTAATTAAGTGGAGTTAATTTCCTATCTCCATTCAATGTCTATTTGGTTTGGACAGTACAACAGCCACTATAGCATTGGTTCTCTTAGGTTTGCAGGTGGGTAGACAGTTCAAAGTCTGGGAGTCAGGCCGCTTGGTTGTTAGTTTTAACAGATCTGTAGATCAATAGTTTTTAACCAAGATTGCACATTACAAACATGGGAAGCTAGTAAAGATACCAGTTCTAAGTAAGCTACGTCACACCTAATAAGTCAGAATGTCTGAGTGAGGCCCTGAATTGGTATTTATAAGAAACTCTTTTAGTGATCCTGATATTTAGCCAAGGCTTAAAACTACCAATTTCCATCTTTGGTATCGATTCAGCTCCAGCTGTCCAGTCTGAAGTCAATCACTCCAATCATTAGATTCCTGATGTGCTGGTCAGCAAGAGGGCATTAGTCACTCACCATCAGATCGCTTTGTCTCTTGAAGATTTTCCATCATCAAATTTCCATTTTGTCTCTTGAAAATGTTTTCAATCTCTCCTCTGTCCTTTCCCCCACCAAAAAACTTCACTAATCCATTCATTAAACAAATAATCATTGAGAGCTTCATAGAGCCTAGATATTATTCTAGGTGTTAGAAATTCAACATGGTCTGAGCAAAACTCTGGCCTTTTATTACTGAGCTGAGACCTGGGTAAGAGAGAAAGGTACAAAGTGAGTTTAAGCAGAAAAGAGGCCTATGCAAAGGCAGAAAGAGCCTCGCCAACGTCTAGGCAGTGAGTGAAGACGGGGAGCACAGGAGCTGGGCAGGAGCCTCCAGATGAGGCTGTCCAGGCAAATCTTTCGCTGATCATCAGGGCCGTGCAGGCCATACTGATAGAGAAGCCACACTCTTTATCCAGAAGTAATGGAGAGCTCTGAAGGATTTTAAAGAAGGGAGGGCCTTGACTAGACTTTATTTTAGAAAAATGTCTCTGTAGGGTGGAGAACTGATTGGAGAAGGCCAGGGATGATGTAGGGAGATCAGTTAAGAGGTAATTATAGGTTAGCAAGCAAGAGACAATGGTTAATTGTTCTTGGGTTGTGATGGGGAAACTGAGAGAAAGGATTAGCACCAGGAGACTTATTGAAGGTAAAATCAATGCTACAGTGCAAAGGATTGGATACAGAGAGTAAGGGAGAAGACCCTGGCAGGAGTGACATGGCAGGCAGGTTTCCACTCATTTTAAATCATCCTCTGCTTGTCATGGTCAGTGGATTGATCTGTCTACACATCATTGTTTCTCAAAGCTCTCAATGACCCAGAGCATCCCAGCTATTTGAAAGCCCCACTGATCTCCAACTCTACACTGTTTTGTTCAGGGGTCCTAACCACTTCCTATGGAACAATCACAGCAAATTAAAGACAGGGAAAGAGATGAAGAGAAGCAGGGAACCAGCTAGGTAAAAACAGCATCTACTGAGTGCTTGCTTGGTGCACTTTACATGTGCTCTGGAGATTCTGTGAATTTGCAGATTCTGGAAGCAAGTCTGGGGTGGGATCTGAGATTCTGCATTTCTGACTCATTGCTGGGCGATGCTTTAATTTTGTATACCCTATTTTGGATGATAAAACACTTTCATACCATTTGATCCTCATACATATCCTAATAAATAAATAATATTATTATCACCATTTTTAAGACAGTGAATCTGAAGTCAATCTAGAAAGGTTAAGTACATTGGCAAAGACACTCATCTAGTAAAGGCAGTGATGGGTCTGGGGTTCTGGTCTGCTTCCTCTTTAATATGAAGCCAGGCCATTTCTCCCTCCGGACCAAGGTGCTGAATTCCAGTTTTCCTTCTTAGGGGATCCATTGCATGAGAAATGTATGTCTCCAGGCTTTGTCCTGAACCTAGGCCTGCACACTCATCTGGCCACATCTAATCTTTCCCTGGAAAGATGAGGGACACTGGAGTACAAGGGCAGGGAGTCACATACAGAAGTGTCTCCCACATCCAGCTACCAAAGCTACTGTCTATTTTCTAGATTTGACCATAAGAACCATTTTTTTTAATATATTTTATTGATTTTTTACAGAGAGGAAGGGAGAGGGATAGAGAGTTAGAAACATCGATGAGAGAGAAACATCGATCAGCTGCCTCCTGCACATCTCCCACTGGGGATGTGCCCACAACCCAGGTACATGCCCTTGACCGGAATCGAACCTGGGACCTTTCAGTCCGCAGGCCGATGCTCTATCCACTGAGCCAAACCGGTTTCAGCCATAGGCACCATTTTTGATAGGATATAGGGTAGGTCCTCCTTCTTTGGTAAGGACTCCTCTGAGAAAATGCAGAGACCAAGACATGAAATAAAATGCGTGGAAAGCAGTCTTAGATTGTTGGGGTCCAGCCCCAGCAGGTCCAGGGGTTCCCAAAGGTGTGGACAGAGTTGGCGAAGAAGGAATGACACAGAGGCAGGGTTCAGTTGATCAGCATAGGGAGGTTCTCCCTTTATTGTCCTGTTACATCTATATTCATACCATTTGATCCTATAAGCATGCCTCTATAATCACATCATGGTATGTTTTGGGTAACATTCTACAGTTCCTTGTTTCTTATCTGACCTTTGCCAAAATCCTGTCTCTATCTAGTTCTGTTGATTTTAATCTTGTCTAGGTTAATCTCTGTGTTCCATTACAAGGGCTATTCCAAGGTCACTGTTCTACTGATAGGCTACAAGGAAGTGACTGAAGGAGATTATCCTACCCAGTAAAGGTTATGTCCTCCCAGCCTCACTGCTTGCCTTCCCTGGGACTGCCCTGTGTCGGTGGATCTCCAGGGGTATAGGTTTTATTTCTTTCCCTGGTGGGCAGACCCCTGGAGACGTGGGCCCAACAAGTCCCAAATTTATTGCCAACAGTCTTAGTCCAAATTCTTCATAAGTAGTACATGGTATTCTTGTAACACTAGGGGGTTTCAGTGATTTATTCTCTTCCTTAGTCCTGTTAATCCCTAACTCCAGGGAAAAATCCTCACCTGGGGAAACAACCTTTCTCGGGGAGGTGGTCCTGTTTAAAACACATAGTGCTAAGAGGGGGAGCAAACATATGCCATGTACGCCAGGTCCCTTGAAACATAAGCTGTGCAGATGTTTCTTCCCTGCAGCGACTGTGTCAAGCAGCAAGGGTGGACCAGCTTCCGGCATTAGATGAGAACCAGGAGATTTTCCTCTTTTTTGGTCTAGTGGTTCTCAACTTGAAGTATAGAAGGAACGCCTACATTTAAAAAAAATGCTAGGTCTCTGATCCAAACTAATTGAGTGAGAATCCCTAGTGTTTGCATGGGTATGGATGTCGTGACAAAAACTTCCCAGTTGTTTCTGATGGGCAACCTAGTAAGAAACCCCTGTACATTTGAGAGGATCAGAGTAACTCTTCTTTATGAGCCAGTAAGACTCTTTCTGGGAGCTTCTTTCCTTTGTAAGACTGGGATCTTGGGGAGGAAAAGTGGGTCTAGGACTGAGGTTTGATAACTTTTTCTGGTGTCCTCCCAGCTTCCTCCCAGGTCGTCCATGCTTGCTCCCCACCCTTCCCCCTGGTGGTACATGCTTGTGCTATGCACATCCCTTCTGGGCATTTCCTTCAAGGCAATGAGCTCAGCCAGCTGGCAAGTGAGAGCAAGCTCACTGGGCCAATTCTCACTGAAGTCAGCCTCTGCAGGGGAGTTAGTTGCTGACAACACCTGAAATTTCAAGCCATGTGATGATATAAAGACTTCTGGTCATTGCTGGAAGACATTTGTTTTTAAAGAGGTGGGGTGGAATATTTTCTGTGTAATATTAGCCATGCCTGCTTAAGTGACCTTGAGCTAGGAACCTGAAAATCCAAGAAAGCCCAATTAATTATCACCCTTTCCCCCATCCCCACATCCTGAGTCCCCCTTGACCATTCTCCTGCAACTCTCAGATCATGCTCGGCTGCTACCTACCTGTTCACCCTCTCCTTTCCCTCCTTCCTTCTTTTCTTTCTTATTATGGGAACACCTACTATGTTGTGTGTTGTGGATGAAAAGTCAGAGTTAGATGTCCCTGCTCTCAGGGAACTCTAAGATTACTGGTGAGACCTGGAGTCCTCCGATGATTTCAGTGTGAGGGCTCTGAACAGAGTGGCACCATGGACCTACACAAGAGTCACCTGACCCAGGAGGAAAGTTGTGACTTAAATCTCGAGGATTAAGTAAGGGTGAGCCAGGGAAACATGATGGAGGAAGGAGACTGTAGCACCCTACTGCCTGGTTTAAGGGAAAGGACCTTTGGCAACAAAGTGGTGAAGGAAACTACTTTTTAGGGTAATCAGAGCCCAGGTGGAGCAGATACAAACACTTGGGGTCTCTGGACACCTCACCAGTGAACTTGTGCAGGGATCGCGTACCTGTAAAGGAATCTGCTGAACAAGCTAACGGTACTGGTGAGGGGAAATCCAAGAAGAAGGTGGTGGTGATAGAAATTGTCCCTAACATTTCTCATTAGTTGGGGTTTCACCTTTTCATCTCTGGGGAAGAGCTGGTGCCACTCTCCCACTGTCCTCTAGGGGCGTACTCATCCCTACAACTCACCTGACCAATTTGTGCACAGTACTTCCTTTTCTTCTTAATTGAGCCAAGGGAAGGTTGGTGGCAGTTTTGTAGACATACTCAACCAAGATACAAAATTTTTAAAAAGAATTTTTTAAAATATGTTTTTAATTGATTTTTAGAGAAAGAGAGGAAGGGAGAGGGACAGAGAGAAACATCAACTGGCTGCCTCCTGCATGCCTCCTACTGAGGATCGAGCCTGCAACCCTGGCATGTGCCCTGACTGGGAATTGAATGGTGACCTTTTGAGTGCATGAGACCACACTCAACTAACTCAGCCACACCAGCAAGGGTCAAGATACAAAGTTTTAAACTGAATTCAAAAATTTTGTATGGACATGTATATGACATTGATGCAGTTATTTTTACATTTAGTGCTATTTTGTTTCTAGAGTTAACATACTTATTTATCCTATTACTTACTACCTGATCTCAAAAGGAGTTGGCATGTTTTACAAGATGCCATGGGAACATTAAGATAAAGAACAAAGCCCATTCACTGAATTTCAGGACAGAGAAGAGGGTATTCAAAGTAGTTTCTAGAGCTGAGGATGAAGAGAGAACTCTGAGCTTCCTTGAAAACAAAGGAAAAGGAAATTTCCCATTATATGATAAAATACAATTAACTAGTTTCTCAAGACAGATAAATGTCAGAGAAGTTCACAGATCATCAACTCTTTAAACAACAAAAATGTAACTAAAATCTAGTCACGGGTTGTTAGATCACACTGTTCAGCAGGCACAGATACCAACTCTTTTCCCAGTCTTTCTTGGCCCCATATGATGTAGTTTCAACATTTCAACCATATGCTGGTCAGTCTGGCCCTACGCTTAAAGGCTATCTCCTTGGCTTCTTTTGCTCTGTTCTACACATTCTGAGCCATGAGGCACTTGGTGGGTACTTTTTTTATACCATAGATCACCTCCTACCATATGACATCTCTTCCTGTTTCAAAAGCTATGCCTCTCATTGTACCAGCGAGTGCACCACCAAAGTAGCCTGCAGCGAGATGCTAAGAGGTTCCAGTTTATTAGCAAAGTAAAGTTACTTACCTTTCCTTATGTGTCATGAGCAATCATATCCTCTCCAGTTGATATCATCAACTTTCGCACTGACTCCAGGGTCCCTCAACTCCTAACTTGGTTACACTATTCAGAGATGTGACTATGGAGAACAGAGTTCTCAAAAGTGTAAAGGGTACTGGAATGTGTTAAAATTATTTGTCTAAATTTATGTGGGGACTACATATGTATGAACTGTTTTCTGGAAGGAGGGTCTGTAGTCTTTATGATATTCTCAGATGTGCTCAGAACTTCAAAAAAGTTAAAGATCATTATGGTAGAGCTCCATCACTATCTCTGTGTAATGTTGCAAAGGCTCCCTATGATGTAATATGCATCCAAAAAGGATGGTCTTATTTTTATCTTGAACATAGGACTATACTTTCTACACCTACTGCTCGGGACAAGACAGGGACCCTTCCTCAGAACTAAAATCCATATAGTGTCTCTAGCACCTTGCCTGCTCTTTTCTCTATTGCCAAGTCCTAATAAAACCATGATAAATATATCTATACTATTTTATAGATTATGAAGTACAACCAAATACATCATCTAATTCCAACTTCACAGTAACCCTGGGGAGGTAAGCATCAGAGTTTCCATTTTTCAGATGAGAAACCTCAAGATCAGGAAAGTCTAGTGACTGAGTCGAGGTTGTGCTAGAGTTAGTGGGTTCTGACTCCACACGGGAAACTGAATTCTGTGATATGTTTATAGTCTCTTCTACCTGCCAGGAACCACAATGGGATTGGAAAAGCTGGAATTTCCGCATAGCTGAAACCATTCCAAGCCACTAATACCTCATCCTGTTACAATAACTTTCTAAACTTGATGCTCTGAAATGTGATCACAGCCCTTCGGTACATATATCATAAATTACCACTCATAACATATGTATAAAAGATGACTTGCTAGGGAATTACTCAAGTTATCAGCATAAGCAACATATGGATACACAGACTAATGTCCTGGTCACAGAGTTAGCCACAATGACAAAACCATCCTGGGTGTGGTGGTGTAGAAAGGTGATCTTTTCTTCATTTTGGATAGACCTTAGTTACTTTAGACCAGGGGTGTGGAACCGTTTTTCTGCCAAGGACCATTTGGATATTTATAACATCATTTGTGAGCCATACAAAATTATCAACTTAAAAATTAGCCTGGTATAAAAAAATTAGCCTGCTATATTTGGTCAAACATTTAATTAATTCACCCTTAATGCCTTGGCAGGGTCAGACCAAATGATTTCATGGACTTTATGCAACCTGTGGGCCTAAGGTTCTCCACCCTTGCATTAGACCACTTGCCCAAAAGGATTTGAGTTTCAGTTCATCAGAAAGCATTTCTCATCCTGAATTTTCCCTCATAGGAGGCCTATGTAACTGAACAGGATAAAATCCGGCTGGTGGGGGAGCTGGTGACCGTCGTCGGGGCTCTAATCATGCTGATCCTAGAGGTGAGGTACACATGGGGTCCAGGCCAAGGCCATCTACCTGAGACCCCAGACTGAACTGCAGTCTCCATGGTCTTTTTGTTTTACTGGCCTCTTCCCAGATCCCAGACATCTTCAGGGTTGGTGTCTCTCGCTATTTTGGACAGACTGTCCTTGGTGGGCCATTCCATGTCATCATGTGAGTGTCCCTTCCTTCCAGCCCCATGTCTTCCCTCACCAGAATTGCTCCAGGTCTCTCTGGGACCTACACCTCAGCTTACTTTTCCTATATGTGTGTTTCAGATATAAAGATTAAGTCTAAGTGTGTAGGTACCACCCAAGTCATGACTGTGTTGGAGAGGACCTAGAATATCCAGCCTTCCTCTCACTTCCTGCTCTCTGCTCTCCCCCCCAGCATCACCTCTGCCTCCCTAGTGCTGGTGACCATGGTGATGAGGCTCTCCAACACCAGAGGGGAGGTGGTGCCCATGTCCCTCGGTCTGGTACTGGGCTGGTGCAGCGTTATATACTTTGCCCGAGGATTCCAGATGTTGGGTCCCTTCAGCATCATGATTCAGAAGGTCAGTGCTTCCCCCAAAGTTTCCTCTGGCTTCATCCATGGGACCTTCCCAGATAGAGGGAGAGGGTGGGAGCCAAAAGAAAAATGCTGCTCAGAGTGGATCTGGTGGAACTCCAGGGACCTCCTGATCAATTAGCGATATCTGCTGAGAGGCAAATGGGAAAAGAATCACTCCACCCTCTCTCCCCTTCTCTGTTTTCTGTAGATGATTTTTGGAGACTTACTGCGTTTCTGCTGGCTGATGGTTGTGGTTATTCTGGGATTTGCCTCAGGTAAGAGCACTACTCCTTCCCCCACTAGATAATTGGATCCAATTCTTCAGAATATTCTCTCTCACTCTTGCTCTCAGTTCTTGTTTGCACTCCCATTTACTCCCCCTCCCAAGTGGAAAGTGAGTCAAAATACACACTGACACCCATAGAACCAAGGTCATTCAGTTTGGCCTAGAAGGTAAACCCATGTGCTCTGACTTTCTGAGCCAATAACATTCATGTTGACTACCCACTCTGCAAGATCCTTAAAGGACATGTAGAAAAAGGGCTTTGTAGTGAGAGGGACATTAAACAGGAAAGACTGGCCACATGTGGATTTCAGAAAATGATGTAGGCAAAGACAGTGCAGTATGTAAGCCGTCTATATGTACACTATAGAAGAAACATAAAGCATTCAATAACACATAATGTGCTTTTTTTTCTATGTGTGGTCAAAGTTGAAAAAAAGAGAAAGAATTCTCAAAAGGAGGTACAAAAAATGTTTGGAGAGTTTGAAGAATGAGAGAGGAAAACAGACAGAGTTGTGAAGAAAGACTGGGCAGAGAGAGGCAAGCAGGTGCTTACCGAAGGCCCTGGGTGCAGTGGGAGAATGCCAGAAAGGAGAGAAAGGATCACAGCATGAAACTGGCAGACAGGGGGAGGGACAGGGAAAGCAAATGAGTAGAAGAAAGTTTTTAGGCAGAAAGAGGAAGGGAGAGCCAAAGACGACAACTCTAATCCAGTCTTCAATGTCCTCAACTGAACATCCATAAGACAATGGGATGTTCTAGATGATATTTGAGGAACCCCCCAATTCTCAAAGACCAGGGCTCAGTACAAAGGGCACTATTCCTGTCTTAGGAATTCCCTATTAAATGGGGATCCTATAAACCAGTAGACCAAAAAACTGTACCAGCAGCTGAACTATAAAAGGTTAAAACTAAAATATATGTATATATCCTATCTAATAAAATGATAATATGCAAATTAACCACTACTCTGTAATAAAGATGGCGGCATCCATAGCCACAAGATGGCGGCACCCAGTCCTCTCAGCCCCGCCGGAGTCCCCCAGTCCTGGGGGGCGGCGGCCGCTGAGAGTGGGCAGTGTGAGTGGCCTGGCAAAATGCTTGCTTTGTCGCCACGGCGACGAGGCAAGCGTTCTGTGCCTGGCCACAGAAGGGCCTCTGGCCTGGCCAGGGCACAGAATGCTTGCATAAGAAGAGAAGAAACTGGCGAGCTGAGCAGAGTCAAGTGGCCCCTGACTCCCAGGCAAGGTCAAGTCTGGGCGGCCAGAGGGTGGAGGGGGTGAAGGATAGTGTGACAGGATGGGCTGGTGGCAGAGGCACAGGGGTGAAAGCTGGCTGAGAAAGAGGAAGGAAGCCCTTTATCAGAGTTCCTGATAACAGGGAGGGAAATCTTTGCATTTTCCAGTGGCAGATGGGCCTCTGGCTCGGCCAGGGCGCAGAATGCTTGCGTCGTTGCCCCTGCGATGAGGCAAGCGTTCCATGCCCAGCCATGGATGGGCCTCTGGGTCGCGGAGAACCTCTGGGCAGCAGGCACAGAGTGGCCAGGCGCACGGATTCGTGTGCAGGGCTATTAGTGTGTGTGTGTGTGTGTGTGTGTGTGTGTGTGTGTGTGTGTGTGTGTATGCTAAATGGCTGAGTATTAACATTATCCAGAGCGATGAACTTGGCATAGGATGTCTCAGGATTAGCCAGGTCCACAGGTAAAATGTAACTTACATGCATACATTCACACACCTATATTTATAGGTGTGTAAGTTGGTATAGGTGCATGTAAGTGTACGGAGATATATGTTGGAAGTAGAATGAATGCTTATTGTGATCATTCTCTTTTCTTCCATCTCTATGCCTTTTTCTTGGGCGGAGCAGCGTTCTTTATCATTTTCCAGACAGAGGACCCAAAAAAGCTAGGGGAATTCTATAACTACCCCACATCACTGTTCACGACCTTTGAGCTTTTCCTCACCCTCATCGATGGCCCTGCCAACTATGACGTGGATTTACCTTTCATATACCACATCACCTATGCGGCCTTTGCCATCATCGCCACACTACTTATGCTCAACCTGTTCATAGCCATGATGGGTGACACTCACTGGCGAGTGGCTCAAGAGCGGGATGAGCTCTGGAGGGCTCAGGTAAGTTTACTAGTGTTAGTCTTACTAAGGAGCAGGGGGTAGAGGGGAAAATCAGAGTGTTATGTTATGGTGGATGACTCTTAGGAGAGTCATAAAAAACCCAGTGGGGCTGTCACCTCAACAGAGATACATTTGGATAGATCTAGGAGACAAAGGAGGGTAAAATGGTAGCAATGGGTAGGATCAACACCCAAGATCTGAGGATATTGATCACAAGGGAAAAGTAGATTCAGCCATCATCTTTGAGTCCAGGGAGAACTAGAAACAGTCTTGTTCTTATATATCCTAGTTTTTATTTATTTTTTTCTGATAATTTTAGAATTTTTTATTGTCTAAAGTTTTACATATGTCTCCTTTATCCCAAATTGACACCACCGCCCTCCCCCCCGGCCAGCCATTCTCACCCTGGGCAAGCCCCCACTGCCCCAGTGTCTGTGTCCATTGGTTATGTTAATATGCATGCATACAAGTCCTTTGGTTGCTCTCTAACACCCCCCACCACCATTTGTCTATAGATCGATCTGTTCTTGTTCATCAAATTATTTTGATCATTATATCCCACATTTGAGTGCGATCATGTGATTTTTTTAAAAATATATTTATTGGTTTCCTACAGAGAGGAAGGGAGAGGGATAGAGAGCCAGAAACATCAATCAACTGCCTCCAACACACTCCCCACTGGGGACGTGCCCGCAACCAAGGTACATGCCCTCGACCAGAATCGAACCTGGGACCTTTGAGTCCTCAGGCTGACGCTCTATCCACTGAGCCAAACCGGTTAGGGCGATCATGTGATATTTATCTTACTCCAACTGGCTTATTTCTCTTAGCATAATGCTCTCTATTTCCATACATGTTGTTACAAATGGTAAAAGTTCCTTCTTTTTTATAGTGGCATAGTATTCCATTGTGTAGATGTACCACAGTTTTTTAATCCACTCATCTGCTGATGGGCACTTAGGCTGTTTCCAAATCTTAGCTATTATAAATTGTGCTACTATGAACATAGGGGTGCATATATCCTTTCTGATTGGTGTTTCTGATTTCTTGGGATATAGTTCTAGAAGTGGGATTACTAGATCAAATGGGAGTTTCATTTTTAACTTTTTGAGGAAACTCTATCCTGTCTTTCACAGTGGCTGCACCAGTCTGCATTCCCACCAGCAGTGCAGGAGGGTTCCTTTTTCTCCACATCTTTGCCAGCACGTATCGTCTGTTGATTTGTTGATGATAGCCATTCTAACAGGTGTGAGGTGGCATCTCATTGTTTTTTTTGATTTGCATCTCTTAGATGATTAGTGACTTTGAGCATGTTTTCATTTGTTTCTGGGCCTTCTGTATGTCTTCTTTCAAAAAGGGTCTATTTAGATCCTTTGACCATTTTTTGATTGGATCGTTTATCTTCCTTTTGTTAAGTTGTATGAGTTCTCTGTAAATTTTGGAGATTAAACCCTTATCTGAAATAGCATTGGCAAATATGTTCTCCCATGCAGTACTTGTTGCTTTCTTGTTTTGTTGATGGTTTCTTTTGCTGTGCAGAAGCTTTTTATTTTGATGTAGTCCCATTTGTTTATTTCCTCCTTAGTCTTCATTGCCCTAGGAGCTGTGTCTGTAAATATATTGCTAACGACATATGTCTGGTATTTTGCTGCCTATGGAATCTTGTAGAGTTTTTATGGTTTCCCATCTTACATTCAAGTCCTTTAGCCATTTTGAGTTTGTTTTTGTGTATGGTGTAAGTTGGTGATCTAGTTTCATTTTTTTGCATGTGTCTGACCAAATTTCCTAGCACCATTTATTAAAGAGACTGTTTTGACTCCATTATATGCTCTTGTCTCCTTTGTCAAATATTAATTGAGCATAATGGCTTGGGTCAATTTCTGGGTCCTCTGTTCTGTTCCATTGGTCTATATGTCTGTTCTTGTGCCAGTACCAGGCAATTTTGAGAACCATGGCTTGGTAATATAGCTTGATATCTGGTAATGTGATTCCTCCAACTTTGTTCTTCTTTCTCAGGATTGCTGTGGCTATTTGGGGTCTTTTTTTTTTATTCCAGATGAATTTTTGGAGAGTTTGTTCTAGATCTTTGAAATATGCTGTTGGTATTTTAATGGGGATTACATTGAATCTGCAGATTGCTCTGGGTGATATGGGCATTTTAATGATATTGATTCTACCAATCCATGAACATGGTATGTTCTTCCATTTGTTTATGTCTTCCTCAATCTCTTTTTTCAATGTCCTGAAATTTTCTTAGTACAGGTCTTTTACATTCTTAGTTAAACTTATTCCTAGGTATCTTAAGTTTTTTGGTCCAATGGTAAATGAGATTTTTTTTCATTTCCCTTTCGGTGAGTTCATTATTGGTGTGTAAAAAGACCATAGATTTCTGGGTGTTAATTTTGTATCCTGCTACATTGCCAAATTCATTTATTAGGTCTAGTAGTTTTTTTGATGGAGTCTTTGGGGTTTTCTATGTATAGTATCATGTCACCTGTGAATAAGGACAGTTTTAGTTCTTCTTTTCCAATTTGGATGCCTTTTATTTCTTCTTGTCTGATCACTATGGCTAGCACTTCCAGTACTATATTGAATAGGAGTGGTGAAAGTGGGTACTCCTGTCTTGTTCCTGTTCTTAGGGGAAATGAATTTAGTTTTTGCCCATTGAGTATGATATTGGCTGTAGGTTTGTCATATAAGGCTTTATTATGTTGAGGTATGATTCCACTATTCCCACTTTGCTGAGAGTTTTTATCAAGAAAAGGTGTTAGATTTTGTCAAATGCTTTTTCTGCAACAATTGATATGATTATGTGATTTTTGTCTCTCAGTTTGTTTATGTGATGTATCACATTTGTTGACTTGCAAATATTGTACCATACTTGCATCCCCGGAATAAATCCCTCTTGGTCATGGTGTATGATCTTTCTAATGTAATGCTGAATCTGATTTGCTAGAATTGTGTTTAGGATTTTAGCATCTATGTTCATCAAGGATATTGGCCAGTAGTTCTCTTTTTTTGTGGTGTCTTTATCTGGTTTTTGGGATTAGGGTAATACTGTCTTCATAGACAGAACTTGGAAGTGTGCCTTCCTCTTGAATTTTTTTGGAATAGTCTGAGGATGATAGGTTTAGTTCTTCTCTGAATGCTTGGTAGAACTCCCCTGTAAAGCCGTCTGGACGAGGGCTTTTGTTTGCTGGAAGATTTTTGATCGCTGCTTCAATTCCTTTGGTAGTTATCAGCCTATTCAGGATTTTTTGTTTCTTCCTGATTGAGTTTTTGGAGCTTGTATTTTTCTAAGAATATGTCCATTTTATTTAGGTTGTCCATTTTGTTGGAATAGAGTTGTTCATAGTATTTTTTCATAATCGTTTGTATTTCTGCGGGATCGGTTGTTACTTCACCTCTTTCATTTCTGATTTTGTTTATTTGGATCCTCTCTCTTTGCTTCTTGGTGAGAGGTTCATCAATTTTGTTAATCCTTTCAAGAACTAGCTCTCGGTTTTGTTGATCTTTTGTATTTTTGTTGTTGTTTTTATGTCATTTATCTCCACTCTGATCTTTATTATTTCCTTCCTTCTGCTTACCCTGGGCTCTTCTTGTTGCTCTCTTTCTAACTCTTTGAGTTGTATGGTTAGATCATTTATTACCATTGTTTCTTGTTTTTTTGAGATAGGCCTGTAGAGCTATGAACTTCCCTCTCAAGACTGCTTTTACTGTCCCATAGATTTTGGATTGTTATGTTTTCATTGTCATTTGTTGCCATGATGCTTTTTATTTCTTCTTTGATCTCTTTGGTAACCCAATCATTGTTTAATAGCATGCTATTTAGCCTCCAGGTGTTTGATTTTTTCCATTGTTTTTATTGTAGTTGACTTCTAGTTTTATGCCATTGTGATCTGAGAAGATGCTTGATATGATTTCTATTTTCTTGAATTTGAAGAGACTTTGCCTGTGTCCCAATATGTGGTCTATCTTTGAAAATGACCCATGTGCACTTGAGAAGAATGTATATTCTGTGGCTATGGGGTGAAATGTTATGAAGATGTCAATTAATTCCATCTGATCTAGTGAGTCATTTAGGACTGATGTTTCTTTGATGATTTTTTGTTTAGAGGATTTGTCCAGTGGTGTTAGTGCGGTATTAAAGTCCCCTACTATGACTGTATTGCTGTCAATCTCTCCCTTGATATCCTCCAGAAGTTTTTTTATGTATTTGGGTGCTCCTGTATTGGGTGTGTATATGTTTACCAGAGTTATTTCCTCTTTATTTTATTTTATTTTTTAATTTTTTAAAATTGTTTTTATTGATTAATTATTACATATGTGTCCTTATCCCCACATACCCCCCCCCCCCAATCCCCCAAGTTATTTCTTCTTGTTGGATTTCTCCCTTTAGTATTATGATGTGGCCTTCTTTATCTCTTGTTATGGCCTTCACTTTGAGGTCTAATTTGTCAGATATAAGTATTGCTATCCCAGCTGATTTTTCATTTCCATTTGTCTGAAAAACCTTTTTCCATCCCTTTACCATCAGTCTGTGTAAGTCCTTTTGTCTGAGGTGGGTTTTCTGTAGACAGCAGATACATGGGTCATGCTTTCTTATCCATTCAGCTACCCTATGTCTTTTGATTGGGGCATTTAATCCATTTATATTTAAAGTTATTACTGATAGGTACTTGTTTGTTGCCATTTTTATTCTTTATGCCTGTGTTCCTTCTTCCCTTCCTATTTTTTCTTTTTACAGCAGACCCTTTAGCATTTCTTGCATTGCTGGTTTGGTGGTAATAAACTCCCTTAGTCCTTTTCTGTCTGTGAAGCTCCTAATTTCACCCTCAGTTTTGATTGATAGCCTTGCTGGGTACAGTATTCTTGGATTCAGACCCTTCCTTTGCATGACTTTGTATATTTCATTTTATTCCCTTCTGGCCTGATGTGTTTCTGTTGAGAAATCAGTCACTAGTCTGATGGGGGTTCCTTTGTAGGTAACTTTCTGTCTCTCTCTGGTGGCCTTTAAGATTCTTACTTTGTCCTTGGTTTTTGACAATTTAATTATGATGTGTCTTGGTGTTGGTCTTTTGGGACTCTGTGAGCTTTTTGGACTTATGTGAGTTTTTTCTTCTTTATATCAGGGAAGTTTTCTGTCATTATTTCTTCAAGCCGGTTTTATATTCCTTGCTCAGTTTCCTCTCCTTCTGGCACACCTATTATGTGGATGTTAATTAGTTTCCTTTTGTCCCACAGTTCCCTTAGGCTTTCCTCCTGTTTTTTAAGGTTTTTTGTTTTGTTTTGTTTTTCTAGATACTGCTCTGCTTGGGTATTTTTTCCTACCTTGTCTTCTAGCTCACTGATGTGGTCCTCTGCTTCTTTCAGTCTACTATTGATGCTTTCTATTGAGTTCTTTATTGCAGCAATGCCATTTTTTTCATTTCTTCTTGGTTCTTCTTCATTTCCTCTTGGTTCTTACACATGTTGTTGAATTTGTCTTCCATCCTTTTCAGCCACCTTATGACCATTGCTCTGAATTCTTTCTCTGACATATTGCTTGCCTCCATTTTGTTTATTTTATGGTGATTCCTCCTGTTCTTTCATATGCGGGCTGTTTCTATGTCTCCCCATGATCGCTCCCCTCTGGATGTCTGGTTATGTAGCTCTCTGTCTTGCATTGACTTTCCCTAGATGATATCTGACCTTTACATCCACAGATTGCCTCACCAGCTGTATTTAATTTGCCAGTTCTGGGTGGATGTAATCGATTCAGCTGTTCCTTCTATCTGCTCTATAAGAAGGCACTGGGCTCATCTATGTATTCACACCGCTTTGTCTACTCCTGGACAGACTTTCTTGGCACTCATGGTCAGAGAGACTAGAGTTTTGGTGTTTCTGGGTTTGCAGCTGAGGCAGCTTGTTCCTGGGGGTTGTGGTTGTAGGGTCCTGGGAAGTATCTGAAGTCTGCCCAGTTGAAGGTAAGGCTGGGCTTCAGATCACTGCCACTCTTCCCTTTAAGATGGTGTTGTCTCTGTGGCAGAGCCAGCCACTCTGGAAGAGATTTCAGCAGCAGTAGAGGCTGCCAATCCAGGGGAGCCCCATCCGGCAGTCCCCAACAATTCCTTGGAATATAGCTGTCCCTCACTCACAAATATAGACGCTCCCTGCACATCCATACACCCTCCTTTCGTTCTCTAACTCACACACTATCTTACAGCTTGCCATCCCATTGGTAGCCATCTTGGATCTCCTATATCCTAGTTTTTAATTTGGACCTTATCTTCTATAACTCCCTGTTTCTCTATGATCTGTTTTTAAAATATATTTTTATTGATTTCAGAGAGGAAGGGAGTGGGAGAGAGAAATAGAACATTGATGAGAGAGAGACATGATCAGCTGCCTTATCATGTCCCCACAGGGATTGAGCCCACAACCTGGGCATGAGCCCAGACTTGGAATAGAACCATGACCTTGTGGTTCATAGGTCAATGCTTAACCACTGAGCCACACTGGCAGGGCTGTTCTGTTTTTTTTATATCATGATAGGCTAATAAAATTTTAGAGTTGGAAATTCCTTTAGTGGTCCTCTAGTTGAGTTTCTATCCATTGTATAATCATTTATTGGCCAGAGAGTCATTCAATATCTTTTTCAATGCTGATTGGGATCTTATTATCATGTGGATTTGAGCAGTGATTGGGAGGAGGCAAGCTTATTTCACAGTTTAAGTGTTTTTTTTGTTATTAGAAAAGCCCATGTTACATTAAGCTGAAACACATTTTTCTATAATTCCATTCTTTGGCCCAAGTCTTCTTGTATAATGCAGAACACACCCTTCCCTATGAGCACTGTTCAAATATTTGAATACAGCTATTAGTTAATCCCTCAAACTTTTCATTCATTTTATAATAATTGTTTAGATAATAATTATGAGTTGGGAAGTGTCCAGGAGCTGGGGGATACAAGCACGAACACACCAATGCAAGCTGTGTCCTCATGGACCTTACATGAGCTTGGAAAGACAGACATCAAACAAATGACTTCGCAGGAAGCTGTACAATTGTAGTAAAAGTGTCACAGAGAAGTAGAAGATGCTATGAGCAGGGTGCAACAGGGGAGTCTGACAGGAAAGTTAGGAAAGGCTTTTCTGATGGAGTGACATTTAAGAGGAGCCCTAAACATGGGTAAGAATTGACCAGTTAAGAAGAATAAGGAAGAAGGATAAAGATTAGGATTTGAATCTATCAGGACTCTTGGCTACAGGACAGAAAATCAAACTTAAATAGACTTAAGAAAAGCAGTGGGAGGAGTTTGTGTTGGCCTCCATAAATAAAAAGTTTAAAGAATTAAACTAAATTTAGGTATGTCTGGTTGGAGCCCAGATCGTTTCAGGCACTATACCAGCTTTTCTGTTCTGTTCACTGTTGTCCAGCTTTTCTAAGGGAAGCTGTAAACTCCCAAAGGAATGAGCAAGTGTACTTCATAGCACAATGCCAAGGGCCCCATTCATGTTGTATCCTGATGCTGTGAAATGTGCCTTTAAAAGAGCATCTTCCCTCCAGTGAACCCAGTCTCAGTTCTATCTCATTGCAACAAGTCTGAGTTATAGGACTGGATAGTGGTGGTGGTGGTAATGGAAGAGGAGTCTGGGGAGAACAGACTAATCAACTAGAACTGTATGCAGACAAGTCTTCTCCAATTGATGAAGTGGGGGTAGAGGAGGAGAGATTATCTAAATGAAAGATGGGCCCTGTTACCAGAGAAGGTGGGGGTTTCAAAGATAGCGCAAAGAAAACAAAAAGTGTCCTTTTCAAGATAAAGAGGAAGAAAAGCTATCCAGGGAAAGGGAATGGAATGATTGAAAGTCCTGAGTTTGGATGGAACTTGGTACAACTAGGAAACTGAGAGAAGGTCAAGAGAAGTGCAGCCGGTACCGGTTTGGCTCAGTGGATAGAGCGTCAGCCTGAGGACTGAAAGGTCCCAGGTTCGATTCCGGTCAAGGGCATGTACCTTGGTTGTGGGCACATCCCCAGTGGGGGGTGTGCAGGAGGCAGCTGATCGATGTTTCTCTCTCATTGATGTTTCTAACTCTCTATCTTTCTCCTTTCCTCTCTGTAAAAAATCAAATATATATATATATATATATATATATATATATATATATATATATTTTGTTTTTAAAAAAAGAGAAGTGTAGAGTACTAGAAAGACACAGGGTGTAAGAATGGAAAATGGAGAACTGGGCATTTTAAAGGATTGGCAGTCATTTCAATTAATGAAGCTTCTTGGCCCCAATTCATCCTGGCTGCATGCTCCTGTTCATGCCCTAATAGATCATGGGCCTTTCAAAACTGGGATGGTCCTGATATAATCAGAGGAATGCAGCATGAAGAGTGGGCATGCCCTTCCTTGCTTTGGACAATAAACCATGAATAGCACCTAAAATTGAGTTTATGATCAACTAGAACCCCGCATTTCTGTTACCCAACTTACTTCGCTAAGCTCTGTCACTGTTTTCCTGTACTTACACAGACACTTGAGTCTTAAACATAAATAAAGAACCTTATATTTGGTTTCCTTAAGTTTTATGTTATTGGTTTCTGCCCAGCATTCCTGTCTGGTGAGATCATTTTTATATTGCTTCTGTCACCTTGCAAATTACATATCCCTCCCTATTTTGTGTCACGGGTATATTTGATAAGTTTTTCTTCTGTTTCATTTAAGTAATTAATGAAGGCTGGGCAAAGTACAGAACATGTGACATGCCACTAGAATTTTCCCTGCTAAGTGTGCCATCATTAACCTACTCTCTTCCTTGTTAGGATATTTGCTACAAGTTCCCTGAGCACTAGCAACCTTACTTAATCCTCAAGATCATAGAGATTCTATTTAATAATTTTATTTAAATCAGGATCATTGGTCTATGGCTTTCCTATGAAAGAGCAAATGAAATTACTTTGGAGTGAGTCACTTTTCATGAATCTGAATAGTAATGTAAGGGTCACTGTTTTATTCAAAGCACTCATAAAATATTCTTGTCCTTTTCTGATGAATTAGGAGTAAAGCAGATAGCATGGTGCCTGGCACAGGTGAGGGGAAGGATCAATGACTGTCATCTCCATTGATATCTGCTGTCTCTATTCCATAGTTGCCCTTGGGTTCTCTGTCTGTGTTCTTTGAACCACATGGCTCCTTCTGAGTTCTTCCTCTACCTCTCACCCTGTCCAGGTTGTGGCCACCACCGTGATGCTGGAGAGAAAGATGCCTCGCTTCCTGTGGCCTCGCTCTGGGATCTGTGGGTACAAGTACGGGCTAGGGGACCGCTGGTTCCTGCGGTGAGTGACAATGTATATGCGTGAACTGAAATGTGTGTGATGCCATGGGAACAAGGCTGACCAGTTCCACATTTATCACCCTCCTCTCCATTCTTGAGATCCCCATTGGACCTTAGGGAGAAGTCATCACTCTATACAGTGACCCTGCATTAGCCAGTTTGAGGGAGGAGGCTGGAGCCGAGGAGGGTAGAAAGAATGATGATAGCTGATGCCAGGCTATGTGTCCATCAGGGCAGTAACATGTGAAAAACTACATGTATGTATCTATGCTTGGATGTGGAGATGGGCTACCCAACTTGTTATAATCTTATTCCCAGATGACCCCCATTCTAGTATGTTCTTGCCTAAAGCTAACCTCCTTCATACTCTATTCTTAGCTCCTAACCTGTCTCTTCTCTCCTCTTATTTATGTCCTGAATTTTACCTCATTTTTATGATATAATTTTTTATTAATTGGCTTTTTTCTCTTTCATATTCACCCATATTCCCCACCATCATACTCACACTCAAATCCTGAGTTCAAGACCTCCTTGGTCTCTACCCCAGTTAGTCCTTCATTCTATTGCACTTCCCTTCACTTGACCCTGGGTGCTCTTTTTATGTCACCTCTGCTCCTTACCTTCCCCTTTCCTCTTGGTCCAGTCTCCTACATGTGCCCCATTCACCTCTGTTCCTCCCCACAGCCCATCTCTGCCCACCTCAACTGAGTGCTTTCCCTTTTCCCCTCAGAATCGAGAGCCTCCATGATCAAAATACTTTGCGAATGCTTCGCTATGTGGAAGCTTTCAAGTCCTCAGATAGGGAGGATGAACATCTTTCTGAGAAACATCTCTCTGTGGTTGAAAATGGGACTCGAGCCAGAGGCTCTCTGACCCTCCCAACGCCCTCCCTGTCCCGGACCACATCCCGCAGCAGCAGTCACCGGGGTTGGGAGATCCTTCGTCGCAACACCCTGGGACACTTGAATCTTGGACTGGAGCTTGGTGAGGGTGATGGAGAGGAAAATATGTATTTATGATTAGAACTCCTGTTGCTCTTGACATAGCTCCAGGTGGCCTGCGTGGGAAGCAGGGAGAGAGGCACTTTCCTATACAAGTATCTGACTTCCATGCTGTTAATAATGGGAGGGGATGGACAGAATAATATTTGAAGGTCGTGTCTCAAACTTCATCTAAGCATTTCTGGAGATGGGCAATAGGCAAGTGTTGTCCGACACATCTTCTGAAAGCCCTACATCTTAAGAAAAGAAGGTTTTGCTTTTGTTTTTAGCAAAGTTGGGCTTGGCCATCAAAGACATGAAATAGGGATGCTAGACTAATAATGTCTGGATCATCTCTTTGCTTCTTGAAAGTACTGGAAAGTAGTAAGCTGTGTAGCCTGCCTGGATCCACATGCTGAATGTGGGAAAAGGCAGGCATGGCCCTGAGGTTGTGGCTCTTCCCTTTTTCCTATAGCCCTGAAGGGCTCTCTCCCCACGTAGCAACCAAACCCCAACTAGAAGACTGTGAGAAAAAAGGTTCTTCATCCTTGCTTTATTTTTTTTTAATTTATTGTGGTAATATACACATAAAATGATCACTTTAATCATTTTTAGGTATGCAATTCCATGGCATTAATTATATTCACATTGTTGTTCAACTATCACCAGTATTTATTTATAGAACTTTTCATCATCTTAAGGTGAAACTCTTATACCCATTCAACATTAATTCCCCATTATCTGCTCCCTAGAGCCCCTGATAATTAATGTTCTACTTTCTTTTATAAATTTGACTACTCTAGGCACCTCATAAAAGTGAAATCATACAATTAGTTCTATTGTATCTGATGTATTTCACTTAGCATAATGCTTTCAAGGTTCATTCATGTTGTAGCATGTATAAGAATTTCATTCTTTTTAAAGACTAAATAATTTAATTGTATGCATATACAAATTATGTTTATCGATTCATCATGGTTGGACATTTGGGTTGTTTCCACCTTTTGACTATTATGAGTAATACTGTTACAAATATTAGTGTACAATTATCTAAGTCCCTGGTTTCAATTCCTTTGGGTACACACCTACAAGTGGAGTTGCTGGATCTTACTGTAATCTTTGCCTAATGTTTTGAGAAACTGCCATATTCTTTTCCTCAGTGGATGTGCTATTTTACATTTCCTCCAGCAATATACGTACAGTGTTCCAATTTCTCCACATCCTCATCAATACTTGTTACTTTTTGTGTTGTTATTGCTGTTGTTGTTATTGAGAGTAGGCATCCTAATAGATGTGAAGTGGTATCTTATTGTAATTTTGGTTTGCGTTTCCTTAATGCCTAATGACATTGAATACCTTTTTGTGTGCTTGTTGACTATCTGTAAATCTATTTTTTTTATTTTAGAAATGTGTATTGAAGTCCTTTGCCTATGTTTCAATTGTGTTGATTTTTTTGTCTTTGTTTCTGAGTTCCTTGGTTTTTGAGGCTCAGAGTGTAAAGTGTTTGTATCTTGTTTGCATCATGGTGTGTTTTTAAGTATGTGTGTCAAGTAATGCCTCAATGCTTGAATGGCCCAAACATTTCTTTTATGGGATTGTCCCTAGTCTGTCCCTCTGGTAGCTCGTTAGCAGTTGACCATTCTTGTGACTAGAGGTAGCTCCCAGCTAAGTCTTCTGCCATCCCCAACTCCCTTCGCCCCTTTCCTGAGTTGTTGGGTGGATGACAATAATAGAAGAGGGGCCATCCCTCTTCAGGAAGGACATTGATAACTGGGTGTCAGGGTGCTCATTATAGGAACTCAGGTGTAGCCTCCCTCTTGACTCCAGCCCTTTACTTCTCATCCTAGCCCCATCTTCTCCCTCACCAAAAAACCATAATAACTTTTAAGAGGACTATGGTCTATAACAGCAAGGAGATATGTAGACAGGTTCACCCAGATACTCATTCAAAGCACAGAATAGTATGGGATGGTGAGGGGTCACATGAGCGAGCACGCATGCACACACACACACACAAATGGAGGGTACATAGGTGGCATGGGTTCTTAAAGTGTTCAGTCAGTCACCATGATCCCTTGTATTTTCTTTTACCTTGGAAGTATGTCCTCCCCTGTTGACAGCTATATTCCCACCTGTGTTCCAGATTGTTTTCTTTCTTTCTCTGCTGTCATCTGTGCCTATCACTTTTTTCTCTAATGTTCTCATGTGTGTATCTCCAACCCCTCCCTCCCTACTAGTTCTAGTCAGCAAATAACAATGCTTTATTCTTTTCCATCTTCAAACACGTTGCACCTCTACCTCACCACCGCCTTTTAGCTATGACTGCCTCACTTTTTTCTCTCTCTTTCTCTTCAGGGCCAAATTTCTTAAGAGAAGACTCCATTTTCCACTGACCTTACACAGTTTCCTCAATCCATTGTGATGTGACCTTACCTCTCCATGCTACTGATATCACTCTCATCAAGGTTATCTATCTAACTGTAGTTAAATCCACTGAAATACTCAGTCTTGCTTGAACTTTCTCTAGCATCTGTCAGATTATAGGCAACCTCTCAGCATATCCACAGCCACATACTATCCCACCCTGTCTGCTTCTCTTCACCAATCCCTTCAATAGTTTCTGTCCACAGGCTCTGTTTTTCCCACCACCTGGGCAGTCCCATCCACCTCGTAGAGTGCATTAGCATGCACACGTTTGTGATTCCCAACCCCTTATCTTCAGTTTAGATATGTCTCCCAAGCTCCAGGCAGAACAGCTTGGATTCCTATCTATTGCACATTTGTACCTAGATATTTTACAGACACCTCAAATTCAACATGTCCCAAACTGAACAACTTTTCTTCCTCACCAAACCTGCTCCTCCACCAATGTTTCCAACCAAATAAAAGTTGCCCAAGTCAGAATCCTTGGTGCTATCTACGTCTGTCTCAACTCTCATCTCCAGTACATCTCAAGTCTTGTGGATGCTTTGCTTAAAACACCTCCTTTGAAAAGTAACTAGTAGTGATTAATAATGCATCACATGGTACAAAATTGAGAGAGCACACAAGATATACAGGGGTGGGGAGAAGCTTTTCTACCTCTGTCCCAGCTCTTCTGGTGTTCTTTCCAGTGGCATTCACTTATAAATGATTGTTATTTATCCTTCCAAAATTACTCTCTGCATTTCCAAGCATATGTATGCATGTTCCTCTTAAAAATACATATAATAGCCCAGCCAGTGTGGCTCAGTGGTTGAGCATCAACCTATGAACCAGGAAGTCACAGTTCAGTTCCTGGTCAGGGCACATGCCCAGGATTTTGGGCCTGATTCCTAGTAGGGGGTGTGCAGGAGGCAGCCGATACTATATGTACATAAATACATATAACAGTACAGTATATTAGGAAAACAGTTCTTGCTTTTCTTATTTAATATATTTTGAAGATTGTTCCATGACACTGTGACATAAAAACAACCCCTTTCATTTGTCTCTTGCCTCTATGAATCCCACTGGCATTCTAAAATGGGCCACTGTTATCTCTTGCCTGCATCACAGGAGTAGGCACTCTCTGCTTATAGAGCACACTACAGCCAACTAACTGCTCTCTCTGCTTATAGTGCACACTACAGCCAAAATGACCTTTGTAAAATGCAACTTTTTCCTCAAAGGGTGGTCTTCTGAAAGCCCTTTCATGAGCCGACCCCTGGCAACTTCTTCAGCCTCCTCACATATATCTCCTCTTGCACTCTGTCACCAAGCTAAATTATTATATTATTATTAGTTACTTGGTGGTGCTATATTCTCCTTATCCTTGACCTTCACAATTTGTGGACCTTTCTGCACCTATTCCCCCTTCTGTCTTTGTAACTCGTGTTCATCCTACTGGTCTCAATGATCATACACTGATTGTGTGTTTGTGTGGGGGGGTGGTGTTCCTAACACATAGGCTGGGCTAGAGTCCACCTGCTCTATGTTCTCAGGCCATCTATTTTTTCTTTTTATTATGCGTCCTGAACTTTATTGTACTTACTTGTTTAAATGTCCATCTTCTTTAGTGGATTGTAAGGCAAAGATGACGTCCATCTCATTCATCATTGTGTTGCCAATGCGTGGCATAATTCCTGGTACAACGAAGTGGAAAATAAATATCTATTAACTCAATCTATTAATGATTGACCTGTTTTTATTTTAAGTTTTCCTAGTGAGGTAACAAATGCCTGCCTTTGAGTGGGGTTGCAATCATTAAAAATGAGCAGATGGTATGGGTAGAAACACTTTGGAAAGGAAAAACACCATCACAAATGTGATGTGTGTGAGTGTGCGTGTGCGTATGTATGTGTGTGTGTGTGTCTATGAGAGAGAGAGAGAGAGAGAGAGAGAGAGAGAGAGAGAGAGAGAGGTGGGGGGAAGGAGATGGAGGAGAAAGAAGTGGATATTATGAGGAAGAAGAAAAGAAGGGAAGAACAACCACAGCCCCAGAGCTCTGGGACCGGATCTTACTGAACCATCTGGTGTGTGGTATCCTCTGAAAGCAGCAGTGAAGGCCTCAAGAGCCTGATGAGAAAGGCAAATATGCAGACACAGCCACTGCTGCATGACAGACAGACAAGGTGAGTGAACCAGGAGCTGAAGGGTTCAAGTGGCCGGCAGATGTTCTTGCCCCAATGGGCAGCCATTTGGGGCTCCAGAGAGAGGGACAGGGGACAGAGAAAAACTGCTGTTTCTGCCTCAGGAATTCTTAGGGTACCCCCAAACGGTTACCATTCTCCCCTCCCGTCTCCCTCCTCCCTGGTGACTTCGGAATACAGAAGGCAGAAAATTCTCATTTCTGAGCACCTCACACACCAGAGGCAGGGAGGTGACTGGAGGGACATTTTATTCTCTGAGGAGACCCTGGACTTTATAAACATGTCCCCTCCCAGCTGCTTGGAAAGCATTTGATTGACAAGGTTCTAGTAGGGAGGGTTGTGGAGCCCCCAGGAATGCCTCTGCCAGTGGCCTTGGGAAGGAAGGGCAGAGGTCACTGTCCTTCCCTTGTGCCACGCTGAAGGAATGCCAGATAAGGTCTGGGTCCTACAGGTGAGGGAGGCAGAAACCAGAGAGGCTGGCGAAGAATGGAAGACTTTGTGGGTCCCTGGGGCATGGTGCACATGGCAAAACTGGGTAGAAAAATAGAGGTGGAGCGAGGGCCAACTGTGGCCTCCACAAGGCGCCTTTGCACACCTGAGTTCACATGATGAAAGCTGTGAATATACCTTGACGCAGGATCAAGGATCATTTACTTCTCCAGGTCAGGCCTACCTGGTTCTTAAAAGCCAATGGGGGAGGGGGGGGCAGGGGCAGGAATGAGAAATGTGCAAGGAAAGAAATGCTTTGACGGTAACAAGGAGTATGTTGGGTAATGTGGCCCCTGTCTCTGTCCTGGGATGGCAGCCAGGCAGGAGCCACCTGGGGTGGACTGGACACACCTGCTTCCTTTGCTTGTACTACCTCTTTGTTATCCTGGCTTGGAGGAGGAGGCGATTATAGCCCTGGGGCCCCAGGCAGTGGTGGCTTATGCAAGGCCAGGCTGCAGCTGGAGGGACTGGGTGTGCCTGACCCCACTCGCCTGTGTGTGCTGGGCATCTGTGACAGGGGTCTGCTTGTGTGTGAGCTTGCATGCAAGTAGTCCTTAAAGGGCCACTCTCTTTTTAACATGCTTTTTAACTCCTCTCCTTCCTCCTGCTGGGGTTAGTTGCTTGCATAACTCCTTCCTTAAGTAGCTGTGAAGTAAACTGTGGGGGGCTGGCATGAGGTTCCTCCCAGAGATGCCAGCTCTGCCACCACCCCTCCCCCCTGCCCCTGCCCCCAATGACTACATTGGCCAGAGACTAGCTTGGGTTCTGGGCTTATCTGAGGGTCACCCTGTTCACCTCCACCAGCTTTCTCATTGCCATGAGTGCCCCCACTAGGCAGCTGGGTCCTTTAGGGATAAGGAGTACAGGTAAAACGACCAGTTTCGCTTCGCTGCTCTGCCATGGGATTAGCTGATGGTTTCTGAAGTGTTTCCCTGACATGATTGTGGAAAGATAGTAGCATCATACTCATGAAAGCACATGGGCCACTAACATTTTACTCATGGAGGGAGTTTTTATGGGGATATACTTGCCGTCCCCTGGTTCACCTCTTTATGCTCCTGCCCTCTCTGTTTTTCCTCATCCATCTCCTTCCAATAAGAGGTAAGGAAGGGTGACAGATAGATCAAAGCCTGTGGCTACCTGAAGGTCACCTTTGGCCCAGTCCTTCGAGATGCTCTCCTGTCCCGGATCAGAGAGCATGACCCCTAAATGGATGACTAGTATCTCTTTCCAAGACTCTCAGACTTGGCCCCTCCTCTCCCTAGGTCTGGAGAGGACACCTGCCAATTGTTCTTTCTTATCTTTGGCAGAAGTCTCTGCCTCTTTATCCTCTCTCTCCCTCCTTGAGTGAACCTGGTGGGCACAAGGAGACAGTTCCAGGGCCCCCACAGCCTCTGTCCCAGACCCTCTGGGCCTTAGGTCCGTGATTACTCCCTGCCCCTGGGTCCCAGGCCAGGGAGGAGAGGGACTCGGGACAGGATGGGGGTGGGGTGGAGTGGCTGCAACCAGCCACAGGTATCTTTCTGAATACCAATTCATCTTTTAAAGGCAGAAGTCATTGTCTCCGTGTGGGCTGGGGATTGACAAACACTCTCCCCCCTCCCAGGATACACACACACACTTCCCTGCTACCTTTCCTTGTTCTCCTGTCACCCTCTGGGCCTCTCTCTTGTACACTGACCCTCCTTTGCCTTTGGGGCCTAGGCAGGGAAATGCATCCACTAAATAGCTTGCAATTTCCTTGGCACAGATCATTCTCCATAGAACACAGTTCATCATACACTGCATGCCAGGCACTCTGACAGGGAACAAGGACACAATGTGGTTTCCACTCTGCCTCTGAGGATCTGCAAGTGGGGGAGATGGGCAGGTAAAGGGGCGATGCTAAGGCAGTGCTATTCTGTGCACAGAGCAGGGAGCACGGAGGAGGCTGACACTAGTCCTGGCTGGGTGAGGATGGGTGCAGAAGAAAGAAAAGAGAGAACATAACATTTGAGCTGTGCTTCAAGGGATGAACTAGAGTTTATAAATCAGATACTTCCTGGGAGGCATCTTTCTAAACCAGGCTGGGACTGTGTGGTTACTAAACCTGGTGCAGGCAAACACCATAGGCCCTATTTCCTGCTACTCACTCCAACAGTAAACCAGGAGCTGGAGTTCAACAGTCTCTTTGGGAGCCAGTGGAGGGTGTGGGCCGTGAGATGATTGATACAGAAACCCACCCTATGTAGGTGGTAACAGTCTGAGGTGGGCTCTGCTCTGGTCCTCAGGGGGGATTTGCCCATGGGAGGGGATTGAAAGGGCTCCAAGACCCCAAAACAGGAGCAGAAGAGAGGACTGAGGGAGTAAGAACAGAGGCTGTTACTGTGCACCTGCCGTGGGGCCAGGTGCCTCCCACACCTGTCTCAGCTAATGCTCACCACCAGCTGTTGCTATTCTACTTTTCCAGACAGGCACCTGGGGCCCAGAGCAGGTGAGGGCCCAGCATAAGGTCAAGTGATCATGATGTGCTCATTTTGCAGACAGAAAGCTGAGGTTCCAACAAGGAGCTAATTTTCCCCAGACCTCTCAACTAGCAATTAATAGTTTGGCTTTGAACCCAAATTGATATGTCGTCAAGGCCTTAGCTCCTTCTATGACAAGATTCTAAGCCCCCGAGACAAGACAGCTCTAAAGTCTTTACCAGAAAGTTATTTCAAATACTCCCTCCCAAGCAAAGTTAGAAAGGCAAATGACTTATATTCATATGACACACTACGGCATATAAAGTCTTCTCGCGTCCCTTATCTTTTTTGTTGCTGTTAATCCTCACCTGAAGATACTAGTTTTTTTTCCATTGATTTTTAGAGAGAGTGGAAGGGAGGGAGAAGAGAAAGAGAGGTCCATCGATTGGTTGCCCCAACTGAGGGTCAAACCTATAACCCAGGGACTTGCCCTGGACCGGGAATTGAATGCACTACCTTTGGTGCATGGGCCAAATGCTCTAACCACTAAGCAACAGTGGCCAGGGCTCATGTCCCGCATCTTTAATGCTAACAACAACCCTGCAGAATCAATAGCACAGAGTGACTGTCCTCAGTTCACAAATGAGGAAGCCGATTCTCAGATTGTGTGATTGAAATCTAGGATCTCATCGGTGCAGGGCAGGATTACAACCCCGGCTTCTGGGCTCCTGGAGAGACCTGCCCCACACAATCACTCTCTCCCCTGCCTGCATGGACAGATCGGCAAAACCAGACCTCCAGACCCGGACAGTGGAGGACTACCCTCTACACCACGTCTTTGGCAAAGAACCACACAGAGGGTGGCTCTCAGAGACACCTCGGTGCCATGCTGGCTCACGGGCACTTGCATACCTCTGACAGTTTTAATACATGTCTGTCACCCTTGACGATGGCACACATCCTCAGCCACACAGCCCACACTGGCACCTTCCACATGGATGGCAGTGGGCAGCCCCGTGCTCTGGAGTCTCTCAGCACTGATCTGCTCCCGAAGGTTTTAGGCTGAGCCCTGATGCTGCCTGATGCTGGACTTCCCTGTAGCTTGGGGACACATCTCAGTCAGCTGTTGTTGTTGGGAACTTCAGGCAGGCTGGAAGAAGGGGGAGGAGCCCGGGAGGGGGGCTGCCTTGAGTACTGGCCCCAGCAACCGACAGGGCATGCGCTAAGGTGCTGATTCCTCGGGGCCAGCAAGGAGATCCCTATGAGGAGATCACAGGGTGCACTATCGAATGCCTGACATTTACACTCCCACCTACCTGCACAGGGGTCCACACACCCGGGGCTCCACACACCCGGGGCACCCGTGTCTGGAAAGCCTATCCCATGGGGCCTGGGTAGAATAGCACCTAGTACTTTCTATCTCTCCTAGTACTGGTCCCTGGTAGTGGCTGACCAGGGACCTGCCACTCCTGTTGCCCAGGGAAATTCCGAATTGCCCATAGCTATCTGGAGAAAGTCCTGCTTGGCTTCAGTCCCTGCCTTGTACCCAGCTGGGACACCGCCTCCTGGTCCCCTCTCCACCCTCCTCAACTCCTACCACACCCTGCTTAGGTATCTGCCACAGAATCTGCCCGGCCCCTCGTGCCCCAGCCTGTGCTGCCTCACAGTCCTCAGGGGCACTCCCTCCCTGAGGCTGCTCTGTCCAGGGGCAAAGCCACAAGCCTGGCTGTGGGGAGAGGAGGCCCAGAACTGCCACCCAGGTCTGACTCTCAGGGGTCAGCCCCCTTCTCTACCCTGCTCCTGCATGCCTTCCCCTGCCTCGCAGACCCTGACAGCTCCCCCTGCAGTGTGCCCTGCCTGCAATTGGCAATTGCCCTGTTTTTAGACTGCTTGTGTTAAATAAATAGAATTTGAAAGGGTTTTTATCACCACCCTGTTGCACTTCCCCTGACTTTGGAGTGGGGGGAGGAAAAGACTAGAAGTGCAGGCGGGGCGCCTGTGGGGGAAGACTGCTGATAAAACGCTGCCTCGCAGGGCTGCTGGCCTAGCTGTGGTGTCCACTGAGAACGCATGCTTTTGGAAAAGGGTCTTGCTTCTGGCTGGGGTTTTTCATAGTGATGATCTGATTTAGGATAATGACTAGATCCTGTCTTCTGCGCCATAAACCAGTCTGTTTACTCCTGGCCTGAGCCCAGTGTCCCACTGCCCAGAGTGGAGTGGAGGGAAGTGGCCCCCAGCCCCGTCTCCAGGGATGCCCACAGTGGAGGACTTTCCCCTCTCCTCACTCAGAATGACTCGGGTCCCAGGATCCTGCTGTTTATAAGGCTAAAGGGTGAACAGAAGCCGTGTCCTGCCTGCCTCCATTCTATCTCTCCTCTCTGCTTGATGGAGAGGGGCCCTGTGATTCAGAGACAGACAGGCAGGTTTCACTGAGAAAGAAGAGCCCTTTCTGATATGAGGTGCTTCTGAGCTCCAGTGTGCCTGCAGGTGGGAGTTGAGGAGGGGCTGCCTGTTGAAAGGACCAGGGAAACTTAAGAACTCAAGAGTCCTTATTTTTGCAGATCCGGACACCAAAAGGTAAGTGACTTGGCCAAGGCCACACAGTGATTTCTGGTGGAGCTGGGGTTGGAATGCAGCCATTCTGATCACATGTCATTGCCTCTGCTTTGTGTCCTCCAGAAGCCAGCCTCGTGGTTCACTCTCCAGATTTGGAAAGTTCTTTGGGGTCTGTGCACATTTCAGTGGCTTAATTCCTGGTTGACTTCAGCCTGATATGAAGGAGTTTGGGATAAAGTAAGAGGGGGTGAGACACTGGGCATTGCAGCAGAGTGGAGAGGCCCAGCATGGGGGAAGGAAAAGGCTTTGAGGTCTGGAAGGAAGAAAGAAAGACAGGAGGAAGGAGAAGAGGCTCGAGAAGGGTAGCTGTGGGCTTTGCCACCCGCCTGCACACTGCCCTGTCTCCAGAGGGGCCACGCTGGGACTAAGAGCCATGACTCCAGCCAGCAGAGACCTGGAGAGAGGGTTAAAGTCAGGCCAGGACTCTCACCCAGCAGACACTGCCCAGCCTCACTCCAGGCTGAGGTTGTGTGTCTGCTCCGGAACCACTGCAAGCCCCAGAATCTACGGAAGACCACTTCTCAACTTACAGAACTTTTCCTAAATTTAGAAGAGTTGGAGTAACTTCCTTGCTATTTTCTTTGGCTTAAGTTTGTCTTTGAATTTTAATGCTTGACCCCAGAAAAGAGGAGGAGGAGTGCCAGATTCCTGATCTTTCCAGTTTAGAAAAGGCTCTGGGCAGGTAGGGAACACAGGAGCCAAGGCCTGCCTGTCCCTGTCGCCCCCCCCCCCTACCCCCCCGCCTCCCCCTGGTTTTGTGTTACGTGCATTGCTGGAGAGTTTCAGATGATTATTTAATTTGTAAATATTGTATACATTTTAATAGCTTAAATTGTATAGACAGCCAAATAAAAACCTGCGTTAACAATTGGTGAAGAAAAAAAAAGAAAAAGAAAAAAGCCTGGAGGGCCTGAAGCTGCTAGGCATTGCCCCCTTGGTGTGAGCACTCAGGCAGGCTCAGGGACAGCTATGGAGAGGCTGTAGGAGATGATGAGGGCAAAGGGCTGGAGTACGGTTCCCACCTGGGTGAGGACAGGGGGCAGGGACTAAGGTCGCATTTGGGGGGAAAGGGCATGAGAGTTTTGCAACAGTTTAGACCCCTGGCCTCTGACAGCTGAGGTGCCTGTGTGCACCAGGGGCCACTGTGACTTGCAGTCCTTAGCATCACAGGTGTTTGAGCTGAAAAGGAGTGTCGAGAGTTCTCGCACCAGCTGCCATCCAGGTGGCCACGGGCCCAGGAGTTCCAGTCACCATCTGCCCGAGGCCCTGGGCAGTACTGTGACCCGCATGTGTGTGTGTATATGCCTGCATGTGTGTGTGCACATGTGTGCACACTCTCTGTCGATCTGACATTGCTCCTGTACAGGCTTTATGTGTTGGCACACAGGTGTGTGAACCCCGAGACTAGAACAAACTCCAACTTTAGCTGGTTTGGCTCGGTGTATACAGTGTCTGTTTACGGACTTAAGGGTCCCGTGTTTGATTCTGGTCAAGAGCACATGCCCAGGTTGCAGGCTCGATCCCCAGTAGGGGGCATGCAAGAGGCAGCCAATCAATGATTCCCTCTCATCGTTGATGTTTCTCTCTCTCTCTTTCTCTCCCTTCCTCTCTGAAATCAATAGTAAAAAAAAAATCATTAGAACAAACTCCAGGCTGAGTGAGCAGTGGCTGTGACCTCGCTGCCCGAGCCAGCTCTGTCATCACAGCCCCTTGGCCTGCCCATCCTGCTCTCTCTTGACAACAGAGCTAAGGGACACCCTCAAAGAGGGTGTGGGGAGCAGGAATGGGGTGACGCAGTAAGCTGCACAGGAAACAAAGAGGCAGAGAGGAGAGAAAAGACAAAGAAACCCAGGGTTCCACAGAGAGACCATTCAGAGCCCTGGACACAGACACACACACCCACTATATCACACATCACAACCACACACACAGCATCCATCACACACCACACATGCCATACACACACACACACACACACACACACACACACACACACTTCACACGCACCCCCCTCCCCCCCCACCTCACACACCGCAACCACAGAAATCCCACATGTGCCAGCTCAGAGGCTAAGACCAGGAGAGTAGATACAACTGCAGAGACAGAGGCCTGAGCAAGAAAAAAACAGAGAAATAGAAAGACATAGAACAAATGAAAAGAGGGACAAAACCAGAACAAAATATATGAATACACTTTTTTGCCCTAAATCAGTGTTTCTCAATGGAGAGTGATTTTGCCCTCCAGGGGCCAACAGTCAATGTCTGAAGACATTCTTGATTGTCACACCTGAGCCAAGGGAATGCTCCTGGCACCCAGTGAGTGGCAGCTGAACATCCTACGATGCTGGCAAACCCCACACTACAGAGCTTTCTGTTCCAAGGTATCAATAGTGTCGAGGATGAGAAATGGTACCCCAAATGTAGGAATCAGTAGGCAACTTCTCAGCCACAATCCGGCTGTGCCCCAGCCCTGTTTGTATCAACACGTGCATACACATGTCATCTCTCTGATCCCCTTCAGCCCATGCCAGTGTGGCCCTCAGAGGAGGCTGGTCAGACTCTGGTTGACCCTCCCCCCAGGCTCCTTCATTGAATCCTGAGGACCTAATTTTTGCTTAGAGTTCAAGCTCAGCCTGAGGCAGGAAGAACCTGTTTCAGACCCAGTCAACATTGACCCTCCAGTCCTCCCTCCCCCATGGGCCCTAACCTCTTCATTCCTCTAAAACTAGGTCAGAGACTGACTGCCATGAGGTCAAGGCAGACTGGATGACCGCCAGCCACCACAAGTCGTATGCTCATCTTTATAGATGGGACCATCGAGAGGGACAATGACTTGCCCGTAGTCATAAAAGTTTTCTTAAATTTTGAGTCTGGGCAAGGGGACTTGGAGAGGGTGTGATGGCAAGTCTCACCAGATGAGGCTAGCAACTGTGACCGTCCCATCCTCCCCCTCACCCCCTGTACCTACAGCCTCCTGTATTTGGACCTCGAGTCTGGGACTCTGGGCTGCAGAGCCAACTGAGTTTTCTCTGTTGGGAGGTGCTGCCCAGCATGGTTTGGCATGAGCCAGGGTAGCCTGCCATACTCCTCAGATTGGGCCACACTCCAGTAAAGCTCCCTATCCCCTCAAAATCCATAATCCCAGGAGGGTACAGGGAATGTGGCTTTAAGATGTGAGAGGACCCATGTAGGTAGTGTCACCCACCCTGTGGCCCACCTTTGCCCACTGTCCAAACATATAATGTTGGGTCCAAGAGGTGAGAGGACACTGTTGGTAGAAGCTAGTATCTGGCAAACTGCCCCCTACCCTCTAGGCCTCCACACCAATTTTCAGTCTGTTTGCAATTTCCCATTTGTCCTGGTGACCCATACAAGGAAGCGCCAGGTGGAGGAGGAAAAAGAAGTCTGGAATGACTGATTCCTCCTGTAGCCTTCTTCCCCCATACGCAAACACGACATTGCCTTGTCCTCTCCCCAAACAGGACTGCACTGGGGGCTTTGGCTGGAGCCCAGCAGGACAGAGAAGGTGGGTGGGTCATCAGGCAGACAAACACAGGCTTAATGGGCACAAAGTTCCTGGGTTCAAGGTTTGGGTTCTAGTGCCTTCCCCCCACCCAGCCCGAACCCGCTGACCCTGGATGGGTGGGGAAGGCAGCTAATCGAATGGCACTGTTTGCTCAGGGCGCTCTGGCCTGGCCCTGGGCCAACGGCAGGAGCCTTGCTTCCCTTTCATTTTGAGAGTGACCTTCCTCCACCCGCCCACAGAGATACCCTGCCCTGCACCTAAGCTGTGCTTCTCCCCATACATCCCCTTTCTCTCTGCCCCCGCTCCCCCTCAACCAGGAATACATAGAAAAAAAAAAAAAACTCTGGAGCTAGTGGGTGGCTCCCACACACCTGGGACTCTGAGTACCCAGGTGCCAGGCCAGTGGGTCTTTGGGTCGCTGTGGGACTTTGCATATGCCACGGCCTCTGTTTATTCCCAACATAAAAATTGAAGTAACCGATCTTCACAATGGCTCCCGGCTCACACATGGCAGAGTTCTGTGTGTGGGACTAGGATGGGCTGTGCTCTCTGCAATCCTTCATCACTGTGACTGTAGCTCCCTTTCCCTCCTGGAACTCAGTTGGAATGAGGGACTGTGGTAGGGTAGATAGATGTGGCTTCTGCATCAAGCCAATGGGTCTGAATCTGGCCTCGGTCACTGAATGGCTGTGTGGCCCTGGGTGATCTACTTTGCCACTTTGAGCTTTGCTTTTCCCCCATTGGTATAATGCAGGTAATAAACACCCCTCATAGGTATGACATAAGCCTACCTGGGACCACTTAGCTAAGGGCTTAGCAGACAATAGCGAGCAGGTGAATAAACACTGTGTCCTGGAGGTTGCCAGAGGAAGAATTTGCAATACAGTGGGGCCTTGACTTACGAAATTTGTTACGGAGCTGTTAAGGAGCTCGTTAACTCAAATTACTCTGTCAACTCAATGCAAAAAATCGGCTGAGAGACAGCTGGTACTTCAAAAAACTCGTTAGTCGGGACACTTGTAAGTCAAGGCCCCACTGTACTTGGGCACATTTACACTAAAAAAAAGTTATCTGAAATTCAACCTGAAGTGGCATCCTGTATTTTATTTGGCACCCCACTACATATATGTTGTGTTGGGGAGGGTCTTGAGGTCCAGAGTTGGGGCTGCAAACTCTGTGCAGGGGCCAGGTCCTGCCACAAGTCCATGTTGTGTCTGAGCTCATGAATCCAGAATGGATTTTACATCTTAAAGGGGCTGTAAAAAAAAAAATAAAAGAAGAAGAAAAAGAATGTGATTAGAGACTGTATTCTGGGGCTTGAAAGTCTAAAATATTTGCCTTTACTCTCTTGGCCCTTTACAGGAACAGTTTTCTGACCCCCAGTAGGTGAGGAGACTGAGTTCTCAATACTGTATACCTATTCTAGGCTGGTGGGAGATTAAATTGGAAGAGTCAAGAAAAGCTAAAGTCCCCAGCATGGACGCACAGGAAAAGGTGGGGGGAAGCAGAAGGACAGGACCTGTGAGAAAGGTGGGCTCACTCCCTTGCTCACTTGAGAGGCCCTCAACCCCCAAAGGCCTGCCTGACCCCTCCCTCCTCCTTCACTGCCTGAGTCTCTCAGCCTAGTTTGACCCTCCCAAACCTTTCTATAAAAGGTGAGCAGGTGTCCCAAAGTCCAAGGGAGGTCAATCCAGTCTCTATGAAGGGCTTCCTTCCCTGGACTGGCCTGGGGGCAGGGAGCCAGACCAAGGTGAAGGAGTTTACACAAGGCCCCAGGTGGCAGGCAGGGCTGCTGGCCTGTCTCTTTAAATCTCAGGTAATTTGGGAGGAGGGAGGGAGTTTGCGCTTTGAGGAGCTCCTGCCTGAGGAGCCCAATGAGGGAGGCCCCGCTCTGCCAAGAGTAACAAACTCAGAGCCCTCTGCAGTCTGGCTGGGGCGCCTCCCCGGGACTCCTGTGAGGGCCAGGGAGGTAGGAGATGGGACCTCTGCAGGGAGAGGGCAGGCCAGCCCTTGGGGAGACCAATGTGGCTCCAAGGCGGAGTTCAGTCGGGGTCTGGTCTCTGCCTCAGCCCTACAAGGAGCCTGTCTTACACGACATGGGGTTGCCACTGCCCAAGAAGACGGGCCTCATTCTCTGCCTGTGGAGAAAGTTCTGCAGATGGTTCCAGAGACAGGAGTCCTGGGCTCAGAGCCGAGATGAGCAGAACCTGCTGCAGCAGAAGAGGTAAGCCTCCACCTGCTGCTGCCGCCCCACCCCCACCCCCACCGGTGTCCCTCACCTCCTTCCCCTTTTCTCAGCCCACCTCCCCCTCCTCATTCTCTGTCTTTGTTTGGCACCTCTGTCTGGACAGATTGTACTCCATGCCTGGCCCCTTGGGAGTATTTTGTCTCAAGAGTCTCGGCCTGTGGGGCCTCAGGGCTCCAGGTGGAAGAGGAGGGCTGGTGTGCACACAGGTCTCACTATCTGTAAGATCCAAGTCAGTTAGGCAGCTTCTTGGGAGTGCCGCTGATGCTTGAACGATGTGGGGGTTAGGGGTGCTGAAAGGTGTAGCCAAAAATCCATGAATAACTGATGTCGACCCTCCACATACAAGGATTCTTAACCGCCAATTGACCCTTGAGCAATGGGGTTTCAGCTGCCAGGGTCCATTGAGCTGCGCTTGTCAATTGAACTGAGTGGGTCCATTGAAAAAAAAAATCTGCTTATAGGTGGATCCCCATAGTTCAAACCCACGGTGTTCAAGGGTCCACTGTACTTTCCTAATGGCCAGGCAACTTGCTGGGTCTTGGAGAGATTGTGACATCCACTAGAGGTATGCCGGTGGGTCAGAGCAATGCCTGATATCTCTACTCCCTGCCCCTTGAACAGTCTCTCAGGCAGGAACATATAGCACACATACGTAGGCATGTGGCAATGAATGAATGAATGAGAGGATCTGCAGACCCTAGGAACCCCCCAAAAAGCCCAAATGTGATCATGGTTATCATTCCTGTGCATTTACTACAGCCATTGATGGGAGGGTCTGAAGATGAACAGCTGGGACCCAGCCTAGAATCCATGATTCTCTACTTGGGGAGAGGGCACTGGAAACTGGCCAAAATATACTTAGGACCCATGCTCACCCACTCCTTCATCCAGATTGTGGAATTTGAGAGGCTCTAGAGGTTGAGCCCTAAAGAAATTTTACTTGTTGCTTCCAGCCCCTGAAAATGTCCCCACCCATCATCCCTGGCAGCTTAGAGTTGGGAGCTGGGGACATGGAGGAAGCTTGAAGCCATCCCAGTGTGTAGTCTTCCAAAGTCTACATGGACCGCCCCACCCAGGCAGTGGCATGCCTGAAGGAAATCCTCCTGTTGGGGTTTCCCTGAGCTCCTCAGAAGGCAGATAATATGTCTATTCATAGGGGAAAGCATAAACTTTCATGTGTTCGTATGCAAATGGAGGGGCTTGCCTGAGCCTGACCAGGAGAGAGAAGGCCAAGAGGTCACATAGAGCCTCTGTGGGTTTTCTTCTTTAGCTCAAGGATTCTGGGCTGGGATGAGCCCCGTTTTTTCCAGTTTTGGCTTCCCATCTCTCACATCAGCCACCCACCTCTGTCCCCCAGGCCTGGGAGAGTTGGGGCTGAGCACATGTTTGGCTGATGACATCTTGAGGCAACAGAATGGTGTTGTTGTTGCAGACGAGGCCATCACTGGTCCCACTCATCCCCTTCCCACTCTTAGGACCCCAGGGCTGGGGAGCCAGACACAGAGCTCAGAGAGGCCTGGGATTTCGGAAGGAGTGGCGGAAGTTCCCTGTTTGCCCAAGCGAGGCGCAGACAGAGTCTCTGAAGGACCACAGCCTGGCTGTGAGAGGGCTGCTTCCACTTGTCCTTTCTGTTCTATTTCTTCTTAAGACCATCTGGGGGCCTCCTCCTGAATCTCGGGCTAGAAAGGTCTGATGTCACCACTGTGAGGAGTTCCCCTCCATTCCTGATCTCCCTGCCTCATTCCACAGCTCCTTGGCCCTCGTCTTCCCAACCAGGAGCCAGGAGGCCCTGAAATAACCAGGAAGGGGAGAGGATGAGGCTGTGCAGTCACCTAGCCTAAGGGGAGATGCAGGTAATTAGATAAATACCGGACATCCATGGACACGAGGACAATTCAGTCAGGTCAGGGGGTGCACTGATGGAAGAAAGTAGCCAAAAATGTTACCAGCACCCATCTTATCTCAGAGTCCCTGATCTAACTGTGGGAGGGAGGGCTTTATTCCCTGTGAAGGAGGCAGGCCCAGAGAAAGCAAGCAGTGACCTTGGGGATCTGTGCCCAGGGCTCAAAAGGAATTCCACAGGGTGTAGCATGGCCCAGTGAGGAGGGAGGGCTTTCTGATCTCTTCAGGCTGATAGGGAACCCAGCATTCTTCTCAGTGGGCTTTAAAAATACATATATATATATATATATATATATATATATATATATATATATATAGATTTCAGAGAGGAAGAAAGAGGGAGAGGGAGAGAGAGAGATACAAACATCAATGATGAGAGAGAATCACTGATTGCCTGCCTCCTGCACACCCCACACTGGGGATTGAGCCTGCAACCCGGGCATGTGCCCTGACCGGGAATTGAACCGAGATCTCCTGGTTTATAGGTTGACGCTCAACCACTGAACCACACCAGCCAGGCACAGTGGGCTTTTCTTGTATCTCAGTCATGCAGCCCACTCTGGGTGAATCCCTGTCATTGCCATCCAAGCTGAACTCTCCCTTTTCTCCTGAACTGTCTCTCCCTGGGCCTTGAGTTGTCTTTCCTGACATTCAGTGCCCTAAACATTCATTGAGCAGAAACTACTCTGCTAGGTTTTTAGAAAATGAACATGGCACCTTCCCTGCTCTCTGGGAGCTCAGATTCTCATGGATGAAATACATCAATATGCATCTACTTGTCAATGCTTGGTGAGCTCCTGAAAGGGGTGTGGACAGAGCCATGGACGCTGTGGTGTCTGATTTCAGCTGGTGTGGGGTGTGCTGGGCAGCTTCCAGAGGCTGTCTAACCTGAGCCTTACACCTGGCCCCCTTGCTGCACAGTCGCCCTCCCACTAGTTTTCGGGAAGGCAATGAACACTGAAGGTTCTCCTCTGTTTAGATAGACACCTGTAAATATATGTGAACTGACGTGTCCATGAAAAGCAAGCCCTGGGACTTCGCAGCATTTCCGGACTCCCTGCCTCAGTAAACACACGCACATGCATCCTTGCAGGCACACGGGGCTACCGACGTGCTTGACGGAGTTCTGGCAGATAGAAAGGTGGCCCGACTCCAAGTCTGGAAACAGCCACTTTCCTGGAAGCTTTGAACCTCATTCCGTTGTCAAGAACTTGACCTAGAGGGAGGTGACCCGTGAGTGGCCAGTGCGTGTCTCCTCCCCAAACGTGGTTGCAGTTTCCTTCATCTGTGGTCACTGCTCTGGGCTGCCCCCTCCCCCTGGGAAGAGTCATAAAACTTGAAGAACCACATAATTTAGTGGTGAGCGCCTCAGGCTAGGTTCTTGGTGAAGCATTCTGCCTTTAACTCTGTGTGATCCTCTAGCCGTGATTTGGCTATGCTGCCTCAATTTCCTTTTCTGAAAAGTGAGAGCATTATTCAGCCTGGGTGGCAGGGCTGTAAGGAGCAAGAGGGAGCATAAGCGAGATGCTGATTTGGAAGCTGAAAAGCACATTTGACACATGGGATTATTGTGATAAACAAAATCCACACAATAAAAGGGCACCTCCCGTGATGGCAGGAACTTAGAAGGGCTGTCAGTTTCCTCCTGTCAGAACCATATTCATTCTGGAACCAAACTCTGAGCCACCATGTTGTCCGTGCCCTTCCCTTCCCAAATGACAGCCTCCCATGCCTCCTGTGAGAGGCTGCTTGTGGCAAAACCAGTGAAACCCACACAGGTCCATACAGTCCCCTGTGCCTTTTCTAACCCCATTTCAAGCCCTGATTAACACTGAGAATGGGGACAGAGAAATGACAAATAGGACGCTCGTCCCAGCTCTGCCTCTGACTTGTTAGGACAAGTCACCTCAGACTCCAGGCCTCTTTCTCCATCTGTTGCATGAACAGATTAAACTAGTTTTCTTTCTACAGACTTCCCTGCTCTAAAATCCTGATCTCAATTCTCCTGCAGACACTCTTGATCCTGCCCTGTTTCCCAGCAACCAAATACAAAACTCCACTTGTGCACCCTGCGCACACATGAGCATGCACACACACACAGGTAGACACATACACACAGGCAGGCACACATGCTCAGGAATGGAGGGGGAGAGCACAGGTGGTGGGAACTGGGAGAAGAGAAGTGGGAGATTCTCACTTGGTGGCCGGAGGGAACCCCGAGGGGGAGATCTGTTTATGAAGAATGTGCTAGGTTCTATGCCAGGGACCTTGTAATGAGGGTTGCACCAGTCTAATGTAGAACTATTTATCAATTTGATAAATAATTGTCCCACAAAATAAAACATTCTAAATCCTGCAGACACCTTTCATATGGTCATAATTGCAGATTCGCTCTATAATTTTGTGTTGCTACTTAATCAATGGGTGCTTAAAAGGCTTCACCTATTTGTTTAATGATGTGTAAGAAAACATGTATGTATAGGGCATTTCTCATCCTTTTGAATGTGAAGCATCCTTTTTAAAAGATGGCTTATGAATAATTATACCTCTAAGTTGGGGTTTCTCTAAACTTGGCACTGTTGACATGATGGGCAGGAAAATACTTTATTATGGTAAGCTGCTTATATAAGATGCTTAACAACATCCCATCCTCCAACCACTGAAGTAAAATAGTACCTCTTTCCCCAGTTGCAACAATCAAAAATGTCTCCAGACATTGCCAGGTTCCTTGGGGAGGGGGCCGGGGATCACCCCTGTTTGAGAACCCTTGCTCTAAACTACAGTTTGTAGCTAGGGGATTCCAGTAATATTGTGAAGTATTCTGCTAAACAAAGTGACATTTTCCCCCTGGAAGGGAGAGAGTATAATCTAACCATTCAAATGGGAAGATACTTCTTCCATATCGCCTCCTCTTCCTTGCCCCGGGGAGGTGTCTGGCAGCTATCTGGTGAAGATGTGTTGAGTTTGCTCCAGATCTAAACTTCTGGGCTGGATTGCTATAAAAGAAATGACCAGTGCTTCAGGCATAAGAATCTTTGGATGGGTCTGCTTTTGCGCCTTTTTAAATGGGATCCAAGGATAGTCAGGTGTTTTGGGGGACCCCCTTCCTGCCAAGAATGTGAGCAAAGGCTTTCTCTGCTGTCCCCTTGTGGTCCTGTGATGCTATTGCAAGTAACGGCTCTGCCTGATCCCCTCAGAACCATTGACAGGCTGCCCCCCTTTTTGCTGGATTCTGGAGTTGGCCAACCAGAGGAGGCCAGTTCTCTACAAACCCTGCTGGGTTGGGTTCTAAGCTGGTTCTTCACGCAGAGTGTGGTCTGACTGTGCTTGCCAGATAAGTCCAGGACACTGAGTTAAATTGCAATTTCAGATAATATGCTGTTCGTATAAGTTTGTCACAAATATTGTATGGGACAAACTTACACTAAAAATTATTTGTTGTGTGTCTAAAATTCAAATGGAACTGAGCATCCCATGTTTTTACTTGGTAGACCTGGCAAGCCTGTGTCAGACAGTCACTCCTTGGCTTTTCCAGGCCCAGCAGGACCGTCAGCAGAGGCAAGGAAGTGAACACAGAGGACGTTTATGGAGGCTGTTTACTGGCTTCAGATATGTGTAGGGACCAAAAGGAATATATATCTTCGGGCCTGCCACCAACTAGCCTCCGCACACATACCCTAGGACGGTGGTTCTCAACCTTCTGGCCCTTTAAATACAGTTCCTCATCTTGTGACCCAACCATAAAATTATTTTCGTTGCTGCTTCATCACTGTAATGTTGCTACTGTTATGAATCGTCATGTAAATATCTGATAAGCAGGATGGTCTTAGGCGACCCCTGTGAAAGGGTCGTTCGACTGCCAAAGGGGTCGTGACCCACAGATTGAGAACTGCTGCCCGAGGAGGTAGGGAGCTATGATAAAGCTGGAACTTGGGTAAGAAGAGCCCTGGGACCCATCTCTAGCTTTGCTGTTAATCTTTCACACATTTAGTCAAAGCCGGACACAAAAGTAGAAGCTAATTGGAAGAGGCCAGGGAAAGAATACAGAGATGAGAAAGTGGCTGATCGCTGTCTTCAAGTCCCCCTAGTACAGAGGAAGAGATAGATACTAATTACAACACACATTCTAAGAGAAAGTACACCTGAGGAGAGAGTGCAAACCTTCCTGGGAGGCCATCTGTGTGCCTGCGTAGTGCTGACTCTAGGATATTTATAGAGGAGGGGTTTGGCCAAATTGTTGAGAAGGTGGTGGATGTGGTGAAGGGGAACATAGCAAACTTGTTTTGCAGCTATTTGCATACCGAGAATACTATTTTTTTTTGCTTAGATTATATGTTAGCTTAAGGTTGGCTTGGGGATGGCCAATAAAGATAACAAGAAGGGGCAGTGAGGTCAAACCATGCTCCTTATTCACTCATTCTACAGAGAGTGGGGATGGCTCCTGTAGGCTGGGCACTTATTCTAGGGACATGGAAGAGGCAATTACTGGGTTGGGGGGTACATATCAGGTGAGAGCAGGGCATGGCACAGGTGGTGAGGCCAAAATGCTGGGTGGGAGATGTAAGTGGGAGGAAAAGAGCATGGAAAAGTGCTGCCCAGAAACTGTAAAGGGTCCCTTCTCCTTGGGCATTTAAAGACCCATTGAACTTTTGTAAGCTGTGATTGCAATTGCCATTTAAAGAGAGTATCTTGGCAGCATTGAAAAATGTGAACTGGGGGTAAACAGGGTTTGGGGAGACTAGTTAGGAGAGTACTTTGCTAATCTTGGGTTAGAGAATGAGGACATGAGTTAATGAGGGTCAGACAGGATGAGGAGGTAGGGATTGAATGGAGAAAGAATTCGATGGTGAATTGGCAGGGCCAGGAGCTGCCTATGTGGCATGAGGGGGCTGTGGCTAGCATTTGGGAGATGTGTCCGGGGCTCAATCCTCCGCTCCCATTGCCCTCCTACCCCCAGCACTGGAGTGGGTTTCCTGCCGCCACCAGGTGTGTGAGCACCTGTCTGGCTCTCTCTTTGTCACATAATTGGCCATCCCTGGATAAACAGGGTTATTTCATTCACTTCCATGGAAAGACCCCATGGCTCTGGGCCGAGAGAGAAAATTGAATGAAAGGGGTCCCAAGTGTCTTAGTTAAAGTAAGTTTTAATAAAAAATTTAAAAAATATATGTTTCTGAGTTCATTGTAGGAATTAAACTTAAGAGAGGATTGAGGAGTCAGAGAAGATAATTTTTGCTTAAAATAAGTAAGAAACAGATAGGAAGTAGGAAGAGACTATAATCTGCCAGAAAAACAAAAAGGCTGCACTATTCCTTTTGGGTTGAGCCCTAAAGATGCTGGTACAGGGAGGGAAGAGCCAGGATCAAAGGGCTTCGCTGAGAAGGTCGAGGAAGCAGAGCACCATGCAACAGGAGAAAACCTGCTAACCTCTGCGTGTTGACTTCCTCCACAAACAAGAGGGAGGAATGCCTTGTATTCTTTGTCCTTGAAAACAAGGCTTATCATGGAGGGTCATCTCAGGACACTCAGTGAAGGCTGAATCAGGGTTGTTCCAGAAGTCAATAGTTCAAGAGATGAGTGAGTGCCTAAGTAGAGCTCCTCCCCTCCATGCCTGCTATGTACATACATTCTGGTGCCCACACCCTGGCAGGGGGCGGGGTGGGGGAGATGTAGAAACCAGTCACTGAGTTTTGGGATAACTGGTCAGGAAAAAAAGAGATCAGAAACTCTTTGCACCCCAATGGCCTCACTTCCCTGAACCAGGGACCTTGGGGTTCATTATCACTGAGGTCCACGTGTTTACATACAATCAAGCAAATCCTCACCCGTCACCCCATCACTGGGCATGCTCACTACTGATACCTTTCTGATCCCATTTCCTTGTAGGATCTTGGGGTGTCCTTTCCTTCTAGCTGCCAAAGAGAATGATGTCCAGACTCTCAACAAGCTGCTCGAGTATCAGGCCTGTGAGGTGCACCAAAGAGGTAAGAAAGGAGCAGAGCCCTCAGCACCCAACTCTTTCTGGATCAGCTACATGTGAGTGGCTCCCCAGGATAGCCCAGGACCTTCTGCTGTGGGCCCCTAAGACACTATTGTTCCCATTCCCCTGCCCTTAGAAGCCCCATGCCTCTTCTTTCTGTTCAGGAGTCATGGGGGAGACAGCGCTGCACATAGCAGCCCTCTATGACAATCTGGAGGCTGCCATGGTGCTGATGGAGGCTGCCCCAGAGCTGGTCTTGGAGCCCATGACATCTGAGCTGTATGAGGGTGAGGAACTAGGGGCCAGAGATGGAGGGAAGGGGAGACCTGTTGGATATTTCAAGTCAGACTTTGTGATGGATAACTTGGGGAAACCAAAGAGGGAACCTGAGCCCCACTACTTCCCTATTCCCTTTCCCATTTCCCTTCTGCCTTGTCATCCTCATGGCATGGTATTAGAGCACCAACCCCCCAAATGGAGAGACCTAGAGAATGGGAAAAAGGGGGCTATGGCTGGATACCCTGGGAACCTTGCCTAGCTCAGGGCTCTCTGTCTCTACCCCCTAGGCTGCCCTAGTATAGGATCATGTGAAGATATGGTATAGGACCTAGGGAATAGGAAGGGGGTGGGAGAGGAGTGGCTGGGACAATGATCAGGCCCATCCATATCTACTTGACCCTGCACAATCCTGAGGACAGACCCCATGCCTGAGGACTCTCTCTGAACCAGGTCAGACTGCACTGCACGTGGCCATCATGAACCAGAATGTGAACTTGGTGCGAGCCCTGCTCGCCCACGGGGCCAGCGTCTCTGCCAGGGCTACAGGAACAGCTTTCCGCTTCAGCCCCCACAGCCACATCTACTTTGGTGAGAACCAGAGCCAGGGCTGGGGAAGGGGAGGTAGGTGGCAGGCAAGAGCCAGGGGAGGATGGAATGAGGAGAGTTCTGTGCCTGAGGGGGTGGAGTGGACTGGGGTCAGCCCTTATAGGGCTTAAGGCCAGAGCCCATTCCCCCAGGGCCTCTGCACCATCCCTGCCTCTGGTTCTCCTGACAAGTGTTGCCAAGCCCAGAGCTGAGCTGTGTGGAGGAACAGGCAATCACTGAGGAGATGCCCATCCCAGCCTGCACTCATGCCATGGAGCTCTCTGTTTCCCCAGGGGAGCATCCTTTGTCCTTTGCTGCCTGCATGGGCAGTGAGGAGATCGTGCGTCTGCTCATTGAACATGGAGCTAACATCCGGGCCCAGGACTCCCTGGGTAAGCACTGGAGTGTGGAAAGGACCTGGGGAACAGAGGGGAGGGTCTGGGACAATGGTCAGGACCACTCTGGGGTGGGCATGAGGACTGTCGGGGACTAGGGTCCAGTAACCACATGACACCAGTGTCCTCCCCAGGAAACACAGTGTTGCACATCCTCGTCTTCCAGCCCAACAAGACCTTTGCCTGCCAGATGTACAACCTGCTGCTGTCCTATGACAAACGCGGGGGCCACCTGCAATCCCTGGATCTTGTACCCAACCACCAGGGTCTCACCCCCTTCAAGCTGGCTGGAGTGGAGGGCAATACTGTGGTGAGGGACACCCTCCAACCCCAAGGTGTCCTTCTAATGGCCCCATCCTATACTTCTAGCCCTTTGAGGAAATATATGTAAACATTCATCCTTGATGCCTAGCTCCCATTTTCAGGTTGGAAGTGTTTGCTCAGCCCCTGTCTCCCTTGTTCCTGACCCTTTCTTGCCCACTTTCTCCTTTCTGAGGTGTTGGAGGCTACAGTCTAGCTCTCATGCTATGGTGGTTTGTAATGCCCACATCCACCCACACTTCCAGTTCATGGGCAGCCGACTCACCTCTTCCCAAGTTCTAGAGGGAGTAAAGCAACCCAGGGAGTCAGAAAGCAATCCGGGGGTCAGCATAAACATGGGTCTTTCTGCCCCAAAGGCTGTAATCATTGACTGAAGGGCAGCCACCCTCTCCAGGGATGCTGTTCTCCTGGACCGGCTCCTCACTCCCACTCTGTGACCCTCCCCTTTACCAGTTCCTCCCGACTCTGTGTTTCCCCTCCCCCAGATGTTCAATCACTTGATGCAGAAGTGGAAGCACAGCCAGGGGACATTTGGGTTGACAACCTATACCCTCTATGATCTCACAGAGATCGATTCCTCGGGGGATGAACCGTCACTGCTGGAACTTATTGTCACCACCAAGAAGCGGGAGGTAAAAAGAGTTCAGGTCAGAGAGTGGCTGGGGAGGGACATCAGGGTCTCGGAGCCACTTGTTCTGTTCTCTTCCTGATGCAGGCTCGCCAGATCCTGGACCAGACACCAGTGAAGGAGCTGGTGAGCCTCAAGTGGAAGAGATACGGGCGACCCTACTTTTGCCTGCTGGGTGCCTTGTATGTGCTCTACATCATCTGCTTCACCATGTGCTGCATCTACCGCCCCCTGAAGCCCAGGACTGATAACCGCACACAGCCCAGGGACAACACCCTCCTGCAGCAGAAGCTCCTTCAGGTGACACACTAGGAGCAGCTGAGTTTCGGGGCAGGATCCACTCTCTCCCCTTTCTCAGACTTGTTATCACTTGTCCTAAAACCCACACCTTTCCCCTCACCCAGGTCTCAAACACATAGGCAAAACCTCAAAATACACACATGCAGAAACACACATAACACTCAAAGAGTGGAGTTGGAGCTAGCCAAACAGGTTAAAAAGAATGGAGCACTGGCTTGGCTCCCTTGGTTGGGCATCATCCCTGTGCACTGAAAGGTTGTCAGTTCAATTCCTGGTCAGTGAACATGCCCAAATTGATGTTTTGCTCTCAAGTTGATGCCTCTCTCTCTCTTCCTTCTTTTCTCTAAAAGACAATTTAAAAATATATATTTTTTAAAAGGAAAAATCAAACAAGGGACACTGACTTCTGATCAGGGGCAGGCAGGGCAGATGCCTGAAAACCCTGAGTACTGACCATGTTTCTCTCCCCAGGAGGCCTATGTGACCCCCCAGGATGCTATCCGACTGGTGGGGGAACTGTTAACTGTCATTGGAGCTGTGTTCATCCTGATTGTAGAGGTATGGTGTGGACTGGGTCTGGGGTGGGACTGTCTGATCCAAGGTTCTAGCCTGAGCCCTGGCCAATAAGTGCCTTTGTGTCTCTCTAGATTCCAGACATCTTCAGGGTGGGGGTCACTCAATTCTTTGGACATACCATCCTTGGGGGGCCATTCCATGTCCTCATGTGAGTCTCCTTCCTTACTCCCATCCCTTCCCTCACTAGGGCTCCAGTTTTGCCTCCTGGATTCCTGACCCTACAGAACCTTAACCCCACAGGGCCCTCTCAAGTGATGTGTGTGACCCTGGTTATTGAGCTTGTGAAGACTGAATCTGAGTGTGTGGGTCCTGTCTCAGTCACACTCTTGCTCTTGGGTCCCCAGGATAATCCCAGAACCCTCTCATCACCCCTTCTCTGCTCTCCTTCCAGCATCACCTATGCCTTCATGGTGCTGGTAACCATGGTGATGAGGCTCACCAACACCAGTGGGGAGGTGGTGCCCATGTCCTTTGCCCTAGTACTGGGCTGGTGCAATGTCATGTACTTCGCCCGAGGATTCCAGATGTTGGGCCCCTTCACCATCATGATCCAGAAGGTTCGTGTTTCCCTTCAAGCTTCCTAGAAAAAGGTCCTAGGGAAGAGGCTGCAAACATTTCTGTCAAGAGCCAGATAATAGATGATATCTCAGGCATCGTGAGCCACATTATGGTCTCTGTTGTATATTCTTTTTCTCTTCCTCCTTCTCCCCCCATCACCCCCCCCCAAATCTTTAAAAATATAAAAACTATTCTTAGTCCAAGGGCCATACTAAAATAGGCCAAACAGATCTGGCCTACAGCCATAGTTTGCCAGCCCTGTCTTATAGGGTGGAGCTGTGAGAATTTTCAGTTAGAACCTATTTGAGGATGGGAGGGGCAGTGGCTCAAGTGACAGGGGTGATGTTCTCCCTTCCCTCTTTAGATGATTTTTGGTGACTTGATGAGATTCTGCTGGCTGATGGCTGTGGTCATCCTGGGGTTTACCTCAGGTAAATCATCTATTCAGGATGGGGACCATGGGAGGGGGAGGTTGGAGGATTTTAGAGAACATAGAACTGCTGGGATAAACTTGGGGAAAAGTAGGAGGCAGCGGAGGTAAGTGGGGCCATGGTGTCTGAGGATGGGGCATCCCTCAGAGATGAGGGAAAACTGGGAGTGTTTGGGAGAGGTGGCTCTTGGAATCAGAAGGATAAGCCATATGGAAAATAAGGTAACCTAAGAACCCAAAGTATAGAGTGATGAAGGGCTGGGATAGTGCTATGGAGATGAGGGAAATGGGCAAAGAGCTGGATGGAGTTTGGTCATGTCCATGGTTACTCTCACCATGGTAACTCTCACCCCCTTGGGTGGAGCAGCCTTTTATATCATCTTCCAGACAGAGAACCCCGATGAGCTGGGCCATTTCTACAGTTACCCCATGGCACTGTTCAGCACCTTTGAGATGTTCCTCACCATCATCGATGGCCCTGCCAACTATGACGTGGATCTGCCCTTCATGTACAGCATCACCTATGCTGCCTTCGCCATCATCGCAACACTGCTCATGCTCAACCTCCTTATTGCCATGATGGGCGACACTCACTGGAGGGTGGCTCACGAGCGGGATGAGCTCTGGAGAGCTCAGGTGAGCCCCCTAGTGGCTGGGAGGGTTAGTGCAAGTCATTTCCTTTACAAAGACCAGACCAAATTCAGGTAGAAGCAGGATATTTTGACCCCACATGTTTGGGTAGTTTTTAAGCAGTACACCGAATAATGCAGTGTATAGTAGAACTGGATTAGCAATACCACTGAACAACACTGAAATAGCTGGAAATAATTCCTCACAGTTTGCTCAAAAATTAAAACCTTCATTTTCTAAAACAAAAAAAATTAAAGAATAAAGCTAATAGTGGCTAAAATAGCATTCTGAAGATTTTGATACTGAATAAAAACTGGAATATCCCATCTTTCTGGCAATATTTCAGTCTTCAAAATTTGACCCAGAAGAATTTGACATGTTAAACATAATGCCACAACCCCCCCCCCCCCCCCTTGTAGTAGCAGAAAATATCTTCAGAGCATCATGGTGGGGACAAGAGGCCATTAATTGAATCAAATCATCATTTTAAAATATATGCAACAAATAATTTATCTCAACAAAAATAATTCCCACAAAATAAAAATGAAAATCCTGAAAATCAGACAGCATTTAATGGTGCTGTGTAGAAAATGGAGTTTATAAGAAAAATGAACTAAATGGGGTTTGCCAGGAATATTTTTTTTCCAGGCAAATGCAGATATTAGGTGTCTCAGTATGATGTTTGCATTCATAAATGGCCTATATGTCTACAGGGTCAAAATATCCCGTGTATCCTTGCTTTGTTCACCTTCCCATTATTCTTGGAGCAAAGTCACCAACCTCTTGCAGCATCAGCACAGTGTCAGGTCACTAGGCACAGAACTGTGAGGCTCACATCCCATTGACAAAACTGACACTACTATCCTCAGCTTCGGAGTGCTGTTTGGTGAAACCAGAGTTCCTGAGTTTCCTAGCTGCTGTTTAACTGTCATCCCTCTGTCTAGCTCCCTCCTTTCTCCCTACACTTCATCTCAGTCTATACCCAGCCTCTTCCTATTTCCCCTGTGTCCCCACCTGCAGGTTGTGGCCACCACAGTGATGCTGGAGCGGAAGTTGCCTCGCTGCCTGTGGCCTCGCTCAGGGATCTTTGGGGGAGATTACGGGCTGGGGGACCGCTGGTTCCTCCGGTGAGTGACAGTGAGGGGCTGGGTGTTCTTGTGATCTCAGGGATCCTGTGCCCTTTCTAGTCCTGATGACCTGGCTGCTGAGGGGCTGGGGCCACCTGGCACACCAGCAGCAGACAAGGAAAAGGCCCATCATGGAGGGGTGGGATGTGCACAGGAGATGAGCAGGTCTAGCCCGTGGCCCTTGGCCACCTCCCAAGTCATCTATCCTCCCCAGGGTGGAAGACAAGCAGGACCTCTACCAGCAGCGAGTACGGCGCTATGCACGGGCCTTCTACAACCGGGGATCTGATGACTTGGACAAGGACTCAGAAAAACTCCAACCACGTCACCCCTCTGGCCCCAACTTGTCCCTTCCTACCCCCTCGGTGTCTCGAAGCACTTCCCGCAGCAGCACCAACTGGGAGAAACTTCGGCAAGGGACCCTGAAGACAGATTTGATGGGGGTGGTCAACAGGGGTCTGGAAGAGGAGGGCTGGGAATATCAGATCTGAACGTGTGTTCTTGCTTCGATTCCCAGCAGTTGCTTTCATGTTCCTGGGAACATTGCAAAACCAAAAATACCTCCTAGGTCAAGGGGGAAAGGAGTAGAATAGTTGGGAATCCCTGTGCCCAGGTATCTATTCCTTGCTGGGCTCTGGAGCAAACAGAAAGCCGGGAGGTGGCTGGTGCCCCGTCTTGGGCTTTAATGGAGTCCTGCTGCACTGTCACAGCAAAGCACTTTAAAGACAGGCTTGCCACTTTTGCACCCAGTCTCCACCCCATGTCAGAGCGGGAGTGGTGAGCCCTGTCCAGGTGCTCTAGGGAGTTTTGGGGAGGCGTGTGGAGAAAGTGTGTGAGTGGGGACAGACAATGCTCTGGGGTGGGGTGACCCTGGTTGAGTCTTGTCACCTTCTATCTTCCAATAAATTGTTCCCTACTCTGCTCCCTGCTGTGCAGTGTCACCTTGGGGGGGGGGGGGGCTTGCAGACTGAGGCCTCACCACACCTCCAACTTGCAAAATCCCTTTTTTCCCTTTAATGTGGGGAGGGAGTGTGGGAAGGGACAGAGGGCAGGAGAAGGAAGCATCCTGAAGGTTGGGTTGAGTAGGCTGGGCATGAGAGGCCAAGACGGAGACTGGCTCATGTCTCCCACATCCCTCCTTGGACCTGTGTCCCAGCTGTGTCCTAAGCAGCGTCAGTCACAGCTTCCTGCCAGGGCCTCAGACCTCCACTGAGCCTGGCTGCCTCAGGTGCCGCTGCAGGAGCTGGATGTTGTGTAGCAGTTTCTTCTGGTGGCCAGCCAGGGTGATGCCCAGGGCAGGCAGGTCTCTGGTGGGGAAGGAGTGGATCAAATCTGGGCCAGCGTCTCCAAGATCCCAGGCATGACTCTGGCCTAGGGCCCAGAGGCTCCCCCACCCACCTCTCCCTGCTTACTCCAGGCTGAGCTGAGCCACATCATTGAAGGTGCAGAGGCCACCCCTGGAGAAGTTGTCCTGGTAACACTCCAGTCCAATGGCAGAAAGCCAGGCTTGAGGTGAATCCAGAGTAGGAAAGTCCAGGGACACAGGGTTCAGGAGGGCCTGGGATGGTCTAAGGGGGAAGGGGGAGGCAGGTCAAAGTCCCCTCTTCATCCGAGCCCCAGCTCCGCAGTTTTCTTTTTGGTTTGTATCGACCCTCCCTGGCTTTCCCAGGCTCCAGTCCCAAGCTCCAGACCTGTCCCCAGAGCTCCCGCCAGCCTGCAGAGTGTCTGGCTTGCGAATCATCTTGTCAAATGCAGCCACTAACTGGTCAAAGTGGGGACGCTGGGTACGGTCTTTCTGCCAAGTGTCCAACATAAGTAGATGTAGCCCAGGAGGACAGCCTGGAGGTGGGGGCAGCCGGAACTCCTGCTGTATTGCATTTAGCACCTGGGGATTAGAGGAAGAATATGGCAAGGGAAACTTGTAAGTGGAAAGAGTATATTGTTAAGTAAGGGGGTGGGCTGAGATCAGGTGGAGCATGAGGGCACACTGGTGAAGGAACTTAAAAATACAGAAAGCAAGAGCCTTGAGATCTTAGGGAGGGAATGGATCACAGAATGGAGGTCTTAGAATGTGGGAGTCTGTGAGGCTGGTGGGTGGGAAGGATCAGGGGTGGGGAAACCTCGATGTCTAGGTCAAGAGCTCACCTCTTGGTCACTCATGTCCCAGTAGGGCCGTTCTCCATAACTCATCACTTCCCACATCACTATCCCAAAGCTCCAGACATCGCTGGATGTTGTATGTTTTCCATGTGCAATGACCTCTGGGGCTGCCCAGCGAAGCATACAACTTGGGCCCTGAGGGGTAGGGTTAAAAGTACCAATAGCGATAATCACAACAGTCACATTTATTGAGCAACTACTCTGTGCTCAGACGTGAGTCAAAGGTCTCACATCAAGCCTCTCTCTTAATCCTCACAACAACCCTGCAGGGTAGATGATATCTTCATTTTGTAGAGGCTGAGGCATCAAGTGATATGAACTTGGGCAAAAAGTCACAGAGCTTAGGGTGGAGTGCTCAGAATTTGGGCCCAGCTGCTCTGACTCTAGAGTACCTGTGATCATTAGGGGAAAGGCAGGAAGTGGTTCTAGGTTTCTGAGGTCTCCCACCTTCCCCTTCTCAAGTCCTGAAATCCTTTAATGCTCCCTTTGCCCAGGCTTCTATCCTGGATGAAGCACAGGTGAGCTTTATCCCTTCATACACAATGATATGCTGCCCAAGGTCCCCACCCCAGGTTCTGGCTCACCCTCCAGAACCTGCTGAAGAATGCAGAGTCCCAGACTGTTCTCACCTGAGGGCTGTGACCAAGCCTGGCCACTTTGCACACCAGGTGGCTATTGACCAGCACACTGTGGGCAGAGAGCGCTCGGTGGACGAAGGCAAAACTGGACAGGTACTGCATGGCGGCGGCCACTCCCCGCTGCATGGCCACCAGCTGCAGGCTGCTGAACTGGCCCTCCCGCTGCTGAGGGGCAGAGGGCAGAGGTCAGCAACTATGTGGGAACCTCCACACATGCACAGCAGACATTAGCATGAGAGGGTGGGGGTTTGGGAATCAGAAAATGGCCTGGGAATGAAGGCTGAAGACCACTGGAAGTGGGCAGGAGGAAGCCAAGGTATAGGGCTCTGCCCCTGGAACAGTCTAGAACTGCACACTTTCCCAGACCCAAGGGCTCTCCATCTTCCCCCAGGCCAACTGACCCTGAGGAAGCTGTCCAGGGGACCCAGCTCCATGAGCTCAGTCAGCACCATGAGGGGCCGGCTTTTGGTGACCACGCCCTCCAACCGAAGGATGTTGGGGTGCTGGAACTGGCCCAGCACTGCGGCCTGGCTGAGAAAGGTCATCTGCAGGCTCTCGGCACCTCCAGTCCACAGGGCCTGGATGGCCACAGCCTGCTCCCGCCTGCCCCTGGGCTGCAGCCGGCCCCGGCGCACTTCTCCGAAGGAGCCTGGGGAGACAGGTGTAGGTTGGGCAGTGAGTGGTCAAGGAAGGACAGTGGGCTCACGGTTAAAAGGAATCCTGCCAGGCCCACCCTCTCTGCTGTTGAAGTACCTGCCCCAATGACCTCTTCAATCTTGATATAGGTGGGGTCCACCTCCCGGGCAAATTCCCGGATGGCCTGGCAGGGGTCCTCGTATGTGGATGGGTCGATGTAATACTTCACCCCAAGCCCTGTAGGTGCGTGGGGTACATTATGAGGATATAGTGCAAGGCTAGACCACCCCCACACTGTAGGCATGCCCTGGTCCCCTCAAACTCAGGGGAGCCCACCTTGGCTGGTATGCTTCTGGCCTGAGCTCCCAGCTCTTCATCTCTGCACCCCCGAACTGGGCCCCATTCCCCCCAGATCTCTCACCTGGGCTGCTATACTGCTGCAGTTGCTCCGTGTAGCCTGTCGCATGTCGCTTCCTGAGGGTCAAACCAGAGTCCTGGAATGACACTCCTCCTCCCCCTTCCCCCACACAGGCTGCTTGCTAGCCTGAGACCAGGTCCCTCCTTCCCACCTCTGCATGGGTCCCAAGAAAGAGCTGGGTGTGGGGGTTTCTGCATTGGGCCTTGGGCTTCCAGGGCGGGGGTGTGAGGCAGAGTGGTGGTGTGGGGACATGGTGAGGGGGGCTCACCTCTGGAAGACAACAGCCAGCACGGTGATGGCAGCCAGCAGGAGGAAGGCCAAAGCCCCCAGGATGGACCCAATCACCAAGGAGAGTCTTTCCGGAAGCTGGGCGGACAGCTCACCTGAGGAACCAGTGGCCCAGGATCACAGGAGGTCAAGGCCTCACATGAAAGTGCACCTACCCACACCCACCCACACCCATCCACACCCACCCGCACCCATCCACACCCACCCACACTCACCCACACCCATCCACACCCACCCACACCCATCCACACCCACCCACACCCACCCACACCCACGCACACTCACCCACACCCACCTACACTCACCCACACCCGCATCCACCCACACTCACCCACACCCACCCACACCAACCACATTCACCCACACCCACCCACAGTCACCCATACCAACCCACACCCATCCACACTCAACTATACCCACCCACACCCACTCACCCACACCCACCCACACCAACCACATTCACCCACACCCACTCATACCCACCCACAGTCACCCATATCAACCCATACACATCCACACTAAACAATACCCATCCACGCCCACCCACACCCACCCACACTCACCCACACCCACCCACACCAACCACATTCACCCACACCCACCCACACCAACCACATTCACCCACACCCACTCATACCCACCCACAGTCACCCATATCAACCCATACCCATCCACACTAAACCATACCCATCCACACCCACCCACACCCACCCACACTCACCCACACCCACCCACACCAACCACATTCACCCACACTCACCCACACCCACCCACACTCATCCACACTCACCCACACCCACCCACAGTCACCCATACCAACCCACACTCATCCACACTCCCCCACACCAACCCACACTCACCCACACCCACCCACACCCACCCACACTCATCTACCCCAACCCACACACACCCACACTCACCCACACTCACTTTCACACACACCCGTACCCACACCCATCCACACACCCCCACAGAGCCAAAGATGGGAGCTCAGCCAGGAACTCCCCTCACAGCCTTTGGCCTGCAGGGCCCTGGGCCTCTCCTCACTACCCCTGGTGCCCTCCACCCAGGCTTCCTCTCACCTTGAGGCAGCGTCTGGAAATAGACCTTGCCTCCATAGGGGCCATGGCCTGCGGCTGTCCGAGCCCGAACCTGGAAGCCATAGATGTGGCCGGGGCTCAGCTGTGTCACGGTTGCTGTGTTGGTCTCGCTGGTCAGGGTGAAGGAGTGGGATTCATCTTCCGCCTGGAGGGACAGCCACTCACTCCCTGTCTGCCTGACCCAGCCCTCAAAGGCTTCCAGCCCCTCCCACTTCCTCAGGGCTCCTGGGCACCTCTGAACCCCCATTCCCCCTCCCCCCTCCTCCCTCTAGCCGCAGCGTGGGACACTGCAAGTTCCCTCCAGCCCTACAGGGATGCCCCATCCCTTCCCACCTGGTCATAGTAACGCAGCTGATAGTCCAGGATGTTCCCATTGGTCTGGTCTGGCTGCGGCCAGGACACTGTGATGCTGTTGGGTGCCCGGCTCACCTGGTGCATCACCGGGACTGCAGAGGGAACTGGGGTGGGAGTCAGTAGGCGGAAGACGGGAGTGGGGGAGGAGTTCTAAGGAGGCAAGGTAAGGCCTTAGGCGGAGGAAAAGGCTCACCTGCGTGGCTGGTGCTGACATTAATGGATGCAGCCTGGGGAGGGTCGGGGCTGAGCTCTGAGACTCCGTTGACGGCCTGCACCTCCAAGATGTAGGGTACGTGTGCCCGGAGCCCCCCGACTAACACCCGGCTCTCAGTCAGGCCCCTCTGGCGGGGGTCGAAGTGCACCTCATCCCTACAGCGGTGACAAGCGCCCCCGCCGCCAGGCTCCTGGTGGCTTCCGCACTCCTTGCACACGACGTTGAAGAGCAGGTCCCCGCGCCCCCCGAGCTCCTGGGGCAGGCGCCAGTGCAGCATGAGCGCCGAGCCCTGCACCTCGAACCAAAGCTCCCGGGGAGCCGACGGAGGGCCTGGGTGCCGGAAGGGGCGGGAAGGGCCACAGAAGAGGTGATTGAGGGAGGGAAGAGGCAGGGGCGGAGGCACACAGCATGGGGTGGAGTCCAAAAGCAGAGGAGGCAGGTGAGAGGAGAGAGGCAGGAGGTGGACCAGGTGGGATGGGGTCAGGGAGAGAGACAGGTAAGGCAGGTAGGGGAGGAAACCAAGGACACAGAAGAAAGAAAAGTCACCGCCAATCACAACAGCCCCACCTGTCGCCCTTGGGATCCCCCTCTTCCCGCCCCACTCCCTGTCCTGTTTCTACCCCTGGGGTAGGTGGGGGACTTACCAGTGCAGGGGGCCTGTGGGGGGTCAGAACTGGCCCGAAAGAAGCCCTCACGGCAGGGGCAAATGGGGGCTGCAGGCTCCGAGGCGTGGCTGCGGGCAGGGCACGGGGAGCAGGGGTTGTTCCCGGCCAGGGCCTTGTAGGACCCCTCTGGGCAGGCTGAGGGACAGAGAAGAGTGGAGGCTTCAGCTCACGAAATACCCCCCTCCTGAACCCCCACACTGGGCTGGTTCCTCCTTTCTCCTGGGATGGAACCCCCAGCTCTCTCCTCCCTCCTTCCCTCCCTCAGGCAGAGATTACTTCTGCCACTTAACTGGGGTGGAACTGCATTTCCACTGATGGAAAAAGTGAGGTGGGCGGGGGTTACGGGCAGGCCAAGCACCAGAGGTAGGTGTCTGTAGGCTGATTGCATAACCTCCCTCTGCAGAGGCCTCCTGCAACCTCCACCTGTGGCAGAGTCATTCTCTTTAGTCCTCGGCTGGGATTCACTGCTTTCCACCTGCGTCCTGGCCACCTGGACCTGGGATGAGCCCACCCCAAATACAGGGCAAATACGGACAAAGGACCCCATCCCACGATAACCCAGGAGTTCAACTCCTTCTGATCTCCATCACTTCTCAGGCCTGCACCTCTAGGAGCCTCCACAATGGCTGCGGAAGTCTCCAGAAGGTGCTAAAATTTTCAGATGAGTGGATGAGAGTTCGTGTGTTTTAGGAAATAAAAGAGGAGTCCTTCCCTCAAGTAGCTTAATCCTAACCTTCGGGGGACAAAATGAAGTTTGGGGTATTCAGGAAAGGAGCTGAAAGGTCAGGGCAGGTGGGGAGATCTTAGAAAAGCATATGGGGGCTAGGGTCTCACCTTGGCAGGCCTTGTCTCCATGTGCAGGCTGGTACCCAGGTTGGCAGCGGCAGCCTCCGACTGCGACCATCCACTTGCCCTCTCCATTGCAATGCAGCCTGGGGGGGCTGCCCCCAGCCTGGCCGCCACCCCCATCCTCCTCTGGCTCAGCATGAGCCACACAGGTGCCCATGGCTGCCACCAGGGAGGCCCCCCCGGCCCCACTGGCCTGGGTCTCAGGGAAAGAGGTGAAGGCACGGAGCACGGAGGGGCAGGCATGGTAGAAGAGCTTGATGGCCACAAGGGCCAGGCAGGCCCCGGTGTCCTGGAAGGCCACGTAGAAGCCACGCTGGGTCAGGGGGCCGAAGCTCCGCTCTTTGACGTTCAGCTGCAGCCCAGCCCTCGGCCCCGGCCCATGGGGCTCCACTGCCCAGGCAGAGGGGGCAGGAAAGCTCTCGTCCGCTGCAATCGTGTCCACCTTGGTCCAGCGTTTGAGGTGCCAGGCTGGAACACTGTGGGGGCCATCAGGCTCCTCCGCCTGGCGGTAGTACAGTGTGAAGGTCTCCCGACAGGTACCCCCGGCCACACCCAGGCTGGAGCAAGCCCGCACGGAGAAGTGGAGTCGGATGTGTGCCCTCTGGGCGCTGCGTCGTTCTACAAAGTGTGTCTGCAGCCAGTTGTCCTGCCCGGTGCCTGGCGGGGACCCTGCCACGTGACAGGCCTCAAAGGTCCGAGTCAGGCGTCGCTGGTCATCCAGAACGCTCACTTCGTCCCACTGCAGGGAGGGGAGGGCGGAGATGGGTGTTAGCAGCTCAGGACTTGGAGGGTGCAGGAAGGGGGCATATCTCTTCCTCTGAGACTTAAAATGAATGACATGCAAAGCAGGGTAAAGGATACCCCAAAGCCCCGTTCCTCTGGAGGGAAAGTCCCTACCCAGGGGTTCCTTCCCCAATGCCACCCTCCAGGGAGAAGGGTGAGGGCAGGGCCACGGGTTCAGAATGAAAGTGACACTCACCCCACCTGGTGGGTAGGTGAGCCAGCCTATCTCAGACGTCTCTCCGCTGGTGTCCAGCAATACCTCTGCCCAGAGATAAGAAGGGACAAGCACTGGCCAAGGCTCCACCAGCACTGCTAACCCCCAGCTCATTCCCAGGAGTGAAAACAATCTCCCTCCCTGGTCCCTGTAATTCACCAGCAGGAGCACAGCTGACTGGGGAGCCTTTCTCTGAAACCCTCCCCACTCCTTCCCCCCTCTTGATGTCCTTGGTCTTTTTCTGCCTTCTTTGAATCTTTCCCATTTCCCACCTGAGCTGGATCTGTAATAGCAAGTGGGGGTTCTCCGGTGCCCCCTCCCTCTTACCTTCCAGAGCCAGAACAGAGGACACCAGGAGCAGGACCCGGAGGCTGCACACCATGCCCGCCACTCCACTCCCTGACTGGGCAGCACCCTCAGCAGCCATGGGGCATCTTCGGGGCTCCCACCATTGCTCTGGCTGCCACCCTGTACCCAGGCAGGGCTGCTGCTTTGCAAGACTGGGGACTGCAGCCGAACTTGCTTCCTAGGGAGACAGGACAAGAGCGGCCGGGGGAGGTAAATGCATTTCTTCATTAGGGCCCAGGCTCCAAAGCCTCACGCTGTCTCCTCCGATAGCTCTCAAACTGTCGCAGCACCCATGACCTTGGGGTGAGAGCAGGACCTGACTCTCCCCTGACCTGACTGGTGCCAGACCCACCGTCTTGGAGGGCCATGTGCCGGGTGGCTCCTGTCCCCCATGGCCCTCCTCCCTTCTTAGAGCACAGGGCAGTTAGTTCTGGGCCAATCTTAGTCTTTTCTTCTGGAAGGAGCTATTTCAGTTCTTTTTCTTCATTTACTCTCTTCTCTTCCTCCTTCCTCCAGCCTCCCTGTGCTGGGAATCGGGAGATTCTTCTCATTAAAAGCAAGTGAGTTAAAAGCGACTCCTTCACTGGGGACACACAATCCCCCCTCCCCACACTCCCATCCCCCGTTAGACTTGGATATGCCAGGCATCTCAGAAAGGCAGTGGAGCGAGAGGGACCGCTGAAGGAGAGCTGTGGGGTATGACGGGAGGGTGGGTGCCAGAACAGATGCACAGAGACCTAGGAGTGAAGACTGTCTAAGAAATGAGCCAATATCCAGGAGGGAGAGAGCTATGGAAGTCTGGCATACCGAGGTCCTCTCTCCACAAGGGGAGACAATTAATGCATGCCTTAAATATATGCAAAGATGCTTGTAGTTTGCTCACAATGAAAGGAAGGCGTGTTGAAACAACAGGGACATGCCATTTTGTCCTATGAGATGAATAGTGCAGTGAGTTGGAGAAGGCATGGAAAATGGGCTCTGTGAGAATTCCTGCGCTTAGGGGTTCAGGAATTTTGGAACAGGCTCTTAGAAGGACAATTGGTGATGTCTGCCTAGCAGCTTCACTTCTATGAATTTGTCCTCCAGGAACCATATACTTGGATCTGTTTGCACAGATGTTCAAACAAGGATATTTATTGCAGAAATGTTTGTAAAGGAAAAGACTATAAAGTTACTATACATCATTAGAAAGATGGTTTATGAGGATGTAAAGTACAGCAAAGGGAATGCAGTCAATAACATTGTAATAACTATGTATGGTTCAGATGGGTACTAGACTAATCAAGAGATCACTTCGTAAGATATATAAATGTCTAATTACTATGTTGTACACCTGGAACTAATATGATATTGTATGTCAAATGAATGAAAATTTTTTTTAAAATTTATGGCAAAACCTTCAAAAGGAATAAGAGCTACTGTTTATGTACTGATATGAAAATAATTTCCAAGTGAAAGTCCAGTGAGGAACAGTATGAAGCATGCTCCTGATTGGAAATTTAAGGATGTCCATATCCATGGGTGGTCCTTTATGATGAAGAGACAAAATGTAGGGAGAAAGTTGGAGGGACAGCTGGAAGCTGGTATGAGGAAGACTCATACCCACTGTATTCCCTTTAATTTTTTTTTGTTTAAAAAATCTTGTATATATACTATCTTTTCAATAAATCATTTATTAAAAATCAATTTCTTTAAATCTGTATAATAGCTGTTTAGTAAAATGAATCGAAATAGTGTGCATGCCCTCAAAATGAATGACTATGTAATAAGCTACCCTTTCATATAAAACGCCCTTGAGCCCTCAGAAGCATGCACTGCAGCTCACAAGCCCAGGACCCGGAGGCATGACTGCTTCCAGGGTCACAGTGACAACAAACAGGCTCAGAATTTCCTGCTTCTTGGTCTAGAGATTAGTGGTGACCTATCTCTCTCCTCATGGCTCAGTCTCAAAAGTCCATGAGTGGCATGGACAAGAGCAGCAGATCCCATTTATTTCTGCTGAGAAGAAAACACGCATGTTGCTCAAAAGGCACAGGACTGAGAAAGAAAGAAAGAAAGAAAGAAAGAAAGAAAGAAAGAAAGAAAGAAAGAAAAAATGAAAGCCAATTGAAAGTTGGAACATGTGTCCTCCTGGATATTTGTGGCCCTGGGATCCACAGTGCTGGTGAAAACAACACAATGATGCTAAAATAAAACTATATTCAACTTTGATAAATATGATTTGATTTCTACAAATCTACTTTTTTTTTTCTGGTAATACTGGCTATACAGTAAGATGAAATCTTCAGTGTTATCTCCATGTGGTTACCGTGAAAAGACACCATTTCTACATCTGTATGAGCTGATGTGTGGTGGGTACCAACCAGCATTGACATTTACCTAGAGCAGTGGTCAGCAAACTGCGGCTCGCGAGCCACATGGGGCTCTTTGGCCCCTTGAGTGTGGCTCTTCCACAAAATACCGACTTCTGCGCATGGGCCACGAAGTTTCAATCGCACTGTACATGCACACCCACACGTGGTATTTTGTGGAAGAGCCACACTCAAGGGGCCAAAGAGCCGCATGTGGCTCGTGAGCCGCAGTTTGCCAACCACTGACCTAGAGAGTTCAACACAGTGCATATGGAGGCAATAAAGAAGCATTTTCAAATCATCACATTGCCCAGCTTAAATTTACACAGTGTTACTCGTATATGTCAACTGTATTTCAGTAAAGTTGGGGGGAAACAAAGGTTCTTTGCCAATACTGTTGTAAATGCTACTAGAATCATGCGCAGATTAAATGCATGCTTCCAAGGAGAACAGGGAGATCATGAAGTGAAAAGCATGGCCCCATCACCACAGGCTGTTTAATAACTATCCTGAACTAATTCACAGGGAAGGTGCACCCCCAAACTCTCAATGGCTTAACTTGGAGACATGCCTGACTCACCAAAACCAACCAGAATCTGTCCAGGGCCAGCCAGTCTTTAGGAACACTCTTATCAAAAACTGAAAATTGCTGCAGAACATCTTTAAACAATGAAGGCATTGTGCCATTTGCTCAGCAGTTATTCTTTAAAATAGCCTCTTTCAGTGAGAGCATGGATGCATTCTGGAATCTGTATAAAGAAGAAACTAGAAGCACTGGGTCTTCCCAAACTGATAAACTAGACAAATAGTCATGGAGAAGGGATAAAAAACACTTTAGATACATCTCAATGATATTTTTTTTTTGAAGGGCAAGCAGCAAAGAAAGAAAAGATGCAATGCAGATAATACCAGCCATACAATATGGAACATTCTGGAAGATTAGGAATGGCAAAGCATTTGCTGCGATGACACACAATACAAATAACGCAGTGGCTGTGGTTGTTGTGGGGTGTGCATGCATCGCTTTAGCAGGCATCCTAATGACAACATGAAGCTGGCCTCGCTCCAGAAATTCCGAAAAGAGCAAAAGCAATTACGAGACATGTTAAAGCCACTCAGCTTCTGTCCTCAAGAGGAATCAGAAAGGAAAGAATAATACGGATCTCTACTTCAGTAATTTTTAAAAATTTTACTAAGAACAAAAATATTCATTAAAAATAAATGATTGAAGATAATAAAGTACGCAGAAGTGTAGTTTGGCTATTTGGTGAGGACATCTTTTAGATTTGGATCCAGAAAATTGAAGATTATAAACAGGTTTCTCTAGAGGAAAAAAAAAAAGTGTATCTGAGTGAGACTAGGCTGTTAGGTCAGTTCTTGCTTATCAAAGGAGCCAGATAAGTTAAGTCTTTTCATTTTTAATAGCCGAAAAGAATTGGAGCGCATCTCTATGGCTAAAATAAATAGAAGAAAGAAGAAACCTTATTAAGATATGAAAGCAATTGCTGTCAGTGAATTCCTACCACTGCAGATTCTTTTGAGACAAGTTCCAAACTCAGAAATGTAAGTGACAAGAACATGGAAGCTCCATGCACGTGCCTCGAATACTAAACAAGCAGGACTCAGAACTTGGTTTTTCAAATGGCTGAGGACTAGGACATCTTTCTGGTCCTCTTCCTTGTGGCCTGCTTGAGACTCTATCCTCTCCAACTAGTGAAAGGAATTGGCCAGTGTTTAGAAATCCTCTAACCCATGAAAGAACAAAAATCTTATCCCAATCAGGAAAACTTTCAAATTTCAGATGTATACATGCTTTTAAAAATATCAAACACCAGAAGCAGCAGAAATGTAGCTGTCAAATGATAGCTCAGAAAAAGAGATGGATTAGACAGTTTCCTGTGACAAAAAGTGCCTTCTGTAACTTCCCGTCTTTTGTTTTTTTTCTCAGCTCCTTTAATGGCTATATCACTTTGTACCTTTTTCATATAAGTAGAGACTCCACATCCACAAGCCCACTACATGTCTTTGGTTTACAAAAATATGACAGTTTCTTAGCATCAGGATTGTATTTTGTTTCAGAAGCTGGCAAAGATGAAAGATGTGTAGAATCTTAGCTTATAAATCATAGCCTATGATTTCAGTCATCTATAAAACTGCAAGATTTAAACACGAGTAAGTCTGTAAGAATTTTAAAAGTATGCTAAATGTGATAATGTTATGAACAAACCAAGCTGACTTAATATAGTTTACATAACTCAATCCACAGAGTAGATTTTTTAAAAAATTGAATAATCTAAGCCAAATAAGCTTGGAAGAGGTATGGCAGAAGATATATTGGGCCATTAAAATTGGTCACTGTAGGATAGGAGCTGAGGGGAAGGCATTAACTTTGTCTTACATATATTTGAATTATTTTTCTTATTACAATGAGCATATCTTATTTTTATAATTAAAACAAGAATCGCATAATTAAAATCTAGACTAAAATCTAAACAAAAAGGGGACATATTTATAAAACCTAGACTACTGTAGCTTATATTTATATTTTATCCTTCCTCCTTTTTACCCTCTAGTTTTCAAAATATCTAGAAATTTTAACTACAAGAAGAAAGCAGAGATGGAGAGGCAGGAGGAGCTGGGAATGAATGAGCAAAGAAATGTCAACAAGAAAAGCAAAGAACTTTTATCCCTGGATTTTCTTTAAGCTTTTCTTCCAAGAAGTTCACCTTGTCTCACTGATAACATCACACTTCTCTTACAGGATGTCAGAACTGTGACTGCAAAGGAAAGAAGGGACCAGAGGGGACTGGACACTTGGGGCACACTCAAGGGGCACTGCTGTATACTGAGCTCAGACAGAAACATGAAGCAAAACAGGCTGCAGGGGCCTGCGGGGTGAATGGCGATCCCAAGGGCAAAGGGACCAATGGTTTCGTGTCTGGTGTGGTTACTGAGCTGGTCCTCACACCTGTTAGCCACAGGGTCAGCGTGGGAGGGGTCAGCACACAGGCCCTGCCCTCTGTCCTCTTCAGCAGCTGTTTAAACGCCCAGGAAATTCCAGTATAATCCTTGCTCAGCTTAATGCTGCAGCCTCTCCCCTTTAATCTCCACCTGGGACCTGGTCTCAGGCACTCTCTCTTCGAGCTCTGGCCTCCTGCCTTGTAAGGGATCCCATTGGCCGTTAAGGCAGCATCCAGAGCAGACAGTGAGGAGGTGGCTGTCCTCCGGGCTCCAGCCTCTCTGTCCTGGCTGGAGAAGCCAATTTGTGGATTACCTAGCAAGGACAGTCCTATGTCCCTTGAGGCCTCTAGTCCTGAGAATGTCCCCTAGAGCATGAGGATGCAGATGAATCTGCCTCCCACTGTGGAGCTGGGGGAGGCTCTTAAGATGCAGGCAGTGTCTGGGTTTAGCCAGATGGCCACCTAGAATGAGCCTCTCTGGCTGTGCACTGACTGGGGACATGCATGACTCTGGAAAAGAGCATAAGGGAGGGTGTTGGGGCAATGGTACGTGTGCACAGGGATGAGTAAGTGGAAATTGTGGTGGGAAGCACATGAGTGCCAGGACCAGTGCCTGTAAAAGCAAGTGTAAGAGTGTAAGGGAGTGTGTATGAGGTGAGATGGGTGTGGATGGTAGATGCTGGGAGGTATGCACGAATGTGTGTGTGTGTGTGTGTGTGTGTGTGTACATGCCCATCAGTGCAGATCGGGCCCTCAGATGCCCATGAGCCCTACTCCACCACTAGTCTGCCGGTGAACTGCCCTCTGCCCCAGGAGTTGCTTCTGTAGGAACACCTGGGCTGGGAGAGGGACGTAAGCAGGGAAAGAGAGAAAGGGAGACCAGAGGTGGCCAACCCCCTTCCTCCCAACTCTGCTCCTCCTTCCTTCCACCTGGTAAGGAGTGCAGTGTGAACACGGCCCAGCTCAGGAGATGGTGACGAGCTGGGAGAGAACAGCTGGCCCAAAGGAGGAAAGGTCCTGCCCTTCCCATGCTCAGCCATGGCTGCCTGTTGCTCCCCAGCATCCTGGTGCCACAGCTGTCGTTGCCAGCCATCTTCTTGCACCCTACATGAACCAAGACTCCAAAGGAGTCCTCCCCCTAGCCCACTAGGTAGGTACAGGAACCCCCACCCTAATCTTCCTGTGATGGAAAAGGTCCGTTGACCTGAAGGAGCCAAGTGGCCCCTCTGAACAGCTCCCAGTATGGCTCAGTCCCCCAGTGTCCCATTACTTGGACAGCTTCCCGGCAGTGCCCACAGTCCCACAGCCCCTTTCCCACTGAACCAGCATCTCCCTTTCCAGAGTCTGAGTCAAGTTCCCCTGGCAGTGGAGGGCCTGGCCCAGGTTAACTGATTGGGAACAGGCCCAGCAGCTTTTCTCTACGGGCACTGCCAGGGACATTACAACATCTAGGCTATGCTGGGCCCACGCCAGCTCCCCCAGGGATGGGAGGAGAGAGGGTACCAGACAGCCAAGATTGGTGGGTGGTGGCCAGCGAGGCCAAGCTCCCAGACAGAAAGTGAGGGGGCGGGGCTGGGGCAGCAGCAAGCAGTAGACTTTGGTGCAACTTGGGGTTTGGGCTGGGGAGCAGGAATCAAGCCTTTCTGCCACCACATGGCTGACTTACCTAAGGTGACGCGGTGGGGAGCTGGAGAGCTGGGGGGAGCTGGGGGCAGGTGTGGGATTAACCTCCTGGCTCCTCCCAGCTCCACCGGGATTGGAGAGATGCCACTGGAGGGGTGGGCAAACCTCTGCCGAAGGCCGGGAGCCTGGCTCTGCAAGGACCCCTAAAACAGGACCCCCATGTCAGAGCCCGAGGAGTGTCTGCAAACACAGTGGGGATGGCAGTAGCAGCTAGGGTAATGGGGGTGTCAATGAGGCTACTTAAGAGGGCAAGGGAGCCCGGTGGGCTAGTTCCGCATCCCCTCGCGAACTCGGCTCTCGCCTAGGGAGGGGTATTCGGCACCCCCAGGAGGCCTCCCGAGCATCTGCAGAGGCCCTGGCTGGAGGGACCCTCTATTTTGCAAACCTTAATTCCTCCGTCCCCAGGCACAACGACTCCCACCCTCCACAACCGCCGGCGACCCTGGGGCTCACCTTCCGCAGGCCGCAGGCTCCGCAGGTCTGCGCCCCCCAAGGCCCGGCGCCGCCCGCGCCTCCGCTCGGGTGCGGGGACCCCGCTCTCCGCTGCCCGGGTGCGCCCGCGCGGCGCGGCGCGTCTCTGGGACTCGGGGCGGCCGAGAGGCGGGGGCTGGCGGCGGGGCTGCGGCTCTGAGGGGCGGGGGGCTCCGGGGTTCGTGCGGAGCCCCAGTCGCGCTGGCCGTCGCCCAGCTGGGTCGCGGGTCCCGCCGCCCGCGGCTCGGCTCCCAAGAGGCGGCTGGAGCAAGCGCAGCCCAGCCCGCCCCTCCGCGTCCCTCCCAGCCCGGCCCGCCCCTCTCCGGCCCCTGCTGCCGCCCTCGCTCTCCCCTTTTCCGGGGAGCCGAGCCCGCCCTCCCTCCCGGCCCAGGCTGGGAGCGCGGGGCGGAGGGACGTGGGCTTGGAGGGGGCACGCGCGAGGGGCCGGGCGGAGGCGGGGATCCGAGCACCTGGGAGATGCGTTAACACCCCGGGGCCGATGGGGTCCGGGGCCCGGGAGAGCGCGGCAGGATGGTCGGGGCGGGCCGGGCGGCAACCTGGCCAGACCCCCGCGCCCTCTCCCCTTCCCTGCTTCTCCTTTTCAACTCTAGGAACTAAACCCACTGTCTTAGTTCCTGCTCTGGTTTGAACTCAGGTGGGCGTGAGCTGAGAAAAAAAAGAAGGAAAAGCCGGGGGTGGAGGGAAAGACAAACAGAAATCTCAAAGGGGACAGGGTTGTGGAGTGCTAGGCAGCCAGGGAGGGGGCGCGTGGGCATGAATGTGTCTCTGCTCCAGCCTTTAAACTCTTCTCCCCGCTTGTGACCCTGGCTCTTTGTCATGGTTGGGGCTTCAAACCCTCCCCTCCCCAAAGGGCAGGGATGCCTGGGTCTTACGGGAAGTCCTGATGTCGGTGCCTGGCTTTGCATGGCCGGGCAAGTCGCTGCACCTCTGGGTGCCGCCTCCCTTGCCCGCTCCTCAGTGAGAACCTCCCCCACGGGCATGAGAAGCGATGGAAGGGACTCCGCGAGTTCTCGGATGGAAGGGGTGAGGAACGGAGGGGGCGCCGCCAGGAAAGGTGTTTCCGCCCACCCCCTCTCCTCTGCTCAAACCCCGGGCAGCAACCGGGGTCTATTGTTTTGGGTTCCAACGGCGCTAAACTGGGGCCTCCCGCGAGGTGTTGCCACCACCTGCTGGTTTCTTCAAGCAACACAGGCACCTGATGGCATTCGCTCTGGCCTTTTTCTCCCCCTCCCCTTGCCATTCTGTCCCATCTTATTCTCCAAAGTCCTTCTTAGTCAAGACACTTTTACGTTTATGACAGCACTAGTCGCCAATGGGCTGGTCCAAACTGGTGCTTAAGGAGCCATCAGAAACCGAGGAAAATTGTGAAAGGGATCTGTGAGCCAACAAGCCCAATAAACAAAACAATGAAACTCATTAGGAGGCACCTGGGAGAAACAAACAGGCTTTAATGAATTGACTGAATGAGTGATGGAAGGAAAGATAAAGGCGCCTGAACAAGTCCCCGCTTGGCAAGGGGGTTGTTCACTCCCAATATCTGGAGTTAATTAATACACCTAACGATGTGGGATGGCTCTGCACTTGAATCGGGATAAGTCCATTTGCACTGGCGCCTCTAACGATGTCCTGCTGCTTCCCCTTGTTCTGAGATTCATTGGTGGAGAATTGACTTCATTTCTGAATGGTATCTGCAAGGCTTTGACAGAATTTTGTGAAACGTGAATTTACATGATACGTGGTATTATCTAACTCATGATCCTTGATGTATTAACAATATGACTGGTGGCCAGAAAGCTGTGGGTATATTGGAAACATTTTTTTAAAAACATGTAATTAAATTATGTTTAAAAAGAAAAGTATTGAACAAACCAAAACATAGACGTCACTTTATAAAACCCAGACATTCCAGTAGTAATTTGCAACACATCATGTACTGACATTATAGTAAAAATGCCTTTATTCCTTTCTATTGTCTGGCATGCCTTATTGTTTACACTGCCCATTAGGTGCCTATAATATGAAATTAAGTTTTAGTTGTCCAAGGCTTATGTAATTAGTTATTTTTCTTTGGTTGATAAAATTTGAGAGGCATCCAGTTTTCAAAGAAAGCTCCATTGTACTCTGGAGGCAAAGAGGTTTAAATTTGCGATTATAATTGGCCCTGTATCATAATTTTCTATGTGTTATCAAAGTGGATTTGAAAGGTAGGTGGATAGCACAGAATGCATTACTAAGTTATGCTGCTATCTGCAGCTATTAAAAAGCCAAGTAATGATTTCCTTGTTCAAGTTGAACATAAATCTTTGCTACAATTTGTTCAGTGCCTGGCACATATTATAAACTTAGAAGTGTTAGATATTAAGTAAATAAAATATAACAATATTGAAAGGCAGGACAAAGTTTGTGGCTCACAGAACTCATTGTCTTTGGGATGCAACCACCTATAAAGTAAATTTGGAGCCATAAAGAAGCTCCTTTGTAGAAAAACTCCAGGTGGTTTGGGTGTCTCTGATTGGTTCTGCTTTTTTTTTTTCTTTCTGTTTTTGCCTCCTTGGGCTTTTCTCTCTTCAGCATCTATGCCTCCCCAAGGGTGTGCAATTGCCTTCTTCCTTATTTCCCTTTAGAATGGCTAATGTAAGCTGATGTTATTATAAACATGGAACTTTGTAAGTAGCTTCAGTGATAAGAATTCTAGTAAAAAGCAATAAAGGAATTTGCTAAGCCCCCAGATCTCTCATTCCATAACATTAGTTATATCTCCAGATGTACAACCTCGCAGGGGTCCAGGCCATTACCTGACTGTCTGGAAGCCCTATGGCCTCTAGGCCAGGCCTGACTTCCCAAAAGGTGACCTCCAAGCATTTTGTCCAATAAAAGTGTCAGATGCCCATTTATACAACTGAAATTTTCTCTTTCTTTCTTTCTTTCTTTCTTTCTTTCTTTCTTTCTTTCTTTCTTTCTTTCTTTCTTTCTTTCTTTCCTTCTTTCTTCCTTCCTTCCTTCCTTCCTTCCTTCCTTCCTTCCTTCCTTCCTTCCTTCCTTCTCTCTCTCTCTCTCTCTCTCTCTCTCTCTCTCTCTCTCTCTTTCTGTTTCAAAACTTCTAGAGAGTATTCTAGTCTTTTCCTATAGTACTGGTTTGTTTTGAGGACCAACTTAGTTTGCCATTGATTTGTAGACCAATAGCGATTGATATCCTTGTTGCTTGATGAACATGAGAGATCTTTGAATTGACCCACGAGAGGCTACATTTTGACATGACTTTAAACAAGCAATAAGGAAAAGACATTCGGAAGTATTAGTGCACAGGGAGACAGAGGAAAGCTCTTCTCTCATAACAGAATGTTTTATCAGTTAGACATCGGTAGTCAGATGCATGTAACAAAAGTTGTACAACAGTGGTTTCAACAAATTGAGTAATTTAAGACTGCTATGGAAACCCAGGTCTGAGACTGAGGTTTCTGCCCTCCATCTTTAGGGTGAGGCCTTGTTCCCTGGTTTTCAGCTTCTCAGCCAGAGTTCCAGCTATAATGTCTATTAATTTCACTCAAGAAAAAGGAGATAGCCCTAACCAGTTTGGCTCAGTGGCTAGAGCGTTGGCCTGCAGACTGAAGGGTCCCAGGTTCGATTCTGGTCAAGGGCATGTACCTTGGTTGCGGGCACATACCCAGTAGGGAGTGTGCAGGAGGCAGCTGATCGATGTTTCTAACTCTCTATCCCTCTCCCTTCCTCTCTGTAAAAAATCAATAAAATAAATTTTAAAAAAAGAAAAAAAAAAGAAAAAGGAGATAGACACAGAATACAGGGCATAGCTTCAGCTGAGTTGGCACCCTTTAAAGAACTTTTCTGGAAGCTCCATCCTTATATATTATTGGCCAAGACTGTGTCATATGGTGACCCGTATCTGAAAGGGACTGGAAATTACATCTTGTGCCAAATAAAATTAAACTTTGGTTAGTAAGAGGAGAGAAAGAATATTAGACAGGTAATCAGCAGCCTCTGGTTGATCATACTTATCTATACCTTTTCCTGCAATCTACAAAGATGAAAGCTTTTCATAGGATTCCTTGCTGGTATTCCCACCCTTCCCCCCTTGGGACCATCATCTTTAATACATTTTTTGTTTAATCTTCAAAGATGATTATCAGGAGATTAGTAGAATGAATGGAAATGACAGAAGCTTTCTCTCACTAAAATGACTATGACACCAACTCAAAAGAAAAATAACAAACCCTGTGCAGTTACTCATATAAACAATAAGAGTTGAAAACATACGAGCTCTTAATAAAAGTTTGGCAGGACAGGGTTGATAAGTGCTCCACTCCACTCTGCTTCCTCTCTCCTCTGTGTTGTGTCAGCTCCCTTCAGATCCAGACAGGAGATATGATGATGTACCACATGGGGCAGGTGGTCCCATGAGCTGTACTTCTGTCAAGTGCTGTCGGGTTCTCCAGCTCTGGTCCCAGATAGTGTTCTCTGAAAACATCCACATCCCTCCAAAGAGGAGGGTGACCTGCTTTGCTCCAAGATCTGCCTCTTGCTCTGGATGTGGCTATAGCATTTCCTTATTCTTCAGCTGCTGTATGTCCCCTTCTCTCTCTCTCTATTTATACAGGATTCTAGAATCTACCCCATAAGACTTTTAAGCACCAATATTAAAGGGAACAAGTCAACATCAAGCATGAGTAAACAACAACAGCAATAAAACTTGGGATCTTTTCAAAATATGAAGCCACGTGGAAATGGAGTCAAGATGTAAAAGTTTTAAGAAAAAGTTCCACTTAAATTCTTAGAGAGTTACTAGTAAAAGCGGATATGGAAACTATTTTTAAAGGTTGGAATAAAAGTCAATGAAAAAAAAAGAAAAGAAAAGAAAAGAAGCACAATAGCCATAATAAAACATCAGTCATGCAGAAAGAAAAAAATGACAAAACTCCGGGAAAAATAAACCAGTGAAATATAATAAACCAGTGAAATATAACATGACCCTGGGAAGACATTCAAGATATGAGACATGAATAAATTATTTTTAAATAACAGAGAAGGTAAAAGGCCTGCAATTACAATAGGGAATTTTAACCTTAAAATAAAAGTACTTTCAGAATGAGAAAGATAAATACACATAAGGGAAAAAAAAAGAAAAAGACAAAATTAAAAAAATTATTTTAGCATCTGCTACATATTAAGTACTTAATAAATATTTATTAAGTAGTTAAACTAACTCAAAAAGTCATGAAACTAAAAATGTAGAGGCTTTGCCATCTTCTACACAAAACTAAAAAGCAAAAATCAATGCCAAGATATATTTTGGAAAAAGTTTTTCAGTCAGTACCTCATAAGTTTACACATCCACTCAGGAGTTAAAAATCAAAATACATTCATATTTCTTCTCTAGGGAACTGATTAATTAATAATTTAGGATTTCAGGAGAAAAGGATAAAACATTATTGATCAGCTTCTGAAAAGCCATTCTCAACTCTTGTCCTTGGCTCCCCAAAATGTTAAGGCTGAGAAGCTAAATAATTGCCCTCCTAGTCTTTTTTCCGGTTAGGAGTGGATACCAGACCTAATTCTGCTTCACCAGGAGAAAAGAGAATTTGGTTGGGGGCGCTTGATTTCTGATTAAAAAACTCAGATTTGGCTAATGTGGTCCTCTCTCCTTTGTCTTACTTTGTAGTCATCCCTGGGATATTGAGCCGGTTTCTTCAATGCCACAAAAAATATGGTGCTGAAAACAACACAAATGTATTATCTTACTGCTCTGGAGGTCGGAAGTGTGAAAGGCATATAACTGGACTCAAAAAAATCAAGATGTAGGCAGGACTGTTTTCCTTCTGGGGGCTCCTAGGAGAATGTTCGTTTTTCTTTTCTAGTGCGACCTCTAGAGGTCACTGCATTCCTTAATTAACTCAACCTCTCTGTCTTCAAACGTTGGGTGAAGAAGTCAGCCTCCCTCTTCCACATATAAGAACCCTTGTGATTATATTGGGCCCATCTAGATAACACAGGATTATCTTGACCTCTCAACGTCAGTTCCTTAGTAACCCCAATTCTTCTGCAATATTAATTCCCCTTTATCATGCCAACTAACAACAGATTCCAAGAATTAGAATGTGGATATTTTGGAGGACCATTATTCTGCCTACCATAGACATGATGGCCATATTGGCAGCTGAGCCCAAACCAGCAACCACATACACTTCTTGTTACGTGAGAAGAATAAACGCCTGTAATTGTGATTTGTTGTGGTTGTTATTATCTGTAGCTTTATACTTCCCTATTGGATATAGACTCAAATATTATATCTCCAGCCAAAGGCTTATTCTTTTCAAAAGTAAGATAAAGTCATTCTCAGATCTGCAAATTCTTAGAGCATTTGCCACTCAAGTCTGTTTTCCAGTAAGACACATTGCAAATGTACTCTGAGCAATTAAGAGATGAATAAGCAATTGTATTCTTCATTAGGGAAACTATGATTGAGGAAAAGTGGTTATAATCACCAAAACTATCTAAAATTATAGGATAAATAAAAATAAAAAACACAAACCTGCAAATTACTAAGCAATAAAAAGAGGAAAATTAAGTACTTGAGGGTAATTATGGGAGTAAAGGTAAAATGCATAATGTAAATATTTTTTAAAAAAGTTTTTTTAAAGGAGACTTTAACTCTAGCTTAGCATAATACAAAATATAAAAGGAAAGGAGTAAAGATGGGGAGGTCAGCAATGTTAGCTTCTTTGACTCCCATCAAAGGAAGTCAGTGGTTATTGTTGGAATAATTGAGTAAAAAGAATTTTAATGTTTTAAGATAATCATGTAAGATTATCTTTAAAATAGGGTGTTAACCTTACAAATCACAGATAAAAGCAAATGGATATAGTTCATTCATCCAAAGGCAAAATAATATAAAAGGAAGCATTAAAATATGGAAAGCATAATTAAAGTGACAGATTTCAAACCAAGTACAATGTCCTAATGGGCATATATTCTAGAACAACTTCTATGGTAAGTCAGTGGAATAAGTATGTTGTGAAATTTCTTCATGTAGCAAGCAACCAAAAGGCTCACTTTTGCATTTCTAGAAATGCTTATATCAATTAGACCCTTTCATTTGGGGAGTACATTGAACCCTTTCATTTCTTAAATAAAAATGGGACCATTAGTGACAGTACTAAATAATACTGTTAAAATTAAACATATAAGTTTGAAATATTTAAACATAGAGTTTAAACACATGGACACAAACACACGCACCTGTAATTAGGAGCAGGATATTGCCATCCTTCCCCTGTTTCTGATCGCTCCTCTGCTACCTCTCTGTCCTTGCCTCTCCACAATGTAAGGAGAAATGGGAAGACGATGTTGACACGTCTACAAAATTGACTAGGATCTTGAAAGCAATAATTTCAAAGCTTCATCTGAGTCATTGTATAGCTAAAGCAGCAATCATGAAAAGAGAGAAAACTAAGAAATGAACTCACTTTTTATTTATTTTAAACCCAAAGGAATGTGGTGTGAAAGTGGGAGATGATTTTAACAAATCATGGTATCATCATATTCAAGTTCAACAAAAATATAGGCTTAAAAACGTTAAGCACTTTAAACGAAAACATGAAATTGTTTATTTTCATATTGGAAAATAGACTACATTTCTTAACGGGGTCACATTCATTCTTTTCCTTCAAAGTAGATTAATGAAGCAGAAACATTTGACAGGTAATGTAAGACGTTAAATAAAACTAATATAAATTACAGAAACTTTCCATGCTTACTCTCATGAAATCACTTCAGACAACACCAACTTTCCCTTTCTTCCTCCCACAAATCTTTTTTTAATCTTAAGTGTTTATTTTTTAAATTTTTTATTGATTAAGTTATTACATATGTGTCCTTATCTCCACATTACCTCCTATCCTCCCCACTAATGACAGACAACAGCGGGGTGAGGGCTCCCACAAACCTTTTAACTGCCTGGAAGGAGCTTTTCTAAAGCTACTCTTTATAATAGTGTAATTACTAATTGTATTATGGGCAAGGTGGACTTCACTAATTATTAGATAATTAGGTTCGTCCTCCTTGTAATTTTGTTCTGGACTACCCATGAGAATTAATGTTTGACCTTGTAAATTGTGCTTTCATGAATCACTGCTACCTGTTGGATACTAGAAAAAAAAATGGCATGCTTATGATTCACATTGGTTACAAGATAATAAGGAGATTGGATTTAGTGCCACCCTGTGTTATTCTGAGTACATAATTCAGAAACTCCCCCTTCCCCCAAAGAGATTTATAATGCCAGAGTAATTTAATGCATCATGTGTAAGAGAAATAGGAGAATGAGTTATTCATGCTACACTCCTGGAAAAGAAAGTCAATACTTTCTTTTGTGGCTCAGACTCATCTTTCTACTTAGAGGGACTTCTCTCTCTTTTGTCATCTATTTAACTCCTGTTTATTCGCTAAATCTCAGCTCACAGCCCAAAAATAAACCCTGAAATATATGGTCATTTGATTTTTGGCTAGTGTTCCAAGATCATTGAATGAGGAAAGGACAGACTTCAACAGATGGTACTCCTGGGAAAACTGGAGGTTGAATCCTTACCTAACACTATAAACAAAACTTAACTCAAAATGGGTCAAAGGCCTAACCTTATGAGTAAAATTATAAAACTCCTAGAAAAAAAAACATTGGGGAAAATCTTCATGGTATTGAATTTGGCAATGATTTCACAGACAGACATACCACCAAAAGCACCAGCACCAAAAGAAAAAATATGACTAAATCAAAATTAAGAACTTTTGTGCATCAAAGGATACTAACAAGAAACCAAAAAGCCAACTCACAGAATGGGAGAAATTATTTGCCTATTATATATCTGTTAAGTGATTAATATCCAGAATATATTTTTTTAAAAAAACTAAAACTCAACAATGAAAATTAAAAGCCCAATTCAAAAATGGGCAAAAGACTTGACTAGACATCTCTTCAATGAAGATATATAAATGACCAAATATGCTCATGTAAATCCAAACCACAATGAGATGCCACTTCACACTTACCAGGATGGCTGTGATTTAAAAATGGAAAATAACACGTTTTGCTGAGGATGTAGAGAAATTAGAACTCTCCTGTATGGTGGTGGGAATGTAACATGGTGCAGCAGCTGTGGAAAACAGTTTAATCATTTTCTAAAAAGTTAAACATAGAATTACCACATGACCCAGCAATCCCACTCTTAGGTATGATTCCAAAAGAATGGAAAGCATGGTCTAGAACTGACATTTGTACTTCTATGTTCATGGCAGCATTATTCACAATAGCCAAAGTGTGGTAACAACCCAAATGTCCATCAACAGATAAATGGATAAACAAAGTGTGGTATATACATATAATGGAATATTATTCAGCCAGAAAGGGGAATAACATTTTGATATATGCTACAACATGGTTGGACCTTGAAAATATTGTTGCTTAGTGAAATAAGCCAGATGTAGGGCAAATAATGTATAAGTTTAGTTTTATGAGGTACCTAGAATAGGCAAATTAATAGTGACAGAAAATAGAATAGAAGCTATCAGGGGCTGAAAGAGACAGATAATTATTGTTTAATAGAAACAGAGCTCTTGTTGGGGAAGATGAAAATGTTTTGGGTAAAGGTCGTGGTTCACAGCTTTCAGAACATATTAAGTATGATCTTAAGTATATACCACTAAATTGTGGCTAAAATTATAAATAGTATGTTATGTATAGTTCACCAAAATGTAAAACAAAATCTCAGCTTACCGATTGCTGTTTCAGGGAAACCTTCTGAAATCCTATTATACTCACTCATTGTGCTTTTTGTTTCATCATATTCATCTTAGTTTTTAAGTATGTATTTACTTTTGTCATTTTAGGGAAATGTCTTTCTCTTCCCCAGGATTGTATGCTTCATAATGATTTCCAAATAAAGTTCACTTACACATCTTCCAACAGGGTCTTCAGTGGTTGGCAAACTCATTAGTCAACAGAGCCAAATATCAACAGTACAACGATTGAAATTTCTTTTGAGAGCCAAATTTTTAAAACTTAAACTATATAGGTAGGTACATTGTTATTAACTTAATTAGGGCACTCCTAAGGCTTAGGAAGAGCCATACTCAAGGGACCAAAGAGCCGCATGTGGCTTGCGAGCTGCAGTTTGCCGACCACGGGTCTAGCCTATTGAAATAATTGGGTATAAAAGTTGTTATTTAATTACTTTTTCAGTATTAGGAAGGAAACTAAAGTATCATCTTGAATTCCTTTGCAATTATCTAAATCATCCCTAGCCGTGACATTTACAGAGTTGCCTAATTTCAATAAGTTACAAAAAATATAGTTTAGGGGTTAGTATCCAAAATTAATAAGGAACTCATACAAATTAACAAAAGGAAGGCAAACAATCTAATTAAAAAATGGGCAAAGGACCTAAATAGACACTTCTCCAAAGGGGACATACTGGTGGCCAAGAGACATATGAAAACTTGCTCAAAGTCACTAATCATCAGAGATATGCAAATTAAAATGACAATGAGGTATCACCTCACACCTGTCAGAATGGCTACCATCAACAGATGACAAGTGTTGGTGAGGATGCAAAGAAAAGGAAACCCTAATATACTGCTGCTGGAAATGCAGATTGGTGCAGTCACTATGGAAAACAGTATGGAGTTTCTTCAAAAAATTAAAAATGTAACTGTCATTTGACTCAGTGATCCCACTTCTAGAAATATATTCTAAGAAACCTGAAACACCAATCAAAAAGAATATATGCACCCCTCTGTTCACAGCAGTGAAATTTAAAATAGCTAAGATCGCTGAAACCGGTTTGGCTCAGTGGATAGAGCATCGGCCTGCGGACTGAAAGGTCCCAGGTTCGATTCCGGTCAAGGGCATGTACCTGGGTTGCAGGCATATCCCCAGTAGGAGATGTGCAGGAGGCAGCTGATCGATGTTTCTAACTCTCTATCTCTCTCCCTTCCTCTCTGTAAAAAATCAGTAAAATATATTTTAAAAAAATAAAATAAAATAGCTAAGATCTGGAAACAGCCCAAGTGTCCATCAGTAGATCAATGGATAAAAAAGCTGTGGTACATCTACACCACGGAATACTATGCAGCAGTAAAAAAGAAGGCTCTCTTACCCTTTGAGACAGCAAGAAGGGACCTGGAGAGTATTATGCTAAGTGAAATAAGCAGTCAGAGAAAGACAAGTATTACATAATCTCACTCATATGTGGAATCTAAAGAACAAAATAAGCTGATGAACAAAATAGATCCAGAGACATAGAAACATGAAAAAGACTGTTGAATCTCAGAGGGAAAGAAAGGGTAGGTGAGTGGGTGAAAAGAGATTAATCAAATAATTTATATACATGTATGCACAAACCATGGACTTGGACAATAGGGTGGTGAAGGCCTGGGGTGGGGGGTGGGGGTGGGCTAGAAGGGGTTAATGGGGAAAAGGGGGACATCTGTAATACTTTCAACAATAAAGATAAGTTAAATATATATATATATATATATATATATATATATATATATATATATATATATAATTTAGCAAATGTAGCCTGACTAGGCCACACACAAACACAGATAGAGAAACATGTCTAATTATTCTATTGTTACATCACATAATTATCCATGATCAAATCATAGATTGCAGAAGGAATGATCATTTCAGTGGTCTCTAAGAACCATTATTTTCCTTCATTTGACTTTGGTAGGAATTAGGAAGGGGCACAGCAACACAGCAACACATTTTCATTTCAGGCATTTCACTCTGAAGATTGATAATCATGGTGAGTAAACAAAGTTGCCTATGAGAATCTACCTATCTTGCAAGGGGCTTCAAAAAAACTAGCAGAGTGGGTTAGCATTATGGACTTTTTTATTTAATACTTTGCAATAACTTTTCATGCAATTGCTAATAGTTCAAAGGTTGAATAAAAAAAGAGTTAGATTTAATTCCATTTTTATTTTTGTTTCCTCATTTGACTAGAAAATTTAAGATTTTAGGATAGCTTCTTTGGTGAATGTTTTTTTTTTTTTCATGGTAAATGATATTAATTTATTGGGCTGTATTCCAATCATACTTTATTTATAAAAACAAGTAGCAGACATATTGTGTTCAACATAGTAATGATAATATGAAACCATAATATAACTCCTATCAAATTCCTTCCTAGCAAACATAATTTTGCCAATAGAGACAAGATCACTCTAAAATTTAAATGAAAAGGCAAAGGACTAGAAAAGCTAAAACAATTTTTTTTGGTGAGTGCTATTGATTCATTCACTATTCAACCCAGAAGAATACGGACAAAATTTTATTCTGTAAGCATTTTTATAAAGCATCTTCCAAATACTCCCCCCACCATTGTGTGTGTGTGTGTGTGTGTGTGTGTGTGTGTGTAGCAGTGGTGATGTAGTGGCGATGCTGGTAGATTTAATACTATTTAAAATAGGGAATTTCTATAGTTACATTGATTATATTGAAGTTATTTTACCAGGTGTCTATTCCTACTTAATCTGCTTTGTTAGTAAGAAGTATATTCACCAGTTTTGTTACTTAGTCTTTTTCTCCAAATGGAAACAATTTTGTCTTTGTAAATAAATAATTAAGGCCTTTAAGACTGTTTTTGTTGGGCCTCCGTTAAGTTTGTGTATAATTATGATGTGCGCCTTTCTCTGATCCAGGGTTTTTCCATCTGCTGAATACCGCTGAATAATTTAAAAGAAAAAAAAAAAGGCTGCTAAGACTCTGGTTGGAAGAGAGACAACATTCAAGCAGTAGAAATAGTATAATATGATAGAGAATGGTTTTTTTTTTGTTTGTTTGTTTTTTTCCTCTTGGCATCCGTTTGAAAAATTCTCCTTGGGGAACTTTTGCTGTGTTTGGAGGAAATGTGTCAGTAAGATATTTGGAGTGAGGGTGATTGCAGTGTGAATGCTCAGGTACAGAAAAATGCTCCCCCCACCTTTTTTTTTTCTTCTGAGTATTGCATGCATTTGTTATTTGGGTATGAGGGCTAGAGCAGTGTTGAATTGCTTTACATAATAAAGGTCTGAGTGTGCAGGGGTTTGTGTTTAACTTTTTTAAAAATAGCAAGTAGATGGAAATTTCAGGTTACCAAAGGAAAAAGAAAGTAGTCAAAGAGTCAATTTCTCTTTTTGTTTTGTTTTTTTAAGTTCTTAGTTTATTAATCCTCTCAAGCAAAATCTGCACAGTCATCACAGATAAAGTCACTGATGAATCTTGGCTCCTTCTGTTGTCCAATTTTCAGCTCACTTTTTGCAGCACCAACTTTGGCCTTTGCAGTCCTGCTGGCTTTCTTCACCCTGTTCCTGTGTTCCTTTCTGTGTGTTCTTGAGGTCTTCTTCTCATACAGGCCATGTCCTGCAAATCTGTATTTTGGTTCATTTATTTATTTTTGTGTATGTAATCCAAGGAATCATAAATTATACCAAAGCCAATTGTCTTGCCACCACCAAAATAGGTTCTGAATCTAAACACAAAGATGACATCTGGCACAGTCTTATACATTTTGGCCAGTTTTTCCTGAATTTCTGTCTTACGTACTGTTGCCTTTCTGGGGTAAAGGACGTCAATGACCATTTGTTTCCACTGAGGTAGTCTGTTGGTCATGAACTTTCTGGTCCAGATAGTTACTGTGTTGTCATGTTGACAGCCCATCTTCAAGCCAGGGGATCACTCTTTCTTCCAATAAATTATATTGATCAAAGGAGAGTCAGCTGGCAGCTATACTTCTTCAGGTCTCCTGCTTCATCATCATCAGTGACTCTGGTAGGGGCGTGGTAGGTAATGACATCAGACCCATCGGTGATGGCCTCAGAGCAGGATCTTCCAGGCTTCTATTTTGACAGAAAGGAGAGAGTCCTTCATGGTCATAAATGTTACTTCCTCTGAGGCAGACCCTTATGCTTGCTTCCCAGGAGTCGTCTGGTAAAATCCAGTAATAATTATTTTTGTCTTATTTGAGATATTAATGGATCACTTTCTTTCTAGTCTACTAATAAAACAAGAGTATAACCTAAAAAAATTCTAAATAATGTATTGGTAGATATGGCCTCAGTACCGACAGACGTGTATCTTTAAAGGAAGGACGAAAAAGATTGAGTTGCTTGGAGGCCCACCTGGAGGATTTCATGTGGAATCTGAGACAGTGAAGGGGGAAACTGAGGAAACAGAAAAGACACAGTAAAACTGGAGGGAGAGAATCCAGAGAGTGTCCTGTGACTACTTTCTTTCAGGTTTGCAATTATAGATAACTGTATAACCTCCCAGTCAAGAAATTTAATAGACAGGTGAGCTTTATCTATGTTCTCCTTTCTCTTTGCTGACTGGATACAGAGCAGTAGGAGATCTTGGAAGTTACATTTTGAAGAGGGCAGATGAGAAATACAACAATAACTCCTTGGTCTCTAAATTATTCCCTGAAGAGGTGACTCCCTTCAACCAGGAACACCCACTTAGGATTTTATACAAGCAAGAAGTAAACTTCTACCCTGATTGTGCCATTATGAAGTTTAGAGTTTGCTCATTACAGCTGCGAATGTTCCTAATATGCTCTGCTGGTGTGTGGAGACCACAGAGATTGCTCAGCTGGATATGGGAGTCAAAGGATCAGAAAAGGTGGTTACTGAACAGTGTGGTTTGAGTAGGACCCACTTGAAACCTAAAACTTTAGCTACTATTCCAGGGCTCCTCCCATTATGAGTATGTTGCAGGGGAGAGAGGAAAGGAAAGCATTAAATAACACCAAACATGGCTGCCTCAGTCTTTGCTTCTGTAGCTGGTCATAAGGTCTAAATTAATAGTCATTGTGACCATCTGTTACCGAAACCCAAGTTCATGTGCCTGACTCTTCGAAAGGCCAAAATTCAAAACATAAGTTTGGAATAGGGAAAGTTTTATTGATCAAGAAGGTGCCAATTGAGGAGATGGGAGACTTAATGGTGCCGCAGATCCATCTTGCTCTCTGGACTAGATTAAGGTTTTTTTAAGGGGTTAGGAGAGCAGGTATGAGGAAGTGCTGATGGAGTGAGTTTTAATTGGAGGACCTTGGAACTTGACCACTTATGGTAAAGGGGCATCAACACTGCATCTTTCTGGGCAGTACACCTTGTCTTCTGTGGTCCCAGCACCCAGCATTAGTTCCAGTTGTGTCTTGATCCTTTGGTTCCTTGGGAGGGGGTTGACTTTGGTTCTGGGTACAGCTGGAGGTCAAAGTTCCCTCCCCTGTACATGCTTTGTCTGGATGACTTGCAGTTCTTGCCTGTAGTCGGAAAAGCAACTGAGTATCTCTTTAAACAGGACCATTTTGAGCTGGTCCTGCAGTCACACTTCTTCCTCTTCTCATTCCACTTTCCCTCTGCCCTCTGCCAGCACCTTAGCAGAATGGAGTTATTTTGTGGTCCGATGAATGACATCCTCCTTCCCAGAGTATCTGCATCTGTGGGGTCCTGGCTTCCCTGGGTTGCTGTTGTTTTTGTTATGTAGGAATATTGGACAGAGGAACACTCAGAGGCACCCCAGAGAATGCTCTGGGTTCCAGGCAGAGGCCTGCTTGTCACCACTATGCAACAGCCACCAAATTTCCCTTTGGTTAGTGGGGGTCATTCACTCAATCTGGAATAGCAACCACTTTATAAAAACATGTCAAAAATACCTACCCATTAGTGCTTAACTTTTCCTCTCATGTTTTCCATCTTTGTGCATGTGAGTGTGTGTGTGTGTTTGGCATCTATATTTAGGCTCTTCTCCTGAAGTTTTCATTTAAGCAATCATTTTTAAATTCCATGAACTTTCTTTTATTATTTGTTTTATAAATTTGTCTTTACTTTATCCTTCTCTTAATTGATGAATACAATATGTCCTCAGACTTTTCTGAAAAGTAAAAAAAAAAAAAAAAAAAAAAGAAAGAAAGAAAAGAGAGGTTTAGAATTCAATTAAGATCCTTCCCTTTTCACTGAATTATCTGTTTCCTCTGGAGTCAATATTCTATTTTATGACTTTGATCTCTTCCTTTTATGTTACTGCATAAGTAAGAATAATTAATGATACCTGTTATAACAAACAACCCCCCAATTCTTAGTGCTTAACCTGATTTGGTGTTTTACTTTGTTTTTGATCTTTGCATAAAGGCCAATACATATCTTTGTAGTCGGAAAGCTCACCTGGGCAACTCTCTCCTATAAGAGGTGACTTGCAGATCTGGGATACCACTACCCAAGGCTTCCCATTGTTGTCACAAAAGGTGGAAAACAAGGCAGACATGTGTTGAAGATTTGGTGTTTTTGGCCAAGTCTGGAAGTGGACCATGTTGCTGCTCACATTCTACTCTTCAGAACTAGTAGTCCTCTGGCCCCATCTAGGTGCAAGGAACTGGGAAATGTCACTCAGGCTCTGTTTGTGGGTGTGGTGTGTGGACTGGCAGGCTTTAGTCTAAGATAAGCAGGCTGGGAACCTCTTCTCTGAAAGCCATTCCCTCTCTTAAGTAAATAGTTTCATTTCTTTGAAGGTGTTTTTCCAGTTTCATGTTACAGACTTTCTCTATTACCAGAGGGGAGAGGTCCTTGTGTCTCCTAGTTGCTAGTGGGGGTGGATTTCTTGCAATATCCTGAGAAAAATAATTTTCTAAGACTTGCATAGGAGAATGAGTGATTTTTAGTGGCATGGAATCACATCCCTGAGTTTCCAAAGTCTCATTTCCCTTTGTCTTGCCATAGAAGAAGTGTAGCTGGGGTTTTAGTAGAGCTAAAGTCAGAGCCAGTGTCCAGAGTTTCCTTTCCATGTTAGGGCCAGTCCAATCCAGCATCAGGCTAGCTTACCTTGTGTTTCCCCCTGCAGTCCATTAGTTCATTATTGCATGTGGGGGTCTGCAGGTCAACATGGCTATGGAGGAAACACAGGCAAACACAAGGAAGCCAAGAATGCAAGAGTCAAGCACAACAAGAGCAACAAGAGAGAGTGAACTCCTTTTTATAGAGAATTATGTACTCCCAATTTTTCTCATGCTTCAGTGGCCATGCCCATTCTGGCCAACCATCTCTGTCCCCAGGTTTGATTGACAAGCAAGTACCTTCTTTAAGTCACCTTAACTTTACTGGGCATGTGTCTATCTTGCCTTCGTTGGATCTCTTCCAACAAAGTGTTTTGCAGGGAATAGGCCAGTGGTTCCATGGGGTATGCAAAATTGCAACTTCCTGGTGAAGCTAGCCTAATGATATTCCTATAATGTCTTGCTTCTCACTTTGACTCTCCTTTATTACTAATAACTAGCTAATTACAATGGTATCATTTATACATATGGAGATTAAAAAGGAGGCTATGACTCAGCAATCATTACAGTTCTTCAACCAACTGTTTTGTGTTAAGTTCTTTCTCATACTCTGACCATATCCCTTTGGACCTGAGTTACTCTGCAAAATAAAGCAGCCTCACCTACTGCTTTATCCCCTACCTGTACTGAGCTGTGTCTCTCTTCACAGCTCATTTGGGCCAGAGCCATCTTTGATCTTTCAATAATGCATATAACCTTGTGTTGCTAATATGTTCCTTCCAGTATTCAGCAACCATATTAATTCCTCCTCTTTTAGGCTTCTTTGCCAATATTTATAACCCAATAGTTGCTTCTTCTTTGAGTGAGGGGAGGTAAATTATTTTTTTCAGTTCATTATCTTGAACTAAAAGTGATACACTTTTTACTTAGTAATAAATGATTTCCCATGTCAATAGAGCTATTGTCTGTATTATTAAATGATATAAACCAGTTTTGAAATATGCAAAATATTCCATTTTGTAGTATAACAAAATTTACCAATAAACTTCCACAGGTTGAACATGTAGCTTGTTTCAATATTGTTCTTTTTAAAATAATTTCTTATTTTTTAATTACAGGTGGCATTCAGTATATTAGTTTCAGATGTACAACATAGTGATTAGACATTCATATAACTTACAAAATGATCACCCCGATAAATCTAGTACCCATCCAACACCATACATATTATTAAGTATTATTGACTATATTCCCTTTGCTATATTTTATATCTCCATGACTATTTTGTGACTACCAGCTTGTACTTCCTAACCCCTTTCCCTTTTTCTCCTATTTCCCCAACTCTAATCCCTTCTGACAACCATCAAAATGCTCTCTATATTTGAGTTGGGTTATGTTTTGTTTGTTCATTTATTTTGTTTTTTAGATTCCACATATAAGTGAAATCATATGGTATTTGTCTTTCTCTGTCTGACTCATTTCACTCAGCAGAATACCCTCTAGGTCCAACCATATTGTAGCAGATGGCAAAATTTCTTTCTTTTTTTTTTATGGCTATTTCACATTTCTTTGTATATGTGAATCACTTTTCTAAAATCTATTTATCCATTAATGGACACATAGGCTGCTTCCATATCTTGGATATTGTAAATAATGCTGCAACAAACATATGGATGCATATGTCTTTTCACATTAGGGTTTTGGGTTTCTTCAGATAAATACCCAGAAATGGAATTGCTGCATTCTTCATTGTCTCTTATTATAGCCTTTGTTTTAAAGTCTATTTTGTATGGTATTGCTACCTCAGCTTTTTTTTTCCCCATTTCCATTTTCATGAAATATCTTTTTTATCTCTTTACTTTCATTTATATTATATATATACATAATATAACACAGAAGTGATATATAATACATAATATATATTATAATATAGATAATATTATATATATATATAATATAAAAGTGTTAAGTATTATGGTTCTTTCTCTTTGTAATCTAGGTCTTTTGAATACAAGTGTATTCCAAATCCAAGGCCCCAGCTAGGACACAGGGAAAGCAAGTAATCATGTAGATAGCATCTGAGCTTGGGGGCAGGTGATAGGAATGACCAATTACTAAAGAAGTTCAAAGAAACCAACAAAGGATTGGCCTCAGGGAATTTACTTCTCCTTGGCCAAGCATTCAGATTTTCTTTTGATTACAGATTTATCTGAGCATCTCTGTGTGAGCAATTTCTCTGCAAGACTGCTGTCATCCCCTCCCTGTATACTATTCCCGTGGTTAAGTGATTTTCTGCTCATCCTCACTCCCACTGAGTGTTTACATGAATATGACCCAGATACAGAGAGGACGTGTGTCTGGTTCACTTAGGAACACTGGGATTTTTGATAACAGTGAGCAGAAAGGAAGGAACAGAATTTTGAAAAGAGTAAAGAGAAAAGAAATAGCATAATATACATTGTGAATATTTAAAGGGATGATCTTGGATGCAAAAAGGTGAATATAAAAATATTAGAGGCTCAGTGCATGAAATTAGTGCACTCAGGGGGGTCCCTTAGCAGGGCCTGCACCCTCTTGCAGTCTTGGAGCCTTTGGGGGATGTCCGACTGAAGGCTTAGTGCTGCCACGGAAGTGGGAGAGGCTCCCGCCACTGCCACTGTGCTTTCCAGCCATGAGCCCAGCTTCTGGCTGAGCAGCGCTTCCCCTAGTAGCGCACGGACCCCCAGGGGGCAGCGCCTGCACTGAGCATCTGCCCCCTGGTGGTCAGTGTGCATCTTAGCAACTGGTTGTTCCACCATTCAGTCAATTTGCATATTAGCCTTTTATTATATAGGATTAGAAAATTAGGTACAGAAATAATAGGATAAAGAGAAATTGGGTTGAACAGGTGGAATAGGTGTTGGGATGTGCCTCTGCCTTGACTTTTTCTGTAAATTTAGGATCATTTGGATAACATGTTGGCTACATGAAGCATTTTACATTAAGAGCCTTATTTTCTTTCTATTTTTCCCTTTCCCTCTGCTTTTCCTGTCCTGGAGAACACCCTAGTCAGGGAAATGAAGCCATTGTTTTACATCACATTCCGGTCTAAAATACGTTTGATTAGGAATAAGTGTCACCAGATCCACTCCCACAGTCCTGCATCCTGCATCCTGCATCCTGCATCCTGCATCCTGCATCCTGCATCCTGCATCCTGCATCCTGCTTTGTTTCCTTCATCTATGCCCTGAAATAAACTCTGGGCATCTTCCATGGGCTGCCTTATAAAGCCAATGAGCAAAGTATCCAAAACAAGGATCTCCCTTTTGAGCTTATATCAATTAGGCTATGCATTCTTCTGCTGGTAAGAGAGGTTCAATAATCATGGCTTACAACAAACAAACAAAAAAAGTGGGTTTTTTTTTTTTCCCCATTTATATAAAAGAAGCTCTGAGTGAAGCAATCGAGAGCTGGTAAAAAGGCTGCAGGGTGGTTTTTGATGAGATAGAAGTTTATTTCTCTTTCACATAAAAGCCTGAATTTAAGCAGTTCAGGGCAGTTGCTGAATCTGCATAATGACCAGTTGCTGAATCTGCATAAAGTTGTCAAAACAACTTTCCTTTCCTTCCTTCCTCCTTTCTTCCCTCCCTCCCTCCATCTCCTCTTTCCTTTCACTTTCCCCCCATCCATTTCTATCTATGTTTGGCACATTCGGTCTGGGTTTTATCTAGTTGTATGTGTCTCAGAGATTACTAACTTATCTGCATTTAGCACACCTTGTGAATGCTGCCTCTCTCACAAGCTATTTGCCTCTACACTTAGGTATTTGCTTTCTTGTCTCTATAACAGATTTTAATTTTTTCATAATGCTAGATATATAACATACATAAATGTCAAATATATGCCATATATAAATGATATGGCATGTACAGGTGACAATATCTTTGAATTCCTTCTCTCTTGGTTTTTCATGATACTGAAATTTTATAAGTGTAGACCAGTTGTCCTATACCATCTTCTTTATTTAATCTTTCTTTAAGCTTCTATCTTCTTATTTTCTACTTTCCTCAGACTTGGGACATTGTTAAGAAGTTCACCTGACATGGATAAGCCTCTGCTATTAGTGAAAATACCATCGTAGGGGCTTCTTATTATTTTTTTCATAATTATAGCTTCATTAAGCCTAAAGGTAGTGGCCACATCTTGGGCTTTTATGAAACATGCAGGAATCAACTCGTGTGTGTGTGTGTGTATGTGTATTTGCTTGTCTTGTTTTGTTATAACAGTTCTCCAAGCCATTTGTTTCTCTGGCTATGTTATTGGAATCTTGTTTTATTCCTAGGATCATGGAATCTAGAATCATTCAAAGAATAAGCCTTTATTTACTTAATTAGATTTTAAAAATGAATGCCATTTAAAGAGATCTTCTAACATGTTCTGGGGGATATTGTGATCACATTGCTAATCATTCTAGATCAGGGGAACATGCTGTCTACAATAATGTCTGGTAATGACAAATACTCAATAAAAATTGATTATTACTAATACTATTTTTGTACTTTGAGTCAACTTACTTGATTTTTTTTCTTTCTCTTTTTTCCTGATTCCTTTTCCTGATTTCCATAGTTGGCCTTGCTTCCAGGCCCTTTGTTTTGAAAGTCACCTAGGAGTCCCAAAATTCTCAGTTTCTGTGAAATTTCATTGTCTTTCAAATATTTGAAATTCTTGAGACTGCAAATGTACATGCTAACAGAAACCTCAGGTTGTTGTTCTTTTGTCTACTCAACAGTCTTGTGAAGAGAAGATTTTTTAAAATTTCATCTCTTGCCTCTGAGCCCAGCTTTCTATTGCTTCTCTATCCATGGGGGAAGCAAAACCAACCATTTTCTCTGATATGACACAACATCATCATTAAGAGTTTTGGAGCCAGACTGCCTGGGTTGGTCTCTCGGCTCAACTAACTACTTAGTAATCTTATGACCATGGGCAGAATTGTCTAACCCATCTGTGCTTTCTTATCTGTGGAATAGAGGCAATAATAAAAGCATCTACAGTATGAGGTCTTTGTCAGGATAAAGCTGTTAAACATTTCAACACCAAGCACAGTGTCTGAGAGAGTATCAGACATTAGGGGGAAATGCCAGGGTCTGCACAGCAACCATGCAGATCCTGGCTGTTCTCCCTCTAGGACAAGGAGTAATGGAGTGGAGTACATTAAACTCATGAGCATTGTAGTTGTTCTACATGACGTGGAGCCCAGATGTTGCCTGTGTTGTGTGACCTTAGGCAAGTGATTTAGCTGCTCCAAGCCTTAAGAACCTCATTTGTTAAATGGGACAAATACCAACTACCTCTCAGCTTTACTTTTAGGGTGATAATATATGAAAACAACTAAATTGCACCTGGACTCAAGTACTCATAGTATGTTATCTCTTAGGAAAAAAAAAAAAAGCCCATTCCCTGCATCTCTTTAGTCCATTATTATTATTATTATTATTATTATTATTATTCATTTCTTCTTTAATCCTCACCTAAGGAGTGAGGGTATTTTTTCCATTGATTTTAGAGAGATTGGAAGTGAGGGGGGAGGAGGAGAGAGTTTGGGAGAGAGAGAAATACCGATGTGACAGAGACATATCGATGGGTTGCCTCCCACACATACCCCAACCTGGGGTGGGGATCAGACCTGTAACCCAGGTACATGCCCTTGACTAGGACCTGAACCCTTGACCTTCCAGTGTGCAGGGGCTAGCCCATTAATTTTTAAGCTTCTTTTTCAGAACTTCTTAAATTTTCATAGGAAGTTTATTGTTTTCTTTCATGAGACACTTTCTTTAGCAACTGTTGACTTTTAGGAAACCTTCCAAACTGCTTCTGTCTCAACTTCCTTTAGTAAGAGAGAACTCAGTTATAGTTTAGCACACAACTTTTAACAGAGCACAGCAAGATTTTAAACAAAGATGTAAATGATGCTTTCTCACTTCCTCACTGCTCTTAGTAACATAGTTAAGAATAAACATACCTGGCTGGTCAAATAATTGTTGCTATTGATATGACTCATTACCAGCCTCCCATTTGGAATCTCCGGGTGTGCATAGGAAAGTGTGTGTGAGAGTGTGAGTGTGCAGGTTCATTGGCCTCTACCCTCTTGAACTTGATTTTCCCACTTTGAAGCCCCTTGATCTGGGAGTGACAGCAACTGGACACCCCAGTTCTCATTCTGACTTTCCCCTGAATGGCTCTCCTTTTTGCCATCTGCCCAAATGTTCCCAATGAACCACACCCAGAGCCCAGAGCACCACCCTTTCACCCTAGGCACCCTGTTGGCAGCATCCAGTCTCATCCCCACAATTGTTGACATTATGCAGTTAGTGTACCTACTGTTTTCTCAACTTTTATTTTTAGCTTCACATCCTTGTCCTGTCTAGTCCTCCTCTTTAGAAATTCCTCCTCCCACTCTTGGATTCATCTGAGATTTCTCCATAACTAACACCAGAGGGGGGCCGTAGTGGGTGGTGGTAGGACCAACTGTACTTTGGGCCATTTCTGCCACCCTTCCTCTGCTCGTCATTATTTGAAGTCTTTGCCTTTTATGTCCACAGCCCTCTAAAATCTATAGCTTAGCATCCTCTGCTGACCCATTTTCACATCCTAAGATGATTCAGTAACCAATTCATGTTCTTTTCTCTAGTCCCCCTCCTGGCATTTATTTATGAGCTCAGGCTATCTGTTGAGGAGCCCTCAAGAGTCCAGATCTTACACCACTTGGGCCAAGCACTGAATGCCTTTATCTTTTAAGACAGTTCTTTCTCAACATCTTTTCTGTCAGCATTTCCAATTCACATGTTCTCTCTTCTTCTCTTGGATCATTTCTTCTGTTTCTTTCACTTATTCATCTTTCACTGGACATTCTGACCTTTGTCAGTCTGTACTACTCTGCACCTTTCTTTGATGCTGTTCTCAGTAGATATTTACTATGGATGGAGGAAGGAAGATGGAGTGTGAATCTAATGACTGTACTTACTGGCTCAAATAAGTGAAGGGGGGGGGGGTGAGACTGAGGCTTAGTCAATGGTACTCAGCATACATTATACTATTATGTCTACCTAGAAAGAACACTGAAAAACAAACAAAGTTTCTCTTGTTCCCTCTCCTGCTTTATTTCTCACAAATAACCATTGTCATCAATCTGGTGTTCATTTTTCCAATCCCTTTTCCCCTATACGTTTGCAGTTTTTACTAAAATAAGCTATATGGGAATGGATAGCACCCCATTACTACTGGTTGAATAAATGAATGTGTATATCTGTGTGTGTGTGTGTGCATAAGTATACATATAAACTGTTTTGCATATGTGTTTTGATATAAATCACACTGCTTTATGCATATTATTGGCAGCTTGCTTGTTTTGCTGAACAGCACATTTTAGGTATATTTCCATAGTATCACATAGTGCTCTATTTCATTCAACAGTACTGCTGCATGATATTGCATGTGATTAGATATTTATTTTTCTATTCTTTAACATATTTCCTATATTTTCAATTTACACCTTGGGGGGCATTTTCTGCTCCCCACAAGCCATTTCTACCTCCTGGTCTCTGATAGGGAAGCAGAACCTTGCTCTCTCCACTCTGGAAATGAGCACAACTCATTTCTTCCCTCAGACTCTGAGCTTCTGATTCTGCTCTCCCAACTTTTCTCTCATCTCTTTCCCTGTTCAGGATGTAGCCAGGTAGAGGTCAAGGCAGGAGAGGTTAGAGGTCAGGGAAATTAAGAATATCTTGGCTGACTCTTCTCCCATTCCATCAGCACAGGTAATTTTTAACTCTTCTGTAGTGGAAAAAGAACAGACACTGCAAGTATCTTCCAAATCTACTGTTTAGGGATAGCTTTCAGTTTTCATATTAAAAAGAAACGAGTTGAATTTATTGCTATCCTCTTTATGGATAAAACTTTATCCTGTCAGTCGTGATTCATTAAGAATCTAGGATGGCCCAGCCAGCATGGCTCAGTTAAGCATCGACCTATGAACCAGGAGGTCAAGGTTCGATTCCTGGTCAGGGAACATGCCTCGGTTGCAGACTCCATTCCCAGTGGGGGACGTGCAGGAGGCAGCCAATCAATGATTCTCTCTCATCATTGATGTTTCTATGTCTCTCTCCCACTCCCTTCCTCTCTTAAATATATATATAATTTAGGATGGAGAGAGAAACCCAACATGGTAATAAAAAAATTGCTAGAGATATGGACACTCACCTAAGAAAGTGACAGGAGAAGGGCAAGAAGAGAGCAGAGTATAGTTCAAACCAGCCTTCAGTTCCATTTGTCTGTCTGACACCCCCTTACCTGGCCAGACATATTGCTAGATTCCTCCCTCTTGGAGGTCTGCTGCCGCAGAGCAGAGGGATCATATCCTCACATTTCAACATATGAATGACTTGAATATATTAAATGAATAAGCAGCATTGCAGATAGGGATGGAGAATGAGGAGGTATTTTTCTAAGGCATCAGCCACATGGAAGGAGTGCCAAGCTATTGAGTTGTGACAGTGATCAGGGAGTCAGAAGCCAGCTGGCTATTCTGATCTGTCTGATATTTCTCTTCACCCTCTAATCTGCTGAGCCATCTCTAGAGAGGAAGATTGTATTGGACTCTCTGCTTGGTGATGACGCTGAGCTAATGCAGCTGATGAGTGACATCAGCTCTTCTGGGCTATGCAAGACCCACATGGCCTTTGCTGGTGTGAAATGCCAGCCCAATGGAAGCACGGCATGGTCCCATCAAGAGCAAGAGCAATTCCCTCCTCCTTGTATCTGCTGCCATCTCCTATCTACCCTCCCTTCACCCCCATTCCCGCCCAGGACTAAGTCAACAAAAATTCTAGGAGCAAAAAAAAGGAGGACAAACAGAAAGGGAAATAAAAGGAGAAAAGAGGTTGTCTGTGTGTATGTGGGCACCCATCATCTTGGGCTGACTCCCTCCAGCCATACATACATAGATATTATAATGAGTCCTATTAGCAGATTTCTAAAAACTGAGATTGAACAACTGCCAATAGTTATTTTTCATCATATGTTCTAAATGCTCAGGGGATGCATACTATGCTTACCACTTGCTTTGTCATCTTTTAAGTAAATATTATAAGAGGATTCATTAAATTTGGAAAGAATAAAACAAACACTCTCCTACAAATATAGTGCATTCAAATACAAACAAAAAAGGTCCTCCAGCGGAAACTCTGTTGGAAGCAAGAATCCCAACACTAACTTTGAATTGTTAGCATCAGCAACAATAACAAATACATCACCAGACACTGATGAAATGGGAATGGACTGCAAATTCCTGGTTTGCTTCAGGCTCATTCTCCTTGTTAGGCCACTTCTACTGAGACTCTTTCCCAGGTACTCACCTACACCATTTACCATGTCCAACACACACTGAGTAATTGTTTTGAAAAGGAATCCTCAGAGGACAGAGCATGGTAAAGGCAGAGAGAAGGGGAAGTTCCCAGGGACACGTTGTCTGTCCTCCAGGCATCTTGGGTTCCTATGTCTCATTTCAACAGAATGAGGTTATACCACTTGCCTACCAGATTCTCATCCTTAGCTATTATAAACTGATGGCCTGGCAATAATTCTGATGTCTCCGTCATCCCCTCAGTCCCACCCTCCACCCTACCACACTATAAATGTTCTACAATTTGCTGTAAGCACAGGCTTTCCCTGAAGTCTAAAAAACAGCCAACACTTATGAGTGCATACAATGCACCAAGCAAAGTGCATCTTTCAACCATTTATAGGTATTATAATCCTTATATTAATTTCACAGATGAGAAAATTGAAGATCAGTGTTTGTGGAGGTTTCCTAACCAGCACAAAGCAGAGTTATGGTTAGAACCCAGATCTATTTGGCTCCAAGGCCCCAGGATGTGTCTCTACCTCGCGCTGCATTAAGAGGACAAATCAGAGGCACAAGGAACAGAGTCCAGCTTTGATCAGTTTGGGAGTTGATCTAGCCGTCCAGGTCTCAGATCCTGTCTGCTAGGATGAAGAGCATGCAGATCCTTTGGTTGGATGGTACAGCAGCTCTCATCCTTCCCTCAGAGCTGAGCTTTTTTGCTTTGAAAACGCTGAAGACCTAAATCCCTTGAGCCTTGATTTGCCTTTTTTCCAGCTACCCAGTGGACATGTCCTATATCTGGTTTCCAACTTCAGATAGACTAAAATCACTTTTCACCATCCTGCCAGAATCACAGTTTCTCTGGTGGTTAGTATTGGTGGTCTCCTGGGGGAACCAGAGAGTCATCTCTTGTTTACAGGTAGCTCATGAGTCATTAAATCTATTTACATACCAGGACTTCAGCAAGATTTTAATACAGATACCGGTGCAGGGTAAAGCTGGTTCCCAGGGATGGTGGGGGTGATTCATCACACACTTAAAAGGAGACTGGCCTCATTTCCTCCCCAGCTTGAAGGGAAATGATCCCTCTGCTCTGTGGCCACAGATCTCCAAGAGGGAGGGGCCTGGCCACCTGCCTGGCCCTGTCTACTAGGCTTGTTCAACTGAAGGCAGGCCTGAAACATGCTCTGCTCTCTCCTTGCCCTTCTCCTGGGCACTCTCTTAACGGGTACTCTCCTCTCTGGTAAGCCTCCCTTCAAGTCCTCACTCTCACTCAACCCCGTGAATCCAGAGCCTCAGCTATTGGTTTGATTCTGTTTACATTCCTTTAATTGTCTGGAATGAATATGGGACTTTATGACTGGTGTGCTGGGTCTTGGTTACCTCTGTCTCCTGGGAAGGCATTTGCTCTCTGGTGTCCCCTTGCCCACTGACCCATTGCCCCCTTGGCCCTCCTAACCTACTTCCTGGGGTTGACCCCATATTCCTGAGCCATGGAAGGGCTTGAGCCACCCCTCTGTCTGGATGGAAGGCAAGCTGGGCTGGATTCTTCACTCCAAATGGCCTTTTCCACTATCCACAGGTGTCAGAGCACAGACCATCCATCAGTGGCCATCTACCAAGGTGAAGCTTAAGGGGAGCCCACTCTCCCTGGAGTGCACAGTGAAAGGGACAACAAGCCCCAATCTATACTGGTACCGGCAGGCTGAAGGAGGGGGCCCCCAGATGCTCTTCTACTCCATCGCTACTAACCAGGTAGCCTCTCAGGCGCCCGAGAACTTAGAAGCCTCCAGACCCAAGGATGGCTACTTCATCCTACGTTCGAAGAAGCTCCTGCTCAGCGACTCTGGCTTCTATCTCTGTGCTTGGAGTATCACACTGAGCTGTGTGGGGCAGACCTCTGTGCAAAAACCCCACCCTCCCCTGAGTCCTCACCACACTCTCCAGGAGCCCTCACTCGGGGACTGGGTGGAGGGTATTTGTCACTGGGTTTCTCATGGTCAGCCAATGTGAGAGCAACTGAATCAAGGCAGGTTCCCCAAAAGAACATTACTAAGTTCTCAGGGAGAACAAAATGATTTACATGTGCAGAACCTGTGAATTTCATCCACACAGCCACGTTCCCAACGTGGGGATGTCTAGCCCATGGCTGCCATACTGCAGTCCTCAGAGCATGCTATTTTCCCTGACTGCTGTTGGTCTGCCCTGGGGAGTGGGCTGGTATGCATGCAGGTGAGAGAGGAAGCATACACCTGTAACCGGATGTGGTGTGGTGGTGGACTGGTGAACAAATAGGAAGATGCCAACTCAGGTGACTCACTTGGTTAATTTTCATCACCCGGACAGTATCTTGTGGAGGCTTGGATGAGACCTGAGCCAGGGAAGGACAAGGTGTTCGCGGACTATTCTCATGTGACTACAAATGTGCTTCTGTCAGTATCAGGAACATGCACTTAGAGATTTTGATTATTGTTTTGCATTTCAGGCTTTTTAAAAATTCCCATTCTATTGTTTCTCATCCCTTCCCCTTTAGCAAAGGAGGGAGCAGAGAAACAGGTGATAATCAAAGAGAGGCTAAAGGAGAGGCACGCCTATGTGATGACAAAGCCCTAAAAGAGAGAAATTACTTGGGTAGGAATGAAGGAGAGAAAAGGCTTATGGAGATGACTGGAAAGAGATGCCGCAGTTACCTTGGCAACGGAGCTTCCTTCCTCATCCCTCCGTCATTGGCCTCATTCTTCTCAAAAAGCTTTTCTTTCATAATGTCACTTCTGCTCCACGAGGGGGCACAAAAAGCCTTAAAATATTCTTGTTTCTGGCATCACTTCATTAGGACAATTCAGACATATTTATTTTCAACAACATTCACTCTGCCGAGGAAAATCTGAGACAGAGACACTAGTGATCAAGACAGTATTTAACAGTGCCCAAGGGTTCCTATTGCACCGTCAGGATCAACCATGTATCAAGCAACTATTGTGTGGTGGGCACTCTGAGCCATCACAAGCATTAAAAAGAAAAATGAAGTAATTCAAGTTGGGGCTGGGCATGGCCACAGCATGGTTTCATCAAGGCATTTGGCTTACCTTTTTGTTTCTCTCTGTAGTGCTGTGATCATAGAAGTAATTTACAACTCATTGAATAGCAAGCAATGCCTCAAGCTAATGTTTAGGCATTAGCTGATTTTTGAACATTAGCAGAAACAGATCCCTCCTGGAAACAGTGCTGTCTGATTACTTGTAGTTAATAGACTCCGGTATTTCAAACAGTTTTAGATTAACATAAAAATTGAGTGGGTAATAGAGAAAGTTCTCATACATGTCCCTTTCCTTCCTAGGCCTCCCTTATTATTAACATTAGGGGTAGTGGAAGGATAGTTCCTTATGCTTCATCTGCTAACTTCTCTCTTCTCCCCCTGGAAGCCTTGCTGGCCTTTTCATCTCTGTATTTTTAAGGCACTGGGTTTTTGAGTCTAAATTTACCAGAAGTTTTAACATTGGGCTAATTATCTAATCTCTCTAGGCCTCATTTCCTTCATCTGCCTAACTTCCCTATTGGATTGTTCAGTGTATTAAATAAGATGGTGCTCACCTTATAAAGCCGTATTACAGGGTCTAATTGTCAGCAGCTAGGTATTACTTTCCTCTCTTTGAGTTTACAAGCTAGTTAATTACAACTCACCCAAAAGAAAGACTTATACTTTAAAAAATTAAAATTTAAACTATGTAGTAAATCTTTTAAAATGCTAAATACACTTGGGTGGCAAACCCGTGAAACTTGTACCCTATGTTGTGCCCATTCAGATTGGCCATTGGTCTTTTTCGGGGGGTTTCATGCAGCCTCAGAGTCCTTCTGAACAGAGAGGTGTTCCAGGTAATCTCTAATATTCAAGTGGGGTTGACAGGAGAGTTAAAATAGATTTTTCATTCCTGTAAGAAATTCAGCAAAGTTCTGGAAAACTTCATGAAGGAGAGAGAATTTTAGCAAGGTTTAGTTTTTTGGGAGGCTAGCTTTAAAACAAAATAACCTTCTCAGCAGGAGAGTTGGTTTGAGTGGAAAGGTGGAGGTCTCCTGAATATCATAAGTTTCAAAAAAAGCCAGCCAGAAATAGTCCTGGTCATGGAATAGGGTGACAGAGACACAGGACAAGACTAGGTAAGGAGAGACTAGGCAAGGAAAGGCCTAAAGCCATCTAAATTCATCAGAACAAGCTAATATTCTCAATGTTGCCTGCTCTGTTCATGAGTCCTGTTCCCTTATGGTTTCCATGGTGCCGACGACCCAGAAAATACCTATAGTGCTCATCCTTTCAGGAAACAAAGGAAAGCAGCTCAGGATGACTCATGCCATTCAGATATGCTCCATCTGGCCAGGAACTCACCAATCTCACTTGCCCCTGTGGGCAGCTGAGGCTGTCTCTTTAGGTTAGGAGATCTTACTGGACTGGTTCTTGACTCTGACTTTGTAGGTGAGCCCAGACAACTAGTCCCACACATGGGATCCAGGGCTACATGCTGGCAGCCAGAGGAACAAACTCCTTTAGGCCATCTTGCCTGTATTTCAGCCACTCAAGGGGCTTAGAGAGAGAGAGACCCTGGGCTCTGGAAGCTTGGGGAAGATGAAAACACCCTGGGCTGGGAAGCTGGTGAAACAGCAATTGGTTACTTCATAATTTTGACTGGGATTCTAAGCTTTGGGTTGAGTGTGAGACAGATTGTGAGCTGCACAAAGCAGGCCTGGTGGGTTATATGTCTCATGTTATTCCCTCTCCCTCTTTTGGGATGTTCAGACTCTGGTTTTCCATTCTCTACTGCATTATGTCTTCTCCTCCTCTCATCCTGATGGCACAGAATATCCACCAGGCCTTAGCACGGAGGGAGGGCAGGGGGATGATGCTAAAAGAAACCCAGTCAGTACAGCACACAGACATAGCTCAGACATTCAGGGACTGTCCACTTGTCAGTCTGTTCATTACTTAGCGGTCCCTCTGGGTGACTCATTAACAGCTCTCACTAGATGAGTGGAAGGAAGTGGGAGGGTGAGTGGGGGGTGAGGCATTTAGGGGGCAGATGAGAGAAGGGAGGTGCCTGAGTGATGTGGGCCTGGAAGGGATCTCAATTGGGTCAGAGCAGTTACTGCAGCTGTTTTGCATTCCTCACTATCTCCAAGGTGTCGCTGCAGCTTCAGATCTCAGTGTGACCTCCAGCAGGTGTAGAAGTTAAGTTGGGGGTGGGGTGTTCTGCCCAGATCCCTCTCGAGAGATCTTCTCCTCTCTTTCCACTCCAGGGGTGCTCGCCAGGGCCCCAGTAAAGAGAGCAGCACGGAAGAGGTCGGGCAGGATGTGGTCATGTGGTTCTTAGGGTGCTCAGGATGGGGGTTGGGGGGAGGAACTTTCACAGGCACCCCAGAGGCAGGATCTGGTAAATACCAAACCACATCCTGTTGTGAGTCCCTGAGATGGCACTGCACTAAGGGCAGGTGGGTGGCTGTTATTCTCTATGCTGATGTTACTCAGAGATAAGCAGCCCAGCACCCTGCACTGGGCTCAGACACCCCATCCCTTCCCTGGTTGTCCCCTGAAGAAGTCCAACATGCAGCTCCTTACTTCTTGGCCTTTGATTCAAGGCCATTCTCCTTTAAACATGGTTTTTGTCTACTCATCCATGGCCCTGGATCTCTTTTCTAGCTGTGGGATCTGGGGTCCGCACTGTCCCCTTACACCATTGCCACTCTTTGAGGCTGTGAATGATTTGTCTTGGGGAAGAGCTTAGAGTCCCAGTTGAGTGGCCTCCCTTATGCAGCTTTAAGACCTGCAGATGTTGGATCACTGAATCTGAAGAGCAGAGCTAGACGATTCCTTAGAGATCACTTTGCCCACCTCCTCACTTTACAGAGGGGCTCTAGAACCCCAGAGAAGAAAAGTGAACTGTCCAGGGCCATGCAGCTGAGAAACAGAAACTGTTCTCTGAGTTTCAGCAGCTCCTGGGTCTCAGACAACACTTAGGGAACGTGGGCTTTATGTTGAGCTGAGATCTTCCTAAGAATTTTAGGGACTACTTGTATAAGAATAAATAAGTCATGGCAATCATATATGAGGAGGCATGAGGCTGGAGGGGTAAATATGATGAACCACAGAATCAGAATCCTGCAGAAATGAGATAGGTTGGAGAGATGAGCTGAAGAAATATGATAAAATTAAACAAGCTCTCCCCACCCCAGCCACCCTCCAAAAGAGAGAAAACCAACCTTCTAAACATCGGGAGGGGACCATGTTGCTCATGTACTGAACACATTGCAGTGCATGTAAAAATGATCAGGGTTGGAGTGAAAAGTGAGCTCTGTGAGTCAATGGGGTGATCTGAGTACAGACATGGAAAAGCTGCCCTACTATGGACCCAATGTAGAAGATATTGAGGATAAGGAGGTTAAGCTCCTTCTTGCCCTCTGTAGGTCAGAGTCTCCTGTCTGGACATCATACTTTTAGCAAATGTTTTCAGAATAGAGTGGCTGGGCTGTGGGAGCTGGGAGTCCTCAAAACCATGCCATATGGAACAAAAAGTGAGAGAACTGGACAAGTTTGGCTTGAAAATAATCTTTAGGCAAATACTAATTGTTATAATAGCAGCAGATGTTTATTGATGCTGTGATAACAGCTTTATGTGTTGTGTGGATTAAATAAGATCAAATCACCTTATGTGATTTTGAGGTTGTGATTGAGCCCATTTTGTAGGAAGGAAGACTGAGTTTCTTGCTCCAGGTCACTTGCTGCAGGCCACGTAGCTAATAAGTGGTGGATCTAAGGTTTGAGCCTAGGCCTCTTTGGCTTTAAATATATATATTTAATTTTTGAATGCTACAATTCCATTTATTTGTTATAAATATTGTTGAAATTCAAATTTTTCTAACTTACTTAGAAAATAATATAGTAGGGCCAATTTGATTTCTTTTACATAGTTTCAAACATAAAGATATAATTACAATTAAAAGACCAGTGTAGAATCCAATCAGACCACAATGCCACTTATGTAAGCCTGATTACATCTCTTTCTCTTCCTTTATAGGATTACAGGGAAATATATGATTTTATTTTAATTGATAGTAATGCCAACATGCATTTTGTTAGATTTCTTTAAGATTTACAAATCTGCTTTATATTATTATGCACAACACTATCATAGGTTTATCTTAAAAGATATCTGGCATAGTTCAGGCTATTATTTGGAAATCTAATGGCCTACTCTAATTTTACTCATGAGTGAATTGTTCTCATTCTTAGAAATGAGTCTTTGATAAAGTTCATATTCTTTATATAGTGTTCTCACCTATCTACTGCCTGCTTTTTCCATTCTGCAAACTCAAGCTTTTGAAGCTTCTGCTGATTCTGTCTCTCATAGATTTGTGGACGCTTGGCTGGAGGTGTCTTAGGAAGGGCTCTCATAGGAGTAACATTGTGACCAATGAGGGCCACTACAAAGAGCTTTATGGACACCCAATTAGGGCAAAAATCCTCATAGTGATGAAATGGCTTACCCAGACAAGTCAAGAGTTTTCTGTCCAAGGGCAAGTTGAGCATAACTGGGGAGGGATTCAAGACAGAAATTTATGTGTGTGGTTTTTTTTACCACCCAAGATCCAGTTAAGATCAAGTCCCACCATGGTAGTGAGGGTGCAGAGGATTGAGGTGTAATTGCTGGACTGGCCTTGTCCTGATCAGAAGGGGTCATGAGACCTACCTTAAAGCTATAAGTGCAAAACAACAACAACACAACAACAACAACAACTATATATATATCAGAGAGAAAGGGGAGGGAGAGGGAGAGAGGGATAGAAACATCAATGATGAGAGAAAATCACTTATCGGCTGCCTCCTGCACTCCCCACACTGGGGATTGAGCCTGCAACCCAGGCAAGTACCCTGACTGGGAATTGAACCGTGACCTCCTGGTTCATAGGTCTATATTCAACCACTGAGCCACACCGACTAGGCTAAAAGCCACTTCTTTATGTCAGCGAGTCTGGCCAGGATGCTGTAGGGGGTCAACAGGAAGCCCTCTAATGCAGTCTTCCTATCAAGATCACTTCTCATACTCACAGAGGAAAGATAAGTTAGAGCAGGCTGATGAAACTTCTGTGGGAATAGCCACAGTTGGAGGCTCATTTTCAGGCCCTTATTGCTGATGTACAGACCCATCCACTCATCTCTGGGACCCCATATTCCCCAAGAAGTACAAGTGCAGCAGAGGTAAAGACTGTGGATGGAAACGGAGGAGAAGTGATTTAGGGCATGAACAAATACTGTCACAATACAACTTAAGGAGAGGCAGAGGGGAAGGGCATGTTAAGAACCCAGGGACTTCAGGTCCATAAACACAGTGCAAGAGAAGAAAGTCGTCCAGATGGGAGGGGAGGATGTCTGACCCTACATTAAGGTAGGAAGTGCTTTGTGCTCCTGGCCCAGATGGGATGGATGATGTCTCACATTGTGGGCTGTCAGGGCCCACAAATTACCTTTTTGAAAGGATGAGAGTTTGCCACAAATAATGAGAATTAATTGTAATTAAAATTGCCCAGGCTTGGTGGCCTTCTATACTGTCAGTCTATATGGCATAGGGTGATTTCCACATGAACATGGTAAAAGGGAACTTGGTGATGAAAGTTTAAGCAGAGGTCAGTGGGGCTACAGATGACTGATTCATCCATGGGTCAGTGGCAATGCTAAAACTGGCATGGGGTTCTTAGCCATTCCAGAGATCTCCATCAACATCTCTTAACAGCCTTAAATGTAATACCTCTAGGTATGAGCATGTTTTTGTTGTACACATATAGCTTTAAGGGAGGTCTCAAGTACCAATTCTCCATTCCCACATCCATCCCTAAGAAAAAAGACCTCATGAAGTTTCTCCTATATGGGACATTCGAAGCTGTGTGTTACATAGACTGCTTGGGCTGAGGTCACTGGGCTGCCATTCTCTGGGGCACCTGGGAGGAGGAAGATGGGGAAATGGCTCAGGGCAGGAAATGGAGAGATTAGTATCTATCAGGATCCCTTACTCTTATCCCAATCTCTATTCATCCAGAATCCTTCTTCTTTTTCCTAAATTTATTTTTCAATTATAATTGATATACAATATTATATTAGTTTACAGTGATTATACATTTATATAACTTATGAAGTGATCACTGCGAGAAGTCTCATACCCATCTGACACCATACACAGTTATTACAGTATTATTAACTATATTTCCTATGCTGTACTTTATATCCCCATGACTATTTTTATAACTAGTGATTTGTACTTCTTAATCCCTTTCAACATTTTTTACCCACACCTCCAATGCTCCTCCCATCTGGAGATCATCAATTTGTTCTCTGTATCTGTGAGTTTGTTTCTATTTTGTTTGTTAATTTGTTTCATGTGGGTTGTTGTTGTTTTGTTTTGTTTTTGATTCCACATATAATTGAAAGTCTATAGCATTTGTCTTTCTCTGTCTGACAAATTTTTCTTAGCAGAATACCCTCTACATCCATCCATGTTGCCATGTTGTCACAAATGGTAAGATTTCATTCTTTTTTATGGTTGAGTCATATTCCATTGTATATATGTACCACTTCTTCTTTATATAATCATCAAAATCCTTTTTTTTTTCTTTCTCTTACCTACTCTTCCTTAATCATTTACTTAAGAGAGAAAAAGTCTTTGTCTCTGGATGGGCCCAACCTCTTCTAACCCCATTACCACTGACCAAGCTTATGCATCCTGGCCATGAGCTGTGCAGTAGGAAGGGTTGCAGGTCTCTGGCGGATACTGATGCTGACAGGAAAATTCTTCTTTTGGACAAGTGACAGTGACTTGACTAGCCTCTCCCCATAGGAATCCCAATCCCTGCACCGCCCCCCCCCCCCCGACACACACACCAGGATGTTTCCATTATTACATGACCAGTTGAATCCCTCCTGTCTCCTAATTTCTGAATAAATTTCTAAAATCTGTAGGGTTGAGGTTCCTCTCCTGGGGTGCTACCATGGTGAGTCCAGTTGTGCCCCATGGAATGGTGATAACTTGGGGGACCCTGGGCATTCTTCTAGAGATGCTTGACTTCAAGTCTCTTCAATCAATAATCAGGCTCTACTCCTGAACTGTATGTCACTTGTGAAGTTTGTGCCTAGACTACATTCTGCCCACAGATTTTCTCAATGGGATGAAGCTTAGATTAGCCTGAGGTTGGAATAGTTTGATAGGCCCAAGTAGATGAGGAATTGCTTTAATGCCTTTCATTCCAGGAATACCTCTGGGCCCAGAAACCCCCTGAGGGTCCCTTTTACTGGAGTGTCCGTGTGTCCTGGGCACTTAAGAGGACAGTCCTGATTTACCCCTCTTATCCCAGCATCTCATTTTCCTCTCAATAGTATCCCCATTTGTGCAATAAATGAGATGACTGCCCTATATCTAACCCATCTGCGCTCAGTTTCACCTGAGGAAGAATGGATGGCATGCCCAGAATTGGTCCAGAAGGACCCATTTAGATTCTAGAGAAAGAAGCAGATGCAGAATAAAATAACTTCCCAGTGCCTGGGCATGGAATGTTGGGGGCTGTGCTGTCTGAGAGACATCCTTGCTGTACACATGAGCTTCAAGAGAGGTCTCAAGTACTAATTCTCCATGGCTGTAAAGATTTGAAGAAAGGAGCTTTCCTTGGGTCAAGTGGCATGTTGGGTGGGAACCAGATGAAGTTTGTAACTTTCTCCACCTCTATTATGTCTCCGGCATTGAGTCACTCATCCTTCAGAGGCCATTCCTTCCTTCCTCACCTTGACAAACCACAGGTGCTAACCAGCAACTTCTCCCACATCCTCCCACCTGCTGATGCCTCTGCTTTTAGCACTCCCAAGATGACAGTCACCAAGCCCACAGACCCCATTTCTCTTCTGTGAGGGTAACCCACCTCCACCTTGATGTTTGCCCTACTTTTGCTCAGCTCCCTCCTCACAGCTCTGCTGGAACAAGCCCCTGTCCCCAATACCCCATTCCCCCTACACCTCATTCCCCAACACCTCTATCTCCCAACATACAGTCCCACAACACCCCATCCACAACGCTCTCATCCCTCAATACCCCATCTCTCAACACCCATGTCCCAGTCCATTCCCTCTGGCCCACGCAATGCCCTATTCTCTCTGAGGCATTGACTGTCCCTTCAGCAGCTCATCTCCCTATCCCACCCTTGAGAGGAACCACCACACATGCCTAAAGAATGGAAGGTGCTGCTTTTGTGTGTGCTGGTCTAGGACCTAAACTCTGTCTCCTTTGTATTGGGACTTTTTTAGCCATTACAGAAACAAATAAGCAACAACAATAAGAACAAAACTGTACTGGAATTAGAGAAACCTAAAGATTATTGTGACTGATGGGAACTTATAGTCATGTGATGATTTTTCTAGGCCTGCCCTGCCCTGGGCCACATCCTTCTCTGACTTATGTGAGATGATTCAGATAATCCTCTCACCTCCAGTTCCTAGACACTCAGTGCAGTGGGGTGAATAGTGTCCACCCTTAATTTGTGCCAACCCAATGTGACCTAATTTGGAACTAAGGTTTTTGCAGATATAAATGTTAAGGATCTCAGGATGAAATTCTTCTGAAGTTAGGCTTGTGTCCTAAATCCAATAACTTCTGCCTTAGTAAGAAAAGGGAGAGGAAGACTTAGACACAGAGACATAGGGAAGAGAGTGATGAGGGTAGACAGAAGGTTGAAATGAGGCTGCCACAATCCTAGGAATGGGAAGAAGCAAGAAACAATTTCCCCCTAGAATTTTACATATATATAATTTGATGTCAGTGAGAAAGGGAGATGGAGAGAGAGTTGAAACATCAATGATGAGAATCATTGATTGGCTGCCTCCTGCATGCCCCACACTGGGGATTGAGCCTACAACCTGGGCATGTGCCCTGACCAGGATTTGAACCATGAACTCCTGGTTCATAGGTCGATGCTCAACCACTGAGTCGCACTGGCCACTGGCTGGGCTCCCCTAGAATTTTTGAAGGGAGTGCAGCCCTATTGACACCTTGATTGTGGATTTATGGCTCCAGGACTATGAGAGAATATATTTTGTTAAATCATCAAGGATGTGGTTCTTTGTTACAGCAGCACTGGAAAACAAATACATGCAGGACTCAAGGTCTCTTCATACTCTTGCTGTGGGTCCTGCATCAGAGTTTGGGAGCAGCTGCTCCAGTGTCACCGTGTGACTATCACACCATCCTAGTGTTGACTTGGAAATGTTTCCTGAATCTTCAGCAGAATGTGCCAGTGTTTCCCAGCTTACCAGTCAGTTGATTTCTGGACTGTGGTTTCCTTACCTGTGAAGTAGGGAGACTAATACCTGCTTCTAGGGTTGTTGTGAGGGAAACTGGGACAACACGTGGGCCAGTGCCCAGCCCTTAGTCTGAAGTCAGGCAGGGCATCAATAAGGACTTCATCTTCACCACCCTTTCTTAGCTTTCAGACTTCCTTCTTACCACTGACATTTGGCCTCAAATAACTTACACATGAATTCTCTCCCTCCATCTCTGCCTTCTTTTCTCTAATTGCTCCCTCCTCCTCTAGTGCAGTAAATGCAACCTTCGTGTAGGGTTTACTGAGTAAGGTAACCGTCCACCCAAGTGGGTGCACTCAGTGTGCTGTATTTGGGGTGGCCTGGTCTCCATCCCTTCAGGTGAAGTTGCCCATTGGAAGGGCTATGCGGCTACAGCACCTCAGCCCACTGAACCCTGCTTCTTGTCTCTATTCCTCCCCGAGGGCCTGACACCATGTGTCCTGCCTCTAGGAAATTAGGTTTCACGTGTCAGCATTTTAAACTCTGTTCTTTCTTTAGGATTCTAACCTAGACATGCAGAATAGAGCTAAATAAATCTTGTGCTGAAGTCCAGAAATAAGATAAGATGGAGGTGTTAACACAGATAAAACGTGAATGCATAATAAATGAAACTTGAATCTGGAATTGAGAAATGACCGGGCTTTCTAACCCACAGGTATGCCCTGTCTTCTGTCTTGTACTGAGGTCCTTACCTGTGCTCATCCTTTTTCAAGAGCATAGCACCTTACCCCTCAGACTAACCCTATGTACTGGGGCACAGAATGCCTGGATATGGACTATAAGGTCCACCCTCCACCAGGATGAACAGGAGGAAGTAGCATTGGTCAGAGAGGAGAGTCCGTCACTCCATATGCCTGAGAGGTGATGCTGTCCTCAACCAGAAGGTGGGTCTTTGAAGGGCAGAACTTCATAGACACTCATGAAACACTACCAAGTCCAGCACAACATTTTTATTGGTTTAGTTTATCTCAGACTCAGTATTGAGGAGCTTGGTCTGCAGGGCAGCAGAGAGAAGGGGCAGATACTTATATAGGTAGGAGATAAGAGGGCGAGGAGAGAATCCTTCATTGGGAACACAGACTGGAAGCATGTGAAGGTGAATCTAGGGTTTGGCTTAAAAATGTCTGAGGATGTTCATCTGGAACTGGTCTCAGGAAACCTTTTTCTTGAGCTGCAGAAGAGAGGAAACTGTCAGGGTCCCAGGGGTCATGAACAGTAGGAGTGGGTCAGAGGAGATCAACTTTGGCCCCAATTTTGGGTAGGGCAGGCTGATTCTCCCCATCCTTCAATGCTGCATTCTATAATGATCCCTATACTTTCTGCCCAGACTGCCAGTCCAGTTATAATTCCCTGGAGGTGAAAGGGCTGAGGTCAGGCTCTGAGATCCCCTCCTATCCCATGGGTGATGTTTCACCCTCTACCTCCACCTTGCCTGCCCACCCTACCCTCCTCCTTACCATGGCCATCAGCACCAAGGCGCTGACCAGCACCGCATACACAGTGGCCTTCCCCAGCAGGATCTCATAGAGGATGGTGGCAGACAGGACCCCTTGCTGGTAGGAACCTGTTGGCAGGAAATGAGAACAAGAACATACTTTTAAGCAGATATCTCTGCCCCTTCCCAGGGTCCATGGGTTCTCCATCCTCTGGTTCCAAAGACCATGGGAGAAGGAGAGAAAGAAGCAGAGGGTCACTTACTTGAGGTGAAGCCACAATCTGAAAGAAAGAAGAGGGAGGGAAGTGGATGAGCAGATGAAACACTGTCAGCCTTGTAATCAGCACACTTCAGGCCCAGACCAGAGGAGTCTAGCACTGCCTTCCTGTGTGCCAATATAGACACATCATCCTTGAAATTCATGAGATACACGTGGCAGCTCTGAAGGGGATGGGGACACACCACACAGATGCTGAGCCACCCAGGCCAGTAGTAAGGAGCCCAGCTGCAAGGCTGTGCTGGCTGGGGATCTGAGGAGGAACTAGCCCAAGGTGCCTGTTCTTCTTCATGGTGTCCTCTCATCTTCCCATCCCACTCCTTTTTTTTTAAAAAAAAAATGTCTAACTTGGTCTTTGTGGCCTTCTACCTGGACCCCCTTTCTCTCTGGTCTGGCGCCTCCTTGCCTGACCCTCCAAGGCTCCACTCACCTGCTCTGCCCCAGACCTCAGCACTGACATTCTGGGTGATGGGTATGGGGCGGGTGTCCTCCCAATTCTCCTTGTCTTCTTCCTCTATCCCAAAGAACTGGACTTGGCAGCGGAAGTGGTTGCGAGGATTGTGCCAGAAGGTGGCAGAGACCCTCAGCCGGCTGCTCAGACAGTAGGTGGAGTCACTGTGGTTGCGCTGCTCCTTGTAGGGCTGAGGGTCTGTGCTGACCCCACTCTGGATCTCCTTCCCATTCACCCACCAGCTCAGCTCCACGTGGTCGGGGTAGAAGCCTGTGGCCAGGCACACAAGCGTGGCCTTCTGTGTCCGGGCGATCTCTGCTTCGGATGGTTCAAACACAGTGACCTTGGGTGGTTTCACCTTGTTCAGGTTGTCTGGAAGGGGAGAGGGGTTAGGAATAGGGCTGGTCTGAGAGCTGTCTAGGTTTGGTAGGGGCTGTGTGTGCATGCATGTGCATGTGTGTGTATGACGAGAAGAAAGGTCATCATAAAGCAAAATTATGTAGTAGGTCCTGTTTGTTTGGGTGTCACTGTCTACTGTCTCTCCATCCCCCAAGGTGGCATGATAAATGGCACTGCCTAATGTCTGAGTATGTTATTTCATTTCTCCCCCTCAATAAAAGCTACCTGTCTACTTCTCACCATATTACTTAGTAATTATTTAAACAGAGCACTGGATTGGAATCCAAAAAACAGGATCCAAATCTCAGAAATGACTTTAGGACTTCGGCATCATTTTTCCTGCTCTGAAGGGAGAATCACAACACAGACTGTTCAGGGTGTGTGTGGAGATTAAATGATATAACAATTCAGACGCATAGTCCTTGGTTGGGTTTTTAATATCTGAATCTAAGTGGCTGAGGAAAGGGGATTTGGGGACAAGGGGATCATTTGGGAGCTGGGGTTGTCTTCAGATGACAGTGTACAAATGGCACATTTTTATGCATTGAGGTGAGGACACCCTTTTGTATCATGACATGCTCATGAGCTTTGGGGTTTCCTGGCATTTTTTTTATGGTTCATGAAGTCATTCAAGCCATTCCACCACCTCCAAGTACCCCGGAGTTTTCCTCAGCTCAGAGAGTAGTCTCCCCTTATGTCCAACTCAGTGATTCTCCAAACTTCTCTGCCCCTTTGTTTCCACCTGTTGCATCTTTCCCACCAGCAAGCTTCCTAAATGAGCATCTGAGAGCATCGGAGCAACTTCTTGCTCCCAGTTGTCATGATACAATTTGTCCTAAGCCTGTCTGCAGTGTCCTCCAGGCCACAGGTGAAGGCCTTCTATTGGCGGGCTTATTCCTTCTGGGCCATTCCCCGTTTATTTTATACTGTTTTCCATTCATTGTGTTTGTTTCTGGGCAATGCTGTTAAAAATTAAGAAATCTCATTCTCATGAAAATCCAGTTCCACCTAGAAGATAGAGGAATGCTCTTCTAACAGAGATGTCATACTTCTACTAAAATGGGGGCACAGCCACAGATCACACAGGACCCCACACTTAGAAGGACCACACACTTGGTTTAATGGCTGCTGCCACCATTTTGAAATTCTAAATAATTTTTTAACAAGTGTCCCCACATTTTCACTTTGAGTCAGCCTGTGTCCTGTCATGTCAGCTCCCTGCCATGGACCTCCTCCCTGCTACCTGCTACCAAGTCCCTAGGTCTTCACTAGCCCGCTCTGTGTGAAGTGGCCACATCCTAAAACATGCAGTACCGGCTCCATCAGCCTTTCTGCCTACAGCCAGGTTACTTAGCTCTCATCTCCAAGCCCCTGCCTCCAGGGTAACTACAGATGCACTCCTCTGACCCCTCACCTGGCAAACTATTAGTGCTTAGTGTCAAAATGAAAGATGTCCTCTGAGCCATGTGTGAGGCTCCCCATGGTGCGATGAGCAGCACGAGCAGAAGCAGGATCTGGTGACTCTGAAGCACTGTCTAATACAGCCCCGCAGTGGGGGTAGGTCTTATCCCTCCATGTTTGTGAGTCCCTGTAAGGTGTGAGTAGCTTGCCCAGATGTATGTAGGTGTGCGTGCTAATGAGCTTCTGTGTGTGTATACTCTGCTTGCCTGTTCCTGACCCACTTCTCACAGCCCTCACTCCATTATCCACAGGCCAAATCCTGCCCCTCCTAGGACATTGGGTTCACCCACTCCTGCCCTCCCCAGTGATCAAGTGAGTAGGGGTGGGGAAGCGAAGCACTGAATTACAGCAATCCACCCTTTGTTGAACACTCTACAAGAGCCTTCCCTTGGGATCCTCACAATGATAGTAAGTGGTAGGCTTTGCTAATGATATTGTATATTAGAGGGAACTGAGGGTCACACAGATACACATGCCCAAGGTCACCAATCATTATAGAGCCAGGGATTGAGACCTGGGTTCACTGGCTTGAAAGTCAAGGTCTGTTCTCCAACCTGGCTGATCACCCACAGCCAGCGAATCCTCTGGGCAGCTCAGCTGGGCCCCATTGGCTCCAGCCCAATGAATTTAACTACCAACAGTGCTCGTGGTTATCACATAATCCAGGTAAAGAGTTTTTCCCTCTCTGGCCTCAACATTCTCATCACCAGGTGACATCTAGGGTCCCTTTGCAGCTCTAAGAGCCCAAGATCCTCCTGGGAATTTTCCTCACCTCACAGCAAAATATCTGCAGTTATTGGGTTTGTGTTAAATAAGCTTCCACACCATCTACACCAGTGGTTCTCAACCTTGGCTGCTTTGTTATAGGGTGAGGCCCCAACATTAGTAACAAAGAAACAGAATTTCCGGAGGATGAGGCCCAGAAATCCAAATCTGGATTTTAAAAAGGTTTCCAGGTGATTCTAATGTGCAGCCAAGGTTGAGAACCACTGGTCCAGACTGTTATGTAGAGTACTTAGTGTGAGGACAGTGATTGCAGACTGGGGGAGAGGGGACCCATCTGGGGGGTAAATGCACCTCAGTTGGCTGAGGTTACTGTCCCTCCTCTAGGACCAGCCATGGCAGGACTGAGTGCTGCCTCCCCCTACCACCCCCCACCACCCCAGGGGTCTGAGGCTTAGGAGAGACAGAAAGGGTTTTCAATTTAATCTCAAGTCCACACTTCAAAATCCAATCAGCAAACCCGGCTTGTTTTGGCTCTTTTCCTCACTGATTCATGTTTCTCTGTCTCTATCATCTTGGCCTCTCTCTTCCACTGTTTGTCATCCTTTCCCCTCCTCTGTCCAGGGCACCCTCCACCTCCACCTCCCAGGAGCCAGGTCTGCAGGGGGCTGGCCATCCGAGCTCTTCCCACTTTCTCCTGCCCCTCCAGCTCTCTCCCCGGTGGAGCGGATACCCCTCCCGCCCTTTCCCCGACCAGGTTTTCTAGTCTGTCTTTTTCTGCCATCTAGCAGCTCTCAGAGCTTAAAGAATCCTCTTCTCCACCGCTCACCCTGCCCCTAAATACCCCAGAAAAACAGACCCAAAGCCCCCTTGACACTCTGCCCATGTTCTCGGACCTTGCCCCCCCCCCATCCCCATCCCCCCTTCACAGAGCCAACCCTACCCACGGACAACTCGCGGCGCCCCAGCTCCAGCCGCCACCCTTCTCCAGAGCCCCAGGGGCTGGGGCGGGAGGGCGGAGAGAAGTCCGATTCTTACCGACGACCGTGAGCCTGGTGCCCGCGCCGAAATACTGCTCATAGGAGCACAGGGCCCCAGCCCCGCACGTAAACCCCGCCGCGCCACATCCCGCTTCGCTCCCGGCTCCGAGCCCGGCCGGCTCCGGCGCAGCGCCGGGGACCAGGTGCCCAGAAGGCGAGGGACCTGAGCCGCCCCCTTCCGTCCCGACCCGACCGGCCGAGTCCCGCGGCCACTCACCCAGCACGGTCAGCCGGCTGCCGGCCCCGAAAGTCAGGGTGGCGCCCGCGGAGCACAGCCTCGGAGCCCCCCACCAAAACCCGCCCGCGCCCCGCGCCCCGCGCCGCTCACCGAGCACCAGGAGCCGCGTGCCGGGACCGAAGTACTGGGTCTCGCCGTCACGGCCCCCGAGCCCCGCACAAAAACCCGCGTGCGCCCCGGCGGGCGTCCCCGCTTACCTAGCACGGTCAGCCGGGTGCCCGGGCCAAAGTACTGCGTGTTTTGGTTCACAGCCTCTGGGCGCAGCACAAAAACAGGCGCCGCTCCCCGTGGTCTCCCCGACCCTCCCCACTGCCCTCCTGGCCCCCAGGCGTCCCTCCTTACCTAGCACGGTCAGCCGGGTGCCCGGGCCGAAATACTGAGTATCTGTGCTCACAGCACCGAGTCCCGGGACAAAAACCAGGCGCTGCCCCCGGCTGCTGCCCCGGACTCAGCCAGGTCTCCGCTCCCGCCGCAGCGGGCACTCCATAGCTCACTCAGCACCCAGCACCCAGAGTCCCCGACCCAGTGTCACCCTGCCTCCGAGCACAGCCCCAGTGGAGCTGGGTAACTACCCCCCCCCCCCCTCACTCCATCCTGCCCCACGGAGCGCTCTGGACCCCCAACTGCCCTCCTTACCCAGGACGGTCAGCTTGGAACCTTTCCCAAAGTACAGCTGTCCGGTGTTCACACAGCCCTGGGGACCCAGGCGCAAACCCCACCTTCCCGGACTTGGGCCCCTTGGAGGCTCCAGCGCCCACTCCCTGAGGACCAGTGTTCAGGGGTCGTCCAAGTGAGAGTCCACCCTCCCTCCCACCTGGAGCAGCTTCTTACCGAGCACTGTGAGCCGGGTCCCTGGCCCGAAGTATTGCTCAGCATAGGAGCACAGTGGGAAGGGGCTGCCAAGAATTCCTCCCCCCTCCACACACACACACTTCCCCATCCCCCTTGGCGCAGCCTAAGCGCCTTCCTCCTCCTTCCTGGCTTCTCACCCCCCACCTCCAGATGTAGCTGGACATGGTAATCTGGACACTGTCAGGTCACCCCCAATTCACAGAGGAAGTCAACTTGGCTTGAGGCAATACAGTGGCGGTGAAATCTGAAGGGTTTATTGGTGGTGGTTGGGCTGGAGTGGGCTAGACCCTGCCTCATGCTACTTATAGCCCCTGTGGCCTTAGTTCTTCATTGGAAAAGATGGAGCAAGGTCTTTCCCACGGGGCTGCTGTGAGTTCTTGATGAATGCATGTGCTAGTACTTTGTCAAAGGGCAGGTTTTAGAGAGGAGCTGAATGAGATCCCACTTTGTTGCCTTGGCCCTTGGCATTCTGGGAAGTTGAGTCTGGAGCAGAGAGATGTAGAGGTGTTCACTGAGTCAGGGTGCCTGCAAGACCTTCTGGGACCAGCCTCAGAGACCTCTCCCAGCTACTCTCCCCATCAGGAGCGTATCCCCTGTGCTGAGTGGACGCATTTTCTGAGGCAGGGCTTTTTGTAAAAGCACCTCCTCTACTTGAATCATTGTGCCCCCCCCGAGTTGCCACAATGCTACACCATGATACAAAAATGTTTTCTTCCCTCTAGCCCCCCTCCCTCAACCACTGAGCAGAGGCAGGAAGCACAGGTGGCAGAGGTTGGTCTGATTGAGTGGGGCTGGGGAAAGACAAACTCAGAGTACATTTAGAGTGGGGAGGGGCTTGGGAAAGGTTATGGTGCCAGTGGGGATGGGGGGCAGAGAGGCCCCTCCCTGGAACATACACAACTCTGAGGAGGTCTCCTATGTCATCAGGTCTCCCCTCTGAGACTCACCGTGCCCACCTGCACATTTATAGTCAGGCGATGTAGGAGGAGCGAGGGGTGGGATCTATAGAGCAGGTGATGGCTACTTATGGCACCAGGACAGAAACCTCTGTAATTCCCCATTGCTTCCTGAACAAAGTCCAAGCTCCTTAGCCTTCATTGATTGCACAGATATTTAGTGAGCATCTACTATGCGCCAGGCCTCATGCTGGTCCATCTTCCTTTCAGCCTTATGTTTTATGACTCCTGTCTCTGAACCTTGTACTCAACTACACTGAAGTACCCAGCCCCATTGTTTAGACTTTTGTTTATGCCTCTGACGGTCATTAACACTTCCATTCTTCCTTTGAAGAGTTTTCCAGCTTCTCAGACTTTTCCCAGTCAGAAAGTTGAGCACTCGCCTCTGACTGCATTTCAGTAGACAGCTTGCATTGCTGTTTCAAAGCATCACCTGTATTTCAGCTATTTCTAGTCATGAATCATCCCCTTTAGGAAAAGGTAGGCTTGGAGACTGTGACTTGGATATCTTTATTTTCTTGAAAGTTCATAGAAAAACATTGCAATCTATGTATTCAATGAGTTAATATATATATATATATATATATATATATATATATATATATATATATACATATACATATATGTGCACACACATTTGAATGTGTGCATGTGTTACAATGGTGAGGGAAGGCTGTGTTCTGTAGTCCTGTAGATGGCAGGGTACATGGCTATTTCAGGCAGGCTTGTTGTGATACCTGCTCCCAAACTGGGTCACTTTGGGCTCACTCATTTATTCATTCACTTATTCAAAGATAATTTATTGGGTTTCTACACTGAACTAGGGTACTATGCCATATCCCAGGGATGCTGTAGTAAAACACAGCCCTGTTATCAGCAGCTGACCATCAAATGGGCTTGTCAGACAAGTAAAGAGGTAGTTTGCATCAAGTGTGGTGTCAGGAAGGAGGTGTGCACAACGCACAATGATAGCAAAATATAGGGTGCATTCAACCCAACCTTAAGAGAATAAGGGGTAAGGAGCTCCAGAGAAGGCTTCTTGAGGGAAAATACTGAGCCAAATCTTTAAGTAAGTAAGAGTCAAGAGTACTCAGTCATTCCAGGTAGAGGAGTGCAAAATGGCCTGGAAGCAAATTGCTCAGGGGGTTTGGTGGTGAGAGGAGTGAGGTGAGTGTGGAATAAGAAGGTGGAGGACAATTGTGGGTCTTTCATGCCATCCTAAGAATTTTGGACTACATGATCATGGTGACAATGAGACAACAAAGAACTTTTGTAGGATTTCTAGAAATAGCAATAGGGTTGATCTTGGGTTTGGAGAAACTTTATTTTCTATCCTTCTGGGCATGATCAAGGGGCATCTTCACAACTGTTAGTTCACTAGAGAGAAATAGATAAACTGATTTGTAACTTAAAAAACTGAAGACACAGCTGCTGAGGATAAATCTCCAGGTCAGTGCATTTTTCTCTCAGCTGGGAAACCTGGTTGGTGATGAATGGAGAGGAGAAATGTGCTCAGTGAGACAGCTGACAGGGACAGGAATGACATATATAAATCAGGCTTCGATAGCCAGGGGGACATAACCAGTTGGCGGGTTGACACACCTATGTAGGTCAGCTCTTCCACAGAGCACCTTTGTCCAGGTAGGTCAGCAGATTCCTATGGTCAGCATCACCATTTTTCTAGTCTCTTGGGAGTAAGCCTCTTCATGTCCCATCACCACCTTTCGTATTTCTTAAGGTCCCCACAGAAGGAGCAGTGCCAGTCACAGGCTGGGTCCCTGGGTACCTGAGGGGACTGCACTTTCCTTGACTACCCCTTGTTTCTATCCTAACTGGAGTCCATGAGAGTTTAGAGATGGAAAAAAGAGTTATGTAGACACTCAAGGCACAATCAAGCCAGAACAGGCCATTTTTATTGGTTCAGTCAATGTAGGCACACCAGGGTCTCCTGGGGTTAGGGATATTTTAGTCATGAGTGTTCAGCTATGCAAGTATATAGCGGGTGGATATCAGGATGAACTGAGAGACTGAGACAGCTCTTCAAAAGCACTGGCTAGGAATGGAAAAAGGGGAATCCATATTGGGGAGATAGGCTGGAAGTTCCTGGCTGCACCTCTGAGCTGGTGTCAGGAATTCTTTCTCTTGACCTGAAGAGGAGAAGAAGGTTTTGGAGTTACCTGGAGTGTTGGGGACTTAGAGGAAGCAGGATGGCCCACTGACTAGATGAACAGGGCTCCTCATAACTAGGTTTCAGGTGACCCCAGCTTCTCTTTCCCTCACATCTCTTCCACTGTGGTTCTGGAGGTTGACTAAGTAAGGCATCTTCTAAGAAATGTGAGTAAAACCCCTCTTCCTCTCCTCCCACCTCTGGTCCTGGATCTGAGTTGCTATGTTTTGAGTGTCACCTCCAACCTGCCTGCCCACCCTACCCGCCTCCTTACCATGGCCATCAGCACCAAGGCGCTGACCAGCACCGCATACACAGTGGCCTTCCCCAGCAGGATCTCATAGAGGATGGTGGCAGACAGGACCCCTTGCTGGTAGGAACCTGTTGGCAGGAAATGAGAACAAGTACATACTTTTAAGCAGATATCTCTGCCCCTTCCCAGGGTCCATGGGTTCTCCATCCTCTGGTTCCAAAGACCATGGGAGAAGGAGAGAAAGAAGCAGAGGGCCACTTACTTGAGGTGAAGCCACAATCTGAAAGAAAGAAGAGGGAGGGAAGTGGATGAGCAGATGAAACACTGTCAGCCTTGTAATCAGCACACTTCAGGCCCAGACCAGAGGAGTCTAGCACTGCCTTCCTGTGTGCCAATATAGACACATCATCCTTGAAATTCATGAGACACACGTGGCAGCTCTGAAGGGGATGGGGACACACCACACAGATGCTGAGCCAAAGCGGCCAGCTGCAAGGCTGTGCTGGCTGGGGATCTGAGGAGGAACTAGCCCAAGGTGCCTGTTCTTCTTCATGGTGTGCTCTCATCTTCCCACCCCACTCCTTTTTTTTTTTTTTTAAAAAAAAAGTCTAACTTGGTCTTTGTGGCCTTCTACCTGGATCCCCCTTTCTCTCTGGTCTGGCGCCTCCTTGCCTGACCCTCCAAGGCTCCACTCACCTGCTCTGCCCCAGACCTCAGCACTGACATTCTGGGTGATGGGTATGGGGCGGGTGTCCTCCCAATTCTCCTTGTCTTTTTCCTCTAGCCCAAAGAACTGGACTTGGCAGCGGAAGTGGTTGCGAGGATTGTGCCAGAAGGTGGCAGAGACCCTCAGCCGGCTGCTCAGACAGTAGGTGGAGTCACTGTGGTTGCGCTGCTCCTTGTAGGGCTGAGGGTCTGTGCTGACCCCACTCTGGATCTCCTTCCCATTCACCCACCAGCTCAGCTCCACGTGGTCGGGGTAGAAGCCTGTGGCCAGGCACACAAGCGTGGCCTTCTGTGTCCGGGCGATCTCTGCTTCGGATGGTTCAAACACAGTGACCTTGGGTGGTTTCACCTTGTTCAGGTTGTCTGGAAGGGGAGAGGGGTTAGGAATAGGGCTGGTCTGAAAGCTGTCTAGGTTTGGTAGGGGCTGTGTGTATTTTATGTGGGCCTGCGGAAGGGGGTCAACATAAAGCAACATTATGTATTAGATCCCGTTTGTTTATAGGTCCCATTGTCTATTGTCATTTTTCCTTGACTTTCCCATCTCCTTCCTGGTCACCCCATGGAGCGACTATCTTTTCCACCTCCCTAAGGGGGTGCCCCCTTTTGTCCCAGTTTTCTTGGATTTTTTTTCAAAGTCTCACACTCAGGCCTTGCTCAATTACCTATCAGACGAGTATATCTGTCTTATCTTTTCTTCCTTGTTCAAAGCCCTCTTTGGTGCTTGATGTAATCTTTGAGATTTAGAAGTGGTTATAGCAGAGTTGAATGGGCCTGGATGTTAAGGCAGAAGATTCTCACTAGCAACCTAACCCTGGGAGCTAAACTGACTTTTTCTAATTAGCATTGTCCTGTTTTGTAAGGTGTATATGTTTGTCTGTATGATAGCACATATAAGAATTAGTCTTTCTTACCTAGAAGAGACACCTTTCCCATTGCATCTGACTATATATTTTTTCTATATACTATACCCAACTCAAATTTTTTTTCTCTCTTCTTTATTTTTTACTGTGTAACTTTCCAAGGTGCACCTGGCTATTATCTTCTCAGCTGTTCCACATTTCCTCCCAAGCAGGGACACACGGGGTTCATGGTAGCTTGCCTGGGATGCCTGTCATCTCATGAGAGATACTCCCCACGGGTTGAGCCCTTTCTTCCTGTCAGTGTCCAGCAAGCCTCCCTGACAGGGTTGGAATCCTATTTCACAGCCAACCTTTACATTCTTAAAAGCACTGAGACCTTGGTTGCTGGGTAGGAAAAAGCTCCCAAAGTCTGAAGGCCATTGCATCAGAGGCTCCATATTGTAAACCCCTGGGCCTTTTTACAGTCTGACAGATGGGAGAGAAAGGATTTCTTGAATTGTTTGAAGGCATTTTCCCACCTGAAGACACAGAGGGATGGAAGACACCACAGCCATCTTTCAAGCACCCTCCTTTTTGTCAGACTTTTCTGCTCCCTATATTTGGTTCTGTTTTGACCACAAATACAGTTTTTGGAGTAGATAAACAACGGGAATGAGAAGGTTGGTGCCCATAGGTGAGTCCTTTACAAAGGATTTTCACATAACTTAACCCCTTACAGTTGAAGGACTCCAAGAGGCTGGCATTGTTAACTCTGTTTATATCTCTTACTTTCTAATTTCATGAGCCCTCTGACCCTGAACCCAGGCTTTGTGAATCCCACGGTGAGCCTGGTGCCAACCCCAATTCCATCATACTTTCTGACATTGTGCCCCCATCTCTGGAACAAAGCCTGATCCAGCCAACCAACCTGACCCCTTCCTCCAGCCCTGTCTGTATCTCCAGCCGAGACCCATCCATCTTTGCCCCGCTTCTCCCAAGCACAGGTCCCTTAGCCTGTAATCCCAGCACAGACCCGGAGGTTTGAGAAAATGAGTCCTCCTACCTATTTCTCTTCTTTATACCTGGTCTGTTGGAAGATGGTATAGGTTCCCATTGTAATAGTTAATTTTGACATACCTCCTCTAATCCCCACCAAACACAGTGTACCCCAGAGACTCCCTGAAGTTCTTACAATGCTGTGACATGGACTTCTGCCTTTGGGACTCAGGATCACCTCTCAAACCACCCCAACCTCACCCATTTGGTCCCTCACTGCCTCCTGAGCCCTCAAACCACCCAGAAAGACACACCGGGATCTTTGGAGAAGTCAAGACAGGGACGGAGTGAACGGTGCAGGGCTGGAGTTAGAATGGGAGGGAAAATGGAGAAGACCAGAAAAGAAAGGGAAAGTAAAACAACATAGTAATAAAAAAGTAGAGATGAGAGGAGTCTGGAGAACAATGGGAAGAGGAGAAAGCAAACACAGAACGTGAAGACTAAGCGTGGAACCCACCGCTGAGATGGCGCACAAACACAGCGGAGCAAGGAGGAGGCTTCGGGCAGGGCGGAGAGGGCCCTGAGTTCCAGGAAGGAGGGCAGCTCTGATCCTGTCCTTACTCCACACTCCCCTCCCAGCGACTGATCATCATGGTCCAGCACAAGCACCCCCCAGTCAGGAGCAGGACCCCATACCTGTCACGGTGAGCCTGGTGCCGACCCCAAAGTAGAGGGGCGAGTTATAGGAACACAACAGCAGAGAGCTGTGGCAAAACCTACCAGAGGTCTCCCTCAGAGGGCTAGTCTTAGCTCCCTGGGAGCCAGAAGCCACCTTTCCTTGCCTGGGTTCATGGCTCTGGACCCAAGAGAGTCTATTAGGAGGAAGACCCAAGCATAGAATGGTGAGAGGAATACCAAGAGGCTCCGGTGGGGCATATCCACCAATGTAAGAAGGAGGATGAACCAGGAGTAGGGTAAGGAGGCAGATTATGCACTGAAGACTGAAACTCCCCTCCAGGATAGAAGAGTTCCCTCAGTCCCCTTCCACCAGGGCTGGGAGCAGAGACAAAGTCAGGTCTAAGGGACAGTGGCCCCACCACTTCGGGCCAGTACCTTACCTAGGACAGAGAGTCGAGTCCCATCTCCAAAATGCTGTGCCTGGTTGCTCACAGTACCACAGGAGTGTAAAAAAACTCCAGAATCACAGGTGTGGGGCCCTTCCTTCCAGAAGTTCAGTCCACCCAGAACTCCCGGGACTCTAGTCCACTCACCCACATTCTCGGAGCCTGTTCCCTGCTGTGTTCTCAGCCCCTGTCCTCTCCAAGGCATCCTCCTGAAACTCCCACCTTACAACACGCTCTCCCCAGGGAAGCCTTTTACTTACCCAAGACAGAGAGCTTGGTTCCACTGCCGAAAAATAGCTTCTCGTTACTTACACAACACTAAAGCCTGGTAAGAAAACTGTCCTTGAGGCCTCACATTCCTCCTCCTCAAGTTCACCTGCCAGTTCTCCTTCCCTTTTCTCAGCAGAATTTTAACTCTGGGAGGTGAAGGGGGGACAACTGTGCCATCAGAAATGCTGTGGTAAGAGGACCCATTCAGCCCTGTGAGATCCCCCCTCCTACGTCCATCCCCTTCTATGTGAGACAAACAGTGGGACTACAACAACTTTACCTCCAGAGGCTCTCCATCTACCTTGGCCATGATGGGGCACCTTCTACGGACTCAGGAGGTGGACAAGGTGAGCCCTTCCTGGCTAAGACTACTTGCCCCTGGGGAGAGGAACCCAGACTTTGGCACAGACAGTCCATTGGGTTACTGGAGATGGAACCTGGTCCCTCCTGTCTGCATCAAGACAAGACTTCAGATCTTTCCGATGAAAACATGCTTTTATCTAAGCTCCCAAGACAGGCTCCATCTGGGTCCCTGCCTCTTCTTGTAGGATCCCAGCCCTTCAGCCCCAACTCGCTTAGACTTGCTTACCTACAACAGTGAGCCGGCTGCCTTCCCCAAAATAGAGGGTGTTTCCAGAACACAGCCTCCCGGATCCATTTCAAAACCCCTCTTGTCTGCTGAGCACAGCTGGGATTCCCTTATAGAGTCCCTAGCCTGCTTCAGACACTGCATACCCTTTCAGAGCCAGCCCAGTGACATGGGGAAGAGACACAGTGTGATCTCCCATGAAGTTCAGAGCAGGGAATATGAGCCTCTGTTGGCGAGGGAAGATGGGCCAATGTCGGAGATCACTATGACCCTCTGGCCTTCTCCCAGCTCCCTCTCCCAGGTAACTACTCAGAGGGGCAGCACCACCTCTCAGGCTCAGCTCTGAGATTACAGGGGACCTCAGGTGGCTGAGTGAATGTGCTCGTACAGGGACCTTCCTCTGAACTCGTTCACAGACGTAGAACCTGGGAGCCAGGTCATCTTTTCCTGCCCATGTTGTCTGGGTTAGTCCTCCCTCCCCAGAACCCCCTGGAGACCCAGCCTTACCTACGACCATCAGCCTGGTCCCTGGGCCGAAGGTAACATCATAGTTAGCACATCAGAATAGGACCACTCTAAAATGCACACTTTGGACCCACTATCCCCTACCAAGGGCACAGGAAGATCCAGAGCATATCTTACCTACAACTGTGAGCCTGGTGCCTTCTCCAAAGAAAACTTGGGTGTTCACACAGTGACATGGGGCAAGGAAGAAAACAGAATTGAGGCACGGAGAGGAGAGGCCCTGGCTGGTGTCTGGAAGACTCTGGAATGAGAACTAACTGCCCCCTATCCCTGCTTTATAAGTACTGAACAGAAGAACACATTCAACTTTGACTTCTGAGGTCACAGAGCATGGCTAGATCCATTCAGAGGGCCCCGTGCCCCTTTTTCAAATGTCTCAAAGTATGTGGGCTGGAGAGGAGGGCAGGGTCCCAGAACCCAAGATATATCTATCTTCTTTCTTTATAGATTGGGTCACCTCCCATGTACCTTCCCACTGACCTTGTCCTGGGATGAAGGAGTCTCCCTGAGTCCTTCCCCCATAAACCCACTGAGGTGTCCTTCTTACATCTGGGCTCTCTGCCTGGAAGCTTCAGTTCTGATCCAGGCCTGTCCTTATCCTTGGCCTTGGCTGGACAGGTAGACAGGAGTGAGGAGGAGGCATTCTGAACCAAGCCACTCTTGGGCCTGTGACCCTAGAGAAAAGTGGAGGGACTGTGGGGTTGGGTCATGCTGAGAGGTTTTTGTAAAGGTTTCCCATAGAGATAAATCACCGTGGCCCCCTGTCCCCACAATGTTTCAGCTTTGTACAAAAACGCCCCTCCCATGGGCCCGCCCCTCAGAGCCAGAAAGAAACAACCAGAGCAGCTGTCCTTTGAGGGTGTTGGAGTTTGGGGGCAGTGGCAACATCCCCTGCCCCATGGTGTGAGGTGGCAAGGTTCAAACCAGGCCAAGGGTCTCCCTCCTCACCCCATACCATTTCTTCAGGATATTCTTAGCTCCTCAGAGACATGTGTCTTTTAGAGACTGCCTACCACAGGGCCTGGTTTTCTCCCTAACCTGGTATCCTCCCCTCTTGCAGAGTCTGTCCATAGTGGGGAGCAACCCTGCCAGAAAGTGGAACCCCCTTTCTATCCTGGGCCTGCCCCTGAGGCTGTGACACTCAGAGACCACGCCTTTCATCTGAGAATGAGGCCCTAACACCCAGACTCTGTCCCTTTGGCCCCACTCCAAACCTCTAGGGTGGTCTGGAGAACTGACCATGAGCTGCCCAGGCTGGGCTTTCCTAGATGTGGCCAAAGTGAGAGCTGTGAGCTCAGTGCATTTCTGAATGGGTGTGGGTGAGGGAAGACCACACCTGTGTTTGTGGAGCTCAGATGTCAGAGGGAGGTCAAGGGAGTCGGGGAAGTGGGTGTGAAGAACTGGAGAAATAGTCTCAGGCACATACAATCATGGCCAGATAATCAGTCAGTCTTCTCCCTCTTCCCTGAAGGGTAGATACATTTTAAGTTGGTAGATATTTTAGATTTCCTGCATGAGATGACCTTGATTAACCTCCAGTTGAGTGGCCTAGATCTCATTTCACTAAATGGAGCTTCCTTTTATCACCTTTCAAACTATGAAAGGTTTTGCTTTCCAAGGTTTTAGCTACTTGTGGTCAACCAAGGTCTGAAAATATTAATGAAAAATTCCAGAAATAAACAATTTCTAAACTTTAAATTACATGTTGTTCTGAGTACATGATGAAATCTCATGCTGTCTTGCTCCATCCTTCCCTTTATGTGAATCATCCCTTTGCCCAGTGTCTCCATGCTGTTGATGCTCCCCACCCCTTAGTCACTTAGTAGCCATCTCCGTTATCAGACCGACTGTCTTGGAACCACAGTGCTTGTGATCAAATAACTCTTATTTTACTTAATAATGGCCTTAAGCAAAAGACTACTGATGCTGTAAAGTGCTTCCTTTCAGTGAAAAGGTGACTACAGTACAATGAGATATTTAGAGACAGACAACATTCATATAACTTTTATTATAGTATATTCTTAATAGTGTTTTATTTTATTATTAGTTATTATTGTCAATATCTTACTGTGCCTAATTTATAAATTAAACTTTATTGGAGGTATATATGTATAGGAACAAAACATGGTATACATAGGATTTGGTACTGTCCATGGTCTGTCTCAGGCACCCATTGGAGGTCTTGGACTGTATCCTCCATGGATAAAGTGGAGACTACTGTATTGATTGTGGATAGGAGTGCAAAATGACACAACCCTATGGGGAACAATTTGAAAATATCTATACAAATTACAAAAATGCATCTATTTATTCACCCAGAAATTCCACCTATGAAAATTTATCTTTAAATATTATTGAATACAAATTAAAAAATCTGTGTAAACTATTTGCATTATTTGAAATAACAAAAAATTGAGAATAACAAATGCCCATGATTTTATGGTTGTGAATTTGCTGAGGAAGCTTGTGAAAAAATGCATATTTCTGAGTAGTCCCAGGTACTTTTGAATTAAAAATCCTGGGATTGGCTTTACTAATTTGTACTTAAATAAACAATCAAGCCTCAAATTACCCTGGATATTTCTATTTCAGTGCCAGGTTTGGACCAACTGCTTGTCCCCTGACATGTAAAGAAACAGGTGTCAGGGTAGAGAACACTAGAGTGCTACCTGGTGGTGTCACAAGTTGGATGCAATAGTGTGGCTCTTAAAATTTAGGGAAAAGAGAGAAAGGGAAGACAGTCTGTTTACTTAACTTAGGGATAGCGGCAGATCTCACACTCTATCATAAGCCTGAATAAACGGTCTTGGGTTGCTTTTATCAGTTGAATGTAGTAAGACCTGGTCTTTATTCCGTTTCCACATCGAGAAACACTTTCATCACTGTAATAACTTAGTTTGATCTATTTCCGTATTTTTTCCTGTCTTGTTCACCCCTTTTGCTTACGAATAATTGACCCTCCCAGTAAGTTTCCTTTGGACCATCTAGCTGGGGATCCTCATCCTGACCACCTTACAGAGAATAATACCACTCTGTCTTGGTATCACAGCTTCTTTTAATTCTGATGGGATTTGCCCCAGTTTTGCCATTCTGTCACATTGTCATATGCAGCTTTTTGGGGGTGGGGTGTGTGGTGGGGAGGGAATAGGGGGAGAGGGGGTAAAAAGAGCTTAGTGCTGAATGCGGTCATTCATCAATTTGGGCAGCAGGGGGCAGCCTTTCCTTATTTTTTTTTTAAGACCTAAGTAGCTGCAATCTCAGTGTGGCCACTTGAGGGAGTGAGAAGAATGTGGATGGTGCTCACCGGGACCAGGGGAAAGTGGGGTTACCTGTGTGCCTTTCTCAAGGTGTGTGTTGGCATGCGGGAAGGAGATACACAAATAACATCTTATATATGCATAATTCTTGAAACTTTCAAGCATGCGGTTACACTCATGTTAATCTAAAATTTGTCTCCTACTTTCTTCAGATGTAACTGAAACCTGAGGCTAAATAGGTTGCCAACCTCACGTGTGATGCAGAAACAGAGCTGGAATAGGCAACCAGGCCTCCTTACTTAAGTCCTGGTGCTCCGGTAGGTGCTGTTGTCCCTGCAGCCACTGAAGGTCCTGCCCCTCAGGGAAGCCCACCTCCTGGAGCCAGTCTGCCCGGGCCCCCACCCAGGCCCTCCACTGACATCTGTGAGACCTTCAAGCCCCAGTCTCTGTATCTGTGAAATGGGAAGAGTAATAATGTCACCTGCCTTAGGAGTTCCTGTGAGAACTAGATAAGATAGATAATGCCTGTAATGATGAGTGTGGGACCTGAAATAGTAAAAATGTTACTTACTACTGTTTTCACAGAGAGTACAGCTAGGAATCTCTCTACCGCATTGGTTCTCAAGCTTTAGCTTGCATCAGGATGATTTGGGAGGCTTGCCAAAATGTGAGTTGCTTAGTCCCATCCCAGAATTCCTGACTCAGAAGGTCTGGGGTGGGACCAAGAATTTGTACTTCTCCTAAATACCCAGGTTATGCTGGTGCTGCTGGTCCAGGGACCACACCTGGAGAATCATTCTTCTGGAGGCTCTGTCTTTTTTCAGTACATTTCTCTCCACTCCTAGGTCATAGTTTATTGATTCAGTTACTGGGGGCCTATTATATTCTAGGCATTGTTTAATTACTAGATATATCAGGATGAGCAAGGCAAGATTTCTTCCCCAAGGAGCTCACCACCGAATACTAAGGCAGATGGATCTATGTTCACTCAGTGGCATGAGCAGGACTGTGACAGACATCAGCGAGGATCAGAAGCAGGGTTCCTCACTCAGGCTTGAGGGCCAGTGGCACAGGGGTGAGGGGAGGAATCGGGAACAGGAGGAGTCAGAAAAGACCTTTCTGAAGAGGGTGAAGGGGTGGGTGAGAAGACCATCGAGTGAGATGGACAGTAGTGTCCAGAGCTATAGGTCAGAGGTGCATGGCTCGTTGGAGGAACCACAGGGACTTCAGAGCACTGGAGGGGACGGGAGCAGCAGAGGTGAGGCTGAAAACATAGGCAGGGGCAAAGCAGGAAGGGCCCATCTCAGGATAAGGAGCCTGGGTTCCATTTGGAAGCTGTGGGAGGTCAGGAGAGGTATTAATCAGGACTTGATGTAACGAGCAGGACCTCTTTGGGTGCAGTGTTAGAAGGTGGACAGAAGGCCAGCCCCCTCAGTAAGGGCAGTGATGCAGGGAGTGGGCTGGAGAGATGTTGAAGGGCAGAGTTGATGGACCACAGTAGCATGGGAGAGATGGTGAGGCGGGGTAGAGAGAGCGTGGCTTTGGGGCCAGGCAAATAAGAAGTTGAACCCCTGATCTACCATTTGCTGGACGAGGGACGTGGGTGAACTAACTTCTGCTTTCTTGTCTGTACCACAGAAGTGATATCCACTGCAGAGGGGAGGGTGAAACAACCATGAAATGTCTGTAAGTGGTCCGTACAGTATATATATATATTGGTATCATCAGGTGAGATGCACAGAAGGCCAATTTCTCTGGAGCTTGAAGGATGGAGACCCAGGGAAACTTCTTTTTCCCCCAGACACATGGGCAGATTGTCAGGAAGTAGGGCCCATTGGGGAGCACATGCTGGCTAAGTGCACGTGACAGGGATTCAGAAGAGGCCAAGGTGGATGCACAGGTGCTTCCCCAGGTGTGTTCAGTCTGGGTACAGGTAGAGGGAAGAAAGGGCCCGGCACATTGTGCCCATGGGCACACTCCAGCTCTGCACTCCAGTGCCAAGGTCAAGGAACCTCTGACAGCCTTTTGGAAATGTATTTCCTTCTAGAAAACAGCCTCCCCTCGCTCCTGCTTATGATTTTGGATTCCATCTTTTTATTTGCTGCTAAACAAGTATGCCAGGGAGCATCTTTGGTAAGTGGGGCACTTGGTATAAGGGCCGGCCAGACCCGGCTGACCTCGGTGGGAGGGTGTTGCCCAGAGCCAGGCAGGGAAGCAGATACAGACATAGGCTTTCAGATCAGTGTCACTTTATTAGCATAGTGATGGCAGGGGGACAGGTGGGATCTTTAGTTGTTGGCAGCCATGGTCTCCTGAATCCAGTCCACGAAGTTGCAGACCCTGGTGTAGACACCAGGCTTGTTCTTCTGGGCACAGCCATAGCCCCAGGAGACAACTCCCTGAAGCTCTCCGTTGCAGACCACGGGGCCACCAGAATCACCCTGGGGAGGAGGAAGGCACAACACAGTTTATAAGGAGGGAGAAAGAGGGGAGCACAGCTTATGGCCTTGGGGATTCAAATCCAGCCTCTAGGCAGGCCATGTGGATGGGCAGGGGTCTCAGATTGGGAAAGGGCAATCACCTGGCAGGAATCCTTGCCACCCTCGAGGAAGCCAGCGCACATCATGTTGTCGGTGATCTGTCCGGGGTACGCGGCTTCACACTGCTCCTGGGCCAGCAATGGGGCATCCAGGCACTGCAGCAGCTCAGGGTAGTTGACTTTGAGGAAGAGGAAGAGATAAAGGAAAGGAGAAATGAGAGTCAGGCCAGGATGGAGGATGGTAATCTGGGGCTGACTCCAAGAACCTAAGCCCCAGCAAGAATGAAGGCGATTCAGTTCCCAGAATGGCCACTGCTGAACCCCTCCCTGAAGGTGAGAATGGCAAGTGCTATGCTTGTCCTATTCTGGGTCAACTCCTCGAGACTCTGCATCTCTCTGGCCTCCAGGACGGAGCCTGAGGGTGGTGGACACTTGATATTATTTGCAGACTGGATGCCTAGGGGGCTGAGCTCAGGCGATGCTCCATTCTGGGAAACATTTGGAAGTCAGAGAGTGAAGAAGTGAGAACCCCACTCACTGCCAGAGCTCAGGGTGTTGCCCCAGCCGGAGATGAGACACTGGGTGCCAGCAGGCGCACAGGAGGTGGGCAGGGAGACGGTGGACACCCGGGAACTGATGACCGCAGGCGAGGACAGCTTGATCAGCATGATGTCATTGTCCAGGGTCCAGCTGTTGTAGCGGGGGTGGCGGATGACCTTGGCAGAGTTGATGAACTGCTCATTCCCCTCAGCAACCTCGATGTTGTGCTCTCCAAGCCTCACCTGGATGCGACTGTTGGGAGAGGAGAACTGAGGACCTATTCACACATCCCCACTCTTTCCTGGGATACCCAGCTCCCTGCTCATGGTGTGTTGGAGGTTAAAGCAAACAGCAGTTAACATGGTAAAGAGACATGGGAAGGCCAATGGACTTTGATAGTCCGCAGGGCTGAATATCAGCACAAGTTTTGCTCCAGCTGTGATTATAATGGCTCCAGGCGATTTCCCGACCTGATAATCTTTACTTCATTAACCAAACTTTAACTTTGATCTGCCTGTATTCATTGTTAAAGAGCAAATGTGTATTCAAAGTGAATAAAAAGCTGACTAGGCCAGAACTCGGTATGCCTCTTCATGAAAGAGGTTTCCACCTGCCCGCCCTCCCCGCCCCCCCCCCCCAATGCCTTCTAAACTCGTATGTTTTGTATAGTGTATCTATTGTGTCGTCGGCACTCCTTCAAGTTATTCTGAACCCACTGCGAAGGTCATGGCAATGGTGGGGCTGTGCCCATGCACAGGGCAGCAGAGGGGTGGGGAGCAGTATAGTTGAGACACCAAGGGCCTTTCTGCTTCAGATGTAGGTGTTAGTGGAGCTGGGATGGGGTGAAGGGGTCCAACTGCAGTGGCTCTTCAATCTGCTTTTCCAGCTGTGCCCCCCCCAAACCATGCCTCCAATGTCATGGGTGGAGATGAGCTTCTTGAAGCCCCAGGCATTGCTCACACTCTGTGACTTTGCTATGTACAGCGGTGACTTCTGCTCCCTTCCTGGTCTGGGAAGCACTATCGTTCTGGATGATATAATCCAGTGGGTCTCAAAGTGTGGCCCCAGGACCTTGTTAGACATGCAAAGCCTCGGTTCCCACCCCAGACCTACTGAACCAGAACCTCTGGGGGTGGGATCCAGCCACCCATGGTCCAGCAGATCCGCCAGGCAATTCTGACCCACACCCAGTTTTGAGAACCCTTGCTCTAGGCAGTGAGTCTCAGTTGAGAGAGTTCAAAATTTAGGCACCTCTTCTTGAAAAGTCTGAATTAATTACCTTGGGACAAGCCCCAGGCATTTTTCTTTTTTCTTTCTTTCTTTCTTTCTTTCTTTCTTTCTTTCTTTCTTTCTTTCTTTTTTTTTAACATTTTTTAGGTGTTTTTATGTGCATCCACTGGCAAAGGTTACTTGTATGAAGTCCTTGCCTGTTTCCCAGTTGGGCCTTGTACCCTAAATAGCCTCTTTCTGCTCTCATGACTGTAGCTCTGGCTGTTGTATTTTTTTATTTGGGGTGTCAGAGTCTTCCTACAGGTGTCTCTCATCACCCCCATGCCTGGGCATCAGCTGTCATTGACAACTTCTCCTCTCTATGGTCCTTCTCCCCACCCACCCCTAGACTGAACCAAGCTCCCCAAGAGCCCCCTCTGTGGATTATGCCATCAGGGCCCAGCACTTACGACTTGTAGCAGTGAGCCGCGGACACCACCCACTGGTCATTGATGAGGGAGCCACCACAGAAGTGGTAGCCAGCGTTCAGGGACACCTGGTAGGGGACGGAATTCTCCTGGCAGGTGTAGCCCCCGACGATCTTGTCATCGTCATCAGTGGAGAAAGCAACTTGAGTGGAGACAGGAGGGAGAAGCCAATTCAGCAGGATGTTAGAGGGTATAGCCCAAGCACCTGGCTAGGTCATACTAATTGAGATTCCTTCATAAGCACAGAGATGACTGGCAGCAAGGACGGGCAGTGAGGACACACTGCCATCCCCAGTCAGTACAATGGATGTCTTTCTCCTGAGTATCTCCTTGTGTCTGCAGGGCACATAGCTGGGTTCCCTGCAGGGATCCAGTCCAGACCTCTACAGGGCCACCAGGAGAATGAGGACACAATAAACATCCTCATAGTGCCCTCAATGTGATACAGCTCAGAATGTGGTGTTCTCACCCACTGAATGCTTCTCTCTTGCTCAACATCACTCATGTGCTCCCCACGACTATCAGAGCCCTGGAGGATCAGGATGGGCTGGCCCAACAAGGAAAACCTCCTGGCTCAGTCACTCTGACTGCACCAGCTTCTCCCATAGTTCAAATCAGCACAGAGAGGCCAGAGAGAGGAGCACCCACACCCATTGGATGGGACAAAGTTAAGCACTGTTATTGGCTGATAGAACCGTGTTTCTCAACCTTGGCTCTACACCTGAGACCTTAAAATTGCCTGGAAAATTTAAAAATTCAATGCTCAGGCTACACCTTAGGCCAAAGAAGTCAGAATTTCTAGAGCTAGGACTCGGGCATGAATGTTCTTTCAGTCTCTGTAGGTGGTGTATCTGGGGTTAAGAATAGCCACAGTGGTAATACCTTAATCAATAATAATAATTAATGAAATAGCCACAGTGCAACTAGCCCAGAGTTGTCAGACCTAAGCCTCAAGACCACTGGTCAATTTAATCAACCAGTTTCACCTCACCTCCCTTTCCAGCCTCTCTACTAAAAACCTGAGATGAATGGATGATGGGGCTGAGAGTGGGTCATCCAGTAGGTGAGAGAGGTAAGGCTTAAAGAGAGCCCAGGAATGGGATAGAGGGGTGTTAGACAGGGGAGAGAGAACATCAGAGCACAGGTAAATAGGAGAAGCAGCAAGATGGTGAAACTTGAGTTTCTGCCAGGAGGCAGGGCCTGAAGCAACACATGGAACTCACCAGCGGCTCCCACAAAGGCAAGGATCAGGAGTGGATTCATGGTGGCAGAAGTAGAGCTGGGTTGGTGGTGGAGAGCCTTTATACCTCCTGAAGTGAGGGTGGGTGGCCACCCCTACTCCCTGTACAAACACACCTGCAGCTTTCCCTTTCCCAGGGTCTTGGATCAACTCTGCTATTTTTGGCCACTCTGTGGGTTCGTGACCTACAGGTGATTAGAACATTTACTTTCTGAGGGCAGAGAGGAAGAAGACCTGGTGATTCATAGAGGTATTCCAGGATGAGGATAACAGGGGAAGCCAAACCCCTCATATAACATCTGGGCCTTCTTAGGCTAAGAGGATGAGGTTTAGGAGGAGAAGAGCAACCTGTGCCCTTAGAAATTTTCTGACCTCATGGAGATTTATTTAACTGACTTTAAGGAAGGGCTGATATTGGTCATAAATGTGGCTGCTCAGTATCCTGGAGTCCCCTGAGAGGAAAGAAGTCTTCTCTAAGTTTCTATATGTGAGCGTGAAGACCCTTTCTCAACTCTAAATGAGTGGGCAGGAAGGTCAAATCCAAGGCTTTGAGGAACCAGGATTGTATCATGAAGAGGTGATGAGAAGGATGAGGCTGTGTTTCTTGAAATTCTGGGCTTTCAGCTGGCTCTCCTGCCTTTCAAAGCCTATGGAGGAGGGTATTTGGAAGGTGGAAAGGGCAAGGGTTAAATTGGTGTCACCAGGTACATTTAGGGGACAGAAGACCACATTCCTCCTCTTCTTCACTATCAGGACCTTGGCCTTTCTCACCACTCACCTTATTATAGGGTCTCTTTAAGCAGCCTCCTGGTTGCCATTGGAATCTATACTAACAGTGATGAAAATTGCCTCAATTGCTAAGAGCTGACAGTTTGAGCTAGAATTATGTGCAATCAGACATTAGAAAGGGTTGGACAATGATAAAATTGGGTTCTGACCAGAAGATTAGCAGTAGGTAGAAGGATTAGCACATGGTAAAGGAGCTAAGTATTGGGTGATCAATAATAAAGATGCAGTGTGTGTGTGTGTGGGGGGGGGGGCGCGGTGGGGAGTGTCTGGAATTTTCTATTTTAGATGCAATGGCACTACTGTGCTGGGATCCATATAGAGTGAATCTTCCCAAAAAATGATTTCAATTTGGGACCTTCCATGGCCACCAAGACACAATTCTGTAATTTATTGAGGCAAAACCTGGCCAGAGGGGTATAGAGATGGAAGTAGTCTGTGTATGAGTCTATGTGAGCCTGGTTGAAGGACCCTCTGATGAAGAGACTTCTCAGTTCCTCTGAGCTCAGGGTTAGTGGCGGGACAGGAGTGGGCAGAGTTCATTGAATTCTATGAAAGGTAGAAATGAGTAAATACTCTGGAGATGAAGAACCAAATGAGAAAAACTCAGAAGTGATGAGATAGAAAGTAGGTTAAGAGGGATGGAGGAACTGAAAACTAGAGTGAATTGGGGAAAATGCCAATGTGAGACCCATGGGGTTGAGAGGGGCCCATGGGATGTCTTTTGGTCCAGTGTCTGACATGACTGGAAGCCAGCTTCTCCTTACTAGGAGACCCACTGCTCAGAGCCCTCCCCTCTCCTCACTGCACACCCTCTAACCGCCGATGGGCTTATATCCAGGTGGGAATACTGCTATAGTGCCTGACAGTTTTTAAAGGGCTTTCACACACACCATGCTGATATTCATTTGGGTTGAGTTTCAAGTTAAACTTTTCACAAATGTTTTAACTGTGAGTTATTCAGAACAAAATTATCTCCATTTATAGATGAGACTGAGAATCAGAAAGGTTCTGTCTTGCCTGATTATACAGACCTGAAAATGGTCTCAGGCCTACAGGAAGACATGGGAAGTGTAGAGAAGCAGCATGAGAATCATGGCTGGTGGATCTAAGAGAATGTTTATTTGGGATCAAGTCAGAGGGCAAGCTCCATCCTGATCCCTCCTGATGCTTGTCTTCCTGGCAGAAACAGAAGAGGTAATAAACCTTCCACTCCTGGAGGCTAAAGCAAACAGCAGTTAGCATAAAAATGCGAAAAGAAACATTGGAAAACCAATGGACTTTTATATTCAGCTGGGTTGAAAATCAGCATAAAACTGCCCTGCAGTGGGCTCAATGGCTCAAAGCAATTTCCCAACCTGATAATCCTTACATTGTTCATCAAACTTCACCTTTGATCTGCCTGTATGCATTGCTAAAGGGCAAATGTGTATTCAAGTGAATAAAAATCGGACCAGGCCAGAGGTTGGTATGTATCCTCAAGCTGGAGCTGAGGAACCGGACCCTGGCAGCTGTTCAAGAACTTGTCCTGGAAATTGCAAATCAGATGATGGGAAAACTGAGGGCTTAACAGCTGAATTTGTGAACTTAGAGTTCCTCAGTTTAATAAATGTAGGCTTGATTTCAGTTTCAAATTTCCCCCAACTACCAAAATTGAAAAAGCTTGAGCTCAGTGACAAGAGAATCTCTGGGTGTTTGGACATGTTGGCAGGAAAACTTCCAAATGTCACACATCTAAATTAAAGTGGAAATAAACTGAAAGATATCAGTACCTTGGAACCTTTGAAAAAGTTGAATGTCTGAAAAGCCTGGATCTGTTTAACTGTGAGGTTACTAACCTGAATGACTACCTAGAGAGTGTCTTCAAACTCTTGCCCCAGCTGACTTACCTGGATGGCTATGACCAAGAGGATCGAGAAGCTCCTGACTCAGAGGCTGAGGTGGACAGTGTGGATGAAGAAGAGGATGATGAAGAAGGAGAAGATGAGGAGGACAAGGAGAATAAAGATGGTGAGGAAGAAGAATTTGATGATGAAGATAAAGATGAAGATGTAGAAGGAGAAGAGGATGAAGATGAAGTCAGTGGGGAGGAAGAATTTGGACATGATGGAGAAGTTGATGAAGATGAGGATGATGAGGATGAGGATGAAGGGGAGGAAGAAAGTGGGAAAGCTGAAAAGAGGAAGAGAGAAACAGATGATGGAGAAGATGTTTAAGAACCCAAATAATTTGCAAAAAAACCAAAAGAACTGTTCAGTATTGGTTGGACTGCTCATCATATGGATTTGGTAGCTGTTTTTAAAAAAAGGTAGCTGTGTTACAAACCCCAGGACACCCACCCACTCAAAGAGGCAAAGAATAGTTCCTGTGACATTCCACTTTCCTCCATTTAGTCCCTTTTGGAAAGTCACCCCCACGCTTGGGGACTGCACCCCAACAACCTTGTAAGCATTGTTAGGTTTTCATGTAAGACTCTTGCTGTAGCATGGATAGCTATGATTGGTGAGTCAACCAGCTGTGGCTACCAATTACACCAAGACTCTAACACATTTTTACTTTCTGTAAAACAAAGAAGCTTTGTAAATAACATCTTAACATTTTTGGAAAAAAAGAAAGAGGCTCCACCTGGCCCCCAATGCCTTCTAAATTAATACTTCTTATATAATATTTTCATTTGTGCATCAGCCCCTCCTTCAGATCTTGAACCCTGCCATGAAGGTCGCAGCATTCCACCTGGCACCTGGTCTCAGAGCCTTGCTTGGCCATGACCTGGACCCCTCTAGGACACGTCTAAGGTATGGATGACACACCTCTCTGTGCTCACAGGTAGCTGACCCAGGTTTATCCAGGTTATGGAGTCTCAGTAATAGGGGCTTGTCCTGAAACATCACCTAATATGCTATTTATTTGTATCCCTTGTTGTGCGGTCTTCATAGAAAGTCCTGGTTTAGAGTATAAGGAGAAATTCTTGCTGTGGATACCAACATGACCTGGAAAAGTATTGGGAAGGTAATTAATCCTTCGTAGAATATAGGAAATTATTTTTGGGCAAGGGGAAACATTTTTGTATTGGTGCTTACAGCTCTGATACTGTCTAAAAGGGAACACCCAAGACCTTGGGGATTTTCTGTGTCTATAGCCTTTAAACTAGCCTTCCTTTGATATTTTGTGCTCCTTAGAATAAACCATCACAACCACACAGACTATGAGGTCAGTTTTATTCAAAGTAGCAGGAACCACCCTATAGACATAGAAGATAGCTGTAGGTAAAGACTGTTGCATCATACTCTAGGCTCAGATATGTAGCATGGATTCAGGTCTGTGGGATGGACTCAAGTCCTCCTTTGCTTCAATTCAATTTGGATAAGTCTATACAGCTCTTGGTACTCTTCAATCTGAACCTTGGATTCCTTTGTCTATTTCTTTAAGACATTCTCTTAGTTCATATTTAGTGCTTAGCATATCAAACCATTGTCTTTTAATTATGATAATATGAAAGAGTTGTTATGTGCTTACTATACAAACACTGTGTGAACCTTTCAAGGACCTTTTAAAAATTTTTTATTATCATAGATACTTATGGGGTTTCCCATTTTATAGATGCCAAAATGAGCTTTATAGAGGTGAAGTAACTTGCTCAAGGTCACACAGCCTGTCATTTGTAGAGATGAATGGTAGCATGGTAGTCTGACTCTAGAATCAGCCTGCTTAAACATAGAAATGTTGGCTGCTCTTCCTTTTATTCAATGCTCAGTACAGCCTCATGAGGTAGGCAGGAGGTATAGTTTTCTTCTTTTTACCAATGAGAAATCTAAAGCTCAGAGGTTGACTTCATCAAGGTCACCTGGTTAAGGAATAAACCGATGACACCTCTTTAAGCTAAATTCATTTCCATCATGTTGCCACATATTAGATTCTTTCAGACCTTCCAGTAGTCTGAGAAGTAGATTTTGGTCAGATTACAAATCACTAATTTCTTCCTTTTAAACCCCCCCCCCCAACTCAGTTATTTCTTCTCAGCTCATAATCAACAATCAACTCCTCCTTGGGCCTCAGTCTCCTTTATCACTCTCCAAACAGATTGTCACATTCCGGGCTATCTTTCTTCCAAACTCCCAGCTCCTTTCTTCCTCCATTATTTTTCTAAACTATATCTTTTTCCTTTATCCAATAAGGACTATTTTCTTGAATATCTTATCCTGGAGCTCACTGAATCTGGATAGTGGGGGAGCCACCTGTGTGATGCAGAAAAATCCAAGAGTGAGAGAGATGTGAAAGCATAGACAGGTCATGGCTGGTTGGCTAAATGGAGTAGCCTCTGCTCCTCCCCTGACCCCATCCTATCCCCCACCTTGAAGCCAGGGAGCACAAACATGTTTTATGCCCAGAGGAAACATTTGCATATTTTATATATTCTTTAGGCCTCTATGGAGGGGTGAATAGGGAAGTGGATTGAGGTTATTTTTTTAATGTAAATATAGATTGGTCTCTATACTATAATGGTCTTTTTGTTCACATTTCAGTCACTCTTTGTCCCACCCTTGGACCTACTAGAATTGCTTAAGTGACTCCCAAAGTTATTGGAGAATAAGCAGAAGAAATCGGGCCCTAACCAGTTTGGCTCAGTGGATAGAGCGTCAGCCTGCAGACTGAAAGGTCCCAGGTTCAATTCCAGTCAAGGGCATGTACCTTTGTTGCGGGCACATTTCCAGTAGGAGGTGTGCAGGAAGCAGCTGATTAGTGTTTCCAACTCTCTATCACTCTCCCTTCTTCTCTGTAAAAAATCAGTAAAATATATTTAAAAAAAAGAAAAAGAAGAAATTGGGAGAGAGCCTAGGAGGACTACCCATGTGGGCAATTGTTATTGTAGCAGCCATGGCTTCTCCCATGATACTCAGAGTTTAATGAGTAACATGTGTATTTATTTTCCAGTTCATATTATATCCAGATTGAGTCCCACAAGCCCAGCTTGGTGACAAGCCAATTGGTCTCCCTCCACTCATTTGGCTCATAAAACTCTATACCAGCGGTTCTCAACCTGTGGGTCGCGACCCCTTTGGGGGTCGAACGACCCTTTCACAGGGGTCCCCTAAGACCATCGGAAAACACATATATAATTACATATTGTTTTTGTGATTAATCACTATGCTTTAATTATGTTCAATTTGTAACAATGAAAATACATCCTGCATATCAGATATTTACATTAAGATTCATAACAGTAGCAAAATTATAGTTATGAAGTAGCAACAAAAATAATCTTATGGTTGGGGGTCCCCACAACATAAGGACCTGTATTAAAGGGTCAAGGCATTAGGAAGGTTGAGAACCACTGCTATAGGCCAACACATTCAGGAGTATATGCAAAAGGCTCTCAGGTCCAAAAGGGAGTGCTCTGTCCACATAGGCACCAACCAACACAGTTTCCATTTGAAGACCCTCCACTTCCGAGCCCCTGTGTTTGAACAGGTTCTGGGCTTACGTATCTAGAACCCATAACATCTGTCTCTTTCCCAGCCTTGGAGGCAGCAAAGGGCCTGGATCATGTTGTTGGGCCACCTTTGTATCCAGATATAAAGGTCAAAGCATCTGTTCCCTCCCTGTTAGAACAATCTACTTCATTTTCTTATGGGTTGACATTATCTACATTCAAATGCTTTTCTAGAGTTTTTCTCCAAGGAAGTCCATACACCTTAGCGAATTTTCCTCTATTTCTGAATTATATTTCTCTACTAGTGTATTAGTTTGCTAAAGCTGCCATAACAAAATACCACAAAATGGGTGTCTCAAACAATGGAAATTTATTTTCTCACAGTTCTGGGAACTAGAAGTCCAAGATCAAGGTGTTGGCAGGATTGGTTTCTCCTGAGGCCTCCCTCTTTGGTTTGCAGGTGGCTACCTTCTCACAGTGTTCTCACATAACTTTTCCTCTGTGAGCACAACCCTGGTGTTAACTCCAAGTATGTCCTAATCTCTTGTAATATGGACACCAGCCAGATTGGATTAGAGCCCACCCCAATGGCTTTGGTTTAACTTAATTAGGTCTTTCATGACTCTGTCGCCAAATACAGTCAGATTCTAAAGTACTGGGCGTTAAGACTGCAACACAGGAATTTTGAAGAAGTACAACTCATCCATAACACTCAGTAAATAGTTATTGAATTCCCGTGATGTTGCTGTGTTTTTTCTAAGCTATAAGAAAACAGCGATGCAGAAAATAGAAAAGGTGCTTGCTTTAGTGGCATTGATGTGTATTTGTGTGTACAGCAATGGGAGACGGACAATAAATAAGAATATGTCTATTATGTATATATAGCATATATATTTCTATCAGATAATGGTGATTAGTAAGGATTAAAATAGGATAAAGTGATAATCAATGTGAGTGACTGGTGGTTGGGCAACAGTGCTGTATTAGGTAAGGTGGCCAGGAAAGATCTTTTTGGGAAGGTGATATTTGAGTTAAAATCTGAATAAGAAAGAGACAGTCATGTGATGGTGGGGAAAAGAGGATTTCGTTATTGCCTGCTGAGTCTGTAAGAGAAATAAACCAAAACACAACCATTGCTTTTTAAATGAAATAACCCTGTCATCTAGCATACAGTTTTTACCTTGCCATTGGTTTTGACTTAAAACTGATATATAAAAGATGGTTAGCCCTGGGTGAGTGGCTCAGTTGGTTGGAGCATCATCCCATACACCAAAGTGTTGTGGGTTCGATTCCCAGTCAGGGCACATACCAAGGTTGCGGGTTTGATCCCCAGTTGGGGTGTGTACTGGAGGCAAATGATTGATGTCTCTCTCTCTCTCCCTTCCTCTCTCTCTAAAATCATTAAACAATTTTTAAAAAGGATTATCATTAATACATTAAAATATTATTATAGAAGTTGACATAAAGTATTTTAGTATAAAATGCTGTTTATGAAATATTGATGGGTTAAGAGAATAAATTATAAAGCAGTATGTATGATATGATCTAAGTTTATTTAAATGCATGATTAAAGTTCTCATTTTAGCCCTGGCTGGTATGGCTCAGTTGGTTGAGTGTCATCCCATGTACAAAAAAGTTGCCAGTTAGATTCCTGGTCAAAGCACATGCCAGGGTTGCTGGCAATTGATGTTCCACTTTGACATCAATGTTTCTCTCCCCCTTTCCCTCTCCCTCTCCTTTCCTCTCTTTCTGAAACTCAATAAAAATATTAAAAAATTCTCATTTTAATAATCTCTGTATATCACAATACCATGCATTTATTTTGCAATTAAAACAGCTAAAACTATTGTAATAATAAATAAAATTTTCCCAGGAAGGGCAATAGCTAACCTCAGGAAAGGAATTGCTAAGGTATAATTTCATGTATTACAGTGAGAAATAAATTTAGGTAGTAACTACGTTGCATGTTTTATCTCTATGTGGCACAGTGTTATGTAGTTTATATGGGTAATTTCATCCCATTCTTATAGCAAACCCTCCTACCTCATTTTGTGGGTATCATTATTATCGTCATTTTACATATGTGGAGATATATAAAGGAATTGTGTAACCCTTTCAAAGTTAGATCCAGTGATCAAGCAATAGAGCCAAATTTTAAACTCAGGTCTATCTGATGCCAGAATTCAAGCTTCTAGCTAGTGTTTTAATGCTTCTTAGGAGAAACCTGTGCTGTGGTATAGAAAGGTGCTCACAGCCTGACTTATCTGTATGTGAATTTGCCCACTTCTTGGGGGAAATGGGAGCATGAGGCAGGAAGGGAAGCTGGCACTGGACCCACTAGATCAGTGGTCGGCAAACCACTGCTCGTGAGCTACATGCGGCTCTTTGGCCCCTTGAGTGTGGCTCTTCCACAAAATATCACTTGCGGGAGTGAATGTACAGTGTGATTGAAACTTCGTGGCCCATGCGCAGAAGTTGGTTTTCAGCCTGGGCGAGTCTATTTTGAAGAAGTGGCGTTAGAAGAAGTGGGGGGTGTTGGTCAGTTGGGCGACAGGAAACGCGGTGTGGGGGAGGTGTGCTTGATTCATGCACGAGTTGAGTGAACCAGTCAGTCAGCAGTCTCATGTGCAGTGGTTAGTGCTAGTCGCTTCTGCAAATTGCACATGGGTGACAAAAGATCGATGAAACAAGTATACAAGACAGGTGTGGATGGGAGAGTTGGAAGGGGTCAACCTCAGCGAACGTACCTCAATCAGATTGAGGACGCTTTTAGCAAAGGCCAGCTTAGGAGTACCCTAATTAAGTTAATAATAATGTACCTACCTATATCGTTAAAGTTTAAAAAATTTGGCTCTCAAGAGAAATTTCAATCATTGTACTGTTAACATTTGGCTCTGTTGACTAATAAGTTTGCCGACCACTGCATTAGATCAAATAGACTCATATGTGGATCCCAGAGGCCCCCAAATTAGTATGTGTGGAAATTGGGCAAGACCCACTGGACCTTGTAGTAAACTAGGAGTGAGATGGAAATCATTTCTGTATGAAGCCAGGATATAGGAAGGGCTACACGCTTAATGAAAGGACAAATCAACAAAATAATTCCATAGGCAGTTAACAAGAAGTATTATTTTTCCTGGTTTGGCTTTGGGTGGAGGATTTTAAAAAGTTTCCTCTAAATATTCATGGTGTTGTGTTATCAGCCCTTCAGGGTTTGAGATAGACATTGTATGATCAAGAAGATACACACTGAGAATTATAAAACCAAATGATATCAGATATATTGCATCCCAATTGTTTGATAGAGGCAAAAATAGATATTTACCAGAAAACCCATCTTATTCCAGGATTGAAAATATTCCCAAAGATGAATTCATAATATCAAATGTTATGATGCACAAAAAAATAAGTCACCCTGAGTGAAAACCAGCAGAACCAACAAAAAAGAGAACCAGATAGAAAAAAGAGCACCAGATACAAAAAGTCATGAGGAGTTGGCATTAACAAGTAAAATTCTGAATAGATGCATAATATCCTTAAATAAATAACTTCAAAAAACACAAGGAGCAAGGAGCTTTAAAAATGACCGCTCCTATTTCTAAAAGACCCAAGTAGAGTTCTTAGTAATGGAAATTTATATAATTTAATTTAAAGAATCTATTGAAAGGCTAAATGGCTTATTGAAGCTGAGGTGTGAATTAGTAAAGTGGAGAGCAGGTCTAAAGAAATTACCCACAATGTAGCACAGAGAAGCAAAAGGAGGGAAAATGGGAATGAATAGTCTAGAATATGATAGAGTGAAAGTTGAACAAGGAGTAGGTCTACACTTCAGGCCATCTCTTCTTCTATAAAATTATGGGCTGAAGTTTCAGCCCTTCTGAGGATTACTTTTCACCACTACCATCAGAAACACACTATATTAAACTGTAATTAGCGTTCCAGAACACGATGCAAATTTATCCCATGAAGCCTTGGGTATGACTTGAGGGGTCAAGGTGTGTGAAATAGGAGTGGGTACTATGAGACTGAGACGTGCTCTTGAGATTAAATTGTCCCTTCTTCCAGCTATGCTTGAGTCTGGTCTTGGTTATACATTTCCCACGAATCACAGAAAACTCTGTGCATGTCCAGCCTTCCAGTGTTGCTGATCAGATGACATCCAGTTCTGAATGTGGGATGAGGCATTCGGTCAAAAGCCAGGAGCAGGTTTTCAAAGGACAACAAGTTGTTGGCAGGTGGAAAAAGTATGGCTTTCCACCAAAACTCTTTGCATCAGCCTTGAGGAATGTCAAGGGCTTCACAGAGCATCCCAATTGGCCTCAGGTACTTCAAGAACAACTGAGCCTGCTTGGTCACTGGCCCAGGTGGCAGGGCTGCTTTCATCCCAACCTTATTTCTGCTACACAACTCTCTTGTGCCCATGCAGGGCCAGCCTTACAGATGATATAGTAATAGACCAGAGCAGCACACCCAACTGCAGTATATGTTAATTCCAAAGTCCATAGAGGCCCATGAAATACTGCAATTCTCATTGCATAGTAGATGGTAATAAGACTTATCTCTCATATTAGAGGGGAAATTCTGACATGTCCCACACATCTGGACTACTTAAAAGCTCACCAATGTGGCAGGTCCCTGAACTTTTGCAGATTATACATTATTTGGCCTGCATATGTCATATACTGAGGCATCTAGAGTGCTTTATAATTTCTACTCACAAAGAACAATCACCATAATACCACGAGTGCAATGGGCCAGTATGCTATCAAGATGACTAAGAGCCTTCTGAACTATATTGATAGAGAACAGACTAAATATAGCATTGAGATGAAATAGTTAAAGGGTATTTCTGAACTTGTCACTTGAAGGGAAACTATATTTGATTGTGTTTACTGAGCATTTCTCAGCACTCTTCTGGAGGAATTTATCTTCAGGCTCCCAGTAGCCACCTTTCATGTCTGTGGATAGGCCCTCCAGCTAGTCCTACACGTTTTCTCTCCATCTCAGTCTACACATTCATACTCATACCTACCCACAAACACACAAACATCTGTCTCTGCCTGAAAGCTGTGGTTTCCTCCCTCCAGCTTGCCTCTACAGAGCTCATCTGGATGGGAACTGGCGAGGAGGAAGATGGGCAGGAGGAAGCTGAAGTTCTTGCTCAGATCTCTGATCTGTGCCTGGCACTGTGTCTCCAGCGCTGCAGAAGTAAAAGCTGCTGTCTTCGGGGTTCAAACTGTTCACAGTCAGAATGGAGAACGTTAGGTTTGGGCGGTGGATGAGAAACTTGTCCTTGGTAAATCCACTTTCATAAGTGGCCTCAGAGCCCTGATTTGCCGTTGCAATCAGTGTCAAGCTCTGTCCAGGAAGCTGTCGGTACCAGAACATTAGGGCAACTTGGCTATCAACCTGACACTGGATTGTCACCGAGGTTCCACGTTGACAGATGTCCCTGAGTGGCTTTTGAGAGAGGAGAGCACCGAACACAGAGCCTGGTTGCAGGGAGATAGAGAAAGCCATGAGCACTGACCAGCTTGTCCCCAGGAAGGAAGCTCTTTTTACTATTTGCTCCAATGTCACCTTGGTTCCCACAGAACCCTGTGGCATTGCCTCCATTTTGTTCTGCCAACTGTTATTCTGTCATATCCTATAATCCATCATCTTCCGTCCCCTCCTCCCCCCCATTCTCTGACTGGTGGCCTCAGACTCTCTACTCCTCTATTCAACATTAATATTAATCCCAGACTTCCCCACCCAATAAGGCTCATACCTTGTCCTAGGAGAAGTAGTAGGAAAGTCAGCATCTTTAGGTGATATCCTCTCCGCTTCCATGAGAAAAGACACTGAGAAGTCAAACTCAAGGTCATCTTTCCTCACCACTGTGTAGTTCCTTTCCTGTAAATAGGAGGTTGAGTTTCTGCAAAATGTGGAGAAAATTAGTCTGCCCCTAGTGGAACTGTGTAACTCTTCACTCTCAAGGTTTCCCAGTATGTCACTGCCATCATCCACTGTATGTCCACCACCTCTCCATCCATCATTATTCAGTGCCATGTATGTGCTACCCTTTGGGTATAAAGAAAAAATGGGATTCAGCACTTCAAATAACTAAAGTAAAACTTTAGAATACGAGGGAATCTTATAACTCAAAATTTCAACTGTCTGTTGAGTCTTCGCTGTCCCAAACCATCCCCATTATTCCTCCCTCAACCCATACTCTAGTAAACTGGCCTCTACTCCTGTTTTCCTCCCTCCAAATAAAATACTTTATTGTTCATAAAAGTTGAGCCAGTATTTTTTGGTGCACTTACTCCATGCTTCACATGTATGATTTCAGTCTATAAATTAGGCTACTTAGGCACTATCATCCTATTTTTACAGATGAGGAAATCATAAAGATCTTAAATAATCTACACAAGTTCACATAATCCAAGAGTAAGTGACACAAGCAAGACTCAAGTCCATGTCTATGTGACCTCAAAACCCAATGGGAATATCAATACTGTCAAGGATGGTCTCACTTTGCAGTTGTCTGAACTTAATAAAATCTGGTGAATGAATGAGAATGACAGGCCAAAAACCATAAAGGAAACAAGGACCTTTAGAAACAAATCCTTGTAAAACTAACCTACCTTATATCTTTATTCAGAAAGTCCATCTAATTATACAGCAGTTCTCAACCTGTGGGTCACGACCCCTTTAGGGGTCGAACGACCTTTTCACAGGGGTCACCTAAATACATCCTGCATATCAAATATTTACATTACAAATAATAACAGTAGCAAAATTATAGTTATGAAGTAGCAACGAAAATAATTTTATGGTTGGGGGTCACCACAACATGAGGAACTGTACTAAAGGGTCACGGCATTAGAAAGGTTGAGAACCACTGAGTAAGATGCACTCTCAAAAATATAATGGCTATTTTTAGGTAGTGTTAATATTACATTAGAAATGAATATAGATTACAGGATTCACTCATATTTTGGAAATATATAACTGGAAAAACAATTTACCTTATGATCAAGGAAATGCAGCATGTTAGAGATAATAATATTTCAGTAACCCTTTCTGCTATGGCGTGTGTGTGTGTGTGTGTGTGTGTGTGTGTGTGTGTGTGTGTGTTTGCAGCCTGTATATCTACGGGCGGTGCCAGAGGCAGTGAGTGATTTAAGACAAACCCTGCTTAGTATACTGATGAAAGGTATAGAATACTCCATTTTTTTCTTGACATCTAGGGATACATTTTAAAAATTTAATCAAATATATCAAAATTTCTGCCAAAATAACCCAAGATCTTTTTCTAGTTCATTCATCCTAAATCCTAAAAATTACCAAGTGACTCTTAGTCTTTAAAGAATTCCAAATCTTTCCCTCTCAGTGGTATTCTTTCTTTTATAAAACAATAGCAAAGACATTCTTCTCACTTTTCATTGTCTTCAAACAGCACTTGTGCCTTTAGACTTTTCTTTCAGAGGTGTCATGGTTACCGTTATCATATAATTTTAATGTATTTATTTATTGAATTCATGCTCGTGGTTAAAATTTCAAAAAACACAAAACTGAGCAAAAAGTAATGTACCTCCCCCAGGACTGGTACATTAATGTACCTCCCCCAGAACTGGTACATTAACTGGTACATTAACTGGTCAATAAGTTTGTTGTATCTGTTACTAGACATATTCTTGACTTATTCAAGTTTACAAGTATCTGATTGGTCTTCCTATACCTTGCTGCTTATTTTATTAACAATGTATTCTTAGAAATACATTGAAAAGTTTAGTTTATATCTGAACATACATATTTGCCTCATTATTATTTCCCATTTCATTATGAGAATTTTAAAACCTCTATAGAAGTTGAAAGTTTTATATTGAACATTCATGTGCCTACCACTTAGATTCTACCACCTTGATAAAGCTACTTATTGCTTTATCATAAAACTATCCATCTACCCATGTACATTTTGGATACATTTAAAAGTTAATTAAAGGCATACTTCACTTTTAAACACTTAAGCATGCATGTAATTAACTAGTGTTCAATATTTATTTATGATTCTTTTTAAAGGTAAATTTGCATACAGTAAAAGACACAACTCTTAAGTACCATTAAATAAGTTTTGACAAATGCACATACCTGTGAACTCTACCAAGCTTTCCAATACTCTTTTTTGAAGTTATAATCTTTTACTATGTTTATTATTTCACTGAATTTCTTGGGGGTGACATTGGCTTGCAAAGTTATAGGTTTTAACTGTATAACTCAACAAAACATCATCTGCACACTGCATCGTGTATCCATCACTCCGAGCAAAGTATTTCTCTTGTATTCCCAAAGGACTCAATTACTATTTACAGACAGGATAGATGTTTCACTCTTTAAAATGCACGGATACGCCCAGCTGGAGTAGCTCAGTGGTTGAGTGTCGACCTATATACCAGAAGGTCATGGTTTGGCTCAATTCCCTTTGAGGGTTGTGCAGGAGGTAGCAGATGGATGATTCTCTCCCATCATTGATGTTTTTATCTCTCCCCTCCTCTCTGAAATCAATTAAATATATTTTTTAAATACACAGATACTTTTCCAGATGATCATGTGTACAGAAGTTACCTAATTTTTATAACCTCTGCATCATAATTTATTCTTTACCTGTTTCTAGCAAAACATTAGTGACCACTTAGAGAACGTGGAGAAAGATTATTTTTTATTAGAGTTGTTCTAATTTTAGATTGAATAAATAGAATTCAAATACCACATGCTTTCTCAATCAACATAGGGAGAATAAAATTCATCTGAAGAAGGAGTTTCACTTGTGTGATGCCCCCTAGTGAAACATTGATTAAGAGCAAAGACATGGAGCAAAGCGGCAAATGACAGTAAGAGGGACAAGAATAAGACAGGGAGAGAAAAATTGGTAAAAAAAAAAAATAAAAAAATAGAACAGAGCTTCTTCCATGTAAATATGTGTGAGGATGCCCCCTCCTGTCTGGGGTAGAGTCTCATGAATTTAGGCTGTGGATAATACACAAGTCTGGGCATACTAACTTCGAAATGGCGCCTAATTCAGAAACGATGGGGCATGGGCATGAAAAATATCCTGTGCTTTGCAGGTCAAATTGTACGTCCATGGGCTTGGTTCCACTGAGTGGGCATCTTTGTTCAAAGTAGCCGGTGTAACTCAGCCCTGAGTTAGGGTCACTTCCCTCTGGCACCTGCCCTTTTTGTGCAGAGAGGATGTGGTTGTGCAGCACTGTGGATATACTGCTGGCACAGAGGTACACAGATGTCTGGTTGGTGCTAGCAGACCCCAGGATCAGGGAGAAGCCCTCTTTCTTCTTTCTGGAGACACTGTACCCATCGGGGAAATCTCCTTTCTCATAATTTTTAACCCCATATGAGAAGTGGAGCAGCTGCAGCCCCAGAGCTGGGTCTTGTCGATACCAGAACATGTTTTCATGGTCCATATCCTGTAAACATTCCATAAACACTTTCTCTCCCTTTCTTTTGATCAGATATCTTGGGACTTGGCTTACTTCTGCATCCATGAGACCTGTGAAAGGAGGATAAAGGAGGTAAAAAGGTGGTCATCAAGAAGCTTGATGAGGGAAAAGTCTTGTATCCAGGGCCTAGAAATAATAAGTTAGGAGTTCACCACCAACTTCCCAGACTCACCTACTCCCAGGAAACAAAAGGACACACCACAGAGGAGCCTGAGTCCCATAGCAGGTTTGAGGCACAAGTGTATTTTATCTGAGGCCTAGGTTACAGGCTGATCATCTCTGATGTCATTGTCCCTGCCCACACTCATGATCCCTCAGCAATCCTCAGATTCTAAGAGAATTTACTAGTAGAGGGACTAGAGTGAAAGCCACCCCTTTTCCTCATGGGAGTGTCAGTGTGTGTGTGTGTGTGTGTGTGTGTGTGTGTGTGTGAAGAAAAAAGCATAGCAAGCCTGAGACAGCTATCTTAGAAGGACCTGCTTACAGGGTAGGCTCTGGGATTGCATGTGGGTATCTGGGTTTCAGTAGTGTCCCGCTGTTTAGTTCATTGTGTCTAGGCTGCTGGCACAATGTGGTTTATGTTGAATACCCACTTTGCTTCTTTGAGTCTGGAATTTTGGAATGTGCCAGGGAAACGGTGCCTGTGTGATCACCTGTGTTAGTTTGCTAACGCTTCCATAGTGGGAGACAAAAACCAGAAATTTGTTTTTCTCACTATTCTGAAGGCTTGAAGTCCAAGATCAAGGCATCAACAGGATTGTTTTCTTCAGAGGAACCAATCGGCTTATAGCAGGCCATCTTCTCCCCTTGTTGCCACATGATCCTCCTTCTGTGTGTGACTGGGTCCTAATTTTCTTTTTTAAATAAAGACACCAGGCATATTGGGAAAGGACCCACTCCAATGACCTCATTAACATAAATTACTTCTTTAAAGACCTTATCTCCAAATACAGTCATATCCTGAGATACTGGGGCATAGAACTTCAACATATGAATTTTGAGGGGATGCAATTCAGTCCATAAAACCAGCCACCAAAAATATCTGGGTGCTGAGTCTCTGGTGGGCTTCTCTGGGCAGCAACACTGCACACAGGTGACTGCATTTTCATAGCTGGGGTGAAAGTGTGTAACCTCATTGGAGGGAGGGAGTGTAGGACATCTCATATAGATTCCTCCATACTCTGCCTAGGTCTTTTCCCTTATGATCTGGCTGTGTATCCTTACCAGGTCTGTGTCATAAACCTTAGCTATCCTGTGTGCATGACCAGAGACCTCCTGGGGAACCTGGGAAGCAATCATGAGGTCTGAAGGGTAAGAATGAGTTTGCCAGGTGGACCTGGCAGAGGAAATGGTGTGTGCAATCTGATGGTAGTTAGGTGACAGTTTCCAATAAAATGCAGTTATAAAATAACTCCAAATAAGGCGTTGAGCCCTGAGAAGGGAAATTCAGGGCCAAGACCTGAAATTAGAAAAGCAGTTTGAATGGAAATTAGAGTAGGATTGGAGAGTCCAATGCTGTTGCTGGTGAGAGTGGTGGGGACGGGCAAATGCAATGGACTAGAAAGCCTGTGGGGCCCTGGACAGAGGCCCTGAGGACCACCTTGTGTTTGAGGTAGAGAGAATCACCCTCCCGCAGATGGTGCCAGGGAAGCCGGATTGGTATCAGGTGAATTCTGATAAAGGGTTGGGCCATCCTCCACATCCCTTACTGTGAGTGGGTTTGTCTACCCTTCCCCCTCCTTTTAGGAGAAGCCACTATTTTCTCCCAGTTCTTTGTTTGGAATTGCCTACAAGTTCCTTGAACATGAAAAATAGATATGAAATATGTTCTTAGTTGAATAAATGTATAAAAGAGTAAAAGGGGATGTCTAAGAATAAGAAAATAAAAGTATGGAACAGAAAACATATTCTAGACCTGGGCTGAGCTAGGAGAACAAAACATCTCACTGTATGGATTAATATAAGGAAGGTAAAAAGAGAGCACAGGATGGACCGAATGGTGTATATCTGGAGAAAGAGTTAAAGAGAAAATGGGTGTGGATGTTACAGCCATTTCCCTTCTATGTCTCAGTCCTCACTGACAGATTGGCCTCAATCATCCAACTGAAGGGGACAGAGCACAGTTAATGTCAGTTCAGGAGAAGGGACACTCTGGCATGGCCTTCCCAAAGAAGACTTGTTGAAGACAGAAGAGTCAGTGGAATGAATATAAATGGATATAAATGAATATATATGGATATAAATCCTGGGATGGACTCTTACTGTCTCCAGTAAGGTGAGCTGAGAAAGGTTTTTTTGGGGGCAGTAGCTTCCCCTGGTAGGGGCAGGGCTCAGGAAGGCATAGCCACCTCTCCCCTGGTGTCAGCCCTTTCTGTGAAGAGAGGCAGTGCTGTGCAGTGTTGTGGGTTAACTGTTGGCAGATATGTCTAGATATGTCTGCAGGTTAGGAGGGATTCTCAGTATTACTTTAAAAGATGCCATATCTCTTAGAGACTTCCCATCTGTTGGTTCCACTGACACCAACGGACTAATAGATTGATTGTGGCCTCATTCCTGGCTCTTGTCTGAATTAGCACATATAGGTCATAGTACATATTTTGGTCACATCACAGAGACACCTTCTTTTCAGACCCTGAAATTTACTATCTGGGATTTTAGTGACATCAGCATCCACAGACACTGTGGATGAAATGAGCTGGTACCTGAAGAGAGAATTTAGGTGTGACACTGATGTCTAACCACCCAAGAAAGATTTAGTGTAGGGGTGTGGCATACCAAGTTCAAGGACATCCTATTTGTTCCCATGAACCACCTATTCTAAGGAGATAAAGGGCTACAGATCAGATAGAAGCCCCAGTGCTCATGGCAGGTGAATTCATGGTGGGGTGTCTGTGTTAGCTCTGGTGTTACTCAAATAAGACCTGGGTACCAATGAGCCAGCCTGTGACATAATCATCTCAGCCATATGTCTGTGCTCAAAGCTGCCTTCCAAAGACAAGAAGGGGCCATGCCCATTTTCTCCACAGCACCTGGAGGGATTTTTATGTACCACTTGTCAACTTGGAATGAAAATAGCTGGTGGCCTCTTTTTAAATAAGGTCTATAGAAGTATATTCATATTTTTGTCGCTTTCTTAAACTTTAAATTTTTATTTATTTTTTTCAATTACAGTTGACATACTGTACAATACTATATTAATTTCAGGTGCTTAAAATTCTATCTCCTTGTACATTGTTTCAGCATCACACCACACCAATTTTCATCAATATAGAGCGATTAAATTTTCTAATTATTTCCACAGCCCAGATGAAGCATTATCATTTCTAGTGTCTCCCTCAACACCTCCTCAAAATTGCTTTTACAAATTTACTCAAATCTCCACATTTATATTCATTCCACTGACTCTTCTGTCTTCAACAAGTCTTCTTTGGGAAGGCCATGCCAGAGTGTCCCTCCTCCTGAACTGACATTAACTGTGCTCCGTCCCCTTCAGTTGGATGACTGAGGCCAATCTGTCAGTGAGGACTGAGACATAGAAGGGAAGTGGCTGTAACATCCACACCCATTTTCTCTTTAACTCTTTCTCCAGATATACACCATTCGGTCCATCCTGTGCTCTCTTTTTACCTTCCTTATATTAATCCATACAGTGAGATGTTTTGTTCTCCTAGCTCAGCCCAGGTCTAGAATATGTTTTCTGTTCCGTACTTTTATTTTCTTATTCTTAGACATCCCCTTTTACTCTTTTATACATTTATTCAACTAAGAACATATTTCATATCTATTTTTCATGTTCAAGGAACTTGTAGGCAATTCCAAACAAAGAACTGGGAGAAAATAGTGGCTTCTCCTAAAAGGAGGGGGAAGGGTAGACAAACCCACTCACAAAACCATAGCTCTTGGAGGCATGAGTTGATTCAGAGCACAGCTGGTTTTTTTTGTTTGTTTGTTTGTTCGTTTTTGCCAGAATTTGTATCCTGGATGAGGTTCTCAGCATTCCCCAATTCCATGTTATAATTACAATTTTAGTGACTGTTTAGAGGAATGTATGTGATTCAGTGAGACTTTCATTTCAGTCTCTGCTAGACATTGGGGATCAAGAAACAGAACTGCAGCCCTAGCCAGTTTGGCTCAGTGGATAGAGTGTTGGCCTGCAGACTGAAGGGTCCCCTATTCGATTCAGGTTTTGGGCATATGCCTGGGTTGCGGGCTCAATCCCCAGTAGGAGGCATATGGGTAGCAGCCAATCAATGATTCTCTCTCATCATTGATGTTTCTTTCTCTCCATGTCCCATTCTCTCTGAAATTAATAAAAATATATATTTTTAAAAAGTAACAGAACTGTAATTTTGCCCCTCAACACAGAGAAGGAAAAGGAAAAGCTTTTATCTTGTTTTTCAATAATTGAGCTACCCCTTTGCTGTCAACTACACCTGGAGTGATGGTAGAACCTGCTGGGAGCAACAATAGGGTGTGCCAGATTGCATTGCCTGGTGAATAAAAGGTACAGAACAGAAGCCTCAGCAGTGTCAGGCAGGTAGTTTAGGGCCCATCGGGAAAAGAAGAGGATCCCACGGTACAGTGGTACCCAAGAGAATTAACAAATCCTTGTCAGGGTGACATGTGGCACAGAATAAACCCGAGGCTGGAGTAGAAGAAGAATAAACTCCACTAGAAACATGATTTGTCTTCTTTATATACACATGTGAAAGCCCCTGGAATCTTCCCAAACTGTATGGGAGAAGACTTTGCAAGGGGCTTAGCTTCTGGACCAGTGAGAGGGGTGCTGGGGAGCTGATCTAAGAGAAGATTGACTCACTCATTCACTTAATACCACTTTCTTCAGGCACTCTAATAAGGGTGAATATTTTTTAAAAGTAAACAATATAGGCATGGTCCTTGCTCTCATCAACCTCAATGTCTATTATTACTGTAAATTTCAAATTACAAACAATTGAGTGGGTTAGTTGCCATGAGGATAGAGGTTCAGGCTGTAATACAAGCATCTAGCAGAGGAACTAACCAAACTACTCAGGAATGCAAGGACATTTTCCTGGAGGAAACGACTTCTCAATTCATATGCAGAAGAATTATTATTAGTAGATATCCAGGTAAATAGGAAGAGGAAGGTGCTTTAGGTAAGACGAACACTATAGGTGATGAGCCAGGAGTGAGTCAGCATAGGACATAGTTGGTCACACAAAAGAGGTGGAATATATCTGGTAGAAAGAAAGGCAATTGTGGTAACTGTAGAAAGAGGAAGTTCACGTTAGGATGGTAGGCAGGCATGCAAACACCACATCATTAGAAGGAGCTGAGAGGCTTGTGAAGTAACTTAAGCATGAGACTTTAACTGGTAAATGGAAGACCCTGATGGGTTTTAAGCTCAAGAGAATAGATTGTGGATTGAACCAGGTAGCAAACTAGAAAGGAGGGTGACTACTTGAAAGGTAGTTAAGGAATCCATATGAGAGATGAGGTTTGCTGGACCATGATGTTATCAATGAGGTTAGAAAAATTAGTAAAATTTGCAAAGAATTTAATATTTAGAAATGTAGAGGGTGTGGCCACGGATTAGGTGTGGAAGGAGAGGACATCTCTGGCTCAGGCATTTTGGTGGACGGCGAGACACTTTGCTGAGATGTCAGATTTAGCAAAAGACTCAGAACGTGCTATTTCCTTGGTGACAAAACATCCAGGAATAGGATCTATGATATGGGACAACATGTTGTCGAATACTTGGATTGGTATGGACTATTCTTTGGGCAACAGTGAAGGTCAGTAAGGAGAAAAGATGGCAGAGTATGTAAGAAGCCTTGTCTAGGAAAGGAATCCCTTACCCCAGCTCTAGCCCAAGCACAGTTAGCTTGTCCTGCCTGGCCTTTGACAAGCTCATTGGTACAACAAGTGAGAGCAGGACACACTGGAGAGGGTCTGCATCACTCAGCGCCCCAGAAGCTGGGGACTTGGGAGGGACTTCCATGGGCAAGGATGGTGGGGGAAGGTTTCCCTCCCGGTTGGGTGGGGCCTCCCGAGGGAGGATCCTCCTTGCTCTGTGGCTGCTTTTTTGTGTGGAGAGCAGCTGGCCATGCAGTGCTGTGGTTACCTGCTGGCACAGAGATACAGAGAGGTCTGGCTGACGTTGGCTGACTCCAGGGTCAGTGGGAAATTCCTCTTCTCTGTTCTAGATACCGTGTACCCGTCAGAAACCTCTCCCTTTTCAAAATGATCAACATTAATTGAATAATAGATCAGCTTTAGACCCAGCCCTGCGTCTTGTCGATACCAGTACATCAATTCGTGGTCCATATTCTGAGAACAATTCACTGTCAACTTCTTTTTGGTCTCTGTGATGAGGTGTCTTGGGGTCTGGGTCACTTCAGCTTCCGTAGGACCTGTGAGGAGAGGAGACAGAGCTAGAGGTAGCCGAGGAGGGTGCCTGTGCTGTTGTCTCTAGGAAGGGACTCCAGCTAAGACCTGCAAGCTTTGGCCAAGGATTGCCCAGGTGTTCGGGGACTCACCTGCTCCCAGGAGACAAAGCATGACACAGCCCAGGAGCTGAGGGCCCATGGCAGTGTCACACTGGTGTCTGCCAGCTCTGGGGGCTCTGGTTGGTTTCTAAAATGTCTCCATCTGGCCCTCATTTTCAGGAGAGAAGCCACTCCCCTTTTCTCAGAGCTTTGACATTTAACACAGGCAACCAATACAAGCCACCATGGGAGGGCAAGCTTGTGGTCACTGTCATTGTCCCTGCTCTGCTTTGAGGCTGCTTGTTTCTAAGCATTTGACAATGTCTTTTTATCTGTGTGCTTTTGTCAAGCTTGGCAAGTGTTTCTGAATTTTGCAACTTTATAATGAAAATTGGTATAACATATTTGAGTATCACTTATAAATGTGACTACAGGAGACTTATGCTATTATCAAAGCTGTACTTTTATATGTAGAAGTCCTCATTTCTATTCTGCAGAAAAAAATTCCAAGTGTCTTCCCATCTTTGTCTATCCACTGATTATATATATATATATATATATATATATATATATATATATATATTTAGCAATTACCTTTTAAAAGAGTCTCATGTGTAGAAACAGAGAAATCCACACCATAGATTAATTTATTGGTCTGTATCCCGTTCGAAATCCTGGACACAGGGCTCTTTCCTCTTCAGCAGATTAGACTTGGTCATAAGTGCTAACAGCTGCTTTCCTCAGGTCGGAGTTTAGGGAATCTTTCTTCTTTTTCCTCTTCTCTCTCCTTCTCCTAAAGGGGCTGGTGAAAGGCAAAGTTGATGTCTGCTTTCTTCGGGAACCTCACATTTATGCAGCACACTCAGTTCCCCTGTATGCTCTGGTACCGGCTTTGCTTTGCTCCCTTCTCCTCATGTGGCTCCAGGTGGAAGGTCCCTGTGCCTGGATGCTGTGTTGCAGCCAGACTACTCTGGATCCAAGTCATGGGGACCCTGCTTGAGGCCGAGGGTGTCACAGCTTCTTTTCTGACTTCCTCCAGCAGCTGCACATATCGCTCCTTTTTCTGGTCACTAAGTCCTTCCTACATTGAGGTGACTTTCCTGGTGTTTCCCAGAATATCTTCCCCCTTGAACAGCTTTGAGATTTCCTTGTGCTTTGTTGGAATCAAAGTATTCTTGTTGGGGAGGAAGAAGACAGAGAAGGAGACTGTCCCATCCCTCCTACTTGCTTCCAACCACAGCTACAGCTTCCCAGAGACTTTCCATATTTTGCCAAATCATCATCTTCAAGCAAGAACTGGGCCTTCATCCCAGCTTGGGGGCTGCCCTCAAATCTCAGAGAGATATTCTTGCCCCCAACAGTCCCTCGTCTATGCCAGTGAGAAAAACAGCTGCTCCCATGGTATTAACTCTGCTCTAAGAAGGAGCGTTCTCTCTTTATATTGCTGTACCATTTCTTTCTGTGAAGCACTGTGGCAAGTGAGCTCAGTTTACCTTCAATCCTCGGTGTTAGTGTTGTCCTGACAAGTCCTCCACATCCCAGCTGTGGGCGTAGGTGTCCTGAGGGAAGGAACGCAGTGTTCATTCTCAAGAACCCGCCTTAAGTCAATAATTCTGTATTACTTAGTCAACCTCATCTCAGTTCAACTGCATCCCCAAAGCTAACTTCACTATCTATTTATCCTCCTGTCCATGGGATTTCCCCAGGTTCCCCGCTTCTCCCAACAACATCAAAGTGGATAATGATACAGCAAAGATGTATAATTTGTCCCAAGCATTTTCCATATTAGATTAACCCAACATCCTACATGCCCACTCCCCCACCAGCTAATTCACTCTCCTCAGGCACATGCTTCACACCCCTCTCCATCCTGTTGACCGCAGGGCTGCTCTGGTGTCTTCTATTTTTCTCTACATCAACCAAGACTAAAATGCTGCTGAGTCCCTGATAAGCTCACATTAGGAACCAGTTGCTGTACCTTCCCACCCTTCCTTTCTAGAACCTTCCCTGTGATTCCTCTTTTCCAGGGTCACCATATTCAAAAGTTTGGGGAACTCTACTTCCCCAATGCTAGGCAGGCTCCAGTGTCCCTAATAAAGGGGCTGGGAAGAAGAGAGAATCCTCTAGATGGCCAGAGACTCTAAGCCATCTCCCTGCACCTTGTGCACTTGAATACATTTCCTTCTGTGCTGTCCCTCTCCCTCTCCCTCTATCTTTCCCTGTACTTCCGTACTTCTTCACTGCTTGCTCTCAGCCTCCTCCTCTGAGGCACCACTTAGTAAGTCTGCTTCTCTCACCCACCCTTCCTGGGTCCAGTATCTTGACAGCAATAATGATGCCTGCCCCTACCAATTGAAGAGCCATTTCTTTATAACTCCTGTAGAAGAATACAAGGTTTATACCTTTAAATATATAGAAATCTTATTTTTTTCTATGTGTGATCTTGATCCCAGTTATAAACTATAGAATTTTCACCACACGTCAAATCCTATTTTACTTTCCTCAGTTCAGGCCATATTGGTCCTGAGAAAGTCACTCTATCCTCTATATTTTCCTATACTGTATGATTAACCTTTGAAAGACCTCATAAAAGGTATTTATATATTGGGTTTTCTTTCAATTGGTGACACAGTGTGTTTTTTTCCCCTTTTATTTATTTATTTTTAAATTCGTTATTGTTTAAAGTATTACATGAGTCTCCTTTTCCCCCATTGACCTCTCCCCAGCTGCTCCCAGTCCCCAGCACATGCCCTCACCCCCGTACTGTCTGTGTCCATTGGTCATGCTCATATGCATGCATACAACCACCCCTCATTCCCCGCCTTCCTTCATAGATTGGACAGTCTGTTTGATGTTTCTATGTCTCTGGTTCTATTTTTTGTTCATCAGTTTATAATGTTGTTCATTATATTGCACAAATGAGTGAGATCATGTGATATTTATCTTTCTCTGACTGGCTTATTTTGCTTAGCATAATGATCTCCAGTTCCATCCATGTTGTTGCAAATGGTAGGAATTCCTTCTTTTTTACAGCAGCATAGTATTCTATTGTGTAGATGTACCACAATTTTCTAATCTACTCGTCTGCTGATGGGCACTTAGGCTGTTTCCAAATCTTAGCTATTGTAAATTGTGCTGCTCTGAATATAGGGGTGCATATATCCTTTCTGATTAGTGTTTCTGGTTTCTTCGGATATAGTCCTAGAGGTAGGATTACTGTGTCAAATGGGTGTTCCATTTTTAATTTTTTGAGGAAGCACCATACTGTTCACAGTGGCTACACCAGTCTGCATTCCCACCAGCAGGGCAAGAGGGTTTCTTTTTCTCCATATTCTTGCCAGCACATGTTGTCTGTTGATTTGTTGATGATAGCCATTCTGACAAGTGTGAGATGGTACTTCATTGTTGTTTTGATTTGCATCTCTTAGATGATTAGTGACTTTGAGCATGTTTTCATATGTCTCTTGGCCTTCTGAATGGTCTTTTTTGAAAATTGTCTATTTAGGTCCTTTTCCCATTTTTTTATTGGAATGTTTTTCTTCCTTTTGTTAAGTTGTATGAGTTCCCTATAAATTTTGGAGATTAAATCCTTATCGGAGATAACATTGGCAAATATGTTCTCTCATGCAGTGGGCTTTCTTATTGTTTTGTTGATGGTTTCTTTTGCTGTGAAGAAGCTTTTTATTATGATGTAGTCCCATTTATTTATTTTCTCCTTAGTTTCCATTGTCCTGGGAGCTATATCGGTAAAGATATTGCTACAACATATGTCTGCTATTTTGCTGCCTATGGATTCTTCTAAGATTTTTATGGTTTCCTATCTTACGTTTAAGTCCTTTATACATTTTGAGTTTATTTTTGTGTAGGGTGTAAATTTGTGGTCTAGTTTCATTTTTTTTGCATGTATCTGTCCAATTTTCCCAACACCATTTGTTGAAGAGACAGTCTTGACTCATGTATTCTCTTGTCTCCCTTGTCAAATATTAATTGAACATAATGGCCTGGGTTGATTTCTGGGTTCTCTTTTCTGTTCCGTTGGTCTATATGTCTGTTTGTGTGCCAGTATCAGGCAGTTTTGAGAACAGTGGCTTTGTTATATAGCTTGATATCTGGTATTGTGATCCCTCCTACTTTGTTCTTCTTTCTCAAGATTGCTACAGTTATTTGGGATCTTTTTTTATTGCAGATGAATTTTTGGAGAGTATGTTCTAGGTCTTTGAAATATGTCATTGGTATTTTAATGGGGATTGCAATGAATCTGTAGGTTGTTTTGGGTAGTATGGACATTTTAATGATGTTGATTCTACCAATCCATGGACATGGTATATTCCTCCATTTGTTTATGTCTTCCTCTATCTCTTTTTTCAACTTTCTGTTATTTTCTGAGTATAGGTCTTTTACCTCCTTGGTTCAGTTTATTCCTAAGTATCTTATTTTTTTGTTGCAATGATAAATGGATTGTTGTTGGGTTTTTTCTTTTGTTTGTTTGTTTAGTTTCTCTTTCTGTGAGGTCATTATTGGTGTATAAAAAAAGCCATAGATTTCTGGGTGTTAATTTTGTATCTTGCTACATTGCCCAATTCATTTATAAAGTCTAGTAGTTTTTTGATGGAGTCTTTAGGGTTTTCTATGTACCATATCATGTCATCTGTGAATAATGACAATTTTACTTCTTCTTTTCCAATTTGGATGCCTTTTATTTCTTCTTCTTGTCTGATCACTATGGCTAGCACTTCTGGTACTATGTTGAACAGGAGTGCTGAAAGTGGGCATCCCTGTCTTGTTCCTGCTCTTGGGGGAAATGGTTTTAGTTTTTGCCCATTGGGTTGACTGTAGTTTATCATTTAAGGCTTTTATTATGTTGAGGTATGATTCCTCTATTCCCACTTTGCTGAGAGTTTTTATCAGGAAAAGGTGTTGAATTTTGTCAAGTGCCTTTTCTGAATCAATTGATATGATTATGTGATTTTTGTCTCTCAACTTGTTTACGTGACATATCACATTTATTGATTAGCCGATATTGTACCAGCCTTGCATCCCTGGAATAAATCCCACTTGAACATGGTGTATGATCTTTCTAATGTAATGGTGGACCCGATTTGCTAAAATTTTGTTGAGGATTTTAGCATCTATGTTCATTAGGGATATTGGCCTGTAATTCTCTTTCTCTGTAGTGTCTTTATCTGGTGTTGGGATTAGGGTAATGCTGGATTCATAGAAAGAGCTTGGAAGTGTGCCTTCCTCTTGAATTTTTTTGGAATAGTCTGAGAAGGATAGGTTTTAGTTCTTTGAACGTTTGGTAAAACTCCCCTGTGAAGCTACCCCATTCAGAGCTTCTGTTTGCTGGAGGGGCTTTTTTGTTTTTGTTTTTGTTTTTTTAAAGGTGGGTTTGCATATTTATTTATTTGTTATTTTTGTTAATCCTCCCCCAAGGAAATTTTTTCATTGATTTTTTTTAGAAAGAGTGGAAGGGAGGGGGAGAGACAGAGAAAGAGAAACATGGATGTGAGAGAAAGAGAAACATCGATGTGAAACTCCTGTTCATTGATTGTCTCCCACATGTGCCCTGACCAGGGCCAGAGATCCAGCCTGCAACTGAGGTATATGCCCTTGGCTGGAATTGAACTTGGGACCTTTCAATCCACAGGCTGATGCTCTATCCACTGAGCCAAACCAGCCAGGGCTTGCTGGAAGTTTTTTGATTACTGTTTCAATTTCATCAGTAGTTAGATTGAGTTTTGGAAGCTTATATTTTCCTAGAAATATGTCCATTTCATCAAGGTTTTCCAGTTTGTTGAAGTAGAGTTGTTTATAGTATTTTTATACAATTCTTCGTATGTCTGTGGGGTCGGTTGTTACTTCACCTTTTTCATTTCTGATTTTATTTACTTGGGTCCTCTCTCTTTGTTCCTTGGTGAACCTGGCTAGAGGTTCATCAATCTTGTTTAGCCTTTCGAAGAATTAGCTCTTGGTTTTATTGATCTTTTGTGTTGGTTTTTTTGGTTTTTGTGTTGTTTATTTCTACTCTGATCTTTATTATTTCATTCCTTCTGCTTACTCTGGGCTTTTCTTGTTTTCTTGTTGTTCTTTTTCTAATTCCTTAAGTTACAGGGTTAGATAATTTATTACTTTTTTTTTTCAGGTATGCCTGTAGAGCTATGAACTTCCCCCTCAGGACTGCTTTCACGGTGTCCCAGAGATTTTGGATTGTTGTGTTGTCATTGTCATTTGTTTTCCGGATGCTTTTTATTTATTTTTTATCTCTTTGGTAACCCAATCATTGTTTAATAGCATGCTATTTAGCCTCCAAGTGTTTGCTTTTTTTCATTGTTTTTATTGTAGATGATTTCTAATTTGATGCCATTGTGATCTGAGAAGATGCTTGGTACGATTTCTATCTTCTTGAATCTGAAGAGACTTTGCCTGTTCTTAATATATGGTCTATCTTTTAAAATGTCCTGTGTGGACTTGAGAAGAATATATAGTCTCACAATGTTCATTTTTATCAAACTTCCTCTTTCATCATTATCTGAAATATAATATTTGTATTAAGGGATCTCTTAGCACCCTCTAGTGGAATAATACTATGGTAGGCAGAATATGGGCCCCTTAGAAGTATTGAAGTCCTAATCCCCACAACCTGAGGCTGTTTAGATTGCCAGAGGAAATTAAGGTTGTGGATGTAGTTAAGGTTGTTAATCAGCTGACCTTGAGCTAGGGAGAGTATCCTGGATTATCCAGTTGTGCCCAATCTAATCACATGGGTCCCTAAAAGTGAAGAACCCTTCCCAGTTGTGTTTAGAGGAGACATGAGCATGGAAGAAGGGTTGGAGATGGCACATTGCTCATGAGGGCAAGGTCACTGCACTCTTTGGGTTTGCCATTTTAGTGCAGAGAATATAGCTGCATTGATAAACTGCTGGTGCAGAGGAACTAAGCTCTCTGGTGTCCTGATTTTCTTGGCCTTTCTTCTCTGTTGGTGTGGCAGACAGAATTCTAAGAAGGTCCCCAATGATCCTTGCCCATGTATAATCCCCTCTTTTTTTGAGTATAGGTGGAACCTATGAATATGACATCACTCCTGGGATTATGTTATATTTTTTGGCAAAGAGTAATTGTCCAGGTAGGTCTATTCTAATCTCATGAGCCCTTTAACAGCACAACTTCTCCAGCTGGTAGCAGAAGGGGAGGCCAGAGAGCTCTTTGAAGCACAAGCTTTTAATGAGCATTTCTGGCTTTGAAGATGGAGGGGGCTGGAAAGAGACTGCAAGGAACTAAGGGAAACGCCCAGTGATAGCCAAGGAAACAGGGTCTTAAGTCCTACCACCACAAAGAACTGAAGTCTGCCAATAATGGGAATGAGCTAGGACAAGGGACTGGGCTTTAGAAGAGAAAGCAGTCACATGAGACCCTGAGCAGAGAACCCCGCCCCCCTTCCCCTCCATCCTATACTTTGCACATGCAGGACTGTGAGGTAATCAGTTGGTGTTGTTTTAATCCCACTAATTGTTTTCCTCCCTCTGGATAATCCTGAGCCCACATACTGTCTGCAAATCTTTCACTCCCCTCTGCCTTCTGCATCCTCTAGTTCTTACTCCAGCCTCCCCATCTGAGGAAGTCCCACCACAATACCTGTTTTCCTGTACAATAGGGATCAGTCATTGAGAGATTCCATTGAAGAATCTCTGAAGATCTTTTCAAAATAAGGGTTATTTTTTCTTTATTTGATAAGAATTCAATTCAATCAAAATTTTTCCACATCTGTAACTGGGAACTGAAGTTTGCCTTAGAAAATATTCAATTTGGATTAAGGCTCTCTAGCTTAGAGAAATATCAAGCAGGGGCAGATGCTTTGATTCCAATAGGAAACGTCTTAGAGGGGATAAGAATCAGCAAAGATAAGTAAGGAAGGTTAAGTCACAGCAGGACTTTAGTGCAATCTTGTGTAGGATCTTGGGGTCAAAAATCTTGAGGGCAGTGTTCCCTCCCTCCTTGCTTCGCCTCTATTTTGTGCAGAGAGGATGTGGCCTTGCAGCGCTGTGAGTCACTACTGGCACAGAAGTACACAGATGTCTGGTTAGTGCTGGCAGACTTCAGGGTCAGGGGGAAGTATTTCAATTCACTTCGAGAGACATGGTACCCCTCAGGGACATCTCCTGTTGCAATGGTTCTGATACCATTTGAGTAGTAGATCAGCTGAAGTCCATATCCCGGGTCTTGGCGATACCAGTACATTGAAATATGATTCATATTCTGTGAGCACTCTAGAGTTAATTCCTTTTTTGTCCCCAAGATCCTATGTCTGGGGGACTGTGTGACTACAGCATCCTGGTGGCCTGTGGAAAAACAAAGGATGATCAAATAAAGATAGACCCTGGAGAATGGACACAGATGTTGGAACCCTGAAGGAACATTTTGTTGTTGAAGCCTGGGAAGCCAGTGACAGGGTCCCTCACCTGTGCCCAGGGCTCACCTACTCCGATGAGACAAATGACAACACAGCAAAAGAATCTGTTGCTCATGGCAGCGTCAGATGAAATGCCGCCTGGGACTGTGAGGAGTTTAGTCTCTGACACCAACACTTGTCATCTACCCCTGGCCAGGGACCACACACCCCTCCCTCACTGCTTCAGAAGAGAAGTGAAATCCTCTCAGACTTAACAGAATGTGGTGGTTTCATCTATTGAGGCCACGTGATTGTTTGTGTTGTTTGTTTTCTTGAAGAATTAGCATGGCTGTTTTTTGCCTCTATCAATTTTCTTTAAAAAATATATATATATTTATTGATTTCAGAGAGGAATGGAAAGGGAGAGAGATAGAAACATTATTGATGAGAGAAAAACATCGATTGGCTGTCTCCTGCATGCCCACTACTGTGGATTGAGCCTGCAACTGGGCATATGCTCTGATTGGGAATCAAACCAGTCACTTCTGGGTTCCTGGGTGGACACTCAGCCGCTGAGCCACAGGTGGCTGGGCCTCTCCTCTGTGAATTTTCTAATTTCCCTTATATGATTTATCTTTTTTGATATGGTGGGTTTGCATCTTTTGCAGTTTTTATGAGACTGTTATGGTAAATTGAGTAGTGTTTATGGACACTGCGTGTTTTATCTGAACACTTGGAACTCTTTCCATTTTATCTCTTTACCCAACTTCAAATTCCCCTCTAAAAGTACTCCCGTCTCTTTAGCCAGCCGAATATCATTCATTTCCATGAGTGCCACACAATCTCTGCAATTGTCCATTTCTCTTGGGAGGTGATTCTTAAGAGAGTGAAGCAGAATGGAGAAACCAAATACATAGAAATGTAGGGGAGTCTGGTAAGTGCCTAGAATGTGTGCAGAGATGGTTTGGATCTGTCTGAGCAGAGGTTCCACCAGCTAGAACTGGGTATGGACAAATGCTGAGGCACGGAGTTGTAGCAGCTGTTTCCATTCAAGTGATCTACTAACTGCTTTGAAAAATGCTGGCTTTGGGGGGAAAAAAAGTATTTTATGGAAATTGGGAGATGTTAGTCACCACAGATGAACTGAAATTCAAATGTCATTGATATGGCTTTTTACTATTTAACATTATTTCTAGGCAGATTTTTTTTTTAATCCTCAGGGATGTGGCTGTGAATTGTCATAGATCAACTGCTAGCATGGAAATGCAAAGGTGTCTCCAGGACCAGGGAGAAACCCTCCTCCTTCTGCTGGGAGACTCTACCCTCATCAGGGAATGTTTTGCAGTAGAGCCAGTGAGCAGTGGGTCAGCTATAGTCCCAACCTTGTACGTAGTCACAGCAGATATTCTGTCATAAGTCCTAATGACATTTTTTTAAAAAGCCTTTCCCTTTCTACTTCTCTATGTCTCTAGGTTCTGGATAGCTCTGGCATCCAGGTGACCTGTTGGGGAGAAGGGTGTGGAAGTTACAAGCAGTGTCCACCTGGAAGCCCAATGTTTTGAACATAAAACACACACACACACACACACACACACACACACACACACACACGTCATGATGCTGGGGCCTAGAAACCCAGAGTCTAATTTTTCTTGTGCTGTATGATCTTATCCACTAAGGAGACAAGAAGGCTATTTCTCGGAGGAGCTGATACCCATGGAAGGATGGGAGAAGAAATGGGTCTTCTTCCAGCTCTTGTCAGTCTGGAGGTTTGCCTGTGATGTCACTGTCTCTGCCCACACCCATAGTCCCAACCCTGTACAGCTGGAGTCTTTCCTTCCCTTCACAGAACACCAGACATCACATGACTTTCCTGGGCCATTCATATTGTGAAAAACAATTATTCTTTGGGTTTATGCATGCTATTCCTTTGCATTCTTTCTGAATCAGCCTTAGTTCTTCATGACGTCTGTGACATTCCTTAACAACTACCATTGAAACTAGGGTAGTAGTTAATACAGAAGGCTTTAGAGGGAGACTGTCTGGATTTGAATACTGGTTCTGTTACTTAACTGTCATCTTAGGCAAGTAAATGAACTGTTTTCTGCTCAATTTTACTATCTGTAATTTGTGCCAATAAAAGGATAAACTTAACAGAGCTGCTGTGAGGGTTAAATAAGTTAATATATTAGTGATTATAACAATGCTTAATACATAGCAATCACTCATTAAGGTTTAGCTTTCAAAATGGTTAATTAGTAGTATTGCTACTAATATTATTGCTGCTAACATCATCTTTTATTATTGAGTCTAATTTTTGTGCTGGGAATTATTTTAAGCAATTCACATACATTTTCTCTACTAAATAAAACCCAATGGGAACCAAATATTATTGAGTCCATTTTATAGACTAGGAAATTATCTTTAGAGAGATTAAGTAGCTTGGAAGTATTGGAACATGACCAGATAAGTCTAATTCATATTCTATAGAATCTATAAAAATAAAAGCATAATATGCTAATTAGACTGGACCTCCTTCTGGACAACCTTCCAGATGAAGCCAGGGCTGTGAGGGAAGCCCATGTCCTGGGTGCCAGAGGGAAGATGGTGCCGGCAGCTGGGGGAAGGAGGGCCTGCTCTTGCATCAGGCCTCTAGTATTTATGTAATAGCTAAAACCATGATGAAGAGATTAAGCCAAATGAGGAATCTGACTGGCTTTACTCTCTGGAAGCCTCAAGATATAGGTTTCACCTGTGAGCCCAGCACTCGCCTCTTCTCAGGAGACATAGGCCCCCTAGCTGATGGCTGCACTTTTGTCCTTTGCCTCCCCGAGCTCGAAGGTCTGGTTTCCTGCAGATGGAGACCAGCAACTCCAAGATTCAGTGTATTCACAGAAGAAGCATTGATCTGTGAAGTAGCTTCCCAGTGATCAGAGGAGTCTCCAGAGGTCCAAGTCTGAAGATAGGGGAGTTGTGGAGGGTTTTCTTGCAACCACTGTTTCTGGCTCATGTTGATTTAGTTAAAATTCCATTGGTTTAGAGGTAGAGTACTGAAAGTGATCAGTTCTGGTCCTTCTATTAGTCCAAGCTGTGGGAAGAGGGATTGGGTTTGGGACTTTGAGACAGTGTACATGAAGTAACTAGATGTACACAAGGAAGAAACCATTGACCAGAGATAGCCTGTGGAGAAAGCCAAAAGAACCTTCTGCTTCGCAGCTAGCAAGCTGTCCTGCAGATAGCCAACTGTCAAATAATGTTGCACTTATCTTGAGGGATCCGACGGCACAAGCCTCAACTGGACACTGTAGTTAGATGCAGGGGGGAAGTCAGCCCCGACTGTGGGCTCAGTGTTTCCCAGCTTCGGAGAGAGTGACTTACCCAGGTTAGTTTTCTGCTCAGACTGTTGCTCGACCGCACTGGCCCCTCAGGGCTGAGGAGTCTGGGAAGATTCATGGTGGCTTCTGTAGTTTAGGTTTATGAAGGTGGAACTTTCTCACCTTTGTGACTGCCCTTTGTGTGCAGGCTGTAGGTGCCCATGTGATGCTGTGTGGCTGCTGGCACAGAGGTACTGAGATGTGTGTGAAGGGCTGGTGGACACAAGCCTTAGAGAAAAATGTTCCTTCCTTATTCTGGAGACAGTGGACTCAGAGGGCAGCTCTTCTTTCTCTGTGCGATTAACACCATATGAGTAATGGATCAGTTGTAGTTCCATTCCCAGGTCTTGATGCTATCAGTACATTTTGTTATGGCCCATGGCTTGATAACATTCCAGAGTAGTCGTCTTTCCTGTCCCTGTAACACAGTGTCTTGGGGTCTGGGAGACAGCAGGATCCATGGGGCCTGAAAGAAGGAGACAAACATTGCCAACAGCATCCAGGGTGGCCTTGATGCTGGATCCAGGAGCAAACCCTGATGGGGGAAAATGTTCCTTTCTGATTTCACAGAAATCTGTGTCTTGACTTACTTGCCTGCAGAAGGTAAAGGGCCACATAGCAGAGGAGCCTGAGAGCCATGGGCACAGTTAGGCAAGAAGTTCTGAGGAAGTCACTGTGTGATGGGTCCCTGCTACTTTGCTGGGCCCCACAGACATCCTGTTGCTATAGCTGTGTTGTCTGTATTCCTTTACTCATCAAAGGAATAATATTTTTGTTCACTTCTCATATCCAAAGTAGGCTAGAGACTTTGGTTATTTACCTTAACTCAAGTCTCCACTCTTTCACAAAACATTAAATTGCAACTGTTTTACAAGCTGTGAAGGTGAGGACTGCAGAGCTTTGAGAGACTGTAATAAGGAGGATTTGACCTAGTTAGGAAGCTTGGGAAAGGAAATCTTTGAGGGGCCCTCTGAAGAATGGACTAGAAAGAACTCTGCAAAGATAAGAGAGAACATTCAAAAGAATGGTCCAGTGAACAGAGTGGCTCCATCACACAGGGCACAGGGGAGCATGTTGTGAGGACTAAATGAGGCAACCCATTTAAATAATATGTGTGAAGGGCTTGAAGCAGTAACGGACATTCACTGACTTCTCAGAAAAATGTATTGTGATTATCATGTGGTAATTCCACAACTTTCTCAGTCTTATTTCTCCCTGAATTGGCATTCAGATTTTACCAACCTTCTCTATTTAGGCTCCATTCATCTTTCTTTTGACTGCAACATCAATCATGTCAGAACAGAAAACTCAGATTGGCAGTTCTTTACATGCTTTGGTTATATTAGCTAAACATTTGGGGCACTGCTGCAGTACTAGCCTCTCCTTTGTTCCTCATTTTGTTTCAATAGAAAAATTTTTAGCTTTGATTCTGAGTCTCCAAGATTAACTCCAGGAGTCCATTTCCCCTTCCTCTGCTCCCTTCACCTTAGTTCACATGGATGCACAGTTGACATTCAATAAAATTCTTGCTTATGTCCTGCTAATCTGGGGTTTTGGATTTTGACTGTTATATCTGTGTTATTTGAGGATCACCTCTTCAATCTTTATGTATTTTATATATAGCACCCGTAGCTCCTGCTCACTCTTGCTTTCTCATATGACCTATCAAACCCTGATATAGTCTTATCCCACCAGGGCCTCCTTTACGAGGTAATTATTAAAGGCATTAATGAAAGCTGGTCTTACCCTCATGGGTAGTGTTGAGGAAGAAAAATAAATAAATATAATGTTACTGCCACCTACTGGAAAAAAGAAGAAGAAATAGGTGAATAGATACAAGAGAAATGGGAAGGTTCCTTCTGATGAATTGTAAAAAGTAAAAAACAGGAAGGAGAGAGGCCCTGAGTTATTCTCAGAGTCAGAAGATTGAATTTGAGTGATGAGTTAACGAAAGTCCTCACTATTGGCTGGATGTAAAATTTGTATCACAGCAGAAGTGATTAAAGAAAGGGGGAGGAATGAGGGGAGAGATCTTGAGTTGGGAGTAGATATGTGAGAGGCTCAGGTCCTGCTCAGATAAAGAGGAATTTGAAGGCAGAGTAAACAGTCCACCCCCTTGTCGCCTAGCAGTGGAATAACTCCTGCATGGCCCACTTTCAGGTAGAGCCAGGGAAGTCTCTGGGTCAGCTGCTGAGAATTTCTAAATATCAACAATTAAGGATACAGGAATTATCAAAGACAATTGCTACATATGTCTATACATATTTTTAGCCCAATAAAATACCCTCTCATATTTTTTAGTGTTAGTCTGCCTATGTAAATATGCTTAAGCAAATATATTTTCTTTTTTGTAAAAGGCCTTGTAGGCCCTGGCTGGTGTGGCTCAGCTGGTTGAGTGTCATCCCATGCACCTAGAAGTCACTGGTTGGATTCCAGGTCAGGGTACATGCACAGGTTCAGGTTTGATCCTCATTAAGGGGATGTGCAGGAGGCAGCAGACTGATAATGTTTTTTTTCTCTTTCTCCCTCTCTCTCAAAAGCAATAAAAACATAGTTAAAATATTATAAAATGATTTGTAGTTGGGGTGGGGGTGTGGAGAACTTAAATAAACATGCATCAGAACTCAGAGAGCATATTACTTGGGAGAAAATCCTGAAGAGCTATTTGAACACATATTTGAGTCTATTTTCCTTTCCTCCATCCCTCCCTTCTTTCTATGATGTTAGAGGGACATCACTCTTAAACTAAAAAATATATAGTCTTGGAAGGAGTTCGCTGGCTCCCAGAGGGTGCTCCTTGCAGAGGAGCCAGGGATTTATTCCAATGCCTTGAAAGAAAGAACTTCCAACCTCCTAGCTCTGGCTTCAGGTTGGAGAGCAGGCAATTTTTTTGCAATTCAGTACATCCAGATAATGAGATAAGTCTATCTGCTTCTGCAGGTTCTGACTAATCTCAACAGAGATCCAAGTGTGGGGCAGTAGATGAATGATAACTTTTATAGACCACAGTCTCTATTACTTGAACTTCACCTTCATTTAATGGTCATTAATTTTTTTTAGAATGAAATTACAGGAAACAAGTGAGTCTGTGTGTTCTTAGGATAAAGGCAAGCAGCAACATACCTAAACCATGGTTGAGCTTGGAGGAACTGGGACTGAGTAAGGGCTATCAGGTTACAGGGGCTGTCAGCAGGGACAGAATGAAGTGGGGATGTTACTAATTGGGTGGGGAAGTAAACCATTAAAGATCACATTACATTTGAGACAGTAAAAACAACAACAACCATGCTCTTATTGAAAATCATGATGGTGTTGTTCAATGCTCAGGTTCATTCTCCTGGAAGAACACTGTTAGGCTAGCCTTAGTAGAAGATATAAAGAGTTATAAGGCAGTTACATTTTTAACTTTTTGGGGACCTTCCATACTAGATTGGCTGCACCAAACTGCATTCCCATCAACAGTGCATGAGGGTTCCCTTTTGTCCACATCCTTGCCAATACTTATTGTTTATTGACTTCTTGATGATAGCCATTCTGACTCAGCAATTCTACTTCTGGGCTATATCCAAAGAAACCCAAAATGCTAATTCAAAGGAATATATGCACCCCTATGTTCATGGCAGTGTTATTTATAATAGCTAAGATATGGAAGGAACCCAAGTGCTCATCAATAGACAAGTAGATAATGGAATATTGCTCGGCTACAAAAAGGAATGAAATCTTACCATTTGAAATAGCATGGATGGGTCCTAGAGGGTATTATCTAAGTGAAACAAGTCAGATAAAGATATATGATTTCAATTGTATGTAGAGTCTAAAGAACAAAATAAATAAAACAAAACTGAAACAGACTCATAGATACAGAGAACAGATTGATGTTTGCCAGAGGGGAAGGGAGTTGGGGGACTGGGTGAAAAAGGTGAAGAGATTAATAAGTACAAATTGGTAGTTACAAAATACTCATGAGGATATAAAGTACAGCCTAGGGAATATAGTTAATAATACTAGAGTCCAGATTAATGAAATTCATGCACTGGGGGGATTGTCCCTTAACCCAGCCTGCACCCTCTCCAATCTGGGACCCCTTGGGAGATGTCTGACTGCCGGTTTCGGCCCGATCCCTTGGTATCAGGCCGAAACCGGCAGTCAGACATCCCTCTCACAATCCAGGACTGCTGGCTCCCAACTGCTCGCCTGCCTGCCTGCCTGATTGCCCCTAACTGCTTCTGCTTTCCAGCCTGATCACCCCCTAACCATTCCCCTACCAACCTGATCAACACATAACTGCTCCCCTGCTGGCCTGATCATCCCCATCTGTCCTCCCCTGCCAGCCAGGTTGCCCCTAATTGCCCTCCCCTGACAGCTATCTTGTGGCTGTGGGTGCCTCCATCTTTGAAGGTGTGGCAGTCAATTAGCATATTCCCACCTTATTGGCTGTGGGTGCTTCCATCTTTGCAGCCTGCTGCTAAGTCATTTGGTCATCCCTCACTAACCGCCCTGCTGGCCTGGTCACCCCACGCAGCCTCTTTGGTTGTCCGTTCGGTTGCAGTGGTCACTTAGGCTTTTATATATATAGATTGTAATAGCTATGTATGGGGACAGGTGGGGACAGGAAATATCAGGGGGATCACTTTGTAAAATACATGATTTTCTAACCAATATACTGTATACCCGAAACCAATACAAAATAATATTGAATGTTAACTGTAATGAAAAAAAAAAGTCTTAAAAAAGAGATGAAGAGGGTCAGTAGTCATGAGAGGTGGGTTCCATCTAGCCTGTGGTTTCAGAGTCATCACTTGGATGGGGCATTGACCCAGTGTGCCCCTAAGCTCAGACTGAGGCTCACCCAGCATGAAACTACTCAGAGATCTCAGGATCCCACATCCCACATCTTGGAAGCCTCCTGTGCCCTTCTGAGCAAATAACCCACCCACATGCTTCTCTTTCTGTGTGGAGAGCAGGTGGCCAAGAAACGCTGTGTGAGGCTGCTGGTACAGAAATAAACAGCTGTCTGGTTTGGGCTGGCAGCCTTTAGAAAGAGGGGGAATTTTTCATGCTCCTTTCGAGAGGCACTGTACCCATTGTGGACATCTCCTTTGTAAATTTTTTCACTGTACGAGTAGTAGATCAGCCGTAGCCCTAGTCCTGGGTCTTGTCGATACCAGTACATATAGTCATGATCCTCATTCTGAGAACATTCCAGTGAAATGCTGTTTCCTGTCTCTGCAATCTTATTCCTTGGGGTCTGGAAAACACCAGCATCTATGTACCCTGTGAGGAAACAAAACAGAAACTAGAGACAGAGCCTTAGAAGTGTCTTCTTGCCACAGTCTCAAGGGAGAAGCCTCAGCCAGAATCTGGACATTTAAGGCAGGGACTTCCCACCTGTTTCCCAAGCCCACCTGTTCCAAGGAGACAAAAGGCCACACAGCAGAGGAGCATGGAGTCCATGGCCAGGAGAGGCAGGGTGGAGGCGTTTCTAGCTCTGGGTATTGGGGAAAATAGGGCATGGAAATAAGAAATTGTAAGGATTCAGCCAGTGATGTCATTGCCCCTCCCAACTTTCTAGGCCACAGAGGAAGATACAGCCACACCCCCTACCCCCTACCCCCAAAGTTTAACCTTCTTCCTCCATTATGGCTCAGGCAGGTGGTGTTCCTGTTTACTTATCCCATGTCCTTTCGGCGGAGGCGAAAACTTACTCCACTTCCTTCCCTTCTTGGTTCTCCCCTGCCATCTGTCAGAGAATGGTCTCTCTCTCCCTCTTCCCAGGGCTGCCTATTTCAGTTGTTCAGGGAAGCGTCATTCTCCCAGTTGAATAGGCTATCAAGGAGATTCACAGTCTTTTCAAATAGAAGGAATCTAGTCTCCTTGGAGGGTTGTGACAACTAACATTTCTTTCTGCACTTATTCATTTATTTTTCTAACTCAGATCTAGGTAACCTATGCAATTTGAATATGTTCAGCATAAAGCTTGAAAGGTGTTTCTTTTTTCTCTTTTACTTTTTGGGAGAGGGTCAGCACTACTAACTTTGTTCCAAATTGTCACTGTTTTCTAGTGGCTGCTGTTTTTCTGGTCAATGTTTTCTGGGTGAAGATCATTACTGAAAATATTGGCTCATTACAGAAAGTATTCACTTCAGGTGGGTATGTATTTCCAAGAAATACTTGACATCTTCACTCATATTGTGAGTTAACTAAGAATAGTTGAATAAAGAGGTAATTTTAGCAAACATCAATTATTTCTGATATTAGGAGGAAGTATTCAATATTTTAATGCAAGAAATTATAAATATAGCACTGCTGCAGGATAGTTGAAATCCCGGCTGATGTAATTAAGTGCTCATCCATGGATATAGCATGAGCCCTACCATAGTCAGTCCTGCTTCATAGCACATTACAAAAGATTTTTGCTTTATTTTCCTGTTGATTATGAAAATTTCTAATGTATACAAATTAGATATAATAGCATTATGAGCCCTTCTGTCTCAGCTTTGATAATTACCAACTCTGGCCTCTCTTGTTTATTCTCCATCTACTTCTCTCCCTCCCACATTATTTTGCACTAGAGGCCTAGTGCACAAATTCGTGCATGGGTGGAGTCCCATGCTGGCCCTTGCTGGCCCAGGATCCAGATCCATCCCGCTGACATTCGCACCAGTTGTTGGGAGCCACCTGGCGGCCACTTTTATATTGTTTCTTCCAGGGTCTAGGGAGGGGAAGAAGCCATGATGCCCAAGGCCGACTTCCAGGAGGCCAGTGGCACTGTCAGGATCATGCTGGCAGCACTGGTCTGTCGGTGCTTGGCCCATTCTCTGGAGATTAGACCTGCAGGACTACTGAGGGAGTGAATGGCTGCCGCCAGGCTGGTGGGCTGCCAAGGTGGGTCGGTTAGCTAAGCGACACTCCTGCTGTGGGAGCACACTGACCACCAGGGGGCAGCTCCTGCATTAAGCATTGACCCCCTGGTGGTCAGTGTGCATCATAGCAACCCACCAACTGGTCATTCTGGTCGTTCTGGTCATTCTGGTCACTTGGTTGTAATGGTCACTTGGCTTTTTTATATAGACTGGAGGCCCAGTGCATGAAATTCGTGCATGGGCAGACAGGGGTGGGGGGTGTCTCTCAGCCTGGCCTGCACCCTCTGAAATCCGGGACCCCTTGGAGGATGTCCGACTACCAGACATCCCTCTCACAATCCAGGACCACAGCTCCTAACAGCTCACCTTCGTGCCTGCCTGATTGCCCCTAACCCCTCTACTGCCTGCCTGATCGCCCCTAACTGCCCCCCTGCTGGCCTGGTCGCCCCCTAACTGCTCACCTGCCAGCCTGACCACCCCATAATTGCTTGCTCCCCTGCTGGCCTGATCGCCTCTAACCACCTCTGCCTCAGCCCCCACCACTGTGGATTTGTCCAGAAGGAAGTCGGACAGCTGGAAGATGTCTGGTCAACCTAGACTAATTAGCATATTACCCTTTTATTAGTATAGGTCAGTGGTCGGCAAACTGCGGCTCGCAAGTTGCATGTGGCTCTTTGGCCCCTTGAGTGTGGCTCTTCCACAAAATACCGACTTCTGCGCATGGGCCATGAAGTTTCAATTGCGCTGTACATATGCGCCTGCACGTGGTATTTCATCTGATAGACGAAACAAGTATACAAGATGAGTGTGGATGGGAGAGTTGGAAGGGGTCGACCTCAGCAAACGTACCTCAATCAGATTGAGGACGTTTTTAGCAAAGGCCAGCTTAGGAGTACCCTAATTAAGTTAATAACAATGTTCCTACCTATATAGTTTAAGTTGAAAAAATTTGGCTCTCAAAAGAAATTTCAATCGTTGTACTGTTGATATTTGGCTCTGTTGACTAATGAGTTTGCCGACCACTGTTTATTTAGGAGTACCCAAGTAATATTTTACACCCACTGTATACATTGTATATGACATATACCAGTGCCTCTCTTCTAATCTCTCCTTTTGGGTAGAGTTCTCCATTAATAATACCTATATAAATATAGACTTATTCCAGTAAATTGCTTATCCAAGGTCTTAATTAATACAAACAGGATAATTATAATGAAGATGATCATTTTGCCCCAATGTGCAGTTCTTAAAGTCAACATGCTGCTCTGCTGCCCCCTGCTGGAGACAGTGATTTGAGTGGAAGACAGGTTTGGTAGTTGAATGAATAAAAACTATTATTTTGGGGTCGCATAGGTTGAGAGAACAGACGCAGGTCCAGTGGAGTCCTACAGAAGTTTGTAGGTGCAGGGCAAGGACAGGAGAAGCAGAAGTCGCTCTGGGAGGAGAATCCAGGCCAGAGCAGGGGAGAGAGAGACTATTATCAAAGGAATGGATGGAGGAGACAGGTAATGGGATGGTAATGGAATTGAAAAAGACACTCCAATTTATGGATAACTCAGAGGGTCCTTGGTGCATGAGTCAATATTCTCCCTACTCTGAGATAATTGGACACGTATGGCTCTCAAGTCTGATTTATGAGCCACATTTTCTCTTCTCATTTGTGATTTATTGCTCTGTATAAAAAATACCCTCTGGCAAAAAGCATGCCAGATAAGAAATGACTTTTTACTATTGGTTAGTGCTTCTGTGTCATAAGAAAATTTTGTCCTGTATTATCTCCTATAGGATTTGTAGTTTTCACTTTTACACTTACCTCTAAGGTTCATCTCATGTTGATTTTTATTTACAGTATGAGATACCAGTAAAAGTGATTTCTTTCCATGTGCTTAGCCAGTTGTTCCACCATTATTTGTTGAGAAAATTCCTATCTTAATGCAACTTGCAATCCAGAAACATGATATATCCTTCCATTTTAATGTTTTCTTTAATTTCACTTTGCCCTGGATTGTAATTTTTCATTGAACATCTTTTGCTAAATTTATTCCTCTCATTGATACTATTGTACATGGTATTTTTTCCTGAAAGTTAATGATTCAATTGTTTGCAACTATTATAAAAACACCTGTGGTTTTTTTTTTTCTATTAGCTGTGTATCCTGGAATCTTGTTAAATTCACTAATTATTTCTAATTGTGGCCCATTGATTCCTTAGGGGTTTCTATATAAGCAATTATGTAATTTAAATATAGTGATAATTTTACTTCTTCATTTATAATATTTAGGAGTTTTATTTCACTGGGGTGGCGGGGCTTATCACACTGGTTAAGACTTCCAATATAATGTTGAAGAAAATAATGCAATGTGAGAGAAAACATCAAGCTTTATTCCCAATTATAGGAGGAAAGTATTCAATATTTACCATTAAATAGGGTGTCGGTTGCACAATTTTCATTGCTGCTCTCCATCGGATTGAGAAAATGCTTTTCTATTAGCAGTTTGCTGAGATTGTTTATTTTCAATGTGTATTTGATTTTGTCCAAAGTTTTCTCAGCATCCATTGAGAAGGTTAGATAATTATTCTTCATTGTTCTGCTAATATGATGAAATACATTGATTTTTTAATGCTGACCCATTGTTTGTCCTGCAATAAACCTACTGGTTATGACATAGTATCATTGTATATGTATTCACACATAGACACACGTGTAGATACAGATGCACATTTGAATTTGATTTGTTAATATGTTGGGAAGTATTTTTTTCGCCTATGGTCATACAGAATATTTCTCTGTAATATTTTTTGTCCGATGTTGGCATCAGGATTTTGTCAGGTTCACATAATGAGTTGTGAAGTGTTTCCTTCTCTTTATGGTCTAACAAAATGTTTATTTAAAGCTGGTATATTTTTTTCTCTTAAATTTTTGATAAAATTCACCAGGAAAGGTATTTGGGTTTGTAGTTTTCTCTGAGGGGGTATTTTTTGATTAATAATTCCATTTGCTTCATGTAAGAATTTTTACATTTCTGATTTTATCTTAAATCAGTTGTTTGCAACTAATTTTGTGTCATCTAATTTGTAGAATTTATTGGCAATGCTTATTTTTTATATTCTATCACCATTATGTCTGTTGTATCTATAGAGATAGCTTTTTATCACTGATATATCTTTGCCCTTTTTGGCTTGATTGCTGCAGGTTTATCATTTTCATCAATTAATCAAACTATGATCATTTTTCTTCAAAATCCTTGAACATATTTTTATAATAGCTATATAAAAATCTCATCTGAAATTTTCAACACCTCTATTATTTCAGGGTTGGTTTTTATTGCCAATTTTTCTCTTATTTATACATCATATTTTTCCATTTCTTCCCCTGTCTATACTTTTTCATTACATGATTGAAATTGTGGATGCCACTACATTGTTGAGAATCTAGTTCTGTTTTTATTTTGTCTTTTTGCCTTTATTTAGAGAATGCCAAAATATTTCTCCCTAAAAGGCAGTTAATTTATTGGCAGAACAGCTGGTTCCCTTGGAGGCTTGTTGGGCTTTATTATGTCAGTTCTAGGGTGGCTATGACTCTAAGAGCTCTTTGGTAGTCCTTCTCCTGAAGGTATGACCCCCTCAGGGGTACCAAGTGAGGGCTCTCCGCTCAGGCTAGTCAGAATTCAAATGTACCGTAGTTAGTAGTATAGAATCCCTCTCTCTATTAAATTCTTGGCTTTATTTATTTTTCTAAAATTGTCATCTGCATCTTTATAGTAAACACGGGTGGGGTTCTGGGAGACGGTAGGGGTAGAAGAGAAAGATCAGAATCTCTTTACAAAGCTAGTATACAGGCAACAATGTAGAAACTGGATAATGCTATAAGAAGATGCCTTACGCACTTTTAAGTGGGATTTTAGACTCATACAGCAATTCTGAAGAGCCCTCTGGTGGGATCTCCATACATCAGTAACATATACATATAACATTCCATGTCTCAGCAATTGTGATTCTGGGTATGTATTCCTATAATCATGGGTACTCAAAGCTACCTGTACATTTTTTCAATACTGGCCAGAAACTGGAGGAAAATAGGTGTCTGTTTCTGGAGGGTGAATATGGATACTGTGCATCATTTAGAAGCAATAGACTAAATGTTCCTATAGAAAATAAAGTGTTTCACTCACTTTGAGTTGAGTGGAAAAGCTAAGAGATAGTCGTATGAACAGAAAAGTAAGATTTATATGACTTTGCACACAGACATGGCAAGAAGCACATACTCCAGGAGACCATTCTGCCGTTTCCTTTGGGATTTTAACCCACATTTAGAAAGAACTGGGCTGGTCTTTATCAGGGTGGTGGGATGATGACAACTGAATTTGGGACCTTTGAAGACCATCTTATCCTCATCATGAGGACAGGAGGAAAAGAGAAGGACAGATTACAGGGAGAGAAAACAAGAAGCAGACAAAATAAGAGAAAGAAAAATGAGAGCTGTTGGGCAGCCATCCCAGAGCCTGGCCCAGCTGGTGTTTTTTGTGGAATCATCTGCTCACCACTCCTTGACTGCTGCTCAGCAACCATTAGCCGGCTGTCAAATCCCACTGTGGCTTACGCTAACTCCAGTTAACTTCTGCTACAGCCTAACCACCTCACCTGCTTCCTGAGCTGGGCCCACGATGAGTTTGTGCACTAAGAGGAGCTGAAATTTCAGTGCTGTGGAAGCTGCTGGCACAGAAATACAGTGCCGAGTCTCCTGGCTCAGAGGCCTGAATCTCCAGGCTGCACCCTACGTTTTTGGGGCATTGAACTAAGAATCGCTCCTTGACCAACTCAATTTGATCGAGAACGTTTTCATTCTGAAAAGATATCAAAAACTTAAACTCTTTGTTCTGGGTCTGTTGATACCAGTAAACAACAGGGTGTTCTTTTGGGGGGATGCAATCCATCCTTGCTCTCTGTCCTTTGCCTTTGACCAGATGTCCTGGAGTCTGAGTGACTTGGACATCACTAGAGCCTGTAAGAGAGGGAAACAGAAGCAGTAGACAAAGCCCAGGAGGGACCATGACAAGGGGGTTGCCAACCCATGGTAGGATTGTTCTTTTGTGCTTAGGACTCACCTGCTCTCAGGAGACATAGGGCTACACAGCAGAGCAGCCTTGTGCCCATGGTGGCCTTGAAGTAGCAAACGAATGAGGCTTTTTTATGCCCTATCAGCAGCCTTCCTGTAACGTGATCACTTTGCAGATTCATAACTGTCATGTTACTGCTTCATGTTATTGGGTGAAACCACCTCTTAGTATCGGAAGGAAAGCTTTTATCCTAGCTTGGTAAATATAACCAGTTTATATTTTATTCATTTAAAAATATTCACTTAAAAATGTTTTATATGTATTTTTTTACCAACAAACAATTGATCTATATCTTAGAAACTTAGAAAATAAAGATAAAATAAAACACCATATATCACTGGCAAAGATGATCACAGCATCCCAAGACATTCTTTCCAGATCTCTCCTTCTCTCTCCTTCTTTCTCTCAATCTCTAGATAGATGATAGATAGATAGATAGATAGATAGATAGATAGATAGATAGATAAAAACTATATCATTAGCAGTTTTCTGAAATGCCTTTTATCACTGATTTGAACATTAGCCTCTAATTCAGAACTGAGCATTGTTTCTGACAATCATATACCTAACTAGAGGCCCAGTGCACGAAATTCGTGCATGGGTGGGGTCCCTAGCAGCTGTCAGCTGCCAGCCAGGGCCTCCTTTCCCTTGGCTGCCTGCTGCCACTGCCAGCCAGGGTGGGGCTGGCCAGGGAGAGGGTCCATGGGTGGTTGGCCAGCTGATGCCACCCCCTGGTTGAACTCCCAGTCGAGGGAACAATTTGTATATTAGGCTTTTGTTATATAGGATTATCTTTTAATATAATATAGATCCTTGCTGTTATTGTTGCTTTTATGATTCTGAGACTAGCCACTGCTTTTCAAAATATTTTACCTTTTTGATATTTTAAGTGTATGTTTGCTTGTTTCTTTATTAGTGTTTATTTTAGACAACCTCTCTTTTTCTTTCCTGATTTTTTTTATCACCCTCTATTTTAAATCACACACTTCTATATTCGTGACTTATTTTTCCTTACTTTCTTCTTCCTTCATCCCATCCTCATTCCAGGTAAGTAATGTTAACAGCTTAAAGTGCATCCTCCCATTAATTTTTCCTTAGTCATTCTGTTTGTTCAATGAGGTTTTTTTCTCCATTTAAAATATTGATATTGAGTTATACATAAGAATTTGATAACATACCAGCACAATGAGCACTGGAACAAATAACTCCATTTAGGAAATAATATCTTGCCAGAGTCTTTGAAATCTCTTGTTTCCTTTCCCAGATCCATGGCCCTCAACAGAGTTAGACTTCTCTAACTCTATTGTTTGTTTTTCTTTCTTTGCTTCTAATTTATATTTTAATACAAAAGTACACAACTAAGCAAAATGGTGTTTAATTTTGCTTGCTTTAAACTTTATACAAATGGGAAATGCTGTACATGCCTTCTACAATGTAGTCTATCACTCAAAATTTAAAAATTCAGTGTGTATAAAATTTATATCAAAATATTGATGTGTATAATTTTAGTTCATTCATTTTCACTACTGTATAATATCTTCATAGTATATCATCACTTGTTTGTCCATTCTTCTTTAGTGTACATTTGAGTATTTCATAGGTTTTTGCTATTACAAAGTAGTGTTATACTGAATATTTTTGTATATGTACCTTGGTTTTACATATAAGAATTTCTCAAGGGTGGAAACCTGTATATGAGTACACACACCTTTCTTTTTACAGCTTTATTAAGGTGTAATTGGTATAAAAATTATACATATTTAATGTATAAAATTTGATGACTTTGGGGATATGCCTATACCCGTGATACCATCACCACAATCAAGGTAATAAACATATCAATCACCTCCAAAAAGTGTATACATCTTGAACTTTACTATAGAATAACAAATCATTTTGCAAAGTAGATCTACCAATTTACCCTCTGTCCAGTGATTCAAGAGAGTCCTTGATGCGTTGCCTTGCCAAATAGTACACTTTTTCCACTTTGGCCATTCTTGTGATACATTGCATTGAAGTGTTTATTTGCATTTCCTTGATTAATTAAATGTAACAATGTTTTTATTTATAATGGCCTATTAAATTTTCTCTTTTGTTGGTGGTTGTTGAAATTTCTACTTATTTTTCTGGAGTTAATTTTTTTCTCATTAATTTGTAGAGAAATTAATTTGTATGTATTCTTGCAAGGATATTTTTCCACTGATTTTTAGAGAGAGTGGGAGGAATGAAGGATAGAAAGAGACTAACATTAATAAGAGAAAGATGCATTGATTGGTTACTTCCTGCATGGGGACTGAGCCTGCAACTGAGGTAAGTGCCCTTGACTGGAATCGAACCCAGGACCCTTCAGTCCTTGGGCCAATGCTCTATCCACTGAGCCAAACTTGCCAGGGCTGTAGGTGTTCTTTATTAATTGTCTATACTAGCTTTTTTGGTATATAAATATAGATATGGATATAAATATATAATCACATCTTAATACATAGCTAATCTTTCCATTCTTACATGGTTAACACTGATGAATGAAATACATAACTAGATTTTGATGTAATCATTTTTATTAATCAGTTTTTTACTGATTGAGAATATTAAGAAATCCTTCTCTTCTTTGGCACTTTAAAGGTATACTCCTAAAGTATATTCATAGAGCTTTGTTGCTTCTTCTTTTTTTTTTAATATATTTTTTATTGCTTTTTTACAGAGAGGAAGGAAGAGAGGTAGAGAGCCAGAAACATCAATGAGAGAGAAACATTGATCAGCTGCCTCCTGCACATCTCCCACTGGGGAAGTGCCCGCAACCCAGGCACATGCCCCTGACCGGAATCGAACCCGGGACCCCTCAGTCCGCAGGCCGACGCTCTATCCACTGAGCCAAACCGGTTTCGGCTGTTGCTTCTTATATTTATGTTTCTAATATAGCTGGAATTAATTTTGAATATGTTGTGGGATATTTTATTTTTCTTCATATAGATATCTAATTTTCCCATCAACACTTGTTGAAAATTTTTCTTTGACTTCTGCAGTACCACTTCTCTCTGTATGTATACATACATTTTCCCCCCAGTGGATCAATTTATATAGCACTGTCCCTATGCTACACTACCTTTATTATTGTGGTTTTATAGTAATTCTTGACATTTGTTAGATCCTCCTATTTGGTTCTTGGCCCTTTGCAGCATAAAATAAATTTTAGATTTAGCTTATCAAGTTCTATCAAAAACCTGTTGGGATTTTAATTAAATTATATTAAATGTATAAATCAATTTGAAAAAATGGACATTTTAGAAACATTGAGTCTGCCCAATTTGTAAAGATGGAATCTCCTTTCACTTATCGAAGCCTTTCTTATGACTGTCAATAAAGCCTTATATATCTATGTGTTTACTGCAATGCCAAAGGTCTTATTCACCAGACTCAAGTAACATCTGACCTTTCCTCTACTTCTCCCTCTTACCCAGGAAGTGTTTGTGGTTTTTCCTGCTAGGGATACCCTTTTTTTCTCATTTTCTTAGAAATATCAACATTAGACAAGCCAAAATTCTTTCTCTCAGCTCCCTCTTTTGTTTTCTATACTTCGATTGCTCCTCACTCAACCAGACTTAACAGTCCATTTCTGTGTCCTTTTACCTCCATAAAGACCTAGAATACCACAGTCTATATTCCAAGGATTTTATCTCTATTATCTAAGCCTATATTTTCGGTGGAATTTTCTGGCCCCATAGTTTAATGTTTTCTATGCCGAGTTCTATAGAATCTATATCTCCAGTTCAGCTCTATTGCATCTCAATTTCACATCCATACATACAACTGTTTACTTCAAATTTTCACATGGTTGTTACATAGATAGTTTAAATTCTATTGTCCCAAATGCAAATTGGGACTGCTAACAAGATTCCATATTATTTGAACTTGTGTCCTTTGTAAGGAACCAAAGTCATAGAGACATGCCCTAGCCAGTTTGGCTCAGTAGCTAGAGCGTCGGCCTGTGGACCAAAGGGTCCCGGATTTGATTCTGGTCAAGGGCACGTACCTTGATTGCAGTATCCTCCCCAGCCTGGGCCCTGGTCAGGGAGCATGCAGGAGGCAACCAATTGATGTATTTCTCTCACATCGATATTTCTCTCTGTCTTTACTTCTCTCTCCCACTCTCTAAGAAATCAATAAATAGATATCTCAAGTGAGGATTTTTTAAAAAAAGGATTCAAAGTCATAGAGACACAACTGAAAAATTATACTGACCATGTGTCTGCTGATGACAAATATTGTTCTCAAGCCTCTGCTTTATCTCTTGACCAACAGCTTATAATAAAAACAGAAACTCAACTTACTCAGGAACTCCATTCTGTCTAGTCTTTCAAATTAGTTTAGTTGGATTTAATTCATACCAGTTGTTATTAGTTAATTTCCCCCCAAAGTGTCACTCTCTTTAATATGCCTTTGCAGAAGTTGTTCTTTGTCCAGAATTCTCTACCCACAATCAAGTCCATCTGGTGGAGCTCAAATGTAACCCTCTCTTAGCTTTCTCTAATCCAACCAGACAGACTTGGCATGCCTTCCCGGAGCACTGAAAGAACTCACTATAATGTTATATTACATTATGTTGTTATATTATGATATGACACAACATTATAGTGACTTATATTATAGTTTATTCTACTATAATTGCTGTCTTCCTAGACTGTTAGCTCCTTGGAGACAAGATCTGTTTTTCTATTTCATTTTGTATCCTTCATATTTGAAAATGTGGCAGGGCATAGTAAAATCTCAAGAAAAGGCATAGATAAATGTAAAAGGGGTTATTAAAGGACTGGAAGCACAAAGACTAAAGTGTGCCCTCAGGGTCTGTTCTCCTGAGTGCTTGGCTAAGAATTCTGAGAGTTTAGGGAAGGATACTTAACAGAGGGACATATTTAAAAAATTGAAACAGAGGCTGTAGTGGGGGCTGCAGGCTGCAGCAGGTTTGTGCACAGTCGGCCAGTGGCTGTGCCCCACTGTGGTGCGCTACCAGAGCACAAGTACACCGCCGTTTGGTTGGTGTGGGCCAACCTCACAGTGAGAGGAAACAGCCCCTTCTGCTCTCGAGAGACATTGTAACCTTCAGGTATGTCTCCTCTCTGAACGTCCTTTTCAACCGTTGAGTAATAAATCAGTTTCAGACCTTCTCCTGGGTCCTGCCGGTACCAGTACATGGCATTGTACCTCAAATTCTGTTCACACTCCAGGGTCACATCCCGGCCAGCTCGAGCGAGGCGGAATGCGGGCACCTGGTAGATTTCTGCACGAGTGGGTCCTGTGGGGTGAGGATACAAAGGCTGGGTGGGGACAAGGCCCAGAAGGCAACCCGATGCTGCTGTGAGAAGGTGCTGGAGGGGGGTGTGCACACCCAGGACAGGAATCTAAGGACCGGGTGGGTGTTGCACTCACCTGCTCCCAGGAGACAAAGGGCCATGAAGCAGAGAGCCCCGCTGCCCATGACAGGGACAGGGTCTTTGTGAAGCTCCAGATAGAGACTCTGAGAGAGGTGCAGGGAAGAGGCTGGGATCTAGGGCTCCCCCTGGCTCAACAGGCAAAATGTGTCCTTGCTAGGAAAGGACTGTCACAACTGATTCTGCAGGTGGGGTGAGTAAAGCTCAGAGCGATGAAGCCACTTCTCTTCTGTCTAGAGTTCTCCAAATCCGTTCTAAATGGGCAAGTGCCCATGTGGTGAGAAAACGGAATTCCCATTTCCTGGTCAGAATCATATGCAGAATGCACACTAGCTGTGATGAGAACGAGGAAGAGAAATGCTACACAGGCAGAATCTACTACCAATCTATCAACTGCTGTAGCCCCCCAATACTGTTAAGTGGGGAACTCCAACCACAAGAAGAGGATCAGAGGTTCTTTTATTATAAAATAAGACCAATTCTTTTCACCCCCTGTATTTATTATAATTGACACAGTAGAGATGGAGTGAAGGCTGCTCCAGTAATTTCAGCAATGGAGAATTTCAACACAACCTCCCCTAGGGGCGATGGATTAGAGCTGGGGTTTGGGAAAGTGCCTGGGTTTGAGTCCTGGAGCAGCCATTTAGCAACTACGTCACCTTGGGCAGGTTTCCTAATCTCCATTTGACTTTATTTTCTCATCTGTGAAATGAGTATGATGAGTATTTGCTTCAAAAGATATATTAAAGTTGTGAACATTATACAAACAAAAAATTTAGAGCAGTTCTTAACACAGAATAAGCACGTTTGTGTTTGTTAACATTTTCTGGGCCTAGCATTCTAATGCACAGGATTTAGGAAGTTAACACTATGTTAAGGAAAACCAGGCATTTACTGACAGGATTGCACCAGCTAGGTAAAATATCATTTCCCAGCATTGAATTGAAATGCATACAATGAGTGTGAATTTATTAATGGATGTTATTTGGACAGATAAATATTTGTTTTATTTTTAGTTCTGCCATCATATGAAATAAAAGACACTTTCATGATGAAATTTGTGATTTGTGGTTGGAATCTGTTGGCTTAGAAACTGGTGAACTGTTGCTGCCTCCTCCTGGCAGAAAGAGAGAAGAGGGAGAGAGAGAGACAGAGAGAGGACAGAGGCAGGAGAGAGAGAGAGAGAGAGAGAGAGAGAGAGAGAGAGAGAGAGAGAGAGAGAGAAAATAGAGGAATAAAGGGAGGGAGGGAGGGAGAGAGAGAATGATGTAATGATTTAGAATGAGAATTGTTAGCAGGTGCAGGAGTGTGGGTAGAACTCTGGGAAAGAATGCTTTCTGACAAGTTGCTCCCAATGTGATTGGGTCAAGGCTTCAGGTTTTCAGTCACAGCTGCAAAGTTAAGGATCTCATTCCTCATCCAGGGGATCTTAACTTTGTTGGTACCATGGACCCCTCTGGCAGTCTGGTAAATCTCAGAATGACATTTTAAACTCATAAAATAGAATACATAGTAGTACAAAGGAAACCAATTGTTGTGAAATGCAGTTATTAAAATATTTTAAAAGAAATTTACAGTATATGAATATGTGTTTATCCTTAAAGTTCATTCAATAAAATATACCCTGGTGAGTCTGAAAACTGCCACGACTTCAAATAAATGATATTTTGTGCTGTGATAAGAAACTGCCTGCAACTTTCTTATCACCTGTAATATATGCAAAGATCTCTGATTCAATACTAGGAGAGGAAAATATTCTATATCTTGACTGTCATGCTGGTTACATGGCTGTAAAAATTTGTCAAAATGTATTGAAATATATAGGTACATAAAATGGGCACATCTTATGTGTATGATATGTTGCTTTTAACAATAAAATAAAAATTGCATGATTGGAGCATTCCAAGAATGAAGTTTCTGAGTTTCTGCTAACTTTCTATGGTAGGGATGGCTGTGAGAACATCATGAAACCCTTGAAGTGGCCCAGGGCTCATGGAATGTGCTGGGCCAGATGACCAGGCTCAAATGACAGTTGACCTGCCCAGTCCTTATTTCTGAAGGCACAGTTTTGCCAGGTGAAAACCACAGAATTACATATTTTTATAAAGATTGTGAGAAATCCATCCCTTTCATGGGTATAGAAGGTATGTTGGGCCTCCCCTTAACCCGAGCCCCCTTTTCCAAAGTCCTTCTCCTTCCTTGGATTTCAGTCCCCATCAGCTGCATTAAACAGCCCTTTCTGCTCACTTAGAGTTGCCATTTACAAATTTTTCCTTCTAGTGTATGCTCTTTCGAGTTGGGTTTCTGTTCGTTCCTACCCACCTAATAGACCACTCATTTCCTGAGCTGAGTCCATGATGAGTTTGTGTTCTAAGAAAAGCTGACATTCAGCACTGTGTATTGGCTGCTGGCACAGAGGTACAGAGCTGCGTCCCCTGGCTCGGTGGACTCTATTTCCAGGCTGCACTGGGAGTTTTGGGGGCATTTCGGTGAATATCGCTCATCGATCATGTCTGTTTTCTCAAGAATTTCTTCATTCTGTAGGTAAACCAAAAACTTGAGCTCTTCTCCCAGCTTCTGACGGTACCAATAAACATAACTATGTCCTTTTATGGGGACACAACTCATCTTCGCCTTCTGTCCTTTTCCTTTGACCAGGTGCCCAGGACTCTGGGTGACCTCAGTGTCCACGGAGCCTGTGGGGGAAGAGACAGAAAGTGGAGAAGCCCGTGAGGCAGTCTGGCATCTCGGGCACAGGAGAAAGGCCTGGCACTGGAATCTGACAAGTTCACAGCAGGAACCTACCCGCTCCCCAGACACAGAGGGCCACGCAGCAGAGAAGTGCTAGGCACATGGTTGGCTCAGGAAAGGAGCAGCGGCAGGCGGCCTTCTCTCCTCAGCAGCCTCCTTGTGACATGGTTGCTTCCCATAGGTGTCAGAGTCCCCAAGTTCATGAGACTGAAACCTTGCAGAGGAAGTGGAGGCAGCGACAGCTGCTGAAAACAACTAGTGCGGATTCCAAGCTGCTTTTATTTTCTTTTCCCCTGACTCTGCTCGTTCACTATTTTTGTTATAAAGTCACTTATTCATCATTTATTGATGTGCCTGTTTAACCTGTCAATTTGCCTCCCCCCTCCTCCCTTCCACCTTAGAAGATAAGTCATACAGCTTGGGGTATATCAATCATAGCTTTTACTGTACTTATGAAACCATGTAGCAGCTTCTTACATTAAAAAGTTAAATGTTGAATACACAAAAATTTATGTGTGGCAAATATGCAATGCGTCTAGGGAAACAATAAAATGAGTATGCTTCCCTGAACCAACCAGCTTAGGAAATAGATCACTGCTAACAATGTTTAAGCCTGTTTTACTCTTTCAGATTTCATTGTTCTTTCTTCACCATTCCCAGGTAACTGTAACCCTGAAGTTTGTATTATAATTCGCTTGTTTTTCATTTCAGGTTTTAGCACTTGTGTAAAAATCTATAAATTATATATTATTTAATGTTGTATGTCTTTGAAATTTCTCTAAGGGGAATCCTTCTGTTCATTTTTTTCGGTGACGTGTTCATTTTTCATTCAATGCTCTGTGAAATTAAAATGATGCATATAATTTTAGATAATTAATTTTTAATAATATGTAGCATTTCATTCTATTCAGTCACTAGAATTTATCATCCACTCTTGCTTTGGTGTACAGTTTCTCACCTGAAGTAACTGAAATATCTAACAATGCCTTCCCATGAGGGAATATCTGAGCCTGCTCTTATGTAGGGTATTTCACAGAAATGTCCACATCACCCCCTAGTGGTCAAAGGAGTAAATTCATCCGATATCCTCTGATCTCTTGCTGCCTTCACCTTCCCTGAAATGCTGAGGGAAGCAGCAGTCAGGTACCTTGGGTATCAGAGCAGAATTAGGGAACAAGCATTCCTTGGTGTGGTAACCTGTGCATAACTAGTAACAAGTCTATGCAACTAACAACTGCATAGAATTTTTACTAGGACTTAGTCACTCAATTACTCAGTTATCCCTCTAGTATTGATTGATGGCTGAGCAGTATAATTTGCCTTTTCAACCTTTTCTAGCCACCATTCAAGAGAATCTTAATCTCTCTCCTTAAATCTCTCTCCTAAGTCTTCTGCTCTTTTCTGTGTACATTCTAGCATCAAGGGACCCTATGCTCTTTCATTTTTCCAATTATGTTAAATGCCCCAATTTTTACCTCCCATCCTGATCCATTTTCTGAGTTCATGGCTTATACATAGAACTGCTTCATTCACATTTCCAGTCAGACTGTGTCTCAGAGGCACCCCCATTCTCAAGTAAACCATGGTCTCCCTCCCCCTTGGTCCCCTAATTCATCGAGCTGTGGCGGTCTTCTCCAGTCCTCCCTATCAACTGCTTCTCATGCTAACCAATTACCAAGTTCTTTGATTTTACTTCTAACACATCTGCCGGGGTCCAACCCCAGCAGGTCCAGGGGTTCCCAAAGGCGTAGACGGAGTCAGCGAAGAAGGAAGGACACAGAGACAGTGTTCAGTTGATCAGTAGCCTAGCCAGGATCTCCAGCCAAGTTCTGGTCTGGATCTCCAGAGAGGTTCTGCTGTTTATTGTCTTGTTACATCTGTATTTATACCAGTTGATTTTAATCCTGTCAATTTCTATTACAAAGGTTAGGGCGTTTCTTATCTCCATTCCAGGGAGTAAAGATTATGTAGCTTAAGCATGATTGTTTGTAGTTAAAGTGATTAACTACCCGCCTGGCACTTAGTTAAGGAGTTTCATCCCCTCCCTGACTTCAGGGAAAAATCCCTACCTGGGGAAACAATCTTTCTCAGAGAGGTGACCTTGGTTAAAACACACAGCGCTAAGGGGAGCAAACATATTAAGAACAGTATGCTATATACGCCAGGTCCCTTGAAACATATGCTGTGCAGATGTTTCTTTCCTGCAGCGACTGTGTCAATCAGCAAGGATGGACCGGCTTCCAGCACACATCTTTTAAATTTCTCATTTCCCTATGTTTCTATCACCACCATCATCATCCTAGCTACGCTGTCACTTGCCTGGGCACCTGTATGAGCTAATTCTTTTCTCTGTACTATCTCTCGCCACACTGCCTGTTATTTTTAACACTGTAAGACAATTGAAAAACATGCATGAGCATGCATGCGTGCACACACACACACACACACATAAAATAACAACAGACACTAATCTGATTACTACAGAAGTCAAATCCTTAAATGCTCAATGGCAGATCAAAGGGTCTATGAGAATTCTCTTTATCTTCTGCTCAATTTTGCTGTGAACCTAGAACTTCTCTTAAAAATTCTATGAAAAACGAAACCTCAATGACTGCTATTAAATTTTATGTTGAATTCCACATTATATATTTTGATAAGGTCATGAGTGGTCTGATGTGTAATGTCTGCCTACTTGCCTCCCATTTCACTTGTACTTTCCCCCTTCCTCACTCTGCTCTTGCCACATGACTACATCATCCCATTCATTAAGCACACCAATTTCTTTCCTGCCTGAAACATTTTGCACTGGATCTTCCAACCATGAGCTATTCCCCATTCCATTTAATTAATTCCAGCTCTTTTTTAGGATTCGCCTCTAGTGTATGTGTGTGTGTGTTGGGGAGATGGAGACAGGGTCTTTCTCTTGCTCGGCTTGAGTGGCTCAGTTGGCTGAGGATCATTCTGTGCACCAAAAGGTTGCTGGTTTGATTCCCTGTCAGAGCACATACCTGGGTTGAGGTTCAATCCCCAATCAGGGCATTACAGAAGGCAACCAAGTGATAATTCTCTCACATCGCTGTTTCTCTCTCTCTCTCTCTCTCTCTCTCTCTCTCTCTCTCTCTCTCTCTCTCTCTCTTCCTCTCTCCCTCTTTCCTCTACTTCTCCCTCCTCTTCTCCTTCTCCTTCTCCTTCTCCTTCTCCTTCTCCTTCTCCTTCTCCTTCTCCTTCTCCTTCTCCTTCTTTCTATGTCCTTCAGTGAGGGGGAAAATAGAGTCTACCTCTTACTCCATCCTCCACCCATCACAAAGGTTAACTTGATTTCAAATACAACCTATTCTAAGGAGTAGAATATAAATCCAGAGCACAAAAAGAAAGTGCTACATTTTAAAAGAATTGGTCACTTATACCATGTGGGCTTTTATTTTGGTGGTACTAGTCCAAGGAGGATAGAACACAAATTTGGATTGGATAACATTCAGTGCTATTGCCATATTCCCCTAAGAAAACACATGTGGGCAGTGGGCTGTGTCGTTAACAGTCAGCTGTATTAGAAGAGGTGAGTTTGCACACAGCATCCCTCCCCACTAACTGACATGGGAATACCATGCTCCTAAGCCTAATGCAGAGGAGGGAAATAAGTGACTGTTGAGAGGGGTGTGTTATCACTGGCACGTTTCATGCCTGAACCTAAAATGCTCTTATCTTTCCCTTGCCATTGGTGAAAAAAGCAGTGGGATTATCTAAATATTTCACTAGCTTTCTTCTTTCAGCTGAAAATGCCAACAGAGTAAGGGCTGCAATTAAAATGGGACCCTGGTTTCAGTGGCAATGAACATAGTCTGAGGCAAGGAGACTGAAACCCGGTGGGAATTTAATCACCAGGAACAAAATGAATGCAGTCATCATGCAGATATAATGCTACAGCATGTCCATTGCTGAATTGGTTCCCATCTTATTCTGCTCATTTCTGCGTAGTCATGGGCAATGTCTTATTTCCACGCCTTCATTTTCACACGTGGTTCTAAGCACCTACTCCCTGGTTCTCAGTACACAATGCTCTTTATCCTAATCTTTCACAAATTCTAATCCCTTTAGGTATTTGGTTTAGTTTCTCTCCTGTTTTATCTCATTTGTATAGGGTTTGATTAACCATAACCCTTGGGTCATAACACACAAGCATTATTGCTGATGCATGGTTATCCTTTGTTTAAAAATATAATAGGGACTTGTGAAACATCTCCCCCCAGCTCGCCCCACAACATGCAAGGCAGACCTTGACAACATTTAAATTTAACTATTTTAATTTAACTCTCCATCCCATCTCCTGCCACTCCCCATCCAAGTCCTATTAAACACCACCCTGAATTTGTGTCATCATCATTCCTTGCCAGTGTGTGTTGGTAAATGTATGATAACCAGTTCTCTAGAGGAAATAAAACAAGACCTGATTTGCTGTGTCTTTTGATTGCCATGGTGTAAATATTACCAGTATGGCCCATTGACTTAAAACTACCAACATGTCACTGAAATTGGAGTTAGGAGAGATGTGTACAATCGGCAACTATGAGCTGGTAAAAGCCAGTTCCAACAATAACTGTTTCTTGTTTTTAATATTATTTTATGGAATATATGTGCAGACATGAAAATTATTTTCTTAATTTAGTTGTTTTTAGCTTTATAAAAAGTGCATCATGCTTTACATAATCTTATCACAGTTAGTTTTTGCCCTGATAATTTATATTACATGGCTAAGATTCACCTGTAACATTACTCATCACTGGAGTTCACTCATTCGGACTGGTGTATATAGTTCTGCATCGCATGACTACCTTCTAGATTTAGTGGAATTTCTGGGTCATGGAATATAGGAATCATCAGCTGTATGAGATAATGGCAAAGTATTTCCAAATTATTTGTATCCCTTATGCTCCCACCACTAATCCTGTGTTTCCATACCCTCTCTGTTTATATTTTTAAGCTTTTTCTTATTTTGTCAATCAAATGGATATAAACTTACATACCATTGTGCCTTAGTTCACATTTTACTGACCCCCAGTTAAGTTAATTATGTCCTCATCTGTTTACTGGTCATATATATTTCTTCTATTAAATGGATATTACTATATTTTGCTTATTTTTTATTGGGTCATGAAAGACTTGTGGTCAATGAAATTTTTTGTTTCTTTCTAGGAAAGAATTTTTCTGGAGGGCTTACACTCACTGCTCCACTTATTTTTTCATGGCGTCTGATAGAACTTTCTATTTCTGTAAACAAGACACGTTGGTCTAAACTCTTTTATACACTCCCTCTGCACTCTCCCCCCTTTCACACCTTTCTCAAGAGCCAGTTCAATCAACACCTTAGCTATGAAGGTCCTGCACATAGACATAGAGGGCACATGCCTTGCTTTGTACCCAGTCTTACCCTGGTCACTCATTAGTCAAAACACTATGTACTGTGCATCATCAACTTCTTTCAGGAGTGAATCTCTCTGCTTGGCTGCCTTATAACTCTTTATCTCAAGGGCCTAGGGTGGTGACAAGATGATGCTGAATTGTCATGGGGGAGCCAAATGCCAATAGGATAAAAAATAGTGTTTTATAGAAGCATTTAGAGAACTAGCTAGAGGATTATGTGCAGTTCTAAGAGCATATGATTAACATATGGCAGAATTAGGAAAAAAAAACCCAGGTTTTATAATTTTCAAACCCAATAATTTTCTCGTGTCAATTGGCTATTTATTGGCCCAGCTCCATTCCCATACTCAGATTCTTTTTCTCTCCTTTAATCAATCTCTCTCTCTCTCTCTCTCTCTCTCTCTCTCTCTCTCTCTCCACACACACACACAGATGTTTCCATCAGAGGAGCTGTGGTTTTTCTCTCTGCACACCTCCTTCGACAGGGCTCCATGGGTTTGGTGGTGGGGAAGAGGGGCAAAGGTTCTTGCTTGGGCCTCTGATCTCTGCCCAGCGCTGTGTCACTAGCACCGCAGAGGTAGAAGCTGCTGTCTGCAGGATGGGCACTCGTCACTGTCAGAGTTGAGAATGTTAGGTTTGGATGGATGATGGGAAACTTGGCCTCGGTGAAACCTTGTTCGTATGTGGCGGGGGAGCCCATATTGGAAGTTGCCATCAGTATGAGGCCCTGTTTGGGGGACTGACGATACCAAAGCATAGTTGTGGCCTGAAGGTCGACAGTATGGCACTGGATCTTCACAGAGGCTCCACTGATATGAATGGCCCTTCTTGGATGTTGAGAGACGAGAGCACCGAGCCCAGAGCCTGTTGAAACAGAGGTCAGAGAGATGAAGGAGGCCAGCAGGACCAGCCCCCTGTGACCTCAGGCAGGGAAATCATGGCCTACCCCTCGCCTTTCTCCCAGCTCCCAGAGTCCTGCTTGTTTTGTAAAATCTTTCTGTCAGACTCCTTGCATCATAAACCCCCCAACCTACTCCCAATCTGCTCTGACTGGTGACTTCTCACTTTACTGTTTCCACTCCACAGCAGGTGTCCCCTCTCATTATGATCAGCACAAAAATCCACAATCTCTGGCCACCACTTCACTCATGCCAACACCCACACACACTCACTCAAGCTACTCAGATAATAAGGCTCATACAGGGCCCCAGAAGCAACAGAAGCAGTAGCATCTTCAGGTGCTGGCCTCACACCACAGGGCTCTCAAGAGAGGTGTGACCAGCTCCTCATCTTCATTCTTCCTTTCTACACCCCTAGGAAGGATGTTACATAATCCCCCAAATGCTCTCTTCTGCCCCCTGGTGGTGACCTGTGCCAATGATGTAAGATTCCCTTGCTCTTTCTCCCTATCAGAGAACCATACACACACTGTTGAAAGGGGCCTTGGAAAAGTTCTCATTCGACTCCTAATTTTATAGAAGATACACTGAGGCCTACATCATTTCAAGGATTTAAACGAATATTTTAGACTTATATAGAAAAGGGATATATATTTGTGTCATAAAGGGCATTATGGTCAGTTCTTTACCTCTGTGTCATATTCTCAAAGTAACTAATGTAAGTCCTGACAGTTGGTTTTTCTTCTTTATAATGCAAATACCTGCCTAAACTTTGATTGCTGAGGCGTCCACTTCAAATTTGAATAACACATGGCCAGATACAGGGGCTAGATAAAGAGCCAGGCAACAGGCAGCTTCTCCCTCCCTCTAGCCTCCAAGCCCCAGGCTCTTGGTTGATTTCAATAACTGACCACTTTGAGCTTCCTGCACTTTAAGTTCCTGCTTTATGTTTTAAATTCAACAACGAAGAGTGAGCCCATGAAATACTAGGCCCCCACTCTCTACCCCAATAAAAGCTGAGGCTCTGGCCCATGTGTGCTGAGTCAATAAACCTGTGTCTTTTCAATGTTTCCTGAGGGTTCTTGCTGAGGATGTCTTGCAATCATATTAAGAACCACAATAATAACCAGCCACAATATTGGTTATCAGGAGGCTGAGCCCAGTGCACGACACTAAGACGACTCATGCTTGTTTATCTCCTAGTGTGTACTCTTGTGTTTGGCTTCTTTTGTTCAGCATTATGTTTATGAGATTCATCCATCTATGATTTTGAAAATAGTATTTAAATTTTTGCTATATTTTATTCTATTGGATAAATATAACACTGTTTCTCTATTGCATTATTGATGGACATTTGGGTATTTTCCAGTTTGAGGTCATGGTGAATAAAGCTGCTGGGATGGTAAGTTCTTCTCACATCCTTTTCTGTTTCCTCAGAATTCTGAATTATTTCTTGACTTAGTTAATATACAATTACAGATTGGCTTTCTTTTTTTTTTTTTTATTGCTTAAAGTATTACAAAGGGTATTACATATGTGTCCATTTTATCACCCCGCCCTAGACAGTCCCCTAGCCTCCCCTATCCCCCAGTGTCTTATGTCCATTGGTTATGCTTATATGCATGCATACAAGTCCTTTAGTTGATCTCTTACTCCCCTACCTTCTGCCCCCCAACCCTCCCCGGCCTTCACGCTGCAGTTTGACAATCTGTTTGAGGCTGCTCTGCCTCTGTATCTATTATTGTTCAAAAGTTTATAATGGTCTCTATTATCCATGAATGAGTGAGATCATGTGGTATTTTTCCTTCATTGACTGGCTTATTTCACTTAGCATAATGCTCTCCAGTTCCATCCATGATGTTGCAAATGGTAAGAGTTCCTTCCTTTTTACAGCAGCATAGTATTCCATCGTGTAGATGTACCACAGTTTTCTAATCCATTCATCTACTGATGGGCACTTAGGCTGTTTCCAGATCTTAGCTATGGTGAATTGTGCTGCTATGAACATAGGGGTGCATATATCCTTTCTGATTGGTGTTTCTGGTTTCTTGGGATATATTCCTAGAAGTGGGATCACAGGGTCAAATGGGAGTTCCATTTTCAGTTTTTTAAGGAAACTCCATACTGTCTTCCATAGTGGCTGCACCAGTCTGCATTCCCACCAGCAGTGCACAAGTGATCCTTTTTCTCCACATCCTCTCCAGCACTTGTCGTTTGTTGATTTGTTGATGATAGCCAGTCTGACAGGTGAGAGATGATACCTCATTGTTGTTTTGATTTGCATCTCTCGGATGATTAGTGACTTTGAGCATGTTTTCATATGTCTCTTGGCTTTCTGAATGTCCTCTTTTGAAAGGTGTCTATTTAGGTCCTTTGCCCACTTTTTGATTGGATTGTTTATCTTCCTTTTGTTGAGTTGTATGAGTTCCCTATAAATTTTGGAGATTAGGCCCTTATCAGATATGACATTGGCAAATATGTTTTCCCACACAGTGGGTTTTCTTGTTGTTTTGTTGATGGTTTCTTTTGCTGTGCAGAAGCTTTTTATTTTGATGAAGTCCCATTTGTTTATTTTCTCTTTAGTTTCAAGTGCCCTAGGAGCTGTGTCAGTGAAGAAATTGCTTCGGCATATGTCTGAGATTTTGTTGCCTTTGGATTCTTCTAGAATTTTTATGGTTTCCTGTCGTACATTTAAGTCCTTTATCCATTTTGAGTTTATTTTTGTGTATGGTGTAAGTTGGTGGTCTAGTTTCATTTTCTTGCATATATCTGTCCAATTTTCCCAACACCATTTATTGAAGAGACTATCTTGGCTCCATTGTATGTTCTTGCCTCCTTTGTCAAATATTAATTGAGCATATTGGTTCGGGCCGATTTCTGGGCTCTCTATTCTATTCCATTGATCTATATGCCTATTCTTGTGCCAATACCAGGCAGTTTTGAGAACAGTGGCTTTGTAATACAACTTGATATCTGGTATTGAGATCCCACCTACTTTGTTCTTTTTCAGGATTGCTGCAGCTATTCGGGGTCTTTTTTTATTCCAGATGAATTTTTGGAGAGTTCGTTCTAGATCTCTGAAGTATGCCGTTGGTATTTTAATGGGAAGTGCGTTGAATTTATAGATTGCTTTGGGTAGTATGGACATTTTAATGATGTTGATTCTACCAATCCAGGAACACGGTATGTTCTTCCATCTGTTTATGTCTTCCTCTATATCTTTTTTCAACATCCTGTAGTTTTCTGAGTAGAGGTCTTTTACCTCTTTAGTTAAGTTGATTCCTAGGTAGCTTAATTTTTTTGGTGCAATGGTAAACGGGATTGCTTTTATAATCTCTCTTTCTGAAAGTTCACTACTGGTGTATAGAAATGCCTCAGATTTCTTGGGGTTAATTTTGTATCCTGCTACATTGCCAAATTCATGAGTTGATTCCTAGGTAGCTTAATTTTTTTGGTGCAATGGTAAACGGGATTGCTTTTATAATCTCTCTTTCTGAAAGTTCACTACTGGTGTATAGAAATGCCTCAGATTTCTTGGGGTTAATTTTGTATCCTGCTACATTGCCAAATTCATGTATTAAGTCTAGTAGCTTTTGGATGGAGTCTCTGGGGTTTTGTATGTATAATATCATGTCGTCTGCAAATAAGGACAGTTTTACTTCCTCTTTTCCAATTTGGATGCCTTTTATTTCTTCTTCTTGCCGAATTGCAATGGCTAACACTTCCAGTACTATGTTGAACAGGAGTGGTGAGAGGGGGCATCCCTGTCTTGTTCCTGTTCTTAGGGGAAATGGTGTTAGTTTTTGCCCATTGAGTATGATGTTGGCTGTGGGCCTGTCATATATGGCTTTTATTATGTTGAGGTATGATCCTTCTACTCCCACCTTGCTGAGAGTTTTTATCAAAAATGGGTGTTGAATTTTGTCAAATGCTTTTTCTGCATCAATTGATATGACCATGTGGTTTTTTACTTTCAGTTTGTTTATGTGATGTATCACGTTTATTGATTTGCGGATATTGTACCATCCTTGCATCCCTGGGATAAATCCTACTTGGTCATGGTGTATGATCTTTCTGATGTACTGCTGGATCCGATTTGCTAAGATTTTGTTGAGGATTTTGGCATCTATGTTCATGAGGGATATTGGCCTGTAGTTCTCTTTCATTGTGTTGTCTTTACCTGGTTTTGGTATTAGGGTGATGCTGGCTTCATAGAATGAGCTTGGAAGTGTTCCTTCCTCTTGAATTTTTTGTAGTAGTCTGAGGAGGATAGGTTTTAGTTCTTCCTTGAATGTTTGGTAAAACTCCCCTGTGAAGCCGTCTGGTCCTGGGCTTTTGTTTGATGGAAGCTTTTTGATGACTGCTTCAATTTCTTCCATAGTTATTGGCCTGTTGAGATTTTTAGATTCTTCCTGATTGAGTTTTGGAATGTTGTATTTTTCTAGGAATTTGTCCATTTCCTCCAGGTTGTCTAGTTTGTTGGAGTAGAGCTGTCCATAGTATTTTTTAATGATCATTTGTATTTCTGTGGGGTCTGTTGTTATTTCGCCTCTATCGTTTCTGATTTTGTTTATTTGGGTCCTCTCTCTTTGCTTCTTGGTGAGTCTGGCTAGAGGTTTGTCAATCTTGTTTATCCTTTCAAAGAACCAGCTCTTGGTTTCATTGATTTTCTGTATTGTTTTTTTGGTCTCTATGTCATTTATTTCTGCTCTAATCTTTATTATTTCCTTCCTTCTGCTCACTCTGGGGTTTTCTTGTTGCTCTCTTTCTAATTCTTTGAGTTGTAGAGTTAGATGATTTACTACCATGTTTTCTTGTTTTTTGAGATAGGCCTGTAGAGCTATAAACTTCCCTCTCAAGACTGCTTTCATTGTGTCCCATAGGTTTTGGATTGTTGCGTTTTCATTGTCATTAGTTTCCAGGATGTTTTTAATTTCTTCTTTGATCTCATTGGTAACCCAATCAATATTTAATAGCATGCTACTCAGCTTCCAGGTGTTTGAGTATTTTTGGTTGTTTTTATTGTAGTTTATTTCTAATATTATGCCATCGTGGTCTGTGAAGATGCTTTTTATGATTTCAATCTTCTTGAATTTGGGGATACTTTGCTTGTGCCCCAATATATGGTCTATTTTTGAATATGTCTTATGAGGATTTGAGTAGAATGTATATTCCCTGGCTTTGGGGTGGAGTGTTCTGAAGATGTCTATTAAGTCCATCTGATCTAGTGAGTCATTTAGGATTGCTGTATCTTTGCTGATTGTTTGTCTAGAGGGCTTATCCAGTGCTGTCAGTGGTGTATTAAAGTCCCCTACTATGATTGTATTGTTGTCGATCTCTCCTTTGATATCTTCCAGGAGGTTTTTTATGAATTTGGGTGCTCCTGCATTGGGTGCATATATGTTTACCAGAGTTATATCTTCTTGTTGTATTGATCCCTTTAGTATTAGGAAGTGGCCTTCCTTATCTCTTGTTATGGCCTTCACTTTGAGGTCTATTTTGTCCGATATAAGTATTGCTACCCCAGCTTTCTTTTCCTTTCCATTTGCCTGAAAGATATTTTTCCATCCTTTCACTTTCAGTCTGTGTGAGTCCCTTCTAATGAGGTGGGTTTCTTGTAGACAGCAGATGTATGGGTCATGTTTTTTTATCCATTCAGCCACTCGATGTCTTTTGTTTGGAGCATTTAGTCCGTTTACGTTTAAAGTTATTATTGAAAGGTACTTGTTTGTAGCCATTTCTGTTTTTGTGTGGCTGTTTTCTTTCTGAGCTTTTTATTTCTTATTTTTATACCAGTCCCTTTAGCATTCCTTGCATTGCTGGCTTGGTGGTGATAAACTCCCTTAGCCTTTTTTTGTCTGTGAAGCTTCTTATTTCCCCTTCAAGTTTGAATGATAGCCTTGCTGGATAGAGTATTCTTGGATTCAGTCCTTTGCTTTGCATCACTTTGTAAATTTCAGTCCATTCTTTTCTGGCCTGATGTGTTTCTGTTGAGAAATCATTTGACAATCTAATGGGAGAGCCCTTGTATGTAACTTTCCGTCTCTCTCTTGCAGCCTGTAAGATTCTCTCTTTGTCCTGAACATTTGCCATGGTAATTATGATGTGTCTTGGTGTGGGTCTTTTCGGGTTCACCTTGTTTGGCACTCTCTGGGCATGTGTGACTTTTTTCTTCCCCACCTCAGGGAAGTTTTCTGATATTATTTCTTCTAATAGGTTTTCTAATCCTTGTTCATCCTTTTGTTGTTCTGGTACTCCTATTATTCGTATGTTGTTTCGTTTCATGTTGTCCCAAAGCTCCCTTAGGCTCTCCTCCTGTCTTTTAATTTTTTTCTCCAATTGCAGTACATTTTGGGTGTGTTTTGCTTCCTTGTCTTCTAATTCACTAATTCGGTCCTCCGCTTCTCCTAGTCTACTGTTGATACTTTCAATGGAGTTTTTCATTGCAGCTATATCACTCTTCATTTCTTCTTGGGTCTTACTTAAGTTGTTGATTTTTTCATCTGTTTCTTCTAGCTTCTTCCATATGTTATCGATTTTTTCATCTGTTTCGTCTTGCTTCTTGCAGAGGTTGTCGATTTTTTCCTCCATCCGGTTTATGCACTCTAGGACCCTTATTCTGAATTCTTTTTCTGTCATGTTGCATGCCTCTGTATTACTTAGCTGCTTTTCTGGAGAGTCCTCCTTCTCTTTCCTTTGGGGGTTTCTTTGTCTACCCATGTTTGATCTCACTGACATATCTAGACGTTGAGTCGTTCAGTGGTTGCTCCCTTGGTGGCAGTGACTCCTTGATCTGTGGTTGCTCTTCGGGCGGTTGCGGTAGCAGCTGCTCTTCAGTTGGCAGCAGCTCCTCTGGTGGGTTCTGTTCACAGCTGTGGTGGCTCTTCTGGCTGGTGGGGCGAGGTTTCACGTACAGCTGCTGTTCCTCGGCAGAGGGTGTGTTGCTCAGGAGGTTGCTGTTGCTTGGACCTGCTGCGTTGATTTAAAGGCACAAAATACAACACAACAAGGCACCACGTACCAGGCACTATACACAAATATATTCACGATATTAATAACCCCAAATAAAGGTGATCACCCAAATTAAGAGAATTAGGGAACAAGGAAGAAGAAAGAGAAAAAGATAAAAGAGAAAAAGAAAAGAAAAGTAGGGACCAAAAAAAAAAGGAGTGCAAAAATGAAATTTGGAAAAAGAAGGGGGGAAAATAAAAGCGAGAAAAGAAAAGAAAAAAAAAAAAAGAGCGAAAAGAGAGAATGAAGTGGAAGAGGGGAAGAGACTTTTATATATGAGAATACTCCTATAGAACAGCCATTAATCCCAACAAATTCCAGCAACAGCTCCCTGAAGATGAATGCAAACTAGAAACAACCAATAATATAACGATGAAAATAGAATGGAGAACACTAATCCCAAAATAAAATAAAGAGAAAATAAAATGGCACTTTAAAAAATGGTAAAATGGTAGCAGTAGTAATACTGGTTAAAAATAAGAAGGTAGTAATTAAAAGGGTAAAATCAGGTGATGGAAAAAGAAGAAAAAAAAAAAAAAGGAAAAAAAATTGGTTTCTTTGTTACAAGGTGGAAAAAAAAAAATTGCAGTAGTGAAGGTCCCTTGGTTCTTCTATTCTTCAGTGTGGCTCGCCTTAGACCTGCCAGGTATTCAGGAGAGTGTTGAGTTTCCCTGCGATACACTGTTCCTCTGTGTTGTAAACCACAGTCCTTATTGTAAAGCAGACCGCTTTTGTTTCCCAGACTGCCTTATTTTGTGTTTAGCAAAGAGTCAGTTTGTGGGTCAGCCTCTGGGTGGCTGTGTTTTGGGGTTGGCCTCTGAGGCTATAGGGCCTTTCTGTCCAGTGGAAGTTCACTGCCCAGAGCTGGCTGCGTAATAGTTAGTTACCAGCGCTGTGTTGTTGCTGGGATTGAAAATCCCTCTATAGGCCTGACCCTGTTAACTCCCAGGGACTGATCAGGTTATTTTAATCCTTGATCTCCTACAGGGTGGAATCTGGGTGTGGCTGTGCTCCTTGCCTGGGGGCTGGGGGGAGGAGTCTCACTCTCCGGAGAGAATGGCTGCCCCAGTCCTGTGCTCAGGGGTGTCTCAGCACTCAATTCGCTGCCATCTCTCCCGGCTCACCCACTCTCCTCAGTCTCTCCCCAGATTCCACTCCTCCGCACACTCTCCCTCTCTTCAGCACAGGTGAGTGTCTGTATCCGAAATGTCCCATGAACAGGATTCAGTGAAAACAATCAAACAAACGCCGGCCGCGGAAACGGGGAAGGCTTGGTTTCTGTAAGCTTCTTCTCTTACCGGCACTGCATGGTCTGGTCAGCTCTTCAGGCTGCCCCCTTTAGGCTCAGTCCTCTGTGATCACAGCACTGAGCTCTCAATTCCCCCGGCGGCGCCAGGAATCCTGCGGTTCTCCTTTCCCCCGTCAGGGGCTGTGCCTGTCCCAAGGGACGCGGCTGCCGCGCGGTCTCCCTCCAACTCTCTGGGTTCAGAGGTCTGGCAAACTTTCCTGCCCAAATCCCTGTTTTTTTTTTTTTTTTTACCTTTCCTGGGGAGTTCTGCTCTTCTCGGCTGCAAACCGTCTCACCAGCTGAGCAATTTCGCCAATTCGGTGTGGGTGTTACTAGTTTCAGCTGCTGACTCCATTTGCTCCGGGACACGACCTGGGACGCGTCTGCCTATATCGCCGCCATCTTCTCCCGATCGGCTTTCTGACTTGTCTAATTTACTACAGATTACTTCCAGGATATTTTTGAATTCAGAAATTATGTTTCTTGTACCTAAGAAACATTATCACTCTATGATTATAGTTTTCTATAATTATTCTTTCTGGTTACTAGATGTGATGGCTTTTCATAACTTGTTACAGAAACATTTAGTGATATTTTAACTTTTTTGACTTTTATGTACTACAACAACTCTTACAGCTTGGTCATGGGAATGGGGATTATTAGGAAACTTTACAGCTAAAGAGTGCTTTTTAGTATCAGGAAAAAGTAAATGATTAAGATACTATAATAGACTGCACAAATCTTAAGTGAACAGACAAGAGTTTTACAGTGGACACTTTTAAATCAAGTAAGATTTGCCTAGCTGGTATTGCTCAATTGGTTGAGCACCATCCCATGAACCAAAAGGCCCTTGGTTTGATTCCTGGTCAGGGCACATGCCCCCAGGTTTTGGGTTCAATCACCTGTTGGGGCACATGCCATAGGCAACCGATTGATGTTTCTCTCTTTCTCTCTCTCTCTCTCTCTCTCTCTCTCTCTCTCTCTCTCTCTCTCTCTTTTCATGATACAAATAGATAGATGGTAAATAGATAGATGTAGTTTTTAAAACCAACCTAGTGGATCACTGAAGTATCGTGCCATTCCACACAGCATGGTGATGGCAGCAGCTGCGTTGAGTGGCTGGTTAAGGTGGAAGAAAGTGGGCAAGGCTGGGTATTGAGCAGCGTGCCACCTGGCAGTGAAGCAGGGCTCAGACACGTTTGTGCACAGAGGGGAGGGGGCCGTGCTCCACTGTGTCTACACTGCTGGCACAGAGATACACAGCTGTCTGGCTCTTTCGGGTGGATGTCACGGTGAGGGGAAAGAATGGCTTCTTCTCCCGAGAGGCGCGGTAACCCTCCGCCAGGTCTCCCTGCTGAACGTCCTTCACAACTGTCGAGAAGTAGATCAGTCTCAGCCCTTGCCCTGGGTCCTGCCGGTACCAGTACATGGAGTCATGATCGAAGTTCTGTTCACAGTCCAGGGTCACATCTCGTCCTTCCTCTTTGAGCAGGTATTTTGGGGTCTGAGTGACACCACTACGCACTGTGCCTTTGGAAGACAGAGGACAGTTCTGGAAACAAAGCTTAAGAGGGTGCCTGGACTGCTGTTACGAGGGAAAGACTTAGACCTGGAGCGTGGCACCTTCCGGACAGGAATTGGCTCCCCGAACCCCAGGCTCACCTGCTCCCAGGAGACAAAGGGCGACGCAGCACAGCATCTGGGCCATGGTGGGAAGGGGCTCTGCGTGGGCTCCAACCACTTGCAGGAAGACAAATGCAAGAAACTTAGCTCTGGGGATCCCTTGGCTCTGTGTGCAGAATTTGCCAGAAGGCTAGAATGGATAGTGGGAAGGGATCCTGGAGATATCCAGGGCGGGCTTCCTAATTTTTCAGATGAGGAGACAGAATGGAGACCTGAATTACTTGCACCCCATGCCCCCTTGTGCCTCCCTCTCTAACATTGATGCTACCTGGCCTGGGTGGGCTGGCCCCCAGCAGAGTGTCACGCCATTGGCCGGCTGGTGATTCCTTCCTAGCCATGGTGGGGTTTGATCACTACAGCAGCCCTGCCAGCACTGGTCACTCCAGAATGTGGATTTCATCTTTAGCCCCATTGCGGCCATGGATTTATTCTGCTCTAGGTCCATCCTGCGTTCATGCCAAGACCCCCTTTCATTCGAGAACCTTCTCTCTGGCTGCTTTTACTTTTGTCATTTTTATTCTCTCAGAAGTTTCCCTGTTTCTCTTCAGGGCCCTAGCTAACTTCCATGTGAGTGCTCCTTGAGTATCTTTTAATGGATTCTTCATTTCTTAGATAACTTTGCTGCTTTCATTTCTTTTCGTTTCTCCCTGTTTTTGGCATTTCTGTTCCTAAGTTTTGCACTTCCGGCTGGGGTTGGTTATCTTATCTCCAACGGCTTGCTTGCATATATCAGTTTGGAGTGGAGACTTCAGTTTTTCTTTTGACGCATGGTTGTTCTTCAGAGGAGGCAGTGGAACGTGAGTTTTTCCGTCTCTCCTATGGATGTTATGTTCCTTTTGTTCATTTTCATAATGTCGGGGTGTTTACAATATACCCAGCTTAACGGGATCCTTTCCCATTGTCCTGGCAAAGTCTGGTCACTTCAGCAAGTTTTGTTTTCATGGGGGGAGGTCCCCTCTTATTTCATGATTCTCTCTTGTTTTGCAGGACTCTAAATTTTCCCTTATTTTTTCTTTTTTCCCCTTCACTCTCCAGTGGCCAGAGGACCTTTCTTCCTTCCCTTTTGACTTTTTTTCTCCCTCAGAAGCTTAATATTCAGCTGACCTTCTCTTAAATCCCATGCCTGGCACTTTAAATGGAGTCAGCTTAGATCCTCCTCTCTCCTGTTCAGCTCAGGTCTGACTCCAGGGTGACTCCTCAAGGTAGTCACTGCCCCTCTCTGTGCCCCTGGCAGAGAGGGAAGGACCACAGTGTGAAATAATTTCAGAAAATCAAAAGGCAGGAAACACAGCAGAGTAACAGGATTTGTACCCTTTCCTGGTGAGGGTGGACTCCTTTGGTACTTATGCACTTAAATGACTGCATTCATCTGCCTCTTGATTTTCTGAAATTTTTTCACCAAAGCAAATGAAAAGAAACACTATACTCTGGATGCCCAACATTTGTTGAGTGATAAGATTTTAAAAAATATTCAATGAGATAACAAAGAGTTTAGATAATAGGTTTCTAATGACTCATCTTCTAAAGTCCAGGCAAATGTATTCAACTCTATTTTCACCATCTCTGGGATAGCCTACAGCTGGAGCTTTAAGTCCCAGCATCCCAGCTACCCAGGTGTTAGTCAACAAAACCAGGATGATTCCAGAATTATTCGGTATAAAAGCACAGTCCTTTGAGTAACACACAAACCTGGTTTTATTTTCCCCCTCTCCCTCTCCCTCTCCCTCTCCCTCTCCCTCTCCCTCTCCCTCTCCCTCTCCCTCTCCCTCTCCCACTCCCACTCCCTCTCCCTCCCCCTCTTCCTCTCCCTCCCCCTCTCCCTCTCCCCCTCCCTCTCCCTCCCCCTCTCCCTCTCCCTCCCCCTCCCATCTTCTCCCCCTCTCCCTCCCTCTCCCCTCTCCCTCTCTCTCTCCTTTCCTCCCTCTCTCTCTCTCCCTCTCTCCCAGTTTAAGAAAAACAACAACAACCCTGGAACCATGTTTTCTCATATTGAAAATAAAGACCACATTTCCTTTGCTTGATTATTTTGCTTTTTCACTAAAATTCAATATCTAAATCATGCAATGGAGAACTTGAAATAGAGTATGAAGTAAAGAAAGGAGAACTGTTAGTCAATAAATATTTAATCTGACAAAGTATGTCACCTTTTGCGGATGACAGTCTTAGTTCATGAATATGGACTGGGGGGTTCCTTGCTATTTCTACAGCCCTCTTCTATCCCCACCCTCACCCGGAAAAAATGCCTCACAGGTAATTTGTGCACTAGTCAGATGCCAGGTCCCTTCCTCAGCTGTGGCCTTCTCCCCACCCCCAGCTGGGGCTGTGTCAGGGCGGGGCCTGGAGGAGTTTGTGCCCTGGGAGGATGTGACTCTGAATTGGTGTGGCCAAGGAGCTAGCACAGAAATACACTGCGGAGTCGCCCAGCTCTGCCAGCTGGATGTTAAAGAGGCTGGGCCCCTCTTTGGGAAATTCAGCCGAAAAGCGTTTTGTTGGCATTCCTGAGTCGTCCAGGATTTCTCCTCTCCGGAGGTAAATCATAAATTTCAGCCCTTCCTGCAGGAGCTGCTGATACCAGTAGATGTAAATGTGGCCTTTCACTGGGTTGCAACTCAGGTTTGCCTCCTGTCCTCTCCCCAGGACCAGGCGTCTTGGATTCTGGATGACGCTGCTGGCACTCGTGGGACCTCAGAGGAGAAGAGATGGCATGAGACAAAGTCCTGAGGGCAGAGGAAGTTTGTAGCTTACAATGAAGCAACCCCAAGGCGAGTGCAAATAGCTTGGAAGTTGCCTGCGTTCATTTAAAAATTCACATGAATTTTGCTTTTTGGTCCATAATGCAATTATTTGTTTTATAGAAATGGCAATACCGTTCAGAAAATCTTTGGGCAACATGGAGGTCAGAGCATATTTGAGGCACAGCTAAAGAGCCACTGACAAAGGCCACTGATGCTGACCCGTTACCCAGAACTCACCTGCCCCCAGGAGCCAGACGACCACCCAGCAGTGGAGTATGGTGCCCATGGCTGAGTTGGGCATGAGGGGAGTCCCTGGGCAGTGAAAAGAAGGGTGCTTCCTGCAGCTGCTCAGGGAGCTAGACCTCACCGCTGCCTCCTATGAGGTGGGTCTTCCTGTGACGTCACCGTTTCTAATGGATCCTATTGTCTCTGGAGGTGATCTTGCACATCAGTTGAATGGGAGATCCTTTTGCCTGAACTATACAAACATCCTGGCTTAGTATGTGTTACTATGGGGGCTAATGTGCAGGGAAAGCCAAGAGAGGAGTGCAGTACTTTCATTATTGGTCCTTAGTTTAGGAATGATTAATTTTTACCGTATCCCTCCCCATTTTTTTCTTACCTTCTGTTTCTTTATTTTCATTTCATTGGCTCATGTTATCTTTCCATTTTCTGTTGCTGAGCAGAGGTAGTGACCAGATGTGATATCTAGGTTCACAGGAAAGTGGGGACCAGGGTAACTGGAAAAATCAGATTCAGTTTCCTTCTTTCCTCCTTCACCTCAGTCATTTCAAGCATCTTGAGGAACTTTATTTTATGGTTTATAATTTATTTCTCTCATCTCTTATTATTCTATTTGCATTTTTTTTGTTTATCCTCACCTGAGTATATTTTTTTCCATTTATTTTTAAAGAGAGTGGAAGGGAGGGAGAAAAAAAGAGAAACATCAATGTAAGAGAGACATTGATTGGTTGCCTCCCACATGCATCACGACCGGGGCCAGGGATGAACCTGCAACTGAGGTACCTGCCCTTGACCGGGAATCAAACCTAAGACCCTTTGTTTTGTGAGCTGAGGCTCTAACCACTGAGAAACACTAGCCGGGGCTGCATTTTTAATATAAGCACCTGTTTTAAAGAACAAATATTAGCAAAATTCAAGGTCTCCCTCTCACCTTGTGTCCCTAGATCCGGGGTCCTCAAACTATGGCCCGCAGGCCACATGCAAATACGAATATTGTATTTGTTCCCGTTTTGTTTTTTTACTTCAAAATAAGATATGTGCAGTGTGCATAGGAATTTGTTCAGTTTTTTTTTAAACTATAGTCCAGCCCTCCAACAGTCTGAGGGACAGTGAACTGGCCCCCTGTTTAAAAAGTTTGAGGACCCCTGCCCTAGATACTATTTGTCTTCCTGTTTTATTCTCTTTAATTACGATGGGTTACTGATGTTTGAGGGGTCTTCCTTCCTTCATCTTTCCTACCCTGTGACATTGAATAAACATTATGTGAAAAGAAGGCATAGTGAAAAGAAGATTCAAAGAAAAACAAGGCAGCCTATTAGAATTTACAGGCTCTTAAAGGAGATGCAATCTATACATCTAGAACCCGCTAGGCTTTGAGTAATAAATAAGATCTGTCAACCTTTAGTGTCCAAGTAATGGCTCAAGGCCTTGCCTTATTAATAGCAGGATCCCAAGGTCTCCCTAAAAAGCTCTCATTATTTTGGGAGGAATTCAGCAGGCTTCCCCAAATATATACTCAATCAAAATGCAGCTGCCAACATCGCTTGGAGTCAGCACAGTTATCTCTCTTGGAAATACTCTAAATTCTCATGAATGCTTTTTTAGAACAATATATTTTTATTGGTTTCAGAGAGGAAGGGAGAGAGAGATAGAAACATCAATGATGAGAGAGCATCATTTGCCTCTTGCACATAACACACTGGGGATCAAGCCCGCAACCTGGGCAATTGAACTAGGACCCCCTACTTTATAGGTCGACATTCAATCACTGAGGCAAGCCAGCTGGGCTGCTCACGAATGCTTTTGATGGAAACGCCATCACTGGGCACCCGTGCCTGTCTCAAGGGACGTTTCCTTGGTGCTGTTAGAACCACTAATGCTCAGGCTGCCAGGGCAGTGTTGGAGTTTACAGAGATGTGGGGACATGAGTTGTCTCCTCCTCATCTCCGAGGTGATGTTGTTACTTAGGCCCCAAAGCAACCCTTCTTATCAGCAGAATCTAGCCAAGCAACTTGTGAATAGTTCCATCAGTTTCTGACTGGTTACCAGTCAAAGGGGTTAGATAAGGACAGATGCCTTACCACGAGCTTTTACTCTCCACTCCTCGTTATTGCATGTTCCAAAGCAAACCTCTCTCTGTCTTAGCTAGATCAAACATTGTGATGAGTACGCAACAGATGCAGGCAGCAAAGCATTGTGTTGGAATCTACAATGGTCATATACATTATTGTCCACACTGGGGCCCTTTAATATGTGAAAGAGGGTGCTATTCATAATGATGCCAGGACAGCAGGCCTGAACCAGGAGGGCCATGGTAAAGCCTTTGATCGCCTTACAAAGATGACTTTCTGACACGCTCCTTTCCTGCCATCTGGCGGCAGTGGGGGAGATTGCAAGGAATGAATATGTACCATTTTCAACAGGAGTGATGTATAATGTCTCTCCCAACCAGATGTTCTCTGGATCCGTGTAATCTACATGTCCAATATGCTCAGTTATTGCCAGATGGTCGTGGCATGCCTTCCACAGCAATTCCTGATGGTCACGCGGGAAAAACACAGCTCTATCCTGAGAATAGTCATGTTGGACCTTAGAGACCAAATAGTGCAAGTCTCATATTTTAAAAAGGGGAAACACCGAGTCCCAGAGAGCTGAGAGCACTTGTCTTACAGCTAAAAAAATAAAATAAAATAAAAATTCAGAGTTGATTAGGAATCAGGTTTCCTGACTTCGATTCCAGTGTCTGTGGCCCTGAAGCAGCTGAGTGATTGAATTTATGAAATAAAAGTCCATGCTCCTTGGGCAACTGTGCAAGGATCTGAGGTTTGAATTTCCTGGAATAATCCTGGAGTGAGGGTCATTTACCAGTGTTTTTTCTTTCTTCCCCTTCTCCTTCCCTTTGAGAGGTTTGTGGTATCTGTGCTCCCACAGTTATTGCCATTTAGTCACTGCCCTGAGAGCGTGGCAGTCTTGTGAGGAGGCACCCCTGTGGGAAAAGGATGTAACACACCTGCCGTAGTCAGCATTCTGTTGTTCCACAGAAAACTCAGCGCATCTGTGGGGTACATCGATGGGGCGAGACTGCAGGGAGGATGTGTTTGAGATTAAATCAGTAGGAAATTCTCAGTGTTTTGGTCATGTCAACCTCAGATATCTGGTCTCCGTTCTTGAACATTTTTTATTGGGAGGCTGTATTGATAAACTTGGAACCCACAGACTGCCTGATTCTGCATTATTCTGTAGGAATTTGATTGTGCCCACCACAATCATTGAAGGGACAAGTTACCATCTTGCTCTCTGCTGGTAGCAGCCGGAGATGCCTCAGTCAACCTGGTTCTTCCTTCTGAGGCAAGAAGATGAGGAAGGGATCTTTTCAAGTGTCTTCCTGGAGTTTGGGAAGAGGAAGAAGCCGGCCATCAAGTTTGAGCCCCGGAGAAGGCTGACTCAGCCTCCCTGTGCCAGCACCACCGAGGCACAGAGACACAGAGCTGAGCCTCCCAGCTCTGTGGCCTGGACCTTCAGGGTGTGCAATAGCTTCCATTTTGTCTTTCAATTGAGAATCATTCCTTGGGCATCCCAGTGTTTTGCTATTGGGAGGAAATCAGAAATTTCATTTCCTTCCTGAGATTTTGTTGAAACCAGTAAACAAATATGTAACTAGAAATTGGGTCACATCTCAGAATCACCCCCTGTCCCATCTTTGTGATGTTGTAGCTGGAAGTCTGGCTACTTCAGGGTTGGAGAAGAGAGAAGCCACAGAGAGTGAAGGGTAGCCCAAGGAAAACATCTTCTACCCAAATTCCCATGCACTCCCCAGCTCTCCCACCCCCAGGAGACAGAGGGTCACCCAGCAGAGAAGCCTGGTGTCCATGGCAAGATCATCAGGGGATGAGGCTTTCCCAGAAATGGGTTCTGATGCAGAGCAGCAAAGAGTTTCCTTTGGCCCCACAGGGTGGGATCTGGCCATGACATCATAGTCCCTGGCAAAGCCCACAGCCTCAGAGCACCTTCTGCAGGAGAGGAAGAATCCTTGGTCCAAATGTGTGTTTATTTTGATGCATGGGTGATGTCAACTGGCTCCAACTCATGCCAAGGTTCTCAGGGAAGTTTAAGTTTAAGGAAAGCAGAAGAGGACGTGGGAAAGGGAAAAATAATAAGTAGAAAGAGAAAGAGCAAGAAGAAAATGGTTGAACACTACACTAAGATTGAAATTAATCAATGTCATAAAGTTCTCTTGGCAGAATTCTCAAATGTTAGCATGAACAAAAATCACCAGGGGTGTGGCAAAATTACATCTATTCCGATAGCCCACCCCCAGAAGGTTAGACTCTGAAATCTGACCCAGTCCCAGAATCTACCTGTTTAACCTACACCTCAGGCTTGTTGCCTCAGACCACACTTAAACATTTTTTGAGTAGAGACTTTTAATAAGCCACACTAACAAAAAAGCCTACTTAGTGTATTGAACTGGAATGTTACAATTTAAGGAGAACAGGAGAAAATTTTCTGAGAAAGGAAATATTTAATAGATAGATTTAGGTTCTGGAAACTGCATTTAAAAAAAGAATAGATGGCCCTGGCCGTATGGTTCAGTTGGTTGGGCATCATCCCATGCACCAAAAGGTGACAGATTATTGGTTTGATTTCCAGTCAGAACACATGCCTGAGTTGTGGGCTCAATCCCCAGTAGAGGGTGTACAGAAGACAGCTGATCAATGTTATACTCTCAAGTTGATGTTTCTCTTTCTCTCCCTTCCTCTCTGTTTAAAATTCAATAAAATGTATTTGTTTAAAAAATCGATAGCCCTGGTGGGTGGGTGTAGCTCAGTTGGATGGAGCGTCATCATTGTCTCACACACCAAAAAGTGGCAGGTTCAATTCCTGGTCAAGGCACGTGCCTAGATTGTGGGTTCCAACCTGCTTGGGGTGTGTTTGGGAGGCAATCGATTGATGTTTCTCTCTCTCTCTCTCTCTCTCTCTCTCTCTCTCTCTCTCTCTCTCTCTCCTGCCTTCCTCCCTCTAAAATCAATAAAAAAAATAAATAAAATAAAAGAATAGAGGAAAACATGAAAACTAATTGAAAACAATTTGAATAAAGCTGAGAGAAGAGAAATTTCAGCAGAGATGCAAAAGTAAGTCTTTGGTCTAGTAAATATATAATATTTTTTAAAATCCTCACCCAAGGACATGCTAAAAGAGAGGAAGGAGGGGGGTAGAGAAACATTGGCTGCCTTCTGCATGAACCCTGACTGGGGATCAAACCTGCATTCCAGGCAGATGCCCTGACCGGGATTAAACCTGCCACCTTTTGGTGTATGGGACGATGCTTAACCAACCAAGCCACTCGACTGGGCATAAGTATATCATTTTACTCTTTAGGAGGATAGTTTCACACGAATGGAAATAGTCCAAGAAAAAGCTGAGAATAGCATTCAAAGGAGTGGCTCCTCTGTGAGGAAAGCAGAGTGGGTGTCACCAAGACTGGATTTGGAGAGGAACAAAAATGGACACTGAGAAGCACTCACTCTTGAGCCCTGAAAAGAGACTTAAAACAAGAATCCATAACACTAGATAGACCATAAAGGTGAGAGCTTCTATTTCAAGGGGTCAGAATGAAAAGAAGTGAATTTGGACTTCTGGGAGTAGGACACCTAGGTTTAGCTTATATTGAAATAAGAACAGATGGGACTAGAAAGAGTATATAAACAACTCTAAAACATAGTAGTGGGTGATATAGAAATGACAAGTTTGTAAACAGAATGGAGCATCAAATTTTAGCAGAGCTACTTTGAACTCTGTAACTGCTCTATGTAATGGAATCACCTCCCTAAGTGGGGTTAATGCCAGAATGCCTCCTTGCTGGTAAATGCATTTTCCTCATTACAATTTGGATCACATCCCTGAGGGTTTTTCCTTTGCATCAACTTTCAGTAGGTATTTTGTCACTGAGAACAGATTAGTCTGTCACTTCCCTCGGCTCCATAGACACCAATTAGTGACTTTGTAGAGTCTAAAATTGTCATACTTAAAACTGACATGTTTTTTGCATTACCTGGATTTAACTCCTTAAAAAGAAATTCACCAGAGTCTCGGCTTGGTCTGACATTATTCTAAAAACTGAGGAATTACTAGTAATTGCCGCTCTAATTCCTTCTTTTTTCCTAGGTTCTCTGTGTCCAGCAAATGTATTAATCATCCTTCATTCCCCACTTGTGATGGATACCCATTGGGTGTCCTGGCCCCTAGTTAGAGAATGCCTCTCTTTGAAACCCTTGATCCATAAGGTCAAAGTGACAGGTCCCAAGCTGCCATGTTGTTCAAAATAACCCACCCTCTTGGCTAAAAGTGAGTTTTCCAAGAGTGTGTTCTTCAGTAAACAGGATCATTTTTGTTTTGTTTTGTTTTCTAGATTTCTAATCTAGCATGAAAGAAAGTCATGTTGGTCCTTCTCAATGTGGCTGAAGGGCTGACGTCTGAATCTATGATCTTCTACCCACTAGCAGATCTAAGAAAGGGAGAGAAGACTATTAATAACAAAAGAGTATGGGGCCAACAGGGTGGGAAAGCAAGTGTGTTGTCAAATTAGCCTTGTGATGATTCTAGGACTTCCTTCCAGTTTGTTCTTGAGAAATTTCTATGTTCTCGTTTTGGTTCCATGAGATACACATTTAGCCTTGCAACAAATTCCCCTTTGGCATAAGCTGGCTCTAGTTAGCTTTTGTTATTTCCTTTCAACCTAGTATACCACCAGCTTCCTGAGCTGGGCCCAGCATGAGTTTGTGCACTAAGGTTCGCTAATATTTAACACTGTGTATTCACTGCTGGCACACAGATACATGGCTGAGTCCTGCAGCTCTGTAACGTGGATCTCCAGGATACAGGCTGAGTTCTGGGGACACTCAGCTGAAAATCTCTCCTTGGGCATCTCTGCTTCAAGGACGTTTTTGTACTGAAAGGAAACCACGAACTTGAACTCTTTCTTCAGGATCTGTCGATACCAGAAAACATAATGGTGCCCCTTTTGGGGGACACAATACATTTTCACATTCTGTCCTTTCCCTTCGATCAGGTGTCCTGCAGTCTGGGTGACTTCTGCAACAACTGAGCCTGTGAAGAAAGCAGACAGAAATTGGAGCCTTAGCCCGTGAGCGACTCTGATGACGTGGACGGAGGCTTAGAACAGGGAGCTGACAATTTCAGAACAGGGACTGACCTGCACCCAGGAGACAAAGGACCATGGAGCAGATGGCCGTGGTGCGCATGGCAGAATGAGGACACAAACAGAGGCGGGTGTCTGCCTCTTAGGCTTTCTTGTCCCCCATAAGCAGCTACTCTGAGATGTGATCACTTCATAGAACCTAATAGTCTTTCTATGAAGATGTCACCCCCCCCCCAGCACCCACTCAGAGAGAGCAGGGAATCACTCTCAGAGAAGTGGGCCACTGTCCCTGCCCCTCACTCTGGAGCTGGGCTGCAGAGGTCTGTCCGTGGAGAGAGGCAGGCCACAGGCGTGCTTGACTTGGACTTAAGGACCTGCCAGGCCTTACTGACCTTTTCTTACGATTATACTGCAACCTATGTCCTCCTTTTCTTCCTTCATTGCTTTTTTTTCTTTTCTTTTTTTATTTTTAATTATGTTTTTATTGATTTCAGAGAAGAAGGGAGAAGGAGAGAGACATAGAAATATCAGTGATGAGAGAGAATCATTGATCGGCTATGTCCTGCATGCCCCCTACTGGGGATTGAGCCCACAATCGGGGCCATGCCCTGACCAGGAATTGAATCATAACTTCCCGGTTCATAGGTCGGTGCTCTATCACTGAGCCACATCAGCCAGGCCTTGTTTTTTTTCCTCCCTTTCTCCTTCCTTCTCTCCTCATGAGGGTCAGATTTGCATCTTGATCTGATGGTTCTCTCAGCCTCCTCAGCTTCCTTCCCATTTTCTCTCATATGCATTTTCTAACCCAGGCTTGGCATCTAATTCTTGGAGGACCTTACTTAATGCATATAGAGCAAACTCTAGTAATTTTAATGTATCTGTAATTTTAATATATCTTACAAGGCCTCACATCTAGCTTTTGATATGAGTCCTATCTGTGCCACTTAAATAGTCATAGATTTACATCAGGGAAAATAGTTAGACGTGTTATGAATAATGCATGCCCCAGGCAATACATGTCTCTCAATCTGGAACAAGTTCTCAGCAGTTCTAATTCTCCTTACTTGATAAGAAACCTGTGAGATGGTCTGGACATGCCTACGAGGGCACATTCTTCTCCTTAGGGAGAGGATTCATGGGAGAGGTCTACTTCCTGCCTGGGCCTGCCCTTTAACATATAGCTAAGTCCCCAACTTAGATTAAAAAACAACAACAATAACAATGTCACTATTTCTCTACTGAAGAGAACAGAATGGGTGATTAAAGTGATTCTGAAAAAACACCACAAACTGAATGTCAGGTGAGGATAACCACCTTTCCACTCTTGGTTTAACTGTCAATGGTTTTTGTAGGTTTAGGCCCAACTTCCAACTGCAAAGGAGATAATGACAGCCATAAACCCACTTCCTATTGCTGTTGTGTGTGTGTGTGTGTGTGTGTGTGTGTGTGTGTGTGTGTGTGGCTGGGGGCGGGGGGTGTCTAGAGAGGGCTCTTGGATTTGGAAACAGGTTTCTGAGCAGAGAGGAGGTTAAGCTCTAGCTCTGTGTACTTGCTGCTGGCACAGAGATACACTGCGGAGTCCCCCAAGCCTGGTGAGCGGACACGCAGAGAACAGAAGGAAGTTTTAGGCCGGCTGGGTTGGAAGTTGTCCGAGGTGTCTGTTTCATTGTTAAAATCCTGATCATAGTAGTGGAACAGCAGCTTTGGGGCTCGGTTCAGCTTCTGTTGGTACCAGTACATGACATCATGATTTAGGTCCTGAAAGCAACTCAGGGTCACTGGTTTTCCCATCCCGGTAACCTGGTATCTTGGATTCTGGGTGACTATGGCCCCCATGTAACCTGCAGAAAAAGAAGAAACATTTAAAGACAAGAGGGAAACTCATGTTGCTGCCATAAAAGAAAGGTACAAAACTGAGGACATCATAGCTTTAATAAAAGCTGTGCTTCTGACCAGGACTCACCTATTCCAAGGAGACAAAGGGCCACACAGTGGAGAAGCCTGGGACCCATTGCAGGGCCAGAACAGGAATGGGGCATCTGTCTGTTCCACACTCTGATCTCTGGGTTGAGAGGTGGGAGCTCTGAGAGTCCATGGTCTCTGATAGGTCGGTCTACCTGTGATGGCAGTGCTGATGTTGACATCACCAAGGAACGGTCCCTTCTTGTGATATTATGCACAGCTTCGTACTTGGCAGGGGCCTGGGCTTGGCTGGGTCAGGTATGAAGCAAATGTGATGTTTTCTTATCTGTCCTTCTTCCAATATCTGCCCCATGTTGATCCGTCTCCATCTCATTCCTCCTTACTTACATGCTAAAAGCAGTTCAGAGGTTCCTCAACACATGAATAGCTTTTGCTCCAGTCTAGCTGATAAACCTATTGAGATAATGTCTTAATTTTATTATCCACATCATTGATGAATGAAAGGTATCTGCCAACCAGCCCCACCTTAATATAGAAATCAAGTTCTGGAATTCCTCTATCTTTATCCACTTTTCAGAGCATATCAAGGAAATCCTCTACAACTTTTGGCTATGGTGACACCATAATGCCTCCTTGTGGCCAGTAGAAAAGTTTCTAGAACAGCCTTCCTGCATTGCCCAAAGATCTGAGCAATCAGATGAGACACAAGAGGGCTTAAACATGTATCTAGTCTGATATATATATATCATAAAAATATATATAAAATTTACTGAGGTGACATTGTTCTGCTCCTGGTAGATCCATATCCCTCAAACCAAGCACAACACCAGGGTACTGGCAAGCCTCACTAAAAATAACACGGCCCTATTGTGACAACTGGAATTGACCTCAAAAATGTTGGTTGACACATATTTACATATCATGCTAACCCATGTTTTTTTCCATTAAAAACTCAGACCATATGGAGAAAGGAAAATTAGTTTTAATCTATAGTGAGTGACCTGGCTATTCCACTCAAATCTGAGATTTTAAAAAAGTATTTGGAGATAGATTTGTGCTGGACAAATGTAACCTAAGCTTAGTGTCATTGCCAGCACTATTAGGGAGCAACCTAAAAATCAGCAATAAATGAGATTTGATTCACTATTTTTATTTCACTAGGAAGACATTTAAATTATGATAAGCAGGAATATGACAATATGGCCACAGAGTCACAATTTCTTTCAGATCAGAACAGCGAGGTGGGCAAGAATTACACCAGGGTAATGCATACATACTTAAGAAACAGAAATGATACACTGAGGTCTGTGTGAGGAGCCCCAGACATGCGCCAGATCACAAATGTATCACAAATATTCTTGTATTTCAAGAGTTAATTCTGGTTCTTCCTCTCCTCTCCTCCGCTCATGGGAAGACTTCTGCTGAGGGTGGGGAGAAGGTGAGGTTTTGCACAGGAAGGGCCTGACCCTGAAGCACTGGGTTGAGGCTGCTGGCACAGAAATTAACTCCGCAGTCCTCTGGCCGTGCAGGCTGGACCTTTAGGGTGGAAAATGTCCCTTCGGTCCTCTCCACTGAGAACCGATCGGCAGGCATCCTGATTTGTCCTGTACATACTCTCTCAGGACGGGGACCAGAAATGTCATTGCTTTCCTTATGGCATGTTGGTACCATAAGAGTCTCATGTCCAGAAATTGGGTCACATCTCAGAGTCACAGCTTGTTCCTTCCCTATAATCCTTCCCTAATTCCCTGTGGCTGGGAAACTGAGTGACTCCAGCCGATGTGTGTCCTGTGGGAAAAGACAGGAACGTAGAACACATGACCAGAGTGGACTGGGCAAAGGCAAAGTGGAGATATTCAAACGTACAAGGACTTACTTGCTCCCAGGAGACAAAGGCACACTAAACTGAGAAGCCCGCACACCATGGCAGGATCCAAATAAAAGTAAGAACTTTTCCCGATGACAGAACTTGTAAGTATGAGCAAAAATGAGAGCAAATCTGTGTCCCCTTGGCGCCATAAGGTGTGTCCTGGCAATGACATCACCATACCAGCCAATGCCTATTGTCTCAGGAGCGCCCTCTAGGGAAGAAGAAGCATAGAAGGAAGAGCAAAGTTTCTCTGAACAAGTTTATCCTTTGAGGGGGATGAAAAACCAATGCCAATAAGTTGCCAACAACATTGACCTGTTTCTGCATTTAAATAGGTATCTTCTCATATGTTCACAAAAAAAGTTGACCAAAGTAAAGAATGCAACTTACTTTCCTGGTTCTGGTGGCCGGGCCAATAATTTTTATCCTTTTAGAACAAAATGTAAGGCCTGGAAATGTGTCTGAAATGTAACAGATGCCCTATACATGTTTTTGTTTCATTATGTGAATTAATTAAGATGTACCTTGGATGCTATCTTGATGAACCAGGTGGCTTTCTAGGATAGGTGACGTGGTGTTCAGACAGCAGTGGCCAGTGATGGCTTGCATTGAACAGGCAGACTTACAGTTAGATAAGGGATAGAAAGAATTCAAATATTTAGGAATAGTTAAAACACATCCAAAGAAAAGTGTACCTGGATCTACCAAGTTTCTATTCTTGTAGTTATTTACATGTGTGTTTTGGAAATGAAAAAAGTGAAATGTTACATGCAAGTTGAAATTCCTGGTATTAAAAGTGAATGTCTAGGAATGTAAAATGGCACAGTCATGCTGGAAAATAATTGGGTAGTTTCCTTAAAAAATAAGACTATATTTAATGACTTAGAATTGTCAGATCTCAGAGGGGAGGGAGGTGGAGAGGACTGAAAAAGATCAACCAAAAAACATATATGCATATATGCATAGCCATGGATACAGACAATAATGTGATGAATGCCTGGGGTGCAGGGGTAGGAGGGGGCTGGGTAGAGGGAGGCAGAGGTGGGGGGGATGGGAGATATCTGTAATACTGTCAACAATAAAAAAATTACTTAGAACTGCTTGCACACTTAGTGCCAATGTCGATTTCCTGGTCTTAATATTTTAGTATTAGAGGCCCGATGCATGAAATCATGCAGGGGGGGGGGGGTGGGGGGGTTGTTCCTCAGCCTGGCATGCGCCCTCTCTTAATCTGGGACCCCTCACTCCTAACCATCCACCTGCTCGCTCTTTACTGCTTGGCTCACAGCTCCTTAGTGCTGCTGTGGAGGCTCACCAGCCATGAACCAGGCTTCTGGCTAAGCAGCACTCCAGCTGTGGGAGCGCACTGACCACCAGGGGGCAGCTCCTGCATTGAGTGTCTGCCCCCTGGTAGTCAATGTGCATCATAGTGATTGGTCATTCTGTTGTTCAGCCAAAATGGTAGCTGAGCTTTTATTATGTAGATAATTATGGAGATGCAACCATTGGTGGAAACTGGATGAAGGGTATACTGGATTCCTTTGTTTACTTAGCAACTTCCTATAAATCTGCAACTATTTTCAAATAATAAGTTTTTAAAAAAGAAGACCTCTGAAAATGTGGGGGGGAAAGGTGTTTTGTTACAAATAGGAGCACAGTTATGGAAAAGTTACCATGAGAGGGGTTTAGAAGAAATTGGAAAGGAATGAGCAGATCTGAGGATATAGCCATGGTACCATTTAACCATTCTGATAATGAAGGCAAAGGCACAACCACTAATCATGAACTGAGATAATCCAGCCTAGATAATGGCCCTTTCACAGTTCTTGTCTTCCATAGGGAGAGGTGGAACACCAAACCCAGGCCCATGCTCTGACACAGTTGAGTCTGGAAAGACCGCTGAGGATGGCTGGGGTGAGAAGGGGAAACAGGAGGGTTTCTGCACTGGGAGGAGTTGACTCTGCAGAGCTGTGGCTAAGCTGCTGGCACAGAGGTATACGGCTGAGTCCCCGGCTTCTGTGGGCTGGATCTTCAGAGTGGAGAATGATCCATTAGGCATCTTAGCTGAGAATCGATCCTTGGGCATCCCTGTCTCATCAATAGGAGCTTGATTACGGAAATAAGTTAGAAACTTCAGTCCCTGTAGTGAGGTCTGTCTGTACCAGTAAAGGCTGTCATGGCCAGAAATTGGTTTACAGCTCAGGATTACTTCTTGTCCAATCTTTGTCACCTTGTGGCTGGGTGTCTGGGCGACTCCAGCATCTAAGAGCCCTGAGGAAGTGGACAGAGTTTAGGAACAAGATAAGGAACATAAAAGGAATCAGAATTGGGAATATTTTAAAAATGCAGAATACTTATTTCTGGGGACTCACCTACTCCCAGGAGACAAAGGGTGATACAGCTGAGGAGCCTGTGGGCCATGGCTGGGTGGGGCAGGAGGAGGCTGCCCCCAGAGAGGGCCCTTGTGGGCATGAACAGAGGGGAGAGTGGCTTGGCAGTGACATTGTGCTCTGTCACTACTCATAGGCCCTCCTCCCAAAGGTGAACATGAATTCTCTACAGAAGATCCACTGAAGAACTATTCTGGATGTGGCCCCAGCACATGGGCCTTTTCTGGTGAGAAATGCCAGTTGTTTCTCTGGCCTTTATCACCATATACTGTTCCTCTTTTGCACATTTCTTTTCATTATATCTGAGAATTTTCCCTTAAAAAAAAAGAATTCCTATGCCCTGAAAGAATTTTGGGGAGTAATATTTTACAAGTTACCTTGGTAATAAACAAGACAAATTTATATATAACACAAAGGTAGGCATCACCCCCTGTCCTCCTTCCAATGCCACTTTGTTGAATTATCAGTAGAAGAACTTGATCTGTAAATATTCATAGATTTTTCCTGGCTCATATGAATTTATAATAAAAAAAAATGGCATATGTGAACAACATATGTTTTGTTTTTATAAAAGAAGAAACATCCTCTGTGCATTATCTTGTAATTTCTAAAATTTGACAAAATATATGAAAAGTCCTACATACCAGTAGAGATTAATTCATCTCTGTTTGCCTTCTTTCTTTATTTATATAAATGTTTTTGCATAAGTGGGATCATATCATATTTTTTGAGCTTCATTATTTAATAATTGTTTGGTTACAAAGTTTCTGATATTGAATAAAAAGACACCACCAGACCACCAGATTAGAGGGAATCGATTCTTTAAATGTAAGCAGAGTATCCTTTTGACCTATACACTTCCCTGTGCACACCTGGCGGCCCAATGGAATACTTGTCAGTGAGTATCAGATCAGAGAATTCTGTCAGTGATATGGCTGTGTTGTGATCATTGCAAAAATACTGTTGACTAAGGAACTTGAAGAAGCTGGATTTAACCAGGGTTGGCATTATGGTCATAAAGCCTTGTACCTTGTTTAGACGATGTGAGAATTAAGAACATAGGAGTTTAGCCTGGCTGGTGTGGCTCAGTTGTTGAGCATCGGCCTATGAACCAGGAGGTCACGGTTCGATTCCAGATGAGGGCACATGCCCTAATTGCGGGCTCGATCCTTAGTAGGGGGCATGCAGGAGGTAGCTGATCAATGATTCTCTCCCATCATTGATGTTCCTCTCCCTTCTGAAATTTAAAAAAAAAAGAACACAGAAGCGTATAAGCTGTTGGGTAAGTGGGCTGAAGGTCAGTGACTAAAAGAACCACAGGAGGAATGGTGCTGAGCTGGTGAGATGGAAAATAGAGTAGGATAATGGAATGTTTGAAATAGAAATTTTGGAAAGTTTTATTTTATTTTCTTAAATATTTTGTATTGACTTCAGAGAGGATTGGAGAGAGAGAGAAAGATAGAAATATCAATGATGAGAGAGAATCATTGATTGGTTGCCTCCTGCACGCCCCCTACTGGGGATAGGGCCTGCAACCTGAGCATGTGCCGTTGATTGGAATCCTACCTGGGACCCTTCAGTCCACATGCCAATGCTCTATCCACTGAGCTAAACCAACTAGGGCTGGAAAGTTTTATTTGGTATTTATTCTGTGGCCTGGAATCATCAAAGTGCATCTGAAAAGGATTGGAGACATAAAAAGATCATCAAAAGTGAGGAGGTCAAGAAACTGAGAAGCCAAACTCATGTATAAATTGTCTGTCATGATGATGTCACCTATGATGGCAGGGTTAGTAGTGAGGAGAGGAAGTGATTGAGGAGACATCTGATGGTAAGGAAGTCAGTGCAGCAACAAAGGGTAATATTCTCATGCCATGTGTGTGAGGAGCTGAGTATTAAAGCAGGGGCGAGGAGAATGGTATGGACACAGCAGGGAGGAGCCAGGGGGACAAAGAATGCACTAAAATCAGATGCATTATGTTCAATATAACTCATGGCATAAACACAGAGGACATTTTACTGTTTCCACCTTCAAGGTCAGGGCCCCTGAATGGCAAAAGGTGGAAGAATGACAAGTGGTATTGGCTATATGACAGAATTCTAGAAAACTTGTGGGAAATTCTGTTAACAGGGAGAAAAGAATGGAGGGCTGAGGGGCCATTATTGGGCGCTCCTACCATTCAGATGGGGAGACCAAGGCAGGAACACAGGAAAATCCACAGTGTGGGTAATAAAGATTTATCTTACAGGTGTGGTGAGTTTTGATCCTCCTTATAGTACATTTCCTACGTTATTTCCTATGTAGTGATTTTTTAAATATATATTGATACCTTGTTATTTCGTCTATTGCCATGCCCCACAACCATATATTTCTCTTGGTGAGAGAGTTGCAGGGAAGACTTTTACACTCAGAATGACTGAAGGCTGGGGTGAGAAAGGGAACCAGAAGGGTTTCTGCACAGGAAGGGCGTGACTCTGCAGCGCTGTGGCTAAGCTGCTGGCACAGAGGTACATGGCTGAGTCCCCGGGTTCTGTGGGCTGGATCTTCAAAGTAGAGAATGATCCATTAGGCATCTTAGCTGAGTATCGGTCCTTGGGCATTCCTGTCTTGTCAAGAGGAGCTTGATTACGGAAAAAAATTAGAAACTTCAGTCCCTCTAGTGAGGTCTGTCTGTACCAGTAAAGGTCATTGTGGCCTGAAATTGGCTCACAATTCAGTGTTACTGCTTGTCCCATCTTTGTCACCTTGTGTCTGGGTGTCTGGGCGACTTCAGTATCTGCATGCTCTGTGGAAGTGGTGGACAGAGTTTGGGAACAGGATGAGAAATATAAATGGAATAAAAACTGGAAATATCCAAAAAGGCAGATGCTTTATTTCTAGGGACTTACCTACTAACATGAGGCCAAGGGTCACACAGCAGAGGAGCCAGGTGGCCATGGCAGGGTGGGACAGCAGGAGGCTTCACCCAGATGATTACTTATGGACACGAACAGAGGGGCAGGGGTTCTAGTTCCTCTGGTCTCCACCAGGTGGAGAGTGGCTAGTCAGTGACAATACTCTCTGTCACTGCTCATAGGACCTCCTCCAGAAGTGAACGTTAGTCTTCTTAAGAAGACTGACTGGAATAGGGCATATCTATTCTGGGATGTGATTGGCTCATTCAAACTCTCCAAAACATTCATCAATTGTCACCTCTCACACCCTGTGCTTCTACCATTTTTCTTCTCTGCTATATCACATGCCTACTGTCTCCTAGACATTTCCCTGTGTGTGGGTCATCAACACTGCAAATTCTGGACACCAATAAAGTACTTTCTAAATCTCAAGTCCTTCATACTCACCTGAAGGCAATCCCTATCTTCCAGACACACAAGTCTAAATAATTTTTTATTGAATTGGGGCTTTTATCCAGATTCATCCTGGGAGGATTTTGATTGGCCACCATGTTCATTATGAAGGGACACAAGCAGTTGCCCTGGGCAGAGGGAATTGGATTTAACCGGGGTTGACATTAAGGTCTTAAACCCTGAAACTGGTTTAGACAACGTGAGAAAGAAGAACACAGGAGTTTAAAAGCAGTTGGGTATGTGGACTAAGGATCAGTGGCTAGAATAATCAGAGGAGGAAGGGTGCTGCATTCCTCAGATAAAATGAAAGGAAGAATAAGTAGGAGCATGAGATGATTGAAATAGAAATTTTGGAGGGAGCTTATTTGTTATTTATATCATGGTCTGGAATCACGGAAATGCATCAGGAAAACACTGGATGTAGAAAATTATTGAAAGTGAGGAGGTCAAGAAGCTGAGGAACCCAACATGTATAAATTGTCCATGTGACGAAGAAATCACCGATAATGGCAGGATTGGTAGTGAGGAGAAGTGAATGAGGAGAGACCTGATGGTAAAGAAGTAAGTGTAAGAACAAAGGGTAATATTCTAATGCTGTGTGTGTGTGTGTGTGTGTGTGTGTGTGTGTGTGTGTGTGTGTGAAGAGCTGGGTATTAAGGCAGGAGGAAGATAATGGTCTGTAAACTATAGGGAGGACCCTGGAGGGTAAAAAGTGCACTGATATCAGAAATTAAAGAAGATTATCTCTTGGTGTAAACACAGTAGAATTTTATTCTTCACTATTTCCACCTTTAAGATCAGGGACCCTGAATAGCAAAATATAAGTCAATGACTGTGTTCGTTGACTATATGACAGATCTCTAGAATCCTTTTGGAGGAAAGTCTGTTAATAGCTTAGAGTGAGAAGAGAATGGAGTGCTGAGGAGCCATTACACAGAACTTCTACCATTCAGATGGAGGAATGCAGGAAATGCAGGAAAATCCACAACGTGGATAATTAAGGTATATCTTACCTGTGTGATGAGTTCTGAGCCCACAGACAATTTGTGAGCAAAGTTGAAGCCTATTTCCTACATTACTTCCTATGCAGGGTTTTCTAGGTGGATACGTTATTACTTCTGTTCTTGAAATCCCCAAACACATGCATTCTCTTGATCATGGAGGAGCACAGAAGATTTTTACTCTGAACACCTGGAGGCTACAGTGAGATGGGGAAACAGGAAGGTTTCTGCATAGGGAGGGCATGACTCTGAAGCACTGTGGCCAAGCTGCTGTTATAGAGGTACATGCCGGAGTCCCCGGGTTCTGTGAACTGGATTTTTAGAGTGAAGAATGATTGGTTGGGCATCTGAGCTGAGAATCGGTCATTGGGCATCCCTTTCTTGTCAAGAGAAGCTTGATTGCCAAAGTAAATCAGCATCTGAGGTCCCTGCAGCAAGGTTTGTCTGTACCAGTAAAGGTAGGTATGGCCTAAATTGGCTCACAACTCAGAGTTACTTCTTGTCCCTTCTTTGTCACCATGCTCCTGTGTGTCTGGGTGACTACAGCATCTGAGAGCCCTGTGGAAGTGGACAGAGTTTGTGAACAGGATAAGGAACATAAATGGATTTAGAACTGGGAATATCCAAAACTGCAAATTCTTTATTTCTGAGGACCCTCCTACTTTCATGAGACAAAGGGCCATACAATAGAGGTGCCAGGAGGTCATGGCAAGGAGTTGCACTAGGAGGCTTCACCCAGATGATGCCTTATGAACATGAACAGAGGGACAGGGGTGCTCGTTCCTTTGGTCTCCACAAGGTGGACCGTGGCTTTTCAGTGACAATTCTCTTTGTCACTGCTCATAGGACCTCCTCCAGAAGTGAACATTAATTCTCTTCAGAAGACTGACTGGAAGAGGGCATATCTGTTCTGGGATGTGATTGGCTCATTCAAACTCTCCAAAACATTCATCAATTGTCACCTCTCACACCCTGTGCTTCTACCATTCTTTCTTCTCTGCTATATCACATGCCTACTGTCTGCTAGACATTTCCCTGTGTGTGGGCCATCAACACTGCAAATTCTGGACACAAATAAAGTACTTTCTAAATCTCAAGTTCTTTATACTACTCTGAAGGCAATCCCTAGCTCACAGACATACAAAGTCTAAGTAATTTCTCACTGATTTGGGGCTCTTAACCAGAACCCTCTGAGAAGGATTTTGATTGACTGCCACACTCATTTTGAAGGGACAGAAACCGATGGCCTTGGAAGAGGGAGCTGGGTTTAACCAGGGTTGACATTGTAGTATTAAACCTTGAACCTGGTTTTGACATTGTGAAAATTAAGACATGAGAGTTTAAAAGCATTTGGGTGTGTGGATATAAGCGTCCTAGGTGGAGGAGGTTGATTTAGTAAGAGAAAGAAAGGGTAGGAGCATGGAATTATAAAAATGGAAGTTTTGTAAGGAGCTTATTTGTTGTTCACACCATGGTCTAGAAACTTGGAAGTGCACTTGGAGAAGGTTGGAGGTAAAAAATTATCAAAAGTGAGGAGATCAAGAAACTGAGAAGCCAATCCATGAATAAATTGTCTACATAATGATGACATCACCAGTGATGACAGGGTCAGTAGTGGGAAGAAAAAGTAAATGAGAGACCTGACAGTAAAGAACTAAATGCAAGAACAAAGGGTACTATGCTAATACCATGTGTGTGAAGAGCTGGGTATTGAAGCAGGAAAATGGGGTATAATCTGGAAGCAGCAGGGAGGATCCAGGAGAACAAAAAATGCACTAATACCGGACATAATACATCTAATTATATCTTGTGGTATAAACACAGTAAAATTTCACTCTGTTTTCATCTTTCAGGACAGGGCCCATGAATGGCTAAGAATAAGACAATCGCAAGTGGAGGTTGGCTATATGAGAGAACCCAGGAACACTTGTGTTAGGGGTGAGGGGGAATGGATTCTGTTACAGCCGGGAGGGAGAAGAGAATGGAGGGCTGTGAAGCCATTACCAGGAGCTCCTGCCATTCAGATGGAGGCCAGTGCAGGAAGGCGGGAAAATCCACAGTGTGGCTAATTAAGGTTTATCTTACCTGGTCAGTTTTGAGCCCACAGAGTATTTTTGAGGAATTTCTGAAGCCCATTTCCTATGTTGTTTTCTATACAGGGTTTTCTCTGTTGATACCTTATCACTTCTTTTCTTGTTAAGCCCCAAACACACACATTTCTCTTTGTGAGAGAGTCACAAGGAAGACTTTTACTCAGGACCCCTTGGGGCTAGAATGAGAAGGGAAAGCAGGAGGATTTCTGCACAGGGAGGGGTGACTCTGCTGCTCTGTGGCTAAGCTCCTGGCACAGAGGTAAACGGCTGAGTTCCAGGTTTTGTGGGCTGGATCTTTAGAGGGAAGAATGATTTATTAGGCCTCTGAGCTAAGAATTGGTCCTTGGACATCCTTGTGTCATGTATAGAAGCTTGATTGCTGAAGTAAATCAGGAACTCCAGTCCCTGCATGGATGTCTGTCTGTACCAAAAAATGTGCCTGGTGGCCAGAAATTGGCTCACAACTCAGAGTTATTTCTTGTCTCATCTTTGTCACCTTGTTCCTGGGTGTCTGGGAGACTCCAGCCTCTGTGAGCTCTGTGAAAGAGGACAGAATTTGAGGACAAAATAAAAATATTGGAGTAGGGAAGTGTAGCATGAGGATGCTAAATATTTTGCAGACTCATCTACTCCCAGGAGCCAAAGGTCCACCCGGCAGAGGGTCCAGGTTCCCATGCCGAAGTGTAGCAGATGTGGAATAGCCCAGCCCAGGCCCCTTGTGAGCATGAGCAGAGAAGCGCATTTTGGCACATTTTATCTCTGCAAGATGCTCTATCAATAACATCACTGAGTGATCCACCCCTCCCCCACCTCCAAGTCGGGAACTCCCTTCAGAGAAAAAAGCTGCATCTCTGGGAAATGAATCTGACAGGCCTTAATTATAATTGACCTGGAGTACAGAGTTATGCATCTAGAGGTTCCCTGAAGATATTATCAACTTATAATACCTTTTCTATAATACATTTTATATAAAGCCTGCCAACTATTTCCATTTGAACCTCCAACTCCAAGTATTTAAAGAGGAATTCATTGTCTCATTGCAAGCCAGCTGCTCTCAAACTCACATCCCTCCCACTGGTGACTTGATGCTGCTGGTCACAGATACACACTCAGAATCATCCATCAGTTGGTTAGGAGGTGGACTGTAAGTCCTCCATGAAAAACAGGATTGTCACTTGCATTGTTAGGGCTTCAGGGGCTGAACTGATGCCCTGAGAACTGAATTTGAGCCCTCTTATTTGCAGTGAAAGAACTCTCTGAATTTATTTGTCTTTGAGTTCTATTAAATTCTCAAAGCCCATAGCATATAATCTACATTTCTCAAGCCCCTCCCCTTCAGAAAATAAGCAGAGGGTTTTCTTGTTCTTGAAGATTTGCAAATAAAGTGCTCTACAGTTGATTCAAATCTCATTCTTATTCCTAGAAAAGTTCAAAGTTTTCCATCATTAACATTCGGCCTTTTCCCTGTAAAAGGGGAGGATGCCATAAACCCACTTCCTCTCATGGTGGGAGTTATGGAGAGCTGAAAGAAAGCTGTTTCTTGAGTTTGTCTAAAATTATGTTAATTAACTTGCATGTTAACCAAGAAGAAGGACCAGTTTAAGTCCCTATTTTGTGGTTAGCACAGAGACATACTGCTGAGGCTCCTGAACTGAGGAGCACAGACCAATTTAAAAAAAGCAGATAGTTTGCAGGCTAGATAGTATGACCTGAGAGACCTGTTTTCCGGTTGGGTCTATCTCTTTGATTTCTGTTGGACCCAAAACATAAAACTGTGGTCATTATTCTGTTTTCAAAAACGATCATTATTCCTTTCCTGTACTAGGTACCTAGGTGGGGGAGGCAGAATGATGGCTCCCCATGGATGTCCATGTCTAATCCTAGGCATTGTGGATGTGTTATCTTAACAAGTGGGAATTTAGGGTTCCAAATGGAACTAAGGTGGCTAATCAGCTCACTTTAGTATAGAAAGGTTATTCTGTATTTCCCAGGTTGTACCCATGTAATCACAAGGGTCTTAAAATATGGAAGAAGGAGGAAAAAGAGTTGGAGTAGCATGAGAAAAGACTCAACTGGTCATTGTAGGCTTTGAAGATGGAAGGAGCTATGAGCCAAGGACTGTGGTTGACCTCTAGAAGCTAAAAAAGGCAAGGAAACAAATTGTCCAGAAGGAATACAGCACTGCCAACACCTTTATGTTAATCCAGTTAGATCCAGGTTGGACTTCTGATCTTTGGAATTGTAAGATAATGCATTTGTGCTGTTTTAAGCCACAAATTTTTTGGTGATTTGTTAGAGCAGCAATAGGAAACTAATACATTACAGTATCCATAGGACTCAGTCCCCATGGGTGAAAGAAGCAGAAATTAGATATAATACATGATACAGAGTGAAAACAGGTGTATAATCATACAGAAAGAACTTGGAATCTGGCCAAAGGAAGCCCAAGAAAAAACTATGTCTACCTCATAAGCTTCCAAGAAACATACGGCAGCATAGGGTGACTGTTAAATTCAGAAGTACACAGTGCCATCTTCATGCTAACAGCAACAGGAGAAATTCTGTTGTTCTAGTGCATCCCAGTCCTTGTGTGATAAGTGCTTTTGCTGGTGGTATCACTTTTATGGTCAGCTCCCTGGGGCCAGGGTCCCTCTGATGTAGTCAAGGTTAGCACAATCATTTCTCCCTACTTACCCTCTGCGGAAAAATAGGTGGACTATCCTGGACTGGTTGGGGCCAGACTCACTAAGGCTCCTCTGACACTCAAACTGCATGTCTGCTTTTCCCAGAACATGCGAGCTTCACCACCCTGCTCCCTGTGCTGCACAAATTAAGCAAACTTGGAGGAATGCCCAATGAAAGCACACCTGCCATGCAGAGCTCAATTCAGAGCAAAACCCATCTCCACAACCATAAAGCTAGAAGGGTTGGCCTCTGATTCCTTCATTCTCACCTTCAAGACATCTGCAACTCCCTAAGTCTAAGGCGCACCCCATGGTTTCTCGCAATCCTCTTCCTCCAGAGAACCTCCCTAGACTCTAGATGACAACAAAGCCACAGTGCCTCCTAGGGGCCAGTGGGCAGAAACAGCACAAACATGCTCTCTTGACAGGACCTGAGAGGGCGGGGTGCTTTGTTTCATGGAGTAAAGGGAATATAAGGTATTATGATATGTTGGTGTTAGAGGATTAATAAATAAAATTGTATGACTATGGCCTAACATGGAAACACGTGAAATTTGCACATTGGAGTCAGACATGTGTAGATAATAATGTCAGTTTTAAGATTGGTAAGTAACAGGGCTCAGCTGTGAATCTGAGTGGACTGGCTAGCACTATACTGAATCTGAATTTAACTCATTTTTCTCCCCTCCAAACTACAGGTGGACCCTATAAGAAAAGAAAGTTGCCCAATAATCTCAGTACAGGTTCAGAAAACACCAAAGAATAGGTGTCTTCACTAGGTAGCCAGAGAGAAAACAAGAAGATAGAGACTAAAGTAAGATGAAGAGATTAAATAAAGGAATGTCTTTGCCTTTCCATAGAAAAGATTCAACAAGAAATAAGAAAATTGGAACAGGAGTATTACTTTAGAGAAGTCCCCCAAAATGGGAAACGTGGAATAAAGTGTTTCCCACAAGACTGAGTTTTAGAGGGAAATACAATTAGCTATATATCAATTACTTTTCCCAATTGCAGCCACTTATCTTTGGACATACTCATTTAAAAAGCACAAATGTGTTGCAACAGCATTAAATGAATTCCAAGTCTGTTCTTTATTTTCTGACAAAGTCTAAATATTCAATCCCTATTTTATTTTTCATCTAGTCATATGGTCCAATGGAATGTCAGAGGTTATGAGTAAAAGTAAAACAAGTCATAAAAAAATCCAATAATAAAATGACAGAAACAAATAACTCCCTCAATTTGCTTATGAACACATACCCTTTATGTTTTTTTCTTTTATTTTGGTTGAAATTAAATTTGAAATATAAATCTCTATGTCATTTAAGTTATATATAAAAGAAATGACAGACTAAGAATCTGACATTACTTTTTTTAATTCCAAACAAAATTCTTTTGACTTTAATCCTGGTAATTACAGTTGAGAACATTCAAACTACCCTTCTTTATTATCTAAATAGTTGGATAAAATAACATCAAAATCTGTAATTCATTAATGTCCTAAAAATATATTGAGGGCTGGTATCTTGGAGAAGGTGTATAGGGAAAGGGCACAACCATCCCTTTGCCCTTAGAGGCATTGGCCTACCTCAACTCAGTGCTCCTGGAGCTGACTCACAGGACAGTCAAAGGTCAAAGACTAGAATGTACCAAAAGAGGAACACTGACAAACTCAATGTACACGTGATCTAGAGGTAAATGTGTGCTCTGGCTGACCCAGGACACCTCAGGCTTCAAGGTCTAATTGAGGCAGCCCCAGCTTACTTATACTCCCTGAAATGGGCAAAAGCAAGATAAAATTCTCTTTGGAGAAAGTTCTATTTATCGTAGACAAAAACATTACATATAAAAATCCAGTGTCTGGCACAAAGTCAAAGATAATCAGATTAATAAGAAAAAATACAAACACCATGAAAGCACAAACATCATGACCCAGAAGCAGCAGAAAAATAAATCAATGAAAATAATTCCACAGAGATCTCCAAGGTGAAAATTATCAGACTCTGAAACAACTGTTTCCTGTGTTTAAAGAGATCAAAGGTAATCTAGGAAGACATTATTAGGGGATTAATAATTATGCCGCACGACATACTGGATTGGAAAAGCAACCACATACAACTTCTGGCAAGGAGACAGTGGATAGTTGTGCTCCACAATGACAGAAGTTTGTCAGACAAGTAAATGAGATGGAGACATGGGCAGAGGAGATGAGTAATACACAATGAGTCAATGGACATATTTCATGACTTGCAGTCTTAGTTGGATAGGGAGGAAGTGAAGCCAGCAGGGGCTGAGTAGCAGTGATAATACCTTCAGGAAAATCTCAGTATGCTGCTTTCCAAATAGTTCCAACCAGATTTGCAGGATGACTTCTAGTCTTAGAGAATCCAGGCAGAAGATAGAGTACAGGGCATGGACCTCAACACAATGAATGTACTGTCAGATGCGATAATGGGATCAAGACCAACTGATCACTTCAGAAGTTTTTACTAAGAAATATTTTAATGCATTAAGGAACTGTTTAGATATACTAAGGCAGACAGCTGGAAATCTCCTCAACAACCCTGAACTGCTTGGCTCTGGTCTGGATATACTGTTGAGCTGTGTTGGTTCCATTGAAGAGTTAGACTTCTCAGGAAAATTAGTTTTAAGCTAAGATTTGGGATTGGTTGCTTGGATATCCACTTGTGTGTATTCCTTTTAAGTAGGAAAAGGACCAAATAAAATGATTGAAACCATCAGCACCGTCAACATCATTATTATCAACAATTCCCACAAAACAGGAAAAAAAAATGTTTTCCATACACATTACTATGCATTGAGACCTTGATGCAGAACACTTGCTAAGAAAGGCAGAGAGGATGCTAGAGAGTGAAGGGTATCAATTAAAATCATTCAGATGGTAAAGACAACCACAGAGCGAGAGCCTGTTACTCTCCTAGAATCACCACCTGGGTTATTATTAAAGTTTATTGTACATTGTCCGTGATTGCCTATTTTTATAAGACAACAACCCATCCCTAGCCCTGTGGGCTGAGTCCATGATCCTTGTCACTTTCAGTTTTGCAGCCTTAAATCAGCACCAAAAAGTGCTTCAAATTCCCAAGTCATCATTATTTTCAAAGCTTTTGAGCTCTGATGTTTCAGGAAATAATTCATGGCCTCCTTTCATATAAATCATAGCTTGTCTCTGCAGACCCACTTCTTCCCCATGTGTGATGAACAAGGTAAAGCCTCTGTTCGGAGCTTCTGTGAGTGGGACTGAGAGAGGAGAACCCTGATACTTTGTGCACAAGAAGGGAGTGTTTCTGTGATGCTTTGGCTAAGCTGCTGGCACAGAAATACTCAGCCGAGTCACCCAACTCTGCACGCTTCATCTTGAGAGTGGAGTCTGCTCTTTTGGGCCTCTCTGCAGAAAATCGATTCTTAGGCAGCTGTGAATCATCCATTGCATCTTCATTCTCAAAGCGAACCAGCAGCTCCAGGCCCTGTCTTGGGGTCTGCTCGTACCAGCAAAGGGTTTGGTGGCCAGAAATGGGATTGCACCAAAAAGCCATGGCCTGATTCTTTTCTATGATCTTATGTCTGGGAGTCTGGGTAACTCCACCTGCTGTGAGTTCTGTGGGGAGTGAGGCGGGGGGAGACAAAGGAAATATAAATGATTGACATAACCACTGGAAAGATAAAATGCAGAGATCTTAGTGTTCTTAGACTCACCTGCCCCCAGGAGACAGAGGGTCACCCAGCAGAGGAGCCTGGTGCCCATGGCAGGGTCAGGACAGGAATGAGAGGTTCACCAGGTCAGGGTCCTTGTGAGCATGAGCAGAGGAGAAGGGGTGTCCTTACAAGGCAGTCCCCACAGTGATATCACTGTCTCTGCAAATGCACAGTCTTAAAAACCAATTGTTGTGAACTAACACATGCCTACATGTTTGTTCAACACATTCATAGACTGTGGGTAAGTTCATCCAAGTGTCCTTCACTCATTGCCCCAGTGCTCGAGTGATTCATTGGATTTTCCACTTCATCTCTACATCTCCCATCTCCATCCTCTAACTCTCTGCTGGGTGTTTCATTGTGTGAGCAGTGAGGTGGAAAGGATTAGAGGATGGAGAAGGCCCCGGAAGTTGGTATGGAAGAAGAAAACAAGGAAATGTGTGTTTCAAGAGGTGGAAATAGTACAGTCGTGTCCTCAGAGGTATTATGCTGAATCTCAGAAACCTAGGGTTTACATGCCAAGGTTACCAAGTAAAAACCTGTAGGTGCAGAATTATCAAAACCATCTGTCTTCCTCAGAACTGCTCTGTCATTGAGACAGAAAGGCTGCTGGTCTGAGCCCAGCTCATGTTAGCACCAGATAATAATTCCATGTTGGAAATATTCTTCACATGGAGGTGTCACTACTTGTTCCACCTTTGTGGCCAGAAGTTAAAGGTTCTAAGTGACCATGGCATTAGGGTGAGTAAAGAGTGAGTAGCTGGAGGTGGGTCCTATCAAGATACACACAAAATGCTTGAAATCAAGGCATGCCATTTCCAGAGAAGAAATTCTCCAAGTGTTCTCAGGACCCCCCACCTGCTTCCTGGGCAGCACATGTGAAGAAATCCATGAACGGATCTGTGTCAGGACAGGGATGGGGCAACTTGCTGATCATTGTGGGAAAGGCTAGAGATCGGGGAAATCTGACTCTTGTTAAGGATAGTTGCAGTGTTACCACAGCAACTGAGACAAAACCCAGAAGAGGTCTAAAATGATGAACCACAGTAGCATGGGAGAGACCGTGAGGCGGGGTAGAGAGAGCGTGGCTTTGGGGCCAGGCAAATAAGAAGTTGAACCCCTGATCTACCATTTGCTGGATGAGGGATGTGGGTGAACTAACTTCTGCTTTCTTGTCTGTACCACAGAAGTGATATCCACTGCAGAGGGGAGGGTGAAACAACCATGAAATGTCTGTAAGTGGTCCGTACAGTATATGTATATTGGTATCATCAGGTGAGATGCACAAAAGGCCAATTTCTCTGGAGCTTGAAGGATGGATACCCAGGGAAGTCTCTTTTCCCCCCAGACACATGGGCAGATTGTCAGGAAGTAGGGCCCATTGAGGAGCACACGCTGGCTAAGTGCATGTGACAGAGGGATTCAGAAGAGGCAAGGTGGATGCACAGGTGATTCCCCAGGTGTGTTCAGTCTGGGTACAGGAAGAGGGAAGAAAGGGCCCGGCACATTGTGCCCACGGGCACACTCCAGCATTGCATCCCAGTGCCAAGGTCAAGGAGCCTCTGACAGCCTTTCGGAAATGTATTTCCTTCTAGAAAACAGCCTCCCCTCACTCCCGCTTATGATTTTGAATTCCATCTTTTTATTTGCTGCTAAACTAGTATGCCAGGGAGCATCTTTGGTAAGTGGGGCACTTGGTATAAGGGCCGGCCAGACCCGGCTGACCTCGGTGGGAGGGTGTTGCCCAGAGCCAGGCAGGGAAGCAGATACAGACATAGGCTTTCAGATCAGTGTCACTTGATTAGCATAGTGATGGCAGGGGAACAGGTGGGATCTTTAGTTGTTGGCAGCCATGGTCTCCTGAATCCAGTCCACGAAGTTGCAGACCCTGGTGTAGACACCAGGCTTGTTCTTCTGGGCACAGCCATAGCCCCAGGAGACAACTCCCTGAAGCTCTCCGTTGCAGACCATGGGGCCACCAGAATCATTCTGGGGGGAGGAAGGCATAACACAGTTTATAAGGAGGGAGAAAGAGGGGAGCACAGCTTATGGCCTTGGGGATTCAAATCCAGCCTCTAGGAAGGCCATGTGGATGGGCAGGGGTCTTAGCATGGGAAAGGGCAATCACCTGGCAGGAATCCTTGCCACCCTCAAGGAAGCCGGCGCACATCATGTTGTCGGTGATCTGTCCGGGGTACGCTGCTTCACACTGCTCCTGGGCCAGCAATGGGGCATCCAGGCACTGCAGCAGATCAGGGTAGTTGTCTTTGGGAAGAGGAAGAGATAAAGGAAAGGAGAAAAGAGAGTCAGGCCAGGATGGAGGATGGTAATCTGGGGCTGACCCCAAGAACCTAAGCCCCAGCAGGAATCAAGGCGATTCAGTTCCCAGAATGGCCACTGCTGAACCACTCCCTGGAGGTGAGAATGGCAAGTGCTATGCTTGTCCTATTCTGGGTCAACTCCTCAAGACTCTGCATCTCTCTGGCCTCCAGGACGGAGCCTGAGGGTGGTGGACACTTGATATTATTTGCAGACTGGATGCCGAGGGGGCTGAGTTCAGGCAGTGCTCCATTGTGGGAAACATTTGGAAGTCAGAGAGTGAAGAAGTGAGAACCCCACTCACTGCCAGAGCTCAGGGTGTTGCCCCAGCCGGAGACGAGACACTGGGTGCCAGCAGGCGCACAGGAGGTGGGCAGGGAGACGGTGGACACGAGGGAATTGATGACCGCAGGCGAGGAGAGCTTGATCAGCATGATGTCATTGTCCGCAGTCCTGCTGTCGAAGTGGGGGTGGGGAATGACCTTGGCGGAGTTGATGAACTGCTCATTCCCCTCCTCGACCTTGATGTTGTGCTCTCCCAGCCTCACCTGGATGCGACTGTTGGGAGAAGAGAACTGAGGACCTTTTCACACATCCCCACTCTTTCCTGGGATACCCAGCTCCCTGCTCATGGTGTGTTGGAGGTTAAAGCAAACAGCAGTTAACATGGAAAAGAGACATGGGGAGGCCAATGGACTTTGATAGTCAGCAGGGCTGAATATCAGCACAAGTTTTGCTCCTGCTGTGATTGCAATGGCTCCAGGTGATTTCCCTACCCGATCATCTTTACTTCATTAACCAAACTTTACCTTTGATCTGCCTGTATTCATTGTTAAAGAGCAAATGTGTATTCTAAGTGAATAAAAATCTGACTAGGCCAAAACTCAGTGTGCCTCTTCATGAAAGAGGTTTCCACCTGGCCCGCCCCCCATGCCTTATTATTTCATATTTTTTGTATAGTGTATCTATTGTGTCGTCTGCCCTCCTTCAAGTTATTCTGAACCCACTGCAAAGGTCGTGGCTATGGTGGGGCTGTGCCCATGCACAGGGCAGCAGAGGGGTGGGGGAAAGTATAGTTGAGACACCAAGGGCCTTTCTGCTTCAGGTGTAGGTGTTAGTGGAGCTGGGATGGGGTGAAGGGGTCCAACTGCAGTGGCTCTTCAATCTGCTTTTCCAGCTGTGCCCCCTACCCCCACCCCATGCCTCCAATGTCATGGGCACAGATGAGCTTCTTGAAGCCCCAGGCATTGCTCACCCTCTGTGACTTTGCTATGTACAGCGGTGACTTTTGCTCCCTTCCTGGTCTGGGAAGCACTATCATTCTGGTTGATATAATCCAGTGGGTCTCAAAGTGTGGCCCCAGGACCTTGTTAGACATGCAAAGCCTCGGTTCCCACCCCAGACCTACTGAACCAGAACCTCTGGGGGTGGTATCCAGCCACCCATGGTCCAGCAGATCCGCCAGGCAATTCTGACCCACACCCAGTTTTGAGAACCCTTGCTCTAGGCAGTGATTCTCAGCTCTGCTATAGAACAGAATCACCAGAGGCAGAGAGCGTTCAAAACACCAACATTTAGACACCTCTTCCTGAACAGTCTGAATTAATTACCTTGGGACAGGGCACAGGCTTTTTTCTTTTTCTTTCTTTTTTTTGTTTTTGTTTAACATTTCTTAGGTGTTTTTATGTGCATCCACTGGCAAAGGTTACTTGTATGAAGTCCTTGCCTGTTTCCCAGTTGGGCCTTGTACCCTAAATAGCCTCTTTCTGCTCTCATGACTGTAGCTCTGGCTGTTGTATTTTTTTATTTGGGGTGTCAGAGTCTTCTTACATGTGTCTCTCATCACCCACATGCCTAGGCATCAGCTGTCATTGACAACTTCTCTGTATGGTCCTTCTCCCCACCCTCCCCTAGACTGAACCAAGCTCTCCAAAAGCCCCCTCTGTGGATTTTCCCATCAGGGCCCAGCACTTACGGCCTGTAGCAATGAGCCGCAGACACCACCCACTGGTCATTGATGAGGGATCCACCACATTCGTGGGAGCCAGTATTCAGGGACACCTGGTAGGGGACGGAATTCTTCTGGCAGGTGTAGCCCCCGACAATCTTGTCATCGTCATCAGTGGAGAAAGCAACTTGAGTGGAGACAGGAGGGAGAAGCCAATTCAGCAGGATGTTAGAGGGTATAGCCCGAGCACCTGGCTAGGTCATCCTAACTGAGATTCCTTCATAAGCACAGAGATGACGGGCAGCAAGGACGGGCAGTGAGGACACACTGCCATCCCCAGTCAGTGCAAAGGATGTGGTTCTCCTGAGTCTCTCCTTGTGTCTGCAGGGCACATAGCTGGGTTCCCTGCAGGGATCCAGTCCAGACCTCTACAGGGCCACCAGGAGAATGAGGACACAATAAACATCCTCATAGTGCCCTCAATGTGATACAGCTCAGAATGTGGTGTTCTCACCCACTGAATGCTTCTCTCTTGCTCAACATCACTCATCTGCTCCCCACGACTATCAGAGCCCTTGAGGATCAGCATGGGCTGGCCCAACAAGGAAAACCTCCTGGCTCAGTCACTCTGACTGCACCAGCTTCTCCCATAGTTCAAATTGGCACAGAGAGGCCAGAGAGAGGAGCACCCACACCCATTGGATGGAACAAAGTTAGGCACTGTTATTGGCTGATAGAATCATGATTCTCAACCTTGGCTCTACACCTGAGGACCGTAAAATCACCTGGGAAACTTAAAAATTCAATGCTCAGGCCACACCTTAGGCCAAAGAAGTCAGAATTTCTAGAGCTAGGACTCGGGCATGAATGTTCTTTCAGTCTCTGTAGGTGGTGTATCTGGGGTTAAGAATAGGCACAGTGGTAATACCTTAATCAATAATAATAATTAAAAAAATAGCCACAGTGCAACTAGCCCAGAGATGTCAGACCTAAGCCTAAAGACCACTGGTCAATTTAATAAACCAGTTTCACCTCACCTCCCTTTCCAGCCTCTCTACTAAAAGCCTGAGATGAATGGATGATGGAGCTGAGAGTGGGTCATCCAGAAGGTGAGAGAGGTAAGGCTTAAAGAGAGCCCAGGAATGGGATAGAGGGGTGTTAGACAGGGGAGAGAGAACATCAGAGCATAGGTAAATAGGAGAGGCAGCAAGGTGGTGGAACTTGTATTTCTGCCAGGAGGCAGGGCCTCAAGCAACACATGGAACTCACCAGTGGCTCCCACAAAGGCAAGGATCAGGAGTGGATTCATGGTGGCAGAAGTAGAGCTGGGTTGGTGGTGGAGAGCCTTTATCCCTCCTGAAGTGAGGGTGGGTGGCCACTGCTGTACAAACACACCTGCAGCTTTCCCTTTCCCAGGGTCTTGGATCAACTCTGCTATTTTTGGCCACTCTGTGGGTTTGTGACCTACAGGTGATTAGAACATTTACCTTCTGAGGGCAGAGAGGAAGAAGACCTGGTGATTCATAGAGGTATTCCAGGATGAGGAGAACAGGGGAAGCCAAGCCCCACATACAACATCTGGGCCTTCTTAGGCTAAGAGGATGAGGTTTAGGAGGAGAAGAGCAACCTGTGCCCTTAGAAATTCTCTGACCTCATGGAGATTTATTTAACTGACTTTAAGGAAGGGCTGATATTGGTCATAAATGTGGCTGCTCAGTATCCTGGAGTCCCCTGAGAGGAAAGAAGTCTTCTCTAAGTTTCTATATGTGAGCATGAAGACCCTTTCTCAACTCTAAATCAGTGGGCAGGAGGGTCAAATACTAGGCTTTGAGGAACCAGGTTTGTAATATGAAGGGGTGATGAGAAGGAAGAGACTGCATTCCTTGGAATTCTGGGCTTTCAGCTGGCTCTCCTGCCTTTCAAAGCCTATGGAGGAGGGTATTTGGAAGGTGGAAAGGGCAAGGGTTAAGTTGGTGTCACCAGGTATATTTGGGGCACAGAAGACCACATTCCTCCTCTTCTTCACCGTCAGGACCTTGGCCTTTCTCACCACTAGGGTCTCTTTAAGCAGCCTCCTGGTTGCCATGGGAATCTATACTATCAGTGATGAAAATTGCCTCAATTGCTAAGAGCTGACAGCTTGAGCTAGAATTATGTGCAATCAGATTTTAGAAGGGCTTTGGACAATGATAAAAATGGGTTCTGATCAGAAGATTAGCAGTAGGTAGAAGAATTAGCACATGATAAAGGAGCTAAGTATTGGGTGATCAATAACAAAGATGCAGTGTGTGTGTGGGGGGGAGGGGAGTGTCTGGAATTTTCTATTTTAGATGCAATGGCACTACTATGCTGGGATCCATATAGAGTGAATCTTCCCAGAAAATGATTTCAATTTGAAACCTTCCATGGCCACCAAGACACAGTTCTGTAATTTATTGAGGCAAAACCTGGCCAGAGGGGTATAGAGATGGAAGTAGTCTGTGTATGAGTCTATGTGAGCCTGGTTGAGGGGACCTCTGATGAAGAGACTTCTCAGTTCCTCTGAACTCAGGTTAGTGGCGGGGCAGGAGTGGGCAGAGTTCATTGAATTCTATGAAAGGTAGAAATGAGTAAATATTCTGGAGATGAAGAACCAAATGAGAAAAAGTCAGAAGTGGTGAGATAGAAAGTAGGTTAAGAGGGATGGAAGAACTGAAAAGTAGAGTGAATTGGGGGAAATGCCAATGTGAGACCCATGGGGTTGAGAGGGGCCCATGGGGTGTCTTCTGGTCCAGTGTCTGACATGACTGGAAGCCAGCTTCTCCTTACTAGGAGACCCACTGCTCAGAGCCCTCCCCTCTCCTCACTGCACACCCTCTAACCGCCGATGGGCTTATATCCAGGTGGGAATACTGCTATATTTGTATAGTGCCTGACAGTTTTTAAAGGGCTTTCACACACACCATGCTGATTTTCATTTGAGTTGCGTTTCAAGTTAAAGTTTTCACAAATGTTTTAATTGTGAGTTATGCAGAACAAAATTATCTCCATTTATAGATGAGACTGAGAATCAGAAAGGTTCTGTCTTGCCTGATTATACAGACCTGAAAATGGTCTCAGGCCTACAGGAAGACATGGGAAGTGTAGAGAAGCAGCATGAGAATCATGGCTGGTGGGTCTAAGAGAATGTTTATTTGGGATCAAGTCAGAGGGCAAGCTCCATCCTGATCCCTCCTGATGCTTGTCTTCCTGGCAGAAATAGAAGAGATAATTAACCTTCCACTCCTGGAGGCTAAAGCAAACAGCAGTTAGCATAAAAGTGCAAGAAGAAACATTGGAAAACCAATGGACTTTGATATTCAGCTGGGTTGAAAATCAGCATAAAACTGCCCTGCAGTGGGCTCAATGGCTCAAAGCAATTTCCCAACCTGATAATCCTTACATTGTTCATCAAACTTCACCTTTGATCTGCCTGTATGCATTGCTAAAGGGCAAATGTGTATTCAAGTGAATATAAATCGGACCAGGCCAGAGATTGGTGTGTCTCTTCAAGCTGGAGCTGAGGAACCAGACCCCGGCAGCTGTTCAAGAACTTGTCCTGGACAATTGCAAATCAGATGATGGGAAAACTGAGGGCTTAACAGCTGAATTTGTGAACTTAGAGTTCCTCAGTTTAATAAATGTAGGCTTGATTTCAGTTTCAAATTTCCCCCAACTACCAAAATTGAAAAAGCTTGAGCTCAGTGACAAGAGAATCTCTGGGTGTTTGGACATATTGGCCGGAAAACTTCCAAATCTCACACATCTAAATTAAAGTGGAAATAAACTGAAATATATCAGTACCTTGGAACCTTTGAAAAAGTTGAATGTCTGAAAAGCCTGGATCTGTTTAACTGTGAGGTTACTAACCTGAATGACTGCTGAGAGAGTGTCTTCAAGCTCTTGTCCCAGCTGACCTACCTGGATGGCTATGACCAAGAGGATCGAGAAGCTCCTGACTCAGATGCTGAGGTGGATTGTGTGGATGAAGAAGAGGATGATGAAGAAGGAGACGATGAGGAAGATGAGGATGGTGAGGAAGAAGAATTTGATGATGAAGAGGATGAAGATAAAGACAAAGTTGTAGAAGGAAAAGAGTATGAAGATGAAGTCAGTGGGGAGGAAGAAGAATTTGGACATGATGGAGAAGTTGATGAAGATGATGAGGAGGAAGAAAGTGGAAAAGGTGAAAAGAGGAAGAGAGAAACAGATGATGAAGGAGAAGATGACTAAGAATCCAAATAATCTGCAAAAAAAAAAAAAAAGAACTGTTCAGAATTGGTTGGACTGCTCATCATATGGATTTGATAGCTTAGAAAAAAAAAAAAAAAGGTAGCTGTGATACAAACCCCAGGACATCCAAAGAATAGTTCCTGTGACATTCCGCCTTCCTCCATTTAGTCCCTTTTGGAAATTCACCACCAAGCTTGGGGACTGCACCCCAACAACATTGTAAGCATTGTTAGGTTTTCATGTAAGACTCTTGCTGTAGCATAGATAGCTATGATTGGTGAGTCAACCAGCTGTGGCTACCAGTTACACCAAGACTGTAACACATTTTTACTTTCTGTAAAACAAAGAAGCTTTGTAAATAAAATCTTAACATTTTTGGAAAAAAAGAAAGAGGCTCCACCTGGCCCCCAATGCCTTCTAAATTAATACTTCTTATATAATATTTTCATTTGTGCATCAGCCCCTCCTTCAGATCCTGAACCCTGCCGTGAAGGTCACAGAATTTCACCTGGCACCTGGTCTCAGAGCCTTGCTTGGCCATGACCTGGACCCCTCTAGGTCTTTTCTAAGGCATGGATGACACACCTCTCTGTGCTCACAGGTAGCTGACCAAGGTTATCCAGGTTATGGAGCCTCAATAATAGGGGCTTGTCCTGTAACATCACCTAATATGATATTTATTTGTATCCCTTGTTGTGCGGTCTTCATAGAAAGTCCTGGTTTAGAGAATAAGGAGAAATTCTTGCTGTGGATACCAGCATGACCTGGAAAAGTATTGGGAAGGTAATTAATCCTTCGTAGAATATAGGAAATTATTTTTGGGCAAGGGGAAACATTTTTGTATTGGTGCTTACAGCTCTGATATTGTCTAAAAGGGAACACCCAAGACCTTGGGGATTTTCTGTGTCTAAAGCCTTAAAACTAGCCTCCCTTTCATATTTTGTGCTCCTTAGAATAAACCATCACAACCACACAGACTATGAGGTCAGTTTTATTCAAAGTAGCAGGAACCACCCTATAGACAGAGAAGATAGCTATAGGTGGAGACTGTTGCATCATACTCTAGGCTCAGATGTGTAGCATGGATTCAGGTCTGTGGGATGGATTCAAGTCCTCCTTTGCTTCAATTCAATTTGGATAAGTCTATACAGCTCTTGGTACTCTTCAATCTGAACCTTGGATTCCTTTGTCTATTTCTTTAAGACATTCTCTTAGTTCATATTTAGCGCTTAGCATATCAAACCGTTGTCTTTTAATTATGAAATAGTTTTTATGTGCTTACTATACAAACACTGCGTGAACCTTTCAAGGACCTTTTTAAAAAATTTTATTATCATAGATACTTATGGGGTTGCCCATTTTATAGATGCCAAAATGAGCTTTATAGAGGTGAAGTAACTTGCTCAAGGTCACACAGCCTGTCATTTGTAGAGATGAATGGTAGCATGGTAGTCTGACTCTAGAATCAGCCTGCTTAAACATAGAAATGTTGGCTCCCCTTCCTTTTATTCGATGCTCAGTACAGCCTCATGAGGTAGGCAGGAGGTATAGTTTTCTTCTTTTTACCAAAGAGAAATCTAAAGCTCAGAGGTTTACTTCGTCAAGGTCACCTGGTTAAGGAATAAACCGATGACACCTCTTTAAGCTAAATTCATTTCCATTGCGTTGCCACATATTAGATTCTTTCAGACCTTCCAGTAGTCTGAGAAGTAGATTTTGGTCAGATTACAAATCACTAATTTCTTCCTTTTAAATCCCCCCCCTTCCCCCAACTCAGTTATTTCTTCTCAGCTCATAATCAACAATCAACTCCTCCTTGGGCCTCAGTCTCCTTTATCACTCTCCAAACAGATTGTCACATTCCAGGCTATCTTTCTTCCAATCTCCCAGCTCCTTTCTTCCTCCATTATTTTTCTAAACTATATGTTTTCCCTTTATCCAATAAGGACTATTTTCTTGAATATCTTATCCTGGAGGTCACTGAATCTGGATAGTGGGGGAGCCCTCTGTGTGATCCAGAAAAATCCAAGAGTGAGAGAGATGTGAAAGCATAGACAGGTCATGGCTGGTTGGCTAAATGGAGTAGCCTCTGCTCCTCCTCTAACCCCATCCTATCCCCCACCTTGAAGCCAGGGAGCACAAACATGTTTTATGCCCAGGGGGAACATTTGCATATTTTATATAGTATTCTTAGGCCTCTATGGAGGGGTGAATAGGGAAATGGATTGAGGTTATTTTTTAATGTAAATATAGATTGGTCTCTATACTATAATGGTCTTTCTGTTCACATTTCAGTCACTCTTTGTCCCAGCCTCGGACCTACTAGAATTGCTTAAGTGACTCCCAAGGTTATTGGAGAATAAGCAGAAGAAATCGGGAGAGAGCCCAGGAGGACTACACATGTGGGCCATTGTTATTGTAGCAGCCATGACTTCTCCCATGATACTCAGAGTTTAATGAGTAACATGTGTATTTATTTTCCAGTTCATATTATATCCAGATTGAGTCCCACAAGCCCAGCTTGGTGATAAGCCAATTGGGCTCCCTCCACTCATTTGGCTCATAAAGCTCTAGAACAGTGGCTCTCAACCTTCTGGCCCTTTAAAGATACTTCCTCATGTTGTGACCCAACCATAAAATTATTTTCGTTGCTACTTCATAACTGTAATGTTGCTACAGTTATGAATCATAATGTAAATATCTGATATGCAGGATGGTCTTAGGCGACCCCTGTGAAAGGGTCGTTCGACCGCCAAAGGGGTCTCGACCCATAGGTTGAGAACTGCTGCTCTAGACTGTTTTGTTCATTTGGAAGGCAGCCAACTGGTCCATCTACTTCCTATAGGCCAACCCATTCAGGAGTATATGCAAAAGGCTCTCAGGTCCAAAAGGGAGTGCTCTGTCCACATAGGCACCAACCAACACAGTTTCCATTTGAAGACCCTCCACTTGAGGGCCACTATGTTTGAGCAGGTTCTGGGCTTATGTATCTAGAACCCATAACATCTGTCTCTTTCCCAGCCTTGGAGACAGCAAAGGGCCTGGAACACGTTGTTGGGCCACCTTTGTATCCAGATATAAAGGTTAAAGCATCCGTTCCCTCCCTGTTAGAACAATCTAGTTCATTTTCTTATGGGCTGACATTATCTACATTCAAATGCTTTTCTAGAGTTTTTCTCCAAGGAAGTCCATACAGCTTGGCCAACTTTCCTCTATTTATGAATTATATTTCTTTACTAGTGTATTAGTTTCCTAAAGCTGCCATAACAAAATACCACAGAATGGGTGTCTCAAAAATGGAAATCTATTTTCTCACAGTTCTGGGAACTAGAAGTCCAAGATTAAGGTATTTGTAGGATTATTTTCTCCTGAGGCCTCCCTCCTTGGTTTGCAGATGGCTACCTTCTCACAGTGTTCTCACATTACTTTTTCTCTGTGGGCACAACCCTAATGTTCTCTCCAAGTATGTCCTAATCTCTTGTGATTAGGACACCAGCCAGATTGGATTAGGGCCCACCCCAATGGCTTTGGTTTAACTTAATCAGCTCTTTCATGACTCTGTCGCCAAATACAGTCAGATTCTAAAGTACTGGGAGTTAAGATTGCAACATAGGAATTTTGAAGGAGTACAACTTGTCCATAACACTCAGTAAATAGTTACTGAATTCCCGTGATGTTGCTGTGTTTTTTCTAAGCTATAAGAAAACAGTGATGCAGAAGATAGAAAAGGTGCTTGCTTTACTGGCATTGATGTGTATTTGCGTGTACAGCAATGGAAGATGGGCAATAAATAAGAATATGTATATTATTTATATATAGCATATATATTTCTATCAGATAATGGTGATTAAGAAGAATTAAAATAGGATAAAGTGATAATCAATGTGAGTTACTGATGGTTGGGGCAACAGTGCAGTATTAGGTGAGGTGGCCAGGAAAGATCTTTTTGGGAAGGTGATATTTGAGTTAAAATCTGAATAAGAAGGAGACAGTCATGTGATGGTGGGGAAAAGAGGATTTTGTTATTGCCTTCTGATCCTGTAAGAGAAATAAACCAAAACACACAACCATTGCTTTTTAAATGAGATAATCCTGTCATCTAGCATATGATTTTTACCTTGCCATTCGTTTTGACTTAAAACTGATATATAAAGGATGGTTAGCCCTGGGTGAGTGGCTCAGTTGGTTGGATCATCATCCCATACACCAAAGGGTTGTGGGTTCGATTCCCAGTCAGGGCACATATGTAGGTTGTGGGTTTGATCCCCAGTTGGGGTGTGTACAGCAGACAAATGATTGATGTTTCTCTCTCACATTGATGTCTCTCTCTCTCCTTCCCTTCCTCTTACTTTAAAAATCATTAAACAATTTCTAAAAAGGATTATAATTAGTACATTAGAATATTATTATAGAAGTTGATATAAGGTATTTTTAATATAACATGGTGTTCATGAAATATTGATCGGTTAAGAGAATAAATTATAAAACAGTATGTATGATATGATCTAACTTTATTTAAATGCATGATTTAAATTCTCATTTTAGACCTGGCTGGTATGGCTCAGTTGGTTGAGGATTGTCCCCTGCACAGAAAAGTTGCCAGTTAGATTCCTGGTCAAAGCACATGCCAGGGTTGCAGGCGATTGATGTTCCACTCTGACATCAATGTTTCTTTCTCTCTCTCTCTCTCTTTCTCTCATTTCCTCTCTTTCTGAAACTCAATAAAAATATTAAAAAATTCGCATTTTAATAATCTTCGTATATCACAATACCATGCATTTATTTTGCAATTAAAACAGCTAAAACTATTGTAATAATAAATAAAATTTTCCCAGAAAGGGCAATAGCTAACCTCAGGCAAGGAATTGCTAAGGTACACTTTCATGTATTACAGTGTCAGGGCCAGCCTGACAGGGTTGAGCCGGGCTGAGGCAGGGAGGTGGGAATTGAGAAAAGAAAGAAAGACAGGAAAGCGGGGTCGGGAGGACCCCAGTTCTCTTGATGAACTGAAGCGAGTTTATTAGCTATACAATCCTATTTATACACAACACACTGAATCGGAGGTCTGTCAAGAGGAATGTATTCTTTGTTCCTCTTAATCTCTAAGGGAGAGACACAGCAGAAGGACAAGTTCTCAGTACAGCATATCTCAGTAAATAGTTACAGACTTCTTGGTAAGCTATGAAAGGCTGTTCTTATTCTACAAAGGTTGCTCTCATTCTACTGATAATCGCCATCCAAACAAGTCTGGGAAAACTGTGTGGGTAAGGGTCCTAGCCTTGCTAGCCCCTGCAGGTGCAAGGACCTTGCCAGCTTACATCTGGCCCCCAACATTCCAGTGAGAAATAAATTTAGGTAGTAACTACGTTGCATGTTTTATCTCTATGTGGCACAGTGTTATGTAGTTTATATGGGTAATTTCATCCCATTCTTATAGCAAACCCTCCTACCCTATTTTGTGGGTTTCATTATTATTGTCATTTTACATATGTGGATATATATAAAGGAATTGTGTAACCCTTTCAAAGTTAGATGCAGTGATCAAGCAATAGAGCCAAATTTTAAACTCAGGTCTGTCTGATGCCAGAATTCAAGCTTCTAGCCAGTGTTTTAATGCTTCTTAGGAGAAACCTGTGCTGTGGTATAGAAAGGTGCTCACAGCCCGACTTATCTGTATGTGAATTTGCCCACTTCTTGGGGAAATGGGAGCATGAGGCAGGAAGGGAAGCTGGCACTGGACCCACTAGATCCAATAGACTCATATGTGGATCCCAGAGGCCCCCGAATTAGTTTGTGTGGAAATTGTGCAAGACCCACTGGACCTTGTAGTAAACTAGGAGTGAGATGGAAATCATTTTTTTTTTAATAACAGCAATTTTAATTAACACTTTTTAAAAATATATCACCAAGCTGTCACAAAAGAAAGTAATCTGAAGAACTCAAAATAAAGTGAAAGTAGGAACACAGGTTAGTAAGCAAGGACCAAAGCTGGTCTGTGCCCTGAGAGAGTCTTTCGAATCTTGAGCTTTCACTTTGATGGCTTCACAGGGCATAGGGTCAGGAGATAAGGCTGAGGGATTCTTTTGCATAAAGCTGGGCCCTCAAGAGGTACATTGCAGAACTCTGTGTAGGTGAATGAGAAATAAATCCTCCCATAGAAGGTGACAGCAAATAAACTGGCCTGGTTCTTGCTGGATGGTAAGGAAAATAATAAATATCCCCTCAGAATTCACAACCACAGCCAGTGCTCAGCTGGGTTTGCAAGTCCAAATTCACATGCTGCATAATTCAAAAAACTCAAGTAGAAAATTTAAAGTGATCCCAGATGGTTCTGCTCAGGTAACTGGTTGGATCAGATGTAAATCTTCTCTGTAGGGCTTATTCAACCTCATCTTAGCATGTAAAGACTTGCCTCCATTGAAAATTCAAGGAAAATTACAACTCCTGGTTAAAATCACAAAACAAACCAAAAAAAAACAACAAAAAAAAACAAAAAAATAAATAAAATCACAAAACACACATGGAAATAAAGCACATTGAGTGAGAATCAGCAGAAACAGACCCACAAAGGCTTCAGATGTTGAAATTTTTAGAGACAGAATAGAACTAAGTTTAATAGGTTTTTTTCTTCTTTTTTTTTATTGCTTAAAGTAATACAAAGGGTATTACATATGTGCCCATTCCCCCCCCCCCTCCCGCCCTAGACAGTCCCCTAGCCTCCCCTATCCCCCAGTGTCTTATGTCCATTGGTTATGCTTATATGCATGCATAGAAGTCCTTTGGTTGATCTCTTACCCCCCTACCTCCTGTCCCCCAACCCTCCCTGGCCTTCCCACTGCAGTTTGACAATCTGTTTGAGGCAGCTCTGCCTCTGTATCTATTATTGTTCAAAAGTTTACAATGGTCTCTATTATCCATGAATGAGTGAGATCATGTGGTATTTTTCCTTCATTGACTGGCTTATTTCACTTAGCATAATGCTCTCCAGTTGCACATTTCCGAAGTAAACCCCACTAGGTGAGGAGGCATTACTCTCTGTAGATATTGTTCTATTTGATATACTGGAATTCTTTTTTTTTAAATATATTTTATTGATTTTTTACAGAGAGGAAGGGAGAGGGATAGTTAGAAACATCAATGAGAGAGAAATATCGATCAGCTGCCTCCTGCACACCCCCCACTGGGATGTGCCCGCAACCAAGGTACATGCCCTTGACCAGAATCAACCCTGGGACCTTTCAGTCTGCAGGCTGACACTCTTTCCACGGAGCCGAACCGGGTAGGGCTGGAAATCATTTCTGTATGAAGCCAGGATATAGGAAGGGCTACACGCTTAATGAAAGGACAAATGAACAAAATAATTCCACAGGCAGTTAACAAAAAAATATTATTTTTCCTGGTTTGGCTTTGGGTGGAGGATTTTAAAAAGTTTCCTCTAAATATTCATGGTGTTGTATTATCAGCCCTTCAGGGTTTGGGATAGACATTGTATGATCAAGAAGATACACACTGAGAATTATAAAACCAAATGACATCAGGTATATTGCATCCCAATTGCTTGCTAGAGGAATAAATAGATATTTCCCGGAAAAACCCATCTTATTCCAGGATTGAAAATATTCCCAAAGATGAATTCATAATATCAAATTTTATGATGCACAAAAAAATAAGTCACCCTGAGTGAAAACCAGCAGAACCTACAAATATGAACACCAGATGCAAAAAGTCATCAGGAGTTGGCATTAACAGGTAAAAATCTGAATAGATGCATAATATCCTTAAATAAATAACTTCAAAAAACACAAGGAGCAAGGTGCTTTCAAAATTGACCGCTCCTATTTGTAAAAGACCCAAGTAGAGTTCCTAGCAATGGAAATTTATATAATTTAATTTAAGGACTCAATTGAAAGGTTAAATGGCTTATTGAAGCTGAGGTGTGAATTAGTAAACTGGAGAGCAGGTCTAAAGAAATTACCCACAATGTAGCACAGAGAAGCAAAAGGAGGGAAAATGGGAATGAATAGTCTAGAATATGATAGAGTGAAAGTTGAACAAGGAGTAGGTCTACACTTCAGGCCATCTCTTCTTCTATAAAATTATGGGCTGAAATTTCAGCCCTTCTGAGGATTACTTTTCACCACTACCATCAGAAACACACTGTATTAAACTGTAATGAGTGTTCTAGAACACGATGCAAATTTATCCCATGAAGCCTTGGGTATGACTTGAGGGGTCAAGGTGTGTGAAATAGGAGTGGGTACTATGAGACTGATTCATGCTCTTGAGATTAAATTGTCCCTTCTTCCAGCTATGCTTGAGTCTGGTCTTGGTTATACATTTCCCACGTATCACAGAAAACTCTGTGCATGTCCAGCCTTCCAGTGTTGCTGATCAGATGACATCCAGTTCTGAATGTGGGATGAGGCATTCGGTCAAAAGCCAGAAGCAGTTTTTCAAAGGACAACAAGTTGTTGGCAGGTGGAAAAAGTATGGCTTTCCACCAAAACTCTTTGCATCATCCTTGAGGAATGCCTAGGGCTTCACAGAGCATCCCAATTGGCCTCAGGTACTTCAAGAACAACTGAGCCTGCTTGGTCTCTGGCCCAGGTGGCAGGGCCGCTTTCATCCCAACCTTATTTCTGCTACACAACTCTCCTGCACCCATCCAGGGCCAGCCTTACAGATGATATAGTAATAGACCAGAGCAGCACACCCAACTGCAGTATATGTTAATTCCAAAGTCCATAGAGGCCCATGAAATACTGCACTTCTTTCTGCATAGTAGATGGTAATAAGACTTATCTCTCATATCAGAGGGAATATTCTGACATGTCCCATACATCTGGACTACTTAAAAGCTCACCAGTGTGGCAGGTCCCTGAACTTTTGCAGATTTTACATTGTTCTGGCCTGCATATGTCATATACTGAGGCATCTAGAGTGCTTTATAATTTCTATTCACAAAGAACAATCAGCATAGTATCATGAGTGGAATGGGCCAGTACGCTATTAGGATGACTAAGGGCCTTCTGAACTATATTGATAGAGAACAGACTAAATATACAATTGAGATGAAATAGTTAAAGGGTATTTATGAACTTGTCACTTGAAGGGTAACTATATTTGATTGTGTTTACTGAGCATTTCTAAGCATTCTTCTGGAGGAATTTATCTTCAGGCTCCCAGTAGCCACCTTTCATGTCTGTGGATAGGCCCTCCAGCTAGTCCTACACATTTTCTCTCCATCTCAGTCTATACATTCATACTCATACCTACTCACAAACACACAAACATCTGTCTCTGCCTGAAAGCTGTGGTTTCCTCCCTCCAGCTTGCCTCTACAGAGCTCATCTGGATGGGAACTGGGGAGGAGGAAGATGGGCAGGAGGAAGCTGAAGTTCTTGCTCAGATCTCTGATCTGTGCCTGGCACTGTGTCTCCAGCGCTGCAGAAGTAAAAGCTACTGTCTTCGGGGTTCACACTGTTCACAGTCAGAATGGAGAACATTGGGTTTGGGCAGCGGATGAGAAACTTGTCCTTGGTAAATCCACTTTCATAAGTGGCCTCAGAGCCCTGATTTGCCGTTGCAATCAGTGTCAAGCTCTGTCCAGGAAGCTGTCGGTACCAGAACATTAGGGCAACTTGGCTATCAACCTGACACTGGATTGTCACCGAGGTTCCACGTTGACAGATGTCCCTGAGTGGCTTTTGAGAGAGGAGAGCACCAAACACAGAGCCTGGTTGCAGGGAGATAGAGAAAGCCATGAGCACTGACCAGCTTGTCCCCAGGAAGGAAGCTCTTTTTACTATTTGCTCCAATGTCACCTTGGCTCCCAAAGAACCCTGTGGCACTGCCTCCATTTTGTTCTGCCAACTGTTATTCTATAATAATTATATCCTATAATCCAACATCTTCCCCCCCTCCCCCCCCCCCCCCCACTCTCTGACTGGTGGCCTCAGACCCTCTACTCCTCTATTCAACATTAATATTAATCCCAGACTTCCCCACCCAGTAAGGCTTGTACCTTGTCCTAGGAGAAGTAGTAGGAAAGTCAGCATCTTTAGGTGATATCCTCTCCTCTTCCATGAGAAAAGACACTGAGAAATCAAACTCAAGGTCATCTTTCCTCACCACTGTGTAGTTCCTTTCCTGTAAATAGGAAGTTGAGTTTCTGCAAAATGTGGAGAAAATTAGTCTGCCCCTAGTGGAACTGTGTACCTCTTCACTCACAAGGTTTCCCAGTATGTCACTGCCAACATCCACTATATGTCCACCACCTCTCCATCCATCATTATTCAGTGCCATGTATGTGCTACCCTTTGGGTATAAAGCAAAAATGGGAAAGCAAAATGGGATGCAGCACTGACTTCAAATAACTAAAGTAAAATTTTAGAATATGAGGGATTCTTATAACTCAGAATTTCAACTGTCTGTTGAGTCTTCATTGTCCCAATCCATACCCATTATTCCTCCCTCAACCCATACTCTAGTAAACTGACCTCTACTCCTGTTTTCCTCCCTCCAAATAAAATACTTTAATGTTCATAAAAGTTGAGCTAGTATTTTTGTGCACTTACTCCATGCTTTACGTGTATGATTTCAGCCTATAAATTAGGCTACTTAGGCACTATCATCCCATTTTTACAGATGAGGAAAATATAAAGATCTTAAATAACATACCCAAGTTCACATAATCCAAGAGTAAGTGACACAGAAGAGACTCAAGTCCATGTCTATGTGATCTCAAAACCCAATGTGAATATCAATATTGTCAAGGATGGTCTCACTTTGCAGTTGTCTGAACTTAATAAAATCTGGTGAATGAATGAGAATGACAGGCCAAACACTGTAAAGGAAACAAAGACCTTTAGAAAAAAATTCTTGTAAAACTAACCTACCTTATATCGTTGATTCAGAAAGTCCATCTAATTATATAGCAGTTCTCAACCTGTGGGTTGCGACCCCTTTGGGGGTAGAACGACCCATTCACAGGGGTCGCCTAAATAGTTCCTGCATATCAGATATTTACATTATGATTCAAAAAGTAGCAAAACTACAGTTATGAAGTAGCAATGAAAATAATTTTATGGTTGGGGGTCACCACAACATGAGGAACTGTATTAAAGGGTCGCAGCATTAAGAAGTTTGATAACCACTGAATAAGATGCACTCTTTAAAACATAATGGCTATTTTTGGGCGGTGTTATTTTACATTAGAAATGAATATAGATTACAGGATTTACTCATATTTTGGAAATATGAAACTGGAAAAACAATTTACCTTATGATCAAGGAAATGCAGCATGTTAGAGATAATAATATTTCAGTAACCCTTTCTGCTATAGCGTGTGTGTGTGTGTGTGTGTGTGTGTGTGTGTGTGTGTAGCCTGTACACCTATGGGTAGTGCCAGAGACAGTGAGTGATTTAAGATAAACCCTGCTAAGTAGTATGCTGATGAAAGGTATAGAATACTCCAGTTTTTTCTCCACATCTAGGGATACATTTAAAAAATTTAGACAAATATAACAAAATTTCTGCCAAAATAACCCAAGATCTTTTTCTAGTTCATCCTAAATCCTAAAAATTACCAAGTAACTCTTAGTCTTTAAAGAATTCCAAATCTTTCCCTCTCAGTGGTATTCTTTCTTTTATAAAACAATAGCAAAGACATTCTTTTCTCTTTTCATTATCTTCAAACAGCACTTGTGCCTTTAGACTTTTCTTTCAGAGGTGTCATGGTTACCGTTATCATATAATTTTAATGTATTTATTTATTGAATTAATACATGCACATGGTTAAAATTTCAAAAAACACAAAGCTGAGCAAAAAGTAAGGTACCATCCCCAGAAGCACCTGGTCAATAAGCTTGTTGTATCTGTTACTAGACATATTCTTGACTTATTCAAGTTTATAAGTATCTGATTGGTCTTCCTATACCTTGCTGCTTATTTTACTAACAATGTATTCTTAGCAATACATTGAAAATTTAGTTTATATCAGAACATACATATTTGCCTCATTATTATTTCCCATTTTATTATGAGAATTTTAAAACCTCTATAGAAGTTGAAAGTTTTATATTGAACATTCATGTGCCCACCACTTAGATTCTACCACCTTGATAAAGCTACTTACTGCTTTATCATAAAATTATCCATCTACCCATGTACATTTTGGATACATTTAAAAGTTAATTAAAGGCATAGTTCACTTTTAAACAGTTAAGCATGCATGTAATTAACTAGTGTTCAATATTTATTTATGATTCATTTTGCATACAGTAAAAGACACAACTCTTATGTACCTTAAATAAGTTTTGAGGAATGCACACACCTGTGAAATATACCAAGCTTTTTAATACTTTTTTCTGAAGTTACATTCTTTTACTATGTTTATTTTTTCACTGAATTTCTTGGGGTGACATTAGTTTGCAAAACTATACAGGTTTTAAGTGTATAACTCAACAAAATATCATCTGCACACTGCACCGTGTGTCCATCGCTGTAAGCAAAGTATTTCTCTTGTATTCCCAAAGGACTAAATTATTATTTACAGACAGGATAGACGTTTAATTCTTTAAAATGCACAGATACGCCTGGCTGGCATGGCTCAGTGGTTGAGTGTCGACCTATAAACCAGAAGGTCATGGTTTGGCTCAACTCCCTTTGGGAGGTGTGCAGGAGGTAGCAGATGGATGATTCTCTCTCATCATTGATGTTTTTACCTCTCCCTTCCTCTCTGAAATCAATTAAATTTATTTTTAAAATACACAGATACTTTTCCAGATGATCATGTGTACAGAAGTAACCTAATTTTTATAACCTCTGCATCATAATTTATTCTTTACCTGTTTCTAGTAAAACATTAGTGACCACTTAGAGAATGTGGAGAAAGATTATTTTTTATTAGAGTTGTTCTAATTTTATATTGAATAAATAGAATTCAAATTCCACATGCTTTCTCAATCAACATAGGGAGAATAAAATTCATCTGAAGGAGTTTCGCTTGTGTGATGCCCCCTAGTGAAACATTGATTAAGAGCAAAGACATGGAGCAAAGTGGCAAATGACAGTAAGAGGGACAAGAATAAGACAGGGAGAGAAAAATTGGTAAAAAAAAAAAATGATAGAACAGAGCTTGTTTCATGTAAATATGTGTGAGGATGCCCCCTCCTGACTGGGGTAGAGTCTCATGAATTTAGGCTGTGGATAATACACAAGTCTGGGCAGACTAACTTCGGAATGGCTCCTAATACAGAAATGATGGTGCATGGGGCATAAAAAATATCCTGTGCTTTTCCGGCAAAATTGTACGTCCATGGGCTTGGTTCCACTGAGTGGCCACCTTTGTTCAAAGTAGTCAGTGTAACTCAGCCCTGAGTTAGGGTCACTTCCCTCTGGCACCTGCCCTTTTTGTGCCGAGAGGATGGGGTTGTGCAGCACTGTGGATATACTGCTGGCACAGAGGTACACAGATGTCTGCTTGGTGCTGGCAGACCCCAGGATCAGGGAGAAGCCCTCCTTCTTCTTTCTGGAGACACTGTACCCATCGGGGAAATCTCCTTTCTCATAATTTTTAACCCCATATGAGAAGTGGAGCAGCTGCAGCCCCAGAGCTGGGTCTTGTCGATACCAGAACATGTTTTCATGGTCCATATCCTGTAAACATTCCATAAACACTTTCTCTCCCTTTCTTTTGATCAGATATCTTGGGACTTGGCTTACTTCTGCATCCATGAGACCTGTGAAAGGAGGATAAAGGAGGTTAAAAAAAGGAGGTCATCAAGAAGCTTGATGAGGGAGAAGTCTTGTATCCAGGGCCTAGAAATAATAAGTTAGGAGTTCACCACCAACTTCCCAGACTCACCTACTCCCAGGAAACAAAAGGCCACACCACAGAGGAGCCTGAGTCCCATAGCAGGTTTGAGGCACAAGTGTATTTTCTCTGAGGCCTAGGTTACAGGCTGATCATCTCTGATGTCATTGTCCCTGCCCACACTCATGATCCCTCAGCAATCCTCAGATTCTAAGAGAATTTACTAGTAGAGGGACTAGAGTGAAAGCCACCCCTTTTCCTCATGGGAGTGTCAGTGTGTGTGTGTGTGTGTGTGTGTGTGTGTGTGTGTAGAAAAAAGCATAGCAAGCCTGAGACAGCTATCTTAGAAGGACCTGCTTACAGGGTAGGCTCTGGGATTGCATGTGGGTATCTGGGTTTCAGTAGTGTCCTGGCTGTTTAGTTCATTGTGTCTAGGCTGCTGGCACAATGTGGTTTATGTTGAACACCTACTTTGCTTCTTTGAGTCTGGAATTTTTTAATGTGCCAGGGAGAGGGTGCCTATGTGATCATCTATGTTAGTTTGCTAATGCTTCCATAGTGGGAGACAAAAACCAGAAATTTGTTTTGCTCACTATTCTGAAGGCTAGAAGTCCAAGATCAAGGCATCAACAGGATTGTTTTCTTCAGAGGAACCAATCGGCTTATATCAGGCCATCTTCTCCCCTTGTTGCCACATGATTTTCCTTCTGTGTGTGACTGGGTCCTAATTTTCTTTTCTTTTCTTTTTTTTATATAACTCCAGGCATATTGGGAGAGGACCCATTCCAATGACCTCATTAACATAAATTACTTCTTTAAAGACCTTATCTCCAAATACAGTCATATCCTGAGATACCGGGGCATAGAACTTCAACATATGAATTTTGAGTGGATGCAATTCAGTCCATAAAACCAGCCACCAAAAATATCTGGGTGCTGGAGAAAGCAAGATGGCAGCATAGGTAAACCCTTGAAATTGCTGCCTTGCACAACCACTTCAAAAATACAACTAAAAGACAAAACAGACATCATCCAGAACCACAGGAAGGTTCAGGCTGTCACACAAGCACCCAGCAGAGGAACTAACCAAACTACTCAGGAATTCAAGGACATTTTCCTGGAGGAAATGACTTCTCAATTCATATGCAGAAGAATTGTTATTAGTAGATATCCAAGTAAATAGGAAGAGGAAGGTGCTCCAGGTAAGATGAACACTATAGGTAATGAGCCAGGAGTGAGTCAGCATAGGACATACTTGGTCACATGAGAGAGGTGGAATACATCTGGTAGAAAGGAAGGCAGTTGCTGTAACTGTAGAAAGAGGAAGTTCACGTTAGGATGGTAGGCAGGTATGCAAACACCACATCATTAGAAGGAGCTGAGCGGCTTGTGAAGTAACTTAAGCATAAGACTTTAGCTGGTAAATGGGTTTTAAGCTCAAGAGAGAGAGTAGTGTGTGGGTTGGACCAGGTAGCAAATTAGAAAGGAGGTTGACTATTTGAAATGTGGTTAAGTAATCCAGGTGAGAGATGAGGTTTGCTGGACCATGATGTTATCAGCGAGGTTAGAAAAGATAGTAAAATTTGCAAAGAATTTAATACTTGGAAATGTGGAGGGTGTGGCCACGGATTAGGTGTGGAAGGAGAGGGCATCTCTGGCTCAGGCATTTTGGTGGACGGCAAGACACTTTGCTGAGATGTCAGATTTAGCAAAAGACTCACAACGTGCTATTTCCCTGGTGAGAAAACATCCAGGAATAGGATCTATGATATGGGACAACATTTTGTCAAGTGATTGGATTGGTATGGACTGTTCTTTGGGCAACACTGAAGGTCAGTAAGGAGAAAGGATGTCAGAGTGTATAAGATTCCTTGTCTAGGAAAGGAATCCCTTACCCCAGCTCTAGCCCAAGCACAGTTAGCTTGTCCTGCCTGACCTTTGACAAGCTTATTGGTACAACAAGTGAGAGCAGGACACACTGCAGAAGGTCTGCATCACTCAGAGCCCCGGAAGCTGGGGACTTGGGAGGGACTTCTATGGGCAAGGATGGTGGGGGAAGGTTTTCCTCCTGGTTGGGTGGGGCCTCCTGAGGGAGGAGCCTCCTTGCTCTGTGGCTGCCTTTTTTGTGTGGAGAGGAACTGGCCATGCAGTGCTGTGGTTAGCTGCTGGCACAGAGATACAGAGAGGTCTGGCTGATGTTGGCTGACTCCAGGGTCAATGGGAAATTCCTCTTCTCTGTTCGAGACACCTTGTACCCATCAGAAACCTCTCCCTTTTCAAAATGATCAACATTAATTGAATAATAGATCAGCTTTAGACCCAGCCCTGGGTCTTGTCGATACCAGTACATCACGTCATGGTTCATATTCTGAGAACAAGTCACTGTCAACTTCTTTTTGGTCTCTGTGATGAGGTGTCTTGGGGTCTGGGTCACTTCAGCTTCCGTAGGACCTGTGAGGAGAGGAGACAGAGCTAGAGGTAGCCGAGGAGGGTGCCTGTGCTGTTGTCTCTAGGAAGAGACTCCAGCTAAGACCTGCAAGCTTTGGCCAAGGATTGCCCAGGTGTTCGGGGACTCACCTGCTCCCAGGAGACAAAGCATGACACAGCCCAGGAGCTGAGGGCCCATGGCAACGTCACACTGGTGTCTGCCAGCTCTGGGGGCTCTGGTTGGTTTCTAAGATGTCTCCATCTGGCCCTCATTTTCAGGAGAGAAGCCACTCCCCTTTTCTCAGAGCTTTGACATTTAACACAGGCAACCAATACAAGCCACCGTGGGAGGGCAAGCTTGTGGTCACTGTCATTGTCCCTGCTCTGCTTTGAGGCTGCTTGTTTCTAAGCATTTGACAATGTCTTTTATCTGTGTGCTTTTCTCAAGCTTGGCAATTCCTTTCTGTATTGTGCAACTTTATAATGAAAATTGGTATAACATATTTGATATCACTTAGAAATGTGACTACAGGAGACTCATGCTATTATCAAAGCTATACTTTTATATGTAGAAATCCTCATTTCTATTCTGCAGAAAAAAATTCCAAGTGTCTTTCCATCTTTGTCTATCCACTGGTATATATATATATATATATATATATATATATATATATATATATATTTAGCAATTACCTTTAAAAAGAGTCTCATGTGTAGAAACAGAGAAATCCACACCATGGATTAATTTATTGGTCTGTATCCTGTTCAAAATCCTGGACACACGGCTCTTTCCTCTTCAGCAGATTAGACTTGGTCATAAGTGCTAACAGCTGCTTTCCTCAGGTCAGAGTTTAGGGAATCTTTCTTCTTTTTCCTCTTCTCTCTCCTTCTCCTAAAGAGGCTGGTGAAAGGCAAAGTTGATGTCTGCTTTCTTCGGGAACCTCACATTTATGCAGCACACTCAGTTCCCCTGTATGCTCTTGGTACCGGCTTTGCTTTGCTCCCTTCTCCTCATGTGGCTTCATGTGGAAGGTCCCTGTGCCTGGATGCTGTGTTGCAGCCAGACTACTCTGGATCCAAGTCATGGGGACCCTGCTTGAGGCCGAGGGTGTCACAGCTTCTTTTCTGACTTCCTCCAGCAGCTGCACATATCGCTCCCTTTTCTCGTCACTAAGTCCTTCCTACATTGAGGTGACTTTCCTGGTGTTGCCCAGAATATCTTCCCCCTTGAACGGCTTTGAGATTTCCTTGTGCTTTTTTGGAATCAAAGTATTCTTGTTGGGGAGGAAGAAGACAGAGAAGGAGACTGTCCCATCCCTCCTACTTGCTTCCAACCACAGCTACAGCTTCCCAGAGACTTTCCGTATTTTGTCAAATCATCATCTTCAAGCAAGAACTGGGCCCTCATCCCAACTTGGGGGCTGCCCTCAAATCTCAGAGCTACATTCTTGCCCCCAACTGTTCCTTGTCCATGCCAGTGAGGGAAACAGCTGCTCTCAAGGTATTAACTCTGCTCTAAGAAGGAGCATTATCTCTTTATATTGCTGTACCATTTCTTTCTGGAGAACACTATGGCAAATGAGTTTGGTTTAACCTCCATCCTGGGTGTTAGTGTTGTCCTGGCAAGTCCTCCTATCACAGCATCAAATTTTAGCAGAGCTACTTAGAACTCTGTATCTGCTCTATGTAATGGAATCACTTCCCTCAGTGGGGTTAACGCCAGAATGCCTCCTTGCTGGTGAATGCATTTTCCTCATTACAATTTGGATCACATCCCTGAGGGTTTTTCCTTTGTCTGCATCAACTTTCAATAGGTATTTTGTCACTGAGAACAGATTAGTCTGCCACTTCCCCCGGCTCCATAGACACCAATTAGTGACTTTGTAGAGTCTAAAATTGTCATACTTAAAACTGACATGTTTTTTGCATTACCTGGATTTAGCTCCTTAAAAAGAAATTCACCAGAGTCTCTACTTGGTCTGACATTATTCTAAAAACTGAGGATTTACTAGTAATTGACTCTCTAATTCCTTCTTTTTTCCTAGGTTCTCTGTGTCCAGCAAATGTATTAATCATCCTTCATTCCCCACTTGTGATGGGTACCCATTGGGTGTCCTGGCCCCTGGTTAGAGAATGCTTCTCTTTGAAACCCTTGATCCATAAGGTCAAAGTGGCAGGTCCCAAGCTGCCACGTTGTTCAAAATAACCCACCCTCTTGGCTAAAAGTGAGTTTTCCAAGAGTGTGTTCTTCAGTAAACAGGATCATTTTTGTTTTGTTTTGTTTTCTAGATTTCTAATCTAGCATGAAAGAAAGTCATTTTGGTCCTTCTCATTGTGGCTGAAGGGCTGACGTCTGAATCTATGATCCTCTACCCACTAGGAGATCTAAGAAAGGGAGAAGACTATTAATAACAAGGAAGAGTATGGGGCCAACAGGGTGGGAAAGCAAGTGTGCTGTCAAATTAGCCTTGTGATGAATCTAGGACTTCCTTCCAGTTTGTTCTTGAGAAATTTCTATGTCCTCGTTTTGGATCCATGAGATACACATTTAGCCTTGCAACAAATTCCCCTTTGGCATAAGCTGGCTCTAGTTAGCTTTTGTTATTTCCTTTCAACCTAGTATACCACCAGTTTCCTGAGCTGGGCCCAGCATGAGTTTGTGCACTAAGGTTCGCTAATATTTAACACTGTGTATTCACTGCTGGCACACAGATACATGGCTGAGTCCTGCAGCTCTGTACTGTGGATCTCCAGGATACAGGCTGAGTTCTGGGGACACTCAGCTGAAAATCTCTCCTTGGGCATCTCTGCTTCAAGGACGTTTTTGTACTGAAAGGAAACCAAGAACTTGAACTCTTTCTTCAGGATCTGTCGATACCAGAAAACATAATCGTGTCCCTTCTTGGGGACACAATACATTTTCACATACTGTTCTTTCCCTTTGATCAGGTGTGCTGGAGTCTGGGTGACTTCTGCAACAACGGAGCCTGTGAAGAAAGCAGACAGAAATTGAAGACTTAGTCCGTGAGCGACTATGATGACGTGGATGGAGGCTTAGAACAGGGAGCTGACAATTTCAGAACAGGGACTGACCTGCACCCAGGAGACAAAGGACCATGGAGCAGATGGCCGTGGTGCGCATGGCAGAATGAGGACACGAACAGAGGCGGGTGTCTGCCTCTTAGGCTTTCTTGTCCCCCGTAAGCAGCTACTCTGTGAAGTGATCACTTCATAGAACCTAATAGTCTTTCTATGAAGATGTCACCCCCCCCCCCCAGCACCCACTCAGAGAGAGCAGGGAATCACTCTCAGAGAAGTGGGCCACTGTCCCTGCCCCTCACTCTGGAGCTGGGGTGCAGAGTTCTGTCCGTGGAGAGAGGCAGGCCACAGGCGTGCTTGACTTGGACTTAAGGACCTGCCAGGCCTTACTGACCTTTTCTTACGATTATACTGCAACCTATGTCCTCCTTTTCTTCCTTCATTGCTTTTTTTTCTTTTCTTTTTTTATTTTTAATTATGTTTTTATTGATTTCAGAGAAGAAGGGAGAAGGAGAGAGACATAGAAACATCAGTGATGAGAGAGAATCATTGATCGGCTACGTCCTGCATGCCCCCTACTGGAGATCGAGCCCACAATTGGGGCCATGCCCTGACCAGGAATTGAATCATAACTTCCCGGTTCATAGGTCAGTGCTCTATCACTGAGCCACACCAACCAGGCCTTGTTTTTTTTCCTCCCTTTCTCCTTCCCTCTCTCCTCATGAGGGTCAGATTTGCATCTAGGTCTGATGGTTCTCTCAGCCTCCTCAGCTTCCTTCCCATTTTCTCTCATAGGCATTTTCTAACCCAGGCTTGGCATCTAATTCTTGGAGGACCTTACTTAATGCATATAGAGCAAACTCTAGTAATTTTAATGTATCTGTAATTTTAATATATCTTACAAGGCCCCACATCTAGCTTTTGATATGAGTCCTATCTGTGCCACTTAAATAGTCATAGATTTACATCAGGCAAAATAGTTAGATGTGTTATGAATAATGCATGCCCCAGGCAATACATGTCTCTCAATCTGGAACAAGTTCTCAGCAGTTCTAATTCTCCTTACTTGATAAGAAACCTGTGAGATGGTCTGGAATGCCTATGAGGGCACATTCTTCTCCTTAGGGAGAGGATTCATGGGAGGGGTCTACTTCCTGCCTGGGCCTGCCCTTTAACATATTGCTAAGTCCCCAACTTAGATTAAAAAACAACAACAATAACAATGTCACTATTTCTCTACTGAAGAGAACAGAATGGGTGATTAAAGTGATTCTGGGAAAACACCACAAACTGAATGTCAGGTGAGGATAACCACCTTTCCACTCTTGGTTTAACTGTCAATGGTTTTTGTAGGTTTAGGCCCAACTTCCAACTGCAAAGGAGATAATGACAGCCATAAACCCACTTCCTATTGCTGTTGTGTGTGTGTGTGTGACGGGGGTGGGGGGTGTCTAGAGAGGGCTCTTGGATTTGGAAACAGGTTTATGAGCAGAGAGGAGGTTATGCTCTAGCTCTGTGTACTTGCTGCTGGCACAGAGATATACTGTGGAGTCCCCCAAGCCTGGTGAGCGGATACGCAGAGAACAGAAGGAAGTATTAGGCCGGCTGGGTTGGAAGTTGTCTGAGGTGTCTGTTTCATTGTTAAAATCCTGATCATAGTAGTAGAACAGCAGCTTTGGGGCTCGGTTCAGCTTCTGTTGGTACCAGTACATGACATCATGATTTAGGTCCTGAGAGCAACTCAGGGTCACTGGTTTTCCCATCCTGGTAACATGGTATCTTGGGTTCTGGGTGACTATGGCCCCCATGTAACCTGCAGAAAAAGAAGAAACATTTAGAGACAAGAGGGAAACTCATGTTGTTGCCATAAAAGAAAGGTACAAAACTGAGGACATCATGGCTTTAATAAAAGCTGTGCCTCTGACCAGGACTCACCTACTCCAAGGAGACAAAGGGCCACACAGTGGAGAAGCCTGGGACCCATTGCAGGGCCAGAACAGGAATGGGGCATCTGTCTGTTCCACACTCTGATCTCTGGGTTGAGAGGTGGGAGCTCTGAGAGTCCATGGTCTCTGATAGGTCGGTCTACCTGTGATGGCAGTGCTGATGTTGACATCACCAAAGATGGGTCCCTTCTTGTGATATTATGCACAGCTTCCTACTTGGCAGGGGCCTGGGCTTGGCTGGGTCAGGTATGAAGCAAATGTGATGTTTTCTTATCTGTCCTGCTTCCAATATCTGACCCATGTTCATCCGTCTCCATCTCATTCCTCCTTACTTACATCCTAAAAGCAGTTCAGAGGTTCCTCAACAAATGAATAGCTTTTGCTCCAGTCTAGCTGATAAACCTATTGAGATAATATCTTTATTTTATTATCCACATCATTGATGAATGAAAGGTATCTGCCAACCAGCCCAACCTTAATATAGAAATCAAGTTCTGGAATTCCTCTATCTTTATCCACTTTTCAGAGCATATCAAGGAAATCCTCTACAACTTTTGGCTATGGTGACACCATAATGTCTCCTTGTGGCGAGTAGAAAAGTTTCTAGAACAGCCTTCCTGCATTGGCCAAAGATCTGAGCAATCCGGTGAGAGGTGACATTGTTCTGCTCCGACTAGATCCATATCCCTCAAACCAAGCACAACACCAGGGTACTGGCAAGCCTCACTAAAAATAACACGGCCCTATTGTGACAACTAGAATTGACCTCAAAAATGTTGGTTGACACATATTTACATATCATGCTAACCCATGTTTTTTTCCATTAAAAACTCAGACCATATGGAGAAAGGAAAATTAGTTTTAATCTATAGTGAGTGACCTGGCTATTCCACTCAAATCTGAGATTTTAAAAAAGTATTTGGTGAGAGATTTTTGCTGGACAAATGTAACCTAAACTTAGTGTCATTGCCAGCACTACTAGGGAGCAACCTAAAAATCAGCAATAAATGAGATTTGATTCACTATTTTTATTTCACTAGGAAGACATTTAAATTATGATAAGCAGGAATATGAGAATATGGCCACAGAGTCACAATTTCTTTCAGATCAGAACAGTGAGTTGGGCAAGAATTACACCAGGGTAACGCATACACACTTAAGAAACAGAAATGGTAGTCTGAGGTCTGTGTGAGGAGCCCCAGACATGCCTCAGATCACAAATGTATCACAAATATTCTTGTATTTCAAGAGTTAATTCTGGTTCTTCCTCTCCTCTCCTCTGCTCATGGGACTACTTCTGCTGAGGTTGGGGAGAGGGTGCTGTTTTGCACAAGAAGGGCCTGACCCTGAAGCACTGGGTTGAGGCTGCTGGCACAGAGGACTCCGGAGTCCTCTGTCCGTGCAGGCTGGACCTTCAGGGTGGAAAATGTCCCTTCGGTCCACTCCACTGAGAACCGATCGGCAGGCATCCTGATTTGTCCTGTACATATTCTCGCAGGATGGGGACCAGAAATGTCATTGCTTTCCCTATGGCATGTTGGTACCATAAGAGTCTCATGTCCAGAAATTGGGTCGCATCTCAGAGTCACAGCTTGTTCCTTCCCTATAACCCTGTGGCTGGGAAACTGAGTGACTCCAGCCGATGTGTGTCCCGTGGGAAAAGACAGGAACGTAGAACACATGACCAGAGTGGACTGGGCAAGGGCAAAGTGGAGATATTCAAACGTACAAGGAATTACTTGCTCCCAGAAGACAAAGGCACACTAAACTGAGAAGCCTGCACACCATGGCAGGATCCAAATAAAAGTAAGAACTTTTCCCGATGACAGAACTTGTAAGTATGAGCAAAAATGAGAGCAAATCTGTGTCCCCTTGGCGCCATAAGGTGTGTCCTGGCAATGACATCACCATATCAGCCAATGCCTATTGTCTCAGGAGCGCCCTCTAGGGAAGAAGAAGCATAGAAGGAAGAGCAAAGTTTCTCTGAACAAGTTTATCCTTTGAGGGGGATGAAAAACCAATGCCAATAAGTTGCCAACAACATTGATTTGTTTCTACATTTAAATAGGTATCTTCTCATATGTTCACAAAAAAAGTTGACCGAAGTAAAGAATGCAACTTACTTTCCTGGTTCTGGTGGCCGGGTCAATAATTTTTATCCTTTTAGAACAAAATGTAAGGTCTTGAAATGTGTCTGAAATGTAACAGATGCCCTATACATTTTTTTGTTTAATTATGTGAATTAATTAAGGTGTACCTTGGATGCTATCTTGATGAACCAGGTGGCTTTCTAGGACAGGTGACGTGGTGTTCAGACAGCAGTGGCCAGTGATGGCTTGCATTGAACAGGCAGACTTACAGTTAGATAAGGGATAGAAAGAATTCAAATATTTAGGAAGAGTTAAAACACATCCAAAGAAAAGTGTACCTGGATCTACCAAGTTTCTATTCTTGTAGTTATTTGCATGTGTGTTTTGGAAATGAAAAAAGTAGACTGTTAAATATAAGTTGAAATTCCTGGTATTAAAAGTGAATGTCTAGGAATGTAAAATGGCACAGTCATGCTGGAAAATAATTGGGTAGTTTCCTTAAAAAATGAGACTATATTTAATGACTTAGAATTGTCAGATCTCAGAGGGGAGGGAGGTGGAGAGGACTGAAAAAGATCAACCAAAAAACATATATGCATATATGCATAGCCATGGATACAGACAATAATGTGATGAATGCCTGGGGTGCAGGGGTAGGAGGGGGCTGGGTAGAGGGAGGCAGAGGTGGGGGGGATGGGAGATATCTGTAATACTGTCAACAATAAAAAAATTACTTAGAACTGCTTGCACACTTAGTGCCAATGTCGATTTCCTGGTCTTAATATTTTAGTATTAGAGGCCCAATGCATGAAATCATGCAGGGGGGGGGGGGTTGTTCCTCAGCCTGGCATGCGCCCTCTCTTAATCTGGGACCCCTCACTCCTAACCATCCACCTGCTTGCTCTTTACTGCTTGGCTCACAGCTCCTTAGTGCTGCTGTGGAGGCTCACCAACCATGAACCAGGCTTCTGGCTGAGCATCACTCCAGCTGTGGGAGCGCACTGACCACCAGGGGGCAGCTCCTGCATTGAGTGTCTGCCCCCTGGTAGTCAATGTGCATCATAGCTATTGATCTGTCATTCTGGTTGTTCCACCATAATGGTAGCTGAGCTTTTATTATGTAGATAATTATGGAGATGCAACCATTGGTGGAAACTGGATGAAGGGTATACTGGATTCCTTTGTTTACTTAGAAACTTCCTATGAATCTGCAACTATTTTCAAATAATAAGTTTTTAAAAAAGAAGACCTCTGAAAATGTGGGGGGAAAAGGTGTTTTGTTACAAATAGGAGCACAGTTATGGAAAAGTTACCATGAGAGGGGTTTAGAAGAAATTGGAAAGGAATGAGCAAATCTGAGGATATAGCCATGGTACCATTTAACCATTCTGATAATGAAGGCAAAGGCACAACCACTAATCATGAACTGAGATAATCCAGCCTAGATAATGGCCCTTTCACAGTTCTTGTCCTCCATGGGAGAGGTGGAACACCAAACCCAGGGCCATGCTCTGACACAGTTGAGTCTGGAAAGACCGCTGAGGTTGGCTGGGGTGAGAAGGGGAAACAGGAGGGTTTCTGCACTGGGAGGAGTTGACTCTGCAGCGCTGTGGCTAAGCTGCTGGCACAGAGGTACACGGCTGAGTCCCCGGCTTCTGTGGGCTGGATCTTCAGAGTGGAGAATGATCCATTAGGCATCTTAGCTGAGAATCGATCCTTGGGCATCCCTGTCTCATCAATAGGAGCTTGATTACGGAAATAAGCTAGAAACTTCAGTCCCTGTATTGAGGTCTGTCTGTACCAGTAAAGGCTGTCATGGCCAGAAATTGGTTTACAGCTCAGGGTTACTTCTTGTCCAATCTTTGTCACCTTGTGGCTGGGTGTCTGGGTGACTCCAGCATCTAAGAGCCCTGAGGAAGTGGACAGAGTTTGGGAACAAGATAAGGAACATAAAAAGAATCAGAATTGGGAATATTTTAAAAATGCAGAATACTTATTTCTGGGGACTCACCTACTCCCAGGAGACAAAGGGTGATACAGCTGAGGAGCCTGTCGGCCATGGCTGGGTGGGGCAGGAGGAGGCTTCCCCCAGAGAGGGCCCTTGTGGGCATGAACAGAGGGGAGAGTGGCTTGGCAGTGACATTGCGCTCTGTCACTACTCATAGGCCCTCCTCCCAAAGGTGAACATGAATGCTCTACAGAAGATCCACTGAAGAACTATCCTGGATGTGGCCCCAGCACATGGGCCTTTTCTGGTGAGAAATGCCAGTTGTTTCTCTGGCCTTTATCACCCTATACTGTTCCTCTTTTGCACATTTCTTTTCATTATGTCTGCGAATTTTCCTTTAAAAAAAAGAGAATTCCTATGCCCTGAAAGAATTTTGGGGAGTAATATTTTACAAGTTACCTTGGTAATAAACAAGACAAATTTATATATAACACAAAGGTAGGCATCACCCCGTGTCCTCCTTCCAATGCCACTTTGTTGAATTATCAGTAGAAGAACTTGATCTGTAAATATTCATAGATTTGTCCTGGCTCATATGAATTTATAATTAAAAAATGGCATATGTGAACAACATATGTTTTGTTTTTCTAAAAGAAGAAACATCCTCTGTGCATTATCTTGTAATTTCTAAAATTTGACAAAATATATGAAAAGTCCTACATACCAGTAGAGATTAATTCATCTCTGTTTGCCTTCTTTCTTTATTCATATAAATGTTTTTGCATAAGTGGGATCATATCATATTTTTTGAGCTTCATTATTTAATAATTGTTTGGTTACGAAGTTTCTGATATTAAATAAAAAGACACCACCAGACCACCAGATTAGAGGGAATCGATTCTTTAAATGTAAGCAGAGTATCCTTTTGACCTATACACTTCCCTGTGCACACCTGGCGGCCCAATGGAATACTTGTCAATGAGTATCAGATCAGAGAATTCTGTCAGTGATATGGCTGTGTTGTGACGGTTGCGAAAATACTGTTTACTAAGGAACTTCCCTTTTGCCATCTATAGTGCCTTGAAGAAGCTGGATTTAACCAGGGTTGGCATTATGGTCTTAAAACCTTGTACCTTGTTTAGACAATGTGAGAATTAAGAACATAGGAGGTTAGCCTGGCTGGTGTGGCTCAGTTGTTGAGCATCGGCCTATGAACCAGGAGGTCACGGTTCGATTCCAGATCAGGGCACATGCCCTAATTGCGGGCTCGATCCCTAGTAGGGGGCATGCAGGAGGTAGCTGATCGATGATTCTCTCCCATCATTGATGTTCCTCTCCCTTCCTCTCTGAAATTTAAAAAAAAAGAACATAGAAGCGTATAAGCTGTTGGGTAAGTGGGCTGAAGGTCAGTGACTAAAAGAATCACAGGAGGAATGGTGCTGAGCTAGTGAGATGGAAAATAGAGTAGGATGATGGAATGTTTGAAATAGAAATTTTGGAAAGTTTTATTTTATTTTCTTAAATATTTTTTATTGACTTCAGAGAGGAATGGAGAGAGAGAGAAAGATAGAAATATCAATGATGAGAGAGAATCATTGATTGGTTGCCTCCTGCATGCCCCCTACTTTGGATAGGGCCTGCAACCTGAGCATGTGCCCTTGACCGGAATCGTACCTGGGACCCTTCAGTCCACACGCCAATGCTCTATCCACTGAGCTAAACCAACTAGGGCTGGAAAGTTTTATTTGGTATTTATTCTGTGGCCTGGAATCATCAAAGTGCATCTGAAAAGGATTGGAGACATAAAAAGATCATCAAAAGTGAGGAGGTCCAGAAACTGAGAAGCCAAACTCATGTATAAATTGTCTGTCATGATGATGTCACCTATGATGGCAGGGTTAGTAGTGAGGAGTGGAAGTGATTGAGGAGACATCTGATGGTAAGGAAGTCAGTGCAGCAACAAAGGGTAATATTCTCATGCTATGTGTGTGAGGAGCTGAGTATTAAAGCAGGGGAGACGAGCCGGTTTGGCTCAGTGGATAGAGCGTCGGCCTGCGGACTCCAGGGTCCCGGGTTCGATTCAGGTCAAGGGCATGTACCCTGGTTGCGGGCACATCCCCAGTGGGGGGCATGCAGGAGGCAGCTGATCGATCTCTCTCATCGATGTTTCTAACTCTCTATCCCTCTCCCTTCTTCTCTGTAAAAAATCAATAAAATATATTTAAAAAAAAAAAAAGCAGGGGAGAGGAGAATGGTCTGGACACAGCAGGGAGGAGCCAGGGGGACAAAGAATACACTAAAATCAGTTGTCTTATGTTCAATATAACTCATGGCATAAACACAGAGGATATTTTACTGTTTCCACCTTCAAGGTCAGGGCCCCTGAATGGCAAAAGGTGGAAGAATGACAAGTGGTATTGGCTATATGACAGAATTCTAGAAAACTTGTGGGAGATTCTGTTAACAGGGAGAAAAGAATGGAGGGCTGAGGGGCCATTATCGGGCGCTCTTACCATTCAGATGGGGAGACCAAGGCAGGAACACAGGAAAATCCACAGTGTGGGTAATAAAGATTTATCTTACAGGTGTGGTGAGTTTTGAGCCTCCTTAAAGTACATTTCCTACGTTATTTCCTATGTAGTGATTTTTTAAATATATATTGATACCTTGCTATTTCGTCTATTGCCATGCCCCACAACCATACATTTCTCTTGGTGAGAGAGTTGCAGGGAGACTTTTACACTCAGAACGACTGAAGGCTGGGCTGAGAAAGGGAACCAGAAGGGTTTCTGCAAAGGAAGAGTGTGACTCTGCAGCACTGTGGCTAAGCTGCTGGCACAGAGGTACATGGCTGAGTCCCCGGGTTCTGTGGGCTGGATCTTCAAAGTGGAGAATGATCCATTAGGCATCTTAGCTGAGTATCGGTCCTTGGGCATCCCGCTGTTGTCTATTGGAGCTCCATTACTGAAATAAATCAGGAACTTCAGTTCCTGCAGTGAAGTCTGTCTGTACCAGTAAAGGTCATTGTGGCCTGAAATTGGCTCACAGTTCAGTGTTACTGCTTGTCCCATCTTTGTCACCTTGTTTCTGGGTGTCTGGGCAACTCCAGCATCTGCATGCTCTGTGGAAGTGGTGGACAGAGTTTGGGAACAGGATAAGAAACATAAATGGAATAAAAACTGGAAATATCCCAAAAGGCAGATGCTTTATTTCTAGGGACTTACCTACTAACATGAGGCCAAGGGTCACACAGCAGAGGAGCCAGGTGGCCATGGCAGGGTGGGATAGCAGGAGGCTTCACCCAGATTATTACTTATGGACACTACCAGAGGGGCAGGGGTTCTAGTTCCTCTGGTTTCCACAAGGTGGAGAGTGGCTTGTCAGTGACAATGCTCTCTGTCACTGCTCATAGGACCTTCTCCAGAAGTGAACGTTAGTCTTTTTAAGAAGACTGACTGGAATAGGGCATATCTATTCTGGGATGTGATTGGCTCATTCAAAGACTCCAAAACATTCATCAATTGTCACCTCTCACACCCTGTGCTTCTACAATTCTTTCTTCTCTGCTATATCACATGCCTACTGTCTACTCGACTTTCCCTGTGTGTGGGCCATCAACACTGCAGATTCTGGACACCAATAAAGTACTTTCTAAATCTCAAGTTCTTTATACTACTCTGAAGGCAATCCCTAGCTCACAGACATACAAAGTCTAAGTAATTTCTCACTGATTTGGGGCTCTTAACCAGATCCCTCTGAGAAGGATTTTGATTGACTGCCACACTCATTTTGAAGGGACAGAAACAGATGGCCTTGGAAGAGGGATCTGGGTTTAACCAGGGTTGACATTATAGTATTAAACCTTGAACCTGCTTTAGACATTGTGAAAATTAAGACATGAGAGTTTAAAAGCATTTGGGTGTGTGGATATAAGCGTCCTAGGTGGAGGAGGTTGATTTAGTAAGAGAAAGAAAGGGTAGGATTATGGAATTATAGAAATGGAAATTTTGTAAGGAGCTTATTTGTTGTTCACACCATGGTCTAGAAACTTGGAAGTGCACTTGGAGAAGGTTGGAGGTAAAAAATTATCAAAAGTGAGGAGATCAAGAAACTGAGAAGCCAATCCATGAATAAATTGTCTACATAATGATGACATCACCAATGATGACAGGGTTAGTAGTGGGAAGAAAAAGTAAATGAGAGACCTGACAGTAAAGAACTAAATGCAAGAACAAAGGGTACTATGCTAATACCATGTGTGTGAAGAGCTGGGTATTGAAGCAGGAAAATGGGGTATAATCTGGAAGCAGCAGGGAGGATCCAGGAGAACAAAAAATGCACTAATACCAGACATAATACATCTAATTATATCTTGTGGTATAAACACAGTAAAATTTCACTCTGTTTTCATCTTTCAGGACAGGGCCCATGAATGGCTAAGAATAAGACAATTGCAAGTGGAAGTTGGCTATATGAGAGAACCCAGGAACACTTGTGTTAGGGGTGAGGGGGAATGGATTCTGTTACAGCCTGGAGGGAGAAGAGAATGGAGGGCTGTGAAGCCATTACCAGGAGCTCCTGCCATTCAGATGGAGGCCAATGCAGGAATGCGGGAAAATCCACAGTGTGGCTAATTAAGGTTTATCTTACCTGGTCAGTTTTGAGCCCACAGAGTATTTTTGAGGAAATTCTGAAGCCCATTTCCTATGTTGTTTCCTATGCAAGGTTTTCTAGGTTGTTACCTTATCACTTCTTTTCTTGTTAAGCCCCAAACATACTCATTTCTCTTGGTGAGACACAAGGAAGACTTTTACTCAGGACCCCATGGGGGAGGAGGAAGATGGCGGCGATATAGGCAGACGCGTCCCAGGTCCTGTCCTGGAGCAAATGGAGAGAGCAGCTGAAACTAATAGCATCCACCCCGAATTGGCGAAATTGCTCAGCTGGTGAGATAGTTTGCAGCCGAGAAGAGCAGAACTCCCCTGGAAAGGTAAAAAAAAAACCAGGGTTTTGGGCAGGAAAGTTTGCCAGACCTCTGAGCCCAGAGAGTCGGAGTGAGACCGCGCGGCAGCCGCGTCCCTTGGGACAGGCACAGCCCCTGACGGGGGAAAGGAGAACCGCGGGATTCCTGGCGCCACCGGGGGAATTGAGAGCTGGGTTCTGTGATCACGGAGGACTGAGCCTAAAGGGGGCAGCCTGAAGAGCTGACCAGACCATGCAGTCCCGGTAAGAGAAGGCGCTTACAGAAACCGAGCCTTCCCCGTTTCCGCGGCCGGCGTTTGTTTGTTTGTTTTCACTGAATCCTGTTCATGGGACATTTTGGATACAGACACTCACCTGTGCTGAAGAGAGGGAGAGTGTGCGGAGGAGTGGAATCTGGGGAGAGACTGAAGAGAGAGGGGGGCCGGGAGAGGTGGCAGCGAATTGAATGCTGAGACACCCCTGAGCCCAGGTCTGGGGCAGCCATTCTCTCTGGAGAGTGAGACTCCTCCCCCCAGCCCCCAGGCAAGGAGCACAGCCACACCCAGATTCCACCCTGTAGGAGATCAGGATTAAAATAATCTGATCAATCCCTGGGAGTTAACAGGGTCTGGCCTGTAGAGGGATTTTCAATCCCAGCAACAACACAGCGCCAGTAACTAACTATTACGCAGCCAGCTCTGGGCAGTGAACTTCCACTGGACAGAGAAGCCCTATAGCCTCAGAGGCCAACCCCAGAACACTGCCACCCAGAGGCTGACCCACAAACTGACTCTTTGCTAAACACAAAATAAGGCAGTCTGGGAAACAAATGCGGCTTGCTTTAAAATAAGGACTGTGGTTTACAAGACAGAGGAACAGTGTATCACAGGGAAACCCAACACTCTCCTGAATACCTGGCAGGTCTAAGGCGAGGCACACTGAAGAATAGAAGAACCGAAGGACCTTCACTACTGCAATTCTTTTTTTTTTCTTTTTTCACCTTTTAACTAAGAAACCAATTTTTTTCTTCTTCTTTTTTTTTCTTTTTTTTGTTTTCTTCTTTTTCCATCACCTCATTTTACCCTTTTAACTACTACCTTCTTATTTTTAACCAGTATTATTACTGCTACCATTTTACCATTTTTTAAAGTGCCATTTTATTTTCTCTTTATTTTATTTTGGGATTAGTGTTCTCCATTCTATTTTCATCGTTATATTATTGGTTGTTTCTAGTTTGCATTCATCTCCAGGGAGCTGTTGCTGGAATCTGTTGGGATTAATGGCGGTTCTATAGGAGTATTCTCCTCATATTAAAAGTCTCTTCCACTCTTCCACTTCATTCTCTCTTTTCGCTCTTTTATTTTCTTTTTTTTTCTTTTTTCTCCTTTTTTTTTCTTGCCTTTTTTCCCCCCCTCCTTTTTCCCAATTTCATTTTTGTACTCCTTTTTTTGGTTCCTACTTTTCTTTTCTTTTTTCTCTTTTATCTTTTTCCCTTCCATCCTCCTTATCCCCTAATTCTCTTAATTCGGGTGGTCACCTTTATTTGGGGTTATTAATATCGTGAATATATTTGTGTATACTGCTGGGTACGTGGTGCCTTGTTGTGTTGTATTTTGTGCCTTTAAATCAACGCAGCAGATCGAAGCTACAGCAACCTCCAGAGCACCACACCCTCTGCTGAGGAACAGCAGCTGTATGTGAAGCCTCGCCCCACCAGCCAGAAGAGCCACTTCAGCTGTGAACAGCACACACCAGAGGAGCTGCTGCCAACTGAAGAGCAGCTGCTACCGCAACCGCTCGAAGAGCAACCACAGACCAAGGAGTCACTGCCACCAAGGGAGCAACCACAGAACGACTCAACGTCTAGATATGTCAGTGAGATCAAACATGGGTAGACAAAGAAACCCCCAAAGGAAAGAGAAGGAGGACTCTCCAGAAAAGCAGCTAAGTAATGCAGAGGCATGCAACATGACAGACAAAGAATTCAGAATAAGGGTCCTAGAGTGCATAAACCGGATGGAGGAAAAAATCGACAACCTCTGCAAGAAGCAAGAAGAAACAGATGAAAAAATTGATAACATATGGAAGAAGCTAGAAGAAACAGATGAAAAAATCAACAACTTAAGTAAGACCCAAGAAGAAATGAAGAGTGATATAGCTGCAATGAAAAACTCCATTGAAAGTATCAACAGTAGACTAGGAGAAGCGGAGGACCGAATTAGTGAATTAGAAGACAAGGAAGCAAAACACACCCAAAATGTACTGCAATTGGAGAAAAAAATTAAAAGACAGGAGGAGAGCCTAAGGGAGCTTTGGGACAACATGAAACGAAACAACATACGAATAATAGGGGTACCAGAACAACAGAAGGATGAACAAGGATTAGAAAACCTATTAGAAGAAATAATATCAGAAAACTTCCCTGAGGTGGGGAAGAAAAAAGTCACACAAGCCCAGAGAGTCCCAAACAAGGTGAACCCGAAAAGACCCACACCAAGACACATCATAATTACCATGGCAAATGTTCAGGACAAAGAGAGAATCTTACAGGCTGCAAGAGAGAGACGGAAAGTGACATACAAGGGATCTCCCATTAGATTGTCAAATGATTTCTCAACAGAAACACATCAGGCCAGAAAAGAATGGACAGAAATTTACAAAGTGATGCAAAGCAAAGGACTGAATCCAAGAATACTCTATCCAGCAAGGCTATCATTCAAACTTGAAGGGGAAATAAGAAGCTTCACAGACAAAAAAAGGCTAAGGGAGTTTATCACCACCAAGCCAGCAATGCAAGGAATGCTAAAGGGACTGGTATAAAAATAATAAAAATCCCAGAAAGAAAACAGCCACACACACACAAAAAGAAATGGCTACAAATAAGTACCTTTCAATAATAACTTTAAACGTAAACGGACTAAATGCTCCAAACAAAAGACATCGAGTGGCTGAATGGATAAAAAAACATGACCCATATATCTGCTGTCTACAAGAAACCCACCTCATTAGAAGGGACTCACACAGACTGAAAGTGAAAGGATGGAAAAATATCTTTCAGGCAAATGGAAAGGAAAAGAAAGCTGGGGTAGCAATACTTATATCGGACAAAATAGACCTCAAAGTGAAGGCCATAACAAGAGATAAGGAAGGCCACTTCATAATACTAAAGGGATCAATTCAACAAGAAGATATAACCCTGGTAAACATATATGCACCCAATTCAGGAGCACCCAAATTCATAAAAAAACTCCTGGAAGATATCAAAGGAGAGATCAACAACAATACAATCATAGTAGGGGACTTTAATACACCACTGACAGCACTGGATAAGTCCTCTAGACAAACAATCAGCAAAGATACAGCAATCCTAAATGACTCACTAGATCAGATGGACTTAATAGACATCTTCAGAACACTTCACCCCACTGCCACGGAATATACATTCTACTCAAGTGCTCATGACACATATTCAAAAATAGACCATATACTGGGTCACAAGCAAAGTATCCCCAAATTCAAGAAGATTGAAATCATAAAAAGCATCTTCTCAGACCATGATGGCATAATATTAGAAATAAACTACAATAAAAACAACCCAAAATACTCAAACACCTGGAAGCTGAATAGCATGCTATTAAATATTGATTGGATTACCAATGAAATCAAAGAAGAAATTCAAAACATCCTGGAAACTAATGACAATGAAAACACAACAATCCAAAACCTATGGGACACATTGAAAGCAGTCCTGAGAGGGAAGTTTATAGCTCTACAGGCCTATCTCAAAAAACAAGAAAAAATGGTAGTAAATCAGCTAACTCTACAACTCAAAGAATTAGAAAGAGAGCAACAAGAAAACCCCAGAGTGAGCAGAAGGAAGGAGATAATAAAGATTAGAGCAGAAATAAATAACATAGAGACCAAAAAAATAATACAGAAAATCAATGAAACCAAGAGCTGGTTCTTCGAAAGGATAAAGAAGATTGACAAACCTCTAGCCAGACTCACGAAGAAGCAAAGAGAGAGGACCCAAATAAACAAAATCAGAAACGATAGAGGCGAAATAACAACAGACCCCACAGAAATACAAATGATTGTTAAAAAATACTATGGACAGCTCTACTCCAGCAAACTAGACAACCTGGAGGAAATGGACAAATTCCTAGAAAAATACAACATTCCAAAACTCAATCAGGAAGAATCTAAAAATCTCAACAGGCCAATAACTATGGAAGAAATTGAAGCAGTCATCAAAAAGCTTCCATCAAACAAAAGCCCAGGACCAGACGGCTTCACAGGGGAGTTTTACCAAACATTCAAGGAAGAACTAAAACCTATCCTCCTCAGACTACTAAAAAAAATTCAAGAGGAAGGAACACTTCCAAGCTCATTCTATGAAGCCAGCATCACCCTAATACCAAAACCAGGTAAAGACAACACAATGAAAGAGAATTACAGGCCAATATCCCTCATGAACATAGATGCCAAAATCCTCAACAAAATCTTAGCAAATCGGATCCAGCAGTACATCAGAAAGATCATACACCATGACCAAGTAGGATTTATCCCAGGGATGCAAGGATGGTACAATATCCGCAAATCAATAAACGTGATACATCACATAAACAAATTGAAAGAAAAAAACCACATGGTCATATCAATTGATGCAGAAAAAGCATTTGACAAAATTCAACACCCATTTTTGATAAAAACTCTCAGCAAGGTGGGAGTAGATGGATCATACCTCAACATAATAAAAGCCATATATGACAGGCCCACAGCCAACATCATACTCAATGGAAAAAAACTTACACCATTTCCCCTAAGAACAGGAACAAGACAGGGATGCCCCCTCTCACCACTCCTGTTCAACATAGTACTGGAAGTGTTAGCCATTGCAATTCGGCAAGAAGAAGAAATAAAAGGCATCCAAATTGGAAAAGAGGAAGTAAAACTGTCCTTATTTGCAGATGACATGATATTATACATACAAAACCCTAGAGACTCCATCAAAAAGCTACTAGACTTAATACATGAATTTGGCAATGTAGCAGGATACAAAATTAACCCCAAGAAATCTGAGGCATTTCTATACACCAATAGTGAACTTTCAGAAAGAGAGATTATAAAAACAATCCCGTTTACCATCGCACCAAAAAAATTAAGCTACCTAGGAATAAACTTAACTAAAGAGGTAAAAGACCTCTACTCAGAAAACTACAGGACGTTGAAAAAAGATATAGAGGAAGACATAAACAGATGGAAGAACATACCGTGTTCGTGGATTGGTAGAATCAACATCATTAAAATGTCCATACTACCCAAAGCAATCTATAAATTCAACGCACTTCCCATTAAAATACCAACGGCATACTTCAGAGATCTAGAACGAACTCTCCAAAAATTCATCTGGAATAAAAAAAGACCCCGAATAGCTGCAGCAATCCTGAAAAAGAACAAAGTAGGTGGGATCTCAATACCAGATATCAAGTTGTATTACAAAGCCACTATTCTCAAAACTGCCTGGTACTGGCACAAGAATAGGCATATAGATCAATGGAATAGAATAGAGAGCCCAGAAATCGGCCCGAACCAGTATGCTCAATTAATATTTGACAAAGGAGGCAAGAACATTCAATGGAGCCAAGATAGTCTCTTCAATAAATGGTGTTGGGAAAATTGGACAGATATATGCAAGAAAATGAAACTAGACCACCAACTCACACCATACACAAAAATAGACTCAAAATGGATAAAGGACTTAAATGTACGACAGGAAACCATAAAAATTCTAGAAGAATCCAAAGGCAACAAAATCTCAGACATATGCCGAAGCAATTTCTTCACTGATACAGCTCCTAGGGCACTTGAAACTAAAGAGAAAATGAACAAATGGGACTACATCAAAATAAAAAGCTTCTGCACAGCAAAAGAAACCATCAACAAAACAACGAGAAAACCCACTGTGTGGGAAAACATATTTGCCAATGTCATATCTGATAAGGGCCTAATCTCCAAAATTTATAGGGAACTCATACAACTTAACAAAAGGAAGATAAACAATCCAATCAAAAAATGGGCAAAGGACCTAAATAGACACCTTTCAAAAGAGGACATTCAGAAAGCCAAGAGACATATGAAAACATGCTCAAAGTCACTAATCATCCGAGAGATGCAAATCAAAACAACAATGAGGTACCATCTCACACCTGTCAGACTGGCTATCATCAACAAATCAACAAACGACAAGTGCTGGAGAGGATGTGGAGAAAAAGGAACACTTGTGCACTGCTGGTGGGAATGCAGACTGGTGCAGCCACTATGGAAGACAGTATGGCGTTTCCTTAAAAAACTGAAAATGGAACTCCCATTTGACCCTGTGATCCCACTTCTAGGAATATATCCCAAGAAACCAGAAACACCAATCAGAAAGGATATATGCACCCCTATGTTCATAGCAGCACAATTCACCATAGCTAAGATCTGGAAACAGCCTAAGTGCCCATCAGTAGATGAATGGATTAGAAAACTGTGGTACATCTACACGATGGAATACTATGCTGCTCTAAAAAGGAAGGAACTCTTACCATTTGCAACGTCATGGATGGAACTGGAGAGCATTATGCTAAGTGAAATAAGCCAGGCAATGAAGGAAAAATACCACATGATCTCACTCATTCATGGATAATAGAGACCATTATAAACTTTTGAACAATAATAGATACAGAGGCAGAGCTGCCTCAAACAGATTGTCAAACTGCAGCGGGAAGGCCAGGGAGGGTTGGGGGGCAGGAGGTAGGGGGGTAAGAGATCAACTAAAGGACTTGTATGCATGCATATAAGCATAACCAATGGACATAAGACACTGGGGGATAGGGGAGGCTGGGGGACTGTCTAGGGCGGGGGGATAAAATGGACACATATGTAATACCCTTTGTAATACTTTAAGCAATAAAATAAAAAAAAAAGAAAAGGACCCCATGGGGCTAGAATGAGAAGGGAAAGCAGGAGGATTTCTGCACAGGGAGGGGTGACTCTGCTGCTCTGTGGCTAAGCTGCTGGCACAGAGGTAAATGGCTGAGTTCCAGGTTTTGTGGGCTGGATCTTCAGAGGGAAGAATGATTTATTAGGCCTCTGAGCTAAGAATTGGTCCTTGGACATCCTTGTGTCATGTGTAGAAGCTTGATTGCTGAAGTAAATCAGGAACTCCAGTCCCTGCACCAAGGTCTGTCTGTACCAGTAAAGGTAGGCATGGCCTGAAATTGGCTCACAACTCAGAGTTACTCCTTGTCCCTCTCTGTCACCATGTGCCTGGGTATCTGAGTGACTCCAGCAACTCTGGGATCTGTGGAAGTGGACAAAGTAGGGGAACAGGATAAGGAGTGTAAATGGAATCAGTATTGGGAATATAAAAGAATACATATTTTTTATGTCTGTGGATTCACCTACTCCCATGAGACAAAGGGCCACACAGCAGAAGAGCCTGGTGGCCATGGAGGGGTGGGGCAAGAGGAGGCTTCACCCTGATGAGACCCTTGTGGACATGAACAGAGGGGCAGGGGTTTTTGTTCCTCTCGTCTCCACAGTGTAGAGTGGCCTGGCAGTGACATTGCTCTATGTCACTGTTCATAGGACTTCCTCCCAAAGATGAACAGTCAGTCATGCAACACAGAGATCAACTGAAATGGGCCGTAAGTATCTTGGCATGTGACCCCAGCACCAAAGGCCCTCTCTGGTGAGAAACACCAGTCGTCTCTTTGGGTTTAGCTACCCCATACTGTTCTGACTTTGCACCACTTTTCTTCATATCTGAGACTTTTCTTTTCTTTTTTTAAAGGCCTCCTATGCCCTGGAAGAATTTTTGGGAGTGATATTTTACTAGTTACCTTGGTAATAAGTGAAACAAATTTATATATAACACAAAGCTAGGCATCACCCCCTGTCCTTCCTCCAATCCCACTGTGTTGAATTACCAGTAAGAAGATCTTGATCTATAAACTTTCATAGGTTTTTCCTGGCTCATATGAATTTATGATAACAAATGGCATATATAGAAGACATAAGTTTTTGTTTATATCAAAGTAAATGCATTCTCTACGCATTATCTTGTAACTTCTAAAATTTAACAAAATATACAAACAGTTATAGCTGTAAATCTATCTCCATTTGCCTGATTTCATTATTCATATAAACGTTTTCACATAAATGGGAACATAACATATATTTGAGCTTTATTATTTAGCTATTGTGTGGTTACAAAGTTTCTGATATTTAATAAAAAGGACACCAACAAACCAGGTCAGAGGACATAAATTCTTTTAATGTAAGCAAAGTATTTCATTGACCTTTACACTTCCCTGTGCACACCTGGAGGCCTAATCGAATACTTTTTAGTGAGGATCAGTAAATTTCTGTAGGTGACAAGGCTGTGTCTTGATCATTGTAAAAATGTTCTTAGTTCAATCAGTAATTCCCCCTTTTCCATTCACAGGTGCCATGAGAGAGCTGTATTTAACCAAGGTTGATGTCATGGTCTTAAAATTGAATGTGGTTTAGACATCGTGAGAATTAACAATATGGATATTTCAGGCCCTGATTGGGATTACTTAGTGGGTTACAGCGTCACCCCAGTTCACCAAGATTGCAGGTTTGATCTCTGGTCAGTGCACTTACAGGAATCAAGCAATGAATGCATACATAAGTGGAATCACAAATCAATGTTTCTCTCTCTCCCTCTCTAAAAAAATCAACAGATAAAACTTTTTTTAAAAAAAAAAAAGAACATGAGAATTTAAAAGCTGTTTGGTATGTGGATTCTGGGCCAGTGGCTAGAAGCATCATAGGAGGATTGTACAGAATTAGTGAGATGGAAAGAAAGGAGGAACAGGTAGAGGGAGAGGATGATTGAAAGGAAATTTTGGAAGAGCTTATCTGTTGTTCATTTAATATGTCTTGATAATTGTAAAAGTGCATTGTAGAAGTGCATCTGGAAAAGATTGGAAGTTAAAATATCATCAAAAGTGAAAAGGTCAAAAAACTGAGAAGCCAAACACATGTATAAATTGTCTATGTGAGGATGACTGCCGCGACCTGCATGGCTAGGGTTCGGGATCTGAAGAAGGGGCCGACGCACAAATGAAAACATTAGACAAGAAATATGAATCATTAAGGGGTGGGGGGCCAGGTGGAGACCTCTTTCTTGAAGAGGCACACTGAAACCTGGCCTTAACAGCTTTTTATTCCGTTTCAGATACACATCTTGCCCTCAGTAAAGCATGGCAAACAAGTAGTAGACAGACTGTCTCTAAGGTCAATAAAGATCAGTAAGGTCCAGTAAACATTTACTTCAAGGCTATTAGGTCAGGAAACTGCTTTGAGCCACCACTATCTCAACACGAACAATGGTGCTTAGAGTTAGCCCTGCTAAATCCCAGGGCCCATCGGCCTTCAGAGTTCCTTGGTGCACTCTCATGCTAGTATCGGCAGTGGGTGGCTTCTCGCAGCTGATGTCACCAATGATGGCAGGATTAGTAGTGGGGAGAAGAACTAAATGAAAAGAGACCTGATGGCAAAGAAGTCAGGGAGCAACAATGGGCAATATTCTAATGCTGTGTGTGTGAAGAGCTGGCTCTTAAAACAGGGGAGAGGAGGATGGTCTGGAAGCAGAAGGGAGGACCCACAAGGACGAGGGATGCACTGAAATCAGACATAGAAGCATATTATGTCTCTTGGAGTTAAACACCGGGGAAATGTTTTTCTCCACTGTTTCTATCTTGAAAGCCTGGGTAGCAAAAGGTAGGACAGTGACAGTGAAATTGGCTTTATGACAGAGCTCAGGTAAACCTAATTGCATTGGGCACTCAAAACACAGGTGTCTTTGTACCTTTTGCCAGTGAAGCCCTGATAGAACTTGTGAAGGGATATGAAATAAGACCATGGAAGAGAGTAATTATAACAATTTGGAATGGATTGCAAATGTTATGTGGAAATTTCTGGCATAAATCAGAATAAAATACACATTTATGTCATAAGGTCATATGATCAGGTAGGAAAGAGGGCTAACATAGGACTGGACAAGTCTGCATGGGTTTAGATGTCCTGATGTGGAGTCCATGTTTATTGTTTTGTATCCAGCGGCTAAAGAGGCCTCATGAGCATCGTGAGCCCTACACAAGCCTCCAGCTGTACTGGCCTCAGCTGTCTGCTCTCAGGCCCTGGGCTCTCCTGAGACAGGACAGAGACAAATTCCAGGATTCCGGGAGTGGTAGCTTCCGTCTAATGTAGTAAAACACATGGTTTACCCATGTTTGAGATATTCTGAGTGAAATAAAAGAGCCCCTATGAATGATAAGATGATATGAACATTATAAAGGAATGTCTACAATTGTCATAAAGAGGTTTCTAGTACAATCAAAACTGTATGTGTGTGTGTGTGTGTGCGCGCGCGCGCGCGTGTGTGGGTGTTTACAGGTGTGAAGGTGGATTCTGTTAACAACTCAGAGGGAAAAGAGAATGGAGCCACTACCAGGAGCTGCTACCATTCAGATCAGGAGGTCAATGCAGGAACATCCATGGTGTGGGTAAATAAGGTTTATCTTCCTTGTGTGGTGAGTTTTAAGCCCACAAACAATGTATGAGGAATCCCTGGAAACCATTTCTGACATTATTTTCTGCCCAAGTTTTTCTCTCTTGATACTTTATCATGTCTGCCCTTGTCAGGCCCCAAACACACTCATTTCTCTTGGTGAAAGAGGAGCTGGAAAGACATTTGCTCAGGATGACTGAGGGCTGGAGAGAGAAGGGGAAGCAGGAGGGTTTCTGCACAGGGAGGGGGTGACTCTGCAGCGCTGTGGCTAAGCTGCTGGCACAGAGGTACACAGCTGAGTCCCCAGGTTCTGTGGGCTGGATCTTCAGAGTGGAGAATGATCCATTAAGCATCTTAGCTGAGAATCGTTTCTTGGGCATCCCAGTGTCATCTAATGGAGTTAGATCGCTGAAGGAAATCAGGAATTCCAGCCCCTGCACTGAAGTCTGTCTATACCAATATAGGTAGGTATGGCCTGAAATTGGCTCACAACTCAGAATTACTTCTTGTCCCTTCTTTGTCACTTTATGCCTGGGTGTCTGGGTGACTCCAGCACCTGTGGGTTCTGTAAAGGCAGATAAATTTGGGAACAGAAAAAGGAACACAAATAGAATTATAAATGAAAAAAAATTAAATGCAGATTCTTAATTTCTGGAGACTCACCTACTCCCAGGAGACAAAGGACCACACAGCACAGGAGCCTGATGGCCATGGCAGGATGTGGCAGGGGGAGGCTTCACCCAGAGGAGGCCCTTGAGGGCATGAGCAGAGGGGCAGGGGTTCTAGTTCCTGTGGTCTCCACAAGGTAGAGAGTGACCTGGCAGTGGCATTGCTCTCTGTCACTGTTCATAGCACCTCCTCCAGAAGGTGAACATTCATAGACTTAAATAGGTCCTAACTATTCTGGATGTGGCCCCAGTACCAAGGGCTCTCTCTTGTAAGAAATACCAGTCATCTCTCTGGCCTTCACCACCTCATATGACACTGCTTTTATACCTCCCTTTTTTTCACATCTGAGTATTTTCTTTTCTGCTATTAATATAAGATCTCCAAATACCCTTGAAGAATTTATGGTACTAATATTTTACAAATAACTTCCATTAAGTGAGACAAAGTCATATTAACACAAAGCTAGTCATCAGCCCCTGTCCTTCTTCCAATCCTACTTTGTTGAATTACCAGTAAGAAGAACTTGATCTATAATTTTTCATTAATTTTTTCCTGGCTTGTATGAATTTATAGTAAAAAATGGCATATATGAAAGACATATGTTTTCTTATTGAAGTAAAAATTACTTGTAATTTATAAAATTTGATAAGATACATATATAATTTACATCAGTAGATATAAATCTATTTGTATTTGCTTGCTTTTTAAATTCATTTATATGTTTCTACCTAAATGTTATCATGTCATGTATTTTGAGCTTCATTATTTAGTTATTGTATGTTTACAAAATTTCTTATACTTAATAAAAAAGGTACCAACAGACCAGGTCAGAGGAAATATATACTTTAGGTGTAAGCAAAGTGTCCTATTGACCTATACATTTCCCTGTGCACACCTGGCTGCCTAGTGGAATACTCTTCAATAAATATCAGAGAATTCTATCAATGATGGGGCTGCATCATGATCGTTGCAAAAATGCCCTTGGTTGCTTCAGGAACTCCCACTTTGCCATTCATAGGTGCCCAGAGGGAGCTGGATTTAACCAGGGTTAGAACCATGGCCTTAAACATTGAACCTGGCTTAGATAATGTTAGAATTAAGAACCTGGGTGTTTACAAGCTTCTAGGTATGTGGACTGAGGGTCATTGACTAGAAGCATTGTAGAAGGATAGTGCTGGAATTGATGAAATAGAAAGAAGGGAGGATCGGGTAGAAGCATAAAATAATTGAAAAGGACTTTTTGGAAGGGGCTTATTTGTTATTCTTTCCATGTTCTGAAATCATTAAAGTGCATCTAGAAAAGATTGGACGCCAAAAATTGTTGAATGGGAGGAGGTCAAGAAACTGTATAAATTGTCTAGGTCATGATGACGACACCAATGGAGACAGGATTAGTGGCGGGGAGAGGAAGTGAGTGAGGAGAGGCCTGATGGTAAACAAGTCAGTGAGCAACAACAGGTAATAAGCTAATGCCATGTGTGTGAAGAGCTGGGTATTAAAGCAGGGGAGAGGAGAATGGTCTAGCAGTAGCAGGGAGAACCCAGTAGGAAAAAGAATGCACTGAAATTGGATATATTATATTTGATTATATCTCATAGTAAAATTATTGTTTTCATCTTTAAGGGTTCTTGAATAGCAAAAAGTAGGACCATGTAAGTTTGCTAAATAAAATAACTCAGGGACACTTGTATGGGGGAAATTCTGTTTAGAGCTTAGAGTGAAAAGAGAATGGAGAGATGAGGAGCCATTACCAGGAGCTCCTACCATTCTCATGGAGGCCAATGCAAGAATGCAGGAAAATCCAGATTGGGTAATTAAGGTTTATCTTATGTGTGGGTAGGTTTGAGCCCACTGACTATTTGTGAGGATTCTCTAAAGCCCATTTCTTACATTGTTTCCTAAACAGGGATTTCTCTTTTGATTTCTTTTAAAAAGATAATTAACTAATTTTTTAAATTGATTTCAGAGAGGAATGTTGAGGGAGAGAGTGATAGAAACATCAGTGATGAGAGAGTCATTGGTTGGCTGCCTCCTGCACACCCCAAACTAGGGATGGAGCCTGAAATCTGGGCATGTTCCCTGCCTGACTGGGAATCAAACCATGACCTCCTGGTTCATAGGTTGATGCTCAACCATTGCGCCATGCCGCCCGGGCTGTTGATTTCTTATCATTTCTGCACTTGTCATGCCCCAAACCAACTAATTTCTCTCAATGAGAGTGGAGCAGAGTAGCCCTTTCTATACTTAAGACACATGGGGCTGAAGCCAGAAGGGGAAGCAGGAGCGTTTCTGCACAGGGAGGGGGTGACTCTGCAGCGCTGTGGCTAAGCTGCTGGCACAGAGGTACACAGCTGAGTCCCTGGCTTCTGTGGGCTGGATCTTCAGAGTAGAGAATGATCCATTAAGCATCTTAGCTGAGAATCGTTCCTTGGGCATCCCACTTTCATCCACAGGCATTTGATTATTGAAGTAAATGAGAAATTTTGGTCCCTGCTCCAAGGTCTGTCTGTACCAGTAAAGGTGAGTATGGCCTGAAATTGGTTCACAACTCAGAGTCACCGATTGTCCCATCTTTGTCACTTTATGCCTGGGTGTTTGGGTGACTCCAGCATCTGTGGGCTCTGTAGAAATGGACAGAATTTAGAAAAAGGTTAAGGAACATCAAGGAAATCATACCTGGGAATATAAAAAATGCAAGTTATTTTTAGGGGGACTCACGTACTCCCAGGAGACAAAGGGTCACACAGCAGAGGAGCCTGGTGGCCATGGCAGCATGGGGTAGCAAGAAGCTTCACTCTGAGGAGGCCCTTATGGGCATGAACAGTGTGGCAGGGGTTCTAGTTCCTCTGGCCTCCACAAGGTGGAGAGTGGCTTGGGGTGACATTGCTCTCTGTCACTCTTCATAGAACCTCCTCCTAAAGATGAACATTAATCTTCTACAGAAGATTGGATAGGGTAGATAATGACTATTTTGAGATGTGATTAAATTATTCATCTCCAAGATTTTCATCAGTTGTCACCTCTCACACCCCAGTGCTTTCACCATTTTTTTCTTCTCTGCTGTGTCACATGTTTCTGCCTGCTGGCCATTTCCATGTTGGTGTACCATGAGCACCACTAGTTCTATATGTCATTAAAGTTCTTCTACTTTCACACTCTTCCAAGGCAACCCATATCTCCCAGACACAAAAAATCAAAATAATTCCTTGCTGAGTTTGGGCTTTGCCCTGATTCCTCTTGGAATGATTTTGACTTGGCCACTATGCTCATTATAGAGGGAGGTAAATAGATGTCCTGGGAAGAGGGAGTTGGATTTAACCAGGGCTATCATTATAGTATTAAATCTTGACCCTTATTTAGACGATGTGAGAATTAAGAACATGAAATTTTACAAGCTGTTGACTATGTGGATTGAAGGTCAGGGCTATAAGCATCGTAGCAGGATGGTACTGAGTTAGTGAGATGTAAAGAAAGGAGGAACCCAGAGGAGGAAGGAATGATTGAAATAGAGATTTTTGAAGGAGCTTATTTGTTATTCAGTTCCTGCTCTGGAATCATCTAAGGTCACTGGAAAAGGATTGGAGGCAAAATATAAATAAATAAATCATCGAAATTGAGGAGTTCAAGAAACTGAGAAGCCAAACATATGTATACGTCGTCTGTGTGAGGATGATGTCACTAATGATGGCAGGATTATTAGAAGGGAGAAGAAGTGAATGAGGAGTGATCTGATAGTAAAGAAGTGATTGAGCAACAATGGGCAATATTCTAATGCCATGTGTGTGAAGAGCTGGGTATTAAAACAGGGGAGAGGACAATATTCTGGAAGCAGCAGGGAGGACCCAGAAAGACAAAGAATGAACTGAAATCAAACATAGATAGAAGCAGATTACGTCTTTCAACGTAAACACAGTAGAAATTTTATTCTTCACTATTTCCATCTTGAAAGCCTGGGCCTCTGAATAGTAAAACGTAGGACAGTGACCGTGGAATTGGCTGTATGACAGAGATCAGGTAAACCTCATTGCCTTGGGCACTCAAAACAAGGCATCTTTTACACCAGTTGCCAATGATGCCCTAGTAGGGGCTGGGGAGGGATGTGAAGTAGGACCATGAAATAGAGTAATTAGAAGCATTCAGATTAGATTGCCGGTGTTATGGGGAAATTTCTGGCATAAATCAGAATAAAATACACATGTGCATGATAAAGACATGATCAGGTAGGTAAGAGGGTTAACAAAAGACTGGACAAATCTGCATGGGTTTAGATGTCCCGATGTGGAGTCCATGTTTATTGTTTTGTATCTGGCAGCTGAAGAGGCCTCAGCAGGACAGAGAGTGATAAATTCCAGGGTCCTGGGAGTGTTAATTTCCATAGAATGTATTAAAGCATGTACTTTATCCACATTTGAGATAGTCTGGATGAAATAAAAGAGCCCCTATAAATGGTAAGATGATGTGAACATTATAAAGGAAAGTCTGCAATTGTCATAAAGAGGTCTGGTACAATCAAAGCTCGTGTGTGTGTGTGTGTGTGTGTGTGCACGTGCACACGCAAAGTGGGGTGAATTCGGTTAACAGCTTAGAGCGAGAATGAAGGGCTTAGGACAGTGATGGCAAACCTATAACACGCGTGTCAGAGGTGACACGCGAACTCATTTTTTGGTTGATTTTTCTTTGTTAAATGATATTTAAATATATAAAATAAATATCAAAAATATAAATCTTTGTTTTACTATGGTTGCAAATATCAAAAAATTTCTATATGTGACACGGCACCAGAGTTAAGTTAGGGTTTTTCAAAATGCTGACACGCCAAGCTCAAAAGGTTCTCCATCACTGGCTTAGAACCTCCTTCACCGGGGAGGCCAATGCAGGAAGGCAGGAATATCCATAGCAAGAGTAATTAAGATTTATCTTATAGGTGTGCTGTGTTTTGAGTCCACAGACAATTTGTGAGAAATCCCTGAAGCCTACTTCCTGCATTTTTTCCTGCTCACGGTTTTCTTTTGATACCTTATTATTTCTGTTCTTGTCATGCTCCAAACCCACTCATTTCTCCTGGTGAGTGAGGCCAGCGAAGATCTTTATTTTACAGGACAGCTGATGTGAGAAGGGGAAGCAGGAGGATTTCTGCACAGGGAGGGGGTGACTCTGCAGCGCTGTGGCTAAGCTGCTGGCACAGAGGTACATGGATGAGTCCCCAGGTTCTGTGGGCTGGATCTTCAGAGTGGAGAATGATCCATTAAGCATCTTAGCTAAGAATCGTTCCTTGGGCATCCCACTGTCATCTACAGGCATTTGATTGTTGAAGTAAATGAGAAACTTTGGTCCCTGCTCCAAGGTCTGTCTGTACCAGTAAAGGTAGGTATGACCTGAAATTGGCTCACAATTCAGAGTCACCGATTGTCCCATCTTTGTCACTATATGCCTGGGTGTTTGGGTGACTCCAGCATCTGTGGGCTCTGTGAAAATGAACAGAAATTTGAAACAGGTTAAGGAACATCAAGGAAATAATACCTGGGAATATAAAAAAATGCAGGTTATTTTTGGGGGGACTCACGTACTCCCAGGAGACAAAGGGTCACACAGCAGAGGAGCCTGGTGGCCATGGCAGCATGGGGTAGCAAGAAGCTTCACTCTGAGGAGGTCTTTATGGGCATGAACAGTGGGGCAGGGTTTCTAGTTCCTCTGGTCTCCACAAGGTGGAGAGTGGCTTGGGGTGACATTGCTCTCTGTCACTCTTCATAGAACCTCCTCCTAAAGGTGAACATTAGGATTAGATACGGTAGATAATAACTATTTTGAGATGTGATTAAATTATTCATCTCCAAGATTTTCATCAGTTGTCACCTCTCACACCCCAGTGCTTTCACCATTTTTTTCTTCTCTGCTGTGTCACACAATTCTGCCTGCTGGCCATTTCCACATTTCTGTGCCATGAGCACCACTAGTTCTATATCTCAATAACGTTCTTCTAAATCTCAAGTCTTTCACACTCTTCCAAGGCAATCCATATATCCCAGACACAAAAAATCAAAATAATTCCTTGCTGAGTTTAGGCTTTGCCCTGATCCCCCTTGGAAAGAATTTGACTTGGCCACCATGCTCATTATGAAGGAAGGTAAACAGATGCCCCGGGAAGAGACAGTTATATTTATCCATGGTTGTCATTATGGTCTTAAACCTTGACCCTAATGTAGACAATGTGAGAATTAAGAACAGGGATTCCTCACAAATTGTCTGTGGGCTGAAAACACATCACACCAGCCTTTCTCCCTACTTACCCTCTGCGGAACAACAGGTTGACTATCCTGGACTGGTTGGGGCCAGACTCACTAAGGCTCCTCTGACACTCAAACTGCATGTCTGCTTTTCCCAGAACATGCGAGCTTCACCACCCAGCTCCCTGTGCTGCACAAATTAAGCAAACTTGGAGGAATGCCCAATGAAAGCACACCTGCCATGCAGAGCTCAATTCTGAGCAAAACCCATCTCCACAACCAAAAAGCTAGAAGGGTTGGCCTCTGATTCCTTCATTCTCACCTTCAAGACATCTGCAACTCCCTAAGTCTAAGGCGCACCCCAGGGTTTCCCTCAATCCTCTTCCTCCAGAGAACCTCCCTAGACTCTAGATGACAACAAAGCCGCAGAGCCTCCTAGTGGCCAGTGGGCAGAAACAGCACAAACATGCTCTCTTGACAGGACCTGAGAGGGCGGGGTGCTTTGTTTCATGGAGTAAAGGGAATATAAGGTATTATGATATGTTGGTGTTAGAGGATTAATAAATAAAATTGTATGACTATGGCCTAACATGGAAACACGTGAAATTTGCACATTGGAGTCAGACATGTGGAGATGATAATGTTAGTTTTAATATTGGTAAGTAACAGGGCTCAGCTGTGAATCTGAGTGGACTGGCTAGCACTATACTGAATCTGAATTTAACTCATTTTTCTCCCCTCCAAACTACAGGTGGACCCTATAAAAAAAGAAAGTTGCCCAATAATCTTAGCACAGGTTGAGAAAACACCAAAGAATAGGTGTCTTCACTAGGTAGCCAGAGAGAAAACAAGAAGATAGAGACTAAAGTAAGATGAAGTGATTAAATAAAGGAATGTGTTTGCCTTTCCATAGAGAAGATTTAACAAGAAATAAGAAAATTGGAACCGGAGGATTACTTTAGAGAAGTCTCCCAAAATGGGAAATGTGGAATAAAGTGTTTCCCCACAAGATTGAGTTTTAGAGGGAAATACAGTTAGCTATACATCAATTACTTTTCCGAATTCCAACCACTTATCTTTGGGCATACTCATTTAAAAAGCACAAATGTGTCACAACGGCATTAAATGAATTCCAAGTCTGTTCTTTATTTTCTGACAAAGTCTAATTATTCAATCCCTATTTTATTTTCCATCTAGTCATATGGTCCAATGGAATGTCAGAGGTTATGAGTAAAAGTAAACACAAGTAATTAAAAACTCCAATAATAAAATGACAAAAACAAATAACTGCCTCAATTTGTTTATGAACACACACCCTTTACGTTTTTTTCTTTTATTTTGGTTGAAATTAAATTTGAAATATAAATCTCTATGTCATTTAAGTAAAATATTAAAGAAATGACAGACTACGAATCTGACATTATTTTTTTTAATTCCAAACAAAATTCTTTTAACCTTAATCCTGGTAATTACATTTGAGAACATTCGAACTACCCTTCTTTATTATCTAAATAGTTGTATAAAATAACGTCAGAACCTTTAATTAATTAATGTCCTAAAATATATAGTGAGGGCTGGTATCTTGGAGAAAGTGTATAGGGAAAGGGCATAGCCATCCCTTTGCCCTTAGAGGCATTGGCCTACCTCAACTTGGTGCTCCTGGAGCTGACTCACAGGACAGTCAAAGGTCAAAGACTAGAATGTACCAAAAGAGGAACACTGACAAACTCAATATACACGTGATCTAGAGGTAAATGTGTGCTCTGGCTGACCCAGGACACCTCAGGCTTCAAGGGCTAATTGAGGCAGCCCCAGCTTACTTATACTCCCTGAAATGGGCAAAAGCAAGATAAAATTCTCTTTGGAGAAAGATCCATTTATCGTAGACAAAAACATTACATTATAAAAATCCAGTGTCTGGCACAAAGTCAAAGATAATCAGATTAATAAGAAAAAATACAAACACCATGAAAGCACAAACATCATGACCCAGAAGCAGCAGAAAAATAAATCAATGAAAATAATTCCACAGAGATCTCCAAGGTGAAAATTATCAGACTCTGAAACAACTGTTTCCTGTGTTTAAAGAGATCAAAGGTAATCTAGGAAGACATTATTAGGGGATTAATAATTATGCCACGTGACATACTGGATTGGAAAAGCAACCACATACAACTTCTGGCAAGGAGACAGTGGATAGTTGTGCTCCACAATGACAGAAGTTTGTCAGACAAGTAAATTGGATGGAGACATGGGCAGAGGAAATGAATAGATATGCAATGAGTAAATGGACACATACGTATTATGACTTGCAGTCTTAGTTGGATAGGGAGGAAGTGAAGCCAGCAGGGGCTGAGTAGCAGTGATAATACCTTCAGGAAAATCTCAGTATGCTGCTTTCCAAATAGTTCCAACCAGATTTGCAGAATGACTTCTAGTCTTAGAGAATCCAGGCAGAAGATAGAGTACAGGGCATGGACCTCAACACAATGAATGTACCGTCCGATGCGATAATGGGATCAAGACCAACTGATCACTTCAGAAGTTTTTACTAAGAAATATTTTAATGTATTAAGGAATGCATTAATGTTTAGATATACTAAGGCAGACAGCTGGAAATCTCCTCAACAACCCTGAACTGCTTGGCTCTGGTCTGGATATAATGTTGAGCTGTGTTGGTTGCATTGAAGAGTTAGACTTCTCTGGAGAATTAATTTTAAGCTAAGATTTGGGACTGGTTGCCAGGCTATCCACTTGTGTGTATTCCTTTGAAGTAGGAAAAGGACTGAATAAAATAATTGAAACCATCAGCATCATCAACAACATCATTATTATCAACAATTCCCACAAAACAGGGAAAAAAATGTTTTCCAAACACATACTATGCATTGAGACCTTGATGCAGAACACTTGCTAAGAAAGGCAGCGAGGAGGCTAGAGAGTGAAGGGTATCAATTAAAATCATTCAGATGGTAAAGACAACCACAGAGCGAGAGCCTGTTACTCTCCTAGAATCACCACCTGGGTTATTATTAAAGTTTATTGTACATTGTCCGTGATTGCCTATTTTTATAAGACAACAACCCATCCCTAGCCCTGTGGGCTGAGTCCATGATCCTTGTCACTTTCAGTTTTGCAGCCTGAAATCAGCACCAAAAAGTGCTTCAAATTCCCAAGTCATCATTATTTTCAAAGCTTTTGAGCTCTGATGTTTCAGGAAATAATTCATGGCCTCCTTTCATATAAATCATAGCTTGTCTCTGCAGACCCACTTCTTCCCCATGTGTGATGAACAAGGTAAAGCCTCTGTTCGGAGCTTCTGTGAGTGGGACTGAGAGAGGAGAACCCTGATACTTTGTGCACAAGAAGGGAGTGTTTCTGTGATGCTTTGGCTAAGCTGCTGGCACAGAAATACTCAGCCGAGTCACCCAACTCTGCACGCTTCATCTTGAGAGTGGAGTCTGCTCTTTTGGGCCTCTCTGCAGAAAATCGATTCTTAGGCAGCTGTGAATCATCCATTGCATCTTCATTCTCAAAGCGAACCAGCAGCTCCAGGCCCTGTCCTGGGGTCTGCTGGTACTAGCAAAGTGTTTGGTGGCCAGAAATGGGATTGCAACACAAAGCCATGGCCTGACTCTTTTCTATGACCTTTTGTCTGGGAGACTGGGTGACTCCACCTGCTGTGAGTTCTGTGGGGAGTGAGGCGGGGGGAGACAAAGGAAATATAAATGATTGGCATAATCATTGGAAAGATAAAATGCAGAGATCTTAGTGTTTTTAGACTCACCTGCCCCCAGGAGACAGAGGGTCACCCAGCAGAGGAGCCTGGTGCCCATGGCAGGGTCAGGACAGGAATGAGAGGTTCACCATGTCAGGGTCCTTGTGAGCATGAGCAGAGGAGAAGGTGTGTCCTCACAAGGCAGTCCCCACAGTGACATCACTGTCTCTGCAAATGCACAGTCTTAAAAACAAATTGTTGTGAACTAACACATGCCTACATGCTTGTTCAACACATTCATAGACTGTGTGTAAGTTCATCCAAGTGTCCTTCACTCATTGCCTCAGTGCTCGAGTGATTCATTGGATTTTCCACTTCATCTCTACATCTCCCATCACCGTCCTCTAACACTCTGCTGGGTGTTTCATTGTATGAAAGGTGAGGTGGAAAGGATTAGAGGATGGAGAAGGCCCTGGAAGTTGGTATGGAAGAAGAAAACAAGGAAATGTGTGTTTCAAGAGGTGGAAATAGTACGGCCGGGTGCTCAGAGGTATTATGCTGAATCTCAGAAACCTAGGGCTTACATGCCAAGGTTACCAAGTAAAGACCTGTAGGAGTAGAATTATCAAAACCATCTGTTTCCCTTAGAACTGCTCTGTCATTGAGACAGAAAGGCTGCTGGTCTGAGTCCAGCTTATGTTAGCACCAGATAATAATTCCATATTGGAAACAGTCTTCACATGGAGGTGTCACTACTTGTTCCACCTTTGTGGCCAGAGGTTAAAGGTTCTAAGTGACAATGGCATTAGGGTGAGTAAAGACTGAGTAGCTGGAGGTGGGTCCTATCGAGATACACACAAAATGCTTGAAATTAAGGCATGCCATTTCCAGAGAAGAAATCATCCACGTGTTCCCAGCCCCCACCCCCCAACCTGTTTCCTGGGAAGCACATGCGAAGAAATCCATGAACGGATCTGTGTCAGGGCAGGAATGGGGCAACTTGCTGCTCATTGTGGGAAAGGCTAGAGATCTGGGAAATCTGACTCTTGTTAAGCATAGTTGCCACAGCAACTGAGACAAGCCCAGAGGAGGTCTAGAATGATTTCCTCTCCTCTCCTACATTCACATTGCGCCATCCCCTACAGCATCTGGGGCACACAACTGGAATGGGTTAGGTTTGGGGTCCAGATGCACATTTAAGTTTATCTGATGGCTTTCAAAGGCAGTTTCCATTTGCAGGGGGCTGGTTCCTGACTCCCCTTTGTGAGTCCTTGTAAGGAATGTCCAAACATGGGCATCCACTTAGGGAACCCCAATACAGTGCCTGCCACAGGTAATTTTTAAGGGCAAGGCTTAGAATCAGCTTACATAACTTTTACCCACATCACATTGTTCCTGACCCTCCAACTGCAAGTGAGGCTGGAAATCGGAGGAGCCTGGGGATTTGGTGACCATGAAGGGTCTGTCACACCATTTTTCCTCACTGGCTTCCATTCCTCATGCTTCCTTCCAGAATGTAACTTACCCTTTCATGCTCTGTTGTGTGTTTGATATACAAGGGTATAACTTAATGCAACTGAAGTTATAAGTGTTTTTGTAAATATTTGTATATTACATTATTTTTATAAATATTTACATATGTTATAAATATTTTTGTGTTCTTTTGTGTCTTTGCTTAAAAAAAAAAAATCCTCCCTTAAATGAATGCCTAAGTATATTTTAGTAATTTCTCCTAGTAAAATCTAAGTTTTCACAATTAAGAGTAAGTATGCCTAAAATATATTTTCATGCAAGGAATGAAGTGGAGATCCAGAAATAAGAGAGTGGGACATAGGTTTCATGCAGAAGACATAGCCTGTAAAAAACGATCTCTAAGGTGGTGGATCTGCAGAAGTAATCGAACTTAGATGAATGAGTCTGGGGCAGAGAGAGACTTGTACAAGATGACCATGGAGGTCAAGGGCAAGGTGAAGGGCAAACATTACAGGACCTTGTAGGGCTATTGTCTCATAGGAGAAAGGCAGCCAGGGGCAGATTCTTCTGAATGAAGATTAAAGACTGTAAGTTGAAGGGTAAGAGAGGGTGGGGGCAAGGGTAGAAGAAGAAGCCACTAAAGCCCGTAGAACAGAAAGAATGTGGGGGCTTTGAAATTATCAATGGAATTTTCATATATCTCTACTTAAGATACTTTTATTATTATTATTATTTACTGCAAGCAGGAAGAGAGAAAGTGGCAGGAGAGAATACCAGTGAGCTAAGGAGGTTGGGGTGGCCTCTGGTCAGGCTGAGCCTGGCTTAGGGATGGACTTCAGCCCTGAGGGCCATGATTCCCACTGCTGTAAGAGTCCTGTGCTAGCAGGAGCTTCCTGGGGTTTAGCCAAGCCTCAGAGTGCAACCTCCGGTTTTCTAACCATCCTTTTTGTGCAGAGAGGAGGCAGCCATGCAACGCTGTGTATCACTACTGGCACAGAAGTACACAGATGTCTGGGAGGTAGTAGCAGACTCCAGCGTGAGGGGGAAGTCCTCTGTGTTTGATCTAGTGACATTGTACCCATCAGGGACATCTCCTTTAACAATGCTGCGGACACCATATGAGTACTGGATCAGACTCAGCCCATGGCCCAGGTCTTGTCGATACCAATACATATAGTTATGGTTATCAGTCTGGTGACAACTTAGGGTCACTTTCTTTTCTGTCTGTGTGACCTTGTATCTTGGACTCTGGGTGATTCGGGCATCCAGGTGTCCTGTGAAAGAGAGTGACAGAGCCTGATATTGTCATCCTAAGACAAAGGCTTGGGTTGAGGTCTTGGGAATCCAGAGCAGGAAGCCCACCATACTCACCTGCCCACAGGAGACAAAGAAACACCCAGAAGAAGAGCCTGGTGACCATTTCAGGTCCAGGGCAGAATCTCATGTCTTCCTGTTCTGTTTGGGGGAAACAGACTCAGTGATGTCACTGTCCTTGACAAATGCTTGAGCTGTGGAGCTAACCTGCCACACCCCTTCCCCACAGGAACAAATCAGTGATCCTCTCAGTTACAGGAACCACCTGATGTCCAGGAAGGTTTTAAAACCTCAAGGTCAGGCTGAGGCTGGCCTAGGGATGGACTTCAGCCCTGAGGGCCATGATGCCCACTGCTGTAAGAGTCCTGTGCTGGCAGGAGCTTCCTGGGGTTTAGCTAAGCCTCAGAGTGCAACCTCAGGTTTTCTAACCATCCTTTTTGTGCAGGGAGGAGGCAGCTATGCAGCGCTGTGTATTCACTGCTGGCACAGAAGTACACAGATGTCTGGGAGGGTGTCGCTGACTCCAGTGTGAGGGCAAAGTTCTCTGTATTTGATCTAGAGGCACTGTACCCATCGGCACCATCTCCTTTGGCGGTGATCCTAGCACCAACTGAGTAATAGATCAGCGTCAGCTCATGGTTCAGGTCTTGGTGATACCAGTACATATAGTTATGGTTATCAGTCTGGTGACAACTCAGTGTCACATTCTTTTCTGTCCCCACAACCTTGTATCTTGGGCTCTGGGTGATTTCAGCATCCAGGTTTTCTGTAAAGAAAGCCACAGACATGATGTTGTCATCCTAAGATGAAGGCTTGGGCTGAGGTCTTGGGAATCCAGGGCAGGAAGCCCCCCTGTACTCACCTGCCCACAGGAGACAAAGAGCCACCCAGAAGAAGAGCCTGGTGACCATTTTAGGTCCAGGGCAGAAACTCATATCTTCCTGTTCTGTTTGGGGGAAATAGACTCAGTGATGTCACTGTCCTTGACAAATGCCTGAGCTGTAGAGCTAACCTGCCACACCCCTTCCCCACAGGAACAAATCAAATATATATATTTGAATAGTTCGAGTGGAAAAATTTTGTAAGTCTGTTTTTTAAAGAAATCTTTTAAGTATATATGCTTTTTCTCCCTGCTTTTGGGTAAGGAAATTTGTCCCTCTATGCATAGTGATATAATTCCTTATTTGTATATTGTTACAGTTATTCACAATGTCTCTGGTACTTTGGTGACTTCACTTCAAAATTTATCTACAGATACTTTCTACTAGTTTTTCTCTGCATAAATTCTGGATAATTTAGATGTTACCCTTCAGCGAGCCTCTCAGTTACAGGAAGCACCCGATGTCCACAAAGTTTTCAAAGCCTCAGTGTCAGAGTCATTGGAATCTGAAGAAGTGTTTTATGTTGTCTCACAATTTTCTGACTGATGGGAGCCCTGCCATCCGTGCTCTGGTTCCCGTGTGCTTGTGAATAAGAGTTCTCCCTTGGTTTCAGCTGAAGCCACAGAAGACTGGACCACCCAAGTTCCCGTGTCTGCTTTTTGTAAAGAAGAGAGAAAATTCATTAGCAATGTGGAAGAAATATTCAGCCAGAGCTACACGTGTCTGATGCCTCTAGGATCACAGTGAAATGTTCTGTCTCCATTGAGAGGTCTTGCACCCACACAGAATGGGAGAATATTGATTGAATCATAAGTGAGCTACATACAGTGACAAGCTTGTAACTAGTCAATACCAGTTGGAGCTGCTATTGCTTATACAGGTTATATCTCAGTGTGAGGCAACCCCATTTCTATGACTGCATATCTTGATGTCATCTCGGTGGGCAACTATAATCACACCACAGTGAGAAAGGACAGGAAATCAGAAATCAGAGGTGAGGAGGAGGTTGATGCGTCATCGCATGGAAAGGCTGGCAGCTTGGGGCCTGGCCAGCCCAGGAAGGGCCTTTATATCTTATCCATGATTTACTTGGTCTGAGGGGACCAAGAGTCACACAGCAAAGGAGAGCACTTTCTGAGACAAGATCAGTGCATAAAAGAAGAGTTTTTCATCTAGGACTCATATTATTTGGTTTAGAGTACATGGAATCCCAGAGATTTAAGGAATGTTCTCAGAATAAGGCATAATCTACCCATAATATTAGTATTCTTGATAATACCTTAATTTCTTTAAGGACATAAGCATTCACCAGGACAAGTTTCTTTGTAATTTATTTTTAAATTAATTAGAGTCACAAATTTGAAGTTGTGGAAAACAGGTACCTCATCTCAAAGCTTTTTTGGGGTTTTTTATTTTTTATACTGGTGTCTCCCAAGCACCTGGAGTAGTGCCTAAACTGTGGTAAGTCATGAAGCATGGATTGGCTATGCAGGCAATAAAGAATAATTTTAGGCCTTCTCATTTGCACAGGAACTTACCAAGACTTCTGAAATATTTTTCTATTCTATTCTTCAAAGAGCACCCTAAAATTTGATAAGCTTTCATCCCCACAAAGTCCAAACTACTCTGTACCTGTATTCAATTAGTGTTTGTTCAATGAATGATGAAAAGAATGAATGATTATCAGAGTCCAGGCAGACTGCACTTCTGTAAAGATAACCCAGTCTAGTCAGTTACAAGTAGGTTCAGAGCTTGAAGGGAGCAGAGACCCATGTGACTCTGCTGGGAATTCAAAATAAACCAAAGTGAACGGGGGAAAGATTCATATATGTTATTATAAGAATTTTTGTTTTTATAGGCCTTTTTGAATGAATGGTTGTCAGAATGAAAGACATAAACATGATGGTCACTTCCTTCTATCACTGTCACTGTTTAGGCTGCCCCAGAGGCACAATCTGAGATGAGGATTTAGGTGCAAGTTGTTTATTTAGAAAATGATCTCAGGAAGCAGGAGAAAGAGAGCAGGGAGGAAAGGTCAAATCAGAGGAGGAAGGAGAAAATCAGAATAAGGTGCAATATTGCGGTTGTGCAAGGACAGCAGGAGATGGATTTTGTTGGAACCTGCAGAGAAGCACACAGACCACCTCCTGAGCTGTCCTCCTGGATACAGAGGCTGAGCTTTCAGCCCTGGCTCCTCTCCCTCCAGGAGCATTAGCACTTCTGCAGCTCTGGCTGCCCTGCTGTGCAGGCCATGTGGGCTCCCATGATAGAGAGGAGGCCAGAGCAGAAAGCAGAGGGACACCCAGCCTGCAGGTGATGGGGTGCTGTCAGAACCAGGAGAGTTACATACAAACTTGCATGTAACTCTCCACTGCGGCTGAGGCTGATACCAGAGGTGGGCCAGGAATGGATGGATGGCACTAGAGGCTCCACTATGATGGTCTCTCTTCACACAAAATCGTCCCTCCCATCAGCTCTTCTGTGTGATCACCAATCACTCCGAAGCCACAACTTTCTGGAAGCACCACACTTTCTTGTACATCAGACTTAACATCAAAAGGAAGTGCTGTTCTGGGTCCCCTTTACATTTTCCCCTAAGAAGCACCTCTCTGAAGTTAATTTCATCCAATAAATTATCAGGTGACAGTATTTGCGTTTTAGAGGAGTTTCTGTCTGAACCATATATGAGTCAGGCAAAAGTAACCCCTGCCTGCCTTTGATCCCAGAGCTGCACATATTATATAATTGTGCTAGGCTAGAGATAGGTCAAAGAGTTTATAGAGAACAATAGTGGCATGAGCGTATATGTTTTTATTAAATAACTAGAGGCCTGGTGCACAAAAGTTTGTGCACTCGGGTGGGACCCTCAGTCCGGCCTGTGCCCTCTCGAAGTCTGTGGCCCCTCGAGGGCCCCTTCCCCTGGCTGCTGGCACCAGTTTTCCTCCGGTGCCCAGAAGCCCGGCCTTCGCTCTTCGCCGGGAGGGGCCGGCACGGCGGGCTTCCCTCTTTGCTCGCCACGCCGGCCTTCGCTCGCTGCCCCTGCCCGGGGCCAGCCGGCTTCACTCTGTTGCTTGGCGCCTACGTGTGCAAATTAACCGCCATCTTTCTTGGCAGTTAATTTGCATATTGCCCTGATTAGCCAATGGGAAGTGTAGCGAAGGTATGGTCAATTACCCTTTTTGTCTTTTATTAGAGAGGATTTTGCTTGTGCAAAATCTCTGCAAGACATACATTATTGCCCCCAGGTTACAAATGCAAAAACTCAGACGAATAGTTTCTGAGTCAACATCCCAAGGCAGGTCAGAATATGAACAGACAGGTCCGGGAATCTGGATCTCTTTCCTCTCCAGCAGGTCCCATCCCAGGTGAAAGTTGTTATGCAAATACTTTGTGTTACAGCCTGCATTTCTGAAAGGGACCTTTGGGTCAATGTTCCCATTTTGAAGATGCCTCTCTCTACCAAATGCAGAAGGGTGGGGTGATTTAAAGCGTGGGTGGAAGTCAATATGGCCTATGTCTGTGTCCCAATTCCAATATTTGTTAGCTGCATCTTCTTTACCCAAGTATCCAAATTCTCTAACAATCAGTGTTTTCACTTGCAATGTGGGTGATTTGTGCTACCTCCCAGAATATGTGCAATAAATAAGGTGATTGAGTTAAATGCACAAAATATGTAAAATTGAAGTTGTTTCTTCATTCACCAATAAATTTGTACCCCAGTCCATAAAAGTCTACACCATTCATTTAATAGCTGTGATGCTCAGCTGTTTTCTGCAGTTTCTGGCCTGGGCAGAAGTAGCAATTTCAGATGTTCTGATGGAAAGTGGGGACCTGAGGGCAAGCTGAGACCCTCCCTCCTCTATACCCTCCAGTGATTTAGAAACACTGATTCCCTATAGTAACTCCCAGAATCCTGACTGAAATACCTGGCAGGCTTCTGTTTCCTTGGTGAATCTTCTGCTAGTCTGGAAATCGCCCTAGTCACTTAGCTCTTCTATCAGGGGGACATCATGGCCTCCCTCTATGTGAACTAGGACAGGACAGATACACGTTCTCTGGCCCCACTTTATCACAGGTGGAGTTCCTGCCATGTGCTAGGAATTGCCAGGTCCTGGCAGAGGTGGGAAGACACTCAGGAAAGCTCTGGCTGAGCTCAGCAGGCCAGGAAGGATGTTGCAAAAGTTAGCCTTATACTGGTAAGTTACTAAGGCCCCCACCCTCTCCTGTGACATCCTCAGCTGGGGCAGGGAGGTTTGAGTACAGAAAGCCATTGACCCTGCAGGGCTGTGTCTAAGCTGCTGGCACAGAGATACACGGCTGAGTCTCCCAGCTGCAAGGCGCTCATGGCCAGCTCAGAGCTGTAGTTACTGAACTGTTTTCCTGAGAACCGATCTGGGATGTTTCCTTTCTCTCTCTCCTCCTTTTCATAAAAACTAATGAGGAACTGGGGGCCCTGTCCCAGAGTCTGCTGGTACCAGTACACAGTATCGTGTCCAGAGATAGGATGGCACTTCAGAACAGCCTTCCCCTCACGACTTTTGATTAGGTGTCTTGGGGACTGAGTGACTCCAGCAGCCACTGAACCTGTGGAGGAAGCAGACAGAAGCTGGAGACCAGCACAGGAAGGACATGGACACTCGGTAACAGTTAAGAACTTTAGATTCAAGGGTTGTCCCACCTGAACTCAGGACTCACCTGCCCCCAGGAGACAGAGGGCCACACAGCAGAGGAGCCAAGAGCCACTGGGGGAGTCAGAAAGGGCAAGACGGGCCATCTCCCTGCTCTGGGCTCTGGTGTTTGGGGTGAGAGAGCAGAGGCTTTTGCACCTCCCTTTGCTCTGTTTGGAGGGGTTGCCTGTGATGTCACTGTTCTGATGTCACTGTCCTTGTAGGCTCCACAGGCAACTTGTACTTCCTGGACAGACTGAGCTGGTGTAGTTACTCCCCCATCTGTCCATCTTCCTATGAACAGGTGCTGCTGGCTGTGCTGAGCAGGACCAGAAAGGGTTTGTGGCAGGTGACCATCCCCAGAGTTTCTTTGCTTCCTTGGAGCCGGTGCCCTTTGCTCTATACCTGGTTTGAATTATCTAGGCTGCCCACTAAAGGAAGTTCCATCACCCTCTCCACCAAACATAGGCTCCAGGAGAGGCCTTAACTTCACATAGGACCTGGTTTATGGCTCTCTGATGTGACCAACATTCTTGCATAGCAGTAAATGTGAGAAGATATGATCAGCAAACCTCTGATTCATCTGATTTATCAGATAGTCTCCCTGACGTAGGGACCAAGTCAAGACTCTGTCTCCCACAGGGTGCCATCAGTGGCTCACTTCGTGGATCCACAGCGCCCCCAAGCGGCCACTCGTGTAGTAGCAGTGTTGATACTGCCCAGACTGGCTGGGTTCCGTCTGAATTGGGAGTCAGGATCAGCCAGGACACTGGAAGCTCCTGCTGATGTGATGTTTACTGTTTCAGCTCAGTTTTTGCAGGTGGTAGTGAGGGAGGCATGGTGCATTTTTCTAAAAAGGGGATAAAAATTATAAATATCATCAATGAGTGTGCTGGGAAAGAGGACACCTTGCATTTGCTGCCTTGGATAGGGTCAGAGGGACCTTGGGTAAAGTGCTCTCTTTAATCAAAGATAATTCCTGGGGAGGGCTGACCTTGGGGTTCTAACAGCCAAAAAAAAAAAAAAAAAAAAAAAAAGCAGCTAAGTAACTGGAAATCAATCCTCTGTGAAGGGGGAACTGCCTACTTAGAGATCCTGGAGGTTTTTTTGGACTACCCTGTTCAACTCTTTTGTTCTTTTTAAAAATTGAATTACTTACCTTTTGTTTATTGATTTGTAGGAATTATTTATATTTTGGATACACGCCCTTTCTTAATATCTTTTGATGAACAGGAGTTTAAAATTTTGACAAAGAAAAATGTACTTTTTAAAGATTATAATATTTTTTGTCTTCTGTAAGAAATCTTTGGACTCCGAGGTCAAGAAGAGAATTTGCTCTGCTTTCTTTCAGAAGCTTTATAGATCATTGTAAATATTGACCCATCTTATACTCAAGTTTGCAAGAGTCAGCAAAAATGGTAAATATTTCCGGTTTTCTGTCCAGCTGCTCAGCTCTGCCACAGCTGTGCCAAAGCATCCACAGACACTGGGTATGGAGGGAGAGAGGCTGTGCTCCAATAAACTTCCTGTATCAAAACCAAAATCTAAATTTCAAATATTTTTCATATGTTACAAATATTATTATTTTTAAATCACTTAAAAATCTGAACATCATTGGTTAGCTTCTGGGCCATCTAATAACAGGCAGAGGCCAGATTTTGCCCACTTCTGGTTTATGAAGTGAGATAAGGATTGAGTTTCATTATTTTCCATATGCATACACTTTTTCCAACACCATTTTTGGAGTGACTATTTCTCCCCATTTTGAGCTACTTTTAGTGTTTGATCTAGGTATTACAATGTGCATCTCTAATTTACCATAGTCTCCCTGCAAAAAGGTCTATTAACCATAGATTTTTCATAAGTGCCCTTGATCAGGAGAATGACTTTTTGAATTACTTCTAATTTACTAAGAGTTTTAATTGGGAACAGATGTTGGATTGTATCAAATGTATTTTGAGCAGTTATAGAGATGATCCTATGACCTTTCTTTATTTTTATTTGAGATGTTAAACTATATTTTGTACTTTTTGAATGTTAAACTGACTGCACATTACTGAGATAAACCTCACTTGGTCACAATGTATAGCTGTTGTTGCATTTGATACTGGGATGAGCAGGGCATTATTCACTGTTTTTCAGATTTTCCACTCTTAGTGGCTTCCTACCAATTTTGATATGCTAGATGTTAGGGTTTGACTGGTGACTTGGGATATGAAAGAATTCACAGCTAAGAAAAGAGATACAGTGAGGAAATTTATTTTACTTTCCAAGGGATGAAAGGGCTGGTGTATTGCTAGTCAATGCAGGGCAGGGAAGAAAGAGTGGCTTGCAGTTTTAAAGGGCAAGCAATTGCTGTTGCTAAGCGACAAGGAAGGGAGGGGGATTGTGTTGAAGTTGACCAGATGCTGGGCATTGTCTTGAAAAGTTACAGTTTATTTGCTTTCCTGGAGACAGTCTGGCAGATGTTCTAAGGAGGTGTCTTATCAGTACTTTTCCCAAGTCTGTAAAACAAGCTTAGAACAAAAGTTATAAAGAGTTCAAAATAGGGCTTGTCTGAAGGGGAAGAAGGAGATGTAAAGGAGGAATTTTTTGCTAACCAGCCTGAAGCTTTTAAAACAGCAGGTAGAAAGCCTAGAGATATGAAAACATGCTCAAAGTCACTAATCATTCAAGAGGTGCAAATCAAAACGACAATGAGGTACCATCTCACACCTGTCACAATGGCTATCATCAACAAATCAACAAATGACAAGTGCTGGCAAGGATGTGGAGAACAAGGAACCCTCATGAACTGCTGGTGGGAATGCAGACCGGTGTAGCCACTGTGGAAAACAGAATGGAGTTCTCTCAAAAAAATTAAAAATGGAACTCCCATTTGACCCAGTAATCCCACTTCTAGGAATATATTTCAAGAAATCAGAAACACCAATCAGAAAGGATATATGCACCCCTATGTTCACAGAGGCAGAATTTACAATAGCTAAGATTCGGAAACAGCCTAAGTGCCATCAGCAGATGAGTGGTTTAAAAAATGGTGGTACATCTACATAATGGAATTCTATGCTGCTGTTAAAAAGAAGAAACTCTTACCATTTGCAACAGCATGGATGGAACTGAAGAGCATTATGCTAAGAGAAATAAGCCATTCAGAGAAAGACGAATGTTACATGACCTCACTCACTTGTGGGATATAATGAGCAACATAGACCAATGAACAAAAATAGATCTGAAGATATAGAAGCATTGAACAGACTGTCAAACCTCAGAGGGAAGGCAGGGGGAGGGGGTAAGAGATCAACCAAAGGACTTGTATACATGCATATAAGCATAACCAATGGACACAGACAATAGGGAGTTGAGAGCATGGGCTGGGGGGTGGGAGCGGCTGGGGAGAGGTCAATGGGGGGGAAAGGAGACAAATGTAATATGTTAAACAATAAAGAATTTGAATTAAAAAATAATAAAAAGAGAAGGCTTCAGATGAAGAAATAAAAAAAATAAAAAATAAACAGCAGGGAGGAGGAGTGGGGGAACGATTATAGCCTTGAGTATAGTCTGATCTGGTCCTGCTGTTTGAATAGAGGAGCTGTTTAAATCAGACGAGCTAACAATCTCAGGGTTTAATTATCAAGTACTTCTCATAAATTGTGGAAAGGCCACAACAAAGAAAAGGAGAGGCCTGTTTTCTGTCCTTACATTATATTTTCATTTTCATTTGGTTAAAATCACTTTAGAATTTCCCCTTTGCTTTGTTCTTTGCCCCATAGGTTATTTAGAAGATTGTTATTTTCTTTCCAAATATTTGAGACTTTTCCAAGTCTCTTTCTGTTGTTGATTTCTAATTTAGTTCCTTGGTGTTCGGAGAACATGCTTTGTAAGATGGATTCTTTTAAATGTATTGATACTTGTTTTATCATGATTCATGTACACTCAATAAGAATGTGTATTCTGCTGCAGGTGGGTGAACTGTTCTATAAGTGTCAGTTAGGCCAAGGCGATCAATAAGTTATTCCATCCATTACTGACAGGTGTTGAAATGTCTGACTATAATTATGAATTTGTCTATTTCTCCTTGCTGGTTTGGTTCAATGCTTTGAAGCTTTGTTTTTACATGAATAAATATTTATTATTGCTATGTCTTCTTATTAGATTGTTTTGTTATCATTAGAATATGACCTCTGTTATCCAGATGACATCCTTTGCTCTGAAATTTACTTTGTCTGATGTTAATTTTGCTGCTCCAGCTTTTTTGTTATTAGTGTTAGCATGGCATATCTTGTTCAGAGAACCTTCTGAGTCTTCATGTTTATAGTGCATTTCTAGTTGGTAGCATACAGGTTTTTTGTTTTTGTTTGTTTTGTAAGGAATATCACAGTCTATGGTTTTAATTGCAGTATTTAGACTACTTAGATTTGATATGATTATTGATCTAGTTTGTCAATAACTATCATCTTGCTATTTGTTCTGTTAGTTCCATCTCTTCTTTGTCCCTTTTCCTTTGTTTTATGTCTTTTTGTGTATTGATTGAACATATTAATAACTCCATTTCCTCTTTTTTTTGTTGGCTCATTAGCTTTAATTGTGTTTGTTATTTTAGTGATGGCTCTAGGGTTTGCAATTCACATCTCTGCTTTAACACAGTCTACCTTCAAGTGATATTATACCACTGGACACAGATTAGGAAAACCTCACAATGGTAAGGTATCTATTATCTACTCTCTGTCTTGCTACTGTTTTTACATACAGTAGTCCCACCTTATATGCAGTTTCACTTTCCACAGTTTCAGTTACCAGCAGTCAAGTGCTGTTCAGAATTACTAATGGTCAATTCCAGAAATAAACAATTCCCAAGGTTTTACTTGAGCACCATACTGAATAGCCTGATGGAATCTTGTACTGCCTCATACTGTCCCACACAGGATACGATCCATCCCTTTGTGCAGCATATCCATGCTGTGTACACAACATGGTATTAGCCCCTTTGTAGCTGTCTTTATTATCAGACTGACCGTACCAGCATCACATAACTTGTGTTCTAGACACCCTTAGTTTGCTCATATGCCCCAAAGCACATGAATATTGATGCTTGCCATTTAGATTTGCCAAAGAGATGCCATAAAGTGCTTCCTTTAAGTAAAATGGTATGTTTTATAGGAAAAAACAGTCTGTATAGAATTTGGATACTATTTGTGGTTTCAGGCATCCACTTGAAAAGTATCCCCCCAAAATAAAAGGGGTTTACTGTAACTGTTATCAGGTCGTCTTTGAATCACTTTTATTTAACACCTTCTCAAGTAGGGTTTTTATTACATCAAGCTAAAGTTAAATTTTTATTAAAAATAGAGTGGAGAAGAAGACTGCAGGATTGCAGAGAAAAATACTAAAACAATATAGGCATACATTAATGTGCATTATTGTGGGTGACAGGTGCTCCTGGATAATTGATTTCAATGACAGTTCTTACTGAGGGTTCTAATTTATGTATTTTAAGGCTGGTGGCTGCATGTGGCCTTGATAGTTCTTTGCATGGGCTGTCCACACAAGAGGTTAATGTGGTTTGAGTACAGGTAGTTTATTGTAAATGTGTTGAAATTTTATATTTTACAGAAGAAGATTTTACCACTTGATTGAGCCTAAGTACGGGTGCTCAATCTCAATTGTAGACTCTTGAACTATAAAGGAATCCCAGAAATCCACAGACAGAATATTATTACCCAGCAGATCTGTTCTTGGATTTCAAAGGTCATTTCCTGACCTCCCAGTATCAGAAAGACAGTGAAAGTGCCAGTGGCACTTACTCCCCTTGATGAGGGAAGAAGAGGGCCACTCCTTTGTTCTGGGAACTATGAGGAGTGGTGAGCACATGAGGGTTTGAGAGCAGGAAGAGGGTGACTCTGCAGCGCTGTGTTAAGCTGCTGGCACAGAGGTACACGGCCGAGTCCCCCTGCTCTGCACGCTGGATCTTCAGAGTGGAGTAGGAGCCATCAGACCTCTCAGCATAGAACCGCTCTTTAGGCATCCCTGATTTGTCTACTGGATCCTTGTTCTGAAAGTAAATCAAAAACTCTGGGCCCTGCCCCAGCCTTTGTTGATACCAGTAAAGACCAACATGTCCAGAAATTGGATCACACTGGAGAGACACATTCTGTCCCCTCTCTGTGACTTTAATCCTGGGGGACTGGGACACTCCAGTATTGGTGTGACCTGTGAAGACATAATTTGAAAATAGAATTAAGAAAAAACAATTGTAATCCTCTCTCTCTCTCTCTCTCTCTCTCTCTCTCTCTCTCTCTCTCTCTCCCCCCCCCATCCCCCAACCAACCCCTCACACACACCATAGACACCTAGTTAAACTGCTTGGATTTCTGAGGACTCACCTGTCCCTAGGAGACAGAAGGTCACCCAGCAGAGGAGCCTGGTGCCCATGGCAAAGTCAGGACAGGAATGGGAGGTTCACCAGGTCAGGGTCCTCGTGAGCATGAGCAGAGGAGGAGAGGCCTATCATGTCTGCACAGGCAGTTCCCATAGTGACATCACTGCCTCAATCAGTCCCCTCAACCTCAGAGACATGTGATCTATATTATAGCATTCTTTGCTGACTAATTTAAATATTTATAAGCTCCTTTTCCAACAAAATCCATGCATGGCTGTCACTCTGGACTCCCATGCTGTCTGGATTGCAGAGATCTCACTGAATCTCTAAGTTTATCTTCTCATTTGCCAGTCACTCCTGTCCCCTGGCCATTTTCACTAAGACACGACAACAGCATCTTCAGTACCAAAACGTGAATTCATTGTCTTATCTGTAAGTCAGGATCTCCAGTGAGCATCACTGTGTATGTCCCCATTCCCTACATTCTCCCAGTCACACATGCTGAACCTTATCTATTTCTTAGGCAAGGGTGGGTACTGGGTGTGGACTTGGCTTTGCCCTGGAATGCACTGGTATTCATTCAGAGATACAAGAGATTAAATAATGTGGTAGAAAATTGTCTGAGTTGGATGCTCCTATTCTTTCTGCAGGTCATGACCAAGTGCCTTCTCTATCTTCATTACCCTCCATGTTGTTTTATGTCTTCCTAGCTCATGGCAAAGCCTCATGTCCTTCTAGTAAACAGTAGGTATCCTATAGCTTTTTTATGGACGAGGACTCCACTTCATTAACCTATAAGACACTAGTGTATAATATATAAGGGGGTCCACATGGATCTGAGTTACTGATTACTTTCCACCCTGGAGGCATCAGACTCAGATTGATGGTGAGAAAACTAGATCTGGGGAAACAACTTCCCAGCTAATGGTATTGCTTCAGAAGACAGGTAAACAGACAGTAACAGTGGGTAGTGTGTGCCCAAGGCCCTGGGTCTGGTCCAGGCCTAACAGAAAGTACCCTGCAGGAGGACTGCAGCACACAGTTGTAGGAGTCTGTATAGGGCTCTGCTGAGACCTGGGGAGGGGCTGCCCCCTGCCTTTTTGTGCAGAGAGGATGTAGCTCTGCTATGCTGTGGATTCACTGCTGGCACAGAAGTACACAGATGTCTGGGAGGGGGTGGCTGAGTCTAGTGTGAGGGCAAAGTTCTCTGTATTTGACCTAGAGACACTGTACCCATCAGCAACTGTACCCATTGCCAGTGATCCCAGCACTGACTGAGTAATGGATCAGCCTCAGCCCATGCCCCAGGTCTTGTCGATACCAGTACATATTGTTGTGGTTATCAGACTGGTGACATCTGAGAGTCACCTTCTTTTCTCTCCCTGTGACCTTGTATGTTGGGCTCTGGGTGATTCAGGCCTCCAGGTGTCCTGTAAAGAGAGAGTAACAGACATGATACTGTCATCCTAAGATGAAGATTAGGGCTGAGATCTTGGGAATCTGGGGCAAAAAGCCTACCATACTCACCTGCACAAAGGAGACAAAGAGCCACCCAGAAGAATAGCCTGGTGACCATTTCAGGTCCAGGGCAGAATCTCATGTCTTCCTATTCTGTCTCAAGGAAATAGACTCAGTGATGTCTGAGCTGTAGAGCTAACCTGCCACACCCCTTCCCCACTGGAACAAATCAATGACCTTCTCAGTTACAGGAACCACATGACGTCCAGGAAGTTTTCAAAGCCTCAAGTCAGAGTCATTGGAATCTGAAGACTTGTTTTACGTTGTCTCACAATTCACCGACTGATGGGAGACCTGCATTCCTGCTCAGGTCCTTGTGTGCTCATGGGTCAGAGTTCTCCCTTGGTTTCATCTGAGGCCACAGAAGACTGCACCGCCTAAGTCCCCATGACTGTGCCTTTTGTGAAAAAAAAAAAAAGAGGAGGCTTGCTAGCCAGGTGGATGAGATATTCAACAGAGGTACAGGTTTGCAGAATCACAGGGAAATGTTCTGTCTCCATTCAGAGGTCTTGCACCCCTACAGAATGGGAGAATATTTGATTGAATCATAAGTGTGCTCCGTGCCAAGCTAGTAACTAGTCGATACCAGTTCAAGCTGCTATTTCTTATACAGGTTACATCTCAGTGTGAGGTCACCTATTTCTGTGACTACATATTTTGATGTCATCTTGCTGATCAACTATAATCACACAACAGTGAGAAAGGACACGGAGTCATAAATCAGAGGCAAGGAGGAGGTTGATGGTCATCACATATAAAGGCTTGCAGCGTGGGGCCTGGCTAACCCAGGAAAGGCCATTACATCTTATTCAGGACTTACCTGGTCCCAGGAAACCAAGAGCCAGAAAGCAAAGGAGCCCACTCCCTGAGGCAGGATCCATGCAAAAAAAGAGGAGTTTTTCAGCTAGGACTCACATTGGGTTAGAGTACATGGAATCCCAGAGACCTGAGGACTGTTCTCACAAGAAGGTATGACCAAACCATACTGTTAGTATTCTCAATAATATCATAATTTCTTTACAGATATAAGCATTCATTAGTAATAGTTCCTTTGTAAAGTATTTTTAATCAATTAGAGCCACAGATTTGATATTGCAGAAAACATGCACCTCATCTCAAAGCTGTTTTTTGTGTTTTTGTGGGTTTTTTGCACTGGTGTCTCCCATGCACCTGGAGTAGTGCTTATTCATGTTAAATAGTGAAGGGAGGTTTGCTATGTGGACAATGAAGAATAATGCCAGGCCTTGTCATGTACACAGGACCTTTAGAAGACATCTACAAAAAATGTTATTCTCTTTTTCAAAAAGCAACCTAAATCAGCCCTGGCTGGTTTGTCTTAGTGGATAAAGTGTCAGCACGTGGACTGCAGGGTCCTGGGTTAGATTCCGGTCAAGGGCATGTACCTCAGTTGCAGGCTGGATCCCCGGCTCAGGTTTGGGCATGTGCAAAATGCAACCAATCAATGTGTCTCTCTCACATTGATATTTCTCTCGGTCCCCCCACCCTCCCTTCCACTCTTTCTAAAAATCAATGCAAACATTTCCTCAGGTGAGGATTAACCAAAAAAAGCCCTCTAAATTTTCATAGCTTTCAACCCACAAATCCCAAACTACTCTGTACCTGTATTTAATTAGTGTTTGTTGAAAGAATGATGAAAGGAATGAATGGTTATAGGAATCCAGGCAGACTCCACTTCTATAAAGATAACCCAGTCTAGTCAGTTATACATAGGTTCAGAGCTTGAAGGGAGCAACAACCCATGTGAGTCTGTTGAGAATTCAAAATTAATCAAAATAAATGGGGAAAAGATTCATTCCTATAAGTTATTATAAGACTTTTGCTTTTATTAGGCTTTTAAAATTAATAGATGGCAGAATGGATGAAATAAAAAGTGATGGTCGCTTCCTTCCATATTGTTACCATTTAGGCTGGCCCCTGGAGGCACAGTCTGAGATGAGAACTTAGGTGCAAGTAGTTTATTTTGAAAGTAATTTCAGGAAGCAAGAGAAAGAGAGCAGGGAGAAAGAAATAGTGAAGGAGAAATCTAGGATAAGGTGCAATATTGCAGTTATACAGGCACATTGGGAGATGGATTTATGGATTTTGTTGGAATCTGCAGAGAAGCACACAGACCACCTCCTGAGCTGTCTTTCTGAATACAGAGGCTGAGCTTTCAGCCCTGGCTCCTTTCCTTCCACGAGCATCAGCACTTCTGCAGCTCTGGCTGCCCTGCTGTGCAGGCCACTTGTACTCCCATGATAGAGAGGAGGCCAGAGCAGAAGGCAGAGGGACACCCAGCCTGCAGGTGATGGGGTGCTGTCAGAACCAGGTAAATGCACACAAACTTGTATGTAATTCTCCACTGCAGCTGAGGCTGATACCAGAGGTGGGATGAAATGGACGGCACTAGAGGCTCCACTATGATGGTCGCTCTTCACACAAAATCATCCCTTCCATCAGCTCTTCTGTGTGATCACCAGTCACTCTGAAGCCACAACTTTCTGGTAGTACCACACCTTTTTGTACATCAGACTTAACATCAAACAGGAAGTGCTGTCCTTGGTCCCATATTTATTTTCCCTTAGAATCACCTCTCTGTAGTTAATTTCACCCAATAAATTATCAGACAAAAGTATTAGCATTTCAGAGGAGTTTTTTTCTGAACCATAGATGAATCAGGCAAAAGTAACCCATGGCTGCCTTTGATCCCAGAACTGCACATCTGTTTAATCCAATAAAAGAAAAACATGCAAATTGACTGTACCTTCACTATGCCTTAAACCATGCCCACCAGCCAATCAGAGCAACTATATGCAAATTAACCCAACCAAGATGGTGGCCTGCAGCCATGGAGCTGGAGCCATGGAGCTGGTTGCTCCAGGGATGGAGGAAGCCAAGCTTCCTGCCTGCCGTGGCCAGCTCTGAGCTCCACTCAAGGCAACAAAGTTTCAATTATAGAAGATAAATAAACCCCAAATACCTGCTTTCAGCCGGCCGTGGTCACAGATCTGGAGTGAGCAGGAGGCTTGGGTTGCCCCTGGCGATGGAGGAAGCCAAGCTTCCTGCCCTCCCTGGCCGGCTCTGAGCTCTACTCAAGGCTACAAAGTTTCAATTATAGAAGGTAAATAAATCTCAGAATAAAAAAGAAAAAAGAAAAAAAAGAGAGGCTGGGAACTTCCATTGCCAGCGGGGATGGGCGGGGGGCTTGGCCAGCCTGAAAATGGCCCTCAGCCCCTCACCCAGACTGGCCCAACCTCCATGGGGTGAGGGTCCCCACGGGGGGTTGGGCTTGACCAGCCTGCAAACAACCATCAGCCCCTCACCCAGGCTGGCCAGGCACCCCAGCAGGACCCCCACCCTGATCCATGACACCCTTCAGGGCAAACTAGCCAGCCCCCACCCGTGCACCAGGCCTCTATCCTATATAATAAAGGGTAATATGCAAACTGACCCTAACAGCAGAACGACTGGGAATGACTGGTCCTATGACACACACTGACCACCAGGGGGCAGACACTCAATGCAGGAGCTGCCACCTGGTGGTCAGTGCCCTCCAACAGGGGGAGCTCTGTTCAGCCACAAGCCAGGCTGACGGCTGCCAGTACAGCAATGGTGGTGGGAGCCTCTCCCGCCTCCTTAGCAGCGCTAAGGATGTCTGACTGCAGCTTAGGCCTGCTCCCTGCTGGCAAGTGGACATCTCTGAGGGCTCCCTGGCTGTCAGAGGGATGTCTTATTGCCAGCTTAGGCCCAATTCCCTGGGGAACAGGCCTAATTCAGCAGGTGGTCATCCCCCGAGGGGTCCCAGACTGCGAGAGGGCACAGGCTGGGCTGAGGGACTCCCCCCAAGTGCAAAAGTTTTTGTGCACCAGGCCTCTAGTATATATATAAAAGCCTAAGCTAGGGGTCCTCAAACTACAGCCCGTGGGCCACATGCAGCCTGCCAAAAACATTTATCCTTCCTCCTGGGTGTTTTTGCCACTGCTGCCTGTCCTGCTTAGCAGCCAACACGTCCTGGGTCAGCAGTGCACATGTGTGGAATGTCTGAGGGACAGTGAACTGGCCCCCTGTTTAAAAAGTTTGAGGACCTCTGGCCTAAGTGATCATTCCATCACCCGACTGTCTGAGCGGGAGCTATGACATGCAATGACCACCAGGGGCAGGCGCTCAATGCAGGAGCTGCCGAGCTGCAGTGACTTGGCAGCTGCGGTTCTCCTGTAATGCACCCAGAACCAGAGAGGAGGACCCCAACTCCAGGGTGCAATACCCGAGAACTGCCCTCTCACAATCCGGGACCCCTCAGGGGATGCTGGAGATCGGTTTCAGCCTGATCCCCACAGGCCAGGCCGAGGGACCCCATCTGTGTACAAGTCCGTGCACCGGGTATCTAGTAGTAAATAATTGTCCTAGACTAGAGATTTATCACAGTTTATAGAGAACAAAGATTAGTTGAGCCTATATTTTTTATTAAACAATTTGTTTTATTTGCTTGTGCAAATCTCTGCACGACACACATTATTGGCCCCAGGTTACAAATGCAAATATTCAGACAAATATTTTCTGAGTCACCACCCCAATGCAGGTCAGAATATGAACAGACAGGTCCCCAAAGCTGGATCTCTTTCCTCTTCAGCATGTCCCTTCCCAGGTGAAAGCTGTTATGCAAATGATTTGTGTTAGAGTCTGCATTTCTGACAGGAACTTTTGTGTCCATACTCTTATTTTGCAGATGCCTCCCTCCACCAAATGCAGAAGGGTGGGGTGATTTAAAGTATGGGTGGAAGTCAGTATGGCCCATGTTTTAATCCCTATTCTGATATTTGTTAGCTGTGCCTCCTTTAGCAAATTATCCAAACTGTCTAACAATCAGTGTTTTCACCTGTAACCTGGGTAATTTGTGTGCTACCTCACAGAAAATGAGCAACGAATAAGGTGATTGGATTAAATGCACAAAATGAATAGAATTAAAGTCGTCTGCATTCATCGATAAACTTGTATCCCAGTCTGTAAATGTCTACACCAGTGGTTCTCAACCTTGGCTGCACATTAGAATCACCTGGGAATCTTTTTAAAATCCTAATTTCTGGGCCTCATCCTCTGGAAATTCTGTTTCTTTGTTATGGGGTGGGGCCACAACATTAGTAACAAAGAAACAGAATTTCCGGAGGATGAGGCCCAGAAATCAGGATTTTAAAAAGATTCCCAGGTGATTCTAATGCCCAGCCAAGGTTGAGAACCACTGGTCTACACCATTCATTTAATAGCTGTGTTGCTCAGCTGTTTTCTGCAGTTCCTGACTTGGGCAGAAGTAGCGATTTCAGATGTTCTGATGGAAAGTTTAGGCAAGCTGAGACCCTCCTTCCTCCACACCTTCCAGTGGTTTAGAAACACTGATTCCCTGCAGAAACCCCCAGCATCCTGCCTGCAATTCCTAGAGGGCTTCTGTTTTCTTGGTGAACCTTCTGCTAGTCCGGAAATCACCCTAGTCACTTAGCTCATCTATTAGGGGGACATCATGGTCTCGCTCTATGTGAACTAGGACAGGACAGACATGTTCTCTGGCTTGAAGTTCTGTATCCTAGAAGCTGGCAGGCAATCAGTTGTGTAACCACACATGATGGGTGACCTCTGCATACGTGCTCTGATACTCTGGAAATGGCAAAGACAGGGCTCTGTTATATTTTATTTTGTTTCTTTTACTTCTATAAAATTTATTTTTATTGTTGAAAGTATTATAGATGTCTTATTTTGCACCCCCCCACACACACTGACCCCCTTCACCCCGTCCCGGCCTCCACCTAGACCTTAACTACACTATTGTCTTGATCATGGATTAGGCATATATGCATATTAGTTCTTTGGTTAGCTCTTCCCTTTCCACTCTCCCCCCTTCCCTCTGAGGAACATCATTCTGTTCCATGCTTCTATGTCTCTGTATCTATTTTGTTCACTAGATTCCACATGTAAGTGAGATCATGTGATACTTGTCTTTCTCTGACTAAATTACTTTGCTTAGCATAATACTCTCCAGGTCCCTCCTTGCTGTCTCAATGGATGAGAGATACTTCTTTTGTATAGCTGCATAGTATTCCATTAACTAAGGCACAGGCAGCACCATGGAATTCTGGGGGAATGTTGACTTTAAAGGCCTGGAGATATATGGTTGAAAAATGTGAAATAATTGGGACATACATCCAGGAGCTGCAACATCCTGGCTATAAAACCATATATGGAGCATTTTATCCTCTGTAAAATGGACACACAGTGTCTACCTTGCTTTAGCACACACAATGTGGACAACCAATCTACCACAGCAGGAGTTCCTGCCATGTGCTAGGAATTGCAAGGTGCTGGCAGAGCTGGAAGGACACTCAGGAAAGCTCAGGCTGAGCTCAGCAGGGCAGGGAAGATGTTGCAAAAGAAGTTAGCACTATACTGGCAACTTGCTAAGGCCCCCTCCCTCTCCTGTGACATCCTCAGCTGGGGCAGGGAGGTTTAAGTACAGAAAGCCATTGACCCTGCAGGGCTGTGTCTAAGCTGCTGGCACAGAGATACACGGCTGAGTCTCCCAGCTGCAAGGCACTCATGGCCAGCTCAGAGCTGTAGTCACTGGACTGATTTCCTGAGAACCGATCAGGGATGCTCCCTTTTTCTCTCTCCTCCTTTTCAAAATATTCAATGAGGAACTGAGGGCCGTGTCCCAGAGCCTGCTGGTACCAGTACACACTTCTGTGTCCGGAGATGGGGTGGCACTTCAGAATGGCCATTCCCCCTTGGCCTTTGATTACATGTCTTGGGGACTGGGTAACTCCAGCAGCCACTGAACCTGTGGAGGAAGCAGACAGAAGCTGGAGACCAGCACAGGAAGGACATGGACAGGCAGTGACAGTTAAGAACTTTGGGTTCAAGGATGTCCCACCTGAATTTAGGACTCACCTGCCCCCAGGAGACAGAGGGCCAAGCAGCAGAGGAGCTGAGGGCCCCTGGAAGATTTGGACAGGGCAAGACTGGCCATCTCCCAGCTCTGGGCTCTGGTGCTTAGGGTGAGAGAGCAGAGGCTTTTGCACCTCCCTTTGCTCTGAGTGGAGGGCTTGCCTGTGATGTCACTGTCCTTGTAGGCTCCACAGGCACCTTGCACCTCCTGGACAGGCTCAGCTGCTCCAGGCATTCTTTATTCTATCCATCTTAATATGAACAGGTGCTGCTGGCTGTGCTGAGCTGTCCAGGCAGGGTTTGTGGCCTGTGGTCATCCCCACAGCTTCTTTGTTTCCTAGAAGCAGTTGCTCCTTGATCTATACCTGACTTGAATTATCCAGGCTACCCCACAGAAGGAAGCTCCCTCACACTCTCCACCAAACATAGGCTACAAGAGAAGCCTTACCTCCAGACAGGCCAAGCTAGTGGCTTCCTGCTGTGACCAACACACCTGCATAGCAGTTAGTGTGAGAAGATATGATCAGCAAACCTCTGATTCATCAGATAGTCTCCCTGATGTAGGGACCAAGCCAAGACTCTCTCCCTTAACCCTCCCTCTCCCACAGGGCCCCATCGGCAGCTCACTCAGTGGATACACAGCGCCCCCACGCGGCCACTTGTGCAGTAGCGGTGTTGACACTGCCCAGGCTGGCTGGGTTCTGTCTGAATTAGGCTTCAAGATTGGTTGGGACCCTGCACAGTTCCTGCTGGTGTGATGTTTGCCTGTTTCAAGTTCACTCTTTCCAGGTGGTAGTGAGGAAGGCGTGATGCATATTTCCAAAAGGGGAATAAAATTCTAAATATCATCAATGAGTGTTCTAGGATGGAGCACACCATGCATTTGCTGCCCTGGGAATGGGTAGAGGGACCTTAGGCAAAGTGTCATTAACCAAAGGTAATTCTTGGGCAGGGTAGACCACAGGGTTCTATCCACCAAAAATGCTCCTACACAGCTGGAAATAAACCCTCTATGAAGTGCCTATTTATGGATCCTTTTTGGGGAGTGGGGCAGGGGTGGAGGTGAGATCACCCTATTCAACTCTTCAATCTCTTTAAAATTAAATTACTCACCTTTAAAAATTATTCATTTGTAGGAATTATTTATATTTTTTATACATGCCCTTCCTCAGATATATATTTTTTTTCTTGATTTCTTTTGAAATCAGGATTTCAAAATATTTGTAAAGAAAAATGTGCTTTTTAAAGATTAGAATATTTTTTTTCTCTCTCTAAGAAATCTTTGCTACTCCAAGGTCATGAAAAGAATTTGCTCTGCTTTTTTTTTTTTTTTCAGGAGCTTTATATGTCATAATGAATGCTGACCCATCTCATATGAAAGTTTGCAAAATCAGCAAAAGTCTTCTGTAAACAGTTCCGGTTTTCTGTCCCAGCTGCTGAGCTCTGTCACAGCTGTGCCAAAGCATCCAGAGACACTGTGTACGTGAGGGAGCGAGGCTGTGCTCCAATAAACTTCCTGTATCGATACCAAAATCTGAATTTTACAGAAATTTTGTATGTCACAAATACTGGTTTTTAATCTTTTTCAACCACTTAAAAATGGAAACACCATTGGTTAGCTTCTGGGCCCTATAAGATGGAGTGAGGTAGGACTAAAAATCACTGTTTTCCCATATGCACCACTGATTACTTTTCCAGCATCATTGTTGAAATGACTATTTCACTCCTTTTGTGCTACTTTTAGTGTTTGGTCTAGGGATTACAATATGTATGTTTAACTGACCATAGTGTACCTGCAAAAATGTCCGTTAACCATAAATTTTTTCATACATGCCCTTGATTAAGGGAAGGACTTTTTTCAATTACTTCCAATTTACTAAATTTTTATCAGGAATTGATGTTGGCTTTTATCAAATGTTTTTAAGAAGTTATAGAGATGATCATGTGATTTTTCTATTTTTTAATATTTGAGTACATTGACATATTTTTTAATGTTAAACTAACTGCACTTTAGTGAGATAAACCCCACTTGATTATGATGTGTTACCCTCTGTAGATGTCACTGCATTTTGATATACTGAATTCTAAAAGGATTGTTAATCTGTGTCCATGAGGAATATTGGTTTGTAGGTTTTTGTTCAGTGTTGTTTTGGTAATTTCTTGGTCTCATTTGAGTACCATAGTAGTGCTGGCCTCAGGATGAGTAGGGAATTATTCCTGAGTTTTCGGGTTCCTCAGTAGGTACTTCTTTAATGACATCCTACAAATTTTGATATATTTTCATTTTCATTAAGTTAAAATCCCTTTATAATTTCCATTTTGATTTGTTCTTAGCCTCATGCGTTATTTAGAAGATTGTTATTTCGTTTCCAAATATTTGGAATTTTTTCCAGATCTCTTTCTGTTATTGATATCTAATTTAATTCCTCTGTGGTGAGAGAACATGCTTTGTATGACTTGAATTCTGTTAAATGTATCAATACTTATTTTATACCCAAAGTCTATAGCATTCTGTTCCATGGTCCATTTGCACTCGATAGAATGTGTATTCTGCTGCTATTGGGTGAACTGTAAATATCCGTTAGGTTGGGGTGATCATTAATGTTGTTTATGTCTTCTATATTCTCACTTATTTTATTGGGGGGCAGTCATGATGTTCAATCAATTACGACAAGTGGCCCTAGCTCAATTGGCTCAGTGGATAGAATATTGCCCCAAGAACTAAAGGGTCCTGGGTTTGATTCCAGTCAAGGGCATGTACCTCGGTTGCAGGCTTGATCCCTGGCATCCAGTATGGGTGTGTGCAGGAGGCAACCAAGAGATGTGTCTCTGTCACATTGATGTTTCTCTCTCTGTGTGTCTCTTCCACTCTTTCTCTGAAAAAAAATTACTGACAGGTCTTGAAATGTCTGACTACAATTGTGAATTTGTCTTTTTCTCCTTGTTTTCGCTTCTGTATTTTGAAACTTTTTAGATACACAAATATATGTAATTGCTACCTTTTCTTGATCAATTAACCCTTTTATCAATAGAATATGACCTTTCTTTGCTCTAAAATTTACTTTGTCTGATGTGAAGATTGCTGCTCCAGCTTCTTGTGATTATGGTATATCTTTTCCATTTTACCTTCTTAGTTTTGTGATTATACCTTTTTAGTTTTGTGATTATACTGCCTTTCTGATGGGCAGCATACAGTTGGTTTCTCCCTTTTTTACTCAAAATCACAATATATGCTTTTTATTTGGGGTATTGACACTATTTTGATTTGATATGACTATTGATCAATTAGTATCTACCACAATCTTGTTATTTGTTGTACTAGCCCCATCTTTTGTTTGTCCCTCTTTTCTTCAGTTTATGTCTCTTGTGTATTTATTGAGCATTTAAATAATTACATTTCCTCTTTTTTGTTGGTGTATTAGCTATAATTGTGCTTATTATTTTAGTGGTGGCTCTAGGGTTCACAATATACATCTCTGCCTTAACACAGTCTACGTTCATGTGATATTATACCACCTGACATAAATTAGGAAAATCTCACAAAGGTAAGATATTTATCCATGTATCTGCTCCCTGTCTTGCTCTTGTCATCACACATTTTACTTTTACATACAGTAGTCCCCCTTATCTACAGTTTCACTTTCTGCTGTTTCAGTTATCTGTGGTCAAGTGCAGTCCAAAGTTATTAAATGGTAAATTCCAGAAATAAACAATTCCTAAGTTTTAAATTGCACATTAATCTGATAAGCCTCATGAAATCGTGTGCCATTTCCTTCCATCCCATGCAGGGGTGTGTACACACCCCTTGTGTACACAACCTGCCATTAGTCACTCAGTAGCCCTCTCAAGGTTGACTGTAGCAGCATCACAGTGCTTGTGTTCTAGCCACTCATATTTCACTTAAATGTACAAAGTACAAGCGTAGCGATGCTGGCAATTCTGACATGCCAAAGAGGTGCCCTAAAGTGCTTTCTTTAAGTGAAAAAGTATGCACCTATAGGGCAAACATTATATATGGGGTTCAGTACTATCAACAGTTTCAGGTACCCACTGGAAGTCTTGGAAATATCCGCCCAAAATAAGAGGGGACTACTGTGATTTTTATCCAGGTCTTCTTTGAATCACTTTTCTTTAATACCTTCTCAAGTAGGGTTTTAATTAAACCAAGCCAAATTTAAATTTCTATTAAAAATAGACTAGAGAAGAAGAATACTAAACACAGAATGACTGCAGGAACATAAAAAAAATACTAAAACAATATATGGACATACGTTAACGTGCATTATTGTGGGTGACAGGTGCTCCTGGACAATTGTTTTCAATGGGAGTTCTTACCGAGGGTTCTAATTTATGTATTTTAAGGCTGGTGGCCGCATGGGGCCTTGATAGTGGGCTCTGCATTGGCTGCCCACACAAGAGCTCAATGTGGTCTGAGTCAGTGACACTCAGTACCAGCAGTTTATTGTAAATGTGTTGAAGCTCTATATTATATAAGAGAAGATTTCACCGTACCTGACACTAAGCTCTGGTACTCAAACTCAACTGTAGAATCTTGAACTGTATAAAGGAATCCCAGAGATCCACAGCCAGAATGTTATTACCCAAGGTGACCTGTTCTGGTATTTTGAAGGTCATTCCCTGATCTCCCAAGATCAGAACAACAATTAAAGTCCCAAAGCAATTATCCCCCTTGGTGAGGGAAGAAGAGGGCCACTCCTTTGTTCAGGACTCTGGGAACTATGAGGAGGGGTGAGCACATGAGGGTCTGAGAGCAGGAAGAGGGTGACTGTGCCACGCGTGGTTAAGCTGCTGGCACAGAGGTACATGGCCTAGTGCCAGGGGTGGGCAAACTTTTTGACTCGAGGGCCACAATGGGTTCTTAAACTGGACCGGAGGGCCAGAACAAAAGCATGGATGGAGTGTTTGTGTGAACTAATATAAATTCAAAGTAAACATCATTACATAAAAGGGTACGGTCTTTTTTTTTTTTTTAGTTTTATTCATTTCAAACAGGCTGGATCCGGCCCGCGGGCCGTAGTTTGCCCACGGCTGGCTAGTCCCTCTGCTCTGCACGCCGGATCTTCAGAGTGGAGTAGGAGCTATCAGGCCTCTCAGCAGAGAACTGCTCTTTAGGCATCCCTGATGTGTCTAAGGCATCCTTGTCTGGAAGTAAAGCAGAAACTCTGGGCCCTGCCCCAACATCTGTCAGTACCAATAAAGGGTCCTGTGTCCAGAACCTGGATCACACCTGAAAGCGAGATCCTGTCCCCTCTCTGTGACTATGTTCTTGGGAGACTGGGACACTCCAGCATTGGTGTGACCTGTGGAGAGAGATTTGGGACTAGAATTGAGGAAAAACAATTGTAATCATCACACACACATACACGCGCACACACACAAACACACCATAGTAAAAGTGCTTGGTTCTTCTGAAGACTCACCTGCCCACAGGAGACAGGCTCACCCAGCAGAGGAGCCTGGTGCCCATGGCAGGATGAGGGCAGAAATGGGAGGTCCTTGTGAGCATGAGCAGAGGAGAAGGGACGTCCCTTGTCTGCACAGGGCAGTTTTCATAGTGACATCACTAAGCCTTAGGATTGCTTTATGATTTTTTTTATTACAATTAAGAAAGAAAAAATATTGCCACTCATAATCAGAAATGTTAAAAGATGAAAATTATGAAACAAAGAATGAATGAGAAACAGTAATTCAAAAGTGGATGTAAATCAGCACTGATTGTTAGGTTTTTTGGTTGTCATCCCTCTGAGCTTGGTGGTCTATTCCCCGGATCCCACACTCCCTATCTGGCCAGCCTTCTCATGTCTCTTGTTCCTTCACATTGTCAGTTGGACATTTTCACTGCATTCAGCAGCACTTGACAGTTGAGGACTAAAATGCTGACTTTATCACCTTCACTCTGAGCTCTCCTATTTCTAACCTTCATCCTGCATTTTCTTGGTCCTTCCCAGGATTTGGGCAGCACTGGGATATGTGGGAAGGAAAAGGTGGAAAAGATGGTAGAATTGTCAGGTCTTTGCTCTTTGCCCTGAAAGCTGTTTGAATTCACAGTTCAAAGCTGCTGGGGATGAAATGGTGCCTCTGGTGGGTACTGATCTAAGTTGGTTAGGTTCTTCTATTAACTTTAAAGGTCAAACAATACCCTCTATTATTAGTTCATTTATCTACATATTGATTTTTGCCCTCAACTCCTTGTCACAATACCTCCTGTATTTACAAGTCAGTTCTAAAATAAATAAATGTCCCTAAATTACAAGAGAGTGGAGGCTCTGACCCCTTATTCTAGGTCCAGCCTGTGAATAATCAATCCCCTTTATCTGAAAAGGAAGGCAAATGAGCGCCCTCTAGTGCCTGCATTTCCAAACTCAGTAGAAACAAGTAACATTTCCACAGGCTTTGTGTTTTTAATTCAAGTAGCAGTAGAATTACAATGTTGGTTGTGGTGTCACCCCAGGGTTGATGAACACGTCATAGCTTTCTCAAATAAGGTTTCCACAAAGAAGTGGGAAGAAAGGCTGTTGTCTCAGGAAGATATTCTCACTCCAGTACTTTTAGGGTTCTACTCTTTGAAATAAGAGTCTATTTTCAGTCTTTGCTGCCTAAGGAAAGGAAATTACATTAGTCTTTTAAAAACATATATATATATTTAAAATTTATATATATTGCTTTCAGAGAGGGAGGGGGAGATATAAACTTTAATTATGAAAGAGAATCATTGATTGCCTGCCTCCTGCATGCACCCTACTGGGATGGAGCCCACAACCTGGATGTGTCCTGACTAGGAATCCTACTGAGACCTCCTGGTCATAGGTGTATGCTCCACCACTGAGCCACAGTAGCTGGACCATTAGTCCTTAAAGAATTGATATGAATCACTCAGGCAAGCCTGGGGCTTTGGTCTATTCTCGGGCAATTCTAGACAATTCTATTGTTTCTACCCAGAGAAATACTCACAGTTCTTCAAGGATTAATACATGGCCTCTCTCTGTAAATGGAGCCTCTGCCGACAGGAACAGCTTTTCCAAGTAGCCACCAAATATAAATTTCATGTTGAATGCTACTGCTCCTCTGCTTTACCAATTGCCAGAATATTCCTAATACAGTAAGTAACATTAAGTAGTATTTGCACTGACACACACACATGTACACTGAAAGCAGAACTCACGTGCCACAAGGAGACAAAGCGTCACACAGAAGAGGTTGGGGCTCATGGCCAGGTCAGGGCGAGATGGGGCTGTCCCAGCCAAATGCTCTGACCCACAGACTGAGAGGGAGCTCAGAGGCCCATCTCCAGTGGACAGACATGTCTGCCTGGGATGTCACTGCCCCCCACCCCAGCAGAGGCTTAGGGCCCAGAGTTCATTTGGTCTTGGCTCAGGTTGAATCAGAAGCTCCTCTCATATATATAGCTCAGCAGGGCCTGCAGGGGAGATGGGGTGTGGCTGTGATGCACTGAGTTTAGGGAACACCCCTCCCTTGGTTTCCCACATTTCTCTGAGACAGTTACCTCTCTGTCTGCATCTGTCCCTGTTTCTATAACCATACTCTCTTTTTGACCAGTCACACATGCTCAATCTAATCAAGGGTGGGCATCTGTTGTTGTCTTGGCTTTCCCCTGAAATGCACTAGCATTTAGAGATATAAAAAATAAAATGATAGCCTGGGAACATATCTGAGTTGGAAGCTCCTATTCTTCCTGCAGATCACAACCAAGTGCCCTATCTGTCTTCATACCCTCCATGTGGTATTATGTCTCCTGAGCCCATGGCAAAGCCTCCTGTCCTTCTAGGTCACCATGCAGTAAACAGTGTTTCCTATAGCTTCTTTATGGAAGAGGACTCCACTTCATTGACCTTGAAGACACTATGTGTAATATACAAGGGGGGTCTAGATGGATCTTGTTTTCCTATGACTTTCCACCCTGGAGGCATCAGACTCAGGTTGATGAGGTGAAAACCTAGAGTTGGAGAAGCACCTTCCCAGGTCACAGGGAAGCTGCAGAGGACAGACTGACTGACAGCAACAGTGGGGATTGTGTGTCCAGGGTCTGAAGTCTTGTCTGGGCCTGGCAGACACTGCCCTGCAGGTGGACCTCAGCACACACTGAAGTTCATCCTGCAGGCACAGGCCACTGGGGGTCCCATGGTTTGTTAGTTTGCATAGGGCTCTGTGGAGTCAGTATGCAGGGCCTCCCACCCCCTGCCTTTTTGTGTAGAGAGGAGTCAGCCATGAACCACTGTGAATTCACGGCTGGCACAGAAGTACACAGATGTCTGGGAGCGGGTGGCTGAGTCTAGTGTGAGGGCAAAGTTCTCTGTATTTGATCTAGAGACACTGTACCCATCAGCAACTGTACCCATTGCCAGCGATCCCAGCACTGATTGAGTAATGGATCAGCCTCAGCCCATGCCCCAGGTCTTGTTGATACCAGTACATATTGTTGTGGTTATCAGTCTGGTGACATCTGAGAGTCACCTTCTTTTCTCTCCCTGTGACCATGTATGTTGGGCTCTGGGTGATTCGGGCTTCCAGGTGTCCTGTAAAGAGAGAGCCACAGGCATGATACTGTCATCCTAAGATGAAGGCTTGGGCTGAGGTCTTGGGAATCTAGTGCAGGTGGTCCCCCTGCACTCACCTGCCCACAGGAGACAAAGAGCCACCCAGAATCAGAGCCTGGTGACCATTTCAGGGCAGAATCTCATGTCTTTCTGTTCTGTTTTGAGGAAATAGACTCAGTGATGTCACTGTCTTTGACAAATGCTTTTTCTGCAGAACTAACCTGCCACACCCCTTCCCCACTGGAACAAATCAGTGATCCTCTCAGTCACAGGAACCACCTGATGTCCAGGAAGTTTTCAAAGCCCCAAGGTCAGGGTCATTGGAATCTGAAGACTTGTTTTGCTTTGTCTCCCAATTCACTGACTGATGGGAGCCCTGCCTTCCATGTTCATATCCCTGTGGTCTCCCTTGGTTTCAGCTGAGGCCACAGAAAACTGTTTCACCTAAGTCCCCATGACAGTGATTTTTGTTAAAGAGAGAGTAGGCTTGTTTGCCAGGTGAATGAGATATTCAGCCAGAGGTACACATTTCTGATGCTTGCAGAATCACAAGAAAATGTTCTGTTTCCATTCAGAGGTCTTGCACACACACCCTCCCTTCCCCGTAACAGTATGGGAGAATATTGATTAAATCCTAAATGAGCTACAGTGCCACGCTTGCAACTAGTCAATATCAGTTGGAGCTGCCATTGCTTATACAGGTTATATCTCAGGGTGAGGTGTCCCCATTTCTGTGACTGCATATATTGATGTCATCTCGATGTGCAACTATAATCACACAACAGTGAGAAAGGACAAGGAATCAGAAATCAGAGGCAAGGAGGAGTTGGTGGCCATTGCATAGAAAGGCTGGCAGCTTGGTGCCTGTCCAACCCAGGAAAGGCCTTTATATCTTGTCCAGAATTTATCTGCTCCCTGGGGAACAAGAGCCACACAGCAAAGGAGCCGCATACCAGGCTGGAGCAGTGCAAATAGAGGAAGTTTTCACTAGGACTCACATTGTTTGGGTTAGAGTAGGTGGATTCCCAGAGATCTGAGGACTGTTCTCACGATCAGATATCATCTATCCATATTGTTAGTATTCTCAATAATACACTAATTACTTTAGTAAAATACACATTTACCAGGAATAGCTCCTTTGTAATTTTCTTATAAATTAATGAATTAGAGTCATAAATTTGATGTTCAATAAAAATTTTTGTCATCAGAAAGCTTTTTTCTGGTCCTTGTGTTTTTGCATAGGTGTCTCCCAAGCTCCTAGATAGTGCCTGTACATGGTAAATAGTGAAGGCTGAATGGGCCATGCAGGCAATGAAGAATAATTTCAGGTCTTCTCATTTGCACAGAAGCTGTCCAAGACTTCTAAATATTTTCTTGTTTTCTTTTTAGAAAAGCACCATAATTATAAGCATACATTTCCACCAAGCCCAAATGACTCTTTACTTGAATTCAATTAGGGTTTGTTGAGTGAAAGGAATGAACAGTTACTGGAGTCCCGGCAGACTCAACTTCTGTAAACATAACTCAATCTAGTCAGTCACAAATAGAACCTATTTCAGAGCTTGAAAGGAGCAGAGACCCATGCGAGTCTGCTGGGAATTTTAAATAAACTAAAGTGAACTGGGAAAAATCTATTTAAACCTGTTGTTATAAAACTTTATTTTTTAATGTATTTTATTGATTTTTTTACAGAGAGGAAGGGAGAGGGATAGAGAGTTAGAAACATCGATGAGAGAGAAACATCAATCATTTGCCTCCTGCACATGCCCCACTGGGGATGTGCCCACAACCAAGGTACATGCCCTTGACCGGAATAAAACCTGGGACCCTTCAGTCTGCAGGCCAACGCTCTATCCACTGAGCCAAACCAGTTAGAGCTAAAACTTTATTTTTATAAGACTTTTTGAATGATTGATGGCAGAATGAATGAAACAAAAATGGCAGTTCATCTTCCAAAGAGAAGAGACTTCTGGTGGTCATTTCCATCCATCACTGTCACTGTTTAGGCTGGCCCTGGAGACCCATCTGAGATGAGGATTTAGGTGCAAGTAGTTTATTTTGGAAATGATCTCAGGAAGCAGGAGAAAGAGAGCAGGGAGGAAAGGTCATGGAAGGAGAAAATCAGAATAAGGTGCAATATTGCGGTTGTGCAGGGACAGCAGGAGATGGATTTTGTTGAAATCTGCAGAGAAGCACACAGACCACCTCCTGAGCTATCCTCCTGGATACAGAGGCTGAGCTTTCAGCCCTGGCTCCTCTCCCTCCAGGAGCATTAGCACTTCTGCAGCTCTGGCTGCCCTGCTGTGCAGGCCACGTGGGCTCCCATGATAGAGAGGAGGCCAGAGCAGAAAGCGGAGGGACACCCATTCTGCAGAAGATGGGATGCTGTCAGAACCAGGTAAATGTACACAATCTTGCATGTAATTCTCCACTGCAGCTGAGGCTGATACCAGAGGTGGGCCCAGAATGGATGGACGACACTAGAGGCTCCACTATGATGGCCTCTCTTCACACAAAACTGTCCCTTCCATCAGATCTTCTGTGTGATCACCAGTCACTCTGAAGCCACAACTTTCTGGAAGCACCACACCTTCTTGTACATCAGACTTAACATCAAACAGGAAATGCTGTCCTGGGTCACCTTTTCATTTTCCCTTAAGAGCACCTCTCAGTAGTTAATTTTACCCAATAAATTATTAGGCAACAGGATTTGTATTTCAGAGGAATTTCTGTCTGAGCCATAGATGAGTCAGGCAAAAGTAACCCCTGACTGCCTTTGATCCCAGAGCTGCACAGAGCAAAAATTTTTCTGCACTGGAGATTTGTCACAGAGTTTATAGAGAATAAAGATTACTTGAGCCTATATTTTTTATTAAGCAATTTGTTATATTTGCTTGTTTTAAATATCTACAAGACACGCATTATTGTCCCCAGTTTACAAATGTAAAAACTCAGGCAAATAGTTTCTGAGTCATCATCCCAAGGCAGGTCAGAATATGAACAGACAGGTTCCCAAAGCTGGATCTCTTTCTGCTTTAGCATGTCACCTTCCAGGTGAAGCTGTTATGCAAATGATTTGTGTCAGAGCCAGAGTTTCTGAAAGGGATCTTTGGGTTCATGTTCTCATTTTGAAGATGCCTCCCTCTACCGAGAACAGAAGGGTGGGGTGATTTAAAGCATGGGTGGAAGTCAGTATGGCCCATGTTTGAGTCTCAGTTCTGATATTTGTTAGCTGTGCCCCTTTAACAAAGTATCCAAACTCTAACAATCAGTGTTTTCACCTGTACCCTGGGTAATTTGTGCTACCTCACAGAAAATGAGCAATGAATAAGGTGATTGGAGTAAATGCACAAAATGAGTAGCCTTGAAGTCATCTGCATTCATCAATAAACTTGTACCCCAGTCTGTAAAAGTCTACACCATTCAATTAATAGCAGTGATGCTTAGCTGTTTTCTGCAGTTCCTGACCTGGGCAGATCTAGCGATTTCAGATTATCTGCTTGAAAGTGCTGAGTGTGAGGGCAAGCTGAGACCTTCCTTCATACACCATCGGTTTAGAAACACTGATTCCCTGTAGTAACTCCCAGAATTCTCTTGAAATTCCTGGATAGATTCTGTTTTCTTGGTGAATCTTCTGGAAATCACCCTAGTCACTTAGCTCCTCTTTAGAGGGACATCATGGCCTCCCTCTATGTGAACTAGGACAGGACAGATGCACATTCTCTGGTTTGAAGTACTATCCTATATAATAAAAGCCTGATATGCAAATCGACCAAACATTGGAACAACTGAAGAAACAACCGGTCACTATGATGCACACTGACCACCAGGGGGCAGATGCTCAATGCAGGAGCTGTCCCTAGCCTGCAGGCCCCAGGCCAGCCAAGGTGGGTGCCAGGCTCCTCCCCCCACCAACTGCCCTGGCAGTCACCCCACAGATCGGCCCTGATCGCTGGCCAGGCCTAGGGACCCTACCCATGCATGAATTTCATGCAGTGGGCCTCTAGTGTCTTATAAATTGCCAGGCAATCAGCTGTGCAACCACACATGAGGTGTGACCTCTCCATCCCAGCTCTGATGCTCTTGAGGGGCGAGACAGGGCTCAGTTATATTCTATGAACCAGGCACAGGCAGCACCATAGAATTCTGGGGGAATGTTGACTTCTGAGGCCTGGAGATGTAGTGTTGTCATTTAAGATATATTTGGGATATCCAGGAGCTACAGCTTCCTGTCTATAAAATGGTATACTGAGCACTTCCTCCTCTGTAAAGTGAACACACAATGTCGACTGTGCATTAGCACACACAACTTGAACCCCACTCTATCAAAGCAGGAGTTCCTGCCATGTGCTAGGAATTGCAGGGTCCTGGCAGAGCTGGGAGGACACTCAGGAAAGCTCTGGCTGAGCTCAGCAGGGCAGGGAGAGTTTTAGAAAATAACTTAGCTCTGGAACTCAGTAAGGCCCCCTCCCTCTCCTGTGACATCCTCAGCTGGGGCAGGGAGGTTTGAGTACAGAAAGCCATTGACCCTGCAGGGCTGTGTCTAAGCTGCTGGCACAGAGATACACGGCTGAGTCTCCCAGCTGCAAGGCGCTCATGGCCAGCTCAGAGCTGTAGTTCCTGAACTGTTTTGCTGAGAACCGATCTGGGATGTTTCCTTTCTGTCCCTCCTCCTTTTCATAAAAACTAATGAGGAACTGGGGGCCATGTCCCAGAGTCTGCTGGTACCAGGTCACATAGCTGTGTCCGGAGATGGGGTGGCACTTCAGAACAGCCTTCCCCTCACGGACTTTGATTATATGTCTTGGGGACTGAGTGACTCCAGCAGCCACTGAACCTGCGGAGGAAGGAGACAGAGGCTGTAGACCAGCACAAGAAGCAGATGGACAGGCCAGCAACAGTAAAGAACTTTGGATTCAAGGGGTGTCCACCTGAACTCAGGACTTACCTGCCCTCAGAAGATAGAGGGCCATGTAGTAGAGGAGCCAGGGGCCACTGGAAGACTTGGATAGGAAAAGACTGGCCATCTCCCCGCTCTGGGCTCTGGTGTTTGGGGTGAGAGATCAGAGGCTTTTGCACTTTCCTTTGCTCTGTTTGGAGGGCTTGCCTGTGATGTCACTGTTCTGATGTCACTGTCCTTGTAGACTTTTACAGGCAACCTGCACTTCCTGGACAGGCTCAGCTGGTCCAGGCATTCCCCTTTCTGTCCATCTTCCTATGAGCAGGTGCTACTGGCTGTGCTGAGCTGGATGAAGCACGGTTTGTGACAGGTGACGATTGCTTCTCTGTTTTCCTTAAAGCAGGTGTTCTTTGCTCTACACCTGACTTTAATTATCCAGGCTGCCCCACTGAAAGAAGCTCCATCACACTCTCCAAACATAGGCTTCAAGAGAGAGCTTAACTCCAGGCAAGGCCATTCACATGGCTCCCTGATGTGCAACACACCTGCATAGCAGTTCACATGAGAAGATATGATCAGCAAACCTCTGATTCATCAGATAATCTCCCTGTTGTAGGGACCAAACCAAGAGGATGTCCCTTAACCCTCCCTGTCCCATAGGGCTCCATCAACAGCTCACTCTGTGGATCCATAGTGCCCCCAAGTGGCCATTTGTGCAACAACAGTGTTGACACTGCCCAGGCTGGGTGGGTTCTGTCTGAATTAGGAGTCAGGACCAGCCAGGACAGTGCAAGCTCCTGCTGATGTGATGTTTACCTGTCTCAGCTCACCCTTTGCAGGTGGCACTGAGAAAAGCATAGTGCATTTTTCTAAGAAGGAAACACAAATTCCAAATCTCATCAATGAGTTTCTGGGGAAGAGGACACCATGCATGCAGCTGCCCTTGGAAGCAGTAGAGGAAAGTTGGGGAAAACGTTCTCTCTTCTCTCTCTCTCTCTCTCTCTCTCTCTCTCTCTCTCTCTCTCTTTTAAAAAATATTTTTATTGATTTCTGAAAGAGGAAGGGAGAGGGAGAGATAGAAACATCAATGATGAGAGAGAATCATTGACTGGCTGCCTCCTGCATGCCCCCTATTGGAGGCCTCAAACCGGGTGTGTGCCCTTGATCGGATTGAACCTGGGACTCTTCAGTCTGCAGGTCGATGCTCTATCCCAGGGGTGGGCAAACTTTTTGACTCGAGGGCCACAATGGGTTCTTAAACTGGACCGGAGGGCCAGAACAAAAGCATGGATGGAGTGTTTGTGTGAACTAATATAAATTCAAAGTAAACATCATTACATAAAAGGGTACGGTCTTTTTTTTTTTTAGTTTTATTCATTTCAAACAGGCTGGATCCGGCCCGCGGGCCGTAGTTTGCCCACGGCTGCTCTATCCCCTGAGCCAAACCAGCTACGGTGAAACATTATCTTTAACCAAAGGTAATTCCTGGGATGGACTTACAGTGGGGTTCTTCCAGCCAAAAAAATCTAAGCAGATGGAAATTAACCCTCTTTGAAGAGGGAGCTGCCTACTTATAGATCTTTCTCTTTTTAATTTTTTTTTTTTACCACCCTGTTGAACTCAATTGCTTATTTTAAAAACAATTGAATTGCATATCTTATAAAATTATTGATTGGTAGGAATTATTTTATTTTGAATACATGATTTTTCATAGATACATGTATATTTTCTTAATATATATTATTGATCAGGATTTTAAAACTTTTAATAAACAAAAATATGCTTTTAAAGATATTTCTTGTCCTCTCAAAGACATCTTTGCCTACTGCAAGGTCATGAAGAGAATTTGCTCTGTTTTCTTTTAGAACCTTTATAGATCATTAATAATGTTGACCCATCTCATATTTATTCATTTTTGTTTATGGCAAGATTAGCAAACTTTTGCTGTAAAGGGTCAGATGGTAAAGACTTCGGTTTTCTGTCGCAGCTCCCCAGCTCTGCCCCTGCAGTGTCAAAGAGCCAGAGACACTGCGCTCACAGTGAGCATGGCTGTGCTCCAATAAACCTGGTGTATGGATACTGAAATCTGAATTTCATATAATTTCCTATGTCGCAAATATTTTTTATTTGTATTTTTTCAAACACATACGTAAACATCATTGGTGAGCTTCTGTGCCATATAAGAACAAGCAGGCAGATGTTGCCCACTCCTGGTTTATGGAGTGGGATAAGAATTGAGTTTCATTATTTTCAATACGGATATGGTTTTTACAGCACCAGTGTTGAAATAACTACTTCTCCCCTTTTGGTGCTACTTTACATGTTTGATCTAGGAATCAGAACCTGCATCTTTAATTTATCATAGTCTACTTACAAAAATGTCTATCAACCAAAGATTTTTTTTCATAAATGCCCTTGATTAGGGAAAGGAGTTTCCAATTACTTCTGATTTACTAAGAGTTTTTATCATGTTGGGTTGTTTAAGTGTTTTTTAACATCTGTAGAGATGATCATATGATTTTTCTTTTTTTTATATTCGAGAGGTTAAACTACATTTCATATTTTTAAATTTAAAACTGGTTGTACATTACTGAGATAAATATCCTCTTTAGATGTCATTGCATTTGATATAATGGAATTTTGAAGGGATTATTAATCTGCGTTCTTGAGAAATATTGGTCTATTGGTTTTTGGGGTGTGTGTGTGTGTTTTGATTTGGTTTTGGGAGTTTTTTGTTTGTTTTTTTATTTTTTGCTGACTTATTAGTTATAACTCTGTGTTTGTTATTATAGTGGTAGCTCTACCGTTTGCAATTTATATCTCTGCCTTTACACAGTCTACCTTCAAGTGATATTATACCACTGGACACAGATTAGGAATACCTCACAATGGTAAGATATTTATCTATTTATCTACTCTCTGTCCTGCTATTGTTTTTACATACAGTAGTCCTTTCACTTTCCCCAGTTTCAGTTACCAGCAGTCAAGCTGTGTTCAGAATTATTAAATGGTCAGTTCCAGAAATAAACAATTCCCAAGTTTTTACTTGAGCACCACACTGAATAGCCTGATGAAATCTTGTGCTGTCTCGTTCCACCCCAGGCGGGACAGGAGCCATCCTTTCTCTAGCGTATCAAGACTGTGTGCACAACCGGGTGTTAGACACTTTATAGCTGCCTCTGTTGTCACATTGACTGCAGCAACATTGCAGTGCTTGTGTTCCAGTCACCATTATTTCACTTAATAGTGACCCAAAGTACAAGAGTAGCTATGCTGGCAATTCTGACATGCCAAGGAGATGTCATAAAGTACTTCTTTTAAGTAAAAAGATGTGCATGTATAAGGTAAAACATATAGCCCTAACCGGTTTGGCTCAGTGGATAGAGCATCGGCCTGCGGACTCAAGGGTCCCAGGTTCAATTCCGGTCAAGGGCATGTACCTTGGTTGTGGGCACATACCCAGTAGGGAGTGTGCAGGAGGCAGCTGATCGATGTTTCTCTCTCATTGATGTTCCTAACTCTCTATCCCTCTCCCTTCCTCTCTCTAAAAAAATCAATAAAATATATATATATTTTTTAAAAAGGTAAAACATATATGTAGGGTTCGGTACTATTAGTGGTTTCAGACATCCACTGCGGGTTATTTCTGTATAAGGGGGGACCACGGTAACTGTTATTCAGGTCTTCTTTAAATCAATTTTCTTTAACACCTTCTCAAATAGAGCTTTTATTAAACCAAGCTAAATTTAAATTTCTAGTAAAAATACATTAGACCCTGCCTGGTGTGTCTGGTGGTTGTGCCTTGATCCATGAACCTAGAGGTCCTCAGTTTACTTCCATTGGCACATGCTTGAGTTACGGGCTAAATCCATAGTGTGATGGTTTGCTGGAGGCGGCCAATTGATGTTTCTCTCCAATCAATATTACTCTCTCTCTCACTCCCTCTCCCTTCCTCTCTCTATAAAATCAATAAAATCATATTTTTTAAAAATAGATTAGAGAAGAAGACTGCAGAATTGCAGAGAAAACACTAAAATAATATATGGGCTTACATTAGCGTGCATCAATGTGGGTGACAGGTGCTCCTGGTTAATTGATTTCATGACAGTTCTTACTAAGGGTTCTAATTTATATATTTTAAGGCTGGTGACTGCATGGGGCTTTGACAGTGCTCTGAATTGGCTGCGCACAAAAGAGCTTAATGTGGTCTGAGTCAGTGACACTCAGTACAGAGAGTTTATTGTAAATGTGTTGAAATTTTATATTTTACAGAAGATTCCACAATACCTGACACTCAGCCTGGGTGCTCAATCTCAATTGAAGTATCTTGAACTGTATAAAGGGATCCCAGAAATCCACAGCCAGAATGTTATTACCAAGGTGACCTTACTGCATTTCAAAGGTCATTTCCTGAGCTCCCACTATCAGAAAAGCAATTAATGTCCCAAAGCACTTAATCCACTCATTTGTTAAGGACTTTGGTAACTCTGAAGAGAGGTGAGTGCATGAGGGTTTGAGAGCAGGAAGAGGGTGACTCTGCAGCGCTGTGGTTAAGCTGCTGGCACAGAGGTACACGGCCGAGTCCCCCTGCTCTGCATGCTGGATTGTCAGATTGGAGTAGGAGCCATCAGGTCTCTCAGCAAAGAACCGCTTGTTAGGAATCCCTGATGTGTCTAGGGGATCATTGTTCTGAAAGTAAAGCAAAAACTCCGGGCCCTGCCCCAACATCTGTCGGTACCAGTAAAGGAAGGAATGTCCAGAAATTGGATCACACCTGAGAGTAACATTCTGTCCCCTCTCTGTGACTATGTGCCTGGGGGACTGGGACACTCCAGCATATGTGTGACCTGTGGAGACAGATTTGGAAATAGAATAAGGACAAATAATTGTAATCATCACACACACACACACACACACACACACACACACACACACACACACACTTACACACGCACAATGAAAGTATTTGGTTTTCTGAGGACTCACCTGCCCCCAGGAGACAGAAGCTTACCCAGCAGAGGAGCCTGGTGCCCATGGCAGGGTCAGGACAGGAATGGGTGGTTCACCAGGTCAGGGTCCTTGTGAGAATGAGCAGAGGAGGAGGGACTTCCCTGTCTGCACAGGCAGTTCCCATAGTGACATCACTGAGCCTGAGGATTGCCTGATACTAATTAATGAATTAATTAATATACTAATTAATTAATTAAGATGCCAGCAGTTCTGAGATGCCCCGTTCTTTTAACTACAATAAGAAAGGAAAAAATATTGTCACTCATAATCAGAAGCTCCTATTGTTTCCGCAGGTCACAACCAAGTGCCTTCACTGTGTTCATTAACCTCCATGTCTTTTTATTTCTCTACAGCTCATAGCAAAGTCTGGTGTCCTTCTTGGTCACCATGCAGTAAACAATAGGTTCCTATAGCTTCTTTCTGGAAGAGGACTCCACTTTATTGACTTTTAAGACACTAGTGTGATGGGGTGAAAACCTAGAGCAGGGGAAGCACTTTCCTATGTAACAGCTCACCTAAAGAGGACAGACTGACAGACTGCAACAGTGCGGAGTGTGTGTCTGAGGCCCTGGGTCTGATGCAGACCTGGCAGATACTGCACTGAAGGTGGACCTCACCACACACAGAGGTTCAACCTGCTGGCTCAGGCCACTGGGGGATCCATGGTGTGAAGTTTGTTTAGGGCTCCCCTAAGTCCAGGGTGCAGGGCCTCCCCCTGCCTTTTTGTACTGAGAGGAGGCGGCCCTGCAATGCTGGGGATTCACTGCTGGCACAGAAGTACACAGATGTCTGGGAGGGTGTCGCTGACTCCAGTGTGAGGGCAAAGTTCTCTGTATTTGATCTAGAGGCACTGTACCCATCAGCACCATCTCCTTTGGCGGTGATCCCAGCACTGACTGAGTAATAGATCAGTGTCAGCTCATGGCTCAGGTCTTGGCGATACCAGTACATAACGTCATGGTTATTAGTCTGGTGACAACTCAGTGTTACATTCTTTTCTGTCCCCACAACCTTGTATCTTGGGCTCTGGGTGATTAGGGCATCCAGGTTTTCTGTAAAGAAAACCACAGACCTGATGTTGTCATCCTAAGATGAAGGCTTGGGCTGAGGTCTTGGGAATCCAGGGCAGGAAGCCCCCCTGTACTCACCTGCCCACAGGAGACAAAGAGCCACCCAGAAGAAGAGCCTGGAGACCATTTCAGGTCCAGGGCAGAATCTCATGTCTTCCTGTTCTGTTTTGGGGAAAATAGACTCAGTGATGTCACTGTCCTTGACAAATGCTTGAGGTGTAGAGCTAACCTGCCACACCCCTTCCCCACAGGAACAAATCAATGATCCTCTCAGTTACAGGAACCACCTGATGTCCAGGAAGTTTTCCAAGCCCCAAGGTCAGGGTCATTGGAATCTGAAGACTTGTTTTTTGTTGTCTCACAATTCACTGACTGATGGGAGCCCTGCTATTCGTGCTAAGGTCTCTTCAAGCTCGTGGGTAAGAGTTCTCCCTTGGTTTCAGCTGAGGCCACAGAAGACTGTTTCACCTACAACCCTGTAACTGTGCCTTTTGTGAAAAAGAGGAGGCTGGTTACAAATGGGTGAGCTATTCAGCCAGAGCAACACACTTCTAACGTCTCCAGGAAGGTCTTGCACCCACCAAATGCGAGAATATTGATTGAATCATAAATGTGCTACAGTGCCAAGCTTGCAGCTAGTCAATATCAATCAGTACATGCTGCAATTTCTTATACAGGTTATACCTCAGTCTGAGGTGACCTCTTTTCTGTGACTACATATCTCAATGTCATCTCAATGGGCAACTATAATGACACAACAGTGACAAAGGACATGAAGTCAGAAATCAGAGGTGAGGAGGAGGTAAATAGTCATCACATAGAAAGGCTTGCAGCTTGATGCTGGGTAAACCCAGGAAGGGCTTTTACATCTTATCCAGGACTTAACTGTTCCCAGGGCACCAAGAGCCACACAGCAAAGGCGCCTACATTCTAGTCTGGGTCAATGCAAAAAAGAGGAGTTTCTCAGCTAGGACTCACATTGTTTGGATTAGAGTACATGGAATCCCAGAGATCTGTGGACTGTTCTCACAAGAAGGTATCATCTACCCATATCCTTAGTACATTCTCACAAATACCCTAATTTCTTTAGGGAGACAAACATTTACCAGCAATAGTTCCTTTGCAATTCTCTTCTAATTAATGAATGAGAGTCACAAATTTGATGTTGAATAAAAATGTACCTCAGTAGAAAACTTTTTATTTCTCCTTGTGTTCTTGCATGTTTTCCCCAAGATCCTGAATAAGGCCTGTACATGGTAAATAGTGAAGGCTGGATGGGCCATGGAGACAATGAAGAATAATTTCAGGCCTTCCCATTTGCACGGAAACTGTTCAAGACTTCTAAATATTTTCCTATTTTCTTTTTAGAAAAGCACCATAAAATTTTATAAGCATACATCCCCACTAAGTCCAAACTACTCTGTATGTGTATTCAATTAGTGTTTGTTGAATGAAAGGAATGAATGGTTATCAGAGTTCAGGCAGACTCCAATTCTGTAAATATAACCCAGTCTAGCCAGTTACAAATAGGTTCAGAGCTTGAAGGGAGCAGAGACACATGTGAGGCTGCTGGAAATTCAAAATAAGACAAAGCAAACTGGGAAATTTTCATTTATACTTGCTATTATAAGACTTTTTGAATGATTGGATGGCAGAATGGATGAAACAAATATGATAGTCTCTTGTAAAGAGATGGGTCCTTTGATGGTCACTTCCTTCCATCACTGTCACCATATAAGCTGCCCCTGGAGGCACAGTTTGAGATGAGAATTTAGGTGCAAGTTGTTTATTTAGCAAATGATCTCAGGAAGCAGGAGAAAGAGAGCAGGGAGGAAAGGTCATGGAAGGAGAAAATCAGAATAAGGTGCAATATTGTGGTTGTGCAGGGACTTCAGGAGATGGATTTTGTTGGAACCTTCAGAGAAGCACACAAACCACCTCCTGAACTGTCCTCCTGGATACAGAGGCTAAGCTTTCATGTCTGGCTCTTCTCCCTGCAGGAGGATTAGCACTTCTGCGGCTCTGGCTGCCCTGCTGTGCAGGCCACCTGGGCTCCCATGATAGAGAGGAGGCCAGAGCAGAAAGCAGAGGGGCTCCCAGCCTGCAAGTGATGGGGTGCTGTCAGAACCAGGTAAATGCACATAAACTTGCATGTAATTGTTCACTGCAGCTGAGGCTGATACCAGAGATGGGATGGGATGGACGGCACTAGAGGCTCCACTATGATGGTCGCTCTTCACACAAAACCGTCCCTTCCATCAGCTCTTCTGTGTGATCACCAATCACTCTGAAGCCACAACTTTCTGGAAGCACCACACCTTCTTGTACATCAGACTTAACATCAAACAGGAAGTGCTGTCCTGTGTCCTATTTAATTTTCTCTTCAGAGGCACCTTGATTTCACCCAATAAATGATCAGATGACAGTATTTGTGTTTCAGAGGAGTGTCTATCTGAACCATAGATGAGTCAGATAAAGTAACCCATGGCTGCCTTTGATCCCAGAACTGCACATAGTAAATAATTGCTCTAGACTAGAGATCGGTCACAGTGTTTATAGAGAACAAAGAGGACTTGAGCCTATATTTTTATTAAGCAATTTGTTGTATTTGCTTGTGCATTATTTGCCCCAGTTTACAAATGTAAAAACTCAGACAAATAGTTTCTGAGTCACCATCCCAAGGCAGGTCAGAATATGAACAGACAGGTTCAGGAAGCTGGATCTCTTTCCTTAACAGTGAAAGCTGTTATGCAAATGATTTGTGTTAGAGCCTGCAGTTCTGAAAGGGACCTTTGGGTCAAGGTTCCCATTTTGAAGATGCCTCTCTCTGCCAAAGGCAGAAGGGTGGGGTGATTTAAAGGATGGGTGGAAGTCAGTATCATCCATGTCTGTGTCCCAATTCCGATATTTGTTAACTGCACCACCTTAAGCCAAGTACCCAAACTCTCTAACAATCATAGTGTTTTCACTTGTAATGTGGGTAATATATGCTATCTCACAGAAAATGTGCAATAAATAAGGTGGTTGAATTAAATGAACAAAATGTGTGGAATTAAAGTCCTCTGCATTCACCAGTCAACTCATATCTTAATCTGTAAATATCTGTGTTATTCATTTAATAGCTGTGATGCTCAGCTGTTTTCTGCAGTTCCTGACCTGGGCAGAAGAAGCAATTGCAGATGTTCTGATAGAAAGTGGGGGCAAGCTGAGACCCTCCCACCTCTAAACCTTCCAGTGGTTTAGAAACACTGATTCCCTGCAGTAACCCCCAGAATCCTGCCTGCAATTCCTAGAGGGCTTCTGTTTTCTTGGTGAACCTTCTGCTAGTCTGGAAATCACCCTAGTCACTTAGCTCATCTATTAGGGGGACATCATGGCCTTCCTTCATGTGAACAAGGACAGGACAAATGCACACTCTCTGTCGTGAAGTTTTGTGTCCTGAAGTTGGATGGCAATCAGCTGTGTATCCCCACATGATGGGTGACATCCCCCATCCCAGCTCAGATGCTCTTGAAATGGGAGAGCCAGGGCTCTCCTACTAGAGACCCAGTGCACGAAATTCATGCATGGGTAGGGTCCCTAGGCCTGGCAGGGGATTAGGGCCGATCTTTGGAGTGACTGGCGGGACCCCGCCTTGGCTTGCCTGGTGCCACCCATTCACCATCCCTGCCCTCTGCTGCCTGCACCAGTCACCTCACTCTGCAGGTCAACCAGTGGGGCAATCAGGGTGGCGGGGGGGCGTTGGCACCCACCTTGGCTAGCCTGGGGCCTGCGGGCTGGGGGAAGCTCCTGCATTGAGCATCTGCCCTCTGATGCTTAGCGCATGTCATAGTGACCAGTCGTTTTGCCATTTGTTCCCCTGTTGAGTAGATTTGCATATTAGGCTATTATTATATAGGATGGGCCAAGCCCAGGAAGCATCATGGAATTCTAGAGGTAATGTTGATTTTGGAGGCCTGGAGATTTAGGGTTGACATATGTGAAATATTTGGAATGTCCAGGATCTGCAGCTTCCTGCCTATAAAAAGTTATATTGAGGGCTTCTTCTTCTGTAAAGTGGACACACATTAGTTACAATGCATTAACACACACAACATGGACCCCACTCTATCAGAGCAGGAGTTCCTGCCATGTGCTAGGAATTGCAAGGTGCTGGCAGAGCTGGAAGGACACTCAGGAAAGCTCAGGCTGAGCTCAGCAGGCCAGGGAGGATGTTGCAAAAGAAGTTAGCCCTATACTGGCAACTTGCTAAGGCCCCCTCCCTCTCCTGTGACATCCTCAGCTGGGGTAAGGAGGTTTGAGTACAGAAAGCCATTGACCCTGCAGGGCTGTGTCTAAGCTGCTGGCACAGAGATACACAGCTGAGTCTCCCAGCTGCAAGGCGCTCAGAACCAGCTCAGAGCTGTAGTTATTGAACTGTTTTCCTGAGAACCGATCAGGAATGTTTCCTTTCTCTCTCTCCTCCTTTTCATAAAAACTAATGAGGAACTGGGGGCCGTGTCCCAGAGCCTGCTGGTACCAGGTCACATAGCTGTGTCCGGAGATGGGGTGGCACTTCAGAACAGCCTTTCCCTCTTGGACTTTGATTATATGTCTTGGAGACTGGGTGACTCCAGCAGCCACAGAACCTGCGGAGGAAGGAGACAGAAGCTGTAGATCAGCACATGAAGGAGATGGATGTTCCACCAACAGTCAAGAACTTTGGGTTCAAGGGATGTCCCACCTGAATTCAGGACTCACCTGCCCCCAGAAGGCAGAGGGCCACGCAGCAGAGGAGCCGGGGGGCCCTGAAAGATTCAGGCAGGGCAAAACTGGCCATCTCCCAGCTCTGGGCTCTGGTGTTTGGGGTGAGAGAGCAGAGGGTTTGCCTCTCTCTCTGCTCTGAGTGGAGGGCTTGCCTGTGATGTCACTGTCCTGATGTTACTGTCCTTGTAGGCTCCACAGGCAACCTGCACTTCCTAGACAGGCTCAGTTGGTCTAGGCATTCCCCATTCTGTCCATCTTCCTATCAGTAGGTGCTCTGGCTGTGCTGAGCTGGACCAGGCTGGTTTTGTGGCAGGTGACCATCCCACAGCTTCTCTGTTTCCTAGGAGCAGGTGCTTCTCGTTCTACACCTGGATTGAATTATCCCAGCTGCTTGACTGAAGGAAGTCCCATCACACTCTCCACCAAGCATAGGCTTCAAGGGAGAGCTTAACTCCAGGCAAGGCCAACCTCATGGCTCCCTTATGTGACAACACACCCGCATAGCAGTTAATGTGAGAAGATATGATCAGCAAACCTCTGATTCATTAGACAATCTCCCTTATGTAGGACCAAGCCAAGATTCTCTCCCTCTTCCACAGGGCCCCATCAGCAGCTCACTCCATGGATCCACAGTGCCCTCAAGTGGCCACTTGTGCAGTAATGGTGTTGACACTGCCCAGGCTGGCTGGGTTCTGAATTAGTCAGGATTGGACAGGATACTGCAAGCTCCTGATGATGTGATGTTTACCTGTCTCAGCCCACCCTTTGCAGGTGGCACTGAGGGAGGCATGATGCATTTTTCTAAGAAGGAAACACAAATTCTAAATCTCATCAATGAGTGTTCTGGGAAAAAGGACACCATGCATGCAGCTGCCCTGGGAAGGGGAGGAGGGACCTTGGGCAAAGTGCTCTCTTTAACCAAAGTTAATTCCTAGGCATGGCTGACCTTGGCCTTCTGTCAGTCAAAAAATCTAAGCAGCTGGAAGTAGACCATCTAGAAAAGGGAGTTGCCTAATTATAGATATTTTTTTTTACCAGTCTTTTTAATTCTTTTGCTTTTTTAAATAATTGAATTATTTACTTTTAAATTAGTAATTTGTAGGAAATACTTATATTTTGAATACATGACCAGGAAAAAATATATTCATAGATATGTTTTTTTCTTAATATATTTTGTTGAACAGGATTTTAAAACTGTTCAACAAAATAAAGAAATATATACTTTTTAAAGATCAGAGTATTTTCTTGTCCTCTCAAAGACATTTTGCCTACTCCAAGGTCATGAAAAGAATTTGTTCAGCTTTCTCTCAGAAGCTTTATTGAGAATGTTGACCCATCTTATATTCATTTTTGTTTATGGAACTATCAGCAAACTTTTTCTGGAAAGGATCAGATGGTAGATTTTGGTTTTCTGTCCCAGCTCCCCACCTCTGCCCCTGCAGTGACGAAGAGCCAGAGACACTGCGCTGCGCTCGCGAGTGAGCACCGATAAACTTGGTGTATGGATACCGAAATCTGAATTCCATATTATTTCCTAAGTCACAAATATTACTTTTCAATTTTTTCAACCATGTATGTAAACATCATTTGTTAGCTTTTGGGCCATACAAGAACAAGTAGAGGCCAGATTTTTGCCCACTCCTGGTTTATGGAATGAGATACGGATTGAGATTTCTTATTCTTTATATGTAAACAGTTTTTCCAGCACCATTGTTGAAATGACTATTTCCCCCCTTTTTGTGGTACTTTTAGTGTTTGATCTAGAGATCACAACATGCATCTTTACCTCACCCACAAAAATGTCTATTAACCATAGATTTTTCATAAATGCCCTGGATTAGGGGAGGATGTTTCCAATTATTTCTGATTTACTGAGTTTTTACCTGAAACATATGTTGAATTGTATAAAGTGTTTTTGAGCATCAACAGAGATGATCATATGATCTTTCCTTTTTTTTAAATATTTGAGAGTTTAAACTACATTTCGTATTTTTTAATGTTAAACTGGCTGCACATTCCCGAAGTAAACCCCACTAGGTGAGGAGGCATTATTCTCTGTAGATATTGTTCTATTTGATATACTGGAATTCTAAAAGGATTATTAATCTGTGTTCTAGAGGTGTATTGGCCTATAGGTTTTTGGTGGTTTATTTATTTTTGTTTTTGTAATACCTTGGTCTCACTTTAGTATCATAGTATGCTGGCGTCAGGATAAGTAGGGAATTATTCATGATTTTTCAGGTTTCTCAGTGGGTACTTCTATGGTGGCACCCTACCAATTTTGATATGATATATTTTCATTTTCATTCCATTAATATTCCTTTATAGTTTTCCTTTTGATATGTTCTTTGCCATTTCATTTACAAATATTTGGGATTTTCCCAGAATGCTTTCTGTTATTGATTTCTAATTTAGTTCCTCTGTGATGATAGAACATAGTTTGAATTCTGTTAAATTTATTGATCCTTAATTTATACCCAAAGTCTATAGTATCCTGGCCATAGTCTGTGTGCACTCGATAAGAATGTGTATTCTGCTGCTGATGGGTGATCTGTTCTATAAATGTGAGTTAGACCAAGGTGATCAATAATGTTGCTGATGTCTTCTGTATCCTCACTGATTTTGTTGGGGGGGAGGGGGCATCAAGTTGTTCAACCAATTACTGAAACGTTTGAATATAATTGTGAATTTGTCTATTTCTCAGTGCTGTTTTGTTCAGTGTTTTGAAACTCTCTTTTTAGATGCATAAATATTTATGATTGCTATGTTTTCTTGATCAAATTTGTCCTTTTATCATTAGAATATGAGCTTTGGTATCTCAGACAATATTCTTCTCTGAAATTGACTTTGTCTGATGTTATTATTGCTGCTCCAGCTTTCCTGTGATTAGTGTTAGCATGGTATATCTTGTCCATTCTTTTACTTTTACCATCTGAGTGTTTATATTCATAGTACATTTCTGATGGGCAGCATACAGTTGTTGGTTTTCAGTTTTACTCAAAATCACATCTGTGCTTTTTGTTTGGGACATTAAGACTACTTAGATTTCGTATAACTATTGAACTAGCTAATTAGCATGTATCATAATATTGTTATTTGTTGAATTAGCTCTATCTTTGGTTTTTCCCTCTTTACTTCTCTTTTTGTACTCTTATGTATTAATTGAGCACTTAAATAATTCCATTTTTTCTTTTTTGCTGACTTATTAGTTATAACTCTGTGTTTGCTTTTTCAGTGGTGGCTCTAGGGTTTGCAATTCACATCTCTGCCTTAACACAGTCTACTTTCAAGTGATATTATGTTGTAATGTACTCCACGAATCACACAAGGATGCCTCAAGAAGTCAAATTAAGGAGCCATATTTATTGCAAATCTGGGACTACAAGGGGGCATTTCGCTCTCCCAAATCTCGCAGTACTCTCCCCAGCCCCAACATCAGATTTATATAGGCAAAGATCACAAAGGTATTGATTACATCCCAGGGTTTGGAATGAGGAACCTGGTTTGCACAAGGGCCACTGGGGGCTACTCAGTGAGGGGGTTTGTGAGTCCAGGGTGCAGGGCCTCTTCCTGCCTTTTTGTACTGAGAGGAGGCGGTCCTGCAGCGCTGTGTATTCACTGCTGGCACAGAAGTACACAGATGTCTGTGAGGGTGTCGCCGATTCCAGTGTGAGGGCAAAGTTCTCTTTATTTTTTCGAAGGACACTGTACCCATCAGCACCATCTCCTTTAGCGGCGATCCCAGCACTGACTGAGTAATAGATCAGCATCAGCTCATGTCCCATGTCTTGGCGATACCAGTACATAATGTCATGGTTATTAGTTTGGTGACAACTCAGTGTCAAATTCTTTTCTGTCCCCGCAACCTTGTATCTTGGGCTCTGGGTGATTAGGGCATCCAGGTTTTCTGTAAAGAAAACCACAGACCTGATGTTGTCATCCTAAGATGAAGGCTTGGGCTGAGGTCTTGGGAATCCAGGGCAGGAAGCTCCCCTGTACTCACCTGCCCACAGGAGACAAAGAGCCACCCAGAAGAAGAGCCTGGTGACCATTTCAGGTCCAGGGCAGAATCTCATGTCTTCCTGTTCTGTTTTGAGGAAAATAGACTCAGTGATGTCACTGTCCTTGACAAATGCTTGAGGTGTAGAGCTAACCTGCCACACCCCTTCCCCACAGGAACAAATCAATGATCCTCTCAGTTACAGGAACCACCTGATGTCCAGGAAGTTTTCCAAGCCCCAAGGTCAGGGTCATTGGAATCTGAAGACTTGTTTTATGTTGTCTCACAATTCACTGACTGATGGGAGCCTTGCCATCTGTGCTCAGGTCTCTTCATGCTCATGGGTAAGAGTTCTCCCTTGGTTTCAGCTGCGGCCACAGAAGACTGTTTCGCCTACAACCCCGTAACTGTGTTTTTTGTGAAAAAGAGGAGGCTGGTTACAATATGGGTGAGCTAGTCAGCCAGAGCTACACACTTCTAACGTCTCCAGGAAGGTCTTGCACCCACCAAATGCGAGAATATTGATTGAATCATAAATGTGCTACAGTGCCAAGCTTGCAGCTAGTCAATATCAATCAGTACATGCTGCAATTTCTTATACAGGTTATACCTCAGTCTGAGGTGACCCCTTTTCTGTGACGATATATCTCAATGTCATCTCAATGGGCAACTATAATGACACAACAGTGACAAAGGACATGAAGTCAGAAATCAGAGGTGAGGAGGAGGTAAATAGTCATCACATAGAAAGGCTTGCAGCTTGATGCTGGGTAAACCCAGGAAGGGCTTTTACATCTTATCCAGGACTTAACTTTTCCCAGGGCACCAAGAGCCACACAGCAAAGGAGCCTACATTCTAGTCTGGGTCAAAAAGAGGAGTTTCTCAGCTAGGACTCACAGTGTTTGGGTTAGAGTACATGGAATCCCAGAGATCTGTGGACTGTTCTCACAAGAAGGTATCATCTTCCCATATTGTTAGTATTCTCAATAATACCCTAATTTCTTTAGAGAGATAAACATTTACCAGGAATAGTTCCTTTGCAATTCTCTTTTAAATTAGTGAATGAGAGTCACAAATTTTATGTTGATTACAAAATGTATGTCATCAGAATTTTTTTTTCTTGTCCTTGTATTTTTGCACTGGTTTTTCCCAAGCTCCTGGATAGTGCCTGTATATGGTAAGTAGTTAAGGCTGGATGGGCCATGCAGGCAATGAAGAATAATTTCAGGCCTTCTCATTCCCACAGGACCTTTCCAAGACTTCTGAATCTTTTCTTCTTTCCTTTATAGTAGAGCACTCTAAAATTACATAAGCATATATCCCCACCAAGCCCAAACTACTCTTCACCTGAGTCAATTAATGTTTGTTGAGTGAAAGGAATGAAAGGTTATCAGAGTCCAGGCAGACTCCACTTCTATAAAGATAACCAGGTCTGGTCAGTCACAAAGAGGTTCAGAGCTTGAAGGGAGCAGAGACCCTTGTGAATCTGTTGGGAATTAAAAATAAGCTTAACAAAACTGGGGGGAAATCATTTATATCTGTTATTATAAGACTTTGAATGATAGGATGGCAGAATGAATTAAACAAAAATAGCCGTGTCTTCCAAAGGAGTGGGTCCTTTGATGGTCACTTCCTTCCATCACTGTCACCATATAGGCTGCCCCAGGAGGCACAGTGCGAGACACTGACATAGATGCAAGTAGTTTATTTAGGAAGTCATCTCAGGAAGCAGGAAAAGGAGAGCAGGGAGGGAGGAACCAGGAAGGAAAAAGCCTAGATAAGGTGCAATATTACAGTTATGCAGGGACATTGGGAGATAGATTTATGGATTTTGTTGGAATCTGTAGAGAAGCACACAGACCCCCTCCTGAGCTGTCCTCCTGGATACAGAGGCTGAGCTTTCAGCCCTGGCTCCTATCCCTCCAGGAGCATTAGCACTTCTGCAGCTCTGGCTGCCCTGCTGTGCAGGCCACCTGGGCTCCCATGATAGAGAGGAGGCCAGAGCAGAAAGCAGAGGGACACCCAGCCTGCAGGTGATGGGGTGCTGTCAGAACCAGGTAAATGCACGCAAACTTGTATGTAATTCTCCACTGCAGCTGAGGCTGATACCAGAGGTGGGCCGGGGATGGATGAGGGCACTACAGGCTCCACTATGATGGTCTCTCTTCACACAAAACTGTCCCTTCCATCAGATCTTCTGTGTGATCACCAATCACTCTGAAGCCACAACTTTCTGGAAGCACCACACCTTCTTGTACATCAGATTTAACATCAACAGGAAGTGCTGTCCTGGGTCATCTTTTCATTTTCCCTTAAGAGCACCTCTCAGTCGTTAATTTTACCCAATAAATTATAAAATAGCAATATTTGCATTTCAAAGAAGTTCCTGTCTGAGCCATAGATGAGTCAGGCAAAAGTAACCATGCCTGCCTTTCATCCCAGAACTGCACATAGTAAATAATTGTGCTACACTAGCGATTTGTCACAGAGTTTATAGAGAACAAAGATGACTTGAGCCTATATTTTTATTAAGCAATTTTTCATATTTGCTTGTTTTAAATCACTACAAAACACCCCTTATTGGCCCCAGTTTACAAATGCAAAACTTGGACAAATATTTTCTGAGTCACCATCCCAAGGCAGGTCAGAATATGAACAGACAGGTCCAGGAAGCTGGATTGCTTTCCTCTCCAACAGGTCCCCTCCCAGGTGAAAGCTGCTATGCAAATGATTTGTATTAGAGCCTGCAGTTCTGAAAGGGACCTTTGGGTCAAGGTTCCCATTTTGAAGATGCCTCTCTCTACCACATGCAGAAGGGTGGGGTGATTTAAAGCATGGGTGGAAGTCAGTATCGTCCATGTCTGTGTCCCAATTCTGATATTTGTTAGCTGTACCTCCTTTAGCCAAGTATCCAAACTCTCTAACAATCAGTGTTTTCACTTGTAATGTGGGTAATTTATGCTACCTCACAGAAAATGTGCAATAAATAAGGTGGTTGAATTAAATGGACAAAATGTGTGGAATTAAAGTCATCTGCATTCACCAATCAACTCATACCCTAATCTGTAAACGTCTGTATTATTCATTTAATAGCTGTGATGCTCAGCTGTTTTCTGCAGTCCCTGACCTGGGCAGAAGAAGCAATTTCAGATGTTCTGATCGAAAGTGGGGACAAGCTGAGACCCTCACTCCTCCACACTTTCCAGGTTTAGAAAAACGGATTCACTGTAGTAACTCCTAGAATCCTGCCTGAAATTCCTAGAGGGCTTCTGTTTTCTTGGTGAATCTTCTGTTAGTCTGGAAATCCCCTAGTCCAGTGGTCAGCAAACTGTGGCTCGCGAGCCCACATGCTGCTCTTTGGCCCCTTGAGTGTGGCCACGAAGTTTCAATCGCACTGTACATGTGCGCCCGCACGTGGTATTTTGTGAAAGAGCCACACTCAAGGGGCCGCAGTTTGCTGACCACTGCCCTAGTCCCTTAGCTCTTCTATTAGGGGATATCATGTCCTCCCTCTATATAAACTAGGACAGGATGCAGGGGTGGGCAAACTTTTTGACTCGAGAGCCACAATGGATTCTTAAACTGGACCGGAGGGCCAGAACAAAAGCATGGATGGAGTATTTGTGTGAACTAATATAAATTCAAAGTAAACATCATTACATAAAAGGGTACGGTCTTTTTTTTTTTTTTTTTAGTTTTATTCATTTCAAACAGGCCAGATCTGGCCTGCGGGCCGTAGTTTGCCCACGGCTGGAGAGGCACTTTCTGTGACGTGAAGCTCTGTGTCTTAGAAGTTGGCAGGCAATCAGCTGTGTAGCCCCAAATGAGGTGTCACCCCCCCCACACCCCATCCCAGCTCAAATGCTCTTGAAATGGGAGAGCCAGAGCTCTGTTATATCTTATGGACCAGGCCCAGGCAGCACCATGGAATTCTGGGCAATGTTGACTTTGGAGGCCTGGAGATGTAGGGTTGACATATGTGAAATATTTGAGATGTCCAAGGGCTGAAACTTCCTGCCTATAAAATGGTATAATGAGCGCTCCCTCCTCGGTAAAGTGGAACACAATGTCATCTGTGAATTAGCACGCACAGCATGGACCCCACTCTATCACAGCAGGAGTTCCTGCCATGTGCTAGGAATTGCAAGGTGCTGGCAGAGCTGGAAGGACACTCAGGAAAGCTCAGGCTGAGCTCAGCAGGGAGAGTCTTAAGAAAGAACTAGAAGCCCTGGAACTCACTAAGGCTCCCACCCTCTCCTGTGACATCCTCAGCTGAGGCAGGGAGGTTTGAGTACAGAAAGCCATTGACCCTGCAGGGCTGTGTCTAAGCTGCTGGCACAGAGATACACAGCCGAGTCTCCCAGCTGCAAGGTGCTTATGGCCAGCTCAGAGCTGTAGTTACTGAACTGTTTTGCTGAGAACCGATCAGGAATGTTTCCTTTCTGTCCCTCCTCCTTTTCATAAAAACTAATGAGGAACTCGGGGCTCTGGCTCAGAGCCTGCTGGTACCAGTACACCGTATTATGTCCGGAGATGGGATGACACTTCAGAACAGCCTGCCCCCCTTGGACTTTGATTAGGTGTCTTGGGAACTGGTTGACTCCAGCAGCCACGGAACCTGTGGAGAAAGGAAACAGAAGTTGTAGACCAGCACAGGAAGCAGATGGACAGGCCAACAATAATCAAGAACTTTGGGTTCAAGGGATGTCCCATCTGAAGTCAGGACTCACCTGCCCCCAGAAGGCAGAGGGCCACACAGCAGAGGAGCCAATTGCCACTGGAAGATTCAGGCAGGACAAGACTGGCCATCTCCCAGATCTGGGCTCTGGTGTTTGGGATGAGAAAGCAGAGGCTTTGAGTATTACTTTGCTCTGGGTGGAGGGCTTGTCTGTGATGTCACTGTTCTGATGTCGTTGTCCTTGTAGGCTCCACACACAACCTGTACTTCCTGGACAGGCTCAGTTGGTCTAGAGTCTAGATACTCTGTCCATCTTCCTATGAGCAAGTGCTGCTGGATGTGCCCAGCTGGGCCAAGCAGGGTTTGTGGCAGATGACCATCCTCACAGCATCTCTGTTTCCTAGGAGCAGGTACACCTGGCTTGAATTATCCAAGCTTCAGGCTGAAGGAAGTCCCATCACACTCTCCAAAAGAAAGCTTAATTCCAGGCAAGGCCAAGCTCATGGCTTCCTGCTGTGACAACACACCTGCATATCAGTTAATGTGAGAAGATATGATCAGCAAACCTCTGATTCATCAGATAGTCTCCCTGATGTAGAGACCAAGCCAAGACTCTCTCCCTTAACCCTCTGTCTCCCACAGGGCCCCATCAGCAGCTTATTCTGTGGATCCACAGCGCCCTCAAGTGGCCATTTGTGTAGTAGCAGTGTTGATACTGCCCAGGTTGGCTGGGTTCTGTCTGAATTAGGAGTCAGGACCAGCCAGGACACTGCAAGCACCTGCTGATGTGATGTTTACCTGTCTCAGCTCAGCCTTAGCAGGTGGTAGTGAGGGAGGCATGGTGCATTTTTTCTAAGAAGGAAATATAAATTCTAAATTTCATCAATGACTGTTCTGAGAAAGAGAACACCATGCATACAGCTGCCCTGGGAAGGGGTGGAGGGACCTTGGCTGAAGCGTTCTCTTTAACCAAAGCTAATTCCTGGGGAGGGCTGACCTTAGGGTTTTACTAGCCAAAAAAAGAATTTGAGCAGCTGGAAATATACCCTCTATGAAGCGGGAACTATCTACCTATAGATCTTGGGTGGTTTTTTGTTTTGTTTTGTTTTGTTTTCCATTCTTTTGAATTCTTCTGTTCTTTTTAAAAAATTGAATTACTTACCTTTTAAGTTATTGATTTGTAGGAATTATTTATATTTTGGATACATGCCCTTTCTTAATATCTTTTGATGAACAGGATTTTAAAATTTTGACAAAGAAAAATGTGCTTTTTAAAGATTAGAATATTTTTTGTCCTATCAAAGACATGTTTGCCTACTCCGAGGTCATGAAGAGAATTTGTTCTGCTTTCTCTCAGAAGCTTTATAGATAATTGAGAAAGTTGACCCATCTTATATTCATTTTTGTTTATGGCAAGATTAGCAAACTTTTTCTGGAAAGGGTCAGATGGTAAAGATTTCTGTTTTCTGGCCCAGCTCCCCACCTCTGCCCCTGCAATGCCAAAGAGCCAAAGACACCACACAAGTGAGTGAGCATGGCTGTGCTCCAATAAACTTGGTGTATGGGTACTGAAATCTGAATTTCATATAATTTTGCTATGTCACAAACATTGTTGATTAGCTTCTGGGCCTTATAAGAACAAGTAGAGGCCAGATTTTGCCCACTCCTGGTTTATGGAATGAGATTAGGATTGAGATTATTTTTCATTACGTACACAGTTTTTCCAGCACCATTGTTCAAATGATATTTCCCCCTTTTTGTGGTACTTTTTAGTGTTTGATCTAGAGATCACAACATGCATCTTTACCTTTCCTGCAAAAATGTCTATTAACCATAGATTTTTTCATAAATGCCCTTGATTAGGGGAAGGATGTTTCCAATTACTTTTTATTTACTAAGAGTTTGTATCCAGAACAAATGTTGGATTGTATAAAGTATTTTTTTGAGCATCTATAGAGATGACCTTATGATTGTTTTTATTTTTTTTATTTTTTAGTATTTGAGAAGTTAAACTGCATTTCATATTTTTGAATGTTAAGCTGTACATTTCTGAGATAAACCCATCTTGGTGATAATGTATTACCCTCTGCGGACGTTGTTCTATTTGATTTGGAATTCTAAAAGGTTTATTAATCTGTTCTTGAGGGATAGTAGTCTATCGGGTTTTTTGGTGATTTTTTTTTGTGTGTGTGGTAATATCTTGATCTCATTTGAGTAACATAGTAGTGCTGGCCTCAGTGTCAGTAGGGAGTTAGTCCCCATTTTCCAGATTTCCTATTAAGCACTCCTTTAGTGGCATCCTATCAATTTTAATATGATATATTTTCATTTTCATTTAATTAAAGTCCCTTTATAATTTCCCTTTTGATTTCTTCTTTGCCCCATGGGTTATTTAGAAGATTGTTATTTCATTTAAAAATATTTGGAACTTTTCCAGTAATCTTTCTGTTATTGATATCTAATTCAGTTCCTCTGTGGTGAAGGAACATGCTTTTGAATTATTTTATTTTTTAATATATTTTATTGATTTCTTACAGAGGGGAAGGAAGAGGGATAGAGAGTCAGAAACATCAATGAGAGAGAAACATCAATCAGCTGCCTCCTGCACACTCGCTACTGGGGATGTGCCCACAACCAAGGTACATGCCCTTGACCGGAATCAAACCTGGGACCCTTGAGTCTTCAGGCTGACGCTCTATCCACTGAACCAAACCGGTCAGGGCCTTTTGAATTATTTTAAATGCGTTGATACTTATTTTATACCCAAAGTCTACAGTATCCTGGCCATGGTCTGTGTGCACTCGATAAGAATGTGTATTCTGCTGCTGTTGGCTGATCTGTTCTATAAATGTGAGTTGGGCCGAGGTGATCAATAATCTTATTGATGTCTTCTGTTTCCTCACTAATTTTATTGGGGTGGGGGTGGTGTCGAGTTGTTAACCAATTACTGACAGGTGTTGAAATGTCTGATTATAATTGTGAATTTGTCTATTTCTCCTTGCTGTTTTGTTCAGGGTTTTAAACTCTCCTTTTAGATGCATAAATATTTATGATGTCTTGCTATGTTTTCTTGATAAATTTGTCCTTTTATTGTTAAAATATGAGTGTTTTTTTTTTATCCCAGACTATATTCTTTGCTCTGAAATTGACTTTGTCTGATGTTATTATTGCTGCTCCAGCTTTCCTGTGATTAGTGTTAGCATGGTATATCTTGTCCATTCTTTTACTTTTACCTTTTGAATCTTTATGTTCATAGTGCATTTCTGGTGGGCAGCATACAGTTGTTGATTTTCATTTTTACTCAAAATCACATCTGTGCTTTTTATTTGGGGCATTGAGACTACTTTGATTTGATATGACTATTGATCTAGTTTGTTAGTATCTATCATAAACTTGCTTTTTGTTGTATTAGCCCCATCTTTTGCTTGGCCCTCTTTACTTCTTTTTATGTCCTCTTGGGTATTAATTATTTTAATGATTCTATTATCTCTATTTTTGTTGGCTTAGTAGTTATAAATCTGTGTTTGATATTTTAGTTGTAGCTCTTGGATTTGCAATTTACATCTTTGCCTTAACACAGTCTACCTTGAAGTGGTATTATACCACCAGATAGATTAGGAAAACCTCACAGGTAAGATAATTTATCTGCTCTCTGTCTTTCTCTTGTTGTCATACATTTTACTTTTATGTACTATAGCCGCCCCCCCCCCCGCCCCCACTGCCTTATCTGCAGTTTTTCTTTCTGCAGTTTAGCTTTCCACAATTTTAGTTTCCAGCAGTCAAGCACCATTCAGAATTATTAAATGGTCAATTCCAGAAAAAAAACAATTGCCAAGTTTTTACTTGAGCACCATTTTGAATGCCTGATGAAATAGTGTGCCATCTGGTCTGTCCCATGCAGGACATGAACCATCCCTTTGTCCAGCACATCAATGCTGTGTACACAACCCCCCATTAGCCACTTAGTAGCTGTCTCGGTTGGTTATCACATTGACCGGAGCAGCATCACAGTGCTTGTGTTCTAGTCACCCTTCTTTCACCTAATAGTGGCCCCAAAGCACAAGGGCAAACAGTATATATAGGGTTTGGTACTATCAGCAGTTTCAGACATCCACTGGGCTTCTTAGAAAGTATCTCCCAAAGATAAAGGGGGGCAGTGTAACTGTTTTCAGGTCTTCTTTAAATCACTTTTCTTTAACATTGTCTCAAGTAGGGTGTTTAATAAACCAAGCTAAATTTAAATTTCTATTCAAAATAGATTTGAGAAGAAGACAGCTGATTATCAAGAAAACAATAAAACAATATATAGACATACATTAACATGCATTATTGTGGCTGACATGTGCTCCTGGATAATTATTTCAATGTCAATTCATATATATATATATATATATGATTTCAGAGAGATAAAGGGAAATGGAGAGAGAGATGAAAACATTAATGATAGAGAAACATTGATTGGCTGCCTCCTGTGCACTCCCCACTGGGATTCTAGCCCCACAACCCATGTGTGCTGACTGGGGATCGAACCAGCAACCACTCTGTTCATGGGCCGATGCTCAACCATTGAGCGCTCGATGGCAGTTCTTACTAATGTGTATATTTTAAGGCTGGCGGCTGCATGAGGCCTGGACAGTGCTCTGCATTGGTGGCCCACACTAAAGCTTAGTGTCATCTGAGTCAGTGATGCTCAGTGCCAGTAGTTTAATGTAATTGTGTTAAAACTTTATATTTTACAGGAGACCATACCTGACACTAAGCTCTGGTGCTCAATCTCAATTATGGAATCTTGATCTATATAAAGGAATCCTAGAAAACCAGACAGAACCTTACTGCCCAAGGTGAACTGTTCTGGTATTTTGAAGGTCATTTTTTTACTTCCCACTGTAAGAACAACAATTCAAGTCCCAAAGCATTTATTTCCCCTTTGTTCAGGACTCTGGGAACTATGAGGAGAGGTGAGCACATGAGGGTTTGAGAGCAGGAAGAGGGTGACTCTTCAGCGCTGTGGTTAAGCTGCTGGCACAGAGGTACACGGCTGAGTCCCCCTGCTCTGCACGCTGGATCTTCAGAGTGGAGTAGGAGCCATTAGACCTCTCAGCAGAAAACCGCTCTTTAGGCATCCCTGATGTGTATGGGCCATTCTTGCCTTGGAAGTAAAGCAAAAACTCTGGGCCCTGCCCTAGTGTCTGTTGGTACCAGTAAAGGATCGTGTGTCCAGAAATTGGATCACACTGGAGAGACACATTCTGTCCCCTCTCTGTGACTAAGTGCCTGGGGGACTGGGACACTCCAGCATCTGTGTGACCTATGGAGACAGAAATTGGGAATAGAATGAGGAAAAATAATTGTAATCCTCAAACACACACACAAAACACAATAAAAGGGCTTGGTTTTCTGAGGACTCACCTGCCCCCAGGAGACAGAGGGTCACCCAGCAGAGGAGCCTGGTGCCCATGGCAGGGTGAGGGCAGGAATGGGAGGTTACCCAGGTCAGGGTCCTTGTGAGCATGAACAGAGGAGGAGGGACTTCCCTCATCCCCACAAGGCAGTTCCCATAGTGACATCACTAAGCCCCAGGATTCCCTGATATTAACTAATTAAGCAATGAATGAATTAATTATATCTAAGATGCTAGCTGCACAGTGATGGTGAACGTATGACACGCGTGTCAGAGGTGACACGCGAGCTCATTTTTTTGGTTGATTTTTCTTTGTTAAATGGCATTTAAATATATAAAATAAATATAAAAATATACATCTTTGTTTTACTATGGTTGCAAATATCAAAAAATTTCTATATGTGACATGGCACCAGAGTTAAGTTAGGGTTTTTCAAAATGCTGACACACCGAGCTCAAAAGGTTCGCTATCACTGTGCTAGCAACTCTGGGATGCACCATTCTGTTAACTACTATTAAGAAAGAAAAAAAAATATTGTGACTCATAACCAGAAATGTTAAAAGATGAAAATTGTGAAAGAGAATGAATGAGAAATAGTAATTCAAACATGGATGTAAATACACACTGAATCTGGTTTTGGTTGTCATCCCTCTGAGTTCCAGTGCTCTATCGCCCGGATCCCACACTCCCTATCTGGCCAGTCTTCTCTAGTGTCTCGTTCTCTTCACGTTGTTAGTTGTACATTTCCACTTGAATTCAACAGCACTTCTCAGTTGAGGTCTTCACCTTCCCTTTGAGGTCTCCTAATTCTAATCTTCATCCTGCATTTTCTTTGTCCTTTTTATGATTTGGGCAGCAGTGGGATATGTGTGTATTGGAGGGTAGGGGGTATGGATGGGAGGTTGTCCCATTTTCCCCTGAGAGCAGTTTAAATTCACAGTTCAAAGCTTCTGGGGATGAAATGGTGCCTCTGGTGAGTACTGATCTAAGTTGGTTAGGTCCTTCTATTAAATTTGGAGGTAGAAAAACAATACCCTCTATAAATTCATTTATCTTCAAAATGACTTTTGTCCTCAATTCCTTATCAAGATGCCTCTTCTGTTTCTAAGTCAGTTCTAAAATAAATAAATGTCCCCAAACAACAAGAGTGGAGGCCCTGACCCCTCAGTCTAGCTAGCTCCACCTGTGAATAACCCCCCCTCCTTATCTGAAAAGGAAGGTAAATGAGCACCCTCTAGTGCCTGCATTTCCAAACTCAATAGAAACAAGTTACTACATTTCCACAATTCAAATGGCAGTAGAATTGCAATTTGGTTGTGGTGTCAACACAGGGTTGATGAACATTCGTCATAGTTTTCTCATATAAGGTTCCCACAAAAAGTGGGAAGAAACGCTGTTGTCTCAGGAAGATATTCTCACTCCAGTACTTTTAGGATTCTACACTTTGAAATAAGAGTCTATTTTCAGTCTTTGCTGCCTAAGGAAAGGAAACTACATTCATCTTTTTTTAAAAAAATATTTTATTGATTTCTTACAGAGAGGAAGGGAGAGGGATAGAGAGTTAGAAACATCGATGAGAGAAAAACATCGATCAGGTGTCTCCTGCACACTCCCTACTGGGTAAGTGCCCGCAACCAAGGTACATGCCCTTGACCGAAATCAAACCTGGGACCCTTGAGTCCTCAGGCCAACACTCTATCCATTGAGCCAAACCGGTTAGGGCCGTTCATCTTTTTTTAATATATATTTTTATTGATTTCAGAGAGGCAGGGAGAAGGAGAAAGAGACAGGAACATCAATTATGAGAGAGAATCATTGATTGGCTGCCTCCTGCACACACCCAACTGGGAATGTAGCCCACAACCCAGGATGTGCCCTGACCAGGAATCTAACCTTGACCTCCTGTTTTATAGGTTGACATTCTACTACTAAGTTTCACTGGCTGGGCCATTAGTCTTTAAAGCATTAACTTGAATCATTCAGGCAAATCTTGGACTTTGGTCTATTCTTGGACCATCCTAGACAATGTTATTGTTTCCCCCCCGAAAGATGCTCACAGTTCTTTAAGGACTAGTACATGGCCTCTCTCCATAAATGGGGCCTCTCTCTGTAAATGGAGCCTCTGCAGACAGGAACAGCTTTCCCAAGTAGCCACCAAATGTAAATTTCATGTTGAATGCTACTGCTCCTCTGCTTATTCAGTTACCAGGATATTCCTAATAAAGTGCTATTTGCACTTACACACCAACACGTACACAGGCACATTCTGAGATGATGGACCTCAGGTCACACGGAGCGTCATGCTGCTGAGGTTCTCACTGGAGCCCCTCAGGCTGACATTTCATTGCAGAGCAGTCCGGTGAGAGCATCGCGGCGGGGGGGCGGGGGGGCAAGTTTTTCTCCTGACAAGACAGAGGCCTCAGGAAGGAGTGTCCCCCACTCTATGGCTGCCCTATTTGTGCAGAGGGCAACTGGCTGCACATCGCTGTGTACTGACTGCTGGCACAGAGGTACAAAGAGGTCTGGTTGGTGTTGGCCACCTTCAGGGTCAAGAGAAAATGCTCATTCTTGTTTCAGGAGACACTGTAACCTTCTGTGACATTCCCTTTGGAAGTGCTGCCGAAACTGTGTGAATAATGGATCAGCCTCAGGCTCTGTCTTGGGTCTTGTGGATACCAGTACATCACAAAGTGGTACATGTCCTGGGAACATTCCAGGGTCACGTTCTTTCCTGATTGTATAATATGGTATCTTGGGGTCTGGGTGATTGCAGCATCCATGGGGCCTGTTGGAGAAGCAGATGTAAGTAAAGACAAAACTTGAGGAATAAGCTGGATACTGAAAGGGGTGGGGGAGCTTGGAGCTGGGACTTCGCAAACCCCTGGCAGAGGTTTCCAGCTGAAAGGAGACAAAGCATCACACAAAATAGGTTGGGGCTCATGGCCAGCCAGGTCAGGGTGAGATGGTGCTGTCCCAGCTAAATGCTCTGACCACAGACTGAGAGGTAGCTCAGGGGCCCTTCCCCAGTGAGTACACAGGTTTGCCTGGGATGTAACTGCCCACCACCCAGCAGAGGCTCCATGGCCCAGGGCTCCTACAGACTTGACTCAGGTTGAATCAGCAACTCTTCTCATAGATATAGTTCAGCAGGGCCTGCAGGGGAGATGGGGTGTGACTTGGATGCATTGAGTGTAGGCAGCACCCCTCCCCTTGGTTTCCCACATTTCTCTGAGACAATTGCCTCTGTCTGCAGCTGTCCCTGCCATCAAGGCTGCCTTGCCCAAAACCTTCCACTATTGATCTCATTAATGTTTAGAGGGACCTCCCACCTCTTTCGTAGCTATAGGTAGCCTAGCAATAACTGAAAACTTCAACATCTGCCCAATGTTGGATCCATGCCCTAGTTTTCTTAACTCTTTTCTGTTCTTCCAGAATCTCCAGAGAGCTCTTCAAGATACCAATGGTATCACAGTGCCATCTGGTGGCCAAGAATTCAAGTTTCTTCATTGTTTCTTCTGCTGGGAAGAGTTAGCAGGATCCGCAGGGAGAATATTCCAGAAGCAGTATCCTTTAACTTTTATGCTCAATGTCTAAAAATTCCAATGTCAATATTAACTCAAACCCAACTCTATTCCTTTGAATTACCACACTTAATATCTCACCCTCATTCTACTTAACTATTATCACATTATTTGGCAGCTATAGTCTAAGTAAGATATGCTTCCTTAAAACTATTTTGTGAAAAGGAGAGAGAGAAGAGGAAGGATGGAAGGAAATAATATTTAGTCTAAAATAGGAAGAAAGACACACAAGTGGAAGTGTGAGGAGGTCCTTTTAACTTCATTACTAAAAATAAACAAAATGCAAAAAAGAAAAAAAAAGAGAATTATTGTTATATCCAAAATACAGATCTGCAGATCACAGCACTATCAATCCCCTCAACCTCAGGGACATGTGATGCATATTACAGCACTCTTGGATGACTTATTAAAATATTTGTAACTCCTTTTTCAACAAATTCAACGCGTGGCTGTCACTGTGGACTCCTGTGCCATCTGGATGCAGAGATCTCACCATATCTCCAAGCATTTCTTCTTGTTTAGCAGTCATTTCTGTCCCCTGGCATTTTCACTAAGATCAGTCAGCAGCAGCATCAATACCAGATACCAAAGGGTGAATTCATTGTCTTATCTGCAAGTCAGGATCTCCTGTGAGCATCCCTCTTTCTGTTACCACGCTCTCCTCTCTATCAGTCACACTTGCTCAATCTTATCCATTTCTTAGGCGAGAGTTGGCATCAGGGTCTGACTTGGCTATGCCCTGGAATGCACTGTCATATTCAGAGATACAAGAGATGGAATGACTCCTGGGAAAGTGCCTGAGCTGAAGCTTCTATTTTTCTGCAAGTCATGACCAAGTGCCCTCTCTGTGCATTAACCTCCATGTTGTTTTATGTTTCCTGAGCTCATAGCAAAGTCTCATGTCCTTCTAGGTCACCATGCAGTTAACAATAGGTTTCCTATAGCTTCTTTATGGAAGAGGACTCCACTGCATTGATATTTAGGACACTAGTGTTTAACATACAAGAGGGTTTAGATGAATCTGAGTTACTGCTGACCTTCCACCCTGGAGGCATCAGACTCAGGCTGATGATGAGAAAAGGTAGAGTTGAGGAAGCAGCTTCCCAGCTAACAGGGTGGCTGTAGAGGACAGACAGACAGACAGTCAGCAATAGTGTGTGGGGAGCGAGGGCAGGTGGAGAGGAGGTGCCTGAGGCTCTGGTTCTGGTCTAGGCCTGGCAGACACTTCCCTGGAGGTGGACCTCACCACACACAGAGGTTCAACCTGCTGGCTTGGGCCACCGGGGACTCAACGGTGTGGAGTTTGCATAGGGCTCCCCTAAGTCCAGGGTGAAGGGCCTCTTCCTGCCTTTTTGTGCAGAGTATGAGGCAGCTGTGCAGCGCTGTGGATACACTGCTGGCACAGAAGTACACAGATGTCTGGGAGGGAGTCGCTGACTCCAGGGTGAGGGGGAAGTTCTCTGTTTTTGATCTATTGACAAGGTACCCTTCCGGGACATCTCCTTTTTCAGTGACCCCAGCACTGACTGAGTAATGGATCAGTCTCAGCCCATGGCCCAGGTCTTGTCGATACCAGCACATGTAGCTGTGGCTCATATCTTGGGCACATCTCAATGTCCCTTTCTGTCCTGTTTTCCAGATCTGAAATTTGGGGGTCTGAGTGATGACAGCGTTCACCAGACCTGTGAAGAAGAAAATAAAACTGATGCTGCAGCCCCTATGGAAAGGCTTAGTGGTGGACTCTTCAAATTTTCATCCATGGGGAGGACCCAGCTAGGACTCACCTGCCTGCAGGAGACATACAGCCACACAGCTCAGGTGGCAGATAGCCATGGCAGGGCCAGGGCAGATGGAGTTTTCCTCTGGGTCTGTGTGCTGATGAAAGGGAACAGGGCTCTTCAGGGAGTCATTCTGAGGTGTCATGCTCACTGCCTAGAGCCCAGAGCCAACTTGTCCCTGGGGCCACGCCCCTTACCCCAGATCATCAAATCAAAAATAAGCCCAGCTGTTGTGGCTCTGTGGTTGAGTGTAGACCTATGAACCCAGAGATAACAGTTCGATTCCTGGTCAGGGGACATACCTGCATTGGGGCTCAATCCCCAGTAGGGAGCATGTGAAAGGCAGCTAACCAATGATTCTCTCTTATCATTGATGCTTCTATCCCTCTCCCTTCCTCTCTCTAAAATCAATAAAAATATATTTTAAAAAATAAGTGTACAAGTGAACAGCTTAGAATGAGGAAACTGCTTTGGGCTGAATTCAGTTACACCAAGTGTGTAACTTTAGGTGAATTTTCCTCCCGTGATATAAGTCTTCATTCATACTTTGGTTTTGTGTATCTACATATTTCTGTACTTTTGAATCTCCTGGAAAATCCTGATGGCTTTGTGATGCATTCTCTAACACATGGGTCCCAAACAGTCCTTCAAGCATTCTTTTCTACTTTGCTTAATTGACCACCATCCCATCAGTGTCCTTCTACCCGCAAGGACCTTATTGCTCTCTGGTTGCCAAGCCTCAGGGGCAGGCTTGTCCACATTAAGGACTCCTTTCCCTCTGCTTCCTATCAATTCACTGCCAGATGGGACACCTTCCAAATGCAGCCAGAACACCTTCATATTCCCCAGAGCATTGGCTTCCCGAGTTTGGGGTGAGACTGCGGCAATCAGATCCAGCTCATACCTGTGACCAACCTTTCTTTGTGGCTGCTAAGCTCTGCAGATGACTACTGGCACCATGGATTACAGATGTGCGAGGGCCATAGGTAGAGGTGGCCAACTCAGGGTGAGTGAGTAAAAAAATGTTATGTTGTAGTTTGAGATATCCATTCCACAGGGACTATCTCCTTGCAAAGTGTCACTGACATTAATTAAATAATAAATATAATGGTTCTGAAAACCCTGTATCTAATCTACACACAGTCCCATGCTTAGAAGACCCCACACTTGCTTCAATGCCCTGCCGTCATTATCTTCAAAGTATTACTATTTGGACCACGGACTCTGCCAGTTGTGTAGCAGGTCTCAAGTACATGAATTTTAGTTTCAAATCCGTGATCACCTCCCAAGGTGCTGATTTCCCTTTAGCACAACCACATCCTGGCCTAGGAGAGGGGACACAGAATCTAAAGTCAGAACTGGAGGAGGAGCCTGATGTTGGAAGCACAGCAACAAGCCTTGAATTGGGGCCTGGCCAGCCCACAAATGGGCTCCATGTTTATCCCCAGAAATTCTCTGGTCCTGGACACAGAAGGACACACAGCACAGAATAATGTCGCCCACACAAGCCCAGAACACAAAGGGGGATTTTCCCGCTCAAGGTTCCTGTTTTGTGGGTTAGACACTGAGGTCAAGGTGAAGGGAACCCTCTTCCCATTGTAAAATGATCTCTCCATGAAGTCACTTTCCCCGTGGACCTCAGCCCCAGCTCACAATGTGTGAACATGACCCAGGCTACCTGTGTATCTGATGGGAACTCAAAAGCATTTCCTTAGATATGATGACGTTTTGTCAAAATATCATTACAAAGTAATTGGAATGAATGTGTGCAGGAGACAAGAAATGAGTGAAAATCAGGAAATACAGTTTATAAAAATAGCTTTACCAGCTGGAAAGGCCTTTTAGGGTCATTCTATCAAACCATCTAGCCCCAGGTAGAATGGTTGCTGACCTGATCAGTTGCCTTTGTCCATCATGCTCTCCAGGAGTACCTCATGCTCTTAAGTACTTAGCTATGCACTAATGAGGGTTTGTTTTAATAGGTAGAGATGATAAATGTATATTAAAAAGATGCCTAAGCAAAGCTAATTTCTAAAGATAGAAATCACATCATTGGTTTTCAGTGATGGATTGAGGCATTGTAAAGGGGCATGAGAGAACCCTCTGGGTGATGAAAATGTTCTCTAGCTTTATGAGGAAGTGTTAAAAACATTTTTATCTATAGTAGAGGCCTGGTGCATGAAATTTGTGCAAGAGTAGGCCTTCCTTCCCCCACTGCTGGCACCGGCTTCCCTAGGGCACCTGGGACCTGGGCTTCCCTCACAGCCCTGGCTTCCTCTGGAAGGATGTCTGGTCTCATTAGCATATTATGCTTTTATTATTATAGTCTAGAGGCCCTATGCACAAAAATTTGTGCACTCGGGGGCGGTCCCTCAGCCTGGCCTCTGCCCTCTCGCAGTCTGGGAACCCTCGGGAGATAAGGCCCTGCTGGCTTAGGCCTGCTCCCGGGTGGCACACAGCAGGCCCAATCCCTAGGTGCAGCCCCCGGTCGGGCTCAGAGTAGGGCTGATTGGGGAGTTGGGGCCCCGCCCCCTGTCATTCACAGAGCAGGGCAGATTGGGAGGTTGCAATGCCACCCTCAGTCACGCTCGGTATGGCCGATTGGGGGTTAGGGCACCGCCCCTTGTCACCCTCAAGGCAGGGTCGATGGGGAGGTTGCGGCGCCACCCCCTGTCATGCACAGAGCAGGGCCCATCAGGGGGGGTGGGGCTCTGTACCCTGTCAAGCACAGAGCAGGGTCGATCAGGGGGTTTTGGAGCTCACCCCTGTCACACACAGAGCAGGGCCCATCAGGGGGGTTGGGGAGCTTCCCCCTGTCATGCACAGAGCAGGGCCCATCAGGGGATTGGGGAGCTCCCCCCTGTCACTCACAGAATAGGGCCGATAGGGGAGTTGGGGCACCGCCCCCTGTCACACACAGAGCAGGGCAGATCAGGGGGTTGGGGCGCCACCCTCTATCACCCACAGAGCAGGGCCGGTCAGGGGATTGGGGCGCCACCACTCTCACACTCAGGGCAGGGCCGATGGGGAGGTTATGGCTCTACCCCATCACACACAGAGCAGGGCCGATCAGGGGGTTGGGGCGCCACACCCTGTCACACACAGAGCCACAGGGCTATCAGGGTGTTGGGGAGCTCCCCCGTATCAGGCACAGAGCAGGGCTGATCAGGAGATTGGGGCGCCTTCCCCTGTCACGAACAGAGCGGGGCGGATAGGGAGGTTGTGGCCCCGCCCCCTGTCACACACAGAGCCGCAGGGCGATCAGGGAGTTTGGGCACTGCCCCCTGTCACACTGATCCCGGTGCCAGGAAGCCTCGCAGCTCTGCAGATCCCGGTGCTGGGAGGCATATTATCCTTTTACTATATTGGGTAGAGGCCTGGTGCATGGGTGGGGCTGGCTGGTTTGCCCTGAAGGGTGTCCTGGACCAGGGTGGGGGTCGCCACTGGGGTGCCTGGCCAGCCTGGGTGAGGGGATGATGGCTGTTTGCAGCTGGTCACACACCCTTCAGGGTGGGGGTCCCCACTGGGGTGCCTGGCCAGTCTGGGTGAGGGGCTGAGGGCTATTTTCAGGCTCGCGGGTGACTGAATCTCCCAACTGCTCCTTTTTTTCTTTTTCTTTTTTATTCTGGGCAAGCTTTAGCTCTGAGGCCTCTGGTGCTGAAAACAGGTATCTGGTTTGTTTAGGTTCAATAATCGAAACAATGTATAACTCCAGCTCTGAGATCCTGGCTCGCTGAAAGCAGGTTTCTGGGGTTTTGTTTAGCTTCTATATTTATTACAATGTTTCAAACTGCAGGCTCAGAGGCCAGCAAGGCAGGCGGGGAACATTGGTTTCCTCTGTCACTGAAGCAAGCAAGCCTCATGTTAGTTTCAAGCTGCCTGGCTGCCAGCCGCCATCTTGACTGGCAGTTAATTTGCATATCACCCTGATTAGCCAATGGGAAGGGTAGCGGTCGTACACTAATTACCATGTTTCTCTTTTATTAGATAGGACTAGAGGCCCGGTGCACAAAAATTTGTGCACTCGTTGGGGTGGGGGGGTCCCTCAGCCCGGCCTGTGCTCTCTCGCAGTCTGGGACCCCTCAGGAGATAACGCCCTGCTGGCTTAGGCCTGCTCCCGGGTGGCAGAGGGCAGGCTCAATCCCTAGGTGCAGCCCCTGGTCGGGCTCAGATCAGGGCCAATAGGGGAGTTGGGGCGCCGCCCCCTGTCATGCACAGAGCAGGGCAGATTGGGAGGTTGCGATGCCACCCTCAGTCATGCTCAGGGTAGGGCCGATTGGGGAGTTGGGGCACTGCCCCCTGTCACACTCAATGCAGTGTCGATGGAGAGGTTGCGGCGCCACCCCCTGTCACACACAGAGCAGGGCCCATCAGGGGGTTTGGGGCTCTGTACCCTGTCACGCACAGAGCAGGGTCGATCAGGGGGTTTGGGAGCTCCCCCCTGTCACGCACAGAGCAGTGCCCATCAGGGGGTTGAGGAGCTCCTCCCCATCACTCACAGAGTAGGGCCGATAGGGGAGTTGGGGCACCGCCCCCTGTCACACACAGAGCAGGGCGAATCAGAGGGTTGGGGCGCCACCACTGTCACACTCAGGGCAGGGCCGATGGGGAGGTTATGGCTTTACCCTGTCACACACAGAGCAGGACCCGTGGCGTGGGGGGTTTGGGGCACCGCACCCTGTCACACACAGAGCCACAGGGTGTTCAGGGTGTTGAGGAGCTCTCCCCTATCAGGCACAGAGCAGGGCCGATCAGGGGGTTGGGGCACCTTCCCCTGTCAGGAACAGAGCAGCGCCAATAGGGAGGTTGTGGCCCCGCCCCCTGTCACACACAGAGCCGCAGGGCGATCAGGGGGATTGGGCACCCCACTGGGGTGTCTGGTCAGCCTGGATGAGGGGATTATGGCTGTTTGCAGCTGGTCACACACCCTTCAGGGTGGGGGTCCCCACTGTGGTGCCTGGCCAGTCTGGGTGAGGGGCTGAGGGCGGTTTTCAGGCTGGCGGGTGACTGAAGCTCCCAACCGCTCCTTTTTTTATTTCTTTTTAAATTCTGGGCCAGCTTTAGCTCTGGCTCCAGCTCTGAGGCCTCTGCTGTTGAAAGCAGGTATCTGGTTTGTTTAGGTTCTATAATCGAAACACTATATCAACTCCAGATCTGAGATCCTGGCCGGCTGAAAGCTGGTTTCTGGGGTTTTGTTTAGCTTCTATATTTGTAACTATGTTTCAAACTGCAAGCTCAGAGGGCAGCAGCGGCAGGCGGGGAACGTTGCAGTCCTCCGTCACTGAAGCAAGCAAGCGTCATGTTCAGTTTAAGCTGCCTGGCTGCCAGCCGCCATCTTGGCTGGCAGTTAATTTACATATCGCCCTGATTAGCCAATGGGAAGGGTAGCGGTCGTACGCTAATTACCATGTTTCTCTTTTATTAGATAGGATATCTGGTGTCCCCCAAAATGTATACAGACTTTAATAGCTGATTGCCCAATTCATGTCTCTTTCTTTTCAGATTTAACCCAATGGAATTAATAATTTTTCAAAGTGATGTGTACATTTTTAGGACACCCTGTATATTACTCAAAAGTCATTGCTCTCTTCATTTAAAGTCTGTAATATTTATTGTATATAATTCACATCAGCAATAGTTATTTAAATGACTAAACACAGATGTATGTTACATGCTCTAGGGAACGACATCTAATGGATCATCAGGCATAAATATTTCCATTTATGTGACTTCTAAAATCCTAAACTATAGGGTTTCCAGACAAAGTGTATCTGTATATACTTTGCACATAAGATATGGTAGGAAAAACTGTCAGAGAGTAAAAAGGGACTCAAGATCCAGTTTCCAGTTATGTCCTATTTTAACCTTATTGTGTCCTTATACAACCCTGGGAGATGGTCTGATGGGTAATTTAATGTGTCAGTCTCACTGGACCATGAGGTGCACAGATAATTGGTCAAACATTGTTCTGGGTGTTTCTGTGAGGGTGTTTTTGGATGAGATTCACATTTAAATCAGTAGACTTTACAACTTAGACCTTAAAACTCTCAAAGGCAAAAACCCCAGACATTTTTATTTTCTGTTTTATGTGATACAATTCCTTGTACAAAATATAGGAGCAGAAATTATTGAACTAAAAGAACAAAGGAAGGAGTAACTGTTACTCTTCAACCTTCCGATTGTGGCCACTGTGTCCCACGCAGGAAGACTGTTCTCATGGCAAATATCTCATTCCCTTTGTGCTGCAGCTGGGAAAACACATCTGGAAAGCTTTCTGCTCACACAGCCCCCATGAAAGATGTCAAAAAGCCTAGGTCAGCATTACAGCTATTGTGTAGAAAATAGTGCCTTTCTTTGTTGTGACAATGAAGACTCAATGGATATGTGTTGCCTTGAAGTCAAATGTTCCTGAAGCTGTCAGGGGAGCAATTACAACAAGCACAGATGATGTGAGATCTTCCCAGGCCTATAGTCTGGACCTGGAAAAGGGAAGCCAGATGTGGGACAGTGCTGGGGGTTGGGGGGCAACCACGGGAGTTGAGGAACAGACTTGAGTTTGATTTCTTGCTCTGCCAGTTATGAAATATGAGACCTGGGAATGTCTCCTATTCTCTACCATCAGAGAGAGAAAGGGGTAAAGAAGTACTTCTGTGGCATGATTTCTGTGAGCATAAATACACATCACATCTGTAAGCAGCAGAAGGATGTTTGGGAGAGGCAGTCTGCTCTGCTCGAGCCTGCGCCTGTGTGGCTGGCAGCTGCCACCCTCGAGGTCGGTCACTTCCTGAGCTGGGGAGGAACTTTTTGTACAGCAGGCTGCCTAGCATGTAGGGCTGTGTCTTTGCTGCTGGCGCAGAGATACAGGGCCGAGTCCGTCAGCTCCAGCGAGCTCATGTTCAGCTCAGAGCGATAGTCACTGAACTGTTCCACTGAGAATCGGTCAGGGATGTTTCCTTTTGTTCTCTCCTGCCTTCTGTAATACTCAGTGAGGAACTGGGGGCCCTGGTCCTGGACTTGTTGGTACCAATACACAGAGAGGTGCCCAGAGATGTAGGAACATTTCAGTGTCACTTGCTGTTTTCTTGCTTTGATCAGGTATTTTGGGGTCTGAGTGATTCCAGAATCCACTGGGCCTGTTGGGAAGGAGACAGAGGGAGTTCAGGGCAGGGCACAGGGAAGCCTCCCGCTGCCGCCATCACCAGCAGGCTTGTATTTCAGGGATGGCAAACCCATACCAGAGGCTCACACACAGTGCCCACAGCTCACCTGCTCCCAGGAGACAAAGGGCCACACAGCAGAGAAGTCTAGAGACCATGGCAGCATCCCAAGACATCTCCTAGCTCAGGGAGGAGTCTCCCAGGGTGAGCCCTCTAAAGTTCTCTACCTCTCAGTCCCTGATAGGAGCATTTGCCTATGACATCACTGCTCTGATGTCTTCCCTGCTCTGTGTGACTCTCCATGTGGGCTGCCTCTTGGCCCTCTGTACCCCTTGGTTCCAGGGTCAGCTACTCTATTCACCAATCCCTGTCCCGCACAGCCCCTCTGCAAAGTGTGGCTGCAGGTAGAGCTGTGCCCACATGCCTACAACTTACCTTATTCTCCTTTACCTGCCCCTGCCTCACCCTAATTTGCCAGCCCTTGTGACCCCAGCCCCTACATCCCCCCTTCCCCTGGGAGGGGAAGACTGCCTCAGGGAGGCTGCCTCCTTGGTTCATAGTGAGGCTCAAGCACCTCTGCACTTCCTGGGCACTGAGGAGTCTGTGTGAATTCCACAGGCTCAGGGCCCACAGGCATTTGCCAGTTTGATGAACTCAAACTGCTCCCCCAATGCAGGCATGTAGCCCCAAAGTTCCCTTAAACTGTCTTCTCCTGGGCCACTCCTTCAACCCCTCCCAGGTAGCTTGCAGTACTCTGGGTCCACAGCGCCTCCCAGTGGCTGACTATCCACAGTCTCATGCATTCACATCCTTCTCTATTAAGAGGAGAAATTCCCTCACCCCTAGAGTGCCCTCCCACTCCCAATTCCACTGTTTTCCCAGACTGGCTGATTTAGGGTTGATCTTCAAATACACCCTTTGTTTTGGAGGCAAAAGTTTGTATGAACCAACAGTTCAATTAAGAAGGAAATAATTGCTGCAATCGGTATGCACAAATGGGAGAGACAGCCAGAATAATACAGGTCATAAAGCCGAACAGTGGATCCAGCCCGGAAACACTGTTTCCTAGCTCCTCCTATTAATCAGGTCCCTATATTTCCAAATTCGTATTTAAAGTAATTATTGCCACACTTTAGATAGCACATTTGCATGCATAAAGAATGTTTATACAGTTTACCTATTTAAAACATCTTGAATTAAACATCCCTACTGTGAGTCCACAGTGCCTCCCAGTGAGCTCTAGTTAAGGTCGACCCAGTACACCTACCTAGGCTGACATGGGCTGTCATTACCTAGAATCCCCTACAAGCCCTACTCAGTGACAGGGCACCTCTAATAAATACCTACCAGAGAGAAACTTTTTTCCATTTTTTGTGTTTACACACACACACACACACACACACACACACACACACACTCCCTCTAAGTGACAAGTATACCAAGGTCCTATTCTTGAGTACAGCAATTTTTAAATCAGTTTTTCAGGCTCATTTATGAGAAATATCTTTGATGATGGCAAGAGATGTCTCTAGAGGTGCGGTGGACTGTAAGGGCAAAAACATTTTTTAAGTAAACTTTTCAAATTTACTTAGTCATTAAGTTTGAAACTCAGTCATAGAGAATTATTTGTGAGGCTGATTCTCAGCTATGAGTGTATTCAGTGGTGCAATACATCTTTCACTTATTATCCATATCCATTTCACAAGTATCAAACAGAATTAATTATAATTTAGTTTTTCCTATGAAAGTAAAGAGAACGTAGTTATGAATGGAATTTTGTCCCCCAAATCTATATGTTGAAGTCCAAACCCCCGAAGCCAATATACCTGGAAATAGAACCTCCAGGGAGGTAGTTAAGGGAAATAACGTTATAAGGTTAGGACCCTAATCTGTTAGGACTAGTAGCCTTAGAAAGAGGAAGAGACCCCAGAGAGCTCTTTCTATATCTCTGTGCAAGCACAGGGGAAAGACCATGTGAGCACACGGGGATGTCGGTCACCCACAAACCAGGACTAGAACCTTCCCCGGAAACCAACCCTAGTCCCTTAATCTTGGATTCCCATCCTCCAGAACTGTGGGAGAATGAATGTCTGTGGTCGAAGCCACACTGTCTATGGGATTTTGTTAGAGCAGCCAGAGCAGACTAATCAATAGTACCATATTGTGAAAAGTCAGGGCAAGACGCCAAGAGGAAGGCACGGCTGAGTCCATCCTCCAAAGAAGAGTAGTATCTGGGGAGAAGGAAGGGCCTTCTATGCTATGGGAATAGCAAGAGCAAATGCCACGCATTTAAAGGCCACCCAGCCATCCGTGTTTTAGGAAATGTTGCAAAGAGCTGATTAGTCACAAAGTAGGACTCATCCTGAGACTGCTAACAAGGGTTGCTCTGAAGGTCACTGAATTAGGATGGTGATGTGTTAGAAAGCTTTTCCAAGAAAACAGGATTTATTTGTGGGGGAACTGGACCGCTTTTGCCTGTTTATAGTCAGGGGGCATGACCTTATTTGTGTTTTAAGATGTACTTGACTGTACCCCAAGGAGGCAAGATTGGGATAAGAAATCAAGAAGAAAGAAGTCAGAATCAACTGCAGGGTTCTCACATTATCATCTTGTGTGCTGATGGCCTCACCTGGGGCTTACCACTGGGATGCCAGTTGCTATAAGGCCTTGCGTTATATTTTCTGGGCATTGAAAATTTCAGGAGGGAAGAGGAAAATGATCATGTTATTTATAAAAAAATAATCTTTTTTTAATAATCTTTATCTCTATTTTCAAACATCCTCAGTCATATTTTCTCTTAGCTTTTCCTCAAATTTCAATTCTTTTTCATAAATTACATAAAACAAGTTCCTGTGGTTATTTTATCTTCTAGACCACACATTTAACCAACAATTTTGATCCTCAAATGAACTCTTTCCCCTCCCCAAAGAGGGTGAGAGCTATTACATTACAGACCCTTCTTCTACTTTTATCACATAGAGTGCCAGGCAAGGAAGGTAATTTGGGAGCGAACATGTTGATGTAGCATCTGACCAGATCATTTTGTCTTCGCAGGAACATCTCAGTGTCAATATCTGTCCTCTGGCTTTTGTCTCAGAAGAGCCCTAGGCTGCACTTCCCAGGGACCCCAGTCACTCTGCGTTACCACTGGACACCTAGGTTCCCACGGCCCTGTCAGCACTGAGGCTGCTCCACGCTGGGCCAGGGAGGTTTATGCACAGAACACAGGTGACTCTGCAGGGCTGTGCTAAGCTGCTGGCACAGAGATACAGGGCAGAGTCCTTCCGCTCCAGCAAGCTCATGGTCAGCTTAGAGCTGTAGTCATCAAACTGTTTCCCTGAGAATCGATCAGAGATGTTTCCTTTTGCTCTCTCCTCCCCGTTGTAGTACCCAATGAGGAACTGCAGGCCCTGGTCCTGGGCCTGTTGATACCAAGACACAGCCAAGTGCCCAGAGATCGGGGAACGCCCCAGTGTCACTGTCTGTCCTCTGGCTTTTGTCAGGTGCCTTGGAGTCTGGGTGACTTCTGAATCCACTGGGCCTGTGAGGGAAGGAGACAGAAGCTGGAAGAAGAACAGGCGCGGGACCCTGATGCTGCCTTGGATGCAGGTGCTTTCAGGCTTAGAACAGATGCCCCACCTGTGCCAAGGACATACCTGCTCCCAGGAGACAAAGGGCCACACAGCAGAAGAGCCTGGAGCCCATGGCAGTGTGGGGCAAAACTGGGCAGGAGTCTCCTTTCTCAGAGTTCTGGTCCTCTAAGAACTAATGTTCTGGGCGCCTTCTGATTGGAAGTTAGGCAGTGATGTCACTGCTCTGATGTCATTGTCTATGTTGGTTCCCATGAGCCTGGCCTCCTTTGCCAGGTCCCTAGTTCAGCTGATCTAGGCACCCTGCTTTGTCCTGCTAAGCCTCTTGCATGACATGTGTGGCTGGAGGGGCTGGGGGAGGTGGGCTGGGGTTCCGTAGCATACTGATCCCCACAGCACCTTTGCTTTTCCATGAGGCAATTGTTCCTCTACCTGTCCCTGCTCCCAGGGCATGCAGGCTGCCTCCTACCAGCTCTGCACCCTTCACTTTCCCTTGCAAGCTCAGAGAGGCCCCCTAATCACTGCACAGTTGAAATTCATGACTCCTGGCTGGGACAGCCCCTGCAAAATAGTGTTTATGGTATTAAGTCTTATAGCAGATAAAAACACCAAACAAGGCTGCTGCTTAACCCTCTTGGCCCCAGGCAGCTAGCTCAGATCCCTAGCTCTGCCCCAGAAACTTTTGGAGCTCGGCAGTTCCACAGTGCCCTCATGTGATGTTTTTTTTTGCAGGAACCAAAATTTAGAGTTAGCCAGAATACAAGAGGGCAAGGTCCAAGGATGTGTTTAAATTAGGAACGATTTTACCATTTGCTTGTTGCACTGTGTTTTTCTTTTTAAATTTAAAGGCACAAAAATTGAGTTCTAGCTGATTTTGGATTTTTTATTGTAAGAAGAAAAAAGGTGGTCATGGAGATGGACTGCAGATAGACTCCCAAGGATTTTGTTGTTATTGTTGTTAATCCTCACCTGAGGATATTTTTCCATTGGTTTTTTAAAGAGAGTGGAAGAGTGGGGGAGAGACAGAGAAAAACATCAATGTGAGAGAGACACATCAATTGGTTGCCTCCCCCATGTGCCCCTTCCAGGACCAGGGATCAAGCTTGCAACTAAGGTACATGCCCTTGACCGGAGTCATACCTGGGACCCCTCAGTCCACATGCTCTATCCACTGAGTCAAACCGGCTAGGGCATCCCAAGGTTTTTTGATGATTAATAATTAGAAGAAGTTTTTAAAAAAATATTTTTATTGATTTCAGAGAGGAAACGAGAGGGAGAGAGGGATAGAAACATTAATGATGAGAGAGAATCACTGATTGGCTGCCTCATGCTGGCCCCCCACTGTGTATAGAGCCTGCAACCTGGTCATGTGCCCTGATCAGGAATCGAACCCTGACCTCCTGGTTCATAGTTCAACGCTCAACCACTGAGCCTGCTAGCCAGGCAGCAGAAGTTGTTTTATCTTTGATGACCCAACAGCTATTTTAAAGGAGATACTTTAGACAGGCCTCTTTGCAAGGTGCCCACTAATCAGCTTATTCCCCTCCCCCAAATTTTAAAAATAATGTTACCTGCTGTTCCCACACTGCTGGAGAATTTCTTTTCTACTCTCTCTTTTCAGAGATCCTCTCTGGCCTCTGTTCATCCTATGTAATAAAGATGTAATATGCAAATGGTCGTTATGCCATGAAGTGTATCAACTGACTGGGTAACAACTGGATCACGGATCAGCAGGAGGGTGGGGCAGCGAGCTACAAGCAGGCAGCTGAGAGCTACAGAAGGGGGCAGGACAGTGAGATATGAGGGGGGTGGGGGGAAGTGGGGTTGGGAGAGCTACAGGAGGGCGGCGCACTTGGCAGAGAGCTACTGGAGTGCAGCTACTGGCAAGCTACTGGCACCTGGATTGGTGCTCAGGGCTACTAGTTGGTAATAATATAATGCCCATTTCCCCAGATGTGAGAACACATGTGTATGTGATTAATTTTCTCTAAGTTTTTCTCCAATGCCCAAGTAGGAAATAAAATATTCTAACCCTCTATACTTAGTCTGCTAGGAAGTAGTGGCCAGTCTTAATGAATAAAAATAAATAAACAAAGGGACTTGGGAAAACAGAATCAAATAAGGATTCAACTGCAGAGCCAGATGCACAGAAAGACTCCCAGGAGCTGGAGTCAGTAATGGAGAGAGTGCATGGACAGGGAGTGACTATAGCTGTGCACCCTTGAAACAGGGGACAAATACCCAATCCAGAGTAAAGGGTCAAGTCTAGTTTGCTTACACTCTATTAGAGGGAATTTTTAATGGTAACTTTGTTTCTTTTTTGAAACAGGTGCCCTTGAGCACATCTGCTTTGCCTACAAATTCAGCACTGGATGATGGATCAGTCTTAGTCCTAGTCCTGGGTTTTGTTGACCCTAATACATCGGAAAGTGGTTCACTTTCTAAGAACATTCAAAGACCAGCTTCTTTTTTTATCTCTACAATAGGGATCTTGGCATCTGCTTGACTTCCACTTTCATGGCTTCTGTTAGTTGTCCAGATGAAGGAAATAATGAGGATATGGAATTGAAAAGCCCACATCAAAAGTCTCCTTCTGTTTCTTGGACTCAACGGCTACCAAGGCCACAAAACAGAGCACCATGGTTCACATGGCAGGTCATGGAACAAGGGTGTTCCCTAGCTCAGTGCTTTGCTGTTCTTAGGTAAGGACTGGCAACCTGAGCCTTAGTGCCTGTGCAGACATGTGATGCCCCTGGCTCAGCCCCATGTGTCCTGGAGCATGCAGGCCCACAGGCCCTAAGTGAAATACTGTAGCTACAGAAGGTTCCTTGGAAAATGTGGCCTTTAGGTCAACTAGGCTGGGTGTGAAGACCTGACCACACAAGCAGGACCCACTGTCTTCTCCAACGGCCAATTCAGAGCCATGATATAGAGCAGTGATGGCGAACCTTTTGAGCTCGGCGAGTCAGCATTTTGAAAAACCTATATTAACTCTGGTGCCGTGTCACATATAGAAATTTTTTGATATTTGCAACCATAGTAAAACAAAGAATTGTATTTTTGATATTTATTTTGTATGTTTAAATGCCATTTAACAAAGAAAAATCAACCGAAAAAATGAGTTCGTTTGTCACCTCTGGCACGCGTGTGATAGGTTCGCCATCACTGATCTAGAGGTATGGACTCTGTGACTCACAGTTCTGTTCAAGAGACTGAAGGGAAAAGCAAACAAACTGGACGAGGAAACTATTATCCTCAGTCGTGGCAACTGACAAAGCCACAAGGTGAGGGAAGGAGGTGTTTGAGAAAAGGTCTGAGCACATTCGGAGCTGGGATCAGGGCTGTGGTCCGGGTCTAACTTGTTTGGAAACAGAAGTCAGGGAAAGGTACCTATTAGAAGCAGGCTTGGTAGACCTGCTGTGACTAGGGTGTAAGGTGCCTCATGAAAGATTTCCCAGGACACAAGCTGATAGGATGATAATGAAGAACTTGCACATTTCTGTCCAGGCATAGTCATGTTCAAGACAAGGCCACGCCACAGGCTGTTGGGTCTGCATGGGATTTACCATTGTCATAGCCAGTGAATTGACAGGCAGCATTGTGCTCTGAGATTTCTGTCTGGAATCTCACAGGAAATGCTGAACCGAGCCTTGGTTGCCCCACAGTTTCCTGACTGGACCCAGGCGGTTTCTGCACAGCCAGAAGGTGACTCTGCAAGGCTGTGTCTTTGCTGCTGGCACAGAGGTACACGGCGGAATCTTCTGGCTCCAGGGCATCCACGTGAAGGTATAACTGAGAGCTGTCTGCGCATTCGGGTGAGAAGCGACTCTGGACAGTGTTATTTTCAATGAGTTCCTGATAGTTGTAGACAAACATGAGCTCTGGTGGCTTCTGAGCACTCTGTTTATACCAGTACATAGAATTATGCCCCAGATGTTGTTTGCATTTCAAAGACTTCTTACTTCTCATCCCCATGACCAGGTGTCTTGGCATCTGAGTAATTCTGATGTCCATGAGGACTGTTGGGGGGACAGGGACAAAATTCAGACAAAGCCTAGAAAAAAGGGTATTGCTGCAGCCACAGGGGAATGGCTTGGAATTCAAGGACAGCCATTTGAGCCCAAGACTCACCTGTTCCCAGGAGACAGAGGGCCACATAGCAGAGCAGCTTGTAGTCCATGGTGGAATCAGGAAGAGTGGCATCTTCTAACTGGGATATTCTGGCAGGGGGCTGGGCTCTGGTCTCCTAGGCCTTGGTTGGTGGTTCTGCCTATGATGTCATTGTCCCTGACAGTTTCCCCTCCTGCAGGGTACAGTACTTCCTCCCCCTTTCATGCCTTATATAGATTCTGATAGAGGATGGATTTCAATGGATCCGGATGGGTTATTCCTCTGGATGCTGCTCTTTTGCTATTACCTGCTTTCCTCATCATACAGTTTCTCTCTCTATCCTCCTCCTGCCAGGACTCCTCTCAGCCACAGACAATTTCCTCCATCCTTCCCTGCTCAGTCAGGCAGGACTTCACTCAAAATTCCGTTTCCCCTCAGTGTCTATGCCAGCCGTGGGCAAACTACGGCCCGCGGGCTGGATCTGGCCCGTTTGAAATGAATAAAACTAAAAAAAAAAAAAAAAAAAGACCGTACCCTTTTATGTAATGATGTTTACTTTGAATTTATATTAGTTCACACAAACACTCCATCCATGCTTTTGTTCCGGCCCTCCGGTCCAGTTTAAGAACCCATTGTGGCCCTCGAGTCAAAAAGTTTGCCCACCCCTGGTCTAGGCTCATTAGAGGCCTTTGCCCAACTGCATGGAGGGAGGTAGATTGGATGGAATAGTGCCCATCACTTAAAGTGCATGATTGTGATGCAGGCCCAGAGCCAGACACTGGGAAGGGTGCTGAGGGAACCATACAAGGGACAACCAGAGTCTGCCTCTGTATTAAGGGTACAAGGCTTGGCTGGGCTTAGAGCAAACAGGTTGCTAAAAGAGAACACAGGCATTGGTGCAAGAAAAAGGGAAATCAATTTGAAAAAGATTTTAGTTTAATATTGTTGGGATGTCTACAACTGATGCCCCTAAATGACATAAAGATGGAGTCCCAACACCCTAGCTTCCCTCCTCATCCCACCCCTCCTCTGACTCCCAGTCCTCTCCCTTCCCCCCAGCTCAGAGGTTTCAATAGAGCCACAGCTCCACCTTGTGGCCAAAGCGGCACATTTCCCAGATCTCAGGCCTCTCTCCAGCCCAGTGTCAGCAATCCAGACCAATTCCTCATTCTGGATATGAAAACCTAGGGAAGTCTGAAGAGGAAAGAAGCATCCAAAATCTCAAAAATAGTTGGCAACAGTACCGCTCATCCACATATCTCGGACAGCCAATGTTTGCTCAACAGAAATTGGCTATGTCTGGGTTCTTAGTAATAAACAAAACACAGCCCTGCAGATACTATCCCAGCCTATGTGGAACTTATATGCCAGCTTGACTGGTTCAACAAATGCTCACTGAGCAACTGCTATGAGCAAGCATAACACATCATGTTCACCCACAGAACTCTATTGTAGTGAGGTCATCAAACACACTCACAAATAATGACCAGGGAATAAAACATATCATATGATGTTTGAGAAATGTATTCTGTACTCAAGTGATTAAATCACTTTATATGTGTGACATCCAATTCAACTCTTACATGAGAGCGACTGCAATGATATGACCCCCAAAGACCTGTCCATTGCTAAAATGTTAGAAATCAAACCAGGCCCATCATTTCTACAGATGGCTTTCCAATTTGGGACTAGCTAGGATGACCTACTGTGAGCCATTTCTACTTCACTATGTAAACTACCTGTTTGTGCTTCTTATAGGCTTAGTTATTGGAATATCAACTATTTTTAAATGTACCATTCTGCCAACATTGAATTTTTATTTTAGAAAATTTAAATGTATGAATAAACATAAAAATGAAATGATCTATAGCTGCTAAATGATTTTTACCATTTATTATTATGTTAGGTATTTATTACCAAACTGGCATAACAGGAATTTATCTCTATCTATGTTGGGGGGAAGAAGAGTAGTTATACATGCTTTAAGTCAAGAGTTGATAATTAAATTTTCTTTAGCCCAGGGATGTGCTGGGTCAGAAGGAAAATATTAGCATTTTTATAATGTGACAAATTTTATGCAATTTTTAATGTGGACCATAAAAATGAAAAGGGAAATGGGTTAGAATTTAAGCAAAGGGGGTTGGACATTCTCCCATTCAAATCCACTACAGTTGGAGATAATCCATTCTCATATAAGAACCTAAAATTAACCCTCATTAAAATGCTAACATTATTACTATTAAAGTTATGATGATGGATATCCTCTGTAACAAGAAGACACTCCAACTGGCCCCTCTACATGAAACAGCAAAAGTCTGAATAAATAGAATTTCATTGCATGGTTTGGCTCCCAATAAATAAGAAAAATTCCAAGGATGACAAACAACACAATTTAGATTGAAACCTCAAACAATGAGTGAAAGTGAAAAGCTCTGTTGCCCTGAAACATTAGCTAAAATAAATATTTCCCAAAGCAAGTGGTAGGTGAAAGGTGAATTTAAGTTATTTGAATTAGGGATTATGCCTGAAGAAGGAAAATAATCTAAGGGTGGTCTGATTGCATTAAGGAATAGTGAAAAAGTGAATGGTAAACATATAAGTATATTCAGGCAAACATTGTCTATTTAAAATAGTAATGGCATATGTTGCTTGGAGGTAAATAGGAAAGACATAACTGATTCCAAGACATCTCAGATTCGGAGTATAGAGTATTGCAAAGGACACCCAAGAATACATGTAAGGAAATCCGTTTTCCTTGGCCAGTTTCTAATGTGCATGCACAGGATTGACTCTCGAAGGCTCAGGAAAAAATAGGTGGTGAAAGGCTGGAGAGCTGAGATTTCAGAAGACAGTCACATTGGCGAATACGCTGATTCCCACTGAGGCCCCGGAAAGGCTATGCACTAGTAATAAGGACAGATGCTAGGGCTCCCTAAAATAAAGGGACAAACTAAAATAAATCCTAGCAAATCCTGTATTTATACCTGCCAGGATGAATCCAACACACTTTATAAGAACATAAGGTAATCCGGGGTCTCTATTCTAAATCACCCACAATGTCCCACAGAAATCCTTTTATAATCTTTCATGTAGAATATTTTAGTAGTTTCTTTAGTAGTTCCTTCCACCCATAATCTATTCCCCCTTTTGACCCATACTGCTACCATTGTTATTGTAACAAAATAACAATTTTATCATGTTATCTTATTTAAGATAGGATCAAAGAATAGCTTAGCTACTACCTAGAGATTTGTGCCCATTATTTCATTCCATGTCTCATAATATTCTCCATCATCTGGCTACTGCCTTAACTGGAGAACACTTCTGAGATGACAATCAGAATTAGGAACAATCATACTAGTCATCCTTCTGAAAGAGAGTCTGCAATGCACAACTGTACCTCTATTGGCTCTTCCCCCTCACTCTTTCTGTCTAATTTATCTATTACCATGGATTTCATGCTTCTCCAAATATTTTTCTATTAACCAGGGAACTCACTGATAATCTAAATTTCCTTTTGGTCTTAGATACTTCACCTCTCCTTTTAGTTTTCACTCATCAAACATTTTTAGCCAGAAGTATGTTTTTAATAATATTGTTATGTGTAATATGCATATTATGTATAAGATGTACAGCAGAGAAAGGAAAGGAATAGCTTCTTCCATCAGTTAAGATCTTCAGTGCCTGAGACAGGGCCATTACTTGTTTGCAGAGTCCTGAGTACTTCAGTAAATTTATTAGAAACTCTGCTCTAGCTGATGAGTAAGAATTGTGAAGTCTTTTGAGCATACAAACTACAGAACTACCCTATTGTGTACTGTGAGCTATACTACAGATGAAACTCCAGTCAGGGGTCTCACAGCAGGGTGTGCTGGGTGAACACGTTGTTCCCACAGCTTCCTGGCAGGGCCAGCAGGTTTGTGCACAGGGAGGCAGTGACTTTGCAGGGCTGTGTCTTGGCTGCTAGCACAGAGATACACAGCAGAGTCACCCATCTCCAACGAGTTGATATGAAGTTTCAAATGAGCTTTGTCCAGAGATTCAGGTAAGAAACGACGTGGAACTGTCTCATTTAGAATGAGCTCCTCATTATTGTAGTAAAACATAATCTTCAGCAATTGCTTGGAGTCCTGCTTATACCAGTACATAGCATCATGGTTCAGCTTTTGTTCACAATGTAGGGACTTCTGATTTCCCACCCTCGTGATGAGGTATTTTGGAGTCTGGAGAAGTGCTGTGTCCAGAGAACCTGAGAAGAAAAGAGGCAGAATTCAGACAAGTCCTAGGAGGCAGCCTGTTGCTGGAGAGGTGAAAGGGCGTAGAGACTCAGAGTGGATCGTGCCACTTGGGCCCCTCACTCACCTGCTCCCAGGAAGCAGAGGGCCACACAGCACAGGAGCCTGGAGCCCATGGTGGAAACAGGGAAACACGCAAGGCCCTAGCCCAGGATTCTGCTCTCCAGTGGTAAGAAGACCAGGCTACAGTGCTCCAAGCCCTGACAGGTGTGTTGCTGTAACGTCACAGCCTAGAATGATTTCCCAATTCTCAGGCTCTCCTCACATGAGCTCTCTTCCTTTTTCACCTCCTACACGTTCTCCTTTCAAAACAGTTTTAACTCCTTTCAAAGGAATTTGGGATTTCTAGGGACAGTTTGAGTGGGTGGGCATGTTGTCTCAAGGATATTTCTCTGCCGTCATCCTTGTGCCAACAGCTGCCTCCCTCTGCTGTCCCAGTCCCAGCATCTGGCCACGTCCTCTCTTCCTCTCCCTCTCAGGCCCCCTCTCAGAGTCTGTCTGGTCTCCTTCACAATAATGCAGGATGATACCACCCACATCCTGGCTCCTTTGAATATCGGACTTACTCTCAGACATCGTTTCAGTTGTGGGACACTGACTATGAGGTGCCCCCTGAGAACCAGCTTCAGGCCATTTCCCGTTGCCTGGATTGATGCTAATTAGGAACAAATCCAGTTAATGAGTCCTTGAGTTGATTGAGGGGGGTAAACTGCAGCCCCACTACCTGTGATATTCTTATCTGTCAGGGGCAAGAGCTATGTGGGGCATAAGGAGCTGCTAGGGAGTTAGAAGTCAGATGTGATAGGTAAAGAGGTGATCGAGGTGAATAACAGCATGGAGTTGGGGAAATTTAAGTGGAATGATGTGACTGTCCTTGAATTGTCTACAGGTCACCTTCTCTTTTGGTAACAGTTTACAACTCAGTGTCTAGCCTGGGATTCCTCAGCTTCAGCACTACTGACATATTGCACAGGATAATCCTTTGTTGTGGGGGGTCCTGTGAAGACAGGATGTTTAGCAGCACCCCTGGTCTCTATCTACTACATGCCAGGAGCTCTGACCACCCGCCAGTTATGACAATCAAAAATATCTCCAGATATTGCCAAATTGCCCTTCTTGAGAGCCAGCTTCTCCTTTATTCCTTCTATGGGTCCTTGACCAACCTCAGGGGTTTTAGTGGGGCCACAGCACCTCCTAGTGGTCAGCAAGGCACAGTTCTCATGTCTCAGCCCACTGGGCCAGGCTTCAGCCCATAAGAAACCTAAGTCAGCAAGGACCTGGGTAAGGCCAGGGAACCAGGACTGTCACAGAGGTCTCTCTCTCTCTCTCTCTCTCTCTCTCTCTCTCTCTCTCTCTCTCTCTCTCTCTCACACACACACACACACACACTGTTTGGAAACACTAACTGTCAGTTCCTTGTGAAACCCCTTCAAAAACATCCCCCTACCCCTGCCCTGGTTCATTTTTTTTTTTTTTGACGGAACACAAAACAAGCACTAGAGATACAGTAGTGAACAAATCAAAAACCACCACCATCCTTGCTGGAACGTCTAGCATGCTTGATTTGTTGGTGGTCATTGAATGGCTTCTTAGTGCAAAGCAAGTGTAAGACAATACGCTCACTCTCATGATGCTTATATTCTGATAAAAAAACTCAGAGAGCCCTGGCCATTTTGGCTCAGTGGATAGAGCGTCAGCCTGCAGACTGAAGGGTCCCTGGTTCGATTCCGGTCAAGGGCATGTACCTTGGTTGCAGGCACATCCCTAGTAGGGGTGTGCAGGAGGCAGCTGATCGATGTTTCTCTCTCATCGATGTTTCTGACTCTCTAGCCTTCTCCTTTCCTCTCTGTAAAAAATGAATAAAATATATTTAAAAAAAACATCAGAGATTCCCTTAGACTAGAAATATAAAATAGGTGCCATATGGAGGTTAGGAGTATAATCAGTATTAACACAGTTAAATACTGTCCTTTGCATGGAGTCTCACTTCCTCATCGATAAAACAATGGGCTGACACACATAATTTCCCAGTCTCTGTCAGTTTTAAAGTTGTATGACCCTAACTGGAGATATCCCTAGATGTTGCCTGGGCTAGAAAATTGGGCATCCAGTGTCCCCAGTACCTACCCCATTGTACCACATAGCTTATATGTGAAGCTTTTCAAAGAAAGGGAGAGAGGGGAGGTGGAGGGAGGGAGAGAGGCGGGAAGGGAGGGAAGAAGGAAGAAAATAGTAAAAAATATGGATAAGAGGCTACATATAATACTAATTCTGCACATGCGAAGACGTGACTATGGTTAATGAGTAGATTTCAGATGAATTATTTACTTCAGTGTTTTTTGCTAATGCTCTTGAAAAATCAGGTGCACAACATCCAACAAGATGCAGATGAAACCCCTGTAAGAAGCATGTGCCACACAGCATAGGGTTCGTTGTGCTGGCTGTCTTACATTTTCAACAGGAGAGGTAGAAAACAAGAAATTTTTGTTGCTTATTAAGAATCTCCCAAAGAGCCCTGACCGGTTTGGCTCAGTGGATAGAGTGTCGGCCTGTGGACTGAAGGGTCCCGGGTTCGATTCCGGTCAAGGGCATGTACCTTGGTTGTGGGAACATCCCAGTAGGGGGTGTGCAGGAGGCAGCTGATCGATGTTTCCAACTCTCTATCCCTCTCCCTTCCTCTCTGTAAAAATTTAATAAAATATATTTTTTTAAAAAAAGAATTGCCCAAAGGATAGGATGAAATAAAGAAATGAATTCTCTGCCATGTTTTTGCAGGGGAAGCCTCCACAGAAAGAACAGAGGGCTGTTGCTGGGTGCTTGGGAAATGCCAGGGTTTGATCACAGCACAAAAGTAAAAGAGGGAAGAAATATGCAATAAATTTAGCATGAAGATAACTTCATCCACAAAGAGGTGGGGAGTCCTACGACCTGTGGGGATGAGGTTCAAGAAGAACTGGAACAAAGGGGAGTGGACTGGATGATAGCAGGGTGCATATTTTGGACATTGGTTATATTTGGGGTTGTCCCGTATTTAAAATTCTGCTTATATTTGAACAATTCCCAACACTTTGGGCATTCATGAGAAAAGGTGTGTGTGTGTGTGTGTGTGTGTGTGTGTGTGTGTGTGTGTGTGTTGGGATGTTTAAAAGCTGAATCTTCTTTCCATTCTAGAAACAAGACCTCCATCATTGCCTCTGCTTTTTGTGACTTTAACAAGACAGAGCTTTCTCCATCCACCAGTCCCTGAGAACTCAGCGGCAAGACCAGGCTGTGTGGTCTGGGATAAGGGCAGGGAAGGAAAATCTCTTCTGTCTAATTCTGTCAAATTTAGTTACCTGGACACAGAGTTCCATGAAGATTAAAGTTACACCTGACTCAGTCTCACTCTTCACTGGTGCTCAGAACTGGTTTCTAGGGCCTGCTAGGGGACAAGGGCCATGACTCCCCTTCCATTCTGCTCAACTGGCTCTTAGTTACTGGTAGCTCTGACCTTGAAAAATTCCCTTTTCTTTCTGATAAAAATACAAAGTCAACATACGCATTTACTCTTTTTAAAAATATATATTTTATTGAATTTTTTTAGAGAGAGAGGAGGGGAAAGAGATAGAGATGGAAACATCAATGAGAAACATCATTGATCAGCTGCCTCCTGCATACCCCTCTTAGGGGATCGAGCCTGCAACTCAGGCATGTGCCCTGACTGAGAATCAAACCAGTGACCTCTTGGTTCCTGGCTCTATGCTCTACCACTGAGCTGCACGAGCTGGGCACACATTGACTCTTGAGGTCAAATGCCTGCAGGGGGACCAAGGACCATCAGTTTTCCAAATGAAAATTCAGATAAAAACCAGATGGGAAAGCCTGCTCCTACAGGACATTCATCTTCATAAATCATCAGTTCATGCTATTGGCCTGTTTAGCTATTGAAATTTCATTTAGCCACTCAAAATATTTAAGCTTACTATTTCTATTATTGTATGGATTATAAATATTTCATCTTCAATTCATTTGAAAGTAATATGAGTAACAATTAACAATAATTCAATGCAATACTATGGTGTGTGGGCATTATTTATTAACTTTCAAATGTGATTATGTGTCACCTTATTTTTATTATTTGGAAGAAGCTGCAGGTGTTTTGTGGAGTGAGGGAGGTCCAGGGGGACCCTGAATTCTCAAGCTTTAAGTTAAAGTTGGTCACATAGAATATTCAATATTGACTTTAGAAGTGTGAAGTGTGTTTTCCTGCAGTTTCTAATGTTTACAATTTTTAACATGTTGAAAGTTGTTCATAATACAGAAAGTTAAATAATTTCTACCTAAATGTAGGAAAATGAGTTGGTTGTCTTTAGGATATTCCTGTGTTCCATTCTAAGATGAATTACAAAACTAACTTTCAAACAAGGACTAATCATTTTTCTGTTAAACTACTTGTGAGCTAGACTTTCACTTTCGGGCAGTTGGGTACAATAGATAGATATTCTGAAACTTCCTTTTTCTACATACAGCGAGAGTTGATACAAAATATAATTTTGTGGACTGCCAAGATTTTTAAGAAATAAGAAAAGTTCCAACAGTTAAAAAACAAACAAAGAAAAAACACCAGGAGCCTTGAGTGAAAAAAAAATGAGAAGCTCCTCTCAGCTCTGGGATGTGGATGTCTGTCTTTCCTATCTCTAGGTGTTGTGGTATCAAGTGTTCTTGAGTCTGGATAATTCTAGCTGCCATAGGTCACTGGATTGGAGATAAGGTGAGAAGTAAATCTGTTGATGGTATTTTGATAGAACTGTTTCATCAGACCCAGAAGAGCTTCCTGTCATTTCCTGCTCCAGAACTCAGAAGACCACCCAGCAAAGGGACTAGAATAAAACTCTCCCTATACTCTGGAGTGAGGGGCTTGGGGCTCTGGGGCTCCCGTGGCCTAGTGAATAGATACCCCTAAGTTATTGTGATCTCTGCAAGATGCCAACCAACCTCTGGCCTCTCAGTGCCTGAGTCCAGGAGCTCCCATCCCAGCAGGATGGACCGAGCTGAGAGGAGGCAGACAGCATTTAGGTATAATTTTATGCATTGGTATGAACAGAATGCTGAGCCCCAACCCCAGTCCCAGCCTTCTTCTTGTCTCAGGAATGTCCTCCACCTGCATCTGGTTGCTGGCTTCACTGCCCCCACCTCAAACCCCTCTTCCTTCTAACCCCTTGCAGGCTCCCAAACAACTGGTCTGGAGGTGCAGGCTGGGACAGAAACACCTGCAGATCAACAGAGAGCAGAACACTCTGTATTTAACCCCTCACATTCCAGCACTGACTCACAGCTTCTGCCAACCCCATTCTCCTGTGTTGTAAACAAAACCAGACTTGCCCTTCACCCTCTCCCTTCCAGGGAGTTTCCTCAACCCTCCCTCAGAGCTCACTGTATCTCAGTAGAGTCATAGCTCCTCCTTGTGGCCAAAGAGAAGCCCAGTGCCAGGACCCAATTCTCCCACAGAGATAGTAAGGCAGTACAGGTCTGAGAGAAGGACATGTAGTCAGAGGGCTGTAATTAGGCCCCAGCCCGCCCATCTCAGAGTGAAGTCTCAACCATGATGAGGCTTATTGTTGTAGCAAAACATGAGCTCTCGAGATTTCTCAGCATTCCGTTCATACCAATGCATAAAATTATGCCTAAATGTTGTCTGCATATCAATTTTATGACTTCACATACTTGGTTACAATGTTCTGCCTGTAACTCTCTCCTTTTCCCTGTAAGGTCCTTTGTGACTCCAGTATTCCAGCCCTAAACCCCCAGACCCTCTCTCTTCTTCCTTTTACCCTAAAACATGATTTGAAATAAAGCTAACTGTGAGATACTTATTTTAAGATTACTAATTTTACTTCAAGCCAGGTCTAATTATTGAAACGGACCCACCATTCAATTTCAAGTTCAGATAGGGGCATGTAAATGGTTCCTCTTCTATCTTTGAGAGCAGGGTTGCCAAAGGTGGCTCAGAGGCAAGTCTGGCCTACAGCCTGCTTCAGTGAATGAAGTTTCACGGAACCAGGCTGCACTCACTCACTTGCATAGTGTTCTCAGCTGCTTTCATGGCACAACAGCAGAGTAGCTATAACAGGGACCATGCTGCCCGCAAAGCCAGAGCCAAAATGATTCATTCTCTGGCTTTCTACAGGAAAAGTTTGCTGACCCCTGCAAACAATTTTATGGAGAGGATCACCTGTAGCTAGAGTAGAAATGACCCCCAAACGAATGCCATTCTCAAGCAGGGTTCTCAGGGAAACCCAGGTCTGGTTCCAGGGTTCACGTTACCCAGAAAGTACATTCTAGTCACTGATTTTCTACATATGACAAAGATTACAAATTCAGCTTAGACGCTCAGGTTAGCATCAACGTTATTACACAAGCATATGCTTTGTACCTTGGTTTTTGTTGTAATTTTGCTGCCCTGTTTACCTCAGATTTTTAGTAAGTTTCTTAGTACATCGTTTTTCAAGGAGTGGAATTCTTATTTTAAAAATTTCCCTGCACGTTGCAGTCATAAAGAGCCAGTATGGTCTCTGTGAATAATGCTGCATTAACCAGGAAAGTGGCTGGAGAAGCTATGGAAAGAGAAAAACAGACTCCCTCAAGGAAAAGAGCATAAAATTGCCATTTGAGGCTGGTGACTCCTGCTCCTACCAATGCAAAAGTCAACAGATTTGCTGGAGCCCAATCAGACTGCAGTTCAGGCACAAGTTTACATAGTCCTCCAAGGCCACTAAGCAATGTGCATGGGAAAGAGAGGTGACAAATACAGATTAATTAAATATAGACACGTGCCCCTGGGCCACCCTGTGCTTGAAGTTAGGAAAATAAGTATAGGTACCAACATACTCTGCATATGTGGAATATGGGCATCCCCCCGCCCAACCCCACAGCCGGTGGCTCTGTTTATGGAAGGGGGTGGAGGAAGCAGACTCACATGCAATTTGGCATGTTTGGCGCTGATTGTCAATGAAAATTCATTGACATTATCCAGAACAAAAGTTTGGCACACATCAAGTACAAGCAAGAATATTTTGGAATTCTGCAGTGTCAAACTTCAAAGGATGATTTACAGTATTTCAGAAGGAAAAGGCACCTTGTACATCTAAGCTCCTTTACAATCATGCAAGGATATCTCCTTAGATTTGTTCACACAGTTTACATCAATGACAAACTGCATATATATACACAGAGACTCCTCGTGCTGATTCAGGATTTGCCTGGCCCCGTCAACAGGGAGCTTTGTCCTACTCACTTTCACTTTAGAATATTAATCACTTTCACCTAATATTCAGATCTACACTGCTCCATCCCCCTTCCACCACAGCTACCACCATCAGTGATCTTTGATTTTTTTCCCCACTCTCATTTTGTTCAACCATCTACCTAATGTTTGGTGTGCACACCCCTAGTAGTTTTCAACATGATTTTAGATAGTGCACAAATGACCAGAGAAAAATTCACCAGCACACAAAATACCAATGTCTTTGCTCAAGAAGAGACACAGGAAAAAAGTCCATTTAAATATCAAAATGTCACTTACATTCCAGTGCTAAGTGGCTTCCTTGCTCCATGTGTGAGAGTTGTATGGGAAGAACTGAAGTCTGGAACCCATCACTTGGCATTTCCCCCCATCCCCACTGCTGCTTTAGATGACTGAATCATCCAACTGCAGCTGGGCAGGCCCACATTCCTTTGTCTCCAGGTATTTACTTGGGAATTTGAAATCAATCCTAGCTAACTCCCCTTATCTGGCAATCTCCACTCTTCCTGGAGGAAGGGGCCCAAGTAATAAAGCCCAAGACACGCAGGAGAGAACTTTCTAGGACATAGCAGCACACTCTCCAACTATTGTGAAAGCTCTGCTCTAAGATGTAGTGTTTCTCATATGGTCCAAGAAGTCTGGCGAGGTTCAGGAGAAGTTTCAGGATGACATAGAATCATACGACTCCCCATACTTCACTGTGGAGGTGTCAGCAGTGGGAGGTAATTGAACAGGATGAGAAGACTCTCCTTTCTGGGCCTGACCCTTCTCTTACTTCTTAGTATTTCCTGATTTTTAGGGGCCAATGAAAAGCAACTTGCTGCCTTATGAACCATTTAGTCAGTAGTTACCCAATACCTATATTGTCCTGAAACTAAAGGCACTTTCCCATATGGCCTGAGGAGCTACCTTGCCCATCCTGTCTCCTTTGATCAGTCATTCTCAGCTGGAGATGATTTTGATCCCTAGGGGGAAATTTAGCAGTTGTCATAACTGGGAGGAGAGGTTACTGCCACTTGTAACCAGAGGCCAGAGATGCGGATAAATATGCTACAGTATGCAGGGCATTCCCCACATAAAAGAGTTATCTGGCCCAAAGCTCTTCTAGTAAATCATCGTTGTATCAGCAAAATTTCAAATGTAAAAGAAACAGAAACTACTTCCAGAGGGATGATTTATTAAAGCAGGAATAGCATGCTGGTAGGCCACTCAGGTATATTGCGTGCATGTAGAAACTGGCTATGTGTGGGTGTAGAAGCTGGAGGTTAGTTCTCACTGAGAGTCACATATTCTGGATACTTCTTCTGTGCCCCATTATGATGATGATTCCTGTTCTGGACCCCATTTCTTAGATTTTTCAGAATTTGATATGCTCTCCAGAGTCAACCCTTAATTTGACAGAGCTCAGATTGTTCTCTTTGCTCATGTTTATGGTATCACAGTGGAGGACATGAACCCTAAATTGAGGCTGCTTGAGTTTGAACCCTGTGCTGACTACTTAATAGCTATAAAACTTTCAGCAAAACACAAAACTACTCTAAGCCTCACCCTCATCTACAGAAAGGTAAAATTTATAGCAATAAGTCATAAAGTTGTTGGTGAGGATTGGGTGAGTTGATGTATGTAGATTCTCTTCACAGTGTTTGACGCATAGTAAGCACAACCCAAATTTCTATTGTCTTATCATTGGCCAAGAATTCTGTATTATCTTGATCGTATGATGTTGGTGAACTTACTAGGGAAGTATTGCATAGACCCTGAAGTTCCTAGGTTGGAATCCTGACCCTAGCATGTATTTGTTGCATGATTTTGGTCAAGTGTCACATACTTCTATGTGTCTCCATTTACCCATCTGTAAAGGGGGGATAATAATAGGTATCTTATGGGCTTCTTATGAGAATTGCTAAATTAATATAGGCAAAGTACTTAGAAAAGTCCTGATATATAGTAAGTTCTGGATAAATGTAAGTTATTTTCACTCTCCTGTTTTAAATCAGAATAATTTCCCTCTTCTCAGGGGAAGGAGTTGTTTCTATTCAAAATGAAAGTTAACATGTATACACAAGACCAGAGTTACCACAGAAAAATTATATAATTGTGAAAGAGCCAGTATTAATTAAACATCAAGGGTATGGAGTTCAAGGTAGTCTTCAGGATAAAAGTTTACAGTTGGAACAACCAAGTACCTAAGATTTTGTTTGGGAATCAGGACACCTGCAGCTCTGTTCTGTGACCTTACTCCAACTTACTTTTCTATTATGGGAACAGTTCCCACCAGGTGGGGTCATTACTTTCATTCCCATGACCTTCTGGAAAAGTGGTTGATGTTTAAATTTAATGCTGAATTATATTCAATTTGGCACAAAAATGAATTCTAAATTTGGATTTGTGTGTTTCCAGTGAAGTCACTTTTTCTGGCACCTGTGGTCATAGGTGTCAATGACAAACCTGGAGGTATAAATAGCAGTGGATGTAAACCCTTCATCCCATTGCCCACCAGAACCAGTGAGCAACCATGAAGGCCTTCATCTTCCTTGCTCTCCTGGGAGCTGCTGGTGAGTCTCTCTTACTAAATGAATAAGTAGGTGTCTTGCATATATTTAAGTTTGCAGTTTGTACTTTGGAGCTTAAAACGTTGAGGCAACAGTGCATAGTACCTGTGTCTATAGAGAAATAAATCTCACTTATTTGGGAAAGATCACTAGACAGGGGTGATCAGTGTAGATCAAGTATAAAGAGGCAGCACCTGCCCTCAAATTCAAGGTAAAATCTAGGAAGAAGAGGGAAAAGGAAAGGACAGTCAACAGAAAAGAAATGTTGCTTTGACCTTTCTAAGGATTTGGAGTTAATACCTAGGAAAAACAACTAATCTTTTGCTGCTTGCAGAGGCTGTGAGGGTCAGAGCCTGAGTCTCCTCTAGACTGAAGGGCATCTTAGGGATCATAGTAGGCAAAGATATTTTATTTCTCATGAATAAAAGCTATGGGTTGGGTTTTACAACATCTTCGCTAACGAAATCTCACCAGTGTAAATCATCAAAAGAGATAGAGAAATGAGTACTTTTACACTATGAAAACTTACTACTACATTTTCCAAAATTGGGCAAGTTTAAATTCAATATAGCTGTCTGTATACCTGGAAATGTCTTTCCCAAAATTACTTTAAAATACTTGAACAATAGAACACATATAATGTAATGAAAGATTTTGATGCCATAAGAAATCTTAGTATATCTGAATAAATTAAAAAATGTTGGAAAGATAATTGGGATAAGGGGAAAGGTTGGAGACAGAAACTTTATAATGTTCTATACAATTATTTTGTGAAGATTATACATGAATAGATGAAGGCCAAGAAGAGAAATTTCAGGGTGTGGGTAGTACAAAATTCCCATTTTTCTTCCAGGCCAGAACATTCTCAGGTGACTTCTAAAAGCTTCCTTTAGGTTACCACCTGGGGTTATCTATCCTATACCAACCACCTCAAACAAACATAACCCTGGGTATCACAAAGCTTTACTGAACATCTATTTGCATGGCTTCTCTGCACAGTTTTATGTAAAAAGTATTCTTCATATTCTTAGATAGTGGTTAGTGTTCAGGACATTTATTATATAAAGTCTTTTATCTGTGTGTGTGGGGGGGGGTGGCATCACATATATAAAAACTGTATATTTATCAAATTTAAAGCATAAATTAAATATTAGATACTTATCATGGTATAAGTAGGGTATGTGTTAAAGATATAGAAAAACTAGGTTTTTTAAATTTTTACATTAAATATCACCATTTTCTGATTATATGGGACAGGAAAACATTATCTGAGCTTTCCTAGTTAATCTACTAAAACTTGGTGGTGAATCAACATTCCAAGATGGATCTGTTTCACAGATAGTTTCCAACTTTTCTCTGTCAGTTGCTTTCCCCAATGATGACGATGACAAGATCGTCGGGGGCTACACCTGCCGAAAGAATTCCATCCCCTACCAGGTGTCCCTGAACGCTGGCTACCACTTCTGTGGTGGCGCCCTCATCAATGACCAGTGGGTGGTGTCCGCTGCTCACTGCTACAAGTCGTAAGTAACCAATACTCACATCCCTGATCAACTCATTCCCCAGCCCTGCCAAAGCACAGGCAGGGTAAATTACGGAGTTATGATTGAAGGGTGAGCACTCAGGTTCTAAGAGTCTCATTGTTCTCCCAGGCATTGAGTGATTCAATGATGCACTTTCACATGGTGTCCTAAGAGTTCCCTGATGTCTTTCCAAATAAAGACATGGAAGGGGAAATAGTGAGTGATAAAATACATACTTAGAACTAGCTTCAGAGCATTAATCATGAAATAGTCTTAATCATTATAGCTCAACCAGAAAAGAATGCCTTATGGAGGTAATAAAATAGATGAAATGTCCAGTGCACTGAAAATAAACACAACTCATTCTGCTCCTTAATATCTTGTCATGTCTCTGATTGCTGCTGCATCTCTCTACAGTAATTGGTAACCCCATCAGAGGAGAAAAGCAGGTGCTGATTAATTGCCACTAATTCTCTTTTTACCCTCATTGTTTTATTGGTGTCATTTGGTTCCCATGCACATGTCATACTACTCCAACACAAAGGTGGGCTGTCAGTCTGTGCTTATAGTGATACCTACCTAAGGACTCCTCTAACTGTACCCTATCTGATGGGACTGCCTTAAGTGTACAATTGCTGTGTGTGTGTGAATGCTTGAAGGGGGTGATGTCTGTGCTTATGCTCATGACTGGGGTGTACTTTTAAAGGGGAAAGTTCAAGTTAAATAGAGAATTTTTAATCCTTTAATCCAGTCGAATCCAGGTGCGTCTGGGAGAGCACAACATTGAAGTCGTTGAGGGCAATGAGCAGTTCATTAATGCAGCCAAGATCATCCGCCACCCCAAATACAATGCCCGCACCATTGATAATGACATCATGCTGATTAAGCTGAACTCACCTGCCACCATCAGCTCTCGAGTCTCCACCATTTCTCTGCCAGGAACTTGTGCCGATGTTGGTACCCAGTGTCTCATCTCTGGCTGGGGCAACACCCAGAGCGTTGGCAGTAAGTATCACCTGAAACATAGGCACCAAGTCTGAGAATCCTAGAGGCAAAAGGCATATGGAGAGCCAGTTAGTCCGAACTGTCACTCAAGACAAGGTTCACAGAGTAGTCTGTGGATATATGGAGTCTTAGATTATGTTAATGGAAATGAGGAAGATTCCTTTGTTGAAAAATAGAGCACTAATGAACTATGATGAAGATGCCAGGTATTCAACATAAGTGACTAGTGATTTGCAGAGAACTAGGAACTGAGAGGTAAACAGAACTGATACTAAGGAATTTGGGACTGACCGACTTAATAAAGTCTCTAAATTTGAAATCTCTGGTCACTGATGCTAATCTCAGAGAACAACTTGTTGATTAAAATTCTTTGGAAGGCCTTTCAAATAGAAGTTGTTCTTCCAAAGTAAAAGTTACTAATAATCCAAATGAAAGAGTTGGGGTATTGGGAAGGGCAGGAAGAAATTATGGAAAAGAAATATTTTAGGAATCCTGTAACCTTCATATATATATATATATATATATATATATATATATATATATATATATATATTTGTTGATAGTATTAGAGATATCTCCTCTCCTTCCACCCTTTATTCCCATCCTCCCAGCCCCTACCTCCCCATGTCTTCACTACCATATTGATAAGCATATAAGTTCTTTGGTTTATTTCTTCTCATCCCTCCAACCCCACACTGAGGTATGTCAGTCAGCTCCATGCCTCCATGCTTCGGGTCTTATTTCGTTGGTCAATTCATTCACTAATTATATTCCACAAATAACCTTCTTCCATTTTTACTCCTGCACCCAACAGCTAACTACCCTGAGCTCCTGCAGTGCCTGGATGCTCCCGTCCTCTCTGACAGTGTTTGCCGCAAAGCCTACCCAGGCCAGATCACCAACAACATGATGTGTCTGGGCTTCCTGGAGGGTGGAAAGGACTCTTGCCAGGTTAGGTTCTTTGCATCCCTTTTCTTTCAAGCTCCATCTCACACATCTCCACCAAATTTCCCCTTTTCTGAAATACAGAAGATTAAAAGGCTTTTTCTGGAACTGATCATGAGGAGTGAGGGGTAGATTTGGGACAAGTGATCACTTTTCTTTTTGCCATATGAGTGGTTAGAATTAAGGGTAAAAAGATACATAGAAGATGGTGTGCAAATAGCACAGCTAAGGTACCCTTCTGATGAGGTCTATTGTAGAAGAACACTCTGAAAGAGCAGGGCTATCTGGGAAGCCTTACACTCTGTGTTACCACCTCTTCTTGGCCCCATATGCCTGTAACTAAGGAAAGAGGAGGACCTAGAAGGAGGGGGGAGGAAGAATGGGGATGTAGTCTGGAGATTGAGGGTTGAAGGGGCTTCATGGAGGATCAGCAGCAGCCCGGGAAGATAGCCTCGGGATAATGGAGGAACATCTTTGAGCCTTTATCCCATTTGGATGTGGTTGAGAATTCTAAACAGCTTTTCCCTCTTATTTAGGGTGACTCTGGTGGACCTGTGGTCTGCAATGGACAGCTCCAGGGCATTGTCTCCTGGGGCTATGGCTGTGCTATGAAGGGCAAACCCGGTGTCTACACCAAGGTCTGCAACTATGTGAGATGGATTCAGGACACCATGGCTGCCAACTAAGCACATTTATCTCTTCCTGACCCATCCCTATTAGACAACTTCATCTTCCTATGCCTAAAAAAGTACCTAAATAAAAATATTTTGTCCTGCACTAAATATGTCTAAGAACTCTCCTTACTTGGTATTATAAACTTTCTCTGGAAACAGACTGCTGAGTAAGAAAGTGGATATTGACTTGAACTCTCATAGGAGGGTAGAGTTTAAAAGATTATTTGGGTATTTATTCATCTAATCAAAATTGATTCACTGATCACCTACTATGTGCCAGATTGTGTAGGACATCCTATCTAATAAAAGACAAAAAGGGTAATTGACCGTACCTTTGCTACACTTCCCATTGGCTAATCAGGGTGATATGAAAATTAACCGCCAACCAAGATGGCAGCCGACAGCCACACAGCTGAAGCGAGCAGGAGCCTTGCTTGCTCCAGTGATGGAGGAAGCCAAGGTTCCCCACCTGCCGTGGCCTGGCTCTAAGCTCCGAAAGCAACAAAGTTTCAATTATAGGAGCTAAACAAACCCCAGATACCTGCTTTCAGCAGGTCGTGGCCTCAGAGCTGGAGCCGGCTATCAGCTCCAGTGACAGCAATGAAGTTTCAATTATAGAAGGTAAATAAATCCCAGAATAAAAAACAAAAGAAAAAAAGGAGAGGCTGAGAGCTTCAGTCGCCCACCAGCCTGAAAACAGCCCTCAGCCCCTCACCCAGACTGGCCAGGCACCCCAGTGGGGACCCCCACCCTAAAGGGGGTGTGGCCAGCCTGAAAACAGCCAGCCATCAGCCCCTCACTCAGGCTGGCCAGGCAGCCCAGCAGGACCCCCACCCTGATCCGGGACACCCTTCAGGGCAAACCAGCCGGTCCCCACCTGTGCACCAGGCCTCTATCTTATATAGTAAAAGGGTAATACGCAAACTGACCCTAACAGCAGAAAGACTGGGAATGACTGGTCACTATGACACACACTGACCACCAGGGGGCAGACACTCAATGCAGGAGCTGCCCTCTGTGGTCAGTGCACTCCCACATGGGGGAGCTCTGCTCAGCCACAAGCCAGGCTGATGGCTGCCAGTACAGTGGTGGTGGTGGGAGCCTCTCCTTCCTCCTCAGCAGCGCTAAGGATGTCTGACTGCAGCTTAGGTCTCCTCCCCGCTGGCAAGTGGACATCCCCCGAGGGCTCCCGGGCTGCCAGAGGGATGTCTGATTGCCATCTTAGGCCCAATCCTCCGGGGAGAAGGCCTAAGCCAGCAGGTGGTCATCCCCTGAGGGGTCCCAGACTGCGAGAGGGCACAGGCCGGGCTGAGGGACCCCTCCCCCTCACCAAGTGCACAAATTTTTATGCACCAGGCCTCTAGTTGAGGATATACAGATGGATACGAACAGGGGTAACTGTTACCATCACATTTTTAAACAGGTAGTGACACTAAATTGCAGAAAGTTAAAATCAACTTCCCAAAGTTATTCAACTAGCTCGTAGGAAAGCTGGGAGATGCCCTGGCTGTCCTTATTCCCAAAGCACCACTATTGCTTGACACTATGCTCTCTCTTTTGTCTCTAATCTCTCTGAAATACTGTGAGGCTAGAAAAATGAAAATCTCTAGAAGGAGGGAGTTTTAAAAATCACAGATGTCCTGCATTATTCAAGGTTTCACCTACCCATGTGCCGGTTGTTCAATATCTTTCTTATTTTACAACTGGAATTTTATTGCTATGGTAGGCATTATGCCTGCAGATAATCTGTAGCCCTATCCCACCATGAGGCCCTCCAAAACCCCAGCCCAAATTATGTACTATTTTAAATCATAAGCAAAAAAAAAGTGCTAGTGCAGATAAGTTTATAGACTATAGATCTATTACTTTGAGGCAATAAAAGTCTTGGCAATAGAGGAGTTATTTGTTCTCTTCAGCCCTGTCTAGAAAGGCAGCATGGCCACCCTGGGTTAGCTCTTCAACACCCTCCCCCAGCTCTTCCATGATCATCCAGAGGATGGACTGGAGTACAATTCCCAACTCATGATTTCTGTGCATATCTGATATGGTTAAAGGAAAAAGACACAAGTGGGTCTGAGCATGGAAATATTGGAGATGAAGGAGGTTTGAAAGAGGAAAATGTTTGTGGTCCCAGCGAACAGTTGAAGGATAGATATGTCTTAATTGGGTTGGGCTGCTATAACCAAAGATCTATAGACTTCATGGCTTGAACAATTTCTCACAGTTCTGAAGGCTGGGAAGTCCAAGATCAAGTGCCAGCAGGAAATGGTGAGAGCCTACTTCCTTATAGACAGCTACCATCTCACTTATCCTCACATGGCTGAGAGAGCTCATTGTAATGTCTTCTTCTTATAGGGACACTAATCCCATCATGGAGATTCCACACTCATAACCTCATCTAAACCTATTTACCTCCCACAGGACCCAACTCTTACTACCATCCCTTTTGGGGTTAGGGCTTGAATATATGAATTTTGGGAGGGACACAAACATGCAGTCCATAACAGGTAACTTGGTGGAGAAGAGCATAGAAAGATACAGGCTCCAATTATGAATTCCTATCCCTTTGTAACTCGGGATGGTATACTTGCAGAGAGCAGTCTGGAGCCTTTAATCTCACCTATTGTTGCCAGGAGGATAAAAGTCCAAATTCCTGAGCTTAGCATTCAAGGCTCTTAACTAGTTGGGCACAATTAATATGTCCTGTCTTATTTCCTTAGTTGTCATTTAGTTGCTTTTATGTTTGCATATAACCTAAATTCATTTCATATATAACTTTTCTTTATTAAATATGTAGCCTTAGATCTACTTAACTAAGCATATCAGGCTTCCCTCCAAAACAAAAAAGTTGAAAGATTTCCCTGTTCCCTCTGAAAGGTTTTTCTACCCCACCTCATCACCACCATCAATATTCACCTATTCACCGAACAACCTCAGGTAGAGGGAAGATTCAGAAACCTGACAAAATAAGTGAGATATATAAGAGATGAAAAATCAGATGAAAGAAAATATGAAAAGACAAATGAATCATTTTTTCTTCATGCCATCTCAAAGTTCCTTTTCAGCACATCTTGTCACTTTATATCTCTTACTAGTGGCCCTGTGCACAAATTTGTGCATGGGTGGGGTCCAGCCAGCCTGACCAATCAGGGCCAATCGGGCCAGGCCAGCCAAGGGGAGGGGCCATAGGCGGTTGGCCAGCCAGCCCTGCCCCCTGGTCAAATTTCCGGTCGAACTCCCAGTCAAGGGGACAATTTGCATATTAGCCTTTTATTATATAGGATTATGTTTAAAAACTGGTACCAAGGCCAAAGAAGAACACTATAAGTAAATAAAACTATAGACAATAGAACCCACTATTTATTACATATTTCTGGGGGCAGTTGGAAAGTTTTTATGTAAGGCTAACTTATAAAAATGAATGTGGTGTATTGGAAAGAGTAGTGTCAAAAACACCTAAACAGGTAAGGAGATTGATTTTATTCACACTATTGCAATAAGAAGATATCCCAGACTTAAAAATCAGTGTCTCTGCAGGATTGTTTTGTCTTACATTTTTATCAGGAGGAATAGACAAGTTACAGGTGGGGAGATTTACAGGGAGGCTGTTTTGCTGTTGGGGGACTTCTCGGTCAGCTATTTCAGTTTAGCTAATTTCATAAGGAAAACACTTTTTAAGCTCAGAATGGAGAGTTGGAGGGTCAGTGTCTAGTTCAGGCAAAAGGGGAAAGGTCTGTGCTTGACCTTGTCAAAGGAACCAGGGAGTCATCCAAAGTCTTATGGGTGCCACGAGGAAGTCTCTTCCAACTCACGTGGGGAAGGGTAGCATTTCCCAAAATACAAGATTCCCAGGGTTACTGTTACCCACTGCTGTATTTTGGGAGCACAGGGTTCAGATAAAGTTCAATCTGTCAGAGGAAATCTGTAGACTCAGTTCCAAGTCCTGGCTTTGCCACTAACTTCCATGAAGACCCAGCTCTCTCATCTCTAAAATGAGGGAGGGGGGATGATTTCTTAAACGTGTTTCCTACCCCAGTGTTTGATGAGTCTATGAGAATGGCTCTATGAGGGACTCTCGAAAAGAGGAGGTGACAAGTGAGGGCAGGGAGAGAGGTTGGAGGTCACAAAGAGAGGAGGGGCCAACAGAGAAGGGCTATGTCATAGAGAGGGGTGGGGAAATGTCAGTAGACACCTCAGGACTCCTGAGATTTTTAGGGTCAGAGAAGAGGCACCAGGGTCTTGACTGGGTCTGCTCCTTCCTCTCTGTCACCCTCAGCAGAGACAGTTCTCAGCTTTGATAAAGACTAGTTTGAAGACTACTCTAATATCCTTGCTTCTCCCCCCTCACCCCAAATTAATGTCCATATCTCCCCCAGTTGTTCTTGACAGGGACACTTAGACTGAAGGTTGGGATCATTTCCAATTTGATCCAACTTGTCTGCTCCTGGTGAGATCGTGGCCCACCATGAAGTGCTGTCTCATCTTCACTCTCCTGAGTGTAGCTGGTGAGAGTCTGGACCCTTGTTGTAACCTTGAGGCGGGTGGGGTGGTGTAGGGAAGTGTCAGAAAGGGGAGTAGCTAACCACACTGAAGAGATAGGAAGCTGAGGGCATTTCTTTCAATGAACTGTTGACGAAACAAAAGGAACCAACTCTCGTGCACAGCTCATCCCATCAATGCTCTCCCCAAGCCCTCTGAGGCCTGGAAGCATGTTAGGACATGTCACTAATAAGTGCTCTAGTCTTGAGTGTGTAATTTCCTAGATTGCCACGTTTCCTGGACAACCACAGGAAAAGCATGTCTTCCCTTTATGTGGGCAGATGGACTTGAGAAGAGTGAGCACAGGAAATCAAGGTGAACTGGTCAGGGGCTCTGGAAGCCTCATGGCCCTACCCCAAGCTTTTCCATTCCTTTCACCTGCAAAGTCAGGGAATATTTCATTTTTTACTTCTATGCTTGGCAAAGACATGTGTCAGTTTCTTTAATAAACATAACTTAAGTGACATGGTTGATTCTCCCTGATTTAAGACATATATATTTAATATAATTTGAAGACCTTGATTTTATCTTTGAAAAATCTTAGGCTGGGAAACATTACCCTAGCCCAGTGGTCGACAAACTGTGGTTCGCGAGCCACATGCGGCTCTTTGGTCCCTTGAGTGTGGCTCTTCCACAAAATACCAACTTCTGCACATGGGCCACAAAGTTTCAATTGCACTGTATGTGTGTGCCCGCACATGGTATTTTGTGGAAGAGCCACTCTCAAGGGGCCAAAGAGCCACATGTGGCTCTCGAGCTGCAGTTTGCCGACCACTGCCCTAGCCAATCCTCGCTTCTCAACCTCTTTGTCTCTCTTTCTCCATCAATTACTTAGGAATTATTCTGGCCAAATATTCTGAAACTGAAAAGTCAAACTTATCAGAAGATTTTACTATTCCCTACATGGTCTATCTGAAGTCCAGTCCAGAGCCCTGTGTGGGGTCTCTCATTCACCCGGAGTGGGTCCTGACCGCTGCTCACTGCCCCTTACCGTAAGTAACCTTTTGCTCTTGGAAACCAGGAGAGAGATATTTAAACAAAAGTAGGTCTGATGAGGCATTCCAGCCAGTTTTAAGGACATCCTGGGGAATTCAGAGGAACCCAGAAAGAGGAAAGATCTTCTTCCCAATGGGGAAAATCATACACATTTATCAGTTTAAGAGGAGGTCGATAGGAAGGTGTCAAAAGACTCTTTCCCATGGAGAACAAATAATATGCTTTCATTCAATGTATTTATTTAACATTTACCATATGCCTGGGACTGCTTAATGCACTGAGAAAACTGGAAGGGAATAAGATGGAAATAAATTTTGTCTCATAGATCTTACATTCTGGTAGAGGAAGTAAGCCAAAATAAATAAATGGCCAAAAAGAAAACATAAAAAGAGTGGCAAGCTGTAATAAGCAAGAATGCTTTAGTTAGGTGGTCATGTGAGGCATCTTTGAAGAGATGAGACCCACAGGATGAAGAGGAGGCAGCCAAGTAAATAAAGGCTGGGAGTAGAGTGTCTGATGTAGTAAAGGTATCTGAGAGACCAGTTGTTAGCTGAGTGTAATGAGGACAGGGGATGTTCAAAAAATGAGGGTAAAGTGTTCGGCAGGCCATGTGATACAGGAGAAGGGCAAGAGTGCACTGCACAATATAACGCTATTCCTTATAATTCTCAGAGTCTCTGCTGTAATTGGGTCAGAATGTGTTGTGTGCTTGGGACCTATTCAGAGTTTCATGGGTATACCAGGGTCATTTCAAACTCAGAATTCTCAGTGACCTGGTTATTTAAGACAATCCATTAGAAAACAGATTGAACCCTTGATCTGAACTTTATAAGAAATACAAAGTTCATCTCCTTTAAGAACTGGAGTTGGAAATGCTGATATTTTTTTCTCAGCCATATCTAATGCATGAAGTGTCCATAGTAGGGAATGGCTCTTCTATCTGGTGCATGACTGGATTTCTGGCATTGCAAGAGAGTGGTTTTGAATTAGTCCAGGGAGTACAATGGAAAATGATAAATGGGAGTTCTAATAGTTCATAAAAGTCTTGTGACTCTATGATCAATGTAGGTGGCACATGGTAAATATAATATCTGTGAGAGGAGCTTGGGAGGAGCCTAAGAATATCTAGAAACAAACGATACAATATGTTTGCTCAAGGGTTGCTTGAGACAGATGGACTGTGGTACCAACTCTGGTACCTGATCATTCAGATGATCCAAATCATCATCATCATCATAATCATCATCATCATCATCACAACAACTAGATTGTACAGGCATGGTCTAGGTGGCAGATACCATGCCAGATACCAAGCATTTATTATATACATTGACTCTAAAACGACAATCCTGTAGACTATTGTTATCACTATTTTACAGACCAAGGCAGGTCACTTCAGTTCTCAGGTCTAAGAGGTAAAATATTGATGATTATAGAAAGTCACCTCTGACATTTCTTGCAGTTCTGACATTCTGTGACCCTGTTCTTTTCCACCTCTCTGCCCTCTTTTTTTCCAAAGAGTTAAAATTCGATTGGGAGTTCATCAACCCAGCGTCAAACATAAGAAAGAGCAGATAAGGAATAACACATTGACCATGCCCTACCCCGAATTCAATGCACAAACTTTGGAAAATGACCTGATGATGATAAAACTGTCCAAGGCTGCTGTGCTCAACACCTATGTGGGAACTATAGCCATAGCTTTGGAATCTTTATCAACTAATGATTCCTGCTTTATCCCAACCTGGAGTTGGAATGACTATAAAAACTGTAAGTGTTTGACTGTGTTCTTTGAGCTGGGGAAACATAGAGGGATATACTTAAAGGAAACAGGGCCTATGAGGTAATGGTCTCGATCTTAGAGAGATTGCTTTCAGGGTCTAATAATACCAAGATTAGTGGCCAAAAGATAAAAATCAAAGAGACTGATAGAGGGCAGCCAATGAGACATCAACAAATGAAGCAGGCAGTTATTACTCCATCTATAGAACCAAGATCCCAGGAACTGAATTTAAACAAAGGTGGGTTAATATATTACTCTAAAGACAATATCAAGGCACGTTGTAGGAGGGTGGCTTGCTGTCTCATGGACAGCTACTGAAAGTCCACCAAGCAATTAATGAGACAGCAGTGGGAAAACCATAACAAAACGTGTGCTATAGGAAGGCAACCGAGGCTGTTTCCCATACCCAACCATGGACAACCAACCTATCTTGATGGTGATTCACTCAAGTGGACCTGAAGAGGTAAGTAGTGGTTGAGAGAACCCTCTCTTCTGTCACCGGAGCTGTTTCAGTGAAGAGAGTACTACTCTTAGACCTACTGCTCCATCTAATAGTTCCCACGTAGGGGTGGAGACTAGGAGGGTGCATAGGAGTTCATTATTATGACATGCTCTGGGAGTGTGTCTGAGTGTCTCTCTGGCCTGGCACGCATTGGAAAAATTGCCACAACCCAGGCACACATCCCTCTCCCCTCTGAGATCTACAGGATCACATCTTATCAAGGGCATTTTATGAAGAAAGTTGCTTTCTTACACATTTGTTGGTCCTTGGTGGTTTTTACTTCATATGGCTGCTAATAACCATTCTGTTCTCTTTAAGTATCGTCAAGGGATAATGGAATCAATATTCAATATCTAAAATGAAATGATAAAGCTAAACTTATGGCTTATTATAGTTAGGAAGAGCAATGCTGAGCAGGCACAATCTTGCTGAGCAGATCAGAGTACTGGGCTTTTGGTGGGGGGGGGGGTGGTTGGAAGCTTTCTGGACAGGGATTGGAAGACTTTCAGAGGCTAAAGAGAGTTAACATCATCTGTAGTGGCATGGATACTTGAGTGAGGTTGTTGATTGGTTGGCACTCTGAGGCATGTCTTTTGGAGGGGGCTCTAATTGGCTGACTTTAAAAATGACACTGATTGATTAGCTTGCCAAAGCTGTGTCCACTGAGGCAAATTGTCATGGATATTAATCAGGTTTAAACCCCACTGGTGGCTACAGAACAATCCATCTGTTATGTAAAAACAAAAAGTGAGAACTTTAAAAATCATTCTGTTTTGTAAAAACAAATAACAGTAGGAACTTTTATATTCATCATATTTGACATCTTCATTTTTAATTTAGAAGCAACATTCCTGGGAATCTAAGTAAATACATTTTCTGAACAAATTAAAAATTTATGATTTTTATCTTTGACTTTATAAGTCTTATCCAAAGTAATTACATCACATTTTACAAAAGCAATTTATTACATACCATTTGAAAACAAAATAAAACTATATGAAGGTTTTATCACATAGACTCTGCAGGTCAGGAACACAATGACAAACTAATTCTATGAGCTCTCTGGTGCAAGGCTCCCAATAACTATTCATTGTTTCATGTAACAAGATTACTTTCATCTCGTTTGTTCTATGTATTGCAATTCAATTCCCATTAAAATTTAAAACTGAACATAACTTCTCTCTCTTCTGACCCAACACTTTCTGGTCTAATACTTTAGGACATTATATTGAATACACTCCATGAGAAAAATCCTGCTCTATAAATAACACTAGGCTTAGCTTGAACAATGTTTGGTCAATTTTTGTTTTCTCCTTGCTATTCACTACCAAAGATTAAAATTATATAATATCTTGGTTAGAGTCCTTGCATCCTCTGTTTGGCAGGATAGTAACAATTGCTGTAGTAGCGATATAGTAGAAGAATAATATAACTACTTAGGGGAAAATATATGTGTATATTTTACACATATACACACATACATATAAACAATCCATTTATAAATAAACATTTAAAAATGGTTTTAAACATATTAAAAATAGTTTTCTCCGTTTATGACTAAATTTAAAGATGATGAAGTAGGTGCCAAAAAGCAAGTTTTCTTGGAGACAGTTTTTGTGTTCATTTCTTCTCATGATTACATAGTTTTCTCATGAGTTTTCAAGGGTTTCTAATGTATGCATAGTAGAGAGAGAACCACAGACCTGATGTCTGATGTAAGGAGGACTTAATGCTCTGAATCCACTGCTCTAACACAGAGACATGAACAAGGAATGCTGAGAAGGATGGAATGTTCACTACTGGCAATGAATATTCTCAGGGATCAATGCATTTACAAAATTGGGGATGATCACAAGAGTATATGTAATAAGGACAGTAACACTGGACTTGATTTCTCTTCTCTTTCCCTCAGCGAGTGACCCTGACATCTTAATTTGGACAAATCAACATTCTCTTCCTTTCCATAAGTGTAACTTTATGCTAGGTGACAGAATGACAGTCAACATCATGTGTGTGGGACAACCTCTGGAAACCATATCTGAAATTAAGGTATTTTTCCTTTCTCCAGGCAGGAAGATAGCAAGGGGTCTGTGATGAGGAGAGATGATTGTGAGAAAGTAAATGGTACTCATCCAAAAGGCCTGAAGTCTCCTCCTCACACACACACAGTTTCTGGGTTTGTCATGAGTCCCCCTTCCCATCCTTTAGAGTAGAAGAGATTCTGGGAAGAACCATTTGTCCTTTCTTCACCTGCTTGCTCTCAGGTTGGGCCAAACTTGACCCAACAGAGGTGAGACCTATGTGGATATTAAGAGAGGGTTGTTACTTCTCAAGAAAAATGAGTCCATTCCCTTAAATGTCCCTGCTACCATAATGTGCAACTTTTGGGGATTTATTCTTGTTCCATGAGGACTAAGCAACATTGACCTCCTATTCCCTCTCGCTGGCAGGAAGTTTCAGCTGCTCCAGCCATCTGCAATGGGAGATTGCATGGAATCTTGTCCTGGGCAAAAGGAAGTGTCACTATGGGAAGTGCAGGATTTTTCACTGAAATTCATCCCTATGCAAGATGGATCCTAAAAATCATAAACAGCTACTGAGGCTCCTCTGTTCCTCCATCCCCTCAGTGCAACATCTTCATGACTTCTACACTGGATCCCCAACTCCTTTGAGCTTTCTTATTCTTGAACAAAATCCAAATAAAAAGCATCCAATTAAAAAATGACATTAAGAACTCATGCTGTGATCCCTGACCTCTATACAATACAACTGTGGATGTATTGACTGTGAGTAGAAAAAAGAAGAAAGTGTCTGGGATAACACCCAAATTTCTGACTTGGGCAACTGGGTAGGTGGTGCTTCTCAAAGATAATATAAACAGAACCAATGCTTTCATGTATAAAAGATCAGGAGCATGGACATGAATTAGGAGAAATGAGGCATGTTATTTTTGCACCCTTGTAGGACATGTAGACCATCATTTCTAACAGACAGCTGGAGACAAAGCTCTGGATCTCAAATGACATCTTGGTAGTGAAAGCTAGGTAGACCTATATTTATGGGTAACAGCTGCATACTTTGGTAGAGTTTTGTGCTATTATGAAGAGTTACTATTGGTGCTTAGTCCCCTCGTAGTGGCATATAGTGGGGAGATGTACAGCATCCAAGACCCATTGACCAAGATACCTAAAAAATACAGAATTGAGAGGATTCCAAGTAACACAAAAGTTGGGATTCAGAGTTCTTTTTGAGAGGCCATGGAGTTACATGTTGGGGGGGAGGGGGTAATGTGACATGGGCAAAGAGAATCAGAGAGGGTCAGTGAGATGGGGGTAGAGAGAATCATGCCATTGGAGAAAGATACTCTGTAAAGAATGAAAAGGTTTAGAGAGCCACCTTATGAGAGAGACAGTGAATCTGTGTGACAATAGGGATTGCAGTGGTAGGTTAGTTCTTGGACATTGATATACTCTGAGCCTGGATACTTTTTATCCCCTTCCAAAGTGTTCCCCCAAATCTGCGTTCTAAGACCCACAGCTTTATCCTCTCACATACACAAAAATTATCTCAAATTTGGACACTAGTCAATTTCATTCAACTTTCTTTATCTTATTTGTTTCTTTATTTTATAATCCTTCTCTAGCAGCCTCATTTCTAGTTGCTCCATGCTTCCTGCTTCTGATTCACTGCACAACACTTCCTGCTCTGATCACTTTTTATAACTCTGAAATTATGTCTTCAATGCTTATTGGCAATCCTGTATTTTCCCAGTCCATTGTCTGTGTAATTCTCCATAATGGTCATCCTCCTTTCTCCTCTAGCCTCAATTCTCACCTTCAGCAGATGACCTCTGGGAGTAGAGGGCTGGAAAAACCATCAAAAGATACCTTATACCACTTCCCACCATCCAACCTGCAAACAATTGTGTATTTTTCTTATTCATTTTTCCCCCATCCTTCCTGGAAGTGAGGCTCACTATTTTTAGCTTCCTTCTCCACCTTTGATATCTGACTTCCACATGGACTTGCTTTATTGATTATCTCTCCTTTACCTCATTTTACAACTCCCTCAATCTATTGACTTCTTCGGTTGCCATTTAAGCAAGATAAAGCCTCACCCATCTAAATTACAGAGCCCAAGGACATTCTCCCTTGATCTATTCCCTCATTGCCTCCTCTGTCTTCTTCACAGGAAGTTCTTGACAATTACTGAAAGTTATGTTTTGTAAAATTCTTCTCTATCTCTATTCATACTCTTCTATGTGATTTGCTCTCTTTTGAGCCCTGGTTCATCTTCCCAGAGATTTCTTCCACTATGTCTTCCTTTGGTTAAATTCTACTCATCCTTCAAGCCTCAAGCATCACTTCCTCAAGGAGGTCTTCTTCTTAACCCTATATGGGAAAACTTCTATGTGTTTCTCTCTCTTTCTTTACTTTCCTCATTGTGACAATCACAGTGGCAAGTCTTATTACACCTGTTTTCCCTATCAGTCTTTATGATCTATGAGAATACAATTCTCATCTCTCTCAACATTAAATCATCAATATCTAATAAAATACCAGCACACAATATCCATATGTATGAGTTTTCTATTGCTACATAAAAGCCTTACCACAAATTGAACAGCTGAAAACATCATCTCACAGTTTCTGTAAGTCAGAAGTCCAGGTAAACCTTACCTAGGTCTTTTCTTTAGGTCTAGGAAGGTTCCAGGGAAGAATTTGTTTCTAAGCTTATTCAGGTGGTTGGCAAAATCCATTCCTTATGGTCCTCTACACAGAACCTTCGCTTTTTACTGACTATCAACTGAATGCTGCCCTCAAGTCCTTAAGATTGTCCTTAGTACAAAGAGGCCACCCACCCACAGTTCTTTGCCAAGTGGGCTTTCTCAGCATGGCTGCTTGTTTCAAGCCAGTGGGAAGAATCTCTCTTATGCATACTAGCAAGGTGGAGGCATATATATAAGCATAATCATGGGGATGACATCAACTAATTTTTGTCATATTCTATTTGTTAGAAGCAAGTAACAGGTACCACCCACACTCAAGGGAAGGCAATTGAGGATTATGCAGGGCATAAACATGGGCCTTTGAGTCTGTCTTCCACAATATTCAATAGAATTTTGTTAAATAATGAATGTATTGGCTCCTTATCTTCTACACAGTAAAGACTTCTGACATCTTAAATATGCAAGGCTTATTTAATAAGGCTTTTCAGGATTGAATTCCTGCTTGTCTCTCCATCCAGCTCTTCATACTCCCCCTATAACACTCATAGTTCCATGAACACTCCATGTTATTTCACATGTTCATGCTTTTACAGAAGCCTTTCTTCTTTTTGAATTATTTTTCTCTTCTTTTTATGCCAGACAAGTTCCTTCCCTGTCTCTAAGCCCCAAGTGTAACTCTCGGTATTGCTTTCTTATGCACATTGTAGGTTAAAGAGGTATCCTTAGCACTGTGCTCCAAGGCATTTACTTCCATTTAAAAACATTTCTCCCAAATTTTACTATGAAAAATGTTAAATATACAGCAAAGCTGAAAGAATTTTAGTTTTTACCTATATACCCACCAGCTGAATTCCACCATTGAGAAACCCTATTGTTATTAACATCTTGCTTTGCTTCAAAATAACTGATGAACCAATATTGATTTATTATTATTAACTAAAGTCCACAGTTTATACATTAGGGTTTGCACTTTATTTTATACAGTAGAGGCCCAATGTATGAAATCCGTGCAAGAGTAGGCCTTCCTTCCCTCCACTGCCAGCAGGCACCTGGGACCCGGGCTTCCCATGCAGCCCCGGCTTTGTCCAGAAGGACGTCCGGTCAAATTAGCATATTACACTTTTATTATTATAGATTGCTATGGGTTTTGACAAAAGCACAGTGTCATGTATCCACAATTAGAGCACCATACAGAATAATTTTACTGCCCTAAAAATGCCCTGTGCTCCACCTGTTCATCCCTTTCCCTTTCTCCTCAAACTCAGTCAACCACTGATATTTTTACTGTCTCTATAGTTTGCCTTTTCCAAAATGTCATAAATTGGAATCACACAAGCTATATTTTTAGGCTGGATTCTATCAGTTAGTAGTATGTATTTATGTCTTTCATCACTTGACAGCTCATTTTTTAAGAATCACCAAATAAATATTCCATTGTATGAACTGTATGAATGTACCACACTTTGTTCATTCACATATTTAAGGAATTCTTGGTGGCTTCCAAGGTTTGAAACTGCCAAACTAATTCCTAAAGTGGCTGTACCATTTGCATTCCCCCAGCAATGAATGAAAGTTCCTTTTGCTCTACATTCTCACCAACATTTGGTATTTTTAGTATTTTGCCATTCTGTGAGGTATGTAGTAGTATCTCATTATTGTTTTAATTTGGAATTCCCTAATGACATGTTGAGAATATTTTCATATGCTATGTGCTATCTGTGTATCTTCTTTGTTGTTATGGACTGAATTGTGTCGTCCCAAAATGTACTGTTGAAGTCCCAAACCCCAGTATGACTGTATTAGGAGATAAGGGCTACAGGAATTAATTAAAGTGAAATGAGGTCATAAGGGAGTGGGCACTAATCTGATAGGATTAGTGTCCTTATAAAACTAAACAACCAGAGACATGGCTCAGAATTTCTCCCTCTGTGCATTCATGCAGAGGAAAGGCAACAGTGAAAAGACTCCTGTACACAAGCCAAAAAGCGAGCTCTCACCAGACATTGAACTTGCGCAAGTTAATCATGGACTTCTAGTCTCCAAAGCTGTGAGAAAATAAAGGTCTGTTGCTCAAGTCACACAGTCTGTGGTATTTTGTTATGGCAGCCTGAGCAGACATTTGGTAAGGTGTTTGTTCAAATATTTGACCCCCTTTTTAATCGGGCTGTTTGTTTCCTTATTGTTGAGTTTTAAGATTTGCTTATACATTTGACATGAATGATTTAACAGATAGGTGTTTTGCAAATTTTCCCACCTAGACAGTGGTATAGTAGATTTTTAGCTCTGAATACATTGTTTTGTAATTGCCTTTTAATGTCCCTATCATTCCACTAGCCGAAAAGCTCTTTGAAGGCAGAAAGTGTCTTCACATTTAGGCAAATTCAACAGGAAGCACAGAGCCTAGCACAAGTCAGACGCATAATATAAATTGTGGGCTGGCTGGTTGAATAAATAAACGGGTGAGTAGTGACGTGAAGGAAAGGGCTGATATACCTGCGGAGGTATTTAACGTCAGGCAGGGGGGTTGAGGCCAGCACAGAGTGCTGGGTTATAGCCACTGGAGATGAATGTCAACGGCACACAAACAGGGGCTAGCATCACATAGATGGGTGGGTCCAGGATCCTGCATGTAGTTCAGAGAGGGATATGATTTCAGAGTTTGACAAAGGAAGGACCAGAGAGGAGGCTATGGACACACTGTAAGCTTCAACATCTCTCAGATTAGGTACTTTTTAATATGATGGAGAACAAAACGCTGATCTATTCTCTACACCTGTTCTCTGTTCTTCTCCTCTGACACTTGATACCACCACTTACTCTGACTGATAAGCACTTCTTCTGGAACTGAATCCTGCCATTGAAAGAATTAAGATGATAATTTTTCCCAACCCTCTCTTGCCTTATCTTATTTAGTCCTTTACTCTCTCTCTTCTCTTCATCTTTTCCAGAGACTCTGAGTTGAACTTCATCCTCTGAAAAGATTTTTGACATCATTATGAAGTTTATCCTCTTCTGGGGGATCTTGAATCTTCCTCGTGAGTGTTGGCACCTTTTCTTTACTTACCAAATATTAAGTCCTGGGGGAGCATGAAAAGTGGATAAAGATAGGAACAACATTTCACACTACAAGTGTAGGCTTGATTCCCTCTCCCTCACTGCTGCCACCATCCCCACCAGGTTTCCTCCTGTGACATCGCCTGTCTGCCTCACCTCAGGTTGACTGTTACATGCTTTTGGGGGAGGCATGGACATTGGAACGCCAATACCAGAACTGCTCCTAAGAAACAGTGAGAGCTGACCCTGAACCTGTCTAGAACAGGATTGGTTTTGGTATGAGGTCTTGTCGAGGCATGGTTCCAATATTCAGGCAAAAACCCTGGAGGTAATCATAAATCCTCTTTCTCTCACATGCCACATTCAATCTGTTTGGAAAATTTTATTGACTACATCTTCTAAACAAATCTGAATCCAATAATATCTTATCATCTCCACTGCTCACCAATAATATCTTATCACCTCCACTGCTCACCATGGGCCAAGCCACCATCTCTTGCTTGGATCATTAGATGATTCTCCTAATAGGCCTCTCTGCTTTATACTCCTACACTCAACACTTCTCCATAAGGAAACTATCATCACTCATTCATCACACATCACACATCCCATTTCACTCAGAGACAAGTCCACATCCTATAAAGCTCCGCGTCACTTCTTTGTCCTCTCTTGTTTCCTGCTCTTGTCCCCCTCACTCACCATGCCAGCCACATTGGCCTCTGTTGTTGCTCCTTAAACAGGCATTAGGACTCTTCTCCAGCTGTTTCCTCTGCCTGAATCCTGTTCCCCAAATATCTGATTATCTCCCTCCCCAAGCTTCATTTTACTGTTCATCCCTCATGTCCATAGATTTACCCTGACTACTGATGTAATACTGCACAGTGCCTCCAACACACACACACACACACACACACACACACACACACACACACACACACACCTGCTACTTCCTTCCCCTCTTTCCTTGTTCTACTTTTGTTCCAAAACACTAATCACCATCTAACATACTGTCTCATTTATTGTGTATTATGTTTGTTATTACTGAATGTCTCCACTCATTAGAATGTATAAGAGCAGAGATATTTCTCTGTATTTTTCACTATATAGCCCAAGCACTTCGAACAGCCTGGTTTTCTTTTTGAATGAATGGGTGATTTCCCCTCCTTAGACTCTGTTAGTATTTGGTCTGTTCTTTAAATGGCTCATATCATTTTTCCTTACATTGCTGTTGGGAGGACGGGATGAGATTGGTTAAAGCATTCTAAAACGGATAAAAATAGTGAAGTTCTTTAAGCGTTAATTTAACATATGTCCACTAAATTGTGGAAAGTGTTTGAGAAAGCCTGTGTTTTCATTGGAACAATACGTACTGATGACTGAAAGGGAAAACACCTTTTATCTTTTGAAATAAATATGTTTCTATCATCTATAATAATAAAAGCATAATATGCAAATCGACTGAACGACCGAACAGCAGAACGACTGTCCAGATGATCTTCCAGACGATCACACTATGACACGCGCTGGTGCCAGGCCAGCCAAGGCGGGTGCTATGTGATTGGTTGGGGGGGGGGCTGCCATCACCCCATGATTGCCCCACAGAGGGAGGCCCAGGCCACTGGCCAACAACGTTGTGGCAGGTGTGCGGGACCAGCCAGCGATCACCCCACAGAGCCAAGCAATTGCACCCCACGCCTGTTGCCTGCAGTGGGAGGCAATTGGTAGCAGGGGATGGGGAGGGGGCAGCACCATACAAATGGCAAACAGTGGCAGTGGTGGGACCAGCTGCTGGAAGCCGGCAGCTGGGGGAAAGAAAGCCCCGATAGGCCCTGATCACCAGCCAGGCCTAGGAACCCTACCCAAGGGGTCCCAGATTGTAAGAGGGTGCAGGCCGGGCTGAGGGACATCCCCCCTCCCCCTGCACAAATTTCGTGCACCAGGCCTCTAGTTTTCTTAATATTCTACAACAAAGTAAGCCAGATTACAAATTCAGCTTACAGTTGAAGATACTGGAGAGAAGGATAGGGAAATTTGGGTCTATTAAGGAATTTTCCTTTGTTTTTTCAAGTGATCTCTGAAAAAAATCTTAGAATTTCCTGTCTATGCTTCTCTTTTCCAGGTGCTTTGGCCTATGACCCAGATTACATACATGACATCACTCCCCCCTATTTGGTCTATTTGAAATCTGATTACTTGCCCTGCACTGGAGTCCTGATCCACCCCCTGTGGGTGATTACAGCTTCAAGCTGCAACTTACTGTGAGTAATAAGCCCCCAATGACCCTCTATTCTTGGGATGCTCAGGTTGGAAACAGGACCCTGCCTGGGTCTGATTAATTAAATGGGATTTAGGGAGGCCTTCTGGGGATGTTCAGTAATAGAGAAATAAGTCTGTGGGGAGGAGCTAATAAAGGGCCAGAAGGATGGATAAGCCATCTCTGTTAAGTCCTCTCAAGAACACCCATATTGTTCCAGGAATCTTAAAGTGGTATTGGGGGTTACAAACCCATCAAGCCTCACTGAACAAGATGTACAAGTGGTTGGCTATTCGAAGATGATTAATCATCCGTACTTCTCAATCACTTCTATTGAGAATAACCTAATGTTGATCAAGTTGGAAAGATACATTGAAGTCAATGACTACGTGAAACTGGTCAGCTTGCCCAAAGAACCTCCCAGCGAAAACACCATGTGCATGGTCTCCACCTGGGCTTACAACACATGTGACATCTGTGAGTGACCCTAAGATCATCTCTCAGGATCAGACATGCTTCTATCTCTTCTCTACTCTTGGCTTCTATGATTTTCCCAGTTCTTTCTTTTAAACTCTTTATTCCTCTGTTTTGTCTCCTTTACCCTCTCCCGATACTTCACTTAGGGAGTCCTTCAAGCCTTTTCCTCCACTGTATCTTTCTATCATCTTTGCTTTCATATAAAATAGAAGTGGTGTTGGTAGAAAGAAGACATTTGTATTCTGGTCCTATTTTGCTGTGTGATAATGGGCCACTTTCCCATGGACCCTCAATTTTCTTAACTCTAAAATGTGGCACAACCTGTATTAGATGTTTTAACCTATTCCAGGCAATCAAGAAAATTATCTTTAAATATCATGAAATAATACTTATGTATTAAACATAAGGTGCATACATGATATTTTGCTTAATCAGGCAGACCTTCCTTATGCAAGATTGTGATAGACATAAATAATGAAAAGTTTAAGAAAAATATTTCTGAAACATTTTGAACTGGTGATATTCTGAACATTCTCTCATGTATTCAGCAAATTAAAAAGTGACTCATGATTTTATCAGTAAAAGTCTCTATATGTAATTTGAAGCCACCGAACTACGTGTTCTAACTTAACTTTCTTCTATGTCACATTTTTCAGATTCCATTAAAAAAAACACACACACACAACTTTGAGTATGTTAATACAGCTTTCTCTTGTCTAAGTTTTGTGCCAGTCTACTGCCTATCCCATTCCAAAATTTTCATGTAAATTCTATCAACTGTTCATAGCTATGAACCAAGGTAGTGAATACTGGGGAAGGGGGGAAACTGATTAAGTATAGGGAAAATAGAACTATGATATTGTCCCTTAGGAAAAACTATTGATTGAATTTTACTCATGAGTAACTTGAGTATGTTTAATATTCATCAGACACTAGACACCATAGTATGGAAGGAGAGTCATTTTTAACAAGCCTGTCAGATTACTTTCATCGGCCCACTGCTAGTTTTTTGGTTTTTTTTTTTTTTTCTAGAAGCAAGAGGTGGCTATACACTTATCCTAGTAATCCTGCCATCACTGCAGCCTTTTTTAACTGTTCTTCAGTCAATACCTTCACACTTTGGGCTACATTTTCTTGAATATATTAAAAAGTAGAAATTCTTATTTCCCCAGCTTTATTAAGGTATAATTGACAGATAAACACCTCATATATTGAAGGTATATAATACCATGTTTTGATATATATGTACATTGTGAAGTGATGCCCCAATCAAGCTACTATGCATCACCTCATATATTTATTTACTCTCTCTCTCTCTCTCTCTCTCTCTCTCTCTCTCTCTCTCTGTGTGTGTGTGTGTGTGTTGAGAGCATTTAATATCTATGCTCTTAGACAATTTCAAATACACAAAAATATAATATATACTACAGTCACCATGCTGTGCATTAAATCCCCAGAACTTCTTCATCTTATAACTGAAAGTTTACACCCTTTGGTCAACATACCTCCATATGCCCCACCTCGAGCCTCAGCAACTGCCATTCTAGTCTGTTTCCATGAGTTCAGCTGGTTTAGATTCCACACTTAGGGAAGATCATACAGTATTTGGATTTCTGTGTCTAGCTTATTTCACTTATTATAATGTTCTCTAGACAAATAGAAATTCTTTGTCCTTTGAGAGTCAATTTGAGTTTTGGAAATAGGCAAATGTCCATGTGGTGAGCAGTAGGTCTGATTCATTCTGGTTGCCAAAGAGCAGTGACTTACAAAAAACAGTGCGGTTTATTTTTATCTGGCTCGTGAAGTAGTGAAGTAAGCATTTTTTAAAAATTCTTCCCCATTTATGTAAATATTCTGTATACCTTGAAGCTAATACAAAATAATATTTATTGTCAACTGAAATTAAAAATGTTCTTTAAATTTTTAAAAAATGCATTCCCAGAAGAAATGCTGAGCCATGCCATTATTGCTGGACTGGAAAATAAAACAAAAAACCTCAAACATTTTCTTTTCAAGAATGAATATACCATTTCCAAATAAAGGAATTCAAATAAACACAATCCCATTAGAAAAACAAAATGTCAAAATAAACTACTTTTCCCAATGAAAACTCCTTGGTAAGAATACCTAACATAAATATTAATATTATTTTGTTCTTGTTTATCTCGTTTTGCTGCACTGAAAATAGCCCCATAAAAACTTTGTCATGAGTCTGCACAGTCCATAGTATTTGTGAAGCATTGATATAAAAGAAATAACTTGAATTAGAAATCAAGAGACCCACTTTTAAGTTCTTTTAAGACACACTTTTAAGTTCTCATGTTATGGGTTTAAGAAAATCACTTTTTGAGTTAATTTTGTGAACATATATTGGATTTTTTTTATCTGACAAATGAAAAACTAAGCATAGAGCTCTCTAAATTCCTTTAAGCTCAAAATAGACATATAGTTTAAGGGTACAAAGTTGCAATTAGTAGATAAACAAGTCCTGGAAATGACTATAAACAACAATACTGTATTATAACCCAACTTGCTAAGAGACTAGATCTTAATTATTCCCACCACAAAAAAAAATTATAATTACGTGACGTGATACTGAGTCTAACTCTTGATGCAATGGCAATCATATTACACTACATAACTGTATCAAATCAACATGTACACCTTAAATGTGCACAACATTGCAAGTCAAATATATTTTAATAAATTAAAAAGGAGTCAATGATAAATGTAAAATATGGGACAAATAAAAAATATGAAAGCTAAATAAATAAATAAAACTTAATTTCACAGGACACTCTTTAAAGCTTTAATTTTCCAGAAAAATTTTAAAGTAATTTGTTTCATTTCATTGCAGAAATCAACTTCCAGGAGTTTATTCTATTTTGTAAGGAGATAGACAGTTGTACCATGAGAAATAGTTAATCCGATACTTTCCTGTTGTCCTAGCTGCCTCAGTTTTGATTTCTCTCAGTATTTGGCCTCTCTTTCCTTCTGCTGGGAGAAGAGGAAATATGTTGAAGAGGAGGGAAATAAGAGAAGGTTTCATATCTGAGGACGTCTTACTTCTCTCTTTCCTATAGCCAAGGACCCTGACTCATTGCAGAATGTGAACATCTCTGTTATCTCCAAGACTAATTGCCGCAATGCCTATAAAAGCTATGACATCACAAAAAGTATGCTGTGCTTGGGCATTGTGCCAGGAAGAAGGCGGCCCTGCAAGGTAAGCTACTCTCAATACCTTCCTGTTCCCATTTTGTTCCCGTGCCTTTTGCCAGAAAGATAACCCAGTTTCCTTTTTCCTGGCAGGAAGTCACAGCTGCCCCAGCAGTCTGCAATGGGATACTTGAAGGAATCCTCACTTTTACTGATGGATGTGTTTTGAGAGCTGATGTTGGCATCTATACCAGAATCTTTAACTACATACCCTGGATTGAAAATACAATCCGAAACAACTGAGCTCCCTCAGCAGGAATTCTGGACCATTTGACACAGCCTGTAGCCATGTCCAGCCTCACAAGCAAATCTAAATAGACTCCTTGGGTTCCATCCTGCATACCTGTCTCATTTCTATCCAACAGAGGTGACTTGTACATACCTGTACTGTGATTATATGCAGCAACCCTTCTACTTCCCCTTTCAATGAAGATGGCAAACTCAGTTCCCCTTAGACAGTTAAAGTTTATGCAAAGGGGATGGTGTTCTCTCTAACAATTGACCTATTGTAGAAAAAAAGCCACTGTAGCCATTTGGGGTGACAAAATGCCTACTACTTACACTGAATTAATCATGTGCAACTTACATATGCCAGAAAAGGAAGTCTGACAAGAAGTGAGCTAAATAGAAGTACAGATCAGAGGAAAGGGTTTAAGGAGGGGGGCTCTGGGAGGTACTGCACTTTGTTTCTCCTTGTCCATCCACCTCTCAACACCAGGCATAGATTCTGATTCTTCATTCTGCAGGACTCTGCATATGGACTTGAGCCATGAAAGGTTAACACAAAGGCTGATTGGGGCTTATGACATAAGAAGTTACATCAGTAAATCTTGTCCTCTCTAACTATCTAAAACCTCTGTAGCAGTGAAGCCTAGCTTGTTGAAAAGCAACATTTTGTATATGGATTATTAAGTGCAATTGTGAGAGCTTCACCCTTGTATAAGTTATTAACTGAAATTTTAGCTTTGGTAGAAATAGATGGTTTTTGCAGGCAAATGGAGATTTCTCCCAGCTTGAAATAGTGCTAAGATTTCAATAGGTCATACTGATGTCTTATAAGTTCAGATTATTCTAGATGATGAAGCATATGTTAAGGGCACTAAATTCCATGGGCATCAACTTGCTGTATGATCATTATCATTGTAAGGTGACTTCCTCAGTTGAAAAATATATTCCTTTTTTTGTGGGATACATATACTATTCAAGAATGGTGGGGCTGGGAGTGATGATGACAAGGGAAAGAAAATCCAAATCTAGAATATGTCATTTTCAGTGTGAACAAAGAGCATAATGCAAGGGGCCCACCTACAACCACCTGGCTGGCGGGATACCTGGAGTACAGTAAGAGATCAGGGCTGAGGTTGGTCGCTGACACTGGCCAATGGGGTCTTCAGCAGTGGTGGTAACCAGGTGAGCCTGGCAAGAAGTCCCTGCATATGTCCCTTACGGTTCCATTGTTCCCTTTGTTTATAAAGCAATTAAGAAACACACTTGGAAGAATGAGACAGAATTTGAGAGCAGACCAGCTTGTCAATCTGATTATGAAAGTCTTTGCAAGTGAGAGCATTCTGGGGAGATTTCCCATTGGATACAATTATCCTCCTGCTCAAGCTGACCCTGGAAATCCATACTACATAATCCTTTCCCAAGCATTTCCTCCACCATGTGCCTTCCGAGCACCTGCCACTCCCAAGGAATGCATATACATTTGACCTCAAGAAAGAGAACAACTAGATAATGTTGATTAAATTTCTGTCTCCTGAGAAGATTTCTGTTCTCTTATTTTCTTCAGGGCATCCCTCTGAGAGGTTTTAATATCACAAAAGTACACATGCGGTTGGTAGCAATATATTAAACAGAACCATGTGTAAACGAGGTGAAGTCTTTTCAGTTCACTGAGGGAATAACATAATCCACTCAATCACAAAGCAAGTATTGTTTGTTAAATATAATATTACATGTCAATTCCAATTGAAAAAAATATATAAAAAATTTAAAAAACAAACATTCTCTGATTGGATCACAAAGCAAAAACAAATGATAAACAATGAATTAAATTTTAATCATTAAAAGGTATGTTAGTAAAACAACAAAAAGTATTGTTTGAACCCCTAGCATCCATCAGTCTAGGAGGGCTAGTTTAAGTACCATGGAACCAAGGGCCTAGCCCTAGCCAATGGTATTAACCTCAGTTTATGGTACAAGTGAGTGGAACTGCATCTGGGAAATCTCCGGGTAGGTCTCAGGGACTGAGGTAAAGGGGAAGCCATCAGATCAATGCGTGCTTCCATCACTCCAGCCAAAGGCGCTCGGATGCAGTTGTTTCAAGAGCTACCAGCAGAGGGCCTTAACTTACCTTTAAAAGCTGGTTGCCCAGGGCCTGCCATCTGCTCTGCATTTAATAGCGTCTTGGTGGCCAAGGACCTCCCAGTGACCCTGTTCTCAAACAGGGTACCCTTCCTGGAGGACTGAGAGGACACAGGTATCACAATGTCTCTATGACTCTGGACCGGGCCCTGCGCTCGGCTCTAGACCTCCTCCCGTTACTGCCTTCCTCTAGAGCCGAGCAGGTTTTCACCACACACCTGAGAGGAGGCTGAGAGAGGACCAACACCTGTGACTGATCACAGGACCCCTGTCTGTGCAGAGCTCGGAGAACTGTGGGCCGATGGCGCCCCCTGATGGAAAAAACTCCTCTCTCTATACAAGTGCTGAGGAAAGGGTGCCTGGCAGCCCCAGAGCACCACAACCACTCACTCCTTTAGAGACTGAGGTACCTTTGACATGCCTTCTCTTCACTCGCTCCCACCTGCACCCCACCTGCTACCTGTTCACTCGGGACGCAGCAGCTCCGAACTAGAAGCAGAGCGGCTCAGCTACTACAGCCCAGCCTGCCTCCCGTCTTTGCAGAGGCCTCGGGACCTGGCCTCTCCCATAATGCACCTCCCAGCGGTGGTTCTGGGATGTTTGCTGGGGTCTGGCCTCCTAGCCCTGCCCTGCTCTGACTCCAGGTGCAGACCGGGCTCTCAGCCATGGCTTTTTAAAAGGTGAGTATTGGGTAAGCCCTCCACGGTGGAGTCCAGATCGCGGTCCTCTCTAGGATCTCACTTTTAAAAATGATCAAGCTGAGATTGGGGTGTGAGGAGCTGAGGTGGTGGTGTGCACTGAGAATGGGGAACTAATTGGAAAGTGGGTGTTTACTTATTCCAGGGGTGTGAGTGGCAGGTCCACAGATGGATACATTCATCCTCCCCTTTTCTGAGCTCCCAAAATCCTCCAGGTCTTTGTCGAGCACCCTTGTGAGCCTTGAGACTGGTAATAAAATGCAATGTGTTTTTCTGTGGGCTGGAGCTAATGCTAATTAGAGCTTCCTGTCTACCTGTGTCCTACGCTTCGTCCTCGCAGGGGCCCTCTGAGCTGAGTGGAGTTGCTCTCTGTACTTTACAGACACAGAAACTGCCTTTCAGGGAGATGCAGTCATCCCCGCAGCTCACAGGCGGCAAAGCCACGGTCTGCATGTGGTCCAGACCTGTGGTCCATCGCTGTGCTACGCAGCCAGCGTTCACCTGCAGTAAAGAGGCCAGAAGGGAGGATCTGAGGCGGGACAAGCAGGTTTGAGGTGCTCTCGGGCAGAGGAGGGGGAGCTTGGGGCCGTGGGTGGGAACTGAGGGTTGTTTTTATTCATCTGTCCAACGAGGGTTTCTCACTGTGTCTTTGCTGCAGGTGCAGTACAGAGTTCTGCCCTGGGTCACATTGGCCACCTGCAGCCTCAGCTCCTTGTCATTGACCCGTGTGACCTGGTAATTCGCTCCAGGAAGGGATACGTCATCCTTGTCCCCAGAAAACCGCAGACTGGCCAGCACCTGGAGTTGCCCCTGGAGATCCTGTTGGTACCAGCTCATCCAGGGGTACTGGACATCCCTCAGGAAGCAGCTCAGGGTTTCAGACTGTCCCGGACGTACCAGGGCCCACCTGGGCCTTTGCTCCACCAAGCTCGCATTGGCACCTGAAATACACAGACAGGACAGGCTGGAGCTCCTAGGGGTGAAGGTCACCCCAGAAATAACTAGGACAGGCAGATCCTGAAGAGGAGGTCCCATGAGCGGTATTGATAGGAGACATCTGGGCACAGAAAGGATACTTTCTCAGGGCAAGAGGCTATGCCTGGGGGTATCTAGGCAAGGCTGGGATGGAGGAGCAAAACTTTCTGTGCCTCCTGGTGCCCCAGTGACCCAGCTCTCTTTCCCTCCATCAACCCAGTGAGTGGCTCTCTCCTCCTGGTATCTGACCTGTGCTCAGGGCAGCCATGAGCACCCAGCCCCACAGAAGGGAAAGTGATGCCATTCCCTGGCCCCTGGGGTCCTCTCTGACAGGGCAGCAGGTCAGGGGGCGGTGGGACAGGGCCAGCCAGGCAGGAGCACAGGACCCTGGCCTGTAAGGTGGCAAAGAGAAGCTGACACTCTCTGGGCCTGAAACTCAAAAGGGAGTGGCTTTTCCAGGAAACACAATGTCTTTCTTATCTTCTCACTGAAGCTCAAACCTCAAACTGGAGAGCGTTTCCTACATCTGGCGCCAACCCGCACTCCCACACATGCATGCACACGTCCCCACGGTCACTGGGGGTCTTCACTCACTGGCCCTGAACCCCCTCCTGTGTCCCAGAGTGTCCTAAAACGGTGCTTCTGAACTGTGCCTCAGATCTTTCAAGGAATTAAAATACCTCAGTGCAACCAAAGGACCTTGGAGATTAAACAAGGACTTCCCTCCTCCCCCATATATGGGCAGAGGCTGCTGCAAGGCCACCCTGGGCCTTAGACACCAGAACCTCATCTCCAGTTACCTGTGTTTCCCTCTGTAAGGGGGAATACAAACTCAACATCAGAGCTTAATTCTCCCGGTTAAAAGTAACGAAAGAGACTTCCCTCATCTCCATTTTCTGAGAGCATTTACTTTAGAAAACTTGTAAGTTCTTCCTCTGTCTCTTTGAAATATATGTAAATCTTTTTAAAAGCTAAGCAATTCTTGCCAGGATCAAGACCCAGAGATGCCTTTCTCAAGGACCTGCAAGCATCTCTTTAAAATATAACCATCAAGGAGAATGAGCCTAAACTCAATTTAGAGCAGACATCTCACTCGAAGCTGCAAATAACTGTAGTAAAGATATGCCAGGTTTATTTTTTCTTTGCATAAAAGCAATTAGCAAACACAGAGGGACATCCTGGTTACCAAGGGATTCTAGGATGAACTCAGATTAGCAAAGGGTCCTGTCAAGTCCTCTCATTTGAGGGCCAGTCATTGCTTGTCTTGGGAACATGTATGTAATGGTTTGTGCTGGCCTATATAAAAGGCTAAGATTTCTTTGTCTTGGCGATCTCTGAAAGAAAGGCCTGGGATGTGTCACCTTCTGATTTAATGCTTATTCAATAATAAAAGTGTTTTCTCTTTCTTCTGCCTTTGTGACGAGATTTTCTGAATTGGGAGGAGATTTTTGTCTTTAATTATGTTTTCCCAATGATTCATAGTGCTGCCATTACCTAACAGTGTGATTTGGGGCCTCAGTTTCTCCACCTGTAAAATGGAAATAATAATGAAAGTTATTTCATAGGGATAAATGGATTAGAATATGGAAAATTCAGAGTAAAGGTTGGCACAGAGTAAGCACTTTGTACAGTGGACTTCTATGCAATGGCAAATTTCAAATTCAATTAAAATATGATAGAATTAATAGTAGCTTTTATCTTTCTCTAATCTATCACTTAATCAACAGAGATTAAAATCACAAGTTCTCCTAACTTTTTAGCATTAAGAGGCCTCATTTTTTAGAAAGTTTAGAAACCAATGATCTGGCAAATTAGATTTAAAATAAGGCCCCATATCTACCATCTCTCCAACCTCAGCATTTTACAGACAACAGTATGGACAAGCAGAGGGGTTTAGCAGTCGAACCTCACTATTTCAAGACTTGAAACTGCACAATATTCTAGTTAATGTTCTAAGTGGGTGTCGATAAATGATGGAGGGAACTAGAGCAGGGCAAGTCTGCAGACCTATGTCCCTGGAAAGTCCCCCACGTTAGGGCCCTGCAGCGGCTGGCACCTGGGGGTTTGCACCTCCCAGAGTCACTAATTTTTTTTTTTTTTTTTTTTTTTTTTTACTCTTCAGAAGTTGTAATACATACAATAGGGTTCCCATGATTTTGACAAAGGATCCATTTGGTGGCAGCATAATACAATTTATAATTCACTTGTCTCACTAACTTTGAAATTGTGTTTCTCTCGACTTAAGAAAAATAGATTTTCATTATACTAGTACAATTTTGTGTATAAAGTGACTCCATTGATTTTTTTTTTTTTTGCATCACCCTATTTCAAATCTAATTGTGCACAAAATGTCAATTGCACTACTTTCTAAATACTCATGTGCTGATTCACTTTTGCTTTTTGTTCCATTACCGGTTCCCACCTCGTTACCCCAGAGATGGGGAGAGATGAAGCTCCAGGAAGCAGTACCCAAATCACATATCCTGAATACCAGTAAAATGCACAAGAGAGGTGTCCTCACCCCAGCAAGACACGTACATTTAATTCTTTTTTTTTTTTTTTTCGTACATTTAATTCTTAACTCTCTATGGAGAAAGTCTCTCTGGGGATTAGATGGTAAAAGGAAAGGGGGCTGGGAGGAAAGTGTAACTGGGGAACAAAGGAGGAAAGGGAAAGAAAGGCCCCATGGGAAGCCAGAAGGTGCCCTGACACAGATTTCCTGCCTTGCAATGGCTGACTTCAGCTCTTTCCCATGACTCTACCTCCTCCTGAGGCCAGCGCTGAGGCCGGGCTGGACAGATTGCAGGATAAGGGATTCTGGGCACATCTCAGTTTACTGAGCTGGCTGTCCTGTCTCCCTGCCATCCCCTCCCATTGCCTTAATCCCCAAATGTGATTGGGATCAGTGGTGTCTCAGATACTCCTGTTATCTCCTCCCTGAATTCCTGTTCCTCAAGGTCATTGCCTCCCCAAGCTCCTCCTCTGATTTTGGCCTGGCTCCCAACCTGGGCCAAGGTAAGCCTCTTTCTTCTAGATGGCTGCCTAGGTGCCTACCTTCTCCCATGCTCCCAGTTGGGGGTTATGGTTGCCCTCCTAGGAGGGAGGAGAAGAAGAATATGCAAGCTCTGAATGAAGACATAAACAGGTGTTCCAGCTCCTGTCCATCTTCATTTGAACTGCATTCCTGTGGGGAAGAGCCTAATGGGGGAAGGACACTGGAGGTGAAGAGGTCAATGAGGTGGTTTCCTGCTCCAGATCACCTGTGTCCAACCCTGGGAAGAAGGAACTGTGGAGTTAGGGTGAGAATTTGGTCCCCTCCCAAAGAAGCAGTCAGTGGTGACACCAACTCCATCCAGGACGAGCCAGGTGGAAATGTACGGTGCGGGGTGGTGCCCTGTGGGTGTCTGTGACTGAAGGGACAGCTGAAGAGAGCCCTGGCCTGCAGGCAGGGCCCCGTGTCCTGGTAGCTCTGCCTGGACAGTGACCAGGCACATACATTATTCATGTTACCCTTGGTGTTTCTGTTTCCTCATCTAAAAATTTAGTGGATTGGAATTTTGGGAAATTTAGTGGATCTAATATCACTTTTTACTCTTGTGTTCTAATAGTCTAACATTTTTTTCTGGCCGTTTATTATTTGCACAATACCAGTGGGGATGCTGGACCAAGCATCCTGTGGAAGTCCCTGTAGGTTTCCTGGGAGGAAAGATAAAGCACAAAGCCTCTCAGAGGCAAGTTCACGTTTATCCGCTTTCTCTCCCTCTGCTTCCCCTCACCTCCCCCTCCTCCTCCTTGCCCCTCCCCAGGAATGTGCAAAAACTCAAAGCTGCCCAGACTCGCCCACCTGAAAGCTGATTATGGCTCCTTCACCTCCACATGTCCTTCCTGGTATTAGCAGCAAAAGACTCCCACAGGAGATAGAAATCATAGCCTTCCCCTAACCCCCTCCCAACAACTTCTCTCCTTCCTGCTGGACTGGGAGGCAGGTTCAAAGGCATTCCCACCACACCTCTGCTCATGCCCGTTTCTATATATAGAAAATGCCCATGAAAACTGGGGGGGGGGGGGGACATTTGCCAGAGGACAGAGTGCTCAGTAAGGACATCCAAGGATCCAGGGATGGGGAGAGAAAAGGGGAGGGAGGAGAGGAGAGGAGAAAAGAAAAGAGGAGAGGAACTAACACTCCCTTGATTCTGTAAGGTCCCCATTGGCAGGACACTGGCATGGGGTTGGGTGGAAGAGGCTAAAAGATTTACTCCTGAGAATTTCACAATAAGTCCCCAGTCCAGGGCAAGAGCAATCTGCTCTGCACCCTCTCTGGACACCTCATCCCTCCAGGGTTATGTAAGTGGCACCACTCTGAGCCCAGGGGATGATCAGATCAGAAGAACCCCAGTCTGTCCCTCCCCTATGGCATGGTGCCTAGAGCAGGGGAAGCACATATAAGTCCATACTTATTGAGTGTTCACCTGCAGCAGAGATGCTCCAGATCCCAAGAGCCATGGCCTGTGACCTTCTCTTCAGGCTCCTTCTACTTATGGTTCTGGCAGCCCCCTCCCAAGGCAACCACCTTGGTCCCACCTCTCGATTATGTTATTCCAGGTTCCTAGATCCTTCCAATATCATTTTCCTGCGCTGGGACTTTGACCTTGAGGCTGAGGTGATCACTTTTGAGCTCCAGGTCCAAACAGCTGGCTGGGTGGGCTTGGGAGTCACAAATGGCTACACCTTCGTGGGAGCCGATCTGGTTGTTGGAGGAGTCTTGCCTGATGGCAATGTCTATTTCTCGGTAAGTTGGAGGGTGATTTTCTTCCAAGGATGCTGGTCTCTTGCTGGGGTTCGTGATGGCTTTGAGTCCAGGAAGGATCCACAATTTCCAAACATGCTGGCACATGCCCAGACCACCAGCTGGCTGCTGACCTCTCCCTGCAGAAATGGCCATTGGAGAGATTCAGTCTAAGTCTTCCGGATTCCATGTCCCTAGGTGCTAAGGAATGGACCACTGGACTGAGAGAGTCCTGTCCCACATGCCTGCTAATAGCCCACTTAATGCAGGTCACGGGGGAGAGTCACAGCTGTTTGAGACAGTCTTCCTCCTCAATTTCCTTCCAGCTCCGTCAGGTACACCACAGCACGAAATAGTCTAATTACAACAGCCACAGAAGCATTTTTAGCTTAAAATTGTTATGTACTTTTGAGTAACCAGGCATTGCTCCAAATTCTTTGCATGTTAAACCTCACAGCATCACTATGAGGTGGATGATTATTATCCCATTTTACAGACAAAGAAGCGGCTCACCCATCTCCTGCACTGATATAGGGAAGTGTCAATGTTAAGAGCCACAGAACAGGATGAATAACATAGAGAGTTCAGAGAGTAAGTGAGATTTCAAGGGTTAGAGATACAGGAATATTAGGATCAATGGATGTAAGATTTGAAACTGAAGTCAAGCAAGGTGGTGAAACTCCCATCAGACGTCCAACCCTCTGCCCCAAGGTTCCACCCTTGATGCCATGTCTGTCCTAGGAGCAAAGTACATAATAAAGAAGCCCTCAGTTCTGTTAAACTAGTATCTTAGGGGAGCTAAAGGGATACTGGCTGTTCTTGGGACTCCTGGTTCTTACCTTTGACCTTCACTGGACCCCAGGATCAGCACCTGGTGGATGAAGACACCCTGGAGGAGGACGGAAGTCAGGATGCTAAGCTGCTGGGTCTAACAGAAGATGGTGTCTATACCACCATGCTTTTCTCCAGGCCCTTCCGCTCCTGTGACCCTCATGACAAAGACATTATGGTAAATTAAGGAGGGGAGAAAAGTATTTGAGCACAGACTGCTTTTTCTTCTGGGGAGGTGTAGTCACCCCTATGCTGGAATGTCCATGCATTTCAGGGAGCTAGTCACAGTTCCTAGGACTTCTATCTCCATTTCAATTATCCCTACTCTTAAAATCTACCAGCCTTCTATGGAATGACTTCCCACTGATTCAGCCCCCACCCCCACCCTGCCCTCCCCAGCCTTCCTCTTGTGAAGTACCCTGTCCAATACCACTGAACTTTAGGGTGTCATTTACCATATGTGGACACAGGCATAGAGAGGGAATAAGAGAGGGGATGTGCCTTGCTCAACGTTTCCAGCAAGTTGGCCTCAGAGGCAGAACTAAGACCTGACTAGCTCTCACCCCTGAACCTGAAGCTCTTTCCATCCCACTATGTAGACATGAGCAAGTGGTTTGTGTTGGTCCTTGGGTGTGTGCAAAGTGCTGCTCATGGGTGTAGCATCTCAATGCCCATGATTCCCCCAGAGCGACACGGTGAGGGTGCTGGCTGCCTATGGCCTGGATGACATGCTGAAGCTGGACCCGGAGCGTACTTTTGTCAAGTCCATCTTCCTGCTACAAATAGTCCACCCAGATGATCTTGATGTACCTGAGGACACAATCATCCATGACTTGGAGATCACTGATGTAAGATTTCTCCATCACACCCAGCCTCCTCCAGCCCCCTTCCCATCTTCCCAGTCAATCCACACCCTCCTCTTATACCCAATACTCAGTATATTCCTAGAATTGAAGTTTCTCTGGCTTCTCTCAGTCCCTGAAGGATGACCATACTGACCTAAAGTGGACAGTCTTCCCTGGTCTGTCCCTTTCCTTGACTCTCTGTGAGCCTCACTCCCACCCCAGCCTAGCCTCTGTGTGTCTCTCTCCAGTTCCTTATCCCAGAGGATGACACCACATATGCCTGCACCTTCCTCCCTCTCCCCATCGTCAGTAAGAAGCATCACATCTACAAGGTATGGTGAACCAGAGGATAGGACACTGTCAAGGCAGTTGAGCAGCTCAGTGGATTGGTAGGGGGTGGTGTCAATCAGATGACTGCTAGGAGGAAGGAAGCAGAAGGAAAGCAGTGGGGCTAACATGGGGCCAAGCTAGTTTTGGTGGACATGGTAGTTTCATGATTTCCTGAGCCCAGAACTATAGCTCCCAGCACTGTTTCACTCCAGCCCCACAATGCATCTGAGATTTTGATGAAATTCATGAATTCATAACTTTGCAAAGAACAAAATGTAAGCCCCCACCCTGGCCCCAGAATTGTGCTCTTAGCCCAGGAGGAGGTGTTGGCTGGGAGGGGCATGGTGAAGGGCTAGAGGGAATACAAACTTGGTCACCTGATTCCACATTTGGATAGTTCCAATTTTGATTAAATAAATAAAAGTATGATCTTATAGTAAGTGGCAAAAGTGTGGAAACTGTATTTTCTTTAGAGAGAGACTCCAACAAGAAGTGGTTTCATGTTCAGATATCTCAGACTAATGAAGTTAGTAAGGGAAAGGCTGAAATCATGGGCATTAGCATGCTGTGCTCTCAGGGAGAGACTTTAAAAGGGTGAAGGCAAGAGAGGAGTCAGAGTTGAGGGGGAAATTACAGGTTAGGGAAGGAAAAAAACAGAAGAAATGGAAGAGAAAGAAGAAGAGAAGCAGGGAATGGGTGCAGTTTTATTTGGGGAAGGGCAACGTGGGGAATAGGACTTGACATAGAGGGTCATGACTATGCTTTGCCCTCCTCCCCTCCTATCAGTTTGAGCCCAAGCTGGTCTACCACAATGAGACGATGGTGCATCACATCCTTGTGTACGCCTGTGGCAATGCCAGTGCTCTGCCCACGGGCATCAGCGACTGCTATGGGGCTGACCCCGCCTTCTCCCTATGCTCCCAGGTCATCGTGGGCTGGGCTGTCGGGGGCACAGTGAGTCCTGTGATGAGGAGATAGGTGGCTAAGGGGTGCATGCTGTTTGAAACTGGGATTGCTGAGCTGATGAAGGCTGGGAGACAGGGCGGTCTGGGATGGGTCCCTGCACCTAGCTCCCAGCCTGCACCCAGCTCCAGTCTTTCTTGCTGCCAATTCCCTTCATTCAACAGAGTTACCAGTTTCCAGATGATGTGGGCGTCTCTATTGGGACCCCCTTGGACCCCCAGTGGATCCGACTGGAGATTCATTACAGCAATTTTCACAACCTTCCTGGTGAGCATCTGAGCATTTATGGAAGAAAAGCTGGGCAAGCTGTCTGATGCCTCTAGGAATTGGAAAGGTGTCTTGGGATGTGTGCTGGCTCCTTTTGCTAACAGCTTTCCTGGGCCTCTTTCTCCCCACGCTGTGAACTCCTCTCCTGCCTTCTGTGGTTTGCCTTTCTGCACCAGGTGTGCACGACACCTCGGGGATTCGAATGTACTACACGGCACACCTGCGCAAATACGACATGGGAGTCCTCCAGCTGGGCTTTCTCACGTTCCCCATCCACTTCATCCCCCCGGGTGCTGAGTCCTTCATGTCCTACGGACTGTGTAAGACAGAGAAGTTTGAAGAGGTGAGGCTGGGAGGTTCCCCATCACAGATCTGGTCTGATCCACAGCACATACAGCCTGCACCCGACACTTGGACAATGACTACAGCCTGGTGCTCAGGAAAATCACTAACTGGGATTATGCAAGGGATGCAAGGAGTCAGGGCTTTGGGGACAGGGGGAGTGGGGCAGGGATTTGGTCCAGGTAAAAACTAAAGGGGTTAATGTCAGTTTTGAGAGAAGGTGTCAAATAGTAAGGGTGGAAAATCAAGGGGCAGGGCAAGATGAGAGTTCTTAACTAACCAGCTGCCTCTCCTCCCTGTCACAGATGAATGGGGCCCCGGTGCCTGACATACAGGTATATGGCTACCTGCTCCATACCCATCTCGCTGGGCGGGCTCTGCAGGCTGTGCAGTACAGGTAAGGGAAGAAGGCATGGATTTGAAGCTTTCCCTTGTGCATGTGGGAATAAATCTTAGAAAGTTATTTATTCTTCAGGATACGTTTAGGAGTAAGGAGGAACCAGAATTATCCACAGAGCAGAGACGCCTTGAGGAAGACTGTGGAAAGAGGAGCTTTCTTGTTTTATGAACAATCTAGACCCACAGAGTGACACCCCACACAGCTTCTTTATTGATAGACACCCTCCCCACTTCATCTTCCTCACCTTATTCCTGTCTCCTCTCTTTCTCTCCCTCCAGAAATGGAACACAGCTCCGAACAATCTGTAAAGATGACACCTATGACTTCAATCTGCAGGAGACTCGAGATTTACCTCATCGAGTGGAGATCAAGCCGGTGGGACCCTGGGGGAGGCATGGCTGGTGTCAGGGACAGACAGGCTCAGGGCTCATTAGTGTTAGCCGGGTAGTTCTAAGATAGATCCAGTCTCTCTATGTCTTACTTTTGGCCTCTGTGTTTCACTCTAGGGAGACGAATTGCTAATAGAGTGTCACTACCAGACACTGGACCGAGACTCCTTGACTTTTGTAAGTAGCTCTCTCCCCACATAGTCACCATGACAAACGCATGGACTTGAAGCCTCATTGCCTGGCTTTGAATGCCAACACAATCATTAGTAGCTTTCTAACTGTAGACAAGTTATTCAAGTTCTTTGTGTCACAGTTTTCTAATGTATAAAAGAATCAACAATATTATCCATTGCATAAGTGTTATGAGAGTTGATTAATACATGTAAAGCATCTAGGTCACTGTCTGACTTGTAACAGATGCTCAATTAGAGTCAGCTATTGTTATTATGGTCACAAGGAATCCCATCCATATTGTGTGTACGGAATGGTTCCATGCTTGTCAGATTCAAAAGGAGTTGCTTGCTGCTGAGGAAGAAAACGCTGCTCTTAAAATGATTCTAATACAAGGTAGAAAGTGATATGCATCATTAGAGTAGAATGGAGATAATGTACTAGGGAAATTCATAGGGAAAACCATAAGGTCTCCCTGCAGTGATGAGAACATGTGACATATTTGAGTGGGTCCTGAATTAGATGTGTACCGATGGGGAATTCTGGAGAAGCTCCTGAGAGAGTGACTTTTTAAAAAATTCAATATTTTGTCTTATCTTCTCAAACCAAGAAAGTGGCCATGGAAATATAGAGGAATGGGAAGATAAGTGAGAAATTTCTTTGGAAATGACATGCATAACTGTCTACCAACTGGAAATAGAGAAGGTGGAAGGAAGAGGTGTGGTGAGGAGTGGTAAGGATCAGTGAGTTAGCTGGAGGTTAAGGAGAAAGGAAAACAGCTTCATTGGTAGAATGGCTACCTATACCATTTCTGCCTGCCTTGTTCTCTCTGCATGCATTTGTATCTTTGTCTCTCCATCTGTCTCCCTCTTCTTTTCCAGGGGGGTCCCAGCACCATTAATGAGATGTGCCTCGTCTTCCTCTTCTACTATCCCCGAAACAACATCTCCAGCTGCATGGGGTACCCTGACATCATCTATGTGGCCCATGAGCTGGGGGAGGAGGCATCAGAGTGAGTCATCCTGGACCATAAAATCCTCAAATGTGACCTCTAGAAGTAAGATCACTTATGTACAAATTCTCAGTCTGCCTTTTTCTCATGCACTACCAGATTCAGTCAGACTGTGTTTACTTTCAGGTAGAGGTCCTTCATTAGTTGGAGGTAAGGGTTCTCTCTGAGACTCCTTTCCAAGAATGTACATCTGTGCAGACACACCCCATTTCACACATAATTTTAGGGCATTTACAGGTTCCCTGAAGTTACTCCAACATCCTCAGACTTCATAGTTCTCAGATTAAGAACCACTTCTTTAAAGAATTAGATGTTTCTCTTTTTCACTCTTAAAAATTCTTTTCTCTGAGTCCTAATGATAATTCTACTCCTGCCAAACTTATTATTATTTCATCCTATATAATAATAGGCTCTTACGCAAATTGTTCCCTTGGCCAGGAGTTTGAACAGGGGGCAGGGCTGGCCGGCCAACCTCCTGCATCCCCTTCCCCCAGCCAGTCTGGCCCGATTGCTCTGATCAGGGCGGCTGGCTGGACCCCACCTATGCACAATTTCGTGCACTGGGCCTCTAGTTGATTTATAAGACACTCCTTACAGTTTATGCTGACATGAAACTGGCACTCACAAAAGTGAGGATATTTCATACACCTTTTGTCAAGGCTTTAAGTTGACCCTAAACTATTGTCTGTCCCCACCCTGCCCTTGTCCATGCAGTTCCATGGAGGGCATGATGGCCATGAACAATGTTGAGTGGACCCTGGAGAACATTAAGAAGGCTGAGAAAGCCTGCAAGGAGGCCCAGCAAACCGTGTTAATAAAGACCATTGACGTGAGCATCTTAGGGTTAAGGATGGAGGGATATGGGGTGGTACTGGGAGAAGCCAGAATTAGAGAAGAATGAGGGAAGTGAATGACAATGATAGGAACACTAGGTCAAGGAAGAAGAGGCTGATGACAAAGAAAGTTGGGCTTATGAAGCTCTGGGTTTGGGGGTGGGATTGGAGTCTCCCAGTTAGTCTGTGAGGCTGCAAGGACTGGTATAACTAAGTAAGGTCCAAGAAAAGGAAACAAGGTGGGGAGGCTTCTATTTTTGCCCATTTTTCCCTTCTCCTGCAGGAAGTAGTGGAAAACACAACAGGTTGGATTCCAGAAATCATCCCTACGCCTCGGGGGCCCTGTTTGGAGTCATCGGGAGGCAAAGTGGAGCCCCAGGATAAGACCCCTGCAGGCTTCAGGGCTGCACCAATGGCCCTCTTGGCCTCTGGCAATGCTACCCTGAGGCACCTCCCTATGGCTGCCCTCTTGTTTGGGCAGGGGGCCTTCTTTTGGCTCCTTGCTACCCTGCAGGCTGGAATCTGACACTGTCTCCTCATGTCAAATACCTAGTCCCCACTCTGCTCAGTCCCCTGATCATCAAACACAGAAACTCCTCTCTTTTGACTCCCAAAATATCCCCCATCTGTGTCCGTTCCCATGGCCCCAAGGGAGGACACTGCAAGCCTGGCCACTGTAATACTCCATAAGGTTTGTCCATGACCAGCTATGCAATTCATCCTTGAAAGTTTTAGTAGCACCAGTGGGACCTCAGGTTTTCTGACAAAATCTGGATCCAAGTTTGGATGTGAGGTAGTGGACCACTCTCTGAGAAGTCTGATGCTCCAGCTCACTCAAGGGGGTGCCATGTGGGGAGGAAGGGGCTTGACAGCAAATGGAGAACCCTAGAACCCTTCTCCTCCCATGCTGGCCCTAGAGGGGCCTCCTGCTTCTCTCTTCTTCTGACATTTTGTGCAACCCTCCCCCATAAGGCAGAGGCAGCAGACCACATGTGTGATATGTGGTAAAGAGAGAGTTGTGTTTATAAGGGACAAAGCTTAAGACATCAGATTACATAGAACTAAACTTGCTTCCTGTTGCCATCTCTTTCTTTTGAGCCTTTAGTCCAGTAGAGACAGCTGGGAGGTCTCTTAAATTGCTCAGTAGAAGGCATCCAGAGGGCATCAGAGGACCTGGCTGCCCCAAATGCCACATATAATGCAGCCTTGCTCTCCTCATCATGCCTCTACCATTGGATGGTCTTTATCCCATCAAATGTCACATTCTCAACACTCAAATCACCAGGTGTGAAGAGCCCTAACTGGCCAGGCCAGTTAAATTGGGCTCTGAGGACAGAAGGATAAGGTGAAGAGAGGTAGTCCTTGGCTCTGGAGCCCAGAACATGTCAAGGAGGTTCACATGGACAAAGCCTGCAGTTTGCAACCACAGTTGACAGGCCTGTGGTGGCTGCTGCTCTGAGAGCTCAATGGGGCATTCTGACTTCTAAGCTTGAGAAGCTCTGTGCCACCCTATCCTTGGAGCTTTAATGTCACTGTGTTTCTCTATGAATTGCCTTGCTCATTATTAATGTCCTCTGGAAGGAATCCCTACGCTGGCTCTTCATTTCTTGGAGATCACTGCTTCAGCGACTGAGCCTTGGTCTAACATCACAGCCCTGCTTCCTGGCAGAGCAACACCCTTCCTCTGGGAGTGGTGAGGTGCTTGGAAGATACCAAGCCCATGACCCTCACTGTTATTTTTTTTCTGGAGAATTCTGGATGCTCCCTTCTGAGATTCTGCAAAACCTTCAGTGTTCCCATTTAGCTCCTTCCATCTCAGTTGGATATTTGCAATGCTTAGGGTCACTTTGGGGCCTCATGATGTCTAAGCAGAGGGACTTGCTGACTTTAAATCAAGTTTTCCGAAGTTCATGATTATGGGAAAAACTATGCTCTCCAGAAACCAGAGGATTGTCTATGTTCACTTTGAGGCATCTCTGTTGTCATCAGTCAATGGAGATTTTCCTTTTAGAAAAGTTTTTCCAAATAAGAGTTTTTGACTACTCTGAGCAGAGAACTTCTAGTTTGCAAGCTATAGCATATACCCTTGGATTAATTTCACTGTCAAGTGTAACAAATGAAAATCACTAGCTTTCTATAGAAAATTATTTAAATAACTATTTTATTTAATTATCTACATTTAATAGAAGTCAACAAATCTGTTTTAAATTTTTTAACTAGAGGTCATGAGAGGGATGTTTGAGAAACAGGGAACTTTAATCAAGATAATTAGTAGGAAAATAGTAGCCACCATTGAAAAAGTGAAAGGCTAGCAGAAAGATGGTTTAAGATGAGAAGTTTAAGCTTATGAGTAGACATCTGAGAAGTCAAAAGTTATCTCCATATCAAAAAATGTTTTAAAATTAATTCTGCCCAAGAATTCAATGGGTAAGCTTATGGAGAAGCATGTGGGTGCTGATGAAGATTAGAAAGATATGGCTTAAGGGAAAATTTTTATGACTTAGAAATTTAAAGCTACATAGGCTCTAAAGTCTGTTTTAATTCAGTTGCACTTTTTTTCTGGGCATATATTTGGAAGTAAACTTGTGTTGCATCCATAACACTGTCTGTCATCTATATTACCAATTTATCTTCGATTATTTCTCTAAATATAGCTGGAATTAGAAATATAAATCTTCATGAAGGTTGTAGGACTTGTTATGATCATAAATTATAACTTGCCAGAAACTATAACCTACAGTCTAATTTGAAATTAGTATACCGTGATTTACTCTTGGTAATTATCATATGATAGAACTTCTAGCCTGGATAGTTTCTCAAAGATCTTTAGGCATCTTGTGCTCAAATAAGCAACCCTGCCTGGGTTGAGGTCAACTTCTCCGAGGATTTTCCATCATCAAGTGTCATCAAAAAACCTTCAGCCACAAAACACCTGCTGCTGGCTCCTCCCAACATAGTACTAACCCACCTCGCCTCACAACCTCTTCACCATGTTGTGATTGTAACACGTGTGTGTATTTCAATATTTATACCCTATTTAGACAAAATGTAAGTGAACAGAAGCATAACCACAGGCAGATAAACTGAGAAACAACCAGCCACACCCCAGAGCAGGTGGACACAAGTCACCTTTGGGAGAATACTGTGAAACTCAATGTCTCACCCAGGGGCAAGACTAAACCAAGGACTCACTAAGCAATAATGCTCACATTCATTCAGTGAATCACCATCAAATAATAGTGCTTTTTGAAGAAAATTATGAAACACTGATAAGTTTAATTTCATCACACAAACCACAGGAAATTTTTCTGGCAGAAAATATGTTTTCCATATAACATAATGTGCCTGAACGCGCGCACACACACACAAACACACACACACACATGCAGTCCACATGAACTCTATTGGCTATTTCAAAAATTTTATTCTCTGTTATTTGTTTAGACATTTTGTCCTCAATGGAGCTCTCTAGAAGGCAACATATGAATAGCAGCAAGTATAAAAAGCTTAGGAAAAATACCATGGGGTATGGGGGAAGGGTGGAGGGGGAGAATGGGGGGGAAAGGGGACATCTATAATACTTTCAACAATAAAGATAAATTTTAAAAAAGAGAAAAATATAAATTTCCATTAACTTAATTCTTTTGTGTAATGAGGAAAGATGGGCACTATTTAATTTAGCAGGGAAACATTTTTTTCCAGCTCAAAACAAAAACAATGTTTTCCCCAAAATCACAGTTTGAGACACTACAGTCATCTTCAAAGAGCAGTTTTCTTTTACAAAACTTGTTTGGAAACCAGGGGCTCATAGCAGTCTTGCTATAAAGGACCAGCACTAAGGAGAATCTGCTTTGCTATCAGGAAAGCCTCGGGGAAGAAGAAGGAAAAAGTTTAAATAGACATAAGAACACTTTGAGGGCTTATGTAATAGTCATAATAAACCTTGCAGGGACCTTTACAGACTGAAAATGCATTTCCATGAACATTGCAGCTCCAATGTTTACCCCATCCTACAGATGAGCAAACTGAGGCAAGGAAAGGGAAGGAAGGGAGTATCCACCTGAAGTAATAGTCCCTGCGCCAACCTGGTAGCAGGTGATACTCTCAGAACTGGTCCCATGGAGTCACCTGCCTGTGTTAGGGTCTGATGGCAGCCCAGGAGCCAACACAGCTCAGGAGTCAGAGCAGCCAATGCTTGATTCTATCTCTTCCCTCTCCACATTTTCGGCCTGGTTCCCGGACCACACCTTGTGCATAGACTTCACGTTTCAATCCTCAAGTGTCTTCAAACCTCTGAAGTTAAGTCCAGCTTTTCTTTGTTCTGTTTTGTTGTTGTTTTCTTTTTTCAGGAGTACTTACTTTTCAAAACCCCATACTTTAATCATTGTCGAGTTATATACACAAAGGATTTAATTTCAGTAACTACAGAACTATGGTGTTTTGGGTTTTTTTTTGTTGTTGTTGTTTTTTGTTTTGCACTAATGCTGCTTTTAATGGTGGCACAATATAGAAGTACAGGTTTTACTAGCTTGAGCTGATAGGTTTAAAAGGTGCTTATTTACATTATCAAGTAGCCTCATATAGAAACAGATCTCAGGCTGCCGAGACTGGAGATCTGCAGGACAGGAAGGAGGTTCTTGGGTTTTGTAGGATAAAAGAGTGAACTGCTAACCCAGCACTATCGTTATACTTGTTTGGGAAAAAAAGGTTGGTTTTGGTGATGGTTTCATCTTCCATTTCTTTTACTTGGGTGGTAAATAAAAAGAAATTTGTTAGCTTGAGTTTTACATTTTCTTGTTAATACCCGTTTTGTTTCAGTAGGTTGCCATTCATTAGCCTGCAGAAGTGCGGGGTATTTCTGCATTGTGTTGTATACATGTGTGTTTGAGAGCTCAAATGCTGGCTTCTTATAGCATTTAGTTGTTTACTTTATTGCTAGACAAAACATTAGCAATGAATCCTTTCCACATTCCCTGCCACAAACCCATTAAGATCCAAAATCCTTGTCAAACATCTGGTTTTAAAACTTGGGAGATGGTAGTAAAAAAAAAAAAAATTATTGCACAAACCATCCATTCTATAAGCATTGGGCTTTGCATTCTCTGGTGGAGGGTCTATCAATTTTTTCAAGAGGACTGTCATTTGTGGGTAGATTCCAAAAGGGAAGTAAAACTAACTGATGGTCTGTGCCCCTCATGTGGAACACACCAAGCCATCCAGACAATAGCACAGCCATGGAAGGAGGTCAGAACGCTGTGCAAATGTGTTCACAGTAGTTGGTAGACATCTGTGTCATAAGAACCTTAAGCCACATGTGCTGGGGTTCCTACATGCTGGGAAAGTTCGTAGTATATGTAAACAGGACCTGAGAGTGAAACTAGGATATTGTTGCCCTGGGGAAGTGATTCAAGTTGAATGAAGACCCCATGCTTTGTTTAGGTGGGTTATATCTATTCATATTTACTGCACTTTAAATTAAAAGGGACTCTTTTGCACAATATTTTGTAAAATATTTATTTTCTTCATTCATTCAAAATAACAATATATCAACTCTATGTTAACATAAATAATATGTTTTATGAAAAACAACTATATTTTCCAAAGCAAAAAAGTGAGTGAAAAGAATGACATGATTTTATATTTTGTAGATATGTTTAGTGCCTGGTTGAACAGAAGAGAACTAGATTCTTGTATCTGTCTCTGTATTCATCTATGGTGACAGCACACAGCATAGAATCTCTATAAAATGCCATTGTATACTAATGAAAGTGAAAAAGGCACCTAACAAATATAATATTATGAAATAGATGTGACCTTGTGCACCTCGGGAAGAGTTTTGGGGGCTTCCATGGGTCCCCAAACTACATTTTGAAAATACTGTACTAGAGTTAATCCTTTACTAGCACTCAGCCATGAGTCTATTCAAGGGAGTCTGGGTGATAGAAGAAAGCACAGTAATAGATCAAAGATAAATAGTGAATTTGGACATGAAGGACAGAGAACATGCTGGTAGTCCTAACCCCTTGAAGGAGAGTCTACGGTAAAATAATAAAAGCTGGAGAATAAGATAAAAAGCACATAAGATTATGAACTCTGATGCCAGGACAGAAACTGTCCCCTCTATGCCATATTTTTACAGATTTAAATCCGCCTGGGTGATTTCTGATCTATAAAAGAGTTAGATCCGTGTAAGTGAGTCCAGCCATTAATGGTAACAGCAAGGGTGTAAGATTATCTCATAAGTAAGATTAATTTTTCCCTGGGAGTACTTTTAATGTCTATAAATACAAGTACTTCTCAAATCTGTAGTAAGAGTATCAGTAGTTCCTACAGAAGTAATGGTTGCAAAGTTTTGAAAGTTATGTTTTTAACATCAATGATCATATTCTTATTTTCTAGTATAGTAACAGTAGCTTATAATATTCCTAATTTAGTTATTTCAGTTCCTGGAGTCAGGGTGTTTAGAAAGTCTACAATGGTAGCATTTTTTCTATTTATAGCTACAAATAAGATTCCTTTAAAAGCACTAATACTTCCAGTTTGTGTAATAGCAAATTACGATATTGGTAGCCATGGTATTTGGAAAAGTCCATAGGAAACTAAAGTGTGATTTTTAGCGTTACTAATTAAATAATGTACGATAGTAATAGTAACTACTGCTGAAGCAATTATTTGAGTGTCTGGTATTACCAGTGCTCTCAGTTATAGTATTATGTCCTGTAAACCAAGAACAAGTTGGGTGATTCCAATGACTATATCTAAAGCAACAGTATTTATAGAGCTTAATGTGGTATTTTAAAGAATATCAAAATCATCTGTGAAGTCTGTAGTAAAATACATAAAATACCTGTAGTGTAATTGATGGGGCTATGTGAGTTATAATTTTAAAAATAGTTGCATATATTCTGGTTCCAAAAGAAATAGTTACAAAGTAAGTACTGGATACATCTTGAGATATACCTTCAATGCCTACAGTGCTTGGAGTAGCCATATCTGTAAAAGCTAGTGCAGATATTTGTGAAAATTTATGTAGCATAAAATCATGTACCTCTTAATTGATTTTCTATATCTGTAATAGTTGTTTTAAAGAGATGCCTGTACTAGTTATCCTGCTTTGAGTAGTAATCAGGGAACTACAGTAGTATTTGTGGTGTTTGCAACATCCATTGGTGTTCTATCAGGAATAATAGTATTTGAAGCATAAATGGTAACATTTGTAATAGCCGTGGTAGCATTAGTTACAATAAGAGGTAAAAAACTGGTTGTAGAATTTGTTGTTACATGATGGTGAGTTGCTGTATCTAGAAAAGGTGTTAATGAATCTGAGGCTACTGTAGTATTTGGAATAAAAACACTCCTGGAGTTATCTGCATCAGCAATATTTTCTAAATGCTCTGTAATCTTTAAAGTATTGGTGGTGGGAATAGCTGTGGTACTTGGAATGTAAGTGCTTGTAAAGATGGTGTCAGAAGTAGTGTTTGAATTTGTAGTTTTTGTGCTGAAAACAGATGTAGTGATGGTGGTAGTATACGCTGTGACTTTAGTAGTAGATTTAATATCTGTAATGTTCATATGTGAGGAAGTGGCAATGTCTTGAGCAATAGTAGCTGAGCTGTTTCTAGTGGAAGTATTTATAATGTCAGTAACACCAGTTGTCATATTGGTAATAGTTGTATTGGTGGTGCTTTGAGTGCTCCTGGATGTGGTACTTAAAGCATGGGTAGGGGTATTTGGAGGATAAGTAGTGGTACTGATTCTGGTCAGTGCATTATCTGTGGTGGTGATACCAAGGGTGCTTGTAGGAGGTAGAGTTGACATGATCACAGTAGTAGTTTGTTCAGAAGTAGCATTTGTTATTAAAGTAACTGTTGTGATAGCTTTAGTTGTTTTTGTGTTTCTAGCAGTGGTAGTATTTAAAACATTTGTAGTAATTGAATCCATGCTAGTAGTATCAGTCTCAGTATTTGTAAGAGAAGGAATAGTTGTAATCGGAAGCGTATTATTAGTGCTAGTAACATTGGTATCTGTTGGGGAAAGAGCAGTGGTAATAAGACCAGCAGTGCCAGTGGTGGTAGTAGTAGTATTTGTAGGGAAAGGAGTAGTTGTATTAGGGGTTATGATAGGAAAGGCAGTACCAGTGCTAGCAGTGGTAGTATTTGTAGGGAAAGGAGTAGTTGTATTAGTGGTTGTGATAGGAAAGGCAGTACCAGTGCTAGCAGTGGGAGTATTTATAGGGAAAGGAGTAGTTGTATTAGTGGTTGTGATAGGAAAGGCAGTACCAATGCTAGCAGTGATAGTAGTTGTAGGGAAAGGAGTAGTTGTATTAGTGGTTGTGATAGGAAAGGCAGTACCAGTGCTAGCAGTGGTAGTATTTATAGGGAAAGGAGTAGTTGTATTAGTGGTTGTGATAGGAAAGGCAGTACCAGTGCTAGCAGTGGTAGTATTTGTAGGGAAAGGAGTAGTTGTATTAGTGGTTGTGATGGGAAAGGCAGTACCAGTGCTAGCAGTGGTAGTATTTGTAGGGAAAGGAGTAGTTGTATTAGTGGTTGGGATAGGAAAGGCAGTACCAGTGCTAACAGTGGTAGTAGTTATAGGGAAAGGAGTAGTTGTAGGGAAAGGAGTAGTTGTATTAGTGGTTGTGATGGGAAAGGCAGTACCAGTGCTAGCAGTGGTAGTATTTGTAGGGAAAGGAGTAGTTGTAGGGAAAAGAGTAGTTGTATTAGTGGTTGTGATAGGAAAGGCAGTACCAGTGCTAGCAGTGGTAGTATTTGTAGGGAAAGGAATAGTTATATTAGTGGTTGGGATAGGAAAGGCAGTACCAGTGCTAACAGTGGTAGTAGTTATAGGGAAAGGAGTAGTTGTAGGGAAAGGAGTAGTTGTATTAGTGGTTGTGTTAGGAAAGGCAGTACCAGTGCTAGCAGTGGTAGTATTTGTAGGGAAAGGAGTAGTTGTATTAGTGGTTGTGATAGGAAAGGCAGTACCAGTGCTAGCAGTGGTAGTATTTATAGGGAAAGGAGTAGTTGTATTAGTGGTTGTGATAGGAAAGGCAGTACCAGTGCTAGCAGTGGGAGTATTTGTAGGGAAAGGAGTAGTTGTATTAGTGCCTGTGATAGGAAAGGCAGTACCAGTGCTAGCAGTGGTAGTATTTGTAGGGAAAGGAGTAGTTGTATTAGTGGTTGTGATAGGAAAGGCAGTACCAGTGCTAGCAGTGGTAGTATTTGTAGGGAAAGGAGTAGTTATATTAGTGGTTGTGATAGGAAAGGCAGTACCAGTGCTAGCAGTGGTAGTATTTATAGGGAAAGGAGTAGTTGTATTAGTGGTTGTGATAGGAAAGGCAGTACCAGTGCTAGCAGTAGTAGTATTTGTAGGGAAAGGAGTAGTTGTATTAGTGGTTGTGATAGGAAAGGCAGTACCAGTGCTAACAGTGGTAGTATTTGTAGGGAAAGGAGTAGTTGTATTAGTGGTTGTGATGGGAAAGGCAGTACCAGTGCTAGCAGTGGTAGTATTTGTAGGGAAAGGAATAGTTATATTAGTGGTTGGGATAGGAAAGGCAGTACCAGTGCTAACAGTGGTAGTAGTTATAGGGAAAGGAGTAGTTGTAGGGAAAGGAGTAGTTGTATTAGTGGTTGTGATGGGAAAGGCAGTACCAGTGCTAGTAGTGGTAGTATTTGTAGGGAAAGGAGTAGTTGTAGGGAAAAGAGTAGTTGTATTAGTGGTTGTGATAGGAAAGGCAGTACCAGTGCTAGCAGTGGTAGTATTTGTAGGGAAAGGAATAGTTATATTAGTGGTTGGGATAGGAAAGGCAGTACCAGTGCTAACAGTGGTAGTAGTTATAGGGAAAGGAGTAGTTGTAGGGAAAGGAGTAGTTGTATTAGTGGTTGTGTTAGGAAAGGCAGTACCAGTGCTAGCAGTGGGAGTATTTGTAGGGAAAGTAGTTGTATTAGTGGTTGTGATAGGAAAGGCAGTACCAGTGCTAGCAGTGGGAGTATTTGTAGGGAAAGGAGTAGTTGTATTAGTGGTTGTAATAGGAAAGGCAGTACCAGTGCTAGCAGTGGTAGTATTTGTAGGGAAAGGAGTAGTTGTATTAGTGGTTGTGATAGGAAAGGCAGTACCAGTGCTAGCAGTGGTAGTATTTGTAGGGAAAGGAGTACTAGGAACAATAGTACCAGGTGTATCTTCAATAGTACTTGTTGGGAAAGAAGTGGTTATAATAGGAGAGGCAGTACTATTGCTAGCAGAACTAGTACTTGAAGCAAAACTAGTGACAATAGACTCAGAAATGGTAGCAATAATAGTAGATGTGGGAACTGGAGATGTTGATGAAAAGGTACTCGTCATAGGTGTAGTAGTAACGTCGGGAACATCGTGACTCCAAGTGACCTCAGTTAACTTTTCCAGCCTGAAAATCTTGTCAATCAGTTGAATAGTTAGTGTCTGCCAGAAAAGAAGAGATAACATTGGTATTTTAGAACTCTTAAACATCACATTTAACAACAACAAATGATGTGTTCATTTTTTCCCCAGAGAGTAACAGAAGGTTCCTTTTCAGATCACATTGATTCCAGACAGATGACTATAGAGAGATGTGCTGTTGGCATAATCCCTGTGCCAGAAATGTGTCTTTCTACTTCATTTAGTCAGAACTACACTGCTCAAGAATTTGCATATTTGATTAAAACCAATGCTCAGAAAAATATCTTTGTTTTGCCACCGATTTTAACCTTCCTGAAGGCAGGCTGTTTTCATGTTTTTACCATCCCCAACACAGAGTATACTGCCTGGCACATAATAGTGTAGTGTAAACCCTGAGATTTGGATTTCTTTTTTTTTCTTCTTTTTGTTTCTTTTCTGGAAGGCAAGTGCCTCAGTTAAACTTCAACTGACAGATTTGTCCATTTCAAAGAGGCATCTGTTTCCAGCCCAGGGAAGCTCCTGTTTTCCAGATCTTGATTGATTTCAATAGTAGATCACTTGGTTCCCTTATTGATTTCTCTTCTCAAGCTTGAAATTCACCATGTGTCAAATTCACCAATAACGAGTGAACCCTGGAAGCCCTAGGTCCCTACCCCCACCCCCAAAAAAGCTGAACCCTAGGCTCTTGCCCATTATCGACTCCCCCCCCCAAATGCCCCAGGACCTCCTTGTATGGCCCCAGGTGTGCTGTGAAATTTCCAGGACTTATATAAGTTATAAGCTTGTATCTTTTCAAAGTTTCCTGATGATTATTGCTGAAAAACATTTTTTACTCATAATAAGAACCACATGAGCTGGTCCAGCCACAACCTTGGTTATTGATAGGTTGAGACCAGCACATAACAAATGCGCATCTGATATGCTACAAACTTTCCCCAAAAGAAAGTGTTCAAAAATCTTCTGTATCAGTATTAACTGTAAGTATTTACTTGCAAAGGGTGGTTTTGAGATCAATAGTTCAGGAAAAATGTTCTGAAGTAGAGAACTAAGTGATATAAAATATAGCATAGGGAATATAGTCAATAACTGTGTATGGTGTCAGATGGGTGTAAGATTATTGGAATGATCACTTACTAAGTTATGTAATGTCTAATCACTAAAGTGTACACCTGAAACTAATATAATAATGTATGTAAACTGTAATTGAAAATAAACAAAATTATTTAAAAAATAAATTCTTAGTGACTTAAAAAAAATTAATGAGATTGGAGAAAGAGGATCTGTTTGAATGTTCAGAGGGTCATTGTCCAAAATTCAAGTACCAGCAGGACACTCTTTTTATCATTTAGAAAACAAGAATAATCCATTTTTACCTTTCTAAACCACTCCCTATGAGTTGCTGAATCCATATTTATGATAGATCTAGTGTTCAAAAGTGGGATACTTTTCCTTCTGCTGTTACTCTTAATAACTCTACTTGTAATCTGTCTTCAATTAGTTGGCTGTGGCCATTAATCAAATAATTGATCTCACATCACAGGTAGCATATATTCATTTTTATGATTACCACCAATTTTCTGCCAATTTTCACCAACTTATGAGATCAATTGATTTGACCAAGGATGTGAGTAATTTCAGGAAGAAGGGAGAAAAATTTCCAATAACAATTTTATTAGATAACTCTTTTCTTTGTTTGAGCCTCTGCCACAGACATAGGTTTTGTTATACTAGCCTGGGAAACCAAACTTAACACATAGCATAGTTTCTTTGGGAAACCAATGGAAAGGATTTCATCACACCATTGATCATTGCTCCCTTGATTACACTGGGGAGGACCACTAATATTTTATATTTTATAATATAATTTAATAGTTGCAACTTTTCTGGAACATATCTATTGTATATGTCTATAACCTTTCAAATATAAGTAAATATAACTGATAATAATAGTGGTGGTAACTTTGCAGAATAAAATTAATTTATGACATAACAACATTCCTTTGAGACATACCTGATTGTAGGGGTCACTCGTGAAATTCGTTGTCGTGAATTGCTTGTTGTTATAGGTGACATTGACTTGTGTCACATAAGTAGAATGGATCCCCCAGATTTTAATATATCCAACTTTCAGTTGATTTGAATCATTCAAATACTTATTGTGCATGGTCTGGATTTGCAATATGTTCTATAAGAAATGTATAAAAATAAAAAACATATATCTGTTGATTGCCTATATTCCATATTAAAATGTTAAGCCTCAAATTACTATTGTACTGGTTTGCTGTTTATTTTTAATTAAACATTTCATGAGGACTACTTTCTGAGTACCAGCTACAGTAAATTTGATGATATCCAATATTATCATATTGGATAGTGCAGGTCTAAGATAGTCTCTCCATCCTAGTAACATGTTTTAAGACAAATCTATACTAATTGTAGTCCAACAGAATAATCAGATCTGAAAACTAGTTTAAACACAAAATAGAGGAAGTTTCCCTGGAAGTTATGATTCCAAGAAGAGAGAACAGAAAGGATATATGTCAGACATTGTCACATACTTGAAGCACTATCTATAATAATAAAAGCGTAATATGCTAATTAGATCAGACATCCTTCCCAATGACCTTCTGGATGAAGCTGAGGCTGTGAGGGAAGCCCAGGTCCTGGGTGCCGGAGGGAATCCCGGGTCCCAGGTGCCAGAGGGAAGCCGGTGCCAGCAGCAAGGGGAAGGAAGGCCTACTCTTTCATGAATTTCGTGCATCAGGCCTCTAATTATGTATAAGAGACACAATAGGTTTGTGTTATACTATTCCTTAGTTCAAATCAATGGGGAACAAATGAAAGAAGGTTCCAGGTTTGACATAAAATGATCTTCCTACTCTAATTAGAATTTTGTAGGAATGGAATAATCCATGGAATAATAAAACATGCATGGTAGATTGATTGAATCACTGTCTCAAATTATTTACCCCTCCTTATCCATACCATTTTCCATATAATTTTGTAATACACTCCTGCTCTGGTGGGGCATTCTATCCTACCTTGTGTCTGGGTTTGGTCATGTGACTTACTAATGGGATATTAGTCAACTTGAAGCAAATGGAGATTTTAAGAAGTTCTCAGGCATTTCTGTTTTTCCCCTTTTTTACAATCATGAAAGGTCATGCCCAGACTTGCCCATAAGGCCATTTTAGATCACTCAAGAGCCATATGACCCCAAGGTATGTGAGTGAATACAGCCAGGATCATCCAAGCAGCCTAACAGTACCACAACTGATTGCAGATCTAGGTAAGCCAGCCAAGATTAGCCAACTCCAGCCCAGATCAACTGAACATTATAAACTCATGAGCTAAATAAGTATTTATTGTTACATACTGCTTAAGTTTTGGGGTTGTTTGTTGTGCAATGAGTAGCAGATATAGCATTTATCCTTCAAAATTTTATTAGCCAGAAAATGCTGTCTCAATCCAGGAAACATGTTATACATATAAGGACTCACCTCTCTCCTCCCCACAGTATAATATGAATGGCAAGTTTCTTTTTATAGAGTGATAGTATATTGGATAATTATCAAAATAAGGACTGTTTCTTCCTTATTTTAATGTCAACAGACCTGATTTATAAAGGAAGGAAGGTCTTCCTATTAAGACATGGGATATTATATCCATACATTTAATGAATAATACTTAATCTGTAGCTAACTGGAAGAGGATTTATACAATTCAATTTTAAAAGTCTTACCTGACTTGCTGTAAAGTTTGCCAAAAAATAGTTTCCTTTTTCATAGGTATCTGCAACCAAGAAAATAGATTAAACAACTATTCGTTACTTCAACTGCTGCAGATAATCTTATATGGAGTCAGAAAATGCCTCAATGGGATCACAATTACTGATCAGGATAATCTTGAATTCTCTGAGGAGCACTAAAAACAGGAGCTGAGGGAATATTTCACTCTAAGTTGGTGTGGGGATGTGCATATGAAAGAGAGTGTTTTGAGGTAAGGGTCAGGAGGTTGCAAAGACCAAAGAACCTGGGTTGAACTAAGGTCTTCTATCATAGGTGAAAAAATGTGAAGGCTACTGATCAGTTGTTTTCTGTGCCAACATAGCAAGCACATAGCCATGAGAGCTCACATGGATATGATGATAAGCAGAGGAGAGCAGTTAGGAATTCAGACTCTCAAGTCAGATTGGGATGGGTTCAAATCCCCACTCTTGCACTAAGTAGTTGTGCAATCTCAGGCAAGTCACTTAACATTTTATCAACCATAAAATGAAGACAAAAAATAGGACTAACTCATGGCAATAAAGAACAGAACATGTTGCTTGTGCATAATAAGTATTCAAAATTTGTTTTTTAATATCATCATCAGTTATCATAATCTTCATCTTTATTATTCTGTCTCTACTCTTAGCTCATCCTTCCATAGCATTCTATATCTCAAGCCCTCTTGCCTCCCAGGAATTACTCCACCAGTTCTTCTCCATATTCTCCTTGCTCCTCCAAGCTCCAATTATGCTCCAGAGCACTTCATTCTGACAAATCCTTAACTTGATTCTCTCTACATCAAGTTATCATATCTCCTTTCTACTGCCCATGTCTCAAAAAAGGTAGCCTCTGCTTGTTATGTCTGTGTACTCAACTCATAATCCAATCCTACATCTCTTACATTTCAGCTCCTATTTCCTTTTTTCATTGAATTGGACCTTTCAAAGTCACCAGTGATAGTGACATGGTATATCAAATCTAAATATCTCTCCATATGATCTCTTGCCCACACATCTCCTTGAAATATTTCCCAGTTGATGTCCACTTTACTCATCCTCATCATGTGGCTTCTATACCTCCTATTTTGTAAAAGTCAGTTTCACATCATGTTCTTATCTTGGCCCTTGTCAACATTCCATCTCTTACTGTTATTACAACATATTCTCTCCCTGAACCGACAAAGCCTCTTCTTTGTTTTCTAAATTACCCCAACTCTTATGGAAACAAACAATTATGAAACCCTATTTTTAAATTTGGTCTTGGCTAGAATATGTACCCTAAGTAAATATTATAGTCTCTTTTAGCAGTTTTAAAGAATTTTTAAAGGATTGGATTCTGTTAATATGGGGGGTTTAAAATAATCCTTGAACTAGCTATTAAATCTTATGTAAGAAAAAGTTTAACAAATAGTTACAAACCTGTTAACAGAAAATTCCAATCAAATGTATACTTACACTGTATCTTGCTACTTTAAATTTGAATTTAGAAGTCTGTTTGGTGAAGCAAAGAGCTTCTCTATAGAAGTTGAAAAGCTTAAAACTTGCAGGAACTAGTGATTTTTAACCTTGAGATTGAAACTTATTTGTTGTAGAAACCTAAAATTTTATAGAAAACTGGTTTTCCTCTTAATATATTGCTCATAGGGGGCTGATTTCATACCCTAACTGTGTTGTTATTAACCCACTATGACATCATCTAGTCCTAATCAGCTCAAGCTGTAGAAAAAGACTCTAGATTTCCATAACACACTAGCAGTGATTTTGCTGGTGGAACATTTGGCAATATCTAGAGACATGTTTGGTTGTTACAAAAGGGGAGTGCTTTTGGCATCTAGTGGGTACAGGGTGGGGATGCTGCTAAACATTTTAAAGTAACAGCCCAGCCACCACCAGTAACAATAAATTATATAGCTTAAAATGTCAATTCTATTGAGGTAGAGGAAACCTGCTTTTAAAAAAGCATTTTCTTGAAAAAGAGGAAAGTTGATTTCCTGATTTCAAAACTCACTTCAAAGTAACTGTCTCAAGACAGAGTGGTACTGGCATAAGAATGAATGAATTAAAAAGATTATATATCTTTTAAATGTGAAGTTTTTTTTCCTGTGTCCTCAATTATGTAAATATACCTTCACATTTAAAGTCAATTGATTTTCAACAAGGGTACCAAAAGAATTCAATGGTGAAAGAAAAATCTTTTCACAAAGAGACTGGAACAACTCAATATCCACATGCAAAGAACAAAGTTGGAGCCCCTGCCTCCACCATATACAAAAATTAACACAAAATGGTTCAAGGACCTAAATATAAGAGCTTAAAATATGAAACTCTTAGAAAACAAAAAAGGGTAAATCTTTGTGACCTTAGATTTAGCAATATTTTTTATTATAACACAAAAAGCTCAAGCAATGCTCTTACTTTATTAACAGTAGCAAAAATAGATAGATTTTCAGTTAATTCCAATTATATCCTGAGCCTCTAGAATGTGATTTTTCTGAATGATGCATGGGGACCTTGGAAAGTCTAAACTCACCAATGCTTTGTCCATCATCCCAGAACATCTGCCCTTCAGCTTTCCCATTGTCATCCAAAGCAACAATCAATCCCATAAATAGTTGTCGACTATGAAAAAAAAAAAGTTATTTTTCTCTAGATTGTAAGCTATACAAATAAATGACAGATTCTATTGAAAAATATGATTAATCCAGGAAAATAAGATAATAGCTTTAAAATGCACAGAAAGCTCCATAAGTACATAATATGAGATAAAATACAAAATAATTAAAAGCTAATGGGAAAATATTTAAAATTTAATAAAATATTTGGCAAAACTTCAACTTTCAAAAATTAAATACACATCCTTTACTCATATACATATTATAAGTAATATGATAAGAAACTACTTTTTTAAAATACATTTTTATTGATTTCAGAGAGGAAGGGAGAGGGAGAGAGAGATAGAAACATCAATGATGAGAGAGAATCATTGATTGGCTGCCTCCTGCACTCGCCCTACTGGTGATCGAGCTCGCAACCCAGACATGTGCCCTTGACTGGAATCGAACCTGGGACTTTTCAGTCTGCAGGCTGATGCTCTATCCACTGAGCCAAACCAGCTAGGGCGAAACTACTTCTTTATAGAAAGAAGACACCCTGCCCCAAATAAAATAAAAACAAAACATCCTTCAGTAGCTTCCATATTGCTGCAGAATAAAATGCAGCATACTTATCCTAGCATTCATAATTCTCCATGACCTCATCCTAACCTGTTTGAACTTTATTTATTTTATCCCTCTCTTTTAATGTTTCAACTTCAGTTCTTTAATTCTCTCAGAATATCTCTTTCCCTCATTTTCAAACACTCAAATCCTATTTATTATACAAACTCAGCTCAAAGCCCTCTTTCATATAAAACCATGCTTTGCACAAGATTTAAAGTTAACTTCTCTCCTTTTGAGTTGACTCTCTTGATAGAACAGGTTCTTCTTAATATGATATGATATGTATGTATAATATATATATGAGGCCCAGTACACAAAAATTTGTGCACTCGGGGGGGAGGGGGACCCTCAGCCTGGCCTGTGCCCTCTTGCAGTCTGGGATCCCTCAGGGGATGATCACCTGCTGGCTTAGGCCCACTCCTCAGGGGATTGGGCCTAAGATGGCAATCAGACATCCCTCTGGCAGCCCGGCAGCCCTCGGGGGATGTCCACTTGCCAGCGGGGAGTAAGCCTAAACTGCAGTCGGACATCCTTAGCGCTGCTGAGGAGGCAGGAGAGGCTCCCACCACCACCGCTGTACTGGCAGCCATCAGCCTGGCTTGTGGCTGAGCAGAGCTCCCCCATGTGGGAGCGCACTGACCACCAGAGGGCAGCTCCTGCATTGAGTGTCTGCCCCCTGGTGGTCAGTGTGTGTCATAGTGTCCAGTCTTCCCAGTCTTTCTGCTGTTAGGGTCAGTTTGCATATTACCCTGTTACTATATAGGATAGAGGCCTGGTGCACAGGTGGGGGCCAGCTGGTTTGCCCTGAAGGGTGTCCCGGATCGGGGTGGGGTCCTGCTTGGGTGCCTGGCCAGCCTGGATGAGGGGATGATGGCTGTTTGCAGTTGGTCACACCCCCTTCAGGGTGGGGGTCCCCACTGGGGTGCCTGGCCAGTCTGGGTGAGGGGCTGAAGGCCGTTTTCAGGCTGGCAGGTGACTGAAGCTCCCAACATCTCCTTTTTTTCTTTTTTCTTTTTTTTATTCTGGGATTTATTTACCTTCTATGGCTGTCACTGGAGCTGAGAGCTGGCTTTAGCTCTGAGGCTCGGCTCCAGCTCTGAGACCTTGGCTGCTGAAAGCAGGTATCTGGGCTTTGTTTAGCTTCTATAATTGAAACACTGTTGCAACTCCAGCTCTGAGGCTTGGCTGGCTGAAAGCAGGTTTCTGGGGATTGTTTATCTTCTATAATTGCAACATAGTTGCTTATAGTGCAGCTCAGAGCTGGGAGGCGGCAGGCGGGGAACCTTGGCTTCCTCCATCACTGGAGCAAGCAAGCCTCCTATTCACTTCAGCTGCTTGGCTGCCGGCCACCATCTTGGTTGGCAGTTAATTTGCATATCACCCTGATTAGCCAATGGGAAGCATGTCAGAGGTACGGTTAATTATCATGTTTGTCTATTATTAGATTAGATAAGCTAGAGAGAGATAGAGAGAGAGAGAGGTGAGGGGGGCCAATGCACAAAATTCATGCATGGAGGGGGTGTCCATCAGCCCAGACTGCACCCTCTCTCAATCTGGGACCCCTCGGAGGATGTCTGACTGCCAGTTTAGGCCCAATCAGCACTTGGCCTAAACTGGCACTTGGACATCCTTCTCACAATCCGGGACTGCTGGCTCCTAACTGCACACCTGCCTACCTGCCTGATCGCCCCTAACTGCTCTGCCTGCCTGCCTTATTGACCCTAATTGCTCGCCTGTCTGCCTGATCACCCCAACCACTCACCTGCCTGCCTGATTGCCCCTAACCCAGGGGTGGGCAAACTTTTTGACTCTAGGGCCACAATGGGTTCTTAAACTGGACCGGAGGGCCGGAACAAAAGCATGGATGGAATGTTTGTGTGAACTAATATAAATTCAAAGTAAACATCATTACATAAAAGGGTACGGTCTTTTTTTTTTTTAGTTTTATTCATTTCAAATGGGCCGGATCCGGCCCGCGGGCCGTAGTTTGCCCACGCCTGCCCTAACCACTCTGCCTTCCTGCCTGATTGCCCCTAACTGCTTGCCTGCCTGCCTGATCACCCCTAACTGCCTCTGCCTCAGCCCCTGCTGCTGCGGCTTTGTCCAGAAGGACGTCCGAAATGACATCCGGAAGGTTGTTCAGCTGTCCCGTCTAATCAGCATATTACGCTTTTATTATTTCATATATATATAAAATCTCTTCTAGGTCAACCCAAGCTGAATGGGAGTGAGCACTAAATCCCTGTATAGCCATCACAAATCAAAGAGCTCATCAATATTTCTCAATTTTGTAATAGTATAGAAAGAAGTATATGCTGCTGCCCCACCAAATTTTTGTCCTGGACCTCTGATGCAGCGTTACAGATAAATGATCTCCCCAAGCCTAACTTCATGAACTCATCCTACCCCAGGTCCCACTCAGAAGGCACTCACAGAACCAAAGCAGTGAAACTGCCTGTGATTTGGATTTTATCCACAGAGCCCCAGTTGAGGTGGCCAGCCCCCATGAGGCTGCCTCACTGTGTCAAAGTGAGGCCATCAGACACTGCCTCTCTCTCTTACCTAGAGTGAGTGTTCATTGCAGCCTCCTGCCAAGGCAAGATGTAGCCTCCTCTGATATGAAGGTTGATGTGGTCAAGGGGAGCCTCCAGGATTCTCCACTCACCTGTCGATGTATTGCCAGATTCCTAGAATGGAGAATGCAGGCAAGCATCTATAATAGATGGATGAAATGAATGCATGCTATACAACAAGTCCTTCCTTCCCAAGGAAGTGTTTCTGGAAAGTTATCAAAATACTGCAAATTGAGCCCTAACCGGTTTGGCTCAGTGGATAGAGTGTTGGCCTGCGGACTGAAAGGTCCCAGGTTCGATTCCAGTCAAGGGCATGGTTGCAGGCATATCCCCAGTAGGGAGTGTGCAGGAGGCAGCTGGTCAATGTTTCTAACTCTCTATACCTCTCCCTTCCTCTGTAAAAAATCAATAAAATATATTTTTTTAAAAATACTGTAAATCGAAAAAGAAAATCTCTGATTTTCAGCTTTCCTGAAAACTCTGGAAATCTAGTCTTTTCTCTTTATTCTCCAGAAAAGGTAGGGTGTGGGGGAGAACACAATGTGATATGGGTATCAGATTTTTACCTAGTTATGCTTTTGTGGATATTTTTTATTGATTTTTTTTTTGAGAGAGAAAGAAAGAAAGAAAGAAAGAAAGAAAGAAAGAAAGAAAGAAAGAAAGAAAGACAAACATAAATGTGAGAGAGGAACATTGATTGGCTGCCTCCCACACACCCCCAACTGGGGGAGCCCTCTACTCGGGCATGTGCCCTGACCAAGAATTGAACCAGCAACTTTTTGGCACATGGGACAATACCGTGTACCACACCTGCCAGGGCATTTTATGGACACTTTTATTTAAAGAAATCTTGCAGGACTGAAAAGTTGAAAATTATTGCTTTATAAAATAGGTGCCTGGAATTCAGGAGACAACTTCCTAACCTGCATAGACCAACCTGGTTCTTCACAAAACATGTTAGTTCTTACCATGCTATAGTCATACCAACGGGCTCTGGGGAAATAAGCATGGACCTCAAAAGTGTTCTGAAACAGAAAACCAAGAGGTCATTACAAATATCTCAATAATGTCACTTTAATTTTTAAAATTCTGTAGAATTAACATAAAAATGGGAATTTCACTAGTGATTTTAAGAATTTGGGTAATTTTATTAAGAAAGATCCCAGGAAATTCATTTCAAACACAGAAAAATATCTTTTTTTAAAAAAAGGCAACTTTATAAGGATGCAAGGTGACAAGACATTAAAACAAGAAGTTAATTGAAGATGTTAAGTTTTCATTAACAAAGACCTCAAAAAAAGAAAAGGATTTCCCCGAAATATTCTAGAAGTAGTGAGCTGAACAAGATGATCTTTCAAATGCCCTTCCTGTTTCCTATATGAGATTGGAGGGTCTATGATCTCTGATGGGAACTCACACTTGTCAGCACGGGGCTGATTAAGACGGCAGGGCCCAGCATGAACTGACGGTCTATATCCCACGTTGTCCTATCTTCTCTAAACCTTAAAAAACAGGCATAAAATGTCTACTCAGATTGTTATGACTGTTGCAGAGGGTTATTCATACAACATGCCCAGACCTGCTGCTTGGGGAAACAGGCTCTACTCACTCATGGAGGAGAGGGCGGACAACAGTGCTGCCCTCAACGTGAGCTTTGTGCATCAGAGTATAGAGGTAAGGCAGCAGGGTGTATCTGGTCTGGAGGACTTTTCTTGAGTATGTCTGAAAGGTTGAATTCCAGGCCACAGGATCTTGTCTCTAAGGGGATAAAGGAGCATATCACACAGATCACCTCTTTTTTACTCTATCCTAATGGTATCAGAAAAGTACCTGAAGGCACATGTCCCATGGTTAGGCTACACACCATTTCTCCTTTCATTTCTAGACTATCCTTCCCCCCACTCCCACCACCTTAATAAACTAGAGTGTCCTGCTTCTTCCTCTCTATCACGGGCTCCTTAGTCTCCTGCTCAGGTCTAGTCTTGACCCTGCACATGTGTAGAGAGATGTGTCTCTATGAGGTACTAACCTATCTTGGATGGATTTGAGCAAAATACTCACTATTTTTAAAGGGAGAGGAAATTTCTTTTATTTCAGCCCCATGGGGCACTATCAACTATTCCACCAAAAGATGAGGAAAAGTATATTCTTGAAAATCATTGGTAATCATAGTTTTTTTTTATTATTATTAACTCTGTGGGTTTTCTTAAGAAATAGAGATTCTGTTGATTTTTATGAGTTTTCTCAACAAATAATTATGATACTTTTGAGCATCAAAAACAAAGTTGTGATTTGAGGACACAAAACACCTGGGGCATAAACTGCTGCCTCACCCTTGTCCCGATGGTGTTGTGGTTCCTGGAAAATGGATAAAACGCCCCCAGTTGCATCCAGCGAAGACACATCTCATATTCAGCATTTCCCAAGAATCCACAGATATTTGCTCCTGTCTGAGAAGATGCAAAATCAGGGCAAGAGGTGGGACTATTGTAGGTGCAGACACACTGAATCTGACTGGGTCATTAGTAATGGCCCCAATATGACTTACATAAGGTATTCCAAAGAGACTGAACTCCATCATGCCTGCAATGAGAAGATATAGCTGTGTTGGACTAAGCAGTCCTTTGGGAGGGTAGGTTTGCCCTGTCTCTTCTGTCCCCCATTTGAAAGCCTTGGGCCAGTCATGATGAACAAATAAAAAGATGGGTATAGATTAAAACACACACCAATAGAGAACTCAGCACCTGTTGATCACACTGTCTACAAGCATGATGATTAGACACAACCCATGCAGATGAGGAGCAAACATCCCCAGGCTCTTCCCCGCCAGCAGAAGCCCCTGGGATAAGCCACACACCAATGATAGACTTCCTCAGCTGGTCCCATGCAGCTGTGTTGTCTCCCAGCCAGTGTCCTGCCCAGCGGCCAGAAGAAGGGAATGTGGAGCGGGTAATGACGACCCCTCGCTGATGCGTCACCTCCTGCACAGCTCTGGTTGGAGGGGAACAAAGAAGGGGAAGAAGGGGAATTTGAGGATTGACATCCATGGAACTTCATTAAGGAGCCTAGCTTCAGCCTGGAGCATGAGGCGGCAACGGGGCTCAATTTTAGCCAGAGAACTTCTTCCCTGAAAGCATCTGCTGTTTAATAGCGACACTAAGAGGCCCAGTGAACTTCAGAACCAGACAATTGGAGATATGGCATCACCTAAAATGTAAATTTCCTTTCTTAAAAGAAAATCTAGCATTGGCCAATGTGGCTGTGTTGGTTGGGCATTATCCATTCACTGTGAGGCTGCCTTTTCAATTCCAGTCCTGATCAGGGCACATGCCTGAGTTTCGGCCTCAACCCCCAGTAGGAGGCATGCAGGAGGCAGTCGATCAATGTTTTGTTCCCTTCCTCTCCCTCTAAAAATCAATTTTAAAAAAAAACTTTTAAAAATCTAGTTAATTAGCTGTCCATATGGGAGTAGGGAAAGGGGGTAGGACTGATGTAATTATGGAACAATTACTCTATTCCAGGTATTATATTGGTTACTTTCATGTGTACTGTCGTACTACCTCACAAGAAAGGTTCCTTTTACCATTTTGTACTGTTTGGAAACTGAGGCTCAGAGAAGTTAGATAATTAGTCAAAAGTCACTTAAACAGCAAGAAGACAGATTTGGGATCCAAATAAAAGTATATATGACTATAGCTTTTTTGGTAATATTCACTCTCCCATGCAACTCCTCAAAAAGCAGAATCAATTTTGCACACAGAAGCAAATATATAGAAAAGATGTTTAAGTATTTGTTGATTGAAAGTGGATCTTTGCCTGCAGCCTTAGTCAGAAAATACAAACGTATGAGAGAAAAATCAGTGGAACAAAAGAGAAAGTCAATTAACAGATACTAGTATATGAGGCAACACAAATATTTGCTGAATGCAGCACTGCAAATCAATAGACACAGATGGCTGATTCAATAAATGATGTCAGGAAAAGAAGCCAGCTATTGTTGTGGAAACGGACCCATTTAGGTAACTTCCAATATTTCACACCACAGTGAATCCCAAAATGGACGGAAATTGTGTGCGTGTGTGCACATGTCTGAGTGAGAGATAATAAATGCCTGACATAAGGCAGGGATGTACAGTAAGCATGGATGGATGTGGATGATGCGAACAACTTTGCTATTGACCATTTCAGAACTCTAGAAATTAACCAGACACAGAAAGAAGTGAAAAACCGTCTCTCCAGGAGCAACTACTAAATCTTGGCAAGACAGTGAGTTATATGGGATTTTAACTTGGTCTATTTGTAGCCCAACCCTTCTCTAGCTCAGTGGCACCAAAAGCCAGCAGTCTTGCAGCAAAATGAGAGGTCTGACCTTTTTTGAAGCTTTGTTAAAAGCTCCATCCCCACTGCACAATAAAATGTTCATTTCTAACTTGCAGTCCCCTGGAAAATCTCCCTTCCCAGGGTGTGGTGGCTATTTGATTAGACTTGGAGCTCAACTCAGCAGAGAGAGAAAACACCCACACACAGGGAATTACTAAAACAGTAACAATTTTCTGGCAACATCACAGGTGCTCAGGCTGTGGTTTCAGCTGGGGCAAACAAAAGCTTGGCTGGTAATTTAAAAGTAAATCCTGGAGAATTAGAAACTGTTTAAAAACAAACAAACAATCAACAACAACAACAACAAAAGTTCACAGACAAAAGCTTTTCTGAAAACAAGGTTTATTGAGCCACATGTGAGCCAGAAAAAGGACGAGGTCTTGGGGAATCAGCCTACATCGCCAGCAGCAGGGCTGGATGGAGAAGCCAGCGTGTCCACCACCACCACAGAGAACTTTGTCAAGTTCCTCCATATTCCTGGGGATCGTAAAGACTGCATAGTGCATGCCCAAGAAAGAACCAGGAAAGAAGAAGTTTCAGTGACTTAACTTCTGGCTGCATTCAAACAGGCAGTGAAAGGTAACGCTGTCTTACAAACTGCCTGAAGTCTGAAGCTGTGCCCACTTATGCCCTTGGCAAAAGGGTGAAAGACACAGAGGCATTTAAGGTGACTAAGATGGCTTTAACGTTTTGCTCAGCTTGACTAAACCTTAGGCAGGCTTCTTCTTGACTCTAGAACCCGACCTTGACCTCCCTTTAGAGCAGTGGTTCTCAACCTTCTGGCCCTTTAAATACAGTTCCTCATGTTGTGACCCAACCATAAAATTATTTTCGTTGCTACTTCATAACTGTAATGTTGCTACTGTTATGAATCGTAATGTAAATATCTGATATGCAGGATGGTCTTAGGCGACCCCTGTGAAAGGGTCGTTCGACCGCCAAAGGGGTCGCGACCCACAGGTTGAGGACCACTGCTTTAGAGCATTTAGTTTAGAAAATTTTAACTGTAAGTTCTTTCTGTGACCCTTTTGAGATATAAATCTTTTAAAAAGACTCAGACTCTTTCTGGTTTTACAACCCAAATAAGTCTTTCCCAGGGACCTGGGAGCTCTCCCTTTGAAATGTAATCAGCAAGGAAGACAGTGCCCTGTCCAGAGTCTCTATAAGGGTGACAAGGAGCATAACTTCAGCAGGGTCTCCTTGCTCCAACTTAAAACCTCCTGTCATGACAGCAGGTTCAATTAACTTTTCCTTCGAGTAAGGCCAATTAGCAAACACAGGAGACCTATTGAATGCCCCACTCCAGTTGTCAAGAACTCTAAGACCTTCAATAAAAAAATCTTTTAAAAAGCCCTGGTGGGTGTGGCTTAGTTGGTTAAGCATCTTCCCAGGCACTGAAAGATTGCTGGTCAGGACACAATCCCAGTAGGGGGCGGGCAGGGGGCAGCAGATCAATGCTCTGCGCTCATATTGAAGCTCCCTCTCTCTAAAAATTGATAAAAATTCTTTAAAAAAACATACCAGCAAACAAAAATACCTCTCCAACATTTGTTTCAATTAAGTTGAGTTCAAATTGAGTTCTTCTTCTTCTTCTTCTTCTTCTTCTTCTTCTTCTTCTTCTTCTTCTCCTCCTCCTCCTCCTCCTCCTCCTCCTCCTCCTCCTCCTCTTTCTTCTTCTTCTTCTTCTTCTTCTTCTTCTTCTTCTTCTTCTTCTTCTTCTTCTTCTTCTTCTTCTCCTTCTTCTTCTTCTTCTTTCTTTCTCTCTCTCTCTCTCTCTCTCTCTCTCTCTCTCTCTCTCTCTCTCTTATTGTAATAAATAGCCTTGAATAAAGTTTTCCTGGTCTGTTTAACTGTCCAGTGAAAGTTTTGCTTTGACAAAGGAAACTTTCCTACTGATCATTATCTGATCACTAAATTATACTGAATAATATCCAATGGTATCCAAGGAAGCCAGGCTTAAGAATTGAAAGAGAACTTTTAAAAAAGAGGGTATTGAAGAATTCAGTGGCCACAAACTGCAGGGGAACTGAGAATATACAGAGTTAGAAAGAAATGCTGCTAAACAAATAAGCAACAAGTGAAAAAAAAAAAAAAAGAGCAACAACAAAAACAAGGTAGGTTTTATGCCAGAGTTGTTACAGTGCATTATGTAACATTAAGTCATGCAAAACAAAACAAAAGCACATGAAGAGAGAACAGTATGAAGTTTCCTCAAAAAACTAAACATGGAACTCCCATTTGACCCAGTAATCCCACTTCTAGGAATATATCCCGAAAAGCTAGAAACACCAATCAGAAAGGATATATGCACCGCTATGTTCATAGCAGCACAATTCACCATAGCTAACATTTGGAAACAGCCTAAGTGCCCATCAGCAGATGAGTGGATTAAAAAACTGTGGTACATCTACACAATGGAATACTACGCTGTGGCAAAAAGGAAGGAATTCTTGCCATTTGCAACAGCATGGATGAAACTGGAGAGCATTATTCTAAGTGAAATAAGCCAGTCAGAGAAAGATAAATACCACATGATCTCACTCATTTGTGGAATATAGAGAACAACATAGACTGATGAACAGGGACAGATCCAGAGACAGAGAAATAGTAATCAGACTGTCAATCCCCAGAGGGAAAGGAGGGGAGGGTGGGGGTAAGGGGGAGAGATCAACCAAAGGACTTGTATGCATACATATAAGCCAAACCAATGGACACAGACAACAGGGGGATGAGAGCAGGAGTCGGGGGGGGAGTTGGGGGTTAATGGGGGGATAAGGACACATTTGTAATACCTTAACCAATAAATAAATTTTAAAAAAAACTTAAAAAGCACATGAAAGTATGTCAGATACACAAGAAAAGAAAAAACAACCAACAGAAAATGTTATTGAGGGGCTTGGTAGACAAAGACTATGAGTTAGTTATTACATGTCCAAAGAGTTTAAAGGAAGCATATCTAAATAATTAACAGAAAGTATGACAATGATTTCCTGCTAAATAGAGGATGTCAATAAAGCAACAGAACTTGTTTAAAAAGGAACCAAATAGAAATTTTGGAGTTGAAAAATAAAATAACTAAAATTTACTGAAGAGACTGAGCTCAACATCCAATGTGAGCTAGATGACAAAAGAATCAGCAAAATTGAAGATAGCGATCCAGTTTGAATATCAAAAAGAAGTAAAAATGAAGAAATGTAAGCAGAATTTTAGAGACCATCAAATGTACCAACATACATATAATTGGACTCTGAGAAAGAGAAAAGAAAGAGAAAGGGGTAGAAAAATATTTTTTTTAAATAATGGCTAGACAAAGAAGGGAAGGAATTAGCTAAAGGAGATATATGCATACCCATGAACACAGACAATAATTTGGTAAAGGCTAAGGAAGAAGTAGGTGGGGGAGGATAGGTGTTGGAAAAGGGAGTGGTAGTGGAAGGGAGGACTCCTGCAATAATGTCAACATGAAATATTTTTGAATAAAAGTAAAACAAATAAAATTAAATTAAAATAATGGTCAGAAATATATACACTGAAAACTATAAAACATTGCTGAAAGAAAATGAAATGAGATCTAAAGAAATGGGAAGACATCCCATGCTGATGGATCAGAAGATGTACTATTATTAAGATGGAAATACTCCCTAAATAGCTCTACAGATTCAGTGCAATCCCAACCAATATCCCTGTTACTGTTTTGCAGAAATTAACAAGCTAATCCTAAAATTCATATTAATTGCAAAGCACCCAGAATAATTAAGAAAAAACCTTGAAAAAAAAATACAAAAGACAACATACTGTATGATTCCATTTACATGTATATGAAGTGTCCAGATTCAGCAATCTATGTATACAGGAAGTAGATCTGTGGTTGCTCAGGGTCTGGAGGTAGGGACAATGCTAGAAAATGACTGCTATAGGGTTGGTATAGAGTTTCCTTTTAGGATGTTAAAAAATGTTCTAGAATTTGATTGTCGTTATTGCTGTACAATTCTATGAATATACTAAATACAGCCTAACTGCTTACATTATTTTTTAAATTAAGTGTATTTAACATATAACATTGTATAAATTTAAGCTGCACAACATTAATTTGATACATTTATATATTGTAGTAAGATTGCCATTATAGCAATTATCAGCACCTGCTCACTTTATTTCTATTGAATTTATTAGGGTGACCTTAGTTAATAAAATTATATAGGTTTCAGGTATACAATTGTATAATATATCATCTGTATATTGTATTATGTGTTCACTACCCCAAGTCAAGTCCTCTTCTACCACCATTTATCCCCTCTTTACTTTCTTCTACCTCTCCTCACCCCTCTTTCCCTCTGGTCATCACCACACTGTTATCTGTGTCTATGAGTTTCGTTTTTTGTTTTTGCTTAATCTTTTCATAGTTTTCACTCAGCCCCCCAACCCCATGCCCCTCTGAGCTGTCAGTCTGTTCCTCTGTATCTATGAGTCTGTTTCTATTTTGTTTGTTAGTTTATTTTGTTCATTAGATTCCACATAAAAGTGAAATCATATGTGTACCTGCACATTTTAAACAGGTGAATTTAGCAACCTACTTGGTTAATACAACTCAGAAGTGGTGTGGCTGCTTAGGAAACCACTCCTGCTATTTTGACATTCGTCCATTTAACATATATATATATATATATATATATATATATATATATATATATATATGACACATTTATTTATTTATTTATATATGACAAGACAAAAGTAACAGTGTGGAAAATGACCCTTGCTGCCAGTGACTAAGCATACTCACTCATATGTGGGTCTGGTCTGGGACCACCCGTACAGGCTGTGCACATCGTAGTGCCGCACCCGGGAGCCGTCGGGCAGGATCTGCTCGCTCTCCATGCATAGGGTCTTGCTGCTGAGACCCCTGTCCCTGGACTCCAAATCTAAGAGGAAATGCTGAGTTATATTCTGAACAACTTGATCTGCACATTCACTAGAAATGCCCATCATCTTGGCATGGTTCTATTTCAAACAACACCTTTATCACCAGTAGCAGCTCCAATTTCAAGAATTTCTTTTGTCTAATAAAAACAACAATGTTCTGTGACCTTGTAACTAATGAAGAATAAGGGCAGGGAATGGAGCTGGTAAAGGCACCTTCTTTATGCTCCAACTCTAACATTTATAGAGTATGATCCATGCCCCTTTATCAGCATCATACACTCTTCTGTCTTATGACTGTATCTTCCACTAGATGGTAATGTTCTCAAGGGAATGAATCTTGTTTCAACCAACTTTATATTAATGTTGCTAAATCATTCTGATTTGTCAATACTTGCCTGATACACAAATATTACATTAAGGGAAGAGGAGAAAACAAGGAAGGAAGGAAGGAAGGAAGGAAGGAAGGAAGGAAGGAAGGAAGGAAAGGAGGGAGTGGGGAGGGAGGGAGGGAAGGAGGGAGGGAAGGAGGAAGGGAGGGAGGAAGGGAGGGAAAGAGGAAGGGAAGAAGAAAGGGAATTACCAAACAATAGGAAACATAGCAATGATGTAGACATTAAAAAACTTGGATTCCAGATTTCATCCCAAAAATTACTGGTATAGTGCTTGTAGGAAGGCGAGTCACTTCCTTCTCATGTTTCTGTAAGTTGAAAGAGTTCAACTCTCTGAGATGCCTTTGATCCCCAGGTCCTGTATCCTGTAGTCTCTATTCCTGTTTGTATCATAGGACAATGTGGGCATGCCCTTCATCAAGTGTCTGTGAACACAGGCAGAGAGAGTGCAGGAACTAGATTTTCATTCTCTAATCAAAAGGGTGTGTGTGTGTGTGTGTGTGTGTGTGTGTGTGTGTGTGTGTAGAGGGTTAATTAAAGTTTTAGCAATCAGTTCATAGTTATCGATGTAATCAGATGCACCATTCATTGCTTGGATTCTTTCATACGACATCAAGTCATTATTTCTATGCTTGATCCATAATTTATTTATTTGTACTTATTCAAGGTTATTCTATTTGGGATTTTATCTCATGTTTAAGAGTGTTTTCTCTCTCCAAAATGAGGCTTCACTTTGACAAGAGGAAAACGTAAGGGGTTTTGAGCAGGGCAGTAATTTAAGGAAGCAATCATTTTACATACATGGCATATACGGTGGCTTATTAAGAATTTCATCACAGCAGCCACTGACAGATCCATCCACAAAGTTTGATGGCTCATTCTTATCCTGAAATGAATTAGCAAAACAGATTCCATGATGTCAGAGGAGACAGAGTGGCCTTGGCTCAGGAGAACACTGCCCTCCTAGAGACAAAAGGATCTTATTTAAACTCTCACACAGCTGGTTGCTTCATTGATTCCGTGGGAAAGGAAACTAGGATGCTGCTATGCCTCCCATCCCTCGAGACACACAAATAGAAGAGCCTTGGACACATGTCCCAGAGACATCTCAGGAAGCCCTGGTCTTATGCCCACCTGACATGCATAACAAATATCTGAACAGGCCTTTGAAGCCATTCCCTCGGAGGACTCTCTACCAGCACTGTGGTGAGCATCTATTTCACCTCAGATTCAGGCCTTCTTGCCCCTAGGTCTGCTGTATCATGGATGGTCTCCCAGGCTCCCTTACTGTTGGCTTCTGGGGAGGTTTGGCCAATGGGAGGCAGTGGCAAGAGATTAGAGGATGGGAGCTAAGAGAAGACAGGATATTTGTGCCTTTTCATCTGGCATCATCTCTAGTGGTGGCATGTCTCCCCATTAGTCTCCAACGTCCTCTACCCAATATGTCCCTGGGCAGACCTACAACTCCCTCTGCTCCTCTTGGTGGTCCCAGCACCTTCATTCTGTACCAGCATCCCTCTCTTTCACTCCTCCAGCCCTTGCTACCTGCTTTGCTAGTTTCTGAATTGCCTCCTCGTGCTTATACTTCTAGCACTTCCAAAGAAAACACGCTAAGGATGGACTTACGATCCACAGTCCATCGAACTTCAAGCTCTTTGGGCTTGTGTAGAGCTTTTTTATTTCCTCCTTCCACCAAGTAGCTGTGCTGTTACGCAGGAAGTCAGGATAAGCGATGTGGGCTTTGTACAGCTGGAAGAGTAACACAGACTCTCACACTGGGTATCAGCCTGTTCAGGAAGGGGAGTGTGGGGACTAGGAAGGGGAGGTGAACAGGTGCTTGTGCAAAGTACTGGCTCCCTCCTCCGCGCCCGCCCCCCCCCCCCCACTGTGAGACCTAACCCATTTCTGCTGATGCTTCACAGAATTTCCTGTGGACACAAAGAGATCAGAGGAGGCTTTAGAGCTGCAGATGCTTTTTCTACATTGGTCAAATGAAGGAGACCAATCATCCAGGGAAAAGTGAGCTACAGAGTGAGCTACAAGCTGATGTGACATCAAATGCCGAGATGAAAGACATTACTCCTTTTAACTGGTTTACATGTGGACAATTCACTGAAACTCAAATACTATGTGGCTGTAAGAAAAGGAGGATCTCTTACCATTTGCAACAGCATGGATGGACCTGGAGATTATTATTTTAAGCAAAATAAGCCAGTCAGAGAAAGACAAGTATCACCTCAAATCTTGTTGCCATAAACCAAACAACTGGGGCCCAAAAAAGGAATTAAAGGAGACAAAAGAAGGAGGACAATACATAAGATCTATTGATTCATTTAAATATGATGGCTGATTAAGCATCATAGGCCAAAGATTAGTACACATCTTGGGTGTGGGTGACTGGGAGACATAGATTTCAGAGCCATTCTCAAAGGTATTATTTATGGGTGTTAAATGACCAGCTGGCGTACATAAGGGGTGGAACGCCAGAATATTTCCAGGCAATAAAAACATAACTCAGTGATAGAGGATTAGACCCTTGACCTTGGTCTCATGAATGTTTGTTAAGTAATCAGTATCACACAGATTTCTACTCATTCATAATTTATAAATTACCCAATACATTTTGCTAAGATTTATGAAGAGCCTCTTTCAATCAAAACATTGTGATGCTGATTAATTACAGACATCTCCTCCCAATCCTTACCTCTCCCCAGACAATGTCACTGCTGTTAGGCCATTTGATGAATACATTCTTTTCCTGCCCTGTGGTGAATGGGAGATGCTTGGTCTCATTGCGAGAAATGCCTGGATTCTGAAACAAAAGGGTTTAAAACTGAAAACATGAGAAAAATATTTCCAAGAAAAATGATCTCCAAAATGTTAACAATTCGTGGTACAGAAAGAAATGGTAAACTTCAAAATAGACAAACAAACAAAAATACAACCCATGTTAATTTGCCTATGTCTATTGGATAGTTGAGAGCAAAAGAATATATTGATGTTTCTCTATAAAATTCCCAAGGGGGGAAAAAAGCATGCTAATGTTTGGAAAAAAATTCCTGGAGAGAAACTAAGTTAACAAGACATTACCCTCACATAGAGAAAGGTAATTTACTGTATTTCAGTAGTGTCACAGCAATATTCCCTAAAAATGAGAAACTTCTTTCTTCTATTCTGTGGCCAGACTGTCCACCTAAGGTGGCCTTCCCATTAACCTCATCCTTTACCTGTCCCAATTACTTTCTATAATAGTATTCTATTTCACAACTGTCATATGAATCATTCCTGCCTAAAATTATATTTTAATGTTTATTAATTGGTTGTATCCTCCAATCCTATATAATAAAAGCCTGATATGCAAATCAACTGAACAGTGGAACAACCAGTCACTATGATGTGCACTGACCACCAGGGGGCAGAAGCTCAACACAGAAGTTACCCCCAGCCTGCAGGCCTCAGGCCAGCCAAGGTGAGTGCCAGGGGAGGGCCACCCCCATCGTCCCACTGGTCACCCCGCAGATTGGCCCTGATCGCCAGCCAGGCCTATGAATGAATGAATTTCATGCATTGAGCCTCTAGTCCTAACTAATAATAGACAAACATGGTAATTGACCATACCTCCGCTACGCTTCCCATTGGCAAATCAGCAGGATATGCAAATTAACTGCCAACCGAGATGGCGGCCGGCAGCCACGCAGCTGAAGCAAACAGGAGGTTGCTTGCTCCAGTGATGGAGGAAGCCAAGGTTCCCCGCCTGCCACGGCCCAGCTCTGAGCTCTGGAAGCAACTATGTTTCAATTATAGAAGCTAAACAAACCCCAGATACCTGCTTTCAGCTGGCCACGGCCTCAGAGCTGAGAGCACCAGTGATGGCAACAGAGTTTCAATTATAGAAGCCAAACAAACTCCAGATACCTGCTTTCAGCCAGCCGCAGCCTCAGAGCTGGAGCCAGGCCTCGGAGCTGGAGCCGGCTCTCAGCTCCAGTAACAACTATAGAAGGTAAATAAATCCCAGAAAAAAGAAAAAAAGGAGAGGCTGGGAGCTTCAGTTTCCCACCAGCCTGAAAACAGCCCTCAGCCCCTCACCCAGACTGGCCAGGCACCCCAGTGGGGACCCCCACCCTGAAGGGGGTGTGACCAGCTGCAAACAGCCATCAACCCGTCATCCAGGCTGGCCAGGCACCCCAGCGGGACCCCCAACCTGATCCGGGACACCCTTCAGGGCAAACCAGCTGGCCCCCACCCGTGCACCAGGCCTCTATCCTATATAGTAACAGGGTAATATGCAAACTGACCCTAACAGCAGAAAGACTGGGAATGACTGGTCACTATGACACACACTGACCACCAGGGGGCAGACACTCAATGCAGGAGCTGCCCTCTGGTGGTCAGTGCGCTCTCACAGTGGGGAGCTCTGTTCAGCCACAAGCCAGGCTGATGGCTGCCAGTACAGTGGTGGTAGTGGGAGCCTCTCCCGCCTCCTCAGCAGCGCTAAGGATGTCTGACTGCAGCTTAGGTCTGCTCCCCGCTGGCAAGTGGACATCCCCCGAGGGCTGCCGGGCTGCCAGAGGGATGTCTGATTGCCATCTTAGGCCCAATTCCCCAGGGAGCAGGCCTAAGCCAGCAAATGGTCATCCCCCAAGGGGTCCCAGACTGTGAGAGGGCACAGGCCAGGCTGAGGGAACCCCCATTGCCCCCAGTGCACAAATTTTTGTGCACCAGGCCTCTAGTATTATATAATCCCTGTAAGGACATTGTCTTCTTAATGAATTTAGATTGCAAGCACACACACACACACACACACACACACACCTTTTATAATGGTAATTTTCAAAGACTCAAGGCTTAACAAATACTTGAATGAATGAATGAACCAACAAACAAAAGTCAGCAAAGAATGTTTTAATTTTGGGAAGCTATAAAAGAGGAGCATTTGTAGGTAACTACTTCTGTATTTAATCAAGATATAACTTCCAATGTGAAATAATAAATTGGTCCTCTGGACCTTCAATAGGTTGTTTGTGAATTTAATTAAGAAGAAATAAGTCCCCTGAGCCTCACCATTGCTGGGTGATGACAAAACAGGTTTTTGAAAACCCCACAGTAAAGCCAAGACTAAAATACAGCTATTCTAAGGCACAGTCTGAAATAGAGAGACTTTTTTTTTTTTAATTGTTGCTATATTCAGTGTTTTAGCCCACAGTTCTTCTAATTCTGTCAAGAGAACAGTAACAATAAATTATACTCTGTCATTAAAAAAAAAAAGATTGTAAAGCATCATCTTTTAAAAAACCTTTTTATTGTTTTTTCCTCCTTTATTTGCTTTTTCAAACTTAAAAAAGTAATTATAGATACACAGGAAGTGGCAAAAATGTACAGGGAATTGTCCTATACTCTTCATCTCATTTCCTTCAATGTTGCTATTTTTAAAACATGAACACAAAAAATGAGATTTAATATTTGCAAGTACCTACCAAAACGAGGACAAATCTTGTGCCATTTTTCTTCATTCGCTCCATCAGCAGACTAAGGTTTTGAAAGCTGGTGCTGAGGGTAAAGTCCAGCTTCTGGTCCATGTAATCGATGTCTACATGCTGAACATCCTAGAGGAAGGGCAAGCAAGGTGTTGGGGGGTCCTGCAACAATAACCTCAGGGCACACACACTGCTCTGCCAGACTCCAGGTCTGCTGCTTGTAGACCCCAGTCCAGGTCCCTCCAAATTTACCTCATTACTCCACTAGACCCACTTGCCAATTCTGCTGATTAAATTTGCTATCTGATTCTTGCATACAGATCACCTGTTCCCATTCCTTCTGCTTCTGCCTCTCCCACACACACACATTGGAATTCTTTCCCCTTTCCTTCCCTCAGTTCATGTCTTTTCCACTCTTCAAATCTCAAACATGGTAAGCTATCAAAAAAAAAAAAGTCCTAGTTAAATATTCTAGGGTAAAAAGCAGAATCCCCTGAGAAACAAGATTGTATACCTGTTTTCTCTTTTTCCCTCCAGTAAACCTGGTTAAATTTATTCACATTTAAGAACTACATTATTTTATAGCATTCTAAAATGTATATACTATTTCCACCATCTCCAATTGTCTAGATGGTCTTTGAGATGAAAATCTTTCCTTCTCTTTTCTCAATACAATGCCAACCAACCTAGGTTTCTGCACATGAAATGTACCCAATTCAAGATTGTTGAATGATGGCTATGTGGTTAATATTCAGTTGAAATAAGAGATGTTTCTCTTTAGCTTAAAGGTGGTAATCACCTGTATTGTCTTAAGACCCTAGGTCAGTGGTTCTCAACCTGTGGGTCGCCACCCTTTGGAAAACACATATATAATTACATATTGACATCCTGCATATCAGATATTTACATTACGATTCATAACAGTAGCAAAATTACAGTTATGAAGTAGCAACGAAAATAATTTTATGGTTGGGGGGTCACCACAACATGAGGAACTGTATTAAAGGGTCACGGCATTAGGAAGGCTGAGAACCACTGCTCTAGGTAAAACTTGTTTGAGGGAGCAGCGACTTGTGTATAAGACAAAACTTAGAAAAGAATGAACCAACATATTATTAACATTGGTTGCATTGGCAAGATAAATCTATGGAATTTTTTCATCTTTTCATTTTCCTATCTTTTCTAATTTATATTTAGGAATATCTAGCATAATAGTATCTGAAAAGAAAAAATAAGTCTGGGTGAATGTTTCAAATTATCTTTGATGAGGACATTGTAATAATTTATTCTCATCTTCTAATCATTAATTGTCCTCCATATCTCAGGAGGTGAGTTAAAAGCAGAGAAAGAAAATATGTGATGAGAATTTGACTATTATAAGAGAGAATGAGCATGCTATGTGTGGAATTCTGTTTGTTGACAGTAATTGACTGCACTTCTAGGGGCTATGTTTCATTGTGGGAAATGCATATATGAGTATTTGTATTTAAGTCAAAGTGAAGGCTTGAATTTATCTCCTTTTTTCATACTGTCACTTTATATCTACCCTCTCCAAAAATAATCACAGTATAGTCCCTAAAATTGTCATAATCTTGATATGATTCTCTCTTAGAAGTCTCCAAAGTCATGGCTTATGACTAACTATGGCTACTCTAGGATATTTCTGGCAAGAGGTAATAAGTAACAATATCCTCTACTAACTTCTGATGAATGTATGCCCTCAATTTTGAACTCTTGATTTAAAAAGGGTACTGTGACTTAAATTTAAAAAGCAATGTTTCCACATAAGATTAGCTCCATAGCTACATTTTCTTTGTACTGAAGTAGTCATCAGTAATGTCTATGAAGATGTTTTCAATTTATAATTAGCCATAAGTCCCCATAACTAATTAAACCACAGGCAGGGTGAAGGCTTCATACATAGGGAATCTGGGCTTCCACCATTTCATCATACAAATTGGAGATTTCAGTATCATTCTGGTATCCATAGCGACTCAGCTGGAATCCCAAGGCCCAGTATGAAATCATTGCTGGCCGACCAATCAACTAGAATAAAAAAGAAAAATGGATGCAAGTAGATTCTTAGGGTAAAAAAAAAGATAGTTGGCTTATGCTTGAAGCAACTTCAGCACTTCTACTTGCTGCCTGTCTGATCTAAGAGGTCTCATAAATGTGGAACAATCATGGAGATGCAGAATGATAGAAAGTCTCTCTATATCCTAGAGCTTCCACTCTAAGAAACCTGAAAATTCAGTGGTTATTACTGATTAGAGATTCTTAGAAAGGTTTTATAGCAAATAATTAAGAGACATATGGGATATCAATATCCTTTAACACTAAAACCCTACTCTCATAAAAAATAGTGATAATGTAGTAGGAATACTCAAGGACCATCCTATATAATTAAAGCATAGTATGTAAATTGTCCCCTCGACCGGGAGTTGTCTGGGAGTTCAACCAGGGGTGGGGCTAGCAAGGGGAAGGGATTGAGGCCCCAGGCAGCATCGGTGGTGGCAGCAGCAGGCAGCTGGGAACGGAAGCGGGAAGAGAAGAGAAGGAGTACCCGGCTGGCAGCCAGCAGCTGCTACAGACCCTACCAGTGCACAAATTTCATGCACTAGGCTTCTAGTAAAAAATAAAATTGGCCTTTCTCAGTGCTAAGAATGTGCAATATCCAATAAGCCTTGGATGGTTAATTAATGAATATAATGAATTCTGACCTCAGTGTATTGCTGGGTTACAAGCTCGGGAGTTGGCCCCAAAACTACATAAAAGTCCAAAATCCCTCCTGTGGTGCGATATGTCAGGGCAGGAGTAGGCTGAAATGTCACATCTGTTAAAAAAACAGACACACACACACACACACACACACATACAGACAAACATGAGGAGCATCTTGAGAACTATAAATTACCCAGACAGGGACTCTGCCCTAATATTTGCTATTTTCACTCTCTTCTTTTAGTGCCCACCTCCTCTGGAAAGTCTTCTTTCATACTGTGGAATCAGAGATGGATTTTCAGGTACCCCAAAGACAATCTCAATCTTAACCTTTTATAATGTTCTGTGAAAGGGAATTAAAGTGGCAAAGTCAAACAAGGTCATACCAAAGTAAAGACTATGTTTAGTCAAAATTTTACTCCCAATACCTGGCCTAGAGATTTTAATATATCATGGATAAATGAATAAATAAAAGGTCGGGTTATGTGCCCTATTTCCCTGGCCATTGAACTTTCTTATTTCTATTGATATTCCAGATTCTGATAAAGTGGCTGCAGGAAAACTGTCTTTATCTTACCCATGGCATTACTGTTTAGCAGAAGCACTCCATGGGCATTGCCATCCTCCTCCAGTCCCATGTAGTAGGGGTGGACACCGTAGGAATTCTTCTTGTACTGGGAGAGTCATGGGAGGAGTAGATGAGTAACAAAAAGAGAAAATCCAAGAAATTCTGTCCTCCTCATAACCCAAACAGCCAACGCCTACTCAACACTGAAGATTTAGCACAATGTCATGTCCTTTATGAAAAATTCCTTGACCCTTCCTTCCACCACATACACACACACACACACACACACACACACACACACACAAGTGGGGCAAAAGTAGATTTACAGTTGTGAGCATGTAAACACAGTTTACACTTGTGTTATTATTTGTTAATTATTTTATTATCTCACATATAACCCACCTATAAACATACTTTTGCCCCACCCTATATTTATTTTCTAAAAGATTTAAAATACATTTAGGAACAGAAGGACATTACATAACATGTGGCCTATTTCATTTGAGAGCAGAATTTATCAATATAAGCTGAAGTTCATGAATAGGGTACATATGTGGATTAAAATAATTTTACACAGAGAGCATCTGATGGATAATCTTATTCTTCTGTACTTACCCCTGGTGGCTCATCTCGAGAAAATATTCCCCATGTGTTCCAGCTAATGTTTCTTCTGAAAGTTGTGTGCTCAGTTTCCCCGAAGCCATAGATGTTCTCAGAGGGGAGGCGAGTAGAAATGGAAAGGAACATGTCGTTGAAGGTAAAGCCCGGGAGCTGAGAATCCCAACTACAACACAGAGGCATACCTTTGAGCAGAGCTGATCACAGGCCGGAGCAAACAGAGAATACAGTTCAGATGTCTAGTTGCTTCAGAAGCCTCCTGAATGATTGCACACCTGGATACAGGTTCAGTTACTGTGAGATGACCCAGGTCATAAGAATGTCCATGACTCGCTACCACAGTTCTGTGTTTGCATTTTTATTCTGTGGATTGCAAGACTGGCAACTCCTTTTCTGATTAATTGGCCCTTAAGAGTGTCACTCATCTCTTTATTTCTAGATCCCATTGCCTGGTACATCAGCCTGAATCAATGAATAAGGTCTGAGCAAGTTTTCCAATAGAAAAGTATGAAACTCAGAATGACTTTTCTGGATTGGCCAAAGAACTTCTTACCAAAGAAGCCAACAGACAGAAAGTCAGACACATAGTCAAAGAGAGCCGAAGGCTGTCCACATGTGCACATACAGTTTCTAATAGGATGGGGGGCTTCAGCCCCAGGCAAATCCAGACCTGCGGATCATGCCATTCAGCAGCAGGTCAGGGATGAGAGGTGGCAATTCCTTTCATGCTTAACATTGTGAAAAGGCTTTAAGTCTATAGTGTCAATAGCAGCAAAGACTGCAAGACACCATTTCTCTTTCCTTACTACCCCTTACCTCTCTCTCCTGGCTCTTCTGTTATTATTTCGTAATGAGGCATATAGAGTTTTCTGTTCTATTTAACCAGAACAATGAGTAAAATATGTATTTTTCTTTTTCTGAAATCAAGCAACACTTAGTATTTTTAAGTCTTTGATTGCTTAATTGTTCTTGTTGAGCTAATGACTAATAAGAAATGAAATCCCCATTGAAGTGTGTGTGTGTGGGGGGGGGGGGTGTATATCCTCTTTGTTTAAAAAACAAACATACACGTAGAGTGTTGAAGGTTAATATTTCACTTGCATTCATTAGAACCACTGCAATTAGATCTAGAACCACTCTAATTAGAACCAAATAAAAATGGTGCTTACATCACAGTGCTGGAGTTTTTTCGTTGAATCTGGATCCCGAAAGGATTGTTTTGAATCCTGACATCATACAGACGGTTTTCAGGCGAGCCAACAGGAGAGGAAGGGATTTTCAGAGGCACTGGGACCTCGTACCTTTTATTAGTGGGATCATAGATCTGACAGTGAGAAAGAAGGAGACTTGCTGATGGAATCTCAAACCTAAAACCTCTCATACCAGCTCAAAATTCAGTTCCCATCAGGAAGCATCAAATATCCCAAAGCAAATAGATGTGAGGCCTACCCATCCACTGTGCCCAACACATCCTGAACTGGAAAAAAAAAACACATGAAAAAACACCCTCAACAATACCCATCAAAGCCAGGGAGGGCACTACCTCTAAGGAATTTGTAACTTAAGGGTGTAGAATCTCATAGACAGAATGTGTGAATGTGTTTTTACAAGTGTGGTATGTGAACAGTATGTGCACATAACTTTATAAGACTATGTGTTAGCATGTGTACATATGTTAGAAACTAGAGAACTGAGTTTTCATATGAACTATGAGATCTTCTTACTAGTTGAGCTTCCAGTTGCTGCTCAGCTTTTTCATTCCTAAGATTGTTCCTTTGTACCTACCACTTGTTTCTACCAACCTAACAGGGTTGCTGTGTGGGCAAAAGGAGAGAAGGGCAAAGTGTTATGCAAGGCCAGGTAGTATTACTATTATGAGTGATCATCCTTTTTATCATAATAATATGAGCCCACATATTATGCTTAGGACAAGTTTTGTCGAAAGGCTCGATTCTCAATATTCTGTTTCTCAAACCAAAAGCAGCAATATTACCTGGGAGCCTGTTAGGAATGCAGAATTTGAGGCCCTACCCCAGACTTTCTGAATCAGAATCTTCATTTTCACAAGGTCCCTGGGGTGATTCGCCCAACATTGAAATGTGAAAAGCAATGTCTAGAGTGAACTGTCCAAGGTGGTACCCACTAGCCATGTGTGGCCATTAAGCCTTGAAATGTCCTAGTCTGAGCTGAAACTCACTATAAATGTGAAATACAAACCAAAATTTGAAGATTTAATCTGACCATAATCTAAAGTATCTCAGTACGTAATTGTATTTTGATTACATGATGAACTGATAACATTTGAGCAACTTGGTAAAATAAAATGCTATTAAAATCCATTTCACCTAATTTTTTCAATACATTTTTTAAAATATGGTTATCAGAAAACATATGTGGCTCACATCATATTTCTATTTTATCAGAGCGGTGGTTCTCAAAGTGTGGCCTCTTAATTTGTAGCAGGAGCATCACTTGGGAATTCATTAGAAATGCAAATTCTTGGAAACCCTGGGCAGGAGCCCCAGCAATGTCTTTTAACAAAAGCTACAAGTGATTCTGATGCATATTAAGTTGAAGTATCAACTGCTAGAGAAATAATTGTAATGTTGGAAATGAGCCAATGCCACCCATATGAGTTTACCAAAAAGCAGACACTTTGTTCTCAGGGCTAATGTGTCTCAGTAATCCTTTGAGGATCGTTCTGACTTACAGAACCCTTGACTATAGGACATGGACAACCCTGGTGGATCTAAGGCCACACCCGACTCTACTATCTCCTGACTTTCTGGCCTTTACCTTTCTGGGCTTCAGCATCCTCAACTCTAAAATGAGGGATTTGGACTAAAAGATGTTTCGGTAATTTCCATCCCACAAGAACTCTGTGCTGACGACCGGAATCTGCAACACGGGCATTACCTTGAACTGCAGCATGCTTTCTGTGTGGTAGATCACGCTGATCCTAAGGGAGCTGATCTCTGCAGAAAGACGGGGGGAGGTGGTGGCTGCTGCTGCAGGTGTATGTCGCGTGCTCTGTGATGACGGTGCTGCTGCTCGAGCTGACTCAGGGGCTGTCAGGTAGGTAAGGTCTGTGGTGATGCCAGTGGGCGAATACTGAATATTACTGGGAGCATACTTAGGGATGGTGTCATAGAAACAGGTGGGCACACCAGGAACAACTGTGTTCTGCAATGAGAGGATGAATTCTCAGTCAGCCTCCAACACCACACTCTGATTTCTAAAAAATGTTGGTTAACACAGACTAAGTCTCTGACACTATGCCCATTATTATGTGTTCAATTATGTTCCCCAAAAAAGATGTTAAGTCCTAACACCTGGCACCTTATTTGGATATAGGATCTTTGCAGATGACCTAGTTAAATGAGATCATTAGGGTGGGTCTAATCCAGGGGTGGGCAAACTTTTTGACTCGAGGGCCACAATGGGTTCTTAAACTGGACCGGAGGGCCGGAACAAAAGTGTGGATGGAGTGTTTGTGTGAACTAATATAAATTCAAAGTAAACATCATTACAAACAAGGGTACGGTCTTTTATTTCAATAGTTTTATTCATTTCAAACGGGCCGGATCCGGCCCGCAGGCCGTAGTTTGCCCACGGCTGGTCTAATCCAATATTAACTGGTGTCCTTATTAAATAGGGAAATTTGGACACAGAGATATATATGTGCCCGGGGAAAGAACACCATGTAAAGAGGAAGGCAGAAATTGGGGTGACATTTTTATAAGCCAAGGAACACCAATGATTGCCAGGAAACCACCAGAAGTTAGGAGAGAGACATGGGACCAATTGTCCCTCACAGCCCTCGAAAGGAACCAAACCTGCCAACACCTTGATTTTGAACTTCAGCTCTCAAAACACTGAAATAATATAGGGTGTCCCCAAAAATATATACACACTTTGAATAATTATTCATTCCAATGTTTCTTTCTTTTCAGATTTAACCATTGGAATGAATAATTATTCAAAGAAGTGTGCATATATTTTTGGGAGACATCTGTATGTTTGTAACAGGTGAGTAGTGAAGGGTCAGCAGGTAGCTTGATCTAGAGACTGGAATCTTAAGGCAGGGTTCTGCTCCCAATGTCCCCAAACTATACCGCTTTGCCATGGGATAGTTGCCCCCATTGTAACATTAAGGAAATCACTTATTTTCTCTTTCTCTGGCTTTCATTCTCTCTGTTTTTCAAATGGAGGGTAAGACTCATAACTTACCTTCCTGCTTGAACTCTAATTGATGAAAAAAAAATCACTTAAAATACTCAATGCACAATGTATTGTTGCTATGTTAAAAATAAAAGTGGGGTTTAAAATAAGTAGGTGAGAGAAAAGAGGGAGCCAGGGCAGCAATGAGTTTCTTCTCATTCAGGATATCTGAGGAAAACACTGATTGCCTGCCACTCAGCGTTGACAAAACGGTGCATCTGTTGGCACAGTATTGTTTTCTTCCTGAAAAATGATTCCCATTCAACCCAGCAGTGTTTGGAAAATGTTTCTTGGTGCCTAATCACTCCTGGGCCAGTTTTTACAACTTCCTGCTCACTGTGGTAATCTGTTCCTCATCCTTACCTCCCAAAGGCACCCCCGCTGCTTGCACTTCTCCTCAGAGGCAGTGGGCTCCTCAGGGTAGCAATTGAACTTCTCTTGGTCACTGACCAAAAGAGTCCACCTCATGGAGAATTCTTGTCCCAGTACCAGTCCCTCGAGATCAGTGATTTTCACCACCTGAGGAACGAGAAAGGAGGCCACAGTGACAAATGAGGAGAAATAGAGACACCTGGATAATGTCCTTCCCTGATGGTTGGGAAGTCAAGCATGGGGGAGCTAGCCTTTTATCCAATCCCACTTTGCCTTGGGATGGCCTTCGTCCAATACAACCCTGCCATGTGACATCCTTCATCTAATGTCACTTTACCTTAAGATAGCCTTCATCCAATACCACTTTGTCAGAGGATAGTTGGAATATTATTGTTCCTCCTCTGGGACTTTTGACCTCCTTGCCAGGAAAATGCACTTGGCTCATTCCCGACGCTTCTCACCTCAAGTCACTATAGAATACTGAATGGGAAAGGCTTCTATCATGTTAAGGAGTACTAATCACTGGAGGGCTGTCATTGTTGGGCAATTGCCTTCTGGGAGTGATGCCTATACATTTTAATAATGGTGATAATTATAACAATAGCTAAGTTTTATTGAGCATGTATGTGGACCAGGCACTGTGATAACTACTTTATATGCATTCCTTCTATTAATGCTATCATGCAATCTTATGCTGCAAAAAATATGGCTCTCTCCATTTCACAAAACAGAAAACTAATGTTCATAGAAGTTAAATGCTTTGCCCAAGATCTCACAGCTAAGGGCTGGTAGAGCTAGGATTGGAATCCCATTCAGCCTAACTCTAGAACCCAAGCTCCTATCCTTGGGTATGTGTTGTCTAAATGGAAGGAGGCCATCCTACAAAATAGGGAATTCCCCAGCACTTGAAATACTCAACTAATAATTGGGATCTTTTGTCTGAGATTATCATGTAAGGGACTCATTCAATAAGGACAAAACCACCCAGCTGGCTTGGCTCAATAGTTGAACCTATGAACCAGGAGGTCATGATTCAATTCCTGGTGCCCGATCCCCAATGTGGGGCATGCAGGAGGCAGCCAATTCAATGTTTTTATCTTTCTTTCTCCTTTCCTCTCTGAAATCAATAAAAATATATTTTTAAAAATAAGGATAAAACTGATTACCCCTGCTGTTTTATTCAACTCTCATTTTCTATAATGATATAAAAATTGCTTAAAACACTAAGGAAAATATCAGCTGTGTCTCAAAGGGGGTCTTTAACTCAATGAGAGGGTGAATGTGTAAATACCTTCTAGAACAAGGCCAATGTATCAAATAATATAGTTTGAATAATAATGTATGGAACTGCATCACATGTGGGATCAGAATGTCTAGTTTTAAATTTCCCCAGAGAACTGCCTTCTTCCAGGTCCCACTGAAAGGACTGTCTTTTTCAAAGTTCAGGGGTTCATGTTTAGCAAGCACGTTTATCCGTTTGTATCCTCCCTAGGGTGTGGTCGATTTCCCAGCATGCCAGTGTCTCTGTGCCCCTCCGAACTCAATAGAGCAAGAGAGAGCTGGCTGTCGGAATCTCAGGGCTGTCAGCTTCCAGCAAGGGCCCTTCAGGATGGCAGGATGGAACAATTGCCCACCTTCGTTGACGCATTGTAGCTAACGTTTAAAATGGCAATATCATTAAGGACAAAATTAGTAGGTTCTTTGTCCATTCCCAAGATTATGATATCTGTAAATGTGAGGTTGTTGGGATCCATATAATTATTTGTAATCTTTGCTTGTAGATGGTTCTGGAAAAAAAAAAGTCAGTTTAGAGACCAAGTATATCACATTCTAACTGTGCCCAATGCCACTCAACATCTTTCTTTCTATGATCTAAATTATATCCTTTATCTCTTAGGTTCTATCTAGATAGTGTCTGATAATCTTCCCCAGGAAGTATGTTAACCCAGACACTTAACAGTCCTAAGTCTTAGTGTAATATTTTATGCTTGCTTTGGTTCTCTGGTTATTTATTGATTCCATTATTCAGAAAATATGTTCCTGACATCATGGAATTTTCAAGCAGATGTGATGGATACCAACAAAGAAAACAAAAAGACAGAAGCCCACAAGAGAACCTTTAACACACAAAGGATACACACAAAATAGTGCCCACATAATTTTTTTTGTATTCTAATTATAATACTGATAAGAGCTTAATTGCATAAATGCTTACTATGTGTCGAGCACTGTACTAAGCATTTTACATTTATTATCTCATTCAAGTCTCACAGCAAACTATGAGGTTGAAGCTCTAATTATCTCAACTTTTTCAGAGGAAGAGAGTGAAACCCAGAGAAATTAGATATCTTATTCAGGGAACCACAGTTCAAAAGTGACAAAGTTGAGCTACGACAAAGAAAGTAGAACTGAAGACTAAGGGGGAAAAAGGAACACTTTGATGTTTAGAAAGACTAAGCATCCCACAAATATGCCCCATTGATTTCTGCAAAGGTGCAAAAGCAACACAGTGGAGAAAGAATAGCCTTTCAACAGATGGTGCTGGGCCAACTGGATGTACATAGGCAAAAGGTTGAACCTCAACCTAAATGTCACATCTAATATAAAAATTATATATATATATATTATATATATATAAAGTTTATATATATATAAAGTTTAGGAGATAATATTCAAGATCTAGGACTAGGAAGGGTTCTTATATTAGACACCAAAAAGCATGATCCACAAAAGAACAAAAAGATAAATTAGGCCCATCAAAATAAAAAATGTTTGCTCTGTGAAAGACTTTGAGGATGAAAAGAGATATCTACAGACTGAAAGAAAATATTTACAAACCATAAATCAAACAAAGGACTGGTTTCTAGAATATATATTTAAAAAACACTCAAAACTGAATAGAAAAATAAGGCAAATAATCTAATTAGAAAATGGGCAAAATAAATAGGTAGACATTCGCCTAAGAGAATATACAAACAGGCACAAAAAAGGACAGTCAACATCTTTAGACATCAGAGAAATACCAATCATCCACAATGAGATATCACTACCCTGTCATCAGAATGAAAAAAAAAACAACAACAACAGTAGAAGCATAAAAGGAAGGAAATAAGGGAGAGAGATTCCCATAAAAGAAATCTCTGCCCATGCACAATCAGCCATCTAAGAAAACCAGATTAGATTTCTCCCATCCACTGCTAGCCTAACTCCTTTCTTCCTCTCAGTCCCTTTGGGAAATAGAGACAATGTGGGGGTGCTGTTCTGTGTCTCCCAATCTCTCAAAAGCACCACTTCATACCTGTGTCCAAGGCCAAGTTTAGAGGTTGGGAAGCAAGGTCATTATGGAGGAACCTCAAAATTGCAGTGCACCACTCACCACCTCCCACCCACAGCCCACATACCACACACACTTGTACAACCCGCCCCCACCCCCAAATAAGGCATATCTTGGAAGCCAGGACTCATCGTATAAAACTCAGAGGCAATGCATTTTTTCCCCGAAACACACACACACACACACACACACACACACACACACACACACACACGCAAACTAGTTCTTCACTGAACTAATGCCGAATTCTTACGCTTTATATATCCTTCCTGGGACCATTGGAGTCAAGCACTGTCCCTATTCCTCATGACTACGCTTCTATAGCAAATCAAAGCAGTCACAGCGAAGAACATATACTGTATGTTCCTCAGAAACAGTACTTACCGAGGTGACAGAAAACTTATACAGAGTATAATTCTTTTCCGTTACAGCATCTGAAAGAGAAGGATAGAGGGTCCTCATCACATAGAAAGTAGAGGCACTTCTCTCAGTGGGAATACCTTTGCCATCTGATTCTGCTTAGCCACGTTTTACCCATTATTGTCAAATCTCCACAAAGGTTTCCTGGCCACTTCAACCCACAGTAACTGCTTCATCCTCCGAACTCCCATGGCCTCTATGAAATACTGTTTTGCTGGCATTTACAACATTTTGACTTGCATTCTAGGTACCCACATACACAATGTATCTATCCTGCTGCACCGGGAGTTCCTCAAGTGCAATGTCAATGTCTTATTCATCTTAATGTTCCCTGCATGCAATGATTCCTCAAGTGCAATGTCAATGTCTTATTCATCTTTATGTCCACTGCATGCAATGCAATCATAAATAGCCAATAAATATTAACAAATGCTAATTCTGTGCAGGGCAGGATTCTTCTATCATCACAGACCATAAGCTTGTGTGAGGTACTTATATGAAAATCCTACAGTGGAAAAAACACACTACACAGATAAGATACTCCCTTCAATAGTAACCAAAGAAGTATTTTGCAAATCTATGAGCAAAAAGTATAATTTGGTATTAATAATGATACCCAGAGGAAAGAATAATTAAACTAAATCCAATAATGTCTGTTGCTTTGGTATAGTCAGTAACATACAACTTGCTCATCTGAAGTCTATTTTAATTGCATTGTGCTTGGCCAACCAAATCTCAGAATAAGTTGATTTTCAAGCTATAGAAATAAGCATCAATGATAACAGAGTGAGCACTGTATTGGGCAGCTTGCAATGACTAATCTCACTGAGCACTGCAGTGGTGGTGCCATAAGGAAGTCTACCTGCAGATACACCATCATCCCAGTACAGCTCTCCCTTTGCTTCTCTCTTGTAGTCCAAGGCAATAATGAGTCCCAGGGAGTTCTTCCGACTACAAAAGAGCAAGTCTCAGTTTCAGAGAATGAAGAAGAGATAGAACTGTGTTAAATAAGCCCCCTTCATGCTTCACAGACAGATAATTTCAGAGTTTATCCTAGAAAGAGAGTAGATCATGACCTTGAATGGAAACACGGAAGCTGGGTGTGGGTAGACAACAGAGGTTAGTAGTGAATGAGCATGAGAAGAATAGTCAAAGGAGACAGCTCCTAGTGAAAACTGGGTTTGTGATAACATTAACAATTAGCACTAATCGCTGCTTATCATGTGCCAGGAATTCTCCTAAGTGTTTTATGTACATTAAATTTTTATATTATTTCATTCAAAGCTTACAATAACTCTAAAAAGTCAAACTATCATCATCCCTGGTTTACAAATGATAAGCAGAAATAGAGAATAAGTTGCCATAACAATACATCTGGTATGACATAGAATTGGGACTTGAACCCAAAATTTCTGGCTCTTGACCTTGAAGTTATTTTGTGTTTGATCTCCTATTTGACTTTCATTCTCTCATGCCTAAGTGAACCTCCTTGAGGACAATTTTTGACCATAAAGAAAACAATAACAACTAGTTCTTTACTTCATTATCTTATTTAATCATGAGTCAATGAGATCATTGACTATTCTTATAATCTGATTCAATCCAGAAGTAAAAGACTGTGGAAATGCAAAGGAACAGAGGCTACTTTTACCCCCTAAATGAAGACTAAGATGCCAATTTGGGGCCAACCTTGGAAGGAAGGGAGGAAGATCACTGACTACAGATGTCTTCCTTGGGTATATCCACTTTTAGTCCCTCTATTAACCTTTCCCATAATGCTCTGCCCCTTGGAGCATGAGAGTAGTTACACCTTAGAAAAGTGAGGAGCTTACAGCTTACCTGGCCTCTGTGGTTGTGTTTGGCTGCTGGATGGGAAATATGCAGCCCCCTCGAAGGTGAAGTCCTATCCTATCAGGGGGCAGTAGCATCTCCACCAATTGTTTCCTCCATTGGATGGCTGTTCCCTACAACAAAAGAAAACAAATTAGATAATAGGCTGTTTAGGCTAGAAGGAATCGTGGAGATCTTCTACTTTTACTGTCTCATTTTAAATAAGAGAAAAACTGAGACCTCCCAAAAGGGAAGGTGACTTGTCCAAGGCATAAAGGTATTAAGTAGATAGCAAAGCTGAGACTCCAACCCACCTTATTTCATTGTATTACACCATGCTATGATTCCACAAGCAGGCTTTAACTCTCTAGGTTATCACAGCCTAAATCCTGACAGCCGCATAGTAGCCAGGTTGACATAATGAACATTCCCATCAACCTACCCCAGTTATTCAAATTATTTCATGGTATATTGGGAAAGGCCTTTCACATGGAAAAGTACCCACAATCAGCTAAATGTAAAGCCTCATACTATCATCCTACCCAAGCTCCCAACAATGCTGCTGCCTTAGAACTTTCTCTGCTAGAGGCGGGTCTCTGGGCCAAGAGGGCTACCTCACTTACTGTCTCATAGTCGTACCAGATGGCATCTGGTATGTATGCTTTCACCCGGTCCACACCCTAGGGAAACAAGAACAGTGAGCGACATTAGCATATCCTTTTACAGTTTGCACAACACCTCCACGTGTGGCTGCATGTGCTCCTCTGAACAATCCTGAGAAATAGTTGGGATTCTGCCATTCTACCAATGAAAATACAGATACTCAGAGAGGTCGGGCAGTTCATCCAAAACAGATCTGTACCAGAATTTAAATTTGTTTTGCTTGAGGTTCCTGAACTTTCTAAGAGAAGCAGAGAAAGTTCATTCATTGAGTTACTTGTGTAATCTGGCAGGTGGGAAATTAAACAGTCAGGCACCCTGGAGAACCTTCCAGCAGCATCACTATAGCAGGACATGCCATGAGATGGTGTGGCTAAAACACCAGCTCTAAGGGCCTTTTATATGAGTACATTGGCGACCTTCCATGTTTACAAACTGGTCAGCATAACCCTGATCCCCCCTTTCTTTCCCTGTACTTCCCCAATCACTGCTGCCCCAAATCACACTTTATACGTGGACTCTACAGTAATAACTGTCCCTTGACCAGCCTTCCTCTCTCCCTCCCTACTCCTCTCCCCACCTCTTCTCTCTTCCTAACCCCAAGAGCACATCCTCTCCAGTCAAAGGGAAACATGGACAGATGGCCAGCCCCAGGCATTTGAAGTCCCTGTCAATGTCCATATGCTTAAGGACACAGGCTTTGATTTAAGCTTACAAAATGGAAATTGTTTTGCTTGGTGAGGCAGTGGGACCAAGAATTACTATTTTTCTAATTTCCAAATGTTCACAATCTCTCATTTTATTCATATTTATATTTAAATGCAGCCAAAGATATTCAGCCTCCAGTTTATTCAGCTATAGAGCCATGAGGACTAATGTTGATATCCCATCCCACTGCTTAGATTATAAACACACTTCATATAACACAGGCGTGATGAGGAGTCCAGGTCCCCATAAGAACTGCTCATGCACATCCCATGTAGCATTGTCCTGGTAGAACCTGGAAAACAGAGAAGGTAGGTGAAGCCTCCAACATAAGAGAGCAGCTCATTATATGAAAACAAGGTCCTAGCAAACCTTGTTACTACTAACAAGGGAAGCGAAATTATAATCTGAAAGGATGTCTTTGCGGTAAGGAAACTCACTCGTGGACCAGGGGTCTCACTACAGTTTCCCCCACGGTATGAGCTCGGTAGAAGAGGGTGTAGAGATAAGGCAGCAGGGTGTAGCGGATGTTCAGATAATGCCTGGAGGAACTCAACAGCTGAGAGTCTTCACCAAAGGCAGCAGGGTCCTGGTCCTAGGAGGAAACATAAGTGGTTACTAAATATTTCCATCATAGTTTAAAAGTCCTCTTTGATAAGCTTTCTCACAAGAAAATAGCTATGTTCTCCAACTTGAAGATGTGGAACCATTTCCAGAACTGAAAGGATCTGGGACCTACCTGCTCCTTCATCTTATAGATGAGAAAACCATATCAAAAATGCAGTATAAAATTGCAAGGATGTGGCAGAGTTTAAATTTGACACATGTCTTCTGACATTGATTCATGACCACCTCAGGATGATAAAGAAACCTACAGAGATTACCAAGAAGATAAAGGGCCTATAGTGGGCCCTGCACCTCAGAGCTGCTCCAATTTATTTTATATATTGAGGTTTCTCATGATACTTCATTTGGCAAATAATAATAATAATAAAGTCATACTACCACTAAAAAGGAATTTGAGCCCAGCCCGTGGGGTTCATTGCTTGAGTGTCAACCCAGGAACCAAGAAGTCACTGGTTCGATTCCTGGTCAGGGCTAATACCTGGGTTGCGGGCTCGATCCCCAATAGAGGGTGTGCAGGAGGCGGCTGATCAATGATTCTCTCTCATCATTGATGTTTCTATCTCTCCCTCTCGCTTCCACTCTGAAATTAATAAATATATATTTTAAAAAATTGAAACCCAGTGCCTTAAACCACCATGACCTATAATCCATCTTTTTTCTTATGTACTTTTATGAATTTGCAATGTTAAAATTTATGTGTAGTTTTATTTATAATGTTTTCACCATCAAAATTTGTTTTATTTTTTCTGTCCCAAAGACAGTGACCTCTATTTGTTCTTCAATACACAAAGTACAAAGAAATCAGGAAGACAGTTTTTAGCAGATTTTATCTAAGAGCAAAGAAAGAACCCTTTATGAGGGAAATCTAATTCTCTTAGGACCCAGAAACATACATTTTCCATCAATGATGGACATGCATTTTGTTCATTGTTCATTTTCCTTGTTCTTTGAAAGATGTGCATATCAAATTTAAACTTGTTATCCTTATAGTATTACTGGGACTGAATTCTAGAAAAAATTATCTAAATTTATTCCTTTCTTTTGTTCCCCAAATTGCCAATTTCCCCCTTCCAAATAGAACTACTCTATACCACGATGAGGTTAAACACCCAAGAAAATAACACTCCACAGCTTCCAGCATCTGGTCTCCAACTGAGACAATCTAGAGGTGCCTTGTCCATCATGGTGGCCATCAGTCACATGGGGCTATTAAGCACTTATATTGAAGCATGGTAATAATCCCACCTTAGGAAAAACTGCTGTTTGAACTACTCTGTTATTCTTAGGCAGTCTCTTATTCCGTGGGTCAACTCTGTTATTTTTAGACTGTAAAATAACTTTGCTTTTTTGCTTGAATAGAAAAGATAAACTTAATTGTCTGACCTTGCAAGCTAGCCATCTAAAGGAGCTGATACACTATATTAATTCACATATTCTGCCAAGTGTTTGTTAATCCAAGGTTATAGGTGTTTGATTAGATATAATATGTACTCAAAGTTACAAGTTGTCTGTATAGATAGTATAGCTGTTTGATTAGATATAATATCTATTCAAGGTTACAAGCTGTCTTACGCAAAGAACTATAAGGATATAAGAAGGAAATACTCCCTCCCGTGTTTGTTCAGAATTTGACAGAGGTAATCTGCTCTGAACCTGCGTGCAATAAAGATAACTCCTAACTAATGGGCTCATTAGGTGTCTTGTCCAGCTCACTGATTTGCGATACAATCATGTAGTTAGTAAGATTGGGGAACTACACTTTTAATTATATTTGATAATAGTTAATTTAAATATAAACCTAAAACTGAATCAATGTTAAAGTATTTCTCTAATAAACATAACTTTATTGTTTTGGTAGGACTATATTTCACTCCAGCATCCAAATTGAGATGTATTGCAAGTGCAAAATGCACACTGAGTTTTGATGACTTTATAGAAAGAAAAGAATATAAAATAGCTCATATTAATACTTTGTATAAAATATGGGTTGAAATAATGGTAAAGATAGATTTATATAAAGAGCTATATAAAATAGATTTAAAAAATTGTTCCTGTTCCTTTGTACTTTTTCAATTCCCATTTAAACTTCCATGTGTGGCTCCCATTATCATTCTATGGCTGGCACTAGTTGGGAGGAGAGAAAACAAGCACTGTAAGCTGGCAGCCAGAGTGATCTGAGTGCTCCTGTGGACATAATTTCTCCAGGCCATCTCTTCAGGAAGAGCACGCCCCCTCCCTGCTTCTGGTCATCTGCTGGGAATTCAGAAATAGTTCATCCCTCTCTGCTAGGACAGCCCAGGGTTAAAATACTTTGAATATCTGACTACGGATCTTTTCGAGGTTAGAGATGTCATTGGACAAAGGCAAGAACTAGAACTAAAATGACTATCAGTATGTTACTCTAGTGTGCCTATTAATAGCTAAATCACTTAATTTAAATCATTTCAGCTGCATATTTATTCATTAAAAGAAAGGGCATCCCACCCTACTTGTTCTTGCCATCACCATCATGATAAACATCTCCTTACTACAGACTTTGAACCCTTTCTATAGACTTGTCATGAAAATATGATTTTGGTTAGAAGAGGAGAAATGCAGGATATGTCATGAGAAGTAGTAGGGAGTGGTCTCCCAAACCATTCACAGAAAGATAGAATGTTGTAAAAAAGTGAAAAAATGTTCAGATCACTGCCTGCCTTCCCTTAATCCTTTCTCCTTGATCCCCCATATCTCGTAGTGGTTTTCCTTGTATTAACTGAAGTAAAATATCAATGGACTCCAATTCTCCTATCTTATATAAAGTGGTACCAGAACGGAAAACTTTAGCAACCCCTCTTACATTTGTTGGTGCGTTTTTAACAATAAAACCATTATATATTAAATATATATATATTCCACACACCATCATCCCTTACCCTACTTTTTAATCTATCATTGAAAATTTATCTATTCTGCTCCTGCATTTAAGGCCAATCTGGAGTATTTTCTTCAACTCCTTCTTTGAAAACAGGAAGATTAGATAACCCAAGAAGATTCCATCACTTCTCTTGGGGACCTTACCCTGAACCCAGGCCCATTGTGATTCCTGGATAGTGGATAAAATGCTCCAAGCTGCATCCATCTTCTGCAGAGCTCCTCTGTGGTATTATTTTTATAACCACAGATATTGGCACCAACCTGGAGAATAGGCATACATACAGCACAATGGTCAGTGAGAGAGGAGAAAGCATTGACTGTATACCTATGTGATAAAGGAAATGAGAATCTCTTATTCCCATCACTCCATGCTTAAAGAGGTCCCAAGGTTTCAGGGCAAGCCCCCAGCAAAATGGGAGAATAAAGAAAGTGTGCAATCATGGATTGACTGTTGAGAGGAAGACTGACTGTTGTATGTTTTATTAAGGTTTCACCCTCAATATTCAGTTCCCAATTTCATGCTTTGCTATCACTGATGCTCTTTTGATGGAATTTTTCTGTGATACTGATACATTTTACTCATAGAGTCTCCTTTCTAACTTCAGAGAATCCATGGTTGCCAATGATAGAGTGTTACCATCCTATCATCAGAAGGCAGCTCACACAACACATGAAAATTGATTTTTCTAATACATATCAAAGTGAGTTGTATGCTCACTGGTTTTCAGACACCTCAAAGACTGGTAATGGAAAGAATGTCAAAGCTCCTTGGTTGAGAGTGAAACTCACCATGGGGATGCCAAATAGGTTGAACTCAAGGATACTAGGGATGGACCATCGAAGATCATCCCATGCAGCTGCATTGTCCCCTAACCAATGAGCTGCAAACTTGCCAGACCCAGCAAAAGTAGAACGGGACAAGATGAAGTTCCTCTTTTTTGGGAAGACAGTATTCAAGGCCCTGGAAAGGAATACAGTCAAATGAATGTGAAATGGACTGTGAATGTCAAGGACTTAACCTATACCAAAGGTCCAAGCAAACTGAGAAAAGAACATCAGGGTATCAAGAAGGAGAACAAATGGATTAGCATTTTTAAGAGCTTCTTTCTCACTTCTAGGTAAGGTTGTAGATCTCATATAAGACAATAAAAACCTCTACAGTCAGTACCCTCAAGGAATTTCTCTAGGCACCTGGCCTCCTGATTATGTTTTTTCCATTTTCGATCTGCCTGTGCTCTGGCCGCTTTGGTCGATGATACATTGGAATGAGGGGCTATTGGCCCTATCTTCTCCCTCTAGAGAAAGTTTTTCCAATGTACCTGGGTTCCATGCCTTGCTGACATTCATAATCTTGTTTAGTACAACACCAGCTCAGGTCAGAACCCTTTACCTGCTCTTTGCCTAAGAGGAGATTTTGTACACAGTCTGGGCTCCAGGAACCCAATTCCTCTGAAGTCTCAGAACTTATTATTAACAATTCCCAATCTTAGGGTATCTTAATCTGTGCAAACTAGTATTACTTGAAGTGAATAAGTCTCAAAAGATGGCATATGGCACTCTTAATGAAGTTAAAAGTAACTAAAATATAAATATTTTCATTGTATTACTTATAAAATATTACTTATCAAGTAAAAACTATATAAAAAGTAAAACAAAGGAATTAAAGACGAGAAATTCAGAGCAGATGTGGGCATGTGGGATGGGATAACATGAAGTAAGATGTAGGCTGTTTTCCTAGCTTTTATTCAGAACACTATTTTGCTTAGGCCTCTCCCTGCTCTCTCCTCTCCTAAACAGTTCACACTTACCTTTAGTGTTTTAAAATTGAACAATAATACAACTATTGGATGGTGATACCTGAGCCACAGTTGCCCCTAGCTCTTTGCAGGCAAGCTCTACTATCTTTCCTTCCAACACATGGTCTGAGACCAGTGTACCGTCAGGCACTGGGCAGTTCCTCACAGGCACTATCACAGCCACCAGTGCTTTTCCTCTTTGCATTCCTAAGAAAGTTATGGGGAGTGTACACGTGCAGAACAACTTATAATGGAAAAAGGAAGAAAATTCTGAAATAGAAGACTGGTTTAAGAAAATTAAATTCTGACAATTAAATGACCAAAAAAATGGGGATAGAATGGAAAGGACTCACTCTTCGACTCCTGTCCTCATTTCTCCTTTTATAAGGACTGGCAATACTTTATGTTTATTACCACCGGCTAGAGGGTTTACTGCATCCTGCAATCCTCAGCCATTAAAGAAACACATTCAAGTTATGTAAAGTGAAATTGAAACAGGAAATGAAGTTAAGTGAATTTAGGGTTTATTTAGGGTCAGCCCATTATAGTACCACTGATTAGATAACATGGTGGGTTTTTTTCCAGCTTAAGAGGAAATATTTACCCAGAGATCCCTAAGTCTCTATTTTGCATCTCTCAGTTTGGGCCTACTTATGGTCAGGTCTTGATATCTGAGAGGATCTGGTTTCTTCCTACTTTCAAGCCAAAGGAAAGTGAACTTAATTCTCTTTGTAGATCAGTAACTACTGTCCCTAAACTATACTTCCAGCAAAAGTTGAGCTAAATGTTCATCAGATCTGTGATTTAAATTCTCCTGATGCCCAGATCCAACTGAACGAAAATCTTATCTGATTTTTAACCAACTCTGTCTGATGCCTGAAGGCTATTTCACTTATCTCCATTGTTCTCTGGGAACTTTGACCTTTTAACTATTAACCATTATTGACATAACTTCAGAACATATTAACCAATCTCAATGTGATTTTATAGTACTTTTATCATATGGAGATTTGAACATTGAAGCAATTTGAAACTCTCTTTCCTTCCTCCTGCCTTCCCTTACTCTTTCTTTCCCATCCTGGCCATTTATCCACTCCCCTCCGCCCCCACCTTCAATCTTAGAAGCATCCATGAGTCAAAATAGATCAGAACAAGAAGGGATATGGGAAAAACCAATCCAAGATTTTCATTTTAAAGATGAGGGAACTGTCTTATTCATCTAGTTTACTTCCCAGAAAGGTTGAGTGACAGAGAAACAAGTCAGAAAAGGGAAGATAATGAAATCAGAAATGTGTGTCCCTCTTTTTGAAGCTTTTCACTTATTGAAATAAAAACTTTCGCATTTTGCCCTAACCGGTTTGGCTCAGTGAATAGAGCGTCGGCCTGTGAACTCAAGGGTCCCAGGTTCAATTCTGGTCAAGGGCATAAACCTTGGTTGCGGGCACATACCCAGTAAGGAGTGTGCAGGAGGCAGCTGATCGATGTTTCTCTCTCATCGATGTTTCTACTTCTCTATCCCACTCCCTTCCTCTCTGTAAAAAAATCAATAAAATATATTTTAAAAAAAAACCACAAACTTTCGCATTTAGTGGATAAGGACTCTCTCTCTCACTGAACAATCCAGAATAATATTAAGTCATGAGGACCAAATGGTGTTGGAAAAAAAAATAGGCCCAGTCTGTGCCTCTAATTCATCAGGTTCCATTTTTCTTCTCTTTCTCAGGCCAGGCATTTATTCAACAACCATGCCTTTAGTATACACATGATTCCACAGGCTAAGAAAATACGGGATGATGATGCTCTCAAGAAATTGATAGTCCAACAAGAAAAAAGTAAATACCTAAAAATTATAATGCAAGTGCTTGGATGTTAGGCATAGTACAATATGAACAAAGGTAACACAAAATATGGGGTGAGTGTGGGGGTAATCTTTTCCTAGGACTGTCAGGAAGGTTTAACATCTGAGGGGAGGTTTTAAAGATAAGTGCATATTTGAAAAATGGGCCGGGCAGGGAAGGGAATCCCGTGCAGGGAGAGCAACACATGCAAAGACATGGAAGAATGAAACAGCATTTGGATTCGGGAGCAAGAGCAGTTACGTTTTACCAGAGCATAAAATATAAGAGTAGCAGGGATGAAAGGAAAATACTAAGAAACCATTAAGTTATGAAGTACTTTACAGGTTTGAGTGACAGAGAAACTGGGGTGACTGGGTTTTATTGTATAAAGATACCAAGCCAAAGACAATTTTTCACTGGGGAAAGAAATGAGCAGACATGTGATTCAGAAGGTAACTTCAACAGTAGTAGAGAGTAGATCTTTTGGAACTTTAACATACATTCAATACCCCTGGGAATCTTGTTAAAACTCATATTCTCATTTCCAAGGTCTAGGGTGAGGGCCAAGGTGCTACATTTCTAATATGTTTCCAGATGATACTAATATTGCTAGTCCTTGGACCACACTTTGAATAGCAAGAGTAGGGATAGATGAGTAGGAGATAAAGTTACAGTCAGGGAGAGGAGACCAGTAGTCATGGGACTCATGTAAGTTTTACTTGAGCAATGATGATGGCCTTCGTTAAAAAGTGTCAGTGGAGGAAAAAAGGAGATGATTATAGGCATGTTTTAGGGTCAAAAGGTCTGAAGCCTGATTGTAGAAGTGGATGTGATGAAAAGAAATAAGTCAAGGATAATACCAAGTTTCTCACTTTGGAGTCTGGGAGATAGTGATGGTGTTGCTACCAACCAAGATAAGGAATTGAGCAGTTTCAAAAATGATTAGACTGTGGGGGCCGGGCAGAAACAGGTAACAGTAAGGTGAATGGCATTGGAGGTACTATAAGACATCCAAGTAGATAAGATCAGAAGGTAATTTTGGATATCTGGGCCTGAAAATCAGGGAGAGATCTAAGCTATAGATTTATAGAATTATAGATTTTAAAATTATCAGAATAAATTACAGTAAAAACTGAGAAGGAATAAATTATTTTTGTATTGGCAGAGAATGAAAAATGAAGTCTAGGGATTGACCCTTAAGATTTATCAATTGTGAGAGAATACATGAAAAAGATCCAGAGGTCAAAAAGGAACAGAGGTTAAGAAGGGACAGCTGGAAAAAGAGCAGGTATGCCCAGATAGAGTGGTGTCTCAGAACTAAAGGAACCAAGCTTCAAAGGAGTTGTCAGTGATGTTATGTACCCTAGAGAAGTCAGGTAAAAGGACTGAGAAAACAGCAAAGTCTCCCTGCCCCTACTCCCCACTATGGTATTCCAGAAATACCAAAGCAAAAGGATATAAGTAGAGAAAAACTAAGACATTCTTTCTTAAGCCACTTGAAGGTCCCCAACAAATATTCAAAGACTTTAGTTTCCCTGTCTGTTTTATAAATTTAAATTAAAATCTTCTTAATCTTAGTCCCTAATTTCTTGCTCTCTTAGGTATAATGATTGTAAATTATCACTTTGTTGGGGGGGGGGCAGATTTTACAGAGAGCTTTTCCTCAATTTACAAAGTCAGCAGCAAAATATTAATGTGACAAAGTATGTAAAGGACTGAATCTTTTGCAGGAAGCATCTGTCTCTTTGTTAGACTTTCATATTGAGTGGTGGTGGTGGTGATGGTGGTGATAGTGGTAATGGTGGCGTGGTGGTAGTGGTGGTGGTGGTAATGGTAGTAACCATGGTGGTGGTGGTACTGTGTATGTCTTGGGGCAGAGGGGAGAGTTGAGAGGGTGACTGGGGCAGGCAGTAGGGAGGAAAGCTAGGAGGAGTTGCTATAACATTGCCATGTAAATACAGGATACTCAATACACTTGAATTTCATATAAACAATTAATAATTTTTAGTATACAGTACATATGTCCATTGCAAACTTGACTGGGTATCCTGTATTGTTATTTACTAAATCAGGCAATTCTTGTGTGGTGACCATAGCACATTCAGTATTGGAACCCAAGCAAGGGCTGACTTCCAATTGGAGGTTCTAAATACCTTGCACATTATTGCCTACTAATATCAAGTCCTTAGTCACAAGCCAATAAGCAATAATCCTGCACAGAAGCCAAGGAATTATATAGGAAGACCTCTTAAGTAGCCTGTAGGATCAGAGTTTCTAGATCCACATAACCACAAAATATATTTGAAAAATATACCTATAGATGATAAGAGAAACCCTCTATCTCCCAGCTCCCCATATCTCGAAGTAGAAGGAAAACCTAGTGCTTACGAGTCTGTGGCTCTTGCCATGGAGTAGCCATACAGGCTGTGGACATTATAGTGAAGTTCCTGGTAAACCTCGGCGTCCATGCAGAGGGTTCCTGCAAAAAGCGAGCGGTCCAGAACTCCTGTGGGGAAACACCCATTGGTGAGCCACTTCCCTATCAACAAGCTCTAACAAAATAACCACTTAATCCAATTGCTTCCAGGTTCCTGTACCTTCTCCACCAATCTCTACCTGGCAAAACTCTTTTCAGATTTCAAATCCTATCCCAATGCCTCTTCCTAACTGGGACATACTCTAAGCCCCTCACTGAGGTAAATCATTAAAATCAATTTGCATTCTCTTCAGCTCACAAAGAATGGTGTTGAGTGGTGGCAATGGAGAAAAAAACTCAGAGCAATGGGAAGTTAATCTGAGATAAAATATAAATAAAGCACACACACATAACTACAGATATTTAATCAAGGAGAATTGAATGTATGAAGAACAGATAGGAGGGCAGTGAAAAGGGAACATATACACTCTGAAATTACAAGCCTTCACACCTCAGTTACACTTTTTAAAAAATGAGATATTTGGGGGCTTTCATGAATGAGAACTTAGATCCTGCCTTTAGAAATCAGCATAGTCATTGTTTCCCTTTCTTATGCCTAAAATGGTCAACACTTCTGTCTTGTGGCCTGCAATCTCATTCTTCCTCTTCTACTTGACGACCAGTACCAAGGGGCCATACCTCCTGCCCTCCTTCATGAAGCCTTGCCTGTTCATAAGATATGAGGCACAATTCCAAAAAGTGGTAGAGCCAGGAAAGACTGAGGTTGAGTTTTTCTCACCAGCTCAGCAGAATCAGAGATTGAAATTATGTTTAATTATAAAATATAAAGACAATTATATTTCTGGCATGACTCAGTCTGTGGCCTGAGATTCACAACTAGATTAATTACTAGTGTCCCGGTGCATGGATTCATGAACATTGAAAGGAAATCAATTAGAAAAAAATATTTTAATACCACTATTCGTCCTTTCTCTATAATAGAAGTGTCAACTAAATTCATGATCAATAATGACAGATCAAAACACACGCGTGCAATTGGTGCCACCGAGAGCTTTATATGTATGGTGCATGCACGAGTCAACTTAGCCTTTTTTATATATAAAATACACTTTGCTTAATTAGACCTGCTTTCTGATTTAGCTAAACTTTTTCTAGCCCAGTGAAGCACCCCAACTTCTCTTCAGGTAATTGTCAGCAGCACAGCAGTAAATATCAACATGAAGCAGATTATTATCAGATTATTATTGTAGATCAGCAGGGAGAACAAAGGGTGCAATTTTTAACTACAGCAGTGTTTGACTATATTCTGCACAGTGAGAAAACCTGAAGTCATTTTCAAGTTCCACCATTTCTTACTTCTTTTCAGTTGGGTCAAGTTTCTAAACTTTCTAAATCTGTTTTCCAGCTAATGAAAAGGATTCTACTGAGTGTCCTATCTACCTACTCCAGGACTTCTGTGAGGATCAGATGACATGAGGCACATGAAAATGCTTCACAAACATTTGGTTAAACTATAAAATGTTTGCACCTGGCTATAAAGCAAGTTGGGTTCCTGGGCTAAAGAAACTCTAAGGAGGCTAGTTGCTAGGGAGAGGAAGCTGGGTGTTGCTAAGTGATATCATTACCTGGTGCCCACAGCGACCATTTCCAGGCTGGGTTGGGCTGTGGGCCACATTTTGCACCATGGGGTCTTGGCAGCATTGGCTGCAATTTGCTGAGATGTCACTCTGGGGTAGCAGCAGGGCCTGTGTCCCACTTGGGGGATGCTGAGTGTTGGTTTGTCAGCTCCAGGTCCATGGTGCCGTTTATTTTTAAATGGCCAGTGTGCATCATGGCAGCTCCTGCATTGAGCGTCTGCCCCCTGGTGGTCAGTGCATGTCATAGCTACCGGTCAGAGGGAAGGGCAGATACTTAGCCTTTTATATATATAGATAAGAAAGGATACTAAGATTTTCCCATGAGCAAAGGTAATATATCTAAATCTTTTTCATGACAGTGTACTTTCTTTTTTAAAAATCTTTATTGTTGAGAGTATTACAGATGTATTTTCTAATCCTGAAAAGATTAAAAGTAGACCAGAGGCAGAGCAGTTTGTCATATGTAGGAGACAAAATGCTGAGAGGTAGGGAGTAGGATCCTTGTCAGAAGCAGACAGAAGGTAATGAGATTTCAATGTTCTATAGGAAACAAAATAAAACATTTTTGGCTAAGTAGAATATTAAGAGATTAAAAGAGAAACATGATAAACTGATACACAGTGAAAAAAATTGGGGGAACACAGAATGAACAGAGAAGAATAAGTGGGGGAAAGAAACAGATTTTGCAAGAAGTTAGCTGGTTTGAGTCAAGATTCCTCCTAAAAAGTTCTTAAAGGAGTAAAGAAACAGCTAACCTGTGGCTCAAAGGCACCAGTGAAGTGAAGAAACCAGAAGAAACTGGCAGAGACTGGCCAGGTGCTCACCAAGCCGTCTTCTCCCCAGGAATATAAGATTATATTTCACATTTTCTCTTGAAAGTTTAGCAGAGTCATGTGATTAGATTCTGTGAACAAATTGAACACCACCCCCCCCCCCCCACACACACACACACACACACACACACACTTCCAGGCTTATCCATAAATCTCCTCTACCCTTCTATTTCTCCTTCACCTAGGAAGCTGGAAACAAAGGGCTCTGAGATAGGAGAACCAGGTGATGGAAGTAACTGGATTCCCGAGTCACTGCTGGGATGAGAGCCACACATTCCACACTAGAATATTATATGAGCAAAAACTTTTATTGTGTACTTCACTTAGATGTTAGGATTTATTTGTTTCCACCAACACTACACTGTTTCACAAACACACACACACATTCTTTTAAAATTAGGGACTGGAAAATTGACTTTGACTGGAAATGGGACTCATAAATTGGAAGGACTAACAGGAACCATTGATGCTATTGGTAATAAGCTAAACAAACACACACATATTACAGATTTACTCCAATGGAAGGCAGTTTGTACTTCCAGTATTCTGATATTCTTATAAAGTTTAAAATTGAACCATATGTAACATGTATAAAAGGTTTAGAGGAAGTAAACAGGATGGGAAATGTAGAATTTGAGAGAGGAGGCACAGCCAGGAGAGATATGACCTTCACCACATGCTTGCCCTTGGATTATGTCAGCAAAAGAGTAATGCAAGACTAAACACTACAGTAAAGTCTCCAGGGAGAGAGAAGTGGAGTGGGTGGAGGTGGGAAAAGCACATGGAAAATGGGACACCTGCAATTAAGTCAACATTAAAAATGTTTAATAAAATAATAAAAATAATCCTATATAATAAAAGGCTAATATGCAAATCAACTGATCCGTGGAACAACCAGTCACTATGACACTCACTGACCACGATGGGCAGATGCTCAATGCAGGAGCTGCCCCCTGGTGGTCAGTGTGCATTCCCACAGGGGGAGCGCCTCTTAGCCAGAAACCAGGCTCAAGGTTGGTGAGCACAGAGGTGGAGGCCCGCATCCGGGGCAGCGCTAAGGAGCAGAGAGCTGAGTGATAAAGAGTAGCGAGCTGGCGGGTAGGGAGTGAGGGGTCCTGAACTGCAAGAAGGTGCAGGCTGGGCTGAGGGACCCCCAGCTCCCATCCAGTGCATGGATTTTGTGCACCAGGCCCCTACTAAGATAATAAAAACAGTCAAAACAAAACAAAAGAACCATTGGAAAGTGAACTTGCTCCTGGCTACACTGAGTTTCACTGAGGTTGTTTTAAATATCTCCTGCCTACATCATTACAAACAGGTGAAAACTTACGGGGAGTGAAAGGAGGGTAGTTCCAGGTGTTATCTTCACACCCATGATCAGAACCTTGGAGAACAGATACTTCCTCCATTTCCTTCAGAGACACGAAATACACAAAGTGGAAAATGTTATTGATTTATAGATAGTTGTTAAAGAATGTTTACTGAACTAGAGGCTGGATAGCTTGCATCTCTTATTGATTTTGGAATCTTGGGTAATCTTAAATTTTCTGACTTCTGTTTCATCTTTTGGATTAGATTGTATCTACAGTACCTTCCAACTCTAAATTATATCAGGTACATTTAACCTTTTATACCTTGATTTCAATTAGTTAACTAAGAAATACTATTTCAAAGGCTAATTCATACCTTCTGAGATTTTATTGTTGCTGATATTGCCTCAGTATTGTTTTAAAGAATCTAAGATAGAGTAATATTCTACTTCATAAATTGCCCATTCTATTATTCTACTCAGTGCAGGGCTTAAGAAGATAGAATTGAGATAAAATCCATTTCTTTAAAAGAGCTTGCAAATAGGTGATGTGTAATCCTGCTAACAAAAATATAATTTTTCAAATTTCAAATAAATTTCCCCACCTGCTATCCTCTAAAAAAAAAAAAGGACCATTAAATTATTCTTTAATTATTTACTTTAAATTTTAATAAATCATTGCGACAAATAATGGCACCTGTAGTTTCTAATAAAATAGTATTTTTAAAGTTAAAAGACAATTAATTTAGGAAAAAGCTGAGTCCATGAGAAAGCAAAATATTTTCTTAAAAAATAAATAACCAGTCGGTAGCAGATTGAGAATTAAAATCCAGGGGGTCGAGGCATCTAATTTATTGTATATTATAAGCTCAACATTAAGTAAAAGGATTTTAAATATCACTATGTCAAGTAAACTATTTTATTAGAGATTAGAGTTAAAATTCATCTTAAAATTAGAAATATCTGTCTCCAAAGTAAGTTTTATACTGGAATAATGACTTACAAGCCACACTCCATCAAACTCCAAAATTTTATGAAATTCTTGAAGCTCTTCTGTCCACCATTGAGTACAAGTTGGATTATCATAAGCAGGAAAGACTATCTTTCCAGGATATCCCTAAAAAACAAGGAAATTTGTGGTGGTTTATCTGATGATTCACGCATGCATTTATTGCTGGCTACTATCTCTTCTACCAGAAGGCCCATGTAGCTTACATTTTAGAATCAAAACGTGTGACTGTCCTCCTAAAACTAAATGTTAAAATAGATGCAAGGAACCAAAGGGAGAAAAAATAAAAGGAAAAACAATTTATTATAGAGATGAGAAACTAGCAAATGTCGCTTTTCTCTGATTAAAAAAAAAAAAAGTAAAATTTCATATGTCAGGCCAATTGACATGTTTAAAATATGGAAAGTTTAACTAGATGACATTTTAGAAGAGAATGACTTTGTTTAATGTGTTGTTAATTGAAGATCACCTAAAACCTGATTTGAATAATGCTATTTATAGATAACTAGAGGCCCGGTGCACAAAATTTGTGCGGGGGGGGGGGGGGGCGGTTCCTTAGTCTGGCCTGCACCCTCTCCAATCCAGGACCACTGGCTCCTAACCCCTCACTTGTCTACCTGCCTGATTGCCCCTAACCACTCTGCCTGCCTGCCTGATCTCCCATAACCGCTTGCTGGGGGGCAGGGCCATCCTGGAGAGGGGCTGTGGTGGTTCTGGTCTAACGGTTGTTATGGTTTTGACACCGTTACGATCTCTGGCCTTTTAATATATAGGATATGTTGGTTTTGGCATAGAAACAATCTTGTTTAAACAGTTTAATGCATTTTGTGCTTCTTACTCAGGTCAAATATATTTTATTCTATCTTCTCTTCTTATCTATTCCTATCAAAGATTCATTTTTAACATTGCCCACAAATAGCACAAAGATATAATCATAGCCAACTTACTGAAAATTCTAAATTGACAAGATACAAAGTTTTGTACATACATTCTTGCTTATTTTCCCAACAAATTTATAGATTGTCATTTAGGGACAACTTTATGCTCAGGCAGTATGATGAATAGCTATCTATGTCTTGGTTCTTTGTTTTAGGTGATGGAGCACCATATAATAATCAGAAGTAACTTTGAAACTCAAGGAAAAGATAGTGTGGCAAAGGAATCACCTACAGTGACATTGTCCCTAGAGCAAGCCCAGGAACATTCATTCTAACCAAATTCCTTTATAATTAACCCACACTACCTCCAGCACTATTACCTCTGCCAACATCTTAGATCAAATGATTTCTGTTATTTATTAGTCAATGGAGGTAACTATCTAATTAAATTTTTGTGGTTTTATGCAAATTCCTAATTACATACATCTCAAATATGAATACTATTGAAATGACTCATAAGTCTGGATAATCTACTTTCCTGGTAAACAAAACAATTTTTTATGTGACCATGGCCTCTGATTTTCTACTTATATATGAATATCGCTCTATCTGATATATTAGAAATTCACATCAAACAAAACAGCAAAAGCAAAGAATTGGTTTGGAGAAGGAAGGAAACTACTGTTTCATGAAAAGTTAGAATTAATGAAAAAGAAAGTAAATAGAAAGAAGTATCATAGACAAAGTCAATGATGGGAATTAAGTGAGAAGTTAGGTAAGGGCTCATTGATAACCCTAAAACGGTAAGTTTTGCAAAGTTAATTGCCTGGGAGCAACAAGAAATGAGGCCACATGAACTTTTAGATGAAGTACCAGTTTTAATAAATCTTCCATCATCCAATCATCTAGGGCTGACCCCACACATAATTAATTGGAAGAGAAGATTGACTACAGGATTTGATTTAAAATATGCTTGAAAGCTCAGCTGCCCTGCAAATAGGTTCCTAAGCAGCTTATTCAAATGCCTGAAATTGCTACCTTAGGATAAAGGCTGGGCTCTATCTATAAGTCTCATGTAAATTAAAAGTATATTAGCTGAGGAAGGTTTCACATTAGCCTATGAGCATCTTGCTCCATTACCATAGTTGAATTTATTGTCTGGGGATATAAATTGTAAGGCAGAAGAACTTTAAGAATAAATTAACTTTCTTCTAATATATTGTTTTTCAACCATCTGTATTATTAGAGGGTCAGGGTTAGCTTTCTAGAGACTAGATCTTAATTATTCTGCCACAAAAAAGAAATGAAAATATGTAATGTGATAGAGGTGCCTTCACTACAATGATAATCATGTTGTAATAATCAAATTATCAAATCAATATGCTTTACACCTTAAATTTATAAAATGTTATATGTCAAATATATTTCAACTAGAAAACAAATCCTTAAGAATTTTAATCATTCTACTATTATATCTACTGTTTTAAAAATAACAGAAACCTCTAAAGCCAAGAAAACAGTAATAATACTGTAAATTGCCTTCTACTCATTGTCATACCAAAAGCACAAACTTCCCCCAAATAACTGTAATATACTGATTTTTTTTGAGAAATTACCTGTCCAGTGACAAAGCCTTTATTCCCCAAGATCCATACTCTCTTTTTTCTTCCATTCTTATAGGGCTGGTATTCAGAATCATGTAAGATGCCAGGATTCTAGTAAATAAATATGATAATAAATATTATTTTTATAAATGTCTTTTGCATTTTTAAATGGAACAGTAGGCCATGGAATAGTGTTTGAACATACCATAATAATTACATATTTCTGTCCATGTTCGTGTAAGTTCTTGGCAAAATCTGAGAGACCAGGGAAAGCCTTTTCATCAATAGTGAAGTCCTTCTTTCCATCCATGTAGTCTATGTCCGAGTACTGAACATCCTGGAAGACAGTGCTGGCCAATTAGAACCGAGGCAATATCACCATGCTGATAACTCTGGTTCTTCATCATTAAAACTGAAGCCATTTTTCTTTTTCTTTTCATATATTTTTATTGATTTCAGAGAGGAAAGGAGAGGGAGCGAGAGGTAGAAACATCAATTTTGAGAGAGAATCATTGATTGGCTGCCTCCTGCATGCCCCCTATGGGGATGAAGCCCACAACCTAGGTATGTGCCCTTGACTGGAATCAAACCTGGACCCTTCAGTCCGAAGGCCGATGCTCTATCCACTGAGCCATACCAGCTAGGGCAAGGCATATTTCTTAATCATCCTGGAACTTCCAGGACTTGGCTACTGCTTAGGAGTAAATAAGCCCTTTTTGAAAGAGTCGGACACTCTTAGGTTGTAGTTTTATCTCTTTGCCTTGATAGATGCCTGTCATAAGGTATTGAGAGGAACTTGAAGGTAAGGACTGTATCTTGTTCATCCCTGTAATTTAAGAGCTCCGATGCTTGAATATTTAAAATATAAATATTTAAAACCGGTGCTCTTTAAATATTTGTTTGAATGAGCCCATGAGTAATGTTATTACCATGTACTAACTTGGACCCTAGACATCAAGTTAAAACATATCACAAGAGGAGAAAATAGCCTGCTTGCCTTATAAAACATCTAGGGTACTAATTAACAAAGATAAATGACAAAGGGACAGAGCTTTAATTAACCAAACTCTCATACACACATTATTTTTGTGTTTGCATACCAACCTGTGAGGAGCCGATGTTACAATTTTTAGTGGGAGATTGAAATGTACAGGGGCTAAGTGACATTTCCCAAAGTCAAATGCAGGAGTAGGTGGGGGGTTAATTGGGGCCTTGGTGATAGACCCTTTGACTGCAAATGCTCTTTTGTTCCAATTGCCACATACTTCAAAGACATCTGAAGGTCTTTTAAATAATTATTCATCCTGCGGTTGGCCCTGTGTCAGAGGCTTTAACTTACAGGACTGAAGGAAAATGTGGCTTGTGGCCTATAGCCAATGCAGCACCATCTGTTCTAACACTGGGCAGTCATTTTAGGACCCAGGTGTCCTCCACCATTACCTGGTGGGAAAGATCTGATCCATGAAAGAAAAGCTCATTTGTTTCCGAACCAGCAAGACCTCAAAAGGCTTTTCCTTTCAGAGGCCTGGGGGGAGATTGAAACCAATACCACATGTAGCCAGGGGGCATGCAGGAGATAGCTGAGCGATGTTTCTAACTCTCTATCCCTCTCAGGATAAATACCACATGATCTCACTCACTTGTGGAATATAATGAACAACATAAACTGATAAACAAGGACTGATCCAGAGACGGAGAGGCATTGATTGGACTGTCGGGCCTTGGAGGGAAGGTAGGGGAGGGTGGGGGTAAGGGGAAGAGATCAACCAAAGGACTTATATGCAAGCATATAGGCCTAACCAATGGACATGGACAACAGGGGGCTGGGGGTGAGGGCATGAGGGGGGGGGGGAGGGAGTAGGGGATAACGTGGGGATAAGGACACATATGTAATATCTTAATCAATAAAAAATATATTTAAAAAACAATAAAATATATTTAAAACAAAAAACAAAACCTTAACTTAAAAAAAAAGAACCACTTTTGAATCCTGGGCTTGTCATTGAGCTAGTAGAGTGACCTCAGGAAAGTGATTAACATTGCAATGTCTGCATTTCCTCATTTGCAAAATACCAATAAGTGAAGGTCAACCATGAATGTGAAAGCGTTTTGTAAAATAATGATGTGGCAAGATTTGGCCTAGTTCCTCCTGGAATTGGGTGTTGATAGCAGATATCGGTTAAGTAAAACTAAATACATAATAATCATTTCCCCTTAACAACAAAATCATACAATGACTAGGTTTTCTCACAAGAAAAATTCATCTCATTGCCTGCCCTCATTGCTCTTCTGAGAGGAGACTGAAAGCTTCTGAGATCAGGCCAAAGTCATTTCCACCCATACTATCTTCCTTCAGGTATTAATCAAATATATGTTTGTATCACAGTTCCAAAGATTGAGCCCAAAATAAATTGTTTTGATAACCTCATTAACCATATGTTATACATCTCCAGGGAGAAACTTTTCAAATATTATACACTTAATAAGGATCTTTTTATTTACTAGTGGACATTGGTCATCATAAATACTTTACAACCACAGAGCTTTCAAAATGAGTATGTTAGATCTGGAAAGAATATCCAGGGTCACTATGCAAAACTCGCCGTGAGTCACCATTATAATAATCAGCACCTGTTAGCCATGTCACCCAGGTGGTGCTTTCTCTTAGGAAATAGCAACTAACTTTGATGGAGTTCATCCTTGGTGTCACCTGCTTTACATGCACAGTTTTAGGCATTCTTCACAACCAGCCCACCAGAGGAAGCCTTAGGTTTTCATTTTATAAAGAAGGTAACTAAAACACAGAGGTGGTAATTAACTAGCCCAACATTGCATAGAGCTAGAAAGAGGAAAAGCTAAAATTCAAAATCATATCCTTCTGACTTCATACTGCGCTCTTCCCATGATGACATAGGTAATTTAGTTTGCAAATTTATGACAGTAGGTGTGTCTATCTATCTATCTATCTATCTATCTATCTATCATCTATCCATTCATCTACCAATTTATCTATCTGTATTTTTCCTAGTAAATTGAATTAGGTACAAAAAATAAAAGATAGAAAATGGAATCTTGTTTATGATAAGATAAGTTCCAACTTACATATGGGATCCTAGCTTTACGAGTTCGGTCTACAACCTCTTTCAAGCCCTCGATGTTATTATAATTCCTGCGACTAAGCTGGAAACCAAGATTCCAGTAGGAAGGCAGGAATGGCCGTCCAACGAGCTAGAAAAATAAAGAAGTGTCCAAGCATTTAGAATAAACACTGTTTGTAGCAACATGTCCAATACAGACAACTTTGTCTCCATTTCATTATCTGTTAAGTTCTCAGATCTAAAATATCAGAGCCAATTCCTTGTACATAATTTATTTTCACTAAATTTTTATTTACTGCATGAATGAACTTTACTGATTTGTAGCCTCAGGTCTTCGGGATGACTGATCATGCATGGTTGGACCATGAGTTCCTTGAAAACAGCACAGCATCTGTTTAAAACTCCACTAAATGACTTATTTTTACATTTCTCAAGCCTTGCACGGTGCCTCTTAGCACACAGAAGGCACTCAATAAATGTGCATCAGAATAAACATACGATGAATGGAAGACTCACAATCCCAACGTATATGATCCATAGTTTGCCCATAAGTTTTATCTTTCCCAGGCTAATTTACAATGAGTGTATGAAATAGCAGCAATAAAGACTATCTAACTACAAAGCCATACCTCCAGGTATTCCTGAACCACTTCTTCTGGATTGTCTCCCAGGAACACATAAAAGTCAAAAATGCCCCCGATGGTGCGGTAAGTGATTGCAGGAGCCGGCTGAAGGGTGACCTCTGCAAGTATTAAAATAAGAGCCATTACAGTTTCATGGTTGAAAATATATTCTTCTGCAGAATTTAAATATGTGAGCTACCGAAAACAGTCTGTCTCATTTTGAAAGAGATGAAAATCAGACCTGTTCCTTTACATGATTGCTGAAGCTTATCAAATATTAAATGAGTACAACACCCATGAGGAATTAATTGATTTTTTTAGGAGAATGAAAAACAAATTCTATTTTAATCTGGCCATATAAAAATACAAATGTCTAGGATTTGCTACTAATTTCAGAGAAAAGAAAAATGTTTACAACCTTATTAGATCATTTGATCTACAATTAAAAATAAAAATAAACCCTCATCCAGAAGCTGGAGGAGGAAGATTCTGGAGTGGGGAAAGGGTGGGCTGTGAGAAACAGCTACAGAAGGACAGTATTTTACATGTTGAACCTACAGGTGTCTTTGGGATGGGTCTATCAGTGAATCCTATCATCTACAAAATATTATGGGAAACATTACACAAAAAGAGACCTCTGAGGCCATTTTCAATAAAAGTAGCTTCCAGCATGAACTGGATTTGTAGACAGGTTAAACTGCTTTCTGTTTCCAGTTTCTGATGAAGCATAGTAGGTCCAATATACCTCCTGTTAAACCGTGATCTCACCACATGAGTCATTTTTATAAAAGCGGCATCCCCATACATATTCCTGCCAAGGTAAAATGATGTTTCCTACCCATAGCATTACTGTTCATCAGAAAGACCCCAAAAGAGGAGCCACTGGTGTCTTCAAGGCACAAGAAGAATGTGTGAGCTCCATACAAGTTAATCATGCCCTGTCAACAAACATGAAGAGAAATAATAGTACATATGTAAAATGTTCTCATTCACCCCAAAATATAACCAAAAGCCATGCACAACATGTACTTGGTCAACATATGTTGTAGTTAGTATTGTACCCAAAAGGTATGAAAATGGTAACATCGACGTGTGTTTATGATCTTTCCACACAATGGGATACTCTATGCAATAAGAAGTGAAACGCTAACACATACTACAACATGAGTAAGTCTCATAAATGTTATGCGAAGTAAAAGAAACAGACACAAAAGACAGTAGGCCATGATTCCCTTATAAAATGTCCACAGAAGTAAAGTCTGTGGAGACAGAAAAATTAGTGATGGTCTGAGACAGGATGTAAATAGAAATGAAATGTAAAAGTTTTTGGAGTGATGAAAATGTTCTAAAACTGGATTATGTTAATGTTATGTCAAAGTTAGCATTATTTGAGTACAGCACAACTCAGTGAATGTACCAAAACCATTGCATTGTACACGTAAACCAAGTGAATTTTATGGTCTATAATTATACCTCAATCAAGTTATTTATTAAAAATTAGAAAATATTTGTAATGACAAAATAAAATGATAGCAGAAGATGACAATATTGTGAGAAATTTTGAATGACTTCTTTATGCGTAACTGCATTTTCTGATCTCTCTACAATTAACATATAATACTTAGGTAGTAATAAAGTTTAAAATTTTTAAAAATGAAAACATATTAAACCTGTCACAGGGCTCTGATGAGAGCACTAATATAAAAAGAGACAATGTGAATAATTGTAAGGGATATAAGAATAGAATATATGAGACTGTAACATATGGAAAGCTTTATAGAAACTCCTTGTGTGATGTTGCACAATTAGTCCTTGGCATATAGGGCAATTGTACTGATGACAGTAAATTCCAGGAGAGGAGAAGAGAATCGGCATGAAGTGCAAAGTGGAGAAGACTAGCAGACCTATGCAACATTAGGCCAGATTTAAAGTTGTAGCCAGGAAGAGTTATGGCATCAGCCCTTGGCTAGAATACAAACTAAATTTAAAATGCTAAGAAGAAAGAAGGAGAGGTGGAGGAAAGGAAGGAAGGAAGGAAAGAAGGAAGGAGGGAGGCAGACTGGCTGTAATATTGTCATTAAATTATATATATTTATAAAATGAACTGTTTTGAGAAATTGATATGTTAGTATTGTGAGTTTATAAACCTCAAGAACAAGTACATACTCTCCAACATAAATTGGGCAAAATAGTAAATAGGCGAACTCTGCAGGTTACTTTACAGTTTTCCTTCCTCTGTAGGTTACTTTCTGAAAAGCAGAGAAGGTATCCCTCAGTGTGAGAAATCAGGAGAAAGGGCCCCTCACCTTGGTGGGGGTGGCATCCCGGGTAAAGATGGGCCAGGTCTTCCAGCCCATGTCGTGGCGGTACTGCTGGTGCACGTGTTCTCCCAGCCCATACACGTTGGCGCTGGGCAGCAGGAAGGACAGCTGCAGGTACTGATTGGCGAACAGGAGGGGCCCAATGCTCGTGTCCAACCTGGGCCAGGGAGGAAGAGCGAGAGTCACCAAACCAGCAAGCAGCTCTCTCTGCCAGGAAACGGTCTGCTCCCTGCCCTGTACACTTCGAGAACAGTTGCTTCAGGTCTTACCATCCACTTTCATGCTTTTGGAGAAGGCCTTTCTAGGGTGTCTCTGATTCTTTAATTCCAGAGGAGCACAGCATTGGGGATTTGATACCAAAAACTCAAGTGGGATGATTGTGCGATGAGCAGACCTGACCTTACATTTTCTGTGCATCTACTTCATGTATGCGCTACACTGGGTGCTTTATAAACATAGCCTTAGTACATGTAGCAACAGCAGACGGTTTGATTCCCTTTCTATGGACAAGGAAACAGACTGAGGAGGTGAGGTACTGGGCCTCATATCACATAGCCTGGTGACCTACTAGTACTGGGATTTGAATCCAGCTTTTCCTGATGTTAATTCTTGTATGTCCACTGGCACAATTTATGACTTAAGTTTAGGCTCTCATTAGGTGCTGGATGGTAAGTTTCCCAGGAAATCATAATTTGGAATGCTAAACAATGAAGGTGAGTTCCAGTGTGAGTGGTAATCCAAAATAATAAAATTCCCTATTTCATCATATCCAAGAGTATATATATATATATATATATATATATATATATATATATATATATATATATATATAATTCAGCAAACCAGCACATCACATTTTAGTTTTTGTTTTCTGGTCTGTCATCATTACATATTCACAGCATTAATGATTTTAACTGAAAGCTTTGACTTTTTCTGAGAGTCAAACATTTTCCCAAATATACTGAGCTGATCACCTGCCCACAGGAAGTCAGAACGAATGACATTGGAACTGTATATTCAAAGATATGCAAAGAGTGTTGAAAAGCTCACAAGACTTTTTTGTTGCTCATCCTCCTTATTTTGATGCCAAAGGGTTTCTCTATGACCTCGATGTAATAGCTCTGGTTGGTGGGACCAGCAGTCATATTAAACAGCTTAACATGCTCATGGGAGACTTCATAGCGTGTGTTATTGGTTTCAGTGATCTGTCAGGAGAAAAACAGAAGGGACAGCTCCAGAACACAAAACTTCCCTTTAGAGATACAAAATATTCTCACTCCCACATAGCCCCCAATGAGAATAGCTTCCCATTCTTAACACTGTGTTTCCTGATTTGTGAGAAGAAACCCCCCAATCATTTGTCCCCCATCAAATAAAAATGAGCCTGCCCATCAGATCTGGAGGTCCCTGCAGAGAGAAACAGAGGTACACCTGCTTCCACACTTCTATGCAGCGCATAAAGGAGAATAAGCTGAGCCCTGCGTTCTTCGGAGTTATATTCAATGATAACTGTCAAACTGACCTTAAAACGAAGACGCCTGGGTGTCTGATACTCAGCTGTGAAGTGGGCATTAGAGACATCATTTCCAAACCGAGATGGGTTTGACAACTTCTTCAAGCCAGCAGTTAACCCTGCAGTTGGGGGGACAGAACGAGGGGAGAGAGAGAGAGGGAGGGAGGGAGAGAGAGAGAGAGAGAGAGAGAGAGAGAGAGAGAGAGAGAGAGAGAGATTTAGCCTTTATTTTGCAGTTAACTAATTTGGCCAAAGAGTTGTAGCTGTCAGAGGGGAAGGGGGTTGGGGGCTGGGTAGAAAAGGTGAAGGGATTAAGCAAAGACAAAAAACAAACAACAAAAAAAGCACATCTCCTTGGCACAGACAACAGTATGGTGATTATACGAGGGAAAGGGGGTGGGAGGAGATAGAAAAGGGTAAAGAGGAGGGGTAAATGGTGACAGAAGGAGACTTGCCTTGGGATGGTGAACATACAATATACAGATGATGTATTATATAACTGTACACCTGAAACCTATATTATTTTATTAACCAATGTCACCCCAATCAATTCAATAAAAAAATAAAATGAATAAAAAGAAGTGCTTTGGGTATAAATAACAATAGTATTGAATTATACAGCTATAAAGAAGAGTTGTTGGGGAACACAGTGCTCACCTGTGCTTTCGTGTTTAAGGCTTCCGTTGACTTCATAGCCCCAGTTCCTGGGGAAGAAGCACCTGGGGACGTTAGTGTCTGGCACAGGCTTCCAGCAGCATTTATATCTGTCCCCGCAGGTTTCCTGTAACAGTGGCACAGAGTCAGCATTGTACGGAATGAAGGAAGGAAAGTATTATATGTCTGTTTATTTATAGCCATTTTTCCCAAGAAGAATTTCAGATCGCTCAGAATTACTTTCAGTCATTTATTTATTATTTTATTTATATACTTATCCAGCCATCCAATATGTACTTATTTCCTACCAGACAAGGAACTAAGAGTAGAGATAGATAAGACACAGTTTTTGTCTGAGAATACATAGTTCTTCGCAGGGGCTAAGGGGATCACACCAGGCCTCTTACCCAGCCTAAAAGGCTACCAGTGGGGTAGGGAGGGCTTCCAGATAAGTAAAAGGTAAGCTCAGTCCTAATGCACCAGGAGGGGGTAGGCAGGTCAAAAATAGAGCAGTATTCCAAACCAACAAAACAGTCATGCATGACAGACCCAGAGACGCCACAAGTTCATTGTGCTGAGAACACCAAGGAAGAGAAATGAGGCTGGAAGCGCACCATGTCCGCACAGAGGTGAGCTGGATGAGGACCAAGTGGATTGAGCTTTCTCGGGGGGAAGAGTCATGGACATGGCTGATGATAAATCATGAAGACGTGTTTTCTAAAAGGTAAGAAAAGTAAAGCAAAGGAAAATAGAGAAATTTAAGATAGAACTAGGACACAGGGTGACATTAAAAATATCACATGTGGCTTCTCAGAGAGGTTTGATTATACATTTTTTAAATTCCCCTTTTTTGGTGAGATGTCTTTTCAGATAAACTTACATAAGAAATAAGCCAGTCAGAGGAGGATAAATACCACATGATCTCACTCATTTGTGGAATATAATGAACAACATAAACTGATGAACAAGGACTGATCCAGAGACGGAGAGGCATTGATTGGACTGTCGGGCCTTGGAGGGAAGGTAGGGGAGGGGAGGGGTAGCGGGGAGAGATCAACCAAAGGACTTATATGCAAGCATATAGGCCTAACCAATGGATGCGGAAAGCAGGGGGGGAGAGGGGGACGTGGTGAGGGCATGAGCGGGAGGATAGGGGGAAACATGGGGATGAGGACACATATGTAATATCTTAATCAATAAAAAATATATTTAAAAAAGAATTGTTTTGTTATAATAAATTAATAGATGGCAAACTGATTCAAAGTGTTGAACTAAACACAAGCACTCATCTCTTCACCCAATTAAACTTACATAAAGGGATAGAAATGCCATTAAGAAAAAAAAAATACAAATTCACTATAAAACAGCAAAACATATAATATGACAGACCAGATGTTATGAAATTCCTGAAATATAGAAAATAGATGTTATCAACTCTAGGGGAAAATATATTCATAGTCTAAAACACAAGTGGAGAAAAAGAAGTGCTCTAAGCTAAGTCAGTGTAGAGATTAAAAATGAAATGAGCCAGGCTGGTGTGGCTCAGTGGTTGAGCATCAACCTATGAACCAGGAGATCATGGTTTAATTCCCAGTTTGGGCACATGCCCTGGTTGTAGGATAGATTCCCAGTAGGGGGTGTGCAGGAGGCAGCCGATAGATGATTCAATTCTCTCTCATCATTGATGTTTCTATCTCTCTTTCCCTCTTTGAAATCAATAAAATATATTAAAAATAAATAAATACATATGAAATGAGTGCCTGCTCTGTTCAAGTATTTATATAAGGTCACATGACACAGTGCTGTCAGCAAGCATAGTAAATGAGACAGATGCCACCATTAATTAAATAGACCTTATTTCCCTACTGGTTTGAAATGCCACTTTTATTATAAACTAAGTTTAATTGCACATATATGAGAATATGAATATGTATTTTGAGATGTTCTATTATATTCCAGTGGCATATGTATCAATTCCTGCTATAATTCCACTATAGTGTCAGGATATGTCTTGCTTTTAGCTTAGCAGATCAATAAATCTAAAGGAGACTCTTTGAAAAGATCAAAGAAAATACAATTACTTCTTATCAAATTCTCCTTTGACAAAAAGAGAGGGAGACAAACATGATTAGAAACAAAAATGGGAATAACAACAGATACATATGACTTTTTAACACAAATAAAAGAATTATGGGACAGCTATTTGTATATATATTTGCCAATAAATGTGAAACTGTAATTTGAATCTTTAAATAGTATAATATTAAATAGTGAAAATTAGGTGGGAATAAATAGAGAACCTTAGAAGGACCAGTAGCCATGGGAAACTGTAAATAGTCAAAGATTTTTCCTTAAAAAAAAAAAAAAGATATCTTGCCCAGATAATCTGGGGAATAGAATATTCTCATATTATATATCAATATATTTTTAGAACATACGAAAAGGTGGAAACTTTCCTGACTCATTTTATTAAACTAGAATAATTCTGACAACAAACTAGGCAAGGAAAGTCCAAATGAACAATTAACCAAAAATATATAGTGAACTAATTTCACTTAAAAATAATGATGTATAAAATTTTAATTAGATGTTAGATTTTAATTTATTAGTACATTGAAAATTTAATGCATACTAGCCAAGTAAGGATTATCAAGAGAAAGCTGGAATGGTTCAAAATTAATTAAGCAACATTGACAAAAGAAAATAAAAAAATCATATGACTATCTCAACAGGAGCAAACCATTTTTAAAATATAATAATGTGATGAATTTAAATGACCTAAATTTAAAAAGCAAATTATATAATAATATACACAGTATAATTAAATCTGTGTTAAAACAAAAAAAATACATAAATATATGTGCAAAATATATGCAAAAGTACAGAAAGACCAAGAGAAAAATACACACCAAACTATTGATTGATTCTGGGGAGAGCATTTGGAGGTAGAGAGGAAGCTTAATGAATGAGTAGGACTTTCCCATTTTATTATGTACATCACTATAATATCTGAATATTTATTATTAAAAGAATATATTTATAGATTTCATGATTTAAAAAAAAACAAAAGAATATCTCATAATACTACTCATTTGGAAAAGGTATAGTACTGACAAGTATTTTAGATGCTGACATCTGATATAATTGCTCTGAAAAATCAAAAGAATATATCTTACATCAATGTTCACCATGCTTATTATAAACAAAGCAATTACATTATAACTATAAAATCTTCTTTAATGTAGTTATTTATTCTCCATACATGTAAATTATGTTCCTGCCCCATCCTCTTCAGATATCAAAAGGCTGGAGGGAGTCAGTGGAAAAAGAGTTTGGGGTGCTGGATAACCACTGGAAAACTGATTTTCCTAAGTCTGAAACAGACATGAAGCACTTCTGCTGCCTCTGAAACTGAGGTCTATAAAGTTTAAAAGGTTAGTTTCATTGCCATAAATTGTTCCAAAGTCCACAGACCTCTATAAAAATCAATAAAACAAGAAATCTGCTACATTTAGGTAAACACAAATTTTTGTGCATGCAGCCTGCCCTAACATCCTTATTTCAGTTTTAAGCCATTACCAGTACCACAGAAACCAAAGGTCAGATGTTTAAGAGATATACAGGGTGGAGCAAAGGTAGATTTACAGTTGTGAATACAGGAAACAGAGCTCATTTGTATTATTTACTAATTATTGTTATTTTCCATAAGAACAACTATAAATCTACTTTTGTATCCTACTCTGTATATTTTCTTCTTTTTCTATTCTCTTTTAACTATATACTTTTCTTTATTTCAGAGGCAAAGGGAGAGGGAGAGATAGAAACACCAATGATGAGAGAGAATTATTGATCAGCTGCCTCTTGTGTGCCCCCTACTGGGCATCAAGCCTGCAACCCCAGGCATGTGCCCTGACCAGGAATCGAACCGTGACCTCCTGGTTCATAGGTCTATGCTCAACCAATGAGACACACAGCCGGGCACTCTTTTTTCCATTTTCAATGTCATTACAATAACACAGATTAGCGCCACTTAGAAAATATAATGGAATGTATTTACAATAGAAACTATGCATATGAAAAATCTAGGAAAAAAACTTCATAATGCTTATGTAATACAATACATATTAAGAAAAACAAGAGTTAAAATGGAAAGACTTTTATGTTTTTAAAATGGGATGATTCAAAATTATTGAAATGTCAATATTGCCTAATTTTAACCTAAAATTTAATGTAGTACTTATTAACATCCTGATAGGATATTATGGGATATAGAATATAAAATATAAAGTAAAGCAATAGAATGTAAGTGTACTTTATTGTACAGTTTTTAATCAAAACTAGCAGGGTTCAAATAGTTCAAATTCTTGTAGAAGCCACTCAGAGAGAAAATGTTTGTTCTTTCACACAGGTTCATCGGGCTCTCTTGCCAATAATATGATTCCAGAAGACTCTTGTTGTAACAAGTCACCTGAATTCACCAAGTGGCTCAGTCATTCATATCTGCTTGATGGGTTCTGTTCTCAAGGGATACATGGTCTAGCCCTAAAACAACCTTTCTGTGGCTGCCCTGGGAATAACCTTCCACTAGCAACTCTCCCTCCACTCTGGATTTCAAACCCCGTGGGCCAACACTCCTATCATTTCCTACTCCTCTTACCATTACACTATCCTACTTCCCTCACTTCTTTAGTGTTATTTCAATAAGACAAGAAACAAACAGTAACACCAAACAAATCATAGTTCCATAACCTACTCCACCACCACTCTCTCCCCACTTCACACACTCATTTCTTTGAAATAAAACCCAGGAAGTGAATGGCAGGTCGCCCATTCCTCTGACCTTTGACACCATCTCGCCAGGCGCACAGTCTATCCTATGTGATTCAGGGATCTCAGTGCACTGTGGACTAAATGGAGTACCTGCATAAAAATTAAAGAACAAAGTTAAAAATCTGTATGTGCATAATCACGGTTCCAGGAATGAAGCAGTGTCAGACTTTCAGCCTATTCTCCAGTCAATGAACACTAGAAGCTGCAATCTACATTTGTATACATTTTCCAAGTGTTAAATACATTTGCTTTTAAAATATATTAAAAGAATGGACTTACACAGATTTTTTTATTTAAAAACACCAAAAGAATATATATTTTATATTTATTCTATATTTGTATTTATTTATCTTCCATACATGTAAATTATGTTCCTGCCCCATCCTCATTTGGAAAAGGTATAGTACTGACAGGTATTTTGATATTCTCATAGAAGCTTCTCAGAGAGAAAATACTGGTTCTTTAGCACAAGTTCACCAGGATCATTTTGCTTTCGGTTTCGTTGGTTTTTATTGAGATGCAATTCACATACCATAAAATTCACCCTCTTAAAGTGTACAACTCAATGTTCTTTTTGGTATTTTACACAATTGTGCAACGAATCACTACCATCCAATTCCTGACAATGACACTAAAACAAACTAAAAGATTCTGCGTACAAAAACAGCAGCAACAACAAAACACAATTAACAGAGTGAAAAGGCAGCCTAAGGAATGGGAGAAAATACTTGAAAACCATGGATCCAAAAAGGGGCAATTTCTAAAATATATAAGGAACTCCTACAACTCAATAGCAAAAACAAAACAAATACAAATGAATAACCTGATTTAAAAATGCATTAAAGACTTGAATTGACATTTTATCAAAGAAGACAGGCAAATGTCCAACAGGTATATGAAAAGATACTTAATGTCACTAATCACCAGGGAATTCAAATCAAAGCCACAATGAGAGAACAGCTCATCCGTAAGGATGGCTATTACAAAGAAAACAAGAATGGGTGAGGATATGGAGAAATTGGAACTCGTGAATACTATTAGTGGGAATGCTGCAAATTGGTGAAGGCACTATGAAAAACATTATAGAGGTTCCTCAAAAAAATTAAAAAATAGAACTACCGTATAATCCAGCATGCCTACTTTTTGGTATTTATCCAAAAAAATTGAAATCAAAATCTCAAATACATATTAGCATCCCCATGTCATTACAGCACTATTCACAAATAGCCAAGATGTAAACCCAACCCAAATGTCCACTGATGGATGAATGGGTAAAGAAAGTATGCTATATACATGGAATGTTATTATTACATGAAATGGAATACTATCCAGCCTTAAAAAAGAAAAAGAACCTGGTCTTTTGCAACAATTTGGATGAAGCTTGAAAACGTTATGTTAAGTGAAATAAGCTAGGCACAGAGGACCAATATTGTATGACTCTACCTATGTGATGTATCAAAAACAGTCAAAAGTCACTAAAGCAAAGAACAGAATGATAGTTGCCATGGGCTGGGGGAAGGGGACAATAGGGTATTGCTAAATAACGTATAAAGTTTCAGTTAAGCAAGAAGAAAAAATTCTACAGATCTGATGTACAAAATTGTGCCTGTAGATAACAATGCTATATTATACACTGGAAAACCTGGTAAGAGGGTAAATTTCACTTTAAGTGTTCTTACCACAATAAAAAAATGAATTGAAAACTCCTTTTCAACTCATGGAAACTTCTTGGAAAAACCCATCAGGGCAAGCCCACTATGTAAAACATTTAAAATTTGAAGCATTCTGCATGAATTAGAATGTAGTTTAGAATGAATGCAGGTGCAAAGATCTAATTTTATGTTAAATAAAAGAAACTACTTATCCGTATACACTGGACAGTAATCTCACGGGACTTGTGATCCAAAAATATTCATAGGGAAAAAGCAGTAATAGGTCAAAAACAGTTTTTATCAATGGTTTTCTAATCATCTTTCAAAGTCATAGTTGTTTCTAGAAAGTGTCAATTTACTGTGGAGAGTGGTGAAGAGATTGAGTCAGTAAAGTTCTTCTATCAGTATAATTTCTTTTTACCACGTGTTTAATCTACATTTATAAAGTAAGCGTTATCAAGCAGAATAAACCTAATTGAGAATAGATTTTTGTATGACACTTTTTTTCTTATTTAGAGTATAATGTGTGATTAAAGGAGAAAGCATTCTGTTTGGTGCTTCTGTGTGAGAGAGAAAACAGTTTCAAAGATATCTACGAAGAAATCATAGCTATTGCAGTCAGAATATGGACTGGAGGCTAATTGTAATTGATATATGTAAGCCAAGTGTATCAGCCCTCCCCTTCTCTGTAACCTACTGCCCTTTGCCATAATGTAATGGGATTGGACAGTTACCGCAACTGTTCTTTCTCCTTGAAGGCCCTATTACCTCATGACTCTAGGTTGAAAAACAAGTATTTGATGGGCCTTATTGTGCATCTTGTTAAATTTGTTTCAAATGATACTTTTGAGGCCTTGAATATCATGAGCATTCAAGATTTAATTGCAGAAAAAGAACACAGCTTTTGGAGATTGACCTAAATTGGCTATGGATGTGAGTTATAAATAATGCAGTGTGGTGGCATGCCAAGGAGTGAAGGAGTAAGATGATTTTTTTGGCATTCTGAAGGGACTTCCTGCCAATTCAGCAGCCATGAGTATCTCCCTTACCTGAAGTATCCTCAAGCACCAGAAACAGCAAGAAGATATCTGCGGCCAATACAATTAGGAAGCAGATGAACAGAAAGATTTCCAACACACCAAGCTTCCTCGCCATCTAGATGGACACAGATAACAGGATGAAAGCAAACCATACAGTCCCATCACTCCAAAAGAATAGCTAGGCATTATGATTAGAATGGGAACTCCCTTATAAGATGACTAGATTATTGGCATTTCTCTTTACATAATCTAGAGAATATTTTTTCATCACAGTGTCTCCATCTAAGTCTAATCTATGCATCCAACACTACTACGGCTCTTGCCCTTTTTGCCTGCAGAGGGGTTGAGGATTGCCCAAGGAAAAAATACATCAGACATGAAGAATGAGAGGGAGAGAGGAAGAAGAGGAATGAAGTACAGGAGAACGATAGATGAGGGGTTGAGATGGCTCAGAAAGCCCTTTCAGATGCCACTTTGATCTCCACAACCACCCTGGGCAGTAGAGAGGAGGGTACGTCCGGGACAGAAGCAGCAGCAAAACCTGAATCCACATCTTCTTTTAATAATTCCCATGCCATGATGTTGAGGTGTTTAACTGTTTAGAGGTCACTAATCCTTTTTACAATCTGGTAACAAAAACTAGCCTAATTTTGATCACCAACATAATGCTTGCTTGTATGTTCACAACATAGAAACCCATATAAATTTGGTGGTTCACAGAAGCCCTCAAGACCATGCATAGGCTCAAGTTTTTAAATATTTGGTGTATTGGAGGGAAATCAAAGGACTTCAATTCTTGGCCTGGATTTTGTACTAACAGATGGATATTTTAGCTATTTGGATGTGTGTTTCTTTATCTACAAAATGAGCTCAAATTCAGGAGGTACTCTCATTCTGGTACGCTAATTATATCAAATGAAACTATATATATACTGAGTGGCCAGATTATTATGACCATCAGTACTTCATTGGGCCACCTTTTGCCTTCAATACTGCGGCGATTCTTCTTGGCATTGACTCCATGAGATGTTGAAAGGTGATGCGAGGAATCTGACACCATGTCTGATGAATAGCACTGTCCAGTTCTGTGAGATTTGATGGTTGTGGAACCAGCTGCCTGGTGGCTCTTTTAACTTCGTCCCAGAAATGCTCAATTGGATTGAGATCTGGTGATTGTGGGGGCCACCTAAGCAAGGTGAAGTCTCCCTCACATTCTTGAAACCACTCCTGCACAATACGAACACCGTGGCATGGCGCATTGTCTTGTTGGAAGAAGCCACCTCCATTGGGATACGCCATCAACATGCTAGGATGAACTTGATCAGCAACGATACTTAGGCATGTTGTGCTATTCAGACGTTTATAATGATCTGGCCCTCTAGCAACTTCAGCACAAAATTATAGCTAATTTGCCTACAAACATCAGGTGGTCATAATAATCTGGCCACTCAGTGTGCGTGCGTGCGTGTGTGTGTGTGTGTGTGTGTGTGTGTGTGCCTCACAATTCCACGCCATCTTTAACTTCAGTGGCTCACATCACCACACCATTCCCATCACCCCAAATGTTGGCTATATCCTGGAATTTATCACCCTCCAGTTCTACTCTGAACTCATAACCTCTGCTTCCTATTTACTGGTCAGAAGCTCATATCCTTTTACTCTCATTCCATTGTTACCTTATCCTTTGACCATATTGAGGCTTCTATTCTCTTTCATTTCTTTTTAGTCTCTTAGCCCTTCCTGGTTATTCTCCCCAAGTGATGTAGGCCTCAATATCTATTGCTCTCATCTTCCTTGCTACCTTGTCTGCTACCTAAATCTATCCAATGAAACTATCCATTCAAACATCTGTCTCGGGGTCATGCACTTAGCCCAGTGTAAATGCCACTGGGTTCATAACCTCCCAAATATTCTGGCATGCTGGTTGCCTCTCATTTTTCACAGCAGAAATTTCGAACATGATCTTTCTCTTCAAGCCCCAACCTCTGTCACCAACACTCGCACCTTCAGCCAATATCATCTCCAACATCACACACAAAAAAACTATTTTGCAGAAATGATTGCATCTCCCTGCTTCTCAACCAGTGTTTTTCTATAAACGTTTTTTACATCTAGGTAAATTCTCATACTTTCCCTCTCAGTGGAAGAGTTTTCCCTCCTCTTGTCTAAGCATAATCCTTGTTATCTATTCTCTAGTACTCATAGCCTTTGAATTTCTCAAAAAATCATGTTCAATAATATGTGATAAATTTACCTGGTGACAGATGATTACTAGAATTAGTGGGGTGATCACATTTAAGGTATCAAAATGTCGAATCACTATATTGTACATCTGAAACTAATATAACCAACATAAGATTATATGCCAACTATACTTAAATGAAAAATAAATTCTAAAAAATAAAATTATTAGCATTAAGAAATCTTGGTCCACTAATTACCCTTCTTCTTTCTTGAATTACCAAACTCTCCCTCTGACGTCACTCTTTCCCCTCATAAATATATCATCCCAAATCACCCTAAACTCTCTTGATGACTCAGTGTTCTTCTCTAGGTTCGCTGACTTCCTCTCTCCTTTCATAGCTATCTTTCCAAAAAGATAATTCCACCTGTCTGTGTTAGCTTCCTCATGTTATGGCGTGGCTTCTGCTTCCTGCATTCCACTGAAACTGCTCTAGCCAACGTCACCAGCGACTTAGCTGCGGAATGCAATGGGCACTGTCTAAGCCATCTAGCATAACAACCACACCCTCCTCTTTCAAATTCCCCACCTTTGGATTATCATTCCATACTTTTCTGGTTCCTTTTCAGTTTTCTTTGTAATGCCGTATTTCATTAAATGTTGATATTCCCTGTGTTACTCTCATAAATCTTGAGCAATCTTCACCACTCATATGACTTCACATAACAACAAAAGTCAATCCAACCTGGATTTCTAGCTCAGAAATTTAGATTCATATAGGCGATTGCTTATTGGATATCTCACTTGGATGTCCCACAGACTTAACCAAATTCAACAGATTTAAACATGAAATCATCTCTCCCAACATTCTGTTCCCAACTTCTACTAATTCTGCCAAACTGGCTGCTTCTCAAATAATTCACATCTTGAGGAACAGAAAAACTACAATTTCTTTAAAAACCTGGGTAACATTTTTGCCTCCTCTCTGCCTGTTAGTTCTCACAACCAGTTACCAGCTAAGTCAGACTAATTTTCCAATCCCTGTCAACTCTGTTCCTTCCTCTCCAGTTCTGGAAATGTTTAGCCAGGCTATCATTTCTGACCTGAACTGTGACCCCTGCTTCCCCACTGCTACCTGTTTCCACTCGTTTTGCTCCTGGTATCCATTCAACACACTGCAGCTGAATTGATCTTTCTGCAGCACAAATTGGGTCGTTTGGTTCTCCTGTGTTCAAGTCTTTGAAGGTTCTCCCGATAAAATATAAAGTCTGTGGTTTGTAATCAAAGGTCATCAGATACCTCCCAAGCCTAGCTGTCCAGCCTCTTCCCTTGCATATGTTCCAGCCATGCAAACTGACATTTCTGTAGTGACAGTCTATAAGTCCATGCGGACAAAAAAGTTTCTCTCTCTCTCTCTCTCTCTCTCTCTCTCTCTCTCTCTCTCTAATTTCATCTCTCCTTTAAATTCCCATTTCTCTGCAACCCTGCTCATCTTAAACCCAGACCAATGACATGACCATTTCTATAAGTATTTTCATATATGTATAGCTTCACTTTTTAATTAAGGCAGCCTTTAAATTAATGTGTAATAACCCAATAAGTACCTTAATTGCAAAATGGGGGTGAGAAGCAAGGATATATAAATTATTTGCCAAGATGTGGGGGTGGGTGGGTGAGTGGGTGAGGTTAGGTTTGGGGTTTGGGATAGCAGTTGGAGTATATTAAGTATTCCTTCCTATTAGCCTAAATCTATCAATTAGGTGTCTCTCCTCTAGTCAAAATTATTCAAAGGTTTACTCTAATCCTCATAATATATATTTCATATTATTGTATTCCCATAAAATTCCTATATCAAAGTTGATCAGGCAGGTGTGAAAGTTGACATAGGGGCACCATTTTAAAATGGAGCCAGAAAAGCCATTCCGGATGAACTGCCTTACATCTTGCCCTTACAGCTTTGAAATGTTTGAACTGGACAAAATAACTTTTGGGCTGGGTCATAGCCACATTGTTTTGCAAACAACTGTAAGCTAACAGGAAAGCAGACACCCTAACCACAAGGACTCACATACTTTAGAACTAGTAACCAGCATGGATAGCTAAAAACTAACTTAGTTGTTAACAACAGAAAACCCTTTCCTCTCTTCATATAATAATATCCCCTCCTTTTCCCATAAAACCCCCCTGGCTTTATCCTGCAATTGGGACATAATTTGGGCTTCTGCCCAAACTTGTGTTCCCCAATTGCAATTCTGTGATCTCAAAGAAATGGCTGTTGCTTCTCACTTTGGCTTTTTATTTTTAGGGTAAGGCAGGCATCAAGATTCCCATCTTATAAATAAATGCTAAGGAATTTTGTCTAACCACAGTTAGTAGTAGAACTGAGGCAAAAACTGAGTAGCCCTGCTTTTTTAAAAAAAGTTCATCTTGTTTTGTTGTATTGTTGACATTATTACAGAAATCCCCTATTTCCCTCACTTCCCCCTCCCACCCCACCTCAGGCCTTCATCACACTATTGTCTGTGTCCCTGGGCTATGCATATATGCATATAAATGCTTTGGTTAATCTCTTCCCACCCCACCCCACCCCCATCCTCCCTCCCTGCCCTCTGAGATCTGTCAGACCGCTCCGTGCATCTATGTTTCTGGACATATTTTGTTAGTTTATTTTTTTCATTAGATTCCTGCTTATTAAATTTGAATACTGTCTCCATAAAGTCTCCTAGACTGCAGAGCTTAAAGATCTAGAGGCTAAATCGCTAAAGGTAGAATTTCAGACAGTGAAAGAAGTCTCAGAGACCAACAGCACTTGCTCTCAATACCCAATTTAGTTTATCCTTATAACCCATGACTCATCAACATAGCCAACAAATTGTCCATCCCTTAGACTTCTTTGTTTCTCTCTATGGGGAGACTTTTCTTTGCAGCCTCAACAAACCACAGCAGACACTTCTTCCACAGCTCTTTAATCCTCCTGGGGGAGCAGGTTCAGCACCTGAAGCTCAGGGCACTGGGGACAATCCCAGGCATTTTCCTACCATAGGAACTGTTGTCATCCAGATAGAAGGTAGGAGTAGAGATTCCTAAAGGTAGAAATTCTTCCCTACTTAGAAACCCTCCTTGCCCAAAGCCACTTTTCAGTATCAAACAAAGTTTTAGAATTAATTTAAACCCAGGTTATTACTAAAAACCTTAATAATTGTGTAGCCACTTCCTTCTCTGCCTGGAAAGATGCATTCACCTAACTCAACCCATGCCACTGTCAGCTAGCTCTCCTCACAGTGTGTGTGAAGGGGAGAAAATGTCAGGTGCAGAAGAAAAGCATGGACTGTTCACATCCCTTAGCAGAGAAGGAATCAGGGGCATTTAGAAGAAGAAAGGGACAAGTCTTGTTCAAAGCACCTCCTGCATGAGAAAAAGTACTCACCTCATAGCCGTATCTTATTTGCTGTGTCTATCCCTCGGTGGTTCGTAAGGAGCACTGAACAAAGGTGACTGTGCTGGCATAGCCATCTTCTGCCAGGATTAATTTATTGCCCTGTGAAGCTGGTGGCAATTGGAGGAGAGGACTAGATTTTCCTACAGACCATAAAAGGCCCTTGTTTCCCTGTGATATGGAGGAACCTTCATTTGTTAATGAAAGGGGAAGGTGGAGTTTTCATGTATTAGTTCAGCCTCTTCTGTGTTTCTGTTGGTATCCAGTAACTTTGCTTGTCACACAATATTATTCTTGCTTGCCTGACCATGTAGCCTAAAGAGCCCAAGAACTAAGGTCTTACCGGCCTTCACTCTTGTATCTTCTACATGAAGCACTTGGCCCAATATCCATGCATATTTTTAAATAAATAGATACTTGTTGAATAAGTAAGTGAAAGAATGAATAGCTCTTGGTTTATCACATTGTTACTTTCTCCATTTTTGTTTCCCAAAGTTCTCTTGGTATATCTCAGCTCTTTATTAATTTAAACAAGCCTTCCCACAGATTATTCTAAATAAGTGAAGCACGATTAAAATAGAAATTATATCACTTTAAGTGGGAAGACAGCTCTACTGGAAATTTGTCATGCTCTTTGACTGATCAGCACCTTTGAAAAAGCCTCTAATACTTCCCACTTTGGGAGTTCTGCCTCCCCAGGGAAGAGGCTAGAAATTCTCTTTCACTGGCTCCCTTTCAGCCAAGGTGGAAGTGAGTGGCCTGTGCTCAATTGATGAGATGTTCCTGTGACCCAGAGAAAGTGGAGAAATGAAAAAGGTACCATGTGGAATCCAGGATGGTAATGAGATATCATTTCAGAGGCAGCATGGACAGAAGACCTATTGCACCCTACACTCAGTGCTGGGGGGAGGGTGCAAGCTGCCACACATGTGCTAAGGGCAATGGCAGTGGCAGCTGCCTCAGGGCAATTGGGCTATTGTCTCCAGCCATAGTTTACAAACCTGACACTACTCCCCCTGGAGTTTTAATGAGTCATTAACATCTTTTAAAATTTCTTTTCTTCTTAGGTTAGCTGAGGAAAAAGTGTTTTTTTAAAAACTTGAAATAATTCACATACCATGACATTCAATTCAACCTTTTAAAATGTACAATTCAGTGTAAAATTCAGAATTTTAGTATATTAAAAAGTTGTCCAACCATCATCACCATCTAATTCCAGAGCATTTTTATCATCGCCAAAAGTAAACATATATTTACTAGTGGTCACTTCCCATTCCCTCTCTCCTACCCCTGCAACCACTAATCTACTTCTGTCTTTATGGATTTGTCTATTCTGAACATTTCATATAATTGGAATCATATAATGTGTGGCCATTTGTGTCTGGCTTCTTTCACCTGGAATAATGTTTTCAAATTTCATCCAGCTTGTTGCAGGTATCAGGCATCTGCAGGTATCAATACTTTATTTCTTTTTATGGATGGACTAGAGGCCCGGTGCATGAAATTTGTGCACAGGAGGGTGGGTCCCCTCAGCCCAGCCTGCACCCTCTCCAATCTAGGACCCCTCTCACAATCCTGGACTGCTGGCTCCTAATTGCTCACCTGCCTGCCTACCTGGTTGCCCCTAACTGCCCCTCGCTCCCAGCCAGGTCGTCCCCAACTGCCCCCTCCCTGCTGGCCTGGTCGCTCCTAACTGCCTCCCCCTGATGGCCTGGTCACCCCTAACTGCCCCCCCTGCAGACCTGGTCACCCCCAACTTCCCCCCTGCTGGCCTAGTCATCCCTCACTGACCCCCTGCCAGCCTAATTGCCCCCAACTGCTCCGCCTGCCAGCCTGGTCACCCCCAACTGCATCCCCCCCACCAGTCTGGTTGCCCCCAACTGCCCCTTCCTGCCAGCCTCCTGGTCGCCCCATGCAGCCTGCTTGTTCAGTCGTTTGGTCGTCCCTCACTAACCCCCTTGCAGGCCTGGTCATAGGCAGCCATCTTGTGAGAGCGTGAGGGATAATTTGCATATTACCTCTTTATTATATAGGATGACATTATATTATTATATCACATTGTGTTTATCCACTCATTAGCTAATGTACATTTGGGTTGTTCATTCTTTTTGGCTATTATGAGCAATCTTGCCGTAAACATGCATGTACAACTTTTTTGTGTAAATATATATTTTCAGTTCTCTTGAGGATATACCTAGAAGTGGAATTTTTGGGTCTTGTGGTAGCTCTATCTTTGACTTTTTGAAGAACTGGAGAACTGTTTTACAAAGTGGTGGCAACAATTTACATTCCCACCAGTAATATATGAGGGCATTATAGTATATATAAGATAGTGCATATTTTATATATGCGGGCATGCCATCCTCTAATGGCATCTTCTGATGGCATCTAAGTAATATAGTACCCATAGTAGTCCATATTTACTTCAAATGTTCAGTGTGTGGCAAGTACATACACACAGACACACTCACACACAAACTTGGTTCCTGCCTTTATGAACTCCTCACCTTAACTTTGCGGCAGTACAAGAGAGCCTTTGTTAGAGGGAAAATGCGCTTGGATCTCATTTCAAAGTGGATGATATCAAGGAGATTTATTAGTACACAAAATCTTTCTACTCCTTGTGTGATACTTTACTCTTAACTCCTCACATTTCATGCTCGTTTGTGACAATGTTCACATTACAATGCTCACGGACAATCCCAGCTATAACCTGTTTTTTAAAGTACAGAAAATAGCTAACTTTGCCATCCCTTCTTGCTAAGTGGCAACTAGAAGATATTGGGTCACATGCTTGTGTTGACCAATGAAAATGTAACAGAGACATTTTGGAGGTAAGAGACACGAAAAGAAACAGCCTAACTTTACACCTCAAGAAACTAGAAAAAGAACAAAAACCAAAGTGAGTAGAAGGAAGGAACAAAGATTCAAACAGAAGTAAATAAAAGAGAGACTAAAAGGACAATAGAAAAGATAAATGAAACTCAAATCTGGTTTTTTGAAAAGAGAAGCAAAATCAACAAATCTTTAGACTCACCAAGGAAAAAAGAGGTAGGACTCAAATAAATAAAATCAGAAATGAAAGAAGAGATGTTACAACTGACACCACAGAAATACAAAGTATTATAAGAGATTACTATGAACAATTAATTATACACTAACAAATTGGACAAAATAGATATATTCCTTAAAACATATAACCTAACAAGACTAAATAAAATAAAAAATCTGAACAGACCAGTTACTAGTAAGGAGATTGAATCAATAATCAGAAACCCCAGACAAACGAAAGTCCAGAATCAATGCTTCACTGATTAAATCTATCAAACATTTTTTTTAATTTTGTTTTATTGCTTAAAGTATTACAAAGAGTATTACAATGTCTCTTTTTTTTCCCTTGACATTCCCCCGGCCTCCCCTACCCCCCAGGGTCTTGTGTCCATTGGTTATGCTTATATTCATGCATACAAGTCCTTCGGTTGATCTCTTACCCCCTCCTTCCACCCCCCCAAACCTCCCCAGCCTTCCCGCTGTAGTTTGACAGTCTGTTTGATGCTGCTCTGCCTCTGTACCTATTTTTTTCCATCAGTTTATAATGGTCTTTATTATCCATAACTGAGTGAGATCATGTGGTATTTTTCTTTCATTGACTGGCTTATTTCACTTAGCATAATGCTCTCCAGCTCCATCCATGCTGTTGCAAATGGTAAGAATTTCTTCTGTTTTACAGCAGCATAGTATTCCATCGTGTAGATGTACCACAGTTTTCTAATCCATTCATCAGCTGATGGGCACTTAGGCTGTTTCCAGATCTTTGCAATGGTAAATTGTGCTGCTATGAACATAGGGATGCATATATCCTTTCTGATTGGTGTTTCTGGTTTCTTGGGATATATTCCTAGAATTGTGATCACTGGGTCAAATGGGAGTTCCATTTTTAACTTTTTGAGGAAACTCCATACTGTCTTCCATAGTGGCTGCACCAGTCTGCATTCCCACCAGCAGTGTGCAAGTGTTCCCTTTTCTCCGCATTTTCTCCAGAACTTGTCGTTTGTTGATTTGTTGATGATAGCCATTCTGACAGGTGTGAGATGATACCGCATTGTCGTTTTGATTGGCATCTCTCGTATAATTAGTGACTTTGAGCATGTTTTCATATGTCTTTTGGCCTTCTGTATGTCCTCTTTCGAAAAGTGTCTACCTAGGTCCCTTGCCCATTTTTTGATTGGATTATCTTCCTGTTGTTAAGTTTCATGAGTTCCCTGTAAATGTTGGAGATTAAACCCTTATCGGTGATATCATTGGTGAATATATTCTCCCATGTAGTGGAGCAGTTCCCGTGTGTGTGTGTGTGTGTGTGTGTGTGTGTGTCCCCGTTGTGGGTCTGCCCCCAGCCACATTGGAGGCTCAGAGTAGGCGCTGTGTGTGTGTGTGTGTCTGCTGGGGGCCTGCCCCCAGCCACACTGTGGAGGCTTGGAATAGGCGCCGCTCTCTGTTGATCTCTCAGGCTCCTGGCCTCCACTGCATATTGTACTCTCCCTTGAGCTGTGGCCAGGGTGGGGTGTTGCCTGCAGGCAGCGCTTTCCTGCTCTGGGATCGCCGCGGGGACCCAGGGGCAGGCCTTGCTGGGGGCTGCCTGCAGGCCACCCTTTCCTGCTCACCAATCGCTGGATCGCCAGGGCACCGGGGTCAGGCCCAACTGGGTGCTGCCTGTGAGCGGCACTTTCTTGCTCTCTAATTGCCATGGGGTACCGGCTGGGGGCAGGGCTTAGGCAGCACACAGGGGTCCCATCTGGGGGCGGGGCTTAGGCAGCGCAGGGATTAGGCAGCACAAGGGGGTCCCGGCTGGGGGCGGGGCTTAGGCGGCTGGAAAGCGCCACCTAAGCCCTGCCGCCCAGAGCTGCACACAGGGACCGGGTGGCAGCTGGCGCTGTCCCGCCCTGCCTGCATTATGCAAATTAGCCGCCATCTTTGTTGGCGGCTAATTTGCATATCACACTGATTAGCCAATGGGAGGTATAGCAAAGGTATGGTCAATTACCATCTTTGTCTATTATTAGATAGGATACTTGTTAGTCGCCATTTTTATTCTTTACCCCTGTGTTCCTTCTTCGTTTCCTATTTTTTCTTTTTACAGCAGACCCTTTAGCATTTCTTGCATTGCTGGTTTGTTGGTAATAAACTCCCGTAGTCCTTTTTTGTATGTGAAGCTCCTGATTTCACCCTCAATTTTGATTGATAGCCTTGCTGGGTACAGTATTCTTGGATTCAGACCCTTCCTTTGCATGACTTCGTATATTTCATTCCATTCCCTTCTTGCCTGATGTGTTTCTGTTGAGAAATCAGTCGCTAGTCTGATGGGGGATCCTTTATAGGTAACTTTCTGTCTCTCTCTGGCCGCTTTTAAGATTCTTGCTTTGTCGTTGGTGTTTGCCAATTTAATTATAATGTGCCTTGGCGTCGGTCTTTTGGGATTCATTTTGTTTGGGACTCTGTGAGCTTCTTGGATTTGTATGAGTTTTTTCTTCCCTATATCAGGGAAGGTTTCTGTCATTATTTCTTCAAACAGGTTTTCTATTCCTTGTTCAGTTTCCTGTCCTTCTGGCACCCCTATTATGAGGATATTGTTTTGTTTCGTGTTGTCCCAAAGTTCTCTTAGGCTCTCCTCCCGCTTCTTTTTTTTTTTTCTAGAAGCTGCTCTGCTTGGGTATTTTTTCCTAGCTTGTCTTCTAGCTCACTGATGCGGTCCTCTGCTTCTTCTAGTCTATTGTTGATGCTTTCTATTGAGTTCTTAATAGCAGCGATGTCATTTTTCATTTCTTCTTGGTTCTTCTTCATTTCTTCTTGGTTCTTACACATATTGTTGAATTTGTCTTCCATTCTTTTCATCCACCTTATGACCATTTCTCTGAATTCTTTCTCTGACAGGTTGCTTGCCTCCATTACCTCCATTTCATTTACTTCTTTTTCTGGTGATGCCTGTTTTTCTTTCATATGCGGGCTGTTTCTTTGTTTCCCCATGATCTCTCTTCTCCAGGTGTTTGGTTATGTAGTTCTCTCTCTGCTGTGTTGATTTAAAGGCACAAAATACAACACAACAAGGCACAATGCACAAAGCAATGAACACAAATGTATTCACGATACTAATAACCCCAAATAAAGGTGACCACCAGAGAAAAGAGAATTAGGGGATAAGGAAGAAAGATGAAGAGAAAAAGAAAAACTAGAAAAAGAGTTCAAAAATGAAATTGGGAAAAGGAAAACAAAAAAGTAAGAGAGAAAATAAAGAGAATGAAATATAAGAGGGGAATAAACTATTTATATGGGGAGAAAACTCCAATAGAACAGCCACGAATCCCAACAAATTCCAGCAACAGATACCTAGAGATGATTGCAAACTACAAACAACTAATATCAAGTGAGGCGAGGGAAAACAGAAGCAAAAAATAACCGGGAAAAAAAAAGAAAAAGAAAAAGTGAAACAATCTCACAAACAAGCATAAAAAAAAACCAAACCCAATAAAATCAACAATCAAGCAAACAACAACAAAACGACAGAGATAAAAAAAAAAAAATTGGATAGTAAAGAAGAGAAGAGAGAGGTGTATATGTTCTTAGAGCAGGGGATTGGAAATTAGATATATATAAGTAGGGTGAAATTTTAACAGGGGTTAAAAGAAGGAATAGGGAAAATCTAAAGCAGGAATAGGGTAAGAGAAACAGGACAACAAAAGGGGAAAAATAAGGAAGAGAGTTTTGGCATAAAGGTAAAGTTGAGATAGAGTAAAATGATGCTAAAGGAAAGGTGAAAATAGATTGTAGAACACTAATCCCAAAATGAAAGAAAAAGAAAAGAAAATGACACTTAAAAAAAAAAAGGTAAAATGGTAGTTGTAATAATACTGGTTAAAAATAAAAATGTAGTAATTGAAAAGGTAAAATCAGGTGACAAAAAAAGAAAAAAATATTAGTTTCTGAAGTAAAAGGTGAAAAAAATTAAAATGTGCAGTAGTGAAGGTCCTTCATTTCCTCTACTCTTCTGTTTGGCATGCCTTAGTCCTGTCAGGTATTCAGGAGAGTGTTGAAGTTCCCTTTGATACACTGTTCCTCCGTATTGTAAACCACAGTCCTGATTTTAAAGCAGGCAGTATTTCTTTGTTTCCCAGTCTGCCTTTATTTGTATTTACAGAAGAGTCAGTTTGTGGTTCATCCCCTGGGTGGCAGTGTTTCTGGATTGACCTCTGAGGCTACAAATCCTGTCTAGCCAGTATTTAGTTTTTGTTTTCCCTATCGCACTTAATACTGGTTTGGGAGAGTCGACTGCCCCAGAGCTGGTTCCTTAGTCATTACTCCCTGCTCTGATTCCCCGATTCCACAAAAACAACTTTCCCCTGCAGTCTCTGTGAGTGACCCCAACTGGGTGATCTTATGTATTGGGTTTAATAATCAAAAGCAAAGATTTAAGGAGAAAAAAAAAAAGCCAGAGTGCACAATTCTCCCAAAGTCTCTTCTGCACGTCCTCTCTCCCCTGGCACTAAGCAGCCAGCATACTGGCAAAATCCGAGACTGCCTTTTTGCACCCAGTTCAGCTATGGGCTGATTTTTAGAGTTCCCTTCTGCCAGCAGCCCTGCAGGACCCCTTCCACACTCGCGGATCATGCTGGCCCCAACGGCCGCGGACTTTCTGGGGTGCAGACTTCCCCCGCATGCGTTCCTCTCTCCAACCTGAATTACAAACCGCACCTTTATCTAGGCGAAATATGACCTTTCTGTGAGGAGGAGCAGGGCTCGGGCTCGTCTGAGTCCAAATATTTGCACTGTTTGAGATCTGGTGTTCCTAGGTTCGTAGCTGGACCCTGGGTGCCGTGGTTGCAGGGTTTCTGGATGTATACGCTTCCGATATCAGCCATTCAAGATGGTGTGGTCTCTGAGGCTGAGCTGGCTGCTCCAGGAGAGATTTCAGCAGCAGTGGAGGCTGCCCGGTTAGGGGAGCCCGATCCGGCAGTCTCCAACAGTCCCCTGGAGTATAGCTATCGCTCACCCACAAATTTACACTCTCGGTACGTCCATACACTTTTCGTTCTCTCACTCTCACACTGTCTTGCAGTCTGCCTTTCCTTCAGCAGCAATCCTCTCAAAAATCTCTATCAAACATTTAAAGAAAAATTAATACCAATGCTTCTCAAACTCTTCCAAAAATTAAAAGAATACAGAATGCTTCCAAACTCATTTCACAAAGCCAGCATTACCCTGATACCAAAACCAGACAAGAATGCCCGCCCCCCCCCCCACCCCCCCCCACACACACACACACAAATTGCAGGCCAATATTCTAAATGAACATAAATGCAAAAATCCTCAAAAACTATTAGCAGACTGAATTTAACCATACATTAAAAGGATTATACACAATGATCAATTTGGATTTATTCCATTAATGCAATGATGGTTTAATATTTGTAAATCAATCAATGTGATACAGCACAAAACAAAATGAAGACTAAAAATCACATGGTCCTCTCAATACATGCAAAAAAGGCATTTGATAAAATTCAACATCCATTTATGACCTAAACAAAACAGGTATAGCAGGAATGTACCTCAACATAATAGAGGCCATATGTACCAAACCCACACCTAATATCTAACAGAAGTATAGCAGTCAAACATCCCTCTCACAATCCGGGACCACTGGCTCCTAACCACTCTGCCTGCCAGCCTGCTCACCCCCAACTGCCCTCCCCTGCCAGCCCCATGGCCCCCAATTGCCCTCCCCTGTCGGCCTCATGACCCCCAACAGCCCTACCCAGCCGGTCTCATGGCCCCCAACTGCCCTCCCCATCTGGCCTGATGGCCCCCAATTGAACCCCCTGGCCGGTATCCCGGAAGGTCTCCCAGTCTAATTAGCATATTACCCTTTTATTAGTATAGATATGCATGATAGGGGAAAAAATCTCCAATTACTTATTGAATTCTATTCCAATATGAATTAAGCTCTTAATTTTACTGTGCAAGTCAGGTATAAGCAAAAAAATACAATCCTCTATGACAGTAGTTCTCAACCTTCTAGCCCTTTAAATACAGTTCCTCATGTTGTGACCCAACCATAAAATTATTTTCGTTGCTACTTCATAACTGTAATGTTGCTACTGTTGTGAATTGTAATGTAAGTATCTGATATGCAGGATGGTCTTAGGCAACCCCTGTGAAAGGGTTGTTCAACTGCCAAAGGGGTCGCGACCCACAGGTTGAGAACTGCTGCTCTATGAGTATTTTTTTAAGGGCACAGACTTAACAAGTCTTTTTTTTTTTTTTTTTAAGGGTATAGACTTAACAAGTAGATGATGAGAAGATGAGAAGTCAACCAGAGGACACTGAGGCCACAAAGTTGTTAGCAACAATGGGAAGCTACTCCAGCCCTGGAATTGTAGAAACAGAGGAGACCATTGCTTAAATCCAGGAGCAAAAACTGAAATTATGCAGACCAGTCTGGGGCATGTGGCAAGGAGACATGGAGAAGTTGATGGAAATAAAATTTATGATGAGCAAAACAAACAAAATAAACACCTCATGTATTACTATACTAAATGTTTAAATAGTTGCATATGTGTATTTTAATATAATAGCACTCCTTTAAAATAGTATGCGTTTTACTTTATACATTTAAGAACATCCTTCCTAATGGGGTACTGTAGGTTTCACTAGACTACCAGGGGTCCCATGACTCTACTAATTTGCCACGCCTCCCATGGCTCACCTAGGGACTTAGCAATTGGGATTGTCCAGTCTGAAATCCTCTCCTTGAGCTTTCTGTGGCAGCCAGAGCCAACTTCCACAAATATGCCCTTCATGATAACCTAAAATATTTCTCAAAGATCAAGTAAATAATGCCTTACTCCTGGTAGCCTTCCTAGGTTGATTAGAGGAGAGCTAATAAGTTTCTTACCTTTCTGATCAAGGGATTCACATGGTTACTTTTCCACATTTCATGCTAGTTGCATAGTTAACTCAAACCCTCATCCATGAGTCCCTACTTTTGCTAATTAGAACATTTAGCCAATTGAACAATATTATATTCTACCAGAGGCCCAGTGCACAAATTCATGCATGGGTGGTGTCCCTCGGCCTGGCCGGCGGTCAAGGCCTATTTGGGGGAAGGGACCCCAGGAGGTTGGCCGGCTGCAAGAGGTTGGCTGTGGGAGCACACTGACCACCAGGGGGAAGCTCCTGCATTGAGTGTCTGCGCCCTGGTGGTCAATGCACATTATAGCAAGTGGTTGACCGTTCATTTCAGCCATTCTGGTCATTCGGTCGCAATGGTCACTTAGGCTTTTATATATATACACATAGACTTATGCAGGCACTGACATAAGAATATACAAGCAGAATGCAGCTTCTTGGTGTTAAAAAATCATAGGGATATAAACACATTCATTTATAACACACTCATTTTCAAGTCACACTAAAAGTAAATATCCCTTTTGAACATTAATATATAATTTTTTCATTCCAAATTTGAACCATCTAATGTTTTAACCAATAGTGTTGCAACTTCTGTTTTGTCAGAATTGATATTTTACCACATATAGCAGCTGCTATGATGATTAAAACAACAATAATCCAAGTACCCTCTTCCACAGCCTAAATCTTATAAAAAGATATGCCACAGGTATAAGGAAAAGGGTGGATACTCCTAAAGCTAATCATTCTGTTGGTGGATTGGACTATAGGGACTGCTGCCAAAGAGAACAAGACCAGTTTACAAAGGTGTGCTGAACAAGACATAGCCTTAATCTGAACTGACATCACCATGATCAAAATATCACAAAATTCAAAATCTCTTGTAAATATGCTTGTTTTATTTGGCTCTGGCATGGAAGTTGCATGCACATGTGTAAATTGTGGTTATATACATTAGGCACAGAATAGAGAAGAAAGATTTACATATTTTAAAGCACACCACTGCAAAAATAAGTTATTTTTTACATTCAAACTCCTTCCTTCAGTTTTGCCTGCTTAAATTCCATCTTCACCCCTACTCCCATATGTTAAGTGTTTCCCCTAACCCTTCTTCTTGCTTTCAAATGAGTTGGTTCTTCCTTTCTCCTCCCATTGAGACTAATTTCCTGATATTTTAATATTGTCTTCTCATTTGTCATGATCACTTTTATCACACTCTGTTTCCACTCATCTTTCCTATTTACCTTTCCTTGTGTTTGCCTTTTCTTCCCCTTCTATCCTGCTGTCAACATAATGCTCCCTTTTCCCTGTAACCAACCAACAGATGTCCTTTATGAGTTCTGGCTTTCTGGATACTTTCTTGGAGTGTTAGCTCCAGGGCCTGAAACTGTCCTGGCAAGCTTTTTCTTGTCTACTTGGCAGGAGAGTTGGACCTATTTCCTGGTTACACACATATACACATGCACACACACACAAACTTCATTATGGACCCAGTTCAGCTTCAGTAAATGTTAAATGATGAATAATAGATACCATACTAATCACATAGAGACATTAAGATAATCCATTGATTTTCAACACCTCCCTACTGCCTATCCCCCAGGGTTAAGGCACAGACAAAACATAACAAAATTAATAAAAGATTTTACCCATAGTGGGCATGAACCAATTAGCAACACACAATAATTTTATAAGCATGAAGTATAAGTAGTTTCAAAGTGATTCTCAGGTTCTTGCTCTTAAAATTCACGGAGTGCTTTTCCATGTCAATGAAGTGAAATTATGTAGGCTGATGCTTCTGCTGGTCACATCAATTTTTAATACCTGTTGGGAACCAAGGAAAAGTATTGGGCATTAGATGATTGAAACATCCTGCAAACAAATCAGAGATGAGCCAATGGTCTACACAACACACTGAAACTTTCACAATTCATTGCCTAGTTTGCAGACTGATCTCAAATTTTCAGATGACGAGGGTCTTTCATAATTCCTTATAAGACAAAGATCATTCAGTGATAGTGACAAGACAACAAGCCTCAAAATAATGCAATATGCAGCCATTGTAGAGACACAATCCCACAGACAAATTGGAGAAAATGTCCTCATATCTATTCATTTGGAGTATTGATTTCCTCAGAACACCCCTTTTATTTCCTCCTTCTGCTAGTCCCTCACAGTGCCTGGATGACTGTCAGTGAGAGTCCAATATTCCAACTTTTTTTCTAGGCAAATACTTTCCATAAAGTTTCACCATATGTGCAGTCCATGAGTTGGTCAGCAACAAAAATGGGTAAAGTCCTTTATGAGCTCTTGGTAAAGTTTGGGGAAATTGGTTGATAAGAAAACCACAAATAAGAGGAAACAAAAAAAAATACAAAACTGAAGGAAAACTTTTGTTGCAGGTCTTGTAATCAGAGAGGATTATGGAAGAAAAATAGTTCAGGAGAAAGCAAAGAGTAAGCACACAAGGAAAGATTCTATTTGCCATGAAGAGAGATGTTAGAACCACTTCATTAATCCCAAGGCACAGTATTTTCACATATTTAACATTCATGAAATCATAATGTGTCTTGCAATCAACAGCCTTAGAATCACTGTGAGCCAACCAGCACTCATGACAATTGTTATTATCTGTGAAAACATGAACATCTTTGCTATTACTGGTATTATGAATGGATAAACTGCAAACCACTTAAGGATCATTTTAGGAAGGAATATGAATCCTGGCTGACAGTAAGATCAAGAAAGTGCTAAGATAAACACTTGTATAAACATGTTAGTGGCTTGGGAGAAAATCTCATAGACAATAGTGGAAGAGTTTTATGAAATTCTGTATCACCAGCACCTGGGATAGTATCTAGGAAATGTCTTAACCCATCAGTGTCATGTAATTATTTTTTAAATAATAAATAAAATACTAAGAGATTTAAATATTTAAATAACAAAAGGAAAATTATATGATATGCATTGGTTAAGGCATTTCTAATATTTCTTCAAATTCAGGATCTACCTCCTTCTAAGTCACTTTGATGGCAGAATAATCAATGTCCATGTATCACTACCCAACACTTCCCCATTATTATCACTTAACATATTTAAATGATAAAAACCTATGTCTAAAAGAGTTTTACAAAGCTATAAGTTCAAAATAGGATTTTCAGTATCATATTTTTGTCCCTTATTTTTGTCTTTATGGCACATGAAATAATGGGGTAACTAATGGTATCTTACAACTGATAAAATATGGTAGTTCAAGCTATCAAGTAGATCTCTGAGGCAGAAATGAGGAATAAAACACAGGGTTTTACATAGCTTTGCAGACAAGGAGACATGCATGGAAAGAAAGGACTACTCAGAGGGAAGGTGGGTAGGTGGGAAGAGATCAACCAAATAACTTGTATGCATATATGCATAACCCATGGACACAGACAATAGAGTGGTGAAGGCCTGGTGGGTGGGACAGGTGGGGGAAGGGGCAGACTAGAAGAGGTCAATGGGGGAAAAAGGGAACATATGTAATACTTTCAACAATAAAGATTTTAAAAATAATAAATAAACAAACAAACAAACAAATAAATAAATAAATTCCTTGAAAAAGGTGAAGGGATTAAGCAAAAATAAAATAAAAAATAAAAGAAAGTAAGGATGCAGACCCTCAATCCCAAATGATAAAGGCTGATTTCCCCTCCATCACTATACTGTCCATGTTGACACACTTAAAACAGAGGGATTGGTGAAAAGCTTTGCAGGAGAGGGTGTCATTAGCAAGAAAGAAGCAGGCAGTTCACAATGCATCTCAGGGTTGGGAAATACCATTCAGACCTTTCACTGGTCACACACCTCTAATGTAGGGTTGTAGGTGAAGGTGGGTGTTATATCCATGCCATTCACAGAGATGCTGACACTGGAAATGGAGGTACTGCCCACTCCCCAGATTTCAATGTAGCCCAGCTTCAAAGGGTTTGTATCCGTGATGTATTTGTTGAAAATTACATGACTCTTCATCGTATTCTGTCAAATTAGAGATAAAAAATAAATAAATAAATAAATAAATAAATAAATAAATAAAGCAAAATTTGTTCAAAATGTTCCCCACCTCTTTTTAGGCACAAATGCAGGTCATGAGGTAAGACAACTTCAGAGTTACCACCTTGTGTCCTTGTAGTGGAGACCATGATTTCAGGACTTTATCACCTGTTTCAACTATCATCTAAATTTTCTTTGACTAAAAAGCACCTGCCGGGTCTCCAGAATTGCCCTGAAGTCCAAGGAGATAAAGGGTCTCAGCTATCAGGAACCTTACTTTCTATATGTAGAGAAGTCAGAAAATGTGCAGAACATTCCAAGACAATATAAGGACAAGGACTCGATAACATCGAAATAGCTTGTCCATCTCTGCCTCACTAAACTGGAATAAGTTACTGACAAAACATGAATGGGTCTAGTCACAGAAAACTTCTGGTAGCATACTAAATCTATCTGAAGTCTGGATGCAAATTAGCAAGGTAGGCAGTGAAGGAATTCTAGGTGGTACTTTATGCCCTTACGATCTCCAGCATCCTACGAAGCCAGTAGAACTCTAGTGCCCCTTCATAGTCTCAGTCACACTCACCTGAATGGCAGAAAAGCGGGCCAGGTAATAGAGTCCCTTTTCATAGGTGTCTGCAAACAAACAAGGTAAACATGATCTGGAGTTATGCTTAGAATTCTCATTGCCTACTTGTCTTTTTTTTTCTTTACTGATTTCCATTTTGTGATTTAAGACGTATGTATAGAGATTAGTCAGACTATTGCCCCCAACCTCAATGTGCACAGGATGTTTGAAATGGGTGTGTGTAGACATGGCTGTCTGGCAGACGCACTTCACATGATGCGGTTTCCCTTTAATCCACTTGTCTCCCTTGTTATGTACCACTCCCAACATCTTCCTGGTCACCTCAGAACTTCCCGATTCTTTCTGCTAGAAGCACGCATATGTGAACATACATGATGTAGACACATATCACAATCACCAAGAATGGTGTCTTGGTCAGTTTGTCTTAAGAGATATCAGGCAATTTCTTAACCATAAACTCCAGAGAACAAAGAAACCCCAAGAAAAGCCTCCAGTGAAGGTGGCCTTATCAGAGCCTTGTTACAGGTATTCCCATCCTACTTCCTACCCTGTGGCTTTCTCACTTGTCCCATGTACCCATCTCTTTCCAATTTGCTTACTGCTCACTCGATCAGAGGGCCTTGGCTAGCCTCTAGAATTGTGCTGTCCAAGGTAGCCTCTGACAAAATGTAGCTCTTTAAATTACAATTAATTAAAATTAAATAAAATTAAAAGTTTAGTTCCTCAGATACAGTTGTCACATTTCAAATTCTTAGTAGCCACCTATGCCTAATGGCCATCACTGTGGGCAACAGAGTTAGAGAACATTTCCATCACTGCAAAAAGTTGGATTAGACAGCACTGGCCTAGAAATAGCTAATGATAATTAAACCATCCTCCTGAAAGTTCACCAATTCCTGTAACTCCTAACGAAAAATTCCCTCAAATAAATAGCACAGCTGATAGAGGTATTGTCACTCTTACTGGGACAATAAACCATGCAATTAGGGAATGTGCTTTTGGACATACACCATACAGAAGTATATTTCAATTGGTTCAAAGAAATTTTCGCTTTGGCTCGGACAATGGATAATGGTGAGAGATTCCCAGCTAAGCTTCATTTACATGCAGCATAAGGATCAAGCATACTATGTACTACTTCAAACAGCTACATATATAAAAAAATGAAAAATTGCTTAAACATGAAAAATGAAAAGCAGGCCTATAATATATCCAGGAGCCCAGTCGATGGTACAGACATGAATCTGAGGCAACCCTTACTCACCAATGCTTTGCCCATCATCCCAGAAGAGCCAACCTTCAGCAGTTCCCTGATCGTCCAAGGCAACTTTGAAGCCTAGGGATTTCTGGCGGCTGTAGTGAAGTGGGAGAGAGGCATTAGTTAAAAACCAAGCCACAGTCTCAAACCAAGAGTATTCAAGAAACATAAAGGAAGTCCTTCATGCTATAAAGACTGAGAGTTAGATTTCAAGATGCTCGTGACCTACTTCTAGTTTTGTCTCCATTTGCTCTATGACTTCATACCAGGAATGAATGAATTTATGAATGAAGCAAGGGGAGTTTTCCTTTAAGGTTCTATAAGTGCCACCAGACACTACAAGCAAACTCATTAGATTCCTTCCCTCCCCCATTGTGAGGCAGGATCTGATGTTGTGATCTTTCTTCTTTTATGACCTAACTTCCTAAATATGTATATAGTGAGTTTTGTCTTTAGTTCATTCCATTCTTAACTAAATTTTTGGACTTAAATTCATAGGGCTCTAAGAATTTTAGCTTGACATCAGACAGACATAGATTTTAGTCCATCTTCAACTACTTACTAACACTGTGACTCTGAATTAATCAATGCCTGCCCCCCAGGTCTCAATGAAGCCTCTTTGCTTTTCTATAAAATGAGGATAATAACAGTACTTACACGGTAAGTGTTTATTTTTAACTTTTTTAAAGAAAAAAATAGAAATTTCCATACTATTTCAGTTCTAGGTACACAGCAAGTTTTCATTTGCTGTTAGCTATTATTTATTATATAGGCTTAGGTCTAGAATTTTTAAATCCGTGTATGGTGAGGAATCTCACCCTCAGGCATCAGCTGCATTATGGCTTACACAATTTTCCAGCAATAGTTTCTTCCGTTTCAATTATCACTAATTAGACCTAGCATTTAACCCACTTAGATTTAAAATAGTTGTTGATAATTGTTCAAAGAGCAGAGAGTCTGAAAAAAACAAACCAACTAACAAAAATGTTTAGTACAATTGCTTTTGGACCCAAGAGTACTGCTTACAGTGGACTCCACCAAGATCTGAGCTAACTGGTCCCATCGCTCACCTTAAGTGGGTGTTCTGTGCAGGCTCTTGCCAGGGCAGGATATAGCCCCCACGGACATGAAGATTGATGTGGTCAAGAGGGGCTGGCAAAGTCTTCCACGCTCCCCTTGCTTTAATGTCCACACCCTGAGGGCCAGAAGAAGGTCGGAGATGACGAAGGAGACAACATACCTCTGAACAGTGCATTTACCAGACATCCACTCTTCCAAACTTGCTGCCTATTCATGATCCTTCCACACATACCTGTTATACATTTTCCCACATTCACCCAGCAATATGGTGATTATGAAAGGGAAGGAGGTGAGGGGGGAGTGAGAGGTAAAGGGGGTCAAATATATGGTGACGGAAGATTTGACTTTGTGTGGTGGGCATACAATTCAATATACAATTATAGAATTGCACACTTGAAACATAATTTTTTACCTGATGTCATCCCATACATTTAACAATAAAAATGTTGCCCTGAAGTGGCTCCAGAAGACCCTATTTTTCCAGTTGAGTTTCTGGGCTCAGATGAGCCTAGAAACATTCTACAACAGAGAATGTGTTCATCCTGCATTTCCAAATGCAACTGCATTGCTCCAGGGCACTACGCCCTTCCTTCTGTGTGCATTTTACACTCGCTTTCCTTGGGGAATTACGTTTAACAACTCCTCTTTGAGCATTTATGCTGGAGAAGGAGACATGGAATAAAAAGAGAGGAAAAGGCCCCTGCACTTAGGAACTTTTCCATGGGCGTAAAATTAAACAAAAACTATAGTTGACAGAATAATTTCCTGTGTTTACTAGTGTTACCACCATTGTGAATAGTGGTGGTAAAAGGAAAGATAAAAACTAACACATTAAGAACACCCACAAAGGCCAGGGAATAACTGAGATACTTCATGTGTTATTTCACAATTCTGTGAAGGAAGTGGTTCTCCCCGACTTGGAGGTGAGAAAACGGAGGCTACGAGGTTAAAGGTGACCTGTGCAAGATTAACATCAGGGAGTTACAGAGCCACAGTGTGAGCGGAGGCCTGTCAGATTCTAAAGCCTGAGCACGCTCCCATTTTCCCGGGCTGTATAAACAATCAGAAAAACTTACCGTGTAGTAATCATACCAGCGGGCTCTAGGGAAGTATGCAGTGACATTTCTTGCATTCTAAAATCAAACACAAATAAGTCATGGGCAGTGGGCTCAGTTATCTAAGGCAGACTAACCAACTTGGTCAAAATAACAGTGATGGCCTTTGACCCACACCCTTCACCTCTCTAGAGGACAGGACTGTAGGGAAGCCTCCTTCTCTCCCTACTTCAAATGGGAGATTTGCCTGCCCTGTGCTTGTGGCTTCTGTAAAGTCCTTCGGGATCCAGGATTTTGGAGAAGAATTATTATCTGCTTACAGACTTAACCCACATACACCCTCTTGAAAGAAACAAAGTTGGGTCTGGGGCAGAAGAAAACTTTGTAGCTTTACATGCCAATACTTCAGAGATTCTGATTAGTGCACTAAGTTTTGAAGAAGATGCAATTAACTGATGCTTTGATCAGAAGCCTAATCATCAACAGTAAAGGTAAGGAAATGGCTTTTGCTACTTGAAGACCTCCTATAGAAGGAAGGGAAGGCCTAGCCCTCAACGGTAAGATTATACACGTTGTTTCAAATGATCCTTATGAAAAGTTTTGCTTTAATGGTGACAGAGGACTGTAATGAATCTTTACAGTATTGTCCCCACCTGATCACACTCCTTACTTCAGTTAATGAAGAAATTAGTATATCTTCAAATATATTATAAGGTTTCTTCCTTCTCTATGAATGAATCAGAATCTGTTATGATGATTTTAAAGACAAAGGAGCTGAGGAACAGAACCCCTAAGTGATGGACTTCAACTCAGAGAGAGAGGAAGAGACAGAGGTAGAATAAGAAGCCACTGCTCAGGACCCCCACCAGATCAGGCCTCTTCTCCTCCCCCCCATTCACCAGGCTTCGTACTGGGACCTCTGCTCATCAGAGGCCTCCATACTTACAGGCACCAGGACGGGGCTGACCAGGAAGGCTGGGCCCAGCAGGAACTGTTCATCTATGTTCCAAGTCACCCGGTCTGACACAAACCTGGAAAGACAAACCAAGGTACCATAATCAGGGTGCCAATAGGGCTCCAGGCCAAGGCCTTGAAGAAACTCCTCAAGTTCAGACCCAAGTCAGAAATCCAGCTTCTCTACCTTAAATTACTTTTTCTACCTTAATCAGATATATATTCACTTTCTGCATATTATCTTCTTCAAACTCCAGACATGATTAGACTTAGACATGTTCTCACCTATAGATATCTCCATGTTTCTTAACCATGGCACATCCTAAATGCAAGAATGGCCTTCAACACTCAAATCTCCCCCTGGGATGCCTATGCTCTGAGCTTCTATAAAAGATAGGCAGGTCTACATATGCTTAATCTAGAAAGAAATTATTCTGTGTTGTATCATTTTGAAAAAATAAATTAAATTCAATAGTCTCTTATTAAAGATCCAGGGTATCAGTGACACCGTGCTAGATAACATATTCAGGTGCCTAGAAAGCTTATGGCAAAAGGCAATCATGTCTTTAATTTAATTTGGAAGAACTGTTTTCTTCAACTGACACCACAGAGAATAAAATTAGCCCTTAGTCATCGGGATTCCAGTTAAACACTCACTCATGGAGAAGAGGCCGCACGACAGTACTGCCCTCTGTGTGGGCCTGGTGCATCAGGGTGTAAAGATATGGCAAGAGGGTATATCTGGTCTGCAGGACACTTTTGGAGATGTTCACAAACGCATCATCCCAGGATACAGGGTCTTGTCTCTAAAGGACAAAAGGAGGAATTTTAGAGCTCACTGTAGGGGAGCTGGGGTACTTGAGGTCACTGAACGTTTATTACAAATGAAAATCACAATTAACTAAATCAAAGGTGATTATAGATAAGACACTCAGAATATTAGACTGAAAGAGGTCACTGAAGCTCTCCTAGGACAGCTGATAAAATTTTCCCGTAAGACACTCTTTTTGGAGATATATTTGCTACAACACTGCCTAAACAAAAATAATAATCTAAAGAACGCTGGAGAAGATGGTTCATTGAACCAGAAGGATCTTTTCATGTACCTATTGGCCATTTGATGTCTTCTTCGGAAAAATGTCTATTCAGTTCCCCTGCCCATTTTTAAAATCAGATTACTTGGTTGTTTTTTTGGTTGAGTTGTGTGAGTGCCTTACATAGTTTGGACATTAACCCCTTACCAGATATGTGATTTTCAAATATTTTCTCCAATTCTGTAGGTTGCCTTTTCTTTTTTTAAAATTGTTTCTTTGGCTGTGCAGCAGTTTTTAAGTTTTATGTTGACCCATTTATTTATTTGTGTTGATTGTTCTTTTGGAGTCCCATCAAAAAAATCATTTCCAAGGCCAATGTCAAGAAACATTTTCCCCATGTTTTCTTTTAGGAGTTATATGGTTTCAAGTTTTATGACTAAGTCATTAAACCATTCTGAGTTAATTATGTGAATGATACAAGATAGGGAACCAATTTCTCAACACCATTTATTGATGACACTATCCTTTATTAATGAGTATTCTTGGCTCCCTGGTAAAATATTAGCTGATAGCTTAAGCAAGGTTTTATTTCTGGGCTCTAGATTCTGTTGTATTGATCTGTGTTTCTATTTTTAAGCCAATACCATACTATTTTGATTACTACAGTTTTGTAATATAATTCAATATCAGCAAGCATGATGCCTCCAAATTTATTCTTCTTCTCAGATTGCTTTGGCTATTAGGGGTCTTTTTTGTTTGAAAAGTATTTTACGTTCTTTTTCGATATCTGTGAAAAATTCCATTGGAATTTTGATAGGGATTGCACTAAATCTATAGATGGTTTCGGGTAGTACAGACATTTTAAGAATATTAATTATTCTGATCCATGAATGTGAAATATTTCCATTTGTTTTTGTCTTCTTCAACTTTTTTAATCAAAAACTTGTAGTTTTCAGTATACAGATCTTTCACCTCATTGGTTAAATGTATTCCTAAGTGTTGCTTATTGCTTCTTGATGCTCTTGTGAATGGGATGGTTTTATTTCTTTTCATGTGTTTTATTATTAGTGTATAGAAATGCAAAAGTCATTTCTGTATGTTGATTGTGTATTCTGCAACTTTACTGTATTGATAATTTAATAGTTTTTTGGTAACATCTTTCGTATGCTCTCTATATAAGATTATATAAGCTGTAAACAGAGACAATTTACTTCTCTTCTGATTTGAATGCCTTTTGTTTCTTTTTCTCATCTGATTGTTCTGGCTAGGGCTTGCAGTATGATGTTGAATAGAAATAGTGAGAGTGGGAACCATTGTCTTGTTCATGATCTTATAGAAAAAGCTTTTAAACTTTCACTACTGAGTATGATGTAAACTGTGGGCTTGTCTTACTTCATTATGTTGAAGTACATTCCTCTTATAACCCATTTTTTGAGAGTTTTTATCATGAAAGGATATTGTATTTTGTCAAATGGTGTTTTTTTTTCTGTAACTATTGAAATAATCATGTGATTTTTATCTTCATCCTATTAATGTGGTATATCACATTTATTGATTTGTATATGTGGAACCATCTTTATGCCCGAAGGTTAAACCCTACTTGAGCATGTTGTGTGAATCTTTCAATGTGCTGTGAAATTTGGTGTGCTAATTTCTGGATCTATATTCATCAGGGATATTGGTCTGTAGTTTTCTTGTAGTGCCCTTATCTGACTTTAGTAACAAGGCAATTCTGATCCTCTACAATGTGTTTGGGAGTATGAAATCCTCTTCAGTTTTGGGAAAGAGTTTGAGAAAGATTGGCATTAATTCTTCTTTAAATGTTTGATAGAATTCTCCAGGGAAAACATCTGGCTTTTCTTTGTTGGGAGATTTTTTATTACTGACTCAATCTACTTACTCATTATTGGTCTGTTCAGGTTCTCTATTTCTTCATGATTCAGTCTTGGTAGGTTGTATTTTAATAATTTTTTGCCCCAGGCTGTGCGTTTCCAGGAATTTATACATTTCTTCTAGGTTGCCCAACTTGTTGGCATATAGTCTCTTATAATCCTTGGTATTTCTGTGATATCTGTTGTAATGTCCCTTTTTCATTTATAATTTTAGTTATTTGAGACTTCTTAATTTTTTTCATAGGAATTCCAGCTAATGGTTTGTCAATTTTATTTCTTTTCAAAGAAACAGCTCTTAGTTTTGCTGTTCTTTTCTATTACTTTTTTGGTGTCTATTTCATTTATTTCTGTCCTGATCTTTGCTATTTCCTTTCTTCTGCTAATTTTGTTCTTTTTCTACTCATTTGAGGTACAAAGTTAGGTTGTTTACTTGAGATCTATCTTTCTTCTGAATGATTCTCTCTTAGAACTGCTTTTGTTACATCTCATAAGTTTTAGTATGTGTTTTTCCATTTTCATTTGTTTCCAAATATTTTGTATTTATCTTATGATTTCTCTTTTCACCCATTGGTTGTCTAATTTACACATATTTGTCAATTTTCCAGTATTTTTTCTGTTATTGATTTCTAGTTTCCAAAGAAGACATTCAAATGGCCAACAGGTGCATGAAAAGATGCCCAACATCACTAATCATCAGGAAAACACAAATCAAAATCATAATGAAATATCAACTCACACATGTTAGAATGGTTATTATCAAAAAGACAAAAGAAACCCAGTGTTGGTGAGGATGTGGAGAAAAGGAAACGGTTTGTGCACTGTTGGTGGGAATTTAAACTGGTACAGCTACTATGGAAAATAGCATGGCAGTTCCTCAGAAAATTAAAAAAAGACTACCACATAATCCAACTATATGAAATTTGTCTCTTGAAGAGATATCTGCACTCCCATGTTCATTGCTGTGCCATTCAAGATAGCCAAGACATGAAAATAACCTAGATGACCATTGATGGATGAGTGGATAAAGAAGATGTGATATGTACACAATAGAATTTTATCCAGCCACAAGAAAAAAGGATATCCTGCCATTTGCAGCAACATGAATGGATCTTTATGGCATAATGCTAAGTGAAATAAGTCAGACACAGAAAGACAACTACTGTGTGATAACACTTATCTAAAATATAGGAATCTAAAAGGGAATCTTAATAAGTAGAACTCACAGAAACAGAGTAGAATGGTGGTAATCAGAGGCTGGGTGTTGGGGAAAATAGAGAGACGTCAGTCAAAGGGTAAAAATTTCCAGTTATAAAATAAATACAGGGTGGGGCAAAAGTAGATTTATAGTTGTTCATATGGAAAACAATACAATAATTATTAAATCGTAATACAAGAATAAACTTTGTGTTTTGCATACTCACAACTGTAAACCAACTTTTGCCCCCTGCTGCATTTTCTGGGGATTTAATGTACAGCATGATGAATACAGTTAAAAATACTGTCTTATATATTTGAAAGTTGCTAAGAGAGTAGATGTTAAATGGCATCATTACAAAAAAGAAATGGAAAGTATCTGAAGTGATGAAGGTGTTAACTAACCCAAGTGTACTAATCATTTCACAATATATACGTGTATTAAAAAAGAAAAGAAACAAGAGGGTTTAACGGGTTTATAGATATCAGTGGGGAATATGACCAACTCAAAATTGGACCTGTGTTCCTAGTGATACCCTCATCCTACCCTTGTCCCGATGGTGTTGTGGTTCCTTGAAAAGGGGTAAAAGGCCCCCAGTTGCATCCAGCGAGCACACATCTCATATTCAGCATCTTGAAAGAACCCACAGATATCTGCTCCTGTCTGAGACAAGAGGGAATAAAATGCTCCTGTTGATGATTTCTGAACGACGTCATCACCTTCTTGGGGATTAGGGGTGATCCAAAGGGCACTTACATAGGATATGCCAAAGAGGCTGAACTCCATCATGCCTGCAAGGAGAACCACAGCTGTGTCAGACACACCATTCCCGACCCACTTCCTACCCACTTCTCAGAGAATCCTTTAGCAAGTATCCCACCTCCCCTCCCCACCACACACCAATGATAGACTTCCTCAGCTGGTCCCATGCAGCCGTGTTGTCTCCCAGCCAGTGTCCTGCCCAGCGGCCAGAAGAGGGGAACGTGGAGCGGGCAATGACGATCCCTCTTTCTCCTGTCACCTCTTGCACAGCTCTGGTTGGAGGGGAACAAGGAGATGATTGAGATCAGAACAGGGGAAGAAAGGCCACAAAGCTTCTCCTCCTAGAACTTCTGACCCAAGGCCATGGTGACAACATGTTTCCTGTTACTGGAGGAAATAGGGAAATCTGAGCTACAGTGAAGTTCCCATTGATCAATCCCAGGTGGATGGAGAGAATAACACATATACCTTTAGAGTATTTACACTGTTTTACAAAGGACTTCACTATGCAATAAACTCACTGGATCACCTAAAAACAATAAGTAATCACCAAATCTTACTATTTATTTACTCAGTACTTAGTTTTCTATATTTTGGGAAGAAGAAGGTGAATTCCTTTATAAAGCTTTCCTTAGAATAATTCTTATTATTCAGGGACTGAGCTCACAAAATTGGACAAGGCTAATTCAATAGAACACTAGTTGTCTATCCCAACATGAATGACCCCCCCAAGAAAATCCCAAAAGAGGTAAGTGACTTTTGAAATAAAGGAACTATCCAATCCTCTACACTCTCTTTGTTTCTTATATCTCATGTTGTTATAACATCAGCTGCACTGTGTGATAATGGCCTATGTCATCTCCACTAGGACTGTCATCTCTCACTGGCGGGACCAGCCCTTATTTAAAACTGTCCTGTTAACTATGATCACAGGGCCTGGCTCCATGCTCATAAGTATTTGTCCAAAAAGTAAGAATGGCTACATAGTAGTAATTAAAATTGTTTTAACCCCATTGGAAGAGGAAATGAGAGGAAAAGCCAGGGAGTTCATCAGTCACTGGCTGCCCCTGCGGGTTGTGCCAGTTAGAGAAGGAAGATGACGACTCACTCGTATGTGGGTCTGGTCTGGGACCACCCGTACAGGTTGTGCACATCGTAGTGCCGCACCCGGGAGCCGTCGGGCAGGATCTGCTCGCTCTCCATGCACAGGGTCTTGCTGCTGAGACCCCTGTCCCTGGACTCCAAATCTAAGGAGAAAGAGCTAGTGATGGAAAAGCTACCTCTGATCCTGTTTATCACTGACTTCTCTTCAAGGGACTGAACTCTCCATCTGCATGGGGCCCTCTCCATCCCAGAGGCACAGGAATGTGCTCAGCTCTGGGACCTGCAATGGTGCCCACAGGCCATTCAACATCAAGTCTTCTGGAGGGGTCTCCAGGAGGAAGCCAAGGGCATGGGGAAGAACAGAGTTGTCAAACACTATGGGGCAGCCTCCAACCTAGGCTTTTAACATGGTAATTCTTTCATGTCATTCTTATCTTAATTCTATGAAAAGGATATCATTATCCTTCTTTTACAGTTTAAAAAACTGAGGCTGGGAAACATCAAGGAATCTGTTGAAGGTCATACAACTCACAGAGAGAATAATTTCTGGGGCCGAGATATGAACACAGGTGTAATACCAAAGTCCATCAACTCCATGATAAGGGGAAGCCACTATTTTCCACCCACAAGTAGCATAACAAATTCTCATGGAGGAATTAACTTGAGCCTGAAGAAGCTGTAGCTGTAGGATCCTTTGGAGACATAACTACTGTTAAGTGTTTTCTGAACAAACTCAAAAAGTTCACTCAGTGGGGTCAGTAACTTGCACACACCCAACTGGGTAAAGTGATCGAAGTGTGTCTGTTGCTGGCTCCCCCAAACCAAAGCACCACTGAGATATGCCCTGAGCAGTCAGGATAAGCCCCTGGCTGCTGAGTTCTTGCAGGGGTCACTCCTTGTGGCCATGGCTCTGCCAGTATAGGAGGCCCAGGGTCCTTACATGGCATATAGGGAGGGCGGTTCAGAGAGGCATTCTTGCAACCTGGAGGAACTGCCCCATTCACAAAGCTTGATGGTTCATTCATATCCTAGAAAAGTCAAACACAGATATATTTTACTTTACAAAACAGTTACTTTCTGGCTCTGCCAGTGTGGCTCAGTGGTTGAACGTCAACCCATGAACCAGGAGGTTGCAGTTCAATTCCCAATCAAGGCACATGCCCAGGTTGCAAGCTCAATCCCCAGTACAGTGGGTGGGGGAGGTGGGGCGGGGGGGACGGGGTGTGTGTGCAGGAGGCAGCTGATTGATGATTCTCTCTCATTATTGATGTTTTATATCTCTCTCCCTCTCTCTCCCTTCCTTTCTGAAATCAATAAAAACATATTTTTAAAAATAGTTACATGCTGTCCACTCAGAGGGAAAGAAGTAGTGAATAAATCATTCACCATCCAGTAATCATTAAATCCAGCTGAGAATTGACTAGAAAAATCAATTAAGCCCTACAAAAGGACTGGCTAGCAGTGGTTCTCAACCTTGGCTGCACATTAGAATCACCTGGGAATCTTTTTAAAATCCTGATTTCTGGGCCTCATCCTCCAGAAATTCTGTTTCTTTGTTATGGGGTGGGGTCACAACATTAGTAACAAAGAAACAGAATTTCCAGAGGATGGGGCCCGGAAATCAGGATTTTAAAACGATTCCCAGGTGATTCTAATGTGCAGCCGAGGTTGAGAGAATCACTGGGCTAGGGGATTTAAAAAAAAAAAATTCTCCTTCAGGATGTGAAGCAAGTTGCAGTTCTAAGAAATTCCTAGTAATGACCTTGGGATTTTACAGCAGGAACTTGCGGCAAGGTACATGGTCTGAGGACTATCAGGATGTTCCTTAGTGGAGGAACTATAGTCTGATACATCCAAAGCTCTCTAGGGTGATCATTATCCTTCTTGATTAAAGATCAGTGATACATACACTTAGACACACAAAGACAGACACACTCCTATCCAAATATACACAGACACAAACACTCACAATCCACATGCCATCGAACTTCAAACTCTTGTCTGGATCCCGTGGATTGGTGTGTAGTTCTTTCAACTCCCTCTTCCACCAGGTGACAGTTGAATTACGGAAAAAATCTGGGAAGGCCGCGTAAGCTCGGTATAGCTATAAAAATTAAATACAATTTACTTGTCCCAAACATATTAGACAGCAAACAGGCATTTACTAAGAGTTTAACTCATGCACAGCCTTGTACTACATGGTGACAGATAATCCAAACAGAGCCTAAGTAATGTTCTTTGCTTATTTCAAATATAATAAAAGCATAATATGCTAATTAGACCAGACAGCTGAATGACCTTCTGGACGTCCTTCCAGACGACCTTCCGCATGACCTTCTGGACAAAGCTGGGGCTGCCAAGCCACCGTGGCTGCGAGGGCCAAGCTCCTGGCACAAGTTTCAAGTACAATAGTACAGGGGAAATTTTAGCACAATTAGGCCCCTCCTTAGCATTTGGAAAACATCCATAGACTGATTTCCTCTCCATATCAACATGAACAGTAGCAATCAACCCCTGGACTCACTATGTCGTTTATTAGATGCCCAGCCCTCAACTTTTGTCCTGCAATTTCCTAACTGTTTCTCAAAGACAAAGCATGAGCCAGGGAGAGCCTGCAGCCCGAAAGGGGCAGACATCAGGTGCTTTGTCAACAGGTTGGAAAGAAACATCCAGCTGTGTCTCATTCCCACTAAGGAAAAGGGGTGAGAGGCAAGATTGCATTTTATTACATTAGCTCCGTGGTCGGCAAACTACGGCTCGAGAGCCACATGCGGCTTTTTGGCCCCTTGAGTGTGGCTCTTCCAAAGCCTTAGGTGTACCCTAATTAAGTTAATAACAATGTACCTACCTATATAGTTTAAAAAATTTGGCTCTCAAAAGAAATTTCAATCGTTGTACTGTTGATATTTGGCTCTGTTGACTAATGAGTTTGCCGACCACTGCATTAGACCATCTAACTAGTATGCACCTGTATTTTTTCTAGCTTCAGAATCACTTGAAAACAGCTCTTGTGTGTCAAGTAAATTGGGAGGATTTAGGAAAAAGATGCACCTTCCCCTTACTTTCCTCAAATAATAAAAGTTATGTTTTCATCTTAACCTGGAAAGTAGACCCAAGGCTTAACTCCTTAACTATTCTGTAAGATCTTTGAGAGCAATGACCTTGTTTTATTTTCTTCTGATTGATCTTTGTATTCCCCCATAGTGATTAGCTTAGAACATAAAATAAATGCTCAGTGCCTAATTGTGAATTCACACCACTTAGTAGCAGCAAATATTCATACATTTTTATATAGGCCAGGCTGCTTGTTATAGAACTTTATGGTCCTTTGTATGTCTCAGTAAATAGGTTCCTCTATGTTCACCAGTGCATTTTAAGAGTTAACAAGCTCAATAATGCTAGTAGTAAGGGTAGGGGGAGCAACAGAAAGACTTGGTCATGGGAACTTCCAGCTTTTATACACAATGGACAAGAGGCAAGTAGGAACCCGTATGTCTAGATATAAGGCAAAAAAAAAAAAAAAAGGAACACAAAGAAAAAAACAGAAGCAGATCAGTATACAGGATCACAGAAATGTGAGAGGGTAGTGAGCCACTTTATTGAGAGGCTGGGAGAGGAAGGCAGGCAGCAATGTCTTTTTGTGGAAAATAGCGGTAGAGACATGGAACCGGTAGAGAATCTTTCACGAAGAACAGAGAGCTCCAGCTCAGGCAGGTTGGAAAACATGGTAGGCAGGCAGGGTGACAGAGGATTAGAATAAAGATTAATACCAGCCATGTCTGAGTCATTTCTAAAACAAATAAACTGATTAAAAGATAGACCTTCCTGGCAACCCTGACTTCACCCATTATCCACAAAAGGACCCTTTACCTCCACTTGAGTGTCCCAGTCTAGAGAGCTGTTTATAACGATATTGGGCAAATCAGGCCAGACCTGTGGAGAGAAAAATGTTCAAGAGCAATGCAGGAGATAACTTCTCTTATATAGCATTTCCTAAGAAATGATAAACCATGGTTCTATAGGTGATAATACTTGGATTTTTCACTTAGGCTTGATTTAGAGAGAAGTGCATCTCAGTGCATATACATTCCTTAAAAATTCCTTAACTGTGTTGACAGATATTGATTGACAAAATGAGAACTTCCGACCTCAAAGCCAAATGGAAAAGGTTAAACAACAGGCACAAACATATTAACAGTGACCCACCCTTCACCTGGGTCACTGTGAAAATCATACCTTTCCCCAGACAATGTCTCCACCGTTTGGAGCCTTGATGAAGACATCATCCTGCAAGCCGCGATCGAATGCAGGATATTCCTTTGTCTCATTTCCAGAAATGGCTGGGTCCTACAATCAACACACAGGTCAGGAGAGAAAAACAAAGCCAGAGAATGACTGGGGACAGAAAAGAGAAAAACTCCCCCATAGGGAAGGCACTACTTTCCACCTGAACTGTAGAGCTTCTCTTTGACCCTCAACTTCTCTGCACATAACATGGAAGGAAACACAGTATGTGTAAAGTTTTCTCCAACAAAGCTTATTCACGCTCCCAAAAGACTCCTCCCATTCACAGGGGCACGAACCAGAATGAGGATGACTCGCATCCCGTCGGCCTTCATGCGATTAATCAGAGCTGGAAACCCAACAAACTCGGGGCTGAGGGTGAAGTCCAGCTGCCGCTCCATGTAGTCGACGTCCGCGTACTGCACGTCCTGGGGGACACACAAGGGAACTCAGTGGCTGCAGGTTCCAGACGAGAACAGACCACCCCTAACCCAACCAGTAGGGAATTTCAGACAGCGTTTTTTGGATTCTTTCAAATCCCAGTTTTGTCATTTGTCAGGTAGTAGGGTCTGGGAAATCTACTTAACCTTCTAATTTTTCTTTGTAAAATAAAAAGAAAATTAAATTAGCAAAATATAGGATAATAATGCCTATCCAGCAGGGCTGTTTTTGAGAATAAATGAAAACAATGGATGAGGGAGTGCCTCGTATATGACCAATATAAGGAGTGATTGTTGCTACCTCCCCCAAGAGCTGCCCTGGTATTATTTGTGGTTCCGATTCAGAGAAAATAACATAATGTCAATACCCAGTAGGAATACAACATGGATGGTGAATCTACCAAAAACAAAACCTGTAATTGCTTTGGATATCCAATCCTGGGGGTTGTTAAACACAGCTTTCTCATTAAGAATGAAATAGTGCCTGCTGCACTTCCTATGACTAGAAACAACTGTAAACAATAAAAATAAATAGGATACAATTAAATACAGGGGTTGGCAAAAGTAGGTTTATAATTATTTGTATGAATAATACCATAATTAATAAATAATAATACAAGAATAAACCCTGTGTTTCATAGACTCACAACTGTAAACCTACTTTTGATGACCACTGTATGTAATTGGCTCATGGAACCAATTATCTAATTATTGGACCCTTCTTGTCCTGAAATGAAAGAGTTTTATTCCACATGTGATTCCTCTGGAAGTCAGTTCCAAGGTCCCTACATTCAACTGAGGATTAACTCAAAGCTGAGGGAACACTGCTCCAGCCCAGCAGAGTGTTGGAATAGGGATTCTATCTGCACACACAATGATCTCACTGAATTTGGGTTGAGTTTTTAAAATTAAATAATACTACTATTGGGGGGATTCTTTTATTCTTATGGAACCAAGGATGTTTTTGACTAAATATTTTGAATTCATATAACAGAAATGGAAGCATGATCTAGCAAAAAGCTGGGCCTATGTCCTCCTCCTCTAGCAAATCACTGTGGCTCTAAGGTGAGGACCATGACTCCCACCTGTATTACTGGGTTGGGGTGAGGCTCAGTGTGATGTATGAGAAAGCATCTTGTAACTTTACAGAATCCTGCAAAAATAAGGCAAATGAATCCAGATACAGAGACAACTGGGGCTGGCTGTGAGGACCCAGAACAAGTACACCAAGAGACTGAGAACGTACATAGGGGATCTGGGCAGCCACCATCTCATCATACAAGCTGGCAATCTCAGAGTCGTTCTGGTATCCATAGCGACACAGCTGAAATCCCAAGGACCAGTAAGGAACCATCACTGGCCGACCGATCAACTAAAAACAGACAGAAAATATTAGTTTTTAAGAAGACTCTGAATTGAAGTTGTACACAAAGTAATAAGAATATTTTTCCAGTGCTCCAAGTTAGACGATCAACAAATTCAAATCCAGATAGAAACTGAGAAGAGGCACAGCCACTGGGATACCTTGGAGAAAGCCTCCTGCTAGACTGGACCTCCCTGCCCAGGAATTTTGGAAAATCTCATCTTACTCTGATTCCTAGGGGCAGTCTAGCTTACTGGTTAAGAACACATAATCCATAGGCAAAATGCCTAGGTCATCATACCGGTTCCAAACCCCGCTGACTATGTGACCCTGGACAAATGTTAAATAACCTCTTGTGCATCAGTTTCTTCACTTTTAAACCGGGGATAATAATAGTATTTGCTTCAGTGTTTTTTTTGTGAGCTGAGGACTGAATGAGGTAATATGTCAATGTAAACTGTTCTGACACATATCAGTGACATACAGTTAGTTTTATAAATGTTTGTTGCTGCTGCCAGAACAACTGTCATTACTACTATGACCACCTTCACCACCACTACACTACCATCACCATCACATCACCACCATCATAAACACCATCACTCGCAACCACCATCACCACCACCTGTACACTACCATCATCATCACATCACTATCGTCATCATCAGATCACCAACATCATCACCCTCACTACCACTATTGCCACCTCCCCAACCATCCCTAGTACTATTAATTCTACTGCTCTGAAATGCTTTGAGAGGCTATGAATTTAATGATTATTGGGATGTATATATTTTTATTTATTTTATAATCTATCTGTCTCCCAGTAAGACCAATAAACCCAATTATCTGAGAACTATACTAGTGAATGTAGGTTTTGGAACACAAAATATACTGTTTAAATTCTTGGTAACCCATTGAATTCCCTCCTACCTCAGTGTACTGCTGAGTGACAAGCTCTGGAGTTGGCCCTAAAACCACATAAAAGTCCAGAATTCCTCCTGTGGTACGGTATGTCAAGGCAGGCAGGGGTTGGAATGTCACATCTGAAAATGTAGGAAAATACAAGTCAATCTGAAAATCTTCCATGTGACGAACTATCTCCTGAAATGCATAACTTCTCCCTTTTCCAATGCCTCTGTATTGTGAGAAAGTACTTTGTACTGTACCTACACAGAACTGTAGAAGTTAAGCGAAAGTCTACAGGATCCTATCTCTGGATTTTTTTCTCTTTGGTGTTCTTTGATATCTTATTATACGTTTTGTCATTCTGCTCTTTTTAATTATTATAATTTTATTTTAGAATAGTTTATGACTTATAAGTTGCAAAAATAGTACCAAGTATTCCCATATAGGCTTTTCCCAGTTCCCCCCAATAATAATATCTTACATAACCATTGTACATTGTCAAAACCAGGAAACTGACATAGACATAATATTATTAACTCAGGTATAGACCTTATTCAGATTTCACCACTTTTTACATGCATGCTTTCCCCTCCACCTCCTGCTTTTCCCACCTCTTTCCAATATACAATAAAAATTTTCTTCACATCTTCATACCCCCAGAGAGAGTGCTCTGCCCATAGCGTCTTCACTAATTCAATCATACAGATAGCTTCCACTAGCTGATCTCTAGGATAATTGGGACTTGCTTAGTGTTGCTATCCCTTCTTACATGACTTTTGCCAAATAAGAGTTTAGTTAATTCTTGTTAACACATATTACTGAGCCAAAAATAAACAGAAAGGCTAAGTAGAAAGGCTAAGAGGAAACAAAACTGGCCACATGATAACGATTTTGACTTTGGCGGGCAGCTAGGTCAAACACATTCTAAACTTCTTCAAGAATGATTGGTTCACAAAAATAAGGTGAGATGCTGGCATCATCTTACCCATGGCATTACTGTTTAGCAGAAGCACTCCATGGGCACTTCCATCCTCCTCCAGTCCCATGTAGTAGGGTTGGACACCATAGGAATTCTTCTTGTACTGGAAGAATCATATGAAAAAGTGGGAAGAGGCGGCTAAAAAAGAAACTCAACAAAAATTGGTTGGTAAGGTGTGTCTAGTCTTCTCTGAAATAAATAAAATGTATAAGAAACAAAGGAGCCTGGAATTGGCCCATTTGCCTAAAAACAGATGTGACCACCCAAGTTGAGTCTGGGAAAATGAAACACGAAGTGTACATATGTGGGTGGAGAGATGCAGAGACCCAGATTCCAAAACTCTGCCCTTACCCCCGGGGGTTCGTCTCGGGAAAACATCCCCCATGTGTGCCAATTCAAGTCTCTCGGATAGGTTGTGTGCTCATTTTCTCCAAAGCCATAAAGATACTTGGAGGAAAGGCGAGTGGAGATGCGGATGAACATGTCATTGAAGGTGAAGCCAAGAAGCTGAGAGTCCCAACTGCAACACAAAAGAGTATATTTGGGAAAGAAACAGGCTGTTCTATTGGCTTCAAGCAGCTAATTTTTCAAGGAAAACCAAACTCTTGATTCCCTCCTCTCCCACCCAGAATCCTGTTAATCACCCAAACCAAACCAAACCAAACCAAACCTACTTGATTAAAATAATCATAGATGCCTTTGCTAAAAGCCCAGGAGCAAGCTTCATTCTTTATTTTCCTCTATTACTACCTCCCTTCAGTTCTTCTTTCAGAATGCCCATCTAATAGCATTCTCCAACTCAGTTGCTATGGTTCCATACCAACCCCAGCTTCCACTCCTGCTCCCTACAGACCACATTTGCTACAAAGCATCCAGAGTGAATTTTTTCAAAGTATTTCACATCACGTCACTCCCCCATTTACAATTCTTCAGTGATTTCCATTACAAAATTTTATGAAGTCTAATATGAAACCCACCTAAACTCCAGCTTCACCTCCCATCACTTACCTCCTTACCTACTAAATTACTCCAACTCTATATTGGATATTCCCGCCCCCCCCCTGCCCCCAATATGCCAAGTTTACTCCTTTTTCATGGCCTGTGTACTCTCCAGCCCATCTGTCTAAATTGTTCTTCCCCACCCCTCCGATTTCCACATGGGTGGCTCCTTTTCCTCACCCAGGTCCTTTTTCCAATATCATCTCCTTGGAGAGATCCACTCTGATCACAGTACCCAAAGCAGTAACCTTCTACAACCCTCAATCATCCTGTTCTTTTCCTACATAGCAGTTGTCACTATCTAAACCACCTTATTTATATTTTAACTTGAGTTATCTTTGTGATTTACTTATTTTTTGTCATAAAAAGAGAGACCTTATCTTCTATAACCACAAAAGATAAAGGCACTCCATAAACATTTGTTGAATGAATGCCTAAGTGCATGCAACTGCCTCTGTAATTATTCCCAGAGGGCTTTCTCATAAGAACAGACCCAAAGGAAATAACTTATTCATGAAACTGGAAATGGGTAGTGTGGTGCTTTGAGCAGGATATCTCCAAGGACAATGGACAGAGCAATGAATGTGCAGGTATCCATCAATTTCAAATCAGACTAGGAGCCACTTACATCACGGTGCCTGTACTCCTGCGTTGAATTTCAATCCCAAATGGATTCTTCTTAATGAAGACATTATAGAGTTGACTCTCAGGGGTGCTGGATGGAACTGTGGGTATGTTGAGAGGAACTGGGACTTCATACCGATTGTTGTTGGGATCATAAATCTAGTGGCAGAGAAAACTGATTTTAGGTAACTATGGCGCCCTTAAAGCCCATAACCTTAGCAAAACCTTGATGACCTTGACAAAGAGTATGAATGCTATATTTCTTTGTCTTTAAGCTCATAATACTCTAGATTTTATTAACATATGAAAGAACAATGTTAGATTTAACTTTTTTTTTGTCTGTCATATCTTACTTAAGGCTTCTATTACAACAACACATTCACTTTGACATTGGTGCTATCCTGGAAAATCAGTGTAGAATCAATGTGGTTTATGATTATATGTTTTATTAGTTTATGTGTAGGGGTATGAGTCTATGTGAATACCTGAAAACTTTTCTGAATTGAACTGCCCCTAAAAAATATAAACTCGCCCTGACCGGTTTGGCTCAGTTCATAGAGCGTCGGCCTGCGGACTGAAGGGTCCCGGGTTCGCTTCTGGTCAAGGGCATGTACTTTGGTTGCTGGCACATCCCCAGTAGGGTGTGCAAGAGGCAGCTGAATCGATGTTTCTCTCTCATCAATGTTTCTAACTCTCTATCACTTTCCTTTTCCCTTCCTCTCTGTAAAAAATCAAAAAAAAAAAAAAATATATATATATATATATATATATATATATATATATATATACACACACACACACACACACACACACACACACACACACTCTACTTGGTTAAATAAAACAGATATCCTCGCTAAAAATTGATTCACTGAGTATCTAATATATTCCTAGTTATACTGTACTAGATACTAGGAATAACTAAACTGCATAAGACACATTATTGTTTTTAAGAAATTCACATGCTAAGCCAGTACGAGAAAGACCATTATTACATGATCTCACTTATATGATATGGGATCTAATGAACAAAATAAACTGACGAACAAAATAGATCCAGAGACATGGAACAGAGTGAAGAATCTCAGAGGGAAAGGGGGAGGAAGAGATTAATTAAAGAACTTATATACATATATGCATAACCACAGATGCAGACAATAGTGTGGTGAAGGCCTGAGGTGGGGGCGGGCAGGAAGGAATGAAGGGGGTCAATGGGGTAAAAAAGGGGGATATCTATAATACTTTCAACAATAAAGATAAATTTGAAAAAAGAAAGAAATTCACATGCTAATGGGAGGTAAAAGAAATGTACCCACAACACTTGGGTGATAATATGCTAATGTAGAGCTTTGCGGAAGTGTTGTGACACTGAAGGGAAGGAAATACCTAACACTTCCAGGGAGACTGAGTGGATTTCACAGAGTGGATTTCACAGAGAAAATACAGACTGAGTCTTAAAAGCTTTATAGCCATTAACTCAGCACATAAAGGAGATCAAGTCATTTCTGGTAGAGAAATAAGTGCAAAGGCACTGAGTATTAAAGCAAGGTCAGAAAGAGGCAAATATTTTGGAGAGAGTTACTGTGATCAGGAAGTAGACTGGCAAAGAGTTAAAGCTGGAAACCTAAGCAAGTTCATTTATTTCAAACCCATTAGGTGCCTATCAAATGCCACCAGGTCTATGGTGAGGACAGGAATATAAAAGCCTCATCCTTATATTATAAGATGTACAAGAACTCAGAGTCCAGGTTGATATTAGATTGTGAACAACCTGTCAGGTGAAGCCTGATGTTTTTCATTTATTCTCTCGATGAACATCTAAGTGCTGACTACCTACTGGGCTCGGTGTTAGATTTCAGAAACACAAAGATAAAAGGACATTTCCTGTCTTTCAGACACTCACAATGCAATATAGAAATATACATAAAACAGTCCATCACTAGTCCTTAGATGTAATAAATCATAGAAAAGAGAGATCACTTCATTTTCATGTCTATTTCACAGGTATTCCAAACTCAATATCCAAAACTGAACTCATCATCTGATTTTGCCTAAGCTCAAACCTTTTCAGAGTTTCCACTACGGTTAATATTGCCATACTTCATATAGAGATGCAGGCTAGCAAAATGGCAATCATTCTTGGTTCTTCCCTCTTGTCATTACCTACTTGTAATTATCACCAGAACCTGTAACACTATCTTCTCATCTCTCAAAGATGTCCACTGTTCCCCATCTCCTTCCTGTACTATGACCAAGCTCCAGCCCTCATCTGGATTACCTAACTGGTAACCTCCTAGTTTGTCTCTCCTTTTCACTCTTGTCCTTTCAGTAAACAGAACAATCTTTTCAAAATGCAAATTAGAACAGGTCTCCCTGTGCCATCACTGGTTTCTCACTGCTCTTAGGATAATGACCTAGTATAAGATAGCATGGTTAACCTAGAAGAGTGAACTTATTTTAGTGTTCTGTAACCTTGACTAGCAAAAACTGATGGAACTGAAAAGTGCTAGTCAGTACTTGATAGACAGTCTGTGAACACGTACCTTAAACTGCAGCATGTCATTCTTGTGGTAGGTCACATTCACACGGAGGGTGTTCACGGGTGTTGAGGGCAAAGCGTTGGCGTAAAGAGAAGACTTTAAGGAGATGACAGCTGTGGCCCCATGTGAGTTATACTGAATATCATCAACAGAATATAGATCATTGGTGAAATAGCAAAAAGGGACTCCTGGGGAAGTGGTTGCCTGAGAAGTAAAGACAAAGTCAGCTCAGCATGTGGTTCTGGGATTATCAATACAAAGGGGCTGGAAAAGGTAATTTACAGGGAGATACAGCCAGACTATCACTTATTTCCCTATGTGCTCTTTGGTTGTGATACAAGTTTAAATTCCTGGTCTCCATGTAAAATATTTTTTTAAAAATAATTTTCACTCCTATCCCTACCTACTCTTCATATCCAGATAAAAACCCAGTTTCCTTTGGAAGTCCTTTCTTTCTGTGGATTTTAAGTAATCACATAGGTACTGGTGCTATGCTCATGAAATTGTAGGTTAAATGTAGAGAAATTTAATTATGATAACACCATCAGCATTTTTACCTCCCAGGCACAGCCACGGGCAATGCACTTTGCTTCAGAAGCACCATCCTCATCAGGATAGCAGTCTATTTTTTCTACATCCTCCGTCACCAGGTTCCATTCCACAGTGTATGCTTCTCCCAGGACAAGATCAAGTCCTGTGATAAGGGCAACCTGTGGGAATGGGGAAGTGACAAGGAAATTTACCCTCAGGACATAGGCCTTGCAAAATCTGAAACTTCTTTGGGGAGAGGAATAGAAATCATACCAGACTGAATAATCCAAGTGACATACCACTGGAGCCTCTATGGAGAGAACTATATGGGGAGTGGGAGCAGGAACCACCCAATGGCAACAGGGCAGATGTCACAACTCTATGTCAATCTTGTATATAACATTTTGAAAAGAATTTGATAAAATAAAATCTTCTGTAATCACTCCTTTCTTTCCTTCCCTCACCTGCTTCCTCTTCCTTGTTTTGTCAGGAAGGCTTGCTTCTGCACTTCCCCTTGTAGCATAACACACACAAGCACAAGTGTCATTCCAAATTTAGTTTACCTTCTTGCCCTCTTTCCCCCAAACCAGTGTCCCCCCGTGGTCTAGACTGATGGCAAGAACAAAGGAACAAGAATAACATGGCCTGGGTTCTCATCTCCATTCTGCTGTGGAAACTTAGACAAAGTATTTCAATTCCTTGGGTCTGTTTCATCAATTGCAAAATTGGTGAATTGGCAAAATCATTCCATTTCCTTCTATTTCTAACACCCCAACCTCTTCATTTCTGCAGGCCAAAGCCTCAAAACTTGAAAACTTTTAAAAATCCCACTTTCTAATTCAAATATCTAACATTTTTCTATATACTGTTATATTGTCTCTTCTTTAGCAATTTCCTTAGAGAAAGTTCACATTTGTCCAGAGCTATAAAATTACATTCTAAGGATTATCATCCTTCTTCCAGCCTCTTCTCAGGCCAAATTCATCTTGCACTTCCCTGGACTACGAATCCCATCCCCCTCCACGACAAGTCTCTTCAACATTGAGTAGAGGGTCAATAAGCGACCTTTTGACATTAGATCAGATCCTTCTCGTTTGGCACTAAGACCTTCCAAAATCTGACCATTAGTTATCTGTCCAGACTGATCTCCTTCCAAAAGTGAATCCTACCTGTTCTAGTTATACAATATGCACAGACTAATGAAAGGCTAACCTCTTACTAATACAAGGCCATCCTTAGATTGGCTCATTCTGACATCTCAACCTTGAATGTTTTATCCTCACAAATGCTCATCTGTGGAATGAACTGCTAGTTGCCTGCCCTACATAAAAGTTATCCTCTTACTATTTCAGTTTAGAATACTAAAGTTCCCACTTAAGAATTAAAGCTGTGGCCATTAATGGGTAAATTTTGAGCCAAGCTTTTGTTTCTTGATTTAAGGGACTGCTTCTTTTTTTCCTGCTTCCTCTTTTTATTCATACTAAAGCAAGGCCATAGTGACTGGAATTAAGCAGGAGGCACTTCCAATCATAAGAGAAGAAAAAAATATCAACCCTGACAACCTTGAGCCACTGAATCAATGCCAGCAACTGACCTCTTTCTAAAGTTCTTACTGCATAAGGGAAAAATCCAACTTGTTTAAACCACCATTTGGCTGAGTCTCCTGACACTTGCAGCCAAATGAATCTCTAGCTGATGCATCGTCTTTCAAAGTCCAGCTCCAGCCCTATATTCTGCAAGGACTTTGTTCAATATTCCATTAAGCTTTGAACACTGAGTTAGAATAAGTTAACACTTTGCATATGTTAGTTTGGGTTGCCTGTCCCCATCCCAATAGTTTCATATGTATATATTGTGTCTCTTCACAAATCAAATTGAAATAGTTAAAGAGCCCCTTTGGCCTTATATTAATTAATCTATTTAACAAACATGTATTGAATTTGTTTTCATATGTGAATCTGTCAAATGGCTTGCACTTTTCTGTACTCACCAACAAAAATGTAATACTACTTCTAACTTTATGATGTATGCATCCTCAATGGATATTATCAGGACAAAATGTCAAATGTCACTGATATATCATTATAATAGAAAACTAAATTTACTTATTTTCTTAAGTTTGGAAGGTACCTCAGAAACATGCTAACCCAGTAGCTCCCAATCCCAGATCATACCTATAGTAAGAAGTATTTGAGGAAAGGGTCCCTCATAATCTATAGTAATAAAAGTGTAATATGCTAATTAGACTGGACATCCCCGCGCCGGCGGGGGCCAAGGCAGAGGCAGCAGAGGCCCCCAGCCGCCACTGCAGCAGGGGCCAAGCCCCTTACACGAATTTCGTGCATCAGGCCTCTAGTGTTAAAATATCAGAGGAAATGATTACAACTACTCAGGAGCATCATATCTTATCACAACTGATGAAAAGTTATTTTATTGTTATCATCTAACCAAATAAGAAGCCATTAATTACCTAGACTTGTCAAATTCTTTGACTTAAAATTTTTTCTAAAAATGTATGTGTTGTAGTGAGAATTTATACTAATATATTTCAATACAGTTAAAAAAAAAAACACCTCTTTTCAAATTTTTCATTAATGGGGACCCTCTCCCTTCTTTACCTTTCTAGCATCAGCCAACAGCTTTCAGATCTACTTTTCCTCTATTTCTGTTCCCCACACTTCTTCTGTCCCAGAGAGAACAGAAGGCTGGGGCCAGTGGGGGAGTAAGGATGAAAAGACTATTTGCCTTTATCCCAGTTTCCCAGCAACTCCCTCATTCATTCCACTCCTCATTTTTTTTCTCTCCTAACCCTCTGACTTTCCACTCCAAGCCTCAGTGTACTTTGGTCCTTTAGGACCCATTCAACCTTGGTAAGAAGGAACACCATGAGCTGTGAAGAATTCTTGATAAACTGTCTCAACCAAAGGGATTTTTACCTGTCGGTTAGGATCATAAGTGACTTTAGGAGAAACCTGAGTTGGTACACCGTTGTGTTTCACTACAATGTTGTTAGGTTTTTGGGTCCCAAGGATTTTAATCTCTTTAAATACTAAATTATTAGGGTCTTTGTAGGTTGACTGCAAAATCTTCACATCCAAGCGGTTCTGCAAAACAATTAAGCACAAAGATCTAACTATAAAACACAGTTTCTCAAGTCACTCAAATATTCCATCCTAGATCAGATACCCAAAATGGATTTGAATGTCTCTTAGCTATCTCTACTCATCTGTGCTTAATTAGTACAAATGTATTTTGATACTCCCTGAGGAGGAAGAGAGAAAGAAAGAGAGATTTTTAATAATTACTATTAAAAAACTGGCTGCTTTGATTTATTCATTTCATTGCCTCCTTCTAACTAACATGATTGATTCAGTTATTAGGAGAATGTGCTCACCTATACCATAAATGCATATGAAGCTACAAGTATAATTACACACATACACAAACACACATGAGTCTTGTGGACCAACAAAAGCCCACACTTAAGATTCACAAAAATATGCTACTTACTTGGGTGACAGAAAACTCACATAAGATATAAATATTATTGGCCACAGTATCTGAAAGTGAGAGAAAGACGAGTCAGACTCTGATCTGCCCACCACAGGAGAACAGTTTTTACTCTGGCTGTCTTTGAAGCTACATCTTGAGAAGGACAAGATTATAGACAGTCTCCAAGGCCAAGCCACTGTTTTCCCTTTTCCTTTCTCCTTTAACCTTGAAAAGGTTCCCTTTCATGTGCTTCCAAGGAATATTCCTTAAGTGAGTCTATTTCCTAAGCTCAAGCCTCAAGAGTCGTTAGTATATTGGAGACAGAAAAATGTGCTAAGAAACTAGATATAGACACATAGCTAGATTTTCACTGCCTTTTCACTGGTTATGTTTTTTCATACGATCAACATTTGTTCAGTAGTATTTTGGGGGAAGATGTCCACATTAAATGGCAGGAATGGTGTTAAAAACATCTTGCAGGTTCCCATTGACAATAAAATGAGAGCCTGTGAATACTGCTGGCCAATGGGAGAATTCTACAAGGTAGAAATGTGTTTTTCCTCCATCAGTGGTCCACCTACCATAAACAGTGCTACTAAAACAAAACTCTTCTCTCCAGTGATGAATGCTACTGTGCCTGGTGAGATATCTCCCCCAGCTGAATGACCAGAGGGGTAGCTCAAAGATGCAGGTTCATAAATAGTGACATTGGCTCACCTTTCGTTTCCCCATCATCCCAGAAAAGTTCACCTCTTGCTTCTTTTTTGTCATCTAGGGCAATGATAAGACCAAGAGGGTTCCGTCGACTGTAGGAGAAGATATTTATTTAAGAGACCAAGACTTAAAACTCAAAGAATTTTGTCAGATAAATTGAGGATGACTATCAGATTCAGATGGAAAAGGATCTTAGCATCAGACTGCTCTGCTTTTCTTCAGGCACAAAGACAAAATCAACAGGTGCATCCCTCTCTAGAATCATTGCCCCAAACATTAGCAATAAACACCTATGGTAGGAGGCAAAAAATTTAAGCACCAGAATCACACAGTAACTGCAATAAAAACTACCAATGCAAGTATTATTTAGAATACAAACTATTAGAAAACACAGCAATCCTAGACAATAACTGGTTCAGCCTAATCACTTAAGAGATGTTACATGCAGAAGAAGTATTAATTGTGGCTGCGGGATACATTTTTTCCCTGCCAGAGAACTATTTTCACTCAGAAAGCAATAAAACACAATAAGGTCTATCTATAAAATGACACCTTTCCTAATTTTATTATTTATTATTAGTTTTTTTTGAGAGTAAAAGAAAACATTCCAATTATCTGCTTTATAATTATGAATAAGAAACACAAAACACTACTCAGTAAGTTGGTGAAACAGATGGACATAATCTACCTCCCAATTTTCTGATCATGTTTCATCCCTCACTGACCTCACAGTCTATTGTATTCTCACAGCTTAGCCTTCCACTATGCCCTATGCAAGCTGGATCCCATTATCAACAAAATCACCTGCTTCCATCTAACATGCATATGTTGAGTAGTTTTCATTTGCTAGGAAGTCTAAGGGATACAAAGATGAACAGACACTCATTGACGACCTTAAATATTGTAGGAAATATTAAATGTATTCACCAAATAATCAAAGCAGAAAGTAAAGTGTGACACAAAAGTTAAAATACTTATAGGAGTCCAGAATGACACTTCTAGCAGTGTGGTGGATATTCTAGAGGATACCAAACATTCTGAAGGACCCACCCACTAAAATACTGCTTGATCCTAGATAAAATACAACCCATGGTCCCTGCAGGGAGCTAATATGATCCAGGACAGCAGCCCTGGCTTGCAATCAAAGAGAAAGCAAATCATCTCTAGAAGAATGAGACCCACATTTGGAATTTTAAGATCACCACATTTGAAAAACAAAAACAACTAATCATACAAGATAATATGCCAGCATAAAAGAAATTGGCAAAAACAACTATTGATTTTGATTCCACTAATGACTTTAAATAATTGTATTTTCAGGTAAAAAGTATAAAATAACTATGATTGGCATATTTAACAATATTAAGGAGGAAAGAAAAAAAATCAGCTAAACACCAAAAAAATATAACATATGACCAGAAAGTTGGAAGTGGCAGCATTCCCTTTGCTGGAAGAGTTGGGAAACATTTCCTGCAGATAAAATCTGAGTTTAATTTGAAGGATTATTAAGAACACACTAGACAAAGAATGTTAGAATCTTGAGAATATCATGCTAAGTGAAATAAGTCAGATAGAAAAAGTCAAGAATTATATGATTTCACTCAAATGTGGGATATAAAACTGAAAGCAACAAGTGAACACACAAGACAAACAAACAACAACTCATAGACACAGACAACACTATAGTGGTTCCCAGAGGAAAGGGTGTGGGAGAGGTTATGAAGGGTAGAGGGGGTCAAATGTATGGTGATGGAAAATTTGACTTGAGGTTGTGAACACACAATATAATATACAGATGATGTATCAAAGAGTGGTACATTTAAAACCTATATAATTTTATTAACCAATGTCACCCAATAAATTTAATTTGAAAAAAAAGAACATACCAGGCAAAGAATGTTGGAAAAGATAATAAGTGCTTAAGCCCAAATGCAGGAAAATAGAAGGGTATGTTTGGAGAATAGCAAGATTTTCAGGATGGTGGTCTACAGGTATGAGCTAATGTACACCCAGAGGCACAATTATTAAGTAACTTGGAACCGGATTGTGACTAGCCTTGAATGCCCTACTAATGAAAGAATTTGCTCTAAGCAGGGGAGCAACCGGTTGAGAACTTCACTTTGGAAATATCAATTAAAACCTACAGAATGACTGGGTAGAGGATTTTTAAAAAAATATTCTCTCTCAAGGGGGTTTAGGAAGATTAGGGTTTAAGGCAGCGGTTCTCAACCTGTGGGTTGCGATCCCTTTGGTGGTCAAACGACCCTTTCACAGGGGTCGCCTAAGACCATCCTGCATATCAGATATTTACATTACGATTCATAACAGTAGCAACATTACAGTTATGAAGTAGCAACGAAAATAATTTTATGATTGGGTCACAACATGAGGAACTGTATTTAAAGGGCCAGAAGGTTGAGAACCACTGGTTTAAGGTCTTTCCAAATCTATCTGGATGCAGTTCTAAATCACAGCTTCCTCAGAAGAGGCCTAGGGGCAGAGTTTAATGACCAATCACACATACATACACCACACACACTAGAGCATCTTCCTCCCCACTCCCCACCCTCAACATGATGTGTCAGCATCTTCTACATGGGAACAGATGGGCACAGAAATGACCAGCTTTGTCAGCCTGCCCCTCAAAGGAAACTCAGTCATGCTGTACCTGGCAACAGTGGTTGTGGCTGGCTGTTGGGTGGGGAAGATGTAGCCTCCTCGAAGGTGAAGTCCAATTTTGTCTCCAGGAAGTTGCATTTCCACTTTCTGCTTCCTCCATCTTACTTGGCTCCCCTGAAGCATGAAGACAAATCAATCACATTGCCATGATGGGACATTCACCTCCAGCTTTCATCCCTGTGCTGAATTATCTTGGCTCTCTCCTTTACCACCTAGCTGAATTACTGTCTAGTCGGACAATCAAACAAGAGAAGGGGAAAAGTCAAACACAACAGGTTTTGTCATCAATTGGTTTTTGGGGGCACGTGTATGCCATGTTGAGGCTATTTGATATATATTATATGAATGAATAGCTCTAACTCATGACCAAACTCAAATTGTCCTTTGGCCCTTCCAGCATTTGCCTATGAGACATTCTACTTGAGTTTTTATCGGATTTCATCCTGACTGACATTAAGTCACTTAGGCTCATTTCATTGACTCGGCTGAAATTACAGAAGACATTACAGAAACACTCCTTTCTTGTCTACACAGCTGCAGCTGTGGTCTTGAAAAGTTTAAGAAAAGTGAGTGCTACTTACAGTCTCATAATCATACCAGACAGCATCAGGCACATAAGCCATCACTTTTTCTGCACCCTGAAATGAAAACAAAATATACTTCTTCATGGCCCAGCCTCTGAAAGGGATCAAATACATTTCCTAGCATTCCCTAGGGAACTTCTTTACCATATATCGAGAGTGCATAAATGACATTTCTTGGCCTTGTTATCGAATCATGCCTTTCTTCTAATGGGAATAATAAAGGCAATAACTGAGCAACAACAAGAAAAAATCCTAAGTGGAACCACATTAAGAATAATGACAACTGCCGAAACCGGTTTGGCTCAGTGGATAGAGCGTCGGCTTGCGGACTGAAAAGTCCCAGGTTCGATTCCGGTCAAGGGCATGTACCTGGGTTGCGGGCACATCCCCAGTAGGAGATGTGCAGGAGGCAGCTGATCGATGTTCCTCTCTCATCGATGTTTCTTATAAGTACCGCACGCTAACCGATTGCGCCACTGGAGCTCCTTTCATCGATGTTTCTAACTCTCTATCTCTCTCCCTTCCTCTCTGTAAAAAATCAATAAAATATATTTAAAAGAAAAGAATAATGACAATATTGAAACATGTTGTGGTAAAAATTCCAGCTTTACATTGGTTATCTCATTCACACTTCACAACAGTCCCCAGTGATGGGGATTATTATTATCTCACTTTACAGCTAAGGAACTAGCATGATGACATACCTAGATCACATTGGTACTAAGTGGCGCAGGCAACAATCTCACATTCATCAGCCTAACTTTATTTTTTTAATTTATCTTTATTTTTGGAATTATTACAGATGTACCCCTTCTTCCCCCATTGACTCCCTCCACCCTGTGCCCCGGACTTTAGAGTGATCCTGGGCCATTACACCCTTCTGCCTCTACTTCACAGAACAAGTACTGATCTGCTCTGATGATCTGACAACAAATAGGACCATTCTTAAACCCAGAGTTGCCAGTAGATGCTTCTACACTGGTTGAGAACTTGGTCAGAAAAAAGATTACTAGAGGAAAGAAAATGTGAAAGTATCAGATATACAACCTCCCCAGCACATTGTCATCAAGCCTGACTCAGTCACACATGTTGGAAATGGGTTTGGAATAAAGAGAAGAGAAATGGTTCCAAGGAGAGGGCTGCAGGAACAGAAGCTGACACCACCAGTGTGTCTCTATGGGAACACATACCTCATCCAGAACCGGAGTGATGAGGAGGCCAGGCCCCCATAGAAACTGTTGGTGCACATCCCAAGTGTTACTGTCCGCATAGAACCTGGAGATTGGAGAGACGTTTGCTGAGATGTGAGCCAATGCTTCCTGGAAGTTCTCCCCTCAGCCTGTCCAAAACATGCAGGTTCCCTCCCAGGGCAAACTCCCCCAATTTTTCTATGATGCCTATTCAACTCCCACCTCCCCAATCCTGAAGAGAGATCTGCTTCCTGTAGCCCATGTACCCTCCTAATCTCTCCCCAGGTTAAACAGACATTCCTGTTCCGGTATCTATGCTAGGCTTAGGCAGGTTCAAGGCCGAATTCTAATTGCCATATCTCCCTTATAAAGAAATAAGTAAAGTAAGTTGTACATTTTAAAAGTTCAGCTGACCATCAAAAAGAAACTGGATCTGGTCACAAAAAATAGAAGATAATTACAATTTTACTCTTTTTCTCTCTTATTAGCTGCCTTTTAACAGAGAATTCCAGGAGATGGCAAAAACTTACCCCAAATAATCTATAATAATAAAAATATAATATGCTAATTAAACTGGACATCCTTCTGGACGACCTTCTGGATGAAGCCGGGGCTGTGAGGGAAGCCTGAATCCCAGGTGCCTGCCAGCGGCCAGAGGGAAGCCCGGGTCCTGGGTGTGGGAGGGAAGCCCAGGTCCCGGGTGCCAGAGGGAAGCTGGTGCCGGCAACCGGGGGAAGGAAGGCCTACTCTTGTACAAATTTCATGCATCGGGCCTCTAGTGAATATATAATAAAGCAGATATGTGCTTGAGGGCCTAAAATGTCAGACACATAAGGACATTAACTATATTTTGATAAGGAAAGCCTCTTAAGTCCTAGAGCCTGAACATAGTGAGTTATAACAGAGACCATCAAGTTCAAGCTACCAAATCCTTTAAATTAAGATTAAAGAGCCAAAACCGGTTTGGCTCAGTGGATAGAGCGTCGGCCTGCGGACTGAAGGGTCCCAGGTTCGATTCCGGTCAAGGGCATGTACATGGGTTGCGGGCACATCCCCAGTAGGAGGTGTGCAGGAGGCAGCTGGTCGATGTTTCTCTCTCATCGATGTTTCTGACTCTCTATCCCTCTCCCTTCCTCTCTGTAAAAAATCAATAAAATATATTTAAAAAAAAAAGATTAAAGAAACTAAGGATAAAAGAACTAAAATGACTTGTCTAAGATAAAGAGCTGGTTGCTGACAGAACAAAGACCCCAGTCCCATGACATTTAGTCTAGCTTCCGTCCCAAAAGAGAATAGGCTGTAATACTTAAATAGTATCTAGGCAACAATAGCCTTGCAAATACCACCTGGGTTTGAATTGTTTCAATTGTCACTCTTATATATGATGATATAGTCAATGTCATCAGTTGCATTAACAAAAGGCCTTTGGGTTAGGTGAACTTACTCATGCAGAAGGGGCCTGGCCACGGTGTCCCCCCGGCTATGAGCGCGATAAAGGAGAGTGTACAGATAGGGCAGTAGAGTGTAGCGGATGGTAAGGTAGTGCCTGGAGGAATTCAACAGCAGAGAGTTGGCTCCAAAGGAGGCAGGATCCTGGGCCTGGAAGGAAGGAAGATGTTGCAGTTGTCAGCTGGCCATGCACAACAGAAGTGTCTGGAGAATTCCAGACCCCATTCATCATAACCGAGAGTTTACTTCCTGAAAGACCTGGAAGCTTGGCCTCTGATCAGTACAGTTGAGCAAAGAGAGATCATTTCACCAAGTAAGTGGCCATTCTTCACCTTGAAACTCAGCTCCCTTCACCCACTCTTTAGGGGTGCTCTCTAGAGAGACTGCCGGTTCAATAATTTTGAAGCATTTCCTCATTTGATTCTCATTACAATATGAGCAATGTTGATAAAGTATACAGAGGTTTGATAAAAACCTTCACAGACTCGCCATTTTCTTGACTGAAGCATAGAAATAGCAGAGGCGTGGCACAGGGCATTTTAACGGTGCATCATAGGTCCTGGTTGATTGCAAACAGTGGTGCAAATTAGCCTGATTGAGCACCAGGTAGAAGGATGGCTCAACACATTCCGTAGATGCAGTCCTAAGAGATGCCAAATTTATTTACATCCTATATCCTGGGAGACTTACCTTGAAGCCTTGGCCATTGTGATTCCTGGCAAATGGGTAGAAAGCTCCCAGCTGCATCCACCGCCTGCAGAGCTCCTCAGGGGCATCCAGTGCAAAGCCACATATGTCAGCACCCACCTGGAAGGACACACAGTCAGCTCAAAGGGAGGACATCCCCCTTTGCTTTCTACCAGGGACTTCAACTAAACTTTGCTAACCTCTTGCTGAGAAGGCTAATATGGTGTGATTGAATTGGTTTATATCCTGTGTCCACTCTACTGCCAAGTGACTTTGCGTAACTTACTTAACCCTCCTGTGCCTCAGTTTCCTCACTTTACCAGTAAAGTAGGCACTAATTAGTTACAGAAGGTTTTACTAAGTGAAATAAGTAAAACACTTGACACACAATAGCTTTTTGATGAACAGTTACTAGAAATGTTGTTTATATTATTATTTTGACCACACTGCTATTGGAATTAATTTTCCAACACCTAAACCTGATATTGTTACTCATCAATTCAAAAATTTCCAGAGTCTCCTTTCAGCTTATCCTATTAGCTCCACAAAACCTGGCTCCAACCCATCTTTCCAGCATTACTTACCATTCTAGTCTTACACACCAACCCTCACAGACCCATCAAAATGACCTCCCCCCATGAGTCAGAAAAATTATATCCACTTTTCAAAGTTAAACTCAAGTGCTATCTTTTCCATGAAGTTTCTCTTGACTCCCTTTGTTCCTTATAATCTTGTTAAGTCCTTTCTCAGGATTTCCCTTAACAGTTGACGTATATGTCCCTGTTGGCACGCTTACCCCAGCTTGTCATAATTGTTTGTTTATATATGTCTCCTCTTACTAAATTATAAACTCTTTGGGGAAAGAGAGGCATTTCTGTTACTATATGTATGTTTTTCTTTGCCCTCACCATGCATACCTAACTCAATACCTTGCATATAGTAGGAGCTCAATAAATATATATGTTGAATTTAACGAAAAGATGACAAAGCCACTTCTAAAGTGCTGGTAATGTTGTTTCTTCACCCAGGTGCTGGATACATGGATGTATTCAGTTTGTGAAATTCATCAACTGTATACTTCAGGAATGTGCACTTTCATGTGTGTATATTATACTCGAATAGAAAGAAATGTTCCAATGAGATCACTTCAAGGTTGAACTTTCTATCTTTATAAGACAATGCAAGGAAGAATGTGGTGGGATCAGAGCCATACTGTGTAGATGAAACACATACTCTCAAGATATGAAATCCCTGGGCCATGGAGGGTAGGGAGGGAAGTCTTATGATTTGAAAACTTTCTAAAATGAGGCTTTCTGGAAATTGAGGTTCGTAAGAGAACTTGGGATGTGAACTCACCATTGGGATACCAAAAAGATTGAACTCGAGCATGCCAGGAATGGACCATCGAAGGTCATTCCAGGTGGCTGCATTGTCTCCTAACCAATGAGCTGCAAACTTGCCAGATCCCGCGAAGGTGGAACGGGTTATAATGAAGCTTCTCTTATTAGGGAACACAGTCTTGACAGCTCTAGAAAGAGATAGAGTGGGAATCAATGTGCAACCTTAGTATGTCTCAGCCCAGCAACATATACCAAGGGCCTCAGAAGTCAAAACCCCATCTGCCTCTTCTAGTTCTCTGCCGGTGGAGTTAGAGTTGCTGATGGCACAGACTGAATTATTAAGGATATTTATGTTTTGTTTTATTTTAAGGTGTTTTCTTATGTACATCAATAACTCCATAATTTTCAAGATGTTCCAAAGCAGACTTTAAAAGGCTACTAACAATAGGCATACAAGTTTTATGGAACAAAGGCAAAATTTAACTTTATATAGTTGTGTATAAACAGGGTGGGGCAAAAGTAGGCTTACAGTTGTGAACATGCAAAACACAGATCTATTCTTGTACTATTATTTATTTGTTGTATTCTTTTCTATACAGACAACTGTAGACGTACTTTTACCCCGTCCTAATCATTGGTCTTTCACAAGCTGTGATTTTAGACATAGACACAAATGAACATAGGAACCCCCTCTTGGGACTTAAACTCTTTTTTAAGTAGAAACACTTTGGTCGCAATCTACATAATAAAAGCCTAAGCGACCTTTATGGCGGAACAACCAGAATGACCGGTCCCTATGATGTGCACTGACCACCAGGGGGAAGATGCTCAATGCAGGAGCTGCCCCCTGGTGGTCAGTGTGCTCCCACAAGGGGAGCACCACTCAGCCAGAAGCTAGGCTGATGGTTGGTGAGTGCAGCCGTGGTGGCGGGAGCCTCTCTCACCTCCACAGCAGTGCTAAGGAGCAGCAAGCCAAGCAGTAAGGAGCAGTGAGCCGAGCAGTAAGGAGCAGAGAACAGGTGGACAGTAAGGAGTGAGGGGTCCCAGACTGCAAGAGGGCATAGGCCAGGCTGAGGGACACCCCCACCCCCCAGTGCACAAATTTTGTGCGCCGGGCCTCTAGTTTTGTAATAAGAAAAGACATTTTAAAATTATGTATCTATGTGAATATTTTTATAAGTAAATATAAAGATACTAGAGGCCCACTGCACAAAATTCGTGCAAGGGGCTTGGCCTTCGCAGCCACAGCAGCTTGCCTCAGCCCTTGCAGCCCTGGCTTCATCTGGAAGGTCATTTGGCTATCCAATCTAATTGGCATATTATACTTTTATTATTATAGGTATCATCTATATTTTTAAAATAAGAAATCTGTTATATTCTTAACAACATTTGCTTTACAATGTTTTTAACAACTTTCAAGAAGGCTAAAATCACACCATGACTTTGCTAATGAATGAATGTGGTTTTGGTCTGTCATAGTTGCAGTAAAGAGTAAATTCTGAATACCTTTTCTTCACTATAGAATTTGAGTCCACACACAAAGGCAGACACAGCACAGAAGGCAGAGCCAGCATCTAAGACCCCCAAAGCACATGGAGTCTTAATTACCTAACCCTCCACCCTCCAAACTAGACAGTGTGGCAGAGAGGAAAATACATGGACCTAGATTCATGCATAAATGTGCTTAAATTTTGCTTTTACAATGTATTAGCTGTTTGAACTTAGTCAAGTTACTTCTCTTTTTTCCTTCCAACTTTTCATTTATTCATGCATTCTTCTATTTCATACTTTCCATGAATATTTATGGGACTCCTTCTTCCCTAGGTAGTTTCTTCATTCATCCAGTAATAATAACCATACTTATCTTGCAAAGTTCTTAAAAGTAAACCACTGGCACCTGGTATCTAGCAAGATCACGAATGTGCTATGTTTGATGTCCATAGCAACAGTATCCTTACTCTGCTGTAGCAATCGCCATAGAGTAGCCATACAGGTTGTGGACATCATACTGCTTGCCCCAGTGCTGTACTGCATCCATGCAGAGAGATTTGCAGAACAGGTACCCATCCAGGACTCCTGGGAGAAAAAAGGGTCAGAGAGTGAGTGCCTACACTGCACATTCCCTATTCTTCGACTGTCATAAAAGCTGACATCGTTCTCACCAGGCAAGCATTTACTGTGGCCATCCTGCAAATGATCACACAGATTCCTCACTATCAAAGGGGTAGTTACTCTGATGTATAAAGAAATTGTGTTGGCTCATACACATCCTCCCACTTGGGTGCTCATGTGACTAGAGGCAGGCATTTGGAACAAGACGATTCAGTTAGACTTGAGATTCAATCTGAATTATTCAAACTCAGCTAAGTTAAATGGTTCAAAAATATCAATACCGGATGGAAGTATAAATTAATTTCTCAACCCATCTCTCCATTGACCAGATATTATAAAGAACAATTGCCCAATCTCTCTTTCATTCATCTATTCCTTTCTGCTCTGATTGTGCCACCCTGGTTCAGATCCAAATGACCTTTGGATTTTAACTATTGCAAAAGGTTCCTAATGGCTTATTGACTTCTGACCTATTGATTTTCTAATCCATATTATATATTAATGCCAGGTTAATACTTCTAAAACCATTTGACTATTATATACTTCCTTTTATTAAAACATAAGCAGATTTCCTCACAAAAAGAATAAAGTGTGAACTGTTTAGCCTCCTATCCAAGCCCTTCAACATTTGATTCTGACCCATCTGCTCCAATTTCCTACTTTCCCACCAGACTGGAAGTCTTCATAAGATGATATAATTCTAGAAACTCATTCCTTTCTTAATCAAGACACTTTTTGTCTGGGAGCCTCTACAATAAATGCTGGGATTTCAAGGCCACACCTTGTTCAAAGTTAGTGGTGTTCAAAGTTCAATCAGAGCTCATTTGTACCATATTCAATGACTTAGACTTTGACCTCCCAAGCCATTCATTCTGGCTTCCTTTTCTCCTATGGTTCAGGTGTGTTCTTCACACTCTTGATATCACTACACTTGAGCCTTATCTGAAGACCAAGCCTGATTATCTGGTTTCCCTGTGGTAAGTCCTGACCTTTGGGAGTGGACTCTAGAGCAACATCGACTAACCACTGGCCTCTAGCTTCTGCACCCCAACTTCCCTAGACCTTCCCCCAGAAACAGGTCAGACTATAGGTAGAATGAATAGATTGCCCCTTTTTGAATTGATGCCTCCTTTAGAAAAGCATGAAGTGTTTTTATTTTCTTTCTTAGTTTTTCTTATATATTACCCACATTCTCCTTTCTATATGCACTCACATGTACAAACTCTCTTGCCAAGTTGTCCATATATATCCTTATGAAATTAAAATACCAAATATGCATTGCCACTTTAATTAGACTAACTACTAAGACTTACTGGGAATGAATGGAGGATAATTTAGATTGCTTGTGGAACATCCTGAAAGTGAACCATCAACAAAGTTGGACAGCTCATTCATATCCTAGAAGACAGAGGTTAAAAGTTATGTCTTTTTTTGAGGAATCAAAAAAATGATCCCAGATATTTCTTTTTTAAAGAGGTTCTTATATACATGGAGAAAAATAGATATTCCTATCTTCTCTATACATTGAAGATTTCATGGAGATGGTCCTTATAAATCCCTTTAAAATTATAGCTGTCTATAATCACAGAAAATAAAAAATTTCCAAACCCATTAGGTGAAAAAAGATCTTAATTTATACAGTACCATATGTAAACTTATATATTCTCTGTATATCCAAATATAGCTATGAATACACACATAACAAATATACATATATAAAAAAACAATCATAAGCAAAGAGAGTGAGAGAGCAAACATGTGCCGATGGATGTGCAAGTGAGGGGTCTGAAAGATCGATACCAAAATATGCCTTTGGTCAATATCATTTTAGAGGGTTTTGCTTTCATCTTTGTAGCTCTCTATATGGTTTGAATTTTCTACATTTCTCTTATAAAAAGAAAAAATCTTCAACTCTAGAGCTCTCCAAATTTTGCTGAACATCTGTAGTTTTACATTTGTTTTTATTTGACAATATGTAAGACATTTGCCCTTACTGCAGCCACAGTTTTGTCATACACCTGGTACTCTGGCTCTGATAAATTTATCCAGTATCTCCAAATGAAAAGGTCCTGAACTGATAATTCAACAATTTATGTACTTGTGACAATACAAAGAGTATGATCTATTTCTACTTCAGTTCATTCATTTGTAAAAGAAGTGCTGACTTGGGGTAAAAACAACAACAGATTACTTCTAATCCTAATGACCTGATTTTGATTCTAAGCTACACATTTTGATAAGATTATTGGAATAGAAAAATAGGGAATTTGAACATCAAGAAGTTAAAAAGCATGACCACAAAAGAAATACACAACTTTAACATAGACAATGAAGACACTGACATTATTAAATATTGTGCTTGCCTTGGTTCAGTCACCAATTCAAATGGAGACTGCATCCAAGAAACCAAGAGAAAGCTGAGACTCAAAAGGACAGCAATGGAAGAATTAGGAAAGGTCATCATGAGCAAGGATGTGGCATTAAAGACCAAAGGTAAAAGTACCCACATCTTTGTATTCCCTATTACTATGAATGGATGAGAAAGTTGGACATTGGAGAAGGCTGATAAGAAAAGAATTGATTCAGCTGAAATACAGTGCTGAAGGAGAGCTCTGTGGATACTGTGGACCATCAGAAAGATGAATAAGGAGGTCCTAGAGCAAATTAAGCCTGAAACATTACTGGAGGCAAGAGTGACAGAACAGAAGCTGTCCTGTTTCTAACACATCATGAGAAGGCAGGATTCTTTGCTAAACATATTAATGCTGGGGGAAAAATAGAAGGCAAAAGGAAAAGAGGAAGATCAAGTATGAGATGGCCTGCCTCATAAAAAAGAAGCCTTTGGCATGACTCTGCAGGAGCTGAGCAGAGCTCTTGAGGACAGGACACTGTGGACTTCAGTCATTCATAGGGTCTCTAGAAGTCAGAGCCAACTCAATAGTGTGAAACACACAAAAAATAGGGAATGCTTAGAATTACTGCCATACTGGCTTTCCTCTCCTTCTCTCCCCTCTATGCTCCATGATTCAGTTATATAGATATACACTATCTGAATATTAGCCAGCAAATAATCAAAACATTAAGAACTCACAATCCAGATTCCATCAAACTCCACTTGATTGTGGAAAAGCTTAAATTCATTTGACCACCAAACAGCACACTTGGGGTTGGTGTAATCAGGAAACACAGTTTTTCCAGGCCAGACCTGCAGGAGAAGAAAAAAAATAAACAAAGAAGAAAACATTGATCCGAGTAAATGACGTGAATATAGAGTAAAAGAGAGTATTTTGAAAAAGAAATTCCTAATATGATCAAGGCAACAGAAGGGCTCAGACACAAACTCTTCTCAGGAATGTGAAGCACTCCAAATACCTAGAATAAGTGTCAGGAGGACTCAAACACAGTCACATGATAAAAACTCATTTTTAAAAAAATTGGTTAAGTCCTTGCTAATTTTCAACTCTGGTTCACCCTTCCTTCTCACTTTCTCTACTCCCACTTCTAGGAATGATAAATGAGAGGGAGGACTATATGTATGTCAACTGGTCCATTACAAATAGTAGGTTCTAACCATCAATTACTTTTCTCTATCCCTTTCCTATCCACTTCCCCTCAGACACTACATATGCAGGACTTCGAAGGTATTAGAAATGAACCAGTAGGTAACACCTTCATGGAAAACAAGGACAATAAAACCAAATAGTCATACTTGTCAAATACTACCGAGAAATCAAGTAAGAAAAGGGATGAAACAATTCCAATGGATTTGCCAATTATTGGGATAACTGGTACCATTTGCCAGAGCAGTAAGACTACAATCAGCTGATGAATGAATGGGGGTGAGGAAGTGCATATTTAGTATGGGGGCTATTGTTGAAAGGGACTTGACTGTGAAGAGAATATAAGAGCTAGGATGGCTGGCAAGTATTTGGGGATGAAGGAACAGGGAAAGTTTAGTCCTAACATATATATCTGAAAACATGAACCAAAACAATTACACACACACACAGCCCCTCTGCCAGCCCCCACCTTCCCCACTAAGTTACCTCCCCAATGAGTGGAGTCACTCCATCTGAAGCATTGATCCATATCTTCATATCTAAACCCCTGTCATACGGGCCATAGGGATTACTTGAGGAAGAGTTGATGGAGATAGCTGGATCCTAAGAAGAAGAAAAATACCTTAATGATCAAGCTTTAAACTAGAGGCACTTAAAGGGGGCTGGGAATTGGGGACAAAGGAGGGGGAGCTGGTGTAATGACAAGAAAGAGCAAGTGCCAGGTTTGGGGGTAAATGAGGATGGCACATACCACAATGATGACCAGTTTTTGTCCGTTATTGTGCAAATCCTTAGCAAAATCAGGAAAGCCTTTATAATCGACTGGATTATAAGTGAAGTCCTTCCTTGCATCCATATAATCAATATCAGCATGCTGAACGTCCTGAAAGAAGAACACAAAGTACTCCTCCATTTAGTTCCTGGGAATTTCCCTGTTAAATGAGTCAGTTCAATTATCATTGTTATTATTCAGGAGACACACAGACTGTGCTGGGCTCTAAACAGGGTACATAATCAGTCCCTGGTGTCTAAGTGGTTCTTTTTCCAATGGTGATTTCAAAACAAATGGCACATTGTTTCCCTAAGGCCTGGAATCAGGTTAACCACATCATCCTACCTTGTTGCTTGGCCATTGGGATTAAAAAACAATCTAAGAAACAAATCACAACCATGACAACAAATCACGGAGGCTATGGAAAACATAGCCAGGCCCTAGATTCTACCCCATTCACAAGATAATGGGGGCAGGGGCTGTCTTCTCCCTCATTTCACCACCCCGCATTTTGTTGTGTGCTGCTCTACTTCAAGTCTTTTTTTAGTGATTATCCTTCTCCAGTTGAACCTGTATGAAAATAGTGGGACCCAGAAAGAAATTGACTCTTGCTCTAGGACAGTGATGGCAAACCTAAGACACGTGTGTCAGAGGTGACATGCGAACTCATTTCTTTGGTTGATTTTACTTTGTTAAATGGCATCTAAATATATAAAGTAAATATCAAAAATATAAATCTTTGTTTTACTATGGTTGCAAATATCAAAAAAATTTCTATATGTGACACGGCACCAGAGTTAAGTTAGGGTTTTTCAAAATGCTGACACGTCGAGCTCAAAAGGCTCGCCATCACTGCTCTTGGATCTAGGTGTTGCCCTCCAAGGGGCTGGGGAAGGGAGAGAAGAGGATTATTCCAGAGACTATTGAGCTTTTCCCTTTGTTTCGCTTGTAAAATTTCACTTCGAATTATACAACAGGCACATTCAAATTTATTCAGAACATAAAAATATTTGATTACATGTATATACTATCTCTTTTTGCTCACTTAAACTAGGGGGGGGGAAAGCCTTGAGAACTAAATGCATTATGTAAATAAAATGCATTATATGAAATGTAGTTAATATAGTAAGTATAAGAAAGTTTTACTAATAAAAAATGTGATAAGAAAAAAAGAGACAAAAACAGATTGCCTCCTAACCCCATAATCATGGTCTCTAAGTAATATTTCCTACTGAAAAGAACCAGTCCTTGAAGGAATGTCTGGCCCAACAAAAAAATAGTCTATCACTCTAGCTCTAACTGGTTTTGTCCAGTGGATAGAGTGTCAGCCAGGAACACATGGCTGGGTTTGGGGTTTGACCCCCAGTAGGGGGTGTGCAGGAGGCAGCCGATCAATAATTTTCTCTCATCATTGATGTTTCTATCTCTCTCTCCTTCTCCCTTCCTCTCTGAAAATCAATAAAATTTTTACATTATATATATATATTTTTTAAACTCAGGTGGAGAAATTATAAACAATTATTCTTATTTCCCAAGGGAACTCTTTTATTTTGGAGGAATTTTTAAAACCTTACTTACGTAAGGGAGCTGTGCTGCCCGGTTTCTCTCCACAACTTCCTTCATGTTATCTAGGGTTCCATAGTCATAACGACTGAGTTGAAATCCAAGTGCCCAGTATGCAGGTAGGACTGGTCGTCCAATGAGCTAAAAGATATTTGAAATAAAAATTAGGAAATGTTCTATTTTTAATAAAAGCCTCTACTAAGCGTTGGTTTAGGGGCACAAAACATACTCCATTTTCCAACACACTTTTTCATTAATGTTGGATATTAGTCTACTTTCCCAGTGCCTTTATAATCATCGAGAGTAGGGTCAATTTGTAATAGATTTACAATAGCTATTTATAATAGCAGATTTTCATGAGTCACACTTGCATAGTAAACTTGCTTTTCTTTGTGCTATTTAGGACTTTCCCAGTCGTCATCATGATATAATTTTACCTCTAGATATTCCTGGACCACTTCTTCTGGAGTATTTCCCAAGAACACATAGAAGTCCAGAATGCCCCCAATGGTGCGGTAAGTGATGGCTGGTGTGGGCTGGAGGGCAACCTCTTTATAGATTAAAAATGAAGAAAATAAAAATTGGAATTTATTCTTGATAATTACAAAGCTTTAGATCAGAGGATCGTGGCCATCTGAATATTAATAAAGTGATCCTAAGATTTTGTATACAAAGGGACAAACTGACAATCAAAGTCTACCCTGGCAGCACATGGGAGTCTAAGCACTGGTTCTGTGACAGATTTAGATAATTGGTGACTGGAGTGTCAAATGTAAATATCTGATATGCAGGATGTATTTTCATTGTTACAAATTGAACATAATTAAAGCATAGTGATTAATCACAAAAACAATATGTAATTATATATGTGTTTTCCGATGGTCTTAGGCGACCCCTGTGAAAGGGTCATTCGACCCCCAAAGGGGTCGCGATCCACAGGTTGAGAACCGCTGTCCTAAGGGCTCGTTTATCTTCCTGAAGTCATTTGCTTTCCCATAGGTGCTTTTCATCCCTCCCAGCTCCTCTTAGAAGTAATTTTTTTTTTTTATCATAAGTGCCTTTATCCCCCTCACCTTTACCTATTAGGATGATATTTCAGCTCCAAATTGTAACACTCCCTTGAGCTGCTCTCCACTGAGCACGCTTATGCATATGCATGTTGCATGTGTAAATAAACTCCGTCCTTTCTCTTATTAACCTGTCCTTTGTCAGTTTCATTCACAGGCCCCCAAATATTAAACTTAAGGGGATAGAGAAACTCTTTTTTTTTGACATTCATAACTATATAACATGCTGTTCCTACTCTGCATCCACCATTATTGCAGGAATATAACCCACTGAGGCAGTAGCCTCAATGAATCTCACACCAAGCAAAAGCCAATCTAGAAACAAAGTCAGATAAGATACTGTAAATTCACAGTCCCTCAAAGCACCAATCACAAATCCCAGAAATGAGTCTCCCTATACCTTGTTTTGCATTTAGAGATAAAAGACCTCAAAATCTACTGAAATGTACTCTGCAGCCATGGGAGCAACTCACACAGAGTATCTAGGGTCCTGTGTTCCTTCCCTTATTATCTGGTTCCTTTCAACTACCTGACACTGTATAATCCTTGTACTATCTCAATGTGTTCTTAGAATACTAGGTATCTCAGAATCATCTAAAATTCTATTAGGTATCTTATAACAATCTTAGATCACCTGGAGAGATTCTCAGATGATCTGTAGTGAAGGATCAGATCTTGATTTTTAAATTTCCAATTCTTTTTAAACTGATACTTTTATAAAATAACATGAAAATGAATTACTAGGAAATGGTTTATGCATGCACTTGGATGCTACAACAATATTTACTCTTGATTTTTATACTCATCTTACTGTAGAACTGACACAATCTGTGAACCATCTGTGGGCCACGCTCTGAGTGTCATGGATCTAGTCCATTGATCCTCAGTTGAAAAGAGGTTTGGGATCAATATCCTATGCCCACCATCAACCCTGGGAGAGTCTGATACATTTCTACTCCTGTGCTGATTGATTCATTGCCACTAGAATCCGTTGTTACTTTTACAGGCAGAAAAAGAGAATCATCGATCTAATCTAAAATCTTCAACTACTTTCTAGAGTCCTATAAGGTTACACTCTTTGGTCTTAATCTGATCTTGCTCTACATGACCCTTGCCACTCCTTTGTCTTGCTACCCTTGGAGTGTCTGAATGTGACACTCACTCGCTGCTCAGTTGTAGCCCCCTGGTTAGGCCCAGTTACTTCATCATCAGGCCAAGAGCAACTGGCTATTTCCCACCTGAGCTTATATCAACCCCTCTTCTGGATGAAGTCTAAAGAAGGAGAACAGCAAATTGGTAGAAACTGTCTCTGAATAGGTTATAGTTTGCTGTCTTAACTCTATAATAGAAAATATTCCAACAGAGGCAAACACATTCAGGAAGGTCATAAGCTAGGAGGGAAACCCCTACTCATCACACACAAGGCCTTCAGCTATGGCTCAACCATTCCTAAAGTGCTTCATTCCTTTCATCATCACGCTGTAAGAAAGGGACTGAAGATCCCTCTGATGCTTTCTTTTTTCATGACTATTTCTTTAGTCCTTTACCCATGGCATTGCTGTTCATCAGAAACACTCCAAAGGACGATCCACTAGCATCCTCAAGGCATAGGAAGAATGTCTGTGCACCATACAAGTTATTTCCATCCTGCAGAAAGATAATTCAAAACCACAAATTTACAATCTAGTAGTCTAAACTCCACTTGGCCAGAAATGAGTTAGGAAATCAGTGTTAATCATGTGAGTAATTGACAGGGAACTCATGATTAAAGAAGGCATAACTAAACTTTGAAAATATAAGGTTGATATTTAGTTGATGCTAACCAAATAAAGAAGTGTTCACATATTGAATAAGCCACCTATGACCATTTATCTAAAAGGAGTGTGAGAGCGTGTGATATCTGGAGTTCTGAAAAGCTCTCCTCTCAAAGAGGTTTGCCTTACCTGACCTAACCCCCCCGCCCCGAAAAAGCTCCATTAAGCCTTAATAAGAATTGGGCGCCTTTCTAATGTGCAACTAGAGCTCTTCTTGAGATACCGGGTCTTATAGTCTTTACAACAGTAGAGTTTAGAAATTGAGGTGGTCTTCCATACATTCGACTGGTACAGTAGTTCTCAACCTGAGCTGTATCCCCGCCCAATTAAAACAGAATCCCTGAGGATGGAAGCAAGCACTGATGGTCTGTTAAATCTTCCCAGGTGATTCCAACGTGTAGTCATGTTTGAGAATCACTATTCTAGAACAGCATTTTTCAGAATTTGGCGTGCATACAAATCATATAAGAATCTTAGTTACATGTGGATTCTAAGTCAGGAGATGGAAGAGGGAGCTGAGAGCCCACATTTCTCACACAGTGGTGCCCATGCTACACATTTCAAGTAGCAAGGATCCAGGGCTCCTTATTAAAGAACCATCATCAGCCATTTCCAGCGATTAAATTTTATTGCTGTTACTTACAAACTTTTTTTTACATTGGGGTTTATTTGGCTTTTCTGAGTCCCCATTTCCTAGTCTGTTAAATGGAGTAAATTATACTTATTTTTTCAAAGTTCTTTTGGTAAATAGTAATAATGCATAAAAATAATCAATAAATTATTCTATGATCTCTTTTCATCCAGCCACTAGTTCCACTTAGTCAGGAAAGTAGCTGAACAAGACCTGTATTGTTGAGCCTAGAAAATACCTCTGCTTTGTCAAAACAAAAAAGCAAAAGAAATAATAAATCAGCAACAATAACAATAAAATAACAATAACAATAAAATTTGACTCTTTCACTGCCCCAAACATTCTTAACACAAAGAATGATTAATATAATATTTTTAGGTGATATTTATGCTGACAAACATGGTTAGTTGGTGATTTATAAAGGTCAACATAAAATATAGAGATCATAATATTGTGCAGAGTCAATATCAGTAAATGTTTTCTCTAGAACTAGTTAGTTCAAAAGAAAGATATAAATAAAAATAGTTGTCATTAACTTTCTATGTAGCAGACACTCTTCTAGAGACTCTCTATATAGCAATTCATTTAATTTCCATCGCAACCCTATATTGCCCCCATTTTATATATGAAAAACTGAAGACACAAAGAGGTAACTTGCCCAGAACCACGTAACTGGTGACTGGCAGTGCCAGAATTCAGACCCAGACAGCCTCATCTTAACATCTTATACTTAGTCATTACACTGTATGCTGGTGGGTGACCTTCAAGAATGAGACTATAATATTCAGTGAAGAGGGTCCATCCTGTAACCTTACCCCATTAGGAGTTGTATCTCTGGCGAATATGGGCCAGGTCTTCCAATTCATATCATGGCGGTACTGTCCGTGCACTTGTTCTCCCAGTCCATACACGTTGGCACTGGGCAGTCGGATGGAGAGCTGCAGGAACTGATCAGCAAAGAGGAGAGGCCCAATGCTTGAGTCAAACCTAGACACAGACAGAAAACACAGGGAGAGGTGGGCGAGTGGGGTGGAGAGAACACAACTGATTAGAAAAGTGGTCCATGGCAATGACTCAATACCCCCTACTTAACAGGCCCATTTGTCCTCCTGGGACATTTGTCCTTGGACACCTAGAGATCAGGACTTCCTGGGGGCAGGTACCACGTGGTACATTTCTTAGATTTGTCCCATAGACACTCTACCACATGACCTGAATTATAGTAGATGTTCCATAAACAGTTACTAGTGGATGAACATGACTAGATAAATGGAAGGGGAAAAGGGAGGGTGGGAGAAAAAGGACACAGCCTGGTGACTGGTCTACAATAAATGCTTAGTAATGACAAAAAAAACAAAACGGAGGGATGGTGAAAGAGGGAGGTAGGCAAAGAAAAAGTATATTCATTTGGAGGTGGAGAGTCTGGCCTCCAACAGGATGCTTACAACCTTTAAAATGAATCCTTCCTCAGGCTTGCAAAGCTCCCTTCCCCTTCCTTCTCTGTTCCCCAGATAGGTTTTCCAAACTTACAGGATTAAATTGTTGCTTTTTCTGATCACTTGGATGCTAAATGGCTGTTTGGAGACCTTAACGTCATAGGTCTGGGAAGGAGCAGCATTTCCTTTGAAGGCTTGGACATGTTCATGAGGCACTTCATACCTGTCACTCTTTTGGTCAGTTAACTATCCAGAGAGATGAAGGAAAAGAAAGCCAAAATAAAAACTTGTCTGTATTCTCAAAATAGAAGCATCCCTACCACACCAGTGCTTCCCACTATCTGTGCTCATGGTACTGGAACTCAGGCACTGACCCAAATAGCATTATGTCTAAGGTGCATGTATACATTGTATTATCAAATTCTGATGTTGAATACTTGGGCCTAAGCTAGTCCTTAGGTAGAAATATATACTCCAACTCTGAAGAGATGGACTATCTCTAGAATTTTCAAAGAAGTGATCATGTTTTTCCCTCCCTACTACATTTCACATGGTATTAAGGGCAAACAAATGAAAAACAAAGTTTACCAGTAAACTCTAATGTATATACTAGTATGAAGTTATCTCACTGAAGGAAGGCCTTTGACATATAGGTGCTAAGTATGAATAATGACAGTAGAGGAAAAATACCTCCATTAGCAAAATTTTCTATTTTGTAGTAACTGCAGTCATGGGTAGGAAATAAGAACCTCTAAAAAACAGATTATTTTTAAAAATAAACAAACCACAACCTTAAAGTGGAAACGATTGGATGTCTGATATTCCGCTGTGAGAAGGACATTGTTGACATCATTTCCAAACAGGGATGGAGAAGGCATCCTTTTCAACTTGGCTGTGAATCCTAATATAGAGAAGAAAAAGGTTTACAAAGCTGGCTGTGCACATTTACAAAAATACACATAAAATTAACATTTATGTCAAAAAGCCTGGTGAAAAGCCTTTATTTCCCCATCATGCGCTCATACAATCTGAAGCTAGGTACCGTCATTACCTTATCCAAAAACCATGCCTCGCTTCTACAAAATTTGATTGGAAACCTCCCCCAAAAGGCCTAACTCTCATTCTACCAGCCCACAATCTGTATGTATACAATATTCCTCCTTGGTTATTCTCCTGTTACATTACAGGTGCTCATGTACTGATGCCATCTCCCTAGTTACCTAAGCCAGATGAGAGTGGAGACCTTAGAAAAGCCTGACAGGCCAAGAGTGTCTGGCTAGGGAACATGCTCCTTCCTTTATGCTAAGAATCTCCCCAAAGTAGTCTCCCCTGGCTGGTCATTAGTGTGCTCTATATTTTAGGGTGGGAGGGAAAAGAGGGGATATTTAGTCCATGCACACTGACATTGGCTAACTTTCCAAATATGTTGAAAAAATTAGAATTACTTTCACATCATTAAAATCACATTAAGTAGTCTCAGATTACTGAGTTCAAATCCCCCTCTTTAAATGTTAGAAACAGGGACCAAAGAAGTGATGATGTTTACGAAGAAGTTACATGAAGGGAGAGTCGGAAACAGAGTATGTCTCTGAAGTCCCAAGACAGAGTAATTTTTCCTTGATGCCAAAATAAATTCCAGTCCTTGTTTAAGAGCAGCGCCCAGCTTCAGTCACATGCATGAGTGTGGCTCTGCAGAGCAAACTGCCTCTCGCCGAGGCTCTCCTCTGGAGCCAACAGAGCCAGTTTCCAGAGAGTCTGGAGCTCCCGCCTCCTGGTCTGGCTTACCTGCATTTGTCTTTACAAGGTCACCCTCCACCTGGTAGCCATGACTCTTAGAATAGTAGCACCAGGGCACACTGATGGGCCCCTGAGGTTTCCAGCAGCAGCCACGCTGTTCACAGGTGGCCTGCAATAAGAGATTTAGTCACAGTAACTCCATTTGTTACTAGAACGGTCATTTACAAACACAATTTGCACTTGTGATACCATTCACTTCGTTTTACAAATAAGGGAACTGATATTTAGAGAAACTGTGTTATGTCCCAGGCCATGCAGAACTTGTACTCAAAACCAATCTTTCCTTCAAATGTTCTTCCTAGTTACTGCTATTATATAACAATATAGGGACCACAATGCAGTCCACATCTGCCATCACAATGAAACTGATAAATTTAAATATTCTAAACTACAATATAGGTACATCACAATAACCCAAACTTTCAATTGCAGTTTCATATACATAGGTTTGGTCTTTAAAAAACAAAGCCTTGACAATCAACTTTATTCAAAAGCTTTAAGATCAATTTTGCTTTGACTTTTAAATGTGTGAGGTTATATATGTGACATTTATTTAGTTAGTTAGTCTCTCCACTCATCCCAAGGCAGAGAATAATTGTTCCTTGAAACCCGAATCGATTCTAATTCTTATTTAAGAAAGTTTCCTGCCTTATACCACAGTTAATGACTGAATCAAGTGGAGACTAAAATGAACACAATCCCTTTCTCATTTCAACTAATTCTGGAGAAGCAACTAGGTTACATAGGGAAAAGTACAAAGAAACCTCTCGTCTTGAATGTGGCTAGTAGACCGAGTGACTTGTATATAGAATGTGGCAAAAACAACAGAGTAGATTAGAGCACAGAAAAGTGGCCAACAGTCACATAAATGAGCTTGAGAAGGATCACCCCACAGTCACAGCCAACACCATGACGGCAGTCTTCTGAAAGACTTTGAGCCAAAAGCACCCAGCTGGACAAAGGCCAGATTTCTGACCACAGAAACTGTGAGAAAATAATGTTGGTTGTGTTAGGCCATTAAGTTTTGGACCATTTGTCTCACAGCAATAGCTAATGAATACAAATACATCCTGCTACATTATTTTACAGATGAAGAACCTGAGGCACCCGAGAGAGAGGTTCACAGAGGTGACGTGACCTGCCAGAGGAGGCTCAGTTAGCTATTGAGAAGACTAGGACCAAACCTTCATTCTCTCTGTCCATTTCCTTTTTTCTATGGCCTGGGGTGAGAATCTGCTGAACACATTTTCAGGAGGATATAGCTTAGCTATATAAACACTTAGTGTAATCAAATGTTAATTTTTATGCCAATAGCCATATTAAGGATGGAAAAACGATGCCCATCTGTGGTTTATATTGCTGTGGGGTCAGATGTCACTGTGAACTCAACTTCAACTAGCAGTTTTTGCTCTTTTCTTTAAAACCCCACTCAGATGAAACTTCATTATAACAGGAAAAGAGAAGGTGTTGAAATGGGTGCTGAACACAATGGTTCCTGTATGCTCCCCAGAGCTCAACGATTTCTTCATTAAAGTGGAAAGGGCAAAGACCAAAGAGTGGCCAACTTGAATACCCAGGTCCCATAGTGGAGCTGAGCAGCTACGAGGAGAAGTGGGAAGAGAAGCAGAGCATATCTCATATAAACACAAGAGTAAACAGTATGTGAAACCCAGGAAAATACTTGTAGAGGGAAGCTCTAAAACATGACAACCTGAATTGGACAGAAGGCACACAGAAGAAGGAGACCCAAGCCACAGATATGCCCCTTTAAGTGGGACATGAGAAGTAAAATTTGAGAGAAAAATTTAAATGTAAGGCAAGAAAAGATGTATATGAGGGTAGGAAGTAGGGAGCAGTAGATTAAAAAAAGAAAAAGAAAAAAATGGAAAACACAAAATAAGACCTAGAAAACAATATATTTCAATTATCCTGTCTTAAATACTTAATTTAAAAGATAAATACTTTAAAGATAAAAAAAGTCTGATTGCATTTAAATTCAGCTAAGTTGCTGTAAGGAGGCACACTCAACATTTAAGCTCACCAAAGCACTAAGAGTAAAAGTGTTTGGTTAAACAGATATGTGAGAATAATGCTAAACAAAGGCTAGTGTAACTAGGGTAATATCAGACAAATAGACATGAAGTAAAAATTCATTATTAAAGAGACATTGAGACACTACACAATGGTAAAAGGTTCAATTCACCAGGAAATTTGATATGTAAATAATAATAAGGACTCAAAATATTTACGGGGAAAAATTTTTTATAAAAATATGGAACGCTTCACGAATTTGCGTGTCATCCTTGCGCAGGGACCATGCTAATCTTCTCTGTATCATTCCAATTTTAGTATATGTGCTGCCAAAGCGAGCACTTACAGAAAAGTTTTAAAGACTGACAAGGTACAATTGAAAAAGATGGTATACATGATGAGATATTTTTAAAGAGCTCCCTTAGTAGCTGACAAAGTAGACAAAAAGTAAAGATATTTTACTTTTCGCATAATGGACATATAGGCTCCTCCACAAACACAAAGAGAGGAACTGAGTTGCTCTCACAGGTGGAAGCCAGATCCTGAAGACAGTTTAAGATGTAATCAATCTCTGCTCCACCCATGTCCAAGACTCCTCCAACCCCAGTGCTTCTTACACTTAAAGGAGTAGAGAAGAAACAAACAAGTATTGCATGCCAAAGTCAGGCATGAAAGAAAAAGGAAAACTAGAGCCCAGTCTAATCCATGAACATAAATGCAAAAGCTTAGAAAAAAAGACCCTCAGCTTTTTCAGAAATCAGCAACATAGTCAATACTGACAGAGTAGTATTCTTTCCAGAGATACAAGGATCCTTTAATATTAAAAAAATCCACTTGTGTGTCCCTCACAATAACTTATTAAAGGAAGTAAATGATATAATCATTTAAATGCATCCGTTGTTCATGATGAAATTCTTAGCAAATTGGGAACAAACAGTAACTTCCTTAGACAGTAACTCATTGGTAGACTAATGAGTATCTACCAAATGGTGAAATGTCAAGAAACATTCCCTTTAAAATCAGAAGAAGAAGAAAACCTAGGTGACCTGTGTCTATGAATTCCTGTAACTAAAACTATATTAGAGGTCCTAACAATACAATAGGACAAGAAAGAAAACTTTTTATAAGACTGAAAATATGAAACCAAATTATCATTATCTTCAGACATAATATCTAGATAGAAATCCAAGAAAAGTTATAGAAATAAGTTGAAAATAAGTTAATTACTATTTTATATTATACTAGAGGCCCAGTGCACGAATCCATGCACCGGTGGGGTCCTTTGGCCTGGCCGGCAATTTAGGCCGATTAGGGCGTCTGTCCCCTGGTGGTCATTGTGCATCATAGCGACTGGTGGAACAGTCGAATGAACTATCGAATGAACAGTTGGACAGTTAGCATATTACGCTTTTATTACATAGGATCCTTTATTTTCTTCACAGTTTTGTAATTCTTTTCTGAATACAAGGGGCAAAAGGTTAACAGTTGCCACTATAAAGATGGGTGAGGCTGCAGGAAGAGCAGGTTTCATTATGTGCACAAGTGTGGGAGATCAAAAGTTCAATTTTGACATGTTTGTTTTGAGGTACTTATCAGACATTCAAGTGGAGATGCTGAATTGACAGTTGCATAGATAAATGTGGAATTAAGGAAAGTGATTTAGGGTAGAGGCATTCCTCTGATATGTAGGCACATAGGGGTTACCATTGATAAACATGACACTGGATGAAATCATCAAAGGACTGAGTGAGGAGAGACAAGATATTTATAAAATTTAGATGTCATATAGAAGAGGAGGAATCATGAATTGGTTCAAAAGGTACAAATTTCAAGTTATAAAATAAAAAGATTCATAGGGATGTAATATACAGCATGGTGACTATAGTTATAAAATTATGTATTGCATATTTGAAAGTAGATGTTAAAAGTAAATCTTAAAAGTAGATCTCATCACAGCAAAAAAACAAATTTTGTAACTATGTATGGTAGCAGATGTTAACTAGACTTAGTGTGTTGATCATTTTGCCATATATACAAATTTTTAAATCATCACTTTGTGCACCTGAACCTAATTTAATGTTCTGTCAGTTGTACCTCAGTTTAGGAGAAAGAGGAAGAGAGGGGAGAGGGGAAGGAGAGAGAGAGAGAGAGAGAGAGAGAGAGAGAGAGAGAGAGAGAGAGAGAGAACAAACAGTAGTGGCTGGTATCCTACAAAGAAAGGGTGTTGCCCTAAAAATGACGCTCATGTAAAGACTTGGGCACTACCAGCAGCTATAATTGAGCTGAGAATTTCTTCTCCTGTTCAGGTTTAAGCTACCCATACTTTAGTTCTTTTTCAATCATCCATCTTGCTTCGAGGTATGGTGTTCATAAATTATGTTTCTATGGAGTGATGGCTAATGCTGGTGACTCACTCAGACTCAGTCTCCTAGCACCTTAGACAACACAATGAAGTGTCTGAATGTGACCCAATAGAGAACAGGTGCTCAAATTAGGTAGAAATATAATAAAAGTAAGACATTCAAGACAGCAGTTTCAATCAGGCATATAATGGAATAAATGGGGATAAATGGGATTCAGAAGAGAGGCTGGGAGGCTACTGGAACAATCCAAGCATGTGATCACAATGGCCTAGTGCAGCCGTGGGCAAACTACGGCCCGCGGGCTGGATCTGGCCCGTTTGAAATGAATAAAACTAAAAAAAAAAAAAGACCGTACCCTTTTATGTAATGATGTTTACTTTGAATTTATATTAGTTCACACAAACACTCCATCCATGCTTTTGTTCCAGCCCTCTGGTCCAGTTTAAGAACCCATTGTGACCCTCGAGTCAAAAAGTTTGCCCACCCCTGGCCTAGTGTGATCGCAGTGAGAATGGAAGTCAAGTGCTTGTTCTGGACAACATTGTTAAGAAAAATGTTCTAAACTAACTAAAATACATGAAACACTGGTCAAAGGGATAAAGGAGAGAGCCAGGCAAAAGTTCTTCTGTTTCTGCCCCAGAAACTAGAAGCACTATAGAACTATAACCGAAATCTCATAGGTGAGAAGGGAGAGCAGATTTGGTGAGGAGGTCAATACCTCAGAGCATTTATTAAAGACTCTTATAATAAAACACCAGAGAAACATTACTGAAGCAGCAAAGACATCTGAAGTTTACCAATAGCCAGGAACAAGATGGGGTGGGGAAGGAGCGGGAACAGACTTAGGATGCATTGGTCCTCTAGGCGGGCTTCTGAGCAACTTGTTTCCTAATACACAGTGACAGAAGCAAGTAAATGGGGATGGATCAACTTGCTGCAAACCTAGTGTGTCAAACATCCTGTTTAGGTACAACATGCCTGGACCACAACTTCCCATTCCAACTGACAAAGCAGCATGTTAATGGACCTCTATCGCCTCTCTCTCTCTCTCTCTCTCCCTCTCTCTATCATCAACTCTCTCTAAAAAAAAAAAAAAAAAAATCAATGGAAAAAATATCCTCAGGTGAGGATTAACAAAAAATAAAAATAAAGGACCTCTATCATCAAGCTCCAATCTACCTTTCAGTCTTAAACATTAGCTTCTCTCTGGTATCCACCCTATATCTTGGTCACATGGGACCATTCACTATGTCATATATATGCCCCACAATTTCCTCTTCTGTCACTCAATATACATCATCTCTTGTATCTTGAAATTGGTAAAATTCCAAAATTTTACCTTCTCCTTGATAATAATCTCTTCTGTTTTCTGATCCAAAGAGTATTTTTTTCTCAGATTGTATGAATTTTTGTTTCATTTCCCAGTCATTTACTTACTTAGCTTATCTCCTCTACTAGAATCTATGACAAGAAATATATATATACTAGAGGCCTGGTTCACGAAATCCGTGCATGCATACGGTCCCTAGGCCTGGCCGGCAATCAGGGTCAAACAGGATCCCCCCCGTCCCCACCTCCCTGCCTCCTCCTTCCCTCACTCCCTCCATACCCTGCTGCAGCTGCTGACTACCCGCCATGTTCTGTGCCGCCCCCTGGTGATCATTGCATGTCATAGTGAGTGACTGAACTCCCATTCTTCCAGTTGAACTCCTGAGGGGACACTTTGCATATTAGCCTTTCAGATAGATAGATATAGATAGATAGATAGATAGATAGATAGATATAGATAGATAGATAGAAAGATAGATAGATAGGTAGTTTAAGTGAACATAGCTATAACCCCAAATATTAAACTTTGTGGCAGTTGGCCCCATACTGAAGTGGTTTTGTTTTTGTTTTTCTTTCTCCTTTGTATCTTCTTTTTCCTTTGTTTCTAAGCCTTTTAGTCTCTCCTTGTTTCTCATTACATGATTCCACTCAGCCTCTAATGGCTGCTCCAAGCTGCTGTGTATGAAAAACCAACCTCTGATACCTGACTCTGAAGGTCTTCCAAATTCTAAATCCATCTTTTATATTCAGCCTCATTTCTCCTACTCCAAGCAGGCAAGTCTCTACACTAATCCAAGAGAAGGTCAGGGTAAGATGCCAGGTGAAGGAAGGGGAGTGAACACCACAGTAGTCTTGGTAAAGTAAATTGGTCTAACCAGGATGACACCTACCGTAGCAAGCTTGCTGCCCTTCTGTGCCTGAATAGCTGGTTTAGGCACTGCTTTATCCTGTCCTGGGGATTTCCTGATTATTAACTATCTATCAGATTGGATCTCTCTTGCCTTCAACACAGCCTCTGGGCTTCCTATCTCATTTTGTCCCATCACTCTGCTCCAATCTGCAGTTCATAGTCATTTTCTCTACTCCAATTTATCTGGCTCTGTTTGCCTTATCAACCTTAACTTCCAGCTTCTTCAGAGGCCCAGCCCATCTAATCCTATGGCTTATCCCTAATCTGTTTGTTCTCTCTTTGCTGCCTTAGTTCTGACTCAGCACATATGACATTTCAGTCAATACCAAAGGCTCAAGTTGTAACAGTTTCCATACTTCCCATCTCTGTGACTTTGTCCGTGTTATGGGCTGAATTATATCCCCAGAAAAGAAATGTTGAAGTCCTAATAGTCAGTACCTGAGAATGTGACCTTATTTGCAAATAGGATTGTTGCAGATGTAATCAGTTAATATGAGACCATACAGGAAAAGAGTAGGCCCCTAATCCAATATGACCAGTGCCCTTAAAAATGGGAAATTTGGATGTATTTTCAGAGAAAAAGAGAGAGAGAGAGAGAGAGAGAGAGAGAGAGAGAGAGAGAGAGAGAGAGAATATGCCATGTAACGATGGAGGCAGACATTGGAGTAATGCAGTTATAAGCCAAGGAATGTCAAGAACTGACAGTCATCACCAGCAGCTAAGAGAGAGCCAAGGAACATATTCTTTCTCAGAGCCCTCAAAAGGAACCAACCCTACCCACACTTTGATTTTGGACATCTAGCCTCCAGAAGTGTTACAGGGAAAAAATAGAAAATGTCTTTTGCTGTTAGAATCTTTATTTTAGATAAGCCAAAACATCAGCTCTCAAGCACAGCACAGACTGTCCCAGCCCACTGACAACAGGATGGCTACAGAGACAAGTGAGAGAGTGCCATGTGCCCACACATCACCTGCAGCGAGTGGAGTGTCCTTTGTGTCTAACACAGCTCTGCCATTTCAGTGGACTTCACGCAGAGGCTGCATTTTGCTTTCATTCATTCTCTAAGTGAAAGGTGACTGATATGGTAGGTTTAATATATTTTATAATCATTATATTCAGCTGGACTTCAGCTCCTGATCAAGAAACCCTGCCCTAAAGCAAACATCCAGATGCCTGCACTATCTTAATCTGGTACTTATTATCTTCTTCTTTCAAAGTATGGCTCTTGACACTTTGTCCTTATTTTAAATGTTTTATGCACGTGTATGACTTTATTGTAGATCCTAGATAACCTTTTGAAATTGTGAAAGGAGGGAGACTGATAGAGAAAGGCCAAGAACAGAGGCAGTAGGCAGTAACAGACTTAGAGAAAACCAGTAACCAAGAAGTGTTGCCAGGTAAGAAACAAAACCATTACAGTATAAGTCCCAAGTCTTACCTGGGACATACTTACACTAAAATACTATTCATTGTTTATCTGAAATTCAAATGTAACTGGGCAGCCTGCACTTCTATTTGCTGAGCCTGTAAACCCAAAAGTATCTTCCAATGCTTCCTCTCCCAAAGCTGTTCTATCATACAATCATGGACAGAAGATTAATTTGCCTGAGCCACCAAGAGCTGCATTGAAAACTCTCTGGGAGTGATAAACATAAACAAAATCCATGAAAACAAACAAAAAAGCTTTCCAGCAGCATAAACTCCTCAATGAAAACAAGACCCAGAACTCAAACCTTTGTGGGTGACTGGTCCGGGATGCAGTTTATCCGCTCCGATTCATTGACCACAGGGCATTCAGGGGGGGTAACTGTTCCAGAATCTGAGATTATCCCAAAAGCAAATATAAAATGACCATTAGACAGACTTAGTATCACAGACATTTGATATCCCTGTAGTTCGCAACCCCTCCCATTATATGAACTCCACTACTGATTGGGTTTCTCTCCATGTCCTTGAAATGCATTCACTTCATAAAGCCTCACTTTGTTCCTGCTGACTGCATTCACCTCCATGCACACCTGCATCACCTTCTACCACCAAGACCCTCCCCTATGAGACAGTGCATTAAGAATAAAGAGTCTGACTCCGCTATTTGATTAGAAACTAATTCTTCCTCTTCTAGTCCAAGGGTCAGTAAACTATGGCCCGTGGGTGAAATCAGGTCACAGCCTGATTATTCAATAAAGTATTGCTGGAACACAGTCGCACCAGTTTTTTTTTATGTATTGCCGATATCTGCTTTTGTGCTACAATGGCAGAATGAAGTAGTTGAGATAGAGACCACCTGGCCCACAGTAACGCAAGCATGTCAAACTCACGGCCCACGGGCCGCATGCCTCATTTATTTGGCCCATGTAGCCTTTGAGTTTACATGCTTGGTCTAGCCATGGTCGGCAAACAGCAGCTCGCGAGCCACATGCGGCTCTTTGGCCCCTTGAGTGTGGCTCTTCCACAAAATACCACGTGTGGACGCGCACATACAATGCAATTGAAACTTCGTGGCCCATTTGCAGAAGTCGGTATTTTGTGGAAGAGCCAGTATTTTGTGGAAGAGTCACACTCAAGGGGCCAAAGAGCCGCATGTGGCTTGTGAGCCACAGCTTGCCGAGCCGCAGTTTGCCGACCACTCTAGAGCATTAAGCCTCTGGCCCTACGCAGAAAAGTCTGCAGACTCTGCTCTGGTCCTTCACTTCCACCCCAGGGGCTGGATGACCATAGGTTTGCACACAGAACATGTTGTCTTGAATGTTATCACTCTAACCACAGCAACTTCAGTTCTGCTTGCTCAGTCAACAGGCAGTCCCTTCTGGGTGACAAGCCCCAAGACCAGGTTAGTGGCATCCTATGTAAACATAAAGTCTCCTAAAGGGAGCCCACTGATCTAGAAACTGGCAGCTAGAATCTGCCCAAGGCCTTTGATTCAGATTTTAAAAATTAGTAAAATTTAAAAAGGCACATTTAATGCATTCTAGTATGAGGAAGCGAGATTTCTTTAAGACACTGCAGTAAATTAAGAATGACATTAAGTTAAAACAATGAGGTTTTTAATTAGTTTTCATTATTCCAATTCAAAAGTGCTGGATTAAAAGTATTTCATATTTGTGCCAGTTTCTGCATAAAGTTTTGAGTTCCATCTTTAATCACAGAATTTTAAGGAGTGAACAAACTTTGAGGTTATTTCATCTAACTTCCCTTGAAAGCAGAAATTGCTAGGACTGGGAATGAGATGAAGGGCCAAGGTTTCCTCTAGCCACAGACTGACTGACCTTTCATGGACTGAAGGGTAAGAAATCATGAATAACAGCACAATCCATCCTCTCTTTTAAAATAACACAGTTCAATAGACTTTTAAATTTTTTATGTTTCAATTATAGCTTTAGGTATAATTTAACTTTATTCTGTATTAGTTTCAGGTGTATAGCAAAGTGGTTAGAAAATCATGTACTTTACAACAAACTTTTAATAAAATAACTCTAGTAGCTGTTATTTTTTTAAGGAACCAAACTTAGGCTGAAATACTTTAACTTCTTGTTTGACTACCTTTCCTATAAAGGTATTATTCATTCTTACTATGTATTAACAGACCTAGACTTAGTCAATGAAATTTGGAAAATATATTTCATGTCTGTTGTGGAATCCTGCACTGTGCTAATTGGGAAATGAAAGTGTCAGAACTTAGGCCTACAGTGAATCCCTACTGAATTGCCACAGTTTGCTTAGGTGCTCCCCAACACACACTCACACACTCACACTCACACTCACACTCACACACATTCACACACACACATTCACACACTCACAGCAAAGAACACAAAGAACACTCTTCCTTGTCACTTATGAGGATTTTGCTTTGTTAAGAGCAACATGTGGAGGAAGAACACCAGAGTTCCTTGTTACCTTTGGATTTCAAAGACTCTCTTGCAGAAAGCACAAAGAGAGGAACAGTGATGATAAACACAATAAGCAGGAGAGCACTGAGCATAAGCTCCAACGTAGTAAAATCTTTCAGCTTCGTTCTTGCCATCTATAAAAGGAGAAAACAATTTTAGATTTGAAAAGGATTTTAAATTTCCTATATTTATTTAATATATACAGCTAGTAAGTTTTCTTTAATGGAAAAGCCCAAATATATCCCTAAGTAGATGAACAACAAATCCCGTGTACCCATTACATAGGACAAAAAAAATTATCAACGCATGGCCAATCTTATCTTCATTCCTACTTACTTCTCTCCCTAACATTGCATTATTTTTAAGCAAATTTCAGATTTCGTAACTTTTCATCTGAAAATGTTGAAGCATATCTCTTAAATAAGAAATTTCACAGAAGACGAGAAAAATGATATCATACCTAAATTATTTTTAAAATAATCCCATAATCATGAACTATCTAGTCAATGTTGACAATTCCATCATTGTCTGATTTTTTTTAATTTTTTTATTGATTTCAGAGAGGGTAAGAGAGAGAGAGAGAGAGAGAGAGAGAGAAACATCAATGGTTCATAGGTCAACTGTCAACCACTGAGCCACACTAGCTGGGCTAATAATTTTTTATAGTTTGTTTGTTGTACTCTCACAAGGATGCAAGTAAGATTTATATATTATAATTCATTTATATTTAAGTGTTTTGTAATTAATAGTGTTTGGTTTGTAGATTTTCCCACAATTTCGATTTTATCAATTGTATCCCCATGCATGCTAACATGTTTCTCTATAAACTATTAGATCTAGAGTTTTGACCATATATAGGTTTGAGTTTTTAGCAAGAATGGTGCATAGGTGGCATAGCATCTTCCAGAAGGAGACATAAAATCTATCAGATTCTCTTTTCTTTATGTTAACAGCCACTGGTGAGCATTCCTTAAATCCATTATATCATTAGGAGCTGTGAAATAGTAGTGCTGGAATTCTATCACTCTTTATGAGAATTACGCCTCCCACGCAGTCCATTCCAGATATTTCCTTCAGCACCTCCATCTTAGAACGTTGTCCTTTCTTAGGGACAGTTCTGATTCCAGACTGAGTTGTGGCCCTGACCTGCATCAGTAGCAAGTAATAGCAAGCCTTTCACTCACATCTGTCCTTCCCATGGTTTTCCCTGATATCACTGCCTTTAGAGCCCCTCCTTTCTCTGACCCTATTACTATCATTCTTTAAAAAGCTTGTCCTTTGCAGGTCAACATTCCATATTCTCTCTCAAACAATAACTAAAACATATCATTTGATCACTTGTGCCAAATTCCAACAGCATTTTTTAAAAGATAACGTTTACTATCTTTGAAAGGGAAAACTTGGCATCTCCTGCCATTGGCTTACCTAAGATCTGAGAACCTCAGGAAAACCTGTTTACCTAGGACAGCAATACCCTACATTGACTGCATTCTATATTTGCAATGATACTGAGATATAAGAATAGCCAAGCTTAAATTTTCCATTGTGCAGCTAAAAGGACTGAGGTGCTTTAATGACACTTGCCCAAAGTTCAGGACAAGTCAGTGGGACAATTAGTGGCCCTGTCTCCCACCTTACGGATCTTCCTTATGATCTCACGAACTGTTAGATAAGGGCACATCTGTCTTTCATGTTTTGTGTGAGAATAAGAAATCATATAAAGCTATATTATAGTGCAGAAATGTGCCACTCAATGGGAAGTGAAACGGACAGCAAGTCTTAATCAATACATCAATCAGAATGAAGGGATAAAGTTCTCTTAGTGCCATAGAAGATCTTATATAGAAGCAGTAAATAAATCTATTGTCAAGTTGGGTGGTGTAATGGAACAATTTCTAAAATGAGTTTCATTGACCTGCCAGCTTCTTGTAGCCCCTTAAGTTGTCTGTAGAATCAGACATAAAGAAGCATTTGAAGGAAAAAGAGGGGAGAGAAGAGAGAAGTACAAGAACAACTATGTGAATGGGGTCATTGGTCTTGAAGCCTTACAAACTTTTAATGGCTTCATTACTTGTGATACAAAATGGTGTTATCTATAGTCTAATTCTTTTTTATTTTTTGCTTTTTTTATTTTTTAATAAATCTTTATTGTTAAGATTATTACAGATGTACCTTTTTCCCCCCATAGCTCCCCTCCACCCGGTTCCCACCCCACCCCATGCCCTTACTCCCCCTCACTGTCCTTGTCCATAGGTGTAAGATTTCTGTCCAATCTCTTCCCGCACCCCTCATACTCCTTTCCCCCCCGAGAATTGCCAGTCCACTCCCTTTCTATGCCCCTGATTCTATTATATTCACCAGTTTATTCTGTTCACCAGATTTTTTATTCACTTGATTTTTAGATTCATTTGTTAATAGATATGTATTTGTTGTCACTTTGTTGTTCATAATTTTTATCTTTACCTTTTTCTTCTTCTTCCTCTTCTTAAAGAATACCCTTCAGCATTTCATATAATACTGGTTTGGTGGTGATGAACTCCTTTAGCTTGTTCTTTTTTTTTTTTTTTTTTTAAATATATTTTATTGATTTTTTTTTTTTTTACAGAGAGGAAGGGAGAGAGATAGAGAGTTAGAAACATCGATGAGAGAGAAACATCGATCAGCTGCCTCCTGCACATCTCCCACTGGGGATGTGCCCGCAACCCAGGTACATGCCCTTGGCCGGATTCGAACCCGGGACCCTTCAGTCCGCAGGGCGACGCTCTATCCACTGAGCCAAACCGGTTTTGGCCTTTAGCTTGTTCTTATCTGTAAAGCTCTTTATCTGACCTTCAATTCTGAATGATAGCTTTGCTGGATAAAGTAATCTTGGTTGTAGGTTCTTGCTATTCATCACTTTGAATATTTCTCGCCACTCCCTTCTGGCCTGCATAGTTTCTGTTGAGAAATCAGCTGACAGTCGTATGGGTACTCCCTTGTAGGTAACTGTTTTTCTCTTGCTGCTTTTAAGATTCTCTTTTTGTCTTTTGCCCTTGGATTTTTAATTATGATGTGTCTTGGTGTAGTCCTCTTTGGATTCCTCTTGTTTGGGGTTCTCTGCACTTCCTGGACTTGTAAGTCCATTTCTTTCACCAGGTAGGAGAAGTTTTCTGTCATTATTTCTTCAAATAGGTTTTCAATATCTTGCTCTCGCTCTTCTTCTGGCACCCCAATAATTTCGATGTTGGTACGCTTGAAGTTGTCCCAGAGACTCCTTACACTATCTTCGTATTTTTGGATTCTTTTTTCTTTTTACTTTTCCAGTTGGGTGATTTTTGTTTCTTCATATTTCAAATCTTTGACTTGATTCTTGGGATCCTCTAGTCTACTGTTAAATCCCTATATATTATTCTTTATTTCAGTCAGTGTATGGTTAATTTCTAATTGGTCCTTTTTCGTATCCTTGAGGGTCTCACTCAATTTCTCAGAGGTTTCTAGAAGATTCTTGAGTAATCTTATAACCGTGGTTTTGAACTCTATATCCAGTAGTTTGCTTTCCTCCATTTCTTTCATTTGTGACATGTTTGTCTCCGCATTTTGTCTGCTTCCCTGTATAGATAGAGTGGCCTTGTGTGCTAGGTGTCCTATAGGGCCCAGTGGCTCAGCCTCCCCAATCACCTAAAGTGGACACTCTTGGTGCACCCCTTTGTGGGCTGTGTGCACAGTCTTATTGTAGTTAAGCCATGATTGCTATTGGTATCATTGGGAGGAATTGACCTCCAGGCCAATTGGCTGTGAGGACCAGCTGTTTCTACAATGGAAGAACTGCTGTGCTGGAGACACCCTTATGTGGCAGGACTTGCTTCAGTGGGGCTTTGGTGCTCACTGAGTCTGCCCCTTGAGTGTGTTGCTTATGGATGTGAAGAGTTGTAATCTGGTATGGTCTCACACTGACCACTGGGTACACTGGCTCTTGGATCTCCAACGAGGTGCAAAGTCAGCCACTGCCTGAGGCCACCCAGCAGGAGCTACAGAGAGATCTGCAGATTCCTCCTTTTGTTTGGGGTTTGGAAGTGCCCAGATGAGGCCCAGCTGTGAAGCAAGGCAGGCTGCGGCTGGGGAGCCTTAGGCCTTCTTTTGGAAGCTTTGGAGCTCTCTGACCCGGCTGCAGTTTGTTAGGTTAGGCTGCGAAAGGATAGGCCATTCATATGCAAAAACTGCTGTGCACAGCTTGGGTGGGGTTGTAAATTGGGGGAGCAGGGTCTCAGGGAAACACCAGGGCAGAGCAAACAGCAATGGCTGCCAGTGAGCCCTGCACTGGGGAGGTTCCCGCGTCTCTGTGTCTCTGCGTCCCACACCCCAGGAACAATGTCGCAGGAACAATGATCACTGCGAGCACCTCTGAGAGAAAGCCACCCTCGCGTTCCTGTCCTGATGCCAGACAGTCCAGTTTCTCCCCATATGAGTCTGGGTCCCCAGAGTCTCACCTGGAACTGGAGTTCAGAGCAATCGGGAGCTTGTGTCTTCCTCCCAATTGAAAAAAACAACAGTGCACCCAGTTGTCAGCCTGTTTCACGTGCACCTCCACACCTCTGCACCTCCTACCAGTCTCAATGCGCTTTTTTCTTTCCTTCCAGTTGCAGAACTTCCACTCAGCCAGCCCTCCTGTGGTTCTGGATGATATCTGTTCTTTCTTTTAGTTGTAGTTTTGATGTGGTTGTGAGAGGCAGCAATACAGGTGTTCACCTATGCCGCCATCTTGGTTCTCCTCTCCCCTCCACTCCTATCTGAGAATCACTTTGGGAATTTTGAGTTCATCAATTCATTTAATAATATTGTATGATATTAGCCTATGGGGGGAGTGGCCAGTGTAAATTGAGGACAATGAAATAAGAGATGAATATGAAGTAGGAGGCAGTAATAAGGAAAAATAAAATAACATATTTGGAAAGAGTAGTGGGGGAATAATTGTCCCTTTGTGAAAGTTTTCAACCCCATCAAAGCACCCCTCCCAACACCTCCAGTATTTCAATGCACCCTCTCTAATCCTGGCTCAGTTGTGACCAAGAATAAGTTTTCCTAAGGCTTTTTCCCCATTGATGTATCTACTTCCTTAATTTACAACACCTCTCTTCTCTTTCAAATTGTGAGTTTCCAGGGTATGAGAGTTATACCTGCGTATTTCTCTTAATTTCCTTCCTAATTACCTATTAACAGTATCTCAATACTTATTGACTGATAATATTTTATTTACCAATTAAACATTTACAAACTACCTACCTACTTCCTAATTATGGCATCCATGAAAGTATTTTAGAGAATAAAATGATGATGCCTGCCTTAAGTGAGCTTAAAGTCCAATACTATTATCTCCTTCTACCCAATAAAAGTGACGTAAGTCAGAAAGAGTACTCTTCCTTGAGAACTAGATAACCTGAATTTTATTCCTCATTTTGCCAGATGACCTTGAGAAATTTATTTAAGGTTTCTGGTCCTCAGCTTTCTCATTTGCAAATTAAAGAGATTGAACTGGAAGATCTATAGAATTCATATTAAAAGCTGGTATGAACGAATCACACAAATTGCTTCCTTTTTTACTCCTCCAACTCACAAAAGATTCCTGTGCCAAACATTTCATTACTATTTTCCTTCATCATATTCCCATGTTCTCCTTCTCAAAACATTGAACATGCTATCTACAGCATGAGAAGACCTGAACCCTCCCATTTCTTGCTGCAATGGCCAAAAGAATGTGCTTAATACTCTAGAATTTCAGCTTTCCTATCATGAAAGGAGAATTAATAATACCTACCATTACTATTGCCTATTGTCACTTTATTGTGAAAATCAAATAAAACCACTTTAAATAATAAAGTGTTGTGTGCCATTATGTTATTATGTACCGTAGAGAAGATAGTGGGCATTGGATAAAAAACAGCATGTTCCTAAGAAACTTGTCAATCCCACATTCTGTGAGTGTGGCACTGGATCTCACTCAGCACTTTTAAAGGGCAAATGCGTATTCCTGGCTGCTGTCCTCATGAACCTGTTCCCATATGAGGGCTCCTATCTGCTTACGTGCTTTATGACTGCACGTGTCAGGTGATTCATGTGTTATCTGAGACACAGAACAAAAAGTTAGGAAGAAATAGGAGGATCCTTGAACAGTCTTGCCCATTCAAAGTCCACTTTCTCCACCAACCCACCCACTGATCCTCTCCCAGCCTGCCTGTAAATCACATCATCTTTACTCGAAAAAAAAAAAAGACACATCTGTCCTAGCCAGTTTGGCTCAGTGAATAAAGCGTTAGCGTGTGGGCTGAAGGGTCCCAGGTTCAAGTCTGGTCAAGGGCACATGCCTGATTTGTGGGCTTGGTCCCCAGTAGGGGGCATGCAGGGGGCAACCGATCAAAGATTCTCATCATTGATGTTTCTCTCTCTCTCTCCCTTCCTCTCTGAAATCAATAAATATATATATTTTAAAAAGCAAACAAACACATCTTCTCCCTTCTTCCCTCAGGTTTTAATTCAAAGCTCCCCAACCTTATTGTTTGATATTTCCCTACAGCTTCATTCTCCACCTAGTCAATGTGTCCTCACACAACCTCCACATTCTTCTCAGCCTTGCTCAGTCCTTTGCCCAAGGAGTCAATGACAAGAGGATTTGTTTCTCACGCACTGGATGAGAAATTGCTGTTTGTCAATGGAATGCCCTCTTACCATAAGGGAAATGGGGCTGGACCCTTCTCAACAACAAAGATTGCCTTGTTTTTCCTACTATCAATTACCCAATTCTGTCTAATCTTTCTTACCTGCCCTGTCCTCAGTACCTCACCTTCTTATAAGATATCCCATAATATTAACGTTGCATGTAAAATTCCATAGAGATTAATAATCTCCCGTGTCTGGTATAATTAAATTAGGTAATGAGATAAAGAGTGATCTGATGATCATGCAAAAAGAGGAGGTATCAGAATGCCTATCAAAGTGACCATGTCTTTTCTCTTTGGTGGTTGCTAATAGTTGTGAGATAAGTGATTATTTAAATTTTTCCTTGTGTTTGTTAACACACTTTGTTAGACACTCTGAAGAAAAGGCACCCACACATTGCTAGCCAAATGGTAAACACCATATGCTCAATGAAGAGTTGGCAGAAACTGCTAAAATTATTCCCACCTACAGTTTGGAATTCCATTTATAGAAATTTAGCCCATTAACATATATGGGCATGTGGGAAGCAATGTATGTACATATAAAGGTTTTCATTGTAGCAGGACATGTAATACATGTAATAGCAAAAAATTAAAAATAGTATAAATATTCATAGAGAGAAAACAGAGTAAAATGTGCAATAAAATAAAATTTAATAATACCCAAAATCGTGATGTGGTGGTTTAAAAATAAAAAAGCCCACAAATTCTTTGATACTCCCCCCTTCAAGAGGTGGAGCCAAGCCCCCTCCCCACTCACTGAGAGTGGCTGAACTTAGAGGATCACTTCCAACAAACAGAACATGGTGGAGGGGGCGGAGTGGGACTCCCGAGACTCGATTATTAAAGGCATTGCAGTTTCCTCCTCCTTCTTTCTCTTGGATCACTTCCTTGCTCCTTTTCTGGGGTTATTTCTTGGAGAAGCCAGCTGCCGTGTCATCATAACACTCAAGGGGCTTATGGAAAGGTCCAACAGCTCGCAAGAAACGGAGGCCTTTAGCCATCAGCCACGTGAGTGAGGCCTCTCAGAAGTGGATCTGCCAGCCCCAGTCAAGCCTTCACATGCTTGCAGCCCAGGCAACATCCTGGCTGCAACCTCATAGGAGACCTGGACCCAGAACCACCTACCTAAGCTGTATTCTTAAGCCATAGAAACTGTGAGATAATAAATGTTTATTGCTTCAAACCGTTAAATTTTGGGGTAATTTGTTACTCAGCAATAGATAATTAACACGGATGGGTCAATATGACTTTTGAATAATATATCAATTGCATTTAAAAGTATCTGTTTGCCTCTTATTAAATGTCCTTTTGTATCATATATTCAAATGTGGTTACCTGCTCTATGGTGCAATCATAATTATTTCTAGCTATAAAAGAGAAACATTTCCTTAGCCTTCAAAAAAAAAAAAAAAATAAAGCCCTCAGCAGCATCTTCTGATTGACCTTCCTTTCCAAATTACAAGGATACAATTTAGGAAAAATCAGGATCAAGAAAAATGGCAAAATAGAATAGGAAGTCATTTAAATAGCAACCCTTAATTGTCATCAATCTGTGAATATCTATTTCAAATAACAAACACAAATTGTGCAAATTTAATGACAATGATAATCACAGCTAATGATGTTTGTGTGACTGTGGGAAGAAATTTCAGACTTTGTTGCATGCAATCCTTATAACTCCCCAAGCTAGTTACGGCCACTAGCCCTGCTTTCAAAGGAGGGGGAATTAAGCTTCAGAAATGTCAGATCACTTGTCTGATGCCACAGAGCTGATAAGGAACAAAGCCACAACCTGAACACCTGCCCTGTGACTCCACAGCCAGACTCTTAACCATAATTCGTTGCTCTGTGCTATAATGTCCCCACTGTATACAAGCTAACATTTTTGTGAGATGTGATTTTATCAAATAATGTCTGGATCATTAGCCAAGTACTTAGAATGTGTGGTGTACTATGCGAAGCACTTAAGTGCATTATTTCACTTCGTCTTCATAACCACCAGCCAGGACTGCTATTATCCCTGCTTATAAATAAGTTAAGTGAGCCAGACAGAGGCTAGATAGACTAGGTCTAGACCTCAGAACCAGGCTTCAAACCAAGCAATCTGAATCCACTGCCAACTTGCACAATGCGATGCAAATGCAGAAAATCTACATATTCATAAATAATTAGGGCTTCAATTAAGAGGAGGTAGAATAGAAAGATGCCTAAGTCCTTCCAAAGACAACCATTTAGTTAGAAGGCTTATGGAAAGAGAAGGAAACAAAACTCCTGCAACATTTGTCTCCATCACACCTGGGGGATTTACAAGTGGATCTGTAAGCATCTAGTATACTTCAGGTATGGCCACAGGCCTGTTTTAAATTATCTGCAAGGCCAAGGAGAATGAGCTGCTGACACACCACATTACTCGTTGGGTTATCAATGCTATGTCTTTGGTGGGATGGGAGATCTCACTGAAGTTTACTTATTCATGCATCAATTATTTATTAAGCGTCTACAATGTGACAAGCATTCTTCCAGAGATTGGTTATACAACAACAACAAACAAAAAAACAGATAAAAATTATTGTGTTCTTTCGGGTACCCAAAAGAAACAGTAAATCAAATAAATATACAACAAGCTAGCCTGTGATAAATGGTACAGAGAAAAAGAACGTGGGGGTGGGGGAGGTGAGGAATATGTGGATGAGGGTAGCAATTTTTAAAAAATATCATTTTTATTGATTTCAGAGAAGAAGGGAGAGGGAGAGAGAGATACGAACATCAATGATGAGAGAGACTCATTGATTGGCTGCCCCCTCAATGCCCCCTATTGGGAATCGAGCCCGAAACTCAGGCATGTGCTCTGACTGGGAATCAAACCTGGGACCTCTGGGTCCATAGGAGGACGCTCAATCCATTGAGCTACCATAGCCGAGCGAGGGTTGCAATTTTAATTAGGCTGTCAGGGGAAATCTTATGGAAAAGGTGCAAATTATGTTTGTACATAAATTGTGCAGACTCCGATAGTAATATTTTCCTCTTGGATTAACGGTATATGAATAATCGCCAAGCCTCATTTTCCTGGTACTGTTATAACTATTTTTAGGCAAAGTAGATAGGTAACCCAGGTGGGGGCCCAGTTTATTGAAAGGGCCAATAAACTGGAGAAACTGGATAATTGACTCTGGTCTTTTCTGGATTACAGCAGTATCTGATTCACACATGGTGAGCTAAGCCTTTCTTTTAAAAATCCTCAGTAACACAAGGTAAGAGATATAGTAGAAAAGAGATGGTTACTTTTACAGAAACTGAGAATAACTGGCAAAGAGAACCCCAGCAAGTCATGGCTAGTCCTCCAAAATCCGGGGTACAATTTACTTGGTTGGTCCATTGTCTCCAGCTACTTAGAGAATAGGAGGGAGAGAGTAGCTAAGAGCCTTCTTTTTCCAAGTCTGGTCACATCCGAGTGCAGAGATCTGAAAGCTAGCTCTGAACCTACATAGCTGTAGGACCTTGGAAAAACTGCTTAAGCCCCTTGGGCCTCAGTTTCTCCTTCTGCGCCACAAAGGGCATCATCTCTAGAAGACAGCTGTGACCTCCTGTGACCCCAGCACCAGGTGTGCCAAGGCTTATCTTCCTCATCACATTCAGCGGTTGCCTGCTGCGCCCATTTTAAATGAACATTGTATTCTTCTAAGTCCACCTGCCCGTTAGTGTTCCATGCTGATGGAGCAGTTTGTAAAGTTAGTGACTTTATCAGCTCATCGAAGCTCATTTGTGAGAGAATGCCAGAAAAAAATCACTGGCATCTTGGATAAGTGTGAGTGAAATAATGATGAGCTATCTTAAAAGTAGGGATAGGGGACAGGATGTCTTTCCATTTCATTCTGTCCCTGATAGCACCTTGGCCGGACTCAGCACAACAACCCAAAGGCCCTGCCCTCTCTCGCCCTCCCAGCCCACCACACATACACTCACTGACACAGGACACCAGACAGCTTGGAGATCAGGCGGTCCCTTCAGTTCAGATCCTACACCAGGAACCTAATGGGAGCCTATTCTAGTGAGACCTATGGCTTTGACCCGGGCCTCCCTCTTTTTCCCCAATAATAATTCTTCCTCCCCTACTCAGTGGCCAATTAGAAGTGCCCACATGTGTCTAGCTAGACTCTGTCAACTAATTTTAAAGTTTCTATCAGAGAGGGATCAGCAATAACCCATTACCTTCCCACCGTCCCCTCGGTGCTGCTGTTCCGTTTCATACATGCCTGCCAGTCCAGATACTGCCTCTTACCCTCATGCCCTCCTTCTACATGAAATCTCTCACATTCCCCACTGCACACTGCACACCAGTGCGTGCACACATCCCAATATTTCACATGCATACCCTTGGGCTCTTCTCTATAGCAATCCTTTATTTGAGCAATAAAGACACAAAACTCACAGGGACATAGATTTCTCAAGTTCCTGACTGTGATGAATTCGCCAATTGCCACTCCTCAATCACAATCCTACATCCTTATAAAAGGAACTCCCCAAGTGCTCTAATCTAACTCCCAAATTTTAACTGCTTTCCCTCACTTCCCCCACCATCTGCCCAATCAGAAAGAATTTCTAACAGCTACCTCCCCCACCCCCCCGCCGAATATTAAACCATTCATCACAACACACACACACACACACACACACACACGCACGCACAAAACAAAACAACAACAAAAATCCAACACAGGTTTAGCTAAAACAGAGCTTGTAGACTCAGCCTGGGTCCAGAGGAACACACTCATACAAGTGTGCACGCATGCAGACACGGACACCCACAAGAAAAAAGATGAGTGAGTTGAATTCTGTTTTACGTATCTGTGTGTGTAATTTTGAGACTCGTTGTGGTGTATTTTTTGATCTATGTTTAGCAAATTAACAAGGGCATTTTGACTAAAGCAGATCAACACGAGTCCACACACACACATACACATCTACAGCCACAGTGAGCAGTTTACCAACGTACCTCGTCACCGCCCAGCGCAGCTCCTGCTCCGTCTGAAGGGTGACAGGGCAATAACCGCAGAGGCGCACACAGTCCACGGAGAGCAACCTCAGCCCTGGTAACTGGTCACTGTGCTGGTTAATGGGTTTCAGATGCAAATGACTGCACAGCTTTCATTCCCGGGATCAGATTTACTAGTTAATTAGTAATCATAGTCCAGCCCTGGGAGAACATCCCTGAGGGCTTGGAGTGAGCTGTGGCCACCTGACTCCCCTCAAGCCCTCTGGGCACTGAATGCTATTCAGCTGGGAGGGCACTCCATGTGCCTCGTGAAAGAGCACAGACTGACTCAATGTGCAGACAGATGATAAAAGGCAAAATATAAATGACACCAGTGTCCTAATGAGCCCCCCCTCCTCCCCATCCCCCCCGCCCCCCCCTCCATCTCTCAGGGACCCCTAAGCTCCCAGAAACCCAGTGACACTTAGTCATGCAATCAGCTGATTTGTGTTTAAAGGAAATACTTTCGAAAATGTTTGAAAATAGTGTCTTTTTTTCTTGCCTCTGTGGAGGTATCTTTTGGCTTTGCTCTGCGTGGAGGATCTTTGGCAGCCTGGTGGAGACTGGTGGAGAGGCCCACTCCGCAGCAAAGCCCACATGGGCCGTACATTCTGTATTACCTCAAAGGTTCAGCAAGTCTGGCTCCTTATTTCACAGATGAGGAAGCCAGGACCCAAGAATTTCGTGAGGTTTGCATGAGTGTAGAGACTAAAAGGTCCAATCTCAAGTGAGGCGGAGCTGAATTCAAACGCCAGTCCTGCTTACCAGCTGGGGCAGCAGAGCCAAAGAAGCAGCAGTTTCGTCAAGATCATGACCATAAAAATCGTTACCTATCCAGTGACATCGTAAAGATTAAACAAATAATGCAAGTGAAAGACTTGGTTTTACATAATAACTACTCAGTAAGTGCCAGTGATAATAATAGTTATTGTTAGGCATCTGCCACAGCTGTGAATGGACTCCCACCCCAAGGCACCTCAGCTATGACACTATTTCCTTCTCTGCTAAGTCAGGATTCCCCAGGCGGTAGGTACTCATCAATGTCTCATAAAGAAAACCTTTCTAGCACCTTCGTTGTGCAGGGCTCAGTACTACCCACACCTGTGATGCTGCCTGGCTGAAGCAGGTTAAAAGTTTAGCCCCTGGCTTTAAAAGAGAGATGATTCAGGCCGGACCAGCGAACAAGGTATGCGGTGCCTAAAGTGAGTGGTTTGCTGTCCTGGTGACCCAGCCTTCCCTGGGCAGGAGGATGACCCCGGCAAATGTGAAAGTCAGTAATGTGATGACAAAGCCTCCCGTCCCCATTCCTTACTCAGATCTCATGATCCCATATCTGGGTCATGCATCCGCTGCTTCTCCACTTCTACCCCCTGGGAACACAGCAATAGCCTCTTACTAAACATCAGTCAATTCAACATATAGTTATTATATGTGTACTATACACAAGGTGCTGTCCGAATAGCAATAATAGTAACATTTCTGAAATGCTTACTAGGGCCTGTGTATTATGTTAAGTGATTCACATACAAGGTTCCATTTCCTCCTCATAACCACACTATGAGGTACACTGAGAGAAATTTTCCCAAGGTTATCCTATATAATAAAAGGCTAATATGCAAATTGACTGAACAGCAGAACAATCAGTTGCTATGACGTGCACTGACCACCAGGGAGCAAATGCAGGAGCTGCCCCCTGGTGGTCAGTTCACTCCTACAGGGGGAGCACCGCTCAGCCAGAAGCTGGGCTCAAGGTTGGCGAGTGCAGCAGCAGTGGTAAGAGCCTCTCCCACCTCCCAGCAGTGCTAAGGATGTCCGACTGCTGGCTTAGGCCCGCTCCCCGTAGGAAGCCATCAATCGGACATTCCCTGAAGGCACCCGGACTACAAGAGGGCACTGACTGGGCTGAGGGACCCCCTCCATCACCACCCCCGGAGTGCACAAATCTCATGCACTGGGCCTCTACTGTAATTAATAAGAGGTGAAACCAGAATGCAAACCCAGGCAGTATGCTCAAGCATGAAGTTGAACACAAAAACACAAATGTGAGTGATACCTCTGAAATAGGAACTTTTAGGAGTGAAAAAGGCAAGTTTAGGGAATTTTTTAAATTAAGGGGGTCCATGAAAAAAACACAGGGTTGCAAAAGGTTACATTTCCATAAGACAAGAGCAGGAAGCCAGCAGAAGTTACATTTCCATATAAGACAAGGGAACCGGGAGTAGCCAAAGGTCTATATTTACAAAATAAAGAAGGAGGGCCTCACATGTTCCATGTGACATTTGACCTTTGAGCTCAGAAGTTGCTATAGTGACTAAATCAAAGGGGAATGGTGGCCAATCAGAGGGGATATCGAGGCACAAAAACTGCAGTCTTTATAAACTGGGAAAAAGGAACTTGGTGGGACTCTTTCCCCCTACCCACATGGGAGTCTGTGCTGTGAGATTCTTTCCCCTTCCCCACGTGGGAGTCTGTACTTATTCTTCAATAAATTTCCACCTTTGCTATACCATCTTCCATCCGTGGATTCATTCTTTGATTCTGATGGACAAAGAATCCAGGGAAGCCATCCTTCCCAGGGGAACACCACATGTTCCAGTCCAAAAATCCCATATCACCTCGACATCCTCACCCCAAGGGAATGTAAGAAGTCACATGACTGCGATACAACAGAAAGACAGCACTGACAAATGCTATTGGAAAAATAACACACACAATGGGGAGGGACAGAAAAGAAAGCCTAGATAGATGGGAATGAAAAAGAAAAGGGGACAGGAAAGACAATGTGGGCCAAGGGATCAGCATAAATAAAGCACAGAGGCAAGGAAGATCAATTTGTGTTGATGTTTCTCCTTTTCTGAACTACTGGGGTGATAGTATATCCCAGAACACATTGTTCTATTTTATAGGTAGGCATACCCCAAAGTGCTCAAAGGGATGCTAGCTGCTCCTCAAGTCCCTGCCAGCTGAGTTCTCCCAACTCTTCCCAAAGCCGGACCCCTTGAGAAGCCTATTCTGACCAGTGAGTAGGCCGAGAAGGGACCGTGTGTGTTCTCATCCTCCTGGCACTGAATAAAATCCATTTAGGAAATAAGATACTCATCCGTCTGGACTTCACTAGCAATAGGCTGTGGGTGGGTTCGATGACCCTAAAAGTCTATTCATCTGAAACAGTTGACTATGACATTGAAATCAAGATAAATATTTTTTTTTTTTGCATAGTGTTTCACTGTTAAATTTTCAGATGGTGATTTAGTAGTTCCCCAAGTTTGAAATGAAACTCGCCTGAACTTTGCTATGCAAGTCTCTACTTGCTACAGGCCTTGGGCAATCATTTAGATTTTTTGTAGCTCAGCCGCTTTCTCTGTGTATTAGATGTGATCATATGCACATCATAGTCAGTTTTCCAGTCCTGTCCCAACCTGTCTTTTCTAAAAATAAAGTCAAACAAAATCTAGCAAGCAATGTCATTAGCTTAATTTCTGTTAAGAATTGTTTCTCCAGTTCATCAAGTCCCAGAAACAGCCGCACTAGCTTGGGCTGGAGGAGGGGGTCTCTTCCATCCATGGACCACTGATAGAGAAGCAGAGAGCATCAGAGCTTCCTACACTGAGCTGATTCCACAGGCCAAAGGAGGAAAGCCAGGCCTTGCCCATCACTTTGTTCTTTGTGGCTCTTCAGCGCTCTCTCTCTCTCTCTCCCCCTCTCCACACACACTACATCACTCTCACCACACACATCATCGATACCGCTTCCTGTCACAAATCACCTCTAACAGTTTCCATAAAGCCTACAAACTTTAAATTGTACCTCTTTCCTTTTATTGCAGCCACGTTGGTTTTTCTTCCAAATATAAGCCCTTCACATCAGAAGCTACCTGGAAAGGAAGAAATGGAGTTGCTTGGGGCAGGAATAATTTTTCTGCCCAGAAATGTCCAGAGGAAGGTAGGCATAGAAGCTACTTACACTGATTATTGCAACATTTCCTTCTCTTGTGAAATATCTACCTGGTGTGATTCAGCAGTTTTACACTGCCTTCTATCCTTCCCTACCGGTAACCTCCATAGACAGAAACACATGGGCACACATGTGAGTCCAAGGAGAGAGTTATTAGCAATAATACATTACCTGCTATCACATGTTGGTAATAAAACTCAACATCTGTAGAACACCTTGCAGTTTTTAGAGCATTTTAATCTACATCAGCTCTTTAATCGCAACCCTATGTGACAGAGCAGGTATTTTCAATCCCCATGTATAAACAAGGAAAGAGAAACTAAGAACAATGACTTGCTAAAGGTCATTCAAGTAACAGCAAAGTCAAACGTACACTAATTTAATTTTAATCTAGTAATCTAATGTGCATGAAGCCTGAAGTCAGTAAATCCAGAAATTGCTTTATCAGCCTAATATTTGTTCATTTATTTTAAAAATTCAAAGTTCACTCTCCACTATGTCTCCCAAAGTGGAAACCCTCTGATCCTGTCAGTTATCAAATTCTACCATCCTCACCTCACAGATGGCTACTTCCCTTTAAGCCCAACTCATGTACTAGAGATTCCCATCATTTCCTCCATGGCTCCCCTCCCACACACCCAGAGAACACCTGCCCACTCCCGTAAGGGAGCCCAGCATAACCCTAACCCACTGGGCACAGGAGACTGAACGAGTACTGGACAGTTGACCCAACCTGGATTCTCCCTCCCAAAAATTAGGATTTGGGACCAAGAGTCTGAATCATGCCACATTGGGCACCAAGTCTATGGGATCACGTCATAGTATTGAGAGGCAGAAATCAAAGAATTTTACTGAAAATACTTGTTTTCCCAGCAGAGAATGGAACAGACATGTAGAAATTAGCAGAAACAAGAGACCATTCAAACCCAAAGAAGGAAAGTCAGAGAGCCTATTTGCCAGTATTTTTTCTATTTCTGGAAGGCCAGTGTACAACTGAATTTCATGTAATTCTTGAAATTCCTGCTTCTTGATTGAAATACTACCTCTGCTATTACTATCACCATCACTTCTACTACTAACCATCACCACCACCACCACCATCATCGTCTTCGTCATCATCCTTTCTATCACCCAATTTCTGTGATTTTCTCTGCCTAGTAACCATGCTAGCCCTGCTCTGATAGGCTCTCATTGTCTCCCTTTGTCCAGTGGAAATATCTTCACCAAAAATCTCTAACCACTCCAGCAGAACCTACAAGCAACACATATCCTCCTGTGATCTTTGTTTTGCTGTCTTTTACAGTCACTTGCAATTGTAGGACCTTCAAATCCCCACAAAGGCTCTGAATTGTTTGGCATCCCCTTAGAACTGTATGTCTTAGGTCAGGACACATTAACCTAGGGCAGTGATGGCGAACCTATGACACGCGTGTCAGAGGTGACACGCGAACTCATTTTTTTGGTTGATTTTTCTTTGTTAAATGGCATTTAAATATATAAAATAAATATCAAAAATATAAATCTTTGTTTTACTATGGTTGCAAATATCAAAAAATTTCTATATGTGACATGGTACCAGAGTTAAGTTAGGGTTTTTCAAAATGCTGACACGCCGAGCTCAAAAGGTTCGCCATCACTGACCTAGGGCTATATGGTGACTCACTGAAAGGTACATAATACATCTTCTTGGGAGTTCAATTTAAACCAAAATTCATTGGAGAAGAGCAAGTAATTTGAATCAATATTTGGAATTATAAGAAATGTAGCAATATAATGTAATAGCATGCAAATTTGCATGAGTTTTTTTTCAACATAAAAACCTAAGATTTACAGAAATTTCCCTATGTAATGAGCCCCTGGTAAGTATGTTTCTCCTGATCTCCCACCTCAGGGGGAAAATATGAAAGAAACATCATAGGAAATGTCTTCAAGGCACTGACAATGTCTTACAGCAGTGGTTCTCAACCTTCTGGCCCTTTAAATACAGTTCCTCATGTTGTGACCCAACCATACAATTATTTTCGTTGCTACTTCATAACTGTAATGTTGCTACTGTTATGAATTGTAATGTAAATATCTGATATGCAGGATGGTCTTAGGTGACCCCTGTGAAAGGGTCGTTTGACAGCCAAAGGGGTCGCGACCCACAGGTTGAGAACCGCTGTCTTACAGCCACACATAGACTCTATCGTGGTAGCTCTCTTCTGTGGCTCAGCCTCTCCCCCCAACCTACTCTCTGTCTACTCTGCTTTCTGTGAATCACCATGTCCACACTATTTCCCCTGTCTCTGCTAGATAGAGAGCTTCAAAGTGCCAATCCTGCACCATGTTCTCTTGCTTTTTTATGTTAGAGAGAAACAGAACAGGAGTGGTTATTGTTCAATGTCTTCCAGCTCCATCAGCTTTTACTTAAAACCTCCTCTTCTTTAATTCATGTTAATAGACAAAATGAAGTTTAAGAAGAGGTACAGAGCTCCCCGTAAAGGAATCTCTACCTACAGGTCCTTGCTGAGGAAAGTAATCCGATGGATGCCCCTAGTCCCAAGATTCCATGTTGGTTCTAAAGCTGACTATACTGGAGATGGGCACCTAATGCAAAGACAGCCAGTCCTTAAATTGGCCTGCATCTTACGAAGCAGCTTGCTCTGTGACCACTAGATGACTTGATTCCATTTCTGAATGTGAGTCACAGGAGTTCAATTAGTCATTGATGAATTAGCAGGATCAATTAGTAGCAACAGCAAAATCTAAGGATGTAGAGACAGAAAGAAGAGCTGTGTGAGATAATCTTTAACCTCATCTCCCCATATGAGTACCACTAAGCCTACCTCCTTTTGACTATTATGAGTGGACAAAATGTTTTAAAACACAGGAAGCAGAAACAACCTTCTTTTTGTTTTCATTCCTGCACTTTCTGTTTCCTGCCTCTTTGTGATAAGCAAGCCTAGACAGAGAGCAGGCTGACCTTCTCCGCATCCCACTTCCTGGTGTCATGCTTAGACGGGCAAATGGATTCAGGCCCTTCTTACCAGCAAATTATCAGTTAGCAACTGCATGTAGCTTCCAGTATTAGTGGCCCAAGCACTGTGACTTCAAGACATAAAAAAGATTACCTTTCAACCATAATAAACAGCCTGGAACACAGAGTTGCTGGTGTGGTTTCAAGTACCCAAAAGATGTCAGGGCGAGAGCTTTGAAATTCTCTCGATTTTCCCTCATGGGTGAAGCTCCAGCATAACATCTGCATTTGGGCACAGAAAGAAAAGGCAACAGGGGCTTTCTGAGAAATCCGCCCAATAACTTCTTGAGTCTCATTGGCCATGCTGATCTGAAAGAAAGATAAGAGATGAGTTTAGTATTAGCTTAGAATACTGATTTACCGAACAATGCAGTTCTGTTAGTAATGAAAAGGAGAGAATGATATTGTGTAGGCAATTAGCAACATCTCCCATGAACAGAATGGCAGGTCAGATGTGTAGACTCTGCCTACATCCACTGAATGTTCCAACCCAACTTATTTGTGTGCTGCTTTAGCTTTTAATAAAATAATACCCTACACTCCAGTTCACTGCTGCTCTCTTCAGGTAACAGGAGTGATTGACAGAGCTGGATTGGGAAACTCCTGGGACTCTTTTCTCCGCATCCTCACCAACACTTGTTTTCGTTTGTCTTTTTTATAACAGCCACTCTATCATGTGTGAGGTGGTACCACTCGACAGTTTCCCCCTGCCCCCACCTTGAGGTATATAGCACATCTTTGCACTCTTTAGTTCCTCTAATACCCTTTTGTTTACTTCAGTGCTCATCACAACATCTGATATATTATGTTCTTGATAAATGTCATCTAATATATCCATTGGATATATTTAAGCAAGTCATTGGAAACACTTAAGCAAGGCATCCTAAAGGAACGAGGTTTGATATTACTAGTAACAGTGCCTTTATGTCAAGCTAACCAATAGCAATTTTTAAAAACCAGTCCGAAGAATTCATTTCCAAAATTCAAAAAATAAATGGCAGCAAAAGTCCAAACACATATATTTTATGCAATTTTTAACATCCATTTATTTGCAAAATTCAAATGACTGCAACTTTTTATCACATCTGATGAGGTGTTTGTTCCTGCCACTGCTCTTAGCACTGCATTAATTGAGCTGTTCTTAGCTTCCTGAGAGGAGCAGTTTTCAAAAAACAGCCAGATGGTAAATACCATCCACACAGGTTTTTTACATAATTGCAAACACCATGTGTACATAAATGAAATGGAGGGGGATACCTATGAGGATTTTTGCTACTTCTCTCTAAAAGAACTATTGAGTATTGAAAGATTATGGTGAGATTTGCTATTCACAATAAATCACTTAGCTCAATGATTTTATTGATTCTTTACATAAAAGGTTATAATCTTTACATAAGTGATTTTAACTTTGTGTTTACATATCTTTGCTTGTGCAACAGAGCCAGTGTTTTACATCTGGGTTCTTTAGGAAAGCAAACACTTTCCTAAACTCCTTTGGTACAATACTGCCACCTGGCGTGGTAAGAGAAAGGGAAAACATGCTTCAGTTGAAAGTACAGAACTCTGTCTCATTATTTAGCATTCTAAAAAAAATGAATGATCAAAATGAGCGGGCTACAAATGTGATGAGTTAAATACAATTTCAATGCTATCTGATCATGTACAATGAAGGATTTATGAATATCTGTATATAAATATCTCATAATAAAACAGCTTAATAAAACATTTTAGTAATTACTGATTTAAGTTACATTACTTATATTTTTAAAATATATTTTTATTGGTTTTTTTTTTTTAGAGAGAGAGAGAGGAAGGGAGAGGGATAGAGAGAGAAACAGCCAATCGCTGCCTCCTGTACTCCCCCTACTGGGGATCGAGCCCACAAGCCAGGCATGTGCCCTGACCAGAATCAAACCATAACCTCCTGGTTCACGGGTTGACACTTAACCGCTGAGCCATGCCACAGTCACATTACTTACAAAGAAAAGTAAGGAGCTTTAATTAACAGCAAACATAATAAACTGAAACAGACTGGTAAATACAGAGAACAGCCTGATGGTTGCCAGAGGGAAGAGGGGTTGGAGGACTGGGTGAAAAGGGTGAAGGGATTGGTATTGAGAAGTACAGATCGGTACTTACAAAATAGTCATGGAGATGTTATTAAGTACAGCACAGGAATATAATCAATAATATGATAACTGTGTGCAGTGCCAGCAGGGTACTGGAAATATCAGGAGGAACACTTTGTAAAGTATGACTGTCACTCTAACCACTATCCTGTACACTTGAAACTAATACAAAATTATATTGAATGTAAACTTTAATTTAAAAAATTTTTTAATTTAATTTTTTAAAATATATTTTTATTAATTTCAGAGAGGAAGGAAGAGGGAGAGATAGAAACATCAATGATGAGAGAGAATCACTGATTGGCTTCCTTCTGCACGCCCCGCACTGGGGATCGAGCCTGCAACCCTGGCATGTGCCTTTGACTGGAATTGAACCTGGGACCCCTTAGTCAGCAGGTCGACGCACTATCCACTGAGCCAAACTGGCTAGGGCTTAAATTTAATTTTTTAAAAAGTAGACATAAAAAATAAAGTACCTACAGAAACAAATGAGGCAACTCAGATAACTCTCAGATTAAAGGAATATGCAGGAAAAGGAGCAGGAATAATAATTAACATTTATTATTTTTTCATCCATAAACATAATGTATTTACTTATGCTTCTTCAATATCTATTAATAAACTATAACTTTTCAAGGATTTCTTAAATATGCCCTAACCGGTTTGGCTCAGTGGATAGAGTATCGGCCTGTGGACTCAAAGGTCCCAGGTTCGATTCTGGTCTAAGGGCACGTATGTTGGTTGCAGGCACATCCCCAGTAGGGAGTGTGCAGGAGGCAGCTGCTCGATGTTTCACTCTCATCGATGTTTCTAACTCTCTATCCCCCTCCCTTCCTCTCTGAAAAAAATCAATAAAATATATATATATATATTTAAATTTCTTAAATATTTTGTTAGATTTATTCTTCAATATCATATATTTTTTATTATAGACTAGAGGCCTGGTGCATGAATTCATGCAGCAGTGGGGTCCCTCAGCCTGACCTGTGGGATCGGGCCAAAACTGGCTTTCTGACATCCCCCGAGGGATCCCGGATTGCAAGAGGGCACAGGCCAGGGCAAGGGACCCTACAGGTGCATGATCAGAGCTGGGGAGAGATAGGGGAGGTTGGCCAGTCAGGGAGGGACTGCAGGAGGGCTCCAGGGCATGTCCAGCCCATCTCGCTCAGTCCCGTTTGGCCAGACCCCAGAGTGTCTGTCCGCTGCTGGTCAGTGCACATCATAGCAAGCGGTTGAATGGCCTTAGCATATCATTAGCATATTGTGCTTTGACTGGTTGAACAGACAACCCTTAGCATATTAGGCTTTTATTATATAGGATTATAAATTTTGGGTTTTTCTTAATAAAATTGCATATATTTAGCATGTACAACATAATGTTTTGATATAAATAATAAAATGATTACTACAATCAAGCTGATTAACATATTCATTTCCTCAGTGAGGTGTGGGGGGGGGGGGCGGTGTGGTAAAAGTCCCTGAGATCTATTCTCTTAGCAAATTTCCAGTATTTGATACAGTATTAACTATAGCCATTATATTGCACATTAGATCTCTAGAACTTGTTCATCCCACATAATTACAACTTTTTACCTTTTGACCAACATCACCCCGTCTCCCTCACCTCCCCAGAAGTAAGAAAGTGCCATCTCTTAGAGGAAATAGGCAACAGACCATTTAGCTTTTCCCTTTATCTTCATTCATTCCACAAAATACATGAGTGAGTGAATGAAGCATGAAAGACAAAAAATAAAAGAACTGAAAAAGTTAAGATACCTGTAAGAAAAAGGAAAAAAAAGTAAAAAAGAAGCACCGGATCAGGGAGGAATGTTATAAAACAACATTCAGTCTCTAAATGATCAGTTATTCAGTCTTATTGAGTAACTAGTCAGATTTTTCCCCAGAGCTTGCAGAAGTGAACATGAAATCAGTCCATATTCCTTTAGAAATTGAGGAGAATTAGAGATGCTAGAGAGACAGTTCCCACCAAATATTTGGAAATGTTACCTAGGGAAGAAAGCTAGACTTCAGAAATTGCAGCCAAGTATGTTAGAATATAATCCTTAGGAATGTTAAAATGTCCTAGATGTAACCTTTGAGAGTGTTGTAGGCTACCAATGCTTAGTGAAAATTTCATTCATTTAAAAAATATTTATTGCCGAAACCGGTTTGGCTCAGTGGATAGAACGTCGGCCTGCGGACTGAGAGGTCCCGGGTTCGATTCCGGTCAAGGGCATGTACCTGGGTTGCGGGCACTTCCCCAGTGGGGGATGTGCGGGAGGCAGCTGATCGATGTTTCTCTCTCATCGATGTTTCTAACTCTCTATCTCTCTCCCTTCCTCTCTGTAAAAAATCAATAAAATATATTTTTAAAAAAATATTTATTGAGTAGCTTCTCTGTACTTTCATGAAGTTTACATGTTTTAGGGGCATGGGTTTAGGCAATAAATAATTAAGTATATGCCGAAATATTCAGCAGGTGAAGTATGACAGGAAGCACTCAAGATCTGGGTGAGGAATACCATTCATAGGATGTTCAGGGAAGGTCTTTCTTCTAAGGTGACTTTTGAGAAGACATTTGGAGAAGAAAATGAGACTCTGGAGTATGTAGAGGAAAAACATTCAGTGAAAATGAATGGTCCTGAGGTGGGACAGTGTTTGATGAGTTCGCAGAGCATGAAAGAGGCCCATTTGAAGTGAAGGATGAACCAAGGACCTCAGATGACATCTGAGAAGAGACAGAGGCCCTGATTATGTACGTGGGAGCCATGGGTCATTGTAGGGATTTAGCTTTTATGATGAGAAAGATGGGAGGCTCTGAAAGGTTTGAACACAGCAATGGCATGGTCTTAGTTATATTTTCATAGGATCACTATTGTTTCTTTGGGGTCAGGGAGTGGGCTGGGAAGCAGAGTGAGCAATAATGCAAGCCAGATTTCCCCTCTACTCTCTCCCTTCATGGCAAGGTGCTGGTCTTGTTCATGGTAATACTCCTCTTGCCAAGCACAGTGCTTGGCATAATAATGACGGCTGAATGAATCTCTGACAATGGCAGTCATACCAGGCATACACCGGCGCCTGGGAGGAGCTGTGTGCTTGTCCACATTAAAAACAAAGTCTATGATTAAAGTCATGCCTCAGAGGTGACAGAAGGCATGCAAATGGAAAGAGGCACCCTATCCAACCATAGTTCATTGAGATATATGCTTTGCCTGCTGCCAGTTCCCTTGAAACTCATAAGCAAATTTTACTCTCTTCTCACCCATGCAGGTCCAGATGGGCATGCAAAACTGGGCTTGGGTAACTGAGAATGTCTTGTTTGCATCCGTGATGCTGTGCCATGGCTCCCTGGGAAGGCTGTTGCACAGAAACACCAGGGTTTCTTAAAAGCTTCTGCATCACTGAAGAGATACAAGCATCATTCTTCTACTCATATGATGAGCTTTTGTGTGTATCCAAGAGATATTCTATAACAGCAATTTCTCTCTCAGTTTCCTGCCAGAACTTTCTATGCATTCACTTTGGCATGGATCTAGAGCAAGAGCTAAATGCCTGGTTCAGTATATAGACTTACTTTCCTCTACTGGGTGGTATGTGAGTCTTAGGTTAGCCAACTAAGAAGAGACATCATGTTGACTCTGACTCCCATCATAACTGTGTCCTATGAAGTCAAGACTGTGTTTCTGGTCCTTTCAGTCCTGGAGTTTGCAGTGGGGATTCTGGTCAATGTCTTCATTTTCTTGGTGTATTTTCGGGATGTGGTGAGGAGGCAGCCCCTGAGCACCTGTGATCTTGTCCTGCTGAGTCTCAGCCTCACCCGGCTTTTCCTGCATGGACTGCTGTTTCTGGATGCCATTCATCTTACTCACTCCCAGCGGATGAACGACCTGCTGAGCTTCAGGTACCAAACCATCATCATGCTCTGGATGATCACAAACCAAGCCGGCCTCTGGCTCACCACCTGCCTCAGCCTCCTCTACTGCTCTAAGATCGTCCGTTTCTCTCATGCCTTCCTGCTCTGCTTGGCCAGCTGGATCTCCAGGAAGATTTCTAGGATGCTCCTGTGCACTCTCCTTTTCACCAGTGTATGCACTATCATCTGTTCTTGGGACTTTTTTAGTAGATCTCACTTCACAGTGACAACTGTGCTATTCATGAATAACAATTCAGAATTCAATTTGCAAATTGCAAACCTCAAGTTCTTTCATTCCTTCCTCTTCTGCAGCGTGGGGTCCACCCCACCTTTCTTGTGTTTTCTGGTGTCTTCTGGGGTGCTGATTGTCTCCCTGTGCCGCCACAGGAGGACAAGGAGGGCCAAGACCATGGACTCCCGTGACCCCGGCCTGGAGGCCCACATCAAAGCACTCGAATCCCTCATCTCCTTTCTCTGCCTCTTTGTGGCGTCATTATGCACTGCCTTCCTCTCAGTGCCTTTCCTGGTGCTGGGGCACCACAAGATCGGGGCCATGGTCTGTGTGGGGATGATGGCAGCCTGTCCCTCAGGGCACGCAGCCATCCTGATCCCAGGCAATGCCAAGCTGCGGAGAGCTGCGGACAGCATTCTACTGTGGGTTCAGAGCAGCCGAAGGGTAACGGCAGACCACAAGGCAGATCCCAGGACACCAGGTCTATGTTGAGAGTGGACATGAAATGGGCCCTTCACGAATGCACCTCCAGTTGTTCAGAAGCCTATTTCAACTTCTTCTGCAAACCATAACTGAGAAGTCTCTCCTCTCTACGTCAATGAACTCACCCAAAGCAAAGAAGAATAAAATAATAAAGCTCTACATATGGCCTAGGCAAGTAGAATGACATTGGTTCCCTAGGTTTGTTTTGATAAAATGAATAAAATAGAAAGGTGAGGTACTCAGCGTAAGTGCTTTGTATACTATTGCTTATCAGTGCATGATATGAGCCAAACCATGAGAAATCAGGTCTTCTGAAATAATATCTAAATCCCAAGATAGCATGGTTAGCTTTTCACATGACTGTGAACCCTATTTCTTAAAGCAGGTGCTAATATAGTGTTTGAAAATATTCACCACTATGGCAATTACAGAATCCTCCTCAAACTCCAAAGTTTTTATGGAAACATGAGAACAAGTATGTCACCACTTCACTTCAAGAGGTAGTTCATTAAAACTTCTACAGGAATCAAAGGATGGGGTCATTTTGTCTGAAAATACATTGACTCAGAAATGTACATTCAACCTGCTGCAGGGCAGACATCTACTCAGTAGGCACCCGGGACACCAGCATTTTGTGTGTGCCTCTGACTCTGCTCCATTGGCCCATGAAGAAAGTACTTTGGTTCCAAACATTGGTCAGTCTACTGGGGAAGCTGCCAAAATAGCCTAGTAAAAGGTATGCTTCTAGCAATTCAGCATTCTCTATCTGCCTGCACAGGAACCCAGCCCACAAGACTTTCCTCATATCAGATCCTAAAAGGCTCGGAAGAGAAAAGGGGTCGCAGACATAGATCTTGACAGACTTCAAAGACATAGCAGGACATCCACAGAGTCTCCTACTTCTGCTTTTTTTAAAAGAAATTATTTTTTATTGATTTCAGAGAGGAAGGGAGAGGGAGAGAGAGAGAGAGAAACATCAATGATGAGAGAGAATCATTGACCAGCTGCCTCCTGCACACCCCACACTGGGGATCGAGCCCACAACCTGGGCATATGACCTTAACCAGAATCGAACCTGGGACCCTTCAGTCCACAGGCCAATGCTCTATCCACTGAGCCAAACCAACTAGGGCACGGCTTGTACTTCTGCTAGCGGTAGGCACTGCTATGGAATGCTTCCTTCTCTCAGGCACCTGATCTTGATAAATCCAATTCCTCCTCTGTTTTCCCAAATATACTTTGCATCACCAGCAACTTCAACTTTCCTTGGTGGACACCAAAGTTGTCCAAAGTTTGCCTTAAAGGCAGTAGTCCCCACTCTTGGCTGTACAGTAAAACCTCCTGGGAAGCTTTTTAAAAATCTCAATGCATGCACAGGTGACATACTAGATCAATGAAATGGAATCTCCGGGCATCATTTGTAACGCTCCCCAGGTGATTCCAGGGTACAGGCAATGTTGAGAACCTCTGTTCTAGATGACCTTTGTCATGACCTGGATGGTGTGGCCTTTTAAATTCCACTTCCCCTAGGATATTTGGAGGAATATGATCATAAAGGAAAAAAATTAGAGGACATCCATGTAGAGTTTTCCCTCTTTTTGCATAAGTGCTCTCTGGACAGGTCTCCATGATATTTTACTGATTTCTGTGGCTTTATGTTTAACATTATATTTTGATACAATTTCAAATTTTTAGAAAAGTTGAAAGAATTCTTCTAGACCAGGGGTGGGCAAACTTTTTGACTCGAGGGCCACAATGGGTTCTTAAACTGGACCGGAGGGCCGGAACAAAAGCATGGATAGAGTGTTTGTGTGAACTAATATAAATTCAAAGTAAACATCATTACATAAAAGGGTACGGTCTTTTTTTTCAATAGTTTTATTCATTTCAAACGGGCGGATCCGGCCCGCGGGCCGTAGTTTGCCCACAGCTGTTCTAGACCTTTCACCCACATTTACCCATTATTGACATTTTGATCCATTTTTCTCTCTTCTTCCTCTCAACCCCATCCTGATAACTCTAGTTCCAACCCAATTATATGTGATTTGCTCAATTTTTTTTACATATTTTAATTTCCTCCTCTAATATGAGAAGTATCTTCCATTGATGCTCAATATATTTACATATTTGCTTACAACCAGAATACATAAAAAAGTGGTTTCAGAATTGCTATCCTGTATAACACTGCAGAAAGCAAAAAGACTAAACTTCAACATTTATTTACAGCAGTTTTTCCATTTTTAGGTAAAATTTACACATAGCAAAATATACAGATGTTAAATGTATAACATGGTGAGGTTTGATAATATATACACTCATTTAACCAACACCCCAAATAAGATATGCAAAAAAAATTTTAAATATTTTTATTGATTTTTTACAGAGAAGAAGGGAGAGGGATAGAGAGTTAGAAACATGGATGAGAGAGAAACATCGATCAGCTGCCTCCTGCACACCCCCCACCAGGGATGTGCCCACAACCCAGGTACATGCCCTTGACCAGAATAGAACCTGGGACCCTTCAGTCCGCAGGCCAATGCTCTATCCACTGAGTCAAACCGGTTGCAGTGGTTCTCAACCTTCCTAATGCCGCGACCCTTTAATACAGTTCCTCATGTTGTGGTGACCCCAACCATAAAATTATTTTCATTGCTACTTCATCACTGTAATTTTGCTACTGTTATAATCATAATGTAAATATCTGATATGCAGGATGTATTTTAAGGGGTTGCAACCCACAGGTTGAGAACCGCTGGAGGGCAAGATATGCAAAATTTCCATCAGCACAGAAAGTTCCAGGATTCCTCTTCCAGTCAATCACCACCCACTCACTAGGGGCAACCACTATACTGATTTCTTCCCATAGATTAGTTTTGCCTGTTCTTGTATAGAATCATACAGTGAATATTTTTGTTTTTGCTACTTTCACCCAAGAAAATGTTTTTGAGATTCATCCTTAATAGTATGTGAGTCGCACTTGTTTATCCACTCATTAATGATGAACATCTGTATTGCTTACAGTTTGGGGCTATTACGAATAATTTTTTAATAAACATTCTTGAATCCATCTTTTTGTGGCCATAGTTTTGATTTCTCTTAGATAAATACCCAGGAGTGGATTTCTTGTGTCATAAAGTTGATGTTCATTTAACTTTACAAATAACTGCTAAAGAGTTTTCCAAAGTGATTCTAGCATCTTATGCTCCCATTAACGTGCAAAGAAGTTGTTTACATTCTTATCAACATTCAGTATTGTCAGCATTTTGAAATTCTGGCCTTTCCAATTCTAGCAGAGGTGAATGCTATCTCATTGTGGTTTTAATTTGTATTTCCCTAAGAACCAATGATATGGAGCACCTTTTCATGTACTTCTTGACCATTTGTATATCTTCTATTGTAAAGTGGCTATTTGATGTTTGAAATATTTTTATATTGAGTTGTCTTTTATGTATTTATTTGTAGAAGTTTATTGATTCATAGCGTGTGTGTGTGTGCACGCACACGCGCTTATTCTGGATACATGTCTTTTATCTGACAGATTATGTATTGTGAACAGTTTAACCCAGACTACGATTTGCCTTTTTATTTTCTTAATTGTGTCTTTTGATGAGCAGAAATTTTGAGTTTTGACAAAACCCAATTTATCGTATTTTCCCTTAGTGCATTTTGTGTCCTCTCTATGAAATATTTGCCTGCCTCTAAAATGCAAAAATAATCTACTAAGATTTCCTCTAGAATTTTAATAGTGTTCACTTTTATGTTACGTTTATAATTCATTTGTAATTAATTTTTCTATATAATGTTAAGTTGGATTGAACTGTATTTTTCCATATTTCTATCCAGTTATTCCAGTACCATTTTTTGAAGATTTCTCTTCCTCATTGAATTGATTTGACACCTTTGTCAAAAATCATCTGGCTGTATATTATGAATTTCTTTCTGGTCTCTATATTGTGTTCCATTGGTATATCTGTCTCTCACCAAAATCTCACTTTCTTGATTATTGTAGATTAATGTTAAATATTGAAACCAAATAGTGTGAGTTTTCCAAATTTATGTTTTCCAAAATTGTTTTGCCTTATCTGAATTCAAAAATTTGGGACCAATTTGTTTATTTTTTTTAATGCCTGTTAAAATTCTAATCATGTTGAATCTAGATGTCAACTTAGGGAGACTTGATTTCTTAAAAATATTCAGTCTGACAATCTATGAATATGATATATCTCTTCATTTAGTTACATCTTTAATTTCTTTCAACAATACTTTATAGCTTTTAGTGTAGAGTGCTTACATATCTCTTGATAAAATTATCCTACATATTTAATACTTTATAATGTTATTGCATATGCAATTTTTATTTTTAAATTATTTGCTGCTAGTATATAAAAATAGCATTTACTTTTTTTTTTTTAAAATATATTTTATTGAATTTTTACAGAGAGGAAGGGAGAGAGAGAGAGAGAGTTAGAAACATCGATGAGAGAGAAACATCGATCAGCTGCCTCCTGCACATCTCCTACTGGGGATGTGCCCGCAACCCAGGTACATGCCCTTGACCGGAATCGAACCTGGGACTTTTCAGTCCGCAGGCCGATGCTCTATCCACTGAGCCAAACCGGTTTCGGCAGCATTTACTTTTATATATTAATCATGTGTCTTGTTACTTTCCTAAATTAATGTATTAGTTCTAGTAGTTGTTTGTAGGTTCTCCAAAATGTTATACTAAAACAATTGTGTCATCAACAAATAAAGACAATTTTTTTTCTTTCTACCCAATCTTTATGCCCTTTATATATTTTATTTAACTTATTTCATTGGCTGTGATCTTCAATACAATATTGATTGGAAGTATGCATCCTTGCCTCAGTCCTGATTTTAGAGGAAGAACATTCACTTTAAATATAATGTTAGCTATGTTTAAATATTATACTTACATACCTAATATAATCTTGATCCCTTGTAGATCTCCTTTTTCAGATTAAGAAAGGCTATTTTTAAAAATGTATTTTTTATTGATTTCAGAGAGGAAGTGAGAGGGAGAGAGAGAGAGAAACATCAATGATGAGAATCATTGATTGGCTGCCTACTTCACGCCACCCTGCTGGGGATCAAGTCTGCAACCCTGGCATGTACCCAATAGAACCAGGACCCTTCAGTCCGCAGGCCGACGCTCTATCCACTGAGCCAAACCAGCTAGGGCTAAGAAAGGCTATTTTTATTGCTAGTGTGCTGAGAATGTTTATCATTAATGGGGATTGAATTTTATTAAAACCTTTTTCTGTATATATTGAGATGATTCTATGTCTCTTCTCTATTTTGTTAACTGATTTACATTGAATAATTCTTGAATGTTAAATAAATCTTGCATTGCTGGATAAACCCCTATTTAGTCAAAATGTATTATTATTATTTTTACTAGAGGCCCAGTGCACTAGAGAAATTCATGCACTGGGGGCAGGGGGAGGGAGTCCCTCAGCCTGGCCTGCACCCTCTTGCAGTCCGGGACTCCTCGCTCCTTACCACCCGCCTGCAGCGGAGGCAGGAGAGGCTCCTGCCAGCACTGCTGCAAGCGGTGCTCCGCCTGTGGGAGCACACTGATCACCAGGGGGCAGCTCCTGCATTGAGCATCTGCCCCCTGGTGGTTAGTGCACATCATAGCGATTGGTTGTTCCACCGTTCGACATTTTGCATATTAGGGTTTTATTATATAGGACTAGAGGCCCGGTGCACAAAAATTTGTGCACTCGGGGGGGAGGAGGGGTCCCTCAGCCCGGCCTGTGCCCTCTCGCAGTCTGGGACCCCTCGGGAGATAACGACCTGCTGGCTTAGGCCTGCTCCCGGGTGGCAGAGGGCAGGCCCAATCCCTAGGTGCAGCCCCTGGTCGGGCTCAGAACAGGGCTGATTGGGGAGTTGGGGCACCGCCCCCTGTCATGCACAGAGCAGGGAGATTGGGAGGTTGTGATGCCACCCTCAGTCACGATCAGGGTAGGGCCAATTGGGGGGTTGGGGCACCGTCCCCTGTCACACTCAAGGCAGGGTCGATGGGGAGGTTGCGGCGCCACCCTCGGTCAAGCACAGAGCAGGGCCAATCAGGGGGTTGGGGCACTGCCCCCTGTCACTCACAGAGCAGGGCCCATCAGGGGGGTTGGGGCTCTGTACCCTGTCACGCACAGAGCAGGGCAAATCAGGGGGTTGGGGCGCTGCCCCCGTCACACACAGAGCAGGGCCCATCAGGGGGTTGGGGCACCGCCCTCTATCACCCACAGAGCAGGGCCGATCAGGGGGTTGGGGTGCCGCCATTCTCACACTCAGGGCAGGGCCAATGAGGAGGTTATGGCTCTACCCCATCACACAGAGAGCAGGGCCCGTGGGGGGTGGGGGCAGGTTGGGGAGCTCCCCCCTATCAGGCACAGAGCAGGGCTGATCAGGGGGTTGGGGCGCCTTCCCGTCACAAACAGAGCAGGGCGGATAGGGAGGTTGTGGCCCCACCCCCTGTCACACACAGAGCCGCAGGGTGATCAGGGGGTTTGGGCGCTGCCCCCTGTCACGCTGATCCTGGTGCTGGGAGGCCTCATGGCTCCGCTGATCCTGGTGCTGGGAGGCATATCACCCTTTTACTATATAGAATAGAGGCCTGGTGCATGGTTGGGTGCCGGCTGGTTTGCCCTGAAGAGTGTCCTGGATCAGGGTGGGGGTCCCCACTGGGGTGCCTGGCCAGCCTGGGTGAGGGGATGATGGCTGTTTGCAGCTGGTCACACACCCTTCAGGGTGGGGGTCCCCACTGGGGTGCCTGGCCAGTCTGGGTGAGGGGCTGAGGGCTGTTTTCAGGCTGTGGGTGACTGAAGCTCCCAACTGCTCCTTTTTTTCTTTTTTTTCTTTTTTATTGTGGGCCAGCTTTAGCTTGAGGCTTGGCTCCAGCTCTTAGGCCTCGGCTGAAAGTAGGTTTCTGGCCTTTGCTTACAATGTTGCGGATCTGCTGGCTGAAGTCCCGCGGTATTTGTTACAGAGTTTCTTAAACTGCCCGCTCAGAGGCCTGCAGCCACAGGCGGGGAACGTTGGTTTCCTCCGTCACTGAGGCAACCAAGCCTCATGTTAGTTTCAAGCTGCCTGGATGCCGGCCGCCATCTTGGCTGACAGTTAATTTGCATATCTCTCTGATTAGCCAATGAAAAGGGTAGCGGTCATATGCCAATTACCATGTTTCTCTTTTATTAGTGTAGATATATTGGTCTATTTGACTTGCAATTGTAAAGAATTTTTGCATCTATATTCAGAAGTACTACTAACTTCTATTTTTTAAAAATATCATTGTCAAGTTTAGTATTAGGATTATTCTGGCCTCACAACACAAGTAGGAAATGATTCCATTGTCTTAATTTTCTTTAAGACTTTGTATAAAATTGGTATTAATCTTTCCCTAAATGTTTGATAGCATTAATTAGAAAAATCATTTGAACTAGGAATTTCTTGTTTTTTAAATTTTATAATTACAATTTGTTTAATAGACATAGTATTATTAATATTTTATATTTATCCTTGTGTTTACTTTGGTAAGTGGGCATAAATTTAACCATAATATCCTTTTTTATCATTTTAACATTTGTAGTATTTGTTTTGCTAGACCCTCTTTCATTCTCAATTTTGATAACTTTTGTTCTCTTTTTAATTCATCATTATACCTAGAGATTTATAAATTTGTTGATATTTCCAAACTTATTTCCTTCTGCTTACTTTCTATTATTTATTATGTCCTTCCTTCTACTTTCTCAGGTTTAATTTGTCCTCCTTATATAGCTTCTTAAGGCAGAAAATCAGATAATTAATTTTTTTTCTGTCATAATATAAACACTTTAAGCTTTAAATTCCCTGCTAAGCATTTTCCCATAGCCCACATATTTCTATATACTATATTCCCCTACCTTTATTGAGATATAATTGACATAACATCTGTAAGTTAAGGTGTGCAATGTGATGATTTGATACACATGTATATTGTGAAGTGTTTACCATAACAAGATTAGTTAACACATCCTTTGCCTTACATAATTACCATTTTGTTGGTGGTGGTTGTTATGGTAAGAATATTAAAACTCTACTCTCATGGCAACCTTCAAATATACAATACAGTATTATTAATTATAGACATCATGCTGTATGTTAGATCCCTAAAATGTATTCACCTTATAACTGAGAGTTTGTACCCTTTGACCAACACCTCTCTATTTCCCTCACCTTCCAGACCCTGGCAACCACCATTCTACTCCTTGTTTCTATGAGTCCAGTGATTTTAGATTTCAAATATAAGTGATATCATACAGAATTTGTCTTTCTCTATCTGACTTATTTCACTTTGCACAATGCCCTCAGGGTCCATCCATGTTGTCTCAAATGGCTGGGTTTCCTTCCTTTTTTAAGTCTGAATAATATATAACACCTTTTCTTAACTCATTTATCTGCTGATAGACACTTCTGTTGTTTCTAATTCTTGGCTATTGTGAATAATGCTGCAATGAATATAGAGGAAGTATAGATAGCTCTTCAAAATAGTTATTTTATCTTATTCAGATATATACCAAGAAGTCAGGTTGCTGAATCATATTATACTTCTATTTTTAACTTTTTTTTTAATGTCCTCCATACTGTTTCCCATAGTATCTCTACCAATTTACATTCCCACCAATAGTGCACAAAGGTTCCACATCTTTACCAGCATTTGATATCTCTAGTCTTTTTTATAATAGCCATTCTAACAGGTATGAGATAATATTTCATTGTGGTTTTGATTTGCATTTCCTTGATAGATAGTGATGCTGAGAACCTTTTCATGTACTTGTCAGCCATTTGTATGTCTTCTTTGGAAAAATGCCTATTCAAGTCCTCTGCCAATTTTTTAATCAGGTTGTTTGGTGTGTGTTTTTTATTGTTGTTTTATTTTGTTTTGTTTCTGTTATAAAGTTGTATGAGTTACATACACATTTTGGATATAACCCCTTATCGGATATATAGTTTACAAATATTTTCTCCAAAACTTAAGAGTTGAGTATTGTTATTGCTAATTGTTATAACAGAACCTTAAATAGGGAAGTTACATGATCAGAGCAGTGATTCTATAAAGATTTGTCTGATGGTGTTTTCTAATACTGATTTGCAGGGAGAAGGCAAAGGGTTGGAGCCATTTTCACTCCAGCTACAATGAAAGATTTTGACTTGGATGGGGTAGTGAGAATGGCAAAGGTATAAAAGAGCTTTTGTAAAACATCCACTAGTGTCTTGAAATGGTGGTTGATAGAAAAGGAAGAATCAAGGATGTTTTTAGTTTGTGAGTGTGTTGTAATATAATACAATCATTAACAAAAATAAAGAAGTTAAGAAAGGAAGTTGGATGGAGTTTGAGTAAAATGATAAGTAAATGTGGTTTGGAACTTAATGTAACTGGGTTGACATCATGTAACCTAGTTGGAAAACACCAACCAATTCTTGAAAATAAAGAATTCGAATTCAGATTAAAGGATAGGACTAGAAATAAACTTGTGATAAATAAAAGAGGATGTAGCCTGAAAGTGAGGGATGGAAAAAATATTCCATACAAATGGAAATAAACAAACAAAAAGGCTGGGGTAGCAATATTTATATCTGACAAAATAGAGGCCATAACAAGAGAGAAAAGAAGATCACTACATAATACTAAAGGGATGAATTCTACATAACCCTAGTAAACATATATGCACCCAATATAGGAATATATATATATCTTATGAACTTTAAGGGAGAATAAACAGCAGTACAGTCATATTAGGGTACTTTAATATCCCAAGGCTATCATTGGATAGGTCTTCCAGACAAAAATATCAATAAGGAAAGAGTGATCTTGAAAACACACTAGATCAGATGGATTTAATTGATATTTACAGAACATTTCATCCCAAAACAGAAGAATATACATTCTTCTCAAGTGTACATGGAGCATTCTCAAAGATAGACCACATGTTAGGACACAAAACAAGTCTGTACAAATTCAAGAAGCTTGATATAATACCAAGCATCTTCTCAGATCACAATGACATGAAACTAAAAACCAACTATAATAAAAACATCCCCAAACATTAAAACACATGGAGGCTAAATAGAATGTTATTAAACAATGAATGGGTTACCAGTGAAATCAAGGAAGAAATAAAAATTACCCAGTAACAAATGAAAATGAACACACAACAACCCAAATCTATGGGGCAGAGCAAACGCAGTCCTGAGAGGGAAGGTCATAGCATTATAGGCTTACCTCAAGAAGCAAGGAAAAAATCTCAAAGAAACAATCTAGTCCTACACCTAAAAGAACTAGGGGGGGTGGGGGGAGTGGGTGGAAGCCCAGAGTAAGTAGGAGGAAGGAAATAATAAAGATCAGAGTGGAATAGATATGGAAATAGCATTCAATAAATCCAGTGCCCATTTATGATAAATGCTCTCAGCAAAGTGGGAATATGGGGATCATCCCTCAACACAACAAAGCCATATATGGCAAACCTACAGTCAACATCATACTTAGTGGGCAAAAGCTAAAAGCATTTCCCTTAAGATCAGGAACAAGACAGGAATGTTCATTTTCACCATTCTTATTCAACACAGTACTAGAAGTCCTAACTACAGCAATCAGACAAGAAGAAAAATAAAAGGCATTCAAATTGGAAAGGAGAAATAAAACTGCCATTATTTGCAGGTGGCATGATTTTATACATAGAAAACCCTAAAGACTCCACCAAAAAAAACCTGCTAGACTTAATAAATGAATTTGGCAAAGTAGCAGGACATAAAATTAATATCCAAAAATCAGTGGCATTTTTATGCACCAATAATAAACTATCAGAGAAACTAAAAAAAAAAAAATATCCCATTTACTATTACAACAAAAATAAGGTACCTAGGGATAAACTTAACCAAGGAGGTAAAGACCTGTACTTGAAAAACTATGGGACATTGGAGAAAGAAATAGAGGAAGATACAAACATGTAGAAGCATATACTGTGTTTATGGATTGGAAGAATTGGTAGAATTAACATCATTAGAATGCCCATACTACCCAAAGAAATCTATAGATTTGATGTAATTCCTATTAAAATACCAATGGCATATTTCACAGATCTAGAACAAATATACCAAAAATTTATATGGAACCACAAAAGACCTCGAGTAGCCCCAGCACTCAAGAAAGTAGAACAAAGTTGGAGGGATCATAATACTGGATATCAAACTATATTACAAAACCACTGTAATCAAAACAGCGTGGTACTGGCACAAGAACAGGCACATAGATCAATGGAACAGAACAGAGGGCCCAGAAATCAACCCAAGAGTTTATGGTCAATTAATATTTGACAAAGGAAGCAAGAGCATATAATGGAGTAAAAACAGTCTCTTCAATAAATGGTGTTGGAAAAATTAGACAGTTACATACAAAAAAAAGAAACTAGGCCACCAACTTACACCATACACAAGAATAAACTCAAAATGGATAAAAGACTTAAATATAAGTCACAAAATCATAAAAATTCTAGAAGAAAATAGGCAATAAAATCTCAGACCTCTTGAGTAGCAATATTTTTACCAATATATGTCCTAGGGCAAGGGTAACAAAGGAAAAAAAGCTTCTGCACAGCAAAAGAAACCATCAACAAAATGAAAAAGGAACCCACTGGCCTTCACTGGTTTGGCTCAGTGGATAGAGCATCGGCCTGTGGACTGAAAGGTCCCAGGTTCGATTCCGGTCAAGGGCATGTACCTTGGTTGCAGGCACATCCCCAGTGGGGAGTGTGCAGGAGGCAGCTGATTGATGTTTCTCTCTCATCAATGTTTCTAACTCTCTATCCCTCTCCCTTCCTCTCTGTAAAAAACCAATAACATATTTTTTTTTAAAAAAAGAAAGAAAAAGGAACCCCCTGTATGGGAGAACATATCTGCCAAGAATACATCTGATAAGGGCTTAATTTCCATAATATATAAAAACTTATACAACTCAACACCAGAAAGACAAAAAATCCAATTTTGAAGTGGGCAAAGCCTTGGCTGGTTTTGCTCAGTGGTTAAAATGTTAGCCCATGAACCAAAGGGTTGCTCCAGTTCAATTCCCAGTCAAGGGCATGTACCTTGATCAGGTTTGATCCCCAGCCCTGGTCGGGGCATGTGCAGGAGGCACCCAATAAGTGTGTCTCTCTTCTCTCTTCTCTCTTTCTCTCTCTCTCTCTCTCTCTCTCTCTCTCTCTCTCTCTCTCTCTCTCTTTTCTCCCTCCCTTTCACTCTCTCTAAAAATCAATGGGAAAATATCCTCTGGTGAGGCTTTAAGAAAAAAAAAATGGGCAAAGGAAGGACCTAAACAGATACTTCTCTAAAGAATACATACAGATGGGCAATAGACATATGAAAAAATGCTAAACATCACTAATCATCAGAGAGATGCTAATTAAAACTACAATGAGGTATCACCTCATACCTGCTAGAATGGCTGTCATCAATAAACCAACAAATAACAAGTGATGGCAAGGATGCAAAGAAAAGGAAACCCTAGTGTCCTGCTGGTGAGAATGCAAAATGGTGCAGCCACTATGGAAAACAGTATGGAGTTTCTTCAGAAAATTAAAAATGGAACTGCCTTTTGACCCAGTGATCCCACTTCTGGGAATATATCCTAGGAATCTTGAAACACCAATCAGAAAGAATATGTGCACCCCTAAGTTCCTACAAGCATTATTTATAATAGCCAAAATCTGTAAGTAGCCCAAGTGCTCATCAGTAGATGAGTGGATAAAAAAGCTGTGGTACATTTACACAATAGAATACTATGGAGCCATAAAAAAAGAAGGAACTCTTACCCTTTGCAACAGCATGGATGGACCTGGAGATTATTATGCAGTCAGAGAAAGACAAATATTACATGATCTCACTTATACATGGAATCTAATGAACAAAGTAAACTAATGAATAAAATAGGTCCATAGGCGTGGATGCATGGAACAGACTGACAGATCTCAGAGGGGTGGGAGGTGGGGGAAATGGAATGAGATTAACCAAATAACTTAAATGCATAGACCATGGACATAGACAATAGTGTGGTGAAGGCCTCGGTTGGGTTAGGGGGTGAGTGGAGGTGGGCAAAGGTAGGGTTAATGGAAGACATCTGTATTAGTGTCAACAATAAAAAATAAATTTAAAAAATAATAATAATACTGAATAGTCACCATCCTCATATGGCACATGGTTTAGAATGTGAGTGGCTGGGGCCTGAGAGGGGACTGAGCAAAGCTGGATGACAGTGAATGAAGCAAATATGACACATGAGGACCTGCTCACTAATATCAGTGACTTCAGGTGGATTTCTTTACTTAAAATTTTCACTTAGACATAATTTCAGACTTGCAAAAATGTGGCAAGGGAAGTACAAATGGTTTCCAGATACCCTCCACCCAGAATCCCTATTTGGTAAGATTTTACTACATTTGCTTTCCACTATATTTCAAGGGTGAAATCTGTGTTGATGTATTTTGTTTTCTGAATTCTCCTAAAAATGTTCCCCTGTATCAGAACCCCTCTGGCAGGAACCTTCCTATCACAAAGGCTATAGACTTCCTTCCCCTCCTTGCCCCACCCTCTCCCTTTGCCAAGAGCACAGAAGGGGAAGAAGTGTGCACTTGGGGATGCTGCCAAGACAGAGAGACTGTGTGAAGAAGGAAGGAGTCGCCTGAGCAGAAGGAGTGTACTCTCAAGAGAAAGGGCTCTGTCCACCACACCACGCATAAGACCACCAGGAAGATCCCCACTGCAAACCAATCCAACCTTTCAGGGAGAGAGCAGGTAAGTCATGTCCTCTCTGCAGATTGTTGGCTCTTCCCCAGTTCCAAGACCTTCAGGGACACCTGTCCTATCTGTCAGTTCCTGACATAGTCTTTGAAAGACTGAGGCTTCTGACAGCTGAAGTCAGGATGGCCAAGACTACTAACTAAGGTGCTAGGGAGCAAGAATCATTTCAAGGCTAAGGGTTTTCAAAGTCCAGAAAAGGATTTAGTTCATTAGACAGAATTTAGGAGGCCACAAATGGGAACAGGGCTGAGGCCCAGAGCTGAGGGATGGATGGGTGAAGGAGAGGCAATGTGCCACGTTCAAAGGCTTCCAACCAGCACAAAATCCTATCCATCTTTGGGCCTGTGCTGGGTCTCCTCCTTGTACCTGTCAATGGCATGCCTGCCTTCAAACCCCCTCCCAAGGGTGCTCTGAGAAAGTCACTGGCATATGTCCTAGTGGAGAGAAGTCTTGTCCCCAGACACTGATGGGGGTACTGTGCTCTAATCCCCACAGGCCTCCTCATCTCATCATCATGAACTGGTGGTGCATGATCATCTCTGGGCTTATCGTGGTGGTGCTTAAAGTTGCCGGAGTGACCTTATTTCTGCTTTATTGTGAGTATTTGAGCAACCTCTTACCCCAACTCCATGTTGTCTTGTTCTTGGATCTTTTCTCAGAATGAGTGGTTAAATGTATAGATTAAGTGCCCAAGTCTTTCCACCTGAGAGCAACTGACAATACCCTTCTCACTTCCCAAAACACACAATGGGCCAGGTTCCTTGCTCTACCTTGGAGACATAGAATTGACTCAGAACCCCACACAAAGCTTTCATCCTAGAGCATTAGTTGGGTAATCTGAGCTGAAATACTCAGCAGTGCTTGCTACTGTTGCTAAAATCTGAAAATTCAGCTGCAGTTCATCCTATTGTTGGAGCTGAAATATAAGATAATGGGTTTTTTATTTTTATTTTTTTAATATATTTTTTATTGATTTTTTACAGAGAGGAAGGGAGAGAGAGAGTTAGAAACATCGATGAGAGAGAAACATCGATCAGCTGCCTCCTGCACATCTCCTACTGGGGATGTGCCCGCAACCCAGGTACATGCCCTTGACCGGAATTGAACCTGGGATCTTTCAGTCCACAGGCCAACGCTCTATCCACTGAGCCAAACCGGTTTCGGCGATAATGGGTTTTTTAGAAGGGAGGCATTTCCTTCTGTGTACACAGAAATGAATTCATCTGAATGCTTAGAAAGAAAAGCCTCCTATCAAGGAATTTTACTGCAATTGCAGCAAGTAGAATCTTCTCCAGCCCCAGAAGCCAGAAGGGAAAATAAATGAGGAAGGAAATGTAGTTTAGGAGGCCGTGGTTGGGTAAGAAGTATCTTCCTTATGACCCAATCCAAAGGTACAACTTGTATCACATCAAAGAGCAGGAAGAAAATACAAATATAAATAAGTGAATGTATTCACAAAAAACATATACGTACATGTCTTTGTGGACCAGAGTCAGACAGTTCTATATTTTCCATTAAAAGTCACAGTGACCTAGCAGCCCCTGTGGGGATGTTTGTTATATTCATCCCACAGTTGAGGCTGAGCCAATAGCTGATTTTCTTTGCAGTCCCACAGATTTTTGGCCAATGTAATGACAGCTGCAGTCCCACAGAGAGCTATGGAACAGGTAACACGCATGACAATAATCTCTTCTCCATCTCGTTCTAATATGCTGAATTCTCTTTTGAAACCTTTCTCAAGGACTTTTCCCAAGAAGTTCTTTGGCAGGAAATGTGCATAAATATCTGCTAATTTATAAGATATATATATATTCTGGGATGTACATCTAATGTACAACATGGTGACTACTGTATTCTATACTTGACAGTTGCTAAAAGAGTAGATCTTAGATGTTCTTGCTGCAAAAAAAAAAGTGGCAATTTTGTGAGGTAATGAAGGTGTTAGCTAACCTTATTGTGGTAATAGATTTTGGAGTATATATTGTATTAAATCATCACACTGTACAACTTAAACTTACACAGTGTTATATATCAATTATATCTCATAAAGCTGAAAAAAATAAAATAAAATAAATGCAACACAGTCAGTGAAAAATCTTCTATTTGGTCCCCTTCCTCTTATAATTGGGAAACCAAGACTAGACTGGGTGAAATTCCTGGTCCTTGGTTTTCCTCCTGGGTCTGAGGAGGGAAATTAGTATGGAGTCACTATGATGTAATGTGAAAGTACTTAGTAAACTCTGACATGTTGTGCACCTAAAGGAATTGTTATAAAGAAGTCCATTCCCCCCCACACACACACACAAAAATTGCATTCAGCATCTTTTTGTGTGCCAAGCACTATACCAGACCAACCAGAGAAGAAGAATAAAAACAGGACATATTCATCAACTACAAACACAAGGCACGATGCCAGAGCTATGGGGGATAAAGAGGTGGGTGAGGCACGGCTCTCCTTCCTAAACCGACCTCTCCCCCTCACTTCCTCTTAAGACACCTACTACTTTGTACATCTTTAAGAGAATAACTGTTTCTTGTTTGTCACAGACAAACAAGACACTCAGTACACTGAGTTAGTTACATGAAGGAAATACTCATGAAATATTTATGGAGTTCTGTTCAGTTACGATCCCCAAACCAGGTTATTACATATCACACACACTCACACACACACACACACACACACACACACACACACACCTTTGAACTGGAGACTGAGATAAAAAGTGAGTGCTAACTTGTATGCTTTATTAATATAAGTGTAAGAAGTAGCTGTCTGGGTCCATTAAAGAGGTCTTCAACCACAATGGACAAATAATTGGGCCATTGAGGATAAATTTTACTGCCTCTGAAGCCACTGCAGCTTCCTGCTCAGGCGGCCAGTGTTCCCAGGAAAAAATGAGGCCTCTTGGAGGCCTATAAATTCTCCTACTTAAATTCAAATAAATATTTGCCTCTTCTCTGCCCATAGGAAAGCTCTGGAATGTTTGCCTGCCTTCTTGTCTGCCCATAGCTCTGGCCCTGAAACTTGCTCCAGTTAGCCACAGTCCTTAGCGCTGATGAGTTCTGATCAAAGAAGGCTCCAAATGTTGCTGATCATGAGTTTTCATAAAGGGTTTGAGGTACCAGAACTGGAGAGAGCAGCAAAGATGCTGTGTAGAGCCTGGAGGGGAAGTGGTCCAAATAGCTCTTTGGATATAACAGTGTCAAATGTGAACATGAGAAAGGAGCAGGAGGTTTCCTTCTGATACTAAATCCATCCATTCTTCTTCCTGTCTCCTGTTCTTTCTCTCAGCATTTCACACCCACATCACACCAAAAAATAAAATAAAATAAAAAAGACATGAACTAGAGCTTGGGGTGTGGGACATGACAAATAATGGTAGTAGTTTGATGGAAGGTTCCAAGAAAAAAAATCTCTGAAAAATTCTAGCGCAAAATGACCAAGAGCCCCTGTCACCTCTATTGTCCAGGGACAAATAGTCACAGGGACTTGAAGCTGCTCTGAGTCTGTGTGTTATATTCATCACAAGCCTACCTTAAGGTTTTCTTTTCCTTTCAGTCCCACAGATTTTCGGGAATGGTAATGACAGCTTCAGTCCCACAGAGAGCTATGGAACAGGTAAAGAGCATCGTTATAACTTCCTCTCCACCCCCAGGTTCTTACGTAGTAATTTCTTAAAGACTTTTCCCATTGCCTCCTTTCTTATGAAACTCTTTTGCTCAAAGGAACCCATAAAGACCTTCTAATTCATTCCCTTTATGTTATGCATAGGGATACTGAAATTAGACTGGATGAAATTTCTTCCTGGATTGAAGATGATTTGTTTGAATATAATTGTTATAAAGAAACCCATGTCCCACTACATTATGACTCAGTTCCAGGGCTCTCACCTACAACCACTAATATCATGCTCTCTTCTCTTGGATTTCCTTAGTCTGCCCCAGCAGGTGGGATTTTCATCAAGGAAGATGCTTTTTCTTTTCCACCTCTGAAATGTCTTGGAACAAAAGCAGGGACCTGTGTGAAGCACAAGGATCGACTTTGGCCATTGTCAACACACCAGAGAAACTGGTGAGAGCATGAGAAAGATACAGTAATGCAGCCCACCTGACACCAGTCTCAGTGGGAGGAGGGGTGGGACAATTTCACTGGTGGAGCTGGGGTGAGGTGGGGGATGAAGAGGTGGCTGTCTGGGAGCTCAGGCTCCTTGTTCTGAACCTGGAGCTGGGGTAGCAATGGGGTGTGCTCCTCAGGTCCATTTGGGCTAGTGAAATCCATGAGGCACAGCAGTAGACTGTTATCCTGGGGATGGGTTGGGACATTTAAAGTGCAGGGAATGACCAAATGAGGTGATGTGTATCAAAATTGTTTAAGAAATATAGAATACTTTAAAGATGTACGCTATTAATGTATCATGCCAGTCTGCCTCATTAATAAGGAAGATGCCAATTAACAAAATGAGTAAAACACAAATAATCCTATATAATGAGGCTAATATGCAAATCAACCAAACAGCAGAGCGACCAGTCGCTATGGAACACACTAACCACCAGGGGGCAGACACTCAACGTAGGAGCTGCCCCCTGGTGGTCAGTGCACTCTCGCATGGGGAGTGCCACTCAGCCAGAAGCTGGGCTCACAGCTGGCAAGCACAGTGGTGGTGGTGGCAGGAGCCTCTCCTGCCTCTGCGGCAGTGCTAAGGATGTCTAACTGAGAGCTTAGGCCCACGGGCTCCTGGACTGACAGAGGGCACAGGCCAGATTGAGGGACCATTCCCCCCCCCCCCCCACCCAGTACACGAATTTCATGCACCAGGCCTCTAGTTAGGTCATAGAATTGGGATTGCAGTATACAATTATGATAATAGAAAAGCCAACACTATGCAAAAAAGCTTTGTTTTAGTATCTCCTTTTATGCTCATAACAATTCTGAGGAAGAATTATTATCTGTAGTTTATATATAAGGAAATTAGGGCACAGAAAAGTAATTTGGCCAAGGCCATACACCTACTAAAGGACAGCAGATGGAACTGAGATCTCTCTACCTCCAAAACCCATACTCTACTCAATTTTAGACCCTAATATATTTTATTTTGTAGTTGCCTCTTCAAACCCTAAGCATTTGCTGAGTGCTAGACATTGTGCTACATACAGTAATCATGCTTCTTTCCCCTCTATCCCTTCACCCTTCTTCTAAAAAATACTCCTGTTATTGAGAAGAATTTGTAAGAGGGTCTTCTGTGAATCTGGGATGTAGATGTCCAACAAAGAGCTAAGAACCTCCATGGGAAGGAAAAGTACTTTAACATAGAGAACCAGGAGCAAGAGAGTGGGGAGAAAAGAAAAAAGATGAAAGGAATGGGACAGAAAGTCAATAGTCTCATTGTCTCTACTAACCCTTATGTTTTGTGGCATCTCAAGTGTGGTCCTTGGCATTCTCTACTACTTGGCATTCTCCACCATGCCAAACCCAGAAAAAGCTCATCACACCAGTGGTTTGCTGATGATTCTCAAGTGTGTATCTCCAGCTCAACCTTCTCCAGCTAGCCTTCTCTAGACCAGTCTCTCTCTCTCTCTCTCTCTCTCTCTCTCTCTCTCTCTCTATATATATATATATATATATATATATATATATATATATATAATTTCTCCTTTGATGTTTCAAAAGCATCACAAACTCACCATATTCAAACTGAGTCGTTATATTTTACTCCAACTGTTCTTCCTCTTGAATTCCAAATACTTGTGAGTATTTGTGTCACCCAAAAACAAATACTGACAGTTTCTGGGACTTGATCTTTTCTATTCTCTCCTAAATTAATTGCTAACAAAATCCTTCCTTATCTTCCTATAGCAATAATTCACCTGTCATCTGGATTTCTTCAAAATTCTTCTAACTCCTCTCTTTATCCCTAGTTTTGACCTGTCTTACCTATCCCCCACAGAACTGATATAATAAAATATGTAAGGTTTTTAATTGTCTGTGCCATTTGCCAAATTAAAATGGGTTAAAGTCCAGCTTCCCTAGCATGACATATAGTACAGCCTCTGCCTTCTGCCAAAGGTTGTGTGCCCGCCCATCTCCCTTCTAGCTCTGCACCAGCCACATTGAACATCTTCTAGTTCCTCAAATGCTCCAGGTTGCTGTGTAGTCTGCTGTGATCTGATGCCCCCTCTTCCAGAAAGGATAAGTCCTGTCCCATGTTTTTGCCTGAAAAACAGCTATCTCCCCAAATTCATTTCATATATCACTTCACATATAGTCTTTCTGGAAAACCCCAAATCCATGTAGAATTGGTCACTTCCCCTTTCTGTCTGTGCCAGATCTAGCATGTATCTCCTGGGACACCTCACTATGCTGGTTGACTCATTATCTTCTCTTATTAGACCTGTGTATCTTCAATGTGTTTGGCATGACTGAGGTTTTAGAAATGGTGGTGAAATCTATGCACCTCTTCCCAAAAACATTACATAGGCACAGTATTTTGAATAAAATTCTAACAGCTTCATAGATCCCCTTGGAAACTATCCATGGTTTCCAGCAAAAGGGCTAAAGGTTAAGAAACCTTGTTTTAGACCAGAGATGGCGAACCTATGACAAGCGTGTCAGAGGTGACATGCGAACTCATTTTTTGGTTGATTTTTCTTTGTTAAATGGCATTTAAATATATAAAATAAATATCAAAAATATAAATCTTTGTTTTACTATGGTTGCAAATATCAAAAAAATTTATATGTGACACGGCACCAGAGTTAAGTTAGGGTTTTTCAAAATGCTGACACGCCGAGCTCAAAAGGTTTGCCATCACTGTTTTAGACCATGGGTCAGCAAAATTTTTCTTGAAGAGCCAGATAGTATATGTATATTTCATGCTTTTTGAGTCATAAGGTCTCTGTCACTACTACTTTACACTGCCATTGTACCTCGAAAGCAGCCATAGACAATATGTTTAAAAATGGGCCTGGGTGTATTCCAATAAAACCTTTTTTACAAAAATGGGCTACAGTCTAGATTTGGCCCACTAGCTGTAGCTTGCCAACCCTTGCTTTCGATAATAATTTCTTCAGGAGAAATGAATTTGTTTCCATATCCCTAGCATTGTACAATGCCTGGTGTGTAATTGACACTCAAATGTTTGTTAAATGAGTAAATTTGCTAATTAATGTTTTAAAATAATAAAATTAGATATGTTGAGGAAGGAGAACATTGAGAAAGGAGGAATAAAGGCAACAGCCAAGGGGATAGAGAAAATATCTAAGTGGATTCAGATATCCACTAATTGTGGAAGGTATATGAAGAGTACAGAAGAGGCCAGGAGATCCCAGACTTCTGGCTGGGGTGATTTATTGTTCATTAATTAACTATGATGTCTTGGATTAGCACCAAGTTATGAAATACTCAATAAACACTGATTATTTCTCATGGAATTATCTGCTTTAGCAATACTCTTTAAATCTCCCTATTTTCTCAAAGAATTCACTTGACCTCAAAAACCTCATTCAGAATGTAAAATTTCTGGCAAGGAAAACAATCCTGTGCAGAGAGAATCAAATAAAGGTGCATTTGAAATTGCCTTTTTTGAGATAGTATAGGGCAGTGGTCAACAAACTGCGGCTTGCGAGCCACATGCGGCTCTTTGGCCTCTTGAGTGTGGCTCTTTCACAAAATACCACGTGCAGGCACACATGTACAGTACAATTGAAACTTCGTGGCCCATGCGCAGAAGTCGGTATTTTGTGGAAGAGCCACACTCAAGGGGCCAAAGAGCCGCGTGTGGCTCGCGAGTGGCAGTTTGCCGACCACTGGTATAGGGAATGTGTTAGAAATTGAAATCTTTAGAGCCCTACAGCAGACCTATGCAGATCTACTGCACCAGAGCCCAACAGCCTGTGTGAACAAGAGCTCCAAGTGGTCCCGATGCTGTGTGTAGACCGAGAATTACTTCTCTAGGGTTTATGTTGAGTGTCAGCCACAGAGTCCTCTTACCAGCCTTCCTTGTTCCCAGAATCAGATATGATCATGGGCCCACTAGCCCCAGGAAGCAAGAGCAAAGAACCTTCTGTTGAACTGTTTGCTTGTTTTTTAATTCCTAGAAGTTCCTCCAGGTCATAGCTGGAGCTGAGAAGTATTTTATTGGCTTACTATACCAGCAGGCAACGAAGAGGTGGCATTGGATCAACAACTCCATTTTCAACGGCAAGTATGTGAACAACCCACATTTTTCTAGGGAACTTTGTTCACTTCAGGAGTCCAGATCTGAGATTCAGTGGATTTGTCCTGGAAGAGCACAAAGCTCAGACCTAGTTCTCTGTTCTGTTTCTCTCCTTTCTTCCAACCCATCCATTCCCAGAGATACATTTTTTGGTAATTTTTTTATTATGGAACATACCAAACATTTCTAAATAGAGAGAAGAATATTCATACAACAAATTATTTTGTTCAAATTAGGATCCAAACAAACCCACATACTAGTACATACCATTTGTTTGATCTGTCTCATAAGTCTCTTTTAACCCACAGATCATATTTTATTACTAAGTTCTGACCCAGATGTGGCTTCTTTATCCAAAGAAAGATAATCATTAGCAACTTGTCTCTGTCTTAAAATTATAAACTTTAATTCCCAAGAGCTATCTCCTATCTTTCATTCCATGGACATACATTGGTGGAGAATATGGCATTGCCAGTGTACATCTGAAGAGGCTGAATCAGATAGAAAGCAAGTCCATTCCCTGCCTGTAACTAGGCTTCCCACAGAGGAGTGGAAATTAATATTCACTGTCAAATAAATGCCAGACACTTTACACATGTCATTCCTGCACTGATTCCACAATGATGCTACAGAAAAAAAGCTTTTGTTAATCCCCATTTCACAGACAGTTGGATGGAGGATAAGTGACTTAGAAATGTGTTGAATGTCACCAAGCTGAGAATTGATGGAGCCACATTTTGATCCCACATACACTTGACTTCATAACTCTTGACCTTTCCATGAAGCCAGACTCTTTCCAGTCAGACTAAAAGAGCCTGACTGACGGAAAAAGGAGGTGTGAGAAGGCCAATGAAGTATTTCTTTCCTAAAGCCACCTGCTGCCTAGAGCAAGAAGTATCTTCCTCCTCTCAGTCCTCCTGCTGTGCACATAGTACCTTCAGTACTAAAACATTACTTCTGGGAGGAAGTGGAACAAATGACCCATGTGGTGCTTCTAACCAAACACAGAGTGTGTCAGTCCAAGACTGTGAATCCATAAACATTCACACGAGAGTTGACAGGAAAGGGTCAGTTTGGAGATGGATTTGGGGATAAGAGGGGGACTGGAATCAGAAAAAGGCAGGACTGAACTGATGGGCCTTAACCATGTTGTTTTCTCATTCAGTATTACCAATCAGATTCAGAATTTCAACTGTGTGACCATAGGCCTAACAAACACATTTGATGCTGCATCATGTGACGTTTTGTACCGCTATATCTGTGAAAAGCGTGCCAAAGAAGAACCAACATACTCATGAAGATAGCAAAAGAGAACATTGATAATTGGGACTGATCCAAGAAATAGAGAATATCAAATTACTGTGTCTGTCTTCTACGGGTTACTGGCTGAGCTCCCTAACCAATCCTCGGGGCTAATGCACGGGCCCCTTTACAGATATACTTGCATGTACACAGCTGAGGCAAACCCCCCATTCTGAGCCAGTAATTCCTCAAGAGTCCATTTCCTGTGAAAGTCGCATCTGTGATTCTTTTTTATCTGAACAATTCATGAAGTCAATGATCCCTTCGTGCATCTGTAGACTAGAAGAGGCCTGGCTGTTTGGGGGAATGAGCTTCTGTATTCCACAAGGGGGACTGGATACTAGCCATCTCCAGGAAACATGAACAGTTGTGTGGAGGCATTTCAGTTGGTATAAAGACAACTATGTTTCTGTAGAACTGAGCATTTCTCATTGGTCAACAGGGCTGAGCCTGTTGCTAGGGTCTGTCTGATCCTCAGAGCACCTGGCCATCCTACCAGGGAGAAACTGCAGACTGCGCAGGTGTGAACCTTACTTAGAGAGTAGCAAGGGTGGAAGATGGATAAACTCCACTTCTGTGCCCTCATCTCTGTTCCCAAGAGACCCCTCCACACACCCTTCATCCCTGCCCCTGGTCTGAACTGAGATCAGGCTCTGGGAAGGACTCTTGGAGCCGAGCTTGGAGCAGAGAGAGTGTTGTTCCAGGGAATGAGGAGGAGTCTTGGCAGGCCAGGAATCTGCTAGGAAACCCCTTTTAAGACAACCCAACCGTCAAGATGATCAAGCTGACTGATCTTCAACAAAGCTCTAAGAGAGACTCAACCTAAAAATGTTCTTGGTCTTGGCCTGAATCTGCATTTTAACAGATTCTGATTATCTGATCATATGTGTTAAGTATATTTTAACAAACTGGGGTCGTCTCCTGGGCCCCAGTGATCACAACATATGCCTCTTTGCAGTTCTGTAGCGACCCTGCCAGGTACAGCTTTGCACTGGTTGACATCACACTGATCCCAGACAAGTCCAGCTGATCAAGAATTAGAAAAGAAGGGAAGGGGGTTGCTCAAGGAAACATTGGGTGGAGGCAAGGAGTGGGCATATAGGAGAAAGGGCACACCAGGAACAAATGGAAATCATTCTGGAAGAAATAAGAGTCCATTTGGCCCGATGGGAAGGAAGGCAAGAAAGAGGTAGAAAAACCATGGGGTATCCTGTCTGTTCTCTGAACTCAACATAGGCTACAGACCCTCCTCAGTGCATGGAAAAGAGAAGAGAGATGCCCACGGGTTTTCAGTAGCAAGAATTAAACCATGAGAGACTGTACAAAATAAATGGAAATTATAGTCACCTAAGTAAAATGCTTACCATTTATGTCTAATAAAATAAATGTCATTAGATGAATGTCAAATTAAATTACTGTCAGTTTTACTTTTATTATTATACCACTAAGCTCTGTTCCTGTTACTAAGCGTCATAGTTTTTGGTTAATTAGCATGCCACTTATTTATAATTTTAAAAAATGATATAATTAGAACTTGCTTGAAGGAGATTGCCAGAGACAATTTGTGTTTGGGGTAGAGTGGATGTTGGAATTATATTAGTAGTCTCATGGTGTTCGCAAAGACCAGTGCTGCAGTTGAGGAGGGAGGAAAGGCTAGGTGTGTGGTAAAAAAAAAAAAAAGAAAAAGAAAAAAAAAAGAAAAAGCAGAATTCTAACCAAAGTTAAGCCCCAGAATTCAAACAACAGAGTGAAAACCACAACCGTCTGTTTTGAGAAGGGAGAACTGTGGTTGCCACACTTCCTATGCAATGACAAGGAGAGATTGCAAACCTTTAGAGTCCGGAAATGTAGACATCTAGTGATTTCCCTAGGAGACAGCTCAAATTTTCCCCAAGATAAGGAGGTGTTCTATCCCAGTTCTAAAAGAGGTCCCATGAGCTTGGCTGTGGTGCTGGTGGGGAGTATATAGGAAATATGTAGACTACGGTTTAAGTTTATTACTGGGGGCAGGGGTGGTCAGGTATTAGGATAGATAAATGTCACCTTACAGGATAGCAGCAGTGTGGTTTTCATTTTTTTATTATATATATTTTTAATCCTCACCTGTTTATTGATTTTTAAAGATAGTGGAAGGAAAGGGGGAAGAGAGAGAGAGAAAGAAAGAGAGAGAGAAACATTGATCGGTTGCCTCCCATATGTGCCCCAACTGGGGTTGAACCCACAACATAGGTATGTGCTCTGTCCTGAAACCGAACCCACAACCTTTTTGGTTTACAAGACAATGCTCCAACCAACTGACCACCCAGCTGGGCTGTGGTAGAGTTTTTTTAAAAAGCAATGTAAATCTAATAAACCACTGGATTAGAGTTTTGACTCTGCTTCCAATATGGTATGGGAATCTGTAGAGAATTCTTATGTTTTCTGTGTCTTAATTTCCTTATGTATAAAATGGGGCAGTAATCTCTCTCTCACAAAATTCTTGCATATGATAAATAAGATCCTCACTATGTGTCTCAATGGTGATAAACAATAGGGGAAGCCCTTAGTGGAATATTTGCAGTTAAGACCTTTATCTTAGAATTGGCTCTTCAATTTGACTTTTCATTCTCTTTATAGTGTCCTTCGATGCACAAAAGATTTTAATTTTGATGAATTCCAATTTATCTATTTTTTTCCTTTTATTGCCTGTGCTTTTGGTGTCATATCCATTAAATCGCTGTCAAATCTAGTGTCATGAGACTGTTCCCTATGTTTTCTTCTAAGAGTTTTATAGTGTCAGGTCTTATAGCTAGATCTTTGATCTATTTGGATTAACCTTTGTGTATGGGATAAGGTAACAATCCAAATTCATTCTTTTGCATGTAGATATCCAGTTTCTCCAAGTGCCAGGTTTTTAATCTCATAAGATTGAAAATAATGTTCTATATAATTTTTTCCTTCTTGAATCTAATTATAAGCATATATCTAGATTACAGAAGCAACAGACTATAACAAAAGCAAATTACTACATGAAACATTACCCTATCTCAGACAAACATAATCTTACACCCCTGGATTGAAGTTAGGCATTGTGGTAGATTATATTATTGTTCACAAACTCACTGTCCCTCCCTGCAGGAGGACAATCCTTTTCTATCCTGCTGGTAGCAGGCTTGGCCTTGTCACTTGCTTTAGCCAATGAAGGCTGACCACAATTTACCATACTCTTCCCCGCCCCCACCCCAGTTGGAGGTTGCCCCATTAGCCTGGACTATACAGAGGACAATGAAGAGCACAGAGACAATTGACCCATAGTCAAATACTGGGAACAGAATAAACATTTACTGTTGTGAGCTATGAAGATATTTGAGGTTGTTTGTCATCATAACATACCTAGACTATCTTGATGCAAGAATGAATATCAAGTAGTTCACATAAAGATATACAATTAGCATTGCACAAGTTAGCAATGTAGGTTATTTAGCACACTGGTTAAGCAGATGAACTCTGATGCCAGACTGCCTAGGTTTGGATCCTGGGCCCCTACATACTAACAATGTGACCTTGGGCAAGTCCCTTCCTATCTCTGTACCACAGCAATGCTTTTCCTAAGCTTGCAACTTTTATGTTAAAAACTAAAAATATTTCCTAAAATATTTTGATTTAACAGGTAGCTCCATTTACCAAGTGTCTTCCAGTTAGAGAAATATGTGTATGTAAATAAGCAGGTATTCCTGTATAATAGAAGAAATAAATACATAAATTCATAAATTAAAAAGGGTGAGAGGCTGAATTACTACATCCCTAAGACACAAAATAAATGCAATTATTTTATTTTTATAGGCAATACACACATGATTACACAAATAATAAAAAAAAAATCTTAAAAGGCATGCAGTGAACAGTCTTGCTCCCTTCCCCATTCTTTGTGCCCATCCCCCTACCACAATCCCATAGGCAACCACCTATTAGTTCCTTATCATGCTGTTAACAAGCAAATCTATATATATAAAAGCCTAAGTGACTGTTACGACCAAACAACCAACCCAATCCGAACAACCAGAAAAACCAGTTGACCGGTCACTATGACATGCACTGACCACCAGGGGGGCAGGCGTTCAATGCAGGAGCTGTCCCCTGGTAGTTAGTGCACTCCCACAGAGGGAGTGCTGCTCAGCTGACCGACCAGTCACAGTAGCCCGCCAGCCTGGCAGCAGCCACTCCCTCCCTCAGTAATCCTGCAGGTCCAATCTCTGGAGAACAGGCCAAGCACCCATGGACCAGCACCACTGGCATGATCCCAACAGCGCCACAGGCCTCCTGGAAGTCAGCCTTGGGCACCATGGCCGCTTCCCCTCTCTAGATACTCCACAAGGAAGAAACAACAAAAAAGTGGCTGCCAGGTGACTTCCAACAACTGGCACAAATGTCAGTGGGACAGATCCAGATCCCAGGCCAGCAAAGGCATTTTACCGCCTGCCCCGAAGGGCTGATTGTGTCCCCCCACACCCGGACCCCACCCGTGCATGAATTCGTGCACCGGGCCTCTAGTATAAATATAAATATGCAGCAGGTCCTGGGCAATTTGTTACAATGTTGCCATAGGAACTTAACTCTAATTTATATCAATTCACTTATGGCAAAACTGGCTTTATACTACATCATTTTGCCACTGTTCCATGGACCTATCAACAACATTAAGTGAGGACTTACTGTACATTCTTTTCTACTCCGTCCTTACACAAAAGGCTGAATACTGAAATTCAATGTACTTTCCTTTTCTCACTTACCAATATGGCTTGGAGATCATTTCTAACCATTGAAAAAAAGAGCTTCTTTATTCTTTTCACAGCTACATAACATTTCATTGTACAGATAAACATAATTTTTTTAACCAGCTACCTGATATCCCATTCAATTACTTATATTACAAAAATGTTGTAGCAGATGAAACTGTGCTTATGACATAAGCAATGGAAACAGTGGCTGGAACAGAGTGGGACAGACTAGGGGGAGGGCAAGGTTGGGAAATGCAGGAAATGAGGCATGAGAACAGCTCAGTGAAGAGCTGGATAATAGCACCGTAAACTTGGGGGATGGGAGGAGCACAGGAAAAGGAGAACTAAGAAATACAGTGGAAAATCAGAGCCACAGACAAAGCCTATAAAGAGGAATCAGGAGAGAACGTGGGCAGGAGAGGACAAACAAATGACGGGGACAGGAAGCAGCAGAGGGTGGTGTCACGGACCATGAAAGGGCTGGAGAATGTGGGAAAGGCACTTCTTCTCAGTCTGGGAGCCAGCTTGGTTTGTCACTTCAGCCCCACGCAGCAGCTCTGTTGCCCCACCTCCTTTGTGACAGGCAGCATGATCTGGGGCCTGTCAAGTGAGAGAATAGCTCCTTACCTATCTCTTCCTCAGAAAGTTCACGACTTAAGAGATGTGTCTGTATGTAAAAGTCAAACCACCCTGGGATTGCAAAGGTGCCCAGAATTGTGGAATGAGTTCCTTCTCTATACAATGCAGAGAAGAAATGAGGCAACAGGACTTTGGGAAAGAAAACCAACGAAATATGTTTGAGCGAGAAAAGGAATAGAGAGCTTTACATGTAGGACACAAAGCACAGGACACATTATGGGAAAATGATTCGAAACCTAGAATTAAGTAGTCATTCAATTCTTCGGTTGGAGAATATTTTGTCTAGCCTTTTCTGTTTAGAAATCTAAATATTGCATATATTATTTTTACATTTAGTTTTTAAACGTTTTACTGTGAAATATCTCATAACTTGAAAAAGCATATGTGTGTGCGCACACACAGAGTAGAGCAAAAGTAGTTTACAGTTGTGAGTATGCAAAACAAAGAGTTTATTCTTGTATTATTATTTACTAATTATTGTATTATTTTCCATACAAACAACTGTGAACCTGCTTTTGCCCCACCCTGTATATGTATATATAACAAATTGGATTTTAAGATAATAAAATGAATTTTTTGAGATAATAAAGTAAATTTTCAAGTTAATAAGCAACCACATTAAAAACCATGGCCATGACTTAAAAGATAAGACTTCTGTTGCACATAGACTATTTGATGATGACAAGATGCAGTGCCAAAGATAAGTAAGTACATTTCAGTTTATTCTAGAATCCATAAGAGTTTCCCCATGTAAAAGCCTTAGGGCATGAGAATCCTGCCCCCATCCCAGCATGCACCCTTGTCTCTCAATTCACAGGACATCCTGTCTCCAACTGCTCTGACCTACCATCCTGTCTACTTCCCTGCTCATTTTTACCACCACCCTTCTATCCTCAACGGCCTTAACTGTCTTCTATGCTTGTTATGCAATGCTCTGCAAAATACTTTTGAACAGTTACAAGAAAGTATCCCTAACCAACCCCACCCAGATATGGTTATTTCTTTCCTTTGTATCCTCCAAGACAAGGCTCTATTTGCATTGTATTCTAAAGTTTTTTTTCTCCAGTTATATTTATCAGTTTGGGGTTGTTGTTGGGAAGTGGGGTCTAACCAAGACACCATCACAAGAAAAGAGCTATTCTGAGACAAAGTAATGAGTCTTTCCCTAACTTGCTGGCTCCCTGGAGTGGATTACCCAGCTCTTTCCATTATTGTTATGATGAAAGCCATCCTCCACCTCTCATTCAATAAAGCTCTGAGATTTCTCATTTCCTCCAGCTCTGAGATTTTGATGCCTCTGGTCCCCAGATGACAACAGAGAAGTGGGGTCCAGAAGGAACTTCCATCTGTTCTGTATGGTCTCTACCCTGGGGCTAGAATATAAGAAAACAGTTGCTATAGAGGCAACATCCTTCACATTCTCAAGTCTATAATTCCAGCAGGGGAGACAAGACCTAGGCAGTTTGTGCCTCTAACCAAACTGCCATCGTCTCCATCTCATAGAGCAACTTGGAAAATTCCAAATAGCCTACCTGCTTGTTTGTGACATTCCATTTTCTCCAGAGCCCTGGGATACGGAAAAATATTAGAAGACACCAAAATAGATCACATGGAGTTCCTTAGGGTGTCTAGGCTCCTTCCCTTGACCTTGAGTAATGGCCATGCAGATTTTCACTTAAATATCTTCTCTTCTTGGGCCCTTTTCCACTCATCCCTTCTAATGCAATACATGGACAATTTCACTAACTCTTTTAGACTGTATTTTTCTTTCTATTGGCTCTCATCAATATCTCAAATCAAGTTATACATTTACTTGATTATTCATTTATCATCAAAATCCCACATTAGAAAGAAGTACCTTGAAGGCAAGTTCTTTTTCTTGTATCACCGCCAGTGATAAAAAGAGAGTCTACCAATATCTCATATGACTGTCAGCTGATTTCTCAACAGAAACGATGCAGACCAGAATGGAGTGGCAAAGATATTCAAAGTGATGAATAGCAAGAACCTACAACCAAAATTACTCTACTCAGCAAAGCTATCATTTAGAATTAAAGGTCAGATAAAGAGCTTCACAGATAACAAGCTAAAGGAGTTCATCACCGCCAAACCAGTATTATATGAAATGCTGAAGGGTATTCTTTAAGAAGAGGAAGAAGAAGAAAAAGATAAAGATAAAAAATATGAACAAAAAAGTGGCAACAAATACATATCTATCAACAAGTGAATCTAAAAATCAAAGAATAAAAAATCTGATGAACAGAATAAACTGGTGAATGGGATAGAATCAGGGGCATGGAAATGGAACAAACTGACAATTCTCAGAGGGAAAGGTGTGTGTTGGGGGGAGAGATTAGGCAAAGATCTTATATGCATGTATGCATTACCTATGGACACAGATAATATGGTGGTGAGGACCTGGGGCAGGGTGGGAACCAGGTGGAGAGGAGCTATGAGGGGAAAAAAGATGGGCATAATAACTGTAAAAATCTCAATAATAAAGATTTTTTAAAAAGAAAATAAAACTTGAAATCAAACCAGAAAAGAAGATCTAGAGAGCATAAGACATAAGGAAAAATCATTGTTCAGTTTATGATATCTGTAGGGGCATGTGATGGGAAAAAAGAGAGGGTGAAAGTTCAAGGAAATTTTTTAAGTAGGCAAATCTTTATGAAAGAAAAAACAAATTGAGAATTCGAGCAATACCTGTATAAGTATATTGTTTATAAATATGTACCAGCAGAAGTAGTTGAACATAGCTGCCTCTGGTTATGGATTATCACTGGTTATCACTATATGAATCATTTAGAATTATTTGATATTTTTTCTTTTTTATTGTGGTAAAAATGCTTAACATAAAATTTACCATTTTAACAATTTTAAGTGTACAGTTCTGTGGCATTAAGTACATTCACATTGTTGAATAACCATCATCACTATCCATCTCCAGAACATTTTAATCATCCCAAGCTGGCACTCTGTACCTATTACTTAATAACTCCCATTGTCCCCTTCCTCACACCCTTGATACTCATCTTTTTACTTTCTGTCTCTATTCTAGTTACCACATATAAGCGGAATCATGCAATAGCCATCCTTATGCATCTATCTTATTTTACTTAGCATAATGTTTATGATATTCATCCATGTTGTAGCATGTATCAGAATTTTATCACTTTTTAAGCCTAAATAATATTCCATCGTAAGCATATACAACATTTTGTTTATACATTCATCAGTCAAGAGACTTTTGGGTTATTTCCACTTTTTGACAATTGTGAATAATGCTGTTATGATTGTGGATAATGCTGTTCTCTTTTATTACAAAGTCTTAAGAGTTATTAATAGTAAATTATATAAATACGTGGGTATAAAAGTAAGTGTTCAGGTATGGCACATGAATGGGAAAATCCCCAGGGTTGGGTTGACTGCTCTGATTCAGAGCTTACAGTTGCTAACCACTTGTGGTGTAGCTGAGTGGGGCACATGACGTCAGGCACAGTGTTCAAAAACAATATAGGCTCTTAGGATGGCAAGGACAGAGGCTGAGGGTATAGCGGATGAGGATTCTAACCTACTAGGATGACCTGATAAAGGTATAGGACTTCTTAGGAGTTGCAAAGCTATGAGACAACTTGGTACACTGGTATCATGACAACAGAAAGATAGAAAATATGAAAGTAAAGCCACAAGTACATGCTGATGAGAGAATCAGGAGCAAGCCTAATGTCACAGAGGAAAGACAAATATGCCTTCATTTAAAATGAGACATAGATTACAGATATGAGAGACAGAGGAAAGATTGACCTTCTACCATCAAAGAGCCCCTACTCAACACAATGGTCAGGCAGAAAATTTACAATCATACATTAATTGAGAGAGTATATTCCTTGGGGATTTCACTATAGATTCAGCAGTGTCCCAATCAATATCCCAGCAAGCTTTGTTGTAGATATATACAAAATGATTCCAAAATTTACATGGAAAGAGAATGGTAATAGAATAACCAAAACAGTTTTGAAAAAGAAGAGTCTTTTTTAATATTATTTATTTATATCACAAATTGATCTAACCACATGTATACATATATTCACCTAAATATGATGCATATTGATATCTCCAACACTACTAGTAATCTACTACTAGATGCCTTATTCTAGCCTTCTCTCCTTGCTCATCTGTAACTTTCCTATCCACGGTGAAAGACCCAGGCCCTACCAGCTGCCATCCTTTATTTATTTGCTCAGCTGTAGTATACACATCCAGCAATTTCAGATTTGTTAACTCATCCCCCCAGTGAGAAACGACTTTACTGACAAGAGTACTATGATTGGGCATGGTTCCTTTTCCTAACTTAGTCTTGTAGACTCCAGTCTAAACACTGCTTTTCAAAGTCACTTCCCTTTTTCCTCACCACCTCGGTGAGGTCATCTCATATATTTATAATGTTGGGAAGGCTGTCTTATGTGCACAGTCTTTTGTCACCTACTTGGCAACATAAAAATGGCAGAAATATTGATAGACAAGAGTGGTGTAACAGAAACTGGGATGGAACAATATGGAAACTGAGACATACAAATTATGGAGCTGTGTAGAGCTGGAAGACAGTTTGGTAAACCTGGTCATTGTGAGGGAGGGGAGGGGAGAAAGGAATATAGAAATGTAGTTAACAGAGAAAGGAGATGAAATGCTCCATGTCAGGGTGGAACAATGTGAAAGGATGCCTGTTTTCTGCCCTCCATGCAACCTCCCTCAGCCAGGGGCATAGTAAGTTCAACTCTCCCTTGTTACTTTAGCACCAAGAATACAGCCCCACTGCCCTTCCACATTTGGGGCTAGCATGATGATATGAGTGATGCCAGGCAAGAAAATGTCTCTTTCAAGACCTTCCCTCCACACCCTGAAGTGTCTGTATCATCATCCAGCCCTGAGGTTAGTAAGAGGTCAGGGCTGTGGAGTGAGTTCACTCTCACTACTGCCAGTCAAGAAAATCTACAGGGAGGTACTGTCACTGTTGGACCTTGGGGCAGAAACCTCAAGAAATGGTTGAAGCCTGAGGCTGGACTTGGGATCATGCAGAGAAGTAAAAGAGGGACCTTTAGGCAGTGAGATCATGAAATCATAGGACAATATAGGCGAAGATGACTCCAGCCCTTAGAATCAAACATTTAGGTCAGCTGACAGAAAATGAAGTATCCTTTTCTTTGCATTTTCCAGACAAAGATCTGATTGTTCTAAAAAAAATCACACACATTTTGTATATCTACATTTGTCAAATTTATATTGTAAGACATATAACTACAGAAGTATAGATAAATGTATTCATTGCACTTAAAAGTTAATAAAGTGAACTCACATATAGGAACCATCCAGTTACAAAATGGAACACTTCCAGTTTCTTAAAATTCCCTTGTAGATTACAAACTATTTGTTGATGAAAAGGATCATTTCAAATTTGAATTAGGGCTTTCAGATTACTCGGTTCCATGATGATGAGTCCATGATTGTCTTTAGGACAGAACTAACCCTTGAGGAGGTGACAGCAGCGTTTCATGACATCTCGAAAGGCCTCTATGAATTTGTCATTCCGGAGGGTGAAGATAAATGGGTTCAGAAAAGGAGTCACTACTAAAACCATCACTGATGCTACCCTGTTGTATTCAGCTGCCTGTGTTTGCTTGGGTTTCACATAGAGGAACAGGCAGGTGCCATAGCCAATCACAACAACGGTGAAGTGGGAGGCACATGTGGAAAAGGCTTTCCTCCGGCCAGAGGCTGAGGGGATCTTGAGGATGGTGGAGATGATATAAGTGTAGGAGACAATTGTAGGGATCAAAGAACCAACAATAATGAAGACAGCCATTAAAAAAAGAATAAGCTCTGTGAAAAGGCTGTCATCACAGGATAGTCTGAGTAGCTGCCCTCGGTCACAATAAAAATGGTCTAACACATTCGATTTGCAGAAGGTCAGCTGAAACGTGGCATAAACTGGCCAGATTTGAAAAAGGAACCCAAACACCCATGACATAATTACCACCCAGATGCAGGTGTGGCTGTTCATAATGATGTTGTATCTCAAAGGGTTACAGACAGCCACATAACGGTCCACAGCCATCACTCCCAGTAATACCAACTCCGACGTGCCCAAAGAAAGGTACAAGTACAGTTGTGCACCACAGGCAGTCAAAGATATAGCCTGCATCCCAGGGAGCAACAAGCCCCAGAGCATCAAGGGAACAGCAACAGATGTGATCAGGATCTCTAGGACAGAGAGGTGGCCAAGGAAAAAATACATGGGGGACTGCAGACGTTTATCAACACAGACAGTCACAATGATGACTATGTTTCCCATTAATGTCACTGAATAGAGAAAGAGGAAGACAGCAAAGAGGATATTGTGTCGTTCTTTGGAGCCATAGAAACCAAGGAGATAAAAATCAATGGCACTAGAGTAATTCTTCAACATTTAGTCCTGTGTTGTTGCTCTTTATGAAATCTAGAGAAAAAGAGAGAGAAAACATGTTCACAATTTCAAAAGACTTCAGAAAACATTTCCTCTGCTCTTAGGCTCCCCATCATGATCAAGTGGGCTCATTTCCTACTATTCTTTGTATAAGATTGATGCTAAATGTTTTATGAGAAACATATAATATATGAAGACAGATGTATATGTCCAAGAAGATGAACAAAGTCACCAATACCATATCCCAGGCATAAAAACCTACCCACCCCAATATGCACCCTGTCCCTTAATTCACTAGACATCCTACCTCCAACTCTGCTCTAACCTCCCACCTGTCTAGTTCCCTGAGCATAGGTGCTCATTTTTACCACCATTCCTTCCATCCTGAATGCCCTAAGTCACCCTTCTGTACCTGATATGTCCATGCCCTGCCAAACTGCTGCATCTCAGCAGTTACAAGGAAGTCTTCCTAGCCAATCCCACCAGACTTGATTACTTCTTTCCTGTGTTTCCTTTAAACGTAGGCTCCATTTGCCTTCTGTTCACCTAATGTTTTCACTGCACTCTTCTTTATCATCATTTCTGCCTGTTAGTAGGGCTGCTGACAGGGAGGTGGGTTCTACTCAGGACATTATCCTAAGAATTATTTTGAGACACAGTATTGAGTCTTGCCCTGACTTCTGGGGAGCTGACTCCCTGGAATGGATTATCCACTTCTTTCTCCTTATTTTTATGGTATAAAGCCATCCTCCACCTCTCACTTCAGTGAATGCGCCTCCTCCAAGTAGGAAGAGTATCACCAGCTCCCAGCTGGTGACCTCTAGCTCTGAGATTATGATCCCTCTTGCCACCAGATGACAGAGGGAGTCGGGGTCCAGAGGAGTGCAGAGGAGGCTTGGACTTTGATCCCCAACTCCCATCTGTCCAGCATGCCCTCCATCCTGGGAGCAGGAGACAAGAAAGCAGCTAGAGTTTAGAGGCAACATGGTCTCACATCTCTAGTTCCGGCAAGGAGACAGGCTTACTGTCCTGGGCAAGCTTTCCTGATCACCAACCAGGCATGATCTGAGTCCCACAGAGAAGCTTGGAAAAGTCTCCAGAGAATATCTGCTCATCCATTTTCGTCAAAGACCTACAAATGAGGGAAAGTGTCAACAAAACACCAAATGAATCGCACTGACTTGGGATCTCTGGGCTCCTTCCCTCACCACACCCAGGTCACTGATCGAATGTCTCCAGTCCATGGGCACTTCCCCAGGCATCCTCTCTAAAACAGCACATGCACTTACTCATATTGGATCGCTCATGAGGCTGTATTTTCTGCTCATTGGCTTTCATCAACAGTTGAAATTGAAGTACCTTAAGGGAGTTTCTTTGTCTTTCTTATTCATTGTCACATCTCCAGTGCCAAGAACAGAGTATGCACTGTTTTCATGTTTATTCAATAAATAAATCAGTGAATGAATCACAAACGAGTCAATGGATAAACAAAGGGTATCCATCCTGACCTGCTTTCTCTCCTGTTAGAGGAAAGGGTGCTCTTTTCACTCCTCACTAAGGCATTGTCTGGTCAATCTGTGGTCCCTGCCTGGAGATCACTTACAAAATGGCAGACATAAAAGAAAAAGGGAGGAGGGAGAGAGCAGGGCACTGAGTGGTGGCAGAGAGCTATGTTCATTAGCAGCACTGAGAAGGGCAGAGTCTGCCCGCTGCTGTGGGGAAGGAACCTGATATATGTCATCCACTCTGCAGCTCCTTTAGTCCATGCCTCACGCTCTAGGTGTCCTTGTGCTGAACAATAACAAATCCAAGAACTGCCCATCCTGAGCCGCTCCTACTCTGACTTTCACGGAGAGGAACCCTTGGGAGACACTCACCTCCAGAGAAGGGGACTTGCCTGGAAAGGTGCACGGCTCTCCAGGGATCAGCCCAGGCTACCTGCTGCCTGGCTACTGCAGAGCTTGCTCTGTGGGCCAGAACAGCTCCTACTGTCTTCACTTGTGGCGGGGGCGGAGGGGGAGGGGGGCAACAGTGCTGTGGGGAACCCAGTTGTCTCCCTCTGTCTCTCTCCCTCCTGCTTTCCTTCTCTCTGTCCCCGAGGAGAGTTATTCACTGAGGAACTAAATTTGTCAAGTTCAGAGAAACCCTAGGGATGCCATTGAGGGAAAGCCAGAGAAACTTTCACTACTCCCTCCCGAGGCTAATCAAACTTTAGAAGGAGGAAAAGTTTCTGTAACGGGCAAATTTGATGTCTCCCACCCAGGAGTTTCTCAGTGCCCAGGCTGCCTTCCTCCTGGACCCCAAATCCTGGTTATCAGCTAACAGTCCAGGTGGTAAATGGCCAGCCCCCTGCTGCCTCGTGTGACTCTCCCTGATGCCAATTAGCCCTGCAGAGCCTACTGGACTCTCAAGCAGAAGACACCAAAGCACACATCCAAAACCCAGAGGCCACCAATACCCTCTGTCAAAAAGTTTTTCAGCTCATCTTTCCCAGAGATCTGCTCTCCGTCTACCAGATACTCTCTGACCATAGTTATGGGAAACCTGGTAAGAGAAATAGAGGATCTGCCACCCAAACCAACCTCTCAAGCAGCTCAGGCCCCTGCCTATTCCAGACTCTCCAACAAGCATGCATTCCAGCTGCGGCTGTTCAGCCATATTTTCCCATCTAGGTCTTCAGATGCAACCCGGGCATCTTCCTGAGCTGCTTGAATTGAGAGGAAAAGGCTGAAGAACCCACATACTGAACTGACCCCAAAAAGTAGGATATAAAAATGAGGGTGGCTGGGGTGCTAGATAAAATAGAAAAATAACATTTAAAATATTTGCATTTAGAAAACAATTTCCATTTTATATAAAATTAGCACAATTCATGTTAAAAACTAAAATTGTATAGAGGAATATAAAACAAAATGCAAACGTCCTTCTCACTAATGCCTGATTTTCCCGATCTATCTCCAACAGGTACACTAACAGGACTTTCTATTGTGTCCATACAGAAGTTTTCTGTGCATACACAACATATCTCGAAATAATCTTTACTTGCAATTTTAGTAGAGATATTGTCCTGTTACTTTCTTTTTGTTATATGTATATGTGTGTGTGCATTAAACCTTCCCATGTGAGCACCCATATATATCTCACATTTCAAGTTATTGTTAAATAAATATTCACCTTATGAAAAAGCCATCATTTACTTAATGAGTAGCCTGCTGATAAACATTGTTTTTCACAGCATAAATGATGCTGCAATAAATATCTCCACATGTAAGCCTGTGCATTTGTATAGTTATATCTTCCTATTAAATTTATTCAGTTACCAAATTCTCCTCTGAAAAGTTGTGTCAATTTATAATCTCTTGAAAGGAGATTATATTGGGACCATCCCCCTAGCCTTCTGCAGGGATTTGCAGAAAATTTCCTTTCAATGCTAACCCTGTGCAGATCCCAGAATGCCACTAACATATCAGGAGTCAGTGAGTACACTGTGAAGTAAGGAAATGACTCGGAGGTCCTCATCCCCATGGGAACTGTGCTGCCAGCTGCCCAGGCCTCCTCTGTCCTAGCATCTGCCTGGGAGCCTCTCAGCAGCTGTGTTGGGTCATGTGATGACTGCTTGAGAAATGTGAAGCCAGGCTGATGGCAAATGAGGAATCCAAAGAGGATGGACTCTTCCTCTCAGAATCCTTATTATAGAACCAACTTCCCTAATTCAAGGTATGGTTCAGTTTATCTAATGTCCTACTACTGCTGTCTAAGGCCACAGTCGCCAGTAGACAATTCAGAAGTAGTATTGCGGGAAACCAATTCCAGCATGACAGCAGGGCTGCATCTGGGAATGGCTGAGGGCATTTCCCCAAACCTGAAAAGGGATTATTGCTTGGCTGCCAGATAGCTCAGGGCATCTTAATCTACATGTTATTGCCTCTTACTGGCCAAACACCTGAACAGCCGTAGGCTAATTTCCCCATTCTGACAATGCTTGTGTATACCCTTTGAAGTGTATATCTCTGCCTCACCTCAGGACAATTTGTGTTAATAAAAAGCAGGGGGTCCTGAGACAAGGAGACCTTAGACCTGAGACCTTAGAACTTAGATCTTAGTTTCCTTTAAACTAGGCTCCTCTGACCCCCAAATGCCTTTCAAAATTATGCTTCGTCTCTGGACTCTTATTTAATCTACGCACAGCCTTCTCCAGATTGCTGAACCCTTCTTGGTGCTGGAACAAGAACCCCGGCATAGGATGGGGTGTAAACTAGTAAAACCCATTGGAAAAAGTTCATACATTTCTTTAAAGCTAAGTATATACCCCTACCCTATGATCCAGCAATTCTACTCCCAGGTATTTACCTAAGAAAAATAAAAGCATATGTCTTCATCGCACAGACTGTCAAACTACAGCGGGAAGACTGGGGAGGGTTGAGGGGCGGGAAGAGGGGGTAAGAGATCAACCAAAGGACTTGGATGTATGCATATAAGCATAACCAATGGACATAAGACACTGGGGGGTAGGGGAGGCCGGGGGAATGTCAAGGGGAGAAAAAAAAAGGAGACCCATGTAATACTCTTTGTAATACTTTAAGCAATAAGAAAAAGAAACTGAATAAATAAATTTAAAAAAGGAAAAAAAAGCATATGTCTTCACAAAGACTTCTATTAGAATGTTCATAGCAATTTAATTCATTCTAGCAATGGGCACCAAACAAATATCTATCAGCGAGAGAATGATACGGTCAGGCCTCTTTAATCACGGATCCCATATTTGTGTATTCATCTGCTCGTTAAAATTTAATTGTATCTCCATTTGCCACGCTTTTGACATGGGCATGGATGCTCTGAGCAGTAGAAATGTGAGCATAGGATGCATGTGTTCCACCTGAGGCTGAAGAAGGCTAACCTGCCTGCTTGTTTCAGCTCTCAACTGTCAACAAGCATCTTTTTAGCTATCTAATCAGCACCATGTTTTTGGCATTTTTGCGCTTTTTGTTGGTGATTTTGCCATTCAAGGTGGCTCCCAAGTGTAGTGCTGAAGTGCTATGGAGTGTTCTCAAAGCAAGGCTGGGATGTGCCCTGTGGAGAAAACAAGCTTAGATAAGTGTCAGATAAGCTTCATTCAGTCATGAGTAATTGTGCTGCTGGCTGTGAGTTCAATGTTAATGAATCAACAATATATATTAAGTAAGGTGTTTATGAAAATGTTGTGACAGAGACTCAGCAACTTTATAGGATGTAACTATCATGAGTAATGAAAATCAACTGCATATTAGTATGAGGAAATACTATTCAGCAATGAAAAGTAACAAACTGCCAATCCATGCAATATAGACGAATCTCACTCATATACATTGTGCTGGATGAAAAAAGCCAGACACCAAAGAATGCATATGTTCTAACTCCATTATCTAATGCTCTAGAATAGGCAAAAGTAATCTCATCTATGTTTTTAAAAAGCCCCAAAGTGATTGCTGTGGAGCTGGGAGGAAATGGACTGGAAAACATTATGAGGAAATTCTGGAATATATGATCCTCTTTACATATTGCTGAATTCTATTTGCTAACTATTCTATTTTTACTTCTATGTTTGAGAGATACTGGCCTGTCATTTTCCTTTCTCATAAGGTCTTTCTCAGGGTTTGGTATCAAGGTCATTTTGGCTATCACAAAATGAATAGGAAAATATGTCCCTTTTTTCTATTTTATGGAAAAACTTAGTATTATTTCCTCCTGCAGTGCTTGAAGGTTTTCATTAGTGAGCACATCTAGGTTAGGAATTTTCTTTGTGAGAGTTTTTAATTATAGATTGTGGTAGCTAATACCCACCCATCCCACCCCCACCCCCAAAATCTGCACCCTACTTCCCAGAACCTGTGACTGCTACCTCACATGGCGAAAAGGGCTTTAAGTCTACCATCCCTGAGGCCCTGAACCTAACTGTCCCCTATACCTGGGCTCCTGAGCAGTAAGATATGGCTCTTGAGATGTGAGGCTATCCTGGAATATTTGGAAAGTCTCTACATCTTGTAATATTTCTTGCCATAAGTCTGCGATTTCTAATATTACAGAACACCTCCAGGTTTCTTAAAGGTTATTGTTTGCATGTTATAACAATTTAATTTCAGTTTGTCTTTATATTTTAAGTACATAACATGCAGATATCATAGAGTTGGTCTGATAATCTCTGCCTTTTAATTGGAGTGTTTGGTCCATTTACAAATACTATGATTATTGATTTTTTAAAAATTTATTTAGGTGCATCATTTTTCTATCTTTTTACTTTGTCCTAGTCATAGTTCTGTTCTTCTATGCTCCATTTTCTACTTTTTTTTCTGGATTAATTAATATTTTTATTTCCAATTACAATACCTTTAATGGCACTTAGATATATATCTTTGGGGATTATTTTAGTGCTCGCTACTGGGATTATAATATGTACTCTTGAATTATCACAAGCTACTAAGTGTTGATATTATAACACTCTACATAAAATGTAAGGTACAGTTCCACTTATGCCCCTACTATGATATTGCTATATATATTAAATGTACAGGTGCTATAATCCCCAAAATACAGAATCATAAATTTTGCTATATAGATTCATATGTCTTTTAAAGGAATTATGAGAAGAAAACATCTATTTTGCAACTGTAAGAGATCTGCATTTATAGTCCTAAATTCTACCTTAGTGATTATCTAAGGCCCTTTATTCTTACTTTTTTGTCCATTTGTCCTGAGACATATGTCAGAGAAGCATTTAGGAATGACTCTCCCAAATGTGATAGTTATGTGACTGAGTCAAAAAAAAACTTATAGATTAGAAGGCACCGAAGAGGTTACCTATTGAGGGAATCTTCACCATAACATTATTAATTGATGGGCATTGAAATATAGCTTGACAATTTCTAGGGATAGTGAACAGAGCCTTACCAACTTAATATTTAACTGTTGAACTATATGTCTAACCTTAAACTAACAATGTAACTTTCGCCCATGGTCCAATTTCTATCTTTCTGAGTTTCATGGATGTTTAAATGTCTTCCCTCTTGAATCTTAAATACAAAGTATTATCCATCCCAATAACTATGCCACGGAATCTTAACCTTCCAACATCCAGACTACCCACCTTTGGATGCAAGGTGTCTTGCTGTGGGTGTTCTTTTATATGTTCATGTGCTTTGTACTTAGAGACTTCTAACTGCAGAGACAAATCCTTCAGTTCGGGAAGATTTTCTTATATTTTCTTTTACAATTTGTTTACCTATGTTTCCCTTACTCTATCTTTAGGGATCTCTTATATTCAGACATGGGATTCCTGAATTAATCCTTTAAATTTCTTAACTTGCTAATTTTCCAACTTTGGGGCTTATTTTTTATATTTTTGTGGATATTTCTTCATTTTTTTGTCAACTTATGTATAAATTTACTTTTGCTAGTCCTAAAATTATATTCTAGGAGCCCTTTATTCTACTTGTATTTTACATAGTATCTTCTTCTTCTGTAGTATTATGTTCTATTTTCTAAAGATAAACATTATAGAGGTCTTTTTTGTTTTGTTTTCTCTATATGATCTCTGTTTTTCTCAAAATTCCTTTTTTTTCTGTTTATTTCTCTCATAGTAAAAGTTCTCAAGTATATCTATCTTTGACTTTCCTTTAGTAATTGTTTTTTATTTTTCTCTCCCTCACTCTTCTTGTGCTATAAACTTTGTATCTGTAGTCCTAAAACCTAGAACTTTCCCAACTTAATACTTTTAAAGGGAATAAAGTCTTGTCTCCGGTTATTGTGGTGGGTTGGTGGAATGTGGACAGAGTGAAGAACGTCCTGGCTTGAGAGATGACTGAGGATTGTCCCAGTTTTAATCTGGGACAATCCTTGGCCAAGTGGTCACCCTACTTGTGAAACAGGTATTTCCTTAGCTACACAGAAAATGCAGGGGACTCTTGGTGCCTAACGGCTCTGTATACAAACTTTTCACCAATACCCTTACACTTCTTATGGTGGCTGGCACCTCCACATGCTGAGTCTCCCGATGGTTCTACTGGATGAATGGACCTGCTTCTTTTTTGTTTTCCCCTTTTCACAAACTTAGTTTGTATTTCATTGTCTTATTTTTCTGGAAAACACTTCACTCTGCTTTCCATATAAAAAAAGTTTTGCAAAATATCATCAATTTTACCTCCACCCCTCCCTATTGTCTTTGCCCTTGTTAACTTCTTTTGTACTCCTATAGTGCCTTTTAGTATGGTTGGGGGAGCAAGTAGAAATAAATGGTCAACTGAGCATTTTAAACTGAAAGTCAAGCTACTTACTTCTTCTTTTCCCTTTACTATAACATCCTGGGTGAGGGTCAACTCTCTGGTTTTCAGGAATCTTGATCCTCCTGATGCTTTACCCCCTATGTTTCAGCCGTGGACTAAGGGCACATAGGAGTTATTAGGTAAACATATATAGTGGATGTGGTGCCATTTGGAGAGAACCAGAGCTATGAACTAGAGAACTAGAGCTGCATTTTGGTGGAGAGGAATGGGAAAGGGTTGAAGAAAGAGTAGCTTGTCAGAAGCCAGTCCATCTTTGCTGCTTGACACAGTCGCTGCAGGGAAGAAACATCTGCACAGCATATGTTTCAAGGGACCTGGCGTATATGGCATACTGTTCTTAATATGTTTGCTCCCCTTCTTGGCACTATGTGTTTTAACCAAGGTCACCTCTCCAAGAAAGGTTGTTTCCCCAGGTAGGGATTTTTCCCTGAAGTTAGGGACGGAATAAAACCCCTTAACTAAGTGCCAGGTGGGTAGTTAATCACTTTAACTACGAACAATCACACTTAAGCTACATAATCTTTACTCCCTGGAATGGAGATAAGAAACGCCCTAACCTTTGGAATAGAAATTGATAGGATTAAAATCAACTGGTGTAAATACAGATGTAACAAGACAATAAAACACAGAACCTGACTGGAGATCCTGGCTAGAGAACCTGGCTAGGCTGCCGATCAACTGAATGCTGTCTCCGCGTTATTCCTTCTTTGCCGGCTCTGTCCACACCTTTGGGAACCCCAGCACCTGCTGGGGTTGAACCCCAATAGTAGCTTTAGGAGAGGTTCCTCCTTTGACCTTTTGACCTCTCTCTCTCTCTCTCTCTCTCTCTCTCTCTCTCTCTCTCTCTCTCGTGCGTAAGGAAGCATGGAGAGAGGAGGTATGAATAGCTCTGGTCACAGAGACTTGGAAAATACCCTCTTTTCTTGGTCTAGACAGAGCCTGGAAAAAGGGTCAGGGAAAGTAGATTAGGAAAGTAGAAAAAGGAATAGGCATAAATTGCCCCTAAATAGTGCAAGGAACCAAGATAGGTCACTTCCAACGTCAATGCCATTGACACCATAATTGAAGAAGAAACTTTTTTCACAATACGTAACACAGACATCTCAATGCAGGGCTGCCCTCTGACTCAAGACTGCTGATGTTGCACTAGGAAGTGGAGTGTGAATTACACCTGTGTGTGTGTGTGTGTGTGTGTGTGTGTTTACACTTGCATGTATGCACTCACATGCATACATCATAGGAACATAATTTACAGAGGTTACTCTCTAGTTAACAGACAGCTGTTTAATCCTTCATTAACATCTCCAAATGCCATTAGACAGTAGGTAAAGATTTCTCCATCTTTGAACATCTGTAAATGTCAGGAGGCATCTCTAAATCAGGAAAAATATTTTTCTCCACCTGAAAAGTTTCTTTGCACTGAAACCCAAGGGACCAATTATTTACTCACTTTGAAAACTTTGTAATAACTTAAAGCAATTATCTCCTTCTTAGATGGTGTGAATTTTCCCTCGACTTATACTAATACATCAGGGCACAAGATCATTCAGAATTTCCTCTTGATAGACTCTTTGCTGCAACTCTCCCAACCTCTGAATCATGGCCTCTTCTCCATCACAAGCCAAGCACACAAACCTTTCATTCCTACTCGCCTCTTCTAAAGTGATAAAGTTTTTGACTTCTGGGTTTGGAAATTGGTTTAGGATAAACAAATCACCCCATCATCATCAGAATCACACAGAAACAACTCTGTCTCAGATCTAGATTAATATAAAATACATGTTATTATGACACTAGTAGGCAGGTATTTTCTTAACCTTAGACCTGAAGGACCTCACTAAAGGAGTATTTTAAAGTTATTTGCCATTAATTTTCTAAAGACCTTTTTCCTTATTGACTGTTCTTCCAGATCTTACTGCTGAAGATAGTCTGAGAGTTAGAACCTCAGGAATCTTAAGCTTTGTATTAACTTGTTAGGTAAGCTAGATCAAATAATTCAGCTTCCAAAATCCCATTAGAATTGGGAGAAAGGGTATTTTGAAAATTGGGAGAAAATCTGTCCTAGTGAGATTGATCCTTATATTCTTTGGTTCCCTTACATTTTCTCTTGATTTGTCAGAGGCCATGGGCATATGTAATGTCATGTGAGAAACTCTAGGATGGTATTTGCATGTGAGGTGAAATGTGAATTGAATACACTAACTTGCCAAATGGACCTTAAATCAGTTAGTTTTATAGTGTCTTAAATCAATTAGTTTTATAGTATCTCCCTTCAAATCCAAAGATGAGACTTGTCTTCAATTTCTTATCTGACTGATTGAGGGTGAGCATAGCAGGGAGACTGCTTATGTGAACTATTCATTACTCCTCTGCAAAAGTGGCCTAAAATGGCTTTCAGGAATTCAGTATGGTGGATAACTATGCTTCCCATATTCTTACTTCATCTGCACCCTGATTCATAAAGGAAGTAAGAGGTCTAACGAATCTACCATGTTTCTAATACTGAGAATAATCTTTATATTGAATAAGGTTATTTTCTGACATAATAAGGAAATCATTATCACACATGAGAAAAATAACATTACTTCAGTAATATAAAATGTATAGTCCATATTAAAATTTTCTAATTTTTTCCAAAAATACCTTTATAGCTTTATTAAAGCTCAAAGATCCTAACAAAGTTCATGTATTGCATTTGATTTTTTAAAAATTTATTTTAATTGATCACATTTCCTCTAATTATTTTTAGCCTTTTATGTTTTTATAAACCATTTTCTTTTTAAATTTTTCAATTACAGTTGCCATACCATATTGTGATTACATATTTATATCTTACAAAGTGATCACACTAAGAAGTCTCATATTCATTTGGCATCATGAATAGTTATGATAATATCATTGATTATATTTCCTATGCTGTACTTTATTTCCCCATGACTATTTTTATAACTGGAAATTTGTGCTTCTTTATTCCTTTCACCTTTTTCACCCATTTCCCCAATCCCCCTTCCATCTGGCAACCCATGTTTGTTCTCTGACAGTTTTTTTTTTTAATCATAAATAGATGTTGGATTTTGTCAAATGCTTTTTCTGCCTCTATTGATATGGCCATGTGATTTTTATCCTTTATTTTGTTTATGTGGTGTATTGCATTAACTGATTTACAGGTATTGAACCAAACTTGCATCCCAGAAAGAAATCCCATTTCATCAAGGTATATGATTTTTTAATGTATTGCTGAATTCAGTTTGCTAATATTTTGTTGAAGATTTTTGCATCTATGTTCACTAGGGATATTGGGCCTATAACTTTATTTTTTGTAGTGTCTTTGTCTGGTTTTGGTACCATGATAATGCTGGCATCATAAAATGAGTTTTCAAATTTTTGGAATAGTTTGAAAAGTACTGCAGGAAGCCCAACAGTCTTCCTTGGACTTTCTCCTTTCTTCTTTTTCTTCCCAATGAGTCCCCAAGGAAAGCTACATACTGAAGAACCCCAGGGATGCAATCAAGGGAAAGCGAGGGAAACTTTCAGCCCTTCTCTCTTAAGGCAAATCAAATTGTTAAACTCTTTAAAGTTTTTTAATGGGAAAACTTAAAATCTCCCATATCAAGAGTTTCTTAGCAGCCAAGCTGCCTTCCTCCTAGACCCCAAGTCCTAATTACCACAAAAGAGTTCAAACCAGCCTCCTGTTCTCTCCTGTGTATCCACCTCATCCCTTTTAGCCTTACAGAGCCTAAGAGACCCCCAAGAAGAAGATACCACAATTAATTCCAAGGTGCACATCAAAAAACCACAGGCCAGGGAGGAGCAAGTGACAAGAGTAAAATGGTGGAGTGTGCAGTAAGTATTTCCACAGAAACTTCAGAAGCTGTGAGAACTTTGTCAGAATTTTGAAAACATTCAAAAAATGAAAGCAACCAAGGAAACTGATTCAAGAAAAAGACAAATTAGAAATGTTAGTATAGCTTTGTGGTGTTTTTACTTCTTTTTGCCCACTCTTTTGGACAGCAACCTTGAAACAGCAATCTGCATTCCCAGCATGGGACCCCATTTCCTGGTTCTGAAGCAAGCAGAGGAGACCTTATGCAAAGTATTAAGCATGTGTGTTCTAACCAGCGTGGCTGGCTACCTGATGGATTCATACAGGAGGTTCATCTTTGTTTAATGTAATACAGAGCTTATTCAGAGTAGAAAGAGATGAGCATTGCCCAAATGGGCTTTCCTAAAAATCTGCAGCCCACCAGGGGCAAAAGATTATTGTTAAGGATACAATAGACCATCTAAAGCAGCGGTTCTCAACCTGGGGGTCGAACAACCCTTTCACAGGGGTCGCCTAAGACCATCGGAAAACACATACAGAATTACATACTGTTTTTGTGATTAATCACTATGCTTTAATTATGTTCAATTTGTAACAATGAAATTGGGGGTCAACACAACATGAGGAACTGTATTAAAGGGTCGCAGCATTAGGAAGGTTGAGAACCACTGCTCTAAAGTCTCAGCTGGAAAACTGGGGGAAGTGTTTTTGGAAAATTAGGGAATTTAAAAGCATATGCACTTACTGGGGAATTAAAAAAACCCCATATATATGTACAGGGCAAGATGCATATTCAGAAAAAATCTGAGAAGACACCAACCTTTTGCTTTAAGTAGGACAAACTCAGAGAGATCTATACGAAGGCACAGTATAGTCAAGTCAAAAGAGAAAGACGAGACAATCCTCAAATCAGCAAAAGAAAAATACTTTGTCATGTACAAGGAATTCTCATAAGATTAACAGCCAATTTTTTCATTAAAAATTATGTAGGACAGTGAAGGCAGTAACGTAGCATATTTAAAGTGTTGAAAGGAGCCCTAGCCAGTTTGGCTCAGTGAATAGAGCATCCATCTTCGGACTGAAGGGTCCCGAGTTTGATTCATGTCAAGGGCACATATCTCAGTTGCAGGCTTGATCCCTGGCCCTGGTCAGGGTGTGTGTGAGAGGCAACCAATTGATGTGTCTCTCTCCCATCAATGTTTCTCTCTGTGTGTCTCTCCACCTCCTTTCCACTCTCTCTAAAAATCAACGGAAAAATATCTTTGGGTGAGGATTAACAGAAAATAAATTAAAAAGTGTTGAAAGGAAAAACTGTCATCCAAAACTACTGGATCCAGCAAAAATGTCCTTAAAAATGAGGGATAATGAGGACAATATGAGATAAGCAAAACCTGAGGGAGTCTGTTTCCTAAATGAAATGCCAAAGAGAGTCCTTTAGGTTGATACAAAAAAACACGAGACAGTAACTTAAAGCCACATGAAAATATAAAGATTTATTAATATAAAAGCCAGGGTTAATATAAGCCACTTTTATTGGTTTTTGGTTTCTTTTTTTGTTTTGTTTTGTTTTTGGTTTTTGTAACGCCACTTTATTTCCTGTATAATTAAAAAATTAATACAGAAAATAATAAGTATGTCTTTTTTTGTTAAATTGTAGAAATCCTTTCTGTATTTTGGATAGTAAACCTTATAGATATATGATTTGCAAATATTTCATCCTATTTCATAGGTTGTCTTTTCACTTTCTTAATAATGCCCTTTGATGAACAAAAGTTTTTAATTTTGATAAACTAATTTATCTATTTTTCTTTTGTTTCTCATGCTTTTGGTGTCATATCTGAGAATCTGATGGCAAATCAAAGTCATGAAGATTTACCCCTATCTTTTCTTGTAAGATTTTTATGACTTTAGCTCTTATATTTAGGTCACTGAACCATTTTGAGTTAATTTTTATGAATGGCATGAGGTAGGGGTCCCACTTCATTTTTAACAGGTGGAAATCCAGTTTTCCCAGAGCCACTTTTTATTGAAATTATTCTTTTCCTGCTGAATATTTTTGGAACCCTTGCTGAAAATCAATTGGCCATATGAGTTTGTTTCTAGATTCTCAATTCTATTCTAGTGGTCTACATATCTACCCAATATACTTGTAACACACTGTTTTGATTATTGAAGCTTTGCAGTAAGTACTGAAATTATGAAGTGATTGAGTTTTTTATACATATAAGAAAGTCTTTGAAATGTAGGATAGTCAATATCTAATATTAGAGAATATGTGGTCAAATGACTTACTCAAGGTCACACAGCAATTTAATAGCAAAATGGATTCAGTGACTAGGGTCTCCTGATTCCTGTCTAGTGATCATTATTAATACAAAATACTGTTTTGTAGAGGGTTTCTTGTACATAATAAATTGTTCTGGAAGATCTCTTAGAATCTACAAACTTTGAAATTATAAGACTCAAAAATATTCTGTAGAAATCACTTAATTTGGGCACATAATAGAAGTTCAGTGAAATTTCCCCACACATCTTATTCTACAGTAAATTCCAAACAGATAGAAGAGCTAAATGTAAAAATTTTTAATGGAAAAAAGAAAAATTGGTAAATTCCCTTTAAAGTTGAGAGTACAAAAATATTTTCACTGTGATACAAAGCCCAGAAGCATAAAATAAATAATAGATTTGACTACATAAAAATGTCTTAAAGTTTAACTTTTGCCTGTCAAAATAACCTTGAGCAGAGTCAAACATAAGACAAATATGACTGGCAAAATGATTTATTAGGAAGATTGAAGCAGAACAGAGAAAACTGCTTTCTCTGATGACCAACTCCTTGAAAGTTCAAGGAGGCTTACAAAGGGGTGGAGCAAGGGTGGGGGTGTCTGCCTACTATCCTGTGGAATGTGGAGACTAAGGTTCTTTCTGTTCTGTACTAATAGGAGACTGACACTTTTGGATTATATTTTGTGATAAAACATCCTCAGGAACACACATGAAAGGAAGAGAAGTTGATGGAGATAAACATCTATATATATAAAGAGCCAGGGGCCCGTCACATCTGAAACAACTGAACGGATGACTGAACAGGCTGAGTGGGGCGACAAGGAGGGCAGGGGGGTTAGTGAGGGGTGACCAAATGACTGAGCAGCAGACTGCGTGGGGTGACCAGGCTGGCAGGGGGCAGTTAGAGGCAACCAGGCCAGGAGAGAGGGGCTGTTGGGGATGACCAGGCCGGCAGTGAGGGGGGCGACCAGGATGGCAGGGGGGCCAGCAGTTAGGAGCCAGGGGTCCCGCATTATGAGAGGGATGTCAGACTGCCGGTTTAGGGAGTAGGGCAAGAGATAGAAGTGTTTAGAGACAACCTCTCCTAGAAACCAGTGAGACAGGGAGTAAATGAAACTACTCTAATAATCACCTATCACTCTCTATCATACAATCCACCCTTCTGATTATATCCAGTTAATCTTCTGTGTTCACTTACCCTGTACTGTCCCCCCATTCTGGACTACTTACTGTTTGCCAAGTGCTTACTTACCAAATGCTATCCCTATCTCCCTGAATTCAGACTCCTGTTCATGCTGGTTCTTGAAATGCCCTCTCTTCCCATCTTTGTTCATTAATATTTTACCCGGAGTTTCTGGACTAGCTCTAATGATTGCTCTTTAAAGTAAGCTGTTCTTCCATATGGATGTGCTCTCTTCCTCTTGGAATTTCCCAAGCACTCGGCACCTCTCCTCAAGAACTTCACAGGTTCAGCACTGCACTGTCGTTATTTGTGGATATGTCTTATCCCAGTTACATGGCTTTTAGTTCACAGTTCCTGGTTCAGGGACAGGGTTCATTTTTGCAGTGTTCACAGAGTCTGGTGCAGTATCGAACATAGTGCAAGTATTCAGTACATTTTTGTTAAAAGAGGAATAAATGTACTTGTGAACAAATGAAGGAGTTCCCAGATGCTCATTTCTAGAAAAGTTTTGCCAACTAAAACCCAAATGTTCTTTGATAAATGCAGACATATATTGTGATCTTCAAAGAGAGTGATGTTCTTCTGAAAGAACAATGACAGAGCAATTTCAATTTATGGTATACCTATTGTGTGTCAGAGGCTTTACAGCTGTACATTATCTCAAACAATGCAATAGCCCTGTTGCCAAAGGACATGATAACATTTATTGAGATCTTACTATTTACTATGTCCTTTTCTAAGAACTATACTTATTATGTGATTAATAATCCACAGCTATTTGGTGTGGTAGTAGTAGCATTACATACCCAAGATTCTCATAAGTTGGAATAAAGCCAGGATATAAATGCCAGCAGCCTGACTCCACAATCTCATTCCTTAGTCAATAGTTATTCTTACCCATCTGTGGAATGGCAAAACTGAGTGTGGTTTAGAAGGTTTAACTTTCCACCAGACACACAGTTAATTAACAGTGAGGCTGGATTTTGAAAGTAGAGCTATATGATTCGACAGCTTCATATCAACCCCTAACATCTACTACCTGCCTTACAAATGAACCTCCTCTCCTGTGTAATAAGCTGAAAGATATTTTGAGTGGCAATGCTTTGGGCCTCAATTCAAGAAGGCAGGATGGAGTCTAGGAGAAATAATCTGGAATTTCTATAGATTTATATACAGCTATAACTATTATAAATATCTATAGATATGATAGCCATCTATAGGTCATCTAAATGCCTAAGAAACACATTTTTATTTTCCCCCATCAAACATAATGCTATATCAAATTCCTAGCAGGTGCTCCAGGGTCTTAAACCATCAATCCCATTTCCAAATAAAGAAGAAATGCAATGAAATGTGAATTATTTAATGCATAAATGGATGGGTTATGTAAGTCCCTTTGACAGCCTCTGTACCATTCAAGTCCACCAACGGGATGGAGGTGAGGGGATGGAGATGGCAACAAGAACAGAACTCCAGGCTGCGAGGCTTCTGTAGAACTAGCATTATCAGGACTGTGTATGTGTGCTGTGTAGACTGTATTGAACTGTTTGCTACTGTGCTGTGAAAAAAATTACAAACCACAAAGTAAATATTTAAAAACACTTATGGCAACCTGCCTTGGTATGAGATCCAGACACAAATCCAGGAGCTCCCTGATTCTGAACTTCAGTTGCCTTGTTAGAATAAAGATGGCTCTTCAGAAAGCAGAGATACGGATTAAAGAGCTGACACTATTTAAAAGTTACAAACCCGGGGAAGTAAGGGTGATGAATTAAGTGGGAGTGAGGCAAGGAGAGAATGAAGCAAAGCTACAGGGAGATGTGAAAGACAAAACCACACCTCACAGCAGCCCCCAGCAGGGAGAGAACAGTGGGAGTTTGTGTAGCTCTCCTCTCTCATTGCTCATTGGTCAAAGTTCATGCACAGGTTATAATTACTCAGAATTCTTAATGGTACTTTCTACCCCTTGACAGCCACTCAGGAAGTCAAAACCAAGGCCAAAAATAAATAAATAAATAAATAAATAAATAAATAAATAAATATGCCCTTTTATAAGTTTTAAAGTAGTGTGGCAACTTGGCATGATAGGTTCAGCTTACAGGTATGAGAGCTATTCATGCTCAGAGATTCAACTCAGCCTCCAGCCAGCCAGCTTGGAGAGCCCAGAAAGGTGGCACCAGCATGATCCAGGAGGCAGATGCTGCCTTTGGAAAGAAGAAGGCAGTTGAGAAGATCTGAAGAGATCCAGAAGGTTAAAAACACAAATGGCCCCACAGAGAGTCCATGAAAATTCGACTAAATAATAAGAATGAACATATGAAGCACCTAGCATGCTTTATGGATAGTAGAGGTAGAGGAGATTTTAGAAACCGTATCACATTTGAGATGTTTTTTCATTTACTTGAGTAATACTTTTTTCCACTATCATTTTTTTAGCTTTATTGAGATATAATTGACAAAATTGTAAGACATTTAAAGTGTATAATATGATGATGTAATACACATATAATCTGTGAAAGGATTCTCCAAATAGAGTCAATGAGCACATCCATTACCCCACGTTTACTTTTTTTTTTTTTGCCAAACCATGTTTTTCTAATTTATTCTTTATATCTTTATTGTTGAAAGTATTACATATGTCCCCCTACTTCCACCATTAACCCCCTTCAACCCACACCATTTCCTGACCCCAGGCCTTCACCACCCTATTGTCTGTGTCCATGGGTTATGCATATATGCATACAAGTTCTTTGGTTGATCACCTCCCTCCCACCCAACCTCCCCCGGTTTCCCTCTGAGATTCCACACTTTGTTCCCTGCTTCCATGTCTCTGTATCCAATCTGTTAATCAGTTTATTTTGTTAATTAGATTCCACATATGTGTGAGATTGTGTGATATTTGTCTTACTCTGACTGGCTTATTTTGCTTAGCATAATACTAACCAGGTCCCACCATGCTGTCTCAAAGGGTAAGAGATCCTTCTTGTTTACTGCTGCATAGTATTCCAAGGTGTAACTCTAAGGCACAAAGAAGTTAACTAATTCCAAGAGCAGTGAACTGAGGCTCCACACTGATATGACCACACTTCCTAAAGACTAAAATTGTAACCCACCTTACCATTCTTTTAACATTGTTTCTATAAATCAGGGGTGGGGAACATCCGGCCCATGGGCCATATAAGGTCCTCGAAATCATTTGGTCTGGCCCTGCCAAGGCATTTGGGGTGAGTTTATTAAATGTTTGACCAAATAGAGCAGGCTAATTTTTAAGCTGATAATTTTGTATGGCCCTCGAATTATACTATAAACATCCAACTGGCACTTGGCAGAATTAAGGTTCCCCACCCCTGCTATAAATGATGACCTGTTAACTAATAAGTGACTACAGATAAACAGCCTATTCGCTTAAGAATTCTAGGAATTAACTTCAAAAGGAGAAGACTCCAACTTTCAGATCTTCAAACATTACAGTTCTGGGAGATTTGCTGACCTTCAACCAGTTATCCGAACAGATTGTGTTGGCTTGCATGTAGTCCTCTCAACAGAGAATTCTCAATCCCCTCCTTTTGATTCTTTGTTCTGTTTTTCTTCTTCCTCCTCCATTCTTATAAAAACCCTTGCCTGTGTCAAATTGTTAAGACAGTCTTTGCAACAAGAGTGTGCCATCTTCTCAAGCTGCTGGCACTTTAATAAACCACTTTTTCCATCCACCAGCCTGTCTCTTGATAATTGGATTTTGTGCAGTGGGCAGCCAAACGTGGCTTTGGTATCAAAACTACCTAATGAGCACTACTTGTCTAACAGTGAGCCTAACTCTCCCCAAAAGGCTCTGAAGCACAGCCTTTACTGCTTGTTTATCAGCACACTATCTGGAAGTAATACTGGCCATAAATTGTTATAGTAGTTAAAACTGTGACAGATACATGGGATTCTATTACTATATTTTTGTGTTTGAAATTTCACACAATAAATAGTATATGTAGAGAGCTATCTTTTCACAATAAAAACAAACCGTTATTCTTCCAGAGACCAAAAATATTTCATGTGAAGCTCACTTCCCAAATATTAAATATTACTGCTCTAACATTTTAAAACCAACAATGACAAGAACAACATTCAATTAATTTTTTCCAGGAGTCCTGTCTGATTTCTAGCCCCTTCCACTCTATTTAGTGTGGTAAGAATGACGTGAAGCAGTTCCAAAGAAAGCAGTGTGGAGTCAGGCTCCTTCAAAGACCCTGAGGCAGTGGTACCTAGAATTGGCAACCACCTGCTATCAAAACAGAGTCTGGAAATTAAGTCCTTTTTATTAAATGTCTGATACAGCTCATTATGCAGGGATTCAACAGCAGCAGCCACATTCACTGTGTGTCTCAATTTTCTACACTGTCTGTATCAACAGTCAGTGGTGTACAAAGCTCTGAGAGCCACCTCTCGCCCAGCCTTCCAAATACTGGTTCTGCCAGTGTTTTCCGAATTCTTTCTACAGCTGTTCTTCGAGTCTGTTCAAACACTGCTTCAAAATCAAATATATGAGCTTTCCCGCCCCCCCCACCCCCCCGAACACCGTGAAGCCCATGGTGACCGCCAGCTGCGGGTCCAGTCTGACGCCTCAGAGCCTGTCACTTCGCTGGGCCCAGGGGGCTCCGTTGCTGCTACCTGCTGCAGAACCAGCAGCGGCAGCAGCCCATACAGCCGCCTTTTTTAAATTGTTTAAAGTATTACATATATCTCCTTCCCCGCCTCCCTTCAACCCCTCCCCGGCCACTCCACCCCCCAGGGCAAACCCCCATCACCCCAGTGTCCGTGTCCATTGGTTTTGCTAATATGCATGCATAAAAGTCCTTTGGTTGATCTCATACACCCTCCCCCCGCCTCCACAGAACTGCCCCCCTCTTCCTTCCATCCCTGCCTTCCCTTTGAGGTTTGACAGTCCCTTCAGTGTTTCTCTGTCTCTGGAGATGTTTTTAATTGTAGTAACAGAAAGCCCAGCTCAAACATCTAACACACTAAAAGGAACTTAGATGATAACTAAAAATATCCAGAGAGAAGACCTAAACTTTAGCATAGTTTTATCAGGACTTCAGGTATATTTGTGGGCAATTCTCATTTTGACCTCTTCTGTGGATGCAGTTCATCCTTAGCTTCCCTGATGGTTGCAAAAACAAAAACAGCACTTCAGACATCCCATTCACATGACTCATTGCCTAGGCCATGGTCGGCAAACTGCGGCTCTCAAGCCACATGCGGCTCTTTGGCCCCTTGAGTGTGGCTCTTCCTAAGCCTTAGGAGTACCCTAATTAAGTTAATAACAATGTACCTACCTATATAGTTTAAGTTTAAAAAATTTGGCTCTCAAAAGAAATTTCAATCATTGTACTGTTGATATTTGGCTCTGTTGACTAATGAGTTTGCCAACTGATGGCTTAGAGCAATGTCTCAACCTAGCTTATTACAAGGTTATCTCAACACTGAACATAATTAAAGGGGTAGATGTTCAATAAGCCAAATTGTGTCATATATCCACCTGAACCAAGCAAGGGATTTCACTGATCAGCTTAGGTCAAGCAGGCCACACCCGTGAAGAGGATGATTGTGACATAATAGAGGAGGGTAGAGTTGTTATAGGCACCTCTCACCAACATGAGAGATGCTACTGGACAGGACAGCCCCCTGAGCCAGTGGGAGAGGACTGTCCCCAGTCCCGATCCTTGTCTTCTCATATAAATGAGTTTATAGGAGAGACCTTAATTGCGTTGTGAAAAGCTAATTTTTAAAAGCAATTAAAGCATGCACCTTTATTGAAAAAGCAAAGCAAGCAAGCCTATACATCTGGCTTATGAAGCACAGACGGGCTCTCAGCTAATCTGAAGAGCAGGTTGGGTGCGGGTCTGGGGCATTATATACCCTCCTGTCTATAGCTCTCAAAATTCCTCTGCTGACTATTTTGTTACAGATTCGTCTCAAGGTCCTTTTTTTTTTTTTTCTACTTTGTTGTGACCTTCCCAGAATTCATCAGAAGCACCTGGCAACTTTATCTTGCCAAGCCTTGAGACTTCTGGCTTCTCTGCTTAGGAAGTAAAACTTCCTTTTTTTCCTTTCTCTTTTTCCCTCCATTTATGCATTCTCCCATTAGGGAGGTTTTTTTTAACCATTTTCTCTAATTTCCCTGGCTGGGGAAAATAATGGTTTGTTAGTTACAAGCTGGCTGCAAATTGCCCACATTGTTTGGCCTTGTTTTAATTTTCCTGTCTCAGTTTCCCTATTCCTCCTGCCCTGAAATCCTGTAACAGAGTGGATGCTAAGAAGGAAATCACTGTGTCCACTATCAAGACAAATCTAAGCCTTTTTTATAGATTTTAAAATAATTTAAATCCAAAGCGCAATGATTTTCCAAATTTACATCATTCGTCAATTCTAGGCCAAGAATGGAATTACAGTCTCCTGAATATCAATCCCCTACATATTTCCAAAGAAGGAGGTGAGCTGGGGAAAAAAGATGTAAAGTCAGAAGTATGCAAGCAACTGTGTATAATAAACATGGTGAGATTAGAATAGGGATCTTTGAAGTCATCTATAAATAAAGTTATGGACCCAAGAATGGTGATCTTTATCCTCCTGAGCTAAAGGTGGCACATGATCAATCAGAAGTTTGGAGACAAGACGGGAGCCGGAGTGCAGAGAAGAACCACCTGACCCAACAGGGCAAGCCTTCCTGTTCCCTTCGTTGTGTTCCCCACTTACCATATTGAAATCTGCTCTCGGCTAATCTGAAGAGCAGGTTGGATGGGGGTCTGGTATCCATTTCAATGCAATGGACTTAAACTAAGAAGAAGGACATGGAACATTAGCCCATGTAAAAAGAAAAAGGGGAGAAACCAAGATGGTGGCATAGGTAAACACCGGAGTTTGCTGCCTCGCACAACCACTTCAAAAATACAACTAAAAGACGGAATGGACATCATCTAGAACCACAGGAAGGCTGGCCGAGTGGAAATTCTACAACTAGAAGGAAAGAGAAAAGCATACTGAGACTCAGAGGAGGCGCAGTGTGGAAGTAAAATACTAAGGTACAGAGGCGCACACGGAGCGGGCTAGCGGCTGAGGGCGTGGTTGTCGTTTTCAATCAAGAGGGAGTCTCAGGCTCTGAGCTCCAGTTCCAGGAGAGTCTCTGGGGGACCCAGACTCATACGGGAGAAGCGGGACTGTCTGGCATCAGTCGGAACTCGAGGGCAGCTTTCTCTCAGAGGGGCTTGTAGCTATTGCCAAGACACTGAGAAGCGGGGCCTCTGAGAGCAGCCATAATTGCTAGCCCTGCCCTGTTGATCCCGTGGAACCCACCCCGCTCCGCCCAAGCCCTGCAGGGAGGCTTTTGCTGGACAGCCTAAGGCAGAGGCTAGATTAGCACCTCCCTAGAGATCCAGGAGCCAGGGTACCCAGAGGTCAGAGTAGGACCATCTAGTTTGCAGCTCCGTGGAACCATAAAGGACACATTCAGGGGGCAGACTCAGTGAGCACCAAAGCCCCATTGAAGCAAGTCTTGCCCCAGAGGGGTGTGTCCCGCACAGAAGTTCTCCCACTGCAGACACAGCTGATTCTCATAGCCATTTGGCCTGGAGGTCAATTCCTCCCAGTGATACCTACAACAATCAAGGCTTAACTACAACAAGACTGTGCACAAAGACCACAAGGGGGTGCACCAAGAGTGTCCTCCTCAGGTAATTGGGGAGGCTGAACCACTGGGCCCTAGAGGACACTTAGCACAGAAAACCACTTTATCAACACAGGGAAGCATAAAAAATGCAGAGACAAAGAAAGGGACACAAATGATAGAAATGGAGGAAAGCAAACTACTGTATATAGAGTTCAAAACCACACTTTTAAGGTTTTTTAAGAATTTTCTAGAAACTGCCGATAAACTTAACAAGACCTACAAGAAATCTAATGAAACCCTCGAGGTTGTGATAAAGGACCAACTAGAAATTAAGCATACACTGACTGAAATAAAGAATATTATACAGACTCCCAACAGCAGACTAGAGGATCGCAAGAATCAAGTCAACGATTTGAAATACGAAGAAGCAAAAAACACCCAACCGGAAAAGCAAAATGAAAAAAGAATCCAAAAATACGAAGACTGTAAGGAGCCTCTGGGACAGCTTCAAGTATACCAACATCATAATTATAGGGGTGCCAGAAGAAGAGAGAGGGCAAGATATTGAAAACCTTTTTGAAGAAATAATGACAGAAAACTTCCCCTACCTGGTGAAAGAAATAGACTTACAAGTCCAGGAAGAGAAGAGAACCCTAAACAAAAGGAATCCAAAGAGGACCACACCAAGACACATCATAATTAAAATGCCAAGAGCAAAAGACAGAGAATCTTCAAAGCAGCAAGAGAAAGAAAGTCAGTTACCTACAAGGGAGTACTCATACAACTGTCAGCTGATTTCTCAACAGAAACTTTGCAGGCCAGAAGGGAGTGGCAAGAAATATTCAAAGTGATGAATACCAAAAACCTACAACCAAGATTACTTTATCCAGCAAAGCTATCATTCAGAATTGAAGGTAAGATAAAGAGCTTCACAGATAAGAAAAAGCTAAAGGAATTCATCACCACCAAACCAGTATTATATGAAATGCTGAAAGGTATCCTTTAAGAAGAGGAAGAAGAAGAAAAAGGTAAAGATACAAATTATGAACAACAAATACGCATCTATCAACAAGTGAATCTGAAAATCAAGTGAATAATCTGATGAACAGAATAAATTGGTAATTATAATAGAATCAGGGGCATAGAAAGGGAGTGGACTGACTATTTTTGGGGGGGGGGGGATGGGTGAGGGGGATGCGGGAAGAGACTGGATAAAAATCGTGCACCTATGGATGAGGACAGTGGGTGGGGAGTGAGGGAGGAGGGTGGGGTGGGAACTGGGTGGAGGAGACTTATGGGGCGGGGGGAGAGAAACAACTGTAATAATCTGAACAATAAAGATTTAATTAATAATAAAAAAAAGGAACCCAAAATGGAATGCAACAGTGATTTGTGGCATGTCAGGAGAAGAGGTAGATGAGAGAAGACAGAGCACAGGCAGCCTAAAGTGCTTGGTAGACAAAGTTAAAATGAGGATAGGAAAGAAAAGGCTTTAGAAACAACCATCTATGGGATTTGAGCTTAGGAGAAATTGAGAGTAATTAGAAAAGTAGTGACACTCTTACAAAAATTAGTAGTGTGATGAATGGTCTAGTCTCAGAGATAGATGATAGATAGATAGACAGATGATAGATAGATAGATAGATAGATAGATAGATAGATAGATAGATAGATTTAGCCTTTTCTTTTTATATTGGGGTGTGAGATGAGACGAAGATAAGGGAACTAGTACCGGAAAGATCAAGTCCAGAAGATATAAAGAAGAAAAAATGCCCAATAATTGAAGAACTGGTAACCAAGCAATTAAAAAGCTTGATTCAAGCCAGAATATTTGCAGTATAATGGTGACAGATCTATAAGTCTGAAGCCAGAAAAACATAAAGGACAGACATGGAGGTAGGTTGTTAGAAAGATCTTCCCAGTGAAAAGTTCAGGTTGCAACTAGCTTAGCTGGCTGAGGATAATACACCATCTGGTATAGATAAGTAAAGATGGAGAGCATGTCTAACAAACTTTAGTAGGAATTAAGTAGGCAACAAAAAGGTGAAACAGGTGGAAACTGTTAAAATTACTAATCACTGCCCAATTCCTGAACCCCCCCTGTGCACATTGAGCATTTCCCATATTATTTCTGATCCCATTAATAGTCTCAAAAGAAAGGTTTCATCTAATGAACAAAATAAACTGATGAACAAAATAGAAGCAGGGCCATGGAAACATGGAACAGACTGACAGCTGTCAGAGAGGAGGAAGGGGGACTGGATGAAAGAAGGTGAAGGGATTATCTAAAGAACGAACAATAATATGGTGATGCCCAGAGAGAAGGGGGTCAGGCTGGGCAGAGGTGGGGAAAGGGGGGGAAGGAGAATGGCAACATCTGTAATAGTGTCAACAATAAAAAGAAAAAGAAAGAATGGCTTTTGTTGTGTGAGGTTTTGTAAAAGTAGGTGATTTATATCAATCAGATAGCAACTTAAACAAAAGAATCCCAATATTTCACAGGACAAAACAAATTATGTTTCACATTTCAGACAATGAAGTTTCTTGAATGCCAAATATTTTACATGAAAATGGATAGGCTTTAATTTAGAAGTCAATTTATTCTATCATGTATTAATGTATATATATAAAAGGCTAAGCAACTATTCGACTGTCCGACCAGTAACTATGTTGTGCAATGACCACCAGACACTCCGACTGGTACCTATGATGCGCACTGACCACCAGGGGTCAAATGCAGGAGCTGCTGGGCTGCGGTGACTTGGTAGCAGTGGTTCTTGGGTGACGCACCCTGGAACCAGAGAGGAGGGAGCCTGATTTCAGGGTGCGTCACCCGAAAACCACCCTCTCACAATCCGGGACCCCTTGGGGGATGTCAGAGAGCCGGTTTCAGACCAATCCCCACAGGCCCACCTGCTGGAGGGACCCCAATCACTCCGCAGACACCCTTTAAGCTGCAGCACTGCCCCGGGTGTGGCTGGCTGGGGAGGGACATCAGGAGGTTGGCTCCAGGGCGTATCTGGCCCTTCTGGTCCAGTCCTGCCCCACCAGCCACCTTCTAATTAATTTCCTTTCAATGTGTACAAATACGTGCACTGGAGCACTAGTTTAAAAATAATGTGTAGAGAACACATATTTAAAAGTAAGCAACACGTATCTCTGGGACATGCTTATGGATGAAAGTGTATGCTCATGAATGCATGCATGGTATAGAAAGTGTATCCAGGGGCATGTTTGCAAACTACCATGCATAAACCTCATGAACTCCACCACTCTCATGCCCTTTCAAAACGATTTGTGATTCTAAGCAAAAAAAAAAAAAAAAAAAGCAGTAGCCCAGCCAGTGTGGCTCAATGATTGAGCATGAACCTATGAACCAGGAACTCAAGTTTTGATTAATGGTCAGGGCACATGTCCTGGTTGTGGGCTCGATTCCCAGTAGGGGGCGTGCAAGAGGCAGCTGATCAATGATTCTCTCTCATCATTTATCTCTCTCTCTCTCTCTCTCTCTCTCTCTCTCTCTCTCTCTCTCTCTCTCTTTCTTCCCCTCTCTGAAATAAAAACATATCTTTTTTTTAAACAGTAAACTGGAAGGACAATGTATTAGAAAAAAAATCATCCTACCATTTATGAAATCCTTGATATTCATAATATTCATATTATAGCTGTTGTTTAAATACAGAAATCCTTATTCCAAAAATTACACTGACCTTTGCATAGCCTCAGCAAACCTAAGCAAAACTTGAATTCTAGAGATCTTTTAAGTAGCTAATGAAAAAGTTAACTATAACCACCCATAGACATATACAAGCACACACACGTACACACACACGTACACACACACACACACACACACAGACCCTACAGACAGTTGGTCTTTAGAAGAATTGCTAAATCATCTAATCAATTTTTAGGAAATTACTGTTCACATACTGTGGCATGTGGTTTATATGTTGCCCAGATAGACTCCTGGTACTTATTGACCCTCATTTCTACTTGTCTTTTTTTGTTTTTAGGATAGAGCAGGGAGTGTTTTAAGAGAAGTAGCTGAGTTAGTAGGATCCAAAAAGCTTCCTGGGTCACCTCCACTTCTTGACACCAACATTCATGTTTTCAATGTTATAAGCAGGTATTCATGAGTTGGGGATAAGCAAGGAGGCAGTTAAAGAAACCAGAGCCATGCCAACACCCACGAGTCATCACTGATCTCTTTTGAACCTTCAGCCAAGCCTAGATCCTAGGAAAGACTGGGACTGAGATGCATAATGTGGCTGCCATGGGTCAGTTGGGCTGTAGGGTGTCCGTGGAGCTCCAGATCAGCTTATTTCATAGAAATAATGCTCTTGATCCATGGACTGTAGCTGGAGAGGTCAGTGAAGACAATAGTGTGTCCTGTCAGAATACATCCAGTTGCCCAAGACATAACTCCTTTTAATTCATAGCCACATATGACTGGTGCAGCTGTGACCACCTGCCAGACAGAGTAGAGCAATCAGAACTTCCCTCCCATCTGAGAATTCCTCAATACCTGAACAAAAGTGAAAGCCACTATATTTGCCATGCAAAGGAGCCCAGGATATAAGAAACTATTTTGAAGGCTTCTTTCCACTGTATTAACTACCCCCAGTAATCCATAGAGACAGAAATTTCAAAGCAGTAGCTGGAAACTGGAAAATAGCTTTGAATTCACAGAATATCTATTTCTCTCACCTCTAACACAGGGAAGAGGACAGAGAGTCATCCTTCTTCAGCTCCTTGCTCTCAGAGCTCTTAGGCTGAGTATAAATTCCACAGCCTCGACAAAGGATGAGTGGTAACAGAGACACAAAGCCAGGAAGAAAAGCTACTGAGCATATGTAAAAATGAGATAAGGAAAGTTACCTGGCATGGCTGTTGGCTTCCTACTTTGTTTCGCATACAGAACATGTCTTCAAGGAATTTTTTACCCAGTAATTTTGTGCAGTCTAAATGAGGATTCAATTGTATACGAATGCTGTGCAGGTCATAGTCTTGATTTCCTAAGCACAAGAAGTAAGAGAGATTTCCATTCCTATCTGCATTTTTATAAGGCATCCTGCTTCCTCCTCCTTTGGGATTTATTCTTGGTTAAAATAGACTGTAGCCCTGGCCGGTGTATCTAAGTGGTTAGAGCATCAGCCTGCACTCTGAAGAATAATGGGTTAAATTCCAGGTCAAGGGCACATACCTGGGTTGTAGGTTCAAACCCAAGCCCCAGTTGGGACACGTGAGGGAGGCAATCAATCGATGTGTCTCTCTCACATCGATGTTTCTCTCTCTGCCTCACTCCCTTCCACTCTCTCTAAAAATCAATGGGGCCGAAACCGGTTTGGCTCAATGGATAGAGCGCTGGCCTGCGGACTGAAAGGTCCCAGGTTCAATTCCGGTCAAGGGCATGTACCAGGATTGTGGGCACATCACCAGTAGGAGATGTGCAGGAGGCAGCTGATCGATGTTTCTTTCTCATCGATGTTTCTAACTCTCTATCTCCCTTCCTCTCTGTAAAAAATCAATAAAAATATATTTTAAAAAATATTAAAAATCAATGGGGAAAAATATCCTTGGATGAGGATTAACAACAACAAAAAAAGAAATGCAGAGAAGAACTGATGTACCTCATCATGGATTAAACATGTCCTCCTGCTCAGTTTATCATCAATGAGCAAGCAAGATCTGAATCCAAGCTATGGTGTGTTACCATAGACAATGAATTAATCTCCCTGAGTCCTGGTTTTCTCACTTAAAAGATATAAATCCTAAGAAAACATGATGTATGATGACAACCAAATAATATGTGGAGAGGACTTAGTGCCTAGTACATAATTAGTGCTCAATAAATGGTATCTATTGTTGCTGTTGTAGTTATAACAATATCACTCCTGCTAGACAAAGGTAAAATATTATTTTCACACATTTTTAAGATTCAAATAAGTTAAATAATGTGTCCATAACCCTATAATAAATGGCAGAACCAACACTCAAGCATAGATACAGCATCCAGCCCCCTGCTGCATGTGCAATATGATATACACATGTGACCCCTTGATTTAGGATTTGATTCTCAAAGGCCTGAAGGAGCCGCCCCTTCTACTTTAGGGAGCCATTATGGTTGCTCCATTTCTAGTTTCACACATGTGCTTAGAAATCTGGCACTGGGCCTATAAGTTCCAATCCCTTCCCCTAATTCCTCAGAGGTCTGAAGGTGTGAATATATCTAAGAATACAACTAACTCTTCCTTTTGACAGTCACTCACCAAAATAATCTTCACCCTGTAACCAGGTGTGAACCAAGCAATCTTTAACTTCATTATTCACAAGAGTAGGCAACTGAAAAAACTCAGTGACAAAGATGAAAGGTAGAGACAGCTTTATCAGCATGAGGTCATTTTTAGGAGAAGTGGCAGTGAAGTTTGGGTGAATGAAGATCTTCTCATAAGGTATAATCTCCCCTGTAAAGTCTTGAAAACTTTGAGAACCACCAAAAAAGATGACCTGGAGATCTCTAGAAAATTAAGGGGAAAAAAAGATACTATCATACATCACAAGGCTAATCTCTTTCTCACTCACACACACACACACATACACACACATACATTTCCTTCTATAATCACCCACTTCACCTTCTCCTCTCATCTTTGTCCATTTGATCTTTTATGTGCAGCTACTATAAGTGGTCATGAAGGTTGTACATTATGTAAATCCAATAATTTGCCATTTCCATAACCTATAATGTGATTGGGCTCTACTCTTAGCATAATTCCAGAGAGTAGTTCCAATTCAAGACCAAGAAAATTGAAAGATGCATGCAAATGGATTGTCAAGGCTTCTATGAAAGTAATAGGTTCTATTAGGGAAGCTCCTTTGATGGGAGGGAACAAGAAATGTGAGATTGTACAAAGAAAGCTTGGAGAGTTGAAATATTTTTAAGCTAGGGAGGCTTGCCTGAATACACTATGCTTTACCTCTCTATCAAAACTTTGCTGGATCAACAAGGTTTTCTGATGGTCCTTTAGGAGAACAATAGTCAAAAATCCTGGATGTGCCACTGAGATCCATTTGAGATCTACTTACTATCCTGGCTCAACACTCCAGTTTCAGAACAGGACACCTCCCTGAGTCTCACTCAGGGGTCTCTCCAACCATGAAGGTAAGGTAAGCAGCACATAGGTAACTGAGCACCACTTTTTTTGTTGAACTCCCAAATGTCAAGTTTATTTTGTCTCCTAACAACAATACCATTTGCCTCAGTCTGTTCTTGTAACTTTGTTCAGAGTTTATAAGATAAAGTCTAAAGCAGTGGTTCTCAACCTTCCTAATGCCGTGACCCTTTAATACAGTTCATCATGTTGTGGTGACCCCCAATTTCATTGTTATAAATTGAACATAATTAAAACATAGTGATTAATCAAAAAAACAATATGTAATTATATATGTGTTTTCCGATGGTCTTAGGCAACCCCTGTGAAAGGGTCGTTCGACCCCCAAAGGGGGCGCAACCCACAGGTTGAGAACCACTGGTCTAAAGGGATAAGACAGGAATGGGCCTGATAAGTCCATCCTTAAGCCAACCCCATGGACTGACAAGTTTAGAAGATCTCATCAAAGCATCATCCTTTTGATAAACTTTGCCTTGGGTGAATTTTACAAGACATTGTACACTACAAGAGTTTTCCTTTGTCATGTTTTTGTGTCCCTGAGAACCACTGTCCTATTTTCACCTGCTTGGAGTGAAGGATTTTTCTGGGCCTCAGGTGGGGATGACAGGTCTTTGGTTAAGTTGTTTTACTGAATGTCACAATTCTCCTTAGATCATATCAGTCTGTTTGGTCGTCTGTACCAAACATGTACTCCCTTCATATGTAAATTCACATGATATCACCCTAAAGGGCATAATTTCCCATTCAAAAGGCTGTCAAGAAATGCAATGGCTACTTTGAGCAACTTTTGACAAGAGCAAGATTGTTCATTTGAGAGATACATTAGAACAAAAAGGGAAGAAACCCTTGTGATAAGAGTCTCTCTTGTTGGTCTAAATGAGAAATCACTTAATGGATCACCTCCTCTATTTTCATCCCTGGGAATTAATAAGAATTGGTGTTTTAATTATTCAACATGATGGAATTGTTAGGTCCAACTTATTGTTTAAATCAGCTATAGCAGCTCTCTTGTGTGTCTGTGTTTATCAAATTGGCTTTTTCTGCTTCTAAGATTACTCTCCTTTCTTGTGGAAGAAAAATCACTCACATTTACAGTGTTAATCTACACTAATAAAAGCGTAATATGCTAATTAGACCAGACAGCCAAACAACCTTCCGGACGTCCTTCCGGACAAAGTTGCAGTGGCGGAGGCTGAGGCTGAGGTGGTTAGGGGTGATGACCAGGCCAGCAGGGGAGGGCAGTTAGGGGCGACCAGGCAGGCAGGCGAACAGTTAGGAGCCAGCGGTCCTGGATTGCGAGAGGGATGTCCGACTGCTGGTTTAGGCCCGATCTGCCGGAATCAGGCCTAAACCGGAAGTCAGACATCCCCCAAGGGGTCCCAGATTTGAGAGGGTGCAGGCCAGCTCAACCCCCTCCTACCCCCGTGCACAAATTTTGTGCACCGGGCCTCTAGTAACTATATAAAATGGGTCCCTCTTATGTTTTCTCTTCCCCCTCAATTTCCCTTTTTACCTTCTCTTAAGAAACTACTTTGATTTACCATAAAAGATGTTTGCAAGTAAATACAGAAGTTTATATTGGAGAGAATTCATGATAAATAGATGACTCAGGCAAATTATGTTGAGTGAATCGGGGCTTAAAATAACTCAGTGGCATGAAAAACTAAACTATGGTGGAAAAACAACAAAATAGTGGTTGCCTCTGAGGGATACTGATGGAATATAAGTGAGAAGGGACATGAGGAGGGCATTAGGATATTTTTTAACTTTAGACCTTGTTACATTAAATATTCATATATTAATGAATATATTCAATATTCAATATATTGAAATGTATGAAGTTCTTCTCAACTAACATAAAGAATCAAAGCAATTCTAAATAAATCCCAACAGAATTTTTTAATTGAACTTGACAAGTTGATTTTAAAATTTATTTTAAAAAAAATACCTAGGTGTTCCTGATTTAGAATAAGATCCCTGGTCTACCCTATCAGATGTCATAGATTTATGATAAAGACACAATTATTATGACATTGTGGTATTGGTCCATAATAACTAAAACAATGGAACAGCATAAAGAGCCCAGAAACAGACACTTAGATACAAGAGCAGCATTGCAGATCACCAGGGAAAGAGGGGACCATTAGATAAATTATATTGGGATATTTGGTTAGTATGCTAAAAAAAAAAAAATTGGATTCCTATTTCACACAATTCATAAAAATCAATTCCAAATGATGTGTTTAAATATGAAATCAAAGCTTTAAAATCTGTAGAAGTAAATTTAAAGAACTATATTTCTGATCTTAAGGTCATAATGAATATTTTCAACTAAGCACAATACCCAGTAACCACAAATAAAGATTGATAATTCAAGTGTTAAATTGAATTATATCAAAGTTAAGACTCTTATTCAGCAAAATACACCATAAAAAGAAGATCAAGCCAAAAACTGGAAGAAGAAATTTTCAACACATAGACAACTGACAAAAGAGAAATAACTAGAGCATTTGTCAAAGTCCTACAAAGCAATTTTCAAAAAATTCAAAACACAAATATTGAAAAGAGTAGTTCCTGCTTATTGTTTGTTAATTTGTTTATGGTAGCCATTCTGGCAGGTGTAAGGTGATACCTCACTGTCGTTTTAAACAGAACAAATGCCCATTAGTAGATAAATGAATAAAAGTGTTGTGGTACATATATAGAATGGAATACTATGCAGCTATAAAAAAGAAAGATCTCTTACCCTTTGAGACAGCATGGAGAGACCTGGAGAGTATTATTATGCTAAGCAAAATAAGCCAGTCACAGAAAAACAAGTATCACATGATCTCACTTCTATGTGGAATCTAATAAACAAAATAAACTGATGAACAAAATAGACCCAGAGATATGGGAGAGACTGATGAATCTCAGGGAAGGGGGTGGAGGAGAGGGAAGACATTAACCAAAGAACTTATATGCATATATGCATAACCCATAGACACAGACAATAATGTTGTGAAGGCCTGAGGGGAGTGAATGGGATGGGGGAAGTAGGTGGTCAATGAAGAGAGAAGAGGGGGACAGCTGTATACTTTCAACAATAAAGATAAATTTTAAAGAAAGATATTTCCTAAAAGAAACATTACTGGCAGAAGTAGGAGGAGAAATAAAATGCTAATAAAATGAGGAACATAATAAGATATTTGATAGTCAGCAACAACAACAAAAATTGGACAATACCCAATGTTGGAAGAATGCTTATAAATTACTGGAGGATGTGTAAAAGCTAACATTTGCATCTTCTATGACCCAAAAATTCCACTCCTAATTATAGTAGTCTCTCCTTACCCATGGGCAATATGTTCCAAGACTCCCAGTGGATGACAAGCTGCAGATAGTACCAAGCCATATAGATACTATGGTTTTTTCCTATATATACATACCTATGATAAACTTTAACTTGTAAATTTGACACAGTAAGAGAATAACAACTAATAATAAAATGAACAATTATAACAATATACTATAATAGGAGTTATGTGAATATGGTGTGTCTCGCTCTTCCCGCCCTCCTCTCAAAATAACCTATTGTATTCACCCTTCTTCTTGTGATGATGTAAGATGATAAAATGCCTATGAGGTTGAGAACTTTCACCTTTTCACTTACAGGTAGCACTTTATAGCTTCTCTTTGGCATATCCAGAGGGCTAGCATCACTATTCTTGTGTTTTGGGGCTATTATTATGCAAAATAGGGTGACTTGAACACAAGCACTGTGATACCATAATCATTAATACCTTAACCCAAATGGCTAAGTGACTAACAGCTGGGTAGGGTATGTAGCGTGGATGTTTCATGTCCTGGGCAGGACAAAATGGAATGGCACCAGATTTCATCATGCTACTCAGAACAGTACAATTTAAAACTTATGAATTGCTTATTTCTGAAACTTTCCATTTAAGATTTTCAAACTGCAGTTAACCACAGTTCACTGAGACCATGAAAAGCAAAACTGTGGATAAGGGGGGACCACTATGTTTACTCTAGAGGTATACTTGCAGATATACACTGTGTGGCCAGATTATTATGACCGCCTGATGTTTGTAGGCAAATTAGCCGTACACTGCATAGTATGGGATATAGAAGCCAAAGGCCTGTTCGAACACCTTTACTGTCTGCAGTTACCAAGATAAAATGTCTCCAATTCGCACAGGAACAAATGATTGGACAGTCGAGCATTGGAAAAAAAGTCATGTGGTCCGATGAATCACATTTCCAGTTGCATCATGCAGATGGCAGAGTGATAATTTGGTGGAAACAGCATGAAAACATGCACCCCCACATGCATGAATACAACCCTTCAAGCAGGTGGGGGCAGTGTTATGGTTTGGGGCATGTTTTCCTGGCATGATTGGGGCCCTTTAATTCATGTGGAACAACGTCTGAATAGCACAACATACCTAAGTATCGTTGCTGATCAAATTCATCCTATCATATTGATGGCATATTCCAATGGAGATGGCTTCTTCCAACAAGACAATGCGCCATGCCACGGTATTGTGGAGGAGTGGTTTCAAGAACATGAGGGAGACTTTATCTTGCTTAGGTGGCCCCCACAATCACTAGATCTCAATCCAATTGAGCATTTGTGGGACGAAGTTAAAAGAGCCATCAGGCAGCTGGTTCCACAACCATCAAATCTCACAGAACTGGACAGTGCTATTCATCAGGCATGGTGTCAGAGTCCTCGCATTACCTTTCAACATCTCGTGGAGTCAATGCCAAGAAGAATCGCCCCAGTATTGAAGGCAAAAGGTGGCCCAACTAAGTACTGATGGGGTGGTCATAATAATCTAGCCACTCAGTGTAAATCAATATGGATACACACCAACACAGATAAATATTGCAGATATATACACAAGAATATTCTTTAAGGTGCATGGTACAAATATGCTTACAGTAACACTGTTCAAAAGAACAGAAACTAGAAATAACTCAAATGTCTGTTAAGAAAAGAATGAACAAGTTGTGGGACATTTGAACTGAAATATTATATCACAATTAAAAAGGAAATGCAATCACACGCCTACCACTTTGGATGAATCTTAAAAAATATTAAGAATGATTTGCAGGATTATTTTTACATACATGTAAGATATTGTACCACATTATTTTTCCTTCTGGACATGTTAAACATAAGAATGTGGGACATTCCTTAGTCAAGTGTTATCTGAGTAGCTGAGCTCCCCTGGACCATCAGAGGCCTAGGATTTCTTGACCAGCACAAGAAGTATTGAGGCCCAGCTTTGGAGCTTTAGAACAGAGGGAACTGATCCTCAGTACTTACGGCAAGAAGCAGTGAGCTGCTGTCACCACCCACTGGGGGGCAATCAGAGTCCCCACACAGGGCTTATAACTAGATTTCAGATATAATAAGTACAGCATCTGACCTAAGTCTTCCATGTCTTCACTAACAAGTGGAACAACACCTGGGACAAAGAGAGAAGAGAATCAATAGATAACTCAGCTGATTAAAGGAAGTGGGCTGGTTATGGAGATTTTAGGATCCAGTGTCAGTCCATATCAATATTTACCACTTATTAATCACGTAGCCCCCATACTATGGTACTAGAAAATCGTATGATAAAAACACTGTACTAAGCACTGCACATACTTTTAGACTTTTTTGTAGGGTAGATACATTTTATATTACTTTACATATTAAGAATTACACATTAGGAAAGTTCCTTGAGGCCACACAAATAGTGGATTATGGTTGGTTCAAGGTTTCAGACTTCAGTGTATCTGATACCAAATCCAATGTATGCACTTATTCTCTACCTGACCTCCCTTCTTCTTTCCAGACATCCTTGCTCATTTCTAGTCTCTTAAAATCTTACTATTTCTTAGCTCTATCCAGTCACAGCAATGCAGCCTTTCCCACAGCCTCCTGACTTTTCCTACTAGTCAACTGTAGGGATGCTTTGGGACCAGACATCATGACTCCAAGAGAATAATTTCTAAAACCAAGACTAGAAGACCCTCTAAAATATATGCTCTTAGTCTACTTCCTTCCTCTGCACTCCAGCAATAGGGGTGGTCTTTTAATTAAGTATGTCCCACTTTATGACCTTCACACTTGCTGGTTCCTCTGTGTGAATGAAACAACCTACCCATCCCCTACTGTACTTAACTCGGTTAACTACAGTCAGTCTTTAGGAAGCATTACATGTCATTAAACAACAGACATTATTTTTCTCATTTTTCATATAAGAAAACTGAGATTCAGAGAGGTTAGGGCATTTGTCCAAAACCACTTAACTATTAAGTAGAAGAGCATTATTGATTAATTACAGAGCCATACTAATTTCATTATGGGCAAGATACTTAATTTCTCTGTGCCTCAGTTTCTTATCAACTAAATAAGAACAATAATACTTGCTAAAAATTAATAAGTTTTAATAAGAATTAAATGAGTTAATATGTAGAAAACAGGGCAGTGTTCATTATATAAGTACTAGAGGCCTGTTGCACGAAGAGATTCGTGCAAAAGGCCTTCCTTCCCCTGGCTGCTGGCACTGGTTTTCCTCCGGCACCTGGCACCCAGGCCTTCGCTCTGGCCGGGCTCCAGCTGGAGCTGGCCCCACGGCTGTGAGGCTTTCGCTGCTCCGCCGGCCCCGGGGCTGTTAGACTTTGCTCCACTGCTTGGAGCCTACGTATGCAAATTAACCGCCATCTTTGTTAGGTTAATTTGCATACTCTCCTGATCGGCTGGTTAGCGTAGCGAAGGTACAGTCAATTTACATGTTTGTATTATTAGGTAAGATATGCTTTTATGGTGGTGGTAGTGGTGGTGGTTTGACTATTATTATTTATTACACATTTTAAAGCCCAAGAACAAAATCTACTTTTTCCTTTTGAACCACACAGCAAAATACCTACTGTCTTTGCTTTTTATTTTCTTTTATAAATTTCTATGCCCTCTTCCAGGATCCTATCTCCATCCTCCCTTCTGACATCCTCCATGTTTCAACCAGAGAAGGTTATCAGACATTCACAGGAGGTTTTAAGCCCATAATAAAAAGGTGTAGTTAGGTATAATAAATCGCTGAACCTGTACAGAAAATAACTAGTATATCACCTACTTCCCAAACTTCCATGTTCCTTATGCACCAGCTCTCCCTCTCCAACAAGCTCCAAACCTCCCCCCTCCTCCCCGCCCTAATAGAGTTCTAATCAACTTGGTCATCACTCACCAGTCACCATCAGTAAGGTTAACAGTACACACTTCATGCTGATGCCTGAATCCTGTTCTGAAGATAAGGATGTAGTGGAAACTAATAGGCACAAAGCAGGGATAGAACTTATAACCTGCGTGGGAATTCAGTGGGAGGAGGTGCAGGGGATTGAGCCAGGATGAGGACTCTATACAAGTTTGTAGTCTCAAGGGCTCTCTTTCTGGTCTTGAGCCTCAGTGTAAACAGGACAGTAGATATAGAATCTTCTCAGCCCAAGTAAAAATCCACCCTATGGGATGATGAGTTCCTAGGATTTTAGCTTTATCCACCTCATCTAGGGGAAAGAATTCCAAAGCAGGAGTCAATTAAACCTTCTGTGGAGTTAAAAATTCATCCCAAGTTCCTTCCCTTGCCTCTCAGTTTTTTCACCAGTTCCTTCCCCACAGTGTGTGACTTGCACCCCTCCCTCTACATGTCCCACTGACCCCTCTCCGTTCTGGACTACTCTGATGAAGCAGAGCTGTCTCCACCCCTCTGTGTGACACTGACTCCCCTCCCCTTTATGCATATGTCACACTTAGCCCACCCCTCCTCAGCACTGCTTCACTTGTACAGATCCATACCACACAACCACAGATATCAATTTGAATAAAAGTTCCCAACCAATACCCATACCAGTGGCCCCTGTCAATCTGTTCTTACCACACTGCCCCCTTGGATATGGCCCGTTTATGCTCACTTGCTCGCTCTCTCACGCGCTCTCTCTTCATCTCTCTCAACTTTCTCTCTAGCTGCCTTTTTAAAATTTATTTTTGGTGGCAAAATATAACAAGAGTATTACTTAAATGGTAAAGCAGATGGCAGAATAAAACAATAATAGATTTACAGTCCTATAAACTTGAGATATTCTGTGGAATGAGCCTGGGGACAGCTATGTCTCCATATGTACAGAGAAGCTATAATAACAGTAATAAAGAACTTAATAACAACTAATTTACAAACATATGAAAAAATGTTGAACATCACACACACACACACACACACACACACACACACACAATCCACCCATCCATAAGATTCTAAAGTTAATTTTTTTCCTGAGTATCTGCTAAAACCATTTTAAAATTATTTTTTCAAAGAGAAGCTTTAAGAACTATCACTAACCTAAAACAAAAAGGGGAAAAAAAATGAATGGGATTCATTACCTTAAGGATGAGTTAAGGGCTAAAGTTATTAGTATTAAAACAAGAAAACCCACATTAAGTTTGGTAGGCCTCAAGAAGAAGTGTATAGGCTGGCCAGGTGGGAGAGGGGTGTCAAAGAGGGATGAAAAGAAAGGCTGACAAAGACAAAATGAGATGAAGATCAAGGGAGGTCCCTAAATCACACTTTATTCTTTAGGCAGTAGGGAACTACTGAAGAGTTTTAAGAAGACTAATATGACCTCATTTGGATTTTAGAGAAAAAACAATTCTGAGTCAGAGAGAAAGAGTCAATTTGGGAAACAATGGATGGTCACATACATTAGGTCATGGGAGACAAGTGTGTGACCTAGATTAGAATGATAGCAATGACAATGGGAAGATATGGATGGATTTTAGGAATTCCTCAAAACAGGGAGGATTTGAGGACTGAGTGGTAAGAAAAAGAGAGAAATCAAACAAGTGGAAGGTATATTTATATCCCAAAATAAGGAAAACAGGTTTAAAAAATGAATCTGAAAGGCTGGAGAAATGAGGGGGGTAATTTTAACATGCTAAATGTCAGGGGCCTAAGGAAGATGCCAACAATGGCCTCTAAAAGGCATTGGAAGATGTGGGATTGGAAGTCTGGGCTAGAGATACCAATTTGAAACTCGTAGAGAGGTAGTAGTCCCCAGTGCTAACCTCCTCCAGAAAAGTTTATTGTTTTTAGAGATCTTTTCCTAGATAGTGACCCTGCTTTTCTGCTCTTAGACCTCACACTCCCAACCCAGGCCTCAAACTCCCGTCCTAGCCCATAGTATTTCCAAAATACCTGGGGGAAACAACCTCAGAGTAAGTATATCTCTTTCTCAACTTTTCACCTGTGTTAACTGAGTCCATCCTACACCACAGGAAACTTTCCACAACTCCATGCTGTCTCAGTATACAGGGTGGGCAAAAGTAGCTTTACAACTGCTCTTATAGAAAATAATACAATTAATAAATAGTAATACAAGAATAAACTGTTTCATGCATACACAACTGTAAACCTACTTTTGCCCCACCTGCATTTCCTTAAGCAGCCCTCTCCCCAGTGTACCTCTGTGTTCATTGCAACATTCAGGAAAGTATGTGCCACATCCGCTTTTCATTTCACACCTGAGGGACCTGGTGTGAGGGAACTTTGTGTAGTTTTCCAAGATTCATGAACGCTGGTTGTTTAGTTGCAGCCCAGGGTATGTACTTGAAAAGCTGTTTATCCAGTAAGACCCAGATTTGACTTCTAGTCTTTCCAGTCATGTGTGATTTTGAGAAAATTACTTAAATTCTCCCTGTTTCAGGTGTCACCTACAGCTCCAGAATTAAAAAAAATGATATCAGCCCAGCCTTGTCTCCTCTTTCCCCAGCTGTGACATTGAAATGAGATTATGGGCTTAAGAAAATTTAAAGGGTTATAGTGATACAAAGTGTAACTTACATCATATTAGAGTAAGTTAATATAAAATCACTACTAACAATGTCTGTAAAGAACTTAGTTCAGTGCATAGGATTCAGTAAGCCTTCAATGGGTGTTAGCTATCAGCATTACTGCTCTTTTTCTTGTTAAAGAGTATTCCCAATTATTCCAAGATGAAAGAGGCAGATAATCGGCTGAGAAATCTTTTCATTAGGTTAAAAAACCACTTAGAGATCCTGCCTTCTTAACTGTCATCAACATACAGTAGATCCTATAGCTGATGTAATCTAGAATTCAAACCATTCTCCAAATGTCAAAATAACTGCTCTATGAATGCTTTTTATTCCTATATTTTCTTAGCTCAAAAATGTTGATCAGGACGGCTAGACTAAGTTGGTGATGATGACCGAGTGATGAAACAGTGACCGCAGGGAAAGATGAAGCTAGTGTAATAAAGAAGGGAGGGGCTGAGGGAAAGTATAAATAACTACTGGGGGGTTCAGAGCAAACTTGGGGACACTGTCTTCTTGAGCTAAGGTGCAGAATCCTGTCCGCTATAGTACGGGCCTCAGACAGTCCATGGGGAATGTAAGTCCTGAGTCTAGAGCTCCCTTTCCCACAGACAGCTGAACTACTTTTAGTCAGGTGAGCTTTTAGGAATAGCAGATAGAGAAACCTGGATCCAGAAGTCTAAAGAGATAGGCTTCTTTTTCCTTTCTTCCCTGAAAAACCCCAATAGAGGTACAGTCCCCTCCTTCCCTGGTGCAGAAGGGCCTCCATCTATTTATGTAGAACCCTCTTCTATCCCCTTTTAAGCCAAGAGCTGTTTTCCAATCTCATCGCCATTGCGTGTTCCCTATACTAACTATATCCACTGATTCTACCAGGTGTTCTCAAGGAGAAGACTGAGCTGAAAAAGTTCCATACTCTACTGATCTTCTTCTACATGTCATAGGGAAAGATCTAGATTGCTATGAAATTTATCTTCTGTTTGAGTGTCCTTGTTGGTATGTAAACATGACCTAATTTATCCTGTAAGATATGGGTTAATGTAGGATGGAGTAAGGCAGATGTGTGTGTAGAAGGTGCAAAAAAGAGTCAAGAGAAAGGGTCATGAGCAGAATTAGGGTTTTCTCTTCCTATGCCCCATCGGGACAGGTTGAGCCCACTCTTCCAGTGCTAATAGTTGGTTTGAATTTACTCCCAGACTTTATTTTATTTGTATATTTTTGCATTTAAATGGTTTATTTGTTGCTTCTTATTTTAGACCATTGAATTACTGGATTTAATTATTTTTAACTTAAAGAAAAGTTACCAATATTTCCTTTGCTGTTGCATATTTATAAATATGATTTATACAATTTAATATGTATGATGTTCCATTTGTACATGTACTTTTTCATTTCAATGTCCAACATTACTGTATTGGACATTTATGTTTCCAATGTTTAGCTACTATAAAGAGTGCTAAAATGAGCATACTTATTCATAATCTTTGTCTACATCTGATTATTTTAGTAGAATGAGTTATTGGGGCTGGAACGATTAGATCACAGGTGATGAACCATTTATAATTCTTGATACCTATTTCTAAATTGTTTTTCAAAAAGTAACAATCAATTCACATTCCTAAAAACAGTGAATGAGAGTCCTTCTCATCATACTTTCCTTGATTGAATCTTATCAACATTAAACAAAAATGATTATTGTAAATATTAGATAAAATGGTATGTCATTTCAATTTACATTTTTATTAGGAAAAAATGTCAAATATTTCTTGGCCAATTACTTCTTTAAAACTGTATATATTCCTTTTCAACTAGGAAATTATTGATGGTATTATTTGTTATAAGAATGTCTTATATATGCAGACATTTTATTTTCTCAGGAGCATTTTTCTCCACTCACTCGTCTGTGCAGAAAGAAGACCATGCTCCCTATTTGGCATACCTCAAGTCTCACTTCAACCCCTGTGTGGGTGTCCTCATCAAAAAAAACTGGGTGCTGGCCCCAGCTCACTGCTACTTAACGTGAGTGTTGGGCATCCCCAACCCCCTCCAAAACAGCTACCACTCATCCTATATCAGTGGTTCTCAAATAGAGGCAACTTTCCCTCCAGGGCACATTTGGCAAAGTCCAAAGATATTTTTGGTTGTCACAATGAAATTGGGGTTAGGGGCGGCTGTGCTACTGGCATCTATCTAGTGAATAGAAGCCAGAGCAAGGATGCTGCTAAACATCTACAATGCACAGGACAACCCCCACAACACATAATTACCCAGCCCAAAATGTCAACAGTGTTGCCATTGAAGAACCCTATTGTAGATATTATGCCTCAGCCTCTCATCAATTTTCTCAAGTTTTGTACTGGCAATATGAATGTGTTTGATAAGTTAAGGACCAGCAAATAACTTGTGATGAACTCAAACTGGATAAATTGAGGAGAATTTTCAAAAAGAACTAACAACAAAGGTATGGACAAGGGAAATAGGAACAATACAAAGAATAGTTCAGTACTCCCATGGTTAGTATTAGAAAAGTGAAGCCCTAGCTGGTTTGGCTCAGTAGACAGAGCATTGGCCCATGGACTGAAGGGCTGCAGGTTCAATTATGGTCAAGGGCCATGTACCTCTGTTGCAGATTCGATCCCTGGCCCTAGGGTTGGGGCAAGTGCAGGAGGCAACCCATCGATGTGTCTCTCTCACATCGATATTTCTCTCTCTGTCTCTCCACCTTCCTTCCACTCTCTCTGAAAATCAATGGAAAAATACCCTCCGGTGAAGATTAACAAAAAACAAAGAAAGGTGCAGTTACTACCCCTAGACCTAAAGGGGTGAGGAGAGAATGGGTACAAATAGGGAGGAGAGAGAGAGGAGAGAGGGGAAGCAGAGCTAAAGAAATCATTTTATAAAAAGACCACCTTATATGAGTTGTAACCTTTGGTCATGAGACACAGCCAACAGCCAATCTGTGGCAACCTGCAGGAAAGGGGCCAGGAGGATAAATACTCCAACCTCACACTTCTTCCTATGGTTACTTTCTAGTGCTTCCTACTAGCCAAAACCCATTGATTTAATCAACATATATCATGTTACAAAGGTACAGAGCAGGACAAAGTAGGGCTGGGAGTGGATCTGATGAAGCAAACAGGAGCTACCCAACATTCAAGTCATCCCATTCTCTTACCTCTGCCAGAACAGAAATGCCCAACTGGATAGGTTGGTGCTGGAAAGAAGGGAAATAATTTATCTGTGCTGTGCACAATTTTTCTTCATTCTTTATTGTTGAAAGTATTACATATGTCTCCCTTTTCCCCCATTGACCTCCCCCTGCCTGCTCCCGCCCCTCAGCACAGGCCCTCACTCCCCTACTGTCTGTGTCCATTGGTTATGCTTACATGCATGCATACAAGTCATCCATGCACAATATCCATCTCCTCTACATTAAGGACACTGCATGAAAACATAGTAGTTAAAGGCTCCGCCACTGGCTGTGGGACTAAGGGTGAATACTCTTATGTGCCTCCATGACTTTATCTGAAAAATGGGGATTAAAATTAGAATTCACTTCATTAGTTTGTTGTGAGTGTTAAATGAGGTAACCCAGAATCCAGATGGAGTCCTTGGCACAGTACCTGGCACATTTCGACATTCAATATCAGCTTTGGTGATGGTGATGGTGATGACAATGATGATGATGGTGATGATGGTGATGACAGTGATTACTTCCAAACCCTCTCCCTCCAGAAATCTGAAAGTGTTGCTGGGAAATTTCAGGATCAGAGTCAAAGATGGGACAGAGCAGACCATTAGCCCCATCAATATTATCCGCTACTGGAACTTTAGTGATAGCTACCCCCAGGATGACCTTATGCTCATTAAGCTGGCCAAGTCAGCCAACTTCAGCCACAAAGTCCAGCCCCTCGCCCTCGCCACCAGCAACGTCCGGCCAGGCACCGTCTGTCTGCTTTCAGGTCTGGACTGGAGCCATGACAACAGTGGTGAGTGCACCTCTCACAGCAAGTCAGAGCCATCAATTATCCCTCAAGAGGACCACTCATGTCTGTAGAGATGAGGAGAGAGGGGAGGAGATTGGGAGGATTAGGGGGAGGGAGAGACTACAGGAGCAGTTTGGCAAAAAGAGACCCCACCACCCCAGATGTCCAAAGCTCCTCCTTTGCCAGGATGTCTGATGCCCCACTGCCTCTTTAGGGCTTTGGCAGCTGGATCACAGGCCACCTCACTGCATAGAGGACAAGGGTCCTGATTGTCAGAGGCAGGATTCATATTAAAGAGGTTGTGCTCCTCCCTCTCATACAGGCTCATTAATATGCAGAGGAGACCTCTGAGGACTTGAGTCAGGTCACCTCCTATTCCTCCAAGCCTGGACACAGAGTAGAAAGAAAACTCTGCTTTTTACAGACATGAATGCTATTTCAAAATCCTCAGGATTGACTCTCATAAATGTCCAGGATCATTTCCTCCCCTTTTCTCATTCCTCCTTTTTCTCAGACACACAACCAGAACCCTGGCTGCAGTAGAGGGTGGAAGGGCTAAGTACCAGCTGTGAACAGGAAGGGTTCTCTCTCCCCGTCTCCCCTCAGGCAGGCACCCTGACCTGAGGCAGACCCTGGAGGCCCCCGTGATGTCTGATAAAGAGTGCCAGACAACCGAGCAAGGAAGAAGCCACAGGAACGCCTTATGTGTGAAATTTGTCAAAGTGTTCAGCCGAATTTTTGGGGTAATCTTTCCTCTATTTTCAGCTTTCATGAATATGTATGTATCTAGTTAATCACTTAATCCTGATATTTTAAAAAATAGGAAGTTTTCATCCCCTCAAATTTTTTGAGAATCTGATAAGGCTGCAGCAAGCCGCGTTGTTTCTTCAGTAATGGGCTCTCCTTACAAATGTCTTTATTCATTTAAGGGCTTCGTGTCGGGCCTGCAGTTCACAATACTTTTATTCTCATAGCTGAAAGTGAAAATGGGCATTGCTGACAAAAATAATTTACACTTTTCACAAATTGAAGCTGGCTTCACCAGTTCAAATAAGTGGGGTTTGACTCATTTTACATGCAAGTTCTAAAGAGGTTTTTCTCTAACTTTCTCAAGATCACAAAAGGCTAATGACAGCAAAGCCAGATAAATGTCTCTAGAGCTTCCTGTCTTCCAGTTCAGTGCTCTGGTCATGACCCAGCATGCTACCTCTAGGCAGGGCTCGCCCAAGTTGGGGACTAGAGGGCTCCTTTGAGGAAAAAATCTGACCATCTCTCTCTCTCTGTCCCTCTCTCTGCACCATCTCTGATAGGAAGTGGCTGTTGCTACTGTCATCTGCAAAAACAAGCTCCAGGGGATCGAGGTCGGACACTTCATGGGTGGGGATGTCGGCATCTATACCAATGTTTACAAATATATACCCTGGATTGAGAACACCACTAAAGACAAATGAGACTGAGCTACTCGCTCTGCAGCCCACCAGCTCCACACCCGACTCTGCTACTTCCCCCAAACTCAAAATGAAAGTGTCCAGATAGAAATATCTGGAAGTATCACACAAGTAGCCTATGTTTTCTTATTTGATGGGGAGAACCAGGAAAAAAAGATGAAGTAAGCACTCATTACACTGGATTGGGGGTCATCTGCTATCTCATTTAATGCTTATAACAAACCTTTGAGGTTATCTTTTATCCCCACATTATAAATGAGAAAATTCTGCCTGAAAGTGGTAACTTAACATTGTCCATAGCTGGTAGATATCAGATCCTCGAGTGGAACCCCAAGATGTCAGATTCTCAATCCCATGCTCTTATCCTCAAAATTACAGGAGAGTCCATGGAGCATCACAGCACATGCTGTCTTTTATTTTCCTGCTACCTCTTTTTGTCATCCAAAAGGCTTGAAGCTCTCACTTGGGGCTCACACCCTGGGTGCTGGAATAAGCTTTATTCATAAATAGCCATGCTTGATTCCACTAATATACTGTCTGCAGCATGCAGCAGGGAGAGAGCTAGTGGATGGATAGAAAGTAAAAAACAGAACTCCAGGAAAGAGTCAATAGCCATGAATCAAGTAAAAAAGGAGGCTGGCAGTTCCAGAGCAAGGTGAATAAGTCACCTACATACAAGAAGAGCATACTCTCAGGGAAGCAGCAGAGCCCAAGAGGTAGAGATGGCTGAGAGGAGGTGAAGGATGGGTATAAATTGGACTTAGCCACAGATCATGAGATTAACAAGGTCAAGAAAGTGGGTACCAGTCCTCTTGTTGAGAACTTGGTAAAACACCTATCCAGATATGTAATCAATATGTAAGAGATTCAGAATTCAATATGTAAGAGATTGGGGCATACAGGAAAAGGATGGGTAAAATAATCTCCCAGAAGAAGATACAGGAAGCAATCACACTGTATCCTTGGGCAATATTTTCTATTCTGAAGGTTTAAAGTACAACCTATACTTTAATGACTTCTGTGTTAGACATAAAAATGCCCCCATAAATATGTCCACATCCTAACCCCCAGAACCCATGAATATGGTATCTTACATGGAAAAATGCAGCTCTGCGGATGTGCTCATGTTTATGGACATTAAAATGGGGAAATTATCCTGGATTATCTGGGTGAACCAATGTAATCACAGGGGCCCTTCAAAGTAGAAGAGGAAGGCAGAATATTTGGCCAGAGAGATGTGACAACAGAAAAAGAGGCAGTAGAGATTCGAAGGATGAGAAGGACCTGACCCATCATTGCCTTTGAAGATGGAAGAAGGGAGCTTCAAGGCCAGCCCTCTCTAAAATTGCTCTTTCTAGGCCTAACCGGTTTGGCTCAGTGGATACAGCATCGGCTGGGGACTGAAGGGTCCCAGGTGCGATTCCAGTCAAGGGCATGTACCTTGGTTGCGGGCACATCCCCAGTAGGGGGTGTGCAAGAGGCAGCTGATGGATGTTTCTCATCAATGTTTCTAATTCTCTATCCCTCTCCCTTCCTATCTGTAAAAAGTCAATAAAATATATTTTTTAAAATATAAAACTGCTCTTTCTAAATCACCAATGAGTTGTATATTTTTAAACCTAAAGGTCAATTCTCAGCTCTCCTTTTACATGATATTATCAGCATCATTTGACAAAGTTAGTCATTTCCTCTTCCTGTACTTGGCCTCCAGGACATCATGATCCTTTATCCACCAGCTACTTCTTTCCAGTCTCCTCTACTGATGCCACCATATCTCTATAACCTCTCAACATCAGGGTTTCCTGAGTTTTAGTCTTGGACTTCTTCTTCTATCTATATACACTCACTTCCTTATTGACCTATACCAGTCTTATGATTTTAAACATCATATTTAATCTAACAACTCCCAAATGCACATCTCCAGTTTGATCATTTCCCTTGACTTCCATATGTTCAGCTCTCTACTCAACATCTCCAATAAACATCTCAGATATAACTTGTCCAAAACAAAACTCCAAATCTTACCCCCAGATCAACATACTTTACCCACTGTCTACCCCAGATAAGCTGATGACCCTGAAAGTTACTCAGGCCAAAAATGTTAGAATCACTTTTTTCCCCTCATTTTAAAATTCTTTAAAAAGTGGTATGACTGCTGAAAGAAAAATTTATAACACTGTATAATGGGATTTTCAATGTATTTTTCAATATTATTAGCTTTTATTATTGTTCTAGACAGTATTAAAGATGTCCTCAATCCCCCTTTTCTCTCTCTCCTCCCAGCCCCTGCCCCACCCTGGCCTTCACCACACTACTGTCTGTATTTATTGGTTATGCATATAGGTATATAAATTCTTTGGTTAATCTCTTCCCATCTCCCTCCACCCCCAAGATATATTGAGTGAAATAGGCCAATAAGAAAAAGACAAATATTGCATGATCTTACTCAGGAGTAGAATCTAATGAACATAATAAACTGATAAACAAAATAGGTACAGAGGCATGGAACAGAATGACTTTTGATTCCTCTCTTCTCTGATATCTCATATCCATTCTATAGCTAAATCCTTCCAGTTCTACCTTTAAAACATTGCAACAATCTTTATGTCTTTAATGTCTTTACTATGTCTTTGAGTGTAAATTCAGTGTTTGTCCATACAGAGTTAAGCAATTATCACCACCACTAAATTTTAGAATATTTTCATGATCCCTAAAGAATATCTACACACATAAGCAATCATTTTCTCTATATTTTGCCCCTGGAAACCACTAATCTACTTACAATCACTATAGATTTTCCTACTCTGGACCTTTCTTATAGTAAATGGAATCATATGATATATATAGTCTTTTATGACAGGCTTTTTTCACTCAGCATTATGCTTTCAATTTGTATCTATGTTGTAGCATGTATGAGAACTTCTTCCCTTTTTATGGCTGAATAATATTCTATATGTAGAATATTATTCATTTTAAATATTATTCATTCATATATATATTTTAAAGCCCAAAGATATTTTATTTTAGGCAGAAAAAACATTTCTAAACTTTTTTTCTTGGTGTCATTTGAAATTAAGAATAAAACATTTACTAGAATAAAATGTAATGCAGAATCTTGTTGACCTGCAGTCTGCTGATTCTGGATCTGCCCTTTCGTAAAGCTCTATAAGCTTTCCTTTTATCTTCGATATTCTTAAGTTTTTCTATAATGTGCGTAAGAGTGAAGGGTTCTGTCCCAACTTATTCATCTTGTTTCACACCCTGTGAGCCTTTCAATCTAGTTTTTTTCATTTTTTTGGTTTATTTGTTTTATCTATTTACTCAGTGCAATTCTTGGTCATTAATTCTTCAAATACTTTATTCCTTCTTTTCATTTTTAACATCTCCTCCTGGGAATCCAGTTACACAGACACTTGCCCTGTTATTTCTTTTATATTTTTTTATGATTTGATTTTATTTTACACTAGGTGGTGGGCACAAAGCAATCCTCCTTAATAAAGTTGACAATTAGCTTCACTCAGAGCATTTTTAATAAACCACATTAACAAAAAGTATTATTGCAAATTGTTCTGCAATCCAAACATACAATAGCTTGGAAAAAAACGTTGAGAAAACAAAAGCCAATGTAAAAAGATAGATTAAAAACAACTAAAACAGTGCAGATTTTGTATGGCTCTGATTTCACCATTTCTTACTGTATCGTCAAAGTCAAAAATCCTTTCCTTCCGCTGGCTCCATTGCTCAGGACTTAAAAAAAAAAAACAAACAAAAAAGAACACACCTTTCTTCCTGGGTTCAGTTCACCTCAGGATCCACCCAGTATTCTCTAATATAGGCCTTTTCCTTTAAAGTCCCCAGTGCTGACGTGCCTTGTTTTCCCAACCTGAGGCGTGTTACCCTGTCTGCTGCTGCTGCTCTGCTTGGAGGATGGCAGAGCTCTTGACGTTTCATCTGTCTTTTGCTTCTTTACAGCTTTTTCTGGAGTAATGTGCTTCTTCCTCTTTCACTCTGTCACCTTCACTGTCAGAATCACTGCCAGAAGAGCTCAAAGAAACAAGTTCTTTGATTTAGGCACTGCTCTGCCCCCACCCTGTTATTTCTGTGGCAAACAGCCTTTCTTCTCTTTAACATGTTCCATCTCTTTATTACTTCCCAATACCTTCTAAAAGAGTTATTTGAACTGGCCTTCCCATTCATCAATTCATCATCAGCTGTGTCGATTCTGCTGCTTAATCTAATTGTTGCGTACTGAAGGGAAATCAGACTTATCCTCTCCCCAGGACTGTCCACTAGGGCAGGAGTTTAACCTACAGTCAGCCAACCAGAGGCCCATGGCCAGGATTTTGGACCTTGAAGCTGTGACACAAAGGGACCCATTCACAGAGGCAGTGGCAGTGTCCAGACCCAACGTTGACAGGTGCAATGTGGGGGGTGGTGCCAGTATCAGTCCTGTACAGTGACTTGGTTGTGTTCTCAGAGGTTTAAACCCTCTTAGTTCCCATACTGACACTGACTCTCCGGCCTTCCCATGGATTCTTTGAGATAGCCTATTCTCTTCCAACAGGTTTACTATCTCATATGAAGTTGAACATATGAATTGGGTCCTGGGAGAAGTATAGGAGAGTTGAAGCGCCAATTACTTCCTTCTACATAATTCAGATTCTGTAGATACTGTCATAAGTTGTAGTTCAAATAAATAAAGTTTAAAAACATAGTACTTAAAATTTTAAAATGAATGATTGGTAGAATGACAAATAAATAAAACTAATCAAATTTAGGAGAGGGGAACAGACGTGTGGTTAAGTGAGATACTCCCCCAACTTTGATGAATGGGATTCAGAAGTCAAAGTTCAAAGTTGATAAAACCAAATAAGAGAAGCAAATCTTATTATTCTGAGTTGTGAAAATAATCACTGGAAGAACTAAGGTAAATGGTAAAATATGACTATATTTGGTTAGTGAGACATACTAGAGAGCAGAATGGGCAAGTGTTAACACTTCATTTTCTACACCATTTAAATATTTTTCAGTCCTCCTGTGGCCACATCGTCACAGATCATACCCCGTGATAGACAGGAATGCTAGTATAGTAATATGTACATACAAGTGTGCATGGAGCCAACTGCAGTGCCGCAGCTCTGAGAATGCAAACTATAAAAGATTTAATTACATAGGAATCAAGTCAAGAACACAGATTTGCCTCCAGATTTGTTTTCTTGGATAAAACACAAAGCAGCCTCACTCCCATCATGAGCTAAATCAGGTTCAGAAAAGGAAGGAAATCCAATCCCAAAAGGTGACTGGGAAAATGCAAGTGTTTTATCCCTAGGAAAAGCAAGTCTTAAAAATGTCCATCTGTCATGATTTGACCTTGACTCCCAGGCCAAAACCAAACTTGTAAGATTAGTTGCTTATTTAATCTGTTTAAATACTCATAAACTTGAGCATTCCACAGGCTAAAGCTAGCATAAATTCTTTCAAGTATGAACAAGAGCGACTTAAGATTTACTGGAATACACAACAAGACTTGGAGTCCAAAATTCTGGGACTGTTTTACCTGCATTTTTACCAATTGATAGTTAATGATCTTGAGACAATCATCACTCCAGCCCAAGTATTTTTGTCTATAAAATGGGCTTAGCATCACTAATTGCATAGAGTTGCTATTAAAACATAATTAAATTATGGACTATATACTTGATAAAATGTAAAGTCCTAAAAAAATATTAGGTACTATTATTATCATTACAACAGTTGGTCACAAAGGACATCTGTATAAACATAGGTATGGCATAATGAAAAATTCATCCTGCTACTAAAAATATAACCAAGGAGAAGCATCTCTCTACGTGAAAAGATGGGTTATCCCAGAAGGCAAAAGATGGTGCTTGACCTCACACAACTCACAGTGGTGTCAGTGGAGCCAGCTCTCCCCTTAAGGATTAGCATCCACATGGGCCTACCATGAACCTCAGTCCACAACTTTCAGTAAGGAAAAGACTCATGTTGGAGAGAATAGATTAATAAAATAGATAAACTTGGTATATAAGAAGTGGAAAAAAAAATTAGGTATATTAAGGATTGTCCATTAGATTCCAGATCCCCTAAAACTAAACCTAAAGCCATGTGTTTAAACAAGGCTAAAACTTAAGGCTGAGAAAGTACATAGAGAGGGATAGGATCCAGGGGAAGGCAAAGCTAGCTCTTCAGGAAGGTAGCATGTCCAGGAAAGAGCCCTGGCCCAGCAGTCAGGACACTAAGCTCTGGTCCCAGCACTGCCATAGGCTCTCTAGGAACCTCTGCGCCGGCCATGGCCCTCTCTGGGCCTCAGTTTCTTTATAATATAAAGAGAAAGAGAAGTTGTAAGATTAGTGAGCACAGCAAACCGATCATTTAGAAAATATTTACTAAGTGCCTATGATGGGCTAGATGGTGTTCTAGGCACCAGGAACCTAGAAGAAAACAAAAGTAGATAGAGTTCCTGACGCTACGGAGCTGACTCTACATCAACTCGAAGACATGCATGCTCAGACTCCAGCTTCAGGCTGCAGAAATGCCAGCGTGGGCAGTGTGGATGGTACATGACCAGAGAGGATGCGGCCTGACCTCTTCAATGAGAAGTGTTCTTTTTGAGAGCAGAAGCAAATGCCCCTCACACCCTTCTTGCCCCAGTCCAGGTTTGGACTTTGAAGCTTAATACAGATCATGGTGGCTAACTGACTTTTATGACACAAAGAACCTTCCAGAAATATAAAGATTTGTTGTTGTTTTTTAATTAGATAACTAGACCTACTATCTTAAGTGAGAAAATTATTAGATTATATCTTTTTAAAAGCTTATCCAAAATGACTAACAATGCATAGGTGAATTTTCATAAAATTCATAATCACTGAATTAATTGTTCCTAATCTCTGTTTTCTATAATAGAAAAATGTAACTTATAGATGTAATTTTAAAAGAAATTAATTACTTAATATATATATATATATATATATAGAACAGAGCATCCTTTTACCAAACATAAAGCCCAAGTATTAATTTCTTTTTTCTTTTTCTCTTTATTTAAATATTTTATTGTTGACACTATTGCAGATGTCCCCCATTTTCTCCCCCTTTGCCCACCTCCACCCAAGCCTCTGCCCTCCGGGGTTGATTTCTATAATACATGAAAATAATGTACTTTGCATTGCCAAGAGAGAAATAATTTGATTTTTTAAAATATATTTTTCTTGATTTCAGAAAGAGGAAGAGAAAAAGAGAGCAAGATAAAAACATCAATGATGAGAGAGAATCATTGATTGGTTGCCTCCTGTATGCCCCTCACTGGGGATTGAGCCACAATCTGGTCATATGCCCGACTGGGAATCAAACTGTGACTTCCTGGTTCATGGATCAACACTAAACCACTGAACCACACCAGCCTGGCAGTATTGAATTTTATTCTGTATTTTCTGTTGCCCATTTGTGTGAAAAAAGGAAAAATTTAAAAGATATAAAAGTCTTATAGAGATCTATCAAAGGAGTGTCTCAAAAGAGCATCCTGATCACTGCTTTCTCTGCAGCTCACAAGCCTCAGGACTTCCAAGCATGGCCCGCTGTCTTCCACAGGATTCTCTGACAAGCCTGCTTTATCCTGGGATTCCCCATGATCAATATGACAGAATGAAGAGAAGGATAGGCAGCCATGACTGTCTCCGAGATGAAGATAGTGGTGAGATCAACAGGAGAAGTCTTGGATTTGATAGAGTAGGGGCTGGCCACGATGTAAACCAAGTAAAGTATAAGGAAGCAGACCAAGGACTTCAGGACAGTGATGTGAGCCTTGGCTCGAGCATCATTCCGGCCAGCTGTATGGACCTTCATCTTCTTATGATGTCTATACAGAGAGACCATTAACATCCCAGAGGAAATTAGAAACACCAAGAAAGGAAACCCACTTCCTGCATTGAGCTGTAATATATACAGGTACTGCCAGTCTGAAAGGGAGTACAGAATGCTGCTGTTTCCTTGGAAAGGACTGTGGGGCTTCAAGCCAACATCGGCTATAATTAGCAGATTGATCAGGAGGCACCCCAGAAAACACCAGGCACTCAGGCTATAGGCCCTCTGCTTCAGCCATAGGTAGACAGGGTGTTCAAAGGTCGTGATCTTCTTGCAGTAGAAGACACTGAGGAAAGTGGCAAACCACAGGCTGGCCTGGCTGACCACAACCCAAAAGACACTGATATAGCGAAACCAGATGCAGCTCTTGAAAATCGAAAACAGTATTAGGTCCACCATAATCAGGCACTGCAGGAGAAGTCGGCAGCCAGCCAGGCCCAGGACAATGAGGTTGTAGGAGGACTCCTTGAGTTTTCTTACCCATTCTACAAAACTCCAGACCACAAGGACTCCATTTCCAACCAGGCCAATGAGAAATTCGGTCACTGCCACCACCATCAGCAGTCCTAGGGTGGCAATATGCATGGCTGAGGAAGGAGTCCCTCACGACAGGCTCAGGAGGTGCCCTGCTTCCCTGCTGATGAACGTGTACAGCTCCTGGCTGAGCTTCAGATCCTCTGAGGGTGACACCACACTCACGGTAAATTTTCACACCACAAAATGTGGATTTAGCCTTGCCCTTCTGTAACCTGTCCTCAAGCAGAGTCTGAACAGCTGTGACCAGGAACAGACAGTTCAGAAGTTATGATCCCCTCTGTATTTGCATACACATGAATGAACTCTGACCCTAGACTCAGAGATATGAAACAGTAGAACAGACACTAACTTTCCTCCTCCAGGGTCACGAGCTAACATCTAGACACCAGCATGTAATATGATAAGACCTCCCAAAAAGAAAGGTGGGATCAAAACATTCTCAGATTCCATACCTTGCCAGATGTGAGCTCTTATGTATAACAATAAATTTTATTTTCATATAAAGAACTTTGAACATATAGGCATAAAAGCTGAATAAATGCTGACATTTTAAAAATATTTCATTATCAGAGAGCTAGAAGTAGGGGAAGTTTTGAGAAGAAATCAATCAAAGAACCAAACATTAAGTGCCAAATAATAAAAAATATAGGTTAGGTAGAGAAGCCATTCTTGTTAATCAGGATCTTGAAGCCACTTGCCCTTTATGATAACGATCATCACACACTTGACTTGGCATATACCTCACATTAAGGTCTTAGAGAAAGGAAATGAGGAAGAAGATGAGCTCAAAGAAGTGAAAAAAAAAAAAAGACTAGCACAGTTATCAAAAAATATAGGGAATGTGGGAGACTTCGCAAGAGACTCCCTCTTGCAGCTCGGCCACCAACATGCCATCCAGACTGAGGAAAACTTTCGGGCCACATGAGCCATGGCCACGGCTGCATTGGCAAGCACAGGAAACACCTTGGGGCGGCGGGTGGGGGGTGGGGGCACAGGAATTCTGGTGGCTTGCATCATCACAGGATCAACTTAGACAAATATCACCCAGGTTACTTTAGTATGAGGCATTACCACCTAAAGAGGAACCAGAGCTTCTTCCCAACTGTCAACCTTGATAAACTGTGGACCCTGGTCAGTGAGCAGACACAAGCAAATGCTGCCAAGAGCAAGACTGGAGCTGCTCCTATCATTGATGTGGTGCAATCGGGCTACTACAAAGTTCTGGGGAAGGGAAAGCTCTCAAAGCAGCCTGTCATTGTGAAGGCCAAATTCTTCAACAGAAGAGCTGAGGAGAAGATTAAGGGTGTTATCTGGTACTGTGTCCTGGTAGCTTGAAGCTACATGGAGGGAAGTTCATTAAAATGTCCACAAGTAAAAAAAAAAAGAAATATAGGTAATGTGCTTCATTTATTGTCCAGATTCAAACTTCCCTGGGATTGGCCCAACACAGATGTGTTTGTGGAAGACTAAATTCTAAGATGGCCCAGGACTCCCACTCAGAATAATCTTTGAGCTGCAATAAATGTCTGTACTTACATTACATGGCAAAGATGAAGGGCTTCTGCAGATGTGATTAAGATCCCAAATCATTCAAGTTTGAGTTCATCAAAAAGGAGATCATCCTGGGTGGTCTCAACTTAATCACCTAAAGTCTTGGAAGAGGGACAAGGCTCTCCTGCCAGCCTTGAACAGCCAAGCTGTCACAGGAGAGAAACTACAGGAAGCCTAGATTCTGAGACTGGCCCCCAGTTGACAGCTAGTAAGAAAACCTTAGTCCTACAACGGCAAAGAACTGAATTCTTTCCACAACCAGTGAGCTCAAAAGAGTGCTCTGAGCTCCAGGAAAAGTACAGCCTAGGCAACATCTTCACTGCATCCTGTGAGACCTTGCAGAGAGAGTCCACTAAGGCTGTGCCCAAACTTCCTGATCCCAGAAGCTGTGACACAACGAATGCATATCCCTTTAAGCTTCTAAGTTTGTGTTGCTACACAGGAAACAGAAACGCAGCACAGCGTTCAAACCAGGCTAGAAGCGACTTTGAGGAAATGAGGAGAAAGAGGAACTGGATGAGAAAGAGGGAGGAAGGCTGGGCTAGCTTTTTAGGAAGGCAGCATGAGTGTGGTGGAAAGAGTTCTGTAGGAGGAGTCAGGAGCTCCAACCTTTGGACCCAGAGCTGTCTCAGGCGTTCTACAAAGCTGCAGGAAAAACACTGCCAGCTCTGGACCTCAACTGGTCTACTAATAATACAATGGACTTTAGGATCAGATTTCCATTCATTCACATAGGGTAAGAGTGCATACTATGTCCCAGGCAGTGTACCAGGCACAGGAGCACAGCAGTGAGCATGCACAGCCCCTGCTTCCAGGGAACACACCTTGTAAGACCTGGGGCCTATGGCTGTGGAGACGGAGAAGAGAAGGTCATAATCTGCCACAGGCCAGAAAACCTGGGTGAGAGATGAACCTCTCCACTTTTATTGGATTTATCAGGGTGACATTGATTCATTGCAGCGTTACTTATAATAGCCAAGATCTGGAAGCAACCCAAGTGCCTATCAGTAAATGAGAGGATAAAAAAGCTGTGGTACATTTACACAATGGAATACTACTTGGCCATAAAAAAGACGGAAATCTTACCTTTTGCGACAGCATGAATGGACCTGGAGAGCATTATGCTAAGTGAAATAGACTAGTCAGAGAAAGACAAGAGCAGGGTTTTTATGGTGACTTTTGACAGCAGACATAACTGCTCCTCTCTCAAACCCTGCCCTACCCCTCTCTCGGTTCTGGGCAGTGGAACATCATACAAAGCATAGGAGTTGACTAATATGTATCCAGAAAGCCTAGACTGGCCTAAAATATAAATAGATATAGATACATATAGATAGATATAGATATAGATATATAGATAGAGATAGAGATATAGAGATAGATAGAAATTGTCATAAATATAATGGTTTCTTGATAGACTATTTTATTACTGGTATTAAGCAAGGCTAAACCCAGTCAGAGAAAGACAAATATTATATGATCTCACTCATATGTGGAATCTAATGAACAAAATAAACTGATGAGTGAAATAGATCCAGAGACAGAGAAGCATGGAACAGACTGATGAATCTCAGAGGGAAGGCCTGGGGAAAAGGCTCACTTATAGAGGGGGAGATTAACCAAAGAACTTATGTGCATATATGCATAACCCATGGACATAGACAACAGTGTAGTAAAGGCCTGGGGAGCAGGTGGGTGTGGGATAGAGGAGGTTAATGGAGGGAAAAGAGGACATCTATAATACTCTCAACAGTAAAGATAAATTTTAAAAAATAAATTAACATTAATTTTTAAAAGGCTAAACCACATAGGAAATTGAGATAATTGGTTAGATCCAATAACAAAAATGATTGCCTAGCCCAGTGGTTAAAGTAGACCTATGAGCCAAAAGGACACCATTTTGATTCATGTCAGGCCACAAGCCCAAGCTTCAGGCTCAATCCCCAGTGTGGGTATGCAGGAGGCAGCCAATCAATGATTCTCTCTCATCACTGATGTTTCTATCACTCTCTCCCTCTCCTTTTCTCTTTCTGAAATCAATAAAAACATATATTTTTTAAAAAATTTTTAAAAAGAAAAATGCCTAAAAAATATCTAGCAATTAATGTACAGAGTTGTATTTTTTGAAAAACACACATTATTTCAAAATAATAGCTACTTTCTACTTCCCTTCATCAGGGGAGACATAGTGTGTTGGTGAAGAAAATGGAATTACCTGCAGCAATTTAGAAAAATGTGATACTTCCCATGCAAAGCATAAAAACTCAGTTTTGTGTTCTGGGTTTTATTAAAATAATGTACTTTGCATTGCTCGGGGAGCAATAGCTCTGGTTTCTACTCTGTTTTTCATATTACCCCCGTATTTTATTTCAAAATCAAAGAAGACTTGAGAACAAAAATGTTAACTTTACTTAATTTTACAGTAAATTAATTGTATGCTGGCAATCGTTTGGAGTAGGGCTAACTAGATCTTTTTCCCATGCCATGGCCTCTAGTATCTTCCACCCCAGACTACCTTCCACAGAATTCTCCAATAAGTCTGATTCCTCGTGGCCATTACAATAGAATGGAGAGAAAGAAGTGTAGGCCACCATGGTGTCTCAGAGATGGGGCAGTGGTGAACTAGGAGGGGGAAGAGATGGAGATCATGGGAGAAGGATAGCCATCACACAAAAAGCCAAGTCGAGGAGAAAGAAGCAGCTACACGATTTCAGTTTCAAAGACTCGGGTCTGAAACCTTCACCCAAAAAAATGCCCTCCCCCATGAAGTTGCAAGGCTAAGTACAGCTCCATCCCTCGTCTACATCTGACATAGCTCACTGACCCTGTGTATTCCAGCACACAGGCAGCCTTTTCAGGGCCTCCTAGAATTGTGCCCGCATTGCCACTAGATGGCGTCAGGGCAGCTCTTCTATAGCAGCTGTTAACCTAAGGCAAAGCAGTTCTCTTAATGAGCGGAATGAGTCCAGAAATTCAGAAACTGAGACGCCTAAGCACATCATTAACAAGCATGTGTAACAGGAACAAAAAGTGCATTGTATATATATTCAGAATTTTTCCAGCCTCTTTCCCACCACCCTATGAAGAGGTGGGGTTGGGGCTCTGGTTTGGTATAATTTAGGTCCTGGGAGGGGGAAAGGAAGCATTCCTGGCCTGCATGCAGCAAGGATCACAGTCTTAGAGGAAGAACGTGATAAGCATGAGCAGGGATGGAGACCGTGAATGAAGAAAAGCACAGAATGGGGCGACTCGGCAGATGAGAGAGCAGGAGCCCTTTTTGTCTGCTTCCGTAAGTATGAAGATTGGGGAAGAGAGCTAAGCACAGTAGACAAGATTCAGGAGGCCCCTGTAGGAAGCTGGGCTTCATTCCCTTTCCCTTGGGAGTGAGCTGGACTGAGAGATTTCTAAGAAAGAGAGTCTGAAAAGGGAACTAGAGAATGGGGCAGTGGAGAAACCCAGCAAACACCACCTTAACCAAGCCATCGAGGGTCACATGACCAGTGATAAGCCATAATGATATCACTACCCATGAGGAGATGTGATGAGAAGGGCACTCCCCCTCCCCAAAGGCCCATAATCCCAGTCTAACCATGAGAAAAAGATCAAACAAACCCAGATAGAGGGACACTTTACAAAATGCCTGCACAGTAATCTCCAAAACTGTTAAGGGCATGAAAACCAAAGGGAGGTTTAGAAACAGCACAGAGCAGAGTACACTAAGAACTGAGGACTAAATGCAACATGATATCCTTGATTGGATCCTGGAAAAGAAAAAGAATATGTGTGGGGAAACTGGTAACATTTGGAGGAGGTCTGTAGGTTAGTGAATGGGTAATGTATCAATGCTAGTTTCTTAGTTTTAACAAATGCATTAGATTATATAAGATAATAACAGCAGGAAAACTGGGTGAGGAGAAGAGGGATCTCTCTGTACTCTCTGTAACTTTTCTGTAAAATACAATTAAATTAAAAATTCAAGCTTTATTTTTGAAAAGTTACATAAAACGCGGTTACAGAAAACTGTATGAAAATTATGTTTTTAACAAGCTGAGCATTGTGTTTTTCCAGATGAGACTCAGGAGGTTGAGGGGTTTCCCCTAACACTGTAAGATCATGCTAAGAAGAGATGGCTGACAGGGCTTCCTAGATCTCTGCTCATCCAAAGCCAAGTGCTCCCAGGTTCAGATGAGCCCTGGACCTCAATGAGACACACACCTCATGACCAGCTCCCTGTAAGGCAGTGGTTCTCAGTCTTGGCTGCACATTAGAATCACCTGGGAATCTTTTTAAAATCCTGATTTCTGGGCCTCATCCTCCGGAAATTCTGTTTCTTTGTTATGGGGTGGGGCCACAACATTAGTAACAAAGAAACAGAATTTCCGGAGGATGAGGCCCAGAAATCAGGATTTTAAAAAGATTCCCAGGTGATTCTAATGTGCAGCCAAAGTTGAGAACCACTGCTGTAAGGGGATTTATAAACAGGGCACTTGCAGCCATTCATAGAAAGACATTGTACTTCAATGTCAGACAGATTCGGGTCTGCTTTCCAACTCAACCAGTGGGTAGCTATATCCTTAGAAGAGTCAATTAACCTCTCAGATCTTCATATTCCTCTTTTTAAAAATTATAATCATGTTCACCTCACAGGGCTATTGTGATGAGAAAAGGACATATGAAATTATCCAGCCTGGTGTCTAGAAAATATTATTATCTAATTAATGTTGCTTTTCTTTCCTTCCTAGGTGGTTTCTCTCCATAATCACTCCTTTCAATAAAGTAGGCGAGCGCCTGAAGTCTGATATAATTCACAGGATGCAAATACAGGAAGAACTGAGCTGCTACTTCTAAAGAAAGGTGGTCAGCTCTGTCTGGTTCCAGAATTTCTGGAAAGCAAGAATAAAGAAGGAAGACTAGCCCAGGCCTTTAAAAGCATCCACTAAAGTTAAAGATATAGAGACTTAGTGCATAATATCAGTGCAGCTATTTCTTTTCTTGAAATTCAGATCATCATTCTACAAATCTACACTCATTGTCCCAACTATGAGGACAGCAAAATTGAGACAAATAATTTTCCTGTATTTAAAATAGGTCAGAAATGCTATCAAACAAATCAAGTATGTACCTATGTGTACACAGCTCATTTGCAAGCAAGCTGTACCCAAATGGAGTCATTTACCAGGCCTCTTGCTCCTTCCTATTGAGGCCGTCTGTCCTGGCTTTTCCCTATGTACCCCACAGCCATCAGTCACAGTGTCCCAGCTGTTCTGACATAATGGTACTACAGGTCCCCCAGAAGACGGACCTCACAGCCGCCCCAACCAGCTTGGGGACGATGGTGTGCAGTCCGTCCCTCCCCCTGCTATTGTCTTTACCCTTCATGCTCCTTTTGCCTCTCTCCTGTGGGACGCCCATTAATCCTTTCACTTCCTTGTTAATTTCCACATCAGACAAATTCTCACACATTCACAGTTTCCTGTCACCCTTTTTCTCTCAGGGAATAAAACTGGTCCTGGGCCAGTTATCCAAATCCCTGGGGAGTTTTGTTTGTTTTAAATTTTGTAATGTTGACATCATTGAAGGAGTCCTCCTTTCCCCACTCCCCTTTGCCCAACTCTACCCTCCCCTGCCTCCTCCTTTCTTGGCTTTTACCAAATTATCATCCATGTCCATGAGGTATGCATATATGTTCTTTAGCTATTTCCTTCACCTTCTTTATCCAGTCATTCCCCACCTCCTCTCCTTGGGCACCAACCAGTCTATTCCATGTATTCATGCTTCTGGTTCCATTTTGTTCATCAGTTTATTTTCTTCATTATAAATTTTAATGAGAGAATATGGTACTTATCTTTCTCTGATTGCCTTATTTCAGTTAGCATAATACTCTCCAGGTCCATCCACAATGTCACAAATAGTAGTTTTATCCAAATGCTTTAAAAAATTACTGTTTGTACTTTGGGCATACGTATTTTATTTTACAAATACTGGTATCATATTGCAGATTTTTTTTTATTTCACTTACTAATATATCACAGGTATTTTCTCAGATTATATGAAATGTTTTTTTGACTATAAGAATACATAACTATAAACTACTTCATCATGAAGATATATATTATTGTATGCATTTATTGTATAGCCTGAGTTATTTGAGTAAGGCAAGAGAAACTAGTGTCTAAAAGAAGGGAGATGCTTATTTCTCATGAACAGGCCTGCAGTTGGGGTGTAAGCAGTCAGAGCTGGTGTTACAGCTCCTTGGTGTCAGGAACCATGGAGCCAACTCTAAGATGGATAATTGTTCCACCTTTCCGAAGTAGTCCCCTCACCTGAGTGGTCCAAGACGACCAAACATTACCTTCCAGCAAAAGGACAAAGCCAAGGCAAAGGGAAAGGAAGGGCTTATCTGCCTAAGGGCGTCACCTAGAAATGACACATCACTTCTCTGACTCTATTGGCAGAATTTGATCACATGGCACACCTACTTATAAAAGGAATCTATAAAATGTAATCAGTTGCCAAATTTTGATTAGCTAAAAATTCTTACTATGACAGATAGGGGAAAGATAACAGGTACTGGGAACCAAGAGGGTTTCTGCTACTCATTTGGAGTTCTTATGTCATAACCTGCATTTAGTCACTCTCAGGAGTCTTTTTATCTCATAATCTTTATGTTCTAAAATAATGAGTACCTCCAGGTCTTGTAGTATAAAAAAACTGGTTTGGATTATCCTTACTAAATATTGCAGTCAAGATTCTAGTAGTCAAAATGAGAAAATTCAGATAATTTGTAAAATTTGGTGATTTCTCTTTTTTGTTGTTAATCAAGAGAAAGCTATTTTAATAAGACTATTTTGAGGCCTGCAAATATTATGTAAGTATTTTATAAACACCAAAAGACTATATAAATTATTATTCCCCAATTCTCATTCCAAAAGTGATCAATATTCCATCTTCACATTCCTGCTCCTCTATAGCCATAATTCTGAAGCTCCAACAAAGAAAAAAATTTTTTTAAAAAAAGGCAGCATTCTCCACGAGAACTGTACAGTGCCCATACAGCTCAGTGCACAAATTCACAAAGAGATGGCATAAAGTCACCAGAAGTCAGGCACTCCCACTACCAGTCCATGGCTCCTCTTGGCTTTCCACTGAATGGCTTTCCTCCATCATATGCTGAGGTACACTCTTCTGTAAAGTTGCACACAGCTTGTGTTGATTTCACTATTTTAAACTGGCTTTTTTAAAAATTTGAAGATCTAATTGACCTTAATTAAGAGATTCTCAAATGGAGCAGCTTCCCATCAAGCCACTAGAACAGCGGTTCTCAACCTGTGGGTCGCAACCCCTTTGGCGGTCGAACAACGCTTTCACAAGGGTCGCCTAAGACCATCCTGCATATCAGATATTTACATGACGATTCATAACAGTAGCAACATGACAGTTATGAAGTAGCAACGAAAATAATTTTATGGTTGGGTCACAACATGAGGAACTGTATTTAAAGGGCCAGAAGGTTGAGAACCAATGCACTAGAAGGATACTCTCTGAAACTTGCTTTTGACTTTGGGCTAGTTCCCTGGATTTTAAGATTCTTGGAACTGTCATGGATTGGACTTCTTTAATATTAGTCACTCCCCTCCACCTAGCAACTCTGACCCTTCCATTCTTTCTAGTACAAACCTAGAAATTCAGTCCTCCATACTGTTTTCCAAGATATGCAAACAACCAGAGTCCATCGACACAAATGAATGTCTAAAGAAGATGTGGTACACATATACAATGGAATATTACACAGCCATAAAAAGATAATATATTTCCATTTGCAACAATATGGATGGGCCTTGAGGGTATTATGCTAGGTGAAATATGTCAGATGGAAAAGTACAAACACTGTATGATTTCACTCATATGTACAATATAAAACAAAAAAGAAACAAATGGATAACAACAACAACAAAAAACTCATTGATACAAAAAAACAGATCAGTGGTTACCAGAGGGCAAGGGGAGTGGGGAAGGGTGAAATGGGTAAAGCAGGTCAATTAATATGGTAGCAGACAGTAACTAGGCTTTTGTTGGTAAGCACTATACAGTGTATACAGATAGCAAATTATAATATTGCATACCTGAAATTTATATAATATTAATAACTAATATTACCTCAATAAAAAAAGAAAAAAGAGGAAGAAAATAAAAAATTCGGGCACTCATATTACAAAAAGGATAAACAACTGTCAGGGCTTAAACTACAGAGATGTGAACTATAATGTATTGATTAATTTGGGGGAACTTCCCATTATACTTCAGTAGCCAATAAAACAATGTGGTGATTTCTATTATCCAGGAATGTAATGCCCATGCAAAAAACATAAGTAATACCACAAACAAGTTCCTTTTAAAAAGTGCCTAATTTAAAAATATTAGCAAAAAAATTTGCAAGCTTAACTGAAATGCAGGCACTCAAAGGCCTAAGAAGTCAGATCACAGTTACAAAATGCATACATCAGACCACTGGGAAAACTGCTAACAGAAAAATCTTGCTCCCAAGCCATGAATTGACTCCAGCCACTGTTTACTACTGATATTCCACTATTTGTTGAAGCAAATAATCTTCTTTGCTTTGCTTTTCAGTTTAGGATGTGTGAGAACAATGAGAACAGAATGTCCTGGAATGTAAAAGGTGGAAATTATTATACATATGGATCTGGTTCCCAAATCCAAATCTTTAGAAGGGAGGTATTGGAACAGGGTGGCAACTGTATACGGAATGTAGAGGAGGAGGAAATAAGCCATCAGCTTTATAGCACCCACATGAGCTTCAGTCTGGGGATTCCAAAAGCCAGTGGCGTTTCTCTGCATCTTCTGTATATGTCTCCTCAAGGAGTTTATTAACAAGGAAGCAGAAGTCACATTAATGATGAACTGGAGAAATGAGTTCGAGAACAAAGAGATCACCACTGACAAGGTGCCCTCATCGGCGTTAAATTCTGTGCCATTTCTCTCCGTCGTCACAAATTCAGGAAAGAGTAGCTTCTGTGTGAGCACAATATACAGAAGCATGGTGAAGGCAGAAAGCAACACACAGGCCAGCAATAGCCTGGGGGTCTTTGGGGAGAGATTTCGTTTCAGCAGAAGAAAAATTGAGTATTTCAAGTTAGCAATTGTCACACAGTACAAGACATTGAGCAAAGTTACAAACCAAAGGCTACTGAAGTCCAAAAACATCGAAACCAACAGGAAAATTTTGGGTAAGTAAACTAACCTTTCAACATTTGGAGAGATGAACAAGCAGAAGATGTACACCAGGGACATTCCCATCATGAGAAATCTGGTGATGCCTAAGCTGAACAGGATCCTATCCGAAGAGGACATTCCATGGCTTTGGACCCAAGTCTTGTAATTGATCACTGCAATAAACAGATTCACAATGAGTCCTACAACATCCAAAACTACTGAGATAATAAGAACAGAGAGAAAGAATATTTGGAGCATCTTTAGTCATGGAGGACTCAACAGCTGTGGTGCTGATGTTAGGAACAGGGGAAATACTGAAATGTAGAAGGAGGCACCAGCATCCAGCCAGGAGGGCATTTCCTTTTTCATTTTTCCCCAGTGTGGCAAATGAGCCATTAGTGGTCTAAGAGCCAGCTGCTTTTACTGAGATGCAAATTTTCCAAGGATTGTATTACTATTTCTTCATTCATATCCTGTTTTCTTTAGAAATGCCTAATTCAAACAGCAAAGGTGAACCTGGGAATCCACTCCTCCAAGAGAAGGAGAGCTGAAGGGAGGAGTTATGGCAGGCTCCAAGGACTGCAAAGCCAAACGACAGAGTTCCTTCCAGCACTGTTTCTGTCACTGCTCCACAGTGAGTGCAGCTTTCTCCACAGCAAGCCCAGATAATGGTGGGAATCCCCATGCCTCACTTCTATGCACCCCCATCCACACATCCATGAATTACTTGAATCTACCTTCTCTCACCCCTCTCATCTCTGTATGTCACAGCTGTCATTCTGGCCATGCTCATGTTACCCTTCCAGGCAACCAATCGATGTGTGTCTCTCTCACATCGATGTCTCTCTCTCTCTCTCTCTCTCTCTCTCTCTCTCTCTCTCTCTCTCTCCCTCCCTCCCTCCCTCCCTCCCTTTCTCCCTCCCTCCCCTTCCACTCGCTCTAACAATCAGTGGGGAAAAAATATCCTCAGATGAGGATTTTTTTAAAAATGTGATCCAGTTGGTTAGTATGATCAGTAAGCTGGTTCTGTCAGAAGTTATTTCTGAAGGATTCAATGTGAAAAAAGTGTTAAAACCCTTCACAAAAATTTGCCCTTCAGTCAAATATAAGTATCTTATGAAGATCCCTGCTTTGGAGTACCCTGAATATGGTGACTCTTCCTGTGTGTTTGTCCCATGGCTTGACCCCAAAAGCCATATCTATGAAATTATTACAAAACAAATTGGCTCCTTGGGGATATGAAGGTTTTATTTTAGGGCAGCTCCCACTCTTACCCAACTGTGGATCTCATCTCCTTGCCCCTGAGCTGTGTGATGGGCAGCAATGACTCTGCAAAGAGGAAGGCCTGATACGGCTCTGCTGGTGAGCTGGATCCTGATCTATATCCACCTGAGTAGATGAGTGCCACAGTGGCCTAAAACAGTCTTGTACATCTGACTATTCACTGGAGCACAAGACGACTCCCTGGTGGGTACACTGCAGTCATGAGTCCAAACTTTGCTACCCGGCAGATCTGTAGGGAAACCTTTAGGGCAAATAGTCAACGCAAAAGGATGGCTTAGCTTAGCTTGATGAAGGCTTTGAAGAATGAGATCAGTCATGAATAAATAAGAATTATAAACTTTGAATTGTTTTCAAAAGAGTACCAATATTGCTTAGAAGGAAGAAAGAAGGAAGCTTACAGTTCTTTGGCTTTTCTGAGTACTTACTATGTCTCCAGCAATGCACAGGGACAATGCAAAAATTTGGTTTACCTAAAATAGTTCCAGGAGGGAGATATGGTTATCCCTATTTTGGGGTGAAGAAATGAAGATCAAAGAAAGCAAGTGACTGCCAAAAAGCATAGTGGCTAAGTTAGAAGGTCTTTCTGAGACTCAGCTCTTTCAACTATACCAGGCTGCCCCTCATTGGTTTGTTCATTCACTAAATTGTTATTATCATCTAGGCACTAATATATAAGGTGCTAGCAAACAGAGAAGAATAACTCATATCCCACCTTCCAACACATACAGAATAGTGGGAGAGGCAGACAAATAGCAGAAGAGACAAATAGACATTTACATCAGTGTATTAGGAGCTATAGTAAGGAAAAACAAAGGGTGCATGGGGATGTTCAGGGGGGACATTTCACCCAGCCTAGGAGTTCAGAAAAGGCTCCCTTAAGGAGACATATAAATTAAGTCTTAAAGATGCAAAGTGGTTATCCAAGCAAAAGGCTAGGGTCGGAGGGAGGATACTGGAAACAGAGGGAGAACTCTACCGAAGGAGGTGACAAAGTGTGGTAGGTTCAGAAAACAGAAGGATGGAGGGATGCAAAGGGAAAGAAGTGGTCAGAGATGAAACTGGAAAGATAAATAAGAGTGAACTACTCTTGCCATAGTAATGGCTTTCAACATAAATAATCATTCTAATAACACTATCAGAGGCATGTACAACATTTTCGAAAAACACAGAGTAAGTGCTTATCTTTTTCTGAGAGAGCCTGGAGGAGGCAGGTCTGGGAGGGTAAGAAACATTAATAAAGCTGATGAGTGAAAGAGGGAAGTCTAGGCAAAGAAAGCAGCTTACACAGAAGTGTAGCAGTTAGAATAGTATGTCACATTTGAGAAGTAAAGCAGTTCAAGGTTCTTTGGGAAAAGTAAGGAGTGGGAAGATGAAGCTAGATAGGAAAATAAGGGCCAAATGACGAATGGCTTTATGTTCCAACATAAGAAGTTTAGACTTTATCCAAAGCAATGGACAGCATTGCAGGACTTCAGAGAGGAGTATTATGATTGTATTTTCACTCTATGAAGAACATAATCCAAGTAATATAAGTATGTTTTGCTGGAAAGGGATGGAATTGGAAACAGAAAACTAGTTAGAATCCTATTGCAATCACTCTGATGGACTGAAAAGTAGAAATCGAGACTGATGGACATTTGAGAGAAATGTTTGCAAAGTACAACCAAATGGATCTAGTGGCCAAATGGCAGATGAATACTGAAGCTGAAGGAGAAGGAAGAATCTGGAACAATTTCCAGAATTCTAGTGCACTTAAAGAAAATAAAACAAAACAAACAAAAAAACCCACACATCTTTTCATAACAAGAAGCATAGGCTGAAATGGCATTAGACTTGAAAAAGATTTTAGGGGGTAGGGAGAAAGAGAAGGTGGACAAAATATTCAGACAGTAATGTAGTTCTGATACCATAAAAAGGGGAGGGGGAAAGAAAAAGAATGGGTAGGCAGGGCCCCAGACTGCAGCACAGTTCTTCAAGCTTATGAAGAGTCCTTGGGTCCAAAGTGCCTGTTGGAAGAGTCTCATGTCAACAGAACAAACCTGCCTTAGTACCCCACAGTGCTCCATCACTAGGTGAGAGCAGCCTTCAGGAAGTGTGGCCTCAAAGGGATGGATCTCAGCTGCTGGAGCCATCTGTGAAGTATGTGGCTACTGCAGAGAACTTTGTATTTTCATGACTGCCACACAGGGAGCTAGACACAAAGAACACCAGAGCCAGAACCCTCTGTGCTAAGATGATCCCCTCCTCAGAGCTGAAGCATCTGTTTCAATGATGCAGAGATGTCTTTATTGCCCACTAGCTAGGATGTTTTTGAGAATAGCAACTGATCTAGCATAGTGCTTGGTGCGAAGTGTTAGATGAATGTCTGGCACGAATAAGTAAACTGGAATCAAGATAAGCCAGAATAAAAATGGGGCGAGAAATGTATTTACTCCTGGACTATTACAGCAGCAAGCAGCAACTGGCCAGACCCACCCCTTTCTCAGAGAGATCTGCTAGCTGAGCAACAAGAATACAAACTTCAGCCTCCACAAATATTTCATAAATATTTCTCTCTGGCTGGAAGTACCGAGTTGGCAACAACCTGATATCAAGGCCAAGAAACTCCACTCGTGAACTTCTGAAAATATATTTTCCAGGGCTAACCTGGAAATATTGTTCTGGTCACCTGGCCAGTTCCACCAAGTCACAATGACAATTTAATCATAGTGGAGTCAAACAAAATATACTCACTCTGCAAACTCAGACTTACAGAGAAAACGTAAGGTTCTTAATTTTGCCTACAAGTAATATGGTTTATGTCCTGAGCCCCCACCTACTGGCTGGGGGAAGTGTTTAACCCAATGGGATAATATGAAGAATGTCTTCTGAAAAATGTTCAGTCTCTTCAGACTTATTTTTTTAATCTTTATTGTTGAAAATATTACATATGTCCCTCTTTTTCCCCCATTGACCCCCATCTAGCATGTTCCTGCCCCCCACCCCAGGTCTTCATATGCATAGAAGTTCTTTGGTTGATCTTTTCCCACCAACCACCACCTTCCCTCTGAGATTTGTCATTCTGTTCCATGCTTCTGTCTCTGGATCTATTTTGTTCATCAGTTTATTTTGTTTATTAGATTCCACATATGAGTGAGATCATGTGATACTTATCTTTCTCAGACTGGCTTATTTCACTTACCATAATACTCTCCAGTTCCCTCCATGCTGTCTCAAACAGTAAGAGATCCTTTTTATTGCTGCATAGTATTCCATGGTATAGATGTACCACAGCTTTTTTTCTTTTTTAATATATATTTTCTTGATTTCAGAGAGGAATAAATAGGGAGAGAGAGATAGAAACATCAATGATGAGAGAGAACCACTGACTGGCTGCATCCTGCACACCCCACACTGGAGATCGAGCCTGAAACCTGTGCATATGCCCTGATGGGGAATCGAACCGTGACCTCCTGGTTCATAGGTCAATGCTCAACCACTGAGACACATCAGCCAGGCAACCACAGCTTTTTTATCCACTCATCTACTGATGGGCACTTGGGCTGTTTCCAGATCTTAGTTATTATAAATAGTGCGCTATGAATGTATTCCTAAAAGTGGGATCAGAAATCTTTGAGACATTCTCCCTGTGCCATACTTCTCTCCTTTAATTAGGATCCAGGTGTATGGGGGAAAGGGCGAGATTAATTCTGCCTCCTGGTAACAGAGAAATGTCTCAACCTCTCCCTTAGTATCCTTGTCTCCTCAGGCTTCTTGAAAGAGGTCCTTATTCCTTGGTTGCTGCTTGCCCTGCCAATATTCAAGACTGATTTTGCCCGTGCTTTGTTCCTACCAACTGCCAACAGAGAGCTTTTTTTTTTTTTTTTTATTGATTAAGATATTACATATGTGTACCCTCCACCCCCCCCCCCCCGCTCATCCCCTCACCCCCCCGTTGTCCGTGTCCATTGGTTAGGCCTATATGCTTGCATATAAGTCCTTTGGTTGATCCTTCCCCCTTGCCCCCACCCTCCCCTACCTTCCCTCCAAGGCCCGACAGTCCAATCAAAGCCTCTCCGTCTCTGGATCAGTCCTTGTTCATCAGTTTATGTTGTTCATTATATTCCACAAATAAGTGAGATCTTGTGGTATTTATCCGCTCTCCAGTTCCATCGATGCTGTGGCAAATGGTAAGAGTTCCTTTTTCTTCTTCCTCTTCTTAAAGAATACCTTTCAGCATTTCATATAATGCTGGTTTGGTGGTGATGAACTCCTTTAGCTTTTTCTTATCTGTGAAGCTCTTTATCTGACCTTCCATTCTGAATGATAGCTTTGCTGGATAAAGTAATCTTGGTTGCAGGTTCTTGCTATTCATCTCTTTGAATATTTCTTGCCACTCTCTTCTGGCCTGCATGGTTTCTGTTGAGAAATCAGCTGACAGTCGGATGGGTACTCCCTTGTAGGTAACTGACTGTCTTTCTCTTGCTGCTTTTAAGATTCTCTCTTTATCTTTTGCTCTTGGCATTTTAATTATGATGTGTCTTGGTGTGGTCCTCTTTGGATTCCTTTTGTTTGGGGTTCTCTGCGCTTCCTGGACTTGTAAGTCCATTTCTTTCACCAGGTGGGGGAAGTTTTCGGTCATTATTTCTTCAAAAAGGTTTTCAATATCTTGCCCTCTCTCTCCTTCTGGTACCCCTATAATTCTGATGTTGGTACGCTTGAAGTTGTCCCAGAGGTTCCTTATACTATCTTCATATTTTTGGAATCTCTTTTCTTTTTTCTTTTTCGGTTGGGTATTTTTTGTTTCTTTGTATTTCAAATCTTTGACTTGATTCTTGGGATCCTCTTGTCTGCTGTTGGATCTCTGTAAATTATTCTTTATTTCAGTCAGTGTATGCTTAATTTCTAGTTGGTCCTTTTTCATGTCCTCCATGGTCTCACTATACTCCTTGAGGGATTCATTAAATTTATCGGCGGTTTCCATAAAATTCTTGACAAACCTTATAAACGTGGCCTTGAACTCTATATCCAGTCGTCTGCCCTCCTCCGTTTCTGCCAATTGTGACCTGTTTCTTTGTCTCCGCATTTTGGCTGCTTCCCTGTGTTGATAGAGTGGCCCTGCGCGCCAGGTGTCCTGTAGGGAGGGCCCAGTGGCTCAGCCTCCCCAGTTACCTGGGGTGGACACTCTTGGTGCACTCTTGGTGCCTTGGTTGTTGTAGGATCACTGGGAGGAATTGACCTCCAGGCCAATTGGCTGTGGGAAGCAGCTGTGTCTGAAGTGGGAGAATGGTCCCCCTCTGACCACTGGGTACAGTGGCTCCTGGATCTAAGGAGGTGCTAATTCAGCCCCTGCCTGAGGCCACAAAGCCAGAGCCGCCACGAAGAGGCTCAGCTGTGAAGCAATGCAAGCCGCTGCGGGGCCTTGGGCCTTCTCTTGGAAGTTCCGGGTCTGCTTGGCTGGGCTGTAGTTAGGTACATTCACATGCAAAAGCCTCTGCCGCAGCCTGGGTGGGGCGGGGTATCAGGGAGTCAAAAGGGCGGAGAAAGAAGCTATGGCTGATTCTCCGCGCCCAGAGTCGCGGGTCTCAGTGTCCCGGTAACGGCTGCAAGCACCTCTGAGGGAAATCCACCCTCAAGTTCGCCCGCTGCCGCCTGACAGAGCAGCCTCTCCCCGTATGAGTCCTGGGTCCCCAGAGACTTCCCAAAACCGGAGTTCAGAGCAGTCGGGAGCTTGTGATTCAAAAAGACAGCCGCGTCCTCAGGTGCCACCCCCTTTCCGCGCGCGCGAGCCGCCGCCGTACCTCTGCACTCAGCCTCCGCAGCTCCTCTGGCTCTCAGCGTGCTTTTCTTTTCTTCTAGTTGTAGAAATTACACTCAGCCAGCCTTCCTGTTGTTCTGGACGATGTTTGCTCCGTCCTTTGGGATATTTCTCAATTGTTGTGGGAGGCGACTATTTCCCAGTGTTTATCTATGCCGCCATCTTAGTTTCTCCAACAGAGAGCTTTTATGCAGTTCTCACAGAGGGGGGAAATCAGGACTCTTACCTGTTCTACTGAAATCCCTTTTCTCTCTCCCTCTCTCCTTCCCAATGTCTGCTGGGGACTGGGAGGTCTGTTCCTTCCTTGTCCTCTTATACCACCAGCAACAAGAAAGTTCACGGATTCACTGTCATAAGAGTAGGACACTATGAGCTACATACTCCAGACTCAAACCTTGATAGATTAAAATAGTAATAATATTGTAGTGCAGCCCTGACCAGTTTTGCTCAGTGGATAGAGCGTCGGCCTGCGGACTTAAGGATCCCAAGTTCAATTCTAGTCAAGGACATGTACCTTGGTTGTGGGCACCTCCCCAGTGGGGGTTGTGCAGGAGGCAGCTGATGGATGTTTCTTTCTCATCGATGTTTCTAACTCTCTATCCCTCTCCCTTCCTCTGTGTAAAAAATCAATAAAAAATATGTTTAAAAAAATATTGTAGTTCATTTACTATGCTTTAGTTGCTAAGATACTTTCCATACATTATTTTATTTAATCCTCACACCAATCCTATGAAGTATGCCTATTTGATAGTGAAGGAAACTGAAGTCCAAGGACGTTTGGTAACTTGACAGAACATGCATCTAATTAGTGGTGGGGAGTCAGGATTTGAACCCAAATTTGTGTGATTCCAGAACTAACTCTCTTAGCCACTATGTTATATATACTTCTAGTCCAGCAAAATGTAGAAATACCAGAAAATAAAATACAATTGTCAGCAGAAGTTGTTCGAGTTTATAAGCCACTTTTGCTTTCTTAAAAAAGAACCTCTTGCCCTAACTGGTTTGGCTCAGTGGATAGAGCCTCGGCCTGCGGCCTCAAGGGTCCCAGGTTCGATTCTGGTCAAGGGCATGTGCCTTGGTTGCGGGCACATCCCCAGTGGAGGCAGCTGATTGATGCTTCTCTTTCATCGATGTTTCTAGCTCTCTATCCCTCTCCCTTCCTCTCTGTAAAAAATCAATAAAATCCTATATAATAAAAGAGAAACATGGTAATTGGCATACGACCGCTACCCTTCCCATTGGCTAATCAGGGCGATATGCAAATTAACTGCCAGCCAAGATGGCAGCTGGCAGCCAGGCAGCTTGAAACTAACATGAGGCTTGCTTGCTTCAGTGAGGGAGGAAACCAACGTTCCCCGCCTGCCTTGCCGGCCTCTGAGCCTGCAGTTTGAAACATTGTAACAAATATAGAAGCTAAAAAATACACCCAGAAACCTGCTTTCAGAGAGCCGGGATCTCACAGCTGGAGTTATACATTGTTTCAATTATAGAACCTAAACAAACCAGATACCTGCTTTCAGCAGCGGAAGCCTCAGAGCAAGAGCCAGAGCTAAAGCTGGCCCAGAATTTAAAAAAAGAAAAAAAAGGAGCAGTTGGGAGCTTCAGCCCTCAGCCCCTCACCCAGACTGGCGAGGCACCCCAGTGGAGACCCCCACCCTGAAGGATGTGTGACCAGCTGCAAACAGCCATCATCCCCTCACCCAGGCTGGCCAGGCACCCCAGTGGGGACCCCCACCCTGAAGGGTGTGTGACCAGCTGCAAACAGCCATCAACCCCTCACCCAGGCTGGCCAGGCACCCCAGTGGGGACCCCCACCCTGATCCAGGACACCCTTCAGGGCAAACCAGCCAGCCCCACCCATGCACAAGGCCTCTATCCTATATAGTAAAAGGGTAATATGCCTCCCAGGACCGGGATCAGCGGAGCCGCGAGGCCTCCCAGCACTGGTATCAGCAGAGCCGCGAGGTCTCCCGGCACCGGGATCAGCATGACAGGGCAGTGCCCAAACCCCCTGATGGCCCTGCGGTTCTGTGTGTGACAGGGGGCGGGGCCACAACCTCCCTATCCGCCCTGCTCTGTTCGTGACAGGGGAAGGCGCCCCAACCTCCTGATCAGCCCTGCTCTGTGCCTGATATGGGGGAGCTCCCCAACCCCCTGATCGCCCTGCGGCTCTGTGTGTGACAGGGTGCAGCGCCCGAACCCACCCCCCCCACAGGCCCTGCTCTGTGTGTGATGGGGTAGAGCCATAACCTCCCCATCGGCCCTGCCCTGAGTGTGACAGTGGTGGCGCCCCAACCCCCTGATCGGTCCTGCTCTGTGGGTGATAGAGGGCGGCGCCCCAACCCCCTGATCCGCCCTGCTCTGTGTGTGACAGGGGGTGGTGCCCCAACTCCCCTATCGGCCCTACTCTGTGAGTGGCACGGGGGAGTTCCCCAACCCCCTGATGGACCCTGCTCTGTGTGTGACAGGGGGGAGCTCCCCAACCCCCTGATGGACTTTGCTCTGTGCATGACAAGGGGGAGCTCCCCAACCCCCTGACGGGTCCTGCTCTGTGCGTGACGGGGGGGCGGGGGGAGCTCCCTGATCAACCCTGCCCTGTGCATGACAGGGTAAGGAGCCCCAACCCCCCTGATGGGCCCTGCTCTGTGGGTGACAGGGGGTGCCGCCGCAACCTCCCCATCGACCCTGCCTTGAGTGTGACAGGGGGCGTTGCCCCAAACCCCCAATCGGCCCTACCCTGAGCATGACTGAGGGTGGCATCGCAACCTCCCGATGCACCCTGCTCTGTGCATGACAGCGGGTGGCGCCCCAACTCCCCAATCGGCCCTGCTCTGAGCCCAACCAGGGGCTGCACCTAGGGACTGAGCCTGCCCTCTGCCACCCGGGAGCAGGCCTAAGCCAGCAGGGCGTTATCTCCCGAGGGGTCCCAGACTGGGAGAGGGCACAGGTCAGGCTGAGGCACCCCCCCTTCCCCCCGAGTGCACAAATTTTTGTGCACTGGGCCTCTAGTATATTATAAAAAAAAAAAAAAAAAAAAAAGAACTTCTTGCAGGATAGGAACAAATAACATTGACTTTCCACTTATCCAAAGTTAAATTACAAACACAACTTTAAGATGCTCTAGCTAGCCCTATTCATCAACGGTTGGGAAAGAGAAGGGACATTGCATAAAACAAAGAGCACTCATAAGCACTGAAACTGAGAAATTTTGGAATGTATTTTTGTTGTTGTCTTTTTCATTGATAATCCTCCTGGACCCAAACTCATTAATTGTCAAGACCTATGAACTTGGCCCAAGAGGTCAGAGAGTACTAAAAAACAGAAGTAATCCCATGTGACTTAAAATAGAGGTTCTAATGGAAACTTGGAAAGTCTCATGAGCTACTGATATAAGTTGCCATTGAGTCACGTGTTAAAGTCCTCCGCAATACACCAAAGACAGATGTGTGTCAGGGGACACACGTGGCCTTAGGAACAAGCTCTAACATATAATTGAACTCCCAATGCAGGGACAATTCTCATCCCCATGCTCTGGCCCAGGGAACCTGGTTGTAGTGGAGGAAAGCCATGCTCTGGTGCCTTGTGCAGCAAACAACTAGATTTAAGTTTTAAGAGTTTTAAGGGGTTTAGCAACTCAAGCTAATTCACTGAAAGCAAAACAAAACAAACAAGATGGCCCTTTCCAGTGTTTCTCAAAACTGGACCTGAGGTATTAATTAGGTAATTCTTCCCCATGCCCTGGGACTCGATGAGCTGGCACTCAGCCAACTGGACTCCCACAGTAGACTCCCACCCAGGGAATCCCAGGTTTTCCAGCCACACCCTGGCCTCTAATGGAGTGAACAGTAGTGGTAACTTTAGCATGTTCACTGCACCATACCTAAATCTGTTAGGTCGGGGCAGGGTTTAATGGAGCTACAGGGAAACAGAAGGGAGGGAGCCTTCAGAAGGTAGCCAAAGGCACCAAGAACCAAACAGCAGTCAAGCCAAAATCTCCAGGAAAATGTCATGTTCCATGAAAAGAGAGGAAAATCCCATGCCTGAGGCAGAAGGCAGAATCAGGAATTCAGGGAAGGGCAAAGAACCAGAAGGTCAGAGCTAGGCAGAGAAGTTGTCAAAGTGACAGAAAATAGCAACAAGTGATCAAGAGTGGGTAAGGATGAAACTGAGAGCAGGGGGGGTCAGGGTGAAAAACAGGTGCCAATCCAGACAGCATGGATCTCCTCTGCTAAACTGCCCTGTGCTGAAGAGAAGCACAGATTTTTACCAATTACAGAAAGACCTGTTTCAGAATCCATTTTGGTAAACTGGGAATGAATATGAAATCATTCTTTTAAGTTTCAACAGATGCCTTTTTCAAAGAGAATTTTAAGTTATGTTGGAATTATAATGTTTCCCAGCAGCTTCAAGAGGCAAGCATTAATTTGAAAGCAAACAGATCAAACGACATTTTATTCCGTAATTTTAGAAATGAATATATAAATCCCAGAACCATCCTAAAATTGATTTCTGGTTACATATGACCAAATGCAAGTAGTGTGGTGATCCTTCATGCTATGTCAAAATACAACAAAATAAGAACAATAACAATAGCAATATTTATGAAGTATTTTTACTCCATGTAGGACTCGAAGCATTTTTCATGTTGTTGACTCATTCATTCCTTCCACAACAATTCTACCAACAATAGCATTCCCATTTTATAAACAAGAAAAGTGAAATAGAGATTAAGGAACTTCCCTGAAGTCACCTTGTTCCTAAGGGTCAGGATATGAACACAGGCTCTCAGGGTCCACATTCTGATAGCTTCACCTGGGAGAGCCCCATTAGTGATAAAATCCTGATTCAGGATTGCCGTGTGTCCTGGGTATGTTCACAAGTTGGATAATTCTTCGTGATCTTAAGCAATAATATTCTCATTGACCTGTAGCCACTGTTCAGTGATAGGAAGTAAATCAATTTCCATGTAATTGTATTAAAATAAATGTGATTAAACTTATAAAAACTACTTATATTATTTTCCAACAAAACTCTGAAAATTTAAAAGCAGATGTCCATCTGGGGTCATTTTAAAAATGCTTGGAATTTTGCTCAATCTAAAAAATAACAGAACGTACTTGAAATTATACTTTAGCAAAATGGCAAAGGAATGCAAGGACAATTGCAATGGAAGGAAAATGACTTCGCCACTGGAAGACTGGATTGGAAACAGGATCCAAGGGTCTTGATTGTCATTCCGCAGCATTGTTCATCACACAGTGAATTTGTGGAAACTGGTCACTTGTGGCAACTGCTGCACAGTTCACGGTTAGTTACAATGAGAGCTTCACCTGCTGAGCACTTCATACCATATACTGTGCTGAAATGCTGGCACACATGGTCTCATGCATCTCTAAGACTCTGTGAGGTGATCTCACAGTCCACATTTTAAATGAGGGATGAGAGGACCAGACAGGTGATTAAAGTAGCTCACTTAAGGACAAAAGTCTTAGAAAATGGACAGAACCAGAATTCAAACCAAAGTCTGTGGGACTTCAATGCTTTTGCTCTTTCCCTCAAGTCCACTACACTGTTTTACTTACAAGGGCTTATCATTGTCAGTATAAACTTTATCTTAAAGCTCAATATCAGCTGACTACGTAGAGCTCATAGTTATTAAAATAGAACTCTATGACTACATAGTGACAGTGCTCTTAATATATTGACATTTTCCAAAGACTGTTTTACGGTCTCCAAAACAACCATGCAAAGAGGGGCAAGAGAAGTGTCTTTCTGTCATTTTATGGGGAAAAGCGTTCTTTGGATCCAGGCTTCAAATGAACAGACTTACACCAGAGCAGCTCCACAAATGTCTGCTTCAGCTTACTGTTTCCCAGAATGAGAATAAATGAGTGGCAGGCAGGATAAAACATTGCAGTTAGTTCTGTAATCATCTTAGTCAACATAGTTCCTGATAGGAAATAATGGGATGATGTGAGTAAATAGGCAAGAACGTAAAGCAGGAGGAGAAAGAGGAAGGAGAGGACCATTTTGATGGCCCTCTTGTGGGCCTCGGTGCTTGGATCGCTGGGGCTGGTTCTGTTCTGCTTCATCTGCCGCGTGTGCCTCCCCAGGGAGAGGATGAGCAGGATGTAGGAGGCCAAACACACAATTAGGGGAAGGAGGTTCCACAGTGTCCCAAGAACATGGATCACCTCATATTCATTCTTTAGCTCTCTAAAGTGCTCAGTCACATTCCCTGAGTCATCAGCTCCACGGAGAACATAATACATCTTAAACTGAGGAATCAGAGACATGGCATTACTACACGATAAGAGCAGCCCACACAACAGCATCCATACGACCACCCTGGCAACTCTCCACTTGAGCCAGAGGAATGTGGGGTGGGAGAAATTGGCAATTTTCAGGCAGTAGAAGACACCGAGACAGGTGGCAAGCCAAATGCTCAGATGGTTTGTAATTGTCCAGAAAATATCAGTAATGTGAATGAATACCCCATTAGTTAATAGTTTGGAAAAGAATATCATTATTACAAAATCAGAAGAAAGAATCCACAGCTGAACAATCCGGGAGAGAGCCAGGCTAGTGATGATGAAGTCACACAAAGAGATTCTCTTGCTCTTGACCCAGCTGCTGCCATTGACCAGCACAATGAAGCCATTCCCCAGCATTCCCAGAAGGAACTGAGTGACAGAAAGAAACAGAAACACCCACTTGGCCAGTCCTGACATTCCAGCTACTAGGCAGACCTGACCTTCGTTCTTTCTGCTGCTGTACAAGCTCCTTGCTGATTTGAAATTTCTCCCTGTGAACCTGTTGCTCTACCTGCTGCTTCACTGAACCTGTCTCTTTTCTTTTCTCAGTTTAGGCTGCTGTAGAGCATAGTTTATGGAACCCTCTCTGGCTCTTTCGGGTTAGTCTGTCCTCTTCACAGATGACATGGATCTGTGATCTAAACTCAGGTGCTTGTTGCCAACATGCAAATAGAGTCGTGTCCAGTGTCACACAGAGAAGGGAGAGATGTGAGTCACAAAGAAGATGGAGGACTTGGACTCAATTTCAAAGGAAGCAGGGCTCTGAGCCACCCAGGACAAAAGAGTGAGTGTCACTGGAAGAGTCACACAAATGATCAAGAGGGAGGAGACACAGAAAGGGGAAATAACAGAATTCCACCATAAAGCACTATCAAGTGCTCCCCAGAATCGCCCTGGAGGAAGGCCAAGTCTATAAATAGAAAAAGTTCAGCCAGTACCACTATTGTGCCTCTTGAAGTGTGGCTTAGCTAGGGGCCCCGAGTTCCTCCCCAGTGAGCCATATTATCAGAAATATAACATATATCAGCTATCCAAACACCTGCATGATAGCAATAATGGAACACAGCATATAAGCTATTCAAAATATGAATGTTCAGAATACATGACCACTGTGTAGGGGTGGGAAGAAGCAGATCTGAGTTCAACCACCTCAGGAGGCAGTGGGCTGACCCAGGCAGGTCACTGATATCCAGGTTCCTTTACTAATTTTCAAAGACTACAAGAACGTGTGAATAATGAATGCAGGCAATTCGAGCACTTACGGGATTGTACCTCCGAGCACTGTGCCATTGTGACATCCTTTTCAGTTAATAAAACTACTGTAATTATCATAACCTGCATGTCTGTAAATCTACTTTTGCCCACCCCATATTGATAAGTAGTTAAGCTGACCGAGATTATACATAGACATCACTTGTCAAGCAAAGGAGGCTTATTTATCTACAGCAATGCCTTACAAATGTTGACCATGACAAACAATATTTTATATGACATATATATGTGACAATCTAAGTATATATATTACATACTTATGTGTGTGTATGTGTGTGTATGTGTGTGTGTGTGTGTGAACACGAAAGTTTCACAAAACCATATTTTGTGAAATATGGTTCTATGTGTGGCTTTCTGATATTTTCTATCATATTCTACTTCCTTCAATTTTGCTTGCTGATCACAAACTTGATTTTGCAATCTACTAATGAGTTATGAAAAATACTGTTTGAAAACACAGTATTTATCTGGAGGACGGAGAGAAATCAAGATACAGAGAGTTCAGCAACATTATCCAATGAAAGACAGAAAGTTATGCTTTTAGGTCCTCTCAAAAAGACCTCACAGAGTAGCAGATGATAAGTCTGAATGAATGAGACAGTCTCTTCTGAATGCATGCCAAGGAGCCACTCACCTGAGCCAGGTGAGCGTCCTCAATCCTGGCATCACGTGGTGTACAATATGATTTCAGAACACTGTAGTGTCCACTCGGGCATAAGCACAGTACTCCTTAATCCCCCTCAGCTTTCTCAGCTTTCTTAACAGCCTGGCCAAGTGCTCCCAGAGCTGCGTGCTGCAGAATCAGAAGGCTAGTTCCCAGTGATCTCAGGGAGTTCTGTAATAGGACCACAGATATAGGGCTTGTCCCACAACCTACCACCCACCCTGTTGTGCTTTTTTGATGGCCTCGGTTCTAGATCCAGATTTTTGTTATTGTAACACCTCTTATATCCCCTCATGAGAAGAAATACACTAAGATCCCCCATCTATGTGTTAGAATTAACCAGTGAGAACAAGTTTTAGAATATCCAACATATTAGATTATATGTCACATACTATTTCATGTTTGATCATACATTTTTAATAGCCCATTACTTTTACCCCTTCCATAGGTAGAACTTGTAACTTTTTATAAGCCAATTTTTAGCAAAAATTTTTAGCAACTCAGGGTTAACTACAATTTTCCTTCCTTGTCTTTTGATCCTTCCCAGGACAACGGGCACCACATTAGCTGGTGACCAGAGTTCAAAGACTTTGTTGGATACCATCACTACCACTGCTATTATTCCATCAGGGTCTGCTAATATGAATTATAAGCCCACAGTTATACCATTCTGATTTTTAACATAAATACTAAAACTATCATACTATGACTAAATGTCATAGCATTAGTAATGGCTGCTTCCAAATTGTATGCTGACCACGATCCACCAAAATAATTACACAGACATTCCAAATACAGTTCTATAAAGCCTGCAGCTTTAAACACAGTTTGTTGGGGGGATCAATACCACAGCCATTGTATCAGATCCTTGGCTCTTGGACTGCAGGCTGTAAACATCTAGAAAGACTACTGAGAGATCATGCTGTACTCTAAACCATTCTTTTGAGTCAAAGATCAAAGCAAGTGCATCAGTCAGGGCCATGACAAGAAACAATTGGCACAAACTAGATGATTCTACGAGTTCTAAAAGGGGTTATTTAAAAAGGAGGACTACAGGTACACCTCATTTTATTGGGGCTTTCCTTTATTGTGCCTTACATATACTCTTTTTTTCAAATTGAAAGTTTGTGGCAACCCTGTGTTGAGCAAGTGTATCAGCACCATTTTTCCAACAAGATCAGATGATTGGTTAGCATTTTCTAGCAATAGAGTATTTTTAATTAAGGCATGTACACTTTTAGACATAATCCTATTGCACACAACAGATTGCAGTATAGTGTAAACATAACTTTTATTCACTGGGAAACAAAACAGAAAACTGTGTGACTTGCTTTATTGTGTTATTTGCTTTATTAAGATGGTCTGGCCTGAACCTGCAGCATCTCCGAGCTATGCCCGTGTTTACAAGAGTGTAGGCAGAGTGTAGAGGAACGCTAAACTGGTAGGGCAGTACTCCAGGGCACAATACCACCACACCATTCAGAGAGAGAGTGGAGGGCCCTCCTGACAGCAGTTGAGATTTTTCAGTTGGGTGACCCTGAAGAGAGTGAGCTGAGAGAATAGACGTCAAACCCCAGGTTAGCAGACTAACGAGGTGTGCAGTCCAGTATCATCTTCCTGGCTCTTTATTATCCTGGCTCTTTCTCCACAGGGACTTAGACATAATGGTCCAGGTCTTTGCATCATTCCTGCTTCTGATACTAATCTGCATGACAACCGTGCTGATAAACATCAGCAGTACACTCAGAATGACATCAAGACCAGTCCTGGATACCTGGTAACAATGCTGATGTGATGAGCACAGTCACTCGTACACGGCAGAGAGATCAGCAATATAAATAGATAAATGGGGTGCAGGCTTCCAGGTCTCTAAAACCATTATAAGGAGAGTACTAAATGGCAAGTAATAAGCCTGCATAGTGAGTCTCTCATCAGAGTCCTGAAGGCTCACCTTCAAACACATATGAGTTCACATATCCTGTCTGTGGCTAAAGCGGACAAGGCACATTTTGTCAATCCTGGTCTCCTACTGTACACAATCCCCTTGCACAGCACTGTACAGTTTTCCCACTCAGAATGAACATGGGCCTCATTTATCCCTTTCAGTTCCAACCCCCAAACTGATAAAACTATGTTTTACAAAAGCAGAACAGGTGTCCGTTGCCCAGATGTTTTCACTATCATGACATAATAAACACCAGTTACAGGCCCCATTCTTTTATAGTGTTACCCCAAAATGTCCAACCAGTCACTTCCTACCAGACACTGGGAAGAGACACTCCTCCAGGGGTTTCTCATGCTCCTACACATCTTGCCAGATGTGCTAAATATGCAAGGCTCTGCCCAGGCTTCCGCTGGGCCATTTTTAGTGTTGTTTGCTGCAAGCAACCTTGAAGAAGGTAGAGGTCATGTCCCCCTCCAGGACAAACAGCAAGCAGTCTTGCTTACTGCTCACTGTAAAGCAGTGATTTTCCCAAGCTCAGTGCACCTCTGCACAATGAAATCCACCTGGGCCCTCTGTGTGGCCTTGGTGGGACTTGCTGGGCAGGTAGAACTGATACAAACAAGCTGCTGTTCATGCTGATGTTCATGCTGCTTGCTCTGCTGTGATTAATGTGATCACTTCTCTCAGAGAGAATGCAACAGTGATAGGCTAAGTTATTAGCTTGTAAATCAAGTAAAATCAAATCCCAGACCAATTTGATCACCATTGCTTTTGGCAACCTATTCTAGCTATTTACTCGACGGCTCTTAAGCTCCTTCTACACTCTGCTCTACACTATGGGGTCCAGGATTCTACAAACCATTTCCCAGACTCCCTTTCCAGATGCCTTGCTGTTAGTGTCTGCCAATATGAAAACTGGCCGATGAGGAGAAAGGAAAATCCTGCTTCTTGCTCCAACAGGGTGGCACTTGGTGGCAGTCCCTTTGATTAGGAAAATCATCACATGATGGGAGTACAGACTGCAGGAACTGGGGGGAAAAAACATCTATTCAGTGCTGCTAGCCCTGCCCAAGGCTGTACCTCTTCACCGCACCAGAAACAACTGATAAACACTTCTCCAGGAACGCAGCAACAGGCGCAGGCTCAGAGGCTCCAGCCCAGGGATGTTACTGTTTCTGAACTCTGGGTATGACACTGTCTCCCTTTGGCTCCTGCAGAACCCCTTCCTTCTCCCCTCTCCCTCATTCTTGTAAATAATCCCTTACATTAAATGCCCTCCATTGGAAATACTTATACTGGCTTCCATTTTCCTGACTGGACTCTGCATGATACCCGATCCTTCCACCAATTCTGTGGTTTGGAGTTTTAGTTGACTCCTAGTTTCATCAAAGATTTAACATACTTTTCTGTTTCTCATTCTCCTTGGGTTTCTGGGTGACTTTCAAGAAGAAAATACACACTGTTTAACCTATAATGCCATTTTCATACTGCAACTCCTGTCAATGGGTTTATAATGCATATTATTTTCATTATTTTAATGCCATCCACATGTTGATAACCCCAAAATGCACAACTTTATGAGACCACCCTTCTGAGCACTAGGCTCCCATATTCATCTACCAATCTGATTTCTTTACTTGGCTCTATTACAGACATCTCAAAATTAACATACCCAAAACAAAATTCTTAATTAGTCTCATTTTTTTTAAAATCCCTCTCACCCCAATCATCCCTATTTTAGCAAATACCACCACCTAAGAATTAACTTGATTCTTCCCTTTCCTATCACCCCACACTAATTCATCAATGGCTGACCTATTTTAATTTTCTATTTCTACTGCCTCCATCGTGGTCCAAGCTGCCAGGATCTCTCATCTGAGCTACTCCGTGGTCTCCTACCTCATTTCTCCGACTTCTAATCTCTTACTCCATAATGGAGTCTCCATATGGCCACAAGAATGATCTTAAAATGTAAATTAAATCACTTCACTACTTAGAATACTTCAATGGCTCCCCAGTCCAACTACAACAAAATATAAAATCCTTACATTACATTGTATACTGATAATCTCCTCTGTGCATCCTCCTGCGTGTACCAGGATTCAAGATAAATTTTACATCACATGATTTAAGGAATAGGCTTTACTGGAGTAAGAGAAAACTTACATCATCAGAAGTGAAAGCATGGCTTCTTCCCATCCTCCAGCGATTACACAGAGGACCAGTCATCGCTGGGTTACTAGTGTCCTGGTGTTTCTGTATGCCAATGGGGCCTCCCTCTTGCTCTCACTTCTTACACAGAAAGTGTGAAAGCAACTTTGTCAGGAGAATAAAGTCTGCTTCATGCTGGAAAATCTGGATTTGGGAAGCAATTATAGGAGTTCTCTGGGAGGGCTAGCTGCCCAGCACCTGGGGACCTTGGAGCCCATTGGATGCTATAGTTCCCACTGCTAGGAGAAAGCCACCAATTCTGTGGGAACTGAGCTTATGTGAAGCACTTTTTGTTGGGAGAAGTGGAAGAAATTCTCTTTTCCCAGCTGTTGTCCAATCTAGATTGAACTCCTAGGGTCATTTTTTGGACAACTTTCCTCATTGTGGTATAAATTTCCTACAATAATGATCTTATTTCCCTGTTTGTCCAGGACAGTCCTGGTATGTGCCTGTCGCTCCAAATTATTAATAATGCCCCTTTTAGTGTTTTACCTACTGAATATTCCAGCCATAAACTCAGTCCTTGGAACACAGAACCTCAATCCTATATAATAAAAGCCTGATGTGCAAATCGACCGAATGGGGGAACAACCAGTCGCTATAACGTGCACTGACCACCAGGGGCAGCCGCTCAATGCAGGAGCTGCTCCCAGCCCACAGGCCCCAACCAGCGGTGGTGGAGAGGGGGCTGAGCTAGCGAGCAGGTGGCACCAGGCCAGCCAGGGCGGATGCCAGCGGGAGCCACCGATCGCCCCACCAGTCACCCTGCAGATTGGCCCTGATCACTGGCCAGGCCTAGGGACCCTACCCATGTGTGAATTTTGTGCACCAGGCCTCTAGTAAATACATATTGAATAAGTGAATATTTTAGAAGTTCATATTTTGTTTTTAGCTCAAGTTTTATTTCAATTTTTTAATGTTGTTGGTTTTCAGGAAACATAATGGGAAAATAAGTGAACTAGAAGTTAGATCCCAGTCCTCTGTCTGCCATTTATTCATCTAACATTTCTTGAGCATTTACTATAGGACAGGCACTATGCTGGGTACAGGAAATGATGGGCTAGTGAGCAAGAGATTACATAACAAAAAGATTACATAATGACGTCACTAATACAAAATGCACAGGTTGCCCTAGCCAATTTGGCTCAGTGGCTAGAGCATTGGCCCTTAGAATGAAGGGTCCTGAGTTTGATTCTGTTCAAGGGTATGTAACTTGGTTGCAGGCTCGATCCCAAGTCCTGATTGGGGCGTGTGTGGGAGGCAACCATGTGTGTCTCTCTCACATGAATGTTTCTCTTTCCCTGTCTCTCCCCAACCCTTCCACTCTAAAAATCAATGGGTGAGGATTAACAGAAAAAACAATACCACATGTTGGCACAGAGAAGGGACCAAATTCTGCCTGAAACAGTCACAGGCTTGAAAGAAGAGATGATATTTGAGATATCTTTAAAAATGAAAGGGAGTTCATCTGGCAAGCAAAGAAAGGGAATTCCATGCACTACAAAAATAGAAGAGATAATGGTGGTGATGATTTTCCCACTAATATCACACATTACGTGAGCTAGAAAATAACAAATATACATAGGGCTTAATTATATGCTATGCATAATTTTAAGGTATCTAGAGTAAGCCACTTAATTTTCAACCCATGAGGTGAGTTATATTATTGACCCCATTTTTACGGGGCAGAAACTAAGACTTGGAGATTTTCATAGTAAGGAGCAGAGCAGGGATTCTTACTCAGGCACCTGGCTTCAGAATCCATCGCCTTCACTACAGACCTTGGAGATCACCTATTGATGACATCTCAATAAATAAAAGGGAAGAAATGGGGCCTTGAGCAGTAATATTAGATCAAGGATAAGATCTTAGATCCCCTTTCTCTTATATCTCAGGGCTTCATCTGCTCTGGCTCCCTATGAGCCCCATAAACTCTCAAATCATGGGTGCAGCTCAAACCAACAGGTGTTTAATGAGACCCTATATAATCCTCCGGGTCCCCTACCATGCCTTCAACATTACTCATTTGTCTGTATAACATATTGTATCATGTAATGGTCTGCTGCCATGGTAAATTGGAAAAACTCTAGAAGTTAGTATCCTAGGATACTAGCATCTTTGTCCTAGCAATGCTTTATGCTAACTATGTGACATTAGGCACATTTCTTAACCCTTCTGACCCTTAGGTTCAAAAATAAATAAGAAGGGACCAGTCAATATAGTTAGTTAAGGGTCTGGGTTCTGGAGTCAGTTCTGGATTTGGATGAGTGCCTCTGCTCATTAGTTGTGTAACTTGGGCAAGTTACTCTCTCTAAACCTCAATGTGCTCATCTGTAAAATAGGCATAATAATAGTATCTATTTTACAGTTGTTACAGTGATTAAACAACACAGTGCCTATTAAATATATAATGCAAAAGTGTTCTCTAAATGTTAGCTACTATTATCATAAGCATTAACAGGGTCATTGCACTATACATCACTTACACTTAGAACATTTTTATGGACTTTAGTTTAATGTAGAATTTAATATATATAAAAATATATGCTACATATATGCAAGTTATAATGCAGTCCATGTCATACTTAGGATCCAGTTATTTTGCAATGGGAGGCCTCTTCACTCCAGATTATCTAATCTGCATTCTACCAGGGGAAACATTAGGGCAATATTTCTTTTCTTAACCTAAGTGCTCCTTTATTTAACAAGGAGCTATTAATTAAGGGCCCTCATTAGGAACTACAAGCAAAACTAAACTACTTATTTGATGAAAATATGTGCTTATATATTGTCCTAGCTGGTCTTGCTCAGTGGATAGAGCGTCAGCCTACAGTCTGAAGAGTCCCAGGTTTGATACCAGTCAAGGGTACATGCCTGGATTGTGGGCTTAACCCCAGTGGGGGACTTGCAGGAGGCAACCAATCAATGATTCTCTCTCATCATTGATGTTTCTATCTCTCTTTCTCTCTTTTCCTCTCTGAAATCAATAAAGATACTTTTTTTTTTTAAATGTGCTTATATTCACTCTTTTTAAGGCCATGGCTAAAGTCTTTGTGCATTTTATGTCAAAATTCCCTCCCCCAAACTTAAAGTGAGACATCGGGTAAAAGCCTGAAGGATTGTGGGAGCACAGGTAAGATTATACTTCTACTTTCAGTGGAACTCATCTAAGAGAAAGCATAAGAATAAAGAGTTGATCATGTATTTGGAAATAAAGGTAAAAATGTGTAAATTCATAAGGATTGGGTTTAACTACAACACACAAAGAAGTGGCTTAAACAAGGTTTATTTGTGTCTCCCACAGAAGTCCAGAGGTAGATTGCCAGGACTGATGGTAGCTTCACGGTTGTCACAGACCCCAGCTTCTTCTGTCTTCCATCCTGAAGATCGTCTCATGGTCCCAGATGGCTTTCATTTCAGACATGAAACAGCCAGATGTGAGGGTCTGGAGAAGCACAAAGTTTGGGACTCCAACAGAGTCACCTTGTTTAAGGAACTTGCCTGAAAGCACCACCAAATCATTTCTGCTTATACTCCCTTGGTAACCTTTAACTGCAAAGATTAGGAATGCAGTATTTCCGCTATGCACACTGTCACCCCCAATAACACCTGGGTTCTGTAAATGCAGAAGGGATAATGGATATTGGGTAGTATATTAATCATGTTTCCTATTTTCTGTATTTTGTGATGCATTGACACCTTGGGGCCTTGCAGACCATGGGAGGGACCACTCTCCTCCCAAGTTTGGCTAATTCCTAGAAATAGTAAATGACTTGCCCATGAGCATGCCTTTGCTATGCAAACCAAGCAATCCTGAGTCCCTGAGTCCAAACGCTCCATTAGCCTCCCTTTATCAGGCTTCTACAGTACAGGACACTACTCCTCTACCCACCATCACCCCAGGGCCTGTACCTGACAACCAGGACTGCCTAAACAGCCCAGAGCCTGCTGGAAATTATTTCCACAGTCCAATCCTGAACTTGCTCAGCTTGCCTATCCTGTCTTATCCATCCTTGCCAGAAGCCGGTCCATCCTTGCTGCTTGACACAGTCGCTGCAGGAAAGAAACATCTGCACAGCATATGTTTCAAGGGACCTGGCGTATATAGCATACTGTTCTTAATATGTTTGCTCCCCTTAGCGCTGTGTGTTTTAACCAAGGTCACCTCTCCGAGAAAGGTTGTTTCCCCAGGTAGGGATTTTTCCCTGAAGTCAGGGAGGGGATAAAACTCCTTAACTAAGTGCCAGGCGGGTAGTTAATCACTTTAACTACAAACAATCACGCTTAAGCTACATAATCTTTACTCCCTGGAATGGAGATAAGAAACGCCTTAACCTTTTCAATAGAAATTGACAGGATTAAAATCAACTGGTATAAATACGGATGTAACAAGACAATAAAAACCAGAACTTCGCTGGAGATCCAGACCAGAACTTGGCTGGAGATCCTGGCTAGAGATCCTGGCTAGGCTGCTGATCAACTAACTGAATGCTGTCTCCGTGTCATGTGTCATTCCTTCTTCGCCGACTCCGTCCACACCTTTGGGGACCCCTGGACCTGCTGGGGTTGGACCCCAGCACATCCTTTCCCCATGAAAAAAAACCACAATAAAAGCTCTGGCCCATACACCCCCCTTGCTCCTTCTGCCTCCTGACCTACCCTGGAGCTTCCCGTGTGGTCCTGCATGGTGTGGTGTGGTTTCTCCTCTTGGGAACAGTATGAAAGAAGCTTCTCTCTCAAAGGCAGTTGTCTCCATGTCTGTCATCCCATCATATCCAATTAAAGCAAATCCCAGTAGCCGGGCCAGCATGGCTCAATGGTTGAGCGTCAACCTATGAACCAGGAGGTCATGGTTTGATTCCGGTCAGGGCATATGCCCAGGCTGCAGGCTCGATCCCCAGTGAGGGGCATGCAGGAGACAGCTGATCAATGATTCTCTCTTATCATTAATGCTTCTATCTCTCTCTCCTTCTCCCTTTGTCTCTAAAATCAATAAAAAATATTTTAAAAAATAAAACAAATCCCAGGTATATTATAAAACAAGTAGGCAACTGCAAATCTTTCCCACATCATGGTTTTCCACAACAGAAAGCTGGAATCCAGACAACATTTAAAAGTTACTTCACAAAATCTATTTACAATGTATTTGGCAGAAGAAGAAAAAAGTTGCTTGTCTCAACTTATCTTCTAAGCTCCAGGCTTATTAATCACCACCCTGACAAATATAAGCTTAAACTTACATGTTCAAAACTAAACTCATTGCTCTGGCTGTTGTGGCTCAGTTGGTTGGAGTGTTGTCCTATGCACTGAAAGGCTGCGGTTTGATTCCCAGTCAGGGCACATGCCTATGCTGCAGGTTTGATCCCTGATGATAAATGTCTCCCCTCGCCCACCCCACTGCCTCCCTTCCTCCCTCTCTATAATCACTAAAACATATCCTCAGGTGAGGATTAAAAATAGAACAAAACACTGCACTGTACACTCATTACCTCTTCTCGAATCTGCTCCCACATCCATATTCCTTAGTTTCAGAAACAAAGTGCCAATACCCACACAGCTGTCCAGGCTGGAGCTTCAGAAATATCTGTTGTCTTTTACCATCTCTTCTGTCACCACTAGACTCTGGGAGGGGGTATATGCTCTTAGTATCCCCAACCCTGAGCCTAACACGTAACCGGTACACAACAAATGGATCAATGTAAACCCCAAATGCCCCTCATGTCACCTCTCACCCACCCTACCAACCTTTCTAGGCTTGTTCAATCGCTTTCTAACTGCCTCCAGACCTTCTCCCTCTAACCCTTGACCTGCCTTCACTGTTCGTTGAGATGTCTGTCTTAAAACCTTCTAAAGCTCCCACTGCCAAAGTCCTCTGCAAGCTTTCAAGGCCCTTTCTGATCTAGCCTGACCCACTCTTCATGGTTTTCTCTCTCACTGCTCCATACACTTTTAAGTCCATCCTGTTAAACACTAACCTATAACTATGCTCTTCTGTGCCCCACACAGGACTTTATTTCAACCATATTACACTTAGCTACACAGGCTCCTATTTGTCCTCCCCACACAACCCTCATCAACCTAAATCAGGAGCTCCTTCAATGCCAGACTCCTATTATATGCATCCCTACACTCAGGCCTGCAGGGTGCATGGCATACAGCAAGTACAGTGGGGCCTTGACTTATGAGCTTAATTCGTTCCGAGACCGAGCTCGTTAAGGAGCTCGTTAACTCAAATCACTCTGTCAACTCAAAGCAAAAAATCCGCGGAGAGACAGCTGGTATCTCAAAAAACTCGTTAGTCGGGACACTCGTAAGTCAAGGCCCCACTGTATCTAATTGACTTTTGAGTTTAAACAGATGCCTAAATTAATTATAAAAAGCCATGGAAGAGTAAAAACAAACAAACCAACAACAAAACATTTCCAAGAGGGATATGTGTTCAGTAATCATGGACGTTAGTAACAACAACAAAAAAGATCAAGTACAATACACTGAAGTTAATATGTTCTCATAAGTATCTATGGGATTTAATGCAATGGGCATGGTGACACAGATATGTCTTGTTTAAAATAACTACAGCAATAACAACAGCCCTTATGTGTTAAGCACTTGATCCAGTCACTCTGTGCTAATAAGAAAGCTACATATATAATTTATTATGCTCTTCACAGTAGACCTATAAAGTAGATACTACTATTGTCCCTGTTTATTCACAGAAAACAAAACAACAAAAATCCAAGGCAAGGAAAGTTAAGAAACTCACCAGAGACCACTCAGCTGGTGAGAGAAGCAGGGATTCAAATCCAGGCTTTCTAACGGCATAGCCTTAAGGGAACTAATATAGACCACTTTTTCTCAAATGACAGGTGCAACAGAAAAACTAAAATGTCAAGCTGTACTACTTTATGGACTAACAAGACCGAGGTCAAAAGCACGGGAGAGCCCTGACCGGTCTGGCTCAGTGGATAGAGCGTCGGTATAGGCACTGAAGGGTCCCAGGTTCGATTCTGGTCAAGAGCATGTACCTTGGTTGTGGGCACATACCCAGTAGTGGGGGTGCAGGAGGCAGCTGATCCATGTTTCTCTCTCATCGATGTTTCAAACTCTCTATCCCTCTCCCTTCCTCTCTGTAAGAAAATCAATAAAATATATTAAAAAAAAAAAAAAAAAAAAGCACGGGAGAGAACAAAAGGATGAAGAGGAAAAAGACAAAAAGAGAAATTTCATTACTGTGGCTGCATGATTTTGACGGCAGAAAAAAACATCCACAGTCCTATCACAGACTGTGGGACTGGCACAGAGGCAAATACAGCAGCAAGTGGGGGCTCAAATATTGTCGATACATGCCAAGTCTTTCTCCAGTGAGCCTGACAAATTCTAGAACCATCTTCCTAACAATTTATCTCTCCATAGGAAGGAAACAATGAGGAGCACACACAATGAACTTACTTTAACCAGAAGAGGCACTGCTTGGTTAAAAGAGGAATGTGTAAAGATAACCTGGTAGAGACATTAGCTGTGACTTATTTTCCTGTAGCTATCAGACTGAAAATCAGAAAGAGTAAAAAGATAGAGGTATTTCTCCCTCACGTGTGATTCTCCCCCCACCAATTATGTGTTAAACTCCCTGTGAGATTCATATGCTCCCTGTATGGGTGCTGGTTGAAGGTTAGCAGCGAGGAGTTGTGGATTCTAGGGGCAATGGGAGTGGGAGGGTGGCAGGAAACAGGCGGTGGGCAGAAAACAAAATGAAAACTTCACATACCTAAGTTCACACTCAAGGTTGCCTCTTTTAAGCTACATGACTTCAATATGCTACTCAGTTTCTGCTTAGGGTTTCCTCTTCCCAGGTAAAATGAGGCTAATACTACCTTCTTCCTAGGGTCAAAGTTAAATGAGACAGTGATAAAAGCACTTAGCCTGGCAGGCAGTAAGCACACAAACGTCAGCCATTCGTACAATTACTGTAAGAGATTTCTCTACAACTCATTACCTGTGATCATCTCGCATGTTAAATTTGTTTGCTGTTGCTCCCAACCATCTGCATGGCACACAATGCAAACCCTGACAGATAGCTCAGTAAAATGATCCTGCCCTCATTTTCATGTCAGTGTCTGAGTGAACTCAACTGAACGACAAACATTCACAACGCACTAAAATGTTGCTGTGCTAGGCTAAGCTGGACGGAGGCAAAGAGTAGTCTGAATCAACGGCAAACCTGCCTTAAAGAATTGCATGGCCTAGCCAGGGTGGCTCAGTGGCTGAGCATCGACCTATGAATCAGAAGGTCATGGTTCGATTTCCAGTCAAGGCACATCCCTGAGTAGTGGGCTCAGTCCCCAACAGTGGTCATGCAGGAGGCAGCCAATCAATGATTCTCTCTCATCATTAATGTTTCTCTCCCTCTCCCTTCCTCTCTGAAATCAATAAAAATATATTTAAGAAAAAAAGAAAAGAATTGCATGTTCTTTAGGGAACAAAGAGAAACTATTACTAATTTCTCCTGAGCTACAAAGGTTAGGCTGTAATCCGGTTGGCAATGAAAGGAATTCTCAAAACAGCCACAGAAGCATGTCCTTGGTATTCTTGGACATCTCTAGATTAATCGTCCGGTGGTATTTAAGAAATGGATGCTGGCTGAAAACCATATAGGCAGTGAACAGTGCATCTCACGTGGGTTGGTCTTTAAAGTTGGTTGCTCTGGGTTGTGTACACATATTAATAGAATAATGAAAGAAACAGAGGGTAGGAAAAAAAAAAAGAGAGATGAGTGTCTAAGCATGAGATGCCAAGATGCAGATGATGGGGGAAAAAACACGAACGTTTGATTACCTGTTCATCTCTAGTACATGAAGCGGTACTAGCTGAAGGTGAATGAGTTTAGCAAGCCTGCCTTGGAAATAATGGAAAGGTGCTTCTTTTCCCCCAAATGAAAACAGCTTTATTTTTTCTTATTATAAAAGTAATACACTTTCAATGCTAAAAAGTAAAATTAGGATATATAAAAGTTTAAGGAAATAAGGAAAAATCACACAAAATCCCCCCATCCAGAGATCATAACATTTAATGTTTCTTCCTCTAGACCAGTAGTACTCAACCTTCCTATTGCCACGACCCTATAATACAGTTCCTCATGTTGTGGTGATCCCCAATTTCATTGTTACAAATTGAACATAATTAAAGCATAGTGATTAATCACAAAGATAATATGTAATTATATATGTGTTTTCCGATTGTCTTAAGCGACCCCTGTGAAAGGGTCGTTCGACCTTCAAAGGAGTCATGACCCACAGGTTGAGAACCGCTGCTCTAGACTTTTCTAAGTATATTATTAATTGCAACTATTTTGGGCGTAACTGGGATAACACCACACATGCTGTTTGATACTTTTTCTCCCACTCTTCTATGTATCATATTCCTCTCTCCACTTAACATGGAATCTCAAAATCAGTCACAGGGCAGATTTCGGCAGATATATCCGACACCATACCTGAAAAAGGGAAATGTGGGACACACTTGGACCAGATGATCCCCACATTCTATTACTGCTATTGGGTTCCCAATATCTCCTCTATGCCTAGACACGTTGGGAGCAGCAGACGGGGCTGCCTCGGTGGGAGGGCAGAGTTGGTACTCCCACAACCTGTCTGATTTGAATCGCCAGGTCTGCAGTACAAAGCACATCTTGAGGCCTCTGCATTGAACACTTGACTCTGCAGGCTCCGCCACCCCAGCCTCAGAGCCTTTCAGGAAGTCTGCAGGGGGAGACTGGAGAAAAGGCCCTCGGCTTACGAGGATCCCGTAGGACACAATTTCTGCCCCTGTGCCCCAGGCTCAGAATTCCTTTCAGGTGGTCATTAAGAGTCCATATGGAGTGTGTGAATTCTGAACCTGTTCAAGTCCAGCACCTCCTAAGCTTCAGTGAGCAGCATGCTCTCAGGCAGAGGGGAGAGGACGTGTACCCCAGGGCACATATACATAGGCTGGGCCTGACCCAGATGGAATAAATAACTTCTATAGCAGTCAACCTCTAAAACCCTGCAGCAAACTAGAGGCGAACCTGTGGAGGACTGACGCAAACTTTAAGTAGTAAAAGATGCACTGAAAAGCTGTGTTTATTTCATGTGATCCTTGTTAGTAAATTATTAGTACTCTGTAATTTCCAGAACCTTATAATAAAAGCACACAATTTTCTGCGTGTATACAAGTTTCTCTATGTATATGTGATCCAGACCATGTGGAAAAAGGAAAGGAAAATGTCATACTGAGGCTCCAACCTAGGGAGGTAAGGTCAAAGGTTGGTCAGGGGACTTCCCTGAGAGTTCTGGATGAGAATAAAAGGAAAGAGAATCAGAACCAGAGCCCTGTACCATCCCCTGGAGATGAACTACTTCACCCCTAGCTATATTTCAGGTCTTTATTGCTAGTCAACTTCACTTCATAAATGCTACTATTGAAACTGTCCACAAACAAAAGATTTGAAGAAGGCAGGTTGGATACCAACCTGCTCAGCAACTCCCTTCAATTTGGGCTAAAGCTGAATATCCCACTGGGATCATGCATCTGTCAAGACTTATCCACTGTCTGTTCTATGCCAAGCTCTGGTTAAAGTACAGGCACACAGAGCAAACAGCTAAGAAAATCAATATTTACAACAGGGAGATAGATGCCTAACATATAGTGATGCTCAATAAATACTGAATCAATACTATAACAGAAATGCGCACAAAAAACAAGGGGTCTTCCTAAAGGACATTATTCCTTTGCTATAGCACAGATGAACCTGACAGTTCACTATTCTGTATACTTGTACATAGAAACCACCCCTAAATGAATAAATAATTAGTGAATGTCGCATTAGACAGCAACTACCAAGGTTGATGGCACAAAAAGGGGAGTGGAGAGCAACAGTCAGGAGAAAGAAGAAATATTATCATTTTATATAAAATAATATTTTAATTTTTGTCCTTAGAAACTATAAAGACTATACATGATTTGGAAATGAGACTATACCAAACACTGGCCAAAGAAGAATGGTCCGCTCTATGCCTTCTCTTTTGTCTGGTCACTCAGAAATATAATGTTATCTGTAAAGAAGCCAGAGTATAAATATTATTTTCAGAACACTTTTCCCATCCCATTTAACATTCCCCTCTAATACATATATACTTCAGTGCTGTTACGTAAAAGGATTTTATGCCAATTCTCAAAATACTGAACAACTCTTGCTGTTCCCTAGAGGTATATATAATTGGCAGGATGGAGCTCAAAGCTGGGCTTCGGCTATCTGTCAACAATTCAGACCTTGTTAAAAGAGGGACATATTTCTTTTCTTCCCTGAACAATTTAGGTCTTCTCAGCAATGACTCTCTACCAAACAACAAGTCACAAACTTCAAAGCTTTCAATGCTCAGGCAGGTGCCATTAAACAGGCAGCACATCCTCACGTAGACAAGGACCAGGCATAACACTCCTCATGCTGGAGGTGGGGGGAAGGGCAGGGTTCGACACATGGCCTTGTCGGCAAGGATAGATTTACTTATGTTTTAAAGGAAGTTTGAACACTCACATAGAAGACATTTTATTTTTAAATGTTAAAACAGAATGACTTTTTATATACTCATTCTTTGGAAAAGATTGACTAATCAGTATTACAAAGAGAACATTTTTATCTAAGAACATCAGACGTTACTCTTAAAATGCTGTTCCAGACGGAGTTAGTTTAGGACATGCAAAGGAAAAGAATTAAGTAATACTTCCTGTATAACTCCAAAAGATCTAGATTCTTTTAACTTTGGAATTATTTAAAAATGGTTATTATATAATGACTGAGTATTTATTGATTATCCAGTCTTCAAAAAATGGAATATTTTGGTGCAGAATGTTTATTTCAGAAGAGATTGTTAGAACTGCATCACTGTGTAAAGACAAGAGTGCCATCTGCTGGTGGTTATTTTTAAATTATAGACATGATCCCTAGGAGGAAAAAATATAGCCTATGAAACAGATCAACCAAATTAAACTCCCTTCAATTCAAATGTCACTAAAGACCTATTCATTTATGATCTAGAAATCTATATGAACACTGGTGACAAGAAAAACGCAAAAAGGCAGATAATCTGAAATGCATCCATTTGGCTAAGTTCATAACAATTTACACAATCAAAATTAGCCCACACATTTGGTTTATAGTAAAATATGAAAGTGTTAAATGCTTCATAAATAAATAGTTAATAGAACTTTAGAAATTGTCAATTATTATGTTATTAGAAGCTTGGTTTCCCACTGCTGAAATCATAGGTGTAGATCTATATACCATATGGAGATCTGGAAAAAAATTTGAACAGTTGGATATGGCCAAAGGAAGAACAGGACATGGAGGAAATGATTTACTGTCAAGACACTCAAGAATTATGAAAACAAAATGGTCAGGAAGAACCGTGTCTAAGGTCTGATAATGAAGGCAGAAAATTACCCATGCTGGTTTTTAAGGTCAATATACTTAAAAAAAAAAAACAGTAAAAAAATACATATTGTAATTATTATTTACAACAAATTGTAATTTACCAATGTGGTTTGGTGGGTAAAACATGAACTCTGGAGTAAGGAAGAGAAACATTTAAAAAAAAAAAGTGTTAAGCAAAGCAGACTTAAGTTGCCCTGGTCGGTTTGGCTCAATGGATAGAGCATTGGCCTGTGGACTGAAGGATCCGGGTTTGATTCTGGTCAAGGGCATGTACCTCAGTTGCAGGCTCAATCCCCGGCCCTGGTCAGAGTGTGTGTGGGAGGTAACCAATCGATGTGTTTTTCTCACATTGATTTTTTTTTTCTCTCTCCCTATCCTTTCCACTCTCTCTAAAAAAAATCCATGGAAAAATATCCTCTGGTGAGGATTAATAAAAGAGACTTATGTTCTCGGATGACCAGCCTTCAGAACTGTAAGAAAATAAATTTGTTGTTTAAAAAAAATGAGAGAGACTTAAGACACATGTAATAATGTAAGATAATGTTTGGATTTATTGAGCAATCAAGGAACTCTGAACACTGTGATAACTGGTAAAAAACAATTTTAACAGTAATTTCTTAACAGCACTGTAGCTGTGTTTAAAATGGAGCCCATATCTTTCAGAAATACCTACTGAAATATTTGTGGATGAAATAATATAACATCTGAAATTCATAATAACCCAGGTGGAGGAAAAGTGGCTGGAAATTTAGATGAAGTAGTATCAGCTCTCAGTTGATAATTGTTGAAGCTAAATGATAAATGTTTTTTAAAAAAATTTCTCTCCACTTTTGTGTGTGACATTTTCCATTATGAAAAATTTAATTTTTAAATAATTTTGGCATGACTCAGAAGATCCTAAACATTGAGACATTATTACTACAATAAAATGTCTTTCATTCTCATCTACTTATCTATAAAAACAAAGTTTCTCGGTGTTTATATCCATAAAAATGAACAAAAGAACAGAATTAGTTCTTAACTACTGTCTTATTTTAGCACTTTCTCCAAGAATGGGGAAAAAAAGAACCATGGTAACACAATGAAGAAGAAATGTAACATTGAGCATCTTACTGTCAGAATTTTTAAAAATATTTTAAAATTTCTATTTATGTATGTATTTTTCTTACAAATATAACTGGATGAGTAATAGAAGATGTTTAACTACACAATCTATTAAGATATGCTTTGGAGGAGAAAATGGGATGGGAAAACACGTTCAGAGAAAAGGGAATACAGTCATGTGCCATTTAACGATGAGCATAGGTTCTGAGGTATCGTTTGTTAGGCAGGTCCATTGTTGTGCAAACATTGTAGAGTTCCCTTACACAAACCTAGACAGTACAGCCTACTACACGTCTAGGTTGTATGACATAGCCTAGTGCTCCTAAGCTACAAGTCTGTACAGCCTATTACTGTACAAAAATACACAAGATTAATCCTACCAGACCTGAGGCCCTGAACCTAACTGTCCTCTATATCTGGGCTCCTGAGCATTAAAGAGAAAAAACCAACACGCTATAGAAAAATGTTAGTTACATGCAAACAAGTGGTTAGAATAAGATGGAACTTGGAGACATTGTAGAAAATAGGTCTACCTTTCACCTACCTTTCATCTAGCACCAATATTGCACCTTTGTGTGGAAATTACTGAAAAATCGGTATAGCAGTCTGGTAGGGTTAAGTCAAGCACAAGAAAAGAGCTGCTGGGTGTAACACCCATTCTGTTTATAGCAAAGATTTTTTTAAGAAGTAGAGAGAGTACAATCTAAAATAATGATAAAAAGTAAATATACAAACCAGTAACAGTCATTTATTATCAAGTATTATGTACTATACATAACTGTATATCCTGTATTTTTATACAACTGGCAGCGTAGGTTTGTTGATAACAGCGTCTCACAAACACGTGAGTAATGCACTGTGCTTGAGATTACAATGGCTATGATGGAAATTTTCAGCTCCATTATAATATTACTAGAGGCTTGGTGCATGACATTCGTGCACTGGGGGATGAGGGGGTGGGGTCCCCTCAGCCTGGCCTGCACCCTCTTGCAGTCCAGGGGCCCTCGGGGGATGTCCACCTTCCGAGGGATCCTTAGCGCTGCTGTGGAGGTGGGAGAGGCTCCTGCCATCACTGCTGCGCCCGCCAGCCATGAGCCTGGCTTCTGGCTGAGTGGCGCTCCCCCTGAGGGAGCACACTGACCACCAGGGGGCAGCTTCTGTGTTGAGCGTCTGACTCTGGTGGTCAGTGTGCGTCATAGTGACCAATCATTCCACCATTTGGTTGATTTGCATATTAGGGTTTTATTATATAGGACTAGAGGCCCAGTGCACAGATTCGTGCACCGATGGGGTGCCTTGGCCTGGCCTGAGGGTATCAGGCCGCAACCGGCTCTCCAACATCCTCCGAGGGGTCCCAGATTGCGAGAGGGCGGTTCACAGGTGACACACCCTGGAATAGGTCGCCCTCCTCTCTGGTTCTAGGTGTATCACCCGAGAACCGCAGCTGCCAAGTCACCACAGCTCGGCAGCTCCTGCATTGAGCATCTGCCCTCTGGTGGTCAGTGCACGTCATAGCTACTGGTCGGAGCGTCTGTCCCCAGGTAGTCATTGCGTGTCAGTTACCAGTCGGATGGTTGAATGGTCACTTAGGCTTTTATATATATAGATAATACCACTGCTGTGTATGTGGTCCTTTGTTGACTCAAACAACATTATGCGATGCATGACTGGACTATAAAATTTCCAAATGTTGAAGAGCTTGTTCATAGATTTTTTAAAAATGATGATTGGTATCAAATTGCTATATTTAGATCCATTAATACATTGAAGAATAACAATATTATATTGAAAAAATGTTAATGTCAATTTAAAGATGTCCAAATGGGTATAGTTTTCAAAATTTTTGTAGAATTTTCTAAAAAGTTTGAAAACTGCTCTAGGAGATAGCTTCTTCACCTTCTTTAAACTCTGTGTGTCCATCTTTTCTAAGTTATTTTAATGAGAATAGGAATTTAAAACAAAAGCATCATGGTAAGTACCAAAGAGGTTCTGAATACTAGTAAACCTGCACTAATGTCTAATGCCACTCAATTAATCTAACTCTATCTTCCCACATGCTTCTCCCTATTTAGGCCATATCCTTCAAAGACTCTAACTCCAACAATAAGAACTGGCACAGATAGTTCAATTTATACTCTACTCAACATTACTTGTGAACTAAGACTGTTTGAGTGTAGAGATAATTTTCTAAAGGAATAGGTAAGTGTAGAAACTCATAGCAAGCCCACAAAGCACACTCAGCATTCTTCTAGTGAGCTGCCTTACAATCTCATTAGCATCAGTATCTCAGCCCCAGTGAAAGTTGCTTATAACACAACCAAGCTTTTAAAGAAAGGGGAAAGAACAGCTGTTATCACAAGCTCACCAGCTATGATTGTTGTTGCTTGTCGCCTCACATTATTTTTATCCATATATTCACCATAGTCTACTTTCCCTTCCACATAAATTCGAGACCTGAAATAAATAAAATGTACAGTTTTTAGTCTGGAGATTCTAATATGCTTTACAAGAGTCAGATCAGGGGCAGTAATGAGAATACACTAAGGATGAAATATATAATCATACATAACCTCATTTCTGCTACTACTATTTCATAAAGTTCAAAATTAAGTGTACTGAAACAGAATGTACACACATTCTCATCTCAGTAAAATGACTCATCTCAGTAAAAAAGACAATGTTTTCATCCTTGAGCGGACTGTGGTCCATAAGGAAGTTTAAAAAAATTTGTTCAAAATCTTAAGCTAAAATTTAAAAAAAAGTTTTAAAGGCAAAGATAGTAAAAATGAAAGAGCAATCTAGTGACAGCCTTTAAATATCGAGGATTGATTTCAAATGTGTCATTTTCCTTGACCTTTGATTTTGGACTCCCTAACAGATTTGATTTTCACTTATTTTTCAATTCCTAAAGAGACTTAGATAATTAAAATTCTAAATAGAGGTTTTCAGCTTAGTATTTCACTCAGAGTTAATTACTAAGACTATTTCTGCACTATCTAGAAGGATGAGCTAGAAGACACACCAGGTGAAATTGCAGAGACATTTTCCTAGAAATTTTCTACGTTTATATGTGTATATGCACATTATTCAGACATATATACATACATACACAAATGGCGAAGGAGGTGCATATGAAGAAAAGGCATGCAGTTATGGGAAAGAAATTGAAATTGCAGTGGCTGCTGAAATTACTTTTCATGAAATATGTTAACTGTGAATACAACTGCTGTTAAACACACACTTTTGTCCTGTGGATTTAGAAAAAGCACTTTTTATTCATAATCAATACAAGCATTTCTAAAGGGACCTATGAAGCCTATATAAAATAGTCAAATATAAAAAACTGATGTTAATAGGACCATAATACCTCACTGTGCCAGGCCTCACACATTCCAGGTCCTCTGCTAAGGCCATCATGTGGAGGACAAGACGCACGACCCAGCCGTCAGTGTTGTTGCCTTGTTCACGGGGCACTTGGTACATTTTGCCTTCCCTCTGGCCTCATCTGCTCCTATTTATATTCACGTCCTATTTTCCCTAAACTTTAAGTTCTTAGAATGCTAAGCCAGGTTTTATACACCTTTCACACAGAGTAACACCTGCATATACTATTAAGCACTGAATGAATATTTCCTGAGTTAATATAAATTAATAGTACTCAAGAACAAAGGAGTTACACAATTCATGAGAATACTTGTTGTCAGTTTTTAAACCATTCAAACTGTAAGATACTTCCTGCCCTCACTTACCCCTTTTTCACATACTGATATGCCACATCTCTGAGGCCTGGTCGGAATACTGAAATTCTGTGCCATGTTGTCTTTTGGCTGACATCACCTAAATCACAAGAATAGGAAACATGGTGACAAATGCCAGCAGACAAAATAAATGCCAAAGAACAACATGCCTGGCAAAACCAACATCACCGTGTCAAAGAGAACAAAACAAAGTCAGAGAAGAACGATCTTTTCTAAAAGTAACTTATCTCTAGTTAATTAAAACTAAACAATGTCTCTTTATTGCTGATAAAATTATCACCCCAGTCTTGTATACTCACCCATTTGGTATGCTTCACTTTCTCCAGATTTCCACATTTCATTTGTTGCTAGAGAAAATATTGTGACTGGGTTTTTCCCTTCCACCTGTCTCATGACAGGATCCTGACCAACTCGCCCCAGTAACTGCACACGATTCAGAGCTGAAATGCAATGTACAGATAAAATGAGGTTCAGAGAAGTGTCCTGAAGAGGGAAATCAGTTGAAGTAACACATAATGAGAAGCTGGGAGGAAAAAAGGGTTGGTAAGAAAGGAGAAACTATTCTTAGAGTAGCCCACAAAACAAATACCAGTATTAAGCTCTTTATCTTAAATTCTTCTTTAAAATACCTTTAAAAAAACCGTGTCACTAAAATAACATCCGTGTCACGAAAATAACACCTAAGATCTGAAAATCTTTATAAACACAAGAAAATATTTCTGTGAAACAACAGGTTTCATAAACTTTCAGTCCCTCAGACAAATAGCACATAACGCTAGGTAACTTAGACAACCAACTATGACTCAAGGAAATTATATGGCAGGAAAGTGACAAGAGGCAGTGAGATCTGATTGATAAAGAAAGAACGGCCCAATTTACACTAGGCCCTGCAGCCTGATGGGGCAAGGCCAAGATCCAAGAGGCAAATGTGAGCCAAAGGCATGGTGACTTACAGATTATAAAACACCAGTGCACCCCTGCAACACATTTGAGAGAACATTAGCACATTGCTACAAATATACTTTAAACTTGGAAATTAGCTACTACTTACATCTTTCCAGAACCAAGCTGCTTACTGCTTCAGACTCATGTCTTACAAATTTCTGAAACACCTAAAGCAGAACAAATGAATAAAATGGATGTAAGTTTTTGGAATTTTCAGAGAAAAGCAAATGCAAACAGAAGACCTACTCACATTTGGTCATCATCTAGTCAGCTGCTCCTACAGCATACACATCCACGGAAAACAAGAGACATGCTTCCCATGTTCTCCATCACACAGTGCCAGAAGGACCATGCAACACTTAAGGTCAGCCCACTACAGAGCCCAAAGGTACAAAGGAGGCACTAGAGACATGCCCGAGAAAGTTACTTTATGGCCCTCTCCTGTTTCTTTTGTGATAACCTCCCTGTTTATAATGCTTCCGTGGCTGCACACAAAAGGTAAAATCCAACATATGCTGGAAAAACTCATGCTTTCAATAGGCCAAGAAAAAGGTCTAAGATAAACAAATCTGGTTCCCTGATCAAGTAGAAAGATATGTCCAAATCAGTTCGTCAGAGAAAGGTAGTTGCTGGCACATAACAGCAGCATTCAATGATAATAACAGCTATCGTCACTCAATTCCAGCTAAGTGCTTCAGCTCTTATCAATTCATCCTCAGAATATACCTATAAACTATGCAAAATTTTCCCCACTTTAGAGAAAAAAAAAAAATGAAGTTCAGAGAGATGAAGTAACTTGCCCAAAACCCTACAGAAAGCAAGTGGCAAGTCATGCCTAGAACCCGGAACCTTTGGCTGCTCTCCTCAGTATGCAGAGATGGGTTGGGAGGCAGTCGACAACAAAGAAGGTAGGTAAGGGTGTGCAGGAGGCAGCCTATCAATGATTCTCAATGTGTGAGTGTGTATATATATATATACATATATATATATATATATATATATGTATAAATATGTGAATATATATATATGTATATATATATATACATATATATATGTATAAATATGTGAATATATATATATATATATATATATATATTTTGTTTTTGTTAAGAAAAGAGTTTCAACTTATTCTGTATTATCAAGATCATCCTGCAGACTACGTGGACTCTTCTGTGAAGAGTCACCTCACAGTGTGATCTGACCCTAAATTCCTAACTGGGCAGGTCATGGTGGGTAGTCATTCCCCATATAACTTTTATGTAGTGAAAGGTTTATCTCTGCCTGAAGCAAGCCACTGTTTCTGTGCATCTAGGTTAACACACGTTGGAAATAAGCCACAACTACCACCCTCAAGAGAGTACATAATCTTAACTACCTTGTAATGCAGTGGTTCTCAACCGTCTGGCCCTCTAAATACAGTTCCTCATGTTGTGACCCAACCATAAAATTATTTTCGTTGCTACTTCATAACTGTAATGTTGCTACTGTTATGAATCGTAATGTAAATATCTGATATGCAGGATGGTCTTAGGCGACCCCTGTGAAAGTGTTATAAAGGACCGCCAAAGGGGTCGCGATCCACAGGTTGAGAACCGCTGTATGCAATCCCCACCTTGCTCTCTCCCACTTCCATGTAATCTTCCCTAAATTTCCTTCTTAATCTCAATAGCATCATGAAAGAAGCTGCAAAACTGTTATTCTCCAGAGCATTTGAGTACTTGTTCACAGGCATGTGTCCGCATTTTGGCTCAAACAAACTCTCATAAAATTTCACACACAAAAAGAAGGTAGGTGGTCAGATAAGGAACCACATGCCTTATAGAAAAATGCTGGGACAATGATTCTCAGTCTTTGGATCAATAAATATTTTAAATGTTCTAGAACTGATCTACATGTAAGTAACATGTTTTAATAAGTAATGACTCCCTATTATACATATATGTGAAAAACTAGAAAATATTTGTTTTAGTGAACTTTATTTACACAGGTAAAATCTGTCTCCAAACCTCCATATCAAATAAGTACACATAAAGTGGGGGGGCTCAAAGCTCTTTTGCCTCTGCAGTCAAAAGCCTGAAGAAATCTAATCAGCACAATGATGGAAAAGAGAGTGATTACCTGCAATACAGGTCTTCGAAACATTGCTTCTACTTTTCCTACAATCTAATCTTCAGTCCTTTCCTGAAGGAAAAAAAAGGGGGGAGGTAAATTAATACTACATCATATAGCAAGAGCACAAATTCACTAATCCTAAATTCCTAACTTGCATTCCTGATATTTATGCAATCCATCTTATGACCATACACATCAACATCCCTGCACCTTTGACGAGTTTTCCCCCCAAAGGAAACCTTACACCTGTATCTTTTTTATCCCCTTTAACTTCCTCCTCCTCCGACCCATACAAAAAGTTCTTATTCTGGGTTACTCTCGTTTCCATTCTATTGTCTTCTAAATTTTTATTAAAAGGCAAGCTCCCGGAGGGTAGGGATTTTTGTCGGACTTACTCACTGTCAAGTCCAATCCTCCTAAAACAGTTCCTAACACATAGGGAGGGCTCCATAAATATTACAATGTCATCAAGGGACTTAAATCGGGAACTTGTTGCTGCAAAAATTGCCTCCATCCCGGTTAGTAAAGACTAAGGCAGACTCCGGGCCCCGGCCTCACCGCCAGGATGGGCAGGTGCCCTTTCTAAAGTGGCGCTCCCAACCAGCCAAGCAGAGGGGCGGGAGGGGAGAGGAAACGCGGAGTCCTCCCCGCGCGGAAAGAGAAGGGACAGACAGCGACAGCACAGCACCACCTCCCGACCGACGCGGGGCCGCACGGACACCTGGCACAGAGCTCACGCCGTCCTCCCGCGCACACCGGACGCTCCAGCCGGGCAGCTCCGAGCCCGGAGGACACTTCCCGACGCGGCCGTGACGCAAGACTCGCGAGAGGAAGGGGAAACCGGAAAGGCCGTGGCGTGCCTGATGGAAATGCTGCCGGCCATCGCCGCGGGAAACACGCCCCGAGAACGCGTTAGTTCCGGGAGCTTTTTTTCTGGGTCAACACCGCCAAGTGGTGAGTGGCGCTGATTTCAAGTTTATCATGAAACGAAATTATTTGATGAAGTTCCCACCCCGGCCCGGGAGGGGGCGAGGTAGGCGGCACAAAAGATAGCTCCGCCTCTGGAAAACACTAGAAAGGTCCCGACCTCCTAAAGCAGAAAACAAGAAAAAGGAGTGGGGATAGGGCTTAGAGCGCAAAGTAAGGAGACGCCAAAAAATTGGCAATCAAGGTAAATATTTTAATTCAATGTTTAAAAAAGTCCAGATCAATGGAAAAGATCCGTGCTGAGCAAAAAAATTAAATCTTAGTTAAATACAAGTATTCTGAGGCGCAAGGGAAAATATGTGCTCCTATAGTTTTATGTATTTAAAAAAATTTTTTCAGAACAATAAGTTACTTGAAGAAATATTGAATATTTGAAAAGTAGGTGTATTAAAACAGAATATTGTTTTAGGTTTAAATACTTTATTTATACCAAAAACTTATTATAATTTTACTTTCCTGGCTTTAATGGACATAAAATGGTCAATATTTTCAATAACTACTTCTTATTTCCAGTTGCAAGAATTGCCATGTCTGACAACATTTTTACAAGTGTCTTAAATAATAATTTTAATTAACTTCAGCTTACAGGTCTTACCTTTATTTAAAATTCTGGTATTTTGTTAATTGTGGATATTTTATTTTAATATTTTAAAAATATTGCATTAAAATATTATTAATCTTAAAGGTGGCACTTTTTTTTGACACCCCTTATATTTTGCCTCACACCCTAATCTTGGCCCTGATGATGAAGAGGGGTATGGAAACCCACAGATTGCAGAATACAGGCCAGAAAGGGTCTCCCCCTTATCATGGCCCTGGCACTGCTCAACTTCTAGAAAGGAAGGTACCCTTCACATCGATCCAACACACAACTTTCCTCAGGACTCAGCTTAAAACCTTTCAATGCCTACTCTTGCCCTTGAAGGAAAAAATATGAATGGCTTAACATGGTTTCCAACACACACGTTAACCTACCCCAAAAGTAGGCTTACTAATTGTCATTGTCAATGTAGACAGTCCAAACCTGTGGAGAATTTTTACAAGCTTATTGAGCCAAACCGACGACATATGCCAGGGAGCAAGATCTCAAATGCTCCATAGAATGGAAGTTTTGCAGCTTATTTTACATATTAGAATCAAAGGAGAAGACTTAAGATGCATGAAATCCATTGATGGTAGGTTAAGGAGCTGGGAGAAAGCAAGGGGTGGCAGGAAACCTCTAGGATTGGATAAAAGGCAAAATGGAGAAACATATAGAGTGTCCCCCCAAAATGTATGCACACACAATCAATGAAAAAAAAATCGTGCTGAGCAAATTTTGGATGATTATAAAGGCAGTGTTTATTAAAATACATTTCATTTTCAAAATTGAGCTATCAGCTGTTAAGGTGTGTATACACTGTTTTGGGACACCCTGTGCTTCTTTTACATTGGTGGGTAAAGGATAGTTAGTAACATTTACAGCACATAGAGATGGTATTCAGAGACAAGATAACAACAGGGGGTTCTGTGACCTCACACTCTGGTGGTCTTGTGCTCTGGTGCTGAGGGTGCGTCTTCCAGGCACAGAAAAAGGAAATTACTCTGACATTTCAAAGGTACTATAACTGGACAACCAAGGGGTCGGGCTGCCTGTGACCACTTGAGCCAATTAAGTGGAGACAGGGTTGAATCATATGTGAGCATTTATTCCAATAATGCCGGCAGTGTGGGAGAGCAGTCTGTCACCCACAGAAATCTGCTCTGCCCCCCCCCCCCCCCCCCCCCGTGCCAGTTGGCTGGTTATATACACACGAGGGAGAAGATAGCTACATGCAGCTGTGAACTCTAAGTGTAACAGGGAAAGGGGTGGGGGGAGGAGAGGGTCTGCAGTCTGGCCTTCAGAAGCTCAAAGTCTAACAACAAGGTGGCTAGTCTTCTATGATGTTACAAACAGCCCCTTCCTGGGACCAGAGAATGGTCAGTGTTCCTGAGAAAAACTTCCGGAGGCGGACAGGGTCCAGGTGCAGCAACCAAATCAAAGCGTGTCCTGTCCTTGGTTGTTCTCAAAATGTGTTTCTTGTTTGAGTAATGGACCCATTTGGGCTCCGAGGTATCTTACCTTTTACAGGCCTGTTTCATCCTCCAGTTTCCAGGGTCTGTAAGAAAACTTCTCATCTATCATTAATAAAGTAAATAATTATTAGACAACTGTGGTTCTATTCTTATTACATGTCCTTCCCCCCTAACATTACTAGTAGGTTATCCTAGATCAGCCGTGAGCAAACTACGGCCCGTTTGAAATGAATAAAACTAAAAAAAAAAAAAGACCGTGCCCTTTTATGTAATGATGTTTACTTTGAATTTATATTAGTTCACACAAACACTCCACCCATGCTTTTGTTCCAGCCCTCCGGTCCAGTTTAAGAACCCATTGTGGCCCTCAAGTCAAAATGTTTGCCCACCCCTGTCCTAGATGCATAAGAACAATGGGCAGAGCTCACTTAGAGATTGGCCTCTGCCAAAGACCTGGGACGCCCAGTTAGGCATTTGTGATCAGACTATCCTGTGGGGTTACTTTTGGTAACTGAGCTTGCCAGGCCTGCCGTGTGCCACCCCTACCATCACCACCACCACCACCCACTCCCCACCATACCCGGCTTGTCAGGTTTATTGCATAGCCTCCCTTTTCATTCAGAGTATATTTCTAGGTGCTTAACCCAAGTTTTACTTCCACCTTCACAGTTTAGTTTTTGAAATGCCATTGTTAATAAAGATTTGAGGCTGCAAAACAAAGGTTTATTTGGGGTCTTAAAGGATTCAAATCCAAACAAGGCAGATTCAGGTAGCAACCCAACTGCACTCTGGAGAGAACAAAGGGTTTAATAAAGGCAAAACCCACAAAATGTAATTGTTCCATGCAAATGAATTGTTGGCTAGTTTAACAGGATTGGTTGGTTCCAGTATGCAAATGAGGCGGTGAAAACTACAAGGAAGGATAGGAAGGTCCTTATATGTCCAGGTATCATCTTTGTTCCAGGATGTTTATGGCTCCCTGGATGTTTCTGGCTGGGCCTTGAGCTGAGTTTAGCAACAGGTTTAACAACTTAATAGCTGCCCTGAGAACTGTGGCACAAGGTGGGCCTCACTTCCTTACTTGCCTCCTGACTGTTTTCAAGTGACTCCCTGAGCAATGTTTATTTCATTTTATTATACTGCCTTCAGTCCTTGCACAGGCATTAGTCATTCTACATTCTACCCACTAAGTTACTACTGTCAGTGCCCTTCAATGACATCCTATTTAAAAATCCTTCCATTTAAGCGGTTCAGTCAAATGAAACATTAAATGTACCTTTTCCTTCAAAGACAGTGTGCTCCCTTTAATCTCTTTGTTAGTGGTACCAAGATTCTCCCAGACCTGAACTTTGGAATTATGTTTAAAACTTCTCCCTGATCACCTACATCTATCCAACCATGTCCAATCATTTGGCCTTAAAAGGTCTTTCTTCATTATGCCACTAATCTCTCCCTCTTTCTTTGTATTCACAAATAATTTGGTGTGAGAAGCATGGAAAAGGTTGTTTAAAATGAGTGAATGAATTAATTAATTAAAAAGCAGAAAGCACAATGCAAATTGAAAACAGACCCAGTCCCTTCCATACTCAGCAGTGTCTATGCAGCTACCTGCTCTTTTGGTGACTTCCTGCTCCCATGGAGCCCAGCAAAAGAAGAAGGAGAGAAACCAAGAGTCTGACACCAGGTGCATTCAGGTGTCACTATAGGAATGGAGTAGAGTCCAGTGGTTCTCAACCTTCCTAATGCCGCGACCCATTAATACAGTTCCCCATGTTGTGGTGACCCCCAACCATAAAATTATTTTCGTTGCTACTTCATAACTGTAATTTTGCTACTGTTATGAATCATAATGTAAATATCTGATATGCAGGATGTATTTTCATTGTTACAAATTGAACATAATTAAAGCATAGTGATTAATCACAAAAACAATATGTAATTATATATGTGTTTTCCGATGGTCTTAGGTGACACCTGTGAAAGGGTCATTCGACCCCCAAAGGGGTCGCGACTCACAGGTTGAGAACCGCTGCACTATAGGACTGGAGTAGACCCTCACAGTAGTAGGTGTCGATGCCTGAGAAGACAAGTATAACCAAAAAATTCTGGTTTACACATTGCATACTCTTAATATACCTGTTTATAAATCACTAATTGTGGTTGACCTTGCACTGTACTGCAAAGGGCATGGCTGGATTGGGAGAAGCAAGAGATAAATTAACTCAATTTTAAAATCTTGAACAAAGACTGGTTTTAAAAAATGGCATAGAGCAATATGGAGCACTATACCCCATTTAATTGCATGGAAAGAATTGCTATTTCAAGACAGAAGAAAAAATGGTCTGATGGTTTATTCAGTTAAAAAATAACTTTAAAATTAAGGCAAAAGAAAATAAGGCAGGAAAAAAAGGCCTTACAAACTATTTACAGGCTACATTTATTAATATGATGTAATTAGCAAATGCCTTTATGACCAATATTATTTTATATCATAGCTTGGCCATTATAAGCTTCTGGGCCTGTGAAGTTGAGGCTCAAAGCAGACCTATTAGTACAAGCCTACCAAATTGTCTCACCTATCTACTCATGAAATCCTTTCCAACATAAATTTCTCACTCTTTGTTCCATATTACAAAGAAGAGTGCTTTCCCCGTATTTGGCTTTGGACACGATAAAAACCTTTATTTACAAATATTCTATTCCTTTAAAAATATATATATACAGGAAAAAGGATTTAGATAAAATATGATAAAAATCACAGGAAACAAAGCCAAATTCTTATCAAATCAAGGAGAAATTGGTGACACCCACAAAATCAAAACCAGTCATAACAGTTACAGCAGGGTCAGGACAAATAGACTGAGGGAGAACCATCACATCAAATTTCCCTCATATCCTAACCAGTGTTTTTGTCCTATAAGTTAATAGCCAGCTCAGAAATAACAAGTTATGTATAGCCTTATTTCTATCCATCTCAAATAATGGTGAAGTCATTTATATTTAATAAATACAATATCAAAGGAGGTGATGGTCTCTATTCAGAGAACACAGTAGGAAAACTAAAGTGGTTGAGAATTCTTTTACAAATACCATCAGATAGCCCGGGAACGTTTGTTGAAATCCAGGTGCATTTTCTTGTAAGCTGTTACAACTCAACAAAATTGTATTTTTTTTCAATGTGCAGGAAGAGTCACTGGGATCCTTCATAGGTAATTAACTAGAGCAACGTCTTAGTCCATGGGCTGCACTGAGGGCTGGTTCCTTCTCTTCCATCCGTTCAGAAGCTCATGCTTTCCCATTGTGTCCAATGAATGTGAGAAATGAACTATGGGTAGGTGGTGTTAGGAGTATAACAATAGAGGAGATAATGGTACTGGAGACCCTTGCTAATAAAGGCCTCAATAGCTTTAGTATCTTGGCTATAAATGCTAAATTAGGAGTAGCTTTCAACATCTTTGGGTATTGAAGTGGGTTAAGCTTTCCTTTTACAAGAGGTAGTTTGGCATGGTTAACGTATATTGTGGGTTGATGTGAACTGAGTTCTTATGAGGATGAATCCCCACAGGTGAAGCTTGAAGACTTTGCACTCTTTCCTCCCACTAGCCGTTTGGTGCTTCCTGATCTTGTAAGGGTCCCCGAGACTTCAGAGTCACTGTGGCCTTTCCGGGGCTCCCAGACCCGCTGGGCTTCTCTCAGTTCCCTAGCAATGAAAGAGGAAAACCACATGTTATTCCATTCTAAATTAGAGATGTTCATGATCAAAACTACCATATAGATAGATTTTTTTATTTATTTCAGTATTTATAGAAACAAGCCTAAGCTATACACAGAAAATTTGCTCCTGTGATTGTCTTAAAAAAAAAGCCCGGCCCATATGTGCTACAACATTTGGCAGGTTTGGGTTCCTAAATCCTATTGATTGGGGCATAAATGGTCTTTAAAATAAGAAGGAGGGCCCTAACCGGTTTGGCTCAGTGGATAGAGCGTCGGCCGGTGGACTGAAAGATCCCAGGTTCAATTCCGGTCAAGGCATATACCTTAGTTGCGAGCACATCCCCAGTAGGAGGTGTGCAGGAGGCAGCTGATCGATGTTTCTCTCTCATCGATGTTTCTCACTCTATCCTTCTCCCTTTCTCTCTGTAAAAAATCAATAAAATATATTTTTTTAAAAATAAGGAGGGAACTACAGATTATCCTGTAGTGCAAGCTATGGCCATGGGTCAAATCTGGCCAGCCACCTGTTTTTATAGATGAAGCCTTATTGGAAAACTTAACCACACCCATTCACTTATATGTTGCCTATGGCTGCTTTTACATTATGTTGAGTCGTTGCAGCAAAGATCACATGGCCCACAAGTGTAAAATATTTACTATCTGGCTCTTTATGGAAAAGTTTGCCAACCTCTGGTCTAGACAGTTTCAAGCAGGCATCTGCCCCATCTCTATAATGGATGTCCATTGCTGGTAGTGACTGATGACAGTCACCTGTGCCTGCATAGCTGGTTTTGCAGAATGTACACACCACACCCGAAGAAAAACTTATATTCCTGTGACATGATATCTATAAATATTTGTATTTTGGATTCCATTTTCCTGGCTAATAAACAAAACTAGAGCAAAAAGTAAGTTGCTTATGAGGAAGAATTGCCTGATTAAAGTCTCCACAACTCATTGCCAATGCATCATGTTGTGGCCTTTTCAAGGTAATTATTCTTCGATGGATTGTGTATCCAAAAGAAGTTGGACTTCTAAGCTTATTTTACACATGGACCATCTTCTTTTATATTTTTAATAGTGCACAATGTATGTAAAAATCGCTTTAAAATGCCTTCAGAACTCTGCTCAGACATCACTGCCTGACCTTTATACCAGCCCATTCCATCTGATTAATTCCCATTTGTTTAATGGAGGAATAGATTAATAAATTAATGCACGAGGGAAGAAAATGGCGGAGGTTTAGACAGACGTGTCGGTGCCTTGTCCCGGAGCAGATAAGGGCGGGCAGCTGAAACGGGTAGCATACAGCCCGAATAAGCAGAGGAGATTCAGCTGAGACAGTCTGCAGCCAGGAAAGACAGAGAAATCCTAGATAAAGGGAACGGTTAGAGGCTGAGGCTGAAACCTCTCCAGGTGCGCCGGCACAGCCGCGGAGACCGTGCCACCTTGGGTGACTGTCGCCGGCATCCAGAGACCAGCTACTAACCCGGAAACAACGGCTCTAAAGCAGCGCGACTACGTGAACTCAGAGGAACTCTGCTTCTCCCCACAGAAAGATCCAAGCAACAGCGGCCTCCTGATCTCCACACGCTCTGTCTGAGGAACAGCTGCTGTGGGTGAAGCCTCCCTCCACCAGCCAGAAGAGCCACAACAGCTGTGAACAGCACCCATCAGAAGACCCGCTAACAACAGAGGAGCAGCTGCTACCACAACTGCCCAAGAAGCAACCACAGCCCGAGGAGCCACTGCCACCTAGGGAGCAGCCACTGAACGACTCAATATCTATATACGTCAGTGAGATCAAACATGGGTAGACAAAGAAATCCCCAAAGGAAAGAAAAGGAGGACTCACCAGAAAAGCAGCTAAGTGATACAGAGGCATACAACATGACAGAAAAAGAATTCAGAATAAGGGTCCTAGAGTGCATACACCGGATGGAGGAAAAAATCGACAACTTATCCAAGAAGCAAGAAGAAACAGATGAAAAAATCGACAACTTAAGTAAGACCCAAGAAGAAATGAAGTGCGATATAGCTGCAATAAAGAACACCATTGAAAGTATCAACAGTAGACTAGGAGAAGCGGAAGACCGAATTAGTGAATTAGAAGACAGGGAAGCAAAACACACCCAAACTGTACTTCAGTTGGAGAAAAAAATTAAAAGACAGGAGGAGAGCCTAAGGGAGCTTTGGGACAACATGAAACGAAACAACATACGAATAATAGGGGTGCCAGAACAACAGAAAGAGGAACAAGGATTAGAAAACCTATTGGAAGAAATAATATCAGAAAACTTCCCTGAGGTGGGGAAGAAAAAAGTCACACAAGCCCAGAGAGTCCCAAGCAAGGTGAACCCGAAAAGACCCACACCAAGACATATCATAATTACCATGGCAAATATTCAGGACAAAGAGAGAATCTTACAGGCTGCAAGAGAGAGACGGAAAGTTACATACAAGGGATCTCCCATTAGATTATCAAATGATTTCTCAACAGAAACACATCAGGCCAGAAGAGAATGGACGGAAATTTACAAAGTGATGCAAAGCAAACGACTGAATCCAAGAACACTCTATCCAGCAAGGCTATCATTCAAAATTGAAGGGGAAATAAGAAGCTTCACAGACAAAAAAAGGCTAAGGGAGTTTATCACCACCAAGCCAGCAATGCAAGAAATGCTAAAGGGACTGGTGTAAAAAGAAGAAATAAAAATCCCAGAAAGAAAACAGCCACACACACAAAAAAAGAAATGGCTACAAACAAGTACCTTTCAATAATAACTTTAAATGTAAACGGGCTAAATGCTCCAACCAAAAGATATCGAGTGGCTGAATGGATAAAAAATCATGACCCATACATTTGCTGTCTACAAGAGACCCACCTCATTAGAAAGGACTCACACAGACTGAAAGTGAAGGGATGGAAAAATATCTTTCAGGCTAATGGAAAAGAAAAGAAAGCTGGGGTAGCAATACTTATATCGGACAAAATAGACCTCAAAGTGAAGGCCATAACAAGAGATACGGAAGGCCACTTCATAATACTAAAAGGATCAATACAACAAGAAGATATAACCCTGATAAACATATATGCACCCAATGCAGGAGCACCCAAATACATAAAAAATCTTCTGGAAGATATCAAAGGAGAGATCGACAACAATACAATCATAGTAGGGGACTTTAATACACCACTGTCATCACTGGATAAGTCCTCTAGACAAACAATCAGCAAAGATACAGCAATACTAAATGACTCACTAGATCAGATGGACTTAATAGACATCTTCAGAACACTTCACCCCAGTGCCACGGAATATACATTCTACTCAAGTGCTCATGACACATATTCAAAAATAGACCATATATTGGGTCACAAGCAAAGTATCCCCAAATTCAAGAAGATTGAAATCATAAAAAGCATCTTCGCAGACCACGATGGCATAATATTAGAAATAAACTGCAATAAAAACAACCCAAAATACTCAAACACCTGGAAGCTGAATAGCATGCTATTAAATATTGATTGGGTTACCAATGAAATCAAAGAAGAAATTCAAAACATCCTGGAAACTAATGACAATGAAAACACAACAATCCAAAACCTATGGGACACAATGAAAGCAGTCCTGAGAGGGAAGTTTATAGCTCTACAGGCCTATCTCAAAAAACAAGAAAAAATGGTAGTAAATCAGCTAACTCTACAACTCAAAGAATTAGAAAGAGAGCAACAAGAAAACCCCAGAGTGAGCAGAAGGAAGGAGATAATAAAGATTAGAGCAGAAATAAATAACATAGAGACCAAAAAAATAATACAGAAAATCAATGAAACCAAGAGCTGGTTCTTCGAAAGGATAAACAAGATTGACAAACCTCTAGCCAGACTCACCAAGAAGCAAAGAGAGAGGACCCAAATAAACAAAATCAGAAATGAAAGAGGCGAAATAACAACAGACCCCACAGAAATACAAATGATTGTTAAAAAATACTATGGACAGCTCTACTCCAGCAAACTAGACAACCTGGAGGAAATGGACAAATTCCTAGAAAAATACAACATTCCAAAACTCAATCAGGAAGAATCTAAAAATCTCAACAGGCCAATAACTATGGAAGAAATTGAAGCAGTCATCAAAAAGCTTCCAGCAAACAAAAGCCCAGGACCAGACGGCTTCACAGGGGAGTTTTACCAAACATTCAAGGAAGAACTAAAACCTATCCTCCTCAGACTACTACAAAAAATTCAAGAGGAAGGAACACTTCCAAGCTCATTCTATGAAGCCAGCATCCCCCTAATACCAAAACCAGGTAAAGACAACACAATGAAAGAGAATTACAGGCCAATATCCCTCATGAACATAGATGCCAAAATCCTCAACAAAATCTTAGCAAATCGGATCCAGCAGTACATCAGAAAGATCATACACCATGACCAAGTAGGATTTATCCCAGGGATGCAAGGATGGTACAATATCCGCAAATCAATAAACGTGATACATCACATAAACAAATTGAAAGAAAAAAACCACATGGTCATATCAATTGATGCAGAAAAAGCATTTGACAAAATTCAACACCCATTTTTGATAAAAGCTCTCAGCAAGGTGGGAGTAGAAGGACCATACCTCAACATAATAAAAGCCATATATGACAGGCCCACAGCCAACATCATACTCAATGGACAAAAACTTACACCATTTCCCCTAAGAACAGGAACAAGACAGGGATGCCCCCTCTCACCACTCCTGTTCAACATAGTACTGGAAGTGTTAGCCATTGCAATTCGGCAAGAAGAAGAAATAAAAGGCATCCAAATTGGAAAAGAGGAAGTAAAACTGTCCTTATTTGCAGACGACATGATATTATACATACAAAACCCTAGAGACTCCATCAAAAAGCTACTAGACTTAATACATGAATTTGGCAATGTAGCAGGATACAAAATTAACCCCAAGAAATCTGAGGCATTTCTATACACCAATAGTGAACTTTCAGAAAGAGAGATTATAAAAACAATCCCGTTTACCATCGCACCAAAAAAACTAAGCTACCTAGGAATAATCTTAACTAAAGAGGTAAAAGACCTCTACTCAGAAAACTACAGGACGTTGAAAAAAGATATAGAGGAAGACATAAACAGATGGAAGAACATACCGTGTTCATGGATTGGTAGAATCAACATCATTAAAATGTCCATACTACCCAAAGCAATCTATAAATTCAATGCACTTCCCATTAAAATACCAACGGCATACTTCAGAGATATAGAACGAACTCTCCAAAAATTCATCTGGAATAAAAAAAGACCCCGAATAGCTGCAGCAATCCTGAAAAAGAACAAAGTAGGTGGGATCTCAATACCAGATATCAAGTTGTATTACAAAGCCACTGTTCTCAAAACTGCCTGGTACTGGCACAAGAATAGGCATATAGATCAATGGAATAGAATAGAGAGCCCAGAAATCGGCCCGAACCAATATGCTCAATTAATATTTGACAAAGGAGGCAAGAACATACAATGGAGCCAAGATAGCCTCTTCAATAAATGGTGTTGGGAAAATTGGACAGATATATGCAAGAAAATGAAACTAGACCACCAACTTACACCATACACAAAAATAAACTCAAAATGGATAAAGGACTTAAATGTACGACAGGAAACCATAAAAATTCTAGAAGAATCCAAAGGCAACAAAATCTCAGACATATGCCGAAGCAATTTCTTCACTGATACAGCTCCTAGGGCACTTGAAACTAAAGAGAGAATGAACAAATGGGACTACATCAAAATAAAAAGCTTCTGCACAGCAAAAGAAACCATCAACAAAACAACGAGAAAACCCACTGTGTGGGAAAACATATTTGCCAATGTCATATCTGATAAGGGCCTAATCTCCAAAATCTATAGGGAACTCATACAACTTAACAAAAGGAAGATAAACAATCCAATCAAAAAATGGGCAAAGGACCTAAATAGACACCTTTCAAAAGAGGACATTCAGAAAGCCAAGAGACATATGAAAACATGCTCAAAGTCACTAATCATCCGAGAGATGCAAATCAAAACAACAATGAGGTACCATCTCACACCTGTCAGACTGGCTATCATCAACAAATCAGCAAACGACAAGTGCTGGAGAGGATGTGGAGAAAAAGGATCACTTGTGCACTGCTGGTGGGAATGCAGACTGGTGCAGCCACTATGGAAGACAGTATGGAGTTTCCTTAAAAAACTGAAAATGGAACTCCCATTTGACCCTGTGATCCCACTTCTAGGAATATATCCCAAGAAACCAGAAACACCAATCAGAAAGGATATATGCACCTCTATGTTCATAGCAGCACAATTCACCATAGCTAAGATCTGGAAACAGCCTAAGTGCCCATCAGTAGATGAATGGATTAGAAAACTGTGGCACATCTACACGATGGAATACTATGCTGCTCTAAAAAGGAAGGAACTCTTACCATTTGCAACGTCATGGATGGAACTGGAGAGCATTATGCTAAGTGAAATAAGCCAGTCAATGAAGGAAAAATACCACATGATCTCACTCATTCATGGATAATAGAGACCATTATAAACTTTTGAACAATAATAGATACAGAGGCAGAGCTGCCTCAAACAGATTGTCAAACTGCAGCGGGAAGGCCGGGGAGGGTTGGGTGGCAGGAGGTAGGGGGGTAAGAGATCAACTAAAGGACTTGTATGCATGCGTATAAGCATAACCAATGGACATAAGACACTGGGGGATAGGGGAGGCTGGGGGACTGTCTAGGGCGGGGGGATAAAATGGACACATATGTAATACCCTTTGTAATACTTTAAGCAATAAAAAAAAATAAAAAAAATAAAAATAAATTAATGCACACATGAATACAAGTTACATGAATAAGTCATCAGACTGCTTCCTTTAGCTTGGAAAAATACCTCTTCCTCTGAACATGTACCAAGAGAGAAGATCTGCCTGCCCCTGAAATTTAGTGGGATTCTAGAATCAGTCTCTTCCCACCTTAACTAGGATTGCCTCGCATTGGGAGATCACCAGTTTCTTGAACACCTGTTGTCACTCAGAATCCCACTAAGTTTTCTTTACTGGTTGCATTTCTTTGCATTCTTCACTCCGCTTCCTTTGCATTTATTGAATTTTCTCTCTCAATCACAGAGCCTCCAGCCCTGTGCTACGAAGGGCTGCATGCTGCTAGTCTCTGTGTGGGCAGAGACCTACGTATTATAATGTTGGGCTCCACTTGCAGACACAAGTTCCACTTGTGAAACCACAAAGCAGATACACCAGTCATATCACTATGAGCAGTTCAGAAAGAGGTTCTTTCTCAACTGCAGCCTCCAAAGCCTACCTTTCCAGTGTGGCTGTCTTCATCCTTTCCAAGTTGAGCTGCTGCTGGAGTTCTTCTGTTTTCCCCAGGGTGGGACGGAGAACCCGACTTCTGGCCAGAACTGCTGCAGAGGGTCTCTCCCTGGGATCAGGGTGGATCATGTTCTGATAATGTGAGGAAACAGAAGCTTCACTGTTTGGGATATCGGCCCACCCAAGCCCACACCAAGCCAGCTTCTGTTGTGGGTTGTGTGAAACTCTGCCTCTCCTTTGTGTGGAGGGAAGAAATAGATGAAAATTTGCCTCCACCCTCTCTGGTAGGTCAGTCATCCATACCTCTGACTTTAAGTATCATAGTTTAGAGCTAGCGGGATGATTAACTACTCCAACGCCTTAACTTTAAAGAGGAAGACACGGGGGTCCTAAAATAAAGTGACTTGTCTGCGTCATTGACAAGACCTAGACCAATCCAGGTGACCCAACTGCAGGTTCAGTTTACTTTCTACCACAACATGCTCCTTTTTCACTTTAATTAATTAAGGATACCACACCATAATAATATTCCTACAGCACTTATCTTCAGGTGGGGGGTGTCTGTAACCTAAAATGATTTTAATACGGTAGAAAATGCCTAATTATCTGCAGCAATTAGCAGTGCTGTATAATGAAGAAAACACTGCACCTCCATCTGGGGAGCAACAGTCAGAGCCAGGTCCCGTTTACTATGTAGTTCTGGGCAAGTCTCTTTAAAAAAAATTTTTTTTTTTTATTGATTTCAGAGAGGAAATGAGAGGGAGAGAGATATAGAAACATCAATGATGAAAATCATTGATTGGCTGCTTCCTGCACGCCCCCTACTGGAAATTGAGACTGTAACTTAGGCATATGCCCTTGATCAGAACCGAACCAGGGACCCTTCAGTTCGCAGGTCGATGCTCTATTCACTGAGCAAAACTGGCTAGAGTCTGGGCAAGTCTCTTTGCTGAAACTCAGCTTCCCTTTCCTGATATGTGGAACAGCGATGTTCACCTTCCAGCTGTTGTGAGAATTAAGTGAATTAACATATATGTATTACCAGCACTGAGGTACTCAATACTTATCTACTAAATTGAAGGGCAATTTACACATAAAAATAGGTGATTACACTGTGAACAAAAACCACTCTGAGGAAGGGTTTGTCTCCTTTCAGGAAAGCAGAAGTGAGGAAGGACAAGTTTATAACTAAATTTGAAGTTTTCAGGGTAACTGTGGAACTCAAATTTAATCCCCAAGAGTAGGTATTTCTAAGGCTTTTAGGGATCCTAACAGATCCTGTTCCTTAAGCCCTGAAATAAGTCTTACATATACCTTTTGTTTTCTTAGTGTAAGTCTAAGCTTCTCAACAGTGTAGATTTTTTTGTACCTCTCTTTGTTTCAATGTAATATCTCCCTTTCCTAGTTCCTACAGATATCATTGAGTACAAGTGACACAAATGAATGGTAGTATTGCCAGTTATTAATAAGTTAGCTTATACTTTCTTCTATACACTCAAAATTTAGGTGGTGTGTGTGTGTGTTTCAGTAATAACATCACTGTTGCTATTGACAATGGTTAATTAAAACCATGAAATAGCAAAAAGAACAGGTTTGATTTTGTTTGGAGTGAGTTATCAAAGGTGGAATACAAGTCCAGAAACTGCTGTGAGCCTAGGTCTTCTCAACTATGTACCTCACAGGGTTGTTCAGAAAGGCAAATGAGAAAAATGTAACAGGATATTTAAACCATAACATAAAAGGTATTTATGATAGTTTCTAAATGTCCTTGAGACACTTTCAATCAGCCCTGTCTCTGCTGGGCTTCCTGGTCCTGATTCCCTTTTCCTCTGTCAGTGGCACTGCCAACATCTCCTTTTCCCTTTCCCGACCTACTTGCCATTACATTTTTTTAAATCAGTATTTCCATCTTCTCTTCATTTCATAAGAGGTATCACCTTGAGCAGATTGTAAAATTCTTCTGAGAGCTCCTGAGGAATGTGTGGAAGGTTACCCTCTCGGATATGATGCCACTCGGCACCATTGCTGGGTAATGACTCTGCTCCTGCGGCCATTGCCATTGTTAATCCCAAGGCAAATATGTCTCCTTTAGGGAGATGCTGATAATCCTTCAAAACAGAAGACAGGAAGGCTCGTTTGTTTGCCAAGTGAAGAGAGTCTAGATTAAAATACAGCTGGTAAGAAAGGTTCATTTGAATGCATGTGAACTTAAACAGACACATCCTCCGTGGTTAGTGCTTTACCTCTAGGAAGATAGAGGATAGAGCACAGATCCCCCCAATTAACATCACTGTGCCAGGCCTGACTCCACAGACATCCTAGAACAGCGGTTCTCAACCTGTGGGTCGAGACCCCTTTTGCGGTCGAACGACCCTTTCACAGGGGTCGCCTAAGACCATCCTGCATATCAGATATTTACATTACAATTCAGAACAGTAGCAACATTATAGTTATGAAGTAGCAACGAAAATAATTTTATGATTGGGTCACAACATGAGGAACTGTATTTAAAGGGCCAGAAGGTTGAGAACCACTGTCCTAGAAGGTAGGTAATAACTAAAGGTCATTTCAATGACCAAAGCTGATATGCTGCCAACAGGAGAGTAGTAGGATAAAGATGGGCTGGCCCAATCAATTCTTTCTTCCTACTAAGGAATCCAGGAGTTTAGGAATTCTAAGAAATACTAGAAACAGTAAGGGACCTTTACAAAGAACAGTACAAATATTGATTAATCCAAAGTGAGCCAGCTTTCTCATGCTTTTTTAGGGAAAAATTCTTTCCTATTTTTGGTCTCCATACTGAATAGGAAAAGGGATAATATCAATTTAAATTATAAATATATACTTTCCATTTCTTTCATTTGAGAGTCAAAATGTTAAATGAATTATAAAATAGCCTCCGTTTCCCTAATCTATACCTCTTGCAAAATCTCTTTAGCCAGGAAGTGAATATCTCCCTCTTCCACTTTGTGTTCACTTATTGATGTTGCAAGACCCAAGTCTCCTAAAAATACAAAAAACAAAAAGAAATGGAGCTCTTTACAAGCATGTCTTCCTTAAAACAGGAGTAAATGGAGTCATCAGTATACATTTTATAGGGTAATAGAATACAGGTCAGAGTATAAGGCAGACTCACCAATTTTGTATATCACATTGGTAGAGAGAAACCAATCAGCATCATTTTCAATGTCTTCTTGGACTATAGGAGAGTCCCTTTGTATCTGATGACAAATGAAGATGTTACCTGCAAAAATATAGAATTGACATAAATAATGATTCCTATGTTTTTTCACCCCAAAGACTCTTTTTTGTATCTGCCACTACAGCACCTTCCTCTCTTCCTCTTCTGCGCCTGTCACAACAGTACAAGGGGCCTCTTCTTCCCTGGAATCTCTCACACTACTTATGAACAGCTCAGTGATTGATAAGTGAAACTGATTTCAAATATCCTCTGAAGAGGCTAGTAGCCACAAAACAAAGAAATAAGAAAAACATGTAATACAGTAACGACAGTTCCTTGAGTTTCATATTGATGAGGGCCCAAAGCATCCATTTCTGCTCACTTCAATCGGTGTGAATTAGAACGGGTATAGCACCAGTAAACACAGTCAGGGTGTAGCCAATATGTTGTCACTTATCTATATGGTAAATTAAATAATTATTTTCATACTTTGGCTTCAGTATCTGAGAAAGCCTTTTCTCTCTCTGTCCCATGTGCCCAGGGAGGAAATGGTGAAAGCTGTTTAATTGAATTTGTTTAGGGGAAACAAATGAAAGAAAAGCACTCTGCCAGCAAACAGCATCTTTGACACTGATAGACAGATAGGCACCGATTCTGACAAGCGGGAGGAAAGAACTAAATACGGTTGGAGGGGCGGAGGGGAGCATACTGACTTGGTTTGATGTCCAGGTGCACCATGCCAGCATTGTGGATGTACTTGAGCCCAAGAGAAATCTGCAGAAGGATGTCTTTGAGTTTTGGCTCTTCAAAGTGATTGCCAGACTTCGTGTTTTCAGATATAGCAGCCTGTAAGCTCCCACCTAGGAAAGAATGACCAAGGGTAGCCCCCAGAATGAGAGAAAGGGTGTGAATCTTGCAGAGGAAAGCAGAGTAAATCATAAATTTCTTGTGAATAAATCCAGTCCAGCAAGTCTAGATTACTCCAGTGTCAATGCCAAACATATCTTCCCCCTGCCCATACTACAGACATGTTAGAAAAGAAGAATTACAGGGCTTTTAAAGAGGAAAATGCCATATCCCAGATATCCAATATGTGGCCCTATTGTCTCGAGTATGCCTCAACTAATTAATTAAAGTTTTACCTAATTATTAACCAGGAGGCCAGTCAGCCTTAGTCATATAGCTACTATTAGTGTGATGATTAATTTCATGTCAGTGTCAATCTAGTAATTTAATGTAATTGATTCTAAGTTTAATTCCATTAAAAATATACAACCAAATAAGAACATTTGATGATTGTTAACCAAGGAAAAATATAAAACATCAATATACACCCAACTCCAAGTTGAACCACAAGATTTGTACCTCAGCTTTAATTTCCTGATTTATCATTGTTATCAATAATAAGTAAGACCTGGGTTCATCTGACGCCCTGGTCTTAGCTGCCCCTGTACTAAGGTATTAGAATGCTTCCAAACCCTTATTTCATTAAAGAGCACTTACTGATAGCCTCATCAGTCAAAATTATAGAGTCAGTGTCTCCCTGGCAGTTATAAAGGCCATTGTTCCACCTTTAAGTGTATATCAGAACAATAGGATTTCAGACAGTAACAGTATTTTTTAGGAAATCCATATTTAAGAGTATCCTATATAAAAGATGGATCTATTGTGTTAAAGTACTTAAGTTCAGAAAGGAAAGGAATCCAGCCTCTTTCAGAAACACAAGGAGGGCTAAAGGTTTTGTTGTTGTTGTTTTGTTTTTTTATGGGAACCTTCTTAGGAAAGATTTTTATGTACTACAGGTGACATTAATTAGAAAGGAAGACTAACTAAAGAATACGTTGGAGCTTGTTAAAAACTAAGTCACCTGGAAGCTAACTTTACAAATGAGGGAATGAGATGTGACAGCGAGGGAAGGGCTACGTCCTGGCCCATGTCCATTAGAACACTTGTTTCTCTACCAGCCAGGGTGTCCCATAGGGCAGGGCCTGCATCTTATCTTCATTTTCCCAGGTTAGGCACATAATAAATATTTTCTGAACTGAATGTCTATCCTGGCAACAGACGGAAGAGCAAGACTGAGTCAAGGATCCCGTAAAAGGACAGAAAGAAAGGAGTCTGGGGGTACTTAGAAACCCTTTAACATGTTCTTTTAGAGGATTAACAGAAATATTTCTAATCCCCCCAAGAGCTACAGGTACTTAGTAAGGGTAACTAGACCAGTGCTAGCAGCACTTGTAATTACTTGGAAGCTCTGTAGGTCATATTACAGTTAGCCAAGTAATAATTATCAATAGTAGAAGTTACTGAAAAGTACTCATGTATGCTGTACGCAAAGGTATTTGAATATCCTTATTTTGCTACAGCTAAAGCTGACTATCCACCTCTTATAGAAGAGCATAATTAGCTGTTCTGAACAGTATTAACAAGGAAGTATGTGTGAATAGACATAGCAATATTGAGAAACTGGTGTTTCGCAAAGGACACTGACTTCCAATGTCATATCACGCGGACAAACATGAGAATTGTCATTAGCCATTCTAAAAAACTTCAGTAACAGAAGACAGAAGAAAATACTGCCTGTTGGGAGAGATTCACCATCCAGCCCTGAACCTGATAGAATCCTGGAGCTTGCAGAATCTACCTGCTCCTGAACACCTTCAGGTTGCTGAGGCTGGCCCAGAGGTAACTTATAGGGGATCTTGGCAAGGGTGGGGGAGCATTTAATTGGTTCAGGGCTCCAAAGGGACAGTAGGGGAAATCAGAGTTATAATCTAAGTTGTCTAAATCATATCTAATTTATCATCTGAGTTAAAGCCATAGCTGATTGTTCAAACCTGACTGCTCTGACATGCTGGGGGCACAGGGTATGGGCAGACAGGGCAGGAGGCGAAAAAGATAAAGGTAGGGAAGGGGTGGGGGGGGACGAACCACTGGCTACTCTGCTACCTTACAGATACTTTGAACTTCTCTTTTGTTTAGAGCCACAGGGCAGTCTCAACATGAAGTATCCATAACTACAAACAAGACAAGGTAGAAGGACATTCTTTATTTTCCATGATTAATTCACATTTGAAAGGTTCAAAGTGTGTGAATTACATTTGACAAATCATAGTTACATTTTAATTGGTAGGTACTCAGTGAAGTTTGAGGACCACCGTGATGGATAGACTGATTCCCCATAATCCATCACATCCAGTCCATCTGGCTTTTGGGGCTTTCTAGATTTCCCACACTTCACTTTGTTAATCTTTCCTTCTACAGGGGTCCCCTTGGTCCCATCCTCTCCTTACTGTCTGCTAGGCTAGACCCACTGCCAATACCATCCGCCCTGTGCTTGTGGCTGTTTTCCTAACTGGATTCTTCCTTTCCCTTCCCTTCCCTATAAACTCTCCTAATCCTTCAGCATGGTCTCGTCAAGTCTTACCTCCTGTACATTTTCTCAGGCTACTCTAATAACACTGACTTCTCCCTATGTATGGGGCATTGTCACTGTGCTAGCATTTGATATAGATGGTTGCTAATTCTCAAACTACTCCCTTAAGTCATTACTGCAGTCTCTCTACTCAGTGAGATTAAGTGACATCCCAGCGATCTTACAACTAGTGTGCAAAGAGCTGGGTGTTAACCCCAGATCTGCTGACTTCTAAGTCCTGACCCCTTGTACCACTCCACACTGCCTCTTGCTCATATTCCTCTTCTCTCGACCCTTTTTATCCATGGTTGTACATCTGGCTCTGCACCTAATTGTCTCCTGTGTATTCACTGTCACAGAGCAAGTGGAATAAAGCTCCTTGAAGATAAGGACTTATCTCACTCTACTTTGTTTCTTACCCTAGAGCAGTGGTTCTCAACCTTCCTAATGCCACGACCCTTTAATACAGTTCCTCATGTTGTGGTGACCCCCAATTTCATTGTTACAAATTGAATATCATTAAAGCATAGTGATTAATCACAAAACAATATGTAATTATATGTGTTTTCCAATGGTCTTAGGCGACCCCTGTGAAAGCGTCATTCGACCCCCAAAGGGGTCACGACCCACAGGTTGAGAACCGCTGCCCTAGAGCTTAATAAGTATCAATCCTGTAGAAGGTATTAAATGTTAGAAAGAATGAAAATGTGATTTGTAATAGGAACAATCACTCCGTTTCTTTTTTTGAAAATCTGAAATCTTTATATTGCCTCATATATGTTTTGTTTTGCTTTATTGAGTAATTTTTATTTGATATTATCTTTGTTAGTAGCTAGAAGTCATAGAAATAAAAACTAGTATTCTTATAGAGAGGGGAGTAATGGAATAGGGAATCTCAGGTCACGATAAGAGGAAATTAGGAAGAGAAGATGACTAAAAAGTTTCTACCTTTCAATTCTAAGTATAAAGATGGGGTCCTTTTTTTATCCCCAAGAGACATAGAAAAAGGGATTTGGGGTTGAGCCCGTTGGAGGAAATCCCCCACAAAGTTCACAGGTAAGGCTACAAACAAACCAAGCTATAAGGAAACAACAAGGAAATGCCAAATAATTGCTGCTCCTCAAATGATGACAAGTTTCTATTCAATGTGGTAGTACTTTTTCTACTTCACCACTGAACTTTCTGATGAAAAATATTTCTGAGCATAACAACACAAAACTGCTGTCATGTCAACCCTTAGTCATGGATTAGAAATATGTTAAACCATAAGACCACTCTGTCACTTAAATAGCCCAGAACAACAGTTTTACTGGTTACTGTGTATGTACAGTTCTGTATGTACCTGGAGTCACGGGAGTTTCAACCCCAGCCCCTTCCCCATGCCCTTACTCTGGTGAGAACACTGGAGCTCATAAGCTTAAGAAGCAGCAAGAAGCAGGAACAATCCCCAAACTCAGGAGTTGGCTGTATACATTTACCACCTCCTACCTGCTTCCCTCCCTAAAATTGTAGGGACTATGCTTGCATCTTTTAGAATACCTAGCAAATGATAAAAGGGCAATTTACCGTTCAAATCACTAGGGGAAAGTTCTTTCTCTAGTGTTAATTAAGTAAAGTGTGAAGGGAGTGAGAGCTTCTATGTATCAGCTACACATCAGCTTCAAAAGAAATATGTAATAGCATAAACCTGAAATTCCTTTTCAACTCAGCTCATTTCCTCCAGCTCTTTGCATCCAAGCAAAACTGCAGGGCAGACATTTTAGGTATGACTCTGCTACGCCCAGCATAAACTACAAGGAAGAGGCAAAGGTTTTCTTCTGAAGACTTAATAGTTCATCTCCCATCCCGGCCTGGTAGCTCAGTTGGTTAGAGCATCGTCCCCATACTCCAAGGTTGCAGGTTTGATCCCCAGTCAGGGCATATACAAGAACCAACTCATGAATGCATAATTAAGTGGAACAACAAATCGATGTCTCTCTCTCTCTCAAATCAACTTAAAAAAAAATTCCTCTCCCTCTCCGTAGACATTAGTCCACATACTTACCATTGCAGTATTCATTCTGAATGATCATGTGGTCATCTTCTACCCATGCAGAGTAGTAACGTACCACATGGGGGTGATGACCAAGTACCGCATGAGCATAAACTTCATGCAAAACCGAATTCCTGAGAGAGAGGAAAACATTGAGGAAAATGAATCAGGATAATATGCATGCAAATGTTTTTTGAAAAGACAAGATATGACTCATTATTAACGATGGCAGAATGCTTATTGAATGCTTACTACTTGCTTATTATTTCATCCCTAATTTTCATAATGATGCAGTGAGATACAGTGGCAAGGATAAAGGCTTTAGAAAGGTCAGTGAATGGTCCAAACTCAAGCAAGTGATAGTAGACCTCGGACTAGAACCTTAGTCATCTTGACACCCAAGTCCATGTTTTTTTTATTAAGCATGGTACAAATAAAGAGGAGGCTCAAGTGGTGCTACCTCAACAGCAGGCGTGCTTTGGATCTTTATTTTACTGTATCATATTAAAATATCTTGATGGGCTTCACAAGAAGGCCACAATGGACTTGATTGTGGATATTGTCATGAGCCTTCTATCTTCTCTATGAAGGCTAGAGAGTCAGAGTCAATATTAAACTCGCCAATATGTAGTGAGGGGACACTCTTGGAAAGAGATATTTATAGTGGTACATGAAATCCAACCCCAAAAAAGCAAAATACAGTATTTGGTGAGTTTCAGTATAAAAATGATGAATTCTAGCCTGGCTATTGTGGCCTAGTGATTTAGTATTGACCTATGAACCAGGTCACGGTTTGATTCCTGGTCAAGGCACATGGCCAGGTTGTGGGCTCAATTCCCAGTAGGGGACATGCAGGAGGCAGCCAATCAATGATTCTCTCTCATCGTTGATGTTTCTATCTCACTTTCCCTCTCCCTTCCTCTCTGAAATCAATAAAATATATTGTGAAAATGAAAGTGAAAATGAAGGATTCTAAAATTGATAATTTCAGATTTGGCATAAGTATTACATCCCCACAATTAATTTAAAAAAACCCATTTGAAAATGTTATCCTTGTGAAAAGGAAGAACAATTATTTCTGGGAATGAAATTTAATTTTGTTAATTTTTCCTTCCTTATAGTCCTTGAAACTAAACTATAAAATTCATTATTAATGCAAAGTAGAGATAAACCATGGAGTTAACTACTTGGCAATATTTCTGATGAACTAAACAGAAACCATAAGATCATTCCATAAATTTAATAATTATTAAAAAGAAGTAAGACCAGTAGTAAAAGCCACAAAAACCACACACACACACACACACACACACACACACACCACAAAATGACCCGAAATGATCATGGTATATTTTAAGAAATAATTTACATCTGATATGGAAAACTCAGAAAGGTTATAAATGTGAGACAACATACAATGGAGGGGGTGGGGTGATTTTAAAAAAAGTAGTAAATGTGTTTTTTTAAATGACATCAGTGCTATTATTTAAAATATTTTGTCAAGAAAAAGCTTTCCAAATCCAAGTTTGTGCTTCTAGTACATTTCAAAGGTACTCACTCATTTGATAATTCTGCAAAAGAGTTCGTGGAGCGTTTTATTGCATAGACACATCCATCCAGCCTCTTAATGCACTTGTAGACTGTACCAAATTCCCCAACTCCAATCTTTTCTACCTCCATGAATTCTTTTTCATAACGGGAAGTCATGTTGGTTTCTCGTAGAACATATCTCTGAAATATTTTAATAAAAAGGTTAAAATAATCCTTCCTAACATGTTGTGAGCAATAAAATTGAGGCATATTATATTCCTATATTTCTCTAAATTTTCAAGAAGACTTATGGGGCAAATCCATTGGATTTTATCTGTGTTGATAGTCATGGTAACAAGAACCTCCCCAGTTGCTGACTACCTTCTCTGTACTATATTTTCCTATTTGGTCATAATATTCTTATCCGTGTGTTCCTAGAGGGGATACTTCTACTCACAGCCAGAGCTACCTTACCATCCTCAGCTGAAGCAGTGACTGGGAGCTGGGTAGGGCATGTTAGGGAAAAACACAAAACAACCTCCCTTGACAGTAGTCTACAGGTCTCACACTCTGGCTGTTAATTATCTCAAGTTGAATAAACATACTTGGGTTCAATTTGCTTCCTCAAAAATCTTAGTCTGGAAAACAAAATTATCAAATTTATTATTTCAGATTATATGCTCAGATATAACAACCACTCCCCCTATTGGCCAAGTAGCAACATCACTGATTGCCCAGCTAGTAAATAACCCCAGGCAAATCATTGAATTTCTAATCGTTTTTCTCATCTCTATGAACCTCATCAGGTTCACAGCAACTACGCCTCAGGATTCTTTTAAATACTACTCAAAAAATTGTGACCCTTTGTAATACTTTAAGCAATAAAACAATAAAAATAAATTTTTAAAAAAGAAAATTGTGTTTGTGTGTGTGTGTGTGTGTGTGTGTGCGTGTGTGTGTGTAACTTAGTACAATGCCAAGTACATAGTAACTTCTCAGTAAACGGTGGCTCTTATTTCCATAAATTTATATGAACCTCAATGTACACTGATTTAGCTCCACAAACCCAACATTTTCCTAGTGTCTCCATAAGCATGAACTTTTAAATCTAACTTTAAGTTTTAAAAATCTTGACTCTTACTTGCACTTCATTTTCAACATCCAATATCAGTCAGTCTTCATCAATAAGATCTATACTTTCCATTGCCCTTAGCCAGTCTCAAGATGTTTCCTCCATGTCTGGATTTGCTGTAGCAACCAACCCTCTCTCCATCTCCTCTAATAGTAAGAATTATTTTTGAAAAATGACCCTGCAGAATAGGAAACACCTCATTGTTTCCCATGAGGATTCCAAACTTCTGATCAGAGGCCTCAAGGCTGTCTACCAGTCGCTCACCCACTCCCTTCCCATCCTCATCTCAGACACCTAATAGGCCAGCTTACCATCCACTTCATTCCCCAACCTTAACCCTTCTCCTTCTCCTCCTTTTGCTTGCTGAACATTAAACATAGCCATGTTTTCATGATAAAGATCTTAATGGCAATGGAATATTCCCCTGACTTTAAACTGTAATTTTCTTGGCCATTCTATTATTGGACATTTAGTACTCTCTCCTCTTTCATTTTATTTAGGTTTTTTTTTTTTGCTCTTATAGTTAAATCTGCAATAAACACTTCTGTAATAATATTTTCAGCATTATTTTCTTAGGTTAGATTATCAAATGATAGATACTGGATCAAAGATTGTGAACATTATAAAATCAATAGATACTGACATATTGAAGAACTAAGATTTTTATATATAAAAGTGGTTTCATGCCATTTTTCTCTGTTCTATTTTTCTATTTTGGGACCTTAAATATCTTGATTTTTCCTTCACTTCTCTACCCTATGAATACAGAACTTCCCCCCAGATCAAAGACAGAAGCATTAACCTTTCATATAAAAATACTCCAAAGTAATGATTCAGCAATAATGATTCAACATATATCAGACAATGTCTGGCAAAGTTAATAACTAGCTAGCCCTGGCCAGGTAGCTCAGTTGGTTAGCGCATCATCCCAATATGCTAAGATTGCAGGTTCAATCTCCAGTCAAGGCACATAAAAGAATGCATAAATAAGTGGAAGAACAAATTAATGTTTCCCTCTCCCCCTTCCTCTATAAAAAATAAATAAAATAAAGTAACAACTAGCTAATAATATAGACCCTGATGAGAGTCCAAATAAATTCATCTGCAAAGCAATTTGCTACAAAGTGCTGGGGGTAGGGGGTGGAGTGAAGAAAGGAAGGAAAGAGGGAGGGAGGGAGGAAGAGAGAAAGAGGACAGAGAAGAAGAGGAGACAGAGGCAGGAGGATGAAATGACTGTTAGGATAGCTGGGCCACAGAACTGCGCTCACCTTGGCAGGCAGCCCTTCTACTTTGCCTTCCTCCGGATCAGCTTCCTCGCTTAAAAAAAAAATAAAAGTGATATCAACACATGATCAGGATTAGCACTTAGTGATCCTGGTACCATGCTGGTTTCTGGGGCCATGAGACTAAATAAGACAATTCCTTCCCTTTTTCAATTTATATTTGGGGACAGGGAAAAACAGAAATTTCAATATAAGAACCCAGGTGAGGATAAGAGCAAGATATTAAGGTATACACAGACAGCATCCAATTAATTATTTCAAACATAAAAGTATTTCCCCAAAGAGAGGATATGTAAGCTAGGCTTCCAAGAAGGAGTCGGAACGAGATAAAGGAAAGGAGCGGGGGTTTTAGGCAAATAGGACAACGTCTGCTGAGAATCAGAGGCAGGAACGCACACAGAACACACGTGAAACTGTCAGTGCTCTTCACTGCCACCTACACATTCTCCTTCCACCTCCCCCAGAACCTGGCTGTGCACCTATGAGGTTCCTGGTAAACCAGAAATATAGCAGAAGGAGCTCTGACCCTGGCTAAGATATTGTCGATGACCTTTCTTCTTTAAAAAAATAAAATATTTTTAAAGAAACATTTTTTAACTACATAGAATTTAGAAACCTTAAATAACAAAGAATGTCAGAAACAATACACAAAGATTAAATAGAAATTATAAAAAAAAAACCACACACACACACAAAAGTTCTTGTAAAAATCCCAACTCTCCTAATCTATGAGTGTAATGCCAAGCTAATAAAAATACTAGTAGGTTAGCTGAAGTCTCTGACAAACCTCCTCTTTGGCATGAGCAGTTGCATCCTGAATCTTTAAGCAAGATTTTAGTTTCTATCTTGCTTTCAGCCAAGCTATAGATTTTTCTTCTGGGGAAGTACAGAGTATTAATGGCAATGGAGGGCATCACAGTTGTGGAAATAAATTGATACTTGACATGTGTGACCTAAATTGGATATGACATTTGAAACTTTATTAAATACAATAAGTAAGAAAAATGCCCTCTCAGCACTAAGCAACATTACTAAAGTGTCACCAATTCTGTTGCCAGGAATTCAGATGAACTGCCTAGTCCGGCTGGCTTCAGTGCAAGTGAAACCACAAATTCTGATGACTTATAAATACTCCTAAGCAGCTAAAACCAACAGAATTCTTGGTAACAAAAGTAGGTGGTTTACTTATGCTGAAGTCCTGTTTACTTAAGATCCAGGAGGCGGTGTTGAGAAAACCTATTCTAGGCCTAAGGCCGGTTCATATATAGTCATTGATCCCCAAAGAAACAACTTAAGGTAACACATTAAATGCTCTGCAAACTTCAGATTGCTAGCTGTGCATTTATTTTGCCAAGTACATTATCAGGCACAGAGACTGGCTCATTTTAGAGGTGGTTTCTTTCTATGAAAAAGGAGCCTTGGGGGGACATGGTAAAGAAATGTCCCTGCATGAGACACACAGTGGTGCCGTTTGGCTTTTACCACTTCTGAAAGCAACACTCTTCTCTTCAGCCAGTCTTCCAACACCTGCAGAGAAGTTCAAATCCTTGCCCCACAGCTCTCATCACCAGTCAGACAAGCTGCACTAGAAACAGTAACAGACTCTTTGAAGTGTGAACTGTACTTTCCCCAACTGCTAACCTCCTATTGACCACAGGAGACCCCTTGAAGGCAATTCCATAGCCCATTTAACTTCCTAATGGAAGTCAGAGGTCTGCTGTCCCTTTATAGAAGGCACCTCACAGTACACTTCAGAATGGAAAGATGCTAGAATCTCTGTGACAACCCACGCAAGGGGAAACCAACATTGACATTCAGAAAGGAGGGGATATGTAACCAATGCCAGTTTCCTTCTAAAAGAGTTCTTGCTCCTAATCTCACTTCAACATTCTCTCTTCCTCTTGACCATAGTAAGATCAGTTCTCAAAAATCATTGGCCATGGTATACTTACAGATCTCCTCGGATTTTCCTCTTGCCACTGGATTGATGGAACTCTTTTCTATAGGACTCTGGGGTGAAGGGATTAATATTAACCAGAGCTAATGAGGTCATTTCATCTGTTACGGAGACAGGTGTGAGCCTAAAATGCTTAGAGCTTCGGGATGGCAGCTTCCCTGTTGAAGAAATCATGGACTGGCTTGGCTGGCCCTGAGGATGACATAAGGCAAATCAGGATGATGTTAGTTAAAAAAAAAAGTTCCATACCAGTTAGCTAGTTAATATTTGAACCAAAGACTGTTATTGATGAAAGGGGTCTTGAACGTTATCTGGTTCAGTGCAAACTAGTTGCTTCATAACTGGTCCTCTGGTGAGAAATACAGATTCCCAGTCTACCACTAGATATTCTGATTCATGGGATCCACAGAGAAATCTACTGTCATTACACTCCCCTTCTTTCCCCTAGGCCAGTGGTTCTCAACCTTCCTAATGCCCCGACCCTTTAATACAGTTCCTCATGTTGTGGTGACCCCCAACCATAAAATTATTTTCGTTGCTACTTCATAACTGTAATTTTGCTACTGTTATGAACCGTAATGTAAATATCTGATATGCAGGATGTATTTAGGCGACCCCTGTGAAAGGGTCGTTCGACCCCCAAAGGGGTCACAACCCACAGGTTGAGAACCGCTGCCCTAGGCACTTCTGATCACCAGCTTGGAAAACCACCAAATTGAGTCCCACCTCCAACTTTTTAAGGATGACATTTAAGCTCAGACAAATGAAAATGACTTTAGAAGACCTGGTCCTTACATCTCAGACTGTGTACTTTAACACCCCCTCATTCATTTATCGAAATACGTGTTTGCTGCTTACTAAGTAGCTGACTCTGAGCTGGGTGCTGTGAGGGGTGCAGAGATGAATTCCAGCTTGTAAATGGTCCATTAAGTAGCTGTTCATTGATGTTTCACTTTGTAAGGGAAAGATTTCATAGACTCAACATGGAGGAAAATATTTCCAATTTCTCTTAAAATGTAGGCACCAAATGAGAAGAGCTCCATGAAGTGGGGTTAAAAAAAAAAAAGGAGAAGTAATGCTCTAAGCCAGCCGTGGACAAACTACAGCCCGCGGGCCGGATCTAGCCCGTTTGAAATGAATAAAAAACTAAAAAAAAAAAGACCGTACCCTTTTATGTAATGATGTTTACTTTGAATTTATCTTAGTTCACACAAACACTCCATCCATGCTTTTGTTCCGGCCCTCCGGTCCAGTTTAAGAACCCGTTGTGGCCCTCGAGTCAAAAAGTTTGCCCACCCCTGCCTAAGCCCTTGGGCTGTAAGGCTTTGCAGTGGCTTTAATCAGTATGTCAATGAGAAGAAAATGTGCAGGACTTACCACTCCAAGTAGGTTACAGTAAGAGAACACAGGCCTAAAACCTACCCAGAACTAAACCAGAAGACAGAGGGGAGAGGTCAAAGACAGAATTCTGATGAGACAGCAGAATGCCATTATGACCTAGATAGCAGGGGCCAGAGGAATACCTGTGTCATAGGTCTTCAGGAGTACATGGTAGACACAGGGGCCATGATAAACCTCGTAGTATAAGCATTCTACTGTGAGGCTCTTTCTTAAAGAATCCTACTCTCTCATAGTCTCTGCCCATGACTTTTCAATGTAGACGCAGAAGGTAGATTACAACATGATTCACTGCATGCAAATGTAATTTAAAGAATGTGAGGCTACAAAAAGTGAATGCTGAACTTATACATATTCACTAAGTGAGTGATACAAGCAAAAATGAAGGAAGCACACATAGTAACCTAACATTTTTTAATTGATTTTAGAAAGAGGGAGAAATATCGATGAGAGAGAGAAATATCGATGACAAACTCACAGTCTTCCTGTAAGTTTATTATAGGGCTGAGTATTGGTTCAAAAGAAGTACAACTGGATAATATTTCTGTTGTCAATGTGATTCAGGAAATGGACCTGGAATGATAGTGAATCATTATCTGAGAAACAGTTTTTTGTGATGCTGATCATCGTATGGAAAGTAAAGCACATCTAGCTACTATAAAAAAATAGTGGGGCATCCACACCTGGAATGCTGCACAGCTCTGGGTGCCACACCCCCAGGAGAGCAAAAAAGGCCTGGACATTTTTCAGATAAAAGGAAGGAAAAGTGTTCACATCAGGGCAGATAATGTCTGAATTCCTAGTTTGGAAATGTGAAGGCTGGTAGATTCTGCGAGGTCCACTTAGACTAGAGGGAAGGATATTAGTTATATTAATAAAGACTGTATTGCCAGAATGACAGAATTATGAGTAATCCTTTTGAAACCTATAAGAACATAGTTTTGGACCAGATTCATGAAAGAAATTTCATAAAAGTAAAGCAGATTGAAAGTTTCTGGAAAGATGACCAGGTTGAGGGTATAAATATGCTCCAGAGAGTGGAGCTAATTCCATAAGTTTAACACCTCTATTATAGATGATTTAGAGAAAGAAAGGAAGTTTGGGCGATAGCTCCCCGACTTCTGAATATGGTGTGAGAAGGTGGCAACCTCCCACAAAGGCACAACATTACCAGTGTCTTGGGACTGGGAAAAACTTCAAAGGCCCAGTCACTATAATTAGTGCCCTGGTGCTCAAATCCCTTCTATGTCTCTATCAAGTGGTCATTCAGTGACAAGGGCCTTACTACTTCCTAAGGAAGCTCTACTGTCTCTATCTCCATCCTGCTAGGAAGTCCTTATGGTGAGCTGAAGACATTTTGGGTGATTTCTGGCCCTATCCGTTGGCAAGGCTAAACTAAACCAACATTCCTTCCCTATGCATCCTTGACTTTGGGATAACATCTCCAATTATTATCGCAGTAGCCTCCCTCCTCTGACCCTGAGCCAAACCCTATTCTTCATAAAATATGTACTTTCCTAGTTGAATTTCCAGTTTCCCTCCCAAACTCTGTCCTCTGTCTGTCTCTCAAATCTTGGCATTATTCAAGACTCCTAACTCAAACCACTTCCCTCCTTACTCAGGCTACATGAGCTTATCCACCTGAAGCTTCAACAGCTCCCTAAATGCTGATGGTGCCCATATATTGATCTCCAACTTAGATTGTCTCCCTGTACTCCAGACCTATTTATCCAATTGCATGACATCTCTGCTTTTGCCAAACCTGTACATCCTCAAGTGTCACCTGTCTTGATTCAAGGTATCATGTACTCAAACAAGAAGCCTGGTTGCACCCCAGCTCTTTCTTCTTCCTTCAACTCCTCCATCAAGTCAGTTACCAATTCCTAAATATCTCTCAATTTATTGCTGTTGCAATTCAAGTCCTTCTCCTTTCTCAACAATTCCACTGTGAATACTGCCCTTCCTCCAGGATCTCTCCTGCTCCATTCCATCCTTCATATGAAGGTCATGATTTTTCAAAGGTGCCTCTGCTCAAAACCATTTACTGGCCTTCTCAGCACTTTTAGGATAAAGTCTTGATCTAGCTTCTGCCTACCAACTCTGGCGTCACTGCCTGCACTTTCACATGTATAGACCCTGTCACTACTGAGTAACATGCAGTTTTCCAGGGGCAGCATGGTCTTCCCCCTTGACAATTTGGTAGAAGCTTTTCCTTTGGCCTAAAGTGCTCATTCCCTTCTTCTTTGCCTGGTAACCTCCAACTCATTCTTTAAGATTTCTCTCAAATGCTGGTCTCTTGGGAAAAGCTTCTCTGATATCTTGAGACTTAATTTCTAATTCTTTCTCATCATGTAGTACCACTCTTCTAACATATCTGATCTGAACTTTAATTATTGTTTCAGTATTGTATGTATCTTTATTTTGTGGGCACTCTTTGAAAGCAGTAAATGGGTGTGACAGCTGAGGGTCAGCTAGCATATCAAGGTGTTCAGTTAGTTTTTAAATGAATGACTAATATACACACCATGTCATGTTTTCTCACCTGTGTACTTTTGCTCAGCACCATATTCTCTCAGGCCACTCTACTTTCTATATGTTAAAACCATACCAACTTCATTGACCTTCATATGCTTCCTTCACCTTTCTTTCTTTCCTGATCACCACTGAAAAGCAATCCGCCCAGTGAACTCTGACCACTCTTGAAGCACCTATTACATAGTGTCTATAGGCACATCTCCTCTTTCTCAGAGACTGTCTTATGCTTGCCCACAGTAGGTTCTCAAAAAAAAAAGAAAAAAAAAAAGGTCAGTGGATGATTGATTGGTAGGTATTGGGACCTTTGAAAAACTCACTGATGGACACTAGAGTAGTTTGTCTACAATTCAGACAAGAAGCTTAGTATTTCCTGTAGACACAGTGCCCACACTCAGCAGGTACTAAAGAGACCTGCCGACAGTGACTGTGCTACAATCAGAAGCACAGATGTTATGATGATGAACTTAAGTACCTCAAGCTGAGCCAGCAGAAGGTAGAGCTAATACCATTCCTGAGGCTCACACACCACAGCACCAGCCTGTTAGAGGTAGCCCTGTCCCAGTCCTGGCTTGAATAACACAAAAAATGTAGCAGCAAACCAGTTACAACAGGACTAGAGGAATATGCCAACTACTCAGGACCTTTGCCTATCGGCAATACTCAGCTTATACAGAAGTGTCACAGGTTACCTCTTTGCTCACATATAACAGAAGAGCCTGAACGTTACAAGGCCAGGGAAGGGAGAGGACTTCCCTCTGGGAAAAGCAGCCATAAGGAGATACGAATATGTTCAAACAGAATATGAACATTCTTATATTAGAAAATATGAGTAAATAATCATAAAAGAATAGTTGGCATAATGGAAAGAATAGACTGAGACCAAAAGATCAGGTTTCTAGTCCTGTCCCTGGCATTGACCTTGATTTTCTAGGGTATTGTGCACTTGGGGTGGGCTCTGTATCTCAATATTCCTTCCAGTGCCGATATTCTTTAACTAGGAACTTTCCCCCCACCCAACATTTATTTGTGGCCTCCACCAAATAGTTGCTGGCAGCAGAGGTTTTGGGAAGACAGCTGGTGAGACATTTAATTCTGTTTTCTGATAACCTGAAGCTCTTATTTATTTTTACCAATAAATACGGAATTGGGGATAAGACAGCCTGGGAGGCAAATCCACCCTATACACATAATGGACCAGTCCTCTTTCTCTAATAGCTGAACTGAAGGAACCTGGGCCCCTCTCCCCAAAACTTACTCACTTTGGGAGTGACAGGACTCTCACAGTACAGCGGCTTGCTTCCGTCATCTGGCTGGGCTGGTGTTGTAGGACACTTGGGTGGTTCTGACACCAGGGTCCCAAAACCAGGCTCTGGACTCACTTTGGCTTTTTCCTGAAATGTGTGGAGTCCGTGTGCGTCCCTCAGGGGTGTCCTGGGTGGTGTAAACCAGGCCTCTGAATCCTTGGATTCAGGCTGCTCTGGGGTGAGGGTCTGGGCCTCCCAGCCCTCCGGCGCTTCCTTCTGCTCTTTGTTCTCACTCTCTTCCTCACAACAGGAGAAGTTTAATTTCTGCTTCAGTTCTCTGTTAATACTGTTGTCATCCATCTCAGCCAAAGAACTTTACACGGTAGGCGAGAAGGCCTGTCAGAGGGGCACAGTATCGAGATGCAGAAGTCGGGAGAGAACCGAGGCCAGCCAGTTCCGCAGTCCTAGCCTGCCTTTCCCTCGCTCACTCACCGCTGCATGAGGCACACCCTGCATTTTCTCCCTTAAGGACCACGTGTCCTAAGATCTCAGCTTGTCCTTATTTCCATTCTGATTAAAGAAAGTGCCAGCAATGCTTTGAGTAATTAAATTCAATTTATGTTAAAACTCTTGTGGACATCACACCTAGTCTCCCTGTACCCATGTGCTACAAGCTCATTATTGGAAATAAATCATTTTCACTCTTTTACACCTGCCATTTAGAAATCTCCCCCTCCCCTCTCTCCCACTCCCCACCGATGGCTAAAAGGAGTTCATTAGAATTCAGCATCACCTGGGTGTAATAATGATCTTTAAGCAGCCTCTAGTTCTCAACCTTGGCTGCACATTAGAATCACCTGGGAATCTTTTTAAAATCCTGATTTCTGGGCCTCATCCTCCGGAAATTCTGTTCCTTAGTTACCAATGTTGTGGCCTCACCCCATAACAAAGAAACAGAATTTCCGGAGGATGAGGCCAGAAATCAGGATTTTAAAAAGATTCCCAGGTGATTCTAATGTGCAGCCAAGGTTGAGAACCACTGCTCTAACATTTCCAGGCTGGAGTTCATCTCCCTAATGCACACACACCTTAGGTCTTTGCCAGATACACCTGCCTTAACTTCAGCCCCCCACAAAGCCCCAGCCACCCTCCCACCTCCAGGTATTGACAGTTAAAACTTTCAAGGAAACATACAAACTTTCAAACTGACAAAAGAAAAGCTAGAAAGATCAGTAACACATAGAAACAGATCTGTATCCCTTGAAAATGGCGATTACTTCGGCCTCCAAAGCCTTATTTTGTAAAAACATCTTTTTTTGCAGTTTGGATATCTTTAGCATACATTATTCAATTTCTGTCTCAGAGAGACACCCCCCCCTCCCAGCCCCCAACCAGGAAGTGTAAAAACTCTTTGAAGAAAAAAAAGTCACCCATACCACTTTATAAGAGAAAGTATGTGAAAGGCAGCCCATGAAAAAAGAAAATGATGTACTTGAGCCCCTCCATAGACTCAGGTAACACACAGGAGAGTTATTTACATGATAAACATGGGCCCAAAGAGAGAGAAGTCCTGAGGGTGAGTCTGATCTTGTCCAAAGCAAACTTAATTTCCCTTCTCTTGATAGTCTTTGGTTCCCCTTTGCCTGTCACCCACTTTCCACTTTCTCTCTTCACCAATCCCTTCACCCCTTCTCCTCTGTCACTCCTTTCCCATTTCCTACCTGCCTGCCCCAAACCTCACAGCAGTTGGTTCTCCACCCAATAGCCAAAGGGATGCTTTTTAAAGGATCCTGTCCTCAGATCCTCTGGGGCCTCCCATTCCACTCAAAATTCACAGCCAGCCCTGGTTCTAAGGCCCGCAGGGCCTTAGGATCCATCCCACAGCCTGTCTGATTCCTTACACATTTGGCTCTATACTCCTTCCTGTTCCTCCAGATGCCAGTCTTCCCCACACGTCTCACTCATTGGGCTTCCTCCAGGTGTCCCCTCAAAGGTTATTTATCAGAGACGTCTTCCCAACAACCCCACATAGTCCCCATCACCTATCCTCTGGCCCCTTACCCTGGGTCACGTTTCTTCACAGCACTTAGGGCTATCATATATTACATATCTAAAGGTTCATTTAAAAAATCCTGTCTCCCCCATCCCATCCCCAATAGAATTTAAATACCATCAGGACAGGAACTTAACTCTTATTTGATGTTCTATCTCCATTACCTGGAACAGGGCCTGACACATAGGAGGTGCTATGAATCAAGGTTCATGCTGTACATTGTATGTATCCTCATGATGGACACTATAGTCAAAGGAATATCTTTTGTGAGCTTTCAGATTTTTAAATTTCAACTCCAATACAAATTTCAGAGGCCTGAAAGGCAGGGATATGTTGATTTTAAGTAACTCAGTAAGTTTGAATATATATTCTATTTTATCAATCCCTACACCAACCTAAGCTCAGCCTCTGAGGTATATGAGTTACTGTCCTTTCAACACCAACAAGTGCCTGCAGCCCGGAAGATCTGGGAGAAGTGAAGAGAAATATCAGTGCAGATGGGGCTGTCGTTGGAGCTACTGTGGTCTAACGCATGAAATAGATGTTAGGAAGTCGGGAATCCGAGACAGACCAGGAACCCCAGGATGTCTCTGGATGGCTTTGGGTCCGCACTGTCATGGGACAGATAAGGGTGTAGATAGTCCCTAAACCATTAGGAAGATTATTTTCTTCATCGCCTCCACTCACATTCTTAATTTCACCCTGTTACACCTCAGCTTGTCCCGGAGTCTGAACTCCTCTCTGGACCACTAGTATTTGCCCTGGCCAACTAATTATGCAGGCTGGTCATGGAGGCGCAGAAACCTTACCTGGTAGGAAGACTGTTCCTGGCAGAGAGAACAAAATGGTTTAGTTACAGAAATTGGTTGACTCTTCTCCAGTGAATATGTAATTCTTGTGCCATTTTAAGGGAAAAAATATCTCACTTTTTTGGAGGGAAACTGGATCAAATGATTTTAAATTTCAAAAGGAAAAATAATTTTCAAAGAAATAGAAGATTTAAAAAAGCGTAGACTACCTTTCTCAGAAATAAAACTAAATTGTACCTGCATATGGATTTTTAAAATATATTTTTATTAATTTCAGAGAGGAAGGGAGAGAGAGAGAGAGAAACATCAATGATAAGAGAGAATCATTGATCAGCTGCCTCCTGCACCCCACAGTGGGGATCGAGCCCACAACCCTGGAATCAAACCGTGACCTCCTGGTTCATAGGTCAACACTCAACCAATGAGCCACACCAGCTGGCTACATGTATATTATTTTATGCATATATACTTAGTGTGGTGGTAGTGTAAGAATAGACAGGTCAATGGTGAAGAATACATAGATTAGTAAATATCAGTAATTTAATATTGTTCTTTAAAAGGGAATTATAATCATAGGACCCAGAAGGTTTTTTTTATAAGTGGTGTAGCAGTTATTGGGTAACTATTCAATTAAAAAAAATTTAGTTTTATTTCATATCACATATAAATATTGAATAGATTAAGATATCAAATGTGGAAAATCAATAAGTAACTAAAGAAAGAAAATAAAAGTGAATGTTGGCCAAATTTCTGGGTGGGGACCAACTTCCCAAATGTTAAAGCAGCACAAGAAATCACCAAAAGAACTGCTAAGTTTGACTACATAAAATTTAGAGCTTCAACATTTCATCAAGCAGTTAAGCAGCATTAAGCTACACAGTAAATTGGAAATGATATTAACAAAGATTATGCCAGCCAAAAGATGAATATTCTTGGTGCATACAGAAGTTATGCAAATGCAAATTGATAAGAAGAGCATCTAGACCCCACAGGATAAGTGAGCAAAAGGCATCATGATCAGACAATGCACTGAAGAGGAACCACAGCCAATAGCATATACTTGGAAACTAAGATTAGATGCAGTCACAAAACATTATCTTAAAGCAAAATGTCATTTACATCCGAAAAATTGGCAAAAAATATTCTAAGTGGCAATATCTAACTTGGACAGGAATGAAATTAAATTGATGCCCTTACACACTTGTGAGTCAACAATTTGGCAGTACAACCGAGAACCTTAAGAACATGAATACAGTTTAACCCGGTGTTCCCACCTCTGGCAGCCTGTCATAGTCAGCAACCTCAATGGTTGGTTGCATTTGCCCTGCCTGTCACCCCTCATTCTCGATTTCATTTCTTGCTTGCTAGCTGTCTTCCCTGCCAGGCTGTAAGCCTGACGAGAAGGGATGTCTATCTTCTCCACAGCAGGGCTTGGCGTGTAATAGGTATCTAGTGTTAGTTCAGAGTGGAATTTGGCCAACGCTTTAGGCACAATAAAAAAGGGTAAAGGGCTTGATTTTCCAACAATGAGAGTGAGAATGGTTAAGTAAATTTTTCAAACATACAATGAAAACCATTAAAATAATGCATATAAAAAGTTCTAACAGAATAGCAAAATGGTCGTGTTCTGAGGTTAAAGAATAAACATACAAATTATATACAGTATGATTTCTACATGTAAATACAGAAAAGAAAAATATCTAAATCTATCATCTATTCTAAGATATACCATGATTTACCTGCCACTAAGAATAAAAAATACCCATAATGGGTAATTTAAGATGATACACTGTATACAGCTGTGACAAATAAATCTCCCATGCAGAGGGCCAGAAACTTGCTTCTCTCCATTTTGCCTTTGGGTGGAGGGAGAAACAAACCCCACCAAAGAATTGGAAATATAATCCAGGGATCACCCTAGCTTGCATTTTAAATTCATACTACCAGCGTGGTTCAAAGAACCTCAAGCAGAGAATTTAACTCAAAATAGTCTCAGCTTGGTGGTGTCTCCAGATGGCTGACAAAGGCAAATACAGACCTCCTCTGTGAGACCGGGACCTCCGTAGGGCCTGCGGCAACTACGAGTCACCATAGCAATGTGAACAAGTAAACATTTTGCATCCTAGAATTGATGAAGTAGGACCAGTAAAATCTTAACAGGGGCCAACTCAGTGGTGAGATTATAGATCAAAAATACTTTAATATAATGTATTTTATATACACGTTATTCATTTTTAAATATATGTTTATTGATTTCAGAGAGGAAGGGAGAGGGAGAGAGAGAGAAAAACACCAATGATGAGAATCATTGATGGGCTGCCTCCTGCCTACTGGGGATTGAGCCCCAACCCAGGCATGTGCCCTTGAGAACCCCTTATGTCAAAATTTTAAAATAAAATTAGTTTACTTTTCACATACTAAATATATCTTCATTATATAAAATACACCCTGTAAAATAGATCTACATTAACATTATCCTAGGGTCTCTGAATGTGCGTGCCCTTCATTTCTTCTTGCTCCTCACACTCGTTTTCCACCAGAGCTATTCTAATAGCTAAATTCAATGAGTTCCCTTCCTACCATCTTGTGAAATTCAGTAGACACAGAGAAGATAAATCTCGTGGTCAGACTATGAATGTGTTAAGAGGGGTGTCATCATGAACATTTTGAACACCTATTATGTACAAACTACTAGGTTAAAGCTGGCTGGAGGGGTCAGTTGTACAGAGGTATACATGTCTACTTTCATTCATTTAGTTGACAAATACTTGGTAGGTACCTGTTAGCAAGGCAGTGGGAATTTGAAGTTAGACATGATGGCTGGTGAGCTAGAACCCTCATGTAAATGAAATATGGAAAAGGCTCTAGGTTTAGGGTTTGGACATTTTGGCCTCCTGTTTATATAGAAAATTGATTGGGATGAGTATTTTGAATTTTTTCCAGGCATATATACAGCTTGAGGATATTAAACTAAGGGATGCTGGGGTGGGAGGCCGGGCTCACACAAAAGACCAGGAAAGGAAAGACCCCGGGAGAAAGAGGAAACTCACACCTAAAGCTGGTGTCTTTAGAACTTGATGGATTTTCTAGAACCCCTTTCTGTATTTAGAATAACATCTTAAATGGCTCAACCCTGGGACAAATCTGGTGGCTAAATCACTCTTTTACGGGAGGGGGAAATAAGAACTACGAATAGCTATTAAAATAATGAGAAAAAACATGGTGAGGAGGGGGACTTGTTCAGATACCTAATTCATCCAAGGTTCAGGAGGGCGGGCAGCTTGCCCCTCTCAGAAGGACCCAGTGGACTCATGCTAGGTGTTACCCAGAGGGCGTTTATGAAGATTCTTGTCCTGTGTGCCAGAGATGCAGTGATAATATGATTTAACCCCTCCTCCCAAGGAGATGCTCAATGACTGCCCAAGGCTGCTACTTCCAGGCTAAAACTATGACAGAATAATAAAGAATCTATTCATGCAGCATTTCCCCCCAAAAGAATAGGAACTGCTTTAATCATTTATAGATTTAGTTCAACCTCTTGCCCCCAGTCCCCGCCCCCCGTACCCCCCGCCCCCTCCCGCCGCCCGCCACCACCACCACCAAGACTACTGACCACCACGCTCTGTGGAAACAGTCTGAAATGGGTGGGGAGCCCCCGATCCAGGAAGGCCAGGGCCAGGGCACTATCCAGCTCATCCCCGGGCACACCAGGCTGGGTTATGGACACACTACCCCAGGCCAGACACCAAAGCTCCCAGCTCCAGGACACCAGCCCCGTCCCAGAGCCCGAAGCACCTTGCAGCCAGTGCTCTCTCTTCTCCACTTCCCAGCACCGCGGGGGCCCTGGCCACACATGCAGGATTATGTAATGCACAGCTGTCATGGTCCATATGACAAGGGGGCTTTCAAAGATAATGGTAACATGTAAAAATTCACGGTGGAACAGTTATCCCACGGAATTCTAGGTGAGAAGACGCCATAAGCCAGGCACAGGTAAACAGATCCAGGTGGATGCGCGCACCGTCCGCACACATTTCCTGTACCCGAGCGCCTAGGCATCCGTGCACTCTCAAACTGGGCACGCAGTTCCGCGAAGCCTGTAGGGAGGACGCCCGACGCCCGTGGGAGGGCAGCGGGGCCGGGCGGGGCCGCCGGGGCAGGTGCGGGCGCGGGCCGGGCCGCGGGCGAGGGGAGTTCCGCACCCGCCCCTGCGCCCGCCCCTCTCGCCCGCGGCTCCTCCTCGCTTCGCCATGGTGGAGCGGGGCGACGCGGCGCCGCTGCTGCGCTGGGCCGAGGGCCCCGCCGTCTCCCCGCCGCAGGCCCCGGAGCTGCAGGCTGGAGGCCCGGGCTGGGGCGGGGGCGGCCGGGGGCCCGCGGAGCCGCCGAGGAGGCGGGAGCCCGAGGAGCTGGGCGCCTCCGAGGTGCTGCTGCAGCCCGGGCGCCTGGAGCTGGGCGATGTGGAGGAGGACCAAGTGGTGGCCGTGTTCGTGGTCACCTTCGATCCCCGCTCGGGTGAGAGCCTCTCGGAGACCCGGGGCGGGAGGGGGTCGCCCCCCAACCGGGCCTGGGGGGCGGCGGGGGAGGGGGTCGCTGCGCGCGCACCCGCACCTACACACCTGCACCCCCACCCGCCGCGGGCTCCGGCGGAGGGAGCAGGACGTCCCCGGCAGGATGTCCCCTGGAGTTGGGGCGCGGGACGCGGGGCTTTGTTCCTGGCGCCCTTCGACCCCCTCTCCTTCCCGTCAGGCTGCTGCCCAGCAGTTCGCAGCCCGCGCGCCCATCCTCGCTGCTGTGTTTGTGCTGCTCCGATAGAGGGTCCTGTTTGTGGCTTTTGTTTTCTTTCCTTGTTTGGCTAAAAGGGTTTTTTTTCCCCCCCCGTTTAAGAGCTGGACCGCCCCCCAGGGTAACTCCTGAAACCAGTGTCCTATGCTTCCCGCCCTCGCTCCCCACCTGGCCCTGACGGTAACTTTGCAAGCAGCCAACTTTACTTTCTCTGACATTATTTTGCGGAATTAATGCCGGAGGCATTAAGGGATAGAATTGAGGGACTGAGCTGGAGAACGAGGAAAGAAAAGGGAAGCCTACTCAGGGAGGCTCTTGCTGGGTTATTTGGCGATTGAAGGGTGATGGCACATAACCTTCAGCCGGCCACCCAGTCAGGAGGTGTACACTGTGGTGGTGGGAGACTTCCCGGGGGTCAGAGTGAGTGAAGATCCTCTCTCAGCTGGTCCTGGCCCCAGGGGCCTCGCCCTGAGAGAGCTGCTTTGTGGTCATTATTGGAGGCAGGATTGCTGAGTGATTCTATGGTTTAAGAAAGCCCAGGTGTGTCTTTGTGTCCACAACTCCAGTGGAGTTACTGGAACGTGGAGTGCCCATTAGTGAAGGATATAGGTAACGCTTCTTCCTGGAATTCTCCTCCTGGTCCTCCAACAATGAGCAGGGATCCCATTACGAAGAATTTTATGGGTGCCATGCAGTGGGACCTTGAGGTGGGGGTGCAGACAGGCAGGAGAGAGGCCCTGGCAGGATGCTGTAACTTTGGTCAGGGATTATCAAGCAGCAAGACACAGGAAGTGGCAGTGCGTGGGGAGGAGACCAGGCCATTCTGACTGTTCCTTGGACCCATCCCAATGGCTTTCAAACTTGTTTAGACTGTGACCCACCCTATGAAATGAATTTTACATCACAATCAATACACTCACATGGATACTTATGTAACTCAGACAAAAGTTTCATGAAATAGTACCAATCCCTTCTATATGTAGTGCATACAGGTATTTTCTATTCCATTTGTAAAAAAAAACAATGTTTTAAAATGCTATTCACTTATGGTTAGGCCTCCCAGGTACCAGTAGTTTGAAAAACTGCTCTTTTTTGACCAAAGTAACCCTTATTAGTTAGACAAAAACAGATACTTTGTAACTAATATATTCATTATGCCTTACTCCATCACCTGCAAGTAAATATAGCAGGGCCTCAAGTAGCATTGTTTCATTCAACTAGTTTGGTTAAAACGTTGATGGGGTGGGGAGGGGCATCAATTCCTGGCTAGGGCCACCATCTGTGGAGTTTTCACATTCTCCCTATCTCTTCATGGGTTTTCTCCAGGGACTCCAGCCCCACCCCCACTCTACCCCCATCCCCACTCCTACCCCCACCCCAGAGATGTGCACATGAAGTGAAGGGCATTGCTAAGTGGTCCCACTCTGAGAGTGTGGATGTTAGTGTGCCCTGCCATGGAAGGGCATCCTGTCCATCGTGGATTCTCACCTGCGCCCTGAGCTGCCGGGAGAGGCTCCAGCCACCTGCTACCCTTAACTGGACCCTTTGTTTGTATTAATTTTCCTTAAATGCATGTATAGCTAACATTTATTTCAACGTTTAATATTTGAAGTATTTTGGGCCTTTAATTAGAACTTTGGTGATGTTTTTGTTAGGAGAAATATGGCATAGGAGCTTAATTCTTTTTTATAACTTTTTTTACCCTTTGGTAAAATTGGTTTCGTTATATGTCATTTTGCTTTAAAGTCACAGTTTCCAAAATCCTAGAGACAATGTTAAGTGAGGCCTTACTGTTGATGGCAGCGTGAGATTCATTCTGTGACGTGTTAAAGGGTAATAGAAGAAATGGAACAATAACAGTGATTCAGCAGTGGTAGCTCTGATGGCAGAGTTTAGGAAGGGGAAGGAGAAAAGACAATCCTGTATTAACCACAGATGGAGTTGATGAAATTGAAAAGCAGAGCTGGGACCCGCCCTGCCTTGTCAGTCACAGCTGGTGAGCATGGTTTTGTGGGTTTGTGTGATACAGACACAGGTGTGTATGTGTAATGGTCTTCAGATTAAGGTTAGTGTGGAAAGAAGGCATTGTAAATGATACCTGGACACTTACTTTATGTAGGCAGGCATTTTGCTACAGTGGTGTTTCATTTGATTCTAATCACCGCTGTTATTTGGTGATCATTTATACCCAGTTTATACATGAGAGTATAATTCTTCTGGATACAGAAGAAATTCCTTTATACATTTAGATACAAGGTTTGGAAAGCTGGGTTGGGCATCTGTAGGAAAAATCTGCAAAGAGGGTAGAGACATAAAAAGATGCTCTTTTCATGGGACTCATGGTTGAAAATGATAGTTGTTGGATCTATAAATGGAGTGAGGACTTAGGAGCTTGTGCGCACACGCACACCCGGGCATTCGCACACTCCATCTTTATCTGGAGCAGGGAGGCCCTAGGATGGCGGTGCTGGCCATCTGGGCTACAAAGCTGCTATTGAAACTGGGCCCCGATGCTAACGATGCAAGCTGGTGGGAGAGGTCGGCAGCCAGAATATTGCTTTTTCATGTGTTCAACCCATTATTTAGAGCCTTGATTTAAAGTCTTTATTTTGCTCTTTGGGTTTCTAGTAAAATGTTCTTTTCTCTGCTTAATTAAGGGAAAAGATATTGCCACATTTGGAAATCATGCGCCTCTCTGTCTATGGAGATGACATATCTGTCTCACCATGAGACTGAGGACTTGTGTGTGGGCCTGAGGCAGATAAAGCTTCGGATCTACAAAGCATGACACCTGTGAATCTGCCCCATTGGACTGTTTCTTTATAAGATTCACTTTGAATGGCTACATTTTCCCCAGAGTTATTTTGTGGGTGTGTGTGTGGGGAAATTTCTGTGCTGTGTCTGTGTGTGTATTGGGACAGCATTGAGGGGAGGATGGTTAAGGCAAAGAGAACCCACTGAGGTTTTAAAAATGTTTCTTTTCCCTTCGTTCTCCTGATTAGGGATGAATTACTACTACCTGTTCTTCCTTCAGTCTCTACCAGTGCCTAAATTACATCTAAACACCTATTTAATTTAGTGCACCTGAATGTTCCTATGTTTATGTCAATGAGTGTACAAAGATCATTCGCACTAATTGTAGTCTGCATGTGCTTTCTGAGTAGTCAATGACATATGAACATTTTTCTTTTAAACAGTGGAGATGGTGGAGGTGCACTGGGGTTAGGGCTAGGTGTGTTATCTGGGACATGGCTTGGATACTGCCCAGGTCATCTGACTTGTGCAAACAATAAATGGCTCCAGCCATGGGTGGGAAAGTGACAAAGAGGAATGGGAATGGAAAATTTGGAGCATAACTTTGAGATGCGAAGAGCAGTCCTGAGTACAGCAGGCTGAAAGAGGCCGAGAGAAGGCCAGTTCTGAGAGCCAACAGGAAGGTCTCTTAGGATGATCAACTCTGTTGTGTCCTTTCTCTGAAGTTTCCATCTGATGCCAATGATATACAATTGTGGTTAATTTCACTAGTCCTGTAGTGTGGAGTCTTTCCCAGGTGACTCACGTGCTGTGGTTTTCAGGGAGAAGTCAGTTTGTGGCCATCTGCTGTGAATTCTGCTTCTTGAAAGTCTACGGGGGGTAAAGTAGGAGTGGGAATTCTAATGACCGCTGGGTATTGAGTGCCCACCGTGTGCCAGGAACTAATCCTTCCAACAATCTTCTAGAGTCTGGACTCTAGACCAGGGGTGGGCAAACTTTTTGACTCGAGGGCCACAATGGGTTCTTACACTGGACCGGAGGGCCGGAACAAAAGCATGGATGGAGTGTTTGTGTGAACTAATATAAATTCAAAGTAAACATCATTACAAAAAAGGGTACGGTCTTTTTTTCAGTAGTTTTATTCATTTCAGACGGGCCGGATCCGGCCCGCGGGCCGTAGTTTGCCCACGGCTGCTCTAGACTGTAATGATGAGAAAAACTGACGAACAGAGCCTACGTCATCTTACCTCACGGGGTGGAGAGGGACAGAGCCAGAGACGATCCAGCCAGCCTGTCTCAGTTCCTGACCTCCCACCCCACACCGCACCGCCCAGGGTAAAACGATACGGGGTCTGAGAAATGGAAGGGTTTTTCCATGTCAACTGAATGCACTGGAATTCAGGCCTGGATGGCATGTGGCTGACTCAAAACTACCAGGATGAGTTTCTCTCTGCCCCAGGTTTCATTATACTGCCTCTTTGTTTCTCTGTTTTGGAAACCTCCTCATTCTAGGTGATTTTAAGACTACATATTTAAAACTAGTTAAGAACAAAAATGAAATGATATGGGCTACTTACTTTTCTGGTGTTGGATTGTGAACAAAATAATCGTTTGAGGTCTCTTCCATGTGGCGTTGGGGCCATGGATTCTTGCCTTTATTCATGAGGCAGGATTCCTCTGTTTCCCCTTTGGAATTAGGGCGCATACGCTAGTATATGCTGATGGGAAGAAGCTGTGGAAAGAGTGAAAATCAAGGCATATGTTGGAGAGGGGAAACCTGGGTACAGGGAGCTGTAACCAGATCTTCCACTGAGGCAGCCACTGCTTATGACATGAAGACAGCAACAGGAAGTTCTTGATTGGGAAACACCCAACAACAAAAGAGAAGGAGGAAGGAAAGTCACGTATTTCCCGTTAGAAAGAGATCATTTTGGTTCAAGATCATTGCCTTTTCTACTTTAAATATACTGTATGAGATGAGCTTTCTAACAGGCGGCAGCAACTAATGTCTATTCTCCCTAAAGAAATGGTGGTTGATGGAATCCAAAAATGCCTGGGTGTGGTCATTAGGCAGCCCTGTATGTGGATGGGCCAGAGTGTATCTGACCTAGCGTAGGAGCTTGTGACACATCAGCCCTGGGAGGCCCTCATGCAGAGCTGCCAGGCTGACCTTGGAGTGGCAGGTACGTCTGCAGCCAGGACCAGCAATGCCCCCTGGGTAATTGAGCTGCCAACCCAATAAGCTGTTAGTCCACGTTCCTTTAAACAGGGCTTATTTGCTTTTGCAGGAGCATGAGTTATGTTCCACCAATATTTGCTGAATGACGGGCTGAGTGTACACAATGCAGATTGCCATTTTACAAGGGGACAACCTCATGCGGTCATGTGGACCCCTCCTCAGAAGTCTCTTTGCAGCTAGAGGCTAGGCAGGACTTGTAGATACCTGCCGTAGGCCTAGAAAAGGGTGAATGTGGAGATGGAAGGGGAGAGAATTAAGGGGAAAAGGCACTGTCAACTGTGATGCATCGCTCTTTGATTGACTACCCCTGAGTGAGCCCTTCTGTTGAATCCGTCCAGGCCCCAGGTTCCTGGCTGAGCTCCTAAAGTGCGGTGAGCATGTTTGCAAAACCAAAGGGCTTGGCGTGTGAAGACTGAGCCTGGGAGAGGCAGTGTTCAGGTTTACTAGCATTAAATGGCTTGCCACAAGGATTCTTATGTTTGAAAAATCACTCTCCTTTAAGCTCTACAAGTTTCTTATACGAACTGGTTTCCAATATCTGAGAATAGTGGAATATTTCTGTTAAAGGATGACCTTTAGTCATGATGCCTCTTCATCCCCCTGTTTATAACATATCACCTCAGTTGTTTTTTACTTTTGCAAAGGCCCTTATGCTTACCTTATGTTTTTACACATCTCTATTATTTCAATTATGTTCTCCAATTTGTATGTTAAAATATTTTATTTATTTTTTTAATATATTTTATTGATTTTTTACAGAGAAGAAGGGAGAGGGATAGAGAGTTAGAAACATCGATGAGAGAGATCGATCAGCTGCCTCCTGCATGCCCCCTACTGGGGATGTGCCCGCAATCAAGGTACATGCCCTTGACTGGAATCAAACCCAGGACCCCTCAGTCCGCAGGCCGACGCTCTATCCACTGAGCCAAACCGGTTCGGCTGCATGTTGAAATATTTTAAACCCCAGAGAATCTGGAAGAATAGTACAGTGAAAACCTATATATCTTTCATGAGAGTCCTCACTTGTTGGCATTTTACCTTATTTGCTTTATCCTTATGCAGTCAGTTCTGCTGTAATGTGAAATATGCATTCATAAGAATCACTGTGCTGTGAAAATCATGCAGTAAAAGTCACAGATTTACAAGAAAAATGGGGTCAGGGGTACAACACTCAAAAACCGCCAGTGACCCATTAAAAATATGATAGGGCCCTAACCAGTTTGGCTCAGTGGATAGAGCATCGGCCTGCGGACTCAAGGGTCCTAGGTTCGATTCCAGTCAAGGGCATGTACCTTGGTTGCGGGCACATTCCCAGTAGGGGGTGTGCAGAAGGCAGCTGATCAATGTTTCTCTCTCATCGATGTTTCTAACTCTCTATCCCTCTCCCTTCCTCTCTGTAAAACATCAATAAAATAAAAAAATATGATAGGAACCTAATAAAAATAGTAGGACAGTTTTACATATGGTCAATAGTTTCATTCACACATACTCAAAATATGGCACTTTACCTTAAGAGAGACCTGAGATTTGCATATGAAGGTGGGTGTTGGAGGGATTGAGCTTGTGAGTTATTGTGAAATAGTGGATGAAGAGCTATGTGAAATCTGATGGAAGTAGTAACGCTGGAGGTGATTGCCATGGCTCATCACACACACAGTGAGCTGAGGCAACAGGCAGGTGTTTGAGGTTTGTATGGGGAGGGGGGTGCATTTTGCGTACTCCTATATATCGCAGTTCAGCTGCGTGTAGTTTTCTGCATTCACGTTGTGAACCTTGTGGTTGAAATCACACATAACCAAACGTAAAATCCCCTGTGATCTAATTGTTCCTTAATGTATCAATTGCTGTGGAACAAATCTGGCCAGCGTTATAGCAGAGCTGACTATGTATAGATAAGCTTTTAAAATTATTTTGCTGAACTTTTGAAAGTAAGTTGCAGACATCATAACATTTCATTTCTAAATTCTTCAGTATAAATTTTCTATGAATAAAGCATAACCACAATGTCACTACTGCCCAGGCTTAATTAACCTAGGTTAATTTATTAATTTTTTAAAAAATATATTTTATTGATTTTTTACAGAGAGGAAGGGAGAGAGATAGAGAGTTAGAAACATCGATGAGAGAGAAACATCGATCAGCTGCCTCCTGCACATCTCCTACTGGGGATGTGCCCACAACCCAGGTACATGCCCTTGACCGGAATCGAACCTGGGACCTTTCAAGCCACAGACCAACGCTCTATCCACTGAGCCAAACCGGTTTCGGCAATTTTTTAAAAATTATTTTTTAGAGCAGTTTCAGGTTTACAAAAAACTGAGCAGAAAATACAGAGTTTCTATATACCACTAGAGGCCCAGCCCACAAAATTGTGCACGGGTAGGGTCCCTAGGCCTAGCCTGTGATCAGGGCCATCTTCCGCCCGCTCGCCAGTCCCCAGTTCCGCCCTGCTGCCACCACCCACCCCAATTCCCCATTGGCTATCTGGCTATCTATTGGAGCCTGCAGGCCGGGGGGTGGGGTGCAGTGGAGACCAAGAGATCAGCCAGTCCACCCACTCACCAGTCCCAGTCCCGCCCCACCACCCGGTTCCCTGTGGTTCCCTATTGGTCATCCAGTGATCACAGCCTGCAGGCTGGGGGGATGGACCGACAGATGGTCAATGCACCTCATAGCAACTGATCAATCGGTCATTGTGGTCATTACGCCATAGGTCACTGAACTTTTATTATATAGGATTGTTTCCCCTATTATTGACATTTTGCATTAATTTGGTATATTTTTTACAGTTGGTGAACTAGTATTGATATATTATTAACTAAAGTCTGTAGTTTACATAAGGGCTCACTCTTGGTGTTGTACTTACTATGGGTTTTGAAACATGTATAATGTTATGTATCCACCATAACAGTATCATGCAGGATAGCTTTACTGTCTAAAAATCCCCTGTGCTCTAACCATTCATGTTTTCTTTCCCCTGATCTTTTTACTATCTCTATAGTATTTTTCTTTTCCAGAATGTCATAAAGTCAGAATCTATATAATTTATATATAAAACCCGAAAATGCAAATAGACCGAATGGCAGAACAACCAAACAACTAGTTGCTATGACGTGTGCTGACCACCAGGGGGCGTGCATGTAACAGGGCGGGTGTTGGCGTGGCAGGATGGTGGAGCAGGTGAGCTGGGGCCAGACCAAGGCAGGGCGCCAGTCGCTGTCATCAAGGCAAGCCTCTGGTGGTTACTGAAAATTCTTTGCTCCCATGGCCGTGGTCCCGCCCGGCGCTCGCATCTGCTGCCGGCGCCGGTCCCACTTGGCCCACTACCGGCGCCAGAGCTGCCGCTTGCACCCACTGCCAGTGCCTGGTGCTAGTCCCAATCACTCGGTGCCGTCAGCAGGTGCAAGCAGTGGCTGCCGGCCCTGATCACCCCTGAGGGTTTCTCCACCTCCCCAGGTCCCTGAGGGGTGATCGGGGCAGCAGCCACCACTTGCACCCGCTGACAGCATTGGCCCCACTCACACCTGCTGCTGGTGCCAGCCCCAATCACTCTGCGTCATCAGCGGGTGCGAGTGGGCTGGCGCCATCAGTGCATGGGAGCTGTGGCAGTGGGAGCAGGGCTGCCAGCAGATGGGGGACTGGGGGCCATGGTGGGAGGGGCCAGGAAGGGGTGCAGAAGATGGGCCGAGACCCGCCCCTGTGCCCACCACAGCCTTGCGGCCCACAGTTCCTTTCAAGGTGCATGAATTTGTGCACTGGGCCTCTGGTCTATATAATAAAAGCATAAGCAACCATTATGGCAGAACGATAAAAATGACTGGTTGCCATGATGTGCACTGACCACTAGGGGGAAGATGCTCAATGTGCTAGTGGTTAGTGTGCTGTGGGAGTGCTGCTCATCCAGAAGCCAGGCTCACGGCTGGCGAGCACAGCGGTGGTGGCAGGAGCCTCTCCCACCTCCGTGGCAGCGCTAAGAAGCAGCGAGCCAAGCGGTAAGGAATAGTGAGCAGGCAGGCAGTAAGGAGTGGACTGTGAGAGAGATGTCTGACTGCTGGTTTAGGCCCACTCCTGGGGAGCGAGAGGGTGCAGGCCGGGTGGCACCCCCCACCTTAGGGCATGAATTTCATGTACCAGGCCTCTAGTCATATAATACTTGATTATTTTCAGACTGGCTTCTTTTACTTAACAATATACATTTAAAGTGCTTTCCTGTCTTTTCATGGCTTGATAGCTAATTTATTTTTATTGCTGAATAGTATTTTATTGTACGGACAGTCCACAGTCCATTCACCTGTTGAAAGACATCTTGGTTGCTTACAGTTGGGGCAATTATAAATAAAGCTGCTGTAAACATTCATGTGCAGGCTTTTGGGTAGACATTAGTTTTCCACTCATTGGTTAAATGCAAAGGGGCACACTTGCTGGATCATATGTAAGAGTATGCTTAATTTTATAAGAAACTGCAAAACTGTCTTCCCAAGTGGCTGTGCCATTTTGTACTCCCACCAGCAATGACTGAGAGTGCCTGTTGCTCCACATCCTCACCAGCATTTAGAATTCTCTGTGTTTCAGATTTCGGCCATTCTAATAGGCATGTAGTAGTATCTTAGTGTTTGAATTTGCATTTCCCTGATGACATATGATGTTGAGCATGTCTCCGTATGCTCATTTGCCATCCATATATCATTTTTTGGTGAGATACCTGTTCATATCTTTTGCCCATTTAAAAAATTGGGTTGTTTTCTTAACGTTGGGTTTTAAGATTCCTTTGTGTATTTTGTATATAAGCCTTCATCAGATATGTTTTTGCAAATATTTTCTCCCAGTCTTTGGTATGTTTTTGTTTTCCTAACAGTGTCTTTCATAGATCAGAAGTTTTTAATTTTAATGAAGTACAACTTACCAATTTTTTTCTTCAGAGATCATGCTTATGGTGTTATATCTAAAAACTCATTGCTAAACACAAAGTCTCCTAGATTTTCTCCTATATTACTTTATAGAAGTTTTATAATTTTGTATCTTACATCTGGATATACTATTCATATTGAGTTAATTTTTGTGAAGGGTGCAAAGTCTATGTCTAGATTCATTCTTTTGCATGCAGATGTCCAGTTTTCAGCACCGTTCATTGAAAAGACTCTTTTCTTCATTGTATTGCCTTTGCTCCTTTGGCAAAGATCAGTTAACTATTGTTGTGGGTCTACTTCTGGGTTCTTCTGTTCCATTGATCTGTTTGCCTAATCTTTCGCCAATACCACATTCCTTTTTTTTTTTTAATACATAGATTTTTATATCTAACAATTTAAAAATACACATTTTTCTCAACTATACATGGAATATTTTATGAAAATTGATATGAACAAGTCATAGAGAACACATCAAAAATTTAAAAAATATTGTTAGGAATTATCTTTGACTACCACACAATGAAATTATAAGTTAGTGTAAATAGATAAATTGTTAAAATTCCCTGTGTATTTTGAAAATGTAAAACCACACTGCTCAATAATTAATGCAAATTTAAAATACCTAGAACTGAATGATATGAAAACATTACATAGCAATATTTGAGGAATAAAGCAAAAGCAGACTTTGAAGAACATTTATATTTTAAATAGGTACATGAGATAAGAAGTTAGCTACAGGGGGGAATAAGCTACAGGGGAGAAATACATTAAAAAAAGAATAGATTTTCATGTATAGAGTAAAGACTGCTGGGATTTTTTTTAAATTACCATTTACATTCAATACTGTTTTGTACCAGCTGCAGGAGTACAGCTTAGTAGACAGTCATATACCCTACAAAGTGCTCCCTCTGTTATCCCAAGCACCCACCTGGTACCATACATGTACAGTCCACACAATATCATTGTTCCTTACGCTGTACTTTACATCCCCATGACTATTTTGTGACTATTTGTACTTCTTAATCCCTTCACCCTTTTCACCCAGTCCCCCAGCCCTACTCCCCTGTGGCAACCATTACTCTGTTCTCTGTATCTATGAGTCTGCTTCAGTTTTGTTTGTTTGTTTTTTCTCTTCTTTAGATCCCACATCTATATATATAAAAGCCTAAGTGACTGAATGAATGACCAGTTGACTGGTCACTATGACGCACACTGACCACCAGGGGGCAGACGCTCAATGCAGGAGCTGCCCCCTCATGGTCAGTGTGCTCCCACAGAGAGAGCACTGCACTGCCAGACACTGGGCTCACAGCTGGTGAGTGCAGCTGCGGCCTGCAGGGATCAGGTCAAAACCAGCAGTCTGACACCCCCCAAGGGGTCCCAGATTGCAAGAGGGCACAGGCCAGGCTGAGGGACCCCACCAGTGCATGAATCTGTGCACCAAGCCTCTAGTATAAGTAAAATCATATGGTATTTCTTTCTCTGTGTGACTTATTTCACTTAGCATAATACCCTCTAGTTCCATCCGTGTTGTTGCAAATGATAAGATTTTATTACCAAGTAATATTCCATATTGTAAATATAGCATCACTTTTTTATCCACTTGTCTATTGATGAGCACCTGAGTTGCTTCCATATCTTGTTATTGTAAATAACATTGCAATGCACATAGGGGTGCATATATTCTTTCAAATTATTGTTTTGGGTTTCTTTGTATAAATACCCAAAAGTGGGATCACTGGGTCATAGAGCAGCTCCATTTTTAATTTTTTGAGGAAACTCCATACTGTTTTCTATAGTGGCTGCACCAGTCTATAGTCCCACCAGCAGTGCACAAGGGTCCCCTTTTCACCACATCCTCGCCAACATTTGTTATTTGTTGATTTATTGATGATAGCCATTCTGACAGGTGTGAGGTGATATCTCATTGCAGTTTTTTTTTTTGTTTTTTTTTAATCCTCTCCCAAGGATATGTTTATTGAGGAAGGGGGAGAGTAAGAAAGAGGGAGGAAAAGAGGGAGGGAAGGAAAGAAGCATTCATGTGAGAGACATCGATCTGTTGCCTCCCAACTGGGGATCGAACTCACAACCCAGATATGTGCCATGACCTGGAATTGAACCCATAACCTTTTTGGTATATGGGACGATGCTCCAACCAGCAGAGCCACGGGCCAGGGCTCTTATTGTGGTTTTAATTTGCATCTCTGATAATTAGAGACATTGAGCATCGTTTCACATGTCTATTGGCCGTCTGTGTGTTCTCTTTGGAGAATGTCTATTCAGGTCCCCTGCCCACTTTTTAATTGGATTGTTTGGGGGGCGTTTTTGGTGTTGATTTGAGTTCTTTGTAAATTTTGGATATTAACCCCTTCTCAGGTGTATCATTGGCAAATATTTTCTCCCATTCAGTGGGTTGTCTTTTCTTGATGGCTTCCTTTGCGGTGCAAAAGCTTTAGTTTGGTGTAGTTCCCTCTCCATTTTTCCTTTTGCTTCCCTTGTATACCTCACTTTCTTGATTACCATGGTTTTATAGTAAGTCTTAGAATTGGATAGTATCAGTCCTCTGACTGTTTTTCTTAAGCATAATGTTGGCTATTTTGGACCTTTTGCCTTTTCATATAAACTTTAGAATTAATTTGTCAATATCCACAAAATAACTTGCTGAGGTTTTGATGGAAATTACCTTGAGTCTATAGCATAAGCAAATGTGACATTTCCTCTGCTGAAATTCTTCCTAGTATATCAGTTGTGTTACCCAAAGTTAGCATTATATCAGAACTTACTATATACAGATATACCTTTTCTCCCCCTGAGCTTTTTGAAAGTTAATGGTGATTTTTCACTTCTAAGTACTTGTGTATAAGCCCCCTAAGAAGAAGGACATTTACCTATATAACCACTATTATTGACCCTAGGGCAGTGGTCGGCAAACTGCGGCCCCTTGAGTGTGGTGGCTCTTCCACAAAATACCACGTGCGGGCGCGCACGTACAGTGCGATTGAAACTTCGTGGCCACACTCAAGGGGCCAAAGAGCTGCATGTGGCTCGTGAGCCGCAGTTCGCCGACCACTGCCCTAGGGTAATTAACATTAATTCATCAAAAAACATGCCTGTCCTCAGTAAAGCTGAGGTTTTTTGTTTTTTGTTTTTTTCTATTTTTATTTTGCTTTTAATTCCTGCCCTGTACTAATCACTGTGCTGCTGGGTTGTGAAGATAAATAAGCAAAGTGCCTGCCTTTAAGAAACGCAGTCTCCTGCCCTGGCTGGTATGGCTCAGTTGGTTGAATGTCATCCCATGCACCAAAAAGGTCATGGGTTCGATTTCCGGTCAGGGCACATACCCAGGTTGCTGGTTTGATCCTGTTTCTCTCTCCCTCTCCCTCTCTCTCTCAAATTAATAAAAACATTTTTTAAAAAAGTTCAGACTCCTGCCCTGGCTGGTTTGGCTCAGTGGATAGAGCATCGGCCTATGGACTGAAGGGTCCCGGGTTTGATTCCAGTCAAGGGCACATGCCCGGGTTTCAGGCTTGATCCCCAATGGGGGCGTGCAGGAGGCAGCCGATCAATGATTCTTTCTCATCATTGATGTTTCTAGCGCTCTCGCTCTCTCTCTCTCTCTCTCTCTCTCTCTCTCTCCCTCCCTCCCTCTCCCTCTCTCCCTCTCTCCCTCTCCCTCTCCCTCTCCCTCCCTCTCCCTTTCCTTTTCCTTCTCTCTTCCTCTCTGAAACCAATAAAAATATATTTTTTTAAAAAATAAAAGTTCAGACTCCTGGGGAGACAGACATCTAAGACAGAGGTGAAAGGCTGGGATGAGGGCCGCAGTAGCTTTATCTACCTCCCTTCACTCCAGGAGGGTGTCAGCAGGAATACTCTCCCTGCGGATAAGGAACTATTCCGAGTGCTGCTCGGGAGCCTGCGCTCTGTTCCCTGATTTCTCAGCCTGACGTGCCTTTCTGCCCAGCCCTGACGGGCTTGCGTCTGTCTAGATGTGAACAGGATGTCATTAGTCTATCTGATTCTTTCCGTTTCTGTACGAGGAGGCAAGGCCAAGCAAAGAGGAACGAGGAGGGAGGCGTTGAGAACCAGGCTGAGGATGGTTGCTTACTTCCACAGGTCAGCTGCATCAGATAAAACATGGGTTCAGTCATGAATACCAGACCCAAATTAAGAGTGGTTGGATCCAGATAGCAGGTGGCTGGCCCAGGGCGGGAATGCTGGCTCAGACCCAATGAGGTCATCCAGGGACCTAGACTCACAGTGGCTCTTGCTCCATCATCCCCTCCATGACAAGTAGGCGGACGCTGTCACCCTCATGGTTCAGAATAGCTTGTACCCACCTCTACATTCCCAGCAGCAGGATAGAGGAAGGGGCATCATTCTGCCCATTAAGCCACATTTTGTAAACTACAACCCTCACATCAGTCTACATCTCATTGTTTGAGTAAATGAGATGGCTAGAATTTACGTAGACAGCCATACGTATATGCAAGAAGGGACTGAAAAACGTAGTTATCATTTGGAAGGCCATGTGCCAAGCTAAACATAGAAGGGTCTGTTTCCTAGGAAAAAGGAAGAATGGATGCCAAGGGCCTACTTGCTGCCCCTTACCTACTAGCATGTCTGTAAAATGTCCCTCAGATGCCCCTTAAAAATAGGTTTATTGGCCAAATAATTGTGGAAACGTTAAACACTGTATTCATTTCATAGAGATTCACAGTGCAGAGTAACATATAAAGGCTCTGAGAAGTTCTGCAATAATGTGTCCTGTCCATCTTTACATAACTTCTTTCGCTCAAATCCCTTTTTAAAAACTTGTTTTATTTTTTGCAGAAGCCCTGTCAACCTCAGCTTTGGGAAACACTACTTGGGGAACTATTGACATTTCCTAGTTTGCAGCGATGCGAGCATTTTTACAGCACTTCCTCTCGTGATGTAGTCAACAGAAATGTGTGTTTCTTGTGTCAGTCAAAGGTTAATCCAAGAGAGAACCACTGGGAGATACATAGAGGGATTTATTTCAGGAATGTGGTGTTGCACAGTGTGGGAGCTGGTTAGATACTGTGTACGGCTGTCGTCTTTGTGTGTGATCATGGAGCTGAGAGTGTACTAGTGAGCAGTTATGGAAGAAGGCGGTAACATCGGGGAGAAAGAGAACAGTGTGGAATTGATGAGGATGGATGGGAACCTGGGTCAGCCCGTCACTACGTGAGTGTCCTGATGAAGCTAACGCCCAGCATTATGGAACTAAACACACTCCTGGCTCGGGAGTCAGAGAGCTGGTAGAGGATCCGAGAAGGTGGATCCAGGGGAGGGTGGCCTCAGCAGGCCTGGCTGCACCCCACACTGGGAGCTGCCTGGTGCTCCTGCACCACCTTCTGTTGTGAATACAAACACAGCTACTGCTTCACTTCCACCTTCCCATGTGGACCCGAAACACACAGGGAAAGGAGTTCTGAGCAATGGGGTTCGGCCTCCAGTTGTATCCACCAGACAGTCTACAGCAGTGATATTTGTAGTAGCATTAAATTGAAAATGAGCTAAATGTATATCAACAGTTAAGTAAATAAACAGTGTTATATGCATAGGATGGAAGTACTTGCTCCACGCACCGATGTGAATGAATCTTGCAAAAAAAAAAAACACAAAACAAAACAAAAAAATTGAGCAAAAGAGAACATACACGATGATCACATTTATACAGATTTCAAAAACTAATGCATGGTGTTGGAAGTCAGGAGAGGGTCGGTGACTTGGAGGGGGCTTGAGAGGCTTCTGACATGCAGATCTGTTCGATCTGTTCTGCATCTTGGTCTTGGCGCTGGTTACAGGTGTATGCACGTTGGGAAAATCTATTGAGCTGTATAGTTATGAGAGCACTTGCATAGTATTTTTCTGTACCTACACAGCACAGAATGTAGGTAAGTTAAAGTTTTAACAAGTTACTGAGTTTGTTGCTTGTGGTGCTAGCTGTGCTGAGCCCTGCACTCAGCCTTGTTCTTTGAATGACTTTGCTTCTTTTAATTGTGTTTTCCCTTCCCCACAGGAAACATGGTGGAATGGTGTTTACCTCAAGATATTGACCTTGAAGGTGTTGAGTTCAAGTCTATGGCCAGTGGGTCCCATAAAATCCAGTCTGATTTCATGTAAGTACTTCTGAATGTAAGTCTTCTTCATTTCCTCTCCACCTTATACTTTGCCCGAGCATAAGGGGGTCTTCAGGAGGCGTGTATAAATGCCCTGAAAAAATAGATATAGTTTTGCATTTATATTATTTTTCTAGCAAGAAGGTCCTTACATTTCATTAGGGTTTCAATGGGTTTCGTGACCCAAAGAAGTTAAGAGCTTCTACTGTAGTTTTTTTCTAAAAAAACTATTGGCCCTCACTTGAGGTTTGGCTTTAATGAAAACATGGAGTTTTGGTTTAGTTTCAGTTAACTCAAGATATTTATGTGCTAAAGCTTGAAATTCCAGCCTTAAGTCAGGCCAGGTTATCGTCCTGTGTAATTAAGGTTCTTGGGAGAAGGAGCAAAGGGAAAGGACATGAGCGTAACGAAGTAGCTTTCATCTTCCCCTTGGGCTGAACCCATGACTGATGCAGTGTGAGAAAGAGGAAGGAAATGTGGCCGCGCTGGTCACAGGCTCTGTTAGAGCCTCAGGAAGTGAGGACAGAGTCAACACTATTTATGCTGATGACACGGATTGCTGGTTCCAGACAGGCCTGGAGACGAATCTTTGTACTGGGTCTTCCATCAAGTCCTTAGTTACGCAGGAGAGGAGAAGGGACATATTCATGGTCATGGGCAGTTGGGTAGCAGGCTTGCCAGAGATCAGTCCTGGCTCCAGCTGAATGCCCCTTGTCGAGCTCCATCATTTCTTTAGAGCTTGGGTGTCTCGTTTGGGAGGTTGAGTAGCCTAGGCTAATTGTTCCCCTGAGATCCTAAAAAGTTATTTTTAGGCTGAGCTTGCTTACAAAGAGCTCTGGACACAGTTTTTTCTTTTCTTGGGGACTGCATTTCAAATAAAAAACAAACAAACAAAGCAAAACAAAATCTCTCCCTCTGATTGTGAACCACACTGCTTATTTGGTCCATTTTAGCTATTTCCGGAAGGGCCCCTTCTTCGGCCTGGCCTGCTTCGCCAACATGCCGGTGGAGAGCGAGCTGGAGCGCGGAGCACGCATGAAGTCTGTGGGTATCCTGTCTCCGTCCTACACCCTGCTTTACCGGTACATGCACTTCTTGGAGAACCAGGTCCGGTACGTGGCTTAGATACGCGTGCGGGGAGGCAGCAGGGATCTGTCCGCTGGTGTCTTGACAAGCCCTTGGTGATCAAGGTTGTGCCAAAGCAACAGATGCCTTTCCAAGAACATCCTCAACCATGTTTCATGCCTCAGGTGGTGGCCTTTTTGTGTCAGCTAAGGTACCAACTAATAATTCTTCATACTATAATGAAAGCTGGGGTAGGTTTTGCCTTATTTTAAAACTGTCATCCATTTCGTCTGGTTAAGTAATTTGCTGCCATGTGCATGACCTGTGTTTCCTGGAGTCATGATAATAACCTCCTTGCCCCAGGGAGGCAAACAGACTTAATTTTTTTAAGCCTAATCATTTATTTAGGGTAATTATTATTACTTGGGTAATAGGAAGGGAATTTTTGGCAGAAGCAGCAAAACTATTAGTCATTTAACATTCTTTTTCATTATGTAAGTACTCCAATTTCATTTCAGATTTTGATGGAGAAATCTATCTCTAATCCTTAAACGCTGTTAAAATTTAGTACATTTGCCTCATTTCTGACGTTTCTGTGTGTGTGTGTGTGTGTGTGTGTGTGTGTGTACTATAAAAATATACCCTTGGTATCATACGATATATATACATACATACACTTTTATCTCCTGTATTTTTTTAATTTATCATTATTTTGATTTTTTTATATAACAATCTCTTTTGATCATTATCTTTGAAACAACATAAAATTTATTGTTTGTGGGGGGGGGAAACATGTTTATTTAAAAACTTATATAGAAGTACAAATGAATTTTTAAAATCCTCCCACTCAGAGATGTCCATTTTTAAAAATCTTCCCAGCCGAAACCAGTTTGGCTCAGTGGATGGAGCGTCGGCCTGTGGACTGAAGGGTCCTGGGTTCGATTCCGGTCAGGGGCATGTGCCTGGGTTGCAGGCATATCCCCAGTGGGAGATGTGCAGGGGGCAGCTGATCGATGTTTCTCTCTCATCGATGTTTCTGACTCTCTATCTCTTTCCCTTCCTCTCTGTAAAAAATCAATAAAATATATTTTAAAAAAAAATCTTCCCACTCAGAGAGATATCCATTCTCAATATGCAGTGAATGCCATTGTAAAATACTTTGGGGCCTTGACTTATGAGTGTCCTGACTAACGAGTTTTTTGAGATACCAGCTGTCTCTTGGCTGATTTTTTGCATTGAGTTGATAGAGTAATTTGAGTTAACGAGCTCCTTAATTAAGGAGCTTGGTCTCAGAACGAATTAAACTCGAAAGTCAAGGCCCCACTGTAGAAATAATTTTATAAAGATGGTATTAGTATTTTATGAGGATTTAATTTAACAAATAGGCTGTTTTCATGAAATATATTTAATTTTAGTTGTATCTATTAGGAACAGAATAAATGAAACTGAAGGAATTGTCAGACTCTAAGAGAATATATATTTTTTCACAATAAGATATCTTATTTCTTGATCTATTCCTCCAAAGTTAAGAAAAAAGATGAAAAACATGAAGATACAGTATCATTCTTATTTTTACTGAGGAATAACATGTACAGTAAAGTGCAGAAATCTTTGTATAGGTGTCATTGGTTTTTAAATTGCATTTCAACTGTTGACAGAGTCCATTATCTTCTACTTTTTCCCAGCTCTTCTCCCCTTCTTCCCATCTCAATTTTTATAGTTTGCAATATCTATTACATAAAGTTCTATAATTATAATCCCCTCAGTTCTTAGCTCTCACTTGTGAGATCCAATATACAGCGAATCAAACAAGATAGAAATACCACTCTTTTTTTTTTTTTTTTTTGCGTGATTGTCCCAGCGAGGGAGAAGCCCTCCTGGATGGTAGGTGGCTGTGTTCTACTGGGTCATCCTGGGACCTAGGTCTTTCTGTCTTGTCTTCTGCCATCTTCTAGAGCATTGTCTTCATCCGCATGGTAGAAGCCTGCTGATCATTAGCATGTCGTGTGTCCCAGGAACACATTGCTTCTGCTCAAATTTCATTGGCCACATCTCAATTACTAGCCACACCTTACAGCCAGAAAGTCTAGGAAATGTGGTCTTAAACTTGGTGGCCATGTGAGCAGCTAAAACTTGGAAGGTCCTATTACTAAGGGAAGAAGAGAATGGCAGTCTCTACCACTAGCAAACAATTGTTACCCAGTTCCCACATACATCCAATTGTCCCAGTAATCACTGTCAGTTTCTCATGTATTTTTCTAGACCTTATGTATGTGTCTATACAAATATAAATGTAGATTCTCACTTCCCCCTCTTCATATAAAAGTAACATGTTCTACATGTTTTGTGCCTTGCCTCTTTCATTAAACACTATATTTGGGAGGTCTTCTCATATTCCATATCTTCAACGATGGTTTTTGTTTCTTATGGTTGTAAAGGTTCCCTGTATAAAAGAACCAGGTTTTCTTTGTCAAATTTTGTATTGATAGGCACTTGGTTCTTTCCAGTCTTTTGCCATTTCAAATAACACTGTACTGAACACCCAGGAACAAGTATCATTTCATAAGTCAGCAGAATATGTGTACATTCAATTCCCAGAAATAAAACTAGTGGTTCAAAGGGTATGTATTTGTAATGTTAAGAGAGATTGTTGCATTGCTTTCCGTAGAGATTGTACCATTTTGCATGCCCAGCAGTAATTCAAGGGGGTGCTGTTTCCTCACCACATTGCCCACACAAAGATAAAAGCTTTGAATTTTTGGCATTCTGATAGGTACATGAGTAGTTTTAATTTGCATTTTTTAAAAAATATTTTTTTATTGATTTCAGAGAGGAAGGGAGAGGGAGATAGATATAAACTTCAATGATGAGAGAGAATCATTGATCGGCTTTGAGCCTGCAACCTGGGCATGTGCCCCAACTGGGAATTGGGAATCAGGAATCAAACTGTGACCTCCTAGTTCATAGATCGATGCTCAACCACTGAGCCACACCAACTGGGCTACATTTTTTATAAGTGAGGTTGAGTTTGAATCATTTGTTTTTTCTGTGAACTGTTTTCATACATTTGTTTTGGGTTGTTGGCCTTTCAAAAATTAATTTATAGGAGTTCTCTGTACAATGGGAGGTTTGTTCTTTGTGACATAAATTGAAAATAGTTTTCCACTTTGTCATTTATTGTCTAACATTTTTTTGTCATGCAGATTCTTTCCTTCGGTGAATTCATTAATCTTTTTTTTCTGGCTTTTAGATTTTGAGTTGTAGCTAGAAAGGTGGTTGAAGAGGGCGGAGGTAACACGAGAGAAGAGACTTGAAAGAGAGACTATGAGGAAAGAAGGAAGCATCGTGAGGGAGGCCCGGGTCCAGGCAGGGGTGATGCTAGACTGCAGGCGTGACGTTTGTATAAACTAACCAGACTTGATTTCTGAAAACACCTAATCTCTGTTTTATATTCGTTCTTATTTCTGATATCCCAAACTTATTAGTGGCTCATCTACAACTCCAAGATGCTGGAGAGCTGCTTTCCAATAAAACAATGAGAAAAGGAAGAGGGAGTGTAGTAAAGTGAAAGAGTTAAGACACATCACTACATTTTGGGACCTTGCTTAGATCTTGATTCATACAGCCAACTCAAACGGCATTTTGGGGACAGCTGGTATAATTTGAATGTGGACTGGATATTAGTTTTTAGTAAGGTACCATTATTAACATAGGTGAGATAATGGCATGGTGATCATGCTATTTTTTAATTAGATTTTGTCCATTAGAGATACCCATCAAAGTATTAATGGGTAAAATATTATAAAATATTAAAAATATTTCAGGAAAAAGAGTGGAGGGGCACAGGATATAGATGTAACCATATTGATAAAACATTGATCATAGCTGAAGCTAAGTGACGGATAGAGGGTTTATTATTTTCTACTTTCTGTGTATAATTCAAACTTTCCATAGTAAAATGTTTAAAAAGACTAAATGTAAAATTAGCATATACTTAACATAGAAATCTTTGAAAAATAGACACAAAATTCCAAGAAAAAAAGAACATGATACCACCAGCTGGACATATCTACTGTTAACATTTATATCCTTCTAGTCTTTTGCCCTTTTATAAATAAGCACATATATGTTAAAAAAAACAAAACAAAACAAACCCCAAGTCATTCACTATCTAAATTTTCTAACCTTTTAGTATATTAGGTTATACTAAAGTCCTCACCGTCATTTTGGTGGTTTCATTGCATTTCAGCATATAGATGGTCACAATTTATGTAACTGTTTCACCATTTGGGGGCTTCTAGATTGTTTCTTATTTTTTCACCACTATAATATGAGCATCCCTGTAAGTAAATGATTGTTCACATCCATACATGGAGCTCTTTAGGCCACATTCCTGGAAATGGAGCCCTAGGGTCAAGGGTGTATACAGTGTACAATTTAATAGACATTGCAAGTGACCCTGCAGAAGATGGTACCATTTGGACCTGCACCAGCAGTCCATGGAAATGCGTGTTTTCCTGCACTTGCAAAGCCAGAAGATATATATACACCTGAGTGATGGTGTAGTCGTTGCCCAGAGGCATCTCTCGTTCTTACGCCGGGTGCCTTGTTGCTGGGTGTGGTGGGGGAAGGCAGGGAGAGCCGCAGTGGGAGTCTGCATGGTCTCATAAACGTCCGTATCCGTGAAGGGGCTGTGCATTTCAGACCGCCAGTGTCTCTGGTCCTGCCGGGATCCTTGATCTGGCCCAGAAGCCTGAGCTTCATATCAGTAGCATGTACTAGTATTGTGTCCATTACTCGTCAGCTTTTACCGTGTCACGCCTCTTGGACATCTGCATGGATGCATGGTGGTAGCTTCTTAATCTGTGCATCCTCCTAGGTCAGGTCACCAGGAGGTCTCCTGCATCTTTGCTGCCCCCTTTACCTTCTAGCACTGAACTTTGTTGCAGCACCTTTCAGTTTATCTTGGTATTATGGTGATGATCAATCTTGTTTATTACAAAATCTATAGTGTTTAAATTTTGAGGCTTTCCTACCACAGTTGTTTACCAATTACGCAGGAACTGCCAATTTGTGTTGATGTCGATGTTCATATTCTACGTTTCATATTCCTGCCCACTCCGCTCCATCAGCCGGGAGTGTCTGAGGTGGTCAGAGGACAGGACCCTGAAGCCAGCTTTTTGTCTAAGCGACCCTGACTCAGCTTTTCTTTAGAGTCTTGGTTCAAGCGTAGCATTTAATGCAGCCAAACAGAACAGTCAGTGGAACGGCAAATCACCAATGAACCAAGAAAACAATAAAGCATTACATAAATTACCCCCTTTAACATGGAAAATACAGTTCTAAAAAAACAGTAAATGAATCTCACTCCTCTCTTTAGGGAAATTAGGTCCTAATGAAAACACCCTTGAACGTAATCTTGTCTTTGGGTTATTTTGTATTTATCAAACTTGCCTCAGTTTGACACACAGCCCTGAAGAGCGTCTGAAATCTGCCATCTGCTCAGATAGACAAACACAACTGAGTGAGCCACTGCGGATTTCCCATCCACACGAACGTTTTTGTAAGAGTGAAAGCAGTGATTATAAGTACCCTGGGCAGAGCTTAAAACAGACTGTATAGGAACCCCCGAGTTAGAGAGCTGTTACTCAGGAGACATTTATTTTAGTAATCATTCATTGAATGGAGCTGATGTTTTTTTCTTTTTAAAATGTAAATTTGCCTGAAGGTCTCCTCCTGGGCTTGCCCAGAGCCTTCCCCATCCCCCTGGTTTCTGAGCCCTCCCTGTGTGCCTGGCTAGCCGCTGCAGGATCACTGGGACTGATGTGTGCATGACTGACGTGTCACAAATGGCGTGAGGCACCTTTTCTACTTCATTTCACTTACATCTCAAAGTAATCCCTCTCGAGGTGGTGCCGGTGTGTACTGAAACGTACCATCTGCCTTTTAAGGAAAGAGAAAGCGGATTTTGGAAAGTGTAGTGACTTGCCTGGCACCTCAAGGTGAAGTGGCAGCCGTGGCCTCAGGCTGGGGCCGCTGGTCACTCTGGAGTGGACCTGGTTGGACGATGAAAGTCTTGGGTCTAGTGGTCTGTGTCAGCGTTTGCGGTCAGCAACAGTGACAGTTTGGGGAGGTGGCCTGTGTTAGTCTTCGATGTGCCAGCCGTAATTACAGGAGCCTCCCCTTGCACGATAAAGCTAGATTTGGATTCTTTTTGTTGCAGTGGGAGGAAATTGTAGGGTGCCGAGAAAGCACAAATGGGCTAAAAAGGTGTAGGTGCCTATTTTATTCCCACTATGTCAGTGTCCTAGGGTTACCTTATCAAAGTACCAAAAACTGGGTGACTTAGAACAGAAATGTGTTTCTCACAGTCCGACGCCAAAGAATACAATCAGGGTGCTAGTAGGGCTGGCTCCTGCGAGGCTGGGAGGGGTGATGTGTCTTTGCCTCTCCGAGTGGGATTTGCTGGCGGCCTTGCCTTCACGGCTTGTAGGTGATCACTCCTGCTCTCTGCCTTCATCTTCTCATGGCATCCTCGCTGCGTGTGCGTGGCTGTGTCCAAATCTCCCCTTTTTATAAGGAACCCAGTCACATTGGGTTAAGACTCACCTTAATTATCTGTGCAGACCCTATTTATATATATAAAAGGCTAATATGCTAAGTGTCCATCTGACTGGTAGCTATGATGTGCACTGACCACCAGGAGGCAGATGCTCAACGCAGGAGCTGCCAAGCTGCAGTGACTTGGCAGAGGCGGTTCTCGGGTGACACACCCCAAAACGAGAGAGGAGGGAGCCTGATTCCTCGCGGGGCCGTGCAATTCCACCTTCGGCCATGGATTATGTTGTTGCTGGGCACTGTTGGCCCGGAATTTGGTTTACTGCACTTGCGTTTATGTTCCACCTGCTGTATGATAGCAACTTTGCAGAGTGCCCTCTCGCACTCTGGGACCCCTTGGGGGATGTCAGAGAGCCGGTTTCAGCCTTATCCCCGCAGGCCAGGCCAAGGGACCCCACCTGCCGGGGGGACCCTGCTCACTCCAAAGACACTGGGGAGGGACTGTGGAATGTTGGCTCCAGGGCGTGTTCAGCCCCTCTCGCCCAATCCTGCCCCACCAGCCACCTTCTAATTAATTTCTTTTCAATGTGCATGAATCCATGCACCAGGTCACTAGTTTCCAAATAAGGTCACATTCTGAGGTGCTGGGGGTTAGAACTCCAACATATTTTTTGGTGGGGGCACAGTTCAACTCTTAACACCCCCATTGAACATAGTGCCAAATAGTACTCCCTGCACTCCCGCATTCACCGTGAAGGCAGAATCCCCATTGTCCAAGTGGTCCAGGGCCTCCAGGCAGCTTTCTTGATTTGGGGTCAGTTGGCAGGGCTGCCCACCACCAGGCTCTGCCATCCCAAGTGGGGAAGGCGGGAGGGGAGGAAGAGATTCTGAGCTTTTTATTCATTACTTGGTACGGAAATTCTGAGCCCTTAGTGACATCCGATAATTGTTTCCTCTTGTTTGAGACACTGCTTCCTCTTATTCACTCACAACAACAAAGACGCAAGCATGATTTCCCAACAAAGAGTAGCTCAGAGCAGGGATCGTGGTCTTCCCAGGCCCCCCTTCTCAGGCCCACAGCCAGGCTCTGGGAAGCCCCACACAGTGGTCAGCACACCTCGCCCAGGAACGATAGACATTTGTCACAGTCTGAGAATTCTGCCTGTTCCCTGTGAGCAGGGGAATGCGTCCCCCACCTGTCAGGGAGTATCAGATCCCATGTTGGAGTTTTTCCTAAGGATCTCCTGTAATTCCCAAGGGGGCGTCCTGGGCAACCTCAGAAAAGGGGTCTTTTCAGTTTATCAGGGCCTTTGCCCCTAAGTATTGCAGCCCTTGGGGCGGGGATGTGGGGGTGGGGGGTGAGGGACAGAGCTGTGGCAGCCACCAGGTCTCGATCTCACCCTGCATGTGCCTGTTTGCAGACACCAACTGGAGATGCCAGGACATTACTCCCATCTGGCTGCCTTCTACGAGGACAAGAAAGGGGTGCTCCATGCTGGTCCTGGGAGGGGCGGCAGCCTGCCCCCCGTCTACTGGCTGCCTTCCATCCACCGGTACATGTACCCAGAGATGAAGGTGAGGTCTGCTGTACTCTCGCACGTTTTGGGCTTGTGTCTGCATACAGTATTGCTTACTTGTGTTTTTAATTCATAAGGAATTTATGTCTTGGGCTCATGCCCAACGTCCACTTTTGATAGAGTAGGATTGCTAACTAGCACTTGGGTTCTTTTAAAACGTAAAGCAAGTTACCTTAAACACTGTGCTTTCTAGACCCTTCATAATCTTTGTGCAAAATCATATCAATAGGCCAGTCTGGGTGGATTCTGGGGGAAAGAGGTGGTTTTGAGTCTATTGATTCATACATTTTAAAGTCAGACATTTGAGCTAATGATGAAGAGTTACAGCGGGTATCACATTTTTTTATTAGATTTTTTTGCATATTTCTTTATTGTGTATTTTTTCTGAAGTACTTTGCCTTTGTACTAGGATATATTTGTTTACAGTTAACAAAACACCTGGCCAAGTGTTAGGTGTTGGGAGGGAAAAGATGACTATGAACTTGTGACCTTGTAGGTGGTCACAAGATACTTCAGAAACCTTGAGCTTCCGTCCTGATAGAGAAATTATGTCATGAGTTTAAGGGAGAAATCAGGGAAGGCTTTTTGGAAGAGGAGGTGATCCCTGAAGTGTTTGGATAGGCAGAAAGTGAGGGATGCTGACTCCAAACTGAGGGAAGGCATGGCCAACAGTGGCTCCCAAATTAATGGTTTCAACCAGTGCATATTTATCATCTCACAGTTTCTGTGGGTCAGGAATCAGGTACGGCTTAGCTGGGTACTCTGCTTCATGATCTCTTGTGAGACCACAGTTAAGGTGTCAGTCAAGGTTTGAGTCTCATCTGAAGGCTCGACTGGGGAAGTGTACCCACTTCTGAGCTCACGTCGTTGTTGGGAGCATTGAGTTCCTTGAGTGTTTTGGACTGAGGGCCTCCGTACCTTACTGACCGAGTAACAGGCTCCTGTGTTTACCATGAAAGGAGGGATGGTTGCAGTTGAAGTGCAGTGGACTGTTCCGCCAGCAGGCCCTGTGGGTCTTCCTCCTGGTGACCTCAGAATGCAGGACCACCTGGTTACTCAGGTACCTGGACAGCACAGAGCAAAGCCCTCAATAGCATCCTTGGAGGCTGAGGGCTCAGAGGCGGCCAGCAGCCTTCGCAGAGACCTCATTCTGCACAGCAGCTGGGTCCCCATATATTTGGGGACCTATTTTGGGACCCTTTGCTCATCATTTTATACCTTGCAGTGTCCAGAAATGTTTGTGAGTCAAATGTTCTTGCTGGGGTGTACGGTCACATCAGATACTTCTATTTATGACTCTTAAGAAGTTTCGTTCAGTCCTGTTTCCCCAGCACCTATCTCTCCTGAGTAAAGTAGTTAGTGACCCTTGAACTCAAACTTCAGTGTGTCAGGGGAGCTGTTGAGTGATAGGCATCTAATTTAAAGGTGGGCCTTTGAAAGAGGAAACTATCATTTTATGTGGAAGTAACCTGCATCTGTTTGGTTATACTTTGGGGTTTATTTTAGAGGGGTTCACACCCGCCTGTATTGAATATTTTTTGTAGGGATATGTCCATTTCTTCTAGATTGACCAATTTGTTGGAATAGAGTTGCTCATAGTACTTTTTTACTATTCTTTGTGTTTCTGTGGGGTCTGTTGTTATTTCGCCTCTTTCATTTCTGATTTTGTTTATTTGGGTCCTCTCTCTTTGCTTCTTGGTGAGCCTGGCTAGAGGTTCATCAATCTTGTTCATCCTTTCAAAGAACCAGCTTTTGGTTTTATTGATCTTTTGTATTTTTTTTGGTCTCTATGTCATTTATTTCTGCTCTGATCTTTATTATTTTCTTCTGCTCACTCTGGGATTTTCTTGTTGCTCTTTTCTAATTCTTCAAGTTGCAGAGTTAGATGGTTTATTACCAGTATTTCTTGTTTTTTGAGTTAGGCCTGTAATGCTATGAACCTCCCTCTCAACACTGCTTTCACTGTGCCCCAAAGATTTTGGATTGTGTGTTTTCATTGTCAGTTGTTTCCAGGATTTTTTTTTATTTCTTCTTTGATCTCTTTGGTAACCCACTCATTGTTTAATAGTATGCTATTCAGCTTCCAAGTGTTTGAATTATTGTGATTGTTTTTATTGTTTTAATATTTTTAAAATGACTTTTCTAACAAGCTATTCCTCCCTTTTTATTTTTTCAGATCACACACCCAGCTGGCTGCATGTCTCAGTTTATTAAGTTCTTTGGAGAACAGATCCTCATTCTTTGGAAATTTGCCTTACTTAGAAAGCGCATTCTGATATTTTCTCCCCCTCCTGTGGGTGTCGTGTGCTATCGAGGTAACTAGAGGCCAATGTCAGAGGCTCTTCCTGAGTTCCCCAGGGCAAATGCTTGAGTCCTTCCATTGTTGACCAAGTTCAGAAGGTTCTGGGCCACATCAAGGGAGGGGGCCAGAGTTTTAAGCCTGGAGTGACCTGGTTGGATCTGGATTTAGAACGTGGACTCGTGGCAATGCAGAAAATGCACTGGGTGATGTACCAGTGGTCCCGTGACAGATAAGGGTCTGGATTAGAGCAGAGAAGATGGATTGTAGTTAAGAGATAAGCTTGACAGCATTTGGTGTGTGGCTGGGTTGTAAGGTTCTGATGTGTGTGAGTCTAGGGCAGTGGTTGGCAAACTTATTAATCAACAGAGCCAAATATCAACAGTACAACAATTGAAATTTCTTTTGAAAGCCAAATTTTTTGAATTTAAACTATATAGGTAGGTACATTGTTATTAACTTAATTAGGGTACTCCTAAGGCTTAGGAAGAGCCACACTCAAGGGGCCAAAGAGCTGCATGTGGCTCGCGAGCTGCAGTTTGCCAACCACGGGTCTAGGATGACAAGGATGTTGGGGCCACCAGATGGGGACTGAGGAGGAGCAGGTGGTATGAGAGTGAACTTTGGACATGGTGAGTGTGTGCTGTGAGGCCTTCTCCAGATGTCCACCAGGCACTGGTGTAGTTGGGTCAGGACCCTGGGGGAATGTTGGGCTGATCACCATATGATGGACAGGGGAGAGGGAGAGAAGAGAAGCTCAAGAAGTGAACCATAAGGAGGAAGACAGAAGAGACTGAGGTGGGACTGTCAGGAGGAAGGGGCCAGAAGGTGGAGGTCATAGTAGGCGGGAATGTTGAGGAGGTCAGGTCAGCAGTGCCCCGTCCTACGCAAGCCCTAGCATGGGGAAGACTGAGACCTGCCCACTGGGTCTCGTAGGCCATCACTGGCGTGGCCTTGAGGACCTCAGTTCTGCTGCGGTACCTGACAGGCTCCCATCACCTCCTTGGAATCAGGACCACCCGCTACTCAGACGCCTGGGCAGCATAGAGCAAAGCCTTCCATAGCATCCTTGGAGGCTAAGGGCTCAGAGAGGGCCGGCGGCTTCGCAGGCGGAGGGGCTGGGAGGGACAGACTCTCCCCTCACCGTCTCCGTCCCCACAGTGTACTGCTGCTGCTGCCTGGCCAACGTCTCCCTGCCTGGCCTCGGGGGCACCATTCCCGAGTCCAAGCCTTTCTTCTATGTGAACGTGGCTGACATCGAGAGCCTGGAGGTAGAGGTGTCCTATGTGGCCTGTGAGTACAGGGCCCTCCCCGCCTCCTGCCCACACGCCCCTGCCCCGAGTACTTTCCACAGCCTCCCGGCTCCCCAGGGACCCTTCTCAGGGACTCAGGCTCCTGAGCTCCTGTTCCCCGGTGGGTGGGCTGGTGCCCTCGGTGACGGCCTCCGGGTCCAGCTCCTGCCCTTGGGTCTCACAGGCACCACGGAGAAGATTTTCGAGGAGAAGCGGGAGCTGTATGATGTCTACGTGGACAACCAGAATGTGAAGACACACCACGACCACCTGCAGCCCCTGCTGAAGATCAACAGCGCCGACCGGGAGAAGTACCGGCGGCTCAACGAGCAGAGGTAGAGCCCAGGCAGCCCCAGCAGTGCCCTCAGGGAGATGTCCCCAGGTGGGACTCCTGGACCGGGTCTCTGCCATCCCATCCAGCCCACCCCTCCCCTCCCCTCAGAGCATATGGCAGGCCTGGGCAATGGGCGGTGACGAAGCGGGGCCCAGCACAGCCTCCTGATAGCATAGCAGATTGCTTGGGGGGCTGCTTTCTGATGGACTTGAATCTGCAGAGGCCAGGCCTGGAGCATTTGGCGTGTGCACCACAGTACCGAGCTGCTTCATAATGCTCCGCAGTTCACTGTCCTGCACAACCAGTGGCCTCATTAGCATCCCACCTGATGGGCAAATGGAAAAGATTGCCACTTGCTTGAGGTGACACAGGGCCAGACCCAGCCCTGGACCCAGGGTTTGACTCCCAGTCCTATTTATTCCTGTCCGGCCCCTTCTCTCCCTGCCTTTGGATGGGGGACCTGCTCTGGGTCCTCCTCGTTCCTGGGTGGAAGTGGTCTGTGTGGACGCCCTCACGATGACCTTGCCGATGACAGAGACCTTGCAGCCCTGCAGAGTCTCATGGTGCTTCCCCACAACAGGCAGACGCTGCTGTACTCCCAGGAGGTGGAGGGGGACTACGGCCCATGTGAAGAGGACCTCTTTGTGCTGTAAGTCGCTGGGCTGGGCTGTGGGGCCTCCCTGAGGGCCCCATTAGCACCAGTGCTGTACGCCGGATCCCTCCCAGGTCACGCTGCAGGCCAGGGAGGTCCCTCATTGCTTCTGTCCATGTAAGAAATATATAAACCTGTAGGTAATTTTTGACTTGGAGCCAAACAATTTTTGGGAAGCAAAATCTCAAATGCTCTGGAGAATGGCAGTTTTGCAGCTTATTTTATGCATTAGAATTAAAGGAGGACGGTGCCTGAAGCCCACTGATTGTGTGTTTTCCGAGCTACACGACAACAGTGGATGGAGCTCACATAAGGCAGAGTCCGACCTTTGCTGAGGAGCTGTGGGCCTGGGGTGGGACTGCCTGCCGTGACCTGCCCAGTTAGGATCTGGTGGTCAGACCATCCCATGGGGTCACTTTTGGCCAGTGAGCTTGTCAGGCTGCATGTGCCCCCAAGCTTGTCAGGTTTACTGCACGTCCCCTTTTTCCTTCCCTCTGCCCAGGGCACTCAGAGCTGGGCTCCATACAGTCAGCCCTGAACCCCGACATGCTGTTAGTGGGGGGCCCAGAGGAGCTAAGGAAAAAAGCAGGGGAAGGTCATTAAGAGGAAATGGGGTCCTGGGGTTTGTCCTGTTGGGCATTTGCAGGATGGTCACTGCATAGGAGCTGTTTGTCCCTCAGGACTCAGGGACTTCTCCTCCGCTGCTGCCTTTGAGTAGAGCAGTTCTTTGCACTGAATCTTATGGGATAATCTGAAAATTTAACCCTTGAACCTAATGAAATCATGCCCCCCCAGATCTGTTGGTGGTCAGGGTGGGAGCCCAGCCTGTATCCCTCAGAGCATCGGCTTCATTCCTGAGCAGCTTTGAACTAGTGCTCAGTGAGGAGAACAGAGGTGCGGTTGCTTCCTGTGCCCCGTCCTGGGTGGGGTGTGGTCTCCCTGCGCCCCGTCCTGGATTGGGCGGGGGGCGGGGGTGGGGGGGAGAGCTTGCAGTGAGAACCCTCTATGGCTTTGGTGTTGAAAATGTAATATTGATATTTCAACGAAGTGCAGGACTGTGATCCTGAGAAAGTGTTGAGGTGTCAGAGTACCTGGGAATGGTCTCCTCAAGGGTTGACACCTTCCCTGGTACCTGGAGTTCCTGGGCGTCCACAGCGTCCTTGGCCATGAGGCGCCGTTGCAGAGCCCGCCCGAGAGCACTGTGGGACCCAGCTAAGCAGCCTGGGCACCAAATGCCTTCTCTGGGCACGGTTCACATATTCCTGTGGCTCTGCAAATCAGTGACATGAGAGCATGCTCTGAATAATGTTTAAAAAGTAATCAAAGGGAAACAGACACCAAGGATGATGGTCAGCTGTGGCAGTGCTGGTTCCTGCAGCGTGGCTCGGTGTCTCCCTCACCGGTCACGCGCAGCCTTGCTGGTTTCAGAGCGCCCCACGCCCACCGTGGGCATCCGTGTGGGCCAGCGAGGCCTGCAGAGGCCCAGGCGTCAGTCGTTTCAGAGCCTCCTGCCGCCGCTGTTACCCAGCCCAGGCTCAGAAGGTGCATTTGTTTCTCTCTGAAGGGCCTGACCTCAGAACTGGAGCTCCATTGTTGTCTTAACTCCCCTGGGACTAAGCACAGAGAGGAACACAGCACGCCCCCCTCTCCCCCAGACTGTGTTTAACCTTCTGGTCCGCTCCCAGCAGGCCATCACTTGCTCAGAGATTCCCCTGATCATACCGGGATTAATGCCAGTGTTTTCTTTGCAAACCTTAGTCGTACTTGAATAACCCTTCCGTTTAACTTTGGTCCTGTTTTCTTTTTTAAAAGAGATTTCTGACTTTTTGAAACCATTGAAAGGTATATTCAACAAGACAGTGTGGCCTGGTTCCCCAGGCGTGGACTCTGTTTGAGTTTCTTGTCTTTTCCGCCCTCCCTCTTCTGTGTCTCGTCTCGGGAATGCAGGTTTTTCCTCGAGCAAAACAACCGGATATTCCAGACGCTGCTGGAGGTGTCCGCCAGTCAGGACAAGACTCTGACAGCCGAGCATGCGCGGGGCATGGGCCTGGACCCCCAGGGCGACCGCAGCTTCCTCATGGACCTGCTGGAGGCCTACGGCATCGACGTCATGTTGGTCATCGACAACCCCTGCTGCCCATAGGAGGGGAGCCGGGCTGGTGAGCTGCTCGTGGGACTCCGCCAGGCCCCCGAGGGCTCACTTTTTATTAAGTGGACACAAAGGGGATATTGTTTATACTTTCCAACCGATGTAATTTTTGCAATCGCCGTTCTTCCCTTGCTCTGGAGAGGTGAGATGAAACTGCCGTGGTTTGTGTGCTGCTTCGGCAGCATGCTGGAGTCAGCCGCCTTCTCCCAGAGTTGCTGCCTGCTTTGGTCTCGGGTGTTCTCATCAGCGTTGACTCTCTCCTCTCCTTATTGAATGCCCTGAGATGCGGCAAAGGCCAAGTGTCGCTAGGAGTGGGCTGATCTCTGGAGACACAGGTGGACTGTTCCGGAACTCTGTGTGGCCTGTGGCCCGCGATGGATTCAAGGATGAGACCACGTCTTCCCTAAGTGTGGTCGTGGGTGTCCCCCGTGGCGGAAGCTAGACCAGGTGACCTTTCAAGGTCATCAGTTCTGAGAGTCCAGGCTGGGGGTCAGATCCATTTTCCTGTTCATTAGGACAAATCTGTGTCTTCCTGTGAGTAGAGGTCTGAGTGGGACAGAAGGATGTTTCCGACCCTGAGTACAAGCTTCTCCTGGGACCGGGCGATGGGGGGAGGCTCCTTGTCAGTCAGCTGAAACTCCTCCCAGTTCTTGGCGGCCACTCAGTGCAGTAGTCCTTCTCCTCAGAATCCCCCTCTCGGGATGGGTTGGCAAATCCATTTTCCAGTTCAGTCTCCTTTAAGGGCTACCCATCCTCTTGGAATAATTTGGGTATTTTTAAAGAGTAGCATTTGTTGCCCAAAGATGGAGGAATTGAGGTGCAGGATAGAAGATGTTCCTTCATCCGGGTGAGCCCTCCGGAGGCGTGACCAGCAGAGCCTCCCTGGCTCCTGTAATCCAGCCGGGATCCGAGCTGGTTAACACCGAGCTGAGAGCACATTAGCAAGACGGTGGGCTGGCATGGAGCCTCAGAGCTCCTCCTGCAGAGAGGACGTTCCTTGAGCTAAGTAACTGGGGACAGGGACCTATCAGGTTTGTTAGCAAATATGACAGTGCCTTTCCCGGGAGAGTGTTCGGGAACCCAAGTATCAGGTGAGTTTCTGCTTTCCTCTCAGAGGTTTCGGTCCGGACAGCTCCCATCGGTCCCTGCCTGTTCGCTTTGGCTGGGCGTTCGATGGATGGATGTCAGCTTCGGTGAGGTAGCGATTGTGACACAGGAAGCCGGCTCCTGTGAGTAGTCTTAGGGCTGTAATTTAGGATTTTGACTTAAGGAAATAATTCCTTCCCCTACCCCCTTCCTGCCTGGCTGTTACCGGAATAGCCATCAGTGTGTCGTGTCTGTGGCCAGGCTAATGCACACAGCAGAGAGAAATAACCTTCCAATGGGTGAGTCGCATGACTGAGCTGTTTTCACTGTGGCTCCTTCCGAAGGAATTCAAGGCTACAGAAATGCACACGTGGGACCGCCAACAGGCATCGAGTCATCAAGGCAGTGCCTTTTCTGTAAATATGTAAATAAGCGTGGGCATTGAAATGTAGACCGTGCAGTACATTTCTCTCCCTGCAGTCATGTCAATAGTATGTGTGTTTATAGAAGAAAACATCTGTGTGCAAGCGGGAGCTGCCCTGACGTTTTCCTAGAGGAGCGCCCTCTCTCAGCTCGGGGCGGCCTTCTCACCGGGCCGAGTCCTGGTTACTGTTGGTGGTGTGTGGAAGGTTCAGGGGTGCAAAGCTGGGGGTGGGTGGCTGGAGCAGGGGTGGGGGTGGAAGGGCAGGGCAGATTCCCGTGGAGGACACGGGCAGACGCTGTTTCCGTGGAACTGGGGAGTGTGTTGGAAGAATGCCTTTTCAGCACTTCGGCTCCAGTCTGTGCATGCGAACACTTGTGTCTGTGATCTTATAAACTCGGAGCTCGGAAGTGCTGAGGTACAGGTGGTGGGGTGAAAATGAGGCTCCTGGAGTTCCTTTGAATGGTGGGTCAGGGGCTCTGGGCTTCGCTCAACTCCACTGCTGTGGGCAGCCATCTGTCTGGCATGACCGTGCGCCCACCCTCATGCCAGGTAGGGGTCTGCGGTCTGGGTGCCCCAGTGGGGAACATCATACGAGGCTGTGCCATGTCTTAGGTCATGGGGAACCTGGCCCCAGCTGCCCCCAAAGCGGAACTTGTCTGTCCCCTCCCTGCTGGCCTTCCCCGCCCTGCAGCTTCCTCATGGGACTAGAAAGGTGGTGTGGTGCCACCTCTGCTTGGCTGACCAGCGTGCACACTGGCTCTGTATTCCCTTTGTTGCGGTTTGTCATCTCCCGAGTATTTCTTGCTTCGAGATGTGGAGGTTCCCCTTTGAAAGCTTGCTGTGGACCTGTCATCCCCCTGCCTCCTCCGCACTGTCTTGCGTGGGCAGCCCAGCCCAGCATGATTCGCTGCCTGTTTCCTAGAAGGGGAATGAGTTTGTGAGGTCTGAGGCAGGAATCCTTGGGTGGCGGCGGCAGAAGCTGGAAGCCACCTGGGTTTGGTTTTCTGTCCCTGTTGAAATACTGAGAAACCATCGCTTTCGTCTGGAAGATGTTGGTGAGCATCCTTTGAGGTCCTGCCTTCCCGGTCTGTAAACTGGGGGGTGGGGGTGGGGGGGCAGGGATGCCTATCGAGACCACTGACCTGGAACCTGTTGGAAACTTAACCTGGGGTGTGGCCCCTTGACTTAGGGCTGTTGCTGGAGCAAGCCTTCCCTGGCCCCACTGGCCGGGTCCCTTGGGCAACTTTCAGCCTGAGCTTGTGTCGTGCTGGGAGCCGGGAACCATCCTGGGAACTGCTGACCGGAGATTCCTGGGCTGCGCTGACATCCTGAGGTCGTGTTGGAAGAAACTCCAGGTTGCGAGAATCCTGGTGAGGCCTAATCCAGGCGTGGGGGTTACTGATGTTAAAGTGGGTTTTTCAAGTTTGCAGGCTTGGCAGATGGCAGTGGTCAGCCTTTGCCGCCATGTCCAGTTGTCCTCGAGCTCGGGACTGCCTTTGGAAGGAGTCAGAAATGGTCGGGCTTATCGCCTACCAATTGAAGTCTGGGCCACGTTGTTTGTTGAGAATTTGCTTTGGCTTTCATGGAGCATGACGTTCTGCCCAGTTGGGGCCCTGGGCCTCAGTAAATTGTGACTCCATGAGTTAGGAGGCACGTGCCTCCCAAATCCTTCATCCATGCGACACCTCTTCTTGCAGTTGGCTGGGGCAGGGAAGCCGAATTCATGGATGTATTTATTGGTGGAAATAAGTTAGCATAGGAATTTGCATCTATAACTTGACCTTGTTTGGTTCCATGTGAAAGTCGAGATGGGGAATTTAAGTGTAGCACGGGGTGTAGGTAATTCTAAATACCGTGTGTGAAGATTCATTTATCAGTGTAACGGCCTGTGATATTTTAGCTAGAGGATAAAGACAAAGCTCAATTAAATCACAGCTGAATCACTGTTTCTCCTGCTGGTGGTGAGGAGGAGGAGCCAGCTATTTGTCTTGATACATCGAGAGCCCTTCAGGCACAAATAAAAGAGGAGATTATTCACCTTTAAACTGCGGCCTTTAGGGAAACTTTTGCAAAGGACAGTAACAAATTAACCTTTTAATGGTGGTATAAGAGCCCTCCAGGGAAGAGGCCGGAACTGGACCTCAGGGACCTTTCTTTTTTGTTTTTCTGGTGTGTGTTTTATGAAACGACAGGCCCAGGGAATGGACTAAGATGCTTTCTCCAGGCCCAGAGCAGCTCATTCTTGCAGAGGTACAGGAGGGGAGGAAATCATAAGACAGTGTTCTGATTGGCAGTGAACTTGCCTTAGTGGGATGACAGAAAACAGCAAGAAAGTTAATCTAGGGACCAACACGCATGCATAGCTTTATCTCCGTTAGGTTCCTCGCTAGTGGGCGGAGGATCCAAGAAAAGTCCAGTCCCGGGCTTTCCCCTGCCCTGCTCAGCTCCACCATGTTCTGCAGCCAGTGAGGATCCTGCAGACCCAGATGCTTATATCCGCAGGCCCTCCGCCCCCCCCCCCCCCCCCCCCCCCCGCATTTCAGGAAAACCGTTTTCTGATTCAGGTAGCAGAAGAGAAGGAGTTAAGAGCTCCTTTTACTCCCAAGTTGTAGATTTTTAATATTCCATTGTGTTACTAATATACCTCTGTTCCCAGGAGCCAGTGGAGTACTGAGTATTATGGGAAAAGGCTAACTGTGAATTAAGTTAATGTTTTTTCTTATAAGAAATGGAAGTTTATTTTTATATCAATATTACTGTGTGATGAAATGAGTATGCAGATGTTAGAATGGAAGGAAATTTCCAAACTGTAATCGTAGAAGAAATGGGCAGTTTGGGAATTTAGAAGCAACTGAGTCCCCATAAAAGTTTTATGACTTTAGATGTTTTGGAGAGTGAACAAGGACTGTGAAATCTTTTTCTTATACATATGTTTTTATTCATTTTAGAGAGAGAAGGGAGAGGAATAGAGAAACATTGACCTGCCTCCTTGCATGCCCACTAGTGGGCATGTGCCCTGACCAGGAATTGAACCTGTCACCTCTTGGTTCATGGATTGATGCCCAACCACTGGGCCACCCTGGCTGGGCAGGACTGTGAAATCTAGTAGCACTCTGTAGGAGACAGACCTGACAGTCCTAGGGAGGGTGACATAGAGTCCCCAACCTAAAGTAAAACTCTCGTACAAAGGGGGGAAATGGAATAATGCTGATTAGGCCTCTTGACTGTGGGAGGCAGTTTTATAACTGGCACTTTAATTCATGTTTGGAGCTGGAGAACAGGGGCAGCTGGATGAAGCTGCACATTAAGAAAGGAAATCAGCATTTTCTAATGCTGTATAAGTAAAGATGGGGAAGTAAAGCTCTGCTTTCATTTCTTCCGTTTATTATAGAAGCTCAGCATAGCATGGGCTTCCAGAGGCAGTAGGCCCTACATTCAGAAACTTGAATTACTTAATGGGAGGTCAGTGTGAGTCACCTGTTTGCGGTGGAAAGCCCAGTTAGACTGAAGATCAGTTTGCTTTGCTTTCTAAGGATAGCTGGGAAGGCGGGGCAGGGTATTACAGATTGGCCAGAGATGATCCAAAAAGGACAAATCTACACAGAGGTCACTGAGTTAGTTGATTGCTAATTTGACATTCGAGTGAAAACTTCCTCTGGGCAAATTAAGCAAAGATAAAAGTATAAACATACTTTTGAAGTGGCATCAGGAAAAGTGTTTCAGTCTAGCGTGCTGAGGAAGACCACAGTGAGGGGAGGTGTAGATTCTGGGCTTTTGTCAGACAGGGTCGGAGGGGCCGTTAGGGGTATAGAGTAGAAAACAAAAGTAACATCCTTTATTTACCCCAAGCTTGTGGGCTAAACTTTTTGTGGGTCTGAGAAATAAACCTTTTCTGAAAAAGTTGTAGCTTTGGAAAAGATTTTCCTATTTTTCCCAAGTTAGGAAAAGCATAGCGTCCCTTGTCACCTTAAATGTCCAGCCCCTATTTTGATTAACACCCCAGTATAAGAGTTATAGCAATAAGAGGAACTGAGTCTACTTTTGTTTCAAATCTTTACCTCATCTTATGACATCAGTACGCCAGTTGATAAATTTTACCCTGAGTACTACTACTTATAGGTATGTTATTCTTGCTCTGTTTTCAATGGTGATAATTTTAAAGGCCCAGAGAAAGTTAGGATTACCCTAAATTTCAAAGTGTTTCCTGAATTGATTTTGTTCTGTGGTACAAATAACATCTGTGTATATCATATCTGTATATATCTGAACCAAGTTGTGTGTAGAGAGGCTGATATAACTATATTTACAGAAAATAATTTTTACAATTAAAATTCACATTTTAACATGAACACGTGTGCGCAGTCCTTTACCTGGTCCAAGAAATGTGTCTGTAGTAGGGAGTGACGGCCCAATGCAAGAGCAGAACCCACGGCTGCACGCTGACCTCACTTCCCGCGACAGTGTGGGAAACCCGAGAGCTGGGGCCTGTCCTCCTGGAGGCCAAGGACAGACATTCTCCAGGTAACGGGAACCAAAGCCGGAATAACTGCCATCCGGGGGAGCCAGGACCTCGAACCGCAATCCCATCAGACGACTTCTAGCGGAGGACACCACAGCCCTTCCGTTTCACGTCTCCTCCCACCAAAGGTTACTTTAAGACGTTCTACTATATTATATGTATATTCACGTGTGTGTGTGTATGTGGACATGAAAGTTTTAGTTTTATCTGATTTCTAAACATGGGCAGTAAATTGCTAACACTGTTGATGTGTGTTTAAGCCAGGCTCCTATTTTCCCAGCTACATGACCATGACATTACCTACTTCCTAAGGCTGCTATGAGAACTGAATCAATCAGTTGCTTATGTCAAGCACCAGACACACAGTAATGATAACCATGCATGCAAAAGGCTTTCCATTAAGTTATTTATAGAAATAGCCTTCTCTTGTGAGTGAAGTTGGTCTGACAGAGGTTTGTACTAAACAGGAGGCGAGGGACTCGGGTTCTCTGGATGCCTCAGCATCCCGGTGTGGCTGACAAGGATGACCCTCTCCTAGCTGCGTGGCTAAATGGCCTTTGCATGCACATTATATGGAAGGACAAGGCAGTACATAAGGAAACCATAGTCTCACAGGATATAGTTTAAATCAGGGCATATTTATATTTAAAGTGACTGAAAATAGTCATCTGGATTAAATATCCTCCCCAATGCTAAGTTCCATTATTTTGATGGAAGGAATAGAAGCCCTGACATACACATATGCTGTTTGCCTACCAGATTCCGGCTGGTCCTTTATTCTAGAATCAGGATGTGCTCAGTTCTCCGGCTCATGTGAAAACTTTTCCTTCTACCACAGCATCTCCTCCCCTCCATGGGCAGTGAGTAGGTGATCCTCACTCTGCTTGTTCGGACCCACCTGTTACTTTTTTGTGTGACAAACACCTCTCTGAAGAAGTCATAGGTAAGCCTTGTTTTCTGTGCTCTTCTCACATCGGCTTCTCGTAGCTGCTTTATAAAGCAGGGGTGAGGGAGGTTCGGCCCAGCCAAGGTAATTGTAGGCGGGACTAGAAATTCAATAAATCTAGGAGCTTCTTTTCATAGCAATTACACTTTTTAAGCTGATAATTGTGCATGGCCCCGGCAGAAATAAGGTCCCCAGCCCTGCTTTAAAGCATCAGACAGCAAGGGGCTCACAGCATACATGCTGCCCTGAAGCTGATTAAGGCTGCCAGTCCCCCTCCCACTTTATAAAAGAAGGCGGCTTCGCATCCATCTTACTGAGGTGCTTTGCCCTCTAGAGTACAAACCTTAGGGGCACTGAACAAGGGTGATGGTGAGATTAAAAGCACAGGAAGATGACTGGCTAACAAATCCTTAGCAGGCCAGGAGTTTTTAGTTCTCTGCTTTCAGTCAACTAAAGGGAGATCTCGTCAAGCTGTTAACAGATCACTGATTTTTGACATAACAGTATCATGCAGCTCTTCAAATTCATTTGATGTGCTTAAATCTATAAAAAATGGAACAAGGAATATAGTGTTCATTCCTATTCCATTTTAGCTGCAAATGTGTTCTTGGATAAATGAAATAATTGGATAAAGAACATTCTAATAAAATTAGTTAAATCTTAAAATTAGTTAATTTTTAATTATCAAATTCTTTTATCAATTTTATAAATATAACATTTATTCTGTACTGAGTTAACACTTAAGAACTAAAAAACTCAAGAATAAAAATAGATTGCATTATGATAGCATTCTTTGCTGAAATAGTATGGAAATATACATACAAGGAGGAAAAATTTAAAATTTTCAACTAATATTGTATTTTTTTGTAAATGGATGGATATGTTTAAAAGAGTGAAGTAATGGAATTTATTTCAAAATATCAATATTTACAGGACAGCAGAATGTACATGCTTTGGCAACTTCCCATGAAAAATTTTAGATGTCAACTTAAAGTGGGACGGGACACCTGGTTTTGGAAAAACTTCTAGGAAGTACACGGCTTTACAACACTGTCCAGGTGAGGCTGGGGACAGCCTGGAATACAATCACCTGGGGAGGGAGGGAGGCTGGAAAATGCAGGTTCCTGGGCTCCATCCAGATTGAGTTATGTAAGTTTGGGTTGGACCCCCAAGTAAGTCAATTTTCAACATGCACCCCAGCTGGCTGTCATGCAAACTAACATTGAAAACATTTAATAAACACTACTTAAACAAAAAGGAGTATTTTACAGTATTTCAGCCCAGGCTGAAGAGGGAAACACCGCACCTACAGTTTAGGGTTGAGAATCGACCTGAAACAAGCCAAGTCAGAGCTCACCAAGCAGCGCCCAGGGGAGGCCTGCAGCCAGGACTTGGGGGCAGAAGTCCTAGGGTTGCCCAAGGACAGACAGATGGAGGGAGTCTAGGAGCCTGCTTGCCACTGCAGTTGTACTTGGGGAGATAACAAAGTCTAGCCTAGTCCTCTTCCAGCTGCTGGGTGTGAGAGTCCTTGAACTTAGCTGGGGGAAGGACTGTCTCAGAGTCGAAAGCATGCGCTAATGGAAAGCAGGTGGACAGAGCAGACTTCGGGAAGCACTGTGAGGGAAGGGCAGAGGTACTTGCCATGGAAATGCCCTGGGGATCCTCTGACAACACTGTGGGGACAGCTGAGGCATTTGGTCCCACTGGCGGCCTCAGTGCAGTCCTGGGGGCCCATCTCCTGGCTGCTCACGGGGCTGAGCTCGGCAGCAGTTGCTCTCGCTTCCTCGGGTCACAGAAGAACTGCAGTTTCCGGGGCAGCAGCTTCACTTCCACAGGCATCGCCTCATACTCCTCACTGTCGATGCTAAAGGAGCCCCCTGTCCCCTGTGAGGAAGAGAGTGTTCAGCTCACACCACACCTGGCAGAGTCCTGTTAGCACCAGAGCAAGTCGTTCATCCTCTGAGGATTAGTCTAATTGTTCTTTTAGGAAAATATTTCAATGTCTATTATGGGCATCATGCTGGTTCTGAAAATATCACAATTCCACCATCCATGAAAAAGGTTATTATTTTATCTCTATCTCCTACCAGAGTATTTTGGGATTTGAGAAGCAAGGTTACAATATTCAAATATATATTAAAAGACAGGGGTCCTGCCACATCTTGGAGGAAGGAATTCATAAACATAGTCATGCTGCAGGTCCTCCTCTGCCCCAGTCTTTCTTAAAGGAGAAGTGAGCAAGACAGCACATTCCCCTAGGAGAGCCATCGTGTGTCCACCTGACTGTTCAAGGTTCCCTTTAGGATTTGCTTAACTCTGTACTTAACGGTGTAGCAAGCACCAATGCAGAGTCTACAGAGCTTTTCCCTGTCGATGCATTTAACTCGACGTTTCTGTTGAAACTGTGGGGCACTGCAGTCCTTCCTGGGTAAAGCAGGGCAGTCTGCAGCAGCGTATCTCCTGTGGCATCACTAACAATAACCTTACAACTGAGATGGAATTTCCAACTTTTTCCCAATTACATAGATTATTCTCATAGGCTTGGCATTTCACAGAAAAACTTAGTGCCATTCTGAAAACTGCTTCTAAATCTTTCATGACAAGTGTGAAGATAGAATCCACTGTTAACATTTGAGAATGTTCTTGGTGTGATAATACAGTAATGCTTTGCATAATTTATATATTGGGAAAGTTCAGGAGACTGAAGGATCACTTTAGAGAACCTTGGCTTAAAAACATTGATTCTGTCATCTTTCAGGTCTCCCTTGTATGACGCAGAGCCTGGCAAAGTGCTCAGCACATCCCAGGTCCCTAAAGGAGAGGGAAAACCCAAAGGAAGAAAGAGCTGAGAGCTGTGCCCAGCCAAGCCGCTTACCTCGGGCAGGACCAGGGTGCACTGGCTGGCTTGGAGACACTCGGTGCCCTCAGGATGCAGCTTGGGGTCTCGTACCTTTTTACTTCTGTTAGGGGAAAAGGCAAGCTTGGAAACTAGTATTGGTGACTGCCTTAGACTGCAGGAACATAGCAAGTTCCTTCTGTCTTTTGATGAGGTGAAGGACTTATCCATTGAATACCGTGGGGTTCTGTAATTTTTCCCATGAGAACTCTTGCTCAGCATTCTGGGTTGAGAAGGTCTACTTGCTGTAGAGAGCTGGGCATGTCGTTAATCCTAATTTTAAATAGTCCACATGTACCCAATTCTTGGGCTGTTAAAAACCCCAAATTCAAAATTAGTACTTTTCCTAAATAATTTCATTCTAAAGTTCTGTTATTTGGTACTTCTTGTGAGTCAACTCTTAAAGGAGAAATTTAATTTAAGGTATATATATACACACACATACTGTATATGAACCATCCATTTTACACTAAGCTCTCTGCTGAGTCTCCATATGAACTGCCTACTTAGCATTATACATGCTAAATGGCGTTGGAGTCCACTATCCAAAAAACTATCCACACACAGTCCCCCCGCACAGCTAGTCATGGGAAGTAGAAAAAGAACAAAACCTGATCCAAGCAAATGAGTCCATTCTTTTTCATTAACTGACAACAGTAATCAGTTTGCTAGAGCAACTCCACAATGTCCTATTCAGATACCTCGAGGAAACAGACATTACCCGATTTCACCTCCTGCAGAGACCAAAAGGAGTCCGTGCTGCTGATGCTAGCAGTGATGAGGAGCATAATGACTTCACTTAAGCAAAATGATCGGTTTTTCTTTCTACTTTTGGAGGTCAGTACTAAAGGAGATTTGAATATAGTTGGCCCCACTGGTCAGACTCTTAAGTCACTGTGTGGCTTCTGCACACTCTACAGGGGAAGGAAATGGTTTTCCTTCTTCCTTTTGCTACAGATACAGCAAGTAAACCAAGGCTGCAGAAGCAGCTGTTCAGCATCTGAAGAATTTGTAGCAAAGGCAAAACACTGTGCTGCCACTACCGGTGCAGATAATGAGGTAGCCATGGAGACCCAGCCGCTGCAGGGAAACGCCTAACCCTTCAATGGGCACGAGAGGGAGCTCTGAGCCAAAGCACAGAAAACACCGCTGAGCAGATTACCAGTGGGCATGGTAACAGGCGCTGCACAGAGGCTGTGAAGATGGGGGAGGGCCGAGAGCATTCTTAATAAAACCCCGGCAGCAGTAGGGCTTAACAAATCAGACAGGGCTTGGAAGGGTATTTTGTGGTGGAAAAGGGGAAACCTGGAACACGTCCAAGTTCTCAATACCTTTTCAGGTTTTTCATTCGCACCCTGAAAATTGGACAAGTGGACTGACAAACTGCAGTGATACTGTGAAGTCTGTCACAATGAGAAAGACTTTCCCACATTCATCTGAGCCTCAGAAACACTCTTGAGACAGAGGTGATTCTATTATTCCAGTCCACACACAGGGAAAAGGATTCAGAGAGGTAGGGATTTGTCCAAAACCTGAGGCCAGAAAGTGGCCGAATCCAGCAGTTCCAACCCAAAAGCTGAAATTCCAGACACTGTGTGCCATGCTACACTGAGTTCTTTCATTTCAACTGAAAGGCAAAGACTGTTCCCATTCTCCGATCTTTCCAAAATGAACAGGGAAGGCCAGAGAGAAAGGAGCACTAGACATATCACCCCATGAAACAAAGAATGCTGTGACTCCCAAACAAATCCTGCGCTGGGTCTCTATCGTAGACTTCATGGGCAACCTGAACATGATACAAGACAAACGACCTCAGGCTCATTGCCTCCAAACCAGTCCACCTATCTACAGTTATGAAATCGCAATCCACTTACCCTATAGTGATGAAGTCTCCTTTGCTGACACTGTCGGGTTCAATGCAGATGTTCATAAAGTCTTCTGTGCTCTGAAAGATTAAGATAGACATCAATACTCTGAATTCTGGCTGATGCGGCCTGCTGCCATCCTTAAGCCCTGCAGGCTCATATTTTGATGCTGTGTATGAAGGGGGGTGGGGGGACTCAATCCTGAATATGTTTTGGTTCTTTTTCTGTTTATATTAAGACCTTTATTGTGATATAATTTACATACCATAAAATTCATCTCTACTGTTTGTTTTTTTGCAACATATACAAGATAAATAAAAACTCAGATTTGGAGGGTTGTCAAAACTAAGAGTGGGAGGTTTGTGAAGTTCTGTCACAAATTACCAAAGCTGTTAGAGTCCCTAGGATTCACTCCCTACAGGCCAAGCTTTCAGCCCGCTATCCCAGGAAGTCTTACTCCACGTCAGCATCACACCACACCTGCTATAGCAGCGTGCCGGGTAGGGCCCAGTGTCTCTCTTTAAATGCTGTACACGCAGATTTGGTGTGCAGCCAGAGCTTAGGAGAAGCAATCCACTTATGCCACGGTAATGCTTTAAGAACTTTCCATTCCAACCAAAGTTCTGGGAGAGCTGAACTACAAGGAAGTGGGTATAAAAATAGACTTAGTTCTAATACCACTCCCCCAATTTACTAGCAGTCAGTGGCTAGCAGTACACACCTGGCCCTCTGAAATTTAGTCCCATCACTCTTTCCTTGTCTGCTTCAAATAGAGGTTTGCTTCTTTGTGGACAGGTTCAAAATCTGTAGCCCCAGGATAACTCCCAGGCCTCTGAGAGCTGACAGCTTTTGCCAAAGATTAAAGGCCAGACCAGAGCACACCTTTATCTCTCAACTGGGAATTACAAAACATAGAGATGACTTTGCTCTAAGTTCATATTTTATTTAATATCAACCGACTTACTGAGTGAATTCCTCTAGGTGCTAAAAAACCCCAACAATTTCTGCCTATGAAGTACTTACATTCTACCAGAGAAACTGGAGAGGATAAATAAAAACAAAACAAAAACGCAGCCATTACTTACAAATGCTAGAGCATATTAGAAGTATGTTAGAGTATACCAGTATAAAAATAGTAAATTATGGAATGTATATATATATATCATAAATTATGGAATGAATATCCTATATAATAAAAGGGTAATAGGCAAATAGACTGAACGGCAGAACAACTGAACCAATCAAAGTGTAATATGCTAATGATATGCTAAGGCTGCTCAACAGCTCCCTATGACGTGCACTGACCACCAGGGGGGCAGATGCTCCAACTGGTAGGTTAGCTTGCTGCTGGGGTCCGGCCAGTCAGGACTGAGCGAGATGGGGTGGACACACCCTGGAGTCCTCCTGCGGTCCCTGCCCGGCCCGATTGTGCACCTATAGGGTCCCTCAGCCTGGCCTGCACCCTCTCACAATCCAGGACCCTTCGGGAGATGTCGGAGAGCCGGTTTCAGCACAATCCTGCAGGCCACTCCCCTTGGGAGGGCACCAGATGTAGGGCTCATGGCTGGCAAGCACTGATGCTGCAGCGCCAGCCTCTCCCAGTTGGGACTGATTGGGCGTGGCAGGCACAGTGAGGCTGGGGTGAGCGGGAGTGGCAGGTAGGAGCTGCAGGAGGCATTGGACTGCGGGTTTTGGCCTGATCCCTGCAGGCCACCCAGAGGGACCCCGCCCATGCACAAATTTGTGCACCAGGCCTCTAGTATATGGTATAAATGGTAAATTATAAAGTATACTAGAGGTCTGGTGCATGGATTTGTGTACCGGTGGGGTCCCTCGGTCTGGCCTGCACCCTCTCACAATCCAGGACCCCTCTGGAGATGTCAGACTGCTGGTTTCAACCTGATCCCTGCAGGCTAGGCTTAAGGACCCCACCAGTACATGAATCCATGCACTGGGCCTGTAGTATGCATATAAGATCTTTGGTTAATCTCCTTCCATCCTCCCTCTCCCCCTTCCCTCTGAGATTCATCAGTCTGTTCCATGTTTCCATGCCTGTGCACTGAATATCTGCCTGCTGGTGAGCAGTGCATGTCATAGCTATTGGTCAAATGGTCACTTAGGCTTTTACATATAGAGATTAGAACACAGTGTATTAGAGTCTGTTAGGAAAATGAGAGAAGAAGGAACACCAAGTGACACTGGTGTAGTACTGATACTTTTAAAGAGGGTCCACGTGGGCCTCATTGAAAAGGTAGCCTCTGAGCAGACACCTGAAGGAGGTGAGAGAATTAGCGTGGATATCCAGGGCAGTGCTTCTCAAACTTCAGCAAGCATCATTTGGAAGGCCTGTTAAAACGCAGACTCTGACCTCATGCTCAGAGTGATGGTTCAGTAGATCTGGGCAAGGCCCAAGAATTTTTGTTCCTAACAAAAGTTCCCAAGTGAGGCTGCTGTTGCTGATCTAGGCCCACACTTAGAGAACCACTGGTCTAGGGGCGAGTGATCCACACAAAGGTGAAAGAACAGCGAGGAGCCAGCGTGGCCGGACAGAGTGGGTGAGGGGATACCTGGGTGAAGCCAGAGAAGACGGGAGATGGCGCACAGGGCCTTGTGGAAATTCCACGGAATTGGCTGTTAGGCAGAGTGAAATGGGAGCCACAGGAAGGTTCTAAGCAGAGAAAGAAAAATCTCATTTGAATAGGATCTCTCAGGCTATCATGTTTAGAATAAAGGGGGAGAAGGAAGAAGTAGGAGACCACATAGGAGCCTGCTGCAAGGCTTGGATCAGGTAGCTGAAGATCCAGTGAAGAGCTGGCAATATTTAGAAGGTGAAGCCACCAGGACTTCCTCAAAGATCGATGTGAGGAGAAAGAGCAGCCAGGAGTGACTCCAAGGTGTCTAGCCCAAACAAATGAAAGACTGGAATTACAGTCAACCACAACAGGGAGGAGTGGATAAAAAAGGTCTCAAGGGTGCAATCAGGTGCTCAGTTCTGGACATGCTAAGATTGAAATGTGTATTAAATATCTAAGAAGACAGGTTACGTAGACAGTTATACATACAAGTCTAGGATTTGTCTTTTGCAAATAGTGCGATTACAAAAACCAATGTGTTGTTCTGCATTGACAGATAAAATGAGAAAACCTTATCTCAATAGATGCTGGAAAAGTTCCTGATAAAGTTAAATATCTACTCATGATAAAAACTCTTAGCAAACGAGGATAGTAGGAACTTCCTTAATCTTATAAAGGGCATCTGCAACAAGACATCACACTCAAGAACAAAGCAATGAAACCTTTCTCTCTACGGCAGGAATAAGGCAGTAATGCTTCTATCACTATTTCTATTCGACACTGTGCTGAGGTCCTAACCAATGTAGTAGGTAAAATAAGATTAGAAGGCTAAGTATTTGAAAGGAAAGAACAAAACTTGCACTATTTGCAGATGTGATTAAATCGATATAAGAGCCAAAGGAATCCATAAACTTAATATAACTAATTAGAATTTAGTCTGCTGATTTACCATCGATATAAAAAATCAATTACATATTCTTCTACTAAATCAGTTAAAAAATGAAACTTTAGGCAATACTTTTTACAGTCACATCAGAAAGTAAGATTATCAGATATATATATATATATACACACACACATACATATGTATATATACACATAGCAAAGACAAAATGTTATAAGAGAAAACTATGAAACTTCATTGAAAGACATTGAAAATCTACACAATGGAATACTACTCAGCCGTTATGAAGAAAGAAATCTTACCCTTTGTGATAGCATAGATAGACCTGGAGAGCATTATGCTAAGTGAAATGAGGCAGTGAAAGCAGAGAAAGACAAGTACCATATGATTTTACTCATGTGGAATTTAATAAAATAACAAAATAGAAACAGACTCATAGAGAACAGACTGACAGCTGTCAGAGGGGAGGAAAGTTTCGGGGCTGGGTGAAAAAGGCGAAAGGATTAAGCAAAAAACAAAAACTCTCATAGACAATAATTTGGTGATTACCAGAGGGGCAGGGGGATGGGGTAAGGTAGAAGAGGGTAAAGGGAGTGAGATGGTGATGGAAGGGGACTTGACTTGGGGTGGGGAACACACAATACAATATACAGATGATGTATTATAGAATTTTACACCTGAAACCTATATAATTGTTAACCGGTGTAATCACAATAAATTCAATGAAAAATTAAAATTTAAATAAATATAAAGCGATGCCCATTCAGTCAATAGGAGAGTCAATATTGTAGAAATGTCATTTTCCCTCAAATTGACCTACAGGTGTAATTCTGATCAGTGTAACAGATTTTTATGTGGAACTTAATATAATAAGCATCCCAAGGGATTTATAGAGGTCAAAGAGTCAAGAATAGCTAGGAGATTCTTTAAAAATAAGGAAAAACTGGCCTGTAAAACAATACTAATTAAGAGAAGCACAGAACTAGTACAACTATAGGAAAATAGAGCAACTGAATAGAGAAACTACAGACATTTCCACATGTGCACACACTTGATGTTCGACAGGTTTTGCAATCAGTGTTGTGTGTGTATGTGTGTGTGAGAGAGAGGGGGGCGGGGGAGGCAGGGTAGACATTTGGATAAGTGGTTCTTTAACACTAGCTTTCTACATGGAAAGAATATAAAATTGGGGCCTTACCTCTACCATTCACAAAACTGCTTTATAAGTGGAAGTATTCCTTTTCAAAATAAAAATGGAAGCATTTGGTGCAAATCAATTTAACCTGGTTTTCCATTTAACAATACATGATGATCATCGTTCCATGTTAGTAAATACAGAGACAACCTTTTAAATAAGTGGATTGAATCAGTCCCCTGATTAACTTGTTTCATGTGTTCTGCTGTTATACATTGAGCATAGTTGCACAAGAGATCCTAATTTTCACACATTCCACACCCCCAATGCTTCTTTGAGACTCTGAATATATGTCTTTAAATGATAAAGGAACATTTTGAGCTATGACTTGGCAGCTTCATTGTCTCTGAATATTTTATTGCACTGGCTTTTATTTTTATAAAGAGGTATGGGAAAAAATGAATGTGCTGCTACTAGTGATAAGAAGCACAGTATCATATACTTTTATAATTGCCACAGAGATAAAAGCACTCAGCCTGCTGCATGTGGCTAATCTTGAGCCACAATCGCACACTCACTGAACTCAATCAGTTCACTGGTATTCAATCATCAGAGAAAAGAACGGTGTTAAAGAATATGAACAAAGTACTGGAAATACATACTATCAGATTTTGGGTATAAAGGACATGTACAATTAGAAATCTTATCTTTCTTTTTTAAATCCCTCTAGAACAGAATCTTTTAAAACCATAATACATTCACATTCACTTATGTTTCCAGAAGTCCATGCTGTAAGAAATAAGGGCTGTCTACACTAAGTATTAGTCTGATGACTTCTGTAGGGTATGATTATATTTTAGATGCTTCATATATACAGCCAAGATGCCATTGAGGAAGGATGTTCTGATTTATATTCCCACCAGAAATACGCAAGACTGCCCATTTCCCTACCCACACCAACACTGAACACTAGCATGCTTTTTAATCTATGACAGTTCAGTAGTTACTATTCAATTTGCATTTCTTGGATGTTGAGCACCTGTTCTGTTTCCTTACTTATGAAATACAGCTAAAAGTTATATCTACCTACTAATGTAGACATGAAAGTTGATAATGTAAAATTCTAAGGACAGGGCATAGCGTGTAGTATATATTCAGGAAATATAAGCTTTTTTTCCCATCTTTATTTCTTTTGTGACTTTCTATTCTTGCCCTTTGTTGTCTATTTTAGTCCTTTGCCCATATCTTATTGATTTATCCAAAGGAGTCTGTTACAAAGGAAAGCTATTAACTCCTGGTCTATCACATTCTATTATTTCCCACAATTTATCATTAAACCTGTTGCCTATCGTTTCTTTTTAATAAAACATGACAAATACATCAGAATGGTTTTTGCCTTGGGTTCCATGCTCAGAAAGGCCTGGTCCTCCCCAAGTTTATATTGATAATCACTTAGATTTTGCTCTGGGGCTTTAATGGTCCTATTTCTTTACATTTAATTCTTAATCCAACTGGAATTTATTTAGAAGGTAAAGGGAGCTATGTTATACAATAAGCATGCATTACTTTTATAATCAGAAGACAACTCAATACTCTGAATATTAACATTGGGATAAAAATTTTCAGTGCATTCCTTGCACTCCACTCACACATTCATCACTGCCTTCAATTCCATGTGCCCGTTTCCCAACTGACCAGGTTAACTGTAAGCACACTACTCTGATTTGCATAAAACCTGATTATAATAATTAGGCTAGAGTTCGGGTTAAACTTTTCTATTGGCATTCTCATTAATATACACTACTAAGGCTTTCTCTATATCGGGGGCCAGTAAACTTTCTGTGAATGGCCAGATAGCAAATGTTGGAGGCTTTTAGGTCATAGTCTTTGTCACAGCTACTCAGCACAAAACTGGCCACAGACAGCATGTATATGGATGAATACGACTGTGTTCCAATAAAACTTTATTTATGGACACTGAACTCAAATTTCATATACTTTCCATTATCACAAATTATTAATTATTTTGACTATCTTCCAGCCATTTAAAAATGTAAAATCAATTCTTAGCTTGTGGGCTATACGAAAACAGGTAGCAGACTAGTTTGCCAACCTCTGCTTTATTTCAGAATTTTTTAGTGTATTGTCGGTAGCAGCCCTATCGAGTAGAACCTTCTGCAGTAATGGAAACGGTTTAGATCTTGCTTTCCAGTATGGTAACTACCAGCCACATAGGGCTATTGAGTTTTCAGTTTTATTTAATTGGGATTAATTTGTTTAAACTGCCACATGCTACCATATAGGACAGTGCATAGCAATAGATTGGACTAAAATAATATGTAAACAGATAGGTGTTTGTGTATACATATACATAAATGTGTGTGTGAGTGTGTGTGTGTGTGTGTATAGAGTTTTTTTCTCCTGGAGACCTAAACTTACATATTTAATATAGTCACTCAAGTGAAAGTTCCATGACTTTTTATTCCTGTGACAAATGAGAGCAAGCTAACTCTTCATTCTAAAGGTCTTTGGCCCTCAGTCTTTCTAAGCAGTGCCCAGAATATGTGATCAAGTCCCTTAAGCTTTCAGCCACTAGTTTGCTCAGCTGTTTCTTCTCATTGCTATTTTTCCTTCCTCTCTACTGCCACAGGGTAAAAGTAAAAATACTGAATTAGTGGAAGAGAATGTCACCTTTGTCACTTCACCCAGATACCAATAAAAAGCACACTTACCGTTAGGTCAAGCTGGCTGTTCCGTGTCGTGATGGACAGTTCAATGGTGGACAGCTGCACATCTCTCCAGACCTCGGGGCTCACCTCCTTGGAAACGCCTGTGTGAATGTATTAAACACAGGTCAATTTCTCCCATTAACATTTCACCCTCCACCACCCACGGCCAGCTGCCAGCTGCTAGCTGGCCTCCGCTGGTCTGCTGACTCCACCTTTTTCTTCATTGCATACTTCTTACACACGGGATAAAAAGCCAGGCTCAGAATGGAGTCTCTATGCCTGAAACATCCTACCAACACAGCCAGAAATACATAAAGCTCAGTGACTGAAAGAGGGAGCCACTGTTTGTCTTAAATGACATGGGGTGTTCCCACTCATGGGACGTTGTCCTGGCTTGGGCCCTGCTCTGTGGTGCACAGAAGGCTGACTGCAATGGTCCTTGGAAGGCATCTGCTCCAGGTCAGCCTGACACTGATTTTGGGGTCTGCGTTAGGCAGTCCTGAACTGACCAGGGCTCTCAATCTTCGACCACCCGCTGCTCACCGTCCTGCGGTTGTGCCCAGTACGATGCAAGTCTTCGCAGTATTCTCCGGTACAGAGAGGGCCGTGGAGGGGTCTCTTCTGCTCCACTGGGAGGTCTCTCTTTAGGTCCCATGTATGAGATAGAGGCTTGATGAGTCTGAGGCCACTCCTTTTAAAGTGAAGAGAGAAAAACATTCGTCATGAACACAAAATTCCAACCTCTGGGAGTTTCTCTATGCAAAGGTTAGTATTCTGCCTAGACCTGCTAGAAAGCCAACTAATATCTCCCTGGATGGAACTGTCTCTAATTTGGAGCATGGAATCCTCAGGCTTTCTTTTCCTATTAAAGTTCTATCTTGAAAACCATGAACTCAGTGACTGCTGTCTCCACTGATCCGTCACGTGGAGCAGAGAGGAGATCAAAGTGGACTATCAACAATTGCTTATACTTGTCCACAAACCCCAATATGAATGAGCGTAGATCCTACCCCAGGATAAACTTATCTTTGGTGTACTGATGATGACACATAAAAGAAACTGATGCATTCAGCTGCATCAATACTTTCTTCACTTCTGGAATCATCTTCCCACAGCGGCCAGAATGGTGTAGCCCAGCCTTGCAACCCAGCTCCAGGCTCCTCACTCCTGCTTCAAGGATCATCACTCTCACACTCTAGGGCAGTGATGGCGAACCTATGGCACGCGTGTCAGAGGTGACACGCGAACTCATTTCTTTGGTTGATTTTTCTTTGTTAAATGGCATTTAAATATATAAAATAAATATCAAAAATATACATCTTTGTTTTACTATGGTTGCAAATATCAAAAAATTTCTATATGTGACACGGCACCAGAGTTAAGTTAGGGTTTTTCAAAATGCTGACACGCCGAGCTCAAAAGGTTCGCCATCACTGCTCTAGGTGTTTTGTCTTCTACTTCCTGCACCCCAAGTCCAGTGTTGTCCTGGGTCTCAACAGTTTGCACAGGAACTACTAAAACAACAGCCTAGCCCTCAACATCACCTCTCATTCACCACAGCTGCTCATTTCCACAGCCACATCTGGTCCTTCCTGCCACCCAAAATTATTCCATCTTGGGCATCTATACCCCTGTAATCACACCCCATAATCTATTTATCTAGCTGATTCTTTTGTGCCCAATATGTCTTTTTTGGGCAAACTAATCCCTGTTCTTAAGCTTTCATGGGTGAATTACAAAAGAGAAACAACTCCTTTTTCTCACTCCACCTCTTACTTCTCTTCAATGCATGGACCCAGCCCTCTTCTCCGACTCACACTTGTGCTGCTTTATCATGCAATGAGCATACTACGGCAGTCTGCACTAATGGACATGTGCTGAATGGATAAATTCAGTTGGGATACTGAGAAATCAGACAGCGACCACACATCTCAGCTGCGTCCATCACTCCTGCTGACATTTCTAAAGCTAATATTTTCATCTCCATCTGCCTGTTCCTGTGTTTGTTTTTATAACTTGGTTCAAACTCAGAAGAGGAAGAAAGGGGAGATATTTCTTGGCCCCTCAAGATCCTACCCACACCCAAGTTTTCTATCACATTGAGAAGTCCAGTCTCTGACCACACCATTTTCCCTCAGTGCCTAATTATCAGTTCATTACTTTAATGCTCTTTTCCCATCACTCTTGGCCCTCTTGTGTCTTTAGTCTTCCACAATATGTGCCCTGAGAAGCTCCAATTCTGGATCAATCCTGTCACTAGGTTTCTGTATTACTTCATCAAGGCTCAGCAGCATTATTGGAGGGGAAAATATTCCTGCTGAGCATTGATACAGGGAAAACAATCACCCAAGCAAGCATATCTGTGTCATAACCAATTCTTGGTCTCAGGTCCTCAGTGCCACTCGATAATCCTTCTAAACCTCCCTATTTTCTTTATCTTTAAATTCCCCGTACCATCATCACCTCATTTTCAATAGGTCACACTGCTTCCTACACTTCAGAGAGAATACCAGGATCTCAGTGAGAACTGCCTTAACTCTCCCTGTTTGTTTTCATCTGGACCACTCCTTCATTTCTCTCCTGTCTCAAGGAAGAAGTGTCCCTTCCTGTCCAAGGATAACCCAGTACTTTAGGTCCCAGACCCTTCTACTTGCTCACGGATTCTGCCAACTCAGACATGTTTTTTCTCTCCTTTCGTTCATCTCTCCTCCCCCCCCCCCCACCCCCGTTTTCTGTTGCTTCATGGTGTAAAGACATGGATATCTTTCCATTTAAAAAAAATCAACACTCCTTTGATCCTATTTTTCTCACTAGCTTTTGCCTTTTTCATTTCCCTTCAAAGTCAAGCTTCTTGAAGGAGTTGCCTACCCTTGGTGTCTCCACTTTACCTTCCTGTTTATTCCTTAACCTTCTTCAGTATGGCTCAGCCCCTCCACTTACCAAACCTTCAGAGGTTACCAAATTCAATGGATACTCTCCTGTCTTTACTTGGACTCTTCGTTATTGCTTCTTAAAATCTCACTTTCTTCCTGAAAGTCTCTCTTCCATTGGCTCCTATCAGTACTCTCTCCTCCACTTCCTCTTAGCACTTCTCAGGCATCTTCCCTGGTTCCTAAGGGCTATTTCTCACCATCTATTCTCTCAATGGTAACGTCACTAAACCCATAGTTTCAATGCTACTCATACACTTCAGACACGTAAATTATTTCTTCAGCCCACATCTCTTTGCCAAATTCTAGACCTAAGTCACAACTGTACCTCCACTTGTCCGTACCAGGGGTATGGTAAACTCAGTATGTGCCAAACTGAGAATTTCATCTTCACACACTTGATCTTAAGTCAATATTATCAAAATTAATGGAAAGCTCTTAGTTATTAAACTGTAGTCGCTCAAAACCAGAAATCTCAGAATCCTAGTCTCTCCTTCCAACTTTTGAGGATTCCACCTCAATATCTCTTTAACCCATCTCTGTTGTCAATGCTCACTGTTACCACCCCAGGCTACATCTCATGACCACCTCTCACCCAAATTACTTTAACAGTCTTCTGATGCCCTTGCCTTTAGCTACCCACACAATCTCTTGTCCTCACTGCTGCCAAAAGATTTCTGTTATTTCCCTAAGACTCAATAAGTCCCCACCAGTGCTTTATCAATAAATGTCAGATCCCACCTGCCATAAACTGCCCCTACCTAACATTCAAAGTCCCTTTCTGGCCATGCTACTGCCATAATGAAAGACCAGGTTTCACCGCTGTGACTTCACACACCCCGGCCCTCCACCAAGAATGCCTTTTTAAAATATATATATATAATTGATTTTTTTACAGAGAGGAAGGGAGAGGGATAGAGAGTTAGAAACTTCGATGAGAGAGAAGCATCGATCAGCTGCCTCCTGCACACCCTCCACCACTGGGGATGTGCCTGCAACCAAGGTACATGCCCTTGACCAGAATCGAACCCGAGACCCTTCAGTCCGCAGGCCGACGCTCCATCCAGTGAGCCAAACCAGCTAGGGCACCAAGAATGCCCTTCATCTAGTCCTACAGATACTTCAATATTTAGAAGTGGCACCTGCGCTGCGAAGACTGCTGGCCCTCAGTCAGAGGTGGGTGCCCTCCTCTCTCCTCCATCTTAGTTCTTCTGTGTTTCTCTCATCACACTTGCCAAATTGATTTACTTGTGCTTCACTCTCAGCACATGCACACTCCTTGAAGGCAGAAACCTGTCTTATTGAACTCTGTATTTCAAGCACATAGAAGGGCTGGCCACACAACAGATATTTAATAATGGTTTGCTAAAGAAATTGTTGAAATAGTTTGATTCTCCCAGGTTCTATAACTTAACTATATAGTTACTAGATTTCTTCCTAAATACCGTACACTCACTACTCCACCAATGAAATTATTCTTTTGAGCAATAGTAATTATGCATTTTACTAACCAAAATTTATTTGGAAGGGAAAGGGAGCAATGTTTTGCAATGGACATATACTACTTCCATAATTAGAAAACCACATGATAATCTGAATATTAACACAACCAAACTTTTCACTTCATCTGCCCGTCCTCAGATCAGCCAGCCAAACTGTGAATATACTACTTTGATTTGCATAAAAGCTGAACACTGTGTAGTCCACAGGTAAGGATGACACATGTTAGCATTTTCATTAACACACATCATTCAGTTTTTCTCCATGTGAACATTTTTCAGTATACAGCCTATAGCAGCACCACTAATGGAACCTCCTCTGGTGATGCAAACGTCCTATATCTGGACTGGCCAATACAGTATCCACCACCCGTATTTGGTTAGCATGGTTTGAAACCTGTTTTATTACACTGGTGGGGGCTTTTTGAGTCTTAATCAGGGAAATATATCAAACCCGTATGATAAGATATATTCAGAAACAAATCTTCATTTCTAGATACTAATTCAGACATGCAAATGATTGATGAGATATAGGTCATTCTGTTCAAAGTTTGTCCGGCCAGAGTGAGTGAATGAATAGACAATGGAAAGTTGTCTATATAAAAAAGAAATTAACACCTGGACGGTGTCACTCAGTTGGTTGAGTATTGTCCCAGACACCAGGAAGTTGCCAGTTCAATTCCCGGTCAGGGCACATGCCTGAGTTTCAGCTTGATCGCCAGTAGGGGGTGTGCAGGAGGCAGCCAACGGATGCTTCTCGCTCATTGATGTTTTTTTCTCTCTCCTTCTCTCTTCCTCTCTCTAAAATCAATAAAAACTTATTTTTTAAAAAAATGTAAAAGAAAGAAATTAACTATAGGCTTGGTAATGGAAGGAATGAGTTGGTACACGAGGAATGCTTTCTGGATTTGTATGTAAGTAAATATCCCTCATTTTAGTACTGGAGCATGTCAGATACATCTGTCAGATACAAAGAATTTTTTAAATATCCAAATATGCACATCCTGGCATAACAACAAAATAATTCAGGGAACGTTTCTACACTGTAAATTGCATTTACCTGAAGAGTGCTGAAAAAATGCGCTGCTTTGGTTTTTAGGGGCCCAAGATACCAGTACCTGAGAAAGATCAAGATAAAAAATCTAATTAGAATATTAAAGGAATGATCAACATGATAGAAATTACACCCCTCCTATGAGTGTCTGCTCTGAGGCCTGGGGATTATGGCTTAGCATAAAAGAGTATTATAGAACATTTTAAATCCGAATTTCAATGCCATGTCAAACAGTACGCAATTAGTTACACAGGAGCTAGATCCTTGCAATTTAGGAGGCATATATAATCAGAGTTTCCTTGAATCTCTAAATTCACAAGTATTGCTGTAATGCATCCTTAACCACAGAATATAGTTGAGTACACACCCAAGGAGCACTGAGTAGAGAATGACAAAGCCACAATGAGATGCAGTGCTGGTGACCTGATGTGTTACCCACAAGCTAAATGTGCCTTCACACACACAAACATACCATTAAAATTTATGAAGCAGCATAATTTCACATTGCTTTTGTTATGCAACTTTAAAACGGCAAATATAGAACCTGGGAGTGAAGAGGGTCTACTTCATATTGCTAAATACATAAAAGCTGCTGAAGAGAGAAAGGTGCCTCCTTGGAATTGGAAAAGTGGTAAAAACTAGATTCCTCTTAAAATTTATATGTCACAACTAGCCCATCTTAACTGCTCCCTATTTGATTCTCGTCAATACGCATTTATTTAGTGCTTGTGGAGAAAACTAAAGAAATATAGAGTATAAAATTCCTGCCTTTGAGGGCTTATGAGAAAATATGGTCCAAAAAAGTAACAGAAAACAGTAGACAACTATATAAATATATATGATATCATATAAACTGATTACTATTTATTGGAAAGGAGAGTCAAGAAGGGATACGAAATCATTAAGGGCTTAAAATCACTGGAACAGCCATGCTTGTACAACAAAATGGCACAAGCACACAGTATGGTGTGTACTTTAGAAAGAGGCACTGGGCTTAGATACATGATGGAGGGAAAGAACTCATTCCAGGCAAAAGGAGAGGCCAGGGTGCAGGAAACCGGTGAGGATAAGAGCCAGAGTAAAAGCTTAAAAGGAAATACACATAACTGTGCAATCAGGGGCGGTGATGGAGGAAGGTGGGCCTTGAATGCAAGAATGAGAAGACAATCCAGGGAGCAATGGGGAGCCATTCTAAGCATTTTTCAGAAAATGTTATGATTTGCTTTGTCTCCTGGATAGCCAGATAGAATTACATCCCAATGAAGGCACTTTATTTCCAAATGTCTGCAGTTCCCTTCATATCTACCAAGAGCAAATTTTGTCACTATGTTGGTCACCTTGCATGGCCAGTTAGAAGTCATTTCTTGCCTCTTTATAGTTTCCTCATACACAGAGCAACTGCAAGGATGGCCTTAGTTGAGGTATTACATAACAAGTGGAATTTTAAAATCCATTTTTCAGAAATCAATCAAAATATTGGCAAGTGTGGGAGATATTCCTAAAGAGGCTGACCTATGGTTGTGTATAACTATCGATCAACACATCTGAAAGCAATTTGTCCTCACCAGACTTTTTCTGGAAAAACTAAGCAATTCCTCTCGGTGAATTGCTGGTATTATTTGACATTACAGATCAAGCACAAGGTACTCCTGGCAGACTTGCAAATAAAAAGATGGGAACTATTAAATAACACAGAGTGTGAAACAACACAGTAACATCTCTGTTGACATTCCACTGTCAACAGGGAACATCATTAGCAGAATAATGAGTGAACAGCAAGAGAAATCTGCAGAGACATTCTGGCAGGAATGCCCATGAAGTGAAAGATAAAAGCTATGTGTGAGATCCATCATAATCCATTCAAACTATACTAAAATTGTAAGCCTGTTTTTAAGAAAAGGTAAAAATCAACACTCAGGTGTGACCTGAGCCTCACACAGCGGCTCCCTGGGTCCCGTCTCAGGAGGCTTCTGCCTGCCTTTCGCTTCCCCATCAAGCAGACAGGATGCAGCCCTTCTCCCAGCCAAGAGTTCCATGTTACACATGAATTTTCCAAAAGTAAATCCATTCCCATTAAAAGCCAGCGATGGCCCTCTAGTCACAGCCCCAACAGGTCTGCTTCTTCCATCTCACAACAGAACCAAGTGGCCACTGTCCTTCTAAGAGGCAGTCATGGTTTCCCAACCTGCCAGCCTTCCAGGGCAGCTCTCAGGGAGTCCTCCGGCCAGGGCTGGGGAAGTGGCTTTGGCCCCAGCCGTGCCTGTCACTTGGTACCAGATAAGCAGGTACAGGGTGACAGGCCATCCGTTCCCCTTCAGTCTAGCGTGAGCCTGAAGCAGTACCTCTAGAAACAGGTCCCCCTCTCCTCCTTGGCCACCACCAAGCCAGCGCGAAGGAAACCCGAACTTCCCCCAACCTTTCAGCACAAGATGCAAACCTCTGACTCTATTAATCATAGATAAGTCAACCTCCAGACCCACCAGATCTATTCCTGGAAGATCAATGTATAGTGACATCTGAGAGACAGGAACAGAATAAAAAGATTTTATAAAAGTCATCGCAATCCATACAGTAATCCTTTACTTGCTAACTTTGACGCCAGCGTCTCTGAAGGATCCCCACCGAAGGCCAGTCATTGCAAACACGGGCTGTTCCTTTTCACCCTGGAAGTAAAACACATTTAATTTAAAGTAATGCTGACAATAACTTGGAACTGTCTACAGTTAAGTACCCAGCGAATGAACATGGCCTACTGTTCATCAAACAAATTCTAAAAGGATGTTCACAATTTAAGAAATCAACTCTGTGAGTGTTCAGGAAAAGTACTTGAATAAAACATACTCTAAATGAAACTAACTTTTATATATTAGAGCTCATAAACCGGCTGGCAAGGGAACATGTTATCATACTTCAGCCTGGAAATTAAGGAGTACTTAACTATTCTGGTTCCTGGACCCATTAGGTGTCGGCTCAGCCAGAACTTCTGCTCTCATGCACCTGCTTGAGCCCAAGAGGATTTGAGCCTGCATCCCCTTTAAAGGGCCAGGGGCTCTCAAGTAAGATCAGAATCCTGGCACACTACAATGTTTCACCTGAATATGTGAAAATACAGCCTGCTACTTGTTGTAATAAGTCAGAACACAAAGTGATTTGGATTTGGTCCAATGCTTTATGGTGAAATATTGCATATACATATTATAATCAGCAAGTTTCTAGTAAGTCAGTGACATAAGCAATGTATAGAAAACATACACAATGGAGCCACCTCTGAGAGTTTATGCTCTGTGATGGACCTTCCTTAAAGTAAGAATAATATACATACCAGGATATATAATAAAATAATTTCCAGTTAATTCCTAGTTACTCTGGAATGCATTATTTCTCGCACATGTACCAAAAGCAGCAAGCTTTTAAATCACTCAATTATTAAGATATATCCAGATTCACCTTCTTGAGTAATAATATTTTTAAATATCTTCATAGAGGCTGATGTGTAGTAACTGCTAGGTTAGAATTTCAGCACAGCCCTCCCATTTTTGTGAGAACAATTTAGCTTTATTATATGCCAAAGACTCAATTGCAACTTAAATCATGTTTATTGTGAACAATGAGGTGGAGAGTCCAGACATCAAGAACAAAGGAAAAGAGGCCGCAAGTTCATGGGTTCGCCAATTGTAAATATGCCTATAGCCTACGCTATGTAACTAATAGCAACATTTTAGGATAGCAGTTCTATTAAGGCATATGTTCCCTTTGCAATTACTAAGTAATCTGTGATATTGTGAGAGTATTTGTTTCCCAACAACCCTTTATCTAATAGTTCTAGCAGCTATTGAGGATCTCAATGACTTCATTGGTGATTACAAAATGGTAATTCTCTCACTCTATCACTCCTTCTGTATTTACAAACTGGCAATTCTTCTGTAATATCACTGTGGACTCTTCATTTTTACTTAATGTATTATAATCCACTGCATTCTACTTCTTTTTGATGTTTCAACTGCCCCAAAATTGGCCAGGTGGGCACCATCAGGCTGTCTTCTATGTCTTTCTGTGCTGCCTCTCTGAGTTTCTGAGTACTTCCTTGCCCTGACTCTGAAAGCCAGCCCTTCACAGAGTCCTGGTAACGCATCTTAGAGACTGGCTTTAGAGACCATATCTGGATGTCAGGATGCTCACTGCTTTGGGTGTTACTGGTTCTAAGCAATATATTTGCATTGCCAGCAAATATATTTCTAAAACAATTCATGAGTTTATCTACAAATCACTCAGCGTGAGACAACCCAATAGAAAATGGGAAATATTGCTCCCATCTAGGATGTAAGAAGTTACAAAGAACGTTGTTCTCATCGTAAAAATGAGGAAAAGCCAGATAATCTAACAAAATCATAATACTTCTTATGCCCACCTGCGGACTGAGACTGCAAGACAACCAAGTAATCTGAATTCCAAAGAATGACAAGCCCCAGCAAAGAACAGACGGGACAAAAGAAGGATTTTAACATTCGCAGAGCATGGGAGGAAGAGGAGGCCACTGTGCAAATAGGTAAGATGAAATCAGGCCCTGTCCTAAGTGCTTTACATTTAGTAGCTCTTTTTATTCCATTTTTTAAAATCCTTACCCGAGGACATGCTTTAAAATAAAATTAATTTGAGAGAGAGAGGAAGGGAGAGGGAGAGAGGGAGAAGGATAGGGAGGGAGGGAGGGAGGGAGGGAGGGAGGGAGGGAGAGAGAGAGAGAGAGAGAGAGAGAGAGAGAGAGAGAGAGAGAGAGAGAGAAACATTGATGTGAGAGTGAAATATTGATCAGTTGCCCACACACATCTCGATTGGGGATCCAACCTGAAACCTGGGTATGTGCCCTGACCAGGACTGGAACCCGCCACCTTTCAGTGCATGGGACGATGCTCCAACCAACTGAGCCACACCAGTCAGAGCTATTAGCTCTTTTAATACTCAGAACAGCCATATGAGGCAGAGAAATACTTGAGGTACAAAGTTAATCAATAAAGAAACTAAAAATAGTGACAAAACTATATTGGGAGGAGATGCAGAGCAATTCTTATGCATAACAAAGAGGCCAAGCGATAAGGTCTAAAATTTATACATCAAAAACTAGTATTGTATACTTAACAGTGCTGAACTGGACACTTAAAAGTGGTTACGATGGTAAATTTTATGTATATTTTTAACACAATTTTTAAAAATAGCATCATAAGCATATTTATTTGTGGTGACTAGAATAAACAGGCAAAATTTTTTTCTCTGGGAAGTTATACTTGGGGTAGGAAAGGGTAAGAAGAGGGACTGCAGTTTTCATGATCTCATTTGAAATGTTACATTTTGTTTTCTTTATGTGTATCACTTTGTTAATATTTTCAAACTCAAGAAAGGACTTACCTTGATCTGCAAGACATCAAGTGGGACTGTCTCTCCTTTTACAATGGCAAGTGTAGCATCAGTAATATGTCTGAAAGATAACAAGGAGGAAATGGTCATGTTGTGAAAAATAAGCAACAGCTCCCCCAACTCTTTCTCCCCCCCCCCCCCCCCCCAGTACTAATAACTGGCTCTGGAAGAAAACACATAGTCCTTCAAAAAACCGAGAACACAGAACAAAGAAGCATAAAAGAACGACTGACACAAAGACAGTGGGAGGCTCTGACACAGCCCCACAGACCTCCCCCTCGGCGCGGTCAGGATGAATCATATCCACTTGCATGGGAGCTGCTAACAAAGTTGGATACAACTTCAGAGACCTTAAAACCCAAGAACATGCACATTCATGCAAATGCTTAGATTATATTCTGGGTTCCTTAGTAAGCAAGTTGGGACTTAAGAAACAACCTATTTTACTTTCTCATATTTCTTTATCGAAATGCCTTTACCCCATTTTTTCCTCCCAATACAGATACTATCTATGAAGTGGATAGCAGTTTAGAAAACAAGATTCAATTCAGGAAACAGCAAGATGCAGTAGCACAAGTTTAGATGACCCAGAACATGTTCATTGTGAAGGAAGTCAGTAGGAAGGGTCAGTCACTGTACGTGTTCTGCGTAGTAGTTAGCACACTGAGAGGGTTTAGGAAGTGCTTGAGAGGCTGACCTTAACAACAAATGTTGCAACTATAAAAAAAGGCCTTCCTATATTAATACTTTTTTCAAAACTGCTTGGCAGAAGACAGCTAAAACGCAACCTAAATTTATTCTCCAGCAACAACTGCCAAGTTCTAAACAGATCAGCACTGTAGCACATTACAGCTATTTTTTAATGATAATTTACCTGCAATCTTCCAATCCAAGATTCCTCCCACACTAATTGTGGGACAACACATTTTGACAACAGTACAAAAAGCAAAGCCTGTTCTTCCCAATAGCCTCAGGCATCTGCCATGTGCAGAGGCCCACCTGATTCTGAACCCAGGGCAGACTGACTTAATTACCTAAGAGCCCTGTGGTGTGCTCTAAATTATGTTTCCTCAATCTTTAAATAGAGCTAGAGGCAGCAACATAATAACTACAGGAAAATCAGCTCCCAAAGCCGAAGGCTACGAAGACCTTCAGGGTGGCCGCGCTGGGCACAAACTGGCTTTTGGACAGGCAAGGGTTCTCCAAGGACACGGCTCCCTCCTGATGGGTGACATGTTCGAGAATGTTGGCTCTGCAGTTCAATAGTCACTACTGATACAAAGGAAAGACTAGCTCTCTACAGCGACCAAAACCTAAACCAGGTGGGATTTATGTTGGGTAAACAAAACTGTTCGAGTAATTCATTGCCACATCTACTGCCCCAGAAATTCTAAACGGGGAATGAAAAGACAGTGAACTGAAATGGGCTTCAGAATGACTGTGAGGAGCTAAACATTCCCTATTAGTTAAGGTTTGACACGCAAGCAATGTTTCAATGAAGGCTCTGATATGTCTATGTTTATGTCTAGTGTTTGATATGTGAACCCAGGTTTTATAAAAATAGAGAACATATAGAATGAAAGATGTAAGATGACTCCTAAAATTACAATAGCAAAAATAAATCCACAAAACAAGCCTAATCAAAATCCCAAAGAAAAAAATTAAAAGAAAATCACCTGATTATCATTATTGTTACTGATTCTAAATGGTTATAATAACCAGAAACATCATAAGATCTTAATTAAGTCATTCAAAAAATATTCATCAGCTGACTGCCCCTCAGGTGTCACCAAGCTTATGGTAAAGGTCAGGCAACTGACCGTGAGAGCCTGGGAACCATCTGCTCCAGTTCATATTAATCCCTAATTCAAACCTCAAACTCATGATTCCTATCTCCTCGGAAGGCAAGGGCTTTTTTACACAATGCTTTGGATAAAAATGAACAATAACAATTTGCCCGACTCCTGCAATTTAATTTAGACATTAGGGCTACACCACTCCCTCTGCCTGCTTTATTCATACACCTTCCACGTCAGGCATTCCCCAAAGGATGTGACTATATTTCATTGTTTTAGCTACTTATACAATCAAGATAATGAAGCCAAGGCTACTGTTCCATTTCACAAGGGACTTGCTATTTGTCATCGGATATACCTAAAGCAAACAACACAAATATCATATCCGACAGGGTAACTGCCCATCCCCAGGCTCACTCAGCCACAGCCCACATTGTCAACCTACTGGACTTTGTTTCCACTTTCGGCAAAAAGGGTCTGACTCAAAGTGCTGGTCTGCCCCAGTGGGATAAATCCGATGGGAATCCTGCTGAAGGCAGCCTGGGAGAAAGAAGAGGAAATGTTATTGTTATGGTCAGAAAAGCAGGCTGAACAGAGAGGCACAGATGTGTCTCCTATGAGACAAGTAACGAAGTGACCTGGGCCTGCCTTCCTGTCTCCCTTCCTAGGCCCTGGACCAGCAATCGGGCCATGCCTGGAGCAATTCCTAAAAGGAGGCAGTCCAGGAAAATGACAGGACTTTGAATTTGAAAGAAATACTTTGGTGCTCATTACTAGCAACTACTTTAAAGAAATCTGGTAAAAAAAAGAAGGGTTTTAAAGATACCAGATGAATGCACAATTGTGACAGTGTGTTATGTTGTCACATTATTTGAAAAAGTTGCAGATAAAATTCAACTAAAAATATCTAACATATGTACAGTAGCCAATGATAGGGAAAGTACTTTATAAACTATCTCAAGTATAACTAGGGCAAAGGGGATCAGCAAGTTTGTGTAGCAGAAAGTAATGGCACAGCCACTGAATTAAATGCCACAAACAAAGACACACTGTAAGGCGTAGCAGTGGTTCTCAACCTTCTGGCCCTTTAAATACAGTTCCTCAGGTTGTGACCCAACCATAAAATTATTTTCGTTGCTACTTCATAACTGTAATGTTGCTACTGTTATGAATCATAATGTAAATATCTGATATGCAGGATGGTCTTAGGCGACCCCTGTGAAAGGGTCGTTCGACCGCCAAAGGGGCCGCGACCCACAGGTTGAGAAACACTGCCCTAAAGACTATGTTGAAGATGATCTATTATTATTGCCAAAGGGACCAGGAAGGGTCTTCTTTCTTGTTATTTGCAAAATATGTTAAACTGCTGTAGAAAAATGTTTAAAATAATGTCACAAACATTCATACACCCACCACCCAGACTTACCAAATGCTACTTTTTGCCATGTTTGCTTCAGATGTTTTAAGAAGTAAAATGATACAGAAATAACTGCAGTTGCTTCTGGTCCTATTCTCTCTCACTCGCTCTCAGAGGAGGCTGTTGTCCCAAGGGTGTGATGCCTTTCCATCGTGTTGTTACTCTTTCGCTACATAAGGCATCCACCAACATAGATCTGTTTTCTACATTTTAAAACTTTGCAGAGATGCATAATGTGCTTTGGCAGCCTGCCTTTTTTACTTAACATTTTTTAGATTTCGCCATGTAAATATTTATTTATAAAGGAATCCTCTGAAAAAGATTGTATAAAAAGTTGTATGTTTTAAACAACTCCTGGTGAAAGCTGTTGGATACTCTGGATTCCCAAAGCAGGTAAGTCCGCCGCAGGCTAATAAATGTGTCCGAGGACACAGGCAGCCCCGCGCGTCTTTCTAAAATCCAAGGACCCACACTTGTGCTGCCTTAAAATACAAAATGGGGAAAAATGTAAACGAAGGAAGTGAAGAGATATAAAAAGAACAGAAACATAAAAGTAAAATGCAATGACTCTTCTTAAAAGCTCACCTCATCTGCTCTTCGAAGAACTCCAGTAACAACCTACAAATGTTACAGAAAAATTATGAACAACATGTATTTCCTTTATCATAAAAGAACTGGATTCAATTTTCATGGACCACAAACTTCTTCCTGTTTTCTTCCTAGAAACTATGTCAAAAGCTGCATTGGCTACTGAAACACACGGTATTCTCTAATCGGATCAGAGCTAACTTAAATTTTATTCTTGATCGAAGGCCCATAGTACAATCAAGACTAAGATACAATAATTAATTTTTTAAATATATTTTTATTGATTTCAGAGAGGAAGGGAGAGGAAGAGCGAGATAGAAACATCAATGATGACAGAGAATCATTGATTGGCTGCCTCCTGCACGGCCCACACTGGGGATCTAGCCTGCAACCCAGGTATGTTCTCTGACCAGGAATCAAATTCTGACCTCCTAATTCATAGGCTGATGCTCAACCATTGAGCCATGCTGGCCACACTCAGTTAAAATAGCTATAAAATCTCCACATTATATTAGCAAAATTATGTTTTAGTTCTAGAATATGGGTCTAAATGTGTGCTCACATCAACTGTATACAAGAGCCTAGTCTGTCACAGTGAAGTGCACATATAGGAAACACAACCTGTGGCTACACTCCGAGATGCCTGCTCTCCACAAATGTTTCTCACTGATGAAGGTAAAGACACAAGGGATAGTAGTCCCTCTAAGAAAAGATACTTTTTATTTCAATTTTTACATAATTTATTTTTCATTTTAAAACTATAGTACATATGTCTTGTAAAAACAGAAAAATACCTGAAGAAAACATACTTCCTCATAAACCCACTATGCAGAATAACCATCATTAGTCAGTCATTTATATTTTGGTACATTGCCCTCATATTCCTTTTTTATCAGGGCATATTTTTATGACTGGGTCATACCAAATGCACAATTTGGTGTGTTTCTTAAAAAGATTCTGTAAAGTAAAGGCTAATGCCCATCTTCTCCTTTCATCTCCTGCCTGACTGCATTCTAGGATTAAATGGGGCTGTCAGGAGGTCTCCTTCATTCTTTGTTGGCATGCTATCAGTATTCTTCACACTTCATTAAAAAGCCATAAAAACAATTACAAGACCATTAGCACAACCTTTTAAAAAGAAGCTTACTAAGGCTCACATAATTGTTGAGTCAAACATAGGACAACTCTGGCCAGTGTGGCTCAGTGGGAGAGTATTGTCCCATGCACCAAAAGGTCTTGGATTTGATTCCATTAGGGCACATGCCTGGGTTGTGGGCTTGATCCCCAGTAGCAGGCATGCAGGAGGCAGCTGATCTGTTTCTCTCATCGATGTTTTTCTCTCTCTCCCCCTCTCCCTTCTTCTCTCTCTAAAATCAATAAAGACACAGTTAAAAAAACAAACACATAGGACAGTGCCCTGTCTGCGGCGAGCTCCCGATTCCTGAACACCGATGAAACCACCGAATGGAGCAGAGAAGAGGTGTAGCTGTGAACTGTACACAGGATGGGAAGGTGAGTGGAAGGGCTGCCTGTGCCAGGCTCTCGAGGAGTTTCCAATATATAATGGAGGGTCTAGTCTATTGCTCAGAAAAGAAGAGCAGCTCAGGCTTCCTGTCCTTATCGGACCAAAGTAAGCACTAAGGATACGGAACTAGAGAACAAAGGCAGATGCATACGTATGAACATGGAGACCTCTGCTCCTAATGTGTCTCAGGAGATGAAACATGTGATAGAAATGAAGTGACAATGGACAGACACCTCTTTTAAAGGAATCTTTCTTTTATAAGAAACTTTCCTCATCACTGAAATTACAATTGCCATAACAGTCTTCAGAATATAAAAAGCTTACCGTACCCACCACCATTTTGTTTCCTATTCTATTCAATTTTATCAGACTAAAAAAAACAGTGCATGAGAAAAAAGTAATGATATACTTGTGTCAGAAACAATCCCCACAAATGGATTACAAAGAAATAATTTCCTTAAATTATAACCACTGTATGCCACTGCTCTAAGATCAACTTTCTGTCTCCCTCGCCCAAATGGTTTCACACAGGAAAAGGGCCATACCTCCTGCAATGTTCCATCTCCTCCGGCAACGATGATCACGTCTGTGTTTTCCATCAGTTCCAGCAGTTTCTTGGCCTGGCCCTCATAATCTGTCTGAAATACAAAGGAAGCCTTGGGTCAATTTATTATCCTAGGGCCACTGGTGAAAGGCTAAAAAATACAGGTTATTAAATACATTGAGTATTTTCTTAAATTCTACATAATTGATAGACATGAAACACTAAATAGCTAACAAAGCAACTCTGTACAGTTTTTATAGTTTCTACCTTTAGAACTGGAAGGGACCTCAGAAACCACCCAGTCAGCTCCTTACTTGATTTATCTGTTAACAAAAAGCTCATCAGAGAACCCATTTCCAGTCCAGTGCAGTCTATGACATCATTTACCAGTGCCTTTTATCTGAAAGCAGGAAGTGCAAGTGCAAATATGAAGCAAATGGGATGAAAAGAGCACAGATTTGGGAGCCCAAGTGACCTAGATTAAGTCTCAACTCTGCTACTTTTTAGCTGAGTAGCCTCAAACTCTCAGATCTTAATTTCCTAATCAATGGAAGTATGTGTGTTAGGAGAGGGGATAATCATAGCTTCCCCATAATGCCATTGTAAAGCAACTAGCAAAGTAACTGCTCATACCTGATACTGTACTAAATCAAAGGGGGTTATTATTGTACATAGGAACATTGTACATAAAATACAGGTGTGACTCAAATTAGTCAAGACGCACCTAGGCATCACCATTTTTATTGATAATATTTATCTCAGATACATATGCAGACTTAATGGACCATCTAAGCCACCACCTCTAAAACCAAACATTGAATTTTAATAGACATAGTGCAACTAATGCTAAAATAAGGAAATACTCCCTCCATCTGACACTATACTAGACTAATAGGTAAAAATTAAAGATTTGGATTTCAGAGAGACTATAAAGCACCTGAGCCAATAAGTCAGTAAACACAAAGGAAAAAGGAAGTCCCTAAACTAACACCATTAATTTTATGATGAATGTTCCTACTTTTATTCTAAAAATTGGAATGACTGGTTTTATAATTATATATTTTCAAATATTTCATTAAAAAATATGCCAATCCTAATTAAAAGGATGGTTTGTGAGCACCCCGAAATGGGTGATCATTGGGAATGAGCATGGGTTGGCTAAGAGTGACGCATTTCAGACTCATGCTCATCTCTGACAGGTCACTAGATCCATAGATCTGGGAAACTAGACAGACATTATAACTGGTTTTCAGCAAGGCACCTGGCAAGCTATTTAACAATATCCTTGGAGACAAGGTGGGAAAATATGGAAATAATATGTTAGAATACAATTAAATTAGATACCAGTCTAGGCTCAAAGTGAGATGCTCAGAGAAGCAACATCAAAGTGTAGGTAGAGTCTTAGTGACAGCTCTTTAGGGTTCTCCCTTCAGCATCTTCCTATACAACACTGTATCAACAATGGATGCAAATTATAATTTACTGAATTCGAAAGTAATACAAAGTTGATAATCTTGCCCCTCCTTCTTTGTCCAACCTCACCCTCTCTCCCTGTCTCTCCTGGTTCATTCCACTCCAACAACAATGGCCTCCTTACTCGCACTCAATCACCCAAGCACACTCCCGCCTTGACTATGCAGTCTGCTCGGCCTGGACTCTTTCCCTCTTTGAGCAGCTGCATGACTCACTCATTCCCTTCAGGTCTCTGTTCAACTGTCATCTTATCCGACGGGCCTTCCTTGGTATTCTGCACTAAACTAACATCCCTATTACTCCTGGTCTCTTTACCCTGCTTGATTTTTCTCCTTGGCATTTATCATCATTGGAAAAATCTTGTGTTTATTTGTATGTTTCTTTTCTGCATCCTTTCCTTTCACACTTTGAATGGAAGCTCTCTGAGGACAGACAGGGCTTACCTAATAGGAGGCACTCAATAAATATTTGTAAAAAAAGTACAGGCAGGAAAAAGCCAAAGTGCAAAAAGATCTTGACAGATTTAACAGACCATAATTTAAAAGGTTACATGAACAGGGATAACACATTTGAGGCTCTGATCTTAAGATGAAAATTCCAAATGCACCAAAGAGGAAAGATAAAAAGTGGCATAATGATGCAAAAAGATGAATCAACACATTAACCTCACACTTTTCCTAAAAATTAACTCAAAATGGGTTGTAAACTTAAATGTAAAAGAAAACTATATAACTTCTAGAAAATTGCACAGGAGAGGATCTAGATCAGCGGTTCTCAACCCCTTTGGGGGTCGAACGACCCTTTCACAGGGGTCGCTTAAGACCATCGGAAAACACATATATAATTACATATTGTTTTTGTGATTAATCACTATGCTTTAATTATGTTCAATTTGTAACAATGAAAATACATCCTGCATATCAGATATTTACATTATGATTCATAACAGTAGCAAAATTAGAGTTATGAAGTAGCAACGAAAATAATTTTGTGGTTGGGGGTCACCACAACATGAGGAACTGTATTAAAGGGTCGCGGCATTAGGAAGGTTGAGAACCACTGATCTAGATAATCCTGGGTTTGGCAATGAGTTTTTAGATAAATCAACAAAAAGCAAGATCTATGGGAGAAAAATAGACAAGTTGGACTTTCTTAAAATTAACAACTCTGCTCTGGGAAAAACACTGTTAAGACAATTACAAAACAGCTTTACAAGACTGTATAAGAGAAAATATTTGCAAAACACATATCTGATGACTTGTATTCACAATATACAAAGAACTCTAGAAATCAACAGTAAGAAAACAAACAAAAAACAAGAGCAAAAATCTGAACAAACATCACACCAAAGAAGATATACAGATGGAAAATATACAAATGAAAATATGGCCAAGACTGGTTTGGCTCAGTGGATAGAGCGTCAGCCTGCGGACTGAAAAGTCTCAGGTTTGATTCCGGTCACGGGCATGTACCTTGGTTGCTGGCACATCCCCAGTGGGAGGTGTGCAGGAGGCAGCTGATCAATGTTTCTCTCTCATCGATGTTTCTGACTCTCTATCTCTCTCCCTTTCTCTCTGTAAAAAATCAATAAAAATATTTTTTTAAAAAAAGAAAAGAAAATATGGTCAATATTGTATGTAACCCACTTTTGCCCTCCCTTGAACATACATTCCCATTAGAATGGCTACAACCCAAAACACCGACAACACAAAATGTTTACAAAGACACAGAGCTATAGGAAATTTCATTCATTGCTGGTGGGAATGCAAAATGGTACAGCCACTTTGAAAAGGCAGTTTGGCGATTTCTTTTTCTTTTGAGGGGGGAATTTTTATGAGTTTTTTTGAGTCAAACTGATGACATGCTGGGAAGCAAGACCCTAAATGCTCCCCGGCAGTTTCTTACAAAGCTAAGCACACTCTTACCATACAATCCCGCAAATGCCCTGTTAGGTATTTACCCCAGTGAGCAGAAAACATGTCCACAGAAAAACCTGCACATGAATGTTTATAGCGGCTTTATTCATAATTGCCAAAATTGGAAGCAACCATTCAGTAAGTGAATGGATAAACAAACTGTTGTACATCCATACAATGGAATATTATTCAGTGATAAAAAGAAATGAGCTATTAAACCATGAAAAGAAAGGCCAGTAAGGAGCCCAGGCTAGACCAGCAAAAGAACAGCTCTGACCAAGACTCATCAGCAGAAAAATAGTTGTCCAGGCAGTTTGTTATATAGCAATAGATAACTACTATAGAAATAAATCTAAATAAATCAACAATTATAATAATTGTTAATGGATTAAGTGGCCTAGTCAAAAGCCAAAAAAATTGATTTTTGAAATATCCTGTTTTGCACCTTTACAAATGGTGCATCTAAAACATAAGGATACAAAAGGATGAAAGTAAAGAGATGTAAAAATTATGCCAGGCAAAAACTAGCCAAAGTAAGCTAGTACAATTACTACTAATAACAGGTAAGACAGACTATGGCAAAAAGCAGGATTAGTGCCAAAGAGAGTCACTCTATGATAGGATCAAAATGTAAGGAAAATAAAATAATCTGAAATTTGAGTGCATATACTAATAGTCTCAAAATACAAAAAGCAAAAATTGACAAAACCATGTCATGAAATAGACAAATCCACAATTATAATAGGAGATTTCTAATACCTCTCTCTCTGAATAACCTATAGCTAAACAGAAGAAAAAATCAGCAAGGACATAGATTTGAGGCACACAATAGATTTGACTTAACGGACACATATACAGAATATGCTCTCCAGTAACTGATATAAATTCTTTTTAGGCATACATGAGACATTTATGAAAACAAACCACATGCTAGGCCACAAAACAAGTCTCAACAAATTTTAGAATACTGGAATTTATAGACTATACTCTTTGACAAAAATACCAATAAAGTCAGAAATCATTAGCAAAAAGATTTGGAAAAACTTTAAATTTGGAAATTTAAAAACATGCCTTCCTAATTCATAGGTCAAACAAAAATCATGATGAAAATCAGAAAATACTTAGCAATGAAAATATTACACATCAAAACTTCTAGGATGCATCCCAGTCAGCGTAGCTCAGGAGGTCACAGTTCGATTTCCAGTCAGGGCACATGCCTGGGTTTCAGGTTCAATCCCCAGTGTGAGGTATGCAGGAGACAGCTGAGCAATGATTCTCTCTCATCATTGATGTTTCTATTTTTCTCTCCCTCTCTCTTCCTCTCTGAAAGCAATAAAAATATGTTTTAATAGAACAAAAACTTCTAGGATGCAGCTGAATTATGGTACATTTATAGCTTTCAATGTATATAGCAGGACAGAAGGGTAAAATTAATAAAAATAAACATCCACATTAAAATGTCAAAAAAGGACAGCAGAAAAAAAAATCCAAAGAAAGTAGAATGAAGGAAACAATAAAGATAAATTAGATATTAATGAAACAAATGAGAGGATCAACAAGCCAAAAGATGGTTCTTGGCAAGGATTAAACTGACACACCTCTCACAAAACTACTGAGAGAAAGAAAAAAAAGAGGGGACAAATTATATTAAGCATGAAAATGAGATAGTACAGATGTTACAGAAATCTAAAAGTTTAAAAGAGGATATTATAGATATTATATATAGAAGTTTTTGTTCTATTAAGATATATTTTTATTGCTTTCAGATATTATGAACTCAATTCCAATTAATTTGAAAACACTGATGAAATGAACAAATTCCTTGAAAAACTTACCTTTCCAAAATTAATTCAAGAAACAGAACTTGAGTTCTTCTAGAGCCATTAAATAAATTTAATACAGCCAAAACCGGTTTGGCTCAGTGGATAGAGCGTCGGCCTGCGGACTGAAAGGTCCCAGGTTCGATTCCGGTCAAGGGCATGTACCTGGGTTGCGGGCATATCCCCAGTTGGAGATGTGCAGGAGGCAGCTGATCGATGTTTCTCCCTCATCGATGTTTCTAACTCTCTATCTCTCTCTCCCTTCCTCTCTGTAAAAAATCAATAAAATATATTAAAAATAAATAAATAAATAAATTTAATATAAATAAATAAATCCCCAAAGAAAGCTCCAGGCTCAGACAGTTTTACTTGTGAGTTCAAACAAACATTCCAGGAACAATACTAGTGTCAAGTAAACATTCTATGATCTCTAATACACAGAGTATGCACTACAGAGACTTAAATAAATGTTAGTTTTTTTCCCCCCAACCCTGTTCCTCCATCATGGAGGCAGACAACTTAGTCTCAGATAAGCTAGAGAAGAGAGTTCACCATGAAATGGTAAATCGGACTAAATGACCTTTTACGTTGTTATTTAATGAAAGCGTGTAATGTTAAAAATAGGTTCTTCATAGACTTAGCAATATGGTAACAGTGATTTTCATCAAATATGCACTCCTTATACACACCACACACATATCACTTTAAAAAGTCAACAAAAATGGAGTCTTTAAGCATCTTCTGAGACAACACAATTCCCTCAAACTTATTTTTGTCACCTGTTTTTCTTACCTAAATCTTGCAAATTCTGAAGCTTTACCATTTAAAATTCCTCCCCAGAGATAATACCTCATCAGAGAAAAAATGTTTACCTGTCTATGGAACTAGCAAAAAATTAAATTAATTACTCAGATTTGCAGGGGTTTTTTGTTTTTTGGAAAAAACACGCTATTTTCATCTTCTAAGAGATAATAATTCCACGTCCTATCTTCACATGAAAGGAAATCAAGCTTATGCCTCCATCTAATCCTTTTCTAAAGATGAAAAGCTGACAATGCTTTATAAAAACAAAATTGCCTTAATTATCAGAACAAGTACACAACATTGATTGCTCTGCTCTTGTCGTAAGTGGTAAGTGATTTCTGCAAACAAGTCAGGAGAAGAGGCTATGTTACAAGGAGTAGGAGCTGGGATCAAGTCGGCACTCTGGAGCAGTCTCACCTTAACGACAGTCACATCCATGCCAGATAAGTGCAAAATTGGGGCAGCATTTTTTTCAAACAGAGTTCTTGCTTTGCTGTAGACAAAGGGAAAAATATAAAAATTTTATCGTGAGTTCTCAAGAGGACGAACAGGAAGCCCAACCACCTTCTCTTGTGTAGAACAAGAAATAGACTAGGGAAGAAACACTGTTCAAATAACAATGAGAAACGAGTTTCTACTGATAGAAACATAGAGTCTCTCACTCAGGGGCCTCAGAAGTTTACTGTTTGTCTAATACAATAAGCTCTTATCCATTTGGGATGCCTCAGTTTATGGTCGTTCCTCTAGAGCAGGGGTGGTAAATATCTGGCCCATGAGCCATTTGGTCTGGCTCTGCCAAGGCATTAGAGGTGAGTTAATTAAATGTTTGACCAACTCTATAATAGGCTAATTTTTAAGTTGATAATTTCGTATGGCCCACAAATGATATTATAAATATCCAAATGGCCCTTGGCAGAAAAAAAGTTCCCCACCCTTGCTCTAGAGAAGAAAGTACATGGGATATGGCTCCACTGAGGAAGCAATGTTTGATTCATTCAACAAGTATTTATTGAGTACCTACTATGTGCTAGACAGGTGTAGGAGCTGGAGAGACCACATGAAAAAGCAGACAAAAATACTTGTAACTTAAGTATAATGTATTAAGTCCTCAAGGAGCTTATTAATATTCCAGTGGTAGAAGGCAGAGAATGTATTTACTGTAACATTTTTCATATGCCCCAAGGGAACAGAGTGAACCAAACAGAATATTGCTTAATTCTAACCCAGTGGACATAACCTTTGGGGAAGAAGCACATCATTTGTAACAATTCCAAATATTATATCCATTTCTTAAGTCTTAAACTGCAGTAAAATCCCTGGAGAAAGAGCAAAATGTTTTTCCACGAGGACCAAATTTCTGCTGGAACAGAGAAAGTTAGAAATTGTCTAACTACAGGATAATCAGCAGCTTGCCCCAAACTTCCAGGCACCATCATGCCCTTCTGTGTGTTAACCAGCACTATGTACACACCTGTCTTGGGAACTTTCACAGCAAATGACGACTAGTGAATTGCAAGAGAATCTTCAGGACTAGGCTTGAAGCCTTGCAAAAACAGACACCAAACCTTATGCGTCCCCAAATTCCCTAGCCTCCAAGAGTAAATATGTTCTACCTGTCTGGCACAGGTAGAACATATTTAATAAGTATCTAATGAGTTAATAAACAAATGAATGAATAAACCTGTCCAAAAAATGCAGACCTGTAAATTCTGAGGAAAAGGAAATGACATGATTGTGATGTCTTTAACAAGAGCAACAGTTACAAAGCACTTAGAAGAGTCTGTGTATTTTAGAAGTCTCATACACAGCATTCCAATAGTGACTCTTGTCCAAGTCATGCCAGGATTCGAAAACGCCTAGGAATCAAAGGATGCAGAAGTTGCAGAAAGTCCCCAATTGCATAGTCTCAAAGTTGAATAAAATCCCTGGAGAAATGTTTGGGTGAAAGACAGGTCAACTTATTAGTACTTTCAAAACAGTCAACTAGCCCTAGCCAATTTGGCAGAGTGGATAGAGTGTTGGCCTGGGGACCAAAAGGTCCCAGGTTTGATTCCAGTCAAGGGCACATGCCCAGTTGTAGGCTTGATCCCCAGTGGGGGGACTTGGAGGAAACAGCCGATCCATGATTCTCTCTCATCATGGATGTTTCTATCTCTCTCTCTCCCTCTTCCTTCCTCTCTGAAATCAATAAAAATTTTAAAAAATTCAACTAGCCAAACATCTAACTTTTACATCCACATTACTCAGCTCTCTTTCAAAACAAATTTTTTTTTTTAACCAGTGATGCATGCTTTAACTTTCTAGACTACGTTTTATACTTTCTAGAAAGAGATGCAGAGGTAGCCAGTGAGGAACATGTATAGACCAAACTCAACATCCTCTACACTAAAGAGAATAACCACCAAGGAGACAGAACACAAAACCGTTCCTATTATGAATTAAAGGAAATTGAGAAGCTTGGATACAAGAACCATTCAAGAGAATCTCTCAAACCAAGGGCCTAATTGTGCAGGTAAAAAGCAAATTAAACAAATGTCCCCTATCTTTACTGCTGCTCTGAATGCTTAAGAGAATGAACAGGAAAAACTAAATGGAAGTTTCTCCTTCCCAGCTCACCATTTCTGGGCCTAAACCGGACAATAATGGCTGAGGCAGTGATAATGCAAATATTTCTCCTTCCTGGGGTGCTTTCATTACTAGAGTGATGAGAGAATTTCTGCTGGAAGTGGACTGGATCTAACTCTGAGAAGCAAAACTCTGGAGAAGTCTCAATCTGCTATATTCATCATTACAGAAAATCTGTAAACTCCTTTATGTTGGCTTAAGAAGTAAGACTGGAACATTTGGACTTTATTCACGCTTTTATGTGATGCTATGGGTACGGAAAATTTCTGAAATAAAAGTGAAGACATTTTTTCCCCTTCTAATGTTCCATATAAAAGGTTGAAAAACAGGTGCTACCAGTAAGAAATGCATTATTTATTATATAATTAAGGGTGAGATAGCACCGGAAATAAAAACTTTATATACTTGTAGCAATTTCCAAGTTCACACATGCACAAAAAAAGAATTACTCCTTAATGTATTATTTATTAATGCTAAACACACAGTCATCTTATTTCTTAAAGCTCTTATATACTTTTAAACCAGTACTACATGATGAAATAGCTACACAAGAAGTTATTAATTATGTGTCAGAGCAGAGTCAAGATGACAAAAAGAGTGCAATTTTGGTGAAAGCTTTAAAGAGATGCTGGAGAGTTCCAGAGTGGCTGCTTCCTAGGCTGTGCAGGGATTCGCCTGCTAAAGGGACCGTGACTTTAGGAGAGAAAGCCTTTCCTTAGCCTCATCCTTAGAGAAAAATGTTACACTTTTAAAACAATAATCTACCTTTAAAAAATGCAAATACATTTATATGTAAAAATGTAAACGGACCTAAAAATAGTTTTAATTTTTAAAAAATGCACGTATCTCTTAGAAGCAGAAACTCAAAATAACTGATTATACCTCAAAAATATATTGCCATATATTTTCCTTCATCAGAATTAGCAAGTTGCTAACTTACTAGGTTTCTAAGGGAATAGGACCTAGAATAGTTCAAGGAGGCAGTAGGAAAGGGTGCAAGGACTTTCAGGAAGGGTGGGAGAGCAAAGTAGAGAATGTTGTGAACCCAGCCTGCAGGTAAATAACAACAGCAGCAGCTTATATTCCTTTTATCCATGCTTACTGTGAAATGGAAATAAGCCAAACACTTCAAAGGCATCATTTCATTTAATCTAAAGGCACCTATATATATGTAATTTTATATGGGATGGCTATTCTCCCATTTTACAAATGAGTAAACTGAGCATTTAAATTAAGTAGCTCCCACAGTATCACACAGCAGAAAAGAGTCTACAGATCTGATCCTTCAAACCATGAAACCCACCGAGTTCTGTGGCATTCTGACACAGACCACCAATGACCACTCAGTTATTGTTGTGTTGTGTTAGGACCTGTTCAATTATTGGTATTATTTAGTAATGTTGTTAAACAAGAATGATCAATAGGCATTATGACTGGTGTGTTTATGGGGAAGGAAGTGGCTTTAACGATGTCAGGCAAATAGGGTTCAATTAGGCAGAGCAATGGAGTCAATTTCAACAATCGGTAGGTAAATATCTTAAGCTGCTGAATTAAAAGAAGGCATGACTTGTCCTCATACCTGTGAAGCCGCACTCCGTCCCAAGAAATTACTAGAGAAGCTTATTTCAGAAACCAAAAGCCTTTCCTCTAAGATCAGGAATAAAACAAGGATGTCCACTCTCACCACTTCTTTTCAGCATAACACTGAAGTCCAAGCCACAGCAATCAGACAAGACAAAGAAATTAAAGGCATACAAAATGGAAAGTAAAACTCTCATCATTTGCAAATGACAATATACTACATATAGAAAAGTTGAAAGACTCCACCCAAAAACTGTTAGAACTAATAAATAGCTTTAGTAAAGTTGTAGGACACAAAATCAATATATTGAAATCTATTGCATTTCTGTACACCAATAATGAATAAGAAAAAATAAGAAATCAATCCCATTCACAATTGCATTAAAAAGTATAAAATACCTAGGACTAAATTTAACCAGAGGTGAAAGACCTGTATACCAAAAAACTAAAAGAAGTTGGAGAAAGAAATTAAACAAGATACAAATAAATGGAAGGATATACCTTACCTTACTCATAAATTGAGAAGATTAATATTGTTAAACTATCCTTACTACCTAAAGTAATATACAGATTCAATTCAATCCCTATTAAAATACCAATGGCATTCTTCTCAGAATTAGAACAACTAATCCTAAAATTTATATGGACCCACAAAGACCCCAAATAACCAAAGAAATCTTTAAAAAGAACAAAGTGGGAGGTATCATGCTCCCTGATATAAAACTATACTAGAAAGCTACAATAATCAAAACAGTACGGTGCTAGCAAAAAAAAAAAAAAAAAAAAAAAAAAAAGGCATACAGACCAATGGAACAGAACTGAGAGTCCAGAAACAAGCCCACACATATATAGACAATTAATTTTCAACAAAGGAGCCAAAAACATACACTGGAGAAAGGAAACCCTCTTCAATAAATGGTGTTGGAAGAATTGGAAAGCCACATGCAAAATAGTAAAACCAGACACTGCTATCAGATACCATACATAAAAATTAACTCAAAATGGGTTAAAGACTTAAACATAACCCCGGAAACAAAATATGTAGAAGAAAGCATAGGGACTAAACTTATGGACTGTGTTCTCAGAGAGGTTTTTGTGAACTTGACACCAAAGGCACGAGAAGTAAAACCAAAAATAAATGAATGAGACTATATCAAACTAAAAAGCCTTTGCACAGCCCTAGCCGGTTTGGCTTAATGGATAGAGCGTCGACCTGTGGACTAAAGGGTCTCAGGTTCAATTCCAGTCAAGGGCACATGCCCAGGCTGTGGACTCTACCTCCGGTAGGGACCGTGCAGGAAGCAGCCAATCAATGATTCTCTCTCATCACTGATGTTTCTATCTCTCTCTCCCTCTTCCTTCCTCTCTGAAATTAATAAAAATATATTTTTAAAAAAAGCGCTTCTGCACAGCAAAAGAAACCATCAACAAAACAAAAAGGCAACCAACTGAAAGGGAAAAGGTATTTGCAAATGATACCTATGATAAGGGGCTAATATTAATATCCAAAATATAAAAAGAACTCATGTAATTAACAACAACAAAAAATCCAATTTTAAAAAAGGCAGAAGACCTGAATAGACGTTTTCCTAAGAAGACATACAGATGGCCAACTGATACATAAGAAAATGCTCAACTTCATTAGCTATAAGTGAAATGTAAATGTAAATCAAAACACAATGAGATACCAGTTCACACCTACTAGAAGGGTTATCATCAATAAGACAAAGAAATAAGTCTTGGAGAGGATGTGGACAAGAAAGAATCCTCAGACATTGCTGGTGGGAATATAAAGGTATACAGCCACCATGGAAAACAGTATGGAGGTCCCTCAAAAATTAACAACAGAGCTACCATATGACCCAGCAATCCCTCTTTGGGTACCTTCCTGAAAAATGTGAAAACATTTATTCATACAGATATATGTACCCATATGTTCACTGCAGCATTATTCTTAATAGCAAGATATGGAAACAACCTCACGACAGATAACTGAATAAAGAAGATGTGGTACATATAAACAATGGAATACTACTCAGACATAAAAAAGATGAAATATTGCCATTTTCGACAACATAGATCCTAAGAGTATCATGCTAAGTGAAATAAGTCAGATGCTGAAGGACAAGAACCATATGATTTCACTCATATCCTATATAATAAAAGCCTAATATGCTAAGTGTCCGGTCAGCCATTCAACCAATCAAAGCATAATATGCTAATGATATGCTAAGGCCACTCAACAGCTCACTATGACGTGCACTGACCACTAGGGGGCAGACGCTCTGACTGGTAGGTTAGCTTGCTGCTGGGGTCTGGCTGATCAGGACTGAGCGAGACAGGCCGGACACACCCTGGAGCTCTCCTGCGGTCCCTCTCTGGCTGGCCAACCTCCCATGTCCCTCCCTGCCCCTATCGTGCATGAGTGGGGTCCCTCAGCCTGGCCTGAGCCCTCTCGCAATCTGGGATCTCTCAGGGGATGTTGGAGAGCCGGTTTTGGCCCAATCCCGTAGGCCAGGACAAGGGACCCCACTGGTGCACGAATTCGTGCACTGAGCCTCTAGTGTGGGATATAAAATAGAAAGCAACAAACAAAAATAAACTCATTGACAGGCAACAGAGAGGAAGGTGAGAGGAGGAGGATGAAAAGAGTAAAGGAGGTCAAATACATGGTGATAGAAGGAGACTAGACTTTGGGTGGTGAGCACATAATGCAATATACAGATGATGTATTACAGAACTGCATGCCTGAAACATGTTATTATCCAATGTGACCAAAAATTTTTTTAAAAAAGTACAAAGAGTTCCCTCAAACTCCTTGCCCCCATACACACACAGCCTACCCCACTTTCAACAACCAGTGTGGGACATTTGTTAGAATAAAGGAACATGGGCACAATTATTATCCAAGTATTATCTAAGTATTCTTCATACCTTAATTGCCACAATTCCCTCACATGACCCTTCCAGCCAGCCAGACCAGTTCACTGACTATCCTGTGACATACATAGCAAGAGACATGATTAGTTACTCCTGTCTCCAGGCCCCTGACCCATGGACATGTCCTCAGTCAAGAAGACTGAGTGTTCTCCCTCTACTGACCTCCAAGACCTGGCTCAGGGATTACAGAAAGAGTGTTTTTGACCTTGCAAGCCCACAGAGCCTTGGGCCATCTCTGAACATCTCGTAACAAAGAAGGTCTAATAATTTACATCACAGCAGCAGGAGTTTTCCCAAGGGGCTACTGTCAAGCAGAGAAGACTTATTTGCGAGTGTTAATTCTGGAATGATTAGTGAACTTCGATTAGACAAGTTTGCTAAGCATCAGTTAGCTTTACAGTTTTACCCCATTAACCATTATTTCTCCATTACAAATAAATCTCTTATCGCTAGAAGAGTATTGAACCTAGTCCTTCCAACCCCAAACAATCCAACTAGCTGCCTGATAGTCTGACTTTTTCACTTTATGAAGCCTGAGTAGGTAACAAGCCACCCACCCCTTGCAGGCTGCAGGGTTGAGAAAGACAGTTGCCTTCTTCACGTGTGCATTGGGAGGAATGAGCTGATTGCCAAACACCTAAAAAGGAAAAAAGACAAGTTGTAAGTCAATGTCCTTTTATTCAGTTAGTGATCACATATATTCTTTCGTTCCAAAAGAATTTATTCCCAGAAGATGTAATATCTACTCCAGCAGAAAAAAATGTTCTCATGATTTCATATTCACAAAAACACCATAAACAACAGCACAAAAGTGTGCCATTAGTTAATAAGCTGAATTGTATATTGTAGTAAACAAACCTTACTTTACCTACTAGAAGTAACTTTTCTTTTCTCCATATGATATGGCTATGTTTATTATAAACCCAAGATAAGTAAGACATCAGTCTGTCAGAAGGGAATTTTAATCCACTTGTCTTTAGATTTCAGAGTATAATCTTTTTCTACTTCAACTTATTATTAAAGCTTGTTCATGAAGAATCTTTGTGTTATTAATCTATTAATCTTCATATCTTTATAGATTATATATATATGTATGTCTATATATATGTGTGTGTATATGTATGTGTGTGTGTATATATATATGTATATGTATATGTATGTATATGTGTGTATATGTATATGTATGTATATGTATGTATATGTATATATATATCAAATAACCCTAATATGCTATCTGCATCCTCTTCTTTGCTACCTTGTATGATAACTAAATAGCATCCCCTGTCACAGGGAAAGAAATGTAATTAATGTTTACTTAGCACCTCGTATTTGCCACGTTCACACATAATTCTTAGTTCTCAGAAACCTCAGAGGTCTTAAATATTCTCATTTTTATAGATTAGAAAAACAAGAGTCAGAAAAATTAACTCAGTCACATTGTTAATAAATTGCAGCCTAGAATGTACATCTATCTAACTACAAAACTCAAACTTTTCCTACTTTATCAACTCTAAAGAGCAGATCGAGGACAAGGCAGAATGAAGAAGCAGAGGTCTAGGCCTGGGGACTAGAAGGAGCTAGTGCTATTGCGTCTGGGTTAGACAAGATCAACAAGAAGAATGGGAGGAAGAAAGCACGACAAAGGGCGAAATTCCAAGTCTTAGATGGTGGGGAGCAGGTCTGGGCCAAGAAGGCAGAATTCAACTACGAAAGTACAAAGTAAATATAGGAAAAAATGAAAGTTAATGAGGTTTTTACTAAATAGCTGTCTCTAACTCCACCTCCACCCTGAGAGTCCACTGGAGATCCTTTCTCACCATTGTCTAATTCCTGCTTTAAAAAAAAAAATTTTTTTCTGAATACTTCAGAAAGACATACTGTTTCTTCGTTAAAAAAAATTCTGGTACATTATAATTTCTACTCTGTTTTCACTCTTACTGAATTAGACCTTAACATTTTGCTGCCAAATCTCCAAATATTATAATTTGTTCTTGTTCTATCCATATTATTTCTGCAATGTGGCCAGAAAGAATATAATGAACCAGGTTCCTATTCCAACCTGACTCTAGATCTATAGTTCCAGATTATTCCTCCTTGTCCTGGTTTCTAGTCTCTTGCAACTCAAGTCTCAAGTTTACAGCTGGTAAATGAGTTTATGTAAGACTACAGTGAGCTAAGTTTTCATGAGATAAAAAAGAATCATTTTTTCAAGAATTTAGACTGTGAAGGGAAGGGCATAAACAGGAAAAGTAACTAGAGGAGGCTATCAGAATGAATTCACTTACATCAGATAGAGGAGCTAAACGTGTCCTGGGAAGTGGAGAATTAGAACAGTGGGAAGAGGTAAAATATAAGAAGGGGAAAACAACTCAAGGAACAGTGTCTCTGAAAAAATAAGAGGAGATGAAATTCAGGACAGAGGTGGAGGCATCTTTCTTAAGAAAGGGTGGACCCTACAACCATTCTTAGAAAAAAAGGTTCCCTGTCCCAAGGAACTTTCCAGTTGCTAATGGCAAATTAGCTTGGGGTGGGGACCACCTCAACTTGAATATAAAGTTTGATTTCCAAAACAACTAGAGTCATCTGAGATAAAACAAGCAAAGAAGTAATAAAATTCTGGAAATACAGATTTAGAACAAGTAGATAACCACTCAAGAGAGGAGTTTGCCAATAGTACCTACTGTCACTGTCGCTGTCACCCATGAAAACATCTCCAGACCAATCAGCACGCTCACCACCCACGTCTCCTACTATAAGCATCACACCTTTTTGAATTCCTGTTTCTTTTTTTGGTATTTCTGACATCATAAACTTAAATGTCATATAACAAAAGGGCAACTCAGTCATGGAAATTCACCTGCAAGGTAGAATGTACAAATTTGGAGGAAAGGGAAGACCAAAAATATGGTCTTTAACTTAAGAGGATTCACAAGTCAACTGCAACTAATACAGGGAGATGCATGAATATTTAAGTCACTCTCTATGGGCTGGATAACAATTATGGTATGAGTCAGTTGGGCTAAAAGAGAAAGGCTTTAAAATATGAACCAACAATTATAACAAGTTTTGACTTGAAGAGGTAACACCTGTTCTGAACTGATATCTTTGGGGGTTATTCGGATCAGGGATGATTCAGGATGTCCCATCCTCAAGGACAACTACAGATGGGAACTAATTCCCATGTGCTCTTAGGACTAATCCATAAGTAAACAAATCTAAAGAGGTGGGTGTTAGAACTGCTCTTCAGCAGATGGTCAATTTCCTCTGGTTCTATTCAGAGTTGGCTCTTAGCCTGATTCATCCCGACAGTGGGAAAAAACAGCCAGACCTCCCAGATGCAAGGCACTGCACAAGTGCCCTGGAATAGTGCGAGTTTTCTGCACAACGGAGACAAGGTGGTTCTGACTGTTCCACAGCAAATGGCATTACCTGAGCTTCTTGACAGGCTGCTCTCCTTAGCAGGTTATCACTATCAAAGCAAACAAAAGATAGTGAGCGTTAGCTTTAATAAGTAGGCCAAAATTCAAACAAAACTTGTGGTTTTTTTAAAAATATGTACAACCTTCCCTACAAAATACCCACGTGAAAGTTTCTTAAAGACCTTATAACAAATTATGACCATGTCTGAAAAATACTTTCTCTGAATGAAACACTGTTAATTATTTCAGTATAAGGCAGGCAGATTAATGCTCCCTAAAACATCCATCGTAATCCCCAGAACCAGAGAGGACATTACCTTACAGATGTGATTAATTTAGGGGTGGAGCTGGGGAGGCTATTATGGACTGTGAAGGTGTGCCTAAGTTAATCACAGGGAAATTTTGCTGGCTGTGATGAGCAGCAAATCCGATTATGGGACAATGTTCAGAGAGGCAACCTTGCTGGTTGTGAAGACGGAAGTCAGGGATGTGGATACCACCTAGAAGCTGGAAGGCAAGGAAATGGGTTCCTCCCTAGAGCCTCCAGAAGGAGCGCAGCTCTTGCAGACACCTTGACCGGAGCCCAGTGAGACCTGTGTTGGATTCTAACCCACAGAACTGTAAGATAATAGACTGTGCTGTGTTAAATGACTAACTTTGTGATAATTTGTTAGGGCAGCCATAGAAAAGTACTGCACCTACCCTGCATTTTCTTACCCAGTGGAAATCCTTAGGTTATTCGCCAGAAATAAATTTGATGTTTAGTTGCTTCTGCTACTGTTTTATCTAACTCTTATTTTTTTTTTTTATAACACTGTCTGACATTCACTTATCATAAATGGAAAATTGTGGCATGAGACAAAATTTTGGCTTGCAAAAATAAAAAAAAAAAATTCTATCAAAATACGTTCTCTAAAATGTGCTTATTATTTATATCATAAGAGCACTTTAAATGGCTGACTGCTGCACTAGTGGCTCAGCTGGTTGGAGCATCATCCCTACATCAAAAGGTTGAGGATACTCTAGCCGGTTTGGCTCAGTGGATAGAGTGTCAGCCTGTGAATTGAAAGGTCCCAAGTTCGATTCCAGTCAAGGGCACATGATAGGGTTATGGGCTCAATCCCCAGTGGGGGGCTTGCAGGAGGCAGCCAATCAATGATTCTCTCTCATCTTTGATGTTTCTATCTCTCTCTCCCTCTTCCTTCCTCTCTGAAATCAATAAAAAAATATATTTTAAAAAATGGTTGCAGATGGCCAAGAGACATATAAAAAAAGGCTCAACATCATTCATTATCAGAGAGATGAAAATTAAAATGACAATGAGGTATCACTTCACACCTGTAGGAATGGCTACCATCAATAAATCAACAAACAAGTGCTGGTGAGGATGTGAAGAAAAGAGAACCCTAGTACACTGCTGGTGGGAATGCAGACTGGTACAACCACTATGGAAAACAAGGTGGAGTTTCCTCAAGAAATTAAAAATGAAACTGCCATTTGATCCAGTGATCCCACGTCTAGGGATATATCCTAAGAAGCCAGAAACACCAATCAGAAAGAATATATGGACCCATGTTCACAGCAGTGCAATTTATAATAGCTAAGATCTGGAAACAGCTCAAGAGCCCATCAGTAGATGAAAAAAAGTTGTGGTGCATTTACACATGGAATACTACGCAGCAGTAAAAAAGGATCTCTCACCCTTTAAGAAAGCATGGAGGGACCTGGAGAATATTATGCTAAGCAAAATAAGCCAGTCAGAGAAAGACAAATATCACATGATCTCACTTATAGACACTAAAGCATGCAAAAGACTGACGTATTTCAGAGAGGGGGCTGGGAAGAGATTAAGCAAAGAACTTATATACATATATGCATAGTGCATGGGCAAACTATACTGTGGGGAAGGGGTAAGAGTGGGGTGGAGGAGAGAGGACATCTGTAATACTTACAATGATAAAGATAAGTTAAGAAAAAAAAGGTTGAAGTTCTATTCTGGTCAGGATGGGTACAGGAAGCAACCAATGTTTCTCTCTCACATGGGTGTTTCTTTCTCTCTTCTTGTTCTCTTCCTCTCTCTCTTCTCTCTCTCTTCCTTTCCTCCTCTCCCTCTAAAATTAATTTAAAAAACAAAAATAAAACATATCCTCAGGTGAGTATTTAAAAATAAATAAACAAATAAATAAATAAAATAAAATAAATGGCTGCTTGCCCACAGGGCTCCAGAGCTCTCTTGTCAGAGGCCTCTCTAATACATGCTGCTGGCCCTAAGATAACTGTTCTTAATTAGGTTGAAGTTAAGAAAACAAGTACCCAGAAAGGATGACCAATAAATAATTTATAGAAAAGAATTAAGAGAAATGGGTATTTCACTTACATTCTCTTTTTAGACCTTTCTCGTAACATCAAAGTCCTCAAATGTTGCATTTTTACAGTAATTCACATGTAATTTTGGTATTTGAGGCTGAACTAAAATAAACCACCCCTTGTATTTTGCCACAGGTGCAGTCACTGTCAGGTTTCACAGAGCATTCAGCTCCGTCAGGAAACACTAGCCCACGGGAGGGGCCAGTGCTGCCCATCTAACCTCTGATCCACGTGCCGTTAAAACCACGACACCACTACCTCCAAGTGCACGCTGTGCTCTAACCAAGACCTTATGGGCACCAGTCCCTTGTGAAGTCTCGCTCATAGGGACCGTTACTGCCAGGCTCAGTCCCCACTTGCCTGAGTGACACTGCTCCACGACCACCCGGTGGCAAAGGGAGTTAGTTGTACAAGCTTCCTCTCCGCCCTCACCCAAGATCCACTGATATTCATGCAGTCGTCTCCCCAACACACACACACACACACACACACACACACACACACACACACACACATACACGATAAGGAAAATTCAGTGTACAAACTAGTAACACATTTTAAAATACTTAACATGTCCACAACCCTTTATAGTTGACTTGATCCCTCACATTCATAATCTTTTATACAAGGTAAAATACTGAGCCGTCAGCAACCATGCATCACAGAATACAACGAGGTTCTGTGTGGTAACCTGAGCATTGTGGCCAGATCCCCCTGGACTGGAATCCCCAATCCAGCTTCTCCCCTACCCTGAGGGCACCGCTTCCAGCCTGGCCAACCGCTCCTCCTACTACCTGCTTTAATGCCTTTCCTAGTACAGGGATTAAGCTGTGCCTCCAATCTCTGATTCTACAAACATATCCTGAGGATCATGCTGTACAAGTCCTCTCTGCTTCTATAAAAGCAAAGTATGCCTGTCTCTATGTCCCTATCCTTTCCCCAGCCGGCTCCTCCCTTTCCTAGAGACAGGCCTCTGAAGGTTCCGGCTCCACTGGGTCATAGCAGAGACCATCTTCCTCACATTTCTGCCACAGATTCCTGTGGATCTAGCTGGCAAGAGAACAGTCCCAAATATGGACAAGAATATGGGCTAGCACCTGTTTTCCTCAATTCTTTTTCACTAGAAGTAAAATTCTGATGGTTAACTTGTAATTAAGAATATTACTAAAGATGTCTCTCTTGAGCTTACCAACACTGCTTATTTTATCAGAGTGCTATTCAAAATCAAAAGACTTTTCTGACAGTTAATTTCCTGAATTTTAATGTGTCAAATGGAATATGCTGTCAGTCCTATCTGTGAGAAAGCCAGAATATGTATCAATTTAGATACTACAGAAGAAAACCTCATTATAATCATACTTTTATTAAATAGCAAAAATACTTAATATTTTTTATATTAAATATTTGGTCTTCCACCTTGGTCTTCCTCTGTGAACCAAGCTCTTTCTAAAAATCAAACATATTCTCAAAGAAAAAAAGATTTCTCCCACTGAGATAATTCTGGTGGTCTGTAGCAAGCTCTGAAAACTATTTCAAAAGAGAAATTCCCAAACTGTTTCCGTAACAGCAGCATTGTTGGAATAAAGAGAAAGTAAGTTAAAATTCACCGAGCAACTACCCTGTACTGGGTACCACAGCAGATGGTTTCATAAACCTTGAATCTCTGTAACAACCTCGCACCCCAGGCATCCTTGTCTCATTTTAACAGATGAGGAAGTTGAGGCCCGGAGAAGGAAAGTGACTTGCCCAAGAGCACAGTGTTACTAAGTGGCAGAGCTGAAATCCAAGCCCACACCAACCTGATGCTGATACAAATGCTTTAGTGCATTTTCTTCATAATGTCAGACAATACAACATGGGCAATGATCATCTGGATGTATATTTTATAGTACATTTATTAAATTAATCACATTACTTCTAGTCTTATCTAATCTAACTGTTAGATATGCATTATTTAATATTTGTGTACGCTCTGGTGCATAAAGCTGCCCCAAATAATTGGTGAAGCAAGCTCATTCAACACAAAGTGCCAGGTACAGTACATAAACACGATTTGGCCCTGTCCTGAAGAAACTCGGGACCAAGTGACAAAGAACAGGTTTAGGTAAAAATCAGTGGTACAGGAAAAGGCATGTTTTTGATAAATAACATGCCAGCACTATGCTAGGTGTCTGGGATATACTGGTAAATAAGCCAAACATTCCCCATCTCCATAGAGTTTACTGTTTAGAAGGAAGAAGGACAACTCAACGGGCAATCATCATGTGATTTTGCTTCTATCTGCTCCATAAAAGAGACACATTATAAGGGGTAGCTAACCTAGTCTTGAGGAAGTGACACTGAAGTAGAGATCCAGGGGACAAATCAAAAGTAACCAGGCAAAAATAGGAAGGAATTTAAATCTGGGCAAAGGAAGCAGCAGGTGAAAAGCCCGCAAGTGCTAGAACAGGACTAATATGGAGCCCTGAAGGCAGTGTGGGGCAGCGGGAGGCAGCATGCCTTGGGAGAGGCAGCGAGAGAAGAGGTTTGAGGAGCCAGGGGCCTTTTAAGCTAGTTAAGGAATTTGGATTTTATCCTAAGGGCCATTTTAAGAAGAGAACTGATGTAACTAGCTTTACATTTCTGAGGGATCATTCTGGTTGCAGTGTGAACACAGCACTGGTCAAAGGAAGGCAATTTAGGGAGACCAGGGAGGGCTCTTCCAGAATTGCAGGTCGGTAATAACAGCGATGACTGGCAGCTGGAGCCTGGCAACAGGGACAGCGTGAAAAGGACAGATTCAGCAGATACTGAGGAGGTAAACTTAAGGGCTGGCTTGTGGAAATTAAAGGAAAGGGAGGGATCAAAGACAGTGCCTAAGTTTCTGCCTTGACTCATCTGACCGAAGGTGATGCTCTTCACAGAGATGAAATGCAGGAGGAGGTAGGCACAGGTCCAGGAGGAAGCAGCTGAGTTTAGCTCTGGATCTGTTGATCTGAGATAGTGAGCAGACTTCAGGTGGAGGTGTCCAGGAGACAGCTGGAAACACACATCTGGAAATGCAGTCTACCATCCTGACTAAAGATATACATGGTAAGAGGAGGGATGAGAGTGGATAAGATTGTACGAGTAGGGTGAGCAGCAAAGAGATTCGCTGGGCTTTGGGACAGCTTTCAGAACACACCAACTGAAGCTCAAGTAACCTGACACGGCGCCTCACCTGAAAGCCAAAGGAAAAATGCGGTGGAACAGAGGAAAAGGTTAAGCACATTTTCCTCATCTCCCATCTTCCCCTTGATGCTGCCTCTACTCTCGACAAACTGCATGTTTTGCTGTTCCTAAAAGACACAATGACTAACCCCTCCAAGGACTGACCATTTTATCCCTCCGTCTTTAAGAAATAGAAGGCCAAACACATACCACCCACACTCTACCGCACCACACATAAAACTGATTGTCTTAGCTTTCTTCCGTGACTGTAAGCATCTTGAAGTCGTGGATTGGCTGGTTCACCACTTTCTCTTCTATAGCACAGATTCACAGATAGAAGGGACTCAACAAATACCCATTTAATCAATGCGTGGCAAATGTTTGAACAGGAGAGAATGACGCACTGTGCTCAGAAAGGCTGGCTTTGTCCAGTGGGGAAAACTGAAGGTTATTCTCTGTGTGAGTATTTGGCAAGCTTGAACCAAGGGATCAGAGGGGATGGTCCTTCAGTGTGATTACCGCCAAAGGCAAGAGGAAGGATCACTGTGCTGAGCACAAGAGAGGATTAAAAACTTACAACAGTCTCAGGAGTGTTACTAGAGCAAGATGACCCAAGGGTGTGTGTGACTGTGTGTGTTTAGGGAGAGGGTAATGGAACTAGAACCCTCTAAAAAGGCTAAGTGAGGAACAAGAAATGTTCCAGTGGCTGAGTCTGGTCATCAGAGAAATCCCAGATTGCTAATGGGTCAAGAATCTGAATGTGAGCTAAAGACCCTGTTACAAAAAAAAAAAAAAAAAAAGTACTGTATATAAATTCCAAGCACATGTTCTTTCCTCTTTTCACTGCACCATGCTGTCTCCAGGGTGAAGTGCGGTTAAACACAATTTAAAGAGGTGCTACAAGATGTAGTCATACCAGAAAGGGTCCCCAAAGCCCTGCTCAGTCCTCAAATGCAGGTTTTCTTTCTGAGGAATTAGAAGCTTCTGGATTATAAAGTGAAAAAGCATGCTGATGTCACTCAGCCAGAGGCTTTAAAGCACAGGACCATGCCGCTTCCACGGGAAATGAGACGCTCTTGATTTATTCTGAGCCATAAATGTTTTACTTATTACTTTAGGACTGCAAGATAAGATAAGTTGTTATTTCAATAACAACTTTACACAGAGAGAAAAATCACATTGATCCATTCTCTTTCCCTAAAACCAGTATTTCCCGCTACAGTCCAGAGGCAAGTCGAACAATTTCTACCGCCCGCTTTTCCCTTGGTGTATGCAAATAGTTTCTGCTTCACACAAAACACATTTCAAGTTTCGATGTTTATAGCAACTACTTCCACTTATCCAAGCTTCCCAGGATAATTAATCACTACATTGCCAGGAGCGGTGCCCACTGGTTGCCTATGTAACAGCGGGAATGGGATAGAAATGGAAGCAGAGATGAAAATGCACCTTGGAGAAGGGGTGCTCTAATGTGCAGAGGGGGAAAGCTTTTTCAAACTACACATTGCCCCCCACTTCCCATATACCCACTCCCCATCCACACAGATGACGATCTGGTAGTGAGGCTCTGCATTCATGGGAAAACGCTGACCACGTCTGCCCAAGAGAAAGACATGTGTCCGAAGGGGGAAATGTCAGTGCTAAGGAAGAATGCCTGACCTTCTGGCCCTAAAGACTGTTCCCTTGGACAGGGGAAAATACGCAGTGTGAGAGGTCAGAAACTCTAAGATAGCAGTAAAAATGTTAATGATTTTTACAAGGATTTTAGGGCCTCCTGGTCTGGTCTTTCCACCAACCAAAGGATGACAGTGTCTCTTCTGGTTCTCCAGGATTCCCCATCATGTCACCCGCTACTTAAGAATTTATATCTTCTTATCTGTCCTGAGCACAATGAGATAAAGAACTTCCCTAATGTCACAGAAGTATAAAGGGTCAGGAAGAAATCCTATTGATTACCATACAGTATGTGGTGACTCTTCATTTCAATACCCTTTAGAGTGCATAAAAGAAGGGGGAACATAGGAGCCCCCCAGGCAATCACTGGCCTTAAAACTCCATCATCTCTGTTGCTGATGGCGAAAGTTTAGTAAAAGAAAAAGAAAGTTAATAATGCCTACCATCCAATGCAAAGGATGAGTGTGTGGCACTGCTTTCATCTGGACCAGTAAAAAGTAACTACACCTGTGTTCAGGAATTTTGAGGCCAAATGGTACCTCTGAATGGATTTCTTTAGTTGGTGGTATATTTGGCAATGCAAAAACCAATATTTTAAACAATAATAATATAAAGCAAGCCAAGAGCATTTTCCCAAGACTAAATTTGGTGGATTAGGAAGGAAGGAAGGAAGGAAGGAAGGAAGGAAGGAAGGAAGGAAGGAAGGAACTGTAAATCTACTTTTGCCCCACCCTGTACCTATATGCTCTTCAATGTAACAAGCCACTGCTTGTAGAGATTTCAAGTGCCTCCTCACTTCCTGGGTTTTCTCCACAACCATTTGCTCCAATTCACGATAGGAAATTACTTAATGAAAAATGGCATTCCCTGAGGGGTCCTTTCACTAACTCAGCTAGCCATTTTAGTCTGTTCTGTAGAACTTCTCCTCCACCAAAAACATGGAAATGGATTCTGTACGTTATCCCCCCATTCTACTGAGAAAAATAAAGTTAGAAAGGCCTATATCTTCATATCTCTTTTAAAAACTTATTTTTTATTGATATTTAGAGAGAGAGGAAGGGAGAGGGAGAGAGAGAAGTATCAATGTGAGACTGAAACATCAATCAGTTGCCTCCTGCATGGCCCCTACTGGGACCAGGAATCGAATCAGCAACTTTTCAGTGCACAGGTCAGTGTTCAACCAACTGAGCAACAACAGCCAGGGCCACATCTTGCTCTTTTCCTCCTCTTAGAACATGTAATTATTCTATCTTCGCCCTCTTATTCTAGCCTCAGCTTTCCACAAAATATCAATTTCTATCCTACTCCAACATCCTAATATTCACAGGAGCCAAGTGAGTTGGCGGAGTTCCGTGGACTGTCTCAGGCTGGCTGCTACGTTAATGCTCAATCCAATCTGCAATACCATCAGGTAAGACTTTCGCTGCCACTAAAGAGCATCGTTCTTTGAGCTGCTACCATCAGCCATTTTTCCAATGATTTCTACCCAGGCATAATTCTCCTAAGGATTCTAGTGACATTCTTTTATGGTTCATTTACTTCTACTTCCTGCTCTTTTTTCCATTTGTTCATTCTCACTTAACACCTCAATTTAAACATTCTATGCCAGATATTTTTCTTCCACTTACTGTATAACATAAACTTTACTAGGCAATCAAAACACTAGTTCTTTCTGTTTTATTGACCATTATACATTTGCATACACAACTACAAACATATAATGTTGAGTGTCAATTATACACAAGGTACTCGAATCTATAGAGATTATGACGGCTATTCAAGAAGACAAGCTGTCTCCCACCCAACAAGTTATTCTATACTTTGGGCTCCAGGATACAGGGTAGATCTGGACAACTTCTGATCTATAAACTCAAATTATATTGTCAGTATTTGTGCTGTTCCACGGCATGACATATTTGAGATGTCAGTTATTACCTAGAGAGGGGTCAGTTTTAGCATCAACAATGATTATTCTATCTGCAGTGCTGGAAGCAGCTAAACCAGTAATTTAAATATCACTAAAAATTGTAACATCAACAAAACAAACTATAACTCTATAGCTTAAATATATCTCTTGCCCTTCCATCTCAGCCCCCCCCGCCCCCGCCCCAAACACCACTAAACACAAGAAAGAAACTAAATAATATATTTATTTTTAAAAAGAAAAATCTGTTTCTAAATAAGCTGAAAGAAAAGGGAATATAATGAAATTACATTGCACTTAAAAAAAAAAAAGGTTCCCTGATTACCAATCAAATCTGGGTTGATAGGCATATTATTTAATTGCCCATAAATGAGCTTCTTTAAATAGCACCTATTAATACCCCAAATTTTAGCATCCACTTGCACACAGAGAGACACACAAACCTTGTAACAGCTAAAAAGTAAAACAAACTGCTCTCTTAAAACTGCAACAAAATCTGAAATGAAGAGAAGCGATGAGGGGGGAGAAGCTCTGGCTACCCTCTCCTGAAGCTGAACCAGTCAGGCCAGGACCCCTGACTGCCAAGACAGGCGCTTCCCCGACATCAAGTAAAACATCTGCTTTGCCCAAAATCCCAGAGATACAAATGAAGCACAAGGCATTACTGAAATCATGATCTGTACCAAAAACAAAATAAAACACAAAAAAACAGGTCTAGTCAATCTCTCACCACCCACCACCCACTCCCGATTTAATGGTTATTGTAAGTGCATGCATAATTTCCCCCTGGAATCTAATATTTCCCCTTGGGTATCCTGTCAGGATCTCAAACTCAGCATATCTGAAAGGAAATATACTACCATCTTCTTAAACCAGTTCTCCTGGCAATTTTCCTCTTTAGCCAATTATCCTAGTCCTGAAGCCAAAACGTGATTTTCCTACCTTCCTCTCCTTGACTCAAACATCCAGTCATCTAGTAATACTAAGAGCTAGCATTTACTGAGATGCAGCTATGAGCCAGGCCCAGTATCAGGCACCTAACATGCATCATCTCACTCAATCTTTACAACCAACCTGCTAAACAGATCTCATCATCCCCACTACCAAGGTTACGTTGATTAAGTAATTTGTTAGGATCACAGAGCCAATAAGCAGCAAAACCCAAGCCCAACAGAAGTCTATCTGCCTATATATAGTGCACACACTCAGGTATTATTCACACCATGACAAACCTCATACCTGCCCTTTTATTTTTCCTACTTCTAATGCCACTCTGGTTCTGGCCTTTCCTACCTCATATGTAAACTACAGATACCTTCTCAACCTTTTAGACTTTCTATTGAAAAAAAAAAAATGCAACTCTATGCCAGTGTCTCAGTTGGTTGAATGACGTCCCATGCAGGAGGTCACTGGTTCCATTCCCGATCAGGGCACATACATGCCCAGGTGGTGGGTTTGATACCCAGTAGGGGGCGGGCAGGAGGCAGCTGATAGATGTTTCTCTTTCATCAATCTTTCCTATCTCTCTTTCACTTCCTCTCAAATCAATACAAACATATATTTTTTTTAAAAAAATGCAACTCTATAGTGAAGCCAAATTCTTTGCCAATCTCTGAGATACACTATGCATTTCCATTTCCTGCCTATGTTCAGGTCATTAACATCACGGAGAACACTGTCCTACTCACTCAAGGCCCAATTCAAATGACACCTTTGTTAGGACACTTTCTCTGATAAGGAGGGAAAAGCCAAAAGAAGAGAAAGGGAAGTGCTACTTCTGACAGAGCACTTTCTGTGTGCCAGGCCCATGAGGAAACCTGCATGACCACCCAGGGAGGTGGGTACTGCTGTTTACGGACAGAGAACTGATCGACAGGGGTGTGCAGCTGCTAAGTGTAAAGTCCACATTCAAGTCCATACACGCAGTTGCTTCTCCTCCTTACTGTGTTGCTATAGTGAACTCTCAGGAGCCCCCTTCTTAACTTTCTAGTGGGGGGATCAGTCTGACCCCATCTGGATCCACAGCTCAATCTCAACATCGCCCAAAGCAGGACAACCAGATCCGTGTACTGCCTGACATGACACTGCAAGAAATCCACACATGCTCCAAAGCATTCTGGCCAAACAATTCAACCTGAATCCGATTATGCCTCCTGAGCGGTGCTCCTCCAATTGGAATGTGCACTCAAATCCCTTGGGACTCTGGCTGGAGCAGGTTCTGACTCAGCAGGTCTGGGCTGGGGCCTGAGATTCTATATTTCTAAGCCCCCAGAACAACCTGTGCTGCTGGACAACCACCCAGGCTTGGAGTAGCAAAGCCTAGAATCTGGCCCTCATCCCCAGTTTATAAGACAGAGAAATAAACAACTAACTCATGGCCAGGACTAGCAGGAGGGAAGTGAGGTACTCGCCTCAGGTGCAAAATTCAAGCGGTACCAAAAAACACACACACAGCAATGGAGATAAATACTTTAACACAAAAATTTAAATGAATGCCAAAAAGCCCCATGATGCACCCAATATCACAGTTTTAAATAAAGACAATCAGTATCACTGATTTTTCTTCTTGTCTCAAACTCCACTATGGCTGCACAGCACTGAACACCATTAGCTGCCAAATGCTGAGCATGAAAAATTCTACAGGGCAATGGAGACCTGCCTGGTTTCTAAAGCAAATCAGTCCTATAACAAGGAGGGCTGGGGGACAGAGCTTATGAGACAGACACCAAATGCAATCTATAAAACTTGTTTTGATATTGATGGGCACAAAACTGTAAAACTGAGAATTGAGTGACAATAGGGGAAATATAAACAGATTGACTATTGGGTGATATGGGAGATTTTTAATGCTGTAAGATTCATGATAATGGCATTGTGAATTTCTTAAGTCCTTACTTATTAGAGATAAGGTACTAAAGTATTTATGGATAAAATGATTTAAGATAGAATATGTGAGATATTCCAGGAAAAAAAGTAGAGAGATAACAAGATTAGTAAAATGCTACTATATGCTAAAGATGGAATATGCGGATTCATCATACTATTCTAATTTTTATATTTAAAATTTCCGTAATAAAAAAGTAACTAATCCTTTTATCCTTAGGCAGCCCTCCCATGGACTGAACCACTCTTAACACAGAGCAAAGAGGGCCTTCTAGGTCTATCACAAAAGCAGCTGCTGTTTTTAACATGTGCCCCCAGCGGTGATTATCTCACTTAAGTGTCACAATAATGTAGTGAGTTCCTGTGTGTGAAGAAAAGTGAAGTTCAGCGAGCTGGGAGAACCTGTCAAAGGCACACAGCCAGCAGGTGACCAAGGGCAGGCTGGAGCTCAGACCGGACTGACTGGGAAACCCAGGTTTAAAGCAGGACATTTTAACATCTATCTGATGCCACTCGGGGCTTATGGCATAAGCACCCTCAGCTTACAGTTCTTCCTTCCTCTCACGCTACCTAACATCGGAGCCTAACATCTGAGGATTGCCTGGTTTTGAATTATGGCTCTAACACTTACTTGCTGGGTGACCTCGGGCAGATGACTTAATCTTGCTGTCCTTTAGTTTCTGCATCTGTACAGAGCTATTAATCTCGAACTACTAAGAGATTAATAATCATCTTATAAAGATGTTCAGAAGATCAAATGAGTTAATAATGTAAAGTGCTCAGAGTCGTGGGTGACACGTGGCAAGCATTGATTAAGTGTGAGCTATCATTGTCATTATTCCTAAGTCCTCAATAAAACTGAAGGACTCTGAACCCACCCTCCAGCAAACTCATAACCATTTATTTGTATGTCTTCCAAGAATTTGAAAGGTGAGCTCCCACCAGTGTTTATGAAAGCCAATGCACTGTAATTTAGATTCAAGTTCCTATGTTCAGAGGATAGAAAAACCTCCAATATTAGAAAAGACCTAGGGACAGGGGACCCAGGCCCATCACTACAGAATCACATTAGCTTTGCAAGTTTAATGTTGAGGGATTTATGGTGTTGCTAGGATTTAATAACTCTAAGAAGGTACCACGCATTCCTGCTAAACTGAGAGGCTATGCTCCACAGAAATAAGCTGGAGAGAGTCCTGGGTCAAGGCCAAGGTGGGTGGCTGAATCGGTGCCAGCAGCACAGAAACGAAGGAGTAAGCTGAGAACCAGGAGCCAGAACTAAGCAGGAGCACATCGCCGCTAGCTGCTGAGCCAAGAGGGTTAGTTGAGGAGTTGTATGCACCAGGGCTCAACAGCCAAAATCAAGGGGGGGGGGGTAGGGGGGACCAGAGCCAGGGTAGCGAGGACAGGTCTCCACTGACGAAAGGAACAAAGAGCTCAAGTCAGATGCACAGTGGTCGCGACTTGCTGGTTTCAACTGCTATGCCCTGACTCCTCTGAGGCCATGTTCTGTCATTTTAAAACTATACTTCCCCAAACTGTCTTGCTGCAGAGGGTGAAATAAATAAAAGGCTCAGATCTTATTAGCCCATCTGGCAGGTCCCGCCTTCCTTCCCCACTGGCTGTCTCTTCCATCACTCATTGCCCTGTTAACAAACATTAATTCAGTCTAACTCCCAAAGTACTTAGTGTGTATTATATCACGTCTACTCACAATCACGATAGGAAAAATATACTTGTCTATACACTACAAACAGGGAAGGCAGCTTAAAAAAGGACATAAAGTAAAAGGCAGAGTGAAAGCGAAGTAAAATGGAGAACAAATTAAAGAGTCAGACAAAGATACAAAGTAAAACGTATACAGAAAACTGAGGGCATGGAGTAGGAAGCTGAACACTTTGCAATGAGTTTCTTGGCCCCGGACAGTGTGTCCAATGCCACCACTAACCTATATTAAATGCTAAAAAATGTCTTCTATTTTATAAAGGAGTTTCATTCCATTAAAGCAGTTAAAAATGCAGCAGGCTCTGGCCAGTGTGCTAAGTGGTTAGAGCATCAGCCTGTGCACAGAAGGGTCTTGGATTCAATTTGGGTCAAGGGCATGTACCTGGGTTGCAAGTTCGAGCCCCAGCCCAGTTGGGGCACGTGAGGGAAGCAACCAATTGATGTCTGTCTCTCTCTCTCCCTCTCTTCCTCCTTCCCTCTAAAAAATCAATGAAAAAATATCCTCTGGTGAGGATTAAGAACAACCACAACAAAAATGCAGCAGCAACATAACAGAACAGTACAGCTCCGATAAAGTTATATGAAAGGCATTTAAAAGGTAATGTCATCAATAAATAGCACAGTGTACATACTGAAGTGAACACTGCTCTCCAAAGTTGTCACAAGCAAAGAAATTATGTGAGATTTGGAGCATGATTTACCTGGGTCCAAATTCCCATGTCATGAATAAGTAGCCATATGACTTCAGACAGGTTACTAATTCTTCTGAACCTCAATTTCCTTATCTGTGATATAGAAATATTAATACCTCTCTCACAGGGTGATTTTGAGGATTAAATGAGACCATATACATGGAAATGACTAGCCCAGCACCAGATACAAAGTAATTCTACATTAGTTATTGTTTTCCTTTCCTCCTATTCTAATAATGCCATCATTGCTTAACATAGTTTTATGACACAGTTTTTGAGTTATTGGCCAGGTGAAGCAGAGTGTTCCAGGTGGAGGGAAGAACATGCACAAAGGCAGAGATGGGAACAACAGCAAAGGGCTTCTTTTAAAGACTGCTGGAGCACAGAGGTCAAGTTTAAGGTTATGGAAGGAGGATGAGAAGGGATCAGAAAAGACCAGAGAGACCAGAGAGGAAGACAAGGACAGAATCAGGAAAGGCCTTCCAGGCCATGCTAAGGAACTGGGTCTTTGTCTTCTAGGTATTGGAGAGCCATTTATGGGTTGTCAATGGAAGAGTGACGGGTCAGAGTTCTCTTTTAGAAAGAATATTCTGATGGCTGACTGTACTGTACAACTCCAGGGACACTGTTAACATAGAATGTCACCAGAAACAAGACATGAACTAGAGAAATATTCTGGCTCCAAAATCTAAATATCACACCTGAAAACACTAGTGTGGCTATGATCACCTAACAAGTAAGTAAAATGAGAATGGAACCTGGGGGATACCAACTTTTATTTAAGGGACCAGCAGAGCAAAAAGACACCCCAAAGAGAACTGAAGAAGATATGGTCATAGAGAATCAAATGTGGCAGATCTGGACTGAAAAGTAACCACTGAGCCCTGGCCGGGTGGCTCAGTAGGTTGGGTGTCATCCCACGCAACAAAAGGTTGCAGACGCGATTTCTGGTCAAAGCACATCCTTAGCTTGTGGGTTTGATCCCCAGTGGGGGTATGTACAGGAGGCAAGTGATCAATGCTTCTCTCTCAGATCTAATGTTTCTCTCTCTCTCTCTCTCTCCTCCAACCTCTCTCTGAAATCAACAAACACATATCCTTCGGTGAGGATTAAAAAAAAAAAAGTAGCCATTGACTTGAATAATTCAGAAGCTATTACTAACCTTGTCAAGAGCAGGTTCAACCAAATGATGGCACAGAAAACAAACTATACTAAGCTTATTCTAAAGTGGAGACAGAGACTGCAAGTGCGAAGTACACTTTCCAAAATGGTATAAACAGAAGAGAGAGAGAGTAAATAAATGGGGATACACAGTTGGGACATGACTTAAGCTACAAAGAGTTTGACAAAAGGGGGGAAAGAAGTAGGAAAGATGAGATTAAAGATACAGTGAGGAAAAGGATAACCATCAGAGGGGGAAAATGGGATGCAGATCAGGGCTGGCAGGGCTGACCTTGGGCAGGAGGATACCAACCTCATCCAATGTGACCAAGAACAAACATGTGTACACGGGCAACTGTCCAGTGTTCTTTATCTTCTCCTTGAAATAGGAGTTAATGTTGTCCAAGAATGAGTATGGAAAAGGCAGAGCAGGAAACTGAAGAAATCTGGGAATATTTCAAAATAAATTTGTGGAAAAGGACGAGTAACTTGGCTAAGGATTTAGTGTATAGTTCTCTATAGGAACATCCAACAGTCTGGGGTTGTGAATTCAGAAGTGGCCAGGGATTTTGCCCTCTGACTCAGACCTACATTCTCATATTGGTTCCTTCCTCCATAAATAAAATATATGACAAGAACCTTCTATGTGCTGGGCCTTGGGAACGACACTGAGAAAGACAAGCAGGACCTCTGCTCTTTAGAGTCTTATGATAGTAAATAAGAAATAAGTGGAACAAATAATTACAATAGTAATGAGCACTACATAGAAGTTCACAGTGCTATGAAGAAAATGTAGGAAGACTGACTAACCTAGACTGTCTCTCCAGACAGGGAATACATATCACTGGAGAAATGGTAGAGGACTGTTGTTATGTGAAATGGGAAGAAGAGTAAGAGAAAGAATTCCATGAGAGAACAGCATATGCAAAGTCCCTTCAAGGAATCCTGAAACAGAAAGAACATATCACTTTGCAAAACTTGAAAGTTCTCTATGCTACAACGTAGTGTGGCAAGGCTAGCAATGTATACACACGGGGCCAACTCATGTGAAGCTGATAAGAATTTTGAACTTGAGTTTAAAAGCAACAGCAATCCGCACTTTTGATGTCTGTTCCAGCAATGGCGTGCAAAAATGATTAGAAACAGACAAGAGTAGATACAAAGAGTACAGTTAGGAGCCATTTAATAAGAATCCAGGCCAGAGATGATGGTGGTAATATGGACAAAGGTGGTGACGTGAGGACACACAAAAGAAATCGAACAAATTAAGAGATGTAAAAAAAAGCAGAATCTATTAGAATGTATAACCTGAATGTGGGGAGTAACTATGAAGGACAAATGGAAGATGATGTTCAAATTTTTAGTTTGGGAAATGAGTTGGTGATGAGTGGTACTAATCACTGAGAAGGAAGCAGTTTACTGGGAAACCTTTTGATTATATTTTTTAGTCTGTTGAGGCTGAGACACCTGTGAAGCATCCAAGTAGACAGGTAAGGTAAACAGTTGAATACATACATAGGTATGGACCTCAAAAGATATCTTTATGGAAACATAAACCAGGGGTTTGTCTACATATAGCCAAACTGAAGCCATTGTGAGTGGAAGAGACCATGTAAGGAGCAGAGGGCCGAGGGCAGAGTCCAAGAAAACCATTTCCCTACTACTTGATAAATGGAGGAGTAAAAGATGAGAAAGAACAGCTAAACATATAGGAGGAAAACAGAAATTTGGGAGTTAGAAATCAAGGAAAAAAGTGTTTCAAGGAGGGTCAACTGTGTCTAAAGCTGAGTGATCAAAAAGAATGAAAAATGAAACTGGTGAAAATAATTCTAATGAAGATGATGAGAAGCATAGGGAAGCAGAGAAAACCTACTCAAAAACTTTAACTGAAAAAAAAGGAGGAAATGAGAGACTGAAAAAGCCAGGGGAGAACATGTGAAAAATGGAGTTAGGGAGTGAGGTGTTGGTTGAATCAAGAATCTAGGATAGGAAAAATGAAAGGGTATATATTTGGACAAAAATGGAGAGTCCAAGGGACAAGAGGTCTTGATAACACTGAAAAGTAGAAGGGAAGAAAACTGGAATAACAGAAGGTCATATGAGAAACTACGATACTGAAGCTTCATATTTCAGAAGTGGAACAAGGGCAAGTGATGGTTAGCGTTCAACCAATGAGCGTGCTTAGGGTTGAAATAGGGAAGAATAATAGTGAGAGCCCCAAGAATAGATGAAGTTAGGGTGTCAGATAGGTCATGCACATGAACACTCAAGGCATCCAAGAAGCTAACAGCACTTAAAAAGAAAGGACATTGATAATCCAGGCACCTAAGCCTAATGTAGGTGAGATCTCAGAAAGCTGGAAGGCTTACAGTTCTATGATAGAGCCTCAAAGGAGAAGGGGTTTTCATAAGATGAAAGACGAGTGATTTGGAATAGATACTGAGGACCTAAGAGAATGCCAACCCACTGAAGGGGCAGGGCAGCTTCTACTCAAAAGAGCTGTAGGGTAAAAGTTCCTCAGGGAAAAAGAAACTAGATTAGTATAAAGAAAGAATGTGAGGACTTTTCTATGACAAAGTTAGGGATATATATATATAGATTAAAAAAAAAAAGACAATAGAGGGAAATTACCTCAACATAATAAAGACCATATGTACAAAGCCTACAGCTCACATCATACTCAACAGTGAAATATTTAAAGCTTTTCCTTTAAGATCAGGAACAAGACAAGAATGCCCACTCTTGCCACTTCCATTCAACACAGTACTGGAAGTCCTACACAGCAATTAGGCAAGAAAAAGAAATAAAAAGCAGCCAAATTGGAAAGCAATAACTGAAATTATCCCTGTTTGCAAACAACATGATCTTATATGTAGAAAATCCTAAAGATTCCATGCAAAACAACAACAAAAGTTAAAATAAATTCAGCAAAGTTGACGGATGCAAAATCAACATGCAAAATCAGTTGCATGTTTATACACGAACAATGAACAATCTGAAAAAGGAAATAAGCCCTGGCTGAGTGGTTCAGTTGGTTGGAGTACTGTCCCAGACACCAAAAGTGTGTGCGTTTGATTATTGGTCAAGGCACATACCTAGGTGGCAGTTTGATCCTTGGTCCCTGGTTGGGGCGTGGGTGAGAGGCAACTGATCAATATTTCTCTCTCACATCGCTGATTCTCACTCTCTCCCCCATCCGCTTCCTGTCTAAAATCAGTAAAACATAACCTTGGTGAGAATAAACAAAAGAAAAAGATTTCATTTAAATAAATGAAAAAGAAAATAATCCTATTTATGATAGCATTAAAAAGAATAAAATATTTAAGAATAACTCAACCAAGGAGGCAAAAAAACTTGTACACTAAAAACTACAAAACACTGCTGAGAGAAATTAAAGATGACACACATTAATGGAAAGATATCCCATGTTCATAAATTGGAAAACTTAATGTCCATACCACCCAAAGCGATCTATAGATTCAATGCAATTCCTATTTAAATCTCAGTGGCATTTTTGGCAGAAATAGGGAAAAAATTCTAAAATTTATATGAAATCTCATGGGACCCCAAATAACAAAGTTCAAAGACTCACATGTCCTAATTTTAAATCATATTACAAAGTTATAATAATCAAAAAAACCCAAAAAAACATAATACTAGCACAAAAACAGATGTGTAGAGCAATGGAACAGAACAGAGAGCCTAGAAATAAATCCATGCATATATAACTAAATGATCTTCAATAAGGATGCCAAAACAACACAATGGGGGAAAGACTCAAAATGAATTAAAGACCTAAATATAAGACCTAAAACTGTAAAACTTCTAGCTGAAAACATATGGGGAAAGCTTCATGACACTAGATTTGGTAATGATTTATTGGATATGACCCAAAAGCAGAAGCAACAAAGGCAAAAATAGATAAATGGAATGACAGCAAACTTAAAAACTTCTGTGCATCAAATAATACAATTAACAGAGTGAAAAGGCATCTATGAAATGGGAGAAAATATTTGCAAGTCATATATCTCATAAGGGATTAAAGAATGCCTAAATTCAGCAACATAAAACCAAATAACCTGACTTTTTTTTTTTAATGGTCAAAGGACTTAGACATTTCTCCAGAGAAGATAAATAAATGACCAAGAAGCATATAAAAAGATGTTCAACATCAGTAATCACTAGAGAAATAAAAATCGAAATCACTAGATGCCATATCTCATCCATTAGGATGGCCCCTATTAAAAACAAAACAAAACAGAAAATAATTAGTGTTGATGAGGATGTGGAGTAATTGGAGCCCTTGTGCAGTTGGTGGGAATGTAAAATGGTATAGCCGATATGGAAAATAGGATAGAGGTTTCTCAAAAACATTAAAAATAGAATTATCATATGATCCAGCAATACCACTTCTTAGTATACTAGTGACCCAGTGCACAGATTCATGCACATTGAAAGGAAATTAATTAGAAGAAATATTTTAATATTGCTATTCGCCCTTTCTCTATAATAGAAGTGTCAACCAAATTCACCATCGACAATGACAGATCGAAACACACACATGCACTTGGCGCCAGTGAGAGCTTTATATGTATCACGCATGCACGAGTCAACTTAGCCTTTTATATATATACTAGAGGCCTGGTGCACAAAAATTTGTGCACTGGGGGGGTGGGAGGGGGTCCTCAGCCTGGCCTGCACCCATTTGCAGTCCAGAATCCCTTGGGGGATGTCCACCTGTCGACTTAGGCCCACTCCCCGGGGGATCAGGCCTAAGCTTGCAGTCAGACACCCTTTTGGTAGCCAGGGAGCCCTCGGGAGATGTCTGACTAAAGGCTTAGGCCCCCAAGGGATCGGGCCTAAACTGTTAGTTGGGCATTCTTAGTGCTGCCACGGAGGTGGGAGAGGCTCCTGCCACCACCACTGCGCTGGCCAGCCATGAGCCAGCTTCTGGCTGAGTGGCACTCCCCATATGGAAGTGCACTGACCACCAGGGGGCAACTCCTGCATTAAGCGTCTGCCCCCTGGTGGCCATTCTGCTGTTCAGTCAATTTGCATATTGGCCTTTTATTATTATTATCTACACTAATAAAAGAGAAACATGGTAATTGGCGTACGACTGCTAACCTTTTCATTGGCTAATCAGCGAGATATGCAAATTAACTGTCAGCCAAGATGGCGGCCGGCAGCCAGGCAGCTTGAAACTAACATGAGGCTTGCTTGCCTCAGTGACAGAGGATTGTTGGAGGAAACCAATGTTCCCCGCCTGCGACTGCAGGCCTCTGAGCGGGCAGTTTAAGAAACATTGTAACAAATACCACCGGACTTCAGCCAGCAGATCCGCAACATTGTAAGCAAAGGCCAGAAACCTACTTTCAGCCGCGGAGGCCTAAAGCTGGAGCCAAGCCTCAAGGTAAAGCTGGCCCAGAATAAAAAAGAAAAAAAGGAGCGGTTGGGAACTTCAGTCACTCCCAGCCTGAAAACAGCCCTCAGCCCCTCACCCAGACTGGCCAGGCACCCCAGTGTGGACCCCCACCCTGAAGGGTGTGTGACCAGCTGCAAACAGCCATCATCCCCTCACCCAGGCTGGCCAGGCACCCCAGTGGGGACACCCACCCTGATCCAGGACACCCTTCAGGGCAAACCAGCGGGCCCCACCCATGCACCAGGCCTCTACCCTATATAGTAAAAGGGTAATATGCCTCCTGGCACCGGGTTCAGCGTGACAGGGGGCAGCGCCCAAACCCCCTGATCGCCCTGTGTCTCTGTGTGTGACAGGGGGCGGGGCCCCAACCCCCTGATCAGCCCTGCTCTGTGCCTGATAAGGGGGAGCTCCCCAAGCCCCCCCTCCCCCCACACGGGCCCTGCTCTGTGTGTGATGGGGTAGAGCCATAACCTCCCCATCGGCCCTGCCCTGAGTATGAGAGTGGCGGCGCCCCAACCCCCTGATCGGCCCTGCTCTGTGGGTGACGGGGGCAGCGCTCCAACCCCCTGATTGGCCCTGCTCTGTGCGTGACAGGGGGTGGCGCCGCAACCTCCCCATCGACCCTGCCTTGAGTGTGACAGGGGATGGTGCCCCAACCCCCAATTAGCCCTACCCTGAGCGTGACTGAGGGTGGCATCACAACCTCCCAATCTGCCCTGCTCTGTGCATGACGGGGCAGCGCCTCAACTCCCCAATCGGCCCTGCTCTGAGCCTGACCAGGGGCTGCACCTAGGGATTGGGCCTGCCCTCTGCCACCCGGGAGCAGGCCTAAGCCAGCAGGTCGTTATCTCCCAAGGGGTCCCAGACTACGAGAGGGCACAGGCCGGGCTGAGGGTCCCCCCCACCCGAGTGCACAAATTTTTGTGCACCGGGCCTCTAGTATAAGATATATATAGAATAAACTTGCTTAATTAGACCTCCTTTCTGATGTAGCTAAACTTTTTCTAGCCCAGTGAAGCACCCCAACTTCTCTTTCAGGTAATTGTCAGCAACACAGCAGTAAATATCAACACAAAGCAGATTATTACTGTAGACCACACAGGGAGAACAAAGGGTAAAATATTTAACTGCAGCAGTGTTTGACTATATTCTGCACAGTGAGAAACCTGAAGTCATTTTCAAGGACCACTATTTCTTACTTCTTTTCAGTCGGGTCAAGTCTCTAAACTTTCTAAATGTCCATTTTCCAGTTAATGAAAAGAAAACAGGATTCCACCGAGTCTCCTATCTACCTACTCCAGGAATTCTGTGAGGATCAAATGAGATGAGGCACGGGAAAACACTTCACAGACATTTGGTTAAAGTGTGAAATGTTTACACCTGGCTATAAAGCAAGTCGTGTTTCTGGGCTGAAGAAACTGCAAGGAGGCTAGTCATCGCTAGGGAGAGGAAGCCGGGCGTTGCTACGTGACGTCATTACCCGGCACCCACAGTGACTGTTGCTGGGCTAGGGGCCGCATTTTGCACCACTGGGTCTCAGCAGTGTTGGCTGCAATTTGGTGGGCCGTCGCTCCTAGGTGGTGGCAGGGCCTGTGTGCCATTTGGGGGAAGCCGAGTGTTGCCTTATGGGGGACAGGTCCGTGGTGCCAGTGCCTGTCACGGCAGCTCCTGCATTAGACATCTGCCCCCTGGTGGTCAGTGCTAATCATAGAAACTGGTCAGACAGTCGGACACTTGGCATATTAGCCTTTTATATATATAGATTATATATAGAGATAGATGCCTGAAAGAACTGAAAACAAGATCTCAAAGACACAGCTGCATACCCTAGTTCACTGTATTAGCATTAGTCACACTAGCCAAGAGGTTAAAGCAACCCAAATATCCATCAACAGATGAATGGATAAAGAAAATGTAGTATATACATATAACAAATATTATTCAGCCTTAAAAAAAAAGAGGAAAAGTCTGCCATATATCACAACATGGATGAAAATTAAGGAAATTACACTAAAAAAAATAAGCAAGTCACAAAAGACAAATATCATGTGACTCCATTTATACGAGGAATCTAAAGTAGTTAAACTAACAGACACAGAAAGTAGGAGAGTGGTTGCCAGGGCTGGGGGAGGAGGAAATGGGGAGTTGTTGTTCAGTGGGTAGAGAGCTTCAGTTTTGCAAGATGAACAAGTTCTGGAGATTTACTGCATAACAGTGTGAATGTACTTAATACCACCAAACTGTGTACTTAAAAAATAAAAAGAATGAGGCCTCCAATGTGCTGGAGACTTAATGGGACTACACCGACGAGAAATGACTGTGCACCTCTAAAAGACATCCGGAACAGAGGACATGGTGATTTCCTCAAATCATCACCTAGGAAAAGAAACAGCAGTAGTCCTCAGTGGGTGGGAGGTTCTCCCTGACTGAGCCTGCCAAGGACTACACTGGGTGCTCCTGCAAAGGAAACCCTAATTCCTACTGTGGCAGAAGGGATAAGGAGCTGATACGGAGAAAATCCCAGCCCCCAATGGTGTCACTCATGCCCATGACACCAAACCCAGATTTAAGACCTGCTCCAACTGCAGTTTCAACTTTGCCCAGAAACATAATCTTAATCACTCAGGAATTTTCTGCTCAAGAACCAGTTAACTGTCACATGGCCTTCTCCATCCCCCATACATAGAAGAGGCATGACTGAACCCTTCCCATTCTCTTCCACCACTACCCCTCCCAAAGAAACATCCTGGAGCAAAATGAATCCTTGATTTTGCTAATAGCTCCCCAGCCCCACTCTTCCTATCAAAACCTTCCACTTTATACATCCCTTCAGAGCAGCCTTCTAGTTCAGTGATGGCGAACCTATGACACACGTGTCAGAGGTGACACGCGAACTCATTTTTTTGGTTGATTTTTCTTTGTTAAATGGCATTTAAATATATAAAATAAATATCAAAAATATAAGTCTTTGTTTTACTATGGTTGCAAATATCAAAAAATTTCTATATGTGACACGGCACCAGAGTTAAGTTAGGGTTTTTCAAAATGCTGACATGCTGAGTTCAAAAGGTTCGCCATCACTGTTCTAGTTGCTAGATGGGTTGCTTGCGGCCTGATTCAGGAATCTCTGAATTCATTAGATCTTCAAATTTATTCAGTTGAATCTTGTTTTTTAACAGAGCCTTTCCTTGAGGACTCAAGTGTAGTTAGAAAAGGGAGGAAAAGGCAAACACCATATGCTTCATATTCCATTTGTTAAAGCTTTCCTCCACCCTTTTCTTTTTGATGTATTACCATCTTTAAGCTCCTCAGGCCTGTTCTTTATATACTAGCTAATGGAATTCAAGTGCTTAGCATTGAGGATACTTAGAAAGAAAGGGGGTGGGGGGAATGTTCCATCTTCTCCACAACTGCAAAATACTAGACACTGTGCTGCATCATAATTATCCCTGCCGTGGAGAACCAAGAACGTTCACAAAAGCATCATTGCAAATCTCCTTTCTAATGTGGAGGCCATCACAAAGCCTTGCTGCTCTGTCTTCTGTTTGATAAGCACTCATTGAACACACCTGGATCACAGAGAGACTTGCTATATACTTAAGATGTAGCCCTTAATCCCCCAAAAGCCTGTAAATTGATTGGTTCTTTTAATAACCTGCATAATTTTTATGCAAAAACTGTTTATTTAAATCTTATTACCATATTAAATCAGAAGAGGAACTCAGGCGCTTTCTCCTCCCTCTAGGCCTGAAGGCTAATAAAACCAGGGCTCTGCAGAATTCCTTATTTAAACAAAAGGTTTGAAAGTCTTTGTCTCGTTCATATTAACCCAGGCTAAAGGGACAGAGGAGGAAAGTCACAGGGGTTGGAGGAAGCAGATTCAGTAACTGTCCAGCAACCAGAGTGATAAGAGACCCAGAGGCTATAGTAAGAAACTGAAAGAGTAAAACCGCAAGGAGCCCCGAGTCCCCGTTCCTGTCCACTATTAACCTGGTAGGAGACTTATCTCTCTCTAGGTTGGGCCTTAAGTTTTTCCCCTCCCCATCTCACGACTATAATCTATATCCGCTGCAGCATCAGTGCTAGCAGCTCCGCATAGTTCCATTTTATAGAACTGGTTACAAGAAGCCTTTGTCTTTGTGGTTTCAACGCCTGTTTTTCTTTCTGCACCACAATGTTTTATAGCCACAAGCCCAGCTGAATGAGATTTTAACCTTAGGCCCTTTGGGCAGTTTTGCTGTGGGAGGTGAAGGTGGGGTGGGAGGGGGCCTCTCAGATATTTACCAGTGTTTTTCATACAGCCAATGGCCTCCCCATGACAGCAGGCAGATTCCAGCTGTTGTTTTCTTCCAATGGTTTCGAAGTTTTGTAAAGATCGTCATCTTCTAGAGATTTGCCAGGTTACAGAGGCAGAAAAAGAAAAAAATATACACATGATTATCCAAGGTCAGCATGCACAGTCCCTATGACTCTGTCTTCCCGCCGTTCATCCTCTCCCTGTCCCCCTTCCCTTGCTCCTTTCCTTCTTACCGCCTCTCTGGCCTCTCCCCATCTTCTCCTTTCTAGTCTCAGCCTTCATCTCCTCATCTGCCCACCCATCTTTTAAAATTTCTTTCTTCACTTCTTCTCACCTAAAACTACACTGTTTCCTTCTCTGATCACTTTTACCTTAGGAGGCAGGAGGAGCAGAAAAAGAAGGAAATTCCAGGCTTCCTGTTTTTCCTTTCTTCTATGGTACAGTGACTATAAGAGTATTTGTCAATCTATTATATGAATACTAGAGACCTGGTGCACGGAAATGCCATGGCTATGTAAAAATGTTCAAACTTCCCGAGTAATCTAAGACATGCAAATTACAAAGAACTATCACTAGTCACCTATAAAATCAACACATTTTTTTAAATGCTCATATTCACTGATGACAAATAAAATGAGACAGACTCTCACACACTCCTAAAGGGAAAGTACATCAGCCCAACTTCACTGAAAAACAAAGGGACAACATACATCCTTATTCTGTTTGTTTTCTTCACAGCACTTATTACTTGATGATCCTCACTTGCTAATTTATTAGCTCTCCCACTGAATGTGACCTCCATGAGAGTAAGGACTTGGACTGTTCTGGTCACTGCTCTGTCCCCAGTGCCTACATAAGGCCTGGCACAGAATATCTTTGCAATAAGTAACTGTTGGATGTGATGGAGTTCAGGACATGCTCCCCCCAAATTGACTATTTCAACCTGAAAGAATCTGAGAAAATGGTAGAAGCGGAAAGGTCACTCTGACCTCCTCCCCTACCTCACCAACTAGCCTGAAACCGGTCAAAAAACCCTGTGAGAGGTGCCCTCTTTTTACCTGGCGGAAAAGAGCATCCTTCTCTCCCAAGACAAAGGGATGCCAGGAAGAATCCTGGCAAGCAGCCCCTGCTAAGTTTCTGATTTAGGACAGTTACTTCATACTCCTTCTGCGTTCATACCCCCCACTCTTCCTCAAACCCAGCACAGAATACTCAGGTCTGTCTGCTTGGGTCTTCCATTTCTTTTGCAGGCTCCCGTGTCACGTGAAACGCAGTAAATCATTGTGCATGCTTTTCTCCTGTTAATCTATCTTTATCAGGTTAATCTACAGACCCAGCTTGGGACGCAGTTAGGGTCAGGTAGAACTTTTTCCTCTCCTACAGTAAATTTTTCTTCACTAAGAATTTTTACTGATGTGGAAAAAACTCAAAACACAATGTTAAGTAAAATCAGCAGGCTAAAAAGCCATATATAATTGGTATTATCCCAGTTATGTCCAAGCACAAATATAAATGGAGAAAATACCGGTAGAAATAAACACACAAAAACTGAAGTAGTTCGCTCTTGGTTGTGGGATAACGGGCAACATTCATTTTATTTATTAAATTGCAATGTATTTTCTAAGTTTTCTAAAATGAACATAAATCATTTTCTAAACAGATAAATATTTAAACAGAGAAAATTTTATGACTGTGTGTGCATGCGGTAAATAAACTAAGAGGAAGAAAAAAAAAAGCTGCTTTCGCTGAAAATTCTAGTTCTTATTACTCCCTTTAACCACAGACAAAGACTCTCTTCTTGGCCTAACTCTAATCAGGCTCCTTTGAGCTCTCTGCTGGAGAAGGCCCGGCCTTTGGCTTCCCTCTGTCCTAATAGAATCCAGTTTGAATAAGAATTTTGTTAAGTCAGTTTAGCAAAAAAAACCAACCAAACAAAAACCACCATAGGTATCTGACCACCCTGGCAAAAATTCTCTCGAGTCATTGTAATAAGAATCCCTTATCTCTGATATCCTAAGTAATTTTTCACTCACTAACCTCCACCTGGTTCTTGGCTACCAGCCCCCACCCATCCTCGGTGGTGGGAGCTGAGTCCGATCTCCATCCCCTACGCCAAGATGCCCATTACAGTGTTCTCTACATCCATGGAGACGCCTCTCCCCCCAGCCCTTTGAGTAAAGTCTGCCTTGCCATTCTTTAACAAGTGTTACTAAATAATTTTTTTCTTTAACACCACCATTGGTTAAAATTCCTCTGAAGGCAAGCAACATCCTTATCACCAGCAATAATGAGACTAGGCCAGAAAACACAGCTTCCCGTGAATCGGGGACACAGTCCAGGCTAGCTCAGAATGGGACCCAAAGGCACATCTGATACCAGACTGGAGGTGACATAGTGGTGCAGGCAGGGAAGTCTTTCCAGAAGGCAAGACACTGCACTGAGTCTCAAAGAATGCGGAGGAGTTACCAAGAAAGGAGTTAAAGAGACCAATGTGCACAAAGACACAAAAAATACCAAAGTGTCTTCAGGAAAACACAAATAGGTAGTCAGTTCAGATGAAGAAGAGGGTAAATATGGGCGAGTATCTAGAACGAGGCCTCTCTCAGGCCAGTGTAAAAGTTGCTAAAATGCTGAGGGCTTGTGTAAAATGCAGGTTCTTGAGCATTATCCCCGAGACCCCGATTGTTCTGGTTGGGCTGTCCTTGTTGTTTTTAACAAGCACACAGGAGTCTCTAAGGCAGTGGTTCTCAACCTTCTGGCCCTTTAAATACAGTTCATGTTGTGACCCAACCATAAAATTATTTTCGTTGCTACTTCATAACTGTAAGGTTGCTACTGTTATGAATCGTCATGTAAATATCTGATATGATATCTTAGGCGACCCCTGTGAAAGGACCGTTCGTTCGCCAAAGGGGTCGCGACCCACAGGTTGAGAACCGCTGCCCTAAGGGAAGTCTGCGCTTAGCAGACCTCACTGTTCGAAGCGAGGAGAAATTGTCAGGGTAGAAGCTAGAGATTTGGGACTCTTGGCTCTGAAGGAGGTCAAGTTTGAGTGCAGATAAAATCATCCGCGCGAGAAGCATCTAAGAGTCCCTATGTCTGTTCACAGGTCATCTATCACCCAACGAATAATTCGTATATTCTAAACGAGTGGAAACATAGAGGCTGCCCAGCGTATTGTAGCGAGCACTAGCTCACGGGCCCTGAGGCCTAGACTGGAGCCCAAGCTTTGTCACTGACTGGCAGTGAGAGCCTGGGTGGGTCATGTGGCCTCTGCCTCTACGTCCGCATCAGTAAAACCAGGACATACCACCTGTTCTAATGAGCTCATTAGGCTGGAAGGAAGGCATCTGATAGGGCTGCGAATTACGTTCCTCATTAATAAATGAGGATACACCACCTGTTCTGATTAACTAATTATAATTAGGCTGTGAGCATCACATCTGATGGGGCTCTGAAGGCACTCTGCATATTTTCCTGTAAGCATTTCTACTGTCATCCCAACATGCAATGTATCAGCTGACAATGTACACTCCTTCCAAGGACCCAACACAGTTCTTCTCCAGTCCCAGGAAAAGTCTAAATTTCCGAAGTTCTGATAAACATCCCTTTGCCTGAAAAGCAGAGTTGGTGTTTTTCTCCCCAAAGAAGTGCTAAAATCTCACTGTACTCGCCCTCCTCACCTGTAGGCGGGGGTTCTCTCACCAGACGCGAACCCCTCACAGGCTGGGTCGGTCCATGCACCTCTAGCGAACAGAACCTAGCAAAGCCCCTGGAATGAATGAACCAACCAATCGATCAGGGATTATTCACCCCCTTTTGCAAACGACTGCGCTGAAGCCCAAAGGAAGACAGCGAGGAAGGGTCACACTAGCCAGCGACAGCCCTGGGACCACAACCCCGGCCGGCGGACTCCCGCAGGGACCACCGGGGACCCCGCCGTCCGCGCGGGGCCCTCCCCCCGACACTGGCGCTGGGCCTTCGGGGCGCCGCCGCACCCGCGGCCCCGACGCCGGGTCCCCACGGCCGAGCGCGACTCCGACCCGCCGCCCGGGCTCCGCTCACGCCTAGTCGCAGGGCCCGCGCTCCGCCCGCGCGTCCCGCTGTACTCACCGCCGCCGGTCCGCTCTGCGCCGGCCTTCCTGTGTGCTCCCTCCAGATCCCTCCGCTCATTTGAGGGAAACCGCTGCCGACGCCCTCGGGTTCCGGCCCGGGATCCTGACACGTAAGGAGTGCGAAGTGCACAGGCCGCCACCTGGGGGCTACCTTCATTTTTCATTCACTTATTTATTCATCCATCCATCCTGCCATCCATCCATCCATCCATCCATCCATCCATCCATCCATCCATCCATCCATCCATCGCTCAACAATATTTTATGGAAAGCCTTCCAAGGCAAACACTATTTTAGGACCTGATACGACAAGGAAATAACTCAATGAACAGGGCAATGTGGGATAGTGATAAGGGCCGCAAAGAAACTGAACCAGGTGCTATAAAGGGAGCGGGGTGGTGGAGAGCTATTTTAAATTAGGCAAAGTTAGGCCTTTCTGAGTGAGGGGTAATTAATCTGAGGCCTGAAAGGTGAGAAGAAGCAGGTCAAACAAAGATCCAGGGGAACAGAGAGCCAGAGGGGAGGGAACAGCCAGTGCAAAACTCTAAAGCCTGGGGCATTTGGCAGGTCAGCGGTCAAAGTGGGTGAAGCCAAGGGAACTAGGGGTAAAGGGTAGGAAGAGCTGGAGAGGTGGGCAAGACAGGCCATGGTGGTAAGGGGTTCGGACATCATACCAAATGGGATGGGAAGGCATTGAGAGGATTCAGACCAAGGAGCGATGTGATCTGGTTTACATTTTACACGTCTCTTTGGCCACAATATAGTGAAAGATTCCAGAAAACAAGAAAGCTACAGATAAACCAGCAGTTCTAATTCTCCGTTCCTCTCCCCACCCCCAACCCCAGTTGGTGTGGAGACCAACCCGTTCAGTCCAGGCTTCTTTCCTTCCTCCTTCATTTCATCATTCTGCCAACTCAACACTTGCTAAGTGTGTTCCTGCGGGGCACCAGCATGCACTCAAGTACAGCACCCCTCGGGGTCCTGCCCTTACAGGGCTTGCAACCTGGTTTCCCGTTTACAGGCTGCATAACAGCTCAGCTTCTCCCTCTGCCCAGTCCTGCTTCCCGCCCGCCCTTTTTAACAGGTATTAATTCTGAACACTGAACACTATGTTACACAGAATGACACCCCCCCACCACCACCCCCGCACACACACACACATACAGAGATGTCCGTCTGAATCCCTGAAACCTGTAAATGCCATACAGGTGTGATTAAGTTTAGGCTCTTGCGATGAGAAGTTTATCGTGGATTATTCAGGTGGACCCAATGTAATTACAGGTGTCCTTATGAGAAAGAGGCCACAGATGAGATAGATGAGAGAAAGAGAGAGAAGGAGAAAGAAAAAGAGAGAGGAGAGAAAGAAAAATGATGGTATCTGCTGGCTTTGAAGATGAAGGGACCATAAACCAAGAAATGTAGTTGTGATTTGGAGTGGTGAAAGTCCTAAAATTGGTTGTGGTGATGGTTGCACCCCTCCATGGATATACTAAAAGCACTAAATTAGGAACTTTAAATGAGAAAATTATGTGAATTATGGCTCAAAAGCTGTTTAAAAGAGAGATGGTCCCACATTTTCCCTTAGCTAGGATCACAGGTGTGGAAATACCTGAAACTGCTACAACCATAGTTGAGCCATGAAGGGAGTCAGCCTGGGGCAAAGCCCACAGAGGATGGGAGGGAAAAGATGAAAAGAACCTAGGTCCCTGATGACATCATTGGGCCAGATGGTTCCTCTATGCCTAGAGCTTGCTCAAACTCTAGACATCCTATTATGTGAAATAATGAAATTCCTTATTGTTAAACCAGTCAAAGTCAGGGATTTCTGATCCTTGAAGTTGAGAGCACCGACTTGATAAACTACAAGCCACAAGCTATTAATGGATAGGAGACACAGTGAGGACAGTGCTTTAAAAAAAAAAAAAGATGTAGTTTGAAAGGAACAAAACAGATAAAAATAGATGGCAGAAAGGAGCTACAGTAACTGACATCAATGGCATGCTTAAACTTTTCTTGTTTCTAAAATTATTCTCCAACTATTTCCCTGGGCCTGTGCCATACTCATATTCTACAGATTTATTAACAATAAAACAGAGGTAAAGGTTCAGAAAAAGTGATATAACACTCATATCACCTTGAATAGCCTTATATGTAGTAAATGGATCCTACTTGTGAGAGTGGATCCTCCTCAGTCAGAACTTCTATCACAGAAAACTATCTACAAATTCTTATAACATTCATGTTGGTTTATTTACTCATTTTATGCACACAGATCCTTTTTTAGCCTACTTTGTTTCCCTTTAAGAAAAAGTATGAAATGGTGTTCTTATGGTATTTATGCTTCAAATCTCTTCCTTATTGTAACCTTTAATACCCACTGCATCTACTGCTGTCAGATTGGAAACATGTAAATGAGACCTTTCAAGAAACCAGTGGGTCCTAGGAGAGGGAATGTCTTCCAGAGTATGGCATGGGATCTTACAAGAACCCTCTGTAATGCCCATTCTCATGCATGATTTACATGGGCTCTGCCTTTTCCTGAATGTCACTTCTTTTGTTAATGTGTCCCCTTGTCATCTGTTGCCACCTACTCCCCCTGATGACATCTGGGCCCTGGCTGGCACTTTCCAACTGCCTGTTTAATGTAGGAGTGGAAAGGGACAAAGATTGGATCCATGTTGATTGTATTAAGCAGTCTCCAGTATTGTTTTTGAAAAACACAGACTGCCAGAGTAACCCAACTTCTAAATATCCTGAAACAAGAAGGTGGAAATTCTATCTATAACAAACTTAACTAGCTTTTTAAGACCTTATTTTCAGAGCAGTTTTAGGTTTATAACAAATTGAGAAGAAGGTACAGAGATTTCCCATATATCCCCCTGCCCCTGCACTTGCATAGCCTCCCATTATCAACATCACTCACTGGAGGCTCTCTCTCTCTCTCTTTCTCTCTCTCTCTCTCCCCCCTTCCCCCTACCCCAAGGATAAGCCTATATCAACACATTATAATCACCCCAAATCCATAGTTTACCTTAGGATTCACTCTTTATCTTGTACATTCTATGAGTTTAGACAAAAGGATAATGCTGTACACCCATCTTTATAACATCATACAGAGTGAATGACGCTGCCCTAAAAACCCTCCGTGCTCTGCCTGTTTACCTCTCCTCGCCCCACCGCAGCAACTGCTGATCTTTTTATGGTCTCCATGGTTTTATGTTTTCCAGAATGTCTTATAATTGGAATCACACAGTACGCAGCCTTTGCAGATTGGCTCATTTCCCTCTGTAATATGCATTTAAGTCCCTCCCATGCCTTTTCGTGGCTCCACAGCGCATTTTTCATGTGAACACTGAGCAACATCCTGTGGTTCGGGCGTGCTCCATTTGTTTGTCCACTCACCTAGCGAGGGACATTTTGGTTGTCACCAAGTTTTGGTAGTGTGTGTGTGTGTGTGTGTGTGTGTGTGTGTACATCCACGTGCAAGTCTCTGTGTGGACATAAGTGTTCCCCTCCTGTGGGTAAAATACCAAAAAGCATGATGGCTGGATCTTATGGTAAGAGTACGTTTAGTTTCTTAAAAAATCACCAATTGTCTCCCAAAGGGGCTGGACCCTTTTGCATTCCCACCAGCAATGAATGAGGATCCCTGTTGTTCCACATCCTCACCAGCATTGGGTGCTGTCACTGTTCTAGATTTTGGCCATTCTAATAGGTGGTACCTCATTATTTTAATTTGCATTTCCTGCTCGAATCTCGTAGATTTTCATATGCTTATTTGCCAACTGTGTGTGTGTGTGTGTGTGTGTGTGTGTGTATGTATATATATATATATATATATATATATATATATATATATATATATATATATTGGTTGTTGTTGAGGGGTGAGGTGTCTCTTAAAGTTTTTGTCCTATTTTCTAATCAGGTTGTTTGCTTTCTTATCATTGGATTTTAAAAATACTTTGTATATTTTGGATGGCAGTCCCTTACTAGATGTGTCTTTTGCAAATATTTCCTCCCAGTCTATGGTTTGGCTTCTAAGTCTCTTGATACTGTCTTTCACAAAGCAGAAGTTTTTCATTTTAATGAAGACCAGTTTATCAATTTTTCTTTCATGAATCGTGTCTGGTTGTGTCTAAAAAGCATCACTATACCCAAGGTGACGTAGGTTTTTCTCCTATTCTATCTTGTAGGAGTTTTATGGTTTTTCATTTTACATTTAGGTCTGTGATCCATTTGTAATTCATTTTTGTGAAAAGTGTAAGGTTGTCTCTAGATTCCTTTTTTTTTTTTTTTTTTTTGCATGTGGATGTCCAGTTGTTCCAGCACCACTTGTTGAAGAGACTCTCCTTTATCCATTGTGATACTTTGCTCCTTTGTCAAAGATCAGTTGACTATATTTGGGGGGGGGGGTGTCAATTTCTGGGCTCTCTATTTTGTTCCATTGATCTATTGTATGTCCCTTTGCCAATATCACTGTCTTCATTACTGTAACTTCACAGTAAGTCTTAAGGAAGCAGGTAGCATCAGTCCTCCAACTTTGTTCTTCTCTTTCAATAATGTGTTGGCTATTCTGGGTCCTTTGCCTCTCCATATACACGTCAGAATCAAAATCCATAAATGAACTTTCTGGGATTTCTATGGAGATTGCATATATATCATATTGGGGAGAAATGACTTCTTGATAATATTGAGTCTTCCTATCCAGCACATGGAGTATCTCTCCATTTACCTAGCTCTTTTTTTTTTCATTTCATTCATCAGAGAGGCAAACTATAAGAGAGTTAAAAGGAATAAGATACCCAGGGATAGAAGGCAAGAGCATTAAGATGGGTGCCATCTGGTTGTGCCTCTCCAAAGTTAGAGCACATGCAAAGCTGGCTGCCACACTGGTGCCTGAACAAGAGACAAATGGGTCGGTAGACATTAACTGATGCAAAAGATGTGTCAGAGACATTGGCTAAAAGCATAACCCTGAGTTTTACCTTTACCCAGTGAGGTCAATGGAGGCAATACCCAGCTGATAGTCTAGCTTCAAATTCAGTGAGAATATGATTCTCCTGGTGCCAGCATTTCTTTATTGGGTATTACATTTTCTATACAAGGGAGACATGAAGCAAACATTTTAGAAGGAGGTCATTGTCACTGGGTATCTGGGAGCTGCACCATCCCTACTTCTACTACTTTATTTCCTGACTCATGTATTCTGGCTAAAGAATGAATAGTTATCATGTATCACGCTGGTTCAAAGAATATTCTCAACCTACCAGGCAGCACTCCATATTGAGAGTGTTTACCTAACCAGCGGGAGGCATACCTGAAGTTTAATAAGCCATTCTACTGTTTATAAGGCCAGCTGCTTCTGGGTGTTGGCTACATAATGAGACCAGTGACTCTCAATGGGCTGTAGCCCATTATCTTACTTGGGCTCTTTGGTTAGGAGCAATGCTGTACAAGATACCATGACCATTTATAAGGTCCCTGCTAAGTCCCCAGATGGTGGCTTTGGCAAAGTATGACAGGCATGCAAAATAAAACCAAACTGTGAATCCTTCATGGGTCTTGCTGTACGCTTCATTCAACACCCTGATCTCTCCCCCAGACCCTGGGAGAATGATTAGATCTGCTAGGTCTTCAAGGCTGAAGGACAAAGTCAATGGTGCCAGATCAGCAGAGGAGCCCTCTCATGCTCTGAGTTCACTCAAACCTGATGGCTTTTCATTCACCTGTGCAATGGGACTCTGCAGCACACACAAATGTCATAGCTGTTGCCTCCAACATGTGTCTCTTCTGGTGGAGGGTGCAGGGCACAGTGCCCTCCTTCACTGTGATGGCACTAATGGAGTGGCCCAGCCAACATGATGTCTTTGGGGTAGTGGGCAGTAAAAGTCTCTTGCCCTCAGTGGCCACAAGGTTCCAGGTGACCATAGTTCAGAATAGGTGTCAGAGGTGATGTTAAACCTAGGGCACACAGAGATGGACAGGTTAAGATGGGCCACCAGAGTGACTAGCAACCAAGAAAAGGTGAGAGTTGGCAGAGATAGAAAGTGAGAGGATACTCTACCATAGATACATTTGTAATTTTCATGAAGAACCCTGGAGATAATCACTGTGCCACTGAAATCCTGCTCTCCTACCTTAATTCTTTCTTGAACAGGGAAGTTTACAAACAAGAATTTCAAAATTATGCTCTGAGCTCTTTTTGGCAAGTATACCCAATGATGATTTTAAAATATTGAGTCCTTTTACAGTTCACAACTATCTCTCCAGTCAGATTCTCCAGTATATTATCTCCACAAGCATTTCTCATGGTGTGTTTATAGAGTACTATTTCAGAGCAAAGTTAATACAAACCAAACAACAACAAAAACCCAATAATTCCGTGAGCATCGGAATGACTAGGCTAAACATGTGTCTTTACATTATAATTCAACTAGGGGCCCGGTGCACGAAATTCGTGCACTGGGTGTGTGTGTGGGGGGAGAGTGTCCCTCAGCCCAGCCTGCCCCCTCTCACATACTGGGAGCCCTCAGGCGTTGACCCCCATCACCCTCCGATCGTCTGATCAGCCCCTTGCCCAGGCCTGACTCCTCCGCCAGAGGTGTCAGGCTTGGACAGATGACCCCCATCTCCCCCCGATCACTGGCTCTGGCCCCCGCCCAGGCCTGAGGCCTCTGGCCCAGGAATCATGCCTGGGCAGGGGACCCCCATCTCCCTCTGATCGCTTGCTCCACCCCCCGCCCAAGCCTGATGCCTCTGACCCAGGCTTCAGGCCTGGGCAAGGGGACCATCATATCCCCCCAATCCCTGGCTCCGCCCCCCACCCAGGCCTGATGCCTCAGCCAGAGGAGTTGACCCTCATCACCTCCGATCACCAATCACCGGATCGGCCCCTTGACCAGGCCTGAGGCCTCCGGCAGAGGTGTCAGGCCTGGGCAGGGGACCCCCAGCTCCCCGTGGTTGCAGGCTCCGCCCCTGCCAAGGCCTAACGCCTCTGGCCTAGGCGTCTGGCCCGGGCAGCGGGGACCTGCAGTGGCAGCGGGGGGCGCCGCGATCGTGGGCTTCGCTTTAGGCCCAGGCAAGGGACCCCTAGCTCCTGGGACTGCCAGCTTCGACCTTGCCCAGCTCCCATCGCTGGCTCCACCCCTACTTCCTGCTATCACTGGCCAGGGCGGCAAAGGCGCCTGATTCTCCCATCATGGCTGGGGGGCAAGGCAAAGGCGGCCCCAGGGCCGCCTTTGCCCTGCCCCCCAGCTCTTAGCTCCCCCCTGGGTTTCAGATCACTGTCAGTGGCAGGGGGCTTCTTCCTGCTTTCCCTTTCGCCTCCCTGCATTGTGCCTACATATGCAAATTAGCCGCCATCTTGTTGGCAGTTAACTGCCAATCTTAGTTGGCAGTTAATTTGCATATAGCCCTGATCAGCCAATGAAAACGGTATCGCCATACGCCAATTACCATTTTTCTCTTTTATTAGTGTAGATAGAAACTTTGATATGTAAATGAACATACAGATTTCCCAAAGAATGATATAGGATACAGTGTTTCATGTATTTGTTAAGTTGGGAATAAAACTTAGACTTTCCTGACTTCAAGTCTTGTGGAATTGAGAGTTGTGGTAGAAATACTACCAAACTTTGAGACAGGACACCCAGGTTTAATTTCCAGGTCTTCTTTTCAGTTATTACATCATTAGTAGTGGTTATTTAAAATGTCTGAATCTCTGTTTTCTTCATCAATATAAAGATAATTCTCTTACCTAAAGGGCTCATCAAGAAAATTAAATAGGTTATTGGCTGTAAAATCACCTACTTAGTAATTAATGCCAAATACATATAAAGTTCTCTGTTTAACTCCAAAACACATGCTCTTTTTTCCTTTCTTTCTTTTTTTCCTATTTATTTACTTATTGTTAGTACTCAACCAAGGATATTTTTCCTTTGATTTTTAGAGAGAGTGGAAGGGAGGCGGAGGGACCAAGAGAGAGAAACATCAGTGAGAGAGAGACACATGGGTTGGTTGCCTCTCACATGTGCCCCCACTAGGGCCAGGATTGAGCCTGCAACCGAGGTATGTGCCCTTGACTAGAATCGAACCCGGGGCCCTATAGTCCATGGGCCAGTGCTCTATCCACTGAGCCAAACCAGCGAGGTCCAAACCATATGCTCTTAAAAATAAAAGTGCAGTGTTTAAAAGTCCATTGTGAATTGTATTAATTATATTTAAAATGTTACATACAGACATGAACCTAAAAGTCCATAACAGATGAAGGGAATATGAATTGACATTATATATATTTTATGTATAACAAGTGTAATAAGCTGCCATCCAGTGAATGAGGGAGGGGGTGACCCAAGCCTTTAGAAGGACAGTTTGTGAGTATAGAATAGAATAAAGATGACTGACCCACTGGTAGGAGAATATCAATGCAATTGTAGCAAAAACAAGGCAAATATCAAAAGAAAGGAGCACTTGGAAGCAGCATAACAAAAGAAAGTAACACTGCACCCAGTCAGGTTCTTGCCTCACTCTCTGCACATTTGACCTTGGGCATTTAATGGAGTCTAAGTTGCTGTAATTGAGAAATGGAAATGACTTTTCCTCTGCCTGGGCGTAGGAGCTGGATCAGATTCTCTATTCCACTTCTCAGTTCTACATTTCCTTTGCACAGATTTACTTTCTATCTTGGTTGGCCTCTTTGTCCAAAATTGTTCAGTATCCCAAACTGCAAAAACGATAAGCATAAATACTAAATCCTGCTATTAATTGTGCCTATAATTGCTCAGATTAAGTTCTATGGCTTAAAATTCTCTGGAGTTAATTCTAAAGCTCTTGATGTGTTCATGATTTCCACGGGGTCTCTTATCTTGAACCTTAAGAGGAAGGCTCTAATCCTTGGTCGTTTGAAACCAGGGCATGAAACCCTGGTTCCTTGCGTTGGTAGCGCAGCCACCCTGAATAGCGCACCACTAGATGGCGCTGAAGATCCGGCCGTAGCAGGAGAATTGGGGATAAACACACAAAGCTATTTCCCTCTGGTCTACTGGCTGGCTATAGGCGGTTATGTCCTTCATTGTCAGGGATCTTGGGGATGTCTTGGCTTGAATCTAATGCAAACAGTCTCTCCTCAGTGCTCAGCAGTTTGTAAACGGGTCGTGGGTTCAGCAATAGTATCTCCGGGTCTTATCACAAGATTCCTTAATGAGTGGATCTTTCTCTCCCTGCACCTTCGCTCAGTCCCCAAACCTGGGGCCTATCGTGTGTTTCTTCAACCGTTCATTCAAGCATTTATTGCATATCTTAAGTGTCAGGTAAACAGGAAAAAGTGATGTGGTTTGAGAGGTACTGGACTTCAGCATTTTTTTCTTAGTCTGCCGTCAGTATCAGGCCTGGTTACCGTGCCTCAGGGTGGCTGCTCAGGCCCTACACTCAGGGGACCAAGTTGCTGGCAGCTGAGCTGTGTTTCCAGGAGGAATCAGAACGGAAATACTGGGGTTGTTATATTTACAACAGCCCATAATCCCTCTCTCCCCTGAGACACGCCATCAATAGAACTGGGCATGTAACTTCTCTGCCTAATCCCTTCCCCCAAGCAAGCTGCCCTAACAGCTTTTTCTTTTTAATTCAGCTCTTGCTATTTAACTAATATGATATAGTTTTTGGTCTTTCATTTTTTAATGTTAAAAAGTCTGTTGGGAGTACACTATGATGGAATATTTTTCAACAATTAAAAATGAGCTGTCAATGAAATAACATGGAGAAACTTTAAAAAGCATATTACTAAGTGACAGAAGCCAGTCTATATACTAGATTCCAACTGTATGACACCTGGAAAAAGCAAAGCTATGGAAACAGTTAAAAGATCAGTAGTTGCCAGGGGTTGGGAGGAGGGAGAAGATAAATAGGTGGAACACAGAGGATTCTGGGGGCAGTGAAACCATTCTGTGTGATACTCTAACAGCGGACATATGTTGTTATACATCTGTGTGCTCCAGAAGACATGCTGAAGTCCTGACCCCCAACACCTCAGATTGTGGGCTAATTTGGAAATAGGATCTTTAAGTTCTAATTAGTTAAGACGAGGTCATATTGGAATAGGACAGACTGTCGCTCACTATGACTGGCGTTCTTAAAAGAAGAAAGACACACCGGAAAGAGTGCCACGTGAAGACAGGGCCACCTGAGAGGAGGAGGCCTGGGACAACAGAGGCAGAGGTTGGAGTGATGCATCTACAAGCCCAGGAACGCCCAGGATTGCCAGAAAACACCAGGAGCTAGAAGAGGCAAGGAAGGGTTCTGCCCTGCAGGTTTCAGAGGGCGCATGGACCCGCTGACACCTTGAGTGCTGCTTTCCAGCTTCCAGAACCATGAAATAACACATTTCTGTTATTTGAACCCACCAGTGTGTGACGCTTGGTCATGGCAGCCTTAGGAAGCTAACACAGCCTTCATTTTGCTTCCCTCTCCTCCTAAGTGACCTGACCCGTTTCCACGAATTTAAAAACCACCTGTTGCCCTAGCCGGCTTGGCTCAGGGGATAGAGCAAAGGCCCTCGGATTAAAGGATCTCAGATTCAATTCCAGTCAAGGGCACGTACCTCAGTTGTAGGCTTAACTCCTGCCCTGGTTGGAGCATGCACTGGAGGCAACTAGTTGATGTTTCTCTCTCTCTCTGTCTCTCCCCCTCACTTCCACTCTCTCTAAAATTCAATGGAAAAATATCTTCAGGTGAGGAGTAACCACAAATTAAATTAAATTAAAAAAATGAATAAAAACCTTCTGTTTGCTAATGATTCTCTGGTTTATACATGAAAGCTGTATTTATGTGAACAGTGATTTCACTCTACCCACTTGGCAAAGAAAAAAATCTTTTCCCATTTTCCCCATTTCCACAAACCAGGCTTGGGTGTCCATTAACCCAGAGAAGGTATTGTGTGGGGCAGGGGAGATGGGAGTGGCCACAATACAAAAAGAAAAAGAAGGAAACCCTAGTTTTGAGCTCCCAAAGGTTCAGGTGCATGAGATACTAGAGTTTTCAAAGGTAATTTCAAATTGTGTCTGCTTTGGCCTTATACACTGACTTTACAACTTGCCCCTGAAGTCAGATGAGACTCTCTTATCTCTCCAGCCTGCACCCCACCTTTTTCCCCACTGGTATAACTGACCACTGGACCCATCTGCTTGAATATATCACAAGCATCTCAAACAAAAATGTCCAAATCTGAACTTGGATTTCCTCTCTAACCAGTTCCTCTTCTATGTCCATTGCCACCTTGCTAATCCCAACCATTATCATTCCCCATGGAGTTCACTGGAAATAACCTAACTGCAAACCCTGCTTTCTCATTTGCCTCCACACCGTCCATTCCCCAAATAATAGCAGTGGTGTCACAGCTACTTTGCTGAAAATCTTTAAAAATCTTCCCAATGTCCTAAAAATAGTCTCCTAAGTCCTCACCAGGGTCACAAGGCCCTGTGAAATCTAGCCCTGACCTATCTCTCCAACTTTGCCTTATGTTTGTTTTTCTCCCCATCACTCACTGCATTCCAACCATCCCGGCTTCCTACATTCTTCCCAAACATGCACACTCTTTCCCACCTAATTGCCCGCCTCTGGCCGAGGGAACAGCAGTAATGTGGAGGGTTTACATGGCTAGCTTCCTCTTAGCCTTAGGGCATAACTGAAAAACATCTCCAAGAGGCCTTCCCTAACTCCTGAGTCTATAGAGGTGCTCCACACTTTTCTCTCATTGCACCCCATTTTCCCCTTTTGAGAACTTCTTATAATTTGTAATTATATAGTCATTCATTAGTTTCCCTGTTTATTGTCAGCCCCACTTACTCCCCCACCTCACCCAGATTATAAGCTCCATATGGACAGGGGCCCTGTCTGTGTTATTCTTTAACATATACTAGTATTCAGTGGTGAGCATGGTTATGGACTGAATTGTTTCTCCCAAAATTCACACGTTGAAATCCTAACCCCCATGTGACTGTATGTGGAGACCGGACTTTGTCTTAGCTCAGGTTGCTATAACAAAATGCCATAAACTGGGTAGTTTTTAAACAACATGAATTGATTTCTCGAAATTTGGAGGCTGTAAGTGTGAGATCAGAGTGCAGCAAGACTGGGTTCTGGTGAGAACCCTCTTTTGGGCTGCAGACTGCTGACTTCTCACTGTGTCCTCACGTGGCAGGAAGAGAATGAGCCAGCTCTCTGGTCTCTTCTTAGAATGGTACCCTCACTAATCTCATTTGTGAGGCCTCCACCCTCATGACTAATCACCTCCCAAAGGCTCCACCTGTGGGGCGCAGGTACAGTGTTTTGGCCAGGTTCAAGCCTCGGACTAATGAAAGGACAGGGTCCTCTCATTGCCATGTGCAAGTCCCAGCTGGAGGGCAGGGCCCCCCAGCACAATTATAACCAACGGCTGTGGCTGTAAGCTTGAACCTGTGGTCCAAACACGTAACCCCACGTGCCTTGTGCTAGAGCTCAGGTGCATGTAGTTGAGTGCGGTTGGAACTCACAAGAATGCTGTAAACAACGTGATCACGCCCCTACTTTGCCTCGTGGCATCTGCTATAAAATAAAGACACGGCTTGTGGGCGCTGTCGTTGTCTCCTCATCACAGAGGCAGCATCCCACCGAGACCCAGCTATTATTCTCTTGTCTGTCTTTTACTTTTCCTTTCACCCCCCCACTCGGGATCACCCTTGGTCGTGCAGCCACATCCACCTCCAAATACCATCACATTGAGGATTAGATTTCAACATGTGAATTTTGAGGGGGACACAAATATTCAGCCCATTACAAGCCGTTAAAGAGGCAATTAAGATTAAACGAGGCCATAAGGATGGAGCACTAATCTAATATGACTCGGGTTCTTATAAGAAGAGGAGATTAGGACAGAGATATGTATGCACACAGAGCAAAGGCCATGTGAGGACTAGCAAGATGGCAGCCATCTGAAAACTCAGGAGAAGAGAGGCCTCAAAGGAAACCAAACCTGCCAGCACTTTAATTTCTAACTTCCAGCCTCCAAAACACTGAGAAGAAACATTTCTGTTATTTAAGGCTGTGGCATTTTGCTAGGGGGGCCCTAGCAATCTAATACAGGCACACAGTAGACCAGCGGTTCTCAACCTGTGGGTCGCGACCCCTTTGGGGGTGGAACGACCCTTTCACAGGGGTCGCTTAAATACATCCTGCATATCAGATATTTACATTATGTTTCATAACAGTAGCAAAATTACAGTTATGAAGTAGCAACGAAAATAATTTTATGGTTGGGGGTCACCACAACATGAGGAACTGTATTAAAGGGTCGCAGAATTAGGAAGGTTGAGAACCACTGCAGTAGACACTCAATAAGGTTAAAGGGATAGATGAGTTATACAATTAAAATTTCACAGGTGTGCTAAGTACTAGGAAGGAGAAATAAAGGTTGCTGAGAACAAAGTAACATGACCTGCCCTAGGGTGGAATTACTTGAAGGGCTTATCTAAAGAAGCAATGTTCAGGCTGAGACTGAAGGATGCTGGCTTAGTCAGGCAGAAGGGGTTGGAAGTCTGTAGAAAAGAAAGGAGCACAGTGTGTTTTAGGATCGGAAAGGTGATCCCAGAGAATAAGAGGGAGAGAGTTCTGGAAGAGGCTAGTGGGGCAGGGCAGAGCCAGAGCAGGCAGGACATTTCAGGCCACTTTGAGGAGTTGGGAGGAACAGGAGGCTCAGATTTGTATAAGAAGACCCCCCCAGGCTGTGGTGTGGGGCAAGGATGGGTATAGACAGACCAGGAGTCCATGGAAGGCCGAGTGGGGAATTGTCACTTGAACTAGGGGGAATGGAAGCAGAGATGAACAAGCGAAAAAGGGAAAGACTTCCTGTTTCTGAGCATGGAAAGTCATGCGGAAGGTATGGATGGTAGTAGATAAGGGAAGGAATTAATAAAAATATGAAGAAATAGCACCTGTTTTAATAAAACCCTGAAAGTATTGAAATGGGAATTCTGAGAGGAGATAATCTAAGGATCGGGGGAAGATGAAAATCAGGATTGTCTTCCCCAACGCTGTTGGTCTGATAAGTTCACAAAATCCCCTTGGTAACACAGGAGCCCCAACACGTCCTGGTTCGCCATGGGAAATAATGCTATTTTGCATTAATACTTTTGGCTTTTAGCCCATCTTCATGCACTTTTACGTCTTATTTTTCTGCTACTCAACAGATTGCACTCTTGGTTGCCTTTTAATTATTGAATTGCTGTTCTTTATCTGCAGTCTTGACTAGTAACCTTATTATAACAATTGCCCAAGACTCAGAACTGAACGGTGCACAATAAAAACCCACAATAATGAAAATGCTTAAATTAAATAAAACTCTCCTAACAAGTAGCAGAGCATTCTGGAATGGATTGTATGAGTCACTGACTGTATGATTTGGGAAGTTATATCAGCTAAAGAAAATAATTTCAATCCCAACATTCAAAACCCAGGCCTGTCCTAACATACTCGCTACAGAATCCCTGAGTAAAATAGCCTCCTCATGCACAGATTATCCTATATAATAAGAGCCCAGTGACCAAAACAGTGGAACGACCAGAGCAACCAGAGACCAGAACAACCATGGCCCCTCGTCCCGGCCAGCCCTGCCCCCCAGCGGGGACCCCCACCCTAATTGGGAGTGGGGCCGGCCTCAAACCACCCACAGCCCCTCGCCCCAGCTGGCCCTGGCCCCCAGCGGGGACCCCTACCCCAATCCAGGGCCTCCATCAGGGCAGGCGGGCTGGCCCCCACCTGTGCACTGGGCCTCTACCGTATATAATAAAAGGGTAATATGCAAATTGACCCTAACAGTGGAATGACCAGAACGCTATGAGGCACACTGATCACCTCTTGATCACTTTCCCCAGCCGGCAGGCTCCGATAGCCTGATGGCTAATGGGGAACTGGGGGTGGGTGGTGGGGGGCACGAGTGGCGCCAGGTCAAGGCTCCTGCCTTGCCGGTCGCCCCACACACAGAGGGCAACTCACGGTGGGGTGTGGGGCCAGCAAGTGGGCAGAATGGCTGACCTCTTGGTCCTTTCCCCAGGCCATCAGGCTCCAATTGCCCAATGGCAAACAGGGAACCGGGGTGGGTGGCGAGGCTAGTGAGCAGGCAGAACGGCTGACCTCTTGGTCCCTCCCCCCGGCCAGCAGGCTCAGATCGCCCGATGGTGAATGGGGAGCCAGGGGTGGGTGGCGGCAGGGGAGGCAGGGCCGGCTGCAGGCAGCTGGGGAAGATGGCCCTGATGGCAGGCCAGGCCTAGGGACTGTTCTGAATTTCGTGTACGGGGCTTCTAGTGAATCTATAAATAATATCCTAATAATCTATTGGTATTTACAAGTACTGTTTTAAAACATATTTGCTAGTGACTTCAATAGTTACAGCATATTTCTCTTCAATGCCCCCTACCCATGTATGTTTATAACTCTGTGTGTGTGTGTGTGTGTGTGTGTGTGTGTGTTGCAACCTCACTAAAATAGCCATACTGTGATATACAGGCTAGAATCTGCTTCTCCTTTTTATTTTTAAAGAAGAATAAGAAGGGGGAAAATCTCATAATAAATTTAAGAAAATCCCAACTTTGTGACTTGAAAATGCGGAATGGTTTTATGAATAGAGAACTAGAGAGCTATGTTCTAAATTCTATTCTTCCTTTACCATAAGGGCAAAAAGGCACCAGGTGGCAAGAGATTTGATCAAGCACTTTATGAAAGATAAGATACAAGTTGAAATAAAAATGAGATACTGTAACAGAATGGCTATAATTAAAAAAGGCTGATGATACCAACCCTTGTGAAAGATGGAGAAATGGGAACATCACACATTCCTGTGGGAGAAAACTGGCACAACCACATTAGAAAACTATTTGAAATAGCTCCAAAAGATGAATGCAGACATACCCAATGATTCTACTGGTAAGGATATCATTGCATTAATTTCTGATTGCTTTAACAAATTACCACAAACTTAGTGGCTTAATTCAGAAGTTTGAAATGGGTCTCCTGGGCTAAATCAAGGTGTTAGGCAAGCTGTGTTCACTGATCATGTGATTATGTGATCATTTCAGCTTCCAGAGGCTACCCACAGTCCTTGGCTAATGGTCCAAAAGCCAGCAACAGTGGGGTGAGTTCTCACACTGTATAGCTCTGACCTCCTCTAATTCCCCTATTTAAGGACTCCTGTGATTACACTGGGCCCAACCAGATCACCCAGGATAATCTTTTTATCTTAAATTCAGCTGATTAGCAAATTTACTTCCATTGCTTCCTTACTTTCTCTTTGCCACAAAATATAACATATTCATAGGTTCTGGAGATTTGGATGTAGACATCTTTGTAGACTGTCATTCTTCTTACCACCATGGCCAACAGAAATGCATACACATGTGCTTCAAAAGACATGTATAAGGATGTGTAGAGCAAGTGTGGTCTTTATTGGCCCAAAGGTGGAACTACCATCAATGGTAGAGCAGATTGTTATATCTTATATATTGTAGTATATTCCACATGGAATCCTTTATAGCAATGAAATCATTGAGTCACAGCCACATGCTATAGCTCAATGGACCTCACAAACAGAATGTTAAGCAGGAAGCCAAACACAAATAAATACATATGGCAGGATTCCATTTATATAAAGCTGAAACACAGGTAAATATGTCAATTAAACCTCAATAAAGCTGGAGAGAAAAAAAAAAAGCCAGCCAAATTTGGTGCTGGATGTCAAGGTAGTGACTACATTTAGGGAGGAAGAAAAGAGATGATGACTCAGAGGAGCACAAGGGCTTCTGGATGCTTCCGGATGCTTCTGGGTCATGTTCTATTTCTTGACCTGTGTAGTTACACGGTTGTGTTCACTTTTGAAAGTTCATTGAACCATACAGGTGAGATTTGTGCACTTTTCATATCTGTGTTACGCTTCCATAAAAAGGTATTCAGAATTGGCACACTTGTGATACTCTTCCTTATTAAATATTTTTAAGCTATCAGTCTCATGTCCTGGGGAGCCCTGTGCAGAGGCCCACATGGCTGTGTTTAGAAGCAGATCTTCTGAGGCCTCAAACAGCCACACAAGTGAGCTTCAAGTGGCCATATAAGCCGTCACAAGAGATTGCAGCCAGGCCGACACCTTGACATGGCCTACGAGTGAACCTGAGCCAGCGTAGCTAAACCACTCCCAGGCTCCTGACTCACGGGAATTGTGGGATGGTAGATGTTTGCTGTTTAAAACCATTAAGTTTTGGGGATAATTTGTTGCTCAGCAATAGCTCACTAGTAGAGATCTGTGCACAAGCCTTGGCCTGTACTCTTCACACATCCACATGAAAGTGTATGTGTAGCCCTGAGCAAGAAGTCAACTCCTGAAGTCGGTGACCTGCCACAGAGTACAAGGGACAGGTTAAGTGTACAATCCACATCTGTGGGTCAAAGAGCAACACCTTTGTTACAGAAGACAGACATCAGTGACTGTGTGTCAGAACAGTCATGTCTAAATGCCCCATAGCAAAGTAGGTGGCAAAGCTCCTGTTCCCTGGGAGTCCTGTGCTCTCTAGATCCATAGTCCCCGGCATGGATTCCTTCCCTGCAAGATGTCAGATGTGCCCTGCGTTTCCTTCAGGTACAGCCACTGATGGTTCCCAGATCCCTTCAACCCCTGTGGGGGTTACCCCAGCCTTCCTCTGAGCAGTTGTTCTGAAAATGCCTCCCAAGTGAATTCTGGGAAGTCACACCTCCTGTCACCTGCTCCCAGTCTGGCTCCCTCAGTCAGGTCCCTGAGATCTGCCATTGGGGCCCTCTTTCCGCAGCTGCCCCTCTACAACCAGCTCAGAGGAGGGTTCCACCTCTTCCAGGCCAGCCTTGTTTCCCACCAAGCCAGCCCTGTTCCCACCAGGCCATCCCTGTTCACACCATGCCAGCCCTGGTCCCACCAGATCAGCCTTGTTCCCACCAAACAAGCCCTGTTCCCACCAGGCCAACCCTGTTCACACCAGGCCAGCCCCTGTTCACACCAGGCCAGCCTTGTTCACACTAGGTCAGCCTTGTTCCACCCCCGGGTCTGTTCACACCAGGCCAGCCCTGTTCACATCAGGCTACAGTCTGCCCAAGCACTCCCAGCATCCTCTCTGGCCCAGGTAAGAATGTCTGGGTCCTCTGCTTTTCCCAAGCTGGCGATGGGGGTCAGAAGTGCTGTTTCAGGTCTCTCCATCCAGTTCCCCAGCCAACGCCTTACAACTGCTCCTTCCTCACCCTGGCAGGTAGGACATCAACTGGGAGCTGGGAGCCTCCTCTATGGTGTACCCAGGAGCACATGCCACAAGCCCAACCTTCCCTTTAATATTCTCAGAAATATCTGTTGGTCTACTGTTTTTCTTCCTTGTCTGCCATCTACACACACAAACACACGAGCACACACGAGCACACTCATACACATTCACACATACACTCACACACACACACACACACACACACACACACACAATGGTCCACTCCTAGAAAAGAGCAACAAGAACCTACCTGATCTCGTGTCCTAGCTTGGTCTCTCCTCACTCTTCATACCCCTCTTTCTACTGCCCACTGGATCGGTCTCTCTGACAGGGACCTGCCTTTGCTAAAACTCACCCATCCATCCAACCAGGCCTGGCTCTTGCTATGTTAGAGGAGGAGTTCTAGAATTTAGAAATCCCTCCTCTCTTTCCTCAAAGCCCAGCTTTCAAGACCAAGCTCTTGATTAAGGGGTCGAGTGAGAATTGATACTCAAAGGCAATCAGTTGCCTCTGTTCTACCCACCTTCTCCTCCCCTAGGACAGGAAACTCGTGGCTCAGACTTGCGGGGAGAGAACTGAAGGCAGTATGATTTAAAGAAGAAACGAAAATAAGCCATTTTAATGTTTTCAAAGTATGATTCTGTTCTCAACTCCACCATTTACACTCAGATAACAATTGTCCCTCTTCCTTTCACCCCTTACACACCTAACAGAGAAGGGGATCAAAGGTGAACTGTGAACGGGGAAACTGTGGGCGAGTGGCCGGTTAAGTGGACGGAGGGGCGTGGAGACTGAACGGGAAGAAGGTAGTGAGCAGACAGCACGAAAGGGCAGATGAGAACCAGGGACAGAGAACCCGAGCTGGGAAAGCAGGGCAGTCCCAGAGGCTTCCTCCTTTGTCTAGTCCAGGCTGGGAAAGGGTTGAGGAGGAGGAGGGAGCCTATTTTTAACATGCAAGCTCCCCTCTCCAGGCATCAGGTTCAGGGAGAGGCCTGGAGAGCTTAGTCCTGTGGCCAGCACAGGGAAGCTGCAGGGGCCACTGTCGCTGAGCCCAGGGAAGGTTTAGCACATTGATTTGTCTTCCCCCTTTATTTTTTTCTAGTCACCGTGGTTGGTGATTGAATGGGGAGGTTGGGGAGGACCGCCAAGGCTTTTTTTTTTCAGCCAAGGCTTTTAAAGGTGCCAATACTCCAGCAAGAAATAAGGAATAGTGGCTGCTAAAAGAGCCTAGATTCTCCATTCTGCCCTCCTGTGCCTCATTTTTCTTTTCCTCTTTTACTTTCTTGGATGACCCTGCCTGTCAGCGAGGCGATGAACAGCTTTGGAGAAGCAAAGAGCGGGATGGGTGGGAGGCTCACAGGGCGAGTCAGAAGGCTTGGGTCCTGAGCTTGGCTGGTGATCTGACCTTGAGGACACGGCAGCCCAGCTCCCTGCTTCCTGTCTTATTTCACAATCTTTCTTGTGAAATCTTTCTTGTACCCATCAAATATTTATGGAGTGTTTTTTACATGCTAGGCACTCTCCATAGAGTTGTGACAAAACGGACACAGTCCTACCCTCAGGGAGCTTACATTCTAGGATGGCAGATAATGGTAAAGAAATGTCAAGACATGAATACGTGCCTACAGGTAATAAGTACCAGGAAGAAAAACACAGCCACACTATATAAAAGAGATTCACTGGGAAGAGGCTTCCTATTCTAGATGGTGCCCAGGGAAGGTTTCTCTTGGAGGCGACATCTAAGCAGGGACATAAAAAAGAAGAGAGACCCAGATCATATCCATGGGGATGGTATGCCAAGGAATATAAGAAATGATGAGAAACAAGCTCAGGTGGACCCTCAAACCTGATGGGACAGGTGTAGGAATTACTTCCCACATTTTTTGTCATACTTACTCAGTGGCCACCACCTGAAAGGTGGCCCTTATCAAAGGAAATCGTGTCTGAATGTTTCCTGTTCCTGATAGAAGCATGCTAAGCTACAGAGTGGCACAGGTCTGAGATTTTTGAAAAATAGAACTTTCTAAATGAAAAGAATTTGTGAATCATGCTATAATTAGAATCTAAAATACTTCTTGTAACAAAAGTCAGGAAGCAGACATATTTGTGACATTAACTCTCTTCCTCAAATTCTTTTGCAGAAAATAGGCAATTGAATATGTCCCAAGGTCTTTCTCACATGGTGCTAACATTTCCATCTTGTAGACTTTGAGCTATTACCAACAAAAGCCATTAAAGCCAAGTTGTGTGTATGAGACCATAGCCACACATATTCTTTCTCTTCTCCCTGTTGTCTACCTCTGTGTCCATTCATTTGATGTTGGCTGGGAATATAGGCATGAACGCAACAGAACGGACTGTGTCCCTCTTCTCATAAAGCATAGCCTTTGCTTGTGAGACTGTCAATATATAAACAGATCAACATGCAAAGGGCCTGGTAGCCATTGGTGATGAAAAGAGAAATAAAGCAGAGAATGGGGAGTGATTCCATAGGGGTAGGGGCTTCTACTTTCTATGTACACCAGAGAAGGCAATATTTGAGCAGAGACCTGAAGGACTGGAGAGAGCGACTATTCCAGGCAGAGGGAACAGAAGGTGTAAAGACTCTGAGCTGTTAGAAACAGGAAGCTGGTGTGGCTGGAATGGAGAGCGGTGTCTTAGTTTTCATCCTCCCTGAGGTAAGAACTTGCATGCAAGTGGTTTCTTCTGGAGGTGGTCTTAGGACGCACAAGAAAGAATGGGGAAGTGTGAGAGGGAAAGAAGGGAAGCTAATAAATGGGGCATTTATGAGTGGGTTACCGCTTTGGGCAACTGAGCCTCAATGCCGCTGGGGACCTCCGAGAACGTATGGAAACGCCCAGAACCGCCTAGTGAGCAGTCAGGAAGCTGGCTGTTTATCCGGCTTCTGTCTCACCGGTGAAGATGGCTTGTGGAACCTGCCCTTGAGGACATAGAATACTTCCAGCGAGGCAGGATGGCTCAGGCAGAGTCTACAGCTGTCCTCTGGGGCAATTCCGTGGGGTTCCAGGCTTGGCACTGACCATCTGCTGGAGGAGGGGGGGATGGTAGAGATGAGCTCAGAGAAGAGGTGGGGGCCCGGGTCAGGCAGGCCTGGTAGGCCACGATGAAAACTTGGAGTTTTCTTTTCAGCAAGAGGGCAAACCTTTGGCGAGTTTGAGCAACACGATCTCTTGTGAATGTTACAGTGTGACTCTACTTTGCAACCGCGATAGCTCCCAGTGAACCAAAAGGATAAATCCATAAAGTTTTCTGAATGTATAAAGCTGAGAACCAACCATGCTGACCCCCAAGTGCAGTCAACCTGTGAGACGCTTCCAGGCACATCTGACCTGGAGCACTGCCCTCCTGAGTCATCAGGAAAGGACCACGGACATTGCCTGTGCTCTGCTTAACACGGCCACGAAGTGTGATCTAAATGCACCTATTTCTAGGATCTCTTCAGTTCCCCCAGGTTTTACTGTTGTCACAGGCTACCCATGGCCAGGAAGGTTGCTGAGAACATGGGATTCAAAAAAAGAAAAAGACTGAGGAAGGGAGGGAAGGTAAGGGAGGAGGAAAGACTAAATGGAGAAGATAAATACCTATAAATTGGAGAAAGGATGAGAAGCGAAAGGCAAAAATACTGAAGAGAAAGGGGTGGTGGGGAGGTCAATGCGGGTGGAAGCAGGAAAGGCTGCCTTGAGGAGACCCCAGGAGACGGCCTGGGAAAGGAGTGGAGCAGCACAGCTCACTGGGGGAGCGAACCGCGCCCCCCGCCCCCCCAGAAAGTTGGGAGATAGCGGGGCTGGGACTGAAGGGGTGGGGATGGGTGAACAGGGGAAGCAGGGACACAGAAGAGAGAAGGGGGAAGCGTCCAGGGAAAGAGCAGGTCAGCCCCCTGTGCTTGCCATGCAGGGCTTTGCCTCCTGAAGACACTCAAAGCTCGCGCTTCTCTCTCAGTTTGGAATAAACACACTTGCCCAGCAAGAGATGAGGGTGCCCCCATCCATCCCAGCTGCCCCTCCACTTGTCCCGGGCTGTACCTGGGCACACCTGGGTGCACCTGGTGCTTTGAAATCCCCAAAGGTAGAAACAACGTAATGGGTGTCAAAATCCCCACTTCCTAATGGGTGTTAGAGCGCGTGCAGGAAACAATATGAGACTAAGAAACCAGTGTTGCCAGAGTTAATCTGTCACCCACCCCCATCCTATGGAGAGGAGGCCTCAGAGAACCAAGGAGGAAACATTCCTTTAGAGGGAAATTTAATGTTGTGCCCTCCTCTTAAATCAGCAGGAGTTGCTAGGAGACACTCAGGGAGTCTAGCATGTTTTGGGGGCATATTGGGGACTGATACATAATACGTGTCTGAAAAAATATAAAGGCAAAGGGCTTGAGGCAGAAATAGAGAAAGAGAGAGCGAGAGAACCCTGGAAACAATGGGCACTTGCACAAACAACTATAGAACAGGGATGTGTCCTGGTGGGTCACATGTGTGAGGGGAGGAAGATGACCTGCAGCCACTGCAAAGGGCCCTGGCCCAGAGGCACAGCTGGGAGGATGAGCTGACCCAGCAGAAGGTGGAGCCGTGAGGGCAAAGGCCTGAGTGTTGGAGGCTTACTCAGCCTGACTCATGGGAAAGGAACCTGTGGGGCACCTCAGAGGAACCACAGAAGAAAGCCTTGAGGGTAGAGTCAGCTTTGAAACTCTGCCAAGGCCAGAGACCACTCCCATTACAGCAGCCAGAGACTGTATCTCTTCCCTAATCCCTCTCCCCACCCTCACCAGGGCCACAAATAGCAGCTAGCAAGTGGCCGAGGAGCCAGCGGAGGAAGGAGAGCAGCCGCCACCGCCCTGTCCGTCCTGCAGGCGGTAGGCCTGGGGGTCAGGAGCAAGCTCTGGCTGGTGTTCATTACTGTATGGGACTGGAAATATTCACTATGAAAAGAAATCTGTTCTGGTGATTTAAAGGACCAGGAAAATCTTAGACCTGCCCAGAACTCCCCCCAAGGCAAACACTAGGCCACAGAGCAAAGGGACACATGAGGAATGAGTGGTCTTTCTCACTCAATAGAATGAGTGCATGTGTTCGCACTAGACAGGGACGATAGGCGGTCAGATAAGGACATATCAAAACACGATTGACCTTCAGTAACAATGATCGTGGAGGAAGTGGACTTTGCATTTTGACTTGGTCATTCCCTCTGTGATGTTTCTTATGACCGGAGGTTGGTCTCACAGGCCCATCAGCAGTGGGCACTCATGTCTCCCCAGGGACTCCTTTGCTGTTCGGTACCCTGACACCGATGAAGGGGGGGGGTGGTTGGGGGCAGATGACTTGGTAGTGGGTTTATAATCCAAACCACTAGGCTTTTTCTATAGCATATTGAATAGCATGCTTTTCTCTCAGTTATACTTTTTGTGTAAAAATGGAATCTTTAATAAAACCAGATCAGCATAAACGAATGTTCACAGAACAGGTCATTCTTCCAAATGGTGACTCTTCTATTTCTATCAGGAAATAAGAGTACCTAGCTATTTTCTTTCAAAGCCACAGATTCACATATGCATAGAACTATCATAGGGCCGTGCTAAGATGCAGGCTCCCAGGCCTTGTCCTGTCCAGGGCAGGACCAGGGAACCTGCACTTTAATAAGCAATCCTAGCAACTCTGATTTAAGACAATTGCTTTAATTCTAATCGATCCTCTGGCTACTCATGACTTAATCTAACCTTTTGTTTTTCCTTAAACTTGAGTGAAACTAGTTTACCCTAAATCTTTTCATTTAAAGCCATAACATTTTGGAGAGCCTTAGGTTTTAGCAACATTACCAGATATCAAACCAATGAACATTTCTCTCATATGGAAAACTAGTAAATTGGTTCTAAAGACCTGCCTTCTAATTTCCCAGCAGAATACACATTTGCCCTTCTTGTGGCTCCTTTACATCGGTGACAGAAGCAAGTGGAATGGCCAGTTAAACTGTAGATGTACAGCGGCGTCCCCGTCAGACCCTCTGTTCCAGTCAATAGCAAGCAACGCTGATGTGCATTCACTAGACATTTTCCAAAGCAAAGATCACACATCGGACGAGATACAGGTCTGCTTCTGACGGGGTGTAGAAATCTAAGCTAGCCCAGTTAAGGGGAATTTAACCAGATTTCAAAATAGATTAAGTAATTTCTTCACACACTGAGAGAAAATCAGATAGAAACAGGTGTGACTAGAATAGTAAAAGTCAGGAGGGAGGAACTCCATCCAGCCGGGATTTAATCAGAGGCTCCCGCCGCCGACCTTTCGGGCCCTTTTCCTCTAAGATTCTGCAGCTTGTTTTTCTCTATTAAATTTCTCCGTGGCTTTGGCGCATCATCCCAGCCTGTGGAGAACATTTAGAGTCTTGGTTTTGTCTTCTATCATATTAGCTATTCCCCCAACGTGACTCATCCTCCATCTGACTCACACACCTATAAAGAGCTGCATTCAAGCTGGTGATGAAAACCTGGAGCAGGACAGACCCCTAACTTTATTACAGGGCAAGCGGACTCACCCACACACATCCATTACCCCCGTTTGCAGGCAGAACATCTATATACACCTATGATCGCACACACAAAAAAGAGGGCAGAAAGGCATCAAATCTATTCCCTGGAGATTGTCAGAGACACACAGTAGGTGCGATGGGTCAAGGTCAACATGGTAGTCAGGGCAGTAAGAAGGGGGCCGGGTGGGATTGAAAGATGTCTGTAAAAGCCCCCGGGGCACTCAAAAACTAGGAACAAGAACCACAGCCTTTATTCAGCACTGACAGGTGTCAGCCACTATGTGTTAGCTCCCTGAATCCGCACAGACCTTTGCAGGAAAGCACATGGGCTGAAAGGCTTGGGTTGGAATCCTGGCTCCAGCTCTTACTGGTTATGGCCTTGGGAGAGTTACTTGCTGGAAGGGCCTCATTTGAAAATGGTAATAGTAACAGCACCAGGCATGGGCTTGTGGAATTCAATAGGGAACTCTGGCTGCTACAAGGGCTAAGCCCTCAAATCCTAGTGGCTTAACATAATAAAGGTTTACTTTACTCGCATAACAGTCCAAGTGGGTATTCACCCGTGTTCCTTCCTTTCTGTGGTTCTGCTAACTACTGTGTAGAAAGAGATGATTTGGAGATGGGATGGGAGTGGGGGGGTGGAAGGGTATATTATGAACCACAACTAGAAGCAATGCACATTCCACAGTACCTGGAAATCAGTCACATGGCTGCTCCAAACGCTAGGCAGGCCAGGAAACAGAGCTGGGAATCCAAAAGGAAGAATAAACGAATTCAATCTCTTCCATAGCTGTGAGGATGAAATGCAAACTCCTTGGACAGGTACCTGGCACAATGAATGGTAGTGATTATTACCATTTCAGTGCACTAGCTCTGGCTGCCTTCCCTGTGCGTTGTCCTGACCCCCTGTCTCAGCTATCTGAACCTTTCCCTGTAGGGTTCCCCAAGTATGCCCTGACCTTGGATTTGTGATGCTTTGAGGGTGCTCTCTGTAACACTTGGGAACCTTCAGTCATTAAGGCTGGCTCTGCTCTGTGGACACATCTTCTCTAAACCCATTGGTCATGACACCAGTGGGATGTGAGGGTGGGGACAGCTAGGCAGTTAAATCTGCATTAACAGCCCAGGAGAGAACTGGAGAGATCCACATCCACATGTCATCAGCAGCGACTGGATCTGTGTTTTCAGATGGGAAGGCGAGCAGAGAATGGACAGTGTGAGAGGAGATCCGAGGTCGGAGTCCTGAGAAACACTCACGTGGGAGACAGTTCCCAAACCTCAGACATGGACGCTCAGGTGTGGGCCACCTATGACTTTCTTAAGCTTTGTTTCTTTGTTTCATTTTTATGAGCTTGTTTTGAAAGGAAACGTATTACCACTGTAATAAATGAGAAATTCGCCACTACCACTATCACTGCCACCAATACAAAGTCCTCCCCAAAATTCCTACAAATGGAAACAAATAAACACGAACCTGTTTCTACATTCCAGCTGGTGGCTAGTAGCCAGACAAGGGTAAGTCTGAGCTGCCTCTCTCCCTCCCCCTCCTGCTCCTCCTCCTCCTCCTCCTCCTCCTCCTCCTCTTTCTCCTCCTCCTCTTCCTTCTCCTCCTCCTCCTCCTCCTCCTCCTCCTCCTCCTCCTCCTCCTCCTCCTTCTCCTTCTTCTTCTTCCTCCTCCTCTTCTTCTTCTCCTTCTCCTCCTCCTTCTCCTTCTCCTTCTTCTTCTTCTTCTTCTTCTTCTTCTTCTTCTTCTTCTTCTTCTCCTTCTCCTCCTCCTCCTCCTCCTCCTCCTCCTCCTCCTCCTCCTCCTCCTCCTCCTCCTCCTCCTTCTTCTTCTTCTTCTTCTTCTTCTTCTTCTTCTTCTTCTTCTTCTACCAAGGAAGATTAACAAGCATTAGAAAGGTGTAACAGACCTATTAATTCCAAACTCAGGCTTTCTCTTTGTTTCAACCAGAAGGATTGAAAGGGAATGAAGAGAGAATCTATAGTCTCACTACACTGCTCACATTTCATTTCATGCTAAGGCAGGGCTCAAATCCAGAGGGGAGCATTTTGCACACAGTGCACCCGGCCCTGCTTGTGGCCTTGTACTATCTAAAATGATCCTCTGTCACCAGTGGGATGAATCCCTCACGTTGGGAAAACCTGGAGAGATGGAGTCCCCGCATTGCGGTGGGGACGTCTGGGAAGGGAGTGGTCGGTGTCAGAGGCTGCAGAGAAGACGGCAAAGTCAGGACAGGAACGCTCCCCCTGGACTTGGCAACCAGGGATCACGGGTGTTTTCAGCAGAGTCAACTGAACGGCATGGTGAGGGGGTGGGGAGGTAGAATGCGGCAGCTGCAGAGTGAAAGGGAGTGAATGGGAGGCAACGCTGTGGAAAATCAGCATCGAGGAGCTTGGCTGTGAGGACAGAGATAAGGTGCCACTTGAAATTCAAGGAGATGTGTTGCTTCCGTGCATAAAACATGGGAAACATTTGAATAAGCTTTTAGAGATTGGGGAAGGAGATGGATACGAGCCTGTAATTACTGGAGAGGGGCGATGACAGATAGGGCAAGGTCTGGGATTGGGGAAGATGAGAAGGGTTCAAATCAAGAGTCCAGGTGGAAGGACTAACCTAGAGGTGGAGAAGCATCATCTTTTCTTAGTTTGAGGGTAGGAGGTGAGGGCACATGCAAACCCAGTAATTGCTTGGGTGTCAGGGAGGAAAGGGAAGGGAGTTCATGTCTGGAGTCTGGTTTTCCTCTGTCAAGTAGGAGGTGAGATTATTTCTGGGGTCAAGGGAAAAACTTGGACTGTTGGTTCTTCATTTGAAAGAGTATATTAGCCAGGCTTCTCCAGAAAACCAGAACCAATGAAATGTGTGCGTATATATTCATCCTATTGAGACACAGAGAAATTTTAAGGAATTGACTCACATGATTGTGGAGGCTGGCAAATCGAAAATCTGCAGGCTGGAGTTTAGGAAGGCTTGATGTTGCAGCTCAGCTCTGAATGCAATCTAAAGCAGAATTCTCTCTTCCTTCTGGAGACTTTACCCTGTGTTCTTTTAAGGCCTCAATTGATTAGACAAGGCCCACCCACATTATGGAGGGTAATCTGCTTTGCTCAAAGTTCACTGCTCTAAATGTTAATCTCATCTAAACAAACAAACAAACTTCACAGCAACATCCAGACTGGCGTTTGACCAAATATACGGGTACTGTAGCCTAACCAAGTTGATACATAAATTTAACCATCACAAAAAGTAGTAATGATCTCATTTATATTAATACATAAACATGAAATGATATGAAGAGAAGACTATGAATGTGGAGAAAATCCTCTGGATTCTAGGAAGTGCTACCTGGCAGCAAGTGCTCTGTGGACCAAGGGTTTCTAACGGGGCCCGAGCTGATAAAGACAGCCTGGAAGAGCCATGGGGGCCATTCCAACCACGGTGGGGCCCACCTCACCCTCAGGGAGTTACCCTCTCAGCATAGAAGGATGGAGCCCTTGAAAGTAAACCTTCCAAATGCAAATTCAGATCTTGAAGTCCCTGTCATTAACTGTGGGACCCTTCCCCTGCCATGCAAACAGCAGGACAGGTGCATTCAAGACAACAAACTATAGGCGTTACCTTGTCATTCTTCCTCCTTCCTCTATTCTCTACGTGGGTCAAAGGCATCTACCTACGCTTCCCTCACTGAAGTCAGTATGATTATTTAGTTTGTTTTCAAGGTGGCCTACAGTTTCCAGCTGAGCTTATGCTTTCCTTTGCTCGCAAGCCTGAGGCCTTTTCACATCCATCCCGTCCTTGGCAAGAATCCTTGGAGAGTAGCCTGGGACATACCTAGTGGTGAGCCACCTGCTCTGGGTTGAGGGTGGATCTATTCTGGTCAAAGGCTTTGTGATCTGGACAAAGGAACTGAGAATGTGCCTGTCAAAATGGCAGGCAATACTAAATTTGGGGACCAGCTGAATTCTAACAGAAAATCATACAAAATAAGATTTAGCAACTAGGGAAAAACTGGACCACAGGGAGGACAATTGGATGAAATTCAGTCGGATGGCCATAGAATTCTAACTTTAGGACTGTAATGATCTATGTGACTGTAGCTCAGGGATCAGCCCTCAGATATAAGACTTTTGGAGCCAAAGGGACCTTTGAGAAGAAGCTGCCTCCTAATTTTATAAGCACCAGGAAAAAAAGGTCTTCCAACTTTAAAAGGTTATGGTTCTTAACATTCATGTTCTCTGAGCTTTTCTGATTCTGTTCCAGATCCTCTCAATCTGAATTCCTTGCATCTACCCCCGCAGGCCCCAGGGCCATGTTCAGCCTTCACGTGCCTCTGATTCCCCATCTAGATCATTGGCATCTTGACAACAGGACCATGCCTTGTGCATCGCTGCATTCCAAGGTCGATGGCAGTGCTTGCTACATAATTAATGGTCAGTAAATATTGGTGGAATATTAACAAAACAAAACAAAAAAACTCCACAGCTGTTCATGTGTTATGGTTATCAGATTTTCTCACCGAATACACTCTCCTCTATACACAGCCTAAGATCAGTGACTCTCTTAAAATTATGAAGGTCAAACATTGAACACATTTCACCGGATCTTTGAGCTGCACAGCACACAGGGAGAAAAGGTACTCTGTGCCAAGACCTTTTACTCCTGATAAGAGAAACGGAAGGCTGCGTTGGCTTATTTTTAAAGTTATACCACCACATTAAGCTTGTGGTAGACTGAAATACTGATGTTTTTACATGGGTTTCTGCCAAGCTGCACCTTGAACCCAAAATGTAGGACTTTATATCTTTTGGTTTTAGCTCAAGGTTAAATTTAATAAAAATCACTTTAAATTTGATGCTGTCAGTGACGACATTAGCAGTTGTTCGTGGGTTCAGATCACTTGGAAAATTTGAAATTTTATGTGTTTTTATCCACTCCTTGGCAATGATATTAAGAGAGTTGAGAATAGGACAAAAGTTATGATAGTAACTATCCCCTTCTGTGGTGACTTTACCCTAGAACCACTCATGAACCTTATGGGTGATCAACCATGAACTAAAAAATACACTTCAAAATACTGCCAGATACCCCTCATTTTTCCATCTTATCCACAAAGTTCTTATGGATGACATGTTAACACCTTTTTCTAAAGTACACACATACTTTATGTACAGTAGCCCCTGAAATTTGCCAGCCAAGTAATCCATGAAAATAAATAAAAGAGCTTGTATGGTATAATTTCTTAGCATGCATATGCTGGCCCTGGTACGTTTGCCACTTTTTTGAAATCTCACAATCCCTTTCCTCTTTTAAATAAATCTAATTTAGACTGTCGCCTGGCATGGATGTTGAGCCGACTTTACAAGGTTGGTAGCCCATCTGATGGCATAGCCAAACTCATTGATCTCTTCCATGATTCCTCAAAAGTTACTCACGTGTGTATGAGATCATAGTAGTTATTCACACATCCCAGGACAAAGTTATTTAGACTTGGAAACTAAATAACTTTGTTGAGGTGGGCTCGAGAAGCACGGGGGAGCTATTTCACACTCTGAAATGGCAAGGGCCTGCCGTCAAAAAGATCAATTATTTCTTCTGATTTTGCCTGATGTTGCAGAATGAGGCAATAGAACAGGACTGTGTCATCTGCACATCCTCAAACAGTTAAACACAGTCACCTGGTAAGAAGCTGGTCATCCTAACCTCAGGATCTTTAAACCCTTTCCCTAATTCATAGGAAGAATCTACACACGTGGGTATCTTCTTGATTTCCTGATGCTGAACCAATGAAGGGCATGAATGATGCCCACAGTACCAAGAGGCCAACCTGATTGTCATGAAATACCAAGAATTCAGAAGACATTCTAGGAAAAATATGCCAGAACTCGAGGTGAAAGTCACAGAGCAGCCCACTCCTTCCCTGAGGACACCTCAGGTAGTTCTCGTGAGCAGAGGTGCCAAATACAAGAGGTAACCGGACAATGTCCTGCTGGAAGGACGTGATTTTTGTTCAGCGTGTAAGCTTTGGAACAAGGTGGGTGACATCCATGTTGTCGTTTGCATGATATGTCAGACAGTGAGCTCAATCACATCCTGAGGTTTACAGCACTAGGCCAGGCTCTGCCTTTCCCACTGGACTCTGGAACTCCAAAAAGCCATACGCCTTCAAAAAGGGGCAAAGTAACAAACTCATTTTGGGAGAGTATTCAAGTTTGAGCCTTTAAAAGGTAGATTAGAGATAAAGTCGTCATACTGCCTCCTTGTGTAGGTAAAGAAATTGAAGTTCAGAGAGGTTCAATGACATGCCCAACATCACACAGTAACTAAAATGTGGAGCTGGCCCTTGAACCTGGGCTCTGCAGTCCACAGTCCCCTTCACCGTAACATGCCACATTGGTCCTTTTGCACATGAGTTGTAGTTTCTCTCTCACCCTTATTTCTGCTCTAATTTGAAGATGTTTTTTTTTCTTTCCAGACAATTGTGAAAGAGAACAGTTTGAATAGTTCTGGCTTCTGCTGATATCATGCCATACTTTTGAGTGATGGGAATATGGAAGGTGGTAAATTTAGAGACAGGGAAGCCAGTGATAGGAAAACAGTGTTGGAGAGGACAGATGAGGCACAGGTGTAACACAAAGACAGCGGGAGGTGACTAATGACCACAGATGGAGGGATGTAGACAGGGAGTGCTATTGTGAAAAGCGAAAGTGATTCTGGGATATATTTATAGAAGGATGACATGCAGAGCGCAGGAAGCAATCATTAGGTTACCATCTACATTAGTCAGATATCTATTGAATACGATGCCCAGTTTGTCACACTTTGAAATGTGAGAGCCCAGAGTGGGGAACGACGTGACAGGAAATCCTTACTTAGACTGAATATTAAGGAATCTGGATCGCTGAAGGCAACCATTTCACAATCCCCCATCATGGGATTGCAGGTAGGAGAAAGGAGGATGGAAGGGGAAGGGAGTCATCTCAGCCAGAAATTTCTTTCCAACCTCACGGCCTCTCATCATAGAATTTTCAAAACCAATTCTGTCTCTTCCCCTTGCAGTCAAGGTTAAGATCCCCTGCCTGAGCTCTCTCTCTTCAGAGACTTGAAGGTCTAGCATAATCAATTCTTATTGATTAAGGGTGGCTTCTCTCCCTGTGCAGGGCTCTTACTAAGTTCCCACCTCCACAGGCTGCTGACAGGGACATGAAGAGCACAGTGGCTGAGCAGACTCGGGTTCAGGGCTGACACCCTATGCTGGCCACACGGCCTGAATTGCTTCAGAGCATTGAGAGTGGTGGAAGAGACAGATCAGCCCCAGAGACTCAATGTTAGGCCTCTTGTGGTTTTATGCAGTAATTCCATATTACCGCCTATCTTATGCAATAATTCCATATCTTGGAGAACAGCGATGGATGCATTTTTTGTTGCTGTTGTTAATCATCACCTGAGGACATTTTTTCCCATTGATTTTTAGAGAGAGTGGAAAGGAGGGAGGGATGGAGGAGAGAAAGAGAGAGAGGGAGAGAGAGAGAGAGAGAGAAACATCAGTGTGAGAGAGACACATCGATTGGTTGCCTCTCACACACATCCCAATCAGGCCTGGAGACCGAAACTTCAACCCAGGTACCTGCCTTTGACTGGGAATAGAATCCGTAACTCTTTGGTGCATGGGCTGATGCTCCAACCAATGAACCACATCAGCCAGGGCAGGCGGTGATGTCTTTAAAGCCAGTCTTCTCTGTCATGTCTTCTTTTCCCTTCTACAGGAATTTTAGGCTTCAATCCTTCCTAAAAAAGGAAAAAGAAAGACATGCAAAGGAGAAAGAACATCATAGGGGTCAAATACTGGGTTCTTGCAGGCCAGAGACTGCAGGAGGAAAAGTCTGGTGCTGGCTTTCACATCCCCAAAGAAATCCCAGAAAAATAAATAAATATGAGGACATTGCATCCCAGCTGCACTGGGAGGACTCAACAAGCCAGGTCCTCAGGGGCTGACATTGGGGCCAGATGGTCCTTGCTTCTCCAAGGAACAGGGCTCTGCCTGCATTCTCTGGTCCTAGAATGTAGGGGCTCTTTTAGCGAGATCTCTGGGGCACACAGGGCCAGGGAGGTGGACAGTGTAGCAGACAGTGGCCTAGTCATCATGCAAATGCAAACAGAATCACAGAAGCTCAAGTGTGTCAACATCAAGAGGCCATGAATGGTTCTAACCGGTTTGGTTCAGTGGATAGAGCATCGGCCTGCGGACTCAAGGGTCCCAGGTTCGATCCCAGTCAAGGGCATGTACCTTGGTTGTGGGCACATACCCAGTAGGGACTGTGCAGGGGGCAGCTGATCGATGTTTCTCTCTCATTGATGTTTCTTTTTTTTTTTTTTTTAATTAAATCTTTATTGTTCAGATTATTACATTTGTTCCTCTTTTTTCCCCCCCATAACTCCCCTCCTCCCAGTTCCCGCCCCACCCTCCGCCCTCACTCCCCACCCACTGTCCTCATCCATAGGTGCACGATTTTTGTCCAGTCTCTTCCCGCATCTCCCACACCCCTTTCCCCCCCAAGAATAGTCAGTCCATTCCCTTTCTATGTCCCTGATTCTATTATAATCAACAGTTCATTCTGTTCATCGGATTATTTGTTCACTTGATTCTTAGATTCACTTGTTGATAGATGCATATTTGTTGTTCATAATTTGTATCTTTACCTTTTTCTTCCTCTTCCTCTTCTTAAAGGATACCTTTCAGCATTTCATGTAATCCTGGTTTGGTGGTGATGAACTCCTTTAGCTTTTCCTTATCTGTGAAGCTCTTTATCTGACCTTCAATTCTGAATGATAGCTTTGCTGGATAAAGTAATCTTGGTTGTAGGTTCTTGGTGTTCATCACTTTGAATATTTCTTGCCACTCCCTTCTGGACTGCAAAGTTTCTGTTGAGAAATCAGCTGACAGTCGTATGGGTATTCCCTTGTAGGTAACTGAGTTTCTTTCTCTTGCTGCTCTTAAGAGTCTCTCTTTGTCTTTTGCTCTTGGCATTTTAATTATGATGTGTCTTGGTGTGGTCCTCTTTGGATTCCTTTTGTTTGGGGTTCTCCGCGCTTCTTGGACCTGTAAGTCCATTTCGTTCACCAGGTGAGGGAAGTTTTCTGTCATTATTTCTTCAAATAGGTTTTCAATATCTTGCTCTCTCTCATCTTCTGGCACCCCTATAATTCTGATGTTGGTACGCTTGAAGCTGTCCCAGAGGCTCCTTACACTATCCTCGCATTTTTGGATTCTTTTTTCATTTTGCTTTTCCGGTTGGGTGTTTTTTGCTTCCTCGCATTTCAAATCATTGACTTGATTCTTGCGCTCCTCTGTTCTGCTGTCGGGAGTCTGTATAATATTCTTTATTTCAGTCAGTGTATGCTTAATTTCTAGTTGGTTCCCCAATATAACATCGAGGGTCTCATTAGTTTTCTTGTAGATCTCATTAAGTTTATCGGCGGCTTCTAAACAATTCTTGAGAGACCTTAAAAGTGTGGTTCTGAACTCTATATCTTCCATTGACAATTTTGTCCTGTTTCTTTGTCTCCGCATTTTGTTATGCTTCCTTGATGCACCCCCTAGTGGTCTTTGTTCGTGGTCTTATAGTTAAATTTTGATTGTTGTAGCTAATTCCAGGGAGGGGTTGACCTCCAGGCCAAGTGGCTATGAGAATCAGCTGTGTCAGCAGTGAGAGAACTTCTGTCCTCTAGGGAGGTGCTAATCTAGCCTTTGCCTGAGGCTATCCAGCAAATGCCTCTGTGCAGGGCTTGGGCAGGGCGGGTCGCACAGGATCAACAGGGTGGGCTGGAGAGAGCAGTTATGGCCGCTCTCAGTCCTGTCCCCAGGGGCTCTGCCTCTCTGAGTCCCAGCAATGGCTGCAAAGCTCAGAGAGAAAGCTGCACTCGCTCTGACCGAAGCCAGACAGACCCGCTTCTCCCGTTTGAGTCTGGGTCCCTAAAGACTCGCCCGGATCTGGAGCCCAGAGTCTGCGACTCCCTCCCGATTGAAAACGCCAACCGCGCCCTCCGCCGCCAGCCCGCTCCGCGCACTCCGCACCTCAGAATTTGACTTCAGCACTGCGCCTCCTCTGAGTGTCCGTATGCGTTTCTCTTTCCTCCTAGTTGTAGGACTTCCACTCAGCCAGCGTTCCAGTGGTTCTGGGTGATGTCCCTCCGTCTTTTAGTTTCACTTTTGAAGTAGTTGTTCAAAGCAGCAAACTCCGGCGTTAACCTATGCCGCCATCTTGGTTCTCCTCACTCATTGATGTTTCTAACTCTCTATCCCTCTCCCGTCTTCTCTGTAAAAAATCAATAAAATATATTTTTTTTTTAAAAAAAAGAGGCCATGAACTCACACAGACTGAAAGTGAAAGGATGGAAAAATATCTTTCAGGCAAATGGAAAGGAAAAGAAAGCTGGGGTAGCAATACTTATATCGGACAAAATAGACCTCAAAGTGAAGGCCATAACAAGAGATAAGGAAGGCCACTTCATAATACTAAAGGGATCAATACAACAAGAAGATATAACTCTGGTAAACATATATGCACCCAATGCAGGAGCACCCAAATTCATAAAAAAACTCCTGGAAGATATCAAAGGAGAGATCGACAACAATACAATCATAGTAGGGGACTTTAATACACCACTGACAGCACTGGATAAGCCCTCTAGACAAACAATCAGCAAAGATACAGCAATCCTAAATGACTCACTAGATCAGATGGACTTAATAGACATCTTCAGAACACTCCACCCCAAAGCCAGGGAATATACATTCTACTCAAATGCTCATAAGACATATTCAAAAATAGACCATATATTGGGTCACAAGCAAAGTATCCCCAAATTCAAGAAGATTGAAATCATAAAAAGCATCTTCACAGACCACGATGGCATAATATTAGAAATAAACTACAATAAAAACAAACAAAAATACTCAAACACCTGGAAGCTGAATAGCATGCTATTAAATATTGATTGGGTTACCAATGAGATCAAAGAAGAAATTAAAAACATCCTGGAAACTAATGACAATGAAAACACAACAATCCAAAACCTATGGGACACAATGAAAGTAGTCTTGAGAGGGAAGTTTATAGCTCTACAGGCCTATCTCAAAAAACAAGAAAACATGGTAGTAAATCAGCTAACTCTACAACTCAAAGAATTAGAAAGAGAGCAACAAGAAAACCCCAGAGTGAACAGAAGGAAGGAAATAATAAAGATTAGAGCAGAAATAAATGACATAGAGACCAAAAAAACAATACAGAAAATCAATGAAACCAAGAGCTGGTTCTTTGAAAGGATAAACAAGATTGACAAACCTCTAGCCAGACTCACCAAGAAGCAAAGAGAGAGGACCCAAATAAACAAAATCAGAAACGATAGAGGCGAAATAACAACATACCCCACAGAAATACAAATGATCATTAAAAAATACTATGGACAGCTCTACTCCAGCAAACTAGACAACCTGGAGGAAATGGACAAATTCCTAGAAAAATACAACATTCCAAAACTCAATCAGGAAGAATCTAAAAATCTCAACAGGCCAATAACTATGGAAGAAATTGAAGCAGTCATCAAAAAGCTTCCATCAAACAAAAGCCCAGGACCAGACGGCTTCACAGGGGAGTTTTACCAAACATTCAAGGAAGAACTAAAACCTATCCTCCTCAGACTACTACAAAAAATTCAAGAGGAAGGAACACTTCCAAGCTCATTCTATGAAGCCAGCATCACCCTAATACCAAAACCAGGTAAAGACAACACAATGAAAGAGAACTACAGGCCAATATCCCTCATGAACATAGATGCCAAAATCCTCAACAAAATCTTAGCAAATCGGATCCAGCAGTACATCAGAAAGATCATACACCATGACCAAGTAGGATTTATCCCAGGGATGCAAGGATGGTACAATATCCGCAAATCAATAAACGTGATACATCACATAAACAAACTGAAAGAAAAAAACCACATGGTCATATCAATTGATGCAGAAAAAGCATTTGACAAAATTCAACACCCATTTTTGATAAAAACTCTCAGCAAGGTGGGAGTAGAAGGATCATACCTCAACATAATAAAAGCCATATATGACAGGCCCACAGCCAACATCATACTCAATGGGCAAAAACTAACACCATTTCCCCTAAGAACAGGAACAAGACAGGGATGCCCCCTCTCACCACTCCTGTTCAACATAGTACTGGAAGTGTTAGCCATTGCAATTCGGCAAGAAGAAGAAATAAAAGGCATCCAAATTGGAAAAGAGGAAGTAAAACTGTCCTTATTTGCAGACGACATGATATTATACATACAAAACCCCAGAGACTCCATCCAAAAGCTACTAGACTTAATACAAGAATTTGGCAATGTAGCAGGATACAAAATTAACCCCAAGAAATCGGAGGCATTTCTATACACCAGTAGTGAACTTTCAGAAAGCGAGATTATAAAAGCAATCCCGTTTACCATTGCACCAAAAAAATTAAGCTACCTAGGAATCAACTTAACTAAAGAGGTAAAAGACCTCTACTCAGAAAACTACAGGACGTTGAAAAAAGATATAGAGGAAGACATAAACAGATGGAAGAACATACCGTGTTCCTGGATTGGTAGAATCAACATCATTAAAATGTCCATACTACCCAAAGCAATCTATAAATTCAACGCACTTCCCATTAAAATACCAACGGCATACTTCAGAGATCTAGAACGAACTCTCCAAAAATTCATCTGGAATAAAAAAAGACCCCGAATAGCTGCAGCAATCCTGAAAAAGAACAAAGTAGGTGGGATCTCAATACCAGATATCAAGTTGTATTACAAAGCCACTGTTCTCAAAACTGCCTGGTACTGGCACAAGAATAGGCATATAGATCAATGGAATAGAATAGAGAGCCCAGAAATCGGCCCGAACCAATATGCTCAATTAATATTTGACAAAGGAGGCAAGAACATACAATGGAGCCAAGATAGTCTCTTCAATAAATGGTGTTGGGAAAATTGGACAGATATATGCAAGAAAATGAAACTAGACCACCAACTTACACCATACACAAAAATAAACTCAAAATGGATAAAGGACTTAAATGTACGACAGGAAACCATAAAAATTCTAGAAGAATCCAAAGGCAACAAAATCTCAGACATATGCCGAAGCAATTTCTTCACTGACACAGCTCCTAGGGCACTTGAAACTAAAGAGAAAATAAACAAATGGGACTTCATCAAAATAAAAAGCTTCTGCACAGCAAAAGAAACCATCAACAAAACAACAAGAAAACCCACTGTGTGGGAAAACATATTTGCCAATGTCATATCTGATAAGGGCCTAATCTCCAAAATTTATAGGGAACTCATACAACTCAACAAAAGGAAGATAAACAATCCAATCAAAAAGTGGGCAAAGGACCTAAATAGACACCTTTCAAAAGAGGACATTCAGAAAGCCAAGAGACATATGAAAACATGCTCAAAGTCACTAATCATCCGAGAGATGCAAATCAAAACAACAATGAGGTATCATCTCACACCTGTCAGACTGGCTATCATCAACAAATCAACAAACGACAAGTGCTGGAGAGGATGTGGAGAAAAAGGATCACTTGTGCACTGCTGGTGGGAATGCAGACTGGTGCAGCCACTATGGAAGACAGTATGGAGTTTCCTTAAAAAACTGAAAATGGAACTCCCATTTGACCCTGTGATCCCACTTCTAGGAATATATCCCAAGAAACCAGAAACACCAATCAGTAAGGATATATGCACCCCTATGTTCATAGCAGCACAATTCACCATAGCTAAGATCTGGAAACAGCCTAAGTGCCCATCAGTAGATGAATGGATTAGAAAACTGTGGTACATCTACACGATGGAATACTATGCTGCTGTAAAAAGGAAGGAACTCTTACCATTTGCAACGTCATGGATGGAACTGGAGAGCATTATGCTAAGTGAAATAAGCCAGTCAATGAAGGAAAAATACCACATGATCTCACTCATTCATGGATAATAGAGACCATTATAAACTTTTGAACAATAATAGATACAGAGGCAGATCAGCCTCAAACAGATTGTCAAACTGCAGCAGGAAGGCCGGGGAGGGTTGGGGGGCAGGAGGTAGGGGGGTAAGAGATCAACTAAAGGACTTGTATGCATGCATATAAGCATAACCAATGGACATAAGACACTGGGGGATAGGGGAGGCTAGGGGACTGTCTAGGGCGGGGTGATAAAATGGACACATATGTAATACCCGTTGTAATACTTTAAGCCATAAAAAAAATAAAATAAAATAAAAAAAAAAAAAAAAAAAGAGGCCATGAATGGTCAGAGGTTCCGGCTTTGTGGTCAGACAGATCTGAGATTGAATACTGACTCTGTCAATTCCCTGCCCCCAGCTCAGGGTGAGTCCAAGGACAAACCCACACACCTTCCAGAAACTGCTAGTCTCCTATAGGATCAAACCACACATCTGGCAGTTTTCACCTAACACTTGACCTTGTACATCTTTCTATCCCAACACACGGAGATTGACCTTGGTTGTTTTAATGGCTGTATGGTATTCCACTGTGTAGCCATGTTCACTTCTGCCATTTCCCAAGAAAGAATGTCAATTTGTTTACGATTCTTGCTATAGCAAACAATGCTGCCATGAACAAACATCTGTATATGAATATGGCTGTAGGAAAACTCCCCAAGAGAGAATTGCTGCAAGTGACTTTACTTCTTATATTGTCAAATTGTCCCCTGAAGAGCCTCCACCAATTTGCCACCCACCAACGGTCCCCGAGAAGTCTTCTTTCTGGAAGGCACCATGCAGGAAGGATGTGTATGGAGGAAGGAACTAAAAATGTCCTTTGTCATCCTTTGACTCACCCACAGAGCATTGTTGCTGCTATTTTGGGGGTCCTTGGGTGCCGAGTCCATTGAAGATGAGAGCACAGTTGTGCTTTTTTTTGGAAGGGACATCTGTCTGAATCGGGCTTATTTTTGGTAGCTCAGTGACACACTCCCTGCTTTTCCAGGGGATTCTTGGCTTCCCGCAACAGTGACCCATTTGTGGCTGAACATTTAGCTGTCCTCTCCATCCTGATGCCTGTTCCAGAACCTATTTTGTTGGTTGATAGATTATTTTCCAGCAAAAACTGTGGATGCAAACCCCCCAAATTAGAATCTTATACTCTGTTATTTGTCTGGGAAGGGTACATGGGTAAACCACGCTTTTTCTTTTCTTTTTAAACTTTTACATATACAAAGATGGATACAGAAGTAGAGAAAAAAAACTGATCATTAACGATCAACTCATGGCCCATCTTGTTTATCTCTATCCCTACTGATACCCACCTCCAATATTTTTTATCTCTACCCCTACCAATTCCTACCTCCTGTATTATTTTGAAGCAAATCCCAGACATCTTATCACTTCATCCATAACTGTTTCAGTGACACCATATTCACTTTGCTGTTAACACACCAAAATTAACAATAATTTTTAATGTACCCAAATTATCCAGTCAGTGTTCATATTTTCAGTTGCCTCATAAAATGATTTAAACATGACTTTTAAATGGTAGGAAAGCTAATATTCAGGGCCAGGAGGACTGCGTTCAAATCTCAGGTTTGTTCTTCTTTCCTTGGGTGACTTTAGATAATTCCCCTGGCTCCTTCTTGCCTCCGTTTCTCAGAAATTGGGGGCTGGAAGAGGTCAATCAACCCAAATACTTTCAGATCATGCTGACGATGAGAGGAAACAGAAAAAAAAAATTCCCACTCCATGAATTGAAACGAGAGTAAAATCTAATTTCTGCATAATCGTGATCAGATCAATACATGTCTACTAATGTCAATAAAAGTTACAAGTTGTCTCCTCTATCCTCGGAGAGAGACATGTTAGGGTCAGGGGATCCTTATCTTCCCCTCTTGGCAGATAAGTGATTTTCAAGATAAAATAGACATAGGAGCTGCTTTCATTTTAAAGCACATAATCTTAATGGAGTGTTTGTGTAAACCCCATAGATCCTTCAGAACATCCTCATGTTGGTTAGGAGACAGGGAATGGGGCAGGGGGAAGGAAGAAAGAAGATAGCTTGTCGATGATTCTGGAAGTCCAGCAATGCCATTGGTCGAATGAGATAATGTATGCATACATAAGTGATAAAGTGCAAGAAAACTGTTATTAGAAAAGTGTGGTTCTCCAGATAGGACTAAATCACTCCTAGTGTTTTTCCACTGAATTTCTATTAGCAGCGGTCAGACTCCGCTTCTAAAGAAAAAGCCACATTCTCTATAAAGTCTAGACAGCAAAGAGAAGGAAGGGGGAAGGAATAGCCAGACAGAGGCAGATATTGGCAGGAAATAGAGACTATTGCTAAACCCTTTAAAGTCCTTTGCAAAGAGACCATTGCAAATGCCTTTCCTCACACGGTGTTTGTGCGGGGCGGGCAGGCGATGGAGCAGCTAGTCTAAAGGGAGGGAGGGGGAAATGAGCAAAAGAGGAATCTGTATTTCTCGGTGGGGTTTGGAGAAGACGGAATGAACACCCTCCCGGAGCGGGGGGGGGGGGGGGGGGGGCGCGGCACCTGGACAGCTGTGCGTCTCTAGCTCCTCAATGCGTGGGATCCTCCTGCAGAAGAGCAGCTGGGGAAGGATGAGGGTGGGAACCTTCTCTCTCATTTTGTTTTGTTTTTTTAGTTAATCCTAGCCTGAGGCTCTTTTCCTATTGATTTTTAGAGAGAGTGGAAGAGAGGGGGAGAGACAAAGAGAGAGAAACAGCGCTGTGAGAGAGACACATCGATTGTATGTGCCCTTGACTGGAATTGAACCAGGAACCCACTCAGTCTGTGGGCCGACGTTCTATCCACTGAGCCAAACCAGCTAGGGCCCTTCTCTGTCTTTGGAAGACAACAGTGCTCAGGCTATGAAGGGGCTGGGTTTCTGCTATTCAGACACCTGCAGGGCACAATCTCTGCCTTTCTCTGAACACAAGTGCCCACACATGCCTTCTTTCCCTAAACACACGGAGGTGAAGAATCTGTTTCCTGGGGCTGGGGCTGGGGCTGGGGGTGGGGAGGGAGATGCACAGTGGGGAGCTGGGCTGGGGTCCTCACACAGACCACCTTGGGACAACCCAGCTGGGGTCTGTGGATAGGTGCAGAGCCTCTTCCTCGCTGGCTGTGACTGGTCAGAGCAATAAGACGAAGATGCACAATCACCTTGGCAACCAGAAAACAGGCAAAGCTGTTACTTGGCAATTTCCAGATTCTCTGTCCCCTCCCCCTACACTCTTTCTCTCACTGCACACCGCCCCCCCCCCCCCCCCGCCCCGACACACACACAAAACACTGTCCCCTTTAATGTGCCTCTTAGATCACAAGACTCTGTGTGAGGAAATGAGGGGAAATGAGAACAGAAAGATCCAAGATGTGGGGAAGCAGAACACATTTTCTAAGCACGGAAGGGAGGTCAAGGTTTGAATGACCCCTCCCACTGGTGACAGAAGAGAAGGGAATAGAACGCAGGGTTAGGGAGAAGGGGGGGGCGGTTGTTAGTAGCAAAGCAGAATATCAGGCAGTTTATCTGTTCATTGTTTCCAGAAACCATGAAAACTGAAAAGCCAAGGAGACAAGCAGAGTTTATTCCTACTCCCATTCCTTTCTGCCCTTCCTCTGTCCCCACCTCCTTCCCAGAAGGCCTAGTATGAAAACTCGCCTTAGGCATCTTTACCTCCCTGATTCCTACCCAGTAGGCACTGACCGCCTTTTTATTCAGTTATTTCACACACATCACTGTCTGCCTACTATGTGCCAGGCATGGTGCTAGGCTCTGGGGCTACAAAGTTAAGCATAGGCACAGTCTCTGCCCTAAAGGTGAAGGGGAATGTAGTCAGTGATAGCGAGATAGGTTTGCACGGTGACAGATGATGACTAGAATTAGTGGGGTGATCCCATTGTAAGGCCTAAAACCATGGAATCACACCCGATACTAATATAATATTGTATACTAAATATACTTAAATAATATAAACAAATAAACCAAACAAGAAGCAGGCAGCAAGTAATTGAAACTTAGAATAAAAGTGCATTCATGAAAATCAACCAGTGACACAAAGCCAGGCCTGATGTTAAGACTAAGAGGTAAGGACTTGCATTTGTTTTTCTTTAAACTTTTTACTTTAGGATATTTTTAGGCAGGAGGGTCGAAGTCTTACATTCCCTTCACCAATCTTTCTCTGAGTTCTTCTGCATGGTTCCATTGAAGTATAATTGGTACATAAAGAATCACACAGTGCTAGCCAGTTTGGCTCAGTGGGAAGAGCGTCCGCCTGTGGACTGAAGGGTCCCAGGTTCAATTCCGATGAAGGGCACATGCCTGGGTTGCGGGCTCAATCCCCCAGTTTGGGGGTTGCAGGAGGCAGCCAATCAATGATTCTCTCTCATCACTGATGTTTCTATCTTTCTCTCCTTCTCCATTCCTCTCTGAAATCAATAAAAATATATTAATAAAAAAAGAACCACACATATTAAAAGTGCACAATTTGGTGAGTTTGGACATATTCAAACTCCCCTGACACCATCACCATCGCCAAGGTAATGGACACAGCCACCATCTCCCAGAGTTTCCTTGTGTTCCTCTGTGTGTGTGTGTGTGTGTGTGTGTGTGAGAGAGAGAGAGAGAGAGGGGGAGAGAGAGAGAGAGAGAGAGAGAGAGAGAGAGAGAGAGAGAGAGAGAGAGATATACAAACACTTAACATGAGATCTATCCTCTTAACAAGTGTATGTTGAAGTACACAATTCCTGTCCCACAGTTGATCTCTAGAACGGCTTTATCTTGCATAATTGAAACTTTATACCTGTTGAATAACAACTCCCCCTTGCCCCAGCCTCCTGCCCCTGGCAACCACTCTTGCACTGTCTGCTTCTATGAGGTTGATTATTTTCCATACCTCACAAAAGTGGGATCTTGCAGTATCTGTCCGGTGACTGGCTGATTCATTTAACATATGTCCTCCAGGTCCATCCATGTTGTCACAGGTGGCAGGATTTCCTTTTGTTAAAGACGGGATCATGTTCTTCTGTATGTATATACCACATCTTCTTTATTCATTCATCCAGCATGGACAATGGGTTTTTCCGTTTATCAGCTACTGTGAATAGTGCTGTAATGAACGTGGGTGCGGATATTAGAACTCAGGTGACACAGCAAAAGCAGCACTAAGAGGAAAGGACTTCCTGTTGATGAGGTGATCAGAAAAGGCCTTTCTGAAGAAGTGTCAACTAAACCAAGACCTGGAGCCTCGATGTCATACCACTGGGCCATGGGGGATATTGTCTCGGTTGTACAGTGCACACATCTAGAGAGTGCCTTGTACAAAAATATGCAGAAGCCCTGAGACCACATCCACTCTCCTACACCCCAGGTGTTCTTCTCAACTGCTTTTGCCCACCTTTTCCCATCTCCTAGCTATGGATTCAGGCTTCCTTCCAGTCTATTCTTGGGACTCAGCAATGTGTGTGTGTGTGTGTGTGTGTGTGTGTGTGTGTGTGTGTGTGTGTGTGGAGAGAGAGAGAGAGAGAGAAGCATCGGTGTGAGAGAAATACATAGATCTCCCTTATTCGATCAAACCCACAACCCAGGTATGTCCCTTGACCTGGAGTCAAACCCACTACATTCCTCCAGTGCTCGGGATGAAGCTCCAACCAACTAAGCCAGGATAAATATTCTTTATGCAATCTTTCAAAAGGCTAACAACAGAAAACCAACACTTTAAGTTCTGTTAGTTCTAATAAGAAAACCCACTAAATGACGGGGAAGAAGCCAGTCAGCAGCTTAGTGCTAATCATGAAGGGGTAAGAGAAGGGGAGGCAGCGGATGAAAAGCGAAGCTGCACCGTCAGGCATGAGGCAACAAGAGGGACTTCAGACTGATAGATCTCCAGAGCAAGCCTGGAGCTGCTGGTTGGAGTCCGGCCTCATTTCCAGCCCAACACTAATTTTTAATATATTTTTATTGATATCAGAGAGGAAGGGAGAGGGAGAGAGAGATAGAAACATCAGTGATGAGAGAGAATTATTGATTGGCTGCCTTCTGATATCCTCCACTGGGAATCGAGTCCACAACCTGGGCACGTGCCCTGACTGGGAATGGAACCGTGACCTCCTGGTTCATAGTTTGAAGTTCAACCTCTGAGCCACGCAGGCGGGCCTCTGGCCCAACATTTTGATGTTGAAGCAGGAAGATGATGTGGGACTGAAGGCGACTTTCAGTGCTGGGAAGAGCATGCTCCTGAATTTCCTAAGCTGGTAGATCACTTGTGCTGCATAACCATCATGTTTACCATGATTTTAACAAATAACAGCTAGAACAGAGGTTATCAACCTGTAGGTCGAGACTCCTTTGGGGGTCAAACGACCCTTTCACAGGGGTCGCCTAAGACCATCGTTAAACACATAGATAATTACATATTGTTTTTGTGATTAATCACTATGCTTTAATTATGTTCAATTTGTAACAATGAAAATACATCCTGCATATCAGATATGTACATTATGATTCATAACAGTAGCAAAATTACAGCTATGAAGTAGCAACGAAAATAATTTTATGGTTGGGGGTCACCACAACATGGGGAACTGTATTAAAGGGTCACGGCATTAGGAAGGTTGAGAACCACTGTTCTAGAAGAAAATGTATATGCCCTGATATGCGATATTTAGTAAGATGAGTCCATAGTTGGCTTTCAAAATAGCTAAAGTAGACCTTATTTTTGCTTAGTCCTAATTGTAGGGTAGATGGAGATCAATCCTTCAACAATGAAAATTATATTAAAAGGCAGACCTCTGGGGTCTAGAAGCCAAGTCCTCAAGCTTGGATAGCTAGAGTACTTTTCTGAAGGCCACTTTGTTTTTGTGACCATTTGGTTCAGAATTAATGAGAGCTACTTTGCATAGACATTTTATATTCTGAACAGTAGCTTTTGGGGATTCTTCCCCTCACCTTGTAGATACAGTTTATCAAACTTATTTTTTTTGTTCCCAACCTATTACTGCTCTAGTCTATGAACCGCAGAGATAATTATATTTTAAGGCCCACAATTCTAAAACATGGTTCAGATTATTGAAACCACCAATTATAGTGGGAAACACCCAAGGAATTTGGGGCCTGTTGGAAATAAAATCCAGCGTCAAAGATTCTACTGGGGGATGAGGAACATGGAATAAGAAAAGCTTCTTTATCTTGCCCTGGCCAGTGTGGCTCAGTTGGTTGGGCATCATCCCATGTACCTAGAGGTCGCCAGTTCGATTCCTGATTGGGGTACATACCCGGTTTCAGGCTGCAGGTTCAATCCCCAGTTGGGGGGGTGCAAGAGGCAGCCGATCGATGTCTCTCTCTCCCTCTCCCTTCTTCTCTCTCCAAATATCAATTTAAAAAATCTTTAATTAAAAAAATAAAAGCTTCTTTGTCTTGATTGAACCCTCATAGCTTTACATCTTTTGAAATGTTTCCCTTTTCTTCTTGTGGACAAGATCTTCAGAAGGTAACCAATGACTAAAATTTCCGAGAGGTCCCCAAGTCTTTAAAATGATTAACGGACCCCAAAGTACACAGCAGTGGAACTGCAGTGTCGTAGATGGAGAACCATATGTTAGAATACAGACAGTGAAGACCTATGTTGGCCTGAGGTCCACAGTGCCTGATATGTTAATTCCATTCAAAAATGCCTTAGAATGCCCATCTCAGTGGTTTATTCTCAGGGCTGGAGGGAGCCAGAGGAATCTCCCTTTTACTTGGTAGGCCCATCCTTACTAAGAAGCTGGGCTACGGGGAGATAATGTGGATAATGGCTCCTCAGTATCACAGAATGAAGAAAAGTTTATGATGCATCACAAAGTTGTGTAAAGAGCATGGTGGAGTAAAGTGGCATTGAACAGTCACCTTAGAATGCATTTTCCTGCTCCTGCATCCTCCCATTACCTTGCGTTTTCTAAAGATTGATCCCGGGGCCACTGCACACATATCCCTGGATTACAGATTGCTTCCCCATCCTGATCTTTTCACCCTCGCACTTCCATTCCCATTCTCTGGTTTATTGTTTTCCAAAGAACTCATCACCATGTTGATGGCTGTTTATTCTATTATCAGTCTACACCGTAAGCTCCTTAAAGGCACAGATACCTGTCTGTTCTGTTCGCTGCTCTGGTCCTGTGGCCCAGGACTGTGCCACAAAATACATGCTCAAAAACAATGCCCTCTGAATGATTCTGATACAATAAAAATTTTGAGAAAAATGGTTACCACCTCTTTTGGGACTAATCTGCAAATCTGAAGTACTTTTCTATTTTTACTGACTATTTATTCAAGTGACTTTAAGTGTTTAAGTTTAAAATTTAGGTGAGTGGCCCAGTCCATGTGTCTCAGTGGCTGAGCACCGACCCATGAACCAGGAGGTCATGGTTCAATTCCTGGTCAGGGCACGTGCCCGGGTTGAGGGCCTGATCCCCAGTAGGGGGCATGCAGGAGGGAATGATTCTCTCTCATCATTGATGTTTCTATCTTCCCCTCCCTTCCTCTCTGATATCAATAAACTTATATTTTAAAAATATAAAAGTTAGGTGAGTGGGACATAAATATAAAAGAACAATAAAAATGATTGGTTTTAGTTATAAGTAGCATTGTTCTGTTTTTGGTTTTCCCATAGGTCAGTGGCCAGGGAAAGAGTTGGTTCTCAAGGAAGGGGTAGCGTAAGTGTGGACTGTGTAGAGAGAGCTCTCAAAGAGGACATGCTGACAAGGGGAAGAGGGCTTTCCAGCAGAGAAACCTGGCAAACAAGCTCAGCCAGCTGATCAAGGTCAACATCAACAAGCAAGTCATGCTGAGCGTAGGCGCCCTTAATACGATGTGGCCGCTGAATACTCCTGACGCAGTCTAATCATGAGAGAAACATCAGGCAGACCCCAGGGGAGAAACAGTTTACAAGATACAGCGGGGCCTTGACTTACGAGTGTCTCGACTAACGAGTTTTTAGAGATACGAGCCGTCTCTCGGCCGATTTTTAGCTTTGAGTTGCAAGCTAAAATTCGGGTTACGAGCCGGTTTCAGATACCCCACCGCTAGTTGGCGCAGCGAACGTCACAGTGAACGCCACCACATCAGCCCAGCATCACGTGTCTCACTCATTCACTTTTTGATTTGACATACGAGTAATTTGAGTTACGAGCTCCGTTACGGAACGAATTAAACTCGTAAGTCAAGGCCCCACTGTACCTGCCTCGTGTGCCTCAAAGGTGTCAAGGTCAAAACCAGGGAAAGTCCAAAAAAACTGTCCGAGCTACGGGAAGCCCAAGGAGCCATGGCGACTATCTGTAATGTGGCCTCCTGGATGAGTCCCTGGAACAGAAAGAGGAAAATGAGGTAAAAACTAAAGAAGTCTGAATCAAGTACGGACTTTAGTTAATAATAACGTATCAACATGGGTTCATTCATTAAAACAAATGTACCACACCACTGTGAAATGCTATTAATAGCCCTGGCCAGTTTGCTCGGTGGGTAGAGCGTCGGCCTGCACACTGAAGGGTCTCAGGTTTGATTCCGGTCAAAGGCACATGCCTGGGTTGCAGGCTCAATCCCCAGTGGAAGGTGGGGGGTGTGGGAGGCAGCCAGTCAATGATTGTCTGTCATCATTGATGTTTCTTTCTCTCTTTCTCTCTCCCTTCCTCTCTGAAATCAATAAAAATATATTTTAAAAAAGAAATGTTAATAAGGGAAGCTGAATGTGAGCTACATGGAACTCTGAACTACCTTTGCCATTTTTCTGTGAATTAATTTTTTTAACTTTAAAAAAAAAATCCTCGCCAGAGGATGTTTTCATTGATTTTTTTTTTTAGAAAAAGAGGGAGGGAGAAAGAGAGAAAGAAACATTGATTGGTTGCCTTCCCTATACACCCCGATCAGGGATGAACCCACAACCCCTCTCTGTGCCCTGAACAGGAATTGAACCCGCAACCTTTTCGTGTATGGGATGATGCTTTAAGCAGCCAAGCCACTGGCTGGGGTATAAATGTAAAAATATTCTAACAAATAAAGTTTATTTTAAAAAAGAAAACAAAATTAGTTCTTTTGACTTATATGACACATTGCCAAAATTTAAAGAGTAGTGTGGGGAAATAGGGGAGGAAAAGCTAAGGATGACCCTCCGCCTCCAAGGTGAACCCCCTTGTTCCAAATCTCAGTGACAAGAAGAGCTGAGAGCATATGGAAAACCCTTCCCATGGTCACCTCCGCCTCATCAGCGGGAGTGGGGGGTCCTGAGACAGGGCTCTTTATCCTGTCCAAACAGCTGAGAGATGGGGATACAGATAAAGCACAGAGGGGTCACTGCAGTCCCCGCCCATGACCAGGGGGAAGAACTGTGGACATTACTGCGACAGGGGCTATAGCCAATCACTAGTGTATCACCCTGACATGGGACGGCCAGGCCACAGCCAGTGATGCCATTGGATGATCATGGAGACAGGCCTTCCTGTTACCTAGGCAACTATACCACCAGCACCTCCACAGCGATGCTCTGCTGCAGGTCCCTTCCCACTGCCACTCTGTACAAAGGCTCTTAAGTTTTAGTCCCTAGTCACACCTTCCAACCGGGTCTCATTAGTCAGTGGGACTTCATACGGGCCATTTAGAATTTGAATTATTTAATAATAAATACATATATAGTACCTACTATGTGCCAGGCACTATTTCAAGCAAATATTAATCCATTTTACCTTCACAACAGCCCCACAAGATACATATTATTGTTCTTACTAAGAGGAAAAGTGAGGCACAGGGTGCTAAATATCGTGCCCAAGGTTACACCACCAGTAGGCGGGGCCAAACTTGAACTCAAGCAGTCTGACTCTGAGTCCTTGCATATAATCAGTAAGTTATACTGTCACTAACTCAAGCTCTGCCATCTAGCTCACAAAGACACAAAGGAGGGGATATCTCTTGGACTCACGGTCCAGGCTGTCCCAGGAAGGAAGAAAGGAGGCTCCTCCCCCAGGGCCTTGGTGGCTGCTCTTCAACAGCTGCAAACCATGTGGCCTCACACACCTGCTCAGAGACAGCTGCTCCTGAGTTAATGCTGCCTGACACCTGTTCATTGGTCGAAACAAAACCTAATTACTTGGGCTTGCTCTCCTGGTACTTACCCTAAAAACCAGGGTTACACCAGCAGAAAGGATCTTTCTTGGGACAGTAGTTAAAAATCATACCTGTTCAGATGTGGCTTTGAAACCTCAGACTGGGACTATATTTTTCATTGTCCTTTGAAGTCCTCCTGTGATCTTTATCCTAGATAAAAGATATTAGCAGAAGAAGTGTTGAAACAAACTTTCAAATCATGTAGCCAGGTAAATAGATGTTCCAGACCAGTGCACTCAAGTCGCCTAGAGATCATGTTAAAATGTATGTTCTGGTTCAGTGGGTCCGAGGTTGGACCAAGGAGTCTGCATTTCCAGCAAGATCCCAAGTGATGCTGCCGCTGGTCCAAAGACCACACTTTGTCCTCAAGGTTCTAGAGCAGTGGTTCTCAACCTTCTGGCCCTTTAAATACAGTTCCTCAGGTTGTGACCCAACCACAAAATTATTTTTGTTGCTACTTCATAACTGTAGTGTTGCTACTGTTATGAATCGTAATGTAAATATCTGATATGCAGGATGGTCTTAGGCGACCCCTGTGAAAAGGTCGTTTGACCACCACAGGGGTCGCGACCCACAGGTTGAGAACCGCTGTCTAGAGCATTTATCCCAGAAGAGGAAGTGCTCTGACAAAGGAAAAGAGTATTTTCAACTAGATGTTCTCCTCTATTGAACCAAATTTCAAATCATGATTTTATTTTATATAGCTGAATGCCTATGTGAGATACAGTGGGGCCTTGACTTATGAGTTTAGTTCGTTCTGAGACCGAGCTCGTTAAGGAGCTCGTTAACTCAAATTACTCTATCAACTCAATGCAAAAAATCGGCCGAGAGACAGCTGGTATCTCAAAAAACACGTTAGTCGGGACACTCGTAAGTCAAGGCCCCACTGTAGTTATATTGATTAGACAATAGCTGAATACTATTAAGTGTGTTTGCATTTACATTATCAGTGTCCACTATCCAGGAGCTTTGAGTGTGGTGAGTGAGCCTGGTACCTGTGGGACTCTAACATTAGGCAGGTTTCAGTCCAGAAACCCGTCTTAGAGGGGTACAGTCTGGAACCTGCATAATAATGAAAGAGGACAAACCGAGCAGCGGGTGAAGGGAGGCTGACAGGCTCCAAGGAACGATTCTGGGCCAGGAGCCCTCACATGGGTTGACTCTTTCATTTTCTACAGCAGTGTGGGGGATAGGTGTTGGGATACCCATTGACAGACATATAAGAAGACAGGTCAAGGGGGCCAATGACACAAGGTGCATGGAGAAAGATCCCAGTGCAGATTGGCTTAAAGAAGAACGCAGCACCTGTGCTCTTCCCACTACCTTCTTGTGAGGGACACACGGAGCCGCTTGAGAAGCAGCAGGGACAGAAAGGGCACCACTGGACAAGGAACCTCGGCAAATAACCTGCAAAGAAGCCCAGGATCAGACCTATCTAAAGAGGCCAAGGGGAACGGAATCTAGAATACTTGGGGAGGAGCAGTAACATGGAGAGGACCCTGCTTTGTTTGATCTAACGTATCATGGAGCTTCATGTGCAGGAAAGGGTTGCTCAGCAGGCCTTGGCTGCCCAAACCCTGCACAGTCCAAAGGAAGCATCTGGCCCTTGCCTGGCTCCTGGGAAATAACCTGTAAACACTTGAATACCTTTCTTGATCAGAGTGTCTTTGTTTGCCTGACTCACTTGGACCATGCTAGATAGTTCATGCTAATAATGTGATGTTTGGTGGCGGTGTTGTCCATGGGGCAGCAGCTTGACCTCCAGAGGGCTTCAAGGCTCAGCTATATGGGTGCTCCAGCCTGCATGACTGACCTCTCCCAAGTTCCTGGACTCTAAGGCTTGGGTGGCAATTCTCCTGTTGTCACATGGCATTGTTGTGAGACTTAGGTGCTGACTGCACAAATGTACTGACTGGGAGCTGTGACTTGTCGCTTCTCAACTCCACCCTATGTACCTTTTACCTTTGCCAATTTTAATTGGAATCCTTTCTCTGTAAACAAAACATGCCCATGAGCATAGCAGCTTTTCTGAGTTCTGTCAGTCCCTTTAACAAACCATTGAATCTGGGGTGGTCTTAAAGACCCCCAATAACACTCACTTAAACAAGAATTTAACATCACCACTGAGGACCAACTTGAGTGGTTGGGGGAAGACTAGTTTGGTTCAGATCAATGTTTATTGAGCACTTACTACACACCAGGCACTATTATTCATTGGGATATGAAGATGAAGTCAGAACCCCTGTCCTTCAATACAACCCAGAAAACACTAATTTCACCTAGAAGTGCAAGGTGCCATGAGAGAGACACAGCATGGCCCCAGGAGGCTGGGAGAAGAGCACTTAGCAGGATGGACATCCAGGAAGGCTTCCCGGAGGAGAGTGCCCCTCCATGGACCACCCTGGTATTTGGGGGACTTGGTCACAGTTTCTGGAGTTGCCTTTCTCCAATTATTTACCAGCTCTCACTGCAAGGACTTTTGTGTCTGGAGGCACAGGCGCCGAGGTGAGGAAGGATAGTGTGTCAAACCCAGTGGACTGCACAATTCATCACAGACACAGAAATCAAAGTTGTGCTTTGTTGGAAAAAGGAGAACCAGCCTGTTTATTTCTTTGTGGTTCACCCCGGGCTGCCCCCAGAGCATCCAGGCATTATGCTCAGACAGCTGCTGGCATCTACGCCCACCTGCAGCACATGCACATGCATAGGGCCTTGTGGGAGCAGCACCCAATCCTCCGCACCCCCACCCTGGCCAGCAGCTCCTCCATCCCATCTGCTGAACGTCCTTGCGCGTCCCTTAAGATTAGTTGGGGTTTCCATTCTTTCTCTTTCAAGGGACATGACTACCAAGGAGGGGAGGGGACCCTTAGGATTCTGGCTCATGCCTTCGAGTTCTTCTCCACTCTCACACCTTTCCTGGCACCCATCCTATATGACATTTACCTTTGACCTCTCTTACTTTTGAGACATTTTATTGTCTATTTCCATTGATTCCAGGATGTTCCTTTAAAAAAAAATTCTAATAGTGGTCCTATTTTAAACAAAATCTATGCAGGCCTTCTTGTACAATAGCCAACAACGTGCATATCTTTTGGCAGAAGCATCCCGCCATAGAGCTCATCGCTGTCATGATTCATCCATCCGTCCGCTTGACCACTATTCATGCACCATAGAGCTGCTGCCACACACCTCTCAGGCAGGGACACTCCAGCTCCCTCAGTTGTCCCACCTCTAATGGACATTGCTCCTTTCACTGTCTAGCACCAGCTTCTCTTGTGTGGTTTGGGGGATTGTCTAATCTATAAATCTTGGGGGAGGGCAGAGTTTACCACCCCAGAGAGAAGCTAAAGGCTCTCAGCCTTTTTTCCTGCCCCCCCCCCCCCTTGGACAGTGCACCTCCTGGATTCTGAAAGAAGCAGGAACCTGGGATTCATCCTGATGAACATGGTGACAGAGCAACATGTGGTCTCCAGGGCAGCAGCCAGCTGTGGGAGCCAGTGTCCAGCGGCAGCACCTGTGGGGTCCAGACTGGACAGGGCTCTGATGATGACCATCTAGCTCATTTCTTCTTGCCTGTGCTATGGCTTTCAGCTACCCATGTCTTTTCAGCAAATCATTTTTCCACTTAGAGACAGTTTCTCTTCCTTAAGACTAGAGATGCTGACCAACACCCACTGCCCTTTAAAAAAGCAGGTGCCTCCCACCATCCTCCCTTCTTCCCTAGCTGACTGGCCAGGGCGTGAGCCAGAAACTTTTAAAAGGCGCCTGGGTAGAAAGGAACTGTGTAATTCTAAGTTAGGGCCAGAGATGGTGAAGATGTGAGAAAAAGCTCTCTCCTCATTCGAAGCAGGTCCAGGAGTTAGAATGTAACCAGTAATTCCGGTATCTTATAAAGTCTCTTTAAAAAATTATTGTCAGCAACAGGAGAAAAAGAGCAGTCACTTCCTCCTTTTCTCTTCTGAATCCCTCTCTGTTTTCCCTCAAGATCAGAGTTTTCAGTCTGCCATCTACATGACAGTTGTTCAATTTTTTTTTCTACATACAACAGTGTAGAAAAATAGTGTCCCCATCAAATAGGCCAGGGCATATCCCTTCCCCAAGCAGACACAACTGCTTAAAACACACAACATGATCTTCTTTATTTAATTGTTTAATCAGTTTACATTCCACAACTGACAGGTTATTTATTTTTATTTTTTTCCATGAACAAGTCATTTAATTAATTACCAGACACTTTTTTTTTCTTCAATCGATGGAAATACAATATTTCTGCCAATTTGAAAAAGAAAATTGCACGATGCAGTCAGTGAAGTCCCCAGGTGCTCTCTGCTTCCTCAGTCCTTGCAAAGTCACAGGAACCTGGAAATTTCCCTTTTCACCCCCCTCCCACTGCCCTGTGAAATTCACCTCTCAGAATAGCACAATAGTTTCAGGATCGGGTTTGGATCACCTTTCATGTAATTAATTAATTATGAGAAGGAACAGACAGTACAGTAGATCTGATAAGATGTAGCATTCTTGTTAAGATTAAACAACACATTTATTCACATCGTATCAGAACAAATTAACATAATATTTAATCTTATTTTAGCACCAATAACCACAGGGATTGCTACCTCGGAGGGCAGAGGAGTGTTGGAATCCTGCAGTACACACCACTCCTTGTCTGGCCAATCAGAAAGCACTATGCAAATTAAAGGTAAATAAATTTATATTGACTGAGCAATAATCTGGTGGACCATAAACACTCCAGGTGTTTGAGACTTTTGTGGGCTATGGTCCCTGTCTAATAACCATATATAAAACATACCAAATCAGCTTACTCTCTTTCGCTCAGGTAACACAAGGCTCAGAATGTTGCATTTTAAATGAGTCAAACCTTGACATACTGGCTCTTTGAAAGGCGCTGAGAATGAGGGGTTGCTTGCTTACATTTGATTGTGTTCTCTGCACTAAGATCTTGCTACTTGTCTTGTCCCCCCCTGAGCAAAAGAGGTCTTTTGAAATCTAAGGAAGGTCCCGGGCAGGGAATCGATAGGCAATGGTGGACCGAGTGCCAGGGCGGAGGACAGAGCTTGTCACCACCACCTCCTAGGACACGCAGTTGGCCTGTGGCCACTGCTCTTCCCAGAGTATCCCCTCTGAGCATTTGACGTTTGGGAAGTAAAGGACTGAGCAAACAGCTCCAAATATTGGTGAGATGTTGTGAGCAAGTGACAGGATCAGCTGACAGAAGATTGTGGAGATTTTTATTCTTGACAAAGAAAAGGCCTGTCTCCCCACCCCGCCCACAGCCCCAGCGCCATAAGAGAACGGGAGCCTGGATAAGGGGTAAGCTGATGCTCCTGTCGCTGAAGACAGTGACCTGCTTTGGCCTCCAGGACCTCGACAGGTCACTGGGGCTATGCCCAGGGGCAGTGCGGATACCCCTGTGGAGGAAGGTGTGACATGTACCAGTATTTGACAAGCACTGGTCTCCTCCCCTAACTAAACAGGTCGAAGCCAGGATGGCAGCCTGGACATGGTCCTGTTCTTTCTCCTCGGGGCCAACACTGGCCTCCAGCCTCTGCCCGATGTGAGATCTGAGTGACTCGTGGGTGAGGAGTTCGCCTCCCCCCCCCCCCCACCCCCTCCCCCTTCAGTCTCATGACAAAGAGTAAATCTTTGCTGTCCTGTGTGGTAGCCAGTAGCCACATGGGGTTACTGAGCACTAGAAATGTGGCTGATCCAAAATAAGGTGTTTTCTAAGAATAAAATTCATATTAGCTTTCGAAGGCTTCATTCAAAAAAAAAAATACCATACTTCAGTAAGTTTTTTATATTGATTCCATGTTAAAATAATAACAGTTTTGACATGCTGGGTTAAAATCTGTGTTAAAGTTAATTTCACCTGTTTCTCTGGACTTTGAAAAATGGGCCTAGTATTTTGATCGCTACTTGAATGATATTTGAATTGCATATGTGGCTTACATTGTATCTCTGCGAGACGCACTGGATTAAACTGCCTTCCTGATGCTGGTCCCAGGGATGATCACGTGGACCTTCAGAGAAGAGGAAGGTTTGGGAAGAAGGCACGGGAGCGAGAGGGGTTAGGTCCTGGCCAAGCCTAGTGTGAACCCCGCTCCCGGGGCGCTAGTCTCCTCAGTCCTGGGGGGAGGCAGCTCTGTGTGATAAGGTCACCCACGCTGCTCTTTCCTATTTCTTCGTACTTGAGGGTGCCCTTCCTGCCTTTTGGGGTTCCTTCTCTGCTGCCATGCTCAGGATGCTCTGAGATTCTGCCATTTTCCCTTCAAAAGGTTTTTTTTTAATCTTAATCCCACCTCCACCCCCCTCTGCGGCCCACTGCCTTGACCCCACCACCTGCCTGGGATTTCTTCGTTCTGATTTGGCAGCATCCCTTAGCCAGACTCCCACTCCTGACACCACAAGCCAGGTCTGTGTGGTGAGTCACAGATTACAAAGCAATTCACATGCATCATGCCCTTTGACAGTCTTCCGCCTACCCCAGCACAGCAAAACTCTGTCCGTAACAACGGTAAATGAGATGGTCAAAGTCGGGGGGGAAGGCATCTGAGAATGAAAGGTAGATCGAAGGCTTTGGACTCTGATCGCAAGCTGTCCGTGAACTTGAGGTTACCTTCCGAGGACGGGAAGTGAGGCGAGAGCAGCAGGGAGGAACTCTCCACATGTACCTCCATGACGTGAGCACGCACCTGTGTGGGCTCGAGGCCTCTCTAAAATGAACGGCAGGATGGCCAAGGAGACTTGGTGCCCAGGAGCCCCCCTGCTCCCCATTTGGCTGGGAGGACACGGAGACGTGATGAGGTAACAAGACGTGCCCGAGGCCTGGAGCAAGCCCCTGACAAAGCTGCTCGTGCGACCCCAGGATCAGGTCTCTGTGTTGATCTTCACGGTCACCTTCACACTTAGGACCTTATTGACTTGCTTTCACTTTTGGAAAATACAGTTTACTTTAAAGGCAAAACCCTTTGGGACAGAGAGTTACGAGCAGACGCTAGGGACCGTCAGAGAAATGACCAGAAAAAAGTCCTATGCCCATGGCTTCCCTCCCTTCTAGTCCCACCCAGTCAGGATTCTGGGACAGCCACACAGGTCCTCAGAAAACGGAGGACTACATCTACGCATTCGTTTAATCTCAAGCCCCTCCCCCTTATGTTCAATTTCCACTTTTATTTGTACATTTTTACAGATCGTCTTGAATAGCAAAGCAGACCCACCAGGGGTGGAAACAGGACAGGAGTATGAGAATGAGTTAGTGAGAGCTCTCCACAAGAAAGGCATCATCCCATTCACAACACAGACACCCTGATCCATCCAGGCTGGAGGGGCCTACAGGTGACCAGGAAAGTGGGGGTGGGGTTAACCAGAGGGAGACATAGGAGGCAGGAGAGGACACAGGGACTCAGGGTTCCCCAAGGAGCAACACCCAGGCCCTGGAAATGAAGAGGAGTTGCGATGGCTGAGGTCGGTGTCTGTCAAAGGGAGGCCAGGTTTGAGCTCCTGCCGTGCCACCCCCAAGCTTACACCCAGCTCTCTGGTTCTCAATAGTGAACAAACACCCGCTCTAGTTGGTGGGGCTCCATCCATCTAGGGAGCAATGACATGGCCATCTCTTAGAGGTCTCACAATAACACCAAAACCTTATTGCCTGCAAAGCAGAGTTTATAAACCCTCCTGGAAGTTCGTTCTTTCCTTGTGTAGAACATAAGGTTCAGTTTTTTCAGATTCTACCCAGAGACTCCACCCAAAGGAATTCCTATAAGAACCCATGCGCTTTTGCTGATACCTTCAGCTCCACCAACTGACAAGAGAGAGACCCTAGTTCCTTAACCTTGTTCCCAATCTTAAACTGAACAGATTGTTAAAATGTTTTAGAAGCTGATCTTCTCCCACCACAAAGGCATGTACAGCTAGAAGTAACGTTAGGAGGACAGTAAAGAAGAAAACAAGGCTTTGACCTGTGCCTTGGTTAACAGTTCGCTGTTTTAGCTCATATATGCTGTTTGCTCCATATGGGTTACTCATTCTGTCACCTCTGGGCATAAGCAAGAGGGATTAAGGATGTCTTTTGCAAAACTGGCTTTGGGCAAAAGGAAGAACGCCTAGGAATGGGTTGATTAGGGAGCCAATGTCTCTGAAGGACCTGAATGATGGAGTAAATTCCCATGTGCTTACGTGGACAAGCAGCCAAGATGACTTCTCACTCTACATTATCCTTTCAGCAGCAAGCGGGGACCCTGCTGCCGCAGGGCAATTCGAACAGTGCATAATTTATGTGACACCTCATGTTTGCAAATCACTTTGCAGTGTCTTTGTCACCCTTAATGTACCATGAGGTAAAGTGTTATCACTGTCCTCATTTTGTGGACGAGGAAATTCAAGTATGGAGAAGACACAGTGCCCAGAGTCACAAATCATTTTAGTGCAGAGCTGAAATGAAGTTTACAGTAACTGAGTTATGCAAGTGTAGCCTAATTACTGAGTTACTCTAGCTTCGGTGCTCTTACACCTAGAATTAGATTGAGATGGCACTCAAAAAGAGAGAAAGAGAAAGAAAAAAAAAATCCCAAAGTAGGAGCTTTTAGCTCTGTTCCAAGCCTGCCACTAAGCTCTGGTATTGAGCTTTGTCAAAGGCCTATTTGCTGTCTTTGGTGGCTCAGAGTCCTGTTCTCTTGCTGCCATAAACACAGACAAGGCCAATTCCACACAGGCCAGCGTGGTTCTGCGACCATGGACTACCCTCCTAGCCCCAACTTCCAAACCAGAGGCAGCCACTGACTGGGACATGTTGGGGGCTATGACCCTTGTGAGCAATGGAATTATGAATAATCTTTTAATTTTTATAATTTTCTACAGTGAGCAATACTATTGGGGGGGGGGGTAGGTGGGGGAGACTAAATAGCCAATAATAATGTAGTCTAAGAACTAACAATAATGTTTAAGAAACATTTTGCACCATGGCAGCATCAACAGAGAGAGGGCAAACACCGCCCACCAAGTTGACTGCCTTGAGAGACACCAGAACCGTTTGTGTCCATCAGCTTAGGTAGACTTGTTTAGACACCAGCCCCCTTACTCAGTTATATACCAGCTGGAAGACAGCACAGAAGTCAACCTGGCTGGTATGCACCAAATAGTTTTATCTGCGATGAAATCACCTCTCACGATGATTCATCGTATTTCCCTGGAAAGGGGTAGATATGTACTCTGGGGTGGCTGGTCCCAACTTTCAGAAAGTTGGCTTCACCTTAGCTATAAGAATCAACCAAGAATCTCCCCTAAACCACACCAAAGATGACCAGAGTGTATTTCTTCCCACTCCTTCTCCCAAGATATCTGAAAACAGTTGATTAGTGCTCTCAGAATAGGCCAGGTGGAGACAGAGTCAATTCTAGATGTCTCTGGGTGATGGACTCAATTTCATTATTCTGCATCTGACTTGGGTGGGCAGCTTCGGAGACCAAAGCAGCATATCCTCCCACTAACTCAGCACAAAAAAAAATGTGATGACTTCATTCTAGGCCTCCTATGACTGTGGGTAAATATTAAGATGTAGAGCCTTGGACTATCTTCTTCCCTTATCCTCAGCAAGAGAATATACCAAAGTGGCCCCAGGGCCCAGGGTGCTGCCTATGGATGTGTGGTCTTGATCTGGTGGAGTTGTTGAGTCTTGGTGACTTCATGATCCCTAAAGCTGAAAGGGTAGAGCTGTTGAAAGGCTAGGGGTAAAGCTGGAACAGGCACATGTTAGAATGTTTTGTACTTTGATGCCCAGGAGCCACAGACCTCCTTATAAAACCTAGAGCCACAACATACAAGGAAGAGGCTGCTTGGAGAGTATGAGCCCCTCTAGAGACAAATTCCTTAACTATTTTAATTGACCAACGTTATTGCAGAAGGAAAGTAGCAGTGGGTGGAGAGAGGAACAGGAAATAAAAGAAGGAACCATAATGGCCAAATGGGGAGGAAAGAAATAGGACCTCTTTCCAGGCAGACACCCCACTTTCTTGACCCCTCAAACTCATAGGGTAAGGAAGAAAATAAAAGCTGAAGTGGCCCCCATGCTCCAGGTTGATGTGCATGGAGCTCAAAATACACACAAGGTCATAGGCCTTGCATGCACATGTGTAAGGAATATGAACTTGACCTGGACTAGGGGCTGGGGCTTTAGTGAAGTTGTGGACCCTAAATCCCTCAGAAGGTTGGGTTCTACATTGATATGGAGTTAGCAGAATCGGACTTAAAGAGTCTTACGGTCAAGGTTCCCCCTTCTTTCTCCTCCCTTTCTTCCTTCTCTTCTTCCTCAGCCACCTCACACCACGAAGCTTCAGCAACTGCTTGGAGCAGCATGTTTTAACCTGGGCTCAAGCTTCCATGCTGGTCAACTGGGAAGTTCTCCCATTGGCCAGGATTTGCTATCTGTGCAAGGCTTTGATCATGGTCACATGGCTGGGCACTTTCTGGGCCCCAAGAAGGATCAGACCTCAGAGTGTGTGTATCTGTACCTATCTTGCCCCATTACCAAAACAGCAGCTCAAAGCTCCTACGCTGCTGATGGTAACTTGAGCCCAGATGGTTCTTCTTTCCCAGGAGTCCTCCTAACATTTCAGGAAGGTTTCAGAAGGAGGTAGTAAGCTGTGTTAATGGTCTCTCATAAAGATTAGTACTTGAGCCCTAACTGGTTTGGCTCAGTGGATAGAGCGTCGGCCTGTGGACTTAAGGGTCCCAGGTTCAATTCTGGTCAAGGGCATGTACCTTGGTTGTGGGCACATCCCTAGTGGGGGGTGTGCAGGAGGCAGCTGATCAATGTTTCTCTCTCATCGATGATTCTAACTATCTCTCACCCTTCCTCTCTGTAAAAAATCAATAAAATATATTTTTAAAAAAAGATTAGTACTTGAGAGAGTGGGTGATCTAGTTTTGGCAAGCATGGCATAAAAAAGGAGGGTATACATAGTGATGGGTCTGTGAGGCAGCATCCTCAAACATGGTTACTAAAGAAAAGTTTAAATGATTGATAGAAAATTGCCCCTTCTGGGTTCTTTCCCCGATTTCCTGCAACTAGAAAACATCTGGAACTTGGGTCGGGTCACACAAAAGCCACCTGCCCCAAATGGACACTCATGGATACCTGTCAATCATTCTCTGCTCGGTGGAGCCCATTCAAGACACTTGGAAGGAAGACAATGGCCTCTCAATCTGAGATACTTCTCCTCACTTTTCCTCAAGCCCAAGTGTGCCCTTCCCCTTAAGAGGGAAATATAACTTTTCAAAGAAAAAATTTAAACAATTTTCTGTACAATCGAAAGTTGAATTTTCCTGAAAATTATTTCCCTTCTTATAGAACAAATCATCTGTTTTAGAAATAATCCTTAGAAGCTGAGTTGGAAATTAACAGCATTTCCCGCTACACCCCTCACCCCTCATTGCCCAACACGCCCATGCACAGGGCACTCACACCCAGGACCTTTTGCAGAAGCTGATCAGTGTTGCTGGCAAGGAAGTTTGAAGAGCACACCCACACCTGTGTCAGGTACATATTGGCACAAACATACACAAATGCACCAGAGGGGTACACACATCCAGAGACCCACGTTCAGGCCCATCCATGCACACCACATGTCCTATCCAGATGTGAGTTACACACACACACAGTCAGAAAGAGCAGATGAGGAGACAGGCAGGACTAGCAGCCTGGCGGATGGGAGAGGCAGATGCTAAGTGATTAGTAGGTGAGAAAAGGTGGAGGAAGATAGATGAAACAGAGGGCCTGGGTGGGAAGGAAGGCTGCTGAGTGGTTGGCAAAGTTCCCAAAGTATATTTATTTCTGAAGCAACTGAATTCTCAGTTGCATAGCTGACCCACGGCTGCAGAGCTCGGGGACACTCTCCTGGACTCCCCAGAGCTGCTCCACCCCAGCAGGGTCACTGAGGAGGCTGCCAGCTGCTCCTACCCACTCCACCTGGCAGACGCCTGCCCCTACAGCTGACTTGGTAGCCCATCATCTGCAGTGTGCCAATGGGCTCAAGTGAGCCTGAGACACCGGCTGGATTTAGGCCACCTCTGCTTGGGTGCTGGCCACCATGACAGCTATGTGGGGATACATGGCCTTGACTATCAAGAGGGAAAGGAAAAGGTTGGGAAGAGTCAAGAGTTCTCCATTAATTTACACAATATCATACAAACTGGAGCCCATGGGACATGGAGGTGCTCTCCCTGCCACGTGACCCATTTGCTTTCATCTGTACAGAAGTCGCCGCGAGGGAAGTGGTAGATGTCCAGTGACGAAGGACAGCTCCCTGGCTGGGGAGCAAACGATCTTGTTTGGTGGACAGACTTGTGCAACAGCAGCGGAGGGCACATTCCTCCTCCCTCTTGAACCGTGTCCCCCTCTTTGCTCATAGCTCTTGTGCCCAGCTGAGTGGTGAACTTCTGAAATGAGGGGACTAGAGCCTGGGGTGTCCAAGAACCGGGCTGTGAAGACACACAGGGTCCTCGGCCCAGTGGTGGTGTTCTCGGTTCTGCCCTCTGGGAATTTAAGCTGCACTAAAAAATAATAGAAAAATGCAACACACACGATAAAACCCGCACTCAGCAAACATCCACCGCACACACACTCTAGGGACCAGAAGCTGCAGAACTGGCACCCACTTGGGCCTGCCCCTCATTGTCTTCCTGGCCTCTGGGCCTCCATGCTGGGCCCTGAAACCATCCCAATGGACAGAGAGACAAGAGTCAGAATGCAGTATTTCCATTCTAAAAGGTGAAAAGGAAGAAAGGGAACCACCCAAAGTAGTTTCTCACACACACACACACACACACACACACACACACACACACACACATCACAGCATCACTCCAAGGCTCCGGCTGCCCAGGGAGTGCAGGTGGGGTGGGGGCAGGGCGGCCTCTTATTGAACGTGGTGTAAGGCAGCTGGAAGGTAAGACTGGGTTTTCTGAGCATCCGCTGAAGTGTCCTTTCGTTGATGCAGATCTTGCCTCTCAGCAGGTTGTTCTCTCCCCTTCCCACCTCTAGAACTTTGTCCAAAAGTTTGGCAGCAAAGAGAAAACTCCCTTCTTGCTTTGTTCTCTCCTCCACTTCTGATGAGTCACTGGTGGGCCAGAGGGAACCAGGACAGGAAGAGCAGGAGGAGTGGTTCTGCCACAGCCTTGAAGGTTTGGTGACATTCTGTGAATAAGGGTGTTGTTTCTCTGTGATATGATCAGTGTGGGGGTGACTGGCCTGGTGGGTGGCACTTCCTTCCCTACATCGGTGTCTCTCCAGCCCCCTGGCACTGTCCCTGCCCAGCCCACCACCCCATCCTCATGAGAGACGGGGATTGGGATGCTGTCTCGAGTAGTGATGTTCACTCTGTCTCCAGGGAACCATGGAACCAAAAGTTAAGAATTGATGGAAGAGCCACGTGGTGGGAACGCCTTCCCCATCTCGGTGATGAGGCAACACACACAACGTCCGACGAGATGCGGTGCCTGAGCCACCTCCACTCTGCCTTGGCACTGGCCTCATCGGGATTTAGCTTTGTTTTATATATGTATATTATATATATATTTATATATATATATATATGTGTATGGGTTTGTTTTTTAGCACACTGTCCCATTCTCGGGTCTGGATTTAGGGCAGTTGGTCCTCGGGACAGGTTGGACAGAAGGGGCCAAGGTACAGAAGAACCCCGAGATGAGTGTGAGGCCCAGGCCCCCCCACGCACAGAACATGGACCATCCATAGCCATGGCTGATGTCATCGGGGAGTCCATACAGGTAGCGAGGGTAGCGTGACAGCTCAAAGTTGATCCCGGCCACACAGGTGCACAGTGATATGATGCAGAAGGTTCCTGAAGGGCAAGGGAAGAAATAGGGGGTGGGAGGAATGGAGAAGGAAAGGGAAGAGGAGAGGGAGAGAGAAAGAGAGAAGTGAGGATTATTACAGTTTCAGTTTTCTTGAGCAAGAAAAAAAGGAAAGGTTCAGGTAACAAGTTTAATATTGGGAAATATTCATGGAGAAGAGAATACTATTAAGGGACCGAAGCTTCTTTGCTCCCCAATAATTGTCCAGTGTTGGATAAATTCCAGAAGCACCTCCTTTGCAAAAATACTAAATAATATCGTGGTAGAGTTTTGTGGAGGGTGGAGTGAGGCAGAGAGCATTCAGTTCATGTTTCTGAAGCATTTAAAAATACACTGTCTTTGGAGACACAGAAGAAAACACCCCATTTGCTACTTCTTTAAAGAGAAAAATATTTTTATTCTTTTCTTTCTATAAATAATGTCTTACTAAAATATTGAGTTTTCCTTGAATCCAATCACCAACAGGTCAGCCAAATCCTGGAAACCCTTTCCCGTTTCCTGTAGGATAACGGTCCCCAAAGTGCTCCCCAGAGCACACTGACCCTGTGGCCGTACACCAATGACCGCGGGGAAGTCTGTCCACAACTTCTCACCGTGAAGAGCCATAGTCTGGTTTGCACGTGTTACCTTTCTAACCTTGCCTTCTGAGGCATTTCAAACGCTCAATGTTGGGACCTCCCCTTTAAAAAAAAAATATTACTCACATTAACCAAAGGGAAGGCTGCCAGAAGAAATGGGATGTTATAGAATGCTAGAGAATTACACACCCATTTTTAACCAATAGCAATACTTGCTGTAGCTAAAATGAGTTCAAGAGCTTTTCTCAGTATGTCCTGTATCTTGTGTTTCTTCTCTCACCCCTGGTGGGAGCGTGGTCTGAAGTTTGGAATGGCTGGGTTGGGTCGACGGAAGACAGAGGGAGAGGGATATTTTTTAGGGGTCAGGAACAAGAGAGGTGCATTATGCTTATACCTACTTAGACCTCTTGCCTCCCGATGGCCAAGTTTCTTACAGCCCTCAGGCCCATGACCTTGCGATAATGCACACGGCCAGAGTGGCACCAATCATACCTAACGTCACTAAGCATTGCATGCTAGGGGCTGTGCTAAGTGCTGCACCGGTCCTGACCCTTTAAAAACAAATCCTTAAGGCAGGGTATATTATTTTCCCCATTTTACTGATTGAGGAAATTGAGACCCAGAGAACTTAAACCATTTTCCTGAGACCACGCAGCTAGCGCCCGCAGAGCCAGACTACGAACTCGGGCAGGCCAGTTCCAGAGTTTGCAGTCTTATCCTCCGTGCTGTTTAAGACTGGTGTCGCGCAAGGCAGGACGCATCACGGGGCCCCTCTGTTGTGCACCTGGGTGTGAGATGAATTCTGTCTCGCCCGGTCTGGGGTGGGGTAGTCTGCAGTCTGGAGGGCTTGTTAAAGCTATTTCTAAGTCCCACCCACCCCACAGTGTCTGGCTCAGTCAGTCTGGGCTGGAGATTCTGCATTTTAACACGTTCTTGGGGGGATGCTGATGCTGACCACACTTTGGAACCACTGGGTTAGGGGAAAAGTTTTATTGGACAAAGATGAAGCTTAATGGTCAAGGGCACAGAGGAAGAAATACAAATGGGCAATAAATGTGAAAAGTGCTCAGTTTTACCAACAACCAAAGAATTGAAAATTAAAAGCATAGTCACAGAGCATCATCTATCAAGGTAGCAAAGTTTTATTTATTTGTTTTTGCTTTGCTTTGTTTAAAAAATTACCACCAGCTCCACAACTAGTAAGGGAGTGGAAAAATGGGCCATCCCATAGATTCTATGGGGAAGTGATGATGAAAGTGACATTTTGGAGTAAGAAAACAGTCCCTCTGGGGAACAAAGACCTAGCTCTAACGCCGTTCAGGTGCAGAGACCAGTCAGGGGCCACTGCAGTCATCAGTGAAAAGGGAGGAGAGGGATGCAAGAGGGGAGCAGGGTGAGGGAATGACTGCTGAGTGAATGATAGCTTTGGAGGGGCAACTTAAAGCGAGGTGTCAGGGGTGACGCACAGATGTGGCTGATAAATCAAGAAAGAAGAGATTAGGTCCAGGGGGACTAACTGTCAAATGGAAATGGCCCTATCGGTTGATAACGTACACCTTGTTGCTCTGTTAATGCAGTTCGTTGGAGGATCTTCTTGCCTTAAGTTCCTGTTCTGAGGCTTTCAAACCTTTTAACATTTCTTTTGTTTATTAGCCCTTGTCAGTGTTTCCATAGGTGAGGAGGGACCTTTTAGGGTTCTCTCTAAAGATGGCCCTTGAAACCTTCTGTGCAATTTGTTAGGAAATCTGTGTGACCATGAGGAAGAGTTGGAAGAGGTTGGGATAGTTTCCACATCTGCTACTGTTTTCCATTGCAAGCAAGGATTACCATTTTTCTGTAGTTCTTGCACTTATAAATTCCAGTTTGGAAATGTGCGTTAATAATGAGAAATGGATCCATGCAGGCACAAGGCAGAGCCCCAATAATGTGTTGTCGTTGTTACTTAGCGGCATGTTTTGACAATGGAAATAACAATGTGCTCTGACACATGGCGGGGGAGACAGGGACATAGCAGGCAAGGACCCCACCTGCCCCAGCTTTCTGCCCAGGGTGCTGAGCCCGCCCCTCTGACCTGTGGATTGGTGACTGACTGGGGAGCGTGGGGTGCAGACTTCCCACCCTCTGCTGCCACCACCTCACTGGGGTCCCCGGGAGGGAGGGTGAGGGGGGGTGAATACAGACTTTAAATGCCTCTGTTGGGAAACATATCTCAGTGAACAGGTGGTAATAGATAATCTAACATTGGGAAATGCAACCTCCTTCCATTCACACAGAGAACAGTGGTCCTTTGGGCAAGTATGAATTCCTCTCTGTCCCCCCATGGCAGATCCTCACCTCTGGGGCTGGGTCCTCAGAATCTGCCCTTTTATTTCTCATGAGAGACACGTGAGGGTCCACGAAAGGCAAACATGAAATGCGCAGTCACATCTTCTCAATAACGCCCCCTGGTTTGGGGTTTGGGCCTAATATCCAGACTCCAAGAATAACTGTAGTCCTAGCATAACAATTCCATGGAAAGACCTCCTCTCCAGGCCCTTCCCTTCGGAGCCAGGTTCTGCTGCGTGCTCAGGTGCAGGGACAGGACGGGGGGCGGGGGGGGGTGGGTGGGTGCGGGGGGACGGGACTCAGCAGTGAGGATTCCCAGATAAGTGCTGTCAGGTCTCGTGTGGGGAGGCAGGCTAACCATGATGGGGCGGAGGGAGCAGGAGATTCATCAGTAGTGAGCTCCATGATGTGCAGAGCATCTAACCAGCACATATTTGGTGAACATCTGTTTGTGCCCGGCATTATGCTAGATGCGAGGGAGATCAAAGAAGAGGAAAATCTTTAATGAAATCGCAAATAAAAAGATGAAAAGAAAGCTTATAATCTACTTGGGAACATGGGGCATTCATGAGTGAAAAGTTGTGGATGAAGTGAAAACAACACCAGAGTGGGGATCGAGAGACGAGCTTAGCGGCAGCTCTGAACCCTCAGTCCACTCATGGGTAAGATCAGGGGGCGGGAGCAGATGACCGTGAGGTCCTCCCGCACCTAGGGGTGTCTAGGGAAAGAGGCACAATACCCAGGAGTAAATGGTAAGAGGCAACTCTTTGATAGGGACCATCATGCTGAGCTGGGGACGGTTTCCCCGGGAAGTAGGGACTTGAAGGTGGAACAGGAATTCTGCAGGCGATAAGCAGACGGGACGCTCACCTGGTCTCCTTCTACCTCAGAGGCCCGTCATCCTGGGTCCCTGTGCCTGAGGCGAGAAGGCGAGCCCACACACCACTGCAACTCCAACTTCCGAACGGCTTACTGCTGCCATCCCAGTCATTGCTCACATCACTGCTGGGATAAATAATGGCTGTCCTGCCTTCTATTTTTGCCTCCCCTCCCCCAAATAGCTTCCTCTTACACTCAGCATTAAACCCAGACTCCTTACCCTGCTTGTATGGCTTTACTTGAGTGAACCTTGCCTACATTTCTTACCTTGACCTCCACCCCCCATGACCATTCCCTGCACTCTAGCCACACAAAAGAGCATTCTGTGTCTGAAACTAGCTCAATTTGTACCCACCCCAGGGCCTTTGCACTTGCTGTTCCTATGCCTGAAATGGCCTTCAACTAGCTCTCAATTCAAATATCACCCTCGCAGAGAGATCCTCCCTGGCCCTCTTCTTCCAAACTGTGTTCCATGGAGGTGTCTCGGGAGCAAGAGGGAGCAGACGAAGCTCCCAGCCCTCTCTCCTCTCTTTGGCCAGAATAGCCCTGCTTTGGTCTGTTTCCACATGAAATTTCATCTGAAGAAAGGAGTCCAGTAATTTAAACATTTTTGAGAGGCACGGGCCTGGTCCATTCGCAAGGGGACCTCAAGGTATGTCATTACAGAACTATGCTTTGGACAGCAAAGTCCGATGGCATTCATTAGCGGCAAGTCCACACCTTTGGCAGAAAGGGTGAAGCAATCTCAACCCTCGGTCCTGCTGGTTCTGGAAGGGGCCTCAGATTCCTACTCAGCCCAGCTCTCTGGGCAGCCAGCCCCAACCAGTCAGTTGCAGCTGCCTGGAGTGAGAAATGAAATCTAATTATAATTACCCGCTCTGTGCCTGGACGGGTATTCGCATGGACTCAGAGCTCAGGAAGTCCAGTTAGGAGAGATGGCACCACCCTGTGTAGCTTGTGCTAATAAGACTCCCTGCCATCTAGGGAACAGTGCCCTCCAGGCCCATCAAGTGTCCCTACTTGCAAAGTCCATCTGTGAGTGGAAAGGCAGGGCCAATGGGGATAACGAACTGTGTCAACCTAAGTGCTCCTTCTGAGTGTTCGAGCATGACACCCGCTTCCTTGCATGACCACCCTGGCCACTCCTCTCCTGTCAGCACCTGTCTGGAGGAGGAGCGGGCTCTGCGCTGTCTCGGGCTGCTGCCCGCCCTGTCCCCTGCCCTGCCACCTCCATGCCAGGCACAGCTGAGGCTCGAGTGAGGGTGAGAGGGAGGAAATGGTTTTCATGCCCAGACTGCCGGCTCCGTGTTCCAACACCAAACCCAGCTTCCTCATCCACCCGCTTCGCACTGCTGCCATTTCTAATTAGTGTTTCACTGGTTGCCAAATATTAGATTCTAGTTTTCCCCTTAGTTTTAGCTTCTTGGCTGTTTGACAACTTCCTCCTTCCTGGATATGTCTGCCCTCGGTTTCCAAGCTGTGCCCTGGCCCAGGACTGGTCCCACCTCCCTAGATGCCGCTCTGTCCCTGGAGGGCCTCTCAGTTGCCTTTTGTCTTTTCAGACTTGAAAGTGCCCCTCATACTCTTTCTGGCACCTCCATGCCCTGTCCTCTGCCTGGAACTGCTACCAGTACATGAGTCACAGGGTTATCTGAAATCGTATATTATGTGATTACGTGTCCCCAGTCCCCAGGGACAGTATGCTCCAGGTATTCCCTGGCTATCCACAGATGCCCCATGCTATCCCCACAAGCCCCGATTCCCTTAAGTCCCTGACTTCTTTTATTCTTTCATCTTGCTTCCCTAGTAGGGGGATCAACCATCCCAGGATGCCTGGGAGTTGGTGGGGGGTGGCAGGTGTGTCTTGGGCTATGTGGAACACTTTGGTCTCCCTTCCCACAGGTTCCTGCACAGCTGCCCTCCACTAACCGGTGACACTGTGATGGCGACATGATGAACCCTTAGCCTGCAAGTTAAAGAAATCATAATGCCTGCCCTGACCAGTTTGGCTCAGTGGATAGAGCATCGGCCTGCAGACCGAAAGGTCCCAGGTTCGATTCCAGTCAAGGGCATGTACCTTGGTTGCGGGCATATCCACAGTTGGGGGTGTGCAGGAGGCAGCTGATCGATGTTCTTCTCTCACTGATGTTTCTAACTCTCTATCCCTCTCCCTTCCTCACTGTAAAAAAATCAATAAAATATATTTAAAAAAAAACACACCATAATGCCTTAGCCCAGTGGGAGCACAGAAACGTGGATCCAGGGATGTGTTGCCAATGTTAAGAAATGCCAGGCTGTGGTAGCATTGTTTTGGGGGCAGCTAATTCTTTTGCAACATTGAAATGTCACCAGGAAACACTCAATCAGCCACCAGTAAGGGATCCATCCCAGCACCAAGATATGGCTAAGCTGGTAGTCAGAGTTCTGGTGTTAACCCCCACCCCGCCCCACCCGCTCAGCCCATTCCTGGGCACCCAGTGCTGGTGTAAGAAGGACAGGACAGGCCTCCTCTGCGGTTGCTGCCTATCAGCTTCCACAGGAAGGGGCGGGACACCACACGCCCCCACCCACTTCAGGGCCTGTCAGAGCAGCCAGGGCAGTAATGCCACATGAATGGACCCTGCAGAGAAATGGCATCAGAACCGAGGCCTCAGGCTCTGCAGCAGAAATGCTCTTACTAATTCAAGAAGCCATTGCCTAGGCAACCAAGGCCCTGGTGAAGGTTCTCGCAAGAATCCGGGGCACTTACATATTGTGTGCACAGGCCTTTTGCCGAATAGCTTCTCCTTAAGTGACCAAGTCGTGCCCAAATCTTTGCTGGAGTATAATTTCTGCAGCTTTCTAGGGCTGGAAATCCACCTGTGTGACATTATTTCCTGCTCTCGGAAATGAGGAACATGTGCGTATCCCTGTTGCCTTGTTGCTATGTGGCCAGAGGGCCCCTGTTCTGACCCAAACCCACAGGTGGCTGCAAAGCTGTCTGTCCCCTTGTGGATGTGCAAATCCGGGACCTGTGAGAAGCAGCAGCCTGTGTCCTCCCTAAGACACTCCCTCATCAGTCCCTCCCCCTTTGAAACTGGAAACAAGCAAAGTCAGCAGAGAAAGGATTTCTCCTCCTCCACCAGCAGTGTCTGCATCCCCAAAAGCTGATGTCTACCAAACCCTTCCTTCGCTTAGATTAAATGCCTCGGTAGCATTTGGCTCCCGAGAGCACTTTCCAGCTTTGCTCAGACCTGCATGGCATATAAATGACTGCTGAATTATACACCATTGCATCAGCAGCAGCCAACAGGCAGGTCACATGAGGCTTTCCCTCCAAAGTGCCTTAGGGGTTCACTGGGATGAGGCAGGGGTGGTGACAGCCTCCAAAGAACACATAGCAAGGAATGGGGGCCTGAGTTAGGACAGATCATCCATCATTCTGAACACTCTGCAAACGCTCTAGGTTGAGACACTGCATAAGTGTCGTCATGCCCCTGGGAAAGCAGCATTTGTGTTTCCGAAGCTGTGTCTACATGCTACGAGGCTGTCCTATGTCTGCACGGGCTTATGCCATAGTGATGCAACATCCTAACTCAAGCACCGAAAGGGACTAGCCCATTCACACAGGTTAGCATTGTTTCTAAAGTGAACGCTTCCAGAGTCCTATCATAGAACTTATCCCATGGTTTTTCCCTATCTACAAGGTGGCCACCAAATCTGGAAACACAGGTGTCATGGACTGAATTGTGTCCTTGCAAAATTTGTTCTGAAGCCCTAATCCCTAGTGCCTCAACATGTCATGCCCAAGTGACAAAGTCATGCCCAAATCTTTGCTGACGTATTTGGAGATAGGACCGTTAAAGAGGTAATTAAGCCCTGTGGCTTTGGTTGGGCATCATCCTGTACACCAAGCATGTCAAACTCATGGCCTGTGGGCCACACGCCTCATGTATTTGGCCCGTGTTAGCCTTTGAGTTTGACATGCTTGCTGTACACCAAAGGGATGCAGGTTTGATTTCCAGTTTGGGCACATGCCCGGGGTATGGGCTTGATCATGGGTAGGGGGTGTGTGGAAGTCAGCCAATAGATGTTCAGCTCTCACATTGATGTTTCTTTCTCCTTCTCTTTCTCTTTCTAAAAGTCATTATTTTTTAAAAAGAGATAATTAAGTTAAAATGAGGCCATTATGGTAGGCCCTGATCCAATATGACTGGTGTCTTTATAAGAAGAGATTAGGACATACAAAGACACCAGCCAGCTGCATGTGCAGAGGGAAGATCACACAAAGAGGCAGCAAGACAGCGCTCATCTGCAAGCCACGGGGAGAGGCCTCGGAGGAAACAACTCTGCTGGCACCTCGACCTTGGACTTCCAGCCTCCAGAAGTGTGAGAAAATAAATCTCTCTTGTTTAAGCCACCCAGTCTGTGGTGTTTTGTGTTGGTAGACCTAGCGATCAAATACAACAGGTGAATACATAATCATTATCCTATTAACACAACATTTCAATCTGAACATTATGGCCTCCCTGTAGCTACAACAGGCATCTAAACAGAGCCATATAGAGCAATAGCTGCTGGGTATCTCATGTGTGTTTTGTTCATCTAGTCGCCCTCACCAGTGTATCTATGCTGGCTCCCACTTACGACCAAGCAATGCATTTATTCTCTTAGGTGTATATTTAGATTTGATCACAATAGCAGTGGCTTTGGTGGCCTCCATACCAAAGATAGAGCCTTTACAAACTTGGGAAAACATCTAAAGGGCCAAGCAAGTGAAAGAGGGCCTTGGCGGTTCAAAGGCTTTGCCGCGATGGGAGTTGACTAAGGTCAAAGCACCGTGGTCCAGTCTCTTTGACTGGAGTCTGGCATTGCCCTCCTCTTCTAGTCTATAGAGAGCCCCAGTGAGCTGACCTAGAAGGTCTCCTCTGTGGGCCAGTCCACGTCCCGAGTCTCCCAAGAAACCTTCCCTGAGTGTGCCCAGCCCAAGAAAATCCGCACTGGTTCTGAGTTCCTAGAACTTCCACGGTCTGCCACAGGCCACCTGACCATGAATGAAGGACACCTCTTGTTTTAGCTTGTGTTCACCCAGGGGTGGAGAACCTTTTTTCTGCCAAGGGCCATTTGGATATTTATAACATCATTCACGGGCCATACAAAATTATCAACTTAAAAATTAGCCTTCTATATTCGGTGAAACATTTAATTAACTCACCCCTAATGCCTTGGAAGGGCCACACCAAATGATTTCACTGGTCTTATACGGTCCTAGGGCCAGACGTTCCCCACCCGTGATTGTAACTGTCTCCTGGACCCGTATTGCAGTGGTGTCTCCTTTTGCATCATACACAGCACTGAGCAGTCAATCCAGATCACCGGGAGAAATGGATTTCTAGGCTGTGGGGCTTTGAAGTGAAAGCTGGAGGGAATGAAGTACATATGCCTGGTCCTCCCATCTTCCTTTTTCCTCCCGGCTGTGACTGCGGAGGCGTTAGCGTGCTTGTGAGTAGGCCCGTGCACCCACGCATGGACACACCCACCTGGGTCTCAATGGGTCCCTTGGATTTCAGGAGGCATTTTAATTTTTACAAAAGTTCGGCATTTGAATAATACCCTCTCGGCAGGATTACTTTGAAGAGCGATAATAATAAATGTGAAAAGGCTTAGAGAAGTTAAAATTGCTTTCTATACGGAAGGTATAATATTAGAGAAATTCAAGCTTGAAGTGAGGGCAAAGACAAATTGTTCTGGAGGGCAAGAACAAACGTGGCTGCTGCTTTCATTACCATCGCCGGCTCCATTCTCCCCGCCCAGCCTAGGTAGATACTACACCAGGAAGCAACTGCGCCCAACAAAGAAAGTGCTCACTCAGGATTCTTCATTCTGTGGACTTTGTTGCAACCAGACCGTGGAAATTGGAAAATCTCAGAATATGCATCTGATACAGACCCTCCTTGGTAATGCAATTTATTTTCAGGCTCGAGGAGGGTACAGTGTCCAGTGGGGGCTGCATTATGACATTGGTGGGTTTGTGAAGAAACTCCTAAGGCTGTGGCTCAACCAGGATGGAGAGAAGGCACTAGCCCAAGAGAAGTGGGAATCCTATGGAACATGGGATGGGGACCTTTTGCCGGTGCTGCAGAGGCTCTGGCCTGGTCCTCTGGAATGGACAGGTGGCATGCACAGTTATCCACACGCCTGAATTAAGCACCTACTATGTAATGGACTGAGAGCTAGATTTTTATTATTTTTAGTTTGCACAGTATACGTTCCTTTCTTTCTTCTTTTGCTAAAACAATGCCACCGTTCTTTCTCCTGGGGAAGCCATTCTATGATCACGATGATTAATTCAGGCATAGGTGCTCAATTCAAGCCAAGACTCAATTTTTGTACCTTCTGTGCCTCTTGAGGTTGCTGTGAGATTATATAGATACATATAATTATATATGTAAATTACATAAATATATGTATATATAGCATAGCATATAACTTGTATAACTCCCATAGTAATCTCAAGTTATGTAATTTGCTAAACGGTCCTAAAGCATATATCCCAAGTAATTATTTCATTTTGCTGTAAAGCCAAAGTATTTGACTTCAGAAACATCTGAGAGCCCTAACCAGTTTGGCTCAGTGGATAGAGCGTCGGCCTGCAGACTCAAGGGTCCCAGGTTCAATTCCCTTCAAGGGCACGTACCTTGGTTGCGGGCACATCCCCAGTGGGGAGTGTGCAGGAGGCAGCTGATCGATGTTTCTCTCTCATCGATGTTTCTAACTCTCTATCCCTCTCCCTTCCTCTCTGTAAAAAATCAATAAAATATATTTTTAAAAAAGAAACATCTGAGAACTATACACTATACTTGCTTCCATTGCCCTCATTAAAACAAACAAACAACAAACAAACAAACAAACAAAACAACCCACAGGGGAAGTAACTACCGGCCCATTCCACTTTTGCACACCTGACCTGGGATGTTTCATGCTTCATGGAATAAAAAGTAGGAAAGATCTGAGGTGGGTGGTCTGTGGGGAACTATGAACTTTCTAAATAGGGTGGGAAGGAGAGTTCTAGAAAGATAATGAACCAAGAACGCAGCATGTCAAAAAAAGCTCATAGACACAGACAACAGCATAGTGATTACCAGAGGGAAAGGGGGATGGGGCAGGTAGAAGAGGGTACGGGGGTGGGGGTGGGGGGAGTGGTGATGGAAGGAAACTTGACTTTGGGTAGTGAACACACAATACAATACACAGATGATGTATCATAGAACTGTACACCTGAAACCTATACAATTTTGTTAACCAATGTCACCCCAATCAATTCAATAACATTTCTTTAAAAATCAGTACTTTGCAAGCAAATTAGATAACTTAGATGAAATGGACAAATGCCTAGAAACACAAAACAAAACAGTACTAAATCAGGGAGAAATATAAAATCTGAGTCAACCTATAACTAATAGGAGAACTGAATTAGGGAAAGAAAAAAAAAAGAGTGCAGCATGTCGTCTTTTCAATGTGAAACTTTGCAGCTTCCTATCTATCCATCTGGCCTTGGTTCAGAGCGGAGGAGCAGTGGGATCCAACTGGCTTCTTAACTAAACCGAGAGTGGCATCAGCAGCTGTGCAGAGAGGAACACTCCCAAGCTGTGACTCATGAGCTTCCAAGAGCAAGCCCCTCTGAGCATGTCATCTTCCTGCCTCTGCCTCTCTTTCCTCTCCTCTCCCTTGGCCACCTCTTTCTGGTGGACGACAATGGCCCACAGTGCAAACTCTGAGAAGCTCTAGGGCAGAGGGCAATCTTGTCTTGGGTTTCTTGCTGGGACAAAGCCTGCACAATCGCGGACATCACAGCTTTCTGGTGTTCTGGTCATTCAGCATCCCAGGTACATACAAGGCTTTTGCAGAGAAAGCCACATCACCTCCAGGGCCAGTGGGAAGCCCACGTTTGAGTTCCTGCCTCACTTACTGTAAGGGTCTCCTGGCCCATAGGTACACTGGCTTGTTCTGCTCCAGCTTCCTGGTGGGAAAGCTGCAAGGGAAGGGGATGTGGCTTCGTGGAGAGAGAACGCCATCAAGAATCAGACAATCCAGGTTCTGGTCTCTCCCTTGCCCATGAACTGGGCACATCACCGCATGTCTCTGGGCTGTGATCCCTTCAACCATAAAGTACAGGAGGCAGGACCAGATCTCTAATGCCTTCCAGTTAAGTGATCCCATGACGTTAGGTATTGGGGTGAGGAGGAGCCACCCTCTCTGAATTGCTGTAGGACTGACTGTCACTCATTTTGTCAAACATGAGCCACCTGGAGACAAGATCACCCCCTGACATGCACAGAAGGGCTGGTGGATGAGACCATTAGATGTCATTATTCGACATCGACGTGCATATGAGGCTCAGCTCTAAATTGCCTTTTCAGTGTGGAAGGATTGGGACGCAGCTGTTTAAGTGTCTGGAAGAAATTGGCTCCTGAAAGAAATCTCTCTGGCTGGTGCCCTGTCAGATAGGAGCTGATGCCATGTTAATTAGTAGAGAAGAAGGCTTGGGGTGGTGGCCAGAAGATCAGGTGAGCCTGCCACCTGGTCTGGTGTATGGTTTCATCTGCCTGGCACATTGCCAGCTTGGCTTTGCCTTTCTTTAAAATGAAAACATGTACCCAAGTGATATTTGCATGTCACCTCACTACTGGGTCACTGAGCACATATGTCACTTTACATAGACCAAATATGGATGTGTCATATTTATAACGATGCCCAGAGGGACAGGCATTGTTTCAAGTGCCTTACAAATGTTAACTCTTTATTCCTCAAAACAATCTTCTGATGAGGAAAGCTTTAGAGGAGGAAAGTGAGGCACAGAGAGGTTAAGTAAATTGTCCACGGTTACACAGTCAGTTAAGTTTAAAGCCAGGGTTCAGATCCATGCTTTTACCACTTGTTGTGCTGCCTCTCATTTCTTAGGTGTATATATTGTCTCTGGAGCTGGACTATAAGCAATGTAAGCAAAGCAGCTCTTTTCTTCCACTATAGGGTTCTATGCACAGTGGTGTTTAAGTCAGATTTAGCAACTAGAGCAATGGTTCTCAACCTTCCTCATGCCACAACCCTTTAATATAGTTCCTCATGTTGTGGTGACCCCCAACCATAAAATTATTTTCGTTGCTACTTCATAACTGTAATTTTGCTACTGTTATGAATCGTAATGTAAATATCTGATATGCAGGATGTATTTTCATTGTTACAAATTGAACATAATTAAAGCATAGTGATTAATCACAAAAACAATATGTAATTATCTATGTGTTTTCTGATTGTCTTAGGTGACCCTTGTGAAAGGGTTGTTCAACCCCCAAAGGGGTTGCGACCCACAGGCTGAGAACCGCTGAACTAGGGGAGGAGGCGACTCTATCATTATCAAATGGGGCCCTGAGGAGGTTCTGGGTGCCTGACTTCTTCAGAGAACTAGGAAACCTATCACAGACTGGGTACAATTTCATTCCTTATATGTGTCAGCGAGAAGGCTGACTTCCTGCAGAGGGACACAAGTTTTCTTTAAAAAGGAAAGGAATTGATGGGAAGGAGGTGAAAGTTCACAGAATTGTAGGCAAAGCTGGGGAACAGGACAACAAGGTCTCAGAAAAATAAAGGGCAGAAGCCAGGGCAGGCCCTGTGATCTGGTGGCAGGAATAACAGGTGTCTCCCAGAACTCTGCCCAGGACACAACTCAGCTCTGTTTCTCTCTGTGTGACTCTCCTCTCAGAAATCCAGTGGGCTGGCTTCATGGGGAGGGACACGAGTTTTCCATGAGGGTGGAGAGCTCAGGAAGAAAAGGGATCAAGATCAGAGCACTCACTCTTTCAATAAGACTCTGAAGCTTCCCAATAGGACAGAAACTAAGCCCAGTGGACAGAGTAAGCTGGTGCTTAGAAGAGGACCTAAAGGGGTTCCGTGTGGACCCGAGCCTGCCCAAGGGTCCTTCTATCCCCCTTTCTCCTCCCCCAATCCTACTCCTCTTTTCTCTGGAAGGCCTGGGGAATGAAAATGACTCACTCCTCTTCCTTTTCTGAATTCAAACTCAAAGGAGGTAGACAGGGAGAAAAATGTCAGCTACATTCATGGTGAGGCAGCATAGCAACTGAGGCTTGAGGCCAGGCCACAATCAGCTCACTAATACTCTCCCCCAAGGCTGGCATTTTAGGGTCGTTGGCCTAAGGGAACGCTCAGCTCTGTGGAGAAGATACGCTCACCCAGAGGTGTTGACTCACACTGGTGGGCCAGAGAAAGGAAAACAGGCCTCCAAAATGGCTTCCTGATGCTAGCCTTGACCTTGGGCCTTGACACGGGAGTGCTGGCCCCCTGGGGAACTGGGCCAGCGCAGAGGACCCAAATGGTGCTGGGCCCACCAGTGCGGTCTCCTCTCTCAAGCTCGCCCATCAGTGATCGTCCCTTAGGAAGTAGGGCTTAAAATATAGTCTGTCCTAAAGAGATGAGAGAACACCCTCCAGTTTCCCTGGGCCATGCTAACTCAGAGAGCCTACACATCTAACACCCAAAGCCTTCTGGGAAATGTGATTTTAATGGACATGCTAAGAGCTGAGCCAGAGTGGGTATTTTAGTTAACTAATTAACATTTTAAAGAAAGTATAGCCGGGGTGTGTGGTGGGCTCTAAGAAGGGATTCCCAGGCTCTGTTAGGGAGACTGTGACCGGCATTCCTTTCCACACAGGGCCAAAAAATCTGGAGGTCAAATATCATCCTAGGTGTGCATTTTACCTTTACATAAAGCTGCTTAAGCATTTTTAAAGATAAAAAGTATTTTTTGCTTCATTCACAGAGCTTAGTTACCTAGAGCCATATAAAAGCGGAAATGTATTAATAACATGAGAAAGTCTAAACTAGAATGAATAAATAAAGACCTGGCACGCTGCTTTGGAAAAGTGGCCAAGTCTGAATCTAGCAGCAGTTTCATTGAGTAGAGGAACATTAAACGCCCTTTGAGGGGCAATGATAAGAACAGGGCAAATAGACTCCATTCTCCCTTCAGCCTAATCATTAGCTTCCCAGCGAGGCTGCTCCTGACCTCTGGGCACAGGTTCCCTTTCCCTGTGCACCCGCAGTCCCCTCCGCGATGGCACCAATCACGCTGCCTCCAGGACAGGGACCTTAAGGACAGGGACCACACACGTTCTTGTTTATGTGTCCTGGGTGCTAGCACAATGCCTGGCACACAGTAGGCACTCAGTGTTTACTGAGTTGAATTCAGTTTGTAAAGCAGATAATTAGAAGTGCAATAGTCTGTCTCCAAATATTTGAAAGACTGTTGGAGGAAGATGGTACTGACTTCAATTTATGTCACTCTAGCAGAAAGGACCCAAAGTTATCAGAAATCCTATTAAGGTTTAAAATGAAAAAGAACAAAATGATGACTAGAGCAGCCAACAAGGATGAGGCCCCTGCCACCATGGATGCTTAATCCCAGGGAGCAGATAGGAAATGAACTAGATTTCTCCTCTCCAAGGTACTCACTATGAGCTAAGTGCCATCAAAATGGTGCAAAGAAATGTCTGAGTGCAGAATAGTCCTGCTTGAGTTCACATGATTCAAAGGTTTCTGGAAGATGCTAACTATAAGCTGAGTCTCAAGGAAGCACAGGCTTCAATAGACAGAGAAAGGTGGCATGAGGCCGAGAGTGAAAAGTGCTCTGTGTGGCGGAAGGCCAGTCTGAGACAGAATTGTGGTTGACACTAGACTCCATGCTGGGGGCATTGCCCTTTATTCTGTCAATAATGTGGAACTCAGAATGTTTCCCATCAGAGAAATGACATGGTAATGAGTGTATTTTAGACAGACAGTATGGTGTAAAGGTTGAATTTAGTGGGCAGTATGGGAAGGAACATTTATGGAATACAAATCCCTCAATAGGTGCTTTCTCTATATTATCTCATTCCAGCCACACAACAAACCTGCACGGTAGGCAGTTCTATCTCAATTTTACAGGTGACAAAAAGGAGGCTCAGAGGTTGGCAACTAAGTGGCAGGCAAAGATTTCCGTCTACCAAGGGCTAAATGGCTGTCAAATTACTGCAATAGTACGAAGAGCCTGCATGGCACTCAGCAGATGGAAGTGAATGAATGGGCCACAAAGAATATTGCAAAGGAAATATTGGCAGATGTTGACAATTGATGGAAAGGTACAGGTAAAACCAGAAAAGTGAAAAATGACCTAGAGGTGAGTGACAGACTGAGGTGCTGAGGAAATCAAGAAAAGAAGCTCATTTCATCGGGGAAAGGGGATGGAGAAACCTGGCATTTATCAGGTGCCTACAATAAGCCAGTGTCAAGCATGCATGCAATAAACATAAAGCACACGCATAATGTATGTAGAGAAACAAGTCTAGTTCAAGGCATGTTTGAGGTTCCCGAAGGGTGGAGATGTTAATGGAAAACGTGAGCCTAGAGCTCAGAAAAGACTGTTTCCCATGCAGGTTCCAGACTCCTCTGTGCAGAGATAATGATCACTGTGAGGGTAAGTGCTGCTGACAAGGGGATGTGTTTATAGGGAAAAAGAGAGAATTGGCACCCATATTTACAGGTAAGACAGAGAGCATGGAAACAGAAAAGATAGAGAAGAGGAAAAGTCACGAGTGCGCTGTCATGGAAGACAAGAGATGAGAGTTTCAGGAAAGATAGAGAAAGATAAATCCTACTGAGGCCAGGAAGAGGAGATTCAAGGTGAGAGGTGGAGCAGCCAGGAGGAAGCGAGTCTCCGAAAGGCAGCTTCGTGGCATGCTGGGAGGAGATACCAGACACCAAGAGATGAAACGGGTTGGTGGCTGAGCGACAGAAGCAGTAAGTACGGATTCTTCCTTTTGCAACGTGAGCCCCAGGCTTTGTCTCTTGTCTCAGAGCATATGAAAAGATAAGGCCCTCAGCCAATAGGGCTCATTTCCTATTTCTCTAGGGACAATTTCTTGGACAGAATCAGCCTTATCTTTTCTGTCACCCCAGGAGCAACGCCCTTCGTCTTTCATGATGGAACGTCTGTGTGGGGCTGTCTCTTGCCCTGTTGGGTCATGAGCTGCAGGAGGATTGTAAATATGTCAAAAAGTTCATTATTATCTGGCAGATAGTTTTGCATGATGATTAAGAACCCAGGCTTCAGAGTCAAATAGATCTGAGTTGGAATCCTTGGCCTGGGAACTAGGTGACCTTGGCCAAGGTACTTCAACTGTCTAGGCAAGCGCTGGGAACTGCAGAGAAGACAAGCGCCAGGGATAAACTGACCACACGTGAATCAAAATGTAGAAAGTGCTCATTCTGGGCCAGGCACAGTTCTAGGCACATTCCACAATTTACTTAATTCTCACAACAACCCCACAAGGTGGGTTCTGTTTTACAGATGGTGAAACTGAGCTATAGCGAGGATAAACGTGCCTAAGACTACAGGACTTTGATGCAGACCTGACCTAATGCCATTTTTAACACTTTGATGGTAGCAGTGCCTCCCTTTGGGCCTTTTCCACCCTAATTCCTCCTGCCCTGCCCCAAACATAGACCTGCCCCTCGCTGGTGGGGGTAGAGGGGGGTCCTCTCTGGTTTACAGCTGTAAATGAATGCTTTCCAGTAAGCCTACGTCTGCCTTGCTGGTTAAGTTCTCAGGCCTACTTCTTGATCCCAGGTGGCCTGCTAGGTGGCCTTTTACCAGGTCCCAGGAACAGAGAAGAAAGGGTGGGGATTAGTGTGAGCACCTTAGATTTAGGCTCCACCATTTACTTAATTGCATGACTCTCAGTTTGTTTCATGGCTCCCTGGGCTCAGCTCATTATCTACAAAATTAGGGTGGCAATGACAACCTTAAGGGCAGCTAGGAAGATGAAAGAAATGTTTGAAGAGCATTTACCATTGATACAGCAGAGATGCTCAGCAATCTCCTACCCTCTCCCTGTCTGCCTCCTCCACTTGACTCCTAAGGGGGTTTGAAGGTCAAATGAGACCTTACAGTCCTGTGAACTGGAAAGTGTTACCCGAACCATAAATGATCCTCACCCACCCTTTTTGGATGACCAGAACCTTCCTTCCCTAAGAATGGTAGATTGAAGATGCCCTTGTCTTCTTCACTGCGGAAAAGACAGAATCCTTTTGTTTTTATTATTTTGCATTGTGAAGATGTCAGTCATTCAAAGGAAAACAGCTCATTTATCACAGCAATGGGTCTCGGTGTCGGACTCCTCTCTAAAAATGTGAGCAACTCCAGGGTAGGAATCAGTTCTATTTCCTTTTATCCTCCACAGGACCTACTACTTAGCAGGTGCTCGACGACTGGTTGTTTTATTTAATGAATAATCGGCAGCGGGCAGGTTCTGGTAGCTAAGTAAAGTGGCGATGGGCTGGCCCCTCTCACAGCCACATCTCAGACATCCTTGATCTCCTGATGGCTTCTAAAGCTAGGGAGAGTATTTTCCAACCCCCAACTCAAGCCACAAGGTATGAGATATGATCTGATAACAAGGAAGTGTTTGCAATTAGGAGGCTTCCAGAATGTCAGGGAGGTACAGCAGCCCTACACAGGCTCTCTTTCTCCAATTATTTCATAGCTGGGGATAAAATGCCAGGCACTACCCACCTGTCCCAACAGCCCAAGTTCTGTTAGGATGAAAAGTATGTCCACAAGAGCAGACTACCTTGACCTCTCAGGGGCCAGCTTCATAACCCCTGCCCATTGTCAGTCTCCCATTAGCACCCCCGGGCCTTCAAGGCTATCACCAGTGCCCCTGTACAATGTGGACAGTCAAACAGTTCTGCCTTGCCAGCACCCGCCCCGCCCCACACATACAGTGGGGTGCAGGGATGGTTTGTGGTCCCAATGGTGTGTCCAATGCACTATGGGGGCTGCCCGGCCCTTCTCCCTGGCTCTATAAATTGGGCCACTCTTCCAAGTCATCCCTCTGGTACCCAGAGGGGGCTGGGGCCCTAATTCCTCTGTACACACTACAGCTTGCCTGCTGGCAATGCCCTCCAGCCTAGCTTTCAGTCCTGCGTCTGGTCTGCACCATTTCCCCTGGTGTCTGGTCCTCTGGCCTCAATCCCCATACACAGGGTGCATCTCAGACATCCAAGAAATAGGAGGATGGGATGGGGGAGAGGGAGAGAGGGAGAGAGCCTTTCCCAGCAGAGTCCCCCAGCCCCCTCCCTTGAGCCTGGCTATTTCTGGTGCCACTTCTCACCTGTTTTCAATCCCTCTGCCCCCAGGACAGGACAGGAGGAAGGAAATCCCTCCTCGCTCATGCCAGCTCCTTCCTCTTCATTGCTTCCTGGGAGCAGCTTTGAAGCCCAGCAGGAGGGGTTCCCTCCATTTACTTCAGGCTCCAGTATTTTCCTTTGATTTGTGACTTGTTTCAAGGGCCAGAAGCTTGCCTGACAAGTTCCCTTTCTCTGAGGCTTGCACACCTCTGTAAGATCATCCAGAAGAGCCACAGGGAGGGCAGCTTTTGAAGTTGCTTTAGAAACCACCTAAGTTTCCATGGCAATCAAGCACTGAGGAGTCACCACCACCTTTTGGGTCTGTTTCCACTGAAAAGGCTGCTGGAGACATCTGTTTTCTCTGCACCCCACCCAGTAACAGAGATGTCCCCAGCCACCCTGCTCTCCCTGCTCCAGCCTGCCCTTGCCCCACCCCCCACTTGATGACAGGGACCCCACTTCAGTGCAGCGACACCAGTATTTCTACCCCAGGAAAGAGAGTCTTGTTTTCGTGACAGGCGACCTCAGGGTGTCAGGGTCCCAGCCTAAGTCTGGACTATTTACATTCAACATTAACCCAATAATTCAGACACATCTGAGCACGTCTATGTTGGTGGAGGCAGCCAGTCAGGAAGGCACCAGGCTGTGGAGAAATCATTCATCCTGAGTGACACCCCAAATCTCACACACACACACACACACACACACACACACACACACCGCCCCCGATCCCAGACAGTGGCCCAAAACCATACCTTACTGTCCATGGTAACCTAACTTTGCTATTTTTCACTTCTGGGTCTGTCCTGCCCACAGAAGTGGTTTGATTGTTCATTACAGGAACTTCTCAAAATACCCATCAACTCTTCCACTGGAAGATTCAACAGACGGTGTGTGCTCTAAGATTTCATCAGTCCTGCTGTTCCCACCAATGTTGGGCACTATCAGTATTCTTACCCAATTTTAATCAAACACCCGCACTGAAATAAAGAACTTAACCCAGACTTCCAATTCTCAGTAAATTCTGACCTTGTTGCCTCCAAACCCCTCCCCCGTGTTTGTCAGCTTCCCAAAGAGGTGCAGTCCCTTACCCCAGTGAGCCGTGAACTCAGTCTCGCCTTATTAGAAGGCGGTGCTGGCAATGTCCAGGGAGTCGGCTTTTGAAGGGAAGGGCAACATGTTTTGTGTATTATTCAGTCATCAAGGATGAGAGGTGATTTCAAGCACAAGGGACTTGGCCTGAGTTAGGGGAATTTATCAAGCTCTCTGGGAGCTCCTGCGTCAAAGGCTGCAGTGTCCTGCGAGCATGGCAAGGTGCTGGAGGCAGGCCTGTGTGGCTACAGGGTTTAAGGGTGGCACGGTGCTGGAGGCAGGCCTGTGTGACTGTAGGGTTTAAGGGTGGCACGGTGCTGGAGGCAGGCCTGTGTGACCATAGGGTTTAAGGGTGGCACGGTTCTGGAGGCAGGCCTGTGTGACCGTAGGGTTTAAGGGTGGCACGGTGCTGGAGGCAGGCCTGTGTGGCTACAGGGTTTAAGGGTGGCACGGTGCTGGAGGCAGGCCTGTGTGACCGTAGGGTTTAAGGGTGGCACGGTTCTGGAGGCAGGCCTGTGTGACCGTAGGGTTTAAGGGTGGCACGGTGCTGGAGGCAGGCCCGTGTGGCTGCAGGGTTTAAGGGTGGCATGGTGCTGGAGGCAGGCCTGTGTGGCTGCAGGGTTTAAGGGTGGCATGGTGCTGGAGGCAGGCCTGGGAAGTTGTGGGTTTGAGTGTGGCTATTCCAAGGCTCCTTTGTCCTGTACTAATACCCTAATTCCCCCTTATAGTTGGATGATTCTCCTTCATGAGCAAGGACTTTACACCCCCCATCTCCAACTGTGTGGCAGGGAATTGAAGGTAGCTCATGGGCAAGTGTGGGCAGGGACTTTGAGAGACAAGGATTGGTTCTTCCCAAAGAGCTCTCCTAGATGCCTTCACAAACCACCCTGCCGTCCATCTCCTTCCAGGGTCGGCTCTGTCTCAGCATTTTCCTCTGGGAATTCAGTGACAAAGCAACCCCTGGCCAGTGAATATGTGGTTTTCTTGAATGTTTGGACAGGCAGGTTACAGGGTATCTGACGAGGCCTTCATTGACCAGCGTTGGGCTTGCAGGGCCAAAGCTGCTTAGTATTCTCTTCTGAAGGGCAAATCTATAAAGAAGGCAACCTATAACAGCAAAGCTAGGCTACCATTGGGGGCCAGGGTGTCACCCCTTTGGCGTCCATTCCAATTCTAAAGGGAAATGACCTCTCCTGCTGCCTGGGCTGCTGGAGTGATAGATCCTGGCCACTCATTCTACGTTAGGCCAAAGTGAATGTCATTTCCTAATCCCCCTGATAATGTGTCTCCTCCTGATGTCTTTGTTTTGAAAGCAATTATCAAATGCTAATAAATATTCAAACATATTCCTTCCAAAGGGCAAGACATGCTCCAGGGTGTGAAGTCGTTTATGGAGCTCTGCTTAGGATTAGGAAAAGAAAGGATATAAGACAAAAAGTCAAGAGGAGAGTCACGACATTCTAGTGAAATCTCCCAGGAAACTATAAAAGCAATCTAGCAGGGTAAGTAAATAAGTTTTATGCCCTTGACTGGTCATGGTATATCATGGACCTTTCTCTGCCTACTAAAATGGACTTCACTTAGGATATGCATATAATTGTAACAGCCCCCATTTATTAAGGGTTTCTTATACTGAATTTATTCTTCCTCCCAGATTATCTAATATACATGGTTTTTCCTCTCTTACCCATGAGTTATGAAGTTTGAGGCATAGGGCTTCCTGGTCTTCCAGAAACACCGTCTCAGCCATGTTTGTAAGTCATGCTGGAGTGAGGAATGACAGTGGCAGAGGCTGATGGGAACGTGGACGTTGTTCTACTTCATCGGAGTCCCTAAAATGACTTATTGCCTTAAAGAAATAGTCCTCCAGGCAAGACACCTATGTCTTAGACTTCTCATGTTCGGCTTGTAAGTTTTCAGAAATGCTGGGCCTTTATCAAGGTCTTTGTCTATCAGAAGAGGGGTGTGTGGGGCTCATCACACGGATGAACTGCTCTCTGGTGAGCTGGGGGGAGGCATTTGGCATCAGTGGTTTGCAAATTACTGCAATCACTCAAACTTGAGAGCTCGAGCTTCTTTAGGGCATTCTCCTCATTCCCCCTGACTAACTGGGAGGTAGAAAAGGTTACACTGACCACAGGTGGTAGGAAAAGGACCTTTAATGATTTCCTTTTCCCATTACCATCCCTGCCCTCAATTACGGCCACCATCGCCTCCAGATGCCCCTGTGTGCTTTGAGAAGGGAGGAACAGAAAGGGAATGTGGGAGATTCTGGGAACACTGGCATCTGCTCAGAAGCACAGAACTGGAGCCATGCTAGTGTGTGTGACACAGGGGGTCGTGGGGACCTTCAACACGGAGTACTGGAAACAGAGGCTTCAAGTATCCAGGCTGGTGGCACAGGCCGGGCTCTGGCTCAGTTAAGCCATTCACTAGGGGGGTGACCTAGGACAACTGACATGACTACTGCTATCTGGGAAGACAAGGAGGTCAAACTGGATGATCTCTAGGTCCCTTCCATATCTAAAGAGACTTTTTTTAAAAAAAGAATTTTATTGATTTTTAGAGAGGAAGAGAGGAGAGAGAAACATCGATGTGTGAGAGACATCAATCGGCTGCCTCTGCACGCCCCTACAAGGGATCAAGCCCACAACCTGGGCATGTGCCCTGACCAGGAATCAAAACAGCAACCTTTTGGTGCCCAGGATGAAGCCCAACCGAGTCACAACAGGGTGGTCCCTCCCATTTCTAACATTCCCTACTTCCAAAGGGAATTTGAGACTTGTTCTACAGGGACGTTAGGAGTGTTCAGATAAAGTTAAAATGAGAATAAGGAATCTCATGAATGGGAAGATAAGACCAGGAATGAAAGATAAGAGAGAATACTTTCTTGAAGGACTGCTGCTCTGTGGAGACAAAATCCTTGCCCACTGCATAGGAGAACATATTTACCAATGCTATCTCAGATAAGGGTTTAATCTCCAAAATTTACAGGAAACTCATACAAGTTAACGAAAGGAAGATAAACAATCCAATCAAAAAATGGGCAAAGGACCTAAATAGACACTTTTGAAAGGAGACATATATAAGGCCATGAAAACTTGCTCAAAGTCACTAATCATCAGGAGATGCAAATCAAAACAACAATGAGGTACCATCTCACACCTGTCAGAATGGCTATCATCAACAAATCAACAAGTGCTGGCGAGGATACAGAGAAAAAGGAACCCTTGTGCACTGCTGGTGGGAATGCAGCCACTGTGGAGAACAGTATGGAGTTTCCTCAAAAAAATTAAAAATAGAACTCCCATTTGACCCAGTAATCACACTTCTAGGAATATATTCCAGGAAATCAGAAACACCAATCCGAAATGATATATGCACCCCTATGTTCATAGCAGCGCAATTTACAATAGCTAAGATTTGGAAATAGCCTAAGTGTTCATCAGCAGATGGTGGATTAAAAAACTGTGGTACATCAACACAATGGAATACTACATTTCTGCAAAAAAGAAGACATTCTTACCATTTGCAACAGCATGGATGGACCTGGAGAACATTATGCTAAGCGAAATAAGCCAGTCACAGAAAGATAAATATCACACGATCTCACTCATTTGTGGAATATAATGAACAACATAAACTGATGAACAAAAATAGAACCAGTGGAGGGAAAAAACTTTAGAATATAATAGAAGCAATCCTGTTATTTGCAGATTTTTAGTATTTCCTACAACTTTTGTGATAGTATACTATGCTAGTATAGTTTTGGTAATATTATTATATTTTAAATCTTTTTTCTTGAAATATTAATGTTTATTGCATGTAAATGGCTAATTATTTTGTATCTACAATCTGGTAATAGATTTATTTTGTATATTGTAAAAATAAATTAAAAAGCTGAGATTTCCATCCCCCCCCCCAAAAAAAAATCCTTTTTCTTTCTTGCACATAATTCACGTTTGCAATGCATGTGTTCAACAGACATCTGAAGAGTGCAGACACTGTGCAGAACAAGGCAGACAGGCTCCGGGGCTCAAAGAGCCTACATCTAAGTGTTGGGTGGGGTAGTCAATGAACAAACACAGAAGTTAAAAACACTGCAGACACCGATCTTGACTTCCACTGGCAATCCACATGGCTGATCTTGGTTTCTAATACCATTCTCCATTAAAAGGTACACGGGCTCCTTGGAGAAATGGCTGATTCTAGGACTGGGGCACTTCACAGTGCCAAAAAAACAACAACAAACAAAAACCAAACCCGCATTGATAGGAGTGTAGCAAAGGGACACAGGAGCCAATGGAAAGAGCTCCCAAGGGCCAACGCTGGACCAACGAAATATAATGTTGGGTTATAACCAAAGTATAAAATAAATTTCCACGAGTCCACACTGATACAAATAGATGATTGAATAAATTAATAAATAGGGAAGAAGAGACAAATCTCCTGTGTAAAAGAATTCCAGATAACTTACGTAGATATTCCGCCCTCAAGGACAGGGAGCCTAACTTCCCACTCCTCGGGTGTGGGCAGTAACTATGACTTCCTTCCAAAGCAGACAGTATGGAAACAGGGAAGAAAGAGTAAGTTCACAGAGGAGAAAGCTAACACCCACTACTTCAGCCAGATGACCGAGGTCATCATCAACTGTCATAAACAAATCATGGCTATTCCCTTGAAATGATGTGATGGAAATGGCACCTGCCTGTGTGGTTTTTCTCCCCCAACCCATAAACCAGTCTACTCATGAGACAAACATCACACAAGTCCCAACAGAGGAGCATCCTACAATACAGATGACCAACACTCCTCAAACAATACAGATGACCAACACTCCGCAACACAGTCAAGGTCATTAAAAACAAAGACAGTCTGAGAAATTGTCACAGTGAGAGGAGCCCAAAGAGACATGACAACTAAGTGTGATGAGGAATCCTTCATGGGACTCGGGAACAGAAAAAGGACATCGGTAAAACATAAGAATCTGGATAAACTATGGATAGTAGTTATTAATAATGAACCAATACTTATTAATTATAACAAATATACACCACTAATACCAGATATTAATAACAGGGAAAGCCATGCTCAGGGGTAGAGAGTAAAATGGGAACTCTGTGCTACCCATTCAGTCTATATCAGAAAAGCCGTTATGGCGTCACGACCACAACCAGTCACCAGGAGGTGCATGGAGCATCTCTCATAGGCCGGGACTCAAGGCTCTTGCGGGGCTGGCAGGGCTGGTGGGGCTGGCGGGGCTGGCGCGGCAGAGGCATCCCGAGGCTCACACAGGGCGGGTCACGGCAGGTTGGGGTCTCGCGCTGCTGGGTCTTTAGTTTTTCTATAAACCTAAAACTATGCTAAAAAATAAAGTCTTAAAAGAAAGATCTGAAGGTTAGAGATTAAAGAAGTCAGAGACTCTCTCTCTCCTGCTGCCCTTGAGAAACCAAACGTTCTGAATCCTACAGCTGCCAGGAAATGAATTCTGACAACAACATTAGATCTTGGGAGAGGACTCAGCCTCAGATGAGACCCCGGCCCCAACTGGCGCCTTGATTATAGTTCTCTGAGCAGAGAACCCAGTCAAACTGTGCTTGGAATTCTGATCCATAGAAATTTTGAGATAATAATTTTTTTTAAGCTGGCAAAAAAAAAAATCAACTAAAAACAAAACAGTAACAAACATTTCAGAAAGTAGTGAGTGTGCTGCAGAAAATTAAATTGAGATGTCACGAGTGACTGGGTGGCTTCATGGCGTTAGTGGTCAAGGAAACCCTCTCTGAATCCTAGGAGGGACCTTGCCCTCAGACACTGGTGGGAAAACACTGCAGGCAAAGGGGCCCACCAGCTCCGTCGGTGCCTAGACTTAACATTCTGTGTTCCAGGACACAAAGGCAGCGCACGGGTGGAGTGACATGAGTGTAGGGGAAGGAACAGGAAAGAGGGTGAGAGAATGAGCCGGATTACATAGGGCCCCTGCTATAGACTGCGTGTCTGTGTGCCCGCAAATTCCTATGTTGAAGTCCTAACTCCAGGGTGATGGTCTTAGGAGAGACGTTTGGGAGGTGCTTAGATTAGGAGGGTAGAACCCTCAGGAATGGAATCAGTGCCCTTATAAAAGAGACCCCAGAGAGCTCCCTCACTCCTTCCTCCATGAAAGGACACAGCAAGAAGGTGTCATCTATAAACCAGAAAGTAGGTTCTCAACAGACACTGAATGGTTCAGTGCCTTGACCTTGGACTTCCCAGCCTCCAGAACAGAGAAATAATTGCATATTGTTTATAAACACCCAGTCTATGGTATTTTGTTACAGTAGCCCGAGTTGTCTAAGACAGCTTCCAAAGAAGAGAAAGGAATTTGGATTTTAAATTCAACTGGAGACCTTTGGCGCACCGGTAGCTGATGAGTGACATATCTGCTTTATAGTTTTTTTTGGAAATGATGCTAACTGCTCTGTAAAGGACTGGTTGCTGGGTGGCAGAATGGAGTCAGCGTCCAGATAGGGGGCTCCAGCCTAGATGAGGGCTCATGAAGGCTTTGTCCAGGCGGCGGCAGAGATGATGGATGTCTCCCAAGAGCGTGGGAGGATGGGGAGGGCATGCGCTGGATGCTCACAGTCATCTTGTAGATCTGTGTGCATGAGGCGGCTCTGAGGCTCACCCCGCCAGTGGATCACAAGTAATCGTAGCAGTCATACACTGCCTCGCCAGGCTGTCTTTCCCCCGTGCCATCCTATTCCTGCGCAGACTACCACTGATGACTCATCGAGACACTTGTCTCTGGCAGTTGCTGGCGCCGGAATGGTGCTGTGCCAGTTTGGGCTAGATTCTCCCCTGGAGCCCCTGCCAAAGGGAAAACTGGATCCCACCCACCACCCCCAGCCTCCTGGCTCAACAAAGCTGCCCTACTTAACTAATTGCCTCCTCTGGGTTGAGTGTTAATTAAACAATTTGTTGCTGCTTATTTCACAAGGTGTGGGGCGCCCTCTCTCTAGCCCAGGGAAACAGTTCAATGTGGAGCAGAGACGTGCTCAGTGTGGGCCCTCTTCCTTCACATCCGAACAGGTTGTGAGGAGAGCTCTTCCGTTTTCATTTTGGCCCTAGTCGGTTCACCCAAAGTCAATCTCAATTCCACCTTCGGACTCTTGACTTCAAACTTACCTTTGCACTCTTGCCAACCCCTCCTTTTGCACCTGCTCACCAGGACTGGCCAGCTCCCAAGCACTGCTGAGGTTGGTCCCCACCAGCTGGTCTCACCTGTCGCCCAATCTAACTCTTTGGCACCTGTCTGTGCTCAATTACAGGTGCCTTAAATCCAGTCTCGGTGCAAGCTAAGGCCGTGGGCCTTATCTCACTGTGCCATACAAACTATAGTTTGAGTGGCTGACTGTTTTGCTGTGTCCATGAGATGCTGGAGCAGGTGGCCAGCTCTCCCATTTAATCCACAGATCAACTTAGAAGGTCAACTCTTGGAGGGCAAGGACTGGTCAGGTTCTGAGAAGGGTTGGTACCGAAACATCTCTTTTTGACACACAGGTTGTTATGGATCAAGGCATCATTTCTGGGTCAACACCCCAGCCTCTCAGTGTAGCTCCCCCTGCTGGGCAGGTGAGGGGAAGCACAGCTTCTGCTCCTGAGTAGCTCCTCCCTAGATCCTCACAAAGCCCACCCATGGACTCAGCAGATGGCAGCTGCTCTGGGCTCTCTGCAAGGACACTAATGTTCCCTCTCTGTCTTTAGCAGCCCAGAAGGAAGTGGACGGACCCTGGAGACTTAGCACCTGGGCAGATGTGAGCCACATGCCTGGCCTGGAGAGAGGGGGAGCAGGGGATGTGTGCAGAGAGCTGGAGAAGGAGGTGATGAGAGAGCGTCATCTCCAAGAGCTCCCATTTCTATTCCTGCTCAGCCCAAGGCCTGTTTGCTCCGCTTTTCTCAGATTCCTGGGAGGCCCTCCAAGCCCTAGAAAAGCCCCGTGTTACTGGAGCCCATCTTTGTAAAACCAAGAGTCTTAGCAAGAACACTCACTACAAACAGAGCTCATCCACTCTACCTTCTTACATTTCAGGGTCCACGCAAGATTTTGACTGGAAGTGGGAACCGAAAGGATTTAGCTGCTACTAAAACAGTTTGAAAACCAGGCTCCCCCTGGTTTCACTGAGGAGGACACCGAGGCACGGAAAAGGTCAGCAGGGCTGGTTTTGTGGGAGCTCAGGAGGAGGGGTGTGGGAACCTCTAGGGCAGTGGTTCTCAACCTGTGGGTCGCGACCCCTTTGGGGGTCGAATGACCCTTTCACAGGGATCGCCTAAGACCATCGGAAAACACATATATAATTACATATTGTTTTTGTGATTAATCACTATGCTTTAATTATGTTCAATTTTAACAATGAAATTGGGGGTCACCACAACATGAGGTACTGTAGTAAAGGGTCGTGGCATTAGGAAGGTTGGGAACCACTGCTCTAGAGAGAGCCACCTAGAACCTCCCTCCACCAGCCTCTGCCATAACCGCAGGTGTGGGCCCCATGGGCAGGCCCCAGGATGAGTCTTGCCATTCTCCTCTTCTCCCAGCCCTTTGCTCACAGCCCCGGAGACCTGTGCACACCTAGAGGCACAGCCACCTCCTTTCCCCAGCTGGCCTGCTCCTCACCTCCCTCCTCTGCTCAGACCCCAGAGCCAGGCATCCACCACAGGGACCTGGACTGGACAGAGGCACACGGAGCCCAAAGTCTTACTAACATTTGTTTCCAGTGGTAGGACTCATTTTCCTTTCTTTCCATAAACACTTCTAATTCCCTCAATCCAAGCCCAATTCCCCTCTACCTGGCTCTGCTATTCGTCAATGCACTCTTCCCTGCAGGGCAGACTGTGACGGGCACACCCAATGCTTCGCTTTGCTTCCATCTGAGGCTCACACCAGGAGACCAAAGGGCACATTTTAGCTCTTCAGGGAGAAAGGAGGCACCTGTGGCTGTGGATTAGCACTCACTTCCCGTGGACTGGGACCTGCTCCTGCACAGCCACATGGTTCATCTACAATCCCTTCCTAAGGACTGGATTGGTCCTTGGCCATGGCAGTCAGAGAGTAAGGGGCAGGCACGAGGGCAGGTACCTCATTTGGAAACAGGAGCAGCATTTAGGAAGCATAAATCAAGGGTGAAGCTTTTAAAGGGGAAACTGCCCAGATAGCACCCACTTCCCACCCTGAAGTCTAGTGTGTGTATAAAATGCCCAAGGATCTCCGGGGTTCACGCTCACTCTGCGTCTGATACCCGCCTCAATGCCATAGCTGCACAGTCCCCCACAGCAGGCAAGGATCACACCTTATTAGTCTCATTAGCCTCTGCATCCCCAGCAGCTAGTGCAGGGACATGTGATTAAGAAGAATTCAAAAAAATGATAAATGAATGAATGAATGGGTAGAGCCCCACAGAATTGTGGCTTTCATCTGCTGTGCACTTAACCGTTCCTCCAGAATCCCAGTAACCAGACCTTTCCCCCGACAGGCCCCCCAAGCCTGCACCTTACCTCCCATGAGGAAGAGAAGCCCGGCCACATACTGCATAAGGCCTCGGTCCCAGCAGCAGCCCAGCACGCCGATGATCCAGCCGAAGAGGATGATGGCCACCGCCATGCCCATGAAGCCGGCTGTCATCCTACGCAAGTCTGTGGGTAAGCAGGAGGGCAGGGGTTAGCATCAGAGCCTGGAACTCAGCGTCGGGGTGCACCCGAGCCCAGGCAGAGGGGGAGCGGTGGGGCACTGCGTGGGGGAAGGAAGGAACCTGCCTTTTCAGACAGGTTTGCATATAAACCCGTTTGTAGAGGCCAGAGCCCTGATGGTGACTGCATCATGGGTACATAGATGCAGGGAGAAACCATCATCATAACAGTTGTCGCTTGCATGCTTCCTCTGAGCCAGGTACTGTGCTATCCCTGTTGGAAGATGGAGCAACTTGCTTCATGCCATAGACCTAGTGAGCGTTACATCAGAGCATCCAACCCAGACTGGCAAGGCTCCCAGGTCCTAACCTCAGTATCATTCACCTCGCAGTTGGGTGGGGTCAGGCTGCACCTGCCAAGAGCTCCCTCCCTCCGCTCTGGGATTTGCTGGTTCTGCCAGGAGGTCCTGTGTAAGGAGGATGCTGCCTGCAGCTGCTATTTCCTTCCCTCCAAGTTGGCTCCCAGGCCTCAGCTTTCTTGCATGTGGGGCTGCAGGCTGGAGAGCCACACCTCCTGCTCTGAGACTGAGCCCAGAGCAGACCCTCTCAGCCCCACACCCAGGTCAGTCCAGCTTCTGAACCAGGCCCTTCCCCGCTCCATGCCCAACAAAGCCCGGCATGGGTGCAGGAAAGAGGAGGGCTGTCTGGGAAGGAGGTATTTTTAGTGGCAGGAAGAGGGCAGAGCTGCTGCCCACCTTAGTGAGCCTCACTCAGCCTCTCCATCAGCTCAACTTCCTCCTGGCTCCTCCCTGCCTGCCAATGCATACCCCACCCCACCTGTCTCGTCCCTGGAATCCAACCCTCTAATACCTTCTCCTGGGCGACACCCACCCATTTGTCATGGACTCCTTACACCCAGCTCCAGCACCTCCGCCTGCAGCTCCATGTCCTCCTGTGTTGTCCATCCACCTATATCTGGGTCTATCCATTAGCCCCCATCCTTCCGATGAGGCCCCGGAGGACATTGCCAGAGAAGCCTAGAGGACCCCTGGGCATTGCCCTCCCGCAGAGGAAGAGAAGGAGGGTGAGGGGGCAGGGCAGGGAGCCTGATGGGAAACGACATCACTCCCATCCCCGGGAAAAAATGCCCCCCACGTTTCCGTGGGGAACACCTTGGGATCCGCATACCTCACGAGGGCATCGCATCCCCTCTGTTCCCCTCTCACTCCAGCCACCCCATTGGGAGCCATGGCAGATCCTGGGACTCAGGCTTGAGACCTTCCATTCCTCTGCCCCCAGGAGAGGGATTTGGTCCATGTCCTTATGCTGACACTGAAGATCAGCCCTGGAGGAAACTGGCTGGGAAGTGGGGAGGGAGTTAGGAGATAGCAGCTGAGCTTGTCCCGTGAGGAGGGGCCTGGACAGGGAGCAGGACGGACCCGGGCACTGTCACAGAGGTACAAGTCCACCAGGGAGCTGGCTCCTGTTCTACCGAGGTCCTCCCCGCTGACCCAGGAGGCCTGCCCGGCCAGGTATAATACTCAGCATAGTTGTTTATGGGAACTGCCAAGGATGCTTGATTTTCATGCCCATGGGAATCAGGCGTCAAATGTGTTCATGTCACCAAATGTGTCTGAGGAAACTTGGTGGTGAGCGCCCTTGGATCACAGCGCTCAAACATGTGTGTGCCATGCTTCCTGAGCAGGCTCCCTGCTCCGGGCTCAGCCAGCCACCACCAGCATGGAGTCGGGAAAGAGCATGCCTGCCAGCCGGGCCAGCACCACCCCTTATTCAGCTCCCCACAACGCTTTCTCCACTGCCACCAGGATCAGTCCCTTCTTCCTTGGCCACCGCCACAGACTGGAGTGAGCCAGGCCCCAGCTCCCTCCTCGGTCCCCTCTACATGCACGTCCACTTGGACTCATACTGGAGACGACATACTCTTTGCTCCAGATGCTTCGTCCACTCTCCACTGTCCTCAGGGGCAACGGGCTGTGGGAATGGGAAGAGAGGCCGGGTATTTTTGCTGGAAAGGAGGTTCATATCCCTTTCTTTTTTCTTTTTTTAATATATTTTATTGATTTTTTTTACAGAGAGGAAGAGAGAGGGATAGAGAGTTAGAAACATCGATGAGAGAGAAACATCGATCAGCTGCCTCCTGCACGCCCCCTGCTGGGGATGTGCTCGCAACCCAGGTACATGCCCTTGACTGGACTCGAACCCGGGACCCTTCAGTCCGCAGGCCGACGCTCTATCCACTGAGCCAAACCGGTCAGGGCTCATATCCCTTTCAATAGGTCAGGAAACTTCTCTCCTCTGCCCCTGTGGAACCAGAGGTTCCCTTCGTGCGTGGAGGTTTCTAGGAGAAATCTTGGCCCCTTCAGCAGCACCAGAGTGGATGACCATGCTGAAGCCAGAGAGCCCCTCCCTGCTGCACTCGGCCTTGCTCCTGGGACGGCCTGACTGCTCCCCACTCTGCAGACCATGGGAGCAAAGGTACCGCCTGGGGGGTAGGGGGTAAGTGGATGAAGTGTCACATATTACGGTGTTTCCACCAGGGCCAGGGACCGGGAAATGGGCTGGGCAGGAAAAGGGAAATGCCAGTCAGAGAGGGAGGGAAGGTTCTTATTTGTGGAGGGGAAAGTAAGGTGTGTGTTACTTAGAAGAAAAAGAGGTGAGAGCAGAAAGGGGAATGGTGAGGATGATTCCTCTTCCAAAAGTTCCAAGACCATCGTGGTCATCCGTGTCCCTGGACGGGGAGGGCTGTGGCCTCTAACATGGATAAGTGCACTTTGCTGTTCCCCAAAGGGCTATATCAACAGAAGCTGAGGGTCCTGCTAAATTGTTGGTTGAGAAGGAAGGATGAGAATCAGAGATCAGGCCTGAGTATTTTCACTGACCCGGGAGGATCGTCACCATCGCCCCGTGAGCCTGATTTTGCCAGAACTGTTTATTTTATCCCTAAAACCTATGTGGTAACTCAGAGTAGCTGCAGCAACAACCTGAAAAGTAGGTAAGACTATTCCTCTCTTACAGAGAAGAAAAGCAAGAGCCAAAGAAGTTACATAATGGACTATCTCAAGCCAGTGAAGTAAAAGGAGAGTGAGCTGTGTGGGAAAATGAAATTCACAATGTAACTAACGAGCTACTGGGTTATCATGACAGTGAACAAATGTATCCAGCATCTCTTCTTCCCAAGGTAAGAGATTTTTTTTAAAAGATAGAAATGTATAAGGATGGAAAAAATAGGAAAGGGGAGGATGACAATCACACAAAAGCTGATGGATAGCCCTGGCCCCAGTGTTGCTCAGTGGTTAGAGCATCAGCCCGTGCACTGAAGGGTCCCGGGCTCAATTCCCAGTCAAGGGCATATACCTGGGTTGCAGGTTCGAGCCCTGGTTCCATTCAGGGTGCCTCCAGGAGGCAACCAATCGATGTCTCTCTTTCTCTCTCTCCTTCACTCTCTCTCTCCTTCCCTCCCTCCCTCTCCCTCTCTCTACCTCTATCTCTACCTCTATCTCTCTATCTCTATCTCTATATCCCCCTCCCTCCCTTCCACTCTCCCTGAAAAATCAATGGAAAGAATATCCTCAAGTGAGGATTAACAAACAAACAATAAAAAAAGGAGGGGAGGGGAGGGGGGCTGATGGACAGTGTGACTGACTTAGCAGACTCAGAGCCAAACCTAAAGCCCGCAGCCTGGGAAGCTGCAAACCAACCTGCCCATGCCCAGAAGGCTCATGAACTGGCCCCAGCAGTTGCCTTTGGATCAAGTAAACAAGGGGAGGGACACAAAAGAGGGATTTGGTGGAAGTTGTCTGAGATGAAACTTGATCCCTAGATCTCCCTTCTCACTCCCCTACCCTGATAGTGGAGTTCCAGTACTTAGGACAGGGGGGGGGGGGCAAGGGAGGGTCCACCAAGCTCCACGCGCAGGCTGGCCGGCCAGCACAGCTGAGGGCCACGGCACAGAGGGCGATCACGTGGCCGTGCACATAGAGAACACTGATACTTACTCTTGAGACCCCAGCCCTCTCTACTCGGCTCCCAGGAGCTCACGGCCCGGCCTTTGCCCTCCAGCCTGGAGGCTGGGAGAGGCCTGTGGTGATGACCAGTGCAAGAGGAAAGGCCTACCCCTCTGCCACTGGGGACTCCGCAGAAGAAACCCCTGGGCCACTCTCCAAGGAAGCCCACCCGCCCACTCAGCGCTTCGAGGCAGCTCTTTAGCACCCCAACCAGACAAGCCAGATCACTGAGAAAGCCTGCAACCGGGGAGAAAGGCCTCGAGGAGACACTCTGAGAAGGAACAATCATTTAAGTCTTATTACTATTCCCAGAGAGACAGGAGAAGAAATGTAGTTTACCTCCATTACATAAGAACAGGATACTATTGAAAAGAACTATCAAGAGGACAAAAATAACACCTTAAAATATCAGAATCAAAATCGCTGAAGCCTATATTGTAAAATCATTTCTAATTTATGGGTTAACAGTCCCATCTTGCTCCAAAAAAAGATGAAAGGAGGCTTGCAAACCACACACAGTGTCACAGGATAAATGTGATTAATGAGGAAATGAAGGGAAGAGAAGTAAATAAAAGTCCACGAGGTCCCTAGAAAGGTAAGTAGACTGGCCATATTTGAATTTAAAGGCATTATAGTCATTATTCTCATCGCCTTAAAATCTCTAATGTTTTTGCTTGTACTTGGGTAAATCCCAGGAACTACTCCGCCTACGGAAAGTCCCATATGCACATGGCCCCGCTCCTGCCCACCTACCTGCCAATGTTATCTTATTAGAAGTAAAAACTGCCTTTTCTGTTCTTTGTGACAGCTCACTGGGCCCACAGCAGTACTCTGCGCCCAGGAACTTACATCACTTAGAGGTGTTTTTTATTTTTCTCCTGTCTCTTCCTGTCTTTTTAGAGAAAAATAAAGACAAGAAAGACCTAACTCACCTGTGGGAAGCCTTGGAAGAATATTTGCATGGTCAGCCTAAAAATAATCCCCTTGGGGAAAAAACACAACAGAAGAGAGAGGCCAATTCCACGGGCTAAGACTGAGATAAAGAAAAATCTTTTCATGAACTGTGTTGGGTTGGACTCCATTATCTACATTCCATGACCCTACCGTTGAAATGCTAATTTTTCAACACAGAAAGGTGCATTCTAGACTTTTTAGCAAAAGAATATAGTTCAGCACAGTGGAAAGAAGGAGGTGGGGAATGAGGGAGGGTGGAGGAGGAGGAGAGGCGGGAGAGCCATTAAATAGAAGCAGAAAAAGCACTTCTCCCACATGGAAAAATTTTGATTTTGAAGTTTACACTCCTATTAACATTTAAACTGAAAGGTATTGCTTGCAACTGTACATGGGAAACCAGGATACATGCATTTAAATAAATGCCGCTTAGAAAAGAAAAATATGCTCTGAATAGCTTTCTATTTGCTCTTTCGAGACCCTGCACACAAAAATGATGACTGGAATTTCAAAACATACACGCGGTGAGGGAAAGTGTGGGTTAGACCTCGTTGTGATGGTGAAGACTGGCGATAGGACACTGTCTCAACGGCCCCCATGTCAAGAGTGTGGCGTGACCAGTAAGGCCATGCTGGCCACACGGGGCACCTCTGGGTGAGCCTCATTCCCAGGAAGCTCTCCTTCTGCAGGATGCGAGCACATTGCCTGTGGAAGGGTGTCATCTGCTCTGGGATCTAGACATTCATTCTCGAATTAGTCAGTCCCTGAGGGTGACCTTTTGCACAGCAATCATATCTGAAGGAAGTGAGAGTTTGGACTCAACAGATGGGGATGGAAGCACTGATTCATGGAGCCAGGCTGCCCGTGTTCAAATCCACACCTGTGTGAACTTGGGCAAGTTAGATCAGTTCCCACACTTGCAAGTGGAGGTTATGACAGCACTTACTTCAAAGGGGATTTTATATTCAGAGGATTAAGTAAGTTAATATGTGTAAACTGCTTAAAACAGTATCTGACACAAAGCTTGAGCTATGTAAGTATAAATAGAAATGGAAGTCACTTGAATTGGGCTCTCTATTTTTCATGTAACACATTCTTTGCATTTGTTGTACATGAGCACATAGGAGCTGAGTAACATGTTGGGGTTAGCTCCCAATTAAGGCTTTGGTGCCCAGAGGGAACAGGCTTCTGGAATGTTTGTGTGCCTCTCAGGTATCTGCAGAGGCCAAGGTGAAGGCTCTGTTTTTCTATTTATTAACACTGAGATGCATTCACCCTGAAGGATGGATGCCTCTTATTCTCCGAGGACCAAAATAGCTGGAGGCTACAGCAGCTAATAGCAGAGGTGCCAGTGGCCACAGAGGCCATGTGAACCCTGGGCTCTTACAGTGAGCATTACACTGCTCTGGGAGGAAGAGACATGGGCAAGACTGCAAATCTGTTGCAAAGGTTTCCATGATCTAGTTAATTAAAATTAAAACAGAAGTAGCAAACAGGAAGTTCTGCCTGTAGTTTTCTTCTAGAGCAGCAGTTCTCAACCTGTGGGTCGTGACACCTTTAGCGGTCGAACGACCCTTTCACAGGGGTCGCCTAAGACCATCCTGCATATCAGATATTTATATTACGATTCGTAACAGTAGCAACATTACAGTTATGAAGTAGCAACGAACATAATTTTATGGTTGGGTCACAACATGAGAAACTGTATCTAAAGGGCCAGAAGGTTGAGAACCACTGATCTAGAGTGTGAGTTGGTTCGGTATTGTATTGCAGTTATATTTAACGAAGTATTTTTATGTGAAAACAATCATTCTTATGTTTCAATGAGAAAGTGCCTGACTTGGGGGTTTGATCCCAAAAAGGTCCATCTTTTTCCAAGCCCCAGTAACTCATCATAACAGGCTGCATTTCCCTGAAAGATGTGGCACTTCCCCCCTCCTTCCTTGATTGTGCTGTGCTCCTGCCAACATGGCTACCTACTAGTACATGCTCCACCTGACAGGCTTCTCCACATCCTTAAAGATTTCCCTGACAAGTAAACGTCGGGGAGCCTTCCAGGTACATCAGCACACATGTAGCAATCGGTCGATATCACTCCTCCAGCACATTCCACAGGTCTTACTGCAATTATTTATGTCTCCCTCCCTCCAGTAAATGTGAGCTTGTTCAGGCCTGTTGTCATGCCTGTTTTACTTTATTTCCATGCCATTGACATGAGCAGGTGTTGGCTAAATGAGCTCACTATCCCACGCTGTAACAATTACTGAAACTGCATGTACTGTGGAATAGCACACGCTGAGGATGTATCTACCCAATTCGACCCACTTCTGCGACCCAAATGTCAGTGACTTGAAGACAATTTCCTTCGCCTTCAAATTAAATAATTTTTAAAAGCCAGTATGAATTATTGGTTAGAATTCTAACACAGTTTTTGTCATATATGAGCATTAAAATAGGTCCAGATTCCAGATCACACCAGGCCATGCAATTTAGGGGCTCCCTACCCTTAAGTTTAATAAACACATGGGAGCCCCCACAGATGAGGAACCCACAGATATTTCTGCACCACTTTTCAAGTCAGGAAGAGATCACAGGTGAAGTTAGTTGCGGTGAAAATTAAAAAAAAACACACAACAATTTCTAGGCCAGAAGATGTGCTAGAAGCTTCCTCCTCCTCAATGCTGCTCCAGATCAGAGAGCTGCCATAAATAGGCATATTGTGTGATGCTGTTATATACACATCACATCCATTGTCAAGACAATGGAAGGCAAATTGCAAACTTTCTACTCTCCTGATGAAAGCTAGGTCAGCAGCTAAAGCAAGAGCCTGGAGACAAGAAAGGAGAAGCGGGGGGAGCCCCAGAACTGAGAGGCAGAGTGTCCCCCCCCCAAAAAAAAAATCACAAGGATGACTCCCTTGTCCCTGCAGCCACACTGCTAAGGCAACAGTGGAAATTACAGAGGAAAAAGATGAAAAGGAAACTGTGGCTCAGCCAACCAGATGCACCTGAGTAGACCCAGCTTGGCTCTGGGTCTCGCTTGGTCCTGGGGGTATTCCTACTATGAGGGATGAGCTAGACCAGTACCACCTTCTATTCCATCCCAGAGAAGCTCCATGTCTTCTCCTCTGTATCATGTGTCACTGAAGCTGCTCTGAGTACAGAGTCTAGAAATCAAGATGGCTTGGCAAGAGTGTGCCCCCACAGAGTTCCCATAAAGCAATCAGAAGATGGGAGCTTTAAAACACATGGGCACCTTAGAGGGTGCTATGCTTTCCAGAAAAAAATGCTGCAGGTACCTGAGAAGTGGTTGATAGCAAAGAATTTGAAAAGCCTGGAGAAGGGAAATGAACATTTATTGCACATTTACTGCATGCAGGCATTGGATTGGGCAACTGATGTAGAACATGTCCATTGACCTTCCAAATGGCTCTATAAGGTAGATGTGTTTTTTGGTTTTTTTTTCTCATTGCGTATGCTTAGAAATTGAGACAAGGGAATTTCAGCTGACCAAGGTCACTCAGCCAGTGAGAGGCGGGTCTGGGAAAGGGGTTGATCCGCCCATGCCCTTTGCTTCCTCTGTCCCTTTCAGATTCTATGCCACTTCAAACCCCAGAAGAGAATTTAACATTAAACAAAATGTAACTGAATATTATTTGTATCAAAATTACTCTTTTGAAGAATGTCAATGACCATGGAAAAATTTATAATAAAAAATGAAATGAAAAATAATGCACAAGCCTGTCGATTCCTCTGAGCCCTGCACTGCAGGTGTATGCAGGTGCACCCATGCAAGCCCACACACCACATGGGAAAGCAAAGGAGAAGTACACCAAGTGCTGACAGGGAGCCTTTCTGGGCAAAGGAACATTTGGAAGCAAAGAAGTACTCACTGGAACCAGCTAAGTTCTCTTAGAACTTAGGGTGTGGGAGGGAAAGGCAGTAGAACTGACAGGAATTGGTGACTGAATGTAAGAGAGAAGGGAGAGAGATAAGTCATTGATGATCCAAGATTTCTGGCTTAGATCAGAAAATGGTGATTAACCAAGACAGAACAAAAGAAGAGGCATAGAGTATTGCTTCTCTGTTTGGATTTATATTTTTATTTCTTTTTGCGGGGGGGCAGGGGGAAAGGGGTGGAGGGACAAGAGGGACAGGTCTTGTAAAAGAAGAGAGGGCGTTAGGTTCAGTTTAATTGCCTAAGAGACTTCTAGTTGGAGACGTACATGATGGCCCTGGCTGTGTGGGTCTAATGCATGGAAAGGAGATTAGTGTTTGAGATATTGATATAAGACTCGTGTCATTAAAACTATAGGATTGAATGCCTACTCTCCCAGGATAGGTGTATAAAAGTGAGGAGAAAAGGCGGCTAAGGACAAAGTTTGAACACCAGTATTTAAGGGTTGAGAAGAGGGAAAAAAGAAGAAGGAAAATGGATGGTCAAAAAGGGCAGGGCAAAATCCAGCCTAAGGGACATAATGGGAGTGAAACAAAGCAAGGGTTTCAATGATGGCCAATGCTGCTGAGATGAATAAGACATAATGTCATAAAACATTCAGCAGAGACTTGCTGAGCACCAGCTGTGTGCCAGGCATTGTGCTAGTGCAGGGAACATGGCAGTTCATAAAACAGGCCTGGTCTCTCCCCGCATTGAGTCTTACTAGATATACAACCAAGAGGCCCTTCGTGACCTTGGAAAGACAGTTAGTGGAAGTCAATCTCATTGAGTTAGTTAGTAGGAATGAACTGGAGGTAAGAGGAAAATTCACTTTAAACACTATGCTTTCAAGTAGATTGAGGAAGAGGAAGGAAGAGGGGTTATGGGGTAAAACACAGGGCTAGAGGGACTTTTATTTTTAAGCATTTAAAACTGGAGTCTTTTTCTATGCAGAAAAGAATTAGCAGAGAAGATAAACCTGAAGATACCAGAGATAACACCCTTTCACATACTCTGAATTTCATCCAAACCAAAAGGTCAGATCCACACACAAACTCAGGGAAGTCCCGGGTTCCACTTGACAAATGCCCTTTCGGAAACCTCTTGAGTACTCCTACCCAGAATCTCCCCTTTCTGTAGGAAGTGCCCCTCAAGCATACTTGTGGGCCAGACCAGGCAGTGCATTCATTCATTCACTGACTCATTCATTTGCTTATCGTTTGCAGACCTCCATTCCTCATCCAGGTTATTGTTCTACAAATCTGTGTAAGACACCAGCCCTTCCCTAGAGAAGGTCTCAGATCCATAAAACCTTGGACTGTCTGCCATGTGTAGTGCAGTCGCTCCACCACTTAGAGAACCGAGGTGGTGTTATTTCTCCTTTGTGTCTCTCACATCTAATACATAGTAGGGGCTCTAAATATCCATAGAATGAAGGGATGATTACTCCATTCAGAAGGTACAGAACTCAGCAGGAGCCACAGTGCGTCTCCCAGAAGGTCAGTTAGCAAGGGAGACAGGAGCTGATGTTTTTTCGTCACCTATGTGCCAGGCGCTGCTGACCGTGCACAGCTCACTTAGAGCCAGTTGATGAGAAAGCCTTTTCTATTTGTTTTCTTGTAAAGTGATGCCTAATGCTTTACTTTTATGTTTTCAAATGTTTTCCACTTTGCATGGTTTGTTTTCTATGCTTGAAGCATCTCAGATGACTGGGAACATTGTTCATGCTTCATGCGTAGTCAGTCACTTTTGAATTTTGCCAGTGTCTGGCTGTGCTAAGTAAATGCTCACTATGCACTTTGTGTCAGGTTCTGTAAGAGACAAGCATCCCCACCCCTTTGGCCCCGTATGTGTCCCTCTCTCCCTTGGCCCTCGATGTTGTCCTTGTTCCATGGCAGCCTATCGAAGTTTGTTCCAGCAAGGTTCCCATTACTGAGGTCAGGGTCAGCAGCAGATGTGTGGAAACTCAGAACAAAATGGGAAACATTGGGCGAAAACTTTTTTTTTCTAGTTTATTAACATTTGTTTCTTGGAGCTTCTTGAGAAAGCTTGGTAAATACATGTCCGTATCGCTTAATTTTACACAACAAGAACTAAAAAGAACATAAAGCCAAGATTTGAGTATCATTTCGATTTCCTTCTCTTTCTCTATTGATCCCAACTTTCTTAAAGCTCATTTCCTTTACATTTCCAGGGACATGGCTACAGCAATGCCATTTTGTCTTTTTCCAGATGACAACGTAAGATGGATGGTTTCACATTTTGTTTTCCAAAAAAGACAAACTCTTAATACAAAAGCTCCTTAGAGCATTACATGGATGACCAATATCATTCATAAACTTAGAGATTTTGAAGCTAATTAAACCTATACTAAAAAACAAAAACAGAAAAAATATTTGAGTAATACAGATCTCAACAAATAAAATAATACATTTTCAAGTTACACATGTAAAAGAGGAACACAGGCATATATAGTGTGTTTCTTTAAGCCTCATCACAGACCTAAATTCTATAAACATGAACTGCCTCTTCAAACAATGCATAAGGAAATTATCCCTGACTTCCCTAAGTGTGGCAGGAGCTGCGAGGCTTGGCCATAGAACGGGCAGTGGCCAGGGAAGTTGAGACAGCCCTCGCTTAAATTCTGGCTTGGACTCTGTCTTTTTCACCTTGCAATGCATCTTCATCCTGAGATGGGAAACCACTTGGGTCAGTCCCATGAACCTTGGCCATGAGTTCTAGGACTTGCATCTTGGTGGCTTCAGCATGGGCTCTTGGGCCCCACAGAAATTCAAATTGTGCAGGATCACTGTTAGGCACCTGCTGGTACTTCCGGTATTCTTCCTTCACAAAATATTTTGTGATGAGCTTCCTGGGCTCTCCAAAGATGTGGTACTTCCTCCCAGAATACACCCCTGTCACCTTCAGAACATCCCAGATGTCTTCTTCAGTGGCACGGTTGCCCTTCAGAAAGATCACAGCCAGGATAAGAATCAGGATGCCAGTCTTAGGCACACCGACTTCACCATGCTGCATCCCATCATAGGTGAGGCCCAGTTTGATGAAGATGGCATAGCGGTGGTTGGTGGGATCCACTTCCTTCACATCAAGGCCACAGATTATCTCCATGCGTTCAGATGCTCTCAGGAACATCTCAGTGAAGTGGTCTTCATACTTTTTGCTGACAATCTTCAACATATCTTCTTTGGTTATTATCTCTGTCATTTGATACGTGAGCAGGAGGAAATTCACCAATGAAGCCACATTTTCATCTACAGCATCTATGACAGTGATGGCGAACCTATGACATGCGTGTCAGAGGTGACACGTGAACTCATTTTTTTGGATGACTTTTCTTTGTTAAATGGCATTTAAATATATATAATAAATATCAAAAATATAAGTCTTTGTTTTACTATGGTTGCAAATATAAAAAACATTCTATATGTGACACGGCACCAGAGTTAAGTTAGGGTTTTTCAAAATGCTGACATGCCGAGCTCACAAGGTTCGCCATCACTGACCTATGGGCACATTCTTGGGTCTGGATCTGCCTCTAAGGTGCTATCCTCCTCCTCTTCGCTACTGGAGCCCTCACCATATTTGCCTAAGGAGGAGGCTGTGGTGACAACTGAGGAGGAGCAGGAACTCTGAGCACTCTCAGAGGTGCTGGGGATACCAGCATCAGGAGCCTCCTTCAGATTGCCAGGCATTTCAGGATGGGAGGAGAGACAGGCCTCCTCCAGAGCCTTGGACTCCTGTGCAACCTCCAGGCCCTGGGTCTCACTGTGGGTCTGAAGGAGTTGATCAGGTGAGCACCGTGGATTCTTCTGAGGAAAAGCCATGAGGACACTTGTGGGTAGTGGTAATCAGGAGTGTGAACAGGAAGACAATGGGGAATCACTCCCTCGTCTTTGCCAACTACAGCCTCCTTCCCTCTTTCCATCTAAGAAAGCCCCGCCTCAGCAAAAACTTTTTTGTTGTTGTTCTCCCAAGGAACTGGTATGTTTGATAATACCTTCAAGTTGGGGGGGGGGGGGGGAGGATAATAGAGCATGGATTTTTTTTTTAAAGGATGACGGATAAAATATTGAAGGCAAGAAATTTAGATGTGGATACCCAGCCTTTTCTACTCCTCAAATGACTTCTCAAGGCATAGGAGCCACATTGTTTATCTGACACCAGCTCATCCAGCCTCACACTTGCTGTGCCCTTCCACCCCGCCCCATAGGACAATTCTCATTCTTGGGGTTCATTCCTGCCTTCTGGGGACACTGTCCTTGTCACTGGAAAAAGGAAAGAGTCAGAGCCTTCGGTGCTTGTAGGGTTTAAATGCAGGAGTCGGGGGAACACTCCTGCACCCTGGGTTGGACTTCAGGGGTCTGTGCATAGAATGGACTCTACTGGCAGCGTCATCTACATGTTCCTGATGAGGTTAAAAGGAGGAACACGCTGTTCTGCCTGCGCAGAAGGCTCAGCATCAGAGGATACAGGGCAAGGAGACTCAACATTTTAGAATCGGAAGACTTTGAAACCTGGCTCCCTCTGGCTCTGGGAGCTTAGGACCCCCCAAAGAACGTAAAGCGAACATTCTCTATTGAAAGGTGAAAATTTTAATTTATTTAAAATTTATAATATTAAATTGTACTTTGGCTGCATTAAAATATAATTGCAACCTACTTCAATCAGAGCTAACTTTCCACTCATCTGATGTCTATTAATGCTACATCAGCAGTGCAGACCTTGGTCCATATGTCTCATGGCTTTCTGAACATGTCAACAAGGTTTAGGCCTCCAATTCTGAACCTCCAAAACCCAATTCCTCATCTTCACTCTCTAAGTGGCCCTCTCTTGATGCCAACAGCATCACCATCATCATGACCATCTGTCCCCCGAACTTCAGTGGCATTTGGAGTCGCCCTCCTTCCATGCCCCTTCGTATCTGACCAGCTGCCAAGTTCACCGGATCTCACCTCCATGATAATGAATGCATGTATCCCCTCCTCCATCCCCACCGCCTCTGCCTGGGCTTGGCCTGCCTAACCTCACCCTGAGCCTAGGTCATCAGTGAGCCTGAGCCTTGGTATTAGGGTTAACACCTGCTTTGTAACTTCTGGCCACATGACCTGCAGCAAACCTCAATTTCCCCATCTCTCAGAAGAGGTGATAAAATGAGAGGATTCAAAAAGACCCCAGTTAGCTCAATTCTGGTCCTACTTGCTGACCCACCCTCGGAGTCCTTCCTTCAGAATTTCCCTGCTCCAACCCATGTCATGCTCTGCGGCCAGAGGAACTCTTCCAAAGCAAGACTCATTCTCTAACCTCTGTGCTCAACACCTTGAATGGCTCCCAGCTGTCCCTGAGGCAAGGCCCCAGGGAAAGCCTAGTTTGGGCCCTTCACATCTGACCCTCATTACCAGTGCCATCTCTCTTCTCCTTTTCAAGTGCTCTGTGCTGCAGCCACCTGAGTGGCTTTCCCTCTCCCCAGCATGCTCTCCACTCTTCTGGTCTCTGCCTTAAGCGGAAGCTGGACAGAGGCACCTGCTCCGTCTCTGTGTGTCCAATTCTTCTTCATCAGCTGAGAACCACTCCTCACCCCCAGCAAGTCTTCCTAATGCTCAGGCATAAGACTCACTCGCCTTCTTGTGACACGCACATGACCAATTTAACTTGATTTGTGGCAAAACAAATAATAACCACTCACATAATTTACCCAACTTTTAACTCTCTGCAGGGATCATTCAATTGTCAAAGTTGAATGAAGTTTATGTTAAGTAGATGTCATTACTAAGTATAGAAACATACATTTCTAGTAGATTAGTGTATTTGTGAGTGTGTGGGGATAGTGATAAAAGGTAGGCAATAGCTTTCTATATTGAAATTATAATATTTCTATACAGTAAATTACCTTGAGAAATAAGTCACTTTCAAAACTCTCTAGTGAAGTATTAATTCCCAGATGTTATAAGCTGACCAAACATATTCTTCTACATAAGAAGTGTATTGCAGACATTAAAACCCCACTGTGAAAACTGAAAACAACCAAAGCTATTCCAATAATTGGTAAATAGTTAAATAAATTATGATAGACTCACATTATGGGCTATGATGCAGCCACAAAATGTTTTTGAAGAAATTAAATAATGATGAACACAGCAAGATTGAAAATTGTATATTTTGTGTGCTCCCAGATATGCAATAATAACTATTATAAACACGAATGATAACAATAAGCAAGAAAAAAAGACCCAAAGAAAACATACCAAAAGGTTAATTGTGGGGAAAGAGGATTATGGGTGATTTTTGTATTCTTCTTTGTCTTCTTCTGTGGCTTCCAAATTCTCAACAATAAGCACGTGTTGCTTTTATAATCAAAGAGAAAAATATTCAAAGCATGATTTAAAAGCAATGCCATTCAGCTCAGAGGAGGCGAACAGGGATAGAGGAAGTTCAAGCAGCTCTTTCCAGCATCCTCTACCTAGAAGTTGCCCATCTGTGGAGGCGCTTGGCTTCCAGAGCCCAATCACAATGCAGGCTTCCTCACCGACAGCCTTCTAACCAGGTATGTGAGCAGTTGCACGCTGAATGCCTCACTGCCTTTACTTCTAGGCAAGATGACCTGCGAATGCCGGGGAACAGGACTCAGGTCTTGCAAAAGAACAGAGTGGTTTTTCTTTTCCCTGTCTTATCTCTGTCTCTGACTGACAATGCATACTGGTAAAGGTCTTTATTTTATGGATTTCAGTTTTTAAATTCTTAGGACTACTATGCCATTTCAGCACTAGGCAATATTTCAAGAGGCCTCTTTTCTAGAATCAGAACATAAGACGCATCAGAGTGACTCAAAAACGATTACATGTGATTGGGGCAGGAAAAATGCTGTGATGCAAAATTGAGTTCCTATAGGCAAGCAGAAAGAAGAAATGCACACATGGCCTGAAGACTGCTTCAGTTATAAATTCCCGAATGTCAGACAGGACGGGCAGCAGAAAATTGTTTTGAACTTGGCACCATGCTTGGCACATACAAAGTGCTCCGGAAATATTCTTGACTGACCAAGTGACAGTTTTTGAACATGAAGGATCACAATGACCTGGGAGCAGAATGCTATCATCTGTGTTCTTGGTGACATTATGAAGCTGAGCATCCTTCCAAAGGTCTAAAGAAGAGCAACAGTCTGCCAATCACAGTGATGCTTTTTAATTAAAAATTTTGAACCTTGAAAACCAGAAGAGTCAGGAGGTGGACTGCCTGGGTTTCAGCACTAGCTTGTCAGCCATGCGGCTTCAGTCATCTCTAAGCCTCAGTTTCCTCACCTGTAAAATGGAGTTAATAACAATGCCTCCCTCAGAATGTAAGGGTTAGAGGGGATCACAAATGACACATATTAGCTGCCCCTTGAAGGTGAACTATTATTGGGGGAACTGGACTCCAATGTTGGCAAACCAATTTCTTTCCATTTCCTCTCCGAATCTGTCTAAATACTCTTTGGCAAATGGCTTAGATAAAATAAAACCCAACATTTTCCAGACTCTAAATGCATAAGCTAAGTGAAAATGTTCTTTTGTCAATAAACAGCATGAATTTTGTTGTCAACCCACTCATGCCGCTGCAAATCTCTTGGGGATATGATTCTAAAGCAAAAATATAGGTATAAGAGATGATCCGGCTGCATCTGCCCTTGCCTTGATGCTAAAGCCCAGGCACACTTACAGCAGGTTGTGGACAATTTATATTTGAATGAGGTTGATACAGAGCATCAAACCTTGGTCAGATTTCACACTGAGTCCCTGCAGGCCCCCCCTCCCCGCCGCCACCCTCATCCTTAGGATCTGACACTGTGCCTGGCTTCCTTATAATGAAAGCACTGATTCGGCACCTGCCACGTGCTGGATAGCCTGTTTAAAGATTTTGCATTCATTAACTCATTTAATCATTACAGCAACCTTATGCATGAGGGCAACTCAGGGGGACACCCTGCCCAGTAGGGTCACTTCTCACTGAAAAAAGTTGACCCATTCAGGTCCTCTGTGGGGATATGGGAATGTGAGGGACAGGTGATTCAAGAGGAAGGGCAGGTAATTCAAGCTCAGCCTGGCATCCAAATAACACTGCGTCACTGTTCCCATAAAGTCCAGGCTAAGCCCTGGGACCCACACTGTGTAGCCAAGGACACACTGCCCTCCATATTTCATTCCCTCAAGTCTTTGCAGCAAAAGCTCATCACCAAATACAACCTGGGCCTGCCTCCTCCCGGAGGCCTGAGAGAGACTCACCAGTAAAACCCACACGAGCCAAGAGATGCTAGTAGATTCCTTAAGTTCAGTGGCTTGCCCAGCTATTTGTAAGAAGAATGTAGACCATTTTAAATTCAATTCAATTAGTGAGTTTGCATTGATTGTTTCATTCAGTGTTGAGCACTGTGCCTCCCACTTAAGCTCCATGAATGTGCTAAGTGAATGGGTGACTTGTCTGGGTTCTACTTTTAAACTGAATACATCAAACATGATCTTTTGTGAACAATGCAAGTTACACACGATACATTTTTATTATCCAAAGGTAAGAGAATGACTTTGAATCAATAAATGGGGGCTTTCAAAAAATTAATTTTTGTATTTTTGCTTCCCCCAAATGTTCATTTTGTGCTTTAAAATGTTTTCATGGTAATTCCTCCCGTGAGGTGGTTCCTCCAATATTTATACATAACATAAAATTCACCATTTTAACCATTTTTTATTGTACAGTTCAGTGAAATTAAGTAGATTCACACTGTTGTGCAACCATCACCACTATCCATCTCCAGAACATCTTCATCTTCCCAACTGAAACTCTGCACCCATTTAATACTAAGTCCTCTTTCTCCCTTCCCACCAGTCCCTGGCAACTACCTCCTACTCTGTCCCTATGACCTTGACAACTATAGGAAACTCACATACAGTAGTGCCCCCTTATCCAAGACCCTCAGTGCATGCCTGCAACCACAGATAGTACCAAACCCTAAATATAGTATATTTTTTTCCTGTACCTATATACTTATGATAAAGTTTAATTGATAAATTAAGCACAGGAAGAGATTACCAATAATAACTAACAATAAAATAAAACACATAACAAAAGACTATTAAAAATTATGTGAATGTCTTTGGGGCCAGTATTAAGTAAAATAAGGGTTATTTGAACACACCCGTTGCAATATCGTGAAAGTCCATGTGATAATCTAGGTAGCTACTAAGTTACTAAGTGACTGACCCGGGGGGCGGCGGAGGGGGCGGGCAGAGGGGGTTATACATCATGGGGACATTGGACAAAGGGATGATTCACATCCTGGGCAAGACAGAGTAGATGGTGAGAGATTTCATCATGCTACTCAGAAAGGCATGCAATTTAAAACATATGAATTGGTATTTTTTCTGGAATTACCATTTAAATGTTTCAGAACACAGTTGACCACGGGTAACAGAAACTACAGAAAGTGAAGCCGTGGATAAGGGGGGACTACCGTATGTAGAATCATACCGTATTTGTCCTTTTGTGTCTGGCTTATCTTACTTAGCATGTTTCCATCCATGTTGAAGCCTGTGTCAAGCCTTTTTAAAAAAATTATGGTAAAATATACCTACCATACAATTTACCATCTCCACCATTTTTATGGGTCCAGTTTAGTTGCCATTGTGGTGCATTTTTAATATGCTAGTCTTACTAGTAGTAATGGCGACAAGAGAGTACATGGGCTAGCCCACCTAACTTTTCAGAGCCAGTGTCAGGAAAGACATTGGGAGGTCTGGAGTAGGACCTGTCCCTGCCGAGGACTTTACAAGTCGCCTCACCTCGTGACCTTGCTATTGCTACATCTCTGGTAACTAGTCCCACGCCAGAGTGTGTGGGGAGATTATTACAGCCCATTACCAACCTTGGTTTTTTGCAAAAGAAAATGCCCAAGGACACAGACTCCAGGGAAGTAGTGAGAGCAAGAACCCAAGGAGCTGGAGACCTGACCTGGGGAGGCATCTGTCAAGGGGGTTTCACTGGGAGGCATCTGTCGCATCTGCATTAGGGAAGCAGCGTTACCAGGGGCTGTCAGCTGTGGCGCAGAGAGAGGCCCATTACACAGACCCAGGCACCACGCTGAAGACCATGAGGCATGCCAAGCCAAAGCAAAGCGCCCGGAACAGAACTGTGTGTCCCCTCCACATCAGGGAGAGAACAGGGAATTTTCCAGAAAGCAGGCGATGGGGAAACTGGGATGAGAAGGCAGCAGCAGTCAGGATGCCCAAGACAAGCAAGTGGGGGAGGCGCCTGGACCATGTCCTTCCAGCTGCTGGGCCCAGGATGGAGCAAGGACAAAGGGGTGACCCTGAGGCATCGTGTCCCCAGGGCTCAAAAGAGGAGAGAGGACACAACTCAAACCCCAGGTGAGAAAGGGTGAGTGTGAAAGGAGTTGAGCACTTCAGTCCCACATTGTGTTAATTGTCAGAACAGAGATTTGCCAATGAAGGCCCAGCAGGGGCGATCATCTGCCCCTGGAGAGGGCCTGCTTTCCTGATGGAATCTCAGGGGCATGAGCCATGAAATTACTTCTAAAAAAAATAAAGACAGAGACTGTCAAAGAGGACAAGCACTTACACTTGTTCACTGGAGAGACTCTTTGTTCTCTTTCTTGAAGCAAACAGGCTAATTACAGAGACCCCAGGTGACACAGAAACAACCGCCCTTATCATTCCTCTTAGGGAAGCAGAAAATGCTAACTAAAATAAACCGATAAAATACCAAACCTGTGCAGAGCACGTACAATGCACATGAGGCATTTTACTTACACTAACCCATGTGATCCTCACAACAACCCATTTTCATCCTCATTCACAGCAGCACAAGAGGGTAAGTAACTTGAACAGGATCACACAGCAAAATGGAATGAAACAAACATTCCATCTTCTTTCCTGAGATAATAGCTATCATATGACTTTTTTTTAAATGGCCTAAAATGGAATTGCAGAGGGTCCCACATAAAACGCAGCTGAGAAGGATTGGCCTCCTCTCTTTCCACCAGACATCTGCAGTGGCCTTGACCCACATCTCTCACAGGCTCTTTGGCATCGCTCGCATCAGTGGTATGTGCTGGCCGATTCCAGCTTGGGAGTCTCTACATCGGACTCCAATGCACATCTCATCTTGTCAACATCCCATAGTGTAAATTCCTGCTGCCTTTAGATTGAAATCCCAGCGATTCCATGTGCTCTCTGTGACCTGGCTCCGGTTGCACTCTCCAGCCTCTCACTAACCCCCGTCTCTTGCCCACAAATACATCTTTCATGCTACTCATTCTATTCAATGGGAAGAACTCCCACCACTCCCCGCTCTCCACCCCCCAAGCACACTTGTCATGGGCTCTCTGGCCTCCCTCTCTCCTTTGCCTGGGCCTGTCACCTGCTGCTCCTTTTGTGTAAAAACACCTTCTGCCAGGATAAAGCCCCCTGGACCTTTAGAGCCCCCCGGGGCCAGGTCCTCTGCAAAGCCTCCTGTGCCCATCCAGACAGAGTTGGCTTCTTCTCTCTGCTCCCTGCACCCCCCACACTGACCTCCGCCAAAGCGCTTCCCACTGCATTGCGATGGCAGCTTTCCTCAGTGCCCCTCTCCCCGAGGAGACTCAGTCACTCCTTCATTCATTCACCCACTTACTCGCATACTGAGGGCAGGAACCACAACCATCTCTGGTTTATTTGCTGTGTCTCCAGCCTCAAATCCAGTGGTTCTCTAAGGGTAGTCCCTGGCAGCAACCTGGCCAACCTGGGAACTTGTTAGAAATGCAAATTCTTGGGCTCCACCCAAGACCCACTGAATGAAAACTCCAGTGATGAAGCCCAGAAGTCTCTGTTTTAACAAGCCATCCAGTTAGGAAACCACCGCTCGAATACAATGCACATCGTAAGCAATGGGTGTGGAATGAATGGACACCCAGCTGTTACTAGAAACCAGTTACCCGGGAGCATGTGGAGGCCTCCTGCTCATGCTCCCCTGGGGAGGTGATCAGAGTTTTTTCTATCTTGCCCAGATATTCTGGGAACACCATACAGTTGTCCCTGGGTATCCACATGGGACTGGTTCCAGGACCCCCTGCTGAGGTCCATCCCCCCCCACCTCAAAATCTGTGGGTGCTCAGGTCCCTTATATAAGATAGCATTGTATTGGCTTATAACCTATGCACATCCTCCTGTATACTTTAAATCGGCTCTAGATTATTTACAATATTTAATACAATGGAAATGCAATGCAAATAGTTGTTATGCTGTATTTTTTAAAGTCTGTACAGGTTCACTACAAACGCAACCACTGAAGGCCTAACTACACAGTACTCATCAGCCACAGCGTTACATTCTCCCCCCCTCCCCCCCAATATTTTCAATCTGAAATTGGCTGAATCTGCAGATGCAGAACCCATGGATAAGGAGGGCCGACTATATTTTCAATCCTGTTCTAGCCCTGGTGCGGCTGACAACAAGCTATGTGATTTTGGAAGAAATGAAATCAGTGGATCTTTGGATCATGTGGCCTTTTGGAAATACAAGGAACCTCAGAGTCAGAAAACTCAGGGATGGGATCCAGCCCTGACTCTCACCAGGGGGCACACGTGTCCTCTCTGGTCCTCCATTCCTCTTCTGAAAAGCAGACCTACCTGCTTACTTCACGGGGTTGACATGAGTATCAAATAATAGAATCTATGTGACCGTCTTCTTCAACTTTGAAGCATCCTCATTACTACTGACAACATGAGGTATGCTAGGCTATTTGAGTACCAAAGTGTTTCAGTGCTAAAGTTCTAGGATTCTGTGAAGTCCAGACAAAATTCCATTTCTCTAAACACTTAAAAAGATGGGCCTCCCCTATTAGTGGTGGGTTGTGATGCAGGTTAGGGTGTCAGATTGGTTCTAACGAGCTCAGGCGCTTCCAAATATGAAACATGGTAAAGTTACCCTCTTCATAAGCAGTTTCCTCATCTGTAAAATGGGTCATTACTACCAACCAACTCTCAAGGTTGTTTGAATACATGTAAGATAATCAAAGTGTATTGTAAGCACTCAATAAATGTGGGAACTCTTGTTACTAATGTACTATTGCTGTGGTTAATGGTACTATTTCCATTCCTAAGGGGAATAGCACAAAAAATAGGAGATGATCTGTTAGTAAACAATTTACAAAAATGATTTTAGTTAATACAATCTTCTGATTCTGTGACACCAGACTGTATATTTTTTGTGCTCCAGACTATGGAGCACTATTTATTTGGTTTTGCTTTTATTTGGTTGGTTCAGACATCAAGCAAGGCTGCCTTTCAAACTGTTCAAGTTGAACATTTCAGGGACCATCACTGCCAAAAAAGCACCCAATAGTTTAGAGCAAAGGTCAGCCAACTTCTTCTGTGAAAGTCCAAACAGTAAGTATTTTAGGCTTTGCAGACCATGTTCTCTGTTGCCACTGCCTCTCAACTGTTGTTGTAGCATGAAGGTGCAGTAAACCACACACAAAGCAACAGGTGTGCCTGGATTTGGCCCGAGGGCCATAGTTTGCCATCTCTGGCTTAGAAACCCAAGGAACTGAGGTAACAGAATCTCGGTCACCCCCTTTCCCATCTCCACTGAACACACTTCATTTTCTTTTCTAATTCGTTATGGAGAAACCGGCTATCAACTCTATTTTACCTCTAGGTCAGGCAGCCTGGGGCTGTGAATTCTAGAAATGTATAAATTGTAGCAAAATCCCACTTCAACTTCATAATTGAGTCATGTGAAGTTCATTATAGGATTTTTATCTTAACAACTGACATTGGAGGGAAGGTCCAGTATTAGCAAACAAAACTATTTCCAGGTCTGCCCACACAAACTGCTTCTCTTTCATCCTCATTAGAATATGATGAATTTTATTAAATAAAAATTTTAGCATACTACATACATTTCAACTAATCTCTGTTCTTCTAGGAGTTAATCAAAGTTATGAAAACATGGTCCTTTTGACCCAGTATATAGGTACAGTAAAAAGGTAAGAACAGTATTAATAAGTTTAGAGATCTCCAAGTGATGTGGGCTGAATTATTCTGTTAGAAGTCTTTAAAACTCATGAGTGGTAGGTGGAGTTCTCATTTTCATATCCAACTCTGGTGCCATCCAGGAGAGAGGACTGGATGCTTGGTCAAGATAAAAGGCAAGGGCCTGGCCAGTGTTTCTCAGTGGTTAGAGCATTGGCCTACACACTGAAGGGTCTCGGGTTCGATTTTTGGTCAAGGGCATGTACCTCATTTGCACGTTCAATCCCCAGACCCCATTGGGTCACACATGCAGGAGACAACCAATCAATGTGTCTCTCTCACATAGAGTTTCTCTCTCTTTCCCCCTCCCTCCCTCCTTCCCTTCCACTCTCTAAAAATCAATGGACAAAATATCCTCTGGTGAGGATTAACAACAACAATAAAAAGAAGGAAAGCAAGGGAAAAGGTAATGAATGGAGGGAGGCAGGAACATCCCACTAGCTTAAGGCCAGGGCTTCATGGAACACAAGATAGAGAAGAGGCCAGAATGCAGAGAGATGGACACAGAGCCAGGGAGGAAGGAAGATGCAGAAATAACCCGACACGCTGCCAGGAAGCCAGACAAATCAGATTTCAGAGGGTACCGCTCGGGGCTTCTGACACGCTAGTAATGTAACATTTAACGTACAATGCGCAGTGAACAGATGTGAGCTGGAAAATGACAGGGTGGAGAGAGGTGGGTGGCAATTTTAGCTGCCATTTGAACCTGAACAGCCTAGTTTTAGAAAAAGAGATAAGAAATAATAAATAATGCAGCACACCTCCCCTTACCCGGGGGCGATGGGCTTCCATTTTAAGGAGGCTTGAACAAACAGAGACATTTGATGCCCAGACACAGGCATTAAAATGGAAATCTATCTGTAGAGCCTGTCACATCTGCTTCATGACTCCAGAAAGCCCAATCCCCACTCCACAGAGACCCAGAGGTTCCCATGGGAAGGAATCCCACTGCCACTGCACTGTCTTCCTGGGGGACAGTCCCAGGTGGAGGGTGGGCCCTGAAAGGTGGGGAGATGCCTGACCTCTGGAAGAGGGGTGAGCATGCACCCTAGTGAGGGCATCCAGCTTCTCTGGAGTCCACACTTGGGTTTTGTGGGGGGGGAGGGGGGCAGGGAAAGTGAGCGGCTCATATATAATTAATCCCCACACCTGTATTAAAGCACTTTCATATAAATTAGTCCATCTGATGTCAGCCAGCAAGATAGGTGCGGAGGGTGTTTTCTCATTCTATAGTCCAGGAAATGGGTCCCATGGTCAACATCAGGTGAGGTCAAGGTAAGCTGTATATTCAGATCATGACCTTGTCTCTGGACTTGGGGAAGGGCCTCCAGGATGGTTCGGTCCCTCCTCTTGCCTAGGGACAAGTGGCCAATGGCCTGCCTTCGCCTGACCAGGTGTGGCTGCCCCTGCTTATGAAGCAAGCACCTGAAGGCCCAGTTGCCCAAACGGCACCAGTTTGTCAGAGCAGCTGCAATTCTGTGTCCGAGTGTTAGGACTCTGTGGTTAGGGCTCAGGCCTGCACGTCTGGCTGTGTTCAGGGGTTGCAGAAACCCCGTTAGATGCCACTGTAAGGAATGAGCAGGAAGCCCAGGGCAGGTCACATGGAAAGCCGGTGCTGATGAGAGAGGGAAAGGAGGCTGGAAAGGCTCACTGAGTGCTTTCACAGCCACAGCGCTAGGTCCCATTACCAATCCCTCCTTACAAATAAGACAACAGACACAGAAAGTGAGCACCTGGCCTGAGATCACAGCAAGTGGCAGAGGCAAGAGTCCAAGCCCACGAGTCCCAGGAGGGTAAGTAATAACCAGCCCCTCCCGCAGGGGCCATGCCCCTCAACACCAGCACCTGGAAGCTCTCCCGCTTTTACTAAATCCACGCTGAGCATCCATTCTGAGTCCAACACCAGGAAAGGCCTCTGACACGTTATCAAATCCACTCCTAGAGCAGCCCTAAGATGTCCATTTACAGAAAGGAAAACCGAAGCTCAGGGAGGGTAACATGCATCTCCAGGATCACACAGCATCCAAGTAGCAGCGAGAGTCCAGCCAGGTTCCTGTGACACCAGGCCCCTGCTATTGTCATGACACATGGCCAAGTCGCCAGCCCCACTGCCTGCCGGCCTCCCCAGGGAACGGAACAGCTTTCTCACTGTCATAAAACAGCCCTGTGGGTTTGTGTCTGTGAGCAGCCAGGGAGGCATAAAACAGCGAGTGAGTGGTGAATATCTAGCTTGGCTCAAACCAATTCCACACTCTGGCTCCAGGCTCGTTTGTGTGCATGGCCTCTGCTCAGAGAGGGCAGAAGAGGCCCTGTGTGCTTAAGGGGCTTCGTCTCTGAGAAATGTCTGTTATGCAGCAGGTTCCCCAACGGCTGTGGTGTGGCTTCTGGTGGCCACAGGCCACGGCCTCCAGACCTGGTGTGTGAAGGGACGAGGCATGTCTTCCCTAGAGATGGAGCAGGGTAGGCTTGTTAGCAGATAGGTCAGGAGCCACCTCCCTTGGGGACTGTCTCCAGAGGCTGGTCTGGTTTCTCCACTGTGACCCTGTGCAAGTCTTTGACCCCTTTGAGTCTCAGTTTCCTCACGTATAGCAGGAGAGGATCATGATCCTTATGTTACAGGTTACAAGTGGTGCTGAGACTGGCCACCTCCATGAAAGTCCTTCGCCCCACTTTAACTCTTTTCACATCATCACCTAAGTTTGAGACCAGCTACGCTCAGCCAGATAGGCTTTTCACCATTCAACAAATATGAAGTAAGAGCACATTTTCTCCTGAGCCCAGTGGAAGACCCTGAAGGGGTTCACAGGGGAGGATCTGCTGCAGCCTTCAAGGTGCCCCCTACACAAGGCAGCATGTATGTGACCTCAACAACATATAAGACCAACTGTGTGAAGTCAATAAGCCATGCTTAGATATCAGAGGAAGAAGCAATCCATTCTACATGGGGAAGAGTGAAAGAAGACTTCATGGAGGAGGGGACATTGACTGGGTCTTGTGAGGTGAGTGAGAGCTCAATTGCTATAGATGCCTGGTGGCACCTCCTTGTCTATGTGAGATAGGCAGGTGTTGGGGGAAATAGGTCGTCCATATACAGAAGCTGAAGGTGAAGGGATGAGAGTAAGTTACAGTCGACCTTGGAGTGAGATTGATCAAGGATATGGTGAACATACCGCCTCCGTTGGGAGTTTGTGCATATGTTCATTTCCCATCTCGCTCGTTTCCTTCTCCTAGTTTAGCTCCTTCTACTCCCTCCTCCTTCAGGATTGCTATTGTCCAGCATTTCTCATCATGTACACTGAGTGGCCAGATTATTATGACTGGCCAGATTATTATGACCACCCCATCAGTACTTCATTGTCACTTCCAAAAATACTGAATATTGAAAACTTCCTAAGCAAATACTCTCAAGGTTTTATTATTATTTGCATAACTTATTCACTTCATTGTACTGATGGGGTGGTCATAATAATCTGGCCGGTCATAATCATCTGGCCACTCAGTGTATATTCCTCACTGAACTTGCCCACAGCAGCTCAACCACTGATTAGTGTTTCAGCTGTGTGACCTTGTGCAAGTCCTTGAGCCTATTGAGTCTCAGTTTCCTCACGTACAGCAGGAGAGGATCATGGCCCTGATGTTACAGGTTACAAGCACCTATACTGTCCTGCCAGGCCTGTGCTGTCCATCACAGTAGCCATCAGCCAGATGTGGCTACTGAGCACTTGACCCTAAATAGTCCAAATGGACATGTGCTGTCAAATACAGAGACGTTACATTATCTCACTAATATTTCTTACTCTGATTATATGTTGAAATGATAATATTTTGGACATACTGAGTTAAACTAAAGAATATTATTATAATTAATTTCACCGGTTTGGTTTTAGACTTTTTTTTTTTAATGTGGCAACTAGAAAATGAGAAATGACTGCCTGCCTCTCCATGATCCTGTTTTCTTCTCCTGGCCCCAGAGGTTTTCGGTTTTACTTTCCTTTGTAAGGTTATGTCTGACTTAACCTTACACAACATGATGGGTCAGCCCAGGAGGCTTAGCCCGTGCCATGGGTGGTACACCTGCAGGCGAGTTTGACTAGTCTTTCAGACAGCCACACATCTAGGGCAGATGCAGTTTATACCAGCCACAGGGGGCAAGATGCCTCAGCTCCCACTGCTCTGCCTGGGGCCTGCCTCCCTGTGATTACATAGAGCAGCACTCAACTGCATTCTGCCAAAGGTAGCAGGTTCCTCTTTATGGGGGTTATATGAAAAACAAAAGAGAGTAAGTATCCCTGTTTCTCTGCTCTATTCTTCCTTTTGCTTGTAACCCCGAGCGCTCCCCCATTTACATCTGCTGTCAACACTTGGGCCTTTGAGTGCTGCTCAGGCCTCTGCTTGGCATGGCTAAGTGCCTGTAATAACAGGTTGGTTGGAGTTCGGATAATTACGGACCCAAACTAGCCAGGGTTGTGACATTTGTCTCCTCTGGTCTGTTCATCTTAGCTCACTCCACATTTGTCCACCTGTCTCCAGGCAACTGCTCATACATCTACTTTCCTCCCATCTTTCATCTCTCCCATCCTCCCCTCTCCTGGTTTGGTGTCTGCATAGGACCACCGACAAGCGTGATCCCAGGCTGTCGGAACTGCACGCACAGTCACGGAGCAGGGCATTCAATCTCTACCACAATGCAGCTCCAAACACGACAGGTGAAATGTCAGCAGCAGTGACAGGCACGGGAGGGTAGGAGGAAATGAATTGCTAGAGAGCCCTGACTCCCAGCTCTGCACAACGTGCCAAGAAGGCTATCTACACCCACGCCTGCAGACGGGCAGACAGACACCACGTGCCAGACAAGGGGGAAACCAGGTTAGCTAAACCCACAGGCACATGGAGCTTCCTCAAGAAGCCTTCTTGCCCTTCCCCACCAGAAAAGAGTTTTCTCTCCCCAGAATGTTAATAACATCTATTGTCTGTGCGGCTCCTCTTTTTAACCCTTCGGTGTAGTGCCCGGTGGAGCGGTGATATCCTGACAGGTAGAGCCTTTGCTTCCCGGTGATGGCCACCACACTGCAGGAAACCTGTGTGCACACTGAAGACACTCACTAAATGTTTGCAGTTGTGATCAATGAGGGGGGAAAAAAGAGCAAGACTACTATGTGGAAACTCCTGAGGCCACCTTTCCAGGGGTTAGAAAAATCTGTCCCAGATTTGGAAATGGAGCAAAGGTTTTACGGTGTTCCGACCGTAGGCGGGAAGGTGTCCCGCTGGCTGCCTGGAATTGTCTGGCTCCTCAGGGTGTGCACCTTGACGTGAGGTGCTATTTACTATTGATTCGGATATTTACAACTCTGTCAGGGTAGATGTTAACTTTTAGAGAACTGACAGCAAAACAAGTGATTCTACCCAACAGTAATGCATGCATATTATCCCATAGAGATACAAATGACTTCTGGCCTGGAGAAAAGAGTATACCTAACCTTATTTTTTAATCTAGTATATTTCAGAGACCTTTCCCTATGGGACATATACACTCTGGCTCTTTAATGGTTTTTGAACCAGCTGTACCATCTTACTGGCTCCCTCATTAATGAGTTGGATAAATATTTGAAACATGTTCATTCTATTTTGCATAAAAGTCACTTCTTTAACTTTCTAAAAACTATCCTTTGGCACTGGATAGAATTGGGAGTGGTGGACTCTTACTCAGTAGCTACCCTAGTCACTCAATTAGCCATTTGAGACTTGGATCATTCATGGTCATTGGCTCCCACTCCTGTTTCCCCTAATAGTGCTTCCAGGAAGCTCTTTCAGGAGGAGAAGGTCACAAAGCTGTTGGAGAAGGTTTTGGAGAATAAAAGAGAAGAAAAAGAGGACATTAGGACAACTGGTCACCATTTAAGCGGGGGGCAGAGAGGACAGGCCAAAGGTAATGACGTGACACACCTTGTCCGTCCACGCCCTGCTCTGTCCCACTAGGCACTCTCTGTACTTAATACCTTTCCTGCGCTACCACTCATGCCTCAAAGCCCAGATCAAAGGCTGCTCTCTCCTGGAGCCCTCCTTGACCACCTCCCCTGGCCCCAGAAGTAGCTGCCCGAGCCTTCTTTGTGAGAGTGTTGTGGAGGCCCTGGCTTTACAAGAGCCCTAAACACCTGCTCTTGGAATTGCAAGAACGGCTTACCTCCCATGTAAACCTGCCCCTGCCTTATACAACATGATGGGCCAAAGACACTGTATTGGGAATAGGTAGAAATATTCCCAGCATGGAACGAATAAGAGGAGTAAGGAGGTTCTAGGAAAGATGAAACAGTTTTGGAAAAGGAAGGACAAAAGTGATCCAAGCTAAGGCAACATGTACACCTCAAGTTGAAACAGTGGGATAAGGCGACATGTACACCTCAAGTTGAAACAGTGGGATAAAGCGGGAAAATGCAGAGGTGAGGGCTTCTGGGAACTGAGGGTAGAATGAATTAAAGGAAGGAGAGGTAGAAAATATAGGAACTCCTCTGTACTTCTGAAAGTCAGTCAGGTTAATTAGCATATCTCTTTGTTCTTGTCATCTGGTGAACAGATATAGGAAAAATAAAAAATACAAGCAGTGAACTCTGCCAAGGGTGGTCTGACATCTCTGACCTCCCAGTGTATCAGGCTGGCCCATTACCAGGATAACCCCTGCTAGCAGGTGAATGATGACCCGTCACACTTGTAATGTCAGGGTGTAACTTTCCATGCCTGTTCTGCCACTTGACCATGGACTCCTTGGGAACAGATACCAGCTTATGTTTATCATTGTGTTCCCAGAACCCAATACAGAGTTTGACACATTGGAGACTCATGGTTGTTAAGTTTCTTGGATATCTATTTTTTGTTGCCCATGAAGTTTTCTTTTCAAATGGAGAAGACTTGTGCATTTATTTTCAAATACAGCAAGAAAAGAAGGGGGGAAAAAATCCTAAAGTCAGACATAACCTTTCAAAGGAAAGTAAAACAGAAAATCTCTGGGGCCAGGAGAAGAAAACAGGATCACAGAGGCAGGCAGTCATTGTTGCTGTAGCTTCTGGAAGTCACCAGATCTCCCTAATGTAGTTCAATATGCAAGCAAAGAGGCCAAGGAAACAACATCCATAAACTGCCTTCCAAGAAATGGCCAAGACACAAACCTACAAGAGAGGTGTGAAACTAACCACTCGGGCAGAGCCCCAGGGGTATTCAGCAAACCCAGTGAAGGACAAGTTACTTCTGTAAGACATTGGTGAGTATAGGAACGTTTCATTACCACAAACTGGAGAGAGGAGTCAGAGGCCTGAGTTCTTGTCATGAGTCTACCCTGACCACATATCAGCTAATATATCATCATGTGATTTCACCACATGCTGGAGTCCCCACCACCGTCCCCAAATACTACTCTGACAATCAGTATAGTGTTGCCCAGGTCAGGGACAGTCTGAGGTCCAGGGACCCAGTGAGATGGCTGCCGCCAAACTCCAGGAGTAAGGAGAATGGCACCTGAATGGACTTGGAGATAAAGGCGCAGCCTGAGAGGGGAGGCGTGGTGGGCACCTGAAGATCAGAAACAAGGACGTGGGAGGGACGTCAGGACCGGGGAGATAAATCTGGTTGGAATTTGCCTTGATGTGGAACCGTCCCAAAATTAAAAAAGAAAAGCAAAAAAGGCAAACAGGTACTGAATCTGTGCTGCTCACACCTTCGGAGAACACCCATTACAGCTGATGCGTTCTAATCTGAGATGACTGGGGAGATGGCGTGCCTTCCTGCTCACGGAAATGCCCTTTGAGCCTCTCTCCTCAATGCCCCTTCTTTGGAAATATGAAAGGAGCTGCAAGGATGCTAAATAGTGGAGTCATCGTCCTGCCTTTGTCACCACCCAGCTTGGTGATCTCGGAGAAGTCATTCACCCTCCTGGGTCTCAGGCTCCTCATCGGTACAATGAGGGGGTTGGACAACAGTCACCTGCCTCACCCGCCAGCCCTGGAAGTTCACACCAGAGGCAGGAGAACAAGCCCACTGAGTCTCTGCAGCGCCTCCCACAGCTTCCAGAAAGCACAGCTTCTCAAACCATCTAGCAAATGATAGTCTCTGCTTCCTGCTTAACAGTCTAATTTGCCTCCCATGTGCTCCTGCAGATGGTCTGGTAAAACCACCACATTGGCATCCAAGGCTCCAAGCCTTGGGGATGAAGAAACCCCACTGTGGTGGGGAAGCGGGTGAGAGAGAGCAGAGGGTCCAGGAGCCAAGCAGAGGACAGGAGGGATGCCCTCAGTACAGCTTCCCATGCTTTAGCTCCTGCACCACCTCGGGGTGCTTCCCTGGCTCCCAGGCATTGGGACTGGGTCACAGCTGCTCCCCAAGCCACACAGGAGATCCCAAGGCTCCCTTCATCCTCGTGTATCTAGACAGAAGAGATTTTCCAGAAGCAACTGTTATGAACAGGGTTCCTCCGTTTCAAAATGGGGATCCACACTGAAAGGCACCCCTCTGGTTAGACCCTAAAAGTCCCTACAATGTTCTGGGCTGTAAAAGTCAAGCAGAGGTGCCAAGTATCCTAAGGCTGATCTCTGATAACAACCTTAACCCTGGTCCAAGCCTCCTTATGGAGCCCCTAGTATGTTAGAAAGTCTACCTTTATACCATGTGGGACCCCTCCCCCATCCTTGCCTAGTGACCTCTCACCTCAAGCACCCGCCTCCACCCACACACACCATTTCCTGACCCTGGAAAAACCCCGACTCCACTCCTGACACAGCCAGAGCTGGGCCCCTTCCCATTTCCCCTGCTGCCCTGAGGTCAGTGTTATGGCTTCAGCTCTCCTCTGAGCCCTACCTGCCTGAATGCTGCTAGAAGGCAGGGTGGCAGGACAGCCCAAGTGTGTCCCAAATTGGGCAGAACAGATGCATTCCTGGCATCGCACTTCAGAAATAGGAATATAACCTGTCGTGGAAGGATATGTAGAGGTGATTAGATTCACTATTATTCAATAGAGATAATCAGCTTTCAGGTGAGACAATCAGGTGCAGTGATTAATTAAATGACTTGTCCTTGGTCACTGAGGCAGCTAGTGACAGAGCTGAAACCAGGACCCAGGCTCCCCACTCCTGGATCAGTTACTAACTGGGCTCTCGCTGCTTGAAAACCTGCCTGCTGTTTATAGCATGGTTTCTATCAGAAAATGTGTTCTGAGTTCCAAAGCACATTTCAGAGAAATTTGGAACAGGACTCATTCTGAGCTGGAAACCATCTGCTCTGTATAAGGTCTGTCTGTCTGTCTGTATGTATGTCTGTGGACTTGCTGGAGGGGTCAGACTCAGAGAGGTGATGTCACTTCGGCACTGATTTGCCCAATGGAAGGATCTTCGGGTCTAAGTGCCCTCAGGACTCTGCCTTAAAGTTAGTCCAAAAATCACTGGGGAGGGGAACCTCTTTTAATCTCCCAAGGCCATGCTTACTTACCTTTTTTATTTTTTTTCACTGCACTGTTTCTAGAGGAAAGAAGCTGAATGAAACCATTTAATCACTATGATTTTGGAGAGAAAACTTCCATGATCTCATTACTTCAAGTACCAACTGAAGTTCATCTTTCTTGTACCCTCAGCCTTCAGGGAAGATAAGGTGACACATGACATTCTTGGGGTGATGGTGGCAGTAATGATGACACTATCCCCACACTCTCTTTTACTCTACCCAGTGACATTCATGGGATGAGAGAGTCCAATTCTGATGACATGTTGTCCTCTTGGCTCTCTCTTCTTCTCCCCTGAATGACACCAATCAGAAATGCCTTTGAGCATCACTGTCCCACACAGAGCCGGTGGAGGGCTTTCCCACCTCAGTTGCCTGACTGTGGAAGTGTTTCTCCCCAGCCCCATCATCACGTCATCCCTCAGCCTTACTCTGCGGTAGTGACCTTCTCTATGACCCTGATACATGGACTTCTAGGAGACACTAAGGGGTCACCGTGTCAAGTTTCTGTGTTAAAAATACTTGTACTCTGAGTGTCCCCTCTTTCCTTTGAGGACACATCAGGGGTGGGTTCTTGCCTCTGAACAGATGCAGATATGATGGAGAGAAGAGGAAGGCAGTGATCGGCCTGTGGGGGCCAAGCCTTTAATAGTCCAGCTCTGCCACTTCATCTTTGAGGCTCCGTTTTCTTCTCTGTCATGTGAGAAGCCAGGACCAGGGAAGCCCTGAGGTCGTACTGGCTCTCAAGACCTTTGAGCCTCCAATGGCAGCAGGACCCGGACTTCCTTGCAGGAGGGCAGCTGATAAGTGAGAGAGGCCTCCCTTCCGGAAACGGGCTGAGGGTAGCAGAGAGGAGCGAGGTGTCAGTGAGGGGGACGTGGTGGGGCACTTGCCTCTTCTGACGTCCTCTTCCCTGGAATTGGGGCAGCAAACCCCTGGAGATGAGGCACACGGAAGACCAGGAATAACTCAGGATGAGGAATGGGTGAGGGGTGCTGGCAGAGTTGCCCCACCCCTCGTGTAAGAACATGACTTTCCTCCACCCTCGCTGCTGCCTCGCTCTTCACTCTCCCTCTTTGTGGGTGTGGGTGTGGGGGGGTCAAGACCAGAAGAAACCCCGGGCCTCTCACTGCATCCTATTTCCCAGGGCGCGGCCAGATGCATAGCTGGGAGGATCCCAGACCTCCATTACAAGCAGGAGGGTAAAGATAATTCCATTACCAGTAATAGTGTGTTGTAAATATCCCATCTCCACCTGTTAATTAGTGCCCCCCCCACCACCCTGACTAGGAAGCAATGCTGTGTAATCATGGCATTTTGTGGGTGGTGCTGTTTATTATATGTGGTATTTCAGTGGCTTGTGTGGGAGAAAGAACTAATTATAGCTCTCTGGTTCCAACCCGTTCCAACCTGTTCCCAACCCCACCCTTTCCTCCCATTCCCCTCACGTATAAAGCCAGTATAAAGCCACGTATGTGTAAATAAGCAGAATAAATACACAGCGCTGGCTCGCTGTTCACTGAGGCGGGAGGGCGCTTCACCGGGCAGCAAGCACCGAACACGAAGCCACAGCTGGCTCTGGTGCCACCACTGAAGGACAGAGAGGCCTTAGGGCCCCCTGTGAATGTCTCTGGGCCCCGGTTTGCTCTTCCTAAACTGGGGATAACAAATCAGCCCTGCTTGTGCTCTGAGCTTGTTATAAGGTCAAAACAATGAAACTCTGGAAGCTGTACAATGTTATATACAGTACATGCATGGGTAGATTCTTAATAATTGTATCGTGTGTGTGTGTATGTGTGTGTAATTCCCTCTGTTGATTCTTCTGGAATATATCTGTATCCAGGTTTCTTTGGAAACCTAATCAAACTAAGAAACTAAATCAGAATGATTAGTTACAAAAAAGTCAGCGATGGGGGTGATTTAGGCAACAGAAAGTGGGAGTTGGGGGGACACGCTAGCTATAAGAGGCAAAGGGATTGCGGGTAGACAAAGAGAAGGTTCAAGATAACAATGGGTCAAAGGTATCACCTGTGGGTACAGAATTTGTGGGGAGCACATATTTAAAACATGGAAGGAGAACCTAAAAATGGGGGAGCACACTGGAGGAAACTTAGAGAGGCGGAGGAGGGCTGGGGTGAGATATGGCTAAGGAGAGGAGGAAGAAAAATATATATATATATACATGAACTATTTATGTAATTCGTTTCATCTGTATCTGAGAATGAGAACATGTAAACAAACCAGGCATAGATGAAAAATGGAAAATGACAAAATTTTCTTAAAATACCGTAAATCTACATTCACACTGGTGTTGGTGGAAAATAACAGCCTTGTCGCGCACTGTGTCCCTGGGACGGGGGGTGCCACAGACATTATTCTACACAGGGGCCATGGTTTGGCTTTTGTTACCAGACATTGTGGAAGGTGATGCATTTTATCATTTATAATCCCCCGAACAACTCTTGAAATTAGGTTTTACTACCGATCAGGACACTGAGGGTCAGAAAACATAGATGTCTTGCCCAAGACCACACAGCCAGTTAGAGCCAGTTAGTGATAGAGCTGGGATTCAAAGCCAGACCTGATTTCTGAGTTACTACATTGGGGGCCACCTCTCATGGTGAACAGGAGGGTCCCTGCTTACATTAGGCCAACATTAGGATGGAGGGGACAACATCTAAACCAAACTCTCTTCAACTCAAAGCCTACATCCTTGCCATCACATCCCATTCCCTCATAGAAAAACCCAACCTGTGCTCATCCTGAAAGCTCAGGAGAAAGGTACCAAGATCAGCGATAGTCGGTGGTTTACTTCCTAGTCTTTCCAGGTCTCCTGCAAGGCTCAGAGGATGCTGCTGTGATTTTTGGAGGCAAAACCTTGACTAAATTGTGCAAGCACCAAACACGAAGCCACAGGCTGACTTACCGTATGACCCAGTGATTCTACTTTTGGGTATATAACCAAAATAAATGAAAGCAGGGACTTAAAACAACCACCACCCCGCCCCCCAAATTCAAACTGCAGGTCAAGGAGAGGCCAATTAACAGAGCTTGCTGATGATTCACAGAGACAAAAGCAAGAGTTTGCTTCAATGTGTCCAATCTGTAGAAGCTAAGAGAACATAAATTAAAGCAATAGAGGATAAAGACGAAAAGTAAAGCCCTCCCTTTGTCTAAAGAGGAAAAGAAAAAGAAAAACTCTAGGCTAATAAATTCTTCCTAAATTAAGGCAAAAAGTATGCCTTTCTACTAACTCCCCCACATGGAGTGCTGCACCACCTGAAATTCACTTGTCCAGGTACCTTCTCCAAACCCAAACCTGGCTCCCATAGGGGAGCAGTGTGCGTGCGCCATGTGATAACCACATGCATAAAAACGAGGAGGAAAATTAAGGTCTTCCTAGAGCACGCCAGCACCTTGGCAGAAGACTTCTGACATGTCTGTCTCAGGGACCTCACTCTGTGCAGCACCAGCTGCTGGCGGCTCCTTTAAGTCAAGCGTCTAGAGGGGTTCCCAGGAAGAGGGTGAGGGAGGGTTAGAACTAAGCTCTGAGCCCACAGGGCAGAGGGGTGATGTCTTATTTTCTCCTTTTCTCTCAGCCACATCCAACAGATCCTTCAAGACCCTTCAGCTTCTGTCTGTTCCTGGAAGTCCTCTGGCTCCTTCATTCAGCCTTGATCCGAACATCCACTGCTGTTTGCACTCTGGGTTGAAAGTGTTGATTCTATGATTATTTTGCCTCTATTAATTCTCTTTGTCCTGGTTTCAAGTGCTGTACAGTTGCCCTCCTCCCCCCCACTGCTGAGTAAAGCGTTGTCACTCAGTAAGTATCCTGCTGATCCAGTAACAGCCTAAGGATTTGGGAATTCTTGGTTTTATGGTTATCTAAAGTCAGAGAAAGGGGAAAGGAAGGAAGATAAAGACTGAGTTTTGCCCTGGGGGAGAGAAACGCCCTCCTGCAGCACCCAGGATGGCACACATGCCCAGTACAAGCTCTCTTCACCAAATAGGAGAAAATGAGTTATCACACATATTGTGAATCCCCAGCATCCAAATGTACCACAAGTGCACAGGCTAAAATTGCTGGAACTGGCAAGTTATTTACCTTAAATAACAAGACTAGGAGGTAGAATATGCAGAACTTCTGGTAAGCTTGGTAATGACTCACTGTGAGTCTTTTTGTCAGACATGTTGAAGGTTTGGCAAGAATATACCCCCGATGCAAGCTCCATTAGAACTTGTATCTGCTTTGCTTTGGAATCAGGAATTCACTCTTCATTTGCTTTCTTGAACCCACTCATAAGAGTTAGATTCCAGCCCTAAGGAGCCCAGGAAAATTCCACTGTCCATGATGCCAGATTTCAGCTTTGATCTTTCCCTCCCTGCTCAAAACTTCCCATCTCTCCTTTTTTTAAAAAAAAAAAAATATATATTTTATTGATTTTTTACAGAGAGGAAGGGAGAGGGATAGAGAGCTAGAAACATCGATGAGAGAGAAACATCGATCAGCTGCCTCCTGCACGCCCCCTACTGGGGGTGTGCCAGCAACCAGGTACATGCCCTTGACCGAAATCGAACCCAGGACCCTTCAGCCTGCAGGCCGATGCTCTCTCCACTGAGCCAAACCAGTCAGGGCTCCCATCTCTCCTTTTCATCTGCTGGATGAGTCAAAAGTCTGCCATGAATGACCCTTGGGTACTAGAATCTGTTTGAAAAAAGAAATCCAGCCACAAAGGACATCTGTGGGCATTAGAACATGAACTAGACACAGGTGCTGGTAGGACATTATTGTTCATTTTATTGGCTGTGATAACGGCAATGTGGGTATGTAAGTACACTGATGTATTCAGGGCCATGAAGTCTGCAGTTAAACACTGAAGCATTCACCAAAAATCAAACTTTTTGATAGCTAGATAGAGAAGAGAGAAAGAGGAAGTAAATATAATGAAATGTTAGCTTTTGTTAAATTTAGATTGTGGATCTATGAGTGCCCCCTGTTCCATCAGAAGTACAGAATTATAAAATTTCTCTTGAGGAAATAAGTATCAGAAGTTTGTGTCTGCTATGGGCTGGAGAGCTAAAGGCCAGAACGGGGCAAGGATGATGTGTGGCTCTCAATCCCAAACTGTATGAGCATCTCTAATCAAATGGCATTCTAGGGAGAGGCAGTTCGAGACTGTTTTGAATCCGAGAGGTGAATATATGGGTGCTCACTGCCCTTTTCTTTCAACTTTCATGAATGTTTAAAATTTTTTCATAATAAAAGTGGTATGCAGATTCTTCAAAAAATTAAACATAGACTTATCGTATGACTTAGCAATTCTACTTTTGGGTATATAACCAAAAGAAAGGAAAGCAGGGACTTGAAAAGATATTTGTATACCCATGTTGATATCAGCATTATCCCCAATAGCCAAAAGGTGGAAGCAATCCAAATGTCCAAAGACAGATGAATGGATAAACTAATGTATTTATTCCATATATAAAATGGAGTATTATCCAGCCTTATAAAGGAAGGAAATTCTGACACATGCTACAATATGGATGAGCCTTAAGAACATTATGTTAAGTGAAATAAGTTAGCCACAAAACAACAAATACTGTATGACTCCACTGATGTGGGGTACCTAGAAGAGCCAGGTTGCAGCAACAGAAAGTGGAGCAGCGGTTACCAGCTGGGAGGGACTTCGAGTTTCATGGGCACAGAGTGTCAGTTGGGAAGATGAGAAAGTTCTGGAGATGGACGGTGGTGATGGTTGCAATGTAAATATACTGAATGCTATGCTTCAAATGGTGAATTTTATGTTATGCATGTTTTACTGTCATTAAAAAAGTTTCATAATAGGGAGTTGAAAGAAAGAAATTAGGAACCCTAACGTAAGCTTCCTCAACCTGGCCCTCACAACCATCCCAGCTCCACTGAATGTGCCTCGTTCAGGGCTAGGCCCTGCACACACCCACACCCCCCAGCCTCGTGTGCCTTTCCTCTGGCTAATCCTGCCATCTGAACTTCCTCCCCTTCCTTTTCCATGTGCCAAATCCCACCCATCTGGGGAGTCAAGCTCAGATGTTGTCTTGTCTTTAAAACCCTTCCCAACTCTTTTGACCGGGGTGACCCTTTCCTTCTCTGAGTCCTGCTGCATTTAGTTTGTATTCTCCATAAATGTTTGTTTACTCCTATAAACAAAATCAATGCTCAGATCCTGGCCAAGGCTTAGCTCACTGGATATAGCGCTCATTTGAGAGTCCTTGCAGACGTATAGGAGCATAAATTTTCCTTCAAAGAAACATGCCTATTAGAAAGGTTCTAGGTAACATGGGATTGAGAGCTAAAGGCCAGAGCTGGGACATTATAATCCCTACCCTCAATCCCAAACTCAATAAAATATGTCTAGCCATTTGATATCTCAGGATGGGCCAGGCAGTTTGAGGATTTCTGGCTTTGAAAACCCAAATGCAAGGTAAGCCAAATTATAGAGTATAATATGTGTCCTTAACATCCTGCTAGGACCCTGCCAGCCCCCGCAGGAGCTGGGAATGAGGCCGGCCCCTCTGGAGATGGAGAGAAGCAGGCAGAGCTCTGATTCCCCACCAAGTAAAAATCACTTGGTTCTGAGTGGGGGCTGATCCCTCCAAACCCACAGTGAGGTATTTTTGTGGAATAGGATATAGTTCCGGAAAACACAAACAAATTAGAATGTGTCACTTGAGAACAGAAACCCCCAAAGCTTCTTCATAGCAGTAAAGTGCAGAGCTGGGCCTTAGGAGCCCACAGTGCATGGGCATCAAGCAGGACAGGCAATGGCCTCCTGACTCAAAGGAAAAGCATTGCCCCAAAACCCAGGACAGGAGGGAGGACGTTTACAGAAAGAGAAGCGACGATTTACCCTTTAACTCAATTTTGGCCTGCCCTCTCATTCTCTCCTTTAAGCCTAAATGTTTTTCTCCTTTTTTTTTTTTTTTTGAAGAAATGTTAACTTCAAAGGAAATGGATCTTAAGTGTTTGAAGTATTTCTAGGTGAGAAGTGAAAATGTCCCTTAGTAGTAATTGCTTGGGCTGAGAACAAGACGCTTCCCACCCGTGGGCTTGGTCCCTGAAGGCCCCCTTCTGTCACACACTGCTCACTCGGTTCCCCCAGCAGCCGTGGGTTTCAAAGAAAAAAGAGACTCTCTCCGCCTTTTTAGAGATCCCAGGCAGATCATTGAGGTGCTCATGCCAGTCACCCAACTGCAAACATCCTTTTCCCCCAAAGTCTCTGAACAATACCCTGTTCAGACCCAAAGGTGTCTGGGAAAACTATGAACGCCAATACCATTAAGATTCTTTGAGACATCGCCCCAAAATGAATGTCTTTGTCACTGATCAAGGACAGTTTTGAAAGTAGAGGGAGTGCCACTCTCGCGATGACTTTGACAGCATGGCGCTGCCTAGCAACAGCTGGTATCCTTGGTGCGTAGTGTGTCATTATTAGCTAATCAGAGAGAAGATCCTAGGAGGAGCTGGGCCTCCCACACTCACCAATAACCCCAAGCTCTAAGCGGTGCGTGCGTAACAGCTCTCGCTACTGCTTCTTTCTGAGCTACATTAAGTTGTGTATGGATGCGTCTTCCTTTTTCCATTAGGCTGTACAAATGGAAGTCCAGGCCTGGAGATGACCCAGTTTCAAAACCTATTTACTAGAGAGACAGCTCCATGGGTCCAGCAGGAGCTATTAGGTGAGCGGCTACGACTTCCTCGTTATGGCAAGCTGGCGATGGAGACACAGATACTCTTTCCCTTTACGTTATACGTTATCCGTGTAATTGACAGAGGTGAGCCCAGAAGAGCTACACATTTATTTATCTTTTAGCATGAATTTTCTACTATAGCTCCTGGGCCTTATAAGAGTGGTGGTGTCGGGGAAAAGTGATCAACTTGCTGGCGTGTTTCTACTGATTGCGGGGTCAGAGTCAGAGGTTTGTCTCTGCCAGAGTAGAGAAACCCAAGAAGACCCGGTTCCTAGACCCTGTTGATCGAGGCGTGGTGAAACATGCCAGGCTCGGTCGGACTTTGGGTTCTGGGAAAATCAAGTAAATCCTTTCTGCTGCCTGGATAAAGTACCACAGGACAGCTTTTGGACTGTCCCAGGACACTAATATGGATGAGTTTACAGAAAGGGTATATTCATACCATCTGCAAGTCTGGAGTTTTTTTTAATTAGGAGGAAAGATTTAATACAATATCCAGTAATCAGCATACAAATTAGTATTAGTAAATACAATGGCTACTATACTACTTACCATCTCAAATAAAAATTTTTCCTACTTTATTGAGTTACAGCTGAAAATTTTTAATGTATTTAATGTGTACAACTGATTTATTGTACATATGCATTGTGAAATATTTACCACAATCGAGGATATTACCACACCCATCACCTCACATCACCCTTTGTTTATGACGACGACACTTAAGCTGTACCCTTTTAAGCAAATTTCGAGTATACAGTATAATATGTTTAACTATAGCTACATTGTATTTTAGGTCTCCAGAATTTACTTATCTTGCATAACTGAAAATTAGTATCACTTACCAAAATCTCCCCATTCCCCCCTCCCTCCCTGGTAACCACCATTCTATTCTCTGTTTCTATGAGATTGGTTATTTTAGACTCAACATATAAGTGAGATCACACAGTATTTATCTTTCTGTCTCTGATTTATTTCACAGCATAACCTAGATTCATCCATGTAGTCACAAAAGGCAGATTTTCACATATATACAAAATAAACTATTATTCAGCCTTAAAAGGAAATATACATATAAATAATGTATAAATATATGTGCCAAATTTATATAGTTAAAAATAAGTAAATGCATATGCATGTATATACATATCATTTCATTTATCCATTCATCTTTCAACGATGCTAAAGTTGTTTCGATATCGTGGCTGCTGTGAATAATGCTGAAACAAATAATGGAAGTGCAGATATCATTTTGAGATACTGATTTCATTTCTTTGGACAAATAAATACCCAGAAGTGGGATTGCTGGATCATAAGGTGGTGCTATTTCTAATTTTTTGAGGAACCTCCATACTGTTTTCCATGAAGGCCACACCAGTTAAAACATCTGCAAGAACAGTAGGTAGGTAGAGTGCACGAACTTCCAAGAACCCAGGGTATTTGATTTCACCCATTATTTGTTTGCTTGTGTAGCTCTTGAGAAATGAAGGAGTGTCTTGCTGACTCCTACCTAAATTTCCAACACTACAAAACTTCGAAACTGCAACAGTGCAACTGGGCACGTGAAACCTATGACTGCCATCCTGGTGGAAAAAGTTCATGCCAGCCTGAACTAGTCATTACTCTGGTTCTCTTTCACTAGCTCTTCAACCATTTCTAGGACTAGTTTTGGGCATCACAGTAGGGTCCTTCTGATAGGTAGGAAGGGGCTTAGGGAGGGAGCACAACAACATCAGGAGGAAGAAATAATGAATCTGCTTCACTGTTGTGAGGAATTCAGCATGAATCAATTAAAGTGGCAAGAACAGTTTTCACCTAGAGACGAGTAGCTCAATCTTTAGTGAGCTCACAGTTATGCTCACAACGGACCAGGTGGTCATGTTGCTGATGTCCTTTTTCAAGCAGAAAGTCGTGTGTATTGTCTTTCTCAGGTGAGCATCTCCCGTCAGCATCTCCAGTCAACACCTGATTGTAGGGGTAACAGGACGAAAGCAATTCAGGGTGAGTCCTTTTTGAGTACCTACTATGAGCCTGGCGTCGGACCAGGCATTGCACCAAAGGCACACCTGAGCTGCTTCCTGCTCCTCTCCAGGAACTTTTATGGTCACCTGACAGACATTCATGTTGAAATAATAGCATCCGAGTAAGGAAAACTGGCTCACTGGCAGAAATATCCTCTGTAAGTCATCTAGATGCACCGAATGCCTCAACAGACACAACCTCATAACTGTGACAGCAGCACCCCTGTCCCCCAAAAGTCAGCGGATGAAAGGCTAAGAGGGGTGTGTGGCTTGGTCACTTCAGCAAGTAACTACAGGTGAGTGGGCAAAGGTGTTTCAACAGTAGGTGGGTGGAGAGTGGAGAATGGGCTTCCTGCAGAAAGGAGTGGCCTGCAGGATGACCACAGGGAAGGGGAGAGAATCGGCATGAGTTTTGGGTTGTGTGACAGAAGACAGCGCAAGAGTGGGTGGAGAGAAGCCCAGAAATGGAACTGTGTGGGCGAGCATGTGGTGATGGGAGACAAATGTCAGGCCGCAGGAAAACGCAGCAGGAGGCGGTGGGCGGGCAGAGGGAGTCCACGCCACGGGGTGACAGAAATGGGGTGAACACATGAAGGCTTAATGTTTTCCCTTTATTAAAAAGGGGACTGCTAATTATAGCTTCTCCATGAAACCCCTTTAAATTCCCTGTTGACAGTGTACAAGCAAAGACAAGCATAGGGAAGGATTCACCTGTCCCCAAACCCTTTTTAGTTGGGGACAAATGCTCTTCGGTAATCTACTTCTGACCTAGTTAAATTAACCAGAAATAAAATTTGGATTTCTAGGAACTCGGAAGCAGGAGCAGAATTTTGTCCCTTGACTGTAATAAGTTATGAGGAGTTTAGGGGATTCCAAACTCACTTTTTCTAAGCCAAATGCTTCAGTTTCCTTATCTGTAGAATAATAAGTATCATGTACTTGAGTTCTAGAATCATTGTAAAGATAAAAGGAGATGGTACATCTAAAGCGTTGAGACTGACACAAAGTATATGCTCGGTAAAACAATATAAATATTATCTAAGCTTCCCTCCATGCTGATATTCCAAAGTTCTATGAATTTGGTCAAAACTAGTTTGATCTTCCTCCAAAGAAGGAGGGCTGTGAATGCCCTAAAATTTCACGCAAAGAGTAGGTCATAGGGGACCTGCCTGCCTGGCTCACAGTGTGCGCTCTGTTGCTGTAGTGGCCTCACACCACACAAAGTAGACTCTGATGAGCATCCCACCTTCTTGGCATAGCCAACTGGTCTGACTCAAGCTAGGACAATTAACTTTTTCTCCTGGGGTTTAAAATTTGGGGCAGACATGGAGACTGGGGTTAATGGAACTGAGTCAGGAAAAGGACTACCCCCCCACAACCCCAAAAACACATATGTTTCAGCTGCTGAGCCCCCAGGTTTCTTCCTGGTTCCTGCCCTGATTTTATAGGTGGTTATCTCTCAGTCAGTTCCATCAGTTACCCCAGGGGCCTTCTTTTTTAAAAAAATTGATTGTTTATTTTATCTTTACTGTTGAAAGTATTACAGATGTCCCCCTTTTCCCCTTATTAACCCCCTCTACCCCCTCCCACCCTCTCCCCAGGCCTTCACCACACTATTGTCTATGTCCATGGGTTATCCATATCTCTCTATATAAAAGCCTAAGCAACCATTACGACTGGTCAACTGGTCCCTATGACGTGCACTGATCACAATGGGGCAAGATGCTCAATGCAGGAGCTGCCCCCTGGTGGTCAGTGCACTCCCACAGCCAACCTCCTGTGGCAGGCAACCTCCTGTGGTCCCTCCCCATGGCTGGCTGACCCCTATTGGCCCCGATCACTGGCCAGGCTGAGGGACCCCACCCATGCACAAATTTGTGCACTGGGTCTCTAGTATGCTTATAAGTTCTTTGGTTGATCTCTTCCATCTCCCACCCCCTCCCTCTAAGATTCTGCAGTCCGTTGCATGCTTCCAGGTCTCTGGATCTATTTTGTTTGTCATTTTATTTTGTTCATTAGATTTCACATATCAGTGAGATTATGTGATACTTGTCTTTCTCTGACTGGTTTATTTCACTTTACATAACACTCTCAGGTCCCTCCATGCCCAGCTGCCTTCTTTGTTGGTTACATTAGCCAGAGTAGATCTCCATCGCTTGCAAACCAAGGGCAGACCCACCATACACACATGGATGTATAGTCACATTATTTAGAAAGAAAACCCATTGCTTTCATAATAGTTTCAAAGTAGTCTTGACTTCCCCCCAAATGGTTAAAATCCAAGCTACAAAACCTTCATGTAATAAGGAAATAGAGAGGTAGTTCCATGGAGAACAAAGGTAACGTGTTATTTGGTTCACTGGAGAGCCAAGTTCTTGAGAGTGGATTTTAATGCTTTTTACTTCTCCAATATTTTGGAGTCTGAGGAATGGTGCTGAGGTTCCTGTAAAGTCTCCAAACAACCCATTGAACTAGAATGCCACCAATAAGTAGAGAAGATTTTTAATCAAGTCATCTCCCAGGAGAGAAATGGGCTGAAGGAAGAAACAGAGAAAACTAATTATATCCACAACAATTCAAAGCCTGGAAGAGGGGAGTGAAATTTCAAAACCACCTCAGCGCCTCAAAACCCCTGAAGTCTTGTAGGAACCACCTGCCCACATGGCCCAAGGTTCCCGGTCCTTCTGACAGTGATGAATGGATGCTGAAAGGTGCTGAAAGGCAGATGGTTCTGACAAGTCCAGAGATCAAAGAAAACCATGCCGTGATTGTGTGGGGATATTGAGCTCAAAAAGAAGCCCCGGAAAGAGTCCGATCTCTGTAACACCACGGAACCCAGGTGAGGCCGCCAAACGAGGAGGCAGCTGGAGAGCTTTTCAGCAGAGGGTGGTAGGGAAGAGAGTGGCTAGCTTCTGATTTGTCAGGGAGTGGCTCTTCTTGCAGACACAGGGGTGGGACTGAGGAACTGATCAAGGCTGTTTCTAGACCAGTGGTTCTCAACCTTCCTAATGCCGCGACCCTTTAATACAATTCCTCTTGTTGTGGTGACCCCCAACCATAAAATTATTTTCGTTGCTACTTCATAACTATAATTTTGCTACTGTTATGAATCATAATGTAAATATCTGATATGCAGGATGTATTTTCATTGTTACAAATTGAACGTAATTAAAGCACAGTGATTAATCACAAAAACAATGTGTAATTATAAATGTGTTTTCTGTTGGTCTTAGGCAACTCCCTGTGAAAGGGTCATTCGACCCCCAAAGATGTCGCGACCCACAGGTTGAGAACCGCTGTTCTAGACTCACCTAGGATAGGGATAATTAAGACCAACGGGTAGCCCAGGAATAACCGGCCAAGTTCTAATGCTATTAGTAGGATTTATGCCTTGGACCATGGCTGAGAATAAGCAGGACAGATGGGTAGAGCTGGATAAGGATGTGTGCCTGACCCTGTAATGGTAAGGGCTATTTGAAACACGGTCTGCTAACAGTTAAGTGGGTGCTAATGTTTTTGGAACTTAGAAGTCTGTTTTCCCTACTTACTCTAAAGTATGAGTTACTTGTGAGTTCAAGGTTATATGTAATATGTTTCTAAATTTTTTAAATGTAAATGTTTATATAAAAAGTACAAATAGGTGGGTTGAGTGGAGGATCTCTGCTAAGCCTACCTGCAAGGGTGCCCTCTAAAGAGGAGCTGCTGATGGGAGGGCCCCTGAGTATGGATACAGAAGGAACTCAAGGGATCTGGTTCAACTTTCAGGGCTGGTCCTGCAACATGTTATTCTATTTCAGTGATGGACATATTGCACGTGCTGAAGATGTGGCAGAATTAAGGACCCTGTAACATCAGGAACCGGGTCCTAAGAGTTATTCTGAGAAGTAGGAAAGACAGGGAAAGGGTTCTCCTTTTTGGTGGAAAAAAATTGGGAGGTATGGCTTTTTGAAAACCCACATAAATTTGTTAGGACAGTCACTTGGATTAAAGAATCTTTGGGTATAATTTTGAATTCAGGGCTTCATAACAAACTTAGGAAGACGGTGTGACTTATCTGGAAACAAAGGCGTGGAAAGAACATGTCAGAATCCTAGCTGCTCCATGAGGGAGGTGAGGAGACTATGTCTGATGGATTTCCACACGACACAGGTTATCAAAATACTGGGTTATCTGTAAGCTCTCAAGTGGAACTTGACACACGAAAGTGGTGAGAACATATTTCAGAACATATAAGCGTACAACTGAATAGAATAATAACCACCAAATAACCCAATTTAAAAAATGGGCAAGCGGCCTATATAGACATTTCCCCCAAAGAAGACATACAAATGGCCAATAGGTATATGAAAAGCTGCTCACCATCACTAATCATCAGGTAAATGTAAATTAAAACCACAGTGGCATATCAACTCATATGTGTTAAGATTTCTCTTACCAAAAAGGCAAGAGATAACATGCTGGGGAGGACGTGAAGGAAACGGAAACCTTGTGCACTGTTCGTGGGAATGTACGGCCACTGTGATAAACAGTATGGAAGGTCCTCAAGACATTAAAACTACAACTACCATATGAACCAGTGTTTCTACTTCTGAGTATATATTTTTTTAAATGAAATCATTATCTCAAAAAGATACCTGTACTCCCACTCACTGCAGCATTATTCACAATCACCAAGGTATGGAAACAACCTAAGTGTCTGTGGATGGATAAATGGATAAAGAAAACCTGGTGCATATATGTGTGTATACAATGGAATATTATTCAGTTATAAAGAAGGAAATCCTATCACCTGTGACAACATGGATAAAACTGGAAGATGTTATTGCAAGTGAAGTAAACCAGACAGAAGAAGACAACTACTGCATGGTTTGACTTATATGTGAAATCTAAACACACACACATAAAACAAAATAAAATAGTCGAACTCGTAGAAGCAGGGAGCAGAAAAGTGGTTGTCAGGGGCTGGGGAAATAAGAAACAGGTTTGAGGATCTATTGTATAGCATGGTGACAAAAGTTGATAACACTGTTGTTGTATAATCAAAATTTGCTGAGAAAGAAAAATTTAAATGCTCTCTCTCACACACAAAAGGAAAACAGTGAGGTAATGGAGGTATTAACAATGTATACGTCCATCAAATCATCATGTTGTCACTTTACATATGTCTTATATTTTTATTATAAAACTAGAGACCCGGTGCATGAAATTTGGCACGGGGAAGTGGGGGGCGGGGGGGGCGCGTCTCTCAGCCTGGCCTGAGTCCTCTCGTAATCCAGGACCCCTCACCCCTTACCGTCCATCTGTTCACTGCTACTTACCACTCGGCTCTGCTCCTTAGCACTGCCATGGAGACAGGAGAGGCTCCTGCCACTGCTGCTGCACTTGCCAGCCATGAGCCTGGCTTCTGGCTGACCAGCGTTCCCCCATGGGAGCGCACTGACCACCAGGGGGCAGCTCCTGTGTTGAGCGTCTGCCCCCTGGTAGTCAGTGCACATCATAGTGACCGTTTGTTCTGGTTGTTCCACCATAACGGTCGCTTGGGCTTTTATTATATAGATTATTTTTAGAGTGTAAATAAATTTTATTTGTTAGTTAAGCTGGGGGGAAATTATCCAAAAAAGGGAAGATAAGCAACTCTGCGTGTTAAAATTAAAAGCAACTGCAGGAGTTCAATGCCAGTGTGAACTTAAGCCAAGTGAAGGCACCAGTGGTAACACAGGGATCAGGTCAGACTGCAGCCTCCTACGCTAGCACAAGCATCACGCAGCCTGGGGCAGAAAGGCCAGTGTGATCTCAGAGCCCCCACGTTACCAAGGAGAGTGGGGTGGGAGGACGTAGAAGTGATGGTAAAGGTTCCTGAAGGGAGGTAAGGGGCTTCTGTGGATTTTCACTAGCAGAGGTCGCTGTGATGTCTGCCCTTGTCAAGAGACTCCAGACACGTGGAGAAGCTCAGCACTTTGGCTGAGGCATGACTCTGAGTCATGCATGTTTTGGGGTTTGTTTGTGAGACTGAATCATTTAACTGGTGAGAAAGACTAATCTACTACCTGGCATACAAACTCAATGTATTAGTGTCATTATCCCTTGTTGGTACACATGCATTAACACTCATAAAGTGATTATTTTTTAAATTTCTCTTCTTGTGAAAAAATAGTCCATCAAAGGAAACGATCTGCTAATGCTGATACTAGATGAGAAGAGGTCTTAGAAAGTGGTATTTTGTTTAAAATAAAAAGTAGAATGTCGAACTTGGCAGCAGACCAGACATATGAAATAAACAAGTTCACTCGGGGACCAGGGAGATTAGAAAATGTAATTTATGAGTGCTTGGCCAGTGCAAAAGCTATAATTTATGGGGGAATGTTTAATACTGTAGCGATATTCATAAATTGGTAGATTTGAAAAGGTCTTGGACCTCTCCCTTAGGAATCTCACTAGACTGTCAACTCTGGGAGGGCAGACCCTGGTATCTCAAATGATCCTGGTATCTAGAGTGGTGTCTGGCACACAGGAGGCTGAGACAGGCAGCGGCCAAGAGGTGTAGTGCCTGCTGGTTCATAATGAGGACTTTGGATATTGATCAAAGTGCAATAGTAAGACTAAGGACATTTTACACAGGGTACTGATATGTTTTAAAAGGTCACTCTGGCTGGATTGGGGCACAGATGTGGAAGGCAGTGGCAGGAGGAGGCAGGCCAAGTCTCCCTAAGGAGAAGGCTACCGGAATAGACCACGTGAGGAATCATGGTGGCCTGCATTTGGAGATGCTCAACTGGTTCAACATAAAGTGGAGACTAGAGCCAATAGAGTTCCTGATGGACTGGGTGTGGGATTGAGGAAAGAGGAATTGAGCATAATTTGAGCAACAGGTTGGACAGTGGTACCACTGATGGAGACAGGCAAGACAAGAAGGAACTGGTTTAGAGAAGGAGAACCCAATTCTGTTGGGACAGGTGAAGTTTGAGATAAGTATTAGACATTGTGTGGTGATGGCAGTTAGATATCAATTAGATAGCAGAAGGTGTTTGATCCTGGCACTCTGAAAGGTAACTAGGATGGAAGATTTAGGTTTAGGATGAATAAATGAATGCTTGAGGCCTATTCTCCAGAGTGAAAAATGGAAAATGTTCTGGCCAAGATGAAACACAAGAGTAAAAACACGTTCAGCTCCCCTCAGTTATGAGAGAAAACATATAATCCTTGTGGACAAAAAGGAGGAATCTGAATTGTAACTGTCTTAAGGCATGAAAGTCCCCCTAGAGTTGCCAACTTCTCATAATAAGCCCAAAACTAAAAGTGATTAGGGATTTTTTTTTTTAATGTTTGAAATGTTGGCTACTAAAGGCCCTCATTTTCTTGATTCATTTAAATATATTTGAGACTCATTATGCCTCCAATAAGGTAAGGTTGGAGAGTTGGAAAAAAGTAAAGAAAATAGAAATACTTTTTAAATAATAATGTATAAGTATTTGATGCTTGGGAAAGAAAAGAAAGAAATAAGACAAATGAAAGTTGCCTCTTCTGAGGAAGGAGAATCTTACACATCCCTCAGCTCTCCGAGAGCCCAGGTGTGCACTGGAGAATCAAATGGAAACTCTTCCTCACATGGACGTTATTTCAAGGAAAGAGCCTACATCTTTATTCAGAATGGAGAGGCTGGACTTGTCCATTACCTGACTTAAAGATGGAGAAGAATTTTAAAAATGGGAGCAAGGCCAAGAGAAAAATCAGGAGAAGCCACTGCTAAATTAACTACAAGACTCAGATTGGGGTGTGGGTGGGGCACATCATTAAATTATGTGGAAAGATCACAGTCACAACGATGCTACACTTGCCCCATGTCCACCGACCTCACTCCCTACATACTAATGGGTAGTGAAGCAAGCACATCAAAGAATTATGCTTTAAGCCCTAGCTGGTTTGCCTCAGTGGATAGAGCGTCAGCCTGTGGACTGAAGGGTCCCAGGTTCGATTCCGGTCAAGGGCACATGCCTGGGTCGTGGGTTCGATGCTCAGTGGGGGGGCGGGGGGAGGAGGCGTGCAGGAGGCAACCAATCAATGATTCTCTCTCATCATTGATGTTTCTATCTCTCTCTCCCTCTCCCTTTCTCTCTGAAATCAATAAAAATATTTTTAAAAAAAGAATTAAACTTTAAGATGTGGATTGTGTAATCGGGAGCAAAGGGTGGGGAGGCAGTGATGGATCTGACATCAGGAGCTTAGCAGCCACACATCAGCCTCTGTAAATCCCAGTTACAGGTCTGCCTTCTTCTGGATGTATGTTTGAGTCTGAAATTTCCTGACAGACAGAGATGATACCCTGCCTCTAAAATGCAGCGAGACAAACATGCTGAGGCCACTCCCTTTACAATGCAATGATAAGCTGAAAAGATCAAATACAGCTGAGGATGATGACAACTTTTGTGAATAATTATCTTATGAATTAGGATGATGAGCTCTCAATTAATATTTGCTTGTAGAAAGGTATAGACTCCTCCCCCAAATAAACACACACAAACACACAGGACAACAAGAATAATAACAAACAGCCAGGTATTTACTGTTAGAAGGGAGAAAACATATCATCCTTTTTTTCTAAAAGGCATATTTTTATTTATTTCAAAGAGGAAGGGAGAGGGAGAGAGAGAGAGAGAAACATCAATGATGAGAGAGAATCATTGATGAGCTGTCTCCTACACACCCCTCAATGAGGAGAGAGCCCACAACCCGGGCATGTGCCCAGACCTGGAATCAAACTGTACCTCTTGGGTCATAGGATGACCCTCAACTGCTGAGCCATGCCAGCTGGGCATATCATTCTTTTTTTAATGCTTAATCAAAACACGGGGACTGTACATAACTCCTAAATAATCTTAGTAGCACATAACATATTCTATTTCAGTGAGGCACTTGGTAAAATTGTATGTTCCGGCTAGAAAGGAAAAAACAATAATAACCTAAAAAATGTTGACACAAAACCCATCAAGTTTAGATAATACAAAGAAAATAATATGAGATATCATTTTCTAAAGGTGCAGAAAGGTTCCTACAATTTAATAGCAGTAAGATGGAGTCCCCTATTCAATTGCCTTAGAAAGGTTTTCACACACAAAAAATATGATTGAAAGATTGAGTTATTCCAAGTGTTGTGTTATCAATCTAAAACATTCAGATAAACAGATACCCAGGTTTTTGTGCAAAGCCAACAAATACTGACATACAGGAGATGGCAAAAGTAGATTTATAGTTGTTCATATGGAAAATAATACAGTAATTAATAAATAATAATACAAGAATAAACTCTGTGTTTCCCAAACTCACAACTGTAAACCTATTTTTGTCCCACCCTGTAATTGACTTTTCTGCTGCCCCCCATTAAACATTACGGAACTATAATTAGTTCTAGGTTACTGAGGTGATAGCACAGATGTCTGAAGACTTTAATCAAGCAAACCCTGAAATATACACCTGGGCTGAAAATTTTGTCATTGAAATGTGCATTAAAATCTTTTTTATTATGGTATAGTTGACATACAATATTATGTTAGTTTCAGGTATAAAAATATTAACTTTTAATATTCAACTGAAATTGCTTTCAAATTTACATTTGGGGGCAGGAAGTGGAATGCTAAGTAACTTATTAATCTATATCTAGAGGAAGAATAGATGGCTAGAAAAAGCTATCCTATGTGAAATTCTGCAAACTTATATCCATTCCCAAATTCTCCAGAGGTAAAACTATTTTCAGTGTATACCTGAACAATCTCCCAATTTGGTAAAAGTCTCCCCAGCATTGTTGGTGTTAGCCTGAACCAGAAGCCTTCATTTCTCATATAATGACCCTTATAGTTGAGAAAATGTGAGGCCGCTTAGAATAAGGGAGACTCTTCCACTAGATGCGGGGGTTTGGGGTTGTGGTGTCCTTCTCACTCTAACAACCGAAGCGTAAGTGCACATCTAGCCTGGACCAGAGGGTGACTGGCGATTCTCCTTCACCCTCGGGACCACCCCTTCTGCTCTCCTGTTATCCATTCTCCAGCAGCAATGAAAGAGCCAAGGAGGTCAAAAGTCGCCCCTATAAGGGAAGATCACATCTCTAATAACATGACACCCCATTGAGCATGGGAAGGAGAAGCTCCAGGCTGGTCAGAGGACCAGGCAAAGGAGCTGTGGCTGACCAAGGGGCCCTGAGGATCACCTTTCCCTTAGGGTCCTCTCACTTCATCACCAGCTCCACCAGAGCCATGGTCCTAGCATTTGTTACCTGACAAAGCTCTTCCAAAAGTAGTAAAAGTAAGCTCCTCTTAGCTCAGTGAAAACAACCAGTGTGCTGGGGTGGGAGACAGTACAGAGAAGCATTCTGTACAAATTAAAAACCATATGGACTGGGTTCAGTGAGTCACTTCCAGAGGATAGAGTGCAGAAAGGGAAAAACAGCAACTACAAAAATAGTGGAGACACCTTCAGACACGCCCTTAACCAGCAATCAAGGAGCACTTCCCATGCGAAGCCCTGCTGGCAGCGTGGCACCCTCAGGTGATGCAGGAGGAAGGTACTCACCTCTGGGATTCTTCCCTAAAGCCCATCACCCAGTCCTACTATGAAATCACACCTGACAAGTCGGAGGAAGAGACATTCGACAAAATACCTGAGCAACATTCTTCAAAACGGCCAAGGTCATGAAAAGCAAAGAGATGGAGACTCTGGCACGACGAGAAGAGACTGAAGAGATTTGATAACTAAACGCAATGGGGCTTGGGGACCAGAAAAAGGACGTGAGTGGAAGAAGTGGTGGCACCTGAATAAAATCTGGTGTTTAATAGTAACGTACCGTTAATTTCTCAGCTCTGACAAGTGAACCTCGGTAAGGAAAGATGCTCATGTCAGGGGAAGGAGTGGAGGGTGAACGGGAAGTCTCTGTGCTCTCTCTGCAACTTTTCCCTAAAGCTAAAACCGCTCTACAATAAACACTTTATTTAAAAGGCACCCACGTTCCAAAAGAATCAATAGATCTTAATATAAAACAAAATCTTAATTCCTTGTTGATATGTTTTGTTTGTGGCGATTTCTGAAAATAACAGAAACAGCCTCTGTGTGCTTATAGAAAATTATAAAATATACACAAGTAAAAACTGCCAATCAAAACATCACATTTCTACCACCTAGAAATAAACTGTTACTATGTGAGGGCATATTCTCTTTTTGGCTCGTGTGTGTGTGTGTGTGTGTGTGTGTGTGTGTGTGTGTGTGTTTATTCTCTCTCATCATTGATATTTCTGTCTCTCCCTCTCCTTTCCTCTCTGAAATCAATATATATATATATATATACTAGGGGCCCGGTGCACGAAATTTGTGCACTGGGTGGGGGGGGGGGGGGAGTGTCCATCAGCCCAGCCTGCCCCCTCTCACATACTGGGAGCCCTCAGGCGTTGACCCCCATCACCCTCCGATCGCCTGATCGGCCCCTTGCCCAGACCTGACGCCTCCGCCAGAGGTGTCAGGCTTGGACAGGGGACCCCCATCTCCCGCCGATCACTGGCTCTGGCCACCACCCAGGCCTGAGGCCTCTGGCCCAGGAATCATGCCTGGGCAGGGGACTCCCATCTCCCTCTGATCGCTTGCTCCACCCCCTGCCCAAGCCTGACGCCTCTGACCCAGGCTTCAGGCCTGGGCAAGGGGACCATCATATCCCCCCAATCCCCGGCTCCGCCCCCCACCCAGGCCTGATGCCTCAGCCAGAGGAGTTGACCCTCATCACCCTCCGATCACCAATCACCGGATCGGCCCCTTGACCAGGCCTGAGGCCTCCGGCAGAGGTGTCAGGCCTGGGCAGGGGACTCCCAGCTCCCCGAGGTTGCAGGCTCCGCCCCTGCCCCTGCAGGACGCCTCTGGCTGAGGCGTCCAGCCCGGGCAGCGGGGACCCGCAGCTGCAGCGGCCCCGCGATCATGGGCTTCGCTTTAGGCCCAGGCAAGGGGCCCCTAGCTCCTGGGACTGCCAGCTTCGACCGTGCCCAGCTCCCATCGCTGGCTCCACCCCTACTTCCTGCTATCACTGGCCAGGGCGGCAAAGGTGCCTGATTCTCTGATCATGGCTGGGGGGCAGGGTAAAGGCGGCCCCAGGGCCGCCTTTGCCCTGCCCCCCAGCTCTTAGCTCCCCCCTGGGTTTCCGATCACTGTCAGTGGCAGGGGGCTTCTTCCTGCTTTCCCTTTCACCTCCCTGCATTGTGCCTACATATGCAAATTAGCCGCCATCTTGTTGGCAGTTAACTGCCAATCTTAGTTGGCAGTTAATTTGCATATAGCCCTGATTAGCCAATGAAAAAGGTATCGCCGTACGCCAATTACCATTTTTCTCTTTTATTAGTGTAGAGATATATATATGAAACCAATATGAGATCTTACAGTACATACTGCCCTACCAAGTCAATAATTTCTTGTTTTCCATTTCAGTAAATTTTCATACCATCTGATAATTTCACCACATTCTAATTTTCCCCCAAATGTCCTGACAGCTTCTTCAAACCAGGATCCAGACCAGGGTGATTGCATCAAATTGTTATGGCCTTTATTTCAAATCTAGCAATTTTCCCAGTTGCCCCTGATTTGTGAGGGCACCAGGCCAGTGGTACTGCACAATGTCTTAGCCCCAGATGTGGGATCACTTCCTTCTGGCGAGGCTTACACTGCTCCTCTATCCCCTATGTTTCCTAAAACTGAACGACTTGTCTACGGACTCGATGGAGCCCGGACGGCATGGCTCAGTGGTGGAGCCATGAACCAGGAGGTCACAGTTCGATTCCCGGTAGGGGTACATCCCTGGCTTGCAAGCTTGATCCCCAGTGTGCAGGCGGCGACCAATCAATGATTCTCTCTCATCATTATTTCTGCTTCTCCCTCTTTTCCTCTCTGAAATCAATAAAAATATCTTTTTAGAAAAGCAAAGGCTCAATGGATTCATGTTAAGTTTTTTCTAGACAACACTGTAAATGCTGTTGTGTAGTTGTGGTCAATTACATCAAAAGACATGTAACATCAGGCTGTTACCCATTAGTGATGCTATGCTTGGATACCAGATTAGAGTGACAATATCTTTCCCCGATATAATACAATTTTGCTTTTTTCTCTTGAGACCAGAAAGCAATCTGTATCATCAGTGGCATTTCAGCACTGTAGCAAATATCTGTTTTCCCAAGGAGATGCATATCCAGTGACTTTCATACCAACGAATAATACATTTCTTTGGGATTCATGAAATTATTTTAAAAATTCTTTCTATTACTAATAGTCTGTTTCCTTCAGTAAAGGAGAAATTCCCTAATCGTTTGGGTCTATATGGTCACCCTTAAATACAGTTCTAACAGAAAAGACAGGAGAGCTCTCTGGGCTGCGGGGCGCCTGGCTCCTGGGGCCCGCTTGCAGGGGCTGCGTTCCCCTGGGTGCACATGGTACACAGCCACGCTGGGCTCCACCCAGGCACTAATAGACTCTGGCCTGAATGCAGGGCCACACCCGCTGCAACAAGGCAAGGAAGCTCTGGACACTGGCCTTGCTTCTGGCTCTGCTGGAACCCCAGCAGCTCCTTTCCCAGGACTGGCTTCTGGGAACTTTGGAACCTGAGAGATGTAACCTCACACCAATAAAATCTTCTTCTGCTGTAGGCAGTTAGGCAGGCATGAGCAGAGCAAGGACCCTGGGCCAGTTGAATTTCAGCTCCAGGACCAGATAAGCAACAAAACTGGCCACAGCTAACGTCAGGACCAGCTGCATGGAATAATGACCCCCTGCGCTGGAGCCAGCCAATCAATGAGTGGAGACCACAACCCTGAAAAGACACACCTGGAAAACTACTGAGTATCCTATTAAGATATTTCCCTGGGACCTCCTCTAAAATCTCCGCCCTTGAAACCCTTAGGATGGAGGGCTCAGTGCCCTCTCCTTCCAGGGAGCACACCGTGCCTTTCTTTTTCCCTTTTCCCCCCACCTCACAGGCACGTTACCATTCCCCACTCCCACACTACAAGGGCCCTTCCTTTACCTTCATAGTGTGTCTCCTAAGCCTATTTCTTCTAGGAATTACTCCTTCTACCTCTTTAATTTACCAAATAAATGTTCTCTTACAAAACAAAAAAGAGACAGGAGGAATGCTGCTGAAGCATTTAAAAGAATCTACTAAGCACTCAGGGAGAACAAAGAAGAGATAAATGCTGAAGGTATTACAAATATAAAATAGACACTTGCTTTGGCTTACAGAGATGAAGATAGGTAAGAGAGGACTAGCACCACTTCAGAGTCACCTTGGCTTAGTCCCTGGGCTGCTGGCTCCTGGTTACTTCCATGTGGCTAGTCCAGCCATGGGCAAACTACGGCCCGTGGGCCGGATCCGGCCCATTTGAAATGAATAAAACTAAAAAAAAAAAAAAAAAAAAGACCGTACCCTTTTATGTAATGATGTTTACTTTGAATTTATATTAGTTCACACAAACACTCCATCCATGCTTTTGTTCCAGCCTTCCGGTCCAGTTTAAGAACCCATTGTGGCCCTCGAGTCGAAAAGTTTGCCCACCCCTGGGCTAGTCCCACTGAACTCCTCCAGGTGGAAAGCCTAGAGGGCTGTCCCCTTCTGTTGCTCCTCTGAGGCTTGCCCTCTCTATTTCCATCTTATATTGAAGAGTCCGGCCTCTTGCCCAAGAATGATCTCTCCCTTTAAATGAGACGCCCCACCACATCCTAATTACCATGGCAGTGTATTACTTTTTTATAGACCCATCAACATGGCCATTTCTAAATATACGACAAGAACCATAGCTTCCAATAACGAAGAATTGGACAGAGTAACAGGGGGTTTATTTCCTTGTGGCTTCCTTACGAGAAAAATGGTGGAAGAACCCCTGGAGTCAAATTATTTCCCCTGGAACATAATAACCACCACCTACTGTAATAAGAAATAGGAGGTAATACAGTTTGCTTCTAACACCGACGTAAGTCCTGTCTGTTAAAATCAGCATCATAAAAGGTTTCTACTATATTGTTAACTCCTCGTCTCTCTGACTTAAAAATAAGGGTATGACTTTGACAACCTCTTGCAGGTGCAATCAAGATGGATGTAATGGGAGGACTTACTGTTTGCAATTCACAGAGCACATCACAACGACCCCGAGATGACGAGGCCAGTATTTTCAGGCTGCAGGCAGTTTCAAGTATGGGCCACAGTGGAACCTCTCCATTGTGTCATAATCAATCCAGGTTGTGCAATTTTAAACATAATTTACTCCTGCTAATTGTTAAAATCACAGGGAGATGAAACACCATTTAAATGGTTTAAAGGAGCAAAGGAAAGCCAATAATAATACTCATTGTCCAATATATAAAGTGAGGGTGGTTGATCTGTCCATCAAATGTGTAAAATCCGGAAGGGAAAACCTCTGTCAGCATCCAAAAATACGCTAAATTATGAAAAAGAAACATGGAAATAGGAAGACAAATTCTCAATTCCCAGACATGGGACGTGGGGACATGTATCTTAAGACAAATACAAAGTGAATGCTAAATAGGATGCAGAAGGTGTTATGTACTCTGGGACTCGGTAATGCCGTTGGTGCACGGCCGCATTACATTCAGCACACGTGGACCCTTCGGAGTGGAAGGTCCCTAGTAATGATCTCGTCTATCAGATTAAATTTTCACAAATTTAGTGCAAATGCCAGACATGAGTACATAGTCACAAGGAGAAGATGGCCTACAAAAGTAAACACCAGAGTAAAATCAAGTGGCAAGTTACCATTTGGGGGAAAGAAGTCCCACGGGTGCTTAGGCGGTCGTCGCCAGGGGTGACATAGGCGAGAGCACTTTGAAAACGGCGGTTCCACAGGCAGAGAGACTCTTACACCAGATGCGGGTGAGGGCTTCTGATCTGTGCTATTACAGTTGTTCCCACTCTACGTCCGCCGGTCGGCCCACGTCCTCCCTCACACAGTGTCTTCTTCTTACCCACCTAGGCGGTCTTCCCCGCTTGGAGGGGCACACAGCCAAGAACAGGTGTGGGAAGTGTGTGCAGAATTAAGGTTGGATCTGCTGTCCACACTATATGCCTGTATCTGTGAGCCTAGATAGGTAATAATTTTAAAGAATGCTTACTAAGGTAATATCGTATGCCAACTCTACTGTAATAAAAAAAATAATAAAGTTAAGAAAAAAATAAAAATTTGAAAACATAATAAAGAGTGGTTATCCCAGTGGTTCTCAACTTTGGCTGCACATTAGAATCACCTGGGAATCTTTTTAAAATCCTGATTTCTGGGCCTCATCCTCCGGAAATTCTGTTTCTTTGTTACTAATGTTGTGGCCTCACCCCATAACAAAGAAACAGAATTTCCGGAGGATGAGGCCCAGAAATCAGGATTTTAAAAAGATTCCCAGGTGATTCTAATGTGCAGCCAAGGTTGAGAACACTGGTTTAGCCAAACCAGTGTCTGGCACCCTGGAGCCTCAGGAGATACCCTGAGAGATGCCACTGGCTCTTCCCTTAGGGACATGAAGGCCCGTTGGTGGAATCATGATTAAATGCTGATTTCCGTTCAAGAAGTATGAGTGAAGTACCTAGTCAGTGCCTGAGAAGGAGGTGTGCTCGAGGGCGTTCACAGTCCTGACTTCGCACGGAATACCCTGGAAGGGGATGGAGCACACCTGGGTGCCCTGCTCAGGGCTTCCCATCTACCAGCCACAGGTGGGGCTTAGTTCTCTCCTTAGAGCCACTCTACAAGGGAAAAAATGGGAGGGTCCTTTAACATCATGGACATTATCTTCCTTGTCTGTTAAAGTCCATCCCGCAGAGACGAGTGGGTGCATAACTCAATGTTGGCCCATGTGAGGAGGTTAGTGGCACAGATGGAACCCACTCCACACGTCCCAGGTGCACATTCTGACTGCTGAGCAGAGGTTTCGATGCTTTCGATCCCCCAACTCTGGACCCAGAAAACAGAAAGCAGCCCTGTAGTGGGTTCTGTGGGATGCTGCTCAGCTGGCCCGTCAGGACCCAGCCCTCATCCCCCAGCTGTCAGCGGCTGAAGGCTCGCAGCTGAGGCCCTTTCCCAGAGCTGTCCTGGGCAGAAGCAAGCTGCCTTATCCAAGGGTATGCCCTCCCCTGGGGGCAGTTTGAATCCAATGACCAGTCAGCATGGGGGTAAAAGACCTGGTCGCCTTGTTTCTACGGGGTCCTCTCTGAAGGGCCCCCTAGGCTCTTGGGCACCTCATCGGTGGAGAAAGCCAGCCTACAGTGAGTGTAGAGAGAGGGCAAGGGGAGGAATTGGACAATCTTGTGTAAAGCTTTGCTGCAAAAAGGGGAAAAGAGGTGGAGGACCACCTGGCAAGGAGATTGGGTTCAAGAGCAGACTATGTTAAGATGAGAAAAATAACAGATACTTATATGCTCCTGAGATGGATCCGTGGAGATAAAGAGAAGATGAGAGAAGTGTGCATTTGGCAGAGCAGTGCCAGAGGGGGTGGGATCTTGGGGCAGAGGGCCAGCTTTAGCTGGGAGGAGGAGAAGCAGATGGGTGAGGCAGCCTTAGCAGTGGGTACTGGGTGTTCTGGCCCTGTGGGCAAGTCTGCACCACTGCAGAGATATACTCCGGAAGCCACAGCTCTCAGACCTTGAGTATTCTGGCCTTGTGTACCCTGGTCCCACTGAAGAGACCAGAGTGTCTCAGAGCCAAAGATGCCTAACTTGTTTCAGCCTGGGGCCAGGGCACCCCCTTTCCTCCCCTCCCCACTCATTCGGTGCTCACCTGGTAACGTCTGTTGGTTACATTGCTGCTTTGTGCATAGATCGGCCTACGAGGGTAAAAACAAGAGCTGGTCCTATAGGCCCCTGGGTATCCTGCCCCATGTAACCACTTACCTGTCTGTGGGAGCACACAGCCCAGCTTTCGGGCTTTCTACCTTAGTCCCCTGAACTTGGTCACTCACTATGCATCCTCTCAGGAAAGACAGGTCCACTCAGAATGCTGATCACACCACACTCCTGACCCACACGAGGGGCTGTGCTGTCCAGTGGCCACGCAGCGGATGCCCTTGCCTCACTGGAGACTGATGTGCACACCCAGATTGGCCATGTGCAGAGGAAGGCTCCTTCTCTCTCTCACTTGGGAGCAATTAATCCACTGCTGAGAGGCTGGCCTGGCAAAAACAGCCCCAAATGTCACAGAGCCGGACTCTAACATGCCTTGCCTTCTTGTCTAAATCTCATTCCCTGTCCAAGACAGCATGCATTCTCCTCCTCTGCAGAAAATCCTCCTCCACTCGATCAGGCTAAGGAACTCTCTCCTTCTGCCGAGCACACGTGGAACTCCCTGTCCGCTGTCCACCCTGAGACACTCTATCTCACACCGTTTCACACAACCACCTGCACACACAGCCGTCTCCTTCACTAGACCACGGGCTCCTGGAGGGCAGAGGTCATGTGCTACCCATTTTGCTCACATTTCTCGAAGCTCAGGGCCGGTCCTCTAGAATGTGAGCCCAGCTCCGTCTCGTCCCACTCGCAGTGCCACTCGCAGTGCCTCTCCCAGCGCCAACATGGAGCGCCAGACGCACAGCCCTCCCTCTGGGGCATCGCTTTCTCAGCTGCCAGCCAGGTGAGAACCTGGCTCCCCTCTGTCAGCTGCCAGCCAGCTGAGAACCTGGCTCCCCTCCGTTCTCCTGGGTCTCTTGGCCACATTCTTGATATCCCAGGACTGGCTCCCCCCTGAACGAATGTCTCTGCTAGGTCTCTTTCTGTTGCCACCGCTGCGACCATTCCCTCTGTCCCTGTGGGTCAGTAATCCACCTGGGGACCCTCCTCCCTGGGCCACCCCTCCCCTCAGTGATGGGAATGTAAAATCAGCACAGAATCCACAGTCACTTGAATGACTGAGGTCGGCCTTGTGCTGGGAGAAGAGTGGGCAAGGCAAGCGAGGGTTCTTGCTTTTGCTTTGATGTTGTTCGTCTCCACGCTGTCTGTTTCCAGGAGCCTTTTTCAACTGGGAGAATATCCCTCCGCTTGCCCAGCACATTTCCATTTTACGGTTTGTTTCAGAGGCATGCTGAGAAAGCCGTTGTGGGTGCGAGGCAGGAAGTCATCCCGGCTCCAGGGGACAGATGGAATGACCCACTGGGACTCTGCCAGGCCTGTTCCTGAGAGAAAGTGGCAGAATGTTTTTGTCTGAAGTGGGTTTCCATAAACCTGGGCTCACGGCCAGTCTGCAGGGAGCCAGCCCCATTCGCCACGCGGGTGGGACCGCTTCCCCGCTCCGCATTCTCACTCAGGGAAAACGCCAAACACCCTCCTGTGAACTTTCCATTTTGCTCTTACAAACAAGGATTAGAGCAGAGGTCAGCCATTTGAAACAGCTGGGGAGGCTGGAATCCTGCACGGAGTTGTGCTCTGAGAGGAAGTCAGCACCAGAGAGGCCAACAATGTCACCTTCAGTATTAATGGTATTTATTCTGTTTTACACACACACACACACACACACACACACACACACACACACACGAAATTCCTAGACAGTCTCACTTTTAAAAATTACATCTTCCTTCATTAATTCAACAAACACACCCTGAATGTCTGCATCTCCTGGGGCTTGACTGGTCCACTGGGGAAGAAAGGGGGACAACAGTTGAGAGGCCAAGCGGAGGCTGCAGTCTGAAGACCAGCGCAGAGTGACAGACAGTCGGGTGGGGAGACAAGGAGGGGGCCCAGACCTTGCACTGGGGTCGGCCCCAGGTCCAGGAGAGGCCACGCCTCCCAGGTCGGGCTTTCCCACCACAAAGGAGGTGAACGGGGTCTTTCCGGTCATGTCACTCACTGACGATCCCGTTGTGGAGGGTCTTCCTTTGCTCAGACTTGAGAGAGCCAGGCCGAGGGCAGACAGCCGCGCGGAGGGGCTCAGGGAGGTCTTCCTCTCAGCTGGAAATCCTGCAGTGAAACTAACCTAATGTTTCTGCAATCCGGCCACGCGTCTCAAGGGCCTCGTCTATGTCCACCCCTTTTACCTCTGGGTTACTAGGAAGAGAACCACATATGCACTGATGGTTACATGCGGTAATGTTCAGTGCACAGTGTGACAAGGGAACACGAAAACAGGGGAAATGGATGCATTGAGGAATGGGTCCAGACTGAGGCGCCCTTTGCTGGAATGGAATTCATCTCTATGGATCATGTTCTCAGCATACTTTAGACAGTGTCAATGTTTTGAAGTTACATTAAAAAACAGAATCACAAGTTTATAAGCAGTCTACTCATGTAAAAATGCAGTGAGATATTCACTTAAGCATACTTGATGCAGTTGACTCTCTCTCTCTCTCTCTCTCTCTCTTTCTCTCTCTCTCTCTCTCTCTCTCTCTCTCTCTCTCTCTCTCTAAGAGAGGATCATAGAATGAGGCTATTATGGGAGGAGGCAACCGGGTAGGTGGTTTTTGTTTTTTTAATGATTTTTAAAAATTTATTTTTAGAGAGAAAGGAAGGGAGAGAGAGAGAGAGAGAGAGAGAGAGAGAGAGAGAGAGAGAGAGAGAGAGAAACATTGATGCAAGAGCAAAAAACATCAATTGGCTGCCTCCTGCACGCCTCCCACCAGGGATTGAGCACACAACCCGGGCATATGGCCTGACCAGGAATTGAACCAGCAATCTATTGATGCAATGGAAGACGCCCAATACACTGTGCCACACTGGCCAGGGCATTGTCTGTATATCTCAAAAAGGGTATGAAATGTAAAAAAAATCCCATGATACAAATTCAGAAGACTGGTTAGCAGTGTTTCAGACTATTTTTCCTTTTTATGTTTTCAACATTTCCCTGCTTTTCCAGAAGGAACAAGGCCTCTGTCTCCCACTGTCACCTGGTCTGGGCCATTTAGCCCCTCAGGTTCCAGTCCTGCTGGTCTTCAGGGCTTCACACACTTAGTCAGCTGCCCTAAAGGCATCTGCATCGGTGGTTTCCTCTGCTGGAACTCCATCTTGTCTGCTCCTCACTCCCTGCCTTCCTTCCACCTCTTCCCTTAGTTAACCCCTATCCACCCTTCAGGTCTCAGTTCAAGGTCACAACCACTCAGGAAAGCCTTTCTCCCCTCCCCCCACATCAGAGCTGGTCAGTGTAGACTCCAGTCAGAGCTCAGCACAGCCTGTCGTTACATATTGTTTCTATGATTATTTGTGTATTGACCAATCAAATTTTCTGGTTTTAAGAGATGGCTTTACCTCCCATTACAGCAGTACCCGCCTCATCTTCAGTTTCAGTTGCACTCAACCTCAGTCCAAAAATATAAAATGAAAAATTCCAGAAATAAACAATTCATGTTTTAAATTGCACAACATTCTGAGTAGCATGATGAAATCTCCCACTGCCCTGCTTTGTCCCTCCTGGGACACAAACTGTCCCTTTGTCCAGGGTCTCCATGCTGCATGCACTCCCTGCCATTCGTCACTCAGATGTCTCAGTCATCAGAGCCACTGTCGTGGTCACACGGCGGGTGTGCATGTCCCCCTTATTTCCCTTAATAATGGCACCAAAGCTGGCAATTCGGATATGCCAGAGAGAAGCCATAAAGTGCTTCCTTTAAGTGAAATGTATAGGAAAAATATTATAAAAACCTAGTGGCCCTAATGCCGTAACGACCAGAGACCCGTCACCAGGAGGCTGCATGCACGGTGAGGTGTGCGCAGGTGGGCGGGGACTTGACTCTGGCTCCCGCGGTGTGGCGGGAATTGACTCTAGGTCTCAGGGAGGTCCCGCAGCACAGTGCAGCGGGTCTGGGGTCCCAGGTCTCGCGTGATTTCGCGCACTGGGTCACTAGTAGTATAGATAGGGTTCTGTGCTATCAACCCCACTGGGGCTCTCAGAATGCATCCCCCGTGGATAAGGGGGGAGCACTGTATGCTCCTAGCACCCATCATGGTGCCTGGTCCCTAATGGGAACTCCAAAGTAAATGCTGAGTGAATGGACAGCCTTCCCATCCCATCACCAGATAGTTGGCTTGTAAAGGAAGTTCAAGCCTTCAAACAAGGACAGAGAGCTTCTTCGCCCTTCTCTCTCCCTGTGCAGGGGGCAGTGACAGGGGTGGTGCTATTTCAACAGGGCGGGAAGCCTTGGCTCTGCCCTCCAGGGGGCGCTCCTGGTGCGAGTGAGGCCCACAATCACAGTGGCCCAAATCCGACAAACACACGCAGCTGTCCGTGAATGAGCAGCCCCACCTGCAAAACCCTCTGAGCTCCATCCAGTCTCTGCCACTCCCTTTCGGGAGCCAGGAGACTAAGTAGCTTTAAGGTCCATAAAACATGTGATGAACTGTCACAGGAGAGTGGCCGTGCATATTTTGGGCTGGCCAGCCTGAGAGGTCTTTCGAGTAATAGAGCAGAGGTGAGCCAAGGACCTTGTCCAATCCGATCAAGACATTGAAGGGGGTGGGGGAAGGGAATCTATGTTCTGAAAAGAGGGCAGCAGTGAGGAGTCAGGGAGAAAACTGAGAGAGGGGAGAGAGGTAGAGAAAAATAGTGGAAACCCGAACAAAATGGTGGCATAAAGAGAGAAAACAGTACACCAAGGGAGCTGGGGAGCAGCCGAGCAAGGAGGGGCTGCGATGCCAAGAACCCTGGGCCCCTCCTCTCCGCCAAAACAAATTGCTCCGAGTTCACCGGGATGTGCAGTGTGTTAAATCCCGGGACACAAACGGGTCTTCAACACCAGGAAATCCATCTCTCTAGGTAACAGGCAATCAAGGAGGAGTCAGCTTGGATTTGGAAAGCTAAGCACCGTGAGACAAATTTGTTCTGATCCTTGTGTGGAGTTTATGTTGGGGGAAGGGAAGCAACCCAACCATTTCACTCCTGGGCTGGAACCCGTGGACATGCTGTCAGGGTGCGCAGGAAGGAGGGGGTGATCCGAAGTAAAAATAAGAAGAGTGTCAAAGGATTCCATCAGCGGGCTCCTCGGTCCCCGGGGACCCAGCACGCAGGTTATTAATAATAAATACTACAAGCTCTTATTTTTATGATGGCTCCAGAGGAATGCACACGCTCGCCAGCCATCATCTCTGACCTTATCACATCCCTGCCAGCATGATAACAAAATCCTGCATGGTTATAAAGTGCTTATGATTTACAGAAAGGTTTCCCCAACATCACTGCATTTGATCTTCCAAGCGGCTCTGGAGGCAGGCAAGACAGAAGGTGTCTCTGACAAAAGGAGGAAGTGACATTCCAAGCGTTAAGTGATTTGCCCACGGTCACTGTTGGGGGTTGAATTGTGTCCCCTAAAAAGATACGTTGAAGTCCTAATCCCCAGGACCTGTGAACGTGACCTTTATTTAGAAATAGGAAAGTGGGTCTTTGCAGACGTAATGAAGACATAAGCTAAGACGAGGTTATACTGGAGTAGCCTGGGCCCTTAATCCAATATGGCTTGTATCTCTATGAAAAGAGACACAGCCCAGCTGGCGTGGCTCAGTGGTTGAGAGTTGACCTATGAACCAGGAGGTCATGGTTCGATTCCTGGTCAGGGCACATGCGGGGTTGGGGGCTTGATCTCCAGTGGGGGGCGTGGAGGAGGCAGCCGATCAATGATTCTTTCTCATCACTGATGTTTCTGTCTCTCTCTTCCTCTCTCTCGCTCTCTGAAATCAATAAAAATACATATTAAGACAAACAAACAAAAAGAGACACACAAAAAAAGAAGGCCACATGACCACTGAGCAGGGCCCGGAGGGACACAGCTTCGAGCCGAGGAGCACCGAGGACGCTGCGAACACCGGAAGCCAGGAGCGAGAGCATGGCCCTGCTGACGGGACTTTTAGCCTACAGAACTGTGAGAGAACCAATCTCTTGTTGTAAGCCACCAGTTTGTGGGACTTTATTTGGCAATCCCAGGAAACTAGTCCCTCAGGCACAGCTGAGGGCTATGACTGCAACCCTGGTACCCAGACGTCACACCCAACATTTCCAAATGCTCTGCCAGGGAGGCTCAGCTTACCACCGGCCATCCCTGCACCCTGGCTGGGCCACTCTGACATTCTCCTCTTTTCTCCCAGGCCACCAAGTCACTTCCCGTGGCTCTCAAAGGTCTCCATCACACAGCACTAGTATGTCCTTGGCAAATTTCTCCTCACACCTCTTGATTATTCTCCTCAACAAACTCCATTTCTGTAGGCAGTGGTCTCAGTTGTCAGTGAGGAAAACAATCCTATATAATAAAGAGGTAATATGCAAACTGACCATCACACCCTCATACAAGATGACCACCCCCATGTGGTCAAAGATGGCCGCCCCCATGTGGTCAAAAGATGGCCACCACAAGATGGCCAGCAGCGGAGGGCAGTTGTGGGCGACCAGGCCAGCATGGGAGGGCAGTTGGGAGAGACAAGGCTGGCAGGGGAGGGCAGTTAGGGGTGACCAGGCCCACAGGGGAGGGCAGTTGGGGGCGACCAGGCCAGCAGGGGTGGGCAGTTGGGTGGGACCGGGCCTGCAGAGGAGGGAGGGAAGTTGGGGGTGACCGGGCCAACAGGGAAGGGCAGTTGGGGGCAACCAGGCCTGCAGGGGAGGGCAGTTGGGGGTGACTGGGCCTGCTGGGAAGGGTAGTTGGGGGCGACCAGGCCTGCAGGGGAGGGAAGTTGGGGGGAAGCCAGGCCTACAGTGGAGGGTAGTTAGGGTGACCAGGCCAGCAGGGAAGGGCAGTTGGGGACAATCAGGCTGGCAGGGGAGGGCAGTTGGGGGCAATTGGGCCAGCAGGGGAGCAGTTAGGCGTCAATCAGGCTGGCAGGGGAGTGGTTAGGGGGTCATCAGGCTGGCAGGCAGAAGTGGTTAGGGGCAATCAGGCAGGCAGGCAGGCGAGCGGTTGGGATCCAGCAATCCCGGATTGTGAAAGGGATGTCCTACTGCTGGTTTAGGCCCGATCCCACAGGTATTGGGTCCAAACTGGCAGTCGGGCATTCCCTGAGAGGTCCCAGATTGGAAAGTGTGCAGGCTAGGCTGAGGGACACCCTTGCTCCCAGTGCACAAATTTCATGCACTGGGCTTCTAGTCTAATATATTAATAAAACTTGAGGTAACAAGTAAACATTTTATAATGGTGACATTTATTGAGCACTCTACACCCAGAACATTGTACACATTTCCTCTATTCCTAGAACATCCTGACAAGTCCAGACCATCAGTATCCCCACTTGATAGACAGGGAGCAAGGCTCAGACAGATTAAGGAAATGCACCCAGATTTACACAGATACTAAGGAGACAGCACGTGAATTCAGGAGCCTTGATCCAAAAGCCCTGACCCCCCTCACATCAGATAGGGGGCTTGGCTTCAGTGGAGGCCTTCAGGCTTGACTGTGTCATTGTACAGATGAAGGAACTGTCCTTCATCTTTGCCTAGGTCACACCCAACCTTAGTCTTTAATTCACATCATGAGGGCCAATTTGAACCAGAATGTCTATAGAACGGATTTGGAGACAGCAATCCGGTGGGAAAGAGGAGGGTTCTCAAAGGTGAGATTTCCCAGGGTTTTGCTTAGGACTGAGAAAACACCAAATGTCCATATTAAAGAAGGGAAAACTAATGGAGATTCTGAGACAGAGGCTACCATCTCCCCACATTGGTCCTTGGCACCATCACTGGGCCACATATATGTTTGGTTTAGTCCACAAGGTATTTAAAAAAAAATTAATGAGTTATAACATGAAAAACTCAGGAGATACTACCTTCATATTTTGATTTCTAGCTTTTATTGAAAACATCAGAATATCTGGCCACAGTAGGCCGACATTCTCACATACCATCATTGAGCTGAAGCTGAGAAGTGGCAAAGAGTGCCACTCCTCACTGCCCTGCACGGTGGCCACATGACACTGTGTCTTACATCGACACATGTGCTGCTTTTCTTACCTCCAGCCCCCTCCATTCCTCAGGATTCCTGCCTGGCCTATGGAGTAGATATTTCAGTAAGTGATCCCTGGCCCAACTTTTTAATGTGTTCCTACTTAAGAAAGATACTTGCTCTTAACGGGGGCACGGCCCAGTAGTACATTGAATGACTCTGTACTAAGACAGTTGCCTCTAGGAAACCATTTCAGGGCAGGAAAAAGGAATTGCTCCCTCATGAAGTAAGATTTGAAGGTGTTAGTTACAAAATAAATCAAAAGAAGTCACACTTGTTATTATAGGAAGAAAGCATATAAATCCATTATCTACAGAAGATGTAAAATTATAACTAGATCTCAAAATGGTTTAGATACATTCATGAGTGATAAAGACATAAACAGACATCAAGAGGGAGTTGAGGCCAACCACCATGACACCCGACATGCCCCAGGCTTAATCTTTATTCAGAACAGCACTTCACTTCAAATGAGCAACTGAAAGAGATCTAACTTCCACAGAAGTCTCTTTTTCCCACCTGTGACATACAGGAGAGCAAGGTGGGGACAATTCTTAGTGACACATAAGGAAGGTCATTAAGGCCTGTGGACTGGAAGCTCCACTGGGACTGAGGCAGGTGCACGTCCTGGCCTCCCCCTCACTAGCCTGACCTTGGCCAACCCCTTCACTGATGCCCAGCTTTCCCTCCCTCGGTAATTAAAACACTCCTGTCCACTCCAAGGGGTTCCTTGGAGGGTCCTCTGAGGCCATGTGTGGAAGCACCAGCTGGACCAAGCTTTAACATCGTAGGCAACTGACCAGCCAAAAGGCACGTGCAATAGACTCAGGGAAGAGAGAGCTTTGTGATGCATTTGCTCTAAATAATCTGGCTGTCGACACCAAGATCCTAACGGAATTTCGAACTGTTGACTAAGCCAGCAGAGGCAAAGCCCCAGGGTGCCATGCCAGCCCCGTTCGTGACTCCCAACATTCTGACTCATGTTAAGATTCGCTCACTCTTTTTCGCAAGCAGTAATGAGCCACTCTGTTTAGGCCCTAGAGACTTTTGTAATGATTTATCTGCTCTACATTTTCTGCCCTGCCAGCTCTCCAGAACCCACTGGCATGGGAACTCGTGCACTGTCTTGTCCCTGGAGGACAGACTCACTTTTGCTTTCCCAGCCTTTGCTCTGTTTGTTCCAAAAAAAAAAAAAAAAAATGTCCTGAGCATCTGTCAGGGGGGCTCTAGGAGGGACAGCTAGAGTTGGGACACATCCCACTTCTCCTGTAGCTTACAAACTACTCACTCATTGCCTCCCTGCCCAGCAGAGGTGGGGAACACACAGATGTAGATTACTCATTGACATCTAGCAGCCAGGCCCTAGGCCAGTCCTTCATCCAGGATGTCAGCAGAGGGACAACGCGATCTCAAAGCACCAAATGCCCAACAGAGTGCTCCCAGATCCGAGAAACAACTGTCTGTGTCCGGGTCTACTTTTCCAGATTTACACTTTGATCATAAAATTACCTAGACCTCCCTGTTCCACGGAGCTCTTTTCTCTTAACAATCTTGCTAATGAACAGGTGTTTAAAACTTAGACATGTGTTAGGCTTTCAGGCTTATGACAGAATCGAAGAGGAAGCCAGCAGTTTTATTGGTGCCACGGGGACAGCATTTTACTCTCTAAAGCATGAGAGAGGCTCAGGCTGCAGGCAACTTGTTTGTACATTTCAAAGCCAAAACTGTCCACCTTAGCGTGACTACGGTGTCCGATGTTTATTTGCTTGCCTCAGAACTGAGCATTTTTTGCCCCAGGAATGCCCCCTACCATGGAAAGCAAGGGTCTGACTGCTGACACCCAGGAACTCCTCGGTGACAGTCTAAGATTGTAAGTCATGTCTTCATTGTGAGGCTTACTGAAAAGCTCTTAATTGTGATCGCCAGATAGTGGGTTCCCTCCCGCGACTCAGTGTGCTAATTAGCAATGGCATTTGTCAGACTAGCTGTCTTGCGGCAAAGGGGTCTCAAAAGCTGAATTAATTTAGTCATTGCCATGCACTATAGAGGCTTTGCCTTGTAAAAATAATCAACCTCCTCACCCCTCCTCTTCCAGGAAGGATGAGTTTGAAAGTGTCACAAAGACAAATTTCCACTTGTGATTTGCACTACAGTTAGAGTTGGGTTTGCAAATTCTGAGGCCTACAGGTGCTGGTAGGCAGCTTATTTTAATGATGAAGTGGGCCAGGTGTAAGAAACATGCAGCCTACTCTATCTATTCTTTTGTTTCCTGACTCCTGAGAGAGACAGTCTCTATTATGATTTTTTTTTAAAAAAAGAAAAGAGAAAAGCATTTTAAGAGCGATGATCAGCTAACACTCAGCCCCGGTGTCATGGAGACAATAAAAAGAGGGTGACAGTGGCTCCATAATGTTAGGATGCTGGGTCAGCACTCTGTGTTTCCCTCAACCATTCCATCATGCTTCCAGGACAGCATAGCAACTGCAGACAGTATACTCGCACACTACAGCATGCCAGCAGGAGGAAAGAGGCAGCAGGGAAAAGCCCCACCCGAGGATCTAGCCTTTTATTTGGGATCAAAATCCTTATCAGAAGACTTCTCCCTTCCTCTTATTAGCTTTAACAGTCCCAGAGACACCTCTAGATGCTTGGGAAGTGGGAAAGGGGAGGATCTGTCTGAGCAGAATGGGGTGACCTTGACTGGCTCAAATCAATCAATACTTATCCTCTGAAGCTGTCAGAGGAACCTACCTTCTCCTCCCTGTCTTCATCTGAATGGAATCTGGGTTCTGTTAGCAGGAAAGGGATGGTCATGTGGCTACAATATAGGCAAAGTGTGCCACAAACCTAAACCTACAAAATAAATGTGTTAATTGCCAGAACTAGATGGCACGCACCCAAGAGTTCGAAAGGAATTCAAGAATGGAAACGCCCAAAGTATGTAACCTCCTCATATAAATGTCCACCAATTCTAAAGACTGGTTTATTGAAAAGCACTCCAAGATAGAGCTAGAGAAATGGCTGATGGAGCCTAAAACAAGAGGATATGAGCCACTGTGAGCCAAATCGTTTCAGTAACTCTTGTAAGAGTAGGTTATCATCACAATAGTTTATAGTCATTATGGTTAGAGTAATCTAACAATTGAGTTAATGATAATGGATCAATTAGGAGAGATTGGAATGCAGGTTGAAATAGAGTGGATTTAAGAGGCTGGATTAAAGCATGGCAGTTACTCTAAGAAAGTGGGAAAAAGAAATTCAATACAGTACCTTCAACAATACCATCAAGTGTGTTAATTATGCAAGACTCTACCTCAAGGAGGGCACCAAGCTGGTGAGCTATATATCCTGAGGCAGAACTGATAAGTTCATCTCACTAAGACCAGATGTCAATAAAACACTGAGTGATAAGACAAAAAAAAAATACTAGTGCATGACTCCTAGATTTTATGAGTCTCCAAAACAGAATGTATTGGGGTCATTCCTTTTGATGCCAAATGTAGCCATTATTTTATGAAAAACAGTTGGTCACTCTGAGCCAGTTATGGTAACTATGAAGTGTCTGTGCAGGGGTACACACAGACATAAGTGTGTGAGTATGTGTGTGTGAGTGTGTAAGACTGAACATATGGAAATGACTAATGAAGCTCTTGAAAATCACAATTCCACATCCATTAATGATTTGTCTAAACCCCACATCTCCAAGATCTAATAATTAATTTATTAAAATGTTCATTTTAATAGATGGTTAATAAATCTAAAATCCCTGTTAATGGGAAAGCAATGTGCTTCAAACAAGAGAAAATTTATGTCTGCCTACTTGTTAGAATTCTTTGAGAAAGGAAGTAGGAATCTAGATAAAGAACAGAATTTCTTACTCATTAATAAAAGTTTCTCCACTCAAAGCTTTTCTAATTTATTAAATAGGCTTGTAATGGAATTGAGGAAATAGGGTACGGTTGGCAATTCATATATAACATGTTGTTTAGGCAACGAGTATTTAAAAAGTGTCTCTGCAAAGAGAAGCATAATATGAAGAGCCTGGCTGCTAACAGGTAAGCACCAGGCCAGTGCCATTTAGCATCTTTAAAAATAATGTTGAGGGGAAAGGACATAGGGGATGTCTCACAGGTAACACCAATCTGGTATGAGGAGATAAGAGTCAGGCTATTGCAAAAAAAGAGCAAGGAAACCCTTACAAGCCTGTGCCATTGGGAATAATAATCCTATATAATAAAAGGCTAATATGCAAATAGACTGAACGGCGGAACAACTGGACAACCAGTCACTATGACGTGTGCTGGCCACCAGGGGGGCGTGCGTGGAACATGGCGGGCGTCGGCTGCAGCGGGATGGTGGAGCAGGTGAGCGGGGGCACCAGACCAAGGTGGGCGCCAGACCAAAGCGGGCGCCAGTCACTGTCAGCAGGGCGAGCCTCTGGTGGTTACTGAAAATTCGTTGCCTCTGGTGGTTACTGAAAATTTGTTGCTCCTGTGTGCCACGCCCCTCCCCCCGCCTCCCCCCCCCCCCCTCCGCCACCTGCGTTTGCACCTGCTGCCAGCACCATCCCGCTCACACTCACTGCTGGCGATGGAGACGCCACTTGCATCCACTGACAGTGCTGGCCTCGCTCCCACCCACAGCCGGTGCCGGAGTCACTGCTTGCACCCGCTGCTGGTGCCTGGCGATGGTCCCAATTGCTCGCCGCCATCAGTGGGTATGAGCAGCGGCTGCCAGCCCTGATTGCCCCTGAGGGCTTCTCCACTTCCCCCTGCTCCTGAGGGGTGATCGGGTCAGCAGCCACCACTCACACCTGCTGATGGCGCCGGCCCTGCTCGCACCCACTGCTGGCGCTGGCCCCAGTCGCTCTATGCTGTCAGCTGGTGCAAGCTGCGCTGTCAGTGCATGGGAGTGGTGGCGGCCCCAGCAGGAGTGGGGCTGCCAGCAGACAGAGGACCAGGGGGCTGCGGCGGGAGGGGCCAGGCAGGGGTGCGGAGTATGGGCCGAGACCCACCCCTGTGCCTAATGCAGCCTCGCAGCCCACAGTTCCTTTCAAGGTGCACAAATTCGTGCACTGGGCCCCTAGTAATAATAATAATAATTGCTTCAATGAAGGTAACAAGGTAATTAATACATTGCAATGTAAATCACCTCTACTTCCCATGTGGGATGAAATGCTGAGTACCAGTTAACAAAGAATGGTTTCCTGAGGATACCTGCTCAGTGTGCTGTTCATAACCTACATCATTAAAATGTTTTTCATCATCAAACTGTAAATTTGAAATATGGAACAAAGGATTATCTTTCTTCTATAAACTGTAACATTTTGGTTTCTTAAAAATGCTATGTTCAATTCTCTTCTTAAGAAGTATATAAGAGAACTGAAGTTCCAGATAAGAGCAGTTCAAATGGTTTCCAGGACACATGAGCTGCTGTATGAAGACAGAATGCCAAGAAGTTTGAGCATTTTTCATCTGTGGAATGGAGATTCACCTTGTTGGTGCTGTGGGCACTTCTAGTAGTCTAGAGAGCCTGGGAATGCCTTCTCAGGGTGATGTTTTTAATCATATAAAGCAGAATACACCACATTACTAAGAAAACCAAGTATGATGCTATTTAATCTTCAAAATATTTTTATTTCTTTAAATGATTTTTTAATATTATTTTTATTGATTTCAGAGAAGAAGGGAGAGAGAGGGAGAGAGAGAGAGAGAAACATCAATGATGAGAGAGAATCATTGATCGGCTGCCTCCTACACGCCCCTCACTGGGGAATCGAGCCCCCAATCCAGGCTTGTGCCCTTGACCAGAATCGAACCCGGGACCCTTCAGTCTGCAGGCCAACACTCTATCCACTAAGCCAAACATCTAGGGCTCTTCAAAATATTTTTTAAAACAAATTGGTAATGTAGTTATATATAAGGTTCTTTACTAACATAGTAAGTATAAGGTCTGATGGCAGTCCTAATAAGCACTGTAGTTTCAAACTAGTGATGAGTATGAATTATATTTCTAGAAATCTGCAACAATTATAACATGATATGAAAACATTGTGATGCCTATTGCTGGTGTTTGTAATGAAAGAAAACACTAAATTTCATTTAGATGTTAGTGAGCAAAAAAATGCAATTTTCCCCATTCAGGTTCATGACCTCCCTGGATTTCTCCCACAGGCCCCTGGGGAATGTGGGGGGGGGGGGCACCCTGAGGCTTAGTACACCTACCATACAGCAAGGGCTGGGAAAGAATATGACCAAAGTTTATCACATAATGAATGAAACTAAAACAAACAAACTCCTTTTACATGTTCACAAACATAAGGACAGGTGGAGGGGAAGGCATAAGATATATGAGTGAAGTGACCTGAGAACCCAAAAAGCACAATTTTGCAAGAAGCCTTAGAAAGCCTCGTTATTTTAGAAGATCGCACCTGCTGGAAATAGGAAACTTGTCCATTTCAGCCATCAAAGGCTCCTCAGAGAGGGGAGCTGGAGGCACTTGACCTCCAAGGTTGACATTGAGGACATCATTGGTAGGAAGAGATAAAGTTGGAGACAGTGGCTCTGAACCAATACCACAATGCTTCTCTCCTTCTTTAAGAATCCACCCTTGTTCTGAATCAGTTTTTTTTCTCTTCTCATGATTAAAACAAATTACAGTCCACAATAATTGCATGTGTGTATTTCACCACAGAGCCCAGTTTCAGGTACTGAACACTACATCGTGTTCCCCAAATATTAACTTAGAGTATATTTTATGGACCACAAAACATCGTATTTGCAGAGAAGTGGGTATAAAGTGATTTTAAGGACCAAAGAAGAAGTTGAAAGGAGGGAATAGGTGGGGTTCATAACAGTCAAGTTCTCAGGCAGAAACTGAGAATTAGATAAATGAACTGAAGTCGCCTGAATACAAAGGCAAGTCAGCACCTTGGACAGCTCGTGCGTGCCGTTATCCACCCCAAGGCTTTTGTTCTAACAGAAAGGGAAACCTGTGTGCAATGTCTGGGCTCACCTGGGTCCACCTTGCCCATCCAATCCAGCACATACCCACTCAGCCCACTCAAAAATCCAAAGGTTCTGAGAGTGTCATTATCGCTTCTTTCCCTCTTCAGAGAATCACGGATCTTCATCTGTTTTTGGAATTTCCCTCAATTTGTATTAGATGAATGACTGATGGAGAGATGGTCAGGGATCCTTGAGGGCCCCAATTTCTCCAGAGCTACATGGCAGGAGGGAAACCCTGGTTCTGTTTTTATCCCCAGATTTTTCATCCTTCAGACCCTCTTTATTTCCTGAGTTAGTCGCCAAGTCTGAACAGCAGCCAAAGCCCCGACAACATTAGTAAGAACATTTGATTCCCTTTGGTAAAACTGGAGACGGCCCTGATAAATGATCACTGTTCACCCTGGCTCTCAGTCTCCCCGAGGGACAGTCCCTCATCCTTTCCACACTTCTCATCACAGCAGCAGAGAGTCTGGGTGAGGAAGCTGTTTACTCGGTCTGGCTGCCTTTAGTAATTTTTTTCATTGACATGAATAATTTTGTTTCTTAAAAACAAAACAAAAAACAAAACATATCAAAGGGTAAAAAAAAAATTAAGCTTAAATAGAGAGTAGCTGGGCTCTCCTAAACCTATAAGAATATTCAAGATCAGTTCTCAGAAAAGGTGGAGAAGAAAGAAGACCTGAAGTCCTGAAGAGATGAAAGAAGAGGAAGAAACTCAGGGAAATGTCTCACAAGGAGGTGGTGCAAACCTTAGAAACCATCAAAGTGAAGTGAGGTGGAGAGCTGGGTTGCCACAGCTCTAAAGCTTCACAAGATTTTACTGTGGACAGTAATAATGGAGAGAAGGGGTGAACAGGTAGGAAGAGAATACCAAAGAATACAAGAAACTGCTCTCAAATGAAAATAATTTAACTCCTGAGCACAGATGCAGGCATACAAGGGTGTATGCACATGCAAGTGTGGGCACACACACCTCAATTCCTGAACTTCCCGTTTTCCTGGAATGTACTGGAACAGTAGGCTGCTTCCCTATCTTGTCAGAACAGTATGCCATACCAAATTTGAGGTTCTAGGGTTGTGGCTAAAAGTGAAAGAGAACTTACAGTGTATAATGTCATCACCACAGCACCAAAAACATTTCTGCTCATACCACCAATTCTTTAATGTTCTTTGAGGACAGCTTATTCTAAAATAAGCAAACAAAAAAACTATAGGATTTAGATGAGTGTATTAAACTCTAAGTGTATATACTGCTACTGCCTACTGGAGACTTTATAAGTTCCAAACCATAAGCAGGAGCAAGGCATGGGGGAAGCAGACCACAGACTCCCTGAAGCCTGCTAGAAGGGAGAGAGCTAGTTCTCAGGTTTGCTTTGCAAATAATTCGATGCCCACACTTCCTTCTCTCATCTGATTTCCTAATATATGAGGTAAAGAGTAGGCTTACTCTTGTTTAGCTAATGAGGAAACTGAGACTTCAAAGAGGAATGAGACTTTCTCAAGGTCAAAGGCTATTAAGTAGGAAACCTGCATCTCTGGCTTCAGGACCAATAATCAATATATGTATGCTACCTTGCTGTTTGTTCATCAGTGTAATTAAAACAAACTTATCCTTCCCCACTTTTTTTGGTTTGGTTTTATTCATTCAATTAATATTTATTAAGTGCTAGTTGCTGGAGAAAGCAGGACAAAAAGAATGGGTGCTATCTTAAAGCAGGTTTCCGATAATGTTCAAAATAATACTAACGAGAAAAGACAATAATATGCTATGATTCTAATAGGACAGGAGCAATGGGGTTTATACTCGTAGTAGCAATAGGAGTTTGGAGTCATTAGAGATAGTAGCAATAGCATGTGTTTGAATTTCAGATACAGCTGCTCAACAATGCAGGTGTCTTTTTTTAGCATAACCTGCCTCCAAAGAAAGTTAAAGTCTTCAGGCAGACAAGTGGGAGAGGATGCTCTTGTCAAAGGGAATACTATATGTAAGGCAAAAGACCTGAGACAGGGTGGTGTGTTCAAGGAACTATCAATGGTTCAGTTTTGCTTGAGAATAAAGTGTGAGATGAGTCTGGAGAGATGGTGGGGTGAGGGGGTGCCAGCTCCAAAAGGGCCTTGCACAGCATAGAAAAGTCTTCAGCTGTGAGCCTCCAGACTAGGGGGAGCCACGGAAGAATCCTCACAAGGGAGTGACATGATCAGATGTGTGTGTTAAAGGGACATTCGGCAGCAATATGGACCTAGCCAACAGTTTGGCAGAGAAGGAAGAATTGAGGCACGGAGACCAGCAAGAAGGCTGTGTTGTAGTCATGGCAACAGATGAAGAGGACTGAGTCAAGGAGGTGGTGGAAGGGATGCCTCCAGGGCACATGTAAAAGTAAAATCCGCAGGATTTTGTGCTTGAATGTAGGGGTGAGGGAAGGAGAGTTACCTGAAACAATGCTAAATAATTAAAAACAACTGTGAATGTCTCAAGAACAGAGGATGTGCCATATTCATCTTTGATTCTCTCTGGTCTCATAGTGAGCCTGGCACATTTCTCAAATTTCTTTCTGACTTCCCTCTGCAGTAGCATTGTGAGGTTGGGACACATCTGCTAATTACTTACTTGTGTGTTTCCTATGTAGGAATACCTGGTTGGGGATCTAAACTTAGGGGGTGATCAAAAGGTCATGCAATTAGGAAATTTTCCAGATTTTCAAAAAGATGACATGAGAAGGAAGAGTCAATCAGGCATTCAGATCGAATGGAAGAGTGAAATGATGAACTTTGGGCAGATTCATTGCAAAGTGGCCACAATCATTCTTCTTCCTGCATCAACATTCCTTTAAATGTGACTTTGAAGTTCCTTCTGTCAAGGGCAGAGTCAGTTTCTCCACCCCTTCAGTCTGGGCTGAGCTTGTGACTTATTTTCAGCAACAGAATGCAGCAACAGTGGCTCTGTACATGTACACTTGTGCCTTGCACATTGCTGCTCTCTCTCAGAACTCTGCCCAGCCACCATGTGAACAAGCGTACACTGGCCTTGAAGATGGGAAACCCTGTGGAACAGAGACCAGCCATTCCAACTAAAGCCATTCTGGACCAGCCAATCAGCTGAGGTCTTTCTGGACCAGCTGTTTACAGATACTTGAGTGAGCTCCTGGAGACCAGACCACATCTCTAACTCAGAACTTTGTGAGTGAAGTAAATAATTGTTGCTTAAAGCCACTAGACTTTTGGGGTTATTTGTAGCAAAAGCTAAGGATAGACTATCTTTGTAAAAGGGAAATGTAAGACACTGCCTTGGCTCCGTTTTGATGGAAATTGGTAATCCAGAAATTAGAGTCCTGGTTATCACACCACTAACACCACTCACTACTGCATCCATCATCCACATGATGATAAGATTTCACAAAAGGATGCCAGTGGATACACAGGTCATATGCTGCAGGGGTGCCCCGGTATGGCTGCAGCACTGCTGGAGGTAGGGGAAATTCACTGAGGGATGAATAAGACCTTATAGTTTTCAAGTAACCAGGGGCTACTTGTTACTAAGCATTGCTACCTTGAGCCTTGGGACTCAAGCAAAACCTCCAAGGAAATGTGTGTGTTGTGTGTTTATTAGAAAAATAAAGCAAAAACACGTGTACTTTTCTGTTTGTCTGAAATGTTTCATAATTTAAAATTTAAAAATTAATCTGGTAAAAAAAGACATTACATTTTCTTGTGTAATAACATTACTTTAATCCTCTCCCTTACACTGTTCCCAGGGGATTCTATATTAATATTACTTTTTCTGCTCACTACTACATTAGGAGATAAAAGGTCAGCAACTCCATAGTTAATATATCCCTGTTTTATAGATCTCTATTTGTTCACTCATTCAACAAATGTATTAAGCATTTTCTACATACTAGGTATTTGGGGCAATAAGTATACAGCAGTGGACAAAACAATGTCCCTTCTCTCAGAGCTTACACTCTAGTGGGGGAGAACAAAATACGTATCAACATGTAATAATGCCAGGAGTGATGTGTACTGTAAAGTAAAATACAGCATGGCCAGGAAATAGAAATGCTTTGAGGAGGCTTTTTAGATGGGATGGTCCATGAAAGCCTTACTGATGAAAGAGCATTTGAGCAGAGCCTGAATGAAGGAACTCTGAGAGTCAGAATGCTGTCGTGTAATCATTGCTTTCCTTGTCTAGGTCTTTTTTTCATTGTGACATCTTGAAGGTAGGAACCATGTCTTATTCATCTCAGTATCTTCAAGCCCAGTAAAGTGCCAAGCACTCAGTAGATCTCACTGGATGGATGTGTGGGTGGGTGGGTGGATGGATGAGTGGATGGATATGTGGATGGATGGATGCATGGGTGGGTAAAAGGATGGATGGATGGATGGATGGATGGATGGATGGATGGATGAATGGATGATGGATGATGGATGGATGGATTGAACTAATAAGTTGATAGATGAATGGGTAGATGAATGGGTTGATAAATGACTAGGTTGATAAATGAATGGATGGGTAGATGGACTGGTAGATGAATTCCTCCTCAGGGCTCTCTGAATGATGGGAACTCAATAAATGCTGATTAGACCACCAAGGAAGATTAATACCACATTCTGCCCCACCTCTACCACCAGCCCTCCCACAGTCTCCGCTTGCTATATTTTCCTTGTGTTCCACAGCAACAATTGCCTTCTAACATATCAGATAATTGGCCTACTAGTTTGTTTATTGCTTATCTGTCTCCTATCACTGGAATGTAAGCTTCACCAGGGCAGGGATCTTTGTCTGTTTTGCTCATTGTCAGAACCCAAGGACCTCATTCAATGCCTGGAACACAGCAAGAGCTCAAAACAGAATGTGTTGAATGTCTGAATGTGACCCTGTCCATCTCAGTTTTTTTGGAGCCTGATCTAACATGTGTTCTGGGTCCCTTTCCCATCTAGCTGCTTCTGTAAGATGGCTGTTATAGGATGACCCATTAGTCAGTTCTTCTATCCAGAGATTATAGGTTCACCAAAGAGAAGTTAAGACAGGCCTCATGAGTAATTTATATTTAAAAACATATAGTATTTTTGGCAATCTAAAATTTGAGCAAGCTAAATATACAGAGAAAATATAAATCAGAAATAGAATACCTAAAAATACAGCATACTTCTGGTTTATAAATAAAAGCTAAATTGTTTATTTTCTATGAACCAATAACATGAATTAATTATGATATAAATTAAATAAGAAGAGTCTGATGGAAAAATTACAAAATTTATTCAAACTATTATTTGTAGATCTCTTTCCTTTGCCCATATGTCAGTCATGTGGGAATGTACCATGGTCTGTCAATCAACGGCCCCCTGCCCCTAGAACCCTGTCATGAACTCCACCTGTCACTCTCTTAATAGGATTGACAGGTTCCTTGGTTCTCATCACTTATGCTCCGATGGCTTTGTAACCTAGTTAAGGTTTCATTATCATAACTAGGCTAAATCTCTTCTTTTTGAGACAAAATCAGCCTTTCACCCAGAGTAAAAGACACATTACCTGAAATTTCTCCTTTTCTTCACCAGTCCATTTCAAACCCTCCTATTCTGATTTCTTTGTAACCTAGTGAAGGTTTCATTAGCTTAACAAGGCTGGAGATATTCTTGCTTGCTAAAATTTGCTTTTAACTTGAAATTATCCACACTGTTTCTGAAATGGCTGCAGTTTTCTCACAGTCTAAATTAGATTAAGTAATTTTGGGCTGCTTTCTCCCTAAATTACAATTAGCCAAGGGATTGTCTCTCTCTTCCAGAAACCAGTCTTTCTTCTAACACGTGACTCCTCAGTCAGGTTGTGATTCCTTCACAGCCTTGCCCAGCACCCTCTAAACTAGAGTCTAAAGAACCACAGGTACACTGTCCAGTGAGGTAGGTGTTAGGTGCAATAGATTACCTTGCTTCTTCAGGTGTGATTTTAGAAAGCCTTGACAGTCTGGGTTTTATCACAGAAGGAGCTTTGGCTCATTGATTGTGTGATCTTAGTCATATAATAAAACAAAATAATTGAAAATTTTAGAAACAAATAAACAACAACAAAAACACACCCACTATGGCAAAAGCCAAGACTTTAGCTAAGACAAGAAGAAGAAGAAAAAAAAAAAGAAAGAAAGGAAAAAGAAAAGAAGAGAAAAGAAAAACACCTGGCTAATAAAAATCTCAGGAGGAAGCAACAGAATATGTAGCTTGTTGCTAAATGTGGCAAGATCTTGTAAAATTCTTTTCTCCTCCAACGAAGTGTGAATGTTGTTTTTAAAAGTTCTGTGGTAATTAGATGCGGACCTTTGGATATTAAATTTTGAAAGCTTTCGTAACAGAGGCTGTTTGTGAAATCATCTTTCCTAGGCAACTACTGTGACAAAGCAAGATCACTGGAGTAGTTTGTCCCAGGGTTGCATTCTTTATATCCAGGATTCACTGTCGTCAGGGGTGGTGCAGCAAGGAAGCAGACAGTCAGGAAGGGATGAGAAGAGGTGGGCAGAAATGGGGCAGAGGGAGAAGGTAGAGGAGAGGCTGAGAGGTGGGGAGTAAGAGAGACAGGACACGTTGACCTGGTACATGCACCCTGACTCCACGCAAAGCGCAGAGAGCGGTGAGCCTGGTGAGGACCATGAACCAGCTGGCCCCTGAGGTAACCCGTTACCATGGCTCTCACACAGGGGCCTCTTGCTGCATGAAGCATGATGCTGGTCCTGAATGATAAGTATTTTTGCACAAGTGGTTCCTCAACACAAACCAAGTGTCATCTGCTGTTTCACTAACAAACAGTGGTGTCTCCACACGAGGAAGGAAAATCAGACTCTACTGGGTCCCCTGAGACACTGCATGCTGATCTCCAACATGACAGCCCGAAGGGATTGCCAAGGGAGTTCCCATCTTACCCCCTACTTTAGAATCTGCGCAGTCTCATGACACTCCTCCATACTATGTTTATTTATTTTAACGTTTTAAAAAATTATTCCCTGTTTTTAAAATTTTTGTTGATTTTAGAGAGAGGATGGGAGAGAGGAAAAAAAAATGTCAATTTCTTGCTTCATTTATTTATGCATTCTTTGGTTAATTCTTACATGTGTCCTGACCGAGGATCGAACCCACGATCTTGGCCTATCGGGACAATGTTCTAACCAATGGAGCTACCTGGCTAGGGCCATACTATGTTTAAATTACATGGAAAAACTAAGTAGAACCTGATCTACCCAAGAACTGTTGAAAAGAATGCCAAATTATACCTAGGTCTTGAGTTTTTAGTATTTCTCTACCTGGTTTTCTACAGCATGATTTACACATCATCTATTTTGGTGTTGAGTTACTTTTCACTAAAATAAATAAATGAATAAAAATTTCATAGGTAGGAGCTGGACCACATGCCACAAAACAAAGTGAGTTTCTTATCTGCCACCCCCTTGTGGCAGAAGACCCAAATTGCAGGTCTCACTTGGTTAACTCTCTTAAGTTAAACGTGCCCATCTAAGGTTAAAAATGGTGGTTAATATAAAACAATCAATAAGCATATTTTAGCCGTAACTGGTTTGGCTCAGTGGATAGCGCATCGTCCTGCAGACTCAAGGGTCCCAGGTTTGATTCAAGGGCATGTACCTTGGTTGCGGGCACATCCCCAGTAGGGAGTGTGCAGGAGGCAGCTGATCGATGTTTCTCTCTCATCGATGTTTCTAACTCTCTATCCCTGTCCCTTTCTCTCTGTAAAAAAAAATCAATAATAAAATATATTAAAAAATAAGCATATTTTAAGTAATAATTTATAGTTTGATTTAGTAATTAAACTGAACCTCTTCAACAGTTGTCTTTTCTTTGCAAGATGAGTATTAAGTTCCTCATCTCCTTCTGCATATTCTATGAAACACTAACCATACAACAAACCACATCTAGTGAGGAAATGACAAAATCACCCAATACTTGAATATAAAAAGGATAATTGACCCTAAGGCACATACCAAAGCTTATGCTGAGATAACTGTCATTCACTGTGGCAGCGTCATCTTCACTGTATCTTGGCAAGAAAAGAGACCAACAACTATGATACTGAGGATAAAACAAAACTAAGGTGAAAGGTGACATCCTACCTCTCCAGAATCTCTCCAAAGAGATTGATAGTCTTTACTATCAATCCCAAATCATTGATATTTCGGTTTAAAGATTTTATTACAGAATTATCAACTTGCTCTCTAAATATATTTGTAAATGTGGGAATTCTGATAAATAACCTATAGTAATCCAGGTACTATTGATAATGAATTTGTGGCAGCTTGATCAAATAGGTTGAAATGTAGCTGACTTCTATCTATAAATGGAAAAGGGTGGGGAGAGGGGATCCAAAGCAAAGTACTAAGAGAAAGGAGAGTGCAGCTGTAACCTTTTACTTCTGGACATAATTTCTTTCTAAACTATTTTTCATAACACATTTGTATGCAATGTGCTAATTATGACTAGCTTTAATCTCTTCATAAAAGTAGAGCCTATTTCTTTACTAGATTTTGTTAGCCATTAGTTCAAGCTCATTAATCAATGCCTGAGTCATAATCAGAGATGTGGTAGGGCCCCCGTCCACCTTTGTAACTTTACAGCCAAGACCACTGAAGACTTTGCTGACTCAGAGCCAGCTACTGTTCAAAGCCAGGTCTTCTGAATCCCAAAGTTCTGAAATCTTTACCTCCTCCGGTGGTTTTCAAATCAATCTGTGACTCTAGGGGCTGAGAGGGTGGGATGCTGGGCATTCCAGGTCCATCTTTATCAGTTTTATACACTGGCCTTCTTTCTAAGAGTTGATTGACTTTTTTAAAATATATTTTTATTGATTTCAGAGAGGGAGAGGAAGAGAGAGAGAGAAACATCAATGATGAGAGAGAATCATTGATTGGCTGCCTCCGGCATGACCCCTACTGGGAATAGAGCCCGAAACCTGGGCATGTGCCCTTGACTGGAATTGAACCCGGAATCCTTCAGGCCACAGGCAGACGCTCTATCCACTGAGCCAAACCAGCTAGGGCAAGAGTTGCTTGACTTTTTAAAAAAAGCAATCCATGGCTTAAAAAAAGTTTTCTAACCACATTAAAAATTTGTCAAAGTAATGAAAAAATTTCTAAAATATGCTGGGGACTTACCGTGATTCTCCATTATAGAGTAGAATTCATTATAAGTTTAATCCCTTAAAACACCATCTGAAGTTTAGTGACTGAAGGGCCATGGGACCAGGGGCTCAGAGATAAGGACTTGTACCTCCAACTCTGTGATGACAGGTGAGTTACTTAACCCTTAGTGGCCTGGTCTGTGAAATGGAATTCATAAAACTTCACAGCACACAATGTTATATGAGATAACCCATGTTCAGTGCTGCTGCTGATATGGTCATTATTAGGTGATGCCAACTACATATTAACACCAGAGAACAGAACTTTAGGTCAGCACACAGTGAGGAGCCAGTATGCTCTGTATTTTCACATTTATATTCAAACTATATTGTCCTCTGCAGTATGAATATGTAGTTGTACTTTGCTTCCAAGGAGGTTTGGGATCGCAGGCCAAGATCATGGACTCTCTGTGTGTGACGGGAGCCCAGGAGCTTGGGCAGCCAGCCCCGCAGTTGTCTCTAAGGAACAAGCAGGAGCACCAAGGCTGAAGGAAGGTTTCCCACCACAGCTGCGCCTGCAGCAAGCCGGATTCTGAGCTGGGCAGCTGCGGGAAGGTCAGCAGCCTGGGCACCCATCTGGCCTTAGATTCTGTGGTTGCAAATGAGTCCAACAACAGGCCAGAGCCAGATTTGGGGAGTGCCAACCAAGCCTCTCTGAGGGGCCATCTGGCTTTGGAAACTCATAGTCAGAATCCAAGGACCAGTCTGAGATCACAGAGATGTCTCGTTTCATTTGGTCAGTTCCGATGGACGCATATTTATCGTGTGTGGTCTTGTCTGATGCAATGCAAGGGGTCAGTGGGACTGGAATGAATCAGACTCCGTAAGGGAGTGACAGGGCCCAGTGATGTGAGTAAAGTATAGGCAGTGGTTCCCAAAGTGTGGCCCCTGGGCCAGCCGCATCAGCATCCCCTGGGAACTCTTTAGAGACACACATTGTGTGGGCTCAGCAATCCATGGCTATTGTTGTTTTTAAATTAATTATTTTTAGGTTTATTGGGGTGACATTGGTTAATAAGATGATATAGATTTCAAGTGCACGTCTATGATACATGATCTGTATATTGCATTGTGTGCCCACCACCCAAAGTGAAATCATCTTCTGTCACCATAGATTTGACCCTTTTCCCTTTGCTACCCTTCTACCCCCTTCCCTCAGGTAACCACCATACTGTTTTCTATGCTTATGAGGTTTGTTTTGTTTGTTCACTTGTTGCTTTTAGTTTTATATCCCACATAGGAGTGAAATCATATGGTTCTTGACTTTTTCTGTCTGACTTATTCCACTTAGCATGATATTCCCAAGGTCCATCCATGTTTTAATAAGCCTTCTAGGTCAGTGGTCGGCAAACCGCGGCTCACGAGCCACATGTGGCTCTTTGGCCCCTTGAGTGTGGCTCTTCCACAAAATACCACGTGCAGGCGCGCACATACAGTGCGATTGAAACTTTGTGGCCCATGCGCAGAAGTCAGTTTTCAGAAAGGAGATATACGAAACAAGTATACAAGATGAGTGTGGATGGGAGAGTTGGAAGGGGTCAACCTCAGTGAACATACCTCAATCAGACTGAGGATGTTTTTAGCAAAGGCCAGCTTAGGATACCCTAATTAAGTTAATAACAATGTACCTACCTATATAGTTTAAGTTTAAAAAATTTGGCTCTCAAAAGAAATTTCAATCGTACTGTTGATATTTGGCTCTGTTGACTAATGAGTTTGCCAACCACTGTTCTAGCCAAAGTTTGAGAACCAGTGGTATAGGTGTGTTGGAGGGGAGCAGCTAGCTGTGAGCAATGATAGACAAAATGACAACAGGAAGTGGCATTCCATTGGGAGAGAGAGGGTATATAACAAAACCCCAAGGCAAGAAGGACCTACCAAGGTGGGCAGAAGAATCAATCAAACTGAGAGAAACTGGAGACTGTGCAACACGAGATCCAGCAAAGAGTTCCCACACCTCGCTGACTGTGGAAACTCAAATAGGGAAGAAAAAAAACAAAAACAGGAAAGATTGGGACATCCAGATGTGAGAAGAGTTTTGCTTAAAGTGGATACTGATATGTTCTGCTCCCTGTCCAAAAGAGGAAAATTGGCTTAAGCTTACTCAAACGAGATTCCTTATCAACCAAGGGGCTAAGCCACCAGCTAAATGAGCACCATCCAGGAGGTTGTCAAGGAGACCTGGGCTGGAAGCGAAGCTTTATCTTAAGGATGACATGAGCAATTGCAAAATAAACAGATTCATTGGGTCCTTCCAAGAAATCCTCATTCAGAAGGTTTGAGACGGGGCTCCTCAAATATGAATTATTTTGAATATACATTTTTAATAAAGGACGCCACCCATTTTGCCTTAGGTGGTCCTCCGATGACAGTTGGAGAAATACTGGCTTAATGATTCACTCATCCAATAGCAGGAAAGTCAAAACCAATGACACAAAATAAATCTATTATTCCTCTTTTATTCAATTATTGTTTTTTTTAAGTCATGTTTTTGATGAAACTCATACATTTCTACTAGAAGACATTGGAAAAGTCAAGACTAATTTCTGAAGTGCCAAAAGGTCACTGGAACCCCAAAATGTAGGAAATTTCCCAGATCCTGGTAGAACGGGCCTGAGCAAAAGCATTGGAAGATTTCTGGAGCTTCTCAGGATAGGAGCTTTGCAATTATATATGTGACTGACAGAATTAATCGCTAGATATGAGAGTTGTCATCGGGCCCGCCTCTTGGTCCCTGCATGCAGCCACTCCTTGCCGTCTGCGGATGAAAGCACCCTGGTCAGAAGGCAGCCAGGCCACTGGTGAGAGGCCTTCCTCACAGTGAGCAGAATTACTGCCAGTCTCATTTCCTTCCTTAGAGACAAATGGCAGATTTGCATGCTACCTCTGGGAGGGCTCTTTTCTTTTAGAGGAGAAGAGAAGTGATGAGCAATTAAAAAGAAAAAACTAAACTGAATTATGCAGTTAAAGCAAATGACAAAATAGAAGGCAAAACCGTGTCCCTTTCCCTTCTGCATATTGCCCTCCCCACACCTGTGGTCTTTCTAACCACAGCATTTAATAAGTTAATGTAGCAAAATGGGAAGAAAAGAAGGGGGGAAAAACCCTACTTTATTTTGTTTTTTTAATCCTTAGATGTCATCTTATTCCTTCATTTTTGTGGCCTTTTGTCTCTGCCAGTTTCCATAGCAACAACAACCAGCAAGCGGTTTAACTCCCTCTCTCCAGCTTGTGCACTGAGAACTCCAAACAGGGTCAAACCCAGCCCTCGGTGGAGGAAGAAAGGAGAAGATTCATTTCCTTCTCGTCGATGTTGACGTGTGACTCTGTAGTGAAGGTGCGTATTTGTTTCCGAGTGTTGACCTCACCCAATACCTTTTGGCTACAAGTGATTTTTTAGAGCTTGTCTTTCTTTCCGATTTGGGGGATGGGAACAGCGAGTTTCATTTTTAGCTACATATTGCAGAACATACAGATACATAATTCTGATAATATTGAAAAACAGAGGGGCATCAAATGATCTTGCAAAAATGATAGCAGGTGGTATCCAATGACCCACCAATCTATTAGGTAGAGTTTCATGTCAGGGCATGATAATTGCTTTTCCTGTCTAACTTAAGTGTTTTTCTGTTGCAGTGCTCCCTGCGGGTTTCTGTCTTCCTTAGATATTTTTCTGAAGTGAAGATTGTGCCACCAACAGGTGGTGGTATGGCTGCAATTAGGATCCTCTAAGAAGCACACATCTTCTGATGAGTTTTAACTGACTGAAATAAGCATGATTTCACTCCCTTAAAAAAAAATCCTTAAAAAACCTCCACAAAAACATATATCCTTATTTACATGTTATCGCTCATAGCTCTACTAGTATATACCCAATTATAATAAGAAGAATTACAGATGAAATTTCTAAAGTAAGTGTTTAAAAGCAATAAATAATTCAGAAGAAACTGGTACCTGTATCAGTGCCCTATCACTGCTATAACAAATTACCACACATTTAGTGGCTTAAAACAACACCCATTTATTGGCTTACAGTTGTGTGGGTCATAGGTCCAAAATGGGTTTCACTCGGCTGAAACCAAGGTTTTAGCAAGGCTGTATCCACTCCAGGGGCTGTGGAAACAAATCTGTTCCCCTGCCTTTTCCAGCTTCTAAGAGCTGCCTGCATTCCTTGACTCGTGGCCTCTTCCTCCAACATCCAAGTTAACAGCCCAGCATCTTCAAATATCTCTGGCTCTGCTCCTCCTGCCTCCCTCTTATAAGAACCCTTGTGTTTCTATTGGGCCCACTGGGATAATCTTCCCTCTGCAGGCCCTTAATTTAATCACATCTGTAAAGTCCCTTTGGCCATGGAAAGTAACAGACAAGTTCCAGAGATTAAGACATGGACGACTTCGGGGGCCATTAGTCTATCTACCCCAGTACTGCTTTTATAAAATCAAGCCTAATAACCATTCCATTTTACTTTGATCCTGGTCTTCCTCAACCTTTTGCAACTTGCCTTGAATCCTACTGTGCATTGAATGTCCACCTTATGGACCTCAGGCCAGGTTGGCAGTTTCTACGAGCCTGAGGCCCGCCACTCAGGGACAGTCTGAGTACACCAGGTTCTGCCTGCTCCTGTCTTTCTGCCTACATTCCTTCCACCCCTACCCCCCATACCTGCAGCATCCAGGATTACATTCTGCCACAAAGGGCGAGATGTGGTGAGTTGGGGGGAATTTGCTTTAATGTTCAAATTTTCTTTCTTGGAGCACACGAATGCCCCTGCTTTTCTACTCAATTTTGTATTTGTACCATCAACTTTATGAACTCATTTTTTTTTAAATCTCTTTTTCACTAGATCTGCTGCTGAGTACAGTCTTGGTTTCTGACCTCCTACTTGGCCTGCCTTCACAACTCTGTCCTTCCTGCAGCCGGTTGCTTGAGCCATGACTAACCCCTGCCCCTCCCCCTGCCGGCTCTGGATGCCCCATTGCTGCACCCTGTCCTGCAGCACACAGCCTAGCCTCCCAACCCAGCCACTAAGTTCAACCAGAGACAGCTGCCTTTTCCATCCCAGCTGTGCGAGGCTGCCACTGCTGAAATGATCATCCCAGGCCTTGGAGCCCTTCCCTTGGAAGGTCTTCTCTCCACCTCCAATGAGAAGAGCCCAAGAGAAGGATGGTGGCCCAAGGGGGTTGCTACTGCCTTCTCCAACCTGAGTAGGAAGAATCGGGCCCACTCAGGGTTTTACAATGGATGTCTACATGTTAAAGCCTTAACCCCCGACCCCACCCCACCCCCCATCTTCTTTCCCTGACACCTGCCATGGAAGTCCCTACATTTTTCTGAAGTAACTATTTATATTTTAATAGACAGCTACAGTTCCTATCATTGAGATAACTCCATAATGCAGACTTATTTGTGATGGGTGAGAAGAGTACCCAAAGCAAATGTGCTCCCCAAAACATGTTTGCTAAAGTGTAAAATCCAAGGACCTGTTTCTAAAATACACAGGCACCCCTCGGAGATATTTCGGGTTTCAGACCACCATAATAAAGCGAGCAGCTCAATCAAACAAGTTGTAATCTTTTTGCTGGTGGAGGGTCTTGCCTTAAATTTGCAAAAAACACACATCTGTGAAGTGCAATAAAGCAAGCGCAGTGAGTTACGACTGTAATGTGACATCATATGTGGACATGTCACTGACTGCCAGGATTGGATTTGACAGCCTTGAGAGGTGGAATGCATTGGGTCGGGCCCTGTCACCCTCTGCACACACCACAGACTATAGCCACAAGGCTGGTACCTGGCTGGGGTGAGAGTTCAGTCACTGCCCTCCCTAGAACTCCGTATGTCTCGAATGTCACAAACACACACACAGCCTAAGTAACCCAGACCTCATGGGCAATGGGGCGCTGGCATCTGCAATCACTGACAAGGAATTTCTGCCTCTTTCGTTTGTTCTAAACTATATAAGAAAACAGACATTATGCCTGCCTGCCTTCAATTTTTGCCCAATGTCAAATAGAGGGCGGCGCAGTAGGGTTCCAGCGTTTTCATTATTAATGGTCTTAATGAGAGGTTTCTGGCCAGAATGAGAGTGCCCTCCAACCTGAGCCCCAAAGATTACTTTTGTGTTTCTTTGGTTTCCAGGGAAGAAAATAAAGTTGGGAATGAATAAAAGGAAAGGTTAAGAGAAAGCTCAATTATATAATTGACTCATTTACAGCATTTATCTATTGATTATAATCACTTTTAAACAAAATAAGGTTATTAGTGAAGTTTTAACTGCATAATGACCAAAACTGCTTCCCTTCCCCTTTACTACTCTAATTTCTATGACAAAATTTGAAAACAACTTTGCTTTTAAACACACTAAACCAGTGGTTCTCAACCTTCTGGCCCTTTAAATACAGTTCCTCATGTTATGACCCACCCATAACATTATTTTCGTTGTTACTTCATAACAGTAATGTTGCTACTGTTATGAATCATAATGTAAATATCTGATATGCAGGATGGTCTTAGGCAACCCCTGTGAAAGGGTCATTCGACCGCCAAAGGGGTCGCGACCCACAGGCTGAGAACCGCTGCACTAAACCATCTTGTGGTGTCTGCTGCAGGTCTCTTGAATATGTTCTACATCTGGTGTTTGTAATGGACTTAAAGTCTTTAATGAAGCCACCATTGCCTCCTCATTGTCACAATGACAAAGTCCACACTGACCTATGTAGAAACACATATACCCTCAGATGCACAGATACAAAAGTCACACGTAAATAACCTGACAGATGTAGCCAAAAGTATAGACAGAACCGAGCTTCCATCAGCACTTACTAACTCCATGACCAAATTACTGGAGACTTAGATTTGTCATGTACTAGTATCATCAGGGTAATCGTATTGAAAATGAGGCGGCTGATATTTAAATGCATCCTAGAGTTTTTATTAGAATTAAGTGAGTAGATAAAGGCAAAGCACGTACAACAGTGCTTGGCAAGTAAGTCCAATAAGAAAGAGTTCCCTGTTGCTGATTTTAGTGATGGTGAAGGTGGAAGTGGTGGTAATGGTGGTGGTAGAGGCAATGGTAAGAATTTTAGAATATGTAGTTCATTGAGCAACAGTGCCCAAGACCACATAGTGAATAGTGGTGGACCCAGGTTTCTGTCATTCAATACATTCTTCTCCTGGCCAGTCTCCCTGAAACTCAGCAGTTCCCAATACCTCATCCTTCAGTGAACCCAGCAGGATGGGATTCAGATTCCCAGTTTTTAATAGATGAGGAAACTGAGGAATACAGCCAGGAGGCTGGGGACCTACGAGTAGAATATAGGTTGTAAATGAGTGGCAGTGGGTGGTGGTGGTGGTGGTAATAGTTGTGGTGATGTTGAGGGTGATGGTGGTAGTGCTGGTGGTGGTAATGGTAGTGGTAGTGGTGGCAATAGTAATGGTGATGATGATGGTGATGGTGGTAATGATGATGGTAGTGGTGATGGTGATGCTAGTGATATTGCGGTGATGGTGGTACCAGGGTACAGACAGCAGCTGAGGTGGCTGAAAAGACAGTGAGGATGAGGTGAGTAAATGTAGTAACATAGGCCCCAGTGAGGACTACATGCTTCCAGTTGGCTAGGTAACAGCCACTCTCCAAGTCCACCTGCAGCAAGTGATGATTACTACTCTTTTTCAGTTGAGAAGACCATCAAACATTTTAAATTACAATTGTCAGTGGTGAGATGGTGTTTCATCTTGTGAAATGATCTAAAGCTGCAAAGCACAAAGCCTTCTCTAAACAGCAGAGCAATGGCTCCCTGCAGAGAATAAAACCTCAAGCACAGAGTGGGGGCTCACTTTTCCCAGAGATACTGGGAGAAAAGCTAGCAAGTTTCCCCAGATTTAAGAAGAAAGAACAGGCCTCAGAAGCATCTAGGTTCACACACGCACCACCTTTTCAATCCTTTCTCTAACAGATGACTCAGATGGCTCCCCTGTAATACCAAACCGACAGAACCACCGTGTGTCTGCTCTGGACACATCTGTAATGCAGACCAGTTCCCATCATGCTGTGCTAATGGGAGAGAGATGAGACAATGAGAAGTTTAAAGGGGAGAAAATAGCAATCCCAAGCCATACACTGTAGTACAACTGTGTTCATGGGCTTCTCTCACTCGACAGAAGTTACAAATGAGCAGCAAAACATCTATCTGTGGGTTTCCTTCTTCTGTTCTCCCATAACCACTGAAGGTGCAAATGAACCACAAATCTGCAGAATGCCAGGCAGCGGGAAAAAAAAGTTATGGCAGCCCACGAATCTGCCTCACTAGTGCCAGGCCCCTACAAATATGCCATGATCACTGGTGAGAAGAATACAGAAGAGAGGGAAGGTGGGGGAGGCTAGGAACTGCCAGGCACAGGGGACCGGCGGCTGGGACTAGAGAGAGAAGGATCAGAAGCATTATTTTACCTGTGGACCTGCTTCTGACTTTTCGTCTTGACCACCTATCCCTTGGTTTCCAGTTGCTCCTTCTGTCTTTCAGCCCAGCTGGCAGGAGTTTCCAAATGACAGGAGATACCTGGATTTCAGGTGCATTGCTCAGCATATGAGATCAACAGGATTTTCTGAAAGCTCCAAGCATAGCCTTTTTCCCAGCCACCCTCTGCTCTAGCTCTAGCAACCTTCACAGGATAACTAAATCAAGACAAAGAAGGAAGAAGCCATTCATTCATTCATTCATTCAATCAATCAATAAGTATTTATTGAGCACCTACTATGTGCCAGTAAATGTTCCCAAGAACTAGAAATACTGCCATGAACAAGACAGAGAAAAAGAGAGAGAACACAGACCTAGCCGGTTTTACTCAGTGATTATAGAGCATTGACCCGCGGACTGAAGGATCTCGGGTTCAATTCCAGTCAAAGGCATGTATCTCGGTTGCAGGCTCAATCCCCAGCCCTGGTGGGTGTGCAAGCGGGAGGCAACCAATCGATGTGTCTCTCTCACATCGATGTTTCTCTCTCTCTGTCTCTCCTCCTCCCTTCTACTCTCTCTAAAAATCAATGGAAAAAATATACTTGGGTGAGGATTAACAACAAAAAAGAAGAGAGAGACCACAATGAGGACATTTTAGCTAGCAGGAATTTAGCTAGAGGCCAGGCATTTGGGCAGTCCTCTCAGCTGTCACCCTTGGTCCCACCTTAGGGTGCCTGTCCAGTTGTGCAAAACCAAAACCAGGAGGAAAGATCTCCTAGTCACGCCTGTCCCCACCTCCCATCTCTGTTCTCAAGTGGCCTAGGCCACTTTCAGCATCCTCAGGGCAGAGCCAGACACTGAGGGAGGAGAGAGGACAGATATGGACCTTGGCAGATGGGGGTTAGAGAAGATAAGAACCCCCGTGCCCTCTCAGGAATCCCTGGAGGACAGGGCAGAGCTGAGGGTCCAGCAGTGGCCCCTCCTCCTTCCACCTCCCAACAGCACCACCTGCCGCCCCAGCTGGATCGGACTCTGGGCCTCCTGACATCGATTTCCTCTCCCTTCTCCTGGCTGCCCCTCCTGAGCAGTGGTGCTGATATGACTCCTATCAGAACTGCCGAGGCTGCACTAACCAAGCAGCTCGTGTCATTGTCTGCTATTGATTCAGCGGCCCTGGGACAGACTGCCGCTCCTCGCTCCTCAGTTCCTCACCGGAGGCAGAGAAAAAGCTGAAACAAAAGAGCCTCCAGACTGTTTGCGTTCCCACCCCTCCCAGGACCTGCCCTGGATTGAGAACCATTTTCCAAATCTTTACCAGCTGCCTGGCAGCTTGCCACAGATCAATAAGTCTTCTTCAGAGTTCCAACTTGCAAAAATATTTACTGTACATAATTTAATAGAACCCTCTCCTGGATAAGGAGCTGACACTTTTAATTACCGGGATCAAGTGCTCTCCTTCTATAGGACACGGCACACACGTGGCTCGGAATGCCAACTAAATGCATTTCCCAGGGCTCTTCACCACTGATTCACAAAGAGAAGAGTCCGTGGGATGGTGACCTCTATGGGGGGCAGCTGGTGGCAAAGGTAGCCACAGACATTACTAGGGATTTTTTTCCTAGTGGGAATTTCAAAATTTCCCTTTCTTCCCGTTGCTTTCTTCTCTACTCCTTTCAATAGCTCTTCACAAGCTTAAGTAGAAAAATATTTCTCCCATTTCCAAGGAGCTGGTTGTGCATCTCCTTTAGGACTTTGCCTGGGGCGCTGGCCTCCAGGTATTCATGTTTCTCAAGTCCCAGAGGGCACATAGCTGCCAGTGCGTTATAATCCAAAACTGACCACAGCAACAACTACAATGATAATGATGGCTAGCAGGGGGCCCTGGGAGGAGTCCACCCTCCATCCAGCACAGTGGATGGACCCAGCCTCTGTCCAGCTCTGGCCCAACGTGGTCAGGAGCCCCATCGGCAATGTGGGCATATCTCTCAAATGCTAATTAACTTCCTTCGGCATCTCAGACAAAAGCAATGCCCTGGCAATCATATTTTGCAGAGCACCTAAAATTTGTGGGTGTCTGATAAATATTCAGCTCCTAACAACCTGCTAATGATTATGTGGGTGCATTGGTTTCCTAGGCGGAAAATCCAAATAAGGCGTTGCTGAGCACGATGAGAATGATGAACTCAGAGGAGCTGTGCCTGGCTGTGATAAGGGACTGGTGCTGGGGAGGCTCAGAGGGTGGAAAATGAAAACTTCATATCTACACAATCATACGTGGTCCCAAACTGGCTAAGGCCACCAACTAATATGCTACTGGGCCATATGGATGTTCATGTCCAAGAGCATTTTCTGCACCACAGAATTTTAGAGCTGAGCGTCCACGTGAGAAGCCACTGGAACCTGGAGAGAAAGTAAGTGTCAATTCTGGGCCATCCCACAGGACTGCTGACCCTCTAAGAACAAGGTAGAGAGGGCATGGTGGTAAAGAAATGTGGTAATGTCGTTAAAATGCTTGATTCAAAATGGATGGGGACATTTCTTCAGCTGAGTGCTCTTTGGTGCTTCCCAAGGAGACCCCTGCAACCTACTCAAACAGGAGGTGGGGCGGGGAGAGGAATGAGCAACAAAGCACCAAAATATATCAGTCCCCAAAATAATGAATGAAGCACTAGGGCTGATTAGAATGGAATTTAATTCACAACTCACTACAAGGTGAGGAAGCATTAGAGAATCCCAACACATTTTGCATATACCAGGTGAGATGGGCAATGGCTACTTTTCTATGGGGAATAATGCAATTGTAGGCAGGAGACGAATTAATATGCACTTCACACCTCTGTTTCTCTGGGCACACTCAACTGTCACCCTCCTCCTCCACATGCACCTATGCTGCTTTCTGTAATTTGAAAAGAATGTCTAGAAAAATTGCTTGAAAACCTTCATGGACATTCACATGACAGGTATGTGAGTCTTTAAATTGAGGATACCTCCCTGAGAAGAGTTGGAGCGGGGAAGGAGGAAGGGAGCTCATGTACAGAGATGGAAGAGAAGAAATGCACAGGGAAGGAAGGGTAACAGTTACCAAAGGTCATGATAGTCACACTGACCACTGGTCTGAGTGAACAGAACATGTTAACGGAATGTGTTGATATGTGCGTGTATCAGTGTATGTGTGAACGACATGATGGTAACAGCAGCTGGATGAGGGTGATAGGCCTACAGGGAACTTTATTTCTTTTTGTTTATGGGTATAATCTAATTTTTGACAATGTAATGTAGTATTTGGGTACTTTAAAGAATGGGAGTTTTAAAACATTTGGGATGTGAATCTAGATAAAGGAAACCTGATATATATATGCCATATATATATATGGCATAATATGCTAATTAGGCCAGATGTCCTTCCGGACGACCTTCGGGACAAAGCCGGGGCTTCGAGGGAAGCCCAGGTCCCAGGTGCCAGAGGGAAGCCGGTGACGGCAGCCAGGGGAAGGAAGGCCTACCTTTGCACGAATTTCGTGCATCAGGCCTCATATATATAAAATTGATTGCATTGATTTCAGAGAGGAAGAGAGAAGGAGAGGGAGAGAGACAGAAACATCAATTATAACAGAGAATCACCAATCGCCTCCTCCTACACGCCCACCCCCCTCCACTGGGAATCGAGCCCACAATCTGGGCATGTGACCTTCTGGTTCATAGGTCAACACTCAACCACTGAGCCATGCCGGTTGGGCTTGAATTATATTTTAATGAACAAAACTGTGTATAAAAAATTGAGAGTCTTGGATCTTAGACAGTAATACAAGATTATCAGAACCATGAGTCTAGAGTCTGGTTAGAATGACTTAGAACAGCAGATATGACAGCTGGACTGTGCAAATGGAGAGTCACAGCCAGGTCATCCTCTTGCTCCAGGGGGCAGATATGTACCCTGAGAACACAGGGAAAGCCCATTCAGAAGACATAACCTCCTCAAGGAATGCTCCAAAGGGAGCAATAGGAAGTCCTAAACAAGACCAGTAAAATGGGCAGGCACCCAAAGAGTTACAAACAAAGAGACCACCAAGAAAATACCAAGGTCTGCCACTGGCCACTGAGGCCATGCTCCATGGCCCAAACCACTCACCCTTTTGTAAAGGTGAGCAAACAGACACTCAATATCCTCTCCCCCTACAGCATCAGCCACTGAAACTGTTTTCATCAAAGTTACCAGTGACTTCCTTGACCTTGCTTCCATGTCCAACTCACTGTCTGTGTGTCTTCCCTTCCCTTTGCAGCAAAACTCTTCAAGATATACCAGTAGTCATTGCATCTAACTTCTCGTCTCCCATTCTCTCCTGAGATAATTCTATTTTTGCTCCCTCCAATTCCCCCAAACTGTTCTTATCAAACTCACCATTGCACTCCATCTTGCTAAATCCAATGGAAACTCATCATTTCTCTTTCTACTTGACTTGTCAACGGCATTTGTCACATTCATCATTTCTTGCCTTTGAATAATTCACAGGATTTCCAAGCACCAGACACAGGTTCCTACTAACTCACTGGCCACAGCATTTCCATCTGCTTTGCTGCCTCTTCCTTATAAATTTGACCTCTTAACATTGGGGTGCCCCAGAAGTCAGCCCAACTCTTTTCTACTTATATTTACTCTCTTGGTGATATCATCTATTCAATGGCTTTATATATCATCTATATGCCAGAGGCTCTCAGATTTATGTCGCCAGTCCCTACCTGACAAAACTTGAAACCCAATTGTCTACTTGTTATCTCCATTTGGATATATTAACACAACACTTCCCCCATAAATCTAACTCCTTCTTCTGTCTTCTGCCTCTCAGCTGATGGCAATTCAACCTCTTAGTTGCTTAGGCCAAAAAGTCTTGAAGCCATTTTTTACTGTTCTTTCTCTCACACATTACATCTAATCTATCAGGAATCCTGTTGTCTCAACCTTCAAAATCAAGATAGTATTTTACTTTCTTTCACAACCTCCACTGTTATTGACCTGGTCTAAGCTTACCATCTCTTGCCTATATTATTGCAATAGCTGATCCCTCTTCTACCATCCTCTTCCCACCTCCAAAATATATTTAACCCAGGAGCCAGAGTGATTCATTAAAACATAGGTCATATAATAATAGCATTCTTCTTCCTAAAATCCTCCAATGGCTTTCCATTGGAGAGTTTCTCTCCAATCCATCAGTTTCTTTTTTTTTTACAATTCACTTCCATCTTTACTTCTTTCTGTGATAGCACCACCCATATTCCCCCCACATCACTCTCCAGCCAACAGCCATGACCTTATTAAATGAGAAATTGAATCATGGCCACTCTCCAATTAAAAGCCCTTCAATGGGCTCCTAGCAACCTCAGGATGAAGTCGAAGCTCCTCAGGCTCACCGTGGCCTTCCTGGGGAGCTCCACCCACCTCTCCTTTTCTAGTCCTGATTCATCTATGGGTCAGGGGGCATTGATGAACTCATTTGACTACCACTATTCTGTATAACCTGTTATTAGAATACTTTCTAAAGAGTTGTCCTTTTTGTGTGAACCTGATCTCCGCAACAGATGTTTAGTTCTTTGTGATCTGGGATCACATATCCTATTTTATTTTCTCTCCCTTCATCAGCTCCCTGCTAATAGCAGGTCACTTGATACTTGTTTAATTAATGGGAAAGAACAGACAGTGTAAGTTGTGTAAAGGGATGCTTGCCCAGTGTTTCTGGGTTGATTTCCTTTCCCCAACACACTTGCAGTGGCTATTATAAAATGTTCTGTAGAATGGTCAATGTGCTAGCAGATCAGTACAACTCATTTTTTCAATTTCTTTGAACAAAAACACCAAGAACAAATGACTTTACCCAAATATGTTGTAATGACAGAATAGATTTATCCCCTGGGACAAGAATAAAGGCAGATCTGTTAACCTGATAAGTATGATGATTTGATACAGTGGTTCAACAGGCTGTGTGTGGTTTATAGAATCTGTAACCCAGTCATAGGAGGGGACTGGCAATGAGGATGGCACCCACAGCAGGCAGGCTAGCCAGAGCCCCAGCTCTCCTTCTCAAGATCCTGTCCACATATACAATGCTACACATCTAGCCCCCTGAGAGGGGGTGATAGTTTGAGGGGTGCTGTTACTTCATTCATTTTACCATGGCATGTTTTAACAAAACTCCATGCAATCTCTTGCTAGATGTCCAAGGTAGTACTGGTTGGAGGCAAGTAATAGGTGCTATACCCCCAGGGGAAAGTTTTAAAGTCTCCAGTATCAATACCTCAAATGCCCAGCCCTCCTGTTCCAAGACTTGAAGGTTGACTATAGGGCATAAAGGCAATAAACCTAAAGACATCATAGATTTGGGGTACATATCTATAATAACCTTAATAATAAAAGGGTAATATGCTAATTAGACCAGACGTCTTCCAGATGTCATTCTGGACATCCTTCCTGATGAAGCCGGGCTGGATGGAAGCCAGCCCCGGTCCTGGGTGCCTGCGAGTGGTCTGAGGGAAGCCAACCTGGGTCCTGGGTGCTGGAGGGAAGCTGGTGCCAGCAGCAGGGGGAAGGAAGGCCTACTCTTGCACGGATTTTCATGCATTGGGCCTCCAGTTAATAGATAAAGAAGGCCAATCAGGAAGGAAGTGCAGTATATCAAAATGATCTGAAAGTCATGAGACCTGATTCTAACCACTAATTTCCTAAGTCACCTTGAACTTGTTGCATAAACTCTGAGCCTCATCTATAGAAAGAAGGGGTTGGAAATATCACTGATCTTACACTAGTCTGTCTTCAAAGACCTCGGCAGGCCAGGGAGCCTAGGACTCGTTACAGGAAAGGAAAATAGAAGGCATCTTTGGTCTGGATTGTTTGAGCTGGTGGTAACTGACCATGGCCAGGCTCCTTGGCCCATGCCAAAGAAGGTTCACAGCAACAGCTTCAACCTTTTCTCAGGAGCAGAATAAAACGTCACGCCAGGTGTTGCAGCAGGATGCAGTGCAGGGGGAAGGCAGCAGCTTATAAACCAGATGGTAGGACTCACAGGGCACAAGCGCGTCTCTCCTTTTACTCCTGGGTTAGATCTGGAGACCCTGAGTGGCCCCACACCATCAGTGGCGCAGGTGGCTCATCCCCTAGGCCAGAGCTCTTCCCACCACATTTGGGTGGCTTTATGGTCTCAAAGCTCCTTCCCTCATGCCCCACCTCCCACGGGGGAGGAGGTGGGAAAGAATCTCATTTGTTTTTCTTCCTATCTGTGTCTCACCGGCCCTTCTTCAATTCCTCCCATCAAAAAAGATATTAGATACAAGACACCACTTGTGTGAAGTTTAGGCAGAATCCCAAACTGGCATTTCTCTCCATCAGTGCAATAACAGAGCCTGTCCCTCCAGAAGAAATGCAATGACCAGAAAGGAACATAATTACATTTTCCCTTGGGAACTGACCTCACTTCCTCCTGCTCTACTTGTGAAACAAAAATGAATGTGCAACTGAAGTTCTTACGATACATTTATGAATGATACAAGGTCCAAAGTTAAGATGAAAATTTCCGTCTTTGACTTCCCAAGCTGGCTACATACTCAGGGCCTGCGTCCTGGAATGCACGAGGTAGCCAGGCGGGGATAGTTGGTTTGCTATGGTGTCTCTCTAAAGTGTTATCAGCAGTCATTTAGTGATCATAAGAGTGTGGTGTTTGTTTAGAAATTGTTTTCAACTAGAACTTTAATAGAAGTTGCCCCTAAAAATACAACCTTACTTTTTTTTTAATCCTTACCTGAGGATGTGTTTTTCTTGATTTTAGAGAAAGAAGGAGAGGGAGAGAGAGAGAGAGAGAAACATTGATGTGAGAAACATCAGTCGGTTGGCTCCTGCATGCACCCTGACCAGGGATTGAACCCACAACCCAGGTAAGTGCCCTGACTGGGAACTGAACCCACGACTCTTTGATGCATGGGATGATATTCGAATCAACTGAGCCACACTGGCCAGGGCTACAATTTTACATTTTAATAGCCACCAACATTTTGCCCCAATTATGTCTTTAATTTAGGACACGTGAGCCTCATAAAGACTGTATGCTGTATACCACAGGTTAACTCATCCCAGTTTTACAGACCGCGTCTTCCATATCCTAGCAGTCTCATTTTCCCCATTCTCATTTCAACTGCAAATGCGTTAAAGACACCAAGTAATAAACCCCCATGATCTCTAGTGGTGATAAAGTATAATTTAAGGTCATTCTCTGAAAGACACTAAGATTCTTTAAATGCCCTTCCACTATGCTGCATTAATAATTAGACATCAGAGTGGGAGGAGTAATTGGAGGTACAGGTCATCACCAAAATCTGAGACTGAATAAATAAATATGGCTTTCTTTAAAAGCCTAAAGTATTAAAGCATGTTGCCTAAAATTGGGATTTCATCATCCTGAAGCCACATTATGTATGTGTGTGTCATGGCAAACAGCAAATCCTAGCTCAACTTTGGGTGCTACACAGACTAACTGGAAGAGGCCAAGTTCAAAGAACAAAATTCACAGACCAGATAGCATTTTTAGAGTCAGTGCGCTGAACATGCAACCCATTTGGAAATGAGAGCTCCATGAGCTGCAAACAGCACAGAGAGCATGACTGGAACAGGAGTCTTCGGAAGAGAATCAGGCTGGCATTTGCATTGCCAACAATGCTCCCTGTCAGGTCCAGGTGTCTCTGAGAATCACCTGAAATAAGCAGGAGCTTGGGGCTCCATCCTTCATGATCATGGGAACACACCATGGAGGGGCGATGCCTGAAGTCTGAGGCTCACATCTACACACATCCACCCACACATCTCCAGCCTCTAGCAGGGAAAGAGAAAGTGTCAAAATTGTAAAGCAAATAAATCTTTTTCTTCATTCTCCTCCCTCTCAGCACCTTCTCTTTCATCCTCAACCTGCCTTTCTGCTCTATCCCCAAAGCTGCGCCTTCATCTAGGACCTCACAGATCTTTGGGAGCTTTATCTAGAAATCAAGGGCTAATGGTAGGGTTCCACACCTTGTCCTGCCTTCCCGCACCCCCTCCCCCGGAAGGATTTGAACACGTACATTATACATTTGCCCAAACTGACCGAATGTACACCTCCAAGAGTGAACCCTGATGTCAACCATGGACTCTGGGTGATGATGATGTGTCAAATGTGGGTCCACTGATTGTAACAAATGTGTCACTGAGGAATGTCAACAGTGGGATGTGTTGTGTGTGGGGGGGGGGGGAGGGACAGGGTGCAAGTGGGAGTTCCCTGTACTTTCTGCTCAATTTTGCTATGAACCTAAAACTGCTCTAAAAAAAACAAAGTTTATAAATTTTTTTTGTTTGTTTTAAAGATGGGGGAAGGGAATTTTGAGCTTTTTCCACACTCTTTGCTCAACATTTTCTACTGGCAAATCTGTCTTTGCCATTATGGGATATTTCTGGATGGACAACGTCATGAACTCCACAACTCATAAAAAGAGACCGTAGTCTACCCAATGTAGGAACAGTTAGAACATCAAACAAGAAAAGAAAAACGTTCAGCCAAGAGAGTCTGGCGAGGACCCAGAAAAAAGTGCCCAGGGTCAACAATGGCACAGAGAGCAGGGCCCAGAAGGACAAAGAAGTTCACTGCTTGGTCTAGAGTCACACTGCTCCATTCAGAAGTCACTAGGCACATGCGGCTATTTAAATTCAAATGTAAATTAATTAAAATTAGATTAAATTGAAATGTCAGTTCCTGCATCACATTAGCCACCTTTCAAGGGGCCCATCCATCCATGAGGCTGGTGTAACTGTCCTGGACGGCACAGACACAGAATTTTTAATTTTAATCCTCACCTGGGGATATGTTTTTATTGATTTTAGGGAGAGAGGGGGAGAGAGAGAAACATCGATGTGAGAGAGAAACATCGATCAGTTGCCTCCCACACACACCCCGATTGGAGATCAAACCCACAACCCAGTTATGTGCCCCGACCAGGAATTGAATCCAAGACCTTTCAGTGTACAGGACAATGCTCCAACTAACTGAGCCACACCTGCCAGGGCCAGACACAGACAGCTGTCACCTGGAATAAATGTTTAAGCTTTGTGGACCAAACAAATGGTCTCTGTAGTAACTCCTCAACACCGCCTTTGTATATACTGTGAACGCAGCCATAGACAATATGTAAATGAATGGACATGGTTCTAATAAACTTGGTTGACAAAAGCAGGATTTGGTCTGCAGGCAAGTTTGCCAAGCTCTGGTCTGGAGGAACCATTCCAAGTCTAGGGACTTGCAACTCCCAGAAGGTCTTAAGTAACTGCAAGGCATCTACCCATAGGCACTACCAGCAATTGCTGCAGACTGACTAGCTAATGTGTCTAGCACATAGCTGGATCTTTATTTATCAGGATACCTCTACATTATCATGACTAATACAATTCAGATGCATTTAAAGTCAGTACTGCTTGCAAAGGAACATCTGTCATTATGCATTATTCTCAAGAAATGAACCATGAATTTTATCTCTTTTATTATGTTTCTCTAATACAAGCAATGCTCATTTGATTTAGAAAAATGAGAAAGCAAGATCAAAAGGAAAGGGGAATTATCTGAGTTTCTACTCAGGAGACTTTTAACCATTGTTAACATTTAAATATGAACAGGTGGTTCCTTTGCTGGGCAATGTATTCCCAGTACCTACAAGAGGCCTGGATGAAGGATAGGCGCTCAACCAATAATTTGTTGAATCAAAAATGATTGCATATTATAAAAATAGGAGCACTCATGAATGGACTTCAGGAATTCTGTAAACTTCTGATGGCATTAGTAATGCTGGGTGTATGCGAGCATTTCTGGAGGGGTCTCTGGTTTGCATTGGACTACCAAAGGTGTCGTGCCCTAAAATGGATGACCCTTAGTCATCCCCAGGACGGAGCTTACAAGGCCTTCATGTTTCTGTCCATCAATGGCTGAACACCGAGAGACAGACAGTTTTCCTGGGGCAGTCTTCCATGACTAACCAAAATCATCTGAGTCCAAACCATACCAGGCAGAAGAGCTGCTTGGCCTGAACAAAATTCACCTGGAAAAAAAACGGCGAAGGGAGAGTCTAGTGTTTTTAAGTCTGAAGATAGGGATCCAGCATACGGGAAAAGATGCCCTATGACCTTCCCAAGAAGTTCAGGCTTGTTTTACCTCTTTTGGTTGCTGTCAGCTCTATAGGCTTGAGTGTGGCCCTACCGGAGTCAGACCATAAGCCCAACCCCTACAAGAATCAGCTAAGACTTAGATGCCCCTGTTGGCAGGCCCAAGGCTAAGTAGCAAAAGCATGCTTTTCACTCTGGGGGATACTCCTGGGGACGCCTTCCCAGTGAGTACACAGTGCCTGGGATGATGGGGAAAGGCATAACATCATGTCAACCATCAACACGATGAAGAGTTAACACCGAAACAGGGAAAGTTTTCTGCCTTAAGATGCTAATGTGAGGGGAAATAACTCGAGATTTACAGAAACCCATTTAAAGTTCTCTTGGGCGTTTTACCTGCATTCGTTTCAAGAGGATTCACGTTTAGGTTTCTTTTCTGAACCTTCATCACAGAGCAGTCAAATCAGAGCCATTAATTGCTGAGAGTAAAGGGCTTTCTGGTGCCTAATGAAACCTTCAGGAAAGCAGGCTTCTTAGCAGTTCTATTCATAGAACATGCATTTTCCTGGCTCCCCCTCTTATCACTGAGAGCATGGGAGGCAGGAATTCTTTGCCTCGGACAAAATGATCATTCTGCCCCTCCCATTTATTCTCCACCTGGAGTCCTAAACCAATTATGACACCCCAGTCATTTCCAGGAGCACCCACTGTGTTATCACAAAGGGGGGATTAGGACTTCAAACTGAGACACAGCCAAGAGCTAATCATTGCTCAGAAACAAAAGGCCCCGTTTTTATGCAAATGGACAGAGTTATAAAGAGTCTGCAGAGATAATGACCAAAAATGTAATCTATGATAAACAGATTTATGGCTAACACAAGATGTGTGCTTCCAAATTCACACGCAAACAAAGTGACAGATGATTCTTTAAAGGGATGTTATACCCGGATTTTAAACCGAGGATGAGGAAATCCTCTAAAGTCTAACAGTCCTGTTTCTTTCATGAAGTCGGGAGCCCGCCTGTGCCTTAAATGAGACACAGCTGTAAGAAGAACTTGCTCAAAGGCATACTGCACCTCACATGGCAGTAAGTCTAAAATTCAGCCCCTGACTCCCACCATGCCTCACTGACGAGGGCGTTTAGCGCAGTCATCTTCAGCCAATGGCAGCTCCATTCTTGAGCTGCTCCAGACAAAACCCCTGAAATCAACTCCCTCACTCTTCTCTTGCTCCACACTCTACATCTGACCTGTCAGCAAATCCTGTTGGGTCCAAGTCCTACCCTTTTTCACCATGTCCTCTGCCACCACCCTAATCCAAGCCTCTCGCCACTGCATCCTGGAATATTTAAATAGCTCCCAATGGTCTCTGCCTCTACTTTTGCCCCGCTTTCAGGCTCTATCCCCTATAGTTTAATAGTATTTATTCATAACATGTCACTCCTCTGATTAGAGAACTCTTTCCTTTCAGGAATCAAGAGCCCCACATGATCTGCCTACTCCCTATCTCTCTTACATCACCTCCTCCTAAGCCAGTGATGGCGAACCTATGACACGCGTGTCATCTCTGACACGCGAACTCATTTTTTTGGTTGATTTTTCTTTGTTAAATGACATTTAAATATATAAAATAAATGTCAAAAATATAAGTCTTTGTTTTTCTATGGTTGCAAAAGGTTTGCCATCACTGTCCTAAGCTTTCCCTCACTCACTCTACTCCAAATTCATGATCACTAGGGATTTTCTTGGACATGCCTGCACCTCGATGCCTCAGGGCCTTTGCATCTCTGATCCTCTGCCTGAAATGCTCTTCCCCTGATAGTCCCATGGCTGGCTCATATCTCTCCAAAAGTCCCCTCTCTCACTGAGGCCTTTCCTGACCACTCTTCTCAAAAATCTCAACTTTCACTCCTACCTAAATATTTCATATCTCTTTCCACACATTTTTCTACTTAGCACTTTATCTTTTATTTATCTTGTTTACCATCTATACCTCACAAGAGGATGTAAGGTCCATAAGAGCAGAGATTTTTGTCTCTTTTGTTCATGAACGGATCACTACTGCAATGCCCAGCACAGTAAATGACACTCAATAAATTCTTTTGGAATATATGAGTGCCAAAAATGCAATACTCCACACTTTGACTGTTAATTACAGATTAAAAATAAAATGTAATTAGAGAAAAATTAGAAGTGGCCTAAATGCCTGTGAAGATGAAATTGGTTACATAAATAATGATAAGGCCATAAAAAGATACACTATGAGGCCCTTAAAAATAATAATATAGAATTTACTCACTAATATGGAAAGATTAGCACAACATATTAAGTTAAATTAAAAAGCTGCAAAACAGTAGGTATATTGTCTCAGTGTAAATATTACAAAAGTATTATATGTGTGTGCATCACATATATTTATTATAAAACTCCACTGTGTGTGTATGTATTTGTGAGGGTAGATGGGGGGAAAAGGGGAGAAAGAAAGATCAATCAATTTTGGTAGAAGAATTCAAGGAGATTTTTGCTTTCTTTATTGAATTTTCTACAATGTGCAGCTTTGGAATAGAAATTTTGAAAGAGAGTTTTCTCTTTTAACATTACCAAGGGCAGGCCACCTGCAGAGAGCCCACTAGACTTAATATCCCATAAACAACAGCATGCAAACCACTTCAGCTCAAACTCCAGAAGCTACTTGACAGCTTGCTTTTCAGAATTCCAAAGGGAGAATTAGTTCCTTCCCTTAACAAAAGAAAAATAAAAAAGCATATATAAGGAAATGATAGAATATAGGTAAGTCTAGCTCACTAATTAATGATACAGTGGGGAGTGGAGGAAAGGGGGTCCTCACAATAAAAGGTCTTCCCTTTCCAGCCATGGTTTCATTCCAACTTCCGTCTCTTTCTTACCTGGGCTCCCAACCTCAACCGCAGGCCTGGATCCAGGTAGATTGGGGTGGCCAAGTTTGCTGACCACCCCATGCACATTCCCACCTCCAAATTCATGATCTCCAGGGAGTTTCTTAAACATGTTCTCCTCTCCTCCATGACCTGAATACCCCCCACCACCCCCCGCCTCCTAGGCTTGTTGGAACCCCTGTCCTCAGGAAGCTTTCTAACCCCAGATTCCCATAGGTCTGTGCTCTTACAGTGTTTCTGATTGACACCAAGGACAAAATCTTTGACACATTCATGGTCATTATTACTAATAACAACATCCTATATAATAAAAGGCTAATATGCAAATTGACCAAACAGCAGAATGACTACCAGGGGGCAGACACTCAACACAGGAGCTGCCCCTGGTGGTCAGTGCGCTCCCACAGGGGGAGAACCACTCAGCCAGAAACCAGGCTCATGGTTGGTGAGCACAGCGGCGGTGACAGGAGCCTCTCCCGCCTCCGTGGCAGTGCTAAGGATGTCTGACAGCCATCAGTCAGACATCCCCCAAAGGCTCCCAGACTGCAAGAGGGTGTGCAGGCCGAGCTGAAGAACACCCCCCCCCCCCGACACACACACACACAGGGCATGAATTTCGTGCACCGGGCCTCTAGTAAATAGTAATGGGCTATGTTTATTGTGCTCCCATGACAGGGCAGGTAGTGAGGATACAGAAAATGAATGAGATAGGCTGGTCCTGAACCTCAGATCATTTCACATTTCCAGGTAGTCTGTAAGCTTCTAATTTACCTCCTTATTTCCCAACTCAAAGCAGAGAGCATTTTGTATAAATGAGGAACTCCATCATGAAATGCTGGCAGTAATAACGATGAGTGTGGGCTGCCTTTGGCTAGTGGGACATGGCTTACACATCTGTTTAAATCCAACCCCTGGATCCTGGAGTAGGGCTGAAGCCCATGCCCCGAGCTTCTCCATTCCTGCTCCCATGAGACTCACCCAGGGAGCATTATTTTTTTTTATGCTGATAACTAGAACCTGGACAAGTAAATCAAAAATTCCAGGACAGGACCTGGGCATGAGTGTTTTTGAAAGCTCTCTAGGTGATTCCAGGACTCTGGTCTCCAGGCCACTCTGCATGCAGCAGGTGAGAGCACCAGCCCTCTCCTTTAGTGCTTGGTTCAGGCCACTGTTGAGCCCGTGAAGCCACTGTCAAGAAATTGTAAAATGCAGGGGAGAAAAGGCAAGATTGGATGCCTGGCTACAGGGCATAGATAATGACCACTGCCTTCCGCCTGTGTCCTCCACCTGGTGTGGCTTCCTTGAGAAATCTAGTCTTAGCCCTCTGGGTCCCAGTGACCAGCACAGTGTGGGCATGCATAACACTCAACAAATGTCACTTGCCATGAAGGTCAGTGAGACTACAGTGCTCACACAGGTGGCATCTTCAACACATGTGGGCAGAGATACCTAAGTCTATGAGGGCAAGCCACATTGGGACAGGCCACTGGCATTGTGGAAGCACCTGGCCTTTTTTATAGGATGGTAAGCCACTAAAGAGTGGCAGCACCATACTGATGGCCAGGTGAGCTTCCTTGGTGGTCTGCAGGTGCTCGGGCTGCGGCATGTGGTCTTGGCTGTTCCTAGGTGCTGAGCCTCATGCAGCCAATGGCACATGCTGTCAATGTGGAATTAACAGCCAGAAGTTCTAGTCTCCACAGAGACGAGTCAGACTCCAAAGGACTTGGTTTTCTTGAGAAGCATGTGCATGGGACTCCACAAATAACATGGATGAGGCATATTCTCAACCTGGACGTTCCAAGGAGATCCAGGTGAACTAGGATGGGAAGAAGCTGGAAAAGCATCTCAATCTCTGAAAGCCTTCCTCTCCCAAGTAAAGGTCAGACCTCAAGCCCACTCACCAACCCCTGGGGTGCTGCAGGTTGGAGATTAAGAGCAAGAATTGGACTCACACCATCCAGTCTGTATCCCTTGCTACTTCCTAGCTGTGTGACCTTGAACAAGTTACTTAACCTCTCTACACCCCAGATTCCTTTTCTGTAAAATGGGAATGATAAGGAGAATTATCTCTATCATAGATTTGTTGAGTGATTAAATACAGGGTAATAGTCAAAATATTTAACAAATGGTATGGCAGCAATGTGGTGAATGAATGAATGAATGCAAAAATGGCTGAAGGACTGAATAAGTAAAGGATTCCAGGATTTGCTCATGATCAAGAATGGGCCAGAAGCTCCAGGTGAGTGGGCTGTAGAAGCTAGAAATCAGAGGAACCAAGATGAGAGTGGCTACCACTGAGACTGTAGACAGACAGAGTCATGGTTCTCCTCTCCCAGAGCTCTCTCCAGTCACAGATGCCAACTCTACTTTCCCAGCTCAAATATGCACACCTGATAGAGATCCCTTAATCAACATGATGGCCAACATGTAATGAAGTACTATGTGCTGAGCCCCTTAATACATTTAACCCTCACACCAACCTTCTAAGTCCCGTTTATTGGATCCCTACTGTGTAGACAAGAAAACACTGAGGCACTGGGATAAGAGACTTGCCTCAGGTAGCAAGTGAAAATGCAGAAATCTTAACCCAAGTGGTCTTTTCTAAAACCCACTGTTCTTCACTCTCATTGTAAGAAGAAAAACTCAACAACAAAATCAGAAAGACAATTCTCCATTCCATTCCTCAGAAGTTGGCCTGTATATTACACTTTTTTTCAGCATCTAAAATGTCTAAGTTTCCCCCCTTTCTTGACATAGATACGAAGCAAATGAGTTCAAACTAACTCGGGCACCAAAAGGTTAGTCAAGTGGGCACAGATATTGCAACTGTCAATCTCTTCTAAGCCTTGTAAAGGCTAGAAGGGACACCTGCATCTCTGTCCATGTGTCCAAGCTCAGTGCCACAGATAACCAGAAGTTTCAGAGGCAAGGCTCTCAGTCTGTCCATGAGGCTCCCCCTTCCTAAGGAAAACCTAATGTGAACCACTGCTTTTGAGGAGAGGTATTCAAACACCAATTTATTTCTAGAGTGACTCTCCTATGCTCTTGTTCTAAATACAGTGGTCCACTGGGAACACCAAACCTCTTGATTTTATGCTACTTATAAGCCTTCTGCTTAGTACTTTACTTTGTTGGAGATAAGCAAGAATCACATCTTGCAATGTTTGACAATTCTCTCCAACCATCACAGTCACTCTTTATTCTCAACTGCTTAAATTTGGTAAAAAATTGTTCATTTCTTTTGGCAGAAATATCTCATACTCAAGCTTGGATCCAAGGTAAGCATTTCTGGCACATATGGTTAAAAAAAAAAAAATCTCTTTGAATTAAGACAGCATGGAAAATACACACTCATTTAGCCCATTTCCAAAAGTTGATTTCTAGCAGTTTAACCATATTTGACAGTATTATTCTTAGCACATGTGGTATAACTGTTGTGTTGCTCTCTGTAAGGTAACAGATATCTAAGATCAAGATGAGCTGTGAATCAGACAGACTGAAAGTAGCAACATTCCAGATGCCTTGTACAGGCTTCTGCAGGCCCGGCTCAGGTTTAGTAGAAAAACAAGACGACATGGAACAAGTTTGAAGAAAGGAGACATATTTTAGCCTCCAATATATTTTTATCTCCCCTTGAGTGACAAGTGATGTCTGCCTTACTCTGAGTGAAAAAATTTTAAAAATCAGACAAAGCATGTATTTCAAACAAAAAAAGATTGATGGAAATTTTTAATGGTTTTTCTGAATCCCCACACTTGGGTTTTTCTTTTCCCCTGCTCAATTAACTCAAGCTAACTTTAATACAGGGACACTCAAGCTTTTTAGTATTGAAAAACCCAATTATTGATTTTTCAGCCACATTTCCACCCTCAAAATCAGCTATAAGAAGGGATGGCTGGCCATCATCATATTTTATGTTTATAGACTCAACATTCAATACATTTGTGTGTTACATACATAGAAAATGCCATATTGTAGGCTCAACAAATTGTTATTGAATGGATGGCTAGGTGGGTGGGTGGATGGTGCATGGATGGACACATGGATGGATAGACATCCCATACCACCCCAGGCTGTGATTACTGCAGTCATAACCACAAGGGCTGAAAGAGAGCTTATTTAATAAGAGATGTTTTAACTAAATTTAAAATGAATTTGTAATTCCCTCCCAAACACTCACCCCCTTTTAAAAAGCCCAAATCTAATAAAATAATGAAAAATAAATAGAAATGCTTCTGGCATTGTGTACTTGTGGATGTTAGCACAAGTCACATCCTGCAGCTTTTGACAGCCCTATTCAACCATTCCAGTCACTGTTTTCTTATTTGCTCAATCTACAGCAAAGCAATATTTTCTCACTAGACCTTAACTGCTGGCCCTCAGAAGAACTTGGGTCTAATCCCTAGACTCAGCTAAAATGCTCTTTTCCAACTCACTCTGAATCATGCCTTGGAATGAAATAACTCCTGGGACTCATGATCGCTCTGAAGATCCCAATGAGTTTTGTGCCCAAAGCCTAATTAGAACACATCTTCCTAAATCACACCGAGAGTCTTTATTTTGGCAGACATCCTGGGAATTTGGGCCCCGGGACTAAAGGTCATCTTGGCATTAAAAGTCCTCCCTGTGCCTCACAGGGACTGGCAGTTTTTCTCCGGTTCTGGTGCTCCCGCCACCTGCTTTAGTTGTTCACACTAATTAAAGACATAGCCTCTGCCTGCCCTCTTGCCTCCCTGTCAGGTAGGGAAGGTCTGCCATCCTCACTGCCATACCTCAGCAAGTGTGCAAAGCGGAAAATGCAATACCAGGTCCATGTAGGGCATTCCTCTCCTCCAGCACAAAACCCTGTCATCTCTTTTTCCCACTCAGAAGACAGTACCCCACTCACCTTTAGAGGAAAGAAAAGTCCCCTCCCTGAAGGCATTTCCAGGAATACAGTGGTGCTTCTCAAACCAGCCAAGAAAGCAAATTGAAACTTCTCCCACCTGCCTTGGCCACAGACTGCTTCAACAAGACCTCTTCCGAGCCAATTTCCATAAGAACTTTCCAGACATGCCAGCACCAAAGTCAGGATTGAGGAACAGTGGCAAATACCTCACCACAGCTTCCTCTTGCTGGGTGTATGTACATGCATTGGTCTACACACCCAAGCACAGTGTCATCTGGAACTGAAGGACAGGTTAGAGAACATCACTACCAAAAATAAAGTGACACGAAATGAAATTAGTAATATCAGTCAGCTTAATAAACATGCCAGCTTCAGAAATGATTTTCTTAAATTATCACCCGAGGATATTTTTTCCATTGATTTAGAGAGAGTGGAAGGGAGGGAGAGAAAGGGGAGTGAGAGAGAGAGAGAAACATCTATATGAGAAATACATTCATTGGTTGCCTTCCACTCCTTCCCCAACCTGGGCCAGGGCTTGAACCTGCAACTGAGGTAGGATCTCTTGGCTAGGAATTGAACCCATGAGCCCTAAGTCCTCGGGCTGACATTCTAACCACTGAGCAAACCAGCCAGGGCAAGAAATGATTTTTAAGACACAAAGGAAATGGTCATCTGTAAGGAGCTAGAAAAAAGAGCTGATGAATAAGAGTCTGTTACTATTCACTCAATACTGTCCAAAGGATAGTCACATGTCTATGAACTCCAGGAGAGGAACAGCACCTGTGTCTTCAGCATGTGGCACCAAGCACTTAGTTATATGCTCAGTTAATGTTCGCAAATGGCAGAGGTGAATATGCAGGCGTGTGGGGAAAAATGTGTATATGTATGAGCTCACACACACACACACACACACACACACACACACACACGCACGAGATCCAGAGGCAATTCTCAGGCCTTCCCAGAGTTCAAGACTCTCCCCAAATACCAACAATGCTCTGATTCTCTCATGATCATCAATCAACTCTCAGATTTAGAATTTTTGCCCAGATGCTTGCATACCTTCTAAGTATCATTCTAGAAGGTCGATATTAGTACATCTATCCCTAATATTTTTAAGGTAATTTTAAATTAACATATTGGAATGCTGATTTTACAACCAGTGCTTTTAGGTTTGGTTAGTATCAATTTCCCCCTCAGAGAATATGGTGAACCATTAAATCAACTGTGTAGATCTTCCAGGGCTGAAAACCAGGCCCAGCCTCACCAGCAAGTCAATCCTTAATCCTTTGCTACAAAAGCCATCAGGGCCAAGGTGTGTCTGAATCAGGGTTGGCAGCTGCTGTATGCAGTATTGCTATTTCCTTCCCTCTCTGGGGTTCAAAAACGTGACCACAAGCAAGATTTCACCCCAGGCATCACTCACAAGACCTCACTGGGGAAGATGAGCCAACAACACGTCTTTAAAATCAAGGATCATATTAGTATGTCTCAGCTATCAATCATACATAATCAGACTCACAAACAATAAACCAAACACTTCCTTTTTGATGAGTAAAGTTTTATATTTACACATTGATGGAAAGATGGCAAGCATGAATAGGTTAATAAATAATTTGGTGGAGAGAAAATTGTAATTTTTAAAAATAGATTTCCCTGATTAAAATAAAGTCCCAGGTAACCAACCTTCAATCTCCTGCTCTCAAGTGCTAAGTGACTCCTATCTGCCAAGTCCTGTACCAGATAATAGTGGGACACAAGGAAAAGAGGTATAGCTCATGCCTTTGAGAAGCTTATCAGTGTATCGGGTCAATAAAATACTCCCCAAATTTTATTTTAATCCAAAAATAAAATTTAAATGTCAATGAAAGACAACAACGTAAAGGAAGAACCCAAAAGAAGTATGTGATTAAATGTAAGATGAGCGTCAAATTTTCGCATTTAGATGTGGGAGATAGGGGTCCTCGAGGTTCAAATATTTACAGAAAGTTTCATGAAAAAGCAGATGCTCATCTAGACCTTGAAGAAGGGGTGAGACTGGCAAACCGGAAGTGAAAAGGCATTCGACATGAGGAAGCTAGTTTGGCATGTTCTGGGTACACCACTGATCAAAGGTATGGATTCACGTTGGCTGGGATTGGGAATTCCTTCATGACAGTCTAAAGCAGGGGTGGGCAAACTTTTTGACTCGAGGGCCACAATGGGTTCTTAAACTGGACCGGAGGGCCAGAACAAAAGCATGGATGGAGTGTTTGTGTGAACTAATATAAATTCAAAGTAAACATCATTACATAAAAGGGTACGGTCTCTTTTTTTTTAGTTTTATTCATTTCAAACGGGCCATAGTTTGCCCACGGCTGGTCTAAACTCATAGGCTTTTGGCTCTTCATAGTAATAAAGTATTTGCACAAAGGAAAGTGGTGTTTTCAGAAGATTAATCTGGCAGAGGGGTACATACTCGGCTGGAGTTGGACAGAGACTGGTGGCTACAGCAAAACTGCAGGTGCAACTGGCCTGAGACACTGATGGGGGAAATGTGCAAGGAATGCACTGGGGGGGACATTCAGAGAAAAACGACCAGGCCTTGGCAGCTGATGGGCTGCCTGCCCCAAAACAGAACCAAGCATCAAGAATGAACCTTGGCTTTCACGGTGGAGGAACATTAGGAAGAAGACTCGAGTGTGGCTAGAAAATGATTTTATGAGTTTTAAGCAGACTGAGCTGAGATAATAATGTGATAACTGGGTAGAAATGGTCAGGAAGCATCTGGGCCATACTCTGTTGGACCATAATGAGACCAGGGCATAGACTGGGAATATCTGAGTAGAGCAGATAACTTGGCCATTGGGGTGATGGAGAGATATCAGGAGGATGGCAAATGCTGGAGAACACAGTAACCATCAGGAAAGGTGGAAAGATACGAGAGCCATTGACAGAGACGGAGAAGGACATCGGAGAGGCAGAAAGACAAGCAAGCTCAGAGAGTGGCACGAGGGCCATGGGCAGCATCAGCACGACTGAAGAAGAAACAAGAATGAAGATGCCTGAGAAAGGACACAGGACCTGAACCAGCTGGCTCCTCGAGGGAAGCATCTCCCTAAACTGTGAGGACAGAAGCTCGATCACAAGGGGGCCAGGGAGAGATGGGAAACAGGAACGCGCATTTGATGCAGGGAGACGACTAATATGAGTAACCACGTGGTTGCTCGTATCAGGAGTAACGAAGCAGTAGATGCAAGACTAGCGTGAGCAGAAGTAGCACAGCCACCCAAGAGTCGCATCCCTGCCCCATCAGGGGAACACTTTCCTGTCTTCAAGGGAGTATAGACAGCCTGCGGTGAAAAGCCTGCCTCCTCTTGTACAAGGCCAACCCACCGGGGTCCTGCAGGAGGAAGCTATCCCATGGTACCAATGATGAGCAAGAGGTTTGAAACCTGTCATTCGAGCGCGGAAGCCATATGGCTGCTGTTCCTTCCCTGCAGTGCTGGTTCCAGCTGGCAGGGGTTAAACATTTCCAAGAGCGGGTGAGGGAGGGACCTCCTGGGTTTCCAGGCAGAGCAGCCAGAGCTGCTGCAACAGAAATAAAAGAGATGTCAGGTGGCGGTGATGCTCAACTGAGGCGGAGCCAGCGCGGCACCACAGGCAGCCAGGAGTTTCTGCTTTGTTTGTTTTCACCTCATTGCTCTCAGATCTCGCTGGCATCGTTCAGTGGAAGCTCTATCTGGTTCCTATCTGCTCCCTATCAGGAACCGGATTTAAATCAGTGGTTTTGCAATTACTGATTTCCTCATCTCATCAGGGGGTTCCTAAGTAAAGGGTAACTTCTTTCTGTCGTGAGACCTTCCCTCCAAAGACACACCCTCTCTTTGAACTCTCTTTAGTTATTGTAAGTGAAGTAATGCACTGGTTCTACTAAAGATCCATACGTTTCCTTGAAAGAAAATGTCTGTAGTTCATTTCTACAAACTAGCAGGAGGCATGGGGGTGTTATCAGAAAAGCTGATGATGCAGTTGTAAGTGACAGTATCCTAGTCAGGACTCGAGTCTGTCAAGTAAAGGGGACAGATAATCTGGGGGAGGCAGCAGCAAAAAAGACCCTGACGTCCAGGGTGAGCCAGAGCAGGAGTGACCACAGCACCCAGCAGTCGGGAGGGCAGTGGAAGGGGACTTTCTCTTTCTGGTGGTGAGCTGAGTGGATGCCAAAAAGCACATGGTGAGGCCAGGAAAGGACCAACCATGGCAGGGTTTCTCTGACACCCTTCACAACCAAAACCGCTCTTTCCAACCCACTCAAACACAAGAGTGGGGCATGACCGTTTCACTTCTTCTAATTGTTTTTTTAAAAAAGGCTCCAATATCTCCAAGTGGATAAAAATCACTGCTTTACTTCCTCTTCTCCTTCAAATATTTAACTAGCTGAAACTTGAATACTGTTGCTTAAAATTTTAAGATACATATCTAAAAAGAACTGGCCTGCCCTGACCGGTTTGGCTCAGTGGATAGAGTGTTGGCCTGTGGACCAAAGGGTCCCGGGTTCAATTCCGGTCAAGGGCATGTACCTTGGTTGCGGGCACACCCCCAGTAGGGGGTGTGCAGGAGGCAGCTGATCGATGTTTCTCTCTCATTGATGTTTCTAACTCTCTATCCCTCTCCCTTCCTCTCTGTAAAATTATATATATATATATATATATTTTTTTTTTTTTAAATAAAAAGAACTAGCCCCCTTCTGATCAACCTGTTGTGTCTTTTGCTAATAAAAAGATACAATAGAGAGCTGATTCAGCTCAACTGAGATGTCTGAGAAGTTTTTCTTTAAGAGGTTTCCATCTGCTTTAGAAATGGCCTTTGAACCCCACCTGGACCACCAGTAGCGATTTAAATCCTACTGCTTAGTTGTCGCCCTACATGATCTGCAGGTGCATCTTCTTATGAATGCAAATCACAGAAGCAAATTTAGAAACTGTTTTTGGAATATGTGACCTTTGGAGAGTGAATCTGCAAGCTGAAACCTGGGAAGGTTGTTTACAAAATCCTTACATTGGAGGAATATTCAGTGACTCTTGTCTCCCAGGTGACCTCTGGGGCCTTTAAGGTATCTAGGGGTTAGGGCTTTATTTCCCAGTTCAGAGAACAGAATGCTGCCTCTTCTACTTTAGCTTTCCCTGGGAAACGGTTCTAGTCCTCCCTCATTCGCAGCCATAGGGACATCTTCATCATGTTCACCCTACATTTATCACTGAGATGCACGTCCATTTCTTCTAGCTTAATCTTTTTTTGAAGCAGAGCTCACAAGCACCTTGCTAAGAAACCGGCTAAGATAGAAAATCCTGGAAGAAGAGCAATCAGGGGATAGGATAGGGGGAGAAGGGGAAAGGTGTGTTTGGTTTGAGCCAAGCTGAATCTGCAATAAGATGTCCACCCATTAGGTAAATACCTTCACCCCCATTCAGAAGAGAGGTCCAGGTTGGAGATACAAATTGAGGGGCGGGGTCACTGGCACGTGGATAGAATTGTAGGTGTGGGGATGAATAAGGGTTGGGGAGAGAGTTTATAGAGCAGACGGTGTAGGACTCAACCTCAAGACAGGGATGGCAGCAAAGCAGAGAAATCCACTCCTGAGAAGATGGTGTCACAGAGCCTGAGGGGATTGGGTGCTTCAAGAAAGAGGAAGCCTGCCCCTTCTCCCCGGCGGTTAGTGCTGAGAGTGCGGAGTGTGTGCTCCGGGCTCGGAACACACATTTATTATTAAAAAACCCCCCAAAAATCTAAAAAAACCTTTTAAAAAACCAAAAAAAAATTTAACAAAAAAGTCCGCGTCTCCCCCCCCGCCGGAGACTTTTATTTTTATTTTTTCTTCCTTTTTATAAAAATAACCCGGTGAAGCAGCCGAGACCGACCCGCCCGCGGCCCCGCAGCAGCTCCAAGCAGGAACCCAGAGACCGAGGCCTTCTCGCCGCCCGGACCCGACCCCGCAGCACCTCGCCCCCAGCCGGCAGCCAGCGGCCAGCGGCAGCGGACCGACTCCCGTCCTGAGGCGGCTGTTGAGTAGTTGTCGATTCCGCTCGATTTTTGTCCCTCCGCGCTCGCCCCCGCTCCCCTCCCCCGGCGCCGCCCCCGGCCCCGCACTCGCTCCCCTCCGCTCACGGAAAGGTCGCGGCCTGTGGCCCCGCGGGCAGCCGCTCCGAGATGAACCCCAGCGTCCCCAGCTACCCGATGGCCTCGCTCTACGTGGGGGACCTCCACCCCGACGTGACCGAGGCGATGCTCTACGAGAAGTTCAGCCCGGCCGGGCCCATCCTCTCCATCCGGGTCTGCAGGGACATGATCACCCGCCGCTCCCTGGGCTACGCGTATGTGAACTTCCAGCAGCCGGCGGACGCGGAGCGTGCTTTAGACACCATGAATTTTGATGTTATAAAGGGCAAGCCAGTTCGCATCATGTGGTCTCAGCGTGATCCATCGCTTCGCAAAAGTGGAGTGGGCAACATATTCATTAAAAATTTGGACAAATCCATTGATAATAAAGCACTGTATGATACGTTTTCTGCTTTTGGTAACATCCTTTCATGTAAGGTGGTTTGTGATGAAAATGGTTCCAAGGGTTATGGATTTGTACATTTTGAGACACAGGAAGCAGCTGAAAGAGCTATTGAAAAAATGAACGGGATGCTTTTAAATGATCGTAAAGTATTTGTTGGGCGATTTAAGTCTCGTAAAGAACGAGAAGCAGAACTTGGAGCTAGGGCAAAAGAGTTCACCAATGTTTACATCAAGAATTTTGGAGAAGACATGGATGATGAGCGCCTTAAGGATCTCTTTGGCAAGTTTGGACCTGCCTTAAGTGTGAAAGTAATGACAGATGAAAGTGGAAAATCCAAAGGTTTTGGATTTGTAAGCTTCGAAAGGCATGAAGATGCACAGAAAGCTGTGGATGAGATGAATGGAAAGGAGCTCAATGGAAAACAAATTTACGTTGGTCGAGCTCAGAAAAAAGTGGAAAGGCAGACGGAACTTAAACGCAAATTCGAACAGATGAAGCAAGATAGGATCACCAGATACCAGGGTGTTAACCTTTATGTGAAAAATCTTGATGATGGTATTGATGATGAACGTCTCCGGAAAGAGTTCTCTCCATTTGGTACAATCACTAGCGCAAAGGTTATGATGGAGGGTGGTCGCAGCAAAGGGTTTGGTTTTGTATGTTTCTCCTCCCCAGAAGAAGCCACTAAAGCAGTTACAGAAATGAATGGTAGAATTGTGGCTACCAAACCATTGTATGTAGCTTTAGCTCAGCGCAAAGAAGAGCGCCAGGCTCACCTCACTAACCAGTATATGCAGAGAATGGCAAGTGTGAGAGCTGTGCCCAACCCCGTAATCAACCCCTACCAGCCAGCACCTCCTTCAGGTTACTTCATGGCAGCTATCCCACAGACTCAGAACCGTGCTGCATACTATCCTCCTAGCCAAATTGCTCAACTAAGACCAAGTCCTCGCTGGACTGCTCAGGGTGCCAGACCTCATCCATTCCAAAATATGCCCGGTGCTATCCGCCCAGCCGCTCCTAGACCACCATTTAGTACTATGAGACCAGCTTCTTCACAGGTTCCACGAGTCATGTCCACACAGCGTGTTGCTAACACATCAACACAGACAATGGGTCCTCGTCCTGCAGCGGCTGCTGCTGCAGCTACTCCTGCTGTCCGCACCGTTGCACAGTATAAATACGCTCCAGGAGTTCGCAATCCTCAACAGCATCTTAATGCACAGCCACAAGTTACCATGCAACAGCCTGCTGTTCATGTACAAGGTCAGGAGCCTTTGACTGCTTCCATGTTGGCATCTGCCCCTCCTCAAGAGCAAAAGCAAATGTTGGGTGAACGGCTGTTTCCTCTCATTCAAGCAATGCACCCTACTCTTGCTGGTAAAATCACTGGCATGTTGTTGGAGATCGATAATTCAGAACTTCTTCATATGCTTGAGTCTCCAGAGTCTCTCCGTTCTAAAGTTGATGAAGCTGTAGCCGTACTACAAGCCCACCAAGCTAAAGAGGCTGCCCAGAAAGCAGTTAACAGTGCCACCGGTGTTCCAACTGTTTAAAATTGATCAGGGACCATGAAAAGAAACTCGTGCTTCACCGAAGAAAAATATCTAAACATCGAATAACAATATTACGGAAAAAAAAAACATTGCAAAATATAAAATAAATAAAAAAAGGAAAGGAAACTTTGGACCTTATGTACCGAGCAAATGCCAGGTCTAGCAAAAATAATGCTAGTCCTAGATTACTTATTGATTTAAAAACAAAAACAAAAAAAAAACACAAAAAAAATAGTAAAATATAAAAACAAATTAATGTTTTATAGACCCTGGGAAAAAGAATTTTCAGCAAAGTACAAAAATTTAAAGCATTCCTTTCTTTAATTTTGTAATTCTTTACTGTGGAATAGCTCAGAATGTCACTTCTGTTTTAAATAACAGAATTGATAACTGAGCAAGGAAACGTAATTTGGATTATAAAATACTTGCTTTAATAAAAATTCCTTAAACAGTAAAAAAAAAAAAAAAAGAGGAAGCCTAATGTCAAAAGCTGCAGGGGGGCGGGGTTGGGGGATTTGACAACTGGGAAGTTCTTGTTGACCTTGGCTAGAGCAATGGTAGTTTTTTAACCCACTAATCTCTAATCAAAGCCTTCCCGCCTCCACCACTGAAAATACATGTGTGTTCTCTCTTCTCTCTTCTCTTCTCTTCTCTTCTCTCTCTCTCCCTCCCTCCCTCACCCCCCCTCCCTCCCTCCCCCCCTCGGGTTCTGACTGTATTTCAACTGTGCAAATCCATACATCCTTTGAGGGCTCATCACTTGACCTTGAATGTCCACTTGTCACCACCTCTCTTCTCCTGAAATCCCAGTTCCAGGTGCTGTTCCTCCCCCCCCCCCCCCCCCGCCCAGCTTCCTCTTTCCCCTCTGCTCACTTCATGCCATGCAGAATCTCTGCCAGTTTAAGACGTCTTCTCATGACTAATCAGTCTTTTCAATCTATCCCATCTCAGACAGGTGACACGTGAAGATATACTACCAGTGGATTTTAAATACAAATGAACAAAATCAAACCAGGAAAATAATCAAAATACTTTTCTAAGCATAAAACAAATAATGGAAAGTCACAAAGAATAAAATAGATTTGACTATGTGATCTAAACTAGAAAATAAAAGCAAAGCAAATATAAAATAAAAATTCATGAGACAAGTGAGAAACAAATTTGTAGCAAGTAGTATAATGTTACTACCTTAAATCAATATTTTTAATAATCTAATAAATCAATTAGAATACCAATAACAACCCAATTGGGCAAAGAACATCTGATACACAAAGCATTCAGATACAAATAGATAATAAAATAAAAAAATAATTTTACTTTTCTGGTAGTAAAATAATTTAAAACTAAAAAAAAAATCCATTTTTTTTTTGCTCATTAAATTGGACAACTCTTTAAAGATAATATTCATTTATGCTACAAGTTCAGAGAAATAAGTAACTGGCATATATTTCTCATGGGAAATAACCCAGTAATCCCATTTCTCTGTATCAATCCCAAAGAAATAATGCCAATAAGATCTCTGTGCAATATAAAGTGTCACATTATTTATAGCAGTGAAAACTTAATATGCGATAGAGGACTGATAAATTATAAACATTTTAATTATATAGTCAATATTTTCACCTAGATGCAAAAGGGGGAGAGAGATAAGTATCTTTAATCTAAAAAGAACATTTATAAATCAACAATAAATGTATAAAAATGACCAGATATGGATAGGCAATTCACAGAAAGTAATAAATAACCAGTAATTTTTTAAAATTTATCATAAAATAATGAAAGATGATAAAACTAGTATCTATCCCTAATTTATCACATTGGAAAATATCAAAGTGTATTTTTAAAATAACCATGAGTATATTAATGTCTACATATGAGTAAATATAATCAAAAGACTAGAAGAATATTCACCAAAATGCTAAAAACAGTCATTTCTGGGTACTGAGATTATCATTAATTTTATTTTCTTCTTAATGCTTATCTATATTTTCCAAATTTCTACCATGAACATATATCCCTTTTGTGATGACAGAGATGTTTCCAGCAATATATAGAAGAGAAATCCACAAGTGATAATGCTAGAGAGTATAAAGAATGTCCATCCTCTCCACCCTCACACCCAAAGCGCATCTATCCATGAAGACCCTTCCCCTTGTTCTTTTAAAGAACAAGGATAATTACCTATTAGCAAATGAAAGGGGGTTTTGCCTATCACTCAGGTTTGGCATCTTCATTCTTCCTGATTTGGCTGGGCTATCTGGCCTTTTAGATAGAAGGAGTCTGAAATGTGAATCAACCCCATTAACTCTGACTCAATAGAACAGATATATCCAGTACCTGCTAGTGTAAAGTGCTTGCTGGATGCTATAAGGGATACAGATCTGGAGGAGATAGTCCATGCCCTTGAGATCTGTAACCAGACAGGATAACCAGCTACACACGCCTACAACACCAGGCAGAAGATGGGGAGCACAATGAGAGAGAAGCAGGAACTAAAAGAGACCATTTAATGGAGACCATTGGGAGAGCAGGGCACCGATGACTAACTCAAAAAACGGGGTTAGACCTGGAGAGACAGAAAGGGAGAACAGTCTTGCCGGGCAAAACAGTAGGAGAAAGGGTCCATAAAAACTAAAGCACAGTGCTTGGTCTGCAATAGCAAGTGATGCATTTACTAGAACAACAGCATCGACTCACTGGGTGGTTATGAGAACTAAATGAGTGCATCACATCAAGCACTTAGAACAGTGCTCAGCACACAGAAAATGTTCAATGACCATTTAGTGCTGTGGCTTTACTGCTACTACTATTATTACTACTACGGCTGCAGCTGCTCCTATTTTTGGTGTGGAGAAGTGATGGCAGAACACGAGACTGGAAAAGTGATTTAAGATCATACTCTGAAAAGCCTCAGATGCCACCGACCATAAACTATTTTTGACAGAGCTGATGTGATCTGAGTTTTACTTTGGGAATATTAAACAGATGGCAGTATAGAATGGCGTGGAGTGTAAAAAGAATTTAGGGACAGCAGATAAGAAAAGTACAGTGTGGAAAGTGCTTGGCCCTAAGAGGCTGTGTAGTAAAGAGGTGTGAAGAGGACTGGGACAAGGAGGCGACCAGAGAATTGTGGTGACGCAGGGTGGTCAGATGGTGGTGCTAGAGTGGGGAGGGCAGGGAGATATGGTGACTGAGAGCCTGTGGATCAAGATGCTGGAGCAGCCCACAGGGAACTGCCTGACAGGGAGGCGGGAAGCAGGTCTGAGGATCGGGAGAGAGGTCGGGCTGGTAAGACACAACTGAGTGTCACTCAGATGGAAGTGGTGACAGTGGTAGACATGGTGGCAAAGGCCAAGTAGTGGATGAGAGCCCTGGAGGGGAAAAAAGAGGTGTAAGAGAAGAGAAGACAGCTCAGAGTAGAACCCTGCTTTGGGAATGTCCACATGGGGTGGCCAGAGGAGGGAGGAGGGATTGCTGGAGGGAGGGGCAGTGCACAGAGCCAGTGGAGCAAATGCACTGCCGTTTTCTCAAATGAGCACATGACTGCTTCGGGAGAATGGAGCCCTCCCATCTCATGGCAGTTCTGACCACCCACCTGCCTCATCCACTCTTTCCATCCCCCTCCACCTCCATCGGTAACCACCGATGCACACAGTGTGTAGATCAGCACCGGTGGGAAGATAAGAGGAGGATTATGTGGCACTTTGTAAAAATCGAATCCGTTAATGACCACATAATGGAGTGCACTGGTATTCTTCACTAAAGTGGTTACCTTAAGCCCCAGATATTTAAACTCCTGCATGAACACCTGAGCAGTCCCTGAGCAGCGGTGGCACTGCCGAGAGAATGCGAAATTTTGAGTCTAAAGAGCCAATGGGATTGTGTTCCTAGTACTTTCTGGCTGTGTGCTGTGAGTCAGTCCTGAACCTCCCTGGGCCTCATTTCTATCATCTCCAAAATGGACCCAGACCTCTTAGTGTTACTGTAAGGATTCAATGGAGAAATATGTTCACTGTGCCTGGACATAATAAATAATGGAGTTTGTCTATTATGTATATTAAAGAAGGCCTTGCCAATACATATTCTTTGTTACTTTTCTCCCCCCTGCTTGGAAAGAATATCACACTTTGTCCCCCCGCCTCCCCCGCCCCCCCCCCCCCCGCCACAGCCCCAGGATTTTCAGGGTCTTTGCCTCCATCGTAGAGGCAAAAAGCAGGAATTATTGAGCCAAAGGCTCTCTCTCCATCAAAGACTGGCTGCACATTTTGTATCCAGGGAAAGTATTACCAAGGGCAGTCTGGGGCATACCTATGAGTCCGAGTCCCTCGCAGGGTCATGGGTGATGACCCTGGCACAGCCAATCAGCTCATTGAGCTCACTGAGTATGGAGAGCCCAGCACTGGGGCCTGGATCCTGCCTGGACAACAGGGCACTGGCTGTTCATGTGGACCCAGCAGGCATCCACAAGGAGGGACCTGGACAGGTGCTAAATCTCCACTTAATTGAACTACAACTGTCGGATCCGTGCCCATCATGGCTATCCGTGGGAGACGCTGCAAACATGGTATTTGGCCTTGTACCTTCTGGAGGCTACAAGAATCCTGCCAACATAGGCAATAATTCCAGCCAGACACATTTCCAATCCCACAGGAAAGCAACAAGGTCACATGACTGAAGAGGAGGAGGGGTAGCGATGGGCAAAGACAAGCTAACATCTTCACCACGGAGCACACGTCTGAAGAGCAGCCTGGCTCCTGGTGGGAAGGAAAGCCCTGAATGAAGATACAATACCGCGAGGAAAAACCTACTTGTGAATTGGTTAGCCATTTAAATGGCCGAATTACTGACGACATAATTAGGGCAACATTTCTCCCCCTGGAGCTCCTGTACGAGAATTAATGGACCCTTCTCAGAGAGCCAAGCCCGCACTAATAGCATTTTCTTTCCCTCAGACCGTTTAAACCATTAATCCCTTTCCAAGCTGGCATTTGTGTTTGCGTCTTCTGGCCCGGAGGTCAAGACTCCATCAGGCTGCCGTTTGCTCTCTGGCACACAGTAACGGTGGGCATGTGTCAGGACGGAGAGAATCTTTTCTGGTTCTTACGTACAGATGCACGGAGGGGTGGGGAGTACTTAGCTCTAATGGAAGGGGCCCTAGCGGGGACGGGGAGCAAGCTCCATTGGTGCCCTGCAGTCTGCCAGAACTTGTGTGTGTGTGTGTGTGTGTGTGTGTGTGTGTGATACACAATTCATAAAATTTACCATTTTAATCATTTTTAAGTGTACAGTTTAGTGACATTAAGTTCATTCACATTGCTAGGCAGCCATCACCCCCATCCAGAACTCGTTCATCTTCCCAAGCTAAAACGCTACATCCATTACACACTAGCTCTCCATTTCCCTCTCCTTCCAGCCCCAGGCAACTGCCATTGTACTTTCTGTCTCTATGAATCTGACTGCTCTAGGGACCTCGTATAAGTGAAATCATACAATATTTGTCACTGGCTTGTTTACTTAACATATCTCAAGGTTCATCCATGTTGTAGGCTGTGTCAGAATTTTATTCCTTTTTAAGCTGAATAATATACAATACCCTATTGCATGTATTTACCACATTTTAAAATATATTCATCTGAATGTTTGTGTTTTACATTAATGACGAGCAATTATGAAACTCTGTATTGAGGTAAAATATGCAGATCATTTAACCATTTTTGAATATATAACTCAGAAGCATTAAGTTCATTCACGCTATTGTGCAACCATCACCACCATCCACCTCCAGAACTTCTTCATCTTCCCTAGCTGAAACTCCACACTCATTAAAACACGACCTCCCATTCCTTCTTCCCACAACGCTGGCAAGCATGCCTGCCATTACTTCTAACTGCACCCAGTCTCAGCTCCTTCATCTTAAAAACAGACATTGTAATCACAGCTTTTAATGTGGGAGTGATCTCAGTGCCAACCAACTCATTTTCTAACTCATTTTCTTTTTCTTTTTTTAATATATTTTTATTGATTTCAGAGAGAAAGGGAGAAGGAGAGGGAGAGAGAGAAACATCAGTGATGAGAGAGTCATTGATCAGCTGCTTCCTGCACACCCCCTCCTAGGGATCGAGCCCATAACCCGGGCATGTGCCCTTGACCGGAATTGAACCTGGGACCCTTCCGTCCACAGGCCAACGCTCTATCCACTGAGCCAAACCAAACAGGGCAACCAGTTCATTTCATTGGGCTCAGGCCCACCTGAGCCCAATGACTCAGTGGTGGCTGGGTTTGGGGCACATCTGGAACCACACATAGGTCCCACAAACCACAGGAGAAGGGGGCAGCACGGCCCACAAGGCAAGGAGCAGCGCTGTCCCTAACCTGTACCAGGTACACACATCTATAAGTCATTGCTCTTGGTGTAATTCACCACTTGCAGCCAGAGGTTGGAAAACCAAATGCACAGGAACAATCTAGATGTAAGTTCCTTTGGTTTCACTGCAACCTTTCTGGATCCAAAAAAAAGGAAGAAGAAGAAGAGCAAGTGTCCCTCGTTTAGACTACTCATTGTTACCTCCCATAAGGAAAAAAATTACAAATACCACCCACCTGTCAGTGAAACAAGAATTCATGAAACTACCATTTTCTTAAAGAGAAGAAAAATAAGTCCCCATTCCAATTAAGCATCTCACTTTTGGCAACAGAGCCACTTTCAAATTTGTACATTGTGTGTTTATTAGATTTTAACAAAGAGGAGGAATTTTATGTAATTAAATCCCCAGAGGATACCCACACAGCCCCATAAATGTCACAGAGGCATATTGACAGAGGCATAAAAAGAAACACTAATTAAATCCCAATTTCTTCCAAATACTGCCAGATCTTTCAGGTATGCGCTCACTTCCTGGGTTGCTGAGCATTTACTCCCATGGTTCCAGGTGTCAGAGTGGGTGCTGCAGAATGCGGAGGGGTCTGGAATACGCTCTTGTGAGCAGTGAAGTGTCCCTGCGCAGTTGGGATGCACCTTCCCAACCTAGGAAAGTGGAATGGAGCCAACGAGATGTGGGAAGGGGGCTTAATCAGAAGTGGCAGGAATAGCTGAGGAATTTTCTGGAAACATAGAAATGTAATATAAGTTAAGAATTGTGAATTGAGAGGAAAACAAAATGAATGAGAGGGGGAAATAAAGATGAACAGAGAAAGAGACAAGAAAGAAGGATAGGGTGGGGTCTGGTAAGAGCTAGAAGGGGGCAGGGTGCGCTAGAAGGGGCAGAGCTCTGAACACTGACACTTGTCAATGTCAGGGGAAAGCTTTTCCCCACCATCTTCAGGCTGTCACTTAGCACCTAGCATTGGAATGAGCCAAAATGGTGAGGGAATCCAAAGAATGGAACTAAGAAACGGAAGCCCGGGCCAGGGCTCAGTTGGTTAGAGCATCATTCTGTACACCAAAAGGTTTCAGCTTCAACCCCCAGTTGGGGCGAGTATGGGAGGCAACTGATCGATGTTTCTCTCTCATATAGATATTCTCTCTCTCTCCTCTCTCTCTCTCTCTCTCCTCTCTCCTCTCTCCTCTTCTATCTCTAAAATCAATAAACATATCCTTGAGTGAGGATTGAGGGGAAAGACAGAGAGATGGAAGAAGCAGAAGAAGGTGTCCAGGCTCCTGGGAGAAACAATGAAGGCCTCCCTCTCTTCTGATATTTCATCAGAGAGAAAGGGTGGATGGGCATGAAGGCACCTGGACTGTTGTAGTGACCAGGTGGGTAGCCCTTCTTCCCTCACTGTTTCTCATCCATCTCCCCACACTGAGAGCTCTGGCAAGTGAATGGTTTTTCTTACTGAGGACCATCGCTGCTCCATCATAGATTTACGAGTCCCCTGAGGATGTGCCCTAAGAGTAGCTGAGCAGAACCAAATGGGACCATTTGCCTTTCCGTTGGTTTAGGACAGGTGAGGCAGACGATGGCAATGCCAGAAGTATAGGCCCTGCGATTCTGATCAACAAGAGAGAGCATCCTAGTGGAGCAGTAAGGATCTGAGTGGCAGCTACTACTTTAGGATGCTCTCTCTTATTGATCAGATTTCTGATCCCAAGTGTGTGGCCAGGAAGAAGGGAAAGAAGAGAGGATACCTCCCCACCTGCCTTCAGCAGAGAATTGAAGGGGGACCATGTGGGGTCTTCCAGTCCTGCTTAGAGTAAGAAGTTAGGGAGCATCGAGGAGAAAGAGCCCAGAAAGCAAGGAAGGAAGGAAGGACCCAGCATTGGCCAGGGAAGCCCTGGGAAGGGATATGTTTATTGATTTTAGAAAGAGAAGGAGAGAGAAAGAGAGAGAGAGAGAGAGAGAGAGAGAGAGAGAGAGAGAGAGAGAGAGAGAGACTATCTAAATGAGGGAGAAACATCGATCGGTTGCCTCCTATACTTGCCCCAACTGGGGGTTGAAGCTGAAACCTTTTGGTGTGCAAGATGATGCTCTAACCAACTGAGCCCTGGCCAGGGACCCCCAAAAACCCCTGAGGTAAGCCTGGACATCTGGAAGCTGGCACTTCAGCTCTGCCTCGGAGCTGCCTTGGGAGCAAATAGCAACATTCTGGGAACCTGTCAATAGAACAGGAAATGTCATAGACCCAGGTGTCATAAACGACCAGAGACTGGCTTGCTCACTAAGAGGAAAGAGGCCATCGGTAAGCCCCCTTCTCTGAAACACCATCTTAGCCCCTTTCCCCCTACACACACACACACACACACACACACACACACACACACACACACACACTATGAGGCTCCACTTTTCCCCAAAATAGGTATTTTCCAATGACACCTCTCTCACCACCACCCCCTCGCCCCCGAAACAGCTTCCTATTCCCATCCCCTGCTGACAAAAGGCCACATATTTCTACAAAACTCAGGTATGCATGCAAGCAAGGTGGACTTGAAGGTGGCTTAGAGCAGGGTCAACATCCTGGCCTGTCATATGAGTTCTTTCTCAATGTCTTTTTCAACTGTACTCTTGCCACTGAGCCAATCAGCCGCTCTGATTAATCTTCTTTACAAGGAAAAAAAAAAAGACTCTTGAAGATTTTACACGAATTACATATCTATCAATAAATTCTGCTCAAATGCTCATAAGGACTTGGTTCTCCTTCCACCGTATTTGCTTTTTTACAGGGCTTTCCCCTCCAATAGGATTGGAAAAGCTTATGTCCTCCCAGTCCCTATTCTGATGACCATAAATCCCAAATTAGTGAGATAAGAACTATTGGGGACTCAATAATATGCATTCGAGAAGCTTAAAAATAAACTCCTAGAAAATTCTACCCAATTTTAATCTGCACGCATTCTGACCCTAGATCTCTCTTCAGAAGAAAGGGAGAGGGCGGTGCCGTGGGCTTGGAGGAGCATCCGAGATCCCCTGCCTCTGACATTGCTGCACATTCCCTGGCTCCTGAAAGTCCACTGGCGTCAACTCATCCTTTCTTAAGTGCGGACGACGAGCAAGGGCCCAGAGGTAGACGACCTTGGTCGGCTCTGCTGCTTAGCTCTCAGCCTCTGTGAGGACTGGTCAGAGACCTACTCCTTAGATTTGGAGGATAAGATACAAAGCCCATGGCAAACACTTGGTCCTTTTACTGCCATTATAACAATATCAATTACTATTATTCCTTTTAAGTCAGTAATTCTCAATTCCCCTGATGTACAAATAAATGGGGAGGCTTCCTCTCTTCAGAACAATGCTCTAAGCTCATAAGTCACAGACCTGATATGAATTTGTTGTAATTAAATGACTTTGCTGCATGACTGAGAAACCTTACAGCACGACAAGCCTGTGGGGGTGAGATGAGGAAGATCCACTTAAGATTTTTTAAAAAGTGGGGGTGGAAGACAGTGCAGAGAAAACACACTTAAACACTCTGAAAATTCTTCCAAATTATGCTAGAGTGATTCCAGAGGGTCATCAAGGGCAACTGGGTGAAGGGCATATAGACCTTTCTGTGATGCTACAAGTATCTCACAATAAAAAGTTAAAGAGCCCGGCTGGTGTGGCTCAGTGGTTGGGCATCGACCTATGAACCAGGAAGTCACGGTTCGATTCCCAATCAGGGCACATGCCCCTGTTGCGGGCTCAATCCCCAGTAAAGGGGTGTGCAGGAGGCAGCCCATCAATGATTCTCTCTCATCATTGATGTTTCTATCCCTCTATCCCTCTCCCTTCCTCTCTGAAATCAAGAAACACACACACACACACACACACACACACACACACATATATTTAAGTTAAAGAAATAAATCTGCCAGGATCCCAGGTCCCTAAGATTCTATTAAAATGAGTCTGGGCTCCATCAGCAAGCTAGATCTCCCAGCATCCCCCTGGACCCAGGCTTCCTAAGAGCAGGAACTGTTTCTTTTCATCTCTGCACGCCCAGGGTAGCGCCATGCCTGGCATGCTGCGGAGTTGCAACAAATGCTGCATCAAGGTATAAAAACATTAATCTTCTTTCCCAAGCCCCTCACCCCTGAAGACTAGCTGAAAGCACTCTTTTCCCCTTGGACTCCAGTGCAAACATTGAGGGTTTTGCTTTATTTTTTTCTGTGGCTTTGGAAACCTCAACAAGAAGAGACCTGTGCACCGCTGCCAGCTGCCAGTACCCAGCCAGGAAAGGTTAACGGGAATGGAAACCAGCCACTGTTAGGATTTTGACACAAGATAAAGTGAATGAGCAGAGGAATTGGCCCCCTACAGAAACTAAAGGCAAGGCCAAGTCTGTTTGCTAAGAAAACATTCCCTGCTCACCAACCCTCACAGGTAGCTTCTTCTTAGGGCCTCGTCATCATCCTTGAGTATCTGGGATCTGCCAGACCCTGAGCTAAATGAGCTCACGAATAAGGAGACCAGATATCCTTTTACAGAGCATCACAGCAGGACAAGCCCAAGTTACTGCCCAGACAAGCAAGAGAAATGAAACCATCACGGCACCTGCTCATGCGAGGCTGCAGGATGGGCATGCCCGGCTCCAGAGGGCCTCTGTGCGCGCCTCTCTGCACCCTCCCAAGCTGAATGAATACCTCACTTTAGTTTCCCCAACTGTACTGGAGCGCCACTCAAGATTCACACCACAAAGGCCCAAGATCTCTCACACCCCCCATCCTCCCTCATGGCCTGCAGTTAGACTCCTGGAACCTGGGTGCCTTTCTCGCCCTTATCTAATGGCTGAGCCAGTACACAGTATAGACGCCCATCATATCCGAAGCAAGCTCCCAGGCCGGCAGCTCCTTCAGGCCCTGGGACTGAGGGAAGGATGCTCCTCACCACATCATCCGGTCCTGTGTCAAGGACAGCAGGCCCCAAACAGTCCCTCGCTCTAGTGGTATTAAAATGGCCAAATTATAACAGCAGGCAGAGTGCCAACAAATTGTATTAGACTGCTCAGTCTGTTTCATGCTTCCATGTCTCTGGATCTATTTGTTCATCAGTTTATCTTATTCATTAGAGTCTACATATAAGTGAGATCATGTGATACTTGTCTTTCTCTGACTGGCTTATAGGGCAGTATGTGTGTGGGGGGGCAGGGGGCGGGAGGCGGAAGAGATTAACCAAAGAACCTATATGAATAGATGCATAACCCATGGACATAGATAATAGTTCAGCGAAGGTCTGGGGTAAGGAGGCAGGTGAACATGGAGGAAAAGAGGGGACATCTGTAATACTTTACACAATAAAGATAAATTTAAAAAAGAAAACGATTAGATTGAAAGGGGCTTGTGTTCAATAGATGTCGGTTCACGGGTGACTGCCCTGACGCATGGCAGGAGCACATACGACCAGGATTTAGAGCTGAAAGGTGGACAGGGCAAGGTTTCCACAGAAGATTCTCTATAATTCCCTACAAGAGAGAAATGAGGTAAAGGAACCGACTTCAGGGTTTCTCTTCTCCCATGGTCTCTATGTCCCCTCAGGACTGAGTCCCAGTAAGAGGCTCTGAAAGCCCCTGTCCCTGCACACCAAGCTGCTCTCTGCTGGGTCAGGTCTGGAGCTGTGGGACAGAGTCTGTGGAGAAGAAACTCAGCTTATCATCCCCACTGCCAAGTATTTAATGGGGAGTCTTTGTTAACAAGTTTTGAAATCTGTAACAGGAGAGAAGGGGATGAGCATCCTGAGCCCACGCTGGTTTTTTCCCACTGCCTTCCTCTGCCTGCAAAGTACAATGTAGGGAATACAGTCAACAATATTCCCACAACTACGTACGGTGTCAGATGAGGGCGAGATTTAGCCTAGAAAGTTATATAAGGTCTAATCACTGGAGTGTACACCTGAAACTACTATAATATGTCAACTGTAACTGAAAAATGATTTCTTTAAAAATGTTCACACGTGATGTAGTCACAAGACAATGGGCAAGAGAGCCTGTCAGAGATGGTCTCCTGCTGTTCCCTGCTGTGGGTCTGAGAAGTTGAAACTCGAAATAAGTTATGTCATGACTCCCCTCAGAAAGGCTGTGCTCCCTTTTCTGGGTCCAAGTAGCTGAGATCGTAAGGAGTGAGGGGGGACAAGGGGACCCTAAAACTAGACCTTTATTATTGGTAATCATTGTAATATTTATCAACCACTTCTGCAGTTTCCAGATTATGCCTGTCTCTAGCATTTTCTTTTATCTGTACAGCATCGAGGGGTGGGCAAGAACCATTACCCACAGTTAACAGAGAGAAGCAAACTTTCCCAAGGTCGCTCAGCTGCCAAGTGGCAAACTCAGTACTCAGGCCCAGGCTCTTGACCCAAACTCCTTGCCCTTCTCATGGCCAGGCAGCCTCCTGCATTGACCTCAGAAGTTCAGGGGCAGAAACGTCACTTAGAAGAACATGAGGAGCTCTCCTTTGTTATCTTCCAAATCAAAAGACCAAGAAAGAAATAACAACACGACAATCTCATACTGTTTTGGATTTCCGACATTTGTGATGGAAAAATGAGATGCTATCTATTATTATAGATTCACAAAGCTTTCCTGTTCCCTCTCTGCATGCCAGGCCTGGTGCTAGCCACAAGCAGGTAACCTTGACAAGCATTACACTTAAACCTTTCTGCTGTTAACAACTAAAATGCCCACCTTGCTCTCCCAACAGCAAATTAGAGAGACGCAAGGAGAACCTTCATTGTCCATTATGCAAAACCACATCAAGCCCAAGACGTTCTTGTCTCTCCCCACGGTCTTTCCTTCTTGTCTTCCCTTCATTTGCACTGCCTGCGCCCCACTTTTGCCACAACCCACTTCACCCCCACAATAATCAGGCTGCAGATACAATAATTGGGCTAAGCTCCTTACTTCCATCTCCTAGGTACTTTTTTTTTTTTTTTTTTTTGGCCAATAAAAATTTATTTGAAAAAACCCAAAGCAGTCAGGGGTTTTAACAGCAAAGTAAATTGGTCTAAATGTGAGGGTTGCCAGAGACCATAACTCCTAGTGAGTGTAGGGCACGCTGGGGAAGGAGGGGGAGGTAGAAAGGGGAAACACCTGGAAGATGCTCATATCTGGCCATGCTGGGACAATCTGAGCCCCAGGACGGTCCTCTTCCAGTGGCCCCCAGCATGATGGACCATAATCAATTTGGTTGGGGGCATAAGCTTCAGTTTCAATCTCCACTTCCAGTTTGATTCACCCCCAAATCCCATCTGAGTCTTTCTCTCCAGGTAAGAGTGATCTGGGCCCTCCTTGGTCTTGCCTCTAAAAACAGAACACTGTCCAAACTGAGGTGGCTTTGCAGGCCGCTATGAGATTTTTACTTTTATTTCAGAGGCCCCTTTTGCCATGACCCTAGCAATCTTAGTATTATAGGTTTAGCCCTTCCCCAGAGTACCGGCCAGATAACTCAATAAAAAGATCTGAAAACAAATGTGAGGGGGCAGAGGTGGTATTTAAAGGTGAAATATGGGAAGAAGCTGGAAGGAGACTGGTTCCTTAGTGGCTGGAGAACAGGGGCCCCGGTCATGACTCCAGCGCCTGTGCCAGCTGCTCTCTCATTGTCCCACTGAAAGCGTGAGCTTGCGAGAGCGAGCCCGTGCCTCTGCTCCTGAGATGAAAGGCGCTTGAGGAATGATTCTTTCCAGTCCAGTTTGATAGACAAGATAAAGGGCTCCTAGACAAGATGGCGTGATGACAATGAAAAGACAGTTCTGAGACATTAGAATAAAACCAGAGATAAGAGAAAATATCCTCAAAGAACATGACAAAATAGGTTAGGAGAAGGATAAATCCAGTAACTTTGCCGGTACTTCCCACATGCATGAATATTCTGGATCTTCTAAATACGAACAGCTCTCTGTGCTGCACAGAGCATTTAGTAAGTTCTTCATAGGCGGGAGGAAGCTCATCCATGCCCCGGGTGGGGGAGTGGGTGAGGGGCCAGGACAGCCTGGCACTCAGAGGCTGAATGAGAGGCACAGTGTGGCTGTGGAACATGATAAACAAGCAGGAAAATCTTCATTTTCTGGAATATGTATCTAAGATAAAATGACAAAGAGCCAATAATGGAAGGAAAAGGAGCAAGAATGGTTTTGATATTTGAAAAAAAAAGTATTGTCTAAGAGGTGCACACACCAGAGCACAGAACTCCAGGGGAAAACATTGAGGTGGAAGAAGAAGGAGGTGACGGCAAGCTGCCAGAATAATGGCCACCCACATGGGTTGCACAAGACTGATTTTTTTTTTTCATTGGAATAAGATGGGAACCTCAGCACCGCAAAAGAGGCAGCTTGACTAAAAGCTTCTAAATTTCCCACCAACTAAAGGTGAGACGGTTCAGTGCTCTCTACAATTCTGGGCACAAGACTCCTGCTGCTGGTGTGGTGACTGTGGGCCAGGGGACACAAAGAATAAGGTGCCCTCACCTCTTTCATCACCTCCCCTGGGGCAGGTGCTGTCGGCCCTTGACAGTTTTCTTTCCTCATTCTGGACAGTGAGGAGGACATTTCTCTGTGTGTTTTCTAGTAGCACAAAGAAAGGGAGTCAGCACCATTACTCAACAAACAGAGTTTATAGAAGAACCAGGCAGTTATTATAGAGTATCCTTCCTCGTGGCACTACCCAGCTTTCCTCTCCATAGAGGGGGCTCGGATCTTGGTTTAACCTACTTAAGAATGACAGACAATAGGAACCGTCTGTTCATTCCAGCTGCTTCTCATAAGAAAGGAAACTCTGTCACATGGTGATGTCAGAAGGCTTCAGAATCATAAAAAGATTTCCCAGAGGGTCTCCTAAAATAGGAAAACAACCAGAAGTCACTTTGGTTGAGGTAATCGGGTATAGAACTCTCCTCTCGCGGCAGGAGATAAGTAAAACTTTCCCAATATAAGTGACAAAACTTTCTCAGAATCTAGTGACAGCAATGATACCAAGAATCCTGAAGCTCAACCCTCCACATGTAGAATGCCAAACACATCCCTGCCTTGTCCTGGTGACAATCTCATCTCTCAGAAGGCAGAGAAAGCAATTAGGGAAACTACTGTTCTTGACACACACATTCTGACCATCAAAGAAAACCCAGGAGGCAATGCATAAGTGGCAGGGACCTCCTGAGTGGCCATTCTATCTCAGGATCTGCAATAGCTTGGGAAGGGGATGTGGTGCACAGGTGACATGGCCATTACTCAGCCAGTGTCTATGAGCAGTAGTAATCAGGCATGCTCTTTGCCTTCTGAAAGCTTACAGTCTACACAGAAGAGCAATAACATCCACAGGCATTCCATCAGTGACAATGAGAGACAGAAAGGGTGAGTGTTAGAAAAGCTCGAGGAAGAAAGAACATCTGTGGGGTGGGACGAGGTGCTACAGAACTTTTGACTTGAGCCCTGGCTGCCTGGCTGGTGTGGCTCAGTTGCTTGGGCGTTGTCCCATGCACTGAAAGGTTGACAGTTCGATTCCTGGTCAGGGCACATGCCTGGATTACAGGCTTGATTCCTAGTAAGGGAGGTATGCAGGAAGCAACCTGCATAAGGTCTCCTAGCTTCCAGGACAATGGCAGGGCCAGAACTGGCACTCAGACAATCTGGCTGAGTCCTGTGATCTCAACACCATTGCTCTCCCATGCAGCCAGAGTTCATGACTAAAGGCTTTGGACTTTGTCCTTTATATAATACATATATATAATAGCAAGGGAACAGTATGCGCAAGGAGCAACAGTACATGGGAAGGAAGATCCTGGTCAGGCCCAGGCAGGAGATGGATTTTGCAGGGTTGTTTGTAGATGCATTGGGCCTAGCTGGGAAAGAGACAAAAAAAAAACAACAAAACTGGAAGAATAACCAAGGCTGTCCTGGCCGGTGTTGCCCAGTGATTAAAGAGAGTATCAGCCCACGAACTGAGGGGTCTCAGGTTTGATTTCCAGTCAAGGGCATGTGCCTGGGTTGCAGGGTGTGAGAGGCAACTAATTGACGTGTCTCTCTCATATCTCTCTTTGTCTTTCTCTCTCTCCCCCTCCCTTCCACTCTCTCTAAAAATCAATGGAAAAGGATCCTTGGGTGAGGATTGACAGTAACAATAAAAAAATTATTTAAAAAAAATAAACAGAATAGCCAAGGTTGTTTGCCCAGAGGGACAAGAATCTGTCGGTCAGATGGGGGAGGTGAGGATAGAACGCCTGAAGAACAGGTTGGTCAGTAGCTCAGTCAGAAAATGCAAGACAAGGAACGGAGAGAGAATGACCCAAGGAACCAAATTGTCCTGTGCATGGCTGATACTTCAGGTCATGCTTGGCACTTGCTGCCTGGATGGGGGCAGCTCTTTGGAAGAACCACATGGGAGCTCATAGCTTCAAAGGCTCCAGGAGACCAGAAGTCAGCAAAGAACCAAGGACACAGTGACTGGAGAGCAAATGATGGGAGGCAGGACTCTCAAGGAATGTGGGTGTGAAATTGAAAGGAAGAAGTAAGACAGTTGCTGGAGGGGATAGGAAAATAAGTCCTCTTTCATTTTAAGTCTTTTTTTTTTTTTTTCTGGACAAGGAAGCTCTGCTTATCTTTGTAGGCAGAAGAGGTAAGGAGCCAGCAGATGAAAGTGAAGTTACAACAGACTAGGAATAAAGGTTGGTGCAGAGTCTGGTCCTGGGTAGGCACCTGGGCTTTAGAAAAAATGAGCTGAAAACGTGATGAGAAAAATGGGTGGAAATCCCGGGCATGATAGTCCAGCAGAGTAACCCTTTGTGCATGAAACTATGAAAAGTAAAATTTCAGCTGAACAATCACAAACTACCCCAGAGAAGAAAAAGAGGGGAGACATCCAAAGAAGGCCACATGGGCCCCCTGATGGCATTCCCTGGGCCCCAGCACTAAGAGGCAGAAACAAGCATGGGGAGCAGGGACCCCAACCTGGGGAGCCTATGCTCTCTGGCAGGGGCCTATATGTATCTGTCAGCTGGGCCAGGGACTCCAAAAGTGATAGGCAATTTTTTTAAAGAGCCTTTGAGCTATGTTTGGGAGAAAAACAACCAGGAAAAGATGAATCCACTGCTCAGGGAAGACAACTCTACGCTCACAGATGGTGAGAGAAGACAGAACTCCTATTTTGCTTACCTTTCCTCAGGAAAACGATCTTGGGAGTGAGGAAGGGAAAGTAAACATCATAACGAAGTAAGTGAAGCATCAGAGGGTGAAAAGAAAATAAGAGAACAGTTGGCTTCCTTAAATGAGTTCAACTACTCAGGCTCCGCACTGAAGGCGGGTCTGTGGGGAGTGCTCAGAGATGCCGGGGGACTGGAGAGGATAGAATGTTGTCCAGATCAGTGAGAGGAGGAGGAGGGTGGTCCCCCAAAAGCCCCAAGCTGGTACCCCAAATAGAATTAATTATTTAACTGGTGGTGTGTGAGTACTTAGAAGAGAATATGTTAACTACTAGAAATCACTGGGGTTCATCTATTGTGCTAGGTAACCTCATTTCCTTATTTTGAGAGAGGCTACTAGACTGCTTGCTATGCATTTACTTATGTCTTGTCTCATATCAAGAAGGATTGAAGGTCCGTTAAAGGAACACCAAAAACTCTACTGAGACACCACAAAAGTTACAAAAATATGAAAGAGAAAACAGGAAAAACAAAGAATAAGAGAGACATTTTAAAAAGAGCCATAGTAAGAGTAATGTGAGAATGTGTAGCACAGAGTTCTATGTCCACCCACCAAAGTGAATTCTGTTCATTTGCTAAACACAGACCCTGATTCGGCTCTAAGCGTTCTAGCAGGTGGCAATCAAAGAGAAAACCTAATGGATTCTTCACTTCACACCACCGAGGACATTTTAAAAAGAAGTAATAAGAAGACAGAAAGGTAAGGGGGAATGGATGGAGGAGGGAGGCAGGCAGAAAGGTAGAAAGAAATAAAGCAGCACAATATATAACATTTTAGCATTTATTCACGCTCATGGGGAGAGAAGGGGCAGGGGATAGGCTGTGTTGGAGAGAGAACTGTGCAGGGGATGAAAAGTAACCTTAATAACTTAGACCAGGGGAATTATTTTTTATGTTTTTATTGATTTAAGAGAGAAAGGGAGAGGGAAAGAGAGAGAAACATCAATGATAAGAGAGAATCATAGATTGGCTGCCTTCTGCACGTTCCCTACTGGGGATCAAGCCTGCAACCCAGGCATGTGCCCTGACCGGGAATCGATCTGTGATCTCCTGGTTCACAGGTTGATGATGAACCACTGAGCCACGCTGAGCCAAGCCAGGCAGACCAGGAGAATTATGACTTATCTTGAGAGAGCCACAATAATAGTGAGCAAGAGAAGTGCTTAAAGGTCAGTTATTACACATTATAGAAACCACACCTTCCATGCACTTGCATTTTTTCATTCAAGACAGAAGAGTTTTGTATTAAAGGGTGTCCCAAAATTCACGCAAGAAGTAATTTTGATAGAAAACACAGGTTTATAATTAAAAATTGTAAATTTTTTATTGATTCATAAAGTATACAGTATAAGGTTATGTATGGAATGGCATGTCGGGTAAATGGCTTCCACGGCTTTGCTGGCACATACGCACTCTTTCGTTGAAATTTTCCATGACCGTGTTGCATAAATGTGGCTGAATTTCGTTGATACAGCACTCAATTTCCTCCTTCAAGGCTTGTTGGCATAAACCTTAGACTTCAAAAAACCCCAAAGAAAAAAGTCCAACAGCGTTAAATCGTATGATCTGGGCGGCCAATTCTGATCACCAAAATGGGAAATTACACGACCAGGAAATGACTCATGCAGTAATTGAATTGTTTCTCAGGCTGTATGGCATGTGGCACCGTCTTGTTGAAACCACATGGCGTCCACATCCATATCTTGCAATTTAGGCACAAAAAACTGAATTATCATGTCGCGATAGCGAGCACCATTAACTGTTATTGCCTGAGCAGCCACATTTTCGAAGAAGAATGGTCCGATGGTGCCTCCAGCCCAAAATCCGCACTGAACAGTGACACATTGTGGATGCATTTGTTTCTCAACGATCACTCATGGACTTTCTGAACCGCAAATGCGACAATTTTGTTGATTAACCAAGCCATCAAGATGAAAATAAGCCTCATTGAAATTCAGCCACATTTATGCAAAACAGTCATGAAAAATTTCAACAAAAGAGTGCGTATGTGCCAGCAAAGCCGTGGAGGCCATTTACCCGATATGCTATTCCATACATAACCCTATACTGTATACTTTATGAATCAATAAAAAAATTACAAGTTTTAATTATAAACCTGTGTTTTCTATCAAAATTACTTCTTGCGTGAATTTTGGGACACCCTTTAGAAACTCAAAGTAAGAGGAGTTTTGGAGTTCGGCAGTCTTGGGTTAAATCTCATTTGCTCCACTTACCGCTTTGTTTGCTTGGCTAAATTTATTAAACAATTTGAGTTTTTCTTTGTTCAGCTATAAAACTAGAATAATTTTACCTGCCTCAAAGAATTATTGTGAAAATTAAATGAGAAAAAAGCACAACTATTCCTGAGACTAGACCCAAAAGAAATTTCTCCTGAGATCCCTCATAAAGGGGACAGGGTGCAATCGGAATCAGCAATAATTTCAAGGACTTACTTGCAATGAGATACAACATACCTCCCAGAATCTCTCTAACTCTGTGTTCTAACATTATTTGTAATTCAAATTAGAGTAAATTTTTAAGTAGAATATTTAATAGGTCACAGTGATATAGAAATACCAAGAATCATAAAGGTTCAAAAGGCTGCTAAGTGAAATAAAATGGCTCGAGGGTTCTATGAAATTGTTGCTGGTCTACAGACGCTCTGGGAGGTGGTGGTGGGGACAAGGTCCCAGCAGGCACAGGCGGGGTCACTGGCCCCGGTCCTGGTGCCTCTTGGCCTTGCTGTTTCTTGTCCTCCAGCCCGCAGATGCAGGCAGGCCCGGAAGCAATGGCCTGGGGCAGGAGCCTTTGCTCCACTTATCCTCTGCATTTGGACACCAGGACCATCTTGGACAAGGAGACCGGCTTCTCCCACCTGGATATAAATGTGGCCCTCCCACACGGCCACTCCCCACTCACTGTTGGCATGCAGCAGCAGGCCACGTGGGTCCACTGGTTGCATTGGGGTCTGTAGGCCTGGATGCCCAGCACATCTAAGTACCTTATGTCCCCCTGCTGTCATTGCTGCCTCCAAAGGAGTGGATGGGATCCTCCAGGCTGCACATGCCGCGACAGCCCCACCTGTGATCATGGGTTGGCGCTCCTCCCACACATCAGGTTTTATGGAAGGGGCCCACCTAGTATTCGTGGTCCCCGGAGACATACATGAAGTCTTTGCAGATGGTGCCCGCATGGTCAAACGTGAACCTTGGCAAGCCTGCCATGTAGGACCAGGATTTGATCTTGGGACTGTTAAGTCTCTACAGAAGAGACTTATTCTCATTCCAGCCACCGGTGGCCACCAAGATGTCTTCAATGTAGGCAAGGTAGAAATCCACACGCACTGGTTCTTGGAGGCCACCTTCATCTACTGCTTACAGTGGGGACATACCTATAAACAAGATTGGACATTGCATCCCCTCCACTGTCCCTTGAGAAGCTGCCACCATGATGATGATGAATCCCCCGAACACAGCAACACAGTGGTGGCTCCACAGGGCTGGCAGGGGTATCTCCTTGACCCACTGCTAGCTCTTGGTGCCCAGGTACCACGTGGTGTTATTGTGCTTCCCAAATGGGTAGGAGACCTCATCACTCATGAACACCAGGTGCTCCTCCTCGATGCAGAGTGCTGAGCACTTGGTCTGCATGGTCGGCTGGGCCACCAGGCTGTTGTGGTAGCACACGGCCTCTTCCATGAAGCTCTCACAATTGGCCTCCTTGGGCAGCAGCAAGCACACGACCAGCTTGACACAAGGCAGCAGGTCATTCTTGGGGATGAATGGGAAGTGGAGGTGCTCCAGCACCATGTAGGCATGGGCCTAGCACTCCAGCGGTTATGTCAGCCATATCAGAGCAACCTGCAGTAAGTTGTGCTTGCATTCCAATGCACCCTGCTGCTGCTCAGGTGCATGCACAGCTTCTGTATGGAGATATTCTGCAGGAAGTCACGTGTGAAGGACAGCATGCTGAAGTGGCTCGGGATGAAGCTGAGGATGGAGGCATCCAAACACCTGAAGTTGTAGATGGAGGCCAGCTCCTGCAGGTACAGATAGATGTCCTTGCTACCTCCTGTTCCAGGTACTCACAGCAGAAATCCACCACAGTCCAGATCCGCAGCAGGTGGGCTATCTCCAGGGTCTCCAGGATGTACACAATGTGCCACTGTCCAGCACCAGCTCCCCACCATATAAAAAGTCCACCACAGCCTTGAGGCCAATGTAAGAGGCACCGATCAGCTCCACCTCCTTCTAGAAGGCCTCGCACATGCCCAAGGTGAACATGGCACTGAAGTAGTCAAGTAGTCACTGCATGCAGCCAGGAAGTTGCAGTGAGCTGGCATGCACTGCTAGGCCTCCAGGATGATGTCACAAAGGAGGCCACATGGATGCCACTCATTCAGCCCCTGCAGCACTGTGGCCGAGGACTCAGCCCAGTGATACACCTTTGAAGATTTGCTGATCTTGTAGGCTGGAGACACTCGCGTCTGCCACCATCATAAAAGAGGTTACAGTCCCATTATTGGTAGGGTTTCCGGGATGCTGCTGTCCCTTGCTGGACCTGGCACACCCTGGCACACAATGGCCCCTAGGGCAGGCTCCAGCTGGCCATGAGGAAGTGGAGGAGACGAATCAGGATGCAACCCTGGATGTGGGGACACTCACCTAGGCTGCGCGGGGGCCCGTGCACAGGCCGTGCCTACCCTCCCCTCCACCGGCGCTGGAGCTCGAAGGCCCCGTCTGGTGGGCAGCCAAGGCTCCATCAGGAAGTCTGAGATCGTATATTTTGTTAAAAGTCCTGGTACTTTATGGTGTTCTTGGCCCCTAAATATTGGCTTGATTATTTTAAACAACATTAAGTACAGATTAATTTTAGGAGGAGTTGAATACTAATAAACTCTGGAGAGCATTCCGCAACCTTCTTCTGAATGGCAGCTCAGGGTCACACATCCTCTGTGGGGGTGCACCCAGGGCACAGGTTTGGGAAGATTCAGGGTCTGCTCATTCATGGTGACCAGAGACAGCATGAGGTTGTGCAGGCCCATGTGGACAACCAATGGCCCCAGCTGGGAAAGGGTTAGAAAGCAGTGTCCCTGTCTCCAGACAATCCTATACCAAGGGCCACCATGACCACATTAATGATTATCTTCAGATGGCTCTTCTAAGGTCCCATACCATCTGTAAGGAAAGAGGTCTCACATATGCTTGTCCAGTCTGGAAGACCCAGCGTTTTATCTCACAGCCAGTCCCCCCAAACTAGGAGCCTCATAATCCTGACCTCTGTGGTGATCCATGCTCCTCAAATGTTCTTTGACTCTGTTCTCTGACCTATTCCTAACCTGCTTGGCTCCCAACTGAATTCCCTGTGTCATCATGTAACCACATTATTACAGTTTCCAATCACCCTTGACATCTTTGAAATAATCTGATCATTGCAGGCCCTCATGGCCAATGGTCTACCTGACTCACCCTTCATACTGGGTTAGGACAGTGGTATTTGGTGGTCATTCCTCTATCTAACAAACCTCGCCGACCCTCTATGTTGCCCTACCTTGTTCCGTCCTCAGGTACTTTGGAATAAGATCATGGCATTCTTTGACAAATACCACTTTCACTTTCAATTCTTAGTAAAGACACAATGGAATCAGAAAAGGTCTAGAGAAGGGCTGCTAAAACCACAAAGACAGAAAAGTCTCCTTCACAAGGATAAATTAAAGAAATTAGGAGTCTGCAAGACAAATAAATATGTTAAGAGGAGACAATGTCAGTTTTCAAAGTCTCAGAGAGGATCAAAATGCACTCGTAAACCAAATTCCAGAATGCCAGACTGCGACAGCATCCCTTGAAACTTACAGCAGACAAACGTAGGGCAGTTAGAAATTACTAATAACAACAGTAACACTGGTGACACCGAGAGGCAGTAGAGGGAGGGTTTAGAATCACAGAAAAATCTGCGTAAGAGCATTAAGAGGAAGTGAACATCTCCAACCTCTGGAGACAAGCTCAGCTCCCACGTCAGGTGTCCCGTTGACGACCAATAGCTGAGCTTTAGGGGAGGTGTTGTTCATCTCTTCTGAGGATTAAATGGGACTATCCCTATCTAAGTATTTTTCACACCAAACTTTAATAAATAGCAGCAGCCATGTGGCAAGAATTCTTACACAATTGAGTGGAATAAAGTTGGATACAACTCAATACAGTAGTCCCCTCTTATCCACAGTTTCGCTTTCTATGGTTTGTTAACTGCAGTCAACAAGGGTCTGAAAATACTAAATGGAAAATTCTAGAAATAAACAAGTCATAAGTTTTCAATTGAGCACTGTTCTGCATGACATGATGAAATCTCTCAAGTCCTGCTCCCTCCCATCCAACACGCGAGTCATCCTTTTGTCCAGCGTCTCCACACTATCCATGCTCCCTACCTATTATTCACTTGGTAGCCCTCTCAGTTATCAGATCAACTCTCACAGTATCCCAGCACTGTGCTGAAGTCACCCTTATTTTACTTAATAGTGGCCCCAAAGCATAAGAGCAGTGATGCTGGCGATTGGAACTTGCCAAAGAGATGCCATAAAGTGCTTCCTTTAAGTGAAAAGGTTCAAGTTCTCCACTTAATAAGAGGTTGCTAAGATCTAGTGAGAAAAAAAAGCTATCCAAGAAGTTTTAAAGATGAAAAAAGAAATTTGTGCTAGTTTTGCTGTCATACTTCAAACTGCAAAAGTTACGGGCCACAGTAAGTGCACATTAGGTGCTTAGTTAAGATGGAAAAGGCATTAAATTTGTGAGTGGAAGGCGAACAGAAGACATGTTCCAATTGAGACAACATATTGTACCGAAATCACTGAGTCTATAGGGAAACTTCATCAAGGGATCCCCAGAAAGGAATGACAACAAGCCATCTACTGCGAGTAAGGGACGGTTACACCAATTCAGGAAGAGATTTGGACTGAGAAATCTAAAAATCACTGGAGAGGCTATGTCTACCAACAAAGAAGCTGCTGCCACATTCCCGGCAGAATTGAAGTTGATTAGGGCTCAGTGCTATCCATGGTTTCAGTCGTCTACTGGGGGTCTTATAGGATGTGTCCCCTGAGGATAAGGTGGGGCTTCTGTATGGCAGTTCTTCTGCTGAGTCCTTATTCTATCTTCAACAAGTCAACACTTTTCCATAATCATATTCTGCTCTCCGTCCCTCTTTCCTGCCTCTCAGTTTTATTATTTCCTTTCCTCCTTTCTATTCTCATTCTTGGGCATTTCAGATAAGCTCTTCCACACTTAGAAAGAGGATCTAACACTAGAAATTTTCCAAAATCAAGATCATTCTGATCAGAGAAAAAAAAATCTTTCTGTAAAGAAGAAGTATACATTAACTAACCACCATGCAATCTTCCACCCCAGTGACACTGACTAAGAAAGCTGTGCACTGAGAAGTAGAACGTCAAAGAACGGATATTGTGGCTACCTCTGCAAGGACACAAGAGATTTCAACAAATGCTTTAGACATTTGTCTTCACAATAACTCTGAAGGGAAACATAAAAGGGACCCATGCAAAATTAAGAGCAGTTCAGAGTCCACCCTGGGGAAATGGTCCCCCTGGTTGCAGAAGATTGGATGGGAATCTTTAAGAAGAGGGAGACCATAGGTGGGCTCCCCACATCTCCCTGGTGCATGTCATAGGGCCAGGCAGGCAGCTGCCGGGATGCACATATCTCTGCTCTGAAACTCACCTTCTGCTTCCCCAATTCAAGAGTCTGGTATGATTTTCTCCATCCCCCTTGGGCTACGGCACAGTTGCCGAGTCCCTGGAGGCAGGGACAAAGCAATCTCAGGTGGAAGAACTTGGTTCGATTTCAGAGCCAAAGAGCAGTTTAGAGTATTCTGAGCCAACAGCCACCTTTTGCTGACACTCTGAGGCCCAGTGCATTAGGGAAAGAGCTGAATCTGAGCTCAGCTCTTCTCATGTTGTTGGGTCTACCTATACCCAGGTACTCAGCCAGCTTTATGACCATTCAGTCTCCAAGTTCCTCAGTGCCAGAATGGGGACAGGAGTCCCTCCCTCGTCAGTTGTAGGAAGCACAGAATGAGATGGTTTAAATGAGATAATTCATGAATTCTACTTAGCATGGTGTCTGGCACCATCTAAGCATTTAGTGAGCTATACCTACTGTTAGAGGTCTCCATTAATACTTCTTTTCCTCCTGTGCATTCCCAGTGCAGTTGGGAAGGGAGAACAAACAATGAGAACATTTTTAGATTACCTGCTCTCGACCATTCCTGCATTTTCAAGTGTTCATTTATTTAATGGGCTGTGCCTTGATTACAGTGCTCGATGGGTTTAAATTTACATTCACAAGTACGTTTGAATTTCACTAACATTCCTCTCCGGGGAGTCATGCTATGTCAATACCTTGCATCCAAAAAGGCTTAAACTGGTGTCGTAAACGACCATTTGGACTCTGTAACAGAATTGTAAATAGAGTGATAATTAACGAAATTCCCAATTATTCAGAGTTGTCTTTCACACTCAGGAACATGGAGTGAAGTAATGACCAATGGGGGTGAAAAAGGAAAGCTCCATCGACAACAGGCTTTAACTCTATGAGTTATTCTTCACAGTTGAATATTATCTTTGATTCTTCCCTTTCCCATCCAAGTCTGTTTTTCTCCCTCCATCCTTTCCTCCTCCCTTTAACACTGCTCTCCTTAAGGCCAGGGTTGTGGGCATTTTATAAATGCCAAACCGAAGGGCACTTTTCAGGCCAGACAACCATTTCTTTAGGTTCTCCCTTCCCTAGTCACTGAGAGTCCTGCTATTTCTCAGGCCTCTCCATCTTAGTCTAGAGTAGTTTTTGCTCTATTGTATCTTCTAAACATCTCTTCCTTCTATCAGTTCTTCATCCCTGGTGCTCTGGCCTATTCAAACCTTTATCACTGCTTACCTGGACCGCTGCCATAACTCCCAAATAGGTTTCTGGGTCTCCAGGGTCAATTCCCCTGCTCCCCAACCTCCAGTGGCTCTACTCCATTGGCAAAATGCTCAAAAGAGCAAATCCCATCACATCACTCTCCTTCATTTCCTTTCACCTGCAGAGCACTATCCAGGCAACTCCATGGAGCACACAGGTTGGTGATGGACTGGCCTGGCAGCCATCCCTGCCACATCTCTTAACATCTCTCCATGCATTCCACTTGCCTCTCCACAATGCCATGCCCTTCCCCTTTGTACAGATGCTGTTCCCTCTGCCTGAAGTACCCTGTCCACCTCCAGGGCTGGCAAACTCAGCCTCCTAGTGAAAGATTCAGGCAGAGGGTTCTGTCTCCCTCCGTGGCACACAGCACAGGGAAGTCACTTTCCCAGGGTTCACTTGCACTCTGCCTTCACATTCTCTAAAGTTCCCGAGAGGCAGAGCCCGTGCCTTCCTGAACTGTGGTCCTGGCCCCTCACAGGCAGGTGGTGCCTGCCAGCCGCTTGCTGCTCAACCTGATGGATGACTAGAGAAGCAAGGTAAGTATTCCTTTAAAATGACATTTTTAAACACCGGAGAAGGAAAATCAGCAGCATCTCTGTGTCTGCTCACGCGAGCGGCGTTCTGAGCAGTTTTCGGGAAGAAAAAAAGCCGGTGGGTCTAAGCGATAGCGCCAGAACAAGCTTATCCCCGAGGCGCTATTCAAATTCCACGCAGTGACTTCCTTTTTAATTCATTTTTTATTCCAGGTGCAGCCTTGCAGCTATTTTAAAACGGGGACTTAAAATAAAGTAATACTAAGAGCTGGAGTTATCACAGGCTCCTGCACAACGGGGCCCTTGAACCCCTCCACCCCACAAGCCCTCCACACTTCTTCACGAACCACAATATCCTTCCCCCGGAGGGAGAGAAGGAATAAGACAGGAGCTCCCTCGTCAAAGGACTGTGCTTCCTTTTGCAAAAGCATTCTTTCCTAGGTTCACCGTTCATTTTGAAAATATTAATAGTCAGCAGGGGCAGAGCAGATGCTGGGCAGGGAAACAAAATACCCAGGAATGGACGCTTCCTCGGTGTGGTGGGCAGGCCCTCCCGGCAGCCCCTGAGCGCACATGCTAATACCAACCAGGCCCCAGCCAGCCCATGGAATTGGCATCTCTACTGCGGGGGTGGGGGACATGGATAATTTAAATGCATGTATTCTGGAAAGTGCTCCATGCTAAGGCAAGCTGCCCCAGGAAATGGGGTTTTGTGAGTGGTGCCCAGAGACCCAGCCCTGCCTCAGCCCTGCCTGTGTCAGCAACAACAACCAGGCCTGTTTCTCTAACTCATTAATGAAAAGAACCATGATTGAATCACTGGCCAACGCCAGCAGGGAGTCCACAATATTAACACAGCCCCACCAGGGGCCTTCCCCAAGCATGGGACCATGGCCATTTTGTGCTTGCTCATCCCAGGTTCCTTCCCTCATTCTGGAAATAGCACTGGTCCTCCAATTTCGGAGTTCCTTTCTCCTCATCTCCCGTGCAAAAGTACAGCACGCATCTGAAAGGAGGGCCCACGCCATCTCCTTCACCAGAGTTACAGGTTGGAGGAAGCCCATCTGACTCAGACCAGGCCACTCCGAGCCCTGCCCTGAGGAGGAGCCTGGGAGGATGAGTAGGCAAAGCCCCAGGTGTCCCACCTTTCCCTTCCTCACCCCACCAGCCCACCCCGGCCATGGGAAGTGAGCTGACACTAAGTTCACCCAACTTGGGTTTCTGTCACTCTTTTGGACAACCAAAGAGCCCTGTGCATGACACAAGGTCACTGGAGTTCACTTGAGGGTTTTGACCTCCATGATCCCAGAACTGAATCAGCTGAGAACTTGCAAATCCATGGAGGTTTGCAACGGGAAGCCTCCGCCAGCTGCAGAGATGACCATCTAAGAAATGCAGTGCTCCCTGCTCACAGCCGATTCCCCAGAGGCACCCCAGTTCTTTCCAGTAAGTTGGGTCACTGCGGTCAGACTCAGGACGCATAGGCGGGGCTGCTTAGCAACACACTGCACACCTTTCCTGCCAGTCCACACCAGCCTCAGAGACCCAGCATCCTCTGTCAGCTGGGAGCACATGCCTCTGAACTCAGGTCCTAAATTAAACATTGTCCTGCTGCCGAGGGTGAAAGAGGCCGTCTCCCCTCCTATGAATCTCCACAGCGTTTGCTGCACCTACCACTAGCAATTACTATTTGCCATCAGTGACAGCCTTCAAGTCAGAAAGAATTGGACATTGCTTCCCAATTTTTAAAATTTCATAGGCTCATAAAATCCACCCATAAAAAAAGGCTGTTAACTTACTATTTTGCTAAGCAACAATTATTTTAAGAATACAATACAACTTATTAACACCACCCTGTCATAAAAGAAAAAGCATTCTCTGAGTAAAGAAAAATGAAAAATATCTGAAAGATGAAATCTCAGGATAAACAAATGAGAAGTTTACTATGTTGCCATGGCTGCCTCTTCCTCCTCCCCCTCCTCCTCCACTTCCTCCTCCTCCTCCTCTCACTCTTTCTACTTGATTTTTCTATTTTGCTTTGGACCAGGGGAAATCGCCTTACAGAGCAGTACCTGTCGGTAGGGAAGCATTTCACCTTGTAAGTTCTGTGTTCCAACTAACCCAAGGCAAGGACCCTTCCACAAAGAGCAGGTGGCCTCTGGACTTTACCAAAAGGATCTTACCGCGGTGAGGCGTTTGCAGGTTGCACAATGCTCACACATGCTCTGCTATCATTGCATTTCACTTCATGGTCACCACATTGTATAGATAAGGCAGTTAAAGTGTGCACCCTGCTCCAATGGTTATAAAGATTTTCCTTATATGGGGCCCACTCTCGCCTCCCTCCAATGTCTACCCTTTGGCCCTTTAGGTCAGCCCTTTGGAAATTTCCTTCTATATAGTTGTTTTAAAATTTCACCTTAAGTCCTTTCTTCTCCAGACTAACAAGACCTTGCTTTGTTTTTGCAAGGATGGCAAGCTTCTGTGTGAATCCTACACTCCACAGTGCCGGTAACATGTAGATAATATTTGTTGGCGAGTGAAAGAATGAACTGCTCTTCATTCGACATGCTTTCAAGACCCTCACTTTCCTGGCCATGTCCCTCAAGGGACACTTGTATTTGCTCTGGCAGCCACTCGCACTGCTGGCTCCTATGAGATTGGAGTCAACAGAAATTCTTAGCTATTCCCATTTTTCTGAACTTCTCAACTGGTATTTTATGCCCAAGAATGGGTCTCTCTTTTTTTTTAAGTAGTATATTCACACATCAATTTTACTTTGTGTTTTGTTTCTTACGTTTCAATTACAGTTGACATTCAATATTATTTTTTTAACATTTCAACTCATATTCTTTTTTTCTTTTTCAATTACAGTTGACATTCAATATTATTCTGTATTCGTTTTAGATGTACCGCATAGTGGCTGGACAATCACAGACTTTACAGAGTGATCCTCTGGCATTTCCAGTACCCATCTAGCACCATACATAGTTATTGCAACATTATCGACTCCATTCCCTCTGCTGTAATTTACATCTCTGTGACTGTTCTGTAACTACCAATTTATACTTCTTAATCCCTTCACTTTTTTCACCCAGTCCCCCAACCCTCCTCCTCTCTGCCAACAGTCAGACTGCAGGAACAGCTCCTTTACATTTAATCCTTCTTATTGTTAAGCTGCAAAGTCAATGTCTCCTACATTTATCTGACTCTTCATATCTTATCTCTCCAATTAGGTGTTAAAGTTCTAGAGATGGTATCTTATAAACTTTAAATAAGGAATGAGTGCAAGTGTTCGGCATGGTGACAGGCAGATAGTTGATAAGTATGCACTGGTTCGTTAAGCTCCACTTTTATCCTAATATTCCTCAGAACTCTGATGAATCACATTTAAGTCCCAAGGGTTCCCACCTGAAGATTTCTTCCAACTGTCCCTGCTTACCCACCTATTTCCAGCTCTGACTCATGCTTGTACCTCTAGAACAGGGGTGGGCAAACTTTTTGACTCTAGGGCCACAATGGGTTCTTAAACTGGACCGGAGGGCCGGAACAAAAGCATGGATGGAGTGTTTGTGTGAACTAATATAAATTCAAAGTAAACATCATTACATAAAAGGGTACGGTCTTTTTTTTTTTTAGTTTTATTCATTTCAAAAGGGCCGGATCTGGCCCGCGGGCCATAGTTTGCCCACGGCTGCCCTAGAACCTGCTGGATGCACCCAAAGCAGCCCGCTTACACCCAGACACACCTGCCCTCTATAAATGAGCCCCCCGCCCCAGTCCCCATCACTGCCTTCTCCAAACTCACTGCATGCACAGCCCCGCCCTCTACATTTCCTCCACATTCCCCTCGCATCTCTAGTACATTCCCTGCAGGAAAAATATCTGATGTAAACCTCTGAATGTTTGTATTAACCAACAAAAAGGAAGAAACTTCATTTACTTTAAAATGGGATTTCTCTACAAAATAATTTGTCATGGGATTTATTTCAATAAAAGACCCCTTTAATCTATTTAAAGTAGGACTTGATGTGCCCATCTGTGCTTAGCTCATGACTTTCCCTAAGCACATCCATCATCCAGGGAGGTGCTGGGGCCTTCACAGAGATTGTTCTCTGCAGCGATGCTGGTTCCCAGAGGCCTTGAGCTCCTCTCTGTCCCTGCCTGAGTGATGATGAATTCTGTCAACAAATAAGCGGGTAGGTAAGAAGTGCTTTCTCTGCACCCTGTGTATTTCGTAGTTTTCCCATAGACAAAAGATTGGAATTAAAGAAAACACAGAATTCTATCTGGAAGGGAATATGAGATATGCACATTATGGACAAGGAATATTAAGCTGGGCAGAGAGGATTACAACTACTTTATCCCGCTTTCAAGCACCAACAGTTCTTCTATGAAACCCACCCATGAGAATCTCCTGTAGAAGCTCAAGATGGCAAACTATTCAATAGTCTATTGCAACAAAGTAATCTACCAGTAAATGCCTCACTACATATATTAGTCAAAACTTCAGCCACATGTATCTTTATCTATTCAGGCTGGCCTTGAATTTGCCTTCTTTGATGAAGCATTATACGTGGACAGGGACTTCTAGGGACCCTGCACAGTACCGGGGACAGTACTGGGCACAGGAAACTTTTGGTAGACCTGCTTGCATGCTTACTAGTATAATTAGAGCAAAGGAGGAAATGAAAACAGATGCCCAAGCTCTCTTCAGTTATAATTAATGGTCAAGTTGTTGAAATAGTATTTGTTTAGGTGGCTAATAATCACTGTGCTATTATTTGTAGAATGCTGTGTTTTGGTTTGGTTGTTAAATTATGTTGTAGGTCAGTCTCTTATTTGTGCCTTAATATCTCTACAAAAATGTCTCAATTTCTCACTCACTCACTGCATCTCAGGGACCCTGACAGTTTGAAAAGGTCATTTTTGCAGTGTTGTTTGTTTTAAAGAACAGTGTTTTGTCTTAGAGAGAAGATGGGAGAGGGAAAAAGAGAGAGAAACATCAATGTGAGAGCAGAACATTTATCAGTTGCCTCCTGCACACCCCTGTACTGGGGATCGAGCCCACAACACAGGTATGTGTCCTGACTGGGAACCTTTCGTTGTACTATTAGACGACACCCAACCACTGACCCACACCGGCCAGGGGTGTAGTGTTGTTTGTTTTGAAAAGGGACGTGTGTGGGCTGCTCAGGGGAGGTGTCGCAGGGAGCCCGCTAGCAAGTGGCGGGAAGGAAGTCCTCAGAATCCCTGACTTTTGGGGCAAAAAAGAAGGTGTGCCTGGGGACACTGTCCCTGGAACAGGGGCCCTCAGGACACTTGGCAGAATGACCGAAAACTAGGGAATTGTGTTTTTTTCCAGTGAGAGAGCATAGCTGATACTGAATGTTATTTATAGATTTGGCTTTAGCAGCTTTAAACCATTTTTCTTGTTTCCTATACATCATTTCATGGAAATAGCTGCATATTATTCCTTTTTTGTTTTAGAACTAAATTACCCTTTAAATCAGGGGGGATTGGAAGAGTGAATTATGTTAGTAAAATCTTCAATTTGCTTTGCACAACATCAATTCAGTGAAATGCACTCCAGCCTTCATAGGTAATGGCCTGAATTTAAAGTAACATAATGGACAACAGGGATTTGTTGAACACATACTATGTAGGAATGTATGCTAATCACCACAGAGATGTGAAATGCACTGGGAGCTGCCTTCTGAAATGCACCACCCAACTGAAAACAAAGACATGAAAATGAACAATAATACAAGGTGGTGAAAGGTGAGTAGTTGGAGATACCTGCAATATGGGAGCCCATAAAAGAGCTCACTTCTCTCTGGGGTGTCCACAGAGGAGCTGGGATTTCAGCTGGGCATTGAAGCATGGAGGGAGGGAGGCCTGAGCAAGGGGACAATGTGTGCAAGGACATGAAGATGAGGCAGAATAAGGCAGTCCTGCATAGTGGGGAAAAGCAAGCTTAAATCCTGACATGAGCGGTGTGACATTGGGCAATTTGCTTGATCTTTCTGAGCCACAATCGTCTCACTGGAAAAGGGGGTTACTAGAGGAACCTAGTTCACAGGATCATTGGGAAGAGTTGAGGAGATAATGCAGGTGAAGCACTTAGCAGAACCACACTTGGAACAGAGGATAAGCCCTCCGTACCTCCTAACTACTGTTATACTTGCAAGGGTGGTTGTGAAAGAGCACAAGCAACCCCTGGGTTGAGCTCTATGATGGAGCTAAGATCAGTGATGGGAGGACCTTGTTTTGCAACCGCAACCTACAGCCAGAGAGAAGTGGGCCATGGAGCTCCATGGTGTCTGTTACAAAACGGAATGTAAGGGAGTGAGTGACACAGGAAAAAGGGTCACGGTCATCACCATCAGACTCTTCTCACCTAGTGATAACTACTTTAGACGAAATCAACTCACCTTTGCCCAGCTCTTAAAATACTTACGCTCTCTCCACAAATCTCATTAAAGGAATGTCAGAAGGAAACCAATCCAGGGAATTACTGAGGATGGTGCATTCAATCCTACCCCGCAGGAAACCAGAGTGACTAAAGGCAGAGACATCCGAGAGTAACTTCAAGAAGGCTGGGAAGCATGGAGGGATTTTGAAGCATTATCTCCTCCCCACCCCCAGCTTCTCAGAAGACTCCGTTATGCTGGAAGAAGACTTACTGGAACCTGAACACAGCAGTGTGCAGAGGGCTTTGCTCATCCAGGAACCATGGCAAGGGTAGGGATACCTCTGTTACTGGTGCAACAGGTAAACTGAGGACACGATCAGGGAGACTGTATGAGCCTATGTCTGATGTACCTGGCTTAGAGCAAGCACTTGGCGACCAAAACGCCTGCAAAGTGGCTTCCTGTCGGCTAGTGCCAGCACCCCCAGTGAAGATGGTCCAGAAGGAACATACAGAAATAGAACCAGGGAGTTCGCGAAGGCACAGAGGGCCTGAGGGGCCGAGCATGGAGGCATTCTTCCACACTGGGCTGAGCTGCCCAGCTGAGTGGGCAAAGTGTGGTGGCATTTACTGTTCCGGTTCCAGGAACGGAACAACGGGGTACACCGAGGACACTAAGGACGTGGTGACACTTATCCACAAAGGCCAGCAAGAGCTATGGCTTTGATGGTTAGGAGGCTTATAAAGAGAATTTGTCTTTCTTTCAATCACTTTGATTAAGCTTCAACTAGAACTACATAGTGTTTATTGAAAAAGCCCATATTTGAACTGGAAATGATGCTTTGAGGAAGAATGGTAAAAGCCAAAACAAAACAAAAATGATTGAAAGTAGTGAAACGATTCTTGGTGAATGCATCTGACAAACAGAAATGATGTAAAAATGTGGTGTAATATATGTGTTGCTAAACTGCATAAAAATTTAGGATCAAAAGAGAAATCTACTCAAAGAAAATTCCTAAATTTCAGTTTCTTAATGTCATGGGGCGTCCTTTTCCCAGAGCTGTAGACCCCCCCACCTGAGCATCTGAGCTTGAACCAGGTGCTCCCTGGAGCTGAGGCCACCCACCTGAGCTTGAACTGGGTGCTCCAAGAAGATGTAGTCTGCTCACCTGAGTGTCTGATCTTGAACCAGATGCTACCTGGAGCTGTAGACCCCCCACCTGAGCATCTGAGCTTAAACCAGGTACTCTCCAGAGCTATGGACTGACCATACAAAAATCAGAAGTGGAACCAGGTACTTCCCCAAAGGTCTTGACTTCTGCTACTAGATTCTAAAGCCACACGATGCTTGTAGTACCTCAGGCACACAGTTCTCTAATCAAAGGGCATAAGCACATCAGTATCTGGGGCAATCTATCCTACTACATGTACAGTCACTGCACTTGTTATTGTTGACCAGTGACAAATACAGGCCTCAATGTAAGTCTGTAGCTCTATATAGACACTATGGCATGGGACACAGTACCACAAGTTAGGTGAAATGAGCCTTGTGTTCCCATATCAGCTCCAACATTGACTTTCAGGGTGAACTTGAAGAATATGTATTAAGAATCTGCAAAGTGCAAGCACCAGCGAGGTTGTGATGTTGAAAGGGTTGCCAGCCTGGCCCCTCCTTTACCCCCACTTAGAGGATGAAAGGTAGAGAATCAGGCCAGGGAGGCCCTCAAGAGGCTCTTAAAGAAAAGCCTGTCCCCAAAGAAGGATCCACCATGAATTATCCAGAAGGATATCCCAAATGCTGGCGCAAAAGGCTGGCAAGGCCCAAGGCCCAGGGAACAGCAAGGCTGGGCAGCAGCTGGTACCAACAGAGTTTCAGGCTCCAAGCACTCCCGAGTCTCTGCAGGCATAATTTGGTTCTCAGCCTGATGCTGTCAATACATCAACCAGGGATGCCCACGTTGAGGCTTGTGCCCTGGAGGATGTTGGTTTGAAGCCAAGGCTGGCCTCATGTGGAAGAAGAGGAGGCCAACGGTAGGTGACGATGGGGTGGGCTACGGAGTGAAACCCTCAAATATCTCTATCACTGAGGTCTCAAACCCAACACTGGCTCATCCTTGTTTTGACTTAGGTGATATCCCCTCTTTTCAATTAAAAAGGAAGACCTGTACTCTAGGTAGGAATAACTTACCATGCCCCTAAGTATTCGATTCCTCCTTAGGAGAGGCAGGAAGAACCTATAAGCACAGAAATTTGAGGCAAGTGGAATGTCCAGAAATCAGGGGAAAGGGCCAAGAAAGGTGAGAGTTTTGGTTCCCCGCTATTTTGCCCTGGGCCACCCACTCTTCTAGTTCTAAGTCAGCAATCGTGGAGGATTCTCTCTGTAGTCACATGCCTGCCCCTCTCTATCACAGCCTCAGGTCAGAAGAAAGGTCAGATGACACAATGGGGGGTCCTGCTGCAGCTACCCTGGCCAAGGACAAAGGCCCTGGGAATGTCACCTGGCTTCAATGAAACAAGAGGCAGGACAGCTATAGGGAAAGAAAAGAGTCCAAGCCAGCTACACTTACAGAAACTCCAGCTGCAGCAAGAACATTGACATGCTCCATAACTTGGGTCTGGGTCTCCTTCCCTAACTTCAGTTTATAGACAAACCTTCCCATGTAATTAACAACTTCTTGATCATCAATCAACTAAAATGTGGTATTTCTGGAAAATGTTCTGTAAATAATAACCCACCGTTTCAGATCTTCACCCCCATACAATCCATCGCTGGTCCTGAGACTAAAGGCAGCAATGGCTTGTGGAGGAGCAGGCCAGGAGGTGACAAGATTTCTCCAGCTTCTCTAGAGGCAGCCCCCGTCCACTGAGAGATTCATATACTCTTCCTTAAGCCAAAAGCCAGCAGGAATCTACACCCTCCTGGGACAGGGAGGATAGCATGCTGAACCCACCAGGAACACTCTGTTGACTAACATCTCCGGGTGTCCAGCATCTGCTGAGAAAGCAGTTAAAAGTAGAATTCTGAGGTGTTTTTTTAAAAAATATATATTTTATTGATTTTTTTACAGAGAGGAAGAGAGAGGGATAGAGAGTTAGAAACATCGATGAGAGAGAAACATCGATCAGCTGCCTCCTGCACACACACCCCACTGGGGATGTGCCCACAACCAAGGTACATGCCCTTGACCGGAACCGAACCTGGGACATTTCAGTCCGCAGGCCGACGCTCTATCCACTGAGCCAAACCGGTTACGGCGAATTCTGAGTTATTAACAGAGAATTGCTGGACACCAGAAACTAGACTCATCTCTCTACTCAACTGTGCCAGGGCCACTGGGGAAAGGTGTCCGCCCTCAGGCACGCCCTCGGCCAGTGAGGAGAGCACTTAGTGAGCGAGGTTCCAGGCAACCTCAGAAGGATTCAGGGAAGTTGAATGAATGAAACTCTCCCACAGACAGAGTCTTACCTCCAAACAAGTTTTACCAGGAAAGCAGTTGCTCAAGGCTATAGCACCTGGGGTTCCAAACTTCAGTATTTTTCTTAAGAAACTTAGGAGAGTCTTTAAGAGCTATTGCTTCATTTAGGCCCCAAGCAGCCTCGTTGGTTAAGGTCTCGCTGACCAAAGCCCTGATCATGCTCGAAGATAAACTGGATCATGGATCAGGAGGAATTCAAGGAGGAAGAGCCTCAGGCTTCTCAGGGTGAGCACATGGAAGACCCCAAACCCCAGCCAGCAACTGCATCCAGGTCCAGTGCTGGAGGTGAGCTTCAGTCCAATTAGCAAAGAATCCTGAGCTGGGGAAAGCCAGACCTGTTGTCACAACAATCCACTTCCTAATCAATTAAACTCCACTGGCAGAAAGGGAAAGTTGTTAGCCATTGTGACCATATTTAAAAGTTGTGTCACAGAAACTGGAGACAGAACCTAGAGACAGAACCTAGCGAGAGAACATGGCAAAAGATCCTGGACAGAAACTGGAGAACAGAACCTAGACAGAACCTAGACAGAACCTAGACACAGAACCTAGACACAGAACCTACACAGAACCTAGAGACAGAAGAACTTCGCTGGAGAGAACATGGCAAAAGATCCTGGACAGAAACTGGCCACAGAACCTAGAGACAGAACCTAGTGAGAGAACCTGGCTGAAGAACCTAGAGACAGAACCTGGCTACAGAACCTGGATAGAACATGGCAAGAGAACCTGACTAGAACCTGGTGACTGAACCTGGCTGGAGAACCTGGACAGAACCTGGCTGGAGAACCTAGCAAGAGAACATGGACACAGAACCTGGCTGGAGATCCTAACCAGAACTTCGCTGGAGATCCTGAACAGAACTTGGCTGGAGATCCTGGCTAGAGATCCTGGCTAGGCTGCTGATCAACTGAACGCTGTCTCCATGTCATTCCTTCTTCGCCGACTCCGTCCACACCTTTGGGGACCCCTGGACCTGCTGGGGCTGGACCCCAGCACTACAGGCCCAGCCCAGTGTAGCCTCCACACCTTGATGCATGCTGTTCCTTTCACCTGGAAGGGCCCTCCTTCTTCCTCAGGCTTATCTAAAGGTTAGCTGTGGGGAGCATGTGGCATGCTTTTTGGCTACCCTGTCTATGTGTGGGGGATGTCCCACCTTACAAGTGGAAGGTGGAGCCAGACCTGATCTCGAGCCTCCCTTGCAGCTAGAGGCAGGCAGATGGCCTTGGCTTTGCCAATCAGTCATAACCAGACGGGCCTTCAATTTGGAAGTGAGTGACATGAAGAAGGCACACCTCAAATCCACCCAGTGAGAGTAGCAGAGGGGCCTGCAGCTTTCAGGGACAGCTACAGAAGCCGGGTCCTAGAAAGTGCATCCCATACTCAGCACTGGCCATTGTGAGCAGAAGACAGCCTGCACTCCAGGGTGGTGGCAGTGGGTCTTTCTGGGCTGTCCAGCAGTTAAATGTGGACATTGCCTTTGGTGGTGGAGCCTCCAAAACTGATTCCCTGGCCCTCCTTCTTGGTATATTTTAGTAAAATCCTTTTCTGCTTAAAAAAAAAAAAAAGTTGTGTGGCTGGAGGAATGCCTTTATATGTTGTACCCACCTATCTCTGGGGTTCCTAGAAAGAGAGTACTGAATTTGGGGTCACAAAATCTTAATTCTCTATGAGTTACAAGGTCTTCAGCAAGTCCCTGAACCTCTGTGAACCTCAAGTTCCCCATCCATTAATATGAATAAACACAATAAAACTGAACTCCAGGGATGTTGTGAGGATCAAATGAAACAATGTACATGAAAGTACCTTAAAACTATAAAGGGCCACAACCATGACAAGTACTATTTTGAAAGAACTTGGGAGCCTTTGGAAAACGCAGAAAGCAACAGAAAGGCTGATCCTGCTCCTTCAGTCTTCATCTAACCCAATCCCAGATGAGATGTGCCCTTGCCTAACTGCCCTGTGCAGCTATCCACTCATTTATGCAACAGGCAGTCATTAGACATCCCCAGGGCGCCAGGCACTGTGCCAGCTGCTGGAGACAGCATAGATGAGGCATAACCTGCCTATTCCCACCACCAGCAAGATTCCTTCTCCCAGGAGCAAATATAAACCATCTCCTTCCGGGTACAGATGAACAGGCCTGAACACACAGCCTGTGAGCTGCCCGAGGTTAAGTCTTCCCCACCATCACCTTGGCCTTTCAAAGTCTTTCTTTCAAGGAAAAACCTGAGGTTCCTGGTGGACCCAGCCTCAGTCTTAGCAGACATAGAGTCTTTTGAAGTAAACATGTTAAATACTAAACCAGAGGTTTATCTCCAATCTGGAGGCCATGTTAACCATGTCCACCATGGGGACATGTAGCAGGTCAAGTATAGACAATGAAGTCAGAAAGACCTGGGTTTGAATCTTGGCTTTGTCAACTGTGAGCCTTGAAGCTTACTACTTAGCTTAAAGCACTACTCTAAAATTCAATTATCAAAAACTTGGGCCGAAACCAGTTTGGCTCAATGGATAGAGTGTCAGCCTGAGGACTGAGAGGTCCTGGGTTCGATTCTGGTCAAGGGCATGTACCTGGGTTGCAGGCACATCCCCGGTGGTGGATGTGCAGGAGGCAGCTGATCAATGTCTCTCTCTCATCGATGTTTCTAACTCTCTCCCTTCCTCTCTGTGAAAAATCAATAAAATATAATAAAAATTTTTAAAAAAGGCCACGTTTATAAGGTTTTTCAAGAATTTTATGGAAACCGCCGATAAATTTAATGAATCCCTCAATAAGTATAGTGAGACCACGGAGGACATGAAAAAGGACCAACTAGAAATTAAGCATACACTGACTGAAATAAAGAATAATTTACAGAGATCCAACAGCAGACAAGAGGATCCCAAGAATCAAGTCAAAGATTTGAAATACAAAGAAACAAAAAATACCCAACCGAAAAAGAAAAAAGAAAAGAGATACCAAAAATATGAAGATAGTGTAAGGAACCTCTGGGACAACTTCAAGCGTACCAACATCAGAATTATAGGGGTACCAGAAGGAGAGAGAGGGCAAGATATTGAAAACCTTTTTGAAGAAATAATGACAGAAAACTTCCCCTACCTGGTGAAAGAAATGGACTTACAAGTCCAGGAAGCGCAGAAAACCCCAAACAAAAGGAATCCAAAGAGGACCACACCAAGACACATCATAATTAAAATGCCAAGAGCAAAAGATAAAGAGAGAATCTTAAAAGCAGCAAGAGAAAGACAGTCAGTTACCTACAAGGGAATACCCATACGACTGTCAGCTGATTTCTCAACAGAAACCATGCAGGCCAGAAGGGAGTGGCAAGAAATATTCAAAGTGATGAATACCAAGAACCTGCAACCAAGATTACTTTATCCAGCAAAGCTATCATTCAGAACTGAAGGTCAGATAAAGAGCTTCACGGATAAGAAAAAGCTGAAGGAGTTCATCACCACCAAACCAGCATTATATGAAATGCTGAAAGGTATTCTTTAAGAAGAGGAAGAAGAAAAAGGAACTCTTACCATTTGCCACAGCATGGATGGATCTGGAGAGCGGATAAATACCACAGGATCTCACTCATTTGTGGACTATAATGAACAACATAAACTGATGAACAAGGACTGATTCAGAGACGGAGAGGCATTGATTGGACTGTCGGGCCTTGGAGGGAAGGTAGGGGAGGGTAGGGGTAAGGGGGAAAGATCAACCAAAGGACTTATATGCAAGCATATAGGCCTAACCAATGGACACGGACAACGGGGGGTGAGGGCATGAGCCGGGGGGGGGGGGGAGGTGCGGGGGGTGGTGGTGGTAGAGGGTAACGTGGGAACAAGGACACATATGTAATATCTTAATCAATAAAAAATATATTAAAAAAAAAATAAAAAAATAAAAAAAAACTTGGGTAATAATACCTACCCCATAAAGATATTCAAATAATTAAATGTGATGGTGCTGGTAAATAATTTAACAGCTTGGCATTTAGAAGCACTCTATAAATGGTAGCCATTATCTTTATATATAAAAGCCTAAGCAACTGACCTTTCGACTATTTGTTATGATGTGCACTGACCACCAGAGGGCAGACACTCAACACACAGGCATGGAAACATGGAACAGACTGATGAATCTCAGAGGGAGAGGAGGAGGATAGGAAGAGATTAACCAAAGATCTTATATGCATACTAGGGGCCCAGAGCACGGTTTTGGACCAAAACTGGCTCTCCAACATCCCCTGAGGGGTCCCGGACTGCCAGAGGGTACAGGCCTGGCCAAGGGACCCCAGTGGTGTGGGCCTCTAGTTATTTATAATTACAATCAATTACCATCATCATTACTATCAAAATACTTACAAAACATAGCCCATTTCTCCTATGCCCCCTTGAAATCTCCACTGCCTGTATGGATGTACAGAGAAAGCAACACCTCCATCAACCCCAGAGCAAATTATTTCTAACTGTGGACCCCAATTCATCTTGCCTTTTTTGAAAAAACTAGCTCTCAACCCTGGAGGTTAGGATGTATTCATCCTTGTTTTAACACTCCCCTGATTGATGAAAGGAAAGAAAAAATCACAACCTAAAACAATATTTCACAAATCCATTGGACTTCATGTCTCCTGCTCTATCTATAATAATACAAGTGTAATATGCTAATTAGACCAGACGTCCTGCCGGACGACCTTCTGGACAAAGCCGGGGCTGCGAGGGAAGCCAGGGTCTCAGGTGCCTGCTGGCAGCTGGAGGGAAGCCTGGGTCCCGGGTGCCAGAGGGAAGCCGGTGCCGGCAGCTGGGGGAAGGAAGGCCTATTCTTACACGAATTTCGTGCATTGGGCCTCTAGTTCATACATAATAGTGCAGTACACTACTCCCCTGCACCCTTTCCTTCCCAACTAGAGGCTTTTCCTCATCCCACACCTTCATCTGTGGTTCTTTCACCTCCATTGTCACGATGGCCAACTGCCTCTTACAGCTCCAGTACACCCAGCCTTAACTGAAAGTCTGTGTAGTAAAGAATTAACCTTGCCCAAAGAGAGGGCTGCCTTTCTCTCTGGGCTTCTGGGAGGTAATTCTGAGTCCTTGGAAAGTAATGCCTGTTAGGAGTGTTGGTTTGCTTGGGGCCTTTGGTCATGCAGGGTAGTATACTAATGAGACATAGAGTTGGGGCTTTGGGTCATGTGATATCAACTCAACCCCAAGAGGTGCTGGAGACTGAGGACAACCATATGAACTATGCCTACATGATGGAGCCCAAATAAAAACTAGGGACACCAAGACTCAGTGGGCTTTCCTGGTTGGTGGTGCTCCATGAATATTGTCTTACATTGTTGCCCCTGACTCCACGGGGAGAGGACAACTGGAAGCTTCACATTTGGAACTTTTCTGGACTCTGCCTTTTGTGCTTCTTCCCTTGGCTGATTTAATTTGTTTTTTTCAACTGTAATAAACTCCAACCATGAGTATAACAGCTTTCAGAACATTCTGTGAGTCCTTTTAGTGAATTAGAAAAATCTTGGGGCCCCAAACATGGAATTGGTGTCATAAGTGAGGGCAGTCTTGTGAATTGTTCCTCTAACATTGCGGAGGCCATTGGGATAAATCCCTGCAGATGGGCAGCCAGGCTCCAGTGTGTACCAGGGAAGTCCGTAGGAAACTCCACATCCTTCAATCAGTCCCTGTCAGCTGAAGGGGAGCCTGAAAGCCTAAAATCATTACTCTGCATTCACTGGCAAATCCTTATGGAGCCTCAATGAGCCAAATTCCCTGAGTTAAGATGTATAGATGGACTCCTCAGCTCTCTCTCTGTCCTCTATCCTCTGTCCTCTGACCTCCAGGATGGGTGAGATCCCGTCTCTGGGGCATTTTGGATTTCTAAGTCTGGAATAAATAGTCACAGATGGCTGTAGATGAGAAGGGGTATCATCTGGAAGACTGTACCTTGGCAGCTGCCATCTGTGTCCATGTGTCTCATCTGCCTGGAAAATGTCACTGCCACCATTCCATTCAACCCAAGAGGGGAAAGTACAGACAGAGGAAGGGAAAAGAGAAACCAGAGGAATGGTGGGGAAAGCCAGAGGCCAGTAAGAGTCCTGTCCAGGACAAGCACTGAGTCCTCAGGAAGCCAGCCACATTAAGATGCTTCCCCAGGCTCGCTGGGCCCCCTGCTAAGAAACAAGGCCCTTTTGTAAGGTTATGCTGCTATCTGCAGTGGTTTAGTGTCCAGATAACCAGGGAGCAAGTAGATACATTTTCATGGCAAGGCTCCCGGGGAAAGTACGGAAAGAAAAAATGTCAGCATTTGGATACCAATGGAAATGGAAAATCTAAAAAAAAAAAAAAAAAAAATCAAGCGGGAAAGAAAATGTATTTTGGTGATAATGGGACTGGAGTGAGCTGAGGCTGGCTGAATGTTATATTGGATTTCAACTAGCCACAATATCTTTCTTTGTTAACCTTGAATTCCAACCATCTATCTGCCCCAAGAATGGGGAGCAAAAATGAGGGAATAAGCCAGACCCCATATTTTTAAAATGAAGAGGTTTCAGAACTGTATCAGTCACTTAAGCCTAATATTTGGATTTCCCTTAAATTGCATTGTCGTCTACGGCTGTTCAGGCTGAGTTGCTTAGACAGTAAATTCTGGTTCTAGCTGCCATTTCACATTATGCTAATGTATGTGAGAAGCTGTCTCCCTGGATACCATAGCAAATTGCTGGCTGAATCATAGAAATGCTGTCAACTTTTTTTTTCAGGTTTTCCATTTTTGCTTTGCCATTGTGTGTAGCCAAGAGACCAGGAGTTGAGGGGGGAATATATATACATATATAGTGATCTATATATGATATAGATATCTCTATAGATCAAGATTCCATTAGATTGGATTTGCCTTTTTGAGGGGGGAAAAACAAAAATTTTTTAAAAAAAAAAAAAACTCTGTAGCTTTCTCCCTTGTTTCTAAAGCAACCCACGTGCATGCCTCCATTTTATCTGAAGTCATTTCATTGCCCAAATGTGTGTGTCAGTTTCAGGGAATCAGCCTTGCAAGCCAGCAGGGGGAGAAAGAGAGCAACATGCCTGATTTTCTCTAGATTCCACACAAAATCAGAGCCTGAACAAGTGGACATTTGCTGAACCCAGAGAGAAAAATACAAACCAAATTACTTCACCAGATGAGGCCACCTCAACAAGATGGCCCAGGGCTCCTCGTGTGGCACAAACAGCCCTGGATTGCAACCTGGTTCTAATTTTGACACTGCCATCTTCATCCCTGGATAAACCCCCAACCCTCACCCGTCACCCCCTTGCAAACAGTTATTTGTCTGTAAATGAAGAGAGGGAACTGGATGACTTCCACGGTTCCTTTGGGCCCTAACAGTCTAATTTTCTGCGGCTCTATTCTGGCCATAGCTGCCTTTTGGATTGTGCATAACAATACCTTATTTCCTGAGGAGGGTGGGCAGGAACCCATAGCCTATCAAGCTTCTTCCAGGTCTAAGAGCTAAGATTCTGTGATGCTTGTGGTGCGAACTGGTCATTTTTCCTACTGTTTGATGGTGGGGGAGACTGATATGTACAAAGGGGAAGCATGGCTGCAACAGAGAGCAGAATGGTTGCTTCCAGGGGCAGGAGGAGGGGGCCAGGGAGGCGTTAAAGACCACAAAGTTTCCATTATACAAGTGAGTACATCCTAGAGATGACTGTACACACAGTTTCTATAGTTAACAATACTGTAGTAACACTTAAAAACTTGCTAAAAGGATAGATCTTATAATAAGTGTTCTTATCACAAAATCCTATCTAATAAAAGAGTAATATGCAAATTGACCATCACTCCAATACACAAGATGGCCACCGCAAAATGGCCTGCAGGGGAGGGCAGTTGCGGGGGGACCAGGCCTGCAGGGGAGGGCAATTGGTGCAACAGGGCTGGCAAGGGAGGGAAGTTAGGGGTGACGGGGCCAGCAGGGGAGCAGTTAGGCGTCAATCAGGCTGGCAGGGGAGTGGTTAGGGGGTGATCAGGCTGGCAGGCGGGCAAGCGGTTAGGAACCAGCAGTCCTGGATTGTGAGAGGGATGTCCGACTGCCCTTTTAGGCCCAATTCCACTGGGATCGGGCCTAAATGGGCAGTCGGACATCCCTCAAGGGGTCTCAGATTAGAGAGGGTGCAGGCTGGGCTGAGGGACATACCCAGCCCCCGTGCATGAATTTCATGCATCGGGCCTCTAGTAATTATAATAAAATAATAAATAAGAAGGTGGGAGAAAACTGTTGCAGGTGATGGATATGTTTCTGGCAAAAATTGTGGTGATGGTTTTGCAGGTATATACTTATTTCAAAATGCATCAAGTTGTATACATTAAATACATACAGCTTTTTGCATGTCAATCATAACTCAATCAAGTATTTTTAAGAAAAGAAATATAGCCCAAATGGCATGGCTTAGTGGTTGGGCATTGACCTATGAACCAGGAAGTCACAGTTCAATTCCCAGTCAGGGCACATGCCCAGGTTGTGGACTCAATCCCCAGCGTGGGGTGTGCAGGAGGCAGCCAATCAATGGTTCTCTCTCATCACTGATGTTTCTATCTCTCTCTCCCTCTCCCTTCCTCTCTGAAATCAAAATTATATTTTTTTAAAGAAAAACACAATAAATTTTATTTAAAAAGATGATTGAATAGACCCAGCACACGCCCCCTACCTCGCCCCTCCCTTTTCACTGCCGGAACTCCAGCCCTGGTCTGCACTTTCTCACTACCTGGTCCTTGTTCTGTTCCCTGGGACTGTGGCAGGGACGGAGCACCTGGCAGAGGGCCTGGAGCAGACTGGAGCTCAGTGTCAGAATGCTGCAAAGATGGTCACCTTCACTCACAGCTCTGTCACCTGCTCAGTTTAGACTTCTCATACTGATGCTTTGTTAGCTGGGGAACCATATATAATAATGCCTGCACCTGGGACCCTTCTGCACACCCACAGTTCCTTGGCCTAGTCTGTCCCATTTCCAACCACCCAGAAGTATGCCCATGCTCCAAGGCCCACTTTTCTTGCAGACAGAGATTCTAACTTCTGCCCCTGCTTCGTGCCAGCCCTCACCTAGAGTTTGATCAACTCCAGGTAGGACACTCAAATGCCTTCAGGGGACCATCGAGAAACCTAACTGAACCAGGTTGCCTAATTTTAGGCAACAGAAAGTAAGACTATGGCTGACCAGATGAGAGTTCATCAGCCCCTCCCCCTCACCAAGGTATATAAATGGAATTCTTTAAAATTCTGTGCCCCGAACAAAACAAAGATGCAGAAATTTGGCCCCTTGTCACCAGTTTTTGACTGCAAGCTATCTATTCATTATATTTGGGTTTCTTTTCATGTGTAGAAATATACCTGCTCCAAGAATTTGAAGTTCTCTTCAATGACAAAGGCTGAACTTGGATTACCGTCCTATATAATAAAAGGCTGATATGCAAATAGACCAAATAGCAGAACAACTGAACCGCCAGTCACTATGGCATGCGCTGACCACCAGGGGGCATGCGCAGAACATGGCAGGTGTTGGCCACAGCGGGATGGTGGAGCAAGGGGGGCGCTGGTTGCTGTCATTGGGGCGAGCCTCTGGTGGTTATTGAAAATTCTTTGCTCCTGCGCACCACAGTTCCACCCAGTGCTCACACCTGCTGCTGATGCCAGCCCACTCACGCCCGCTGCTGGCGCTGGAGCCACCGCTCACATCCACTACCAACGCCCAACACCAGCCCCAATCGCTCAGCACTGTCAGCAGGTGTGAGCAGCTGCTGCTGGCCCTGATCACCCCTGAGGGCTTCTCCATCTCCCCTGCTCCTGAGGGCGATCGGGGTAGCAGCCGCCACTCAAACTCACTGATTGCGCTGGCCCCGCTGGCACCCGCTGCTGGCACCAGCCCCAATCACTCCACACCTTCAGCAGGTGCGAGTGGGGCTGGTGCCATCAGCGTATGGGAGCGGCAGCAGTGGGAGCAGGGCTGCCAGGAGACAAGGGTCCGGGGGCCTCAGCAGAAGGGGTCGGGCAGGGGCGGGAAGGATGGGCCGAGACCCACCCCTGTGCCTACCGCAGCCTCACAGCCCACAGTTCCTTTCAAGGTGCATGAATTCGTGCACTGGGCCCCTAGTTTATATTATAACCAATGATCTTCCTTTAACTTTAGTAAGTCCTAAAGCCCATGCTCCAAGGCCCACTTTAACTAACTTCCTTTAACTTTAGTAAGTTCTAACCATAAATCCTATATAACCTTTTATCAACTGTTTTAAACCTAATCGCTTTAGCAATCTGTAATTTTTCAATGAAAATACTCCTGAGAATGAAGTCAGACCTCCAGGGTTACCCCAAAGTGGCCAGAGTAAGTGGAAAATTTCTCTGATGTCTCATGACTTCATCTAAAAAAAGGGGGGGGGGTATTTTTTTTGTAAATTTTGTGTTCTACTCTACATCTTTTTATTAATTTGAAATTTTTTTTTAATTATCACCTACTTAACTCTTCACTTCAAATCTTGGAGTGAAATGGACACTTCTGGAAGATGTAACACTTCTATCTCCCAACTGGGACTAGGCTTCCGCCTGCTGCATAAAAAACAGTCAGATTGGGTGGGGATCCCATGCTGCTGTTTTAGGGGTAAGTATGTTGGTTCTTGAAATCCAAGGTTTGGAAACCACTGTTTCTGGTAACTGTTCTGCTTTTTTCCTGTAACCAAACTTTTCGACAATCCCAGAGTCTTATCAGAATAAACAACCAGCCAAGAGCTGGGGAAGAGGACTCCCAGTGCTGCTGGACGGAGGCGGGCTGGGCCAAGGAGGACTGCTCCCTCTTTCCTCCTGCCTCCTGGTTTTCAGGTCCTGCCTCCCATTAACCAAACCCAATGGAAAGCAGAGAGCAAGGGGGCCCAAACAAGGCAGCCCACAGAGATCAGCCTGCCAGGGAGAATAAAGCTGGGACAGATGGCAAACCAGCCAAGAGACCTAGACTGAGGTCAGGACCTTGGTTCTAGCTGTGCTGCTACAGGCTTTGCGACTTCAGACGCCCCTTAATGTAGTTAGACTTCTTGGAAAGAAACTAGGGAGGCAATCTCTTTCAGCTTTCACATCCTGTGAGCTAATCCAAGAGCTATGTCAATACAGAGGCTGTGCCTATCCAGGAGACAGCAGAATCAGTGTTTACACATTAGCGATTATGGTTGTCACAAGGCTTTAAACCAGCACCCTTCAATCTATGAAACAGTCAGTCTGTTTACTGAATCCAGCATCCAGAGAGAGACCAAATCCAAGGAAAAAGAAATACTGGCCCAAGGAATCCTCATCTCTTGATCCTCAACCTGATCACCAGAGCCCTTCTCACATCTCCACCAGCTTCCCTGTGGGTTATTGAAAAGTTCAGAATGTCATGTTCCTTCTGAGAGGAGTAAATCTGGGCCATGTTGGAAGATGAGGCATCTTGAGCTGCAGAGCCTGTGAGGGTGGGCATGTGGGCAGGAGGCTCAGACGCCCGGAATGGAGAAGAGACCGGAAGTCCAGCCCTCGTCACTGCAGACTAGCCTCTCCTATGGCAGGTCCCCGCTCCTCTGCATCTTTTCATCTTGGCCTGGTGCCAGCCTCGCTGGGAGAGGATCCTATAGGCCAATAGGATCACATCTGTGCCCCTAATGACCGGCATTACCCACTTTCCTGTCTCACTAGTTACTTCTAGCAATTTCCATTTCATAGCTTTACAAAATCTCCTTTGTTATCTCAAAGCATTTTGAAAAAGAATACCAATAAGAAGTAGGATGCTATTTTTTAAGCCTTCAGCAAATAGCTTGAAGAAATTCCTTTCTCCTATGAGAAAATATAAGAACTAAATATAAAAGAAGCAAGTTGTTAGACATTTCAGAGAGAAATGACTCTTGTACTCTAGGAACAGTAAATGATGCAATCAATAGCCTCAGATAAAAAAAAAGTCCAGGAGGAAGTAGTCTGATGGACACATGTCATTTTAAGGCTACATCTAAATAAGTTAAAGAAATGAAAACCAGTTAGCCTTAGAAGACTGTGGGCTGGGATACACTGTAACCAATAGTTACTTACAATTCAGGGAAAATAAATTCAATTACATCTGGAGTAATAAGTGCCCTAATATTGTTTTATAAGTTTGCTCTGGAGTTATTACTGTCATCATTTTACTTGGTAAGTATGGCTTCGTGTATTAATAATTTTTGTTCATGCAATCACTTTGCAGGCTCGGTTACCTGGAAGCTCTATGCCATGCACCTAGTAGGTCCTGTCAATAACTGTTCATGCAGTACCGTCAGCTGCAGAACTTCAGGAGCTCCGAGAGCCCTGCCCTCTCTTCACCCTCTCATGCTCCCCTGGTCCTGCGTCACTCCCCTGCAGCTCTTTCTCAGATGCACATGCTATGTGTTTCCCTGGACTTCCCTGGACACTCACTGGCCAGGTCCCTCTTTCTGTCACCTTTGAATGCATTGCTAGCATTCCGAGGGGTGGTTTTGTTTAGTGGCTTGTTTATTTTGGCCTCTGGCAGAGAATTTTCTGGCACAGAGACTGCTCCTTCCTTGGGGATTGAGGGCTTTCCATACAAGTGAGACTGTGGGCTTCTCGGGAGCCTCTTACCCATCACTGTATCCTCACGGCCTGGCACGGCCACATGCACAAGGAAGACTGTGAGCGGTGAACTGTGTTTTTAGTTAAACTGAGCCTGGCTGATCCTTTAAAATTGAATGCAAAGCAAAGTTCTACAAAGGGCATCTTCCTTTCCCACAGCCTGGAGTTCTGAGAAACATCTTCCCATTGCAAGGTGGGAAGGGGGCAAAGACAATGAATGGAGCTCAGTGCTTTCAGAAAGAAAGGCTGTAGTGAGACGAGCCCCACTCGGTCCCATCGGATGTGAAAAAAAGGCTTGTCACAAACAACAGGGTGTGCTGGACAGGGCTCCACTTGGTGGGAATTGTTAAAAGGTAATGGGGCAAGAGAAACCGATTTAGTGCATCTTGGGAAGGGCTGGAAGAGCCACGCGTGGCCAGGTGCTCAGCTGGAGCCTCTTGCTGTGGAGAGTCTTGTGTTAAATGTCAAGGAGCCTCAAGAGGACTGAAGAAAGGTGAGCCCAGAGCTCCTGCTCTGCCCCCATGAGGGCATCAGACACTCCACCCTTCGCTCTTTCCTTTGAGCTCCAGGAAGTGAAAGCTTCCCTCTACCCCACCATGCTCCCTTTCCTGACTAATATTCAGGGTGGGCAAAAGTAGGTTGACAGCTGTTCACAGGGAGAAAAAACCTGTAGGTTATAATTACCATAGCTTTATGAACTCTGTGTTTCTCGTACTCACAACTGTAAACCTGTTACCCCACCTGGTTCTGTCCCAATTCCACAAGAGGGGGCCTCCTGTACGGGAAACAGCACTGATGCTGGAGCCATTCTGCCCAGTGAAATCCTCCCTCTGCTTCTCACTCCCTGTGTGACTTTGAACAAGTCACTTAGCCTCTCTGTACTTCACTTTTCTCACCTATAAAATGGAATGATGACAACGGTACCTACTCACAGGCTTAGTAGGAAAACTCAGTAAGTGATTGCACTAGTGCTATGTAAGTGGCCTGAAGCTCTAATCTACCCACCAGCCCAATGGAAGAGGAAGAGGAAGGATGGCAGAAACCTGTCCCCCAGGTAGGCAGGAGCCTGGGCTAGTGAATAAAAGTACAGGCTTCTCAGTGTAATTTGAATTTCAGATAAACAACAAATAACTTTTTAGTACAAGTAGGTTTCTAATGCCGCATGGGACATACTTATACTGAAACGTTTTTGTTGTGTATCTGAAATTCACATTTAACTAAGCATCTTGTAGTTAATCTGGCACCTTCAGCCTGGAAGCCAGGCAGTGATAAGGATCGGGAACCTTGGTCTGATACGCTCACTGTGTTCCTATTTTGCGCTGATGACAGATTGGGTTCCACCAGAAAGAAGGCGGAGAGGGTGGTGGCCAGGACCATAGATCTGAGCTGGCGAGGTTCTGGAGGACCCTCAGAACTCTGAAGCACCTTCCGAACTCTGAGCATGCTCCTCCAATCATTATACCACCCAGTGCCCTCATTCAGGCGAACAATTCCTCCCCTGCTAGAGTTCCTGAACTCCACATTCACAATTCCTAGAACCGGGTTCCCTCATCCTACTGCTCCTGCTGGGCTCTGGGGCTGGCCAGGTGCCCCCATAAGAGCTTGGGCTCTGGAGTCAACTTCATCTGGGATCAATTTCTCGGTGCACCATGTGGTTCTCTGCCATGTGATTCTCTGCCATGTGATTATCTGGGACTCGGTCTCCACACATGGAAAATGGTGAATAACAGGCATCTTGCAGGGTGTTTGAGAGGATTAGCAGCAATGCATAATTTCAATATAAAATGCCAGGCATACAGGAGTTGCTTAACCAGTAGCTGAGCAAACAGTAGTACCTGTGGTTATTACCAACAATTTCTGCCTGACAATCTTTCATTTTGCAAGTGTGCATTTCTCCAGATGGAGCAGGGGCAGAGGCAGAGGCAGAGGCAGTGGCATATACGGACACAAACATGGCGAGAGGAAGAGACATGGTTCGGCCAGGCACTGTTCTAGATGCTAGGCCGTGACTCAGACAAGGTCCCTGACCTCCGTCTGACCTCGTGGTGCTCACATCCTAGTGGAATAGAAGATCAATAAAGGAGTAAACAGATAAAGAAGGATTTATTTCAGCTAGTGAGAACCACTATAAAGAAGTACTGCTTGGTAATGGGGAAAGAGGGGTAGAGGTGACAGGACATGCTCTCTGTGATGTCACTCTCTTACTAAGACCTGCACAGTCCCATGTGCCCCGCAGTGCAGCACTTATAAGTCTGCCACTCGGGACCTTCTGGAATCTAACACCAGCTAGTTCGTCCAATTTCCTCCTTCGTTTCTCTGTAACACAAATTCTGCACATACACCGTGTCTCTGTCCCTTCATATATGCTCAACTAAGTCTTCCAGTTCAAACTCTACCTTTCAGCACGATCTGTCCCACTCACGATCTGCCTCCTCCAGGAGGCTGCCTCTGCTTACTGCACCCCTTAGTATATTAACTTCCTTTGAGTTTGTGAGCACACAGGCTGTACCACAAAATGCCTCATATATTTAGCCACATTATTTTAAAATCCTTTTATTTGAGCTATTCTTCTCTCTCCTCCTTGGTAAGAAGCTCCTGAAGAATGGACACCACTCCAAATACCCTTCTGTAATCTCAAAAGCGCCTTGCATGGCCCTGGGCCTAACAGATACCCACTGAAATCATGAATGAAAAATATGCCACTTGGGTCATGATAGGGAAGTGGGCCACTCACCTAAAAGTATTTCTCAATTCCATTTTACTCAGGGAACAATAAACATGGGATGATACTTGATTTGAACTAAAAGAAGCATGGCTCCGTTGGGATGAACTATCAATACAAATGGACAGAAGGTGCTGCCGTTCTGCCACAGACATCCAGGACCTGGTAGAAATCTTATTCTTACTCAGAATCATCCCTTCAGAAAAAAATTTTGAACAAAAACCTAAGTTATGCTAAGCCTAAGCTAGAGGAGCGCTTGGTGACTGTAGAAATCTCCAGAAGTTACAGGTTTAATCAGAACTCAAATATATGGTGAATGAAGGAGATTTGACTTTGGGTGGTGGGCAGACAATGCAATACAATTGTACACTTGAAACCTATATAATTTTATTAACCAATGTCAGCCCAATAAAATTAATTTTTAAAATTGTTTTAATTCAGAATTCAGAAACAAAAGCCAAAACACCATTTCACATATTCTATTATTTCCACCCCTACCCCCACACACTATTCCAGTCTGGTGGTTCTGGAATGAGGTCCACATGGTGCTTTTTTTACATAACAAAAGTGGGTTTGTATCAGATTCCACATGGTATCATTTCTATCACAGGCCAAAATGAAATGCCTTGGACAACTTACACAAGAAAAGAGTGTAGATTTGGAGAAAGTGTGGAAGCAGATCTACTCGACCAGACTGAGCAGAGCAGACTAACTCCCTTGCCTCTATGTCAGCAGAGAAACCTACAGACATTCCCAAATACTGTGGAGTTCTGCTGGGGGAGCCAGCTCATGTGCCCACGTCTGAGCCTGGGGACAAGTGAAAACATATGAACATTGTCTGCAGAAATGAGACTTTGCAGAAGAAAGTGTTCGGGAGGGAAGGGAACCGGTTCCGAGGCCTCGATGATCCCTCTCCGAGCCATACACTCCAGAGGCTCTCAGAGACCTTCCTGCTGAGTTTTTCTGTTTTGAAAAATGTACTCGAAAGAAAACCCACGGTCTGTAGCAAACATTTAACATCCAGGTACATGAGCAAAATTATCTACGAGTGTAAAATAAACAAACCTCTATCCCCAAAAGTCTGTTCTCCATCCCATTCCATAAGCAGCCTGGGTTCTCTTCTGACTCTCCCCTGTTCCAATGTTCCTCCCTGCACCAGACAGCACAGGTGGCAGCTGGCACCAGGAAACCTTCTCACCCCATGCCCTCGGCATGATGCTTCTTCACTTTCTTCCTAGGTCTCTGGTCATCCCTCAGCTGACTCCTTCTTCACCCCAAGTGCGAGCTCTGTGCCCTACACACAACTCGGGCCCTCACTCTCCTCCTTCATTTAGAAAACGCATCCTCTGTGACTTCACCATCGCCTCTAACCATAACTCTCAAATCCAAAGTCCTCACTCAGGTTTTCATCTGCGCACAAGTTCAGGTGCCCAGGAGCATCTCAGTGGGATGCACCGTCATCACAAAGTCTCCATGCCTCACAAAGAAACCACTGTCATTATTCTCATTACTCCAACACCCTCACTAGGTTAGGCCACCCAAGCTCAAAAGCCTGAAGCTATTCATTTGTTCATTCAATGACTCATGTGTGTCTTATTTCCTATATTCTTCATAGTCAATCATAACCAAGACTTTAACCCATATTTTATTCCTGCTCAAAAAACTATCATCTCTCCTCTCCACGTTTCTCAATGTTAGTCCTAACTCATCTTTTACTTCTCTAATTGTCTGAACATTTGTTGACTATATTGTCACATGGGAACTTATAAAAAACAATGCCTTGGGCTCTTGATGGTTTCATGCAGACATATTATACATCTCAAAGTATTCTATAAACTTCTGGATGACAGAAACGAGGTTTGTAAGTTTTTTTCAAAGGATATACCTATCCTAGCATATAAGTGGATGAGCTGATTTTTATACAATGCTTACTTATTTCAGGGCCTGGCAAAATAACACTTGACAAACTGAATAAGACTGAATTATGTGAAATGCTCCCAAGACATCCACAGGCCCGATCTGCCTCGTCTGCCAGATGCAGAGCAGAGCTCAGGGATTCTGGAGGATGTGGACATGTGTGAGCATTTACTGGTAGGTACATGTTTGGATCTTGGCAGGTCAAGCAAGAACAACTCTACAGACTTGAATTGTTTGGGGAGTGAAATGGAACGTGAAAAGACATGAGCTGCTATTTCCTTTTCTCCCCATCACTTTTAGTCATGTAAATGCTTGGTTTAACCGCTTCTCTGTTCTGTAACTAGGTGCCTCCCTGGCGGTGGGAATGCGAATTCTCTGAAAAGTAGATCCAGACTCATGGGACAGTACAGGGGAGAGATCACATAGACTGTAGCTGAATTTGACAATGAGGAAGGAAGCTGAGGCCCAGGGAGGAAGTGACTTGCTCAAGGTCACAATCTACTGGCCCAAGTTAAACTGAGGGCCTTCTTCACTGTCCTCCCCTCCCTCCCCTCCAGTCCTCGTCTGATGGCACCACCAGCCCCAGCTGACTTCTCCCTCAGCTTCAGAAACATCTCACATCCTCAGCTAAGATGCTTTTTTATTACGTCCCATGGCAACCATAACCCCACAAAGCAAAGCTGACCTCCTCCACCCCTTGCAAGGACAGAGAGTGAGAGACTTCTGTGCTCTCTTTAATCTCAAAACAGAAGTTAATTGTTGGGGTCAGACCAAAAGAGCAAGTGCCATCCCAGCAGCCCTCTCAGCAAAACCCAACACAGAGTGCCTGGCTGACCTCAGATGGATCGAGTGGCAGGGGGGCTTTCCCCCTTCACTGGCCCATGACCCACAAGAAAAGGAAATCAATCAAGGGTCACAGGGGTTTGGTTGTTTAGGTTTGCTTAAATTTTATTTTAGAGTGAATGGAAAGTCTAAACTGTCTCCCTGTTTCCATTGCTGGGAATTCAAAATTTCTACAAAAAAAGAGCAAGTTAAAAAGTAGGTGGAGCACAGAGGATTCTTAGGGCAGTAGAAGGATTCCTTATGACACTGCAATGATGGGCACATGTCATTAGACATGTGGCCCAACCCATAGAGTGCACAACACTAAGTGACCCCTGAGGTAAGAAGCTCTGGGCTCCGGTGACTCTGATGTGTAATGCAGGTTTGCAGTGGTAGCACGTGCCACTCTGCAGGGGGAGGCTGATCAGGGGAGGCCACGTATGGGGGGCACAAGGCATATGGGGAATCTCTGTGCCTTCCACTCAATCGTGCTGTGAAGTTAAATCTGCTCTGAAAAAATAAAATCTACTTTTTAAAAATACAGACTTTGTGACTAGTTCATAAAGTCAAGTATGAAAGGAGGACAAAGTGGACATGAAAAAGCTGGATGGGGGGTGAGGTGGAAATGGTATCGGAAAGGCAGCAAACAAGGTCCATTGCAATTGGAAGGTAGAAAAAAAATAATCCTAGAGAGTCAGGAGGGTGGTTAATGAAGACAGAGACAGACACATGGGCACACACACGTTTTAAAAAATTAAAATAGCTACATAAAGAGACAGGTGGGGAAATCACTATAAAGTTCTGTTTATATTTTGTTCTTCTCAGTTCAACAGTACTTTAAAATATTCTAAATTAGCCTGAAGTGGCCACTGAGCATTTGAAATGTGACAACTGTGATTGAATGTTTAAATTGACATAATTTTAATTAAATGTAAGTTTAAATTTTAAAACGAAAACAATATAAAGTCTTTTTCCATTAAACACAATTTTATTTGGTAGGAGTATTTTCATGTTGCTTCAAGTTAAAATATTATTCTAAAAATGATAAACCAGTTTTATTAATATAGATGTGAATATTTTCAATGTTTCTGTTATTAAAAAATTTTAACTGTTTTGGAACATCTTGGGTATACAAAACAGATCCAATCTTATGCTTTGTACATCTTTTTGAATAACATTGATGATGAATTCAAATTACTGTCTTCCTAACTCCCTCCCAAAAAAACTTTCACTTTTTTAATGGGAGGTTTGGAATTTATAGCAGAAAGAAATTGCATTCTAAAACTATCCAATAAAATGGCCACTGGCCACATGTGGCTACTGAGCCCTTGAAATGTGGCTAATCCAAATGGAGACTATAAAACTTAGATTGGATTTCCAAGACCTAGGACCAAATAATTAAAAATGTAAAATATCATATTAAATTGTTTTTAAAATATCGATTACATGAAATAAAATTTGTACTATATTAGGTTAAACCATATTATTAAAGTTAATTACACCTGTTTCTTTTTACTTTTTAAGCTGTGGCTCACATTCATGGCTCACATTGTATTTCTATTAGAGCTGTTCTAAAGTGATGAGCTTAATTTCCTAAAGTGGGGGTGGGGGGGCAAATGCCCCACATTCACTCCAACAGGTATGAGGTCGATAGTGTTCTGGAACATGACCACCAAGTCCTGTGGTAACTTCCACCCCTTGCATTCCAGGCCGCCTGATGCAATGACTAGGATCATCAGGAAAGCTCTTCTATTTATGGAAACCACCACAAACTGGTCCACAGTGATAAACAAACTTTATTCTATTTTTTTTATCTTCATTACTGAAAGTATTACATATATTCCCCCTTTTCCCCTCATTGATCCCTTCTAGCCCACCCCTAACCCCGTCCTGGGCCTTTACCACCCTACTGTCTGTGTCCATGGGTTATGCATATATGCATACAAGTTCTTTGGTTGATCTCTTCCCACCCACCTACCCACCCCCACCTTCCCTCTGAGATTTGAGTCTGTTCCATGCTTCTAAATGTATTTGGAGACTCTCGTTGCCCCTGTAGTGGGTGCTATGGTATGCCACCAGCATCCCCCTTCAGCACTGAGGCACTCAGTCCCCTAATATCTGTGAGATTGCCTGCTGAGACTCTCCCCAGGAACTGTCCTTGGCAAGATTAGATGCTCTGCAAGCAGTAGCCTACACCCAGACAGGTCTATGTGCAGGTACAAAGGCCCAGCCCCTTCCCTCAATTTGGGACACTAAAGGGCTAAACCAGTTCCATGGGCTCTCTGTGCCATTGCTGAGGCCTTTGTTGCAAACCTTTCACCGGCCAGCTGTTCCTTCTGCCCAGTTTGGCTTCCCTCCTCCCTGCATGCAAAGCGGGGTCTCAAGGTCTGTGCTATGAACTGAATGTTTGTGCCCTCCCCCCGAATCCATATGTTGAAATCTTAATTCTCCATTGCAATGAGGTCACTAGGTCATGAGGGTGGAGTCCTCATGATGAGATTAGTGCCTTTATAAGAAAAGGAGAAAGTTTGTTTCTTCTCTCAGTCCTCCACCAGGTGAGAACACAGCAAGAAGGCAGCCATCTGCAAACCAGGAAGCACTCATCTAAATGGACTTGCAAACACCTCCTTGATCTTGGACTTCCAGTCTCCAGAACTGTGAGAAAATAAATATCTGTTGGATAAGGCACCCACTCTATGGTATTTTTATTATAGAAGCCTGAACTGCTAATATAATCTGCTTCCCAGTGAACCCAACTAAGATATCCCAGATGTGAAGGGCATTATAGCAAAATTGTACTGTAGGCAGACACATTTGTGCACACCTATGCACATGCATATGGGCCCAGGAAGGAAGTCAGGATATTTGGGTCAGCTACACACAAAAACTAAGCTCCTACCAGCTCCGTAGGCTCTCTCCGTTGTGATTGTGAAACGCGTGTCAGTCTCTGCTTTGTTGGACAAAGAAATCCTGACACCCAAGAGCTAGCGGCTAGCGCCTGTGGGGCTGGTTATCTCTCTGAGTCAGAACCCTTTGTTAATAAGCCCAGAGATGTGGCTTCAGCTATTCCAAGGGGGAAGTTAATTTCACTGTGTTCCTTGACCACAAACTGCACCCCCTCACCCGCACAGACTCCGGGCAGCCTGTGCTCTGTTGGTCTCAGGACGGCTGTGTGGGAACACAGGCCTAGACCAGCACACAGTGGCCAGGTCAGTAACGTAGAAAAGGCACAGCCAGGCAGGGGACTACCCACCGCCTTTCTCCTGCAACCTGTCTAGGTTCACCAACTGCTTCCAGCACAAAGAGGAGTGATTTTTCTCCCAGGATGGCTCTTCTGGGTGCCTGGTCTTTGCGTGTTTTCTGTGTTTATCTGAAATGTTACCTCCCTAACCTGATACCTGAGTTCAACAGAACAGGTATCTTTTTCTACAGCACAGAGCATCATGGGGTGCAGGTTTCACACCCTTAAATGCATCACAAGCATGGCCTTTTAGTGCACCACCTTACATCAGACCAGGTGAGAACTCGAGACAGTCTTCCAGGGGCCTTTTCCCAAAACCCCGGAGGTTATAACATTGACCACCACTGAGCTGCCACCTTCGCCTTCATAGAGAAGCAGGGCCTTTCCAATTCGAACTCAAATCCTTTCCTGGGCTTCAGGTTAGGACTTGCCTCCATCTACAAGCCACCCTACTCCCTGGGCTCTGACCCTGGGGACAGCAACACAACTTGCTAACTCAACTCCCAAGCTGCAAGGCATGCATCCACCGACATCATCACGCCCCCTGCTCTGCTCTCACTGTGCTCATTACCTCCTCTCGTCCTTCCTTTCCAAACAAAGTATGTGGTTTGTAGCCATTGTCATTTTACTTCAATGCATCACACACACTTTTAGGTGTCAATCCAAGAAAAAGGAACTCAAAAATAATCATTCCTAATCCCACCAGCTGGAGACCAACATCATGCTTACCATTTTGGTTTATGTCTGCACGGCCCTTTTCCTTGCACACATGCATGTATTTCCTTATATCATTCTAATTGGAAAGAATATCTACATATAATTTTACATTCTGCTTTTTTCAGTTACCAATCAATATGCAAACATTTCTTCACATCTTCGAAAATTCAGCACAAAAATCCCATTTAATGGTTACAGTATCCTCTACATATGACTGAACCAGAATTTATTTAAACTCTGACCCCACTTTTGAGCATTAAGATCATTACCAGTTTTTAGTGAACAATTTGAATATAAAAGTGTCTGCATATTTCAGATTGTTTCCTTAGGATAAAGGCCCTTCGATGAAATTACTTATTCTAAGGGTATGAATATGCTAAGACTTTTGAAAATAAGACCAAATTTATTTCAAGTAAGCCCATATCAGTTTAATCTTCCACCAACACACCAATGATGAATGAGCATTCTTCAATTTTGTTAGGAAAAAAAAGATATGTTATTAACATATAAATCTGCATCTCATATTACTTGATGAAACTGAACACTTTCCATGTTTATCAGAAATGCAGCATTCCCTTGTGTAACCTGTTCACATCCTTCATACATTTATTCATTGGGCTCTGGGCCTATCAGCACACCCCCTGATATCAAGAAGGTTCCTTTTTGTTTATCGTGTTCATTGCAAGTATCTTCCCAGTTTCTTTGCCATTTAATTTTTTATTAAGCTGTGGTGGGCACAGTTTTTCATTTGGATGTAGACAAACCTATCAGTCTTTTCTTTTGTGTTTACCTATCTTTCCCCCATGAGGGCATCAGATAAATAGTTACCTATTTTATCTACTCTAATAGTTTTCCCATTGCTACTCCCATTCTTGAGGCATTTCTAACCAATTTCTTTCCCCACCTTCTCTAACCCTGGATGACTTTATCCTGGCTCTTCACATGAGGACCTGGAAGGCTGAGTGAGGCCCATGACAGGCCTGAAGTCAGCAGAGCAGGGATAAAGCCAGTCCCTTTCGAATGGTCTTATGTGTGTTGGGGATGTGGGCTGCAGGCAGTTGGCTTGGCTCTGTTGTTACTTTCTCCCAGCATGTGCACAGGCACCAACATGATGCCCCAGCGCCTACCTGCCTACCATGGTTTTGTCTCTATGCACAGGGAAGAAAGAAGCAATGCTCAGGACTTTTGTGACTCCTCCCTAGAAATGTGATAACCCACCACCACCACACACTCCACACCTCCCTCTCCCACCTTTCCCTTTGCCTGCTCCCCTTCCCCTAACCTCTGTAACGTCTCAAATTTGGGAGTGGGTTAGCCAGAGATGCTAGGGAACCTTTCCATTTCCTCTCCCCCTCACTACACACTCTTCCTGAGATGAGAGCTCCCTTCCTCCTGTCCTTCCAACCCTCACAGGGACCTCTGGGATTGGGTGTTTGCTTGGTTTGCATCCCAGAGGCGTTGGATTCAGAGGACCTCCCCGCAGCTCTGGAGTTTCTTTCGCTCTCATCCAGTACCATTCTTGTGGGTGACTGGACAGAGAGGAAAACCTCCCTCTCATGCCCATCTGCTTGTTCTCATTAGAACACCAATCAGCAGGCGAACTTAGGGAGCATCACCCACTAGGACCTGGAAGGCTGGGTGGAGTGCATGACAGGCCTGAAGCCAGCAGAAAAGCTCAGAGTGTCCAGGGGAGAAAGCACCTCAAAGGGGTCAATTTCTTAGGGGTCAGTACTTGTTAAGGAATGAGTAGGAGTACCCGTCTCCATCACAGATTCTGGGAAGTATGGTCACTGAGAGACACATCATCCACCTAGCATGATCCTCAGAGTGTGGGGTTTGGTTTGGTGTTGAGAACCAATCCACTTTTTGTTTTTATCCTCAGCTAGCCTGTGGCCTACAAACACACGTTTAGTACAACTTCCTCAAGATCCTTAACTTTCTCTCGGCCTCATCACTGAAATGATAAAAGCTTGATTAGATGATCTCACACATCACTTCTAGCTATAAAATTCCATGATGAGATTCATAAGTTAAAGATGGATGCTTTTATTGATGGTTATAAATTCTATTCTGTCTACATATGGGCTTAGAGTACATTCCATAATTTACATGTGACTATTCTTTACTGGAAACTAAAGTTCAGAAAGGGAATTAGACCTGCGAATGGCTTTTCCCAGCCTACTGTGTACACTGCGGCACAGCACAGAAATCATTCTTCTGCAAGCGTTCTACACCCACCAGGAAACTATTATTAATGTAGCAACACATTCCTTACCACAATAAATCAGAAGCCTTTATTGGGCAATTCTGAATTTGGTAGAGGCTATTCCCAGCTTCATGAAAAATCAATCACAAATGAAGATGTGCAGCCAGGAGGCCATTTGCCATGGAAACCATTATGATGGGGATCTCTTCGTGCTGGTACTGCAGAACATTCTAACTAGTGTTAATGGAAATCATTAATATCAAAATAAAAATGGATGAGATTTCTTTTACGTGCCCTTGGAATTTGGTGGTATGTGTTTGGGGAGTGCCAGCTCATTTGCATATTGGCCTAATTAGGAAGGGAAAGCTGCCAGCAATCACGCCGTGCAATTCAAAGCCAAATATAAATGCCTTTGGTATCACCCAGTGTTCTGGATCATTCACCTCCCACGGCTGTCCCAGCCTCATAGACAATGCAGAAACGACCACACTGTTTCTCTTCTCTGTCTGTTCTCTGCTCTCTCACCCAGACATGGCTTTGCCCCACGAAACAGAGTGCAGATGGCACAGACAACTCTGAGGGCCTGGGGTGTGCGATGACACAAAAGGAATGAGGATTTTATCAACCAAGTGTGGGTCGTGAGAACCCCTGGACCAGATGTTATACCTAGAGGATGTGATCACAGCTGATCCTGCTGGAACCTGTTTCAAGGTGACCTTGAAAAAAGAGAAGAGAGCCTTGATGTACCCAAGTTTCACCCCTACTTCAATCTCTTCCCCTATCACAAAGCCTCGTGCATTCTCCATTCTAGCCACTTGCTCAGACCTCCTACCACCCTCCTCGCCTCTAGGATTCTGCTCCAGCTGCTCCATCAGTCTAGCAAACATTGTTTCCCTCAACTGCCTGGGAAGTCCTATCTGCTCTTCCAGGTCCTCTTTGAGTCCTGCCTTCCACAAAAGTCGCACCAGATTATCCTGCCCTCAGTAAGATGACCTCGCCTCCTCCCCACTTTCTATGGCATTTCTTTTGCCCCAGGGTGCCCTTTGTTGATGTGAATTATGTATGATCATAGACCTTACATTTTAAGCAAGAAAGGGCAGAGGTAGCACCGTATTCACGTTTTAACCTCAACAACGCGTATCACAGGCTTTCTGTATAACATGGACTAATAAAAGGCGGGCAGGCTATGGAAGGGTGCCATCTGAACCAGACATCTTCTAGGGCCACTGCTCCTAGGCAGACCAACTCCCCAGCTCTAGGGCCGGAGCTACCCAACTTTAGCAAGCATGCAGTAGTATCTTCAGAGTTTGAACTGGCAGAACAAGAATCCGCCGTTTAGCAAGCCCACTCAGGTGATTCTGGTGCTGGTGGCCCTGGGACCACAATTTGGAATCTCTGCCCTGGGGAATATTTCATGTGACAGGGACAATGAAGGTAGAGAACCTGAACCAGGTGACTTTTCAAAAGGGAGAAGTACTTTTTGGTGGAGCATTCACAGGCATACATACAACTCTCAACATCCTTTTGACTAGCACAGGTTCAAGTCAGTGCCCCAGGCTTTCTAAACACGGAGCTCCCAGAAGTATCTGTGTGACAAGACTCTTCCCTGAGAGAACACACACCCCAGTGTGACATGAATGTTCTAATACCCCCAATCTATCTCTCAACGCCATCTGTGCTGAGATGCATAGGAACCCCAAGAAGGACCAGCCCAAAACAGAGGGAGGGCTACGGAGGACTCGCACTTGGAGAAAGGTTTCCAGGGTAAATATAGAAAAGGGAGAAAATTCTTCCTCAGAACCAAGCTTGTCCCGCTGAGAGCAATAAATTCTACCTTCAATTCTCAGAGCCAGCTCCATCATGCTTCAAGCTAACCTGCACCCAGCACCTCCAGTCTCACACTCTTTCACTTCTTTTAATTAAAGCAATGGTTTTCATGCCTACTATTTGCCAGACATCAGACCAACACTGGGATTGAAAGGTGAATGAGACATGTCCTTTGCCCTGGAGTGGACGACACTGCAGCAAAAAAGTGTTCATACAAAATAAAAAGTGTGCTGACAGTGACATAGACAGGAGTGGCACCGAACCCCCTTGGAAAGAGGAGGATGGGAGATTGATTCCGAATCTCAGAATTGATAAGACTCCTCCAAGATTACCACATGCCAATCAATACATTCTCCCTCCATCTGCTCCAAGTTACAGAACTTTCCAGCTAATGGAACTGCCATCATCTATTCCCCCTGGTTACTGAGAGGGCGGCTCCCAGCTGTGCTCTGATGAGCTCCAGCTTTTCTCAACCAGGTGGTGACGTCTCCATTACCAGCCTCTTGCTCCCCAGCTGGCAGCCTGACCGCTGGGTCTCCAAGGGCCTTGGAGCAGGGCCCCTGATGGGCACAGGCCTGCCTGCTGTTAAAGGTAGGTCAGCTGGAGACTCATGAATGGCACTGAATTAGGGAAAGCTCTCTGGCAGGAGAAAAAAGAATGGAAGTTATAAGAGGAGGAAGGAGAAAGTTGATCCCCTAACTTTCCATGAGTTAATTAGTACTTAATCAATTCCTACACTTACTTTTCTTTCAACTAAGAGTTAAGTTGCATGGGAAACGCAATGCTGACTAGATCATGTGGCTGATTGACTGAAGCACCGCCTGGCCAGCTGTGGATGAACTGCCTGATGGTGAGAGCGCGGCCACTCTGCTGCCCACCGGGAGCACCAGCTCTCCACCCTGCAGGTGTGGCCACTGAGAGGGCCCTTCCGCCTCCAGGCAGCAGTCCTGCCTTCTATCTCTGACCAGGGATGCTGCAGAAGGGACACAGTGTCGCCTACAAAAAAAAAAAAAAAAGAGCACACAGAGAAATGGCTGGTACTGGGTGCAGAATTATTTTACTAAGCAAGTGTTTATTTTTATGAGACATCAGCAATTTTTTAAGGTTACATACTGAGTAACTACAATCATCGATTGCATTAATGGATTACCTCTGGAGAAGGAATCTAATTACATTTTGTACAAATCGCAAAATGCAAATTAATTTCAAATTTTCTTGGCAGCCCTGTTGTTCTTTCTTGAGCTCAGTGATAGAGCAGTGTGTCAGAAGAGCCAATCCCTGAGAAGAATCTGGAACCTAGGAAAGGCTTTGTCTGTTCATTCATCAGAGATGTACCGGGCACCCTGCCTTCACTGGTGGGCCAGCTCCGTTCTAGGCGCTAGACTAGAGACACAGACGTAAACTGGACAATGTCTCATTCCTCTTGGAGTTTCCCGAAGTATTAAGTCCAAGAGCCATATAATCCCAAATGCTCCTGAACCCCTGTAAGTAGCCACTGAGCTACATTTCTCTGAACACCAGTTAGGGCATGGTGCCTCTAACCCAAGAGTTGTCAACCTCTTTAGCCCTGAGAGGGACACATAAAAAAGGGAACAAAGGATTAAATAGGGGGAATGGGGAAGGGAGGCAAGGCGAGGAGAACTGGCAAGAGGCACACATTCTGAAGATGGATTAGTTTATTTGAGATGGGGAAAAGTAAGGTAATTAGAAAGTAAAGACACAGCAAATGAAGCGAGAATGTGAAAAGGGAGAAATACAATGGCTAATAACCATTTCTTCAAATTCAATATTTCTCCTACCTGAGTGAAAAAAGAATTTTCAATGTAGGTAAACCACCTCAACCTTTCAGGAACACAACTTTTCATTATATATCAAATTCAAGGAATTTATCAAATCATCAAAACTATGGTCAAGGTTTATGCACAAGGATTATCACTACAACATTATCATAACAACGTCAAACTAGCACAACATAAATGGTTAACATTAGAGGAAAGGTTAAGTAAATTATGTATATCTACATGGTAGAATATTATGATACCATTAAAATTATGATTATTAAGAGTTTTGATGACAAGAGGAAATGCTTATAATTATAAATAAAATGTGGGATACAACATTATATATAAAGTATGATTTATATACCATGGATAGAAATGCAAAAGGATATAAGGCACAGCAGTAATTTGTCTCTTGGTGGTGAAATTTTAGATGATGTTTCTCTGTTCTTTTATACTTTTCTGTCAAAATTTTCTATAGTGACATTTTAATTTGATAATCAGAAGAAATTAAATTAGCTGATTAAAAAAAACAAACGATAAACTAGGAGGAGGATAAAACCTTAATCTGATGAGGAAGAAAAAGGAACTGGGAATGGGCTGGGTATTTAGATGGAAGGATTACAACCAGAGACTTAAAGGATTTGCCTGCGTGGGCAAATGCTTGCTGTATAGAATGGCACCTGGTGACAATGCCTGTCTCCGATATCCTCCCTCCTTTCAGATTAGCCCGAGTTAATGTTAGGTTTCAGTCTCCCTGACAACGCAAATAGGCTTGACCTGAGTCCATGGGGTTTTAAGTCTCATTTGGTTCTCCCCATTTTCAGCTTCCACATTGAATCCTAGCTGGTCTTAGAAACTTTATACAGTGACCCATGAAAAAAATGTTTCAAAAGAACCAGAGCATTTTTCAAAAATTATTTTTTAAAACCCTCAATAGTGTAATCAAACCCCCCCACCCTCCACACACACACACACACACACACACACAAAACACAACATAGTACTGACTATAATCAATTGACTCTTTAGTTTAGATTCGTTCTCTGGAGATGCCAGTCACTGAAGGAGATGAATTAGATCGTCTTGGAAAGCTTCTAAAACGGTGCCCCGTCTGTTCAGCACTTACCCTGTGCACAGTAAACTATAAATACTTAATGATCAAGCCAACAATGATGACTAAGTTGATCAATAACGAGCATTAAGACAGCTTTCCACATCCATGGCTGGGAGGGGATGGAGGAAAACTACCACACGTAGAGGAGACACTTCATTCACCCAATGGCCATTTCCAGCTGATGGCAGCTCAGTGTCCCCAGAACGAGAGCTGAAGGTGTTATGAGACTGTATTGGAGGTTCTGAGAGCTGATGTGGAGGCACCAACCATTTCCTCCCACGTGTCCTTTGGCCATGCAATTTTAATACGCTCAACCTCAAGAAAGGAAAAAGAAGCCTGGGATCGAGTTGAATTATTCACAGCTCTAGCCGGGTAAGGCAGAAGAAGCCCTCTTCTGAGAGTAAGCGATAGCTCTTCTCTCATTGATTTCTCACCCCGTCATGATCCCCAGGTGAGAATCCAGTTTAAATATCCAAAGAGAGAAGAAAATTTACTCTTCTTAAATCTGAGTTCAAGAGTAATTAGTGAATTTGCAAATCCTGTTGCAATTGACAATTCTATCCTCAGGAAAAATTTTGAAGAGCTTGGTATGTTTAAATTTATTTAAGTGTAACGTACATTTGAAAACTAATTTTCACAGACTAATGGCATGATCAAAGTGGTCTTGTTTAATAACAGAATGAAAATAGTTGTTAGCCTTGAGACTTGAAGGCCAATGAGATATATGATTCAGGCATTTATTAGATGCTGAATTGAATTAGCGCTTAAATGTAATGAATATACCTTATTTCTATGTACGGGAAGAAAAATGTACGTAAATTCAACAAAATATAGTCATTCTTCCCCACACTTTAAGGAAAGTACTTTCCCACATGTCATGCCCACAGTTAGCATTGATGGGCCTCAGGGATAAGGATAGCCCCGAGCTTCCTAGGGAGTGCAATAGCATTAGCTCCTTCAGACCTTGTCTACTCACTCCAGAAACCAGTCCTCCCGCAAAGCACACCCACTTAGCAGGTGGCCTCAGGTCCAGGTTTTCTCAAGTCTCACGTATCCACGGGTGAGAGGCCAGGCCCGACCACTGACCTCAGGCCTGGAATATCACAGAGGGCTCCTCAGAGTCCAGACTCCACCCAGCTCCATCCATCCCATTCATGGCTGGCAGGTGAATCTCCTAAGGCAGTGGTTCTCAACCTTCCTAATGCCACGACCCTTTAAAACAGTTCCTCATGTTGTGGTGACCCCCAACCATAAAATTATTTTCGTTGCTACTTCATAACTGTAATTTTGCTACTGTTATGAATCGTAATGTAAATATCTGATATGCAGGATGTATTTTCATTGTTACAAATTGAACATAATTAAAGCATAGTGATTAATCACAAAAACAATATGTAATTATATATGTTTTCCGATGGTCTTAGGTGACCCCTGAGAAAGGGTCATTCGACCTCCAAAGGGGTCGCGACCCACAGGTTGAGAACCGCTGTCCTAAGGTATCATAAAGCCTTAACACTCACACCATGTGGCTCTACAGTGAGTTATTTAACCTCTAAGCCTCAGTTTCCTCATCAGTGAGAAAGATATAATAATAGTACGCTCCTCGTAGGGCAGTGGGGTATAAGTGAAATGATGCACCTCAGGATATAGTGCAGCTGCTGGCCCAAGTTAAGCATTCAATAGGTGGTAATTATCATTACACCAGAATGCAAGCTCCATGAGGGCAAGAATTGCTGCCTCCTTCATCAAGTCCCTACAATAGTTCCTGGTAAATGGTAGGAACTCAATAACTTGAATATATGAAGTCCTTTTAGGCCCATTTCATAGGCCACTAGTCCTGCCCCGATAGCCTGGGCTGACAGTCTCTTCCTCCTCTGGACGCTGCTAATAACATGTTTGCTCACGTCCTGTAGCGCTGGCCCCTGCAGCCTCCAGCTGATGTCTCTGCTCTGTGTGCTCTGGAGGCCTCTCCTCCACAGCCTAGTTCAGATGCTGTGCACAGGCAGGCCCTCAGTCAACACTGGGAATAAAGATCCTGCCGGGTCAGTCCAAGAACACCAAAGATGGCTCCTTGTTACCCAGAGCGCCAAAGAACTGCAAGCCAGGATCCCAGCCCTTCTCCTTCAATTGAATGAGGAAATGGAGCCAAGTTGGTCATTTTTTTAGTTGCCCATTGCTGTCGCTCTGCCAAGCTGAACAGCTGGATTTCAAGCCTTAACCATAAACCCGAGGTCCCTGCTCTTTTTGAGAGTGGAGGTGTGGAGAAGTCATTTTTACTTCCAGGAAATGAGAAGATCCTTTGAGGTAGGCCTCACAGCAACCGCAACGTGTGTATGTGTGTGTCTGTGTCGGGGGGAGGGGGGGCGGCGGAGGGGAAATAGGAGGGGGGGCAGCAGAAGAGAGAGCTAAGGTGACACTCAGACAAAGCCAGACCGGAGGAAAGGAGGAGAGGGGGAATTCTGGCTCAGTGTCACATTTCTCCTGGACTCAGCCTGAAGGAATCCTTTCCTTCCTTCTGCTTTACCCACACCCCCATGAGGATGTGCCCAGGAGCTTGGGGAGGAGGTAGCTTTCCTACAATTCCTTTTCCCTGTTTCCCTGGCAACTGTGCAACATCTAGAAGCTCCAGGAGTGAGCCAGTGGAATGGGGTGTGGAAAGTGATTGCTGACGTTGATCCCCACACCCATGTTTAGCAGCCTCTCAGCCTCAGAAAGTCTCACTCACACACACACGCACACACACACACACACACACACACACACACACTTCTGACTGCTCATTTCTAATTTGGTGCCAGGTGCCCAAGCAGAGAGCCTTGGGGAAATGTTACATAATTAGTCTCATTTTGCCAACATGAACTGAGAGGTGGGGCCTGAGACAGAATTATAACTCGCACCAAGGATGCTCGAAGTCTCTTGGTTGGGTTTCTGAATTTCAGATAAGCCTACACAGCACACATCATGGGGCATTAATTAATTTTGTACCAGCAGCTGGTTATGGGCTGAGAACAAGGGATGGGGGAGACTGAGTTTTCACCCCACTGAGGGTGCCTGATTCGGGGGATCCAGCTGAAGAACAACAGATGTAGAAAGAGGGGATGCAGCGAGAACATTCAGAGGCAAACTTGCCTAAAAGTTGAAAGACAATCTCCAGCTTTGAAATGAATTCCATTCTAAGACCTCATTTGTAAGTCAGTTCTTTAGAATTCAGAACCCATTTCCAGAGAAGCTGTGTCTGTTATAAATGGTGATTGGGTTTCTAGGCTAGTCCACAAAAGCCTATTTAACTCATAATGCGGACAAAATACTATACATTTGCAATGAAAAGCAATAGAAAAAAATCCTGTTGTGATACCAGTAATTAAATGAAAAAGAAAAACAGAGAAGTGGAAAATAGCTTTCTCTCATTTCTTTTGAATAATAGCTCTTGGATGGAGGTGGGTAGCTAGCGCAGTTGCTCCTAAGGGGAGTCTTCATTTACTTGAGATAATGGATGGAGAGTGAGAGGATGGTGGTGGGGAGGGGTGGAGAATGAAGGGGCCATTCTTTGGGATAATGAAAATATAGCATATTTGGGGAAACAGGCAGAGAGGGGAGAAGAGAGTGAATATGACTGTTTCTATAAGACAGTAATCGCCAATCGGTGGTCTGTGGACCACTGGTGGTCCGTGAGGTCTGAAAGGTTGGCAACCGCTGTCATAAGGTATAGGTGGGGCTCCTTGGGGTGAGGAAAGAGCATGAACATTGCTGTCACAAAGGCTTGGGTTCTAGCTCCGCCTCTGTCTCTTACTGGCTGTAGCTTTGGGTGAGGTCTTAACCTCTGAGTCTCAGTCACCTCACTGGCCACCTCAAAGGGTTGCTCAGTCAAATGCCTGCCTGGTGGGCAGACTCCCTTCATGGAAGGACTTGATGCCCTAGTTCTGGGAGGGCTGTCAGCCTTCAGGGTCAAACCATAAAGGGATGGCTCAGACACCGTCAAGGTCAAGGTCACCCCGCTTCTGATGGCCCACATCCAAGAAGTAGCTCATGTGGGAGGATGAGGACTGGCTATCTGGGCCAATCAGGAAACTCTGGAGGGCCATGGTGGGACCAGACCACTCCGAGGGGTGTCGCAGATCAGCATCAGAGCTTGGCTTCCCCTGTCTAACCTGCTTCTGTCCTTCCTTTCCACAGGTATGAATTCTAAGGGCACGCCATAAACCTCCTCCTGCTCAACTCCATCTCAGAGTCGACTGCCCAGGGAACCGGACAGCCTGGCCCACAGTAGGCACAGGTAATGACAAGACCCTAAATGGCTGGAGCACACAGATAACCCATCTGGTTTTGTTTTCAATGTATAAATGTTCATAACTGAAAGCTTGTGATTTGGAAATAAAATCTATATAAAAAATTTGAGGAGTATTTGTTCAGAACTGCTCTGCCCAATATGGTAGCCACTGGCCACCTGTAATGATTTAAATTATATTAGGCATTCAATCTAGTGATATTTCTAAAGTTCAATAGTCACCCAGCCAGTGTGCCTTAGTGGTTGAACATCGACTCCTGAGGTCACAGTTCAATTCCAGGTCAGGGCACATCCCCAGGACTGCGGGCTCGATCCCCAAGAAGGGGGCATGCAGGAGGCGGCCAATCAATTATTCTAATCACTGATGTTTCGATCTCTCTTTCCCTCTCCTCCCCTTCTCTGAAATCAATAAAAATAAATATCTTTTTTTTAAAGCTCAATAGTCATATGTAGCTCATGGCTATAATATTGGGAAATGCAGAGTTATAGATCATTTCCATCATTACAGAAAGTTCTATTGGATGGTGCTGGCTGGAATGTTGAATTGTAAAGACTCTAAGAATGTTTGCATTGTATCCTATACCAACCTTCCCTGAAAGGCTCCTGAGATAGAGATGCATGGAATGTGAAGCAAGGTAAGTAATGCTATTATTGGCTAAGGCTTGGCTCTACCTCTCACCCCCCACACAGTGAATTCCAGTTCTGCAAGAGCAAGGCTCAACTCCATGGAGAAGTACTTTATGACCCAGCACCATGCAGGCCTCTTAGCCCACAATGACTTCCAAGCTCAAGCCAGAGTCAGCTCTCAGGGAACGATAAAGAAGGTGCAGATGGCAGAGAACATCAGCCCCAAGAATCATCTCAAAAGGCCCTTATCATGTGCCCCGTATGCTCAGCCCAGTAACTACCACTCAAACAGTACCAAATAGAATGTCCTTAAACCTGAGCAACTCATGCAGCCTTTCTGCTTAGTCATGAACAGAGAAATCTGGCATTCCTCTCAGCAGCCAACACTGCGAGTCCTCATAACTTGAGCAGTGGCAGAGTCAATGGCCTTAGCAGTGCTCTGTGGTCTCTCCAGGTGGCCCTACTCACTCCAGCTTACCTGCACTTTGGGTCTGGCTCTTGTCTTCTGTCCACTCCATGGACTTGGCACTTCAAAGCCTACTTTCCTGGAATGCCTCCCTTGTCAGGACTAAGTTCCATCTTTTCCCCATGGTCATGGCTATGGAGCATTTCCTAGGGGACTCAGGCCAGGCTGAGCTGCAGCCCCCTCTCAGCCAACTGATGGCTCCCAAGCTTCAAGGCCAACCTATCTCCCTGCAACTCTTGGTCCTTCATAGCTGAAACACAGAATGACAGAGTCCAGGACCTCAGCCAGCACCCCCATGAGCACTGAGGTGAAAATAAGGAGCACTCCTTTCCTGAGAATGGGAATATCACCTCCACTGCCTCCCCCATGTCCCAAACAGCATCTCCCATGTTCTTCCTGGACCCTCCTTTCCCTATACCCCAGATACTCTCACAGTATCCTCTTTGGAGATATGTGTTTTCATTTTGCAAACAGGAGAGGGGATCTGATCATAGTACATTTTGGAAATAGCAGCCTTCCTGGAAGGCAGGACTGGGCTACAGCAGTTAGGAGAAGGACACAGTTGTTTCCATACTCCCCTCAACAATTTCATTACAAATGTACTCAGAGTGTGTTTATGTTCAAAGCTCTGAAAATGTTACTGTTTAGATACTTGGTGTATAAATCTTCTTTTAGAGCCCATGTTATTGTCTACACCGCAATCTTATTGGACACAACTGATTAATGAGAGGGCCGCTTCTGCCGCTGCTAACCCACCAAGGATCCCAAGCACCGATGATTTTCTGTTCCGAATCTCCTTTCACAATATGCCACACTGTTGTCGTTCAGCAAATAATACTCTCAGCCACTTTCTACTCCCACACCATAAACACCTGATGAAAGATCCCATCACACACACACCTGTGCAGACAGCAAACCCACAACAGGCCCACCAACACGTAGAGCCACGCACAAGGCAAACTCGCCCACACAGGCCTTGCAGAGTCAAACAGGAAAGCCCCTGAGTCCATGACGTGTCACTTCAGAGCCTTTCCTCCAGCTCCAAGGGGAGCTCGGTGTCTGGCCCAGCTCCGTCTCCCAACAGTAACAGCACCTACTACTGCTTGGTACAGACTTTACAGAGTCACCAACTGATTTTGCATGAATCACTTTATTTGATCTGAATTTTATAATAACTCTCAAGACAGGTATTATTTACCTCCATTTTAGCGATGAGTATACTGGGTTCAAAACACTCAGTTTGCTCAGGGCCATATACCTAGAGAGGGACAGAGCTGGGACTCAATCCAATGCCCCCTGGCTTATGGAACTTGAAGCTATTTCTGAATGAAGGAGGATGTTAGAAACATGAGATGGAGATTTGAGGCTTGATATTAGGAGGATTTAGGAGGATGGTCATAGATAACACATAAAATGTAAAATAACAAAAGGAAATACATCTTTACTCTTCCATGCAGTTTTTCCCAATTAACAAAAAGAAATGTGGAAGGAAAGTAAATGACCACTACAACCAAATAGAAACAGACCAATTGATAGTGGGGAAGGGTAAATAGCAAGAATAAACTCATGGTTGCTTAATAATTATTCACCTTACTAACCAGAGTTAAGCCATTTTCTTACAGGCCCTGGTAAACTGTAAAACAAGGCTGTAAAAAGATAAGATGCCTCGATGGGTCCATTACTCAGAAAAGAAACACATTTTGAGAACAGACCAAGGACAGGACACGCTTTGATTTGGTTGCTGTGCCCAGACCCTGGCCCCCTCCGGGCATTTTTCTCAGGAACGATGACCATTCTCCGGTCCCAGGAAGGGGCTGAGCTGTTTGTAACATCATAGAAGACTAGCCACCTTGTTATCAGACTTTGAGCTTCTGAAGGCTGGACCAATCCTGATCACAATTTGAAACTTCTCTCTGACTCAAAAGGTCTCCCACCTTGTTTTGGGCACAATACTCCTGAACCATATACCCCAATTCTCAAAGCGCATTTTCTCTCATAGCCACTGTTCTCTATTTATCATTCTAATCCCTAATATGCCATATTCCTTTGGCCAAGCCTCCTCCTTCCTGAACCCTGCAGTCCTGAGGCCCCCAAAGGAGCACCTACTGCAGTTGCACCTGCTGACCCACAGCCTGGATGACAAGTGTCTGCTGCCCAGACATCTGTGTTTCATCCAACCCAGATTCCCTGCTGCTGAGCTGTCCCTGCCCAATGGAACTCTCACGCAGCTTCTGGCCTGGTTCCACCCCTCACTGCACGGCTTGCAGGGACAATGAGCTCTGACTTACCTATTGGAAAGACAAATCACCTGCCACAATCAGCATCTGGAGCTGGGACAGATCCCTCCTCTAGAGGAACAAGAGGAGGCAGATCGTAGACCATCCCTACTTCTCCCTTGCTGTGAAAAGCAAGCCATGCCTCTTAATATGGTAGTTTTGTCTTCTGTTTTGCTTTTCATTTCCCCTGCAATGAATCCTTGCTGATTTCTGTGTGCAGGTCAGGACCTGTGATGTGTGTGTGTCAACAGCATGGGCCTCGCTCTCTGGGTAGTCAATAAACATTAAGCAACAAGCAGCTTGATCCCTTGCCTGGTTGGCACCTGGAAATACATCATCCAATTTGGAAAGCAGAATACCTTTTAATATCCCCTCCAGCACCTACCACAGGGCTCCTCCCAGAATAGGCACCCCATGAATCCTGAATGAGTAAATGAGCAAATGGATGAAGGATGCCAGGGGGTTGTGCCCAGTTCTCCTTTGTGGCATCCTCATCAGTATGCTTGGCGGGAAGAGAACAACTTCCAGTCTGCAGAAGCTGAGAGAATGCCTCTAGGCCACACTTCCAACCAATTCCCAGCACAGAAATTGGACCCACACATTCTGATGAATTGTGGCTTGCAGACTGCAATTACACTGCACAGTGGTTCCCAGATTTGTTTCAGTACATGGATGTCTTTCACAGAAAATGTACCCTATCCCACCCCACCACTACTCCAGGCCTCCTCCCTTCCCTGCTCCTAAGAACCCTTCATTTCTATCACTGACCCCTGGCCAGGCCAGCCATCTAAGTAGGTGGGATGGACAGCGTCATGTACTAAAGTATCTCCACACAACCTGTAATCACCTCAACTGTCATTCCTTTGAGTTAGGTCTCCTGGACGATAAAAATTCTATCAGGGAAAGTAGTCCAAGAAGATAATAACATCTTAGCTCAAACAAGCTCATCAAATTAGTAAAGCTGTTTTCTAGCAGACCCCTGAGCAGATGGGACAGAGCAAAGGTAAGTTTTGACACAAGCAAGGATTGTCCGAGCATGAGTTCCCACTGCAAAAGCAGGTCTAGTTGCAATACTACATTAGGGGAGGGCATTCTCTGCCTGGCTTGCTGCAGAAACCCCTCTGGGGCTCTGGGAGGATGGGCATGGGGCAGCCTGTGGTCTGCAGACTATGGGCCTCCTGAAAGGTTTACAACATTCTCTGCAAGTGTGGGTGGGGACAGAAAGTGTGGGATAACTTGCAAAAGACTTTAGAATACCAAGTGGCATATGGCGATGCTCTGTTGGTTGAGTTTCTGTGCTACGAAGCTTTCTCAGTTCTGGAGATGGCTTCATGCTGGATGACCCCCATGGCAGCCGCTCTCGCAAGCAAGAGGCGGCTCACAACAGACTGCACACAGTGAGGGCCTTGCTGGCTGCGCTCAGACGCGGCTGCAGGGGAAGGAAAATGGCTGACGCTGCAGGGGACCCAAGCTTCCAACGTCTGGGATGTTTACCTCATTAGGCTCTTTTACATAACATCAGCCAAAAACAGAAAGGAAGAAAAATAGCTGGAGGGAGTCCACTGGAGTTCAGGCCTGGATTCTGAGTCCTGGTCTAAGATTTTTCCGAGGCCAAGAGGGCAGCCCTGGCTGGGTTACCTGGCCTGCAAAGGAGCCAGAACACGGGAACTGGGCTTCTAGGCGGAAACCCCAAGCCACTCCCAGCCCCCAAGGAGCATTATAGCTGATAAGAGCTAAGAGGTGGTTTTCATTGTTATAATTATGTATGTTCTTTACATCCCAAACCCTGTGCTCTGCCACATTCATCTTGTCATAACCAGGGATAGCTGAAGAACGAGAGATCAGGGGTCCAGGCAACTCTTGGGCTGGAAGGTTAGAGGTCTAAATGGGAGGAAGTTCCAGAGGGTAGATGAGCAGGCTTGGTCCAGGAGCTGCAGGCTAGTCCATCGAGAAAGGAGAGGGCTAGTGCCATTGGGCAAAGAGCATACTTAAGTCTAAGGCCAGAAGTCCGGTGCAGTGGGGAGAGGCAAGGAGCAGCCCAGGGCCCTGAGGCGGCCAGTATATGGGGTGGCTGGAGGGGGTCACAGATGACTCCAGGACACTAGGGTTTGGTGGCAGGATGTGCTAATTCTGGAATGGGGTGGGGGGGGGGGGGAGGCAGTTGTGGAAGAGGCCCTGAGAGAAGCCAGATGAGGAATGACTAGGTAGGGCTTGACCACCAAAATACACACCAGAGAGCCGGACAGGCTGAGCTTCTCCCCATACAGCTGGTCCCCAAGACTGAGCTAACCAACAGGCCCCCACTGTGAGTGGTCACGAGATTCGGGGACAGAGAGCCACATGTCTGCATCAGACAAGACAGTCTAGATTTTGATTTCTTCTCCCTCTCAGCCACACGTCCATGAAATGTCCTTGTTCCTCCCTACGGTCTCAGTCTCCATTTCGGTCTGTCTGTCTGTCTGTCTGCTTCCCTCTCTCCCCACGGCCCCTTACCTTGTCTCCTCCCTCCCTCTTAAACCGCGAGTCTTATTTCTCCTGATTCCGCTTTCCAGGGCCCCTGTGTGAGTGTGTGTTTGTGTCGACTAGGGTGGTGTGAGTGCCCTCGGGAGGAAAGGGTAGGGAGCAGGAAGGAGGGGAGGAGGTCATCTCTCTTTCATTCTCCCTCGGGGGCCAGCTGGAAATGTGCCCTGTGACCATCTGATCTAATTAGCTGAAATCTCAGTCTTGACAGGAGGCGGCTTAAAAAATAAAAAATAAAAAACCTCTAGCTTTCCTGGCTCTCAGCCTCTTGAAAGATAAGAAGATCTGATTGCACAGAAGTGGAGTCCCAGCTCCCGATTCCCTCTGGCAGGGGCAATCAACTGTGAGCTGAAACCTCCATCTTGAAGATGCCAAGCAGAATGAGAAAACCTGAGCTCACAGCACAGAGTCTCAGGGCTCGGACCCAGGGAACCTCCGTGGCAGCTGCCCAGAGTCCCTGCTAAGTAGATTGGGAGATCTGGCGGTGAGAAAGGGCCACCATTCTCACACCTTCCATTGGGCACCCAGGCCAGCCTTCCTAGGTCTCCTGGTGCATGCCCAGGCCCGGCTCCACCCACACCAGCCCCTCCTTCAGAAGCCCTCACCTCTCAGTGACAGCTTCCCAGGCCCTGCTGCCTCCCACTCCTGGCTGCTAAGTCCTGGTCACGGGCACCCAGGCTCCCCTCCCACCATCTCCCCTTGCCCTGCTACTGGGCAGTGCCCTGGCCCTTGGCTGTGCTGAAAGGACATGTCAAAGGGACACCCGTGGCAGGGAGAGCAAAGCTCGAGCCACTCAGATGACTTCAGGCGCTCTTGGGCACAGGACACAGAATTCTCCAAACAAGCCTTGCAAGCTCACACTGAAAAGTTTACAGGAGGAGACAGCACCGTTTAAGATGCCACCACAATGCCAGCCTGCTTCCCCTTGACCACTGCTAATCTGATTCTGTCATATTCAAAACACTGAACCAGAAAACCCACCCAGAGAGTGGCATTAGACAAGTTCATCCCCTGCAGCCACCATCCTGTCCTCACTGGCCTGGTGACCCCTCACCTGCCCTGCTCCAGCTCAGAGGTGGCGGGCGGATCTGGGTCAGGAGTGCACAAGCTGGACAAATCCTCAGGTCACAGGGACCAAATGAGAGCACCTGCCCAGTGGCAGGGCAAGGGGAGATGGTGGGAGGGGAGCCTGGGTGCCCGTGACCAGGACTTAGCAGCCAGGAGTGGGAGGCAGCAGAGCCTGGGAAGCTGTCACTGAGAGGTGAGGGCTTCTGAAGGAGGGGCTGGTGTGGGTGGAACCGGGCCTGGGCAGGCAGGCAGGAAGGCAGGTGGGTTGCCCTGGGCAGGTGGCCAGGCCAGGGTGGACTGAGGCCACGGTCCCAACTCCAGAAGGAGTTCTGCCTTTTCCCAGGGAGCTCGGGCCAGGGTGGAAGGACAAATGGGCACCGGCACACACAATATGTCACCAGCAATCACCATGCAATCTAAAGCCAGAGGCTTGTCAACACATCACTCAGACAACTCAGCATTCAGACCTCATACACGGAGACCACCACCACCACACACACACACACACACACACACACACACACACACACTCTCTCTCTCTCTCTCTCTCTCTCTCTCTCTCTCTCTCACACACACACACACACACACACACACGCGTGGTGTCCTGGCCTTTATGTCCCAAGGTGGTTATTATTTCTTTGCACTTGGATTTGAAGCTTTTCACATGCTGCACACCTGACCATAAGGTGAATGAGCTCAAGGCCAAATAGTTATGCCTCCCATGGGTGGGGCTGACTGTTCCAAAGCCACTGGCATAAATTTCAAACCAAACTGTGTGTTTTCCTATTGCAAAGTGTTTTCCTCATCAACGGTTGATGATCACATGCAAATTCTTGATGAAAAATGTAGAATCTAAATTTAACCAAAGTCCAAAATATTTGCCAGTTGTTTCAGAAAACAAAATCAAAATTCTTCACTTTGGCAAAAATTATCTACTGAGAAAAACTATAGAATATAAGATAGAATGGTCAACTTATAAAATAATAACCAATTTAGTGTCAAATGAATGTATTTGATCCCATTAATAAAATTAAAGAGCAAAGGACTTTCAAGTAAATAAATTCGAGTTTTGGGTTTTTTTTTTAATTTCCAGAGCTTGATCTTAGGAGTTTGCTAATTTTGACAGTTTCTACTTTATTTCCAAGGAGGATTATGTGCCATCACTATCTGACCTTTGAAAACTAGAATGGACATTTACCATGTGTCCCCAGGATGCCAGCTTTGCCAATGACGTGTAGCACCAACTTCAGATGAGACAGATGCTCACCTGCCCTCTGGCTAAAAATAGCTGCCATCGATGTCAGGAATGGCAAATGTTCTCTGCCTACTCAACAGCCCATTAGGCCACTCAGTGAGAGAGGCAGATGAATCTCACACTAAAGGGCAGCCTCCACTTCACCAACACGTGGTGCCCCAAACCTTTGCAAATATCAGTGGCGGAGATGGTTTCAATCAGTTAAAAATAGATCTGTGAGCACCTCAATTCACAGCATAAGCTGCACACTGGTTTTTTTACAACCCAGCGGCACTACAGTTCAGGAATGAGGACCCTGGAGACATCAGGCTCAAGAACATTCCACAAACCTCAGCATCAGCCTGCTCCCTCCTCCACCAGTGCCATGCAACTTATTTTCAGTGGTACTGCGACCTACGTGAATTCCAGAAGTCTACTGGATAGACAGCCAGAAGAGTTTTATCAGGTTTCCCTTGAAGTGCATCTGTGCAACTGACTGCAATTGATGCTAAAACAATCCTCCTCCTTGCTGAAAAACTTTCACAAACTATTTTCATTGCTAGAAACAATTTTATTATATCATAATTATCGTAATTATGGCATTGCCTCATAATCACTTGCTGTGTGAATGTATCTCTCTTTCCCCCACCCTCATTCGCCTCCAGATGTAAGCTGCAGCCTCAGTATCCACCATGTGATGGTACATAAAGAAACACAGCAACTTTAGTTGAACTGAGTGAATTTGAATTGAAGCTGTTATGTCAATAACTTCTTCCTCCTTATATTCCATTATAACCCCTATGACTTAAATTATATTTAAGTGGTTATTCAGCAAGGCCTATTGTGTATCCTGAACATCCCTCTAAGCCTCTAAGGCTTCTATAACCGACTACACTAGACCAGTGGTCGGCAAACTCAGTCAACAGAGCCAAATATCAACAGTACAACAATTGAAATTTCTTCTGAGAGCCAAATTTTTTAAACTTAAACTATATAGGTAGGTACACTGTTATTAACTTAATTAGGGTACTCCTAAGGCTTACGAAGAGCCACACTCAAGGGGCCAAAGAGTCGCATGTGGCTTGCGAGCCGCAGTTTGCTGACCACGGCGCTGGACCAATGCAATGTAAGAAATAAGCAGTCATGGTCATGTATTTATGAAGCTGACTCCTTACATGTCTACCTCCAAAAAGGAAATTAATAGGCCCAATTATTAGACCCTCTGAGGCAACACTCACATTAGGATTAAATAGCACATGGTGTGCTTTACTGAATGGCTAGCACATAGGAATAGTCTTTGAACATGACCTCTCTGGCCCATTTCCAGGTTAGTGTCTCTCATGATGACAAAGCTTGTAGGGACAACCGTTTGGGTAATGCCTTTCAATCCACTGACATCTGCCCTATCATTTCGAGCTAGTGGCAGGTAGGAACAACCATCCTGGCCACAGCTTCTTCCTGAAACCAATGAATGATTGATCTGTTTTGTTTACTTCTAACTTGTCTCTCTCACCTCCCACTCCAAACTATGGTTGTTTGATTAAAGCCAAACCCAAAAGTGAAATATACCTGGAAGGCCCAGGCATGCAAAAGATAACCAGGCAGCAATAAGGAGAAGAAAGGTGTTTTGGGCCTTCATCGAAGTTTACCATCCTTTTTATCAAGAAACAGTAAAAGGCCCTCATTCACATAGCAATGTAAACTGAATCTTAACCTTGAGACATGTGAAAAAGCCAGAATAGGAAAGAAATGACAAGAAACAAGGGCAGCATGAGGCTTACTAAGGAGTAAGGATGTGTTCACCTGAAGAACCGTGCCAGCAATGAAGGCGAGTTTCATGACACACAGCAGGTAGCCCCCATGGAACAGAAGGGTAAAAATAGCCAACTAGCTCTGTTTGCTCATTAAGTCACACTTCCATCATAATTTAAGTCTCTGAGGATCTCTGACCAAGAAATTCCCCAACAATAGAAGCAGACATTGTGATCTTTGCTAAGCAATTGCATGAGAACCAGGGTCCCCAAAAGCCTATCACTCTGAGGGAAACAAAAACTTGTAAGGAGGGGACCCCACCCGAATGCAAATTCCCAAAGTGATGTAGCCCTAAACCACAGCAACCACGCCATGTGCAAAGGATGACACAAGGGATTCACAGGTTGCCACAACAATACTCCAAGCAACTGGGAGACAGGCTCGAATGAAATCCCAGGAGTTGGCTGGGTCAGGTAGGTGAAATCTCAAGTGCCTACCAGGGTAGTGATGAACGATCACTGATCAGTGTCTAACTGCTAGTTGTTTTTGTTTGTTTGTTTGTTTTGTTTTTGTCTTAATTTTAGAAGCAGACTCCTTAGATCTATAATACAATCAAAACCAACTGAGGCAATTCTGACCCACAGACATGGACACTTTGAGGACCTGCCTCCATGTGCTGAGATTGTCCACAGCCCTCGGAAGGAGGCACATCCATCTGTCCAGACCAAGCTGTTGATGGGCATTCAAGCCCCCGAGCCCTCCAAAGGTCACAGTCAAAGAAGGAATCAGGTGTACTTACGCAGGGCATGCCACTCATCCTGGCGGATGGTCTTCGTGATGTTGAAAGTGAGGTTCCTTGGGATGGTGGCTGAGGAGTAGTGGTATTTGATGTATGTGCATCGCTCAATTTCTCCTGGCAAAGATAGACAGGAAACCAAATGTTAATGAGGCAGCAATCATTTGGGGGGCAGTTTCCAGGATCCATTTTTCTGTGGGGAAAGGGACCGGTTTTATATTGACCCTAGTGACACCTACTCTTTATGCAAGGCAGTAACTTTGACTCCAAAAGAATAACAGAGAAGGACTAATATCAGACACCAATCAATTTAGATTAAAAAAAAAAACATATCTCTAGCATCATTCGGAGATGGGGAGGGCCACAGTTTAGGCTGATGACTTGCTAAGAACATGGTGCCCATGTTTGTTTAATCTTAAGAAACTCAACTTTCAAGTCAAGGCATCAAAAGACATTATTGGTTTGCACCCCTGGACCAACAGAGAGCAGGCTTTGACCTTAATGATGTCATTTGTTAGAGGGGCCGCTTCCCTTTTCTATATCCCATCCCCCAACCTTACCTGTGAACACAAAGCACTCAGATCAATCCCTATCTCCTTGAATCGGTCTCTGCTCAGATTTCTTGGACAAAATTAAAGCCCCTTAACACACTCAACAAGTCAACAACTGGTCCAATAGGACTTTTACTGATTTGTTTTTATTGACCAATGCATGCTTGGTTAGTCAAATTATCAAAATTTTCCAAGATTTCACATCAGAGGCTCTCAAGCTATGGTTCTGGGACTGCAGCATCAGCATCCTCTGATTATTTGCTAGAAATGCAATTTCCCAGGCCTGACCCCAGACCTACTGAATCAGAAACACTGAGGTCAAGACTGCAATCTCAATTTTAATAAGCCCTCCAGGTGATTCTGTTATACACTTAAGTTTGAGAACCTCTGCCTTGGAGAAGGTAATAGAATTGCCAATGTATTAATTCATAAATCCACCATGTTTGCAAATTCCTACAGGAAGGCATGATTAGGAGTTCTTCCCTTGACACTCTTAGTCCCTGCAGGCATTTCCATGGACGTTTGCTTATTTGAGGGATATTAAAACCCAATGTCAGGGCATCATGAAGAATCAGGAAAGGAATGATTTTTAAAGGTTAGGGGTTTTAAAATTTGGTTTTGCACCTGAATAGATTTTGATGGTAATCCATTTTGCACCCCACTGATTTTCAATTTATAAGTGGTGGCACCTGATTGAATTGTTTGACCCCTGGTTCACTGTCAGCAGGGAAACCTGGCAATTGGAGAAGTGCAATAATTTAGACAGTGCCTCTCATGAAACCAATGCCTTCCTGTAAATCATGCCTGGACAGCTGCCCAACTGCCAGTTATTGGCAGCCACTCTCCAATGGGACAGATGCTATCCAAAGAAGCGAAGTTGGGCAAAGTGCTATGCACTCTTTTCCTTTTGTCTTTGATTTGTCAAATCCTCTGCTTCTGTCTCCTTAGCCTACAGCATCCTGAAGTCTCTCACATGCCCCCAGCATTCCCCCTGACACATCGCCACCTTGTCTTCATTCTTCCCTAACTTGCTACTCCTGGAACAAAGTAGGCTACCAGATGGGTCTCTACTTCCTCAATTCACATTCATACCTCAAACCCTCATACTCCAGTTTCCATTACTAGCACAACCTCCCATCTGGTCTATGACATCCCAGATCCCACAATCATCCCAAGGCCTCCTCCTCTCCGGTGGTGCCCCTCCTCCCCGACATCCAACTGGCCACCAAATTCTGCCAGCTCTACCTCAGAAATGTCCCTGGGTCCAGCCTCTCTTCTCTGTCCCCACTTCTCTCTGTAGTAGTCACATGAATAAGGACTGATGTCAGTGGACAGCCTTGTTTACTGAGACTTACTAGGTAGGAGAGCCATGCCAAGTGCTTTGTAGATCTGCAATTCCCACCTTGACTTATGTCACGGTGCCCACAGAGAAGTGTGTGAGGACCTGGGATAAGCAGAAGCGCTGCCAGGCCCTGCCCAGCCTTCCTGGAGGCTGAAGAAACCAACATCCACACATGTAACCCATTCATGTCCCGTACTTATCCCACCAGCAGGAACGCTGTCATGAACACTGTCCTACCTAATCCTCATACAACCCAATGAAGAAGGCATTATCATGAACATCCCCCTATTTTACAAATAAGGACATGGAGGCTCACGAATATTGAGTGACTTGCTCAAGGAAGTAGCAGCTCAAGGATGAGAACCCAGAACTGTCTGATTGAGTTTCCCCCACCTGGCCACTCTCCACATTGCTGCTTGGAGTGTCTTCCAGAAAGGAAAATGTGGTCTTATTTACCTCCACAGTACCCCACACTCCTCACAAAGCCCCAGCCCCGACTCCAGGTCCCCTTCAGCCCAGTCATCACACACCCTGGGCTCCAGCCAGGTGGCCCTTCCCACCTTGCCCTGACTGTGCCCCGCCTGTTCAGGACACTGCACCTACTCTCCTCCCTGCCTTTCTTCACATGATACATGTCTACTTGTCCTCAGAGGAGACCTAAATGGCAGCTCCTAGCAAAGTCTTCCTTGTGCCCACAGCGCCTAGCAGTAGGCATCACTGGCCCCACCCCCTCCTCCTCGGGCTCCTGTCCTGCCCAGCAAGCACACCCATGGGCTGTGATTTATCTGTTTACACGCCTCACTCCCCCACTAGATTATGAGTTTCTCAAGGGCAGGGACTTGTCTATCCATTCATCTTTATCTCCCTAGTTCCCAGCACAGGGTGAGCACCAATAACATGTGCTTTGAAGAAAGGAATGACTAATATGAGGTGCCCTTTATAAGACCACAGTGGGCAAGGGATCCAACAGCTTCTATTATATACAGGGGATTGACATAATTGAGGCAAATTCGAACGTAATGAATAAAAGGACGTGATTACTACAGAACTCCGTGTCAACAGCAACACTCCTTCCTTGTGCGGACAGTGTACAGAGAGGCTTATCAGTCACAGTGAGATGGAAGAAACGGCAAATGCACACAGGGGCCTCTCATTGCACCTGGAAATGTCATCCAAGGGGCAAATAGGACAGTGTTTTAAAAGAAAAAAAAAGGAAGAAAAGAAACAGGAAAGATTAAAAATAAAAATAAAAAAGGATAGAGGATTTTAATAAGAATAACTCAGCAGCTACCTTGGCTGAGTACTACCTTGGACAGGTACCACTGAGCAGGTTATGCCCTGACAAGAACACCTCTGAGGATACCTGGATGCTGAAATCCAGCCACTGCCCCACTCACCGTGCGTGCCCCCTGCTGAGATAGGGGAGCATTGCCCCTGCCAGAGGGAATGCCTCAGTCGAACCTGCACAAGGGTGTCATAGAAGCTAGCAGCTGCCCTACACGCAACAATTTGAAGATCAAACAAAATACTCCCAGACAAAAATCCCACTGGTTACAGCCAGATTGGCGCCCACCAGTAATGTCTCAGAAAAGTACCTGACTTTGGGCTAAACTCAGGTTATCTCAGTGTCAAAACAACTCAACAAATAACCACAGGTTCCAGGTGGGCCGAGTCACCTCCCTTAGCCCCAATCTCCCCCAGCGCACTCGGCAGGAGCAAGGAGCTGGCGACAGACACCTCAGGTGGCCGGCCAGGGAGCCTGGCGGGGCCTCTGCCACAGCTGTGGCCCCGTCGGAGGCCTCACTGTTTCTTTGCCTCAGGGACACGAGCATCCTGCCTCGACAGCAATTAGGTTTGAAAGACTTAAATATTGCCTGAGAAGAGAAGCAAAATATTTATCCATGTGTCTGCGGGTCCTGTCAGTGTGCTGGGCTTTTGTAAACACAAGCACCATCTGGGCACCAAATTCGTGTGCCCAGAATGCGGGCTTCCCAATGCAAACAGGTTTTCCTGCCACGAATGGTGAAGAGGGGCCACCTGGGAGGCAGTGGCAAAGCCCAGGGCCTTACCTGGGAAGATCAAGCCTGTCTTCCAGACTCCTGCATTCCAGTCAGAGACAGAGCCTCCCCTCAGGAAGCCTCAGCTAGGAGATGGGAGGCACTTGGGGGTAAGGGACACTCTACACCTTCAACCTTCTGAGCTGGTGACCCTCCTACATGTCAGGGTCCTAGACAGACAGGATAGCCACATGGGGAAAGGAGGAGAGTTTCAAAAAGGGACAATCTACAAAGCTGGGCAGAGGGTGTAAACAGACCCACAGAGGGTGGTGCAGGGACCTGGTGCTGGCAACGGGAGTTGGCATAACCCAAAGGCCCAGAAAGGGAGCTGTCACCTGACATGGAGAGGGTGGCTGTATGGAGAGGTGATGCAGCCTTTGGCAGAGAGTCACAGCCAACCTGCAGTGAGGGGGCAGGGTATAAACACCCAACCTCTCCCTCTTCCCTCTGTCATCTCCTGCCTGTTTCCCCCAATAGCCAAACCCAACTGGAAGCCAGAGGGCAGGCCAGTCTTCAGGAGCAGAGAAGAGGTACAAGGCAGGGACTGGATCCAAGGGCCAGATACAGGCTCACTCCCTCTGAGGCTGGAAGAACAAGAGCACAGGTATACCCGGGACAGATGATGACACAGAGACCAGGACACACACACATTGAAGTCTGGATCTAACCACACCTTACAATCATACCAGCAGGAGGTTTTCCTCTCACGTGTATCCTGATTACTTAGGGAAGGAGTCTATTACTCAAGAGTAATAACAGGAGTCTTCTTAGGCAGAGTGATTTCAGAGGCAGCGCTGGGACCCACCCCCACTCCATCAAAATTATCTTCCCTGAGCAGGTGCCATAGTACTTTCAATTCTTCCATTAGAGTCATTCCTTTGGGTCAGATATTGTTCTCTTAGGCACCCATTTTTAAAGCTCTCTTAAATAAGTCTGAAGGAGTAGCATGAGTCACTAATGCTTAGATGAGAATGGGCTTCCACAATCCCCTCCCGCCAGACCAGAGGGAACCTAAGCAGCAGAGAAAAGAGATGCTGAGAAAGGCATGAAGGACCCATGGCAGCTCCTGAAGAGGTGGGGAGTAAGCTCTAAAGACAAACCCACAACTTTGAAACTGTTCCCAGCATTGGCCAGAGTGGGCCTGAGGAAGACTCAGAAACAGAACTCCCTCACCCCCTCACTTTAAAAGTGGAGTGATCTGTGCAGCCAGTATGGAAAACAGTATGGAGATTCCTTGAAATATTACAGCTAGAATGACCACATGATCCAGCAATTCCACTTCTGGGTATTTAGCCAAAGGAAATGAAATCACTATTTCAAAGGGATATCTGCACCCCCATGTTCATTGCCACATTATTCACAGCCAAGACATGGAAACAAACTAAGTGGCCATCAACAGATAAATGCGTAAAGAATATGTATATATGAGATCCATATACACAATGGAATATTTTTCAGCCGTAAAAAAAAAAAAAAAAGAAAAGAAAATCTTGCCACTTGCAACAACATGGATGGACCTTGAAGGCATTGTGCTAGGTGAAATAAGTCAGACAAAGACATATCATAGAACCTCACTTAATGTGGAATCTTAAAAAAACAAACTTATAGATATGTGGGGGAAGCACAGGACTTGGCTGGAAAGTCTGTAAGGAGGATTCTCCAAAAGGTCAGGGCCCTCTGGGGGACCTTGCCGAAGGTGGCAGCCGCTGCCTTGACTTTTCCAAACAAGTCTGGGCCCTGGGTGTTTTGCTGGAATCTCTATGTTTAGTCTTTAAGACCTGACCTTGTAGAAGCATGTGCTTTCTCAAGGATACTTACCCTGCTGATTGTATCTAAAGGTTAATTTCAGTTCAAGCTGTTGTTACAATAAAAGCCTAAGAAGGCAGGCAATCGGGGCTGTTTTGGCTCCTTATGCCAACCAGCCCCTTAGTCTTCTCTTTCACAGAAACGTGTTTTAGAGTAATCCATTCATCCATTGCTCAGGGTCTGCTAGTCAGTCCTGGCATAGATACAAAGAACAGATTGGGGGTTGCCAGAGACAGGGCAATGGGGGCAGGGGGGAGGGAATGGGCAAAGATGGTCAAAAGATACAAATTCTGAGTTATAAGATAAATATTTTCTGGATATGTAATATGCAGCATGGTGACTGTAGTTAACAATACTGCACTGAATATTTGAAAGCTGCTAGGAGAGAATTTCTTAAAAGTTCTCATCCCAAGGAGATAATTGTAACTATGTGTGGTGATGCATGTTACCTAGACTTACTGTGGTAACCATTTTGCAATATATACATACTAGAGGCCCAGTGCATGAAATTCATGCACTGGGGGGGTGGGGGAGGAGTCCCTCAGCCCAGATTGCGAGAGAGCGCAGGCCAGGCTGAGGGACCCCACCAGTGCATGACTGGGGCTGGGGAGGGATGAAGGAGGTTGGCCAGCCGGGGAGGGACCACGGGAGGGCTCCAGGGCCTGTCTGGCCCGTCTCACTCACTGGCAAGCTAACCTACCAGTCAGAGTGTCTGCCCCCTGGTGGTCAGTGCATGTCATAGAGAGCGGTTGAGCAGCATTAGCATATCATTAGCATATCACGCTTTGATTGGTTGAATGGCTGACCGGCCCACTGGACACTTAGCATATTAGGCTTTTATTATATAGGATAGCAAATCAACACATTGTACACACCAAACTAATACAATGTTATGCCAATTATATCTCAATAAGACTAAAAAAAGTGGAATGAGGCTGGTTATGTGATGTTCAAATATATTTAAGAAAAGTTGGGCTAGACAACATTTAAATGTTGTTGTAGGACTTGAAGAGTTTTAATGTACATTGTGACACCCCCAGAGGGACAGGTCTGGCACGGAGACTTTCCCAGATGCCTCCGACCCCAAATCTTTTTTATCCAAAGCACAGTTTCTACTGCTAGACTGTGAGTCCATCAAATCAGAAACCAAGTCTCTTGTTTACATTTCTACCCTCAGGGCCAGGCAAGCCATTGGCACACAGCGAGCCCTCAGTATATATTTGGATAAATGAAGAATGAATATTAGGGCATGTTACTTGATCAGTGATCTACAAGGTAAATGAAGCTGTTGGCTCTGAGTACTTGCTGGTCTCTTCTGGAAAGCTGTGTCTTGGGGAGTCCAGCAGAACTACCCAGGGTGCACAAGGCCTTGAAATAAGTCAGGGTCTCTGTGGGCAGAATCAGAGCAGTGGTTCTCGGGGCCCTGGGTGCTCCTCAACTCCAGCCACAGCAGCAGTGGGTGCTCCCCGGCAAGGTGACAGCTCCCATGTCAAGCACCCAGCACCCCACATGGCACACTTCACAAGTCCACTTGGCTCCTGTCGGGTGGCCTGAAGGAGCACAGGAGAGTCACCGCTCAGGAGGGCAGCCCTCAGTGATGGGGCGAGAGGCACCCATCCTCTGGGAGGGTAACTGTGGGCGCACTCTGCACAGCTTGCTCGGAGAATGGCCTCTGGGGTCTGACCTGAAACTCACATGCACACATCACTGGTTTCTCCTCCCATTTCCTGGGAGCCCCCAAGCCCCTGTCTCCTCTACTTGGGGGAGAGGGCAAACTAAGAAGGACCCCCTAATGGAGAGCAGTGCATGTGGTTTCCATGTTTGAAAAGTGTGAATGGCAGTAAGTAAAAGGAATTGGTCCCACTTAATGCTGAGGCCACTTTGAAGGGTGGCATGGACTCCCAGAGCTGAGCTCCCCCATTTCTTTCTCAGCTCCCCCACACCCTTCTGTTCTTCTCTTCTGTGGAGATCTGAAGTTCCTAGAGACACAGGGATGGACCACTGACCACCTCTGAGAGTCTGCGTGTTCCCTTCATCTCAGAGTTCCTTCTTTAAAAACAAACAAAAAAAAAACCACCTATTCAATGCCTTCCATATGCCAGACACTCATATTTTATCCTGCCACCCTCACAAGATAAATATTAGAGAAACTAGAGGCCCAGTGCACAAAAATTTGTGCACTCGGGGGTGGGTCCCTCAGCCCAGCCTGTGCCCTCTCGCAGTCTGGGACCTCTCGGGGGATGTCCACCTGCTGGCTTAGGCCCACTCCCCAGGGGATTGGGCCTAAGCTGGCAGTCAGACATCCCTCTGGCAGCCTGGGAGCCCTCGGGGGATGTCCACTTGCCAGCGGGGAGCAGGCTAAGCTGCAGTCAGACATCCTTAGTGCTGCTGAGGAGGCGGGAGAGGCTCCTGCCACCACCGCTGTGTTGGCAGCCGTCAGCCTGGCTTGTGGCTGAGCAGAGCTCCCCCTGTGGGAGCGCACTGACCATCAGGGGGCATCTCCTGCATTGAGCATCTGACCCCTGGTGGTCAGTGTGTGTCAGAGTGACCAGTCATTCCCAGTCATTCTGCTGTTAGGGTCAATTTGCATATTACCCTTTTATTATATAGGATAACCCGTTTGATTGATGAAGAGGGAGAGTTTGGACAGATGAAGGTCCTCCCAGAGTCACTCGGGAGCTGGAGGAAAGCCAGTGTCCCTGTGTGAGCATGGTGGTTTCTGACACCATGGCTGCAATGACTGGCTGCCTGGGTGAAGAGCCCCTAGAAATAGGACTGTTTTGCAGCCATGGTGCCTTATACATAAAGGAGCTCTAGATGTCTACTGATGAAGGAAGAAAGAAAGAGAGGAGGTGACGTCACTATGCCTGCTGCTCCTCTTCCCACGGTGCCAATGGCAAAGCCCAGAACGCCAGGTCTGTCCCACTGACCTGCCTCAGCTGTGGCCACAGCATTCACCTGCATGGCCTCACTTTGATGACTATCTTGCCCACTGGGCTGACAGTTCGTAGTCATCTTTCTAGCCTGAGGCCTTTGCTCTGTGCTTAATAAATGGAAAGATTAAGTAGAAAGCAAAGAATATAGAAAAAAATGTAACCCAGCATTTTTTTTAAAAGATGAAACCAATTAAAGCTTTAAGTTTTGGACTTTGTCTCCTCTATAAAGGGTATTTTCTCAAAATCAAAGAAACAAGTTAAAATGACATCTTAGCAGAAACAGGAAGCAGGGAGACTTTCTTGTAGGGAACTGGGACAGGCGCAGATCAGATGTCTCAGCGTTATTACAGCTGAATTCTGTAGCCAGCCACAACGTGGAGCAGAGGAACGCTGGCATTTAGGGGGTTAAAGGTTTGACATTAGAAGCAAAACAGTGTCCCTGATGAAACAGGATGGAAACCAGGAATGTTCCAGAGGTTCAAGGAGGGCCAACGAGGATTGGGATTCCCACCCCTAACCCCAAACCTTTGTCCCCAAGCAGAGCAGGAAGGGGACAGGAGTCAGGAGGGCAAACCTTGGGCAACCGACCAACCAGCAATGCTGACAAGGGCTCTTGCAATTTAAGATGCACCTTCCCATGCCTCCTTAGTGCCTCTGCTCCTTCCAGCTGCTCTGAGCCAAAGGATTTGCAAGGCTTAGCGCTACTGCAGGCCTGGCCAGAAGGGATGTTTTCTTGTCTTTAGACTGAGCAAAAGTGTTACCTCCATTTTTATTTTTAATGCTTTCAAGTGTTTTCCATTCTGTCTGCTTTGTTTTTGGTGCTTGTGGCATTGGCATAGCCTTCTTAGCGTTATTCTGTATGTACTGCATAGGCGAAATCCTAAATATTTAATTCCTTTCCATTCTACGTTACAAAAATGTTTGTTATGATCAGTGCTCAGGCGCTCCTGATTCACACACATGGAATTTCATTCTCAAGAACCCTGCTCCCAAGTGCCAGCCCCCAGCGCACCCACCAACACATTCCTGACCCCTCAGCCCATCCTTCTGCTGGCTACTAGGGTAACAGGGATTTTTATAGTAATCATGTCTCTGTAGTAAAAGCTCTGAGATAGGGGAGCTTGTGCTTTCCATCTCTGTATACCCAATGGCCCAAGTGGTGCTATTGTTAAAATGAGCATTAGCATGTGCTCAATGAATGCTTTCTAAGTGACTTTATGATACAGCATTATCTCATTTAAACCTAAAAGTGAGATCCTCTTATTATCCCCACTTCACAGATGAGGGCATCAAGGCTCAGAAGAGGTATCCATCCTGCCAAGAATGCACAGCTCTTATGTGTCACATAACATGCTCACCTAACACGCGAAGAAAAATTGGGAAAAATCAAGCTCTTCTCCAAGGTTTTCCATGGGGAATAAATAAAGCAAAACTTTTCCATTTACTGGGATTTGCAGCGTCTAGACTTTGCTGCTCTTATCAGAGGAAGACAGCATTTGCTTCCAACACTCCCCTGACGAGCTGGAGAGAAGGCAGCTCGCAGGCGCACTGCAATGAAGGACAGCTTCAGAGTGTTTGCTCCCTTGTATCTGCCACATCCTTGTCCCCACCTCAGGACAAGCCACTTACCAGGGAGACCCTGAGGCAAGTTACTCAACCTCTCTGAGCCTCATTTCCCCATCTACAATAATACCACCCACCTCAAAAGATTGATGAGGAATAAATGAGATAACCCATGCAAAAAAACCTGCTCCCTAGTAAACATTCAATAAGTGCTCGTATCATTTATCAGTTAGTCTCTGGGACACCATCCCGTGCCCATATAACAGCCCATAAATATTTAAAGACAGCACTCTCGCCCTCCCACCTCAGTCTCTGCTTTCCTTCCAGGAACTTAGACACTTCAGGGTCTGCGACCACAGTTGTAAAAACTCGGCACAGCCCCGGTCTTCCCCTCAGAGTTCTGACTCTGTGTCGAAATCTCTCCAGTGCCACACGGACCACAATCTCTCCCTCCTACAGTCAGGCCAGTGCAAGACCTGCAGGACTCTGAACTCCAGGGTCTGGGAGCCATAACTCTGTGGAAGCAGCCAGCTCCCTGTGCGCTTGTGGGCAGCCGTGTCCCAGGCTGCTCACGCAGAGGGGATAGTGCCCACGTATTTTCCTCCAGGGAAGCTATTAGGCCACCACGTGCATGGTCAGCTGTCTTTTCTTGTTTAGTGGTTGTTTTTTTGTGTCTTGTTTTGTTGCCTCCTGCAGAATCTCCAATGTGTTCCAGCCCCTGAAGAAATTTTTGGATCGTGATCCTGTCGTTCAGTCCCATGCACTCTGTCAGCGGCCCATCCCCATCCTCCAAGTCATGACTAAAACCCTCATCAGGGCAGCACTGGGAGCAGAAAGCTGCCCACACACACCACAGATTTCCTTGTGACCAGACATCAAACCACTGAGGGAGAGCTCTTCAGGTGGGGCCATTTGGCCTGCCAGGGATTCTGCTCGCTGACCCACCTCCCTGACCCACTCCCCTGCCTCGTCTACCTGGATATCATGAGAGACCCTGCCAAACCATTCACCCCACCAACCCACCCGGAAGCACCTCCGAGGAGGGAACAGTCACTCCAGAGTGCTTGCTCAGTCTCTCGGCATCACAGCTTCCTGGCTGAGCGCTCACCCACCTGTTTCATGAGACCCGTGGACAATTTCCAGAGCATCCTCTTGCCAGGCTACTCATCTGTGTCCACGGACCCTGCTCACCTACCTCCAAGCTCACAGAGCTTTAGATGCCCTCAGGCCATCTGGTCTCCCCTCTCCAGCAGGATGGTCCAACTGGAGATGCCACTGCCCATGTTCCTTCCTGTCCTATGATATTGTCCAATGGTCAACACTCCAATTAAGACATTACTAATGAGAGAGGTACACCATGCACCTGATGTGAATGGTCCCCAATGACCCCACAGAGCATGGACCCTGCTGCTCTGATCACCCATTCACACACCAGGTTCTTTCCATCACTTTACCAAGTGACTCTTTTCCTTGACTTAGTATTGTGGCATCTAACAACCTTCTGTGCTAAAGGTCACCTCACCTTGGGTGGGAGCTACAAACTTTTTATCCTAATTTCCTCACTCCTGATTGCAAATGTCTTCCCCTTTTGAGTCTTTTAGCCTGTTTTAAACAAGGCATTTTAAAAGGTCATTACATAGTGACTTCCTCACAAAAGGTAATGCAGACTGAGGTGCTGCCACACTCCTCCATCTTCCCCGGAAGGTTTTGGTTGCCTTTTCCCCCCAATTTGCTCATGTACTTTCCGGCTTGAATCAGGCTGCTTGGGAGAGAATGAGATGGTGAGATATGGCTTTAAATTACCATTTGGGGTGTAGTAAATAACCTGTTCCTTATTCCCATCACATCCCTAACGACCTTCTGGAAAGTTCAGAGCCCCCAACTGCTGCTGCCCTCGCCTCCCGCCACAGCACACAGACCCCCAGTGCGCGAGGCTAGGCTCCTCCAGGCACAGTTTCAGCTGGAGGAAGGCTCATCAATCTCCAGGCTCTGACAGACAAACGAGGCGAGAAGGAGACCAAATCTGGTCTTTCACTGGAAAACAATGAGCTCATGCTTTCTCTCCAGGGACCCAGGAAGTGGAGACAGGTCTTGAGATGGGGAGACAGTGATGGAGACAGCAGGAGTGATGAAGGATGGGCAGGAGAGAGGGGGGAGGCCAGTCTGGCACTTTTTTAATGTCACTTTTGATAAGAATCCCCAGCTCTCAGGCCAAAGGGAAGCGTCTCTGTTCTTTAGATTAAGAATCCAGCATGAGGCAGGCGTCCTACAGGGGAGGAACAGAGAGAAGACAAACAGAGTCGGAAATCCTTCATTCCTGCTCCTTCAGAGAAAAGTAGGATGCCCATTCATGACGCACTAGCATTGCAGGTGCCAAGGCAGGCGTGGCTCTGCCTGTGTCTGTCACTGCCACCAGGTGTTGGGCGCCAGGTGGGATCCTGGACCAACCCTGGGGATATCTTTCTCGATGGTGGGTCTTCACCGCAGACGGGTATCTCTCCAAGGCCAATGCCACTCTCTAGGCTGAACCCGACAAGAATGAGAGAATACGGACAGCTGCTCAGATGTTCCCAGATAGCTGGCTGAAATGTTTGGTTCCAGCCCAGAGAAAAAAATCCAGATTACCTAGTTTTCCAGTTTCCATCTGAAAAAGGAGTTATACAATGATGATTTTACTCCTTACCAGTAAATTCAGGGCAGGGGAGAACAAGAGAGAGTGGATTAGAAGAAGCTGGGTTGTATATGAGAAACCAAATTCAAATAATTGATTAGTTATTTTACTCTTCATCCTGTTCTGTGCCTTAGCTAAAAACTGAATGAAACCCAAAGATCACAGAAAGAAAGCAGAAAGCCCAATTAGATTGTTTTCCTTTATGCCTCTATTCACAAGATGGACTATTTTCTTGTTTAAGTTACATGCTGAGGCTCAATTAGAAATGTTCATTAAAGTGTTAACTTACCCTGACTCCGGGTGGAAAAGAAATTCAAAACCAGATATGAAAGTATGAATAGTGAGTTAGTTATTCACCCCTCCCTGTTTGTCCGGACACTACACAGCGGGTGGAGGCCTGGGCCCTGGAACCAGCTTGCCTGGGGTCCGTCCGATCCTGGCTTGGAGACTCTGAGTACGTGGTCCTGGCCAAATTCACATAGCCCTCTGTGCCTCGGTGTCTTCCCTGTAAAGGGATGTAATACACATATCTACCCCTTAGGGGTGCTGTGAAATTCAATGAGTTAATATAGGCAAAGCACTTAGCACCTGGCACACTGTAACAGCATTACTGTTATTATGTCTTCAGACACACGACAGCACCATATCGGGCCAGATCTATGATGTGCGCCAGACGTCAGGTGAGTCCTTTGAGTCATGCAGCGAGCACGGACCTGGCATGGTTTAGCAAAAGAAGTGGAGGTTCCAGGAGACCACTTCCTAGCACGCTGCCTTCTCGCCACCTCATGCTCTTTCTCAGCCATGGCTCTGCAGGGATGGGCAAACTTTTTGACTCGAGGGCCACAATGGGTTCTTAAACTGGACCGGAGGCCAGAACAAAAGCATGGATGGAGTGTTTGTGTGAACTAATACATGTTAACACTGCTGCTGGTGAAGGAGTGGAGGGGAGAGCAAGAGAACCCTCCACTCTTTCGGCTCCGTGGGCCGGATAGAACAGCCGAACAGGCCGGATCCGGCCCGCGGGCCGTAGTTTGCCCACGGCTGCTCTAGCGTCTCCCCCAACCCCAGCTCAGGACATTTCCCATAGCTCCAACCTGGCTGCGTCCCATCACCCTGCTCCTGCCTCGTGCACTGGGACCACCACCCCCATTTCCAGGTCCTCTAGGACTAGTTACCCCAGTGAGCTCTCCGACACGTCGCCCCACTGTCTCTACGATCCTCAGACACATCCGCAGAAGCAGTGCTACATCTGCACAGCACCGAGTCTAGTGTGACCACCCACACCCAGGGAGATGGTGACTTAGGACAAATCTTTGACCTGAGAAGATGACATCAGGTGGTTGAACAAATAATCTAGCCCTAACCTGATGAATCGCTGTAAGGAGGAATTCCTCATTTGTCAACTTTCTGGAAATTCTGCCCCACATTCCAGGACCCAATCAAAATACCTAAACCTAACAGAGTTGAAGAATATCAAGGTAAAGTTAAGGGGAAGAAACTTCCAAACACTGTTGTTGGGAGTACAGATGGTTACAAACACCTGACAGAATCAAGTATATGTAGGTGCCCTTTTAAGTATATATACCACATGGCCCCAAAATTATACCCCCAGAAAAACTGCTGTGTATTTGCATGACCAGATGTACAAGATGCTAAGAATTGCCTGCAAAAATTGTCAAGACCTAAAGATCCATCGATTAGGAAAGACAAAATATGATGTGGGTATATTATACAATAGCTTAAATAATGAGCTAGAACTATATATATTAATAGAGATAAACATAGACCTCAAAATATGTCATGTGAAAACAGAATTACAGAGTTTTAACTATAGTATCTTTGTTCTTGTCTGTATTTTAGATTTTTTTTCTCCCATAAAATATAGTCACCTTGGAAAAATTAGAAAAAAGCACAATCATGTCTAGAGAAAAAAATCCACTTATCACTCCCTTAATAAAAATCAAAGCCACATTATCCAAGTTTAGTGGCGAGAGAACCTCCTTGGGGGCCCTGGGTCACCTCCCACTGATCTTCTGCTGGGTGTTCCCTAACCAACCATGGTGCTGGCCCCATGAGGGTTAGATGCCGAGGGGGACAAATGAGACAGAAACACAGGAAAAGGCAAGGAGCACAGGATATGGTGAATGCTACATGGTGCGGGGGTTAGGGGAAGAGAGATCACGGTGGCTGAGGAATTCGGGAAAGGCTAACACCTTCTTCGGCTCAGCAGGAGGTAGAATATGGGGGAAGGGGGCCTGGGGCCAACCCACATCTGAGGAGTCTGCAGCTAACACAACAGGAAATAGACAACCCTGACTACTGTGGGGCTGGGTCCCTCGGGGCACTGTTTGGGCTGGAGGCAGAGCACTGGGGGAGAAGTCAGGGAGGGGCTGTCATGGTTGTCCAGGCACCAGTGCCAGGCCTGAGTGCGGCTGGAGGTATGGACAGAGAGGTCATTGGTGGAGCCCTTCCGGTCAGACCTGGTCCTGGCCCCGTGGAGCAGTATCCTCACCCTGGGCTGGCACTTCTGCTGGAGCTGAGTCGAACAGCTGCTCCGGCTTTCAGAGCACAGGATCAAAGAGGTGGCGAGGATGCCTCTGGAACCCCAGGCACCCAGACTGACAGAGTGAAGAGGAGCAAACCATCCTAGCAGAGTATATGCTCCCTAGAGGCTGCCCAACTCCTCCCCAAGGATGTGACCATCACTCTGGGGCCCCTTCTGTTCTTCACCCAGGGAGACACTGAAATCAGCAGCCAGCACGCAGACACATGGCAAGATCAGACAGACAGACAGCTGTCTTCTACCTAGTTTTGCAAGGCCTCAGGGAGCCACCCCATTCACTATAATAAAACTGAACTGGTGCAGCATCAGTCTGGTGAGGAGGCTTTCTGAAGGGACTTGGGATCCAGAAAGCAGAGCCAAGAGCAGGATGATCCAAAGGAGGGACTGAGGCAGAGCAGCGGGGGCAGGGCCTCAGCATCGAGGACAAGGTGCAGGGGCAGGGGCGGGATGGAATGGTTAAAGGAGGGCATAGGCAGCTAATATTGGAGACATTTCCACTCACTTATGTTTTCCCTGCTTAAAGAAGACAGAACACATTAAGAATCCTATCTAATAAAGAGGGAATATGCTAACTGACCCTCATACCATCACAAAGATGGTGGTGCCCACGGCCAATAAAGAGGGACTATGCTAATTGACTGTCACGCCCTCAAAGATGGCGGCACCCACAGCCACAAGATGGCAGCGCTCAGTACCCTCAGCCCCGGCAGGGCACTGCGCACCTGCCTCCAGAGTCCCCCAGTTCTCTCAGCCCCCCAGCCAACTAGGGCCGGCCCGAGGCACAGGCAAACCTCAGCTGTCGGCTGCCCAGCCGCCCAGGGCCACCCAAGGCTCAGGTAACCAGGGCCGGCCGAGGCTTGCGCTGCCAGCAGTGGCAGCAGCAGAGGTGTGATGGGGCATTGCCTTCCCCTGATCACCAGGTCGCCTCCCACCCCTGAGGGCTCCCAGACTGTGAGAGGGGGCAGGCCGGGCTGAGGGACGCCCCCCTCCAGTGCATGAATTTTCATGCACCGGGCCTCTAGTTTTTAAATAAAAATAAATATCCAATAGAAAGATGCCACTTCTAGAGAGTTAGTGCTGCAAACTGCACAGTGCAGAGACGTTTTTGGAATAGAGAGGGACCCTAAGGAGCCAGGGGTTTGAGGCAGGTATGAAGCATCAAAGCAAGTGGAGTCTGAACTGCTACTGAGGTAGACCCTGAAGTAAACATCTGGAAATGAAGACTACTCCCTGCAGAGTCCCCCTTCTCTCCTATCTCTGATCCTGGGTGCAGCAGCCCCGTCAGCTCCCAAGATATATGTCTCGGTGCTTCCTCCTGCCGGACCAGCCATGCCCACTTGTCCCTTCCCTGGGTGGTGTCACCTCCATGCTCTGACGGTCTGTCTCTAACTGCTCTAATTCTCAGCTGATCTCGGCCCCTCCCTGCTGCCCCTCCCCTCCCATGGACTACCTGATACTTCCTTTCCTCAGCATGGCCCTCTGTCTCCCCAGGCTAAGGAGCCCTGACTCTCCCTGCTGCCTAGTTGGAAGGTAATATGGTGGGATGAAACTGCACCACAATTCAGAAACTCCAGGGTCAACCCAAAACTCATGGGCATTGACAATTAGTATGTATAGGTCTTCTCAGGCTACCATAACAAAATACCAGACTGGGTGGATTAAACAACAGACATTTATTTTCTTCGATCTGGAGACTAGAAGTTCAAGATCCAAATCCCAGGGTGATTTCTGTTGAGACCTCTCTTCCCAGCTGCCATCTCATTATGTCCACACATGTCCTTTCTTCTGGATTCTCTCTCACTTCTTCTAAAGACACAAGTTCTACCCAATTAGGGTCCATCTTTATGACTACATTTAACCTTAACTCCCTCCTACAGGCCCTATCTCCAAATTCAGTCACATCAGAGTGTTAGGGCTTCAACATATAATTCTGGGGATGCACAATTCAGTCCACAGCATAGTAACAATGACATCTAAAATCAGTAGGAAAATGTGGTTTACTCAAGAAAACTGAGTAACCTTCTAGAGAAAAAATTAAATTGAAGGCATACTTTGCACATTAAACCAAATAGATCAAATTGGTTTGGGGAAAATGGTAAGTCATAAAAGTACTAGAAGAAACCATAAGAAAACCCTTTTTGCAGCCTTAGAAAAAGAAAGCCTTTAAAACAATGATGCAAAATCCATAAAAGAAAATACTGCTATACCATATTATCTCACTGATATGTGGAATCTAATGAACAAAATACACTAATAAACAAAATAGAAACAGGCATGGATACTGGAACAGACTGACAGCTGTTAGAGTGGGTAGGGGTTGGGGGACTGAATGAAAGAAGGGATTAACCCAAAAACATATATGCATAACCCATAGACACAGACAACAGTGTGGTGAAGGCCAAAGGGAAGAGAGGGTTGGGGCGAGGGCTGGGTAGAGGGGGCAAAATGGGGGAAAATGGGGACATCTCCAATAATGTCAGCAATAAAAATAAAGAAGATATTGATAAATTTGACTCCATAAAAATTATAAAATTTTCACATAGCAAAACCCATTTTAAGCAAAATCAGACAAACCAAGGGATATATATATACACAACTCACATCACAGACAAAGGAGTAATTTCCCTCATATATAAAAAGCACCTACATACTGATAAGAAAAAGACCAAGAATCCAATTTTAAAATAAGTGTAATATATGAATAGCCAGCTCATGGAAATACAAATGTATCTTAAGCATATGAAGAGATGCTCAATAGCACTCTAAGTAAGAGATGCCATTTTCAACTTCCATTCTGCAGAGGTGCAGAAGTTCGATAGCACACTGTGTGGTGGTGAGGCGCGGGGAAACAGACATTCTCACAGGCTGCCATTGGAGTGTAAATTTTGTAAATTTTTACAGCCTCTCCAGAGGCCAATTCATCAATATCTCTCAAAATTACAAAGGCTCAATTTGAACCAGAAATTCCACTTTTAGTGATTTATCGAGAGATGCAGTCTCACAGGTGTGAAATGACATACATACAAGGTTATTCATTGCCACTTTGCTTATAAGAGCTACCTAAATTTCCATCAGTAAGCGACTGGTTAAATAAATGATGGTATAGCACACTATGGAAAGCAACACAGCGTTTTAAAAAAGACAAAACTCTGTATAAACTGATACGGAAAGCTTTACGAGATGAATTAAGTTAAAACAAGCAAGGTGCAGACCAGCATGTGATATATACTACATTTATGTGAGAAGGGAGAGAGATGATATAGATGTATAGGTGTATACTTGCACATGCATAAAGAATCTCTGGAAGGAAGCTAGTAATTGGTTGTTTGTGGAAGGAGAATTGGGAGGTTGGGAAAACAAAAGGGGAAGAAATATTCCTCATATATCATTTTATACTTTTACTAGAGGCCCGATGCACAACATTTGTGTAAGTGGTTCAGCCTTCGCAGTCCCAGCTTCATCCGGAAGGTTGTCTGGAAGGTTGTCTGGAAGGACATGCGGCTGTCCAGGCTAATTAGCATGTTACGCTTTTATTATTATAAATAATGTTGAGCCACATGACTGTATGGACAATGCAAAAAAAAAATTCTGATCCTGCCCTTTGGGCTTTCATATCACAGCTGCACTGCACTCAGCATCCTTGGTAGACACCTTTCTGTCTTCAGCACTCAGAGCCCTCTTCTCCCCACAACTTGGGACACCCCTCTCTAAGCCCCAGAAGCAATGCTGACCCATCCTGGAGACTTTAGAGTGGTAACCTTCCAGCTCAGTGTTACCAACAAATAACTTTGGCTGTTTGCAAGGTTTTCCTGGATTTGGACAAGTACGTGACCTTGATTCCCTCTAGGCTTATCTTCAATCCACAGCGCATCCCAGACCTTCAAAGCAGCCTGTAATTTCTGCATGTCCTCTTGTGTGAGTACTTCAAGGTCACAATCACCAGCACAGAGCAATCAGTTCTCAAATGACTGTCTTAATGGATGTTGTTTGCAGCTTATCCCAACTAGACCGTAAGCTTAATTCTTTTTTATCTCTCTGTAACACCTAGGGAAGCACGGTGCTCTGCATACAGATGCCTGGTGTATGGGGGAAAGATGCTGGACCGGAAGTCAGAGGGCTGGGTCCTAAGTCTTCCTCTGACTCATTATGCAAGTCTCTCACCTTCTCACCTACTCAGTTGTCTCCTATGGAAAACGAAAGCAACAACACCTGCTTTATAGGGCTGTTGTGAGGATATAATGAGTTCAGGTCTATGAAAGTGTGGCTTTGGCCCCAAAACGCAACACAGGAGCTGTACAAACCAATGTACTGAGAGTCTTTTATAAACATCGTCTCAAAGAAGTATTTCTAGAAAGTACAAGCTCTGTGCTATACAGGTGGGCTTGTGATGCTGCCATGATCCTCGGAGCCTCCTTAAAGATATTGCAGAGGCAAGAGACGTGATGTGAGGGCTGTCGATGTTGTTAGTAGGCCCTAGTGAGGCTACTCACTGTCCAGTGGATTCAAGAGAACCTTTGTTGTAGCACTCCCATAGTTCCATCTCCCGGAGACAGGGAAACGCCGCCTGCCCCACCCAACCCCCTCCCAAGAGAATGTGCTTCACCCATTGTTCCTGTGGCTTAAACAGCCATATATTGAACCATGTGACCCTCCACCCCACCCCCACCCCCAATCTGAGACTGGGCTAGGGCTAGGTACCAGCCTCCCACAACAAGGGCCTGGCACAAGATACTGAATTAAGCCAATCAAATTCCCGCTCCAGTGATACCAGAAATTGAACCTGTCACCCTGACTTGTTAATAATGGGTTTCTCCCTACCCCAAACCCTATTTTTTTCTTTTGTATAGTTTCGAGTCACAGTGGGCAGGAAATAAAACCAAGTTATTAAGGATCAAAAAGGTTTCAAGAAATTGAAGTTTCAAATGGAAAGAATTCTCAGGAGAAGCTGATCAAGGACCAAAGTCTGTATTTATGTCCTAATTAAGACCATCTATGGGCCCCTGCTCTGTGCCAGGCTCTGAATGAGGTGCAAAATATCAGCTCCCCTGAAAAGCACTACGAATGCCATCCCACCAGCCTGGGCTGCGACTGCCTGGGGCTTTCTATGTCTGGGCACGTCTGGAGGGTCAGGAGGGCAGCTGCAGCTCCCAGCATCAGACGTACTGATTGGAATTCAGAATATCTACAGTCTAGTCCCAGGATTGCCTGTATCTCCCCCTCTCTGGACCTTCTGGAAGTTTATTTGCACCAGGGTCCAACGAGGCTTCTAGGAAAACATTCGGCCAGGGGGAAGGGGCACTGTGCACAAGCTTGGTCCAAGGGCAATGGGTCAGAGTGAGAGGAAGGTGATGCCATTTGCAGCAGGATGTGCTGCTCTGAGGCCCCAGGTTCCTGGCTCCAAGGAACTGAGGCCCCAGGCTCCTGGCTCCCAGGGGAGGGAGGTTAAACCAAATAAATTAAAGGGCTAACTGCCAAAAGTCCCTGTAAGACCTTCCCCACACACAAAGCACTACAGGTTGATAACCCACAAAACAGAGGAGTGATTCTTCCCCTTCTGATGAAATGACAGCCAAGAGCCAGGCTCCTGGGAGGCCAGGTGCAGCAGCAAACTGGACCAGCCTGTGTCTGGAGCGAGAGGCTCCCACCCATCAGACATGGGGAATGGCAGGAGACCTTAGCCTGGGAGAGAAGACATAGGGCAGGTGACCCTAGCGAGAGAACAGGGTCTGCACACATTCTAAGGAAATAACAGTGCCCTCCAGTAGCTGAGAACATTTAGAAATATACATGATACCCCAGTAAACTTCCTGAACCCACAGGGAGGAATTTGCCCCTCAGTAAAGAATAATAGTGAGAACAGATTAACCACAGAATTTATATGCATATGTGCATGACCCATGGACACAGACAATAATGTGGTGAAGACCTGGGGTGAGGCAGGAGCTGGGTGCAGGGGAGAAAAGGAGGGGAGGAGAATGGGGAATATCTGTAATACTGTCAACAATTTAAAAAAAAAAGAAGAAGAAGAATGGGGGAAGAAAGACTGTGAAAATCAGGATACATAATTCATGCTTAAAACCTAAACCAAATATGATCATGTCATATTTGATCATATTGACCTTAACCAATGTCACCCCATTACATTTTTTAATCCTCTCTCAAGAAATGAGGATATTTTTCCCTTTGATTTTTAGAGAGTGGAAGGGATGGGGGAGGGGAGAGAAAGAAACATCGATGTGAGAGACACATACACACACACACACACACACACACACATACACATGCCTCCCACACTCGCTGAACCTGCCAGGATCAAGCCTACAACCCAGGTACAGGCCCTTGACCAGGAACTGAACCCCAAGACCCTCCGGTGCACAGGCCAGCTGCCGGTCACGGCTACCCCCCAATAAATTTAATTTTTAAAAAAATTTTAAAACTTAAACCAAAACAGTAAAGCAACTGCACACCTCACTCCTCCAATCAGGTAAGATTCAGTAAACAAATGCTTACTGAGCAACATCCAAGATGAGGGAGGAAATGTGCTCCCAGAACCTCACTAAATAATCTGTCCCACGAAATGCCCTTCTCACTAGTAATGGCTAACAGTCTGCGCTTTTGTGCAGTGAACCCTGTGAGGGAGTGGCACCACCCAAGAAATCCACCAAGAATGTGTCTCTTTTGGTAAAAACCCTCCAAGTGAACGAACAAGTTTCTGAGAAGCATCGGCAACGGTGGGAGGCTGTGCCCAGAGGGGCTGGTTCCATCATGTCTGAAGACAATGTTCCTTTGTTGAGATCAAACTGGGCTGCTCTGCACACCAAGGAGGCCACATGCTGGGGTTAACTCAATCACAGGCGGGAATTTGGACAAACCCACAACCCTCTGCTCAGAACCTGCCACTTCCAAAAAATGCTCTTGTCTAGCAAACGTCATACATAATCTAATATATGCTCACAATTATCCAGCATTAGTGTCATTAGATATCAGGCACTGTGCTAGATATGGGGTGAGAAAATAAAATACAGTCTTAGCAGTAGACACTGTAATAGGGGAGAGGCAGGAAGGAGGAGGAAGAAGAGGAAGCTGGGAGCTGGAAATCAAGTCTAAAAATATTGCATTAATAAACGAAGCACTATTTAGTGACTGACACGTCAATGGTTAGGATATAAAAAGGTGCTTCTAAATTGTCTGAAATCAGAAAATGATACTTATTTACATTTCTAATATCTCAACCAACTATTTTTCTTACGTAAAACAAAAAGAAATTCCACTCCCAGACCTATTTGGAGAATAAAAAGTTCTGACTTAACAAAGCACAGATTTTTAGCATTATTCAAGTTAATTCTATGCGCATTTTCAACAATTAAGGGCAAAACCAAGGACCTGGAACGTGAGCAACAGTTTGTGCATGACAGGGTGAGGTGTGAAAGCTGCCAAAGGTTAAGAGCTGCCTTCTCCCACCCTGGCTTCCTTTAACCCCACCATGTTGAAAGATTTCAGGTCTGGAAAGAGATCAGCAAGGACACAGTTCTTACGCTGAGGCCCTCTGATCTATAATTTGTCGTGACTTTGAGTCAACACTGTTTTTATAATGAGGAATTTTAGCCAGTTAAAGTGCACTCCAACTCACTGATTCAAACCCATGTAAATCTACAGTATAAACCTCTGACAAGGGACAAAATTCAGGCCTTAGGCATTGCTTAGGCCTACGGTTGCACTGAGTTACTTCCATGTCTTGATGAACACCATTTCAACCTGCTGGCCACCAAACGCCAATGTTCACATCACCCCTTCTATTGGTTTCCCCACTAACTCTTTCCAGCCAGGTGACCCACTTCTCTTACCTGTGTGATTTTTACCAGCCCTAGAACTGGACCTAAACCCAGCAAACAAAAAAAGTCTAAAAAAACCTTGGGAGAGTGTGCAACTGGGGATAATCAGGCCTGGTAGGAAGAACTACCCAACTCAAGGCTTAGCCCTGAATGAGAATGGCCAATAGTCCAAACAGCAATGTCTCCAGTTAACAGGCAAGGGGTTGAGCTGGCAGGTGAACTGCAGCAGGACACTTTGGGTTGAGATGAGCCTCCTAGTTGGGCAGCTGGTAGCACCATGATTCTAGGAAGGGGAGGCAGATCATGGAAAGGCTCAGCACCAGAAACACTTCCCAACAGTCTTAAGAAATGAGGGGTGCAGTTACACATGTTGAAATTCAAGGACCAGACTCCAGGACCAGTGAAAGAAGAGGGGTACACATGCCAGTGGCTCCTGGTCCCAGCTTCTGGCTGTGAAGCTGGATTCACTGCCACTGCAGATCTGAAGTGGCAAAGACACATTCACATGCAAAGAAAAGCCATATTCATGGCTAGCACCCTAACAGAGCTAGAGCACAGGATACAATCCCCCAACCTACTGGCCTCAAGAATTTCCTCCTCCTGCAGGAAGCCAGTCTACACTGGGTCCTTCCTGAGTCAGCCAGTCTATATTGGGCCTCTTCTGAGTCAGCCAGCCTATATGGGGGCCCTCTGAGTCAGCCAGCCTATATCCACCCTTCCATAGTCAGCCTCTCTACACTGGTCACCCCTGCATTGTATATTCCCACTGTTATGTACCATATCATGAGCTTCAGCAAACATGTATCAAGAACTTGGGGAGAAACCAAGATGGCGGCATAGGTAAACACCGAACTTGCTGCCTCCTACAACAACTTCACAAATACAACAAAAAGACAAAATGGACATCATCCAGAACTACAGGAAGGCTGGCTGAGTGGAAATTCTACAACTAGAAGGAAAGAGAAAAGCACACTGAGAGTCAGGAGCTGCGGAAGTAAAGTGCAAAGGTACGGAGGCTCGAGCGCGCGCAGAAAGGGGCTGGTACCTAAGGACGCGGCTGTCTTTTTGAATCGGGAGGGAGTCACAAGCTCCCAACTGCTCTGAACTCGGGTTCCGGGAAGTTTCTGGGGACCCAGGACTCATTCGGGGAGAAACTGGACTGTCTGGCAGCAGGCAGAACTCTGAACTTGAGGGCGGCTTTCCCTCAGAGGTGCTTGCGGCAATTAAATTACCGGGACACTGAGACACGCGGCCCCTTAGGGCAGGGCTGAGGATCTGCCATAGCTGCTTGCTCTGCCCTGTTGATTCCTCGAGACCCCGCCCCACCCAGGCTGCGGCAGAGGCTTTTGCATATGAATGCCCTGGCCCTTTGCAACCTGAAAATTACCTAACAAATTACAGCTGGGCCAGACAGACCCAGAACTTCCAAGAGAAGGCCCAAGGCCCCACAGCATCTTGCATTGCTTCACAGCTGGGCCTCATCTGGGCACCTCCAAACTCCAAAAAAGGAAGGGGAATCTGCAGATCTTTTCGTAGCTCCTGCTGGGTAACCTCAGGCAGAGACTAAATTAGCACCTCCTTAGATCCAAGAGCCAGTGTACCCACTGGTCAGAGTGGGACCATCCAGATTACAACTCCTCAGATCCATAAGAAACACACTCAGGGGGCAGACTCAGTGAGCACCAAAGCCCCACTGAAGCAAGTCTTGCTCCAGAAGGGTGTCTTCAGCACAGAAGTTGTCCCACTGCAGGCACAGCTGATTCTCACTGCCAATTGGCCTGGAGGTCAATTCCTCCCAGTGATCCTACAACAATCAAGGCATAACTACAACAAGACTGTGCACAAAGCCCACAAGGAGGTGCACCAAGAGTGTCCACCTCAGGTAACTAAGGAGGCTGAGCCCTATAGGACACCTAGCACACAAAACCACTCTACCAACACAGGGAAGCATAAAAAATGTGGAGACAAAGAAACAGGTCACAAATGACAGAAATGGAGGAAAGCAAACGACTGGATATAGAGTTCAAAACCACACTTCTAAGGTTTTTCAAGAATTTTATGGAAACTGCTGATAAATTTAGTGAGACCCTGGAGGATATGAAAAAAGACCAACTAGAAATTAAGCATACACTGACTGAAATAAAGAATAATATACAGAGATCCAACAGCAGACAAGAGGATCCCAAGAATCAAGTCAAAGATTTGAAATACGAAGAAACAAAAAATACCCAACCAAAGAAGCAAAAAGAAAAAAGAATCCAAAAATATGAAGATAGTGTAAGGAGCCTCTGGGACAACTTCAAGCATACCAACATCCAAATTATAGGGGTGCCAGAAGAAGAGAAAGGGCAAGATATTGAAAACCTATTTAAAGAAATAATGACAGAAAACTTCCCCTACCTGCTGAAAGAAATAGACTTACAAGTCCAGGAAGCGCAGAGAACCCCAAGCAAAAGGAATCCAAAGAGGACCACACCAAGACACATCATAATTAAAATGCCAAGAGCAAAAGACAAAAAGAGAATCCTAAAAGCAGCAAGAGAAAAAAAGTCAGTTACCTACAAGGGAGTACCCATAGGACTGTCAGCTGATTTCTCAACAGAAACCATGCAGGCCAGAAGAGAGTGGCAAGAAATATTCAAAGTGATGAATAGCAAGAACCTACAACCAAGATTACTTTATCCAGCAAAGCTATCATTCAGAATTGAAGATCAGATAAAGAGCTTCACAGATAAGAAAAAGCTAAAGGAGTTCATCACCACCAAATCAGAATTATATGAAATGCTGAAAGGTATTCTTTAAGAAGAGGAAGAAGAAAAAGGAACTCTTACCATTTGCCACAGCATGGATAGAACTGGAGAGCATTATGCTAAGTGAAATAAGCCAGTCAGAGAAGGATAAATACCACATGATCTCACTCATTTGTGTAATATAATGAACAACATAAACTGATGAACAAGGACTGATCCAGAGATGGAGAGGCATTGATTGGACTGTCGGGCCTTGGAGGGAAGGTAGGGGAGGGTGGAGGTAAGGGGGAAAGATCAACCAAAGGTCTTACATGCAAGCATATAGGCCTAACCAATGGACACTGACAACGGGGGGGTGAGGGCATGAGCGGGGGGGTGGGGGGGGGGGGTAGGGGGTAACGTGGGGATAAGGACACATATGTAATATCTTAACCAATAAAAAATATATTAAAAAAAAAGAACTTGGTATGTGTTAAGGCCTCAAAGGGCTTACAACCCAACTACACATTTTTAATACTCACCCAAGTATATGCTCTTATTTATTTGAGGGGGGGGGGGCAAAAAACATCAATTGGTGTCCTCCTGTACACACTCCAACCAACTGGGGATCAAATCCACAACCTAGGTATGTGCCCTAACAGCAAATCGAACCTGCAACCTTTTGGTATGCAGGACGATGCTCCAACCAACTGAGCCACCCCAGCCAGGGCCAATCTAACCATACATTTGAAGATGTATTTATGAGCACATTGTGGTGATGATACAAATTTGCATTTGCTTCTGGTCTCTAGCTGTTTTATGTATCTAATTTTGTCTCTAAAATGAAAACATAAGTCCCCTAGGAAAAGGATCACACCTTCTATGGCTTTTGAATTCTCACCACCTTACCCATGTATTCACTATCATACTTGGCACATGAGGGAGGGCGTGAAGGAGGGGCATGGTGGAAGGAAAACATGTTGGTGGAATCTTCTTCATGGGGAGCCTTTTGAAATGCAATTTAGAGGCAACAGAGTGCAGGGCGCAATAAAACGTAGGATTTTACAGTTGGAAGTGACCCTAGCGATATCTTGGTCATATTTCTCATTTCACAGATAAGGAAACTAAGAACCAGAGGAATCAAGGTCACAAGTTAAACAGGCAGTAAGTATGCATTTTGGGAACTAATGGAGACACCATTGTCCTCTGCCAAGTGATACTGAAAAACATTAATTAGTAATACTTCAAATAGATAATACTTCAATCACATGCATTTAAATATATCATGGTGAAATAACTCCTAAGTATGACCAAGTCTAATACAAGCTCAATTTGACCCAGTAAATCTAATTTAAAATTATTAATTTTATTCCCATGAAAGTGACAGAGGGAAGTAGGAGAGGGCGGCCACCAGAGGCAGGGTGGAGACTGGAGGACAGGGCTGGCATGAATATTATCCTTTTGCATACATTTGTGTTTTATTTAACTTCTTAATTTTGTAAACATCTATCAGTTCTCTCTCTTGGCCATGTGACATGTTGATAAGCACAGAAGATAATAAAAACCTCTCTATCCTATTTCAAGGGCTTTACTTCATGGAGCGTTAAGGACCGCCAGCCATTCACATCTTAAGGTAATTCACTTAGCTTGCTTTCCTCTTGAAGGTGGGCTGAGATGGAGCCTGATGGAAGTGGTATGGCAACATGGGCACTGAAGGTGTGCAGGCCCATATGAAATGTTCAGTGGGAGCTTTAGCCAATGTGAGCCAAGCCAAGAGAGACAGAAGGGGCTGGTGGGAGAAAGTCACAGAAGGGTGAGGAAAGTGCATTAAAGACTAAATGAGACAAAATCAAACCTCATCTCCTTTGCAACCAAGCCAGGGGTCAGCTTGGCCTTGGGCTCTCACGTGGCCCTGGGGACAGAGGGCAGTTGTCCAGGGTGGCCTGCCTTGACGCTGGCATTAAAAAGGCACGCCCTCTGCTTCGCCCTTAATACTGCCCTATTCTGAACCCATAAACCCCACTTTGTGCAGCCCTTTCCCTTTTAAAGGTCACTTTAAATTCTAAATATTGTCAAATAGGACCTGAACTGCAACTATTCCTCTAGACCTAATCTTTTCCTGTCAGCAAATTCAGAATGAAAAAAAAAAATCAATAAAGGGATTAGCTGCGAGTGACATTGCGTATTACAGTGGCGGAACACTGCGTCCAGGATGAAGGACTCACCAGCTGACTAACATCACGCAACCGTTTCCAATGATGACTTTCTGGCACCCTATGTCTCCCAAAAGGAAAAAATTAATTAATCAAAATGCCTTTTTTCAAAAAATTTTCCACTTGGCAAAATCTGCCACTACTTTGCCTAAACTAATCTTAACTCTCTGGAGCAGGTATTAACTTTTATAATAGCTGATCTTGATATAGCCCTTCATCCAAGAAACTAAATGCTTTAAATTGTTAGGAGTGAGGATGGAGAGCATTCTCATACAAATTACAGAGAAGCTAGGCAAATTCCAGCAAGTAAGCTAGCTAGACCCTCAACTCCCCAGTCTACAGTCTTATTTTCTAGACCAGAGTTGTAAGTTTGACCCTGAAGGCCAGCAGCCCATGCAATCAGTGGGTCTCTCACAGCACAATCATACCTCTACTAATATTATGCAGCAATCTCCTCTGAGCAAAAGCCAGCTGAGAACTCAAACGCAAGTGAGAAGAGATCTGGGGCCAGCCCAGACACCCACACACAAGGTGCTCGCTACTTCTGCAGAGGAGCATCCCATAGGCCTTCACGCAGCCTGCTGCCGCTTCCTTTAAAATTCCGACAGGTTTAATTATGTGATTTTTGAAGAAATTCAGAAAATTATAACACAAAAAGGAGCACTGCTAAAAGCAGGCAAACTGACAGTAGCCAAGCGGTTGTCAGCTGACATCAAAGTAGGACATAGGGGCACAAAAGGAGACACAAGGTCTCAAAACCCAGAATAACTTGGGACCATTAAGCGCTGGGGCAAGCAGTCCAATGACCCTTGGGGACATGACCGGATTGGAGCAAAATACAATATACTTGACCTTATGATGATGACAGTATCACCAATAATATCTTAAAGAACTACTATTAAAGTGAGCCATTTAAAAAGGAAGAAAATTCTATAATCAGTTCTATAGTTATTTTCATTAAAATCATTTTAAGCTTTACATTTGAACACAAAGTCTAAGTATTCTGGAAATTTAACCTCTAGTTCAGTTCATACCTCAACAATTGTAGAAGAAATGATCAGGAATTATTACATTAAAGTGGAGAGTGCTAAAATGTCTATGTTTCTGTGTCTGCCCAGATGCATAATTTCTTCTGAGAATTAATGTTTTTAGAGAGAACAGCTCCACTAGAATTTCTTCAAAGCCTAATCTATCCATTCAGTTTCATAGAAAATGCTTGTGTGATGGAGAACTTAACTGATGAAAAGGCAGAAAAACATACTCTCACCTGTGGGATCCCTTCCCCTGGGTTAGCTGGCACCAAACACATTGCCAGGTGTGTCAATCATGAACCTGCTTTCCTCCTATGGATACAGGAGGAAAAAAGGAAGAAGTGGGCATCAGTTTTAAAAGCCCAGAGACATAATATGGGAATAGCCAACTATGAGCCGAATGCCACCAGAGCTCCTCCCACACCAGGGCACGCATGGCCAATCAACCCAGCATTCCTCTGAGACTTCTGAGTCCTTCCCTCAACACAAATTCAGGCAACCATTACTGGGGTGGACCTTCAGAAGGAAATAATTCTAGGCCAAGGTCATCATTATATGGCCTCAAATTAAATGTATATGTTGTCACAGTTTTAAGTTTTTCATATGAGATAAGCTATCTTCTTTGGTGGCTCCACACGGTTAACCATGACCACAGTTCAACTTGAAGACAATAAAACCTCCCCAAACACCCAGGGGGAAGAGTTGAGAGGGGCAGTAAGTGATTGGTTCCATTCTGTTTCCATAACATGCTGTACATTACTCATTCAACTCAATCAGGAAATATGTACTGCACATCTACTCCAGGACAGGCACAGCGCTAGGCACTGTGGGTACAAATTCATATATGACATAGTTCTTGCCTTCAAGGAGCTTACAGTCTACCGTGTAGCATTCACCTCTGTTTCACCTCAAGGGGAAGGGCTGTCATATTCATCTCTGGATCCCAGGGCCAAGTGCAAAGTGTAGCAGTCTATGGGACACTTAGCTGGCCACCCACTCCAAGTCTTCTAGACTTCAATCTAGACTTCAACAGCTATTTCCACATGCACACACACCTCAATCCATCTGTGCAGATCTCGACTATAACAATACATCCAGGAATATTTTAACTAGGTTTTAATGAGGAGAACAAAAGAATTAATTGAGAATGACTATTTTTGCTTTGGGATAGAGCTTACACATAATTATGTACAGCAAACTAGAAGTACTACACCTTCAGTGTCTAATAATCACTAATTCCTCCTGCCTCCGCTGATGTGGCAATAATTGTTTCTGTTCTCATTCACTCCTGATAAATCTTCTCAGGTCCTCCTCTCTGGCATCCTGCGCTACGGGGAGGTGGCAGAGTCCTCACTGAATACTCCCGATGAGGCTCTGCAACCAAGCCCGCACCTCCTCTGGGTGCTGGGTTGGCACCTTGTCTCTGCGTTCACTCACTCCCTATTCCAGGGCCCCAAACTCTCTGGCCAGACCTGCTCAGCCCGTGTTCTCGGCGGCACTGCAGCATCTAAGCCTATTGCCAGCTTCCCTTCCAGTGGGAAAAATAACTTCCAGCTTAAGTTCAAGCTGAAAAATATCCCCTGAAGTCCCTCATCATGGGCAGAGACACGGAGTCTGGAACTTTACATGGTAATACTATTAGTAGCCGCCCTGGGAGCAGCAAATCAGGGAGTGGGAGGTTCACCCTCTATCCTGGTGCTGTCACTGTGGCTGGCTCTCAGTAAACATTTGTGAATGGATGGGTGGATTATCAAAACAAAAGTATAAAATAAATTATTTCCTATTCACCGTCCTGTGGGTTGGAATCCTGGTTCAAACTCTGTAACCCTGATCAAAGTATTTAACCTCAATGAGCCTCAGCTTCCTCCTCTGTGAAAGAGCACTATGTAACATACAGCATCGTTGGGAGGAATGCAGAAAATACATAGAAAGCACCCACCACAGTGCCTGCAGCAGTTACCACAGGTCAACAGAGTCGAAATCATGTGGCACTAGCCCATGGCAGGTACTCAACAAATATTTGTTGGAAATGAAAGCACAGAAACTCCAAAAAGAATTGCAGGCACGCACCCCTTACCCTTGGCCCTTGGCCGCTGGCCCATGCTCACACATGTTCACACAGACTTGTTTAAAAGTGAACCCTCTATCCACCATCCCTCTGAGGCACTGTCCCCATCACTGGCTCTCCCTGTGATATCCTGCCACCCCCTTCTGGATGGGATTTGTGAACATCACTCAGTATCATGAAGGAGACTGAGGCCAGCAAGTACAGTCAGTCAGTCGTGCACCCACCCTGACCCGAGGCAAGTTGTGGGTGCGGGTCTGGCCAAGCCACAGCCCTGAAACACCAAAGAGCAGAATATGTTCAAGACCTGAGTGCTAGTCTTGGCTCTATCACCAACTCAGCGACATGGGCGAGTTCTTTAAGCTCCCAGACTGTTTCCCAATCGGTAAAATGAATTTAACATTAGGACCTACAGGGCATCATGATATGGATAAAATCAGGCCTGTAAAGTACTTAGAACAGTGTCCATCATGTGGTAAGAACTCTAAAATATCTGTTATTTTGAAATAGACAATAGATTTATATTAAGGAGCTCAGAGAAGTCTAGAGGAGGAAAAAGCAAGGAGTTAAACTTCGAGCACGTATTTTATATGTGCGGGGTGTGTGGTCTGCACCTGTAGAAACCACTGGCTGTCATGTGGTGTAGATTCGTCGGTCAGAGTGAACTAGAAAACAGCAGGGCATATGACTTTGATTGGCAGAGGAGCTCTGACTGTCCGATGTAGTTTGGCAGGTGTACTCCACCAGCCTCACCACCCAGCAGGAGCTGTTCCATACACTGCATCTCCTTCAATGGCCAGCTAGTATGTTGGGCCAGGAAAGGAGCCACACCCAGGAGTTTGAGGCCCAGCACAAGACCTAGGAGAGTATAGCTAGTAAGGGAGGGCGGGCTGTTAAATGAAAGACTGATCAACAGAGATTGGTCTGGGATCAGTTCTATCCTAGGCACTTCCAGACTTTTCTCCATGAGCACATATACCTGCTCCCCACCCCACAGCCTCCTCCCTGGCAGAGCTAAGCATTGCATAGAGCCCTTGCCAGCTAGTGGGAACTGAGTGACCCCATCCCTTCCATTCAGAGCAGATAAAGGGGGATTTGAGAGGCTATCAGTTACATCATCAGTGAATAGCTTACTTCTGTACCATTTACAGAGCAATTCCATAAGTTACATTGTTTGGCCCTCATAACAACCCTGAAACAATCGATCCACATTCTACAGATGAACAAGAAGGGGCTTACTCGGGTTAAGTCACTTATCACATCACAATTGAAGAAGAATTGCAATGAAAGAAACAAGGTTCAATCAGCCATAGGACTCTTGCCGCAAGGGACTTCAAGAATTTCTTGTTATAATGGTGGAAAGGACTCTACCCAGGGAAAATTCAGGTCAAGAAAATCAACTCATCCTTTGTTGTCAAAAGGATGAATTAGTATAACCATGTGAATAACAATATGAAGTACCTATTGAGAACCATGAAAATGTTCAATTTTGACTAGTAGCCATACTTCAGGAAATGCAGACCAAGGAAATGAAAATTGTAAAGTTATTTACAAAAGAATTAAAAGTTTATTGCAGTTATATAATGGCAAAAATGTGGGAAGTTAAGTATCCCAATGATCAAGGAAAGCTTAAGTATACAAAACATAGACTTGATTAGTAAATAAAAACCCTATGTAGCAAAATAGAAGAACATTTGTATAATATTAAAGAATAATTTGTATTCATGGTGACAAAAGTAAAAGGAAACACAGGCCATTAAGAACAGCTTGATTTGGGGGTGTGGTGGAATCGTGAGTGAACTTTTTTCTTTCTTTAATTCATTGCACAAATACTGCCAAGCTAAATTATTGGTATTCCATGTAAAAGTTTAAAAAATAAAGTGCAGGAAATTGTGCTAAAATCTCTAAGGTCTCCAGTAGTTCCAATAAACTCTGCAAGCTTTTTGAGACCAAGATTGGTGCCTTTTTCACCTTTGTATCCCCAGAGTTATCTGCAAATGACTGGACCTCAATAAATATTGAAGGACTGTTACAAACAAGCACATGAGTTATTCTCTACTGAGTCTGGAATCGTAGATCAGTCAGAACCTTGATCACCCAAGAGCCATGTGTCTAGATATTTATATGAATTAGAACTTTGATTAAATATCCAGGAAGAACAATTTAAAAAAAAAAAAAAAGGAGAGCTGAGCAGAATCTGAGGAAGCGAGTGCTTGATTGAAATTTTCTAAATTTTGCCTTTTTGATGCCAATTCCACAAATTTCATTCCCCAAGTGCACGGCACACGGTGGGGCTTTGCTTCTTGTTCTCCGAGGTCTGAAGACCTTCTCTAAGGCAGAGTTGATCTCTGAAAGGAGAAGCCATGAAGTTTGCATTAAATTCAAAGTTATCAGGAGAATGATTTGAAGTCAGAAGTCAACCGAAGTACACCAAATCAAACCATGAAGTAGCAGAGATCCTAGATTAGAAGAGAGAGAAGACCCAGCTAGGAACGTGGCTCATCTCCACCAGATTATGCAAATCACTTAGCCCTTCTGGCACTCATTTAATAGCCCTCCCTCCCTTACTGCCGGGGTCCAACCCCAGCGGGTCCAGGGGTCCCCAAAGGTATAGACGGAGTCGGCGAAGAAGGAAGGACACGGAGGCAGTGTTCAGTTGATCAGCAGCCTAGCCAGGATTTCCAGCCAGGATCTCCAGCCAAGTTCTGGTCTGGATCTCCAGCGAGGTTCTGTGTCCATGTTCTCTTGCTAGGTTCTCCAGCCAGGTTCCCCAGGTTCTCCAGGTTCCCTAGCCAGGTTCGGTCACCAGATTCTGTAGCCAGGTTCTTCAGCCAAGTTCAGTCACCAGGTTCTAGTCAGGTTCTCTTGCCAATTTCTGTAGTCGGGTTCAGTCCAGGATCTTTTGCCATGTTCTCTCCAGCGAAGTTCTTCTGTCTCTAGGTTCCGTGTAGGTTCTGTCTTCTTAGTTCTGTCTCTTGTTGTCTGGTTACAACTGTATTTATACCAGTTGATTCCAATCCTATCAATCTCTATTCCAAAGGTTAGGGCGTTTCTTATCTCCATTCCAGGGAGTAAAGATTATGTAGCTTAAGCATGATTGTTCGTAGTTAAAGTGATTAATTACCCGCCTGGCACTTAGTTAAGGGATTTTATTCCCTCCCTAACTTCAGGGGAAAATCCCTACCTGGGGAAAGAACCTTTCTCAGAGACCTTGGTTAAAACACATAGTGCCAAGAAGGTGAGCAAACATTTTAAGAACAGTATGCCATATATGCCAGGTCCCTTGAAACAGCAAGCATGGACCGGCTCCCGGCACCTTACTAGCTGCCCTGGCCATCTCACAGGGATGTCATGAAAATCACACGTTATGAAAAGGACATGAAAAATATGCATGAACTGTAAAGTACTTAAAGCCTGGCCACAGGAATTCTCCATAAATGTTGGTGCACTTGAGTGCATGAAGGGGTAGAGAGAAGCTGAATGATTATGTGGTTTTCACAGAAATGTAGAGGCAGATATACGGTGGGGTGCTGGCCTCTGTTCAAAGCAGCAGGATTTCGCCATTTCCCTGGGGCATGATGGGAAGGAACTTGAGGATTGCAGGCAAACTGGCCTCTGGGGTGCCGCCCACCCACAGGGGAGGGGCGCTGTGCACTGTCCTGCCAGGGCTGGATTCTTTTAGGGCTTTGAAGAGGTAGCCGTCTCAGGATCTGGAAGACGGCTACACTACAACCACTAACTATGCATCTGGGGACAGCACAGGGGTGACCATTTCGAAAAAAAAAAAAAAAAGCATTTTCAGTTCAAGGGATTGGAAGGGAGCCGATAGTGTAAGGTGTGAGTACATCAGGCAGTTTCTCTCATCAAAGGGATAAAAAGGAGCGAGGTATGTCAGTGACACAGATCCAGACCCTTGTGCATGGCGGGGTGATTAGAGGCACAAATCTGCTTTGGTGTTGTCATTCCTAATAGGACCTGACCAGGGCCAGCAGGGGTGAGCTGGCAGGAGAACAATGTGATTCAGACACTCAAGGTGCGGGCCGCATACAGGCTGGGGCAACAGGGAAGCTGGTGCGTCCTGTATGGCAGCTGCTTGGAGTCACTCAGAGAAGCAAATGATACTAAGGGACACTTTGGGGAGCCAACATATGGGCAAAGAGGTGATTTCTTATGCCCTGCTTTGAAGGACAAGATGCAATCCTCATGGGCACCTGGATAATCCTCTGGCTACTAGTTTAGCTCCACATGCCCTCAGATCAGGGCAAGGAGCCCAGAGCAGTTTTGCTGAAAAGGACCTTAGATCACAGAGGTCAACACAGAAGTTTGGAGCCCCGAGAGGCTAAATGACGGGTACCAGGCCACACCATGAGCTCTGGCTATGACCTTTAACACCACCATCCTCTAAATGTATGAATTGAAAAGCACAAATCTGGCAGCGCTAATGTTCGACTGGGAGGAAATTTCCAAAGCATCTAACTCAATGACAAGAAAGGGGAATGAATGCTTGTGTAAAGCCACCAGTCAGGACCAAACTTCAGGAGGTGACGGTGGTCACACTCGGGGACACTGGACCCCAGATAGAACTACACGTTTAGATCCCATTGGCAGAAGCACAGCTGCTGTGGGTCCGCCTCTGCTCTCCAAACCTGAAAACCCAACAAGCCTTGGCAGTGACCCAGACCTGGGTTCCTGATGCCCAGAAAACACCTGATGCCTGAAGGATGGGGTGGGTCAGGGGCTTGGTCATTCCCACAACCTTCGGAAGTCAGCCCTCCACACGCCCAGGGATGTTCCTTACCCTTCTGTCTGCACATGAGATACAGTGGCTCTGATCTTTGCAAAGCCTTGGAGCCTAGCCCGTCTCTACCTTTCTGAAGATGAAATGTGTATTTTAAGAAAGCAAATATATCAAACATTTTGAAATGGACGCACCGTTGCTTCTACTGGCTCATGCTGGGTGTGAACCACTCACAAGGCATCCTTGGCTGGGAATCTGATGCAAAGGGAAAATCGATTCTTCCCCAACAAGAAAGTAAACCCAGCAGGACTCTTAATTCCTGACGACCTCTTAGCTCCTGGTTGCAGTCTGTGTTTCTTCCCTCCTGGTTCCCAAAATGACCCCCCAAAGAGCACAGTGGACCCTTTGCTTTGTAATGAGAAGGATGCTCTCATCACCATCCCACCAACTAGAAATCTAGTGGTCCAGATCTTGGCACAGCAATTCTGGCAGGCACTGCAGGCTGACTCTGAATATCCAGCCTCCCTTTTCTTCCTCAGTAACAGCATCCCAAATTTAGCTAGGCACGTAGCTTCCTGGGAAAAAGGCTGTATTTCCCCACCTCCCTCATAGCTAGGAGTGGCCATATAACAATGTCAACAGCTAACAATTACGGCCCCTCATTATGAGCCAAGCCCAATTCAAAGCACCTTTACGTGTAGAAACTCACTTAACCTCACAATGACCCTATCAGCAGACTCGGTTATTAACCCCTTTTTTAATGTTTTTATTGATTTCAGAGAGAGGAAGGGAGAGAGAGAAACAGAAATATCAATGATGAGAGAGAATCATTGATCGATTGCCTCCTGCACACCCCCTACTGAGGATCAAGCAGGCAACCCTGGCATGTGTCCCGATGGGGAATCAAAACGTGACCTCCTAGTTTATTAGCCCCTTTTTTACTGAGGAAACTAAAATATAGAGAATTAATTTGCTCAATTCATACTGTTAATGAGTGTGAGAGCTAGGATTTGAACTCAAGCAGCCTGACACCCAAGTTCTTCACCACTAATTACACTAAGTTCCAGCCAACAGCAGCAGAAGCTTTTAAGGGACTTGCATAAATGCACCTAAAAAGGAAGGGGTGCTGCCCTGGCCAGTGTGGCTTAGTCATTTGGAGTGCAGTCCCGTACACCGTACACCGAAGAGTAAAGGGTTTGATTCCTGGTCAGGGCACATACCTAGGTTTTGAGTTCAATCCCCAGTTGGGGCACTTCCCGGAGGCAACTGATCATTGATACTTCTCTCTCTCATGGATGTTTTCTTCTTTCTCTCTCTTTTTCTCTCTCTTCCTCTGCCTCTCCCTCTCCCTTCCAATCTCTCTCTAAAATCAATAAAAACATACCCTCAGGTGAGGATTTAAAAACAAAGGAGGGGGTGCTGAATTCCCCTTCTCTCAGGTATTAGTTGATCTTAGAGATTTACTTCTAGCCAAAGAGTCTGGAAACGGAAACAGAGTAACTTTGACTTGACAGTGGAGAAGTCAGACAGACAACATTTTAACCGAGTGATCAAAGTTGACATGATCTTGTTAAGTCATGTTAAGTCATGTTATCATGTACCCCAATATTATGCAATGATAAGGGGTCACAATTCTTCCCCAAATCCCACATCTGCAGTCTAAGCAGGAAAGAATCTCAAATCCAAATTGAGGAACTTCCTACAAAATATCTGACCAATATTCTTACACATTGTCAAGGTTGTGAAAAACAAGGCAACACAGAGAAAATACCACAGATTGAAGGAGAATAATGAAACATGACGACTAGATATGATGTGGTGTACAGGATGGGATCCTGAAGCCAAAAAGGGACATTAGTATAAAATCTGGTAAAATCCAAATAAAGACTGTAGGCAGGTTAATAGTGTTGAACCAATGTTAATTTATTGGTTCTGATAAATGTACCATGGCTATGTATGATGTAAACATTAAGAAAAGTTGAATAAAGGACATCCAGAAACTCCATGTACTATCTTTTCAACTCTTCTGTAATTCTGAAATTATTTCAAAATAAAAAAATTCAAAAAGGAGGGGTAAGTGCTTTTTCCTCTCCTCCATCTCTTCCTATTGCTAACCTGTTAATTCATAATGATTGCTGAAGCTCCAGCAGCCATTCTGATCCATGAGGCAACCTTGAGGTCACCTTGAAGATGAAAGTCATGTCCTGAGGAGGGCAGGGCAGCCCAGATCCCTGATTAAACACGATGCTTCTTTATTAACCCTGAACTCTTAACTCCAAGCCTTTTTTTTTTTAATCAGAAGACCTCTATTTTGTATAAGCCACTTATTAGGGGATTTTCTGTCAAGTGCACTTGAACCTAATCCTTATTAATAACAGCAATATAGTGAAAACCTATGTAATTTCTATCACTGATATAAAAATTAGAATCTTAGCCTTGGAATTGGCCTCAGATTCCATCTAGTCGAACATGTTATTTTTCACAAGAATAGAAGAACCAAAGAGGTAAAACACGTGCCCAGGTGCCATCACCAGCAGCAAAGTAAACCTGGGAACCCAAGTCCTGCCCCAGTCCAATCTCCTTCACTGTCTCACTGTTGGTGAGGATTCCAAACACCAGCATAGCAGCATTAATGTAATCATATACATAAAAGTCAGGGTGAAATGCTGCAATGCCCTTTTGATAGTATTGGCTTGCCCATCTCACTCTAGTGATAACATTCTTATAGTTTTCATTTCTGAATCAATTACTGAACACAGACACACAATTACAAATTACACTATAACTGTGTGAATTTCACATTGAGTTTTATGAACAAGAAGCTCTAATATTAAAATGGTATTGTTATATGTACTTGGTTTTTATTCAAAGGAGGATGTAGGAAGAAAGATGTGTACTGGTATATCTATCAAACGGCATTATGCTGAGGGGAAAAAAAGGTTTCAATAGATAAGGTCACTGATTGCTAAAAACCCTGAGAAAATTACTTCCCCAAACTGGGTTACAAATTTCTTAATCTATAAAATTAGAGGTTTAGCGGAAATTTGATTTACTTTGAGTTTCCTGCTAATTCTAATAATCCATGATTCCAAAACATTAAACAATCATTCCGTTTTCTTTACCTATGTATAAATGACCAATTTAAATACATATGCCTTTGCTTTCTTTATCAAATCTGCTTAAAACATGCTGTGTACTAAGCAGAGAATACCCTGTGGTAAATGGCATGAATAATCTCAACACTTCATCCCTTCCTACCTCCTCACCTTCTGCTATGTAACTATGCAGTCCCTCATACCTCTGAGGCAGTTAATTTATCCACCTATTGAATTTGGGCTTAGCCATGTGACTCTTTTTGACCAGTGTCATATGGAGGGAGTGACAATGTGCCCATTCCAAAAGCCTGGAGAAGGCTTCTATGTTTCCATTTGCCCTACTGGCACTTCCATCACTGCTGTGAGGATGACATGCTGAGCCAACTTGCTGGTCCTGGGAGGAGGATGAGAAGCACCGAATGGAACAGCCCCAGCTAAGGTGCCCCAGACAAACCCCCATCAGCCTACAGGTGCATGAGTGAGCCCAACCCACCAGTAAAACCACAAAGCAGAGACCAGAATCGATCAACTATACCCTGAAGTGTTGTAAGCCACTGAGGTTTTGAGGTTGTTTGTTACACAGCAAAAGCTAGCTGATATTCTACTTTAAAACCTCAACTTTGGAGGGAACCTATTTTTGGCAAGAACCGGCTGTGTGCACTTGCCATAAAATGCTCTGCAGGAAATGGACTTGGTTTGCTAGCACAGTGATGGAGTCAATGCCCACTTGGCACGACACTCACCATCAATCCTTTGCCCACAGGCAGATAAGTGTGCCTCCCTGCATGCACACATCCCTGGCCTTTACTCCCCACTCCCATAGAAGCACATGCTGATGCTGAGTTCTCTACACAATACCACCTTTTAAAATCATTATTTAAAAACCATTTATACCAGTACTGATCTTTTTTAGTGCCTGAATTCAACCAAACATTGCCCATTTTGATTAATGAAATGAAACCCTACTATTGGTACCATGGGAATGATATAATTCTTTTCTAACTATGCATTGCTAAGAAATGAAATGAGATGTCAACATTCTATAATGGGTTGAGTATTTTTTATCCCCTCAGGCAGTAGCTAAAAGGCAAATGTATTTAGTTGGGCCCATTTTGTTTGTTTTTTTTAAAACCATTCCACAAATACTCATTAAGCATTAACTTACTCTGTGCAAACACTGTTCAGCCCCGGGATGTGGGCAGTGACCAGAACAGAAAAGCCCACAGTGTATCACAAGCCAGCAACGGAGCAGACCAGTGCCAGGAGGCCCTGCAGGGGTCAGAGGAGGACAGGCGGCCACACAGCCTGGGGACAGCAGAGGGATGTTAAACATGAGTGGAACAAGGTGAGAGTCAGCGGCTGGAGAGGAGGAAGCAGGCCAACAACTAGCAGAACCGCAGGGCACCCAGCCTCCCGCAGCAGACTCCAAATCTGAGGCAGCTTCCTGCTCCTATTCTGGGTGTCTCTGTGGTTCCTGTGCAGAAAGGGGATCCTAGAGAGGTGGCCAAGCCCTGCAGGTGGGGAGAGGCGGCTATTGGCACCAGACTGTGGGGCATCTGGAAAATTAGCTCCTGGCAAGAGAGCTCTGGCTGCTAAGCACTGGGAGGGATTCCTCCTTATCTGCCTACAGATGCATTCACTCACAAATACACACTCAGACACTCTCCCCCCACCACACTCACTCTCACACACACAACATACACTCTTACACACAACAGTCACACACAAAACTCTCACACGTTCTCACATACACACACACACACACACTCTCTCTCACACACCACACTCTATCCTCTCACTCACACACATACTATCACACACAACCCTCTCCCTCTCTCACACACAATGAACACACACACAATAAATACACACACACACACCACTCTCTCTCCTTCTCATACACAACATACACGCTCTCCTACAATACTCACACAAACAACAAGCACTCACACACAACACTCTCACACACACAGCATACACTCTCACACAACACACGCTCTTACATACACACTCACAACACATTCTCTCTCTCTCTCTCTCTCTCTCTCTCTCTCTCTCTCACCCCTCCTCCCCTTGCTCCCCCCCCCCACACACACACACACACACACACTTAGAGTTGTTGAGTCCTGTCTGGCCACCTCAGGAATGTCTCTCACTCTCCTCCTAATCACCCAGATTCAGACCACACTGCCTTCTACTTATTCCACTGGCAGATCATCCAGGTCTAATGAGCTCCTGCTGCCAGCCTCACCCATCCAGGCTGAGTTCAAGTTTAATAATTTAATCCCTGTGAGGGCCAATTAATATTAATCCCACACCCAGCCTGTTCCCATCGCTGAGCACCAGCAGCCTGGCCCAGGTCATGGCTGGTGCAGAGGAGCTCAAACCCACAGGGAAGAAAACCACACAGAGCACATGCCTCTTAATCGTCAGCCAGGAACCTGCATCAGGAAATTCCAAGCAACTAGCAGTTACTGAGCATCAGTCTTCCAGCCACTGGGGTAGACAAGTCAAAACAATAGGTTAGGGAGGCAGACTGAAAAAAATGAATCTTAGAGAATGACAAGTACTACATAAAGACCAAATATGTGGGGGGCTGGGAATCCTATATAATAAAATCCTAATATGCAAATCAACCAAACTGCGGAATGACCTGCGCAACGACCCATCGCTATGATACACACTGACCACCAGGGGGCAGATGCTCAATGCAAGAGCTGCCCCCAGCCCACAGGCCCCAGACCAGCCAAGGTGGGTCCCTGCCTGTCACCCCACAAATCGGCCCTCATCTCTGGCCAGGCCTAGGGACCCTACCTGTGCACAAATTTTGTGCACCAGGCCTCTAGTAAGGTTATAAAGAGAAACTGGGGAGAGGGAAGGGTAAGGAGGAGGAGGTGACATTGGAGCCCATGAAAAGGCACTGGCCACGAGGATTCCCTTCCAGAAGTAGAGGCCAGTGCAGAGCAGGACACTGGTGCTAGGACAGTGTAGATGAGGGCCCAGCACGATGAGGCTAAAGACTCAGGTGGAGACCCACAGGCTGTGAGAAATGAAGACTTTTTTTTTTAATTGGTAAATTATATATAACATAAGGTTTCCCATCTTAACCTTTTCAAGTGCACAGTGAGTTCAGACATACTGCTGTGCAACCATCACCACCGCCCACCTCATTTTGCAAATCTGAATCTTGTACCCACTAGGGCGACTATGTCCCCCTCCCCCTCTCCCCTAGCAACCACCATTTTTCTACTTTCTGTCTCTATGAATCTGACTACTCTATAAACCTCATTAAGTGGAATCATATAGTACTTGTCCTCTTGTGATTGGCTTACTTCACTTCACAAAATGTCTCTACTAGTCACCCATGCTATTGCATGTGACAAGATTTCCTTCCTTTCGAAGGCTGAATAATTTCAATTATATGTACAGGACACATTTTGTCTATTCATTCAACTGTCGATGGGCACTTGGGTTGCTTCCGCCTTTTGGCTGTTGTGAACAGTGCTACCATGAACATGAGTATGCAAATAGCTCTTCTTCAAGATCTTGCTTTCGATTCTTTTGGGTTGTTAAAAGATTAGACAAGGAGGCCATTCGACTTACATAGCTTTAATGCCTTTTTAGCCTTCACAAGTAACCCAAAACTTAAGCCTATTATGCCTGAGAGTTAAGAAATCAAAATCTAAGAACAACCAATGACAAACAGCCAACTAGGCTGTTCCAAATAATATAACCATCTAAGTTATAGCCAATCAAATATTCCCACTTTTTCTCTATACAAGTCTCTCCCTAGCTCCTGTCAGTGGAACATTCCTAACCACTTCACTGTGGCACTGCCCAACTCAATTTTTGCTCAAATAAACTCTTAAAATTTTTAATATGCCTCAGTTTATCTTTCAACCATTCATATATCCAGCAGTGGGATTTCTGGGTCATATAATTCTGTTTCATTTTCTGAAGAAGCACGATATTGTTTTCCATAGTGAGGAGCTTGGATTTTATTATAAGTGACATTGGAGACCCTAAAGATTTGAGTGAGAGAGTGACATGATTTTATTTAGATTTTTTAAATCATCCCTTTGGCTGAGGTGGAAGAGGGATTGTAGGGGGCAAAAATGGCAACAGAGTCCCAGTCAGTGTGGCTCAATTGGTTGGGCACTGTCCCATTCACCAAGAGTCACTGGTTTGATTCCTGGTCAGGGCACATACCCAGGTTGCAGATTTGATCCCAGGTCAGGTGCAAGGTGCATACAGGAGGCAACAGATTGATGTTTCTCTCTCACATAGGTGTTTCTCTCCCCCTCTCTCTCTCTCTTTCCACCTCTCCCTTCCTCTCGCTCTAAAATCAATAAAAACATATTTTTAAAAAAGAAAGAAATTAACTTAAAAAAAAAAAAAAAGAATGGCATCAGAGAGAGGGCTGCAGTGAGAAGGTCATAATGGGAGCCCTGGAGAGAAGTGGTAAGGAGGCAGAGGCGATGTGAGCTACAGTCAGAAGAGAGACAGAAGGTAGAGGAAAGATGACACTGACTACAGGTGGGAAGGTTGGGGAAGGAGGTGCCCAAGAGCTTGGGGCCTGAGCCCCTGGGTTCATGGTGACATCATTTCCTGAGATAGAGAAGAGCAAGGGATATAAATATCTCAAATAGTTCACAAAAGGTACAAAGACACTGCCAACACTCTTCCCTCCTGCTCTTATCCTTTCCATCTCCCTTTTTTTCACAATCATAAATCTCCCTTTAACCTTCATTCTCTCAAGCCTCCCTGCCTAACACCTCAAAAAGAACAACAAATGACTAATCAAGAGGTCACCCAAGATCAACTTCTGTGCAGCAGGAAAACAACTGTTACCCTCAGAAAGCAATCGACAGGGACCCCAGCTCCACACCCAGACACCAAGGGACTATGTAGGCTTGTTCCTTTGGCATGCAGACTGGCAGGGGGCTAGACCGCATCCCCAAACAGCAGGCCAATCAGTAGTCCCAGCTTATCAGCAAGTCCCAGCACTCAGGAGGGTCTTCTGAAACCAAGTCCAGGACCAGGTTCCAGGCAGAGAATGACCCTCTCCACTGATCTGGCCTCTTATCTCCAAAAGTCCCCAGGAGTCCTGTTCTTCCTGCTGGTCTCCTTGTCCTGGTCATATCTCATAGATAAAGGTGATGGCTTTGGGGAGGCTGAGATTATTTTTTTAATCCTTCAACAAATATTTACTAAGCTCCTACCACGTTCTTTGCAATCTACTGGTATAAGGGATACAGAGATGGATCAGACATGAATTTCGCCCTTGAAGAACTTTTAGCAGAGACATCAATTGGCAATATGAGGCCACACAAGGTTAAATATCAAATAGAAATACCAAAGAGAAAGAGACTGTTGTGAACTGATGTCTGTTAGCAAAAAAAAAAAAAAAGTGGGACTCGTGCTGACCTTAAAGGAAAAGCACTATTTTTGCAGACAGAAGAAGAGAGGGTGCACCGAGCAGGCAGAGTGCCCCATCAAAGGCAGAGGCAGCACAAAGCGGAGCCATCGGGAGGGAAGCTGGAGGCAGGGTACAGGGGCTACAGGAGGCTGATATAATAACCCAGCCACGAGGAGACGAGGGCTCAAAAAGGGACAAAAAGGAGAAATAAACATCTTCACACCCACTTTATGCCAAGCAATATGCTTAAAGCTTCACAGCTGTTACCTCAACCCAATCCTCACAACCACCCTGTAAAGAGTGAGACTGAAGTTATTATCCCCATTTCACAGATGTAGAACTGAGGCTCAGTACAACTAAAGTATTTTCCAGTAAGACTGCCAGCTCTAGGGCCTGGCCTCCAGCCACTCAGAGATAAGTGAGCATGACCTCCTCTTACTGTGTTGTTGACAAGTGTCCACAGACCTCCTCTTTCTGTGTTGTTATTACTGCTGGGTATTTTGTGTTTTGTTTGTGTATGTGTTGTGTGGAGCAGGGAAGAGATATCTATTTTTTTTTTGCTTTGTTTCCAATCTTGAAACTGTGCTATAGAATGAGGAGGGCTCCTCTCCTGGGTATACGGGATGAGAGGTTGTCCTCTCTGGTAGACCACACACTGTTCCCAATCTTCACTCCTTCCTATTCCCAAAGTCACCATGTGACTTTGCAGTTTGTCCCCATGAGAAGAGGAGTGTAGCCCTAGCTGGTTTGGCTCTGTGGATAGAGTGTCAGCCTGTGCGGACTGGAGGGTCCTGGGTTTTATTCTGGTCAAGGGCACGTGCCCAGGTTGCAGGCTCAATCCCCAATAGGAGGGCATGCAAAAGGCAGCCGATCAATGGTTCTCTCTCATCATTGATGTTTCTATCTCTCTCTCTCCCTCTCATTTCCTCTCTGAAATCAATAAAAATATATTTTTAAAAAAGAAGAAGAGGAGCAAACATTCCTGCCCCAGGGATGTCCAGCTTGGCTGTGTGACTTGCCTTGGCCAGTGGAATATGTGCTGACCTCAACTCAGCCTAGGCCAGTAGTTCTCAACCTTCTGGCCCTTTAAATATAGTTCCTCATGTTGTGACCCAATCATAAAATTATTTTCGTTGCTACTTCATAACTGTAATGTTGCTACTGTTATGAATCGTAATGTAAATATCTGATATGCAGGATGGTCTTAGGCGACCCCTGTGAAAGGGTTGTTTGACCGCCAAAGGGGTCGCGACCCACAGGTTGAGAACCACTGGCCTAGGCCTTCAGAAGCACTGTGTGTTTGCACTTTTGCCACTGCTAAGAGAAGAATATGCTCAGGATAGTCCACTAATCCCAGAAAAACGAGAGGCAGATGGAGCTGGCCTGAACACCAAATGCAGCTGGGAGTCAAGGCCAGACCAGATCAGCAATATTCTGAAATGCTCCCTAGTTGCACATTGCTGATCTATGCCAAATCCCTCAGCATTCAATGAATGCATCTGAGACCTAGACTGGAGAAATAATCTGTTAGAATCTCAACACCAGTTAAAAATTGGGTCTCCTGATTGCTAATCCATTGCTTTACCACTATCCCACCCTATCTCATCCAAGGGATTCCCTGCAGGCTTCAAGAAAATGAAGAAAATCTAAGATGCCAACCAAGTAATTAAGCAGAATAGGTTCAGCTGAAAAGCAAGAAAGCAAGATTTAACCTGGATACTCCCTCCATAATTTAGAGTTGATCTATCTATAAGAGTTCCTGTTGATTTCCCAGGAGGACCTTTCTTCTTGAGCTGGAGCCACAGGGAGTATCAGGCCTGACTCTATTAACCCCATCATCTTCCAAGGTGTCAGTTTTTTGTACCTAAAAAAGGTGGCCCAATTTCTTTCCTTTCTGAATTTGTGTTTTATTATTAGGATGTATGGTACTCAAAAATAATATTTTTTTCACAAATGACTTTGCACATTCTTCTCTGCTTCACACAGATTATGAGCCAGCCTGATCATTCCCTTAGTAATATCACTGAGTATAATTCTTGCTGGCGTTCACAGATTCTCCTAATCATGGCATGCAAGGGCTGGACGAGACCTCAGAGGTCATCCATTCCAACACCATCATTTCACAGATAAGGGTATTGAGGCCCAAGGAGAGGAAGTGATCTTCCTGAGGTCACACGGCTAGTTAGTGGAAGACTGATCAGTGCCATGGACTGTGCTAGAAATATGCAGTAAGCTCACCTGTCTAAAGCAGCCATCGAAAATGAGTCACTCCAAATCTGTTAAAATGCACTATGCCAGGACTCACGCTCTGAGGCTGGGAAGCAGCTGAATAACAAGAAAATGACCCTGATTGGAAGGAAGCTGAGAACTTCCCTGAAGAGCGAACAGGCTTCCAGACTCCTGGTACCTCAGACACCAGGCTGAGCCCAGGTCTCCTGAGCAGACACAGCCTTTCCTTTAGGCATGGACATCAAGGCCCACCTGCAAGGGTAAAGTTATCCAGCTTGTGCCAGTGCCTGAGAGCCGATGGTTAAATTTTGTGAGCCAGTTGTTAAACTACTGGTAGCTCAAAATCAGCCATCATGGGAGCATTTATACCATAGAAACTGGTAAATGCTACACATCAAAGATGTTTTTGTTTCTTGAGAGCCAGTTTACCAACACAGCATAGACTCTTGTCCCTCTAACAGGGCCTGATGGCCTTTCCCAAAACTGAGAAACCCCTTCCCCACAAACCAGGTACTCAGAGGAAAACCCTAAAACAGAAAGAGCAAGGATGCAAGAGCTCTTACCTGGATCCCTATCAAGGCTACAAAAGCCCATGAGCTTTGTCCCTATTACTATGAGAACTTGGCTCTCAGAATTCCTTCTAAGTCTTCCACCTAGAATCCCAGTGTCCTGATTCTTGCTGCCCACAATAGCCTCTATTTTCAGCCCTGAACACCTACCACTGTATCCTGAGTCCTCCACAGATTGACCAGGTTGGGGCAATAGCAAGGAAACCAATGCCTTCTTTCCTTTTCCAACCTGAGCTGGAAAAGTCAACAGTTGCATTCTAGGGACCAAGGGACCCAGGCCTCCAGGTAACTATCTGTACCCCCTCCCTCTCTCTCCCCCGCCCCAAAAAAATGATTATCCATTAAGGTTCTGTCTGAGATACCTATTTTATAATCCAGAAAGACGTATTTGATAAACCCATTTTACCCAAAATATACAATATACAAGGAGCAGAATTATAATTATCAAATGGCCACTCTGGGTCCTGGGCCTGTCACCTTTCCATGGAGGGCACGTCCAGTAGTTACTAAGAAACTCATGTGAAGAAAGAAGCCTATGTAGGGGAGCAGCGTGACCCACAGGGGATCCAGCTGGTTTTTCTTGTCCGTGCCAAGCCACCTCTACGGGACTGACTGCACAAATGGAGAAGCCAACCAGCACCTCCAGTGGTTACAGCAAAGCCCTGGTCTGTTCCGAATGAGGGCGAAGTCTGCACGAGAGGATTGGTACAGGAAGGAGGGCCTCTGTGGCCCATGCGGAATGAGCTGGCCTGCAGCAAGGGATCTGAGATTTTATGGTGTGGTGATTATGAGTTGAGGGACATTGATCTCTTGGCAATATATCTTTCATTAAGGCAAAATACCATTCTGGTTCAAACCTTAAATTCTGGCCTTAACTAAAGAATTTTCGTCTTTACCATTTGCTCTTATAAAAGGCTGAGCCACCACAAAAGAGTTCCACGATGCTCCAGCCTTCTCATCAAGAAAGAACCTGGATCCTCTCACCATACTTAGAAGAATCTTAGAACCTCTCTTCTTACCATACTTAGTAAATTTCAGATGGATGAGAAGGATCCATAGAAGTGGGAGACTTGCCCATCTTGCATATGTATCCCCACTGCCTTGAAAGGGCCAGGTATAGTATGGACACTCGATGAATGTCAAATGAATGACTAAGAATTAGTAAAAGAAATCAACTTTTTAAAATGGAGATACCTATACCATCCTTTATAGAACCAAAGATAAAAATAGTAAAGGTAAAGATTGGTAGAGTTGATTATCTATAAATTTAAAACATTTTTACACAAAATGACTATGAATAAAATATAAACATACATAACAAATGGAAAAAACAGCTATGACATATATCACAAAAGGTCCATGTCATATCTTAAAATGAGAAATATATGATGAGAATGAGCTCATCTAAATCAACAATAAGATAAACATTCTAATAAAATGGATCTTCAAATGGCTGATTATATTTACATATAAATATAATGTAATATTAGTAATCAGAGAAAGATACAGATTTTCACCTGAGAAATTATGCAAAGTTTAAAAATAATGAAATATCCAGTGTTGGCAGAGTTGTGAAGAAGTACTCCAAACTCTGATCGTAGGAAAGGAAATTAGTACAAACCTTCCATAAAGTGTCCTTTGCAATAACACTGAAAGCTTTTGAAATGTACATGCCTTTTGATACAGAAATGCCACTTGTCAGAATTTATCCTTGGGCACTCTTCTGATATAAATGCAAAGATGCATGAACAAAGTTGCTCATCATGGCATAATTTATAACAACAAAATTTACAAACAACCTAAAGAACCAAGGATAGGGATATTTTTTTAAACTATAGATTCCTATATAATAAAATACTTTGCAGCAAAAATCAAGCTGTTGAAAATATTTAACATTAGAAAATGTTCAAAATATAATGCAAAATAAAAAAAAAGCAGTCTAAGTCAGTAGTTACAGTAACTCCATTTTTTAAAAACTACATGCTTATATGCACAGAAAAAAAATATTAACAGTGGTCACCTATGGGTAGAGAGTAGATAGATGATTTGTTTTTCTCTTTGTTTTGCAAATTTTCTACCTTGAGCATGTTTTTTCTTTGCCACTTGGAGGCAGCACAGGTAAGTGCTCAGGACCTGGTTTCTTTCCTGGGTCCACAACTTACTGGCCAGGTGACTTAGGACAAGTTTGCTGTCTTCATGCTTCTGTTTCAGCATCTGTACAAAAGGGGTCTGGTAGTGTCTACCTTTTAGTGTCGTGAGAATCACATAAAATCATCTCTGTGAACTACTTAGCCCAATTCCTGGCACAAAGTCAATGTCTGCTCAATGTCAGCTACTGCTACAGAGAAAATGAACAGTGACTATTATTTAAAAAGGAAAAGAACATATTTTGAGGTTTGGCCTTGGCCTCTAAGGGGTCTAACAGAATCTGCCTACCTGTCCAAAGAGAGACGGGCCCTCCACTGAGCTGCTGGGTTGGAGGCTCCACCTCTCCACCCCTTACGCCCATCCCACCACACCCCACCAATATTCTAGCTCCTATGGCTACAGTGTTTGCAGTCACCACAGAGCAAGGCCATCTCAGAATGTTTTCAAATCTCAAAACCCTCCTAAGTACCTCAGTGAGGACCCATCCTGGTCTGATGGTGTAGAAATGACATATGGTCACACTGCCCTCAAGTGCCGGGTCTTGCTTCCTGGACACCAGGAAGCACAAGGACGCAGCTGTCTTGGAGGTGACCTCCATTTTGTAAAGTCTAGAAGCCAAGTCAGCATGACCTGTCAGAACCCTGAGGCCCACTCTGCCAGAGACGGCGCCTGACACAGCCACCAGCCCTGAGCCACCAACACGGGCCTCCCTGCATACAGCAGCCCATAGCAGGGGGCTCATTCCCAGGAGAGTCATTCCCAGCCTCCTAGGATGTGGCCCTGTCTGCCCATATCCCATCCTGAGCTGCTGATTTCTGCCTCCCTGCAGGGAACCTTTTCTCTGCCTGAGCCCTCTTATCAGCCCCACTCTCAGTACAGTAGCCTCGAGGCTCCCTCCAACTCAGTACAACGCCATTCCTTTCAGCATGAGACAATCCCTGGCCATGACTCTCTCTCTCCCTAAGAATCACATGACATACAAACCCGTCTTTCAATATTAGCTCACACCCCACTGTAGAGTATTGTCCAAAGGCTGTGACACCATGTGCCAGCTCTGCTGGTGGAACCTGGCTGCCATGTCCAAGCTGTGGAGCCCATGGGACGCAGGTAGCACAGCCAGGAGGGGCCTGAGAGGGAAGGGCACTGACTCAGAGTTTACCTCCCTGTGGCTAACACCCCTCACCCACGTGGCTGTGCCATGAATCCTGCACAATGAGGAAGGTGCCGGTGGGGCAGCCCTCCTCAGTAACGTCTATTTGGGGAGGGAGAAGGCATCTTTCAAGATTTCACAGATTAAAATCACGATGGTATGGGTCCATTTGGCCCTCCCTCTCCACTGGGATCCCAGCTCCCCTTGCACAGAGAGCATTCAGAGCTATAGCTGCACAGTGATGTTCACTATTCAGCATCAATCCTCCCGCTGCCAACTGCCAGCCCAGACAGGAACTCCAGCTGACCACAGGACACCCCAAAACCCAACCTATAATCTGGCCCTATAACCTACCTTTGAGTCAGGTAAGGGATTAAGGAGGGATTAAGCCAACTGGTGGAAAGAGTATAGACTTGACAGTCAGACACAGCTGCTGGCGTATCCACCCCCTTCCAGCTGTGTGATCCTGGTCAAGCTACTCACCCTTTAAAGGCCCCATTTCTTCATCTGTAGGATGGGGAGGAAGAAACCCCACCACACAGGGTTATGGTGAGATCTAAAGAAGATAATGACTATCAAGCGCTCAGGACCTAGTGGGAGCTTACTGTCATTAACCACTCTGACCCCTATGGCCACGCCCAGCACACAGTGCAGCTACACACTCAACAATAAAGCCTGGAAGTCAGCGCCCCGCCCATTCACCTCTGTGCCCCTCACTTCCCACCCTGTCAGCCATGCTGGAGAGAGCAGACCCTTAAATATTTGTTGAAGAAATGATTTAATGAATGCCATTTGGTCTCCGAAATGTGCCTTCTGTATTTTATCATTTCATGAGTGATGTATTATTCCGTGACCTTTTGAATTTCCATGTAATCATGCATCTAGATTAAATCCTGATTTATTTCCATGACCCTGAATAGCACAGAGCTCTTTCCCTCCCCATTATCCTGCCTGTGTGAATACCAGCTCTTCGCCAACTGTATGCCTTTGTGTAACCAACCACTCCAAAACTCTGTGGCTTACCACAGCAACGTTTCATTTCCCCAGTTCTGTGGGCTAACTAGGTGATCCTCCTGGTCTCACTTGGTCCCAAGTCAAGAGACTCATCATTAGCAGTGGAGCCCAGGCTTCCAGATACACCAGCCCCCGTAGTCCCAGAAGGCAGTCAGAAGCTCTGAGCCATCTGGAGCCCAGGCTCTGACACTAGCTCAGCACCATTTCCATGACATTAATCAGTCAAAGCAAATCCCAAGACTAATATGATTATTTTCGGGGGAGAGTAGTTTGGAGGGAAGAACAGATCCCATCCTGGATGGAGGGAGTTTCAAAATATATGGGCCAGGTTTTCAAACCAGACCAAGTTAAAAGAAATACACAACTACCCCATGTAGCACACATCCCCACTGGAACTCCAAAAAGTCAAGACTGACACTGGGAAACACTTTTTCCACAATAGGAATTTTCAAGGCCATTCAGGGTTGCCTGAAACCTCCTCTCCCTGGGTGACTTCCTGTACTCTCATTTCAAAGCCCTGTAAATGCTAATGACCCTCAAGTTTACACCTCCAACTCAGCCTGACTTATATTGCAGTCCTGATTTCGCTCCCCAAACCTGCTCCATCGATAGTATTTCCAATCTCGGGAAAGGGAGTCAGCAGCTACCCAATGGCTCAGGTCACAAATCTAGTTTGTCCTCAGTTGCTCCCTTTCCTTCACCCCCCACTTTTAATCCATCAGTAAATCCTGTCAGCTCTACCTCCAAGCCACCTCTCATCTCCACTTCGTGTCAGTTTCCTCAGGCTGCCCTGACAAACTACCACAAAGAGGTTGGCTTAAAATAACAGAAGTGTATTGCTCATCGTTCTGAAGGCTGGCAGTCTGAAATCAAGGTGCTGGCAGAGCCATGGTGGCCCACTCTGCCAGAGACGGCACCTGACACAGCCACCAGCCCTGAGCCACCAACACGGGCCTCCCTGCATACAGCAGCCCATAGCAGGGGGCTCATTCCCAGGAGAGTCATTCCCAGCCTCCTAGGATGTGGCCCTGTCTGCCCATATCCCATCCTGAGCTGCTGATTTCTGCCTCCCTGCAGGGAACCTCTTCTCTGCTTGAGCCCTCTTATCAGCCCCACTCTCAGTACAGTAGGCGCGAGGCTCCTCCCCTGCCTCCTCCTAGCTTCTGGTGGTGGCTTTGGCGTTCCCTATCTTGCAGCTACATCAGTCCAATCTCTGCCACAGATTCTCCCTTTGTGTCTCTGTCCAAATCTCCCTCTTCTTAAAATGACACCAGTCATATTAGATTAGGACCCACCCTAATCCAGTAGGGTGTCATTTTAACTTGACTACATGTGCAAAGTACCTATTTCCAAATAAGATCACATTCACAGGTACCAGAGGTCAAGACTTCAAAGTATCTTTGGGAGGGAGGCATAATTCAACCCATAATAATAATATAATTGCAATCGAAGCCACCATCACCTCTCACTGCAACCACCTCTTTACTAGTCTTCCTGTTTCACTCTTGATCCCATCATAAAGTCTTGGAACACAATCTAAACTACTCACTTGACATTTAGTCAAAGCCCAAGCCCATTGTCTGCACAGCTTTCCCAACATGATTGCCCACCACCCTTCTCCTCACCCTCACACTATAGCCTCACTGAGCACCTCTCTGTTCCTGCCAAGCTAGGACCCACCCAAGTGAGACCTTTTCACTAGCTGCTTCCAGTGCCTGGAATGCTGTCCCTCTTATTCAATGAGTCGCTCTTCTTGTCATTCAGATACAGGTTTAGACATGACCTCTTCAGAGGTGTTCCCGGTCATTCTCTTTCACATGGTTCCAAATTTGACTCCTATACAGCACCTACAATTATGTGATTTGTTTACTTATTCATTGATTTATTGCCTATCTCCCCACCAGCAGGATGTCAGCAGGGACTATGCCTTCATCACTGCTCTATTTTCCACATCTAGGATAGTGTCTGGCACGAAGTAGATGCTCAATAAATATTTGTTGAAAGAATGAACTGCTTCTTGATTGTCAAGTCCAAAGGACATTTTTCAATCTTCATCCTATAGAATATAGTACATTTGACAGAGCAATCACTCACTCTTCTTGGAATCTCTGCCTTTTTCTCCCATACCCAGCCGAGCTCAGGGCCATAGTCTCCTAGTTCTCCCTGCTATAAATTCTGTCTCCTTTGCACACGCCCCTCCCTCTGTTTGTGCCTTTAATGGCAGGAAACCTTGGGTCCTGTGGCAGATGGAATAATGACAACCACCCCAGCCCAAGAATGTCTATATCCTAGTGCAGTGATGGCAAACCTATGACACGCATGTCAAAGGTAACACGCGAACTCATTTTTTTGGTTGACTTTTCTTTGTTAAATGGCATTTAAATATATAAAATAAATATCAAAAATATAAGTCTTTGTTTTACTATGGTTGCAAATATCAAAAAATTTCTATATGTGACACGGCACCAGAGTTAAGTTAGGGTTTTTCAAAATCCTGACATGCCGAACTCAAAAAGTTCGTCATCACTGTCCTAGTGCCTGGAACCTGTGTATATATAACCTTCTGTGGCAAAGAGGACTTTGAAGGTGTGATTAAGTTAAAGATCTGAAAATTAGGAGATTACCCTGGCCTAAGGTAATCATATGGATATTTATAAAAGGGAGACAGGAGGGTCAGAATCAGAAAGAAGGTATGATGACAAAAACAGAGACAGGGGTGATATGGCCATGAGACAAGAAACACAGACAGCCTCTGGAGGCTGGAAAGGGCAAGGAATAGGGTCTGATAAAAGGACCACAGCTCTGTCAACACCTTGACCTGTGTCACACTTCTGACCTCCAGTACCGTAAGATAATACACTGTAGTTGCTTCAGCCCCTAAGCTTGTGGTAATTTATTATAGCAGCAATAGGAATCTAATACAGTCCTCTTCCATTCTCTATATTCTCTTTAGGCAACTTCACCCATGGCTTCAACAACCACATATAACTGGATGTTTCTCCTCTGAAATTCAGACTTACATACTTACATGTTCAACAGTTTAACATCTTTAACTGGACGTCCTCTGGAGACCCCAAACTCAGTATATCCTCAGCTCAATCCCTTTCCCTCTCCGCCCTGACCTGTTTCTCTACCTGCATTCTCTGTCTTAGCTGATGGCAGTATTGTGCACCCATTCTCCCAAGCAGGGTACTTACTAACTCCCTTTCCTTCACCCCAGTGTCCAACTAATCTCTAAGTCTCCTAATTTGATCTTTTAACCATACCCCTTCCTCTCCATTGCTTCTATCATAGCCTTGATGTCCATAATAATCTTCTAACTGGTCTCCGGGCCTCCATCCTTAAACCCCTCAAATCCATCCCCCATACTGCATTTTTCTTTTTTAAATACAAATATCTTACCACATCCCTCCTTTCTAGATTCCTCTAAGATAAAAGTCAAGCTGCTAAATAAGGCTTACAAAGCTTCCCTGACTGCCTCCCACCCCTATCACTCCAACCTCACCTCTTCTATATTGTCATCTTTGTGCTCCCCCTCTGTTAGAAGACAGCAAGAAAGGAGAGAGGGAAAGAGGAGAGAGGAAGTAAGGAAAAGGGAAGGTTTTCTGGGTCTTTCCTTCACTCCGTTTACCTCTCTAAAACCCCAATTGACTGACTCCCAAATCAAGAGAAGTAGAAACACCGCCTCCATCTAAGACACTTGCAAATATATATATACTAGGGGCCCGGTGCACGAAATTCGTGCACTGGGTGTGTGTGTGGGGGGGGGGGTTGTCCCTCAGCCCAGCCTGCCCCCTCTCACATACTGGGGCCCTCAGGCGTTGACCCCCATCACCCTCCAATCGCAGGATCGGCCCCTTGCCCAGGCCTGACGCCTCTGACAGAGGTATCAGGCCTGGGCAGGGGACCCTCATTTTCCCCCATCACTGGTTCTGCCCCCAGCCCAGGCCTGATGCCTCTGGCCCAGATGTCAGGCCTGGGCAGGGGACCCCCAGACCCCTCCGATTGCTGGCTCTGCCCCTTGCCCAGGCCTGGTGCCTCAGCCAGAGGCGTAGACCCCCATCACCCTCCGATCGCCTGATCGGCCCCTTACCCAGGCCTGACGCCTCCACCAGAGGATGGAGGACAGGGGACCCCCATCTCTCCCCGATCACTGGCTCTGGCCCCCGCCCTGGCCTGAGGCCTCTGGCCCAGGAATCATGCCTGGGCAGGGGACCCCCATCTCCTTCTGATCGCTTGCTCCACCCCCCGCCCAAGCCTGACGCCTCAGACTCAGGCTTCAGGCCTGGGCAAGGGGACCATCATATCCCCCCAATCCCCGGCTCCGGCCCCCGCCCAGGCATCAGGCCTGGGCAGGGGACCCCCAGCCCCCTGCCCAGGCCTGATGCCTCGGCCAGAGGAGTTGACCCTCATCACCCTCCGATCACCAATCACCGGATCAGCCCCTTGACCAGGCCTGAGGCCTCCAGCAGAGGTGTCAGGCCTGGGCAGGGGACTCCCAGCTCCCCGCGGTTGCAGGCTCCGCCCCTGCCCAGGCCTAACGCCTCTGGCCTAGGCATCCAGCCCAGGCAGCGGGGACCCGCAGTGGCAGCGGGGGGCACAGCGATCATGCGGGCTCCGCCCCTGCCCCTGCAGGACGCTTCTGGCTGAGGCGTCCGGCCCGGGCAGCGGGGACCCACAGCTGCAGCGGCCCCGCGATCGTGGGCTTTGCTTTAGGCCCAGGCAAGGGACCCCTAGCTCCTGGGACTGCCAGCTTCGACCGTGCCCAGCTCCCATTGCTAGCTCCACCCCTACTTCCTGCTATCACTGGCCAGGGCGGAAAAGGCACCTGATTCTCCGATCATGGCCGCCTTTGCCCTGCCCCCCAGCCCTTAGCTCCCCCCTGGGTTTCCGATCACTGTCAGTGGCAGGGGGCTTCTTCCTGCTTTCCCTTTCACCTCCCTGCATTGTGCCTACATATGCAAATTAACCGCCATCTTGTTGGCAGTTAACTGCCAATCTTAGTTGGCAGTTAATTGCCAATCTTAGTTGGCAGTTTATTTGCATATAGCCCTAATTAGCCAATGAAAAGGGTAGCGCCGTACGCCAACTACCATTTTTCTCTTTTATTAGTGTAGATCAGCAATTATACATTATTACACAAGACATACCCCAAAAGTGCAAAATCACACACCAACATGCAATTCCATGCAAATAATCATTCTCTTACAGATATGCCGACCACAGAAATACAAACACAGGAGATAGAGACAGATGCTCATCCAACTGCATGTGCCTTCGCATAACTACCCTTAAAATCCTCTCACACAGACACAACCGGGAGACACAAACATCCAACTCAGGGGGAGCAGGTAACTTCTGTGGTTTAGGGAGCAAGAGAATAAACAGCTAGGAGCGGCAGAAATGGATAGCGGAATGTTGAGGGTAAACGGAAGATAAGACGAATGACCAGGGGAGCATCAACTGGGATGTATTCATTCACTGCCATTCCCTAAAACCTAACAATAGTCCAAATGTGTGCTAAGCAATAAGGGTACAAAGGTCCATAGTAGCAGTAGTAGTAGTGGCAGCTAATACTCCAACAGTGGTCCTTATATACCAGACATAAGTCCTCTACTCATCTAATCCCCATAGCAATCTCTATACATTATTACCTTCAACGTATAGATGATATAATGAGGTCCAAGAAAGTTAAATGACATGTACAGTGTCACATTGCTAAGAAGTGGCAGGACCTGGATTCCCACCCAAGTGGTCAGATTCCAGTCTATGTTCTTATTTACCTCCCAATGAGTGTAACCATGAATAGCTCACAGACCACTCAGAGTTCACATGCTGGACCTGGGGCTGTGTGATGTTTTTCCTTGGGGAGGCAGATGTAATAAAAGGCAGTAACAGTATCAGTGGGATAGACATTGACCTTGAAGTCAGGCTGACCTGGACCCAAATCACAGCTCTGCTATCCACTACCCATGAATACTTTAGCAAATTAACCTTGTTAACCTCTCTGACATCAGTTTTCTCATCCATAAAGGAAGACATTATTATCTACTTTGTTGAGTTTTATTAGAGTTAAATGAGATATTGTATATAAAAGTGCAAAGTGCAATGCTTGTCATACAGTAAGCACTCAACAAATAAATCCCTCCCTCTTGTTGCTCCACCAACTAATTACTCTTCAACCCCCTAAACCAGGGCTGGGGAATATCCGGCCCATAGACTGTATAAGGCCTACAAAATCATTTGGTCTGGCCCTGCCAAGGCATTAGAGGTGAGCTAATTAAAAGTTTGACAAATATACCAGACTAATTTTTAAGTTGATAATTTTGTATGGCCCGTGAATAATGTTATAAATATATCCAAATGGCCCTTGGCAGAAAAAAAAAGTTTTCCTCACCCCTGTTAAACCTAATGCCTTCCAAAGACATTAGAAGAATGCTTGCAAATTACGGTTCTTAGGCATATATATAGCTAAGTATTTTAGAAGGCCTGGTAACTGAGCAGGAGCTATTGTAACCACAAGACAAGCCACTCAACACACAGCAGCTCTTGCAATTACAGTCAGCCCAGCCCCTGAAGGCATAGGGGTTCTCTGCTCCTGCTTAGAATCAAGGTGGCCTCAAACTGCTTGAGACCTACAGAGTCAGACTTCCTCAGGGCAGGGCCCAGAAGGTTTCTGTTTGAATTCTTGTACACCTTCAAATTTGAGAACCACTGAATTTAAAAGTAAGGAGACACTGTATATTCCGACAAGATGCATGGCTCAGGGGTGATTGAGTTGACCTGCAGTGCTGCCAACTTTGGATTTTTCTTTTACATGAGACAGGAAATAAACAAAGGCCATGTTTCTGTCACTGGAGGGAAGTTGTTCTCTTAAACTAGGATTTCCAGGAAATCTTCCAGGGGAAGCCACAGCATCTTCCTTGCTCAGATTTCAGAAACTAGAAAAGCTAGGCATGGCAAGAATCAGGAAGGGTTAACAGGTCTGGCCATGGAGGGAAGAGGTGGCTGAGGCAGAGGAGAAAACTCCTGAAAAACTGTCACAGCCAAGGGGAGCCCAAGGAGACATGACAAGTAAATGTAATATGGAATCATGAATGGGACCCTGGAACAGAACAAGGACATCTGGTAAAAACTAAAGAAATCTGAATAAAATATGGATTTACCAATATTGGTTCATTAATTGAAACAAATGTGCCTCATTAACATAAGCTGTTAATAGTAGGGCTAAGAACTCTCCATATCTAGCTCAATTTTTCTGTAAATCTAAAACTATTTTAAAGTCTGGCCAGTGTGGCTCACTTGGTTGAGCGTTGTCTCATGCACTAGAGGTCGCCTGTTCAATTCCCGGTCAGGGCACATGCCCAGGGTTGCAGGCTCCATCTCCAGTAGGGGCCATGCAGCAGGCAGCTGATCAATATTTTTCTCTCATCGATGTTTCTGTCTCTCTCTCTGCCTCTCCCTTCCTCTCTCTGAAATCAATAAAAACATATTTAAGTGAATAAGTAAATAAGTCTATTCTAAAAATCAAATTCTGTTTATTAAAAGAAATAAATAAATGGAGAGGGGACTCTAAATAAGCAGGGTATGTCTGAGAAAGCTTCACTGGGGAGTTACTTTAAACCTGGACTTGAAAGTCCAGGTCATGTGAGGAAAGGAGAAAGAATGTTTAGAGCATAGGAAATAGTATGTGCAAAACCCTTCAGCAGGAAAGAACCTGGTACATCTGAGGAAGAGAGAGTGTTAGCATGCGCCAAGTGCCATGAACAAGAGGGGGCGGTGGGCAGTAAGGCTGAGGGGAGGGTGGGTGGCATAAGGCTGAGGGGGTAGGAAGGACACCAAGACCTTGACTCTATAGTAAGGAGAAGCATCTTATTCTAAGTGCAGTAGGAATGCAATGCCATCTTATTCTAAGTGCAGAAGGAACACAATGCCCTCAGTACAGCCATCTTATTCAGCAGAGCAAAGTTTGTATGACCGTGGAGTGTTTATATTCACCCATTTTATAAAAGTGAATGGGAAATGAACACTGATGATAAAAACCAGAGGTCTCAAACACATTTAGGCAATGATGCAAGCTATTAGGCAGACTTAAAAGCTGAAACCTAGACTCATCTTTGGATATTCGTTGGATTTAAACTGACTGTGGGATTAATTGTGAAAGAAAAGAACAAAATTAACACCTAGAATATTTCATTGAAAATCATGTCTAAAAGGTAAAGTTTACCTTGGGCATTCATAATTTGTTGTATCTCTGACAACAAATATGTAAGTCATCTTTTATAGTCATGATTTTAAGAATGAGAGAAAATAGGGAACTGCTTTAATACTTTCTACACATAAGTCTTATAGTTAACAGCTTGACAGAAGTTAGACTAATTTTTGACAAAGGTAATGTTTTTTTTAATACCTTCCCTTCTGCACTCTGCTTTTCAAGATCAGCATTAATCCACATTCACACCCCAGAGCACACCCAGATGTATTACCCTCCAACACACACACATACACGCCTTCACCCTCCACCCCTCCACCCCTCCACCCCTCCACCCTATCCTCCAGAGACAAAACCCTGGAATGAACCACCTGCCTTCTCCCTTCCTGCATCTTATTTCCCCAGACCATGTGAAGGAACTGGCAATGTAGTCTGTTAAATTAATTCTCTATAAGAATGCATATGGCTCTCCCTTAAAAATTTGAATTTTAAAAGAGATCTCATGAAAGAAAGAACACCTTAAGCCAAGAAACAAATCTTACTAATATGCATTTTAGGAGTTCTGCCAATCTGGTGAGAGAGGTATTTTGTAGAATGGAAACATTTAGCAGCTCCCCTTCTGGGTACCAAATTCTGTGCCCACAAAGAAATCCACTTTATCATTAATAACTCCATCTAGTTTCATCAGTTATTTCCATACCCTTTTCACCAAATCATATTCCATTTTGTTTTTAAAGAAAAAAATCAGCCCTGACTGGTTTGGCTCAGTGCATAGAGCATCAACCTGTGGACTGAAGGGTCCCAGGCTCGATTCCAGTCAAGGGCATGTACCTCGGTTGTGCGCACATCCCCAGTAGGGGGTGTGCAGGATGCAGCTGATTGATGTTTCTCTCTCATCAATGTTTCTAGCTCTCTATCCCACTCCCTTCCTCTCTATAAAAAAATCAATAAAATATATTTCTTTAAAAAAAGAAAAAAATCAATATTAACTTTTGTCACCACCAGAAGCTCCTAAGAAATAAATTGCTGGAGAAACCAAGATGGCAGCATAAGTAAACACTGGAAATTGCTGCCTCGCACTACCACTTCAAAAATACAACTAAGAGACAAAACGGACATCATCCAGAACCACAGGAAGGCTGGCTGAGTGGAAATTCTACAACTAGAAGGAAAGAGAAAAGCACACTGAGACTCAGAGGAGGTGCGGAAGTAAAGTGCAGAGGTATGGAGGCGCACGTGGAAAGGGCTGGCAACTAAGGACATGGTTGTCTTTTTCAATCAGGAGGGAGTCTCAAGCTCCCGACTGCTCTGAACTCCAGTTCCAGGTGAGTCTCTGGGGACCCAGACTCATACAGGCAGAAACTGGACTGTCTGGCATCAGTCGGAACTCAAGGGCAGCTTTCTCTGAGGTGCTTGTAGTGACTACCGGGACATTGAGACACGGGGCCTCTTACGGTAGGACTGAGGATCAGCCATAGCTGTTAGCTCCGCCCTGTTGATTCCCTAAGACCCCCGCCCCACCCAAGCTGTGTGCAGAGGCTTTTGCATATGAAAGGCCTGGCCCTTTGCAATCTGAAAATTACCTAACAAACTGCAGCTGGGTCAGAGAGACCCAGAACTTCCAAAAGAAGGTCCAAGGCCCCACAGCAGCTTGCATTGCTTCACAGCTGGGCCTCATCTGGGCACCTCCAAACTCCAAACAAAGAAGAGGAATCTGCAGATCTCTCCATAGCTCCTGCTGGGTAGCCTCAGGCAGAGGATAAATTAGCACCTCATTAGAGATCCAAGAGCCAGTGTACCCAGTGGTCAGAGTGGGACCATCCAGATTACAACTCCTCAGATCCATAAGGAACACACTCAGGGGCAGACTCAGTGAGCACCAAAGCCCCACTGAAGCAAGTCTTGCCCCAGAAGGGTGTCTCTAGCACAGAAGTTCTCCCACTGCAGGCACAGCTGATTCTCACAGCCAATTGGCCTGGAGGTCAATTCCTCCCAGTGATACCTACAACAATCAAGACTTACCTACAACAAGACTGTACACAAAGCCCACAAAGGGGTGCACCAAGAGTGTGCACCTCAGGTAATTGGGGAGGCTGAGCCACTGGGCCCTATAGAACACCTAGCACAGAAAGCCACTCTATCAACACAAGGAAGCATAAAAAGTGCGGAGACAAAGAAACAGGTCACAAATGACAGAAATGGAGGAAAGCAAACGACTGGATATAGAGTTCAAAACTACACTTGTAAGGTTTTTCAAGAATTTTCTAGAAACCGCTGATAAATTTAGTGAGACCCTCAAGAAATCTAGTGAGACCCTCAAGGATATGAAAAAGGACCAACTAGAAATTAAGCATACATTGACTGAAATAAAGAGTTCCAACAGCAGACTAGAGGGCTGCAAGAATCAAGTCAAAGATTTGAAATATGAAGAAGCAAAAAAACACCCAACCGGAAAAACAAAAAGAAAAAAGAATCCAAAAATATGAAGATAGTGTAAGGAGCCTCCGGGACAACTTCAAGCATACCAACATCCGAATTATGGGGGTGCCAGAAGAAGAGAGAGAGCAAGATATTGAAAACCTACTTGAAGAAATAATGACAGAAAACTTCCCCTACCTGGTGAAAGAAATAGACTTACAAGTCCAGGAAGCGCAGAGAACCCCAAACAAAAGGAATCCAAAGAGGACCACACCAAGACACATCATAATGAAAATGCCATCGCTTCTCAGCCTTTTGGCTAAGATCAAGTGTAGTATCTGTTCTTATCAGTTTAATAATTAAAATTCCAGGAGCAAAAGACAAAGAGAGAATCTTAAAAGCAGCAAGAGAAAAACAGTCAGTTACCTACAAGGGAGTACCCATACGACTGTCAGCTGATTTCTCAACAGAACTATGCAGGCCAGAAGGGAGTGGCAAGAAATATTCAAAGTGATGAATAGCAAGAACCTACAACCAAGATTACTTTACCCAGCAAAGCTTTCATTCAGAATTGAAGGTCAGATAAAGAGCTTCACAGATAAGGAAAAGCTAAAGGAGTTCATCACCACCAAACCAGGATTATATGAAATGCTGAAAGGTATCCTTTAAGAAGAGGAAGAAGAAGAAAAAGGTAAAGATACAAATTATGAACAACAAATACACATCTATCAACAAGTGAATCTAAGAATCAAGTAAATAAATAATCTGATGAACAGAATAAACTGGTGAATATAATAGAATCAGGGGCATAGAAAGAGAGTGGACTGACTATTCTTGGGGGGGTGGGCAATGGAGTGTGGGGGGTGCAGGAAGAGACTGGACAAAAATCGTACACCTATGGATGAGGACAGTGCGGGGTGGGGGGTAGAGGGTAATGGCATAGCGTGGGGTGGGAACTGGGTGGAGTGGAGCTATGAAGGGAAAAAAGAGGAACAACTATAATAATCTGAACAATAAAGATTTAATTTAAAAAAATTAGGAATCACAAAAAAGCAAAAAAAATAAAAAATAAAAGAAATAAATTGCTAAATGTTGATTAAGGTGTAACTTTAATAGTTTTAAAGTGTACTCGTTAAACAAATATGTACTATGTGGCAGGACTGTCTGGAAGTTGGGGATATAATGATGATCAAGTCAGATAATGTCCCCATTCTTAAAGAGATTGTTTCCTAGTTCAAACTAATTAAAGCCAAAAAATCCAAGAGAAAATGGTAGTCTGAGGCCTTAGAGGCTCAGTAGGAACTTAAGACCTTAAGAGTCCCCTTTTATCAAGCAGAGAATGATAAAAGCATAATAAGGGTTCATGTTAGGAAGAGCTAAGGAAATCCTCAGCCTCATCCCTCAAAACAAAATCTTTGAATAGAGGATCAAAGTATATGTAGAATTGTGCACCTGAGACCTGTATAATTTTGTTAACCGGTGTTACTCCAATAAATTCAATAAAAGGGGGAGATAGATGTGGAATTACATAAAAGCACATGTTAAGGGGAATCAGAGCTTGTTAAAATGAAGCTCCATGACAATAGAAAATGTAGGTCTAGATGTGGAGCAACCAGAAGGTTCATACATTGTTGGTGGGAGTATAAAATAGTTCAATCACTTTCAAAAACAGACAGTTTCTTTGAAAGTTATGCCCTACCTGCTTTGGCTCAGTGGATAGAGAGTAAGCCTGCAGACCTAAGGGTCCCAGTTTCGATTCCGGTCAAGGGCACATACCTGGGTCCGGGTGCATGCAGGAGGCAACCAATTGATGTATTTCTCTCACATGGATATTTCTCTTTGTCTTTCCCTCTCTCTTCCACTCTCTCTGAAAATCAATGGAAAAAATATCCTCGGGTGAGGATTTAAAAAAAAAAAAAGTTAAACATACACTCACCAAATAATCCTATCTTCGTATCCCTAGGTATTTACCCAAGAAAAAATGAAAATATGTCCACAAAGACTTGCACAAAAAATGACCGTAGCCGGTGTATTCAAAATAGCCCCAAACTGTAAACTACCCAAATGTCCATCAGCAAGGAAATAAATAAATAAATTGTGAGATATTCATTTAGCGGAATAATATTCAGTAATAAATATATACACAATAAGGATGAATCTCAAAACACTGTGATAAGCAAAGAGGCTGGTCATGAAAGAGTACATACAATATGTAGTCCAGAACAGGAAAAACTAATCTATACTGGGGGGAAAAATCAGATCTGTGGTTGCCTATAGCTGGGGGAAGGTGGAGAATTGGTGAGGAAATGTATGGGGTACATTCTGCTTCTTGTTTGGGGCCATATTTATACCCAACTATGAACACATCAAACAAAACACTTAAGATCTGGGTATTTTATTGTATGTTAATTAAGACCCAATTGTTTTTTGTTTGTTTTTCACTTTCAGGCTGCTTTAACATCAGGTCAACAGTAAGGGGCACAAAAACATCAGCAAACACCTTAGTTGAGAGGCTGCTCTGTTAAATGCTAAGGGTGTATGAGGTCTTGGTGGCTATCACAGGTAATAACAGGTTGGGTGAGACGGGTCTAAGACAATTTTGTGGCAAAATGCCTCTGAGATTCAAAAACAACTTGCTCACAAATAACCTTTTAAAAAAAATAGTTCCCTTGTAAGTATTTATTGAAAGTCTACCAAGGCCAGGCACTAAAATGGATGTTGAATACTCGGCCTCAATTCTGATTAGCTCCCATTCGAGTGAAGGATGTGATGGCAGCTATAAAATAAACGAAAATGTTAATGAGATAATTTCAGTTGCTGACTGATCACATACTCAATTTGTACTTACAAGGTTGTCTTGCTTTTAAGTTGTTTTCTAATTAAGATACAAAGTTGGGAGACAAAATGGTGTAGCAGGAAAAAGCGTGCATGGGTTGTGGCTGTGGAGCATTTGCTTAATTGCTCACTATAATTCCTGGCATCCAGTAACCTTTCAGTAAGTGTCAGTTGTCATTATTATAATTATTTTTATGTCCCTCTTCTCCCTCTCATCTTATAAGTAAAACATGGTCTTTGATAATATATGTGCCATTAAAGACAAGTACAGAAATATTCATAACAGTTGCATTCATAATAGCCCAAACTGGAAACGACTCAAACAGTGGAATGGATAAATAAATTGTGACATATTTGTACAATGGAATACTTCCCTGCAATAAAACAACAAACTGCTGCTACATGGCAATTAATGACTTGGGTGAATATCACAGACATAATACTGAGTGACAGAATCCAAACACAAAAGACCACACACTATATAACTTCATTTATATGAAGTGCAAGAACAGGCAAAACCAACCTATGGTAACCAAAGTCCAAGCAGTGGTTCCTTTGGGCAGGAATTGTTGACTGGAAGGGGCACAAGAATGTCTCCTTGTATGTTAGAAATGTTCTTTACCTTGATGTGACTGGTGGTGACATGGGTATATACACGTGTAAAAATTAATTGAGCTGTTCACTACAGATCTGAGCATTTACTATACGTACCTTGCAACTCGCTAAAAAATTTTAAGATTATAAGTGAAATTAAGTTAAATAAAGAAGCACATTTAGAAATACGAGTATTTCATATGCACTATCTCGCAGTGAGTGGAAATGCTGGACCTCATCTATCATAAGTAATTTGTTCATTCATTTGATGCACATCTCCCAGCTGCTGGGCACCAGGCTAGGTGCCCAGAACACATGAATGAACATGACAACACAATCCCCATCCTTAAGGGCATCCCTGAAAAGAGCAGCCAGCCATGTAACCTACTACCCTAGGGCAGCTGGTAGCAGCTTCTCTAAATGTGGCCAGAGGGTCCTGTGGGCATTCAGTGACTTCCACAGGAGAAACCTTAGACCCAAATTCGAATCCAGTAACTGAAACATCACACATGGTCATCCATTTCTTCTGAGGAGCAACATGGGTAATACGTCTCAGGTCATGGTGTTTAACCGCAATTGACATTTATAGGTCATTGGTTGTGATGACAAATCTCTTTCTGGAAGGCTCCTCATTTGTGACAACAGTGGAAGAAAAGAGGCGAATTTTCGTGAATGTGGCCCAGCTTCCGACCTGCAGAGGAACATCCAACAGAAGACCCTTTGTTCTCTCAGCGGTGTCAGTGGGGTAGGAAGCATGAAACAAATTGAGCAACTGCCCACCGCCCTCATGGTGGGCCCCAGGATTCTGCCCTCAGGGTGGTTCAAGAGTGAGCCCCATGCAATATTAATGTATGAAACATGAAAAGCTCTTTGCTCTTGCCTCTGGTATGAATTAATAATTTAACACATTTCAAGTTTTATTTTAAAGGATCCAAGTTAATTGATGGTACGTCCAAAATAGCCCTGATCATCTTGCTCACTGTAGAGAAGCATTTTAACAACCCTGAGTGGCAAAAATGGGAACAAGTAGGGTGTCTAGGGCTGTTTTGCCTTACTTAAGAGGTCTGAAGAGCAAATAAATATGATCACCTCTCGAGAGAACAAGAGAAAAGGGACCAGGAAGACCAATTATTCCTGATGTTGTAATTCTTACTCCTCCTAAGTCCAAGCAAGCAATTATTCCTGCCTTTAACACTGACAAGGCCAGAACAGAGGCCCAAGAGACTAGTACTTGGGATCTTGATCCCACCAAAAAGAAAGGTGACCAGATGTCCTGGTTTGCCTGGGACAGTCCCAGTTACACTTGTTATAAATATCAATAGAGTCCTCTTTAACTCCAGAAAGTGTGCCAGTTTGAAAAATCAATCATATGTTCACCTTAGAGCTGGTGAACTGGAATGACATGCCTTTGAGGGAAAGGAACCAGGGTCCTCTCATATCCTGTGGTTCACCTTGAACCTACTCAGCTCCAGGGCCAATAGACCCTGAGAGGAAATACATTGCAAAAGGCATTATGCCTAATGCATTACATTCTACCTCTACAGGCAAGAAAAACCTCACAGTAAAGGAAAAGAGAGAAAGACAACTACCCAGGGAGGCTAAAAGGGCTTGGCCCATAAAGGTGGGAGAAAGCTCTATCTATGGAGGTTGCAGGAGTTCCCTCAGGTTCCCATAGCAAATTACCACAAACTGGGTGGCTTAAAACAACAGAAGTTTACTCTCTCATAGTTATGGAAGCCAGACGTCCAAAACTGAGGTGTCGACAGTGTTGGGAGGATCTGCTCCATGCTTCTCTCTCAGCGTCTGGTAGTTTGCCAGCAATCCTTGGCATTCCAACATTCCCATCTCACCCTCCATCTTCACATGGCCTTTCCCTCTGTGTGTCTGTGTGTCCCTGCATCCTCTCCTTTTCTGATAGGAACACCTGCCATTGGATTTGGGGCCTACCCTAACCAAGGATGATCTCCTCATTAAGTTTTTCATTATATCTGCAAAGACACTTTTTCCAAATAAGGTACCTTCATAAGTTCCAGGGATTAGAACTTGGACATATGTTTGAATGGGTCTCAATTCAACCCACAATAGATGTGTACAAAATAGTGCATAGGTGAGTCAAAGTTCACCAAATAGTCTTTTTAAAAAACAGCAAAGAGCCTTTCTTAAGTTAAATCTGAGGGAAGAAGAAAAAGGACTCACTCCCTGCAGGAGAGAGGGCACAAGGAAACCAAGCACCTGAGGTGTAGAGACACTCCTCTGTGCCTGATTTCGTGGCCACTGTGTCCAAGGAGTAGAGGCTGGGACAGGTGACGGTCATGCCTGCAAGGCTTTCCCTGGTAGTCACTGCTGAAGGCCTGTGAAGCTCCAACAGCGTCACGGGGCTGGAAGTGGCAGAGCTGCATCTGACACAAATCAACCTGCTCCTAATGCCGTCATACTTCTCACATTTTAGTCACCAAATATATGAACTATCCCCTCACACACTTTGGGGAGATATCAAAAAGGAGATAAGGCCCCCTTCTCAGGCCTCAGCCACCAGGAATGATGGGTGCTTCAACCTCAAATCCCCCAGGTTATTTCTAGACCAAGATCCCACCTGATCACATAAATTAAACACCAACCACCAATCCAGCTTAGTTTGTCCACTGTCCATCAAATCCTTGCAGCTGCAAATAAGACATAAAATTAAAAATTAAATTAAAAGATAACTTCTCATGTAATTGTCTTCCAGGGCACACATGTCACTCCTCTGATCAAAAGCATCACTGACCATTGCTAAAGCAGTGTTTCCCCAACGGGTTTCATACACGCCCAGGACCAGGTGACAGGTGTGTGTGGTGGGGGTGATTTGGGGGGAAGATTATATTCAGAGAATGACATTCCACATTCAAAGAGCATATCTCAAAGGCTTCTCACACGTCAATCCTGCCCAGAATTCCTCCTCATCTCTTACATGCACCTCCCCGCCCCACCCCACATCTAACCAGTGTGCTAATATACTGCTTATCGTAAAGCTTTGACTCATGCCATTCCTCAGCGTAGAACGCTCTTCCCAGTCCTGTCCACTCACCTGCAAACCAGGTGTCCTATCAGACACCCCTCCCTCATGATGTACTCACTCCACTTCAATCCAGGATGGCCTCTCCCTTCTCTGATGACCTGATTGCTCTTTCACAAAATCATCTCCTAATGCATGTCTTACTCCCTTCCCATTCCCGACCAGCCCAAAGCCCTTTAGGGAAAGGGGCTCTCTACACCTCTCGTGGTGGCCTCCACTTAGACACTCAGTAACATCGACAAGGTTATTGGGGGTCCAGGAGAAGTCCTAGAGATGTGCTTATAGGTGAGTACAACTTTGTCTTTGGTTCATTCTTATTAATTCCCCGAGCTTCCAATGCCAAGAGACCTTCTCTAGCAAGCAGGTGTCCCTTGTCTGGAGAGCTGCAAATGCCTCTGTAACAAAAACCTCATCTCCCAGCGGGTTTCAGATGGCATGTGGGTCCCTGGACTTCACTTCCTTCTAACAGTTAGGAAGCTAAGTTTTTTGTTTTTAGTTGTTTGCCAGATTTTATAAGAGCCCTTCTGCCTCCTGAAGTGATGTATGGTATCTATGTTTTAAACTAAGCAAACTAAAAATATGTTTTGCTTTGAGAACTTTTTGAAATGTCTGAACGCCTTCTGAGCTAAGTGGAGACACCTGAGAGTGTCGCTCAACAACTGAAGTTGAGACAGGAGAGCAGTTCTCTTCAGCATCAGAGGGAGCTGTGCCCCAGAGGCATTTTTTAAATTCCTTTAACAAGAAACAACTAATTAACGTCCTGGTAGGGGGCATCAGATATTTTTTTATCCTTGGTTAACTTCCAGCAAACCAAAGCACAAAAAGGACAAAAGAGAAAAAAAAAGGAGGGAGACTGTAGACAGGTAATTCTGAAAGCCTTCTTTTTCTGTTTTTCTCTTCTGACTCTGTTTGGTGAGATAATAGGACTTGAAATTCTAGGGAGGAAGAAAGTGATGAGTAATGAGAAAAAACAGCTTTGTACTCTTCTTTGAAAGGTTTTTCTTTCACATGGTATAATTTTTTTCTTAGAAAAAATAAAATACAATACACATATCCCTGCCTTGCTTATGTTGCAATTTCAAACATTCACAATACTTAGAATACCGTGCATTAGGCTCAGTACAACAAATATTTATTATGTTCCCAGCACTGTGCTAGGTGCTGGGAAAACAGAACAAATAAAATGGGATCAACTTTCTCTTCTAGTGATGTGGACAGGCAGGTGCCCTGAGGGATTTCTAAAATAAGAGGAACACAGTCTGGCCTCATGGAGCCCACAGTCTAGGGGACAATGCTTGTCAATATTAAAAGGGGGTCAAGGGGAGAAAAAGAGAAGGTCATCGCTTCATACTGCTTGATAGTCATTCCATTTAGGCAAAACCAGACTCACTGGGGCAGAAGTTCATTCCTTTGAAACTTTAAAAATGAAATGCTTAATGTCACTCTAAGAAAGGAGAAGTAACCAGTACACAACTCTAACATACACACCTATCGCCGATGTCACAGAATGTTCTAGAGCAAAGAATTACAGAGATCTCTAGTTCCCTCTATCTACAACCGACGAGTCCAAGGCCCACGAGGTCAGAGTCAGCCTGAGTTCTCAGCAGCCTCCAGTGCAGACCAGGGGATCAGACCCGGGTCCTGGGTCCCAGGCAGGTGTGCCCCACAAACAGTCATCCTCTCCTCTGCATGATGCTTCTTCCTTGGGCTCGTTGGGAGTGCAAGGGAATGATGTGAGAGGCCAAGAGGAGGAGGAACCACACCACCCCTGCCGATTCCTTCATCTGCTGCGAAAAGGCTTCGAGAGCAGCGCAGTCCTAGGGAGATCTTCACAAAAACCGACACCACAGGCTCTCGCGCTGCTGATAAGACAGGGACGGTGACAGCCTCCTGGCCACCTGAACACCCATTAAGCACCTGAACACCCGGGAAAGCTTAGTTTTGCTCTCCCTACCTTAATTGATTCCAAAAATCTCTCTTCCTACAAGTTGGGCATAATTTCTCTTTTTCTGTGTATCTCTGAGAGAGCATCAAGAGACAGAAAAGACAGGCTGAGAAGGTGTGGCAAAACTCCATACACTCAGAAGAACCTAAAAACAAAGGGATGATAATAGAATAATTAAAGGAGGAAAACCAGGGGCATCATCAGAATGTTGAGCATAAAGCAGACCCTGGAAGTGGGCAGAAATTCAGACAGAGGCTCCTGGTTGACCCAAACTGGAAGGTCCAGAGTTTAGATTTCTTTTTCTTATTCTGACGAGTGTCCTTGATCCATCTACAAATGGGCAAGAAAGACCGTATTTGGCTATGGAAACAAACAAACTATAATGGCTATCTTTATAGCTACAAAAATAAGCTATTACGGCTATCTTTCATTCAGAGCCTTCAGATTCACGAAGAAGAAAAGTGGTAAAGAAAGAAGAAAAATAATGGACAAGATGAAAAAGGAAAAAGCCCTTATCCATAATTTTCTCCCCTACCATCATGATCTATTACATTCGTGCAATCGCAGTTAAAGCTGAGTCCACAGTCTCCACACACTGTGTTCCTGCTGGACCCGGTATTTCCTCTCCCAGGATGCTGGCGGGGTGCCTCTGATGGAGGTGAGGCACCTTCCCTATGACAGGATGGCATTTGTTTTGCATAATCAATATCCTTTGTTTTATAACCCTGTGTTCTTAGGACCCTCTGGGACCAACAAGCATAAAATTCGTATATGCAGTGGCACTTGAAAAAGATGCTACAATAATGGCCCATTAATAAATGCATTATCAATACCAGTCCCCTAACCTACATTAGACCTGTCTGCATTAGACCTTTCTGAATTTCAACTTCTTTTCCTTCTCGATACGTCGCTAAAAAACCCCTCCCGGAGGCATATTTTTCCTCCTGAACCCTCCTCTTCCTTCATCCTTCCTTTTTCTTTCCTTTGTCCTGTTCTGCCTCTCTTTTCTTGCCAAACAAAAGTCTTATTTACTTATTAAACAAAAGACCTTTAATATATTATGCTTCCAGTTTTCCAGGGGAATTTTCACGCTTCTCTCATTTACTTCTAATAATAACGGATTTCTAATTGGACAGAGCAAATTAAATACCATAAATACAGTGATTTTTTTCTTCTCTCCTCATGAACTCTACCAATGGGAGGAGAGAATTTAAAAAAAAAAAAAAAAGGAAAAGAAAGGAAGAAAATGTCACAGTTCCTTAAAGAGAACAGAAAAGACGTCAATACCTGGAAGATTACAACATAATTTTGGAGCGGGTGGAGGCGGGTACCTGACTGAAAAGAGCAGAGGAAGTTATAACCTCAGCAAGTTGAAAGGGGGATGTTAAAAGGAAGGCAGCAATTCACCTCCACTGAGTCCAGGACAGGCTCAGGCCCAGGACAGGCTGCCAGGTCCATAGGGAGAAAACAACCAGATCTTATACAAAGAAACAATCTAAGTGGCAACACATCACCCATGGATTCATTGTCTAAAATGTGAGACAAACTTAATTTCAGTTTAGAATTCTTTACCTAGCAAAACTATAGACCAAGAAGGAAAATAAAAGCATTTTCAAGCAAACAAGGACTAAAACTACACACTTTCTAAAGAAGCCATTATAGGATGTGCTATAGCAGAAGAAGAAATAACCTAAGGGGAAAACAAACAAAACAGAGACCTGATATCTGTGGAGAAGGGAATTAACCAGGAGAGTGGTCCCTTCAGTCCTAAGATCACCACACTGCATCATCAGTCCAAAGACAGCCAGCCCAAGGAGGAGAGAAGAGGGTCTGAGAAGGAGAACATGGAACTCAGGGATAATCTTTTGTGCTGAGGTGTTTGAAAAAATATCGATAGAGTCCTGGCCAGAGGTGCTCAGTGCAATTCCCACCCCTACTGGGAGGTACCAATTAATATGTCTCTGTCACCTCTCTCTCTCTCTCTCTCTCTCTCTCTCTCTCTCTCTCTCTCTCTCTCTCTCCCCCCTCTCTTTGCCTCTCCCTTCCACTCTCTAAAATCAATAAAAAAAAATCCTCATTCCTCAGGTGAGAGTTTAAAATATGTATATAGCCCAGCCAGCATGGTTCAGTGGTTGAGCATCAAATATGAATTAGGTCACAATTCGATTCCCAGTCAGGGCAATATGTCTGGGTTGTGGACTCCAACTCCAGTGGGGGATGTGCAGGAGGAAGCTGATCAGTGATTCTCTCTCATCACGGATGTTTCTATCTCTCTCTTTCTCTCCCTTACTCTCTGAAATCATTAAAAATTAAAATACATATAGATAGATAGATAGATAGATATTTGAGAGATCTATTAAAATCTTTGAGGAAATTTGGAATAGATACAAAAAATGCTGGACTAATTTTTTAAGGCAAATAAAAAGATATACAAAAATAAATCTAATCATAGCACACAATTTGGCCCAGAAATAAATGATATTTACATAGTCCTAATAATGTAAATACTGATAAGGGATTTAACCACAAATTGTGATATAGTTATACGGAAAAAAATTGAGAGAAGTGGATAAACAGTGGGGCCTAAGAACTACAACCCAATCAACTATGTTAGAAAGTTAATATGTAATATCTAATACTGTCTAAAAAATAGCAATATACATTATTTTTAAATATGGTGACATATGAGGAAACAATTAAAAACATCTGAAGTGACTGCTTCTAAAAAGCTGGCTTGGGAAATGGAAGGCAAGGAACTGGTGTTGTATGTTGGGGTTTTTTTGTGTGTGTGTATGTGTTTGTTTTTCTGTAGGACACTTAATTGTATTTTACTATCATTGCTTTATTTTGATTAAAAAGTACTAATAAATATGTTAATAAAAATGAAATTAAATTGTAAAACTTGTGTCCCATTAATATACTCTGAATTAACATTTTTATAAAACCTGCAATTATCCTGTAAATAGTATAATTATATTGTGTTGCATTTTATTAAAAGCATTTTATTAAATGTAAACATTTAAAATATCCCACCACTAAAAAAAAAAAAAAAAAATAAGCTAACAAGGATATGGATGCTTTGTAACAGATGCATCTACTTATCTAATCTGCACAACAACCTGGTAAATTGCATATTATCCTTTCCTTCTTTCTGCAGACGGAAGACAGAGTTTCAACTTGCCCAAGGTCATAAGACTGGAAAGAACGGAGTAGAGACTCCACCTGGGTCTCCTGCCTTCGGGTGCACGGCTGCACACAGTGACGGCCACTTCTTGGTTCCAAGCCACAGCCCTCAAAGCGAATACCTGCACATTTTACCTACAAATATGTAGAAAGACTGCCCTTCCAAGCTACAGTTATCAGATCCATTCCACCCCACCTCACCTTCCCACCCCTGTCTAAAATCTGACCACTGTACCATTACAACTTGGACTGTGGAGCAAAAGCGGACTGTGCCCACTAACACTTTCAATGCCGTGGAGATTGGCTCCGTTCAGCAGGAGATAAAGAGAAGCCTCGTCCTGATTCACCAGCCATTCACCTGAGGAGGGGAGAGCCAATCCAAGGCCTAGTCACAGTCTGCTACCTCTCAACCTGCACATCTCTGGCTATCTTCACCAGCCCCTCCCTCATCTCACCCCACCCCTCCCAATTTTTGAGGCTGAACCAAACAGAAATTCCCCACTGAGGACACTTAGCAAGGATATCTGCAAAATACATCAAATCGTGTTAATAAGAATGTTTTCTGGGTGGGTCGCAACTGCAGGCGTGGGTGTCGCACAGAGCACAGACCTGGGAAAGGGCTCAGCCGACATCAGTGCCCAGCCTGTGTCCCCAGAGCTCCTAAGCCCCTCAGGCCCATCCTAGTCTTCCACCTGCCAATACCTGCAGGCTCTCTGGCCATCAGAGCCCTCTGGGACCACACAGGGCATACGGGTAGTGCCAGGCCAGGCAGTTCATGCCCCCACCCCACAGGCCTCAACACATGACCCAGGAGAATCAGTGGATAAAGAGCCCAGCACCACATATGTCAACCTGAGAACCTGGAAGTGTTTTCTACCCCGTCTCCCGGAGCTCTGTGGTGGGACTGAGCCCCAGCTGCCCCCAGCAATAACCCGCCCAACAACTCACCCTGTGCCAGCTTCCTGCCTGTCCATCCTGCCCCAGGTGCTGCCTCACATCCTTGTCTCAGGGTGTACTTCTGGGGGAACTCAAACACAGGCCTGTGTGACTCAGCAAAATGTCTCCACAGCCAACTGTGCCAGGTAATTGTCCTTGGGGACCTGCTCTAATAAATGGATAGGACTGACACATAATTAGCCCATCTGGTTTTTAACTCAAAATAAACCTGTTAGAAAGTAAGGTTTTCTGAAGCACCTTAGACTAGGCCCATTTAGTTTTGTTTACACTGGTATGATCTTCACACCATTCCTTCATCACCCTTTCTTCTCCACAAAGGCAAACTCCATCTGAGCACCAAGTCCAAATACACAACTTAACGAGGTCAGAAATAATGAGGGTTCGGGATCATGTATGTATTTTTATTTCCTGGTGCTGCCTCTTTAGCCGAGAATCCGCAAAATTGTCAGCCATTCGCTCCTCATGCAGAACTCATGCAAGACTCCAAACGACAGGCCCAGAGCGTCCTCAGGGGTCAAATGTCACCAATTTAATTAACATTGTCATCATCACCATCATCCACTGTCACAAAGCACCTACGATAGACTGAGTGTTCTAAACACTTTACGTGTGTTCGCTCATTTACCCTGCACAGTAGGCATTAGGATTATCCTCATTGTACAGATGAAGAAACTGTCTGTCACGCAGGAAATGGAGAAGCTGAGATGAAAACCCAGGCACCTTACCTACAGGCCCTGATTAGAAGAGTGAAGGCGGAGGCCAGACTTCCACTGAGGTATTTCTTGCAATACAATAGTTTCACAAAACTGTACAGGAGATAGTAAATATTTCACAAATATCCTACTCCAGCCATGGAGGCTCTGGAGGGGCCCCTTGATCCAGAAAAATATCTCTGAATCCCCATTTCACTGGAATGTAAATGCTGAAGAAATTGACTTCAACTCCCTAGCTGAACTGAATCTGTGATCCCAGCATTCCTCTTGCTCTTGTGAGATGCTGAAGGTTCTCCCCCCAATCCTCTTCCTACTCCGCCTCCATCTCTGGGTCCTCCCAGCACCTACACTCCCACCCTCTGCCATGCAAAGGTTAGCCCCCACTTTTGTTTTGTGCCAGGGCTGTGTTGGCAACAAATGACACCACTCCCATTGTCTCTGGCTAATAAGAAAAGAAGAGAGGCGGGCAGCAGAGGTAAACAATGCATTCAATTATGACCAGCTGTTCAGACAAAGGTTTCTCAGTGGTTCAAACAGAAACAGGCAGTGGGATGGAGTCACAGGGCGCAGAACACACTGAACTTGGAGTTGAAGCAACCAGGGTCACACTCATTCCCCAACAGCAATTTCATTTTAGCAAAAAAACATCAGCCATCACATTAAATAAATGTTGTTAATTTGAATTTTATTGGTTTTGTCATTTTATTTATCTCTTGGTTTTATGGATACATAAGAGCTTTAAGTCCTAGAAGTTTATACCTAGCATTATTTCATACATATTTAAATAAAATTATAAAAAAAATTTCAGTTAATTCTGGGGTTCATGAAAATGTTTCCCTTCATTTTTATTTTATTTTATTGTTTACAGTATTACAGATGTCTCCCATTTTCTCCATTTTTGCCCCCCTCCACTTAACTCCCCCCACCCTACCCAGGCCTTCCCCATACTATTGTCTGTGTCTGTGCGTTATGCATACATGCATTTACCTTCTCTGATTAATCTCTGCCTGTAACCTCCCCCCGCAAAGCCCCCACTGAGATCTGTTATTCTGTTCCCTGCACCATACCTCGGGACCTATTTTGTTCACCAGTATATTTTGCTCTTTAGATTCCATTTATAAGCGAGATCATGTGATATTTGTCTTTCTCTAACTGGCTTATTTCACTTAGCATAGTAGTTTCCAGGTCCATCCATGCCGTCTCAAAGAGTAAGAGATCCTTCTTTTGTACTGCTGCATAGTATTCCATTGAGTAAATGTACCACAGCATTTTTATCCACTCATCTACTGATGGGCACTTGGGCTTTTTCCAGATCTTAAGTAATGCTGCTATGAACATAGGGGTGCATATTCTTTCTGATTGGTGTTTTGGGATTCTTAGGATATATTTCTAAAAGTGGAATCACTGGGTCAAATGGTAGATCCATTTTTTAATTTTTTGAGGAAATTCCATACTGATTTCCACAGTGGCTGTACCAATCTGCATTCCCACGAGCAGTGTACTAGGCTTCCTCTTTCTCCACATTCTCGCCAGTACTTGTCATTTACTGATTTGTTGATGGTAGCCATTCTGTCAAGTGAGAGGAGATAACTCCTTGTAGTTTTAATTTGCATCTCTCTGATGATTACTGACACTGGGCATTTTTTCATATGTCTATTGGCCATCTGTCCTCTTTGGAGAAGTGACCCTTTGCCCATTTTTTAATTGGATTGTTTGTCTTCCTGGTGTTGAGGTATTCCTTATATATTTTGGATACTGACCCTTTATCAGATATATCATTGCCAAATATGTTCTCCCATACAATGGCTCCCTTTTCGGTTGTTTTTTTTTTTACTTAAATCTTTATTGTTCAGATTATTACATTTGTTCCTCTTTTTTCCCCCCATAACTCCCCTCCTCCCAGTTCCCACACCACCCTCAGCCCTCACTCCCCACCCACTGTCCTCATCCATAGGTGCACGATTTTTGTCCAGTCTCTTCCCGCATCCCCCACACCCCTTTCCCCCCCAAGAATAGTCAGTCCATTCCCTTTCTATGTCCCTGATTCTATTATAATCACCAGTTCATTCTGTACATCAGATTATTTATTCACTTGATTCTTAGATTCACTTGTTGATAGATGTGTATTTGTTGCTCATAATTTGTATCTTTACCTTTTTCTTCTTCTTCCTCTTCTTAAAGGATACCTTTCAGCATTTCATATAATACTGGTTTGGTGGTGATGAACTCCTTTAGCTTTTCCTTATCTGTGAAGCTCTTTATCTGACCTTCAGTTCTGAATGATAGCTTTGCTGGATAAAGTAATCTTGGTTGTAGGTTCTTGCTATTCATCACTTTGAATATTTCTTGCCACTCCCTTCTGGCCTGCAAAGTTTCTGTTGAGAAATCCGCTGACAGTCATATGGGTATTTCCTTGTAGGTAACTGAGTTTCTTTCTCTTGCTGCTTTTAAGATTCTCTCTTTGTCTTTTGCTCTTGGCATTTTAATGATGATGTGTCTTGGTGTGGTCCTCTTTGGATTCCTTTTGTTTGGGGTTCTCTGCACTTCCTGGACCTGTAAGTCTATTTCTTTCACCAGGTAGGGGAAGTTTTCTGTCATTATTTCTTCAAATAGGTTTTCAATATCTTGCTCTCTCTCATCTACTGGCACCCCTAAAATTCTGATGTTGGTACGCTTGAAGCTGTCCCAGAGGCTCCTTACACTATCTTCATATTTTTGGATTCTTTTTTCTTTTTGCTTCTTTGGTTGGGTATTTTTTGTTTCTTCGTATTTCAAATCTTTGACTTGATTCTTGTGCTCCTGTGGTCTGCTGTTGGGTGTCTGTATAATATTATTTATTTCAGTCAGTGTATGCTTAATTTCTAGTTGGTTCTTTATCACAACATCGAGGGTCTCATTAGATTTCTTGTAGATCTCATTAAGTTTATCGGCAGTTTTTAGAAAATTATTGAAAGACCTTAAAAGTGCGGTTTTGAGCTCTATATCCTCCATTTCTGTCATGTTTGTCTCCACATTTTTTATGCTTTCTTGGTGCACCCCCTTGTGGTCTTTGTGCACAGTCTTGTTGTAGTTAAGCCTTGATTGTTGTCAGTAATACTGGGGGTGATATGACCTCCAGGCCAATTGGCTATGAGAATCAGCTGTGTCTGCAGTGGGAGAACTTCTGTGCTGGATCTCTAGGGCGGTGCTAATCTAGCCTTTGCCTAAGGCTATCCTGCAAATGCCTCGGTGCAGGGCATGGGCGGGGCGGGTCCCAGGGGATCTACAGGGCAGGGGGGGGGGTGGGGGGGGGGAGTGAGCAGTTATGGCTGCTCTCAGTCCTGTCCCCAGGGGCTCTGCCTCTCAGAGTCCCAGCAACCGCTGCAAACCTTGGAGAAAAAGCTGCCTTCGAGTTCCGACCGAAGCCAGACAGTCCCGTTTGAGTCTGGGTCCCTAGAGACTCGCCCGGATCTGGAGCTCAGAGTTTGAGACTCCCTCCCAATTGAAACAGACAACCGCGCCCTCCACCACCAGCCCGCTCCGCATGCACTCCGCACTTTAGTATTTTACTTCAGCACTGCACCTCCTCTGAGTCTCGGTATGCTATTCTCTTTCCTCCTAGTTGTAGAACTTCCACTCAGTCAGCCTTCCTGTGGTTCTGGATGATGTCCATTCCGTCTTTTAGTTGTATTTTTGAAGTGGTTGTTCAAGCAGCAAACTCCGGTGTTAACCTATGCCTCCATCTTGGTTTCTCCCTTTTTGTTTTGTTGATGGTTTCTTTTGCTATGCAGAAGCTTTTTAGTTTGATGTAATCCTATTTGTTAATATTTTCCTTTGTTTCCCTTGCCCTAGGTGATGTATCAGTGAAAATACTGTTACATGAGATGACTGCGATTTTACTACCTATGTTTTCTTCTAGAATTTTTATGGTTTCATGACTTACATTTTTTTTTTTTGCATGTACCTGTCCAATATTTCAAACACCATTTAATGAAGAGACTATCTTTACTCTATTATATGCTCTTACCTACTTTGTCAAATATTAATTGGTCATATTGGCATGGTTTGATTTCTGGGATCCCGTTCTGTTCCATTGATCTATGTGGCTGTTCTTGACCCAGTACCAGATTCTTCAACACAATTCCACAAACATTCACTGAGTCCCTATTATATTCAACATGCTGTTATAGGTGCCAAAGAGATGTGACAAGTATGCCCTGGTCTCTGACCTCAAGAAGCTTACCCTCAGACTGGGGATGATCCAGCTCACCATCAAGGTAGACAAGAGGAGCCCCAGAGAAATAAATGTGCTGAAGGACTTCAGAGAGATGGGGTGTCCACTGCAATGGGGGCATTGGGAATGACTAGGCTCCAACTGGTCATTCCATCTAAAACAGGGGTGGGCAAACTTTTTGACTCGAGGGCCACAATGGGTTCTTAAACTGGACCGGAGGGCCGGAACAAAAGCATGGATGGAGTGTTTGTGTGAACTAATATAAATTCAAAGTAAACATCATTACATAAAAAGGTATGGTCTTTTTTTTTTTTAGTTTTATTCATTTCAAATGGGCCGGATCCAGCCCGCGGGCCGTAGTTTGCCCACAGCTGATCTAAAAGGATACTCCCAGAAGGGGGAATGAGAATAAAGAAAAAAGGAAGGTCCCAACAGTCTCGTTCGGCTAAGCAATGTCCTCACCTGAGCCCTCCCACTCCTTTCTAGTCAAATGGTTTTTAAGCTCTGTTATGTGAACCCCGGGAATTTAAGGCACAGATAGACAGTAATGGGACAGAGCACAGGGCTCTGAGGGTCCCCTTCCCACTTCAGCTAGAGTAGCTGAGTTAGAACAAAATAAACTCCACTGTTAAACATGCATTTAAAAAAAATAAAAACCACTCTTGGAGTTGAACGCACCAGTTTAGAAGTTAGAGTCTTCACCTCTCACCTGTCAGATGGATATCATCAATAAATCAACAAACAAGTGTTGGTGAGGATGTGGTGAAAAGGGAACCCTAGTACACTGCTGGTGGTGATGCAGACTGGTGTACCACTGGGGAAAACAGCATGGAGTTACCTCAAAAAATTAAAAATGGAACAGCTGTATGACCCAGTGATTCCACTTCTAGAAAAATATCTGAAGAAACCCAAAACACTGATTTGAAAGAATATATGCACCCCTATGCTCATAGCAGTGTTAGTTATAATAGCCAAGATTTGGAAGCACCCCAAGAGCCCTTCAGTAGATGAGTGGATTTAAAAGCTGTGGTACATTTACACAACAGAATACTAATCTATACTAATAATAGAGGAATATGCAAATTGTCCAGAATGCCATCACAGTAACAGTAACAGCCAGCAGGCTGCCTAGAGCGACAAGGCCGGCATGGGGGTTAGTGAGGGACGACCAAACAAATGAACAGCAGGTTGCATGGGGCAACCAGGCAGGCAGGGGTGGCAGTTAGGGACGACCAGGCCGGCAGAGGGGGGCAGTTGAAGGCGACCAGGCTAGAAGGCAGGGCAGTTAGGGACGACCAGGCCGGCAGAGGAGGGCAGTTGGGGGGGACCAGGCCAGTAGGAGGGGCAATAAGGGGCAACCAGGCTGGCGGGGGTGGGGGGGGGGGGTAAGGGGCAATCAGGCCAGCAGGCAGAGGCAGTTAGGGGTGATCAGACTGGCGGGGGGGCAGTTAGGGGCAATCAGGCAAGCAGGCAGGTGAGCAATTAGGAGCCAGCGATCCCAGATTGTGAGAGGAATGTCCAAGGGGTCCCAGATTGGAGAGGGTGCAAGCTAGGCTGAGGGGACTCCCCATGCACAAATTTCATGCACTGGGCCTCTAGTCAGCCATAAAAAAGAAGGATATATTACCTTTTATGACAGCATGGATGGACATGGAGATTATTATGTTAAGTGAAATAAGCCCATCAGAGAAAGACAAGTACCATATGATTTCACTTATATGTGGAATCTAATGAACAAAATAAACTAACAAACAAAGTAGAAACAGACGGATACAGCTGTCAGAGGGGAAGGGGATTTGAAGGTTGGGTGAAAAAGGTGAAGAGATTAAGCAAAGAAAAAAAAACCTCAAAGACATAGACAACAGTGTGGTGATTACAGGAGGGGAAGGAGGTGGAAAGAGTAGAAGAGAGTAATGAGGAATAAATGATGATAGAAGGAGACTTGACTTTGGGTGGTAAACACACAATACAATATACAGATGATGTATTGTAGAATTGTACATCTGAAACCTATATAATTTTATTAACCAATGTCACCCAAAAAAATCAATAATAATTTTTTAAAGTAGAAGTTAGAGACCTATCTAGTCCTAGACCAGCTAGCCACATGAACAGGCTTTTGGCCCTCACAGGGCCTTGGTTTCCTCACCCTCATCTTTCAACTGTTCTCAAAAGGTCTCCAGCTATTCCTGCCATCTCAGAATTGTTAGACAGCTGGAGCATTTGCTGGTAGCCCATGGCCTGCCTCTGGCTAAAATGCAAAGCAAGTTTCCAGGTCACAAAATATTTCACCTCCTTTTACTCCTCTTCCTCACATGAGGGGCTTGAGGAAATAGATGAATGTGATACTTCTTGGCTACTCACACAGCAAATGTCATTTATCACACTGGCCAAGTAGGTGAGTGGCTACTTGCAGAACTGGACACATGGTTTAGAGCAGCGGTCACCAACCAGTGGTCCGCGGACCACTGGTGGTCCATGAGGTCTGAAAGGTTGGTAACCGCTGGCTTAAAGGAGCATACTGGTGAATTCTCTGCTCTCTGATGAACAAGAGAAAGACCTTTGATGTTACTGGCCACACCTTCCTCCCAAGATTTCCTAGAGTCACACAGCTGGAGGTGAGGGAAAGATAAATGTGTAGAGAAGGCAAAGCAGGGAAGAGGAGAAATTACTGATACTTTGGCCTGCAACTATTAGCAGATTGTTTTATTTTGAATCTAGTAACTAAGCATAGTTAGGTGATTTCTAGAAATGAACTGCTTTGAAGTGAATAAATCTTTCAAAGTAGTAGAATTAGCCCAAAAGCCTATGAAATTTGTCCTGTGTGAGTTCATTCATCCTGGCTACCTACTACTAGGTTTATATACATCTGGGCAAAAACTAAAAATCAAATATCAGCAAATAGCAGGAAAAAATAATTATTGATTTTGTCAATTGTGCATCCTTAATACTTCTAATCTAGAGATTAATGTTTCTGGCTTTGTCATGAAATGCCAAATTGTTAGCTTCACCTACTTCTACAAATTAGTACACACACTTGAGTTTATTGAAGGGTATAATCAGAATGAAACTATTGATGTGGGCATCCGTTTCTAGTTATAGAGATGTAGAGAGGAACACAATTCATGACAGCATTCATTTGTCCTGCTCTTTTCCCTTCCAGGATTGTTATAAAGTATTCTATCTGAGGAAATGGTTGAAAGTCTTTTAGTCTGACCCTACCTCCTTCTCTTTAGTTTTTGAATCTAGAATTAACATCAACAAATCCCTCAACCTTTCAACATTTGTCTTCTTTGATTCCATGCAAGCTGGCTTCTCCACAGCTATGGCAACAAGCCATATTTAAGATTCATTCCCTAGACCAAAGAATTGCCAGAAAAGATGACATTTTTTAACCAATCCTATATAATGTAAATGGAAAATTAACAGATGGAGGTTAGCGGATATCATATTCTTTAAATTGTAGGCCAAAGTTTCACATGCCTATCTTTGTCAACTCTTGCAAAATACCACAGATTGGGTGGCCCAAAGAAAGATTTATTTTATCACAATTCTGGAAGGTGGAAAGTCCAAGATCAAGGTTCCAGCAGGGTTTGGTTTCTGGTGAGAGATCTCTTCCCACTTGCAGATGACCACCTTCCCACTACATCCTCACATGGCCTTTCTACAGTGTGTACACATGGACAGAGAGTGAGCGAGTGAGCTCTCTGCTGTCTTGTCTTATATGGGCACTAATCCTCTTGGATCAGGGACCCATCCAAATGACCTCATTCAACCTTAATTACCTCCTTACTCCACACTGTAGGTTCAGGCTTCAATATAGAAATTTGGGGGAGGGAGAAACCAGACAGCATATAAATTCAGTTCATAATAATACCAATCAAGAATTTTATTATTCTCTGGAAATTGGGTAAATTATTTATTCAGTCAGTCAGTCAATATTTATCCAGTTCCCACTATGTGCCAGACATTTTCCTAATGTGAAAGGAAAAAGAGGGAAAAGGAGAAGAAATGTATGAAAGAAGGGGAAGCCTGAATAAGCATTCATGTCTTAGCAATGACTGTTTCTCTTCTTCATATCTTAAATTTTGTATATTAACCTTTAAAGTGAGTTTACTGGCCCTCAAAACGCTGCCTCTACACCTGAAGTATGATGCCTCAAGGTAGAAGTAGTACAATTAAAATGACTATTTACTTGTTCTCCCCAGGTTTTGATGAAATTGTACTAGTATATTACGAATTGTATTCTTGAACTTCAACTATTTATTTGTTTTTTTTAAAAAGTTATTTCTTCAATCATTTATTAATTCTGTAAGCCCTCCATTGAAACCCACAGTTAAACAGTGTCTCATACATAATGAACCTTCATACAATTGTTGAATGAATAAAGAAATAACAATAACTATGCACAAAATTTTAAAATGTTGTTTAAATTTTTTAAGTTGTTGTAAAAAATGAGCTCCTAAAATCCAAATACTATCTTTCCTACCATGTGCCTTCTTTTTCCTATAAGTTAGCTTTCAAAAATGGCATAGGAGTTTAATTTGTCTCTTGATTAATAGATCAGAAAGTATGTTAACTCCTATTTGATTTTTGCATAAGAGTCGATTTTTGATTCTTATGTTGGCATCATCAAAAACCACAGTGCCCAAGTGGACAGTGTCTTCCTCATTTCAGGTCACATTACTACCATCAGCATGGGTCTTATGTTTCATTCAACAATTATTTATGAAGCTCCTACAATTGGCCAGGCACTGACCTAGACTCAGGGGGATATAATGGTGAGAAAAAACACACAGTCCCTGCCCTTCTGATGCTTACAATCAAGCAAAGGAAGCAATCACACTAATAAATGCATAATTGCTAACTGAAATAAATTTACTGAAGGAAAGGAACCCAGGCCTTTGAAAACTGAGATCAAGTCAGAATTCAACAGTCTTGTCATTGCCAATAACTACAAGTCCTCCATAACCACAACATGAGGTGTCACACTCTGTCCATCACCTCCTAAGTTTCTAGCTTTTATGCCCTCCAGTGACCGATCTCCAACAATCCTTCGATCCCACCAAGATTTATAACCCATTGATCCCAACACCTTTTCACCGCCCCTCATCCCCTCCTGTCCTTTCTTTCTACATATCCCAGCTTAGATGCAGAAGCCAATCATTATATCGCTCATTTACCTAGACCTCCCATCCCCATGCCCCTCTCTCACTTCATACTCTGTTCTAGGAAACTCCTGGTTAACGCTAGCTCTTGGCCTTCTCCACGCTTTTGCCCATGCAGCAGAACACTGCTAGAGTAAAACACAATCACGCACACCAGTCTCATGTTAGGCCTGGGATCACAAGCCTCAAGTGGTCCCTTAATGCTGCCTGCAAGAATACTATATTTCCAAGCGCTCTCACTCACTTTTGTTCCTGACAATTACTTCACATCTTTTCCTCCTCTTTACCTCTCCATCACCTGCTTACCCATCCTCACTCTCAGTCGATGATCTTGCATCCTGTAACACTGAGAATTGATAGCTCTCTGAAAACTCTCACCACCACATCTGTCTACCTACCAGCATGTGTGTAACTACCACACACCCTGCATTACCTCCTGTTGTTACAGTTGCTCGTGCACCTGTCTAATGCAGACTTGTGCACTAGATCCCATCCCTGTGTGCCTTTCCAGTGACATCACAGTAAGGGCGTCTTCCCCGTCCCACATCAGCAAATTTCTCTTCGCTATTGGACGATTCCCATTATCATTCAAACACGCTATTATTTCTCCAACCTTTAAAAATCTCTCTCCTAAACCCTCTTCTCACTCCAGCTAATTCTCCCTTTCTCTATCACCTTTATGACAAATGACCTTTGAGGAGCTCTTTATACTCACTACTCACTCACTCCACTCCATTGTCTCCAATATCTCTCCTGCCTTCCTCTCGTGAATCTGCCCAACCTGGCTTTTGCTCCTCTACCACCACAACCTCCAAACTGCCAAACCCAAATGGGCAAATCTCACTCTTTATTTTATTTGACCAACCAGCAATATTTGACACAAACCACTTTCTCCACATGGCTTCCAGAACACTGCAAACCCCAGGATATCACTGACCCCTCCTTCTCAGTCTTCCTTCTCCTAGACCTCTTTATGTTGTAGTGCCCCAAGCCTCAGTCCTTGGGTCTTTCATCTTCTCTCACCCATTCCCTTGGGATCTCATCTAGTCACAGCTTTAAACACCATCTATGCTAACAAACTCTGAAACATATCTCCAGTCCAGGCGGCTCTGCCAAACTCCAGATACATATATCCAAGTGCCTACTCTGTAATGTCTAACTGACATCTCCAACTTAAAATGCCCAAAATTAATGCCCTCACCTCCCCAAAGCCGTTCTACCCAACGTGGTTCCCTTCTTGGTTGATGGCAACTTCGTCCTGCTCAAGAAATAACTGTGGAACCTTCCCTGAGTCCTCTTTCTTTTATATCCCTTACACCCAATCCATCAATAAATTCTCTTCACTCTACCTTTAAAATACCTCCAGAATTCCAATCACGTCTCACCACCACCACTGCCAACATGCTGGCCCAAGCCATCATCATCTTGTCTACATTGTGGTAATTAATAGCCTCCTAGGTGATCTCCCTGTTTCTGCCATGTCCCCCTACAGTCTGCTTGCTGTCAACACAGTAACCAGAATGGTCCCAATGGCTTCCCAGTTCAAAGCAAAAGACAAAGACCTTACAGTGGCCCTCCATGAACACATCACCGACTGTTCTGCCTCTCACTACTCACTCACTCCACTCCACTGGCCTCCTGGCGATTTTTCAAAAGAGCCAGGCATACTCCAGCTTTAGAGAGTTTACACAGGCTGCTTCCTCACTCTTCCCCATCTTTCCCCAGAAATCTATGTCTCAATCCTTTATTTCCTTCAATGCCATCTTCTTGGTGAGTCCTTCCCTGTCCTGCCTATTTGAAATTGCAAACCAGTGCCCCCACTCCACTCTCCCTACACCTCTTACCCTGTTCCGTTTTCCCACAAAATACTCATAAACTACAAACACATTATGTAATTTACTTACTCTGATTGTTGTTCCCTAACCAGCATGTAGGCTCAGCTAGGGCAGGGATTTTGTTAATTTTTAACTCATGTACCTCAGATGCCTAGAACAGTGCCTGGAACACTGTAAGCACCCAATAAATATATATATATATTGAGTGAATACATGAAATGAGAGGCATAGACATCATTGGTAAATGGCCACAATTAAAATATACATAGTTTATCTGAAGGAGTAAAGATGGTGATGAATAGAAAGGACACATTTATTATCACATTTACACAAACATGTTTATCAAATTGTCTGTTTATTACTTCGGAAAGTGGCCTGAGGCTCAAAGAAAATTCCAGATATCTGGTATCTCGAAGGGAGTTAGTTGAAGTACTTCTAAAATATTCCTACCTACCACCCATCGACCACTCTAAAGAGTAAATGACTGTGAACTTGCCCACTTAGGATAAATAGTGGGCATGGACCACCAAAACCCTAAATTTCTTTAAAGGTTCATGTTTTAGCTTCAAAAGTCAATACATTTTGCATTCCTCTCTGCAATGCATTCATTTCTTTAATGTAAAAATGTTAAATTATTTAATAGTTTAATTACTTGGTTTGCCCAATTATCTTAGAGCAGAATTCACAAACCACAGAGGGCCACGTTTGCCCTGGGCATCACCTCACATACCGCTAAGGAGTGGAGGAACCCCACTTTGAGAATCACAGGACACTTTGCAACTACAGAACAACTATGAGCAATGCAAAGTCAGATGGAAGCATAAATACAACCTGGCCTATTTCACAACTTTGCCTTGGCTGACCCTAACTGATGTTTTTTAAAGGTCCTATGAAAAAGGCTCCCTTGAATTAAACAAACTCTGTATACGTTTCTGACTTTGCTCTCATCGTCTTCTGATGACCAAACAATTTGTTCTAGAGCTACACAGAGCAGCTGCATGTCCCACTTTCCCTCTAACATCCTCTGGCAGATCTAACTTGGAAGAAGTCATTCATTACAACTGATGAGAGAAATTCAGGAGGAGAGTACTTTTAATGAAAATGATATCAATGTGCATTTCCATTTGTGGCTAAATAAAGCAAAAGAAATAAAATGTTGCATCGTGTAGATAAAATGTTGGGATGGAGGAGGTTGGCAGACACTGTAGTCTAGCCAGCTGGCCCTTCCCTCCCCCACACTGATTCTGACTCTTGGCCCCTCTTTTCTCGCCTCCCGTCATCCTCCATCGTGATTGTGCATTTAACGTTTGAACAAAAGGCCACGTTGGGGTCGGGGTAATACTTTGCTGTGATGGTTTAAATCTGACTCTGACTCTTTCAGTGCACCTGTCCTTAAAGTCCAAGAAGAATATCCCCACATACACACCCCGAAAATTCACATGTACGAAGTCCTACCCCCTGGACCCCAGTATGTGACTGTATTTGGAGATCACCTTTAGGTTAAAATGAGGTCATTAAAGTGGGCCAGAATCCAATGTGACTTGTGTCCTTATAAGAAGAGGAGATGAGGACAAAGACACAGAGAGAAGACCAGGTGGAGACACAAGGAGAAGACATCCATCTACAAGCCAAGGATAAAGGCCTCAGAAGAAACCAGTCCTACCAGCACCTTGGCCTTGGCCTTCAGGCCTCCAGAATTGTGAAAAATAAAGTTTCGTTGTTTAAGCCACCTGGTTTGTGGCACTTTGCTACGGCAACCCTAGCAAACTAACATAGCCTGTAAATAATAGATGCAACTCAGTAACGATTGAAGGTGAGAGCAGGAAGAGGGGGGGTTGTTGATGATGTATCCAGATGGCAAAAACAGAGCAACAGGTGCAGGGAGAATAAAATCCTGGAAACCTGACTGCGTTTTTAGACCTAGAGCAGATCCTGGCTTTGCCATATAGTAGTTCAACCCTCACCTCCACTAAGGTATCCTTGCACCTGAAGAGAAATTTCACCTCTTTTGCTGGCAGTGGAAGGCTTTCCAGAGTCCCACTGGAAGCCTAGATCAGCCTTCCACAGGTCACTGTGCATGAAACACAGGCATGAAAATGGAGGTCCTTCACCCAACAGCAGGAGCCAGGACGGCCCGCTTCCTGCGAGCCTTCAGGGCGGCAAAGGCTTTGCTCACGGCCCAAGAGGCACTCACTCCCTGCATCTCAGGAGGCCCGGGGTACACAAATCCTGTTTGTTTCAAATTCAAAACTGGTGAAATTTCTGACCTAACTCAGATTCAACTACCACACTTGTAGCAAGAGCTTGAAAAAGGCACGAGTGTATTCTCAGTGCCGCAAGGGTGGACAGGGAAAAAAAGCAAGAAAATAGTTTCTGTTTTGATACCCAGTTCCGTAAGTGAAGACACCTCTCATCTCTCAACAGAGATTATGCAGAGGAATTGGTTCCCCAAGGATCCTGAATCCAATCAACCCTGTTTTCCTTGCAATGATAAGGTTTACCAGAGAAAACCCATACTTCCAGCATTAATACAGTCTTAGTAAAATTTGCCAATAAATCTCCAAAGAAAATATGTCAGCAATACTGTTATTGAGTAAGTGGAACAACATATTGCATGGAACAAATTCTAAAAACACACCTCATTACTGTACAAATTCCCAGTCACATTTTGCCTGTGAAAGCCATGTCATAGCACTAGCCCTCCGTCCGTCCACTTGTGCCTAGTCTTAAACACTCACTTAGTTGTTCCATCAACATTTAAAGCACACCTATTCAGTGCCAGGCAGGGTGATAGAAACGGAGATAAACAAACAAGATAACAGTTCCTGCCTTAGAAGCACTCGTTATCAGGTAAGGTAGACAAATAAACCCACAGATTGTAATGCAGTAGGATAAATGCTACATTACAGGCCAAGAGGAAAGAAGAGATGGAAACTGAAAACAGCGATGCTTGTGTGCAGGATTCTGAAGGCATTCTGGCTTCTGATCAGAGGATGTGAGCCGCAGGGCACACTGGTTTCAATGCTTTGCAATCTCCACTCAGTCTGACATCTACGTGCACTACTTACAGCCCCTCGTCCTGCCCCCAGAGTCCACGTCACAGCTGTGATTCAGCAAGACAAGACTTGTCTCTGCCTTCTGAAGTCCTCAGAAAAGATGAGTTGGTACCACCTGGGGAGCAATAGTGTTGTGTGTGCTTTCTCTCCACACTTGAAAGAAAACGAGGTAGCTGGGAAATGATAGCTACCGCAGTAGAGAAATCCCGCAAAGGGCATAAAGGGCTAGTCTGAGTGCCTTTGGGCTCCCGGATGTAATGTCCCGTGAAGCATAGGCCTTGGGATAGCTGAGGAGGGTGGGCTATGCTGGAGAGAGCTCGAGATGGTGACTCCAGAGTCCTGGCCCCATCAGCTTCAACTTTGTCATCTGTAAAATGGGATCGTACCATCTACCCTGCCTATCTTTCAGGGAGCTTGGAAAATCAAAGAAGCTGTGATAAGTGAAAATATTCTTAAGCCTGAAAAACACTGTGCAAATATGAGAGGGTTATAATTAACCTAGTCACAAAGCTGCCATAGGGCCCGATTAAAATACACCGTACCCCTCTGGATCGACAAAGTGTGAATATGGTTAAAAAATAGGGACAGCTACTCCCAAACAGAGACAGTTGGTGTGTGGGCAAACCCCGACAAGTATTTTCTATGCCAGGAAACCTGCATATGCTCAGAAACTAGCACGTTCTGTTGGCCTTATAGCAGCAATGTAGGAGAGCTCGAAAGCTGAAATCTGCAACAGGCAACACCACTGCCAAACACAACTGTCCCAGCTCCCAAGGAGTGTGCTGCACACAAACCCCTACCGGTGGAATAAAACAGACCTGAGCTATTAGACAAAGGAAACCCAGAGGACATACGCATGATCAATGCAAACACAGCCTCTAGCAAAATGACCATGTTTTGAACACTGATATGCTGAACACTTATATGCTGAAACTTAACCCTCAATGAGATGGTAGTAAGAGTAGGGCCTCTTGGAAGTAATTAGGTCATGAGGGTGGAGCCTTCGCCAATGGAATTAGTGCCCCTTTTGACAAGGCCAGAAAATTCTCTCGTCCTTGTGCAATGTGAAGGCAGTGAAAAGATGGTAGTCTATGACCCAGGAAGTGAGTCTATGACCTCACTAACCATCGAATCTGCTGGCATCTGGATCTTGGACTTCCCAGCCTCCAGAACTGTGAGAAATAAATGTTTGTTATGTAAGCCTGGTATTGTTATAGCAGCCTGAGCAGACTCAGACATTTACCTATACATTTCAAAGCCTATGAGTAAAACCCCCTTTAAAAAATAAATAAGTAAAACTCAACCAAGGACATATTTATTAATTTTAGAGAGAGAGGGAGAGAGAAACATCAATCAGTTGCCTCCCATACATACCCTCATCAGTGATCAAATCCACAATCTAGGTATGTGCCCTGACTGAGAATCGAACCCACAACCTTTTGGTGTATGGAATGACACTTCAACCAACTGAGCGTAAAAACACTTTTTAATAAGAGTTCCCAATAGTAAAACTATTTCTACAACCTGACGAATGATTCACAAAAATAGTACTTTTTCTATCTGATTACAGTAAATTTTCCAATACAATGAATGCTTTGTTTGGCTGAACCATTTAATAGTCATTCACATTCTCTAATGAAACTACTAATTACAAATTCTCTGCATTGTAGGCAATAAAAGAGGGTTGCTAACCTCTTCACAGTGCCTTAGTCGTGCCATCAAGTAGCAATTACTCTTCAATGGCCCTCCCCCTTTTTCACTGATTCTCACCTCAAAAATCCTAACCAAACCCACTAAAAACTGAAACTCACTCACACATAAAGGTAAGCAAACACTAATACACAACTCGTACATACATTACCCAGGAACTAGAGGAAGAAAAATAAGTAATGGCAAGGATCATAGGAGACCCTCATATTCAGATTATTTTTTTGCACTGGCTAACACAGGAAGAGCAGGGCTGTGGCTCTCTGCATAGCTAAAAACATAATTTTTAGTAATGTGGTCATTAAAATTGAACTCTATCACAATGAAAATATTTGATCCCTGATAGAGTCTATTGTACCAGAACACATCACCTATACTTTCATTTCTATATAGCTACCTGTCCTTTATCAGCCTCAGCAGCTGCTGTCACCAAACAAAATAAGAGGGAGCACCAAAACATGTTGAGATAGGTTTCTCTCAGGCTTGTTACCATCACAGTAGCTTCCAAGCCACGAGAACTATCTTGGAGAAGCTATACACCCGATGCCCTAAGCTCCAAAGGCATCTGTCTCCACCTGTACCAGAGAAAACACAAGTTAGTCACTGCAACCATTTCCACTGAGGCTCTTTAAAGAGCAGTGTCTGCTGCTGAAGAAATCAACGTTTACCACGTGAACATAAGCAAAAAGACAGAAAGAGGCGAAAATCTATAGTTAAAACAAAGATCACAGGAAATGTTTTGTTGTAGTTCATTAATTAATTAATCAAGAGTTAGACAACAGGCAACAGATTTGGAGTAACTTTTGCCAAACCCAAAATAGGTTCAAAGAGCCAAAATATTTTTCCCAGATTCGCAGGTTATGGACTTAGAATTTGGTGACTTATCTAATATTCCAAAGAAGGTATGCCAAAGGATTTATTTCAAATCAAGCTTTTGGAATTTAATCTTTTTCTCCTTTCAAAATATCTATAGAACGTAGTAAGAGCTTTGAGGGCACTTACATCACAATCTGTCTACTTATAAAGTAGCCAAACTATTTAAAGTCATCTGTTTGTTTAAACCAACACCAAAATGTATACACTCAATTGATTGTACCTTAAAACACTTTAATGCTTTTACCTCTGAGATCTATGTAATTATTCCATTGCTCAAAAACATTTCTAGAATGCTTCTTTTGGGGTAATTTTTAGAATAAGTTTATGAGGCACTCAAGAAAATCAGTTGATTGTTATGTACTATACATACATTTGCATTCATGCAAACACAGCCGACCTTCATTGTATCTACAGAAGACATCAGAGTAAATAGTCTAAACATAATTTCTATTTGGTTGAGCATGCTTTTGTGTATTTATGTTAGAATATAGGTGTTTTGGAACTTCTGTAAATTTGTGTCCACTAAAATAACAGTCACAGGATGATTCGGGAGCCGGATTGAATCAGGAGTATCAGGGAGGCTGACCATTCCTCCTGCACTGCCCAAAATCCAGCCTGCTCTCTACTCCAAGCTGGTTCTAGAAAATGCTAGCATCTCCCACACTTTGCAAGAAGAAGGAATGACTGAGTGTGTGCACTTACACAGAGCGCCGAGTGAGAACTTTCAGAGAGAAAATGGTCACTCAATCAAAAGATCCAAAGGGCCTTAAAAATGAACCCACTCAGTTAGTCCCAATCCAGCCTTATGGTAGAGCACCCGGCCTACCCAAACATACTGTATAAGAAGTTATAGAATCAGGGGTCTGAGAATCTGCATATTTTTAAACTGCCCACATGAGTATAAGTGAATTAAGAGACACCGTTTTTACTTTATGACAAAAGCTGTAAAGCAAAAGGCATTAACACCAGGTGAGTAACCCCAGGTGAGTGGCAAAGCTGGAAGTAGGAGCCAATGCTTTGACTCAACCTAGCACAATGAGGTCAATTAAACATTCACCAATAGCTGAAGTTAAGGACAATGGCACATTTACGCATTGTCCTTAATTGACACATATGAAATTGTGATTTGCTATGGATCTACAGCAGTAAATCAAGCTTCTGAGCCCAATCAAGGAGTTAGGACCCTACTGAGTATGGGAGCTCTCTGGTGATCTGCATCTCTCTTTGAGAGGCCTCAGTTATGGCTCTTTAACAATAAATTGCTAGCCATATTTCATTCCATTCAGCACGTTGACAATTCAATTCAGAACGAATTAATGTGTAAATGCTTAATCATAACTAGGCAAGTAAGAAAGGGGAGAAGGGAGCTATTTATAATGATGTTAGAAAATAATGTGACCACAAAATACTCATCCCACCTAACACCTAAAACTTCACATTAGAAATGTATTCCTTTAGCTTAAAGTTTAGTCTTTATATCTGTAGCAAGTTCCCTGGGAAGGGCCAGACATTGAGCTTTATTGGTCATTTACACCTGATAGTAAAGGATCTGCTCAGACTCTTTCCTAAGATGAAGGGCTATGATAAGAAGGAAGGTAGCGGAAAGGACTTCTATCAAGGGAGGAAAAGATTTCGAACAGGGAGACAGGGGTCTCCAAAGACAAACTCCACAGATGTCCCTGGATCCAGTTCTGCTGTAGATGGCACTGTGTGGTCAAGTTAGCTTTAGCAACGTTGAAAGGTTTTATTTTGGATTTTTAAACAATTTTTTTGTTTGGTTTGGGTTTTGTAAATATAGGTGACCAAGATGGGAGGCAAAGACAGATTACTTAAAAAGCAAATTTCATCTGAAAGGTAAAAACACAGCCCAGGAGATATAACAAACAGGAGACTCCCAGATATGTGCTTGCCCGTCCGGCATTCCTGACCACAGAGATCATTTTGGCAATTATCTAATGCAGAGACCGACATACAAATGATCCTGTTTAATCCATTCTATTTTCTTTCAACTTTTAAATGTAATAGTAGTCAACACTTGCTATGTGCCAAGAGCTGCTCTTGGGTCTTTACTTGTATAAACTCAACCCTTACAATAATTCTATGATTAAAAATAAAATCTTCACTTTACAGATAAGGAAACTGAGGTCTGAAAATGTTAGGTAACTTGCTGTGTGCTGTGTGCTGAGGGTCACACAGGACATAGTGAAGCTTGAATTTGGAAGCAGTATAACTCCAGAATCTATACTGTTAACTGCCTACATTCTAATGAAGATATTTAAAACAGAAGCCTAGACAAACCACTTTACACATGAATTTTTTAAATTGGATTGACAGCAAACGTATTTTTTAAATTGTGCTATGATAATTGATAAAAGGGGAAAATAAATAAATTTTTAAAAATATAAAAATAAATTGTGTTATGATAAACCTGATAAGCCTTGGATTTAAAATGCTAAGGCCTTCAAAGGAGCAGTTTTGTATAGTTTTAGTATAGTGTGAGTGATTAGCATTAGAAGAACATTGGCATTGTAGAAATTTTTCAGTACCAAAATTTCAAGTGCCATAAGCTCTAACTTCAAGCGAGTGAGTGAGTAAAAGGAGTAATAAATTGGAGTGATGCCTCCTGGCTGGGAAACAGTCACTGGGAAGGGAACTTGCAGCATGGAGCTTTTTTGATAAAGTCATGAAACAATAGAAAATCATGAGTAGAAAATTTTGGCAAACCAAGATTTTAAAAAAAAGTCTGGCCCTGGCCAATGTTGCTCAATGTTGTGGTTAGAGTGTCAGCCTGCACACTAAAGGGTCGCGGGTTTGATTCCCAGTCAAGGTCATGTACCTAGGTTGGGGGTTCACTCCCCAGCTCCAGTTAGGGCACATGCAGGAGGTAATCAGTAGATGTGTCTTTCTCACATCAATGTTTCTCTCTCTCTCCACTCCTCCCTCCCTTCTACTTTCTCTAAAAGCAATGAAAAAGATATCCTCAGGTAAGGATTAACTCAAAAAAAATTAAAAGGAAAGAAAGGTCTGATTGTTTAAGAAAAAAATAACTATCTAATGGATAATCTCTAAAAGAAGAAATACTGCACACACTAAAGGTAATGAGATTTGAAGGAGGAGACTGAAATTTTAACACGATGAAAATGATAAATTTGTCAGGACCATGGATCAAGGCCATCATCAGCACTTGCTTTTCCCTTCATCCATCTTTGACAATACTTAAAAATTTGGAGGAAAAGATACTGAATAATCCTTTATTTCTTCTAACCACATTACAAATGCATCCATCCTATAAAATAAAAGCCAAATATGCAAATCGAATGAACGGTGGAATGACCAGTCGCTATGACACGCACTAACCACAGGGGGCAGGCGCTCAAACACAGGAGCTGCCCCCAGCCCACAGGCCCCAGGCCGGTCAAGGCAGATGCCAGTAGGGGGCCCCTGATTGCCCTGCTGGTTGCCCCTCAGAGGGAGGTGACTGGCAGTGGCAGGGGTGGGGGGGTTAGCAGGCAGTGCCAGGCCAGCCAAGGCAGGTGCCAGCGAGTGGCCCCCCACAGATTGGCTCTGATTGCCAACCAGGCCTAGGGACCCTACCCATGCATGAATTTCATGCACCGGACCTCTAGTATGAATATATAAATGAATGAAACACCATTACAATGCTGGTATTGGTAGAAGGCTCTAGCATTTATTATGCCAACCTGGATGTAGAAAGTTTACATGGTATCGTACTGGTTGCTCTAATCTAGGTTTTCATATCAGAGTTAAAAGGGGATGCATTAAATTATCACATACATGAGTAAATAATGAAATGCTGGCTACTTTACCAGATAAACTCTACAATCTCATTGGCTTAAGAAGTTTAATTTTTGCTCACTAAATTCTGATTGGTCAGCAAGACAAAAGAGACCACTGTTCCCTGTCATTTAGGGACTCGGACTTCCCAAGGCTTTGCTATCTTCAATCCTGGTTTCCACCATTACCCAGAACGTGGCATCCAGACATAAGATAGAAGAAAGTAGGGGATCACAAAGAAGGATTTTATGAGGCAGACATGGAAGTGGAATGTATCTCTCATATCCACATATCATTAGTCAGAACTCAGTCATATGGCCACCCCTAACTGCAGAGAATGCTGGGGGAAAATGGTCTGGCTGCGCACTCACAAGAAAAGAGAAATAAGTTTTGGTGAACAGAAAGCCACTCTTTGTAGGGCAACCATCTGGCCTACACAGTGCATTTTAAAGCAGAATGTAACAAAATATTTAAAATGGAATCCTACTCTATCAAACTATTTCCCCCTCAAGTTTGGGGAAATGCCAATTATAAGGATCCAGAGCAAGAATGTGGCCAAGAGGCTAATCATGTTGTAGGAAATGAGTTGTGAGTTTCTTCCCCTCTAGGTACCATGTCTGAGCTATTGATGACAGCGGAAAGATATGACTTGGTTGCCTTGTGCCACCACCAACACTTGCTCTTCCTTCCCGTCATCCATGTGATGCAAGGTAGGAGTTCCAAACAGGCAAATACACAGGCACTTCCCCAATTCAGCCAGCACTAGGAGACAGAATCCTGAAGTGTGGGGATTGAAAGAGCACAGAAAAAGACAACAGTCCTGGGATAACCATACTACTATTCACAAGTCTGGCAACAGATGAAAATCTTTCCTGACTCTCAGGCACCTCGTGTAAAATGGGAATAATCATTCCTGCTGTATATGCTCCCCACACATGGGTGAGGTGGTCAGAGTTTAACTGATGAAAAAAAGTACCAATGGAAGGATATAACAGAGAATAAACAGCTACTGAAAAGACAGAGAGCAACCTATTGAATAAGCCTATTGCTGTGATAGTTTTGGAAGAAAGTGGCAATAACCTAACAGGAAAAAAAATTATAAGCTATAAATTTTCCAAGAGCTTGAAAAGACATAAAATTGGTTATGACACACCCCTTGAAAGATATTTTATGGAAATTCAGAACTTACTCGAATATAGCTGGAACCAGACATACTCCCAGGCACAAATCCAAAGGGTAAAGAAAAAAAAGTCAAAAGCTAGGTGCAATTAGAGGTAGCAATGAATGACATTTTCCACATCGTTTCCAAATTGGGACCACTTTCCTCCCGATTTGAGTAGGAGGCAAAGGTGAAATTATATACCACCTGCTCCACTAACTTGCACCTGTTACTCTGTGTCTAGAACTTACACAGTTTTTCTTATAATTTTGAGTCCTTACAATACCCAAGGAAGAAATAAGAGGCTAATAATACCCATACCTTCTCAAAAAATGTGCCGACAAGTGATTGACTATAAATGTGGCTCATAATTTTTTTTACAATATCTAGACTCTCCCCCGCCCCCAAGAAATGAAGATTTTTGTGACTTTAATTCCTACATGTAGAAAATATTTGTTGCTGAGAAGTTACCAGAAATTCTTGGGCTTTGTTTTCCAGAGACACTTACAGTATAATAAACAAAGAAGACTAATTCTGCACCATCATAGGTCTTCTGTCATTTAGTCAGTGGCTTTGAAACACAGACACAGTGCAGCAGTTTTAGGATGACAAGGCAAGAATGAGCCTGAAAATAAAGCAGCTTTATCTAAAAAATGACCTGAATGTCATCAGAGCCAAAACACCCTAAGATTCTGATTAGAGTGATGCCATTAAGTAGAAAACTGCAGAACCATTGGGTAAGGATCCCTGCAGCAGCTAATAAGAGAGGTTTGAGGATAGGCTGTCCTTTCTTTTAAAAATGAAACCTTTTCCCCTGGCCAGTGTGGCTCAATTGATTGAGCATTGTCCCATGCACTTGAAAGGTTGCTGATTCAATTCCCATTCAGGGCACATGCTTGACAGTTAGGCAACCTATCAATGTTTCGCTCTCACATGAATGTTTCTCTCTCTCCTTCTCCCTTCCTCTTTCTCTAAAATGCAATTTAAAATCTTTTTTTTTTTAATGAAATCTTTTTAAACTTTTCAGAGCTCCATACTTCAAGACATAACATATCACATTCCAAATAACACCTGAGGGTCAATTGTCTCAGAATGCCCAACAGATCACCAGCCACCTTGGGCAAAGAACAGTTGGGCTACTCTAACGATTTCCTTTTTATAAAGCAGAGAGCAAAGCCAGCATGCGTAACAAGAATGTAGTTCAGCCTGGCCAGCGTGGCTCAGTGGTTGAGTGTCGACCTATGAACTGTGAGGTCACGGTTCAATTCCTGATCAGGGCACATGCCCAGGTTGTGGGCTTGATCCCCAGTGAGGGGCATGCAGGAGGCAGCCAGTCAATTATTCTCTCTCATCGTTGATGTTTCTCTCCCTCTCCCTCTCCCTTCCTTTCTAAAGTCAATAAAAATATTTTTTTAAAAAGAATATAGTTTACTCTCCAACCCTGCTTTCTTCACAGAAACTCCCATTAAATGCTCATGACAACAGATGCTGACATATTATAAAAACTCACCTCTAAGAAGTTTAAAGCTCTTGGCTCAAATTATCCCACAAGTCTGTACTCTGAGCAAGATGACTGATTACTTCCTTGCTCTCCTAAAGCATGTGTTTCTTCCTGGGCCACATCCCTTTCTTCCCATTCTTGTCTCTATCTTCTTTCTGCCTCATCCTCTCCGGCAATTGCTCCAGCAATTCTTCCCTCTCTCTTTTTTTCTGAACCATCAGTCTTGTCACTACCTTCTGGATCCTCCCCTCTCCATCAGCCTACAATTATGCTATTATTTCTCTCATTTTCTCTAATTTCTCAGTCCAGTTACCATTTCTCTCCTTACTTTTACATCAAAAATTCTCTAAAAAGTTGTCTGCACTCATTGTCTCCAATCCCTCCTCTCCTCCCATTCACTCTTGAATCCATCACTGAAATCAATGACCCTCCACATAGTGAAATCCAAAGTTCAAGTCTCAGCCTCATCTTACATGATTCACTGGCTGCCTTAGACACTACTGATCACTTCCTCCTCCTTCATTTTCTTTACTTGGCTTCCAGGACACACTTCCCTAATTTTTTTCTCACTGCACTAGCTGTTTGTTCTCAGTCTCTTTTGCTGATTCCTCCTCATCTCCCTGAGCTCTGTAAAGCCAGTGGACCCAGGACTTAGTACTTAAACCTCTTGTCTTCTCTATTTACGCTCACTCTAGGTCAGTGATTGGCAAACTCATTAGTCAACAGAGCCAAAATCAACAGTACAACAATTGAAATTTCTTCTGAGAGCCAAATTTTTTAAACTTAAGCTATATAGGTAGGTACATTGTTATTAACTTAATTAGGGTACTCCTAAGGCTTAAGAAGAGCCACACTCAAGGGGCCAAAGAGCCGCATGTGGCTCGCAAGCCACAGTTTGCCAACCACAGCTCTAGGTGATCTCATTCAATCTCATGTCTTTAACTCTATAAGCTGATGACTCCTAAATTTACATTCCAAGTGAGACATCTCCCCTGAAGCCAGGCCAATATATCCAACTAACTACTGACATCTCTGCCTACGCATTTAAAAGGCATCTCAAGGGTTATCATATCCAAAATAATGGATCCCCAAATCAACATCCTCCTGCAGTCCCATCCACCATATTTAATGGCAACTCAAACAGCTCCTCGGCTAAAAACCTGGTATAATCTCCTTATCTTTCTCTCATCCACCCTGCTTCTGATCCATAAGCCAATTATGACAGTTCTCCATTCAAAGTATACCCAGAACCCAATTTCTTCTGTCATCACTCCAGCTCCAGCCTCCATCTATGTTGGCTGGTTTTCCTATACATGCCCCACTGTAATCTATTATTAAACTCAGCAACCCAAGCGATGCTTTTAAACCATAAATCTAATAATGTCACTCCCCCTCTCAGAACCCTACAATGGCATCCCATCTCACTCCTTCCTATGGCCTTCAAATCCTATGTGAGGTGACTCTTTACTTCTCCAACATCATACTCTACCACAAACTCCCTCATTGACTGCCCCTTCCCAGCCATTCTGCCATGCTTATCATTTCTCCAATATGCTAGCCATTCTCCCACATCAGGGCCACAGCCCTTGCTACTCCCTGTCTGAAATCCTCTTCCCCCAGATGTTCCCATAGCTAATTTCCTCATGTCCCCAGGTCTTTACTTAAAAGTCACCTTCTCAGTGAGGTCCTCCCTGGTCACCCCATCTACAATTTCAACCCCGCCCCCACATTCCCTATCCCTTTCCATGCTTCTTTATCCTTAGCAGTAATCACTGTCTAACATATTACATATTTTACTTACTCACCTTTTTATTCACTCAATAAAATATACATTCCATGTGGGCAGGAGGTTTGCCTATTTGGTACACTACTATACCCTAAGCCCCTAGTACAAATATTCACCAAATAGTTGTTGAATAAATGAATATGTAATCTGTTTATTTATGCATGTAATGAGAATCCCAGAGTAGAAACTGTTACCCCATTGCAAAGTCATCATCCCTAGGAACTCACCTCTGTGTAAGTATCCTCAGCTCAAGTAGAGCCTCGACTGTGCACAAAGCCTTCAAGTCAAGAGCCGTAGCCAAGGAGCTTTGTGCAGTCTTCTCTAAGCTTCTACCGCCCTCCAACCCCACCTGTATCACTCTGTGTTTAGGACAGGGGTGGGCAAACTTTTTGACTGGAGGGCCACAATGGGTTCTTAAACTGGACAGGAAGGCCGGAACAAAAGCATGGATGGAGTGTTTGTGTGAACTAATATAAATTCAAAGTAAACATCATTACATAAAAGGGTATGGTCTTTTTTTTCTATAGTTTTATTCATTTCAAAGGGACCGGATCCGGCCCGCGGGCCGTAGTTTGCCCACGGCTGGTTTAGGGCCTCTGCCTTTCCCAACTTGTCACTTAAAAATCAGTGTTCAGATTACAGGAAGATTTTTTTAAATTAATAGGACAACCAAGAACAACTATAATCCAGTAGAGTTTGAGGCCAAAGAAATTAATTTTGTATTTCTCCATCTGAGAATTCTTCCATTAAAACAAACTGATTTTGTTTTGAATTCAGCTCTAACAGTGGACACAAAACCCCCTGGACTGTGTGCTTTAGCCTGTTAAAGTCTTTACTGTAGGACTCACCACCTTCAGAGAGTCCATTTCTTTCTTCTAAATATTAAGGACCTCAATGCAGGGATATCATCGTGTTGTTGCTCCTAAATGCATTCACTACCTGGAGACGATCTATCTTCTGCAGAGAAGCCATTATGGCCTCTGATGCATCTCCCTTTTTAGCAGCTTATTGATCCACAAGTGCCCAGCCAGCCACCACACCTCTACAGATATGTGTAACAAAAGCTGATACAGGCATGCTGCTGGCACAGAAGCATAAAAGTCTCTCTTAGAACTGTTAGCGACTCTGCTCACCCAAAGAGATGAAATGCCACCTTCCAGTTTGAACTAACCTTCTGGGTTCCTATAGATTTTAAAATAAACATATATGAGAAAGAAGGGTTTTCTAGGGTAAGGGTTACCCACCATTTTAGGGGACTCACATTACTATATAACTCATCATACTTTTCATAATTACTTTACAACTAAAGCCAGCTCTTTAAAGTGCCTGTTTAGCCTGGCTGGCATGGCACCATTGTTGAGCTTCAACCTATGAACCAGGAGGTCACGGTTCAATTCCCTGACGGGGCACATGCCCGAGCTGTGTGCTCAGTCCCTAGTGTGGGGCATGCAGGAGGCAGCTGATCAATGTTTCTCTCTCGTCATTGATGTTTCTATCTCCCTTTCCTTCTCCCTTACTCTCTGAAATAAATAAAAATATATATTTAAAAATAAAACACCAGTTGGGATTCCTACTCAATGGTTACTACTGAATTACACTCTGAATTTGATCTGTAGCACTTTATACAACTTGAGCAGAAGGTAGTGAAAATCAGTATTCTAGCTCAAACCCAGCATAGACTTAGCTAGTATAAGTCCTGGAGTTATGGTGGTCATAGATAATGTTTCCTTGATATGATCACTTATTCAACCTGGCTCAGAGAACCAAGCAATGCAGCTGCATCTATATTTATCTACTGAAACCTAAAGAATTACTCTATTTATCGAATGAGATGGCCCTGGATTTCTCCCTTAGCAGGTCCTGTGGCTACAGGAAAATTCCTTAAAACCTTCACTGTGAAATGACCCAGTCTGAATAGCAGTCACTGTCATTTTGGAAGAGAATCCACTTCTCTGTGGGACCCTGAAAACTGAACATCTCTTTCATCCATCGTTGAACTGGACTTGGTGGTCTTCACAAGCAGAGATTGTTGACTGACCCCGATGCCTTTCTGTCCTCAAGCCCCCTGTGGAGGACGAATGACTTTTGTGAACAATGCTGTTCACCAATCACAATGGGGCCAGATATGCCATGTTTATCCGACATCATTGACCCAGCTCTCTTGAAAGTCATGAAGAGTGAAATGAGGCATGAACCAGAGAGGAGGCAGTCACAGAAGGCCCAGTCTCTGTTTTTCATTCATTATCCGACCAAAATCACCACCGGAAGAGATTTGAGGAAGCTGCCCTAAATAAACAGTTGGGAGGGAGGCTTCATGGGGATAGCCTGAAGACATTCCTGATGATAAAAAATTTAAAACTTCGAGAGAGTTCCTGAAGGAACGGTCAAATATGCCAGACCCAACAGCAAATTTGGAAAATTTTATGCACGGTAGGAACAAGAAATGTAGGTAGCCTTCTCTTTATCCAATGTACTGTGAATGGGAAGACCAGCCTAGGAAAGGCATGAAGAGGAGAGAAAAGTGGGCAAGATCATAATGAAGAGGCCTAATCCAGGTAAAATGGAATAGTCCCCATTTGAAATTCTCCTCTTGTGAATCAGAAATATGGGTGCTTTAGAAAAATACAAACCTTAACAAAGGAAATAAATGGAAGTTTATCACATGCATTACAGAACAATTCACAGCAGGTTTCTTGTTAATAGTGAGTCTCCCTAGTCCAATGAAATCATGGCTCTTTGTTAAATGACATTTCCAGATCGACTGCATTAACTGAAGTAAACTTTCATTCATTCAACAAATAAGTATTAAATACCTATTATGGCCCATGCATTATGCAAAACGCTGCAAATCTAAAGATGAATAAGAAATAGTTCAAAAACAGTTTCAAAACGAAGGGGAACATATGGAGAAACAAAATGTCACTGGTGCTAGGAAGGGGGCGTGTTTGGTGAGTGACAGAGAGCTAAGGAGGAAAAAGGCAATGCAGCCTGAGAGATGGGGTGAGAGAACACCAAGCAAGACTAGGAGGAGGGGCCTGAAACTGATTCCTAAAAAATAAACAGGTGTTAGGCAAGCAGACTTGGGGTGCGGGAGGGACAAGCACTAACAAGGGATTTCCAGGCAAAGGAAGAAGCTTCATAAATAAAGACTCCCAAGGCATAAAACAGCTTAACCTGTTTGGGGACGCAGAAGACCTTCACTGGGGCTGGAGGAGGATATGCTGGTAAAGAAAAGTACGCAAAAGGATGAGATGGACAAATGAGAGGGCATTGTAGGAGCTGTGAGGTCTTACGTACCAAAGTAAGGATGGTGGATCTTATTCTGACTGATGGAGCCACTGGCAAATTTTGAGTGAAGTGATAACATGCTTAGATTTACATTTAGAAATAATCACTCTGAACAGAAAGCACTGACAAGAGATGAGATTAGGGAATGGGGAAACCAGAGAGTGCCACAGGAGCACAGTGGTGAGGGCCTGGCAGCAGCATTCAAGTTGGATGGGGTGATGAACATAACAGTATGAGGAGTAAAGGTGACTTGTTCCCGCCTGGGTGAGTAGGGCAGGGAGGAAGAGAGCCCTAAGGATGATGCTCAAGTGTCTGGTTTGGGCAAGTAGAGAGGCAGCGATGTCATTCCCCAAGACGAAGGAAGATGAAGGAGAAATGACTGGGGGGGGAGAGGGGAGGCAGAAAATATGTTCTTTTGGACCCATGGAACATCCAAGTGGAGATATCCAGTAGGTGAGATATTTGGGTGGAAAGTCTGAGCGAGAGAGTTTCAGTGCAACGGGTCATGAGCGTCAAGGGGTGAAAATGGTTCTAGATGTGAATGAGTTTGATCAATGAGTGTGTGAAGGGTGAGGAAAAGAGGTGGATTCCTGGAGAACACCTTGGTTTGGGAAAAAGAGCCAGTGAAGGAAAGGAGTAAGGACAGAAACAGAAGCATACCCAGGAGAGAATGGTGTCTCCAAAGCTAGGGAAGGCAAAGTTTTCTTTTTTTCTTTGTTTTTTTTAATCCTCACTGGAGGATATTTTTTTCATTGACAGGGTGGAAGGGAGTGGAGAGGGAGGGAGAAAGGAAGGAGAGAGAGAGAGAGAGAGAGAGAGAGAGAGAGAGAGATCAATGTGAAAGAGACACATCGACTGGTTGCCTACTGCATGCGCCCCAACCCGACCAGGACTGGAGATCATGCCCGCAACCGAGGTACGTGCCCTTGACAGAGATTGAACCCACGATTGAACCCGCGACCCTTCAGTCCACAGGCTGACACTCTAACAACTGAGCCAGACCAGCCAGAGCAAGAAGGCAAAGTTGTCAAGGAGAAGGAGCAGTCCCAGCCTGGGGACAGGGGAGGACACTGGGTGGCAGTAGCCTGAAAGTGCCCTGGAGATGCAGGCGAGGAAGGGAAGAAAGCCAGACCAGGAGAAGGGCCACCCCTGGAAAGAACCTGGGCTAAGCAGCATTGCCTTCTGTGTCCTTTGTGTTGACATAGTCAGGGAGGAGGGAGAAGGAGGGAGAGGCTAGAGACACAGAGGCTAGCCTTTCCCAAAGTGGAAGGTCATTCACTGAAGGAAGTGCAGACGTGCCACCTGAGTCTACCTCCCCACAGAGCATGATGAATAAAGCAGCTCACCCACCTGGGACCTTTTGATGCAGGGCTGCCTGGAGCTGCATCTGAGCAGCTCGTCAACCCTGTGGTCACAGAAGCTCGAGCATGGAAGTTATTCTGCCTGAACACCCCTGAGATCCCTGGGGACTTTCATGATCCCTAGTAACTGCAGACCCAGCCTGGGTGTTTTAAAGCACTATCAGGTATAAATGGAGCCCTTGCCGACATGCTGGCTGGACTTTTCTGTTCCAGCTCTAGCTGGTATAAGTAGAGGGAGAACATATCCCTATCCTAGGAGTGAGGCTCTTGGCTGAAGTCACCCTCACAATTCTAAGAATAAAGACTCTGTACCCTATTCATCAATCATAAAACGACTTCAAGTTCCACCAACTAACACTCTCTGTTTCAAAAGTGATATGGAAACTGCTGAAAAAGTAAAGTACAATTCTGACTCCTTCTTAACTCTTTTTCTTAATTCTTAGTGCTTTTTCTTTCTTAGTCCACGTGAGTTCTTCCCTGGGGCTCAAATGCCTTCCCAGATGTTGGTGCTCGTCTCTGGCTTGTCCCACTCTCTCCCTGTCCCTGTGCCTTATCTATTTCAAGCTCAATGGGGGGTTTTTTGTTTGTTTTTATTTTGTTTTGTATTTAACCTGATATGGAATATTTATTTATTTATTTATTTATTTATTTATTTATTTATTTATTGAGAGACAGAGGGAGGAAGAGAGAGATTGATTTGATATTCCTTTTATTTATGCATTCATTGGTAGCTTCTTTTTTCTTTTTCTTTTTTTTTTTTTTTTTGTTTTGTTTTGTTAATCCTCACCCGAGGATATTTTTCCATTGATTTTTAGATAGAGTGGAAAGGAGGGGTCAAGACAGAGAGAGAGAAACATTGATGTGAGAGAGACATATTGATTGGCTGCCTCTGGAAAATGCTCCAAACAGGGCCAGGGATTGAGCCTGCAACCCAGGCATGTGCCCTTGATCAGCATCAAACCCAGGACCCTTCAGTCCACAGGCCAACACTCTGTCCACTAAGCCAAACGGGCTAGGGCTGGAACTCTTGGTTTTGCCATGAGCTGCGGGACATTTACAAATTGGGGGGTGGGGGGGTGGGAGGGGTTAATGATTTGTACATTCGTCTCTATCTCAGAAATAAATCAGTTTAAAGCCCTAATTTCTTCTACTTATACCACATCAGAAGATAATAAAACTCAATTTTATTCTTTCTAAACCCTTCACATGAGCTACTGTTAGTAAAAACTGTTGGTTAGGGGTTACCTGATTTCCCTCTTCTCTAAATGCCTCTTGCTACTACTTACAAAGTCAGTTTCAGATAGCCTCAAAGACAAAGTTTTCCAAGAATGTTCCTTAAATAATCTGTCTCCTGTACACTGAATGGTACAGTCTGAATAAAATGTTAACTCTTGTCAGAATTGTAGCAACCTTCCACACAGCTGGAGTGTGCAAGCATGTGGATGCCCCACTTGCTCCAGATCTGTTTGTTTTTCTAGGAAATAAAATATCGCAGATGATTTTAAAACACCTTCCCAATTCCATCTCTTTCCCTGTCTTGAGAAAGGTAAACATCATCCTTCATGTTGTGTTTATCGGTCCCAGGCATATTTTCCATAAATACAATGCAAATATGTTTCCATAAACAATATCTGATGTTATTCAATGTTGTTAAGCTTTATATAAATGGCATCATAGTCTACATTTCATTCTGCACCCAGCTTTTTCACTCAAGTTTTATGTTTATCCATTTGGAAACATGTAGAGCCATCATACTTATTGTACATATACTACAACAGCTTCCACTGTATGACTATGCCATTCTACAATATTAATTTTCCTATTAATGGACACTTACATGTATCAACTTTGTTTATTTACTCATTTTGCGTTACAAACAGTGATGCCATGGACATGCTCGGATGCGTTTCATGTACTCGTGTGCACGTAGCCAGGAAGAGAAGTGCCAGGCTGCAAGGTACATGTGTCCTTGGCTCCAGGAGACAGGAGCCAGCTACACCCCACTGCTGTGTTAGCGGACATACAGCAGCATATGAGCCGAGAGCTTCTTTAAGGTAAAAACAACCCTATTATGTCCAGGTCTGCGAAATACTCCAGGGCGTTGGGGAATAGGAGTGGTGTTTGTCTAAACAGAATTGCTATTAGGAAGATGAAGAGAAACTCAGGGCAAAACTGAATGAGAGGCTCGAGAGCAGATAAAGTGTCCAACAGGGTGAGGTTCGGCATACAGAACAGCAGGGCGTTTTAAAACGCAGGAAATGATATAACTTTATGAAGATGACCTAATATCAAGTAAATTGCCTTTTCTTGGCAAAATACTTTGACGCCAAAAAAAATCAATTGAAATAATTCAGACACTGCAGTCTCCCATAAAAGCAGCAACTCTGTGAAACTTCCTTGAAAGCCAAAAGCAGCTTCCCCTCAGAATAAACATCACCTGTAAAAGAGTCCCAGTGACTTTTGGACGGGGCTTTAAACATCATCTCCGTGTGGATAAATTTACAAAAAATAAGCTTTCATCCTTGAATCACCTGTTCATTACTTGACATATTTATACTCAGTGTTATTCTTAAATATTGCTGCATAGAATGTCTCTGAAATGATTTCTAAAATTCTGGTAGTACAGGCTGCCTCTTGGGAGAGGCTCTAAGAGTCTGGGGGACAAGGGTGGGTGGACAATAATTTACCTCATCAAAATAAATTAATAAATTTAAAATAAGGCCGAGGCTTCACCTTGTCAATCCACAGATAACCTCTCGGAGAACATCCCTGGTTCTGCAAAGCCTCCCCTAAGCACTCCAAAACCCAGGAACTCTCAGGCCCCCAGCACCAAAATCTCTCCACATATCAACCTCAGGGCGGTATCTGTTACTCTCCTTTAACACACCCTCCTCTTTTGGCTCTTTGGGGACAGGAACTATGGATTTCATTCAGGGTCCTCCACCCTAAGAAATGGGCCTGATGTAGTTGGAACTCAGAAGACATTTTTAGAATAAATACAGTGAAGTGTTCTTCACCATACAATAATTTTTAAATGACCCAAGGAATGTATTCATTACTTTTTTAATATATGGGTGTTCTTTAAAAGTTTTATTTGGAAAAACAAACAAAAAAGGGTATAATGCTCAAAACTGTTTAAATGTAAGCCCTCTGAGAAGAAGAATGTTGTCTGTTTTATTAGCTGCTATCCCAAGCACACTTGGGCTAGTGTTTAGCACACAATAAGTCCTCAATACATGTGATGAATGAAGATCCTTGGCTATGAAGTAGTCTACACAATGACCAGTAATCTAGTTCCTTTCTCTATTAAGTTTTTAAGTTTCTTTTTTAATTTAATTAATTGTGGTAAAATATACATAACATGAATTTTTAACTATTTTTAAGTGTCTAGTTCAGTGGCATTAAATACATTCACACTGGTGTGTAGTCATCGCCACCTTTCTCCATTCAGTTTTTAAATTTTTAACCCCAATCTGAAACATGGCATTGAAAATCATTAGAAAGAGAAAAGGTGAGTTTTTACTACATGATTCTGTATGGGTATGGAATTAGCTGCTTTGTTTTCCACCTCCTCTGATTATAAACTAGCAGCTGGATGCTCCCTTTAGGGATGTCTCCCTTTCTCTGTCTCCATCCATCTTGCTCTCTCTTTTCCTTCCCCCACTTTCCCTTCCTTCTCTTTTCACCTTCTCTCAACCATTTACCTATTATTTACTTCCTATCACTTAAATTTAACTTTCTCATCAAATGTTAGAGTATGAAAGGGCTTGAAGTTTATGTCATCCAAACCCATTATTTTACACGAGGAGCCCAGTGCACGAATTCACGCACCTTGAAAGGAACTGTAGGCCGCGAGGCACAGAAGCAGGTCTCGGCCCATCCTCTGTAACCCCACCTGGCCCCAACGCCAGCTGCAGGTGCAAGTGGGGTCAGTGCAGGCAGTTGATGCAAGCAGCAGTTGCCAGCCCTGAATGCCCCTCAGGAGCAGGGGGAATTGGAGAGGCCCTGAGGGGTGATCAGGGCCAGCAGCCGCCGCTCAGCTCACACCCACTGACGGCGTCCAGGTGCCAGCAGCGGGTGTGAGTGGTGGCTCCGGCGCCAGCAGCGGGTGGGTGAGAGTGCCGGGTGGGATCACGGCACGCGGGTGCAAAGAATTTTCAGTAACCGCCAGAGGCTCACCCCGATGACAGTGACTGGTGCCCTGCCTTGGTCTGGCGCCCCCACTCACCTGCTCCACCATCCCACCACGGCCAATGCCCGCCATGTTCCGCGCGGGCCCCCTGGTGGTCAGTGCACATATAGAGATCGGTTGTTCGGTTATTCTGCTGTTCTGTCTATTTGCATATTAGCCTTTTATTATATAGGACAGGAAGTAAGGAAGTCCTTTAAAAAGATGCATGTTGTCTCAAAAACAGCAGCTGCCCAATCAAGATGTTAGAACAAATTTTCTGTCTACTCATCCACCAAGCATGCAGTCCCTCTTCTCTGTGTATTGCTTGGGGTAAGTAGTTATAAAAATATCTGCATCTGAATGAACATTTGTGGCTACTGTCTAATGTCTAGATGTATATGGACATGTCTGTGTGTATGTGTGTGCATGTGCTTGTGCGTATGTGTGTGTGGGGTGTGTGTGTGTGTGTGTGTGTGTGTGTGTGTGTATGAAGGGTCAAACTAACCCAGAGTATGTTTAGGATTCTGTCTGAAGGCCTAGGATCGCCTACTAATAGCAGAGAAGGAGAAAATATTTTTAACTGGCAATCCAAAGTGGGATATACGAATCGATCCTCTAAATTGATTCTTATCCTAGTAAAAGAATAAATAAGCTGACAGTCTTGAACAGAAATAAGGCTTTTGACTTTGTTGACTCAATAAGAACAGCTCACCCCTGAGTTCCCTAACTAGCTGATCCCTCATCCAGTAGATACTGATGTGACCTCCTGAGGAAGAACCTGCTCCAACCAGTCATGAAAATGCACTTGGGAACCATGAGGTAGAGTGTAAGTTCCCTCAGGACAGGAACCACATTATGCCTCTTTCTTCTCCTCCAACATCTAGCAGAGGGCTCAGCACACAGCAGGTGTTCAAAACACATCTCTCTATCCCACCCTCTCTCTCTTCCCACCCAATCATTTGCCCATAGAATCACAGGGCTCCTTCCCTGTCAACACTCACTGGTGAGTTATATTTTCAGCATGACAGGGGAGGAGCAATGTGACTAAGAGTGCACTGACGTGTACATCTGGGAGTACCTATAGGGTATGCACAGGGATCATGCTATATATAAAGACCGTTGGTGTCTGTATGTGTTTGCCTGTGAACAGGTCAAGCCTCCCTATGTTATAAAACCAAAACTAATGGAACTATTCAATTCTTGGCTGACATGCACTTTGCGCTTCCTAAGGACAAAGACACTTCATGGCACTCACTACCTTACCTTTTATTATATATGGGTTAGTTCATTAGACATTATTTTTTATTCCACACATATTTATTTATTGTCAGGCTCTACCCCCTGAAAGGTTAGCTTCTCCATAATGCCCAGCCCCAAAGCCTTCAACAAATATTTGTGGAATGAATGAGGATGTCCTTTATATCTATAACCTCAGTATCTACCACAGTGGACAAAGTAAATACTCAAAAACATATGAAAATAATGTGATGATGGGCAGGTGCGCTTTGGTCAGCAGGTCTCAAAGCGAGATGCAAGCCACTTGAAAATACCTTCCTTCTCAAGGCTAAGATGATGTTCTCAAACAAGTCTCACCTCAGGGAGATTCTAAAATGACTTCCTGTTTCTTTTTCAACTCAGGGGATCAATATGCCAGCCTCTTCTCCACCCTATCCCTGCCCCATCAGACTATGGTGACAGCAGAGTAGAGTGGGTGAGTTCCCAAACCTGGAGCCAGAGTTTGAATCCAGCACCTTCATGAGACTTGGCAAGTTCATTGGCCTTTCTCTGCCTCCGTTTCCTCAATTATAGAATAGGGATAAAATAATAATAATAGAGTAATATTATGAAGGATAAATTAGCTAATACATGTAAAACTCTTAGAAGAGTACCTGGCATCGACATTGGCAATTATTACTATTAATCATCTTTCCCACCAAGTCAACTTTGCCAGGAACTTATAATGAACTTGGGACAGGGAAAGGACAGAGAAAAAGAGAAGCATGTAAGAATTCTGTGAATCAAAGATGGAAAAATTAATAAAATATAGATATAGCATAAATTTAAAAACTTCTTCCCCAAAGCATTCAAGTAGCAATGTTTCTTCACACGTGTAGAATGACATATTTAAATTTAAGCCCAAGTTATCACGTTTAGTTATCCTCATCTGAAACAAAGTATGTGCTTGGTCTTTTCAGAGGCTATAGGCCCCACGTAGCACTCAAAACAGATCTTTCTGTGATGATGGGCAGGTTCTCTGATCTGCACTGTCCGATACCATAGCCACTAACCACACATGGCCATTGAGCATTTCTAATGTGGCCAATGTGACTAAGGAAGTCAATGTTTTATTTCATTTACTTTTGATTATTTTAAATTTAAATAGCCACATGTGGCTCGTGGCTACCCTATGGGCAGCACTGCTACAGGGGACTTGAGTACACAAGCTCCTTGACGGGGCTCTTGCCTGCTCTCCTGCTCCCGGTCTGCTCCTCTCCTTCACCTCAGAAATCACACTCCCAAGGCCAAGCAACTACCGTTCCACACTCCCACGGGTGGGCGTACTCTGGCCTCTGCCTAAAATGCCCTTCCTCTCCGGCCTCCTCCAAACTCCATGAAAATCTTGATCAGGTTTCATTTCTCCGGGGCAACTCTGCTTCCCCCACCTCCCGCCTTACCTCATCCCACTGCTGACACAATCTATCACTGCCTCCTCGTTATTTTTCTGAGTGTTTCTGTTGCTCTCACCATCCCATAGTTGTCATTTATTCTCCGTGGTGCTAACAGACTACGGGAATTTTGAAGACTGAGTCTCATTCATTCCTTCATCCTAGTGGTGTGTGCCCATCACATAATATGTGCACAGCAAATATTTGCCGAGTACACTATTAATGTGTGGATATGTATAACAGTTTATTAAAATAAGTCTCAAGCTATTGACAACCACTCTGTAATTATGGAAACTATGTAGGTCAAATTCTCTTAAAAGGGCTGTTATCAAACAATTTTAAAAAGTTCTTAGAATCTCAATTGAAGGTCTACTTATTTCAAGTATAGCGTTTCAGTACAAATCTGGAACAAAATCCTACCTGTAGCTGCTCCTCCTAAAGGTCTGGAAGTCTCTTGGATTTCAGAAACTGACCCTGCCATTGATCTGCCCGCTGTGCTCGCAGTGACTTACTAGGGAGACGTGGACGAGGTTGAACAGCAAGAAGACAGACGACCTGAGTATGGGCACAGTCGTATGGGAACTCAAGGGTACTCTCTCCTTGCTACACCCTCTACCCAATCCTACCTCCAAGAAGGAAATGATTAAAATGTAATCTCATGTAAAAATAATGATTGTGAGTGATTTGTATCTGTTCGATAATATATGTTATCCCCTCCCACAATAAAGTACTGTGTGTCCCTTATTCCTTAACAACGCTTTTGCTCCCAAAAAAATCTTTCTTGTTAAATCATGTAGCATCTGTTACACTATTAACCTGCCCTGTGGGCCACGCTAGTTCTTTGTTTTTTTCTAATCACAATTTTCCAACTAATCCCTTATTTGAATTTCACACCAGTGTTCCTACAAATTAGAAAAAGCACTTGATAGGTACATTTCTGTGAACCTAATTTGTATAAGATATTTCCCAAGTAGCACCCATCTGGTGGCTATATTTTACAAATGATTATCTTTCCTGCCCTTCAGGAACTTACAGTTCAATAACTCAAACAAACAAATACACAGTGGCCAGAAATGTGTATTTGTGGGTACAGTCACAGCAGCTGGGCACTGAAGACATGGATTTCAGAAAGAACATGAGTCCAAAGGACTTCATCTTCAAATCAAATATACATCTGGCTTTTGTCTTCTTTTTTGTTTGTCTTTTGTTGTTGTTGATCCTCACCTGAGGATATCTTTCCATTGATTTTTAGAAAGTAGAAGGGAGGAGAAGAGACAGAGAGAGGGAAACATCTATATGAGAAAGACACATAGATTGATTGCCTCCTGCACTGGCTCCAGGGCCAGGGATCGAGCCTGCAACTGAGGTATGTGCCCTTGACCAGAATTGAACCCGGGACTCTTCAATCCAGGGGCCAATGCTCTATCCACTGAGTAAAACTGGCTAGGGCAACTTTTGATTTCTTATTAATTATGTGATTTTGTTATGTTTTGAAATGCACAAACAACACTTTCTAATGTGATGAACATTAATTTAACAAATGATTGAGTTCTTAGGGGCTGCATGATCATTTAGATAAATCTCTAATTTTCTCATGATGTTTCAAAGAAAGACAAAGGCCTAAGATATCTTTTGAGGCTGATAATGAACACTGTGAGATAAAAATCTTTCCCTAAGATGCCCTAGATCTAAATATAGGGATATTCATTTCTTTTTCTAAAATTCCTTCTAAAATCTGCCCATTTGGGAAGAATACTGATTAAATCTAGAAATTACATTCGGTATATTATTGGAATAACTTGTGAATTCTACTAATAAACGATGTACTTATTTCCAAAATGTTTCTGTTGCTGCTTATAGAAGATATGGCTTTCAAAGATTCTGTTTTGAGGTTAAAAATGAAGATAGTGACCTTACGCCTCTGAAGATTTGTAATGCTGGCATGCCATCTATCTCAATAATACCCAACAAGAATGTCAAATGGACAGAATGGCCATGGTGAGTGGGTGCTTGCCACTGACAGTGATTGCTATATTTTGGGTGATGGGGAACAGGATGTCCATTAGTTGGAGTGAAATACAATGCCCTGCCAACTCTAGGTATCAGTGCATTCAATCCCCCTGCTGTGCCGTGTCCATTTTCTGTTGCTGCAATTAAAAATCAGTCAATACACAGTCAAAATGTTGTACATTCCTCCCCTATTCCTTTCCCTGTCACTGTGTTTCCAGCTCACCGGAAGAACATGTCACTATGGAAACCAATCCCTCTGGTGCACAGACCAAGTCAACCTTTCTAGCTGGATTGCTAAGCAGAGCAACAGGGAATCAAAGCCCTCATTGCAACCATCAGAAGCCATGAATGACACCCTCCTTTTTTTAAGTGGGGTTAACCAATACCAGATAGAAGGACACCTGTCTTGTTTAGGGAGATGTTCGAGGCAGGAAATTCAAGAATGCCCTTCAGTAAGTCCTACCAGTGTTTATCAGTCATTATTAACATGAATTCTTCCTCACATTCTGGCTAACTTCCTACCATTCCAATTTTATTTTTTAAAAAAATATATTTTATCGATTTTTTACAGAGAGGAAGGGAGAGGGATAGAGAGTCAGAAACATCGATGAGAGAGAAACACCGATCAGCTGCCTCCTGCACACTCCCCACTGGGGATGTGCCCACAACCAAGGTACATACCCTTGACCGGAATCGAACCCGGGACCCCTGAGTCCGCAGGCCGACGCTCTATCCACTGATCCAAACCGGTTAGGGCCATTCCAATTTTAATGAAAGCAGAAAATGAGGGATAAAACAACACTTTATGAATCTGAGAATCTGAAAACTGCTATGAAATCACCCATGGTCAAAAACTATTCTGCTTCCTCTTCTTTTCCCAAAATCCAAACCCGAGTTGCTCTCTTCTGGAATTCTCTAATATCCATACGTCTTTACAAACTTGTAGAGCTCCAGATGGGTCACCCTATTCTAAAAAGTGCCTAACATGAAACAGATGTGATGTTTATAATAATAACACACTCAAAGCCAAATTAGCTAAAATCCCTAGTCATTCTACAGAACCTACAACACAAGCATTAAGATGGGTTCTGTCTGGACTTATCTCACCTAAGTCTGAATGGCCACCTAGACCATACCTACTGCTTGTCATTCTTAAACAATCAGCATTTCTATTAACAGTTTTCATCCATTTCAAAATTTTTACAAATTAAAGAACATCTGTTCTCACAAATTATATTTAAAAACAGCATCAAACCTCCATTATAATATAAAATGTCATTAAGAACTGTTTTATATCTTGGCCTCAAAGGCTGCTGATAAACAACATCCTTTTCAGCTTACCACCACCATTTAATAGTTGAAAAGAATGGAACATAGCAGGGAGTACAAGATTCTTGAGATCACACCACATCTTCCACGACATAGCTACCACAGAAGAGCAATATTAATATATATCCAGCCCTAGCCAGTTTGGCTCAGTGGATAGAGTGTCGGCCTTTGGACGGAAGGATCCCAGGTTTGATTCTGGTCAAGGGCACATGCCTTCGTTACAGGCTCAATCTCCAGTGTGGGGCATGCAGGAGGCAGCCGATCAATGATTCTCTCTCATCATTGATTTTTCTATCTCTCTCTCCCTCTCCATTCCTCTCCGAAATCAATAAAAATATATTTAAAGTATATTTTAGTGGGTTAATGGAACAGGAAGGTCCCCAAAGTACATGTCATGCAAAATTTACAAATTTCATTTTAAAGCAGACTTTAAAATGTATGTGATCATACTAACTTATCAAATTTTTATGGTTTGTAAATACAGGTTTTTTCCTGTTTTGGTACACTTTGGTATGGTATTCTTTTTTTCTCTGCAGTGCCCACTTTGTTGTTACCTGAAAAACTACTTTTTTGTGCTTGTCAGACCCCGCTAAATATTGCATGCACACAAGTCATTTGTCAACCACTTTCTTAAAAGGAGAAATCAAGAATTGTGGTATGATGCCACTGGGTCAACGGGCTTTGAGCTGCCACAGGGCAGGAGCTGGAATTTGTTGATATTTATATGACCAATGCCTGCAACATGCCTAGTAGAGTACAGCACTTAGCAAACGTTCCTGGCATCAGTAAGGCCTTCTGTTTAGATGTTTCCCCCACTTTCCCTTGATGAATCAGTTCAACATCTAAAAAGATTAAAACTAGGAGTCTGACTACCCCAACATATCACTCTTAAAGGGCTTCCTCTGTTAACAGCACATTATAGATTTCCTTCCTTTTAAGAGACTGAACCAGCATTATCCTACCCTGGACCATGCGAATCTCAACAGACAAATGCAAGACAAGAGGCGAGTAGGGAGAGGTAAGCCTCTGTCACCAGCCACTGGGAGGCAAGTTGTGGCCACTCCAAGGTTTGGGAGAGCCTGACAACCTGACCTCCTGGACCCAGGAGGCTTACTAGACCTCCGCCAGGCTTAGGAGGGAGAGGGCTGCCGGGCCTAGCTGGGGCCATGCTCTCCGCAGCGCCACGCCTCGCTGCTGGCGCTTACCTTTCCGAATGAGAGCGGCGATCTCGGGGTCGAAGCCCTGCCGGTGGCACTTTCTCCAGAGGCCCATGTTGGTGGAGTTGTACTGCCGGCTGCATTCGTCAATGGGGCTCATGGCGAAGAGCTGCCTGCGATTCCGGGCCCGGAGGAGTTTGCCCTCCCAGCGGTCCAGGCGCGAGCGGCTCGCTCGGAGCGGCAAGTTGTTGTTGTTGTTGTAAATGAAGCCAGGATCGATCCGGCGGGTGTTGAAGGCCTTGCACCTGTCCCTGTGCTTCCTGGCGTCCGTCTCGTACCAGTGGTCCGAGCAGATGGCCACGGCCAGCATGCCGAGGGCGCAGAGCGCTAGCGAGAGGCCCGTGTAGAGCAGTAACCTTCCGGCAGCCATGCCTCCGCTTCGCGGCTACACCATGGGCATGATCCGCCGCAGCTTCGCCTTCCCTCCGCGCGCCCGGAACAAAGCGGCGGGCGGCCGAGCCAAAGGGGGGAGGGGGACAGGAGGGGACTCGCGGCGGCTACCCGTCGCCCCCCGCCTGCCTGCGCGCGGCTCGGGGAGTACGGGGTGAGGGCGGGCAGCCTACAAAGTTCTGATCCGGAGGGGCTCTGGCGGGCTCCTGGGCATCCTCCGGGGCAGGTGCAGCCTTGGGCGGCAGTGAGCAAGGCGAGGCCGCCTCCCCGCCCCTCTCTGCCCCGCAGGCAGCGAGTGTTCGGAACCGGCCGAATCCGCACACAGCTCCGGGCGCCGCAGCCCTCCGGCCGGAAACTAAACACCAAGTGCCCTCGACTGCAGTGGGGTTGCTGGGTTTTCTCTATGCAGGCGACGACGGGGCCCACTCACCCAGCTTTCTTGGGGTGAGGGCGGGCTGTCAGGAGGAGCTACTCAATGACAGGATGCACTGAACCCCCGCGAAGCGGCCGGTCCGCGAAGGAAACCTCTTGATGCTAGGCTGGCGGCCCCGAATGTCGCCTATGTCTCCCTCTCAGCAACTCTCCCCCTTCCGGTCTGCCAAGAAATGTTTTTTTCTGAGTCGGGTCTTTTAGAAATCTCCGTTCTTCGGTCACCAGCAGGTCCCTTGCTCTGTCTGGCCAGCACGCTGCGCTCAGAGGTGGGCTCCCCGAGGGCGCACGGTCTTGGCCGACCTTTCGTAGCGAGCTCCTGGTTCTGCCTTTGGCCTAGCCATTCAAGCCTCCCCTCGGGCCGGACGGCGTTACCCGATGAACCGTGGCGCGGGGTTTGCGGCGACTGGGGGGCTGCTGGCTGGCGTAAAGGGTAGGCGGGGACGAGGATAGCGCACCCGGCAGGGCGCACGGCACAGGGTGCGCGGAGCTGGGCGCTCGGCGCCTTCAACACCATGGACAGGTCGCACGGTTTCGGCGCGCGGCCCGCCAGGCAGCCAGTCCCCGGGGCGTCATGCCGCCTGCCTCTGCGCCGTTTTCTTCTCGGAGTGTCCGCCCGGCCTCCTCCAGGCCCGCCTCTCCCGCGCCGCCGCCGCCGCCGCCTCACTTCATCTGGCTCCCGTGGAGCCCGGGAACGTGCCGCCCCGGTGCAAAGAAAATACTGCAGGCACCGGACACAGAGGCCCAGCCCTTCAAAACAGCCCGCCCCTTCCCTGCCACCTGAGCCCGGCGCGCTCGCACCGCTGTCTGCTTTGCCCAACTACGGTCAGCTGCTCTCGGATTGCACCATTTTTTACGTAGCCCACCCCGGGCCAAGACGCCGGCTCACTCGGCAGCGTGCGGAGAGTAGCGTCCTGGCCTCCGCGTCCCACGATCAGGCTCCCTGCGCGCAGTGGTCGCTGAGGCGGATGGGGAGAGGGTGGGGGAGGGAGGCTGGGTCGCTCGCCTTCCCCTCCCTGCCTCCTCTAGCCGCCGCGGCTCCGGGTCGTCGCGGGCTAGGCTAGTGCTGGGGAGCGGGAGCCGAGGCTGCGCCCGGAGGGCTGGGGAAACTGCCTGGCCCGGGTGCGGGAGCCGGAGGAAGCCACTGCTGCGCTCGCTCTCTCGGACGCCGGGCGCTGCAGCCTTGGCTAAAACCCACAGACGAGAACACGGAGCGTGCAGCCCTAAGCTAGTGATGTCATCCGTGCAACGTGAGCCTCATCTCTTATTTTTCTAGCCTCCTTAAAGATAAACTGCACCATTTCCCAGGCACGAAATGTGTAAGCCTTATTCTTTGACCAGGCAAGTCAATGGTGTCGAGATAGGTATGTGCCCAATCACATCCATATTTATGCACATATACATATATGTGGTATGTAGCATGTTTGCATGCATTATTATAAATTTAGGAATGTAGCCTCCATCTCTCCCGTTTCTCTCTCCAGTGGTGGGAAACTCCCTCAAATCGGCCACAGTTCTTTAAAGAAAAGACTGCTTATTGCGGAGTGGGCATTCTGGGAGACTAAAGAAGTTCGCTGCGTCCCGGTTTGTGTCGCTGATGTCTTTGATCCTATTTGATCTTTGTTTCCCTCAGAAAGCCACCGGTGCTGTCTTTCTAGCTATAGGCGTTTGCTCCAGAGGCTGACCGCTATCACCGCCAGCCCCATGCCAGCACCAGACTCCCCGACACACACACACCTCCACCTCCCTCCTCAGAAGGAAAAAAAGAAAGAAAATTGGTCCCTTCAAGACAAGCAGAAGAGAATATTAATTGAGAGGGTGCTTAACAGATATTTTGAAAACGCTTGAGGGTTTGAGCTTTGAGGAGGAGAGTGGGGTTCAATGAAACGTGGGTGTGGGATTTGTCCTTATCTGGATGGCAGCTGAATTTAGGCTCTGCCGAGGCTCTGGGAGGTAGTGCGGGACCCCAGACCTTGAGCGGGTGGGCCGCAGGCGAGTCCCACTTAATCCCACTTCCCCACTCACGTGAGACAGCGCCGCAAAGGCCGGGAGCCTCCCTCCCAGGTTGAAACCCTAGATTTTTCACTCTAATGCTCACCCTTCATTTTCACCCTCAGTCCAAAGTCGAGGGCCCACACGGCTGCGTGAAGAACTGCCCCAAGAAAAAAGAGGCTGTCCGGCACCCTTTTTTGCACAATGGGGCCTGCAAGCCAAAATGAGCGCACCTCCACCATATTTTTTTTTTCTTTTTTCTCCTTCCTGCGTTTTGAAAATCGCCTACGAGGCGTTTCAGTGCCATCTAGTGGGGGAGGGGCGTGCCTCACTTTTCCTCCCTTGATGCTTCAATGGGATTTGCTGAAAGGACAGCAGAAATTGAGGATGTCGGCTGGGATCTCAGATGCCTGGCTGGGCAGGGACTGTGTCCTTTGCCAGCTCCGGGTCCCCTGGGTTCCCAAGGCTGATGAGGCGGAGCCAAGAGACTTTGGCCCCAATGGCTTCTCACCTTTCTTTCCACCCTCCTCTTACCAGTTCTCCCTCCCCCAACAGTGAAAATATGGAAACAAGGGCAAACACTCAGCACACACGCAGACAATGTCATAAATCTCTGGAGCTATTCTTTTCTGTAAAGCCCAGAGCACTTTTAGGCTAACTGAATGCCTGTGTTTGACAGTAGGGAGGAGGCAGAAAGGTGAAATGGCATCTACAAGGTCACTCAGCCAGCATTAGAGCCTCAATGCACAGCCAGCATTAGAGCCTCAATCTCCTGATTTGTGACTCTTCTCCCCTGAGAACCAGCTGAAAGAGGTGCCCCAGAGACCCCTGGAAGCCCAGGCAGTTGTCAATTCACAATAAATATGCCTGTTAAGTCTGCCTTTATCTTTCCTTCCTCTTACATTATTCCCTCCTTTCTTATTCTTGTTTTTTAACTTTCTCCTGGCCTGGGCCTTCGGCCTGCTTCCAAGCATGTGCCTGGCCCACCACTCCCCACCCAGTAGTCCTGTGATTTGGCCCTGCTGGGGAAAGGACCCCACTGTCCTCCTCTTTTCTGATCACCATTGAAATTCTATTTTAAAAGTTTTGTCCTTGATGACCTCCCCAAAAGCCTATGAAACATGTTGATTTGAGACCTGCTTTGGAGTGCAATTTTCTTGGACAGCCCATTTGTGGATGACCCTGGTCTTTGGGGCTAAAAAGATGGTGAATTCTTCTTCTAGACTATATGACTACATGACTTTCTTTTCTTAATTGAGTGATTTACCTTTCTTCTGTCTTCTTCCAATTCCTTCCATCCTGTTAGCTACACTATCTCTGTATTTCCAACCTAGTCCTTCCCATTTGCACCTACACTGTTGTAGGATTACAGAATCTCAAAATCAGAACGTACTTAAGAGTCAGCCACACAAGAATGCATTAATCTCTCCTAGAACATTTCCCAAGAAGTAACTGACCAGGCTCTGCTTGCCTACTTGCAAGGGTGGGGAAATCCCTCTCTGGACAAGCACCCTACTCTGTAAGTGGTTAGGAAGCTCTTCCTTATACTGAATGGTATCCAGTTATCCTTCGAGAAGCCCACAGATACCTGATTCCTCTTCCATGTAATGGTCCTTCTCATACTTGATATCAGCCATTGTTGTCTCCCTAAGCCTTCTTCCTTCCAGGCTTAACATCCCTTGTTCATTTCCTCCTAGCACTTGCTTGCATTTAGCAGTGCTCTTTTATCTAAGTCAGTCATGTCAATCAATGAAGAAAATGTGGTCAGTCATTTTTTACATGACTCATATAGAGTTCTAATGATCCTTCTAGGAGCCTATAAGTCACCCCTTTTGAATGCTATTCTAGGATCTTACCCCAAAACGACATTAAGATCATGGATTTTCAGTTTGTGAAATCCACATTTTTGAAATTTGGAATTTCCTTTGCAACACACACACATATACACACATACATACATACTTTTTAAAGAAAAGCAACATTTACATTCTCCAACTTTTCTCTAAGGTCAGCAATAGACATTCAGAGGTATAATTAAAAGTTCTCTCTTTTCTTGGAGTATAGTTCACCCAGGATAGATGCTTTACTATGATTTCACCCATTGTGATCTGTCTTCAGTTGTCATATTTGTTCCACTCTACACCCCACCTTCAGTCTAAAAATCACTCTCATTGACATTGTCATTTGGAATCAAAATAAAAGTTGATGATGTGTGCTTTCTCTTTGCCATCTATCAATAGTATGTCACTTGCCCAGACAGAAGTCCCCTTATAGTATATTTGTATTCCTGGTTTCCTAATTAGCTTCACATAACTTAGACATTATTTGAAACCCAAAAGGTATTTTACATTTTAGCCCTCTGACACAGTCCTCCAAGTCTGTGACGTATTAGTATTTATGCTTGAATAGGTACCCTTCTTTCTGAATCTCAACTCATCAGAGATTCATATTTGTTTGTTTAGCTACTTTCCTTCTTATCTTCCTTACTAGAGGCCCAGTGCATGAACTCGTGCACAGGTGGGGACCCTCGGGGTGGCCTGCGGAGATCAGACCCCAGCTTGCGCCCCCAGCCTCCCAGCCTCACAGCCCCACCTGGCACCCCGCCTTGGCCTAGCGCCACCTGCTCACCTGCTCCACCATCCCACCGTGGTCCCCCTCTTGTCGGGGCCAGCATCACCTCCACTGCCTCTGGCTGCCAGTGCCACATCGCTGACACCCGCCATGTTCCGCACCGCCCCCTGGTGGTCAGCGCACATCATAGTGAGGGGTCGAACTCCCAGTTGAACTCTCAGTGGAACAACCAACCGCCTGAGGGGACAATTTGCATATTAGGCTTTTATTATACAGGATTAGGGTCATTATAGTAAATGGCTATTTTTATCTCACTCCTGGGTACATCTTTGCTGTTATTTTCTGCTTCCTCCACCACACCATCATATTAACCTTATTAAATTCTAAGTTAACTTTTACTCAAAGTTCTGCAGTAGTTCTGTCTTGCCTGTACAGTAAAGCTCCAACTCTTTACCTGGGTACAATACCCCACAAAGACTTCAGCCTATTTCTAAAGCTGACCATCACACCCCCTTAGACACACTCTCTGTTCTAACCAGGCTTCCCTCTAAACATGTTTTGAAAATCCTCACATTGGAATCATTCCTCTTGCCCATAAAACATTTAACTACTCTGCTTTTTAAAGTTCTTACAATTATAGGTGCCTCATATCAACAAGTCAAGTAAATATCATTTGACCATCTCACTAGAGGCTGAAAAGACAGCCAGCTGAACCCAACAAACATTCTTGATATTTAAAAGCTCTTCCTAAACTAAGAACTGATGCCGAAACCGGTTTGGCTCAGTGGATAGAGCGTTGGCCTGTGGACTGAAAGGTCCCAGGTTCGATTCCGGTCAAGGGCATGTACCTGGGTTGCGGGCATATCCCCAGTAGGAGATGTGCAGGAGGCAGCTGATCGATGTTTCTCTCTCATCGATGTTTCTGACTCTCTATCTCTCTCCCTTCCTCTCTGTAAAAAATCAATAAAATATATTTAAAAAAAAAAAAGCTTTAAACTAAGAACTGTTGAAAATGAATAAGATCATCTCCTGCATAAAGAAATATTTCAAACTCATAGGAATAAAACAAATAACACAACAGAAAAAAATGGGCAAAGGTTATATAAAGAAAATTCACAGAAAAAATTCAAATGGAAATTAACATTTTATAAAAACCTCAACCTCACTAGTAATCAGGGAATGCAATCTTTTTTTTAAATACTGCTTGTCACCCATCAGCAAAGATATTACATGTCTGTTAATATCAAGTTTTGGCAAGAGCATAAGGAAACATGCTCTCATGCACTACTGGTAGGAGCATAAACTGATACAATTGGAGATACAATCTGGAGAGCAATTTGGAGTAGCCATTAAGATGAAAAATACATGTTTGGGTGAGGGCATGAGTGGGGGGCGGGGATGGGGGTAATGTGGGGATAAGGACACATATGTAATAACTTAATCAATAAAGAAATTTAAAAAAAGAAAAATACAGGTTTGCTATAACCCAGAAGATGTACTTCTCGGTACCTGGCCTGTAGAAATGCACAAAGGGCAAAGAGTATCTTTAGCATGCTACCTGTATTACTTCCTCAGGCTTCTATGGCAAGGCACCTTAAGCTAGGTGTCTTAAAATATCAGAAATGTATTGTTGCACAGTTCTAGAGCTAGAAGTCCAAAATCAAGGTGTTGGCAGGACCATGCTACCTCTGAAACATGTTGGAGAGAATCCTTCCTTCCTCCGGCTTCCAGCAGCTGCTGGCACCCCTGACATTCTATGGCTTATATGCTTCACTACAATCTCTGCCTCTGTCATCACAAAACCATCTTCTCTCACATCATCCTTCCTTTGTCTCCAAACCTCTCTCTTCATAAAAAGACAATGGTTGCATTGAATTTGAAGCCTACACTACTCCAGTATGACCACATCTTAACTAATTACATCTACAATGACACTGTTTCTAAATAAGGTTATATTTTGAGGTCACAGGTGTTAGGATTTCAACATGTCTTTTGGGGGAACACTATTCAACCCATAATTCTACCTTTTATGTAAAAAAAAGGGGGGCATTTAGAAATAGGCATGTATCTGCTTATTTGTGCAAAATGAAAGGGTGATGACAGAACCAAGAAGCCAGGCAAGTAATAGGAAGTTGGTAGGAGAAAGCCACTATAACCCTACGCTGAAGGCAAGCTCACCCCTAACAGAGTCCAGGGCAAGTACACAAAGAGAGGCCTACACACCATGTCGCTCAATGTTTAACAGGTAAAAGTCAAATGACAAATTGTTAAATTAAAATGTTCTATCCTTCTACATTACAAATACCTTTATGATGACAAAATTTTCAAATGTGTAAAGTTATGTTCTTTGTACCAATAAAACAAAGAGAAGCAAATTATCATTGCTCATGTATTGATGGGCCAGCAATGTTCAGATGAGTAATAAAACAAAGACATTCATAATTCATAACTTATAATACATATTTCATTAGACTTATTTTTCTTGACTTTTATTTCAAGACAATCATTATTATAATCAAGATTTTCACATAACTTTATATTCTATTGATGGGAATGCCAAATGTTTTTGACAACTGTCTTTGATTCACTGTAGTTTTTAGAGAGTTGGAGGGGGTTTTTTGTTTTGTTTTGTTTTTTTATCTTTATTGTTGGGAGTATTACAGATGTCCCTCCAACTAATTCTGGCCCCACCCCAGGCCTCCACTGAGCTATTGTCTTGTTTTTTTAATTAATTTCAATTTGGAGGAACTTCACTCTACTGAGGCAGGAACACTTCCATTGGAAGTGTCAATAAAATTCTTAAAGCAATACTTATATTTTGAATTTTACATGTTATGTTTAAGCATTGTAATGATCACATATAACAGTTATTGTTAATGCAAAAAAAATACTATATTACTTTATCATATAAAAAATTATTGTATATATCATGATTTTTACTATCTCAAAGTAATATTTCAATCTATACAATATTTATTTAAAAGTTCTTCTTTCAAATATTCCAATGCTAGAATGAAGAAAACCAAAAATTGTGCTATATTACTTAATTTGTTCAAATCTCTCAACAATCAAGACCTTATCTTAATCTATAATGATTGGAAAATAATTACTACAGACATTACTTTGGGATTATTTGCACATAAATCTTCTTTAAAGTCACAAAAACATTTGTATTTCCCTGTTCTAATTTCCTTATATTTTACTAGAATATCACTTTTGATTTCACAAGCAGTTTGTTTCTATTTAGAAAACCATTTTTTAATTTAAAAATATTGTTAGTCCTTTTAAGTGAGAAATTACCAAACTTAGATCTGCTTTTGTCTATAGTCTATGTCAAAAAATTATAGATAGCTCAAATCCAAAATTAATTTCATTTTCTACTGAAGACCACATTTTGTTGTCTTTTCAGATCTTCTGTTGTTTCATCTGGCTATTCTAGTATATCTCATCAGCTTTCTAAATGAAATGTAATGGCTTTAACAGCATTTAGTCAATGTGTTCGTCATGTCTTAAGTGGCTATAAGGTCAAATTTAATGTGTTTCCTCTATGGATAGATTCAAGACATCATAATTTTTTAATTTTTCAAAAAACTTCGTGACTATTGGCTCAGTGGAAGCCACATCTCTCATAACAAATTCAAACTACTTTCCATACATGTCATAAAGAATGCTTCTGGATTTTAGGCCAAAATTCAGGTTAGGTCTAGACCAGTGATGGCGAACCTGTGACACACGTGTCAGAGGTGACACGCGAACTCATTTTCTTGGTTGATTTTTCTTTGTTAAATGGCATTTAAATATATAAAATAAATATCAAAAATATAAGTCTTTGTTTCACTATGGTTGCAAATATCAAAAAATTTCTATATGTGACATGGCACCCGAGTTAAGTTAGGGTTTTTCAAAATGCTGACACGCCAAGCTCAAAAGGTTTGCCATCACTGGTCTAGACATACACTTATAGTTTAAGAGCAATATGAATTGCAAGAGCATAACACTGCAAGACATTCCTCAGTTCCTGGTTCCTGGGAGCAATTACCACCCTAATTCATGTGTAACCCCAGAACCATGAACTGTACCACAAAGGGAAACAAGAAGATCGATGCTCATCATTACAGGAAAATACTTCCTTATTAAAAAAAAAAAATCTGCCGTATGCATAGAGGCAGGATTTGACAAGTTAATCATGTCACCTTTTCTTTTATCAAAGTGCTTCCACCCTCAGATACTCTCAGCACTCCAAAGCAGTACCTATCCCCAACATCAGCAAAACTTAAAGGCATTCAGATGCAGCTGCCTTGTGTTTTGTGGACACGGGACAAGAGGTATAAAGAAGCATTTCCCTGGGCCCTATACTGTGTTAATTAGAAGAGCAGATGACAAACTATGCTGTGCCGGCACTAATGCAGAATCCCAAGACATTAGAGACAAGCATGAGTTCTTCAATGCAGCTACTGTGCATGTGTGTGTGGGGGGGGGGGGCGGCGGGGAGGGAGAGGGAGAGATGAATGATAAATGCAGAACCTCTAAACATGGCAGAGACCTTCATGCTGGGCATCTAAACTGGAGGAGCAAACAGAGGAAAGGGTATTCCTGGGGCCAGGGACCAGGTTTGCCCAGCAAAAGATCTGTCTGGCTAGAACTGGAACCATGAAATGGAGGCAGCTACTGCTGGAGTTGCTACCTATGGCTGAAAATAGGGGAGAAATACCCTGGCTTCTCCTTTTCTTCTGCTCAGCAAACTCTTGCCAGGACCTCTCATTGGCTGAACCCAGATGGACATCAGCTGACATGGGAGACTTGGGATATTCATACTGCAAAGGCCAGCCCCTTACAGTAGAACAGAGCAAGGAAAATCAAAGAACAAATATGAGAGCAAACAGGCTAGGATGGACTGACACACAGTGGAACTCTAGAGATATTGCCATAAAATCAGGATCAAAACAAGTAGCTCTATCATCACTATTCAATATTTGGATCAAGAATAGGGCAGGCAACAGAAATAAGAGTTACAGTAATTGAAAAGGAGAATGCAAAAACTATTACTATATGTGAATAGTATGACTTAAAACTCAAAAAAATTAATAACTATTAATGCTAATAAGAGTTCGATAAGATGGCCTAATATTTTTTTAAAAATGCACAGGAATCAACATATTCCAATATGATAGCAAATAATTAATTTAAAATATACTGGAAAACTATCCCATTCACAATAACAAAAAAAATATATACTTAAGAATAACAGTTACAGCTGAAACCGGTTTGGCTCAGTGGATAGAGCGTTGGCCTGTGGACTGAAAGGTCCCAGGTTCGATTCCGGTCAAGGGCATGTACCTGGGTTGCGGGCACTTCCCCAGTGGGGAGTGTGCAGGAGGCAGCTGATCGATGTTTCTCTCTCATAGATGTTTCTGACTCTCTATCTCTCTCCCTTCCTCTCTGTAAAAAATCAATAAAATATATTTTTTTTTAAAAAAAGAATAACAGTTACAAAGAAAGTGAAGGCTTTATATGAAGAAAATCACAAAATTTTATCAAGAGACATAAATAACTTAAAAAAAATGTAGAAACCTACCTTGTTTCTGAATGAAACACCACAACACTATAAAAAAAAGTCAATGTTTTACAAAATCATGTATAGATTTAACATAGTTCCAATCAAAATCTCAATAGGTTTTATTGGAACTTCTAAAGCTCATCTGAAAAATATCTACTGGTGGGAATAGTCAAGATATTTTTTGTAATAATTTCTCTTGCATCAGTATTAAAATATTTTTAAAGCAGCAATATTTTAAACAGTGTGATATCCACTTCTCAGACCCTGCATTTCCTCCCTAGAAGCCCCATAATTTTTTATAAATAAAAAGAATAAGGAACCTAGTTTAATCATTTGCCAAAAATTGAAGGAGCACATAATTTGTATGAAATTAGACCTCTTATGATCAAGAAACAGCATCTTCCCAAGCAGGCTTTGACAAATACTGGTACACTGTGATGCCACTTGACTAGTGCAATGCCCTCATGTTTCCTAGGCATTGACCTCCTGGCCTGAGGAATCATGGTCTATCTGGATGGTCTATTCTATTCCCTGACCTGACATCTCATGAGTCTGGATCCAGTGAGTGTTTGATTACCTACTATATTATCTGCTAAGGACTGAATGTCTGTGCCATCCCCATACCTGTATGTTGAAACCCTAACCTCCAGTGTAATGATACTTTGAGATGGGGCCTTTGGGAGGTAATTAGGTTTAGATGAAGTCATAAGGGGAGGCCCCCCAAGATGCAATTAGGCCACAGCCCTCTCTCTGGTGGGCACATGCGCTCTCTCGGACATAGAGAGGAGGTAGCTGTCTGCAAGCCAGGAAGAAAATCCTCACCAGAACCCAACCATGCTGGCTGGCACTCTGATCTTGAACTTTCAGCCTCCAGAACTATGAGAAAATAAATTTCTGTTGTCTAAGCCACCCAGTCTATGATATTTTATTATAGCAGTCCGAGTAGACTAAGACACCATAGTTCCCATAGCAACTCAAAGGGAGTGTCTCCATCACATCATGCCTCATCAAGAGAAGTGATCCACATTGCTGGACAAGATAGTTTCAGTTCTGGGATAAGATAAGCCCTGATTTCCCTTTCTAGGTATCGGCATGTCCTGGGATTTTCTGTGTATTGCCAGCAATTCATTCTCTCTCTTTTTTCCTTGAGAGCTATGGTTGCTGACCTCCTTCCTTTGTTCTACACTTGCCATGTTTAAGCATTCTTCCAGGTTCTTGAAGAGACATCAGTGAAAAACAAAGGAAGATCCCTGACCTTATGGAGTTCATATTCTAGTAGCAGGAGACAATAACCAACTTAAACAAATCATCTAGTATTATAAAAGGTGATAAATGCTATAGGAAAAAAGTAGAATAGGGTGAAAGGGTGCCATGGACTGAATGCTTGTGTACCCCCCACCCCCACCCCTCAATGTGACTATATTTAGAGATAGGGTCTTTAGGAGGTAGCTAAGTTTAAATAAGGCCTTATAAGAAGAAGAAGAGATCAACATTTATCTGTCTATCTATCTATCTATCTTCCTTTCTCTCCTCCAACACAAAGGAAAGAAAAGTCATCGGAGGACGAGGACATAGAGAGAAGAGAGCCATCTACAAGCCAGAAAGAGTCTTCACCAGGAAATCCAATTGACAACACCTTGATCTGATACTTTCAGCCTCCAGAACTGTGAGAAAATAAATTTATGTTGTTTAAGTCACCCAGTCTATGGTATTTTGTTACAGCAGCCTAAGCAGACTGATACAAAAAGGAATCACCTCGTAAAAGAGAAAATGTGTATAATCCTTGGAGGGTACCAGAGAATTTCAGTGACTAAAGACCATATTTCCCTACCCCTCACACATACACATATTCACACACCACAAACACACCAGCCGCAGCATGTCCAGTGCTTTCCCAACCAACCTGACTCCAGCTTGGCAATGAGGGGCCAGCCTTGCCAAGGAGAATCTGTGGTGGGAGAGATTCCATGCCTCCACCACTTCCTGTAGATACTGACCTCACTAGCAATCACCCTACTCGGTGGAAGAAGTTACTTGCCAGCAAAGGCCTGCACAAGACTTGAAAGTACTGCCTAGGCCAGTGGTCGGCAAACTTATTAGTCAACAGAGCCAAATATCAACAGTACAACAACAATTGAAATTTCTTTTGCAAGTCAAATTTTTTAAACTTAAACTATATAGGTAGGTACATTGTTATTAACTTAATTAGGGTACTCCTAAGGCTTAGGAAGAGCCACACTCAAGGGGCCAAAGAGCCGCATGTGGCTCGCGAGTCACAGTTTGCCGACCATGGGCCTAGCCATTGCATACAGGGTGCTCACGTGCCATAGCCTACAAGATCTGAAACAGGCACTGAAAGCAATGCACTCCTAATAAGCTGGCGATCTGCATTTAATAAAACCTTCCCTGCCAGAGAGAGAGAATCCTGCCCCGAAAACATTTTTGGTCATTCAGCCCCACTGCAGCTGGCCTCAATGGTGTGGCATGAATAGCAACCAGTACTCCCCATGCAACCAGAGGACCTTGGAAATGTAAAGTGCTCCAAATAAATCTATTTTAAAGATATAACTGGATTAAGCACTCAAAAAATGAAGATTCAAACATTTACATTGAAGTATTATTTGTAATAGGATTCACAAATGTCCAACAAGGTTTATGTGAATAAATTATAATACAGTCATTCAATCAATGGGTGATAAGCAGCCATTAAAAATAATGTTTTGGAGGAGTATTTAAAATGTAGAAAACCACTCAAGAGATACTGGTTAAGTGCAAGAGGAGGATATAAAACTGTGGATGCAATATGATGCAAATTTTATAAAGAAAACAAATGACAAGGAAATACACTAAAACGTTAGGCTTATTTCCAGATTTCTCTTTAAAGGTTTTTGTGTTTTCTAGATTTTATATAATGAGCATGGATTACTTAATTGCCTAGGAACAATAGCCATATTAATACAGTAAAGGTATTCATAACCAAGCTGTTATATATGTGATTAATTCTTCATGTAGCCAGGCTTCTCTAGATCCCAACTGAACAAATTCATTCCAAAGCACAAAATCTGTAAGAGTCACTGACATCCAAAATTAAAAGTACTCTGCATAGCCCGACTGGTGTGGTTCACTGGTTGAGCATCAACCTATGAACCAGGAGGTCACGGTTTGATTCCCCGTTGGGGCACATGCCCGGGTTGTGGGCTCGATCCCCCATGCAGGGTATGCAGGAGGCAGCGGATCAATGATTCTCTCTCATCCCTAATGTTTCCATCTCTCTCTCTCTCTCCCTTCCTCTCTGAAATCAATAAAATAAATAAATAAATAAAAAGTACTCTGCATAGAGATAATTCTGCTTCTAAATGCTCTGAATTGTTGTTTTTGTTGTTGTTGTTAATTCTCACCTGAGGAAATTTTTCCATTGATTTTTAGAGAAAGTACAAGGGAAGGAGAGAGACAAAGAGAGAAACATCAATGTGAGAGAGACACACCTACTGGTTGCCTTCCACACACCCCGACCAGGGCCAGAGATCAAGCCTGCAACTGAGGTATATACCCTTGACTAGAATGGGACCCAGGACCCTTAAGTCTGCAGGCCAATGCTCAATTCACTGAGCCAAACCAGCTAGGTCTGAATTGTATATTTTGCCTTACTCTTTTTGACAGTGAAGATTCTTTTCAAGAGAAAAAATCATGGTTTTTCCAGGGTCTTTTACTCATTGCTTTAAATTTCCATCCTTTTATGACATTTGTGAGGCTGGACCATTATGTTCTGGTCTGACAAGCACATGCTATAAAGAAGCAGCAGTGTGTACAGGACTTTAAATGATTTTGCTTGCCGAAACCGGTTTGGCTCAGTGGATAGAGCATCGGCCTGTGGACTGAAAGGTTCCAGGTTCAATTCCGGTCAAGGGCATGTACCTGGGTTGTGGGCACATCCCCAGTAGGAGATGTGCAGGAGGCAGCTGATCGATGTTTCTCTCTCATCGATGTTTCTAACTCTCTATCTCTCTCCCTTCCTCTCTGTAAAAAAATCAATAAAATATATTTTAAAAAAAATAAAAAATAAAAAATAAATGATTTTGCCAAGGTTAGGAGGTTCACTATTGGGGGACCTGATCGGGGTGGAGCTCTAACCTGAGCAAGCATCAGCACTCACCACCCAGAACCAGAAACGCAGCAACAGAATCAAGGGGCAAGATAATGGGATCCAAAACATCTACCAAATGAGGAAGACAAACAGCTAGAAAGGAAGCAGGAACTGTGGGCTGAAAGCAAGAGTCTGGACGCACACGAGGATGGTCCTATAAGGAAAACTAGTCCTATAAGGAAAACTAAAACCTCTAGAATCAACTCAGATAATTGGAAAGGAAGGCAGATCAGAAGAATAACTACAAGCATCCAATGGCCACTTGGTGGTGGCTTACTTTGTGCCAGGTATTGTGCAGAGGATTTTTTATTTGTCACAATTCTATTAACCGATTGTCCACATTTATCAGATGAAGGGAGCCCCTCAGGGAGTGACTTGCGCAAGTTCATCCACCTGGTAAATAGTGGGGCAAGGATTTAAATCTAGACATAGCTGATTCCAGCTGTTTCCAAATGCCACTCTTTACACTGAGTCTGCTGCAGTAAAAGGAAAAGTGATCTTAGAGTCAGAAGTTGCTGTAATATTCATGATGGTCAACCAGGCCCTGGCTGGTTATTCAAGAGGAAATAATCAGAGGTGAGATGCAGTGACTATGTATAGAGTATGATGATGAGGCTATTAAAAGTCAACATAGTTGATTTAGAACCCAAATTGGAAAAAAACTTTCCAGACCACATAGGGGGCTGCCAGTTCAAGGAAAATGAAGTTGACTTAGGCTTCAACAAAACCATATAACCTGTTTTTAAATCTAAAAAAAAAACAAAAAAACTAGATTGATCAGAATCAATACTATAAACACATAAACTCTAAGCCTTCAGCATTGTAGTGAGGGGTGTGTGTGTGTGTGTGTGTGTGTGTGTGTGTGTGTGTGTGTCTGACTTCTATGAGCTCATTTGCTTAGCCAGGGGTGGGCAAACTTTTTGACTCGAGGGCCACAATGGGTTCTTAAACTGGACCGGAGGGCCGGAACAAAAGCATGGATGGAGTGTTTGTGTGAACTAATATAAATTCAAAGTAAACATCATTACATAAAAGGGTACGGTCTTTTTTTTTCAATAGTTTTATTCATTTCAAACGGGCCGGCGGGCCGTAGTTTGCCCACGGCTGGCTTAGACTGGTAGAGAACCATCTCAAAAAGAAATTGTTCTCTCTCCACCTGTTGCAGCAATTTCCAGGATTTATACAAAATGACACTATACAAAGCAATGGGGACAGGTTTCTGTGTTGCTCTGTTTTCTGTATTTTGTCCATATAGATGGGTCAGCTGGGAAATACCAAGCCAGGGCCCCTGGTCTATCAATTTTACTGATCTTTTCAAGGAACCATCTTTTGATTTTATTAATTTCCTGTTTTCAATTTCTTTTATTTCTGCTCTAATTTTTATTATTTCTTTTCTGTTATGTTAGATTTAGGTTTTTTGTCAAGTTTCCTAAGATGTAAGTTTACTGATTTTAGATCTCTTTCCTTTATAATGTATGCATATGATGCTGTAAATTTCTAGATTTAGAATACTACCAGGGGAGGCTCTTTCCAGTTCCCAGTGTCATTCCCATCCACAGGCACTAGAAGATTTGTGGCCCTATTCCCTTTAGTGGTGATCTTTAAACAAATGTTTCTGTTAGTGGACCCTTGTCAAACCAATAAAAGTTTTTTTTTTAATCATGGTTAGTGCTTTTTTTCTAGAAAATTTTATAGAAAACTTAGAAAATTCAGAGAAGCAATAAGAACAAAATAAAACTCTAATCTGTCAGCATTTTGTTGCATAGACTTTGTTGGGGAAGGGATAGGGAGGATAGATAGATTTACAAAAACAGATATTTACAAATAGATACAAACAAAAAGCATTCTCAGTGTGCTATTTTGTCAAATGCTTCCTCTGTATCTATTGGTGAGGGCCTATGACTTTTCTTCTTTAGCCTGTTGATGTGAAGGATTTCATTAACTGATTTTGAATGCTGAACTGGTCATGCATACCTACAATAAATCTCACTTGACCATGGTGTATAATTCATTTTAGTCATTGTCAGATTTGGTTTGCTATTATTTTGTTGAGGACTTTTGCATCAATGTTTATGAGAAATATTGGCCAATGGTTTTCCTTTCTTTTAAGTTGTTTTCTGGTCTTGGTATTAGGGTAATCCTGGTCTCATAAAATGAGTCAGGAAGTGCTCCCTCTGTTCCTATCTTCCAAAAGAGATTGTAGAGAATGGGTATAAACTCTCCCTTAAATGTTTGGTAGAATTCGCCAATGAACCCATCTGTTTTTGAGAGATTATTAATTAATGATCCAATTTCTTTAATAGATATAGGCAAAATTAGATTATCTCTTCTTGTGTGAGTTTTGATAGCTTATGTCTTTCAGGGAATTGGTCCTTTTCATCTAGATTCTCAAATTTATGGACATAGAATTGTTCATAATATTCTTTTATTCTCCTTTTAATATCTATGAGATCAGTATTGATGGCCCCTCTTTCATTTCTGATACTAATAATTTTTAAGCCTCATTTGAGGATATATTTTCCCTTGACTCTAGAGAGAGAGGAAGGGTGAGGGAAAGAGAGAGAAACATCAATGCAAGAGAGAAACATCCCTCAGTTGCCTCAAACATGCACCCTGACCAGGTATGGAACCCATGACCCCTAGATGCATAAGATGACGCTCCAACCACTGAACACCACCAGCCAGGGCTCATATTAGCTATTTTCTGTCTTCTGTCTTTGTTTTTCTTAACTTAGCCTGGCTAGAGGTCTATCCATTTTATTGATCTTTTCAAAGAACCATCTGTTTTCAATTTCTTTGATTTCTACTCTAATTTTTATTATTTCTTTTTTATTATGTTAGATAAAGTTTTTTTCCAAGTTTCCTAAGATGTAAGTTTAGATTATTGATTTTAGATTTTTTTCTTTTATAATGTATGCATATAATGCTGTAAATTTCCCTCTAAGCGTTGTTTTTGAAAAGTGGTATTATTAGTTTCATTTAGTTCAAAGTATGTCTTAATTTCTCTTAAGACTTCTTCTTTGACCAATGGGTAACTGGGAAATGTACTGTTTAACCTCAAAGCACTTCAGGATTTTCCAGCTACCTTTCTGTTATTGATTTCTAATTTAATTCCATTGTGGACTAAGAGCATCATTATATGACATCTGTTCTTTTAAATTTGTAAAGGTGTGTTCTGTGGCCCAGAATGTGGCCTTAGTGAATGTTCAATGTGAGCTTGACGGAAAAAAAGTGTAATCTGCCATGATTAGATTAAATATTCTTTAAATGTCAATTATATCCAATCTATTGATGGTACTGTTCTACTTACTGATTTTCTGCCCATCTAATAGAGGGGTGTGGAAGTCTCCGACTATAATATTGGATTCATTAGTTTCTCCTTTCAGCTCCACGATTTTTGCTTCACATATTTTGATGTTCTGTTTTGGGGTAAATACACATTAAATATTGTCATGTCTCCTTAGAGAATTTACTGACCCCTTTATCATTATGCAATGCCTCTTTTTATCCCTGATAATGTTCCTTGCATTAAAGTCTGCTTTGCCTGAAATGAATATTACTAGTTTTTTTTTTAATTGGTAGTAGTATTGTATATATTTTTCCATCCCTTTACTTTTTTAAAATACATTTTTATTGATTTCAAAGAGGAAAGAAAGGGAGAGAGAGATTGAAACATCAATGATAAGAGAGAATCATTGATCAGTTGTCTTCTACACACCCCACACTGGGGATCAAGCCTGCAACCCAGGCATATGCCCTGGCCTGGAATTGAACTATGACCTCTTGGTTCATAGGTCAATATTCAACCACTGAGCCACGGTGGCCAGCCTCCATCCCTTTACTTTTAATCTACCCAGTTTATATTCAAAGTGGGTTTCTTGTAGACAACATATAGTTGGATCTTGTTTCATTATACACCCAGACAATCTCTGTTTTCTAATTTGTGTATTTAGGCCAAAGATATTTACAGTGATTATTGATATAATTGGATTAGTATTTACTATATTTGTTACTGTTTTCCACTTTTTCTGCCTTTTGTGATTTTAACTGAGAATTTTATATGATTCTACTTTCTACACTTTCTTAGCATATCAATTATACTTTCTTTAAACTTTTTTTTAGTGGCTACCCTAGAGTTGACTATATACATTTACAACTAGTCCAAGTCCACTTTCAAATAACATTATACCTCTGCATGGATAATGCAAGTAATAACAGAGTAATAACTATAATTACCAAACACATTGTTTCTATTATTATTTTGAGCAAGCTACTGTTAGATTAAGAAAAATGAAAGACTTAATTTACTTTTATTAATTCTTTCTCTGGTGCTCTTTCTTTATGTAGACGTGAGTTTCTAACCTATATAATTTTCCTTTTCTCTAAAGAACTTTTTTAAGGAGGAGGCGGAGGGGCAGGGTTTCTGAAGTTCTTTAAGGAGGGTCTGCTGGTGGCAAACTCGCAACTACCACTACCTGAGCAACCACTGAGTGTGCAAATTATTTAACTTAAGCCTTTCCTTGGCTTCCAGAAATGTGAGCATTCTTCCTGCTCTGAAATCCTAAGTAAATTTTTCTATATTAAGTCAATAACTTACTCACTAGGGTGAATATTAATAGGAAACATAGAAGAAGCTTTGTTTAAAGTGAAAAATATTTTTAAATACAAGTAATCACTCCTCAAATAGTCATTCCATAAATCTTCCTTCCTAAATACCAGCTTCTCTTAAAGTGAAACTCATTTAAATGTCTCTGCTTTTCCTGTATCAGTAAGTCCAGAAAATCTAAAATGTAAAGGTCAATAAACTATGGACTTTACAGAGAGATTAAATGTTAGTTTTAAAATAAACAAGGAGTTGGAACATTTCCAGTATTTTCATTTTGCTTTAGTGGTTACCAAATGTTATTTGGACCCAGAATTCACTCAGGAGCATAGATATTAGACATGAAGGCTTTTGAAGGAAAAATCTGACTTGTATCAAGGAATCTGACAATGGAAGGAAAAGGAACTATATTGCAATTGGACGAATTAACACAGTGAGGCACTGTAGTTAATCTCTGGCATTGGGGATTTAGCATTCAAGGTTTAGCTTACTCTTTAATAATCCTAAAGTCCACATCATGTAATAATAGATCATTTGCTAAAACATTAATTTCCAGAATCCTGTGCCCCAAGCAGCTGGCATGTGATCCCAGCACCCAAATTCCGCGGCAGCATCTTCTGTCCTTTACCTGTTGCTTTAGAGGGTGTACTCTCATATGCACTATGTTGAGTTTTGGAACTGCATGCTGCTATGGTAATTAATAATTAGATATTGATGAAGGTCTCTACTGTATTTTTAAGAAGAAAAAATAAATAGATTTTTCCAAGATACTTTTTTTTTTTTAAACAGTGGCACAAGCTACCATGGATAACACAACATTCCATAGCCTGCGAGATTCAGTGTCAGTTTAGACTCTTCCCATTGCAAATGATAGAAACTCAACTAAAATTGGCATTAGCAGAGGGTTGTGGTCTGTTGTTGAAAAGCCTCAGGATGATTTTCAGCCTTGCCTTGATCCAGGAACCCAAATGATGTTATTGGGATGCAGTTTCTCTCTCGGTGTTGGCTCGGCCCTCACTGTGTTGGCTTCATCCTCATTCTCCACTTGGGAGCTCTCTGGGCACTCAGCCTCCCAGGCTGCGTTCCAGCAGAGGAGAGAGCACCTTGTCTAATACCTCCTGTGTGAGTCCCTGGACTTGCTGATTCAATCAATCTGGGTCACTGCCCACTTCTAATTAGTCAGGACTTGGTCATATGTTCCACCTGTGGAGAAAGAAAGGCGTCCCATGCAAGCCACAACCCCCCTGGATTGAGTCATGGAGAAATAGTTCACCAAAGGGAATTCAGGGTATCTGACCCAGAGGAAGAGCAAATGCATGATGAGCTACCAAAACAGTAAGTGTTGCCAATGGATGTTTAAGATAAAACTAAAGTAACCCGGGACTTCTGTCTATGAGAGAGAGTTGGATCCTGAACAAATGTAGTTTCAGTATTGAATTCTCCCTGCCTGGAAAGCAAGGGGAGGTCCTAGGGCTCCGGTGAAGGGAAGTGTTCCAGGAACTGTGGGAAAGTGTGGCTGCTCTGTGGCTGCCCCCAAAACTAACACTCCTTTAGTACCTACTGCTGCTCTCTGTTCAGAAATTTAACTGTTAATGTAATTGTCAGTCCACATTCTGTGCCTGAACTTACCACCGCATTTTTCACTGGGCCATCCTTAAGTGCTTCCACAGGGGGAAGGAGAGAGGGGAAGGAAGGGGAAGGGAAGGGAAGGGAGGGGAGGGGAGGGGAGGGGAGGGGAGGGAAGGGAAGGGAAGGGAAGGGAAGGGAAGGGAAGGAAAGGGAAAGGAAGGGAAGGGAAGGGACTGACTATGTGTTGAAGCTGTTATTAAATACTTTACTAATATCAATTCATTTAATCCTTGTAATAATTCTATGAGGTAGGCTCTATTATTATCCTAATTTTATTTTTTAAATATATTCTTATTGATTTCAGAGAGAAAGGGAGAGGGAGAGAGAGATAGAAACATCTGTAACAGTGATGGCGAACCTTTTGAGCTCGGCGTGTCAGCATTTTGAAAAACCCTAACTTAACTCTGGTGCCGTGTCACATATAGAAATTTTTTGATATTTGCAACTCCAACCATAGTAAAACAAAGATTTATATTTTTGATATTTATTTTATATATTTAAATGCCATTTAACAAAGAAAAATCAACCAAAAAAATGAGTTTGCGTGTCACCTCTGACACGCATGTCATAGGTTCGCCATCACTGATCTATAATGACAGAGAATCATTGGTTGGCTGTCTCCTGCACACCCCACACTGGGGATCGAGCTGGCAACTTGGGCATATGCCCTGATGGGGAATCGAACCATGACCTCCTGATTCATAGGTCAATGCTCAACCAGTAAGCCACGCCAGCTGGGCTATTATCCTAACGTTATAGATGAGGAAACTGAGGCACAGAGAAGTTAAGTCACTTGCCTAAGGTTACACAGCTAATAAACATTTGGTTTAGGATTTGAACCCTAAGAATCTGATTCCAGAGTCCAGGCCCTTAAACTCTTTGCCATTTGCTTTTCATCTTTGTTGCTCAGTTGATATTGAAGGAAGTACTGAAAGAGAAAAATAATTACCACCTTTTCACCTTTGTTAAGCACCTACTGTGCTAGGGCTTTCACATCTATTTATTTCAATCATTTAATCATCATTAGTACTTTTAAGAATGATCATAAAAAGATTTTTATAGAATACTTAAATACCAAAAATTATTTCATTTAATCCTCTAACAGCCCCGTGAAGTAGATGCTATTATTGTTGCCTTTTAACAGATAAAGAAAGTAAAGGTTTAAAAGGTTAAGTAACTTTCCCAAAGTCACATCGGTAGTAAGTTATAAAGCTGGACTTCAGACCCACGTTTGTCTGGCTCTAAAACTCTTGTGTTTAACCACAATACTCTTCCGTCTCCCTGACCCTGTGTGGCAGGTATTAGGATGCTATTATTATTAATAAAGCACATGAATATTTATCCAGAATCCATCCAGAGGGTACTGACCACTGACACTATTATCTACCACTGTGAAGAGAGGAAAATGAAGCCACGGAGACTAAATAGATATGATGCTGACCCAACGAAGCACCAGTCAGTCACTAGGAAAGCTAACTGCAGGTTAATTTGTGGAGCAAATCAGTGTTTCCTTTGGAGTTTCCAAATGCTCTTTCAAACCTTTTTCTCTCGTCCTAGTAATTCTGATTCCCCATGGTGCTATTAAAAAAATAATATATTCTCTCCAAATTATTATGGCTCAGTTAAGAACTCAAAATGGGTTAGAGAGGATATAATGAAATATAAATGTGGAGTTCTAAGAATGCTAATGCTGTCAGCAGACAGTTCAAAGGCAGGAATTTCAGTTAAATAAGAATGTCTAACATTTTGAAGAACTCCTACCACCCAGGGCAGAACAGTGGAAAAACTAGAAACTTTGAGAGAACTTTCGAATTCAGAAATTAAGAAATATGAAAAATATTTTAAGAACAGACAACTCTGAGAGTCTGAACTAATGGTAATAAATATCCAAAACAGTTTAATTTATAGAATTTCTGTTGACCAAGACCAGAGATGTTATGGTTCCAGTAACTCCTAGATGGTCAAGTTTGACCTAAAATGGAAAGGAGTAGCTAGTAGCAAATACCATGTAGTTCACATATTATATTAATTCTCACAATTACCTTGCTAAGTAGCCATTACCAATTTGTTTTATGGATGAGGAAAAACCTAAAAGAGTATCTAAGTCTCTTCAGTAGGAGGTAGAATTCACACCTAGTTCTATCCGATTCCCAAACCATGCTGATCCCCCCGGAACAGAAAAGATCATGCCTCTCCCAGGATCTCAAAATCCACACCAATCGTGGGATACAAAGGTAAACTACCAAATGCCAGAGTGAGAGAAGGATAGTCAATGCAAAGGAGGATAGTCAATGTAAAGTTAATGCAACAGTACGTGCCTGTCACTTTACAAGGTATCATGCCCCTTAAACAACAGCCCTTCTAAATGGCCCATTGGCTGTACTGGGCTGTTTTCTGGAACACTACCTCCTACTCAAGTGATCTAAATAAGATTCCTGGACACTAATGGGGACATGCCTTCCAATGACCTCTATGACATCAACATCTTTGGATTCTTTTTCTCTGATATTGACAAGTGTGACTTTTTGTACTCTTTGAGATATAGGTTCCAAGGTTTGAGTTTGGGTTTAGGAGTAAGAAAACCATGTCACCCAGATTTGGATATTTATGAGTCATCAGGCCAAAGAACTGTGATAATGTCACTGCTTATTAGCAGTTCATTACAAGGTCCCCATTGGGCTGGTTTTATATTAAACAAATAAAAAAGAGTTCCAATCTTTTAGACATGTTTGCTGAAACAGTTGCAGATGATATGATGTCCATGGTTTGCTTCAAAATAATACTGAAGGAAGGGAAGATGGGCCATGAGTTTATATCAGTTGAACGGGGTGATAGGTACTTAGGTGTTCATTATATCACTCTCTCTACCTGTATATATGTTTAAAATATTCTATAATAGCCCTAGCCAGTTTTCTCAGTAGTTAAAAGAGTGTTGGCCCACAGACTGAAGGGTCTCAGGTTCAATTCTGGTCAAGGGCACATCCCTCAATTATAGCCGCAATCCTGGGCCCCCATCCAGGCACATGCAGGAACACCCAATCAATGTGTCTCTCTCACATCAATGTTTTTCTTTCTCCAATTCTCCTTCCATTCTCTCTAGAAGTCAATGGGGAAAAAATATTTTCATGTGGATTAATAAAATAATCCTATATAATAAAAAGCTAATATGCAAATAGACTGAATGTTGGAACAACTGAAACAACTGAATAACCAAACAACTGGTCGCTATGACATGCACTGACCACCGGGAGGCATGTGCAGAACATGGCGGGCGTCGGCCACAGCAGGATGGTGGAACAGGTGAGTGGGGGCACCAGATCAAAGTGGGGTGCTTTGGGGAGCCGATATAGGGTTAAGCCTCGACTGACCTGTTAGCAAAATCACAAACAAGTCTTCTTCCGAGTCTTAAACAACCCAATCCAAGAGGTGGCCGCTGATTTACATGCGCTGTCATTTAAAAAATAAAAATGGGGGGATTTGCCGGAAGCCAGTCCACCCTTGCTGCTTGACACAGTCACTGCAGGGAAGAAACATCTGCACAGCGTATGTTTCAAGGGACCTGGCGCATATGACATATGTTTGCTCCCCCTTCTTAGCGCTATGTGTTCTAGGCAGGGCCACCTCCCCGAGAAAGGACTTATGAAGAACTTGGACTAAGACTGTTGGCAATAAATTTGGGACTTGTTGGGCCCATATCCCCAGGGGTCTGCCTACCAGGGAAATCACCAAAGCCTATACCCCTGGAGATCCACCGACACAGGGCAATCCCAGGGAAGGGAAGCAGCGAGGCTGGGAGGAAATAACCTTTACTGAGTAGGATAATCTCCTTCAGTCACTTCCTTGTAGCCTATCAGTAGAACAGTGACCTTGGAATAGCCCTTGTAATGGAACACAGAGATTAACCTAGACAAGATTAAAATCAACAGAACTAGATAGAGACAGGATTTTTGGCAAAGGTCAGATAAGAAACAAGGAACTATAGAACGTTACCCAAAACATACCATGATGTGATTATAGAGGCATGCTAATAGGATCAAATGGTATAAATAGATGATATAGGAGGATAAAAAAAGAACCTCATTATGCTGATCAACTGAACGCTGTCTCCATGTCATTCCTTCTTCGCCGACTCCGTCCACACCTTTGGGAACCCCTGGACCTGCTGGGCTGGACCCCAACAGGGTGCCTGTCTCCTGCACGCCCCAAACTGGGGATCAAGCCCAAAACCCGGGCATGTGCCCTTGACCAGAATCAAACCCAGGACCCTTTAGTCCACAGGCTCTATCCACTGAGCAAAACGAGCCAGGGCTCCTTTGTACTGCTTTAGTGCCTACTTGAACCCTTTCTATTTGATTCCTCACGATCTCTAGGGTTGCTATTATCAGGACAAGCCTCTGGTGGTTACTGAAAATTCTTGGCTCCCGCACCTGCTACAGTCCCGCCTGGCGCTCACACCTGCAATTAATTTAAACAGGAATTTAGGGGTAAAACAAGACAGGTTTTGGAAATTTTAGAAATTTTGTAAATTAAGAGGACCATGGAAGAAGCACAGGGCTGCAGAGCAGCAGAAGGTATATTTCCATAGAATAGGGAAGCTGAAAAGCTGCAACAGGCATATTTCCATAGAATGAGGGAGCTGGGAACAGCAAAAGGTCTATATTTACAAAATAAAGAGAAGGAAGCCCTTCATCCAGAAAGAGAAGGAGAAAGCCCAAAGGGAATAGGAAAACAATAAGGAAGGAGGAAGGGAGAACCTCATATGTCCCATGTGAGGTTTGACCTTTGAGCCTAGGAGTAGGGGAATAGTGACCAATCAGAGGGGATATCAAGGCATCAAAATCTGCAGCTTTTATAAGCCATAGGGAAAAGGAACTCAGTGAGACCCTTTCCCCCTCCCTACATGAGAGTTCATTCTGTGGGACTCTTTCCCCCTCCCCATGTGGGAGTCTGTACTTTTCTTTAATAAATTTCCATCTTTGCTGTCCCACCTTCTGTCTATAGATATTCTTCTACTCCGGGGGACAAAGAATTCAGGTTCCATTCCAAAAATTCCGTATCATATGAAGAATAAAAGTATATGCCGTTACTAGTAAGCCCTGGCCGGTGTAGCTCACTTGGTTGAGCATCATCCGTGCACCAAAGGGTTGCCGGTCTAATTCCTGGTTAGGGCACATGCCTGGATTGTAGGCTAGATCCCCAGTGGGGGGCTGCAGGAGGCAGTTGTGTGATGCTACACTTTCACATCAATGTTTTTCTCTCTCTTCCTCTCCCTTCCCCTCTCTCTCTAAAAATCAATGAAATTATTTTTTAAAGTATATGCTGTTAAAATTGATCAGTGCAGAATCAGGCAGGATAACAAACAATAAAATTGTATGATTTACAACAACAAAGTTCCTTTATAACCTAAGCTACATGCACATTGTGTCTGGCAGAACAGAATCTGCTCCTCATAATCACTCAGGGATCCAGGATGAGGGAGCAACGACCCTCTGTGCCAGAAGGAAAAGAAAGTTCTGGAGAATTTCACATGGGTGAAGGTGACATTTCACTTCTGTTCATAACTCACTGGCCAGAAAGAGTCACATGGCCTTACCCAACCCCAAGATTGCCATAAAATGCACTCCAATCTTATGCCTGGAAAGGAGGCGGGAAGGGTGGAGATTTGGTTAACTGTATCAATGATTTTCATAGTATGTTTTAACTTTTATTGAGTAACACATACCAAACTTAAAATAAAATTGTTGACTTTTTTATAGATTATTATTCCATTTAACATGAAAAATATGAAAGTATCCTAAAATAATCCATTTTGCATTTAAAATAACCACTAACACTAACCTCTGCTACTTCAGCTCTTCAAAGATGCTTTTCTTCCCAGATAATGACACATACTATAGATAAGTATTGAAAATAGCTGGAAAAAAAAAAGCTTGTATTTAAATATGTTGGAAGGGAAACTGAGGGTTCAATATTTTCTTCAGTGCTGGCTTTGTTTTCTCTCACCACTCTCTCCAGTAACAATGCACTTCTTAACCACAGAGGATGGAAGAGACATGATGATTAAAGGAAATTTACTCCCATACTCACACTCACACAGTATATCTGACTTCAGAAAAGCACAACAAATATCCAATTACCATGTTTCTAACAGCCATACTTCACCCAGGAAAAGACAAGAAGCCTAAGAGCGTATAGTGCCTTCACTGATCAGTAAAGGAAGCTTCCCCCAAAGCATGTTGAACTGTCCTCGGTTTGTCATGGAAGATTCTACACCCTGGATGAGAGATATACCTGTCTTTGGTAAAGTGAGAAAATAACTATTGTAAACGCAGAAGTACAAGAGAAGAACCTACACCAGTGATGGCGAACCTTTTGAGCTCGGCGTGTCAGCATTTTGAAAAACCCTAAATTAATGCTGGTGCCGTGTCACATATAGAAATTTTTTGATATTTGCAACCATAGTAAAACAAAGATTTATATTTTTGATATTTTATATATTTAAATGCCATTTAACAAAGAAAAATCAACCAAAAAAATGAGTTCGCCTGTCACCTCTGACACGTGTGTCATAGGTTCGCCATCACTGACCTACACAATTCTAGGAAAGAGTATTCATTGGGAATCTGTAAATTAATTTACTTAAAAGAGTAAATATCCACCCACACCTTGGACTATGTCACACGATAAGAACTTGAAGTTGATATGAACTTTAATTCTTGCTCTATCTAATGGCAAGGAATATGTGCCATACAATATGATGGATAATGAAACTGCTTACAGAAGAGGCTATTTCACCACAACCTAGAGTAAGAAGTATATTTTCAATTATGATCCCATACACACATACACATTGTTTCATGAAACAATAATTACCCTTACTACATGTGATACACTCTGATATCCTCTATTCTGATGTCTTTAATGCTGGTCACAACCCACTAAATTGATTTTATAACCAACTAATGAATCATAACCCACAATTTTAAAACACTGAGCTATAGAAAATAGAAATATGTAAGGCAATCCCTGATTATAAGAAGTGTCCTGCCCTAACCAGTTTGGCTCAGTGGATAGAGCATCGGCCTGCAGACTGAAGGGTCCCAGGTTCGATTCCGGTCAAGGGCATGTACCTGGGTTGCCGGCACATCCCCAGTGAGGGGTGCGCAGGAGGCAGCTGATCGGTGTTTCTCTCTCATCGATGTTTCTAACTCTCTATTCCTCTTCCTTCCTCTCTGTAAAAAATCAATAAAATATATTAGAAAAAAAAAGAAACCTTAGCTTGAAGGGATAAGGAACAACTGAGGTCTAGAAGTCAGTGTTCATAGGAGGTTAAAATTTACTGTTTTGTTAGTTTGCCCACCCTACTATTCACATTTTTCCATTGGCCAGCTTCTGAACCAATATCACAAGCTTGCTGTTTCCAACTCTGTGGTAAACTGAAAAATTTCCCCCAAATTTATCAGGTCCTAATCCCTGAATCTATACTACTATATCTAGAAAAAGGACCTTTGCATATATGAATAAATTAAGGATCTGAGGCGGGGAGATTATCCTGTATTAACCAATGCATTTACATGTATCCCTGTAAAAGGGAGGCATTAGGAGATCTGACCCACATAAGAGGAGAAGGTGATGTGAAGAGGAAGGAGAAAGAAATTTGAAAATGCTAGCCTTGAAGACTGGAGTGATAGGACTCCAAGTCAATGAAGCTGGAAGAGTCAAAGAACTGATTTTGCCCTAGAGCCTCTGCAGAGAGCATTGATTTTGGTCCAGTGATACTGATTTTGGACTTCTGGCCTCCAGAATGGTGAGAGAATAAAGCTCTGATATTTTAAGCCACAGCAGGCTCAGGAAACTAATATGAACCCCATTAACATGACCTAAAGAGAGTCATAGTGCAACGTGCCCAGAGCACATGGCCACCTGTAACTCTATACTTTACTATGTTTTAAAAGAGAGTTATGGTAATTTTTTTTAATTTAAAGAGTTATGGTAGCTTACAGAGATTCACAAACATACTGATAACACAAATAATAACTGGGTGAAAAGAGAAAAAACAAATACAGCCCTGGCCAGTGTGGCTCAGTTGGTTGGAGCATCATCCCCTACACCAGAAGGTGGTGGGTTCAATCCCCAATAAGGGCATGTGTGGGAGGCAGCCAATTGATGTTTCTCTCTTTCCATCCTTCCTTTCTCTAACATCAATTTTTTAAAATATATTTATTTTAATTTTTTTAACATATTTTTTTATTACTTTCAGAGCGGAAGGGAGATGGGGAGAGAGGTAGAAACATCAATGATGAGACAGAATCTTTGATTGGCTGCCTCCTGCACACCCCCTACTGAGGATTGAGCCCACAACCCCAGCATGTGCCCTTGACCAGAATCGATCCTGGAACCCTTCAGTCCACAGGCTGACGCTCTAACCACTGAACCAAACCAGCTAGGGCTCTAGGGTACATTTTAGAATATTTATTTATTTATTTATTTATTTTAGAATATTTACGAAAGGCCTTGAATAATTCTCAGAAAATAAGTACATGTTCAATAAATGTTTCATACAGTATGGATGCGGCTTGCTTGAAAGTAAATTTAATATGAAAAGAAATACCTATTGAATTTCTACTATCTGCAAAGCGGATCTGGGTGACGACTGAGGAGTCAGATAAATATCCCATCTCTGTCCCTGAAAGAAGCATCCAGGCCAGTTGAGGAAGAGGGCCACAAAGGGCTCCAAACAGCGCCCCTAATCCAGGAAGGGAGTACCAAGAATGGCCTCCTGCAGGTGATACTAATTGCCTATTAGAGGATGAGTAGGTAGGCGGAAGGACAGGTGTATGGCACCCCATGTGGAGCCGAAGACTTCACTCCCTAGAGTCAAGGCTTAGGATGGATGAAAAGAGAGTAACACCAAAAGAAGAGGAAAAGAAAAAAGAAAGTGCATTTCATCTTCCACCACAAGGCACACACAATAGCCACTGCTTCAGAGATCTGGGGGGCAGCTGCGTAGCCACTTCCAGCAAAACAAGATTAGCGAACCTCGCAGGACCTTACAGGAAAGCTAATCTTCCTTCCTTACCCCGACCACCTAGTCCTCACTGCTCCGCACGCCGGAGGAGCTAGCCTCACTGCGCAGGCGCCAGGTCTGGCGCTAGTAGCTCCGGGTCTTCCACTAGGGTTCCCCTCTAGCCCCCAGCTTTCGTTTCTCTACTGCTCTCCGCAGCGGTTTCTGGCGAGACTTGGAGCCGGGTTGGGGGCGGGACTTCCGGTGGAAGGGCGCGTGGGAGAGGAAGGTCACCACTGGGTAAGGCTGTCCGTGACTTTGTGGGGGTCTGTAGAGTGGTATGGGCGGTGGCTGTAGGGGCCTGGGGGGACGGCGGGGAGGGGGAGGGTTGGGGTCCACAACTTTGTAGGGTCGCCGAGAACAGAAAGAGACAATTTCATTTTTAAGCAGCTTGGAAGGTTCACCGGTATCATACAAACAACTTGGCCTTTTCCTGCGAAAATTGGGGGATTTTCTAAACTAAGGACGCTAGCCTAGTTTCCTCTCCGGCGCAGTTACTGTCTTCTTGATTAGGGAGCTTTCAAGACTCCGTTTCTTTGCTCACCGGATGGCTTTTTGCACCGTAGCTTTGTGTGGGGTATGCAGATTAATTTTGTTAGCAGCTTGAGTAAAATATAATAGATATTTAAGAAAAATATTCGCGAAATACCCTGCCGATTCGACGTCTGGTGACACGGTTCCTTCCATCACAGGCAGGTGTGATCCAGTCAGTTGGAGGGTTTGGGGGATGTTCTTGTTAAACTGAAAAAAGCTGATATACAGAATATCCCACATTCAAAAGCTGATAAATCGCGTTGCTTACCCATATCTTCAGAAAAAAGTCACTTCTGTCGTGGTAAACAACCTGCTTCCCTATTTATAATGATCTGGCCCTCTAGCAACTTCAGCGCGAAATTATAGCTAATTTGCCTACAAAGGTCAGGTGGTCATACTAATCTGGCCACTCAGTGTATATCCAGAGCCGTTGATGTCTCTGAGACCCAGTGAAATGATCAGTACCGGGCTTTAAAAATAAGAAAGCATTGTGTTTAGATAGTTTCCCTGTAAAACACGTGTGCACAGCGTGTGAGTTCCTTGGGACCAGCTGATGATGAGGGCGGGCGCTGGGCCGTGAGTTCTGTGGCCAGCCTCACTACGCAGGAGGCAGTGTAACGGTCCTCATGTAGCAGATGAGAACACGCAGGCCAGGAGTGCAGTGCCTACTACTAACACGTTAGGCCATGAAAGCGCAGAGGCAAAATTCCACCCAGATTCTCAGCTCCAGAGCTGGAGCTCTCCTCTAACCACTGGTTTTTGAGAAACTGGAGAAAGCGCTCCCCAGCAAGATTTACACACACGCACACGAACGATTCAGCATACATTTTTAAAGTTCCACAGGATTCACCACGCCAAGGGATATCCAAGTTAAGAACTCCAGCACTTTTCAAAGAAAAAAGGCAAACCTAATTCGAAACCAGTATTGAAATAAACATTGAACCTGACCTTTGCAGTGCATTAGAAGTATCAGAAAAAAAATCAAACTTGCCTTTTATGCCAAAGTAAAAATATGGGAATTTCCTTATGTGGGCCTAATATGTTTGAGTAATTTGTTTTTTGCTTACCATTTTTAACTCCAGTTAATTTTCCTTCATGATACTGTTTTATTTAGTTCACATTTAAAGAAAAGTGATTTAACTGTACCTCTTAGAATGGCTTCATGTGAATAAAAATCTAATTGACATGTAAAATATTTGCCTTTTACTTTAATGCCTTTAACAAGGTCATCAGATTTTTTTAAAAAAATAAAATGGAAGGAATCCATAAAAAGGCATAGCAAGGCCCTAAAAAGTCCTAAATATGGCATTTGAATTTTTTAAAAACTTAAGGCTAGTAAAAAGTGGCAGTTTGCCAGGATTAGAACCAATATTTATGGACAGCAAAACTTTTAAGCTGTTTTAGCCTATGTGGGGGGGAAAAAAAGAACATCAAGTTCCTATGCCATTCTTAATCAGACACATACGGGGTATGTGGAAGGAGACTACAAAGCAGTAATTGATAATTATAACCATTTTCAGTTTCCTTCTATTTAGCAAGTGGTTCTCTATTCCTAGTAAGAGATTCAGGTTTGAAAAGGTTTATTCCCTTTCTCCATCATAAAAGTTTGAGGACTTGGATTTTGTGATATAATCACATTCCAATGGATTCTAGTGAGACCTTTTGATTTATAAGCTACTAGAGGCCCAGTGCACAAAATTTGCAAGGCCTTTAGAGGTTTAAAGCACTAACTTGCTAACTATTTTCTGTTTATACATTAAACCAGCGGTTTTCAACCTTTTTCATTTCATGGCACACATTAATTACTAAAATTCTGTGGCACACCAAAATATGTATTTTTTTTGCCAATCTGATAAAAAAAAATAGGTATAATTTTGATTCACCCACACCGGACAGCTATTGTGTTGACTGTTGTCATTTTATTTGACAACCTAAAGGAAAAGAGGGACTCTGTAGCAATTTGAGAGTTTTGAGCATCACTTTCTGCTTGAACTCTTTGGAGATGGAATTCAGGAGGAACTTCAGGCTGTGACTGACTCCCAATAACCCACCTTGGACCCCGGAGTCTTCTCAGATTCCCTGTGAAGAAGATTCAGCTGGCACTCAAGTACTAGCAAAGGACTTAGTAACTTGACTCTCAGCCCTACTACAAAACTCCCTTCCCTTCCACCAAAACATTCACCCCAACAGCAGGACAGAAAAAAACTTAAAGGGGTTGGACTGGGGCTGAATCAGGGCATGCTATATAGGAGATGACGTGGAGTGAGGAACTGTTCTGAAAGAAAGGATGTTACAAGTTATTAGATCTTTGCTTAAAAAAGACCTACAGGAGAGGAAACTTGAGATTGAATCAAGATTCAGAAGATTTACATGTAGCTGTCATTGCCTATATCATGGAGATCCTTCTGATAATATAATATCATGGAGAATTATAACATGGAGTCGATTTGGACATAAACCTTGTTCTCGTACTTTTTTTTTTCTTGCTAGTAATTTTAAGTCATTATGCAGCAGCTTAGGCAAACTACTCTGCTAGGATAGACTGTATACTAATATTTAGATCACCTATGATAGAAGTTCTGTGATGGTCTTTTTCTTGTCTACCTTGATACCAGGAATCAATTTAGATTGCATTTAAATGACTTCAATATACTTCAGTTCATTTTTTATTTGACCCAAAGAAGCACTAATAGGTCTGAATGTTGTCATTGTGTTTTAGAAGCCTGAAGTCAGTAAGATGAAACCCAACATCAAGAATGAGAACCAAGTAACTTGTATGGAAGAAATGTAAGACAGAATACATTGGATGGTTTGGCTACAACATGATTAGTGCAGGGTGCATTAACTAGATTCTCTGGTTTTCAAAAACTTGAGTTGTAACAAGTTTTTTGATGTGCTATTTCAATTTTTAGTAGCAAATGTGTGTATAGGGCACCTTATGAAAATTCAGGACATATACGAAAAAATTAAATAAAGGAAAAGAAGTCAGTGTCCCTGACTAAGTAGTCAGATATTGCATGTTTTACAAACTCTTGCGGCACACAGTTTGAAAATCACTGTGTTAAACAGTTAATGACCTTTTTCTCTCATTGATGAAAATATAACCCCAACTCATCCCCATCCAGATAATGAAGGAAGAGTTGGGAGAGAAGTGAATCTGGGAACTAAAAGGAAAAGGAAAAAGAAACAGCAAGACTTGCACAGGTCCCTGGTTTGGGGGGTCAGGGGAAGGCAAAGGAATCTTGGATCTAACAGTTGTCCCTTTGCTGGCCTTCAGGTGGCACTATTGGCCCAAGATTGCTTGGTTGGTTTCAGAATGATAAATGGTTTGAGATTGATAATTCTTAAATTGGTTTGAGGCCAGTCTCTGCTCTTTCAATGGATCTTGACATACACATTAAATATTCCTTAATTTAAACACTGATTTTTGGTTTTGTTTTTCTTGCACTAGATATTTTGAAATGTACTTAACACCCTTCCTGTTTAGGAGGGGTTTTTTGTCTATTTTTCCACCTTTTTTTCAAGACAGGTTTATGACATTTTCCTGTTTGGAGATCAACTCCTTTTTATCCCAGCTGAACTATCCCCCAAGATGGTCTCTTAGCATAGATTCTCATCTCACTATGTACAAAAATGTCAAATTAGCATATTCTGCCAATAGTTACCTACATTTAACTGGAATGGAATAAGATAGTTATTTCACCAGAGCATTCTTGGTTTTTATGTATCACCTATGTAATTTTTGATATTTTAGCTATGATTTCTGCATATTACAGATACCATTTATATACCTATTTGAACATTCTATCCCTCTTGCCTCGACCTGCATGGCTAGGTTCAGGATCTGAAGGAGGGGCCGATGCCCAAATGAAAATGCTATACAAGAAATATGAATTTAGAAGGCATTGGGGCCCTAACTGGTTTGACTCCGTGGATAGAGCATCCACTGAAAGGTCCCAGGTTTGATTCTGGTCAAGGGCATGTACCTTGGTTGCGGGCATATCCCCAGAAGGAGGTGTGCAGAGGCAGCTGATCGTAATGTTTCTCTCTCATTGATGTTTCTGACTCTCTATCCCTCTCCCTTCCTCTCTGTAAAAAAATCAATAAAATATTTTAAAAAAAAAAAGGCGGCATTGGTGGTGGTGGGGCGGGGGGAGGCAGATGGAACCTCTTTCATGAAGAGGCTCACTGAGTCCTGGCCTAGTCTGCTTTTTTAAAAAATATATATTTTTATTGATTTCAGAGAGGAAGGGAGAGGGAGAGACAGATAGAAACATCAATAATGAGAGACTCACTAATTAGCTGCCTCCTGCACGCCCCCTACTGGGGATCGAGCCCGCAACCTGGGCTTGTACCCTTGACTGTTATCGAACCTGGGACCCTACAGTCTGCAAGCCGATGGTCTATCCATGGAGCCAAACCGGCTAGGGCAGTCCGCTTCTTATTCAGTTTTAGATACACATCTTACCCTCAGTAAAGCACGGCAAACAAGCAGCAGACAGACAGTCTCAAAGGTCAGTAAAGATCAGTAAGGTCCAGTAAACATTTACTTGGAGGCTATCAGGTCAGGAGATTGCTTTGAGACACCACTATCTCAACATGAACAGTCGGTGCCTAGCATAAGCCCTGCTAACGCTCAAGGTCCATCAGCGTCCTGCATTCCTTGATGCATGCTCATGACAGTGTTGGCATGCGGTGGCTTCCCACACCTCTGAAGAACAAGTTACTGTTTTCAGCTAATAAGACTTAGCTAGTTTGCATTAAAGCAGAATATAGAAGATGGAAGATAAGCAATATCACAATTCACAAGTGCCCTCTATTCGGGAATAAAATGAATCTTTTGAGCTCGTCACTATATTTCTGTAAGACCACTATCTTTGTTTTTCCCAAATGGCTCTCAGTCTCTAAGCAGAATTCAATCCAGCAACCTCGAGGCTAAATGACCTCATAACTCATTAGCAGTTCGCAGCCATCTGGAGCCCTTGAGGAGATCAGTGTTCAAAGGGCTGATAATAAAGACAACAGCATAATTATTTCTCTGCCATGATTAAACCTTTAGATGGCAAGCAGTCAGCATATTTATTCTGTAGACTGCTTAGGTGGGTGTTTTTGAAGGTATAATAATACTGTGGTAGGAAATCTTGTTTCTCTGCCCTCATCTAGCCTACAAATAGGTAAACTGACCATAACTTATTGAATCACAAAATAGTTCATTGTAGAAAAGGGCATAGAGCAAGAGCGATAGTATATGAACACCAAATATAAAAATTGCAAATATAAAACATGAAAGGAAATAGCCACTTGGACTGTGGATGTTCTCAGCTCCAAGGCATGTCCTGCCAACAACACGGACAGAATCACGTATGACTTGCTGTGTTTTCGCTTTCTAAAGTGTTCATTCAGTAATCTGTGAATGTCTAACACTAACCCATTTGTCTTCTCATTTCCTTTAGGGACTCTTTCTCCCTCCTGCCCCAGAAATGTCTTCACTTTCAGAATATGCCTTGCGCATGACTCGCCTGAGTGCCCGGCTATTTGGTGAAGTTGCCAGGCCTACTGATTCCAAATCCATGAAAGTGGTGAAACTGTTTAGTGAGCAGCCTTTGGCCAAGAGGAAGGAGACATATGACTGGTATCCAAATCACAACACTTACTTTGCGCTCATGGGGATACTGCGTTTTTATGGCCTCTACAGGTAATGACAAAAAAACAAAGAGCAACCAGTGAGGGATTATTGCAGTAGATCAGAAAAGGGGGGAAAAATAGCCTTTCCATCTTTATAGTTTTGTGGTTCTTATAATCGTGACCAGCTAGTCTAAAAGATAGTTTGGGGGGAGGGGGGAGGGGAGGGAGGCTTTCAAAATATTCATGATGGGACCCTGGCCGGGTGCTCAGTGGTTAGAGCAGTCACGGGTTCGATTCTAAGTGAAGGGCAAGTACCTTGGTTGCTGGCTCAGTCCACCCAATTGGCGCGTGTATGGGAGGCAACCAGTCGATGTAGCTCTCTCACACACCCTCTTCCCCCTTCCCTCTCTTTCACTCTCTCTGAAAAATCAATGGAAAAAAATATCCTCGGGTGAGGATTAACAAATATATATATCCATGATGGTCCTACCAAAAATAAAGGGAAACATGCACTTATTGGAAGACATAAGTTAATTATGTCCATAATGTGACTTAACATTGACTAGATACTGAGCTATCGAGAGATGTTTAATTGGTCAAGAGCATAACTGGTCCAAACATTGAGCAGGTTCCTGCTGGTCGATCTGCTTCCTAGCTGGTGTGGGGCAACCTCATTTCTTCCCTGGTGGCAGTTTTGTTGGAGTTCTTATTGCCTTCCACCCTTTTCTGGCATTTTTAGTTGGTACACTTTTTAATATGCTAACATGGTCTAAATGAGGTGTAGTTCACCTTTAATTGTAATATGTAAGCTATTAAAATAGAATAATAATGTATAATAGTAAAAGTAGTAGGCTCTTTCCTGCATTTGTATGTTTGAGGATGTATAGGAAGTGGGAGCTCAGAACACTATACAACTCTCGAAATAAAATATATCAAATACCTGCCTAGGGCAACAAAACAAAATTTAATTTGGGACTGTTCACTTTAATGTAATAAAATTACTAGTTCATTCCAGATAGCTGCATTCATTTATCCAACAGATATTTTTTGAAGTACCTTCCACATGTGGGCACTTATGATGGGCACAAGGGAGCCACAGTGAACAAATAGGATAGATTTTCTTAGTTAATATATTATTACAGATTATAATCCATGCATATTTGAACTTCTGGTATTGCTTTGGGGACAGTTTCCCTTGCCATTAGCCTGGGCTCAGAAAATAAAAATTAATTTTATTATGACTGAAAAGAAAATATCACTGGAAGGCAGATCTCCTGAATAGAAAATTAAAACCCATAACAAAATCACATTCAGCTACTTAATGTACCTATTTGCTGCCACTCTCCATTTGTTTGAAAAATAAAGCCTTGCCTATCTTTGGGGACAGGGAAAAAACACTTAGCATTTCGTTATCCATAGAAAAGCATAATTATTTTCATGTAAATGGTTCCTCACCTGCTGTGGCAAAAGGCAGGATGAAACTAGACAATTTACAATAAATAAAATATTACTCCAAGCCTGCAAGGGGGAGGGAAGCACAGATTCTCAAAAACAGTGACCCATTCAGTCTAGCAGGTACTTGGGCCATTTCATCAACGGAGACAAAGACCCCTTGCCTTTGAAGCTTTCTTTCTGGCTGGGGGTGGATGGGAATGGGGAAGGGAATGTAGAAGAGGCGGAAAAACAGTAAATAATTATGTGGTATGTTACAAAGTTGGACATCTGTGGAAAGAAAAATAGTGGAGCAGGCTGGGCAGGATCAAGGGTGCTGAGAGGGCACTGGGTGAGTGGGGAGCAGGTAGATCACAGTCTTAAACAGGATAGTCAAGGTTAGCCTCATTGAGAAGATGAGGTTTACGCTGAGACTTGAAGGTGATAAGTGAGCCCAGCGTAACCTGGAGAAGAGCTTTCGAGACAGAGGCAAGGGCAGAGCAAAGCCCTGAGGCAGATGTGCACCTGGTGTGTTCCAGGAGCAGCACGGAACAAGGGGTGAGCGGTAGGACTACAGGCAGATCATGAAGGGTTCTGAGGGCTGTGGGAAGGACTCTGGCTTTTGCTCTGGGTGAGATGGGGAGCCTTTTGCAGGGCTGTGAAGAAAGGAGTGATAGGATGTGACTTGGATTTTAGAAGAATTACTCTGGCCACTGTTGAGAATAGATTATTTGGGGCAATCATAGCTAATCCCAAAGAGGTATGTTGTATCCATCATGTTCATGGACTGAAACAACATACCCTATAAAACCACTATTTCAAAACAGCCTAGGAAGTTAAAAATTGGCCAGCAAAACCCTCTGTGACATTTAATTCATATGCTATTATTGTCCATACTTTACAGATCAAGAGAATAAGATTCAAAGAGGGAAGGTCACTTATCCAAGGTCACGCAGCTACTAAATGGCGGAGCTGTGATTTGAAACCAGGTTCGAATGGGTTCCCGAGCTTACATATTTAAACACCACTGTTCTCTAGGTATTTGATTGCAGAATACAGATATTTTTACACATCGTGGGCAGTCTTCATCTTATACCCATCTGCTTGTACATATAGTCCTGGTTGCCTTGATCCCTAGAGTACCTGTCTTCTGATTTGGCTCCCATCTGCCTGAGCCTTTTGTTGTGAACTGTCTACTGCCATTAAGTCAGCTTCCTCCACACTATTCTCCCTTGTAGTAGGTGCTAATTCCTGGGATTCTCAGGGTCTGTGTGTAGCTATTGAAGTTTTTACCCACTTTCTGCTCCTCTCGTATTTTGTCTTGGTATAATAGGGAAACTTGGGTAATTATTAGTGTGGTATCATAGTTCCATAGGTTTACAGGGCTGGCCCAAGAATTAACTGTCATTATTTCTCTGAAGGGGAACTGTAATTTAGAAGTGAACTTTTGGAATACAATGAATCTGTATGTTGGGGACTCCCCATCCTTTCTGTTCACCAAGCTGAGCATGTGCTTTGTAGAAGTCATGGATTAATTACCACAACCACCTAAGGCATGGTCGGCAAACTCATTAGTCAACAGAGCCAAATATCAACAGTACAACGATCGAAATTTCTTTTGAGAGCCAGATTTTTTAAACTTAAACTATATAGGTAGGTACATTGTTATTAACTTAATTAGGGTACTTCTAAGGCTTAGGAAGAGCCGCACTCAAGGGGCCAAAGAGCCGCATGTGGCTCGCGAGCCGTAGTTTGCCAACCACGGATAAGGGAACAGTGCTAGATTGGTGTACTTTTCCAATCTGTAAAATCCTGGCTTTTTTCTCTCTCCATTCAGAGACGAGCATCAGGACTTCAAGGAGGAGCAGAGACGTCTGAAGAAACTTCGAGGAAAGGGGAAACCAAGGAAAGGAGAAGGAAAAAGAGCAGCAAAAAAGAAATAGTGTTTGTCAATGCGAAGAGAAACTTCCTCCTCTGCAACTGAGAGCAGAAACAAGAGTTTATTCTCTTTCCCCATGTTGAATGAGGAACACAAATGCTCGGTGTTGAAGTCTGATCCAGTTAAAGTGTGACCAGTTTCTTGACCACATTCTAATTCTGCAGAGTTATTTTGGCCTTTGTTTTGTAATCTGAGGTTTACCACATTCCCTAAAGAAATGAATGCAGCCCCGGTGTGGCTCAGAGGCCGAGCACTGACCCAGGAACCAAGAGGTCATGGATTGGATTCCTGGTTGTAGGCTCAATCCCCAGTGGAGGGCATGGAGGAGGCTATCGATCAATGATGTTGCTCTCTCACTCATCAGTGTTTCTCTCCCTCTCCCTTCCTTTCTCTAAAAATCAATAAAAACATTTTTAAATATATATATATATATAAAAAGAAATAAATGCATAGATTATTGCTGAATGGCTTGTGTGGGGTGAGAGTGGGGTGTTGGGAAAGGGAGGGAAACATTAAGCAAGCACACTAGTCTCATTACTTTCTCTTGCTTCCCCATAAGTCCTGAAGTCTTTCATCTCTGGCTGTTCAGCCACTGTCTCCACCTCCAAGCTCAAACTTTATGTGCCTCTCCACCCACTCCTTTGAGAATATCTAATAGAGTATATACCTGGTAAGAGAATATTAAGTATCTGCTGTATACAAGGTACAGGGGTCCTGATAATACAGTGATTAGCAAGAGAAACAGTCCCTGCCTGGTAGGACTTTAAGCCTTGTGGAAGAAATGTTACCTAATTATGTAAATACAATAGTATTAAATGCTACAAAGGAAAAATCCAGACTTCTAGGAGAGGGTGGATGGGTTGGTGAATTGATCCAAAGCGATAGCAAGAGGCCCAAACGTCAGTAGGGAGTTTAGAGAAGGCCTCCCTAAAGAGATGATGTTTAAGCTGGCTCTGAAGGATGAATAAGAGTGGGGCAGAAGAAAAATAGTGGTAAAACTGAGGCACAGAGACCACCTAAGGTAAGAAGTCCTGTTCAAGGAATTGAAAAAGACCACTAACTAGTTCTGGTTGGTCATAAGGAAATAGAGGCCAGATCATGAAGGGCTTTTGCAAGGTCTGTGAAAAAGCTTGGCCTAACCAACTTCACCAAAGATCACAGTGTATGAGATATTTCCATTAGAGAGGACTGATGTATACATGGGAGTAGCTAGCTGCTCATCTTATTGTATTCTAGCAATGAGCCTCTAGTGAGGTTGTGAGGGCCTCTCGGGTGTTTTTGTTTTTTTCAAGAGTTGCTCTGAAGATGTCTAGCACTGTCTAAAGTACTTTTTTTTAATTGTAATAAAAAGATTTACCATCTTAACCATTTAACCATTGTTTCTACCTCTCAGGAAAAGAGCACAGTGCACAGGCAAGAGTATGTATAGCTGCTACAATTTTCTTTCCCTGCAACTTTAGAAATATTGGCAATAACTTCCCTGTGAATAATTCTTGAACTAGAAAGAATCCCACTATATGTTTAGATAAATGATATTTTCAAGAGATACATAATCCAGATGGTATGGCCAGGCCTATATTACAGTCAAAAAATAAAAACTATTGAATTGCATAAACGAAGCTGCAAAACTATTATTCTGCAATTTGGCTCATTTAAACTTATAAAAATTCTCTACAAATAAAAAAACCTATTAAAATTGGGTGATTTGTATCTGATATGAAATGTGAATTCCAGCAGAAGGCTGAGAATCCATTTAGAACTCTTTCCTTGAGCACCTGCCACGTGCCTGACATACTAGTAGTAGAAAACACAGCTGAATAGACTTAGTCTGTAAAATTGTGTGAATGTGTGTGAGCGTGTTGTAAAATATTGACAAGATCTCAGGGATTTCCTCTGGAAAGTGCAGACGCACTGTCGGCCAGTGTATCTGAGCTTGGTGGGTGGATGACTACCCCAGGATGCTGGGCTGAGAAACAGGCTTGCACCCAGTGCAGAACATCCCAGTGATGCTCAGATTTATGTCCTCTCCAACTTTTGAAGAAGGTCTGCATTACAGGAGCTTAGGAGAATTAATGTGTTATTTTAAAAAGAGTAACTATAGCCCTGGCTGGTTTGGCTCAGTGGATGGAGCATCGGCCTGCGGACTGAAGGGTCCCGGGTTCGATTCCAGTCAAGGGCACATGCCCGAGTTGCAGGGCTTGATCCCCAGTGGGGGGCGTGCAGGAGGCAGCCAAGCAATGATTCTCTCTCATCATTGATGTTTCTGTCTTTCTCTCCCTCTCCCTGCCTCTCTGAAATCAATAAAATTATAAAAAAAAAAAAAAAGAGTAACTATAATAGACACCAGCAGCCAACCTGAGTCAGAAAACAGACTTGGTGGTTGGTTCACCAAGAGCCTGCGTGGAGCCTTAGCACTGTCTCTCAGGAACTTGCAGACCACCCGGCAGCAGATTAGTGGGCCTCTGCTCCATGCTGAAAGTCAGAAACTAACGCTAAAACGTATTTACGTAACTGTACCCTAAAACCAACTGATAAACGTGGTGTAACTCAAACCAGCCTGTAGAGCAGATGAAAAGTAGAAGATATGAGGGGAGAGTTGACTCTTTATGCCATGAAAGCAACACATCTCAGGACACCAGTGACCAAGGGCTAACTGCCATCAGAACTTTAACTGTAGGGTAGGCTAGCCAGATTGTTAATTGGAGTTCTCTTGCCAAGACCAAAACTATTTGTTTTCCCTCTAATGTTTGGTATTTTGTGTGCATGGAGGATTTTTCCCTTGATTTCAATGGCATAATAAAAAGAAACTGGGGCTCTAGCTGATTTGGCTCAGTGGATAGACCGCCCGCCTTCAGACTGAAGGGTCCTAGATTTGATTCCAGTCAAGAACACATGCCCGGGTTGCAGGCACAATCCAAAGTAGGGGGTGTGCAGGAGGCAGCTGATCAATAATTCTCTCTCATCATTGATATTCCTCTCTCCCTCTCCCTTTCTGAAATCAATCCTCCTATATAATAAAAGGCTAATATGCAAATTTTCCCCTCGGGAGTTCGGGAGACCTAGAGTTCGCTCGCTCGCTATGACATGCGCTGACCACCAGGGGGCGGTGTGGAACATGGTGGGTGACCAGCAGAGGCAGCAGGGTGCTGAGGGAGCAAGGGAAGGAGGAGGCAGGGAGGCAAGGAACCACACAGTGGCAGCGCGTGGGCAGCGAGAGGAGGAGGCGGGGAGGTGGGGAACCTGATTGGCCCTTATCACTGGCCAGGCCTAGGGACCCTACCTGTGCACGAATTTCATGCACTGGGCCTCTAGTAAAGATATATTTTTTTAAAAAAAGAAAGAAACTGGGCTTTGGATTTAAAAGTCATGAGTTTGTGACAAAGTTCTACCTACTGGCTGTGTAGCTTTATGTCAATTGTCTTCTCTGAACCTCTCTTTCTGCCTCTGTAAAATCATGATGATAAAACTTCACATATGTTTGTGACAAGACCTATGTAAATTGTAAAAGTCAAATATTTCTACATAGTTATTTGTATAACTAGAAAGAATTAATTATGTCTTAACCCCTAGAGTGCTGGGGAGTGTGATCGCGCTCCTCCTGTCTTTCGCCAAAAGTGCCGGGAGCGCGCTCCTCCTGCAGTGTTAACATTATATGTTTTGTTTATAATACAATCAGCAAACAATATATGTCAAAGATGAAAACAAATGTAGTAAAGGTTTCCTTAAGTTTTTGATTATGTAACTTCATTTACTTGCGATTCATAATTTTTTTCCTCAACTGCTGTAAAATCAGCAAAAATGCCTTGGCAATTTTAGCATAGTTCCTAGGATATTGGTTGGCACTCAAAGGGTTAAGAGCAGATTTTTCCAAGGCAATGTTTACAAATATCTGCTAAAAATACAAAGTTCTCTACATTTACATGCAGCATGATAGGTTCAGGAAGAAGCAGGTGGGAGATGAATTTTATTATTTATGTAATCATGGGCTCCAGAAACTCATTTTTTATTTTTTTTAAAATATATTTTATTGATTTTTTACAGAGAGGAAGGGAGAGAGATAGAGAGCCAGAAACATCGATCGGAGAGAAACATCGATCAGCCGCCTCCTGCACATCTCCCACTGGGGATGTGCCCGCAACCCAGGCACATGCCCCTGACTGGAATCGAACCCAGGACCCCTCAGTCTGCAGGCCAACGCTCTATCTACTGAGCCAAACCGGTTTCAGCAAGAAACTCATTTTTTAAAAAGCATCATGCAGGAAACCAAGATGGCGGCATAGGTTAACGCCGGAGATTGCTGCCTCGAACAACCACTTCAAAAAACAACTAAAAGGAGAGAGGGAAAATGGTGGAGGTATAAACGGACGTGTCCTGCGCCTTGTCCTGGAGCAGATAAGGGTGAGCAGCTGAAACGGGTAACATGCAGCCCAAATAGACAGAGAATTTTCAGCTGAGAGACTGTCTGCAGCTAGGAAAGACCGAGAACCTCCAGGAAAAAAAGGACGGTTGGAGACTGCGGCTGAAGCCTCTCGTGGTGCGCCAGCTAAGCAGCGGAGACTGCGCCATCTTGGGTGGTTGTTGCCGGCATCCAGAGACCAGCTACTAACCTGGAAACAAGGGATCTCAAGCAGCGTGACTGCGTGAACTCAGACGAGCACTGCTTCTTCTCACAGAAAGGTTGGACATCCCCTAAAGGTGCGGTTTGCAGTTCGGGTTGGAGGGAGGACCGAGCTCACACGCGTGCGGGGCGGAATCTGCGCCCCACAGAGTCCGCAGCCATTGGGACCAGCGTGACCCGCGAGTGGGGAAGGGGCCCCACAGGGCTGCTGGCAGAAGGGAACGCTAAAAATGAGCCCATTGCTGGACTGGATGTAAAAGAGCAGCCTTGGACTTTGCCAATCTGCTGGCTGCTTGGTGCCAGGGGTGAGTGGGCGCGCGGAGACTGTGTGCGGAGACTGTGCGCAAACCTGGAAGGTGGAGGCTTGCGAATTCACACAACTATCAGGCTCTTGTTACAGTTCCCCTTAGATCCGTGCATTTGATTATTAAACCCAGTGCATGGGATTCCCCAGTTGGGGTCATTCGCAGAGCCTGTAGGGGAAAGTTCTTTTTGGGGAGCCTGGGAAACAGCGGGCAGTGGCAAGGAACCAGCTCTGGGCAGTGGTCTTTCCCAAATCAGTTCCAAATACCATAGAGGAAAAAAAAAACAACCCTACTGATAGAGAGGACTTATAGCCTCGGAGGTCAATCCAGACACACTGCCACCCAGAGGCAGAGCCACGAACTGTCTCTTCTGTGATCACAAATAAAGGCAGTCTGGTAAAAAAATACAACCTGCCTTAAAATCAGGTCTGTGGTTTACTGCACGGAGGGACAGTGTATCGCAGGGAAGTTCAACACTCTCCTGAATGCTTGGCAGGACTAAGGCGTGCCAAAAAGAAGAGTGGAAGATCTGAAGCACCTTCACTTCCGAATATTTTTATATATATATATTTTTTTTAATTCTTTTTTCACCATTTCATTAAGAACCTATTTTATTATTTTTTTATTTTTTACTAGGGGCCCGGTGCATGAAATTCGTGCACTGGGTGTGTGTGTGGGGGGGGGGGAGTGTCCCTCAGCCCACCCTGCCCCCTCTCACATACTGGGAGCCCTCAGGCGTTGACCCCCATCACCCTCCGATCGCCTGATCGGCCCCTTACCCAGGCCTGATGCCTCTGCCAGAGGTGTCAGGCTTGGACAGGGGACCCCCAACTCCCCCCGATCACTGGCTCTGGCCCCCGCCCCGGCCTGAGGCCTCTGGCCCAGGAATCATGCCTGGGCAGGGGACCCCCATCTCCCTCTGATCGCTTGCTCCACCCCCCGCCCAAGCCAGACGCCTCTGACCCAGGCTTCAGGCCTGGGCAAGGGGACCATCATATCCCCCCAATCCCCGGCTCCGCCCCCCACCCAGGCCTGATGCCTCGGCCAGAGGAGTTGACCCTCATCACCCTCCGATCACCAATCACCGGATCGGCCCCTTGACCAGGCCTGAGGCCTCCGGCAGAGGTGTCAGGCCTGGGCAGGGGACCCCCAGCTCCCCGCAGTTGCAGGTTCTGCCCCTGCCCAGGCCTAACGCCTCTGGCCTAGGCGTCCAGCCCAGGCAGCGGGGACCTGCAGTGGCAGCGGGGGGCGCCGCGATTGTGGGCTTCGCTTTAGGCCCAGGCAAGGGACCCCTAGCTCCTGGGACTGCCAGCTTCGACTGTGCCCAGCTCCCATCGCTGGCTCCACCCCTACTTCCTGCTATCACTGGCCAGGGCGGCAAAGGCGCCTGATTCTCCGATCATGGCTGGGGGGCAGGGCAAAGGCGGCCCTGGGGCTGCCTTTGCCCTGCCCCCCAGCTCTTAGCTCCCCCCTGGGTTTCCGATCACTGTCAGTGGCAGGGGGCTTCTTCCTGCTTTCCCTTTCACCTCCCTGCATTGTGCCTACATATGCAAATTAGCCGCCATCTTGTTGGCAGTTAACTGCCAATCTTAGTTGGCAGTTAATTTACATATAGCCCTGATTAGCCAATGAAAACGGTATCGCCGTACGCCAATTATCATTTTTCTCTTTTATTAGTGTAGATTTTTTTCATCACTTGATTTTACCTTTTTAATTACTACATTTTTTTAACCAGTATTATTGCTATCCTTTTACCATTTTTTCAAGTGTCATTTTATTTTTTATTTATTTTTCTTTATTTTATTTTGGGATTAGTGTTCTACACTCTATTTTCATCGTTCCTTTAGCATCATTTCTCTCTATCTCACATTTACCCTTAAGCCAAAACTCTCTTCCTCACTTTTCCCCTTTTGTTGTCCTGTTTCTCTTACCCTATTCCTGCTTTGGATTTTCCCTATTCCTTCTTTCTACCCACTGTCTAAATTTCACCCTACTTATATATCTAATTTCCAATCCCTCGCTCTAAATCCATATACACCTATCTCTTATCTTTCTTCACTATCTTTTCTCTCTCTCTCTCTCTCTCTCTCTCTCTCTCTCTCTCTGTCGTTTTGCTAGTGTTTGCTTGATTTTGAGTATATTGGGGTTTTTTAGGCTTGTGTGGGAAATTGTTTTGTTTTTCATTTTCATTTTTCTGTTTTGCTTACATTTTCTTTATCTGGTTATTTTTGTGCTTCTGTTTTCCCTTGCCTCGCTTGATATTGGTGGTTGTTTGTAGTTTGCATTAGTCTCCAGGGATCTGGTGCTGGAGTTCATTAAGATTGGTTGTGGTTCTCTTGGAGTTTTCTCCCCATACAAATAGCCTCTTCCCCACCTCTATTTCATTCTCTTTTTTTTTTTTCTCTCCCTTTTCCCAATCTCATTTTGGCACTCCTTTTTGTTTTTTATTTTTCTCTTTAATCTTTTTCTCTTTTTTCTTCTTTATCCCCTAATTCTCTTAGCTCGAGGGGTCACCTTTATTTGGGGTTATTAATATTGTGAATGCATTTAGTTCGGTGCCTTGTATGTTGTGCCTTGTTGTGTTGTATTTTGTGCCTTTGAATCAGCGCAGCAGAGAGAGAACTACATAACCAAACACCTTGAGAAGAGAAATCATGGTGAAACAAAGAACCAACCCAAATATGAAAGAAAAACAGGCATCATCAGAAAAGGAAGTAAACGAAATGGAGGCAATGGAGGCAAGCAACCTGTCAGAGAAAGAATTCAGAGTAATGGCCATAAGATGGATGAAAAGAATGGAAGACCAATTCAACAATATGTGTAGGAACCAAGAGGAAATGAAGAAGAACCAAGAGGAAATGAAGAGAAACCAAGAAGAAATGAAAAATGACATCACTGCCATAAAGAACTCAATAGAAAGCATCAACAGTAGACTAGAAGAAGCAGAGGACCGTATCAGCGAGCTAGAAGACAAGGTAGAAAAAAATACCCAAACAGAACAGCTTCTAAAAAAAAAAATTAAAAAGCAGGAGGAGAGCCTAAGAGAACTCTGGGACAATGCTAAACGAAACAACATCCGAATAATAGGGGTGCCAGAAGGAGAGAAAACTGAGCAAGGAATAGAAAACCTGTTTGAAAAAATAGTAACAGAAAATGTCCCTGATATAGGGATGAAAAAACTCACACAAATCCAAGAAGCTCACAGAGTCCCAAACAAAATGAACCCGAAAAGACCGACACCAAGGCACATAATTAAATTGGCAAACACCAACGACAAAGCAAGAATCTTAAAAGCAGCCAGAGAGAGACAGAAAGTTACCTACAAAGGATCCCCCATCAGACTAGCGACCGATTTCTCAACAGAAACACATCAGGCAAGAAGGGAATGGAATGAAATATACAAAGTCATGCAAAGGAAGGGTCTGAATCCAAGAATACTGTACCCAGCGAGGCTATCAATCAAAATTGAGGGTCAAATCAGGAGCTTCACAGACAAAAACGGTCTACGGGAGTTTATTACAACCAAACCAGCAATGCAAGAAATGCTAAAGGGTCTGCTGTAAATAGAAAAAACAGGAAACAAAGAAGGAACGCAGTGGTAAAGAACAAAAATGGCGACTAACAAGTTTCTATCAATAATAACTTTAAATGTAAATGGATTAAATTCCCCAGTCAAAAGGCATAGGGTAAATGAGTGGATAAGAAAACATGACCCCTATATCTGCTGTCTACAGGAAACCCACCTCAGAAAAAAAGACGCACACAGACTGATGGTGAAGGGATGGAAAAAGGTTTTTCAGGCCAATGGAAGTGAAAAAAAAGCCGGGGTAGCAATACTTATATCTGACAAATTAGATCTCAAAGTGAAGGACATAAAAAGAGATCAAGAAGGCCACTTCATAATACTAAAGGGAGCAGTCCAACAAGAAGAAATAACTCTGGTAAATATATATGCACCCAATATAGGAGCACCCAAATACGTAAGAAATCTTCTGGAGGAGATCAAGGGAAGAGATTGACAGCAATACAATCATAGTAGGGGACCTTAACACCCCATTATCTCCACTGGACAAATCCTCTAAACAGAAACTCAGCAAAGAAACATCAATCCTAAATGACTCACTAGATCAGATGGAATTAATTGACATCTTCAGAACATTTCACCCCAAAGCCACAGAATATACATTCTCCTCAGGTGCACATTTGTCATCTTCAAAGATAGACCATATATTGGGTCACAGACAAAGTCTCTTCAAATTCAAGAAAATTGAAATCATATCAAGCATCTTCTCAGATCAGAGCGGAGATAAACGACATAGAGACCAAAAAAACAATACAAAAGATCAACAAAACCAAGAGCTGGTTCCTTGAAAGGATAAACAAGATTGATACACCTCTAGCCAGGCTCACCAAGAAACAAAGAGAGAGGACCCAAATAAACAAAATCAGAAATGAAAGAGGAGAAATAACAACATACCCCATAGAAATACAAAGGATTGTTAGAAAATACTATGAACAACTCTACTCCAACACACTAGACAACCTGGAGGAAATGGACATATTCCTAGAAAAATACAACCTTCCAAAACTTAACCAGGAAGAATCTAAAAATCTCAATAGGCCAATAACTATGGAGGAAATCGAAGCAGTAATCAAAAAGCTTCCAGCAAACAAAAGCCCGGGGCCAGATGGCTTCACAGGGGAGTTTTACCAAACATTCAAGGAAGACCTAAAACCTATCCTCCTCAGACTATGTCAAAAGATCCAAGAGGAAGGAACACTTCCCAGCTCATTCTATGAAGCCAACATCACCCTAATCCCAAAACCAGATAAAGACAATACAATGAAAGAGAATTATACGCCAATATCTCTCATGAACATAGATGCCAAAATCCTCAACAAAATCCTAGCAAATCGGATCCAGCAGTACATCAAAAAGATCATACACCATGACCAAGTAGGATTTATCCCAGGGATGCAAGGATGGTACAATATCCGCAAATCAATAAACGTGATACATCACATAAACAAATTGAGAGAAAAAAACCACATAGTCCTATCAATTGATGCGGAAAAAGCATTTGACAAAATCCAACACCCTTTCTTGATAAAAACTCTCAGCAAGATAGGAATTGAGGGATCATACCTCAACATAATAAAAGCCATATATGACAAACCCACAGCTAACATCATAATCAATGGGCAAAAACTAAAACCATTCCCCCTAAAAACAGGAACAAGACAGGGATGCCCCCTCTCACCACTCCTGTTCAACATAGTACTGGAAGTACTAGCCGTTGCGATCAGACACGAAGAAGAAATAAAAGGCATCCAGATTGGAAAAGAAGAAGTAAAACTGTCCTTATTTGCAGATGACATGATACTGTACATACAGAACCCTAAAGACTCCATCAAAAAATTATTAGACTTAATAAATGAATTCGGCAATGTAGCAGGATACAAAATTAATGCTAAGAAATCCATGGCATTTCTTTACACCAATAGTGAACTTACAGAAAGTGAAACTACAGAAGCAATCCCATTTACCATTGCACCAAAAAAATTAAAATACCTAGGAATAAACTTAACTAAGGAGGTAAAAGACTTATATGCTGAAAACTACAGGACACTGAAAAAAGAGATAGAGGAAGACATAAACAGATGGAAGTATATACCGTGTTCATGGATTGGTAGAATCAACATCATCAAAATGTCCATACTACCCAAAGCAATTTATAGATTCAATGCAATCCCCATTAAATTACCAACGGCATATTTCACAAATCTAGAACGAATGTTCCAAAAATTCATCTGGAATAAAAAAGATCCTGAATAGCTGCAGCAATCCTGAGAAAGAACAAAGTAGGTGGGATCTCAATACCAGATATCAAACTGTATTACAAAGCCACTGTTCTTAAAACAGCTTGGTACTGGCACAAGAACAGACATATAGATCAATGGAATAGAATAGAGACCCCAGAAATCGATTTTTGTCCAGTCTCTTCCCACATCTCCCACACCCCTTTCTCCCCCAAGAATAGTCAGTCCATTCCCTTTCTATGTCCCTGATTCTATTATGATCACCAGTTCATTCTGTTCACCAGATTATTTATTCACTTGATTCTTAGATTCACTTGTTGATAGATGCATATTTGTTGTTCATAATTTGTATCTTTACCTTTCTCTTCTTCTTCCTCTTCTTAAAGGATACCTTTCAGCATTTCATATAATACCGGTTTGGTGGTGATGAACTCCTTTAGCTTTTCCTTATCTGTGAAGCTCTTTATCTGACCTTCAATTCTGAATGATAGCTTTGCTAGATAAAGTAATCTTGGTTGTAGGTTCTTGGCATTCATCACTTTGAATATTTCTTGCCACTCCCTTCTGGCCTGCAAAGTTTCTGTTGAGAAATCAGCTGACAGTTGTATGGGTATTCCCTTGTAGGTAGCTGAGTTTCTTTCTCTTGCTGCTTTTAAGATTCTCTCTTTGTCTTTTGCTCTTGGCATTTTAATGATGATGTGTCTTGGTGTGGTCCTCTTTGGATTCCTTTTGTTTGGGGTTCTCTGCGCTTCCTGGACTTGTAAGTCTATTTCTTTCACCAGGTGAGGGAAGTTTTCTGTCATTATTTCTTCAAATAGGTTTTCAATGTCTTGCTCTCTCTCATCTTCTGGCACCCCTATAATTCTGATGTTGGTACGCTTGAAGCTGTCCCAGAGGCTCCTTACACTATCTTCGTATTTTCGGATTCTTTTTTCATTTTGCTTTTCCGGTTGGGTGTTTTGTGCTTCTTCGCATTTCAAATCTTTGACTTGATTCTTGCGCTCCTCTGGTCTGCTGTTGGGTGTCTGTATAATATTCTTTATTTCAGTCAGTGTATGGTTAATTTCTAGTTGGTTCTTTATCACAATATCGAGGGTCTCATTAGATTTCTTGAGGATCTCACTACATTTATCGGCAGTTTCTAGAAAATTATTGAAAGACCTTAAAAGTGTGGTTTTGAGGTCTATATCTTGCATTTCTGACATTTGCGTCCTGTTTCTTTGTCTCTGCATTTTTTTATGTTTTCTTGGTGCACCCCCTAGTGGTCTTTGTGCGCAGTCTTGTTGTAGTTAAGCCTTGATTGTTGTAGGTAATACTAGGGGGGATTTGACCTCCAGGCCAAGTGGAATCAGCTGTGTCTGCAGTGGGAGAACTTCTGTCCTCTAGGGAGGTGCTAATCTAGCCTTTGCCTGAGGCTATCTAGCAAATGCCTCCGTGCAGGGCTTGGGCGGGGCGGGTCCCAGGGGATCTACAGGGCAGGCAGAGCAAGCAATTATGGCTTCTCTCAGTCCCGTCCCCAGGGGCTCTGCCTCTGAGTCCCAGCAACCGCTGCAAACCTCGTAGAGAAAGCTGCCTTCGAGTTCCGACCAAAGCCAGACAGTCCCGTTTGAGTCTGGGTCCCTAGAGACTTGTCCGGATCTGGAGCTCAGAGTCTGAGACTCCCTCCGGATTGAAACAGACAACCGCGCCCTCAGCCGCCAGCCCGCTCCGCATGCACTCCGCACCTTAGTATTTTACTTCAGCACTGCGCCTCCTCTGAGTCTCGGTATGCTTTTCTCTTTCCTCCTAGTTGTAGAACTTCCACTCAGCCAGCCTTCCTGTGGTTCTGGATGATGTCCGTTCCATCTTTTAGTTGTATTTTTGAAGTGGTTGTTTGAGGCAGCAAACTCTGGCATTAACATATGCTGCTATCTTGGTTTCTCTCAGGAAATGCTGCTCTAGCTCTTGATGGGAGACCAGAGGGAGTAAAACCAAGGCTCTCTTTCCCAGTGGTACAAGGCCTACACCTGTCAGTCAGTGCGACTCCATTAAGGCAGTGCTCATCGGAGGACGGGCTCAGCCCTCCTGCATCAGAACCATTACCAGGGCTTTTCTGAATCAGCAGGCTGGGGTACCGCCCAGGCATCAGCATCTCCAACAAGCACTCCCAGGTGATGAATACGCACTCTAGCACGTGAGAATTGCAGTCTTGGGAATTCTGGTGGAAGCAAAATTGAAAGAGATAGACCCTGTTTCCAAGATACATACTTAGCCACAAAATGCAAGCGTTCAGATGACCTTGTGTTGGAACTATATCAAAGGTGTCTTGGATCAGCTCTAAATTGTGATGTCCTCACTACCAATCTCCTTCAGTTTCTGATTTTATAATTCTCTCCAATAGGCTTAGATGTCTGTCTGATTTCATTCTCAGTGAGTCCTTAGCATGAACAATTGCTTGTCATTCTAGTATGATCTCATCTCTGCAGGGGTCTTGGTGGGGCATGTTCAAGGACGCAGAGGGAGTAAGGATGACCCACTGCCTGGGTACTCAATTCCAACCATGTGGTCTGCTCCAGACCATGTGTGCAGCCTGTAAACTTCATCACAGAAAGGAAAGCATGACCAGAACTATTCTTCTTGTGAAGAATAATCACTTGATCTTTCCTCCTCCTTCATTAGTCTAATGAAGCCTCTCCACTGCGTCTCACAACCAGCATTAACAGCAGGGAAGATGAAAGTGCAGGAAAGCTCGTGATCTCATTTGGAGATCACAGCCTGTCTTTAGCACAACAGGTGGGCCCCTCCAGGATTGTTTCCACATCGCCTAACCACTCACTGGCGCCAGCTCCCCGAAGAGGGCAGGGCGACTGCATGATGTATGGAAAATAGGAATAAAGAAAATCAGATCATCTACTCCACAAGACCACCCAAAAATATGCTTTACTGTCCAACATTCTGCAAAGAACTAGTGCTTCTGTGCTTTTTAGAAAGGTTTTTTTTTTAGAAAGAGCATTGTCATAAATTCAAAACAGAGCATCCCAACTGATGCAGCTCTTTCTCATTAAAAATTAAACACCTGTGCCCAGCCAGCACAGTGGTTGAGCCTCAACCTATGAACCAGGAAGTCACGGTTGGGGCACATGCCCGGGTTGCAGGCTCAATCTCCAGTAGGGGACATAGAGGAGGCAGCAAATCAATGATTCTCTCTCATCATTGATGTCTCTATCTCTCTCTCCCTCTCTCTTCCTTTCTGAAATCAATAAAATTACTTTTTTTTTTTAAATTAAACACCTGGGAAGCATCATAAAAATAACCCAAAATGGTAATTTGGGTTATTTTTCTAATTGTCATTATTCTGCAAGAGCCCCAGTCAATTTAAAACTGTGCAAGTCTTATGTGTGTTGCTTGCCTTTGCACCTCCCCCACAACCCTCCACGAAGGAGTTCACCATTGCCCTGCTGACCGGGCCTGCCCAAACCATCTCCTTACCTTTCCTGCTGTGCTTGATCCCATGTCATCTAAATAGGTGACCTCCAGGATGAGTCACCCTCGATTTACACCCTTGGCTGGTTCAGGTACAATGCAGAAACTGTTTCTGAAATGTCCGTCTCAAAAGGAGAGGCTTCTAATACTTTTACTAACTTGCTCACAGCAAGAGACATCTTTGTGCTCTCCATCTAGCTCCTAGTTTACACCAACTAGCAAGCCCTGCTGAAGTAGACAATAGTTTAAATGCTACAGCCTTTTAACTCAAAGTGTGGTGCATGGACACCCAGGAGCTGGTGAGAATCCAGACCTTCTGAACTTAGATCTGCATGTTAACAAGAATCCCAGGTGGTTTGTATGCACAAGAAAGTGGGAGAAAAAACGGCTTAGATTTGTATTAACCTTCAGGGTTCTTAGAGGTCTTAGGTATATCAGAGACCCATATGTAGCCTTTTTGCCTTTCCTCGTGCAATTCATTACTCCCCCTGCCTGGAAATGCTTTCCATCATGGCCATCAACTTGGCAAAACTCGTACTCATCCTTCAAGGCCCAGCCCCAAGTTCACATCCCCATTGAAACCTTCCAGATACCCTGAATCAGAACTAACCATGTCCTCTTCTGTGTTCCCTTGATACTTTTCCACTGTATCCAGCATATACCAATATTATAGAGTCTTCATATTATAGTTTATACACTCACATGTCTGTGTCCCCCACAAGAATATAAAATATCGAAGGGCAAAAGCATGTCTTATTTATCTATGTTCCCCAGCACCCAGCCCAAGACTTAGAACAAGGCTCAATAAATGTTACATGAAAACTACCGTTTGATCTTTCCTTCCATTGTTTTAGAGTCATGCAATAGTAAACCTTATGCCACCTGAAGATTTTCACATTGTAACTTTCTATCCTTTAGAAACTATTTTTATATCTTTAATATGCTAATTTACAGTAATGATTCAAAAACCTTTCCATTGGCCTGGAGACAATCTCAGAGCCTACATTTCATCGGGATAACTATTTCTGCCCCCTTTTCCTTTGCACATGCCCCTCTTCCACAATATAACATCTGTTGCTGATGGAAAGCCAGCTTGTTGAGCAGATATTTTTAGGGGGATGGTAGGTATATTAATTATATTAACTTATATTAATCCTGTTTTAATAACTCTAATATTTCCTTACAAATATATAACTGATATTACTGAGTCAATTGAGAGTAAAAGACAAGAAAACCGTAAAGAGAGGAGAGTAAAGTAGAAGATTAGTGGTCCAAGAGTCACAATAATTAATAGCTATATCCTTAAGACAAACACCAGAAAACATTGCAGGTAATTATGGGGCACTTAAAGATTTGGCATAAACCCTCAGGTTAACAATGAGCTCTTGAAAGACTGCATGTAGTCATGTACCAGCCTGCATGAGATAACACACAGCCGAGATGTTCACAGCAATATACAAGAGGCAATTATCACTGCACTGTGCTGCAAGCAGCTCATGGTCCACAACACTGATCCAAATGGCTCACATATTGATCTTTGTTTACATTTATTCTGAAGCTGTAGTTCTGGCACTGGTAATTGAATTGAAAGACACTATTTAGGTAAACTTCTGCTTTCTAAAGTGGCCCTTGTAATATTTATTAAGAGGTTAAATATGAATATCCTTTGACTCAGGAATTCCATATGCCCATAACATAGAAATACAGATACAAATGGACAAAACTGTTCATTGCAGTTTTTATAAAAAAAACTAGAGGGCCGAAACTGGTTTGGCTCGGTGGATAGAGCGTCGGCCTGTGGACTGAAGGGTCCCAGGTTCGATTCCAGTCAAGGGTATGTACCTGGATTGCGGGCACATCCCCAGTAGATGTGCAGGAGGCAGCTGATCAATGTTTCTCTCTCATCGATGTTTCTGACTCTCTATCTCTCTCCCTTCCTCTCTGTGAAAAATCAATAAAATATATTTTTTAAAAAACCACAAAAACTAGAGGCCTGGTGCATGACATTCATGCACTGGGAGTGGGGGAGTCCCTCAGCCCAGCCTGGGCCCTCTCCCGGTCTGGGACACCTCACTCCTTACTGCCCACTTGCTTGCTACTCTGTGGGCCTAAGCCAGCAGGCGGATGTCCCTCAGGGGTCCTTAGTGTTGCTGCAGAGGCAAGAGAGGCTTCCCCCATCACCACTGTGCTCGCCAGCTGTGAGCCCAGCTTCTGGCTGAGTGGCACTCCCCCTGTGGGAGTGCACTGACCACCAGGGTGCAGCTCCTGCATTGAGCGTCTGCCCTCTGATGATCAGCTCACGTCATAGCAACCAGTCGTCCGTCATTCAGTCGATTTGCATATTAGCCTTTTATTATATAGGATAGGAAACATGTTCATCAATAGAAAAGCTATTAAATAAATTGTACTACATTCATATCCTGGATATTGTAAACTGGTGTTTAAATATTTTATTTATTTTAGAGAGAGAGGAAGGGAGAGGAATAGAGAGATAGAAACATCAATGAGAGAGAAACATCATCATCAATTGGTCACCTCCTGCACCAATTGATCTTCTACTGAAGATCAAGCCAGCAACCCAAGCATGTAACCTGACTGGGAATTGAACCAGTGACCTCTTGGTTCATGGGTCAACGCTCAATCAGAGCCACACCAGCTGGGTTAGTTTTTAAAAAGAGATACAGGTATATGTGTTGACATGGAAATATGTCAATGATATAGCATCTTTAAAAAACAAGTAGCAGAACATTCTATTACTAGTGACCCAATACATGGATTTGTGCACATTGAAAGAAAATTAATTAGAAGGTGGCCAGCGCGGCAGGACTAGGTAAGATGGGCCAGACACACCCTGGAGCCAACCTCCTGCAATCCCTCCCCAGCCGGCCACACCTGGGGTGGCGCAGTAGCTTGAAGGGCACCTCTGGAGTGAGCGAGGTCCCTCCGGCAGGTGGGGTCCCTTGGCTTGGCCTGTAGGGATCAGGCCAAAACCAGCTCTCCAACATCCCCTGAGGGGTCCCAGAGTGCAAGAAGGCATTTTGCAAAGTTGCTATTGTACAGTGTGTGAAACGCAAAGGCAAGTGTGCAGTAAACCAGATTCAAGGCGACAGTGCCCCAGCAACAACATAACCCATGGATGAAGGTGGAATTGCGTGGCCCCATGAGGAATCACGCTCCCTCCTCTCTGGTTTTGGGGTGAATCACCTGAGAACTGCAGCTGCCAAGTTACTGCAGCTCAGCAGCTCCTGCATTGAGCGTCTGCCCCCTGGTGGTCAGTGCACATCATAGCTACTGGTAGGATGGACACTTAGCATATTAGTCTTTTATATATATAGACTAGAGGCCCAGTGCACAAAAATTTGTGCACTCAGGGGGAAGGGGGGGTCCCTCAGCCCGCCTGTGCCCTCTCGCAGTCTGGGACTCCTTGGGAGATAACGACCTGCTGGCTTAGGACTGCTCCCGGGTGGCAGAGGGCAGGCCCAATCCCTAGGTGCAGCCCCTGGTCGGGCTCAGAGCAGGGCTGATTGGGGAATTGAGGCGCCGCCCCCTGTCATACACAGGGCAGGGCGGATTGGGAGGCTGCCATGCCACCCTCAGTCACACTCAGGGTAGTGCCGATTGGGGCGTTGGGGCACCGCCCCCGTCACACTCAAGGCAGGGTCGATGGGGAGGTTGCGGCGCAACCCCATGTCACGCACAAAGCAGGGCCCATCAGGGGGTTGGGGCGCTGCCCCCTGTCACGCACAGAGCAGGGCCCATCAGGGGGGTTGGGGCGCTGTACCCTGTCACACACAGAGCAGGGCGGATCAGGGGGTTGGGGCGCCGCCACTGTCACACTCAGGGCAGGGCTGATGGGGAGGTTATGGCTCTACCCTGTCACACACAGAGCAGGGCCCGTGGGGGAGGGGGGGTTGGGGTGCCACACCCTGTCACACACTGAGCAGGGCCGATCAGGGGGTTGGGGCGCCGCACCCTGTCACACACAGAGCCGCAGGGCGATCAGGGGGTTGGGGAGCTCCCCCCTATCAGGCACAGAGCAGGGCTGATCAGGGAGTTGGGGAGCCTTCCCCGTCACGAACAAAGCAGGGCAGATAGGGAGGTTGTGGCCCCACCCCCTGTCACACACAGAGCTGCAGGGCGATCAGGGGTTTTGGGTGCTGCCCCCTGTCATGCTGATCCCAGTGCCGGGAGGCATATTACCCTTTTACTATATAGGATAGAGGCCTGGTACATGGGTGGGGGCCGGCTGGTTTGCCCTTAAGGGTGTCCTGGATAAGGGTGGGGGTCCCCACTGGGGTGCCTGGCCAGTCTGGGTGAGGGGCTGAGGGCTGTTTTCAGCCTGGCAGGTGACTGAAGCTACCAACTGCTCCTTTTTTTCTTTTTTTTAAATTCTGGGCCAGCTTTAGCTCTGACTCCAGCTCTGAGGCTTCTGCTGCTGAAAGCAGGTATCTGGTTTGTTTGGGTTCTATAATTGAAACACTGTATCAACTCAAGCTCTGAGATGCTTGCTGGCTGAAAGCAGGTTTCTGGGTTTTGTTTAGCTTCTATATTTGTTTCAAACTGTAAGCTCAGAGGCCGGCAAGGCAGGTGGGGAACATTGGTTTCCTCCGTCACTGAAGCAAGCAAGCCTCATGTTAACTTTAAGCTGCCTGGCTGCCGGCTGCCATCTTGGCTGGCAGTTAATTTGCATATCACCCTGATTAGCCAATGGGAAGGGTAGCGGATATATGGCTAATTACCATGTTTCTCTTTTATTAGATAGGACTAGAGGCTCGGTGCACAAAAATTTGTGCACTCGGGGGGGCGGGGGGGGTCCCTCAGCCTGCTGACTTAGGCCTGCTCCTGGGTGGCAGAGGGCAGGCCCAATCCCTAGGTGCAGCCCCTGGTCGGGCTCAGAGCAGGGCCGATTGGGGAGTTGGGGCGCCGCCCCCTGTCATGCACAGAGCAGGGCAGATTGGGAGGTTGCCATGCCACCCTCAGTCACGCTCAGGGTAGTGCCGATTGGGGCGTTGGGGCACCGCCCCCGTCACACTCAAGGCAGGGTCGATGGGGAGGTTGCGGCGCCACCCCCTGTCACACACAGAGCAGAGCCAATCAGGAGGTTGGGGCGCTGCCCCCTGTCACACACAGAGCAGGGTCCATCAGGGGGGTTGGGGCCCCATACCCTGTCACGCACAGAGCAGGGCCCATCAGGGGGTTGGGGAGCTCCCCCCTGTCATGCACAGAGTAGGGCCGATAGGGGAGTTGGGGCACCGCCGCCTGTCACACACAGAGCAGAGCGGATCAGGGGGTTGGGGCGCTGCCCTCTATCACCCACAGAGCAGGGCCAATCAGGAGGTTGGGGCGCCACCACTGTCACACTCAGGGCAGGGCTGATGGGGAGGTTATGGCTCTACCCCATCACACACAGAGCAGGGCCCGTGGGGTGGGGGTTGGGGTGCCACCTGGATCAGGGTGGGGGTCCCCACTGGGGTGCCTGGCCAGCCTGGGTGAGGGGATGATGGCTGTTTGCAGCTGGTCACACCCCCTTCAGGGTGGGGGTTCCCACTGGGGTGCCTGGCCAGTCTGGGTGAGGGGCTGAGGGCTGTTTTCAGGCTGGTAGGTGACTGAAGCTCCCAACCGCTCCTTTTTTTCTTTTTTTCTTTTTTATTCTGGGCCAGCTTTAGCTTTGAGGCTTGGCTCCAGCTCTTAGGCCTCCGCTGCTGAAATCAGGTTTCTGGCCTTTGTTTACCTTCTGTATTTGAAACAATGTTGCGATCCTGCTGGCTGAAGCCCTACGGACTAAAGCAGGTTTCTGGAGTTTTGTTTGGCTTCTATATTTGTAACATAGTTGCTTAGAGTTGCAGCTCAGAGGCCTGCAGGGGCAGGTGAACGTTGGAGTCCTCCGTCACTGAAGCAAGCAAGCCTCATGATCGCTTTAAGCTGCCTGGCTGCAGGCCGCCATCTTGGCTGGCAGTTAATTTGCATATTGTCCTGATTAGCCAATGGGAAGGGTAGCGGTCGTACGCTAATTACCATGTTTCTCTTTTATTAGATAGGACTAGTGGCCCGGTGCACAAAAATTTGTGCACTCAGGGGGCATCCTTCAGCCCAGCCTGCCCCCTCTAACAGTCTGGGAGCCCTCACAGGATGTCCTACTGATGTCCCTGTGGGGAGCAGGCCTAAGCCGCAGTCTGGCCTCCCTCTGTGGAAGGCAACTGGCCGATCAGGTATATAGATACTTTCTGAAGGCAGCACAGAGTCCTTCCTTATTTCTTTCCTCTGCGGTTGGAGAATAGGGGACTAAAAGGTGGAGACAGAACTGTGGCCGGGCCTGGGGCTCTTGTAGGCAGCAGAAAGGAGAGGGCTGGGGAAAGTCTAGACACGGTTTTCTTCAATTGTCCTCCCTTCCTCCAGGCCCCTCACTCTGTTCTTTCCTTGTCATGGTGGACGCTTGGGCCTCGGACTGACAGGAGCCCAGCGATGGTGGAGTTCAGCCCTCTCACTCCTCAGCTGAACATATAACCACCTCACATTCCAAGTGGAGCTGTTTTCATGTGGCTAAAGTGCTGGCAATTCATGCCTCCCGGCCTTTCCCCTCTGGGGTTTCCTCCATGGGTCAGTTGCAAACTTCACCGAGACACTCTGCCCTGGTAGTTCTGCACCGGCCCCTGCACTCTTCCTTGAGGTCTCTGGGTCCACAGTCTGAGCTCAGGGAGGTCACCCAGAGCCCGTTGCCCCGGACAGGTGGGGCAGGGGGGCTACCTTGAAGAGCTGGAGGAAGATGGCAGAGTAAGAGTTGGTATGAACCAGTGCCTGCTTAGCCAGACTTCCTAAGCTCCCCACTGGGCCCAGGCAGGGCCCCTTCCCCACACCAGGAAGATCCCAGCTGAGGTCCCCTCCCTGCACCCAGCACTCTCCTCCCTGTTCTACCACTGGGGGAAGGGAGCAGCTCACCTGCTCTGGACCCTGCCAACCTGGCAGACTGAGGCACAGGAGGTGCAGCCTAGGGTGCTGGTGGCTGCAAGCCTTCTCCCCCTCCCTGAAGCGTGGGGCGGGGTTGTAGCAGCTCACAGCCATCCCTGGGCACCATGCACGGAGAAACCGCTCTCCACTGGGCCACCATCCACCCGGGACCTGTGGGGGTTGGGGTGGCCTCAACGGGCTCCCACTGGCCCCACTGAAGCCAGTCTCGGCTTGGCCGGCCACCCCCTGCACATGCCCCACGGGCCTCATTGCCCTCATGAATCGCCGTGGTCCGGCCGTCCCATCCCAGGAAGTGGCCATCCCAATCACCATGGCTCACTCCCCGGTGCAGTTGGGCCTGCCCAGCAAGCATGTAGGCAGGAGCTGGGCCTCTGAGGGGAAGGAGGATGCATGCCCGGCCAGGGTAGAAGTGGGGAACTTGGCGGTGTAAACACAGCTCACCCCCACGTTGTGCCAGCCCCTCGTGCTGCATTCCCAAATCCCTGGGTGCCCCTGCCCAGCACTGTGCTCTCGGGCCTGGGGTGGGGGTGAGGGACCTGGAGCACTGTCCTAAAGGCAGCCCTTGCTGGCTTGGAATCACAGTGGTCAATCAGGGAGGGATGCGGGATACAAAATTCCGCCTCTCTCTCTCTCTCTCTCTCTCTCTCTCTCTCTCTCTCTCTCTCTCTCAGAGTGGGCCCCGTGTCTCCAGTGGGCAGGCGAGGGCTCTGGCAAGGCAATCTGCACCGTTTGCCTTCACCCCACACCCGGCGCAATGGGCACTGCTTGCCTTGCCCCAGCCTCTGCCCGCCCCCAGATCACATTGGGATGGGTCTCCGTTGGGTGGGCTTGGACTCAGGCGAGGCGATCCACACCGCTTGCCTTCGCCCCGGCCCCCATGCATTGGCACATGGGCGGGCTTGGGCTCGGGCGAGGCGATCCGCATCTCTTGCCTTCGTCCTAGCCCACGTGCATTGGGACGTGTCTCTGGTGGGCGGGCAAGGGCTCCAGCAAGGCAATGGGCACCGCTTGCCTTGCCCCAGCCCCCGCCCGCCCCCAGATCGCATTGGGATGGGTCTCCAGTGGGCGGGCTTGGGCTCGGGCTAGTCGAACTGCACTGCTTGCCTTTGCCCCACCCCTGCCCGCGGATGGCACAAGGAGTGGGCCCCCTGTCTCTGGTAGGCAGGCGAAGCGATCGGCACCGCTTGCCTTGGCCCCAGCCCCCACTCCTCCGGTGGGCGGGGGAGGGCTCCGGTGCAATGATCAGCACCGCTTGCCTTGGTCCCAGCCCCCGGCAGCCCCCATGGCAAACGGGGGGCCTGGATGGTGTCTTACGCTGTCCTACCCTGCTTTCAGTATGCAAATTAGCCGCCATCTTTGTTGGCGGTTAACTGCCATCTTGGCTGGCAGTTAATTTGCATATCGCCCTGATTAGCCAATGGGAAGGGTAATGGATGTATGGCCAATTACCATGTTTCTCTTTTATTAGATAGGATAGTATGAACCTACTTGAACATTATGTATAGGAACATACTTACAGCCACATACACACACACATATTTGTATATGCATAGCATATGTTTGGAAGACTACCAACCAAACTGCTTACTGTGAGTATGTCTGAGAAAAAAATTAAAAGAATAGGAAATCACTTTCCCTCTTATAACATACTAGAGGCCTGGTTCACAAAAATTCATGCACTCTGGGGGTCAGCCTAGCCTGAGTCCTCTTGCAGTCCGGGACATGAGGGATCGGCCTAAGCTGGCCGTCAGACATCCCTCTGGCAGCCCAGGAGCCTAAGCCACAGTCGGACATCCTTACCACTGCTGAGGAAGCAGGAGAGGGTCCTGCCACCGCCACTGCACTCGCAGCCATCAGCCCAGCTTGTGGCTGAGCTGAGCTCCCCCTGTGGGAGCGCACTGACCACCAGGGGGCAGCTCCTGCATTGAGCATCTGCCCCCTGGTGGTCAGTGCATGTCATAGCGACTGGTCATTTTGCTGTTAGAGTCAATTTGCATATAGTCTTTTATTATATAGGATACATTTTTACATTGCTTGAATTTTTTAACTTTTAATATTGACAAAATTTTTATATTTACTTACTTTCTGACACAAAGATGTTCTATGCTCTCTTGAACTCTCTGAGCCCCAGCCTTGGAATCAGATGTTTCTCAGAGGAGATGTAGTTCTTTTTTTAAAAAAATGGCATCTAGAAACCAAGATCTGGAAGCTAGGTTGTTCATTGCTACTAGAGGTTACTGCTTTTAGGCCTCTCAGCAAACAAAGCTAGTAAACACACATATACAAAGCTAGTAAACACCCATACACAGATCTGAACCTATTTCTATATCTATATGAATTTTTTTTAAATGCCATTAAATTCATACCCATACCTCTAATTCCAGTGCTACTGGTTCTATTTCAGCCTTCCCCTCCACCTGTTTGTAACTCATATTATTAACAGTGGGAAACTGAGTTCCCATTAACTACAATGTATTGACTTTGTTGCTGAATCCTAATATACACAAAAAGGAGCTTGAGAATCATTGTTTGAATTTTTTACAATAAGAATTTATGACTTTTCCATTTATAAAAAATTAATGAATAAAGTAGACCTGTTCCTGGAAGTATTGATTGGTACACACCCTCAACACACCTCTGTTTCTTTGAGTTCTTCCTTGCTTTTCTCACACAAGGCAATTAGATAATAAACCTAAACATGTGATGTCATCCAGCCAGTGTGGCTCAGTGGTTGATCATTGACCTATAAACCAGGAGGTCATGGTTAGATTCCTGGTCTGGGCACATGGCCGGTTGTAAAACCCCAGTAGGGGGTGTGCAGGAGACAGCCAATCAATAATTCTCTCTCATCATTGATGTTTCTATTTCTCTCTCCCTCTCCTTCCCTCTCTGAAATCAATTAAAAAATATTTTTAAGCTGAAACCGGTTTGGCTCAGTGGATAGAGCATTGGCCTGTGGACTGAAAGGTCCCAGGTTCAATTCCGGTCAAGGGCATGTACCTGGGTTGCGGGCATATCCCCAGTAGGAGATGTGCAGGAGGCAGCTGATCGATGTTTCTCTCTCATCGATGTTTCTAACTCTCTCTCTCCCTTCCTCTCTGTAAAAAATCAATAAAATATATTTAAAAAAATAAAAAATATTTTTAAAAAATATGGTGTTTATTTAATCTTCATTTTACTTCCTGGAATTTAGCTGAAACATATAATGATACATTTGCAAAAATTTAGCTACAAGGATGACCATTACATCATTGTTTATGATAACAATAATTTAGAAGCTACCTACATGTCCAACAATGGGTAATTTATTAAATAAAATATAACCATGTAACAGAATACACAGAGGTGGTATATTGGTTAAGAACAGATTCTAAATCCAAGAAGACTAGGTTTGAACTCCAGCTCTACCGATTATTATCTATGTAGCATTGGGTAAGCTCCTTCCCTTCTATATGCTTCAGTTTCCTGTGTGTAACATGAAGATAATAATGGTACCTTACTCATTGGATAGCCATGAAGATTAAATTTAATATAAAGCACTTGGAACTGTGCCTGGCATATAGTAAGTACAATGTTTTAGCTGTTATTAGTAATAGGGTTAGTCCATCAATAAAAATTATGTAGAAATAAAATTATTTTGGAAATATGCCAAAAAGTTAACTGTTTACACTTGAGTGATGTCATTATAAGTGAACTTTATAATATTCTCGCTTCTTTGAGTTTCCTAATTTTCTACAATAAACATCTATGACGTGTAATTTTAAAGAATAAATAAATAAATGCTACTGAGCCATTGGAGGAGAGGGGAGGGAGTGGATTTTTCCTTCCCAAAGGCACAGATGCAAGCATTTAATAGTGTTGTATGACTTTAGGTTTGATGGCACTAACCTGCTCACTACTAGATTATAATATCTTTATGTCTGTAGTTATTGCCTTATTAAATATAATTTTCAGAGACTTGTTTAAAACTATTGTTGTCACTTTTTAATTTCACTAAAAAAACTGACTTTTCTTACGATATTTTCCCTGTAATTAAACAATGTGCCACCAGGTGGTGGTAGTGCCTCAGTCATGGTCCAGTTATTTGGCCAGTAGGATTTTACTACAGAAAGGTGTTCCAGCCAAAACCGTTTGGCTCCATGGATGGAGCGTCGGCCTGCGGACTCAAGGGTCCCAGGTTCGATTCCGGTCAAGGGCGTGTACCTTGGTTGCGGGCACATCCCCAGTAGGAGGTGTGCAGGAGGCAGCTGGTCGATGTTTCTCTCTCATCGATGTTTCTGGCTCTCTATCCCTCCCCCTTCCTCTCTGTAAAAAATCAATAAAAATATATTAAAAAAAAAAAAGTGTTCCAATATGTTGAGATACCTGTGGTTTACTATTTGCAATGTTTTAATTCTTTATTAAAATGTTTTAACTAATTGAATATGGTAGATATGACATATAACAAGATTAATTTTAAAAAGAAAAGAGAACAGAAAAAATGAAAAGTTTGTAAAAAGAGAAACTAAGAAAACTCAGAGACAGATTAGTCACATTGCTTAGGCAATTAAAGTTACTTTAAAAAATAATATTAGTTTTTGTTTCTAGTACTCCTAATCAGCTAAAGTTCTAGGCTGCTCTCTATGCCTCTACTGAAATGTGTTTTCATATAGCTAAAGAACAGCAAGAAGCCGAACCCGGTTTGGCTCAGTGGATAGAGCGTCGGCCTGTGGACTGAAGGGTCCCAGGTTCGATCCCGGTCAAGGGCATGTACCTGGGTTGCGGGCACGTCCCCAGTGGGGGGTGTGCAGGAGGCGGCTGATCGATGTTTCTCTCTCATCGATTGTTTCTAACTCTCTATCTCTCTCCCTTCCTCTCTGTAAAAAAATCAATAAAATATATTAAAAAAAAAAAAAAAGAACAGCAAGAAAAGCTATGCTTTTAGGTTTCTCCTAATTGCAGGATTTAAAACACATCCAAATTTTAGAGCTAAAAGCAACCTTAGAGATTTAGTCAAAGCCCAACATTAAAGCTGAAGAAACAGGCATGTCAAGAGCTGGGTATTTTGCCCAGTTCCTTGAAGACAGAATTAGATCCACAGGGACTCTTGACAAATGTACACAAACAGGACATAATTGTTGATTTGTGAAATCTATGGTCACTTTATAAGACCAGATTTACAAAGCCGGTTCTTTACAAATGGAGTAGTTCCTCTAGTCACTATGCTTGCAGTTCAGATAGGTTAAGAAATAAACTCTGGCCCTGGCCAGTTTGGCTCAGTGGATAGAACGTTGGTCTGCGGAGTGGAGGGTCCCGGGTTTGATTCCCATCAAGGGCATGAACCTTGGTTGTGGGCACATCCCCAGTGGGAGGTGTGCAGGAGGCAGCTGATTGATGTTTCTCTCTCATCGATGTTTCTGACTTTTTTTAAAAAAAGAAATAAACTCTGGGTAGTAGCTGTTAGATCAATTGCTTGGGCTTTTTCCATGTGGGAATGACTATGAGGACATACATTATCATTTCAACTGAAAAACTGATGTGCTTACCCAATTGCTAACCAATACAAAATTTGAATAATCCACAATGGTAAAATAAAAATAAGCTCATCCACCGTGTAGATAAAATTTTATCAAGTACCAGTATCTGCCTTTCTCACGCTGAATTTCAAACTGTGTGAATGCTTAATCTAACTCTGGTATTCCTCATTTCATTTCAAAAGGGGAATTCCAGCTTCTTCTGACCTGGGCTTCCTATCTCCACATGGCTCACCTTTGGGGCCCTGAGACTTGGGCTCTACATTTACCTGCTTCTGTGTTTTATGGGGAGATGTCGAAAGACTCCTGGATACCCCCGATCAGCTTTCCTCCAGTTCTCAAACTCTTTTGTTTCTCTCAATTCTGTGAAAATGAGGAACTGTGCATTCTGCAACCTATAGCTATCTGCCAATCTTAGGAAAAGTCTTAAGTCATTATTCCTTGAATCCACAATTGCTACAAATTTCTCCTAGAAACTCAGAAAAATAAGCAGATGGAGAACATGAGGAGGCCTCCAGATCAGTGTGAAAGTCGCCCTTCCAGTCGGGAGGAGAATTTTCTAACACCTCCTTCCAGGCACCCCCACTCCTCCTCCGCAGCAGCTCACCAAGGCACAGGTGTTTCTTTCAAACACACTTATTTAAACTCACAGTCCAACTGGTTCCTAATAAAGGACAGCTTACCCTCTTATAAATCATTACTTTTGCTTTCTTTGAGCTAATGGATATATCCTCAGACTTGGGGGCGGGAGGTAAGTATACGTGTGTGTATGTGTTTTGCATTTAAAATAATTCATGTATCTACACTGAGATAAACATGTATCTACACTGAGATAAATAAAAGAGAAACATGGTAATTGGCGTACGACCGCTACCCTTTTCATTGGCTAATCAGTGAGATATGCAAATTAACTGTCAGCCAAGATGGCGACTGGCAGCCAGGCAGCTTGAAACTAACATGAGGCTTGCTTGCCTCAGTGACGGAGGAAACCAACGTTCCCCGCCTGCGGCTGCAGGCCTCTGAGCCTGCAGTTTCAAACATTGTAACAAATACCCCCGGACTTCAGCCAGCAGATTCGCAACATTGTATGCAAAGCGGAGGCCTAAGAACTGGAGCCAAGCCTCAAGCTAAAGCTGGCCCAGAATAAAAAAAAAAAAAAAAAAGGAAAAAAGGAGCGTTTGGGAGTTCAGTAACCCCCAGCCTGAAAACAGCCCTCAGCCCCTCACCCAGACTGGCCAGGCACCCCAGTGGGGACCCCTACCCAGAAGGGTGTGTGACCAGCTGCAAACAGCCATCATCTCCTCACCCAGGCTGGCCAGGCACCCCAGTGGGGACCCCCACCCTGATCCAGGACACCCTTCAGGGCAAACGAGTTGTCACCCACCCGTGCCCCAGGCCTCTACCCTATATAGTAAAAGGGTAATATGCCTCCCAGCACCGGGATCAGCGGAGCCACGAGGCCTCCCAGCACCGGGATCAGCGTGACATGGGGCAGTGCCCAAACACCCTGATCGGCCCTGCTCTGTGTGTGACAGGGTAGAGCCATAACCTCCCCATTGGCCCTGCCCTGAGTGTGAGAGTGGCAGCGCCCCAATCCCCTGATTGGCCCTGCTCTGTGGGTGATAGAGGGCGGCGCACCATCCCACTGATCCGCCCTGCTCTGTGTGTGACAGGGAACGGTGCCCCAACTCCCCTATTGGACCTACTCTGTGCGTGACAGGAGGGAGCTCCCCAACCCCCTGATGGGCCCTGCTCTGTGCATGACAGGGTATGGAGCCCCAACCACCCTGATGGGCCCTGCTCTGTGTGTGACAGGGGGCAGCGCCCCAACCCCCGGATTGGCCCTGCTCTGCGCGTGACAGGGGGTCGCGCCGCAACCTCCCCATCGACCCTGCCTTGAGTGTGACAGGGGATGGTGCCCCAACCCCCCAATCGGCCCTGCTCTGAGCCCGACCAGGGGCTGCACCTAGGGATTGGGCCTGCCCTCTGCCACCTGGGAGCAGGCCTAAGCCAGCAGGTCGTTATCTCCCGAGGGGTCCCAGACTGCTAGAGGGCACAGGCCGGGCTGAGGGACCCCCCCTCCCCACCGAGTGCACAAATTTTTGTGCACCGGGCCTCTAGTATTCAATAAAAGAAAGGAGAAGTAAAATGTTAATGAATGTCTGGAGTGGAGATAAATTTCTAAGTTTAAAAATAAAAGAAAACAGATGGAAAGTTGAACTGCAACACATATTTAAACTTCTATACATCTAAAAGATAAAGTTTGGTTTGAAATACAATCATTTGAGGGAAATACTAAAACAAACATTATGGACTAAAAAGTAAATAAACTCATGCAAATAAAAAAATAAAAACCCTCTAGATTTAGAATAGACAATGGCTAAAGAATATGAATTGTCTAATGCACATGCAATTGAATGATAAACATTTAGTAAAATGATCAACTTAAAAAAAAACATAAAAACAAGAAAAAATGATCAACTTCACAGAAATCAAATAACCAAGAATTAAAACTACAAATATATGATATTTTACTTTCCTATTAATGTAACAAAGATATGTATCACAATGTGAATGCCCCAACTGATGAAAGTATGGTAAAAATGGTTCCTTTCATGTATTGCTTGTGGTAGAAATAAAAATTAACACAATCTTTCTGAATAGCAATTCCGCAGTGTGTTTAGAGAGGCTTTAAAGGCTTCTACTTTCTGACCCTGTGCTAGTAATGCCACTTTTAGTAACCTATATTTAAGAGTAATTAAAAGTACACACAAATATTTTGATATTAAGATGATCAATGTGATATTTTTGTGCAATTGAAAAATTGACTGTGACTATGTCTAATAATAGAGGTCTGTTTTGGCAGATTCCATAAATAAAACTCTTGGTAGCCACTGAAAATGATGGTTACAAGTAATTTTTTAAATAAGGAAAAAATGCCTGTCCTATAATATTAAGTGTAAAAGCAGGAGATAACTACGTATTTAATGCGTGAGTGAAATGACTGGGAGTATTGTTTGAGGTTGATAGGGGTTGTAACTGGGAGGTGAAATTTTAATTAATTTATTTCTACTTCTTTATACTTGTATGCATTTTACAAACTTTCTACATTCAGTATATAATTAGAAAAAAATGAGAGACATAAAAGGAGAAAAACCAGAGAGCAAGATAAGGAATTAAACCAAGGGACTGTGATTTGCCCAACCTCCCTCAACAACAAAAAGATTTCCTGAGAAGACCCTACAAAGCACCCTCCAGGTAGTCCTCCTGGCCTGACGTTTCCAGAGAGGGGTTGGTTTATTGCAAGGTTAATGTGGTAAGTTGAGAAATCCCTCATTCCTGCCACATGGCTTTTATAGGGTGCTGAGTTCTCTGCAATGACTTGCATAATAATCTTTTTAACAATCCCTGCAATTAAGGGGTTGCCAAACTGGAATTGTAACTTTATTTGAGACAGGTACACACACATATGCACGCACACACAACACTAGAAATTTAGAGCCAACTACCCCTTAGAAGAAAAACAGTGTAATTAGCTCTCTTAGATGAGAAGATATTCTTCAAAACCTAAATATTAACAGATTTTTGTAGCTTTTTTTTTCTTTTTCAAAAAATACAGATCACTAATTGCCACTAGATATTGGTTAGAAGTCAGGTAGAGGAGACCACCTCTCAGTGGTATCATCGTGCTTTGGATCTTAAGACAACACACTAAATTGGTGGCTAGGAGGACATAGAGACCCATTCAGCTTTGGAGTTGAATAAGCAATGAAGGAAGTTCTCAAGTTGCACCGTGAGAACCAATCTTCTCAAGCAGAACTTAATTACAAGTGTACAATTATCAAAACATTTATGGAGAATGCTAACCTTAAACCTACTGCTGATCTCCTTTAACTGAAATGTTCCCATCGTGTGTGTGTGTGTGTGTGTGTGTGTGTGTGTGAGAGAGAGAGAGAGAGAGAGAGAGAGAGAGAGAGAGAGAGAGAGACAGAGAGAGAGAGAGAGAGAGAGAGGGAGAAGGGAAGGGAAGGGAAGGGAAGGGAAGGGAAGGGAAGGGAAGGGAAGGGAAGGGAAGGGAGGTAATTAGTACTGTTTCTGCTCAATATCAACAATATCAATAATGTGCCACCCCTTGTCCTCCTTGTAAGACCAAATATTTTCTCTCTGCTTGATAGAACCCAAGTGGGACATATCTTACAGATCACCTAGTACTAGTCCAGTGATTGTTTTAAATTCAGAAAACCACTTTCCACGCTTATGCAGCTAATTGGTGGTACTGGTTTTACTGGAGCCTGGTTCTCTGAGATGGGATTCCACTGTGATTGCCTTATTGCCTGAGCAGTGTGGTATTCCTGGTTTCTTTTCCCAAAGAAAAAAAACTAAGATATGAATATCAAGATTGTGTCTTTGAATGCAAAAACTTAAAATTAAAAAAAAAATTAAAACAACCAAATAATTCTATGCTAGGGATAGGGGTGAGGCATGGGATCACCATTTGCGATGTGAAGAAATCTCACTGTTCTGGGAAGACACTTTGGGAGATGACGCAGAGATGGTCCCCACACCATGTACTGATGGCCAAGCAAATGAGGAGTTGACACCCACGCAGGGGCAGAGAACAAGCATCAAGGACAATCATAAAATCAGGGGTAGATAGATGAGAGTGGCTGCAAGGCGAAGAGCAGGCTGATGTAAACAGTCTGTTTGGCTGATGCATTACTTGGAAATAGGGTCGTGGGTCTTTGGAGGAACCCCAGGAGGGAAGTGAATGAGCACAAGTTGGCCTTTTCAATGCAGCCTCACACACACAAACACACACACACACACACACACACACACACACCCTCACACACTCACACACCAGGGCACCTCTGAGAATGTGCCTTAGAGCAGTGCAGATAACAAACATACCCTTTGGCCTCTCGTTTTCAATGTGCAGTTTCTTCTTCTTTACTGCTCTACCTGGCTAACTTTTTTTTTTTTTTACAAAGTTATTGATTTATTTTGCATGTTTACATATTACAAATCAATGATGTAAATATGCACATTCAAAATGCAAGGGCTGCATGTCTCACCCAACTCCTTAAGAGAGAGCTTTTAAGTCTCAACATGAGGCTCCTCAGGAATATCATAAATCTGAAGTCTAGATCAAATTCTCCCCCCTCCCCATGAAAGGATCTGGCAGATCAGAAATTTCATTACACATGCCATCAACTTTTACTAGTCCTTACACAATACAAGCAACTCCACTTCAAGATGCTTTCTCTCAGCCATGCCCACATCCCCTCTGCCGTCACCCTCCCTCCGTCCCTCCCTTCCTTCCACTCACTCTAAAAATCAATGGAAAAAGTATCCTTGGGTAAGGATTAACAGCAGCAACAAAAAAGCAGACTCCTGCCTTTTAGAATAGAGCTGAAGAACCTTAATTCACCACTTCTTTTCTCTCACCGTGTCCAGAATTTTAGGGAGAAAACAAAAAAGCCTCTTCATTATAAGAGTAGTGAAAAGTTCAAATGGAATCCTCGGCTAAGACCCCAAGGTTATAGATATGATACAAAAGAGAGCTTTGAGCTAGACCACCCTAAAGGAACTGTTCAGTAGCTATCTGAAAACTGATAGTATGGCTCTTAAAAGCCATTACTACATTGAGAGTATAAGGGAGCAAATTGTTGAAAAAGGAGAAGAATTTGTGGCAAATCTGACTTGCACAAAACTGTACTATGATTCTCCCACCCCCTCAGGAGAAGGGTGGGGCTCCTTCTCCTTTTATATCAGGGAGGAAAGAAGACACACAATGGACTGTGTCTGGCTCTCTCCTGGAAAACCCTAAAGCCAGAGCATTAGGTCCAACAGGGAGATATGGGGGGTTGTCGGGGGGGGGGGGGCTGCTCCAGGAGGCCTGAGCTCCAGAGGGTTTCAGAGCCAGAGATGCTGGAGCATTTTCAAGACCACTGTGGCCCTCCTCCGTAGAAAGCCAGCCTGGAAGCATTTTAAGTCCTGCCCTAGAGGACCCCATGAAGGAATGAAGGACGGCAAAAGACCAGAGTCTTTGTGGAACTGACCTCTGAAAAACCAGAGAGACCTGGCCAGCAGTTGTGAGACACTTCTCCCGAGTTACACGAAATGTTCCCAGGGACTGCCTCTAAGGAACCCGAGGGGTCCCAAGAGAAATAAAGTCCGCTTTAAACAGCTGCCGGACCTGGAGTTGTAAAGCCATCTTCCAGATGTACCAGTAAAATAAACATGCTCCCTTAGTGCCATGCCAAGCCATAGTGAAGCCTGAGGCCATAGGATGTATCCCTTTAAAAGTTCTCCCACATGTTGAACAACATGTAAACGCACTACAATCAAAAAACATGATTACATATGAAGTCCTTTGCTGCCCCATCTGTTCTCACACCATTATAAGCTCTCACAGACACACCCATCGAGGGACATGATGACCTGATGGCCCTTGAACTATGACAGGCTGATTAGAAACACTGTTCCCATTGCACAATAACTCAAGGTCAGAAAACAAACAAAAAATGACAGCCTGTCTTTATGTACATTTTTGGTGTGTTGTTCATCCTGAAGTTTCTCCATGAGATTTTAAAAGATATGCATTAATATTTACCTTCATTACTGGGCCCTTTAAGTTTTGGACCTGAGTTAAGTGTCTTCCTGCCATCCCTGCTTTCCAGTTCTGTTTTTCCTTCCCTTTTCACCACTTTTGACCTTGGAGAACCAGGCACCTTGGTAGCAAGGGGAGGGGTGGAAGCACAGGGTGAAGAAGGTTTTCTCCTACAGATGGTCTTAGACGAAGGAGAGAGACAGTGGGAGGCAAAAATAAAGATGAGTTCTCTGACTACATTCCCATTCAATGTATTGGTCACAGGAAGGTACACACCAGCTTCAAAACAAACTCACACAAATGTTTGGTAGTTGGGACTTTAATTGGGGACTGACAGAGAAACCTCCGACATGATAAAGTGAAAGAACTTGGGATTTGAGGTCAAAGGCCAGGGTTTTACTGGTTCCTCTACATGTGATCTTGGGAAAATACTCTGGTAGCCTCAGTTCCTCATCTATAAATTCAGTGAATATTATTGAACTAGAGGACCAGTGCACAAAAATTTGTGCACTCGGGGTGGAGGGGGGTCCCTCAGCTTGGCCTGTGCCCTCTCGCAGTCTGGGACCCCTCGGGAGATAACGACCTGCTGGCTTAGGCCTGCTCCCAGGAGATAACGACCTGCTGGCTTAGGCCTGCTCCCGGGTGGCAGAGGGCAGGCCCAATCCCTAGGTGCAGCCCCTGGTTGGGCTCAGAGCAGGGCCGATTGGGGAGTTGGGGCACCGCCCCCTGTCATGCACAGAGCAGGGAGATCAGGAGGTTGTGATGCCACCCTCAGTCACGCTCAGGGTAGGGCCGATTGGGGGATTGGGGCACCGCCCCCTGTCACACTCAAGGCAGGGTCGATGGGGAGGTTGCGGCGCCACCCCTGTCACGCACAGAGCAGGGCCCATCAGGGGGGTAGGGGCTCCGTACCCTGGCACACACAGAGCAGGGTGGATCAGGGGGTTGGGGCACTGCCCCCTGTCATGCACAGAGCAGGGCCCATCAGGGAGGTTGGGGCTCCGTACCCTGTCACACACAGAGCAGGGCTGATCAGGGGGTTGAGGAGCTCCCCACTGTCACTCACAGAGCAGGGCCCATCAGGGGGGTTGGGGCACCGCCCCCCATCACACACAGAGCAGGGCAGATCAGGGGGTTGGGGCACTGCCCTCTATCACCCACAGAGCAGGGCCGATCAGGGGGTTGGGGCGCCGCCACTGTCACACTCAGGGAAGGGCCAATGGGGAGGCTATGGCTCTACCCCGTCACACACAGAGCCGCAGGGTGATCAGGGGGTTTGGGTGCTGCCCCCTGTCATGCTGATCCCGGTGCCGGGAGGCCTCTAGGCTCCGCTGATCCTGGTGCCAGGAGGCATATTACCCTTTTACTATATAGAATAGAGGCCTGGTGCACGGGTAGGGGCTGGCTGGTTTGCCCTGAAGGGTGTCCTGGATCAGGGTGGGAGTCCCCACTGGGGTGCCTGGCCAGTCTGGCTGAGGGGCTGAGGGCCGTTTTCAGGCTTTCAGGCTCCCAATCGCTCCTTTTTTTCTTTTCTTTTTTTTTATTCTGGGCCAGCTTTAGCTCTGAGGCCTCGGCTGCTGAAAACAGGTTTCTGGCCTTTGTTTACCGTCTGTATTTGATACAATGTTGCAGTCCGGCTGGCTGAAGCCCGGCTGGGTTTTTTTTAGCTTCTATATTTGCAACATAGTTGCTTAGAGTTGCAGCTGAGAGGCCGGCAAGTCAGGCGGGGAACGTTGGAGTCCTCTGTCACTGAAGCAAGCAAGCCTCCCTGTTCGCATCAGCTGCCTGGCTGCCGGCCGCCATCTTGGCTGGCAGTTAATTTGCATATCTCCCTGATTAGCCAATGGGAAGGGTAGTGGTCGTACGCTAATTACCATCTTTCTCTTTTATTAGATAGGACTAGGGGCCCGGTGCACGAAATTCGTGCACTGGGTGTGTGTGGGGGGGAGAGTGTCCCTCAGGCCAGCCTGCCCCCTCTCACATACTGGGAGCCCTCAGGCGTTGACCCCCATCACCCTCCGATCACCTGATTGGCCCCTTTCCCAGGCCTGACGCCTCCGCCAGAGGTGTCAGGCTTGGACAGGGGACCCCCATCTCCCCCCGATCACTGGCTCTGGCCCCCGCCCAGGCCTGAGGCCTCTGGCCCAGGAATCATGCCTGGGCAGGGGACCCCCATCTCCCTCTGATCGCTTGCTCCAGCCCCCGCCCAAGCCTGACGCCTCTGACCCAGGCTTCAGGCCTGGGCAAGGGGACCATCATATCCCCCCAATCCCCGGCTCCGCCCCCCACCCAGGCCTGATGCCTCGGCCAGAGGAGTTGACCCTCATCACCCTCCGATCACCAATCACCGGATCGGCCCCTTGACCAGGCCTGAGGCCTCCGGCAGAGGTGTCAGGCCTGGGCAGGGGACCCCCAGCTCCCCGCGGTTGCAGGCTCCGCCCCTGCCCAGGCCTAACGCCTCTGGCCTAGGCGTCCGGCCCAGGCAGCGGGGACCTGCAGTGGCAGTGGGGGGCGCCGCGATCATGGGCTTCGCTTTAGGCCCAGGCAAGGGACCCCTAGCTCCTGGGACTGCCAGCTTCGACCGTGCCCAGCTCCTATCGCTGGCTCCACCCCTACTTCCTGCTATCACTGGCCAGGGCGGCAAAGGCACCTGATTCTCCGATCATGGCTGGGGGGCAGGGCAAAGGTGGCCCCAGGGCCGCCTTTGCCCTGCCCCCCAGCTCTTAGCTCCCCCCTGGGTTTCAGATCACTGTCAGTGGCAGGGGGCTTCTTCCTGCTTTCCCTTTCGCCTCCCTGCATTGTGCCTACATATGCAAATTAGCCACCATCTTGTTGGCAGTTAACTGCCAATCTTAGTTGGCAGTTAATTTGCATATAGCCCTGATTAGCCAATGAAAAGGGTATCGTCGTACGCCAATTACCATTTTTCTCTTTTATTAGTGTAGATACTTCCAACATGCTCAGAAGACATGAGTACATCTTTTGAGGGAGACACAGGCAAACAGCCATTTGCTGTATATCAATAAGCCTCACGGTAGAGCTATCTGCAGGGTGTTATCGCAATGAGGCCAGAGGGTCAGCAGACACCCCAACTAAGGAGCTTAGGAAGATGACAGCCAAGCCAAGTTGGGCAGGAATAATAGAGCTCATCCAGACAAAGCTGCAGGTAAAGAATGTCAGCTAGAGGGAATAACCTATGTAAAAGCATGGAGGAGACGAGAATCTAAAACAGTCAAAGTCCTAGGAGCAGAGACTAGAATGACAGTTGCCAAAGGCTGGAAGGGAGAGGAAATGGGGAGATGGTGGGCAAGGGGTGCAAAGTTTCAGTTATGAAAGATGAATACGTTCTGGAGATCTAATAATGTCCAACAATATGACTATAATTAAAATGGTGCTATTGTATACTTGAAATTTGCTAAGAGAAGAGATATTAAGTGTTCTTACCACAAAAACAAAAACACCACACACACACACACAAAAAACAACAACAACAAGAAAATGGTATCTGTGAGGTGATGGACAACTTTATTAGCTTGACTGTGGCAATTATTTCACAATGTATACATATATCTAATATACACAATTATTATTCACCAATTGTACCTCAATAAAGGTGGGGTGGGGGGAAAGTACAAAGAAGAGCCATGGTAACTTCACTGGTTTAATGTACCGATTCAGTGAGGCACTCTAGTTAAACCTTGTACATGCAGAAAAGTGCTGTAGGGCGTCATCCTCCTCATTCCCACTGTCCTGCCATTATTATATACTAGTAGCCCTGCGCACAAATCCCTGCACCAGTAGCTCGCCAGTAGCTCGCTACCGCCCTCCAGTAGCTCTCTGCCCACTGCCCCACCCTCCTGTAGCTCCCCCATCCCCCTCATAGCTTGCTGTCCTGCCCCCGCCTGTAGGTCTCTGCCACCCACTTGTAGCCAGTAGCTCGCTGCCACCCTCCTGTAGCTCTCCGCCCACTGCCCCACCCTCCTGTAGCTCCTTCACCGCCACCCGCACCCTCTATTAGCTTGCTGCCCTGCCCCCTCCTGTAGCTCTCCACTGCCCACTTGTAGCTCACTGCCCCACCCTCCTGCTGATCAGTGATCTGGTCATAATGCAGTTGGTCGTTACGCTTCATGGCCTAGTGACAATTTGCATATTTACATCTTTATTATATAGGATTTGCTGGCCAAGCACAGGCTGTTAAGGACAGTGGTCCTGGTTACTCTGCATACCTGGGTGTGCCTTTCATATTGTGGTTTTTGTGAATGGTGGCCCCTGAAATTTTGCAGCCAAAGACAGTGGTCCTGCCAAGGTTTATTTCAAAGATAATCAATAAGTGTTGAAAGCTTTCTAAACATGTCTTTAAAAACATGGTGAGCCCGGTTGGTGTGGCTCAATGGTTGAGCATCAACCCATGAACCAAGAGGTCACCAGTTCAATTCCTGGTCAGGGCACATGCCCGGGTTATGGGCTCGATCCCCTGCGGGAGCCATACAGGAGGCAGCCAATCCTTGATGCTTCTCTCTTATCGATGTTTTTATCTCTCTATTCTTTTCCCTTCCTCTCTCTCTAAAAATCAATAAAAACATATTTAAAAAAACTAACATGGTGAAACATTTACCAACTTAATTTTTTTACCAACTTAATTTAAAGTTGGTAAATTTAACTACTAATGGTAACTTTAAAATAACTACTTTTTTTATGTCTCTTGGGAGAATAATCTTACAGTCTTCTTGATCCATTCTCTTCCCAGAAAAAATCTTATATGCCCCATGGGTGAGAAACTCTAATTGACATGAAGACTTTGTTTTGGTCTTTCTCCCTTGAGGGTTCTTTAGGTGGTGCAGAAGAACCTGCCCATCCTGACCATGGTCTGTCTGACCTGTAAAACAAGCTGCCACTACACATGAGTGTGGCCTGCCCAAGGGTGATTCCCAAGCCAGAGGGCATACTGATAGGGTCTGGAATGTCTGGCATTGTCTGCATATAATCTCTTATCAACCAAACACAACTGTCCAGAAATGAGACAGGGCCTAAGAAAAACCTTCAGTCCAATTTCTGGACTAGCATCGTGGAATCTTGCTTTAGATGGAAATAATTGTTATTCCTTGGTTAATCATGTTAGTCCACACAGTGCCATATTACATAAAAACTTAATAATTATTAAAAGTATAGAAACAGAAAATTCTTTCAATGTAAAGTAAAAACATCTGAAAGTGAACAAAATGTTAGGTCCACCATGATTATAATTGGATACAAATCTATACTAATAAAAGAGTAATATGCTAATTAGACTGGAAGACCTTCCGGACGTCCTTCTGGACAAAGCCATGATGGCGGGGCCGAGGCAGAGGTGGTTAGGGGTGATCAGGCGGGTGGGGGGGGCACTTGGGGGTGAGCAGGCCGGCAGGAGGGGCAATTGGGGGCGATCAGGTTGGCAGGGTGGGCAGTTGGGGGCAAGCAGGCTAGCGGGGGGGGGGGCAGTTGGGGGCAAGCAGGCCGGCAGAGGGGGCAGTTGGGGGTGAGCTGGCCAGCGTGGGGGGGGGCAGTTGGGGGCAATTAAACCGGCAGGGGGTGGGGGCAGTTAGAGGTGATTAGGCTGGAAGTGGTGGCAGTTGGGGGCAATCAGGCCAGCAGGCAGAGTGGTTAGGGGTGTCAGGCAGGCAGGCAGGTGAGTGGTTATGAGCCAGCGGTCCCAGATTGCGAGAGGGAATGTCCGACTGCCGGTTTAGGCCCGATCCCTGGGGTCCCAGATTGGAGAGGGTGCAGGTTGGGCTGAGGGACACCCCCCTCCATGCATGAATTTCGTGCACTGGGCCACTAGTGAGTATATAAAAGGAATGTCCAAAATGATTACATCAGGATGTTAATGAATATGAGTTTCCTTTGGAGGTGATTACAATGTTCTAAAATTAAATTGTGGTAATGGTTGTATGACTCTGAATAAATTAAAAACCATTAAGCTGTACATTTTAAATGGATTGATTTTATGTTATGTGGACTATACATCATTAAAGCTTTGTTCTTATTTTTCAAAACTATTGCATACAAAAATTTTTTTATCAGAGTAGTAAAATTATGGGTCTTTATCTGCACCCCCAACTTTAGCTCCCTAAATAAAAAGTGGTTTCATTGGACCTCAGATGCAGAGAGATGAGTAGAATGTGGAAAGAGTCTGGGGCAATGCTAACTAACAGGAATAACATATAAATAAGAAAGAGCAAGTCACTTCTCTTTTCTCCAGGTTTCCAGTCTATTTCTAGTGTCCCTTGTTGGCAAAGCTTAACAGGGATCCAGCTAACGAAGGAGAAAAGTGGTTTGCAAAGTACTAGGCCTAGCATCACAGAGCAGAGCAGAGAATAGACTTTGAGCTAAAAGACAACTTAAAAATCAGTACAAATGCTCTTAGGCAAAAGAAGGGGGGACTTTGAGGGGAAGTCATAGAATCAACAAATAATGGAAAACCCAGAAATTAATAAAATTAATTTAAATACCTACTAATGGTAACTTAAAAATAACTAATTTCTTTGTGTTTCAAAAAGATAAATTAATCCTGTTCAAAAGTTAAAAATGGAAGGAGGATATTTTATGGTTAAAGTATGCAAGATCTGAATTGTTTGGGGACTTCAGGAGGATAGAAATACTAAAAACTTCAGACATTGTTAAAATGATATATATTAATTATGTACATTTGACAGTGTGATAGTGGCATAAAGACAGACATACAGATCAATGGAATAGAAAAGAAAGGCCAGAAATAAATCCTCATATATATGGTCAAATTATTTCAACAAGGATGTGAAGACCATTCAATGAGAAAAGAACAATCTTTTCAACAAATGGTGCTGCGGAAACTGGATATCCAGACCCTTACCTTACACTATATACAAATAATAACTCAAAATGGGTTAAAGACCTAAACATACATGTAAAAACTATAAAACTCTTAGAAGAAAACAGAGGAGGAAAGCTTCTTGATACTGAATTTGACAATGATTCCTTCGAAAGGGCATTAAAAGTACCGGCAACAAAAGTAAAAATAGATAGATTGAACTACAGGGAGATTAAAAACTTCTGTGCATCAAAGGACATAGCAACAGAGTGAAAAGTCAACCCATGAAATGGGAGAAAATATTTATAAACCACATATCTGACAAAAGGTTAATATCCAGAACATACCAAGAATTTCTATGACTCAACAAAACAACAAAAAGCCCAAACAACATGATTTGAAAATGGGCAAAGACTTGAATAGATATTTCTCCAAAGAAGATATACAAATGCCAACAAGCACATGAAAAGATACCCAATTGGACTCTTTGCTGTTACTCTTGACACCTGTGTTAGTCAGGATAAGCTATGCTATCGTGTTGTAACAAACAACTTTCAAACTTCAGTGAATAAATACAAGAATTAATAAATGAGAAGTAGCCGAAACCGGTTTGGCTCAGTGGATAGAGCGTCGGCCTGTGGACTGAAAGGTCCCAGGTTCGATTCCGGTCAAGGGCATGTACCTGGGTTGCAGGCACATCCCCAGTAGGAGATGTGCAAGAGGCAGCTAATCGATGTTTCTCTCTCATCGATGTTTCTAACTCTCTTTCTCCCTTCCTCTCTGTAAAAAATCAATAAAATATATTTTTTTAAAAAATCTTTAAAGAAAAAAATAAATGAGAAGTTATTGTTTAATAGTTTCAGTTTTGCAAAGTTAAAAGAGTTTTTGGATGGATGGTGGTGATGGTAGCACAACAATGTGAATGTACTTAATGCCACTGAACTGTACACTTAAAAATAGTTAAGATGGTAAATTGTGTTATGAGAGGGTAGTACTCAGGTAGAGCTCCAGATGTCAAGTTGGACACAGTCCATGGATGAGATCTTGTGGTTTTCTCCCTTAGAGAAGGCAGTGTGCTCCACTGTAAATGGAATGCGATTGTGTACAAAAGATGTGAGGTGGCAGAAGAGGTGGTCTGACCCAGTCTCAACCTCGGAGTCTAACCCCTTATTTCTTGGCTGCTTAGAGGCTGTAAAACTCTCTGGTTTTCCTTAATGCTAAGGGAGGTTATTGATAGGGAGGAAGTATAATTTTCCCTATACCCTTCTAAGCTCTTGGCTAAGGTCCCCTGTAACAAAAAGACAGATTAATGGGGGGAAAAAAACTCAGTTAATTACATACACATATATGGGAGCCCCACACAACTATAGGACTGAAAGAAGTGCCCAGAGCAGCTTTTATACATTTTAGAGAAAAAACAATAAAATGTGAATCATTGACAAAACAAAGTGTTTTGGGGCAGAGGTACTAAAATGATGAAGAAGTAACAAGGAAGTAATATCTCCTTGGCCCAAAATTTCCTGTCTCTGATAATAGGGATGCCATCTACCCTCCTGGTATAGGGAAGGTACCTTTAACATCAGAGATTTATTGCCTGTTTCAGGTAGACAAAGGAGGGTCAGAGTATCCTTTTTGTACCAGTTGTTTCTCAAGTACCTTTAATTCAAAATAATCAATATGCCCAAGAGCCATATTTTGAGTGACATATTTTGAGCTCTTACGCATGTTATGAGGTTTGACTAAAATATGACAGAAATCTGCTGGGGACTTGAGAAAAATTTTTGCTTTCTTGATACCTGCTTCCTGCTCTTCTTTTTCCCTCTAGAACACAAATGTGAAGCTGGAGGTGCCGTAGCCATCTCCCAACCATAAGCAACAAGATAAGGATAAAGACCAACATGCTAGCAATGGTGGAGAAGAAATGGAGAAAAGGAAACAAGAAAAATAAAAGAGAGGGCAAGTTAAGCCTCCGTCCTAAATGGCATTATTAAGGATAACTTACCTTTGATCTTGTTATATGAAAACACAACAATGATAATTCTATATGTTTAAACTTAGCAAATCTATATGTTTAACACTAATAATCAGGGAAATGTAAATTAAAATAGATACTCTTTTATTTATTTATTTTTGCTAATCCTCACCCAAGGCTATTTTTTTCCATTGATTTTTAGAGAGTGGAAGGGAGAAACATCGATGTGAGAGAGACACATTGATTGGTTGCCTCCTACAGGTGCCCTGAGGGTAGCTGAGGATCGAACCTGCAACACTTGACCAGGAATCAAACCCACTACCCTTTGGTACATGGGCCGACACTCTAACCACTGAGCACACTGGCCAAGGCAAGAGATATCCTTTTATGCTCATCAGATAGGCAGAAATTGTAATGTCAGACCAATTAAAGCGTTGGCAAGTAAGTAGACATGCATGGATTTGTATACAATTCCTGGTGAAGAGTAAATTGGTGCAACCACTTTAGAGAGCAACTTGGAAAAAACTAGTGTAATTGAAGATGAATAGAACAATTCTATTTCTAGATATAAATCCTAGATCCTTACTGTTTAATGTATAGCCTTTGGAATCCAAGAATACCTTGCATTTCTGCCCAAGGAGATGTGAGAAGCATATTTATTACAAAAGAAAAAAGAGAGAGGGGAGACTTAAATGCCCATCAATAAAAGGATTAATATATAAATGTTATATGACAATTAAAATGGATAAACTAGAGCTTAATAAATCAAGCTGTGTAAATCTCAAAAACCATGTTGACCTTAAAAACAAGGTACAAAGTAATAAGTACATTATAATACTATTTACATAAATTTGTAAAACTGCAAAGTAATTCTATAAATTTTTATGGATATTTATATATATGAAATACAAGTATAAAAATGCATGAGAATAATAGACATGAAATTCAAGCTAGTGGTTACCTCTGAGAATGAGGAAGGGTGGCATCTTATTGCATTTTACCTATCTTTTCTTATGTAAATTTGAAGCAAAAAGGTAAAATGGTAATATTTGATAAAGCTTGGTAATGAGTACCCTGGTAATTTATTAGTTTCTCTATTTTTCTCTGTGTTGGTATTATTTCACAATTTCAAAAGGGAAGAAAGGAAAATAAAGATATTCAAGGCAAATACTAGGTATTCTCAAAAATAATTTAAAAAGACAGAAAGGTTGTCAGATGGAGAAAAACATGATTGGGAAAAGAATGATCATACGCTTCAAATACTGCCTAAGTGCTACAAACCATTGTCTGCCTGCCAGTTAATTAACCCAGCCTCTTTCTGTGATTTGCCTGATCAGAGAGAAGAAAGGCCTTTTGATGTTGAACTTATTTGAACCCCAAAGTACTTGAGGCATGAACATGCCCAAGGGGAGTTTTTAGATGCAATTCTTCATTCAATAAATTTAACCATGATTAGTCTTTCAATTTATAACAATCTAGTTTTGATTAGATCAACCTAATTTCCATTGGAAAAAAACCCAGTTTGTTCCTGTAAGTTTTATACCCTCCCTGCTCCTTTGTACCATTATCATAAAATGTATGTCATATGTGCATTAACATCCATATAATAAAAGCCTAATATGCTAAGTGTCCAGTCATCTTTTCAACCAATCAAAGCATAATATGCTAATGATATGCTAAGACCGCTCAACTGCTTGTTATGACGTGCACTGACCACCAGGGGGCAGACACTCTGACCAGTAGATTAGCTTGCTGCTGGGGTCTAGCTGATGGGGACTGAGCGAGACGGGCTGGACATGCCCTGGAGCCCTCCCGCAATCCCTCCCGGCTGACCAACCTCCCATGTCCTTCCCCAGTCCCAACTGTGCACCAGTGGGGTCCCTCAGCCTGGCCTGCACCCTCTCGCAATCTGGGACCCCTCAGGGGATGTTGGAGAGCCAGTTTCGGCCCAATCCCACTGGCCAGGCCAAGGGACCCCACTGGTGCACGAGTTCATGCACCAGGCCTCTAGTAGATTTATAATTATTGTTTTACCTCCCTGTCCTTTTTTAAAAGGTTTTTTATTGATTTTTAGAGAGGAAGGGAGAAGGAGAGAGAAAAATATCGATGTGAGAGCAGAACATCAACAAGCTGCCTCCTACATGCCCCCTACTGTGGAATTAAGCCTGCAACCGGGCATGTGCCCTGACAGGGAATCAAACCAGCAACCTTTCGGTGCAGGAACAATGCCCATCCAACTGAACCACACCAGCCAGGGCTCCCCTGTCTTTTAAATCAGATAGGAGAAATAAAGAGTTACCAAAAAAAAAAAAAATTTTATTGTCTTTTATATTTCCCTATGCAGTTACCTTTACCAGTGTACTTTGTTTCTTTATGTGGATTTGAGTTACTGTCTAATGTCCTTTTATTTCATCCTGAAGGACACCCTTTAGTGTTTCTTATAGGGCAGCTCTGCTAGCAACAAATTCTCTCATTTTTGTTTATCTAGGAATGTGTTCTATACATTCTTGGTTGACAGTATTTTTCTTTCAGCATTTTAACTATATGATCTCAATGCCTTCTGGCCTACAGGGCTTCTGATTAGAAATCAGATTATAATCTTATTGAAGATCACTTGTATGTGATTAGTCACATCTCTCATGTTGCTTTCAAGATTTTCTTTGTCTTTGTCTTTTGATAGTTTGATTTTGATGTGTCTAGGTCTGACTTCTTTTAGTTTATCCTACTTGAATATGAGCTTCCTGGATGTGTGAATATATGTATTTCATAAAACTTGGGAAATTTTTGGCCATTATTTTTTTATTTTCTTTAAAAAATTTATTTTTATTTTTTTAGTTAATCCTTACCTGAGGATATTTTTCCATTGATTTTTAGGGCGAGTAGAAGAGAGAGGGAAAGACAGAGAGAGACATTAATGTGAGAGAAACACATTGATTGGTTGCCTCCTGCATAGGACCTGGGCCAGTGTGCCCCTTTGGTCCACAGGCTAACACTCTATCCACTGAGCCATGCTGGCAAGGGCTATTTTTTAAAAATATATTTTATTGATTTTTTACAGAGAGGAAGGGAGAGGGATATTTAGAAACATCGATGAGAGAGAAACATCGATTCAGCTGCCTCCTGCACACTCCCTACTGGGGATGTGCCCGCAACCAAGGTACATGCCCTTGACCAGAATCAAACCTGGGATCTTTCAGTCCGCAGGCTGACGCTCTATCCACTGAGCCAAACCGGTTAGGGCAAGGGCTATTTTTTTCAAATAACCTTTCTGCTCTTTCTTTTTCTCTTCTCCTTCTGGGATACATTGATATACTTGATGATGTCCTCCAGGTCACTGGTGCTCTGTTCGTTTTTCTTTTTCTTTCTGTTCTGCACACTGGATAGTCTCAATTGAGCTATCTTTAAATTTCATGGATTCTTTCTTTTGTGTGCTCAAACCAGCTATTGAGCTTTTCAAGTGAAATTTTCACTTCTGTTAGTATACTTTCCAATTTCAGCATGTCTATTTCTTTTTTATAATTTCTTTCCTTAACATTTTTTTTAATTGATTTTTAGAGAGAGAGGAAGGTAGAGAAAAAAAAATTGATGTGATATGATAGGGAAACATCAATCGACTGCCTCCTGCACGCCCCCTACTGGGGATCGAGCCTACAACCCGGCATGTGCCCTCACTGGTGCATGTGATAACACCAAACCAACTGAGCGACACTGGTCAGGGCTTTATAATTTATATTGCTTTATTGATATCTTATATTTGATGAGACATTATTCTTTCCCTTAGATATTTAGTCCCTTTAGTTATTTAAACATATTTAATTTAGCTGATTTAAAGTCTTTATGTAGTGAGTCCAACATCTGGGCCTCCTCAGAGAGTTTCTTTTGAATGCCTTTTTTTCTTGTTTGTGGGCTAGACTTTGATGTTTCTTTGTATGTCTCATATTTTTTGTTGTTGTTATTGTTGAAAACTGGACATTGAGATAATAAAATGTGGCAACTCTGGAATTAAGATTCTCCCCCCTACCCAGGGCACATTGTTCTATTTTATTGTTTAGTGACATTTCTGAACCACTAACCAGATTAATATCAAACAAAAAAGATATTCAGGAATAAAAGTTTAAAAGCATTATTAAGGACAGAAGTTTCACAAGGCTCTCTTCTCTTAGCATCTATAACACAACACTCTTTAGTTTTCTGCTGCTTTATTGCCTGCTCTTTCTCAGTGTCTTTTACGACTCCTGTTCATTTCCCATGACCTCTAAATATTAAAGTACATCAGGTCTCAGAAATTGACTCTCTTGTCTTAACCATCTGTACCCTCTCCCCAGTCGCACAGAGCCAAGATTATATAAGAGGCAGACCTATTTTTTTAAAAAAATATATTTTATTGATTTTTTACAGAGAGGAAGGGAGAGAGAGAGAGCTAGAAACATCCATGAGAGAGAAACATCAATCAGCTGCCTCCTGCACATCTCCCACTGGGGATGTGCCGGCAACCCAGGTACATGCGCTTGACCGGAATTGAACCCGGGACCCCTCAGTCCGCAGGCCGACGCTCTATCCACTGAGCCAAACCAGTTTCGGTGAGGCAGACCTATTTGCAAAAGGGTTGTTCCATTTTACACTCCGATCAACAATGCATAAGAGTTCAAGTTATTGTTGTTCACATCCTTGTCAAGAGTTAGCGCTGTTGTTGTTTTTAACATTAGTAATTTTGGTGGGAGTCTAGCAGTATCTCACTGTTGTCTTAATTTACACTTCCCTCATGACTTAGTGATGTTGAAAACTTTTTTTGTATATTTCTTAATCGCTTTCTTGTTAAGTATCTTAAATATTTTGCTCACTTAATAATTGTATTGTTTGTCTTTTTATTATTAATTTGTAATTCTTTTTTTAATTAAATCTTTATTGTTGAAAATATTACATATGTCCCTTCTCCTCCCTCCCCACCCATTGACCCTTTTAGGCTGCCCCACTCCTCACCCCAGGCCTTCACCACCCTATTGTCTGTTTCCATGGGTATGCATATATGCATACAAGTTCTTTGGTTGATCTCTTCCCACCAACCCACCCTCCCCTGCCTTCCCTCTGAGATTCCCCAGTCTGTTCTATAAGTTATAATTCTTTACTTTCTGAGTACTAGGCCTTTGTCAGAAAATAATTTTGTGAATTTATTCTCCCAATCTGTGGCTTGCTTATTCATTTCTTAAATATTTATTTTTGATGAGCAGAAGTCTAATTTACCAAGCTATTCTTTTTTTCCAGCCTTATTGGTGTTTGATTGACAAATAAAAATTACACATATTTAAGGTGTACAAGGAGCTGTTTTCATATATGTATACATTATGAAATGATTACCACAAACAAGCTAATTAACATACCCATCACCTTACACAGTTGCCTTTTATGTGTGTGTGAGCATGTGTGTGTATGGTGAGAACACTTGAGAGCTACTCTCTTAGGAAATTTTAAGTATACAACACATTGTTATTAACTACAGTCATCATGCTATACATGTCTCCAGAACTTATTCATATTATAACTAAAAGTTTGTACCCTTTGATCAATACTCCCCTTTTCCAATCTATTATTTTCTGGCTAGGTAGGTCTGTGTTCCAGGAACCTTTGCTTACCAATAAGTCATAAAAATATTCTCCTGTCTTTTCTTTCAGATGCTTTAGTTTTAACTTTTATGTTCAGGTCTATGATCAACCCAGGATTAATTTTTGTATATGAGATAGTTGAGATAATTGTTAAAGTTCATTTTATTTATGAGATAGTTGTGAAGGTTTATTTTTTTAAAAATCCACATTGATATCCAGTTGTTCTAGCATAATTTGTTGAAAAGATTTTCCTTTTCTCATTGGATTTCTTTAGCATCTTTGTTGAAAATCAAATCCTATATAATAAAAGGGTAATATGCAAATCGACCAAATGGCAGAACAACCGGTCACTATGACACACACTGAACATCAGGGGGCTGATGCAGGAACTGCCCCCCTGGTGGTCAGTGTGCTCCCACAGGGGGAGCACTGCCCAGCCAGAAGCCGTGAGCCAGGCTCACGGCTGGCGAGCACAGCAGTGGTGGCAGGAGCGTCTCCTGCCTCTGTGGCAGAGCTAAGGATGTCTGACTGATGGAGAGCGGGCCTAAGCCATCACTCAGGCATCCCCCAAGGGCTCCCGGACTGCGAGAGGGCGCAGGCCGGGCTGAGGGACCCTCACACTCCTGAGTGCACGAATTTCATGCACCAAGCCTCTAGTAATTATATAACTGAATATATGTTCCCTGAGTATATGATTTCTCTTTAATTCTACTTATCTATTTGTTGATCCTTATACCAGTACCACACTGCCTTGGTTATTTTATATTGAAGTCAGATAATGTTTGCCCTCCAACTTTGTCCTTCTTTCACAAGATTACTTTAAGTATTCTAAGCCCTTTTTGCTTCCATACAATTTTTTAAAGACTTTCAATTAAAAGAAACAAAAGCCTAGTAAGATAATGATTGAGATTACATTGAATCTATAGATGTATTTGCAGGAGAACTGATATCTTAATAATACTGAATCAACCAATCCATGTGTTTATGAAAAACCCAATACTCATCCTGTTTTTTTTCCTTCACTCTCATGCTACTACTACACTCAAAACACTTCCAGATATGCAGGTTTCTTCCCACACCCAGCAATTCTTTGTGACACCCGCTGGATGTCCTACAATTTAACTCAATTCTGACACTATCTACTGCAGACAGCGTCAGATCCCACCAGTTAAAGGCTCAATACCATGAGACTGCCCCCCATTTCAGATACCAATCTAAGCAGAAGGTGCTAAGATTACCCACAACTTCTATGTGACTTGGCTAGAATCGGAGGTTCCCATGACCTCCACCCTATTAGATTTGATTATTTGCTTAGAATAGCTCAGAGAACTCAGAGAAACACTCATATAACTGTTTATTCATAATAAAGAATATAATAAGGGATAAAGATGAACAGCCAGATAAAGAGATCCATAGAGTAAGGTTAGGAGGGTGCCAAGCACAGGAGCTTGGAGTCAGGATGCATCACCATTTTAGTATGTGGTTGTGTTCACCAGCCTGAACGCTCCCTGAACCCCATACTTTCAGGATTTTTTATGGAAGCTGCATCACATTGGTCTGGTCAATTATGAACTCCATGTCCAGCCTCCCTCCCTGTCCAGAGAATGGGTGGGACTGGAAATTCCAAGCTTCTATCAGGGCTTGGTTCTTTCTGGTAAAGGAGCTCACCCAGAGTGAGTTCATTGGGATAAAAGACATTCCTATCACCCAGGAAATTCCAAAGGATTTAGAAGCCCTGTCAGGAACCAGGGTCAAAGACCAAATTCTGAAACAAAAATGCTCCTAGTGCCCTTAACATTTAGAAATTACAAGAGCTTTATGAGCTCTGTGCTGGGAATTGGGATCACGGACTAAATATTAGAACAAAGATTCTTCTGGCACCCCTATTTACAAATGCTTCAGAGGCCTTATGTCAGGAAGCCAGGGCAAAGACATATATATATGTCATCTTATTTCACCCCATGAATATGGTATGTTTTGTAATTTATTTAGCTCTTATATAATTTCTCTCAGCAATGTTTTATAAATTTCAATGTAGAGGTTTTACATACTACTTGTTCAATATATTCTAAGTACTTTATCCTATATAATAAAAGGCTAATATGCAAATCAACCGAACAGCAGAACAACTGGTCACTATGATGTGCACTGACCACCAGGGGGCAGACGCTCAACACAGGAGCTGCCCTCCCCCCCACCCTCATCCCCCCCACCCCCCGGTAATCAGTGTGTTCCCTCAGGGGGAGTGCTGCTCAGCCAGAAGCTCTGAGCTGAGCTCATAGCTGGCGAGCACAGCGGCGGTGGCAGGAGTCTCTCCCACCTCCACAGCAGTGCTAAGGATGTCTGACTGCCAGCTTAGGCTTGCTACCTGGGCGGAGAGGGCCTAAGCCAGCAGCCAGACATCCCCTGAGGACTTCTGTACTGCAAGAGGGTGCAGGCCGGGCTGAGGGACCCCCCTCTCCCCAGTGCATGAATTTCGTGCACATGGCCTCTAGTGTTTTATAAAATTATTATAAATGGAGTGTTTTTTAAAATTTCATTTTCCAACTATTTCCTATAGTATATAAGTATACAGCTGATTTTTTAATGTGACTTTCTATCCTAGTACTGTGCTAAATTCACTTACTAGTTTTAGTGGTTGCTTTCTGTAGTCCATAGTATTTTCTTAATATTCAATCATATTATCTGTAATTGGAGACACAGACTCAACATACTATATCTCATCAATATTCCAATCTCTCCTAAATTTATATATCTAGTGTGACCTCTTTCCTCAGCTCCAGAGGAAATACATAACAAATTTTTGACATTTTCCCTAGGCTTTTTAAATCTTCCAGTGTTTTTAGATAAAATTTATATAATATAAACTTCACCACTTTAAAGTGTTCAATTATGTGGTTTTTAGCATTGTCACAAAGTTATGCAATCATCACCATTATCTAACACCAGAACATTTTTGTCACCCTCAAAAGATACCCTGTTAGCAGTCATTCTCTCCTCCTCTCAACCCCTGGCAACCACTAATCTACTTTCTATCTCTATGTATTGGCCTATTCTGGACATTTTATATACATGCAATAATTCAATATGTAGTCTTTTATGTTAGACTTCTCTCATTTAGTATAATGTTTTCTAGGTCCATCCATGTGGTAACAGGTAGCAGTACTTCATTCCCTTTAATGGCTGAATAATATCCCATTGAATGAAAATATAACAGTTTGCTTATCCATTCATCAGTTGATGATCATGTGGGTTGCCTTTGCTATTATAAATAACTAGAGGCCCAGTGCATGAAATTCGTGTGGGGGGGAAGGGAGGGGATGACAGGGGCAGTGTCCCTCAACCCAGCCTGCACCCTCTCCAATCTGGGATATCCCTCTCACAATCCAGGACCACTGGCTCCTAACTGCTCGCCTGCCTGGCTGCCTGATTGCCCCTAACCGCTTCTGCCTGCCAGCCTGATCACCCCTGCAAGCCTGATTGACGCCTAACTGCTCCTCTGCTCGCCTGATCACCCACAACTGCCCTCCCCTGCCGGCCATCTTGTGGTGCCCATCTTGTGACAACGTGGCATGAGGGCGTGGCGCCACCTAGGCTTTTATTATATAGGATACTGCAATGAACATCCATGTACAAGTTTTCATGTACACATATGTTTTCAATTCTCTTGGATATATACTTAGTAGAATTGCTGGGTCATATGGAAACTCTAGTTTGAACTTTTTAAGGAATGGCCAAATTGTTTTTCTGAAAGGCTACACCATTTTACATTCCTACCAGTAATGCATGAGGGCTCCATTTTCTCCACATTTTTGCCAACACTTATTTTCTGTGTTTTTTTTTTATAGACATCATGATGGGTGTGAGTTAGTATGTCATTATTGTTTAAATTAGCATTTTCCTAATGGTGGTGATATTGAGCATCTTTTCTTATGTTTATTGATTATTTGTTTACCTTTTCTAGAAAAATCTCTATTCAAATCCTTGGCTCATTTCTAATTGAGTTGTTTTTCTTTTATTGTTAAATTGTAAGTTATTTATACAGGCTGGGCCAAAGTAGGTTTACAACACATGAAACACAGTTTATTCTTGTATTATTATCTATTAATTATTGTATTATTTTCCATACAAACAACTGTAAACCTACCTTTGCCCTACCCTGTATAGTATGTATACTAGACTCTTGTCAGATATATGACTTGCAAATATTTTCTCCCATTAAGTGAGTTGTCGTTTCACTTTCTTGGTAGTGTCCTTTGACACATAAGAGTTTTTAATTTTGATGAAGTCCAGTTATCTATTTTTGCTGTTGCTGTTTCTTATGCTTTTGATGTCATACTTAAGAATATGTTGCACAATAAGGGTCATACAGATTTACTCCTACATTTCATTCTGAGAGATTTATAGTTTTGGTTCTTACATTTAGGTCTCTGGTACATTTTGAGTTAATTTTTTTAATATAGTGTGAGGTAGGGGTCCAAATTTATTCTTTTGGATGTAGATATCCATTTATTTCAGCATCATTTGTTGAAAAGATCATTCTTTCCATAATATAAGGTCTCAATATCTTTGTCCAAAATCAACTGACCACAGATATATGGGTCTTCCCTAGGTTATTTTAAAAAATATATTGTTATGCCCTAGCCCAGTGGTTCTCAGCCTTGGCTGCACATTAGAATCACCTGGGAATCTTTTTAAAATCCTGATTTCTGGGCCCCATCCTCCGGAAATTCTGTTTCTTTGTTACTAATGTTGTGGCCTCACCCCATAACAAAGAAACAGAATTTCCGGAGGATGAGGCCCAAAAATCAGGGATTTAAAAAGATTCCCAGGTGATTCTAATGTGCAGCCAAGGTTGAGAACCACTTCCCTAGCCGGTTAGGGTCAGTGGATAGATATATTTAAATATATCTTTATTGATTTTAGAGAGGAAGGGAGAGAGAATAGAAACATCAATGAGAGAGAATTATCGATTGGCTGCCTCCCACACAACTCCCACTGGGGATCGAGCCTACAGCCTGGGCATGTGCCCTGACTGGGAATTGAACCATGACTCCTGCTTCATAGGGTGACACTCAACCACTGACCCACACAAGCCAGGCGTCCTCTAGGCTTTTACTAGGCTAACTGTTTAAAATTCTTAAAGAAGAACTCCTGGTTTCCACACTACCACTGCCTCTGCCCCTATAATAGATATGTACAGTTCTGGTTCATTAGAGGGTACACAAATCATAAAGCTAACACACATATTAGTACAAGCAAGCAAGTAAAAAACCACAAAGAAAATACACACAGGATAGGATAGAAGATAAGCAAAGATGAGATTGGAGATAAAAGAAAGTCTGATTGCCCTGACCAGTTTGGCTCAGTGGATAGACTGTCGGCCTGTGGACTCAAGGGTCCCAGGTTCGATTCCAGTCAAGGGCATGTACCTTGGTTGTGGGCACATACATAGTAGGGAGTGTGCAGGAGGCAGCTGATTGATGTTTCTGACTGTCTTTCCCTCTCCCTTCCTCTCTGTAAAAAATCAATAAAATATATTAAAAAAAAAAAGAAAGTCTGATTTATATAGATCCTTTTAGGCCAAGGTATGTAATTTTTATTATAAATGCACTGGTGTCCCAGTGCACCAATTCGTGCACATTGAAAGGTAATTAATTAGAAGAAATATTTTAATATCGCTATTTGTGTCTTGCTAATGAAAAGAAAATAGGATCTACTGAGTCTCCTATCTACCTACTCCAGGACTTCTGTGAGGATCAAATGAGATGAGGCATGGGAAAACACTTCACAAACATTTGGTTAAACTGTAAAGTGTTTGCACTTGGCTATAAAGCAAGTCAGGTTCCTGGGCTGAAGAAACTCCAAGGAGGCTAGTTGCCAGGGAGAGGAAGCCAGGCGTTGCTACGTGATGTCATTACCCAGCGTCCACAGTGACTGTTTCTGGGCTGGGCTGGGCTCTGGGCCACATTTTGTACCATGGGGTCTTGGCAGCGTTGGCTGCGACTTGGTGGGGTGTCGCTCCAGGGTGGTGGCAGGGCCTGTGTCCCACTTGGGGGAAGCTGAGTGTTGGTTTGTCGGTGCAGGTCCGTGGTGTCGTTTATTTTTAAATGGCCTGTGTGTGTCATGGCAGCACCTGCATTGAGCGTCTACCCCCTGGTGGTCAGTGTGCATCATAGCTACCGGTCAGACAGATGGACACTCAGCCTTTTATATATATAGATTAGGAAGCCATTGGGTAGTTTTGAAAAGGACAATGAAATAATTTAGATTTTTAGAAGATCATCTGGTTGCCTGGTGAACTCTGGAGCATAAAGTGGCAAGAGTGGAAGTAGGGTGAATGTTAGAATGTTTAGAATGTATTAGTGTCTAGGGAAGAGATGATTATCATTTAGAAAAAGTGGTAGAAGTGACAAAGGGGAGAAATAGCTTCAGGATATGTTTTGGGAGTAGAGGTTTCGAGGTAGAGCTAATGGTTGGGAGTGCTGTAAAGAGGGAAAAAGAGAAATCAAGGATAATTTCTGTTTATAACTTGAATAACTGGGTGTATGATTACCCAATTACATTCCTACACTTGCTGAGATGTATAAAACTAGAAGAGGAGAGGAACCAGTTTGAGGGGTTGGGTGAGCTTACTGGGAATCCATGTAGAGAACAGGCCTAAACCCTGAGCTCCACAGGAGCACTCATCATAGTAGTAATTATGCTCAGATGAATATGCTCATTATAGCTGAATATGCTCAGATGTGTCTTGTATGTTGATAAACAAGATATATAACTCTCGAGGTAAACAAAAGGTCACTTCAAGGAGGAGAGAAAGGCTTCTGGGGTTGTGAGAAGAAGATGAGGAGGTGGAGGAAAAGGGGAGGGGCAAGGAAGATGTATCAAAGGTAGAGAAGGTAATATAGATATGTGTATTTATGTAGAAAGGATTATGCACTTTTCTCTATTCTGCATTAGGGATTCTGGAAAAGCCCACTGGTATATTGCATAATCAAGTTAGTTTTCAGGAATAAACGATTTTGAGTATAAAGGGACACCAACTTTTTCCCACTAATGTAAGAAACACTATAAGTATTCTGACCAATTAAATAAATTGATGTTGGGCAAGATGCTTATAATAAATATTTACAGTGTTGTTGGGAAGATTGAATAAGGTTATTATAATTTCTTTTACTACCTGATATATAGTTACCTATTCATAAGTTATAATAATTACTATTAAATGTGAAAAGTAAAAAATCAGAATTAGCAACAACTGCTGATGGTGACAGCAATAAGTTAATAGGTACATTTAATCAATTTGAAGCCCTATTCTCTCAGTTACTTCTCTACAAAATTAGAGCTTTCTACATAAAAAATATAATTTTGCTTTATTGTATGTGTATGTTATTTTTTCTTGTGTTTTTACCTATGTCTTATAATTCATGAGAATTTAGAAAGATGACTAAAGACAAGATTAAAAAAGAGTTAATGGCTTTTCTCTAGTCTTTTAATAAGCATTTAGAAAAGGAAATGAGGTGAAATACTCTGTTCATAGTAGAAAAAAACATTGAAATTACTTAGAGATATATTTGACAAGAAAAACACAGAACTTAAATGAAGAAAATATCATTTCGGAACATAAAACAACCTTTGAACAAAAGGAAAAGTATTCATGTTCTTGGTCCTTGACCCACTGTGAGGCACCCCAAGCCCTCATGTAGATAATACACTTGTATCAGGAACACTGTTTAGAGTCCAGCTAGGCCTCTGCTATAAGAGAACATAAAAATTCCTGACAAGAGTGGTATAAAACTAAGTAACCAGGATTCCCAGATGTTAACAGACCAACTGACTAAAATGAGGATATAGTATCTCAAAACTCAAAATCACAATGGCTTTAGTCCCTACCAGTTTGATAATTTGAACCTCAGCAGTCCATGTAAAACAGCTGTAATTATTTTTGGAAATCTCCAAAAGGGATGCTTTCCAGGACTAGGTAGCCACATTGCCTAATTCCTAGGGGTACAATTGACACCGTATTCTGGGTGAATGTCACTCCCTGAAGTATAACTGAGATTCACACTGAGTACAATGGGAATGGTGTCCCTGGAATGGCGTAATATTGACCCTGCACCTTTCAGGTGTTCACAAACCAATTACCGGCCTGGATCTAATGAGTTCTTCCTCTTTTGCTTCAGCTGCCCCTGGCCATTGTCCACTGCCCTTCACATTGCCTGAAGGAGAACCACTGATACTAAAGTTGAGGGCACCTGTTGCTCGCTCCCCAGAGCTCCTATCAAGGAGGCAGCCCCTGATAATCCCAGAGCCATTGTTTGCACATTGCCAGGACAGAGCTGGGTTCTGTGCAGATATGAGGAGAAAGACCTGCTCCCTACATCCATGGCACTTTGCTTCCCAGGTACTCAAACCCAAACCTTACAAAGTCTCTCACCAAAGTGTCCCATCAGCTTCTCCTCTACATTCATTCTTCATCTCCTGCAAGCAACTCTCAACACTATTTCCCACTAACAAGAATCTGCCTTTGCCATGGGAAGTAATAAGTGGTTTAGTGTAATCTATCTCAATGCAGAATACACTAACATTTCTATATGCCTTCTATAACCTCCATCCAAAAGGACAAAGAAGTATATCGATGATATTTTATTGTTAATCCATACCCTTGGATATTTTTTGCATTGATTCTCAGAGAGAGTGGAAAGGAGGGAGGGAGAGGGGGAGAAAAAGGGAGGGGGGAGAGAGAGAGAGAGAGAGAGAGAGAGAGAGAGAGAGAGAGAGAGAGAGAGAGACATGTGAGAGAGACACGTCGATTGGTTGCCTCCCACACACACAGACCAGGGCCAGTGATCAAACCTGCAGCCCAGGTAACAACATGCCCTCAACTAGGAATTGAACCCTAGATCCTTCCATGCCCAGACCGATACTCTAACCACTCAGAAACACTGGCCAGGACAATATCCATGGTTATTTTAATGGTGACTGTATGCATGTAAGTATATTTTTGAGGAAAAAAGGATTGGGTATTTAATTTAATCTAGTTCCATTCTAGAAAGAAAACTTTATAACTTGTAATTTTTAAAAATCTTTAATTTACTAAGCATATTTAATATTTCCAAAGCTATTTCCCTATGGTCTGTTTTCCCATGGAGAATAATTAAATAAAACATATCTAAAAACGTGCAATTACTTGTATGCTGAAAACCTGACAACAAAATCAATCTTCAGGGACAGAGATAGAAAAACTGGTTTTACATCTCCCATAACTTCCCTTCCCAACATCCAGCAATGTCAAATTACAAGGACAAGTGTCTTACAAGGAAGATTATAATGGCCTTGAGGTCATTGTTCCAGTTCCTCATTAAGAAAACGATCATATTGTTCATATTCACAAACACCTTGTTACAAGCTTGTCAGTTCAACAAAGGAAATAGATACCTTCAGACTTAGTAAAAATAAGTTAGTTAAGAAGATGGATGATCCTCACCTTGTATACTTCAATACTTAGCCATGTCAGTTCTTGAAGCAAAAGGCTTTCAAATTTCTTTATTGTGTCCATTGTGCCTTTACTTGTTGTTCACTTTTAGCTAGAGACCTCTCTAAGCACTCCTCCACATAGGGTTGGGAGTTTCCATTTTGATTTATATATTCAAAAACTGCTTCTGCATTTCTCAATATTCTGTAAGCCAGTAGCAGTAATTCAGCTTCTGGTTGAGTTCAGCCTGGCTGTCTGCTACCACTATGGTCCAGCTGCCACCAACAATCTCATTCTTATAACTTTTAAATGGCAGCTTTAGCCCTATCTTCTCCTCAGTGTTTCAAAATCATTTGGTCACCCTAGCCCAGCCGTGGACAAACTACGGCCCGGGGGCCGGATCCAGCCCGTTTGAAATGAATAAAACTAAAAAAAAAAAAAGACCGTACCCTTTTATGTAATGATGTTTACTTTGAATTTATATTAGTTCACACAAACACTTCATCCATGCTTTTGTTCCGGCCCTCCGGTCCAGTTTAAGAACCCATTGTGGCCCTCGAGTCAAAAAGTTTGCCCACCCCTGCCCTAGCCTAATGGCTCAGTTGGTTAGAGCATTGTCCCATACACTAAAAGGTTACAGGTTCAATTCCCGGTCAGGGCACATACCTAAATTGTGGGTTTGATCCCCAGTTGGGGCCTGTACGGGAGACAACCGATGGATGTTTCTTTCTCATATCTCTCTCTCTCTCCCTCCCTCCCTCCCTCTCCCCCTCCCCCTCTTTAAAATCAATAAAAACATATCCTCAGGTGAGGATTTTTAAAAAATAATTGGGCCTAGTATCTAAAGCAATCCATTGCACTTATAAATGTTTGGAATGTATTCAATAACATAAAATGCAAAAAATTATAAAATGTTCAATCTTCTCATTAAAGTAACAGTGTTCTTGGCTCCTTAATTTCCTAACATGTAACTTCTTTCATTATTTTAGCAACTAATAACATTTCCTAGAAAGCAAATGATTGTTCTGTACAAAAATCAGGGAGGACATGTTTATACTGATACAAGAGAAGTCCTCATATGAAAAGTGCCACCTACAAAATGCTAATTCTAATAATGTGAGAGAGAAGCTAACACATATATAAAATAAAGGGCCGAATAATTAGGGTATTGCCTCTCAAATATATTATGTCAATTAAATATACAAAATATATAAACTGTGATCAACATATATACTAGCAATTTAAAGAAAACACATTTATAAAAATGTTAGATTAAAATTAGGCTTAAATGCCCTAACCGGTTTTGCTCAGTGGATAGGGCGTCAGCCTGCGGACTGAAAGGTCCCAGGTTCGATTCCGGCCAAGGGCATGTACCTTGGTTGCAGGCACATCCCCAGTAGGAGGTGTGCAGGAGGCAGCTGATCGATGTTTCTAACTCTCTATCCCTTTCTCTTCCTCTCTGTAAAAAAATCAATAAAATATATTTAAAAATAAATAAATAAATAAATAAAATTAGGCTTAAATTATCTAATATTGAATCATTAAAATAAAAGTGCAGGGAAGTGGTCACGGTAGATGCTGAAACCAGAAATTCAGATCCAGGAGCAAAAAAACAACACACACACACACACACACAGCTAAAAATGTATCAAAGTAATAAACAAAAGAATCTTAAAAGGGAAAAATCCAGATTTTGCCACAGAGAAGGACACCTAATATGAAAAAAATGTGAAGGTAAAGAAATATGTATTTACCAATCTATTCTTGAAAAACTTCAGAAGTAATTGAATTCAATTACTAAAAAAAGATTAAAGGGAGAGAGTCTTAAAAGCAGCAAGAGAAAAGCAGTTAGTTAACTACAAGTGAGCTCACATAAGACTGTCAGCTGATTTCTCAACAGAAACTTTGCAGGCCAGAAGGGATTGGCAAGAAATATTTAAGGTGATGATAAGCACAGTCCTACACCAAGATTACCCTACTCAGCAAAGCTGAGTTTAGAATCATTTAAAATCGAAGGACAGATAAAGAGCTTCCCAGAAAAGAAAAAGCTGAAGGAATTCTCCACCTAACCAGTATTACATGAAATGTTAAAGGGTCTTCTTCATGAAGAAAAAGAAGGGGAAATTTTAAAATATGAACAATAAAATGGCAATAAACACATATCTATCAACAATTGAATCTAAAAAAAAAAACAAAAAACCCCACACAAAATAAGCAAGCAAGAAGAACAGAAACAGAATCATAGAGACAGAGAATGGTATGATTGCCAGATGAGAGAGGGGTTGAGAGGATTGGTGGAAAAGGTGAAGGGGTTAAGAAGTTTGTTACAGAATAGTCATGGGGATGTAAAGTACAGCATAGGGAATATAGTCAATAATATTCTAATAACTATGTATGGTGTCAGATGGGTACCAGACTTACTGGGTTGATCATTTTATAAGTTTCATAAATGTCTAATAATTATGTTGTGCACATGAAATTAATATCATATTGTATGTTAACTGTAACTGAAAAATTAAAAAGGATTTAAAATTTTAAAAGTTAATTCTAAAAGGCATCATGATATATTTATATAACATTTTTTATTTTTAAAAAAATATATATATTTTTTAAAATATATTTTATTGATATTTTTACAGAGAGGAAGGGAGAGGAATAGAGAGTTAGAAACATCGATGAGAGAGAAACACCAATCAGCTGCCTCCTGCACACTCCCCACTGGGGATGTGCCCACAACCAAGGTATATGCCCTTGACTGGAATCGAACCTGCGACCCTTCAGTCCGCAGGCCGATGCTCTATCCACTGAGCCAAACCGGTCAGGGCTAAAATATATTTTTATTGATTCAGAGAAGAAGGGAAAGGGAGGGAGAGATAGAAACATCAATGATGGGAGAGAATCATTGATTGGCTGCTTCCTGCACGTCCCACACTGGGGATCAAGCCCCACAACCCGGGCATGTGCCTTGACTGGGAATCAAAACATGACCTTCTGGTTCATAGGTTGATGATCAACCATTAAGCCATGCCAGCTGGGTTATATAACAAAAGTACAGAGAATTGCCAAAAGTTGCCAAGTTGCCACATGTTAGGAAATGAGTGAGGGTGCGACAGAAGCAATGGGATGGGGAGAAAGGTGGGCATGGATATAAAAGGCCAGAAGAAGGAATCCTGTGGTGCTGAACTGTTCTGTATCTTGACTCTAGTGGTAGTTACACAAGCCTACACAGGTAATAAAATTTCATAGAACTAAATACACACACTGGGCGATGGAAGAGATCAGTTTGGGACTTGTGGAATTTGCAGTGTCATGACATACCCAGGTGCAGACATCCAGTAGGTAGTTGGAAAGTGAAGGTATATGCCAGGTGAAGGGTGATATCTAGATGTGACCCAGATTTAGAAGTCTTCGTTGTAAATAAAACAAAGGAATGGGTAAGAGGGTAAAAGTTCTGTGAGAAAATAAATGGGCAAAGAATGGAACCTGGGGTGATATCAATAGTTAAATTGCAAATGGTGACAGCTGACCCCAAAACAGAAAGCAGAAAAGAATTGATGTTTTGTGAGGAAAATTAACAGTGTGGGGAGTCATGAAATCTAAGGTAACAGAGATTTTTGAGAAAAAGGAAATAGCCAACAGCATCAAATGCAAAAAAGGGAGTGACACTTCATACTGCAAGGCAAGGAAGGAGAATAAGCATGAATAAAAATGCACAGAAGTTTGTACTTGGGAGAGCTGGAAGCAATAGAGTTCACATCGTAAAGCCTCTATGTTCTCTGTGAAGTAGGAAGCAAGAACACAGAAAGGCCTCCACACCTAAGAATCAAAGACAAAAGCAAAACACAGATTTGAAAAGAGACATTAGCGACATTAAACACACAAAAAAAGTAGTGGAAGTTCTGATGTCTGTTAAATTGGGTTACTATTAAAGACTTGTATACTGTATACAAGGCTCTCCCAGAGCAATGGTATTCAAACAAACAAACAAACAAAGATTGTCATTGTTCAGATTCCATAAAAGCCTGGCACAGTATCTGGCACTCAATGAGTATGCAATAAATATTTGTTGAATAAATGAAGAAGTAAAAAATGAGACACCATAAAAATATCTTAAGAACAAGAAGGTACCAGGAAGATTTTGCTGCAAAATGTTTATAATAAAAAAATTAAAAATACATATTTAAATAATACTAAGAATTTAAGATATGAGAAAATTTCTAATTGATACATAGAGATAAATCACAGGGTCTTATTAAAAACCAAGAAAGACTCAGCAAAAATCTTGTCTCATGGGTGTTTTGTTGTTGTTGTTAATCCTCACCCCAGGACATTACTTTTCCAGGGAAGGGAGGGAGGAGGGAGAAGGGAAAAAGAGAAAGAGAAAGAGAAACATTGATGTGAGAGAGACAACTCCACTGGTTGCCTCCTGCACACACCCCAACTGGGTGCAGGGAGAGAACCTGCAATCTAGGAACATGCCTTTGATCAGGAATCGAACCCAAGACCTTTCAGTGTGCAGGCCAATGCTCTCACCACTAAGCAACAAGGGCCAGGGCTCATGGGCTCTTGTTATTTATAAATCACGATGCAAAACAGTTTCATTCTAATAAATAGATACTGGGCAGATAAAATAAGAAAGTAAAAATTAGTGCTATATTAATCATCAATTGATGCCTAACAAGTTTTTAATTGCCTGAAAAAAACATTCATTTGAAAACTTATCATGATGCTTTATTACCATAAGTATGTATTATCTATCTATCTATCCTATCTAATAAAAGAGAAACATGGTAATTAGCGTACGACCACTACCCTTCCCATTGGCTAATCAGGGCGATATGCAAATTAACTGCCAGCCAAGATGGCGGCCGGCAGCCAGGCAGCTTGAAACTAACATGAGGCTTGCTTGCTTCAGTGACGGAGGACTCCAACATTCCCCGCCTGCCTTGCCAGCCTCTGAGCTTGCAGTTTGAAACATAGTTACAAATATAGAAGCTAAACAAAACCCCAGAAACCTGCTTTCAGCGAGCCGGGATCTCGGAGCTGGAGTTGATACAGTGTTTTGATTATAGAACACAAACAAACCAGATACCTGCATTCAGCAGCAGAGGTCTTAGAGCTGGAGTCAGAGCTAAAGCTGGCCCAGAATAAAAAAAAGAAAAGAAGCCAAAACCGGTTTGGCTCAGTGGATGGAGCGTCAGCCTGCGGACTGAAAGGTCCCGGGTTCGATTCCGGTCAAGGGCATGTACCGGGGTTGCGGGCATATCCCCAGTGGGAGATGTGCAGGAGGCAGCTGATCGATGTTTCTCTCTCATCGATGTTTCTAACTCTCTATCTCTCTCCCTGCCTCTCTGTAAAAAACCAATAAAATATATTTAAAAAAAGAAAAGAAAAGAAAAAAAGGACAGGTTGGGAGCTTCAGTCACCTGCCAGCCTGAAAACAGCCCTCAGCCCCTCACCCAGACTGGCCAGGCACCCCAGTGGGGACCCCCACCCTGAAGGGTGTGTGACCAGCTGCAAACAGCCATCATCCCCTCATCCAGGCTGGCCAGGCACTCCAGTGGGGACCCCCACCCTGATCCAGGACACCCTTCAGGGCAAACCAGCTGGCCCCCACCCATGCACCAGGCCTCTATCCTATATAGTAAAAGGGTAATATGCCTCCAGCACCGGGATCAGCAGAGCCGCAAGGCCTCCTGGCACTGGGATCAGCGTGACAGGGGGCAGTGCCCAAACACCCTGATCGCCCTGCAGCTCTGTGTGTGACAGGGGGTGGGGCCACAATCTCCCTATCCGCCCTGCTCTGTTTGTGACAGGGGAAGGCACCCCAACCCCCTGATCAGCCCTGCTCTATGCCTGATAGGGGGGAGCTCCCCATCCCCTGATCGCCCTGCGGCTCTGTGTGTGACAGCATGTGGCGCCCCAAACCCCTGATCAGCCCTGCTCTGTGTGTGACAGGGTGCGGTACCCCAACCCCCGCCCTCGGGCCCTGCTCTGTGTGTGATGGGGTAGAGCCATAACCTCCCCATCGGCCCTGCCCTGAGTGTGACAGTGGCGGCGCCCCAACCCTCTGATCGGTCCTGCTCTGTGGGTGATAGAGGGCGGCGCCCCAACCCCCGGATCCACCCTGCTCTGTGTGTGACGGGGGGGGGTGCCCCAACTCCCCTATCGGCCCTACTCTGTGAGTGACGGGGGAGCTCCCCAACCCCGATTGACCCTGCTCTGTGCATGACAGGGTACGGAGCCCCAACCCCCCTGATGGGCCCTGCTCTGTGCATGACAGGGGGCAGCGCCCCAACCCCCTAATAGGCCCTGCTCTGTGAGTGACAGGGGTGGCGGTGCAACCTCCCCATCGACCCTGCCTTGAGTGTGACAGGGTGTGGTGCCCCAACCCCCCAATCGGCCCTACCCTGAGCATGACTGAGGGTGGCATCACAACCTCCCAATCTGCCCTGCTCTGTGCATGACAGGGGGCGGCGCCCCAACTCCCCAATCGGCCCTGCTCTGAGCCTGACAAGGGGCTGCTCCTAGGGATTGGGCCTGCCCTCTGCCAGCTGGGAGCAGGCCTAAGCCAGCAGGTCGTTATCTCCCAAGGGGTCCCAGACTGCGAGAGGGCACAGGCCAGGCTGAGGGACCCCCCCCCCCCCGAGTGCACAAATTTTTGTGCACCGGGCCTCTAGTATATATATATATAAAAGCCTAAGCGACCGTTCAACTAGTAGCTATGACATGCAATGACCCCCAAGAGGCAGATGTTCAACACAGGAGTTGCTGAGCTGCAGTGACTTGGCAGCTACAGTTCTTGGTTCTTGGGTGACGCACCCAGAACCAGAGAAGAAGGAGCCTGATTCCGCGGTGTGTCACCCGAGAACCACCCTCTCGCAATCTGAGACCCCTCGGGGGATGTTGAAGAGCTGGTTTCGGTCCAATCCCCACAGGCCAGGCTGAGGGACCCCATCAGTGCATGAATCCGTGCACCGGGCCTCTAGTTTTTACATAATAAAAGAAAAATTTCTTTCAACATTTAAAAAAAATCTCAAATGTACAGAAAAGTTAAAAGAACAGTATTACAAGCACACTACTTCTAGGTGAGGCCTTCATCCAGATTTCCCAAATTATTATTTTGTCACCTTTTCATTTTTCTATCTCCATTTTATCTGACTATTTAAAGTAAGTTGCAGACCTGATAACATTTCAGCCCTAAAGACTTCACCATTCATCTTATGAAAACAAAGATATTAAGTTAACATTAATTAATTCACCATTATCATTTAATATACAGCCCATATTTAAACTTCTCCAACTGTTCCAAAAATGTCTCTTATACTTTATTTTCTTATCCAGGATTCAGTGTAATTGAATTTAATTGTTAGGTCTCTCTTTTTTTTTTAGTCTAGAATAGCTCCCTTGACTTTCTGCCCTTCACATTTTTTTAATTAAATCTTTATTGTTCAGATTATTACAGTTGTTCCTCTTTTTTCCCCCCATAGCTCCCCTCCACCCGGTTCCCACCCCACCCTCCGCCCTCACCCCCCCGCACTGTCCTCCTCCATAGATGCATGATTTTTGTCCAGTCTCTTCCCGCATCCCCCACACCCCTTTCCCCAACAAGAATACTCAGTCCACTCCCTTTCTATGCCCCTGATTCTATTGTATTCACCAGTTTATTCTGTTCATCAGATTATTTATTCACTTGATTTTTAGATTCACTTGTTGATAGATGTGTATTTGCTGTTCATAATTTGTATCTTTACCTTTTTCTTCTTCTTCCTCTTCTTAAAGGATACCTTTCAGCATTTCATATAATACTGGTTTGGTGGTGATGAACTCCTTTAGCTTTTTCTTACCTGTGAAGCTCTTTGTCTGACCTTCAATTCTGAATGATAGCTTTGCTGGATAAAGTAATCTTGGTTGTAGGTTCTTGGCATTCATAACATTGAATATTTCTTGCCACTCTCTTCTGGCCTGCAAAGTTTCTGTTGCGAAATCAGCAGAATTTCTGCCCTAAAAGGCCCTGGGTCTCAGTGTCCCAGTAATCGCTGCAAGCACCTTTGAGAGAAAGCCGCCCTCGAGTTCCGAGTTCTGCCTGCTGCCAGACAGTCCAGTTTCTCCCCGTATGAGTCTGGGTCCCCAGTGACTCACCCGGAACTGGAGTTCAGAGCAGTCGGGGACTTGTGACTTCCTCCCGACTCAGAAAGACAGCCACGTCCTCAGTTGCCAGCCCTTGCCTCATGTGCCTCCGTACCGCTGCACTTCCACACCTTCTCTGAGTCTCTGTATGCTTTTCTCTTTCCTTCTAGTTGTAGACTTTCCACTCAGCCAGCCTTCCTGTGGTTCTGGATGATGTCCATTTTGTCTTTTAGTTGTATTTTTGATTTTGTTGTGGGAGGCAGCAATTTCCAGTGTTTACCTATGCCAGCCTCTTGGTTTCTCCGACATTTTGTGTTTTGAGTTAGTGTTGGTTGTATTATAAAATATCCCATACTCTAGATTGGATTGTCTTGTCACAGTTACATTTAAGTTTAACATTTTTTGGGCCAAATACCACATAGATGATGCACTGCCATCAGGACTTACATAACATTAATTGTCACCCTATTGGTGATGCTAAGTGTAATAGTTTGATTAATTTAGTGACTGCCAGATCTCTCTATTGCAAATGTGTACTTCCCCATTTATAATTAATAAATATGTGTGGTGGCATTATGAAAGCATATGACTGTCCTGTGCACCAACGGTCTTTTACTCAATAATCATTTTAGCAACAATTAATAGTCCTGATGTGGAATAATTATTGGTGGTTGCAAAATGATGCTTTTCTAATTCTATCATGTCCTTGCTCTTGAGTATACCAAGGGGCATCCGGTACAAGCTCAATTTATACATTTCCTGCCCCAGATCTGGAATCAGCCATTTCTCAAAGGAGCCCTCATTACTTTTAGTGGAGAATGCCATTTTCAAAATCAAAATTCAGCCATCAGGCATACTTATTGTTATCTAGGCACCTCTTCCAGTGGGGAGAGCTAAGCCTATATCTACAACTATGTATAATATCCTATCTAATAATAGAGAAACATGGTAATTAGCGTACGTCCGCTACCCTTTTCACTGGCTAATCAGGGCGATATGCAAATTAACTGCCAGCCAAGATGGCGGCTAATTTGCATACTGCAGGCAGGGCGGGACAGTGCCAACACCAGCTCGCCTCTATCAGGGGCTGGCGGCAGAGGTCCCCGCCCTCATCCGGGCCTCCCTCGGGGGACCCAGGGCTGGCAGGTGGGACCGTGGTGATCGGGCACCTGCCCCGCCCTCATCCGGCCCTCCCACAGTGGACCCGGGGTTGGCGGGTGGGATCGCGATGATCAGGCACCCGCCCCGCCCTCATCTGGCCCTCCCGCGGTGGACACGGGGCTGGCGGGTGGAACCACGGTGATCGGGTACCCGCCCTGGTATCCCCTGTGTGAAGGGACACAGGGCGGCAGCAGCGATCGGCTGGCCAGCGCATCCTATGTGCCACCCAACCCGGGGTGGGTAGGTCGCCGGCAGCCTCAGTCAGTGCCTCAAGCCCCAGCAGCAGCAGCAGCACCAGTGGCAGTAGCGGTGGCGGCAGTGCCCTCGACCTGCCTGCCCAGGTGTGAGCGGCCCCAAGCGGGCAGTGCGTTCCATCAGCCGCCACCCGGGCGCACATGCATGCAGTTGAAGTCACCGGCGCCTGCTTTCCCACAGGCCTGAGAGCCTCAGGCCTGTGGGAAAGCAGGTGCTGTGAGCTGGTGATCCAAAAGGCCTGTTAGCCCGGCAGTGGAGGCGGTGTTGGGACTGGAGAGTGGTGAGCGAGCAGAACATGGCCCTGATTGGGCCAGTCACTATGACACCCACTGTAGCCAGCACACGGCCTGATCAGGTGGTGGGGCCAGCAGCCAACTTCGCAGCCCCTCCCTGCTGCAGGCCTTCCCCTGATCAGACTCTCCCATCCACATCAAGAGAAGGGCGAACAGAGCCTGGACCCTTCCTGGCAGCCCTGAGTCCCTGGGGTTGAGAATTCTGATGGCCCTGCCCAGAGAGTAGAGGTGCCTGAGTGGCAGGGACAGAGACCACAGGCCTCCAGGGAGAACTGCAGAGTTGGCGATGAGAGGAGAGGGCCTGTGAAGGGGGAGAAGGTGAAGCCAGTGGACATCAGCCCAGAATCCAGCACTTCCCCTCCAGAGGCAGCAGGACCTAAACCCAGAACCCCAGCCCAAATTGGAAGAGCCTGAGGGAGCTTCAGGAAGCTCTATGCAAAGCTGCACATTGAGAACGAGAGACTTCGTGAGGCCCTGATCCAGACCACGCTGCGGCTGGCGCAGCTCAAGGTAGAGCTGGAGCGCACCATGCAGAGGCAAGAGCACTTGCAGAGAGGCCAGCCATCCTGGAGCTGGAGAGATTTGAGTGCAGGGCCCTTCCGCTGAACTGGAAGAGGAGCTAAAGGGCCTGTCCAGTCTCCGAGCTGACAACCATTACCTCAAGGATGAGAATGTGGCCCTGATCTGCGTCATCAGCAAACTGTCCAAGTGACCCCAGAGGACTTGCCCCTGCACTCGCATTTATACAGCTGCTTTTGCCACATGCACCCCTTCCCTGTGTGAACATGAGTGACAGGGCTGTCGAGGAGTCTCTGAGAAGCCATAACCTTCCTTGAGATCTCCAGGTTAGGAGGGGAGGACAGAGCCCCCAGGAGCCAAGGGGGCCATCTGAGTCCAGGATGGAGACAGGAGGCTGATCCAGGTAGGGGGACCAGGGCTGCAGGAGGGACCAGAAAGGAACTGGGGACCAGGAAGTGCCAAGACCAGTAGCCAGGACCAGAGTGGTCACCCAGAGGTCCCCTCTCACGTGTGCTGCCACCAGTCACCCCTCCAGCCCCTGAGCAGGCATCCTAGAATGTGCCAAGCATCCTGCCGGCCTGGGCCAGGTGAGCCTGTATATAGGGCCCGTGTGCAATAGGAAGGGATGTCTTCTATTTTTTGCTGCCCCCTTCCCATTGTTGTCCCGGGCAGGGGGAGAAGGTATTTTTCAGACATAGCACAGGCACCACAAGTAAAAGTTGTGAAGTTGCCAAAAAAAAAAAAAAAAAAAAGAGCAGGCCAGCTGGCCAAATACCCCCTCTCTTCCCACCACCAACCCCCCCCAGCCCCGCCCTTGATCAACCTGCCCCACCACAATAGGCCCACAGCCCCTCCCCGTGGCTGTCTGCCCCTGATTGCACCCCCACACACACACCCCAAGAGGGGGCAGGGCTGGGCGGCCAACGTCCTGCAGCCCCTCCCCAGGCCAGTCCCACCCCTGATCCCCCCACCCCAAGAGGGGGCAGGGCTGGCCAGCCAATCTCCTGCAGCCTCTCCCCTTGCCCAGCCTGACCCCAGATTTCCCCCCCCACACACACCACAATCAGGGGCAGGGCTGGCTGGCCAACCACCCATGGCTCCTCCCCCAGGCCACTGGCCCAGATCACCACCCACCAACCCATTTGGGGGGGGGGGCTGCCCAGCCCACCAACCACAGCTCCTCCCCATGGCCAGCCCCTCCCCCAATCGGCTCCCCAACCCCAATCAGGCTGGCGAGGGGGGGCAGTTGGGAGCAATCAGGCCGGTGGCAGGGGGTAGTTGGGGGCAAACAGGCTGGCAGGGGAGGCAGTTGGGGGGATCAGGGCGGCAGTTGGGGGTGGTCAGGCTGGCAAACAGAGTGGTTAGGGGCAATCAGGCAGGCAGGCAGGCAGGTGAGTGGTTAAGAGCCAGTGGTTCTGAATTGCGAGAGGGATGTCCGACTACTGGTGCAGGATCAGGCCTAAACCGGCAGTCTGACATCCCCGAAGGAGTCCCAGATTGGAGAGGGTGCAGGCCAGACTGAGGGATCCCCACCCCCAGTGCACGAATTTTGTGCACTGGGCCTCTAGTATATACTATATAAGTGTATATACACATATGTATATATACTTATTCGGTTCATATACTTATACTTATGTAGTATATATACACATATATACTTATATATATTTCTATAACTCCTCTATATATTAACTAGCATATATTCTTTTAAAAATTATATATGTCTATGTAAGTGTACATATATATATTTTTTCACTTATATCCCACATTAATGCTGCTACTTCCAATTCAAATCCAATGTCACAGGTTTCTTCTTCAATTTTTGTGTTCCATATGTGTTTCTTTTTTTAAAATATTTTTTATTGATTTCAGAGAGGAAGGATAGAGATACATAGAAACATCGATGATGAGAGAGAATCATTGATTGGCTGCCTCCTGCACATCCCCTACTCGGGGGGATTGAACCTGCAACCAAGGCATGTGCCCTTGGCTGGAATCGAACCTGGGACCCTTTAGTCCGCAGGCCGACGCTCTATCCACTGAGCCAAACTGGCTAGGGCCCATATGTGTTTCTTACTTTTTCCACATAAGAACCCTGATTCCCAACATCAATATACATACTCATTTGATCTATCCCACAATAAATACAAATTGTTTCATAATTACAAAACCAATATCATTACCAATAACAAACCTTCTAAATAAAGTTAAAGATTTGTTTGTAGTTTATTTTGTTCTTAGAATATATTCTGGTCAGCACTTAATCAGAAACAGAAGCACCAGGAAATGTAAATAGTAAGGAATGTATTATAGGGATTTGATCTTGCGCAATGTGGAGCTTTAAAAAAATTATTATCCTTTTAAAAATATATGTTTTTATTGATTTTAGAGAGAGAGAAAGGAAGAGGGATAGATAGCAACTGGCTGCCTCCTGTGGAAACTCCCCACCCCCAACTGGGGATAGAGCCTGCAACCTACGCATCTGCCTTGACCAGGAATCAAACCAGTGACCTCTTGATTCATGGGTCAACGCTCAACCACTGAGCCACACCAATCAGGCAATGTGGAGCTTTTTAAACAGTCTATGTAAAAGCCAGGTGTCTGCTGCTGGAATCTAAAATCCTCAAGGCAGATAGGAAGAAAAGGTAGAGGTGATGTGGGGTAAGCAGGGATAAAGTGCAACCTGTGAGGTGGAGCCAGAATACAAGAGACTGCAATACAAGTCAGACTCTCACTACTGCAGGCTGTCATCACAGCTCCAGTGATAGGGGTCCTGCAGGAGAAGCCTCGCCCTTAAGTGTGTATCCCACAAAAATGGTAATAGCTATTGTCATTTCTGGCTTACAGAGGAGTGTTGTTGTTCTAAGAGTTACCCTCACAAGCACATTTCTTATAGCTGTGGTGAAAAGACTTTGCTCTGGACCCTATCTAGGGGTATATTTAAGGACTAGGTAAGCAGGTCTTCTATTATGGAAGAGGATTTTGGGAAACAATTCCAGTTTAGCTAATTCGACACAGTGAATCTATGATACTCTGTAGTCAGAAAACTACATACAAAAGCTACTTGAATTATTTTTTCTGTGTAGTTATGTTATCAATTTGGTATACAATTAAGTTCATTTTGTTAGATTTTACTTTTTTCACTTATTACATGTCTCCTAGAGTAAACTATATTAAAAGATATACTCAGAAAAGTCTCTCTCCCACCTGATATCCTCCACCCCATTCTGACCCATCCTTTATCAGGTACTAGTTTCCCCTAGTTTAATACAAGAAGGTAGCATACTGTATGTAGTCTACTATACCTTGCAATATAAGCAAACGTAAAAATAAAAAAAAATAACATCCCAAATTACTAAATCCACAAAGACTATTTCAAAGAATTCTGTATCTTAACACATCCCAGGGTAGTAGAAACAAGATGTTATAAAATGAAATAACATACTGATATAAATATCTTTTGGTAAATGTTAGAAATATATCTAACACATTTCATGAACCTAAAAGTGAGGTCTTTCTTTAAGAATTAAAAAGTATGGGAAATGTGAGTTCAGTAGAGAAGATGACAACGATGCTAAAAAGACTAAAAATCTAGACTTGGTGTAAGAGTATTTTATTTTTAAAAACCACAACGGTTTTTGTCAACTACAGGTTTCATATGTACCAATAATCAGGTGGAGTTGCTTATATGGTTTTTTATTATATTAACAAAAGCACGGTTCCTAGGTTATAGCAATAAGGGATTCCATTCTCTGTTGGACTAGATCTGGAATAGTGTTCAATTCATGGGACCACATTTTAAGAAGAACACTGAAAAGAGTACACAGAAATAAGAGAAAATGCTTTGAAGAGAGAACTAAAGGAAACAGAACTTCCTTCAAATGTTTGAAAGCAATTTCATAGAATAAGCTCATCCGGTGTTCCTCTAGAAGGCAAAACTCACATCAGAATATGGATATCATAAGAAGAGGATTTCAATTCAACCTCAGAAAAAATAATTATCCTTCAATGTACAGTATTAGTGAAGTCCCCATCACTAAAGAATTAAGATGGAGTCTGGAATTCCACAGAGGAAATTCCTATGCTTCTCAGTAGGAAGGTTGTGCTGAATCAACTTCATGATTCAATTTTCTATTCACACCTAAATAGCTTCTAAGAGTAGCCATTTATTAAATAATACAGGATGTGGTATTTGAAGTGATGACCTTGATTCATACATAAAAGATTAAGCTGTTATTAGCTATACATCATTGAATGTGGTTGGAACTGGGTAGGTCTGGCTGACGGGTAGAACTATTCAGTGTCTATTAGAATGCAGGATTGAAGATAGAAATGCCCGTCAATTAGAAATAAACTCATCTCCAGGGAACAGAGGGTCAGACATATCAGCAAGACTTCTTAGTATCTCAGTCATCAGCTGGAGCAATGTTCTAAACAGTGCTTCTCACCTAGATTTGTTTTCCAGCTTCCTGTGAATACATGAATGCCTTGGGGTAAAGGGGATTGTGAGTAAAACCTAAAAGAACGGTGACTAAAATGCATGTTAAGACTTTAGAATGCAAGATAATACTGTGCTGGTGCCCATATGACATACTACAACACAAAGGGAGGTGTGCTTTCTTTCTGCTCAGAACACAAACTGGCTGGGCACCAAGAACACAGTGCCACTGCTTTGTATAGAGGGTTGCAGCACCTCAACCGTGCCTGTGGCAGCATTGTGATTTTGGTGGGAGTGCCAAAGAGGAGACAGTTAGGGTATGTCCAATGGTGAAGGACCTACATTTATTTCTGCATGCAGTGGGGTTTCAGAAGCTAATGAAAGAAGGTAAGGGCTTCTTCATTAGCATACTAGGATGTCTTGGTGATTTCCAGTAATAAAAGAGGGAGAATTTGAATACAGAATCCCTTCTGGAGAAGGTGACATAAGCAGCCATTTCTACAGAGTAGCCAGTACATTACTGTAAACACGATCTGTCTGTAAATTAAACATACGTGTAAATTCTTTGACACTTCTTCCATTGAGAGATAGGATCTAAACCCTCTCTCCTTCAATTTGTGCTGGACTTTGTAACTTACCCGTATCCAATAAAATGCAGCAGAAGTGATGCTGTGTAACTTTGGAGGCTAGGTCATACAATGCATTGCAGCTTTCACCTTGCTTACAGGCACACTAGCATTTGGAGCCCTTTGGCCACCTTGCAAGAAGTCTGACTACCCTGAGGCAAACATGCTACGAGGAAGCTCAAGCCACATGAAGAGAGTATGCTTAGGTATTCTGGCTGACTGCCCCAGTTTCAACCACCAAACCTGTGAGGAAATACGTCTCCAGATAATTGCCTTCCCAACCCATTGAGACACCCCCCCAGGCTCACCCCTCCACATGAGCTCCCAGATGTCATGGAGCAGAGACAAGCCTTGTCTGAATTTTGACTGAGAGGGTAACTTTATATTTCATAAAGGGCAAAACTATAATATTTTACCCTCATAATGATAATTAGGTAGGCTGGCCTGGCATTATTACCACTCTCATTTTATAGATTAAAACAACACTTGGAGAGTATAATGCTAAGCAAAGTAAGTCAGAGAAAGTATCACATGATCTGACTCATACGTGGAATATAAAGAACAAAGTAAACTGATGAACAAAATAGATCCAGAGACATAGAATCATGGAGCAGACTGCTGAATCTCAGAGGGAAGGCAGGGGTAGGTGGGTGGGTGGGAAGAGATTAACCAAAGAACTTATATGCATAACCCATGGACACAGACAATAGTGTGGTGAAGGCCTGGGGCTGGGGGCAGATGAGGGCTAGAAGGGGTCAATAGTGAAAAAAAGGGGACATCTGTAATATTTTCAACAATAAAGATAAATTTTAAAAATAAATGGGTAAAACAACAAAAAACAGTGATTTGAGCTTACCTGCTTTGAGGTTATATAGCCAAAATGTGGCATGCTGACACTAAAATCCTGACCTTTGGACTCCAAAGTTTATGCTTTCTTTATATTTTCCCATCTGGATACTGTGGGGCATTAGAATGGCCTAGGGAAATCAAATAAAATATATCCAAACTTTGAAGACAAGTTCAGAAAGTGCTGAATAAATGGAAGCTAACAAGAAGCAATATTAAATGGGTGATATCAGCCATTCTGTGAGGAAATAGCCATGTAAAATAAGATTTACAGATTGTTGCTAGTAAGGAAGGCTATAATTTAAAATGGAACAAATGAAAAAATAATCTTAGAACTTTTAACCTTTTGAGACAATGTTTTAATGATGTAATATTTGCAGAGGCTGATTTTTTAAAAATAAGTCTGTTAGAGAATTTAAAAACCTGCCAGTTTTGTTTCAGATGAAATCAAACTGGCTGATGGTGCTATTTTAGTCTGCTTAGAAGTATATCCTTATAATAAAGAGGGCACTTCAGACCACGGCTTGATGACATTATCCCTTATGATCATCTTCATTTATTCTACTTTTCCAAGCCACCTTTTGATTTAAATTTAGTTCCTCTAGGCGACTTTCCTACTTGGAGAAGAAAGTACAATGATACTAACAAAGCATACCATGCTCATTCAATAGGTCGTATTTTGTATATTTCAATGTCGAGGGATATTGGTATTCTGATTAACCAAGCAGCCTCGCAAACTTCTTACCTTGGGAGCGAGGGTCAGCTCCCAGGCTCATGTTGACTCTGTCAATATGCAGACCTCCTGCTTCAGAGGTCAGTAGGACAGCTTTCTACCTCTGGACTCATCCTGAATACAATGAGGTCACTGGTGACTTCCCCATTCAATGGGGAGCACAAAGGTGCAGAGTCCACTCAGGGCTTCTCATGTCTCGACTTTTAGGTTCCTTTAGCGATTAACTCCCACCATCAGGAGCCACAGTAACTTCCACTATGTTTGTCACGACCATTTCTCCCTTCCTTACGTTGTGTTTTCCTCCCTGAGTAGTCCCCTTTTCCTTTAAAATAGATGTATTTTTAATAATGAACTGGGTTTCCTGAATTCCACTCTGTCACTGGGCCTCTCCAAAGGAATTTACCTCTCCTTCCTTAATAGTTTTCATGCATAGTTTGCACAGAGAATGCCTTGGAATGTTCTGTTATAAAAAGCACGACGGGATTTAACATATTTTGAATGGTTTTCTGCAAAACAAACATGATCAAAGTTTTGATGTTTCAGATGGCTAGAATATTCTGTGTCTTGGGCCGGCCCTAGCACTTGGAAAGCGCTCCATCTCCGACATTTGTCAAATGAGTGAACCTGGAAAACGAACAATATCCTAAAAGGAAACATTTCATTCCCCAGCGAGGGAAACCACTGGCCGAACACCTTTCAGACTTCCATTTAGAGTCGCTTGAACAGGCCAGGCCCGTTCACGAGGAGGATACGCGCATCATCCTGCGAAGCCGGCTGTTCCTCCGCATGTTCCTGTCAAATTCTACCCGGCGGTGGCAGCCTCGGGGGCTCGCGTCTTAGTTTTATGGCAGGGACGTTCGTTGTACAGGAAATAACAGGAGAATGGGCTTCCCCGTCCTCCTCCCTCCAGGATTTCAACTTCTCCTCGAACTCCGCTACGGAGTCCCTGTTGCGGAGCAGGCTTAGGACCGCGAGGAGCATCGAGCAGGAACCCGAAGCCATGGGAACGGCGGAAGGAAAGAAACCGCTGAGCGCCGCGGCGCGCAGGACGCGAAGGAAGCCTCCCCAGGCGAGGGCGTGAGGGCGCTCCTAGGATTACGTCACGCACCCGGGATGACGTAACGGCGGTGACGCGCGGGTGACGCCAACGCCGCGGCGCCTTCTAGTGGTCTCCGCCCCTTTCCCCCGCCCCCCGCCTGGCGTCCTTCCCCCAATCCCCTCAGGCTCCGCTGCGTTGGGGGCCGCGGGCCGGTTCCTGAGGTGGCCCAGCGCCCTCCCGCCGCCGGCGCCGCCCGGCCGTCGCCCCCGCCGCCCCCCGCCTCCGCCTACCCCCCCCCCCCGCCCTCCGCCTCCCTTCCCCCTCCCCGCCCAGCAGCGGTCGCTGGAGCCCCGGCTCTCGGTTATAAGATGGCGGCGCTGAGCGGCGACGGCGGCGCGGAGCAGGGCCAGGCTCTGTTCAACGGGGACATGGAGCCCGAGGCCGGCGCCGGCGCCGCGGCCTCTTCGGCTGCGGACCCCGCCATCCCCGAGGAGGTGAGTGCCGGCGCCCCCTGCACACTTCCCGTCTCGGCTCGGCCGGCGGGTGTTTATTTGGGGGGAAGAGGTGGCGCTGGGGGCTCCGGCGCCCTCAGCCACCCTCTCCTTGGGGCTCTGCGGGTGGGAGGTGCGTCTCCCCCCGGCCCCTCTCCGTCCTGCAGCTCCTCGCTATGTAAACACACACGATGGCCCGGGGGGGGGGTTTCCCTGGCCCGCACCCCCGCCGGGGGTTCGGGGAGCGGTGGTGGAGCTGGTGGAGCGGGAGGCTCTCCGTAGGGGGCGAGTCTCAGGGTTGGTCCTAGGTCACGGCTGGCTGGAGGGAGCCAGGCGCGCATCCCCGAGACGTTTTCGTTATTCCGGGCGGGGGGCGCGGGGGGCGGCGGCATCCCGGCGGCAGATGTGGGCTCGGAGCCGGGCCGGGCGTCCAGCCCCAGGTACCGTGGTGTCGGTCATGATGACAGGGTCCTGGGGATGATGGGGCGCATCCCGCCCTCTTCTGCTCTCGCGGACAGTCCCCCTTTCCAGGCCGCTGCCCTCCCTTCTACTTCTCTACTTTTGGGGGGGATGTGTCTTCATCGGTTTTACCCAGCGGCTGGTTTTGCTTTACTCTGTACTTTTTCCAACCTCAACCCCCACTTGCCACACTCCCTTTCATCCCGGGCTCAGGACCCTGCGTTCCGAAGGCTGGTCGGGGCTCCCGCGCCCCATCCCCACCTGCCGGCCCGCCCGCCCGCCTGCCTGCTGACCTCAGCTCCTATCTGCTGAAGACTACTTTCTGCACTGCTCTGTCCCTTGGTCCTCTTGGGGCCCTTGGCTGCATCCCCCGGCTCCCCGACTTCATCCCCTGGCTCCCCGGCATTGTTACCCATTGTTCGCTCCACCAATCCTTCTGAACGCTTTGGAGCTGCTTACCTTCTGAATCCTGAAGCTGTCAAGATTCCATCAGGTTTCACTTGCACTGCCGGCACTTTGTGGTGGTTCTTCCATTGTCCATTCACACCTCTCTATTTATTCCTACCGGTTTTTTAAAAATAGGTTTGATTGCCTTCCTTCTGTTGTCCTTCCTTCTGTCCCAGTTTTTTTCTTTCACTTTTTGCTTTTTAGCCATGGCTTCTCTCAGCCTCTTTTGTTTTTTGTGGGGTTTTTTTGTTGTTGCATTATTCAGCTTATCACCTTGTCAAATGAGTTTATTTACATTGTGTTTTTTATTACATAAAATTTATCGTATTTCGTATTTGGAATTTTATTACATAAAATAACACACTTCATTATACTTACAAATAATGAGATAATCTATGGTTTAACAACTGCGCTTTACAGTTCTTGCTTGATCAGATAGCGTGGCTTATGCCAGTTGACTGTGCTCAAAGTTCTCTTTCCTTCCTGCTAGTTACATTTTGTTTCCCAGTTCTCATAACGTTTCATTCTTTCTTCTGTCTATGCAATTCTTTTTCCTGCTTCATCATCTTTACTTTGTAAATTCATTTGCTGTGCTTGCTCTAATTAGTATCGGTTTGTTCACAATGTTTGTTTTTCATCCTCTTATACCACCTCCATCTATGCCCATGATGTGTTCTGTACCATCTTTTGATCTACTCTAAATTGTCTCATATATTCTTCTTTCTTAACAAAATTACACCATTTTCCACTTTACAGTTTGCATTTTTGCTCAGCTTGGTTTCCTCTTGGATTCTAAGGATAGAGTTCTTCCCTTCTTCCATTTACTAGTTTATTCTGTTTTCCCTGTCCCCAGTTGCCATTCATTTTGCCTTGTTTCCTGGCTTTTGGTACTTAACTTGCTGAAGCTTCCTCTTGTCTTCCCCACACCTCCACATTCCTTCTTATTTATAAACAGCTTTGTTCCGTTGACATGGAAATTTATTTTTAGGATACATTGTTTTTAATGGATAAATACTAGGGGTCACATCTGCTGTCTATTTTTTCCATGAATCGGATATGCCTTTGTCTTACCAGGCACAGGTGCTTCTAGGCTTGCTTTACTCTATAGATCACGTATGGTTTTGTTAAATTGTATCTAGAAGAGTAGATAAATTAGTGTGTATGGCTCATGAAATTGTAATTTTCTGATTATAGTATTGTTTACTGAGAATTTTGTTACAGAGTTATTAGAATAGTTTGCAATGATATAGAGAAGGTGTTTGTAAAGTAGAATCTCTGCTATCCTATTTGAAAGGGCCAGATTGTTTGAACTCCACCCTCTGAAGATTCTGATTAGGTGAGAGCTAGGGCATGAGTTTCTGCATTTGCACACTTCCTAGGCAATTCTCATGAATCAATGCTTGAGTACCTCTAGGCCAGTTGGATTTAAGTTTAAATTGCTAATAATTGGAAAGCATATTCATATCTCCTGAAATCTTAAGGATACTTGAACAAATTTTAATTTGTGGCCCTGACCAGGTAGCTCAGTTGGTTAGAGCATCATATGCCAACGTTTTGGGTTTGATCCCCGGTCAGGGCACTTGTATACAAGAAACAACCAATGAATGCATAAATAAGTAGAATAACTAATTTTAATTAGTTAAAAGTGTTTCCCTCTGCCTTCTTCATCCAGGTTTTAATGTTTAGTAATGAATAGTAGTTTTTCCTTTATACTTTTTTTTATAAGAGCTGATAATAAATGTATTTGATGGGGAGAGGGATAAGTGATTCAAAATGGGTCTTTTTAAAATATAAATTTCAATGTCATGGTGGTAGAATAAATTTTTCCAAGAAATAATTTTAAATCTGAAGTTGGTACTAATTCAGTGGAAGCTGAAATGTACTATGGATTTTTGAACTGCCTTCTTTATATTCACTTAAAAAGATACCGTCTAATTGTCACGTGCATGGAAATAAATGAAAAATTGTGCTTGTGTAAAATGACATGCATTATTCTAAAGATTTACCTTACCTGACAGTGAAATATGTTTTTTAAAAAATGTTTCTCACAGAAATTTCAGCTGCACTAAAACATTTCTAATTATGGACAGAAAGCACATTCATTTTTGAAAAATTAGAGAGCTCTAAGTACAAAAAGTAAAGAAAATCATCTGTTATCTTGTCACTAAGATATAATTATATAAACATTTTGATGTACGTATATCCATATACTGATCTTATGCTTTTACTAGAGGCCCAATGCACAAAATTCGTGCAAGGGGCTCAGCCCTCGAAGCTGCAGTGGCAGCCCCAGCTTCGTCCAGAAGGTCATTCGGCTGTCCGGTCTAATTAGCATATTACACTTTTATTATTATAGATAATACAATACAATGTATGTGGTTTTGTAATATTTTTAACTTAACTATATAGCAAAATATTTTACCTATCATTAGATATACTGCAATTTTTAAACTAAACATGTTTTTGACATTAGGTTGTTTCTAATTATTTTACTCTTGTTATCAAACATCTTAAACATAAAATTATGTTGGGAATTGAACAAATTGCATGTCCTATATTTGTAAGTATTACTTTGTAGATGCTCAAAATAGCATATTCTGGTAAGTGACATACGCTTGTTAAATATTTGTCCAATGAATATGCTTCTACTTTTGGCATTAAACATTTACTTCTGACCACTTATATTCCTCTGATACTACTTTCTATGACCATATGGTATAAGATGGGACAATATGACCATATGGTATAGTAAATACATTGAAAAATGCATTGTAACTAGGTATGATATTCATTAACTCTTTTTGTGCTGTGCATCTGTAGAAGGGAGCATCTTACAATCATGTTACAATTAAAATTGTATTGTTTTTAAGATCTCTTATTGACGATCTTAGTTAAGCTGTGTAATTATAATAATGCATTGACTAAGCAGTATTCTGAGATAGACTCTCCTTTTATAATGAGGTCCACTCATTATAGTTAAAACACATTTTTATGAACCAGGCAAACTGGGGTGGATTACATCATACTCTTAATAAATGGAAGTCCCACTAAGGTATGTGCTTCTGCAGTTCTGGCTATTGCTGTTAATACTTGTCTGGATATATTTGAAGGTGGACAAAACATGCCTGTTAGGCAAAACCAGAAAATAGCTGTGTGTCTTTGGTATTTCTTGTGTTCCCTTTCTTTATTCTTTCTCATTTAATGAGCTCCCTCCTTTAGTCATCCACTTACCTCTTCTGATATCACTCACTTATATATGCCGGATATTAAAGGATTTGATTGTTAGTAAACAGATAAGAAAGGAACATTGTGGTGGGTGCTTGAATCCCTGAATGTAGTAAACCTGAGAGCAAACTTGATTTAGTTGTATCTGGATAATAGGCCAGAAAAATTGTGCTAGGATAACAGGCTACAGAGGTCTGACTTTTTTAAAATTCCCTGTTCCTTGCTTTCCTAATTAGGATTAATTAGGATCCCATCATAACAACTGGAAACCTATATTCTATGAGTAATGGGGAAGAGAGGGAAGGAATCAGTTACATTGCTTTGTTTTTTAAAGCATTTTCTAAGACTATGCTTACCTTGTTCCTTTTTCTCCAATCATAAAGTTGTTTACTCCTTTAGAATTGCAAAAGTGCATTTTGTGTCCTTTGACATCTTGATATTAATTTAGCTGAATACTTACTGAACATTTTTTGTCATAATCCCCTTGTTTTATGAAATCCACCTATGTTCCCATGCTTCCTATATATCTGCTTCAAATTGCCATTAAAATAAGCCTTACTGGATTTTGTATTCCTCTGAAGTTGAATTGTTTCAAGTCCTTTACTCAGTCTCTTTGTCTATTTTACTTGTAAAATCAGGATCAGCAATAGTTATAGAACGTCTGAATTCAAAATAGGTGAGCCTGTTTAGAAGCTTTCTGTTTTTTGGGTGTTTTGTTTTTTTAGTTTATTTTTAGGTGAAACATTATAGTATTAATGTTAATACTATAAGAACCAAAAAGTTAGCCTCGTTTGTTCCATTTCTTCCTTAAATATTTGGTGGAGAATTAACATTCTGGGAGATAGTTTTTCTTTTTCAGTTTCTTTTACCTACCAACCTAATTTACTGTCATACATAATTAGCATGGTATTCAGAAGAAACTCTTAATCTAACTTCCACACTAATATTAAGCAATTATTTTTTTCTCCCCTCTACCCTCTGAGATTATTTTGGTTTCCATGTTTTCTCTTGGGTTTAAAAAACTATTATTCTTGTTCCTTCCCATATTAAGACTACGCATATAGAAAGAGAAATTGATGCCCAGTAACATTACATTCCTTTATGGGTCCTGGGAAAGCCCTCGATACAGAATATAAAAATCACTTTGAACTCAATTAACTTTATATCTCCAGAAGCTCTGGTCATGATTTTCACTTAAGGACTAAAAAACCAAAAAATCAGGAAATGTGTTCATAGAGCATGAGTCTCAAATACCTGATCAGTACAGGGTCATGTGACAATTGGGAAGTAGACAGTGTCCAGGCTTCTGTTCATGTTGTAAGGAGTTTTATTCCATTTGTATTTGACTACCTTGCTAATTTTGAAACTGCATTTCCAGGGAGAGAAAAACATAACATTTTGGCAGTCTATTTTCAACTGTTGTTCCAAAATTAATGTGTGTATGTGTTTAAGTATTCATCTCCTTATTGTAAAAGATGCTTTAATTGTGTTTAAATGGAGAAATACTCTACTCTTGTTTCATATTTTTTCTTGCACTAAATATATAACTTTTAAATTAATAAGACCAGAAAAATTTGACTTTCTATTTTTAAGATGCTTTGAATTAGTCACTTACTTACCTTTGAGTATTTTGAAGGTTTAAAATACCACCAGGGGTTCCTCCATTGGCCTAGGACTTTTAAACTGTATTTTCTACATTTCTTTTGCAAAGTAAATTTCTGTTTGGGCTTATAGATGTACTTTAAAAGTTAAAGGGAATTAATAGCTTCAGCTACATTGTAAATACTAGTTATTAGAACCTATATTTTTGTATTGTCAACTTGGGTCTAACCCAGGGGTGGGCAAACTTTTTGACTCGAGGGCCACAGTGGGTTCTTAAACTGGACCGGAGGGCCGGAACAAAAGCATGGATGGAGTGTTTGTGTGAACTAATATAAATTCAAAGTAAACATCATTACATAAAAGGGTCTTTTTTTTTTAGTTTTATTCATTTCAAACGGCCGGATCCGGCCCGCGGGCCGTAGTTTGCCCACGGCTGAAACCCCTTTTCCTCTGTTTTAAAGTTTATATTTTCTACTTAGAAGTCTCTCTGTAGATTGGGGGGGGGGGGGGAGTCTTAAGTAGGTATGATTATTTTTTATAGAGAGATTAGCATGATTTCTGATATTGTATAAATTTAATTCTCACTCATAAAAACATGCTATCTTTTCCGTAAATACCAAACAATTATTGCCTTTATACCTTTTTTTTTTACTATAAAAAGATAAAGTGCTATTGTTAATTATTCCTAAATAACTCGAAATTGCTTTTTTACACATCATATAACTATTTCTATGGGAATAGTGTCAGAACTTCAGGTAGGAAAGAGATTACGATTCAGTATAATCCTTACATTCCTATTCTCCAACCACTGAAAGTGTTCATTTCTTCTTAGTTTTTACATGCTTGCTTTGTATATTTAAAATATTCCACCCATTATTGTACTTCTCCTATTTACAGTAAGTTACACAATCTCAATTTAAGTTTTACTATACATGAGAATTTAATTCAGTATAACTTTTTGATAACTCTCTATTGCAGATGATTTTTCTACTACTGAGTTTGGCACTTAAAGTCTCTATATGTACAGTAGTATCCCTTATCTTAAGGGGATACATTCTAAGAACCCCAGTGGATGTGAAACTGAGGATAGTACTGAACTCTATATATAGCATTTTTAAATTTTTTCTTTTTATCATTCCTCACCTGAGGATTTTTTTTCTATTGATTTTTTTTTTTGAGAGTGGAAAGAAGAGAGGGGAAAGCGGGGTGGGGGTGGGGGGTTGGGGGGGAGAGAAACAGTTCGAGAAACACATTGGTTGCCTCCCCCATTCACCCTGACCAGGGCTGGGGATTGAGCCTTCAGCCCAGGCACATGACCTTGACAGGGAATTGAACCCGAGAGAGATCCTTTGGTATGCGGGTCAACACTCTAACCATTGGGAAGCACTGGCCAGGGCAGTATTTTTTTTTTCTAGACATACATATATTTTCACTTAAAGGAAGCACTTTACAGCTTCTCTTAGGCATACTCGAATTGCCAGCATCACTACTTTTGTACTTTGGGCCCATAATTAAGTAAAATAAAGCTTTCTTGAACACAGCACTACCATACCACAACAGTGAATCTGTTAACCAAGATGGCTAGTAAGTGACTGAGTGGCAGGGAGCATATATAGCATGGATACAGTGGACAAAGAGATGATTCACGTCCTGCCCTAGACAGAGAGGATGGTGTGAGGTTTCATCACTCTATTCAGATTAGCACTCAACTTAAAACTTATGAATGGTTTATTTCTGGAATTTTTCATTTAATATTTTAGGATTGGAGTTGACCGCGGGTAACTGAAACCACGGATAAGGGGGGACTACTGTATGTGTTGCCATCTCAACAAGTTAGAGAAGAGACATACGGTCCGCTGAATAGTTGCAAATGGTGCTTGATAAAATTCATCATAAAACCCGAAGCAAATCAAATGTGATAAGGACCATCTATTTTTTTAAAAATCAAGTTTTATAATTACTACCGTTGAAATTTTGAAACCTCTCCCTCTGAGATTGGGAGAAATAAGGTCGTTCATTAAAACTGCTCCTAGTTAAAGTTGTAGTAGAGGTCCTGACCTTCACTGAGTTAAGAAAAAGAAAATTTAAAAACACAAGAATCGCCCTAACTGGTTTGGCTCAGTGGATAGAACGTCAGCCTGTGGACTGAAGGGTCCCAGGTTCGATTCCGGTCAAGGGCATGTACCTTGGTTGCAGGCACATCCCCAGTGGGAGGTGTGCAGAAGGCAGCTAATCGGTGTTTCTCTCTCATCGATGTTTCTAACTCTCTATCCCTCACCCTTCCTCTCTGTAAAAAATCAATAAAATATATTAAAAAACAAAACAAAACATAAGAATTGGCCCTAGCTGGTTTGGCTCAGTGGATAGAGCATCGGTCTGTGGATTGAAGGGTCCCAGGTTTGATTCCGGTCAAAGGCCATGTAACTTGGTTGCAGGCTCCTCCCTGGCCTGGGCCCTGGTTGGGGCACGCAGGAGGCAACCAATTGATGTGTTTCTCTCACATCCATATTTCTCTCTGTCTTTCCCTCTCCCACTTTTTCTAAAATTCAATGGAAAAATATCCTCGATTTAGGATTTAAAAAATAATAATAAATTAATAAAAACATAAGAATTGGAAAGAGAAATAAAACTATCATCATTCATAGACTATATAATTGTGTATTTAAATTTTTTTAAAAATATCTACAAGTTATAAACAATGAGTTGTGCAAGAAACTATATTCTAACAACAGACAGGAAGGAAAATCTAAAACAGTACATTTCACAATAGCATACCCAGGAATAGATCTAAAAAATGACGTAAGATTTCTAAAAGCCTTATTGAAATGAATTATTATATATAATTCAATAAAAATACCATGTGCATGGATTGATAGACAATATTGTATAGATACTATTCTCCCCAAAGGGATTTATATATTTAATATAACCCAAATCTAAACCTTAGTAAGGTTTGTTTGGTTTGTTTGTCTTGTTTTGTTTTGGTGGGACTTAAAATTTTAAAATTCTGTGGAAAATCAGTAAAGGGTTAGGGTAGCCAAGACCACTCCCAAAGAAGACAGTATGGGAGGACATACTTCACCACTTATTAAGACTCATTGCAATGTAATTATGACACTGTCATGAGTAGTCTAGTGATGGATGGGAAAGAAGAAAACCTATAGTTGGTAGGTTACTTGATGTATGATAAGATACATGCTAGAAATTAGAAAAGTATGCGCTTTTCAATAAATGGTGCTGGAAAATTTAGGAAAAATTAATTTGGATTTTTACCCCACAATATTCACAAATTCTGGGTAGATTAAATGCCTGGGTATGAAATGACAAACTATAAAACTTTTAGAAGATAACATGAGAATATATTTTTATTTCCTGATTCTTCCTCCCATCAAAGGTGGATACAGTTTAGGTTTTATCAGTTAGATGAATTCCCACAATTTGGAAGACAAAAGGACAGGAAGCTTTCTTTTTACTGCCTTTTGTCTGGTTAGCTAAGTTGTAAGATCTTAGTGAGTGGAAGCAGTTGAGGTGACTGGACTGAGCATTCCAGTGTTTAATTCCAGCTTCATGGATCTTTAGAGGCAGTAGTGCCAGCAGCTTTTGGACCTCTGATTTCCAGAGTATCCTTTACTTCTATAATGTAGTGGCTACTCCTGATTCCCCATCCTTCCATATTTTGAATGATAAGTGTCTTAGTCCTTGTATTAAATGCTTTTCTGGTTTGAAACATCTAAAATGTTATTTCTTTCTTTTTGCATTGGGTCCTGATTAATACTTTTTAATTGGCTCAAAGAATCACTTAATGCTTTATTCTTTTGTTTTTAAAAAATTGTGGTAAAATATACATAACAAAAATGTATCATTTTAACCATTCATAAATGTACAATTCAGTGGCATTAAATATATTCAAAATGTAACATCATCACTATCTAAATCCAAAATTTTTCAACACCCCCAACAAGAATTCTACCTTTTGAAAAACAATTCCTTCTTTCTCCCTTGTCCAGCCCCTGGTAATCTCTATTCTACTTTCTGTGTTTATGGATTTGTCTATTCTTGGTACCTTCTGTAAGTGAAATCATACAATATTTGTCATTCTGTGTCTGGTTTATTTCACTAAGCTTAATGTTTTCAAGGCCCATCTGTGTTGTGAAATATATCAGAATAACCACCAAACTGTTTTCCTACCAGCATTCCATTTACATTCTTACCAGCAATACATGTGAATTCCAGTTTCTCCTCGTCCATAGCAACACTTTTTTAATGATAGCTATTTTAATGGGCATGAATTGGCATCTCATTGTGAGTTTTGTATTAGGTTATTTTTTTCTTAGTGTTCCTCAAAAATGTATATAGAATCTAAAATCTAAATAAATAGAATTACCATATGACCCAACAATTCCACTCTCAGGAATATATGCAAAAGAATGAAAACAGAGACTTAATTAGATACTTGTATGCTGCAGTGTTCATTGCAGCAGCATTATTCACAATAGCCCAAAGTTGGAAAAAACCCAAGTGCCTATCAACAGATGAATATATTTAAAAATACAGTATCTGCATAACAGTGGATTGTTTTTCAGTCATAAAAGGAATGAAGTTCTGATACATCATATAAAATAGGTAAGCCTTGCCCAACTGGTGTGACTTAGTGGTTGAGTGTCGACCTATGAACCAGGAGATGAGAGTTCGATTCCCAGTCAGGGCACATGCCCAGATTGCAGGCTTGATCCCTAGTGGAGGGCATGCAGGAGGCAGCTGATCAGTGATTCTCTCTCATCATTGATGTTTCTATCCCTTTCCCTTCCTCTCTGAAATCAATAAAAATATATTTTAAAAAATAAAATAAAATGGGTAAGCCTTGAAAACATCATGGTAAGTGAAATAAGCCAGACACAACAGGACAAATATGACTCCATTTACATAAATATCAGAATAGGCAAATTCATAAAGATAGAAAGTAGAATATAAGTTACCAGGTCTGGGAAGGGGGGGTTGGGTGTTATTGCTTAATGAGACAAGTGAGAATTTAGTGTCAAATGGAACCTAGTTTCACCTCTCACATAGTACAGAATTTCTCCAGCAGCATCCCTGACAAATGATTAAGAATTCAGTTAGCCCTAGCCGGTTTGGCTCACTGGATAGAGCATCGGCCTGCAGACTCAAGGGTCCCGGGTTCGATTCTGGTCAAGGGCATGTACCTTGGTTGTGGGCACATCCCCAGTAGGGAGTGTGCAGGAGGCAGCTGATCGATGTTTCTCTCTCATCAATGTTTCTAACTCTCTATCCCTCTCCCTTCCTCACTGAAAAAAAATCAGTAAAATATATTTTAAAAAAAAGAATTCAGTTAAATGTCCTTAATAGTATGGCATCTTGTTCCTTGTACCTCTACTGCTAACAAATATCTCTCTTACTGTGGAGCTCAGATATACCTTCTTGAACTACTGTCTCTAGATTCTAACATCATCCTAGTTTAGTCCTCTGGAACAGCGCAGAACAATCTGTTCTTCCTTTTATCTCATATCCCACTCTCTCACTATTTGGCAAGCACACACACCTTTAGACCTTTCTTTGACACTAGTTACTTGCTGTTTGCCTTTAAATGTATCATGGTAATCCCATCCAAAAAACAAAATACCTTCCCTGACTCTGGCATCCCCTTGAGCTTTTGTTTTCTCCTTCTGGTCACTCAATGCCTTTTCTTAAAGAAGTACTCACTCATGTCTTCTTGAAAGTCAGTCTTCTATTTCTTTTCACCCAATTGAATCTGTTCTTTCAAAGGCTACTATATGCCCTTAATAGTCAAGCTACTCTCTAAGCTAGAGTGTCCTGCATTTCCAATTGTCTTGAGTATTTTACCTTAATGTCTCACTGATATCACAAAGTCAGAAAGTCCTAAACTAAATAGTTATCTTTCCCTTTAAATTATTTCTGCCCCTCTTCTTGTAATATTCTCCACTTACTCATCATTTCTACTTGAAACCTCAAGGCATCTCTGATTTTTCCTATTGCCTTATTTTTTCTGTGCAGTCATTGGAGCCATTGTGAGGTCTTATAAAAGACCTCAGAGAGCTGGCTTGTGCCTTCATGTGAAATTACAGCTAGAAAGCACCATCTATGAACCTCAAAGTGGGTCTTTTACAGTATACCAAATCTGTGGGCACCTTGATCTTGGACTTCCCAGAACTGTGATAAATTTCTCTTGTTTATAAGCCACCCAGTTTACATATATATATATTAGGCTGAATGAACTATCACTACAGTATTCCTGATGCCCAGTATACCATGTGACACAAATATTAGGCTTTTATAAAATGTGTGCCAAAAGGATAATTTTAGAGTTAGATGATAATGTATTTAAGCACTCAGCATATTATTGTGCCCAACACATAGAAGGTATTCATTGTGTAAAGTTGAAAAATAATATTGAGCTCCTTTGTGCTAATTGTTTGCTAAGTGCTGTGAAACAGAAATGACAGTCTTTGTCCTCAAGGAGCTTACAGTCTAGTGGTAGAAGCAGACCCATAAGTCACAAATTAAGGACAGTGTTATGTTTAAAGTGTGCCACAGGTGCAGAGGAATCACAGAAGAGTACACAATTCGGAATAAGTGTAGGAGATGGAAGACAGAAAGACTTCCTAGAAAAGGAAATATGTAAACTGAATTCTAAATATTTAAGATGTATTTTAAAAACTTGTATAAGACCTTTATAAAGAAAATTAATTAGCCAGGCTGGTGTGGGTCAGTAGTTGATCATTGACCTATGAACCAGGAGGTCACCATTCGATTCCCGGTGGGGGCACATGCCCTGGGCTCCATCCCTAGTAGGAGCATGCAGGAGGCAGCCAACCAGTGAATATCTCTCATCATTGCTGTTTTGATCTCTCTCCCTTCCTCTCAATAAAAATAAAAAATATATGTATTTTTTAAAAATAAAAGTAATTAAACTTAGAGACATAAAGGAAAACCTAAATAAATGGTGTTACATACCATATACTAAGGATGGATTGGAAGAGTGAGTATGGTAAAATGCCAGTTTTTCTTAAACTGCTCAGTAGATTCATTGAAATCCAAATCCCTGTAGCTTTTTCTGTGGAACTTGACAACTTGATTAATAGTTTCTATGGAAGTAGAAAGAGTTAAGAACTGCCATGATATTCTTAAAGAACAATAAGAAGGGGAGACTTCTTTAATCCATTTTTTTTGTCAAGAAATTTGGATGCTTGCTATATGTGAGGCACTGCTGGGCCCTCGTTATTACCTTGGTGAATATGAGACATGACTCCCACCCAAATATCATATTCAAATTCATTTCTAATGATATCTAGGGTTTTTAATAGGCCACTTCATAAAATACCAGATGAGTACTGAGACTACCGACAAACTTAATTACTCTAATTTACTCTTAATTTCTGATTTTTATATTTAAATTTTTTCTTGGTTTTAATATTCTTTTTTATACTTTCTTTTATTAGTTTTGTAAATTTAACACTAGAAAGCCTAGAAATAGACAGGTTTTATTTTAAACTAGAGGCCCGGTGCATGAAATTCATGCGGGGGGGTGGGGGGCGCGAGGGGGTTGTCCCTCAGCCCAGCCTGCACCTTCTCTAATCTGGGGCCCCTCGGGGGATGTCCGACTGCTGGGTTAGGCCCGATCCTCACAATCCGGGACTGCTGACTCCCAACCACTTGCCTGCCTGCCTGATTGCCCCTAACTGCTTCTGCCTGCCAGCCTGATCACCCCCTAACCACTCCCCTGCCAGCCTGATCAACGCCTAACTGCTCCCCTGCCAGCCCGATCACCCCCAACTGCCCTCCCCTGCCAGACCGGTTGCCCCTAACTGCCCTTCCCTGCAGGTCTGGTCGCCCCCAACTGGTCACCCCCAACTGCCCTCACCTTCAGGCCTGGTCGCCCACAACTGTCCTCCCCTGCTAGCCATCTTGTGGTGGCCATCTTTGACCACATGGGGGTGGCCATCTTGTGTGAGTGCATGACAGTCAATTTGCATATTGCCTATTATATAGGATAGGATAGGTCTTTAAGATGTGAGTTGGATTATAGCCTTCCTTCCTTCCTTCCTTCCTTCCTTCCTTCCTTCCTTCCTTCCTCTGTTCCTCCCTCCCTTCCTCCCTCCTTCTGTCCCGCCCTTCCTCTCTCCCTCTTCCCCTTTCCCCTCTCCCTCTCCACCCCCTTCCACTCTAAAAATCAACAGTAAATATACTGATTGAAGATTAACAAAAAAAGAAAAGGGAAGATGAATAACAAACTGACAGTTAATACTAAATAGGTAGAGGTTGCTAATGAATTTTATATGCTTATATGGGGTTAGGTGGGTGAATACCTGGCAAGGTAGTTGGGAAAGGAAACGCTTGGAGCAATTGCTTACCATATTAAAGAAATGACATTGGCCCTCACCTCTTCGTTTGCACAATAATCAATTCTTAGTATATTGAAGATTAAACAGGAAAACAGCTTTTTTTTTTTTTTTTAAAGGGGCTTTAATGAGCTCAAGTCAGGCAAAGGTTTCTTTTAAAAAAATATTTTTTTATTCATTTCAGAGAGGAAGGGGGAGAAAGAGAGAAAGATGAGTGATAAGAGAGAATCATTGATTGGCTGCCTTCTGCACACTAGGGATCAAGCCCGCAACCCAGGCATGTGCCCTGACCAGGAATTGAACTATGACCTCCTAGTTCATAGGTCCACTGAGCCATGCCATCCGGGCAGGCAAGGATTTTTAAGACTGAAAACGTTAACCATACAAAAATCGTTAAATTTGACTACATTAAAAATATTAAATATTAATTCAATCTTCTGTTTATTAAGACCTTAAGAGGATAAAAAAGACAAGGCACAGAATAGAAGATATTTGCTATACACATGTATTAGTTACCTATTGCTGTGTAATAAATTATCCCAAAACTGAGCAGCTGAAAACAGTAAACATCAATCTCAGTTTCTGTGGGTCAGGAATCTGTGAGCAGCTTAGCTGGGTGGTTCTAGCTCAGGGTCTCTCATGAGGCTACAGTCAAGGTGTCTGCCAGGTCTGCAGTTATCTTATGGCTGGACTGAGAGGAACCTACTTCTGTGCTCTCTCATCTGGATGTGGCAGGTCTCAGAAGATCCACTGCCTATTTACTCACACAGCCACCTCACAGCATGGCTGCTGGCTTTTCCCATAGTAAAAGATCCAGAAGGGGATGAGAGAGACTTCTTAAGATGGAAGCCACAGTCTTTTTATAACTGAATCTTAGAAGTGACATACCATCACTTCTGCCATATTCTGTTCTAACTTGCTTCTTAAGATCACAATCAGTCCAGCCTACATTTAAGGGAAGAGGTTGTACAAGGACTTAGATACCAAGAGGTGAAGACCATTGAGGGCGATTTTAGAGGTTACCTACCACAACACAAAATGAATGGATGATTGGAATGAAAAATATACATAGAGAATTATGAATCCCTAACAAAGACAGAACACCAGATAGAAGGAAAAGGGCAAAAGCCCTGAACAGTCATTAGATTTAAAAAAAAAAAAAAAGAAATTTAAATTACCAATAAACATATGAAAACATGGTTAACCTCATTAACAATTATGGGAACAGAAATTAAAAGCACAAGAGACCATTTTGTATAGACTAAACTGGCAGAAATGAAACATCTGACAGTATCAAGCATAATTAAGAATATGAAACAATGGGAGCTCTTCCACTGCTGATAGTAGTGTAAATTGGAAAAACCACTTTGGAAAACAATGGGATGTTCTACAATCAGCAGTACCACTTCTAGACATTACCTTAGAGCAGCGGTTCTCAACCTGTGGGTCACGACCCCTTTGGGGGGTCAAACGACCCTTTCACAGGGGTTGCCTAAGACTATCGGAAAACATATATAATTACATATTGTTTTTGTGATTAATCACTATGCTTTAATTATGTTCAACTTGTAACAATGAAATTGGGGGTCACCACAACATGAAGAACTGTATTAAAAGGTGGCGGCATTAAGAAGGTTGAGAACCACTGCCTTAGAGTATTGGTGGTCAAATTTGAGTGTGCGTCAGAATCACTTGGAGGAGGGCTTATTAAAACAGACTGCTAGGACCCACCCCTCAATTTGGATTCAGTAGGAATGGGGTGGAGCTTGACAGTTTGTATTTCTAACAATGTTCTAGGGCAGTGGTTCTCAACCCCCCTAATGCCGCGACCCTTTAATACAATTCCTCATGTTGTGGTGACCCTTAACCATAAAATTATTTTCGTTGCTACTTCATAACTGTAATTTTGCTACTGTTATGAATCGTAATGTAACTATCTGATATGCAGGATGTATTTTCATTGTTACAAATTGAACGTAATTAAAGCATAGTGATTAATCACAAAAACAATATGTAATTATATATGTGTTTTCCGATGGTCTTAGGCAACCCCTGTGAAAGGGTCGTTCGACCCCCAAAGGAGTCGCGATCCACAGGTTGAGAACCTCTGTTCTAGGGTGTGCTGGTGCTGCTGGTCCAGGAATCATACTTTGAGAACCGACCATTGCCCGAGAGCAGCAATTTTCAACCTGTGCTGCCAGAATTTTTAAAACATGCAATACCTGACTATTTAGTCAGGGACACTGACCTCTTTTTCCTTAGATTGTCAAATAAAACAAAAAGACAACAGTCAATTAAAAAATGGGCAAAAGACTTGTTTTGGTTTTTTAGTCCAGTATTTTTTTTTTTAAATATCTCATTTAGACTTTATTTTGATTTTAACCTTTTGTATCTTATGTTCAGTTGTCATTCTTAGAAAGGAACTGGTTCCTATCATGAATCAGAAAATTACCAGTTCATCCCTTCAGCAAAGTAGCTGCTTTTATTTTATGTGGTTTCATCCCATAATATTTTGTTCCAGAGATGGGTGGGGAAAGGATGGAGATAGAGAGGTCTGGCTCTACTCTAAAAGCAAATGTCTAAACCAGGTAACAACTCCATAATATGTCATATTTGGGTCTTCGGTGATCCTGTTCTTTCCTACATCTCTACCTGTATACATCAGCAATTCTTGCTGCGTACTAAATGCTGTGGCATAATATTTCACAAAACATATACAATGGGGTACTAACCACTCAAAGTATTCTTTCATAGATAGGTTCTATAGTTGACAATTGGGGAAATTATAAAAGTTCCTCACTTTTCAGTTTCTGAGTTCAGATAATGAGGGTACTGTGTTATCTCAATATTAATTTGATTTTCCACTTTGCATATCAAAAGATTTATCTAAAAAGTATCTGAATCTATTTGGTGAGCAAGAGATACCTGTACTTTATACCCCATCTTGGGATTTCATAATTGGGCGTGGTATATTAAAGAATGAGAGGAACTATAGTAAAAAAACAACTTACTTTTGTTTAAATTAGAATTTCCTAAACTTCCTTGACTATGAAACATTGCTTATGTACAATGTGTATTAACATGCTGTGAAGCATTTAAGAAAATGCTATTGTAATACCAAAATCTTGCATTTCCTAGGAATGCATTGGCTGAGTGCTTGCTTCTTCCCCTCTCCCTTCAGTTTTTTCTGAATGAGGAGCCTGCCCTATTGGGAGGCTTCTGGAAATATTTTGATTGTCAAAAAGATTAGGAGATGCTATTAGGCATTTAATGCCCACAGACCAAGGAACACAATGCACCTAAATTACTGCACAGCAAAGAATTGCCTCATCCCAAATATCATTTATATACCCCTTTGAGGACACTGTACTCATCCTTTAGAACTCAGTTCTGGTTATCTTTCCAAGAAACTTTCTTTAACTACTTTTCCTGTCCTCCCCCCTCTTCCCAGCCTTGATCATACCTACTTGGTGCTCTTACAACATTTTATGCACATATTGATTATTTGAACTGACCACATTGCAGTAGTTATGATTATGTACTTCTACCTTACTGTGAGCTCAGATCTTTGAGAGAAGAGACATTCACATAGTGGGATTTGGTAAATTTGGTTGAATAAAAGCATATCTATCATTACATATTTAAAAAATAGTTGCTTTTGAACATAGAAGTCATTTATTGATCCACAAAAATGTTTTACAGAAATAATGTGCCACTTAATTTTATAATTATTCAAGATAATGAACTGTTTTAGCTCACTTTTTGAGTGTGTTAGTTTATTAATTATGTACTTCATGCCAGACACTGAGAATCCCATTTGATTCTCAGATCAACTCTATGTAGTTTGTATTCAAATAATAGGAATATGTCAAGCTAACTCTGTTTTAAAGATGAAGAAGCTGACACTTGGGGGTTAAGTAACTTGCCCAAGGTTACAGAGCTTAATAAGTGACAGAGCTGGAATTCTGATTTTAAAGCCTGTACTCTTAACTACTATGCTGTACCATAAATCTTCACAAGAGCCCTAAGAGTTAGGTATTGTAATCCCCCTTTTGTAAATAGGTTTAGAAAAGTTATGCAGTTGGCATGCTGCTTAAGTGAAAGATCTGGGCTTTGAACCCAGACATTGTGACTCTGGAAGCCATGCTCTTGACCACCATGTGATCAGAGCCTCTCTATGTCCTGTTATATAATGTGCAGCTCCTGTTTTCGTGAGGTTGTTAACCACAATTGACAGCTAGTGTTGTTCTCTTTATACCTTTGGCACCTTCAAGTTGTTTTCCTGCTAATGGTTTTAAATCTGGATTATTATCTTAAATCTGTTTAATATCTTGAGCAGTGCTTGTCCTAGAGGAGCCGTGGGCAAACTACGGTCCGCGGGCCGGATCCGTCCCGTTTGAAATGAATAAAACTAAAAAAAACAAAGACCGTACCCTTTTATGTAATGATGTTTACTTTGAATTTATATTAGTTCACACAAATACTCCATCCATGCTTTTGTTCCGGCCCTCCAGTCCAGTTTAAGAACCCATTGTGGCCCTCGAGTCAAAAAGTTTGCCCACCCCTGTCCTAGAGAATAAAATGTTTTTATGAGGTTTTTTTCTTTTATCTAGGATTATAAATTTTTATAAACTCCACATGTATGAGTGTACTGATATCTCTTTGTTAACTTTTGTTGTTTGAATCTGTAGTCTCCAGACTTAAAAAATTTTGTACTCTATCAGGAAAAGTTTGAACTCATGGCCATTATTACTGTATGTTTTATTTACAAATTATATGTGTACTACTGTACAAAATGAAACAAAGAGTTGTGATGGCTTTGTCTCTAACTAATATCTCAGGCCATACACCCCTAAGGGCAAGGTTCATCATTAACAATAGTGGATGCAGATCCATATTTTGAATAATCTGGATAATTTTTAAAAAGTAGCCAGTTTCTTGATAGGAATGATTAGGTCAGTATTTCTCAACCTAGGTACTGTGACATTTTGTCCTGGATAATTCTTGGTTTTGGGGGGCCGTCCTGTGCATTGCAGGATGTTTGCCAACATCCCTGGCCTCTACTTACTAGGTGCCAATAGTTCCCTCCCTTCAATTGTGACAGTCAAAAAATGTCTCCAGCCGAAACCAGTTTGGCTCAGTGGATAGAGCGTCGGCCTGCGGACTCAAGGGTCCCGGGTTCGATTCTGGTCAAGGGCATGTACCTGGGTTGCGGGCACATCCCCAGTGGGGGATGTGCAGGAGGCAGCTGATCGATGTTTCTCTCTCATCGATGTTTCTAACTCTCTATCTCTCTCCCTTCCTCTCTGTAAAAAATCAATAAAATATATTTAAAAAAAAAAAAATGTCTCCAGCCCTAACTGGTTTGGCTCAGTGGATAGAGCATCGGCCTGCGGACTGAAGGGTCTCAAGTTCGATTCCAGTCAAGGGCATGTACCTTGGTTGCAGACACATCCCCAGTAGGAGGTGTGCAGGAGGCAGCTGATTGATGTTTCTCTCTCATCAGTGTTTCTAGCTCTCTATCCCTCTCCCTTCCTCTCTCTGTAAAAAATCAATAAAATATATATTTTAAAAAAAATGTCTCCAGATGCTGCCAAATGTCTCCTTGGGGCAAAATCACCTGTGGTTGAGAATCACTGGATTAGATCATTCTTTTTATCCTATATTGTGGCTGACAAATAGCTTGTACTAGGACAGTGATGGCGAACCTATGACACGCGTGTCAGAGGTGACACGCGAACTCATATTTTTGGTTGATTTTTCTTTGTTAAATGGCATTTAAATATATAAAATAAATATCAAAAATATGTCTTTGTTTTACTATGGTTGCAAATATCAAAAAATTTCTATATGTGACACGGCACCAGAGTTAAGTTAGGGTTTTTCAAAATGCTGACACGCCGAGCTCAAAAGGTTCGCCATCACTGTTATGTTAGGAGTAGGCAAAGTGTCAGCTTTGACATTCTTTTTCTATCAGCAGGAGTGTTATCTTCAATATGAGGTTTGAAGTTTGTTTGTAGGAATTCTTTTTAAGCCACTTGTCTATTTTGAAAAGCTTACTTTAGTTAACTGGATAATATAATCCATACATTTACTTAGTATTTGTAAGCTGTAGCATGTCACAGTAAGATGAACGTGCAAGAAGAGTGAGAGCCCCACCATCAAGTGCTCGCAGGTGTGGAATGTTCAGTCTTCAGTACACCTTTTGACCATGCGTTACTTACTGATATGAACCCTAGGTGAGGGTGCCTCTGTAAATGTTTAACATGAAAAATCTGGTTTTTTTGGTAACGTCTAGATTAATACATTACTAAATAATGTAATCTGCCTACAATCCCAATAAAGAGTCTCCTGTGTGCCCTCATAGGTGTGTGGAACCTATTTTGTAAACCATGGGTTTGGTCATCGCATTGTAACCTGTTCAGTTTTTCTCATTGCATCCATAGTACTCAAAGGTGAAACTAAAGTAAGTTCTCTTACTGACTTCCACTTAACCAGCTGATCAGGTTAACTGGTATTGCCCATTTAAAAAATATTTGATGCCAAATTAGGTGTGGGTCATATTTAAAGGAAGATCACTGGCCCTATATCAAAGATTGGAGAATGAATGTTCATTTTTACAGTTTTAAGTTAAAATTAAATGTTTAAGGTTTTACCATTACTTAGGATTTCCTCTTTTTTTGAATGACCGTTTATATTCTCAGAACTTAGCTTCCTCCTTGCTACCTAACTGGGTCATTGTGAAGGCATTAAATCTATCAATAGTAATTCAGACTCTCATTACTTTTTGTCTATAATTATAGCATGCTTTTAATGGGACTCTCACATCATAAAATAAATGTCTAATCAGATCAAAAGCCATGTATAACACAAGAACTACAAATTTTAAAAATTATTGTATGTGCTGGCTTAAATGTGGTTTGTGCAATCAGGAGTGTACAGTAAATACATTATCAAAATAAATATATATGTACACACACACACACACACACACACGCACATATTCTGAGTTGTGATTATGTGCCCAAAGAAAAAATATAGGATGCAGTTTAGTGATTATCTAATATAGATTGGGAGGAGGGTGATCAGGGGAGGCCTCTCTGAGGAAGTGAGATTTAAAGATCTCTTCTGTCTGAAGAAGCTGTGCTAGTTTGCAAAAAGTGCCAGGCCAAGTTTTTTCCAGGAAGAAGGAATAATGTGTAAAGGCTTTGCTGGAAGGCCATTGTGCTTAAAAGTACTAAGAGATGGAGAGAATAGTGCCAGATGAGGCAGGATGTAGGCAAGCGCAAAATTCTGTGCTAAGAAGTTTAGGGTTTGTTTGTTTTGGAATCATTGGGGAGCAATAAAGGGTTTAAACATTGAGAGTGATGTGATCCGATTTGTGTTTTGGGAATTTTACTCTTAACTGTAGAGAATGGATGAGAGAGGAATGAGAGTAGGGCAAAAGAAGTGGGAAAACCAGTTAGGAGACCTTTGTAAGTAGTAGTTTAGGGACAAAGGTAATAGTATAGTCTAGAGCAGTGGTTCTCAACCTTCCTAATGCCGCAACCCTTTAATATAGTTCCTCATGTTGTGGTGACCCCTAACCATAAAATTATTTTCGTTGCTACTTCATAACTGTAGTTTTGCTACTGTTATGAATCGTAATGTAAATATCTGATATGCAGGATGTATTTTCATTATTACAAATTGAACATAATTAAAGCATAGTGATTAATCACAAAAACAATATGTAATTATATATGTGTTTTCCGATGGTCTTAGGTGACCCCTGTGAAAGGGTCATTCGGCCCCCAAAGGGGTAGCGACCCACAGGTTGAGAACCGCTGGTCTAGAGGAATGACAGTAAACAAGATAACACATGAAGTGATTATCTCATTAAAACTATTATAACCCTGTGAAGTATGAGCAGAATAGGACTTGAAATTTATCCAAACCCATCAAGTAAATGGTGGTGTAAGGAATTGAAATCATGAATTTTCAATTTGGCCCTTGTCTCTAAAATAAAAGATAAGCTCCACTGAAGATTTTCCAGGCTATCTATATTATCTTTACCTCCTCATAATCTCTTATTTACCTACACTATAGCCAAACTAAACTATTGCAGTAGCGATTGTGAACATAACTTGTTCCTTGATGCCACGGATGATGATTTACTATGACTAGAATACTCTTAGCCCCACATACTTAATAAAATTCTAAACATCCTTTAGGATTCTGGTCAAATATGAAGCCTTCCAAATTTGCCTACAAACATGCATTGTCCATTTATTCCCTTTTAACCAAAATAGTTTCTTTGTATTATAGTATGTTAATTCAACCAATATTAATGTGATGTCTATGTGCGGGGCACTGTGTGTAGACATTGTGGACAATATTTGTGTATGTGAATAGATACAGTCACAATCACTATGGAACCTGTAGTCCAAAGATAATACTTATAGACCTTGACAGAAGCTGTACATACAAATGTGTAATTATAAATTTTGAAAAGTGATATGAAGAAAGAGTAAAGGATGCCTCTGAGTTCTTTAGGCCCTTTTGGAGGGCCCTTGAGTTCAAAACTATTTTCAGTACTATCTGGAGTATAGGGAAATTGGCATTCTGTCAGCACATGTATGGACATGATAGGATTGAGGTGCTGATAGGATTGATAATTTTTACAGCCTTTTGGGAGAGTATATATTAATATTGATTTAAAATGTTAAAAGCTGTGTGTATGTGTCCATCTGTCCTTTGATCCAGCAGCTGCCCTCTAAGAATCTATCTACAGCAATAAGTCACAGTAAACGCATAACAATGGTCAGGCTTAGGTTAACAATGAGATCAAGGAAGAATCAAAAGATACCTTGAAACAAACAAAAATGAGAACACAACAACTCAAAATCTATACAACAAAATCTATACAGCAAAAACAGTTCTTGAAAAAGAATGAGAAACAAAGCCCAAAGTGAGTTGAAGGAAAGAAACAATAAAGATCATAGCAAAAATAAACCAAATAGAGTTTTAAAAAACAATACAAAAGATCAATGAAACCAAGAGCTGGTTCTTTGAAACGATAAAAAAGATTGACAAACCTTTAACTAGCCTCATCAAAAAAAAAAAAAAAAAAGAGGACCCAAATAAATAAAATCAGAAATGAGAGAGCAGAAGTAACAACTGACACCAAAGAAATATGAAGGATTGTGAGAAAATATTCTGAACAACTATATGCCAACAAATTGGTCAATCTGACAAAATGGATAAATTTCCGGAAACATTATCTTCCAGAACTGAATCAGGAATACTCAGAGAATCTGAATAGATAAATTACACTAGTGAAATTGAAGGAGTAATAAAAAAAAAAAAAACTACCAGTAAACAAAAGTCCTGGATGGGATGGCCTCTCCGGTGAATTTTACCAAAATTCAAAGAAGAACTAACATCTCAAACTATTCCAAAAAATTCAAGAGGAGGGAAGACTCCCAAGCTCATTTTACAAGGCCAGCATTATCTTAACTTCAATCAGATAGAGGCACTACAAAGAAAGACAATTATAGGCTAATGTCCCTGATGAACATAGATGCTAAAATCCTCAACAAAATATTAGCAATACATTAAAGAGGTCATACACCATGATGGAATTTATTCTGGGAATACAAGGTTGGTACAATATTCACAAATCAATAAGTATGAGGATAAAAACCACATGATCATATCAATAAATGCAGAAAAAGCATTTGATAAAATCCAGCACCCATTTATGATAAAAACTCTTAGCAAAGTGGGCATAGAGGCAACATACCTCAACGTAATAAAAGACGTATATGACAAACCCACACCCAACATCATACTCATTGGGCAAAAACTACAAGTGTTTCTCTTCAGATCAGGGACAAGACAGGAATGTTTGCTTTTGCCATTCTTGTTCAGCATAGTGCTGGGGGTCCTGGCCACAGCAATCAGATAGGAGGAAGGGGTAAAAGGCATTTTGGTTGAAAGGGAAGAAGTGCAACAATCATTTTTTGCAGATGACATGATACTCTATGTAGAGAACTCTAGGGATTCCACCAAAAAACTGCTGGAACTTACAGATGAATTCAGTAAAGTAGTGGGATACAGGGTAAATAAATATCTAGAAATCAGTTGCATTTGAATGCACAAGTAGTGAACTATCAGAAAGGGAAACTAAGAGAATAATTCCTTTCACAATTGCTTCAAGGGGAATAAAAGGGATGAATTTGACCAAGGATGTGAAAGACCTGTACTCAGAAAATTATAAGACACTGAAGAAATTGAAAATATACAAATAGGTAGAATTGTATACCATGTTCATGAATGGAAAGAATTAACTTCATTGGGATGTCCATGCTGCTCGAAGCAATCTATAGATTCAGTGCAATTTCTCTCAACAGTGGCATATTTCACAGAACTAGAACAAGTAGTCCAAAAGTTTATATGGAACCCCAGGAGACCCCAAATAGCCACAGCAATCTTGAGAAAACAGATTTGAAGGAATCACACTACCTGATGTCAAACTATGCTATAAGGCCAGGGTGATTGAAATAGCATGGGATTGGCATAAAAATGGACATATAATAAATGGAACAAAACAGAGAGCCCATAGTCAATTAATGTTTGACAAGGGAGGCAGGAACATACAGTAGGGCAGTGATGGTGAACCTTTTGAGCTCGGCGTGTCAGCATTTTGAAAAACCCTAACTTAACTCTGGTGCCGTGTCTCATATAGAAATTTTTTTATATTTGCAACCATAGTAAAACAAAGATTTATATTTTTGATATTTATTTTATATATTTAAATGCCATTTAACAAAGAAAAATCAACCAAAAAAATGATTTCGCGTGTCATAGGTTCGCCATCACTGCAGCAGGGTAAAGATGGTCTATTCAACAAATGGAAAATTGGATAGATACATGCAGCGAGAGGAGACTAGACTGCCTTCTTGCACTATACATGATAATAAACTTAGAATGGATTAAATACATACATTTTAGACTTGAAATAAAAAAAAAAACTCCTAGAAGAAAACAAAGGCAGGAAATTCTTAGACATTTCTCATAGTAATATTTTTTCTGAAAATTTTCTTTGGGCAAGGGAAATGGGGAAAAAGAATAAACAGGTAGGATTGCCAACTGGAAGGTTTTTGCACAGCTAGAGGAAACATCAGCAGGATGAAAGGGCAATCCACTGAATGGGAGAACATGTTTGCTGGGGCATCTGATAAGGGGTTAATACCCAAAATGTATAAAGAATTTATAAAATTCAACACCAAAGAACAGTCCAATTAAGAATGGATGAGAAAACTAAGATGGTGGCATAGGTAAACACCAGAATTTGCTGCCTCGAACAACCACTTCAAAAATACAACTAGAGCCGAAACCGGTTTGGCTCAGTGGATAGAGCATCGGCCTGCGGACTGAAGGGTCCCAGGTTCGATTCCGGTCGAGGGCATGTACCTGGGTTGCGGGCACATCCCCAGTAGGAGACGTGCAGGAGGCAGCTGATCGATTTCTCTCACATCGATGTTTCTAACTCTCTATCTCCCTTCCTCTCTGTAAAAAATCAATAAAATATATTTAAAAAAAAATACAACTAGAAGACAGAACGGACATCATCCAGAACCACAGGAAGGCTGGCTGAGTGGAAGTTCTACAACTAGGAGGAAAGAGAAAAGCATACTGAAACTCAGAGGAGGCGCAGTGCTGAAGTAAAATACTAAGGTGTGGAGTGCATGCGGAGCGGGTTGGCGGCTGAGGGCGTGGTTGTCGTTTTCAATCGGGAGGGAGTCTCGGGCTCTGAGCTCCAGTTCCGGACGAGTCTCTAGGGACCCAGATTCAAATGGGAGAAGCGGGACTGTCTGGCATCGCTCAGAACCCTAGGGCAGCTTTCTCTCCGTGGGGCTTGCAGCGATTACTGGGACACAGAAGCAGAGCCTCTGAGGGCAAGACTGAGAGCAGCCATAATTGCTAACCCCGCCCTGTTGATCCCCTGGGACCCGCCCCGCCCAAGCCCTGTAGGGAGACTTTTGCTGGATAGCCTCAGGCAAAGGCTAGATTAGCACCTCCCTAGAGATCCAAGAGCCAGGAAGCCCAGAGGTCAGAGTGGGACCATCCAGTTTGCAGCTCCGTGGAACAATAAAAGACACACTCAGGGAGCAGACTCAGTGGGCACCAAAGCCCCATCGAAGCAAGTCTAGCCCCAGAGTGGTGTCTCTAGCACAGACGTTCTCCCACTGCAGACACAGCTGATTCTCACAGCCAATTGGCCTGGAGGTCAATTCCTCACAGTGATAACTACAACAATCAAGGCTTAATTACAACAAGACTGTGCACAAAGCCCACAAGGGGGTGCACCAAGAGTGTCTACCTCAGGTAATTGGGACACTTAGCACAGAAAGGCACTCTGTCGACACAGCGACGCATCAAAAATGCCGAGACAAAGAAACAGGACACAAACGACAGAATGGGAGGAAAGCAAACTGCTGGATATAGAGTTCAAAACCACACTTTTAAGGTCTTTAAAGAACTGTCTAGAAGCCACCGATAAATTTAATAAGGCCCTCGAAAAGACTGGTGAGACCGCCGATAAATGTAGTGAGATCCTCAAGAAGACTGGTGAAACCCTCGATGTTGTGATAAAGAACCAACTAGAAATTAAGGATACATTGACTGAAATAAAGACTATTATACAGACTCCCAACAGCAGACCAGAGGAGCGCAAGAATCAAGTCAAAGATTTGAAATACGAAGAAGCAAAAAACACCCAACCGGAAAAGCAAAATGAAAAAAGGATCCAAAAATACGAAGATAGTGTAAGGAGCCTCTGGGACAGCTTCAAGCACACCAACATCCGAATTATAGGGGTGCCAGAAGAAGAGAGAGAGCAAGATATTGAAAACCTCTTTGAAGAAATAATGACAGAAAACTTCCCCTACCTGGTGAAAGAAATAGACTTACAAGTCCAGGAAGTGCAGAGAACCCCAAACAAAAGGAATCCAAAGAGGACCACACCAAGACACATCATCATTAAAATGCCAAGAGCAAAAGACAAAAAGAGAATCTTACAAGCAGCAAGAGAAAGACAGTCAGTTACCTACAAGGGAACCTATACGACTGTCAGCTGATTTCTCAACAGAAACTTTGCAGGCCAGAAGGGAGTGGCAAGAAATATTCAAAGTGATGAATGCCAAGAACCTACAACCAAGACTACTTTATCCAGCAAAGCTATCATTCAGAACTGAAGGTCAGATAAAGAGCTTCACAGATAAGATAAAGCTAAAGGAGTTCATCACCACCAAACTAGTATTATATGAAATGCTGAAAGGTATCCTTTAAGAAGAGGAAGAAGAAGAAAAAGGTAAAGATACAAATTATGAACAACAAATACACATCTATCAACCAGTGAATCTAAAAATCAAGTGAATAAATAATCTGATGAACAGAATAAACTGGTGATTATAATAGAATCAGGGGCATAGAAAGGGAGTGGACTGACTATTCTTGCAGGGGAAAGGGGTGTGGGGGATGCGGGAAGAGACTGGACAATAATTGTGCACCTATGGATGAGGACAGTGGGGGTGGGGGTGAGGGCAGAGGGTGGGGTGGGAACCGGGTGGAGGGTAGCTATGGGGGGAAAAAAGAGGAACAACTGTAATAATCTGAACAATAAAGATTTAATTTAAAAAAAGTGAACAATTCACCAGCATTACAAGAAATGCTAAAGGGATTGCTGTAATAAGAAGAAACAGAAAGAGAAAACTAGGCATACAGAATTAAAATGGCAATAAGTCCCTATCAATAATAACCCTAAATGTAGATGAATTAAATGCTCCAATCAAAAGACATAGGGTAGCTGAAAGGATGCAAAAACATGACCCAACTATATGCTGTCTACAAGAGACCCACCTCAAAACAAAAGACACACATAAGATGAGAGTGAAGAGATGGGAAAAAATTTTCCATGCAAATGGAAATGAAAAAAAGCTGGAGTAGTAATACTCATATATAACAGAATAGACTTTAAAATGAAGGCCATCACAAGAGACAACAAAGGTCACTACATAATACTAAAGGGATTGATACAATAAGAGGATATAACCCAGGTAAACATATATGCACCCAATATAGGAGCACCTAAATGTATAAAAAACTTTTAGAGGACTTTAACAGAAAGACAACAATACAGTCATAGTAAGGGACTTTAAGACCCCGCCGATTTCACTGGATAGATCTTCCAGACAAAATCTTAACAAGGAAACAGAGACTCTAAAGGACACACTGGATCAGATAGATTTAATTGACATCTATAGAATATTTCACCCCAACGCAGCAGAATATGCATTCTTCTCAAGTGCATATGGATCATTCACAAAGATAGACCACATGTTAGGACACAAAACAAGTCTCTACAAGTTCAAGAAGATTGAAATCATATTAAGTTTCTTCTCAGATCACAGTGGAATAAAATTAGAAATCAACTACAGTAACAACACCCCAAAACATTCAAACATGTGGGGGTTAAATAGCTTTTTATTAAGCAATGAACGGTTACCAATGAGATTAAGAAAGAAATGAAAAACTTCCTGGAAACCAATGAAAATGAACACTTAACAACCCCAAATCCCTGGGATACAACAAAAGAAGTCCTGAGAGGGGAGTTCTTGGCTCTACAGGCATACCTCAAAAAAACAAAACAAACAAAAAAAAAACTCACAAGAAAAATCAGCAATAAACTATTTAACCCTACAACTTGAAGAACTAGAAAGAGAACAAGAAAATTCCAGGGTAAGTAGGAGGAAGGAAATAATAGAGATTAGAGCAGAAATAAACAACAGAGACAAATTATATATATATATATATATATATATATATATATATATATATATATATATATAACCAAGAGCTGGTTCTTTGAAAGGATAAAAAAAATTAATAAACTGTTAGACTCATCAAGAAACAGAGAGGATCCAAATAAAATCTGAAAAAAAGTGGAGAAATAACCACTGACACCACAGAAATACAAAAGATTGTAAGAAAATACTATGAACAACCATATGCCAACAAGCTGGACAATGGATGAAATGGACAAATCCCTAGAAAAATAGTTTCCCAAAACTGAATCAGGAGAAATCAGAAAACCTGAATAGGCCAGTAACAACTTATGAAATAGAAGCAGTAATCAAAAAACTCCCACCAAACAAAAGCCCAGGTCCAGAAGGCTTCCCAGGGGAGTTTTACTAAACATTCAAGAAAGAACTAACACCTATACTCAGTTATTTCAAAAAATCCAAGGAAGGAACACTTTCAAACTCTTTTTATGAGGCCAGCATTATCCTAATTCCAAAACCAGATAAAGACATTACAAAGAGAATTACAGGCTAGGATCCCTGATGGACATAGATGCTAAAATCCTCAACAAAATATTAGCAAATCGCATCCAACAATATGTTAAAAAGATCATACACCATGACCAAATGGGATTTATTCCAGCAATGTGAGGCTGGTACAATATTCACAAATCAATAAATGTTATACATCATATAAATTGAAAGACAGAAATCACATGATCGTATCAATAGACTCAGAAAAAGCATTCGACAAAATCTAACACCCATTTTTTGATAAAAACTCCCAGCAAAATTGGAATAGACAGAGCATATCTCAACATGATAAAGGCCATATATGACAAAACTACAGCCAGCATCATACTCAGTGGGCTCCATTCCCAGTGTGGGGTGTGCAGAGGCAGCAGGTCAGTGATTCTCTCTCTCTCCTTCTCCCTTCCTCTCTGAAATCAAAATTATATGCTAAAATTGGAAAAGAAAAATATTGTGGAATCTAATCAATAACATCAACTGATAAGCATAGATCCAGAGACTTGGAAGCATGCAGCAGACTGACTCAAGGATGGGGGTAAAAAGGGGAGTGGGTGGGAAGAGATTAACCAAAGAAATTATAAGCATACTAGAGCCCCGGTCCACAAAAATTTGTGCACTCGGGGGGTGGGGTTGGGGTCCCTCAGCCCGGCCTGTGCCCTCTTGCAATCTAGGACCCCTCAGGGAATGACCACCTGCTGGCTTAGGCCCGCTCCCCAGGGGATTGGGCCCACGTTGGCAGTCAGACATCCCTCTGGCAGTCTGGGAGCCCTCGGGGGATGTCCACTTGGAAGCAGGAAGCAGGCCTAGCTGCAGTTGGACATCCTTAGCACTGCTGAGGAGGCAGGAGAGGCTCCCACCACCACCACTGTACTGGCTTGTGGCTGAGCAGAGATCCCCCTGTGGGAGCACATTGACCACCAGGGGGCAGCTCCTGCATTGAGCATCTGCCCCCTGGTGGCCAGTGTGTGTCATAGTGACCAGTGATTCCCAGTCGCTCTGCTATTAGGGTCAATTTGCATATTACCCTTTTATTATATAAGATAGAGGCCTGGTGCATGAGTGGGGGCCGGCTCGTTTGCCCTGAAGGGTGTCCCGGATCTGGGTGGGGATCCTGCTGGGGTGCCTGGCCAGCCTGGGTGAGGGGCTGAGGGCCATTTTCAGACTGGCCACACCCCCTTCAGGGAGGGGCCTCCTGCTGGGGGGCCTGGCCAGCCTGGGTGAGTGGATGATGGCTGTTTGAAGGCTGGCCACAGCCCCTTCAGGGTGCGGGTCCCTGCTGGGGTTCCTGGCCAGCCTGGGTGAGGGGCTGATGGCTGTTTGCAAGCTGGCCAAGCCCCCCAGCGGGGACCCTTACCCCATGAGGGTGTGGCCATCCTGGGTGAGGGGCTGATGGCTGTTTGAAGGCTGGCCACAGCCCCTTCATGGTTGGGGTCCCCACTGGGGTGCCTGGCCAGCCCGGGTGAGGAGCTGATGGTTGTTTGCAGGTTGGCCACAGCCCCTTCAGCGTGGGGGCCCCACCTGGGGTGTCTGGCCAGCCTGGGTGAGGGTCTGATGGCTGTTTGCAGGCTGGCCACATCCCCTTCAGGGTGGGGATCCCTGCTGGGGTGCCTGGCCAGCCCGGGTGAGGGGCTGATGGCTGTTTGCAGGCTAGCCAAGCCACCCAGCACGGACCCTCACCCAGTGAGGGTGTGGCCATCCTGGGTGAGGGGCTGATGGCTGTTTGCAGGCTGGCCATGGCCCCCAGCCACCCAAGCTCCCAGTGGAGGCTGGCTAGAAGCAGGTGTCTGGGATTTATTTAGCTTCTATAATTGACACTTTGTTGGCTTCCTCCATCGCTGGGGCAACCAAGCCTCCTGCTTGCTCCAGCTTCGTGGCTGCTGGCCGCCATCTTGGGTTAATTTGCATATAGTCGCTCTGATTGGCTCGTGGGCATGGCTTTGGCGTAGCAAAGTTATAGTCAATTAGCATCTTTGTCTTTTATTAGTGTAGATATGCATAACCCATGGCCACAGAGGATAGTGTGGTGAAGGCGGGAATTAGGGAGGAGGTAGTCAATTGGGGGACAAAAGGGGGCATCTGTAATACTTTCAACAATAGGTTCTTTACCAAAAATTTTCCTGAAATGTAGCTTTTTTTAACTATATATGTGTGACTATATATTTCTTAGCTATGTATATGTGACTAAAGTCATATAAGTGGAACCAAATGAATCTGGAGCCCTGCTCCTCACCATGAGGGAAAGCTTATCTCAAATTTTAAAAAGGAAGCAAATATTTAGAAACAAGCAAAGAAAGGTGAAGTTTAGTAAGTCCTCACTTAACTTTTTTCTCATCACCATTGTAAGAAACAACTTTGAACCAAATGAGATTATTCTAGGATCTGCTATACGTGATTGGCCCCTCTTCTATAATGTGTTCTTCCTTTCGTTATGTGGCAGTGTCTGTTATCAGAAATCAGGTGTTACAGAATTTTTGTGGGTTAGGAACACCCAATTTATAATTTTCTAATTATAGATAACTGTTCTATATCCTAATTTCTCCTCTCTTCTTTTATCATTGGGTTGCATTTCAAGTCCTTCAGTTTCCTAGCCAAGTTTTAGAGTTAAAAGTATATATAACCTCCCAACTTTCTTAATTATTGTCTCATTTATTTTCTTTATTAATCAGCACAAGTAAATAGTAATTAATGTGTTTGAGACTTAGAGTGTTTATTCACATTAAAGTCTTTAGGGGAAAAACCCCAGTTTCCTATTTGGCTGGGTTGTAGGATGCTTTGAGCAATGGAAAAAAAGAATGTTCTGGCAGAGGGGCTACCTATTGAAAGGTCATTAAAATGTGGGCGATATTTGGTAGAGGTCATACATTTTTTTCATTTCTTCCATTGCATCTAGTAATCATTGTGTCTAAGGCAAAGTCTCAGCTGTCTTTCTATATGTACTTTTCTTGTATTTATGGATTTTGAGATAACCTTACATGGTAGTCATTTGTATTTTTTAGCCATATCCTGTTTTCTTATTCTGATCACACAGAAGGCTATGTGACTAATTCTATTCAATGTGTTATGACCAAAAATGATCTGTGTCACCTTATGTCCTATGTCTAATTGCTAGTGTCAGGCCCTCCAGAGTTGTTTTTTTTTTTTTCTTTCTTCTGTCCAGACTAGTGATTGGCATTATTCAAAATGGTGGCTGCTCTGTCAACCTGAGGCCTGAGTGACTGCAATAAACAGGGCTTTCCTGTCTCCCTGAAATGGGCATATAGCATGAATGAAACATAAACCTTTTATGTTTTAAGCCACAGAAATGGGGGATTCTTTTTTTTTTTTTTTTTTTTTTTTTTTTTTTTTTTTTAATATATTTTTATTGATTTTCTACAGAGAGGAAGGGAGAGAGATAGAGAGTCAGAAACATCGATGAGAGAGAAACATGGATCAGCCGTCTCCTGCACATCCCCCACCGGGGATGTGCCCGCAACCCAGGCACATGCCCTTGACCGGAATCGAACCTGGGACCCTTCAGTCCGCAGGCCGACGCTCTATCCACTGAGCCAAACCGGTTTCGGCAATGGGGGATTCTTGACGGAGCATAAAGTAGCCTATCCTGGCTGATACACCTCTGGAAACTGCCCATTGAAGGAACTTTTGCCATAGGCCTTTAAACATTTAATGATAATATCAGTAACTGATTGTATTGGTTTTTGTTTTTTTTTAAATTCTCACCTGAGAATATGTCTTCATTGATTTTTTTTTTAGAGAGAGAGGAAGGTGGAGAGATAGAAACATTGATGTGAGAGAGAAACATCAGTTGCTCCCTGCACATAACCTTATGGGATTGAACCGACAACCCATGTAGTATGTGGCCTGAGGGGTATGTTTTCAATGATATGAGAGGAAGGGGGAGAGAGAGAGAGAGAGAGAGAGAGAGAGAGAGATTGAAGTGAGAAAGAAACATTAATCGGTTGCCTCACATACAAGCCCCGAATGGTGATCAAACCCAAAACCTAGGTATGTGCCCTGACCGGAAATTGAACCCACAACCTTTTGGTGTATGGCATAACACTCCAACCAACTGAGACACACCTGGCCAGGACTCATTGTGTGTTAATTATGCCTTAAGCAATCTGGTAAATGCTTTATATCTCACTAAATTCTTGCATTTGTCCCTTGAGAAAAGAGCTATGATGGCGTAGGAATTCACCCCATGATCTGTCTCATCTATTTTCGCTTCCTTGATGATCTTAGTAATTTTCATGGTTTCCATTTCATCATTTTTCACTGAATATCAGATACTTTTTTTAAAAAATCTTTATTGTTCAGATTATTACATTTGTTCCTCTTTTTTCCCCCCCATAACTCCCCTCCTCCCAGTTCCTGCCCCACCCTCCGCCCTCACTCCCCACCCATTGTCCTCATCCATAGGTGCACGATTTTTGTCCAGTCTCTTCCCGCATCCCCCACACCCCTTTCCCCCCCAAGAATAGTCAGTCCATTCCCTTTCTATGTCCCTGCTTCTATTATGATCACCAGATTATTTATTCACTTGATTCTTAGATTCACTTGTTGATAGATGCATGTTTGTTGTTCATAATTTGTATCTTTACCTTTTTCTTCTTCTTCCTCTTCTTAAAGGATACCTTTCAGCATTTCATATAATCCTGGTTTGGTGGTGATGAACTCCTTTAGCTTTTTCTTATCTGTGAAGCTCTTTATCTGACCTTCAGTTCTGAATGATAGCGTTGCTGGATAAAGTAATCTTGGTTGTAGGTTCTTGGTATTCATCACTTTGAATATTTCTTGCCATTCCCTTCTGGCCTGCAAAGTTTCTGTTGAGAAATCAGCTGACAGTCGTATGGGTATTCCCTTGTAGGTAACTGAGTTTCTTTCTCTTGCTGCTTTTAAGATTCTCTCTTTGTCTTTTGCTCTTGGCATTTTAATGATGATGTGTCTTGGTATGGTCCTCTTTGGATTCCTTTTGTTTGGGGTTCTCTGCGCTTCCTGGACCTGGAAGTCTATTTCTTTCACCAGGTAGGGGAAGTTTTCTGTCATTATTTCTTCAAATAGGTTTTCAATATCTTGCTCTCTCTCATCTTCTGGCACCCCTATAATTCTGATGTTGGTACGCTTGAAACTGTCCCAGAGGCTCCTTACACTATCTTCGTATTTTCGGATTCTTTTTTCATTTTGCTTTTCCAGTTGGGTGTTTATTGCTTCTTCGCATTTGAAATCTTTGACTTGATTCTTGCGCTCCTCTGGTCTGCTGTTGGGAGTCTGTATAGTATTCGTTATTTCAGTCCGTGTATGCTTAATTTCTAGTTGGTTCTTTATCATAACATCGAGGGTCTCATTAGAATTCTTGAGGATCTCAGTACATTTATCGGCGGCTTCTAAACAGTTCTTAAGAGACCTTAAAAGTGTGGTTCTGAACTCAATATCCTCCATTGACAGTTTTGTCCTGTTTCTTTGTCTCCGCATTTTTTATGCTTTCTTGGTGCACCCCCTAGTGGTCTTTGTGCGCAGTCTTGTTGTAGTTAAGCCTTGATTGTTGTAGGCAATACCGGGGGGTGATTTGACCTCCAGGCTAACTGGCTATGAGAGTCCGCTGTGTCTGAAGTGAGAGAGTTTCTTTGCTGGATCTCTAGGGCGGTGCTAATCTAGCGTTTGCCTGAGGCTATCCGGCAAATGGCTCTGCACAGGGCTTGGGCAGGGCGGGTCCCCGGGGATCTACAGGGCAGGCAGGAGCGAGCAGTTATGGCTGCTCTCAGTTTCGTCCCTAGGGGCTCTGCCTCACAGAGTCCCAGAAACCGCTGCAAACCTCGGAGAGAAAGCTGCCTTTGAGTTCCGACGGAAGCCAGACAGTCCCGCTTCTCCCGTTTGAGTCTGGGTCCCTAGAGACTCGTCCGGATCTGGAGCTCAGAGTCTGAAACTCCCTCCCGATTGAAAACAACAACCGCGCCCTCCACCTCCAGCCTGCTCCGCGTGCACTCCGCTCCTTAGTATTTCACTTCAGCACTGCGCCTCCTCTGAGTCTGGGTATGATATTCTCTTTCCTCCTAGTTGTAGAATTTCCACTCAGCCAGCCTTCCTGTGGTTCTGTATGATGTCCATTCTGTCTTTTAGTTGTTTTTTGAAGTGGTTGTTCGAGGCAGCAATCTCCGACGTTAACCTATGCCACCATCTTGGTTTCTAGATACTTTTTTTTAATTGTGTTTTTTAGGGGTGGGGGGAGAGACATAGACATCAATGTGCATAGACTGGGGGTGGAACCTGCCATCTGGGTATGTGCCCTGACCGGGACCCATCACCTTGTGTTGTATGGGAATATGCTCCAACTAAATGAGCCACACTGGCCAGGGCAAATATCAGATACTCTTGATTGTAAAATTTCCAGTTGTTTTATGTACCACCAAAATATAGTCAGTTAAACAATTTCAGTGCTAATGTTCACTTAAAATTTTTATTTCATCAGCAGCTTTATAACATATCCAGCATCTGACATATCTTACCATCTCTGCCAGATCTGTGGTAAAAGGCACCATCTTTCATTTGGCAGTTATTTCCTGTCTGGTTTCTTGGCATCAACTTTTACTTCTACTATGGTTCGTTTTCAATATAACAACCATTTAAAAATTCTAAGTGGTTGGGTCACTTTCTTTAAAAAAAATGTTGAGATATAGTTCACATATCATATAGTTCATCCATTTAAAGTGTACTATTCAGTGGCTTTTTGTTTCAACTCTTGATTTTATTTTTTTATGATATACAAAATAAATCTATTACCAGATTGTAGATACAAAATAATTAGCCACTTATATGCAGTAATCATGAATATTTCAAGAAAAATGATTTTAAATATAATAATGTTACATGCAATAAACATTAATATTTCAAGAAAAATGATTTTAAGTATCCTGTATAGTAAAAAGCTAATATGCAAATCAACCAAATGGCAGAACGACCTGTTGCTATGATGCTCACTGACCACCATGGGGCAGATGCTCCCACAGGGGGAACACTGCTCAGCCAGAACCCCTGAGCCAGGCTCACAGCTAGTGAGTGCAGTGGGGTGGCGGGAGCCTCTCCCGCCTCTGCGGCAGTGTTAATGATGTCCTACAGGGAGCGGGCCTAAGCCGTCAGTCGGACATTCCCAGAGGGCTTCTAGACTGTGAGAGGGCTTAGGGCGGGCTGAGGGCCCCCCCTCTGAATGCACAAATTTCATGCACTGGGCCTCTAGTAATGTTACATACAATAAACATTAATATTTCAAGAAAAAACAATTTTAAATATAATATTACCAAAACTATACTAATATAGTATAATATCACAAAAGTTGTAGGAAATATTAAAAATCTGCAAATAACAGGATTACTTCTCTTATAGTCTAAAATACGTTTTTTTCTTCTCTTTCTGTTTTGGTTCATCAGTTTATGTTGTTCATTATATCCCACAAATGAGTGAGATCATGTGATATTTATCTTTCTCCGAATGGCTTATTTCACTTAGCATAATGCCCTCCAGGTCCATTCATGCTGTTGCAAATGGTAAGAGTTCCTTCTTTTAAACAACAGCAGCATAATATTCCATTGTGTAGATGTACCACAGTTTTCTAATCCACTCAACTACTGATTGGCACTTAGGCTTTTTCCAAATCTTAGCTATTGTAAATTGTGCTGCTATGAACATAGGGGTGCATATGTCCTTTCTGATTGTTGTTTCTGATTTCTTGGGATATATTCCTAGAAGTGGGTCAAATGGGAGTTTCATTTTTAATTTTTTTTGAGGAAGCTCCGTACTGCTTTCCACAGTGGCTGCACCAGTCTGCATTCCCACCAGCAGTGAAATAGCCATTCTGACAGATGTGAGATGGTACCTCATTGTCGTTTTGATTTGCATCTTTCCGGTGATTAGTGACTTTGAGCATGTTTTCATATGTCTCTTGGCCTTTTGTATGTCCTCTTTCGAAAAGTGCCTATTTAGGTTCTTTGCCCATTTTTTTATTGGATTATCTTCCTTTTGTTATGTTGTATGAATTCTCTGTAAATTTTGGAGATTAAATCCTTATCTGAGATAGCATTGGCAAATATGTTCTCCCATTCAGTCGGTTTTCTTGTTGTTTTGTTGATCGTTTCTTTTGCTGTGCTGAAGCTTTTTATTTTGATGTAGTCCCATCTGTTTATTTTCTCCTTAGTTTCCATTGCCCTAAGTTGTGTTGGTAATGATATTGCTATGACATATGTCTGATATTTTGCTGCCTATGGATTTTTCAAAGATTTTTATGGTTTCCCGTCTTACGTTTATGTCCTTTACCCATTTGAGTTTATTTTTGTGTATGGTGTAAGTTGGTGGTCTAGTTTCCTTTTTTTGCATGTATCTGTCCAATTTTCCCAACACCATTTATTGAAGACACTATCTTGACTCCATTGTATGCTCTTGCCTCCTTTGTCAAATACTAATTGAGCATAATGGCTTGGGTCGATTTCTGGGTTCTCTGTTCGATTCCATTAGTCTACTGGTATATGTCTTTTTTTGTGTCAGTACCAGGCAGTTCTGAGAATAGTGGCTTTGTAATATAGCTTGATATCTGATATTGTGATCCCTCCAACTTTGTTCTTCTTTCTCAGGATTGCTGCAGCTATTCGGGGTCTTTTTTTATTCCAGATGAATTTTTGGAGAGTTTGTTCTAGGTCTGTGAAATATTCCATTGGTATCTTAATGGGGATTACATTGAATCTGTAGATTGCTTTGGGTAGTATAAACATTTTAATGATGTTGATTTTACCAGTCCATGAACACAGTATATTCTTCCATTTGTTTATGTCTTCCTTATCTCTTTTTTCAACATCCTATAGTTTTCCAAGCACAGGTCTTTTACCTCCTTAGTTAAGTTTATTCCTAGATATCTTTTTTTTGTTGTTGTAATGGTAAATGGGATTGATTTTTTAAATTTCTCTTTCTGTGAGTTCACTATTGGTATATTAAAAAACCATAGATTTCTGGATGTTAATTTTATATCCTGCTATATTGCCAAATTCATTTGTTAAGTCTAGTAGTTTTTTGGTGGATTTGGGCTTTTCTATGTACAATATCATGTCATCTGTGAATAATGACAGTTTTACTTCTTTTCCAATTTTGATGCCTTTTATTTCTTCTTGTCTGATTGCTATAGCTAGCACTTCCAGTACTATGTCGAACAGGAGTGGTGAAAGTGGATATCTGTCTTGTTCCTGTTTTTAGGGGAAATGGTTTTAGTTTTTGCCCATTCAGTATGATGTTGGCTAATAACCTACCTCCCTCCTGCTTTCCAGCTCTATTTTTCTTTATAACTTTTTATCACCGTATGACATATTATGTACTGTTTTTAAAAAGTGGTTTTCTTTCCACAACTAGAATGTATGCTCCATGAGTTCAGGAACTGGTTTAATTGCACTATATCTTCATTGCCTAGAACCCTGGCACATAACGCCACTCATTAAATATTTGTTGACTGAAGGAATTTAATATACAGTGATCTACTTTTACTTAAGTTCTAACTACTGTCTCAACGTTCTCACCTGCCTTATGTTACAGAGTGTATAAAGCGTCTGGTTAGAATTCCTGATGATGAAATATTTCTTCCACTTCTCAGAGACACATAAACTATGCAGCATCTATGAGTAGTTCTACCACTTATTAGCTCTCTGACCTGGGCCAAGTTTGTTTTTTTGTTTAACTTCTGTTTCCTCATCTGTAAAATAAGGATAATAATAGTTCCCACCTCATTAGGTTGTTGGAAGGAGTTGAAAAAGTTTAATATATACAGTGTGTAAACAGTGCCTGGTATAAAATAAGCAGTATATATAAGATTGTTACAATAATTATGCTATAGTATCCCTATCACTTGTTATTAGAGTACCTGGGACAGGGAAAATAGAATTGGATGCCGGAGATATGTTATATTGATAGAGAAATTGGAAGACTTTGAAAATTGACAGTATGTTATTTTGGAAGGGAAAAATAAAGCAAATGAAATAGCCAGGTGATATGTGTATGGGTAACATTGTACTTTTAAAGCATTCATACACCATGAAATGCTTTTCATAAAATATTATTCGTTATTTCAGGGTTTATAAAAAAGAACCTAAAACTAGTGAACATACGGTTTAACTCTCTCTCTTGAGAGTCTTAGTAATATCATTCTAGGTACATTGGAGAGAAGGTAATTCATTACTTATACTGGATGCCTTAGAGCAGTGGTTCTCAACCTTCTAGCCCTTTAAATACAGTTCCTCATGTTGTGACCCAACCATAAAATTTTCGTTGCTACTTCATAACTGTAATGTTGCTACTGTTATGAATGGTAATGTAAATATCTGATAAGCAGGATGGTCTTAGGTGACCCCTGTGAAAGGGTCGTTTGACCCCCAAAGGGGTTGCAACCCAAAGGTTGAGAACCGCTGCCTTAGAGCAATTGGACTTCATTTTCTCATGGAACCCTAGTTGAGAAAGAATGAAAATATCTTGACTGAGGGTGGCTTCTGTTTCTCTGATCTCATCTGTACCCTGTTACTTCTCTAACCTCAGTTGTACTCTCTTGAATGTGATTCAATCATTCTGCTCTGAGCTTTCCCAAAATATAGAGTTTTTAATATGTTCACGCAGCCAGCACCCATAAACTACCTGATTTTAGTGTACCTAGGTGCTAGGAATAAAACTGTGATCAATGTGATCAACTTCAAGGAGCTTACAGTCCTAAGAGGCCATTATCCCCCAGTTAGTTACTTGTGAGAGTGTTTCTGCACAAATCTTTGATTTTAGTGTTGTGGGATGTGGTGCCCAGAGTTTTAGAAAACTGAGAATAACTTGGGATAGGAGTTTACAATGCAAGAAAATTCTAGGGGTTTTACCAAAAGTCAGGAAACATGATATATTGTTAAGACAAGTAAAGATATGTGCTATTGAAATCTGTAGGGCAAGCATGTCAAACTCAAAGGCTAACATGGGCAAAATAAACAAGGTTTAAGTTTATGTGGGCTGCAAAAAACAAAAGCTTCAATTTTCATAGAAATGTAGGTTTATTTCAATAAACACATACTGAATACAAAGGGCTGAAATAAATGAGTAGTCGTTAACATAAATTAATAGAACGTTTTAATAAAATTAATATTTTTTCTTAAACATTAATTTACCAGACATTGAATAACTGCACAAATTAATAAGTATAATGCAAATGAACCTATTTTTCTTGTTTTCCGAAAGCGAAATATTTCCTGTTGCACACACCAAACAAGTCAGTCCAAGACTAATGACATGGCAATCAGCTGCTAAAATATTCACTGCTAGTATTAGTGGAGAGAAATGGTGCACCTGCGCTTAAGGCACGTAAGGGAAATGAATGCAACACGATTATAGTAATCAGTCATTAGCGAACGTTGTAGTTCGTTATTAATAATCCTATCTAATAAAAGAGAAACATGGTAATTAGTGTACATCCGCTACCCTTCCCATTGGCTAATCAGGGCGATATGCAAATTAACTGCCAGCCAAGATGGCGGCCGGCAGCCAGGCACTTGAAACTAACATGAGGCTTGTTTGCTTCAGTGATGGAGGACTCCAACGTTCCCCGCCTGCCTTGCTGGCCTCTGAGCTTGCAGTTTGAAACATTGTAACAAATATAGAAGCTAAACAAAACCCCAGAAACCTGCTTTCAGCCCGCTGGGATCTCAGAGCTGGAGTAGATACAGTGTTTCGATTATAGAACCCAAACTAACCAGATACCTGCTTTCAGCAGCAGAGGCATCAGAGCTGGAGTCAGAGCTAAAGCTGGCCCAGAATAAAAAAAAAAAGAAAAAAAGGACAAGTTGGGAGCTTCAGTCACCCGCCAGCCTGAAAAGAGCCCTCAGCCCCTCACCCAGACTGGCCAGGCACCCCAGTGGGGACCCCCACCCTGAAGGGTGTGTGACGAGCTGCAAACAGCCATCATCCCCTCACCCAGGCTGGCCAGGGACCCCAGTGGGGACCCCGACCCTGATCCAGGACACCCTTCAGGGCAAACCATCCGGCCCCCACCCGTGCACCAGGCCTCTACCTATATAGTAAAAGGGTAATATGCCTCCCGGCACCGGGATCAGCGTGACAGGGGGCAGTGCCCAAACCCCCTGATCGCCCTGCGGCTCTGTGTGTGATGGTGTGGCGCCCCAACCCCCTGATCAGCCCTGCTCTGTGCCTGATAGGGGGGAGTTCCCCAACCCCCTGATCGGCCCTGCTCTGTGTGTGACAGGGTGCCGCGCCCCAACCTCCCCCCACACCGGCCCTGCTCTGTGTGTGACGGGGTAGAGCCATAACCTCCCCATCAGCCCTGCCCTGAGTGTGAGAGTGGCGGTGCCCCAACCCCCTGATCGGCCTTGCTCTGTGGGTGATAGAGGGCGGCGCCCCAACTCCTCCCCCCCACCCCCCACTGGCCCTGCTCTGTGTGTGATGGAGTAGAGCCATAACCTCCCCATCGGCCCTGCCCTGAGTGTGACAGTGGCGGTGCGCCAACTCCCTGATCGGCCCTGCTCTGTGGGTGATAGAGGGCGGCACTCCAACCCCCTGATCCACCATGCTCTGTGTTTGACAGGGGGCGGTGCCCCAACTCCCCTATCGGCCCTACTCTGTGAGTGACAGTGGGGAGCTCCTCAACCCCCTGATGGGCCCTGCTCTGTGCGTGACAGGGGGCAGCACCCCAACCCCCTGATCGGCCCTGCTCTGTGCATGACAGGGTACGGAGCCCCAACCCCCCTGATGGGCCCTGCTCTGTGCGTGACAGGGTATGGAGCCCCAACCCCCCTGATGGGCCCTGCTCTGTGCGTGACAGGGGGCAGCACCCCAACCCCCTGATCGTCCCTGCTCTGTGCGTGACAGGGTACGGAGCCCCAACCCCCCTGATGGGCCCTGCTCTGTGAGTGACAGGAGGCAGCGCTCCAACCCCCTGATCCACCATGCTCTGTGTTTGACAGGGGGCGGTGCCCCAACTCCCCTATCGGCCCTACTCTGTGAGTGACAGTGGGGAGCTCCTCAACCCCCTGATGGGCCCTGCTCTGTGTGTGACAGGGTATGGAGCCCCAACCCCCCTGATGGGCCCTGCTCTGTGCGTGACAGGGGGCAGCACCCCAACCCCCTGATCGTCCCTGCTCTGTGCGTGACAGGGTACGGAGCCCCAACCCCCCTGATGGGCCCTGCTCTGTGAGTGACAGGAGGCAGCGCCCCAACCCCCTGATTGGCCCTGCTCTGTGCGTGACAGGGGGTGGCACCGCAACCTCCCCATCGACCCTGCCTTGAGTGTAACGGGCGGTGCCCCAACCCCCCAATCGGCCCTACCCTGAGCGTGACTGAGGGTGGCATCACAACCTCCCGATCTCCCTGCTCTGTGCATGAAAGGTGGCGGTGCCCCAACTCCCCAATCGGCCCTGCTCTGAGCCCGACCATGGGTTGCACGTAGGGATTGGGCCTGCCCTCTGCCACCCGGGAGCAGGCCTAAGCCAGCAGGTCGTTATCTCCCGAGGGGTCCCAGACTGCGAGAGGGCACAGGTCGGGATGAGGGACACCCCCCCCCCCCTGTGCACAAATTTTTGTGCACCGGGCCTCTAGTTATATATAATAGGATATTGTAAAAATTAAGTTACGAAATTTTTATTAAAACGTTATATTGGCTGGGCTGCAAAAATATTTGTTGTGGGCCTCATGCAGCTCGCGGACCCACGAGTTTGATATGCTTGCTGTAGGGTTTCACATGATAGACATCTATATTTTAATTCAATTTTGTTCCAACTCCATAGACAGTCCTATTCCATTCAGTTATACGTATGTGACCAATATAGATCTGCTTAAAATTAAGTAAATGTAGTGGATGATTTTATGGACCATTTAAAATAGTTTATTTGTGGTGCTGGTTTTTGTTTGTTTATGGTTTTCTCCCCCATAATCCCAGTAACTTTAGGGTTTAATCTGCTCTTAATTAGCCAGAAAAAAAATCTTGGTCCTCTTATTCCATTTTAGATTAATTTCTAAGTTTAACTTGAAAGTCTGCTTATTGATTTCATTAATACCACTTTCCTGTTTGTTTTGTTGTTGTTAATCCTCACCCGAGAATATTTCTTTCCATTGATTTTTAGAGAGAAGAAGGGAGAAAGGGAGTAGGAAGAGAGAGAAACATCAATATGAAACACATCAATTTGCTTAGTGGTTAGAGCATAGGCCAGTGCACCAAAGGGTCATGGATTTGATTCTAAGTCAAGAGCATGTACCCCGGTTGCAGGTTCAATCCCTGGCCCCAGTCGGGGCACATGCAGGAGACAACAGATCAATGTTTGTCTCTCTCTCTCTCTCTTTCTCTCTCTCTCTCTCTCTCTCTCTCTCTCCCTCTCTTTCTCTCTCCCTCTCTCCCTCTCTCCCTCTCTCCCTCTCTCCCTCTCTCCCTCCCTCTTCCTCCCCCCCTCCCCCTCCCTTTCCCCCTCTCCCCCCCTTCACTGTCTCTAAAAATCAATAGTAAGCCCAATCGGCATGGCTCAGTGGTTGAGCATCGACCTCTGAACCAGGAGGTCACAGTTTGATTCCTGGTCAGGGCACATACCCAGGTTGTGGGCTCGATCCCCAATGTGGGGCATGCAGGAGGCAGCCGATCAGTGGTTATCTCTCATCATTGATGTTTCTACCTCTCTCTCCCTCTCCTTTTCTCTCTGATATCAATAAAAATATCTTAAAAAAACACTATAAACAATACTTACCTTTTTAGCAGGGGGCCAGGAATGTGGGAAAATTGAAAAGAGATTTTTGTTTATTCTTAATACTCACGTATTTGATTTTTTTATAGTTGAGAATATCTTGTACTAGTGACCTGGTGCATGAAATTCGTGCACATTAAAACGTGATTAATTAGAAGAAATATTTTAATATTGCTATTTGCCCTTTCTCTATGATAGAAGTGTCAGAGATGAAAGAAAATTAGTAAAATGTATATGAAAATCTTCCTCCTGTCAGAGTCTGGGGCGCACCATGGGACTCAGAGTCAAGTCCCCACCCACCCATGTGCGCCTCAAAGTCGTGCGAGACCCAGACCCGACCGCCCCCACCTCCCATTGGGCTAGATCCAAACCCGGCTGGTACCACCCTTGTCAAGCCCCGCCGGGCAGGGAGGCGCAGCCTCAGGTCCCCTGGCCCGGTGCCAGGGCGGGGGGTGTGGCCTGAGGTCCCCTAGCCCAGACCAGGGCGGGAGTGCACCTTGAGGTTCCCTGTCAAGCCCCATAGGGGCGGGGGCTTGGGGGCTGCAGCCTCAGGTCCCTGCTGATTGCTTGTTAAGGCTCGTGACGGGAACTTGGCCTCCGCTGTGGGCGCAGGCATCTTGTGTTACAGAAACCCCCGACTCTGCTGTGTGCGGCGCCATCTTTGTGGCGGAGTGATGGTCAATTTGCATATTCCCACTTTATTATATAGGATTACTAGTATAGAAAAAACTTGTCAAATCCTATATAATAAAACCCTAATATGCAAATCGACCAAACTGCAGAACAACCAGCGGAATGACCGGTCACTATGACGTGTACTGCCCCCCAAGAGGGAGGCAACCGGTGGTGGTGATCAGGGATGAGGCAGGCCAGCAGGTGGCGCCAGGCTGCCAGCCAAGGCAGGTGCCAGTGGGGGTCCCCCTGATTGCCCCGCATGCCGGTTGCCCCACAGAGAGAGGCAACTGGCGGTGGGGGGCGGTGCCAGGTCGCCAGCCAAGGTGGGTGTCAGAGGGGGCCCCCCAATCACCCTCCTCACCTGTCGCCCCACATATCGGCCTTGATCGCCAGCCAGGCCTAGGGATCCTACCCTATATATTGGGAACAGTCTCTTAGATTTAAAAATTAAAACCTGGCAAGGCTACTCTAACACTGAAAAAACAGGATGATGCAGCGATGACATGCATGGACTCTGGCTTGCACATTTTGTGGTCAGCCCTGATTCTGACACTTATAACTGTGTAACAAAGCGAATTACTTAACTTCTCTCTGCTTCAGTTTTTCCACTCATAAGATGAGGAAAATGGTACTACTGCCTCAGAAGCATCATGTTATATACTATTTTTTATAATCAGGGCAAAAACATGTAGCTACTCATACAACAGCAAGAAGCCTTTCACCTGTATGAAAAGTATAGTCACTGGTGTATGCAGCGTCCCAGACTGTAGGAGGGATGTCCCATCACTGCCAGTTTAGGCCCGATCCCCACAGCAATTGGACATCCCCTGAGGGTGCAGGTCAGGCTGAGGGACATCCCTCCACCCTCTGGTGCATGAATTTTGTGCACCAGGTCTCTAGTCTATATATATAAAAGCATAAGCAACTGTTACGACCAGAATGACCCATCAACCAGTTGCTATTACACACACTGTCCACCAGGGGGAAGATGATCAACTCAGGAGCTGCCTCCTGGTGGTCAGTGTGCTCCCACAGCCAACCTCCCCTGGTTCCTTCCCCTGGCCGGCAAACCTTCTGCGCTCCCTCTCCATTCTTCCCCACCCCCAATCTCTCCCCCAGGCCCCAGCCAGCAGCCAGCAGGCCCTGACTGGTCCGGCCCCAATTGGGACTGGGCGAGATAGCCCTGATAGGCTCTGATCGCCTGCCAGTCCTAGGGACCCCACTCGTGCACAAATGATGTGCACTGGGCCTCTAGTGTTTAATAAAAGGGAAAGACCACTATACTAAATAATCTTTAAGTTTTCTAAACTCTAAATTTCAAGGGTACAGGCAGTTACTGCAATATTTTGATAGAAATCTTGAAGTATTTCTAATTCCTTTCCTAAATTATTTTTATTTAAATTGTTTTAAAAATGTTTTATAGGTGTGGAATATCAAACAAATGATTAAGTTGACGCAGGAACATATAGAGGCGCTATTGGACAAATTTGGTGGGGAGCATAATCCACCATCAATATATCTGGAGGTAAGCTTTTGAGTATTATATTTGTAGTAATTTTGAAAAGAAAAATAGTGCATGTATAAAAAGCATTTGTACTGATAATATTGGTTATCTTAGGTGGTTGGATTAGAAATAATGGGAAAAGAGAATTAGTTTTGTCTTAGCTTCTTAATCTTGTTTCACTTGTTACAATAAATATGTAGTATTTTGTAATTTGGAGAATGTCAAAATTAATAAAAAGTTGTATATGAACTCCAAAATTTTATTCTGTTAAAAAAAAAAAGTTTAAAAAAAGAAAGAAGATGATTCTGGAGGTCAGCAAACTAGTTGCCATGTTTAAAAATGGGGAGAATTTTGTAAAATATCTTTTTTCCAGAACAGATCTCCCCCAAATTGGTTTTTGCTTTCTTATAGGTAAAATTTATAATGTTTAAATATTAAATAGCTCAAAATTACTTAGCTTTACTGTTTAATAGTGCCTTGAGGCTTTTGTATCAAGCCTTGAGTATCATTGTAAATTTATTGAGTTAGTCATTCTTCTTAATCCAGTGAGGTAGTAGTTACTATTCTAATCACAGATAAGCTTTCTTGGCATTAGTTTCCTTAGGTAAGTCACTCCGATTCCACAGCCAGCAAGCTGTTATGGAATCTAGGCAGTCAGGCTCCACAGCCTGTTCTGCTTACCACTACACTATTCTGCCTGTCCCTGTAAAAGCTGGCTCCACAGTAATTACTAGCCGTACAGGGATATAACCCTAAATGACAAATGATCAGGTTACCATTTGCCTGCAAGTGCCAGAGATTTTTAGGCATGGATCGACGGACTCCTAAACTAGATTTTTAATTTAGTAATCTAATCTAATTACTTTTTAAAGAGCAAGTTAAATCTCCAGTATTTAATGAGAAAGTTTGCATTTCTAAAATAAATTTGGGAGTTTGGAAATAACTGCTAATATACTGTTCTTTTCATATGTCTTATCCCAGAGCACACTGCCAGGTAATATTAGTGCTAGGAGTAGAATTCATACCTGTGAATGCTATCTCTTTTACTTGTATGTCTGAGGAGGACAAGAAAGGAGTCATAATAAGGCATATAGTCCTGGGGAAAATAGTAATTCATTGTTAATCAGAATTAGACAACTTTAACCAGCAGTTTTTTTCTGTCCACCCTTTCTCTGTCTTGGGAGACATACACAGTAGGTCCTTGGGTTACGTCGGAGATCCGTTCCTATGGGGCAACGTAACGTGATTTTTGCCATAAGTCGGAACCCACCTATATAAGCACCTACATCACTCACATGGAGCACATACACAGCAGTAATGAAGTGAAACAGTAAAAAAAAATTTAAGAGAAAGATAACAATTCCTGACCTTTACTTGTGGTAAATAAATAATAAAAAACATAAAGCACATATGTACATATGTCAAAATGATGGAACTTTTTTTTTTTATAAATACTGCAAATGGGAGATGGTGACATAACCACGAAACGACATACGTGTAACTCAATGACTGCTTGTATATATAAAAGGCTAATATGCTTAAATGTTCATCTAACCAGTAGCTATGACTTGCACTGCCCACCACGGGGCAGACGCTCAATGCAGGAGCTGCCAAGCTGCAGTGACTTGGCTGCGGTGGTTCTCGGGTGACACACCCCGAAACCAGAGAGGAGGGAGCCTGAGCCCTCGCGGGCCCATCCAATTCCACCTTTGGCTGTGGGTTATGTTATTTCTGGGGCACTGTCAACCCCAAATCTAGTTTACTGCACACTTGTGTTTGCATTCCAAACCCTGTACGACAGCAATTTTGCAGAGTGCCCTCTTACACTCCGGGACCCCTCGGAGGATGTCAGAGCTGGTTTCCGCCCGATCCCTGCAGGCCAGGCCAAGGGACCCCACCTGCCGGAGGGACCCTGCTCATTCCGCAGACACCCTTTGCGCCACGCACCACCCCATGTGCGTCCAGCCAGGGAGAGACCTTGGGAGGTTGGCTCCAGGGCGTGTCCAACCCATCTCACCCAGTCCCACCCCACCGGCCACCTTCTAATTAATTTCCTTTCCATGTGCATGAATCCGTGCACCGGGTCACTAGTAAACATATAAATTAGTTAAAACATTGAACTTACTACCATTTGATATATTATGAAGAGAGGAGCCTGGTTGGAGATGACAGTATTCTTCCAGAGGAAAATTGACTCAGGGAAAAGACCTATGGGTACTGATATTTGAAGGCCCTTTAGTGAAAAACCAGGTCTCCTGATTACCCACTGAGACCCACCATTATATCCTTTCTGTCTCTATGAATTTGACTACACTAGGAACCTCATATAAAGTGGAATTATAAAATATTTGTTCCTTTGTGACTAGCTTATGTCACTTACCATAATGTCTTCCAGGTTCATTCATGTTTATTATATGCAAAAAAAATTTTCTATTTAATATTGAATAATATTCTATTGTATGTATACAGGGTGAAGCTATATCTTGTGGTTTTGATTTGCATTTCCCTGATAACTAATGATGTTGAGCATCTCTTCCTGTGGTTATTGGCCATTTGTATTTTTTTCTGTGGAGAAACGACTATTCAAATCTTTGCGCATTTTTTTAATTGGGTTGTTTGTGTTGTTGAGTTGTAGGAGTTCTGTATATATTCTGAATATATGTCCTGAATATCAGTCCTAATCAGATAGATAATTTGCAAATATTTTATTCCATTCTGTGGGTTCCCACTTCACTCTGTTGATAGTGTCCTTTGATACTCAAAAGTTTTTTTGTTTTTGTTTTTAATGAATCTAACATCTGTTTTTCCTCTTGTTGCCTATGCCTTTGGTGTCATCCAAGAAAACATTTCCAAATTCAGTGTCATAAAGCTTTTCCCTATGTTTTCTTCTAGGAGTTTTATAGTTTTAGTTCTTATGTTTAGGTCTTTGATCCATTTTGAGTTAATTTGTATTTGTGATGTAAGGTAAGGTCCAGCTTTTGCATTTCGTATCCAGTTTTCCCAGTACCACTTGTTGAAAGTCCTTTCTCATTGAATGGAAATTTTGATAAATGTGCTTGTCAAGACATTTTACCATATATGTGAGAATTTATTTCTGGGCTCTCTACTCCATTGGTCTATATGTCTGACTTTATGCCAGTACCACACTGATTTGATTACTATAATAAAAGCTAAGTTTTGACATCAGGAAATATGAGACCTCTAACTTTGTTCTTTCTCAAGATTGTTTTGGCTGTTTGGGATCCCTTGAAATTCCATATGAATTTTAGGATGGATTTTCCTATTTCTGCAAACACACTGGGATTTTGATAGGGATTGCATGAATCTATAGATTGCTTTAGATAGTATTGACATCTTGAGTCTTTTTTTGTTTTAAGTATGTTTTTATTGATTTCAGAGAGAGGAAGGGAGATAGAAACATCGATGAGAGAGAAACATCGATCGGCTGCCTCCTGCACACTCCCCACCAGGGATTGAACCCACAACCTGAGCATGTGCCCTGACCAGGAATTGAACCAGCAACCCCTTGATTCATAGGTCAACACTCAACCACTGAGCAACACCGGCTGGCAAGAGTCTTTAACTCTTAAATATGAATGGATATCTAATAATAAACAGAAATGTGAAGAAAGCTTTTTAACAAATATAACAACAGAAATGGTGAAAATATGTGCAGACAGCAAAAGAAAATTATAATTAACATCAGAGATATGAGAAGACATACTAATCTGTTCTTGTTTCATGGCTGTACTAAAGAAGCAAAAGTAGCCCTGGCCAATGTGGCTTGGTTGGTTGGAGCACCATCCCATGCACCAAAAGTTCTCAGGTTTGATTGCCTGTCAGGGCATATAACCTAGGTTGCAGGTTCACTCCCAGGAACAGGGCACATACAATAGGCAACCGATATCTATCTACCTATCTCCCTCCCTCTCCCTCCCTCCCACTCCCTCCCTCCTTCCCTCCCTCCCTCCTTCCCTCCTTCCTTCCCTCCTTCCCCCTTTCCCTTCCTTCTCTCTAAAATAAAAATAGGAAAAAAAAACCACACACACACAAAAAAACATACCCTTGGGTAAGGATTTTTAAAAAGCAGCAAAAGTAATAGAAAATCAATTGACCATAAATGCAAGGCTTTATTTCTGGACTCTAATTCTGTTGTGTTGTTCTATATGTGTATCCTTACTCCAGTACTACGTTGGCGTTGATCTTCAGAGTAAATTTGAAGGTGTTGCTATTTTCTAAGTGAATTAAAAGTGGGGGGCAGGGATGAAGTTAGGAACCAGAGAAGCATGGGAAAGGTTGGAATAAGTATTGGGAAGAATTTAATAGGATGTTAAAAATAAGTAACATTTTTCAGGCAATAGTATGCAGGACTAAGTTCCGTGAATTGATAATGGAACTAATTGGCCTAGTTTCATTATTTTTTCAATCAATAAGTAGTAACCTGAGAGGAAGAATGGAATAATTGAGTGGTAGGATTTTCCCAAGATTAGTATTTAACAAGCAAGTTAGTAAAACAATGAGAATTAGCCATAGAATCTAAGATGTTACCAGTGGCATTGTTGGAATGAGTCACTATTACTTAAAAGAAGTAAGACAACAAACCAAATCTGAGAAACTTTAAGGGATTAATATTGACCATGAACACATTAATGTGGTAGTGAGAAGGAAGCTTAAAAAGGTGGGATAAGTGTGTGTGCATAGTGGTATGGGAGGTTATAAACAGATCTTGACATCATTTGGAACTCTTGTAAAGAACGATATAGTATAGTTCTGGATCTCGAAGGTAATGTGGAAATAAATGCCTTTACAGATTCAAGGTATAAAGAACTTTAAGGCAAGAGTATTAAAAGAGAACTAGGTGTACTGTGGTAAATAATGGCGGATTTTATAATCAAAGAAAACAAAATAATTTCAAGAGAAACATCAAAAGTGTTTTATTCAAAGTAATGTCCATCGCTAGCTACACATTTCACCCATCTTTCAGGTAATTTGTGGATATCGTCCCAATAGAACTTTTCTTGTTTTGAGGCAAACCATTCAGAAACCCAATTTTCCACTTCTTCGTATGTTTTGAAGTGCTCAGAAAGTGACTGTGTGCCATCGATCGGAACAGGTGGTAATCTGAAGGAGCAAGGTCTGGTGAATATAGCGGGTGGGTTAATACTTCCCAGGCAAGATCTTTTAACGTGTCTTTAACTGGTTTTGAATTGTGTGATGGTACGTCATCATGAAGCAAAATTACTTTGCCGTGTCTTCTGGCACATTCTGGTCATTTCACAATCAAAGCGTGGTTCAAATTGATTATTTGTTGTCGGTAGCAATCAGTATTAATGGTTTCACCTGGTTCTAGAAGCTCATAATACACCACAACTTCCTGATCCCACCAAATGCAGAGCATTGTCTTCTTTCCGAAGCGATTTGGCCTCGCAGTCGATGTTGATGGTTGACTTGGATCAACCCATTTGTGCATTTGGGATTCTCAAAATAAATCCACTTTTCATCACCAGTCACAATTCGATGCAAAAAAAGACTTTCTTTCGTGCTGTTGAAGCAACATTTTACTGATGACTTTTCGGTTTTCCATTTGTCTTTTGTTCAGTTGATGTGGCACCCATTTTCCTTCCTTTAAAATCTTTCCAATTGTTTGTAAATGATCATAAATTGTTTGTTGAACGTTTAGTCTTTCTGCAAGTTGTTTTTGAGTTTGACACGCATCTTTATCCAATAGTGCTTGTAATTGTTGGTCTTCAAACTTTTTCGTTTGACCTGGACGTTCTTTGTCTTTCACATAGAAATCATCACTTTTTTTAAAAATTAAATCTTTATTGTTCAGATTATTACATTTGTTCCTCTTTTTTCCCTCCATAACTCCCCTCCTCCCAGTTCCTGCCCACCCTCCGCCCTCACTCCCCACCCACTGTCCTCATCCATAGGTGCACGATTTTTGTCCAGTCTCTTCCCGCATATCCCACACCCCTGTCCCCCACAAGAATAGTCAGTCCATTCCCTTTCTATGTCCCTGATTCTATTATGATCACCAGATTATTTGTTCACTTGATTCTTCTTCCTCTTCTTAAAGGATACCTTTCAGCATTTCATATAATACTGGTTTGGTGGTGATGAACTCCTTTAGCTTTTCCTTATCTGTGAAGCTCTTTATCTGACCTTCACTTCGGAATGATAGCTTTGCTAGATAAAGTAATCTTGGTTGTAGGTTCTTGGTATTCATCCCTTTGAATATTTCTTGCCATTCCCTTCTGGCCTGTAAAGTTTCTGTTGAGAAATCAGCTGACAGTTGTATGGGTATTCCCTTGTAGGTAACTGAGTTTCTTTCTCTTGCTGCTTTTAAGATTTTCTCTTTGTCTTTTGCTCTTGGCATTTTAATGATGATGTGTCTTGGTGTGGTCCTCTTTGGATTCCTTTTGTTTGGGGTTGTCTGCGCTTCCTGGACCTGTAAGTCTATTTCTTTCACCAGGTGGGGGAAGTTTTCTGTCATTATTTCTTCAAATAGGTTTTCAATATCTTGGTCTCTCTCATCTTCTGGCACCCCTATAATTCTGATGTTGGTACGCTTGAAGCTGTCCCAGAGGCTTCTTACACTGTCTTCGTATTTTCGGATTCTTTTTTCATTTTGCTTTTCCAGTTGGGTGATTTTTGCTTCTTCGCATTTCGAATCTTTGACTTGATTCTTGTGCTCCTGTGGTCTGCTGTTGGGTGTCTGTACAATATTCTTTATTTCAGTCAGTGTATGCTTAATTTCTAGTTGGTTCTTTATCACAATATCGAGGGTCTCATTAGATTTCTTGAAGATCTCACTACATTTATCGGCAGTCTCACCAGTCTTTTCGAGGGCCTTACTAAGTTTATCGGCGGCTTCTAGACAGTTCTTGAGAGACCTTAAAAGTGTGGTTTTGAGCTCTATATCTTCCATTTCTGACATTTGCGTCCTGTTTCTTTGTCTCCGCATTTTTTATCTTTCTTGGTGCACCCCCTAGTGGTCTTTGTGCGCAGTCTTGTTGTAGTTAAGCCTTGATTGGGGGGTGATTTGACCTCCAGGCTAACTGGCTATGAGAGTCAGCTGTGTCTGCAGTGGGAGAGCTTCTGTGCTGGATCTCTAGGGCGGTGCTAATCTAGCCTTTGCCTGAGGCTATCCGGCAAATGACTCTGCGCAGGGCTTGGGCGGGGCAGGTCCCCAGGGATCTACAGGGCGGGCAGGAGCGAGCAGTTATGTCTGCTCTCAGTTCTGTCCCTAGGGGCTCTGCCTCACAGAGTCCCAGCAACCGCTGCAAATCTCGGAGAGAAAGCTGCCTTCGAGTTCCGACCGAAGCCAGACAGTCCCACTTCTCCCGTTTGAGTCTGGGTCCCTAGAGACTCGCCCGGATCTGGAGCTCAGAGTCTGAAACTCCCTCCCGATTGAAAACAACAACCGCGCCCTCCGCCGCCAGCCCGCTCCATGCGCACTCCGCACCTGAGTATTTCACTTCAGCACTGCGCCTCCTCTGAGTCTGGGTATGATATTCTCTTTCCTCCTAGTTGTAGAATTTCCACTCAGCCAGCCTTCCTGTGGTTCTGGATGATGTCCGTTCCATCTTTTAGGTGTACCCTTGAATTGGTTGTTCGAGGCAGCAATCTCCGGCGTTAACCTGGAGGTCAAATCACCCCCCAATCAAGGCTTAACTACAACAATGCCGCCATCTTGGTTTCCTCTGTCCTGATGTTTTCAGAAATCATCACTTTTAAAGCATTTAAACCAGTGTTCACAAGTGTCTTGAGATGGAGCATGTTCACCATAAGCTTCCCAAAGTATTCGATAACTTTTTCTTAAAAATAAAGTAATGAATTAAAACTTCCCGCAACTGCTCTTTTTTTGGCAAGAAATTTGACATTGTTAAGCGTAAAAATATCTATGATGTTAACACCTTCAGCACATTTGACATATGAAGTTTTAAAGCTTGTTGTCAATACAATAAAATAGCACACATATCAAATCACATATATCAACATATGTGTAACTCCATCTATTGAAAAAAATCCGCATTATTAACTGGTACACCTAGTAATCAATATCCACACTGAATGCAGCCAGGATAATAGGGTGAAATGAACCAAGCCAGGTACAAAACACGGTAGGCAAGTGCCGTGGTAGATTGCAGCTGTAACAATGGAGAGAGGTAGAATAAGTAAATGTTTTGTACTTAAGAAAAAGTGGAGGGCCTGACCGGTGTAGCTCAGTGGTTGAGTGTTGATTCTTGGTTAGGTCACATGCCTGGGTTGTGGGCTCGATCACCTGTGGAGGGGCAGGTGTGCAGGAGGCAGCTGATCAGTGGTTTTCTCTCATCATTGATGTTTCTGTCTCCCTCTCTCGTCCTCTCTCTGAAATCAATAAAAACAAAAGAAAGAAAGGAAGAGGTACTGATAAGTGCAGTGAAATAATAGTTTGTAATCCACAATTGAGGGAATAGTGTATTTTCAAAAATTAAGAAAAACATTTGATAAATAATATTTAGAAGTTTTATTGTTTACGTGTGTTTCTTTTCCTAAGGCTAACTTTGTGTAGTGAATGTGCTGCCCAATAAATAAGAATATTTGATCTATGCAAGGAGGAACTTTTGCCTCCCTGACTGCATGTTTACAATCTTCAAAGGTTAGGAAATGCATTGGTCTTTGTTTTTGTGATCTGAGCCCCAAACAGTGCCAAGCACATGTATGCTCAATATATATTTACTGAAGGCTCAATAAAGTGGAGCATATTGAAAGAGCTGCTCATAAATAATTAGCACTTGGAACTGAAATTTATATAGTACTACAGATAAGAAAATTTTTAATCAATTTGGTTCTTATGCCCTGGAATGCTATGAAATATTTCAAGGTCAGGGTAGGGCCCCTAGTAAGCTGTAATGAAGGCTATTTACCTCAGTAGATCATTTTAGTATTTTATTTTCTTTTTTCCCCAAAAAAATAGAAGGTAAGATCTAGCATACCAGCCGAAACCGGTTTGGCTCAGTGGATAGAGCGTCAGCCTGCGGACTGAAAGGTCCCAGGTTCGATTCCGGCCAAGGGCATGTACCTGGGTTGCGGGCACATCCCCAGTGGGAGATGTGCAGGAGGCAGCTGATCAATGTTTCTCTCTCATCGATGTTTCTAACTCTCTATCTCTCTCCCTTCCTCTCTGTAAAAAATCAATAAAATATATTTAAAAAAAAAAAAAGTTCTAGCATACCAGGTGCGGTGGCCTTTTCTGAAATGAAAATGTTGCTTCATTCTCTTGTAGCTTTGATAATTCTTCCTTCCTTGTAGAAGGAAGTTCAGGCTTCATAACATGGTATCTTCTATAATAATAAAAGCATAATATGCTAATTACACTGGACAGCCGAACAACCTTCCAGATGAAGCCTCAGCAGCGGGGGCCAAGGCAGAGGTGGTTAGGGGTGATCAGGCAGACAAGCAGTTAGGGGCAATCAGGCAGGTAGGCAGAGGGCTTAGGGGCAATCAGGCAGGCAGGTGAGTGGTTAAGGGGATAAAGCAGGCAGGCAGAGGTGATTGGGGGATAAGGCAGGCAGGCAGAGGCCGTTAGGGTCAATCAGGCAGGCAGGCAGAGTGGTAAGGGCAATTAAGCAGGCAGGCGAGCAGTTAGGGGCATCAGGCAAGCATGCAGAGTGGTTAGGGGTGATCAGGCAGGCAGAGGCGGTTAGGGGTGATCAGGCAGGCAGGAGAGGGGTTAGGGGCAATCAGGCAGGCTAGCGAGTAGTTAGGGGCGATCAGGCAGGCTAACGAGTAGTTAGGGGCGATCAGGCAGGCAGGCAAGTGGTTAGGGGTGATCAGGCAGGCAGGCAGAGGTGGTTAGGGGCGATCAGGCAGGCAGGCAGGCCAGCGGTTAGGAGCCAGCGGTCCCAGATTGCGAGAGGGATGTCCGACCCGTGCGGACCTAAACTGGCAGTTTAGTTTGGGCCTAAACTGGCAGTCAGACATCCCCTGAGGGGTCTCGGATTGCAAGAGGGTGCAGGCCGGACTGAGGGACACTCCCCTCCCCCACACAAATTTTGTGCACCAGGCCTCTAATATAATAAAAGGCCAATATGCAAATCGACTGAACGGCAGAACGACCAGTCGCTATGATGCGCACTGACCACGAGGGAGCAGACGCTCAACGCAGGAGCTGCCCCTGGTGGTCAGTGCATCACTCAGCCAGAAGCCAGGCTCACAGGTGGTGAGAGCAATGGCGGTGGCAGGAGCCTCTCCTGCTTCCACGGCAGCGCTAAGGATGTCCAACTGATGGCTTAGGCCCACTCCCCATGGGAAGCAGTCCTAAGCCATCAGTCAGACATCCCCGCAGGGCTCCCAGACTGTGAGAGGGCACAGGCCGGGCTGAGGGACACCTCCTCCCCCGAGTGCACGAATCTCGTGCACCAGGCCTCTAATACACACACACACACACACTCTCTCTCTCTCTAATCTGGTCCCTTACCCACATTTTCAGTCTTAAAGTTTGTTTTCCTAGTCTTCAGTTAAATGCCACAAATATATATTGATCCCTTACTGTGTCCCACCTATGACATTCAGCTATACTAGTTTATAGTTTTTTCTCTGTGTCTTAAAATTTTCTGCCTCCTTACTTTATTACACAATTTATCCTGTACTCAGTCCTCTCTTCTCCCCACTTACTTCATCCAAATAAATGCTAGCCTTTTAAGACCCCCCTCCTTCCTCATTCTTGTATCAAGAATGTTCTTTGTTTATTTCTCACATATAGTACTAATACAAATAAAAATGTATTCATCTGCTTCTCAGCAGCCCAATAATGAACTCCTTGAGAGCTGTGAATTGTCATTTCTAAACCTTTATTTTCCCTGTAGCCTTTGATAAATGGTTATAGTACTGCATCTTTAAGGGAGAAATGGTAAACCATAGTATGGGATGATTACAACTGCCTTAAAGAACTATGGACATGTATATGTCACAATTCATTCCATCTCTTTACTTTCAATATCATTCTGTTTTCAAGATTCTTCTTACTTTTAGAATATGATATATGTGGTAATTTGATCTGATAGCCTTAGTCAAAACAGACAGTGGTTCCAGAATTTCTTGACTGCAGTGTGTAAGCCACCTTTTCAAATAAAATTTTATTCTCTAAGCAGTATTTGATGAGGAAAGAGGTCATCAGAGATCCATAGTGAGAAGAATAAAGAATTTTAATTGGTAGCTATTTCAGAAGGAAGACAGCAGTTATACATCTTCTAAGATTTTGGTGGTAGTGGTGAGATCTGGCACTGTGTACCTGAGTCTTATTTTTTTGACAAATCTAATACCTCATCTCCTTTTCAGCTTGTTTGTCTGTTCTTAGAGCAGGGGGAGAGGAGTGTGAAACTTTGTGCCAACAGATTTTTTTTGAGGGGGGGGAAACAATTTTAATGAAGAGGTTACTTATCCTTGATGTACTATAGTATTTTATACTATCTTTTATTAATACTCATAGATATTATAGACATCTCTTTTATATGTGTTTGTCAGTTTCTCATTGTAATATAATGTAGTATTTTATAACAAAAGATATATCAATTTAAAGGTAAAAGTAGTCATTTACAGTACTTCCAGTGCTTATTTTGAAACTTATAACTTAAAACCCTGTAAGCTAAATTATAAAGAGATTATAATCGAGAACTTAAATTTTATGTTTTCTATTGTTACTGTCAGGAAGAGTTCCAGATTCACTATAAATCTACTTTATTTTATAGGCCTATGAAGAATACACCAGCAAGCTAGATGCCCTCCAACAAAGAGAACAACAGTTATTGGAATCCCTGGGGAATGGAACTGATTTTTCTGTTTCTAGCTCTGCATCAACGGACACCGTTACATCTTCTTCCTCTTCTAGCCTTTCAGTGCTACCTTCATCTCTTTCAGTTTTTCAAAATCCCACAGATGTGTCACGGAGCAACCCTAAGTCACCACAAAAACCTATTGTTAGAGTCTTCCTGCCCAACAAACAGAGGACAGTGGTGAGTCAACTTTTAATATCATCATTGCCTTTTCTTTGTATTTTTCAGAAAGACCACTTGTTGAAAAGGAAATATATCATCACTTTATACTCAGTGGTCTTACAAATTGAAGCATTTTAAACAAGGGAGGAAAAGACAATTATTTGGTGCCAAGTCTGTGTTCTTTAACTATAACAAATAGTATTGTTTTTAGTGTCAGATTTGACATTTAATCTTACCTCCCAAATTTGAACCATGCTCAAGTTTAAGTACTAGTTCAGAATCAATCAGAATTTTAAGACTAGTGCTTACTTGTTGTCTAACATCTATCAGGTAAGATTCATTCTTCACCCTTGAGAATTCTCTATTTGGATTTATTTTTCCTCTTGTTTATATAACTTTTGATTATTGATCATTGGTATCACCGTTAGAGTAGAGTACTCTGTAAGTAACATTTAGAACAGAGAAATCTGCAGAATTATTTTGGATGGTCTGTAATCCTCAAGTGCAACGAGTACTGTCAGTAGATTTAGTAAATAATGCACCCTTATACATCGTTACTTTTTATAATGCATATTGCTTTTTATATTAACAAAAACCATTTTCTTTCCAAAAACATCAAAGTAGTTTTTAATTATTTTTCTCAGGCAGCATCATTGGTAATGCTTATTCTTAATGGAAAAAGTTTGCTCACCTGTGCTATAGTGACCTCCAGTGGGGTCAGTTTTTCACCATGTCCAACAAAAGGATTTGAAGATTAATGTGTGGGAACATAAGACTAGGCCTTATGACACAGACATGGTTGGAATTTAGATCTTTACCTAAAGCTGAGCCTTGAAGAGCTTTACCTTCAACAAAAGGGTGAACTGGAAGGAAATTTATTCACCAGCATATATAAATAACAGTGAAACTTATCTGCCTTTGCCAGGGTTCCAGATAAGAGTACCCTGTATACTCTTAACTATAAACCTAGTCTCATCAAAGTGTGGATTTCCCTGCACCCAAGAAATTAATGTAACAACTGGTACTAGAGGGGTAATAGCATTCAGGGACAGGGCAAAAGTAAATGGAAACCCTCTCTGGCCCATTCAGGTCCCTGAATTCACAGAGAGAATGCCCTTGTGACAAGCTCAAAATCCTAATTTATAAAATATATAAGGAAACTGTCTACCGTTCATGAGTTAGAAGATTTAGAAACAGCTAAATTAGACTCCTAAGAAGGAACGAAACAGAACTTCCAGGTGGTCTTCAAATTTTAAAAAGAAGGAAATCCTACCTTTTACAACAGCATGGATGGACCTGGGGAATATTATGTTAAGAGAAATAATCCAGTCAGAGAAAGACAAATACCATGCGATTTCACTTATATGTGGAATCTAATGAATAAAATAAACTAACAAATAAAAAATAGAAACAGACCCATAAATACAGAGAACAGACTGACAGAGTTGGGGGGCTGGGTGAAAAAAAAATCCTCATAGACATAGACAGTACTATGGTGATTGCCAGAGAAGAAGGGGCGGGGGGGGGGCGGGGAGGGGTAGAAGAAGGTAAAGGGGGAATAAATTGGTGATAGAAGGAGATTTGACTTGGAGTGGTGAACACAGAATACAATATACAGATAATGTATTATAGAATTGTACACCTGAAACCTATATAATCTTATTAACCAACTAGAGGCCCAGTGCACGAATTTGTGCACCAGTTGGGTCCCTCAGCCTGGCCTGTGGGATCAGGCCAAAACCAGCTGACATCCCCTGAGGGGTCCCGGATTGCGAGAGGATGCAGGCCAAGCTGAGGGACCCCACTGGTGCATGATCGGGGCCTGGGAGGGATGTGGGAGGTTGGCCAGCTGGGGAGGACCCGCAGGAGGACTCCAGGGCATATCCAGCCTGTCTCGCTCAGTCCTGTTCAGCCGGATCCCAGCACCAAGCTAACCTACCCACCAACTGTTTGCCCCCTGGTTGTCAGTGCACATCATAGCAAGCATTTGAGCAGCCTTAGCATATCATTAGCATATTATGCTTTGATTGAACAGATGACCAGACAACCGGACACTTAGCATATTAGGCTTTTATTATATACGATATCAACCCAATAAACTCAACAAAGGAAGGAAGGAAGGAAGGAAGGAAGGAAGGAAGGAAGGAAGGAAGGAAGGAAAGTAGGTCAGTGGATGACAGTTATCATCTATGAAGTATTCTTGCTAAGAATGATTACAAGTTAAATGTCAAATTTCTGCACCTTCCATTTTACAAGAAACACGGAGATAAGCACCATGAGGAAACAAGAGAAATGTGGACATCCTCTAAGATAAACTGCCTCAATGTGTTGGAGATTAAAAGGTTGGGGATTTCCCTGGCTGCTGTGCCTCAGTTGTTGGGAGCATCGTCCCGTGCACCAGAAGGTTGCAGATTAGATTCCCTGTCATGCTGGGAGCCGGTCCATCCTTGCTGTTTCAAGGGACCTGGCATATATGGCATACTGTTCTTAATATGTTTGCTCACCTTCTTGGCATTATGTGTTTTAACCAAGGTCTCTGAGAAAGGTTGTTTCCCCAGGCAGGGATTTTCCCCTGAAGTTAGGGAGGGAATAAAACCTCTTAACTAAGTGCCAGGCGGGTAATTAGTCACTTTAACTACGAACAATCATGCTTAAGCTACATAATCTTTACTCCCTGGAATGGAGATAAGAAACGCCCTAACCTTTGTAATAGAGATTGATAGGATTAAATCAACTGGTATAAATACAGATGTAACAAGACAGAGAGAGACAGAAATTGGCACAGAACCTACACAGAACGTTCTCTAGAGACAGAAGAACTTCGCTGGAGAGAGCATGGCAAAAGATCCTGGACAGAAACTGGCCTCAGAACCTAGAGACAGAACCTAGCGAGAGAACATAGCAAAAGATCCTGGACTGAACCTGACTACAGAAATTGGCAAGAGCCGAAACCGGTTTGGCTCAGTGGATAGAGCGTCGGCCTGCGGACTGAAGGGTCCCAGGTTCGATTCCGGTCAAGGGCATGTACCTTGGTTGCAGGCACATCCCCAGTAGGGAGTGTGCAGGAGGCAGCTGATCGATGTTTCTCTCTCATCGATGTTTCTGACTATCTCTCTCCCTTCCTCTCTGTGAAAAATCAATAAAATATATTTAAAAAAAAAAAAAAAAGAAATTGGCAAGAGAACCGACTAGAACCTGGTGACTGAACCTGGCTGGAGAACCTGGACAGAACCTGGCTGGAGAACCTAGCCAGGGAACATGGCTACAGAACCTGGCTGGAGAACCTCGAGAACTTGGCTGGAGAACCTAGCAAGAGACCATGGACACAGAACCTGGCTGGAGATCCTAAGCAGAACCTCTCTGGAGATCGGGACCAGAACTTGGCTGGAGATCCTGGCTAGGCTGCTGATAACTGAACGTTGTCTCCGTGTCATTCCTTCTTCACCGACTCCATCTACGCCTTTGGGAACCCCAGGACCTGCTGGGGTTGGAGCCCAGCATCTGGCACCCGAACAGGGACCCCTACGTAAGCACCCCACACTCGGGACAGATAGGACTCCACCGTAGGAAGAGGGTGGATAGTCCTCGCCGACTCCGTCCACACCTTGGGGAACCCCTGGTACAGGATTCCCATAGGTAAGCCCCCCCCCCATTGAGAACCCCCACATTCAGGACGGATAGGACTCCACCAGGGTGCTGCAAACCCCCCTACAGAGGATAAGTAGGGTAAGAAGGTGGATAGTACAGAACTTAGATTGAGAAAATGTGCCATACTGAGTCCAAAGAAAGAAGACTCTGTATTGATCTTTACATTAAGAAGATGTGCCATACTGAGTCTAAAGAAAAAAGACTCCGTATTGATCTTTTAACACATATGCTTGCTAGCAGAGGAGTTAAGGTTACTCCCAGTCAGATGGAACATTTTTTTTTTTTAAATATATTTTATTGAGTTTTTACAGAGAGGAAAGGAGAGAGATAGAGAGTTAGAAACATCGATGAGAGAGAAACATCGACCAGCTGCCTCCTGCACATTCCCCACTGGGGATGTGCCCGCAACCCAGGTACATGCCCTTGACCGGAATCGAACCTGGGACCTTCCAGTCCGCAGGCCGACGCTCTATCCACTGAGCCAAACCGGTTTCGGCCAGATGGAACATTTTATACAAGAAATACATCCATGCTTTTCTGAGGAAGGAAAGGTTCCGGAAAGGTAAATGTAGAGGCATGGGAGAAGGTAGGCCCAAGGAGCCTTATCCTTAACCCCACTGCAGCCTTTCCACCCTGGGAAAGTGCAGGATTGGCAAGCTCTCCCTGGGGTGATAGATCAGGACTCAGGTAATAGCGGAAAGCGCCAATCCTACTCTTAAAATGGATAGAAGAGAGCATTTCGGGTTTTTCTTTTTAATGCCTGCTTTTAAAAAATAAAAAAGGGGGAATTTGCCGGGAGCCGGTCCATCCTTGCTGTTTCAAGGGACCTGGCATATATGGCATACTGTTCTTAATATGTTTGCTCACCTTCTTGGCACTATGTGTTTTAACCAAGGTCTCTGAGAAAGGTTGTTTCCCCAGGCAGGGATTTTCCCCTGAAGTTAGGGAGGGAATAAAACCTCTTAACTAAGTGCCAGGCGGGTAATTAGTCACTTTAACTACGAACAATCATGCTTAAGCTACATAATCTTTACTCCCTGGAATGGAGATAAGAAACGCCCTAACCTTTGTAATAGAGATTGATAGGATTAAATCAACTGGTATAAATACAGATGTAACAAGACAGAGAGAGACAGAAATTGGCACAGAACCTACACAGAACGTTCTCTAGAGACAGAAGAACTTCGCTGGAGAGAACATGGCAAAAGATCCTGGACAGAAACTGGCCTCAGAACCTAGAGACAGAACCTAGCGAGAGAACATAGCAAAAGATCCTGGACTGAACCTGACTACAGAAATTGGCAAAAGAACCTGACTAGAACCTGGTGACTGAACCTGGCTGGAGAACCTGGACAGAACCTGGCTGGAGAACCTAGCGAAGGAACATGGCTACAGAACCTGGCTGGAGAACCTAGCAGGAGACCATGGACACAGAACCTGGCTGGAGATCCTAAGCAGAACCTCTCTGGAGATCGGGACCAGAACTTGGCTGGAGATCCTGGCTAGGCTCCTGATCAACTGAACGCTGTCTCCGTGTCATTCCTTCTTTGCTGACTCCGTCTACGCCTTTGGTAACCCCTGGACCTGCTGGGGTTGGACCCCAGCACTGTCAGGGCACATACCTAGGTTGCTTGTTCAATCCCTAGTCAGGGCCATGTGTCGGAGGCAACTAATCAATGTATCTCTCACATAGATGTCTCTCTCTCTCCCTCTCCCTCTCCCTCTCCCTCCCTCCTTCTCTCCCACTCTCCCCTGTCTCCTCTCTTCTTCTCTCTCTCCACTCTCCTCTTCTCCTTCTCTCCACCTTCTTCCTTCTTTGGAATCAATAAAATAAAATAAAAAAGTTGTGGATTATTCTACATTAAAAAAGACTAAAGAGACATAACAACTAAATACAGTGTGTGATCCTAGTTATAGATTAGGATGGGGAGAGCTGTAAAAGACATTCTTGAGACATGGAAAGTTTTTAATGTTGACTGAACACTAGATGTTATAGAATTGCTAATTTTTTAAAAAATATATTTTATTGGTTTTTTACAGAGAGGAGGGGAGAGGGATAGAGAGTTAGAAACATTGATGAGAAAGATCCATCAGCTGCCTCCTGCACACCCCCCACTGGGGATGTGCCCGCAACCAAGGTACATGCCCTTGACCGGAATCGAACCTGGGAACCTTCAGTCCGCAGGCCAATGCTCTATCCCAGGGGTCCTCAAACTACGGCTCGCGGGCCACATGCAAATACAAATATTGTATTTGTTTCCGTTTTGTTTTTTTTACTTCAAAATAAGATATGTGCAGTATGCGTAGGAATTTGTTCATAGTTGTTTTTTTAAAACTATAGTCCAACCCTCCAACGGTCTGAGGGACAGTGAACTGGCCCCCTGTTTAAAAAGTTTGAGGACCCCTGCTCTATCCACTGAGCCAAACCAGTTCGGCTAGAATTATTAATTTTTAAAGTGTGATAATATACAGGAGAATGTTTTTATTCTTGAGAAATACATGTGTAAATATTTAAGGGTGCATTATAATCATGCCTACAACTTTCTCCCCCTCTTTTTTGAAATACAACTTAAGTGTAAAAATCTCAAGTGTGTACAATTCAATGACTTTCTACAAATGTAACTGCCATGCAAATTATGATATAGAACATGCCAGACCAGTGTAGCTCAGTGGTTGAGCATAGACCTATGAATGAGGAGGTCATGGTTCAATTCCCAATCTGGGAACATGCCCAGATTGCGGGCTCAATCCCCAATAGAGGATAGACAGGAGACCACTGATCAATGATTCGCTCTCATCATTGATGTTTCTATTTCTCCCTCTCCCTTCTTCTCTGAAATCAATAAAAATACCCTTTTTTTAAAAAGATACAGAACATTTCTAGTGTTTGAGAGTATTCTCCCGCCTCCTCCCTCCAACTTCAATTCAGGACCCACACTCAAGAGTAACCACTGTTCTGACTTCTCAATCAATTTGGAACTTATTGTCAAATGATATGATGGAAAACAAAATGTGGGGAGAGAGAGAAAAAAAATGAAAAAATTATTTTTAATCTAAGTAGAAGAATTTCTTCTAATAGAGTTAGAAGAATTCAAACAACATAGAATAAAGGAAAACTGGAAAGTTGAAAAGAAACAGTTGTCTTTAGGGAAAAAATACTATTGAATGTATTGATGCTGATTAGAGGAAATAGCAGTATAACATCTATATATATAAAAGGCTAAGTGACTGTCTGACCAGTAGCTATGACACACAATGACCACCAGAGGGGAAGACACTCTGACCGGTAGGTATGACGCACACTGACCACCAGGGGGCAGACACTCAATGCAGGAGCTGCCAAGCTGCGGTGACTTGGCAGCAGTGGTTCTTGGGTGATGCACCCGGATCCAGAGAGGAGGAAGCCTGATTCTGGGGTGCATCACCTGAGAACCGCCCTTTTACAATCCAGGACCCCTCAGGGGATGTTGGAGAGCCGGTTTTGGCTCGATCCCCACAGTCCAGGTCAAAGGACCCGACCTGCCGAGGGACTCCACTCACTCCACATACAACCTCCAAGCCGCAGCACCGCCCCAGGTGCGGCAGGCCAGAGAGGGACTGCTGGATGTTGGCTCCAGGGCATGTCCGGCCCGTCTCGCCCAATCCTACCCCGCAGGCCACCTTCTAATTAATTTTCTTTCAATGTGCACAAATCCATGCACTGGGGCACTAGTTTTAAATTAAATCTCAACATATTAAAAAAAGACAAATGGAATAAAAAACATCTCAACATGTCAAGATCATTACAGCTTACCACAGAGCTGTGTTAAAATGCTTTATGAAAATTATAATATTTATTTTCAAAATTTCAATGGATGAGGTAAAAAGTTGATAAAACCCAACTGAATGAAGGAAAATATAAAGAAAAGTTAAGTACATGAAGAAGGGAATGAACAATTTCATTATGTGTCTCAAAAAGAGTTTCAGAAAGTGAGAATAGAAATAAAGGATTAGAGCAAAATTTAAAGAAATGATGGCTAATATTTATGAAAGACATAGGTGTAAAGATTTTGGCAACATAAGCCCTAAGTTGGTAAGTAAATTTGAATCCATACTTATAAATGTAACAAAATGAAAGGATATTGCTTCCAGATCACTTGGGGGGAGGGGCGGAAATTACCTATAAAAAAATTTCAATTAGATTATTAAAACAGTTTCTTCATAGAAGCTGCAGAAAGCCAGAAAACAATAGAATAATATACACAAAGTGTGATAGATGCCTATAAGTCACTCAGGTAAACTATGAGTTTAGCTAGCTTGGTACACTGTGAGTGAGTGCACTATAATGACCTTTCCAGGTAAGGAGTTTACCTCTCCCAGGCTCTGCTTGAACACAGGAAGGAATGAAAAGTAAGAATTAAACCTAAAACTACAGAATTTGTAGAAGAAAACACAGGATAAAATCTTTGTGACTTGGAATTTGCAATAATTTTTTAAATATGCACAAAAAGCACAATCCATAATGAACATACAGTAGTCCCTCTTATCCAAGGGGGGTACATTCCAAGACTCCCAGTGGTTATTGATGAAGTTTAATTTATAAATTAGGCACAGTAAGTGATTAACAATTAATAAAATAGAGCAGTTTGTCTGGCCAGTGTTGCTCATTGACCCATGAACCAAGAGGTCCCCAGTTCGATTCCTGTTCAGAGCACATGCCTGGGTTGCAGTCTTGATCCCCCATAGAGGTGTGCAGGAGGCAGCTGATTGATGTTTCTCAATATATATCACTCTTCCTTTTTCTCTCTCCAGAATCAATAAAAACATTTAAAACAAATTTTTTTTAATAAAATGGTTTTTTTATATATATAAAAGCCAAGTGACCGGCACGACCAGCCTGATGGGGGTGGGGCCGCCTGCTGACCTCCCACGGCCCCTCCCACCGCCAGCTCATCACCTATTAGGCTCCCATGGGGGCGGGGCTGGCAGCCAACCTCCTGCAGTCCCTCCTCCTGACTAGCTGGCCCCAATCTGGGCAGGTCGGCCTATACCCCACCCATGCATGAATTCGTGCACCAGGCCTCTAGTATACTTTAAAAGTTATTTGAATGTGGTCTCTCTATTAACGTATCTTATTGTACTCTACTCACCCTTCTTGTGATGATGTGAAATTATACAGTGCCTGTATGAGGAGATCCTGTGAGCTGAACGATGGAGACATTGTGACATTATTAGGCTATGCACTGTAAGGGTTACTTGAACACATACTGGGACCGTACTAGAATACTATGACTGTCAATAATCTGATAACCAAGATGACTACCAAGGGCTAATAGGAAGGTAGTGTATATAGTGTGGTTACACTGGGCAGAGGGATGATGTATGCCCCAGTTCGATGGTGGGATGGGCTTGTACAAGATTTCATCATGCTACTCAGAACCACTATGCATTCAAATTTATGAATTTTTTATTTCTGGAATTTTCCATTTAATATCTTTGGACCACAGTTGACTGTGGGTATTTAAAACCTCAGAAAGTGAAACCAGGGAGAAGAGGGGACTACTATATTGATAAATTAGACTTCATCAAAACTAAAAACTTCTCTTCAAAAGACAGTATTAAGTGAATAAAAGATAAACCACAGAAAAACATGTATCTGATCAAGAACATGTATTCAGAATATATGAAGAGCTCTTAGAATTCAATAACAAGAAAATAACTCAAGCCCTTACTGGTTTGGCTCTGTGGATAGAGCATTGGCCTGCAGACTGAAGGGACCCAGGTTCGATTCCGGTCAAGGGCGTGTACCTTGGTTGCAGGCACATCTCCAGTGGGGGTTGTGCAGGAGGCAGCTGATTGATGTTTCTCACACTCTATCTTTCTCCCTTCCTCTCTGTAAAAAATTGATAAAATATATTTTTAAAAAGATAATTTAAAAATGGGCAAAAGATCAAGGATGGGGGGAAAAAAAGGAGACATGTAATACCCTTTGTAATACTTTAAGCAATAAAACTAAAAAAATAAAAATAAAAATGGGCAAAAGATTTGAACAGGTACTTCACCAAAGAAGATATATGGATGGTAAATAAACACATGAGAAGATGCTCAACATCATAAATCATTAGGGAAATGTAAAATAAAGGCACAAGATACCAGTACACATCTACTTCAATGGCTAAAATGGAAGAGTGGCCATACCAATTATTGGTGAGGATGTGGAATAACTGCTGTTGGGAATGTATAATGATATAACCATTTTGGGAAACAATTTGACAGTTTTAGTAATGCAGTTCCTTTCAAAATCTCAAAATAATCCTGAAATTCATGTGGAATTTCAAAGAATCCTGAATAGCCTAACATTCTTATAAAAGAACAAAGTTGGAGGTCTCACACTTCCTGACTTCAAACTTCTACAAAGATATAGTAATCATATCATTGTGATAGTGGCATAGACAGAGAGACATATAGCCAAATGAAATAGAATAGGGAGCCCTGATATAAATGATCACATATACGGTCAAAGGATCTTTTATGAGGGTACCAACACCACCTAGTGGGGAAAAGGACAGTCAGTTCCACAAATGGTGCTGGGAAAACTGGGTATACACATGCAAAAGAGTGAAGTTGGAACCTTAACTTATACAATATACAAAGCTATTTCAAATGGATCAAAAATGTAACAGCTAAAACTAGTACTTTTAAAAGAAAACATTGAGGGAAAAACATAATGACATTGAATTTGGCAGTTTCTTGATATGACAGCAAAGTCACAGACAACATAAAAATAGAGAAATTGGGCTACATCAAAATTTAAAACCTATGTCAATCAGAGAATACAGTCAACAGAATGAAAAGTCAATACAGAATAGGGGGAAATATCATATATCATATATCTTGACAAGAGGTTAATATTAAGAATATATTTTGAGAAACTCCTACAACTCAAAAACAAAAACAAAAACAAAAAACCCCAAACAACCCCATTTTAAAAATGGGCAAAGGACTTGAATAGACATTTTTTTTTCAAAAAGCTACACAAATAGCCAACAAACATGAAAATATGCTCAACATCACTAATCATTAGAAAATGCAAACCAAAGCCACAATGAGACACCACTTTATACTCATTAGAATTACTATCATCAAAAAATAAAAACGCGTGTTGGCAATAATGTAGAGAAATTGGAATCCTTGTGCATTGTTGATGGGAATGTAAAATGGTGACCACTATGAAAAACAGTATGGAGGTTCCTCAAAAAGCTAAAAATAGAATTACCATATGATCTAGCAATTCTATTTCTGGATATATACCCAAACAAATTCAGTTGTAGTTTCAAAGAGATTATTTGTACACCCATATTCACAGCAGCATTGTTCACAGTAACCAAAATGTGGAATCAATCCAATTGTCCATCAACAGATGAATGGATAAACAAAATGTGTATACATACAATGCAATATACTATTCAGCCTTAAAATGTATTAGGAAATTCTGATGTATTCTATAGCATTAATGAACTTTCAAGATAATATGCTAAGTAAAATGGACCAATCACAAAAAGACAAATACTATGTAATTCCACTTATATGAAGTACCTAGAGTAGTCAAATTCATAGAGACAGAAAATAGAATTATGGTTACCAGGGGCTGGGGAAAGGAGAGATGGGGAGTTGTTTAATGGGCATAGAATTTCAATTTTGCAGAATGAAGAGCATTCACGAGATTGGTTGCACAATAATGTGAATGTACTTAACACATCTAACTGTATGCTTAAATGCGGTTAAGATGGTTTTATGTTACATATATTTTTTCATAATTAAAAAAAACTGTTTTGCAATTTTGTAAAAAGTTAAACGTGCATGTAGCTTATGATCCAGCCATTTACTTCTATTTACCCAAGAGAAAAGAAAGCATATGCCAATACAAAGATTTGTACAAAAATGTCCTTAGTTGCTTTATTTGTAATAGTCTAAAATTGGGCATAATCCAAATGTCCATCAACAGTTGAATGGTGAAACAAATTGTGGTCTATTCATAGAAAGACATGCGCTACTGATACACACAACTATAGTTTACAAGTATAGTGGTGTACTATACTGTACCAAAAGTAGGTTTGCCTGGATCAAAGAGAGAAATTTACATTTGTAATTCTGAACTATACTTTCAAATTTTGCTTCATAGGTCTAGCTTAATTTTACACTGCTACCAGCAATGTATGAGATGCCTGTTTAAGATCACCTCATCAATGGAATATGTTATCGATCTTTTGGATTTTTACCAACATGATAAGTGAAAATTATCCTGACAAGTTTGAGTGCTTTTCTCAGTGAGGTTGAACACCATCTTTTCATATGTTTGAAGGCTGTTCATATTTCTGTTTCTATGAACTGTCTTTCATGTCCTTTGCCCATTTTTTTATTGGGTTGTTGGTCTTGATCTCAATTTTTCAGGAGCTCTCTCTATATACAACATATGCCTGTTACATGAGTTGCAGATATTTTTCCAAGACAAATCCAAATCTGATGAAAGACTCAGTTGCTCACTCTGACATAAAATTTCGGGGAGGAGGGTTCATGGAATCTGAAGCCCATGTATGGATTGCTGAGGAGCCACTTTTAAACATGCATGTAGCAGATGATTCAGCCATTCTACTCCTATTTACCCAAGAGAAAACATGCAAAACAGGGGTTTAATTGTGGAAAAACATACATAACATAAAGGCTCTTAGTTTTGTGTAGTTGAATTTACTATTTTTTCTAATATAGTTTTCAGGTTTTGCATCATAATTATAAAGGCCTTCGTCACTTGAGGTTGTAAAGGAGTTTGCTTTGCTTTCTTCCAGTTCTTTTATGATTGCCCCTTCCTGCTTTCGTCATTTAAATCTTTGTTCCATTTGTAGTTTACCCTAGTATACAGTATGAGGTATGGATGAACCTTTTTTTCCCCTAGATTCAATCCAGTTGTCCCAACATTAATTATTAAAAAGTTAATCTTTACCTTATTTCAGATGCTGCCTTTATTTTACTCTAATTTTTTTTATGTGTTGGAATCTGTTTTGGACTTTTCCACTGGTCTGTTGGTCTATTGAACAAGTGCTATCATGAAGGAGCAAGGAGTACAAAAAAATCAGCCTACAGAAATGGAATAAAGGAGTGATTGATAACTTTGTTTTGGTGGTAAAGTGGAAAACCAATTTTTTGCCTGCTGATGAAATATACATACACCTTGAAATCAACCTGTGCAAGAGAAACATAAGGGAGCATAACTGTATTTGAAAATGGCAATACAGAAGTGTATGAGGGAAATTACCAAAGGACCTGAGGGGTAGATAGTCCCAGTTCATTGAATGCTTTATATGCCGTACAGAATTTTAATTTTGATTTAAAAATAGTGGAACAATTGTCAGCAGACGAATGAAATGTAAGATTATATTTGGGGGCGGGGGGTGTCTAAATCTGAGTTCAGTGGGCTCCTCAGCAATCCCTACATGGGCTTCAGGTTCCATGAATCCCCCTCCCTGAAATTTTATGTCAGAGAGAGCATTGGAGTCTTTCCTCAGATTCTCAGAAGTCTGACACACACAAAAATTAAGAATACCTTCTTTTAAAACTAAATTAGGGTTGCCAATCAAGAAGTATTTGCATTAGAGTAGGCAGAATATGAGTAGTAGAGGGGAAAAGTGAGCTTTTCCCTTCAGTTCATTATTTCTAGAAGGTATGGCTAATTCACAATATTTATCTTCTGTAAAATTGCTGCAAGCACTGAATTAGTGAATACTGACCCATTTAGTCAGGGCAAATACAGGGTTGCTGTTACATAAATGAGGCAAAGATGGCCTCTGAATAGTGACCCTGAGGTGGTTTGTGGTTGTTTTTTCCCCCACAGTCTGCTGGCACCATTAGCATAAAAGCCCGCTGGCATAGGACACTTGTTTACGGTTTACTGTATGAGAGCTAGAACAAGAAGGCACAGTGTCACCTTTTCCAGTCTCAGCTGGGAAGGTACATGTTCAGCTCCCTGCTCTACACATGTTTGCAAAAGCATTACAAGTATTGATTTGGGGGTTACAAATTTTAGCAGGTAGACAAATCACAAGTGCAGAATGCATGAATAAAGAGGATCAACTGTACCAGTCCAATCTCATGCATACTTCCAGTGATGAGCCTACTCATTCATAAGAAACTATTCCCTTGCTGGGTAGTTTTAATGGTTATATTGTTCCAAATTTGGGATCCTACTTTTTTCTGATTGTAGGTCCTAATTTGGCTTTCTGGATTGTTCTCCCTTTGATATACTATTTAAATTCAGCTGCCTTATATCTACTCTTACTCCATTTTGCCCCTGTAGCATGAAGATTCTTTAGAAACTTTTGGTTTGCTGAGAATTACGTGATTTAAAAAAATGGAACCTTTAATTTTATTGTTATTAACTAACACATCCCCTGTACCTCCACTCTCCTCCACCTCACCACCCTCACCATTAAAACCGGAACTTCCACTGCACCACTGTAGTCCACATTGTGGTTGTCTGTTCTCTTTCAGTTGCAAATTATTCAGATTCACTGGGGAAGGGGGCTTGAAGAAGAAAAGCCAAAATAGGGATGACCTCAAGTATATAAACTCTTCTATCTCGTTCCAGGGGTCCCAGTGCCTTTTCTACTTCTCCCCAGGTTAGCTTCATTCTGTGTCCAGATTTCCTCAATGCAGTGGGAAAGATGGCCACTGGGGCTCCAGATTTCTATCTGCTTGGCACACTGTACCTATAGTAAAAAGAGGAACTTCTCTCAGCCAGTTCCATTTATCAGTTAGGGAGGAACTCTGATTGTATTGGGGTCATACATCTATTTTTGGATCAATTGCTATTTCCAGGGATACAGGACACTGATTAGCCAGCTATGTCATGTGTAGCTAGAAAAGTAGTGACCCTTGATTGAGAGCCTCTCCTGGAATTTTTAGGGAAGGGCAGGTTCCCTGGGGAAACAGGAGTGCTAGTCAACTAAACGACAAATATCAGTTATACACATAAGACAAGTATTTTTTTCTCTCCTGTGTTTAGGATCAGTAATATATCTCTTAAGGACCATCGGTGTGATGGAAGGATTGCAGTTTTTAGTTTTAAACAGTGTTGGATCAAAATTGATTTTGCTTTAAATGTTGACATTATAGTTACTCAGTAGTGGGTACACAGTGATCTGTTATATTTTCTATTCTCTCTTATATGTTTAAAATATTTTATAATTTTAATGAACTAAAATTTATTGTATGTTGGTGAATAATAATACATATCTGTCATAGTTTCCCTTTAATAGTAAGCTGTAGAAATTATGTTGTATCTGATATAGGTAAGTTATTTTTTTTTAAATGTGAAAAACAATTTATTTCCTTTACCTCATATCATGCAATTATGATACTGTAGGTACCTGCAAGGTGTGGAGTTACAGTCCGGGACAGTCTAAAGAAAGCATTGATGATGAGAGGTCTAATCCCAGAGTGCTGTGCTGTTTACAGAATTCAGGATGGGTATGGTTTGTATGTGATGTGAAATTTTGTTGTGATCTTTACCTAAACCAGGGGAATTGAAAATCAACTTTAGAAAACAATATTAATTTATTATTAAATTTAGCCTAAAGAAATCTTGTGGGCCTTTTGATGCATTAACATTAGATAATTTTGTGTGTGACAATAGTGTATTACTCTGATTAAATGGCTTTATTTGAAATATGTGATTCGTAAATTTTTTTAACCATTTAGAATGTGACTCATTTGAATAGTGGACTCGGCTCCACTCCCCTATTTTTAATACAAACTTGTAGTTTCACAAAAGGCTTATCAAATTAACATTTTATATTGAACTTTTTTTCAAAACATCTAAAGTTGTGACAAGATCCACACACCTTCCTAATTTTGAATCCTGTTTTTAAAATTATCCTTTTGGGGGCATGTTGTCCCTTAAGTACTCTTTTTCTTTGGATAGATATATCTATACCTGTGATTATTTTATTTTATTTTTTTAATGCCAGGAACAGTAATTTTCTGCTGTTGTGGAACTGACTTTAATAAAAGAGTACATCTCTTTACCTTGCTGTTTGTCCAAGAGTGATACATTTATTTGGTGTAAACTTAAAAATTAAATTTATTGCCATTTAAATTTCTAACAATAGAAGACCAGGGAGCCAAAACTCCCTCACCATTATTGGCCACTCACTAACCAATTTCTGTATCTTCAGCATGAGGTATATGAAGGTTTTTAGGTATGATTACCAAGGAAGGCTTGTGTCTACACTTTTCAGAGAGAAGAAACCAATTGGATGGGACACTGATATTTCCTGGCTTACTGGAGAGGAATTGCATGTCGAAGTATTGGAAAATGTTCCACTTACAACACACAACTTTGTATGTACCTTTACATTTTTTTTGAAATGTCAGAAATGTTTATGTTGCCCTAACTGGTTTGTCTCAGTGGATAGAGCGTTGGCCTGTGGACTGAAGGGTCCCAGGTTCGATTCAGGCCAAGGGCACATGCCCGTGTTGCGGGCTCAATCCCCAGTAGGGGACGTGCAGGAGGCAGCCAATCAGTGATTCTCTCTCATCATTGATGTTTCTACCTCTCCCTTCCTCTCTGAAATCAAATAAATATATATTTTAAAATGTTTATGTTCTGTGAATGAATTTTTATTTAGGAAATATGAAATATGAATGAATAATTTGGGGATTCATAGTTTACCTCAGTTAAAAATCAGTTCTTTAAAAAACTTGAATTTAAACTAAAGAGTTTTACTTGAGTCATTATACTTTCTTTTGAATTTAAAAACAATACATGCTCATTATGAAAAGAAAATTTAAAAGGCACAAAATGTATAGCAAGTAAAAAAGTGAAAATACCCGACTAGAGGTAAACTAGTATTAATCAACCTTTGTATAGTCTTCCAAATTCTTTCTACGTATATTTATAAACATATATGCTTATATCTATGACCCTATGGTTTTTCTTCTTTCATTTTCTCTTTTCCCCTCTTTTATCTTCATTATTTCCCATTTCTTTCCTTTTCTTAAACTAAAAATGGAGTCTTGTTCTTTGCTTCACAGACATCTTTTTATGTCAGTATACCTAGTTTTTTTTTAAGCAATCTTTTTTTTTTAATGTATTGATTTTTTACAGAGAGGAAGAGAGAGGGATAGAGAATTAGAAACATCGATCAGCTGCCTCCTGCACACCCTCTACTGGGGATGTGCCCGCAACCAAGGTACATGCCCTTGACTGGAATCGAACCTGGGACCTTTCAGTTCGCAAGCCGACGCTCTATCCACTGAGCCAAACCGGTTAGGGCAATATACCTAGTTTTATTTTTATAATGATTGCATAATCTGTAAGAATAGTATAAATTCTGTATAATTAGCCATCCCTCTAATAATAGACATTTAGATGTTGTTTTAAAAATCTATTATGTACAGGCCTAAACAGAATCTTTCTGCATACATCTTGACATACTTGCATAAAATTTTCTAAAGTATAAGTTAATGGAAGTGGCACAGCTCTCCTTGAGGACTGAAAGAAGACATTAAAACTCTCTTTGAAAAAAAAATGAAAGAATGAAACTCTCTTTGATGACTTCTCCCTTTGGTGTTTGCACTTGCTAGAACCTAGCCTAAGCTAAGTGTCACCAGCATAAAGCCTGAAAAGTGAAACCTCTCTACCTTATAGATGAGGACTCAGTTCCCAGAGCTTGAGAACCTGTCCTCTAAAAGGGTAGGCAAAAGCCAGGATTAGAGTGATCTGCAAGACAGGAGTAAATGTCTTATCTATATATCTGAAATTTTAACCATAGTTTATTTTTTTCTAGATGGATAGTTATTGCTACCATTTCGGCTTCAAGTGTTTTTCCATGTGCCTTGGTGATTAGTACAGCTGGGCTCTTAAAGCAGACAATTGATGAGATGATTTCCATGGGGGTTTGTGTATTCAGGGCTCTATTAGTGGTGAATAATGAAATCAAGTATTTCAATAATCAAGGCATCTTCTGAACAAGTGTAAAATACACTTAACATCAATCAGATTTACTATGCAAATAGTTTTATAATGATGAACTAGGAAGTTCATTACTATTGAATTTTAACTCAGTGTAGAATTTTGAGTGGTAAGATTTTAGGAATAAAAAAACAATTGAGCTTACATTTCATAGTGATTACTATTCTTTTTCTTAATTATTATGCTTAGCTAGGAATCAGATATGGGGAGATAAAAGAAGACCTAAGTTGCTAATCAGAAAATTGTACTAAAATAGTGCCTCAGGAAGGTCTTTGATATAGGAATGTAATGAAAGCAAACTGCAGGTTAGTTCCAGAGTATGGAAATCCTTTCAGCACTATTGGAGACCTTCCAGTAAATGTTTATTGAAAACCTCCCAGTTACCAACACTGTGTCTAATATGATAATATAACAATGAATAAGGAAAAAAGTATCCCGGCCTTTGAGTAGAGAGACAGTTGATTTAATAAGAAATTTTATAAACATTTGTAATAACTGTATGTGTAAAGTGCTATAGATATACAGAGTGGAGACTCCTAACCTGCCTTTGAGGGGTCAGAAGGTTTCCCAAATGAAGATTATCAAAACTAAGGTCTAATGGATGAGGGAATAGCAGAGAAGAGTGAAGGGAAAAGTAAGCAAGAAAACATGTTACCTTTTCAGTTTTAAAAAAATGTTTAGCCCTAACCAGTTTGACTCAGTGGCTAGAGCATTGGTCCATGGACTGAAGGCTCCAAGGTTCAATTCCAGTCAAGGACACATACCTTGGTTGCAGGCTCGATCCCCAGCCCTGGTCAGGGTGCATGCGGTAGGCAACCAATCCATGTGTCTCACTCACATCAATGTTTCTCTCTGTGTGTCTCTCCCTCTCCCTTCCATTTTCTCAAAAAATCAATGGAAAAATATCCTCAGGTGAGGATTAACAATAATAATAATAATAATAATAACAACAACAACAGCAATAATAATGTTCAGAATGGATGTTACAAAGTTAGAGGAGGGGGATGTTAAAAATAATAAGAGTTATGGCTAGAGTAAGCAGTCAAGTTCATGAGAGTCTTTGTAAGCCATGTTAAAGACTTGGACTTTTCTGTAAAGTAATTGGAAATTTAATGATTGTAAGCAGGGGAGAAATGTGACTAGATATGTGTTTTAGAATAATTAGATATGGGTTTTAGCAATTATTCTAAACTCATATATAATCATACTACTCCCCTGAGTGGAAGGGAAAGGGAGAGACACACAGAAACATTGATGTGAGAGAGACACATCGATTGGTTGCCTCCCGAGTTCCAAATAGAGGCAAAGTAAAAGCCTGTACTCTCTTTGCATCTCTGTTGGATTTTGCTGGCTATTCAAGGGATGCTGCTGCTGCCTTATGGTTTCATAGCGTCTTTTATAAAAGCAATTCCTTCAGTATTTGCCTATATCCCTAGAATCCTTAAGAACTGGTGGAGTGAAGGATGACAGGGAAAGTAGGGAAACAAGATTTGAAACAGATGTCATTTGTCTAGCCCTTCCCATTTTTCCTTCAGACAGCCCCACACCTTACAAATTAATGCATGCAGATTGCCTGGTCTATGCCTCCCATTAATTTACCATCCATGTTTTAATATGCTCAAATTCAGAATAAGCCTAAATTGTGACCCAAAAGAAAAGAAACACCTTTCTGTGTTCACCTTTATTGACAAACATATACTTAAAAATACAGGTACAGGGTGGGCAAAAGTAGGTTTATAATTTTTCATATGGAAAATAATACAACTTTTTGTGTACTCACAACTATAAGCCTACTTTTGCTCCATCCTGAATATATCACTTGCAATTTATACTAAAGTGCATACCCATGTTTTCTCCTCTCAGATATTTTTCTCTGCTCTCTGCTTCTCCCTTCTCCCCTCTTGTCTTTCTCTCTCTCTCTCTCTCTCTCTCTCTCTCTCTCTCTCTCTCTCTCTCTCTCTCTTCTCCTTTACATATACACACAACCAGTTACACATAATTTTCAAGTCAGTGATAGTAAGAAAGGTTACAATTGAGTAAATTAATGCAGGAAGAGAAATTAGGGTTTCATGATACAGATTATCAGGAGAGTGAAGGTCTGAATGGTTAGCAAAGAAGATGAGATGACTATAAAATGCTTATTCCTATGTGAAAGTTTTGTATTTTTCTGTGCTCTATCTCCTGAAATTATGCTAGCAGCATAAAAGATTCTCTTGACTTTGGCAAATAATGGTCACATAAATGTTAAAGATCTTCTAATTTCTTGTATATCCAGAAACAAATGGAAAAGGAACAAAGCTAAAAACAAGCAGTTGCCTTTTTAAATCCCCTAGAAAGTGATAATAGAAAAGAAGATGAAGAAAACAAAAGTCATTTATAAAACTACCTAAATGTTCTCACAAGCCAGAATGGATGATATGCCAAGATGCCTGCTATTGTTTGATGAAACATTTTAAAATAACTTTTAATTCTGTTAAATATGTTTATTGAGAAGAGTTTGGTAAACTGTGGGTATTATGTTCAATTTAATGATTTGTGGAAAGCATTTACATGTAATAGATTAGAAAATTCTAATGTATATGTATGTAGTTAGGGTAAGTATTGTTACATGAATACAGATGTGTCCTGGGTCATAGTGCAAAATATATTTTTTACTTTAGTTTTTGATTAAAACTGTCTGAAAAACTAAGATGAATTGAGAATATGCAGCAAAAAAAAAAAAACAGGACAAAATAGAAGTCACCCATGCTCTCACCACTTTGAAATAGACATTGTTAACATTTTGGTATTTGTTTCACCTTTTTATGTTTTCTGCTTATTATTTACACAAATTAATACTTTTCAAACAGTTTCTAGCTTTGGTAGTTATCAAGGTAGAGCATCCCTAAAACAACCAAAAAAGAGAGAGCCTCCCTAGCATAGTTCTGTTTATGTGACCCAGGTGTGGTAGATGATCTGTTTTCATTCAGAGGCGCCACAGGAGGTGTGCTGGTGTTGGTGTGCCACAAGAGGCACACCCGTGGGCTGCAAAAACTTTTGAAACATGCAATACCTGACTGTTTAGTCAGGCACTGACCTCTTTTCCCTTAGATTATCAAATAAAAAGAATGACAACAGCCAACACAGCAATAGCAATCCAGTATGAATTAATCAGAATTATACCCATTTTTTGTCAAAATGGCAAAAATGTGTATTTTGTGCCGCAAAATTTTCGTAATTAGTTTATGTGTGCCATGAGATGAAAAAGGTTGAAAATCGTTGTTGGAGAGCATTTGCCTCTGAGTGGAGTTTTTACATGTTGTCTTTTAAGTTTCACAGAGGAGTGTTCACAAATGCATTTAGGTGTTCTAATCCTCTAACAAAATGATGCTTGTTAAGTTGTTCTTACTGTCTTTTAGGTGATTTTCCTGTTTCTTAACCTAGTTAGTAAGTTTAGGCAGGGTTGTTTTGATTTTCATAAAATTACAGATAGCTTTGTCTTTTATAATTATAAATGTTTTTACATTTTCCCTCCTCCCATTGCGTTTTTTTTTTGGGGGGGGGGGGCGTTGTGGGTCCTCTGTTGGATACCTTTGTAAAGGTTTTAAATAGTAACACTGGTGAGCATCTTGTAACTTCTTTCTTTGTACAATTAAATTGTACCCTTACCTTTAAGTTCTATTCCCTCTTCTTATCTAATCTTTACTTTTATTTTTATGTAGTCAAGATTGAAATTAGTTTTGAATTTTTTATTCATTTCCCATCAAGACTTCTGATTTTTTTAAATTGGATATTGGGTGGGAGATAATACATATTAGTCTACTATGTTGAAGCCACTGGTTTTCATTTGAGTATATTAGTGTGTAAGGCAGTTCTCATACTATGAATATGTAAAAGGTTTACTATTTTAAACAAGAGAGTAAATAAGTTGATTGCTAAAAAGATTTTTGCAAGTTTTGAAATCCTCTATGATGTTTTACTTTGCAGGTACGGAAAACTTTTTTCACCTTAGCATTTTGTGACTTTTGTCGAAAGCTGCTTTTCCAGGGTTTCCGCTGTCAAACATGTGGTTATAAATTTCACCAGCGTTGTAGTACAGAGGTTCCACTGATGTGTGTTAATTATGACCAACTTGAGTAAGTAATCAAAAAAGATTCTATCTACCATATTGCATTTAACTTTTCTGAATGTGAAACTGGTATGTCTTAGAGTCTGTGGGAATTTTTTGTGCAGTAGAGTTGTTACAGGGAATTTTTTTTTAAGTGTATCTGGAGAGTAGTATGTAGTATAGCCTGTATTTTACTCCAAAATTGTATTTCTGGTTCAGCTACACATTTCATTTATGTTTTATATTCTCTTTCAATTAATAAAGATCCCTTACCCATAGAAATCACTTATAGGTAGTTTTGGGGAGGAGAGCAGTTGTTGTTTCAATTAAGCTAACTATTATATTTTTGGACCACAGATCAAAGAATCTGATTCTGTCAGCTATTTTGTAAATTCTGTTTCTCTCTCTCTCTCTTCCTATCTCTACATCTCTACCCCCTTTAACCCCACCTGCACCCCCAATTTATTTAAAAGTGAGATGTAAAATCTTTGTACCTAATGTATCTTTTTCTAAAATTTTTATTTGCTTTTTATGCTAGAGCTTCTCTAACAAATTAGACTAAGTCTCTTTTAAAAATCTTTTTGTGTGTTGTAGTTGCTGCTGCTGTTAAGGTATTACTACTTTTCATGATCACTTGAGCAAATAGAATTCAACTCTGTATTTTAAAGTATATTATAATGATGTAATCTGACTTTGCAATAGTTACATTTTCTTCTAATTCCTTAACATAAAGCATGATTTTTCCCTTCTGATATGTAGAAATTTGCCATATAGAACAATTAGTTTTAGATTCTGAGCTTGCCTTTGAAAATGCAATTTAATTTTTAAAAATAAGCCAAAAGCACAACTAATTTAATTTAACAACCATTTCTAAAAATGGAATTTGATCTCCGATATTTCTGTTAACTCTATAATGTATTCTGATGTATGAAGCTTCTGGGTTTTGCACAAGTTAGGTTTGTTTTGTTTTGTTTTTGTTTTTGCCTCACAGTTTGCTGTTTGTCTCCAAGTTTTTTGAACACCACCCAATACCACAGGAGGAGGCCTCCTTTGCAGAGACTACCCTTACATCTGGATCATCCCCTTCCACATACTCCTCCGATTCTTTTGGGTATGATTTGACTCCTGCTGTTCAGTGGCTTGCTATTTGAGCTGGTTTCTTTTGGATCTTTGGTTTACTATAAACTTTTTCAACATCTGGATTGTAATAAACTTATTTTATTACACCAGTTAGGTTTTTAATATGCATTTGGTATAGATACATGGGATTTAGAGTCCCTGCCTTGTGCTCATCACTTTATTGGGTAATATCAGATATAAAAGTACAAGACTTCCATTTAGAATCCTAGCATTAACATATGAGACAGTGGCAAACAATAAAAATAATATATAATTAAAATCTATAGTTTATGACACAGTATTTAAAACTATGTGATAAAGACAAATATTACCATGTTTACAGGAGAAAAGGATAGTGAGAGAGAGTAGTCAAGATAATTTAATGAAGAAAGTGGGATTTAAATTGGACCTTGAAGAATTCTAAAAGTCTGAATTAGCCTGGGGAATAAAAACCTGGTGATTGGGAGGCAGGAAGGGGGGAAGAGGGGAGGGGCAGTTAGAAATAGCATAAATAAAGGGAATAGCAATGGCATGTTTAGGAGATAGTGAAGAGAGCCTAATCTAAGTGGAGAAGAAGTATGTGTAAAACTAGATTAGAGAGTCTGGAATTTACACTACACATAAGAAGGAAAAAAAGAACTAAAGTGTTTTGAGCAGAGGACTAACCTGATGAAAATGGTTTTAAAGAAAGAATCACTTAACAGTGATATACAGATAGATTGATAGAGAGATGTCTGTTGTAAAGAAGGCCAACTAGGATGCTGGTTGTGAAAACAGTGAGAAGCAATGAAGACTTGAACTGAAGTAGTAGCAGCATACAGAAGGAATGGATATTCATAATATGTAAAAGAAAAAATTAATAGTATTAATTAGTTGTGGAGGATAAAGAGGTATACATAGTCATCCACATATTCAAGTTTCATACTAGGAAAAAAGATGATGATGAGTTTAGAAGATGCCGGTTTGCTTTGAAGCATTTCTTACACAGGTCTGTTTACTCTTTCCCTATGGGATTTGAGAAAGTATAAATTATACTATATCTGGAAGCATACAGTTAAAAATAAGTCTCCACACAGCATTCTGTTCTAGACTATTCTAGAGATAATTAATTAAGATCAGAAATATTTGTCAGTTTTAACCCTACTTCTTCTCATTTTTCACAATGTAATGCTATTCTACCCAGAGATATTTAAAAAATAATAATAAGTTGACAGTCAAAATAGGCCTATAATTTTTATGAAGCCAACCTTTCTGGAGATGTAATAGGCTAGAAATTTTAGCAAAAAAACTTGTATTAAGGAGTGGGTGTATTTACTTATTTTGGACAACATAGAAGATGCAACCACTATGTTCTTTTGACAGGTTGTAACAGTTACCCCCTTTGGTGGAGTCATCTTACACCTGCTGTTTTTATCATTTGTATGCAGCTGTATATTTTTAGGAGAGCAAATCAAAATATTATTGTTTTGATTTTTAATTAATCCCTTAACTGTGACATTTACTCCTGACAGATTCTATAGACTGTGATGCCTTTCTAATGTCAAGTCCCAGTTCTGTGAGCAGAGTTAGAGAATATCATAATGAAATTAGCATGGCCTCTCTGAAAGTTATTAATGGTAATGATGAGGACATTTGCTTACCAGTGATGGGAATGCTAGTTTTAAATTAAGAAACCATTTGCGCCCGGCCGGCGTGGCTCAGTGGATAGAGCGTAGGCCTGCAGACTGAAGGGTCCCAGGTTCGATTCCGGCCGGGGGCATGTACCTTGGTTGCAGGCACATCCCCAATAGGGGGTGTGCAGGAGGCAGCTGATCAATGTTTCTCTCTCATTGATGTTTCTAACTCTCTATCCCTCTCCCTTCCTCTCTGTAAAAAATCAATAAAATATATTAAAAAAAATAATAGTTTTGCGCCGAAACCGGTTTGGCTCAGTAGATGGAGCGTCGGCCTGCGGACTGAAGGGTCCTAGGTTCGATTCCGGTCAAGGGCATGAACCTGGGTTGCGGGCACATCCCCAGTAGGAGATGTGCAGGAGGCGGCTGATCGATGTTTCTCTCTCCTCGATGTTTCTAACTCTCTATCTCTCTCCCTTCCTCTCTGTAAAAAATCAATAAAATATATTTAAAAAAAAAAAAACCATTTGCCTATGCCATAGGTACTTCATTCATAGTAATCTGAAGTAGATTCTGGTCTTGAGAAAATTATGGGGAAGATGTTTAAACTTTTGTTTTCCTGATGCTTTTCTGTTACAAGTGTATAGGGATAGTCTGAAAAGGCAGATGCCAATTCTGTTCTATATCAGAATTTCTTTGCATTTTGTTAATAGTCTGGCAACAATCATGATGGTCGTGAAACACATACAAAAATAGATGTAACCAAGACATATTGGAGAAGTGATACATTGCCCAGTTTGGATAAGAAATTAGCGGCACCCACTTTTCTACTTTTAAAAAATTCTTTGGAATGTATACATTATTGAAAAGGCAGCATTTTAAAAGTTGCATATCGCTGAACAGAGGTAGTCACTTTGCCTCAGAATTTTTAATATTCAAGATTAAAAATGAGACCTAAACTAACTGATAATTTACTGAAGGGTGTTAAAGGTAAAAAAAAAAAAAAAAAAAAAAAAAAACTTATTTTTTATTTGGTACTACTTTAAAGAGGTTTGCAGCAAGATTAAGGTAGACATATCATGAGGTGAAAGCCAGTTTGCTGATTGCCAACATACTTTACATGGTATAAATTGCCTTGGTTTTAGTAAAGAATTGCTAGCATGGAAATTCAATTTTATCAATTCCCAGAAATGATGAGAGAGAGGGATATACTGGTTCACATTAACCAGAATCAGAAAACACTAATTTAGAATGCCAGGTAATTCATTTCAGCGAGAAATAGACCTGTTGTGTAGACCAAACTTCTTTTGTTGTATGGACCAACGCTCACCCTACTTTGAAAGATATTTATGTGAAACCAAATTATAATCAAAAGATTGTTTTTGTTAAGGTTGGAATTAGGACAAGGTTCAGATGTTCATGATATCAGGACATAATAACTTGAAGTGTTCTCCTAAATTATAATACACTTGCCTTCAAGGCTAGATAAATTGACTTTGTGGAACAGCGCATATCATTCCCTGGGTGGTGTTAGATACCAGCTGGAAAATTATATTCTTCCTGGCTTTATGTAATAAGTAGATATCCTTTTTGTCTAGTATATCCATTTTTTTCTTTAGATATCATAATAAAACTTACCAGATTAAATCCAGGGTTTGTTTTTCTTACTTCTGGACTAATATCCTTTGCATATATATTTCTAATTTGATATATGCTACATATTGCTGTTTTAATTCACTAAGTTTCAAGAATGAGTTGCTGTCACTTATGATGTCATCAAATCAGTTATATTAATTAGTCTATCTTGTAGTTAATTCGGACTTTTTCTGTCTTCAAGTCCTAACTTAATGTATGCTATTGCCTTGAGATTTCAAATCAGCCTATATATAATAGCTTTATAAAAATCTGCACTTTCCCAAACTTAAAAAAAAACCTAATATTGTCATTTTTACATTCTTTTACCTGCTCCCAAAATCTTTTAGCATAGGGTGTACATTTGGTTGCCTAAAGCAAAAGTAAAGACAGCTCTGTCACAAACGAAAAATTTCTTAACAGAATAAAGAGACCAGTGGAGCATGCTAATTTTCCTAAATGCCAATTTTATCAGTCTTTACCTATAATTTTCATTAGGCTAATACCAATATTTTTAAAGTACCTAGCATTTTATTATTACTTGGATTCGTTTAGTTAATATGAATAGACAAAGTGCATATTTCTTTCCCTATCCTTAATAGTGTGCTTCAGAGAAGTAAACTATAAACTGGGTTGATTTAGATTCTGTTAACATGCTCTGTCCTTAAGGTTTTTGTCACTGTTTGGCTTCTTTGCTTCTTCAAACCTTTATTTTTTTTCTACTGTATGTCTTTTCTTCCTGTTCTTCTTTAAACCCTCTCCCCTCACAAAATATCTTTTTTTAAAAAAATATATATATATTTTATTGATTTTTTACAGAGAGGAAGAGAGAGGGATAGAGAGTTAGAAACATCAATCAGCTGCCTCCCACACACTCCCTACTGGGGATGTGCCCGCAACCAAGGTACATGCCCTTGACCAGAATCGAACCTGGGACCCCTCAGTTCGCAGGCCGACGCTCTCTCCACTGAGCCAAACTGGTCATGGCACAAAATATCTTTTTATCTTCACAACATTGTCTTTCTGGCTATGTCTTAACCACTAAATAATACTGATTAATTAGAGTTTGCATAAGATGAGGTAGAATGATAACCAATCTGAAGAGAGGCTCTTAGCACTGAGTCATTCATTGGTCCTGATGGAGCTCATCTTATTTTTCAAGTGATTCTCACTTCCCAGCTCCCTTGGATATCTTTCTGAGGGGCATAGACTCCTCACAGCTATTTACAGTCTGTCAAATCTTTAGTGTGCTCTGTGATTTACTTTGGGGACAGTGATGAGAGAGACTTTTTTTATCTGCAGTAATAAAATATAGACCTCTCTGTAACCTATTTTCATGGCTTCATCAAAAAGCTATTTTTAAAAATACTTGCTTTAGTGCTTCATGTATATGATTCTTACATGTCTCTTGTGTCAGTTCTTGGGCATAGTACTAGTAAATATTCCAAAACATAGGAGACTGATACTATAAGGATCAGGATCAGCTTTTGAGTTTGGAAATGATCATTTACTGTTGTTCAGGATTTTAATTCACCTCTTGGATAGAGTAACAGGTATATCTTTCAGGTCCTGAAATACACATGCATATTCTCAAAATACTTATAATTGCCTAATACTTTCCTTAAAAATGTCATTTTAGTAACTTCAACTATCAAGGAATGGAAAAGGTAAAAAAAAAAAAAAAGGCAGGTTTTGTTCGCTCAGTCTCTACCTAGAGCAGGGGTGGGGAACCTTTTTTCTGCCAGGGGCCATTTGGATATTTATAACATCATTCCCGAGCCATACAAAATTATCAACTTAAAAATTAACCTGCTATATTTGGTCAAGCATTTAATTAACGTCTTGGCAGGGCCAGACCAAATAATTTTTTGTTCCTTATATGGCCCACCCCACGGGCCAGACGTTCCCCACCCCTGACCTAGAACATTCTTGTGTAACTTTAAAAGACAAGAGTTTCTTCAGCTGATTAACCATAGGCCATTTCTAGCCATTTGTAGGTTTCCCTGGAGTTTTCTGGCTAAGAATCAATGTTATCATTGATAGTCCCTGGAGGTTAATAGTTGAAGGCATATCAGTTTTTTAAACTAATACTTTTAAAACCCATTCCTGCTGGGTTATTAATGCTTTATTTTAACAATTTTATTTGAGAATATGAAAACAAGGAAATCTTTATATTATCCATTTTTTTAAATGTTATTATCTCTATAAAGTTGCTCTGAACCTTATCTTCAAATGACTTGATTTTTCCAGGCCCCAAATGCTCACCAGTCCATCTCCTTCAAAATCCATTCCAATTCCACAGCCTTTCCGACCAGCAGATGAAGATCATCGAAATCAGTTTGGACAACGAGATCGGTCCTCATCGGCTCCAAATGTGCATATAAACACAATAGAACCTGTCAATATTGACGTAAGTATCCAGCATTGTTAGAACTAAAAAATTCAAGTGTATTTACTTTTCTGCTACAGTTCTAATATAAATCAGAAATAAGTATCATCTTTCATTAATCACAGTAATAAGTGATAGACTTTTATGAAATACAGATCAGAAAAGCCTTGCCATCTTCTCTGATCGCATTAAATGCTTAACTGGTACCAAGTTACAGGCTTATTCTGATTTTTTCCCCCTTAAGACACCACCAGTCCTATTTTCATTTATTTAACAGATAATCCACTTGGCCATTTTATGATAAAGAAAAAATAAGAATACAGTTGTAGGTTTTTTCATTAAATCAATTTGAAATCTTAACCTAAATTTCTATAACTTTGTGTTAAATAACCCTAAGGACTAATCATTGCTTTATGTATTTTACATGTAAAACTACCTTATCTTTTTTACTTTATTGAGTATACCATTGTATTCTGTTTCTATACACATCTTGACTTGGGTATATTTTTTTAATGTAAAGTTTGTCATTAAGTTTTAATCATTCATTGTTTAAAATGCATCATCTCTGGTTTCATCATCATATATTGTAGCCTCACCTCTTCAGTTATTTTAACCACCTTCTGGCTGGTCACTCTTGACATTTTTACTTTCCTATATTATCTTGCACACTGTAATTTAATTATGTACATTAGTGTCAATTCTTCAATTAGACCTTAACTTCTGGACAGCAGAAACAATTCCTAATATAGCTCCTTTGGCACCTATCTTAGAACTAAATACATAATAAATCATCAAAAAATATTTGTTTCAGTAAAAGAATTAGAAAATAAGACAGAAAATTCCCTGTAATATAGATCAGGAGGTCAACAAACTTTTCCTTAAAGGGCCAGATAGTAAATATTTTAGGCTGTGGGCCATGTGATTTTTAATGACAGCTATTGAACTCTGCCATTGTAGTGTGAAAGCAGCCATAGACAATGCATTATAAACAAATGGATGTGGCTGTATTCCACTAAAATTTTATTTATAAGAATAGATGGCCAGTTCATTATATTTTGCCAGTCCCTGATACAGACAAAGAGAGGAAGAGAAGAGAAAAAAGATGAAGCACACAGGATCAATCCAACAGGACTGGTTCATTTAATTGGTCATCCCAATAACTGAGTTACACAGAAGAGGATAAAAGTGCCCTTGCCGTCTGAGCTGTGTTGGGCTGAGACCCTTGGAACAATCTTGGAATTAGATATTATGTTCTTCAGAACTTGTGCTTTAGAATAAAGAGGATAGATTATCCTTAATCTCTGTAATCAATAACGAAACAGAAAATCCACAAGGTGTTTTTGGGTTTTGTTTTGTTTTGTTTTTTTGCTTTGGAAAGTAATTATATATATTTAAAAAGGAAATTGAAACTGTGTAAGCAGGGTCTTGGAGTTAATGAGGTGGTTATATGTGTTAGAAGTCAGGTTGTTCTCATTATACAGGCATTCCTTATGTGAGTCCTCATAATTACAAGGTGGAATAGAGAAGCAAAAATTGTCTTAACAGGAAAACATACTAGTTTCCACTCAAGCATCCCTTGCCATTTAATATCAGCCTGCGTCCCAACCCCTTTACATTAATATCCAACATTTCAATGAAAACATAATGCAAACTTATTTCAAATCTGGCACACACACAAAAAAAGATTTTAAGGATTTTATGAACACTGTAAAAAGTGACTAGAGAACTACTCAAATCATATAAAGCCATTGACAAATACATAGAATTAAGTCAGTCTAGGTAATAAAAGAAAACACAAAATTCATAAGGATGACAATATAATGGGCTCTTTAAATGAAAATTATTTCAATATCAAAGGATTGCCCTATCTGGTTTGGCTCAGTGGCTAGAGCAGTGATGGCGAACCTATGACACGCGTGTCAGAGGTGACATGCGAACTCATTTTTTTGCTTGATTTTTCTTTGTTAAATGACATTTAAATATATAAAATAAATATCAAAAATACAAGTCTTTGGTTTACTATGGTTGCAAATATCAAAAAATTTCTATATGTGACACGGCACCAGAGTTAAAGTTAGGGTTTTTCAAAATGCTGACACGCCGAGCTCAAAAGGTTCGCCATCACTGGGCTAGAACGTCGGCCTGTGGATTTGAAGGGTTCCAGGTTCAATTCTAGTCAAGGGCACATGCCTGGGTTCAGGCTCAATCCCCAATAGGGGGCATGCTGGAGGCAGCTGATCAGTGATTCTCTCTCATCACTGATGTTTCTATCTTTCCCTCTTCTTTCTCTCTGAAGTCAATAAAAAATATACATATTAAATATCAAAGGATTGAAAGAGGCCCTTGTGGGGTGAGGGAATAGAAGATGATGGGAGGAGGGGGTAAAAGATCAACCAAAGGACTTGTATGCATGCATATGAGCATAACCAATGAACACAAGACAGTAGGGGGGTGAGGGCATGTGCTGGGGGCTGGTAGCAGCCTGGGAGAGGAAAAAGGAGACTTGTGTAATACTTCAAACAATAAAGAATTTAAATTTAAAAAAGAAAGAGGCCTTTGAAGGGTAGAGTCCCCTAAAATTATTTTTAAATATATTTTTATTGATTTCAGAGAGGAAAGGAGAGAGAGATAGAAACATCAGTGATGAAAGAATCATCTATGGGCTGCCTCCTGCACACCCCCTACTGGTGATTGAGGCCGAAATCCGGGCATGTTCCCTGATGGGGAATCTAACTGAGACCTCCTGGTTCATAGGTCAACACTCAACCACTGACCCACACTGACCAGGCTAAAAGTTTTATTAAAATGACTATTATTCTGGTGTAAAAGATGAACTTGAAATTAAGAATTTCAATTTGTGCTGTCATATAAGTTTGATATTATGACCAATAAAAACTTTATTCTTTCTGTATTTATTCTAAGAATTAGCATATTTTTGAAATTATAACTTAATGTAAAAGAAATAAACCTTATTATAAATTTTAATTTTATTTTTAAAGAAAAATTCCCAAATCAGACTTTCTTCTAACTTTTTACTGTGATTTTTTTTTCTGTATTTTTATTGGATTCATTTTAACTGACCTTTTCCTAATACTAATTTTCTCAGTAAGGTTTTCCTCAGCCTAGTTAGATTGGAATACAAAGGAAGAAAGATGTAGGAGAAGGGAATATGGGAATAAACAGATAATGAAATAAGAAAACAAATCTTATTTCTAGGTTATGTCTGTTCTCAGAAACTCAAAATTGTAACCTTCATCTTTACTTTCAAAACAAACATTCTTTAGACCAGCGATTTTCAATCTTTTCCACCTCATGACACTCATAAGCTAATTACTAAAAATCTATGGCACGCCAAAAAAATACATTTTTTTTGCTGATCTGACAAAAATGTAGGTACAATTTTGATTCATTCATACCAGATGGCTATTGTGCTGCTGTTGTCATTTTTTTCATTTGACAATCTAAGGCAATGGTTCTCAACCTGTGGGTCGCGACTCCTTTGGGGGTTGAACCACCCTTTGACAGGGGTCGCCTAAGACCATTGGAAAACACATATTATAATTACATATTGTTTTTGTGATTAATCACTATGCTTTAATTATATTCAATTTGTAACAATGAAAATACATCCTGCGGGGGGAGGGGGGAGAGGGTAACGTGGGGATAAGGACACATATGTAATATCTTAATCAAAAATATATTTAAAAAAAAACAAATACATCCTGCATATCAGATATTTACATTACGATTCATAACAGTAGCAAAATTACAGTTATGAAGTAGCAACGAAAATAATTTTATGGTTGGGAGTCACCACAACATGAGGAACTGTGTTAAAGGGTCACGGCATTAGGAAGGTTGAGAACCACTGATCTAAGGGTAAGAGGTCAGTATTTCTGATTACTCATTTGTAGTATGTTTTATTTTATTTATTTATTTTAATTGATTTGGGAGAGGGAGAGAGAGAGATAGAAACATCAATGATGAGAGAGAATCATTATTGGCTGCCTCCTGCATGCCCCCTACTGGGGATTGAACGCACAACCCAGGCATGTGCCCTTGATGAGAATCGAACACGAGACCCTTCAGTGCACAGGCTGATGCTCTATTCACTGAGCCAAAACCAGCTAGGGCAGGAATAGCATATTTTAAAAATTCTTGTGACACACTTGTTGAAAATCGCTGGTTTAGGCTATGTTGCTTTATCTCTTATTGTCACCACTATTCTGTTCTCTTAGGCTTGAGCATTTGGAGTGTCATCCTTATATCTTGCATTTTCATCCTCCCCTATAATTAGTCATAATCTATCACCTTTTCCTTTTGATATGCATCTAAGATTTGTTCTTATTGCCACCACCATTTGGACCCATATTTATATTTCATTTGAACCGCTTACTTTACTACATTACTCTCCTAAGTGGATTTCCTGCCATTGATTTCTCTCTCTCCATTCCATTCTTTATGCTACCACCATATTAATTTTTACACCTTTATCATTATCTCTTCCCTTGTTCCAAACTGTCATTGACTTCCCATTGATTGCAAGATGAAATGTAAACCCTTTAGCATTTTCGTTCAGCGTCAATCATTTCACTCAGTTTCAGTTGTTATTTACCATTTGTTTTTCCAGTAAACAAGACTTAATATTGACTCTGGGATAGACACTGTGTTAGAATTCGGAATTAAGGATGAATTAGCACACAATCTTTGCCCTCAACAAAGTCATAATCTAATGTATGAATCATGTAAAAATAAATAATCTAAAAAAATATATAATGATAGTTTATTGAAGAGGGTAATAAACTCTACCTGGTTGGATCTAGGAATATATGGCAGATATGAACAACATTTAAGCCAGGTTGTAAAAGATGAAAGGGTCGGAGTTCATTAAATATACGAGTTGGGGTTTTAGGAAGAAAGGGCATTTGTTAAGGAAATAGTATATGCAAAAGTATGAAAGTACCTTTACATAGAAAGTTAGTGAGACACACACACCCCCCCCCCAGGATTTTATATTTATTGGTAGCTACACAACACCGAGCACCTTGTTTGCAGATCTATGAGTATTTGTTGATAATTCTATAGAAAATGTTAAAGGCTTTATAGGATACATTGAACATGATAGAAATACTTTTGTAAAGAATTTACTCTTTGTTTTTGCCCATAAACAAAAAGCTGCCTGTTTGCAAAGAGCCTCTAAGCCTATTTAGAGACATTTAGGACCATTCAATTCCTCACGTTTAAGTTATATTGGGCAAACACATTAATCTAAGTTCTGCCTATTAATATCCAAATTGCATTGTGTTGGCAGAAGACTCTTCCCCTCACCCCCAACATTGTCTGTTGTAAAAAAGCTACATCTTAATGACAGATTTTAACAAAACTCTTGTTTGAGTCATTTTTGTTTTTGTCCGTCTAGTGTGTCTTTACACATCATATTTTTATTACTGTAATCAGGGTACATTTTTTATTCTGTTTTTTATTATATTGTAAACATTTCATGATTCAATCTTTATAATTATTTTAGTAGCATAATACTCATTAAATTTATACACCGTAATTTACTTAGCCAATATGTCAATAAGCCTAGAAGAGGGAAATAATTATTTCTGATTTTTTAGTATGGTGAATAATGCTGCACTAAACATCTTTGTGCATATCATTTTTTTCTTCTGAATTATTTCCTTAGGAAAAATTCCCAGAAGTGGAATTACAGGATCAAAGGGTATGAACATTTTATGGCTCTTAATATGTGCCAGTAGAATTTTTATAAGAATTGATGCAGCCATTGGTTTTGAATGGCCTGAAATGGATTTCAACATTTAATCAGGACTAATAATCCCTTCAGTATAGGATTAGGTTGCTTCAAATTTTGATTTTATCATTTTCACTAGCTAATTTCATATTTTTTCTGTTTTGTGAAGTAATTATCAGAGTTATTTTAAATTAACCTTTCTGTTTATGCTTAGTGGAAAATTCAGTGTTGTTATTACTTTCTTACCACATGCTTTGAATAAAATATACATTACTATTTATTTGTAGGACTTGATTAGAGACCAAGGGTTTCGTAGTGATGGAGGTAAGTGGTGATTTCAGTTTTTAAAAACTCAAGGAAAAATGCAACTGCTTTGCTGCTTGTCTCCTTTATATTTGCTTCTTTCATGAAACACAGACACAGAGAAAAATGTGTAGAGAAAACCCAAATTTTTTTTGTCTCTTTTAGTATTTATCATTTATCTCTATTAAAATTTTAACTAATTTATAACATGAATAGAGAAAAAGAAGACATTAAAAGGGTTCTTAAATGTACTACCTATGATTTTAAAAGGTTGTCAAGGAGAGATTCTTAGTTATTTTACCCACTTTATTGATTCCAAACCCTCTCCAAAGCTGGAGATGCAAAATTTCTTTTGGAAACCTCCACCAATATTTAAATATTAAGCTTAGAATCAATTAAAACTTGATTTTTTAAAATCATTCTTGGAGAATCCCTTGGATTGCCTGTTACAACTTCTCAATTTGATAGATATTGTCAACTCTTTCCCTCAGTCTTCTAAAAGGGTTTGAAATGTACATCTTACATAATGGATCCCTAATAAAGAAGCCCAGTTGCCCTTTTTTGTCCAGTAAATAAAATAAGCAAATAAGAAATTAAATTGAGATTTCTTATAGAATTTTTATCTGACTTTTCACTCTAGCACCCAGTAAAAATAGGGGGCATAAGAAAACATTGCATAAAAAAATTCTTAAAAATTGCATAATTTAAATAAGAATTTACCCCCACATAATGTTTTTCCAAGAGATGGTATTTGAAACTGTCTTAAAGTTTTCTTCTAGATGATTCTCCATATTTACTTTTTCAGCTGTCTTCTATCTAATAAGGAAGGACTGCAATACTACTTACCTTGGTTAGAGTTGGTCTCTTCACTGTGACCTCCTTTGTCTTCAAAATGTCTAAGCCCAGTTTCAAAGATATTTTATATTGAACATTGTATAAACCATCTTTTGTTGTGTTTCTGTGTACCTGTGAAGCTACCAAAGTAATAACTCTGCATTAAATACTCTAGACTTCATATTTACTATAGTATATAGTTATAAAAGTGTTTTTTCTGTTTGTTATTCCATGAACCCTCCAATTAATGTTGCTGCCAGTTTGACTTTCATATGTCTTAGTAGCTGTGGCTTTTGAAAATTTTGCCCAATACATCCAGCATTTAAATGTTGCCATCATTTTAGCATCACAAAGTTAACTTAGTTTTAAAAACTGCCTGCTTAGTATCTAAAATGAAGTGGCATCTCTTATCCTTTCTTCTGAGTCATTTTTTAAAAAATCATTGGGATTTTGAAAACAGTGTTTTAAACATCCAGAATTATTTTGTGAAGCAGGCTTCAACTCATCTTATTTATTCCCCATGACTTCTTTCATTTCTTCTGTGTGTCTGTCTTCCTGTGTCTGCCTGCCCCTCTCTTTCTCTTCTAACAGCCCCTTTGAACCAGCTGATGCGCTGTCTTCGGAAATACCAATCCCGGACTCCCAGTCCCCTCCTACATTCTGTCCCCAGTGAAATAGTGTTTGATTTTGAGCCTGGCCCAGTGTTCAGAGGTAGTTGGGCTCTTCTTTCTTGTTTTCACCCAAAGCAAACTAAATATAAACTACAGCTACTGTTTGTGCCTCACCTTCACAGCGTGTGTTTGTAAGTGTGAGAGTTTTCAGTACTAAATTTCTGCTTGGCCTGGCTGGAATGCTCTGAATGTGCTTGTCACACATACTCACTACCACAAGCTTTCTGTCATAAATTTTAAAAGCAAGAAAAGTCTTAGATTTCCATCATGTTTTTTGTTGCATTACTTTTTGGTCTTGGTAACTTCTTAAACTCAGTGGGTGGCAATAAATAACGTGGGAGGGGTGTCCTACTTGAATTCCTTTTATTTTAATCTATTTACGTGGTCACCTTGATGACTGTTAATACTTGTTATCAATTTTTTTGGTTTCTAAAAAAGTAAAAATGTAAATGGAAATCCCTATTATGAGATTTTACTAGACTTTTGCCTTTATTTTTTCTGTATTATCAGCAGTGTCCTTTTTTAAATGTAGGACATGTATATTTTATATTATATCAGAGGTAGGGAGCTTTGAAAATATTTTTAATGTATTTGGGATATTTTGGCATACTTCAGGAAATTTGAGGATTGATACTTTCAGTTATGCCTTAATCTGAGAAAAAAGCAGTATAATTTCAATCTCCCATTTTATTTTACCATAACTTTAATTAGTAGTTAAACTGATTTTTTAAAATAAAGTCAAAATTGAGGCAGGAGTTTGCTATAAATAGTTTTAAAGAATTTACTGGCTTTTGCTAGTGTCTGCCAGTTATTCTGAACATAGTGGTGGTGTTTCAGATTTTTGCTCTCAGTCCAGCTGTTTCTCAGAAAATCCATAGAATGGGCTGGAAGTCATACGGGACCAAGTGGTGTAATTTAATAATATCAGTACAGTACTAAGTAGATCAGGACTGGGAGGCCTGGGCTAACAGTTAAGACTTTATGATATTGAAAATTATTAATAGAAGGTAGAAAATGGATTGTGCTCTAGTTAATACACATTCCATTTTCTTTTAGAAATTTACAGATGAGATTATGGCAATTTCACATGGTAGGTAACCTATGATGTAATAATGATAAAATTTCTACACAGATTTAAATGTTGCCATTGGTATCCCTGTTTGAAAGATAGTGACTGCCCCTTTCCAAAGAATAGTAATATTTTTTTTTAAATTCTCTTGAAGTCTTTTTGTTCTGTATGTGCAAATATTTTTTGATATCTCAGTCCTACTTAACTGTACTCAGGCCCTACTAAAAGTCATTGTCCTGAACTACTCTGAACAAGGTACTGTACATGAACTTAGAATTATTGCCACTGAGCCAGCATTTGGAAAAGTACCCATCAGAAAGTGTGCAACCCTGCCAACTGAGTCCACTTTCAAAGAATACACCCCGTGGACTCAGTTGACTGATAGAATATTTCCATTTGTAGTAACTTGGCTGAGATGCCATATCACTTACTTTGCTCTCACTTATAAAGGCAGTCAGGGATTATTCAGAGAAGCTTGAGAAACCACTGGCTTTGTTGTATACAGGCAACAAATCATATTTGTTTCCTAGACTAAGCCTTCAGGAACTAATGAAACTGACCAGTGTCTCTCACTCTTAAGTAGTCTAGTATGTAGTGTAGGATTTTTTTTTTTTTCAATGTAGTGGCTAATATGAAGAAGCCAAATATTTTCAACATTGTGGCCATTAGAATATGTTTCCATTTGGGGATTTCCATCTTTTTTTATATTATATTTTTTATATTGATTTATATTTGTTTGCTGAAGCAACAAAATAAAGATTTTTTTATATAGGCTGTTAAATTGATTTTGATTTTTTGATTTTTTAAGTCAAAGAAAAAGAACCTTGGAAATATTGTTTAGTATTTATCTCTTATTTTAGAGAGATTCTTCTTAGAAAATGCACCAATAAGCAAAGTGTATATCAGTAATCAGATGTTTCAAGGGTCATTAAATTGGCCAGAAAACTAAAAGAAATTATAGTACTAATTACCAAATGAGGCCCCTTTTTGGCCTATCCTTTCTAAAAGTTCTGTACTTGAACATGCACTGTATTTTTTAAATAAGTCTAAATCTCCCCACACCCTCTGCCCCCAATAAATAAATTAACATGCTTGATCTTCCTTTAATGGATACATTTTTCCTTTCACTAACATAGGGTCAACTACAGGTTTATCTGCCACCCCCCCTGCCTCATTACCTGGCTCACTCACTAATGTGAAAGCATTACAGAAATCTCCAGGACCTCAGCGGGAAAGAAAATCATCTTCATCCTCAGAAGACAGGAATCGAATGGTAAAAGTATATGATATCTTTATTCTTCTGTGTTCTTTATAGAAGTCAGAGCCAAATCTAATGTCACGTTTAGATATAATGATATGTCCATATGTGACACAGAATTCCCATAATCAAATAAAATTAAGAGCTGATAATTGTTTGCTTAAAGCATATTTGCACAACACAGATTTATGCTCTCAACTCTAATGCAATTAAGTTAAAGGTAGTTTCAAAAGAGTAAGAATACAGTTGACCATTGAATAACAAGAATTTGAATTGCATGGATCTACTTACATGCTGGTGTGTGTTTTTTTCAGTAAATAGACAGTTGGCCCTCCATATTCCCAGGTTTTGCATCTGTGATTCACTGGACCAAGAATTGAAAGCAGTATTGGTCCTGGAACTAATCCCCAACAGATACCAAGAGACCATTATAGTGAAGTTTTGGGAGAAATCAAAAGTTATACACCAATTTTCTTTCTTTTTTTTTTTAATATGGAATGCTTCACGAATTTGCGTGTCATCCTTGTGCATCCTAATCTTCTCTGTATGGTTCCAATTTTTTAGTATATGTGCTGCCAAAGGGAGCACTATACACCAATTTTCCACTGCTCTGGGAGTCAGCACCCTTAAGCTTTCCATATTTGAGGGTCAACTGTAGTGTTCTCTTTTTAAAATAAGGAAAAAGGGGTAAGCCTAGTATTTTAGGAAGCATTATTAGGCATATATGTTCTAAAGCAGCAGTCGCCAACCTTTTGGACCTTATGGACCGCCAGTGGCAACTGCTGTTAAAGGGTATATCTGAAATTCAAATATTTACCAAATGATATTATTTCCTATTTGAAAAAATAACTTTCTGCTGCACAATAAATACATATTAAAAACTAACAATTTAATATTAGCATTAGTGTAGTAATAGTATATGTTGGATAGGTGGATTCTTTACCCTACCAAAGTGATTGTATATATTGACAGTTTTTTAAGAGACTGGATCAGATAAGATATCTGAGGAAATTTAGCACTGACTAGAAGAAAGTTAGGAGGTAAATTATGAACAGTAATCATAGTATGTTAATTTAAAATTTTGGCCTTTGGAGCCAAAACTAGTCACAGATACTTATATTGCCTGTTAGTAGCCTTGAAGAACTGACTTAGTTCTTCAATTTAAGTTCTGTATTATAAGAATTATGCTTCTATTATTCTTCCAGAGTATGTGTGTGTGTGTGTGTGTGTGTGTGTGTGTGTGTGTGTATGTTTAATGTCCCTTTCACACTCAGACACAGGGGAGGATGTAATTAGTGTGAAACAAGGTTTTCCCTTTTTTTTGTTTCCTTTGGATTGACTTTTGCACTATTTTTATCAAGAAAACACTTGGTAGACGGGATTCAAGTGACGATTGGGAGATTCCTGATGGGCAGATCACAGTAGGACAAAGAATTGGTTCCGGGTCATTTGGGACAGTCTACAAGGGGAAGTGGCATGGTATGTATATAGTATGGTGACCTTGTCACAAGTTATAATAATAGGAAATATCTAATAACTTTTATTTTTTAAAAATCAAAGGGAGTATTCGCTTTTTGTATCATTAAACTTTTTTTATCATATCCAAGAGTTATTAAAGATTTCTAACAAAAATTATGGAAAATAACAACTGGATTCATAGCCATCAGGTCTCCTATCATTATATTAGCTACAGTTTTTAAAATGTATTTTTATTGATTTCAGAGAAGGAAGGAAGAGGAAGAGAGAGAGAGAAACATCAATGATGAGAGAGAATCATGGATTAGCTGCCTCCTGCATGCCCCCCACCAGGAATCGAGCCCACAACCTGGGCATGTGCCCTGACCAGGAATCGAATCATGACCTCCTGAGCCATACCAGCTGGGCTTAGTTACAGTTTTTAAAGATGATGATTCTCACCTGGCTGGCATGGCTCAGTGGTTGAGGTCATGGTTTGATGCCCAGTCTGGGCCTATGCCCAGGTTGTGGGCTGGATCCCCAGTGTGGGGCATGCAGGAGACAGCTGATCCATGATTCACTCTCATTGATGTTTCTCTCCCTCTCCCTTCCTCAGTGAAATCAATAAAAATGTATTTAAAAAAAAAAAAAAAAGATGATTCTCCAGGGTAGCTAATCCCCAAGATGTTTTTTCTTTGATAATTTTTCTGCTTATACTTTTACTAGAGGCCCAGTGCACAAAAATTTGTGCACTCGTTGGGGGACAGGTACCTCAGCCTGTCAGCCTGGCCTGCGCCCATTTGCAGTCCAGGACCCCTTAGGGGATGTCCACCTGTCGACTTAGGCCCACTCCCCAGGGTATCAGGCCTAAGCTTGCAGTCAGACATCCTTCTGGCCGCCAGGGATCCCTCAGGGGATGTCCGACTAAAGGCTTAGGCCCCCAAGGGAGCTGTGATGAGGAAGCTGGGGTGACAGAGGAGCCACGCTGTCCCGCCCCACCGCCCTGGGTCGGGTCACACACGGGATGCCCGGGCAGGCCGGCGGATCTCTGTTGCCCCGCCAGGCTGCCCCGGGTCGGGTTGCACACGGGACGCCCGGGCAGGCCGGCCAATCGCTGCTGCCCTGCCAGGCCGCCCCAGGTCAGGTCACACACGGGATGCCCGAATGGCGGCCAGGCGGGCCGGCCGATCGCTGCTGCACCGCCCAGCCTCTCCGGGTCAGGTCGCACACGGGATGCCCGCCGCCCCGGGTCGCAGATAGCAGGCCTGGATGGCGGCAGGGCAGGCGGGATGGCGCTGGCCCGCCCTGCCTGCAGTATGCAAATTAGCTGCCATCTTTGTTGGTGGTTAATTTGCATGTCACGCTGATTAGCCCATGGGAGGCATAGCGAAGGTATGATCAATTACCATGTTAGATGGGATTTGTATTATAAACTACAAGTATATTAAAAGTATACTTACAAAAGGAAGAAATGGAGTGAAAACATAAAAAAAGTTCAGCCTCACTAGTTATCAGAATTGCAAAATCAGCCCTGGCGTGTTTGGCTCAATGGGTGGAGCATCGGCTTGCGGACTGAAGAGTCCCGGGTTTGTTTCCGGCCAAGGGCACATGCCTGGGTTGCGGGCTTGATCCCCAGTGGGGGGCGTGCAGGAGACAGCCAATCAGTGATTCTCTCTCATCATTGATGTTTCTATCTCTCTCTCCCTCTTCCTTCCTCTCTGAAATCAATAAAGAAATATATATATTTAAAAAAAAAAAAGAATTGCAAAATCAAAAAATAGGAATCATTATTTGCTTCTCAAGTGGACAAAGAATTTTTTTAAAATGGTCATAATTAGAGTTGTGATTATAATGCTGCTGGTGGAAAAAGAAATTGCTACAAATTTTCTGGAGAGAAATTTGGCAATATGTATATCAAGCCAATAATTCCATTTGTAGAACTTTATAATGAGGAAGTAATTGGACAGGAACAAACGTGTGTGCAAGTACATTAATTAGAGATTTAATATTAATGAAAAATGGAACTAAATGGAAGTGCCCATTAGTAGAGTATTATATAAATACATTGATAACCTCCATGTATGATTATATAGAAATTAAAATAGTATGGTAGATTTATATTTATGGCTATGGAAAGGTGTCTGTGTTATATTAAACTTTACAGAGCAGCATGTAAAATATCCCATATTATGGTGCTACATGGGATTATATATAACAATTTTTAAAATGATCATCAGTATTGAGTACATGTCTTTTTAGGTTATCTTTTCACATGAATTCATAAATATCTGTACTGATACATTTAAAAGCCTAGTAGGATATACATCAATACATTAATAGTGTTCATTTATGTGTGTGATATGATTATGGGAAATATTTTTACTTTATTTCTTCAAAATGTTTAATTTTTCTACTGTGAGCACTATATAACTTTGATAATCAGGAAAAATAAGTTAATTTAATTATACTGAAGTATAATATACATAAAAGTGCATGTAAGTGTTCAAGTAGCTAAAATATCACAAAGTAAACACATCTGTAGTCAGTAAACAGAACATTACCAGTATTGTAGAAATCCTCCTCATGTCCTCCTCCCCCAAGGGCAACCACTATCCTGGTTTTAGCAGAAATCTAACAGTATGTATTCTTTTGTGACTCACTCCTTTCACTCAACATTGTTTATAAGATTCATCTGCATTGTTGTGTGTAATTATAGATCATTCATGATCTATAAAACGATTCCTTTTTCTATCTACTATGTAATGAGAATTTTAATAGTTTCCAGTTTGGGCCTATTGCAAATGCTGCTGCTGTGAACATTTTTAGTTCAGTCATGTCAGTTGATGAGCATATTTGTCCATTTTTGCTGGCTATATATCTAGAAAAGAATTATGGGGCCACTGTATATGCATATATTCAGTTTTAGTAGATACTGCCAGCAGTGTTTCAAGTGGTTATACCAAGTTGCACACCCACTGGCAGTGTGTGTGAGTTCTACCTGTTTCACATAAAGTTTTTTTGTTTTTTGTTTTTTTTTAATATATTTTATTGATTTTTTTACAGGGAGGAAGGGAGAGAGATAGAGAGTTAGAAACATCGAAGAGAGAGAAACATCCATCAGCTGCCTCCTGCACACCCCCTACTGGGGATGTGCCCGCAACCAAGGTACATGCCCTTGACCGGAATCGAACCTGAGACCCTTCAGTCCACAGGCCGACGCTCTATCCACCAAGCCAAACTGGCTAGGGCAAAGTTTTTTTTAAAAATAACTTGCCTAAGCAAAGCAACAAGTGATCTGTAGATTTGAAAAAAATGTTAAGTACTTTAATAAAGAAGTTTTGTAGTTTTCTATTTCAGCCTAGCTCCATTTGACCTGTGATTTTTAGTTTAAACATTTAGTCAGTACACGTGTCTAATTTAATATTGTTAAGTAACCTGGAAAATACCATGGGTACTTAACTGGTTAAATTAAATTTCCAGATGAAAAACAAGGTTGGATATCTTTTTTGGATTGGTATTTTGAAATATCAGTATAAGAGTATTATTGTTGGTTTAGTGTTAGCCTTAGAAAATTAATGCAATTAAGGAAGGTATGATATAATTTATTTCATAAGTTACATCATAAAGCAGTTTAATAATGGTGTGGATTTAAGGCTGTGCTAATTCATGAAAATACACAAGAGTTTTTAATATTTTTAAATCTTAAAAAATAGAATGACATTTGGATTGACAATTACCTTATAGGTGATGTGGCAGTGAAAATGTTGAATGTGACAGCACCTACACCTCAGCAGTTACAGGCCTTCAAGAATGAAGTAGGAGTACTCAGGTGAGTTAGTATGAACTATTGTTTTCCAGAGACAGTATCTTCTTTCACTCCTATTTTCCAGTGGTTGCCACTGTTTGCTATACTTACTCAAAATGGATAAAAAGAGTTTGAGTAGATTTTAACTTTAACCATATTCTTTTAAGTGTTACGCAATATTATATTGTACAGCTGATCGGAGAATTAAGCTTAGAGTGGATTAATGTAGTATTCTGATTATGAGAAATAATACTTCCACTTATGTAAATAACACTCCCAAGATTCTAATCTTACCAGAACACATTTAGATATTACATCATGCCCTGGAACTTGAGGAACATTAACAAACTGCAGTATGTATAGGCAAGGACAACTAATTGGGGGCGATTCTAGAACTGCAGGGGGGGCCAGTAATCAACAGAACTGAGGATACTGGGTCCATAGAAAGCTCTTATGTTCCATAGAGTAAAGACTCTTAGTCCAGAGAGCAGAACAGGGAAGCCAGTGGGGAAGTCGTAGGAAAATGATTCTTTCTTAACCAAAAAATCTAAAACTAGAACCACTTAAAAAAAAGGGGGGGGGGTAGAAATAGTGATGAACTTTCCATAATTGAAGGTATTTAAGCAACGTCTAGTTGCCTGTTTAGTATATTTAAAAAGATATTTCTGAAAAGAGTAGAATGTTAAACTAGACAATTACTAAAGTCTCTTCTAAAATTTTCCTTCTTTTGCCTTTTTCAAATACCTTTTTCTGACAAAATCTTACTGATAAGTAGACTTCTTTGGCCTTTTTTAAAGATTTGCTGAAGTTTATCGACATTTAGTGTTTACTTTCACATTTCTTTTTATAGGAAAACTCGACATGTAAATATTCTACTCTTCATGGGCTATTCAACAAAGCCACAACTGGCTATTGTTACCCAGTGGTGTGAGGGCTCCAGCTTATATCACCATCTCCACATCATTGAGACCAAATTTGAGATGATCAAACTTATAGATATTGCACGGCAGACTGCACAGGGCATGGAGTAAGTTCCATTCTGTTAAATCTCTTGTAAATTACTTTTGAAGACCATTGAGGGTGTTTTAAAGATTTCAGCTGATAATCTTTTGGATTGTTTTTTAAATTACTGTCTAACAACATATAGACACTTTTAACTAATGGCTTGCAAAATGATACTAAGAAATAAAATAGTCTGTTTTACAGTCTTCAAAACATACAAAGTATTTAATAATAAATATGTGACTGCAAATTTATGTTCTGCATGCAGTGATTTAGCTAAGCAGTAATGGTTCAGAAAATAAAAAGGCGAGCAAAAGACCACTAAAAATCATTAGCAGTTACAGAAGAATATAAAATAATTCTTAGTTATTCTTTCAAATTATTTTCTCCAAGTTCCCATATTTTCATTTGCATACAATAAAGTAAAATGAAAATCTATATTCTGGTCCTTTGTGAGGATTTCAAGTTGAGTTGTTCATATCCAATGAATTATGCTCTGTAATTTAAAAGATAAAAGTAACTTTATAAAATTTACCATAGGCCAGAATTTGAATCTGTTCAAATCTGAAAGATTATATTAAAAATTTTTAAGAGTAAATCATAGCAAATATAGTGAACATTGTGAGAGAGACAAAGCTTACTCCCCATCCCCCACTTCCACCACCCTGCTCCAAGCACACGCCCTCCTCAGGGCCTTTGTACTTGTTATTTTCTCTTTGGTATACTCATGCCACAAATATCCATGGAGCTTTCTCTCCATGTCTCTCTTCAAATGTCGCCTTTTAATAAAAGCCTTCTCTGATCACCTTACATCAGCGATTTTCAACCAGTGAGCTGCAAGAGATTTAAAACATGCAATACCAAAACATGCACTGACCTCTTTTCCTTTAGATTGTCAAGTAAAAAAGTTCAGCCAACACAATAGCCATTCAGTGTGAATAAATCAAAGTTATACCTTTGTTTTTGTCAGATTGCAAAAAGTATATTTTTTGGTGTGCTGAAGAATTTTAGTAATTAGTTTATGTGTTCCATAAGATGAAAATGGTTGAAAATCACTGCCTTATATAACTAACTAATATTCCTACCCCACCCTGTCACTCTCTGTACCCCTATCTTTGTTTTTGTATTTTTAACTCCCAACTCCATATGACATATTTGTTTATTGTCTGACACTCCCACTAGAATAGAAGCTGTATGAGAGCAGGGGCTTTGTTTTGTTCATTGTTTTATCCCTAATGCCTAGAACAGGGCCTGGCCTATGATAGGTACTCAGTATATATCTGTGAAATAAAAAATTAAGAAGGATTAACTGAGTATTATTGTTAAGGTCACCTTTTAGAAAAAAGAACCGAAATCCTTCTCATGCCAAAATTGAGAAATGAAAAGAAAAATAGTCCACAAAGTAATAAAAGGATATCAGAGGGGAAAAGGCTTTTGCTATAAACAGAGGCAGCAAAGAATAGTTATGAAAATTATTTTTAGAAACAGTGATGGGGCAGTCAAATGCCAGTATTGATTAAGACAAGAAATGACAGTAGAGAAGAACACTATCAAATTGGAATAGTTCTGTAGTCTGGGGAATAGTCAGTGAATGGAGCAATATTTTTCCATTGCTTTCAGTTTGGGATCTGTAAGTGTAAACCCTTGAAGTCTATTTATCTACTCTGAAATACTTTGCTGGCATTTTAAGTAGCAATCAATATATAATGAGTATACCTGGCTATGAATGTAGAACATGGCTCTATGTGTGGCGTTTACCAGGGGGAATGGAGGTGGGAAGGAGGATGAGGACAGCAAAGGGGGTCAAATACAAGGTGATGGAAGGAGACTAGATATTGAATGGTGAGCACACAATAGAGTGTACAGATGTCATACTATAAAATCATACACCTGAAATTTATATAATGTGATTAGCCATTGTTACCTCAATAAATTTAATTTTTTAAAAATTAATTAATTAAAAAGAAAAAATCTCCATTTCCAGTGTATCCAAAAGAATAAAATACCTAGGAATAAGTTTTACCAAGGAGATAAAAGATTGTACTCTAAAAAAGTATAAAACATTGCTGAAAGAAATTAAACAGAAATGAAGGTTGGGATAATAAAAAATTTTTGCTAGATGGTGGTGGGTGCACAACATTGAGTGTACTTAATGTCACTGAATTGTACACATAAAAATTGTTAAAATGGGAAGTTTTATGACATATGTATAGATATATACACATATATCTATATCTAGGTATAGATATAGATATAGATATAGATATAGCATCCCCAAAAATGTATACACACACTTTGAATAATTATACAGGAGAGTTTATTAATACATATTTCATTTTCAAAATTGAGCTATGAGCAGTTAAAGTGTGTATACATTTGAGGGGGAGGTACCCGTAGTTTACCACAATGAAGTTAAAAACAGAATAAATAAAATAGCTATGTGGGTTTCATATAAGATGATAGATTTATGCTATCTTTTGAAACTCCACTGAAACTATAATAAAGGATTCTTTTTTAAGCATAAACATATAAGGTTGGAGATAACAGAAAAAGGAAATAATAGCAACAACATCTTATAAGCTAGAAAAAAATGGAGAAATAATCATGGACTTACTAAAAAAGCTACATCATTAGTTGGCCATGGAGAAATGAAAACTAACCTGATTTAACCACAGAATCCTCAAAAGTCTCAAGCATTGGCAGTGCCAGGTATTTCTAGAGGAGGGAGAGGACATAAATGAAAAGGCCTATCTGGAAAACTTCACAAAATCTCATCTGCTTTGTGCACTGGGTGATTGTCCCATCCCTACCTTGGCAGTAGACTGAAAGTTTATTCTCTAGAGAGAGAAAAACAATTATCTCTGGACTGGGGATATGGAATGGGCACTTTATTAGAAATAGGACTAACTCCTTACTGAACAATGAATGGGGAGTTCCTCAGCACTCTCTTTTCATTTGGTTCCCAGAATGCTAGCAGCTAAACTCTCCCCTTCACACAAAACATTGGAAGAGTTTTCTGTGAAGAATCTTACCAACTGAAAGGAAAGACCCAAAGGTGGTGACTTCAGGAAGTCCACCTAGATCCGTGGTCGGCGAACTGCGTCTCGCGAGCCACATGCGACTCTTTGGCCCCTTGAGTGTGGCTCTTCCTAAGCCTTAGGAGTACCCTAATTAAGTTAATAACAATGTACCTACCTATATAGTTTAAGTTTAAAAAATTTGGATCTCAAAAGAAATTTCAGTCGTCGTACTGTGATTTTTGGCTCTGTTGACTAATGAGTTTGCTGACCACTGACCTAGATCACTGTACAGGGAAGTTCAAAAACAGCCCAACTATATGCTAAAGCTTTCAGACAGCTTTTTAGCCCTTCACTCAGTCTGAAATCATCTCTGGCTCACCACAGACATCAGAGGGAAAGTCTCTGATGCCCATGACAAAGACCAAACCAATGGGGGGAAGGGGGAAGGCAACTAGGAATAAACAAACAATGCAAGGAAAGAAATACCCCTCCCCCAAAAAACTGTCAGTTTTCTCAGCTATAAAAGGAGGTTTTTCTATCCATGAAACAAGAACAGATGCTTTAAAAGAAACTTTTGATAACAAAAAAAATGTTTAAATGTTGATATTTATAATTATTTATTGTATGTCCCCTTTCAAAACATATTTTATATTGGATTTTTAAAGTCATACAATCATTTATATGTAAACTAGAGGCCCGGTGCACAAAAATTTGTGCACTCGGGGGGGAGGGGGGTCCCTCAGCCCGGCCTGTGCCCTCTCGCATTCTGGGACCCCTCGGGAGATAATGACCTGCTGGCTTAGGCCTGCTCCCGGGTGGCAGAGGGCAGGCCCAATCCCTAGGTGCAGCCCCTGGTCGGGCTCAGAGCAGGGCTGATTGGGGAGTTGGGGCGCCGCCCCCTGTCATACACAGAGCAGGGCCCATCAGGGGGTTGGGGCACCGCCCTCTATCACCCACAGAGTAGGGCCAATCAGGGGGTTGGGGCGCCGCCACTCACATTCAGGGCAGGGCCGATGGGGAGGTTATGGCTCTACCTCTTCACACACAGAGCAGGGCCCATGGGGGGGGAGGGTGGTTTGGGGTGCCGCACCCTGTCACACACAGAGCAGGGCCAATCAGGGGGTTGGGGCACCGCCCTCTATCACCCACAGAGCAGGGCCGATCAGGGGGTTGGGGCGCCGCACCCTGTCACACACAGAGCAGGGCTGATCAGGGGGTTGGGGCGCCTTCCCCTGTCACGAACAGAGCAGGGCGGATAGGGAGGTTGTGGCCCTGCCCCCTGTCACACACAGAGCCACAGGGCGATCAGGGGGTTTGGGCGCTGCCCCCTGTCACGCTGATCCTGGTGCCGGGAGGCCTCACAGCTCCACTGATCCCGGTGCTGGGAGGCATATTACCCTTTTACTATATAGAGTAGAGGCCTGGTGCATGGGTGGGTGCCAGCTGGTTTGCCCTGAAGGGTGTCCTGGATCAGGGTGGGGGTCCCCACTGGGGTGCCTGGCCAGCCTGGGTGAGGGGATGATGGCTGTTTGCAGTTGGTCACACATCCTTCAGGGTGGGACTCCCCACTGGGGTGCCTGGCCAGCCTGGGTTAGGGGATGATGGCTGTTTGCAGCTGGTCACACCCCCTTCAGGGTGGGACTCGCCACTGGGGTGCCTGGCCAGTCTGGGTGAGGGGCTGAGGGCTGTTTTCAGGCTGGGGGTGACTGAAGCTCCCAACCGCTCCTTTTTTTCTTGTTTTCTTTTTTATTCTGGGCCAGCTTTAGCTTTGATGCTTGGCTCCAGCTCTTAGGCCTCCGCTGCTGAAAGCAGGTTTCTGGCCTTTGTTGACCTTCTGTATTTGAAACAATGTTGCGATCCTGCTGGCTGAAGCCCGGCGACTAAAGCAGGTTTCTGGAGTTTTGTTTAGCTTCTGTATTTGTAACATACTTGCTTAGAGTTGCAGCTCAGAGGCCGGCAGCGGCAGGCGGGGAACGTTGGAGTCCTCCGTCACTGAAGCAAGCAAGCCTCATGTTCGCTTTAAGCTGCCTGGCTGCCGGCCGCCATCTTGGCTGGCAGTTAGTTTGCATATTGCCCTGATTAGCCAATGGGAAGGGTAGCGGTCGTACGCTAATTACCATGTTTCTCTTTTATTAGATAGGAAGTTTTTTTAAGTAAGGATTAGAAGGCACACACCAAGCTCAATAGTGGTTGTCTCCAGGAATGGCACAAGGGGTTAAGTTGGAGGCAGCTGTCAAGCAGAAGTGTTTTAGCTTTACCTGTAACATTATGATTGTCTTTTAATAAAAATGATTCTACAGTTATGTTTTACTTTCATAACCTTTTTACAAGTATAAACTTAAAAAAAAACAGGAGGCAAATGTGTAAAGAAATTAACAGGATTGATTATGGTGAGACTGAGTGAACTCTACATTGTTTTTTGTTGCAGTTTTTCTTAATTTCAAAATAAAAGTTATTTTGAAAATGTGAACATAAGTAACCACCAGTAATCTACCATCAAGAGAGACTTACCATTAATATTTTTTGTGTATTATTTCACAATTCATTATTTTAATATTAAACACAATGGTTTCTTGTTGTTGTTGTTTTTAAATATGGAATCTACTTGTGTTGCCCTTTTTCACTAACTCTTATTTTTAACATCTTTACTGGTCAATAAATACATGCTCTGACTCCAGCTCTACTACATACTGATAACTCTCTCCCTCTTTTTTAAATACCAACTATGTTCTATGGTTTTTTATATATATTGTAATGTATTTAGTGATTATAGTACTTACTACATGCCAGACATTGCTCTGTGTACTTTATATATACAACCTCTTTTAAACCTCAGCAACCCTGTGAAATAGATCCTATTATTAGCCTCATTTTACTGATGAAGAAACTAGGGTATGGAAAGGTCAAGTAACTTGCCCCAGGCACTTATGTGTCAGAGTGCATTCCCTTAACTTTTACGCCATGCTGTTTCTCCAATTTAGTCAGTCCTTTCAACAACCTTAAGTGGGCCCTTAATGTCTTACAGTGGAAAGTCATACTTTCCGTTCTATAGCTTCTTGTCTCCTAGACACTATCACTTCCTCTGACCTCCAACCTCTAACACCTGTTATCCAAGAACAGTCAGCTTGCCATTTCACTATGAGAATTAGAAGCATCCACCACAACATTAATCTACCTACTACCTACATTCAAGCTCAGTTTTCTGTCTTATCACTAAGAGTAAAAGCCAGTCCTTCCAGTTTGTGTACTAGATCCCATCCCTTTTTCCTACTCACTGAGGTCTTTTTAGCAGATCTTCCCTGTTCACCATCAGGTTTGCCTTTTCTACTGGATTTTCTTCCATTTTAAAACATTTTTCTTATAATACATATTTGGGAGAATATTGACAATTGTTGAATCTAGGTGGAAGGCATCTGGTTGCTTATTGTACCATTCTTTCAGCTTTTCTCTGTGCTTAAAAATTTCATAATACAAAAGTTGTGGAGGTCCCTCCCTTATTCCCACTTTCCTCTCAAGCTATCACCTCATTCCTCTTCTTTTCTTTACAGTAAAACTTTTCAAAAGAGTTGTTGCTACTCAGTCTCTTGATTTATCTTCACTTTTATCTTAGACCCCACTCCAATCAGTTTTAACCCGACCCTACAATAAAATATCTCCTAATAAGGTAGTTACCATGTGGCTACATCCATTGTTCAATTCTCAGTTCTCAATCTGTTTGATCTATCAAAAACATGAAGTTGATCTCATCCTTCTTCATGAAACACGTTCTTATTCATTGATGAGAGAGAGTGATTTGTTGTTTCACTTATTTATGCATTCAGTGGTTGATTCTTTGTATGTGCTCTGACCAGGGATCAAACCCACACCCTTGGTGTATCGGGATGATGCTCGAACCAACTGAGCTACCTGTCCAGGGCTATGAAACACATTCTTTTCTTTTTTTTTTAATCCTCATGCAAGGATATGTTTGCTTGTGTCTTCTTTTGAGAGAGAGAGAGAGAGAGAGAGAGAGAGAGAGAGAGAGAGAGAGAGGGAGGAGGGGGAGGAGGAGGACTGCTTTAAAATTTATTCTTCTGATTTTTTTTTCTTCTTAATATCTGTTCTTTCTCATCTGGTTCTTCTTCAATCTGTAACCTCTCTAAATGTTGGAATACTCCAGGGATCTCCTTTCCCTGGATTCCATCCACCTTCATGGCTTGACACACCATTTAATTACCATTGCTGTGCCAGTCTCCTGCCAGTTCATTTCCTCTGATTTCCAGATGTCATATCCAACTGCTCAACATTCCCACTCATCTCATGAGCATCTCAAATTTTATGTGTCTAAAACCGAGGTCCTGATCTTTTTTTCTCAAGCCTGGTCTTCGTACATTCTTTTCATCTCAATAGTAGGCAGCTCTATTCTTTCCGTCACTTAAGTCTAACATTTTGTAATTATCTTTGACTCCTCTCTTTCTCACATTACATAATCAATCTCTTATCAACTCCTGTTGGTTCTAGCTCTAAATATATCTAGAATCTTACAACTTCTCATCACTTATTTTTCTATCACTCTGATTCAAGCCACCATTAGCTCTTGTCTGGATAGTGCCTGCTTTCACCCTTACCCACCTTCATTTTATTCTCAACACAGCAGCCAGAGTGATTCTTTTAAGACTTAGGTCAGCCCAGCCAGCGTGGCTTAGTGGTTGAGCATTGACCTATGAACCAGGAGGTCACAGTTCGATTCCCACTCAGGGCACATGCCTGGGGTGCAGGCTTGATCCCATGTGGGGCGTGCAAGAGGCAGCTGGTCAATGATTCTCTCTAATCATTGATGTTTCTCTCTCCCTTCCTCTCTAAAATAAATAAAAGTATTTTTTAATAAAAAGACTTAGGTCATGTTGTGGTGGTGAACACACAATACAGTGTACAGATGGTGTGCGTGGAATTGTGTACCTGAAACCTGTATAATTTTATTAACCAGTGTCACCCCAATAAATTCAATAAGAATTAAAAAAGAAAAAAAAAACTACTTAGGTCAGATTATGTTGCTCCTCTGCTGCAGTGTCTCCACATTTCACTCTGAAAGGAAACCAAAGTCCTTACAATGGGCCTTTCTCAGTGTGACCACCACCACCATCCTTCCTCTTCCACTGCCTTTTCTGTTACTTCTCATCTCGTTTCTTGTCCCTCATATTCCATCTCTTCCAAACCACAGTTTGCCTTCTTATCATCCTTAGAACATGGTAAGCACATGCCTGTTGGGCTTTGCCTTGCTAGTCCCTCTGCCTGCTGTGTTTCTTATCCCACATCTGCATGACTCTCCTAAATCTTTACTCAAAATGTTATTTGAAAAGAGGCCCTTCCTGGCCTAAAATTACAATCACTTGCAACTTAGCATTTCCTGTTCTTCACCTATAGAATACTTTCATGTTCTACTGGTATATATTTTATTTTCTGTCTTTCATACTAAAATGTAAGCCCCTCGAGGGTAGAGATTTCTGCTTTGTCTTCAAAACTTACACCACTTGTGGCTCACTGGTGAGTGGCCTTTTAGTAAACATGTTAAAAGAAAGAAAGGACCCACAGAGGTAAACAATATTATCTCCATTTTACAGGTTAGAAATCCAGAGCTTAGTGAAATTGTGTGATGTATCCATAGTCATTTGGCTAGTAAGTGACATAGCTAGAATTCAAACCCAGATCTGTGTGCTCAGAATCCATGCCCTTTTCACTATGCCTCTGTGGCCAAGACACTTAAGTCCTTGGGCCCTGGTTTTCCCATCAGCATAAGTGGAATTGTTATCATTTTGCTTGCTTCACAAAGAATCATGATGGTTATGAAACCAAATGATATAAAAATATTCTGAAGACTTTAAAATGCCTTAGCCAGTTTGGCTCAGTGGATAGAGCGTTGGCCTACAGACTGAAGGGTCCCAGGTTTGATTCTGGTCAAGGGCACATACCTGGGTTGGGGGCTCGATCACCAGTCGGGGGTGTACAGGAGGCAGCCGCTCAATGATTCTCTCCCATCATTGATGTTTCTGTCTCTCTCTCTCTCTTTTCCTCTCTGAAATCAATAAAAATCTATTTTAAAATAAATAAAATGTTGTACATGTACAAGAGCTGGTTGTAATTCTGTTTTCTTATAAAAGTTTTATAGTGTTTGCTTTTAGTTTTTTTTCTAAGAGTTTTATGGTTTCAAGTCTTACATTCAAGTGGAAGATGAAGATGAGAATTTCACTCTAGTGTGTGTTGTTGATCAGATCAAATCTAGAGTATTGTATTTACTTTGGGGGTATTATATTATGCCCTAAAATGAATGTTGAAAGGCTGAATCTTAGATAAGAGTTTGAAAAAAGCAGCATAGAGAACAAATTTTCCTAGGTGATTTCCAAGCCTTAAGATTAAATGATTCTGTAGGTAGACATTATATTTCTTCAAGGAAGATGACTCCTAAGAGAAACATATCATGCCCTAACGGGTTTGGCTCAGTAGATAGAGCGTCGGCCTGCGGACTGAAAGGTCCCAGGTTCAATTCCGGTCAAGGGCATGTACCTTGGTTGCGGGCACATCCCCAGTAGGGAGTGTGCAGGAGGCATCTGATCAATGTTTCTCTCTCATCGATGTTTCTAACTCTCTATCCCTCTCCCTTCCTCTCTGTAAAAAATCAATAAAATATTTTTTTTTTAAAAAAGAGAAACCTATCAAGATTATGATACTCATATAATTTGTAGCATGTTTTTTTATTTCCTACTACTTTTGTAAAGCTGTAAGTTTCTCATTAACATCTTAGAAAGGTAAGAAGGAGGTAATTTAATTGTCCTAAATAACAGACTTGTGTATCAGCTGCAGCAAGTAAAGTTCATTTATTCTTGTTTCCCTTTCTACCCTCAACCAGTTATGTGTTATCTTTTTTATGACTGGTAGGTGCTTAGGAAGTTGTGTTCTAGTGTCAGTCTATGTAGCAATTACTCTGGAACATTATATTATGTGGGAATTGGGATATGCTATTCATCCCATTTTTTTGGCTGGGAAATTTGAGTCCCTTTCCAATCTTCCATTATTATATAGACCTGGATTTCTGTTCTTTTGCTGCTTTTGTTATAGAGATGTTACAGAAAGAGATTTATATATATAAATTTTTATATATATATATATATATATATATATATATTTCTTTATTGATTTCAGAGAGAAAGGGAGAAGGAGAGAGAGATAGAAACATCAATGATGAGAGAGAATCATTGATCGGCTGCCTCCTGCACACCCCCCCACTGGGGATCGAGCCTGCAACCCAGGCATGTGCCCTTGGCCAGAATCGAACCTGGGACCCTTCAGTCCACAGGCTGACGCTCTATCCACTGAGCCAAGCCGGCCAGGGCTACAGAAAGAGATTTATTAAATGAGATAAAAGTTACAAAAGCATATTTTAAACAATAAAAGAATACACATTATATTTCTTCAAGGAAGGTGACTCCTAAGAGAAACCTATCATGCTCTAACTGGTTTGGCTCAGTGGATAGAGTGTCGGCCTGCAGACTGAAAGGTCCCGGGTTCAATGAGGTAATGTTATTTCAAGTTGCAGCTATATGCAACTTTGACCTATAATAGGTTTATGCTAAACAATTTCTACTAGGCTAGCTCAGCAATCATATTTATATCTTAATTATCAAGTATTTTCTTGATCAGAAATTTTCTCTCAGCTCTCTAGTTATATTTCTATCTACTGTATTCTCACTATATTTCTTTGTATCAGATCTGTTGAAAAGATTGACACCATCCATGAAGAACACCTTTATCTTCCCTTGTACCTTCATCATGCCACCATGTTTTCCACCCATGAACCACACATTTTTTTGTTTGTTTGTTTTTAAATCTTTATTGTTCAGATTATTACAATTGTTCCTCTTTTTTCTCCCCATAGTTCCCCTCCACCCGGTTCCCACTCCACTCTCCGCCCTTACCCACCCCCCACTGTCCTCATCCATAGGTGTACGATTTTTGTCCAGTCTCTTCCCACACCCCCCACACCCCTTTCCCCCCGAGAATTGTCTGTCCACTCCCTTTCTATGCCCCTGATTCTATTATATTCACCAGTTTATTCTGTTCATCAGATTTTTTATTCACTTGATTTTTAGATTCACTTGTTGATAGATATGTATTTGTTGTTTATAATTTTTATCTTTACCTTTTTCTTCTTCCTCTTCTTAAAGAATACCTTTCAGCATTTCATATAATACTGGTTTGGTGGTGATGAACTCTTTTAGCTTGTTCTTATCTGTGAAGCTCTTTATCTGACCTTCAATTCTGAATGATAGCTTTGCTGGGTAAAGTAATCTTGGTTGTAGGTTCTTGCTATTCTATTCATCACTTCCAATATTTCTTACCACTCCCTCTGGCCTGCATAGTTTCTGTTGAGAAATCAGCTGACAGTCGTATGGGTACTCCCTTGTAGGTAACTAATTGTTTTTCTCTTGCTGCTTTTAAGATTCTCTCTTTGTCTTTTGCCCTTGGCATTTTAATTACGATGTGTCTTGGTGTGGTCCTCTTTGGATTCCTTTTGTTTGGGGTTCTCTGCGCTTCCTGGACTTGTAAGTCTATTTCTTTCACCAGGTAGGGGAAGTTTTCTGTCATTATTTCTTCAAATAGGTTTTCAATATCTTGCTCTCTCTCTTCTTCTGGCACCCCCATAATTCAGATGTTGGTACGCCTGAAGTTGTCCCAGAGGCTTCTTATACTATCTTCATATTTTTGGATTCTTTTTTCTGTTTGCTTTTCCGGTTGGGTGTTTTTTGCTTCCTCGCATTTCAAATCTTTGACTTGATTCTTGTGATCCTCTAGTCTGCTGTTGGATCTCTGTATAATATTCTTTATTTCAGTCAATGTATGCTTAATTTCTAGTTGGTCCTTTTTCATTTCCTTGAGGGTCTTACTAGACGTATTGAGGGTCTTACTAAATTTATTGGCGGTTTCTAGAAAATTCTTGAAAAACCTTATAAGCGTGGTTTTGAACTCTATATCCAGTAGTTTGCTTTCCTCCATTTCTGTCATTTGTGACCTGTTTCTTTGTCTCCGCATTTTGGCTGCTTTCCTGTGTTGATAGAGTGGCTTTGTGTGCTAGGTGTCCTATGGGGCCCAGTGGCTTAGCCTCCCCAATTTCCTGAAGTGGACAGTCTCGGTGCAACCCTTTGTGGGCTTTGTGCACAGTCTTGTTGTAGTTGAGCCTTGATTGTAGTTGGTATCACTGGGAGGAATTGACCTCCAGGCCAATTGGCTGTGAGAATCAGCTGTGTTTACAGTGGGAGAACTTCTGTGCTGGAGACACTCTTCTGGGGCAAGACTTGTTTCAGTGGGGCTTTGGTGCTCACTGAGTCTGCCCCCTGAATGTGTTCCTTATGGATCTGAGGAGTTGTAATCTGGATGGTCCCACTCTGACCACTGGGTACACTGGCTCTTGGATCTCTAAGGAGGTGCTAATTTAGCCTCTGTGTGAGGCTACCCAACAGGAGCTATGGAGAGATCTGCAGATTCCTCTTCTTTGTTTGGGGTTTGGAGGTGCCCAGATGAGGCCCAGCTGTGAAGCAGTGCAAGCTGCTGTGGGGCCTTGGGCTGTCTTTTGGATGTTCTGGGTCTCTCTGATCCAGCTACAGTTTGTTAGGTAATTTTAGGTTGTGAAGGGCCAGGTCATTCATATGCAAAAGCCTCTGTGCACAACTTGGGTGGGTCAGGGTCTCAGGGAATCAACAGGGCAAAGCAAATAGCTATGGCTGCTCCTCAGCCCTGCCCTAAAAGGCCCTGGGTCTCTGTCCCAGTAATCACTGCAAGCACCTCTGAGAGAAAGCCGCCCTTGAGTTCCACCCACTGCCAGACAGTCCAGTTTCTCCCTGTGAGTCTAGGTCCCCAGAGACTCGCCCAAAACTAGAGTCAGGGCTGTCGGGAGCTTGTGTCTCCCTCCCGATTGAAAAAGACAACCGCGTCCTCAGTTGCCAGCCCTTTCCTCGTGCACCTCCGTACCTCTGCACTTTACTTCCGCACCTCCTCTGAGTCTCAGTGTGCTTTTCTCTTTCCTTCTAGTTGTAGAATTTCCACTCAGCCAGCCTTCCTGTGGTTCTGGATGATGTCCATTTTGTCTTTTAGTGGTATTTTTGAAGTGGTTGTGAAAGGCAGCGATTTCAGGTGTTTACCTATGCCGCCATCTTGGTTTGTCCCACACATTTGTTTTTAATTTCAGAGGAGACAGAACTTCTTCAGACACTAACACCTTTCTGTGGCTAAACACCAGCCCTCTGAAGCATAGAGCTCCACCATGCACACTGTCTCATTTATCCCCCTTCTTCTAATGGAGACAAGGTCTCCCATCTAGAAAATGCATTTGGTTGAGACCTATTTTTCTCCATATTTTTAAATTTGTTTTTTGTTAATCCTCACCCAAGGATATTTTTTCCATTGATTTTTTTTTTTTTTTTAGAGAGAGAGTGGAGGAGAGAGGGAAAGACAGAGAGAAACATCAAAGTGAGAGAAACAAATCAATTTGTTGCCTCCTGCTATATCCCTGACCAGAGCCCAGGCCAGGGAGGAGCCTGCAACCAAGGTGCGTGCCCTTTACCGGAATCAAACCCAGGATCCTTTGGTCCGCAGGCCAACGCTCTATCCTCTGAGCCAAATGGGCTAGGGCTTTCTCCATTGATTTTTTAGAGAAAGTGGAATGGAGGGGGAGAGATAGAGAGAGAGAAACATTGACGTGAGAGGCACATTGATTGGTTGCCTCCTGCACTCGCCCCAACTCAGCCAAGGTACATGCCCTTGACCAGAATCAAACCCTCAACCCTTCAATCCACAGGTGGACACTCTATTCGCTGAGCCAAACTGGCTATAATGCCATATGTTTTTTTCTTTCTGTGTCACTGCAGAACTTTGGGTTCTAAGTAAACTTTTGTGTTGTGAAATGACTTTGGGCCTAAAAAGTCATGATGAAAAGATAATTTTACATTGTGGTAAAAGCTCTGAAGGAAATAGTGTGAAGTCAGAGTAATTGGAGGAGGAGGGGTTACTTTGTATAAACAGTAGTTTGAAATGAAAACTTTGTCTGAAAAGTATCAAAATCTTATTCTCTGAGAGGATGTGGAAGCTTAGATGAAAATAAAGTATAAATTATAAGCTTAATGATTTACAAACCTATTTTTAACAGTGACGTTATAATCTCATTTTAAAGCAAAACTTAATTCCTAATAGTCATTGTCAAATTTCAGCAGTCTCATATATTTGTTTTCTCCAGCTTTAAATGAAGAAAAATAACCTTGACTAGGACATTATATGCATCTCAATGTAGTTGATTCAGCTGATGTGTTTTAAATGCTTTATGCCAGGCACTGTACTCGGCACTGGGGATAAACAGAAATAAACTAGGCCCAGCCCTTTTCCCTCAATGAACTTAACTAAAGCTACTATAGAGGAAGTTTGCTACACACTAGTTTTAAGAAGGCATTTTAAGAATATATTAATACTACCTTTAAGAATGATTTCATCAATCAAACTTTCATATTCTAGTAGAGTTTTACATTCTAAATAGAAAATGAACATAGGTGGAAAAAAACTATTGAATAAAGCTGTTCCAATAATTTCTATATAACTGAACAGTGAAAGATCCCTTACAGTTGAGTTACTCATAGGAAAGCTTCACCCAGGAGTTAGATTGTATATGCAACCTTAAAGGAGTGGTATGAATAGATGGAGAATAGAATGAAACTAATTTGAGGGATGGGTGTAGGAGGGGATATTTAAGGTATATTTAAAGGACATGGATAACTAGGCTTGACTGGAGTGAAAGGTTTGTATTGGAAAATAGTAAAAGACAAAGCAAAGTCTTTTAGTGGAAAACAAAATTTTGGCTGTACCATATTAGTGATATGTTCCTCTAATCCTAAATTCAATTACAGACTATTTTAATATTTCTTATGTAAAGGGATTATCACATTGTACAGTTTGCAGTTGTATCATGATTCTAAACACATCTTTATTTATACCCCTAAATATGTTCTATAAAATTTGAGGCCAGAGTATTTAGCCCTACTCAGGTTAAAATGATGTTTTGTTTTTCAGTTACTTACACGCCAAGTCAATCATCCACAGAGACCTCAAGAGTAATAGTATCCTTCCTGAAATTTGTCTGCGAAGTTTGAAAACATCCTGACTTTTTCTTCTGCATTTTATCTTCACATTATGTAAAAACAGTTTCATGCTAAGTTCAATGTATTGTAAAGAGAATTAATAAATGGGTTTGCATGAGAGTGTAGTAGAACAAGGTACTACACAACCTGCTTTTGGTTTGTGAACAATTGAGCGTTACAACAAAAATCTCTGAAATCTTTATGATAGTAGGGCTTTTTGATTGCTTGCTTACATTCTTTCAGCACTGGAAAACAGATAGTTTGTAGTTATCTACTAGTTCCTTTTAACACTCTGGCCTTGCTCAGCAGTAGGTAAGATGTAACTGAAGGCTTTAAGTTACGGATAGCATGAGGTGAGAAAAACATATTTTTTCCTCTTCCATAAACGTAGATTAAGATCCTGCCTGCCAACCACCTTCATTCCAGTGAAGAGCCTTTACCACTCCCCAGCAGTGCCAAAAGGATATTTGGGCCTATGTTACTAAAATCTTGTGGGAAGTTTCAGGGTCTCCCATACACTTAGGAAAGCATCTCACCTCACTCTACCTCATTTCAAGCCCTCAAAACCTTAAAAGCAGGTCATATAGGCCAAATAGACCTAATTAATATATAAAGTACTACATCTTTTTTCAAAGAATTTCATATTACAGAATTATAGAAATTAGATCTCTTACCTAAATTTCATAATGCTTGCTCTGATTGGAAAATGAGATCTATTGTTTTCCTTTACTTACTACACCACAGATATTTTTCTTCATGAAGACCTCACTGTAAAAATAGGTGACTTTGGGCTAGCCACAGTGAAATCTCGATGGAGTGGGTCCCATCAGTTTGAACAGTTGTCTGGATCCATTCTGTGGATGGTAAGAATTGAGGCCTTTTTACATTAATTTTTGGGACCCTGAGATGCTACTGAGTACTAGAAAGTCATTGAAGGTTTCAACTATAATATTTTAATAGTTCCCGGTGTTCACAAAAGTCAGCATTCATATTTTTATGTAAATAAATCTTAACTTTTTTATCTTTAAAAAGAATATTATGAAACTAGTTTCAGTATCTTTCAAACAAAAATATGTTTTTTAAACACTGTTTATATTTTATTTAAAATTGTCTGTAAAATATTTTGTGTTCCAAATGTTCCTTGTTCCCAGTTTAAAAAAAAAGTATTCAATTTAAGCATGTGTGATCTGCAACTATTATTAAGGTTTGTGAAGAGAACTGCTCCTTTAAAGAGAGGCTGTTTGCCCTGGACCATGTTGCTCGGTTGGGCATCAGGTTGGGCGTCGTCCTGTGCACTGAAAGGTTAGCAGTATGATTCCCAGTCAGGGCACATGCCTGGGTTGCAGCTCAATTCCCCAGTAGGGGGCGTGCATGAGGGCTCTCACATCAGTGTTTCTCTCTCCCCCTCTCCCTTCCTCTCTCAAAAAATTGATTTTAAAATATTTTTTGTAAAAAGAGGAGGAGAGGCTATTTCACAGTCTTATTTAAGCCTAAATTGGAGTTACTTTATTTAGACTAGAAAGAACCATATAATTATGGAGCACCTGGGAGAGGAGAGACAAAAAAAAATGAGAGATTTCTTAACACTGTAAGCTTTGTGCTGCCCTACATAGGTCTTTCTCTCTTTTTTTCTTACATATTTTTATTGATTTTTAGAGAGAGAAAGGGAGAGATAGAAACATTGATGACAGAGGAACATTATCAATTGGCTGCCTCCTCCATGCTCCCTACTAGGGTTTGAGCCCCAACCCAGGCATGTGCCCTGACCAGGAACCAAACCAGTGACCTCTTGGTTCCTGGGTTGACACTCAACTGCTGAGCCATACCAGCTGGGCTCTTTCTCTTTATTTCTATTTCTACTTTGTACAAAAGAAGAAAGAGAACATATGAAAGAAAGGAACCAAAACATCTGTGTAGTTACTGTCAGCAGGCTATGGGGACAGTCTAGGAATCATTCTCTAAGTAGTAATTCTCAAAAGGCCCTCCAAGACCCTTTTAGAAATTCCCAAGGTCATCCTTGTGTGAGCCCAGATTGTTCTTCGTATTCCTCAACCAGAACAACATCACACCAAATTGAATGCAGAAGCAAAGTATATGACACGAGCTGGCTGCTGCTAAACCAGATAGTCAAAAAGAATTTAGGACTATTCTTCTCACTAAATTTTTTTGTTTTTGAAAATATACTTTTCATTAAAAATGTGTGATTTGTGTTAGCATCTACTGGTTGCTGTTTTATTATTCAAATGAATTAGTAAATATTTTAACAGCTTCTCAGTTTAGTTTTAATATGATTATTTATCCACAGAAATAATACATAAGCTCCTTGGGGGTTCTTAATAGTTTTCTTTTTTTAAACATATTTTTTATTGATTTCAGAGAGGAAGGGAGAAGGAGAGAGAGATAAAAACATCAATGATGAGAGAGTATAATTGATCGGCTGCCTTCTGCATGCCTCACACTGGGGATCAAGCCCACAACCCAGGTATGTGCCCTTGACCGGAATTGGACCCAGGACCCTTCAGTCTGCTGGCCGACGCTGTATCCACTGAGCCAAACTGGCTAGGGCCTCAGTAATTTTCAAGACTGAATGAGTACTGAAACCAAAAAGTTTGGGAACTGCTGCTCTAAGCTGAATGCAGGGTGTCCCAAAACTATTAGTGCAGTTTTTAATAACTTTGGGACACCCTACTGGAAACAGAAAAGAAGGGGCTTTCAAAGCCACATTTGCCTAAATTCTTTGAACTCTCTGTGTCAGTCTCCAAGAAAGGAATTACAAGGTAGGATTCTGAATTAGTCCAGATAAGCCTGGGGTTAAATTGAGCTATGATTTCTTGTAATAACTGAAATTAGGGCAAGCTGCAAGGTGGGAGGGGGATTGGACTTAGAGTTAGGAAGTGTGTACTGTAATGTGTGTGACTCTTACCTGCACCTTTCTTAACTGCCTCCAAGTCTCCATCTTTAATGTTGGGTTGGACTAGTGGATTTCTAAAGCCATTTCTATTTCTAAAATTCAGTATTTAGAGCTAAGAAGAATTTTTCTTTAATATGTGTTTAATTGTTTTAATACATAATTATAAACAAGAGGCTAATTAGTAATTATAATGCAAATCTCAGGCACCTTTAAGGTACACACCTTTTAAAAAAGACGGCAGTGTATCCTAAGGGGGGTGCAACAGATTTTTAAGTACTGAAATTGCAAAATCATTAAAATTAAAAAGAAATAATTGATACACGTTTTAGAGGTCTATTTATTTAAACTAGTGTGGGAGAGAGAGGCTCAGTCAAGTGTTTGGGATTGTCTTTATTCAAAGACCTTAATGGATTATTATACATGAAGTTTTATATTTTGTTATAGTTTCTTTTTTGTTAATACCTGGATAGAGGGGTTCATCTTTTATTTCCCCAAACTAAGTTTTTGGGTTTTTTTTCGTTTTTTTTAAAATATATTTTATTGATTTTTTCACAGAGAGGAAGGGAGAGAGATAGAGAGCTAGAAACATCGATGAGAGAAACATCGATCAGCTGCCTCCTGCACATCCCCCACTGGGGACGTGCCCGAAACCCAGGTACATGCCCTTGACCGGAATCGAACCCGGGACCCTTCAGTCCACAGGCCGACGCTCTATCCACTGAGCCAAACTGGTTTCGGCCCCAAACTAAGTTTTAAGATGAGAAATTAGCCAATAGTACATTTAATTGTTGAATAAATCTTTTTGGGTTGATATTGCCTTCAGAAACAAATTTAGAACATCCATAGGCTAGGAAAGAAGAGTTTGATCAGAACTAAGGTTATATAATTCTCTGAATTATTTACAATAGTCTTCTCAGCCTTGTTTTATTTATAGCTTAGAAGAGAAAGAAAACTTTGTAAAAAAAAATGTTTTGGAAATTAAAACACAAATTAACTGAGGATTAATAATGCACAACTTGTAAATAGATGACATTCAGCTTTTTATCAAGTCATCTACCAACAACAGTGAGGTAAAACTAAATTTTAAAGGCAACTTTTCAATTGATTTATTACTCTTTCCCTCACAGAAATTGTGTTCTGGCTTTGAAAATTATTTTTGTATCATAAACTAGCCTCTTAGTTTTCTGGCTTGTTCATTACATCACAGTTGTATGTGATTTATTTTGTACTGTAAAAGTAATATCAGTAAAGTGTAAGACAAAACAAGTAGGTACAACCTCCCCTTCACCCCCATCCTTTCACTCTTATCAGGATCTCCCTCCCACACATCTTCCGTCAGTGGTTCTCAACTTTGGTTGAGCGTTAAAAACATCTGGGTAGCTTTAAAAACTAACCAGTGTATCCCCAGATTCTAATGGTGTGTTATTGGGCAGGAATGCAGTCTGGACCATGAGAGGTTCAAGGCTGCCCAGGTGATTCTGATTTCCAGGTGAGGCGCAGTGCCATTATTCCCTGCCTTGTGAGATAGTCTCACTTGCCTTACTCTGACCAGTGACCAGGACTCTTGTCCCAGGTCTTTCAGCCTTTTTACAGTTAGTCTTGGTTTTTCACAGAGTTTTTATTAATACCCTTCAGTTTATTTGATTCCTTCCAAATGAAACAATACGGAAGATTCAAGGTGAAAGAACTGTTTAAAGCTAATATTTAACCAACCATTTGTTGTATTTCAAGTAAGTAGCCAATAAGAAATCTACCTATAGAATACAGTGACTGATATGTACAAAAATGTATGTAGCAAATATGATTTGGTCTATATCTTTGCCCAAGAAGCAAGCAGCGAAAAGATTCTTCATACCACCTTCTATTAAATCTACCCACTGCCTATTGCTTTTGTTAATAAGACATCTTTGGCATGTTTATACCATTTTTGGAGGCGGGAAAGGGATTTGAGTTTATCAGTCATGAAATTTTGCCATTATTGTCTAAGGTGTCCTGAGATGAGGAGAATCATTTGTACCAATGGGAAAACTTAAATTCTAGCAATTGCCAAAGTGGTTGTGCTACTCCCAAACATCTTACAACCACAGGTATAGTATTTATTTGCTGAATCATGATTGGGAAATAGGAACTGATTCTTGGTAGGTAAGTCAAGGGAAGAATTTAAATAGCAATGATGATATTTTTTGTACAAAGAGGGCAGCTGCTAAAATTATGAAAATATTAGTAATACAGATAGAATCTCAGCTAACACTGCCTCTTTTAGAATTTACAGGGTATATTTTTACTTTCTTAATCAGTTATATTTCTTTGACCATTAACAAGAGAATTAATTACATATTTGGTGGGTTATTTAATGATTAAAAGCATTTTTTCTGGGAATCATAATAGTTTGGTTTTCAGTCTTTATTCAGTTGAAGTAAAGAATAAACAAGAATATTTTTCTTTTTATGTTCTAACAGGCACCAGAAGTAATCAGAATGCAAGACAAAAACCCTTATAGCTTTCAGTCAGATGTATATGCATTTGGGATTGTTCTGTATGAATTGATGACTGGACAGTTACCTTATTCAAACATCAACAACAGGGACCAGGTAAATATTTACCATCTCTTAGGGTTTATTTTACTATTTACATCAAGTTCCAATTCTGCCGGGAGCCGGTCCATCCTTGCTGTTTCAAGGGACCTGGCATATATGGCATACTGTTCTTAATATTTTTACTCACCTTCTTGGCACTATGTGTTTTAACCAAGGTCACCTCTCTGAGAAAGGTTGTTTCCCCAGGTAGGGATTTTCCCCTGAAGTTAGGGAGGGAATAAAACCCCTTAACTAAGTGCCAGGCGGGTAATTAATCACTTTAATTACGAACAATCATGCTTAAGCTACATAATCTTTACTCCCTGGAATGGAGATAAGAAACGCCCTAACCTTTGTAATAGAGATTGATAGGATTAAATCAACTGGTATAAATACAGATGTAACAAGACAACAGGACACAGAACCTAGACACAGAACCTACACAGAACGTAGAGACAGAAGAACTTCGCTGAAGAGAACATGGCAAAAGATCCTGGACAGGACCTGGCTACAGAACTTGGTTGGAGAACCTAGCCAGAACCTGGCTGAAGAACCTGGCTACAGAATCTGGTGACCGAACCTGGCTGGGGAACCTGGAGAACCTGGCTGGAGAACCTAGCAAGAGAACATGGACACAGAACCTGGCTGGAGATCCTAACCAGAAGTTCGCTGGAGATCCTGGACAGAACCAGTCTGAAGAACCTAGAGACAGAACCTGGCTACAGAACCTGGATAGAACATGGCAAGAGAACCTGACTAGAACCTGGTGACTGAACCTGGCTAGAGAACCTGGGCAGAACCTGGCTGGAGAACCTAGCGAGGGAGCATGGCTACAGAACCTGGCTGGAGAACCTGGAGAACCTGGCTGGAGAACCTAGCGAGAGAACATGGACACAGAATCTGGCTGGAGATCCTAACCAGAACTTCGCTGGAGATCCTGACCAGAACTTGGCTAGAGATCCTGGCTAGGCTGCTGATCAACTGAACGCTGTCTCTGTGTCATTCCTTCTTCGCCGACTCCGTCCACACCTTTGGGGACCCCTGGACCTGCTGGGGTTGGACCCCGGCACAATTCATTGTAGAAAAGAAGTGTTAAGTCCTCGATACATATGAGGGATAGACCTCTGGGTCCTTGTCACCAGTTTAGATACCTTTTGATAGTAATAGCAGCATGTAAGGCCTTTCCTTGAAATATTCTTTTTTTTTTTAAGTCAATACATTACAGAAAGAGACTTTTTAAAAATACGTTTTTACTGATTTCAGAGAGAGAGAGAAAGGGAGAGAGAGAAAAATTAATGATGAGAGAGAATTATCAATTGGCTGCCTCCTGCACACCCCCTACTGGGGATCGAACCTGCAACTGGGGCATGTGTCCTGACCTGGAATCAAACCGTGACCTCCTGGCTCGTGGATCAGTGCTCAACCACTGAGCCACACCAGCTGGGCTTCATTCTTAATTAAGTGTAATGGAGTGAAATTCCTGATCTTCTGAAACTAGAGACACAACAATGACAGTACCTCATGTTTCTTGACTGTGGCACAGTTAGGAACATGAGCTCTGCTACTACGACATCTGGGCTGTATACCTTTATTTCACTCTGTCACAGAGTGTGCTACCTGAGCAGGTACTCAGCCATGAACTTCTTTATATCAAATTCTTAAAATTATTAAGGTTTCTCCATTTTGTTTAATTTTTAAAACTAGGTAAATGGAAGAACTGTGACATCATGCTTTCATTTTTCTATAATGAGAATTTTAGTAGGAGGGAATATTTTTACTTCCTCTCTTCCTAAGCACCTATTCTCTGTCCCTTACCTTCCCAAATGTACTAATGTAGCCATATGCAACTCTTTGCCTTTTCTATCCCAGTAATATTAAATTTACCTAGGCTTTTAACACTGGCCAAGAAAAGGAATTGTCTTTACTGAAATTACCTTGTATACCTCAACATTTTAAAAGTAAGTTCGTGTGTATTTGTGTGTGTGTGTGTGTGTGTGTGTGTGAGAGAGAGAGAGAGAGAGAGAGAGAGAGAGATTGAGATTGCAGCACACTGTTAATATATTACAAAACAATAGTTTTGACATATAAACTGTGATTAAATGATATTCATACCTGCCCTAGCCGGTTTGGCTCAGTTCCAGTTAAGGGGGCACGTAACTTGGTTGCAGGCTCCTCCCTGGCCTGCACCCTGGTCAGGGCTCATGCAGGAGGCATCCAGTCAATGTGTTTCTCTCACATCGATGTTTCTCTCTGTTTTCCCCTCTCTCTTCCACTCTTCCTAAAAATCAATGGAAAAATATTCTTGGGTAGGGATTAACAACAACAAAAGAGAATAATATTTATACTTTATACTGTGGTTTGTATCAGAATCACCTGAGTAATTTGTTTTAAAAAGTGGAGATGCTGGAGCAGATTCTGATTCAATGGGATGGGGTCCAAGCACCTGCATTTGTAATAAGTTTCCCAGGGAATTCTGATTTAGACCAAAGTCGAGAATCACCAATCTAAAGAGTTTTAAAAAAGTGCAGATATTTTATGCGTTTCATCATAACCTCCCAACCTAGTGAAATGATAGTTTTATACACAAACTAGAGGCCTAATGCACAAAATGCGAGCAAGAGTAGGCCTTCCTTCCCTTGGCTGCCGGCAGGCACCTGGGACCCAGGCTTCCCTCCCAGCCCCGGCTTCATCCGGAAGGTCATCTGGAAGGCTGTCAAGTCTAATTAGCATATTACGCTTTTATTATTATAGATGTATTACTTCATTAAATAGTGTGTGTTTTAGTCAAGAGCTTAACTACCAGTTTTTTTTGGTGATAGCTCTGAGTAGCTCTCTCACTAAGAACTTCCACTATCAAAGTGAAAGGACGGGGGTGAATCAATGTGAAGATAATTGCAAAGAATGTAATTGCCCAAGTAATCTAAGTTATCATGTACTTGGTATGTGCTCATTGAATTACCGTGTGGCCCTTACCCAATAGCAGTCTTAATTCTATATTTTGAAATTTTTTTTAATGACTATATTTCTACCCAAGTCAACACAAAACTAATTTTTTAGTTTCTGTTTGGTCTTTTTAACTATTTCATATCTTTAGAATGTTGAAACTTAGCTTTGAGTATTAAGAAAAATCTATGGCCTAGCTTCTGATGATCTGATATTTTAAGCCTGCATGAAACTTAAATTCAGGATGGACCAAAATACTAGCTGAAGGATATAACTGAAACATATTACTTACTGTACTCGTGACAGATTCTAGATCCCTGAGACATGATGATGGCAATCTGAGTAGCAAGATTGTAGTCTCTAATTAGCAAGCTTTGTGAGCTCTGCCTTTTACAGTCTCATTTCCTCAGCCACATAGCATAATCCCTGTGCCATGTTCACTTTTCCTATGCAAAGTATTTCTCTAAAGGAATCACGTGGGAATTATAGTTTAGTTTTTGTTGATTTACCATAGATAACTACAAATAATAAAAATTTGTGAACTTAGATGACATCCATTTGCCAGTGAATATACTTATTTTAATAAAACAATAAAATTATATTATGGAAACAAGTATATTATCTCCAAAATATGGATGAAAGCATCCCAGGGTTCTTGGCATTTTAGGCACTTTGTCCTCCATGGAAGTAGAATAAGTGATGTGGCAAGGGCTTCCTTTCCTGAGAGAAATAAGTGAGTGACCAACAGAAGGGTAAGGCCTTTACTAGTTAGCTTTTTCTGGTAGTACAGTTAGAGCAGTGGTTCTCAACCTTCTGGCCCTTTAAATACAGTTCCCCATGTTGTGACCCAACCATAAAATTATTTTCGTTGCTACTTCATAACTGTAATTTTGCTACTGTTATGAATCATAATGTAAATATCTGATATGCAGGATGGTCTTAGGCGACCCCTGTGAAAGGGTCGTTGGACTGCCAAAGGGGTCGTGACCCACAGGTTGAGAACCGCTGAGTTAGAGGCTTGTGGAATTTGCCAGTCTAAAACCAAGTTAAGTATTTGATAAAGAAAATGGAGGTAGGTAGAGAACCAAGATGGCGGCATAGGTTAACGCCGGAGTTTGCTACCTTGAACAACTACTTCAAAAGTAAAACTAAAAAACGGAACGGACATCACCCAGAACCATAGGAACGCTGGCTGAGTGGAAGTCCTACAACTAGGAGGAAAGAGAAACGCATACAGACACTCAGAGGAGGCACAGTGCTGAAGTCAAATTCTGAGGTGCGGAGTGCGCGGAGCAGGCTGGCGGCAGAGGGCGCAGTTGGCGTTTTCAATCGGGAGGGAGTCGCAGACTCTGAGCTCCAGATACAGGCGAGTCTTTAGGGACCCAGACTCAAACGGGAGAAGCGGGACTGTCTGGCTTCGGTCAGAGTGAGTGCAGCTTTCTCTCCGAGGATTGCAGCCATTGCTGGGACTCAGAGAGGCAGAGCCCCTGGGGACAGGACTGAGAGCCGCCATAACTGCTCTCTCTGGCCCACCCTATTGATCCTGTGCAACCAGCCCCGCCCAAGCCCTGCACACAGGCATTTGCCGGATAGCCTCAGGCAAACGCCAGATTAGCACCTCCCTAGAGGACAGAAGTTCTCTCACTGCAGAAACAGCTGATTCTCATAGCCACTTGGCCTGGAGGTCAAACCCTTCCTGGTATTAGCTACAACAATCAAGGTTTAACTATAAGACTGCGCACAAAGACCACTAGGGGGTGCACCAAGGAAGCATAACAAAATGCGGAGACAAAGAAACAGGACAAAATTGTCAATGGAAGATCTAGAGTTCAGAACCACACTTTTAAGGTCTCTCAAGAACTGTTTAGAAGCCGCCGATAAACTTAATGAGATCTACAAGAAAACTAATGAGACCCTCGATGTTATATTGGGGAACCAACTAGAAATTAAGCATACACGGACTGAAATAACGAATATTATACAGACTCCCGACAGCAGACCAGAGGAGCGCAAGAATCAAGTCAATGATTTGAAATGCGAGGAAGCAAAAAACACCCAACCGGAAAAGCAAAATGAAAAAAGAATCCAAAAATGCGAGGATAGTGTAAGGAGCCTCCGGGACAGCTTCAAGCGTACCAACATCAGAATTATCGGGGTGCCAGAAGATGAGAGAGAGCAAGATATTGAAAACCTATTTGAAGAAATAATGACAGAAAACTTCCCCCACCTGGTGAAAGAAATGGACTTACAGGTCCAAGAAGCGCGAAGAACCCCAAACAAAAGGAATCCAAAGAGAACCACACCAAGACACATCATAATTAAAATGCCAAGAGCAAAAGATAAAGAGAGAATCTTAAAAACAGCAAGAGAAAGAAACTCAGTCACCTACAAGGGAATACCCATACGACTGTCAGCTGATTTCTCAACAGAAACTTTGCAGGCCAGAAGGGAGTGGCAAGAAATATTCAAAGTGATGAATAGCAAGAACCTACAACCAAGATTACTTTATCCAGCAAAGCTATCATTCAGAATTGAAGGTCAGATAAAGAGCTTCACAGATAAAGGAGTTCATCACCACCAAACCAGGATTATATGAAATGCTGAAAGGTATCCTTTAAGAAGAGGAAGAGGAAGAAAAAGGTAAAGATACAAATTATGAACAACAAATATGCATCTATCAAGAAGTGAATCTAAGAATCAAGTGAATAAATAATCTGATGAACAGAATGAACTGGTGATTATAATAGAATCAGGGACATAGAAAGGGAATGGACTGACTATTCTTGGGGGGGAAAGGGGTGTGGGAGATGCGGGAAGAGACTGGACAAAAATCGTGCACCTATGGATGAAGACAGTGGGTGGGGAGTGAGAGCGGAGGGTGGGCGGGAACTGGGAGGAGGGGAGTTATGGGGGGGAAAGAAGAGGAACAAATGTAATAATCTGAACAATAAAGATTTAATTTAAAAAATAAATAAATAAAATAAAAATAAAAAAAAGAAAAGAAAATGGAGGTAAAAGAACCATATACTACCCTGGCTGGTGTGGCTCAGTTGATTGAAGCATTGTCCCATCTACTGAAGGGTTTCGGGTTCAATTCAGGGCAAATACCCAGGTTGTGGTTCAATCCCTGGTTGGGGTGCATAAGGGAGGCGACCAAACGATGTTTCTCTCTCCCTCTTCCCCTCTCCCTCTCTCTATAAAACCAATAAAATAAAATAAAAATGCAAAAACTGTTAAGAGAAAAAAAAGGAGCCGAAACTGGTTTGGCTCAGTGGATAGAGCGTCGGCCTGCGGACTGAGGGGTCCCAGGTCAAGGGCATGTACCTGGGTTGCGGGCACAACCCCAGTGGGAGATGTGCAGGAGGCGGCTGATCGATGTTTCTATCCCATCGATGTTTCTAACTCTCTATCTCTCTCCCTTCCTCTCTGTAAAAAATCAATAAAATATATTAAAAAAAGAAAAAAAAGGAGTGATATAGTCTTCCCATTACCATTCTTCATTATCATCTAGTCTGCTTTCTTCCAATGGCACTTTTCTGTGAAACTCCCTCTGAGTTGCTAACTCTCTAGTCATCCTCAGTGAAGTGTAACCACAGTCATTGCTCACACCATCCCTTTGATTGATTTTCTTTGATCTCCATGGCTCTCAGATTGACTTCTGCTTGATAATCTAGGAATATTGTTCTTTTTCATGGAAGATGAGAAAGTTGCTTCTTTACTATATAACAGAAACCATTCCTCCATGCTCTCACCCCTATAGTCAGAGGTGGCAGTTTTAATGGCAGTAAACTAAAGGCAGGACTCTGGTAAAGTAGCAGACCCTGGATTCACAACCTGCATAACCTGGTCACATTACCTCTCTGGGTGTATGTTTTGTGTGTGGATCTGTTTGTTTGTTTGTTTTCCAATTATGAAAATGAGAAATTTGACTAAAGAATTCCTTCCAGTAATAAAAATCAGGATCTTTCCTAAAACAGGTCTCTTAGCTCCTTAAGGGATGACCAGCCCTATGTTACTTTGCAAAGTAACATACCTTTTACTTTAGTTACCCTAGTGCTGAAATCTGAGAAATTACTTTGTCATTTTTTTCTCTGTATGATTCTAGTTTGCTCTCTTATTACTGTATCCTTCCCTCTTTCAGTACAGCTTCTCTACTAAGTTGAGATTTACTAGTATAATGTGCTCATTAGGTAGATACATTAACTGTCTACCTTCAGGGCTTTCTCGTCTTGGAGCAGAAGTGCCGTGTCATCTTAGAAGAAAATAACATTACATTTAGCCCTGACCGGTTTGGCTCAGTGGATAAAGCGTTTGCCTGCGGACTGAAGGGTCCTAGGTTCAATTCTAGTCAAGGGCATGTACTTTGGTTGCGGGCACATCCCCAGTAGGGGGTGTGCAGGAGGCAGCTGATCAATGTTTCTCTCTCATCAATGTTTCTAACTCTATATCCGTCTCCCTTCCTCTCTGTAAAAAATCAATAAAATATATTTAAAAAAATAACATTACATTTATCTGTTATTTCAGTGTATTCCAGTTATTGCTGTATGACAAAGCACCCAAAACATAGTGGCTTAAGCAACTTAATGCATCTGCAATTTGGGCTGCTCTCAGTGAGGAAGGTTTATCTGTTTCACATGGTATTATCTGGGGTAGATTCAATGAGAAAGAATCTGCTTCCAAAGTGGCTTATTCACAAACCTTACAAGGGGGCACTAGCTGTCAGGTGGAAGCCCAGCCAGAGTTCTCAGTTATTCTCCACCTGGGTCTTTATGTAAGGATTTTTTCATGGGAAACTTGGACATTCTCATAGCATGGTGGCTAGGTACTAAGCGCAAGATCTCAAGAGACAGGAAATGATAAGTACCATTGTCTTATCAACACACAAATTATTTCAATAAAAATTTTTTTGATACTATATGCAAAGCACTGTGGGATATAGAGGGATCAGAGATGAATAAAACACAGGCTGAGCACTCAGTGGAGTTTACAGTTCTGTTGAGGCAGTGCAGGTGGGTGATACTGACAATAAACAGATGTATACAGAGGAGTGAATGAAGAGGTGGAGATGCCAGGAGTGCTGAGTGTGGATTAAGAATGAAAATAACCAGTCCCAGGATTTCAAACCAAGCCACTGATTTAGTAGTGTATGTGCCACTTGAATCTTCTATCCATGAATTACATACAAGAAAGACTCTCTCTTAAGTTTAAATAATTGCAAAGAAGGTAATTGCCAGTGTATTATATTAACATTTCAAAAGAAAGCCATTATAGCCTTCTTTTAAAAGTGCCCAATAAAATCTAAAAGCCATGCTGATTTGATGCCTACCATCACTTGTTTAAAAAAATACAAAAACTCTGCATTAATTTTTGGAAGTTTTACATGGCTTTATTTTTTCCTCTTTGAACTACTTGTATTACTGTTTAAATTTAGAATTTAAAAAATATTCCTATGATTTTTATCAGCTCTGAATGATATTTTTTAATTGTGACTTATTCCATTATTAATAACAATGTATAAGTGATGAAAATACGTTTTTATTATTTAAGAAACATTGAAGGTAAAATTTTATTGGAAATGTGTATCTTAATGAACAACATGAGGCTTTTTAAAATTTATTTATGTATCTGTGGATAAATATGACTTTTGCTAGAATGAGCTGGACTTAGCATCAGTCCTTTTCCTTGTTTTATTTTTAAAGAAATAAGCACTGAGAAATATTGTTCAAATAAGTAAGAAGCTAAGAAAATCAGGAGTTTCATTATAATGTATGCAGAGTTCAGTGGTCCCCAAGACCACCTTCAGGTTCAGTAATTCATTAAGTCTCACAGAACTCACTGAAAGTTGTTAATTGTCACAGGTAGTTTATTGCAAGAAAAGGAAACAAATTAAAATCCATCCAGGGAAAGTGCATATAGGGCAGCATTAGGAGAATTCCACGTTTGGAGGTTCCAGTTGTCCTCTCCCAATGGGATTGTGGACAACACTACTCCTGGCAGCAATGTGTGACAACACACATGAAATACTGCCAACCAGAGAAACTCACTCGAGACTTGGAATTCAGAGTTGTTATTAGGGCTTAGGCACGTAGATATGCTTGGCCACTGCTGTGGCTGACCATAGCTTTCAGAGGGCAAGTTGATACCACATGAGTCTAAGCCCCCTCTATGAATCACATTCATAGCATAGACTGTCTGACATCTCCCAAGGCCCCAGGTAAACAAAGACACTCTTACCAGGCACAAGAGGCTGAGGATTACCGCCCAGGAGCCAAAGGCAAGATTATTCTTTACCATACACCATACCACTCAGTTATTTGAATTCATTTCTTGAACATACCAAAAATTACATAATAACTTGTCATTAATAGTTACTTTAATGATCAGCTGACAATTTAATTTTACTGAAAGCGAAGAATTGCAAACCAACTGCCTTGTAAAGGGAATGTTACCCATTCATTGGAGCACAGTTAGACACCAGTATTTGGAAGTGTCCCTTTGGTACCCCAGCAGTTTTACACCCTGGAGCGCTGTGCACACAGTGAAATTCTGTACTGGTAAAAGGTAACTTGTGAAGTGGGAGAAGAATAAGCTTTATAGTTTCATTTTAGTGGTGCTTAGCCAAATCAGCTTATAGTTAACAAGGGTTATTACATCACCAAACGGGAAATAACATAAAGTAGGATATCAAACTTGACTTTCTTAAAATTATCAGCTCTACCCTATAACAAAGCGCTCTCTACCTCAGCCTCTAGTCTGCCCCTATTGGACCAGTTCCTCTAAGAGTAAAATCCCTTCCTCCCTAAGTCACAAGACTCCTAACATCTGTCTCTGTCCACCTTCAAAAGAGCCGAAAATTAAGAAATTAGAAAAATTACAAATCTCTGCACCCAGAGAAGACAAATCTTTTTACTTTTTAAACAGAAATTTAGTTCTTTCTGGAGGAGTCTCTGATTCTCAGATTTATATAACTATAAATGCCCCATTAGAGTTTCCTCACCAAAAGAGTTTAAAATGCTGATGTAAAAACTAAAAAGTTAACTTCGTTGGTTCCTGCTACATATATATAAAGGGCTTAGTATGATGCCCAATAAATTATTTAAGTAGAAAAGAGGCACAATCTGGTCTGTGTTTTAGAATGATGATCCACCAGTGGAAAATAGATGGTATAAGGCAACTGGAGCGTGGGAGCAATTAGCGGATCTTAACAGTAGTCCAGGAGTCATGAAGATTTCAGTTTGCAGCCCATGAAGTATTGGCTCCCAGTTATATGTAGGCATCAGAGTATTAGCATTATGTTATTAAATTTTTTATTGAAGTGTAATGTGCATACAGAAAAGTACACGTCTTAAGTGCATAGCTTGTTGAATTTTCAATCTTTATGCCTTTTTCAACTAATTACAAGTTTTATGATTTGCCTATTTTTTCTTCCCAGATAATTTTTATGGTGGGACGAGGATATCTATCTCCGGATCTCAGTAAGGTACGAAGTAACTGTCCAAAAGCCATGAAGAGATTAATGGCAGAATGCCTAAAAAAGAAGAGAGATGAGAGACCACTCTTTCCCCAAGTAAGAAAAAACTTTGTTACCTAAAAGAACATGCTAATATTCAAATGCGGATTTTTTAAGCACTTTTTAGAGCACACAGTTTGTATTTCATGGGTTTGGATCCCATGTGATTATGTGCAGACTCCAAATAAGTAAACACAGAGATGATTTCATAAAGGTTGAACAGCGGCACACCTAAAAACTTGGGAACCTAGTTCACACTATTCAGAAAGACTTGATTTTTGTCTAACCATTCTCAAATGTTTTGGTCTCACAACCCTTTTGCACACTTTAAAATTATTAAAGACCCCCCCCCCCCCCCGCCCAAAGAGCTTTTCTATATAGTAATTACAATTTTAAAACTTAAAACTATGTTTTCAACTAAGTTTTTAAAATACTTATAAATTTATTTAAACATAATAAAAACTGTTACAGGTTAAATAATGTTTTTATGAAAAGTAATTATGTTTTCCCAAACCAAAAAAAAAAAAAAAATGAGTAACATTGTTTTACATTTTTTGCAAATCTGAAAAAAGAAAAAGACAGCTGGGTTTTTTGGTTTGCATTCATTATGATACAATATCTTATATCATGTAGACTCTGAAAACTCCACTTAACACGGCTAAAATAATGACAGTGCCTGGCTGATATCACTCAGGGTTCAGCGCACCAGCCTGCACAACGAAGGGTCATGGATTCAATTCCCAGTCAGGGGGCATGTACCTGGATTACAGGTTCAGTCTGGGAGCTGTACAGGAGGCACCAGTCGATGAGTCTCTCACATCGATGTTTCCTCCTCCCCCTCTCTCTCCCTCTCGTTCTCTTTCTCCTTTTCTTCTCCCCTTCCCCCCCCCCCCTTCCACTCTCTCTGAAAATCAATGAGAAAAATATCCTCAGGTGAGGATTAATTAAAAAAATAAAACAATGACAGTAACAGAGGCAAATAATATCTTAGTTTATGATGAAAATCGTTTTTCCACAAACCACACTTTGAGAATTGCTACTTTAATTTTGTTGATGGTAAAATAAACAGATTCCAAACTTCCCTTTAGTACTAGGCCTTTTTGAGGGGCATTTCCACCTGGGGCTAAAGGAAATAGCAGCTGTCAGCACTGGCTGCCTTTCTCTGATTTTTGGAAATTTTCCATTGCTTTTTACCTGTTTATGCTGTAAGGCTAAAACCCTTAAGTTAATGATCTTTCAGTAAGCCTCACAAACTGGAACTAATTACCTGAATAAGCTTAGAAAGTTAGTTATAGTAGATACTGTAACATAGCATCCCACCGGCAGTGTCTTATGATGCTTAGGAAGTTCCTGGCAACACTGTATAAATGTGTCTCAATCAATCAAAATACAGTTTTCAAATAGAAGTACTGATTCCCACAGTTACTCAGCTACCATAATTACCGAGTTGGTCCTTTTTAAACCTATGCTTTTGAATACCCAGCCCTGAGTTTCTTAGACAAAGGCCACTGTTACAGGAATGAGTGAATCTTTTATCCCCATCTCAAGAATTAAAGATGGAATTTATAGTTTTATCAAATCTCTCAGGGGCCATCTCAGAGCAGGGAGGGGATGCTAACTAGTTGGCTGGATAGATACATGTTTTACAAATTGGAATTCTAAATTACTCTTCTTTTGAGGAAGAGTTGTTTGTGTGTGTGTGTGTGTGTGTGTTTTTACCCAGAAAATCACTGCTTTAAGAATATCAAAGTAAAGTCCATATTGTTGGCCAGTGTCAGCAGGACCCCACACCATCTTCTTTTCACATCCCAGGTGCTAGAGTTTGCTATTTAACATGGTTGATATACGTTCACAATGCAAATTATATACTTAGGCCCACATTTTTAAAAAGTATTTAAAGTATTAAGATGTCTGTATTCCTAAATATAAATAACATTTCATTATTTTCATGGTATCAAAAAATGAAATGCATACATGAATTTTCCAGATTATTGAAGCCCCTTTTAAGTACTATTTTTTAGTTTTCATTAGAGGATCTCTTTTCACACTATACACAAACATAAATTTCAAGTAGCTAAAGATTTACATGTTAAAAACAAAACTATAAAAAAATGAAATCATTTTTATAACCTTGAGGTTATAAGGCTTTCCTAAGTAAGAGAAAAAATCCAGAAGTTATAAAGGAGAAGATTAGCAGGTATGACTCCATTAAAAGATTTTAAACTTTTATATAGTAAAAATAATATTGAAAGATAAACACAGAGAAAAATAATTATAACAGGTATAACAAAGGTTAAATATTTATAGTATACAAAAGGCTCCTTCAGTCTTACCTAATAATAGACAAACATGTAAATTGACCGTACCTTTGCTAACCAGCCAATCAGGAGAGTATGCAAATTAACCCAACAAAGATGGCAGTTAATTTGCATACGTAGGCTCCAAGCAGCTTAGTGAAGCCTGACGGCTCCGGGGCCAGCTCCAGCCGGAGCCTGGCCAGAGCGAAGGCCTGGGTCCTGGGTGCCAGAGGCAAACCATTGCCAGCAGCCAAGGGAAGGGAAGGCCTATTGCATGAATCTCTTCGTGCAACAGGCTTCTAGTCAATAAATAAAAGATAATCAATAGAAAATAAGCAGAGGATATGAACTGACAATTCACAAAAGAAATACAAATGGTAAGTGAACTTAGGACTATAAGAGTTCAGTGATAGTAGTTAAAATGCAGAGTAATACAATAGTAAAATCTGGTTTTTTTTATTTTTGCCCTTAATTGGCAATAGCCAGCATGGGGCACAGTGTTAGGAAAGGGGAAGAGCCTCCCTTTTAAGTTTAACAGTGTTAGTGCATGTAAATTGGTTAGGACTTTTGAAAGGACTTGGTAAAATCCATAAGCCTAAATTACATATACCCTTTGCTTTGATAATTCCACTCGTAAAAACCTATACTACAGAACCTGCTTCCACAAGTATTCAGATATGTACAAGAATGTTTATGCAGTGTTAAAGGGAAAAGTAAAGACATAAAGATCAAGGTAGGCTCTGCAGATGGCATGCATATCAATAAGGGAACAAGCAACACAGAAAAATGTGTGACACTACTTTAAATGCTGGTGAGTGTGAGGGTGGGCTCTGTTTACATATGTGCATGTTTATGCATAAGAAAGGTCCTGAAGAAAGTATAGACTCTTTAACAGTGGTTACCCCTGGAAGGTAAAATTTATATTTTTCCATATTATTTGAACTTTTATTTGTGTGATATGCTTATAATTTTTTTACATATTTTTATTGCTTTCAGAGAGGAATGGAGAGGGAGAAAGAAACATCAGTGATGAGAAAGAATCATTGATTGGCTGCCTCCTGCATGCCCTTTGCAGGCCGACGCTCTATCCACTGAGCCAAACAAGCCAGGGAGATATGCTTGTAATTTAAAAAAAAAAAAAAAATTATAACATTGCTATTTCTTTACCTTTATGCTAACTATTATACAGATTATAGTTTAATTTTAAATAGTTAGGCCCAGTCTGTGTGGCTCAGTGGTTGAGCGTCAACCTATGAACCAGGAGGTTAAAGGTTTGATTCCCTGTCAGGGCACATGCCCGGGTTGCAGGCTCAATCCTCAGTAGGGGGCGTGGAGGAGGCAGCTGATCAATGATTCTCTCTCATCATTGATGTTTCTCTCTCTCTTCTCCTCTGAAATCAATAAAAATATATTTTTTAAGATTTTTGGTAGCTCAGAAAATAACAGTAGTAATAATAATAGCTCCTAAAGTTTTATTGAGTACTTATTATATACCAGGCATTGTACTAAGCCTTTTATATATGTCTCATATTTATGTACATACATTACCACACTGTATGCCTTGAAAAGTCATAACTTGTTTCTTTATACCTTAAAATATGTTGAATGTCTATGTACGATTTTAGATGCTTTCCTGTAAAGAATGATGAGGGTCTTGAAGATTAATACCACCTAGATTTTCATTCTTCTTTCTTTCTTTCTTTTTCTTGTTTTTTTGTTTTTTGTTTTTTGTTTAGATTCTCGCCTCTATTGAGCTGTTGGCCCGCTCATTGCCAAAAATTCACCGCAGTGCATCAGAACCCTCCTTGAATCGGGCTGGCTTCCAAACAGAGGATTTTAGTCTATATGCTTGTGCTTCTCCAAAAACACCCATCCAGGCAGGGGGATATGGTGCGTTTCCTGTCCACTGAAACAAATTAATGTGTGAGAGGGTGTAGGTGGGTACGCACAAAGGAAAATGAACATAAGTGTGCTTATATATTTGTTAAATTGAATACAGTTTTTTTAAGGTAAGCCAAAGAACACTTACGTGTTTAAAAACTGGATGTAATTTTTTTCCCCATCTAAAATTCACACTTAGCATTGGGTTTTCAATTTGCAAGGGTTTAAAATGCAGACATTGCTAAAAATGTGCAAAGCCTTTTCCAGATGTTTTATTTCCTATTCCAAGTTTGTTTTGTTTACTTGGTTATTCTAATTATTAAACTTCAATTAAACTTTTCCCATGCACCTTTTGTCATTAGCTACTGCCCATCTGTTAGGGTTTCCCAAGAACAACAGCACTCCTGTGCACGTGTGTGCAGGTGGGAGGTTGACAGTAGGTTAGCCTGTGTCAAGTTAGGCAGACCAGACAGATCGCATTCAGGAAGTCACTAAAAATTCATGTTTGTTTTTATTCTTAATATTTTTTCTGTAACTATTTCTTTTTCTTACAATTTGGAAAGTGTGAATGTCCTTTATTCCCTTAAAGCAATATACTAAATCAAATTTCTTTTTGTAAATTATGGGTGCAGGTAACTATAGCTGTTGCTTAGGAGTGGCATGCTTAACATGAGTAACATGGTTTAACTTTGCATCTTTAGTGGGGAAATGTTATAAGTTGGAGTTCTCTATTGATATTTCTTTATATATTAAGGATATCTTACATAAAAGGCTAATTTCCTTACAAATGCACTGCCTCCTCCCCCCAAAAGCTTCACAGAATCCTGTGAAAACTCTTAGGTTTGTTTTTCTTTCAGATATCTTTGTTTGCCAAACACCTGGTAATGGATTTTTTTTTAATTGTTACTTTAAATTATCTTACCTCTTGTGGTGCCTGTTTTAGCAGTCACCATATCCATGGGTCTCATAAACTTCTTGCGTTCCTTATATTCTTTGCCCAGCAATTCTACTTATTATGAAGGAATGCCATTCTTTTTGTGTGTGTTCCATGGTACAGAGTATTTGTTAGCGCTTTCTCATGCTTACACTGTCTTGTGTAGACAATGACTGTAATGTGGCAGTCAGTATATTCTCACCGTGAACCATAATCTTACTGGGAAGCAGCATTGCTGTCCTCTTATCAAAGAAATTGACATCTCTGCTTCAGAGTCAGCCTAGGGACCAACGCCAGCCTCCTCAATACATCTTTATTCAAATTGAATTTGTACTGATTTTTTTTTAAATATTTTTTAAAATATATTTCTTTATTGATTTCACAGAGAGAGATAGAAACAACAGTGATGAGAGAGAATCATTGATTGGCTGCCTCCTGCACACCCCGCACTGGGGATCGAGCCCACAACCCAGGTATGTTTAGATAACATGGATCTGGAAAAATAGGAAGCATTAGAATGATATATGGTAGTTTACCTTTCTGTTGTTTGTTTTATACTAAGTTTTTAGATATAGTCTCCAAATAAAGAAAAACATTATTTTCCTGACCCTGTGTAAAGGTAATCACTTTAACTAGTGGGACCCTTCAGTCTGAAGGCTGACACTCTATCCACTGAGCCAAACCGGCTAGGGACTGATTTTTAAATATAGCTGACAGTTCAGTTATTCAGGCACACAGACAACAGCTGCCTAAATGCTATCCTTCTTTGAAGCCAGTAAAGAAAATTGGAAAGACATTAATAATAACGTAGTTTTTTTGTGTGTGTTTTTAAAAATATATTTTATTGATTTTTTACAGAGAGGAAGAGAGAGAGATAGAGAGTTAGAAACATCGAGGAGAGAGAAACATCAATCAGCTGCCTCCTGCACATCTCCTACTGGGCATGTGCCCGCAACCCAGGTACATGCCCTTGACCGGAATCGAACCTGGTACCTTTCAGTCCGCAGGCCGACGCTCTATCCACTGAGCCAAACCGGTTTCGGCAGTAACATAGTTTTTAAGTACCAGAACTTTTTCAAATACTTTTTGTATTTGCATAAGTTAGATTTCATCCAGGAAAACCACTCAGTGATAAGTATGGCATACCTTTTGCTCCTCACTTGGGTAGCTTCAATAAGTAATGTCATTCATGTTTTTAGAAATTGATTCATGGTTTTTAGTTTAGGCAAGAGTAGTGAAAAAGAAGTTCCTCATATTTTAAAGAATAAGAAAGACAGGATAATGTAACATGTTGGAAAACATCAAAGTGCATGATTTCTACGCCCTTATTAGTAACTATTAAGTGGAGTTTTATTCACAAATGGAATAGCAAGCAAGTAGCTAACAGTTTTAACAAAGTTGACTTGCTGTATGGAATGCTCAAAGACTTGGGCATTTTGAGGCACAAGAGTCAAAGGGTCTTTTTATTGATAGAGCTGTTTCTGTAATCCTCCAGTGCACTTGCTTCACTTTTATCTTTCTTTCCTTGTACACTCTCTTTTTTCCTCTTAACATTAACCACCTGAACAGTCCCCACCATCTGCTTTCTTTCCTTTCCTCCTTTGTCAGTCTCCTTTGCCAGAGGGCATTCAGTGCTAAACTCCTAGAACTGCTGTCCCATAAACATTGAAACATGCCTTCAAAGGGTCTCATAGTAACTCTTCTTTCCAAATGGGGCCCACTGGGAATGTTAGTGGAAGAACATTAAAAAAACAGGTGAGATGTTTAGATAACATGGATCTGGAAAAATAGGAAGCATTAGAATGATATATGGTAGTTTACCTTTCTGTTGTTTGTTTTATACTAAGTTTTTAGATATAGTCTCCAAATAAAGAAAAACATTATTTTCCTGACCCTGTGTAAAGGTAATCACTTTAACTAGTTAATCACAACAAAAGGACATTCATTCTCTTGTAACTGACTTCCTCCCTAAAATCCAAGACCTCAGATGTTTTCATTAACATTGGTTTCCTTCTTCAGGAGGCAGCCTTTTCATAAAATTTGTTTCACATTTTAGAAGTTTTACTAGTCAATGATGAGGAATGAGATTTGTCTTCTTGATTTTAAGTAGTTTAGGTATCATAGCATCTAATCAACTGTTTCAGGTTTATTTTCTGATATTACAATATGGTACTAGCCATTTAAATACCGAGTCTGTAGCTAAAATCATCCTTTCGAAATAGTAACTATTTAACACACCAGCTTACATGGCCTTTCTCTCAAGGTGGCCGCTCTCAATTTAAGGAAATGATCTGCTTTTCTTTTTTTTAAATACAGTATTATGAATATGGGTACTTCATGACTAAAGCATTTCACCAATCATAGGCTTATTTAATTGAGAATTATTGAGCATTTCTATGGCACTTCAGTGTGTCTGTGCCAGAATGTTCCTCTTTTTTTTTTTTTAATATATTTTATTGACTTTTTACAGAGAAAAAGGGAGAGAGATAGTTATAAACATCGATGAGAGAGAAACATCGATCAGCTGCCTCCTGCACACCCCCTACTGGGGATGTGCCCGCAACCAAGGTACATGCCCTTGGCCAGAATCAAACCTGGGACCCTTAAGTCCTCAGGCTGACGCTCTATCCACTGAGCCAAACCAGTCAGAGCAAGAATGTTCCTCATTTTTTTGAAACTGCCTTGAAAAGTCACCACAAAGAAAGAATGGGGCTTATTCTGGTGATAATGACTGCCCCCCTCTATCTGAAGCAGTGATTGATTTGTGTACAAAATAACATTATTAGGTTTTTCATAGCATATTTTCTTTTTTTTTAAATTTTAGATTCTTATTTTATTTTTATATACTTTATTGATTTTTTACAGAGAGGAAGGGAGAGGGGATAGAGAGTTAGAAACATCGATGAGAGAGAAGCATCGATCAGCTGCCTCTTGCACACCTACTGGGGATGTGCCCGCAACCAAGGTACATGCCCTTGGCCGGAATCGAGCCTGGAACCTTTCAGTCTGCAGACTTACGCTCTATCCACTGAGCCAAACCGGTTAGGGCTTCATAGCATATTTTCTCTTTAAGGGGAATTTTTATAAAATTATATGTATAACAGCCACTGAAAAATGCATTCAATTCTGGAATAAAATGTAGTGATTTAATAATATCTTAAAACTAGTTAATAAAATTCTTAGTTTACAAATAAACCATGATATTTGAAGTGTCTAAAATCACAGGGTCTTCCCAATTGTTCTCTGCCCTACCCCTAATAAAGTCAAATAGAAAATAGAGCTTAGCTGCTTCTCATCCAGAAAGGAGGTGTTTGTTTGTTTTAAGCTTTATTTTGGCCTCTGATTGATTTTTCAGTTAATAATATACTGAGATTTATTTTTTTTTAATCAGAGTATCTGGATATTTCACTTCAAATAACTTGAGACAAGCAGAGTTGATTATTACTTCAAATAAAATAAGTCAGGAGATGGGATAATAATAGAGATTGCCAGGTAATGCAGGAAAGACTAAGCAAGAAAAGATTTTTTTTCCCCCAAAACAGATCCATTACCTGTTACCCTCATCTTTTTCTTAAATTTCTCTGTGATTTCAGGGACATATATAGAAAGAGTTTATTGATCCCTAAACTCGAAGTTCTTTTTGTGCTTGTCTTTTTCTCGAGCTGAAGCCTGAGCATGAAAAGAATTACATTCCATTAAAAGCTGTGACTCGGGTAGAATGATCAGTAGTGGTCGCCTTACTGCTATTCTATTTCCACTGTGTTGGTAAGAGTTTGTACGTTTGGGGTGTTTTGGATATTTTTATTTTTAAGGCTAATGTTCAGGTTTATGGAGTAGAACACTCTTCAACAAAATGAAGTGTCTGATTGTAATAATGAATAAGAAACATTGAAGACTTTTTCCAGGTTATATTTTAATGTAGTATCTAAGATTTGGCATAAAGTTGTCATTTTCTGATATTCTCACTTAATAGATGAATTCTAGCATTTTTATGAAGATTTTCTGTTAAATAAATCTTGTTTTTACATTGGCTTCCTACAGTGCCTACTCATAAGAATGTTGAAAATTGCTTTTCAGAAATATGTTAAAATACTGGGGGGAAAAAGCAATCTTAAAACTATAAGGTACTCAAACCATAATGAGAATGTTTATATATTTCTTGAGTCTCTATTAACATAATATCCTCCTATGGTTATGCTCTAAATGTTTTACTCTCCAAGGTCTTAGTACTTTGGCTATTTTTTTAATCAGTGCCTAACTTCCTATTCCTTTTAAATTTAAGTATGAAGTAATAATTCTTTTACTCTTCCTTGATCTTTTGACTCACAGTACCTTGGCTGATTGTTTGTTAAAAGAAATCTTTAGATGGAAAGAGATAGTATCACTACCTGCAGCCCAGTTAGTAGCTGTGTTCAGAATGGGAAAACAAATTATTAATTATTGAAAATTGTTTAGGGGCTTGTTAATTGTTATGACCCTGGACTTTGGAGTCAGCACCTGGCTTTGCATTCCAACTCTGCCATTTTCTAGCTGTGAGATCTTGGGCAAGTTACTTAATCACTGTAAACCCCAGCTTGTTCCTTTGTAAAATGAAGAGAAGTAATAGCACCTGCCTCGTAGAGTTATTAGGAGGATCAGATGCAAACATATGTAAGGTATTCAGTGACCTCACTGATATATAACAGGCACTCAACTAGTTGCTAATATTAACAACATATAATCTCAGGGTTCAGTCAGCCATTGGCAATCTGTTGGTTGTTGGAATATGCCAGTATTCTCTAGTAAGCAGAATCTAATACCAATCAGAAAATGAGTAGGTTACTTTTGGATTAAACAGTTTATTCATATAAGTGAATACACTGTTCACTTATAGTATATAAGTGAATCCTCCTCAGAAGCTGCTATTACTGAAAAATGATGTTAAGGCTGACTAAATTCTGATAGTTCTCAGTTATTAACCAACCCCCAGAAATTAACTATCCTATATAATAAAAGCCTAATATGCTGTCTGGTCACCCAGTTGGCCATTCAACCAATCAAAGTGTAATATGCTAATGATATGCTAAGGCAGCTCATCTACTCGCTATGATGTGCACTGACCATCAGGGGGCAGACACTCAACGCAGGAGCTGCCCCCTTGTTGTCAGTGCGCTCCCGCAGGGGGAGTGCTGCTCAGCCAGAAGCCTGGCTCATGGCTGATGAGCACAGAGGCAGTGGCGGGAGTCTCTCCTGCCTCCTGGGAAGCACTAAGGATGTCTGACTGCCAGCTTAGGCCCACTTCCCATGGGAACTGTCAGTCAAACATCCCCTGAAGGCTACCGGATTGTGCAAGAATGCAGGCCAGGCTGAGGGACCCTCCCCACACACACACACGAATTTCGTGCACCAGGCCTCTAATAGTGTATATAATAGAGGAACCAACCTCTACTTATAAGTAGAAGCTGTGGACAAAGAGGTAGGTGAATAATGGCCCTTCTATGAAGCCCCCAAATTTAGTAAGCTAAAGGAGTGTCGAACCTCAAACAGACATCATGGTTTCAAGAATTCTTATGCTGAGAATGATGTCCAGTGACATGTGCCTATGTGTTATTTATTGGTAGTTTAAAAGGTGAAATGAACTAGAAGATGAGGGTCGGGCTTTCTTTCCTGCTGTCAGATGTGTAATGTGTACAAATCATTTGACCTCTTAATTTTATCTTTTGCAAATGAGGATAATTTTTGCTTCTTCCTTTCTAATAGTGGCATTATAATGGAAATGAGTTGATAATTCAGGGGCAAACCAGCCCTACTATTTTACAATCCATTTCTGAGATATATTGTTCATTGGAACTGTTTTCAGCTTGATTAGAACCATAGCGTGTAAAATCCAACTAGGAAATTATCTGCAGACATGATATTTAACCCATTGTACGCCATAAGCGTCGATAGAAGCAAGCGGCGGGCCTTCCCCATAGGCCACGTGCGTCTATAAAAAGAAATGTTTTCCTTAAGTAGCAACCCTGACCAACTTTAAAAGTTATTTTTCGTGAGAATTTTCAGCTGAAAATATTCAAGAACACCCGAATTGTAATATATTTATTTTTATAATATTCATTGCAAATTGATTTTTTTAATTCAAAATATTGTGGTGTGTGGAATGGTTTCCGTTTTGAACGCATGGCAGTTAACTGATTAATTGATGTAATTGAGCCATAGTCTGTCTACTATGCAAGTTGTCTTCTTTCATGGGTTTCAACCATTTTCGCTTTTTAAATTAATGATGATGTTGCTAGATTTGTAATAGACAGCTAGTCACCTTTCAGTGAGGTTTCAGTGAGGCTTATCTCTGTGTCTAGGTTAATTAAGAAACCTAGGTTAATTAAGGTAACTTTTTAAAATTAGCTCTTGTCCTCCCTCTACAGGAGAATTTGCAGCCTTCAAGTAGCCACACCATCATGGCAGCATCTACTCTTATTTCTTAAGTCTTGTGTTCGTACAGTTTGTTAACATCAAACACAGTTCTGTTCCTCAGATCCTTTTTTAAAGAAATGAAATTTTCAATTCATAAGCTGATGTGGAACAGAATGGAAATTCCCATCCAAGAAAAGAGGGAAGAATGTTTTAGGAACCAGAATTCTCTGCTGCCAGTGTTTCTTCTTCAACACAAACACCACGTGCATACAAGTCTGCCCAGTCCCAGGAAGACGAGAGACCCTGAGTTCTGGCCTTTTGATGGTCAGGCATGATGGAAAGACACTGCTGCTACAGCTTGGGAGATTGGCTCTGGAGTCTGCCGGTCGACTGTGCCCTTCTAACCACCAGATCAATGTGTGGCTGATCATCTGATGGGGCAGTTGCAATCACCAAGCATCGTTCTCTTTCCTGTTCTGGGAGTCTGTTGTGGAGCTCTTTCCCCTAGCCACCACTGGTTCACTTCTGAGGGACGGAACAAAAATGCAGCATGCCCTGCCTGTGTGGTGCACGTTCAGTCCTTGACTCATTTTTATCAAAATGAAGCTATTTTATTTAAGTGGAGGATGCGAGGGAGACAGAGCTACGTTTTGGTGCAGAGGAAAAGGGAATGCTGCATCTTTTTCCTGACCTCCTGGGTTTCTGGCCTTCTGTTTCCTTGCTCACTGAGGGTGTCTGCCTACCCAGCAGGCTGGAAAGTGCTGGCACACATTGCCTTCTTTGTTCATTGGGTCCAGCAATGAAGAGAAGTGTCTGGGGGTTTTTTCCCTCCACAATATAGCAAGTTCTCAGGAAAATCTTCCTCCTAAGCTCTTCCAGTCACCAAGTACTTATGTGGCTACTTTGCCCAAGGCACAAAAATGCCATGGTGGTATTTAGTTAAAAGCCTACAGAACTGCTTGATAACAGTTTTGAATGTGAGACATTTATGTAATTTAAATGTAAGGTACAAGTTTTAATTTCTGAGTTTCTTCTATTATATTTTTATTAAAAAAATAATTTTCAGATTTAATTGAATTGGAATAAAACATTTCCCATTAGAATTATATATCCTGAAAAATTGTATTTTTGTTATATAAACAACTTTTAAAGAAAAATCATCATCCTTCCTCTACCTAAACATGGGGAGTCTTAGCATATGACAGATATTTATAATTTTTAAATTAATGGTACTTGCTGGATCCACACTAACATCTTTGCTAATATCTCATTGTTTCTTCCAGTTTACTCTTACACTACATCCTCATTTTCTTTTACCTAGAATATGCAACCTAAAATAAAAATGGTGGTGTCTCCATTCATTCTTCTTTTTCCTTTTTTCCCAAGCCTGGTCTTCAAAAGGTTGGGTAATTTGGCAGCTGAGTTCCCCAAGCAGATAAGAGAGCAATTTTAGGTGTATTGGGACTGAGAGAGTATGTGTGAAGCTAACGTCAGTTGTTTTTACAGAAAGAGCTGCTGTGATATTAAGAACCTCATTCCTTATCTTTATATAAACAGAAAATATAACCTAGCCATAGCTTCCTTTGGCATTTACTGAAGAGTGGTGTAAGTCACGGTAGTAGCAAAGAAAGTGACTCTGGACATATTAATGGCAAATACCTCCCTTATCATGGATCTAGAATCTCTTACAGGATTTGGGAATGTAAATCAAATCAGATGTACTTAGCCCAACTAGGTAGCCAAGGATCTGAGAGAAATTGGATAGGACTATAAAATAAAGCAGGGAATTAGAAATTGTTTTTTTAAAATTTCAAATTGTAACTCACCCTACTATCTTTCAGCCTATTAACACTCACTGCCATTAGATTTTTGCTAAAATACCTGTACTCACAGGAAAATTCCATGGACGTGTAAAAGGTTGTCCCAGTAGAATGGAAAGTATACTGAAGCTATTAGTGAATTTGAAAAGCAGTGTGTTCTTAAGTCTTACATGAGCAGAGCAGTATCTTAACAAAATTCAGAAATTACTAAGATGTAAAATGGTTCATGCTCATTTGAAGAGCATCTTGTATGTATAATGCTGGCTCTTTTAAAAGCATTGTCTATTTTTCTTTCTAAATATGCTGCCATGGATGCTTTTAAACATGCTTGTGTTCCCTGTACCAAGATTGCAGAGAGCTGGTCTTAAACTATAGGCATGTCTGCTGAGCAGGTAGAGCTGCTAGGCTCAGGTGTGGGACTGCCTGGATGGCTGGAGCAGCACCGGACCTAGTTCTGGAGGAAGCTTGGCATTGGGGTTTTCCAAACACTGTTCAAGGTGATACACTTTTTTCTTCTCTTTCTTTTTAGAAAAGGTTGCTATCTCATTTGAAAAGGAGAAACAGACTATCTCAAATTAATCTGTGCCCAGAAGCCAGGCTCGTGGTATTATTGAGAAATTTTTGTAGAGCCCTTAAAAAATAAAATTTGAAAATTTCCCTTCTCCTTTTTTCCATCAAGTTGTTTTTTCTCTAGTTTACAGTTGACATGAAAAAGGGGTTTCCCTCTGAGTTTCACTTTCTTTACTGTCCGATGGTTAACTACAGATAGACTTGCTGAGCTCCTAAGAAATACAAGGAAGAACTCCTTGACGTGCAAAGCACTTTATGAGTAATTGAATGGATAACATGTGGCTGCTTCACTGATTATTTCCCAAGGCGGTAACTGTCTGTCTTTTCCGTAAAGTGGCTGCAGTGCCTTCCGTGGGACCTATTATTTTGGGTAAGGAGAGGTGAAGCCTGAAAAATTTGAGAGTAACCATAAAAGATTGTTTTAATCCTGATGGAATTGTATTGTTTTGTTTTTTCCTAGCTGATGGACTTTATCATTAAACTACAGTCTAGGGCAGTGATGGCAAACCTATGACACGCGTGTCAGAGGTGACATGCGAACTCATTTTTTTGGTTGATTTTTCTTTGTTAAATGGCATTTAAATATATAACATAAATATCAAAAATATAAGTCTTTGTTTTACTATGGTTGCAAATATCAAAAAATTTCTATATGTGACATGGCACCAGAGTTAAGTTAGGGTTTTTCAAAATGCTGACACGCCGAGCTCAAAAGGTTCGCCATCACTGGTCTGGGGTGTAGATTTTTGCCACTGAAATAATATTGACCAAAAAGTAGTTTATAAGAGGGATTTGTGAATAGAAAAATCCAGTGTGATTCTTTGTACTTGTGTGCGCCTTAAAAGAAGGCTCTGTCTAGCTGTCAAAATCTGGTTCCTGGACGTGCAGTCCCTGATTGTATGTGTGATCTATAGGATGTACTGGGACATCCTAGAAGATAAAATCACATATATGAAGTATATGTGTTATATTCATGTTGGTGTTGGAGAAGAAAGAGATTAGTTATAAAGAGATAATTCAGGACTTCACCACTGTCCACCTGAAACTAAATATTTCCTAGATTCTCATGGGATATGGTCACAGCTCTTAATCACATAATGTTATCATTTGTTCATCAGGCAACGTTGGCACTGCTGCACACCCCTCCTCAGCCTCACCGCCCCCCCTGTACATTCACCCTCTGCCTCAGGCAAACCTCATCTAGCTTTAGTTTGAAACATACTACAGAGTTCAGGTGACCTCTTCAAAAACTACCTCCTCAGAATGAGGTAATGAATATTTATTTAAAATATGAAGTCAGGAGCTCTAGAACATGAAGATGATTTAGGATTTTAACTTTTATGTGTGCTTGTATTTGAACGCTCTCATTTTGTCCTGAAGGGCATTATACATTTAGGCAGTAATACTGAAAAATGTAGCAGTGTCTGAATGTTGTTGCAAATGGTGCCAGAACCTGTTTAGGGGTACGTTTCAGAATATCAACCTTAAGTCAGTCGCATGAAATTAAATAGTTATGGTATCACTTCACTAACAATGATATAATTTTAATTGTCAGTGGGCTTGGCAGGACAGTGCACCTTCATAATGAGTTAGCCACAGCCTTGTCACATGTGCAGATACTCCGACCAACTGCCCAGCTAAGGGGGGAGAAAGTGATTACCCATTTTGCAAGATTCTCTTCTTTGTCCAAGTTGGCATTGTTAGTGCTAGAATAGCAGCACCTGGAGACCAGCAGATTCCAACCATTAGGCTATTTGAAAACACACACATAGCCAGACATGGAAGGTTTACTGAGTGTGAATACAAAATAGCTTATAGATCAGACATTGAAATGGTGTAGGTGAGGCTGTAGAGAAATACCTTGACAATTTGCCAAATGATCTTACTGTGCCTTCATGATGCAATAAAAAAAAAGCTAAAATTTTAGCAGAAATCAGTGATTTATGAAGAGAGCAGCCACTCTGGTCTAACTCAGCTGTGTTAATATTTTTTAGAGTGCAATTTAGACTGCAAAGATAAATGCACTAAAGAGTTTATAGCCAAATCACATTTAAAAAATGAAAACACAGGTAAATTTTCAGTGAACAAAATTATTTTTTTAAAGCACATAACCCCTAGTATAGTCAGATATATTTATCATATAGAGCAAATAGGTTGAAATTGTAGTTCAGTGACATTTCTAGAGAAACTTTTTCTACTCCCATAGGTTCTCAAAGCATGGAATTTTTATATAACAGAAATATTTGACAGACATTTTAAGAAATTGTGTAGTTCAAGGTTGAAGTACTGTAGGCTGGGCAGCAGTTGCGTGTGTTAACTTAGTGAGAAGGGGGAAAGAAATTAAAATATGGGGCAGAATTAGATTTTATCAGTCTCCAGAGTACTGCTGCCAACCTAGACACAGATTTTTCAGAGTTGGAAACATTACAATTGCCTTCCAGGACTGGTTGGCAAATTAAGCAGGACTGTGCTGCTAATCCTGTTGGGGGTGCTGTGAGGTGTCGGGCCTCCTTCATGAGGAAGCACTGGAATAGTTCCTGGCCTGGCCATTGCTGCCCACTGGACACGCTCCGTGGTATGCTTCTCGTATCTTCATTCCTCACCGCCCCAGGAAAGGCAGTGCACTGTCACAGCGAGTTCTCAAGGTGCTCACTGAGGGGTATTCCTACACCCACAGGTCACTGAGCACCCGAAGAGTACGGTAGCATCGCTGCCTGATTTGTATATTGGCCACCGGAGAATGACGTGGCCAGTGTGTTCATGGTCCATGTTGCTAGCTCTGGTAAAATCGAAAACGCTGGTAAGGTTTTGTGATATCAGTACACTAGGCAGTAAGCTAAGCTTTGTTTTGTTTTCAGATAACTTATTTTTACTTCTGTTTGGCAAAGATATTTACATTGAAATTCAGTCCTAAGTTTTCTCAGTTGTAGAAAGGGTAGTTAACAGTTTCTGGTGGGTATTTTTAAGATAGAAAAGGACAAAAACTTAATTCCTAAATTCTTAAGGTCACAGGGCTTTATTTTAAAATGCATAGGGACAGTTAGTCCCCACCTCAAAAAATATTTAAGTAGATCTTTTAGCATCACAACTTGAACTGTTTATTTAGTCTTATTAATTATTAAATCAGTTTTATTAAAATGTTTAATTTTATTTAGCTGTTTTGACTAATTACAATGGTATTGCCAGTTGTGCATGAGTACACAGCCAGTGTATGTTTTTTTGTGATGCATTTTTTGAAAGAATTCTATAGATTGAAATACTCTTTAAGAACAAAGAACTGAAATCTATTTATTCCTGTTAAGTATAAAAAAGTGAAAAAGGATTTGTGCAAACCATCCGCATCTCCTGGTTGGCTGGCTGGGTTGTCCAGCACCCACGCGTGGCTGGTTCTCAGCACGGTATCTGTGTGGGGACTGGGAATGGGTTTCACTGAGGAGATGTGGCAGAGGAAGGGTTCTGGTTACAGGGGTGCAGATGGGGATTATGAGTAAGTTGCTTAGTACTGGTTTTCTTTTGAAAATTACTGTGTTGCATTTGTGTATTAAGCTTTTTTAACCCGGGTGTGCTTTGGTGGAGTAGGAGATACATCGGAGGAAATGTCAAACTAGCAAAAGCAACAAAGCTCACAGACTAGGCACAAATATAGAGAAAATGGACCAAATAGGACAGGGGAGGGTGTGGGAGTAAGTCTGAGGGTAGGGAAAAATTGATGTGAGGGTGGGAAATAAACCATAATTATCTGAAATAAAATGTAAGAGTGCAATAAGTGTGCTTTTCTAAGCTGTGAACGGTTTTGTTTTAAATCATTCCTTCCTTATACATTTGTGTATGTTCCGGACATAGCTGATTAAAACCAGCTATGAAAACATAATGCCTTTTTATTCACATTAATTACCAACATAAGTGGCTAACCTTTATGTTTGTGTATCTTCATGTTACATTAGTTTACATACGTGGGGGGGGGGGGGTATGTGTTATGCTGTGCCCTTTTCCCTCCATTTGAAAATGCATTTGTTGGGTCCCGTTTCCTTCGGCCATGCTACACACTAGTCTGTTTGGCCTTCGTGATGTCACCCGATTGGAAGGACTATGACAGTGATCTATTTGTGTGGTAATCTTTTGTTGGTTGTACACTCTGAACCTCTCCTCACTCAGCAATTTCTGCTTCTAAAAAAGGAGCATACAACTGGTCAGGGGGTTGAATTTGACCATTTACCAACATGTTCCTTTGGTTCTATACAGTACTTATGATTGCTCTTTAGTTTAGACCAAGAAAAAGGACATCACCCCCCATTTCATTTACCTTCTTGGTTTGAGGACAATTCTTCTATACAGGAGAAGAAAGGCAAATCCTTCATGTTTTAACTGAGGAAATGGCTCCAGGTTTACTACTCCAAACCATGTGGCAGTTCTCATACACATTCCTCTCTCGCTGCCAAAGGTTCAGGTTTAGTTCACTTCAGTTCCAAACACTCTAAAGGTTCTCATGGAGTCTGGAAAGATGGGGACTTTTTAATTGTCCACAGACCTCTCTATACCTGCTTTGCAAAAATTATGGAGTAACTATTTTTAAAACTTATTTTTCAATTCATAAAAAAAGACATTTATTTTCAGTCAAATGGATGTCGTCTCCCTCTTGACCCTTAGTCCTCAGTGCTTGAATCTTTTTTTTTTCTTCAATTCTCCCCCAACCCTACTTCTTGATACTTTGGTTCCCTTTCCTGCTCAGGTCCCTTCATTTGTACTTTGGAATTTTTCTCATGTAAATTTGTACAATGGAAAATATTGTTCAGTTTGGATAGAAAGCATGAAGAATTAAATAAAGATAGCTGAAACTCAGATTGAAGAAATTTATTTCTGTGTAAAGTTATTTAAAAACTCTGTATTATATAAAAGGCAAAAAAAGTTCTATGTACTTGATGTGAATATGCGAATACTGCTATAATAAAGATTGACTGCATGGAGAATTCTTTATCAACATTATTTTTCTAGCATTATCACATTCAATAACAGAAGTAGTCAGGATTTTGACAGTTCTTCACAGGCAATGGAGGACCTCAGAAGTGTACATTTTGTTTCACACATACAAGGTTGATTACTGCTTGGTGGGTAGAAGTTATACTTAGGATAGTTATAAATTGTCAAGATGGATGCCTGCTACATCGTGCTGGCTACACTGTTATAGTGATGACCAACAAGTACTTCAATTCTGCAACCTGATTTCTCCTCCAAGGGCTCAGTTGAAATACATGCTATAATTCAGTCGTTGAAGGAGTCTGAAGTTTTCAAACTTTTTAAAAAATGTATCTTTATTGTTTACAGGTGTCCTCTTTTTCCCCCCATTGCCCCCTCTCTGCTCCCTCGGGCCTTCACCACACTATTGTCTGTGTTCATGAGTTTCAAACTTTTTTGACACACAGAATGTACACATGTGCAAACATCTAAATTTGAAAGTATGCCCACAATGGTTTTTATACTTCTTTTTATGCTGGCTACCTGAGTTGATTTTGTGCATTTGATTTCAATGCCTGGAGTTTGAAAGATACTTCGAGTATCTTCAAACTGTCAAAGTACTGAGCTGTTTCCAGAAGTGAACAATTTTGAAACATCATCAACTTCATCTGGAAACAGAATGAGAACAATATGAAGGAACAGAAAAGTCTTCCAGATGGCACATACTAGTAGTTGAGGTTTCTGGTCCTCATGCCCCTCTAATCATAGAATGCTGCCCAGACTTGAAGTATTTTCTCTGAATTGCAGTTTTATCATCTGAAAAATGTAACTCTGTGAATATAAACATCTTAGAAACACATTTTCTAAATAACCTTCATACATGATTATAGCAATCCTGGCCTTATTTCTAAAGAATGTATTATTCCATAAGAGGTTTTCCTTAAAATTTAGCCCAGAATCATGAATACTTTAATTATTGTGATAGAGAACCCTATCACACTAGTCTGAAATTTTATGAGAAGCTGTGATAATTGGACCTACTATCTGGGTTAGATACTTCTCCTAGATGCATAAACTCCTAGATGCATAAAATACCAGAGCAGAAAGTTCTTAAAGATGATCTAGTCCAGGTCTCATCTCAGTTACTGAATATGGAGCCCTGAATAAGAATGACTTGCCTAGGCTCACACAGCCAGGACTCATCAGTACTCTTTAATATTACTGTGTTGTGGTCATGATGCCTATAATGAAATATGGACAGAAACGGTGTGTATGGCTAGAAATGGATGTTGTACAGGCACACTGCTGCATTAATCAGGCAAGCCACTGCTTGTATAGGTGACAAAAGGCAAAGGCCCAGCTGCTGAGGCAAGTCAAGCAGCCCTCTTCCTTTCTCTCACTGTTCCGATGACCCTCCTGATGAAAGGGTGGCAGCAGGGAACCAGATGGACCTTTACAGAAGAGTTCTAGTGGCAAGTGGAACCACGATGACTCTACCTCCCTGTATCACGCATACAGCAGGTGTTCCTCACACAATACCTCCTGTCTCTAACTTGACTAGATATCCCATTGTATTTACACTCAAGGTTCCACAGGAACAAATCTGTGTAAAATGTGACACCTGATCTTCTGTTGTCATCAATAATTCCTTCACCACCTACCTTTCCATTTATGAAGGTCCATCTCTCCACCTACCAGGCACGCCCTAAAACTTACTTAGAATGTCCCTTTAACTCCTAATCAGGGAGAGTCCTAAATGCCTGTCTTCCTAGGCGGAAGGGAGGGATGACACCACATCTGTTGGGATGTCTGGTTACAGCTGAATCTATCTTCATATGGAGGCTTTCCTATAGACGGCAAACTGGTACGCAGGGGTCACTATAAAATTACCTTAGACTCAGTGGTCTAGAAGTAACAGTTACTCCCATTAAGAGAGTATTTCCTTCATGCCAGACACAATTCTAAGGGCTTTACATGCTAACCCGTTTAATCTAGTTAACTCATGTGCAAATGAGAAAACTGTAGCATAGATCAAAGAAGTACTCTGCCCAAACTCACAGCTAGTAATGGTAGAGTTGTGTCAGCCCACAAGCTTGACTGCAAAGCCTGAGTTCTTAAGCTCTGTGCCAGTTTTTCAAGCTGCAGGTTGAAACCCATTGGTGAGTAGTAAAATCAGTCTCTGAACCATCATTTTTTAATGTACAATAAGAGAAAACATCAGAGTGCATCACAGGTAAGTACTGTTTCATAAAACTTTGGAATTGCATACATATATATGTAATTTATATCTCAGGTCACAATGTAAAATTATTTCTTAGAGTAGGTCATGAAAAGGTTTACACCATGCTATGCTAACTCTGAGATAAGCTGACTTAACCTAGAGTCAGGCAGGATTTGAACCTCAGCTCTCTAACTGGCTGTGTAGCTTGGGAAAGTTACCTAATCCATCTATAGCTCAACTTCCTCATTTATACAATGGAAAGAATGTCAGGATTTAATAAATTAACAGATGTAAAGTGTGACTCCAGTGCCTGGCCTCATAGTCAGTTTTCCCTATTTTTTTTTAAATATATTTCTTTATTGATTTCAGAGAGAAAGGAGAAGGAGAGAGAGATAGAAACATCAATGATGAGAGAGAATCATTGATCGGCTGCCTCCTGCACAACCCCCACTGGGGACTGAGCCTGCAACTCAGGCATGTGCCCTTGGCCGGAATCGAACCTGGGACCCTTTGGTCCACAGGCTGAGCTTTATCCACTGAGCCAAGCCGGCTAGGGCAGTTTTCCCTATTATTTAATTACTAGAGGTCCAGTGCACAAAAATTTGTGCACTCAGGGTGGGAAGAGGAGGTCCCTCAGCCCGGCCTGTGCCCTCTCACAGTCTGGGACCCCTCAGGAGATAACGACCTGTTGGTTTAGGCCCGCTCCCGGGTGGCAGAGGGCAGGCCTAATCCCTAGGTGCAGCCCCTGGTCAGGCTCAGAGCAGGGCCGATTGGGGAGTTGGGGCACCGCCCCGTCATGCACAGAGCAGGGGGGATCAGGAGGTTGCGATGCCATCCTCAGTCACACTCAAGGCAGGGTCGATGGGGAGGTTGCGGTGCCACCCCGTCACGCACAGAGCAGGGCCAATCAGGAGGTTGGGGCACTGCCCCGTCACGCACAGAGCAGGGTCCATCAGGGGGGTTGGGGCTCCGTACCCTGTCACACACAGAGCAGGGCCCTTAAGGGGGTTGGGGAGCTCCCCCTGTCACACACAGAGCAGGGCCAATCAGAGGGTTGGGGCTCCGCACCCTGTCACACCCAGAGCCCAAAAGGCAATCAGGGGTTTGGTCGCTGCCCCCGGTCACACTGATCCCGGTGCTGGGGGGCCTCTCGGCTCTGCTGGTTGTGGGTCCGGGAGGCCTCTCGGCTCCATTGATAACTGGGGCAGGGAGGCCTCTCGGCTCCGCTGATCCCAGGGTCCTGAGGCCTCTCAGCTCCGCAGATCCCAGGGTCCTGAGGCTTCTCGGCTCCGCTGATGCCAGGGCCGGGAGGCCTCTGGGCTCCGCTGATCCGGGGCAGGAGGCCTGTTGGCTCCGCTGATCCCGGGTCCCTGAGGCCTCTCTGCCCTGCCGCTTCAGGGCTGTTTGGCTTCGCTCTGCTTGGAGCCTGAGTATGCAAATTAACCGCCATCTTTTAGCTTCTATAATTGAAACATTATATCTTTTGGAGTTGTTGCTTCAGGAGCTCAGAGCCCCGCAGCTGCAGACGGGAACCTTGGCTTCCTCCATCGCTGGGGCAACCAAGCCTCCTGTTCTCAGCTGCCTGGCTGCCGGCTGCCATCTTGGCTGACAGTTAATTTGCATATCTTGCTGATTAGCCAATGGGAAGGGTAGCGGTCGTACGCCAATTACCATGTTTCTCTTTTATTAGTGTAGATAAATAGCCATACATCAAATATATTAAGTATATTGTCCTAACCGGTTTGGCTCAGTGGATAGAGCGTCGGTCTGCGGACTCAAGGGTCCCGGGTTCGATTCTGGTCAAGGGCATGTACCTTGGTTGCAGGCACATCCCCAGTAGGGGGCGTGCAGGAGGCAGCTGATCAATGTTTCTCTCTCATCGATGTTTCTAACTCTCTATCCCTCTTCCTTCCTCTCTGTAAAAGATCAATAAAATTATATATATATATGGTATCTCTTTGGGACCCTCATCACTTAAATATTTTCCCATAAAATGTAATAGCAGGGTGGAGACCAGTTCCTTTGAGAAAAGGCTGGAGACAATGTCTGCATCAGCTCAAACTGTTTTCCCAGCCCAAGTGGAGGCCACACTAGCTAAGTTAAAAGACTACAGTTTTTAAGTTAGCTTTTATTCAAGTCAAGCAATTTTGTTTGCTTTCTAAGGATAAGAGCTAATGGCATTATCCTACTTGAGTTAACTGTTATAAATTGTATTTTCCCCAAAACTATTGATATGGAGGGGCAACAAAAATGAGAACCAGAAAGTACAGAAATCTCATGGCCTTTTAGACTATCAGCTCAGACAGCTCACTCTTAAACAGGTGAGTAAACACAAAACCAAGGGGAATGCGCCAGCACCCCCTACAACAGGCTCAGGACTGCTGGAGCTGGAGTAGGGGAGGGTGAAGCTGCCATTTGCTTTGACTTTGACTGTCATGCCCACTGACAACTGACAACTAAAGAGGGAGTGCAAACCTAAGGACGAGGAATGCTCATCAAATCACAACCCCACACACCCCGCTCGGGGCCTGCCAGAAGCTTTTCAGTGCATCACACCTAAATCTAAACCTGCAACCATGACCTATTAACCTTACCTATCCCAACCTCGCCTCACCTGCCGGAACCCTCACTGGATCTTTTGTTCCTTAAACACAGACTTTGGTCCCAACCTAGACTTTGGTTCTTGCTGTTCCTTGTCCCTACAGCTCTCCCCACTCAGACCCTCACACAACTGGTTCCTCATACTAGTTCAGGTTTAAGCGAAAATGCTTTCCCCATTCACCCAAAATACCACCCATCTCTAACACATCACCTAGTGTTATTTCCTTCACAGCACTTAGTAAACCTTATCATCTTCCCTCCCTAAAATCTAAGCTCCCTATGAACAGTCTCTTGTCTGTCTTGTTTAGCATTGCATTCCCATTGCGTAGGTGGTCAAAAACCTAAGTTGGAAATGCATGAATAGTAATGCCTATAGGAAGTCATGAAGCCACTCTATACTGGAGATTTTTATCTGTGGAGAGAGGAAGATGTTGTCCTACCTACTCTCAGAACTGTGATGCTATAGTTGGAAAGTACTTTGAAACAAATTTTAGAAAAAGTAAAATATCCATTTCAACCTTGTTTCCCATTCCTCCAGCCCTACGAGTTCCTAGTTAGAAGTTTGTCTTATGAGTTCCACAAATGGCCACTGAACAGTGCCCAACCCACAGGAGATATGTAAGCACAATAAATGGACTGCCCTGATGGCTACCCTCTGCACACTCGGGAATACACCAGCAGCAGAGAAATGGCAGGTTTTCACATTAACTGTCAACATATGTATGACAGACATTCGCTAAGGAGGCAGGCAGTATGACACTGTAAAGTATGGGGTCTGAGTAATAATCGCCACCCATCATGAGTGACACTACGTGAGTTACTTCATCCCGAGCCTCGATTTCCTCTCTGATACACGGACCCAAGCCTACCTGCCATGAAATAACCAAGAGGATCCACTGAAAGGGCCTGTAAGCAGTTGGCACAGGAAATAATCCACAGAGAATGGTTGTCAGAAACATTCATAACTCAGTTCCTCATTCATGACCAAACCACTTTAATTTACAACTTCAATAGACAATATGAAGTTCACAATCTCTTGAAATTCTGACCTTGCTCCTGCAGAAAAACAAAAGGGAAAAGCTTTAAGTACTTTTATTCTCACTAACTCAAATCCATAATTCTGTTTATTTATTTAAGCATCCACTGAACAACAGTCATGTGAGTCGCCTTGTAGCGGAGGGAAGCAAAATCACCTTGCTCTCGCAAAGGGCTTACAGTCTAGTTATTAAAACAAAACGTTAATGCCAGTGTGGGAATATTGGGAAATCTGTAAGAGGATAGGAAGGGGTTAGTGCTGTCAGACACTTGAACACAGGAAGCAGAGGGCCTGGGACCTCTCACTGTCCATAACAAACCCAGAGATATACAAACTATAAAACAGCTTAATTACCTGCCTTTTGGAGACATTTTTGCCATCCCCCTCGGCCCTGCATATCCAAAAACTGCTGTAATTTTCATGTCAATAAGCTACTTCTAATTAAAAAGGCAATACTAATAATACAATTTAATGGAAACACGCAACTATCTTTTAATGCTTCCTATCCTTTAAAACAATTTCCAGCCCTAACTGGTTTGGCTCAGTGGATAGAGCGTTGGCCTGTGGACTCAAAGGTCCCAGGTTCGATTCCAGTCAAGGGCATGTACCTTGGTTACGGGCACATCCCCAGTTACGAGGTGTGCAGGAGGCAGCTAATCGATGTTTCTCTCTCATCGATGTTTCTAACTCTCTATCCCTCTCCCTTCCTCTCTATAAAAGATCAATAAAATATATATATTTTTTTAAATTTCCAAGGCGTTCTGAATGATGGCAATTAAACTGTACAATGATTAATTTAAACCGTTAAATAAGAATGTCTTAACCCCCAAGGGGTTGTAGGGAAAGGAACTTCTCCTGCTACCTTCATTATGAAAGAAGGGAAACTGACTGATGTCCTGATCTGGAAAATGAAAGGGTCATAACCCTTTACTATTTAAAGAGTTCATTTCCATGCGCATCTATATCATAACATTCCCCTATGCTGGAACTTTCCATGTAAGTGCTAAACATAGAAGACGGTAGTAGTTTTGCAACTATAAACATGCACTGTAAGTTCCTATCTGTCTTGTCCACCCTGTAATCCCTGTGTAGACTTGGTACTTAAAAGCCTTTGATGGCTAAGTGGGACCCTAATTTGTAACGTAACTTAGGAAAAAATAAATTTTTAAAATATACAATGAAAATGAAGATGAAACCAAATTAGGGTGAGAGATGGCGGGAGCACAGGGGACAGCAAATGTGAAAATGCTAAATTCAGAAATCAGACACATGAGCCCTGGCTGATGTGGCTCAGCTGGTTGAGCATCATCCCATGCACTGCGTGGTTGCCAGTTCAATTCCCAGTCAGGACACATTCCTGGGTTGTGAGCTTGATCCCCAGTTGGGGGTGTGCAGGAGGCAGCCAATCAATGGTTCTCCCTCAATTATGTTTCTCTCTCTCCATTTCCCTTCCTCTCTCTCTCTAAAATCAATAAAAACATACTACATATTTTTTAAAGAAATTAGACACATGATATTGTTAATTCTTTATACAGTTAGAAAATGCGTATTTCTTCAAGACTTCATAAGTACAAAGTTAAAACATGATTACTAACAAGCAAATAGGCCGGCCAGCATGGCTCAGTGGTTGAGTGTTGACCTATGGACCAGGAGGTCACGGTTCAATTCCTGGTCAGGCCATATGCCTGGGTTGCAGGTTCGATCCCCAATGTGGGGCATGCAGGAGGCAGCCGATCAGTGATTCTCTCTCATCACTGATGATGCTATCTCTCTCCATCTCCCTCTCTCTCTGAAATCACTAAAAAATATTTTTTTTAAAAAAGAATGAGCTCTTCTTTCTTTATATAAAAAAAAAAGTAAATATAACTTTCAAAAAATAGAAATTTTACCTACTTGTAAAGAGTTTAGTTTACACTTTCAGTCTTCATCATCTGGAAGGATACCCAATTCTTCATCCGTCCATTGGGAAGGATCTGGATATGGAAAGTGACCCTGGTGACATCATTAAAAAAAAAAAAAAAAGTCAAGAATCTATACTCCACACAATTACATTTAAAAAAATATTTAAAGGAAAAATATATAAGGAAGATATAAGGCTATAACATACACACCCTTGACATGCCACAGGAGGGAATTCTACTTTACTCGATGGTCCAACTGTTCTTCATATTGTTCCATGTAAGCTGAATTGTAAAAGCCTGCCCATTTTGAAGCTACCAGCCTGAGCCAGAGTTTGAGTATGTGTTTGTGATGAAGAGCAGTAAGAATGGAGGCAACAGATTTCAAGGATACCCCACATCTCAACAATGACTTGAAGCCCTGGCAAAACATAATGGATGTCTCAAACTGTCCTGTCATTCCTGCTGGGAGATCTGGGAGCCTCGGGTGGACTTGTTCGTCTTCGATCCCGATCTAGGGGGCATCTGGCTGCACCATCGTCTCACACCAAACAGCCACATACCCTCCTGGCAGCTGACCCACAATGAGACAGGTGTCATGTGCTGCTGGTGTGTGGACACTAGGCAGCTCCCTTACTGGGCGACAAGGGCACAGAGAAGTTCTCGGAGAAATGGGATACTAATCCACCTGATGCCTCTAAAACTTGTGCATAATTTAACATTTTTTTCTGACCCTAAAAACAAAACCAAATTGACTACAATTCAAAGTATTCTGGATCAACAAGCACAGATTTCAGTGGCTCAAAGGCTTCATTCATTTCCTAGAGAACAGGGTCGGTGCAAATGCGATAAAAGTTCAGTTGAGGCTAATAAGGTGCCGAGTAAAAACTTCCCTCCTCAAAACAAATTAGCCCACATTTATCCCACCCCAATTTGGTTGCCGTGGGCCTCCAGACAGACTCGATAACATTCATCATTTAAAGATTTTAAGTGTGAAACTTAACCTGATGAACCCTTAGTTCACAAGGTAAAAGAACTAGTTTCTAGTGTCCCTCCAAATATGGCAAACTAACACAAAACATAAAACATGGACTATCTACATGTACACCCTTTAGTACAAAAGGGGAGAGACACGTTTCATTAACAAAATTACTGCATACACACAGGACAATATGGGGAAGGATGTACAGTAGCCCCCCTTATCCACAGGGGATACGTTCTAGGACCCCCAGTGGATGCCTGAAGCCATGGATGGTACCGAACCCAAGGCACAGACTGTATTTTCCTTAACATACATGCCTTTGCCCTTAAAGGAAGCACTTTACATGTGGCATGTCCACATGTGCTTTGGGGCCATTATCAAGTAAAATAAGGTGAGACTTGTACACAAGCACTGCGTTACCACAATCGACTCAATCTGATAACTGAGACAGCTACTAATTGACTAGCAGGCAGGTGGTGTATGCAGCGTGGAAATGCCAGACAAAGGGCCGGTTCACATCCCAGGCAGGACAGAGCAGGACAGCACAAGATTTTATCATGCTACTCAGAATGGCACACGATTTAAAATTTATAAATTGTTTATTTCTGGAATTTTTCATTAAATATTTTCAGATCACAGGTGTCCCAGGTAACTAAAACCAAGGAAGCAAAATCATGGCTAGAAAAATAGTCTACACACGGGGGAAGTGGGGGAGAGGAAACAAGCTAAGTTACTATTTCTTCCCTCCTCCCACCCACAGAAAGGAGAATATTCTGCACTTACCAGGACAGCATCCGAGTCATGCCAAAAGCGCCAGAGAATCCAGAACCACATGGTAGCACTGAAGAACTCACCCTTGATCACCTGGGACCTGGTGAGCTGGGGAAACTCTCTGTACCTGGGCTCAATGTGCACACCGCCACCAGCACTACGAGCCAAAAAGAAAATGTTAGGCAGCTTGCTACATCTTCAAAGTATTCAGTCATCCAAAACCCTGAGTTCCATCCAGAAACTGAAGCTAACATTTCTCCTCTCTTCCATGAAATACAGAATGATAGAGCTCCACAAGCCCTCAAAATACTCATTTTTCATAAGCTCACTTTAAATTTGTTAAGCAACAAACAGCGGCCTGAACTGACAAGAGACTAAAGATGATTTTCCTTTAGTGACTATTCCTGTATCTTGCACCAGAAATATGAATGTGTTGATAATGAGTTACTGACCCCAAGAATTTTGGTTAAAGGACTGTGAACCTATAGTAGTAAGCAGTCACTAGCTTTATCCAAAGAAAACAAATAAGCAAATCAATTTAGCCATCTATTTCAAAAGTAAATTATGTCCTCGGCTTCACTGCAATATTTATGGGAAAGAGGACATTGTAACAATAGGCTTCCTCTTTGATAGGTTTAGATACTATCCTATATAATAAAAGCCTAATATGCAAATCGACCGAACTGCAGAACGAGTAACGACCAGTCGCTATGACGTGTGCTGACCACCTGGGGGCAGACACTCAATGTAGGAGCTGCCCCCAGCCTGCAGGCCCCAGGCCAGCCAAGGCGGGTGCCAGCGGGGACCCCCCACAGAGGGAGGCGACAGGCAGCAACAGCAGGGGGTGGGGCCGGTTAGCAGGCAGCGCCAGGCCAGCCAAGGCAGGTGCCAGCAGGGGCCCCCCGATTGCCCCACCGGTCACCCCACAGATCAGCCCTGATCACCAGCCAGGCCTAGGGACCCTACCCATGAAAGAATTTTGTGCATTAAACCTCTAGTCTAGTTATAAGGCCCAGCAGTTAAACTCATTAAATAAGATTTGAGAATTATAGTTCAAACCCACTCTTCACATTTCACTGTTGCTAGAGTCTCACAGTGTTTTAACTATAATTTGAAATAAATGGGTGTCCCAAACCAGGATTAAGTATCAACTTTAAACACAAAAATGCACCATAATTCTCTGTGAAAGTTACATTTTAAAACATAAACCAACCTGAACTGGTGTGGCCTGGTGGTTGAGTGTCAATGGTTAAGCGTCAGCCTATGAACCAAGAGGTGGCAGGTTCAATTCCCAGTCAGGGCCCATGCCCAGGTTGCGGGCTCGATCCCCAGTGTGGGTTGTGCAGGAGGCAGCCTATCAATGATTCTCTCTCATCATTGATTTTTCTGTCTCTCTCTCCCTCTCCCTTTCTCTCTAAAGTCAATAGAAATATATTTTTTAAAGAACAAACAAAAACCAGATCATATAACTCTGAGGTTTAAAAGCCTAGATGGCCTCCCATCAAATTTGCCTTTGTCACCTATAAAGCCCTCCCTAATCTCTCTGATCCCACCTCTACCACCCTTCCCTCTGCTCCCCCCACTCCAGCCTGCCGGGCCTGCAGGCCATCAGCAGCACACAGAGCCTTTGTGGAGAGGCCCTTTCTGGCATGTTAGCATGGCTGACTTCTCACTCAGGACCTACTTCAAGTCAAACTCTCAGGCATGCATTCCCCACATCCTCCTGCATACAGCAACCCATCCAGTAACCCATCCTGGACACTGTAGATTAATCCCCCTCTATTTTCTTCATACCACTTAGTAGTACCTAAGTGTGTTCTTTCTTTTCTACTTGTTTGTGTCCTCTCTTCATAATGGGAGCTCCATTCTCTTTCCTGAATTATGCTCTATCCCCAGCACCTAGAAAGGATCCTGGAATCCAGAAGATGCTCCATAAATATTTATTCACTTAATGATCACTCACACTGTGAAATCAGTGTGCGTTGTGGAAGAACCAAGACCTCAGTGAAGAGGAGCACCCCCTAGCCCAGCTGTCAGGGCTCAGTGGTTGAGTGTTGACCTATGAACCAGAAGGTCACAGTTTGATTCCCCATCAGGACACATGCCTGGGTTGTGGGCTCGATCCACAGCGTAGGGCATGCAAGAGGCAGCCAATCAATGATTCTCTCTTATCACTGATGTTTCTATCTCTCTCTCCCTCTCCCTTCCTCATGAAATCAATAGAAGTATTTTTTTTAAGAGGAGCACCCGCCAGTCTCCCTCAGGGCTACCGCTTGGTAGTTATTCATTGTTGTCTGTGCTCAGGTCACACCTAGGCCTTTTCTTTCTTCCCACCTCACACCTGTCCCAGCTCCATATCTATATCTATCCATATAAAAGCCTAATATGTAAAGTGTCCTCTCAGGAGTTCAACAGACCAGGCGTTCGATCGCTCGTTATAACATGCTCTGAACACCAGGGCGCGGCATGGAGCGAAGGAAGGCCCTGGCCAGCAGCCAGCAGCTGCTAAGGACCATACCCGTGCACGAATTTCGTGCAATGGGCCTCTAGTCCTTAACAATCATGTAACTTTAGGCAAGTCACTCCTTTAATTTCTGAGTCTCAGGTCCCTCACAACAACAGCTGAATAATACTTGCATGGTGCTTACTATGCACAAGTAACTGTCCTAAAACACTTCAGGAATTCTAATTCATTTGATTCCTTAGAAGTTAACATTATTATCCCCACTATACAGGTGAGAAAGCTGAGGCATGAAGAGATCAAGAAACTTCCAAGGTCATGCAGCTAATGTGGCAGGCACTATCCTGCATTGCCTCTTGGTAAAGTGTAAGCGATGGTCTAAGGCAGTGATTCTCAACCTTCCTAATGTCATGACCCTTTAATACAGTTCCTCATGTTGTGGTGACCCCCAACCATAAAATTATTTTTGTTGCTACTTCATAACTAATTTTGCTACTGTTATGAATCATAATGTAAATATCTGATATGCAGGATGTATTTTCATTGTTACAAATTGAACATAATTAAAGCAGTGATTAATCACAAAAACAATATGTAATTATATATGTGTTTTCTAATGGTCTTAGGCAACCCCTGTGAAAGGATCGTTCGACCCCCAAAGGGGTTGCGACCCACAGGGTGAGAACCGCTGGCCTAAGGGGTCTCCAAACACTACCTGGAAAAATCCAAGGTACTATTTTCAGTCCTGCTCTTACTGAATCTCTCCTCTCTGCATTACCAGCTTGTTTTCGGTAGATGTGTCCTCCCTTGGTAGGTATGTCCTGCCAGCGCCATGCTCTCCAGTCAGTTTCTTCGGCTACCTACCTCACCAGATGACTCTTTTGCTCACTCTCTTAAATTCTAGTGTTGCAAGAGTAAACCCTAATGTAAAATATGGACTTTGGGTAGCAATGCTGTGTCAACGTAGGTTTATCAAATTGTAACCAATGTACCACTCTGATGAGTGATGCTGACAAAGGAGGAGGTAATGCATGCGTGGGGGTAGGAGGGTATATGGCAAATTTCTGTACCTCCCGCTCAAATTTGCCATGAATTGAAAACTGCTCTGAAAAATAGATGTGTTTTTTTTAAAAAATAAGAAAATTCTGAATTGCCCAAGCATCTACTTTTGGGCCTCCCTTCTCCCACCTTCCCACACTCCGAGTGACCGCCTACACTCCCGTGCCTTAGAGAAGTCATTCCTCAACCTGCAGCCTGAGTGATTTTTCAGAATTATAATCTGGCCACAAGACATCGGACTGAAGCCGCTCAACGACGGCTGTCGCCTGTTTTAAATTATTCAGCCGGCCATCAGGGTCCTCTACTGTTCCCTCCCTATGCCCCAAGTCTCCAGCCTCACTCCTGCCCTTGACCCCTCAAATGCACACACCGTAGAGGTTGTTTCCGCGGCCTGGACCGACCTCCCTTCCCCAACTCCTGCTCTAGCTTCCAGGTGAGCTTCAACTTGTGTCCACATCCAACTGTGAACATCCCGAGCGCAGGATCCCCCTGGTGCAGAGTAGTGTCCCTGCGTCCCCCTCACCCGCCACCCCGCTGTCACAACTCCCCCTGGCCTTGGCGCAGCCGACTACAAGTCCCAGCATGCCTCGCGGTGGGTCCGTCCCAGGCGCCCAGTGTCAAGGTGAGAACGTCCCGGAAACCGGCACTTTCTGTTAGAAGCAGGCCAAGATCCCAACCCCGACCGACACTCACTGACGGACTCCGCTTCCAGCCGCCCGCGCGCGGAGGCCTCTGAAGAGGCTGCCTCCGCCGCGAGCGAAAGGCGCCAGCCGCGTCAGAGCCGACATGCCAGCCCGAGTCCGGACAGCCGCCGTGAGGCCGCACCACCGCCAGGAGGCCGCACCGCTGCGTCACGTCACTTCCTCCCGGCGCCCCGCCCCTGAACGTCAGCGGCGTCGCCCCGCCCATCTCCTTCCGGATGATGTCAGCGGGAGGGAAGCCAAGGTTTCGGTCTCAAGTTAGCATCTCGGTCTCTTCGCTGTGGCGTGCTGCGCGCCTGGAGGGACTCGGCGTGCTGTGGTCCAGAGGGTGAGGAGGCGAGTGAGGGCGACCCTAGGCGCTGCTAAGTGACGGCTGGGACGTGGCTGGGCGGAGCCGCGCGCTTCCTCGGGGACTGGCGTGCGAGGCCGCGCGGAGGGAGGTGAGGGCGCCCCGGAGCCCGGCCTGGGCACCCGGCTTTGGGAGCACGTTGTTTCGCGCGCGCTGGCAAACTAACACCGAGTCGGAACTCGCGCCTCCCCACCGGTGCTGATCTACATGGCATTTTCCCAACCTGGACCTGCTCCTCGGCCTGCTCCTCCTGAATCAGCTGCCTTCCTTTCAGTTGGCAAATCCTTTGTGAACCAGTGGTCCTTCCCAAAGCTAGTGTTTTTTACTCTCTCCTGCAAGAGGCTCACAGCAACATGTTTAAGTCTTCCTTGTTTTATTGTTGTTCTGCAAACTTGAACTTCACCACCCGGCAGACAGTGGTTCCCAAATATCAGGACATGGACGGACTGGTGGCATCAGTCACCCGAGGAGCCCACGTGCTCTGATTAAGTCTGGAGTAGGGCCAAGGAGTCCGCACCTTAGCAGCCTCCAGTTCATGCTCCTACTTCCGTGACCCTGAGGCAGTCCTGGATTCTTGGCTTTTGTCTCTGCATATTGCCTTTTACAAAATCCTAGTGTCCCTCAACGCCACTCCCCAAATTCTTAGGGTCTCCATTTATAGACTTTAGTTTTCCTAAGCACCTCCAGGTTTGATTAAATTAAAAAACTTAGTCTGCCAGCCTAACCTTGGCAATTTCAATTTTGAAATGGGACCCTTGCTGAACACCAAAGATCTCACATTTATAGTCACAAGCATGAAAAATGGGATACTTATGGAGAGAAATGTAGAACTGAATTTAGAAAAGTGAGGGTAATTGAATATAACTGATGTCTCTCCTGTGCCAAGATAGGGGCCATGTGTCCTCTAACAAGAAACCTGTCCCTGGAGTGTGGCCCACATAAAGCTTAAGATTGCTGAGCTGCCCCAGGCCCTTGAGAACAGTCTTACTGATTTACCCTCTGGCCCTGTTCTCCTGCCCTCTTAGTATGTAAATTAGAGGAAAGAATCCACTATTCTCTGGATAAGGACTTTCCACTTGATATTCAACAGTCTGCCTTTGTCTGAACTACCTACCATTGGCCACTTACCCTTTCTGGTGATAGCTACAAAACACTAACATAGAAATTTTGCTATCTTCCTAGAGAACTGGCTGCCCAAGCCATACAGTTCCCAGCAAAGAACAATGCTATGATTCCAAAGCCACAAAAACAAAGCACAGCTTAAACAAACAAGAGCAGAGAACTTGGGAGTGAAGATCTGGAGTTCAGACCTCAGCTCTGCCAATTACTAGCTCTAGAAATTCGGACAATTCGCTTTATTTTTCTGAACGTCAGTGCCCCTCATCTTAATTTGAGTCATTTAAGAATCCACAGATAGTGACTGGCCCACAGTATGTACTCAGGGAATTTTTATTCCTTTATTATACCTTCTTTTCCTGGTAGCAAAAGCTTGATTCAGGTTCAGGGTAACAAAAATTCATTCACCTTCTCCATCGTTTTGTTTGTTTGTTTGTTTGTTTTTGGTAAGAGTGTTTATTTTTTTTTAATTTATTTTTAAAATATATTTTTATTTATATCAGAGAGGAAGGGAGAGTAAGAGATGGAAACATCAATGATGAGAGAGAATCATTTATCGGCTACCTCCTGCATGCCCCCCACTGGGGAATCGAGCCTGCAACCCAGGCATGTGCCCTCGACCAGGGCACCCTTCAGTTCATAAGCCAATACTCTATCCACTGAGCCAAACCGGTCAGGGCTCCCCATCTTTCTTGCTGAATTTTGAAACAAAAAGTTTTAACTTCAATGCTTGCTTGTATTTAAAGCAGTATTGATCTGTATCCATTTGGAGCTTTAATATTTTACATCACAAATTATGATTTTTTTACTATAAAAACCATTTTATGGTTCCAATCAATAAACTGCTGACTGTAGCAATGACACACTTGTCTTGCAAACATGCTCTGAGAGCTACAAGGGCAAATATCTCTCTTTTTTTTTTTTAATATATTTTATTGATTTTTTACAGAGAGGAAGGGAGAGAGACAGAGAGTCAGAAACATCGATGAGAGAGAAACATTGATCAGCCGCCTCCTGCACATCCCCCACTGGGGATGTGCCTGCAACCCAGGCACACGCCCTTGACCGGAATCAAACCCGGGACCCTTCAGTCCGCAGGCCGACGCTCTATCCACTGAGCCAAACCAGTTTCGGCAAGAGCAAATATCTCTTACTGCCTTTTGCAGATTACACAATGGCCCTCTTTTGGGTTCTAAGATGAGCACCCCATTTGAATGGATGCATTTTAGGTGAGAGAGCCCAGCTGGCATGGCTCAGTAGATGAGTATCAACCTATGAACCAGGAGGAGGTTCAATTCCCGGTCAGGACTTATACCTGGATTGTGGGCTCGATCATCTCTCTCCTTTCTCTCTGAAATCAGTGAAAAGATATTTTTAAAAATAAAAAATTGAGGGCGAGGGAAGGAATGCCAACCCCTGGCCCTGAGCTCTCACCTTCTAAATGCAAATCAAATTCCCAGTCAAATTTTGACAGACTGTAAGAACAGACTCTAAATGTCCCACATCTCTGAGGTCCTAGGGCCTGCAGGAGGGGGTCTATGGGGGAAAGAAGAAGATATATGTAATACTTTCAATAATAAAGAATTATCTTTTTTTTATGGCCCACATTGAGCATCTAATCCCAAATCAAGAACCTATTCTATATCTGGAAAACAAAGCAAAGGGATGAGGAAAAATATCTGTTCACAAAACTTCATGTTTATTTAATTTCCTACTCTTAAAGCCTTGCTTGATCTCACTTTCCTTGTGTGTCTTGGGAAGAAACATCTCTCCAGTGGTTTTGGTCACACTGAAACAAACCTGAAATACTTAAGAGGAGATGGAGCTATGATTTCTCTTCAGGGAAACAGCATGCTGCCACTTTACCAACTTATACCCAGTAAAGTAGCCTTTCTCCTTAAAAAGATGACTTTAGTGCATTAAAAATTCTTGTTTTAAAAATCAGCTAATTACGTATATTAAAGCACACCCATTAACCATTTAACCTCTTTAACACAGCCTGTGTTCATTTTGTAATGGCTCCTGAGTATAGAGAGCCTGGGAAGGCACATGAGCATTTCTTTAATTATTGTCAGCTCAATCCAGTGGCGTTGGCAGAGCCACATCCTGGAAACACACCTTGCCAGAGGCAGGGGTGTTGTCAGCTTGACCTTAGCCCAGGGGCCAGGAGGTGGGTTTTGTTATCTAAATCCAGCCAAGCACTAGGAATGAGTACTACTCAGGCCTACCCAAGAATGCACATAATCTCCTTTGTCTTGACCTTTAGTAAAACTTCCTGGTTTTTGCTGTATAAAGTAAACACGCTGTATTGGCTCTGGGTCCCTGTCTCTCCATCAGAGGACATGGTCCCACCCGGCCCCAGCTTTTTCCTTCCATCTCTGTATCTGTCTCTTTCTTTCATTTTCTCAATCCCTCAATCCCCAGCAGCCCCTACTCAGGAACCAGACCATTCTCTAGCCTCGCTGGATGCAGAAAAGAGAAATATTTACACCTAAGAAACTGAGGCCATAATCCAACAGCCCACAAGGAAATGAGTCATGCCAACAATCACACAATTGAGCATGGTATCAGACCCACCATAGTAGAGCCTCAAAATGTCTGTACAGCCCTGGCCAGTCGCTCAGTGGTTAGAGCATCGGCCTGCAGACCAAAGGGTAGCAGGTGAGATTCCTGGTCAAGGTTTCCCAGCCCTGGTAGGGGTGGGTGCATGGGGGAGGCAGCCAATCCATGTGCTTCTCTCACGTCAGTGTTTTTCTCTCTCTTCCCCCCTCTTTCCTCCCACTCTCTCTAGAAATCATATCCACAGGTGAGGATTAAAAAACGTGTTTGGGCAAGACCCTGAGCAGAAGATGCAGCTAAGCTGTACCCAGATTTTGGACACTGTGAGGTAATAAATGTTCTGCCTGGCCAGTGTGGCTCACTGGTTGAGCACTGACCCATGAACCAGGAGGTCACAGTTCAATTCCCAGTCAAGGCACATGCCTGTGTTGTGGGCTTGATCCCCAGTAGGGGGCATGCAGAAGCAGCAAATCGATGATGTTTCTCTCTCATCAATGGATCTTTCTCTCTCTCCCTCTCACTTCCTCCCTAAAAATTAATAAAAAATATCTATACTAATAAAAGGGTAATATGCTAATTAGACCAGATAGACTAGACGTCTTCTGGGCGTCCTTCTGGACAAAGCCACAGTGACGGGGGCCAAGGCAGAGGCAGTTAGGGGCAATCAGGCTGGTAGGGGAGAGCAGTTAGGGGCAATCAGGCCGACAGGCAGAGGTGGTTAGGGGCAATCAGGCTGGTAGGGGAGAGCAGTTAGGGACGATCAGGCCGGCAGGCAGAGGGGTTTAGGGGCAATCAGGCTGGCAGGGGAGAGCAGTTAGAGGCATCAAGCTGGCAGAGGTAGTTAGGGTGATCAAGCAGGCAAAAAGGTTAGGGGTGATCAGGCAAGCAGAGTGGTTAGGGGCGATCAGGCAGGCAGGCAGGTGAGGGCTTAGGAGCCAGCGGTCCTGGATTGTGAGAGGGATGTCTCCGATTGGAGAGGGTGCAGGCCAGGCTGAGGGACCCCCACAACCCCCTGTGCACTAATTTTGTGCATCAGGCCTCTAGCATATATATATCCTATATAATAAAAGCCTAATATGCTAAGTGTCTTTAACTGTTCAACCAGTTGCTATGATGCGCACTGACCACCAGGGGGCAGACACTCCGACCAGTAGGTTAGCTTGCTGCTGGGGTCCGGCGGATCAGGAGTGGGCAAGACAGGCCAGACATGCCCTGGAGCCCTCCCAAGTTCCCTCCCTGGCCCTGATCGTGCACCCTTGGCCTGGCCTGTGGGGATCGGGCTGAAACCAGCTCTCTGATATCCCCCGAGGGGTCCTGGATTGCGAGAAGGTTCAGGCCAGGCCAAGGGGCCCCACGGGTGCACGAATCCATGCACCAGGCCTCTAGTATGTGTGTGTGTACACACACACACACACACACCAACACTCGAGGCCCCCACCCGCAGATGCCATGGCTGCAGCCGGGGGCCTCTGCCGCCTCTGCTTCTGCCACGGCTTTGTCTGGAAGGAAGGATGTCCAGTCTAATTAGCATATTATGCTTTTATTATTATAGATGCTTTAAAAAATGTTGTTCCAGCCAGTAAGTTTTGGGGTAGTTTGTATGCAGTGAGAGATAAATAATATATACCACAGATGGCTTGATTAAATCCATTGGCTATAAGGAAAGGCTCGGTTGTGCTGGTGTAGGCTCAGGGTAGCACATGCTCTGTGTGTGCCCCCTCTCTTGTCCCACAGTGTACGTCTATGTGTATGTGGCACAGGGGCTGTGTGTCTGACTGGTGTGCCTATGAGGAGGAAGCTGAACAGTGCCACTTCCCTTTCCCAGCTCCTGGAGCCACCACAGTACCTCTCTTCCTGGTTAGATACCCTCCCCTCAAGATTGGGAAGTAAAAATAACATCTCCACCCTTCTGGGAAAACTTCACCAAAGGAATCTGCCCAACTAAACGTTACTTGCTCCCTCAAAGACAGAAACGAAGAACTTTATCCTTGAGAAGGAGAGTGGAAGAATCTAGTCCTGTGGCCAGAGCAGGACTTCAGAGAACAGGGAGGCTTGACTGTTTACTCACTGTCTAAAGCAGTGGTCTCCAAAATGAGCAAGAGAATCCACTGGGATGAGAGAGAAAATACTATTTTATTTAGAAAATTAAGAAATTTAAGCTTTACCAATATCCACTCTACAATCTGACCCTAGGATCTTCTTAGTCCATGTGGACCAGCCACATGTCAGGTCAACTTTGAAGGAGCAGTCTGTGGGTGGGCCCGGCACAGAGGGGCAGGCAGTACCCACCACCCCTTAATCCACTACTAGAGTGTCACGGGTGCTCTTGCAGGTTCAAGCCCTGGTTAAGAGGCTGTGCTGATTATATTATCTGCATACTAATATTAACCTAAATTAGCCCTAGACAAATGCACAAGGGCCTGAACATTGCTCAGAGGAAGCACAGTCAGAATACTAATATGCAAGCACAGGAGAAGAGGGCAGAGCTGATCTGCTCCTGTCCCTACGGTATCAGCCACATTAATTGTTGCTTTTCCTTTTTCCCCTTGTAATAAAATTTAGCAAGGAGTTAGCAAAAATATTTAAAAGTATAAAGAAGGTCATTTGAAATACAGTGAAATTTGCCCTAAGTGTACATTGCACCTCCAGATTTGCTAGTGGTGGTATCACCTGCATAAAATATATAAATAAATTATGTATGTGTACAAAAATATATTCAACTTTTTACCAATAAGGGTACATTAAAATACTAGAAGCCATGGGTCTACAAGATACTGTGACATTTTCTAACTTAATTATCAGAGGCCAGGAGGACCCACCTGATGAGGGATTACAGAGGGTTAAGAAGAGAGAAAAAGAAGAAAACAAAATAATTCGAGTTTATTTGTCCTCCTCCACAGAACCTTTTCCCTGAAATAGTCTCCCACCAGGCCCAGCTCCTACAACTGAATAGATAGGAACCTTCCCTCCTTTTACTTCCCCAAGTAACACAAAGCTATTTAAACAGATGCCTAAAGCCAAATCAGAGAGAAAAGCAATGCATGCCCTTCACACATCACAATTTGTACGTGTTCTCGCTGCCCCAGGAGAGGCTGTTGGGAGGAGTCTTCAGTTCCGAGAGGAAGGCCCACTGCACGCCTGCAGCATGCCCACTGCCGGTCAGGGGGAAGACACTGGCCCTTTCAGCAGGAAGGGCTTGGCTGCCTCCAGGATGTCCAGTTTGGGGTCCAGTGAGCGACCAAGCCCCTCGAGCACCATGATGGCAAACACAATGGAGGCGAAGTTGCTCTCAAGCTTTACCTGAAAGAGAAAATAAGTGGTTCTTCCCAAAGCCCATTAATATATAGAGTCTGGATAACCATGTAGCTGTGTGCTCTCAGCCTCCGGTACCTGCCCATGTGATTTTACTGTCTACCTGACCCTCTTTTCCCTACGCCATCTTTTTACCCACCATCTCATCTACTCACCCAACCTCCCGTCCACTAGTATTACTAAGGAAAAATCTGGGGGATGTGGTATGTACTTTTCTAGGGGTGTGTGTGTATGTGTGTGTGTGTGTGTGTGTGTGTGTGCGCACGCGCGTGTGCATATGACTTAAAAATAATAAAATTATTATCCCAGCGATATACCAGAAACTGTAAATCTAAATAAGGATCATTCTTCTGACCAGCCACCTTTCTGACTCTTAATTCTATGTTATGATCCTTGCCAAATGCAGTATTTCACTATCGGATTGCAGAACCTCAAGAGAAGCAATGGGAAAGGCCATCTTCAGACAAGAATCTTCCCTGCCCTCAACTCCTTAGACCCTTAGCTGACAGTTTTACTTTGAAGATTAACCCAAGACCACACTCCATTTCAAGGAGACAAAGGCCAAGGTGGAGAACTGTGAGGACGTGTCCCTCCAAGGAACAGGGGCAGGAGGCAGAGGCCACAACAGCCGTGCTGGCAATCTCTGAACACACCAGGACAAGAGGCACCTCCTCTTGGGCCGGTCCAGCCTCAGGGTGTTACACTGCTCAGGAAAGCTGTATAAGTATGACTTAGATGAGTACCACACATCATTCATGTGCACTGAGGAGGGGAAGGGCATGACAGCTTTCATTAGATGGTGTTTACATCTGTGAATCCATTTTTCTGCAGCTCAGTATCACAGATACTTGGACAGCTAAGCCTTACTGAGACAGACCAACATTGTGACAAAGGGGGAACCTGCTGTACCTAGTTAGTACACAGAAGCAGCACTCTTCATGCTAATGAAGTGGTACCAAAAATGTTTTTAAAAAACGAGATCTCATATAAGAGGATTACTTCTCACGACCCTGGGGCCACCCATCAGCTTCCCCAGAGACCTCCCCTCCAGCCTGGCTGGAGCAGAGGCTCAGCTCTGCCAGGGGCCTCACCTTGTGAGTCATCAGTAACTTAAAGACATTCGAGAGAAGGCTGGAAACTTGGAGCTGGAAAAGATAATAAAAATTGACTGCAGAGAGTGCCGACCCACCCTCCCACACCTCCCCAACTACTTCTCTCCCAGGCCCCTGTCCCGTCCTCCCCCAACACCTCGTCCCTCCCATCACACACACACACATACCAGTGAGTGCAAAGAGACTCTAATTCCAGAAGGACTGCACATGCACGAGCCCAGCTCCCATCTCGAGTATGAGGAGCCTGAGTTCAAAGGCTCCTTCCAGGAAGAGGCCTGGAGGCCCGGCTCACCCAGTGTGTGTCCACCAGCACACACACACCACATCTGAATAAGGAGATCAGCAGTGCCTGGGTGCCAGCTGCTGCTTGTTCTGAGCTCTGACAATCCTGCTAGTGTAGCCATGAACTTGAGGAAATGCTCAGTTTTGCTAGAACTGAGTGTAAAATACAAATTGAACTCAAGTCTAAATAAAGGTGGTGAACATTCGGTATGTCTTCTGGCCACTCAGAGAGCGTCATCCCTCCCTCAAGCTCAGCTGAGCTTGAGATACAGAAGAAGCGGCAGAACAGCTACACCCCAGACAAGCCGGGGTGCGCCACTATGTATGTCACGCCCCAGAAGGCACCCTAGGAACCTGGTCAAGGAGCCACTCTTGAGAGTCAGAGATTCCAGTGGGCCTCCTCACATCAGGGAGATGTGGGCAGGTGTTCTTTATCTGTCTTAGAACTCAAACCCCCTCCAGACTTCTCCCCATTGAAAGATCTCCCTTCACTTTGGGGTTTGTTCTCGCCAAGGGCAAGGGCAGTACTCAGGCCCCTGCCCCTCTGTGGCCTGCTCACCTTTTCCAGGGTGATAGTGTTCTTCCTGGCCTGCGTTACTAGCGCGGCCATCTCAGCCTTGAATCGCTCCACGTCCTTGCACTCACTGGCCCGAGCGTGATGCAGGATGAGCTCAGCCACTCTTTGGCCCTGGAAGATACAATAAAAAGAAACTTGGTAGAGCTGGGAGGGCACAAAATTAGATGATCTGCCCACACTCCTTCATATCCTAGTTGTTTCCACCTAGTTCTTCTATCTTGCCCTTGGCCACTGCGGACCAACCAGCCTAGCCTCGGAGCCAGGGCCACCAGGACCTGTCACCAGGCTGGACCAGCCACACTGTCGGCATGGGCTCCCTTCCGGCCCCAGCAGAATACCCTCCTCACCGCCTCTGTGCTGCAGCCTTCTCACTCCTCCTCTGCCCAGGACACCTTCTGACCAAAGCCTCCATGGTCTCCCCAAATACCCACTGCTAATGCCTTTCACCTCCCTCCTCAGGCTGTGACCTTCTTCGTCCACCCAAGCCTGGCAGGGGAACATGCCCCACCCTACCTGCCACCGTGGCCCAGGCTCAAGCCTCTGCCCCCTCAGAAGCCTCCTAAGCAGGAGCTGGCCTTCCTAGTGCCCACTGCACACTTGCTGAAGAAGGAAGAGAAACTACCACACAAACTACACGACGGCACTTGGGAAGGAGGCATTTCTTCCCATCCCAAGTCATGAGCTGCTTGGAACTGGCCTCAGTCACGGGCACCAGCACCTTCTGACTAAAGACCAGAGATGCTTCTGTTAGGAGCACCCGTGGCAAACGGCATTTACAAGAACAAAGGCTGAAGAGCCCTAAAGTTCTCAAGAGCTTCAAGGATTTGGGCCCAACTCTCAAGAGCCCAGTGGGTCTCACCTGCCCCATTGCGACGGCCATGAAGACTGCGTGGAAGTTCCTCAGATCAGCAGCCCGCAGCTCAGCCACAATACCAGCATCCAGGAGCACCAGGCGCAGTGGGCACCGGGCAGGCGTCATGGACACCACCAGTGTGTCACAAACATCCGCCTGCTGCAGTCGTGCCTCTTGGCTCTTGGAAAGACCATCGGCACCCTGGACCAGGATGTTCCCAGGGTGAAGGTCCGCATGGACAAAGTTGTCCACAAATATCTGGAAAGAGAGCAGCACTATTCAAGGCTAAATCAACCCTCACCACCCCATCACCACCAGGAAAAAGCTTCCAGGGTGATGGTGTGTTCCCAGTGATCCATGGCAGAGAAGTGTGCGTTTGATAAACTAATTCATTGTCTGATGACATCAGTTCAGAATTTGTATAGGGACAGGACAGGTTGATGTTTTCAAGAGAAAAGTTATTTTCAAAGTAAAAAATATTATAGGAAACATGAAAGTTTGCAGGTCAATCCCTGGTGGGAGTGGGTACAGGAGACAGCCAATCAATGTTTCTCTCATACATCAATGTTTCTCTCTCTCCCCCTCCCCGCTCCTTTCTCTCCATTCCCCATCTCTAAAATCAGTAAAAAAGCCCTAGCTGGTTTGGCTCAGTGGATAGAGCGATGGCCTGTGGCTTGAATGGTCCTGGGTTCCATTCCAGTCAAGGGCACATGCCCGGGTTGCAGGCTTGATCCCCACTAGGGTGCATGCAGGAGGCAGCCAATCAATGATTCTCTCTCATCATTGATGTTTCTATCTCTCTCTCCCTCTCCCTTCCTCTCTGAAATCAATAAAAAAATATTTTACCAAAATAATAAATAAAATCAGTAAAAAAATAAATTTATTTTTTAAAAAATAATAAAAATAATCTACTTATTGTTTAAAGATTTTCCCCAAACCTCTCTGCTCTTAAAATTCATGGAACTTCCGCCTAGCCGGTTTGGCTCAGTTGATAGAGCATTGGCCTACGGGCCAAAGGGTCGATGGTTTGATTCTAGTCAAGGTCAAAGGCAGGTACTAGTAACTTGGTTGCAGCTCCTCCCCGGCCGAGCCCTGGGTCGGCTCCTGCAGGAAACAACCAATTAATGTGTTTCTCTCACATCGATGTTTCTCTGTCTTTCCCTCTCTCGTCCACTCTCCCTAAAAATCAATGGAAAAATATCCTCGGGTGAGGATTAACAAACAAACAAAAATTTTTCATGGAACTTCCCTTCTTTCAAATATTTCATAACTCAGGCTTCCCCTCCATTACCTCCATTTGTCCATACAGTGACATGTAATAGCAATCCTAACCACCACCTACTGGCAGAGAATCAAGTGGACAAGGAGAAATGGCTTTGAAACTACTAAGCAGGAAAGAAAGCCCCAGGAACTATGATAGACAGAAAGTCAGGTGTGACTTTGGGGAACAAAAATCTGCCTCCCATGAAAAAGAGAAACCACTCAGTGGTCAGAGAAAGCACTAGCAATCCTAGAGAGGAAAAAGGAGAGCCCAGTGCAGAGGCACAGAGCAGTTGCTTCAGAGGGGCTCTCAGCGGACTCCTCCTGGCCCAACAGAGCACCTCCTCCTGGATGCAGGCCATAGTGACCCTCCTTAGTCCAGACCCTGGCTTTACTTGACATAGGGAGGCTGCTACCTGGTGAAAATCCTGGGACCCTGACCCAAGCCTGGCACCTTGCTGCCAGCTCATCCCCTCAGGGCCTATGCCCCTATCCTTGACCCCAGGAGCTGGAAGCCCCCATAATCTCCCACTCCAAGGCACTGCTTACTGCTGCTTCTACCCTGGCTACTCCCCACTGCACCCTCCCCTCAACCCACAATGCCTCTTGGAACTTCTGTCAACTGAGCTTCCACTGCACTAAGTGGAAACCTGGCTCTCCCACAACAACCTCTCTTCTCCAGGAGCCCCTTGGGTGGGGGCTGCTGACCTGGAGCTGAAGGTGAAGTCAGGGCTCCCAGCCCTGAGCCCTCTCTGCAGGAGCGCTTAAGCTTCCACCATGCTGTCAGCTTACACCCACTACCATCCTGCTCGCCTCGGCCCCTCCATCTCAGTCATATCAGTTCTTTCCTCCCACTCTCGGACCACATACCTGGTTCCTTCTTATCCCAACTCTGCACCCTCTAGACCTGGGCACTCGTCCTGCCTATCTAGCCTAGACCCTGCCATCCATCCCTCAAACACTCTGTGCCAACCACCAGGAAGACCTCAGACCCTCAACAAGTATCTGTATCTTCTTTCTTTGCTCCTGCATGTGAGCTGCCAGCAATGCTGGGTTGCCACAATTACTAATGATGCTGATAACTAACATTGCTTAGGGTTCACTATGTCCCTTTCTGAGTGCCGACTCATTTAATCGTTGTCAGGCCGTCCCCTCATAGGTGACACCTAGGCTTCCCTCACATGCCAGCTGATCTGAAGCCACTTCCTGAATAAATCCCTGGGCTAGGTCAGGCCCCTCCTAAATGCCCCCTTGGTGCCTGTACCTACCCTGTATATAATTTACTTATTCATGGACAGTCTTTCCACTAAACGGTAGTTCTGTGAACATTGTAATCCTGTCTCTTGCTCACTACTATAAAGCCAGCACTGTCTAACACATAGCAAATGCTCAATACATACTTGCTGAATGAATGAAGGAAGTAGATGTAATATACGATGTTGTCTTAGGCTGTTTGTAGGCAACTGGGTCTTGGGCCTGGGTCTTGTTCCCCACCCTTCCCATAGCACCTTGCTCGGCGACAGAGCGCAAGCCACTGAGAAAGTGCTTAACAAAGCTATAGAATGAATGGCTATCTTGGTAGGCTCAGCTGTTTTTAAAGCAGACTCTACACTGGGCTTGCCCTCCACCCAGTGTAGCTGAGCAGTGTCCCCACCATTTCCCACATGCAATTGGGCCACATGCTGGGCCTGAGCACCCTCTCCAAGCCCATGAGCTCACCATCTTCAGGAGCATGTCAATCCCCAGCCGAGCAATCTTCCTCTTCAAGTCCACGGGAATCCCTGCCTGCTGGTAACTGGACACGGGCACGCTCTCCTTTAAGAAGATCAGGGAGGGAACAACTTTACCCTGGACAGCTCTGCTCCTCATCCCCATGGCACACATGCTGTTGCCTTCCCGTCGATTAGGAAGTGACCCAAAGAGTTTTTCCTTTCTTAGACCCGCTATGAGTGTGTCCCCCACAAGCTGATTTTAACCTATTTACATTTCCCTTCCATAATACTTCTCAAAGGAAAACAAGTCCCATAGATTTATTAGAGAGGAAACCCATTGACTTTGCCACCCACAGGTAAGGATGTTGCAATGTGGTGGGAAGAGATAGGAACAGGCCCCAGAGAGCTAGTTTCTGGTCAAGAACCAGCTAATAGAGACATGAATGAATTCTGTGACCTTGAGCAAGAAAACAGGGGCAAAGGGGGAAAAGAGAAGAAAGGAGAGCTAATAAATAATCATTTCATATAGCTTAGTTATTTGTCAGAGCAGCCCACTAAGATAGATTTTGTTATCCCTAATTAATAAATAAAAGAACTAAAGCCCAGAGAGGTTAAGTAACTTGCTCAAGGCTACACAGATAGTAACTTTGGGAGGTAGCATTACTTTCCTGCATCTCATATTACCATCTTTACAAAGGAGGCTGGAGCAGGAGACAGCAAAGGCCAGTGACATGACACAAACACTTGTTAAGCACTTTCTCTGTGCAAACTCTAGCTGAGGGCATTTTGCACTGTGTGTCACTGACTCCTGGGAGAACCCCATGAGGCAAGAAGAGTGGCCTGCTGTCATAACATGAAGAAACTGAAGTTCAATAAGTAAAGTGGCAGAGCAGATTTTCAAATCCAGAAGGTCTGAGGCCACACCCAGGTTCTCAGCCAGCTCACTATCCTACTGCCCACCTCGGATCACATCTGAAGTCCTCGCACATGTAATCACATGCTCTCTCACGGCTTTTGTCTTTGCAGACTAAAACCACCAAGTGGAGCAGAGACAGCCCAGCTGTGAGTGAAAGGCCCAGCCAGGTAAGTTCTGATTCTTACTTCATATGTTTCCACCAAAACATCCCTGGTGACAAAGGGATGCAGAGGGGTGGGGAATCTGACAGACTTCACGTTCAGGAAATTGCACTGGAAGTGCTCGAGATTCCGAGCTTCGTAGCGCAGGTCGATCTACAGGGAAGTGAAGAGAAAAGATGAAGGGGTAGTCGGGGCACCGGGATAGCAACATCTGAACTGCCAAAGAGCTAGCAAGTCACAGAGTCACCTGCTTCTCCTGCACAGACAGCTCCCCAGGAGACATGAGAGGAGGCATCCTGTGACTAAAGGCCTCCCCGCAAACCCCTAACCTCCTCCTGAACTCCTCTAAGCTACAGACAGCAGACACCATTGCATTACCTGGGCTTCCCTGCTTCTCCGCTCTTCCTGCTCTGCCCACCCACTTCACACCAGCCATAGACCCCTTCCCCACCTCCCGGGGGTTCAGCTTTGTGGCCTCTCCACACCACTGCCGCCCAGGCCAACACTAGCCCCCGCCGCCAACCCCCGGCCAACACTCTAACCACTGAGCACACTGGTCAGGACCCCAGCTCTTTCCCTTGATTAAGACTCACTTCCACCCACTGCACTGACTGCTCTCCCCAACTCACCAAGCGTTTTACTTGCCAGTGTCAAAGGCCCAGTCCCACTTTTACCCTAATTAACTCTAAGACCTCATTCTTCCTGAACCAGTTTTCACTATCCCAGCTTCCACCCCTGCCTCTCAACTGCCCTATCTGGGTCTGGGCTTCTGGCCATTCCTCCTCAGGGGCCCCAGAGATGCTGGTATCTCTCAGCTCCTGACCTTCACCAGCTTTTGCTCTTCCTCTCCATCCCCTCACATCCTCAGCTAGTACCTCTTGATGACAGAACCTTGACCTCCATCCAGTCCCCCTCTACTAGTCTCTGGACTTATATTCAAGTCCATCTGGACATTGCCCTGTGGAAGGCCACAGGGACCCTTGAACTCAGTGTCTACACAGAATTTACTTGCATACACACCCACATGTACCCAGTCACCTGAGAGTCACTGCAGATTACTCCTTCTCTTACCCTCCACACCCATCAGTGCTCAGTGCCATCAACTCTACAGCCCTAACCACTCTCAGATCTATTCTCCCTTTCTACCCCACTGCCACCCCCTTGGTGACTCACAAGAAGTCACCTGAACCCCAACAGAGGCATCTGAGTTGGGCTTCCTGACCCCTCATCTTCCCTCCCCTCATCTTTCCTCTCCATCTGCTGGTGTCCCCTACTACGTGCAGAATGAAGTCTAAATTCTTTAGGATGACATCCAAGGGGGGGTCATGGGTTGGCCCCTACTTCTCTCTTCAGGTCCATCTCTTGTGCCTCCTCCTTCCTCTACTTCCCAAAACTCTAGCTTCACCCAATCTGTTTGGTGCTGAACACCCCAGCCTGCTGATTTACCCCCATCTTTAGCCTTCCTTATTCCCTCTGATCGGAATGTTTTCCCTCCCATTTGGTCCAACTGTAAATACCACTCACCTTTCAAAACCAAACTTGAGCCAAGGGAGCCTTGACCCTCAAGATAGAATGACCACTTCCTCTCTTGAGCCCCAACTGAACCCAACTGAACCTGTGGAGACTCCTACTGTAACTCTGATCAAACTCTATTTGCAAGTATTTATAGGTCAGCCCCCTCTGCCTACAATATATTCCTATGGATAGGAAAAGCTCACTTATTTTCCTAGTTCATCAGCTTCTTGTTATATCCAAGGACCTAAATGAAGGCTTGGCACATTGCTTCTGAAATTCTGCCAATTTCTGCACTACCAATAGGGAGCCAGGGCAGATGCCTACTTGGAACCTTGATGGCCCCCAACGTGTATTTACCAAGTCTGGCTACTTAAACAGGTATCCCAAAGTCCTGAACAGGGAGGAGGTTCTTGTCTACTCAAAAGCCCTGGAAACAAAGCAAAACAAGGCACTGTGACTTAACCTGATTCTTCTTATCACCCTAGAGTTCAGCCATTGATTGTGGCACTTAGAGATAATGTATAGTCCACCAGGGTGATTTCACTTTCCTCCCAGGCACTAAGGAAGACTGTGTTTCCTAAGCAACCTTGCAGGGCCTGTGTGATTAAAGCTGACCTTTAGACTAGGAAGAAATGATGTTCATCACTTCCAGGCCTGGCCACAAAATCTCTCACGTGGTCCTCCACGGTTTTTTCCCAATTCCACACTGACCCTACATGACACATGTTGTAGATGGCAGTGCCAAACTTGGCAGGAAACTGGGTCCCTGAATAACTGTGGTGTAGAGCTTCCTCCCTCTCTCCTTCAGTTCACCTGAATGGAACTTTGATATAAGCAATAACCTTGTTGCATTAAGCTACTGAGACTTGGGTGTTCTTTGTCATATCAACTAGTGTTACCTACCCTGACTAACATACCATACTAGATGTGACCTATTGGGAAATTACTCATTCATCCAGCATTTACTAAAGGGCTGCTAATGGCAAGAACTCTCTTAGATGCTATTTATAACCAAGGGAAGGGAAATTCACCTGTTGGACCATGAGCTTCTCAAATTCCTCCACTATCTCAGGCAAGCTAAGCCACTTGATTCCTGGCAAAAGTGCAAGGACTTGGCTGCCCATCTTCATCAGCAGCAGGTCCATTCTCACCTGAGAGAGCAGGCCAGGGTGCAGTACCTGCCAGAAAGAGGAACAGTGAGACAGAGGAGGGATCAGGAAGGCATGTTCATTTAGCCAGGGCTGGGTCGTACCATCAAAGGAGAACCAGCTGGCTTCTCATCAGAGCAAAGAGGAAGTAGTCCCAACACCCAAGATGCTCTTGCCTCCCTCACTCCCGTGTGCCTTCCCTGAGGGGATGCTGAAGGCAGCTCCTCTGCACTGCACTTAGCTTTCCTGGGAAGAATAGGCGGGCGTTTTCTTCCTAAATATATTAAGTTTAGATCAGTGGCTCCCAAAGAGTGCAAAAAAGTCACCACAGGGTGCTTGGTGAAAATGTGGGAGAGTTTTTCCCAAGGAGGTAAAAAAGATCATCAGGTATACCTGCTACTCATGTCTGCCAGATACCCTGGGTAGTGCTGAATGGGAGTGGAAAAGTGTGGAGACAAAAAATAATGGAGCCCAGGCAGGGAAGGCAGAAAATGAAGCGAGAAGAAAGGCGCTTCTGTAAAAATGAACACTGCCATCTTGGGCTCATGTTCAAACTAGTCCAGTGATGGCGAACCTTTTGAGCTCGGCGTGTCAGCATTTTGAAAAACCCTAACTTAACTCTGGTGCCGTGTCACATATAGAAACTTTTTGATATTTGCAACCATAGTAAAACAAAGATTTATATTTTGATATTTATTTTATATATTTAAATGCCATTTAACAAAGAAAAATCAACCAAAAAAAATGAGTTCGCATGTCACCTCTGACACGCGTGTCATAGGTTCGCCATTACTGAGTCCTAGTCTGTCTTCAATTTATCCTGACCCCAGAGTAGTTCAGCTAGATCAGCGGTTCTCAACCTGTGGGTCGCGACCCTTTTGGTGGCCGAACGACCCTTTCATAGGGGTCGCCTAAGACCATCCTGCATATCAGATATTTACATTATGATTCTTAACAGTAGCAACATTACAGTTATGAAGTAGCAATGAAAATAATTTTATGGTTGGGTCACAACATGAGGAACTGTATTTAAAGGGCCAGAAGGTTGAGAACCACTGAGCTAGATGGTGGTTTCTCCACCTGCAGAGGCAGCGAACTCCAAACCCACTTCATTTTCCTTTTATGAGACTATCACACCACCACCTCTCCCTCAAGCCAAGAAACAAAACAGTTTGCATATCATACACACTCAGAGAATAGTCAAGCTAATAGAAGTCCATGCAAGGCAATGTGGGGTGATTGGCAAAAGGAGGGTTCCTTACCTAGGACAGCTCCCTGGGGTTAGTGAGATTTCAGAGATGGGAAGGGCCCTCTGAAGACATCAGAGCACTTACTTTCACTGCCACCGGGATGAGGTGATGTGGTTCAGGTAGATGGGCAGGTGCCGAAGGCTGAGACACAACTGCGTCTGATCCAACCAGGTCAGCTTGAGGGAGAAGCAGCCTTTCTAGAAACGACTGGTCAGCAAGACTTCCTTGAGATCCCCACTCCTTCTCCAGGTGTCCACAGAGCTCTCCCAGCCCCCAACGGGCCCCGGCTTCTGAACAAGGTCGCAGCCTGGAGGCCTTGGCAAGTCTCTGGATGCTGTCATTCTTCAGGAAGACAGGATTGGCACATGCTTTGTACACTTGGGCCACGCAGCCTGAACCCACAGGTTCCTGCTTCTCAAAGCACAGGACCTTCCCCCAGTCCTCCCCAAAGGCCTGCTGCAGGATGTGCTCAGTGTGGATCCAAGGGTGTGGGGTCACCCGGACGTGCAGCTTGGAGAACTGGGCACAGAAAGCCTCTGAGAAAAGGTCTCGCCGGGTGCTGGCCCACTGGCCCAGTTTGATATACATTGGGCCTGAGGTCTCGGTGGCTTTCAGAAGCAGGTGGAGCCAGAGGCTGGAGATGCTGGGAGCCAGGTAGGTGAGAGGGTAGAGTAGAAGGAGGGGGAAGAATTTCACCAAGAGAGCCCCAGCCCGGAGCCCAATCCGGAGGTACAGAAGGAGGCAGCCGAGCCCCCCCTCGTGGGGGACTCTTTCCAGGGGCCCATTTTCAGCCAGTTCACCCCAGCTGGCCCTTCGCTGACACAAGGGCTCAGGGGCCCCGTCACCAGTGTCCCCACAGACTGAGACGAGTTTGGGCAAAGTGCCAAGCAGAAGCCAACATAGTCTGGAATTTCGTCCAGAGGGTCTTAAAAGACTGAGTTCCTTTCTGAGCTCAAAACCCCTGAGGTGTGACAGGCAGACCCGGACAGAGAAGCGCCAGGGAGTCACCATCCTCTCCGGGAGTTCCACCGCAGAGGCTGCCTGCCCTCCACGTAAAGGGCACCTACCTACGTGCACCAGGCTGACAGGAGTCAGGACCACAGCTGAGCACTCCACTGAAATGTGGGGCAGCCGCCAGATCCCGCGAAGCTCATGTGCAGTCTAAACCCAGGCCTGCTCCTAATCCGGCCGGGGCTGGCCCGCACCACCCGAGGCCGCAGAGCGCTCCGGGCCTTAGCCGCAGGGGGGCACGGCGCATCTGTCCCACCCGGCTCCACGCCCTGCTCCCTCCCTCCGAGCACCTGCCCTGGGCCCGAGGCCAGAGGCTGCTGGGGGCCTACGCTCGAGCTGGGCGGCGCCTACGGGGCTTTCAGAACTCGACCCACTGTGAGAACCGGAGGGGCCAAGCCAGACACAAAGCCAGGCCCAGGGCGGGGCGCGACCCGCGCAAGGTGGCCGCGAAGGGGAAGACAGCCGGCGGCCGCAGAGTCACCCTGCGAGCCAGGGCCCGCACGAGATCGCCGGCGAGGCCGGGCACCCGCCCAGAGCCGGAATGCGGAGGGGCTGGGTGGGGGTGGAGCCGGGTCGGGGTTGAAGGTGCAGCCGAGAGTCGGAGCTCAGAGGCCCGTAGGGGGTCGGGGCGCCAAAGTCGGGATCCGAGCGCCGAGAGCGGAGCGGGGGTGCGTAAGACCGAGGATCCTGCGCCGAGAGCCGGGAGGTGGTGCGGAGGGCCGGGGATCGGGCGCCGAGAGCGGGGAGAAGGTGTGGAAGGCCGGGGATCGGGCGCCGAGAGCCGGGAGGGAGTGTTGGAGGCCGGGGATCGGGTGCGGAGGGCCGGGGATCGGGCGCCGAGAGCCGGGAGGGAGTGTTGGAGGCCGGGGATCGGGTGCGGAGGGCCGGCGACCGGGCGCAGAGGCCGCGCGGCCCGCGTTTTCCGGGAGCGCCCCGCCCGCCGGCGCTGGCACGGCCCCTTAAAGCGGACGCGGTACGGACACCGCTGAGGCACACCTTGCCGTCGGGTCCTGGGTCCCAGGTATAGCACCAAACGCAAACGCGCGCTCCACGCTCCCCCTTTCCACTGACATCTTTGTAGCTCTCCCTACAAGGCGTGGGAACCCTGAAGTAGTCCATGAATTGCAAGCCGGTTGTCAACACAGGTAGGGTTTTCAGAGGGGGGGAGGGGGGCCAGGCTGCATCAATTTGGGCAATGTATTTGGACCTTGGGGAATGGCTTCCGAAAGGCCATGTTCAGTCATTCAACTAATACTATTGAGCCCCATAAGTATTTCTTAAGCTGAATCTAAGATTTACCAAGGCTCAGTAATATGTATTGAGGTAGATACCCTGCTGGGCTGGGGAGTGGAGACACATCCTGTCCTTACACACTGACGACTTATGAGGGTTACCACACAGGGGAACAAAGTGTGGCAAGAGCCCTGAAAGAATGGGGAGAGCCAATAGGATGTGGCTACTTTGGAGAGGAAGGGAGTTGGGAGGGTGTTCAGACACAAAGGAAGATGCCCTAAAGCCCCAAAATACGAAGGAGTTAGGGTGCGAGGGTTTGTGTGTGTTGGCAAGGGAGGGGGAGTTGTTTGTTTTAACCTTAAAGAACCAAAGGAAGGTCAGATGGTTCTAGAGAGCAAGGGGGAGAGAAACAGAGTTTAGAAATAAGCCAACACAGCCAGGCAGGCCAGAGGCCCTCCGCCCTGCGGGGGGGGGGGGGGGGGGGGGTATGAGGCCGCCTGCCCTGGATACCACAGCCACATACAATCCTTTATCTGCAAGCCTGCCCAGGTTCATCTGTGGGCTTCACACGTGGAAGGAGCCCAGGGGAGAGAAGAGACACAGCCCATGCCCAAGTGTGGTTTCCCCTGCTGGAAGTGTGACTGCCACTCTGCAGCCCCAAGGGGTGCCCAAAAATGTAGGGACCTGGGCTGCTGATACAGACAGGAATGAGAAGTGGCTTTTGGCTACTCCTGTGTTGTTAATAATCCATCTGCCATTTCCACAAGAAGCTGCAGACCTCACCTCTTTGCAGTTCACAAGACAGAAGTCATCCCTACCACCTCTGGTTTCAAGTATGACCAGCCTGTCATTATCCTCTTCCCAACCGCCAACTGATTTATTTACCCACTCCATTCCAAAGGTGTGTGGGATATGCTTGTATACCTCTGATTCACCAAAGGGCTTATTGACGACTGGATTTGAAACCAGAGGCCCTGGGTTCCAGCCTGCTAATTAGGAAGTAACGATGTGACCCCGGGCAAGTCTCTGGGCCTCTGTTTCTCCTTAAGCTAATGGGGGAAGTGAGTCTGACTAAAGCTTTACAAATCCTCTAGATTTACATTTATGATTCTGGTAATTAACATATTCAACAATAGTTAAGAGCAAAATTTTGGAACTAAATAAACCTGGTTTTAGTCTCCCTCTGTGTGATCTGTACCTTACCTTACCTCTGGGGGACAAGTTACCTTACCTCTCGGAGCCTCTAACCACAAACTATGCTATGTTTCGCACCCTGCGTCAATAAATGTTAGCCTATGTTATTTGTGTTATCTAGATGAATAAAAGTAGTTTTGTTTCTCTTCCTACTTCAGATGACAGACATATTTTCACAAATTTGGAGGATACATTGTGGAAGGTCAGACTTAAAATAAGGGCATCCTGGGGGTGAGAGTGGGATGGAGGGGATCACTAGGGGGGAAAAGGGGGACATCTGTAATATTTTCAACAATGAAGGTACATTTAAAAAAATAAAATCAGGGCATCCTAGAAATTCACCTGAAGCAGTGGCTCTCCACTTTGGCACCCACAAGAATAACCTGAGAGCTGTCACATACCCAGTATCTGATTCTCTAAGTCTGGAGTGGGGCCCGGAATTTGCATTTCTAACAATTTCCTACATGCTTCTGCTGCTCCTGGTCCTAAGAACAAAGTTTGAGAACCATTGACCTGGTGGTGGTGGAGGTAGTGTTGGTGATGGTGGTGATGGTGGTGATGATAACTGTGGTGGTGAAGGTGCAGCACCTCAAAAAGTTGTAGTGACCCAAGTAGGTGAAATTGAAGGATTCCTGGGGCCCATGTGAATGTCCATTAGGAGAATGATGGCATGCACATTAACAGTCATATCAAATATGAACTCTAAATCAAGATTTGTAAGGGTAGTCTTTAAAAATCTGTTGATTTGCAGTCAAGCAGCTTCTCACCTAGTAACTTTATGCAATCTGTTTCCAGATCACCAACCACAAGAATGCATTTAGAATGATTAATACATTAAGAGACTGAATATCCAGTCACTCGCCAGACCATATATGACAATAGAACTCCGACCCACAGTCTCAGCAGCAATGGCCCAGAACAGTCAGGACTTGGCTGATGGCTGCCAGCTTCTCTAATGTTCACCCCCACTTCCAACTCAGGACCCAGCCATAGAAAGCCAGATGTCCTCGCCAAATCAATCACACGCTACCACGGGCCTCCAGCTTCCTTCCCTGCAATTAGGCACCCCGGAAGCCCCCCCACCCCACCCCCCAATAAACCTTTCCCCCTAGCATTTGAGTCTTTACTTGTACTTGAGTCTGCCAAACACAAGTGACATGCTATAGAAAGATCTGAATAAATAGCCTCTGTTTGTTCTCATTTGGGTGATCTTCGTTTTTCCTCCATAAAAATCTCCACAGTAAAAGCCAGCTAATTATTGTTAATAGTTTCCTTTCTTGGAACTGTTCCAGCTGGTGTTGTTAACTCTAGTACCACTGGGTGGCGCCATTCACTTGTGACTTGCAAACAAAGCTTCCTTTGGGTCCCCAGACCTGGCTGAGAAGATATGGATGGGCAGGGAAAGATGCAAAGGCCCACCTGGCTGTGCTTATCTTGTCAGTGACCCAAATGATGGTGATTTTAGCAACAACGTTACACAGTAGGTGCCATGCAGGGCAAGTATTTGTTCAAGACCTGCGGGAAGGAGGTGGGGGTAGGAAATTGGCTGCCTCTGGGATTCTGTCTGTCTGCACTTTTGACATTTAAGGCAGGATAATTTTTTGTTGTGTTTGAGGGGTGTGGACAAGGGGGAAGGGAAACTGTCCTGTACATTGTAGGATGTTTAGCAGCATCTCTGCTTCTACCCACTGGATGCCAGAACCGCACACCCCGCCCCCTTCCCAATTGTGACTTTAAATGTCTTCAAATATTGTCAAATGTCTCCCAGGGAGCAAAGTTGTCCCTAGTGAGAACCGCTGGGCTCCTTGTTGAGGACAGCTCTTTGCTGAGACCCTTTCAGCACCCCACTCCCACACTCACTTTCTTCGTAACAGAATGTCAACCCTTGCATACGCTTGCCTCAGCCTCCCCCGTTTTGGCCCCCTTGAACAAGCTCTACATTAGTGTGTGTCCAGTGGGGACTTGAGCCACCTCCACCCAAAACACCTGGGGTGCTTGTGAAACTGCAGACTCCTGGGCTGCCCTGCATTCGGATCCTATGGGGAAGATTTGATTCCCCAACCCCGAATAAGCCAAGGGGATTATCAGGCAAATACAATGTTTGAGAAGCATGGACCCCACTGCAGGTCCTGCTTAGTTCACCTGGTCTGCAATTAGCTCCTAATTTTATGCCTGGACCTGGACATAAAAATTCTGGCCCTGGGGCATGCACATACACAGAAAATACCAGAACCAATACCTGGAAAGGCACTAAGGGAAGAGGCTGTCGCAGGCATGCCTGCCTCTTTCCGGTGTGCTGCCATGATTTTCACATCCCTTCCTCATGCAGACCTACGGCTACCTTCTTCCTTTCTCCTTTTGTCTCTGTAGTTGAATTGTCTCCATTACTTCTCATGAGAATTGCTCATCCTCTGGTTCCCACCTTCTGGTTTTCTAGATGGGTTGTTCTAGCACTACCCAGGTTCAGGTGCTGCTCCTGCATTAATGCATGTGGCACAGCAGGTCCCCTGCCTCCTACCTGAGGGGCGTGCCCTGCCAGGAGGTGAAGTCCCATCTTGCTCTGCTCTGCCCCACCATGCGGTGGCAGCTCCGCTCGTCTTGGTCCTTTAATACCTCTGTTCTAAAGCTAGACAGTGATCACAGCCAAAGACAGGCCCTTGAAAGCTGGAGGAGAACGAAGGAGCCCCGGACCCGCTCCTTTCCCCCTGGGTGGCTTGAGCTTCTCCCTCCCCTTCTGTCCCACAGCTCCTGGATGACATTCGATTGGGGCCAAGAACAAACCAAGGCTGGGTTTGAGGTTTGTGTGGGATGCTTGGCTTGGTTTTGTTTCCTCAGAGGGAGCCAGCCAGGGTTGTGTGGGATGGGAAGGAACTCACGTCCAGCCTCTCTCGGAGGCAAGAACGGGCCAAGGATGGGACTAGCAATATGACAATAGAGCAGCCGTGGGCAAACTACGGCCCGCGGGCCGGATCCGGCCCGTTTGAAATGAATAAAACTATTGAAAAAAAAAGACCGTACCCTTTTATGTAATGATGTTTACTTTGAATTTATATTAGTTCACACAAACACTCCATCCATGCTTTTGTTCCGGCCGTCCGGTCCAGTTTAAGAACCCATTGTGGCCCTCGAATCAAAAAGTTTGCCCACCCCTGCAATAGAGGGAAGGAGTAGGATGCCCATGAAAGACAAGGGGAGCTCTGCTGTTTGTCCTGATGGCTCCACAGGCTCAGATCCACCGTCAGTCAGAGGGATGAGGAGGGTCTTCTCCAAGGGCATGTCAAGGTGACTTTTCTCTGCTGAAATAAGTTCCCTCCTTGCTCTATCTCATCCAAATGTCAAGGACCTAAGCACAGATAAATGATTTCGCTCCCCATGCCAGCTTTCTAGATAAAATCATCATCATAAAATAACCCAACCTGTCATCCATCATCTACTGTGTGTATGCCTTTCAACTACATACTGGCAGGCAAGTGGCAATGAGATAGAAGCAGGTTGCTAGCAAGGGGCCAAGAAGGAATGGAAAACAGTGATCTAAGCGGGGGTACCTGGTCTCTAGGGAAGAGGGTCAGATATGCCCGAAGAACTGCACTGTCTGCACCTTCCAGAGGGGGCAGCAAAACCAGGACCAGGATTGAATGCTGATCCAGAAATCTCTCCAGAGCCAGGGGGTGTGGGTGGCACTGGGTAGAGCCATTGTGCTTAGGCAACCTGGTGTAACAAAAGAACCTGGCTTCAGCCAGACTGGCCTGGGTCCGTGTGACCTCAAATAAGGTACATAACCTCTTGGAACTTGGGTTTTCCACCCATAAAATGGTAGGGATAATATTTCATTGCTCAGATGTGTGTGGGGAATTATACGACATGACATGTAAAGTCCTGGAACCAAGAGGCCCTGGACCTAAAAGGGGTGGCAGAGCAGGGAAGCTCAACTCTAATAGAGGAGAAGAAAAACTGTCTGCTCCCGCCTCGAACCCTGAGCACTCTGTGCTTCTGGAAAGAAATGAGATTAAGCAGAAGCTAACAGAGAGCGCCCCTAGGGGCCAGGCCTGGGACAACACCCTCTACTTGATCTACTTTATTATTATTTTTAAAATATATTTTATTGATTTCAGAGAGGAAGGGAGAGGGAGAGAGAGAATCATTGATCAGCTGCCTCCTACAGGGCCCCTGGTGGGGATCGAGCCCGCAACTTGGGCATGTGCCCTTGACCAGAATTGAACCTGGGACCCTTCAGTTCCCAGACGAACGCACTATCCACTGAGCGTTGGGTTACTTGATCTACTTTAATCCCCACAACAGGAGGAGGTCCTAACCATTACATATTTACACCTTATAGGAAGAATCTGAGGTGTAGAGGTGAAGCAACCTGCTCTAGAACTGGATTTGGCCTCTGACCCTGAGCCCATGCTCCTCAGCAGGACACTGAAGGAAGAAGAAGGCGGGGGGTGGGGAGGTGGGAGTGGTGAGAGATGTTCTGCAGAGCTCCATGGCTGTGCTGGGTGGAAAAGGCAGGGTTTAAGATCAAGAACAATTGCCCTAGCCCGGCTGGTGTGGCTCAGTGGTTGAGCATCAACCTATGAACCAGGAGGTCATGATTCAATTCCTGGTCAGGGCACATGCCCGGGTTGCGGACTCAATCCCTAGTATGGGGCATGCAGGAGGCAACCAATCAGTGATTCTCTCTCATCATTGATGTTTCTCTTTCTCCCTCTCCCTTCCTCTCTGAAATCAGTAAAAATATATTTAAAAAATAAAAAAGAACAATTGCCTTCATTGGTTTGGTTCAGTGGATAGAGCATCAGCCCATAGACTGAAGGGTCTTGGGTTCAATTCCAGTCAAGGGCATGTACCTGGGCTGCAGGCTCGATCCCTGACCCTGGTTGGGGCACCTCCATGCAGGAGGCAACCAATCAATGTGTCTCTCTCACATCCATGTTTCTCTCTCTGTCTTCCCTTCTATTCTCTAAAAATTAATGGAGGAAAATATCCTCACGTGAGGATTAACCAAAAAAAAAGAACAATAAACTCTTTCCCCCTCCTCCCACTCACGGGCTTTCCTGACTTGAGGCCAGGCACTGCCTCCTACCCTGGTTTGAGAGGGTCTTCCAGGCCCCAGTGCACAGCCCACAGCCCCTACCCTAGAGGGCTACCCTTCCCTTGGGAGCTAGAGAGCCAGCCTTGGGGGAGACCAGGGGTAGCATCAGCTGGGAAGGCTCCAGGGAGCCAGCAGGGCAGGACCACACAGGAAAGAAGGGAAGGGAGTCATTGTGGGTGCCTGCCACGGTGACATACTCATCGGATGACCCAGGGAGCCCGGAGGAACGGTGGGGTTGGGGCCTGGAACAAGCAGGCAAGGGTGGAAACTTGCAAAGCACAGGCGTCAGCATCACTCATCAGAGTCTGAACTGAGGCAGGAATATTTTTTTAAAACAAGCTAGTATTCAGAACTCACAAATGAGGAACAGCCGCCTGCCACCTGGAAGTTGCCACCGAGGGCCTCCCTAGCCGCCTCTCTGGCCTGTCCACCTGAGATGTGGCTGGCAATTGGAAGCCACAGTTGAAGGTGATTGGCCTGTTTTGTGCACTGGGTTTGGGGAGGTAGCCATTTGGGCCCTCAGCTCAGTTGTTCTCCATCTGCCATTTTCTCCATTTTGCCTCCTGACACCCAGGACCATGGGAGTAATTAACCCTCAAGAAGCCAAGTGTCTGGCCCTTTAAAAAAAAAAAAGTATTTTTATTGATTTCAGGGAGGAAGGGAGAGAGAGATAGAAGCATCAATGATGAGAGAGAATCATTGATTGGCCACCTCCTGCACACCCCACACTGGAGATTAAGCCCAAACATGGGCATGTGCCCTTCACCAGAACCGAACCCGAGACCCTTCAGCCCGCAGGCCGATGCTCTATTCACTGAGCCAAACCAGTTAGGGCTCCGGTCTTTTTTAAGAAAGTGAAAACTTACTGAATGATACGTCAGCAAACAAAACAATAATTTAAATGCGTACACTTTTTTAAAAACCACTTGAACCTGGCAAATTGGTATTCTAAAACTTACTGTGCTTAGTTGAAAATGGGTATGCAATGAAGAAGCTTAGGGAGCTCTAACACGCCCTAGAAAAGCTTCAAAGATCTCATGGAATGAGCAAAACCCTCCGCTAGGGAGACACAGCTTTTTCCCTGTGACTTTGATATCTGAATGTGTCCCTTAAATCTCAGGCCCCAGTGTGTAGAACTGCCTAGGCCCTAGGCAGTATCTAACGTTCCCCGTGTTTTGCAATCCTTTATTTTCTCCTTTCCCCTCTTTCTCCTACACACCCCTTTTGTGGGTTAGTAGCTAAACCTCTTTCTCCCTTTTCCACTTCTAGGCTTTCGGCCCCTCCTTCTAGGGGCCCCTGAGCTAAGACCTGAATGACTTTCCTCTGGTATAGAGCTGGGCCTGGAGCCTTCATCTCCACACCCACAAATCACCACTGCCGCCCGGCTCCCTTTCATCCGTACACCCCCAAACCAGTCAGGGCTCTGGTCTTTTTTAAGAAAGTGAAAACTTACTGAAGGATACTTCAGCAAACAAAAACAATAATTTAAATACTTACACTTTAAAAAACAACAACACTTGCACCCGTTGTCCTCAGCATAAAATGCCCAGAGCACGTGTACCTCGGAGTTGGCAGTCCTCAGTCTTACGTCCTGTGCTCCTTGATTGTCCTACAGCCAAGTGGCGGCAGCGAGGACAATAAAGTCCCTTCTCTGGGAAGTTTTTCCTGACTTCCCTCCTCGCCGGGCTTGTGACCTTGTTGGTGCCCGGCGCTCGGGGACCTGTGCTACGGTGGTCGGTGCCCCAGCCAGACGGCCAGTTGCAGGGGACAAGGTGGTGTCTGGCTCCCTAGGGTGCCCCCGCCTCCAGAAACGCATTGAACGACTGGAGTGAGCTGGAGGCGGGAAGTGTCGCCGCCGTCTCCGAGCATCTGTTTCTAGGTCTCAGCCCCGGGCGGTGGAGACGCAGAATGCCGTTCGGCGGCCTCCAGCAGAGAAAGGGTTAAGCCACCCTCTCCCCACCCCCCAAAAAAGGCGAGGGGAAGAGTCCGGCAGAAGGTCCTGTTTACGGCAGCTGCCGGAGTCCCCGCGGCCCTGGGAGAGGCGTTGCCGTGGCTACGGGCCGGGCGCCCGCCAGCTGCGGATGAGCTCACTGGAGCGGCGGGGGCGCGGGGCGGGACGGCGGGCGCGCGGCCGGCGCGGAGCCGCGGGGCGGGCGCGAAGGGGACGCGGCTGCGGGCCGAGCCCGCCTTCACTCGCCCACGGCCGCAGCGGGGCGGCGGCGACGCGAGCACAGAGAGCTCAGCTTTCCCGGAGAGGCCCGGCGGACCCCAGGGCGGAGGGCTGCGGGCCATGGCGCCCTGGGCCCCCGCCGCCTGCAGCCCCCGCCCACCCGGGCGCCGGGAGCTGCGCCTCGGAGCCAGCGGAGCCGCGGCCCGCCTGGAGGTAGGACCGGGCCGGGGGACAGCGCTGGGGGACCGGGGACCGAGGAGGGGACGCGCCCTGGGAAAGGGAGGAGACGGCTGGAGCTGCCTCAACCCGGAGCTGGAAAGCGGCTGTTTGCAGACCACGGACTGGGTTTCCCTTGTGCGGACGTGGGGACCGAGGCGCTGCAGCCCGACCTGCAGGACGTGAGCAAAGTGCTGCCCAGACGTCCTACCGAGGCTCGGGGTGACTCCCAGGGCCCAGCCGGGGAGTCGCCGTCCTGCGCGCCTCGAAAACTGCACGAACTGGGCAGAGCCCCCTCCCTTCGCAGTGTTGGGTCCAGGGGACTTGAGGGGGGCGGGGGTGGGGGGTGAGAATCGAGAGTGGTTGAGCAGCCAAACCTCCCTCGCCGTGGTCAGAATTTGCAGTCTTGGGAAAGCAGTAAGGAAAAGACGATGGAATGATCATCTTTCTCCCACTTTTCCCCTAAGGAGCCCATGGAGGGGCGGGGGAGGGGAGTCTCAACACAGGACAGACCGATATTTAGGAGTGTCACAGAGGACTGGATTCACTCCGCCGAGGGCAGCCAGATCTCAGCTGGGGAATCCTGGAATGAGGGGAGGGTGGGGAAGTTGGGCAGTGCCCTCCATGGGGGCACAGATTGGGGCAAGGGAAGTGCGGTGACTGCTTTAACCGGCTGGTGCTGGGAAAGGAGCGCTCTGGCTAGTGATGAGATGTGCTTCAGGGGTGTGACTTCTCAAATGCTGTAAAGTACACAGTAATACTAGTAAAGGCCCCGGGAAATAGTGTTCTAATAGGCTCTCTCCAGTAATTTTGTTATTAAACCCTTACACCCTCGGTGGTTACTCCATAAAAGAAAAGAACAAAATCCTTTCTGCTTTCCTTGTCAGATATCAGACACACCAAAGGAGTGGAGTAGAACACCTTTAGGGTGTCTGCCTGGGATGGAGCAGAATTCTACCGGAAGTCAAGGGCAAACAGGGCTGTTTGTGAGGAAGGGTAGCCAGAGAGGCTGGCCTGCAGTCCTTTTGTTCCAGAAGATTTGAATCCTGCCTGTGTCGTACATTCACTGACTTAACATTTCTGTGTGCTGGGCCTTAAGGACACAGTGATGAGTATCTCCCTTCCTTCCAGGAACTCACCATCCTAGCTGGATAGTCAAATAAAACATGAAAACAGTTCTGGTCTCTGGCCTGGCTGTGAGTGCTGCATGCCAGGACAACCCAGGGCAGGGCCACCCAGCTCAGGAGGCCCACAGAGTAGGTCCTGCTGGGGCTGAGCCCTGAAAACCTCTTCACCAAGCAAACAAAGCTGGGGAGGTGGTTTCAGGCTGAGGAACCTGGCATGGGCACAGCCGCCGGGAGGGAGGGAGGGGGACAGGCAAGTGTGGGAAGAATTCATGTAGAGTAGTGTAGTGTAGTGATGGACCAATCGAGAGACAAAGAGGTAGAATGTGGTGACAGGCTTGGACACAGGGCGAGATCGCTTAGACTAAAACTCAGTGTGGAAAAGTCCAGGAGAAAACACAGCAAAGCAGAAGGAATGGATATTTTGAATGGCCTGACTTTAGCAGATCACAACACTTGGACAATGAATTTGGCTCTAAATTTTCTGGCAGCGTAGAGACAAACAAAAATACACTGGATTGCATAGTTTTGGATTTGGGACAACAGAAAGCATACGAATTAATTTTCAGAACAAAATTTTTTCTGTAATTGAACTCAACTGAGAATTTGTCATGTAGTAAAGATTAAAGAGTGGCATGGAAAATGTATTCCTGCCCAGCCGGCGTGGCGTGGCTCAGTGGTTAAGCGTTGACCTGTGAACCAGGAGGTCATGATTCTGTTTCCGGTCAGGGCACATGCCCAGGTTGTGGGATTGATCCCCAGTGTGGGGAGTGCAGGAGGCAGCCGATCAATGATTCTCTCTCATCACTGATGTTTCTATCTGTCTCCCTCTTCCTTCCTTTCCGAATCAAGTCACCGAGAAGGAGGGAGGGGGGAAGATAAAATTCCACAGGACTATCTTTCTATACCATCTCCCTGTTATGGCTGGGAACATACTGCGTTTCTGTGGGGGGCTGAGTGTCAGTTCAGGCTTGAGGGCAGCGAGGGCCCTGGGAATCCTATACGGAGGAGCCATGGTCCCTCAAATGTAGGAAGAAGTGGCATCTACTTCGAGGAATGTGGAGGGCTAAGCACCCAGGGTGCCCAACCTGCAGGGTGAAGCAGGCACATCACAGTGTGGCTCGTGGATGGGTGGGCTGAGACTCTGGTCTAGAGAAGGGGCACACAGGGCAGAGTGTGTTGGGAAGGACAGCAGCTGGCAATCCTGACCAAAGGGAAACGGGGAGAGAGGGAACAGCATTTGAGGATTCCATCCAGATGGACCAGTCCACTTCCCCAAGTGGCCCAGGTCTTCCCGCCCTCAGACCTGAGGTTAAGCTTGCTTCTCGGGGGTGGGGAAAGGGTGCGACTCAGGAGACCAGAGATCCACTCGGAGAGAGGCCAGCTCGGAGGGTGGAATCTTGTTTGCTGCAACACAAGGAATGTTATAGAAGAACAAGGAATTCCCGCTAAGAGCTGACAAGTTCTGCAGACCCAGCCACAAATCTCCCAGCCAGGTCCTTCTCTATGGTTTCTGCAGAAGAGACAGACCAGCAGAATCTAGGTTAGTGTGTTCCTAATGTGCCTTTTAGTCTAAAGTTTAAACCATTTCTTGCCATTGATAGATGCCTTAAATTAACGTTGAGGTATGAGAGTCTACTATTCTCCCCTCCCTCTCCCATCCCCCCACCCCCCGCCAATCACATTTCTTTAAATTTTAATTAATAAGAGGTGCCCTGTAACAATGATGCCGGGGCTCCACCCTAGACCAAGTAAATCAAAATATCTGAGAATGGGCCCTGCTCATCAGGACTTTTGAAAGGTCTCAGGTGATTTTAGGCTACAGCCGAGTTTGAGAGTGGCTGTTTTATTTTTATTTTTTAAATATATTTTATTGAGTTTTTACAGAGAGGAAAGGAGAGAGATAGAGAGTTAGAAACATCGATGAGAGAGAAACATCGACCAGCTGCCTCCTGCACACTCCCCACTGGGGATGTGCCCGCAACCCAGGTACATGCCCTTGACCGGAATCGAACCTGGGACCTTTCAGTCCGCAGGCCGACGCTCTATCCACTGAGCCAAACCGGTTTCGGCGAGAGTGGCTGTTTTAACAATCACCTAGGGCTCATAGAGCAGGGGACAAAAACCTTAGAGTCCAAACCAAGGATCCCATAGAACAGGGGTCCTCAAACTACGGCCTGCGGGCCACATGCAAATACAAATATTGTATTTGTTCCCGTTTTGTTTTTTTTTTACTTCAAAATAAGATATGTGCAGTGTGCATAGGAATTTGTTCATAGTTTTTTTTAAACTATAGTCCGTCCCTCCAACGGTCTGAGGGACAGTGAACTGGCCCCCTGTTTAAAAAGTTTGAGGACCCCTGCCATACTCATATTGAAATCAACTGCCTAATCAGCCTTCAGCATCAAGATCTAAAGCCGCCTAAACAGGTACAGATAAGGAGGCTGGTAACAGACACATTTATGTGAAGCTGTGTGTGTGTGTGTGTGTGTGTGTGTGTGAAACACTTTTAGAACAGAAACTCTAAAAAGGATAATGACAAGGCTTCTGCTGTTCCATCTGTGTGGCCTAACACTATTGTATGCAGTGCTGCCCTGCAAGTCTTTCTCTTTTCCTCTGGAACCTTTCTTAAGTGCTGAGCCTCTGACCCGTGGATTCTTTCCACTTCCCTCCTGATATTCAAGTGTATTTGTTCTCTGACCCATGCCTTCTAAATTGGAAAGAAGTTAGAAGAATTCGTTTGCAATTTAACATGCGTAAAGTCTCAGTCGGAAAGAATGAATCTTGCCTGGCCAGTGTGACTCAGTGGTTGAACGTCAACCTATGAACCAGGAACGAGGTCACAGTTCAATTCTCAGTCAGTAGGAGTCGTGCAGGAGACAGCTGATCAATGATTCTCATCATCGATGTTTCTCTCCCTTCCTTTCTGAAATCACTAAAAAGTATATTTTTAAAAAAGAAGGAATGAGTCTATAAGGGTTGAATTTTAGCAACTCTGACAAGATAATCAGAAAGATATCTTGAAGGTCAGAGCCTTTCCCAACAACCTTCAAATATACCTTGCAGGTAGCTGCTTCTTTGGCTATGGACAGAGTTGATTCAGCCTCCCTTACTGTTTCAGGAACCTCAACCCCTTCTTTTTTTTGCCTCCCAAAGGCCAGTGGAATGATTCACATGTGACCAAGGCTGAGCCCTGCTTGTGCCGTGTGTCACACACAGGTCTGTGTCCAGGCAGGGATCCTTCTTTCTCCACCAGAACCTGGCAGCCTCCACAGGTATCCAGGCTCTCTTTGAGTCCCCCACACTGGCTACCTAACAGAAAGATTGACAGCCACAGCTTTCCCTTTAATTACAGGAGGCAGGTCAGTGTTTGGAACTGAGTCACGTGATTAACTCAGTTCTCTACACTTGATGGCCAAAAGACGGCAATATATCAGGAAGCAATATACCAGACCATCTTTTCCCCTTGTGTTAAAATCATGGTCTGATTTGGGCAAAAAGTTCGCCCGAATATCTTTTTGTCTAGAAGTTAAGTTCTTTGCCAGCTGGAGCCCAGAGTTGCTTTGCCTTTGGTCTCCCTTTTAACATTTTGTCCTGGGCGTACAGTCGGCTAAAAGAGAGGTAAGTCCGATATCCCCTTTCCTGACTGGCTGAACTACCAAAAACCAAGTTATCAGTTTTTTCCTGGCCTTAGGGCAGGAAGGGGTGAGTCACCCTCACAGCAAGCTTAGGAGAGAGGTTAGCTTCCCTCAGCAGTGAGAAATCTGGAGTGTCCATGCTCCCTTCCGAAGTGAGAGTGAGATGGAGCTGGAGAGTGGGGTCAGGACAGGAGGCCTTGACCATAACCATGACCGTTCTTCCATGGTACCCAGGCCTTCCATGGGCTGTGTGTCCTATCAGGAGTGTTTGTCAGACCAGTTCAAACAGAGAATCAAATGTATTTTGTTGTTTTATTTTCCTTAAAAGTATACTTAAGATTTTAAAGATTACTTCTCTACAAAATCAATATTTTTATTGATTTCAGAGAGGAAGGGGAGGGGGGAGAGAGAGAGAGAGAGAGAGAGATAGAAACATCAATGATGAGAGAGAATCATTGATCGGCTGCTTCCGGCGCGCCCCTAATGAGGATCGAGCCCGAAACCCAGGCATGTGCCCTTGACCAGAATTGAACCTGGGACCCTTCAGTCCCCAGGCCGACGCTCTATCCACTGAGCCAAACCAGCTAGGGCTCTACATATATTTTTATATATACATATAGTTACATGTAAACTATGAAAGTTATGTTTGTTGAATACATAAAAAAAATAAAATGAGAGTTTACTCCATACTATCTCCCTCTTCAGAGGCAATCACTGTTTGGTGTATATTGACCAAATCCTTCTGGACATTTTTTTTGCATGTAACTATTATGTTGGTTTGTGGGTTTTTTTTTGTGTGTGTGTTTTTTTTATTATTTTTTTTAATTAAATCTTTATTGTTCAGATTATTACATTTGTTCCTCTTTTTTCCCCCCATAACTCCCCTCCTCCCAGTTCCCACCCCACCCTCCGCCCTCACTCCCCACCCACTGTCCTCTTCCATAGGTCCACGATTTTTGTCCAGTCTCTTTCCGCATCTCCCACACCCCTTTCCGCCCCAAGAATAGTCAGTCCATTCCCTTTCTATGTCCCTGATTCTATTATGATCACCAGATTATTTATTCACTTGATTCTTAGATTCACTTGTTGATAGATGCATATTTGTTGTTCATAATTTGTATCTTTACCTTTTTCTTCTTCTTCCTCTTCTTAAAGGATACCTTTCAGCATTTCATATAATACTGGTTTGGTGGTGATGAGCTCCTTTAGCTTTTCCTTATCTGTGAAGCTCTTTATCTGACCTTCACTTCGGAATGATAGCTTTGCTGGATAAAGTAATCTTGGTTGTAGGTTCTTGCTATTCATCACTTTGAATATTTCTTGCCATTCCCTTCTGGCCTGCAAAGTTTCTGTTGAGAAATCAGCTGACAGTCGTATGGGTATTCCCTTGTAGGTAACTGGGTTTCTTTCTCTTGCTGCTTTTAAGATTCTCTCTTTGTCTTTTGCTCTTGGCATTTTAATTATGATGTGTCTTGGTGTGGTCCTCTTTGGATTCCTTTTGTTTGGGGTTCTCTGCGCTTCCTGGACCTGTAAGTCTATTTCTTTCACCAGGTGGGGGAAGTTTTCTGTCATTATTTCTTCAAATAGGTTTTCAATGTCTTGCTCTCTCTCATCTTCTGGCACCCCTATAATTCTGATGTTGGTACACTTGAAGCTGTCCCAGAGGCTCCTTACACTATCTTCGTATTTTCGGATTCTTTTTTCATTTTGCTTTTCCAGTTGGGTGTTTTTTGCTTCTTCGCGTTTCGAATCTTTGACTTGATTCTTGCGCTCCTCTGGTCTGCTGTTGGGTGTCTGTATAATATTCTTTATTTCAGTCAGTGTATGCTTAATTTCTAGTTGGTTCTTTATCACAACATCGAGGGTCTCATTAGATTTCTTGAGGATCTCACTACACTTATCGGCAATCTCACCAGTCTTTTCAAGGGCCTTACTAAGTTTATCGGCAGCTTCTAGACAGTTCTTGAGAGACCTTAAAAGTGTGGTTTTGAGCTCTATATCTTCCATTTCTGACATTTGCATCCTGTTTCTTTGTCTCCGCATTTTTATATCTTTTCTTGGTGCACCCCCTAGTGGTCTTTGTGTGCAGTCTTGTAGTTAAGCCTTGATTGTTGTCGGTAATACCAGGGGTGATTTGACCTCCAGGCTAACTGGCTTTGAGAGTCAGCTGTGTCTGCAGTGGGAGAGCTTCTGTGCTGGATCTCTAGGGCGGTGCTAATCTAGCCTTTCCCTGAGGCTATCCGGCAAATGGCTCTGCGCAGGGCTTGTTCGGGGCGGGTCCCTGGGGATCTACAGGGCGGGCTGGAGCGAGCAGTTATGGCTGCTCTCAGTTCCGTCCCCAGGGGCTCTGCCTCTCAGAGTCCCAGCAACCGCTGCAAACCTGGAGAGAAAGCTGCCTTCAAGTTCCGACCGAAGCCAGACAGTCCCGCTTCTCCCGTTTGAGTCTGGGTCCCCAGAGACTCGCCCGGATCTGGAGCTCAGAGTCTGGAACTCCCTCCCGATTGAAAATAACAACCGCGCCCTCCGCCGCCAGCCTGCTCCGCGCATGCACTCCACACCTGAGTATTTTACTTCAGCACTGCACCTCCTCTGAGTCTGGGTATGATATTCTCTTTCCTCCTAGTTGTAGAATTTCCACTCAGCCAGCCTTCCTGTGGTTCTGGATGATGTCCGTTCTTTCCTTTAGTTATATCTCTGAAGTGGTTGCTCGAGGCAGCAATCTCCGGCGTTAACCTATGCCGCCATCTTGGTTTCTCTCTGGTTTGTGGGGTTTTTTGTTTTTGTTTTTTTTTGGTTTTTTACAAAAATGGAAGCATGCCATTATATTGAACAGTATTTTGTGAGAGTAATTCCATGTGGTACATACATAGTTCTCTCCTTCTTAACAACTGCCTAGTGTTTCTTTGCATGGATTGACTTCATTTGTTGAACAAACTATCTACAGGGTGTTCCCCAAAAATGTATACACACTTTGAATGATTCTAAAGTCAGTGTTTATTAACATACAGTTCATCTTCAAAATTTAAAAGAATCTACAAAACTGAATAAATTTTTTTGTCAAACTTGTTTTCAGACAGATAACCATTCTGGTTCAGGCACTGCTGATAGTGCAAAGCAATAGAATTGTAAACATTAAGACATCAAGAATCTTTTTGTTCGGTATTTGTGTGCCCTCAATTAGTTGACTGTTGTCAGTTTTGTGCTGTAAACTTTATCTTATATGTGTCCCCATAAAAGAAAAGCCTAGCCTGGCTGGCGTGGCTCAGGGGTTGAGCGTTGACCTATAAACCAGGAAGACACGGTTCGATTCCTAGCCAGGGCACATGCCCAGATTGCGGGCTTGATCCCCAGTGTGCAGGAGGCAACCAGTCAATGATTCTCCTTCATCATTGATGTTTCTATCTCTCCCCCTCTCCCTTTCTCTGTGAAATCAATAAAAATATATTTTTAAAAATGTCTAGTGACATTTTAGGATAAATTTTCTTTGTTCAAAGTTTAGTCTGGCTTCACCCATTATTTCAAATCAATTAAACCTGAAAAGGAGTGAGATATTTATGAGCATTGGTTGTTTCTGATTTTAGCCACCAGAAATACTCTCTGGCACTTATTTCATTATTTCTGTAAGTTAAATTCCCAGAAGTGGAATTGCTAGATTAAAATAGATTTCAAAGCCAAATGCATGTTGAATATATTTGTGCCCAGTGATGGATATTTTTAAAATGAGATTCTGATACCCAGTTTTTATTTTATTTTATTTTATTTATTTATTTATTTAAATATATTTTTATTGATTTCAGAGATAAAGGGTGGGAGAGAGAGATAGAAACATCAGTTATGAGAGAATCATTGATTGGCTGTCTCCTGCATTCCCTCTATTGGGGATCAAGCCAGCAACCTGGGCATGTGCCCTTGACTGGAATTGAACCTGGGACCCTTCAGTCCACAGGCCAACACTCTATCCACTGAACCTAACCAGCTAGGGCCTGATACCCAGTTTTTTAAAAATTGTAAAATATGTTACCTCTCTCTTCCCCAATCCACGTTCCCACTCTAGTCACCACTGAATTTACTATGAATTTCTATTTAAGTTGATATGAAAATTAAAATTCATAGTGTGGCACATTCAAAGAGGCAATCTCTTATTTTGAGTTTTGTTATGGTAAAAAAAGGCAACATGTTAAAATTAGAGTTCCTAAGTTTTTGTTTTATGGATTCTCACCCCCAAAATTGCCCAGTTTTATCTCTTGCTGTTGGTTTCATGTTCCCATAACCTTGATCCCACATCACCACGATTCCAAATATGGTTAAAACTGGGGTTGGTGGGTAACTTGCCCACAAGAACCAACCCAGTGGAATAATCTAAAGTGCCTCCTTCTTTTTCCTTTATACTTTCTCCTTTCTCAGTAGGGAAGATGTAAGCAAGACTGAATTTGACTTAGCACTAAGTTCTGTGCAAATCCACTGTGGGTGATAGCTAGGGCAGCTATGTACTAGTATACACACTGGGACACTGAGTGGTAAGTGGTCCAGATGCACTGGTACAGGCAGACATGGTTTTGAACCATCCTCTGTTAATCCTCACCAGAGGATATTTTCTCCATTGCTTTTCAGAGACTGGGAGGGTGGGAAGGGGGGAAGAGAGAGAGAGAGAGAGAGAGAGAGAGAGAGAGAGAGAGAGAGGTATTGAGATTGAAAAGAAACATCGATGTGAGAGAGACATGTGGACTGGTTGCTTCCTGTCCTTGACCAGGAATTGAACATGCAACCCAAGTATGTGCCCTTGGCCGGGAATTGAACCCGAGACCCTTTGGTGTGCAGGCCAGCACTCCACCTATGGAGCCACACAGACTAGACCAGGGGTGGGCAAACTTTTTGACCCGAGGGCCACAATGGGTTCTTAAACTGGACCGGAGGGCCGGAACAAAAGCATGGATGGAGTGTTTGTGTGAACTAATATAAATTCAAAGTAAACATCATTACATAAAAGGGTACGGTCTTTTTTTTCAATAATTTTATTCATTTCAAATGGGCTGGATCCGGCCCGCGGGCCGTAGTTTGCCCACGGCTGGGCTAGACACACACACACACCAGCCTTTTTTCTTTTCTTTTTTTAAAATATATTTCTTTATTGATTTCAGAGAGGAAGGGGGAGAGAGAGAGAGAGAGAAACATCAATGAGAGAATCATTGATCAGCTGCCTCCTGCACAGCCCCCCACTGGGGATCAAGCCCACAACCCGGGCATGTGCCCTTGGCCAGAATCAAACCCAGGGCCCTCCAGTCCACAGGCCGATGCTCTATCCACTGAGCCAAACCAGCAAGCTCCCCCCCGCCCCCCCAGCCTTTCTTAGCCTCCCTAGAGTAGAGGCCTGAACCCAGGGAAGGAAGCGGGTCAGGTGGATGCCCGGTGGTGCTGCGTGTGAACTTCTCGTCCCCACTGAGTGAGTCAGAGGAGAAGGGTACTGCTGTCCCTGCCACCATGGAAAAATAACAACTGACTGCCTCTTCCCAGCAAATTGGAACCATTGGAACAGGATGCTTCTGTGATTTGTGCTTCTCACGTCCCTGGGCAGTACAGGCTCGACCTCCTCAGATGACCAAGCAGAGGCATTTGTATGGGATCTTGCAGCAAATTAGGATTAAAATGGACCATATGTGATCAAGGGAGGACTTAGTTGGGGGAGAGGCTGTAGAGCTCTGATTTGGTCACTAGACAGGAGTGCTGGGCTGCCTGAGACACAGAACTTGCGTCCCCTGCAGCTGGAGTGGGACCAGTTTCTCAGCCACAGGCTTGGTCAGGGTGGTGGTGGGAAGGCGCAGGACCTTCCCACAGCAGCTGGCCAGTGCTCCGGCTTCTTCCAGGCAGGGTTCCCGCTCTCTGGTGCTCAGAGTGATTCTCCACATAATACTCTGAGCTGTGGGTGAGACTGGTTCCCATTTGGAATGAAGTGTATGGTCATCCAACCCCAAGTATGACTGACGCCCTGGCATCTTGAGGCGACTGTCATCCTTTACATCTGGTCCATTTCATCATCTGTTGGTGACAGTCAACAGACACACATAAGCTCCCAGGACATCAAAAGGGGCCAGTGCTCTCTGTTTACCCTCCAGCTGTGCTGGTGCATCTAATGGGGTGGGAAAATATCAGAGAGGAGAGAGCTAGATGCTTCCCAAAACCATGAGACTTGGTGAGTCCGGCACTGTAGAGACAGTGCCTGAGAACTTTTACTCCAGGTTCTCCTTTCACCCTGAACACAGGGCCACCAAGGTCCTGGGACATGGAGGCGAGAGATGGGGACAAGGGTCAGAGAGGCTGCTGCTAGGTACACACACAACCCCGGGCTCAGACTGCCAGTTGACTGAAAGAAACTAGGAGAATGCTGCTTTCAGGATGGGGAGATAGAGCAACCGGAAGACCCAGCCCCCTGAGGCAGGTCTTCAGGCTCTTCTCACATCCCTGGAATCTGGCTTTCATCCCTGCCATCTGCTGAGACCTTACCCCAGGTTACTACTGCTGCGTCTAGTGGCTAGTTGGCTGTTCTGGTTGTTCTTGAGCTCCACAATGTAAGCAGGTCAAGGGAGATGTAAAACTGGCTGACTCATCTGTGCCACTCCCCAAAATGCTGAAATGCTTCCCTTCCTGTCCCACCTTCCTGGGACCTGCTAGACCTCTCACCGGGATTCAGCCATTAGAGGATTAACAATAAGGCCATTCTGATTGGCTGATGTCCGAGCCACATCTTTGTTAAGTATTTTGAATATTGCCCCCTCATCTGAGACACCATACTATTTTGGTTTTCCTAATTGTCTTAAAAAAAAAATGATCTTCACTGATTCTTTTTTTTTCTTTATTTCGCTCGAAGTGTGTTAACTTTTATCTATTTATTTTTTTATAAATTTTTATTGTTGAAAATATTACATATGCCCTAGCTGGTTTGGCTCAGTGGATAGAGCGTCAGCCTGTGGACTGAGGGGTGCCGGGTCTGATTCCAGTCAAGGGCACATGCCCTGGTTGTGGGCTCATCCCCAGTGCAGGAGGCAGCCAATCAACGATTCTCTCTCATCATTGATGTTTCTATCTCTCCCTTCCTCTCTGAAATCAATAAAAATATTTTTTTTTAAAAAAAAAAAAGATCACATCTGTCCCCCATTTTCTCCCATTGACCCCTTTTAGGGCCCCTCTTCCTCCAGCCTTCACCACCCTATTGTCTGTGTCCATGGGTTATGCATATTTACATACAAATTCTTTGGTTGATCACCTCCCACCCACCCACTCTTCCCCGCCTTCCCTCAGAGATCTGCACTCTGTTCCATGCTTCCATATCTCTGGATCCATTCCATTCATCAATTTATTTTGTTACTTGGATTCCACATAATGAGTGAGATCATGTGATACTTGTCTTTCTCTGACTGACTTATTTCACTAAGCATGACACTCTCCAGGTCCCTCCATGCTGTCTCAAAGGGTAAGAGATTCTTCTTTTTTACTGCTGCATAGGATTCCACAGTATAGATGTACCACACAGCTTTTTTATCCACTCGTCTACTGATGTGCACTTGGGCTGTATATTAACCTTTTATCAGATGTATCAGTGCCAAATGTGTTCCCCCATGCAGTGGGCTCCGTTTTCGTTTTGTTGATGCTTTCTTTTGCTGTGCAGAAGCTTTTTCTTTTGATGTAGTCTCATTGGTTTATTTTCTCCTTAGTTTCCTTTGCCCAGGAGATGTATCCATAAACATCTTCAGTTGATTTTTCAGGATGGTTCTTCTGTATTTTAGTTGTATTTCCAGTTTGGTCCTGGGGGAGTGCAGTGTAGCTTTCACTTACTCCACCGCCATTTTGGTGATTCTTTTTCTTCTCATTTAACAAGTTTTCGCACTGCAGTCACAGCAGATCAATATCTGGGCTAGACGATGTAAAGGGATGAAAATGAGTGCAATGTGTGTGTTCAGCCATCAGACCTCACTGTCTAGTTGGCAGGCCCAGATAAAGAAAATGAATCAAGAGCTGAGTCACAAGGGCAGTGTAGGAGCAACCCCCATGGCTTAGTTCTCCACTCGCTTCTTTTCCGTCACCTCTTTCAGAGAGCTCATTCATGCTCTCTGGTTCTCTGGCGCTCCAACTTGTTTTCACCGCACCCTTAGATCTTTGCCTTTGATTGTCTGCTGTACTTGTTTCCTCTTAAATGTACCATTTTAAACCTTATCATGTCCCAAAGATCTAAGATGTAATCATCCCTTCACTATGTATCCTCTTTATTTTCTGAGGGTAGCAAATCTTAACTCCTCTTTCTTACTTTCAGAATATCCCAAAGCCTAGTCCTCTAACCCTTTCCATCTTCTTCTCTATGGCCCCCCTTTTCCATTTCTACCCCCACCACACATCCCCTAGATCCAGTCCCACCAGTCAGTCTTTGTCATGAGCTGGAGCACCCCTATTTTCTTCGTGTTCTTGCCTCACCTTGAACACGTCCTCCTTCCCCAGCTATTGGAACCCAGTTGACCTTTAAGGGCCCCCGTACGCTACTTCTTTGAAGGAGTCCATGACGCTTCTGACTTTCAGTGCTCACCTCTAAATTCCTCCAGTTTACACTGGTTTCATAACATTTACCACTGCAGTTCAATTTAGTCCTTAAACCAATCGGACATTGTGACCTTTGGTAAACATGTGTCAGGCACTTCCTGGGCTCATCTTGTCTTTTTGTCTTGAACAATTGCAATCTTTTATTGCCATTTGGTTGTTTGGGGTTTTTTTATGTAAGGACCATCCTACCTGTAGAGAATATGTATGAGTTTACTTGAGCCAGAACTGAGGATAGTTGCCAGGAAGCAAGATCTCAAATGCTTCTGCAAAATGAGTTTGCTGTTTCTTTCGTGTATTTGAAATTAAGGAAGGAAGGTTAGGAAGATTATGAGAAGAAGATGGGAGAGAGCAAGGCGCGGATTGGATTACAGGAGGGTTAATAAAATTATGTGCTCTCTTGAGGGTGGTCACCCTTCCAGGGGGTCTGAAAGAGGCATTTCAAAGGTATGTTAACCTAGACACACAGAAACAATGGACAGGGCTTGCTTAAGGCGAAGATAAACCTTTTATTAAAAAATATTTTTTATTGATTTCAAAGTAGAAGGGAGAGGAAAAGAGAGATAGAAACATCAATGATGAGAGAGAATCACTGATGGGCCGCCCCGTGCAGGCCTACTACTGGGGATGGAGCCCGAAACCTGGGCATGTGTCCTGACTGGGAATCAAACCCGGGACCTCTTGGTCCATGGGAGACGCTCAATTCACTGAGCCACCACAGCTGGACCAAAGATAAACCTTTCACTAAAGAAGTTATATGCCACTCTACTGGTGTGGCTCAGTGGTTGAGCGTTGACCTATGAACCAGGAGGTCATGGTTTGATTCCTGGTCAGAGCACATGCCCAGGTGGTGGACTCCATCCCCAGTGGGGGGTTTGCAGGCAGCAGCTGATCAGTGATTCTCATCATTGATGTCTCTCTCTGTTCCTCTCCCTTCCTCTCTGAAATCAATTTTTAAAAAGTTTACGTGTGTGTGTGTGTGTGTGTGTGTGTGTGTGACGTTTTATATATCTGGGGCATGACTCCCCACCATGACTCAATTAGGAATTTGTGACCAGATCATTCTGTGAGGTTACTTTCTATAGAAAACTCTTTTCCTGCCCTGCCAGCGTGATTCAGTGGTTGAGCATCGACCTATGAATCAGGAGGTTACGGTTCGATTCCCGGTCAGGACACATGCCCGGGTTGTGGGCTCATTCCCCAGTGGGGGGGTGTGCAGGAGGCAGTTGATCAATGATTCTCTCTCATTGTTAATGTTTCTCTCTCTCTCTCTCTCTCTCTCTCTCTCTCTCTCTCTCTCTCTTTCTCTCTTCTCTCTCTCCTCTCTCTCCCTCTCTGAAATTAATAAAAATATACTTAAAAAAAGAAAAGCCTTTTCATCCACAGTTTATATCCCTAGCTCTAGGGCAGGAGCCAAATATTTGTATGTTTCCCAACAACACCTCACATGGAGGATTGCATTCAACTGGTTGATTATCTTATTAATTTAAAACCCACCCATGCTAGCTCAGATTAGCTGACTAAAATAGGGGAAAGACCATTTCCCATATCTCAAAATTTAGCCAAATAAAAAGAACACATTCCCAGGCATTGCACAACTTCTGAGTACAAAACACCAGGCATGTATAGTAAACAAATAAAAATGCCTCAGCCTGTCAGGAGCCTAAAAACACGGTGGGAGGGGAGGGAAGACAGGGTGAGCAGGCTGCGCTGATCAGGGTGGCTCTTCCTTACATTCACGTCTGCCCTTCAGGCTGAGCACGAGTGTGCCCTGGCTTCTATGGAAAGGAAAGAAGGTCAGCTCCCCCTCAATTTCAAAATCAATTTTTATAGATTATATTGTAACAACAATTACCTGGTTTTTAAAAAATATTTTTTATTGATTTCAGAGAGGAAGGGAGGAAGAGAGAGATGGAAACATCAGTAATGAGAGGGAATCATTTATTGGCTGCCTCCTGCACGCCCCCTACTGGGGATCAAGCCTGAAACCCGGGCATGAGCCCTGACTGGGAATTGAACCGTGACCCCCTGATTCATAGGTCGATGCTCAACCACGGAGCCACACTGGCCAGGCAGCAATTATATGTTTGAGAGCATTTTACAGCTTTATCACACTTGCAAACCATTCAAGCTGGGTAAGTAGTCTTACAGATCAGTTGAGGAGGTGGTATTAAGGTCTTATATCATTACTTGGCAGAGTTAAGTTCACTTTGAAGGACAGAAGCCGTGTGTCGAGTGTTTTTCATTGGACAGGCACTGGGCCGAATGCTTTACAGGTGGAATCTCATTTAGTCCCACCACTGGCTTTCAAAGTAGGTGCTACGATTATCGCTGTTTTTCAGAGGAGAGAACTGAAGCTGAGAGAGTAACTTGCCACTGGTTCCTTAGCTCTCAAGTGGCAGGGCTGGAATTCGAACCTGGGTCTCTCTGCTCCCTAACCCTTTGCTTTTAACCCCCACGATATGCCATCTTTCAAGCCCTTTTACACAGCTGGGATCAGGGCCGGAGTGGCCTCAGCCCCCTTCTCTCTGGGCTCAGGGAGCCATGGTGCCGGCCCAGGAAAAGGGGATGGGAGATGACGTCTCTCTCTAAGATTGCTGCCTTTTGTCCAAATGCGCTGGCCAGGAGCCAGGCTGGAAACTCTCTGCTCATGGAAAGAAAGAGAACAGAAGCCAAAAGAGGGTGGGAAAGGGTCTGAGGGGGAGGAAAGGAAGAGGAAGACAGGAAGGAGAGAGGGAGAGAGGAGGTGGGGAAGTGAGGAAGTGAGGGGTTTGGGGCATCGCAGCTGGAGCCAGAGCCGTCCTGCCAGGAAGCAAACAAACCTGGGCCTTCAGGTGCACTCCCTGCAGGTGCTGCTCCTGGGGTGCTGGGAGCATGCAGCCCTGGTGGGCCCAGACCGGGCTCTCCAGCGCTCAGTGGCCCAGACAGATCACTCTGGGGGCCCTGCTTCACCCGCTCCCCTCCTCAGTATTACTGTTGGGCGAGGTCAGGTTAAAATGGACATCAGAAAAGCCTTCTGAGTTGGGAAAAATAAGTTACAACATGGCAGCCAGAAGTAGAGGGGGATGGTCAGGCGGTGCTTGGTGCCTGGGCGTGCAAGGTGGGCATGGAGGGGCTGGGGAGCAGGGAGGAAAGGTAATGGGAGCCAGGTACTTTGAATAAAAGTCCATCATAACAATTTACTGAGTGCTACTCTATGTCCAGGAGGGGAGGCCTGTCCCCTGTCCTCAAGGCTCTTGTTTGGGCATCAGGCACAACAAAAATCCGACAACCTGGATTCATCCAGCATCTACGTGGCCTTGGGAAAGTTAACCCCTCCAGGCCTTGGCTTAGCATTTATAAAGGGGAGGCCACAGTAGGGTTGGTGTGAGCATTCAATGAAACAATCTGTGTAGAATTTTGCCTAGAGAAGAGTAATTGCTCAGTAAATGTTAGCCATTCATTCATTATTGCAGTTTGACGTGCCAAACATAAATATGTGAAACCATGAATAAAACATATAAATAACAAAGCTGCTACTCACAGAAGAGATAATACAAGGTCATGCATGTTCAGTTAGGTAATCAAGTGTAGATAAATTAATAACTGCTATGGAAATTCAGGGGAGGGGCAAGAACTTCAGTTTGGGATGGCCAGGGTAGGTTTTATGGAAAAGTTGGGTCCTAAGCCAGATTTTGAGTTGGGAAAATAACAAGGAAGGGGTAGAATGACAATTGGGGAAAAGAGTATGAGCCAAAGATGGGGCTGGGAAAGTTCTCATTCACGGAAACCCAGGAGTGTTGGGACATTCTAGCTATTCTCTTGCCCACAATATGCACTTGGACACAGTATGTCATTCTTTATAATAAAAGGCTAATATGCTAATTGTCCCCTCAACCGGGAGGTTGACCGGAAGTTCAACCGGGAGTTCGACCAGGGGCGGGCCAGTGGGCAACTGCCCATGGCCCTTCCCCTTGGCCAGACCTGTCCCTGATCCCCGACCCCCCACTCTGATCAGGGGGCAGGGGCGGGGCTGGCCCACCAACTGCCTGCAGCCCCTCCCCCCGGCCGGCCTGGCCCAATCGGCCCAATTGGGGTGGGCCTGTCGGACCCCACCTGTGCACAAATTCATGCACCAGGCATCTAGTTTGCTATATACATTCCAGCTGCAAAAAAAGTTGATCACCAGGATGCTGCACCAAACGAGGCATCTGGCTGTGACCCAGCATGAGCCCCTTGCTCAGTCTGTTTCGCCTTCTCTGTGGCTCTGGCTGTTTAAGTAGCATTCTCTCAGTTTCTTTTCAGTCTCTGTGTCTCCTTTGGAGTCTCTATTTTACCCTCAGCCTCCAGTTTGTTTCCTTGAACCTGCTAACACTAAGACTGTTTTTCTCTCTGGTAATGGGCAGAGAAGCTCTTGAACGCTGTATTTATTTTTTTCATAAAAGAAGAAAAAGCATTTAGTAGGAGCCAGTGGCTAATATTACCTAGAAGCTTTGGGGCAGATGTTTTTGTTTTTTGTTGTTTCATAAAAATCTACATCCTAATAACAAAGAATATTTATCTTAAAAAAAAAGAAAAACCATCCCTGGCCGAGTAGCTCAGGTAGTTAGAGCATCGTCCAGATACACCAAGGTTCCGGGTTTGATCTCCGGTCAGGGCACATACAAGAAGCAACCAATGAATGCATAAATAAGTAAAACAATAGACTGATGTTTCTCTTTCCCTCCCCCCTTCTAAAATTAATAATTAAAAAAAAATTTTTTAAGAAAAAGAGAAACCAACAATAAAAAGAACACTAACCCCAGAAATCTCTGGGTTTCTGAAGAGGTGGGCTCCTCAGTTAATCAAAAAGAAAAGAACCACCTTCATCCAAATAGTAACTAGTAGACCCAGGTTCTCCAGAGAAACACGAGTCACCTGGGGAAGGGAAAGGAGTGTGGAGGAGGTGAATGAGCTCTAGATGCGGCAACAGGAACCTTGGGTCCTGCTGCTGCCTTGGCCACACCCCAGCCAGGTGACAGAGGCTAGGTGAGCCACACAACTCCTGGGCCACGCTGTCATTTCTAGCCCTGGCTGCTTCCCTGTCACCTTCTCTGCTCCTATCTTGGAGCTTCTCCATGCCAGGGGCTTTTCTAGCTTTATTATGTATCTCTTCCTCCCTCCTCCCCCCCCCCCCCCCCCGAATTTCCTCACTAGACTGGGGCCTCTAAGAAGCGCTGTCATTTGCAGGCTGGGTTCCCAGGGACCGGCTGGGTCACGAGGGGCGAGCAGTGAGGCCAGGAGGAGGATGTGGAAGGCTGGGTCGGCCAGTGCAGGCGTTGTTGCCAACAGGGTCCTGGGAGAAGGGGCTCAGCATTTCCTGAAGGGAAATGACTCCCATAAATAGTCAGAGGGATGGGAAAAGGATTTCTCCATCCCTTTCATCCTGTCAACTCAGCTCTTCCTTCTGGTGTCCAGACTCTGCAGCCTCTTGTAAATGCTTTTCATTCAAATGTGTCCGTGTGGGGGGGGGAGATGTGAGCTCTGCTTTCTTGTCTATCCCAGATTCCAAATAAGAACTGAAAAAGACATGCATGCCTTTTGTTCGTTCTTTTACCCGTACTAACCTCTCATTGGTCCATTCCAGTAAAAGGCCAGAGAGTTGTGGGGTTTTTGGTGTGTTTTTTTAAAGCCAAAATATACCCAATGGACATTTTATTATATTTCTTAGCTGTGGTCCCAGTTTATTATAAAATTAGTTTTTCATTTATACATTGTAATTTAATTGTTCATAAAGCCCAAAACTATAGGTTACAAACGCATGAGTTTTGAAAATAAAATGACACATTTTAACAATTTTTTGGTATAGTACAAACTGTTGTCCTTATTTTGCCATTAAAAGTTGTCTTGTTTAAGAAATTTTGTACACATTAAGTAAAAAACACTTTCGACTAGTATATTAGTACTTCCAATTTTGAGTTACTATCTAGCATTGAATTTTTGCAACTACTCATCTTATAAATTAAAAATTGCCACTCAAGCCTATGTTCTACAATAAGCAGTTTGTAAATGCTAGTTATTTATGACAGCATGAAATGATGAAAAAAAATGTTATCATAGTTTGAAAATACAGTACCCAGCTACAGAAATACTAAAAAATAGCCCCTTTTCTTAACTTCAAATGTAGATTTCTAACTTTCTCAAATTTTTATCAAAAATTAAAGAGAATATCTAGGTAACATACAGAAAGACTGAAAAAAAAATTACTTGGAACTAGGACTTATCACTGACCATAAAGATAAAGCAATTTAGTCAAAACATCCATTAACTGGAAACATTTACTTTATTCATTCTCTCTCTCTCTTTCCCCCTCTCCTTTCTATGTTTTAACAGCAGACCTTGTGATCTTTTATTCCTAAGTTTCAGTACATCAAAAGAAAAAAGTGTTCACAGCTCATTTAAAGATAATAATAAATACATGAAAACAAAACAAATCAGCGTGTGTTAGCAAACTGCAGTTATCCTGAAGTTTTAGTCTTCTTGACAGGTGATGGCCAAAATCCAAACTATGGAACAAATACTCTGAAACTTTAAGTTCAATTTAGATATCGTCAATGTCTTCATCATCATCTCCAATGTCATCAAACTGGATTTCATCATCATCTCCAGGACCAAATGTATCAGTTTCATTGATTTTAGCGTGTTCTGGAAGCTCGCCGTATGCCTTCAGACTTCTAGCTTCGTCTGCATTGTACTTTAAAATTACGTCAGCTTTGCTATCCTGATAGTCTCGCAGGCCAACCAATATAATGTCTGAGGTATTTATCCAAACCTTTTTTCTCAGCTTTCCTCTGATATGACATAACCTCTTTACACCATCAAAACACATTGCTTCTAATCGTCCATTCCCCAGCATTTTGATTACCTGAGCATACTCTTGGCCGTCTTCTTTAAAGACCAGTTCTCTCTTTTCAGATTCATTCTCATTCTTACCTCTTCGCCTGTTTTTACCTCCTTTCCCTTTATTCTTGGGCATGATGGCGCCAGCTTCCTGGCAGTTGGGATCTGATGGTGCCGGGGCAACGGCGACTCCTCCAAGGGGCCCACGAGACGAAACAATGGCAGATGTCGAGGAACGCTGATGCAGCTGAGTTCCACGGCGATGCGGAGACAACCACCTTTTACATATATTTTTTTTATTATTTTCACAGAGGAAGGGAGAGGGATAAAAAAATTAATGATGAGAGAGAAGCACTGACTGGCTGCCTCCTGCAAAGCTCCTCCCCGCCCCCCCTCCCCGCCCCCCCATCAAGCCTGCAAGCCGGGCACGCCCCCTGACCGGGAAGCGAATCATTCATAAGGCGAGGCTCAACCACTGAGCCACACAGGCCGGGTAAGGCCAGAGATTTTTAGTGGGATTTTATGGGGGAAAGAAGGGAAGTGCACACCTCCCGATGCCATGTCCTATTTACCTTCATCCAAGGGTGCAGCAGATGCTTGTCAGCTGCTGTTTAGGGTCCTTAGGAAGGCGAAGTCTCATGGCATCGGCCTCACTAAGGCTTGAGATGTTCCCAGCAGCTCCAGTGCCATGAAGAGTCACCTTGGAGAGGGAAGGGACCGATGGCCGCTGCTCTGCTGACCCTCAATACAGTGATGGGCGTGACCGGCTCAGGCCCAACCGCCCACGGCAAACCTAAGGGGGGCGCGGGGGCGTCCCTTAGTAGCTGAAGTTTGCTCAGCCTCAGCCCTATGGCTGCAGACTCGTGTTTAAAACTCCGTGAAGAAACAGCTTTCCTTTTTCGCTGGAGGAAGGTAATTTAACAGAAATTGGACGTGACCGTCTGTGTTAGTGTGAATTCTTTTGGTCGCTTGAGCAAACAAGGGCATGGATGTATCCCGTGGAACCGCGGGCGGGAATGCAGTCTGGCCTCAAGAGTGGACGGGATCCGGGGGTGCACAGCCATCTCTCCACCCCATCGTCCTACCCCGCAGCCCCGCTCCGGGGGACTCAGTCCGCAGGGTGGGAAATGGCTGCCGCCCAGCACCGTCTCCTGGTTCCCTCCGGGCCACACCCATGAACAAACCTCCCTGGGACGGAAGCTGATTGGTCCGACTTGAGGGAGGCCGCCTCTAGGGCCAATCAGCTGTGGCTGGGGGGCGGGGTCATAGTCCAAACATGGCGGCCCAGTTCCGCGTGGGGGGCGGGGCAGTGTGCAGAAAGCGGCCCCCCTGTGAGGTAGGCGAGCTCCGCTGCTGCCTGCGGTAGCTTCTGCTGGTCTGTTTTTTAAATGATTTTTTAACCATCTTGTGCTCCATTGCCCTCACCACTGTGTTCATAAGAACCCCGTTTCCTCGAATCGCTTGCTAAGTCCGTTGACAAAGGTGTAGTGACAGACGTGGTGGAATACTAAAGCCCGGGCTTTGGGGCGGACACATTGCTGTTTGGACGTCGGTGATACTGTTATCAAGTAGTCTCCTCGAGTGTGAAATGAAATTGACTTCCCATTATGTGTCCAGCACACGGTGCTAGGTGCCTTGATGGACCCTCCCTCCCTCCCTTCTTTCCTTCCTTCTTTCCTTCCTCTCTCCTCCCCTCTCCTTTTCTCCCTTTCTTCCTTCTTTACCGGCTTTATTGAGGAGATATAACTCGCATACCATGAAAATTCATCCACTTAAAGTGTACAGTGTAATGGTTCTTAGTATATTCATAGAGCTGTGCAACCTTCGCCAGTCCATTTGACAACATTTACATCCCACCAGAGAAGAAACCCGGACTTTTGTTGTTGTTCATCCTCACCTGAGGGTATTTTCCCATTGATTTTAGAGAGAGAGGAGTGGGGGAGAGAGAGAGAAACATGGATGTGAGAGAGGCACATTGGTTGGCTGCCTCCCAGTGCTCCCTGACCAGGCGAGGGATTGAACCTGCGGCAGAGGGACGGGCCCTTGACTGAGATGGAACCAACCGTGACCCTTCGGTGTGCAGGCGGCGCTCTATCCACTGAGCCACGCCCGCCAGGGTGAAACACGCACTTCTCAGCCAGTAGCACCCCTATCCCTTTCCGTCCTAAGCAACCACGAATCCGCCTTCTGTTTCTACAGAGTTCCCTACTCTAGACATCCTATATTATAAAAAGGTAATATGCAAACTGACCCTAATAGCAGAACGACCAGAGCGACTGCTCGACCAGTTACTATGAGATACACTGACCACCTCTTGGTCCCTTTCCCCAGGCGACAGGCTCCAGTCGCCTGATGGCGAACCAGGAACTGGGGTGGGTGGCGGCAGGGGTGGGGCTGACTGCGGGCAGCCGGGTAAGATGGCCCTGATTGCAGGCCAGGCCTAGGGACAGGATCCTCGCATTAATTTCATGCGCCGGGCCTCTAGTTTTATATAAATGGACTCATACAAGTGTGGACTTTTGGACTCGCTTCTGTCCACTTAGCATAGTGTTTTCGAGGTTCATACGTGTGGTAGTATCAGTCCTTCATTCTTTCTATGGCTGAGTTATACTCCATTGTGTGGGTATATCACATTTGGTTTATCCATTGGTCAGTTGATGACATTTGGATTACTTCTCAATGGCCATTATGAATAATGCTGCTGTGAATGTTACTGTAGAAGAATATATGTGGACATGTTTTCATTTCTCTTGGGAGATAGATTATTTCTATGATTATGTTTGTGAAGTGCTTAATGCAATGCCTGACAGATCACAGAACACAACAGTGCTAATTTCTTTACTCTGACCTTCCCAAAGGTCATGAATGAAAGCTATTTCCTGCTTGCTGCCCCTCGAAGAAAGGCAGCCTCTCCCAAAGAGCCTGACCCTGTGGGTCAGACTCCGAGGTTACTGTCCCTGGGGTCCTGGCATCATTGAGTAGCAGATTCTTCCATCAGGCCTATGAGTGGGTCGATCCAGGGTGGTTCTGGTTGAAGGTACTGAGAGAGCAGAAAACAAGGTTTGAGGGTCAAAATATAAAATCTGGAGTAGAAAGATAAGAATTGGATTCCGTGTTCTACTAAAACACTGTAATTCTGGGCAAGTCTCTGAACCTTGATCTTCTCATCTGGCAAAGGAGGATAATAATAATTACATTTTGAAATTGGTGAGAGGAAGGGGGCTTTTGTGAGTTAACATATGTGTATAATATGGAAATCAGGGGCTTTACAAGTATATTCTAAGCTCTAGAAAAATAATCAGACTTAAAAGAAAAATTTTAAAACATTTTAAAAAATGTTTATTTTAGAAAGGAGGGAGAGAGAAGAAGGGAGAGAGAGAAACACCGATTTGTTGTTCCACGTATTCATGCATTCACTGGTTGATTCTTGCATGTGCCCTGATTGGGGATCAAACTGCAACCTTGGTGCATTAGGACAACACTCCAACCAATGAGCTACCCGGCCAGGGCAAGAATCAGACTTTTGAAACTCTTCAAGTCATAGCATGTTCAGGGGATGGGTGGAGCTCTTTAGGAGCACTGGTCAGATTCTTCTGGGCTGCTCTTAACTCCTCAGGGCTACAAACTAGTTCTTGCCTGCAGCTGGTTTCCTGGCTCTGAGAAAGACCCAGATCATCCTCAGTTCACCAGGGCTGCAGATACAGCGGCCTTTCATCATGCTCTTACTGGAACACCTTTGGGCTATTCAGGTATCCCAGCACCACTTATTAGAAAGTCCATCTTTGCCCTAGTGATTTAAGAAGTCACCTTTATCATATATAAACTTCTGTGTGTCCTTGAGTCTGTCTAGACTTTCTGTTCTGTTCCACTGGTCTATTTATCTCTTTATTTTATTTTAATTTTTAAAAAATTCTCTACATTTATTGATCTTCCAGTTCTTATCTCTTTTTATTTATTTATTCTTGTGGCAGTTTTGTTTGTTTTTTGCTTATCACAATTTATTCTGTTTCAACTTATCCAGTGGAGTTTTTCTGAGGTGTGTTGAAAATATTTTTATTGGATGCATGCTCTTAAAGATTCATTTAATTGTGTTACAATCCAATCTTTTTTTTTCTTTTTTTATTATTAATTAAATCCTTATTGTTCAGATTATTATATTTGTTCCTCTTTTTTCCCCCCATAACTCCCCTCCACCCAGTTCCCACCCCACCCTCCTCCCTCACTCCCCATCCACTGTCCTCATCCATAGGTGCACGATTTTTGTCCAGTCGCTTCCCGCATCCCCCTCACCCCTTCCCCCCCCCCCCCAAGAATAGCCAGTCCATTCCCTTTCTATGCCCCTGATTCTATTATAATCACCAGTTCATTCTGTTCATCAGATTATTCACTTGATTTTCAGATTCACTTGTTGATAGATGTGTGTTTGTTGTTCATAATTTGTATCTTTACATTTTTCTTCTTCTTCCTCTTCTTAAAGAATACCTTTCAGCATTTCATATAATACTGGTTTGGTGGTGATGAACTCCTTTAGCTTTTCCTTATCTGTGAAGCTCTTTATCTGACCTTTCGTTCTGAATGATAGCTTTGCTGGATAAAGTAATCTTGGTTGTAGGTTCTTGGCATTCATCACTTTGAATATTTCTTGCCACTCCCTTCTGGCCTGCAAAGTTTCTGTTGAGAAATCAGCTGACAGTCGTATGGGTACTCCCTTGTAGGTAACTGAGTTTCTTTCTCTTGCTGCTTTTAAGATTCTCTCTTTATCTTTTGCTCTTGGCATTTTAATTATGATGTGTCTTGGTGTGGTCCTCTTTGGATTCCTTTTGTTTGGGGTTCTCTGCGCTTCCTGGACTTGTAAGTCTATTTCTTTCACCAGGTAAGGGAAGTTTTCTGTCATTATTTCTTCAAATAGGTTTTCAATATCTTGCCCTCTCTCTTCTTCTGGCACCCCTATAATTCGGATGTTGGTACACTTGAAGTTGTCCCAGAAGCTCCTTACACTATCTTCATATTTTTGGATTCTTTTTTCTTTTTCGGTTGGGTATTTTTTGTTTCTTCGTATTTCAAATCTTTGACTTGATTCTTGGGATCCTCTTGTCTACTGTTGGATCTTTGTATAGTATTCTTTATTTCAGTCAGTGTATGCTTAATTTCTAGTTGGTCTTTTTTCATATCCCCCACGGTCTCACTAAATTTATTGGCAGTTTCCATAAAATTCTTGAAAAACCTTATAAACGTGGTTTTGAACTCTATATCCATTCGTTTGCTTTCCTCCATTTCTGTCATTTGTGTCCTTTTTCTTTGTCTCCACATTTTTTATGCTTCCCTGTGTTGATAAAGTGGTTTTCTGTGCTGAGTGTCCTCTAGGGCCCAGTGGTTCAGCCTCCCCAATTACCTGAGGAGGACACTCTTGGTGCACCCCCTTGTGGGCTTTGTGCACAGTCTTGTTGTAGTTAAGCCTTGATTGTTGTAGTTATAACTGGGAGGAATTGACCTCCAGGCCAATTGGCTGTGAGAATCAGATGTGTCTGCAGTGGGAGAACTTCTGTGCTGGAGACACCCCTCTGGGGCAAGACTTTCTTCAGTGGGGCTTTGGTGCTCACTGAGTCTGCCCCCTGAGTGTGTCTTTATGGTTCCCCGGAGCTGCAAACTGGATGGTCCCACTCTGACCTCTGGGTTTCCTGGCTCCTGGATCTCTAGGGAGGTGCTCATCTAGCCTTTGCCTGAGGCTATCCAGCAAAAGCCTCCCTGCAGGGCTTGGGCGGGGCGGGTCCCAAGGGATCAACAGGGCAGGGCTAGCAGTTATGGCTGCTCTCAGAGGCTCTGCTTCTCAGTGTCCCAGCAATGGCTGCAAGCCCCTCCAAGAGAAAGCTGCCCTTGAGTTCGACCGATGCCAGACAGTCCCGCTTCTCCCGTATGAGTCTGGGTCCCCAGAGACTCTCCTGGAACTGGAGCTCAGAGCCTGAGACTCCCTCTCGATTGAAAACAACAGCCACGCCCTCAGCCACCAGTCCGCTCCGCATGCACCTCCGCACCTTTGTATTTTACTTCTGTACTGCGCCTCCTCTGAGTCTCGGTATGCTTTTCTCTTTCCTTCTAGCTGTAGAATTTCCACTCAGCGAGCCTTCCTGTGGTTCTGGATGATGTCTGTTCTGTCTTTTAGTTGTATTTTTTTTTAATGTATTTTATTGATTTTTTACACAGAGGAAGGGAGAGGGATAGAGAGTTAGAAACATCGATGGGAGAGAAATATTGATCAGCTGCCTCCTGCACACTCCCCACTGGGGATGTGCCCGCAACCAAGATACATGCCCCTGACCGGAATCAAACCCAGGACCCTTCAGTCCACAGGCCGATCTCCATCCACTGAGCCAAACCAGCCAGGGCTAGTTGTATTTTTGAAGTGGTTGTTCGAGGCAGCAAACTCCGGTGTTTTTCTATGCCGCCATCATGGTTTCTCCCTCTTGTGGCAGTTTTAACGTTAGAGGCTTTATAGTATTTTTCGCACCCGGTAGGGCTAGTTGCCACATGCTTCGCCCCCATTTTTTAATTTTTCAGTGTTTTCCTAGGTATTTTCACATGGTTGGCAGTCTGGTTTTAAAGTATTCATTGACCTCCTGGGAGGTCCTGGGGGTGGGTCTGGATGGGATTGGGTTACGGTTGAGTTGTCTTAGATCTGGGGGTGCTTACCTATTTCAGTAAACTGTTTTTGTAAGATTCTGTTTTCTTTTAGATTCATGAACATGAAGGCTTCTAGTGGCTGGATAGCACCCATTTTCCCCTAAATCTTTAAAAGAACTTTTAAAAACAGTCTTTGAGAGAGAGTGCTAAAATTTGGTAAATTTTGAATAAAAAATGTATGAGTTTTCTGTACTATTCTTTTAATTGTTCTGCAAGCTTATAATTATTTCTAAATAAAACATATTTAAGGTCTTTATGCTTCTGGTAGCATCTTGGTAGAAGTTTTCAGAAGTCTGCCCAAGTTGTGTTCACAGATTCTGCCTTTTCACATTTTGCTTGACTCTCCAAAGAAATTCAGCAGATCAGTGAAGTGTAACCTTACAGAATCAGCGTTGCTTTTCATTCAGTGGTTTGTGCTTCATTGTCTGACTGTGGGGCAAAGACACAATGGCCACCATGAGGAGAAGGTATATTCAGGCCAAAAGTCAATGCAAGCAACACTATCCTATATAATAAAAGCCCAGTGTGCTAAGTGTCTGGTTGACCAGTCAGCCGTTCAACCAATCAAAGCATAATCCTATATAGTAAAACCCTAATATGCAATCAACTGAATGGCGGAACAACTGGTCGCTATGATACACACTGACCACCATGGGGCAGACGCTCAATGCAGGAGCTGCCCGCTGGTGGTCAGTGCACTCCCACAGCAGGAGTGCCACTCAGCCAGAAGCCAGGTTCACAGCTGGTAAGTACAGTGGCAGTGGCGGGAGCCTCTCCCGCCTCCATGGCAGCGCTAAGGAGCAGTGAGCCTAGCGGTAAGGAGCAGCAAGCAGGCGAGTGGTAAGGAGCGAGGGGTCCTGGACTGCAAGAGGTATTTCTGACTGCCGACTATCCCCCGAGGGGGTCCCAGACTGTGAGGGTGCAGGCCGGGCTGAGGGACCCCCTACCCCAACAGTGCACGAATTTTGTGCACTGGGCCTCTAGTATGCTAATGATATGCTAAGGCCACTCAACCGCTCCCTATGACATGCACTGACCACCAGGGGGCAGACACTCTGACTGATAGGTTAACTTGCTGCTGGGGTCCAGCCAATTGGGGCTGAGTGAGATGGGCAGACATGCCTTTGTGCCCTCCCACGATCCCTCCCCGGCTGGCCAACCTCCCGCATCCCTCCCTGGCCCTGATCATGTACCCGGGGGGTCCCTTGGTCTGGCCTGTGCCCTCTCACAATCCAGGACCCCTCAGAGGATGTCAGATAGCTGGTTTTGGCCTGATCCCACAGGATAGGCTGAAGTGCCCCACCTGTGCACGAATTCGCGCACCAGACCTCTAGCCTGTATAATAAAAGCCTAAGCGACCATTATGGTGGAACGACCGGAACAACCAGTCGCTATGATGTGCACTGACCACCAGGGAGGCAGACGCTCAAAGCAAGAGCTGCCCCCTAGTGGTCAGTGCACTCCCACAGGGGGAGCGCTGCTCAGCCAGAAGCCGGACTCATGGCTGGCAAGTGCAGCTGCCACGGTGGGAGCCTCTCCCAACTCTGCAGCAGCAGGTGCATTGGGCCAGGATGAGCACGAGCAGCGCCCAGCACCAATTCAGTCTCCCCCCTGGCCTCCTGCTGCTTGGCAAACTGCCACATCCCCCAAGGGGTCCCAGACTGCGAGAGGGCACAGGCCGGGCTGAGGGACCCTCCTCCCCCAGTGCATGAATTTTGTGCACTGGACCTCTAGTAGAATATAACAGTATTCTGTGGAAGGTAATTTACATAAGGGATTTAGGGCTTGAGTGGGCAGACTGCAGAGATTATTTTCTACTAACAGACCTTTGTTACAGTAAATTTTTATATATAAATCAGATTTGGCTGGTGGTCAGGGACTTGGAAGAATCGTGATTGGAAAATTGATGACAAGGAGGTGTGTGGATAGATTTCTCTGAATGGGAATGAAAGGGTGATCTCTGCAGAGGAGGATTTTAATTTTTTAAACTATTTTTGTATTGCCCATCCGGTGTGGCTAGGTGGTTTTTATTTATTTAAGGGAGAGGGAGAGATAGAAACATCAATGATGAAAGAGAATCACTGTTCAACTGCCTCCTGCACGCCCCCTACTGGGGATTGAGCCTGACTAGGAATCAAACAGAAGGATTTTAATAATCAGGTGGCTAGATTAATCCATTCTGTGGATGTCATTCAGCCTCTTTCCCCAGCCACTCCAGCCATTGCCCAATGTCAGGGGTAAAGGTTATTTATGGGCTCAGCAATATGGATTTTAACTCTGTCCAACAATGGGACAAAGGCATAAAGGCCACGGTAATGCGAAGATATCTTCAGATCCAAACACACTGTAGGCAACTCTGTAGAATGCAAGGGAATTTATTATGGGGTAATTTGGTTACTACAGAAATGTAGGGTCAGTGCGGACAGATGACTGGACAGATGACCTAGCAGTTCTGTGCAAATTGTTTTCCACTATAGACCCCTGTTACTGTACCTTTTTAATAGTATAACTCAGGTACTGATGATTGACAAGACAAAGGGACAAAGGATGCAATGGCTCCAGGGGACATCCCTCCTGGTGGTCTTGTGATGGATGATTGTTTATAATTGATACTACCTCCATGCATATATAGTTTCCCATGCAATTCCAGCCATTACTAACAAAAATGTTTATGGTTACATTTTATGGAACACAGATAATCATCAACTAGAAGGCTTTGATACGCTTGCTATGATCAGTGAGGTTGGTCAGAAGTCATAGCATGAAGGAAATCCAGGACACAAAGATGGAGCTAGTTTTGTTCAAATCTACACAGCTAATGTAAGCATTCAGTCATTTGAGATTATGCAAATATCTATTGCCTTTCACCTATCTACCCCAAAGGAAATTCTGTCCGTCCTTCAAGCCCAGATCCACAAAAGGATCTTCCTTTCACCTGTTTTGCTTATCATATTGTATTTTGCATTGGAGACATTCATGTGCATCTTTTCCCCCACGGCTTTATTGAGATACAATTGACATATGACATTGTGTAAGTTTAAGGTAAATAACGTTATATGATATACGTATATATTGCGGAATGATTACCACAATAAGTTAACACTTCCATCACCTCACACAGTTAACTCTTTTTGTTTGTGATGAGAACATTTAAGATCTACTCTCTAAGCAGCTTTCACGTCTATTATACAGTACTGTCATATGCATCTTATTTGCTCTTGGAGGGCAAATCTATTTATTTTACATTTTTCCCCAGGCTTCACTCAGTTCCATTGTGAAGTAGACACAACCATTAATTAGAAGAATAACTTGCACGTCAATTTTCCTGTTAGTCGTGGTTCTCAGTATAATCTCCCTTTGGACCCATTTAAATTTCTGTACTGGGAAGTGGTTACTACAGACCAAGTCTTGGTGATCACTAAGGGAAAGGAGGTAATGAGAACAAAGTATCACTTACCCTTCCTTTCAGGAGATACTGTGACAAAGCAAAGTAAGTTGCAGAGTGAGGGGCTCAGTCCAGCCGGAAGCCCTGCAACTGCGAGACAACTTTGGAGCCCTTTGGAGGCGCCATGGACAGACCTAGACACCCACAGACAACAGCAGGGTTTACATTTCCGTTATTTGTAATAGTAATAATAATGCATGCTTGTTATAGAAAACTAGAGGCCTGATGCACAAAATTCATGCAAGAGTAGGCCTTCCTTCCCCCAGCTGCCAGCACCAGCTTCCCTCTGGCACCCGGGACCCGGGCTTCCCTTGCAGCCCTGGCTTCTTCCAGAAGGACATTCGGTCTAATTAGCATATTATGCTTTTATTATTATAGATTTGGAAATCAAGTTTTTTGTTGTTAAAAATATAGATGAGTAGATAATAATTTTTTATTTTATGTTTTTTTTCTTTTTCATTAATTTATTGATTGATGAGAGAGAGAGAGAGAGAGAGAGAGAGAGAGAGAGAGAGAGAGATTGATTTGTTGTTCCACTTCTTTATGCATCCTTTGGTTAATTTTTGAATGTGTCCTGACCAGGAATTGAACCTTGGCGTATTGGGACAATGCTCTAACCAACTGAGCTACATGGCCAGGGCTAATAGTCATTTTTTTAGGTTGACTTTTAAATTTACACTTTAAAAACAGCTTTATTGAGATATATAATATAGAGTACAATTTACTCATTTTAAGTGTAGTTTAATGGTTTATAGTATATTCACAGAGTTGTGCAACCACCATTGATTTTATTTTTAAAATTTTATCTTTATTGTTGACAGTATTACAGATACCCCCTTTCTCCCCCCATTGACACCCTCTATTCAACCACCATTGATTTTAGAACATTTCTTCACCCCAGAAAGAAACCCCACCCCATTAGCAATCACTTCTCATCCCTACTGCCCACCCACTCGCAACCTAGGCAACGACTAATCTTTCTGTCACTGTAGAATTGTAGTCTTTTTGAATATACTTTAATTTGTTGTATAATATTTCATCAAATAGCTATATTATAGTTTACCATTATTTTGCTTGCTATTAGTTATTTTTAATTTTTCAATATTATAAATAATATAAGTATATACATTTGTATGTACACTTTTCCATATTTAGGATTATTTCTTAGGGGTAGATGCCCGAAGTACAGAAATGTATAATCATAGAGCCATAAGAAAAGAGACTCACAAATGTCTTCACTCTCCCTCCGAGCTCACTCAGCTAGTAAGTGTCTGTGAAATTCAGCATGGTGTAACAAAAGGATAAAACAATTGCTTACCTTGAAGAACTGTACAAGATGGACACTCAAAATAATGAGCTACAGTCTAGTTCTAGTGTGGATTAGATCATGTAACATGAGTGATAGTGTACAAGGAGGACCAGAATTGGATTCAAAACAGACTCATTCCTGGCTCTCATTCATGAGTTGTGGTATGATTTTTTTTTTTTTTTGAGAGAGAGAGAGAGGGAGAGAGAGAGAGAGAGAGAGAGAGAGAGAGAGAGAGAGAGAGAGAAACATCAAGGATGAGAGAGAATCATTGATCAGCTGCCTCCTGAACCCCCCACCCCGCCCCACCTGGGGATCGAGCCCACACCCCAGGCATGTGCCCTGACTGGGAATGGAGCTGTGACCTCCTGGTTCATAGGTTGATGCTCAACCACTGAGCAACACTGGCCAGACATGAGTTGTGGTATGAAATTAAACTCCCCCGAGCCTTAATTTCCTCATCAGTACAATGGTAGGAGCATTGACATCGACTTCTGTAGTGATTAGAAACAAGAAGTGGTTTCTGGCCTGTCCAAGAACAGAGAGAAGGAAGAGCAAGTTAAAATATTTGGGAGGGCTCTGGCCGGTTTGGCTCAGTGGAAAGAGTGTCAGCCTGTGGACTAAAGGGTCCTGGGGTTCCATTCTGGTGAAGGGCACATGCCTGGATTGTGGGCTCAATCCCCAGTAGGGGGCGTGCAGGAGGCAGCCAATCAATGACTCTCTTCATCATTGATGTTTCTCTCTCTCTCCCTCTCCCTTCCTCTCTGAAATCAATAAAAATATTTTTGAAAAAAATAAAATATTTGGGAGGGGGAAGAAGTTAGAACCTGACTTCACATAGTTTGGTGACCTGCTATACCCAAAAGAAACAAAAGGAAGTATACTTTTTATGTAAAAGGAAATACATTTACAAGAATTCAGATTTTAAGCCATCTTTTGTCAGTATTAGCATATTTCACAACTTTAATAATTTCATGATTTATGGCAAATTCACACTAAGTTTTACCAGAGAGGTGACACTGATAGCTACCCAGCAGTAGGTTGGGAGCGCTGACCCCACTGAAACCATCTACACCCTGTGGTTTGGCGTTCATGTGCAAGATGGCCCCTAATTACACTTTTCCTCTCCACCCTCCACACAGTGGTGAAACCAAAGGAGTCATAGGAAGTATTACCACACTGCACATGAGTGAGGGAAAAAGCGTGATTTGCAAATATTGTCAATTAAAAAATGTGTTTCCGGAGAACCAAGATGGCGGCATAGGTTAACGCCGGAGTTTGCTGCTTTGAACAACTACTTCAAAAGTGAAACCAAAAAACGGAAGGGACATCACCCAGAACCACAGGAATGCTGGCTGAGTGGAAGTCCTACAACTAGGAGGAAAGAGAAACGCATACGGACACTCAGAGGAGGCGCAGTGCTGAAGTCAAATTCTGAGGTGCGGAGTGCGCGGAGCGGGCTGGCGGCGGAGGGCGCGGTTGGCGTTTTCAATCGGGAGGGAGTCGCAGACTCTGAGCTCGAGATCCGGGCGAGTCTTTAGGGACCCAGACTCAAACGGGAGAAGCGGGACTGTCCGGCTTCGGTCAGAGCGAGTGCAGCTTTCTCTCCGAGGTTTGCAGCCATTGCTGGGACTCAGAGAGGCAGAGCCCCTGGGGACCGGACTGAGAGCCGCCATCACTGCTCTCTCCGGCCCACCCTATTGATACTGTGCGACCCGCCCCGCCCAAGCCCTGCACAGAGGCATTTGCCGGATAGCCTCAGGCAAAGGCTAGATTAGCACCTCCCTAGAGGACAGAAGTTCTCTCACTGCAGAAACAGCTGATTCTCATAGCCACTTGGCCTGGAGGTCAAACCCTCCCTGGTATTAGCTACAACAATCAAGGTTTATAAGACTGCGCACAAAGACCACTAGGGGGTGCACCAAGGAAGCATAACAAAATGCGGAGACAAAGAAACAGGACAAAATTGTCAATGGAAGATATAGAGTTCAGAACCACACTTTTAAGGTCTCTCAAGAACTGTTTAGAAGCTGCCGATAAACTTAATGAGATCTACAAGAAAACTAATGAGACCCTCGATCGTATATTGGGGAACCACCTAGAAATTAAGCATACACGGACTGAAATAACGAATATTATACAGACTCCCGACAGCAGACCAGAGGAGCGCAAGAATCAAGTCAATGATTTGAAATGCGAGGAAGCAAAAAACACCCAACCAGAAAAGCAAAATGAAAAAAGAATCCAAAAATGCGAGGATAGTGTAAGGAGCCTCTGGGACAGCTTCAAGCATACCAACATCAGAATTATAGGGGTGCCAGAAGATGAGAGAGAGCAAGATATTGAAAACCTATTTGAAGAAATAATGACAGAAAACTTCCCCCACCTGGTGAAAGAAATGGACTTACAGGTCCAAGAAGCGCGGAGAACCCCAAACAAAAGGAATGCAAAGAGGACCACACCAAGACACATCATAATTAAAATGCCAAGAGAAAAAGACAAAGAGAGAATCTTAAAAACAGCAAGAGAAAGAAACTCAGTTACCTACAAGGGAATGCCTATACGACTGTCAGCTGATTTCTCAACAGAAACTTTGCAGGCCAGAAGGGAGTGGCAAGAAATATTCAAAGTGATGAATACCAAGAACCTACAACCAAGATTACTTTATCCAGCAAAGCTATCATTCCGAAGTGAAGGTCAGATAAAGTGCTTCACAGATAAGGAAAAGCTAAAGGAGTTCATCACCACCAAACCAGGATTATATGAAATGCTGAAAGGTATCCTTTAAGAAGAGTAAGAGGAAGAAAAAGGTAAAGATACAAATTATGAACAACAAATATGCATCTATCAACAAGTGAATCTAAGAATCAAGTGAATAAATAATCTGATGAACAGAATGAACTGTTGATTATAATAGAATCAGGGACATAGAAAGGGAATGGACTGACTATTCTTGGGGGGGAAAGGGGTGTGGGAGATGCAGGAAGGGACTGGACAAAAATCGTGCACCTATGGATGAGGACAGTGGGTGGGGAGTGAGGGCGGAGGGTGGGGTGGGAACTGGGAGGAGGAGAGTTATGGGGGGGAAAAAAGAGGAACAAATGTAATAATCTGAACAATAAAGATTTAATTAAAAGAAAAAAAAATGCAAAAAAAAAAAAATGTGTTTCCATCTTACTCAGCTGGCCAAATGCAGTCTGTATGTAAGAATATTCTGTAGAGGTGGGGGGAAAAATCCTTCCTGGGTTAGGAAGGTGAGAACAATAAAAAAATCTTAGCTGCCTCTGGCCTATGAGGTCCAGTCTGCAGTCTCAAGGTCCTCTAGCCGCTCATTCCCAGTGGCTTCATTTGTCAGACAAACTGACAGGTGTAGTTCAGGAAAATACTGACCAAGTTGTTAAAAGGAAATATTGTCAGGAACTGGGTATTCATACCGACAGAAAGTCTTAAAATTACTCAGATTATATAAACTCTGGGTCTTGAGGCACCTTTTAGAAGCCCTGATTCTGAAGCCTGTGTAGAACAGGTCTGTGAAACAGCACCCCGGAGCATTCACACCTAGGTCCCAGGGGCACAGCAACTCACTGTGTGCTCAGCTTGCAGGGGTGCTCTGAAACGGGCAAACAGATACACTGGAGTAGAAGAGCAAAGACCGCCTTTCAAAGGAGAGCATTTCTGTGGCTGACTGACAGTGCTGGTGGCAGGAAAATAAACACGGTCTAGGTTGGGGCCAGAACTCCTCACTTTTAGCAATTTCCCCTCCTTATTCTTTTTTAAAAAAAATAAAAACAGCTTTATTGAGATGCTAGAGGCCCAGTGCACAGTTTCACACACTGGTGGGGTTCCTCAGCCTGGCCTGCGGGGATCGGGCCGAAACCAGCTCTCCAACATCCCCTGAGGGGTCCCAGATTGTGAGAGGGTGCAGACCAGGCCAAGGGACCCCACCGGTGCATGACCGGGGCTGGGGAGGAACCGTGGGGGGGCTCTAGGGCATGTCCAGCCTCTCTTACCCAGTCCTGATTGGGGCCAGCCGGCCTGGGAGGGACTGTTGGAGGGCTCCAGGGCGTGTCCAATCGGCCGCACCCCAGCAGCAGGCTAACCTACCATTCGGAGCATCTGTCCCCTGGTGGTCAGTGCGCGTCATAGCAACTGGTCGAACTAACAGTCGGACACTTAGCATATTAGGCTTTTATTATATAGGCCAATTCATATACTATAAAATTCACCCTTTTAAGGTGTACAGTTAAGTGGGTTTTCTTTCTAGCATATTCACTATTTAGTGCAGCCATCACCTCTATTTAATTTTGGAACATTTTCATCACTGTCTCTCCCCGCAAAAAAACCCTTACCTATCAGCAGCTACTCCTTGTTCCCACTCCTAAGCCCCTAGTCTACTTTCTGGATTTGCCTATTCTGGACATTTCATATAAATGGAATACAATGTGTGATCTTTTGTCACTGGTTTTTTTCATGTAGCATGATGTTTTCAAGGTTCATCCATGCTGTAGCATGTGTCAGTCCTACATTCCTTTGAATGGTTGAGTAATATTCCATTGTGTGCTAGACCACAGATTGTTTACCCAGTTATCTGTGGACAGATACGTGAGGTGTAAGAACATGGGATGTGCTCATGCACTCAACAGCATTTCTTGAGCACTCTTATTTGATGGGGCAGGGGGGCGGGGGGGCGGGGCAGGTATCTGGGCTCCAAAGCAGAACTCCTAGGAATAAGAAGACTGGTGGTGGTTAGTAGAAAAGTCATTACCGCCCTGACCGGTTTGGCTCAGTGGATAGAGCGTTGGCCTGCGGACTCAAGGGTCCCAGATTCGATTCTGGTCAAGGGCATGTACCTTGGTTGCAGGCACATACCCAGTGGGGAGTGTGCAGGAGGCAGCTGATCGATGTTTCTCTCTCATCAATGTTTCTAGCTCTCTATCCTTCTCCCTTCCTCTCTGTAAAAAATCAATTAAAAAAATATATTAAAGGGGGGGGGATGAGGACACATTTGTAATACCTTAACTAATAATAAAATTATATATATATATATATATATATATATATATATATATATATTAAAGGAAAAAGAAAGTCATTACCTTCACCCTTCTGCTGTCTACCTGGTGTGGTGCCCTGAGGACCTGATGTGCAGTCGTGGTGTGCCGTGTTTTTATGCAGGCGCGGTTTAAGGATTTGGTCCAGGAGTGCAGGCTGCTGTTTCTCCAGCCGAGGTCCCCTGGGTTTGGCTTTGAAGCAGCACATAGCCTTTGGCTTCTCATTCCTCACTCACCTGCTCAGAGTCCTCCATCTTCTTCCAAATGTGAAAAGGTTGGGTTGTTTTTTAAAATATTCCAAAACTTAAAAATTAAAGCTATTATGTAAAAAAAACAAACAAACAGCAGTTCACCTTAATTTTTAAAATTTATTTGTTTGGAAATGATAAAGTAACAACAGCTTTATTGAGATGTAATTCACATACTGTAAAATTTACCCTTTTAAATCTATTTGAAGAAGATGATAAAAATGAGACATCAAAGGGCTCAGGAGTGGGCTTCACTGAGTGAACAGTTAGACATAGCAAGAGCTGTATTATGTGATTGCATGCTTTTTTTTCGTTCTCAATATATTTTCTGAAAATACGCACCTTCTAGATATCCTTGCTAATAAGGATGCTCAGTTGAGAAAATTAATTTTTGTTCTGTAATTTTTATGGTTTATTCTTAATTTTGTTGCCATGTCTTTATAAGCTGATAAGCTAAGAGTTATTAGAATCATTAAAGCTGAACAGCTTGTAGCTTTACTTGCCACACAAATAAAAACCACTTAAAATTTAATTTTATTAGTATATAATCATCCAAACTGCATTTGTCATTCAGTATATCCAGTATGACCTTTTTATGAATCACACTATATGTATTTCAGAAATAACATTCATTAACTTTAGAGCACTAAAGGGCAGAGGACTGTTATAACTGTGTATGTTTTATTCCTTACTCCACCTTCTCCCATGCCTAAAAATTTTTTTTGTTAATCCTCACCTGAGGATATTTTTTCCATTGACTTTTTTCATTGCTCTTTCAGAGAGACCAGAAGGGAGGAATGGGGTGGGGAGAGAGAGAGAGTGAGAGAGAAATATCGATGTCAGAGAGACACATGATTGGTTGCCTCCCGCACCCGCCCTGACCAGAGCTGGAGATCAAACCTGCGATCCAGGTACATGCCCGTGACCAGGAATCGAACCATCAACTCTTTGGTCTATAGGCCAACACTCTAACTGCTAAGCCACACCAGCCAGAGCTAAATTTCTTATTTTTTATTGAATATATTTATAATGTATTTTTAATTGAGATATAATTCACATAAAATTTAGCATTTGGAAGTGTACAACTTAGTAACTTGTAATATATTCTCAAAATTGTACAATGATCACCACTGTCTAATTCAGAACATCTCTATGATCCCCAAACCCTTATCTATTAGCAATCAATCCCAATTCCCCTCTCCCTCTATGGGTTTGTCTATTCTGGATATTTCATATACTGTAAATGGGATTACATGATATATGTCCTTTTTGTCCTGCTTTTTCACTTACTATATTTTCAAGGTCATCCATGTTGTAGTATGAAATGGTACTTCATTCCTTTTTATGGTTGAGTAATATTCCAATTTATGGATATACCACATTTTAAAGTCCACCCATCAGTTGGTCAACATTTCCAGATTTCACTTTTTATTTAAATCACTGTTTTTGTTCTAAGGTTTGGGGTAAATCAGTCTCCTCCCCCATGGCTTAAACATGTCCAGATTGTTTTTTATAGCAGTTTCTAAAGCAGTAATATCTGAACTACTTCTTGTCGGTGACTTTGATAGCAGTGTTTCAAAGTTAACAGGAAGAAGGTTACTATTATTGGCAAACAATCCATCCTGCAACCCCACACCCATAAAGTGATATTGAAGTTTATCATAGTTTAAGTCACAGAGTACTCCTAACTAAGCAAATTTAGCTAGGCTTGTCACCTAATTAAGGCCTTTTAACATCAGAGATAAAAAGGGAAGGGTCATAGTTTTGTGGGAGGAGTATTCTCCATTCCTCTGTGAATTCGGAAATGCTGGTGTCTGATATCTGAGTGCATGGGCTTCCATGTTCCCTGAGTTTCAGCTCCTGAATCCCACTTGAACTTGCTTCTCAGAATATGGTATCAGCTGTTCCTCTAGAGACCGTGGTTTTAGTACCGGAAGTTATTACTGCCAATGGGAAGCGAGTTGACTTAAGTACCATGTTGTTTAAGTGTTTCTATTTTTTGTTATTTCATTGTTTGATTACAGTTTGCAGTCAGCACTATTTTGTACTAGTTCCAGCTGTACGGCACAGTGGATGGACGTTCATATAGGTTACATTGTGTTCCCTGAAGTGTTTCTTGATCTTTAACCTCAAAGTGCATATGTGGTTCTCTGTGCATTAGACTTAGTGGGCTTTGTCCCTTTTGGAAAAGCTATGGCTTTTTGGGAATTATAGGGAGGCTGTTTCCTTGGGGAGAGAGCTGGATTGCAGGACTGACCGTGACCCAGGCACAGTCCTGGCACCTATTCATCGTGCCAGTGAAAGGGAGGCCAGCTTGAAAGAAGAGCATGGGCGGGTGAGTGGTGCCCATGTGAAACAAGGCCGCATCACCGTGGTTTGGTCTGCGCGGAGACACAGTGCACACGCGAGGCGGGCGGGTGGTGGGGAGTGGCCGCCAGCCTTGTCCTCTGATGGGCCCTCTGCCCGATGCAGGACAGAAGAGCAGTGTCTGTCAGCCCAGCCAAACGGAGAGGCTCCAGAAGCTTTGCGGAGCATTGTGAGAGGGCAGTGAGTTCCTTCCTGTCCCTGAAAGGCCTTTCGGGGCTCTCCTCCATAATGGGAAGGGAGAGCCCTGGGGCCTAGCTTCTTTAAAGAACCGGGCTTGCCCTGGCCAGTTTGGCTCAGGGGTTGGAGCATTGGCCCTCGGACTGAAGGTTTCGATTTCAGTCAAGGGCAGGTACCTCGGTTGCAGGCTCAATCCCTGGCCTTGATTGGGGCACTGTGCAGAAGGCAACCAATGGATGTGTCACTCTCTCTAAAAAAAAAAAAAAAAAAAGTCAAGGGACACAATATCCTTGTGTGAGGGTTAACAACAACAACAAAGAGCCAGGCTTGCTTTTAGCATTGACACACCCCAGGATGCAGAGTGCTGCATAGCTGGGTAAGGGGGCAGCTGAGCTCCATGGGCAGGCCTGAGTGCCGTTTCCTTCCCAAACACACACTGGTCCCTAACCTCCTCCTTTTAGTATATGTGCTGCCAAAGTGAGCACACTCTCTTTTTAATTTGCTGCCCATGTTCATTCTCTCTTTTTTTTTTTTCTCTTTCTCCCTCTGACCTTCCTCTCTTTTTCCCAAGAGTTATATGCATGTCTTGAAACCTAGCGCTTTGAGTTCTTGGGGGTAAAGGATGCCGATGCCAGGACCATGGACAGCCACCCTGTCACCTGGCAGGTAAACCATTTTGGGAGAAGGGATAGGAATCTTGGAAATATAACGAGTTGGGAGAGAGTTTCCCTGGAGGTTCAGTGCTCCTTGAACTTCTGGTCAAGCATTACCTCCTCTCCCTCAAGAGGGTTGGCCATGTGGCACTCATGCTTTACATGCTTGGCATTCCCCAGTGGGTCTCATCTTCCTCACCACATCCACCCGTGCAGTATCCTTTCATCCTCACGATGAGAGACACGGATTGCCGTAGGGAGTTGCTATAGAAATCATGCATCTTAATCAGCTACTTCAGTTCATTTGGATGTCAGGCACCAGAGCATTATAAAACTGCTACTTCTGCCCAGCTGGGCGTGGCTCAGTGGTTTGAGTGTCAACGTATGAACCAGGAGGTCATGGTTTGATTCCCGGTCAGGGCACATGCCCAGGTTGGGGGCTCAATCCCCAGTGGGGGGCATGCAGGAGGCAGCCAATCACTAATTCTCTCTCATCATTGATGTTTCTATCTCCCTCTTCCTTTCTCTCTGAAATCTACACATATACATATGTGTATACACACACACACACACACACACATATACATATATATATTAGTATCCTATATAATAAAGAGCTAATATGCAAATGGTCATCATGCCCACACGTCGTCATGCCGTAATGGCTCAGACACTCAACACTGGGGAGAGAGAAATGGGGACCAGCCAGGAGCAAATGAGCTTGTGAGAGAGGAATGGGGACCAGTCAGGCTGCGGCCCAGGAGAGGGACAAGCCACCTGCTCTGCGGTTCTGGGCGCCAGCAGCTGCACCTGCGGTCTGGGAGAGCTGCCCACCCACTGTCCTCTATGGCTGTGGCCAGGCCGGGTGAAGCCGGCCCAGGTCCTGGGTTCCTGCGGCTGGCCAGAGGGAGGAAAGCTCGGGTCCCAGGTGCCTGCAACCGGCCGGAGGAGAGAATCCTGGGTCCGGGTCCTGGGTGCGGGGTGAGGCAGAGGCGGTTAGGGGTGATCAGGCAGGCAGGCAAGCAGTTAGAAGCCAGTGGTCCCGGATTGTGAGAGGCAGTTGGACATCTCCTGAGGGTGCAGGCCAAGCTGAGGGACCCCTCTCCATGTACAAATTTCATGCACTGGGCCTCTAGTATATAATAAAAGCCTAATATGCAAGTTTACTGAAAGGCCAAACGACTGGCGGAATGACCGGCTGTGATGCACACTGACCACCAGGAGGCAGATGCTCAATGCAGGAGCTGCCCCTAGCCCACAGGCCCTAGGCCAGCCAAGGCGGATGCCAGCAGGCCCCCCACCCCCGATTGCCCCGCCGGTCATCCCACAGAGGGAGGCTACCGGTGGCAGTGGGGCTGGGGCTGGCAAGTGGGTGGCACCAGGCCGGCCAAGGCAGGTGCCAGCAGGGCTTTCCCCCACCCACCCCCTGATTGCCCCACCGGTTGCCCCGCAGATTGGCCCTGATCACCGGCCAGGCCTAGGGATCCTCCCCATACACGAATTTCTTGCATCGGGCCTCTAGTGTATATATATTTAAGTATATATATTTTAAAAACTGCTACTTCACTAAGGCTGCTGCCTTGGTATCCAGTGATCCTTGTCATCTTTCAGGTTTGATAGGCTCAGTGGGATTCCTAGGTTTGCCAGGCCCATTTCCTAGTTTTCCTTAGACCTGACAAATGACCTAGTGGGTAGGCAGTTCCTCCTCTTGGGTTTGGAGCCACTGGACAGTGTGGGTTTATGCCTACCATCAGGGCCAGCAGAGAGCAGAGTTCCTCTGTGTGGATATTAACACTTCGGTGGGTGGTTTATTTCTTGTTTCAAATAAAGTAACAACTCTTTCCTTTTGGGGGGCTGTTAGCTCATCCCAAATTCTTAGCCTGAAAAAGTGTCAGGTTGTACTGGTATTTATGTTTTGCTTTCTAAGGCTGAGTGTTTTCTTATATATGTATACACACGTGAGAAGAGGTTTGGTATGGCATCTGAATCTGGGGGGACCTCAAGATTCTCTGCCCTTGCCCCCACTTCCTTGGTGAGGGATTCTGAATGGCTCATTCCTGTCATCCTCCACTCCTGGGAAGAATCCATCAGGGGTAAACAGTTTGGGGTGTGGGCCCTAGATTTGCTGACATGGCTCACTGAGTATGCATCCCTGTTCCCCCAGGAGACTTGGAGCTCCTCTCCGTGCTGACATGATGACCGTGTGCAGGCCGACCAAAGGCAGCCACAGCCAGACTGAAAACCTGAGCTTCAAACTGGCTGACAAGTAAGAACTTTTCTCCCCCAAGAGTGAAGAAGTTGGCCCGGACTCTCAGTCTCCTTCCTTTCACTACTGCCTTTCCCTGTTCTCTAACCCCACTTCCTTGAACTAAGGAGGTGTTCTTTTCTGAGTCATTGTGATGAGCAGGACTCCTGTCAGTCATCTCCGTGCGCTGCACTCAGTTAAGAACCCGAAACCAAAGTGGTCAAGGGAAGGTCTGACTAGCACCCAGTGTTTGGAGAGGATGATCCCAGGGCCATTCCAGGCAATGTCCCCAGTCACACATTCCAGTCCAGGGTTTATTTTTTTTCACTACTGGAATGCACAGGTATTGTAAATATCAGTAAGCCCTAAATCTTGGCAGCTGCCTCTGTCTACATAGCATCTTTACCCATCTTATATCAGCAGGACTGTTTTCTCCCCAGGTGTTTTCCTCTGATACTCACTCACACATTCTGCAAAGGAGTTGGCAATCCCTGAGCTTTTCACAGCTGTAGAACCCCTCCTGGGGTCATAGACTCCTCTCTCCCTTTCTTCCTCCTTCCCTCCCTCCCTCTTCCTTCCCCCCTCTCTCAAATCAATAAATCAAAATTTTTTCAGTGTTGTTTAACAATATATGTGATATTAGTGATTATATATTTGTCACTAAACATGCACTAACCTGAACTGTGTTTTTATGTGTCTGTCCTATTTCTTCATCTCACTTCTAGCTCCATGAGAGCAAGGACTTTAACTTTTGCCTTTTGAATTCTCAGTAAAATATCAACAAAATGATTCTGATTCCAATTCTGACTAAAATCTGAATTCATGCCAATGTCCTCAGTGGTAACAGAACAATTAAAAAATGTGTTTCTTTTCTGTAAGCATTCTGTTATTTATGCTAATTGTTTATTTAAATAAGGAATTCTGCTTTGGTAGCCATATGTAACATGAAAATGTGTTTGCAATTTCACACGTTTCTAATTTATATTGAGCAACCAAGAATAGCAACACAACTTACGAGCTATTGTTCCATAGGAAGAAGTCTTTACATAAACAACTGTTAGTCTTTGGAATAGAAAGCTAAATAGAAATACAGTGTGTGAAGTTGGTAATAATTCATCCCTCATGTAAACCTAACTGGGGTTTCAGAATTCCTACACAGCTTCATCTATGTTTCACAGAAAGTGCACCATGAAGTAGGCCTATGCATGTTTGCTAATCTTCACACATCTAAAGTCACTGTGTTCAGGCATGATCTGTGTTGGTGGAAGCACAGATACTCCCATTCTCATTAGACTAGCTTAAAAATGTTTTTCTGGTTTTCTTTCAACATAATTTTCAACATCTTTATGACACTAATCTCCTAAGATTACATTTGGAGGCATGTATCCCCATATGTACATTCTAGGCCAGCACTTTCTGGAGTGGTGGGAATGACCTACTCCATCCGATTAGAGTAACCATTAGCCACATGTGGTTACTGAGTCCTCAACATGTGGCTGGTGCAACTGGGGAACTGAATTGAATTTGATTTCATTTTAAATAGCCACATATGACTAGGGGCCACTATATTGGACAGTGCAGTTGTAGGCCACCCATGAGATCCAGATCTGCTTGTTGATTCACTCATTTATGCAGCAAAGATTTATTGGCTTTTCTACTCTGCTAGGTGTTGTTCTAGGTGCTAGGGATGTATCAGTAGCCAAAACACACCAAATTCAAAACGAAACAAAACAATCCCTGTCCTCATGGAGAGATCATTCTAGTAGGGCTCACATTCTAAAGGAGGTTTAATTCAAATGCAGCCAATCATTGTCTTCACCGATTCAAATCAGGACAACTTACCAAGCCCAGGATTAGCAAAAACTTTGTAACTCATGGCGATGTTCTAATTGTGAATAATCATTACAAAGCCCCATCCATCGAAAACAGAAGCAGAGGAAACTTAGATTATATACTCTCTTCTCCTATTTTCATCAGGGAGAAAAAAGCTCATAATAATGGTAACCACCACGTCTTGTACATTCATGACATGCTAGATATTTTATGTGGGCTAGCTCATTCAGTGTTTACAGTCACCCTGTTAGATATGTATTATTATCACTATTATTCCTATTTCACAGACGAGGAAATTGAGATTTAGAGAAGTTAAGCATCTTGCCCAAGGTCACACAGCTGGTCAGTGGTTGAATTAGGATTTAAACCCAAGTCTACTGGACTCCAAATCCAATAGCTCCATGATATCTTCCCCAAGAAAAATATTATGTGATTTTTTTAGATGGTGGTTTCAGTGTTTGTGATTTGCAGCCAGCATATAATATATCTGAGTTCTAGGAAATCTCTGTGACTAGCCAAGAACAATAACGCAGCTACTGAGTCCTCACCCAGTTTTCATCTTTCTTGTTCAGGGTCCCGGTGGAAGGCCCAAAGGCTGGGGAAGATCTCCAAAGGCAGCCCTGTCGGTCCTCCAGTCCTTTCCTAAAGACGGATCAGGACTCACCCCTCCAAAGAAGCCCGTTGGAAAACCTCAATAACCTGAAGCTAAAGTTAAGAGTAGACTGTTTTCAGCAGAACATGTTCAACTCAAATATGATCATCAGTGACCCAGCTTCAGGTCTCAATGCTAAAGAAGCCAGCAAGGCTGGCAGGAGGCAGCTCAGTGGAGTTCAGAACCTCTGCCCTCCTGCCCGAGGCAGGGCCGGGCACAAGTCCCTCAGCATAAAGGACAAGATATCGGAATGGGAAGGGAAAAGGGAGTTGCCCACTCCTGCACCCAGCAGGAAAGCAGATGGGCAAGAGGATTACCTGACATCCTGCGTGACGGACAGGAGATGTGATGATGGTGTGATGACTCAGTTCACAGCAGCTGAGAACGGAACGAGGCCGGAAAGAGAGAGCAAAGAGAACGAGAGGAACAAGGAGGTAGTGGAAGTGGTGGGACAGAATGCGGAGCGGAGGCTAGACCTAAGCCAGCCAGCCAGGGAGCTGTCTCCGAGCATGGGCAAAGGCCTAGAGCTGAGGCTTAGCAAACAGCGCTTTCAGAACGATAGCCTCTCTGTGCTGGTGCAGGTCAAGAAACTTGAGCAGGCTCTGAAGGATGGCGTGGCAGGATTGGATCTCCAGTTACCAGGGACTTGTTATTCCCCACACTGTGTGCCGGACAAGGCGGGGCCCAGCCTCACAGCTAACCATGGATGTGGGAGTGGCTCAGAATTCAGGTCCCACCACTTGGACCTGGAAGCCAGGCAGCCCACCCCCGAGGTGGCAGAGGAATGGAGAGGCTCCTACGGGAAAGCCTGTGACCAGAGCCTGGAGAGTGTATACAGAGGCTCCTCCTCCAAACACTTCATCAACCCCCTGCCCAAACCCCGGAGAACGTTCATGCATGATGGAGAAGGGGACAAGGATGGGAGCCCGGGCATCAGCTTCAGGAAAGATCGCAGGAACCTGCCTCCTCTGCCCACTCTTCCTCCCCCACCCCTGCCCTCCTCTCCACCGCCTCCCTCTGTGAACAGAAGACTGTGGAGTGGGAGACCGAAGCCCAGTGCTGACCACAGGTAGGTGCCGGCGACTGTCCGCCTCAGTCGTCTGTGCCGCATCACAGCTGCTGCTCAGTCTACTTATTTGCTTTCGTAAACTGGTGGGTCTTGTACTTAGTCGAGACTGTTTATAACTTAAGGTAGTTTATTGACTAAACGTGGACACGTGATGACTGATGCATGTGTTTTGTCTTTGTTTTACCCTTCGGATGTGATGAGTACTTGTGATTCAGACGGTAACCAAGCATTCAGTGAAAATTTGTTTTATCCCTGGCGTCTACTAATTGCTGCTAACGGGTGCTCTGTTTTCGACTGCATCCCTGCTAGTGCTTGGTACTTTCAGTCTTTCCTGGCTCTTCCTTTCATGTTTTGTCTTGGTATGGGCTACAGACACACACTGCCTGGGTCTACCCTGGCCCCATCATGGTCATTCTCTATGACCTTGAACAAGTGACTTAACCTCTCTCGAAGCCTCAGGTTCCTCCTTTATACATAGATGCACACATTGTGAATATTTTATAATATTAAAATAACACATTAGGTGATAAAGCATGTGAATGCTTGAAAATAAAATCTGTGCTTTGGATTCAGTTTCCTCTCTGCTTTGAAACTTACATTTCTAGTCCATTTCTGTAATGTGCTCATTGGTTGATACCCACTAACGTGGAAACCGGCTTTAGAGCAGAACTCCTCGGACAGTTGTCCGTACTTACAGTCACCACTTCTTCACCTCCTGTTTTTTTCCTTGACCCACTGCAGTTGGGCTTTTGCCACTTATCCTGAGACTGCTCTTGACAAAGGCTCCAAACAGCCTCCATCCTGCTGCATCCAATCACTAGTTATCTGTTCTTGTCATTGACCAACTCTCTTGGCAATTGAGGAACAGCTGAGCTGCTACATCTTGAACCACTGTATTCACTTGGCTTCTGGGTCACCCACTTTCCTGGTAGTCCTACTTCACTGGCTGTTCCTTTTCGTAAGTGTCAGAATATTCCCCACCACCACCACCACCAATGCATCCATACCTCATCCTGGGTCAGAACAGGAACTTCTCTCCATCTACATGCACTCCCTAACTGATCTCATCCAGTCGCATGGCTTTAAATGTCAATTACATGCTCATGACTCCCAACTATGTATCTCCAGCCCCAACTCCCTCACCCAGCTTCAGATTAGATTAGTCATCTCCTGTTTAGGTCTCCATTTGGTTAGCTAATAGTTTGGACTTAATATGTCCAAACCTAAATTCTCAATCCAGGCCATGGCAAAGCACCTCCTCTCAAAGTAATTCCCATTTTATTAAATGGTACTATCCTTCATTTTGCTTAGGCCAGAAACCTAGGGGCCATCTCTGAGTCCTCTCTTTTTCACGTACCCCCATCTAATTCATCAGCAAGTCCTTTGGTTCTAGTTTTAAATATTATCTTGAATTTGATTACACTGCCTCCACTACTACTGCCTTAATCATCTTGGATCCACCACTACCCCCAGTATATTCCTTTCTCAGCAGCTAGGTGAAATTATCTAGAAATATATATTAGAGCATGTCACTCCCCCACTCAACAAGGTCTGTCAGGTAGGATTCTTTTGGCTGCCAAAACATAATTTCTTTTTTTTTTAATTTAAATTTTTTATTGTTGCAAGTATTACGTATGTCTCCTTTTTCTCCTATAGACTTCTCCCCAGTTGCTCCCACCCCCCTAAAACAATTTTTTATATTCTCTTCTAGGGAAAAAGGTATGTATATTCTAGAATTTTATATAAATTTACAGTATATAAAAAATTATGTCTTTTAAAAGTGAAAGCATGCTATATATCTCTTCCTTTTTATACTCTTTTTTACTTACAATATCATTGAGATTTTTCCATCTTACTACCTTCCTTTTTTTTCTTCCACCTTTCTACAACTACCACATTCTTTACATCATGTGGATAGATAATTTTTTATTTAGCTGTTCCCCTACTGATGGGCACTTGGGTTGTTTCCAGTTTATAAATAATGCTGTGATGAGCAGTATATAGCATTAGAGAAGATTCTAGAGCCAGAGTACTTCTAGCTCTGCTACTTGTTAGCTGTGTGACATTGTACAAGCTACTAAATTTGTCTTGGCCTCATTTTACTTAAAATCGTGATAATTAGCCCTAGCCAGTTTGGCTCAGCAGATAGAGCATTGGCCTGCGGACCGAAGGGTCCCCGATTCAGTTCTGGTCAAGGGCACCTACCTTGGTTGCAGGCTCCTCCCCGGCCTGGGACCTGGTCAGGGCTCATGCAGGAGGCAATCAATGTGTTTCTCTCACATCGATGTTTCTCTCTGTCTTTGCCTTTCTCTTACACTCTCCCTATAAATCAGTGGAAAAATATCCTCCAGTGAGGATTAACAAAAAAATAATAATAAATTAATAAATAAATAAAATGGTGATAATTGTAATAACCACTTCATAAGTTGTGAAGAAGATAAGTAAATATGTGTAAATCATAAAACAAAGCCTGGGATATAGTAAAGGCTTAATAAATGTTAGCTGTTACTGTTTTCTGGCTCTCTTTTGTTTAATTAATCAGGGTATCTGTTTCTTTTTCAATACCAAATATTTTAATTATTTAATATATTAATATATTTTAATATCTAGTAGAGTTTACAGAAATTTCCTATTGTTGCTGATAATGAGTCAGCTGGTTCTCCTGGACATTCTCCTTATTCTATCATGTCATATGAAAAAAAATGATCATTTGGTCTCCCTTCTAATAATTATAAACCTCTTATTTATTTTCTTATTCTCTTTTTTAAAAAATGTCTTAACTATTCTTGCATGTATTTTTCTAAATGTTCTTTATAGCACTATCAAATTTCACTCACACAAATGTTAGTTTTAATTTTTTTATTTTAAAAATTAAAAAAATTTTTAAATTATAGTTTGTCAGTTAATTCTCTTGGACTTTCTATGTATATAATCATATTGTCTGCAAAGAATTATTTTACCCTTTTTAAAAATATTTATACCTCCAAATTCTTTCTCTTACCGCATTACCCTGGCTAATACTTTCAGAGCAGAATTAAATAATAAGCAACAGGCAGACTTATCTCACCCCTAACTTTAATGGTAATGGTTCTAGTATTCCACTCTCAAACACTCTTGTTTGAGGTATGCTTTTATGTTATCAAGGTAATGTTCATTTATATTTCTTATTTTACTGAGTTTTAAAACATTAGGATTAAATGGTAGATTTTTGTCAAATTATACTTCAGCAACTTTATACAATCATATAGTTCTTCTCCCTTGACTATTAATAGTGAATTTATATCTAATACTAACCCATCCTTAGATTTTTGGGATGAACTCTTATTTGGTCTTGGTTTATTATTATTTTTAATGTACTGCTAAATTCTATTTGCTAATATTTTAAGATCTTTGTCTCAGTATTCTATAAATGGGACTGGCCTGTACTTGGTACTTATTGCACTATCTTTATTAGGCTTTAGTATCAGTGAAATCTTAGAAGAATTTAGAGAATTTCTTCTTTATGTTTTGAGAAAGTTTGAATCCATCTCCAACCCTGCATTCTTTCCCAAACAAATGCCAAGCCTAGGGCCCTAAATACTTTGGTGACTTTCTACTCCCGTCCCCATGCTTCCCAACAGCAGCTCTCCCACACCCTTTTCTGGGCTGCTCCTGCAAAGAGGCCCGCTCTCCGGGGCAGGTTGATTCTGGGAAATTGGAGTCTTTCATCTGTGTCATCATTGGGAAGACAGATCAACCTGGTGAACACTTATTTCCATTATCATTTTTCTTTTAGCTACCATCTGCTATTTTCAGTCTTCCAGCATTTTCTTTCAAACCAGCTAAAGTTACTTAGTTTCAGTCCAACGATGAAATTTTTCTTGGCCAGTTTGAATATGGTTGCATCAGCTGTGTTTTAAGAATTTTGGCTTTGGATTTTTCATTTTGTTTAAAATAGTACAATGGGAGTTATTAGGGCAAGATGTTCACTTTCTGTTCTTAAAAAATAAAGTGTGCTCTTTATTGTGGTCCTATCTCTAAAAGAAAAAAGAAATAGGAAGAAAAAAAAAAAAGCTCAACTCTGCATTTGGCAGACTTACTGCCCTGAGGCAGGAAAGCCAAGCCAAGGTTAAAGAAAGAAATGATTAAGGATTTTGAGGTTATGAAGGTTTAGAATTACATGGCCAGGCTGTGTGCATTAGAGAATGTATTCAGCTTATTTTCATAGACCAATTAGTCCACCTCAGCAAGAGCCAAACCAATGAATTCAGATACTCAGTTTAAGAAAATGTTTTTTTTTTCTCTCTCTTTTTATTTTTCCCTTCCCTTTTTTCTCTTTCCTCTTTTATCTCTTCTTCGTCGTCGTCTCCTTCCTTTCTTTCTTCCCTTTCTTCTCTCTTCATTTCTCTAAAGCCCCAGGAAATTAAATGCAAGGCCTTATGTCTTCAGTCCTAAAATGGAAAATGAGAAACCCTCAAATATCAGGAAATTCCAAAGATAAGGTTCCTGCAGCAGCATTAACTTGGTTATGTATGTTTTATGGCATACATTTAATAACTTTGACAGGAATGCCTTAAGGCTGACATTAAACAAGAAAAGTTATTATTTTTTAAGTATAAGGAGCATCCTGAATTCACATGTATCTATTTACCCCAAAGGTTTTAACTTGAATTCAGATTTTTTTGTTTTAGTTTAATTTGATCATATGACAGATTTTTTTTAGATCATTATCCAACCAAATAACTAACTACATTGACCAAAATTTCAACTTGTCGACTGATTGTTTTGGCATTATATAGATTCAGCCTTTCCTTGGGACCTTAGCATGAGACTTTCAGAATTTTTTGAGGACATGAAACCTCAGTCATTTTATGGCTGTTATTGATTCCTTAATTTTTATCTTCTTTAGGACTGATAGGGATCTCCATAGTGCTCTGGCTGGGCAGCAACCCTCAGCTACCATCAGTTTAGTGGTTAAAGTTCACTTACCAGCAACGCTGAGGTCTGTCCCTGTCGTTATGAGTCTGCCTTAGTCAACATGACATCCACGAGGTAACTCTCACTGCTGTGTCTAAAAACTGAATGTTTAAAAGCTTCAAAGAGGCCCAGCTGGTGTGGCTAAGTAGTTGAACATTGACCTATAAACCAGGAGGTCAGGAGGTCAGGAGGTCACGGTTTAATTCCTTGGTCAGGGCACATGCCTGGGTTGCAGGCTCGATCCCCATTGTGGGGCGTGCAGGAGGCAGGCGATCAATGATTCTCTCTCATTGATGTTTCTATGTCTTCCTCTCCCTTCTTTTCTGAAATCAATACAAATATATTTAAAATAATAAAAAAAAAGCAGCTTCAAAGGGACAAATTGTTTGATTAATTTGAGATTTAGACAAAAATTAATCAAAAAGTATCTGAGAAGCTTGATTTTGTAAATTTGTTTATTTCTATATTAGCACATTGGAAAACAGTGATGAGAGTAGAGAGGGTGGTAGTTAATCTATCTTAGAAGGGTGGTTGTCATGTCTTAGTTCTCATCAGAAGGTGGAAATGGTTGGATTTTAGACATGATGGTGGATAGAGATAGTTTTTTTTCAGACACTTCTATTTTGGATTCAGCATAGAGAAAAGCAGAAACCAAATGTGGATAGTCATAATCCTTGATGGGGAAATACCTGATAACAGAGTAAGCCAAGAGCTGACATAAGCAATCTCCCACTTAGCTCCCTACTCTGGACAGCCGTTGGTACGCACGCCCTTCCCCAGAGGTGTGGTGGGCTGTGGGGAAAGATGCCTGGGCAGCAAGAAGGGGGTCTGTGGCAGCTGGAGGCAGATGAGGGAATCAGAACATGGCATCCCTGGTTCTAGCTGATTATATTATGGGTTTTAAGTGGTGGCTGGGTCCCAGGCTATCTAAGCTTTTTAGCCCATGACTGAAAATAATTCTGGAGGAAATGTGTTCAAAACAATCAACTAACAATTAGCTCTAGGAATACAGTTGCTTTATCTGTGTTTGCCAAAATAGGGATAGATTATAAGCAGTAAATGTAACTGTTAAAACCAGCTTTTAAAATACTCATTCAGTTATTCAACCAGCAAATATTTAAGGTGAACCAGTATGGTGTTAGACACGGGAATATAGCAAAGAACAAGGTAGATTGAGGCTCTGCCCACATGGACCTTACAGAGTAGTAATAGTTGGAAGTGCACAACTAGTTACGTAACCACAGTGCTATGGGAATGTGTGTGTGTGTGTTGCGGGGGGAGTGGGGGGTTGTGGTGGTATTTAGCCTATCATGAAATGGCCAGATCGGAAGGGAGATAGCACTCAGACTGAAGCCTGAGGTTCCCAGGGAAGGGTGACAGTAGGAGATGGGAGTTCAGTTTGAGTGAACAAATAGGTGAAGGTCCTGGGGCAAGAAAGACTTCATTCAGGCCTCTGGAGGACCTGAACTGCACGGTGTGGCCAGAGGGTCAGGAGGGGTGTGGCCCTAGAGTCCTCTGGAGCCAACCTCCCGAAGAGCCCTGTAGGCCAGGCAGGAATTTGGGCCTATTGCCTAAGACGAATAGGAAGCATTTGAAAAGTTTAGGAAGGGGAGAGACACAATCTAATTTGCGTTTTTAGGATCTTGCCCCACAGCAGCACGGAGACAGGAAAGGGCACCGGTGACAGGGTGGCCAGTTGAGAGGGTGGGAGGAAGAGCCAGGTGGTATTGGAGTTACCCTGTGGTGTATTGCAGTGGGGACTGAGAAGTGGGTGGACTCCAGGAGTACTTTGCAGGTAGAACTCTTGTGCATAGGTTAGAAGTGGGCAGTAGGAGAGAGGGTGACAGCCTTTGCTGAAATGACCTGTGCTGGAGGAGGCTCTGGTCCTCGTGGTTAGCGGGAAATAAGAGTATGAGTTCAGTTCTGGATCTGTTAATTTTCAGATCCCTGTGCGTCATCCAAATGGAGGTGTTGGATGAACTCTTATATTAGTACTAGAGGCCCGATGCACGAAATTCATGCAAGTGTAGGCCTTCCTGCCCTAACAGGTTTGGCTCAGTGGATAGAGCATCGGCCTGTGGACTGAAAGGTCCCAGGTTCGATTCCAATCAAAGGCATGTACCTTGGTTGTGGGCACATCCCCAGTAGGGGGTGTGCAGGAGGCAGCTTATCGATGTTTCTCTCTCATTGATGTTTCTGGCTCTCTATCCCTCTCCCTTCCTCTCTGTAAAAAATCAATTAAAAAAAATATTATATATATATATATATATATATATTTTTTTTTATAGCAAAAAGTAGAAATTTATTGAGAAACAAGCACAGACTCCCACATGAGGAGGGGGAAAGAGTCCCCAATAAAATATATTTTTTATAAAAGAGTAGGCCTTCCTTCCCCCGGCTGCCGGCACCAGCTTCCCTCTGGCACCTGGAACCCGGGCTTTCCTCTGGCCGCCAGCAGGCACCCGGGACACAGGCTTCACTTGCAACCCCGGCTTCATCCGGAAGGTCGTCTGGAAGGTCCACCGGAAGGACATCAGATCTAATTAGCATATTATGCTTTTATTATTATAGATTTCATTTACAAAAATATGAGAAAGTCACAAATAACATTTAAAATACTACTTGAAATCACAGTATTTGGCACTGGTTGTTGAAATTTGGATAATACATAAATTATAACCTACTTTAGCAAACTTCAGTAGGCCAATAAGATCATTTCAGCATTTCTAAAACTAAGGAGTATACAAATCATGTGATAATTTGAGGGCCCAGGAAGCAAACTCAGGCTGAGAGAAGGTTGCACCCCTTCAACAGGCTGTGGGCTCCACAAAGGCAGGGACTTCTTGCCTTTATATCACCAGCTATGAGCTCATCCCAACCCTCTTAAGGTGCTTATTAAACATGTGGTCTGGATGTGGAACGAATGTGGAAATATTTAAACAAGAGTGAAGCCAATTTAGATATGGCTATCATTAGCCTTTCGAAAATTCCTTTCTCTCAACATATAAATAAAGGCATTAAAATCTTTTTTCAAATTAAAAAATATTTTTATAGGAAAGACTTAGCTAAATGGTGGGATGGCTTGTTTAATCATATTTTTCCTCTTCGGGGGCCTAATCATGCACCTGAGCTTCAGAGCCAGAGGACCCCCTGTCCTTGGAGGCATCTATGCAAATTACAGAAACAGTGCTTAGGAGGAGCTGTGTGAAGTCATTGCTAGCAGATGTTGTTACCAACACACGAGGATGATAACTCAGACTTTGTAACTGGAACTCTTCCCCACAGGCCCTAGAAACTGCGCATGTAAAGATTTTTGTTTCTTCTTGAGTTTTTTATGCCCTGTGGCTTCATGTTGATTCAAATTTGTCTTTCAGGCTTCCTGCATAGAACTTAGTTACCTGAAAACCAACATTTTAATACAGAAATAGAGAAATCTTGTGATGAATTCTTTCGCAAATTAAATGAGAGTTTTGCAGTGTGAATAAGCATCTTCCAATCAGTTTTTTTAGGAAGTTTATAATTTTTAGAAATTCCTCTTTTCTAATGCTATTTAGACTGGTGGTACCTTTTTTTAGCATTTTTGTTGGCTTTTAAAAAATGTATATTTTATTGATTATTTTACAGAGAGGAAGAAAGAGGGATAGAGAGTTAGAAACATCGATGAGAGAGAAACATCGATAAGCTGCCTCCTGCACACCCCCTACTGGGGATGTGCCTGCAGCCAAGGTACATGCCCTTGATTGGAATCAAACCTGGGACCTTTCAGTCCGCAGGTTGACGCTCTATCCATTGAGCCAAAACGGCCAGAGCTGGTGGTACCTTTTATGTGTTGGAAATTACAGGCAAAGTATAGCTAACCTCTTATATTAGCATACTGTTCTTGGAACTATGGAAGCATCATTAAAAAATTCATGCTATGGCTTGAAATCCCAGGGTGTCTGACAGCAGTCATTTGGATACAGGCTGATCCCATCCCAACAAACCCCAACAGATAATCCAGGTTGTGTTACGTATACTCTAAGTAAGCGAGCCATCTGCTGGGACTTGGAGAGCCTAGAGCATGCAAACATCTGTTTTGTTAGGGCATGTATTGTTAATAAAACATTTTAATTATTCAGATATTATTTCATAGGTACTTTATAATTTTTCATTTTAAAATTTGATCTATACAAATATTGCTTCATAGGTAACTCAAATGAGGTTTTAAAAAAGTAAAAACAGTTATAGAGCTCTCTCAACAGCACAGCTGCAGCCCCTTCTGAAATCAGATCAAAGACCAAGCTTATTCAGGGTTATGCTCAACTTCCAGACAGTCAGGGCTTTCCCTTAAGGGCTGTCACTCTGTCCCTCAGCTGTCAGGAGTGGGGCTTCCTGACATTAGGGTAGAAGCTGCCCAGCTCCCAGGGAAGCGATCCCTGACTGTCCCCTCTTGTTTCTATGAGAGTTCTAGCTTCTTTTCATAGTATAATTTAGTTACATTATGAGGGAAATAGAGAGCTTGCTGGGTAATTCATAATAACATGTTATGCAATTTCGTATGGGAAATTAGTTCAAGTTCATAACTTCATACTCTGGAAACTGAACCTGTTTTCATCTGTGGACTGCAACTGCAGCTTTTCTCATGCATTGCCTTGTATTTGCACGCTCTGCTCAGTACCCATGTTGTTCAGAGCATGAGCCTCCTACCAGGCTCCCCGGTGCACCACTTTCTCCCTGTGTGACACTGAGAAATTTATCTTACCCTTCTATGCCCCGGTGTTCTCATATATGAAATGTGTACAATAATGGTAATTCTTTACACGGTTGTGGCGAAGTCTGAATGTGCTAATCCAAGTAAAGTGCTTAGTTGGTACTTGATAGGTGTTGTTGAATGGATGAGTCTGTGGTCTCATTGAACAGTTTGCCTCTTTTCTAGCAGATTTAGGTAGTGGGCATACTGAGGACTCTGGCTAATATAACCTGATGAGTTCACCAGGAGAACCCAGGAGTTGTGGCTTCGCCCTACTCTGGCCACAGACCACCACCACTCCATCTCTAATCAGATCCCTGTGAATGCCAGTCTGGGCTTCTGGCATCCCAGTCTAGGGATTGTTCAGGGTGGGTGCACAGCACTGCCCATTCCCATCCTAGAGAAAACAGTGCAGCCCTCTTCCCCCTTCACCACCACCACCACCACCACCAGACCCCATCTGCTAGAGCCCTGGAGCTCAGTCCTCCTCTCCAGGCTAGACACCTCAAGGGGAGGGAGATGGGGCTCATGAACTTCCGTTAACAAGTCAGGACCCCAGTGCATGGATAGCAATTTTAGCTTCCTGGCCTCACTTAAGACCATAGACACCCAGCATGGACGTTTATGGCTTGGCCCTTCTTGGTTATCCTGCCCTAAGTGACAAGTTCAAGTTCATGAAGGAGTGGGGATGAGGTGCAGATAAGGGGTGATGAATTTAGATGCGGGGATATGAAAGTTTAGAGCCTAAAGAGGAAAAGCCTGGGGAAGCACCCATTGCCCAGAAAGAGGAAGAGAGGCCCAGGAAGGGTTGTGTGAGAGGGGAAGTAGCCTGGGGCAGCATTGCATCAGCCTTCTCAAACCACCCTGACCCTGTGCTTGTGTTTGCAATCCTTTGCCAAACAATACTGGTGTAAAATATAATAAAATACCAGAGAAATGAAATGAAAAAAAAAAGATAATACTATGTACAAGATTCACTTTTAAAAAAATGCATTCTTGCCAAAACCGGTTTGGCTCAGTGGATAGAGCGTTGGCCTGCGGATTGAAAGGTCCCAGGTTCGATTCCGGTCAAGGGCATGTATCTGGGTTGCGGGCATATCCCCAGTGGGAGATGTGCAGGAGGCAGCTGATCGATGTTTCTCTCTCATCGATGTTTCTAACTCTCTATCTCTCTCCCTTCCTCTCTGTAAAAAATCAATAAAATATAAAAATAAAATAAAAAAATAGCCAAAACCGGTTTAGCTCAGTGGATAGAGCGTCGGCCTGCGGACTGAAGGGCCCCAGGTTCGATTCCGGTCAAGGGCATGTACGTTGGTTGCGGGCACATCCCCAGTAGGGAGTGTGCAGTAGGCAGCTGGTCGATGTTTCTCTCTCATCGATGTTTCTAACTCTCTATCTCTCTCCCTTCCTCTCTGTAAAAAATCAATAAAAATATATTTAAAAAAAAATAATAAATAAATAAATAAATAAAATTAAAAAAAATGCATTCTGTCAAATTGCTTAAAAAGTTTCTAAATGCTTACTTTCAATTTCTGTACCTATCTCATCAAGGACCGGTCACAACAGTTGACACACCAGCCCCTGGCCGTGGATGGCACATTAACTACTGCTGCTTACACTGTAGAATCTGAGAGATGTCTTGTGAAGAAAAGTGGTGTCATGTAAAAAAAAAGACCAAGGGCCCTGGCCCATGTGGCTCAGTTGGTTGGGCGTCATCCTGTGCACTGAAAGTTTGCCTGTTCAGTTCCCTGTCAGGGCACATAGCTGGGTTGCAGGCTCCATCCCTGGTGGGGAGGGTGCAAGAGGCAGCCAATCAATGGATGTTTCACTCTCACATCGGTCCCTCTCTCTCTCTCTCTCTCTCTCTCTGTCTGTCTCTCCCTTCCTCTCTCTCTAAAAATCAATGAAAAGTTTTCTTTTTAAAGGACCAAGAAACTTGTTAGATTTTACCAGAAAATCACTAGTGACTTTTAGGGGACAGTTTCAGAAAAGGGATACGTAGAGATGCCAGGTTGAGACGGTAAAGGAAAGAAAAACCGGTGAACTATGGTAAGCTAACACGTGGACAGAAGTCTGCTCCTCCTCCTTCCCTCTCCCCAGTTAGAAATGTTGGCAAGGAAGGTGAGAAATAGCAGCACTACCAGGGTCATTGCCTCAAGTGAAAGATTTTTCAAGATAGAGGAAACCTGAGCATGTTTTTAAAAGGAGAGGAAGAAAGGAGTAAAGAGGAAAGATTGAAAATGCAAGAAATCCTCAAAGTTTGGGAAGCAGGCAAATGGCCTCTGCCTGGTTCTGCCATCTCATTGCCCGACACTCTCCACTCTTCTTCCCTGCAGGCCTGCCTTGCTGAATGGCTGTCTTTCCACAAATGCACACATTCTCTGTAGCTGCTGGACCTTCACACATGCCCTTCCCTCTTCTTGGATCCCTTTTCCCCAGCTAAGCTCTTCTTATCCTCTCTGTTTCAGCTTTAAGGAGTGACTTTCTCATCGAGGCCTTCCCCGACGCATCCCCAACCTAAATTGATAGTCTCATTTGTAGCAACCTGTTCTTTTCCATCATTGAACTTAGCACATTTTATATTTTGTGTGTGCATGAGCTGGCTGAATGTCTGTCTTCCTCCCTAGAATGTAAGCTCTTTGAGGCAGGGACTTTGTCCCTCCGTATATATTTTTTAATCTATTTGTATTGATTTCAGAGAAGAAGGGAGAGGGAGAGCAACAGAAACATCAGTGATGAAAGAGAATCATTAATTGGCTGCCTCCTGTGAACCCCCCTACTGGGGATTGTGCCTGCAACCCAGGCATGTGCCCTTCACCAGAATCGAACCCGGGACCCTTGAGTCCACAGGTTGACACTCTATCCACTGAGCCAAACCAGCTAGGGCAGTCCCTCCTTGTTTATCAAACCCTAAGTGCATTGCCTTCCACACTATAAACGTTCAATAGAAAACGTTCACTGCATAAATAGTGAGTATCACCACAACAGCAGTAGTAATAGCTACCATTTGTTGAGTGCTCATTAGGTGCTAAGGACTTTGCCACCATTCTCCTTCCTATGCTCTGGACAATCCTATGAGGTAATGACTATTTTACAAACCAGGACACTGAGTTTCAGCCTTAGGTGGTTTGTCCAATGTTAAAAGGCTTATGAATGAAAGATCCCAGCTCTGCATCCAGTGGGGCACCTTCCCCAAAGGGCCGGAGAGAAATGGGAGGTGTGGGTGAAGAAACAAAAGCACTATATCTAAGTAGTCAGCTACAGCTTACCATGCAGCGTGTTTAGAAGACTGTGCTAGACCCATGTGAACAAAATAAGAGAGATGAGCTGTGCTTTCAGAGCCATAGGAGTGTTGTGACCCTCTGGACCCCATCCAGGGAGGAGTGAAGGGCCAGGACAAAGGTCAGCTGGAGGGACCTAAGTCCCATTCTAGGAAGGCCCGAGTGTGTTCAGCAGAAATTCCTGACAAATCTGCTTGGAAGTAGAAGGGGAGCCTCCAGAGCCTGAGTGGGCAGGGTGTTCTGCTCCAACCAGAGGCAGGGTGAGATGTGGCTTACTGTGGATAAGGATAGGGAGGGAGAGAAGAAGAGGAGGGAGGTGGAGTGAACCTGTGAGGTGGCTGATGTTTTGTATGTGTCCCAATATGACCCACCTCATGACCTCCCAATTGTTCAGTAAAGTTAGAAAAATCATAGTAACTCAAGGTGAGTGGTTGTGTGTGTGTGTGTGTGTGTGTGTGTGTGTGTGTGTGTGTGTGTGAATAAGATTCTGATCAACACCATCAGAACAAGGACCGCCATGTGGATGTAGGGTGGGGGTAGGGGTGGTAGAAAGCCATAGAGTGAGCCAGGCCGCAGAGACCCAGTCAGGTTTCCACAGATCTCTGAGGGGCAGGGTGGAGTGTCCATGGCCTCGGGAGTTTCAGTCTGATACTACCCACCAGGGTGAGAGGGGGGAGTTGCCCGGGCCCCTGGTCCACTCTGAACTGGCCATCACTGCTCCTTTCTAATTATTAATAACGTGTGCTCTGTAAACATTGTGGACCATTTAAAAAGTCCAGAGGAAAGTAACAGTGAAGAGAAGCCAGGAGCCGTCCCTCAGTCCTGAGATAGCAGCTGTGTATTTTACTTTCTTCTTTTTATTTTCTTTGTGTATGTTTGCTTACAAAGTTGGGACTGTATTTATGATATATACTTTGCTATCTTTACCTGGCACAATAGTATAAACATTCTTTCAAGTCAAAGTCACATCAGCCCTGGATGGTTTGGCTCAGTGGATATGCGTCAGCGCTCAGACTGAAGGTCCCGGGTTCTGGTCAAAGGCACATACCTCAGTTGTGAGCTCCATCCACCAGGGCCTGGGGCATGTGTGGGAGGCAACCAATCAATGTGTTTCTCTCTCGTAGATGTCTTTCTCTCTCTGACTCTCCCCCTCCCTTCAATTCTCTTAAAAAAAAAAAATCAATGGAAAAATATCCTCAGGTGAGGATTAACAAAAAACCACCTCATATTTGAAGATTTTCACACCCATTTTACAAACACCAGAGTTGATTTCAGTAATAGAAATTTGTGCAAGAAAAACATTTTTTTCTGTATATATTCTCTGGACCAGCCTAATTTAATTCAAGATCTTGGGGTTCCTTTTTTTCCCCTCCCATCTGCTACAACCTAGAAAGTCCTATGAGTTTGAAGATTTACTGCAGTCTTCCTCTGAGAACAGCAGGGTCGACTGGTATGCACAGACTAAGCTGGGGCTCACATGCACTTTATCAGAGGAGAACGTCTATGAAGACATTCTAGGTAAGAGGCCAAAATGTCTGTATATGGGTATGAGTGTGTCTCTGCGAAAGGGAGAAATGGGGCTGGGTGCTTGAATCTCTCTCTCTCTCTCTCTCTCTCTCTCTCTCTCTCTCTCTCTCTCTCTCTCATACATGTACTCAAATGAATGAGAGAACAGGTCGGTGGGTGGGAGAGGGACCACAGTGGAATATGTGAGAGAACATGGGGTTGGGGGGAGAAGAAGGGCTCTGTTGACCAGCCAAGGAGGCAGTGCGGTGCAGCGTGGTTTGCACTGGAGACTTGGAGCTTCAGTATCCATGATCCAATCTTGGCTCTGCTATTTATTAGCTGTATGACATTGAGCTGGTGACTTAACATCTCTGAGCTTCAGTTCTCTCACCTGTATCCTAAGGATAATGATAGCTACCTTCCAGGGTTGTTTGAGGACTGGAGAAAGTGGTATGCAAAATACCTGGCTTATAACACATGCTCAGTAATGTAGGGATTACTGAATGAAAGAAAACTAAAGACCACCGTACTCTCTCCGAAACCGTAGGAATATGGCAGTAATGAGGCATCAAAAATTCAGGCTAAATTGAATGTATACTATTATAAAGAAACTTTAGCCTCGCTCTGAATAATTCTCTCAGATTCCAAAATCAGGTTCAGATTCACAAGAGTTTGTATGTATTTAAGTTTGGTGAGTTAGCCCAGCCATAAGAAAATATGAAATACCATCATTTGCAACAATATGGATGGATCTTGAGAATATAATGCTAAGGAAAATAAGTCAGACAGAAAAAGTCAAGAACTATATGACTTCACTCATGTGGGGTTTAAAAATGAAAGCAACAAATGAGCTAACATGACAAACAAAAATTCATAGACACAGACAACAGTATGGTGGTTCCCAGAGGGAAGGCAGGTGGGGATGTAGTAAAGAGAAAAGGGGGTCAAATATATGGTGACAAAAGATGATTTGACTTTGGGTGGTGGGCACACAATGCAATATACAGATGATGTATCATAGAATTATACACTTGAAACCTATATAATCTTGTTAACCAAGGTCACCCCAGTTAATTTAATTTCAAAATTTTAAATAAATACATTCAGTGAGTTAAATTATCTTCAGGAAAAGATCACAGTTTCAGTGAGGTGTGAGCTCAGACCAGCATCTGCATTTTGGGGATAGGAGTGGGGGTGGGGAAAGAAACCCACATGTGACCGCATACAAGGGGCAGGGAAGGCATGTACACACATACATGCATGTAATGAACTCCAGAATTGCTGTGTCCAAGCTGCTGGAGATGGGTTCCTGCCATTAGGCTTCCCAAATCCAAAGCAGGAATGAGATCTGGATTTTCCTCAGCAGTGAGTATACCTGACAGGGAAGCTCTCCTTACAAGGAACAGAAACCCACGGGAACAACAAAGAGAGTTGGTTGGCTCATGTGACCAGAACTGGCTTCTTCCTCATTTCTTATTTCTCAGGTTAGCTCCATTCTCAGCAGGTTTCCCAAGTTCCCGTGATGGCTGCCATTGGCTCCCTGGAGGGAGAGTCTGTATCCTGAAAGTCCCAGCAAAAATCCCGAAGCTGGCCCCAGCTAGACCAGTGTAGGTCTCTTGTTCACCTTCAGAGCCCATGAATGCCATGCAGGGATTGGCTTAGACTTGGGGTATGAGCCCTTCCTGGCACAGGTCGCTGAGACAGGGACTCTGGAGACTCCGATTGGCTAAAGCCCTAAAATGGGAGTGGAGTTAATCTCACACATCTAAGAACGGGAGATAGGGAGTTACCAAGAGAAGAACAAATCAGGGTCTGTTACCAAGAGAAGAACAAATAGATAGCAAGACATCAGACATCTCCACATGGAGAGGCCTGGATGCTAGGTAGATCCGGTCAGGAAAACTTCCGCGACGTTCCCAGTGCCTGACCCATTGCCTTTGACCACAGACCTGCCAACGAAAGAAAACCCTTATGAGGACATTGACTTACATGGTCGCTGCCTGGGAAAGAAATGTGTCCTGAATTTTCCTGGTTCTTCCGCCTCTTCAATCTCTGACACATCCAACAAGGTATGAGCCCTCAAGGGAGTGTTGGGGGGCAAGGGGTCCCCAGCACCATGTCTTGAGCAGCCTGTAGCTCTGGGTTCCACTGGAATGCCAGGCCACCCTCAGCTCCAGGCTCCGAGATGTACATTAGCTGCCTTCCTGCTCTTTCTGCCTCTAATTTTGGAGCCTTCTGTTCAACAAAGTTTCCTAAAGTATCATTTTAGCTTCTTCTAGTTTCAGAAACCTCCCCAACTAGGCAAATAAGATAGTGGATAGTGATAGAGCCGGTAAGAACAATGTCATAAAACAAACTCTAAACTATAGAAAGACACCATTTGTGGGGGTTTTAAATGAAAGAATATATATCTACACTAATAAAAGAGAAAAATGGTAATTGGCGTACGGCGATACCTTTTTCATTGGCTAATCAGGGCTATATGCAAATTAACTGCCAACTAAGATTGGCAGTTAACTGCCAACAAGATGGCGGCTAATTTGCATATGTAGGCACAATGCAGGGAGGTGAAAGGGAAAGCAGGAAGAAGCCCCCTGCCACTGACAGTGATCTGAAACCCAGGGGGGAGCTAAGAGCTGGGGGGCAGGGCAAAGGCGGCCCTGGGGCCGCCTTTGCCCTGCCCCCCAGCCGTGATCGGAGAATCAGGCGCCTTTGCCGCCCTGGCCAGTGATAGCAGGAAGTAGGGGTGGAGCCAGCGATGGGAGCTGGGCACAGTCGAAGCTGGCAGTCCCAGGAGCTAGGGGCCCCTTGCCTGGGCCTAAAGCGAAGCCCACGATCGCGGCGCCCCCCGCTGCCACTGCAGGTCCCTGCTGCCTGGGCCGGACGCCTAGGCCAGAGGCGTTAGGCCTGGGCAGGGGCGGAGCCTGCAACCGCGGGGAGCTGGGGGTCCCCTGCCCAGGCCTGACACCTCTGCCGGAGGCCTCAGGCCTGGTCAAGGGGCCGATCCGGTGATTGGTGATCGGAGGGTGATGAAGGTCAACTCCTCTGGCTGAGGCATCAAGCCTGGGTGGGGGGCGGAGCCGGGGATTGGGGGGATATGATGGTCCCCTTGCCCAGGCCTGAAGCCTGGGTCAGAGGCGTCAGGCTTGGGCAGGGGGTGGAGCAAGCGATCAGAGGGAGATGGGGGTCCCCTGCCCAGGCATGATTCCTGGGCCAGAGGCCTCAGGCCTGGGCGGGGGCCAGAGCCAGTGATCAGGGGGATATAGGGGTCCCCTGTCCAAGCCTGACACCTCTGGCGGAGGCGTCAGGCCTGGGCAAGGGGCCAATCAGGCGATCGGAGGGTGATGGGGGTCAACGCCTGAGGGCTCCCAGTATGTGAGAGGGGGCAGGCTGGGCTGAGGGACACTCTCCCCCCACACACACACACCCAGTGCACGAATTTCGTGCACCGGGCCCCTAGTCCTATATAATAAAAGACTAATATGCAAATTGACCAAATGGCAGAACAACCGGTTGCTGTGATGTGCACTGACCACCATGGGGCAGACACTCAACGCAGGGGGAGCACCACTCAGCCAGAAGCTGGGCTCATGGCTGGTGAGTGCAGAGGTGGTGGCGGGAGCCTCTCCTGCCTTCATGGCAGTGCTAAGGATGTCCGAGGGCTCCCGGGCTGTGATAGAGCACAGGCCAGGCTGAGGGACCACCCCTCCCCTCCCCAAAGTGCACAAATTTCATGCACTGGGCCTCTAGTATACGTATATATATAATCTCATATATGTTTTTTCATATAGAAGACCTCTGTAAGGATACTTAAGAATGAGTAAATGGGTACCTCTGTGGAGATGTATGAGTGTCTGAGTACCTGGTAGTCAGGGTAGAAGACTGACATTTTTTACAAAATATCCTTTTGAACCTTTGGAATTATGTATATATAGATAATATAACTATATTGACATACATGATTATTTCAACATATTGCCTATAGGACTGAATTCATACTCCTTACCATGGCATTAAATTTCCTTCGTAGAAAATAATAATTAATAAATAAATTTCCTTCATAATTGATCCCTGGATATCGTTACTAGCTAATTTCACAATGCTCCTACATACAAAAGCTCCCCTCCCAGGAGAGCCTACTGACTACCTCCTGATATAATTGGCCCAGGATTAGCAAACTTTTTCTCTAAAGGGCTAGAAAGTAAATATACAATCTCTGTTGTGACTACTCCCTAAAGCCAAAAAAGAAAGGCTTAGCTCTTTTCTTCCCCTTCCTGCTGGACTAAAAACACCTGGGTCCTCTGTCCCCAAAATAGCTCAGCAAGTAGGCATCGTGTCAATGGGAACTTGGAAGTTCAGAGGCAGCTCTCCTGCAGAAAGTAATCTAGTTCCTAATGCACGAGTCCGATAGCCACCGATCCCTGTAGGCTGTTTGGGGCCATTGCAAGTCATCAGCAGGACTCTGTCCACGTTCCCTTCTCTGCTGTCCTACACTGGGTGTCTGGTTTGTGCCCCCATTCTGGGGACAGCTGCAGACTTCTCCACTCCCTCCATTTAGCTCCTCAAATATTCATGGCACATCTGGGCGACATGTGGACCCTTAGAACTTGCTGAAGCAGTTCCTTCTTCTTTGACGACCTCCTCTACCAGTCACTGAAAGGTCCTGAATGATATTTCATCATTTTAATGTAATGTCATTACGCTACACTAGGATTTTCACCTATTTAGACTGTCCCAGTAGAAAAGGAAGGGTCATGTGGACAAACGCCCTAGAAAGGAGCAGACATGCAGCCAGAGGCAACGTTAATGCCTGCACACACAGTGCTAGGTCCTGAGAAGGGCCGTGCTCTTTTCCTGCTCTGTGAGACCCACCATCCCACACCTCCAACAGCACAGTGAACAAGGAAGAACTGATGTTTATAATGAGGGAAACATAGGCTCCTATGAGAAATTATTTTTTATGTATTGACACTTAAGGGGAAAATGTATCACTAACTAGCATTCTCTGGTTGCCTGCATAGGCCCCCCCACACCAACACTCAGTCGTAGCTACCAAGAGGCAGCATCTGATCAAAGGCAGCATCTGATCAAAGGCGTTAGAGCCTGACTTGACTGCCTCCATTCAGAATTGCCTAGGCCTCTTGTTAGCCGTGAGACTTTGGGCAAATGATCTCATCTTCATGTGTTAGTTTTTCATTGGTAAAATAGGAATAATAATAGCATACTCCTCTTTGGGGATTTATGAAGATTAATCAGATTAATCATTGTAAGCCATTTAGACTTGTGCCTGTAACATAAGTACTATTTATATTTGCTAAATGCATAGAATAATGCCTTTAATATATATTCTTTTAAAAATAAGCTTATATTCAGGGGGGTGAAAAGAAAAAACATGCTGACCCTTGCAAAGTCCAAGCTTTATACCCTCACTTTCCAAGGCCTTCCAGACAATTGAATGTCTTCACTATTGTGCTGGTCTGTTTGCTCCTCCTCACCTCTATGTCTATTCTCAGACTGTACTGCATACTTGATAATGCTTGGATAGCCCATCAAGTCCTCTTTTATCAGCTAAGCAGCTACTGAAATTCCACTCCCTCATGAAAGCTCCCTGGACATCTGGGACTTTGGGGGAGTGCGTGGGGCACTCCAAGGCCCCTCCCTCCAGCAGTGTGACCACACGCAGCCTCCACCAGGTCTTTTACACCCTTTAGAAAATTGTGTGACGAGTTTTGATTTCTCTCTCTTTGCTTTCCTCTCAGACCTTTTCATAGGTCAGATGTTTTCTGAACAAACACTACACAATCTAAATCTCTAATGAAAACAGATACCTGATTTTTGCCAACAATTTGATACAAGATTCCAATGCAGTGAAAGAATTGGGGCCATTTCCTTGGATTTCATTGCTGATGCAATTTGGTCTTTTAAGAAGGCTCACTATTGCACTGGCCAATCAATGTAGCTCAGTTGATTTGACATCATCCTGTACACTGAAAGGTCACAGGTTCGATACCCAGGCAGGGCACATACCTAGGTTGCGTGTTCAATCCTCATTTAGGGTGCATACATGAGGCAACCAATTAATGTTTCTCTCTCACATTGATGTTTCTGTCTCTCCCTCTTCCTTCTTCTCTCTAAAACCAATGAAAACATATCCTCAAGTGAGGATTTTTTTTAAAAAAGGCTCATTATTATTTCTTGTTCTTGTGCTGCATCATTATTAAGATGCCCATAGTGAGCACACCCGGTGGCCTTTGCTGTACTCAGAACTTGCAGTGATCAGCAATTGATGCTCCCTGTAGGCCCATGATAAAACATTGCAGCAGGCCACTTAGAAAGGCTAGGAGCCTTTATTCCTGGCGGCCTTTAAAAAGAAAAGGTCCTGAAGTTATTGTTACACACTATTTGAAACGAAACAAGAGTGGAGAAATGAATGAAATAAAATAAGCCTATTCTGTGTAGTTCAAGATACGATAAATGTGGGCTTATAAAATGATTTAAGAGAAAGGCTCATTCATTAATGAAATAGGGATAAGAGATGAGGAAGAATCAATTTAAACTAACATGCAATAAAATTCATTATTGACAGATTACTGAATAAATTATGTTCAAAATAAATTAAGAACATATAGAAAAAAATGGAATTATTTATTAAATGTATAAAAAGATCATAGACTTTCTAGGTCAAGCATGTCAAACTCAAGGCCCGCGGGCAGCATGCGGCCCAGCCAATGTAACAGTATGTAAGAAATGTTTTAATAAAAATTTCATAACTTAATTTTTACAATATTCTATTATATATAATTATTAATAACGACTACAACATTCGCTAATGACTGATTACTATAATCGTGTTGCATTCATTTCCCTTACGTGCCTCATGCACATGCGCACCATTTCTCTCTACTAATACTAGCAGCGAATTTTAGCAGCCGATTGCCACATCATTAGTCTTGTACTGACTTGTTTGGTGTGTGTAACAGGAAATATTTCGCTTTTGGAGAACAAGAAAAATAGGTTTGTTTGTCTGTTTTGTGTTTTTTAAAATATATTTTTATTGATTTCAGAAAGGAAGGGAGAGGGAGAGATAGAAGCGTCAATGATGAGAGGGAATCATTGATTGGCTACCTCCTGCACACCCCCTACTGGGGATCAAGCCAGCAACCCGGGCATGTGCCCTTGGCCAGAATTGATCCCGGGACCCTTCAACCGCAGGTTGATGTTCTGTCCACTGAGCCAAACCAGCTAGGGCAAGAGAAATAGGTTTATTTGTGTTATGCTTATTTGTGCAGTTATTCAGTGTCTGGTAAATTAATGTTCAAGAAAAAAATATTAATTTTTATTGAAATGTTCTATTATTTTATGTTAATAATTACTCATTATTTCAGCATGTCTCTATTGAAATAAACCTATGTTTCTATGAAAATTGAAGCTTTTGTTTTTTTGCGGCCCACATAAACTTAAACCTTGTTTACTTGGCCTTGTTAGCCTTTGAGTTTGACATGCTTGTTCTAGGTAAAGATTAAATCTCTCACAAAGGAAAGGATAAACAGATTTTCATATATAAAAATGTTATGCAAGAGATTCCACATATCCAACATATAAATAAAAGTGCACTTGTAGCAAAATTGACAAATAGTTAATATCTGATCTATATAGAGAACTCATTCAAATTAATAAGAAAAACACTGGGATTCCAAAAGAATATAAACTATATACTAAATAAAAATGCAGTTTGCATATTAAAGTATGAAAAAAGTCAGTGTCATAAGAGAAAGAAAAAGAAATAACTTATACTGAGTGCCTGTTGTTTATTAGGCCCTTTGCTAGGTGTCTTATCTAATTTATTATTTTAAAAAAGAGACTTTGCAACTGTATTTATAGTCTCATAAAATGTGAGTCTTGGAAGTACCTTTAGAGAACATGTAGTCAAAGTAGTTATTTTATTAGTATTTCTTACTTTAGTGAATAGTTAATACATTCATGTGGTTCAGAATTTAAGGAGTATGAAAGTCCTCCTCTTCCTGGACCCTCTTTCTCTCCCCAAGAGAAACCACTGAGTTGCTGTGATTCTTTGTAGAACTGCATATACCAGCAGAATAGCTCTGTAAAACACACATACAAACCCCAGCACACTATACTGACTAGTCTACACTTTGCACTGCGCTTTTTATGCTTAACAATTTATACCAGAGATAACCTTCCATATCAGTACATTACGATTTTTTACACCTGCATTGTATTACACTGTATAGATCTACAATAATTTATTTGACCAGCCTCCATTGATAGACATTTAGGTTGTTTCCAGTATTTTATGTTCACACATCATAGCACATTATACAATAGACTTTGCACAGTATAACTTTCCTTCTACAATATAACTTTGTACAAATATGAGCATATCAGTAGAGCAAATTTGCTGAAGCAGTCTATAGGACTGAATTCACACTTGTATCGGAATTGCTGGGTGAAGGGTATGTCAATTTGTGATTTTGTTGATACTGCTACATTGCCCTCCATAGAGTTGTAACAATTTCCAGTCACCCCAAGAGAGTTAACAAAGTTTTTATCTTTGCTAATCTTTGAGTGAAAAATAATTCCACAATGGCATTTTAATTTTCTTTTCTCTTATGAGTGACACTAAGAACCTTTTCATATAGCTAAGAATCATTGTGTTTTCTTTTCTATAAACTTCCCATTCTTTTGCCTATTTTTCTTTTGAATTGTTAATCTTCTCATTTATTTGTAGTGTGCATTAGAAAAATGAGCTCTGTGAGTTACCTAATTTTTTTGGTTGGCTTTTAACCTTAAAGCAAACTCGTTTTTAGAAATAAGACAATGAGGCCCAGAGACGTGAAATTCCTTATCTAGGAGGCAATCAGCTTGTCAGCGGCAAGGTCAAAGCTAGGCTTAAGTGTTGTACTGTGTGTATACTGTGTATACCCTGTATACCGTGTATACTGTGTGCCTTGGGCTGTCAGAAAGCCTCATCTATTAAGTAGTGATTAAACCAAGTTAGTTCTCACCTGTCTAAAGAAGAGAATTAGTCCTGCGTTATTTATTATACCAATTTTCCATAATTGGATGATAAGTGTTAATAGACAAGTCCAACGGACCTGGGAACCAGGCCAGTTCCCCTTCTCAATCTCATGGTCTCTGGCATCACCAGTAATTGCCCAGTTCATCCCTTTAGTATTTATTTATCCTTCTTTCCCCTCACAGCAGTTATTGTCCAAACCTGCTTTTTTCCGGCAAAATTCAGACAGGAGGAACTTCAAACTGCTGGACACTAGGAAGCTGAGTCGGGATGGAATGGGGTCCCCTTCCAGAATCAGCCCCCCCTCCACTCCCAGCAGCCCCGACGACACTTTCTTTAACCTTGGAGACCTGCCAAATGGCAGGAAGAAGAGAAAGATACCCAAGGTAAGGCTTGCAGCAAACTTCATCTTCAGATACGCACCCCACCTCCTGCAAAGGAAGGCTGCAGAGGAGTCTGAGCAGAGGACAATCCTGGGCCCTCTCCTGCCTGCTTTGTCACAGGCCAGGGGGACACCGTGAAGCCAGCAGGATGGGATGTCTGGGCCTTTGTCATAATAATTCTTGTGGCCGTGTAGCCTTTCCCATCACCACCCTCCTCCCAACTGTAACTACTCTTCTGATTCAGACAGTGTTCCACTGCCGAGCCTCAAAAGGCCACATCTTCCTCTTTCATGGCCTCAAGCAGTAGAGCGCCTTCCTCCATGCCCTGTGCCAGTGTCACACCCACTGCAGAGACAGCACCGGTGGTCTGGTGCTCTGGCCTGTGGTTATGCCCTGAGGGATCCAAGAAAGGAGGCTTTACTGTTTCATTCCAAGGGTATGTTATCTTAGATGCAAAAAGACTATAGACAGGCTTACTTAAGGTAAAGGCTGACCTTTCTCAAGGCCTGTAAGCCTAGGACATGACTGTTGCCATGACTTGCTTTTAGTTAGGAATTTTTATGTTCAGACTGTCCGATGTGGTTACTTTCAGTCTCTGAGTTTGTAAGGCCTCCATGCAGGCCTCCCCTGAGCTTTTCCAGTTTAGTATGCGACCCCTTTTTCATCCACATGTTTAATTTGCACCAGTTTATTTCCTCTTGCTTTACTGCCTGAAATTAAAGTGAATTGACACCGTTTAAACAGCACACAGGCACTGGGTCAAATAGCCTTTTGACAGGCCTAATCAAACCAGAGAAAAATCAGCATGTTTTACCATCACGTTACACAAAATCTTATAAAAACTTGAGCCATAGCATGGCACCACTCAGTGCTGAGGTGAGGACTCAGCACCTGTAATCCCTGCGCCCTCCCCATTCAGACATTCTTTGGCATGGTTCCCACGAAAGGGGCCCTTCTGGGAGCTTTTTTATGCTTTCTCTTCCTTTTCTTGTTTTGTTTTGGGGGCAAAAGCTTTCTCCCAAACCACAGTGATATTGGAATATTGAAAGGGGAGCAGCCATCATACCATTAACCGATGAAATCATCCTCCCTGGTGTCTCAGCTGGAGGTGTTAGCATATTTAGACAACACCGCTCATACATCAGGGAGGATGGCGGCCTCCTCTAGTGTTCCTGACAGCCACGTTCCTGTCTGGCAGAAAAGACGCCAGTGGGCCAGTGGGACATGTCTCCTCCCTGCCCCTTTCCCTGGCCCTCCATCATTCTGGAAGAGAATGGGCAGTGAAGGGATCCCACATGGGGAGGAGGCTGCCAACACTGGCGTTTCTTCTCTTGGTGCCTGGCAGCTGGTGTTGCGAATCAATGCCATTTATGAGGCCCGAAGAGGAAAGAAACGAGTGAAGAGGCTGTCCCAGTCAACAGAGAGCAACTCAGGAAAAGGTAGGAGCATTCCCCCAGAGGATCTGAAAACAGATTCTTCCTAGAAGTGGATTCCTATTGCTTGGGCTGGCCGCCAAGAGAACAAGCTGGTGCTTTGTGGATGTCTTCCTAGTCCCCAGAACGATCCAACAGCCAGGAGCTCAGCTTGGTGGCATGTCCTCTGGTCCTCTCTCCCTGTCCTTCCATCCAGTGAGCCCAGGGCAGCATGCTCCAACCTCACTGTGGGAGCAGCCCTACTTGCTTAGCATGTGTAAAAGGGGCCGGTATCTTTTGCTGTATAATTTGATATAGATACCATCTAATCTAGGGCCGAATTAATTTGGAAATACATTTTGTTGGACAAAGACATAATTTGCCCATTACATTTAAATAGACAAAAGGAAAACAGTCCTTCTAAACTAGAAATCTTGGCTTTGTGCTATCACATATAAAAAGTTTCCTACAGCCCTAGCTGGTTTGGCTCAGTGGGTAGAGTTTCAGCCTGCAGGCTGAAGGATCCTGGGTTCAGTTCCGGTCAAGGGCACATGCCTCGGTTACAGGCTCAACCCCCAGTAGGGGGTGTGCAGGAGGCAGCCGATCAGTGATTCTCTCTCATCATTGGTGTTTCTATCTCTCTCTTCCTCTCCCTTCCTTTCTGAAATCAATAAAAATATTTTTTTTTAAGTTTCCTTCATCAGAAAAACTTACATTTGCAACTTTCTTCCTTTTTTTCAATCTAGTGACAGATGAGAACAGTGAATCTGACAGTGACACCGAGGAGAAGCTGAAAGGTGAGAAGAGCAGTAACCATTCCGGTACGGGGGGTGTGGGGGGGCACAGGATGCTTGGGGTGGGGGGGGGTCAGTCCTCAGCATGACTAGATGGGCCTGTTCCACTCCAGAGATGCAGGGTGGCTACACCTGCAGGGCCCCACTGTTCCCATGCCTTATGTCATAGTTGTGTTTCACACCGGAGTGAAGTACACCACCTCTGGCCTAAGTCTCAGGACACCTGGGGCTTTGGCCCTATTGTTCAAATGTCTGTATGATCTGGAGGAACTCACATAAGATCTCAGGGCCTCTAGCTCCTCATCTGTCATATGAAATCATTGAAATAATTAGCCCCTGTGGATCAAAATGTGGTGATTTAGGTCAGGCTTTGGTAAGTTTTCTGCAATTTCTCAGACCCCAGGTAGAAGGCAAAGAAAGCTGTAGCCCAGGGCTGTGTCGTAAGGTGATGGAGATCCGTCCACCCAGTGGCCCTGCCTCATTCACCTCTAACATTCTGCTGCTACACAGCCCACCTAGAATAAAGCGGGCTCGTTTCCATTGCACAGAATGGTGAAGACAGATGGGAGTTCTTGGGTTAGTCAGGTCTCTCTTGGTTGAGTCACACGGGATGTTTACAAAGCTCCCAGCTCCAAAAGCTCTATGGTTTGGGTTTTGTCACATCCCACAATTGGAAAGATGAGGGAAATGAGGGAGGGGAGGAGTCAGTGTCTCCACCCCATCTGACAGAGGAATGCAAGGATTGCTCCCGGCCTGGCCCCAAGTCCAGACAGCAAATCCATGGTGGAGCAGAAGCCCAACATTCCAAGTTCCTGCACCCCAATTACCAATTAGCCTGGCGGCCTAGAGAGTGTCCTCCTCCCAGAATTTTGGCAAAGATCCCAAAGAAAGTATTTGTACTAATTTTTTAAATGTGGGAACACTTTTTTAGGATTAGAAAAGTACTTTGAGCTGGGAATTACATAACCTGTTGCAGCTCTGTGCAATTGCACATTGGAAAATGGGTCATTTTCAGACTCTCTCTCTCTCTCTCTCTCTCCCTCCCCCCTCCCCTCCCCCAGCTCATAGCCGACGCCTGGTCAATGTGAAGTCCCGCCTGAAGCAGGCTCCAAGATACTCATCACTTGACCGAGAGCTTATCGAGTACCAGGAGAGGCAGCTCTTCGAGTACTTTGTAGTCGTGTCATTGCACAAGAAGCAGGCAGGGGCCTCCTACGTGCCAGAACTCACCCAGCAGTTCCCTCTGAAGGTACTGGGTGGGCCCGGCCTCTGTGGCCTACCAGGCGACTGCAGAACTCATGGATTCAGGGAGGTGTGGGAGTCTGAGGATCACGTAGTGTCCAGAATCTCAACACTGGGTCCTAATTAGGGATGTCATGAAGAAACTTCTGCTGGAGAATTTGGGAGGTCACAGGAGGTGAGATCCAAGGACTCAGCGTGTGATCAAAAATACATCCTGAATTCCTGTGGTCTCTGTGCCAACCGTACCATCCTCCGCCCCCTCCCCCGTCTCCTTATCCAACCACATTTCCCAACATATTCTAGAAGCCTCTTTCCCATCCAGCCACACAGCTCTCCCTAAGGAGTGTCACATTTGTTGCCATGCTAATAAACATCTGTATATGTACCGTGCACCTCTGTATGTGCATACATACAGGAATCCTATTCTGTTCTAACAGGGTTCATGGCTATGAGTATTGGGCTCTACCCATGTATTAAATCATGGCACCTAAAATGAAATGGCCCTGAATAAAGCCTCAAATGGTGTGGCCAATACTATGGAAATTATTCGTAGGCTTTGACAGCAGTATTAAAGAGTTTCCATCCCATTCTAGTTCAATCCAACCAGAATTTACTGAAACCCTATTGCATTCAGCCCCAGAGGTTTCAAAGATGAGCAAAATATGTTTTCTGTTCACACTGACAGGAGAGCACAAGATAAGCATACAGCCCAGCCAGCATGGCTCAGTGGTTGAGCGTCGATCTATGAATCAGGATACATGCCTGGGTTGTGGGCTCGATCCCCAGTGTGGGGTGTGCCAAAGGCAGCCAATCAGTGATTCTCTCTCATCATTGATGTTTCTATCTCTTTCTCTCCCTCCCTTCCTTTCTGGAATCAATAAAAATATATATATTTTTAAAAAGGTAAGCATACAAAAGATTCAGGAGGTAGCATGTGACGCTCTCCCTATAGGGTTCATGCAGACCCAAGGCTGAGGGTGTTCAGGTGGAGAGGAGCCTGTGTCCTGGCCCCCTGAGGGCCTTCCTTTGCCATCACCACCCAAGTAAGGCCTAGGTTCCAGCTGCCCATCCCTTCCTTTCCTGGGTCAGCCTTCCTTCTGACCCACTGCAGTGGTTCAGCACTGCAGTAAAGCCCTGTTCTTAGAGTTTAGGATGGAAACTCTACATGAATGAAGTGAGCCAAATTGGCACAGAGTCACCTTCATCCAGCTGACTTCTAGGGACAATCTCATGAAAAACCCCATGCTATGGACACGCCTAGGTTGGGGACGATGTCCCCTGGCTAAGAGAGGCTTCTGGTTATCACTGACTCACAATACCATTGAGAACCACACATACCGAGTGCGAAGGGCGGAAGGACTGTCCTGTCATCCTGTTTACTCTTGGGGCCAAACACAATGTTATATATGGCAGTACTTAATCAGCGTTCCAGGAATAAAGGCATTAGTTCATGAATTAGTTAATGAATTAATCACCGTCACTATTGAATGCTAGTTTCCAACCTGGAATCTCCAGACTACGAGACATCCACAGTGAAACTTTTTTGCATGGAAAATTGCATAGTCACTGTTAAGAGATTAATCAGCAAATGTGTAAAGAAACAAATGGCCCTGGCCAGTGTGGCTCAGTTGGTTGGGTGTCAACCCATGCACCAAAATGTCACCGGTTCAATTCCTGGTTGGGGCACATGCCCAGGTTTCGGGCTCGATCCCCAGTAGGGGTTATGCAGGAGGCTGCCGAGGATGTTTCCCTCTCACATCCATATTTATTTCTCTCTCTTCCCTTTCCCTTCCTCTCTCTCTAAAGTCAATAAAAACATATTTTATACGGAAAAGAAAAAGTCACCTATAATCTCATTCCATAGAGGTCAACACAGCATTTGTTGTGTTTTCTTCTAGTCTTTTTTCATATTATGATTTTCTGGCAAAGCAGCATGGGGCAAAAGTAGGTTTATAGTTGTTCATATAGAAAATAATGCAATCCTATACTAATAAAAGAGAAAAATGGTAATTGGCGTACGAACGATACCTTTATCATTGGCTAATCAGTGAGATATGCAAATTAACTGCCAACTAAGATTGGCAGTTAACCGCCAAAAAAGATGGCGGCTAATTTGCATATTGCAGGCAGGATGGTACAGCGTCATCAGAGAGCAGGTAGGGGGCGTGAGTGCCAGCGGTTGCCCGGACCCCATCCGGCCAGCAGACCCGGATGCGAGCCGGCGGGGCGGCTGTGGCGTCCGCCAGCACTCACGCCGCCAACCCGCATTTGGGGCGTGAGTGCTGGCGGTCCCCAGGGACCAGATCCCGCTGGCTGACCAGGACACAGGCCGGCGGGGCGACTGCGGTGTCCGCCCTACTCACGCCCCCAACCAGAGCGGGTTGGGGGCGTGAGTGCCAGCGGTTGCCCGGACCCCGATCTGGCCGGCAGACCTGGACGCGAGCCAGCGGGGCGGCTGCGGTGTCCGCCCCACTCACGCCGCCAACCCTGGGCAAGGAGCTGATCAGGCGATCGGAGGGTGATGGGGGTCTACGCCTCTGGCCAAGGCATCAGGCCTGGGAAAGGGGCAGAGCCAGCAATCAGAGGGGTTTGGGGGTCCCCTGCCCAGGCCTGACGCCTGGGCCAGAGGCATCAGGCCTGGGCTGGGGGCAGAACCAGTGATGGGGGGAAATGAGGGTCCCCTGCCTGGGCCTGACGCCTCTGTCAGAGGCATCAGGCCTGGGCAAGGGGCCGATCCTGCGATTGGAGGGTGATGGGGGTCAACGCCTGAGGGCTCCCAGTATGTGAGAGGGGGCAGGCTGGGCTGAGGGACACTACACACACACACACACACACACACACACACACACACACACAGTGCACGAATTTCGTGCACCGGGCCCCTAGTAATTAATAAAGAGTAATATAAGAATAAACTCTGTGTTTCATGTACACACAACTGAATAGTCTTTGTCCCATCCTGTACATGTATCATTTTTTAATCATGTTTTGTAAACCACTGATTATTTTTAAACATATTCAATACAAATTGAATATGTATTGGCTCAGTGGATAGAGCCATGGCCTGTGGACTGAAGGATCCAGGTTCGATTCCGGTCAAGGGCACATGCCTGGATTGCAAATTCTAAATCATCATTTTTAAAATTAGATAATGCTCCATTATGTGGGCACCCTAATCTAGTTAATAACCTCCTCCTGCTGGAAATATGTCTTGTGGCCAGTGTTTCTTTAAATGTATTTTTTATGTTATCGTGACCATTCCATACATGTATTTTGCATGCCAGGCTACTTTATATCTACTTCCTTCACTCCGCTCACTCTATCAGAAGAACCGCTTCCTCTTTCTTTCTCCTTCTCTTTTCTAACTCATTTTCCTGAGTTTTATGTCCCACTCCTATAGTCACCGTACTCAAGGTTTATACTTCATATTTGCATGCTAGGAATCATTGTCATGTTCCATAAGATGTTTGCTGTCATGCAGTTCTCTATGACAATTTACAGAGGCTGGGATATTTTCCAGCCATCTGTGATACTGGCTGTATTTGTGAGAGGGATCTGTTTGTGCTACTCCCTGTAAATGTGCTTATGTGGTCCTAGCTGGGGTGGCTCAGTGATTAGGGCATTGGCCTGAGCAACAGAGGGTTGAGGGTTCAATTCCCAGTAAAGGGCATGTACCTGGTTTACAGGTTCAAACCCTGGCCCTAGTCCAGGCACATTTGGGGGGCAACCAATCCATGTGTCTCACATTGATGTTTCCTACCCTTCCTCCCTCCTTCCCCCACTTCCATTTTCTCTGGAAATCAATGGAAAAAAATATCCTTGAGTGAGGATTAACCAAAAAAATAAATAAATAATTAAAAATTTAAAAAATTAGAAGCGCAGATTCCTGTTCATATACAAAATAAGCAAACTCATGGCTTTAAATATAATCTCTAAGTCAGACTTTATTCATTCGTTCTGTTTTTAAATAAGATGATGCTCACCTAGTCTATGATGTCAGATAAATTGGAGAAAGACAAACTAGAGACTAAGATCATTTTTTAAAAATGTTTTTATTGATTTTAGAGAGGAAAGGAGAGGGAGAGAGAGAAACATCAATTGGCTGCCTCCTGCATGCCCCCTGCTGGGAACAGAGTCTGCAACCTGGGCGTGTGTCCTGACCCAGAATCGAACAGTGACCTTTTGGTGCACTGGACTCTGCTCAACCACCTAAGCTGTACCAGCCAGGGCAAGATCAGGTTTATTCCTACCTCAGTTGTGTGATCATGAACAGATGACTTAGCATCTCAGGGCTTAATTCCTTATCTCTAAAAGAAGACTGTGAGGCTGGATGATGTCTATTTTCCTTCTGGCTCTGACATTCAAGGACTCTGACATGAATTGAATTCACTGTATGATATAATGTGACTGGATGTATTCGCTGAGAAGTGTTGTACACTTCTTTGCAGGACAGGCAGCTTTGTCTGGGCCCAGAGGTTTGAAGGCTTGATTTGAGGCTCCGCCTTGCATACTCATGAGTCTCCTATTTGGAAGGGATTGCTATGACAGTTTTTCCTTATTGATTAAAATAGTTATATTCCAGAATGGTAGGCATAGAAGACATTTCTCTAAAGCACACTGCTTTTCCTCCTGACTTCCCCCATAAGACCATAGTTAAAACTGGCCTGGGGGAAAATGGCCTCAGCAGAATGAGCTGGAAACCCTTCCAAGGAAGGGGGGGTCGAAGGTGGCGGTCATGACTGTGGAAAGGTTGGAGATGTGGTCTGCCTCACTCTCCCATGGTATGGTTTATTCTCCAACCTTCTTGCCCTTTCCCTGCAGCTGGAAAGGTCTTTCAAGTTCATGAGAGAGGCTGAGGACCAGCTGAAGGCCATCCCCCAGTTCTGTTTCCCCGATGCCAAGGATTGGACTCCCGTCCAGCAGTTTACTAGGTAGGTGCTGGCATCTCCCCTCCCCACCCTCAAAGACTAAGACATGCCCTAGCCAGTTTGGCTCAGTGGATGGAGTGTTGGCCTGTGGACCAAAGGGTCCTGGGTTCAATTCCGGCCAAGGGCACGTGCCCCGGTTGCCAACTCAATCCCCAGTAGGGGGCCTGCAGGAGGCAGCCAATCAGTGATTCTCTCTCATCATTGATGTTTCTATCTCTCTCACCCTCTTCCTTCCTCTCTGAAACCAATAAAAATATATACATTTTTTTTAAAAGACTAATGCGAGAACTAGAGATGGGGCCATAGATGGCAGACCCCCTAAGTCAGGCCTACCATTAAGCAATCTTTACGGCCTGGGCTGAGGTTTCCCTCACCAGTGTTTTTAAAACTTTCCCCATGATAAGAATAACCTTGCTAAGTATGCAGGTTCCCAGGCTGCTCACTTGGTCTGCGCATTTGTTTACTTCATGAGCCTTTGTGAAGGGCAATAAGGTCATTCCTAGTCCAGGGAAACATTGCCCGTCACCCATCCTGCCCAGGTCCACTGAGGCATTTCTTCAGTAGCCCTCCAGCTGTTACTCAGACTGTGATTAGTTCACATTTCTGCTCTAGCCCATGTGGCTAGGTATAAAAATTTTATTATCAGATGTTCAGCAACTGACCAAACTCAGTAGGCTGTGTATCCTAAATGTTTGAGGGCTGCTGTGTTCCTCAAAGTTGACCCAGCAGCCTCTAAGGACAGCCCAAGCCTGGAGGTGGCTCTGAACAGACGGTCCCCTGGAAACGCCACACCCAGGGCAGTTCTGAGGGGGCCCAGGACTGTCCCTCCCGTCAGCTTCTCCCTCACTGAGTCGCATCCCTAGACCAGTGCATGCGACCTCACCCTCATGCTCATGGAAGGCAGTAGCCACAATCAGTGCTCAATAAATGACTGTTTTGTGTCCTGGGATAGCTCAGGTGAAAGAATTATATGAGGTCTCAGAGTGAAAAAAAAAATCCTCTGAGGCCACAGAGACACTTTAGAGCTCCCTGTCCCTGACAGACTCCAAAGCGAGAGGTGACCCGAGTCCCAGCCAGAGATGGACAGCCAGGACAGCCTCCTTCAGAATGTTTACAGCACTCACCATGGTGTGTCTTTGTTTTGTTTTGCTTCATAATGTACTCTTGTTTTCCCCACCACAGTGAAACGTTCTCATTTGTCTTAACTGGAGAAGACGGAGGCAGAAGGTTTGGTTACTGCCGAAGACTGCTGGTTAGTACATTTGCTTCTCAGTCAGCAAGAGTGCCACACAGAGCCAGTGCTGGCTTCCCACGGTTTCACCATGTGCCACGAGAGAAGGGACAGGTGGGGTGCCAGGTTAACCAGGATGGTTAAGAATATGGAGGAAGAGCCCTAACCGGTTTGGCTCAGTGGATAAAGTGTTGACCCGAGGACTGAAGGGTCCCGGGTTCATTTCTGGTCAAGGGCACATACCTTGGTTGCAGGCTCAATCCCCAGTATGGGGTGTGCAGGAAGTAGCTGATTGATGTTTCTCTCTCATCAATGTTTCTAACTCTCTATTCTTCTTCCTTTCTGTAAAACCAATAAAATACATTTTTTTAAAAAAGAATATGGAGGAAGATTGGGGGCCTCAGCTGAATCTTACTGACAGACAGGAACAGTTGTTACATTGGACGATGTCTCCTTTGGAAAGAAAATACTTTCTCCAATGTTTTCCCCACCAAGTAGAAGACTTTCTCTTCTTAAACCAAATTTTCTTTCTAATAAAACATGCTAAACAGACCTGGGTACCTTAGTGAGAACATTCATAATGGGGCTAAGTACAGAAAAGGGTTGGTTTTATCGTTCATGATGCAAATAATTGATCAAGTGTCTCCTTTAGAGCCTTTAAAAGTCATAAACTATCCCAATATACTGACTGTGCTAAAACATTTGAAAACTTGTCCTCTGAGGCCCATTCCTTTGAAAATCTTTAGTAGTGACACATCATTTTCTACTGAGAATGATTTTAGTCTTACAAATAGGCTAATATAATTTAGAGTCAAGAATAATGTATGGCCGTGGCCTGTGTGGCTCAGTTGGTTGAGCACCATCCCATGCACCAAAAGGTTATGGGTTCAATTCCCGATCAAGGCATATGCCCAAGTTATGGGTTCAATCCCCAATTAGGTGTAGGAGACAACCAATCGATGTTTCTCTCACATCAATGTTTCTCTCATTCCCTTTCACTTCTCTCTCTAAAATCAATAAAAATCTATTCAAATAAAAAAAGAATAATGTAGCCCTAACCGGTTTGGCTCAGTGGATAGAGCGTCAGCCTGCGGACTCAAGGGTCCTGGGTTCGATTCCGGTCAAGGGCATGTACCTTGGTTGTGGCACATCTTCAGTGGGGAGTGTGGAGGAGGCAGCTGATCGATGTTTCTCTCTCATCGATGTTTCTAACTCTCTCTCCCTCTCCGTTCCTCTCTGTAAAAAATCAATAAAAAATATATTTAAAAAAAAAAAAAAAGAATAATGTACCCTAGCCAGTTTTGCTCAGTGGATAGAGCGTTGGCCTATAGATTGAAGGGTCCTGGGTTCGATTCCGGTCAAGGGCACATGCCTGGATTTCGGGCTGAATCCCCAGTAGGGGGCGTGCAGAAGGCAGCTGATCAGTGATTCTCTCTCATCATTGATGTTTCTATCTCTCCCTCTCTGAAATCAATGAAAATATATTTTAAAAAAGAATAATGCATGGCCCTGGCCACTGTGGCTCAGTTGGTTGGGCATCGTCCCATGCAACAAAAGTCACCAGTTCAATTCCTGGTCATGAACATGGCCAGGTTAGTGGAAGGCATGCAGGAGGCAGCCGATTGACATATTTCTCTCTCTCTCTCGCTCTCGCTCTCTCTCTCTCTTCCTTCCTCACCCTCTAAAATCAATAAAAGCATTCTTAAAATAAAAAAGAGTAATGCAAATGCATGGCACATAGGAGCTCTTCAGTAAATATCTGTTGAATTAATTACTGATTAAAAAGTATGGATAATCCTTGAAAAAGTTAAGTAGGATCATAATTTTTCTTGGTAAAATTAAAGTATTGAGATTGATTTTGTTTTTTGTTGAAAATTAGCTTAAAAGTCAGTTTCCAAAAAGGATTTTCAGAAATTATTTCTCCTTTGGAATTATCAATATAATAAACATATAGTTTATTTAAAAGTTTATTATAATAAACATATAGTTCCTTACAAGGAATTATAGTGATTTGGGTAAACAAATTATGCCTCTTATTTATGATTACATGTTGAGCACCTCCTGTGTGCACAACAGTTGTCCGAAGGTATGGTGCATGAAAACATCAGACAAACGATAGCACTCAGAAATCTTTGGGTTCTTTCCTTCCCTGAAGTTGGTAGCACTCATGATTTCCTGTATTTCTCTCCAAAAAGCCTGGTGGCAAAGGGAAGCGTCTCCCTGAAGTTTACTGCATCGTGAGCCGCCTGGGATGCTTCAGCCTCTTTTCAAAGGTGAGGAATTGGGCCTCAGAGAAAGGAGGCAGGGCCCAGAAGGACACAGGAAACCCCCAACTTCCGGTACTTTTATAATCTAACTCTCCACTCTTCCTTCCCGCTTCCTCCTCCTCCCCTCGCAGTGGCCTCTATTCTCTTATCATTGCATCAGGAAATAACAGTTGATGAAGGTCAGGGCTCAGAAACTGGGGAACGGGAGAGAATCAAAGTAATTGTAGCAAGGATGGGAGGGGCAGAGGATCTTCCCAAAATTTCCCATGTTTTATTTTTTTTCTTTTAAGCATTATCTTTGGTCATATTTGCTTTTGCTGGACAAAAACCCACTATGATGCATGTATGTATGTATATGTATCAATGTACATATGTGTATATGTGCTATGTGTGTATGACTTGTTATTGTAATAATGCCCTAAGTCTATTGAAATCTTAATATAATTTGTTCTTCTGCTAATATACCAAGATACAGGAATTGCCATATTGAGTTGGCCCATCTGCCGCAGTATTTTAAATTGGTGTATAAGAGATTATTATGCTATATCATGCTAATGTAAAATTCAGATATAGCTAAGTTTCCTCTATTAACTGGCGATACTCATAAGTTTATATAAAATCCTTCAGCATTTATTTCTTTTGGAGAATTGAAGTCGTACATCTGCTGTCCATGGGTGTGAGGCAGCATTTCCTAAAAAGCATTTCAAAACAAAAGTCTACCTCCTGCCCCCCCTCCACCAACCGCAGAGGAAGCCTGAATTATGCTGATAGAGTGTGACCTCTTGCCAGACAGAACTTACACTCTATGCAAGTGTGTCTGAAATAGTTAGTAGTATCCGTGTAATCTGAGACATGCTCTTTCCTCCACTCCACTGGTGGTAATCATTCTACATTAAAGTTGGTCATTTATAAATTGCTGCTCCTGCAAGTCTTTGGCATGGGTTTAAAGGCAGAGATAAGGCTGTAGGTCACAGCGTTTGTTATTGTGAGAATACTTATGTGAAAGCTGGAAGTAGCCCTGGTCGGGTAGCTCAGTTGGTTGGCCCGTTATCCCAATGCACCACGGTTGCAAGTTCAATACCCAGTCAGGATACATGCAGGAATCAACTAATGAATGCATCAGTAAGTGGAACGACAGGTAGATGTTTCTCTCTCTCCCTTGCTGCTCCTCCCAAAGAAAAGAAAGCTGGGTGGGGGGTTGCGGGGAGAACGGGGTGTGGCAATGAGTGGATAAGGACACATATGTAATACCTTAATCAATAAAGAAAAAAATTTTTTTAATTAAAAAAAAGAAAGAAAGCTGGAAGTAAAACAGCTCATGTGAGTTAGCTTCCAAAGACAGCTTTGGAATTCACATGAGCTTCGTTGCTATGTCCTGTGCAGGGGATGTGGAGCAAGTAAACATGCCATCATGCTTGCGTGAGGCACAATCCTGGGATTTCACGTCAGCTTTGTGACCAGGGATATTTTAAGAATGTAGTGTCATGACTTGCCAAAGACGGTACAGCAAATACTCAGGGTAGAATTAGAAACAGAGCTTTGGCAAACTGATCCCTAGAACTCAAGCTATTTTCAGGTGAGGGACAAGGATGACAAAAATGGCAAATTGTTCTTTAGTCCAGATAGGAATCATGGATAAGAATTGCTCTTAGAATCTCTGAAGAAGGTTTATCATTAAATATTGCCACAATAATGCTGTATAGCAAACCACAGTGGCTGAAAGCAACAATCGTTTATTCTCACAGACCTGCAGGTCAGGGCTTGGCTCTGCTGATCTCCACTGGACTCCCTCATGTGCTAGGAGTAGGCGGGGGTTGGCTGATCTGGGCTGGCAGATCTGCTTTAGGCTGCAAGTCCGGTTGGGTCTGGGCCACATGTCTGTCATCCTCTTTAGACAGAGAGCTGGCCCACGTCTGCTCTTCCTACGGCTATAGCAGAGACACAAGCAGGCAAGCAAAAACTCAAAGGCAGGCCTCCAAAGGCCTCCGAAGGCCTGGGCTGAGCACTGGCACCCTCATTCCACTGGCCCTGTGCTCCTCAACCATTTTTCGTTATTGTCCCCCGAGCAGCCTTTTAATATATTTTTCCCCTGACTTGTCTCCCCCTCCCTATGAAATTCTTTAAAAATTTTTGCCATATTATTTTCTTTTTATTGTGCTAAATATATATAATATAAAACTTACCATCCAAACCATTTTGAAGTGTACAGTTAATTGACATTATGTTCATTCACACTGTTGTGCAATCGCCACCACCATCCATCTCCAGGACCTTTTCACCTTCCCAAACTAAAACTGTACGCATTAACCACTAACTCCCCATTCCCTCCCACCCCATCCACCAGCCCCTGGCAACCACCATTCTACTTTCTGTCCCTGTGAATTTGACTACTCCAACATCGCATGTCAGTGGAATCATACACTATTTTTCCTTTTGTCACTGGCTTATTTCGCTTAGCGCATGCCCTCAAGGTTCATCCATGTTAGAACCTGGGTGAAAATTTCTTAACTCTTTAAGTCGGAACAATATGTAAATGCCATATTTTGTTTATCCATTTATCAGTTGATGGGCATTTGGGTTGTTTCCACCTGTTAGCTCTTTATTATGGATTATGCTGCTATGAACATGACCTTACAAATATCTGTTTGAGTCTCTGCCTTCAATTCTTTCAGGTTTGTGCCCAGAAGTGGAATTTTTGAATCATAGGATAATTCTATGTTTAATTTTTTAAGGAACTACCATATTATCTTTTTAACTTTAATAATAAATTGTATTTAATATATCAAAAATATCATTTCAACATGTAATCAACATGAAGTCATTGATATTTTACATTATTTATTTTATATCTTGAGATCCACTGATTATTTTACACTTACAACACATCTCAATTCAGACTAGCCATACATCAAGGGTTGAATAGGTACATGTGATATTCTTATAAATGGCTTATTTTCCCAATTTTTTTTCAGTTTTATTAAGGTATAATTGAAGTGTGAGATTTGGGGTTTTTTTTAAAGTTATTATTGAATTTATTGGAGTGACATTGGTTAATAAAATTATATAGGTTTTAGGAGTACAGTTGTATAATATGTCATCTGTATATTGTATAGATATACAGTCAAGTCTCTTTCCACCACTATTTACCCCCCTTTTACTCTCTCCTACCTCTCCCCACCCCCATAAATGGCATTTAAATTGAAATAGATTGTGAAGCGTCTTGCATTTGAAGTTTTATAGTAACAATTTTATTGCGATACAACTCATCATATAATTCACCCATTTAAAAATATACACTTCAAAAAAATAAAAATAAATAAAATAAAATATACACTTCAGTGGCTTTTAGCATATCTGTATATTATTCCCACTGAGAATGCCCAAAAGCTCACATGGCCTAACCCAAAATCAAGGGGGGCTGGAACTATACTTCGCCCCGTTAGTGGGAGGAACTACAAAGTCACATGGAAGCCAGACCAGTGTGGCTCAGTGGTTGAGCGCTCAACCCATGAATCAGGAGGTCACTGGTTCAGTTACTGGGTTGTGGGTTCAATCCCTAGTATGGGGCATGCAGGAGGCAGCTGATCAATGATGTTTCTCTCTGATCAGTGTTCCTATCTCTCTATCCTTTCCCTACCTCTCTCTCTAAAATATCGATAAAAACATCTTTAAAAAAAAAAAAAAAAAAACCTGTTTAAAAAAAAGTCACATGGCAAAGAGAGTAATGACAGAGGGGGGAGAATTGGGGTAATAACACAGGGTAGAAGAGACTGTAAGCTTGGTTTGATGAGGACAGCAGGGCTGCCCATGATTCTTCAGTCTCCATGGCAGGCCCACTGCATCCAGAACAGGCAGTACCTTGGTGCCCTGGCTCAGGATGGCTGAGCTGCTCTTCTGACCCTTGCAGATCTTGGATGAGGTGGAAAAACGCCGAGGCATCTCTCCTGCCCTGGTACAGCCCCTCATGAGGAGTGTCATGGAAGCCCCTTTCCCAGCCTTGGGCAAAACCATCATTGTCAAGAACTTCCTGCCAGGAACGGGAACTGAGGTGAGTGGTCAGAGTGCTTTCCTCTCCTGGGGGAGAGAGTGGCCCAGACAGCCAAGTCCAAGTGCTCTGAGGGGCTGGCCTTTGGTGGGCTGTCCCGTTCGGTGGTGTCCTCTTGCCCCTCGGGTGTCATCATCCAGTGCATCCAGCCCAGGATCCCGGCCCAGAGAGCAACCCCCAGGACTGCGCCATGGCAGCACATATGTTTCTGTGCATGATGTTGGCCTTCCAGGTTAGGGACCTGCACTGAACATTCTTGGTTTCTCAGTATAGCTCATTGCATTCTTTACTTTTTTTTTTTTTTTTTTTTTTAGTATTTTTGATTTCAGAAAGGAAGGAAGAGGGAGAGAGGGAGAGAAACATCAATGATGAGAGTGAATCATTGGCTGCCTCCTGCATGCCCCCTACTGGGGATTGAGCCTGCAACCTGGACATGTGCCCTGACCGGGAATCGAACCCTGATCTCCTGATTCATAGGTCGACGCTCAACCACTGAGCCACGCCAGCCAGGCCCATTGCATTCTTGAATTGTATATGAACCTGTTCATGTTTTTAGTCTGCATCACCTCTGTAACTTGATTATGTAAAACATTACTTTTAGGGAAGACAAGCTCAGGGACTACTCCTTATTCACCCTAGACTCTGAGAGCGCTCCTGTCCTTGCTGGGCCGGCATTTGATGCAGGAGCTGGTTTGCATTCTTCCCATTCCCCTTATGTGGCTCTGGTACCTCAGGAGGCACATCTGTCTGAGACTTGGGTCTCTAGTTCCAAAGTCCCTGGCAGAACAAGTCACCTGTGGAGCCAGGGCGGAGGCGGGGAGGGGGAGGATGGGTCTGGGACATTCCGGAACAACCCAATTTCCCAGCATAGAGAAGAGCAGTCCCCTGTGGCTAGAGAAACATCCCACACCAGATGCAGGCGGCTTGGCCTTGAGGATGTTAGCACTAGTGAGCCCACTGCATGGACAGCCCTGAGCAGGCACTTGCTAAAAGTGAAAACCAGTCTCTGTTCTGTGAAGGAGCCAGCTCCTTACAGAGAAAAATCATGCACATGAGTGGTGACCACAATGAATTCAGGAACATAACAGCAAATACGGAATGAGAAGACACACATTCAACGTAAGCGCTGAAAGGCTCCACATCAGGGGGTTGGGATGGGGTTGGTCCTTTAAGAAAGTCCTTCTAGAGGAGGTGAGTCTGGAAAGTGCTCCTCGGACCTGCTGGTCCTTCTGAGTGAGCCTGTGACTCCATACCTCCAGGCGATACTTCCTCCTGAGACCCACGCTCACCCGCGGGGCTCTAAGGGACAGCACACAGTCCACAGTCAGAGAACTCTGGGGGGAGTCCAGGAGAGCCTCCGACCACTTTGGGCCAAGGGCACTGCTTCCACCATCCTCTCCCCACCTCCGTCCGAACTGTCCTCAGTCTCATGGTTGAGTGTGAGGCACGTGCTTCCCTGCCACACGTACCTGCCACCAGTGCCCTGGGCTCTTTCTTTTCCCCGATCCCTTTCGTTTTCCTTTCCCTTTACCCTGCCAGTGGGCCACCCTTGCAGAGGACGACTTGTTGTGTGAGCGGCCTGGCTGAGTAGGCGGGCCCTTCACGGCTGCTCCTGTTCCCTGGCAGGTGATTGAACTGTGCCGCCCGCTGGACTCCCGGCTCGAACATGTGGACTTTGAGTCCCTCTTCTCTTCTCTCAGCATCCGCCACCTGCTCTGTGTTTTTGCCTCCCTGCTTCTGGAAAGGAGGGTCATCTTCATCGCAGACAAGCTCAGGTACAACCTTGGCTACTTCTGATAAAGTGTTTGCATGGCAGGCAGTCTTGGACTGTGTGATGCCGGGGTGGGGGTCGGTGATGGCGTAGGATTTCAGAGGAAGCTCCTCTGGGGTGACAGTGGAGTCAGTGGGCATCTAAGATGCAGGTTCGGAAGCACACGCGTGGTGTGAAACGAGGTCGGCCTGCACTGCTCTGCAACACTTACCTGGTATTGGGCCTACTTTTTACTCATTCTACTTTGTGTTGGGTACTCTACCATGTATGTGCTGGGGACAAGGGGAAAGACCCAGAGCTGCCCTCAAGGAGCTCTCAGTACAGTGGGGCGACAGGGAAGAGAACCAACCACCCAGTAGTGCTGTGAGGGCTCGCTAGAGGGGTGCGTCCTGGAGATGGAGAGGGCACTTACTCCCTGAGCCTCAGACATAGTCCAGGCAAAAGCAGCTGCCTGTACAAGGGCGAGGAGACAGGAGGCTGAGCACAAAGCAGTTCACTGTGGCTGAGCAGAGCCGCCTTCGCTCTGAACTGAGGGCACAGGAGCCTCAGTGGCAGCTGCAGCTCCAGACAGCCTGCGATGTGGGCCGGCTAAGAGGGCCCGCCGGCCAGAAGCAGACGAGGCCAGCTGAGGAGTCCATCTGGAGAGAAGGCCATTTGCCAAAACACAAAAATCGAAGCACTGTGGTTCAGAGAGGAAATACGCCTCTCAACTCTGGGAAGCAAAGGGAGGAAGAAGAAAAGAGAAGGAGTGGAAAGGACAAGGCACACGAATGTGGAGCTCATCAGGGGCGCGGTGGGAGATGGAATCCGGCCCCCCCGCCCCCACGCCATCTGGTCACCTTGATGATGTTGCTTTTGGACGGCAGCCACTTGGCTCTCCCGGCCTGCTCCACCCTGCGTTCCAGTTCTTCACTCTCCATGTCACCGTTACTGTACTCCCTGGGCACTCTGTCAGCTCAGCTTGGGAAGCAGGCCTGTCTCTGAGCCTGCAGCTGGTGCTGGGCGCTGGGCAGCTCTCCAAGCTCCCTGGGCCCTGGGGAATTCAGACCAGAGAGTTCTCAATTTTGAGGCCCTGGAAGCCAAGGATGAGTAATAACCCTTCAGTGACCGGGATCAGGTTTCATCACACTCTAGTAACTGTCTGTGTTCTCTGGCAGCTGTGCTCAGTGCCCCACTGTCTCTAGTTGTACATTCTCAGGCTTGACTTTGGGGGTGGGGAAAGGATGATCTTAGAAAGGCCTAGACCTGTGCTCAGAAGTCGGGGCATGTTCTCCACCTCTCTTGTCGCTTTAACTGCATACTTCTGGGGGCTTTGGCTCAGCCTTCCTTTTGGGGACTCTCCAACCTCAGTTGTGCCCCCTCTACTAACAAGCCAAGTCTGGCTCACCTGGAAGACATTGACATAGCTACTAATCAGAGCACAGAGACCCCACCAAAGAGCATCGTGTATGTGAGGTTACCGAGCAGGAAAGCCAGAACCCACCTTCTCTCTCCGGGCTGCTCCACCCGAGGGGGTTCCTCCAGGAGGAATCAACAAACACCCAGCTCTTTCTGGTTTGTGGGAAAAGACCTATAGGAAATCAGGGGTTCTTGGGTTAAGTCCTGACAATTAGGGCTTGGGAGGCAGTGGCTGGCTGCCAGTAGTTTGACCTGAAAAAAATCTACAAAGAAAGCCTTCCACATAAGTTTGAGCTGGTGCTTTCATCCTTATCAGCTTGGCACAATTCTCCATCCATTGCACGTGCACCCCTTCCTGGCCCTGTTCAGCTAGCAGTGGAAGCAAGCGCCTCATTCTTCTGGTTTCCGTCCACAGCCCCAATCTTTTCAACTCCTCTTTCCATAGAGGAGTGCATGAGAACAGGGCATGCCACACACTCAGTGCATGGCCCTGTGACATCCGATGGTGGACCTCAGCCTGATTTACGCCTGTAGTCACTGTTGCCAGCATCCTCCCCCTACCACACAATTTATTTACTCATCATTGTTAGTGAGTCTGCCCGCTGCAAGAGGAAATAGCAGAGTTGTGGCAAATATTGTATGAGTTATAAAAGGGTTTTAAGTGGAGCCAAAAATCTATCAAATCTAGAATAACATTTTTGTTCCGTTTCATCTTTAGGATGGACATGGAGTGTTTCTTAAGCTGTGTCAAGCCAAAGTCTGACAGATGGAAAAGAATGTTGTTGTGATGGCTTGTTCTGTTGTCATAACAACCCAAATAAATATGTCCCTATACCCCTTTCTTCATTTCCCTAATGATAAACATTTTGTTTTTTTTAGTTTATTAATTTCAGTTCCCAAAGTTTTGTCTAACTCTATAGATGAGGCTGAATAATAAAGTCATAAGCTGCACATTAACAAATTTGTACAAAAGTTTTATATGGAACAGAGGTTTTTTCATTGTTTGTTTTTTATTCAAATACAAGTGAAAGTTTATTTAGAAAGTTACAGAAGTAGAAAAAGTGAACCAGCTGGGCTGCATGGGCTCAGGAAACAAGTTACAGAGGCAAAAGGAGGACCCCTGGAGCTGAGGGGGGAAGAGAGCGAGCAAAGGTAGGCACCTTGAGGGAAGAAGAGGGGGAAAGGTGTGAGCTGCTCCAGAGAAAGAGAGAGAAGGGGGCAGGGTTTTCAATATTCAAGAAATTTACTTTTTATCTTTTTATAGTGCAGTAACACTAGAAGCTGAATGACAGACTGCTAGCTAATGATATATCAAATCTTGACAAATACTGGAGTTTGAACCTTGGCTTTAACATATGGGTAACTACAAAAATAAGTTCATATGTAGCTGTACACCTTTGTCCTTTTGTGTGCCTCTTTTGGTTCATTTTTAAAAATATATTTTTATTGATTTCAGAGAGGAAGAGAGAGAGAGAAACATCAATGATGAGAGAGAATTCTTGATCGGCTGCCTCCGTGGGGGCTCAAGCCTGCAACCTGGGCATATGCCCCAACCGGGAATGGAACCTGATTCATAGGTCAACACTCAACCGCTGAGCCATGCTGGCCAGGCCTTTTGGTTCCTTTTTAATCAGTATCTGTAAGCCTAAATGGGGTCCCATGTCCTGTCTAGAATCAGTTGTGTCCGGCAATGTTTGCCATCTCAGAGAAAGGTTGGGTTTGTAAGCACACCCTCTCCAAGCACGTGAGTTTGCCCAAGCAGGGTTTGAAAGTGAGTAGCTGCTGTCTTGGTGGTCTGGCATCCAAAAGTGAGCCAGCTGGACTGCATGGGCTCAGGAAACAAGTTACAGAGGTGAAAGGAGGACCCCTGGAGTGGCTGACAGTCTTAGGGATACATACAGGATAGGCAAAAGTAGGTTTACAGTTGTGAGTATGTGAAACAGAGTTAATAAAACTATTGTAACAATCATAACCGGGATTCCATACGAACAACTATAAACCTACTTTTGCCCACTCCTGCACATTTGCAGGCTTGATCCCCATTCGGGGACATTCGGGAGGTAGCCAATCAGTGATTCTCTCTCATCATTGACGTGTCTCTCCCTCTCCCTTCCTCTCTGAAATCAATAAAAATATTTTTTTAAATGCAATTTTAGTGACACAGTAGCATCAGTCTGATTAAATATTAAGTATTAACTACCTATTTTTGCCTGTGAATGCCAAGAAGACACCATTTGAAGCAATATTTAGAGAATAGCATAGTCACAGATTATTGTCCTCTGCCCCAAACCCATCCTAACAGAACCTTGGGCTAGACCAGCCGTGGGCAAACTACGGCCCGCGGGCCGGATCCGGCCTGTTTGAAATGAATAAAACTAAAAAAAAAAAAAAAAGACCGTACCCTTTTATGTAATGATGTTTACTTTGAATTTATATTAGTTCACACAAACACTCCATCCATGCTTTTGTTCCGGCCCTCAGGTCCAGTTTAAGAACCCATTGTGGCCTGCGAGTCAAAAAGTTTGCCCACCCCTGGGCTAGACACTTAATCCAGTTCTCTCCGAGTCAGGTCCCTCCCAGGGTGTGCTGGCTTTGTGTTGTCTTTTGGGGGTTTACTGTGGCAGCTCAAATCCTCTCCAACACTTTCATCTATTAGTTCCTCAGAGTGAGATGTCACCGTTGCTCTTTGATCCTGTCTGTGCTTATGAGCCCGAGAAGTCTTGGTTCTTTCCAGTCACAGCTATTGCCTGCTCCTGGTTCTCTATCGCTTTGTAGTTTCTAGACATTAAATCTGGAAGGACATCAGAAATCATCTAGTCCCCTTTCCTTATTTAACAGAAGAGGAGTCGGAGGCCTGGAGAAGTGAAGGGCTTTACCTGAGACCGCACAGTTTTCTTGAGGTCCAGCCTGTGTTCTTTTTAAACTCAGTGACACATCACTTCAGGGTTTGAAAGTACAGTCATGGAAATGTGGCAGCCACTGCATGGTGACGCCCACCGCTAGGTCTCACCAGGCACCAGGCCTGACCACAGTCTACCTGTCATTCCTGTTCCTGGCAATGGTGCACTGGTAGGAGAGATGCTCTGCTTGGGATACTAAAGAATACTGACGGGCTCGTCCTTCAAACTCCTGGGGTGTCTGTCTAGCTCAGGAAACTCATCATTTACTCTTCTGATGGCATCCTAGGTGAGTGGGAAGGCAGTGAGCATAGTAACCCATGTATGGCACGGGGACTGGGCGGCACCAGAACTGAAGCGCCCTCTGCAGGAGGATGTTAGCACTCACAAGTGCATCCCGATGCCTGTGAACTCATGCTTCAGCATTTTGGGACCTGATCCTCCCTCACCTGTGCCCAGCTTTGCCCTAGGCCAGGGGTGGGCAAACTACGGCCCGCGGGCCGTATCCGGCCCGTTTGAAATGAATAAAACAAACAAAAAAAAAGACCGTACCCTTTTATGTAATGATGTTTACTTTGAATTTATATTAGTTCACACAAACACTCCATCCATGCTTTTGTTCCGGCCCTCCAGTCCAGTTTAAGAACCCATTGTGGCCCTCGAGTCAAAAAGTTTGCCCACCCCTGCCCTAGGCCGTGGTCGGCAAACTGCAACTCGCGAGCCATATGCGGCTCTTTGGCCCCTTGAGTGTGGCTCTTCCTAAGCCTTAGGAGTACCGTAATTAAGTTAATAACAATGTACCTACCTATATAGTTTAAGTTTAAAAAATTTGGCTCTCAAAAGAAATTTCAGTTGTAGTACTGTTGATATTTGGCTCTGTTGAGAGTTTGCCGACCATGGCCCTAGTGGGTTTGGCTCAGTGAATAGAGCATCAGCCCATGGACTGAAGGGTCCCGGGTTCGATGCTGGTCAAAGGCATGGACCTCGGTTGCAGGCTCAATTGGGGCTCGATCATGCCAGAGGCAACCAATCCATGTGTCTCTCTCACATCGATGTTTCTCTCTCTCTGTCTCAGCCCCTCCCTTCCACTCTCTCTAAAAATCAATGGGAAAATATCATCAGGTGAGGATTAACAAAAAGAACAAAAACAAAAAAACTTTTGCCCAGCTTTTAACCCTGGGTCCCAGCCAAACTCCCACTGGGCATCTCCTCCCTCCCTCACTTCTATACAAATTGTTCACAGCTTTGTCACTGGTGTTCCTTTCCGCCACCCCCACTATAATATGAGTCAGCTGCCGGGCTCTCTTCCTGGGCCTTCCCTCCTCAGCACTGCCTCTCCTCCACCCAGCAGATGCTCAGTGAGGCTGTGTGGCAAGCGTGCTTGGAGTCACCTGAGCATCCCCAGAACCAGAGACTATTCTTCGCACATTCACCCCCCCCCCCCACCCTCCTCACCACCACCACCACCCCACCCCCACCCCCCGCCCACAGAAGGCTCCTATGGCCTTCACAAGTCAGGGAATAATTTCGTTAGCATTTGCAGCAGAGATGGAGAAAAACACTTCAGCTACACTTAAAATAGTCCCTCTTTTCTCCTCTACCACTTATTTTTGCGGAAAGGCTACCACTAACTGGTTATTTGCAGAATTTGACCTTTCCTTCTAGTGTTTCAAGAGGCATTTTTTAAGAGAAGAATGATGTGGGCTTGAGAGCAAGAGGAACAAACCGCTCCTCAGTCTGTCATGTTCCTGCTGCCCTGTCTCCTGCACCAGCCAGCAGGGTGCTCATGCTAACCAGCTGTGGAAACGCTTGGGTTTAGCTGCAACAGAGACCATTTAAAAAACAAACAAAAACCACTCGCTAGGAAAAATAGTCAGTAGTGGCAACACCTACCTCCCTGTCCAGCAGGTTACCCAGTTGAGTTGTCATCATTTGTCCCATCGCAGTTGAATACCATTATCCTTTAGCTCACTGCTTTCCAGTTACCTGAATGAATTTTCTCTTTCCGTACATTTATTCCCCCGCCCTATGTCACTGGTGTTGCTTATCGTTGTTTTAAAAAATGGTTCCAACCGCCTTTGTCATCCAGTTGGCTCGTACTGCCGCCGAACCAGGGTCTCCTCACCCTCTGGGGGCCTGCCCGGCTCTGCAGGGCGTGAGCTTCTACCAGGAGACAGCACAGCGCATGCTGTGGCAGCAAAGAGAAGAGAGCAACCGATTGTACTTCCTCCTTCTAGGGATGAGGCACAAGAAAGCGAAAGGGAGCTGCAGTGGGGGATGGGGGTGGGGGAGGGGGGTTGAACAGATGTGTTTTTTACTGAAGTGACTGAGAAAATGTCAAAGGCTTCTGGCTCCATTCTTCTTGCTGTATCTCTTTCGTCGGCTCCAGTCTGCAGGACTCTTCTATCCCCCTGCCCCACCCCCACCCCCACTGAACTCAGAGGTGACTTGCACCCATTTTGGCCTCAGGGACTTAGTTATAAAGTTCAAAAGAGGATGAACTCTGTCTCTAAGATTTCTCCCAGGTCAAAAGTTCTGTGATTCTGTACCTTCCCCGGAATCAAAAGTGCTTGAACCACAACTCTGAAATGTAAAAGGACTCTTAAACGTGAGTTCTGTGTCTTTATTCTTTTAGTGAATTGACGAAAGTGAGAGTTTCAAAGACTGGAGATGTAGACCACAGATGACAGCGTCTACTACCTAGACTGTCACATGATCCACTTCTTTCTCCAAGTAATATTTAGGAACTTACAACAAATGTGCTATAAAAAGAGATGGGCTTCATACAAAATGCTTCTTCATTCAGGGAATTCTTGTTCACTAGTAAAGTCTTTTAAGGGACTCCCTCTAGTCACTTGGAAATGAAAGCTAACATCCCAGTAAGACATGTAACATATCAAAGTTCCAACTCAACCATTGCTCTTTACCTGTCTCCAACCCCCGGTTCGCTAGTCCAAATCATTGGTTCCTTTAACTGCAGACTACCATGAGAAATTCATTCTACATTCAGACCCAGAACATGCAACACACACATGTACACAGATCATGTACTAGTACAACTGAAAACATGCAGCAAACTCTTTTTTTTCCAAACTCTTATTCTATTCTTTTTGTTGTTGTTTTTAATGCTAATTACAACCTATTAAAAGTATTTTAAGCCAAAACCGGTTTGGCTCAGTGGATAGAGCGTCGGCCTGCGGACTGAAGGGTCCCGGGTTCGATTCCGGTCAGGGGCATGTACCTGGGTTGCGGGCACATCCCCAGTGGGGGGTGTGCAGGAGGCAGCTGATCGATGTTTCTCTCTCATCGATGTTTCTGACTCTCTATCTCTCTCCCTTCCTCTCTGTAAAAAATCAATAAAATATAAAAAAAAAAAAAGTATTTTAGGACTCTAAAATGGGCTACAAAATATAGTCTGAAAAGGCAGCTCTAGACACAACTATGTTGTAGATTTTAACTTCCTAGGTTTTTGTTGTTGTTTTTAATCCTGACCCAAGGATATGGAGAGAAAGAGAGAGATAAATCAGTTGCCTTCTGTATGGGCCTGGACCAGGGATCCAAGCCACAACCCAGCTCTGTGCCCTGACAGGAATCGAACCAGCAACCTTTCAGGGCACAGGATGACGCTCCAACCACCCGAGCCACTCCGGCTGGGCTAGCCTCCTAGTTTTCTAAGTCAGGACCTCACAACTACAGTGTATGAGCAGACAAACTTTGTGGACTGATCACACAGCAACACAGATCAGTCCTAAAATCAAAAAACCTTAGAACAAAGTAAATGCTACACATTCAGTGCCTATAGAGCAAGGAAATTAAACAGAAATGCTAAGCAATTCACTGTAAGTATTTAACATTCTTGACCCTCTGGGAGAAAGCTGTGCCTTTGGGGGAAAAGTTTTTCTGCTTAAGAGCAAATTCTCAAAAGACAGAAATCACTTCATCCCAAGCTGGTGGCTGAATTATTAATAGTCTCTCCTTGGCATGAGTCCTAACTAAATTGTTCTGTCTCGCGCTTACTCAGCTAATAAAGAAGGTATTATACCATATAGTGATTTGAAGGAAACTGGCGTAGCATCTTTCTTATTTTGGGGGTGATCATTCGAAAAAAAGACAAGGACTAAATACCGTTGAAACATGTGGATGCTATGCTACTAAGCGGTATGTCCTGACTCCAGTGACTATTATGAGAATGACTGTTTGCCAAGACGGGACAGGAACGTTAGGAGACTCACACTGGCACATGCACAGATTCAGCATTGCCCTTAGTAACTTCAGGCCCCAGGGTGGGTGGGTGAAAAGAGGACTAATGTGTACTTTAGGATGTTTCAGGGGGTGCTGGATTCAGAGGAACTCGCTTGGAAGTTTATGAATACTTTTTATTGTGGTAAAATATACATAGCATACAGTATATCATTTTAATCATTTTTCACACACAATTCAGTGGCATTAAGTACATTCACAATGTTTGCAACTGTCACTACTGCCCATTTCTAGAGCCTCTTCTTCATCTCAAGCTGAAACTTTGGACCCGTTAACCCCTCATTCCCCACTCCCGTGCCCCTGGTAACTTCTCTTCCACTCCCTATCTCTATGTATCTGCCCATCCAAAGCCCTCCGGTGTAATGGAATCGTACAATATTTGTCTTTTCCTCTCTGGCTCGTTTCACTTGCTAACCAGTATCTTTTAATCACCTCTTCTCCTGAAGCCAGCACTAAGTGACTTTTTTCATGAGCTCAGGAAAGTTTATGACAATGAGCTTATAGCTGCCTGGCATCAGGGGGACTAGTAAAGGAGCCGCCATGTGTCCAGAACTCAGCCTCCTCGCAACTTCCCCTACACGGAGCGCAGCCAAGAACCAGGGCAACGGCTGGGAGGTGCCCGCGCCCTGAAGAGGACACAGTGCACTCAAGGGGAACCCACTGGACCCTCACTTTTATTTTATTCTTGCATTACACCAACTTCTCACGAGCTCCTGGAGACAGCATACTAGGGGAAGAGGAGAGGGGAGCTGCTGCAGCAGGCTCACCGCAATAAGGAGTGATTGCAAGGAAAAGAGAAAGCCAGCTCTCACTCACCTCAGACTGCCACAGTCATCACTGTCTTCACACAGTAGAACTGACATTCCAAAGGATCGTCCCAAATAATCCACCCATTCACCGGATAAACTGAGAGTGGACCCAGGCACTGTGCAAAGTGTGTGGAGAGTAGTTAGGAAGGCTCGGCACTTGCCAACAAAAGGCTACAACATGGTCATTATTCTTTAAGAGAGACTCCCCTGTAATTGGGGGAGGGGGAGTCCTCAAAAAATATATATATATATATATCCTATATAATAAAGAGCTAATATGCTAATTAGACCAGATGGCAGAACGACCTTCCGGAATGACCAGTGGGTGGGGGTCAGGGCCAGGGGGCCATGAAGCAGCCGGGGCTGTGAGGGCTACGCTTGCACGAATTTTGTGCATCAGGCCTCTAGTATGTATATATTAGAGAGAGAGAGAGAGAGACTCCCAGTATTTCCCTTATGTTGGTATATCTTGAAGTTTGGAATTCTAGGCAAGGGTGACTAGACCTGAGCTTCACTTTTACAAAACAGTCATTTGGAGCTGGCTGCTGCCACGCGAATACCCACGGAGTTACTCATCCCCCAGACTGGCTGAGAGGATGTGTGGGAGAGAACAAAAAAGGCCCCTGTTAGAATATTAAGCGTTTTCAGGAGAAGCGTGAGCGTCCTGAGAAGAGAGGCTTTAGTCCTCTGGGTTTGGTCTTGAACGGGGAGGGGGGGGGGGGGGGGCGGTGTGAGGAAAAGGCGTAGCAGTGAATGGGACTCACGTGTGAAGGCACACTTACAAAAATTGGCCAGGGCATTAATTTCATCGCTCTGGCCATGTCTCAGAGCCTCAAGGAAGCTCCACCTGCCTGGAATAGCCTGTGTCAGGCTCTATTACATGACACACCTAATATGTGCAGGATGCCTTTTCAACGTGCCTTGGGAGGTGTGCAAGTGTTTCTCTCTGGGCCCTCCCTGAACCCACCCCTCCCGCCCTTCTCTCCCGCTGCAGCACGCTGTCCAAGTGCTGCCACGCCATGGTGGCCATCACCTACCCCTTCACCTGGCAGCACACCTACATCCCCGTGCTGCCGCCGGCCATGGTCGACATCGTGTGCTCGCCAACGCCCTTCCTCATCGGGCTGCTCACCAGCTCACTGCCGCTGCTCAGGGAGCTGCCCCTGGAAGAGGTGAGCTCCTGGGATGTCCCTGTGCCCTCCCGTGGGGGGCAGAGGGCAGAGGGAGGTGCTCCCTAGGGGATGTCTCTGTTCCCTTCCCATGGGGGACAGAGGGAGGTGCTGCCTAAGACTGTGTGACAAGCAGTGTCAGGGGAGCAGGGGACCCCACAGCTATATTTATGAGATAGCCACTCCCCCCAAGTCTGCAAATAGGTCCTTTATCATATCAGTAAAAAGGCAATGATCAAGTTCCGGTTTTCAGGTGTGCATCCAGGTGTGGAGTCTTACTTGGCGGGTCTGTGGTCATTGAATCCCAGCCCCTTCCTCTAAATCAGTGGTTCTCAACCTTGGCTGCACATTAGAATCACCTGGGAATCTTTTTAAAATCCTGATTTCTGGGCCTCATCCTCCGGAAATTCTGTTTCTTTGTTACTAATGTTGTGGCCCCACCCCATAACAAAGAAACAGAATTTCCGGAGGATGAGGCCCAGAAATCAGGATTTTAAAAAGATTCCCAGGTGATTCTCATGTGCAGCCACGGTTGAGAACCACTGCTCTAAATAGTGTCTGTCCCCGAACACTGAGAACTCCCAGCCACCAGAGAGGGAACAGCGGGCACTAAATGATGCGCTCTCTCCTGAACCCCTGGGGAACACCTGCCCTGGAAGTTAAACGGGGTCCCCAGGTGTGGCTCCTCTAATTGCCCAGGTGGTCCTAAAATCGCATTAATATTAACCAGGTGTGGGTTCGTGAGCTGCAAGAAGTTTGGATGCCCTATGATCCCTAACATGGCTCAGTTCAGTCCTATAGGGTGTTTGAGAAGGAAGGAAAAAGCCCCTTCAGCCCTGGGCGGGGTCCTGGGATGTTAGAGCCCATATTCTAGCTCTTTGTGGAAACCCGGTGGCCATCAGGCCCCACTCTTCCTCCCTCGTGTGCTGAGGCCTGAGTGAAGGTCTTGCTCGCTCTCAGGGCCCTGCAAGCAAAGGCCCGGCACCTGCGTCACCCTGGTTCTGGCCCTGGGTCTCAGCCCGCTCTGGGGACAGAAGGGAAGGTGCTTTATCCGAAAGCCTGACTAAGGAAAGCCCAGAAGCTGGATTTGCTCTCCACCCCCGTAACCCATGCACTGAAAGCAGCCTGAGAGGCTCTGCCTTAGCCAGTCGGGAGCAGGGCAGGGAGTCCAGCCATGGCACACACATGTTCCAGCCTGCGGTTGCAGTGTTGAAAGCATGGGATTCAGAAAAGCCCTTGCTCCCCACCTCCCTTCTTCCTCACTTGTGGCCACAGTGGCAATGTCAGGAAACCACAAATGGCCCACTCCACCCCACCCCCACTGCCTCTTTGGTGCCAAGACAGAAAAAGGCTAAGAGCCCGTCGCTATATCCCAGAAGCGCTGGTGACAATAATAGTTCCTTTTCCTCATCTTGCAGGTCCTTGTAGTCGACCTCGTCAACAATCGGTTCCTCAGACAGGTGAGTGAGAATGCCAGCTTCAGCCCGCTACTCGCTCTCTTTTTACCTCTCTGGTGTTTGGGGCTCAGCTTTCCAGCTCTGCGAAGGCTCCTGGGTAGGCCTGGGCATTCCCAATACCCAGCCAGAACTGGACTGAGGAGAAGCCAGAAAGCAGGGGCCAAAGAGGGGGGGTTTAGCAAAGGATTGATCCCCACGTCTTCTGTCACAAAATGGTTTTCTAACAATTAGAATCTTTGCATAGGTTTGCCTATAGACTCTTGTCTTTTTCAACATGCTTTTAAAAAATATTTGAGAACAAAGTTTATGATATGATATTGAGTGGGAAAAGTTAGGATGCAAAATCATATACATTTTTTGCGTGTTTTTTAAAAAAGGAGAAAGAGGCCGGAACCGGTTTGGCTCAGTGGATAGAGCGTCAGCCTGCGGACTGAAGGGTCCCAGGTTCGATTCTGGTCAAGGGCACGTACCTGGGTTGCAGGCACATCCCCAGTAGGAGATGTGCAGGAGGCAGCTGATCGATGTTCCTCTCTCATTGATGTTTCTAACTCTCTATCTCTCTCCCTTCCTCTCTGTAAAAAATCAATAAAATATATTTAAAAAAAAAAAAAAGGAGAAAGAGAATATATATATATATATGCCTCTAAACAAGTTGGAAAGGAAAACTCACCAAAACATTAATGCTGATTGTGAGAGAATGAAAGGGAGACAGATTATGAGTGACTTTAAATTGTTTTCAAACTTTCATGTATTTTCTGTAATGATTATAAACTACTTTCATTATTATAAAAAGTAATGCACAATTATTTTCTCACTTATCATTTGCCAGAGAGGTCTAACTCCTACCAGCTCTCCTACAGAGAACATTACAGGAAGGCTTTAGGGGTATTAATTGCATTGCTTTTAAACTTGGAGCTGCCACCCTAGAAAGTTCTGTCTGTTGTGGTAATGCCATTTTCTATCCTTAGTTCCACTCACTTTTATTCCCGAAGGCCCTCAGGGAGGCCCTTCCCCGGGGCTCTCCTACGCTGAGACCCAGATAATAAAGCCAGCTTTTTGTTTATATATTTGTTTTTATTTGAGAGAGACATTGATTTGTTGTTCCACTTATTTATGTATTCACTGGTTAATTCTTGTATGTGCCCTGACCGGGGATAAAAACCGCAACCTTGGGGCATCAGGACGATGGTCTAACCAACTGAGCTCCCAGCCAGGGCTGTAAATCCAGCTTTGATCCGCTGGTCATCTGCCCTGGCCACATGTCCTGATCAGCACCAGCCACCCTACAGGGTAGGGCAGTGGGAAACAGTTCTTGTGTAGCCACTAGGTTCCAAGCTTTTTCACAAGGTAATTGTATTGTATTTAATATTGTTCCCAAGCTTTATAAAATATTATTGACATATACATAAGCGTAAGGTATACAGCATGATGGTTTGATATGTATATATATTGTACAGTGATTACCAGAATAAGTTTAGTTAACACGGCCATCACCTCACATAACTACCTTTGTGTGTGTGTGTGTAGTGATTAACATTTAAGATCTACTCTCAATAACTTTCAAGTATGTAATACAACATTGTTAACTTAGTCACCATGCTCTACCTTAGTGCCCCAGAACTTACTCATCTTAGAGCTTGGACCAACATTTCCCCCAACCCCAGCATCTAGCAGTCACCATTCTACTCTCTTTCTAATAAGTTTTGGGGTTTTTTAGATTCCAAATATCAGTGAGAACATACAGTATTTGTCTTTCTCTATCTGATTTATTTCTCTTAGCATAATACCCTCCAGTTTCATCCATGTTGTTGCAAAAGGTAGGATTTTCTTCTTTTTATGGCTAAATAATATTCCTCTTTGTGTGTGTACACGTGTATCTCTGTCTGTATGTGTGACGTTTTCTTTACCTGTTCATCCATTGGTGAATGCTTAGGTTGTTTCCACGTCTTGGCTGTTGTGAATAACGCTGCAGTGAACATGGATGCAGTTACCTCTTCAGCATAGTGATTTCACTTCCTGATGTTTCCATCTCTCCCTCTCTCTCAAATCAATTTTTTTAAAAATATATTAAAAGGAGATTATGCTTTCTCCAGTGAGTATTCTTGGCTCCCTTGTGAACTATCAATTGACCATATATGTGTGGACTTATTTCTGGACTATTGATTCTGTTTCACTGGTTTATGTGTCTGTTTTTTATGCCAGTACCATATTGTGTTTTTTTTTTATTTATTTCTATTTTTTAACTTATCTTTATTGTTGAAAATATTACAGATGTCCCCTTACTCCCCTCCCCACCCCCCCACCCATTGACCCTCTTCACACACACCCATACCTACCACACTACTGTTTGTGTCCATGGGTTATGCATATATGCATATAAGTTATTTGGTTAATTTCTTCCCATGCCACCACCCACCCCCTTTCCTGCTGAGATTTGACCGTCTGTTCCATGCTTCTATGTCTCTGGACCTGTTTTGTTCATCAGGTTATTTTGTTCATTAGATTCCACATATAAGCGAGATCATGTGATATTTGTCCTTCTCTGACTGGCTTACCAGTACTGTACAGTTTTTTGGGTTTTTTTTAAATATATTTTATTGATTTTCTACAGAGAGGAAGGGAGAGAGAGAGAGAGAGTTAGAAACATCGATGAGAGAGAAACATCGATCAGCCGCCTCCTGCACATCCCCCACCGGGGATGTGCCCGCAACCCAGGCACATGCCCCTGACCGGAATCGAACCCGGGACCTTCCAGTCCGCAGGCCGACGCTCTATCCACTGAGCCAAACCGGTTTCGGCAGTACTGTACAGTTTTGATTACTTTGTTAAAGTTGGAAATCAGGAATTGTGATGCCTCTAACTTTGTTATTCTTTCTCAAAATTGCTTAGTCTATTTGGACTCTTGTATTTCCCTATAAATTTTAGAATTGTTTTTTCTATTTCTGTGAAAAATGCCATTGGCACTTTGATAGGGATTACATCGACTCTGTAGCCCACTTTGGGTAGTATGGGCATTTTAACATTAATTCTTCCAATCCATGAACACAGGATATCTTTTCATTTACTTGTATCTTCAGTTTCCTTCATCAATGTCTTGCCCATTGCACTTAATCTTCACAATGAGGTAGATATTGACAAATGGGGAAACTGAGGCTCACACAGCTTGTAAGAAGTGGAATCAAGATTCAAACCTCAGACCCCTGTTGTTCCTTCCACTAGACCAGTGGCTCTCAACCTACTGGCCCTTTAAATACAGTTCCTCATACTGTGACCCAACCATAAAATTATTTTCGTTGCTACTTCATAACTGTAATGTTGCTACTGTTATGAATCGTAATGTAAATATCTGATATGCAGGATGGTCTTAGGCGACCCCTGTGAAAGGGTCGTTCGACCGCCAAAGGGGTCGCGACCCACAGGTTGAGAACCGCTGCACTAGAATGAGCTGTGCAGGCCTGCCGGGCAGTGCACCCATGTGTCCTGCTGGCCGGGCACGGCACCACCTCCAGAAGCAGGGCGATGGCCCACCTGTCCTTTCTGCCTTACAGATGGACGACGAGGATTCCATCCTGCCACGGAAGCTTCAGGTGGCCTTGGAACACATTCTGGAGCAGAGAAATGACCTGGCCAGTGACCAGGATGAAGGGCCCCCCGACTGCAAGCACGGTAAGTGCTCACCCCTCCAGACTGCATCTCCCTCCATCGTTAGTCAGGGAGCAAATGGACAATGGCCAAGCACTCCACTTGACATTGAGTTAAGTAAGAAAATAGGCAAGAGAGGGATGCAAGGAGAAAAACTGGGTGCTCAACCTTCTCATCTGGATCTCATTTTAACAATGAACTGGGAAAAGTTCTCTCACTTCCCCCATTTGGCCCTAAAATATCTGTTTAAAGGAGCAAAAGAGCCCTGACCAAGAGTATGTACCTGGGTTGCAGGTTTAATCCCTGGCCCCTGTCAAGGTGCGTGTGGGAGGCAATCAATCACATCGATGTTTCTCTCTCTCTCTCTCTCTCTCTCTCTCTCTCTCATATATATGTGTGTGTGTGTGTGTGTGTGTGTGTGTGTGTGTGTGTTCACTCTACCTAAAAAAAAAAATCTGCGGAAAATATATGCTCTGGTGAGGATTAACAACAACAAAAAATAAGGAAAATAAGAATAATAAAAGGGAGCGAAAGAAATACTTTAATACCTTTGGGTCGCCTTTTTATGGATCAGTAGGCTTTTTCCTCGAGAGCGCTAGCAGTTGCTTGCATTGCCAGTTGGCTTGTCTCCGAGGCTCTGACCCTCACCCGCTGGCCCTTCCTCTTGCTCAGGCCCTGAGTCCAGCCCCTTGAACCAGGTGGTGTCTGAAGCCTTTGTCCGCTTCTTCGTGGAGATCGTGGGCCATTACTCCTTGTTCCTGACGGTGGGCGACCGTGAGGAGAGGACCCTGCAGCGAGAGGCCTTCCGCAAAGCCGTCTCCTCCAAGAGCCTGCGCCGCTTCCTGGAGGTTTTCATGGAGACCCAGATGTTCCGGGGCTTCATCCAGGAGCGAGAGCTGCGTCGGCAGGATGCCAAAGGTCAGAGGGCATCTTCCCAGAGACAGATGGAGGTGCCCGGGCACAGACGGGAGCAGCTCTCGGCCACCTCTGGAGAATGTTCACTTTTGCACGTCTGAGCTTCTGAAGCTCCCCTGACGCCTGTCTCCTCGGACAGCTCTTCCCCCCACCAGCCTGTCCCAGAGCACTTTCCGGGTTCTGGTGGCAGTTCTCCATTTGTTCCATTCTTTCCAACTCGAGGAAACTCTCATGGACACCCTTCCTTCCTCTCTCTCTGTGGTTCCTTTGTCCTTTCCCACAGCCTCCTCTCGTCCCTTCTGCCCCCCCTTTCCTGCCCCTCTCCACCGTGGAGCAGGCAGGAGCCACCTGGGATGGGATAGAGGAGAGAATGGCCCACACCCTCCGCTGAGCCTGCCTGGCTGGGAGCTGGTGGGTCATCCATTTTTCTCCCTCTCTCTCTCTCTTCCTGGAGTTCATCTCTCCTACCTTCTCCTTGTCCCTGTCAGCTGGGTTCCGTCACACTTCCTGGGCTGGCGGAGGGGGATGGGGAAGGGGAGGGGGAGGTGTGAGAAAAGAGGATAACCAGTGACTGGGATTCCTGTCTCTTTCTCATGTCATCGTAAGCCCTTTTGGGGATGTGACAACTGGAAATGTTGGGAAAGGCTGTCACAGATGGGAGTCAGACCTGAGTAGGGGCGAGGTGCTCACCACCGAGGAGTGGCCGAGCAGCGGCCAGGGAGGGCCCCGGGGGAGCTGCTGGCCCAGGCGTCGGTGTCCTCTGGTGCTGTGGTGGCACAGACTGAGTGAAGGAACGAAACCATTCCCAGAGCTCCTTGCAAAGTAAAGACAGAGGCTGCCACGCTTCCGGCAGTTCTGATGAGTGGTATCTGAAGAGACAAAAAGTTGATCTGATGAAGGGACCTGTTAAAGAGAAGGCCTGCTGGGTACACATCCTGGTAGGTACCTGTTTACAGACCACTATTTGATAGAGAGGTCCAGACATCAAAGCTTAAAAGCAGTACGGAAGGAGCCCACGGTCCACGAGGGCCAGAGAGAAATGAAGACAGTACCTGAGGCTCAGACCCGGGCTGAGCACTGCGGGCCCTGAGAGGCGGCCTGCCCCGCCTTCCTGAGGTCACAGGTGGCAAACAGGTTCATTCCCAGGAGCCACACCACGTGGCCAGGGACCCTCTTTATGGGAGAACTCGAGGAAAAGGGAAACTCCAGGAGTTCCTGGGAGCCAAGACCATCTGGTTCATCTTGAAACCGCGTGCCTGGCACAGTGGAGACACTTGGAAGGTGTTTGTTGAGTAAAAATAGGATTTCGTGTGGGAGCTGGCTTTACAGCTTTCCAAAGACAGTTATTGCACAAAGTTGGGCAATTATAGGGGTCATAAAAACTCATAAACCTATGATTCAGAGCATGTTTATAGGAGCAGCTCATCTCAGAAGCAAGTTCCTCTTTTCTGTGGCAGTCAGGAAACAGGTATGGTTAGAAGTGCCCAGAGAGGGAACTATACGGACTGGGATATCTCTTGTCAACAGGTCTGTTTGAGGTCCGAGCCCAAGAGTACCTGGAGACACTCCCCAGTGGAGAGCACAGTGGTGTCAACAAGTTCCTGAAGGGACTAGGTAAGGCCAAGGGTCTCGGTCCCCACCACCAGCCTCTGGTCCGTGGCTCCTGGCCAGCTCCTCCACTGGAGCCGGCTCCGAAATAGCACAGAGCTCTCTGGCCTGTGCTGGGCAGGCTAAGTCGGCATTGTAGCCCCCTGTTCCAGTCTGACCCCAAAGTATAAGCAGAGGACACAGGGGCCCCTCCCCGCTCTCCCAGCTCCTGGGCTGTCTCACTACCTTCGGTCACTGTCATCTCCCTCACTCCTGAGCCTTCTGGGCACTGAGCTTAGGAAGCAGGGTGAGCAGAAGCAGGCAGGGTATCAGGCAGCACAGAGCTGGCCCAGCCTCCCAGCGCCCTGCGAAGTGGAAATGTGAAAGTGAGAGGACTCCGGCTCCCTCAGGAACAAGGCCCTGCTGGGAACAGGATGAAGAGGAAATCACCAAAGAGGAAGGGGGCCCTGGCTGGGTGGCTCAGTTGGTTAGCGCGTCGTCCCGATAGCCACAAAAGAGGAACAGGGCGCAGGCCCAGTGAGGAGGAGCTGTGCGGTGGGGACCACACGGGCACCTGTGGCGGGGCCTGCTTGTCCCTCACAGGGCGGACAGATGGCCACTCGGGGTGGGACGTCCCACTCACCGCACCGCTGGGAGTTTTCTCTCTTGGCTCCTCGGGGACCTGTTACGTTCAGAGATTCCAGCTTACCGTTTCAGATGCAGTGTCTGCAGCTCTTCCTTGAGTCCGAGGAAGATCCCTTTTCCTTGGGGAGGTGCAGAGGCTGCGAGGCACAGAGTGAGGCTCCCTCCTGGCTGGCGTGGGAGGCACGGTTGGCCACACTGCAGCTGCGAAGAAAGGGGAAGATTTAACTCAACCTCCTTTCTCTCCTGGTGAAATGCTCCCATTTTCTTTTTTTAGGCAATAAAATGAAGTTTCTCCACAAGAAATAACCCTCAGCCTGGACTCGAAGGAAAAGTTCCTCCCAGAGCAACCACGTGTTTAAAGACAGTCCTGGTGGCCTTTCTGAAACGTCGTCCCCGGTCATCCCAGCTCTGCTGGGTCAAGGCCAGGGTGGATTCCGGCCACTACTGGGTTGTCCCCCGGCCCCGGGGTCCCAGAGCTGCCCAGCAGGTGCTGCTGCTTCAGAACACCCCGGAAAGGGAACCTGAGACCAGGCTTGTTGCCGACATTCAGATGGATTGTTTTGGTTGCTGGTTTTGGGATTTTTAATTTTTTTAAATCTTAGATATTAAAAAAAAGAAAAATGTTTGGGCTTTCTTTTTATTATGCCAGGGCTAAGAAAACTATCCTGCCCTGTGTCATCTTTCCCTGGCTCACCCTGCCTGGCATTCCTCCTCTAGGCCAAAATGGGGACAAATGCGGGTGTTAGGGAGATGCTGTGGTGACCCCTACAGACGCTGGACCCAAAGGTTCAGGGCAGAGCCCTCGGGGAAAGGATTGGCCCTTCTGTGGAGGAGTCAGATCTGGGCTCCAAGGATTTTGACTTCCCGGGAGAAGCTGCACCCAGAGTGGCCAGTGATGCCACCTGGTGGCCGAGGCCATTGCTGTTGGGCCTCCAGCTCCTCTCCCAAAGGGGTCTGACTTCTGGGCCGCCCGCCTCTTCTCTTTTCTCTTAAAAGCCTTAGCACCGTCCACTGCCCAAGCCGAGCCGTCCATGACTTTTGAGGTACACACAAAAAGAGGAAATCATAAGATCTATTAATAAAACGTTCTTAGGGTCCCAAAGTTTATGATCATAAAGTATCATGGAGCACACCCTATAACACATAAAGCCACGGCTTTGACCCTACTCCCATTTATACTGTATGAAATAGTCCCATCTCGTTGTAAGGACCCAGATCAGCAGAGACGAAATGGTGGGTGGATAAATGAAGGGACCTTTGTAAAGGAGAGCGAGCATCAAAGTTTGGAGATAGCTTCGTGAGACTTGTGAGGCCATCAAAGCAGCTTGCCCTCCTGCAGAGGACCCAGTGGGGTGGGCAGCACAGGCAAGTTCTCAAAGCAGGCCTTGGCACCACTGCGGCCACCCGCCGCCCGCCCACCACTGCACACCCTCCAGGGCATCCCCTCTGGATGGCACCAGCAACCGCGACAGAACACACAAAAGATATGCTCTGATCATGGCAATGGCCCTGGCCTATGCTGCCTGGCAGAGGCGCTTAGCCTTTAGGGTGCTGGGAGCAAGAGGCCTTCTGAGGAAAGAAAAGAACAAGGAAAAAAAGGAGGAGGTTGACTTCTCATTCCACATTAGGGATTCTTACCTGGAGTCATGGACCATCTCTCCAAATTATATCCAAGATTTGGTGTGCCCATTCATTTTCCAGGGGAGAGGATGCATGGCTTATATCAGATTCATAAAAGGTTCCCAGGAGCCCCACACTGATAGGAGCCAGGCTGTGCATAACAATTAGCCTGGGTAGGTGTGTGCTCTGGGGCTTGGGGGGAAGACTGAATGAGAATCTCTGAGTGTGGGGGCTCAGGAATTGTACCTAACAAGCGCCTCAGATTCGTTAACTTTATTAATACCAATATTCTGCCCAGAGATGATCATTTTTAATATTTTGGAATATACTTTCTTTTCTAACTTATTTTATATTATATTGTTTACTTAACACCACCAAGTGAATAAACATACCTTTTATCAATACTTCTAATGGCTGTATAGTCTGTTTTATAGATCCACTGAAAGTTATTTTACCAATCCTCTACTCGTACGCGTGCAGGCTATTTCCAGTTTTTAATATAAAGGCGTTGAAAAAAGCATCTTCGTACAAGTACCTCGGCACATTTGCTCTATTTTCGTTTTAATGTTTGCCTGGAGTAGATTATCCATCCAGAAAATGCCCAGGTCATGAGCATGCAGGCTGACCTTCACAAATGACCACGGCTGTGTGACCAACGCCCAGGCCAGGAAGCCGACCATCACGGACCCCAGGAGCCCCTCCTGCCACCTTCCCCACGTCCCTCCCATCTACACTGCGGATGTTTAAACTAAACCAACTAACAAATGGTCTACAACTTGCAAAGTGGGAAGGTAGGCTGAGGAGGGTCAGAAGCAAGAGAAAAGGGTGGAGTTGTGATTCCTGCGCACAGTCTAGGGCAGGTTCTCGATGGGTGTTCTGTGTGGGTTGAAGAGCAGAGCATGGGTGCCCTAAATCAGATCACCATCTGTCCAAGAACCAAGACCTCCAATTCCATCAAAGCACACATTTTCCCTGAAGAATGTGTTGTGTTTAGAAGCATTCGTTACTGTGTTTCAATTCACGGTGAAGCACAAGGTCATGAAAAACAGTTGGAGCGGGATTGCCGGGTGGGTCTCACTGCTATGGAATATCGGAGACATGGGTGGACGAGGGAAGCAGTGGTGGGAGCAAGTACAGCTGGCAGACCTTGGTAGGAGGCCACAGGTAGCGAGAGTGACGGGGAAGAGGAAGAATGAACTGTCAGAAATTATCACAAAAACTTCTTCCTACGCAGAGGAAGAATGGTATCAGCTGCCGTTTATGGGCACTTTTTGCCCATCACTGTGTTGAGTTCCTCGCGTGTGTTATTTGAACACTGGAGTGTAAGCCTGGGGGACACTGTCCACCAAGGTCCCTGCTGAGTTTCCAGAGCCTAAAGCCAGTGCTTGGCGCTTACCAAATGTTTGCTAACCAAAGAAACAGGTCCACCAGCAGGACTAAGAGTTACTCTCTCTGTCGCAGGCAGCAGGCTCATTAAACACGGATGCAGAGCCCACAGAGCCAAAGGAGTCAACCCTGCCGACTGAGAGCCGTTGCCAGCACCTCTGACACTTTGTCTCAGCGCTAGGCATCTACCTAGGAGACCACAGTAACAGTCAGAAGGTTGCTGGTGAGTGTGAAGTCAGAGCAAAGGGCACTGGAGAGTCTGGAGGGGCATCCCAGAGGGGCAGGGAGCAGGACAGACTTCACTGTCCCCAGAGGGCCTGTGTCCCAGGTAGTGGTGGATAACCCTGCTGACTCCTTGGTCCTTGGCAGCCCTGCCACCCCATTTCTTTATCTTTTTATTTTCTATGCGTGAAATTCACATATTTTTTTAATTTATTGATTAGAGAGAGAGAAGTATCTATTTGTTGTTGCATTTATTTATTCATTCGTTGGTTGATTCCTGCATGTGCCCCTGATGGAGGATTGAACCTGCAATGCTGGCATATCAGGACAACACTGAAACCAGCAGAGCTACCTGGCCACAGCTCACATAATTCTAAAGTGGACAATTCAGTGGCATTTAGTGTATTCACACTGTTGTGCAACCACTAAAAACACTGTCATCGCCCTAAAAAGAAAACTCATAGCCATCAACAGTTACACTCATCCCTCCTCCCTCCAGGCCCTGGCAACCACCAATCTGCTTCTATCTCTATAGATACACCTATTTTGGGTATTTCATAATATGTCTGGCTTCTTTCACTCAGCGTAGTGTTTCAAGGTTCATCCACACTGTAGATTGTATCAGTACTGCATTCCTTTTTATGGCTGAATGATATTCCATGGTATGGATATATCATTTGTTTGTTTGTTTTAAATATATTTTATTGATTTTTTTACAGAGAGAAAGGGAGAGGGATAGAGAATTAGAAACATTGATGAGAGAGAAACATTGATCAGCTGCCTCCTGCACACTCCCTACTGGGGATGTGCCCGCAACCAAGGTACATGCCCTTGACCGGAATCGAACCTGGGATCTTTGAGTCCACAGGCCAACGCTCTATCCACTGAGCCAAACCGGTTAGGGCATAGGGCCATATTTTGTTTATCTCTTTATCCAGCAATGGGCATTCAGGTTGTTTCCACCTTTTGGCTATTGTGAATAGTGCTCCTACAAAATGTCTATGTGCACATTTCTTTGAGTATCTGTTTTCAGTTTCTTTGGGTATATACCTAGGATTGAAATTGCTGGGTCATGTGGTAATTTCTACATTTAAATTTTGGAGGAACTACAGTACAATATACAGATGATGTATTCTAGAATTGTATGCCTGAAACCTATATAATTTTATTAACCAATGTCACCCCAATAAATTCAATAAAAAATAAATTTTAAAAAATAAAATAAAAATCACAAGTAGTAAACCTAGAGTTTTAGCTATGGAATAAAGGTACTGATTAATTATTTAAAAAATACAAATTTGAAGAACCATTGAGCTGTTTTCTATGGGACCAATTTATATTCCTACCCACAACGTTGGAGGGACACCCCCTTTCTTCCTCAGCTATATCCATCACCTTCCAGCCACACCTCTCAGAGAGGCCCTCATGCTTCTCAGGGGTGATTGGCACCTCCTATATCGGATTTTCCTGGGATGCTAGTTTGAAAAGCAGATTCCAGGGATCTACCTTGACTTCTCTGGGGCTAAGACGCTAGAGCCCTTATTTGGCTGGAAGTTCCCTCAATGTCTCCAAACATGTGTAGGACCCTGTCTTTGGTGACTCCTTCCTCCCTTAGATGCAAATTCTCCCTTCAGGTGAATTGATAGAGAGTGATGTTAGGGCCAAATTTTATAAGTAAGACTTTTGCACACATGTCCTGAATTCAGCACTACCTAAATAAAAACAGTGAAATGGATATAAGCGTGCAAGGAGACACAGAGAGGCCACACTCAGTTGTTCGTTTTGTTTTGTTTGTTTAAGATCCCATTACTCTAGTTAGTTGCCTTACATAGTACCAAAGTAGTTGGTTAGGCCCAAAAAAATCCTGAGGAGAGGTCCCTGTGGGGGTGAACTCAAAGGGCAAGGCTGGCTGGCGGCTCAGCTCCGACTCCCAGGCGGCTCACAGGCCGGCGAGTTGATGTGAGCGGAGTTCAGAGCAGCCTTGGGCGAAAAGGAGGGGCTGAAACAGGCAGAGGAGGAGGGGGAGCCTCTGGGCGGAGCCAGGGTTGGTAAGAAAAGCAAAAGGCAGGTGAGATGGGCCATTTAACTGCTGGCACCTGTCAAGGCCAATTAACTCCACTCCCTGGCTTGTCCAGAGACCACACCTCATCCTCACCCAGCTCTTGGTGGGGTTCAGCTGCCAACCTCTAACTTCTTTTTGGCTACAATCCCAGAGGCCTGGCGCCAGCTTCCCCGGCACCAGGCCAGAGAGCTAACAGGTTCACCTTTGATCAGCCCTGGACTCCTTCCCTGCCCCTTTCACCCTCCTCTGCTGAGAGCCACACCCCTCCCCAGCCCAACCATAATTCTAAGAGCACGCAGTTAAATCCTGCCACCAAACCTCACAGCACGTGTCCTTTCCACAACAGAGCTAATTGCCTTACCCACATGGGCGGAATGTGGACTGGGTGGTTTTTCTGGCAGACAGCTCCAGATTCACACAGACCCACCCTTCACTGTCTCACCAGGCCCCTGGGCAGGTGTGAAAGGGCTCCTCCAGTGAGGCTCCCGTGGTGGCAGGACAGGACAAGCCCCGAGGCAGGAGGCCAGGGGACCAGCTGGCAGGGCCTGGCCCGCAGATGGAGCCGGGAGCCCTGGTGCCCAGAGTTTAGCTTGGTTCTCTGGCAGAAGCTGCTTTTCTCCAGCCCTGTGCCCAAGCCAGGGTCAGCCACTAGGGTGGCTCACAGAGTGAGGGGGGTCAGTGTCCCTCCCAGCAGCGTGGGGTCCAATGGCCCCATGCCCTTGGCTCTGACACCAGGTGGCCCCTGAGGCTAGTAGAGCCCTGCTCTGTGAGGAGACCTGGCTGAGGAAGCAGAGTGAAGCCAAGAGCTGCCCCCTATCTCAAGATGGGAACGTTCACCCCTGGGGACAGGTGGGGGAAGGCCCCTGCTGCACCTTGCCAGACTGTCACCATCCTGCACTTTTTAGCCATGTCAAACTATTGCTCTCTTCTCCACCAAAAAGAAAGATGAAAGATAAAAAACAAAAAACAGTGCTGGTTGCACAAGAGTGTGAATGTTCTTAATGCCACTGAACTGAACCGCATCCTTAAGAAATGGCTTAAGTGATACACCTTTTGTTATGTACCTGTTACCACATACACACCCCTCAGCAATAATGTTGCAATGCTTTTATATTCTAGTGCAATGATTTTAACATTGCAGGTGTATCATTCACACATGTTTTAAGTTTTAACGGTTTAATATGACTTTATATTAAGTATTAAAAACTAAAGTGGTCTTTTAAGTACTGTTGACATGTGGCTTTTTTTCAGAGTTTTTTCCCCCCAATTATAGTTGATATTTAATATTATTTTATATTAGTTTCAGGTGTACAGCATAGTGTGAGACATTTATATAATTTACGACATGATTCACACATGTATCTCTATAGGATAAACGCCAACTTCTTCCATGCCACATGTATGGCTCCTACAAGTACTTCCTACTAAGTCAACAAGCTGCAGTTACAGAGCATTAACTGGTCCAGAAATTTGTGAAGGAATTCTTTAATGCCCTTCCTCCGAGATTCAGAAACGACAAATGGAGGCTTAGGCCAGACAGGATTTTGCTAAAACCTGGTCTTCCCTCTCTCTCCTCTCCTTTCTCTCGGTCCAGGCAGGCCAGCCATCCCCCTCTTGTCCTCCCGCTGCCCCAGATCTCCATCCTCCCTTCCCTCTGGGCTCCTGAGCTCACTTCCTCAGAGAATGTGGCTACCGTGGTACAGGCTAGCTTCACCACTGCAAGGCATTTCTGTGTCAACTCCTGACTCTTCAGCTTCGACCCCCAAAGTAAGTCTTTGTCAAGGTAGAGAATTTTTGTAAGATTTAGTTGAGCCAAATTGATGGTGTAGGGCAGGGAGCAAGATATAAAACTCCGGAGAATAGGTTTTGAAGCTTCTTTAAGCATTTGAGGTTAAGGAGAGAACCTAAGGAAGATAATAAGAGGGTGGGAGAAAGGAAGGCAGGGATTGAATTAGAAGATTCTGTGCTCTTAAGGGTCTGGTCTGGTTGTGTTTTTAATGCCGAAGGAACAATGACTTGTCCCGAACCACAGTCCCTGGCACTGGGGAATGGGACGTTGCATATGGAGAAGAAGAGAATGGGCCCCTGCTGCAGACCTTGCATACAGATTAATCCCATGTATCTCACAGAGCGTGTCAGCTGTTAGCCTGGAGCCTGGCTGGGTCTGAACCCTCACCAGCTTGGGGCTCTCATTAGTTCCTGACCGTCTCTGCCTCCGGTTCCTCACCTGTAAAATTGAAATAATGAGTAGAGTTTTTATGAGGTTTAAATTAGTTAATATTTTTAAGTGGTTAGAACTTGGCAAGTACTCATTTAACTGCTTATTAAACAAGTCAAAATGTAAAAAGCTTGCCCTAGCCAGTTTGGCTGAGTGGATAGAGCATTGGCCTGTGCACTGAAGGGTCCCGGGCTCGATTCCGGCCAACGGCACATGCCTGGGTTGCGGGCTCAATTCCCAGTAGGGAGCGTGCAGGAGACAGCTGATCAATGATTCTCATCATTGATGTTTCTATCTATCCCTCTCCCTTCCTCTCTAAAATCAATTAAAAAATATTTTTAAAAATGTAAAAAGCTAAATTCAACACTTTAGGGAGCATTTGAAATCTTGCTCCCCGCATCTGTCATCAATTTGGCTCAGATAAACTCATAAAAATTCAAACCAACCAACAAACATACAGAAAAAAAAAATAGATCAAGGGGGAAATGAAAAAAAAAAAGAAAATTTTAATTTAAAATAAAAATAAATAGCCCAGCCGGCATGGCTCAGTGGTTGAGTGTCACCACCTCAGTTCCCAGTCAGGGCACAAGCCTGGTGGCAGGCTCCATCCCCAATAGGGGTCCTGCAGGAGGCAGCCGATCAATGTCTCTCCCTCATCGATGTTTCTATCTCTCTCTCTCCCTTCCTCTCTCTGAAATCAATTTTTTAAAAAAATATTTTTTAAAAAGGAAGGAAATCTTACCTTAAAAAAAGGTGGGGGGGGGGGCGCAAACTATAAAGCAAAAGCTTGATACATTGGAATATAGTAAAAATAAGAACATGACTCACACATGTGAGGATCAGGGAGAAGAACAGGTAAACAGGCTGGCACATTCACACAGCAGAATACTTACCAAGTGAAAGGAATGGACCACTGACACAGGCCACGACTGGGAAGAACCTCACTCACAACACTGAGTGAAAGAAGCCAGACAGAGAACAATACAGACACAAAACAATACACACCGCACCATTCCTTTCATGCAAAAATCCAAAAAGGGGGGGGGGGGGGGGAGTTGCGCGGGGAGACAAAATTAATGTATGGTAACAGTTTTCATAGTGTGGACAAAAGGGGCCACATGCTGACCTGACAAGCTAAGGGAAGGCCTGCATGGCAGTCTTGCAAACTCAGAGGCCTAAAGTAACCGCAAAGGATGGTCTGAAATTAAACTTTAACTAAAAGCAGTTATGGTGGGCAGTTACGTCCTAGGCCGGTATCTTCACTGACAAGGTCAACCTTTACCTTAACTGAGCCTGTCTTTTTGCCTCTATGATAACACTAGTGGCCCGGTGCACGAAATTCATGCACATTAAAGGGGAATTAATTAGCCGAAACCGGTTTGGCTCAGTGGATAGAGCGTCGGCCTGCGGACTGAAAGGTCCCGGGTTCGATTCCGGTCGAGGGCATGTACCTGGGTTGCAGGCACGTCCCCAGTGGGAGATGTGCAGGAGGCAGCTGATCGATGTTTCTAACTCTCTATCTCTCTCCCTTCCTCTCTGTGAAAAATCAATAAAATATAAAAAAAAAGGGGGGGAATTAGAGGAAATATTTTAATATTGCTATTTGCGCGAGACCCAGACCTGACTGGCCCCACCCCCATTGGGCGAGATCCAGACCCAGCCGGCCCCAACCCCGTCACGCCCTGCTGGGCGGGAGGCTCAGCTGCAGGTCCCCCATCAAGCCTGGCTTGGGCGGGGGGGTGGGGGGGGGCACAGCCTCAGGTCCCCTGTCAAGCCCCATTGGGTGGGGTGCGCAGTCTCAGGTCCCCCAGCCTGGCCCAGTGCCACACAGCCTCAGGTACCTGCTAATTGCTTGTTACAGCTCATTACGGGAACCCCACCTCCACTGTGGGCACAGCCATCTTGTGATGGAGTGATGGAGTGATGGAGTGAGGGTCAATTTGCATATTACCTCTTTATTATATAGGATATCCTTGAAATGTCTGGGTAACTTGTAGTTTCCCTTTTTCCAAACCCCTTAGGGCACAACCTAATGTGCCTGGCACTAGGACAGATACCACAAATTCCTTCATTGTTATTATGTTAATTGTTGACTGTTGGCCATTTTATACCCACCTAAGTATGTGTCTATTATTTTACTTTTTTAAAAATATATTTTATTGATTTTTTCCAGAGAGGAAGGGAGATGGATAGAGAGCTAGAAACATCAATGAGATAGAAACATCGATCAGCTGCCTCCTGCACATCTCCCACTAGGGATGTGCCCGCAACCAAGGTACATGCCCCTGACTGGAATCAAACCTGGGACCCTCCAGTCCGCAGGCCGATGCTCTATCCACTGAGCCAAACTGGTCAGGGCTATTATTTTACTTTTTATCAAATGCCAGAGGTTTCTCCCACCTCTCTAATCTATCACCAATGGATTTCATGTAACCCACCTACGTCCCCTCCTTTGATTGCAATGTATAAAACCAGATGAAAAAACCACCATTCTCTGGAGTATTATCCTAATCCATTAGGATACAGCTTCCTGGCAACTGTCGGCAGTTTGGCTCAAATAATCTGACAAAAATTCTTTACAGGTTTGAATGTTTTTACATTAACAATAGTGACTATGGTACTAGAATGAGAGAACTGACCAGAGGGAGCAGGAAGGGACACATGGGGGTAATGGGAGTCTTCTAGATCTTGGTTTGGGTGGTGGTCGCATGGTTGTTTATGATTGTCAAAATCCATTGAACACTGCTTAAGCTCTGTGCATATTATTGTGTGTAAACAATATCTCACATTTTAAAATGTCATTTAAAGTACAAGGACTTATATATGATTTTAACAAAGAAAAGCGGGAATGATAGAAGTGTGGGGAAATGACTAGGAAATATATGAGGGGAGCTACTGAAAGATAGGGCCATGTCAGTGGGAATCGGTTGTGCAGACTCATCTTGGTGTGGACACTCCCTCCTCAGGGACAAGTTGCTCTTCTCCTCCTCCTCATGTGGGAGGAAGGGGCACCGTCATAAGGGAAAGGGGTGCCCTGCTTTCATTTAACAAAGAAAAGGAGGAGGGAGGAGAAGGGACAGAGAGCGTTTGCTGCCCTGGCTGATTCTCAGGTGCCTTCAGCTCAAAATCTTTATGTTTTTTTTTGTTTTGTTTTGTTTTGTTCTTTTCAAAATATATTTTATTGATTTTTCACAGAGAGGAAGGGAGAGAGATAGAGAGTTAGAAACATCGATGAGAGAGAAACATCAATCAGCTGCCTCCTGCACATCTCCCACTGGGGATGTGCCCGCAACCCAGGTACATGTCCTTGACTGGAATCGAACCTGGGACCTTTCAGTCCGCAGGCCGACGCTCTATCCACTGAGCCAAACCGGTTTTGGCGAAAATCTTTATGTTTAAGTGGCATATTTTGGAGTGGCATATCCTGACCCCCTTCCATTTAGACCAGTGGTTCTCAACCTTCCTAATGCCGCGACCCTTTAATACAGTTCCTCATGTTGTGGTGACCCCCAACCATAAAATTATTTTCGTTGCTACTTCATAACTGTAATTTTGCTACTGTTATGAATCGTAATGTAATTATATATGTGTTTTCCGATGGTCTTACGCGACCCCTGTGAAAGGGTCCTTCGACCCCCAAAGGGGTCGCGACCCACAGGTTGAGAACTGCTGATTTAGACTGTGCACATTGGTTCTGCACTCGCTTCTGGTTTGTATGTTTGTTTGTTTTCATCCTCACCTGAGGACATGCTTATTGATTTTAGAGAGAGAGGAAGGGAGACAGAGAGGGGTGAACATCTATGTGAGAGAGAAACATCAATTGGTTGCCTCCAGTATGCACCCCAGCTGGGGATCGAACCCACAACCTGAGTATGTGCCTTGATTGAGAATCCAACCCGGGACCTTTTGGTGTAAGGGATGACACCCAACCAACTCAGCCACCCAGCCAGGGCACACAGTCGTGTTTATGTTTATAAACACACACCAAAAAAAAGAAAGAAGTCAGCATCCCCTCTGCATAGTATGTGCCACGCCCAGCAGGTTGTCATCGCAATGGCACATTGACAATGTCCCAGCCTCAGCTGGGGGAAGAGATTTATTTCAGTCACCACTCCAGACTCTTACCCGTCCCCACGGAGGCCCTGGCACCCAGGAGGCAGTGGGTATGGGAGAGAGAGAGGCACAGAGCACCCTCACACAGCTCTGCCTGCAGGTCACTGTGGGACCTGGGGCACATCTCCTCACCTCCTGCCCTTCTGTCATCCCATCTGTAGAATAGGGGAGGTCCCTTCTGACCCCAGACTGACTCCTGGAGCACCAAGAAGTGTGGCCTGGAAGTCTGGCTGGGTCAGGTCCCAGGGCTTTCAGCTGCAGGTGCCATGGGGCAGATGTGAGCGGGAGGGGGGCTGGAGCCTGGGCACGACAGGTGGCTCATGAGGAGGGAGCAGACAGTGAGCAATTGCCCCCACGCCTAGTCTCCCAGGCAGCTAACAGCTGAGCTGCTCTTAAAGTCCGGGCGAGCCTGGGCTAGTCTTAGCAGCTATTTATAACGCACCCGCCTCCTTATTTGGCAGCTGAATGCACTGCTGGGTGTTGGGTCTTCTCTTCGGGCGTCCTCTGCCTTCCTGAGGTGCTGTCCGGCTCTGGGTGCAGCGTTGGCTGCCCAGGACTGCCCACAGCCGGCACTCAGCCCTGGGTGTCCTACCTCTTCCAAATGCTGCTGAATCCATTGTGTTTGGTTGTGTTATAATACACAGAGCATAAAACTTTCCATCTTGCCCTGGCCGGCTTGGCTCAGTGAATAGAGCAGCGGTTCTCAACTTGTGGGTTGCGACTGCTTTGGCGGTCGAACGACCCTTTCACAGGGGTCGCCTAAGACCATCCTGCATATCAGATATTTACATTACGATTCATAACAGTAGCAACATTACAGTTATGAAGTAGCAACAAAAATAATTTTATGGTTGGGTCACAGCATGAGGAACTGTATTCAAAGGGCCAGAAGGTTGAGAACCACTGGAATAGAGAGTCAGCCTGCAGACTGAAGGGTCGCAGGTTCGATTCCAGTCAAGGGCATGTGCCTGGTTTGCAGGCTCAATCCCTAGTGGAGGGCATGCAGGAGGCAGCCAATCAATGATTCTCTCTCATCATTGATGTTTCTATCACTCTCTCCCTCCCCTTCCTCTCCAAAATAAAAACATTTTTTAAAAAATATTTTAAAAAAGATGCCGAAACTGGTTTGGCTCAGTGGATAGAGCGTCGTCCTGCGGATTGAAAGGTCCCAGGTTCGATTCCAGTCAAGGGCATGTACCTGGGTTGTGGGCACATCCCCGGTTGGGGATGTGCAGGAGGCAGCTGATCAATGTTTCTCTCTCATCGATGTTTCTGACTATCTCTCTGCCTTCCACTCTGTAAAAAATCAATAAAATATATATATATATATATATAAAAAAAAAGAACTACTGCCAGCTTCCCTCCCACACCATCCTGGCTATCTGTGTCGCACCTGCATTCTGCAATCTGTGGCAAGGGAAGCCGCTAGCTCAGCTTCCCTGAAACAGCTGCCCTTATTGCCAACCAGTCTGGCTTAAAGGCTGCTTCCCTGAGCTCCCTTCACACCTTGCAGGTGCCTTGACCAATGTACATGCCCCAATAAAAGGCTCTGGGATCTGCCTCTTCTCTCAGGTTCGAAGCTGCACGCTCAAAGGGGCTGCTTTTTTTCATCTTGTATTGCCCGCCATCCACACATTCACTCATTAGGCCTCTATTTGTTGAACTGCAATGATGTGCCAGACTCTATTCTGTCCTAATCTGAATGGACACATGCCTCAGAAATGGGCCTATTTGACATTCATTCATTCATTCAGTTATTCATTCTACTCATACTGACAGTGATAGATTCTGAAGGTACAACACTAAGCAAGTAGAAATACGGTCCCTGCTCTCAAGACCTTATGGTGGGGAAAAGACAGTCACATAATCTCACATGAAGAAATGTAATGTTGCCATCATGGCAGGTGTTACTAAGGAAGGGGAACTGGAGAGTGAGAGTGGGTCAAGGGGGGTTGGACTTGGTCAGGAGCCTGAAGAGCACTTCCCCAAGAAAGTGGCACTTGAGGTGCTGGCTGGGTAGCTCAGCTGTTAGCGCACTGTCTCAATTCACCAACGGTGTGGGTTCCATCCCTGGTCGGGGCACATGCAAGAATCAACCAGTGAGGGCATAAATAAATGCAACAACAAATCGATGTTTCCCTCTCTCTCTCATTCTTCATCTCTCTCTCTCAAAATCAATCAATTCTTTTTTAAGTGGCACTGAGCTGAGATCTGAAGGTTAGTAAGAGGGGGGAATAGCATTTTAGAAAGAGGGGACAGCATGTGCAAAGCCTTGAGTCATTTATGGGTCAAAAGGCTTTTGGCTCCAAGAAACAGGCCATCTGACTGCTGATGGCTTAAACCAATTGTGTTTATTTTTTCACAAAAGAAGAAGTATGGAGGTGGCCTGGCCAGGTGGCTCAGATGGTTGGAACATCACCCAGTTCACCAGAAGGCTGTGGGTTTGACTTCTGGTCAGGTCACATATCTAGGTTGCAGGTTTGAGTTTCTTTCTCACATCTATGTTTCTCTCCCCTCCCCCCGGCCACCCCCAGTCCATTTCTCCCTAAAATCGATTAAAAAAATTTGCCCTGCCCAGCAGCCGGTGTAACTCAGTTGATTGAGCATCACCCCATGCACCAAGTGGTCACAGGCTCAATTCCTAGTCAGGGCACATGATCGGGTTGTGGACTCAATCCCTGGTAGGGGGCGTGCAGGAGGCAGCTGATTGATGTTTCTATATATATCTCTCTCCCTCTCCTTCCCCTTTCTAAATTAATAAAAACATGAAAAAAATTTTTTTTGCCTTGTCAGTTGTGGCTCAGTTGGTTAGAGTGTCATCTTGTGCATCGAAGGGTCATGGGTTCAGTTCCCAGTCAGCACACATACCCAGGCTGTGGGGTCTATCCATGGTCGGAGTGTGTGTATGGGAGGCAACTGATCCATGTTTCTCTCTCACATCAATGTTTCTCTCTCTCTCTCTCTCTCTCTCTCTCTCTCTCTCTCTCTCAAATCAATAAAAACATATCCTGGGAAGAGGATTAAAATAAAAAATAATGCCAAAATTAGACACTTCATAATTAATCAACAATCCCCTAAATTGGGGCATTTGTACATTTCCAGTTGTCATATAGAACATACCCCTAAACTCAAACCCTCCATTTAAGAAAATTCTTTACAGGTTGAATGTTTTTATGTTAACACTAGAGGCCCAGTGCATGAAATTCGTGCACTGGCAGGGTCCCTAGCAGCTGCCGCCATACTCCCTCCCTTCCCCCAGCCGGCCCCACCCCCTGGTCGAACTCCAGGTTGAACTCCTGGTCGAGGGGGACAATGTGCTATGCTTTTATTATATAGGATTACTTACTTGACAGCTTATTCTTCTGAATCCTTGAGGTCTCAGTTCAAATATCTTAGGAAGGCCTCCCCTGAAAGTCCTATCTAAATAAATGAATAAATAAATGCATTCACTAATGCCATCATCCCCTGAGACTGTGCCTGGAAGAGGCTTTTTCCTAAAAAGACAAACAATAGGGCTAGCTGGTTTGGCTCAGTGGATAGAACGTTGGCCCGTGGACTGAAGGATCCCAGGTTCAGTTTCAGTCAAGGCATGTACCTGGTTGCAGATTCGATCCCAGCCCTGGTCAGGGTGCATGCGGGAGGCAATCAATTGATGTGTCTTTCTCACGTCGATGTTTCTCTCACTCTGTCTCTCTTCCTCTCTTCCACTCTCTCTAAAAATCTATGGAAAAATATCCTAGGGTGAGGGTTAACAAAACAAACAAAACTACACAATCATGTTGAAAGAAATAAAGAAGCTCTAAATAAATGGAGAGGGAAATTATGTTCATGGATCGGAAAGTTCAACATAATAAAGATATCAATAAAAAAAAAAAAGACAACAAAACTCTGTATTTTAACCAAAGAAGGCTGGGGGATTCTTGATCTGTTCTCTCCATTCATTTCTTAGCGCTCAAGAGCTCTCTAGAAATGGACCATTGCTATGGAGATTAGGCTGCTCTCTCCAGTCTCCCTCCCCCCCTTTCCTGGAAAGCAGGATTTCACTATAACATTATTTGCTCTAATGACCAACACACACACACACACCCCTCACCACACACTGCAGTCAAGCTTTCTATCAAATCACAGTGCAGGCACACAGGTAGCCACACACAGACAAAAACCAAGTAAAGGTTAAAACAGATACTTTTTTTCTCTGGATTCTTGGTATTTTATTTATTTTTTTTTATTTTTATTTTTTTCCGTTTTCTTTTTTTTTTTTTAATTGCTCAAAGTATTACAAAGGGTATTACATATGTGTCTTTTTTTTTTCCCCGCCCTTGACTATCCCCTGGCCTCCCCCACCCCGATTCTTGGTATTTTAAATGATTACGAGCAGCCCTTTGCCCCAGGCTCGTTCTGTACTTCTGGAGATTATCTGTTGCTTTCAGCTCACAGCCAGAGCAGGGGCCACTGCATTAGCATTCTTGACCCCTCCCTCAAAGAATGCCTTCAAGCAGCAGCTGGTCTTTGGTCAGCACGAGGCTTCTGGGGGTGGAAAGGCTGAGATTGCCGTTTGGGCGGGAGGCACTGAGTTTGCTACAAGTTTCCCTAATACTTGGAGTGGGTGGGGGAGCTGGGACTAGGGCGAGGCCCCATTGGGTTATTTGTCTGTCATTCCTGCGTCTGTCCATTGGTTTATCTACTCATTTGTTTGCTTGATACATTACTTTAATCCTCTACTCTGAGCCGGGACTGAGCTAAATACAGAAGAGGAAGAGCTCCAAACTTTGCATTAGACTGGTGTGGGGGAGGGTGGGGCTCCTTCAAAATGTCTCTCGTCAAAAATAGACAATCCAGCCCCAGTTGGTTTGGCTCAGTGGATAGACTGAAGGATCCCAGGTTCAATTCTGGTCAAGGGCACATGCCCGGGTTGCGGGCTCTCCCTCTCCCTTCCTCTCTGAAATCAATAAAAAAATACATATTTAAAAATAGACAATCAAGACTGCCAGATGTCAGAAGGGAGGGCTGTGGGGACGACCGGAAGAGATTAACCAAAGAATTTATATACGTATATGCTAGCCCATGGATACAGACAATTGGATGGTGAAGGCCTGGGGTGGGGCAGGGACTTGGGTGGAGGGGGGCAAAGGGGGGAAAAATGGAGGACATCTGTAATACTGTCTACAACAAAAACAAAATTTAAAAAATAGATCATTAGATTCTAAAGTTCATATGTAAAAATAAATAAATGAGAACACTCCTGAAAAAGAAAATAATATAGCCCTAACATATTAGATACCTTTGTTAACGTAAAAAAAAAAACACGTTGTAACCTGTAAAGAATTTTTGTGAGTTTATTTGAGCCAAACTGTCGACATATGCCTGGAAGCAGGACCTCAACAAATTGAGATAATGGCGGGTTACATTTGTATTTATACATTGCAATCAAAGGAGGGACGTAGGTGGGTTACATTAAATTCATTGGTGATAGATTAAGGAGGAGGGATAAAGCAAAGCAGGGGAAACCCCTGGGATTGGATAAAAAGAAAAATGATGGACACATCCTTAGGTGGGTGCAGGACAATTAGCATGTTAATGAAGGAATTTGTGGATCTGTCCTGGCGCCGAGCACATTTGGTTTTGCCCCAGAGGCTCCAGAAAAAGGGAAGTTACAAGTTACCCAGACATTTCAAGGGTATGTTATCTTAGATGCAAAAAGACAGACAGGCTCAATGAAGGTAAAGGTTGACCTTGTCAGTGAAGATAAGGGCCTAGGACGTAACTGCCCACCACAACTGCTTTTAAAGTTTAATTTCAGACCATCCTTTGTGGTTACTTTAGGTCTCTGAGTTTGCAAGACTGCCATGCAGGCCTCTCCTGAGCTTGTCAGGTCAGCATGTGGCCCCTTTCGTCCACACCTTCAACAATAGTGTGGTTATCTAGGATTTAAGTAAAGAGAACAAAATAGGATGTTTGCAAACAGACTAACTAAAGTCTAAGAGTGTAACCTGCCATAAAGTGGCACCTCAAGAAAGATAAGGCTCTTCAACAAATGGTGCTGGGACAACTGGGTAACCATCTGGGAAAATCAAGATAGTCCTACCTACAAAATTCAACCGAGTACATTTGAAGATGTAATTGGCATTCAGTCATTCATGAATGCATCCCATCTAGCGATTTAGGACACTCAGGTTGTACCCAACGGAAGTTTTTCATAGGCAGGAAGAGCATGGCACTAAGGAGTTAAGAGTGGATTATTTCAGGGCAGGACACCTTTCCAAGGCTTAGCAGAAGGCAGGGGTCTATCAGGCAGATCACCTCGCTAGTGTGGATCAGGAAGTTCCAGACTGATTAAGTTCCTGGGAGAAGTTGGAACCGCAATTAGAGCAGGTATTTGTGGACCCCAAAAAAGGGCTACATGCTAACCTGCCACGCTCAGGGAAGGCCTGCATGGCGGTCTTGCAAACTTAAAGACCTAAAGTAACCACAAAGGAAGGTCTGATATCGAAACTTTAAGTAAAAGCAGTTATGCTGGGTAGTCATGTCCTAGGCTGGTATTTTCCCTGAGGAGGTCAATTTTTACCTTAACTGAGCCTATTGTCTTTTTGCATCTATGATAACCTACCCTTGAAATGTCTGGGTAACTTGTAACTTCCCTTTTTCCGGACGCCTTGGGGCACAACCTAATGTGCCTGGGCGCCAGGACAGATACCACAAATTCCTTCACTGTTATCATGTTAATTGTTGACTCTTGGCTATCCTGCACCCACCTAAGTATGTGTCTATCATTTTACTTTTTATCCAATCCCAGAGGTCCCCCCCCCACACACACACACACACCCCGCCCGCCTTCTCCCGCCTCTCTAGTCTATCACCAAGGGATTTCATGTAACCCACCTTCATCCCCTCCTTTGATTGTAACGTATAAAAACAGATGAAAAGCTGCCATTCTCTGGAGTATTATCCTAATCCATTGAGATACCGCTTCCCGGCAATTGGCTCAAATAAACTCACAAATAAACTCACAAAAATTCTTTACAGGTTTGAATCTTTTTACGTTAACATATTAAATCTAGGTTTGGTATCGTGACCTTTCAGCATAAATGAAGGCTTTTTGGGCTCATGGTTTTCTGTTTAACATGTGTGGACTTTTTTGTCCACAGCTCAGGGAGGCCTGCATGGTGGCCTTACAAACTCAGAGACAGAAGGTAACCACAAAGGATGGTCTGAAATTGAAACTTCCTAACAAAAGGTGAGTCATGGCAGGCAGTCATGTCCTAGGCCTGTATCTTCCTTGGCAAAGGCCAATCTTTACCTTCCCGGCGTCTGTCCATTGTCTTTTTGCATCTAAGATAACATACCTTTGGAAGGTCAGAGTAATCCCCCTTTTTTCTAGACTCCTCAGGGCACAACCGTCGAGCCCCTCATTGTTATCTTGTTCTCCACATACCACCTCTAAGTGCTAACTGCCCTGTACCCACCAATGGAAAAGTGAGTGAGTCTGTTTTACTTTTTAATCCAATCCCAGAGATTTCCCCACTTTGTTTCCTCCTGCCTCCCCAATCGCTCACCCAGGGATTTCATGTAACCCCCCTTAAGTCTTCCCTTTTGATCCTGATTTGTAAAATAAGTGGTAAAACTGCCATTTTCTGCCGCATTCTCTTAATCTGTTGAGATTTTGCTTCCTGGCAACTGTCATCAGTTTGGCTCAAATAAACTCAGAAAAAGTATCTACAGGTTTAGACACTTCTTATGTCGACACATGTTATATCTGGACAAGTTACAAAAGGATCACAAATTTAAATTTAATAACTCAAACCATAAAATTACTAGGAAAAAGCCCTTGCTGATAGCTCAATTTGTTGGAGCATCCTGATACAAACCCTGAGTTTGATCTCTGGTTAGAGCACGTACAAGAATCAACCAATGGAGAATTTGAGATCTTGCTTCCCAGACTATGTCATCAGTTTGGCTCAAATAAACTCATGGGGGGTGGGGGGGAGAAGAATCAACCAATGAGCACATAAGTAAGTGGAACGACAAAGTGGAGAAGACACTTACAACTAAGATACTGAGGGGGTTAACTTTAAATGCAGGCGGATAGGGCAGGAGTCCAGTGGGAAGACATAGGCAGGTGGAACATAGGCAAGGGCAGACATGGCAGTCGGAGCAAGCCTCATACGAGAAACCAACCATGCTGAGAAAAAGACAATGTTTTTGGATACAGAGCGGGAGGCATGGGAAACCACGAGAGGGCCTGCAGTAACAAGGTGTGCGTACACATAGAAACAGAGAAAGTTCAGGTCCATTGCTGGGCAAGGACAATGATGGAATCAATCAGGTGATGACACAGGTAGACATAGAGCAGGCTTGTAGCAAACATGTACCCCTGGACTACAAGGCTTAACGGGCAGCCCATTATTGGGTCTGCTTCCCCGTGCAGGGAGTCTGAATCTGCTTGTAATACATTTTCCACACTTTTGCTTAAATCTTCTAGCCTGGGGAACCCAGTCTTCGGCGTCTCGAGGTATGACCCTGGGAAAACAACTTGGCTCACCGTTCTGGTTATCAATACAAAATCCAGAAACCACGGAATTGGACTGCCTTAAAATACCACATACAGGGACGTAGGGTCCAGCGAGGTGGAGAAAGGTATACAGGGGGTTAAATGGTGATGGAAGGAGACTTGACTCGGGGTGGTAAACACAAAATATAGTGCACATTGTGGAATTGTGCACCTGGAACCTGTATAATTTTGTTAACCAGTGTCTCTCCAATAAATTCCATAAAATGAAAAAACAAAACACAGACACACACAAAATCAAAACAGCAACAACAAAGTGAGAAACATATTTGCACTTTATGAGAAACAAAATAGTAATTTCCCTAAGCCCATCTAAACATTTTTTTTTTGTAATATATTTTTATTGATTTCAGAGAGATAGAAAATTTAATGATGAGAGAGAATCATTGATTGGCTGCCTCCTGCATGCCCTCTACTGGGGATCGAACCTGCAATCTGGGCACGTGCCCTTGACTAGAATCGAATCTGGGACCCTTCAGTCCGCAGGCGGATGCTCTATTCACTGAGCCAAACCAGCTAGGGCCCCAAACCATTTTTGACCTGCTGCTACAGAGGGCGTTAGAGATCTTGCTCCCTTGCATATGCCATCAGTTTAGTTCAAATAAATCCTTATAAAAACAAACAAAGTGCTCCTACAAACTGATAAGAAAAAGACCAACAACATAATAGGAAAACGGATAAAGGCTATGATATGAATAAGTAGAAAAGAAAATGAGGTATCTCGTAACCTGGTGAGGAATTAGAAAAATGGTAACACATTGCTGGTGGGACTGCATTGGAATGACCTGTATGGAGGACATTTTTATAAAATCTGTTCACATGACTAATGCCCATGCTCCCTGGCCCAACAATTCCAGTTCTAGGAGTTTATCCCACAGATATAATCTCTCATGTGCAAAATATCATTATAAAATGTTATTAAATGAAACACTTAGAATAAAAGACTGAAAACAAACCAATTGTCATATACTGTACATCATAATATATCCACACCCACACGATGAAGAACTATGCAACCCTAAAAAAGGAACGAAGATTTCCTTTAGGTTCTGACATGGGAAAAGCTCCAAGATATGTTGGTTGTTTGGTGGGGACCGGGACAAGGTGTACAGTATGCCACTTGTTTAATTGAAAGGAGGAGAAAAGATGCAAACATCTGTCTGAATATGCAGTCAATATCTCTAGATGCTAGGCCTCTTACACTTCCTTGAATTTTGCAGCCCTCAGCACACCAGCTGAGCATGACTGTGTCCTGTCTTGTAGTATTTCCTTTTAAATTAAAAACTCCCTGCCTGGCTGGTGTGGCCCAAGAACCAGGAGGTCGGGGTTTGATTCCCAGTCTGGACACATGCCCAGGGTACTGAGCTCAGTCCCCAGTAGGGGGTGTACAGGAGGCAGCTGATCGATGATTCTCATCAATGATGTTTCTATCTCTCTTCCTCTCCCTTCCTCTCTCTGGAATCAATAAAAAAATATATATTTAATAAATAAATAAATAAATAAATGCTGCCTTAGGGCAGAGCCTGACTTCCAACATCCTCCAGGCAAGGAGCACTAGACAAGAAGCTGAGTTTCCCCCCTGTCAAGTATGGCTCTAATGGAGGGTTGTCAGATAAAGTATAGGATGCCTCGCTGTATTAGCAGTTCAGACCCACAATGAAAAGTTTGCAAGTATAAGTATATACTGAAAACCAATGTTATTTATCTGAAGTTTCAATATAACTGGGCATTCTATATTTTTATTTGCTAAATCTGGCAACCCTATTTTAATACCATATAGTAACATCAGTGGAAACAATAGCAAATACTAACCCAGCGGTTACCAAGTCCAGCGACGGTCCTTTGAGTGTCACTGGTATGAACTCATTAAATATTTATAAGGAAGGTGTGCTCAGTGGCTTCTCCCACCAATGGGGAAACCGAGGCAGTGACATGTCACACAGCTCCTATGCTCAGGATTCCCAGTTTACCTAGATTTTCTGCTCAGGCCTGACTTTCAGCTTCCTGTTCTCCTGACTGGTTCACTGCATCTTCCTTGTCAAGTGACACATTTTTGTTTTAACAAATAGGATCACTATTTGAAGCTAGTTCTCTTCAAAACTTTGAAGGCGATACCCACCATCCCCTTTCTTGTTAAGCCTCCTTTCTCTCTTTCCCTTGTCTCTGCTAAGTGTTTCAAAGCTAGTCTGACCCTAAGTCAGCAGAGGTGGAGAAAGGAAATGCTCCCCTGGGAGTTCCCCCCCCCCCCTCCCGGGCAAATGAGCGACTCCTCTGCACGTGGGCATCCGAGAAGGCATTAGTAATCGGAGACGGTTCTCAGCACCCTCACATCACACCATGCAGGTGGCCGCTACTCCAAGCACAATTAAGAATCTAGCTGTGTGGGTACAACTGGTTCACCAGAATCACTAATAAATATTTCATGAATGAAAAACATGCATGGGTTGCTCTGATGCTGAACTTTTCTCCCAGAAACCTAAAGCAGAGATGAGTCTTTGTTTAGTTTGTTTCCCTATAATACAAAACATCATTATTTCTGTTGGCATGGATGGTGAGCCAAGGCAAAGTAAATTTCAAAACATCATAGAATTCTTTCATTCGTCGCCCAATTATTATTGAGCACGTACTACATGCCAGACACTGTTCTAGGGGCTTGGGATACATCTTGTGGATGTAAAAAACATTCAAACCTGTAGAGAATTTGTGTAAGATTTTATTGGGGGTAATCTGACAACAATCGCCAGGAAGCAAGATCTCAAATGCTCTAGAGAATAAAGGTTTTGCAGTTTATGAATTTGAAATTCAGGAGGGAACATAAGGAAGGTGGGAGAAAGTGAGTGGGGATTGGATTACAGATTTAACAAGATTGTGTGCTCTCTTGAGGGTGGTTACACCTTCCAGGGTATTATTTCTGGCATTTCAAAGGTGTGATAAACCAGATGCACAAGAACAATGGACAGGGCCGGCTGAACACCTTTCACTAACGTAGTTAGAAGCCTAGGGCATGACTACCCACCATGCTCTGCCCAGTTAGATCACCCTTTGAGGTTACTTTCCATAGAATTGACTTTTTAGTCCACAATCTGAACAAAACAGGCACAGATAACTGCCCTCAGAAAGCTTCTATTCTGGTTAGGAGAGCCAGACAAGAAATAAACATAATGAGCTAATTCTATCGTGATATAGAAAGCAAATACTATAAAATAAAGGAAAAAGTAGAGCAGACTTAGGAGGTTGAGAGTGAGGAAACAGGTTGCAATATTTTCAAAGGCAGGCAGAGGAGAAATTAAGATTTGAGAATTTCTGGCCTGGCCGGTTTGACTCAGTGGTGAGAGTGTTGGCCCACGGACTAAAGGGGCCTTCAGCTCTGGCCTGGTAGCTCAGGTGGTTCGAGCATCGTCCCTAGACATCAAAGTTGTGGGTTTGATGCCCGGTCAGGGCACATACAAGAATCAACCAATGAATGCATCAATGAGTGGAACAACAAATTAACGTTTCTCTCTCCCTCCCTCTTGTTAAAATAAATCAATACATAAAAATATTAAAAAAAAAAAAGATTTGAGATTTGGCAAAAGCTTGGAAGAGCTAGCCAAGGAACTACCTGGGTGTTGAGGCTCCCAGCAGAGGGAATGACTGAGGTAAAGACCCCATAACTGAACTGTGGGGTCAGCATGAGGCCAGAGCTGTTGGAGAGAAGCCCAAAAGGGGCAGAATAGCGATGGGGTCTGAGAAGGGGAGAAGCCGCACCACGCGGGACCTAATGGGGACTAACCATGATGGAAACTCCCCCTGCAGGACCTGGAGCAGAGGACAGGCTGCTGGGTTGAACTAGAAGATCTAAAATTCAGAGCTCAGCTCAGCTGGGCCTGTGTGGGCTTGTTCAGTGGTGTGGCTGCTGCTGGACCCTCCAGCTAGATTCAGGGCAGAACAGAGTCTGCTTCCCCAAATCTCCACAGAGACTGCCCCACCCTCTCCTATGCCCCAGGCACGCTGGGCCCAGGAACAGCCCATTCCCGCCCCAGGCAAGCATGTAAATGAGGCTTTGTCCCCTTATAAGGGGCAGGTCACCACCCACTACCCCAGCCTTCCCGCTCCGGCCTAGAATCCTTCAGCTCCTTCCACGTGGCGCGGAGGATACCCGTTTCGCCTGGCCTCCTTCCAAGACCAGCCTTGCAGGTAAGCTCCCTTAACAAGCTGGTATCCTTGGCGTTGCCAGCCTCTTTGGTCTCTCAGCCCCGGGATTTACCTCGGAGGTTGGGGACGGCTTTGGGTGCTGTCCTCCCTCCATTTTCGCACCACGCTGGATTACTTCCCAAGTTCAGGCCCAGGTGTTTCTTTGGGAATCGGATCTTTTGTGGTCTCATGTCCGCCCACGAGGGCTCTGAGCTGGGTGCCACTGTTCCTGATGAGGGCAACACAACAGTAAAGAGACAAAAAGAGCCCAGAATCTTCAAGAAGATTTCCTAGGATAGAATTGTTTTAGGTGTAAGTGACCCTTTTGCTTAACATAAGAGACACTTTAAGGTGCTTGCTTTCCCCTTCCCCATTAAAACAAACCAAATTTATGACGTGACTAGTAATACCTCACAGATAGACTACCAGAAATACACCAGTAGTCCAACAAAGTTAAATTTACGAACCTGCTGAGGCAGGGGAGGCCATGCAGGAGAGGGAAGGGGGTGCCTCGTGGAAAGGGGCGTTGGGGGCATTGCTTACAGGGTGGAAGCTCATGCTGGGTGATTCTGAGGGAAGAGCAGGCCAGCTCTGCGTTGGGTGCTGTCCTGAGATGGGGCAGTTTAGGAACTGGGCGTCTGGACAATCTTTGGGAGGTGGGAGGGAGGAATGAAGTGGGTCTGGGGAAGTCACTCATAAAAAAGCTGCAATTACTCAAAAGGGACTGTTAGTCCTTCTGCAGCCGTTGGTGTGGCCTTGAGAGAAACATTGTTTTCTGTCCACTTTGTTACTGTCCTGGTTTCAGTTGGGTACATCGTGGTCTGATTATCAGTGGGGTGGATTTTCACTCTCAAGGTAGAGACTAGAGAAAAGCAAATTTAAGGGCTTATGGAAACCTGTCTGTGAAAGCTCAGGATTTATTTTTATTTACTTTTTTAGGACTATTATTTTTCTTTTTTAAATCTTTATTGTTGAAAGTATTACTTACATACGTCCCCTTTTTCCCCCCATTGGCTCCCTCCAGCCCACCCATCCCCCCCGTCCTCCGCCCCAGGCCCTCACCACCCTATTGTCTGTGTCCCTGGGCCATGCATATATGCATACAAGGTCTTTGGTTGATTACCCCACCCTCCCCCTGCCTTCACTCTTGAGATTCCAAACTCTGTTCCATGCTTCCATGTCTTTGGATCCACTCCGTTCATCAGTTCAAGCTGGGATATTTTGGACACCTTTTGTTCATTATCTATTAAGTATCAACTGCGTCGTGAAGCCCAGTGATCAAGGTTTTACAGGGACTCATTTAATTTTCGCAACCATCTTTGGGGTGGGTATTGTAAAAATATTTGTTTAAGCTTATTTTTAGAGATCAGGCAGGAGCACTAAGAGGTAAGTTAACCTGCTCAGAGACAAATTGCTAGGAATAGGAGTTATTGTGTTTATTACTAGGCTCCAGGCACTAAGCTCAGTGGTCCCCACGCTTGTTTTATAATCCTCACAGCAACCTTATGAGGTAGCGCCTATTACCATCCCCTTCCAGAGATGGGACAACTGAGGCTCAGAGAAAACGGGTATCTTTCTAGCCCAGATTCCTACAGCTAGTAATTGGAAGAGCCAGTCAGTGGGAAAGGGAATTTAAGCAGATCTCAAATCCCCGCTCCCTCATCGCCACTCCACGGAACCGGCCTCTGCCAGGAAGTACTCCCTGGGGCCAGCCCCTGGAAATTTGGACTTCGGTTCCCGAAGTGGAGCCTGGGGGCAGTCGGGGGTGGGGCCCACCTGGCGGAGCCCGGGCCCCGCCCCTCTGGGCGGGGCGGCCCGGTCCACCAATCAGAGGGCGCGGGGGGCGGGCCGCGGGCGCTCCGGCTCGGGCCCGCAGTTGGAGCGGCGAGAGCGCTCGGAGACGCGACGCGGTGCCCAGGGGAGCGAGCCAGCGCCTCAATCTCCTTCCTCTCCCTTCCCGTCGCCTCGCCGCCTTCTCCTCCCCGCAGCCGGACCGGAACTATGTGATCCGGAAGTTCCGGTGCCATTGCTGTGTGGGATAAACAGTAATGGCGGAGGCTGCAGCTCCCGGAACAACAGCCAAACCATCAGGAGCAGGAGCGGCAGCGGCGGCGGTGGCAGCGGCCTCCCCCACCCCCATCCCCACAGCCACCTCCCCGTCCGCGGGGGCGGGGGGCGGGGGAGGCGGCGGCGGCGGCGGCTGGACGAAACAGGTCACCTGCAGGTGAGACGTTGCGCGGCCGGCGCTGGTGCAGGGAGGGGGCCGGGGCCGCGGAGGAAGGGCGGGCGGAGGAGCGGGGCGGCCGGCGTCTCGCCGTCCCCGCGGTCGCCGCCGCCTCCCTGTCCGCGCGGCGTCAACCCCCGCCCGCCGCCCTCCCTGCGCCCGGCCGTGCGGCGCGGCGCGCGGAGGGAGAGGTGGGGTGACTCCTCCCTCCTTTCATTGTCGCCGGTCCCACCCGCTGCCGCGGGCCCCGCAGGTGCGGGGAGGGAGAGCTGCGGACCCGGGAGCGCCGCCGCGGGTGCCGGCGAGGTGGCCTGGCTGCCGGGGGGCCGCCGCCGCCGTGTCATCGGATTGTAACGTCTGCTCGCGTCCCCGCCCCGCCCCGCCCGGAGAAGTAGCTTTTGTTATTTCTTTGTATGTTTATCGAGGCTGGCGGTTCTGAGCTTTGTCTGGGAACCGTGTGCCGGGCTGGGCCCGGCCGGGCCGGGCTGGGTCGGCATCCTCCGCCCCCTGAGTTTTACGAGCTGCTGTTCCCCTCCCGGGGCGAAATGTTTCTCTTTTTGAAATCCACGCCTCTCTCCGTTGCAGGGAGTCAGAGACCTGCAGCCCGGAGGAGAGGGTTTGTTTTGGCTTGGTATGTCAGAGGAAAAAGTCTTTTTTTTTCCCTTTTGAGTGGTTAGTGGATGGCTCTTATAGGAACGTGTATACGCATGTTAAAAACTGTCAAGCTGTCAAATATAACATATCTATATATGAAATAAGGTTAGAGCATTTAGTTGGATGTTATGCTTGGGTTTTAAAAATGTGATCAGTAGGAGCAGAAGCTTTCATTTGCAAAAATCCATCCGAAATGCCGGTTTCATCTGGGTGAGATAATTAAGACGCAAAGATATTCCTAATATACAGAACTCACTGTTCTAGCATTAACAGCGAGTTTGAGGCCCTGCCAGTCTTTAACATGATGCAGTTAACGCATAGATGATAAGCTTAATTGCCTTTACTTTGAGTACCAGGATGGGGGAAGCATAGAGGCTGTTTTAGGTAGACCCTAGGAAAGGAATTGAGTGCGGTATCCCCCAAGTGGTAATTTAAGAATTCCCATCCATGTAACTACGTGCTGCAGTTGCTTGATATGTTCTGGTTGAGTCTTGAAAAAAATTAAAGTGCTAGTGTAACTTTATATTCCTGAATTTTCCAGTCATTCGCCTTGCAGCCCCACTCTACATTCATACAATGAACTTAATCTCCCTTGAAGATGTGACCTCTTTAAGGACTTCATCCAGTGCCTCCATTTCCCTCGCCATCTCCAATCTAAATAGGCTCTGAAACCTCTCACCAGCCTGACATACTTAGCCTCCAGGTGATCCTGCTGTGTCTGTAGCGTGAGCCCAACTTGACATCTCTGCACAGAATTCACTGTCACTTCCTGTGCTTCACTTTCCCCGCTGTTAGGTGCTTTTTCCTTTTCTGGTTCTCTTTTTCTAGTTCCTCACCAGTAACATCAGAATTCAGAACACAGCTTACCAACTGATTGTTCTTCTTTGCCTGCATTTAGGATCTTTGAGTTAATGAAATAGCCTGATTGTTCCCAGACCAGCGGTGGTTCTTTGCCCATGAACCAATTGATTTATGTATTAAAGAAATTTACATACCTGAGTAATCTAGTATTTGGGGGGAGAAAACACTACACAGGCTTAGACGTGCGGGGTTTTGTTTTTTATTTTTACATAAACCTGTCAATAGCTTGCTAGACAGTTATCTGAAAAAATGTGCAGATTAGTTGATATGTCTTGGTTGACATTGTTTTCAGTTATTTTAGGTACCAACATGACCTATTTAAAAAAACAAACACTTTATTGAACAGAGGAGTATCATGATATCTTCATTTATTCTAGACTTGAGCTCTGAAAGCAGGGCTATTTCTTCATCCTATTTGTAGGTACCTGACATATTCAGTAACTACTTGAATTGATGTTGTTAAATCCACACCTACAATTATCCACTTCAGTATAGACTAGTAATGTTCCTCTGCTTTCATTAAAAAACAAAACAACAAGAAAACACCATTTGTGAATTAGCAAAGACAAAGGACTTAAATGGAACATATGTATATGTCTTTCTGGGACTACCTCATTCAGTTATTCAGTGAATAAGCATTAGCGCCTACACGAGAGTGTGCTAGATGTTAAAGGGAATGCAGAAATGCACTGTATTATGAATACACTTGATCTTAGCCAAAAGCCCAAGAAGTGATAACACTGTATTATAAATAGTTTCAGTGTATTTGATAGCTAAAACTTCTTTGAGTCCAAGATGTGTTCTAGTGTTTGTGTCCATTTCCCTCTCATTCCTAGGATTTTGGCTTTCTTCACCTCTTAGAGTATAATACTCTTAGAAGTTAGTACTTGTTTGGAGGATGGATGTTTGTTTTTAATTGCTCAGAATCTCTCCAAATTCTATCTTGTGTTTTATTTCTGCAGCTTAAGAAAATCCTAGGTATCTCTTTCTCAAGAAACTGTATTATGCTGCCCCCACCAGGCCGTTAAGTGTGGTTAGTATAGCTTAAAAATGAAGGAAAAATTTCAGAAGGTCTTTAAGTGCTCTGATATCAGTAGGTGAAATTCATTGCTTACAACTCTGGGTTTGAAGGGACGGTATTTGAAGTCCTCCAGCCTAGGGAGATTTAATTTGCTACTGTCACTGTGATTCACCACGGCCCCCAGCTCTCTTCTACAGGGGCATCAGCCGAATTTGAATGGTGTCTTTTAGGAAACAAACCTATTATGTGTATGGGTACCGAGGAGGTAAAAGCAGAATAAAGCATGGTTCTTAACCACCAGGAATTTACAAGCCAGTTTGAGAAATAGGGCACATTAAAATATCAAAGTGAGAAATGTAATAGCAGATTAAGTGATTAAATCTTAAATTAATTAATGATCTGTAATTTTCTATAAATTCCTAAAGAGATTGTTAGATTGTTACGATGCTAGAGGAACTGTGAGCAGGCTAATATATCTTGGTCATGCTTAGGCTTCCAAGAGGTAGGTCGGGATTCTCGTCAATGGTATGTCTTTATTACCTGACAGTGTCTGTTTGGAGTCACAGAATCTTCCAGGTGGAAGGAACTGCAGAAATCTATGGCTCAGAAGTCTTCACCTCAGGGATGGGCAAGCTCAGCCTGGGCAGGGGCATAAGGTGGATTTTAATGGTGTCATTTTTATTGGTTTGGTTTTGGTGAGAAATTCTTGGGAGTGGGTTGCCTTTTGTTGTTATCTGTTATAACTTACACTATCATGCCAGTTGCTTAGACTTACACAGAGATAGGTTGGCAAGAAGGGATTTCACTGTGAGAAATGTCAATAATTCTGGGTATACCAACAGTGTTAGTACCACTGCAAGGCAAAAGGCAAGAACCTAAAACCCAGACCACACATACCAAGTAAATGTGAAATAATGCTTAGTACGTATTTGGCCCTGACTAACTAGGGCTTGTATTCTAGTGTTTCTGTTGATTCTGCAGTATCAGGTGACTTGGTGCCTGCTTGAATTCCTCCAGTGATGCTCATTATGGACCTCAGGAACTTCTATTGCCGGCGGTTCTATTTCTCAGTCCAATCTATTTGTTGACTTATTTTTTACTCTTTTATTTTGAATTCTAGGAAAATTTCCATCCATTATGGATATTAAAAAGTAATATTGGTGTAGGTGTTGCAAAAGTGTGAAGGTAAGGTGTCATGCTGAACATTAAGATGCAGGTATTAGGGAGTTGAGGTCCTTGAAGCAACTGATTGAGGAAACAAGGTTAAGTAAGGTCAGCAGCTGTCAGGTAGTGATTCCTGGATGACTTAATTTGACATAAAGAAGAGCATCATAAACCTAAGTGCAACAGTGCACTGAACAAGACCATGGCAGAATAGGGTTTAAGAACAAACCTGAAATTCCAAGTACTGTGCCTGAGATTTAGGAGCTACTGCCCAGCTTTATCTCTAGGTAGATGTTTTATCAAGCCTTAAAAACACAGGCATCTCTGACATCAAATTGACCCCAAATAAATAGTGAGGGTATAGGCACGCTTGTCTTTCTTAGAATGTAAGAGCAAGTGTTCCCACTGGGGTTGGGACAGAGAGCAATTGTATTCAAACAGTGACACTGTTTCTAAAGAATAACCTATTTTCAACTGTGGATACTTTTATAGAAACTCAAAAGCATGACTACTCCATAGTAGTGATTACAATGTAGTTATTTACTTGCATAGTAGTTTTGTTAAGTTTTAATCACTTCACTTAATGCAGTCAAAAGTTATCTATTGGACCCAGCCAGTATGGCTCAGTGGTTGAATGTCAACCTATGAACCAGAAGGTCACGGTTTGATTCCTGTTGAGGGCACATCCCCAGGTTGCAGGCTCGATCCCCAGTGTGAGGTGTGCAGGAGCAGCTGATCAATGACTCATCACTGATGCTCCTGTCTCTCCCTCTCCCTTCCTGTCTGAAATCAGTAAACATAGATTTTAAAAAATTATCTGTTGCTACAATGTAGCTCAAATTTGGGTGATATGGCTCACAAACAGCTTTAAAGCTTACACAAAGTAGCCCTGTAGCTGAGAGAAAGTTCAAACCCAAGTTTGATTAGGTTAAGTATAATTTTTGTTTTGTTTTTTGCTGGGATAGGTTAAGTATAATTTGACCTACCATGTGCTTTGTTACTGGAGGCCCGGTGCACGGGTGGGGTCGGGTGGGGTCGGGTGGGGTCGGGTGGGGTCGGGTGGGGTCGGGTGGGGTCGGGTGGGGTCGGGTGGGGTCGGGTGGGGTCGGGTGGGGTCGGGTGGTGGTGGTCCTCAGCATGGCCTGTGCCCTTTCGCAGCCCGTGAGCCCTCACTGCTTCTACCACCACCGCTGCACTGGCCAGCCGTGAGCCCGGCTTCTGGCTGAGCAGCGCTCTCCCTGTGGGAGCGCACTGACCACCAGGAGGCAGCTCCTGCATTGAGCGTCTGCCCCTTAGTGGTCAGTGCACATCATATCGACAGATTGGTCTGGCGTTCCACCATAATAATGGTCGCTTAGGCTTTTATATAGATGGATTTGCAGTCCTAGGGCATTTAAGGATCTTAACAACTTCCCACCAGAGTGGTATTCTTTCTTTCCATGTTATCTGCTGTGAAGATCTACTTGCAGGAAATTGTGCTGAATAACCTTCCACATTTTAATTGGGGACAGCCTTAGATAAATGTGAATTTATTTTCTGTGTATCATTCCAAATTAGTGGGCAAAGTGGAATGTGCTTACTGATATTCTACCTACACCCAGGAAATAGGCACTTTTTCCTTTACTCTGTACCAGTGGTGCAAGGTGCATATTTGGGGAGGTGTAGCCTGCCAAAACTAAATCTTCATAACCCTGTTCAAGAGAAAGACTAAAAGAAGAAAAACTAATCCTAATAAGTCAGTGATGGAATGATGGGGTTGGTGTGTTTTTTGGTTCTACTCACTTTTCAGGATTAAAATGAAACCCTTATTGCTTCCCTGATCCACAGTCATTTAGAGAAATGCAGGTTGCTGCTTGCCTTAGCCCCCTCTTAGCCCAGTTATAGATTAGAAGGTCTGGGATAAAGTCTCAAAATGTGCATTTCTAGCAAATCCCCACGTGCTGTTGGCGATGCTGGTCCTGATCCACTTAGCGGCCGCTGAGTCCTGCTCTGACACTGAGAGGGAAACTGCTAGTTCAGTACACGGGCACTCCGCTAAGGCGCAGGGAGATCGTTCTGCTAATCGAGGACATACAATGGTTTGCCTTCTTCCCTACCTTTGCAGCAAATTTTGCTTGTATGGTTACATGTGGCTTTTATTTTTTTTTTTTTTAATATATTTTATTGAGTTTTTACAGAGAGGAAAGGAGAGAGATAGAGAGTTAGAAACATCGATGAGAGAGAAACATCGACCAGCTGCCTCCTGCACACTCCCCACTGGGGATGTGCCCGCAACCCAGGTACATGCCCTTGACCGGAATCGAACCTGGGACCTTTCAGTCCACAGGCCAACACTCTATCCACTGAGCCAAACCGGTTTCGGCACATGTGGCTTTTAAATAATTAAAATAGTTTCTTGAAGTGAAACAAGCAATAGTCTGACCTGGTCCAGTCTTCATTGTTTCTTGCTTTTTTATTTTTTCCTCCATCACCATTTATTCCTCTGTACCCTCTTCCACCTCCACCCATCCCCCCTCCCCAATCACCACACTGTTTCTTGCTTTTAATCTTAGGTTTTTATTTATTTATTTTTTAGCAGATAAAACTGCCACTATGGCTAAAGTTAGTGAAAAACAAGAATGTACCCATTAGGATTATAACTAGAGAACAGTTGTCAGACTTAACCTGGAAAGATAAGATTGACAACATCGAAGTTTAAATTTAAACTTTGTGTCTATAGGCAGCCTCCTGTGGTGCCTTAGTGGATAACTTTATGGTCGTAGTCTAGTTCTACTTTCTTTGTGCATTTTACATGTTTTGTGTAGAATATAATCATGGGTATAGGATTAGTATACAGTACTAGTGTATTGCTGGTGGAATATATTGGTCATGAATTCTTTGAGTATTGGCTCCATCTCGTTTAATCCAGCTGTGTGGTTCCTTGTCTCACAGGTATTTCATGCACGGGGTTTGTAAGGAAGGAGATAACTGTCGCTACTCGCATGACCTCTCTGACAGTCCATACGGTGTGCTGTGCAAGTATTTTCAGCGAGGGTACTGTATTTACGGAGACCGCTGCAGGTAAGAATTTGTTCACCAATCAGTTGTGTTCAGTGGTGGATTTGGAAAAATTAATAAAATTCATAATCCCAATAGCTTTATAATTTCTAGGGTTAAAATAAAGGACTTCTTAGGAATGTTAGTGCAGTGACAGAAATCTCTCACTTGGAAGGAATATTAATACATTTTAAAAAATGAATTTGTGCCGAAACCGGTTTGGCTCAGTGGATAGAGCGTCGGCCTGCGGACTGAAGGGTCCCGGGTTCAATTCCGGTCAAGGGCATGTACCTTGGTTGCGGGCATATCCCCAGTGGGAGATGTGCAGTAGGCAGCTGATTGATGTTTCTCATCGATGATGTTTCTCTCTCATCGATGATGTTTCTAACTCTATCTCTCTCCCTTCCTCTCTGTAAAAAATCAATAAAATATATTTTTTAAAAAACGAATTTGTAATACAATTCTAAGTTTAATTAATGCCCAAGGAGCAACTTCTGCAAACCTAGGGATAGGGAGCGGTGAAAGTATGTTTGTGTATGACATTTCCTTTTTAAACCAAGAATGAGATGCATATTGAACCAAGCGGGACTGCTTTCAATTCTCTATGGTGAGAACTGGTTTCAGTCTCACAGTCATTGGAAAAGTGAGTGTATTAGGTTGCTAGTTATGAGGGTTTGTCATTCCAACCAAACTTCCCTAAACCTGTCCCCATCCCAGCTCCCAAGAATAATTATAAGCTAAGATTTAGGGAAAGTGCTTCAAGAATATCTCTAGCATCTAATTCAGAATGTTAGGGAGCCAAGAGGGATTAATTAATTGAGTAATTTCTGTTTGTTGAATTGGCACCATAATCCTGTTAAGTTGCAATTCAATAATGGTGGGTTCTGCTTCAGAATTGAGTAGAGCTTTCTTTATATTCCCATTTCAGAAAATATCTAGGTGTATGAATGTGTTATTTATTGATGCTACACAAATTATCCCAGAATTTAGCAGATTAAAAACAATTATCAGTTTCTGGGGGTCTGGAATGTGAAGGTGGTTTCCCTGGGTGGTTCTAGCCCAGACTCTTAGATTTATAGTCAAGATTTGGTGCAGGGCTGTCATAATCTGAAGTCTTGGGGGCTGGAGGATCACCTTTCACATGACTACTAAGGGGAGACTAGTTCTCACCACAGGAACCTTTTCTTGGGGCTCCTGTGGTGCCCTCCTCTTGGCGGCTGGCTTTCCCAGAGCAGTGGTGCAAGAGAGCGCAGGACACAGCCACAATGGCTTTATGACCTCGTCTCAGAAGCCCTCACTGTTGCTTCCACTATGTTCTGTTTATTACAAGCGAGTCACTAAGTCCAGCCCGTGTTCAGGAGGAGGTTGGGCTCCACCTTTTGAAGGGCGGAGTATGGTAAGACAGATTGGCAATGTCATAGCTAATTTGAGTGTCCCTATTAGATAAGAATTGTGTCAACTGTTGGGTTCAAATGCTTAGAGTTCAAAAGACTAAGACGTTATTGACGGGTGAGACATTAATGTTAGGTCATCACATATGTTTTATTAGGAAATCTAGCAAGAATAGAGAAAAAAAGGTCCTTTTCATGTGACTGTAGGAGCTTAGAAGTAGAACTCCTGATGTCTGAGAGTAGCAGTCAATAATTTGCTTTAATTTTTTTCATTGCAATATTACTGGAAAGGAAAAAGTGGCACAGTGATACTCTCCTCAGAAAATCCCAGTATGTCCTTAAGTTTTCTTTATAATAAGGCTACAACTCCCTCTTTGGGGAATGATGCTGTTTTGAACTGGATGTAGAGCACTTATAAAGTGAAAGGAGTTAGGGAAACCTATGTACTAGGGTTCTGCCTGAAAGGGGAGTTGGGTGATATCCTTGGGGCAGGCTGATGAGGGTGATTATTACAAGCTGGATTATAGACAGGCAAGGAGGGAATCCTGGGGAGGGTCTGGTTCCATGACTGCTTGTTTTTTTGTTAAAATTATGCTTAGGGACTTAAATCTACTTTCACTTTTACTCTCTAGGGATCTTTTTATACAACTTCACCAATGCCCAGGGATTTAAAATAATTAACTCCTCATCCAGGGGATAGTTTATAGTGAAAGATAGTATTCTAGTTCCAGCAGTTCAGAAGTGGTACCACATCAGTGTTTCATAGTGGTGGTGCTGTCATCTAGTGAGGCCAGGTCATCATTGTTCCTGAACACACCCCCTGGAGAAAGAGGCAGTATTGCCTTGGTTGACAACTGCTTTGGAAGGGTTTTGCCCTCTGGACCTATTAAATCTCATACATTAAAATTTTTACAGGCAGACATCAGACCGTGGAGTGATTGGGAGTAGCGGGTCGCAAGCCAATCTAGAGAAAAGTCTCTCTTGCTTAGAACGAGGGGAAACGTTGATAAAATGTCCTTAGGTAGAAATTGATTGTATGTATCAGAGTTTTTGCAGAAGGTGAACGAAAAGTTCATACTTGTTTCAGTTTTAGCTTAGCTTTAATTCATCACTGAACACTGTGACTAAAAAGATCAGTGGTTCTGTGATAATCCATGAAATAATAACTATAACAAAACTACTGTCACAGACTGTGAATCTAATAGATGTGAGAATCCTCTTAAGCAGGGGTTGGCATACTCGCTCCACGGGGCAAGAGAAGAAATATTTCTGGCTCTGCAGGCCATAAGGGTCTTTTTTTTTTTTTTTTTTTTTTTTTAATATTTTTATTGATTTTTTTACAGAGAGGAAGGGAGAGAGATAGAGAGTTAGAAACATCGATGAGCGAGAACATCGATCAGCTGCCTCCTGCACATCTCCCACTGGGAGATGTGCCCGCAACCCAGGTACATGCCCTTGACCGGAATCGAACCTGGGACCTTCCAGTCCGCAGGCCGACGCTCTATCCACTGAGCCAAACCGGTTTCAGCAAGGGTCTTTTGTAGCACAAAAGCAGCCATGGATAGTACATATAAGCTGATATATTAGATAGGAGTAGAGTGAAACTTTAGTTTGAGATACTGAATTTGAATTTCATATAATCTTGTGTGCCATCAAATGGTATTTTTTTTAAAATATATTTTATTGATTTTTTTACAGAGAGGAAGGGAGAGAGATAGAGAGTTAGAAACATCGATGAGAGAGAAACATCGATCAACTGCCTCCTGCACATCTCCCACTGGGGATATGCCCGCAACCCAGGTACATGCCCTTGACCGGAATCGAACCTGGGACCTTTCAGTCCGCAGGCCGACGCTCTATCCACTGAGCCAAACCGGTTTCGGCCAAATGGTATTTTTTTCAACCACTTAAAGATGTTTTGACCATTGTTAGCGCTGGTTGGATTTGGCCTGAGGGCCTAGTTGGCCATCTCTGCTCTTAAGGAGGTCCATGGTTCACCAAACCACTTTTTAAATTACATTTATTGTGGTGGCATTGGTTAATAACAAGTTTCAGGGGTACACTCTTATAATACATCCTCTGTAAATTATACTGTGTGCTCAATACCAGTCTGATCTCCTCCATCACCTTATATTTGACCCTTGAAACTTTTTGGTAAACACCTTTCAGAATTGTAAGTCTTGGCTTTTACTCTTTTTTTCTTGCTTTGTCTTTACAAATCTTTACTTGGAAACACATTTTATATAGATCTACACTGCACTAAGGGAATAACTTTGCCTAAATAGGTAGACTTGAGAACATATTTTTGTTGTTGTTGTTTAGAACATATGTTTTTTAGTGTCTTAGTCTAAATTTAAATACTGTATTTTCTCCTCAATGTAATCTCTTAGAATAAAGTTGTTTTTGTTTGTTATACATTTCTTTTCCTGAGGAACTTTTAATTTAAAAGGTTAATGTTCAAAATAAATTTTCATTTAATAGTAGGGACCTCGTTTTATTCACATTTGACTTCCCAGTAGATGGTACTGTTCTTGACGTATGGTGCATGGCTATAACCAGGTGTTGATAAAAAAAGAAAAAAGTAACCCAGTATATTTCTCAAATTTTTAGTCTGTTTTTTTTTCCTTTTTAGTCTGTTCTTAAAACATTCTTCTCTATACCCATAGAAAATTGTAGAATATTAGAAAGCAAGAAAATTTATGTACAGATGTGAACTTTCTAGGAAATATTCTGTGCTTTGAAAAACTTACCATACTTTGTTGATTCATTGATAAATTTGCCTTAAAACCAAAATGCACTTCTTTCAAAAGTTATATTTGCAATTGGATAAGCTATTAAGTGTCTAATGATTTTTGAAGTCATTTACCCTGAAATCCTTAAAATGAATATGTTAAAGGAGAAAGAACTAAAATATGGGTGTCATATTAATATATATATTGATTTCAGAGAAGAAGGGAGAGAGAGATAGAAACATCAGTGATCAGAGTCAGAGAATCATTGATCGGCTGCCTCCTGCACGGCCCTTACTGGGGATCAAGCCTGCAACCTGGGCAGTGCCCTGACCAGGAATCGAACTATGATCTTGTGGTTCATAGGGTAATGCTCAATCACTGAGCAAAACTGGTTGGGCTATGCATCTTTTTTTATTAAAAATTTCAAATTTGATTTTAGAGAAAGAGAAGCTGATTTGATGTTTTATGTATTTATGCCTTTATTGGTAGATTCTTTTTTTTTTTTTTTTTTTTTTTTTTTTTAATATATTTTATTGATTTTTTACAGAGAGGAAGGGAGAGGGATAGAGAGTTAGAAACATCGATGAGAGAGAAACATCGATCAGCTGCCTCCTGCACATCCCCCACCGGGGATGTGCCCGCAACCCAGGTACATGCCCTTGACCGGAATCGAACCCGGGACCTCTCAGTCCGCAGGCTGACGCTCTATCCACTGAGCCAAACCGGTTTCGGCTATTGGTAGATTCTTGTATGTGTCCTGACTGGAGATTAAACCCACAACCTTGGTGTATGGGGATGGCACTCTAACCAACTGAGCTACCTGGCTAAGGCTATTTCTGGATCTTGACATTTAATTCCTAAAGCCCTGAAGCCTTTCTCTCTGGAGGGGGCATTTTAAATTAAAGCCTATCTTCTTTACAAAGCCCAGGTCCTCTTCTAACTTGAAGGCTGTGAAAATAAATAAAATGTTTTTCTGCTATCCCCTTTCAAGTCAGGGAATTAATCTGAAAAGTGAGGATTTGGGGCTAGATTTCCGAGGTTTCCTGTGGTTTTTAAACTAAACCAGAGCAGTGCTTCTGATAGTGAAAATGTGCTATGTATAGCTCTGGAACACTTGAAAAAGTGGCTACTGCACAGGCCAAGGAACTGAGTTCTAAATTTCATTTAAGAATAAATAGCTAGCCCTAACTGGTTTGGCTCAGTGGGTAGAGCATCGGCCTGCGGACCTAAGGGTCCCAGGCTCGATTCCGGTCAAGGGCATGTACCTTGGTTGCAGGCACATCCCCAGTAGGGGGTGTGCAGGAGGCAGCTGACCGATGTTTCTCATCGATGTTTCTAACTCTCTATCCCTCTCCTTTCCTCTCTAAAAAAATCGATAAAATATATTTTTTTAAAAAAGAAAAGAATAAGTAGCTAGTCCAGGCCGGTTTGGCTCAGTGGAGAGCGTCAGCCTGCAGACCGAAGGGTCGTGAGTTTGATTCCGGTTAAGGCCACATACCTCGGTTGCAGGTTCCTCCCTGGCTGGGGCCCTGGTTTGGGCACATGCAGGAGGCAACCTATCGATGTTTCTCTGTCTCCCTCTCTCTTCCACTCTCTAAAAATCAATGGGAAAATATCCTCAGGTGAGGATTACCAAAAATAAAATAAAATACTAAAAAAAGGGGGGGGGGAATAAGTAGCTAGATTTGGCCAATGGTTGCCATTTTGTGAAAAGTAGCTTACGATTTACATGAGACCTAGCATACCACTTATTTGACCATTTCATCGTCTATGTCACCTCTAAAATGATGAAAGAATACTTCCTTCATGCTTTTTGAGGAGGCAGTAAGATGATAAAAGCATATTCATGATAGTTCCTTCCTGTCAGTGCTCAGTTTGCATGATTGCAGGCTATGGAATAAAATGCATTGGCTTTTGTAGCTGATAGCAGGAAACTCAAAATGATTTGTACTACAAAGCAAAGTAGGAATATGAAGGTAACAGTTTGGATTTTAGTAATGGGAACATTTAAATTTATTTTTTGGTAAAATGTGTTCCATATTTCCACTTGTTGAATTTGAGTGTCAGCCTTGCTTTGAATCTCTGTTTTGGCCACACAGTCCAATGTTGTCTGTCCCTTGTCTGTGACCTTGTTCCGCAAGTGTGGTCCCTGGGCCAGCAATGTGAGCATCACGTGGGTACAGAATAGGTGTCTGCCTTCGAACAATTTCCCAGATGATTCATGTGCATAGCAGTTTACAAAGAACCCAAGGACGGATCAGGGAATAGAAATCCTATCTAGAGGGTTCTGCTTAGACTGCGACTACTGACTTTTAATTTTTTTTTTTTTTTTTTAGATACGAACATAGCAAACCATTGAAACAGGAAGAAGCAACTGCTACAGATCTAACTGCAAAACCATCCCTTGCTGCTTCCTCAAGCCTCTCACCAGTAGTTGGACCGATTGTTGAAATGAGTACAGGCGAGGCTGAGTCAAATTCAAACTTTGCAACTGTAGGAGCAGGTTCAGAAGACTGGGTGAATGCCATTGAGTTTGTTCCTGGGCAGCCCTACTGTGGCCGTAGTGAGTATTTTGAAGAATAAAAACAAGTCAGAGGGCTAGATAGTAGTGCATCAATTAACTGAGTTTTCACAACCTTCTGGTTGCCCGCCTTCATGTGCAGCCTAATTGTGATAGTCTAAATGAGTTACCTGAAACTGACAGATGGAGTGAAAGTAAGTGAATCCCCTTAGTATTGAATTTAGAATGTTGAAAAACTGAAGCCTCCCTTTATCAGTACAGTTGCACAAGAGATACATAAAGAGCTCCCCACCCCCCTTTTACCAGCCTAATCTCGGAAATACCAGCATTAGGAAAAAATTCATTCCTTCCAAGAGTAAGAAAATTAGTTCAGTAAACTGTTCTGGAGTTCAATGAAAGTTCTTTTCAGTTAGGCTCTCGGTTTATCTGCCTGATCCATGTTGGACCTTTACCACTCTCCTAAACATTTCAGCTGCCCCTTCTTGCACTGAAGCACCCCTGCAGGGCTCAGGGACCAAGGAAGAGCCAGAGAAGGAGCCAGCGGCCGTGGACACGAAGAAGCAGCTCTGTCCCTATGCAGCGGTGGGAGAGTGCCGCTACGGGGAGAACTGCGTGTATCTCCACGGAGACTCCTGTGACATGTGCGGGCTGCAGGTCCTACACCCAGTGGACGCAGCCCAGAGATCACAGCACATAAAAGTAAGTTTTTAGGATGACATAATGTTAATAGGTATGGGGACTATATTTTTCTTTTCACAGCATTGCCCGTTTGTTTGGTTCATTTCAGAGAAACTTTTGGTGAATTGAAATACTGGTCAGTAGGGATATTTTCCTTCTTGGGCTTTTTGGATGCTTTATCAAGAAATAAGGCCCTCACACTAAGAGATTTTTTTCTCTAGAGAGAGAAAGGCGAGGGAGAGAGAATACGAACCACTGATGTGAAAGGGAACATCAGGCTGCCTCCTGCATGCTCCTCCACCCCCCAAACTGGGAAACTGGGGATGGAGATGGCAACCTGGGTGTGTGCCCTGACTGGGTATCAAACTGGTGACCTGACAGTCCATCCAACTGAGCCACACTGGCCAGGGCTAATTGTACACTTTAAATGAGTGAATTACCTGGTATGTGAATTATATCTCAGTAAAGCTGTTTTTTTATGTGCAAATTATGTGCCTGGCACATAATTGCCACCTAATAAATGCTAGTTTCATTCACCCTGTTTTCTGACGGATTATAAATTAGGGCCTTAATCCCAATTGCATTTTCCAGCTAGAAATGAGAAAGTCAACAAACTTAGCATGCAAACGGTCTTTAATGAAGATTACAGGGGTTGGCCTGCAGGATTGAGAAAATTGTATAATTTTTCAGTTCCTGAAGTTAAGTCCTTATTGTGTGACTTTTGTGGTAATGTCAAGTCCCAAAATGTCAGTGTACCTGTACTTGTGAACGAACAAAGCTGCTGTCAGATTGGGAACACTGACTCTTCAGCTGACGCTGGGTCTCTGAACACGAGTCATAACTGTCCGGTGAAGTCTCGCATTGTCCAGTGACTTGCTTACACTTCTCTCTCCACTTTCTCCAGTCTTGCATTGAGGCCCATGAGAAGGACATGGAGCTCTCGTTTGCCATCCAGCGCAGTAAGGACAAAGTGTGTGGGATCTGCATGGAGGTGGTCTACGAGAAAGCCAACCCTGGTGAGCGCCGCTTCGGGATCCTCTCCAACTGCAGCCACACCTACTGTCTCAAGTGTATTCGCAAGTGGAGGAGTGCTAAGCAATTTGAGAGCAAGATCATAAAGTGAGACTCCTCCCCAATCTTCGTTTGTGCTTTCTATTTTGGGGAAGAATTTAGTGTCTTGTGCCAGCTTTCAAGCAGACGGACCGCATTTAAATGCATGCATTTTATCTTGAAACGGGGGTATTCTTTGAATTGGGGTTTCTTGTTTGTATTTCAGCTAGCTTATAGGTTAGGTTAGTTGGTATATTTACTTTTGTTTGAATGAGGGAACCCTATGTAACAGTTAGTAGAAGCTTTTTCTGAGGAGATTGTTTAACGGATTAGCCCCGTTAGGCTCAGTGAACAAGCTTACCTAGCTCTGAATGTATGTTTCCTGACGTTTTACATTTGCCACTTTCCTATTTCATCCATTAAGCTAGCCAATAATCCACCATCCTTTAAAGATTGTTCTCATAACTGAACAAAAACAACATAACTTAAACAGAGCAAAGTTACAAGAAATAAATCTATTTAAACGAAAGAAAAAGGAGTCTGTGTGAAATGTCTTCTTTTGTTGCTTATTTTAACCTAAGTTCTATTTTTTTTTTTTAAATGAACTGGCTAGCCAGTAAGCTGAATTTATAAAGGAGCTTGTCTTGCCTCAAAGGAAATGGTCAGTTGTGTGACAATGTTGGGAGCACTTTCAGGAGATGCCCACTGACTTGTAGTTTAAGTCTATAAATCTGGAGGTGACACACCAGGGTGTGTCCTTGAAGAGTGGGCCTGTGAAGGGGAATTTGCACTGCAGCCTGTTCATTGTTTCCCAGGTCCTGCCCAGAATGCCGAATCACATCTAACTTTGTCATTCCAAGTGAGTACTGGGTGGAGGAGAAAGAAGAGAAGCAGAAACTCATTCAGAAATACAAGGAGGCAATGAGGTATGAGCACTGCAGCCTTTTTCTTCAGTCAAGATCCCAGCGGAGCTTGGGTTCACTTTGAAAAGAACAGGCTGCGTTATATACTCCTACCTCCTTCCTACCCTTCCTTTTACTTCCCAGGACAGTTTATTCTGTCATCCCCGGTAACACCCATTACGTGTCTTGCCATAGCGCAGTCCTTGGGGTGTGTGCCAAGGGAACATGTTACAGTGAAGTCTGTGCTTTTGTAACTAAAGCCCCATGACTAGGGCCCCATCTTTCTCAATCCATGTTATACTTGTCCTATGCTCTTAGGGTGGTGGGGTGCTTTCTAGAAGGTTTTCTCTCTGCTGGATCTGCCATGGTAGAGCTGTTAGATTCTAGTTAGACTTTGACAGAGTATCTGTTTCTAGCTAGTGTTTCATGCATTAGCACACACACCTTTAAGAGCGCACCTTGGGGAGGGCCATAAACTGACATACTGGTTCTATCCCTAGCTGTTTAGAGAAATCCTGGATGCTACTTGCATACAGACCTGAAATCCACCGTGAATAAGGGTTGCGATATTTTCCTTTCCAGCAACAAGGCGTGCAGGTATTTTGATGAAGGACGTGGGAGCTGCCCATTTGGAGGGAACTGTTTTTACAAGCATGCGTACCCTGATGGCCGTAGAGAGGAGCCACAGAGACAGAAAGTGGGAACATCAAGCAGATACCGGGTAATTCTCACTTTTTTTAAAGAAGGGAAAATCCCACCATCTCAGTGAGTCCTGCACAGATTGGGGTAGGGGAAGGAGAAAGTTAACACTCAGGTCTGGGAGCAAAACTAGAGTATGAAAGCAGGAAACCAACCTCAGGAGACGGGGAGGGGCATGAGAGGAAGAGCTAGAACACTTAAAACTCTAGTCTAAACCTGTGCATCATGTAGCCAGAGGGGAGGAACTGGTAAAATGGAACCCTAAATGAGAAGTCGGGTTCGCCATGCCCCCTGGTGTGCTGGACGCTTTGCCTTAGAAAGGAGAGAATAGAAGATACCACTCGACAGTGCCACCCCTATCATGGCCTTGTTTTTTACAGGCCCAACGAAGGAACCACTTCTGGGAGCTCATTGAGGAAAGAGAGAACAGCAACCCCTTTGACGATGAAGAAGAGGTTGTCACCTTTGAGCTGGGCGAGATGTTGCTTATGCTTTTGGCTGCAGGTGGGGACGACGACGACGAGCTGACAGACTCTGAAGACGAGTGGGACTTGTTTCACGATGAGCTGGAAGACTTTTATGACTTGGACCTATAGCAGCTTTGCGTGGCGTGGGAACTGGTCTGCTGAGCCCAGACAGTGGCTGTCCCCTGTGGTGGTGTGGCAGTGCCCGTGTCTCCTAGGCAGGCCTAGCAACTCCAGGTGCTGTCGTAATACTTCGTACCCAGGGCCTGTCTTCTTACTCCCTCACCTTTCCCCAAGGAGTATGTTGTTTCCTCTGGTTAAAAAGTTACAAAAATAAACCTTAAAGTTAGTTTTTTGTAACACGAACTTAACTGTCAGACAGTTAGTGTAGGTTTGTTGCGTCATCTGTTTTCAACCAGATTCACACAGTTGGAGGGTGTTCATGGACGTGCTGCACTCATTCTAAGGACCCAGGTTCAAAAGCCACAGCCTTGGCCCTTCTCGGGGGGTCCAAGAAGAGGTGATGGGTGAAGGATCTGAACTGTGGCAAGTAGCCTGTGCTACAGACCTAGAGGCGGATACTTGAGGTTTCTGCTAAAATCTGCACATCTGTGTTTTTATATGTTCCCTACCCCACAATCCCTACCCTGTGCACTTGTTCTGTGGTTTTGGTCTCTTGATAATTGCACACAAGTAATGACTACTGGATAACAATAAGCAGGTGCGAATGTGTGGAAATTTTTACTGTTCAGTATGACAGGAAGATTCTAAAAGAATGATTTACTGGCATAAAAGAAATGCAGAATTGAGGTTGACTCCCAAGAGCTGGTAGATTGGCGTGTGTGAGTGCGAGTGTGTGGTCAGCCTCGTTCCCTGCCGAGGTGCAGTGTTCTTAGCCTTCGTGGAAAACCTTGGCTTAGTGATTCAGCCTCGTGTGGTAACTAGATCTTACAGGACAAAGCGGTGTGTTGGTAGCCGCTACTAGAGCAGTGCTAGCTTTGTCTGTCTATATGGATAAATGGGCTTAGCCATAGAGGGTAAAACTATCTGGTTATCCCATATCTTAACACAAAACGGGGTTGTGGACACACAGTTGTATTTAATGCTTAATGATCTCTTACCCTCTCCAGTTCAGGCACCTTTTGGCAAACCTTTGTCCTCGTTTGAGGGGTTTTGTTGTGAGGTTTTTGTGTTTTTGTGGGTATGTGCCTCATTCCATCCCTGTACTTTGCAGGTAGACAGATGTGATTCAAAACTGTGTTCTAAGGTGTTTCTTGTAGTGGAGTCATTGGTTTGCAGTAATAAGTTATTCTTTCCCACTCAAGGGGGGTGGGGCTGGGTTGGTAATTCACAAGACAAGCTAAATTGTTAGAATTCCTTGATTGAAAATTTTAGCTTGAATTTTGTTGCTGTTTCCTGAAAATAACTTGGAGATGCTCCTGAGTTGTCCCATCGACTGCTTTTGATTCCTTGGATCCTACCCATTCTTTCACTTTAAGAAAAACAAGTCATTGTTACAGAGGTCTCTGTATTTTACAGCTGCCCTTTTGTAAGAAGCACTTTCCCAAATAAAACAATAAAAAACCCTAAGTTGTCTTTCTGTCTTGTGTAATGAGCTGGTTGAAATACTGTTTTTCTTTCACTGACTCTTTGATCAGTTCATCAGTGAGTCAAATTTCTGTGGATACAGTGACATCTTTCCTAAGACATCTAGCCCGCTGAGAAATGTGTGAGAGGGGAACCTTGCCAACAGGATCATCAAACTAGTCTGTATTTTAGAATTTGTAAGATTAGCTATTAGGCCACCACAGGCACTGCCATACGTGAACCTGCCTCATACCTGCAAAGAACAGGTAGGTACCGTTCTCTGCCTAATTCTATTATGAAATTTTATTATTAAAATACCTTTTTGGCATTTCTAGTTTTGATGTCTATTTAAGAATTTATGCTATTGAAAATGTTTCCACATGTAGGAGTTGTGTATATTGGCTTATTGTAGCCATAGTAACAGCTTGTGGACCCCCCAAGTAGCCTTTGTGAGCTCACAGACCAGCTGCTCCCCACCCAGAAATGCCAGGCATCCACCCTAAGCTGCTGCTCAGGCTGGGGGCCACATGCCCCCAGGGATGCTGCGAGCCTGAGGCATGAGTGGAGGGGGAGAGACTTCTGCTTTTTGGTGTCCAGAAAGCATGGGAGAGATTCCGCAGGAGCCACCCTGTGAGCATACCTGAGTCTGGGGAGAAGGGTATAGGCGTGATGAGAGTTGCTGGCCTTTCCGTAGGTTTGTTTGGAGCAGCTCCTTTGTGTCTTAGAAGAGGCAGTCGAAGCTCATGTTTTAGCGAATTCATAATGGCTGTCACTTCAGTGTGGTTGCCAATTGCAAAAAGGGTTGGGGGACCAACAGTGATGGGTGGAACGTCAAACTTTCTCATTTGCACAAATTAACAATCTCAACCTCTTTCCTGCCACCACAAGATAAGTTATGCTTACCTCTGTGACTAACTCCTGTGGACACATTATTTAGAAGGTTGGAGGAAAAGGTAAAGCAAATCCTTGCTGAAGATTTGGGGGAGGAAGGTATTAATGCCAGAAAGGGGACCTGGCCCTTTGAAGGTCTGCCTAGAGCCAGCTGGCAGTGTGTGGGTTCTTGACTTTGTGCAGGAAAAATTTCACAGCATAAGTCCAGGTGACTAATGGGGGAACATTTATTAAAGCTGGGGTCATAAAACAAGGAAGGGCTTAGCGTAGAAGAAGCAACAGGAGAGCCTAGGCTGGGCTGCCCCAGCTCTCTGGGAAGTCAGAGAAAAGGGGGCCTTGAGATCAGATTCAGGAGTTGGCCAGGGACAAGCTGCCGCTGCCCCGTGGCTCCCCTAGTTGCAAGCCTTGCGGGGTCTAGGGTTTAGGAGTTGCATGCCTTTGGGGGAAGTAAGAAGGGGAATGGTGAGTGCTGCTTCCCAGAAGGAGAGCATGTGCTGGGTCCTTTGTCCTGAGGCTTTGGGGGCTTTTTCTCTCCCTGGCTGGGGGAGGGCCCAAGGGAGAGGCTTTCAGCAGAATAATCAGTTTTCTGGGTGTGGTCCTCCAGGGCCAGGTCTTCACTGATTGGTCAGTGTCAGGGCAGGGGGTCCTCAGTCATTGATGCTGGTCCTGGTGTTGCACACCTGGTTTTGCTGCTTTTCTGGATCTGGAGCTGAAATACAACTGAGGCCTAGATAGTATTTCTAGGGAGGTGACCCATGTCTGCTGTAAATTGCTGTCAGTTTGTTCCCTCTCTGCCTCAGCTTCCCTGTTCCACCTGCCCTGGCTCACTGGCCTGTCAGTCTGATGCTGGTAAAGGTGTCTGTAGCATCGCTTCGTGCCGTTCACCGGATTTCCAAATCTGCTTTCGGAGGGCACCGTGTAGTCCAGCCGTGGGCAAACCACGGCCCCCGGGCCGGATCCGCCCGTTTGAAATGAATAAAACTAAAAAAATAAAAAGACCGTACCCTTTTATGTAATGATGTTTACTTTGAATTTATATTAGTTCACACAAACACTCCACCCATGCATTTGTTCCGGCCCTCCGGTCCAGTTTAAGAACCCACTGTGGCCCTCGAGTCAAAAAGTTTGCCCACCCCTGGGTAGTTGCAGAGCCCATCGAACTTCCTTAGGCTGGTGAAATGTGAACAGAATTGATGCAAATTTTAAGAGCCAGCTCATGACTTTCCCTCACTCTCCCCATTTCCCTGGCAATCGACCATTTCTGAGAAGGTGGCCTGGGTGCAGTGGGGTGAGGGGTAGAGCAGGACACTCAGCTGACCAGAGCGACATAGGACCTGAGCATGAAATAAACCCTGGGGTGAAAGGCCGCTGAGATTTGGAATCTTTGTTGTCACAGTCTAACATGCTATCCCGTGTTGAAACCATCTGCTGAAAGATTTTTTTTTTTTAATAAGGAAATCTAAATATTTGAAATACTCATTTTAATGTTTTTAGGCGCCTCTAGATAAGTAAATTGTAAGGTGTTTGAGTGAATCATTAAACTAGTTTGAAATCACTCCGTGGTATATAGATGTTAGTAGGAAAAACATTACAAATTTATTTGCTTTTTGGCCTACTCTTAGGCATTAATTATTACTACTGAAAATGTGTATTTTTTTAGAAGGAAACTTTGTGCAATAGTTAAGTAAGTCAGTAGCACTTATTTAAATTGTTGTAAATAAGGAAGCTAGAGGTTAAGTCTTTTCTTTTTTTTTTTTGGTTAATCCTCACCCAAAGATATTTTTCCATTGATTTTTTTAGAGAGTGGAAGGGAGAGGGAAAGACAGAGAGAAACATCGATGTGAGAGAGACACATCTGATTGGTTGCCTCCTGCATACATTCCAATCAGTGCCAGGGAACCTGCAACCGAGGTATGAGCCCTTGACCGGAATCGAACCCAGGACCCTTCAGTCCATGGGCTTATGCTCTTTCCACTGAACCAAACCAGCTAGGGCTAGAGCAGTGATGGCGAACCTTTTGAGCTCTGCGTGTCAGCATTTTGAAGAACCCTAACTTAACTCTGGTGCCGTGTCACATAGAAATTTTTTGATATTTGCAACCATAGTAAAACAAAGACTTATATTTTTGATATTTATTTTATATATTTAAATGCCATTTAACAAAGAAAAATCAACCAAAAAATGAGTTCGCGTGTCACCTCTGACACGCGTGTCATAGGTTCGCCATCACTGGGCTAGAGGCTGTTTCTAAATGGCCCTCAAAATAAATCTCTTAGAGGCAGTGTGAGGGTTTCCAGGCCTTCAGCAGCAAAGGGATTTACCTCTAAGTGGGAAAAGGATTTTAAAAATATTTAAACAGTAAATCCTTTGTGATTTATATCTGAAGTGATTAACACAGTATTACTGTCTCCAAAGGTGGCAGCTTTATTACTTCCACAGTGTCTAGGACTTACTTCACAAACATTCAAACAGCCTTACTTTTTAGATTTTGACAAGGTGCTTACTAGTATTTCTTTGTATTGTGTGACAGGAGGAGATCTCATGCTGATAATAGAAAATACCGGAGGTCTTACCAGGTCTCTCTGTTGCTGCTTCCTTGCAGTGCATAGAAGAGATACATACCGTGTGGTACCTGAACAAATAAATATTTTTTAGGTTCAACTGATGCACTTAATTTTCTTTTAATCAGAAGCTTATTCCCCTTAGTAAATACTTAGACATTGACTTCTACAAGGCTGTATCAACGCCTGTCTTTGTTAACTGGAGAAGTAATCTAAAATGTAAAACTGAATTAGTAAGACAAGAATTTAAGGAAGACCCAATTCTGATGAGAAATTTGTCCCCCCCCCCTTTCTTTTTTATTTATTTATTTATTTATTTAAAAATATATTTTATTGATTTTTTTTTTTACAGAGAAAGGGAGAGAGATAGAGAATTAGAAATATCGATGAGAGAGAAACATCGATCAGCTGCCTCCTGCACACCCCCCACCGGGGATGTGCCCACAACCCAGGTACATGCCCTTGACCAGAATCTAACCTGGGACCTTTCAGTCCGCAGGCCAACACTCTATCCACTGAGCCAAACCGGTTTCAGTATCTTTTTTAATCCTTCCTCGATATTTTTCCTTTTTTTTTTTTTTTTTTTCTTTAGGGCGAGTGGAAGAGAGAGGGAAAGACAGAGAAACATTGTGAGGGAAACATCGATTGGTTGCCTCCAGCATGAGCCCTGACCAGGGCCCAGGTCGGGGAGGAGCCTGCAACCAAGGTATGTGCCCTTGCCTGGAATCATACCCAGTAACCCTCTACTCACTGAGCCAAACCGGCTCGGGCAAATTTGCCCTTTTAAAGGGGCCTTATTTTCCTTCTATGTAGATGCAGATGCACTAACTCACTCTTCCCCTGCCCTTCTTGTGTTAAAACTGTTAACATTAAAAAAAATTTTGTAAATTGGTTTTAGAGAGAGGAAGGAAGGGGGAGAGAAAGAGAAATGTGTAAGTAAGAGCAAAACATGGATCAGCTGCCTCCTGCACACCCCCTACCAGGGGATGAGCCCCAGCAATCTGGGCATGAGCGCTGACTGGGAATTGAACTGGCAACCTTTTTGTGTACAGGATGACACTCAACCAACTGAGCCACACTGTCCAGGGCTGAATAACATTTTAATAAGATGAAAGTAACTATCTGTTTTTAAAGTATTTGCCTTCCAGACACTGTGCCAGGACCGGTAATCTTAGTAATTCCCTTGCAGCGGTTCTCAACCTGTGGGTTGCGACCCCTGAAAATACATCCTGCATATCAGATATTTACACTAAGATTCATAACAGTAGTAAAATTACAGTTATGAAGTAGCAACGAAAGTAATTTTATGGTTGGGGGTCACCACAACATGAGGAACTGTATTAAAGGGTCGCAGCATTAGGCGGGTTGAGAACCACTGCCTTAGAAGTTCAAAAATAGTTTCAGTGTTTGTCATGGTGTATAATGGTTAAAGTTAAAAAGAAATACAGCCGAAACTGGTTTGGCTCAGTGGATAGAGCGTCGGCCTGCGGACTGAAGGGTCCCAGGTTCGATTCCGGTCAAGGGCATGTACCTGGGTTGCGGGCACATCCCCAGTGGGAGATGTGCAGGAGGCAGCTGATCGATGTTTCTTTCTCATCGATGTTTCTAACTCTCTATCTCTCTCCCTTCCTCTCTGTAAAAAATCAATAAAATATATTTATAAAAAAAAAAAAAAAAGAAATACAGCTGAACAGTTTTAGTGAGACATAATGCACATAGCCTACAATTTGCCCACTTAAATTTTTTTAAATTGTGGTAAATTCAGAAAGTGCAGTTCTTTATATTTGTATTTACCACAGTGAGGCCCACTGCCTAAGTTGTTTTTATTTATTTTAGAGTATTGCTGGATTTTAAAATAACCCATGTTTGGGTTTGGCAATAGACAATAAAATAGAGGTAGGCAACCACAACACAAAACTGTGCTCTGATATAGCGAATGCCTGTATTCTGTGCTTAAAGAATGTTTTGGTGTTTTTCCAAATTAATAAAATTTATTCTTGAAATTAGAATTTTGTTTCTATATTAGTTGAGAAGGCTGCAGGCTGCTATTTTCAATCAACTTTCTAAGAATTAACACATTATTGACTTTGGGTGGTGACACACAATACATTATACAGGTGATGTATTATAGAAATGTACACCTGAAACCTATATATGTTATTAACCAATGTCACCCCAATAAAGTAAAATAAACATGAACACATTATGAGTGGGTAGCCTTTATTCCCAGTGAGAAAAACTAATTAAATATAAAAATCATCACTCTATGGTCTCTCTTTTTAAAAAAAAAAAAAAGGTTTTTTAAGTTGATTTTTGGAGCAAGAAACATCAATGTGAGAGCGATTGGCACCCTAGGTGAACCAGCAACCCTTTCAGTACATGGGACGAGCCCAACCAAGCTACACGGGTCAAATGTTGGTCTTCGAAGTTCTAGAGCCATCTTGATACACTGTATATAAGAATAAGTAAGTGCAGGTGATAATAAGTGCAGATTATATGCCAGGTGAAGAGCAATCTTTGGATGATTTTGCAGAATTATATCTCTTCTGTGCTTTTACTTTCATTTCAGCATTCCTGGTGCTTCCAGTCTTTAGCAATTATTTCTGGCTATAAATTAAACAATGTATTAAAAATAAACACAAAAGCCGAAACCGGTTTGGCTCAGTGGATAGAGCGTCGGCCTGCGGACTGAAAGGTCCCGGGTTCGATTCCGGTCAAGGGCATGTACCTGGGTTGCGGGCACATCCCCAGTAGGAGATGTGCAGGAGGCAGCTGATCGATGTTTCTCTCTCATCGATGTTTCTAACTCTCTATCCCTCTCCCTTCCTCTCTGTAAAAAATCAATAAAATATATTTAAAAAAAATAAAAATAAACACAAAAGAAGCTATTTGAGGTCAAAACCACCTTAGTAGCTGGCAATTTCCTACTGAATGGCAAACCAACTAGGTGTATCTTGCCAGCGTTACTCAGTAATTGAGCACAGGCTCTTGAATAGATGACATATTTGAAAATGAAAAATTGAAGCAGGCACTATTACGCCTTTGATGTGAATCCTCTGAAATGCTCCATCCCTGGAGGCTTGCACACTGCCCGCAGGAGCACTGATGTGTGCTTGCTTTGCTGAGTTCTTCCCCATCCTTTCCATCTGAGCCTTGTGCTGGAGTGGCTGAGAGAACCCAGCCTGGTTTGCCTCGGGTCACCCATGCAACCGTGCACATGAGTGAGCTGGAGACTCCACATCCATGTTAAACAGAAGTGAACTCAGGCTGGGCCTGGCATATTTCAGACCCTGCTCTATATTTGATAGGTCTAGCCTAATATTACCACCTCCCACTGTGTCTTATGCCCTTCAGCTTTTTTTTAAAAAAATATATTTTTATTGATTTCAGAGAGGAAGGGAGAGAGAAACATCAATGATGAGAATCATTGAGCGGCTGCCTCCTGCACGACCCCTATTGGGGATTGAGCCCACAACCCACACATGTACCCTTGACTGGAATCGAACCTGGGACCCTTCAGTCCGCAGGCTGATGCTCTATCCACTGAGCCAAACCAGCCAGGGCTGCCCTTCAGCGTTTATGATGCTGAAATGTATGTGTGAGCATATCTTGTAATGAATATGTTTCTCTCTTTGTGTGCATTTGTGTGTGGAGGAGGATGAGAGGTTAACATGATAGAACCCAAATCTGATCTGAGAGGGAGTGTAGCATAATAAGAGTGGGCCTGGGCCCTGGCCCTGGCTGGTATGTTTAGTGGTTAGTGTCAGCCCTCACACCAAGGGGTCACGGGTTCGATTTCCAATCAATGTCACACCTGCGTTGCAGGTTCCATCCTGGCCCCACTCAGGGTTCATGCAGGAGGCAACCAATCGATGTATCTCTTACATTGATGTTTTTCTCACCTCCCCCCCTTCCACACCTTCTTAAAAAAAAAAATGGAAAAAATATCCTCCGGTGAGGACTAACAACAACAAAAAAAATGGGCTCTGTATTAACTGATGTTTTCCTCAATAAATTCAAATTTTAAAAAAGTGAGCTCTGGAACCAAGTTGCTTGGGTTTGGATCCTGGCTCTGCCACCTCCTAGTTGTGTGACTGACCTTACTCTCTCTGTATCATGTTTTGTTTTTTAATATTTTTATTGATTTTTTTTGCAGAGAGGAAGGGAGAGGGATAGAGAGTTAGAAACATCGATGAGAGAGAAACATTGATCAGCTGCCTCCTGCATACTCCCTACTGGGGATGTGCCTGCAACCAAGGTACATGCCCTTGACCAGAATCGAACTTGGGACCTTTCAGTCCGCAGGCCGATGCTCTATCCACTGAGCCAAAACAGTCAGTGGATATGTTTTTATTGATTTTAGAAGAAGGGAGTGGGAGAGAGAGAGACATCAGTACCCCAACTGGGGACCAAACCTACAATCTTGGCAAGTGCTTTGACCAGGAATCAAGCCTGTACCTTTTGGTGCACAGGACAATGCTCAACCAACTGAGTCACACTGGCCAGGACTTGTATCTTCATTTTAAAATTAGGAATTAAAAATATCTCCCACTTCAAAGATAGTTGACAAGATTCATTGAGTTAGTATAAATGTGTTTGGTTCAGTGCTGGGCATATATAGTTAATTGTTTGTTTGTCTTTATTAATACCATTATAGTAATACTAGAGGCCTGGTGCATATTTTTGTGCACTGGTGGGGTCCCTTGGCCTGGCCTATGGGGATCAGGCTGAAACCGGGCAGTCTGACATCCCCCAAGGGGTCCAGGAGTGCAAGAGGGCACTCTGCAAAGTTGCTGTCACTCAACAGCTCCTGCATTGAGCGTCTGCCTCCTGGTGGTCAGTGTGCGTCATAACTACCAGTCACTTAGCCTTTTATATACTGTACTAGAGACCCGGTGCATGAAATTCGTGCACGGGTAGGGTCCCTAGTCCTGGCCAGCGATCAGGGCCGATTGGGGCCTTCTGGCTGCTCACTGGGGCCTCCCTTTCCTGGCTGCTGGCTGCAGGCCAGGGCCTTCCTTTGTTCTGCGCTGCCCTCTGGTGGTCAGCGCATATCATAGTGAGCAATAGAACTCCAAGTCAAACTCCCATTGGAACACTTTGAATATTAGCTTCTTATATATATAGAAATAGATTCCTATTACTACTAGTAATAGAGTGGGGAAGAGGTTCAGGAACAGTCTGTGAACAATGAGATAACAGATTTTTGCATACATGGAAATGTACTTGACACTGGCGAACAAAATATGGAGACACAATCTTTTTATTCTTCCAAAATGTCTCTTTTGTAACTTAATTTCACATAACTTGTTACCAACGACACAGCTTTGGGAGTGTGAGAAAGATGCCAGAACTGAGCCAACATGTAGCTTTCTGAGACCACAGCTACAGAGAGGAGCCTGCCTGAGCTGGTTCCCAGGCCAGGTAACCAGACCGCTCAGCTTCGGAAAAGCCTTGCCTCTTTGGAGCCGACCTTCGGGCGCCCGAATCTAGTGAAGCTGCCTCACACCGAGCCCTTTCCGTGTCCTCGAGGGTTTCTGTCACAGCCCCATCATTTCAACAGAAGCCCAGGTGGCTAATCACAGGCTCCTGGCGTTCAGGCGACCCCGTTTTCACATGTCTAACCTGTTGGTAGGAACATTTCAATTCCAGGTAATCCTGAGTGCATAACCCTAGATGCTGATGAGGTTTTCAGTGTTGGTTGCGACCGATGTGCAGAGAAATGAAGGGAAATTGGTGTGAGCCATTAATGGCGTGTCCTGCTCAGCCTCTCTTCACTCAGTAGCCACACGTGAAGGTAGGTCTCAGCCTATCGATTGTGCTGCTATCGATGAGAAATGCCTGTGGGCACTCACCTGGGCCCGGGGAGAGCTCCCAGAGACATTGCCCTTTTTGGAGCTGATGTGGCTGGACAGGCCTTTGTGGTTCTTACTGTGACTGTAAGATGCAGTTCAGCAACAACCATCGGGGGAACTTGGAAAAACCACAGTGTGTTACAGGTACATGGTGTGCCCAGGGCCATACTGTGAGGTCAATATTGGTTTGCTATTCATCTGTGAGCCAAATTAATTACTATTCAGAAATGCCTTCTGACCCAGCAGCCAATGTGGTGTTTTGGAAAGGAACTGTAGACATCTCCCACATCAGCCCAAATAGAATGAAGTGAAATCCAGTTCTGTCTCCATCACATGGCTCCTGACCATTTGGCAAGAGGTATTTATGGTCTTTATATCAAAAGGCTTTGCTCCCCAAACTAAAACCCTGAGGTGTGACTGTCAGGAAGCAAATGTTAACGGCATTCTGGCTTATCACTGCAGGCTTTTTTCTCATCCACCCATGACCAAGCTGTTTTAAACTGTTCCGGAGTGTTCCAAGCATCCTCGCCCCTCTTTGATCTTTCCTCACTACTCTCTTCTTCAAGTGAGAAGCAAAAGTCAGTGGAAACATGGTTGAAGGGTTGGGGAGACAGAAAAGAGATGAAAAAGAGCAAACCTTGTCCTCCTAACCCTGTGCCTTTAGGTCCAAGGCAAAATCGGAAAGGACAGTGGTATCCCCTGGCCTCAGAGTCAGCTGTTGTGGCCTCTGGTCTGAACCCAGGATTGAGAACTAGTGGCAAGTCTACACTTGGGTCTGAAATGCTACTCAGCAGACACTAGAAGACCCGCCACCTTTGGTTTAGCGATGCCCCCTGGCGGGTGCTATTGGCTGGGTGACCACACTCAGCAAGTGCAGTGGGTCTTTTCACTTGGCATCTGGGCCATAAGGACTGGACTGGAGTCCAGGGGCAGGTGGTTCAGGGCGCCGTCCCCATACAGCTGCAGGCTGTTGCGGGCGATCAGCTCCCTGGCCATGAGCACGAAGACTTCGTCTATGTTCTTGGACTCCTTAGCTGATGTCTCCAAAACAGCAAGGAGGCCGTATTTCTCAGCCAGCGTGCAGGCATCCTCGAACAGAACATGCCGTTTCTCCCACAGGTCACATTTGTTCCCTGGGAGTGAGAGAGAAGCAAATATTGCATTGAGTAACTTAATCTGATTTTTTAAAAATGAACTTTAGAAAGAACATCTTAGTTCAGCAATATGCATGCATGCACTTCTTTCCAAATAGTAATTGAGGCCAAATTTAATGCAAATGAAACCACAGATGAGCGGAAACAGAGCCACTGTCTTAATCACTGTTCTTAAGATCTGTAAGAGCTGTGAGGAATGGACCACGGGTGCACGTTATTGGCTGGGACCGGTGGAGCCTCCATATTCTTGGGAGGGGCCGTCTCTCCTACGTGTGACAAGGTAAGACGGTGCCAGAGCGATTCCCTCTTGCTTCTCTCTTCTCCCTTCAGATCTCGTTCCTCTTTCTCCCTAACTACAAAGTGTTGGACACCGAGATAGAACCTGGTCGAGCTGGAACTTGTCAGGATTTCTTGGGTTGAAGCTGTGGAATGTATAATGAAGGACTTATTCTGTTAGTTGTAACTTGCATACAACAAAATGCACAGACTGGACACTCCGTGGGTCTTGATGAATGTGTACCAAGTATGCAAGTGGTTTGAGATTATTCACTAGAGTGAGACCATTGCAAGACCATGCAGTTCTGCTCAGGTATGTACCCAAGGGAAGTATGAGCCCATGTGCGTCCATACACATACAAGAGCCTTCAGAGCAGCAATTTTCCTAATTGTCCCAACTGAAAACAACTCGAATGTCCATCACCAACAGAAGGGAGAAATGAAAGTAATGTTGAGGGAAAGAAGCTTAGACAAAACAATGCTCAGTACAATGCCATTTATAGAAGGTTCAAAAACAATAGCAAAGTAGAACGGCTGATAAAGAAAATGGGGCGATGTCATAAAAGCCATGATGGGGTTACTTTGGGGGAGAAGATGAGGCAATTGGGAGGGACAGGAAGGGGAGCTGGGGGGCAGGGTGCATTCTTTCTTGACCCAGGTGGTGTTTACACAAGCGTTCCCCTTGTGATGTATCAGTGTTTGCATACTTTTCTCTCTATGCATTATTTCCCAATAAAAAAGATTGAAAAAATACTTTCTCCTAGAGAGTCGGCAGACAGATCTGTTGTGGCGGGAGGGCGGTGTTTAGTGAGGTGGATGGATTGAGCAAAAAGGAAAAAAAGGGAACTCGTGGACATGGACAGCAGTGTGGTGATTGTGAGGGAGGACGGGGGAGGCGGAAGAAGGTATAAGGGGGATAAATGGTGATGGGGAAAAAAAGAAAAGATAAAGAAAAAATACTCGGCATCAAAGGCACCAGCCTGGTCATTGACAAAGCTAGATTTTTATCATAATTCTCCCCAAATAAGGTTAAATCCAAGGGCTATTACCCTTCCTGGGACTGTGGTAGGCCGGCAAATGGTCCCTAAGACACATGGTTCTACCCCCTGGGAGTTGTAAATGTTACTTTATCTGCGAAAATATTTGCAGATATGATTACGTGAAGAATCTTGAGCCCTAGAGCTAATTCCGGATTAGCTGGGTGGGCCCAAGTGCAATCATGTGTAGTCTCGCATGAAGGAGACAGAGGGAGCCTCGAGCCCAGAACCCTGACGGCCACTGGAGGAGACAGGAACGGATTCCCCCGAGAGCCTCAGAGGAGCATGGCCCTGCCGACACCGTGATTTCTGCCCGGGGATCCCGATCCCAGATTTCTGGCCTCCAGAACGGAGTGCGAACACGCTTCTGTTGTTTTCACAAGTAGGCACTCAGTTGATGGTAATTAGCAGCTACAGGAAACTAACTCAGGTATGTAGCTTCAAGAAAACTGTACGCGTTTTTATAGCTTGTGAGGTTTAAGTTCAGGGCATCGCCCTGCTTCTAGAAGAAAGGTGTGAGAGTCCCTTGGTTGGGACAGGGATGCTTCCAGAGTAGGAATCCTGAGCCAGGAGTCTCGGCCACCCCTCACCCTGATCTGTGGCTTCTGGGCTGCTTGCACTGGTTCTGACTGCTCCTCCCACCTGCCCCAGGACCACCCCTGGTTAACTGACCGTCCCCTGCTCTGCCTCCCAACAGCTGGTGGTTGCACACCTCAGGACAAGCCAGGACACCTGGTGGGAGGGAAAGAAACATGTGCTTGCTCCAGCAGTTTGAGACTTTGCTCTCTAAGTGTTCTGTGTGGACACCAGAGTTGCATGGGCCCTGCCCCCGAGAAAGGGGTTCTTCATCTTGTTAGGGAGGCAAGAGAGACACTTGGACAATTTAAGAGCCAAATGGCCCTAGCTGGTTTGGCTCAAGTGGCTAAAGCATCGACCTGAGGACTGAAGGGTCCCAGGTTCGATTCCGGGCAAGGGCACATGCCTGGGTTGTGGGCTTGATCTCCAGTGTGGGGCGTGCAAAAGGCAGCTGATCAATGATTCTCTCTCATCATTGATGTTTCTGTCTCTCCTCTCCCTTCCTCTCTGAGAGCAATAAAAATATGTAAAAATAAATAAAATAAAATAAAGAGCCAAATGCCCTGGCCAGTGTGGCTCAGTTGGTTGAGCATTGTCCCATGCACCGAGGGCTTGCCAGTTAGATTCCAGGTGAGGGTACAGGCCCAGGTTGCGGGCTTGTCCCTGGTAGGGTGTGTGCAGGAGGCTGCTATTGATGTCTCTCTTTCCCTCTCCCTCTCTGTCTAAAATCAACAAAAAACATCTAAAAAATAAAAAATAGTTATATAAGAATTTGCCCATCCAAGACAGGCCATGAAACAACACATCCTAAGGACCAGGTGAATGGTACACGTTGTTAACCTTACAGGTGTACCATCCCTTATCCACATTTCCCAAATCCAAAAAACTCTGAAACCCCTACATTTTTTGGTAATTTATCTGACAGTAAAATCTGCCCTGCACTGGCCATTTGAAGTTTTTATTCAACCTTCTTTGTATGACCATATATTTCACTGCATATATATTAATGCATTTGACCATGGGATGTTGGCCCAGAAACTACTGAGGGTGTTAGGTAACATAGCATGCACCCTCCTAAGATTCAATAAATTCTGGACTCTTGCCGAAACTGGTTTGGCTCAGTGGATAGAGCGTCGGCCTGCGGACTGAAAGGTTCCAGGTTCGATTCCGGTCAAGGGCATGTACCTGGGTTGCGGACATATCCCCAGTAGGAGATGTGCAGGAGGCAGCTGATCGATGTTTCTCTCTCATCGATGATTCTAACTATCTCTCTCCCTTCCTCTCTGTAAAAAATCAATAAAAAATATTAAAAAAATAAAAATAAATAAATTCTGGACTCTGAAATCTTTGGCCTTCAGGGTTTTCACTGAGAGACTGTAGACCTGTAACTGTAAAAGAATTTCAGTGGCCCTAGCTGGTTTGGCTCAGTGGATAGAGTTTCGGCCTGCGGACTGAAGGGTCCCAGGTTCAATTCTGGTCAAGGGCACATGCTCACATGCTCAGGTTTTGAGCTCAATTCCCCATAGGGGTTGTGCAGGAGGCAGCTGATCAATGATTCTCATCATTGATGTTTCTCTCTCCCCCCCCCTTCCTCTCTGAAATCAATTATATATATTAAAAAAAAGAATTTCAGTGAAAGGTTTGCCCAAGATCCTAAGGGGACAAATAGCAGATGCTGAAGAAAGTTATGAGACAGAGCAGCCAGTATAACCAACAGAAGAAAGTTGGCTTCTTGACCCCTCACTCTGATAGAAGGTCTGAAGAGTTAGGTCAGGAACAGAGCTGAGGGGACAAGAAAAAGATACGAGGCCAGTCAGCCATCTCTGGAAGAAAGCAGGAACCTTGTCAGTCGGGTTCAGGAATTTGTGTGTTATCTGGGGGACCATGGGGGACCAGTGAGGATTTTAAACAGGGGCATCACATCACCAAGGAGCCGAGCTTCCTGTGAGTGGCTGGAGGGGGAGGAACAGTAGGAATCAACGCACAGTCATCGCTTTGCCATTTGTGTGGTGGGAAGTGGCTGCCAGGGGCTGGGGTAGACAGAATGGAAAAATAGTAAAAGGGACGGGAACACTTCCATAAGGGAACAAGACATTTGACTTTCCTAGATTAAGGCATGGAGGCCAATGACAGAAAACAGAAAGCCCCCTTGTATTAGCTCTGGGGTGATGGGGACATGTCCAGGTCATCTTTAGGGGCATTTCTAGAATCAATTAAGAACTGGAGCAGTGTGGCTCAGTTGGTTGGGCATCATTTTGTGCATCAAAAGGCTGCAAAATGAAAACACTACTAGAGAAATAACAGAAACATTAACACTTCTCTCTGAATGTACAAGAGGACTGGCTCACATTTCCAGCTGCAAGTTCACTTTGTGTAGTTGAAGTTCCTGTTAGTTTTGATGTTGATGTGTTGAGATTCACTTAGGGTCTTAACAGGTATAAGAAGTCATTCAAGCCGAAACCGGTTTGGCTCAGTGGATAGAGCGTTGGCCTGCGGACTGAAAGGTCCCGGGTTCGATTCCGGTCAAGGGCATGTACCTGGGTTGCGGGCACATCCCCAGTGGGAGATGTGCAGGAGGCAGCTGATCGATGTTTCTCGCTCATCGATATTTCTAACTCTCTATCTCTCTCCCTTCCTCTCTGTAAAAAATCAATAAAATATATTTTAAAAAAAAAGAAAAAAGAAGTCATTCAAGCCCTGGTGTGACTCAGTTGGTTGGGCATCATCCAGTCTGCTAAGAGGTCACCATTTTGATTCCTAGTCAAGGTACATGCCCAGGTTACAGGCTCGACCCCCAGTAGGGGGCGTGCAGGAGGCAGCCCATTGATGCTTCTCTCTTCCTCTCTCTCTCTCAAAAATCAATAAAAACTTTTTTTTTTTTTTTAAAAAGAAGTCATTCAAGTGTGTGTTGGGTGAGTCAGTTACATTCATCTGAATGGCTCCCTCAGGGGTTTGGGGCCGCTGCCTGGGAACCTCAGCCTACAGAGTACTTTCTGTGTGGTCTGCACAGACTGTGCAGCAAACCAGCTGGGGCTCCTGCACGGAGAGGTCTGAACTGTTTTGATTTTAAAGGACCACTCCACTGTTTATGTTCAGGAGTATCCTCATAATATCACCTCCTAAACCACCATCCTGAGCAAGTCTCCAGAATGAGAAACTCTAGGGTGGGGCCTTGGGATCTGTTTTCTTAACAAGTTCACACCACCCCCTCTCATTTCCAAGTGAATCTGATGGAATTTCTGGGCCAGGCCCTCTTACCATTTGCACTCTATGATTTCATGCTTCCCTGCCACCGGAAACACGCAAAAAGCTGAGTGTCAGCAGAGGGGGGCCAATGAAACAAAGTTAAACCCTTTGAAAACTCCATACCGATCAGCATAATGACCAAGTTCGCAGCTCCGTATTTTTCTATCTCGTGAATCCAGTGAGGAACGGACTCAAAGGTGGACCGCCGGGTCAGGTCGTAGGCGATAATGGCCGCGTGGGCGCTGCGGTAGTAGCTCTGGGTGATGGTCCGGAAGCGCTCCTGGCCTGCGGTGTCCCACACCTGCATCTGGAGACGGGCGGGAAAGGGGATGGCATCAGGAGCTCCCATAGCCGATGGGGACTTGCTCCCTGATTGTCTGCAAAATGCAGTTTCCTGGGTTTTACCTGGAGATATCCACATTCAGGAGGTCTGGGCTGGGGCGCAGGAGTCTGTTGTTGCAGTTGCGCCCCAGGGTAATTTGGACGGGCTCGCAGGCTTGGGAGCCACCACCGCCAGGACGCTTAGTCGGAGAGTGGGACCCAGTGTCCTGGGGTTTGGTGTTCTTTCCCCTTTGCATCGCAATCATCCCTTCCTCCAGATTTTGGGCCTTATCTCTTGACCCTGCCCATTGCTATTAACACTGGAAAAGGAAGTAATGTTGGCTGAACTGTTTTGATTTTAAATGACCACTCCACTGTTTATGTTCAGGAGTATCCTCATAATATCACCTCCTAAACCACCATCCTGAGCAATGGCGCCAACTTATACACATAACAGTGTCATGGGTACCTGTTTCTTCATATACTTACATTATTTACAAAATTTATTTATTTATTTAAAAATAGCCGAAACCAGTTTGGCTCAGTAGGTAGAGCATCGGCCTGCGGACTGAAAGGTCCCAGGTTTGATTCCGGTCAAGGGCATGTACCTGGGTTGCAGGCACATCCCCAGTAGGAGATGTGCAGGAGGCAGCTGATCGATGTTTCTCTCTCATCGATGTTTCTAACTCTCTCTCTCCCTTCCTCTCTGTAAAAAATCAATAAAATAAATAAATAAATAAAATATTTTTATTGATTTCAGAGAGGAAGGAAGGAGAGATAGAAACATCAATGATGAAAGAGAATCATTGATTGGCTGCCTCCTGCACATTCCCTACTAGGGATTGAGCCTGCAACCCGGGCGTGTCCCCTGACCAGAATTAAACCATGACCTCCTGGTTCATAGGTTGATGCTTAACCATTGAGCCATGCCAGCCAGGCACAAAATTTATTTTTTAAATAAAGTTTGCAAACATATACAAGACTAGAGAGAATAGAGCAATGAACCTTCATATACCTATCATTCCAGATACCATAATCTTACCTAATAATAGACAAGCATGTAAATTAACCATCCCTCCGCTATGCTCACCAGCCAATCAGGAGTATGCAAATTAACCCAACAAAGATGGCGGTTAATTTCCATACATAGGGGCGAAGTGGCGGAGCAAAGACTGAAGGCTCTGTCCAGAGCTGCGAAGACTGAAGGCTCCATCTGGAGCCGCGAAGACTGAAGGCTCCATCCAGAGTGAAGGCCTGGGTGCCGGGTGCTGGAGGAAAACCGGTGCCGGCAGCCAGGGGAAGGGAAGGCCTATTGCATGAATCTCTTCGTGCAACGGGCCACTGGTCTATATATAAAAGCCTAATATGCAAATTGACCACAGGGGAGTTCGACCAGGAAACCGATCACTCGCTCACTATAATGTGCACTGACCACCAGGGAGTGGCATGGAACGAAGGAAGGCCCCAGCCAGCAGCCGGAAGGCCCCTGATCAGCCCTGATCGCAGGCCAGGCCTAGGGACTCTACCCATGCATGAATTTCATGCACCAGGCCTCTAGTTATTCAATAATTATCAAGATTTTGCCACTTTTGCTACATCTAGCCTGTTCTGTTGATTTCTTTGTCCTTATTCTTTAATGTTTTTAAATTCTCATCTGAGGATATTTTTTTCATTGATTTTTAGAAGAGTGAAGAGGAGGGAAGGAAGGGGGTGGGAGAGAGAGAAACATCTATGTGAGAGAGATACATTGACTGGTTGCCTCCTGCACTTCCATATGTGCCCCAACCAGGGCCAGGGATTGAGTCTGCAACCGAGGTACGTGCCCTTGACCCGGAATTGAACCCTCTAACCACTGAGCTCCCGGCCAGGGCTCTTTGAGGTATTATTTTATTTATTTTTCTTGTCTGCAGTATCATACATAATCATCTAACTGCCTCTAGAATGTTCACACCTGTTACTGCAATTCAAAGCCCAGGAAGAACTACTCCTGGGATTTACTTTAGGTCAGTGAGGTATTATTATTATTATTTTATAATTATTTTAAAAATATTTTTTACTGATTTTTTACAGAGAGGAAGGGAGAGGAATGGAGGGTTAGAAACATCCATGAGAGAGAAACATCGATCAGCTGCCTCCTGCACACCACCTACTGGGGATGTGCCTGCAACCAAGGTACATGGCCTTGACCAGAATCAAACCTGGGACCCTTCATTCTGCAGGCTGACGCTCTATCCACTGAGCCAAACCAGTTAGGGCACTGAGGTATTATTTTAAAGCAAATCCCAGACTTCATGTCATTTCATCCCTACTTATACATTGATGTACATCCCTATAAAAACGGACATTTTCTTTCATAACCACAATGCCATTATCACTAATAAACTTTTTGATAACTCCTTGATATTATTTAATGCCCAGTCCATATGGAAATTTTCCTAATTGTCTCCAAAATGTATTTTTACAAAATCAGGATCCCAAACAAGATCCATTTATTACATTTTTACCCACACTTTTCGATCTTTTCTAATCCAATGGGTAAAAGACAGAATCTCACCGTTAGCTTATTGTTTATTTAATTATGAATGAGGATGGGCACCTTTACATAAATGTATGAGCTCATTCTTATAAAATTTGTGAAACAGCAGTTTTGTTCAGTCTGTGAATAGCCTACTTTTTTGTGTGTGCTTGGCTGTTTAGCTTCTTTTCTTAGCTATTTATCAGGGCTGTTTTCACGTTAAAGCAATTAGCCATTTGTCAAGTCCCATATATGCAAATATTTCTTTCCAAGTGTCATTCATCTTTTGACTTGGTTCAGAGTGTTTTTGAATATGTAGAAATGTTACCTTTATATAGTTACATAGAAATATATACATTTGACCTTGAGATAGATTGAGCAGTATTTTCCCTTATGGCTTCTGGGCTTCTTGTCTTTTTCACATTATTTATTTTTTATTTTTATTGTTGACACTGTTACAGACATCCTGGGTTTCTCGTCTTACTGCAAAGCCCAATTTCCTCATTCCACAGCGATAAAACTGAATACACCTATGTTTTTTCCTGGTAGGTTTATGATTTCATGTTTTACATTCAGATCTTTTATTCCTCAGGCATGTGTTTCGGGGTTAGGAACTCTGGCTAAACTAGGGGGAGCGAACCCCAGGCCCCTCTGACCTTCACTCTCTTGCCGTCGATCTCCAGGGAGCGCACAGTGAAGTCCACCCCGATCGTGTTCTGCTGTGTCTCCGTGTAGACCCCGGATTTGAAATGCTGCACCACACAGGTCTTCCCCACGTTGGAGTCCCCGATGAGGATGATCTTGAACAAATAGTCGAAGTTCTCATCTGCTGCCCTGGCTGAGCTGGAGAACTGCATGGCGCTGCCTCCCTAGAGTGGAACTGGGCAGAAAAGGAGGGGTTCAGCGTCTCTTTAGTGAGCACGACCAGGCGCAGGCGCTGTTCAAGGCACTTGGGGTCCAGGACAAGACAAGGCAGGGGAGATCGTTGCTTTCATTGCACTAACATCCTCTTGGGCCCTGGCTGGTTTGGTTCAGTGGATAGAGCGTTGGCCTGTGGACTGAAGGGTTCCGGGTTCAATTCCGGCCAAGGGCACATGCTGGGGTTGCAGGCTTGATCCCCAGTAGGGGACATGCAGGAGGCAGCCAATCAATGATTCTCTCTCATTATTGATGTTTCTCTCTCCCCTCTCCCTTCCTCTCTGAAATCAATAAAAATATTGGTTGAGCCCTGGCCGGTTTGGCTCAGCGGATAGAGCATTGGCCTGTGGACTCAAGGGTCCCAGGTTCGATTCCGGTCAGGGGCGTGTACCTTGGTTGCGGGCACATCCCCAGTAAGGGGCGTGCAGGAGGCAGCTGATGGATGGTTCTCTCTCATCGATGTTTCTAACTCTCTATCCCTCTCCCCTACTCTCTGTAAGAAATCAATAAAATATATTAAAAAAAAATATTGGTTGAAAGACACTAATTACCGGTCAGGTACAAGAGAGCTGCCCCCCTAAGCTCACACCTGCCTTAGGTGGGTGCACATTACTTTAGGGGTACCCTCAGGATGAAGAGGTCCTACTGCCATTCTCTGCTGGACTACACCGTCATCAGAGTCAGATGACAGCATTGGTGGAAATCCTGGTCATTGAGACCAGGGGCTCCGTGCCCCATGGAGTGCCCACTCAGCAGGATGATGGCAGAGGAGATGCCCACAGGGGTGTTTTTCCTGCCATTCTTCAGTTCATAGACATGCCTAGCTTTTCACGTGGGGAGAAGGACTCCAAATGTCCAGGCAACCAGCTACAGAGGACTGACAAGATCGGACTGAGAAGTCAGTTTACGGAAGAGTGACATGGTCTTTTTCTTCCGGCTCGCACCTACTTTTTCTTGACGAGGAAATTAGGATTTTGAGAAAATCAAAAAAGAAAACTGTAGTGGGGATGTTTATGGCATACTTCACCATAAGCTGGAAAATAAAGTTTCTAAATGACAGTGTTTCCCACGCTAACGAATTCTATCAAAACTATTTGGGGAGATAATTAAAAATACATATTTCCAAGCCCATCCCAGATCTGCTAAAGATATTTAAAAACCCGTGTACACACACATGCACGCACTCACCAGGTGACTCTGATGGCAGGTTTGGAAAACACTGATCCACACAATCACGCGCCTGACATTTTATTCTCACCTTCCGCGTGTCTGCCCAACGACTCACCTGCGCTTCAATATCACTGAGCACGAGGAACTCGCTACCTCCTGCAAAAATCCATTCTGTGTGCAGCTCTAACTTACCTGGGGTTGAAATCTATCTCCCAGGGTTCCATCTGTTGACCCTTGTGCTATGCCAGGACTGGGCAGATTCCGATTCCACATGCCAGCCCATCAGATATTTGGAGCGCCAACCACATCCCCTCCAGGCAAATATCCTCAGGCCCTCAACGGTTCCTCAAAGACTATCGTCTTGGGTCTCCTCATAAAAATACACGAAACCTACCCGCATTGGATGGTTAAAGTTGATGTGCTGCACTGCAAGTTGCTCCCTTCTTCACTTCCCCCCACCTGTACTTTTTGGTTTTCTTTAAAGTCATGGAAAAGGACAAATCTATATCGTTACACAAATTAAAATGCACACAGATATCCAGCCTATAGAAACCCCATGCTTCTCTCGCCTCCAAAACACCCGTGGCTCAATGATCCAGCAGACGGTGGACACCTGCAGCCCTTTGTTCCCCTCTGACCTTTCAAATAAAGAAAGCCATTCCACTTCCGTGTCTTATCGCCGTAACTTGAGCTGAAATCTTCCTTCTGTGCCTCACCCCACCCCACCCCAGGAAGCCCTCAGAATTTCCACGAAAGCCCCTTTACTCAGCCTGCACGTCCTGCCAGGAGAACGCAGTGTCCGCCTGGGACGCCCTCCATCCTGCATCCGGTCGCCTCCACCCTCCCGGGTCACGGTCGCCTACCTGTCGCGCTCTCTCACTTCTGGAAGCGGGAAAGGTTTTCTTTTTCTCCTTGTTTTCCTTTTCAGCCCTCAGGGCCCCTTCTTCCTGCTGCCTCGCTGCGCGGTGGGAACTGTAGTTCTGTCCCCAGGTGCCAGGTTTGGCGGCCTGAGAAAGTGAAAGGAAGTGGAAGCCCTCCCACTGCCCCTGAGCCCGCAGCCGCCGTTGGGCACAGAGCACAGGTGAGGCGCTGGCCAGCACTGGCCGCCGAGTCCGGACACTCGTCCTCTTGCAAAGCCAGTTAACTGAGCCAATACCTATAAACCACCCGGGTCCTTCTTTCTACTCACTTCCTCTTATGCAGCCCCCTACCACTCCCCCCCCCCCATTTTTCCTGATGTCCCTTCTTTGGCTGGGGTGGGGGCTCCAGTGGCGAGAATACAATGTAAAGGATACAGAGCTGGGCCTTGAGTCTTTGCATTGTCTTGTGGATTCGAATTACTGTTCTTGAGGAGCCTCTAAGACAGTAGGTCTCAACCTTCTGGCCCTTTAAATACAGTTCCTCATGTTGTGACCCAACCATAAAATTATTTTCGTGGCTACTTCATCACTGTAATGTTGCTACTGTTATGAATCGTCATGTAAATATCTGATATGCAGGATGGTCTTAGGTGACCCCTGTGAAAGGGTCGTTCGACCGCCACAGGTTGAGAACCGCTGCACTAAGAGAAAGGAGGTGTTCCAAAGAGAAAATTAAAAAACGAAAATAACTTTGCATTTGTACGGAAGAAAGAGCTGAAAAAGCATTTGTTTCTTTCCCTCAAATATTCAACCACAGAACAGAGGTAATTTCTAGGTCTGGGGAAACAGGGTTTACCAGGCCCCGATGCTGGCACAAGAGACAAAGCCGGGGTGAATTTTCCTTAATTTTCCCCCTGCAGAGCCTGGGAGGGTCGCTGGTTCTCAGACCATAGGATTAGATTTTCTCCCCTGTGGAGAAGGTAACATTTGGCAGTTAAGCCGTGTAGGTACAATATGCAAAACAGAGGCATCCTGTTTATAAAATATTTAAATTGGTATAGTGTTTTCAAACCGTGGGCTGAGACCTAGTCCCGAGTCCTGAAATCAGTTTTAGTGGGTTGCAACCAGCATTTTTACAGAAGAGGTTCGCAAAAAAAATTCCAGAATGTATCTCACGTAATCAGGCTCAGGATTGTTCTGTGAAATGTTCGGGTCAGTTGCAGACCTGCCTGTATCTAGGGGGGCGGGGGAGGGGGGTGAGGGAAAATGCATTTCTTCCTGTGGCTGAGGTCTAGAGAGATTGAGAAGCCCTGCAACAGAGGACAATTTATTCAATATCCAACAGCACCTTTCCCCCACGATTCCTTCAGATGATCTTTAAAATATGATTTATTTTGCTCCGAATTCCACTTACAGATAAATTGCGGGGAACTGCTCCTTTGAATAAAATAACCCCAATGCTGGCAGGTAGAGCAAGAAAACAAAAGACCCTGCCACAGGCTGCTGCAGCCGACTGCTGAGAGCCATGGTCATAGGTATGTGACTAGGAAATGAAATGTTCCTAGTCAAGACCCACCGCAAATGTATGGGCAGGGGGCAGGAAAGAAAGCCCATTAAATGTCAATGTCAATGAGGTTAGCCATCAAATGTTTTCTTCTCCCGGTAATGCTTACTGTTAAAGAAAAGAAAAAAAAGTCAGCGGATTCAGACCGACTACTTGGAGAACATCTAGAGTAACATCAAATGGTGGTAAAATGTCCAGATGGTTATGGAAGCCAAGGAGAGATTCGGCCTCTCCCTACTCCGACCTTCTCCCTCAGTATGACTATCAGTGCAAAGAGCATAGCTTGGGCCACGGGGAAAAGGCTTTCTGGATGGTGGTGGCAGCCAGGTTATATACTTACTTTATATACACGCATATACGTATATACACATGTATTTCACAATTTATACATTTTACCATTTTAACCATTTTAAGGGTATCATTCTGCCCTAGCCAGTATGGTTCAGTGGATAGAGCATCAGCCCGCAGACTGAAGGGTCCTGGGTTCGATTCCGGTCAAGGGCACGTACCTCAGTTGCAGACTCGATCTGGACCCTGGTCAGGGTGCTGGCAGGAGGCAACCACTTGATGTTTCTCTCTCACATCGATGTTTCTCTCTCTCTGTCTGTCCCCCTCCCACTCTCTCTAAAAATCAATGGAAAAATATCCTCGGGTGAGGATTAACAACAACAAATTAATTAATTAACTGTACCTTTCAATAATAACACATATATTCACATTTTTGTGCAATCACCACCACCATCCATCTCCAGAACTTTTTCATTACCCCCAAAAGAAACTCTATATCCATTAAACAGTAATCCCATTTTCCCTTCCTCCCAGCCCCTGGTAACCACTATTCTACTTTTTGTTCCTATGAATTTGATTACTCTAGGTACCGCACATAAATGGACTCAAACAATATTTGTTTTTGTGTGTGGCTTATTTCACTTAGCATAATGTTTTCAAAGTTCACCCATGTTGTAGCATGTATCAGAATTTTATTCATTTTTTAAGTGTGTGAGTAATATTCTACTATGTATTTTTTAAAAATAAAAGTGAAACCTTCGGCTGGTTTATTGTTGCTCACGCTGATACCACATTTCCCCCAGATACACCCTTAGGTGACTAGAAACAAAACTACTACTGCATTGCACACATTCCCTTCCTCCCTTTTCTTTCAAAATTTCTTTCTGCGTATGTTTAAAATACATGTACAGTATATATTTATAATGGCTAAATAACCTGTGGCTAGTCTCACAGCTCAGGAATGTTTCCTCCAGGACCTGGCAACCATCTTTGAAATGCAAACAACCAGGAAGATAGTGTCCCTAATACCCAGTTCCTGTGTAAGGGTAGGAGCCTACCTTTTTTTTAAGGGATTATAATTTTATTAAATCATCTGCAAACCAGATGGGCTGCCCAAAATGGCATCAGCTTAACAGCCTAACGTTTGTGGGCACCTTGCTCCAATCGGCAAGACTATCTCCTGTCCTAAAGGTATGGAAATTTATTTCTCCTCTGGTTAAGCCAACACAGGTTTTGTCTCCCCAGTTTCCCTGATAAAGTTAGGATGTGTGATCTTGTCACATCCTCTCATTTGAGAGTATGCTTTTTGGTGGGTTATCCTGGCTTGGCTATATAAAGGGGAGATTCCTTCCGTCTTTGCAATCTCAGTGCATTGCTTGTAAAGTGCATCGCATTCTGGATTAAAGTTTATTTAATAATACAACGGTTTCCTAGTCTATTACTTTTGTGGAAAGACTTCTGGGTTGGGAGTTTTTTGTTTTTTCCTCCTAATTATATTTCCCCAATAGTTTGAAAGCAGCCCAGGAGGACAGAGATCCTTGTTCAAAGGTAAGTGTTGTAAGACCTTTAATTTTTGCTTGAGGCCTCCAGGACCAGAACATTCATTTATTTGAGTAGGTGGGGTACAACATAGAACAGTGAATGATACTGGTAGACTATGGGCAACTGTATTTAAACAATCTAAAGCTTATGCCTTCGTGGCAGGTTAGTAGCACCCTTAGCAACACGTTGCTTTCTATAAAAAGAAAGAGCGATAAAGCTTTTTGAAAAAAAGGTGATGTATACATCATATCAAATTATATGTTCTCTCTCCTTCACTGCTTTTTTCCCTAACATTCCTGGACCATATACTGCTCCCCCGACCGCCGCCCCCGCTGCGCCCCGCCCCAACCCCCTGTCCCAGCTCCGCCCAGCAGCGGGGTCCACAGAGACCTCCGCAGCCGCTAGGAGCAGCCCCCGCCAACCCAGTCCCCCCCGGCCTTCGCGGTCAGACTACAACTCCCAACATGCCACGGGGACCGCGCGGGTCACGTGGGCGCCCGGAAACCCTGGCCGCAGCGCTGAGGGTGAGGTGGCGGCGGAGGCGGGCAGCGGGCAACGGGACCAAGCGGAGTGAGCGGAGCAGCTGGTCGGAGAGCAGCGATTACTGCAGGTCTCGGGTGCGCGAGCCGCGGCCGCGGGGCGCAGTCCTAGAAGGGGCCGACGGCGGGGTGGGGGCGCCGCACGGGAGGGCAGGTCCCAGGGGTTTCCAGGAGTCGGGAGGGCGAGGCGGAGATGCCGAGGGTGGCGGCCGGTGGGTGTGGCGCCGCGGGGCGGCCGCGCGCTCCTTCCACCCGGTGCCTGGCTCCTCGGGCCCCCTCCTCCCCCGGTGCTGCGGGCCTGGCGGGGCGGGCGAGGGCGGCAGCTGGAGGTCCGGGAGGCCCGAGGGCCGCGCGGCGGGGCTCCCGTGCGCCTCGCACTTTGCCGGGTGAAGGTGTCCTTTCCAGGCGGGAAGGGGAAGCGTTTGGGAAGGGTGTGCAGAGGCCGAAGAGGGAGGGGGGTGTTAGTGGGGACCCGGGTTTTGTTTCTCGGTGACATGGTCTCAGTCCAGGAATTGGGTCGAGTTACGCATTCGCCATTCCCTCGGTGCTCTTATTTGCAGATGTGGTCTGTTTATTCTCACTTTTGACAAGAGGACAATGGGAATGTGTCCACGAGGCTTTCTGAAATAGGAGATTGTGGGTGATGTCACGGCAGCTTTTACTGAAACGTTTATAGGGGGGAGAATATGTTCCTGGGATGAGCAGAATCTCATTCTTAATTCCAACCTTCTTTCTTCCATGTCTTGGTACTTGAATTATTTCTTTCCCATTCGTTGGCTGATTGCTGTGTGTCCGACTCTGTCAGTCTCTGTACTAGGGACTCTCTATAATTATCTCATGTGGTCTTTTTTTCTTTTCTTTTTTCATGTGATCTTTATTTTTAATATATTTTATTGATTTTTTTACAGAGAGGAAGGGAGAGGGATAGAGAGTTAGAAACATCGATCAGCTGCCTCCTGCACACTTTCCACTGCGGATGTGCCCACAACCAAGGTACATGCCCTTGCCCGGAATCGAACCCGGGACCCTTGAGTCCGCAGGCCGACGCTCTATCCACTGAGCCACACTGGTCAGGGCTTTCATGTGATCTTTAAATGAGAAATTTGAGGCTCAAAGAATTCAACTAGGTGGAGGGTCTTGGATTCCAACTCGAACTGTATATGCTTTTGTGTGGGCCACACGTGGCTTCGGGTGACATCATTCTCCTGTTACTTTTTGATTTCCATCAGAAGACCCAGAAGCAGCACTTTAAAAGTAAAGTCAGGGCAATATTTGTTGCTCTCTAGCTGTTAGGATCAAGTGTATCACTGAAGGTTTTACTTTGTCTCTATTCATGTGTGATGATGAAATGCCACAGCAACCACCATTAACTAGACTCTAGGAGAGGGAAATCTTGTCTTTGGAATGTGTTCAAAATAGGTGGGAAGAATGTGGTTTGGGGAACCTAGAATAAGATGAGAGAATTTACAGATAACTGCTAGGTATTTTACATTTGTGGTAATGAAACAATTTGAGGAGAGAGAACAGTTACAGGAAGACTTGAGTTTTGAATAAAAGGATTTATGTGTTACAGGTAAACGGCTTCAAATGAGATCATGTGGGATAAGAGACACTTGTATAAATGTTGATCACTGGGCTGCTAAATTACAGCATAGGCAGTACCGTCAAAACAGGTGAACTCACCTATCCATGTAATAGTTTTTCACCCACCTCTCTATACTTTGAGTACTTAAAATACTTGTACTTTGCACATGTAAAAACCGAAGTCTAGAAAGGGAACTAACTGCTCATCTAGTGTCCTCATTTAAGAGTAGTGTGTAAGAGAACCACTGTTACTAATAAGGTGTATTTTCCCCCCCCCATCCTGGATTTATATGTTTTAAGTTTAAGGTGAGATATGTTATATTTTAACGTTTTCCTCGTATACAGTATAACCTAGGGGCTAGGGTCAGGTCTGGGTTTGATTATTCGCATCATCTTTTGAGAGAAAGATTACTTTCTAAACTGTTTCCTCGTCTGTGAGATGTTATGAGAACTAAATGCATGAATGCATGGCAAGTACCTAGGACAGTGCCTGGCACTTTGAAAGCCTTCAGTGTTGGCCCTCAGTCAAAGAATCATTCATGCAAAAACATCTTTACTGATCGTTCTAAATGTCCTGCTAGGTGCTGGGGATATAGCCTCCGGCTTAAGACAGATAAGGCCACTGCTTTTATAGAACTTACAGATGAACAATAAAGGGGTAAACAATTAAACCAGGTAATTAGATTGGGAGAAATGTTATGAAGGGAAGAAACAATGAGATGAGACAGGTAGTAGTAACTGAGGGAAACCATTTTTAAAAAAATATTTTATTGATTTTTTACGGAGAGGAAGGGAGAGGGATAGAGAGTTAGAAACATGGATGAGAGAGAAACATTGATCAGCTGCCACATGCCCTTGACCAGAATCAAACCTGGGACCCTTCAGTCCGAAGGTCAACGCTCTATCCACTGAGCCAAACCGGTCAGGGCCATTTTTTTTCTTTTTTGATGAAAGTTCAACTATTTTGAAAATTGATTTTTAGAGAGAGCGGAAGGGGAAGGGAGAGTGAGAGGGAAACATCAATCTGCTGCTTCCTGCATGCCCCCTTGGGGGAGGGGGGAATGGAGCCCACAACCTGGGCATATACCTCGTCCTGGAATTGAACTGGCAACCTTTTGGTGAATGGGAGTCGCCCAGCCCACTGAGTCACATTGGCCCGGGCTGAGGGAGGCCATCTAAAATAGAGTGACCAGGATAGGTCACTCTAGAAGATTACTTTTGAGGACAAGCCAAGAAAAGGAAAGAGCAAGCCATTTGCAAAGAAACAGGAGAAAAACATTTCAGGCCGTGAAACAGCAAATGCAAAGACCCAAAGCAAGAAGGGAGCTTGGTGGGTTTAGGGCCAAGAAAGGGATTAGTGTGGGGAGAGGGAGTGAGTGTGGAGTTAAGGTACTGGTGAGGGTGCAGAGCAAGGTGGGCAAGGAGTAGGAGGGCAGAGGGCAGCACCTCACTGTACACTGGCCAAGGATTGGAATGTCCTGTAGATGGAATGTGGCAACTTTGCAGATGAAGATGTGGATAGACCCCCCCCAACCTCTGATAGGTGAAGGAAAAAATGGAGCAGAATAGTGTGTGTCACATGCCATCTCTGTATGTGTGAATGTGAAGGCCTATGCTGGAATGGGTAGGATGCGGAAGCAAGGGTGACAAGAGCAGGGAGTGAGATGTCACTGTTAGACCCTTTGCTGCCTTTCTTTTTTTTTTTTAACTTTTTAAACTTTTTTTTTTTTTATCCTTTGCTATCTTGTGAACTTTCCACCTAGAGGTTCTGTGCATATAGAACCTATTGAAAACTAATTTAAAAAAAGCCCAATTTCTCAGTCATTGCTTCGGCAGCCCCCTCCTTTATCCTTGGGTTCTTTCTGCCAACCCCAGCTGTCAACTCTACTGCCCCCCACCCCTTAACCTCCCTACTATACAGGCTTGAAGGCCATGGCAAAGAGGTTTGTGTTTTTATCTGAGTCTTGGGAAGCCATCAAAGTGTGTTAAGCAGAGGAATGTCGGCTAACGTATGCTTAAAGATATATTTCTGGCCCATGTGTGGAAAATGATAGTGGGGGCCGGGTAGATGTAGAAACAGTGAAACCCACACAGGAGGCTGTGTGGTTGGCTTGGTGGGGGATATGGTGGTTTATCTTACCGATGACAGTGGGGATGGAGAGAAAAGGTTGGACGGGGTGTATTTTGGAGGTCATAGGGACTGAGCTTAGTAGTGGGTTATATGTGGAAGCTGAGAGAAAAGGAGAAATGAAGGATACGGCCTAGTTACCTTGGGAAATGGAGCAATGGTGACACCGTTTGCTGAAGTGGGGCATACTGGGGGAGGAATCGGTTTGGAGGGAGGATGAAGAAAAATCTGTTTCAGATGCAGGGAGGGGTATCACGTGGTTGGTTGCCGTACCTTCAGGAACCCTGGAGTGTCTGAGCTATAGATCTGGGAGTCATTGACCGAAAGCCCTGGTATTCAATGGAGGAGGAGAGAGAGAGTGTTGGAAGTTTAAAGAGAGAAGTGTGAAATCTCTGTCTTCGAGGTTGAGAAAGCAAAATGATTAGGGAAGTGTAGGCTTGCTGGGCAGTATTGCATGTCCTTTGAGGTTTGTGGTTTTGAATCTAAAAAGTGAAACCAGCCGGAATGTGTGATTTTCCTCTGGCAGAACTCAACTGCTTGAGCGCAGGGAAGGAGGACAGGGGCAAGCAAGAAAAAGAGAGTCCCGTAGGGAGATAGTTCCGATTCTAAGTTGGTGAAGAAGGAGATGAGGACAAGAGGAAGGTATTGGGTAATGGAAAGAATGATGAGGTGACCGAATTGGGAGCCTTGCTGAGGTAAGACGGCTGCCGGAGGGGGCAGTATGAAAGAAAGCAGTTTTCTGGAAGGAAAGGGTGTTTGAAATCCAGTTGGGGAGGTGATTCAGTTACTGGCCATAGCAGGGACCAGGTTTGATCATGGGGTACGTTTTCATTGGGTAGAGGCAGAAGTTGGTGGTGAAGAGGACAGGGATGTGATCGAATACCTCCTGGATATTGACAGGAGACCCAGGCGGTGGTGGGAGGAAGCGCAAGGCAGGAACTGTCTGTAGGGACAGGGCCCTGGTGGGAGATCAGACAGTGACAGCTGTCAGCACAGCGGGCAGTAAAGCCCACGGCGTGAGTTTCAAAGAAGTTGGGGTTTCACAAGGAGGAAAAGTGGGTGTGAGAAAAAGATTGCTCCTCCTTGAGAGACCTCAGAGGAAGCAGGGTTATCCAGGGCAGGTGGTAGTTTGCTGTGATATAAGAGTTTATTAACAGCTTATCTAGATTCCTAGAGAGCATGGCAGCTGTTGAGGTTGGGTGAAGACTGAGCCACATGAGATGTATGCTAGATGCTTCAGGTATGTTATCGCCTTTCCTGCCAGTCTTTCCCCTTTCCACTCTGTAATCCCATAGTCTTATTAATACAAGACAACTTTAAATTGTGTTGTTTGGGTTGGAATGGACTGTAAACATCAACAGAAAGTGAAAATTTTAGAAGCTTTTATATTCCAAGGCAATGTTCATAAGGGAAAGATTGCCTTCTATCTGGGCACGTTACATGTGAAGCCATATTTTATTAAGCGTTGATTATACAATATGTCCCATTCTGGAAAATACCTTGTATGAGTGATATGCTAGAACCCAAAACAAGCTTCATTATAAATCAGATGTTAGTGATATGAACTTGCTTTGAAAAGTAAAACATGTTCAGTGATTGTGGATCCTCTATGATGGGAAGGATCTTATTTTTAATAAGGTTTGTGTTTTTTTTTTAAAGATAATTCTTGTTCTGACGTGATAGTTGGTTGTATCAATTGAGTATCTATCTATTCAGTATCCATTGAGAAAATACTAAATGACAACCTACTGTGAATTCAGAAACACTGAAATGAATTTTGATTGGATTAATTATAACAGCATTTATATACACTTGAAAAATTTAGACATCTGTTTATATTTAGAGCAGGAAAGAAAATGGTTTTCAGAAAGTAGGCTGTGCTTGATGGATTCAGATTTGGCAAAAACTCTGTGTGCTTCCCCAGAGCTCATAGATTATTAGAAATCACTTCTGTGATGTCGGGTATAGAAGTGCAAGGTATTATTATAATTACATAGGACCAGATGTTATAGTATTATTCATTTTAAAAGTCATTCTGCCAGTAGCAGGTGAATATTTAAAACCACTTTCTCCATGTACTTATTAAGCCTTTTCTCCCCCATCACTGTAGCCAAGGAAAAGGTGGTTTATTTAGAAAGTAAATCCAGATGGTCCAAAACAGCTTGTTAGTCATTAAAGCTATTAATGTAACTGTACAGCCCTGAAATACACAACCATTATTGCCGAAGCGATGTAATCCTAACTTGTTGGAGTATAAATTTTTGGAATTATTTTCCCTGACAAATTATTGAATTTCATAACCCATAACCTTTCCTGAAATACTCAGCCCAGTGTTTTGAGGTGTGAATGTGTTCAAAGAGCTATTCTTTATAAAGAATGGCTGAAGTTTCCAGATGTCCCACTTGGGTCGCATGTTTAATTTTGGGAGTGGAGATAAATTTAGCAGTAACGCTAATAGCTCTCAGTTTGGTAACTTTCTGGAATTACAGACAGCAGGTTTATTTGTTACATTTTGTAAATGGAATTTTACAGTCTTACTCAACTCATAATTTTGTTAAAAAATTTCAGGACAATGGTTAAATGAAGTTAGTTACATTCTGCTGACGTGGGATTAATCCTGGGCAGATCAGTGACTAAAATAATTATCTTAAACCTTTGCATAAATTGTTTATTTTAGTTTCATAACTATTAGAGATAGGCCATCTGCAATTTATAGAGATTAACTTGTCCAAGGACTCACAGCCAGTAAGTGAAGCAGTTATAATGTTTATCAAGAATGGCCTCTTAGCCAGGTGGCTCAGTTGGTTGGATCGTCAGCCTGTGCTCCAAAGGTTTCAGGTTCAATTCCCGGTCAGGGCACATACCTAGGTTGTGGGTTTGATCCCCAGTCAGGAGCGTATGGGAGACAACTGATTGATCTTTCTCTCTCCCTTCCTCTGTCTAAAAAATCAAAAACATATACTCAGGTGAGGATTAAAAAAAATAAAGAAAGGCCTTTCACCTGGGTCTTGCATCATTTAAAGTTTGGATACGTCACCAAGCTGTGACTAGTGAAAATGGGAGTATAATAGCAGTTATAGGGAGCACAGCCTTGAAAGCAATGCCCTATGATTTGCTAATTTAAGTATTGGGAGCTTTTGAGTTTGTCTCCTACCTTGACTATTATAGTGCATTTCTCATACAAGTCATTTTGTTAATTTAATTTTTCCTAATATGCAGATCAATTATAGGACTTGTTCAATGCTGTTGAATGTTTCCCTCTTGATTATAAAAGTGATATATACAGCCCTAACCGGTTTGGCTCAGTGGATAGAGCGTCAGCCTGCGGACTGAAGGGTCCCAGATTCGATTCCGGTCAAGGGCATGTACCTTGATTGCGGGCACATCCCCAGTAGGGGGTGTGCAGGAGGCAGCTGATCGATGTTTCTCTCTCATTGATGTTTCTAACTCTCTATCCTTCTCCCTTTCTCTCTGTAAAAAATCAATAAACTATAAAATAAAAAAAAGTGATATATACATTTATTGTAGAATTTTTAGGGAAGTATATAGAAAATTAAAATTAATCCTAATCCCACTACTTAAGAAGAACTAGTATATTCCCTACTTATTTGTAAATAGTATGTAAATATGAATGGGGGATAAAAAGGGGACATATGTAATACTTTCAACAGTAAAGAATTATTAAAAAATAGTATGTAAATATGGAGTTCATTATATTTATACTTTTTCATTTGACATTTTCTCATGTTATTAAAAAAGTTAATTCATCATGTTAAATATATGTATTTTTATTTCATAGAGGAAGGGAGAGGGGGAACATCAGTGATGAGAGAGAATCATTGATTGGCTACCTCCTGCACACCCCCTACTGGGGACCAGGCCCACAACCCAGGCATGTGCCCTGACCAGGAATCGAACCGTGACCTCCGGGTTCATAGGTGGACACTCAACCACTGAGCCACGCCGGCGGGACTGTGTCAAAGACTCTTGATGAACTTGGCCAGATTGTCTTCCTGTAATACTGTACTAATTTTCACTTCCATCAACATCATATGAGAGTTCAGAAATCATTGGACATTGAGCTGTATTGGCCACAATCTGTTGTGTTTTTTTAAATTTACTTATCTTTATCGTTGAGAGTATTACAGATGTCCCCTAGGCCACAGTCTGTTTTAACTATGCAAACATTTTCTTGCCTTTATTAGCATTTTTTATATTCCTAGTGAGATATTATTTGGTAAGTTTAATAGCCATTTCATTTCTTCTGAATTGTCTATTCATTTTCTTTGCTCATTTTTTTCTGTTAAAGTGGGTGATTTTCTTATCAGTTTGCATGAGAGTTCTTCCTATTAGGGTGTAACCTTTGGTCAAGGATTCCTTTTTTTTTTTTAGAACTAGCGAACTGCTGTAAAATGTAATTACCCACCTGGTTTTCTGGTGTCAGCTAGCACACATTTTTTTTCTTTCAAGGCCTGGTTATATGCTGACTGGCTATAAGCCTAAGTAATTCAGTGTTGGGATAAACGGAGTAATGTTAATAATGTGTTTTGCCTTTCCAGGAAGAAGAAATGGTGTAAGCCATCCACTATCCAAATTTTAAGGTCAAAGACTGGAAGGAAGATCAGGAAGAACATGGCCTGGCCAAGTGTTTTTCAGAGAGGAACTCTGCTGTCCCAGTTCAGCCATCATCATGTTGTCGTGTTCCTGCTCACCTTCTTCAGGTAAGTGGATTGCTGCAGCTGTTGCTGTTTTTTCCTTTTGAGGGAAATACTTATTCATGGCGAGTTTCTCATGCAGGAACTTGTATGGACTTATCATGAAATAGACTAGTTACTCCTCTTGTACTTCTTGATAGTTCTAATAAAGTAGTTCTTAGGGGCTCTTTTGCCTGTATTTGGCAATGTCTGGAGACATTTTTGGTTGCCATGATATTTGCATTTAGTGGGTAGAGACTAGGGATGCTGCTAAACATCCTACAGTGCACAAGACAACCCCCCACAAATAGAGGATTTTGGGACCTAAAATATCAGTGGTGCTGTGGTTGAGAATATAAAGCCCTATATTTGTTAAAATGAGGAGCTTGAGAACAAAGGGTGTGCATGTTCAGGGACCGCCCTGTACCTCCTTGAGTAGTAAAAATGGTATGAGACAGTTGTGAGGAACTCTGGTAACTCATGTGAGGTCCCTGCCCAGTCAGCGTGATTAAAGAATCGTCCATGTTTGTGAGTCAATTCTGTGGCCCTCAGTGGCCCTCTTTAGTGGTCTGTTGATGACACAAAGTTGGCCTTTTGATGTTAGGGGCATGTTATTCATAACCCTGTGACTCAACTATTTTGATTATTTTTTCTGAATAGATTTTCTTCTTTATTAAAGGTACCACAAATGAGGATGATGGCTTTTTTGTTTGTTTTATTTTCAAGTAGAAACTAGGAAAATGGTTCTCTAATTATGTAAGAGTTGATAGGTAGTTTTAGATGCTTGGTTTAGAGGATATCCATTTGTGAGGGGTGGGAGGAAGCAGTAGTATGAGGAAATGCAGGACCCAAAGAAAAAGCTACTGCCCTGGCCAGTGTTGGTCAGTGGTTGGAGTGCCAGTTCTTCTCCCTAAGGGTTGTGGGTTCGATTCCTGGTCAAGGACACAGTACTTGGATTTTGGATTCCCTCTCCATCCCTGGCCGTGACATGTGGGAGGCAACCACTCGATGCGTCTCTCTCACATTGATGTTTCTCTCCCTTCCACTCTTTCTGAAAAGCAATGGAAAAATATCTTCTTGTGAGGATTAACAAATAAAAAATAAAAAAACAAAAAGCTACTGAATGGCTAGTGCAATGAGCAGTCAGTGTTTGTTAAAGACTTAAAATTTTTTACAGAACTGCAACCACAATTTATTATTTTTATCTATTTATTTTAAAATATATTTTTATTGATTTCAGAGAGGAAGGGAGAGATAGATAGAAACATCAATGATGAGAGAGAATCACTGATCGACTGCCTCCTGTAAGCCTTCTACTTGGGATGGGGCCCACAACCCAGGCATGTACCTTGACTGGGAATCGAACCATGACCTCCTGGATCATAGGTTGATGCTCAACCACTGAGCCATACTGGCTGGGCCAGAACTGAACCATAATTTAAAGTGGGTTGGGATCAGTTGCATTTTCATCTTCTAGATCCAGGGATAAGTTATGAGTGAACATGGGGGCTGATGTTGAAGATTAGTTAATTATTTCTTTTGCTTAGCAGAGACTAATTTAGTTGATAGTCCTTATAAAGCAGTATTTCTCTTTTTCTAAAACTGAAAGAACAAATAGGAATATGTCTGTGATTTCATTAAAGGCTGTTTTCTTTGCTATTCGTTCAGCTGTATTTCTTCTCTTTTGTAGTTACTCGTTGCTCCATGCATCAAGAAAAACGTTTAGCAATGTCAAAGTCAGCATCTCTAAGCAGTGGACCCCGAGTGCTTTTAACAGATCGATTGAACCTGTAGAGGTAAGTAGAACAAAGTGCTGGGATGGATTTAAGGGAACCGTGCCTACTTCTGAATTCTTCCCAAGGTCTTCTATTTTGTTTCATTCGCTTAGGACTCTGAAATGGCTTACTATTTCCTGTGGCATACAGTCCAGACTCTTCTGTTTGATTCCTTAGCTTGCCCTGATTCAATACCACTCCAATCAGCTTATTTCTCACTGTTTTGAAATCACACAATTCTGGCTAGGCCATCTTTTCATTGAGTTTCACAAGTACTATGCTTATTTCTGTCTTTGAGATTTTGCTCATGTTCTTTTGTAAGCTCATTTACCTTCTTTCCACTTATCAAAATTGTGCTTTTCTCTTTGTGTCAAGATAAAATGTCACTTTTTAAAAAGTAGAGTTTTTTTCTTGCTTCTGCTGTGTTTTATTTCCTAAACTGTGCACACTGTGTATTACATAGTTTAATGTCTCAGTATTTGCATGCTCTCTGATTGATTCATTTGTTCATTTGTATCTTGCTTAAGTTCAGAGAGTATGCAGCCTAGTCCCTTGTACTCACATGGGCCAAGAACATTCTTTGATGACTGGGAAAGAGATGCTGTCCTTTATAGCACCTACCTCAATACACAGATCCATTCCACTCAGTCTTTACCACGTTATTTGAGTTCTGCTTATGTGGAATTATAGCTGTTTATTTATATTTGTAGCGTGTTTTATTTCTTAAGAATTATTTCCCTGATTTGGACCAATTTAAAGTTGACAGAGATCTAAAGGATATATACTGCCCCCAAACTGTAAATGTGTTATTCAGGCAATTGCTTATTGTGGGTCTATCTTGCATAACCCTGTTCTAGGCACTGAGGACACAGAGAGTAAAAGCCTAGAGGACAAAAAAAAAAAAAAAAAAAAGAGCCTGTCATCATGGAGCTGATGTTCTAGTGGGGAGGCTCCCAGTTTTCCCGAATTTAACTTGATAAGTTCCTGATAGGAACTTTTATTATTATTCTTTTAAATACATTTTTATTGATTTCAGAGAGGAAGAGAGAAAGAGAAAGATCAATGATGAGAGAGAATCATTGATCGGCTGCCTCCTGCATGCCCCCCACTGGGGATCAGGCCTGCAACCCAGGCATGTGCCCTTGACCAGAATCAAACCTGGGATCCTTCAGTCTTCAGGCTGACGCTCTATCCACTGAGCTAAACTGGCTAGGGCCTGATAGGGACTTCTAAAAGGAAAGGTGTTAAGAATAGAGAGCTGGATTTCCGACGGATGCTTGACTTGTGCTGTGTGCACAGCGAATCCCTCTAAATGATCATTGACTGACTCATCACAAACCTTCAGGATGGCCTGGCCTCAGAGAGGTCATGCACCCTAGCCTCCCACCAGTATGGTGTCTTTCTTTGTGGTTATTGAAGATGACCACCTAGCTTCTGTTTTAAAACCTGTAGGGAGAAGAAACTCCCTATTTTTCTGAGATGCACAATTATATTTTTCACCAACTCTCATTATTAGGAAGTTCTTCTATTGACATAAACACGTTCTGCTGTTTAATTTTGAGCCATGTACACGAAGTCTGTTCCCACTGCACGACGCCTGTTGTATCTCTGACAAAAGCCTGTCTCCCCAAGTTCTTCTTGTTTAGGTAAAACATCCCCGGCTCCTTCAACTGTAGTTTAGTGACACTGAACACTAAATGTGGTATTTCAGGTACCGTCTGTATAAATACAGAACGATAGGGTTTGGTTTAGGCACTACATTTCTGGTTGTACTGCCTAAGGCTGCCTTCGTGTTTAGATAACTGGGTTGAGAGTCCCCAAGACCACCTCCAGGTTTGACGATTCGCTAGGAAGATTGACAGGACTTAGCATATAGTTGTATTCAAAGCTGTGGTTCATTACAGGTCAGGGGATACAGAGCCAAGTCAGCAAAGGGGAAAAAAAGCACATAGGTTGAGGCCTGGAGGAAACTGGCACAGGCCTCCGGGAACCCTTTTCCAGGAGTCACACAGGGTGTGCTTAATTCTTCCAGCACAAGTTGTGACAACACAGGTGAGAAGCTGTCTACTAGGGAAGCCCGATAGGGACAAGGTGCCCACGATTTTTACTGGAGCTGGTCGTGGAGGCACTCTGCCTGGCAGATACGAAAATCCCACACTCCCAGAAGGAAAGCAGGTGTTACTCATAAACCACATTGTTTGAACAGTTCAGACACAGTAAGCCAGTCTTAGCAGGGAATTATGGGAACCCTCTGGGGAATCCAAGTTTCCAGATGCCAGGCAAGGGCCAGCCTTGCAAGCAGGTCTTTTTAAGGATAGCAATCTCAGGCCTGTTGTGTTAACTCTTTCCTGCCAGGGACCATGTTACATTATTAGCTTGTTTTGAACAGGCATTAACTTTTCTGCTTAGCTACTTATTTACTTACTCTGCTGCTAAGATAGGTTTCACTGTGGCGCTGTTTTAGAACTGTGGATGAAGTAGTTTGGATGGGTTGGTTTTGCAGAAGTCAGATGCTGACTCATTGAGGAGAGCTGTGTGTATGTGGACCTGCCTCGTGGAGAGCAGTGCTGACTTTCCATTCTTTCTTTAGACTTTCAAACCCAGGGTTGTTTCCTGAAGACTACTGCTGGGAGTGCAGAGATGGCATGTACCCTCACTCCTGTGCTGGGGTGTATTACACCTTTACTCCAGCTTCCCTTTGAGACTCCTTCTTGTCTGAAGTGGAAAGGAACTTAGTGGCAGAAGTATATGTAAATGAGTATGCACTCTAAAAAATATTTTGTTTACATATATTGTTAAACATTTCTTAAATGCCTTAAATAGCATCATCAAAAAGTATTTATTACAGCTTTTGTTTTTATTTTTTCCCCCATTGATTTTTTTAAGAGGGAGTGGAAGGGAGGGAGGGAGGGGCAGGGAGAGAGAGAGAGAGAGAGAGAGAGAGAGAGAGAGAGAGAAAGAAAGAGAGAGAAACATGGATGTGAGAGAGACACATTGGTTGGTTGCCTTCTGCATGTGACCTGACCAGGGCCAGGGATTGAACCTGCAACCCAGTTACATGCCCTTGATGTGGAATCGAACTGGAGATCCTTTGGTGCGAGGGCTGACACTCCAACCAGGGTGCTTTTGTTTTTATGCATAGCTATCTTAGGTACTTTATGGTGAATTAAGCAGGCCCAGTCTCTATACCTTGAGAATGTATAATGGATTCCATTGACATGGACAAACATTGGAAATACTAAGTGAAGCTAGCATGAAATCTCTGTTTCTAGATAATAAAGAGGTAATGGCTAAATCTAATATTTGAGGACAACTTGACTGAAAATTGTTAACAAAAATTTGTTCTATTAAATTAAAAAGTCTTACCTCTCTAGATAGTACAGTCCTTCTTTGAGAATGGTGTAAGTGCCCTGGCCAGTGTGGCTCAGTTGGTTGGGCATCATCCCGTGCACTGAAAGGTCGCTGGTTCGATTTCTGGTCAGGGCACATGCCCGGGTTTGTAGCTCAGTCCCCAGTAGGGGGCGTGCAGGAGGCAGCCAATTGATGTTTCTCTCTCCCTTCCTCTCTCTGTAAAATCAATAAAAACATGTTTAAAAAAAAAAAAAAAGAGAGAGAGAGAGAGAGAATAGCTTAAGAGATTCTAGAGTTCTCTTCAGGAGAAGGATGCAGGGTTCAGGGTGTCCTCAACATTCCATCTCAACCACATCACAGCTCCTGTCCCTCAGATTCTCACCTGAGACGGAGAGCAAACCCTAACTCAGGTCGCTTGAGCTCCCTTCTGTGCACCAGGAAGCTCTTTCACGTCCGTGGTTCCCCCACCTCCGTGCACAGCCCTTACTCTGTGACAAACATTCTCACCGTGACCTTTGAATGTGCCCACAATGTCATGCTTCCAGGAAGTGTCCCAATATGTAGCAATTGTAGTGACTTAGCACGGCGCCTCCCCCACAACACAAGGAAACCTTACATACATGCAGGCCGGTATATTCACGTGGTAATTGTACATGCTTGCAGGACAGCTTGAATCACCGGAACATTTGAAGCCATTTTGTCCATGACTTTCATTAAACATTGGACGATTCACTAAGTGCACTTGGACCATTTCTCACCTACTGGTATAGTCATCTTGATCAGAGCTATATTATGGACCTAAACTTTCTTCATTAGGCTTTTTCTGTTAACCTATTTTCTGACTCTTTTTGTTAGTCCTACCTTGTTGTTTTAGTTTTTGGTTCTGTTTTTTTTTACGCTTGTTAAGTAGGCAAGCAGAAGTATATTTCAGCTGAATTCTGGCAGTGAAACAGAAAAGAGCTGTTTGCAGTCTGTCAGTTCCTGGGAAAACCATGTGCTCGGGAGTTCGGTGGCTTCCCCCAAGAGAAAAGAAAATCCTGAAACTTGCGCAGCTCCTTGAGGCCTGGGTCTCTAGGTCACCTGGGTGTGTGCCCAAGAGGGCTTAATCCTGGGTCCTATTGAGCCCACATGACATCAGGGATCAAAGATTGTGGTTAGAGGGGAAATGTGGCAAAATAACTAATTGGAGATATTTAGGGCCCCAGTTGGCACGCTGAAATACTGATTGATCTAGATGTGAGCTGGTTTCTTATCGATCATGAAAGCAGTGCCTGTTGTTAAAGTAAAAGACCGGTGCCATAAGCCACCAGAAACGAGTCCCAGTACTTTAGAATCACACTTTACATATTTTCTTATAATTTCAGATTTTACTTCCTGTTGAAGATACATGTTTTTTAGTTGTTCATTGTGATTTTTCTTTTTACTATTCTAAGTCAGAATTTCTCTTCTTGCCCTGGCCATTGTGGCTCAGTGGGTCGGAGCATCCTCCTGTACACCAAAAGGTTGTGGGTTTGATTCCCACCCAGGGCACATGACTAGGTTTCAAGTTTGATCACTGGTCAGGGCATGTAATAGAGGCAACCGATTGGTGTTTCTCTATCTCTCCCTTCTTCCCTCCCTCCCTCCCTCTCTCCTTTCCCCTTACCTCCTTCCTCTCTCTAAAATCAGTAAACATATCCTTGGGTGAGGATTAAAATTTTTTTTTTCCTTCTTTAATAACCCATCTCAGAAATCATTTAGTCCAGCAGTTCTTGAACTTTTTGGTTATGTGTATTTATATATATACACACACACACACACACACACACACATACACATACACATACATACACACGTATATATATACTATTTTAGAAATTAAAACAAATTAAAAAATACATGATTAAGTTATTTTCAAGTGAATTAACCTACAACATGTTAACATGAATGACATTTAAAAAAAATATTTTCATTGATTTCAGAGGGGAATGGAGAAGGAGAGAAAGATAGAAATATCAATGATGAGAGAGTCATTGATTGGCTACCTCCTGCACACTCCTGACTGGGGACTGATCCTGCAGCCCGGGTGGGCATGTGCCCTGACCAGGAATTGAATTGTGACCTCTTGGTTCATAGGTCGATGCTCAGCCACTGAGCCATGCTGGCTGGGCAACATGAATGACATTTTATGAAAAATGACTTTTTCAAGACAAAAAAAATCACTTAGTGAGGAGAATGGCATTGATTGACACATCCTTGCAAATCTCTTCCTGTCTGGCTGAATATAATACAATGGGTCTTCATGTCTGCTTCTGAATTTCAAGTCTTTGAAGAGTTTGTCTTCCACACATACATGGTGGAAAGGGGGGAAGTATTTTAACAGCCTTTTCAGTTAATTGTGGGTATTTGTCTGATATTACACCAGAATTTGACAAGTAGCAATTTCTTGAAGGGTAGTTGCAATGTGGAATCTGAAACTGTATTAATTAACTTTTTATAACCTTACATTAACATCCATTTGTCTATCTTGTACTTTAAATGAATCTTGAAGTGACAGGCTTGTTTCATTCTTTTTTGAGGAAATATCTGCCAGATACTCAAATCTGCCAAATACAGTACTCAAATACTCAAAACTGGGCCCTCTGTCTGTCAGTCATTCTTTTATTATTATTATTATTTTTTTTTACAGAGAGGAAGGGAGAGAGATAGAGAGTTAGCAACATCGATCAGTGGCCTCCTGCACACCTCCCACTGGGGATGTGTCCGCAACCAAGGTACATGCCCCTGACCGGAATCGAACCTGGGACCTTTCAGTCCACAGGCCGATGCTCTATCCACTGAGCCAAACCGGTTTATGTCAGTCATTCTTTCAAGTAAAAATGACATACCAGCTTGCCGCTCACACAGCTGCGCAGTGCTTTCCTCCAGGACAGCCATCTCACGCTGGTATGCAGAGTCTGTATGTGTATTTTCCACCTCATCACACAGAATAGTAAAAGTAAGTATACTCAGGGGCCAGATTTAATACAATTAATAATTTTTACTACTTCATTAAGAACATTCTCGCCGAAACTGGTTTGACTCAGTGGATAGAGCGTCGGCCTGCGGACTGAAGGGTCCCAGGTTCGATTCCGGTCAAGGGCATGTACCGTGGTTGTGGGCACATCCCCAGTGGGAGATGTGCAGGAGGCAGCTGATCGATGTTTCTCTCCCATCGATGTTTCTAACTATCTATCTCTCTCCCTTCCTCTCTATAAAAAATCAATAAAATATATATAAAAAAAAAAGAACATTCTCAAGGGAAATTGACCTTTTTTTTCTTTACTGTCAGTGTGGCAATAAAGAATACAGTAATTAATATAGCACAGTTTGGTGTAACTGCTCGATTCATGCCAAAGCCCAGCAGTTTTACCCACCACAGCTTTTGCTTCATCAATGTTAAAGTTGAAGGGGAAAAAGAAAATAACTACAGTAGGACTAAAGGCCTGGTGCATGGGTTCGTGCACCAGTGGGGTCCCTCAGCCTGGACTGAGCCCTCTCGTAATCCGGGATCCCTCAGGGGATGTTGTACTGCTGGTTTTGGCCCGATCCCCGCAGGTCAGGCTGAGGGACTCCATCAGTGTGTGAATCCGTGCACCGGGCTTCTAGTATACGTATAAGATCTTTGTGATCTCTTCCCGCCCTCCCCCCACCCCTTCCCTCTCAGATTCATCAGTCTATTCCATGTTTCCATGCTTGTACGTTGAGCATCTGCCCCTGGTGGTCAGTGCATGTCATAGCTACCAGTCGAGTGGTCGCTTAGGCTTTTGTATATATAGATAGTCTTCCCGTATCCTTAGGGGATACATTCTAAGACCCTGGCAGATGCCTGAAACTCTGGATAGTACCAAACCCTGTATGTTCTATCCTTTTTCCTATATATACATACCTCTAATAAAGATTAATTATAAATTAGGCACAGTAACAAATTAACAATAATAACTAATTATATAATAGAACAATTATAACAATACCCTATATAATAAAACCCTAATATGCAAATTTCCCCTTCAGGTAGTCGTTCAACTGGGAGACCGGGAGTTTGACCGCTCGCTATGACATGCGCTGACCACCGGGGGCGGTGTGGAACATGGCGGGTGTCGGCGATGTGGTGCCTGGGTAGGGGACTGTGACCTCTCACCGGCTACCTGGGGGCAGAGGTGATGGGGACGGAGCTGCAGTGAGAATGTGGGGTGTCCGCCAAGCTCGCTCTCACTCCCCCTGCTAACCTCCCCTGGGATGCCAGGGCTCACGTGCCGGGAAAGCCTCCGTACTCAAGTACCGGGTGCCCACGAGGAGTCTGCCCTGCACCTGCGTGGCCTCTTTTGGGTGAGCCGGGCCACAGCTGCTGGGACTGCAGAGGCCAGTCGGGCTCCCTATGAGTTTGCGCAGGAGTTGGTCTGTGAGGCTGGCCAGGAGAAACGTGCTGCCTGCCAACTTCTGTGCAGTGCCACTTGGTGGCCCAGAGGCCCACACTGCGCCCTGGCCCTTGGCGTCCAGCTGTGCTTACCGCATCTCTGGGTGGGGACTTGGGCGCGGTGATTCAAGCGAAGGGGGGCATTTGGGGGCCCAGGGGCCCAGGTGCTTCCCAGGGCCCAGAGGTCAGCTGGGACCTGTCCTTCCACGTCAGACGCTTGAGCTTTGATCGCTGGCCAGGCCTAGGGACCGCACCTGTGCACGAATTTTGTGCACTGGGTCTCTAGTATTGTAATAAAAGTTATGTGAATGTAGTCTCTCTTTTTCTTTCCCTTCCTTCCACTCTCCTGTTCTTGAATGTGCATAATCCCCCCCCCCCCCCCAATATACTGAAATATTTTGGAGCTCAGTTGATCTTAGGTAACTGAAACTGTGGAAAGCAAAACCTTGGATAAGGGGGGCTCCTGTATTAAGTGAATAGTTTTGACTGAGGGTAAGGGGGGCGGGCCACTGAATTATGAAGTAGTTGGACTTTGTGTGCTCTTTTCAGCATCACCAGGTCTCTGAGAGTGGGGGAGGTTGTACGTGAAGGTGCCTGGAGGAATATAAAGCACTGGCGGATACCAGTGGGACTGACCTGCTCTTGTGTGTTCCTGTAGATCTGGAGCAGCAACCATTTGTTCCCCAGTGCGGAGGAAGCCACTCTTTTCCTCGGAACACTGGATACTATTTTTCTCTTCTCCTATGCCGTGGTAAGTTTTAGAATTCCAGGGTTTTAAAGAAAGATGTAGAAGGAAATGGCTCCAAGTTTTATGAAGTTCATAAGACATTTTGAATTTACTGACTGAGGAGTGTTCAGAAGTTTATATTTTGTGTCCTTCTCATCCATCCATTCATTGACAAATTGAGCACATAGCATGTGCCAGGGAGGGACTGTTCCAGTCAATGAGAATTCATCAGCGGACAACATAGGAAAAAACCTACCTTTATAAAGCTTCTATCTTGGAGTGGGAGCTAAGAGAGACAAACAGTCACAAAATGCTACAAATAAGTAAATTATGAAATATATTTAAAGGTAGTAAGTGCTGTGGAGGAAAATAAAGCATGGAAAGGGGAACAGATAGCTCAGGTGGGGGTGTAATTTGAGTAGGGTGGCTGGGGAAAACCTCACAAAGAAGGGGTTATTTGAACAGAGACCTGAAGTGGGTAAATGAGGTCAGACATGTAGGCTGGAGGCACACATTTCAGATTCCTTTGCGTGTATCTGATTTTTAAAATTATGAGACTGAAATCATCAAGAGAATTGGTGAAACCCTGGCCTGTGTGGCTCAGCTGTTGGGCATTGTCCCATGCACTGAAGGTTGCCGGGTCAATTCCTGGTCAGGGCACATGCCCAGGGTTGTGTGCTCAATTTCTAGTAGGGGGTGTGCAGGAGGCAGCTGATCGATGTTTCTCTCCCTCCCTTCCCTTCTCTCTCTCAAAATCAATTTAAAAAATCTAAAAAAAAAAAAAAGCCCTAACCTGTTTGGCTCAGTGGATAGAACGTTGGCCTGCGGACTGAAAGGTCTCAGGTTCGATTCTGGTCAAGGGCATGTACCTTGGTTGCAGGCACATCCCCAGTAGGGTGTGTGCAGGAGGCAGCTGATCGATGCTTCTCTCTCATCGATGTTTCTAACTCTCTATCCCTCTTCCCTCCTCTCTGTAAAAAGAAAAAAGAAAAAAAGAGAGAGAGTTGGTGAAGATAGAGAAGAAGTGTGAAGACTGAGCCATGGGTTTCCAGCATTTAGAACAGAGGTGGGGAACGTCCAGATCTTGGGCCATATAAGCCTTGCCAAGGCATTAGGGGTGAGTTAATTAAATGTTTGACCAAATATAGCGGGCTAATTAAAAAAAAATTCTGACAATATTTAAAAAAAAATACATTTTTATTGATTTCAGAGAGTAAGGCAGAGGGAGAGAGAGATAGAAACATTACTGATGAGAGAGAACCATTGATCAGCTGCCTCCTGCGTGTCCCACACTGGGGATCGAGCCCACAACCTGAGCAATGTGCCCTTGACCAGAATCGAACCCCAGACCGTTCAGTCCCCAGGCTGGTGCTCTATCCACTGAGCCAACCCCACCAGGGCTAGCAGGCTAATTTTTAAGTTGATAATTTATGGCCCCTGAATAATGTTGTAAATATCCTTGGCAGAAAGGTTCCCCACCCCAGAAGTGAGGTAGGGAAGATGAGGAACGGGCAGGGAGGCTGAGATGGAGCTGCGGGGAGCAAGAGTGCTGAGAGAGGGTGGAGTCCTGGGAGCCATCCCAGGGTGGCAGGGGCTGACTCTGTCTGAGGTCATCCTCGGATTGGGCAGCCAGGGGGTCTGGTCGTAGGGAATGTCAGTGGTGGCTGCCAAGTTAGAACTGTGGGGCCAAGGGTGGCAACAGCTGGCACTGGGCACTGTGGGAGCAGTCTGACCTTTTCTCCCAGCATCTTTTTTCCTGTCTTGGAAATTGTCCAGTGATGTGAAATACTGAATGAAAGTCCCAAAGTAATTTCTAAAGATTTATTTGGGTAGTTATTAGAATACCTTCAAAGAGGACAGTTAGAAAATTGGAACAGAAATTAGATCATGTAGCCTAGCTCCTCACCCTGGACATATATGGTCATTCTGAGTGAGGCTTCTCTATGAGCCTTTTATGAAGTGTTTTTTAATTAAAGATTTTAAAATTGATTTTTAGAGGGAAAGGAGAGGGAGAGAGAGAGAAGCATTCATGTGAGAGCAAAACATCTGTCGATCAGCTGCATCCTGGACCGGAATCGAGGTCCCCCACCCCAGGCATGTGCACCATCCTCTCAGGGAACCAGTAACCCTGAGTGCACAAGAGGACACCCAACCACACCCACACTGGCTAAGGCCTTTTATGAAGTACTTTAAGAATCAGTGGAGTCTAGTGGAAAAACCAGTTCTACCACTATCAACTAGCTGTGTTAAACTTGGCTTCACAGTGGCGTTTAACCTGTTTTTAAATCCTCACTGAGGATATGTTTGTTTATTGATTTTAAAGAGAGAAGGGAAGGGGGAGAGCGAGAGTGAGAGAAACATCGATTTGAGAGAGAAATATCAACCGGTTACCTCCTGTACAAATCCTGACCGGGAATTGAACTTGTAACCTTTTGGTATATGGGATGATGCTCCAAGTAACTGAGCCACCCAGCCGGGGTTAACCTTTTTTTGATATGCAGTTTCCTCGTCTATAAGGTTGTGATAGTACTTGTCTATAGGATAAAATAGATTTCAGAGGTAAAAGGTAAATGCCATGGAAAATTGGTGATTGTGGTTCTTCTATTGAGCTGTGTTTTCTTCTATAACTTCCAGGTATTGTGCAGGCAGTTGGAGCAGCACAGAATAAATTGATTCTCTAATCTGAAACATAATAGAAATTTTCTTCATCCTCATTATTCTCTGTAGCATAAGACCATGGATAGGTGGCAGCTACAGAACATAGAATCTTCTCCAGTGTTTGCGGGTGCCTCTTTCAAGTTAGTGAAAGCTTGTCCGTAATGAGGGAGAAACGTTTATTATGGTATTTGTCATCTACATTTTCTCTAATACAGATTGTCAATTTATCAGAAATACTTGTATCAAAATCTAGGTTTTTAGTAGGGACTTTTATTCATTTTACATATTTATGGAAGAAACCTAAAGCTCTTTAGTCTGCTTGCTGCTATGATCTGAGCATTTTAATTTCTGCTACTCCGTGGCAGGAGAGCAGAAGGCAGAACATTTGTACGTCTGATCAGCTAATTATTGCCTCTGCCTCCCTAGCTCCTTGCCTTGTGGTGTCATGAAACCCAAGGGTCAGATTAAAGAGGCAGCACCTGTGCTCCAGATCTTCATTCAGAATGCAAATGGCCAAGAGGAATGCCTTTGGGAAGGCAGATTATGGATGGTTAGGAGTTACTCTCTCCTGGAAAAGGAAATGGAATTGTCCGCTTGTGTTATTGGAAGAATCTTTGTTTGTTTTTCCCACTCTCCTTTTAGGCAGTTAGGGGATGGGATCAAGTAGAACGTAAGTTTTGCACTGAATTGCAATGTCCCAGGGTGTGCAGAAGCCGTGTCATTTCATGAAACATTTGTGAAACTGCTATAGACAGCTCGCCTGGGCATGAGAATGAGATTTAATTTGAAGTAATCTCAGTGTATTGCTTGCCTCATTTGCTTTGCAGTGCCTCTTTTTTTTCAGGTTGTGTTGTAATTCAAGGCTGAAAAATAAAATGCTTTGTTTTCTTAGGGCCTTTTCATCAGCGGTATTGTTGGGGATCGGCTTAATTTACGATATGTTCTATCTTTTGGCATGTGCTCTTCTGCATTAGTGGTAAGTTTGAATGTTTTTTTTTTTTTTTTTTAAATATATTTTATTGATTTTTTACAGAGAGGAAGGGAGAGCGACAGAGAGTCAGAAACATCGATGAGAGAGAAACATCGATCAGCTGCCTCCTGCACATCTCCTACTGGGGATGTGCCCGCAACCCAGGTACATGCCCTTGACCGGAATCGAACCTGGGACCTTTCAGTCCGCAGGCTGACGCTCCATCCACTGAGCCAAACCGGTTTCGGCATTGAATGTTTTTAAAAAATGATGATGATGATTGTCAGGTTTTTAGGATCCAAGCAGTCCCCCTACTTCTGTATGAAGAAGAGAATAAATTAATCTTCAGTTGTTGAATCCCTTGCCTGCCCTTTCAGTTTGGGGAGTCTTATAAGTATGATTTGGGTCGTGCCCCTTCCTTGACTCTCATCCACCAAAGTCAGTGCATAAATGGCATGCCGTTCAGTGCTGCCCAGAGCCAGGTCCCAGCCGCCTGCCGTCGCATCTGTCACGGTGCTTCACTGCTCTGCGTGGTCAGACTGCTTTCCGTCGCCCTGACATGTCTGGCTGTTTCCTGCCTCACTCCTGTTCCTGCTGTTCTGCCTTGCCCGGATGGCCCTCTGTTCAGCTCTCCAGTCTCACTCAGCGTCTCCTGCAAGTCCCTGGGCTAAGTGATACTTCCTTCATAATGCCTTACTTTACTAACCCCCCCCCCCTCCTGCCGCCCCCCCTCGTCCCCCCCCGGAAGTCGCCATTCCTCTTTGGAGCTCCCTGCCTGCATTTCTTCCTTTGAAGGCATGAATGTTGTCTGTGGCATAGCCTGCTTGGTCTGTGTCAGTCCTGCTTTCCTGGGAGGGTGGAGCCCAGTGGTTAGATCACAAGCTTCCTGAGAGGGCACTGCCTGTTTTCTGTCCCTCCCCTGCCATTTCCTAGCTGCGATCTCTGTGGGCTTCAGCTTCCTCGCTTGAATCCCTCTGCCTAGGGCTGCAGTGAGGGTTAGACGAGTTGCTGTGTGTAAGGCATTTGGAACAGTGCCTGGCGCAGTACATGGGCAAGATCCCTGTGAGTCATCTTGGTTTGCTTACGAGGGTCTGGTGAGAAATTTTTGTTGATTGAATAAAGGCATGGAGTTTAGTTAGACTCTATTTTATTATTGTTTTTCACTGTCTGCCATTTGTGTACAGGGAAAAATGTATTTTCCTTAGAAATTTTAGAGATTGAACCATTTTATTTATTCACAAGCTGCTCACCACACATATATACATACTATTTCAAAACCTGTTTTAAAACATATGAAAACAATTTTTTTTTGAAAACAATTGAAGTATGTACATAAACTCACCCTTTTTAGTGTATAATCCTGAAGTTTGACCAGCGAGTATAGTGTGTAACTGCCACCTCTCCTCCTTCCCCTGGTCTCTGACCATCACTGACCATTTTCCTGTCCTTAGAGTTTTGCTCATTTCAGAATGCCATGTAACTGGCATTACACAGTATTCTACGTACCCATGCCAGGTATTCCCAAAAGAGACTTCAACCGCAAATAAAATGTCCACTTGAGCAATATGCCTGGGAAGAAAAGCAGAGGCATGAATGCTGCTAAATGACTGAGTCTATCAAGGGTTACTCAGATTCACTTAGCAGCGACACTAGTAGTGACAGCTGGCGCTTCCCAGTCCCCACGACAGCCTTGCACAAACACAGGCCTGAGGAAGAGGAAACGGAAACGCAGGTGACCCTTGAACAACATGGGTTTGAACTGCGTGGGTCCACTTGTATGGGAATTTTTTTCAATAGATACTGTACATGTATTTTCTCTCCTTGCGATTTTCTTTTTTCCCCCAATATGTTTTTATGTATTTTTTTTTAAAAATATATTTTATTGATTTTTTACAGAGAGGAAGGGAGAGAGATAGAGAGTTAGAAACATCGATGAGAGAGAAACATCGATCAGCTGCCTCCTGCACATCTCCCACTGGGGATATGCCCGCAACCCAGGCACATGCCCCCGACCGGAATCGAACCTGGGACCCTTCAGTCCGCAGGCCGACGCTCCATCCACTGAGCCAAACCGGTTTCGGCGTTTTTATGTATTTTTATATATTCAGAGAGGAAGGGAGAAGAAGAGAGAGATAGAAACATCAATGATAAGAGAGAATCATTGATCAGCTGCCTCCAGGACGCCCCGCACTGGGAATTGAGCCTGCAACTTGGGCATGTGCCCCAACCAGGAATTGAACCGTGACCTCCTGGTTTATAGGTTGAAGCTCAACCACCAGGCCACGCCTGCAGGCTCTCCTTATGATTTTCTTAATACCATTTTCTTTTCTTTAGCTTATTTATTGTAAGAATACAGCCTATAATACATAAACACACAAAATATGTATTAGTCGACTGTTCAATATATTGGTAAGGCTTCCTGTCAACAGTAGGCTATTAGAAGTTAAGTTTTGGGGGAGTGAAAAGTTAAACATGGATTGTGACTGCTTGGGGGTCAGCAGCCCTGGCCTCCATGTTGTTCAAGGTCCACTCTCCTGTGCCCTCCCATCAGGTGTCCTGCTGTGGGTTTTGCCTTCCTTTCTCTTTTTTGAAACACAGTGATCTACATATAAAAGGAAGTCAGACAATGAGGACTTGACTTTTTAGAGTTGAAGACAGCAGTTGGAGGGATGATCACTAATGAGTTTTATGCCGTTTGCCTTCTTTGCCTCTTTGGTTGGCAGTGGTTTGGTGGTTGTCTCACGCACTCAGTGCTGCTTTGAGCAGGAGCATCCCAAGAGTCGGCCACATGTCTCGTAGGTCGAGACATTGAATGTCCACTTCCTTAGCCTCTTCATGCAGAAACACAGTGTGCTTGGCAGTTGAGTGTACTCCAGGTGTCCACATGGATGTTACATGTCCCTCTTTCTTCCCTCTTCCCCAAGGTGTTTATCTTTGGCACTGTCACAGAATGGCTGCATTTCTACAACAAGTGGCTGTACTGCTGCCTGTGGATTGTGAATGGCCTGCTGCAGTCCACTGGGTGGCCCTGTGTGGTTGCTGTCATGGGCAACTGGTTTGGGAAAGCTGGGTATGCCGCCTCCTTCCTCTTTAATTTTTCTTTTTAAGTAGTTTTAATACCGGATTATTCAGACTTGTCAATTAACTCGGTCCCTTCAACACTACCCACGTTCTCCCTTCATTTAGAAAGTTAGAATCGTTCAGGGAGAGGTTTCACGTCAAAGTGTATTGGAAATAGTGTCGACCTTAGTGATGATCCACCCCTGCCCATCACGTCCACAACACTCTCTGGCCATAGTCAGATTTTGAGTGTCTCGTTTTTTCTTTAATCTTCCCTTGAGAGAGCATAACTATCTCAGGTGCAGTCCCATCAGGTTCTTCCTGGGGGTTTTGCCTTCCTTTCCCTTTTTTGAGACTTAGTGATCTTCTTTAGCCTTCTTCCATTAAATATAAGGAAACCGAGGCCAAAGAGATCCATGGGACTTGCCTAAAGTCACATAACCAAAGGCTCTAATAAGATGCAATGGAGAATGCCAAACTGGGGCATTTCCCCCTACACCTTTAATTATTAGATTGTATTTGAGTTTGTGTGTGTGGTGTGGGCCAAGGATGTGCGTGAGGATAGGCACCCGCTAAAGTATCTTCTAGGCCACCAGGAAGAAGAGCCACGCTTAATTTACAGGATGGAGATAAGTTCAGACACCCAAAGACTTGGCTTTGTTGTATGCCATTATATGTGACACTCCAATTTCAGGAATATTATTAATTTGAATTCCTATAATTTTTGTAGATAAATATTTGTGTTGTGAGATACACATTTATCTTATCGATGGCTCTGTCTTTTCTGTTTGTTTACACTTTTACGTCGGGGACAGTTGTGCACCAGACATTGTCCACCAGCTCAGTGATCTGCACGTGCTCTGATCTAGCCTCTCGGTTTCCAGCTTCCCTGGTTTCACAATGGGGGAGGCTTGCTGGCTGTAACATTGTGAAAGTTCACCTATAAAATGTCTGTGATCAGAATAAGCACCACTTAATGAGAATGCTCTGATGATATTTCAGTGTGCTAGTAATTCTATTTCTTCCTCTAGCATCACTGGTTAACAGAATTGATTTTGAGAGGCTCTTGTTCCCCCTATCATACTTTAGTTTTCTTTTGGAGTGGATGATGCTGTCTGCTCATGTGCTGTTTATTGTTATTAAGACTTTTAAGGTAATTTTTTTCCATATACGATTTTTTAAAATTATACAGATGCTACTTGTTTATTGTAGACAGACTGGATAATATAAATGAGCAAAGAGAAATAAAGATAAAACCACCTGAAATCCTATCAACTAAAGATAATTACTTTGACATGTATCAGTTTGAGATCATTTTTAGCTGAGTTTTTATAAATTGGATGACACTGAGTGTTTGATAGCAGTGACTGGGCAGGCTGATCATTTCCTTATTTCTTTGGATCAGTTACAAAGAAACAAATATTCAAGAAAGTTGTCACAGTTTCTGTTTGAAAGTAAGAACATTTGTTTTTAAACAGGTAACATTAGTGAGTGAAGTTGACAATGCACTGCTTGGGACACAGTGACTTTTCCTATGAAACATAACAGGAAACCACAAAGTGCTAATAAGACTGTGACAACTTAAAGTCACAGTTATTTTCAGCCAGCTTTGTAAACACATGTCTTCGGCCAGCAGGTTCAGTCTGGCCTTCTCTTTCCTCCAGAACACTCTTGACAGATCTTAATATTTAAGAGGATTGGGCATTTTAGCACCGGGGAGGAGCATAAAGATCATCTGGTTCAAGTCATTTGTTTCCAAGTGAAAGAAGTTGGGGCTCAGCGGAATGCAGTGATCAGATGAGGCCATTGCCCACAGAGCTGTTCCCTTGGGAGAGTCAGGCCCCTTCTGGTTAGGGAGTCAGGGTCAGAGTTAGTCACACACATTGGTGTGCAGCACGGAGCCCTTTCCAGGACATGACTGCACTCAGTCCTTGCAGAGCTGTCACAGGCTCTCCCAGTTGAGAACACTGAGCCTTTGCTGTAATTTACTTGAAATTAACAGCTGGAGGTAGCAGCCTCATACTTGTGAACAACCTGTATTTTTCAGTGTGGCTTCCCTGTTCATTTCTAAGATTCCTTCTGTCTCCATGAGACAATAAAAATGTTTAAGGAGTTAGATAATCTAGCACAGTGTGTTATTAATATGTATCAAATAGATAAAATACAAATGTGAACTTTTCAAAAATTAACTTTTTAATCCCTTTTTCTTTCACCAGCCTCACTGCCAGTGGCTATGTTCAGAGCTAATTCATTTTTCTCCAAGACGTGTGTAAAAGCTAGTTTCCCTTCCACCAGACTCTTCCTCTCCCCATCCATCTTTTAAAATGGCTTTATTGAGTTGTGCAATAAGTTGCATGTGTTTAAAATGTGTTATTTGATGAGTTTTGGCAAGAATACACCCGTAAAACCATCATCACAGTTAAAATATTGGACAATCCACCCCCTCCCCACAAGTTTCTTTGTGCTCCTTGGCAATTCCTCCTCCCAACACACACCCCCACTGCCATCTCCAGGCAACTACTGATCTGCTTTCTGTCACTCTAGGTTAATTAGGATTGTCTAAACTTGTGTATAAATGGAGTCACACACTATGTACTCTTTCTTTTTATTTATTTATTTATTTTTTTAAATATATTTTATTGATTTTTACAGAGAGGAAGGGAGAGGGATAAAGAGTTAGAAACATCGATCAGCTGCTTCCTGCACACTCCCCACTGGGGATGTGCCCACAACCAAGGTACATGCCCTCGACTGGAATCGAACCTGGGACCCTTGAGTCCGCAGGCCGATGCTGAGCCAAACCAGCTAGGGCTGTACTCTTTCTTGTTTGTCTTCTTTCACTCATGATAATTTGAGATTCAGATTCACTCATGTTGCATATATTGATAGTCCATTCCTTTTCATAGCTGAATAATAATTCATTGTACCACAGTTTGGTGATCTGTCCACGTGCTGATGAACATTTGGGGTGTTTTCAGTTTTTGGCTGAATAAATAAAGCCACTGTGGACAAACGCTTTCATTTCAAATTCTTGTATGGACAAATGCTTTCATTTCCTTTGGATAAATACCTTGACTAGATTGGCGGGATCATATGATAGGTATTCTTATACCTTTTTAAGAAATTGGTAGTCTCTTCCATGTGGTTGTACCACTTTACATTTCTACCAGCAGAGTGTAAAGTGTTCTAGTTCCTGTATATCTTTGCCAACACTTGGTATGCTCAGTCTTTTTTATTTTAGCTATCCTGTAGCTGAATCATGATACCTCATTGTGGTTTTAGTTTGCGTTTCCCTAATGTGTGATGTTGAGCATCTTTATCTATATCCACCAGGAGAGGAACGGAGAGGGAGAGATGGAAACATCAGTGATGAGAGAGAATTGTCGATCGGCTGCCTCCTGCACGCCCCCTACTGGAAATTGAGCCTGCAACCTGGGCATGTGCCCTTGACTGGGATCCAACCCAGGACGCTTCAGTCCGCAGGTCTACACTCTATCCACTGAGCCAAACCAGCTAGGGCTGTTGAGCATCTTTTTATGTGCTATTTACATCATATTTTTTATTTTATTTTTTATTTTATTTTTTTATTTATTTATTTTTTAAATATATTTTATTGATTTTTCACAGAGAGGAAGGGAAAGAGATAGAGTTAGAAACATCGATGAGAGAGAAACATCGATCAGCTGCCTCTTGCACATCCCCCATGGGGGATGTGCCCGCAACCCAGGTACATGCCCTTGACCGGAATTGAACCTGGGACCTCTCAGTCCGCAGGCTGACGCTCTATCCACTGAGCCAAACCGGTTTCGGCTATTTACATCATATTTTTTATATGTGAAGTATCTATTACAATCTTTTGTCCCTTCTAAAAAAAATTTTTATTTTGAGATGATTGAAGATTCATACTCTAACATTTTGTTGCATTGTCTGTTTTCATATTATTGAATTTTGAGAGTTCTTTATATGTCAGATACAAATCTTATCAGATATGTGATATGTAATATTTTCTCTTCTAGTCTGTGGCTTGTCTTTTTAAATTCTCTGAATAGTTTCTTTTGATGAGCCCCAAATTAAACTTTAGTATAATAGTCATAGAGTTGGAAGAGACGTGATGTTTTGTCATGTGGGTGTACTTAAATCTTAAAAATAGAACGTTAATTCTCTGTGTTGTGAACCTTTTTGTTTTGGCAATTTTGTATTTGAACCCTGAATCAAATCCCTTCTTATTCTGTTGTCTTCTGTGTTCTGCTGTCTCCATCTTAGCCGAGGCGTTGTTTTTGGTCTCTGGAGTGCCTGTGCTTCAGTAGGCAACATTTTGGGAGCGTGCCTGGCCTCTTCTGTTCTGCAGTATGGTTATGAGGTAGGTATTTCTTTCTTAGCATTTTCTCAAGCACATAAATGTTTTGGTTTTTTTAGGAAATAATGCTGTGGCCATTTAAATCGCATTGAGCTGTGTCTTGGTAAGACAAGGCTTGTGATAAAAGTGAACAAACTTGCGCAGCCTGAGTGGCTCAGTGGTTGAATGTTGACCCACATGTACCAGGAGGTCACGGTTTGATTCCGGGTCAGGGCACATGCCCAGTTTGTGGGCTTAATCCCCAGTAGGGGGTGTGCAGGAGGCAGTTGATCAATGATTCTCTCTCATCAGTGATGTTTCTATCCCTTTCTCCCTCTCCCTTCCTCTCTGAAACCAATAAAAATATATTTTTAAAAATCATAAAAAGAAAATAAAGAAAACTTGACAAATGGAAACATATAGCAACATTATTCCTGAAGAATACCCAAGTCTAAAGACATATAATCAGGAAAAGGTATTTGCAACTCGTTAGAGATAAAGAGCTGATCTTCCTAATATAAACAAGCACCCACAGATTGATAAGAAAAGACCAACAACACAGGAAAAAAGGTAAAGGACTTGGACGTCTAGTTGGTAAAAAGGGACTAGGAATACCTTACAAACACATGAAAAGAAATTCCACTTCCCTTATAACTTTATTCCATTAATATCATTAAGCTCCTCTAAGGGCCTCTAGGCAGTAGAGAGTGTACATGGGGCTAAAACTCTTTGCCCTTTATGGAGCTAGGTAGTAGTCCGCAGAGAAATGCAATTAAAGAAACTGCACTGAATGTTTATTAGACTGGTAAAAACCCAAAAGTGTGATAATACGTTGTGTTTATGAGGATGTGGAAAAACCGGCATTGCAGTTGGCAAAGTAAATAACTCCTCTCGGGGTCAGTATGGGACAGTCTCTCAAAACTGCAGCTGTTCTGCCCGTGGAGGGGCTCTCTGCCCCCAGGAATGAACCCCACAGGTGAAATTGCTTTGGCAGGCACAGTGATCTGCGACAAGGTCACTTATTTCAGTGTGTGCCACAGCAGAACGTTGGTAATGAATGTCAGCCAAAAGGGAAATAGTTACCTTGGGATACACCTGTTCAGTGGGATGCTGTGCAGCTGTGAAATAGGATTGCAAAGCTCTCTCTGTACCGATAGGGAACTATCTCAATGGTGTATATTAAGTGAAAAAAGCAGGGATGCTAAACAGTGAGTATTGAATGACGCCATTCAATATGTAAAATGGAGGAAGAAGTCAAGAGTACATATTTGTATTGGCTTGTATGTTTCTAAAGCAATCTCTGGAAAGTAAAAATACAGTAATAATGGTTATATGCTGGGAAATGAGGATTGAGTGGATGGGAGAAGGGGTGTGGGGAGAGTTTTTACATCTTTTTGTTGCTTAAATCATGTAAATGTGTTGCTTATTCAGAAACCTAAATAATTAAAAGTAGGTAAGTTGCTCTTTTTTTTTTTTAATATTTTTTATTGGTTTCAGAGAGAAAGGAAGTGGGAGAGAGAGATAGAAACATCAATGATGAGAGAGGATCACACTGGGGATGGAGCCCATGGCCTGGGCGTGTGCCCTGACTGCGAATCGAACTGTAACCTCCTGGTTCATAGGTCAATGCTCAACCACTGAGCCATGCCGGCCTGGCCCAAATCAGTTTTATATTCCTGTTACGTCTCAGCAGAAGCCCTCTTCCTTGACTGTGAGGATGGCTTTCCATCTCACTCCCACCCTCTGCCTTTGCTTCGGTTGTACCCAGAAAGATGGTCAATTGCTTTGATCTTCAGCTTTTCCTTAACGCATTGTGCAGCTACTTCAGCCTCTTAAGCGGTTTCCTTATTCTAAATTCTTGTACATGGTTTTTTATTAGGATTTGGCTTCCTCATTTATTCAGCTACATGCTGCCTTATATTATTGTTGTGTTTATTGTTTGATCCCCGTAACTGGGTAGAATATCATCAATGGCAGATATGTCTCTTTGGGAGGCCGTGCAATGCAAAGAATAAGATTTTTAGAGTTAGTCCAGATTTCACAGTCATACCACTCAGTGTTCAGGGGACCTTAATTATCCTCTCTGAGCCTCAGAGTGTCATTGGGAAAATCTAAGAGAAAACACAAGTGAAACATAGCTCAGTGCCTGCCTGGCACAGGCTAAGCACTCAACACTCATTTTCTTCCCAGTGTCCCATCCTTCCCTCCCCGTTCCTCACCCTCCGCCTCCCACCTTGCACACGTGTCTCTGATGAGTGTCCCAGACACATAAGGAGCATCTGCCCTCTTCCCTCTAGTACGCCTTCCTGGTGACGGCGGCCGTGCAGTTTGCTGGTGGGGTCGTCATCTTCTTTGGACTCCTGGTGTCACCTGAAGAAATTGGTGAGGACAAGCTGTTGCTTCTGTTACTGTTATGGGCGAAGAGAAGTCTGAGGCCAGGACAGTTAGTCTCTGTTCTCCTAGGAGAACTGTGAGTTACTTGCAGTGGGTTAAAGGAGCAGTATTGCTGTTGTGTCTTGGGCCCAGCTAAGCCCACCGTAGCTGCACGTGTTTGAGGGGAGTGAGGCTCACCTGTTACAGATCTAGGGAAAACTCATTTGCAAGTGAGTTTTATAATTGAGATGTATTTCTAATTTCACTTCTTGAGACAGATTTCTTTCATAAAAATAATTTAGTGTGATATTTATCTCTTGTTAAATACAGAATTTGTACAAGCGAAACCACAGAAGCAAATACATGTATGATTCTATCCTTTGAATATTATTAGAGGTACATCAGGTTAATAGTATATAATTGACTCCTTTTTGTACATGAGAGAGCTAGAGTGATTTAGTTGAGAACACATTGCTTTGAAGCCAGATAAAGTGAAATTAAAATCCCAGGTTTGTTGTGTTATTGACCTTAATTGACCTTAGTTGAACTTGGCCAGTGAACCTGGTTGCTTCTTCTGTGAAGTGCAAATAAAATAATATTGACCCCATAAGTAATGATACATTACTTATGTGCTTATTGCAAAGCACTTAGCACAACACCAGGCACCTAGAAGGCGCTCTGTAAATGATGCTGTTACTGTGGTTTTAGGTCTCCCAGGTATTGAGGCAGAAGAAAACGTTGAAGAAGACTCGCACAAGCCATTAATCAATGGTGCTGAAAATGAAGATGAATATGAGCCTAATTATTCAGTCCAAGAAGGCAGCACTATCACCCAAGTCAAGGCAATAAGCTTTTATCAGGCTTGTTGCCTTCCTGGAGTTATACCGGTAAGGATCGTTCAAATCTCCTTGCCACAACCAGTGAGCTATTATAGCTGGACATGACCTCTACCTGGGACAAAGCATCATTAAGTATTTAGATTCTCTTGGATACTTTATTTTAGAAATACTTTCAGAGGAATAGTGGATAGTGCCCCTCAACTTTTTATATTAGCAACACTGGAAATTTTTTCTCACATCTAAGCAGAGGTCGACAAACCTTTTCTATGAAGAGCCAGAGAGTACTGTGTTTAGCTTTGTGGGGACTGCACAGTCTCTGTTACAACGACTTAACTCCAGAGCAAAATGAATGAATGAATGAATGGGCATGCCAGATTTGGCCCTGAGCCCTAGCTTGCTGACCCTGACCTAGCATTTGAGTAAGAAGGCAAAGTTGGTATTTTTAAATATATACTTTATGTCCTGTTACAGTATTAGAAAATTATGTGTCAACCAAGAGGGGTTTTGAATGGGTCGTTAAATCTGCCCTATTTGCTGATATTCTTATTCTAGGAAGAAACACTTGTTTGCCCTTTTATGAAAAGGCCCAGAGCAGAATACTCCACAGTATTTCTTGGTAATGCATTCCAGTGTTTCCACAACCTTTATAGCCAGGAGAATTTTCTAACGTCTAAACTAAATCCCTTCTGCTGCAGTTTTTCTGTCTTGATGTTTCGGGCGCTCTAGCACGGGAGTGGAAGTTAAGAGGCCTAGGTTATGTTTCCAGCTTACCCACTAACTGTCTGTGAGGCCTGGGGTAAGTCACTCAGCCCACCCTTGTGTCTCAGTTCCCCTTCCCGTGGAGCACACCAGTCCTCCCTGGGTCTAGAATGGGCTATGGCACTGTGAACACGCACTGGCTCTTATTTAATTGCTCAGTGGTAGCCCCTGAGCTAGACTGAGTCTGCAGGTTGTCATATTTCATGCTCATCAGTTCCCTTCTGCCTATGCCGCAAGCTCAGTAAGAGAACTGACATTTGCAAATGGATTGTTAATATACGTTAAAATCTAAGTTCCCACGATTTTTAAAAAGATGATGTATAAGGTTCATGCAAGTTCCTTTAGTCCTGTTCTTATGCTAAAGATCAGTATTTTTAATTAGTTATTAAATAGATTACTAGTTAGTAATAGATTCATTTCTGAGACCTTAAAAATTTGTGTGATTAAATATGGAATCTTTCACTATTCATTTGTATTTCCCAAGCTGTTTTTTCCTGACATGGATAGGGATGTAAAGGAAATCTAGTTAACTTAATTCCTTTGTCTCTGTAACAGGCTGTCTGGACAGAATGCACTCACTTGGCTCTCTAGGGGGTGGCTGTGGCCCGGCCAGGGAAGCTGTTTTAAACAAGTGATACCTAGGGAATAACTGGCAGCTCCAGGGAAAAGAATATACTAGCCAGACACCCTTTGAAGTCAGTCTCTCTGTTCCTCCCCCTTTTTCCTTTGATGCTAAATGTCAGGATTTCCTGGCAATAATGTGTTGAATATAGGAGTCTTAGTGCCACTGCCATCGTAAGGCAGCGGCACCTTTTATTCCTCAAAGTAGAACCACAAGGCCCAAGACAATCATGTTCCTTTCTTTTTGACTCACTAAAGATACTCTTTTTTTTTTTTTTTTTTTAAATATTCTTTGCTTTTCCACTAGATGTGGGAATGTAAAGCTTTTGGAAACTATAATGTGAAAGTAGTTGTAATATTGATGCTTTTCTTAGACCTTGGAACTATAGTTTAGTCATGTTATTCTCCATGGTTCATAATATTAACTTTGCAGGAAATAGAAGAACCAAAATAGTTTGGCTGCTTGCAATAGAAGCTGTGAGGTTTACTGGGTTTATTTGCTATGGTTAATGCTAGTTGGTGGCATGAATACCTTTAATCTTTGTCTAAATTAAGAAATATGAGTATGTGCCCTGCCTTACAGGTTCAAAACACTGGTTTGCTTCTACCAGAGAACTGAAAGGAGAAAAAAAGGGAGGGTTAGGAGATGGTCGTCTGTGTTTTCTATTCCCAAGGCCTGTTGTAAATGCCTTTCTAGAAGTTAATGGGGATAAGGAAAAGAGGGAGACCAGGGAAACTCAGGCCAATAGGAATTTGTAGAAAAGTTTAATTTTACAGTAAGGCTATCCGTCCCAAACTTCTCCATTTTGTTTTGCTGTTTAGTGACATTAGAAACTGTGGCCCTGCTGTGCAGTTTGTTCCTTACTGATGGTTGAATGTGTTTCTTGCAGTACTCACTCGCCTATGCCTGCTTGAAGTTAGTGAACTACTCCTTCTTCTTCTGGTTGCCCTTTTACCTGAGCAACAACTTTGGGTGGAAGGAGGCTGAAGCTGACAAGCTGTCCATTTGGTACGATGTCGGAGGGATTATAGGTAATGCCTGTGATGCATCTTTTTCTATAGTAGTTATGAAGTCTGACATCATTTCAAGTTTTATTACTTATTCTACAGCCATTTCCCCTAAACTGTCCTACCAGTAAACAGTCAAACTCTTAAAAAAAAGTTTGTATAAAAGATCCAGCCTAGGGGTGGGCGGAAAAAAAAAAAAAAAGATCCAGCCTATGGCAGCCTGTGACTTATGGGGCCCTTACGCTCAGACCTTTGTTGATGGATCTGTTCTCTTGTCGTCTTAGGATGTTTCCCTCTGTGACCTCTTTTAATGTAACCCTTGCATACACTTTTGGTAAATCTTAGCTCTTAGCTATGCACATTAGTTAGTGTATAGATTGTAAGATCATGGAGGTGAGAATAATAGCAGGGATTGATATTTGTGAATATTTTGTAGCTGCTTTGTACACAGATTTTAGTAATGACTTTTAATTATAGCTGGAAGTATAAACAGGGAAGTAAGAAACTTTAAGATAGGCGTTCAGAATGCATTTTAGTGGGTGTGACTTAAATGGCTATGACAAAGCCTTAACATCCTTTCTGTAATGTTTACATGTAGAATTGTGGTAAGACTGAACTACCCTGAGCCCGTGAAACCACCTGGTGTAGCCTTAGGTGATATACTACCATTGTATTTGAACTTGTTTGCCCTCTTCTTAGATCCAGAGTCAAAGGTGAGGTTGCCACCTTTAGACCTGACCATACTTCTGTGTCTTACTATCTGATGAAGATGTACCAGATGTCCCCTAGCGCCTAGAACTAACATGGGACTGTATTTAAATGCAACTGTGTTGCTTGAAGAGTTCATATCACCTCTTTTTATTTTTTTAATATATTTTATTGATTTTTTAAAAAAAATATAGTTATTGATTTTGTACAGAGAGGAAGGGAGAGAGATAGAGAGTTAGAAACATCGATGAGAGAGAAACATCGATCAGCTGCCTCCTGCACACCCCAAACGGGATGTACCTGCAACCAAGGTACGTGTCCTTGACCGGAATCGAACCTGGGACCTTTCAGTCCGCAGGCCGACACTCTATCCACTGAGCCAAACCGGTTAGGGCCTCTTTTTATTTTTATTTATTTATTTTAAACCTCGCCAGAGGATACACTTACTGATCCCAGAGAGGGAGGAAGGGAGAGAGGGAGGGAATGTGGAAGGGTGGAAAAAAGAGAGAGATGGGGCGGGAGGGGAGAGAAAGAGAAACATTGATGTAGCACATTGATTAGTTGCCTTCTGTATGTGCAATATAAGTATGTGCCCTAATCAGGAATCGAACCTGCAAACCTTTGGGACGATGCTTCAACCAACTGAGCCACCTGGCCAGGGTAACATGTCACCTCTTTTTAAACATCAGGACCTGGTAGTTATTATTAGGCCATAATTTCTGCATTTAATTGTAGTGAATATTTATTGGCTGCTACTAATAGCCTATGAGGCATGGTCCTTAATCATCTTTTAAATAAAAAGCAAAAAAAAATCCGAAAAACCTTCACAGCCGGTTAGAGAAGAGAAACAAGGGGCAGTGGGCGGCCTTGGTGATTTTCCCTTTTTCCTTTTCTGGTGTCTGATTCGTGGTGCCCTGTCCCCGTCAGCCATCGTGAGTCATCTTCCTGAAGGGAAATTCTGGAGGAAACGTAGGAGAGTCCGCCATCTTTCTGCATAGACCAGTGTTAGGATCTGGATAGCGGGCGGAGGGTACCTGAAGAGCACGTTTCAGGTAACCGAGCTAAATTATAAATGATTTTGACTATGATGCACTCTTTGTGCCTAAAGGTGGAACTCTGCAAGGCTTCATCTCTGATGTGTTACAGAAGAGAGCACCCGTTTTAGCTCTGAGTCTGTTTCTGGCAATTGGGTCCCTGGTTGGATACAGTCGTGAGTATTCCCTTGCAATTAAGTGTCCTGATCTCTTAGGACTAAGGCATTTGCCTTGAGTCAGTGGTCAGCCCGGGGGTGATCCTGGAGCCCAGCTACAGGGGCATGCTGGAGACCTTTGTATTGTCCCGTGACTACCTGGTGGAAGTATCATCACGTAGTTTTATTTGTGTTGGGAAGGAAACTGGCATCTCTTCTGCTTTGTTGGTTTGTTTAAAAGGTTGCTTGGGAGGGTATATGCTTTGTTTGAGGGTCGGCTCCAGAGGAACGGCATTAGAGCCAATAAAACAATAAAAGGGAAAAGGTTTCAAAAGAGGAAAGATGGTCATTAGTGAGTTTGGTGTATGTCCCTTAAGATGCTGCTGAGATTGGAGTAGGGTCTTTCCGTAGCTTTTAGAAGTCTCATTAGCTTGAGCACCAGCAAGAGACAGACATTACAAATAAAAGTTGGAAGAGGCCGTGAAAGAGTTGTATCCCTTTGTTGTGTCTGGGTGTGATCTGCAAGGTCACAGAGACCCAGGCCTTTGTGGACTGTCCTGTGGAGGCACACGTGATGCGCTTCTAAAGTCAGCATGTCTTTCCTCACAGGTTCTCCAAACAACAAGTCCATCAATGCACTTCTGATGGCTGTTACAGGTATGGCATCTGGCTCCATTTCACTGTTGTATTTCCTCTATAAGCAAAAAGGGAAAAAGGAAACGGTTTCCCTTAGTTTGAGTTACACTAAAACCTTAATTACAGAGAATTCAGTTGGTGAAAGGAAAGACAGACACAGCAGATTCTGTTTCTCTGCTGTTACGTGACCTCCTCAGTCCTTCAGTTACAGAATCACCTTTGGACAGAGGTGTCCTAACTGTTTTGATCGCTGCCTCAGCTTCTCACATCACTTCTGGAAGTGGCCTAGGAAGCTGCCACCTTGGAAACCAATTCAGCAGCTTTCAAAAAGCCCAGTATAGCTAGTTTTTCCTCCTGTGTTGGAATTGGTCAGTATCTCTTCACTTCAGCCCTAGATGAAACAGTTGAGTGTGTATAGGCGCTATGTTATAGAAAAATTCCTTATTTTTAAACTTTAGATTGTACTCAGCATAGGGAGAGCTGCTCATGCCACCCGAGGCTCATGGAACTGATTGCAGCGTGTTAAGGGATTCACGCGGGCCAACTCCTGCACGGTCCTTGGATGGCTTCCCTGAGAGCAGTGCAGATAGAACCACCTGCACCGTTTAAATAGCTTTTTCTCTTCTCTCTCCTTTTTTCATTATGTTTGGTTGACTTTGGTAGTCAGATGCTCTGTGATCCACCTCTATGACATAACTTGACAAGCTAGTGCAACTAGTTATTAATGAATGCACACTTCACAGGATTAGAAAGACTATGTGTTCACTATATTTTCTATATGTTTGGTTTCTGTAAAATATACTAGTGTGTCATGTAATTCAAGAAGGGATTTCAGAAAAGTGTATGGTAATTAATTTGAAGATGGTACTACCTGGGAGAGTTTTCATTTTTACTGGTTATTTTTCCCTTTTTTTTCTGTTTCTCTCCGACATAGTGACTAAAATTGTGGGATAAGTGTTTGCCTTATTCACTGGATTCCTAGTGGGGTTATGAATAGTGTTTTAATAAGAACCTCTCTGTGTATGACTAGGATTTTTTATTGGCGGACCTTCTAATATGATTAGCTCTGCTATCTCTGCTGACTTGGGTCGCCAAGAGCTCATCCAAGGCAGCAGTGAGGCTTTGGCGACGGTCACAGGAATTGTTGACGGAACTGGGAGCATTGGAGCTGCGGTGGGCCAGGTAAGTGAGCGGGAGAGGGCTTGAAATTGAGTGTTTAAGTAGTCCTTCATCTAGTGGAAGAATTTATAACTGCCCGCTGGGCCACAGCAGGTGGCACTCTTGTGCTGTAGTGTGATGTGCTGAGAGCCTGGGCTTGAGAACCTGGAGGTTTGGTTCTCTCTAAGGGCCAGTTGTACTGGGAGCCTGGGGTTGAGTCCTCTCTAAGGGCCAGCTGTACTGGAAGCCCTTTCTGGGGTTGAGTCCTTTCTGAGGTCCATCTGGAAGGTGCCTCTACATTTTTAGTTCCCTTTTTCCACTTTTACTTCCAGATTCTTCCTTTCTGGAAATAAGTTCACACCTCATCAGATAGATCCTTCAGTCCCAGCCTGCTACCCCCTGCTTTCTAGCCTGAACTTGGCACCCCAAGGAGGCCATGAGACACATGCTTCTCATTATTCCCCACCTGACGTGTAAACCCTACCAAACACACATGTACATGTGCTCATTACATGGGTCCCCACCAGAAGTGGCCAGGGATCTGCAGCTGCTCTGACTCACTTTCCCTGCTTCCTACAACATTCTAAGTCATTAGGGAAATATAAATAAAAACCAGAGTGTAATACCACTTCATACCAATTAGGATAGGTATAATTTAAAAACACACACACAAGATAACAACTATTTATGAAGCCATGGAGAAGTTGGAGTTTTCATACATTGCTGGTGGAAATGTAAAATGTTAAAGCTGTTATAGAAAACTGGTGGTTCTAAAGTAAGTTAAACATTAGAATTGCCGTGTGGTCCAGCAATTCCACTCTGAGGTATATATCTCTAGGAGTGGAATTTCAATGAATTGAAAACAGGGTTTCAGATATCCGTATGCCAACGTTCATTGCAGCACTATTTATTTATTTATTTATTTATTAAACATTTTATTTTATTATTTTTTTTAATATATTTTATTGATTTTTTTCAGAGAGGAAGGGAGAGAGATAGAGGGTCAGAAACATCGATGAGAGAGAAACATCGATCAGCTGCCTCCTGCACACCCCCTACTGGGGATGTGCCCGCAACCCAGGTACATGCCCTTTTTTTTTTTTTTCAAAGAGAGAATCTTTTTTTTTTTTTTTTTAAATATATTTTATTGATTTTTTACAGAGAGGAAGGGAGAGAGATAGAGAGTTAGAAACATCGATGAGAGAGAAACATCGATCAGCTGCCTCCTGCACATCTCCTACTGGGGATATGCCCGCAACCCAGGTACATGCCCTTGACCGGAATTGAACCTGGGACCCTTCAGTCTGCAGGCCGACACTCTATCCACTGAGCCAAACCGGTTTTGGCCAGGTACATGCCCTTGACCAGAATTGAACCGGGGACCTTTCAGTCCGCAGGCCGACACTCTATCCACTGAGCCAAACTGGTTTCAGCCATTGCAGCACTATTTATAATAGCCAAAAGGTGGAAACAACTCAAGTGTTGACCAAACAACTCAAGGTGACTGGAGAAACAAAATGTGGTATCTAGAATAATAAAAGCATAATATGCTAATTAGACCAAACAGCTGAACAACTGGATGACCTTCTGGACGAAGCCTCGGCTGTGAGGGCCAAGCCCCTTGCACAAATTTCATGCATCGGGCCTCTAGTATCTTCATGGAATATTACTCAGCCATGAAAAGGAATGAAGCTCTGATACGTAGTACAACATGGTTGAACCTTCAAAACAGTATTCTAAGTGAAATAAACCGGACACAAAGGGTAAATACTGTGTGATTCCACTTAACCAGAAATATCCAGAATAGGAAATTCAGAGGCAGAAAGCACATTAGAGGTTACCAGGGACTGGGGAAAAGGGGGGATGGGGAGTTACTGCTTAATGGGCACAGGGGTTCTGTTTGGGTGCTGAAAAATTGTGGAAACAGATGGTGGTGATGGTTGTGCAACATTGTGAATGTATTTGATGCCACTGAGTCGTACTCCAAAAAATGGTGAAAGTGGCAAATTTTATGTTACATATTTTACCATAATAAAAAAAGTAAAGGGGTTAAATGCTATCAGATCCTTTTTGTTAATTGAAAGTAAATTAAAAGAATATGTTGAAAAATGTTAAAGATACAGTAATTTTATAAGCAAACAGCATAATTGTAAAGTGAGTGATACCCTTAAAAGACAAAGCATTTTTGAAAGCATCAATTATGATACCTTTCATTGGAAGAAAGAACGGAAGTGACTTGAGGATGTTCATCTTCCTCTCTCAATAGCAAAGTGAATAGAGAGAAACCTTCTGAACTCATGTCTTCTGTTGTGCAGTTTGGGACTCTGCCAGCTTACAAAGTGAAGGCCGTTAATGCAGCTCACATAGGAACATGTATGTGAAAGGGCTTTGTAAACTGCAAAACACTATGCAAATCCTAACTCCCTTCTTATTTTCTAGAAGAGCCATGTTTAATCTGCTTACAGCTACTTGATTTTATTAATTCATGAAGGATTACGTAATAATTTCTTTTTCTCCATTTTAGTATTTAGTGTCTTTGATCCAGGACAACCTTGGATGGATGTGGGTGTTCTACTTTTTCATTCTCATGGTAAGTGTGTGCCCCCCTTTTTTTGAACTAGTAAGTTTTCTTACTGATTTACTTCAAAGCATTTACTTAAATCATTTCTTAAACCAGAAAAATTACTGATTGCTTTTAAAAACCCTTTGTAGCCGTAACCGGCTTGGCTCAGTGTATAGAGCGTTGGCCTGCGGACTCAAGGGTCCCAGGTTCAATTCCGGTCAAGGGCATGTACCTTGGTTGCGGGCACAACCCCAGTAGGAGGTGTGCAGGAGGCAGCTGATCGATGTATCTCTCTCATCGATGTTTCTAACTATCTCTCTCCCTTCCTCTCTGTAAAAAATCAATGAAATATATTTAAATAAAATAAAATAAAAACCCTTTGTAAAAAATAAGATTTTTGTCAGTCTAAAAAACATTCTTTTTTTAAGGAAGGAAAGAGCCCTTAGTTTGTCCTTGACCCGAGTCTAATGAGTATTGTCATTTATAAAACCAGAAAAAATGACAAGACACTTAAAGTATCACCAATCATTAATCGGTCTCTTCCAGGGTACTCTGTGTCTGGTGAATATAATTGGGGAATTCTGAAGGAAATGACAGTGGGCGGGCACCAAGCCACATAGGGTTAAAAAAGAAGCTGTGATTAACACTGTGTCGTGTAGGTTCTAAAAAGAACCCGAGTCTCTTGAGAAAATACCTGTTGTGCCTTAGACCTTCTTGGCTGGAATTTTATCCTGTCTGGGAAATAGCCAATACAGAGTAAGGCCTTGTGCTTTTGAAATACTGCTTTCTGCTGAATAGGCATGTGATGGAGTCTGTCCATTATTGGTGAGACAGTGCTCCAGACAGGTCTGTTTGAGAGCGTCTATGATAGCTTCGTCCACCAGGGGATGCATTCAGTTTGTCCCTAAATCTAGGGCTTCCTAATTGAAGGCAGCCTCAGTCGTCCCAAGTCCAGACACTGCATCTTGTCCAGGGAGTCGGGGGGCAGTTCAGCACCAGAGTTCCCTGGTGCCGCCTGCAGGTTTACGTTCTCTGCTGTCACAGAGGATGCTTCCTTCCGCCCAGCTGCCTTCTAGCTTCTGGAGATGGGGGCATGGGACTCTGTCCACTTCCGACACCCATGCTAAGTAGAGGGCAGTGTCTCCTGATGAACTTGCTGCTGTGATCACACTACAACTTCTAATAGAAAAAAAAACCCAGAATCTATAATAAGAAACACATTTTTAAAATATTTTTATTGATTTCATAGAGGAAGGGAGAGGGAGAGAGAGAGAGAAACATCAGTGATGAAAGAGAATCATTGATCGGTTGCCTCCTGCACACCCCATACTGGGGATTGAACCTGCAACCCAGGCATATGCTCTGACCAGGAATTGAATCATGACCTCCTGGTTCATAGATTGGTGCTCGGCCAGGCCAGGCGAGAAACACTTTTTAAAATCTGAGCCCCAGCCAAAACCGGTTTGGCTCAGTGGATAGAGCGTCGGCCTGCGGACTGAAGGGTCCCAGGTTCGATTCCGGTCAAGGGCATGTACCTGGGTTGCAGGCACATCCCCAGTAGGAGATGTGCAGGAGGCAGCTGATCGATGTTTCTGACTCTCTATCTCTCTCCCTTCCTCTCTGTAAAAAATCAATAAAATATATTTAAAAAAAAAAAAAATCTGAGCCCCAGTATCGATTTTCTGTTCCACCTGTCACAAATTATTTAATTTGTGTACCTTAGTTTTTTTATTTGGACACTATAATGTAACATTAAGTATTTTTTAATTTTAACTAATTTTCAAAGTTATTTGTTAATTCATTGAAGATTAGATTTATCTTTGTATGAAGTCAGAATGAATGTAATTGTTCAAAGTCATTATGTTCAAAACATGATGCTCCAACAGAATTAATTAAATTGTTACCGCACATTTAATGCTTTTCTTCTCTTCACAGACAAGTTGTACAATTGTATTTATTTCGCCATTAATAGTGAGGGAAATGCGTTCTCTTATGCAAAGACGACAAGCTCGCATACTGAGTGGATGACTGGTGCTCCAGAAGAACAAGAATAATAGGAGACACATTAGGACTATAATTTCTTTTAATTTGTCCCATTTTGGAGTTGTCTTAAGAGCTCCAAAATAACCTCAGATGGCCAAGCCTCTTTCAACAGTGTCAGCCTCTTGCGATGCTGACCAGAGCGAGGTGGGTTATTTTGCTACACTACAGGAATGATCGCTGATGAGTTTTATTGTTGTTTCATGAACGTACAAATGGCCTGTGAATCTGCCAGTGTCTTTGTTGGGCCTGTTGAGGTTTATCCCTTTAACCTTAAAGGCTACATTGGACTTGGACCTTTGTTCTCCAGCCTGGGAAGCTGAGTGACCACAAGCAGCCGCGCATGGTTTATATCAAAGTCGGGTTCCGTGAATAGAAAGGCTCGTTGCCTTTTGCTTTGGAAATGAGTTTGCAGGGGGTAGCTCATCTTCGAAGCATCAAATCCTGAGAAGGTGCTCCAGCTGGATCCAGAATAAGCTTGCCTTGGACCAAGAATGCCTTTGTTAATCATGGTGGGAAAAATCATGCTACATGCAGAAGCAGACTAGCTCCAAATTGCTGTCAACTTGTTCTCCACCTTCATTCAAAACTAACTCTGGCTCCTGGCAGGATGGAGTCACCTCAAGGACCATAAGGTGTATCAGTTGTGAACATTGCAACGTGTCACCCACAAGTACTCAAGCCCAGGTTTGCTGTCGGATCCACAAGGAAGTGAATCTGCTCAGCCCTGTTTTCAGAGGACTGACCTCTGTCCCAGCCGGGTGCCTTGAGTAGCCTCGGCAGGAGCCTAGAATTAGAGAGGAAAGGAAGGAAGGAGCGACCTTCGTCCTAGTTAGCGGTAGCGTGTGACATGGAATCGCACTAAGGGACCACTGGGGCCTGGGGGGGTTTGCACATCTATTCTTCAGAGGTTTGTGGAGTGTCGGTCTTCAGGGCTGTGAATTCTAGACTGGTTATCAATATTTCAAGGCCATTCTGGATAAATATTCTAAATTATGTAAGCAAACTAGGGGGGAAATGTGCAATTGTGAGGCCTGCCTAATTTGCTTTGGGTTAGGGAATATTTTTCAGCCTCCTGCTTTATACTCCGAAATGTGGTATGTTTGTGAACTTAATGTTATTTAATCAAGCGGATTTCCAATCAGTTAATTGCTCATTACTGACAAAAAGGGAAAATATGAAACACAGGAAGGGAAAATAAACTGACTTTTATAATAAATGTCTGTCCATCTGGTTATTTAAATTTATTCTCTGAGCTCCATGTTTTAGGATGTGACTCATGCCTTATGATTTCCTGCTATTGAGTGTTCCCTGGGGACCACTCACCAGCCCTACAGTGTCGGCAGATTGTACAGTTTCTCCCCTGTAGGTGCAGAGCCAGCCATTTCCATGCTCTTCCCCTTGTGTGAGGTGCTGCTGTGTTTGGATGAGTTGCCTGGTTGTAATTTAAGAATATTGTCTAGATGAACACCATTCTGATTTTTTTTTTAAAATACATTTTATTGATTTTTTTACAGAGGAAGGGAGAGAGATAGAGAGTTAGAAACATCGATCAGCCGCCTCCTGCACATCTCCTACTGGGGATATGCCCACAACCCAGGTACAAGCCCTTGACCGGAATCGAACCTGGGAACTTTCAGTCCCCAGGCCGACGCTCTATCCACTGAGCCAAACCGGTTTCGGCCCCATTCTGATTTTTTACCCTCTTCCTGGAATTTGAGCGAGTACGGAAAATTCGTGTGTTTGAATCACTTCAGAGAGTAGCAACCTTTCCCACTGGCAGATTTGAGTTTTTAGAGCTATTCAGAGTGGAGACAGGTGGCAGTCTAGGCCTCTGACCGCCTCAGGTGCACGATTCCTCTGGCTGAGGGTGTGCTGATCAGAACAGTGCAGTCATTTGGGTTTTTCCTCTGCATTTTGAGTGCCACCAAAAACAGAGTGGGGAAGGTGTTCACTGAATTCACGGCAGGTGGTTAGAAGATGGATGAGAAATGTGGAGACAAGAAGAGGAAGAGCCGGCAGACCAGGAGGTCAGATGGGCAGTCCAGGGGCACTGGCGTTGCAGCACATGTCATGTTCTGCCGTCACCCGGGGCGGCTCCCGGCAGCAGAGCTGTCCCAGAAGCAGGAACTTGTGTGTGGAATCCTGCTCCCTTCTGTAGTTACACGGTGGCAATGTATTAAAATGGTTTTCCCAGCGTAGTGAGTTGGCTTCAAGTCTATTCTACTGCACTTGTGGTCCACTAATTCACTTCGCTGTGCTGCTCGGTGTTGCCACTGATGGCACTTGCTGCAGCCTCTTTTATAATTCTGCTCACTTCCTCAAAAAAAGCCGTCTCTCCCGAAGCCTGCTGGTCTTCCATCTCCCCCCGCGCGTCCCCTCTGCCTTGCCTGGTATGGTCACACCTTTCTATCCCAACACCAACTGTTGTTTTCTTACCAGTTTAAACTTAGATGCACCTGAAATGAAATTACAGATAACTGCTCAGCACTGAATGACATTCTCTGTTGCACTCCGGATATATTGCGTTACTGTTCTAGTTCTGACCATCTACATAGGGATTAGTGTTAAAGAACTCCCAAGAGTTAACTTCACTTTCTTACTGTTTTTGCCTGAAGAAAAGGCCATAGTGAGGCTGATTCAGAAGTGGAAATGCATTCTTCGCTGGCAGCTTGCTCTCTGATGTTCACGACGTTGAAGTAAAATGCTCTGGCCTGCCTTCTCATGTTAAACATTTTCTCCTTCCACATAGTTTCAAAGGAAGAAAAGCCCCTCCCCCTTCCTGCCTATTCAGTTCCTTCCTGCTACTTGGAGGACCAGAGGCCCACAGTGAACATTCACACAAGAAATGCCTGCATCCCTCCATGTGGGGGATGAAGGATGCAAGATGCTCCCATCTGCTTCCCTTCTCCTGTAAAACCTCCAGAAGTCCTCCTTGCCTCCCATATAAATAACTGATAAGCCTTCTCTTATCTCTACTAGTTCTTTTGACTCACATCCTGTTTATCTTTTCACGACCAAATCCTTTGAGTTGGTGTCTGCTGCCTTCCTGGCTGTACTACCACCTTCCTCCTTAACTACGTAACTAACTAGATCTGTTTGCCCAGGGCGTCCTGGCTTCAGCCTGATATTCTGACAGTACTTCTCTTTGCTCTTCAATTTGGACACCTTATCTTCTGACGCCTTATTTCATCATCCCACAGAGACTGACAGAAACTGTGCATCTGAAGGTCATAGCATTTAGAGATCTTTTTAAAAAAAAAAAAATTATTGATTTTTACAGAGAGGAAAGGAAAGGGACAGAGAGTTAGAAACATCGATGAGAGAGAAACATCAAGCAGCTGCCTCCTGCACACCCCCCACTGGGCATGTGCCAGCAACCAAGGTACATGCCCTTGACCGGAATCGAACCTGGGACCTTTCAGTCCCCAGGCCAACACTCTACCTACTGAGCCAAACCAGTTAGGGCTAGAGATCTTTTTTTTTTTTTTAAGAATATATATATTGATTTCAGAGAGGAAGGGAGTGGGAGAGAGAGATAGAAACATCAATGATGAGAGAGAATCATTGATTGGCTGCTTCCTGCACACCCTCCACTGGGGACTGAGCCCACAACCTGGGTTTGTGCCCTGACCTAGAATCGAACCATGACCTCGTTCATAGGTCAATGCTCAACCTCTGAGCTACAGTAACTGGGCTAGAGATCTTTTTTAGACATTTCCTTATCTTAATCCTGCTCTTGTACTTGACACTGGACTTTCCCCCTTTGACTTCCATGGCATTTTAATTTATTGAACTTTCTTACCTCCTCCCTTTTACTGGGTTCTCTTCTCCACTCACCCTCTGCTAGTTTCCTTCCTACAGTAGGTGTCACCAACTTTTCTGTTGAGCTGTTCTCATAATCTGCCATTAGCTCTGCTAAATAGTAAGAAACCACTAAAGAGAGGTATAGCATGCGCTTGTTAAATACCACCTGGCATAAGGTTTTTCCATCTAGTTTCCATCTACTTTACTGAATTTCCCATTGCCACTTCACAAACCCGCTACAAAATCAGACAGGTCAGCTTATTACTTGCTACCAGTGGCAGCTTGTTTTCATATCTTGTCTTTATTTTTATTTAAAAAAAAACTGACTTCAGAGAGGAAGGGAGAGGGAGAGAGAGAAACATGGATGAGAGACACACATCAATCAGCTGCCTCCTGCACGCTTCCTACTGGGAATTGAGCCCGAAACCCGGGCATGTGCCCTGAGCGGGAATGGAACTCTTGATGTTGGTACGCTTGAAGCTGTCCCAGAGGCTCCTTACACTATCTTCGTATTTTCGGATTCTTTTTTCACTTTGCTTTTCTGGTTGGGTGTTTTTTGCTTCTTCGCATTTCAAATCTTTGCCTTGATTCTTGTGCTCCTCTGGTCTGCTGTTGGGAGTCTGTATAATATTCGTTATTTCAGTCCGTGTATGCTTAATTTCTAGTTGGTTCTTTATCACAACATCGAGGGTCTCATTAGATTTCTTGAGGATCTCAATAACTTTATCAGCGGCTTCTAGACAGTTCTTGAGAGACCTTAAAAGTGTGGTTCTGGAACAAGAGGTCTTCAAGAGAAACTAAGATGGCGGCATAGATAAACACCGGGAAATAGTCGCCCCACACAACAATTGAAAATTAGCCCAAAGGACGGAGCAAACATCGTCCAAAACAACAGGAAGGCTGGCTGAGTGTAATTTCTACAACTAGAAGAAAAGAAAAGCACGCTGAGAGCCAGAGGAGCTGCGGAGGCTGAGTGCAGAGGTACGCGGCGGCTCGCGCGCGCGGAAAGGGGGTGGCACCTGAGGACGCGGCTGTCTTTTTGAATCACAAGCTCCCGACTGCTCTGATCTCCGGTTCTGGGAAGTCTCTGGGGACCCAGGACTCATACGGGCAGAGGCTGCTCTCTCAGGCGGCAGCGGGCGAACTTGGGGGCAGATTTCCCTCGGAGGTGCTTGCAGCCATTGCCGGGACACTGAGACGCGCGACTCCGGGCGCGGAGAATCAGCCATAGCTTCTTTCCCCGCCCTTTTGACTCCCTGAGACCCCGCCCCACCCGGGCTGCGGCAGAGGCTTTTGCATGTGAATGCCCCAGAACTTTGCAACCTGATAATTACCTAACTGCAGCCGGGCCAGCCAGATCCAGAACTTCCAAGAGAAGGCCCAAGGCCCCGCAGCGGCTTGCATTGCTTCACAGCTGAGCCTCTTCGTAGTTCCTGCTGTGTGGCCTCAGGCAGGGGCTGAATTAGCACCTCCTTAGATCCAGGAGCCACTGTACCCAGTGGTCAGAGGGGGTCCATTCTCCCACTTCAGACACAGCTGCTTCCCACAGCCAATTGGCCTGGAGGTCAATTCCTCCCAGTGATCCTACAACAAGCGAGGCACCAAGAGTGCACCAAGAGTGTCCACCCCAGGTAACTGGGGAGGCTGAGCCACTGGGCCCTACAGGACACCTGGCGCGCAGGCCACTCTATCAACACAGGGAAGCAGCCAAAATGCGGAGACAAAGAAACAGGTCACAATTGGCAGAAACGGAGGAGGCCAGACGACTGGATATAGAGTTCAAGGCCACGTTTATAAGGTTTGTCAAGAATTTTATGGAAACCGCCGATAAATTTAATGAATCCCTCAAGGAGTATGGTGAGACCATGGAGGTCATGAAAAAGGACCAATTAGAAATTATGCATACACTGACTGAAATAAAGAATACTTTACAGAGCTCCAACAGCAGACAAGAGGATCCCAAGAATCAAGTCAAAGATTTGAAATGCAAAGAAACAAAAAATACCCAACCGAAAAAGAAAAAAGAAAAGAGATTCAAAAAATATGAAGATAGTGTAAGGAACCTCTGGGACAACTTCAAGCGTACCAACATCAGAATTATAGGGGTACCAGAAGGAGAGAGAGGGCAAGATATTGAAAACCTTTTTGAAGAAATAATGACAGAAAACTTCCCCCACCTGGTGAAAGAAATGGACTTACAAGTCCAGGAAGCGCAGAGAACCCCAAACAAAAGGAATCCAAAGAGGACCACACCAAGACACATCATAATTAAAATGCCAAGAGCAAAAGATAAAGAGAGAATCTTAAAAGCAGCAAGAGAAAGACAGTCAGTTACCTACAAGGGAGTACCCATCCGACTGTCAGCTGATTTCTCAACAGAAACCATGCAGGCCAGAAGAGAGTGGCAAGAAATATTCAAAGAGATGAATAGCAAGAACCTGCAACCAAGATTACTTTATCCAGCAAAGCTATCATTCAGAATGGAAGGTCAGATAAAGAGCTTCACGGATAAGAAAAAGCTAAAGGAGTTCATTACCACCAAACCAGCATTATATGAAATGCTGAAAGGTATTCTTTAAGAAGAGGAAGAAGAAAAAGGAACTCTTACCATTTGCCACAGCATGGATGGAACTGGAGAGCGGATAAATACCACAAGATCTCACTTATTTGTGGAATATAATGAACAACATAAACTGATGAACAAGGACTGATCCAGAGACGGAGAGGCATTGATTGGACTGTCGGGCCTTGGAGGGAAGGTAGGGGAGGGTGGGGGCAAGGGGGAAAGATCAACCAAAGGACTTATATGCAAGCATATAGGCCTAACCAATGGACACGGACAACGGGGGGGTTAGGGGGTGAGCGGGGAGAGGGGGGGGTAGAGGGTACACATATGTAATATCTTAATCAATAAAAAATATTAAAAAAAAAAAAGTGTGGTTCTGAACTCAATATCCTCCATTGACAGTTTTGTCCTGTTTCTTTGTCTCCGCATTTTTTATGCTTTCTTGGTGCACCCCCTAGTGGTCTTTGTGCGCAGTCTTGTTGTAGTTAAGCCTTGATTGTTGTAGTTAATACTAGGGGGATTTGACCTCCAGGCCAACTGGCTGTGAGAATCAGCTGTGTCTGCAGTGGGAAAACTTCTATCCTCTAGGGAGGTGCTAATCTAGCCTTTGCCTGAGGCTATCTGGCAAATGGCTTTGCGCAGGGCTTGGGCGGAGCAGGTCACACGGGATCAACAGAGCGGGTGAAGGGAGCAGTTATGGCTGCTCTCAGTCCCGTCCCCAGAGGCTCTGACTCTCAGAGTCCCAGCAACCCCTGCAAACCTGGGAGAGAAAGCTGCTCTCGCGTTCTGACCAATGCCAGACAGTCCCGCTTCTCCCATTTTAGTCTGGGTCCCTAGAGACTCGCCCAGAACTGGAGCTCAGAGTCTGAGACTCCCTCCCGATTGAAAACGACAACCGCGCCCTCAGCTACCAGCCCGCTCCGCGCGCACCTCCGCACCTTTGTGTTTTCCGCACTGCGCCTCCTCTCAGTCTCATATGCTGTTCTCTTTCCTTCTAGTTGAAGAATTTCCCCTCAGCCAGTCTTCCTGTGGTTCTGGGCAATGTCCATTCCGTCTTTTAGTTGTATTTGTGAAGTGGTTGTTCGAGGCAGCTAACTCCGGTGTTTACCTATGCCGCCATCTTGGTTTTTTGGGGAATGGAACTCTTGGTCCATGGGACGACATTCAATCCATTGAGCCACACCAGCTGGGCATATCTTCTTGTCTTTACATGTTTTTTTTTTTTTAGTTTTATTTTTTTAGGAAGCACCTGTTATTTAAAAAATTGAAAAAATTTAATTGTGGTAAAATACACATAAAATTTACCATCTTAACTGTTGTAAGTGTATGGTCGAATAGTGTAATTATATTCACATTGTGGTGCATACCTTTTTGTCTCAATTCACACTTCTTGTCTATAATACCCCTTTTAATGCTCAGCTTTCTGAATCTTAATTTTCCTTCAAGGTTTGGCCAAGCCCCATCTAATCCAGGAAACCTTCGCAGCCAGCCTTAGTAGCCCTCCACTTATTAGGCGTTTCAACCAGACAGTAGGTTTTCCTACCCACGTGGGCCTCCACTGCCTCACCTTGCTTTGGTAGCAGTATCGATATTACTTGTTTGGTGCTTAGCTGTTTCTGTCTTACCTATTTTTATATCTAATTCCCCAGGGACCATGTTGCTCTTTTACTCCAGCCCCTAGTTCCTTGTGTGGTTGGTCCTGAGTAAATGTTGATCATGCTAGAAAAGGTGGAAAGAAAATGAGAGGGTGGGCAAAGCGGGCTGTGACTCCCTGACTCTACAAATGACCCTTTGCCTTGCATAACGCAGGACACAGCCTCCTGATGCAGCAAATGGCCCGGTTATCCCGCTGTCCGCGGTTCAGGCTGCCGTCTTTACTCCCACCGCACAGTCCAGAGCCGTTCCAGGTAGAACTCACAGCCTGCCGCAGGCTGGCTGATTTTACTGCCTTATTTTGTTCTCGGGTTGTTTCTGGGTAAGTTGTCATTTCCTCAATTAAGTTGTGAGCGTCCAAGGGTCAGTTCCATGTCCAAGGACGCTGTAGCTGTTTCATCCAGGCAGCAGGCTGATCTTATGTGGACTCTGGACCGTTAGATTCAGGGTCATCTTCCTGTGCTTCTCCTGAAATGCCCTGAGTGTTTTTGGTGACGAAGTTTGTTTCAGCCTATATCCAGAGTAAGTCAAATTAAATGAGAAAAACAGCTGTTTATATATGCGATGATACAAATCACTTACATGATTTTATATGCCTGTGTATTAGTATAGGTAACTCATGTGGCTACATGTTATACGTATGTTATATGTATGTTATGTAACTTTATGTATACAAGTATAACTTCAGCATATAAGTATATGCTCACACACATACATAAGTATGTACGTATATCTCAAGTCTTATACTTGAGAAGGAATTCTGTACCTGAGCACCAGTGGTGTGGTCTTCCCATGAGCACTGGATGCAACACTTCACATGCACACACCTCTCTTAAAACGCCATTCCGTTCACTACTCTATCCCACCACATCTTTGTAAGGTAGGCAGGGCAGCTGTTTCTGTTCCTTGGATGTGAGAACAGGCTCAGAGAGGTTAAGTGGTCTGCCCAGGGTCACACAATCTGACAAGTGACAGAACAAGGACTAAGTCACAACCCAGGCCTTTTGATTTAACGCCAGTGTTTTTTCCCTTATGCCATGTGGCCTCATCTCATTTAACTTCATCTTATCCTAGGTTTACTTGCAAGCTATCAACTGTGCAACTACTCTCCTCTTTTCCGAAAGCCAGTTTCCTGGAGGATGATCAGGCCTATCTGACCCTGTGAGGATTTGCAGGTCAGCTGCCCCCAGAGCCCGTCAGAGCCACCCTGCACCCACACCTTCGCGTCTCTGCAGTGCCTTCTGCTCCAGGTTTGCTTTTTAAAAAGCACTTCTTCCCTCTCTTTCCTGGTCCTTCTGTCTGAAGCTCAGGAGGATTGCATTGTGTAATCTCTTCCTTCCTCCCCGGCCCCTGGATAGGGCAGATCCCACCTTTGCCCAGTCGGACTCGCTCCTCGTTACCAAGGTCCCACTCTTCCCCTTCCTTGTAATGAATGTTTCATTCGCTTTGAATGAGGCTCTAAGATGCCATTAGTCAGCTTTTTCCTGCCTGCTGTTGCCTGCTGATTAAAGAAACAATTTTTTTCCCTTTGCCCTTTTAGAAATTAGATAAGAAGTAGCAAAATCACTTGAGACTATTTTAAACCCCCTTTATCACAAGGAAGTTGTCATCTCATAACTTCATCATCAGTGAAATGCTTATAAAAGGGCCACCCTGTTTGATGGGAATGTTGTTGTGGATTTTAATGGGATAATTGTATTTAGGTAAAACCTTTCATCTGAGGACTTCAAAGGCCTTCACCTTATTTAATAGTTATTATCATGCCCTAAAGAGTGACATCAGGATATCATAGGTCTAGGTTTTGTAGGTGCGTGTGTGCATTTGCTGATTTATTTAGTGTTTTGTTTGCTTTCCTAGTCTCACCCTAGGAAGTTTCATGAATCAAAAAGTTTTGCACTTGATTTCCATTAAAAAATTGTACCTAATGAATAGCATACATGACTTGCCTTTGTTTGGTGGAATGAAGATGTTCAAGGGCTTATAAAATAAAGGACAACCCCTGAGGAGCCCGGAGGGGGAGCTGGGAGGGAGAGCAGCAGGGAGCTCCTTCCCCAGGTCCCTCATAGTCCTGAAATAGTCTGATCATTGTTCGCACTAGTTGGGTCCACACAGAAGGTGATTCTGTGAAAAAGCTCTTGGAGGGAATGTAAGTGCTGCATGATCACCCAGATGGTCACTTAACAGGACTTTTGAGAAACAAGCCCATGTCATCACTGAAGGCAAGTTTCCTCATTAGGTTAAAACAAGACCAAAGCCGCCCCTCCCCCCGTGTGCTCCCCTCTCCCCTGGTCCCTGCACCCCCCCCCCCCCCCCACCACACACACACATCTGCAGTGTGGCTTTGGCACAGTCTGTGTAACCAGCTCATTTGATGCTGCAGGATCACGGTGATTCTAAATTTGTAAGATTTTAGGTCAACATTTATGTTTTCCTCCTCCTACTCCCCAAAGAAACAGCTCACTATTACACCCTTTCCGTATCTCTGTATCTCTGGCCACATGTACATCTTGATTCAGCAGGGGGAGACAAAGTTGCAAAGACGGTGCCTGCTGTACTTTTTAGCACCGGCCGCATGTTCTTTATTTCATTATTACTTTATATCCGTTTGTTCTGAAACCCTCCTGGCTAGTTATTCTCTTTGAAGTTCTCAGTTCCCCCTGCCCGGGCCTCCTATCATCTGAGGACTGAAGACAGCCTGTCTTACTGAAAGATCAAGATTATCTGGAGCTTCTCCACTTGGACAGTTCTCTGTCTCTCAGAGGAATTAACTTCACTCGAAATCCCACTTGCTTTGATTAGTTTCCACTGTTTTGTTTTTTTCCATCTTCACCTGAGGATATTTTTTCCATTGATTTCCAGAGAGAGTGGAAGGAAGGGGACAGGGGAAGAGAGAGAAAGAAACATCGATGTGAGAGAGACGCATTGATGGGTTGGTTGCCTCCTGCAGGTGCCCCTACCAGAGCTGGGGAATCTGCAACTGAGGTGTGTGCCCTTGACTGGGAATTGAACCCATGACCCTTCGGTCTGTGGGCCGTCCCTCCAACCACTGAGTCAAACTGGCCAGGGCCTTTTTTTCAGTCTTTAAACTCTGCAGGCTCCTCAATTGATACCTTCAACCATCCCCTCTATGCCTGGTTGGTACCATTCCTGGAAGATCTACCCATGTGAACCTGGATGATCTACCCAGCAACCCTGAAGCCCACCCATGCAAACCCAGATGGTCTAAACCTGATGGTCACCCCTGAAAACCTTGTTTCATTCACCAACTATTCCTTCCCTAATCTGGACTCCAGCTTTGAATTGTGAGTTACAGAGGTTAGAGCTCAAGGGAGGTCCTTCTTCTTCCTCCCCAGTATGTGGATTCCTCTGTGTCATCCTGGACACAGTCATGGCCTGGACCTCTTCCAGAGACACAGAACAGTCTCCCTTGTGAGGCCATTCCATGGGAATAGCTCTGATTGTTAGAAAATTCTTGCTCCTACAGAGTGGAACTCTCCTTATAATGTCCTTTGTTGGTCCTAATTCTTCCTTCTGAAGCAACCCAGATATATATTTTCTCTTGGTATCTTTGAAGATAATTTCAGTCTCTCCCTTTCAGCGTTTAAAAATTTTTTAAAAATATTTTTATTGATTTCATGGAGTAAGGGATAAAGAGAGAGAAATAGAGAAACATCAATGATGAGAATCGAGGAGAACCAAGATGGTGGCATAGGTTAACGCTGGAGATTGCTGCCTTGAACAACTACTTCAAAAGTGAAACTAAAAGACGGAACGGACATCACCCAGAACCACAGGAACGCTGGCTGAGTGGAAGTCCTACAACTAGGAGGAAAGAGAAACACATACGGACACTCAGAGGAGGCGCAGTGCTGAAGTCAAATTCTGAGGTGCGGAGTGCGCAGAGCGGGCTGGCGGCGGAGGGCGCGGTTGGCGTTTTCAATCGGGAGGGAGTCGCAGACTCTGAGCTCCAGATCCGGGCGAGTCTTTAGGGACCCAGACTCAAACGGGAGAAGCGGGACTGTCTGGCTTCGGTCAGAGCGAGTGCAGCTTTCTCTCCGAGGTTTGCAGCGGTCGCTGGGACTCAGAGAGGCAGAGCCCCTGGGGACCGGACTGAGAGCCGCCATAACTGCTCTCTCCGGCCCACCCTGTTGCTCCTGTGCGACCCGCCCCGCCCAAGCCCTGCACAGAGGCATTTGCCAGGTAGCCTCAGGCAAAGGCTAGATTAGCACCTCCCTAGAGGACAGAAGTTCTCTCACTACAGACACAGCTGATTCTCACAGCCACTTGGCCTGGAGGTCAAACCCTCCCTGGTATTAGCTACAACAATCAAGGCTTAACTACAAGACTGCGCACAAAGACCACTAGGGGGTGCACCAAGAAAGCATAACAAAATGTGGAGACAAAGAAACAGGACAAAATTGTCAATGGAAGATATAGAGTTCAGAACCACACTTTTAAGGTCTCTCAAGAACTGTTTAGAAGCCGCTGATAAACTTAATGAGATCTACAAGAAAGCTAATGAGACCCTCGATGTTATGTTGGGGAACCAACTAGAAATTAAGCATACACGGACTGAAATAATGAATATTATACAGACTCCCGACAGCAGACCAGAGGAGCACAAGAATCAAGTCAATGATTTGAAATGCGAGGAAGCAAAAAACACCCAACCGGAAAAGCAAAATGAAAAAAGAATCCAAAAATGCGAGGATAGTGTAAGGAGCCTCTGGGACAGCTTCAAGCGTACCAACATCAGAATTATAGGGGTGCCAGAAGATGAGAGAGAGCAAGATATTGAAAACCTATTTGAAGAAATAATGACAGAAAACTTCCCCCACCTGGTGAAAGAAATGGACTTACAGGTCCAAGAAGCGCGGAGAACCCCAAACAAAAGGAATCCAAAGAGGACCACACCAAGACACATCATAATTAAAATGCCAAGAGCAAAAGACAAAGAGAGAATCTTAAAAACAGCAAGAGAAAGAAAGTCAGTTACCTACAAGGGAATACCCATATGACTGTCAGCTGATTTCTCAACAGAAACTTTGCAGGCCAGAAGGGAGTGGCAAGATATATTCAAAGTGATGAATACCAAGAACCTACAACCAAGATTACTTTATCCAGCAAAGCTATCATTCAGAATTGAAGGTCAGATAAAGAGCTTCACAGATAAGGAAAAGCTAAAGGAGTTCATCACCACCAAACCAGGATTATATGAAATGCTGAAAGGTATCCTTTAAGAAGAGGAAGAGGAAGAAAAAGGTAAAGATACAAATTATGTAGCAGCACAATTCACCATAGCTAAGATCTGGAAACAGCCTAAGTGCCCATCAGTAGATGAATGGATTAGAAAACTGTGGTACATCTACACGATGGAATACTATGCTGCTCTAAAAAGGAAGGAACTCTTACCATTTGCAACGTCATGGATGGAACTGGAGAGCATTATGCTAAGTGAAATAAGCCAGTCAATGAAGGAAAAATACCACATGATCTCACTCATTCATGGATAATAGAGACCATTATAAACTTTGGAACAATAATAGATACAGAGGCAGAGCTGCCTCAAACAGATTGTCAAACTGCAGCGGGAAGGCCGGGGAGGGTTGGGGGGCAGGAGGTAGGGGGGTAAGAGATCAGCTAAAGGACTTGTATGCATGCATATAAGCATAACCAGTGGACATAAGACATTGGGGGATAGGGGAGGCTAGGGGACTGTCTAGGGCGGGGGGATAAAATGGACACATATGTAATACCCTTTGTAATACTTTAAGCAATAAATTAAAAAAAAAATAAAAGAGTGCTTCTCAAAAAAAAAAAAGATACAAATTATGAACAACAAATATGCATCTAACAACAAGTGAATCTAAGAATCAAGTGAATAAATAATCTGATGAACAGAATGAACTGGTGATTACAATAGAATCAGGGACATAGAAAGGGAATGGACTGACTCTTCTTGGGGGGGAAAGGTGTGTGGGAGATGCAGGAAGAGACTGGACAAAAATCGTGCACCTATGGATGAGGACAGTGGGTGGGGAGTGAGGGCGGAGGGTGGGGCGGGAACTGGGAGGAGGGGAGTTATGGGGGGGGAAAAAGAGGAACAAATGTAATAATCTGAACAATAAAGATTTAATTTAAAAAAAAAATGATGAGAATCATTGATCAGCTGCCTCCCGAATGCCCCCTACTGGAGGCCAAGCACACAACTGGGGCATGTGCACTGACTGGGAATTGAACCGTGACCTCCTGGTTCATGCACTCAGGGAGAGGGTCCCTCAGCCCATCCTGCACCCTCTCACAGTCTGGGACCCCTTGGGGGATGTCCAACTGCCAGCTTAGGCCCACTCCCTAGGGATCAGGCCTAAGCTGGCAATAAGACATCTCTCTGGCAGCCTGGGAGCCCTCGGGGGATGTCCACCTGCCAGCTTAGGCCCACTCCCCAGGGGATTGGGCCTAAGCTGGCAGTCAGACATCTCTCTAGCAGCCTGGAAGCCCTCGGGGGATGTCCCGTAGGGAGCGGACCTAAGTCGCAGTCAGACATTCTTAGTGCTGCTGAGGAGGTGGGAGAGGCTCTTGCCACTGCTGCTGTGCTCACAGCTGTAATCCCAGCTTGTGGCTGAGCAGAGCTGACAGACCCGTTCTTTACTGTTGAAGTTGTTGACTACCTTCTTATTTTATTTTTAATATATTTTATTGATTTTTTTTTTTTCCAGAGAGGAAGGGAGAAGGAGAGGAATAGAGAGTTAGAAACATCGATGAGAGAGAAACATCGATTCAGCTGCTTCCTGCACACTCCCTACTGGGGATGTGCCTGCAACCAAGGTACATGCCTTTGACCAGAATCAAACCTGGGACCCTTTAGTCCGCAGGCCGACGCTCTATCCACTGAGCCAAACCGGTCAGGGCCCTTCTCATTCTTTAAAGTCTACTTTTCACTCCAATTTAATTCCCCCATCCCTTCTAGTTTTCAAACCCAAGAAAACTCTCCAAATGAAATTGTTTCATCTTTTGTGTTCTTGAGATTCTTGTTCATAATCTATTTTCAGCCTTATCTTCAACCTGTCTACAAAACTCTAGAAAGTCAGTACTATCTTCTGATCATTTTTGAAAAATCCCTTCATAGAGCAGTTAGTAAGTGGAAGGTAGAACTTTGCTAATGTTCTACTGCCAATACTTCCTTCAGAAAGTTCACTTTTTAAATTTCCCCAAAGCCTACAGGTAACTATCAAATATTTATCTCTAGCCCCAATTTGTTTATCATTTTCCAATTTTAAATTGCCTGGAGATCAGATATCTGCAGGCAGCCCAATTTAATATTGTTCATTTTCTCACCCCAGTCCCTGCAAACCCCACTACCCATATAACTTTCCTATTGGTCTTTGTTTAATAAACTCCTTAAAATGCTTTTTTGAGTTACCTTTGGCATCAAGGCATATTTAGACTATTATTCATTAAGTAGCTCTCTCTCATTACTGGACTACCAGTCCTCAATTTTGCCATGATCCTCACACTTTCTGGTTTCTCCTTAACTGGTGGTGGTAACACCATCCTACAGTTAAGAGACTGTCCCCCCAGGGCCAGGGATTGAGCCTGCAACTTATGTACGTGCCCTTGACTGGAAGTGAATCCAGGACTCTTTAGTTCAAAGGCTGATGCTCTATCTACTGACCCAACCCAGCTAGGGCTCCCCTTGTCTTTTTTTTAACATTACCACTTTATTGAGGTATAATTTGCACATACCGTACAAGTTACCCAATTAAAGTGTGCAGTGATTTAAGGGATATTCATAGAGGTCTGTGCCTATTACTACTGTCAAGAACATTTTCATCACCCCCAAAATAAACCCCACACCCATCAGTAGTCACTCTCCTTTCTCCTCGCTCCCCAGCTCCAGGCAACTCCTGGTTTATATCCTATATCTATGGATTTGCCTATTCTGGACATCTATACATATAGAAGGCTAATATGCTAAGTGTCCAACTGTCCAACAGGTCGCTATGACACATACTGACCACCAAGAGGCAGATGCTCAGCACAGGAGCTGCCTAGCTGCAGTGACTTGGCAGCAGTGGTTCTCAGGTGCCCGAAACCAGAGAGGAGGGAGCCTGATTCCTCGCGGGGCTGTGCGACCTTTGGCCGTGGGTTATGTTATTGCTGGGGCACTGTTGGCCCCGAATCTGGTTTATTGCACATTTGTGTTTGCGTTCTACACCCTGTATGAGAGCAACTTTGCAGAGTGCCCTCTTGAACTCTGCGATCCCTCAGGGGATGTCAGAGAGCTGGTTTTGGCCTGATCCCCGCAGGCCAGGCTGAGGGACCCCACCTGCTGGAGGGACCCCGCTCACTCCATGGACGCTAGGGAGGGACCTCGGGAGGTTGGCTCCAGGGTGAGTCCGACCCGTCTTGCCCAGTCCCACCCGCCAGCCACCTTCTAATTAATTTCCTTTTAAATATATATTTTTTAATATTTTATTTTTTTACAGAGAGGAAGGGAGAGGGAAAGGGATAGAGAGTTAGAAACATCAATGAGAGAGAAACATCGATCAGCTGCCTCCTGCACACTCCCTACTGGGGATGTGCCTGCAATCAAGGTACATGCCCATGACCAGAATCGAACCTGGGACCCTTCAGTCCACAGACCAGTGCTCAATACACTAAGCCAAACCGGTTAGGGCTAATTAATTTCCTTTTAATGTGCATGAATCTGTGCACTGGGTCACTAGTTTTATATAAATGAGTCATATAATATGTTGTCATTTGTGATTGGCTTCTTTCGCTTAGCATAATGTTTTCAGGGCTGTTCTAACTGGGTTTTCTTAGATTCTGTATTTGCCTATTTTGGCATCCATTCATCAGAGGACTAACTGTGTTAATTATATTTTAAAATTTTCTCTATTCTTGATGCTCTGGCATTGGTGGCCTCCTTGACTCAAGGGCAGAAACTGCCCTCCCAGGGCTATCCAATTCTTAGAGACAGTTAAGGACTCACCCTGGAGCACACTTTTCTTATGCAAATGACCTAGTCCAGAGCCCACACCCTAACCAGCCATCTCCTTCATCGAACCCTCATACACCAAGCTGGTATTTCCCCTGCCCTGAATCAACCCCAGGCCAGGTACCAGACACCTAGGGACAACCCCTTCTCAAAGCCTGCCAGAATTATTCAGACCAGCCAGTCCTAAGCTGTTTACTCTGTCCTTCCTCGCCTTTCCGTCAGAAAACAATGCAGGCTCTGGCTTGCTCCTTCTGCCTCCTGACCAAATGAGAGCTTCCCACGCGGCCCCATGTGGTGGTGATGTGCCCCACCCCCTAAGGGATTTTAAGTAATAAAGATCTTAAAATGGCATGGACCTCTCTGTGTCATCACTCAGCCACCTCCATAAACGAAAATCCTGCAGGTCCAGTTGAGACAAAGGCTCATTTATATTGTAGCAACAAGTAACATTATGACTGAATTGTATATGTAAACCACACTTGGTTTATTCATTTATCAGTTGGTGGACATTTGGACTAGTCCCACTTTTTGGTTAGTATGAATAATGATACCATGAGTGTTTGTGTACAGCTTTTTGTGTGGATATATGTGTTCAGGTTTCTTGGGTATACAGGTATCCCCTGCTTTCCTTAAGTTCACGGTAGGCCACTTCGTTTTTACAGGAGACATTGGTACGGTAATGGCTTTCTTCATAAAAACCCCGTTTGGATTTCTTTTGGGTAGGGAAAACAGGTACTAATGTAGGTCTTTCGTAAAACTGAAGTGGAGTAATGCGGACTTTATAAGATATCTTTACCTAGCCCAAGGCCATGAAGATTTACTCCTAAGTTTTCTAAGCGTTTTGTTGTTTTATCCCTTACATTTAGGTTCATTTTGAGTTAATTTTTGTATATCGGGTCAGGTGGGAGGCCAAGTTCATTCTTTTGCATGTGGATATCCAGTTGTCCCAGCATCATTGGTTGAAAAGATAGTTAGTGCCCCATTGAATTTTCTGGAATTCTTGTCAAAGATCAATTGACCATAAATGTAAGGATTTATTTCTGAACTCTCAATTCTGTACCATTGATCTATTTGTCCACATGGACCTATATGTCTATCCTTATGCCAATACCACACAGTCTTGATTATTGTAGTTCTGTAGTAAGTTTTGAAATCTAGACGTATGAGTCCTCCAACTTTGTTCTCCCCCCCCCCCCCCAATTTTGATTTGGTGATCTGGGTCCCTTGCATTTCCACATGAATTTTAGAATGAGTTTGTTAATTTCTGCCAAAAGGGGAAAAAATGGCAGCTGGAATTTTGAAAGGGATTGTGTTGACTCTGTGATCAATTTGGAAAGTATTGCCATCTTAACAATATTAAATCTTCCAGTCCATGAATATGGGATATCTTTCCACTTATTTAGGTCTCCTTTAATTTCTTTCAAGTGATGTTTCATAGTTTTCAGTGTACAGTCTTACACTTCTTTTGTTATATTTATTTCTAAATATATATTTTTTTTCATTTTGATGCTATTGGGAATGGAATTATTTGCTTAATTTCATCTTGTTCATTGCTTAGTATACTGAGATACAATTGATTTTTGCGTATTGATCTTATATCCTGCAACCGAGATGAACTTATTTTTTGTTCTAATAATTCCTTTATGGAATCCCTTAGGATTTTTAATATGTGAGATTATATCACCTGGGACTAGAGAAAGTTTACTTCTTCCTTTCCAATTGAGATGCCATTATTTCTTTTTCTTGTCTAATTTGCCTGGTTAGTGTTGAATAGAAGTGGTGAGAGTGGTCACTTCTTGCTCCTGATCTTAGGAAGAATGCATCCAGTCTTCATCATTAAGTATGATGTTAGCTGTGGGTTTTTCATAGATGGCCTCTTGCCTTTTTGTCATCCTACACTATCCTTTCTTTTTTTCTTTTCTACTCTCTGGCTTTATAAGTGGAATGTAGACCTCAGAATCAGACTTGAGTCTGAATTGATTGTTTTATGAATTCTATAAAAAAATATTGTGTGCTAGACACCAGCATGTAAAAGAAAACCCCTTCCCCAAAACTACTAAGGGTCAGTTAGAGAGACTGTTGGGTGGGATTAAATGCTGTGGTATGATAAGTGCTATGATGGGAGGATGGCCAGGCAGTGAGGAGGACAGAAAGTGGGCCCCTGGGAAGATTAGTGCAACTTGAGGATTTGGTGCCTGAATCAGTCTTAAACAACTGTAGGAGATGGGGGAGGTGGCTGGATTCTGCAAACCACAGTTAAGTCACAGGTAAGGTGGGACTGGAATGTGGGGTGCTTGTAAGTAAGGGGCCTGAGGTGATCCCAAAGAGTTAGCGGAGCATCTTACCAAGGGCCTTGCACCTTCTGCAGGCTTTGTGAGGACCGGATTTGTGTTAGAACACTTGAGTGGTGGGGAAGGAGATTGGGTTGGTGATGGGTGAGGCCATGAATGGGGAAACCTGGAGACAGGAGATTATTGCCAAAGCAGGGGAGAATTGAAGGCCTAAAGTAGGTTGATGGAAGGGAATAGGTCAAGGAAGATTTGAAGGTAGAATTAACAAGGCATGTTATAATTGACTAAGATGAGTAAGGTGAAAAAGATGGATTTGGAGAGAATGACTCTCAAGTTTTTGATGTGGGCATCTGGCTTGTTTGGTGGACTAACATGATATTCAGTTTTTTTATTTGTAAAGGGGAAAATATTTCAAAGATACTATATGCAAATCTCTGTGCATAAGAATGTGATTGAGACTCAATAAATACCCATTCTTCTTCTTTCCCCTCATTTTGTTTCTGTTTCTTCCATTCTCTAAATGTCGGTCTTCATTTTGTTAGTTCCATCTTCAGAATGCTTTTCTTTGCTGTGCCCGTCAGTTCCCACCATTCCCCCTGTGCGGATAACTCCCACATCTCTCTCTGTCCTGACCTCGCTTGTATTTTTTATTGTATTCGGAGCCTCTCAGTGCTCACAGGGAGAGCCATCCTCCAAATCCATAGGCCTCATGTACCTCCTCATGTCCATAGGCCTCTTACTGACACTGTCATTTTCTCAGCCAAACCAGCTTAAAATAATTTTTTTTCTAGTTGAAAAACACACATATCTCTGGTGGTTTCTCGTGTTCCAGTTGTCGTGATGTCTTTCTGTCTCGCCCTCATTCCTCACATACAGTGAAAGGTCAGGCTCAGTTTAGCCCTGCCCATAGCATTGAACACACCTCTTCTGTCCCACAGTTACCGCCTTTGTTCAGGCTTCCTCACTCCCATCTGAAATACAGCACAAGTTCTGTACCTCTGACTTCCTTCCTTTTTGATCCATCCGGCAGGCAGCTGCCAGACTGAGTGTGTGGAGACTCTGGTTTGATCATGACCCCACCCTGTTGAGGGTCTTCAGTGAGTTCCCCACATCCGCTAGACCAAGCCCAAGCTTGTCATTTAAGGTTCTGCATGTCCGAGCCCAAGGTGCCCTCCAGTCTTCGCTCCCTGCATTCTCGTAGAAAAAATTGGGCTTTTCTGTGCCTTTGGTATCACCTCTGTGTCTTCCCTTGTGGAAACTATACTTTTTCTCCAAGGCACAGGTTGTGAATCCTGCCTGACTTTCACCAAACCAGGTAGTTCTCCTTCTCCGTGTCCTGTAGGACTTGGCGCTGATTTAAAATGATCTGTGTACATACCTTACCTCTTCTGCTAGGCTTAATCCTCTTGAGGGTGCCTCCTTCATCCCTGTAAACCCCCAAATGCCTTCGTTGCACTTAATAAATATTAGTCAATGGGATGTACTACGTTTCTCATCTTCCTGAAGCATGAGCTTTGTTTTTCCAAGTGCCCGTGCCCAAGGGCCTGCGAGACAGACAGTGAGGACGAAGGACAGCTGACTTTCTCCTGTGGAGCCTCTTGAAATTTAACATAGATAGTATGACGACATCACCAAGGCACATTCTTTCTAGGTATGTATGTATTTATTTATTTAATCATTATTTTTTTCTCCTTTAATCCCCACCTGAGGACGTGCTTAGAGAGAGGAAGGGAGGGAGAAAGGGAGGGAGGGTGGGAGGGAGAGAGAGAGAGGGAGGGAGGGGGAGAGAGAGAGAGAGAGAGAGAGAGAGAGTCAATTGTTGCCTTTTGCACATGCCCTGATCCAGATTAAACCCACAACCCAGGCATCTGCCACTCAGGCCGGTCTACAAAGACACATTCTTATTTAAATGCCTGGTTGATTTCATCTACACAGCACTTAACTCTTTACAGCAAGCATGTCAAACTCTCGGCCGTGGGCCTTATGCCTCATTTATTTGGCTGATATTAGCCTTTGAGTTTGACATGCTGGCTTTGCAGGGTCTGTATGGCCGTAAGTCATCATGGACTCCTTGGGGCCCGATAGATGGAGAAATCAAGCCGAGTGCCATGCACTTGTGCAGACCTCTCGGGACCAGTCTGATTTCCCCTGTAGAATCTGAAGCTGGAACTTACACACTTCTTAGGTACTTTCAGTCAAAATAAATAGCCAGGTGATTCATTTGGGAAATTCCACAGGTATGCCCTGCCCTGCCCTCCCCTGCCCTTCCCTGAAATGGCTGCTAGGCAAGGCCACCGCAGCCGGGCCTGAAGGAGGTGGCTCTCGTTTCAGTTTCCTATCAGTGATTTCCAAGAACCGAGAAGGGAAGCAGGAGGAATAGAAAGTGGTTCTCATAGTTCCTGTCTTGGGCTAAAAAAGCTCAAATACTCCATTTCTACTCATCTCCTGACAGCCAGAAGAGAAAGGAGAGAAACTGTGAAGGGTGCCAACGAGAGCATCCGTGTCCTCGGCAGAGCTCAGAATAGCATTCGCAGCTCTCGGTGATTCATCCTGCGCAGGCCTGCCCGCCCGCCCGTGATCAGAGTGGCTGAGGACAGCGTGAGTCAGCCTCCCGCAGCTTCCTCCCGGCTGCGCTGCCAGCAGAGGATGCAGGAGGCAGTGCCCGAGGAGAGGTGCCTGCTGTGGCCCGTCCCTTCTGGAAGGGCTTCCTGCTCCATCTGCATGAAGCTCTAGCGACATTTGGCGAGGAAGGGAATCCTGATACTTGGAAGAGAGCGATCGTTTTAGGGACCCATCTAAATTTGGGGCCTACCGACCCCATTGAGCTGAGCAGTGCTCCTACGTCCATCTTTACAGTATCCCTCATGGTTAGATTCGGCACCTGTTAATCCGATTGGCATTCTCTTCACTTTCTTTGTCCCACTCTTTTCTCTCTGCATTTCTCTCTCTCTCCTTGCTCAGGCAGAATTTATATCTAAGAAATCACACACACAAAGAAATCACAGCTATTGGATTTTTCCTTCTCAGGATAGTTTTCAACCAGGCGCATCCAAATCTCTTGGTCCTCGCCTATCGCTAGCCCTAATGGAGAGGATATCCCAGTGTTCTCGGCACTGTCCCCCTCCTGTGCATCCAGGCCCAGAGGCCAGCACATCTGTCCCCCTAGGACGCACAGCAGAATCACGAGTTTAAAGATCATCCTAACACCGAATCGGGCTTAAAAACGGATCCTTCTTCATCGGTCCACCCGAGACAGCCCCGGTCTCGCGGTCTCCTTCAGCCCAGCTTCCCATTCTCTCGTCAGCGCCCAGCTCTTGCTGCTTTATCCGTGGAGCAACGCGCTTTTTGTCTTCTGCCTCTTTCCCAACATTGAGTTCCTGGGGTCTACTCCAGTTAAATCTGACGTGCCCCTGTTCCTCTCCCACAGTGGGAGCTCCTGCTTCCAGCTCCGCCTGTGCCTGTCAGCAGCGTCATCCCAGGATGGGTTAGCCCAGTGGTTCTCAACCTTCTGGCCCTTTAAATACAGTTTCTCATGTTGTGACCCAACCATAAAATTATTTTCGTTGCTACTTCATGTTGCTACTGTTATGAATCGTAATGTAAATATCTGATATGCAGGATGGTCTTAGGCAACCCCTGTGAAAGGGCCGTTTGACCCCCAAAGGGGTCGCGACCTACAGGTTGGGAACCGCTGGGTTAGAGAAATGCAGGCACAGCCAGGCTAGAGTGGCATGGCTTGTCTGGGTGAGTGGTAATTTACTGCGTTAGACGTTTCTATTTTCCCTTCCTCGTGGCTGCACAGCACACATGTTCTGAGGATCATGCAGCTTTAGTAACAAAACATCCAACACATTTATTTCCAAAACTCGCGTGATGAGACGCAGCACTGGCTGTGTGGGTTACACCCTGCGCAACGTCGGAAAACAGGAGGTTGGGTGCGAGTCATGCTTCACTTTTGTGCGAGGGTCAGCACTGTAATAAATACCACCATGTCCCTGGATCATGGCTTATTCTAATCCCCAGTGGATGACCCACTTATTTCAAACGTGTTACACAACGTTTTAAAGCACAAAAGGTAGTTATCTAAACTTCATTTCGATGGGATACCCAGGGCGCTTAAATTAAATGTGAAATGTTTTGAGGTAGCTTTCATTTTTATCATCAGAGAAATCTTGTGAAATGGGTAAGACAGAGATTTAAGCCCATGGTAAAAGGAGGACACTGAGGCACAGGCATGAATGAATGAATGAATGAATGGAGTCATTCAGCATTTATTCCAAAAGGCATGGACTTGGTTAGTACAGTTGGAATTAGACCCGTGACCTGTGTTTGATTTCTCTCAGGCCGCTCTCTTTACCAGAAACCTCTTTTAGATAAGAGAGGAGACAATCTACCCTCAGAAGGACCTGTGCTCTGAGTTGTTTTATTAAAGGGGGAAAGGGTTTCCCTGAGTTATCCACATGCTATTCCATGGAGTGGTATATTTATCACCTGGAATTTATCCTAAGCCCTAGGAGCAGGCTCCCTCTGCAGGCCCTCAGGACTCCACTCCTCTGTCTCCGCCCACACCTCCCCAGACTCGGCTCTGCTAGCATCCTCCTCACTTTCTCATGAAAGAGCCACTTCCCACCACACTGGCTCCTTTTCTTGTCAGCACCCTGACTTGTGGGGCAGGAGAGGGAGTGAAATACTCCTTGCTGCCTAGAGATGCTCCCCTTCATTCCACAAATCTTTATTGAGCACCTGCTGTGTGCTGGGCTCTCTGCTAGGTCTGTAGATACAGAGAGAAGGAGAGGTGCTGCCCTTGAGGATTAGAGTTTAGTATTGGAAACAAATCCGTGTTCCATCACCGTTATTCAACACCCCTTTCTCCTGTAGGTCCCGGATTCTGATTCACCACCTATCATCACTTCCATCTGCTGATTTCGAGGACTCTTCCCATGACGAGTTTAGTACCGAACTGACAGTGTCCCACCCTTTCTGCTGCCAAAGCCTTGGGCATCCCTGTTACTGACCATCCAGCATCCCCCCATCTGGTTTCTAGGCATCCTTCACTGTGGTACCTCCCCCTGTAGGACATTTCAGTCCTAGGAGGGCAGTTTGGCTTATTGGACTTCATCATCATGTGGGACTGCTCCTCCTCCAGTCTTTTCAACTCAAAATCTCTCTGACCACATTTCACAGGATTGATGGCTCTCTTCTTCTTTGACAGACATCACTAATCGATGGCCAGGGCACTTGGTCCAACTGAGCCTGGACACAGGTTTGAAAGTCCTTTTTCACGTGAAACACTAGTGCCCCTGTATCTTCATATTTGGCCCAAGAGGTTACAACCTCTTTCTCTCTCCCCACCTCTTCTCTCTCTCTCTCTCTCTCTCTCTCTCTCTCTCTCTCTCTCTCTCTCTCTCTCTTTCTCTCCTCCCTCCTTTCCTCCCTCCTTTCCTCCCTCCCTCCCTCCCTCCCTTCCTTCCTTCCTTCCTTCCTTCCTTCCTTCCTTCCTTCCTTCCTTCCTTCCTTCATTCCTTTCCACTTCCACTCATCATGACCTTGATGCCTTAGATCTCATTTTCCCAGCCACTCCAAGGCCACCTTCTCTTGTTTCTCTGAAAAACTCAGAAAACCCCAGGGTTGACCGTTTCAAAGATGTGCCTTCTATGATCTGAGAATGCCTCACTGCTTGGATTTTTAGCACTAATCCTGAGCATACTTAGAAACTACCTGCCATGGGTTTTAACTCTCCCCACCTGGAGCGCCAAGCGTTGGTGGCTGGGCACACAGGGTGGGTTTGCTATGTCAGTGCTCTCCAGCCTCATCTTAATTCTTTCTCTGTTGGCTCCCTCTGTCACATTCCGCAATAGACGTGCCATTGTTGAGCCATCAGAGTCACTCCTGGCCCCTCTCTTGAAGTAGGAACTTCATTTCTTAAGTATGAAGCCATCTTCCTTCCTCTCTGAAAAACTGACTCTTTACTTTCTCCCACCCTTCTCTCCTTCCTTCTGTCTGCATCATCGTAACCCTCTGCCAAGTCTCCACTCAGCTCCCTCTCTTAACTTTTGCTCCATCAATTCACTTTTCTTTCTCTTTCCGATCTCCAGTATCCTCCATGCTACCGATTCCATTCCTTCTGTCTCTCCTAACCTAAAAAACAGACAAAAATCACAAATCACAAATCAAAATGATGTAAAAAAGACCTTCCCCCCAACATACAGCTCTCTTCATCTTCATTGCTATATGAATCGAAAATCATCAACACCCTAAAAAATGTAGCCACCACCCTCTGCCCCGTCCTGACACTCCCTCTCTCCTCCCACCATCAGTGTCAATCTATTGATCTATTACTCCTCCCAAGAGCCCCCTTTCCATCCCCACCCTCCTCACTACTCCCATCCCATTGCCACTGTTCAGGCCCAGACCTACCTTAACTCTCACCTAGCTGCACAGGAGCCTCTGTCTCCTCTTCCAGCCCATGCTAGACACTGATGCCTAGCTAATCAGTCTCAGGGACAGCTTTGAGAACTTCATTCTTCTACTCAAAATTAAGTGGAAAATACTTGATTCGGCAACATGGCACCTGGTTCTGCCCCCCTACCCCCACCACATTTCCAGCTACCTCCCTACTTGAATTCTTCTCCAGCCAAACTAGACTCCATACTAAAATACACCTTCTAGATCTTTACTTATGCTGTTTCTTCTGAAGCAGCCTCACCTTCCTACCTAACCTTCAAGGGCAGTTCAAGTTCATCATCTTCATGATCGCGACCAGGAGTGACCTCTGTTCTCAATCTCTCGAAGCACATTTTTGGAGCCTCCTGAAACCCTGTCGTAGAACTACTATTAGGTCTATTTCTAGCCTTTACTCTCCTTGAGGATAAGGGATACATATTTTTAATTTTATCTCTGCTTTGCCACAATGCTGGTGTCTAGTTTAGAGCTTTGCATTATCACCGGGTCCTTGCTCAGTGCACATGTGGGGTCCAGTGTTGATCACTGGGAGCCCAAGGTCCCAAACTGGTGGCTCCCAGAACACGTAGTAACCCTGACATGTTTTGTTTAGCTACTCTAGATGGGGTAAAAAATAAAATTTTCATTTAACCATTTTAAGTGTACACTTTTCAGTGGCATTGATTACATTTACAACTTTGTACAACCAACACCACTATCTATTTCTAAAATGTTTTAATCACCGTGAACAGAAACTCTATAACCATTAGGCAATAACTCCCCAACCTCTGGTAACCTCTTACCTACTTACTGTCTATGAATTTGCCTCTTCTAGATAGTTTATATAAGTGGAATTATGCAATATTTATGTCTGCTTTATATCATAATGTTTTCAGGGTTCATCCATGCTGTAGCCTATACCAATACTCATTCCTTTTTATAGCTCAACTAGAGGCCCGGTGCACAGATTTGTGCACAGGTGGGGTCCCTCAGCCTGGTCTGCGAGGATTGGGCTGAAACCAGCTCTCTGACATCCCCCGAGGGGTCCTGGATTGCGAGAGGGCACAGGCCAGGCCAAGGGACCCAATGGTGCACGATCAGGGCCAGGGAGGGACCACAGGAAGGTTCCAGGGTGTGTCCGGCCTGTCTTGTCCAGTCCCCATCGGCCAGACCCCAATAGCAAGCTAACCTACCAGTCGGAGCGTCTGCCCCCTGGTGGTCAGTGCGTGTCATAGTGACTGGTTGAATGGTCAAATGGTCAGACACTTAGCATATTAGCCTAAATGTCCTTCCCACTGTCTGACTGGTTGCTGTGGTGTGCACTGACCACCAGGGGGCAGACGCTCAATGTAGGAGCTGCTGTGACGCGGACAGAGAAACAGCACCGTGGACCTGGAGCCGACAAAGCAACACTCAGCTTCCCTCAAGTGGGACACAGGCCCTGCCATCACCCCTAAGTGCCAGCCTACCAAATCGCAGCCGATGCTGCCATGGTGCAAAATGCAGCCCCCAGCCCAGCCCGCAAAGGGTGGCTGTGGGCGCCAGGTACTGAGGTCAAGTTTTTGTTGACATTCTGAAGCCGGAATTGTCAACAGAATATGTCTGAAGACCAACTATTGGCACAACGTACCTCTGAAGCCGAAAGAAAGTGATGTCGTTGACAGAATATGTCTGAAGAACAGTCATCGACAAGTACTACCAATACGGTAGGAACTGCCTTCATAGCGAAAATGAAGTAAATGAGGATGCAATTATCGAACACAGTTGTGATGGAATGACTGTTACATGTCAATTTGGCTATCCATAAATTTCTTTGATGAAAAACCATGTGATGGAAAATTTACTCGATGTTGTAGCAAAGGCAAAGTTTGTCCAAATGATAAAAATTTTCCAGAATACCCAGCATATTTAATATATTTTTATTGATTTCAGAGACGAAGGGAGAGGGAGATAGAGATAGAAACATCAATGATGAGAGAGAATCATTGATTGGCTGCCTCCTGCACACCCCCTACTGGGGATCGAGTCTGCAACCTGAGCATGTGCCCTTGACTAGAATTGAACATGCGACCCTCCAGTCCACAGGCCAATGCTCTATCCACTGAGCCAAACCGGTCAGGGCCCTTCTCATTCTTTAAAGCCTACTTTTCACTCCAATTTAATTCGCCCATCCCTTCTAGTTTTCAATCCCAAGAAAACTCTCCAAATGAAATTGTTTCATCTTTTGTGTTCTTGAGATTCTTGTTCATAATCTATTTTCAGCCTTATCTTCAACCTGTCTACAAAACTCTAGGGCAACCCAGCATATTTGAAAAGATTAATGATAAATGAAGATTCTGACAGTAACAATTTCATGGAAAATATTTGTTATATCATGCTGTTATTGTTTATTAATCAATTTATATATTATTTTCATGTACATTTTACTAATTTTCTTTCATCTCTGACACTTCTATTATAGAGAAAGGGTGAATAGCAATATTAAAGTATTTCTTCTAATTTCCTTTCAATGTGCACAAATTCATGCACCAGGCCACTAGTATATAGATAATATTCCATGGTATGGATATACCACATTTTGTTTATTCATCTATTGATGAACTCTTGGGTGGTTTCCTCCTTTTGACTGTTGTGAATAATGCTGCAGTGAACATTGGCATACAAGTATCTGTTTAAGTCCCTGTTTTCATTTATTTTGGGTATGTACCTAGGAGTGGATTAGCTGGGTTATATGGTAACGCTATGTTTAGCTTTTTGAGGAACTCACTATAGAGTTCTAAAACTGAAATTACTTGACAACTTTAAAAATTGAGGGATTACACATAAAATTTTTGTCCCAACTTCTCTTGAAAAAAATTAGAAGTTTATCACTCCTGGGTTCACCTTTCTGTGGGGATATGAGCAGCTGGAGAGGAGGAGGGTCCACCCCTGTAGCTGGGCATCCGGTCTTCAGCTCAACAAGGTTCTCATCTGCTCAGCTTCAGACCTTGGCATTCCCTTCCTGGGCCCAGTTCTAAGCCTTCGCTCTGATCCCCTCCCTTCAGTCACTCTTTCCCTCCCGTGTTTGTAATCATTTTGTTCTATTATTTGTGTACATGCCATTCCTTCCCATCTAGGCTGCAGTTGTCTGAGGTCAGCATGACTGTTTTCATTTGTGATTGATCAGGACTGATCGGCACATTGTCGGTAACCAGAGTTTTGGTATATTGAATTTTTGAATTGAATATCTGAGGTTTAGGGCAGAACTAATTTGCACAGTTATGACTGACTGAGTCAACCAAGTGCTAGATTGCATTGTGGAATGTTATAAGAAAATGGAAAGAAGTCTGAACTTGGGGAAATGAATTCCAGATTACAGGCAGTGTGGGAAGGGCTGCCGCTTCCTCATTTGAAATGTTTCTCCATCAGGGTTTTGTTTTGTGTCACTCTAGGCCAGTCTATGTAGAAAGCCATCTAAAAGGTGATTTCTGGAAAACTGAGGTACAATAGCATAGAACAAGTTAGTAAGAAATAGAATTAAAATGTAATGCCTGTATCAACACACAGAATAATAAATTTGGACCCCTATCTCAAACTGCATATAAAAATAATCCAAATGGACCATCACTTTTTAAGAGCTAAACCATAAATTTCTTAGAAGGAAACATAGGAGTAAATCTTTGTGATGTTGAGTCAGGCAATGGTTTCTTAGATACACACCAAAAGCACAAGCAACAACAAAAAATAAATAAACTGGACTTCACCAAATTGAAACCTTTTGTGTTACAAGGGACTCTATTAAAGTAGAAAAAGCTCACAGAATGGGAGAAAACATTTGAAAATCATATATCTGATAAGGAACTTGTATTTACAATATAGAAAAAGCGTTTACAACTCAACAATAAAAATACAAATACCCCAATTAAAAATATGCAAAAAGTATGAAGAGATAGTTTTCTTTTTTTAAAAAAATTAAATCTTTATTGTTCAGATTATTACAGTTGTTCCTCTTTTTTCCCCCATAACTCCTCTCCACCCAGTTCCACCCCACCCTCCTCCCCCACCCACTGTCCTCATCCATAGGTGCACGAATTTTGTCCAGTCTCTTCCCGCATCCCCCTCACTCCTTTCCCCCCCAAGAATAGCCAGTCTACTCCTTTTCTATGCCCCTGATTCTATTATAATCACCAGTTCATTCTGTTCATCAGATTATTCACTTGATTTTCAGGTTCACTTGTTGATAGATGTGTATTTGTTGTTCATAATTTGTATCTTTACCTTCTTCTTCTTCTTCCTCTTCTTAAAGGATACCTTTCAGCATTTCATATAATACTGGTTTGGTGGTGATGAACTCCTTTAGCTTTTCCTTATCTGTGAAGCTCTTTATCTGACCTTCAATTCTGAATGATAGCTTTGCTGGATAAAGTAATCTTGGTTGTAGGTTCTTGGTATTCGTCACTTTGAATATATCTCGCCACTCTTTTCTGGCCTGCAAAGTTTCTGTTGAGAAATCAGCTGACAGTCCTATGGGTACTCTCTTGTAGGTAACTAGCTGTTTTTCTCTTGCTGCTTTTGAGATTCTCTCTTTGTCTTTTGCTCTTGGCATTTTAATGATGATGTGTCTTGGTGTGGTCCTCTTTGGATTCCTTTTGTTTGGGGTTCTCTGTGCTTCCTGGACTTGTAAGTCTATTTTTTTCACCAGGTAGGGGAAGTTTTCTGTCATTATTTCTTCAAATAGGTTTTCAGTATCTTGCTCTTTCTCTTCTTCTGGCACCCCTATAATTCTGATGTTGGTATGCTTGAAGCTGTCCCAGAGGCTCCTTACACTATCTTTGTATTTTTGGATTCTTTTTTCATTTTGCTTTTCCGGTTGGGTGTTTTTTGCTTCTTCGTATTTCAAATCTTTGACTTGATTCTTGCGCTCCTCTGGTCTGCTGTTGGGAGTCTGTATAATATTCTTTATTTCAGTCAGTGTATGCTTAATTTCTAGTTGGGCCTTTATCACAACATCGAGGGTCTCACTAGATTTCTTGAGGGTCTCATTGATTTTATCGGCGGTTTCTAGAAAATTCTTGAAAAACCTTAAAAGTGTGGTTTTGAACTCTATATCCAGTAGTTTGTTTTCCTCCATTTCTGTCATTTTGTGTCCTGTTTCTTTGTTTCGGCATTTTTTTTGGGGGTGGGGTGGGGTTTGGCTTTCTCTTTAGTTCGCGTCACACTGAGGGGCTCTCTATCACAGAGGAGGCACTTAAATGGGAGGGTCATCAGATTTGGACCAGCCATGCCCTCCCTCCCGCCCCCAGCTGGGGGTTGGCGGGAAACAAGGACATCTCCATTTGACATCCCCCTTGGCACTGGTATGTGGGTCCCCCCATAACTGTTAGGCCCTGGGAAGAGCCCAAGGCCTTGACCTCCAGACTCAGCATTTGGGGGAGGGATTCCAGGTAGAGGAGGCAGAGCTGGAAGGCAGATGTCCTGGGAGCAGCCCTCAGCCAGCTGGGGATGAGGCAGGGGGCTGCAGAGAGTGGGCTGGCATGGAGGGGTGTAGCTTGGCAGGAGTACCCCCCCAAACCCCACAAGTGTCCCACCTCCTACAGATCCCCTAAAGGCACGGGTGAAGTATGGGGTGGGTGGTGGAGAGAGATCCCCCTCCCCTCACACACACACTCAGCTGGTTGGCCTAGCACAGGCTGGGCACAGAGAAGGTGCTCAATAAATGTTTTAAATGAAGCAAAGAGGGTGTGGGTGACAGAGGACAGGGCCTGGGGCCTCTTGGCCCAGCTTGTTTCGTTCAGAAAATAGCAGTTTAAAAATGTAAAAATCCTTTTCCTCCCTCCCCCCAATTTATGGGCCCGGGAAAGGGGTGAGGAAGGGCTGTCTCTACTCCATATGGCACCATAAAGGGGTCCTGCCTATGCCCCCACACTTGGAGCTGGGGGAGCTGAGCTGCAGAGCCTTGGGTGGAATGGGAAGCAGCCCTCAGCTGAGGAGTCCAGAGAAGCAGGACTGGGTCCTGAAGGACAAACCCCTGCTGCTCTCACAAGTGGCAACAGATCATCTCCCCTCCTGTGCCCCCCGAGGCAGAGGTGGCGGGGTCTGCAGCAGCCCCCACAGAGGAGGCATGAGGACTAGCTTCTCTCCGACTGACAGTCTGGAGACTGTTCCAGGCAAGAGCTGACCTGACCTGGCCCTGGGAAAGCCAGGCGGGGAAGAGGGCTCTATGCAAGGCACTTGGTGTCCACGTTCCCAGGTGGGGCCCAAGGCAGGGGGCAGCAGGAACCCTGCCCCTCCCCCAAGCAGAACCGAAAGGGCCGAGAGGCCTAACTTGGCAGCAGAGAAACATGGCAGAATAGAAAGAGAAAGGGGAGCAGCATGCAGGGCCCTGTAGGTCCCCCAAGAAGAGCGAGGAGGTTCTAAGGCACTGACACAGGGACCCAGGGTCTCACTGCCCTCTGTGCAGCCTGTTGCCCCCCTTCGCAGCCTGGCCAGGCTGGTGGGGGAGACGCCCACTTCCCCATGGCACTGAGGTGGCCCAGGCTGCTGGGCTTTCCTAAGGAAGAGTCCATGTGTGAAAGGTGTAGGTGTGGTCAGGGGCAGGTCCTGGTCCCAGGGCGCCTCACTAGCTGCCAGGCCGTGGCTGCCTGAGCACTGAGTACACGTCATCCACTCGGCTGAGCTGCTCGAAGAAGGGCAGAAGGTCATGGAGCTCTGTGTCACTCATGTTGTCAAACCACGAGGCCACCGGTACAGCATTGTCCGGATGGAAGACGTAAGAGGCAGGCGAGTTGTCCAAGATAAGCACCCGCCGCAAGTCTCGGCCCAGCCTGCTCAGGTCCTTGACGTAGTTCCCCTGGAGGAAGACACACGAATCACGAAACAGCCGTGCTCGGAAGGCCCCCCACTTGTCCAGCAGGTCAGCTACTGGGTCTGCATACTTGGCCAGACTGGCAGTGAACAGCACGCACTCGAAGAGCTCGCCCATTCGCTGTAGGAACTCGTCCACATAGGGCCGCTTCAGCACGTAAACCTGGTGGACAACCCCATCGATCTCCACGGGGATGATGAAGTCAGCATTGTTCACTGGCTTAAAGGAGCTGTGCACCAGGGTCTCGTCCAGGTCAATGACCACACAGATCTTGTCTGAGTCCTGGGCCTTGGCCTCGGGGAGCAGATACTGGACCGGGGTCTTGGGAACAGCTCCGTTTTCCTCCACAAGCAGGGGTGCCCCACTGTGGCTGGGCAGGGCCTCCCCATCATCCCGGCAGACACAGCAGAAAAGTGAGTGGAAGATGCCCCGGCTTCGGGGCTTCTGAGAAGCGGATGACTTCTGGTCACCTTTGCCCCACAGCGGGCCCTGTGCCTCCTCCTTGCTGATCTGAGTAATGACGGCCGAGCTGTCCATGGCGCGCTGCGCTCTGGCCGGACTCTGGCCCCGACGCCGGCGCCCGGCCTCCCCCCCCCCCCCCGCACCTCCCCCCCCGGCTCGGGCCGGAATCGGGGCGCGGGGGGGAGGGGAGGGTGGGAGGGAGGGTTCCCCGCGAGCTTTGGAGGGGAGGGGAGCCAGGTTCTTAGGGGGAGGGGGAGGGAGGGGGCGCGGAGGAAACTTTGTTACAACATGGAGTTTCCTCCCCGCCAGGCGGATGCAAACATGGAACCTGTTTCGGCATTTTTTTATGTTTTGCTGTGTCGATAGAGTGGCTTTCTGTGTTAGGTGTCCTATAGGGCCCAGTGGCTCAGCCTCCCCAATTACCTGAGGTGGACACTCTTGGTGCACCCCCTTGTGGGCTTTGTGCACAGTCTTGTTGTAGTTATGCCTTGATTGTTGTGGGTAACACTGGGAGGATTTGACCTCCAGGCCAATTGGCTGTGAGAATCAACTGTATCTACGGTGGGAGAACTTCTGTGCTGAAGACACCCTTATGGGGCAAGACTTGCTTCAGTGGGGCTTTGGTGCTCACTGAGTCTGCCCCCTGAGTGTGTCCCTTATGGATTTGAGTTGTAATTGGATGGTCCCACTCTGACCACTAGGTACACTGGCTCTTAGATCTAAGGAGGTGCTAATCTAATCGCTTCTCTGCCTTTTGGCTAAGATCAAGTGTAGTACTAAGGAGGTGCTAATCTAGCCTCTGCCTGAGGCTACCCAGTAGAAGCCAGCTGTAAAGCAATGCAAGTTGCCCTGGGGCCTTGGGGCAGCTGCAGTTTGTTAAGTAATTTTCAGATTACAAAGGGCCGGGCCTTCCATATGCAAAAGCCTCCATGCACAGCTTGGGCGGGGCGGGGTCCCAGGGGATCAACAGGGCGGGTGGAGTGAGCAGTATGGCTGCTCTCAGTCCTGCCTTCAGAGGCCCCGGCAATCGCTGCGAGTGCCTCCGAGAGAAAGCTGCCCTCGAGTTCCAACCGATGCCAGACAGTCCCGTTTCTCCCGTATGAGTCTGGGTCCCCAGAGACTCTCCCGGAACTGGAGCTCAGAGCCTGAGACTCCCTCCCGATTGAAAAAGACAATCGTGTCCTCAGCCGCCAGCCTTCTCCGCGTGCACCTCCGCACCTTTGTATTTTACTTCCGCACCGCACCTCCTCTGAGTCTCAGTATGCTTTTCTCTTTCCTTCTAGTTGTAGAATTTCCACTCAGCCAGCCTTCCTGTGGTTCTGGATGATGTCCGTTCCGTCTTTTAGTTGTATTTTTGAAGTGGTTGTGCGAGGCAGCAATCTCCGGTGTTTACCTATGCCGCCATCTTGGTGGTTTTTAGAGATAGTTTTCTAAAGAAGTTATATCAATGGCCAATCAGCTCATGGAAAAGCTAAACATCATTAGTTATTTGGGAAATGCAAATCAAAACCACAATGGGATACCATTTCATACCCATAAGAATGGCTATAAAATAAAGAAAATGGCAATAACAAACATTAGAGTATTTGTGGAGAAGTTGGAACCCTCATACATTACTGGTGGGGTTGTAAATGGTGTAGCCACTTTGGAAAACAGTTTTGCAGTCCCTCAAAATGTTGAACATATGATCCAGAAATTCTAGTTATATATATATATATATATATATATATATATATATATATATATATCATACATAACCATTCATTGCAGTAATATCATAGTAACTTCCAAGTGGAAGCAACCCACATTTCTGTCAGCTAGTGAATGGATGAACAAAATGTCTATTTAACGTATACAATGAAATATTATTCAGCCATAAAAAGGAATGAAGTGCTGATACATGCCATAATACAGATGCATCTTATAAGCATTATGATGAGTGAAAGAAGTCAGACACACGAAACTACAGATTGTATGAGTCCATTTATATGAAATGTGCACAATGGGCAAATCTATAAAGATAGAAAGTAGATTAGTGGTTGTCTGGGTACAATGGGGAGTGATGGGTACAGGGTTTCTTTTTGGGGTGATGAAAATGCTCTAAAATTAGTTGAGTGATAGTTGCACAACTCTGTGAATATATTAAAAACTACTGAACTGTAAAAAAGAAAAAAAACAGAGGACCCAGACATAAAATGCTATTCATTCCTTTAACATAACTAATAAAATACACAATCCTAAAAGATGACAAAAAAAGGTATATGATGTAGTCGAGACTAAAGCATTTACAGATGAATTGGAATGATGTGTTGAGTTTGCTGTAAAATGCTCCAGGCACCCCTCCACACAAAATAAACTTGGCTAGGAGATAGATTAAATAAAATGGGCAACATGTCAATAATTTTTGAAGCTGTGGGGTGGACACATAGCAGTTCATTATACTGCTCTATTTTTGTGAATGTTAAAAATTTTTCCCATAATATAAATTTTGAGAAAAGCATCTGTAGTTCAGTAGATACACACAAAGTATGTCTGTTTTTTGGGGAGCTCCATGTGGAGGGCTGTGATTGTGGACCCCATGTGGTTATAGCCGGGCACATGTATCTGTGTGGGTGAGGAAGAATGAGGATTTACCTGAAGGAGGGGCCAAAGCACTTTGGGGAGGTGTCGTCTGGGGCTGCTGTACAACATACCACAAACTAGGGGGCAGGGAAAAGGAACGGGGCTCAAAACAATAGAAATTTATTCTCTTGAGTTCTGGAGGCTAGAAGTCCAAAAGTCAAGTGTCAGCAGGGCCGGCTCATTATGAAGCTCTAAGGCAGGATCCACCCTTGCCTCTTCCACCCTTGCACCTTCACTGCAACCTTCTCAAGTGAATGCTGCTAGAATTATCCCGAGAACTCTCCGGTGGAAGGGCTGATAGACTAGAAGAGTCTACATGTGTGTCACGTATCAGTCAAGGCTGCCGAGTGGAAATGGGTCCCAGAAAATTCTTGTCTCCGTTTAGACAAGATGAAGCTGGCCAGGGAGCAATGCATTTTGGTGAAGTCTAGCCATTGTCTACACCAGCGGTTCTCAACCTTCCTAATGCCGCGACCCTTTAATACAGTTCCTCATGTTGTGACGGTGCCAGCAATCCTTGTTGCTTCTGGCTGGCAGGTGCACCACTCCAATCTCTGTCTCTGTTGTCACATGGGGTTCTCCCTGTCCCTCTCTACATCGTCTTCCCTCCGTGTGTGTCTGTCTCCAACTCTGCTTTCTCTACATGTAAGGGTGCCACCCTAATTGAGTATGACCTCGTCCTAACTTGATTACATCCGCCAAGACCCTATTTCCAAATAAGGTCACATTCACAGGTCGCAGGGTTAGGACTTCAAAGTATCTTTGTGTGTGTGGGAGGGTTGGGGGCACACAGTTCTACCCACAAAAGGACACAAGGCAGAAGAAGCAGAAACATAAGGGAAGCCCTTAGCAGCGCGCATCTCTGATGCTGGGTCTTTGGTGGTCCATAGGCAGGGGAGGGTGGACACAGTGTAGATCAGCGGTTCTCAACCTGTGGGTCGCGACCCCTTTGGGGGTCGAATGACCCTTTCACAGGGGTCGCCTAAGACCATCGGAAAACACATATATAATTACATATTATTTTTGTGATTAATCACTATGCTTTAATTATGTTCAATTTGTAACAATGAAAATACATCCTGCATATCAGATATTTACATTACGATTCAATAACAGTAGCAAAATTACAGCTATGAAGTAGCAACAAAAATGATTTTATGGTTGGGGGTCACCACAACATGAGGAACTGTTATTAAAGGGTCGCGGCATTAGGAAGGTTGAGAACCGCTGGTGTAGACAATGGCTAGACTTCACCAAAATGCATTGCTCCCTGGCCAGCTTCATCTTGTCTAAACGGAGACAAGAATTTTCTGGGACCCATTTCCACTCGGCAGCCTTGACTGATGCGTGGCATGTGTAGACTCTTCTAGTCTATCAGCCCTTCCACCGGAAAGTTCTCGGGATAATTCTAGCAGCATTCACTTGAGAAGGTTGCAGTGAAGGTCAGTGTCTTACTTGGACTCGGACACGCACATTGCCTTTAGCGGTTATCTTTTGAGCTGGCTGCGGAAGTGATTTTGGACTCCACAGTTAAGTGGACCCAGAAACCATGCCTCCTTTGAATCTTCCTCTGAATGTTATGGCTCTGACTCCGTAACTCAGGATTACATTGTGCTCTTCTTTGCTCTGTAATCTTACTGTGGCCTTTGACCAAAAACAATAAAATCAGACCCCTGCGTTAAATGGTTCTTAAAATATATATAATTTAATCCTAGTAAACCAGATGTCTGATGAGCGCCATGTCCTTTCAGATCGTCACTTGGAGGCAGTGTGAGCTCCTCCATCCTGCATGAGCTGCATGGGCCCGGAGTGTGTGTTACCATCCAGAGGACGCGGAGGGAGTAGAGGTTGGAGGAGGAAGGAGGAAGGGGCTGGACTTTGGGTTCATTCACTATCTTTACCCTCTATTTCAGCTCCAGTCCATGAAGTGATTTTCTTTTTTTGTTAATCCTCATCTGAGGATTTTTTTTTCATTGAGTTTTAGAGAGAGTGAAAGGGAGGAGGAAGGAAGGGAGAGAAAGGAAAAGAGTGAGAGCAAGTGAGAGAGAGAGAGAGAGAATCTATTGGTTGCCTCCTGCACATGCCCCTAACCGGGTGGGGGATGGAACTGCACCCCAAGTATGTGCCCTTGACTGGGAATCGATGCATGGATGGACACTCTAACCATAGAGCCACACCAGCCAAGGCTTGATGGAGTGGTTTTCAAGCCTGTTTTCATCTCATGGCTCTCAGAAGGGTGGGAAAGGCTGGACAGGAAGGAGCTGAAGTTCTGCAGAGAACAGGGAGGAGGCTGCCTGACCCCGGGGCAGGGAGGGGAGGCTGGAGGGAACTCTGGTGCAGCCTGAGTTTGAAACACTGTGGGTTCCCAGACAGAGACTGAAGAGCCTGGGTGCACTAGGTGAAATACTGACCCTTGGATCCCAAGGCCTGTGTACAGTGGAGGTTAGAGCCAATAGTGGAGTAGAGATGTTTTAAGAGCACCCCATGTCTTGCCTGCATCCTAAGGAGTAGGCATTGTGCTAACAGCTTTACGTGCATTAGGTACCTGCCAGCTGCCCTGAATTTCTGTCCTGTGTTTGTGAGCAATTCATTTCTTTACCTTGGGTGGGCTCTTCCATTGTGTCTTTCAAAATCCAGGTTTACAAAAGGGTCTGCGTTTGATGGTAAAGCTTGTTCTTCCCTCCTCCTGTGGTGCAGCTAACACACTGTGTGTAATTTGTAGAAAGTCTGTTTACAGAGGGCTTGGTAAGGAGACCCTTTTTCTTTCTTTCTTTCTTTTTTATTTTTAAGACCCTTTTTCTTGAAAGCACAGAAACATGAATAACGGAAAGGCTCAGGGCCCACTGGTGGCTCACTTGCCACAAGAATACTTAATGCAGTAGAATTAATTGCCCTACAAGAAAGGACTGGGTCTGAGGTCCCAGGAGCCTTTTAGAACTGGATTAGAGGAACCATACATGCACCCCTGACAGCCCGTCAGAACCTCACCTAACATACAATAGAGCCGGTGGCTTTTAAAAAACAACCCATTAGAAAGGATCTTCCGCGCGAGCCCATTATTTCCTTTGTTCGTTTGGATCAGAGTCCAGGAGCCCTAACCAGTCTAAGTTCTGTTGCGATCCTGCTGTGGTTTGAGCCTATTCCTTTCATGTCCTATTCTCGGTGGAGATGGCACAGACACTGCCACCTTCCAGGGTCTGTGTATCTGTTAAGTTCCCGAGAACCGGCTAACTGGCACATTTACATAATTGCTACCTTCCTTTCTTATGCGTGTTTCGACTTCTTGGTCATTTTCTGTTTTCTATTGGAATTTTTGGTTTCTCCATATTTCTGTTAAAAAGTGGCACATTCTAGTCTCCTCGCCTTGTTTTTCATCTCCCTTTTCCCAGAAGACAGGGAAGAGTGAGTTCCTTCAATTGTTGAGAACTCTGTGGAGACAGAGTGAAAAGGGAAGTGGCTGTGACAACTTACAGGAGGTCAGATGAGGGCTTCTTGCTTCTCTCATGTCCCCACCCTTCACTTACCCGGAGCATTGGATGGACATTCACTTGTGACTCTGAGGTCTGTACCCTGAATTCTGTCAACACCCTTAAAAATGCAACCGGTTCTAAAGTGTGAGCCGCTGTCCACTGCTGCCTCAGCCTGAATGACAATGCGATACCACACCCTCGGGCCCTGCAGGGCAGTTTACAAAGAGGGCAAGGAGAGCCCTCCTAGCGCCTTTTGTGACGACTCTCACGGACCTCCTGCTGCACTTGGATGATCGACCATTCCTCTGTGTCCCAGATGGGACGCACACCACCAGGGATCGCTGAAGGGCTTACAAACAAAATCTTAATAGCCATGATTCTGCACTTGCATGTGGAATCTAAAAACACAAAACAAACGAACAAACCAAACAAAAACAAACTCATAGAAACAGGGAACAAAAGGATGGTTGCCAGAGGGGAGCAGGTGTAGCGATGGGTGAAAAGGGGAAGCAGAATCTAGTCAATAATATTGTGATACGTTTGCATAGGGACAGACAATTATTAGAATTAGTGAGGTGTTCCCATTGTAAGGTATAAAAATGTTGAATCACTATACTGTACACCTGAAACTCATATAATGAATATAACTTGTATACCAACTGTACTTCAATATAAATACAGAAAAAAACATAACAAGCCCATAAAACCCAAGATGTAAACTTTCCTTTCAGAAGTAATCTCTTTGCTCTTTCTCCTTCTTCATCATTCCTTCTTCCCTTTCTAAGTATCTCCTCTTCTGGGCTTGTTCCTCCTCCCCTCCCTCAAATCATCCCTGGTGGTCCTCTGGGTTTTAGGAGGGAGAAGAAGGAAGCTCATATTTATTGATCATTAATTAGTTGCTGGAGGGACGCAGACATGATAGGAGAGAGGTGCGGCTGCCTGTGAGATTCGGGGCTTTCCTCAGGAGTGCTTCCCAAATTTGAATGCGTCTATGATTAGGAATGACCTGGCAATCTGCTTAGAATGCAGATTCCGGTTTAGCAGTTCTGGGTGGGGCTGCGGTTTTCCCATTTCTAACAAGCTGCCAGGTGGCGCTGGTCCCTGGCCCACACTTGGAGCAGCAAGCGTTGAAGGTGGGGCTCTGCCTCCTTAGATAACTGAGAACAGAAAAGGGTGTTTGTAGGAAGCCAGGAGTTCTGAAACCACCTCTTTTCATCTGCAGTGAAACCAGTGTGTCTATTAAGAACACTGTTTACCTGTCCAGCGTGTCTTGCTCCACGTAAGGAATACAAGGTGTTCCTTTACTGACCAACGTGGCTTTGTCATGAAAGCTTTTGGCTCAATTGTTGCCAGGGTGCTGCCAGGGGAACCAGCCACACAGAGGGAATGTGTAATCCAATATTATTGTTGGGTTAAAATAACGAGCTCTGACCTTAGACAGGTAGGAAGGGTCTGGTTTCACTCTTTTGCTCAGGTGACAGGCCAGCACCCTGGGCTGGCTGGGCCAACCTGGGTGCCTTGCTCCCTGGGGGTGCTGCAGACCCTTCCTCTGGGTAGAGAAAACTGGACGGTTGAACTGTCCAGAACAGCGGTCGCCAACCGGTGGTCCGTGGACCACTGGTGGTCCGTGAGGTCCGAAAGGTTGGCAACCGCTGGTCCAGAAGACATCAGTATGTTCACATCTATTTGCTTATGAGAACCCGACCTGCCATTGCGCTCTGGGGGTTTGGATCGACACAATGTTTAGAAAACAAGCCAACTGAATACAATACAACCCAGATTGAGGTCATATTAAAACGAAGGGACTCGATTCAGGGCCATGCTATTTTAAATGAAATGACCTTGATGTTATCTCACCCGTAGAGATGAGAGAGACTCTATTGTGTGGCACAGCTCTATCACAGTCCTCCCTGTTAGGGCAGAGAAAGCTACAGAACGAAAAAGGCAAGGCCAACTTCTCTTTTCAGATTCAGCTGGAGCTGGACACTGAGAAAAATCAAGTCCTCCTGTTGACACAGAGAGCCACGTTGACTGCAGACTAGTAAGTGCAAAGGTCCTTGGGGATTACCTAACATGTGTTTAATGTGGGGGGTCATTGTCCTCTGGGCTTCTTTCTCCCCCAAAACACACATTTATAATCTTTCATGTAATTTCCAGGTATTAACAGATTCTCTAGTGCAATGGTCGGCAAACTCATTAGTCAACAGAGCCAAATATCAACAGTACAAAGATTGAAATTTCTTTTGAGAGCCAAATTTTTTAAACTTAAACAATATAGGTAGGTACATTGTTATTAGCTTAATTAGGGTACTCCCAAGGCTTAGGAAGAGCCACACTCAAGGGGCCAAAGAGCCGCATGTGGCTCACAAGCCGCAGTTCGCCGACCACAGCTCTAGTGGACCCATGGATTTCTAGGTAAAAACCTGTGATGCTTCCTTGTTTTTGTAGGTGAGAAAACTGAGCCCAGAAAGATGCTCCACCACTGGTCTCATAGCAACGCTTATGGTGAACTAATTAGGCAAGAGGATCTGAGTGCCACGAATGTCCACGGGGAGCCAAGGTGAGTGTCTGCACATCCTTTACTCCCAAAGGCCCTGCGAAGCACAAGCGCCAAGAGGTTTTTGCGAGAGTTAGAACTGTTAGCTGGGAGAACCCCAATATTTACCCCAATAACATTTGAAGAGAAGTAGAAATAGTTGAGGCAGGAACTTATTGTACCTGGATTTCGTGATGTGTACAAAAGACGTAAGTGAGGAGCCCTGCTGCTTCTTGGTGGCTGTGTGCTAACCTGCAGTTTGGGGTGTTTTTAGGGCAGGTAATAAATTCCTTTCAAAGTTTGAATTCACATCCCAACGTGAATCTCCCACATCACTGAGGGCATTGAAGCAGTAGTCTCAATTTGGCAACATATGTTGGGGGTCTAGCCTTCAGTGCAATGCCAACACAGTCTAGATGCTCAATAAATAGTCATTTGGATACATGGGCTTTCTTTAACATTATGACAGTTTTCTGGAGATGGGAGACGCAGGAAGCTGGAGGGAGATCAGTACACAATGTGTAAGCACACAGTAGGCAGTGGGGCTCCTGAGGAGTGATTTAGACTCTCACAAACATAATGTCGAGCAAATGAAGTTTGACACAAAACAGTACATATGGTATGATTCCACTTATATGAAGAGCCGACATGGACCAAGTTAACCTGTGCCCTTAGAAGCTGGAGTTCTGGTTATCTTGGGTGAGCAGGGGTTTTAGTGAGGGAGGGCATGTGGGAAATGGGGCATCCAGGGTGTGGCAGAGCTCCAGTTCTTAATCTGGGTGCTGGGTACACCTGTGGGTTTACTTTGTAGTGACTTCTCAAATGACACTCTTAGGATGTAACACTTTCCTCACTGTGTGTTATGCTTAAAAATATTCATTTGAACACCACCTCCTTCTCCCAAATGAAGGATCTAGGCCAATGCTTCTTGAACTTGAGTGTGTGTACAAGTCCCCTGGGAATCTCATTAAAATGCAAAATTCTGATTCATTTGGTCTTGGGAGGGGTGTGCGAGTCTGCGTTTCTAGAGAGACCTAGGGACTCATATGTTCAGGATGTTTCTTTAGAGACATTCCAGGAATCTGATGAAAGTATCCTAGGCCTCTCCTTGCACATGTGAAGGAGACAATGGGTAGGAATATTCACCTAGGAAGTTATAAACCAATGGAGTGGTGATTTTCAAGGCCAGCCCAGGCCTTCCTGTGGGTCTGTGAAATCCACCTGCTCACGGCGCCTTCACAGGTGATGTTCTGACTGCTGGGGGGCGATCAGAGCCTAGAGCTGTGCCACTCCAGTGAAGTGACACCCCCCTCGCAGCCCACATTAGGTCCCTGAGCCTGCCCGTCTCATAAAAACCACTGGAGACCGAGAGGCTGTTGGCCCAAAGAGCCTGGTGAGAGCTTTGGGAGCTTGGCTTCCCCTTCCATCCACAGGTGTGGGCACAGTTGGACGTTTAGCCACCATGGATGCTACACAAATAGATGGACACCCTTGCTCCTCTTTGCAAAACTCCGTCAGGTACAGGTCTCTAAACACCACCTTTGTATCACGAAAAACCATTCTGAGCAAAAAAAGGCAAGTCACACACAATATGATTCCTTTCCTAGAAGTAGTAAAACCAGAAAAAAAAAAAGTGCCTTGTTAGGAATAGAGACATAGGGAGTAAAATATGAGGAGAAGAAAGGAAATGGTTCCGCATCCCACAGGGGTGGTGTCCCCTGGAGCTGGAGAGGAAGGTGCAGGGGCCCCAGGGCCTTCCACATGCCGGGACCAGTCTATGCACCGTGATGGGCACACAGCTGTGCAGTCTGTTACTCTGGAAACAGCACTTGTACACTTTATAAGTACTCTCTTACTTTATGCGATGGTCACAATCCCAAAATGAAATGCAATGTAGTATCTTAAGATGCATTTTATGTTGGGATTTTTTTAGGACTTGACTTTTTTTTAGGACTTTTTAACGCTGTTATTTTAAAAGTTTTGACGTATCAGAGTAAGTTGGTAACGGTGATTTTTTTGGAAGGGCACTTTATTTTGAGATTCTGCCCCTCTTGTTTTTTTGGTGTTAAAATTGCCGTTTCCTTGTATGGCATTTTGATGAAATGTTGATGATAGTAACTGTATATTGGGGATTGAAAAACAAAAAGCTCCCTTGTAGGTAAAATAACAAATTGACAAGTGTAAATTGCCCCACCCCTTCCTTTTAAAAAAAGTTAATTGGCCCATAAGCCAGGAGGTCATGGTTCCATTCTAGTCAGGGCAAATGCCTGGGTTGCGGCTAGATCCCCAGTAGGGGGTGTGCAGGAGACAGCCAATCAGTGATTTTCTCTCATCATTGATGTTTCTATCCCTCTCTTCCTCTCTCTGAAATCAATAAAAACATATTTAAAAAAAATTTGGACATGAGACTGTCCTATTAAACTTAAAAAAAAAGCAAAAAATAAAAAATAAAATAAAAGTTAACTGGTCTGTGGCATTCAAAAGGCTGAGACCACAGGTGTAGACATTGGGAAGGAAGACATTGCCTTGGTATCCAGCTCTAAGGAGTTTGCAAAGTACTCCAACTATTAATGAACAGGGGGCAGGGAGAAGGAGTGATACCCGGAGAAGATGAGAAGGATGGGTAGTACCTACTACAGTTCTTCAGAGAGTTTTCAGATACATTGCATGTTCGTTTGGTAATCTTCCTGTGGCTTTCAAAGAAAGAAATTGGGTAAAGGGAAGCAGAACGGTGCTGTGTCATATTTAGGAGGACACTCGCAAGTGGAACTGTGTTGTAACTTCACTTTCCCAAAAACTGAAGCTGTAAGTTCACTACCACCAAGGAACAGTGCTCACAGAATCCGAGAGGCGGGAAAGGAGTTAGAGGTAATATAACAGCTATCATAACAGCCTGCATTTATTGGCTTTTCAACTATGTACCCTGTGTGTGTGCTTTGCAGACACCAGCCCATTTGATCTCTCATCAACTTTAAGGGTAGGTATTTATTCCATTTTATTTCACTTTAGATTAGGACTCATTATACACATATATATCTGGAGGGAGATCATTTTCAATTCACAGAAAATTTTGTAAAGATAGTACAGAAAGTTCCCATGTACCCTTCATCCAGCTTCTCCTCATGCTAAGTTCTTATATAACTACTAGAGGCCCAGTGCACAAAATTCGTGCATTCAGGGTAGGGGGGTTCCTCAGCCTGGCCTGCGCCCTCTCGCAGTCCGGGACCCCTCGCTCCTTACCACCCGCCTGCTTGCTGCTCCTTACCGCTTGGCTCGCTGCTCCTTAGCACTGCCACGGAGGCAAGAGAGGCTCCCACCACCGTGGCTGCACTTACCAGCCATGAGCTCAGTTTTGGGCTGAGCAGTGCGCCCCCTGTGGGAGCACACTGACCGCCAGGGGGCAGCACCTGTGTTGAGCATCTGCCCCCTGGTGGTCAGTGCATGTCATAGCAACCAGTTGTTCTGCTGTTTGGTCAATTTGCATATTAGGCTTTTATTATATAGGACTAGGAGCCCAGTGTGTGAATGCGCGTGGTGCCGCCCCATTGAAACAAGTCTTGCCCCGGAGGGGTGTCTCCAGCACAGAAGTTCTCCCACTGCAGACACAGCTGATTCTCACAGCCAATTGGCCTGGAGTTCAATTCCTCTCAGTGATACCTACAACAATCAAGGCTTAACTATAACAAGACTGTGCACAAAGACCACAAGGGGGTGCACCAAGAGTGTCCTCCTCAGGTAATTGGGGAGGCTGAACCACTGGGCCCTAAAGGACACTTAACACAGAAAACTACTTTATCAACACAGGGAAGCATAAAAAATGTGGAGACAAAGAAAAAGGTCACAAATGACAGAAATGGAGGAAAGCAAACTACTGGATATAGAGTTCAAAACCACACTTTTAAGGTTTTTCAAGAATTTTCTAGAAACTGCCGATAAAAGCAATGAGACCTACAAGAAATCTAATGAGACCCTCGAGGTTGTGATAAAGGACCAACTAGAAATTAAGCGTACACTGACTGAAATAAAGAATATCATACAGACTCCCAACAGCAGACTAGAGGATTGCAAGAATCAAGTCAATGATTTGAAATATGAAGAAGGAAAAAACACCCAACCGGAAAAGCAAAATGAAAAAAGAATCCAAAAATACAAAGATAGTGTAAGGAGCCTCTGGGACAGCTTCAAGCATACCAACATCCGAATTATAGGGGTGCCAGAAGAAGAGAGAGAGCAAGATACTGAAAACCTATTTGAAGAAATAATGACAGAAAACTTCCCCTACCTGGTGAAAGAAATAGACTTACAAGTCCAGGAAGCACAGAGAACCCCAAACAAAAGGAATCCAAAGAGGACCACACCATCATTAAAATGCCAAGAGCAAAAGACAAAGAGAGAATCTTAAAAGCAGCAAGAGAAAGAAAGTCAGTTACCTACAAGGGAGTACCCATAAGACTGTCAGCTGATTTCTCAACAGAAACTTTGCAGGCCAGAAGGGAGTGGCAAGATATATTCAAAGTGATGAATGTCAAGAACCTATAACCAAGATTACTTTATCCAGCAAAGCTATCATTCAGAATTGAAGGTCAGATAAAGAGCTTCACAGATAAGAAAAAGCTAAAGGAGTTCATCACCACCAAACCAGTATTATAGGAAATGCTGAAAGGTATCCTTTAAGAAGAGGAAGAAGAAGAAAAAGGAAAAGATACAAATTATGAACAACAAATACACATCTATCAACAAGTGAATCTAAAAATCAAGTGAATAAATAATCTGATGAACAGAATAAACTGGTGAATATAATAGAATCAGGGGTATAGAAAGGGAATGGACTGACTATTCTCGGGGGGAGGGGAAGGAGTGTGTGGGGTGTGGGAAGAGACTGGACAGAAATCGTACACCTATGGATGAGGACAGTGGCGGGGGGGGATGGGTAAGGGCAGAGGGTCGGATGGGAACCGGGTGGAAGGGGAGCTATGGGGGAAAAAACGAGGAACAACTGTAATAATCTGAACAATAAAGATTTAATTTTTTTTAAAAAAATCAAAATACTATGATAACAGGTATAATAAATTAATTAGAAAAGAAAATCATGGCTAAAAATCAAATTAACATCATGGAGGGAAGACTTAAGATAATAGTGGATATAGAGGGAAAAAACAAAAAGATTGAAGCAACTAGAAAGAATGTGATAGATATGGAAGCCAAAGATGATCTATTAATTAAGGATAATTGATGTGCTTTTTTTTAAAAAATGTATTTTATTGATTTTTTTACAGAGAGGAAGGGAGAGGGATAGAGAGTTAGAAACATCAATGAGAGAGAAACATCGATCAGCTGCCTCCTGCACACCCCCTACTGGGGATATGCCCGCAACCCAGGCACATGCCCTTGACCGGAATCGAACCTGGGACCCTTCAGTCCGCAGGCCTACGCTCTCTCCACTGAGCCAAACCGGTCAGAGCTGATGTCCTTTGTGTACAGATCTCAACAAAAGGAACTTAGAGATATAATACAAGAAAACTTCTCTGACTGGAATGAAAAATTCAATCTGAAGATTGAAAAGATAGTGTATCTGCCAGAAAAAAAAAGTTTTAATATCCCCAACATTGACTGCCCTAATTAAGATTCTGAGCTTCAAAGATTTAAAGGGAAAAAAAGAATTGCTCAGACACACTGGTAGAAGGAATAAAAAAATAAAATAAAATAAAGCAGATCCCTTTTAAAGGAAGGAAAAAATTAAATTTGGTCTCAGGCTCTCCATGTAAGCCTATAAGTCCATCCAAAAGTTGATAATTAGGTATAGAGAGAGAGGGAGACAGAGAGATTTGTTGCAAAGATTTGAGCTTAGCAATCATGGGAGCTGGCTAAGAAATGATGTATGTATTTGTCTTCACATGTATGAAGTTCGGTGCTGAAGCTTGAGGTCCACAGGCAGTTAGGAGGAAAATGATGTGAAATGGAAGACTAGCACGAACAGGCTGTAACCCACAAGCACAAACTGGGAGCAGCTGGAATGAACTGAAACTGTGTCAGCTCTCACCACCCCTGACCTTGAGGGCTGGGTGTTTTGCAGAAGCAGTCAGTGCCCTCTGTCTTGGAGCCAATGGCACATCTGGCCCAGGAGTTGGAGGATCAGGGGAAGGTGGAGCAGTTGCAGGCTGGGCTGCTGCCGCGCCTTAATGAGGCGAGCCAGCAGGTGGGTGACAACTGGTATGCTATCAAATGGCTGCTGCTTCATTCTACCCTCCAGTTCTCTCTTGTGGCCCACTAATCGGTAACACACAGAGCAGGGGGTCTGAGAAATGTAGTTCAGCTTAGCCAAGTGAATACATTATAAAGTCACCGGAGTACCCCCTTCTCAGATTGGGACTCTAAACCGTGCTTAAACATAGTAATGCTTCCACCTAACATGTACGGCTGTCCACATACCACCAAAAGCACGCCAACCCTTCCCCCAGAAGGATGCAAACCCCCTCTTTGTCTTTGAGTGATGTCTCTTCTTCTTGCTAACTCACACTCCCCCTCCATGATCCTGTAACTAAAATACTGAGCTATAAGATTAATTGCAATCAACAGAGGGAAAGAAAACAAAGACAGTTGGTTAATTTATAGATATATACCAACATATTCATATCAAGATCATAATTGTTGTAGTCCCCTTTTCTGCCATTGGTCATGTGGGCATAGCTGATGTTTTTTAATGTTTTTATTGATTTTTAGAGAGGAAAGGACAGGGATAGAGAGAGAGAAACATCGATGAAAGAGAGAAACTTCATCTATCGGCTGCCTCCTGCCCGCTCCATATTGAGAACTGAGACCACAACCTAGCTATGTGTCTGACTGGGAATTGAACCCGTGACCTCTTGGTTCCTGGGTCGCCGCTCAACCACTGAGCCACACCACTGGGCATCATAGCTGATATTTTTAATTACCTTCCTCTTCCCACTGCACATCCCCTTTGCCCACTGCAGATTGTGGTTCCCTGCCTGCTGGGGTGACCGAATTGTCATTCTTGAAGGGTCTGGGCCATTAGCAGTCTTGCCTGGATTGAGTTGCTATGGTTTTCCACTGACTTTAACCACAGGGCATGGGAGTACTAAGAAATCCCATAGGGGATCAGCTATATTCCAGGCATATTCCTTCGTACCCACATGGTATAGCTGCAACCCAAGTTCCCTTGGTAGTCGGGATCGCTTCCCCCAGGCCGTACAGTAACTCCCTTCTTTGCCTAATGAGTCAATGGCATAAGGTATCCACAGTGGCCAGGTGATTGTATGGATTTTCAGTTTGATGGAATCGCTGTTGTGTTCCTGGTAGAAGCATTCCTTCCTTGGGAACTAAGACCTCTACACTAGCAGAGCCTGCAGTTGCAGGGACGGAAAGGTCACTAGGGGAATAGAGAGAGGGACCACTCCCTTTCCACCCCTTCCTGCCTGGCCTGGTGGATCCTGGCTATGGGAGACTCAGCTCTCTATATTAGATGCCGAGTTAGAGCATCCTGGAGAATACTGCCCCAAATCCAAAAGTGTTGCCACCCAGCTGGCATCATAGCCAAGTCTTTGGAAGGCCATTCCATAATTCTATCAACCCAACTCATCTTGGATAATGGGGAATATGCTAAAACCAATTAATTCCATAAGCACTGGGCCCATTTGCAGTGAAATGAGTTTCTGGTCAGAAATGATGCTGTGTGAAATATCCTGATTGTGCATAAAGCACTCCGTAAGTCCATAGATGGTAGTTTTGTTTTTTTGTTCTTTTTAAAAATATATTTTTATTGATTTCAGAGAGGAAGGGAGAGGAAGAGAGAGATAAACATCAATTATGAGAGAGAATCATTGATTGGCTGCCTCCTGCATGGCCCCTACTGGGGATCGAGTTCACAACCCAGGCATGTGCCCTGACGGGGAATCGAACCGTGATCTCCTGGTTCCTAGGTTGATGCTCAACCACTGAGCATCACCAGCCAGGCCACAAATGGTAGTTTTGGCAGAAACATCGTGGACAGAGAAGGCAAATTGATGACCAGAGTGTCTATTCTGGTCAGAACCAAACACTGCCGCTTCCCTGGTGGAAGTGGCCCAATGGAACCAATCTGTCACCAGGCGGCTGGCTGACTACTCTGGGGAATGGTGCCATATTACTGTTGGTCTCAGCTGGCAGACTGGGCACTCCGCAGTGGCTCCAGCAGGATGGGCCTTGGTGAGTTCATAGGTGTAGATGTGGACAAAACCAACTCCATCTCTGTGTCCTGGATTTCATTTCATTTCTAAGTTTCATGCTGTGATCTCTGACCAACCTCACTGTCCTTAGCAAGCTTATCAAAGCCTTCTAGTTGATCATTATCTGTTTGTGTTCCATAAAATGTAACCATAAATATTTTTGTTAAGCCGGAATGGCATGACGACTGAGATGAATATCAAACTGGTGTAGTATTGATTATAAACAATCATCCATCACAAGACCACCAGGAGGGATGTCCCCTGGCGCCACTGCACTCTTTGTCCCTTTGTCTTGTTAATCATCAGTACCTGAGTTATATTATTATTATTATTATTTTTTTAAATATATTTTATTGATTTTTCACAGAGAGGAAGGGAGAGAGATAGAGAGAGAAACACCGATGAGAGAGAAACATCGATCAGCTGCCTCTTGCACATCCCGCACTGGGGATGTGCCCGCAACCCAGGTACATGCCCTTGACCGGAATCAAACCCGGGACCTCTCAGTCCGCAGGCTGACGCTCTATCCACTGAGTCAAACCGGTTTCGGCACTGAGTTATATTATTTAAAAAATACAGTAACAGGGGTCTGTAGTGGAGAATAATTTGTATAGAACTGCTAGGTCATCTGTCTAAGCTGATCCTACATTCCTATAATTCAATTAGCCCATAATATCTCATTGTACTTTATAGAGTTGCCTGCAGAGTGTGTGTGTGTGTGTGTGTGTGTGTGTGTGTGTGTGTGTGTGTATTAATTGATTTCAGAGAGGAAGGAAGAGGGAGAGAGAGATAGAAACATCAATGATGAGAGAGAAACATCAATCAGCAGCTTCCTTCTTGCCCCCTACTGGGAATCAAGCCTACAGCCCAGGCATGTGCCCTGACAGGAATCGAACCCTAACCTCCTGGTTCATGGGTTGACGCTCAACTACCGAGCCACACCGACTAGGCTGCCAGTGTCTTTCGATCTGAAGGTACCTTCTCGTTACCGTAGCCTTTATGCCTTTGTCCCGCTGTCAGACAGTGTTTAAAGTCCATGTGCAGAGCCCAGGAATGACCTTTACCCCTGATATTGGGCAATGGCTGGAGTGGCCGGGGAAGGAGGCTGAATGACATCCACAGAATGGATCAATCTATCCTCCTGATTATTAAAATGCTCCTCTGCTGAGACCACCCTTTCACTCCCACTCATAGAAATCTATCCACATACCTGCTCCCTAGACCTCCTTATCATCAGTTTTTCAATCATTATTCTTCCAAGTCCCTGACCACCAGCCAAACCATTAGCCAGAGCCCACGAACTGATGCCAACCGTACCTCTAGCCATTTCTCCTTCCAGGCAAAATGAACAACCAGGTGAAGTGCTAAAGTGCTGCCCACCAGGGAAGATTTCCCCATCACTGTCCTCCAGGTCCTTCCCACAGCGAGAGGTAGGGTGCAGCTGTCCCCGTAGGTGGTGGGTGTTTTTGCCTGGAAGAAACAAAACATCCAACAATAAAGAACAACATGCAGAGGCAGAAAACTCATGTTGCAAAACTCTTCCTAAGAGTAAATAATACACTCCCAAAGCAGAACCCCTTCCTGGAGCACCCCCTGGAGAGCAAACTCCAAACAAAACCAGTCTCTGCAAGAGCAAAGGTAGGAGGGCAGTGGGTGGACATGAACCCTGTGCGGTGGGCTACTCCAGAGATGAGTTAGCTCCTCTTCCTCCTGGCTGTATGTGTGTTTGTTTATTGTTAATATTCATCTGAAGATAGTTTTTCCACTGACTTTTAAAGAGAGTGAAAGGGAGGGGAAGAGACAGAGAGAACATCGCTGTGAGATACATCAATTGGCTGCCTCCCATACACGCCACAACCAGGGCTGGGAATCAAGCCTGCAACCAAGGTACATGCCCTTGACCAGAATCGAACCCAGGACCCTTCAGCACATGGGCCAGCGCTCCATCCACTGAGCCAGACCAGCTAGGGATGGTTTGTTGTTTTTTCCTTTGTAAGTGTCCATGAGGCTTGAAGTTTTTGTTGTTTTTATTGTGGTAAAAAACAAAACGAAAACAAAAACACACACACATAGCATAAAATTGACCTTTTTACGTGTGCAGTTCAGTAGTGTTAACTAGATGCCCATGGTTGTGCAACAGGTCTCTGCAGCTCTCTGTCCTGTAAAACCGAAACTCTGCCCTCGGAACAACAGCTCCCCATCCCCCCGCCCCTGGCAACCACCATCCTACTTCCCAGGAGCCTGACTATTCCAGGCGTCTCATGTAAGTGGACTCAGACAGTGTTTGTCTTTCTGTGACTGGCTCATTTAACTTGTCATAATGTCCCCAAGGTTCAGCCACGTTGTTGCATATGACAGACAGTAGGACAGATCTGCTTCCTTTTTAAGGCTGAATAATATTCCCTTGTATGTGTGTATATATGTATATATTTTTTATATATGCACATATACACATTTATTTTACCCATTCATCTGTCAAATAGGCACCTAGGCTGCTTCCACTTCTTGGCAATAATAAATAATGCTGCAGTAAGCATAATGCTGCTAGCAGAACCCGCTTTCAGTTATTTTGGATATATACCCAAAAGTAGGATTTCTGGATCAGATGGTGGTTCTACTTTTGATTTTTTGAGGAACCTCTATGCTATTTTCCATGGCAGCTGCACCAGGTGACATTCCCCTAACAGTGCACCAGGTTTCCAATTTCTCCACACCCTTGCCAACTTGGTTTGGTTTGTTTTTTAGTGGCCATCTAGTGGGTGCAAGGGGCTATCCACTGTGGTGTTGATTTGCATGGCCCTGCTGATTCCAGGTGTTGAGCACCAGTTCACATGCTTGTTGGCCATCTTCTTTGTAGAAATGTCTATTCAAGTCTCTGCCTATTTGTTAATCAAGTTATTTGGGGGTTTTGGTGGTGAGTTGTAGGAGTTCCTTATAGATTTTGGTGTTAAAAATAGTCGACATATAGTTTGCATATATGTTCTCCCATTCTATAGGTTGCCTTTCATTGTGAATTGTTTCCTTTGGGCTTGAAGTCTATTTTTATTTATTTATTTATTTATTTATTTATTTATATTTTTAAATTTTTTATTATTAATTAAAGCTTTATTGTTCAGATTATTACATTGTTCCTCTTTTTTCCCCCATAACTCCCCTCCACCCAGTTCCACCCACGCTTAGTGGCTCAGCCTCCCCAATTACCTGAGGTGGACACTCTTGGTGCACCCCTTTGTGGGCTTTGTGCACAGTCTTGTTGTAGTTAAGCCTTGATTGTTGTAGGTATCACTGGGAGGAATCTACCTCCAGGCCAATTGGCTGTGAGAATCAGCTGTGTCTGCAGTGGGAGAACTTCTGTGCTGAAGACACCCTTATGGGGCAAGACTTGCTTCAGTGGGGCTTTTGTGCTCACTGAGTCTGCCCCCTGAGTGTGTCCCTTATGGATCTGAGGAGTTGTAATCTGGATGGTCCCACTCTACCATTGGGTACACTGGCTCTTGGATCTCTAAGGAGGTGCTAATTTAGCCTCTGCCTGAGGCTACCCAGCAGGAGCTATGGAGAGATCTGCAGATTCCTCTTCTTTGTTTGCAGTTTGGAGGTGCCCAGATGAGGCCCAGCTGTGAAGCAATGCAAGCTGCTCTGGGGCATTGGGTCTTCTTTTGGAAGTTCTGGGTCTCTCTGACCCAGCTGCAGTTTGTTAGGTAATTTTCAGATTGCAAAGGGCCAGGCCTTTCATATGCAAAAGCCTCTGCACACAGCTTGGGTGGGGCCCGGTCTCAGGGGATTAACAGGGCCGAGCAAGCAACTATGGCTGCTCCTCAGTCCTACCCTAAGAGGCCCCACATCTCAGTGTCCGGGTAATCACTGCAAGCACCTCTGAGAGAAAGCCGCCCTCAAGTTACGACCGATGCCAGACAGTCCAGTTTCTCCCCATATGAGTCTGGGTCCCCAGAGACTCAACCGGAACTGGAGTTCAGAGCAGTCGGGAGCTTGAGACTCCCTCCCAATTGCAAAAGACAACCGTGTCCTCAATTGCCAGCCCTTTCCACGTGTGCCTCTGTACCCTCTGCACTTTACTTCCACATCTCCTCTGAGTCTCAGTGTGCTTTTCTCTTTCCTTCTAGTTGTAGAATTTCCACTCAGCCAGCCTTCCTGTGGTTCTGGATGATGTCAGTTTTGTCTTTTAGTTGTATTTTTGAAGTAGTTGTACGAGGCAGCAATTTCCGGTGTTTACCTGTGCCGCCATCTTGGTTTCTCCTCAGTATTTTGATTTTCAGTGTATTCCTTTAGCTCTTCAACCTCCTTTTTCATCTCATTCTGTTACTTTATTATCTCAATTTTTAGTTTTTATGTTATTACATTAAATCCTATTATGTTGTTTTAAAATGCTAAACACTTGCAGAGAATCGCTCTTATTTGGATTCTAGACTCCAGAACTGTGAGGCAATCCATTTCTGTTGTCTAGGCCACCCATTAGGTGGTACTTCCTTATGGCAGCCCTAGCTAACTAATATACCTCACCTTATTTAACATTTCAACCAGCCCCCCAGCACACCCTCTCTCTCTCTTCTTGCTTATTTTTCTTTTTTGCAACTTATCTTCTAATATACTGCATAATTTCCTTATTTAATTTTTGTGATACCTGTCTTTTCTTTTAAGAATGAGGGCTGAGATTTTGCTTTGGTTCACTGATTTACCTCTGGGACCTAGCACATAGTAGAAGCTCAATAAATAGTTGCTGAGTGAGTAAATACAATCAAATCTGACACTTAGCATGTGCTTACAAATGATCCAGTGTTAGGCCTATTGACAGCTAATGAAATCACATTGACTGGCTTTATGATTTCTTTTGAAAATGTCTTTGGATCTATTCATTCATTCACTCATTCAGGTAATATTTATTGAGGGCTTACTACATGTCAGGTATTGCACTCAGTGGTAAACAAAACCAAGAGGGAGGCCCCAGCTGGTTTGGCTCAGTGGATAGAGCATCGGCCTGCAGACTGAAGGGTCCCAGGTTTGGTTCAGGTCAAGGGCACATGCTGGGTTGCGGGCTTGATCCCCAGTGGGTGGTGTGCAGGAGGCAGCCAATCAATGATTCTCTCTCATCATTGATGTTTCTATCTCTGTCTCCCTCTCCCTCTCCCTTCCTCTCTAAAATCAATAAAAATATATTTAAAAAAAAAAAAACAAGAGGGAGAAAGAGACAATAAACAAAGAGCTTATGGCAGAGTGTCGGGTAGTGATGGGCACAGTGAAAGGTAAACAGGGTAAATGTTCCAGGTAACTGTTGGTGTGACGCAAACTACCCAGAGGCTTAGTAGCCTAAAACAACGATTCCGTATTATCTCTCATGGTTCTTCGGCGGACTGGGCTCATGAGGGTGGTTCTTGCTGGGGTCTCACACGTGGTGCTGTCAGATGTTGGCCAGGCCTTGCGTCATCTGAAGGACAGGCTGGGTGGGACATCCGAGGTGGCTCACTCACTTGGCCACTGTTGATGTTGGCCACAAGCTGGGAGTTCAGTCCACGTCCTGTGGCCTCTCCACGTGGCCTGGGCTTTGCAGCATGGCAGCTTGGCTCTGGAAGGAGCTCTCCAAGAGCAAGTGTTCCAAGAAGCAGGAAGCAGAGGCGGCCAGGGCAGCTAGAACCTGGATCAGTGTCATTTCTGTTGGTTAAAGATTCTAGGAGCTGGAGAAAGAAAACATGGAATAGAATTGCTGTGGCACCTTTGGAAAACACAGTTCACACATAAGGGGATACTGAGTGGTGGGCAAGCAGGAGAGAGAGGTGCTCTTTGCAGGGAAGGCCTCTCTGATTAGGTGCCCTTTGAGCACAGGCCTGAGGGGCATGAGGAAATGATCCATGAGGCTATCTGGGGAAGGGTGTTCTAGGCCACGGCTGGCAAGTTCAGAGTCCCTGAGGCAGGAGCATGCTGGGCATGGTGAGGAGCAGCCAAGGTGAGGTGGGAGGGGAGCTGTGGGATCAGGACTTACAAGACTCTAGCGATGTCTTACCCTTAGGACCGAAGGGGTCACAGATGTGTCCTGGTATTTCTTTCTTTAAAAAAAATTTTTTTTAATTGATTTCAGAGAGGAAGGAAGAGGGAAAGAGTGATAGAAACATCAATGATGAGAGAATCATTGATTGGCTTCCTCCTCCACGCCTCCTATTAGGGATGGAGCCTGCAACCTGGGCATGTGCCCTGACAAGGAATCGAACTGTGACCTCCTGGTTCATAGGTTGATGCTCAACCACTGAGGCCAGGCTGTTTTGGTTTTTAAAGGGGCTGGGGCCTTTGCAGCAGCCTTTGCTGATGACTCTGTCACGCCTGCTTTGTGTTGGAACCTCTCCTTCCCCACCATGAGCCCATTGGTGCTCTCACCTGCAGGTCTGCCCTTTGCTCCTTGATCTCTACTAACCCATGAGGCCTTGTCATTGAGTGACTGTCCTTGACCCAGAAGCCTGGTGCCACCCACCTCACCCATGTTGCTATGTTTGCTGCTCTGATACTCTGGATCATGCACCCTAGGTCAAGCCCTGGAGGCCCCTGTCGTAGCTGTGGTGTCCCAGCACTGTGCCGCGCCAGCACGGCCAAGGGTGAACCCAAGTGGGGGTGATGAAAGGATTAAGAAAAGACAGACATGAGAACGAAAGCTGGGTCTCTGAGAGACAGCGACCACGCCCACAAGCCGTGTCTTTATTTTATAGCAGATGCCATGAGGCAGAGTAAGGGCGTGATCAAGTTGTTTACAACATTCTCATTGATTTCAATCCCACGCCACTACATGCACCTGAACTCTATCTCTCAGGCACGTGGGGCCACATGTTCGGACCACAGGCTCAAGCTTACAACTACAGCTGTTGGCTATAATTGTGCTGGGAGGGCTCTGCCATCCGAGCTGGGACTTGCATGTGGTAATGAGAGGACTGTGCCCTCGCAGTAGTCCAAAGCTTGAACCTGTCCAAAGCTGTGGCTGAGCCCCACACAGCACTCCTGCTGCTCAGGTCAGAAATGGGGCCCAGGTGTCCTCTGCTGGGACTGCAGCGTTCCCTGTCTCCTGCCGAGCTCTGGGAGCCTGAATCCTCAGCCTGTGATCCAGCCCCTCACTGGCTGATCCCTGCCTCACACCATTGGATTCTCTGGAACCATGACTGACCTCCGCTAGGCTCTAGGCTCACCTGGCTTCCTCTACTGAAGGGCCATCTGTCTCATAGGCCATCGGACAGCAGCTGGGAGAGTGGTTGCTTGGTGGGTAAGGTTGCCATTTTGGGAGCTGACCCCTCTGGGTTTGCAGTGTGTCCTTGGACAAGTAGTTCATCCTCCCTGTGCTTTTTTCTTCTTCAATGAGAACTTTAAATGGATTTTTAAAAGGTTCTTAAGAATGATCTGCCATCTTGTTATTTCTATAACTGGACTACTCTTAGGTCTCCATCAGCCTGAACTATTCCTTTTTCAGAGACTTAGATACCATCCAAAAATATTCTGTTATTCTCGCTTTTAACTGTTGTCGCTGCAGGATCAAAGTAGCACCTGAATTTGATTCAAGTTCAACATCTTTTAATAATTATCTCATCTTTTTGGGCTTGAAATATTGAACAAGCCGTGCCTGGCCTCATTCAAATACCAATGGTTTATTTCTCACTCAAGAAATTTCAGATTTCAGCAAGAGACCCATCCTTCTGAATGACAACAGTGATAGGGAAGTGAGCACACCTCCTCTTGTAAGGGAAGCCAGGGTAACCCCCTCCACCGTGTTCTGTGTCTAACAACAGCCAGTCTAAACCCTGGCCAGTTCCTTCCTCTTTCCCCACCACTGTCAATCCAGGTCCTCTTTTCTTGCCAAAGAGACTGAGTTCTCCACCAATGTGATTTGAGGCCTCCTGCAGGGTCCCCCCCCCCCCCCCCCCCCCCGGCTCCCTGCCCAGCTCCTGTGTATCCCTGTCAGTGCCACTTACATTTTCTGGAATGTGAATAGTCTGGCTGCTGAGAATGGTCTTTATTCTCACAGTAGATAAGCCCAAAAGAGACTGACCTCACAGGTTAGCTGTGAGAATTCATTGAGTTGGAGCAGATGAAGGGCTTAGAACAGCGGTTCTCAACCCATGGGTCGCGACCCCTTTGGCAGTCAAACGACCTTTTCACAGGGGTCGCCTAAGACCATCCTGCATATCAGATATTTACATTACAATCCATAACAGTAGCAACATTACAGTTATGAAGTAGCAACGAAAATAATTTTATGGTTGGGTCACAACATGAGGAACTGTATTTAAAGGGCCAGAAGGTTGAGAACCACTGGCTTAGAAGGACTCCTGACAACTGAAGGTGTGAGGTGTTGGCTCTAATGACTGTATTAGAGTCTGTGACTCCTTGGACAAGCTCTGAACCTTTCTGTGCTGCTCCCAGAACCAGACCTGCAGCTAGACCCCACCTCGAGGCCCCCATCCCCTGGACCGCTCAGGTTACTTTCCCCTCTTGGTTGGCCCCACTATCCTGATAACCCATCATGCCCCCCATTGGGCCTACTCAGAGAGCCAAGAGGCAGAGTATAACATGTAGAAGAGCCCATAGGAGTTCCCAGGGGCTGGACCATGGGACCCAAAGTGCAATTGGCACCTTTGGAGACGAAGCAGAGGCCTGAGCCACTGGGGAGCTTCCGTGTGGCTGCACAAGTGGGAGCTTTGGGTGACTAGCTGGAGAGGTGGTAGGATTTCTTTTGTTCTATATTTTTTTTAAATTAAAAAAAAATGTTTTTATTGATTTCAGAGAGAGGAAGGGAGAGGGAGAGGGAGAGAGAGATAGAAGCATCAGTGATGACAGAGAATCCTCAATCAGCTGCCTCCTGCATGCCCTCCCACCCAGGATGGAGCCCTCAACCTGGGCATGTACCCTGACTGGGAATCAAACTGTGAGCTCCTGGTTCATAGGTCAACGCTCAACCACTGAACCACACTGGCCGGGCAGAATTTCTTTATTAGAGGCGCCAGGTGCAAAGGGAGCCATGTAGTTGGAGGAGGCTAAGGGCCCTGGCTTGAGTTTTTGAAGACTGCTGTCTACCAGCATGAGGTTTTTGGGGGTGCTCATGGGTAAGTGGGGCCGGGGGGCGGCCAAAGTCTCTCACGCTCCAGTGGCGATGAGCAGACACGTTCCCCTTTTGGGAAATGCTGGTCCATGGAGTCAGCTTGCTCACAGAGGGGTAACGAATCAAGCAACCTTGGAAGGTTAGAAACAGGCTGTGATTTCTGCGTTACTTTGGGAACAAAAGCATAGCAGCATTTTCCACCTAGCCATCTCTAAGCGTTCAGGAGTGTGAGGTATGTTTACACTGTTTGCAGCCAATCTCCAGAACTTTTTTATCTCGCAGAACTGAAACCCTGCACTCATTAAACAACTGCTTTTCTCTTCCCGGGCAACCGCCACTCTAGTTTCTGTTCCTGTGAACATGACCGCTCCAGATAGCTCATGTAAGAGGCATCAGACAGGATTGGTTTCTAGGTTCCTTTTGGAAGCCTGGACTTTCTGAAACCTGCATGATGGCCACAGTGCACATGCCACCCTCTGACTGCCGGGGCTGCTTCCTCTGTCCCTCTTGGGGCCTCCTGCCTGTGCTCAGCCCACAGGTGCTGCCGTTCTCCCTACTCGGTCCTCCCTAGTGAGTCCTCCCTACCCAGTCCTCACTACTCAGCCTTAGCCAGTGAACCCCCTTACCCTTTTCCTGGTGAGCTCCCCCAGATGGCGCCTACCTCCCCTGAGGCTTTGTCTTCCCTGGGCCTCTGCCCCAAAGCGCCCGCCCCGGCTCACTCCTGATCCTTCAGGGCTCGACATCCTGGACGAGCATCAGGGAGATGCCTGCAGAACTGGCCCCCGAACCATGTTTGAAGCAACACTGCTGCACTGTAACAGCCCGTTTCCTCTCTGTCTCCCCGGCCAGTGCCCGCTCTGGAAAGGCCCATGGACTCCCTTCTCCTCACAGCCCGGGTTGCAGACTCGGGAGCTCAGGGGACATTTGGTGAGTGAGTGGACGAAGCAATCCTCACACAGCTCAGTAGAAAAGTAAGACCAAGAGAAAGGGTTCCAGGTGAGGATGGGGATTGATGCAGGAATCCCCACTAAAACTACAGCGAAGAGATTTAAGGGATAGAAACCCACCCGGAGGGTGAAGTGGCAGACCTGAGGACAGAGTCACATGTGGCCAGTGGGAAAAGCAGAGAACCATGGAGTCCTCAGAAGGTATACGACAGGCAGTGTAGGGGACCTCAGGAAGTGGGGTGAGCTGGTGAGCACAAATGTACCCCTGTATCTCGTCCACACAGATGCTCTAATCCTGGGGGGTCCTGGGTTTTCCAAGCTGTACCCACTATTCCTTACAGGGGCTCTGAGCACTTTGACCTGGAGACCCTTTTGGAATAGCTCATCCTGGAGGCTTCACCCAGAAGTGGCAATATTGTCCTTCCATGATTCAACTAGATTTGTGCTTAACACCCAGCTTTTCAAAACTCAACAACATTTGGTTAGGTATACTAGCTCCCCCGAGAAACCGATCCAGCCAGAGAAACCAGTGGTGGGCAAGAATAGCCCCACCCACTCCTGGTGTCATAGGACTTCCTCTCAACAGACCTCCTTCAGAACCCTGCTGGCTTCATGAAAAGGACTTCAGAGCCACTTCCCTTTCCTCAGCTGGAGGGATGGGGACCCTGTGATTTCTCAGTGATTTTTTTTCTGCTCAGTTCCCAGTCTGGTAGAGGAGACAACAGCCATCCCGGGAATTCTCAATAAATGTATATTATTTTAGCTGAAAACATATTTTTAAAGGATGGGAGAGTGAATATTGAACACCTCCTAGAATTATCCTAAGCAAGTAGATGCTGGTTCTGAGTGTAAGAGAGAAGTGCACTTCGAAAAATGGGAAGAGGTGGGAGAAAACCACGTTATGCCTCTCTTGAAGCTGTCTAATGGATATTCTGGGGAAAGGATAGAATTCCTTTAACAGTTGGGCTGCCCCGCAGCTGAAGCCACGTTGTAAAGCTGTTTGGGACGTAGAAGGGTTAGTAAAGAGACCGACGGTAAGGTCATTTCTAACGATCTGGAACGGTTTAAATGCTGGCTGCCCAGGAAACCGATGATTGGAAAAATAACATCACAGGGTTTTTATATGGCCCACTGGTATCGTGATGCGATGGGATTATTTTCTGACTTTCTGTTTTTGCCACAGGAAGAGGAAGAGGCAAGGGAATCAAAGGGGCGCTCAGATGCGAATCACCAGGGCTTCTCTCAGATAAATTACGAACAGGTGCTTAAAGAATTCTCTTGCTACAGTAAAGACACAAACCAGCCTTTAAACACTTTCGATGTGAACATGCCCTAATTTCAAAAGCACTAGAGCTATATATAACCCCAAAGATAATCTTTCCCTCCAAGGATTGACTAAGCTGAGTAAAAAAATAAAAAAGAAAGAAAGAAAGCAACCCCAACACCCCACTCCTGGGCCTGTGGCAGACATCATTAATCAATCAAGGCAGATTTCTTTTTCCCATGGAACCTAAATGCTGCCCTAGAATTCTTCCCAACAATGTGCGCCTGCCTGACAGCTACTATATATAGATCTGAATTGGCATGTGAGCTGAGCCAACTCTAGAGGCCTCTAGCCTGGCCGTTAAAAGTGTAGTCTGTGGAGCCAAATCTCAGCTTACTCTTTCAGATAAGTTTCTGAACCTTTGAAATGTAGATAATAAAAGTACCTATCTCGTTGGATTGTTATAAGGGTTAGAATAATTACCAGCTTTGAACAGGACAAATAGTAAATACTCAATAAGGGGTTTTCCTCCCAGAGTAGAGTGTTAAAGATCATCACTCTTTAACCCTGGAGGAAGAACTAGATTAAGATTGAGTAATAGTTTATGAATTTGTTCAACAAAGGTATATTTGGCAACTATTATATGCCAGACTATGTATCCAATGTGGCTAGTAAAACAAGGCACCAATTTTGTCTAGGTGATACATATATTATTAATCCTGTTCAAATTTGGAATCCTTTGAAATGACATATGACAAATTATTGGTTTATATTTAGTTGTTTTACATCATAATTCTATTTAAAAGAAAAAGAATAATTGAGAAGATAATTGGCCAATTATTATTTTTTTAAATATATTTTATTGATTTCTTACAGAGAGGAAGGGAGACAGATAGAGAGTTAGAAACATCGATGGGAGAGAAACATCGATCAGCCGCCTCCTGCACATCTCCCGCTGGGAATGTGCCCGCAACCAAGGTACATGCCCTTGACCGGAATAGAACCTGGGACCCTTGAGTCCACAGGCCGACACTCTATCCATTGAGGCAAACCGGTTAGGGCAATAATTGGCCAATTAAATATGAAAAGCTACTCAACCTCATTTAATAAACAGGGAACAAATTAATGCAACAGTGAGAATGGGAGTGGAGCAAAGGAGAGAAAAAGACGATAAATCTAGGCATTTAACATCCAAATATAAGGAATTCCAGGAAGAGAGAGGGAAGAGGCAATTGAGGAGAAAAATCACCAAAGAAATAATACAAAAATATTTCCAGACCTAGTGTGTGTGTCTCTAGATGTGAAGGTCCACTGAAGTGCATGGCAAAATGAATGCAAAAGACCCTCACCAAGGCATATGATCATGGGCATATGATCAATTCTGAATCTCATGGATAAAAGAAGAAAACAAAAACAAAACCAGGGCCGAAACTGGTTTGGCTCAGTGGATAGAGCGTCGGCCTGCGGACTGAGGGGTCCCAGGTTCGATTCCGGTCAAGGGCATGTACCTGGGTTGCGGGCACATCCCCAGTGGGAGATGTGCAGGAGGCGGCTGATCGATGTTTCTCTCCCATCGATGTTTCTAACCCTCTATCTGTCTCCCTTCCTCTCTGTAAGAAATCAATAAAATATATTAAAAAAAAAACAAAAACAAAAAACAAAACTAGGATAGGTAGGAGTGTTGGAAACTAGTTATATGCCAAGAAACAAAAGTCAAATTGGCATTGGATTTTTAACCATAATTTTATACCCAGCCAATCTATCCATCAAGTGTAAAGATAGAACAAAGATATTTTCAGACTTCAGGACTTGAAAATATGCTTCTTTTAAAATAATTATGCTTTAACACATTATTTTTTTTAAAGGGTAAAAATCATGACTCATACACAAATATAAAATGAACATGTGTTAAATATCTTTCATAGTTCATTATGAATGAGGGAACCAGTATGATGTTACAAACAGTTTAAAGAAGTAAAAGAAAAAAAGCACACATTTTTATGGAATAAAGCAATTTTGAAGCTAGTTATATGCAAATCAATTTACAAATATGAAACTGCCTTTTTGTATGGGGTTGGGAGAGGGACGTGGGCTATTATTTGCATATCTATAGGTAAGAATTACTTTTGCATTGCTGTTAGTTATCCACAATTTACAGAGTGGTAAAGTAGCCCCAAGGCAATGAGAGGCACAGAGCCCCCACAGAAGTAAAATCAAGAAAGGATGTGCTGTAAACAATGTGGTTTTTCAAGGAAGCACAACATTTTCCAAGTACACTCCCCAGTGACTTCTATGGGGATACTGTACTGGAAAATATGCTTCATCAAAGGGGGGGAGTAAAGTGGAGAGAGAGAGAGAGAGAGAGAGAGAGAGAGAGAGAGAGAGAGAGAGAGAGAGAGGTGAGGGGGGGCCGGGGAGGGAGGAGTAACCAGCACTGGAGGGTATGAAGAGGAGCTGCAGGACTACAGTGCAACATGAAGGGAGAGCCCAGCCAGCTCAGAGCATAGGAGGGAGGACTCCTGAGAGGCTCCGGGAAGAAGAAGTGGCACTGATGAGCTTGAGCATCTGGAAAATACCATGGAAAGGCCTTTGGCAGAGCTGTTAATTGAAGGCTCCTATAGGACACTAATGCTAAGTAATAGAAATAAAGTGAATGAAAAACCGGGCCATCATTAACTTAGGAGTACTGGAAGGTTGCACAAGAATGAAGCTAAGTAATGTTACTTGGCTTAGCAGTGAGTAATACTTCCATCGTCATTACAATATAAATGCCAACTATTTATCCAAAACGTGTAATAAAGTGATATTGGGTGATGGGTGTACATGTGGGAGAGTAGGTATTCACGCACGGAAGCCAGCGAATAATTTCTATAAGTGGGAAGTTAAGAAGTAGCAGTAGAGGAATAGTATTCATAAATATGAAGATAAACACCAGAGAAAGTGGCTTTAGAAGAGTTGCCAGTGGCTGCCTCTGGGAGGTAGAGCCTGCTGTTTTTTCATTAAAAACTTTTATATACATACATATATATATATATATATATATATATATATATATATATATATATATAAAACTCTACATATACTTACTTAAAATAAATTGGGAAAAATGATTATACCTTGAAAAGGTAGACATTATTAAGTGCTGCTGAGGTTGGGTCATCTCACATATGACTAGTGAAGTAGAAATTGGCGCAGCCTTTTTGGAAAGGTGACTTGGCAGAATCTAATTAAATTTTCATGTACGCACCCTGCAACCCAGCAATCACACTTGCTGGTCTTTATCCTCAGAGAAACACTTGCCCGTGTGCACAGGGAAGCAGGCATAAGGATGTTCCTGGAGTATTATCTACGAGGTAAAAGGTGAGACTCCTATAAATGTCCAGAGGAAAGGGAAGGGGGCTACAACAACAAAACAGAAAGTCTGGTCTATCCTGTGCTGCGGACACAGCTCTATATCCCATGTGCTGAGCAGGCAAAGGCTCCAAACAACATCAGAACAACAGCATTAGTGCTGAGATCTCCATCCCACCCACCCAGAATGAAAGGGTGTATTTCTGTATGTTCACATACGTATGTCTGTACAATGGAGTTCTGGGAGCATATACAGGTTGTCCCCCAAAATGTATGCACACATTAACAGCTGATAGCTCAATTTTGAAAATGAAATGTATTTTAGTAAACCCTGCCTTTGTAATAATTCAATGTGAATGTACACATTTTTGGGGACACCCCCCTATATATACTCAACTGATAATAATCATCAAGAGGGTACTTTCCTATGTCTGTACTATCTTTTGGGGGAGAGAGAGGAAATTAAATTTATTAGGGGTGGTATTGGTTAATAAAATTATTTAGGTTTCAAGTGTACAGTTCTATGATACATCATCTGTATATTGCATTGTGTGTACACTCTACCCCCAAAGTCACAAATCTGTTTCTTTTTTAAAAATACATATTTTTATTGATTTCAGAGAGGAAGGGAGAGCTAGAAACATCAATGATGAGAATTATTAATAAGCTGCCTCCTACACACCCCACACTGGGGATCGAGCCTGCAGCCTGGGCCTGTGCCCGACCTGGAATTGAACAGTGATCTCCTGGTTCATAGGTCAACGCTCAACCACTGAACTACACCGGCTGGGCACACAAATCTGTTTCTTAAAAAGATTTTTAAAATTGTGGTAAAATACAAACAACATATATTTACTATCTTAACCATTTTTGAGTGTATGATATAATAGTGTTAAGTACATTCACAGTTTTGTACAACCAATCTCCAGAACTCGTTTTATCTTGCAAATCTGAAACTCGAATGTCCATTAAACAACTCCCATTTTTTTCCTTCCCCAGCTCCTGGCAACCACCACTCTACTTCCTGTCTCTCTGAATTGACCACTCTAGGTACCTCATATAAGTGGAATGTACAGTATCTGTCTTTGTGTGTCTGGCTTACTTCACTTAGCATAATGGCTTCAAGGTTCATCCATGTTGTAGCCTGTGTCAGAATTTCCTTCTTTTTTGAAGCAGATTTGTCCTATTTTTTTTATGAGCATATATACCTGTATTTTCAGTGAAATTAAAAATAAATACAATTTTCAAAAGAAAAAGCAACACATGCTTAGAAAAATAAACAGAAAGTCAGGCAATCATGGCCACTTAAATTTTCTTTCATATGTATTTCTTTGTTTGGGTCATGTGTTATTTTAACACTAGAAAAATATTAAAATTAGGAGGCAAGAAAGTAAGCTATTCTGGTTGGGATGGGCGCAGTGGACACTGAGATAGGGATGGAATGTTTGTGCCCAAGGTCTGTCTGTGGACATGGCCCACCCCCAGACTGGGGTCATTGCCCTAAACCATGTAAAAAGAAGCTCAAGTGAACTCATAACCCACAGGTGACAATTTAAAGGGCAGTGAAGTTCTATTTTCTTTTATTTGGCTTATCAATTTGGCAAAGTTTGATAACACTTTGTAGGTGTGTTGGTGAAGCTATGGCAAAACAGGTGCTTTCAAACACTGTTGATGGGAGGGCACATGGCTTCAACCTCTGTGGAGAGCAGCGTCCACCAGCATTACAAATCACATGCCCACCGACTCAGAAATCCCACTGTTACTAATTCATCCAACAGGTAAATGCATGGACAAAATTATACAGTCTCTGCCAAGAGATTTGTTGCGGCATTATTTATAATAGCAGAAGTTTGGGAACAGCCAATAGGGGACGGCTAAGAAGTTTCTGTGTGTAAGTCCCCCAGCCTGTGCTGTGGAGCTCCGGGAGCAGTGGGGTGGAGGAGAACAGGAGTGGAAGGAGGATGTGCGTGTGCTTCATTCTATGGCATTTTTCCTCTGTGTCTTTCAGGACAAAATGACAGACAGCAAAATAAGTGTGCCTCATGCCTCCGTTTCCTCATCTCTGAAAAGGAGATGATGATTCTCCTGGGGTTCCATGAGCTGATCCATGTCAATGCTTAGATCAGAGCCTGGCAGGGTGGGCACATGTAAGCTCATTATCCAGGTACCATGTGTAACATGGCCCATCAGCCAGGGGAGGGGCTCCGGTGGTCCAGGTTGAAGCCTCTTGGAGACAGACAATCGGTTCCATCAGAAAGGACACATCAAAAGGGTGTGTGTCAGAGATGGCTCTCCTGCTGAGACAACACAGGGCCCGGGCAGGGCTGGGAGCCCGTGACGTTGGTGGCTCTGCCACACTGCTGTCTTCACACCCTTGTGTGGGTCTGGGCTGGGGCGGGACTGGCCTTCATGAGCAGCATGTGGCAGCGGGAACTAAAGAAAGCCTGTACTGACCACGCTGAGGCCGCAAGCGATGAACAACGATGTTCAAGGTCAACAGAATAAAGAAACAGGAGAGCAGGCTGGGTGCCACTTCCTGCAGAGGAGTCTCCAGGGAGTCCCTCACACGTCTGCTTACATTTCCTTGGTTAAAACAAAGCCACACCTCACTGCAAGGGCACTGGAGCAATGAAGCCTTACAACTGGCAGCTCTGCCAGCCCCAGTAAAATCATCTGAGCGATGAAAACGTTCCGGAACTAGGCAGTGGCGATGGTGTGCACAGTCATGTCAGTGAGCTAAATACTGACTTGTCCACTTCAAAATGGTGAACTTTGTGCCTGAGCCGGTTTGGCTCAGTGGGTAGAGTGTTGGTTCAGGCTGCTGGTTCGATTCTGGTCAAGGTCAAGGGCATGTACCTCTGTGGCAGGCTTGATCCCTGGCCCCAGTGTACATGCGGGAGGCAAACTATTCCACATGTTGATGTTTCTCTGTCTTCCCCTCCCTTCCACTCTCTCTAAAAATCAATGGAAAAATATCCTCTGGTGAGAATTAGGCGAACTTTGTTTCACCACAATTTAAAAAATTAGACTTCCCTTACTAAGGAATGAGATGAAAATGAATATTAGCCCTGGCCGGTTTGGCTCAGTGGATGGATAGAGCGTTGGCCTGCGGACTGAAAGGTTCCAGGTTCGAGTCTGGTCAAGGGCATGTACCTTGGTTTTGGGCACATCCCCAGTGGGAGGTGTGCAGGAGGCGGCTGATCGATGATTCTCTCTCATTGATGTTTCTAACTCTCTATCCTTCTCCCTTCCTCTCTGTAAAAAAATCAATAAAATATATATTAAAAAAAAGAAAAGAAAATGAATATTAGGATAGGCAAGCAGCAGGCTCGCCATTCCTGTTTTTTTTTTAAAAATATATTTTATTGATTTTTTTACAGAGAGGAAGGGAGAGAGAGAGAGAGTCAGAAACATCGACCAGCCGCCTCCTGCACATCCCCCACCGGGGACGCGCCCGCAACCCAGGTACATGCCCTTGACCGGAATCGAACCTGGGACCCTTCAGTCCACAGGCTGACGCTCTATCCACTGACCCAAACCGGTTTTGGCGCTTTTTTTAAAATTTTTTTTTTTTAGCCATTCCTGTTTTTTAATCACATTAGATCTCCCTCGTTGAGCAGCCGGGCAGGGGAATGGGGTACCATAATTGGACACCCTGGGTCAGGTGCTCACCCTCAGTTGGGGGTGAGGTCTGTGACTAGGAGAAGCTGGGGGCAGGGCACTAGGTAGATGGGCACTGGCATTTGTTATTAGGATTTAGCTATAAAGTTCCCTTGAAGTGAGCCATACCTGTGTTGGTAACCAGAGGGGCATGGGACTACTACCCATTACCTGTCTCAGGCTGGGCACACTGGGCTCTGGGACAGACAAGTACCCTTAGAAGGTCAAGAAACAAATCCTGACTTAATGCAGAAGGAAACAAACTCAGGGTGCCCTGACCATTTTTCCAGGGGGATTGTAGATAGAACACCATTACTCACCTTCACCATTTTATGACTATTTTCTCTACATTTTCCTGAACAGTCCAGGCCCGGCAAGGTCTTTACCCTGAACTTGATCTGTTCCCTCTTGGCAGGGCACACCCACACTGAGGATTGCTCTGCCTTGAGAATACCAGGGGAAGTTTTCCAGATGGGCCTGCATTTTCTCCACACCCCCCGCAAAATAAAGGAGGTGGTCTCCCAACTTTCATGAAATGTTACCTAGGAAAGACATGGGTAAGAGTGACGCAGAGACCAAAGTGGGGGTGACTAGAAAGTGACTTAGTCACATCTCCTGCCTGTGGGTCCCAGAGGCCTGGGTCCTGCCCAAGTGCCTGCAGCTCAGAGGAGCGGGGCAGGGGAGGGGGGGAGAGAGAGCTAAGTCTGTCCCCGTCTTTCAATGTGATGAAACCGGTGGAGTGTCCGCCAAGAACAGGTCAGGTTCAAAACAGGAAACCCCAGGGTAGTGATAAATGAACACTTCGCTGTAGATTTTGCATGGATCTCTAGGGAAAGTGCTGGAACTGATCTCATTCAACATTTTTTTCACAGATCACATTGAAGAGGAAGTGCACAATGAGCTCTCCAGGTTTGCCAACCGCGCTAATCTCTTCCAGGTGCCAAAGCACGAAGGTCCTGGGAACTGCAGGAAGCTGCTGCAGCGCTTACCGGGAGGGGCTGGAAAATGCCCAGCAGGGGCAGGAGCAAAGTGCAGTTGGGAGAGCAGAGCCAGACTGCTGCCATGGGTTGCCACAAGCTCCAACAGTGCACTTCCTGGGGATCCTACAGCTCCAAGTGTTGGGGTGTGTGTGGGGGGAGGGAGGGAGGTGGGACAGGAGTGCTGAGGTCCCTGCCCCTCCTGGGAGCCCTGGAACAGCCCCTCCCTTCTGGCCTGCACACAGAAGCTACACTTTCCAGGGCGCCCTGCCCTTCACAGGATTCCTCCCAGAAAGGCCCGCTTTTCCTCCGTATGCAGTGCTTGGCTCTGTGGCCACCTGCACGGCTTCTCTCCCACCTGCGTGGCTTGTTGACCTTCCTTGGCTTCTGACCTTACCCCTCCTCTGCTTGGACGGAGTGTGGTGTGGGTTCAACCTGGCCCAAGCCTGGCTACTGCACCTTCAGGCATCCTTTGGTCTTCCCACCCCTGCCAGTGGACCTGCCCTCCTCTAGGAGAACAGAGAAGCCTCATTTAAAGGAAATCCGCTAGAATTGAGGCAGATGCTCCCCTGGCCAGTTCTCAGGAGCATCAACATCTCTTCTTCCCTGAGCCCCTCATCTCTGCTGGACACTCATGTCAGCCTCAGGTACTTTCTTCAGCTTCTCCTGCTCTTAGCCTCACATCTATTTAGTTCGATTTATTTTTCCTTGGTACTTCCCCTCCCCTCCACCTGACCCCACAAATGGTCCTGATTCTTGTTTTTAGGTACCACAATCAATGTTCTACTAGTAGCTTCCAGTCACTGGGAACCACCCAGCCAGGCCTGGTCTCCACAGACTGAGGAGTTAGAGGATTTGCAGGAAAGAGAAGGTCTTCTAAGGGTGAGAGATTTAGTTTCATCCTACTGTACACACTAATCACTGTATGTTGAGCTATTGCTTTAGCCTTATAAGGAGTAAACTTTCTTTTTAAAAAAAATATATTTTATTGATTTTTTACGGAGAAGGATAGAGAATTAGAAATATCAATGAGATATAAGCATCGATCAGCTGCCTTCTGCACACCCTCTACTGGGGATGTGCCTGCAACCAAGGTACATGCCCTTGACCAGAATCAAACCTGGGACCCTTCAGTCCCCAGGCTGATGCTCTATCCAGTGAGCCAAACCAGCTAGGGCAGGAGTAAACTTTCTCAAGTTTAAGTTGCTGGGAGGGCACCTAATGAAATTACTGATGGGCAGGCAAGGACTGTCGATGAGTACCAAGATCATTAGGTGAAAACTAGTTGGGAAACAGGATACGTACATGGTGCCAAAATGCCACCCCACAGAATTACTTGCTAATCACAAAGGGGAAAGTGACTTTATACATTAGAAATCTGTGATCGAGTGGCCACATTTAGCATCATTAATAGAGGGACTACGACACATAATGGGGTTCCTGATGTCACAGGATGTGAAATGTTCTTGCCACAAATGGTTAACCTTAACCCAATCGTCTAATTTCTCAACTAGGGTTCTAGGAAAGAAATAAGTCCTAATGACCTAAGGTATCTGTATTAGAGTTCTTCAGAGAAACAGAACCATTAGGGAATAGATCTGTATCTATATCTATATCTGTATCTACTAGTATATCTGTATCTATGTCTATGTCTATCTATAGTTATATTATCTATAGCTATAGCGATATCTCTACCTCTACATCTATTTAGATATAGAGATAGATACATTAATAATAATAAAGATATTTATTATAAGGAACTGGCTCATGAGGAAGTTAAGAAGTCCCAAGATGTGCAGTTGGCTGGTTGAACACCCAGGAGAGCCAATGTAAGGTGTAAGTTCCAGTCTGGAAGCTGGTAGGCTAGAGACCCAGGAAGAGCAGATTTCTTATCTCATCTGAAGTCAGAGGTCGGGGGGGTGGGGTGGGACAGTGCTCTTTGGAATTGTGACCATGGCGATAGAATTTGCTTTTTTATAATGACTTCCTTTTGTTCTCCCATGAAATTAATAGAGTTGTATTTTATAACTAGGCTCCAAGGTGAAAAGGTGCCGCTATTGAAAATGAGGTTTTCCTGTGAGAGTGAAGCCCCGAATCAACACTTGAGAAACAAGATCAACAGTGTGTAAAAGCAGTCACCGCGTGAGGCTTCCGAGAGAGCATTGAAGGAGCCCTGGCTTTGGCTTAGACAGAAATGAGCACAAATCTTCCCTCTTCCAATTAAGAGCTGTGAAACTCATCACTGAGGCAATCGGTGTAATTTCTTTGGGCCACACTTTTCTCATCTATAAAATGGGCAGAATACCATCTACTTTGTAGAGATACCGGGAAGATTAGAACGATTGGACATAAGGCCCTGGGCACAATGCCTGGACACAACGAATGGTAGCTACTGTTACTGTTGGCTGTCTTGTGGGAACACTCAATAAAGGTGCCAGAAATGTGGTGTAAGGGAAATGCAAGGAATTATACAAGAAAGCTACCTTATACTTAGAGTAGTCAAATCACAGAGACAGGAAGTAGAAGGTGGCTGCATGAGGTTGAGGGAAGGGAGAAGCAGAGAGTTGTTGGATGGCTTAAAACAATGGAAATGTTACAGCTCTAGAGGCTAGAAGTTCTAAATCGAGGTGTCAGAATATCATATCGAGTGTCAACTGTAATTGAAAAAAAAGATTTTTTTAAGGCGTCAGAAGGATCACACGCTCTCCGAATGCTCTCGGGGAGGATCCTTCTTTGCCCCTTCCTAGCTTCCGGGGCCTCAGGCATTCCTTGGCCTTTGGTGGCATCTCTCTGCCTCTCTCTTCACGTGGCTTTATTTTCCGTGTCTGTCTTTCTTTGTCTTCTCCTCATCTTATAAGGGCACCAGTCATTAGATTTGGGACACACCCTCTATCCAGGATAGTATCATCTCAACATCCTTAACTAATTATATCGTCAAAGATTCTATTTGCAAATAAGGTCACATTCTGAAGTTCTGGCTGGATGAGAATTTTTTGGGTTTTTTTGCGGGGCTGGGGGTGGGGTGGGGGGGACACTATTCAACCTACTACACAGTTGCAAATGACAGAAAATTCCATCTAACTAGCTTAAACAAATAAAAATAATTACTGGGACAGCTAGCAGGAAAGTCTAGGAATATACGGAACATCAAGAATGGCTTGACCAAGGAGCTCAGTTTCTCTCATTCAGATCTGTCATTTGCTGTGTTGGCCTCATTCTTAGGCTCTGGTAGCAACCCTAGCAAAAGTAGCTAGTACCTCGCCCTGAACAATATTGGCAAACATCTCATGCATATCATTGGCTCTGATTAAGTTTTATACCCATCCCTAATACTGTGACCAGGCCTACGTCTACCTGGTATACCTCAGCTCTAGAGCCAGGGGTAGATTCTGTTCCATTGAAAACACACAGACTGAATGGAGGAGGCGTTCTCCCCAGAGTGAACTTGGGGTTCTATTACCAGGAGAAGTGTGAATGAGTGCTGTGTAGTAAAATATGTACCTCCACTAGAATGTTGGTCTTCCTCCATAGTCAAGGAGCTCCTGAAAGGCAGCAACTCTGGTTTTCACGTCTGTATTTGGGAGCCCTGGTTGGCAGCAGGCCCTCAAATAAATATTTTCTGAGTTGTTTTGAATTTTTTTTTATTATTTTTTTTAAACCTCACCCGAGGATATTTTTCCATTGATTTTTAGAGAGGGTGGAAGAGACAGGGAAAAACAGAGAGAAACATCGATGTGAGAGAAACACATTGACCGGCTGCCTCCTGCATGCATCCTGACCAGGGCCTGGGCTGGGGAGGAGCCTGCAACCGACATACATGCCCTTGACTGGAATCGAACCCGGGACCCTTTGGTCACAGGCTGATGTTCTATCCACTGAGCCCAACCGGCTAGGCCTTGTTTTGGATTTTTAACATGATTTAGTCGCGGAGGGATTAATCCAGTATAAATCTGAGACCCAGTTCCCAAACCAGGGTGACGCCACCCCATCAAGACACTGCCCTTTGTAAAGCCCCATCCAGGTAGACCAGTTTGCCATCTGTTGTGACATCATTCTTAAAACTTTCCATGAAAGGGAACTGAGACAAAAGGCTGTGTTTGGGTCAACATGGCAGGAAAGAGACACTAGTGGTTGGGAGGTGAAACTGAGGAACAAAGAAATACAGCTGCACCTTCCAGTTATGTCTCAACACACCCAGGAATCTCAATACCTGCAGGGATGGGTCCTGCTACTCTCACATACCCTGGAGCCCTGGAGGAGAAAATAAGATTCTGAGTTTAGGCCTGTGTCCTCCAGTGGTTGAGGCCTGAAGTGTACCTTGGACACCGCAGAGTGGCCTTGTATCCCAAGCGCCAGAAGAGCCAGTGCCCAGAGGGTGAATTGAGACAGCCCTCAGCTAGATGCAGCTGGACTCCATAGCCACACTGTGGAGTTAATTTGCTGACCTAGATGTAGTTTGCAGCCCACAAAACCTCATGCCATAGCAAAGCTTTTCTTGTGCTGAGACAGCTGGCCGAGAACGATGTTGCAATGACTCAGTTCTTAGTAAAGAGTCTGAAGAAATTAGGGGCAGGGCTAAAGCCGTAAGACCACAGTTCCAAGGGACCTTCCTGTTTATTCCAGGGGGAGAGAAGGGGAGCCTTCTGTTTGTGGGCACTGGTGTTTCATGAGAAGGAACAAGGCTGGGGCTTTGGGGTTGAGCTGTGTATACACAGTCCACACATGATGGTCAGACAATTATACTTAGACTGGTAACTCAGACGACCATGCAGGCCAAAAACATTTTTGGAAAGTGGTCTTCAAACTATGTGAATCAAGTCATATTTCTCCGCGACTTCCATTTTGAAATTGGGACTAGGTTTCCATGAGGAAGCCTGCTTCAATAACACTAGGGTTGAAAACTGTTCTGAGGACTTCCCATTAAACATAGCAGATGAAACATGTGCATAAGCCTTGGTGCCCGCCCCCCACCCCCCAACCCCACTACAATGTGAAGGTGTCAGGAAATGGATAACCTCCTGCCAGTCAGTGGATGAACTCATTAATGTCCAGGGAGATTTTGTGTGGAGAGGATTATCCACAACTAAGTACACTCTGTTTAAGGTCCCCTTCATTCATCTTTCTCATTTATTGGGCAATTGACATTCTTTTACCATCAACCAACACTCTTAAATATTTACATTGCACAACTAATGAAGTAAAACTTACTAATTTAGTACATTAGTTGTTTCTAAATATTTAACTGTTCATTGAAAATTTATTTAATCAAAATTTGTTCTGCGTATTTAATTAAAATGAAAGGTTTACTATTGCCTTCTCAGTGTTTAAATGACTTAAGAAGTAGATGTCAAGCCACACAGCGTGATTCCAAAATTAACCACTGTACTTAGGACTAAACTGGTTACAAAATTGCTAATAACATGGATTTAAATTTCTTCATTATTTCTATTCTTGCTTCCTAGGATTAAAATACATTTATTAGACTCTAAAAAAAAATAGCATACATTCATAAGAGAGATAAGAGTGGCTGAGAGAGGAATAAAAAAATTCTGATGTTCAGTAGAAATAAATTTACTTTGGATATATTAACTTATAGTGAAATAATCTATATAATAAAGAGCTAATATGCTAATTAGACCAAATAGCAGAACAACCATCCTGACGACCTTCCGGATGAAGCCAGGGCTGCTCGGGGCTGTGAGGGCCGAGCCCCTTGCACAAATTTCATGCATCGGGCCTCTAGTACATCTAATAATAAATTGTTATTGTTATGTTCCACAGTTACTAACATTTCACTACATTTGTGTTTTCCCCCCTCTCTCTAGCTATAAGTTTTTTTTGCTGAGACATCTGAAATTAAGTGTCATACATCCTGACATGGGTTGAATTATGTCATGGTTTGAATTACATTTCCCCAAAAGGTCGGTTGAAGTCCTAACCTCTGATACCAGTGAATGTGACCTTATTTATAAATAGGGTTTTTGCAGATGTAATCAAGTTAAGATGAGAGTGTACTGGATTATGTGGGCCCTAAATCCAATAACTGGCATTGTTATAAGGAGAGAGAGAGAGATTAGAAGTGATGGAGAGATAGATTTGTGGTTGTAAACTACCCAGCTTGTGGAAATTTGTTATGGCAGTTCTAGAAAATTAATACAACCTCTAAATATAGGTGTTACCAAAAATGCAGGTATTTCATAGGAGTAAGGACATATTCCCCATTATTAACAATATTATCACACCTAAGAAAATTAACAACAATTCTATAATAGCCAATCCATAATTAAAAGGATCCAATTGTCCTCATAATACCTTTGGTAGATATTTTTTTGTTTGTTTGTTTTGGTTAGAATTCAGTCAAGGTAATCTTATATTCACTTGATTGTTATATCTCTCTAATTAATTTTATTCTAAAGCAGTGGTTCTCAACCTTCCTAATGCCGCGACTCTTTAATACAGTTCCTCATGTTGTGGTGACCCCCAACCATAAAATTATTTTCGTTGCTACTTCATAATTGTAATTTTGCTAGTGTTATGAATTGTAATGTAAATATCTGATATGCTATATGTGTTTTCCGATGGTCTTGACCCACAGGTTGAGAACCGCTGTTTTAAAGTAATCTACAGTGGGGCCTTGACTTACAAGTGTCCTGACTAGCGAGTTTTTTGAGATACGAGCCATATCTCGGCTGATTTTTTGCTTTGAGTTGCGAGCTAAAATTTGGGTTACGAGCCAGCTTCAGATACCCCACCGCTAGTTGGCGCAGCGAACGTCACAGTGAACGCCACAACATCAGCCCAGCATCACGTGTCTCACTCGTTCACTTTATGATTTGACATACGAGTAATTTGAGTTACTAGCTCCGTCACGGAACGAATTAAACTGATAAGTCAAGGCCCTACTGTATCTTTTTTATAAGATTAACTTTTTGAAGTGTCTGGGTATTAAAAAATTATTCTTAACAGTAAGGAAGATTTTAGTCAAGATTGTTGTAATTGAGGAGAGAGATTGGGTTCAACTGAAAATACTGCAAAGACAAGTGGGGATCTATAGCCAAAGAGTAGGGTGAGGCGGGTCACTGGATTAAAAAGTACGATGAGGAGATGTCAAGGGTAGGGGGATTCTTGCTAAAGACAGGTCAAGGGCATAGACATCAAGGGTAGGAGATGAGGAACTTGATTAGCTATCAAGAGTGGAAGGTGGATTTGTCAGGTTCTTTGCTAAGACTGGGCTGGGCAGGCCCAAGACAGTGTAGGGACCAAGGTGGAGGCCTAGTTGAAAGAGGGTTCAAAAGAGGCTTCGTCAAGTCTGGCCAAGGAGAGAGAGCCTTTGTCACAGGTCAGTGTCCAATAGTGGATTCCACACTGTGCATCTGTCCTTTCAATTCCTCTTGGTGTAATTTAATTTGTCCCTCGATCTCCATACTTCGAGATCATAGTCATGAGGCTTGATTAGATTCATGATCATCATTTTGGCAGGAATAATTCATAGGTGGTATTGTGTATTTCAGATTCTGCATAATTGTTGCATTATTCGTGATGTTCAGTTTGATAGCTTGGTTAAGATGGTAACCACAGGATCTCTCCATTGTAAAGGGTAATGAATAAACCATCTGTAAGTGATACAGTAATCTAATGTGAATATCTTACTCTCTAATAACCTTTCATCCAGTGGTTCCACTGATAGATGATTTTGCCTTATTTTTTGGGGGCCTGCAAAAGTGTGATTTCTAATTCTATCATTCTTTCTACTATTTTTATTAGCTGGGATTTCCCTTCTTTTTCCTCCTGTTTTGAATGTCACAGTGGACACGTGTATTTTTTTTTATTGTGTTACCCATTATAGCCATTATTCATTTTGATGCTCAAATTGTTCCAAATTTGGCCAGTGAGAATTCCTTCCAGTAGCTCCTGTGTCTTTGAATACTTCCTTGTCTCCTGAAACAATTTGATGCTTCAGGCTCACTTTCCCTGCCCTCGACTTGCGGTTGCCATTTCTCCAAGGGACAGAAAACAACCATCCTTCTCCACTGCCCATACGTAGGTGTCACTCTCCTTACCCATTCACAGTGAGCTGAAGAGCAACCAGTGTTTCCTAGGTACTGTGTGCCCGGCGCTGTGCAAGTGTTTTCCATGCTTCACCTCATTAGTTCACATACAAATCCTTTCTGGTAAACACTCTTACCATTTCTTAGCCCCATTTTATAGATGAGGAAATCGGGGTGCGGAGAAGTTAAGTTGATTGCATGTGACCACTCAGCTAGCAAGTGGAGGAGTTAAAATTGGAACTCAGATTTTCTGATTCCAAAATCTAGTTTGGAGCCATCATGCTATATTGCCAAGTTTGCTACAGAAAAATAAAACAACTTAAAAAGAACTGAACTGCAAAATACCTACAATTGAGAAAAGACAAACAAACAACAGGCTTTTAGGCGTTAAGCAAAATTTAAAGAAAAAAGTCATTGAGAAATCTGGTCCCTTTTCATTAATTCTAAATTGCCAATAATCACAGTTTAGGATAACCTGGGTCAGGCCTGGCATGAGATCAGAAAGACTTCCTACAACTCCACCTTAGCATGGAATTAACTGGAGCAGGGATTTTGGATCAAGTGAGTGTTAAAAGCCTTTCAAGCTTCTCACAGCTACAAGCAGTTTTCCTGCTCCTGGTCTATTCAAGCTGGTGCTGCCCAGGTTAATGAAAGGGACATCCAGGAGAGAACTGCTCTGATTATGTAACTGTCCTGGCTCTCCTGGTCCCAGCGTGCTGGGGAAGTGGAGGCGAGGGACTTGCCAGGTCATGGGCTGTGAATGCCTGAAGGAAGGCGCCCTACCGACTAGCAGAGCCCCTAAAGTTCTTGTAGAACAAAACGGACTGTCCTGGTTCAAGGGCGAGTGACTTTCTATTATCTCTGAATGAGAGAAACTTCCTCCTCCCAACAGGAATTTCCAGTTGTAGTTATTAGCCTAGGTGTAACCCGAAATTCAAATGTAATTACATTTCTCTGAGAGCTAAGGTCGCCCCTAGCAACCTGCCCATTTCCTGCTTTCCTTCTCAGGAGAGTCTTTGGCCTTTTCCTCTTTCCCCCTTGACTTGAGTGCGCAGTTACGCCCCGGACAGTGCTTAGTAAGGAGCCTGGGCCGGGACAGTAAGTCTCCAGCCTGCCCTCTCCTACCTTCCCTCCCTGGGTCTTTGCAGGGGCAGGGAGGTACCTGAGCACCGGTACCTCCCTGATGAAGAGGGGTATTCCAGGGAGCAGGGCGGGGGCTGGGGGTGGGGGTGGGGCACTAGGATAAAGAGGAGGAATAAACAGAAGCAGATGTGCCTTCAGCCCTGGTCCCGGCCCACTGCAAGCAGGAAACTGGGATGGCAGCTGATCAGAGCCCTCTCAGGGCTGGGCCTGGCTTCCTGGAGCCAGGAGCAGGCTGGGCTCCTCCTTCCTCATCTCTCCATGGATCTTGTTTGCCTTCCCTGGGGACAGGCCGGAGGCGCTTTCTTTTCATTCGAATACAAATCAGATACATTCACATTCTATCTATTATAAATGCCAGCGAGCCCTCTTAGTTTTAAAAGATGTTTAAAAGATGTGCGTGGACATCATGTGAACTATAAGAGACTATACATACACATGCACACACACCTCACAGGCACATACACATGCACACAAAAGCACACACATCTCATACACTCATACATGCATACACACACCTCATACACACATACACATGCACACACACTTCATACATCCATACACATGCACACACACACAAGCACCCATCTAGGCTGAGATTACAAAGCCTTGAGGTGACTCTAATGCCCAGGAGTCCCCCAAAACTCCACAGCTGTAGGGACCCTCCAAAGGATGGACTGTCCAAGCTGTGCTAAAGGGCTCTCAGAGGTATTTTTGGCTACTCATGCCCAATCTGGGAGGGATGACAGCAATGAAAACTCTGGCCTGTAAGGGTGCGAGGGCGGGGGCTGGGACTCATGACACCCTGGGCCCCCAGCATATCATTTTACATCAATGTTTCTCTTTGACATGAACATATTTTTATGGACCCTGAACTGACTTACATTTTTAAGTATCACCTGAATACGTGGAAATTTAAACCAAGGTATAAACTGTGTGTGCTGATAAGTAGTCTCATAATCATAAAATTCAGGCAGGAAGGAAAGAAGCGGCCAGGGTCTTACCCAATTATCCCCAACTTCAGGTGTGTCACCAGCAGGGGCTTCTGTTTCTCCCAGACAGCCCCACTGTCACCCGCTGTGGTTCCAGCTTCCACTGGGTGATCCCCGGGCTCAGGAAACACTGCCCCCTATTCTGTCCCTCCCTTGGCTAGGGGTGGTGGTGGCTTCCTGCTGTTGCCCATCTCTGGATGGCTGGTTTTTCTATCCTGGTAAGCTTGAGGTGGGGAGGCAGCATTTCATAGAGGGGGTGGTGGTGCAGATGTCTTAGGTGGAATGCCCCAAAAGCCAACTGTAAGAGTGAGGTTTGGGTGCAGAGAGTTTATGGGGCAGCAGCAGTAGCCGGGAGAGAGTGAGAGAAGCGACTGGCAGAGGGAGATGTTGAAATGTAATGGGGTTGCAACAAAAGCCCCGTCCTGGATCCATGAAGCCAGGATCCCCCTTTAGAGTCCAGGGCCCGGGTTTCTGTACTTCCCCTCCCCTGCATCGTGGAGTTGAATGAGGCAGCAACCTTTAGACAAGGCTATTCCTGGGGAGGGGGAACCTGGGAAGAGGCCACAGCATCCACCTCAGGTTCCAAGCCCAGCTCTGCAATTTATTAGTTGTGTGACCTTGGTCAATTTCCTCATCTGTGAAAAGAGAAATTGTGAGGATTAAGTGAGACTGTGTTCCTCTGCTGGCTTCCCTCCAGGGAGAGCGGCAACGTGTTTGGGCAGGATCCAGGACACTGGGTCAGCCTCAGTGACGAGGGGTGGGGCTCCTGTGCGATAAAGGCTCCTGTGCCCAGGTGTGGCCTTTTCTCCACTTCCTGCTCCAGGGGCTGGGCGGGTGGACCTTGCTCGCACTGGGCTCCCCAACTCCCTGCACAGAATGAGGAAGCTGAGCCAACGTCCTCTTGCAGCCTGGCCCCCTTGCCCTCCCAAGTCTTCCTCCCAGGACCACTGGCTATTTGGGGCTTATGTGGGGGAGGGGAGTGGGCCCCTTGGATGCTGGAGTCCTCAGTGCTGCCGTCAAGCCTGGGGCACTGCCCGGAGGCGGCATGTCAGGCTGTGTGCCTTTATCCTTGGTGTGTGCTGACCCTCGGGAAGGGAGGGGTACCCAAATCCCACCTGCACTCTCCACAGTAGAAAAGATGGAAAGAAAGAAATAAATAGAATGGTGAAGGGGGTGTCGAAGGGTGCAGCAGCACCCCAAACTTCTTCAGGGTCCCGCTGCTACACAGGGGGCCTTGCTGTGAATGAGAAAAGGTCCCTCTGGGCAGACATAGCCTCACAAGTGCAAGTGCTCAGCTTAACACACAATGCCTCTGAGCAAACTGGATAAAGGCCTGGCCCTCCCTGCGCCTTTGATGTGTAGCACCCAACCCTACAGGTGACCTCGAATGGCACAGGCTCCACCTGATGATGCCACAGGCTCCTTGCCCTGCCTCTGCCCTGCCAGTTGTCTCAGCACGCACCAACTCGAAGGCGTAACCTTGGCTTCTGCCCACTTGGTGTGGTCTATGTGCTTGGTAATGACAATCAGGTTCCATGCCACACAATCTATCTTCCCACATATCCAACAGCTCTCTGTGCCTTAGAGCCTCAGATGCTGCTCTCTGTGACAAAATTCATAGATTCATTGAGTCCTGGGACTGCAAGGGACCCAGAAATGTCACTAATGTCTGCTGAGTGGCCGGAGGACCAAACCTGTTCCCTTGGGGGCAGATCTCCAGAGCAGAAGCACCCCAGCCTGGTGGCCTCTGTCCCTGAGGTTCTTCCATATGTTTATCCCCCCAGTCTCCTCTGCTTTGCTCAGAGCCCATCGTAGTAACTTGTGTCATCCATGGACACGGGCAGCAGCATCCCGTCCCCAGGCGTGTCGGGAGAGGCGGTGTGAGTAGAGCGGAGGTCCGCAGCCAGGCGACTGAGCTGATTTAGCTGGATGTGTTCGCCGCACCCCGTGCTGACCCTCATGACTCTTCTTTAAAAACGGATACAGCCACAACGGGCCTGCACCCCTTCATGAGCACTGATGGGGCGAGTGGTGTCTCCCCGGCAGAATTATAGGAGTGGCCCCAACCCCAGTTTTACAGGGAAGAAGAAATTATTTACTCCAGAGTCAGGCAGAATGAGTTGAGACCCTGGATCCCTTATCAGCTGTGGGACCTTGACAAAGCTATTTCTCTGTGCCTCACTTTTCTCATCTGCTGAATAGGATGATGGAATAATAGTACCCGTCTTACAGGGTTGTCATAAGGACTCAATGAGTAAGTGCTTATAACAGCATCTTGTACATAACGTATGTCGGCTATAGGAATGACCACAGGTGCGTTCATATGGGGTAGAGTAGACATCTCTGTAAAGTTTCCACAGACATCAGTTTACCGTCTCAGTGGCCCCCAGATTCCCAGCAATAGGTTGTGACTGGCCCAAGGAAACCCAGGTTGGGAGCCACTCTTTCATCTGGGAGGCCCCTCTCCTGCTGCCTAGGGTGTGTGTTGGGGGCGGGGCAGCCTGGGCTCCTGGTCTTACTGTCTCCTGGGGGTCGGGTGGGCAGGCAGGGAGGCATGAAGGAAAACACTGTGAACAACCAGTTACGCCCCGTCAACAACCCGAGACTACAGTCCTGATATCCCAAGCAGCCGCGTTTCCTTTAATCAGTCAATACGGTCTGTCAACAGCAAAGTCTTCCACGGCGTTCTGGGCATTTTTATTTCTGCTCTGACTCCTGCTTGGGGTAATGAGTTCCATGAGCTTACCACCTACAGAGTGAAGTCGGATTTTCTCCTTTTATTTCTGAACACAATTCTCTCAAGTGTTAAGCACAGCCCCCTGGTTCTAATTCAGGATCTGATGAGTGAGCTCGTGACCACCCTCCCCATCACATTCATGATCCAGCATGTTATTCCTTCTTAGCCATTATCTTTCCAGACGGAAGAACCCTCACCGTTTTACTGTATTTTTACAGCCGCTTCCCCTTCCTGTGACAACGTGGGCTGGGACTCTTCCAGTCCCCACTGTAAGCACAAGGACAGGGGTCCCGGCCCAACCACAACAGCCCCCCCCCCATTCCCCCCCCCCCCCCCCCGCCCCATGCCACACTCTATTATACTTGGAAGCACTTCCAAGTGCCAAATGAGAATTGCAATTCAATACGTGCGAATCACAGTCCTTTTGTGAAAACTGGAAGAAGAGGGGATTGGCAGTTGGTGAAAGAGAAAGCATAGGCAGAGCACAAGCAAGGGATTTTGCAACAAAGTCTTGGAACAATAAAAGGAGGTGAGGTCTTAGAACTCAGACTTAGAACTCCACCCCACAGCTGCTGTACGTAGCTCACAGAACGTGTCCTGTCCGAGGGTGCCCTCCAAGGTGGCAGGTGGGGGCTGGAGTCCAGTCCCCGCCCACTCACCATGCTCCAGGGTGCTGGGCTGCATCAGCCAGAGAGTGTTACCTTTTCCCGATTTGCATAAAGACACCTTGTAGACCAGCAGAAGCTGCCCATTCCCATGTTGGTCGGTACGGGGGCAGCTGTGTCCCGTAGACGGGAAAGGCAGAAAAACCCAGGTCAGAGCTAGGCACTGGGTCCTGATGTGCCCTGCCATAAAGTCTTCATAGTCATTATCCAGTGAATATTTATTGAGCATCTACTGCGTCCCAGTGCTCTTGTAGGTGTTTGGTGAGGAAGACAGACACAGTTCCTGCTCTCACAGAGCTTCCATTACACAGGGACACAAATTAACAAGGTAGATTTAGGTGCCACAAGCACCATAATGACCTAGATTGGGGGTGAGCACACTATGGCCCTTGGCCTATTTTTGTGAGGTCCGTGAGCTAAAGAGTGCTTTTTCCATTTTTAAAGGGCTCTCAAACAAAGCCCACCCTTAGGATGTACACAGGCCTACTTATGCACCACTTCGTCCGGCCTAGACAGTGACTTGAGGTGGTAGGCGGTCTAGTGAACACTGCCGGTTGTCTCTCCACTACCCATTCACATCTCCCACATACATGGCAGCTTTGAGATTTGTGTGGGATGGGGCCTTCACTGCCTAAATAATCAGGGTCCTATCGGCAGTGACTGCTTCAGGTTTATGCCAGTCAGCACCTGGGACTCTCCTGGGCTAAGTGATTAGTTAAGTGGAGTCCAGTACTCTCCTTTGAGTGTTAGGAGACAAGAAACTCTCTTCCTGGATGGGGTGGGATATGGATGTGAGGCCAGGGACTGCACAGCCGTTTTGCTAAAGTTCAGGAAGTCACCATGAGGTTAAAGCTGACCCATTAAACCAGAGAATCACAGAGAAAAGGACCCAGGGCCCTGACCATATGGCTGGAGCCTGATTTGCTTCCGTACTTAGTTCCACAAGCCAACAAACTCTCTTCAATATTTAAGGCAATTTGCATTCTTTGTTTCTTTTAGATCAAGACATCTTAACTGATTAAAATGGTCAAAGAAGAAAGATGTTTGAGCTGAAATGTGAATGATAGTACAGATCTGGAGGGAGAACCTTCCCAGCAGAGGAAAAGGCACATGCAGATGCCCTAGGTGGGCAGGAGCCAGGCACATTGAAAAAACAGGAGGGTCGGTGAGCCATGGGGACAATGGGGTCCAAGGAAGTAGAGAAATAGGCCTAGTCTTGGTGGCCAAGGAGAGGAGCTTGGATTTTTCTATAAATGCGACAGAAAGCCATTGTTAGTTTTCAAAATTTCAAACTGGTTTTTATTTAGACACAGCAGTACTGTACATAAGGCTTAAGAGCACGGTTTGATGAATTTCAACACCCACACACATACACATATATCTCCATCACCCAGATCAAGAATATCTTCAGCACCCACAAGCCATGTATGTTAATTTTACATTTCCTAGTAGCCACATTAAAACAAGTAAAAAGAAACAGGTGAAATTAATGTTACTGATGTGTTTAACTCAACAGATCCAGAATATTGTTTCACCGTGTAGTCCATGTCAAGGGTGTTAATGAGCTTTCCCCTGCCTCAGTCTCTGAAATTCAGTGTGCGACACTGGCCACATGTCTCAGTCTGGACCAGCCACGTTCCAAGTGCTCAGAAGTCACATGTGGCTGGTGGCTCCTATATGGACAGTGCAGGTCTAGTGAGTAAGGTGGATAAATGGGAATGAAGCAAACGGTGTGGTGTCCATTGATCAGAATGAAAGTCGGTAGGGTGTGAGTTGCCGACTTCATCTCTTATCTAGTGAAATATTATTGATTCTATTTCCTATGCTGCCAGATTGGTACTGGAAATACCAGGGGGAACACTTTGTAAAGTATATGACTGTCTAACCACTATGTTCTATATCTAAAACTAATGAAAAATACTACTAAAGGTAAACTATAATTGAAAATTTTTTTAAAAAATAAAATGTAAAAAAGAATCTTATTTAGTGAAAATAAGTTCCCATCCAATCTCAGTTCCCTATCTCTGTATCCTCTAAGGTCTTAGGTTACTCAATACAGAATTTTCCTACCACAGGGTTTCCATTCCCTTCTGGGTTCTCTTATGAATGACAGGTTCCTTATTTGAGCAATGCAGGCAGACCTCTTTGTATTTGCTTCACTTTATTGCGCTCTACAGATGTTTTGTTTGTTTTTTACAAATTGAAAGCAAAACCCTCCACCAGCAAAAAGATTAAAACTCACTTTATTGCAACACTCACTTTGCGGTGGTCTGGAGTGGAAACCACAGTATCTCTGAGGTATACCTATAATTCGCCAATTTCACCCTTGAGTTATCGCAGACTTTTCTGATGGAAGTGATTCTACATGTGTTCATTTGAACGATGAACACATGACCTGGCTGGTCATCTGAATCACTTCAGAGTATTTATTTTTATTTTTTAAAAATATTTTTATTGATTTCAGAGAGGATGGGCGAGGGAGACATAGAAACATCAATGATTAGAAGGAATCATCAATTAGCTGCCTCCAGCATGCCTCCCACCGGGGGATCGGGCTCACAATGTGGGCATATGCCCTGACCAGGAATCGAACCGAAACTCCTGGTTCATAGGTCAGCGCTCAACCACCGAGCCATGCTGGCCAGGCTGAATCACTTCAGAGTCTTTAAAACAAAACAATACACGTTCAGGACCTCCTGAGTCCTCCTAGTCCAGAGAGATGCTCAGTGGTGCACCTTCTTAAAAAGCTCGACACGTGACTGTGGTGGGCACTGGCTCTGGGAAACACGGATTCTCCGCTTCGCTGAGCAGGTCAGACTTCAGCTGGTGCCGTGACAGAGACACAGAGAGTCCCGGGTGACAGATCCTCTAGGAGCTAAACTTTTACAACTTTTAACAAAGTCATTGTGGTCATGGGAGGGGTGGGACGTTTTTCCTCGGGACCAGGGTGCTGGCAGTGGCAGAGGTGGAGGCCTCAGGGTTCCCTTGGGTGTAGCCTATTGTAGGCAGGCAGAGCCTGGCCCCTGGGGCAGGAGTAGTGTCTCCGGCTGGGGACCCACATGAGAGGAGGCAGAGGAAGCGGCAGGTGTGGAGCTGAGGGATGTGGGTGAGGAGGAAATCCACAGTGGGTAACCCACCCTCACTCCTCACATTGTTTTTTTTTTAAATATTTTTATTGATTTCAGAGTGGAAAGGAGAGAGAGATCCATGATGAGAAAGAATCATTGATCGGCTGCTTCCTGCACGTCCTCTACTGAGGATAGAGCTGCACATGCCTCTCATGTGCTCTTGACCAGAATCGAACCCAGGACCCTTCTGTCTGCAGGTGGACGCTCTACCCACCGAGCCAAACCAGCTGGGGCGCCCCTCATTCTGTTTTTACCTCTGGCACTGGCTTTCCTGGCAGTGAGTCAGTGTAATCTCCTCTTCACCTGTAGGTGTATAATGGCAGAGCTGACCTGTGTTTCAGGGGGACAATTAAACAATGACTAAGGCCCAGAAAAAGTAACCCAGTCCTTCTGGGTTTCATATTAATTGCTGGGTGTGCCCTGGGCACCAGGATCGTACAGCAGGCCTGATTTCCTTCCTTCGATGAGTTTAAAGACCTGGATTTGCAGCCAGGACACCTGAGTTCCACTCCCAAAGATAGCGATGACAGCTGAGTTGCTGGGGCATGTGATCTAACCTATCTGAGCCTCGCTTCCCCCAGACGAGTAATGATACCTGTCTTGTAGGTTTCTGTGATTGCTGGGTAAGACCTGGCACGTGAAAGCAATTTGGAAACTGTAAAGCACTCCACAAATGTAAGACGTTAACGTATACAGGAGGGGAAATAACGCAGGACCTGAACAGAGGGAGAAACCTCCCCAGCCTCTGAGATGCTCAGGTCAGGACGCGCGGTTCCTCCCCTCTGCCTGCCTCCCTCTCTTCCTTTGCCCCCTTGCCGGCCGGGGCGCGTGCCTTACAACAGCAGGCGCTCTGATCCAAATCGATGGGTAAATGGATGCACTCCTGGTGTTTTGGCCCCCATGCACACCTGTCCCGGGCTCCTGGGAAAACAGCGCCCCCCCTCCCTCCCCCGGAAGGCCAGGTCTCTCTACACAAGTTTCCAGCGGCAGCTGCCCCCGCAGCCGGCAGGGTTCCATTGGTTCCGGACCCTGCCTCACATTTCATTGGCTGCTGCTGGGAAGCGGAGAGACAGCCCCTGTGTTCCCCGCCGAGAATCAGCGAGGGCTGCACCCCGGCCGCCCCTCCTCCCACAGCAGCCCGTGGGAGCCCCGCGCCCTCCGCCGCACGCCCAGGCTCGGCCACCCTCCTCCCCGCCAGCCCTGCGCGCTCCTAGGCCCGGCGCCCACCGCCTCCGCTCAAATCGCCGCCTTTGGGAGCCCTCCCGCCGAGCCCAGCCGCCGCCAGTATTTTAATGGACATCTTGGTGGTTCCCTATCAGAGGCGCAGCGTCCCCGGCCACGCACGCGAGCTGTGCCTTTGTCACTTTCCCAGGCTCCCCGCCAGCTGCGTTTAAATGTTTAGGTTCCTTCTTAACACCCCGGCCCTGCCCCCCCCCCCCCTCCCCAAACACGCAAGTCGAAGATTGCGGTGGACCTCCGGGCTCTGTCCGGAAGGACGCAGGGGTTCGGCGCGGGGCCAGTCGACCAGCAACCAGTGGGGATTTTCCATCAGTTACAGCAGCGTCTCCCTCCGCGGCGACAGCGCCTCCGAGCTCATTCTAGCGCCGCCCGCAGTTAGATGCGCTTCCCAGCGGCTGCTCCTCCGTCCACCCCCTCCCCATCATTGTCATTGTTCCCCGGGCGACTCGGGAGGCGACCGCAGCCCGGCCCGCGCGCCCGGACTGGCCCCGCCCTTGGAACTGGCCGCAGCCGCGGCGCCTCGCGACTCCCCTCGGGCGATCGGCCGGGGCGCGGGCGCGGGCGCGGGGCGTGGGCTGGCGGCGCTGCCAATCACCGCGCGGCGCACGTGCTGCACGTCTCGGCTTCCAGCCCCGCGAGGGCGAGGCGGGGTCCGGGAGAACTGGGGGTGCGCTGGCGGGGGTTGCGCAGGGGTCGGAGGGGTGACCGCGCGCGCCGGGCTCGGGGGTGCACGCGGGGGTCCGAGGTGTGCGTGGAGATCTGGGTTCGAGCGCGCCGAAGCCGGGAAGTGCTCATGGAGCGAGGAGGGTGCGACCACGCGCATGGGTCGGAGGGGTGCGCAGACTCTGGGGATGTGAGCGTTTGGCGTGGGAAGTTGCTCAGGGGCCTGGGGGTGCGAGTGGGCTCAGGTGAGCAGGATTTGGAGAGGTTCACAGGGGAGTACTTAAGGGTCTTTTGGGGTCCAGACGGACCCCAGAGCCCACTGGAGGGTGTGCCGCCTCCCAGGCGCCTTCCTCGCCCATTATGGGAGCGCCGGGAAGCTCCCAGTCTCAGCTTGTTTCTGTCCCTGTCTCGCACTAGAACCTGGACCACACGTGGGTGGGATCAGGCTGTTGACTGCCGGTTCGCTGCCAGCTTAGCCAAGGGCCCAGGGCCGGAGGGCAGGGCGAGGGGACATCACATGTGGGGCGCAGAGCACCTGTTTAGGAGAAAGCAGCTCATTTTCAGCACCTCCTTCACCACCACTCCCTTCACTTCCCTCACTCCCCCCACCCCCTGCTGAAGTAGAGGTGTGGTCCTTCTGGTTGTGATTTTCAAACACAGAACCATCAGGTGGAAGTGGAAGGGCAGAAGCCCAGGAATCAGCTGTCCAAGAGGACTTGGTGTGGGCAGAAAGGACGTGTGTGTGTGTGTGTGTGTGTGTGTGTGTGTGTGGCCGGGGGCGGCGGGAGGGCACTGCCTGCAGGGACCAGCTAGGCCCACTCTGTGACAGGGCTTCCTGGCTGCTGTGGATGAAGGAGGCAAGTTGGGAAGGCAGGGGGCCAACATTCTCCTTGCACAGCGGCATCTCCATTCTGGGGTGCCCTGTGGGAGCCAGCTGGAGGTAGCCATTCGTCTCTGTGAGTCGCCTGAGCTGCCCTGCTGCTCACCCTCCTTGAAGGGCTGTGTTGGCTTCTGGAAGGGGAATTTCTTTGGAGTGTGGGTGGCATTTTAGTTCCTCTGACTTCACATTGTCTTCTTTGATGTGGGATGACGCCCTGCTTAGCAGTGACTGGCTATGGGAACCAAGAGGTCAAAGACCACTCCAAGTTCACCTCCACCAGGACAGACATACTGAAGGACAGATTTAAATATTCCAGAAAGAAATCTCAAGTTTTCGCACCTCCTGCTGTTAGAAGGGAATGGAATGTGTGTGTGTGTGTGTGTGTGTGTGTGTGTGTGTGTGTTTAGTTAATACGGTACATATTTTTCATATATATCATTCCGTTCTCTATGAAATTGCAATGGAAAACCTTGGGGTAAAGTGCTCTACATTACTTCACTTCATGCTCACAAGTCTGTTAGGCGGGCATTATCCCCACTTTATAGATGAGAAATTGAAGGTCTGTGGGGCCCTAGTCACACAGCTGCCTGTGGAAGGCCTTCCTTTCCGAGCCCCTCCTTCACTGACAGTTAATTGGGTGGATCAAACCACACACGCACAACAGTGCCTGGTACACAGACTGCACAAGGAAAGGCTAGCTATTCTTCTAATCACTGTTCTTATTACAAATAAGAGACATACAAGTTCTCTCTGTTGCGGTGCAAGTTCTCTAGCAGCCACACGCTGCAGACCTTGGTGCCTTCTTTTAGAAATGTTTAGGGTTTTGCTTGTCTCTGGTTCAAGTGTCTCCAATGGTACAGGAGTGGCGTTCCTGAGCAAGCCGCTCTGAGACGAACTGCACAGCCTGTTTTCCATGCGGATTTGCTCCCAGACTCGGTCTGTTCCTCCTTCCCAACTGGAAACCGTTATGGTTATCAAGATCATGCTATTCAGACCTCAGCTGGGTGCTTTGGTGTCTATGAGCTTAGAAGGGAATGGAGTGTGTGTTTTAGTGACATGGAGAAGGTAACTTGGTTTTTAAAATTTCACAGAGCAAATCAACATTATTTATGAAATTATTTGCTTTTTAAATAGTGTTCTAAGAGTGCTACTGTTGGAGTGGGAGTGTCTTCCTGAAGGCCCCGCTAAGTGAAGAGAGCTACGGAACCGTGTGAGGCAGGGCTAGAGACAGGTGCCCCGGGGAGCTCAGGGCAGCAGTTAGGCTGGGCCGCCCAACAGTGCGGAGAGGGGCAGGAGCCACAGCACAGATGACTGAGGTCACAGCCTTTCTAGTCAAAGGCTGGTGGGAGGTCAAACACAGCCAGGCTTTGCTCTTAACATGAAAAGATGGAAGGAGGTATAGGGAGTCATACATGGTGATGATAGAGATAATAGCGAATGGTATTTATTGAGTACGTACTGTGTTCTGGGCACCATGCTAGGGGCTTCACAAGTGTTCTGCCATTTAACCCTGTGAAGGAGGTTGCTGTAATTATCCCCACTGCGTAGGTAAGAAAACAGCCGGGGGAGGTAAAGTCGCCCAATGTTACCCAACTAGTAAGTAGCCTGGTCAGGACCCTGCTCATGGCGTGTAACTCAGCCACCTGGCAGTGGAAGGAGGGTTTTGCTTTTGTTGTATTGTTGTTGTTGGGGGAACTAATTGGTCTGAGTGTATTGAAGAGAAGACACTTTGGAAAAGCAGTTGGCTTAATCAGAGGGGGTGGCGGGGAGAATATATAAAGATCAGGTGGCCAAGCAGGGATCTGTGAGAGGAATTGGGGCAAGTGACACATTGGGGGGCGGGAGCGAGTGTGGGTGCTCGGGAGAAATGAAGAGAGATGGAGTCTTTGCTGAGGTGCGTCAAGAGCAGAGGGTGGAAGGTGTCATGAATTGTCCGAGTATCACAGGGTGGCATCCACACTAAGAAGTTGGACCTGCCAAAACCGGTTTGGCTCAGTGGATAGAGCGTCGGCTTGCGGACTGTAAGGTCCCAGGTTCGATTCCGGTCAAGGGCATGTACCTGGGTTGCGGGCACATCCCCAGTAGGAGATGTGCAGGAGGCAGCTGATCGATGTTCCTCTCTCATCGATGTTTCTAACTCTCTATCTCTCTCCCTTCCTCTCTGTAAAAAATCAATAAAATATATTAAAAAAAAAAAAGAAGTTGGACCTGCAGGGTGGCCAGTTTGTTTAAAAGTATAACAGCACCCCACAGTTTTAACACAGTGTTATGGGTGGCATTGTGGCCCCCTGTAATTCACATGTTGAGGTCCTGGCCCCCAGTAGCTCAGAAGGTGGCCTTATTTGGAAATGAGGTTGATTTGCAGGTGTAATGAGCTAAGTTAGAATGAGGTGGCCCTGGAGTAAGGGGACCCTAATCCATAATGACTGGTGTCCCAAAAAGGAGACATTTGGGCTCAGCCAAGTACATAGAAAGAACGCCATGTGAACACAAAGGCAGGGATGGGGGTGGTGTGTCTGCAAACCAGGGAAGGCCACCGGCAAACCACCAGAAGCTCAGCAAGAGGCCTGCGCAGATTGGCCCCACCGTCCCCAGGAGGAACCAACATGCCCACACCTTGATCTCAGACTGGCCTCCAGCCTGGGAGGCACACGTCTCTGTTGGGCAAGCTGCTCAGTTTGTGGTGCTCTGTCATGACAAAGTAATGCACGTGGCCACATAGCTGATGGGTGCCAGGGCTGCGATGCTGCCCTAAGATTTTTGAAACCTTGCATTGTGGAAGCTGAGAGGATCTGTTTCACGTAAAACAATTTTTCTCTCTCTCTCTCTCTCTCTCTCTCTCTCTCTTGCTCTCTCTCTCAATGCTAAGTGTACATAGTTTAAAATGTGAAATGGAATCTATATATATAAAAGTCTAATATGCAAAGTGTCCCCTTGGGAGTTTGACCAGGAGACTGGGAGTTCGATCGCTTGCTATGACATGTGCTGACCGCCAGGGGGTGGCGCAGAATGAAGGAAGGCCCCGGCTGGCAGCCAAAGGGCCCTGATCAGGCCTAGGGACCCTACTTGTGCACAAATTTCATGCACTGGGCATCTAGTAAATATATAAAAATTGTCATGAAAAAAACAACAGTCACCCTCAGCCTTTGCCCCCTGGACTCTCCCCAGAGGAAACTCCTCTTATCTCTATATTAACCTTCATGTTTCTAAATAGCACGCTTATATGACTATTTCTGGATTTTTCCATTTTACCCATTGCCTCTTGACCTCCAGCCATGGTAGCTGAGGAGTTCGGCTCCTCCGCCATGTCCCTATGCAACGACATGTGCTGACTAGTAGTCACATTATTAGGACTAGGGGTGGGCAAACTTTTTGACTCGAGGGCCACAATGGGTTCTTAAACTGGACCAGAGGGCCGGAACTAAAGCATGGATGGAGTGTTTGTGTGAACTAATATAAATTCAAAGTAAACATCAGTACATAAAAGGGTACGGTCTTTTTTTTTTTTAGTTTTATTCATTTCAAACGGGCCGGATCTGGCCCGCGGGCTGTAGTTTGCCCACGGCTGGACTAGACAAATGCTGTGGGCCCCTGAGGTGCTCCAGGCCACAGCCCGCTCTCCGACACCCTTTCCCCCCTGCAGCTGATAACAGCTTGTCTTCAGTGGTCTGATTCCCCTGAACCTGTATGCTGCCCAGATGCTCCAGCATCCCTGCCGCCCCACTGCCTGCTGTGTTCCAGCGGGCCCTTCATTCTTCCCTAGGCGCTGCCCGCTGCCTCCTGCTCAGGGTGCGCAGGTGGCTCAGACTGCAGAGCAGCCCAGGCCCCAGCGTGCAGGAGAAGCTGTCTTCTAAAATTGGCTAGTTTTCTGGTTTTCACCTTGGGGGCAAAGTCTCTTTGTTTCATGAAGGCCCCCAGGACAGGCAGGCACACTCTGGTTACTCCAGGGGAAGCCAGCCAGCCACTGTACATCTCACTGAGTGCAGAGGGGGACAGGTCTGGTTTGAGCATGTTATTCACCCATCGACTGAGCCAGATCTGAATGGAGGAAGGGCATTGTCTACAGCTGGGAATGACTGGAGAGCCAGCGATTTCCAAACTTACTCCTGTGGAAACTGGTGTTTCTTTTTAAATATATCTTTATTGATTTCAGAGAGAAAGGGAGAGGGAGCGAGAGATAGAAACATCAATGATGAAAGAGAATCATTGATCGGCTGCCTCCTGCACACCCCGCACTGGGGATCGAGCCCACAACCCTGGCATGTGCCCTGACCGGGAATCAAACTGTGACCTCCTGGTTCTTAGGTCGACGCTCAATCACTGAGCCATGCCATCCGGGCCTGTTGTTTGGTTGAGGGTTGTGGGTTTTGTTTAGTTGTTTTTTTTGAGGTTTGCTGAAAGTTGCTTACAGAAGATGTGGGGTGGGCAAGGTGGCAGGTGTGTTTTGTCCACCTGAGCACAGAATCTGTGCTGCTGGGTCATGCGGGGCGTGGGGGCTCGAGCCGCAGGGAAGCAGCCCCCGGCCCAGAGCCTGGCATCATCACCACAGGCACCGTCCATCAGCAATGGTGGCCAGGGCTCCTCCTGGGGTCTGGGTGCTGTGGACCTCAGCCTGACACGCCAGGGCAGGACCCTGTAATGACCGGGACTATTGTGGGAACCCTTGTGAGGACTCCCCGAGAGACCAGGAGACTTTGCAGGGGTGGGGCCAGGGACCTGCATTCATCTGGGTCCTCAGGACCATTGAGATTTAGAGTAACAATCAGACAGGGATCTTATTTCTACCCCGGCTGCATGTTTTCTTCAGGATGGTTCATGGAGACGGGCAGGGCATTTTGATCCCTAATTTGTGGATGGAGAATCAAAACCTCAACAAGGCTCTGTCCTTCAGGGACAGAGATGGAATAGACCCCTGGGCTGGTGCTTTCCGACTCCCGCTGAATGGGAACCTGAAGCCAGCGGAGGTCACAGGTTGTGTAACAGCCCATCATGCAGCTCCTAGGTATGAAGTATTTATTTTGTTCCGTGTGTATAACCTCGTTCACATTTTAAGAGGAACAAGAAGAAACTAGAGCGCTCCCTAGACTAAAATAAGCTTCACTAAGACAGATCAAGTCTGTCCTTTACAACGTCGCATCCCCCCTGCCCTACACCACCTGGCACATTGCAGGCGCACAGTAGTTATCTGTCGGATGAATGAACGAGCCCTGGGGCTGATGAAAGTCTTGGAAACCAAGTCATTTAGGAAGCAGGTGGAGGACCAGAAAGCATTTAGGTAGGAGAAAAGCCAGGAGGACTGTTTTCAAGTATGAAAAGAAGTCGTCCCACATGAGTGGGTTCCTGCAGGCTCCCAATTTCACACCTGACAGCAGAGAAAACCGGGGCAGACAGCAAGCGATACAGGGTGCAGCTGAGGCCAGATGTTGTAGATGACGCCCCCAGGCACCCCGTTGCCACAGCAACAGGTGGAGCAGAAAGAGGTTGTGAGGCATAATGTCCCATACCCATACCCCCCATCACCAGCGGGATCTCCCCATCGTGCTGACAGCGCCAGGAAGCAGCGTTCTCTCCAGAGCGTCCCCAGTGTTGCCTCTGCACACCACGCATCGCTCAGCGCCGTGGGTGAGGGTGCCTCTCGCCAGCCTGCAAAACCCCTCCAATGTGGCTAATCTCCACAGCCAGGTACCTCTTTTGCAGCCTTTGTCATTGAGATGGTTGCATGTGTCATGGTTAATTCACCCTTGTCAGGGAGTAAACTTTGTTTTGCCTCAGCTGCGTGAATATGGGGCCCAATGCAGGAGGACTCTCTCTCGCACCCCAGCCAGCTCCCCTGACCGCTGGGAGAGGGACCGAGAGCTGCTGTGTGTCTTCTAGCTGACAGATGCAACCTCGCCTCGCTCTCAGCCCCGGGGGTTGAGAGACTGAGGGGCTGCTTATCCGTTCGGGGCTGCCTTCCCTAACGGGCTCCTCCTGGCTGGGAAGTGGGTGGAAATTTCCTCTATTCTGGTCTCTCCAGGCAAGATTGAATCCGTTGCTTTAATGGGAAACTTTCCTGAAGTCTCGAGAGTCCCATTCTCACTGTTTGTAATCACCGTTGGATTCTAATCTCTTTGCGTTTACCAATTTGCTTTGCCTGACTCACGGCTACTAAATGCATCTTTACTGGTTTCTTGAAAAAGGGTCAGTCGTCTCTCCCGGCTTCTTGTGATTTTCCGTGACCCCTGCTTGGAGTTCACAATCACACAACCTCAGGGGTTTCCTGAGGTTAAGTGTGAACAGAGGCGCAAAGGCACCAGAAGCGGTTGGGCTCCGGGAGTTCTGGAAACAGAGCCCGGAATGGAGACTGACCAAACCTCCAGGAGCCTGGATGCCCTGGTCCTCCAAGGGCTGAGTGGTGCTATTAGCCTGGCCTTCGGCCTTGGGAAACACAGCACACATGGGCTTTGAGAAGGAATGGAAAGTTGCTGGTCGTGCCTTCTCAGGCCCCGGATATGCATTCCAGCCTAAGCAGTTGGGAATGGTCCCTAGGGCATAGAGAAAACAGTTGAACCTGCCCCTGATTTCATCAATGAGTTTAAATTTAGCTTAAGCAACAATACAGCTCCAAGAAGATATATTAAATTGCTTCTCAGGTACACAGTACAGTTTTATTATGTCAGCTTCACTGTCATCAGGGACAGGCTCTTCCCAGCACTCTGTCTGCCCTTCTCAACTGTGTGGGCTCCACCTCCTGGTGCAAACTGACTGCTGGAGCCCCAGCCATCACATCTGACTTCCAAGCAGCTGGACAGGGGAAAGGGAGAAGAGCTATACCTTCTTTGGAAGAGACTTGCTGGAAAGACTATACGATACTTTTGCTTACAATTTGTTGGCTAGAACTTAATGGCCAGACCACGTTAAAGGGAGGCTGGGAAAATGAGTCCTTCAGCACGGGGTAGAGCTACTCTGAATAAACTTGGGGCTCTGTTACTCAGGGGGAGAAGTGACATTGCTGTTGAGTGGGCAGGCAGCTAGCAGCCTCTGTCAGAGAAAGCTGCATTTAATAGCTGTGACATACACAGTAATTCACTCAACTCTCTGTGACCCTAGGCAGGTCCCTTTACTTCTGTGAGCTTCAGTATCTTCATTAAAAAAACACTAAGTTAGACCTATCTGGCTGCTCTGCTGTGTTCCATGACGTCCCTGGAGGCACCGCGGAAGTCAACAGGAGCAACTCGAGCTGAGACGGGAGAGGACCCGAGCCAGATCTGATCCTTTTTATCTGGTTTGTTACGTACCTCGGTGCTCCATGGTCAGGGGAGAAGCTTCAGGAGCGATGGTGGAAAGTTTCTGAGAGAAGCAAATAGGACAGGTTATGTAGGCTCAGGGTTCCGTGGTTCAGGAGACAGAGGGACACGTTTCTATAATTCTGAAAATCCAGGGAGGTGTCAGAAAAAAGGCTTGGTCATACTTTTGTGATTTTGTAGCTACTCAGACATAATTTTCTAGACTCAAGGATACTAGAATATATGTCCTCAGGGCTGGAGTGAAGAGAAAATGAACTTCAGAATAAGATCCAGCTTGTTTCCTTGCTCTGCGATTTGCTGTTTGTTACTCGGTCTCTCTGAGCCTCAATTTGCTCATCTGTAAAATGGGGATGATAAGGCCCACTCTGAGGCTGCTGTGAGAATGAAATGTAATCAAGTATGTGAAGCTTAGTGGGCTCTGAGGAAATGTTAGTCTACCTCAATGTCATGCGCTCTTCAGAGGGTCCCACACCACCTAGAGGTTAAGGATTCCCAAGGCTCAGGATAAAAATGATGGTGTTGGGACTCTGGGCACTTCCCCGAGCGGTGCCTGGGCAGAGCCCTGTTCCATGGGCTTGGTGTGCTTTATGATGTGCGTGCAGGGTCAACCGAATCCCACTGCCATCATTCACTTTCTCCCCTAAATCTCCATTATTTTCTCTTTTTGCTGGAACTGCCTCCTTACCATCATTTCCACTATGTCCTTCCTCCTTTACAGACAAGAACCTTTTCCTCGTTGTCTACACAGCTGCCTGGCTTTTCTCCCCATCTATGCCCTCCTGGCTCCCTGTGAGCCGGTTTGTGCCAAATCTCTCCACCAAATCTGTGGCCTGAACCTCCCTCGTTCCTTTGGCTTCCTGAGGTCAACCTTCACTGTAACAGAGGAGAGCTCAGCGTGTAGGTCTAAGCAACACGTGACGTGCAGTGTGTTCCTCAGTATTTCCGAGGACCTGTCCCACCTCAGAGAGAATATGGGTATGTGTACGTCTTTCAACTCCTGCTGTTTCTTTTCCTCCCAAACTGCTCCCATCCCCATTGCTTCGGCCATCTCAGCCCCACTCCTGGGGGGCTGCCCAGCTCTCTCTAATTTCCAAGGGCCCCACTCACCCAGTGGCACTGGGTAAAAACAATTCTTGTTAAAGCTACTATTATTAGAGTCTGCGGGGTGTGGCAGACTTGTCTTGTCTCTCCCTTGTTGACCCCTCAGCCCCCAGACGACTGCCCGACTGCCCTGGGCCGTCATCACATCACAGTCTCCAGATTTTCCTGCCACCCCCGTGCCTCTTCTTTCCGTCTCCTCCTCTTCTATCGTTCTTTTAAACAAACTTTTATTTTAAAACAACTTCAGATTTATAGAGCTCTGTTGCACAACAACGTAAATATACTTACCACTACTGAATTATACACTTTTAAAGTGATTAGGATAAGGTTAATGTTGTATGTTTTTTTAAACCACAATTTAGAAAAAGAATGCTACTCGAAGGCATCGTTAGATTGCGAAGGGGAGGGGCAGGGGACCGGTGGAAGTTGGAATTCTTGGAGGAACAACTAACAAGTCAGCTTTAACTCTGTGTAATATACACCTCAAAACAATATCAGACTTCCAGAAAAGTTGGAAAGGATGCTAAAAAGAATTCTACTACCCCTGCATGCAGATTCCCCAATGTCAACATTTTATCGTATTTGCTTTGTCCTTATCTACCCATCATCCATCTATCTGACTTACTTTATTCCAGAACCAGTGATGTCTAGACATAATTCTCCTTTAAATTAGCATTTCATAGCCCTGGCCAGTGTTGCTAAGTGGTTAGAGCATGGGTCTGCACTTCGAAGGGTTGCAGGTTTGATTCCTGGCCAAGAGCAAGTACCTGGGTTGCAGGTTTGATCTCCAGCCCCAGTTGGGACACGTGTGGGAGGCGACCAATTGGTGTGTCTCTCTCACATTGATGTTTCTCTTTCTTTCTCTCTCTTTCCCTTTCTCTCCCCCTTTCTGTCTCAAAACAAAACAAAACAAAACAAAAAATCAATGGAAAAATATCCTCAGGTGAGGATTAACAACAAAAATAAATAAATAAATAAAATAATTAGTGTTTCCTAAAAAAGGCATTTTCTTACATAGTACAATGATGAAAACTAGATCAAAATTAGAACAATGCTGACACAGTGCAGGCAGACCTCGCTTTATTGTGCTCTGCTTTATTGCTCTTCGCAGGGGGTTGAGTTTTTTACAAATTGAAAGCAAGACCCTTCACCAGGAAAAATATTACGCTTTATTGAAGTATTGGCTTCATTCTATTGGTCTGGAACACGGCCCCTGGCGGCTCCTATTGTGCATTCATAAACTTTATTTTCAATGTTGCTAATTGTCACAAAGTAATGGTAGCAAAGGAATAAAAAAGGCTTTTATATTTTTCCTGGTCCAGGATCTAATCTGAGATGACACATTTAATTCTTTAGTTATTATGTTTGTTCCTTAGTATCCTTTCACCCAGAGCAGTTTCTTAGCCCTTCTTTGCCTTTCATGACCTTGACGCTTTAAAGGCACAGGCCCATGATGTTATAGACTGCCCGTCAGTGTGGTTTGGCTGATGCTCCCTCGTGATTAGCCTCAGAGGGTGCCTTGTGGGCGGAACATTCCTGGGGTGAGGCTGTGTCCCTCTCAGTGCATCGTGTGAGGAGGGACATGGTCGCCAGGTGACCCATTACCTGCAGTGTTCATTTGGATCGCTTGGTGAAGGTGTTGTCAGCCAGGTTTTGTCCTGGTAAAGTTGCATTTTGGTCATAGTTAAGAAATAGGTATCATGTCGGGGAGATACTTTGCACTGTGTCAATTTCAGTCTGTCTCTAAATGCTGATGTTTTCTCAGGCTCCATAGTCAGCCTTCTGCTCTCCCTGAAAGTGTTCATGGCTTCGGTCACTCTCAGCCCTCCGTCTTTGGCCAAGACGACTCCTGGAGACACAGCTCCCTCGCAGGACGTCCCGTAGCCACCTTAATCTCAGCACCGCCCCTCTTCCAGGTCCTTGTCTCCCATTCCTTCACCCCCACGAGCCTGCCCTTCCTCCTCTGTCCCCTGATGACAGTTCATAGCATCACCTCGCTCCCATCCTTTATCATCCTGGATGTCATTCTCGACTCCCCTTTCCCTTCACACCACATGCACAATCAGCCACGAAGTCCCATTGATCTTACGTTCCCAATATTTTCTACAACTCCCTTGGTTCAGACCATTACCGTTGTATGCTTGGAATCCTGCCATAGTCACCTCTTCCTGCCCAGGACCTGGCCTTCCCTCTAACTCATTCTCCATTGTGATGGCAGAGTGAGCTTTCCACCCGCCTCAGGACACCAACCAACTCCTTCTTCAAGGTCAGGCCCTGTTGACCTCTCCAGCTGCCTGGGTCACGTGGTGTTTTTAGTTTCCAGTTTGAGCTGCTCTCCCCTTGGGCATGAGATCTGGAATGCCACCCCCTGCTCACACCCATTCACCAGCTCTTGCTGCCATTCAGAATTCAGCTTAGACTCCATATCATGTGCTGTAGAAGGCATTCCCTGCACCCCTGGGCATGGCATGCCCTACCCAGGTGCTCCCCAGGACCTTGGACTTGCCCCCACCCTCCTGTGACACTGTTCGCACTGTTGCAATGGATTAGATCTACTTCGACAACTTCCACTGGACTGTGACTCCTCCAGTCCTGGAACCGGGCCTTACCCATTCTGGTTGGGAAACCTGAATTAGCACATTATCTGGCTCTAGGACACAACAAGCTCCATAAACACTTGTGAATGGATTGGTGGGGGTGGGCGTGGCGGGGGGGGGGAGGGGGGTGAGTGGGAACAGGATGCTGACATAGCTGCAGGGTTTTGTTGATCTCGGGAAAATAACCGAGACTCTGTGACTCAGAGACGTGGGCTGTAGGGACAGGGTGGCCAGTTCTCGTGGGCTAGGACATCCAGGAGGAACACTAGGAACAAGATGAAACATTGCAGAGTCCAAAGCCTTAATTAAGGCAGGGTACTCATCAGATGGCCAAGGTGCCCATGACCCAGAAGAACTGGGTTTCCAAGGTGCAAATGACTACAGAGGAACAGGTTTCCAGGCCCAGGTGACTCAGATAGGGTTGGGCTCCAGAGCTCGGGAAGGGGAAGTGCCAGGTAAGAAAACAATCAGCATCAGCAAGGCTTCTGCCCCGGTGGCCAGCCAGCCACATGGCCGAAACCCTCCATTGACTTAGCAGCCAGTGCAGCCTACAGTTTCCTAGGGAACCAAGAGCCAGTCTGTGGTGCAGCTCAGCATGGAGCCGGGACGGTTTATGAGGGCCAGATGGCCGGCCGCCGGCCGGATATTGCCAGTGTGGCAGGGTCGGTGGCTGAGAGTCTTGGGGAAAGACTCAGCACAGAGCTGGGAAGGTCTGAGGAAGGCCAGACTCTCACATTGGCCATGTAGGTGAGGGGCACGGGAACCGAGGAGACCAGAGATGGGTGTCAGTGCAGACAGGAGAGCACAGGACCAGAGCCCGGTGAGCAGTCGGCGCCAGGGGCCATTGGTTCTGCAAGTCAAAAGGGCAAAGGGAGGCTAGACTTTGGGTGGTGAGCACTCAATACAACATACAGGTGATGTATTAGGGATTGCACATTTGAAACCTATACCATTTTATGGACCAATGTAATCCCAATAAATTCAATAAAAATATTTTTTATTTTTTTGAAAAAGTGAGTTAAATAGGGACTGGGAGTGACCACATGGTTGGCAGGAGAGCAGGAATCTTCTCACTTTCTCTGCTGTGTCCCACGGGGAGCGAGGGTCGCAGAGGTCAGACTGGGAGCTGGAGTCGGAGGGCGACCTGGAGGACAGGGTCACAGCTGTTTCAGCCTCAGAGAGAGTTCCAGCCAGACACCTGGCCATGACGTTTTTAGTGTATTTCCTACAACTGAAACCTATGTGATGCACGGAGAGTAAAACACAGCAAAGGGTAAACATGCAAACAGTCACGGTCCCGGGCTGAGATCCTGCCGAAGGCAGGATCCCAGCACCTGGGACACCTAACGCAGGTGGAGAAGGTGAGGCAGCTGGTCGGAATGCCGGTTGCTAAGCAGACAAGGGAGGGGCCTTTCGTGGAAGCTGAGGGGCCAGGAACGAATCTCTAGACCCGACTTGTCCCGAGGAGGCAGGAAATGACTGCAACTGAACCAAATCACCAGTCATTTTCTGTCTTATCTTACTCGGTAGATATGTAGAGTCGAGGACTTCGGAGCATGCGTGCCAGCGGTCGGAATTAGGCTGAGTTGTATAACAGGGAGGGAAACCTATTGTCATACGTGGTTGCAGATGGGCCTAAAAGGCTCTGCCTGTTGGATTTTCTGCCTGATGCAGCAAGACCTGGGAAGGAGGCACACACATCTGGGCAGTGACTGGAGGGGCTGCCAGCCAGGGAGGCCTGGGCTGCTTATGGTCAGGAACGTGAGCTACATGTGCAGGCAGTGAGGCCCTGCCACCAGCAACAAGGGCCTCTGGACTCAGGCTCCTGGGAGTTCTGGGCACGAAGCCTGTGACATAGTTGGGGCCGGGGGGGGGGACTCAGGGCCTACAGATTGAGAGCAGGGAGATCAGTTAGAGACCTGGGCAGGCCAGGTATAGGCAGGAGGCAAGCATGACCAGGCGCCTGCCCATGGTTCCTCATTTTCTGTAATATCATATGTGGCTCCTCTTAAGGAGTTTCAAGGCTCCCCATTACCACCACCATCATCATCACCATATTCATCAAAGTACTATTTATTGGGTACTTCCCACTTGCTCAATTTCCTCACTTGATTCTCATAAAACACTGTAAGGCAGGAATTGTTGTGAGAAAGCTGAGGTCTGAGAGGTTAAATGACGTACCAAAGGTCATGGTTACTAGGCCATTTCCTAGTCAGTGGCAGAGCCAGACTGTGAATCGAGGTCTGACGGACTGCAAACTCTGTCAGGTACCCTGGAGGTGAGGAACACAGGCTACGGAAACAGACTCACTCGTCATGTGGCTGTGGTCAGCCCTATGACTCAGTTTTCTCATCTGTAAAATGGGCATGATGGCGATGGTAGAAATACCTCATAAAACACTATTGAGGAGCAAGTGAGGGACTATAAACTCTAACTTCCATACCTGGGGAGTAGGTTTGCCTGACTTAGCAGATAAAAATGCAAGATGCTCAGTTCAATTTGAGTTTCTGATCAACAAGGGATACTATTTTAGAACAAAAGGGATTGAAATATTTGGGCCATACTTATACTAAAAATTAAATTCCAGATGAACTGGGCATCCTGTCTGTTGTCTGGCAGCCCGTGGAGGAGGCTCCCAGGCTGGCCTGGACCATGGCAGCCCAGTTTGCAGCGCTCTCTGCTCCAGTGGGGATGGTTTTCTCTCTGGTCTCCCTGCCTCCACGCTGCCTCTGGTCCTGCATGTTCATGCCCCACCCCCTCGCCTCACCCCTTCTCCTGGCCCCCAGGCCTGTCCTTCCTTCCCGCCTCCTCCTGGGGTTCCTCGCAGCCCTCCCTGCGCTCAGAGTCCCTAGCACAGAACATAGCCCTGAATCGTCCGGCCTGTCAGGTGAGTGAACGTGCTCTCTAACTGCGCTCACCGCACCTGTCACACAGGGCTCCGTCTTCCGTGTCCGGAGCGTGCACAGGTTTCAGTATAAACCAGCTGTGTGAGCGGTTGCAGAAATGAAACCAGCTCTGAGGGAGCCACTACTATTCTCTCGCAAGGCTGGGTGGTGCTGTCAGAGTGAACCAGAACATGGGGGGGGGAGGGGCAGAGCACCCCAGCCAGCCCCACCCTCCGCAGCGGCAGCCCCGCCCACCCCCCACCCCCCCAACACACAGAGGGTGTGGCTTGGGCAGAAGCTGTTGTTTCTTCTCAGCCAAGGAAGTAGCACCCAGCGCCCCACCCTTTAGCTGCCAGGAGGAAATGACAACCAGCCCAAAGACCTAAGTTAGAACCGACAGAACAGTAGGCAGGATGCCAACAAAGAGCTCTTACAACTTTGTTATGCTTCATCTCAGGTGGCATCAGGCCTGTGCCAGGGCCTGCCTGGCTTCTTCCCTGTGCCCTGGGCCAGGGTGGACTCCCTGTGTCCTCAGATGGACACACTGGCCCTTGACACCCTGTCCTTGCTGCTCTTGTCCTTCCCTGGCAGCGACACGTGTCACAGGCTGTGCCCTGCCCCCACATCGCCTGTGCTGTGGTTCGAAAGTCGCGCTTCTCGCACGAGTGAGCCTGGGCCACAGGGCGGGGGGTCAGAACACGCGTCGCAGGGCCTCACCCCTGCAGTTTCCGATTCTGCAGTTCCGGGCCGGGGCCCTAGAATGGGCATTTCCACCGCGTTCCCAGGCGATGCACTCTGAGCCCCACTGTGCTTATGTTTCTGGGTCAGCAGGAGTTGAGGTTCTGAGAGGCACCAATGACCCTCACTGCTCTAGGAAGAGGGGACCCCAAGCCAAGACGACAGTCCTCTGCAGGCCCATTTATTGTGGCTTGTGTCTTGGTAGCAGGGACTTGACCGGTAGGTATGGTCGTTGCGATCGGTTATCCTGCCTGGAGTTCCGTAACAGGCAAAGCCCGGTGGGGGACACTTAGAGAAGGACGAGTCTCCCCACAGGGCAGTGACTGCCATCCAGTGCAGAGACAGAATGACAAGTACAGGCAATGGCTACTCATTGGTTAGTCATCACACCCCTCAGAAGTGCCTTCTGTGGGAGCTGCTGGGACGGTGGCTGACGGCTCCAAGCTGAGTCTCTTTTCTGGAATTTACCTTCCTTGCTCCAGGTCACCTTCTTTCCCCCGGGGAAGCCCACACCCAGTAACTGGTCAGTGTCAGGGTAGGGCCCCCCTTTTCACTCTGAAGGGCAGTCCCAGCTCCTGAGCTCCCCAGGGGGTTGCTGAGGCCTTTGTTGTGGCCACAACACCGCTCAGCCTCTGGCTCTGCCTGAGCTGCTCCCTTCGCGCCCCATCAGCGATTGAACCTGGGATTCCCAGTGAACTTCCTGTGTGCCGGGGTCTGTCTCGGTCTGTTTGCCTGGGGACCGAGACACCTATTCATCCCTCAGTCTGGAAAGCTGGTACAGATGAGATATGCTTCTAGAAGTCAGAGGAGGGCCCTGGCATCAGGACCTGGTGTACACAGGGAGGAGGGCATTGACGGGGCCCGGCTGCCTGTCCCCACCCTGGCTCGCACTGGCTCCTTGCTCTGTGCCCCCAGCAGCCGGCTCTGAGGTTCATAGCTTGCTGTCTCCTTTGACCTTGACCCCTGCCTGTCTGCTCACCTCCCTTCCACTTGGACTCCTGCTCCCCTCACACCCTTCCTTATACTAACTCATCTCTCAGCTGTGACCTTTTGTCATCCCTATAAAAGCCACTTGAGTAGGTGCCATCTTCAAGAAGAGATACAGCCCTGACCGGTTTGGCTCTGTGGCTAGAGCGTCGGCCTGCGATCTGAAAGGTCCCAGGTTCGATTCCATGTACCTTGGTTGCGGGCACATCCCCAGTTGGGGGTGTGCAGAAGGCAGCTGATAGATGTTTCTCTTTCATCGATGTTTCTAACTCTCTATCCCTCTCCCTTCCTCTCTGTAAAAAATCAATAAAATATTTTTTTAAAAAAGTAAGAGATACAAAGAATAGAATGTCTGGGGGAGAAATGACACTGAAATTCTATAGTGAATCTTGGTAGGGGTCCCCTGATAATGTGCTCAGAGAGTTTACAAAAAGCAAAGGAAGTTCTTTAAAGTTTGATGTGAGGTGCCCAAAGGACTTCTAGATGTGAGGATGGTTGTCCTTGGTAAGCATGACCACGGCGTTCAACTTGGGGAACTCCCTGAAGGAGCCAGGCACACAGTGAGGGGGCCATGGAGGGGCAGGCTGAGCCTCTCTGCCAGTCATTTCTAAGCGATACACTGATGACATCAGCTCACTCTGAGACTGAAAATATCCCACCATGTTTCCCCGAGGCCTTTGCAAGTCGTGGGCTCTGGCGACCTCAGAGGCTCCCAAACCCTGCGGAAAAGGAAAAGGTTGGTCTGGAAAGTGCATCTGAAACGAATCGAATGTGGCCCCACCCCGAAAGATTTCCTAACCCTCTCACTAATGGGGAGACTTAGCTTCCTCTCCTTCTAATCGGCACTGTCCCTGAGTTCTCCTCCCAAACGGCAGGCACAGCTCCTGCAGCTCGTTAGTACGTTTACTTCTTTCCAAGTCTCTCTCCCGCCTGTGAATCCTCAAGTTCATAGGCCACGAGTGTTTTTACGTCCCTGAGCACAGTGCCTGCCTCATCGGAAGCAGTTAGTCAATACTGTTGAGTGAACAAACAAATTACATATATTTGTTCCAGAAAGAACCTAGCATGGGAAAGGTAGGGCAATTTATTCTAGCTTGGACAAAACTTGATTCTTCCAAAATCCTTGAAGGTGATGAAAAAAGGTCACATAAGAAAGCAGAGATTTGTGTTAGTGGCAGCACACAAGAAAAGCCTGGCAAGAGCGCTGGAAAAAAGATGTTCTCTGCGAACCTGGCTGGTTTTATTCTCGGCTCCTCTTCTGGAAACCAGGGCTTCTGTATCTTTCTGACACGGAGGCGCTCACTGAGTGCAGGGAACATAATGACTTTCTTTGTTTTACTCTAAGGCTGACTTTCTGCCCCACTTCTTAGATTTTGTCTGTTCTCATAAGAGGCAAAAACTGACAGCTTGGATTCCTTCAGCATCTTGTAGCTCCATTCACAACAAGAATTCAAAACATGTAACCTTAAAGTGAACTGATAGATTTATAGGTAATGCTTGGGGGAGCTCTGCTCTTAGAGTTATTATATAAAAATTCTACGAGAAAGTTGCACGTAGTACAATTTAATGTTCCCTAACATCAAAGTGATTTCATTCTTTTAAAGGGCACTTACGCATCTTTTCCATTGAATATATTTCTCATTCCCTCAAGTTTCCCCATTCATTTATTTTCTAGAAAAGTTGGCTTTACCATGTCTTCAACTTTTCGTAACAATCTACCACTCTACCCTCATAATTTGTTTAAAATAAAACGAAATCATTAAAGGAGCATGCGAGGAGAAAGTTCTGGAAAATAGAATAATAATAGCTCAGATTTAGTGAGATTGACTAAGTACCAGGGACCTTCCCTTTACCTCTGACCTCACTGAATCGTCACCACTGTTTCCTGAGGCTGGTGCTAAGAAACTCAGCTCCACCTTGTGCATGTCTTGCTCATGGCGTTAGGTGGTAGGGCCAGGATGCAAACTCTGGTGTGTAACTCTTGGCACCTGTGCTCTCAGCTACCATAGCATCCTGCCTACCTTCCATGACCGAGATGAAAAAGAGGGGAAAGGGGCGCTTGCTTAAACTCTGTCAATGGGGACTGAGATATTATTGCCGTAGAAGATGTTGGCCTGTGTTTGGCTGAGCTTATGTGTTATGACACTTGGCTATCTCCAGCCTTAGAGTCACCAGTGTTTAATGTAGGAAAAATAGGACCTTCTCTCTCTCTCTCTCTCTCTCTCTCTCTCTCTCTCTCTCTCTCTTCTGTTGCTATATATTTTAAGCTTTCTTTTGGATTCTCATCAAAAGGGAATTTCTTCTATTTTTGCTTGGTAGACTCTTGAACGTCCTTTCTCCCCCTGTCTCCAACCCCCCAATACTCCCAGACAGCCACCAAAAGCAATTGAGAGGTCAGAGGTCAAGGCAGGAGTCAAAGGACACCAGCCTGGTTCCCTGAACAAAGGTTGAGGGTCAGACATTGAAAACTGAAAGGGTGATGAAAACCTCTGCATTCGTGAGCCGATCCATTGGACCCTGCTCCTGGGAGCGAGTGCAGAACACCCGGATCCTGTGGGCAGAGCCAGCAAAATGCTGGCTGAGGTGAAACCATCACAGAGAGGCAGAGCTTTCCAGAAACAAGATTTGCTTCTCAGAGCCCTGCTATTATCGTGTTCATACATTCCACTCACCATTCCAAGCAGCGCTCGTGGTCTGCTGTCTGTGAGCAGGGCACCAGGAGGAGGGAGGGAAGGGCATTTTATCCACGAAGTCAAAAGACTTGGGATGTCCCTTCCTCCACGTGGTGTAGTGGGGTGTCGCCTCAGAGGGCTGAGCACCTGTGACCTCTCAGGTTTGGTCTCCCCGCCTCCCATCAGTTATTTCAGAGTAGACTCACTAGCCCTCGCTCCCTTCTTTCCCTGGATGGGAGTAATTTTTGTTCTGGAAAGAGAACTTTGGTGCCTGCCAACTTAGGGCAACTCACACCTCAAAAGCTGATCGTGCCTTCGCCATTTTGGCTCAGTGGATAGAGCATCGGCCTGTGGACTGAGGGTTCTGGGTTCGATTCCAGTCAAGAGCACGTTCCTCGGTTCAGGCTCGATTCCCAGCCCCGGTGGAGGCGTGTGCAGGAGGCAGCCAATTGATGTATCTCCCTCACATCGATGTTTTTTTCTCTCTGTCTTTCCCTTCCCTTTCACTCTTTCTAAAAAAATAAAAAATAAAAAATAAATCAATGGAAAAATATTGTCAGGCGAGGATTAACAAAAAACAAACAAACAAACAAACAAAAGCTGATGGGGTTCAGGCCCTGTATTCAGACTCTGCTTGTGCAGACTCCCCCAGCGGCCTCCTGAAGAAGGCCTTGGTAAGCAGCCGCACCTCCCTGCCCAGCAGCGGCTGGCTGCTCTCTTAGGAGTAAAGGGGATGGATTCTCTGAGAATCTGTGTGTGGTCCTTGACTCTTTAGCACCAATTCGCTGGTATGCATTCAAACGTGTTTACTGAGTTAATACTAATAGTAATAATAATAAAAATACAAATGTATTCAGAAAGAGAATAATATATTCATGAGAGAGGATAATTATACAGCCCAAGGTGGGAACTTATGTCTGAACTGGTTTTTTCTTTGTATTTTTCTTAGTTAAAACATTTTCTGTGATAAGCAGATTAATTTTAAAACCAGAAAATAAAAGTACTCTTTTATAATGCAATCAATTAGTTATGAACAAAGCACTCTTTATAGCATGGTGTAGAGATAGATTTCTGCCCAAGGAGCAGGATTACCTTCGCACCTAAAACCAGGCAAAATGTATACCAGTAAGTACAGTTTTCAGACATTGTACAACATGCAATGCAAGACAGTGATACCTGAAAGAATATAAACAAGGGAGGGATACCATGAAGTCCCCCCAGATGACTACCTGGAGAGAGTTTCAATCTGCAGTGAGCAGGGGGGTTGGGGAGGGGGGCGGGACCCAGATGAGCCCAGTGGTGTCTGAGTTGAGGGAGCTGATGTGAGTTTAGGGAGACTATCATAGTTAATTTTATGTCAGCCTGGGTAGGCCAGAATACCCAGATATTTCTAGATGTTTCTATGAAAACATTTGCTTTGGACTGAATGTTTGTGTCCCCCCTAATTCATATGTTGAAGCCCTAATCCCCGATGTGATGGTGTTTGGAGGAGGGGCTTTGGAAGGTGATTAACTCATGAGGGTGGACCCCCATGATGGGATTAGTGCCTCAAAAGAAGAGACACTAGACCCGATGTTGGCAAACTGCGGCTCTCAAGCCACATGCGGCTTTTTGGCCCCTTGAGTGTGGCTCTTCCACAAAATACCACGTGCGGGCGCACGTACAGTGCTATTGAAACTTCGTGGCCCATGCGCAGAAGTCTGTTTTCGGCCTGGGCGAGTCTATTTTGAAGAAGTACTGTTGATATTTGACTCTGTTGACTAATGAGTTTGCTGACCACTACACTAGACGATTTCTCTCTCTGCCATGTGAGGACACAGCAATAAGGCATCCATCTGCAAACCAGAAAGTGGGCTCTCACCCTGAGCAGTGGCTCAGTGGTTAGAGTGTTGGCCTGCACTCTAACCACTATTCCCAGTCAAAGGCAAAAACCTGTTGCAGGTTCGATGCCCCTAGTTGGGGCATGTGTGGGAGGCAATCAATTGATGTCTCTTTCCCTCTCTCTTCCTCTCTTTCTCTCTCCCCTTCTCCCTCTCCTCACTCTCTTTCCCTCCCTTCCACTCTCTCTAAAAATCAATGGAAAAAATACCCTCAGGTGAGGATTAACAAAAAGAATTTTTTTTTTAAATAAAAGAAAGTGGGCTCTCACCAGGAAGAAAATTGACCAGAACCTTGATCTTGGACTTCCCAGCCTCCTGACTGTGAGAAGTAAATGTTTGTTGTTTCAGATACCTAGTTTATGGTGTTTGATTTAGCAGCATGAGCTGACTAAGGCAGTATTTTTTGGATGGAATTGATGTTTACATGGGTGGACTTTGAGAAAGCAGATTGCCCTCCATGATGTGGGTGGGCCTGAAACAAACAGTCGAAGGCCCTAGAAAAAGATCAACTTCTCCCAAGAAAGAGGGAATTCTGCCAGCAGACTGTCTTTGAGTGTCCAGCCTGCCAGCCTACCCTGCAGATTTTCGAATTTGTAAAAACAACAACAACAATCCATTTTTTAACTCAGGGCAGAATGGAGACCCACTGAAGCGTCATGGGCAGGGCAGCAGGGGCCAGTAAGTTGCTATTGGAAGACGCCTTGGGCCGAACTGGCGAAGTGAAAGGCTAAAGCTCCCTGTGAGGGTCTGGAAGGAGCTGAGGGGGCTCTCTGAGGGGAGAGGATGGGCTCTGTGGAGGTGGAGAGTGGAAAGAATGAGGAGGCAGCAAGAAGACCAGGCCAAGGAGAAGGTGTGGAGGGGAAGGGCCGTGCAGACATTAGCTGGTATAGTAGCGAGGGGAGCCAGGGGCGCCACGAGACAAAGAAGATGAATTCTTTTAGGCAGGGGGTCATCACCACTGTGATCGAGCAGAATGAGCATGGGCAACAGGCCCCTCGCGTAGCATCAAGAGGCCATTGGTGCCATCCCAGGAGCCGTTTCAGTAATGCCACTACAGATTCAGGGCTGGTACCAACCAGCAGCCAAGGGATGGGAGAGGGACGGGCAATGAGGGAATGGAGGGGTCGAAGTTCCTCGTGGAAGAAGGAACAGTTAAGGTAGTTCCTTTGGCAGCGACGGGCTCAGGCGCAACTTGTTTAGAATTGCTTCTGGTTTTGTTGTCATTTTCTCCACATCAGACATTCCTTGAGCAGTTACTGCCATCAGACACAGCTAGGCAGCATACAGGGAAGCAAGGGGTTAATGGGGAGCTGGAGAGAAGGCTGCGCAAGCAAAGAAGTGGGGTGAGGCACAGACAGGGTTGGCCAGAGGAGGGAGGGCCGGGGTTGTATAATCACCGGTGAAGGGCTCGCCTGCTGCTTCTGAGTCCAGAAAGGAGAGAAAGTCTGGGAGATGCAGGGAGCTCAGAGGGTGAACAAGTGTGGCCTCCTTCCGCCCTGTGAGTCATGAGGGCTTCCCGGAAGCATTTCCTGCTCTTGGTCCCAGGCTGCTCGGCCTTGTTCCTTGGGTCCTAATCCTTGGTCCCTGAACTTGTGGCCGTGCTCTGTCTGCCTACTTGTTCTCATGGCAATTTCTGACCTGAAGGTATTCCAGGATGTGAGGGAAAGGTATGTGTGGGGCTGGAAAGAAGGCCTCATTGTAAAAGTCTCCTGGGGACATGTAATTTAAACTTTTGTCGCTGACGAGAGCTTGCTCCTCATTTTCCTGAATGACTCAAATGTTCGCTGCAGACAATGGCAGAGTGTATCTTGCTTGAATCATTGGATTTCTGTTATTTTTGTAAGCTGTGGGTGGGCAATATGACTCAGTATTTTTCCGAGAGATGTGAAAATTATATTCCCTGTTTTGGATTATTTCATGCTAAGATCTGGAACATTTTTTTTGAATTTCAAATCTTGGAGCTTGGGGAATTTTTGTTTTTGTTTTGCCTCTCAACCATTTCAGAACTTTTCCAGATAAAATTTTAAAGGAAAATTAGTTAGCAATAGCTCAAAGTTATGAAGTATGTTTTGAATTGTAACTTGCTCTACATTTTTAAAATAGAAGATTTGCTAAATAGTGGCGTGATTGTAATCTGATTGTGAAAAAATTGGAGATTGTGGGGTTAGTAGAGTCTTGAAAATCATTTAGTTCCATACCTTTTCTGGTGTGTGAACACCCTCAGACTAGTTTTTCAGCTTCTGCTTGGGCACCTCTCTCTGACAGCTGGGTTCTGGTGATGGAGGGCCTTTGGGTACCAAGCAGTATAGCTTCTGTACAGTACGTACTTTCATACCAAGCTAAAACCTGCCTCCCTGAAGCCATCATTCTGATCCCTATTCTCTATGAATGTCTACTGGATCATTCTGTTACAGGATGGTAGTTTTAAAAATATTTACTGTTATTGCCCGACTGGAGTGGCTCAGTGGTTGAATGTCGACCTATGCACCAGGAGGTCACAGTTTGATTCACAGTCAGGGCACATGCCCGGATTTCAGGATTGATTCCCAGTGGCAGTTGTGCAGGAGGCAGCCAATCAATGATTCTCTCTCATTATTGGTGTTTCTGTCTCTCTCTCCCTCTCCCTTCCTCTCTGAAATAAAAATAAATAAATAAATAAATAAATAAATAAATAAAATATTTACTGCTATAGTCACGGGGATGTACAGTTCAGCATAGGGAGTACAGCCAATAACTATGCATGGAGCCAGCTGGGTACTAGATTCATGGGGGTGGGGGTAAGACTTTGTAAATTACACAATTTTCTGAACAATATGCTATATACCTGAACTTAATATAAAATAATATTGAATGCCAATTGTAGTTGAAAAATAAAATAAATAAGAAAAGATAGAATACTTACTGCGGTATTTTCCATTTTGGTAATTGAGGTCCTTCCTCAACAGTTTTGTTGACTGTCGATGCCGGGACAAGAGGCTGCAGCTTGGTGTCTTCAGGAAGGGCAGTGTCTGCTGAAGCCCTAACCCCCATGCCTCAGAATGTGACTGTATTTGGAGATGACTCAGTTATATCAGGGTCTTCGGGGTTAGGCTCTAATCCAACCTGTCCTTATAAGAAGAGGAAATTTAAACACACGAATTGACACCCAGGGCACCTGTGCGCAGAGGGACAGGAAGAGGCCGAGAGAGGGCAGTTGTCTCCAAGCCAAGAAAAGAGGCCTCAGAAGAAACCAAACCTGCCAAAACCTTGATCTTGGACATCTAGCCTCCAGAAGTGTGAGTAAATTTCTGTTGTTAAAGACTCCCAGCCTATGGTACTTGGTTGTGGCAGCTGCAGCAGAATAATACAGATTGGCACCTAAGAATAAGAAGGACAAGCCACACGGGCAGTTGCTTTCAGGTAGGAAGACAGGAAAGTGTGAAGTCCTTGGGTGTGTGTATGGAGAGCCCACCCGAGTAGCACTGGCACAGAGGACAGGAGAAACACGTCAGATGCAAGTGCCCTCACTGTCCCCACCCCAGGTTCCCTAGCCTGCAGCTGTTGAGGGGCTATGGAAATACCCAGAAAGTTCTAGAGCAAAGGTGGACTAATGAAGCTAATGAAGCTTAAGTTTCAGGACCCCTGACTTGCTGGAGCTTCTTCCAATGTTGAGTGGGGCCCTAGCAAGATGTTCAGGTGATTTTGTTTGCTAAAAATTTGCAAAAGATATTTTACATGCAATTGGTTAACACTGCTGTCTCTTTCCCTGTGACTTCCTTTGCATTACACTCTCCCTCTGCTGAGGGATGCAGGAGTAGCCACAGGCATGCTGGCCTCCAGCTAACAGAAAATTAAGTTGGGGTTTCATTTGGTTTGGGTTTTGGGGACCTATTTATAAAGGTTGTGGTCAGACCTGTGTATATTTATGCTATGGCTAGCTATTTAGCGACTGGATTGGTAGCGTTTGCAGATTTCTGTGGAGTAAATACTCCACCGAAGCCTATTTCAAGCTGTTAGTGTGACATCACTGCCTACGGAGCTGGGAAAACTATACACCATTATATACTATTTGCATCATATAAACACAGTAGATATAAATAATCCCAAGAGCAGAGTAATGGCAAATTGTGGGGGAAATCATTGGGAAATGATGGGTTTCGAGTATTTATTATTTGTGTTTTTAGTATTATTTATTTACTTGTAAGTTTATATTATGTAATTTTTAATAAATAATGTCTATGTTTAACAACTGCCTCTCAAAACTCCTGGAAAGCTAACAATGAGTTCTTGTGAGCCAAGATGAACCAACTCCATCAAACCGCTGCACCCCAGGGAAACTCCTCCTGCCGCCTTGTTCATTCACCATGTTTTGGGACATGAAGGAGCGGGGCTAGAGTTAGGAACCTGATATGAAATATCTGAGTAAGGGAGAAGGAACTAGGTTTTTAAGTGTATAGAGCCAGCCCTAGCCAGTGTGGCTAAATGGATAGAGGTCCGCCTGAGCACCAAAGGGTTGTGGGGTTGAGTCCTGGTCAAGGGCACATACTTGGGTTACAGGTTCGATCCTCAGCCCCAGTCAGGGCACATGCAACCAGTCGATGTCTCTCTCTCTCTCTCTCTCTCTCTCTCTCTCTCTCCTTCCCTCCCTTCCACTATTTGTGAAAAAAAGCTATGGAAAAAATATCCTGAGGATTAACAAAGAAACAAAAAAATGTATAGAGCCCAAAGCTGGTCTGTGGAAAATTCTTTCGGTCATCAGGTATGTACATTTCTATACAGAAGATTTGGTTGTCATCAATGCGTCGTGAGGATGAAGTGCTTGCTGTTAGGAATATGCTCGATAATGCAGTATAGAGAATTAGAAATGCCTCATACATTTAAAAGGAAATTTTCATGGTGTATCAGTTACCTATTGCTGTGTGACAAATTACTCGAAAATGTAGCAGTTAAAAACGCAAACACTGATTATTTCACAGTGTCTGGGCCTAGACTCTGGGTGCAGTTTAGCTGGGTCTTCTGGCTCAAGGTCTCTCACAGGCTGCAATCAAGGGGTCTGATTTGGCTTGATAAGGAGGCTTGGTTCTTTTCCAAGCTCACTCAAGTGGTTGTTGGCCTGAGTACCTCAGCTCCTCATGGCATATCCAACCCTATGAGTCAGTTTTCCAGCGCTCAGAGATTTTTCAGAGCAGCTTGTCCCTCTCTATCAAAAGCTGTCTATGAGGCTTATTATTCCTGCTTGGTGAGCGACCCTTGCTACTCACAGTGTGGTCCTCAGACCAGCAGCAATTTATCACCAGGGGGCTTGTGAAAACGGGAGCATCTCAGTGCCCACCTCAAGCCTATGAATCAGAATCCGCATTCTCATGTGATCCCCAGATATGCAAGTACATATTCGTTTCAGAAGCACTGTGCTCTTCTACGTCTCAGGGCTTTCTCTTGCCATCTTGTTCAGAAGAAAAAACAAAACCCTTCAAAGAGCCAGTTAGGCCTGTGTGTTCTGCCCCTACCCTCTTATGTCTCTCCTATCATTCCCTACAACACTCCCTTTGGCTTCCTCCACTCCAGCCACTCTGGCCTCCTTGTTGTTCCTAGAACTTCCTGGGTAACTCCTGCCCCAGGGCCTTTGCACTGGCTGTTCTGTCTGGAGGATTTCCCCCCAGGTAACCACATGACCACTCTTATCCCTTTCATGCCTTTAGGAAGTTTATCAGTGAGGCCAAACCTGACCCCCAATCTAAGACTGCCATGCCTCATTCCCCATGTCCAGGCAGCCCTTGACTTTTCCCTAATGAAAGTTTCTCTAGATCAGTGGTTCTCAACCTTCCTAATGCCGCGACCCTTAAATACAGTTCCTCATGTTGTGATGACCCCCAACCATAAAATCATTTTCGTTGCTACTTCATAGCTGTAATTTTGCTACTGTTTTGAATCGTAATGTAAATATCTGATATGCAGGATGTATTTTCATTGTTACAAATTGAACATAATTAAAGCATAGTGATTAATCACAAAAACAATGTGTAATTATATATGTGTTTTCTGATGGTCTTAGGTGACCCCTGTGAAAGGATCATTCGACCCCCAAAGGGGTCGCAACCCAAAGGTTGAGAACCACTGCTCTAGAACTTATGCCCTAGGATAGTGGTCGGCAAACCGTGGCTCGCAAGCCACATGCAGCTGGCTCTTGGGCGGACGTGCATGTACAATGCGATTGAAACTTCGTGGCCCATGCGCAGAAGTCGGTTTTTGGCCTGGGCGAGTCTATTTTGAAGAAGTGGCGTTAGAAGAAGTGGGGGTATGTTCACTGAGGTCGACCCCTCAGATTGAGAACGTTTTTAGCAAAGGCCAGCTTAGGAGTACCCTAATTAAGTTAATAACAATGTACCTACCTATATAGTTTAAGTTTAAAAAATTTGGCTCTCAAAAGAAATTTCAATCGTTGTACCTTTGCTATATGGCTCTGTTGACTAATGAGTTTGCCGACCACTGCCCTAGGATGTCAGCTTCCTGCACTAGGATGCAAGTTTCATGAGGACAGTTTTTTAGTTTATTTTTCTTTTTAAAGGTTGCTGCCACACCCCCAATTCTTAGAATAGAGTTTGGGACCTAGCAGAAATGAGTTTTCTTAGTCTACCAGTCTAGTAACCAGGAAATCAGAAAGAAATTCAAGTTCATGGAGCATACTGGCTCCTACTGATCCCTGTCTCTCTTGTTGCCATCTTGCTCAACTGATTTTTAAGTATAGACATAATTAATGAACATAAAATTAGGCAATACAGAAAAGTATAAAATAAAAATAACACAATAAATATAAAATATATAAAATAAATACAAATAAAATAAATGTCACACTCCTTCCCAAATTGCTCCCTCAGTTCCACTTCCCAGAAGTCACTATTGCAAGATTCTCTGTCATAGAACCCAAAATAATTTGCTTATACCTTTGTTTCTTGATTTATCAATGATAGGAGAATAAGGATGTTAGTATATCTGTAATGCTGCCTACTTTTCCCAACCAGGATTATTAGATATCTTATTTTAGTTCCTTTGCGGTATAGTTTATAACTGCAAGTAAAACAGTAAGCCTTCATTTCTGTATTTATCAAATTCAGGCAGATGCTATTGACTCTCTGCTCTGATAGACAAGAAAATGGCATACTCTCTTTTTTCTTTACTCATCTGCCTCTCATTTCTTTATTAGACTTCTTTTTTTACATTGTCAAGGTTTATGATAGTCACATTCTGTTCCATAACATTATTACATATAGTTTTCCGTGTTTCAATTGCAGATGGAGTCTAAGAATAAAAATCATTTAAAAATCCATTCTGATATGATAATTATTTAAATATTATTCACCTGTGAACCAACAGTGATTGGCTTTTTAGAGAAGGAATGTAATCCAATGCCATTAAATCTTTGAAGCTTAAAGAAAACTCACTTAAGCATCAATATCTAATATATCTCCTATTTTCTTATCTCCCTTTACTTTAGGTCATTCTCAGCTAACACTGTCTGGCTTTTCAAATCACTTTATTTCTTGGAGTCCTGGTTCATTTTTCTGGAAGTTCTGTTTTTATTTTTTGTTTTTATTTTAAATTTACTCAAATACTTTCTCTCGTGTAGGGTAGATGTCAATTACATTTTTCCCCTGAATTCTTACAAGCTCCAAACATCTCTGTTTGCCCTTTTACTTAATTGACAGTTTGGCTGAGTAAAGAATGTTAGGTTTCAAAGTCTCTGCTTCTCAGAACTTGACTCAGGGCTTCCTTCATTGGCATGAGACTTGTGCCCTCCAAGAAAAAAAGTGGCAGGCATGAGAATGACCTGGAAACAAAGGAAATGGAAGAAAACAAGAGACCCCATGCTTAGAAGGGCCTGTTTAAGGTTCTGCTGTCATCATCTTGAATTTCTGAATCATTTTTGATCATGAATTCCCACACTTTCATTTTCACTGAGCCCTGCAAATTATGAAGCTGGTCCATCTTAGAAGACACTCAAGCATCTAGCAATGCTGGTAATTCTGAAGCTCAATGGATTCTTATTCCTTGGTAGGCAACATGCTCTCTTTCTGTAAACTTTCAATTTACATAAACATTATATTTTTATCTGAATTTTATTCTGGATTTTTACCAATGCGCACCTAGCTGTGGGTCTTATTACATTGCTCTCCTTTGATATTCAGTGGGCCTTTTCACTCTGAAATCATTCATTTCATTCTTAAGCTTAGGTAATTTTTCCTCTATTGTTTATCTGATTTGTTTCCCTTTTCTATTTTCTTTCTTTGTGGCACTTGAATTTGATGGATATTGAACTTCCTTTATCTTCTATGTCTCAATTTCCCTCACATATCTTTTATCTCCTTGTCTTTTTGCATAATGTTCTGGAAGCTGTCCTTAGGTTTATCTTCCAGATCACTAATTTGGCCTTTAGCTTTGTTCATTCATTATTCCACTCATTCACGTTTTTTGTGTGTGTGTTTTTTTTTACTTTGGCTGTCATATTTTTTAGGTTCCTCAGACTCTGTGAGGACCTATTAAAGAAGCTATGGCCCTAGCTGGTTTGGCTTACTGGATAGAGCGTTGGCCTGCAGTCTGAAGGGTCCCAGGTTTGATTCCAGTTAAGGACACATGCCCATGTTGTGGGCTTGATCCCTTGGGGCGGGGGAGGGGGGGTGAGAGGGGCGTGCTGGAGGCAGCCGATCAATGATTCTCTCTCATCATTGATGTTTCTATCTCTCCCACTTCCTTCCTCTCTGAAATCAATAAAGATATATTTGAAAGAAAGAAAGACGAAAGAAAGAAAGAAAGAAAGAAAGAAAGAAAGAAAGAAAGAAAGAAAGAAAGAAAGAAAGAAAGAAAGAAAGAAAGGAGCTATGAAGGCTCCTTTTCCCTAGCAGCTTGGTTTTCTTGAAAATTTCACTCAAGTTTTCCTGAGGCTACTCATTAAAATTAAGAAAAATTTGTATTTCTTTTATGTGCCTGAACTACACTTCCACTGTGAGTTGTTCCTTTTTGTGTTTGTTTTTCATTTTAGTCCTTTTATGCTGTTGATTTTCCTCACATGCCTCTGTCCCTTCACATTTCTAATATATGTCCTGTCTACCAGTAAGTAGCTGGTTTGAGCTTCTGCTGTAGTTTGTCGACAGCCCTTCCCTGAATGGGAGCCTGGGTTGTGGCTTTAGGTGACTGGGGAAGGAGTGTTTAGCAGCATTCTCCGGGTCAGGCATGTGGGCGCAGGCAGATTGGGGAGCTTCTCAGTGATTAAAGTGAGAGGGCTTTATTCTGGGAGGACAGCAGCTTGGTGTATTTCTGTCCCTGTCTTTTCCTCCTCCTCCTCTTCCGTCTTCTTCCTGGCACCTGTGTGTAGGCCTGCGTTACCTGGAGCCCTGCCGAGTTCCTCTCGGCCTTCAGCACCCTCCCTCAGAGCCCTCCTTAGGTGTGTTGCCCATTTCCTGCAGAGGGCAGTTCTGGCGTCAGCCTTGATGAGTGGTTCTCAGTGCCTCCCGGACCAGCAACACCAGCATCACCTGGGAACCGGATAGACATGCAGACTCTCTGAGACGCTGGGGTAGGGCTGGGCACTGTGGGTTTAACATGCCTGAAAGCTCGCCCGGAAGTTGGACAACTATTGGCCTGGGGCAAGGTCACTCACTGCTGCCAGCAGTTCTGCTTCTGGGGAGGAGAGAGGCGGGGGTCCACCTGCTCCGTGTGGTTCACAGGCTCTTTAATAAGTTGTCCTGGTGATTGTCCCATTTTCTGAACATGTGTTGACTTGAAGCTTCTTTGAAGCTTTCTTGGGAAGACCCACGATGAATTTTGGTGTGGTTTTTCTCTCTTCCAATCAATCAAATTCCATCAGCTTAAAAAAAATTTAGCAATTTTGTCACAATAATACAAGGATATAAGTAATAAATCAAATAGTACAAAATGACTTACAATGGAAAAAAAAGTCCTCTGTTAACAGTACTACGCCTTTGCTCTCTCCTTCACCCCATGCCACCCACACCCATTCTCTACTGGCAACGATTTTGAACTCTTTTAGCCACTTTTCTGCTATTTGACTTCAAATCTATCATATAAAAGGCTAATATGCTAAGTGTCCTGCCCTCTGTCCAGGTAATAATGTCACATAGCAACGCCCAGCTTCCTCTCCCTAGCGATGACTAGCCTCCTTCCAGAAACACGACTTGCTTTATAGCCAGGTGGAAACACTTTACACTTTAACCAAATGTCTGTAAAGCGTTTTCCTGTTCTTCATCTCATTTAATCCTCACAGAAGTCCTGGAGTAGGTAGATAGGAGACTCGGTGGAATCCTGTTTTCTTTTCATTAGCCAGAAAATGGAGATTTAGAAAGCTTAGAAACTTGACCTGACTGAAAAGAAGTAAGAAATGGTGGACCTTGAAAATCTTCAGGTTTTCTCACTGCGCAGAGTATAGTCAAACACTGCTGCAGTTAAATATTTTACCCTTTGTTCTCCCTGCTTGATCTACAATAATAATCTCTTTCATGTTGATATTTACTGCTGTGTTGCCCACAATTACCCGAAAGAGAAGTTAGGGGCTAGAAAAAGTTTAGCTGAATCAGAAAACAGGTCTAATTAAGCAAGTTTGTTCTAAATCTATAAAAGGCTAAGTTGACATATAAAGCTCTCATTGGCGCCAATCACACATGTGTGTTTCGATCTGTCATTGTCGATGGTGAATTTGGTTGACACTTCTATTATAAAGGGCAAATAGTGATATTAAAATATTCTAATTAATTTCCTTTCAATGTGCATGAATTTGTGCACTGAGCCACTAGTTTCTAAATAAAATGCTTACATGGTTATTTCTCAATTTATCAGTTTTGGACATCACCTACTGACTTCCTGTTATTGCCATTGAGGTAATTAAAACTCTTTCACCTCATCTGCCCCCATTCTCCATTTTCCATCCTAAGTACAGTTATCCAGTACAATAAAAGGCTAATATGTAAATCAACTGAACACGGAATGACCGGTCACTATGACATGCACTGACCACCAGGGGGCAAACACTCAATACAGGAGCTGCTCCCTAGTGGTCAGTGCACTCCCATAGGGGGTGTGCCGCTCAGCCAGAAGCCCTGAGGCGGGCTCATGGCTGGCAAGCGCAGCGGTGGTGGCGAGAGCCTCTCCCACCTCCACAGCAGTGCTAAGGATGTCTGACTGATGGCTTAGGCCCGCTGCCCCACACGGAGCGGGCCTAAGCTGTCAGTTGGACATCCCCCGAGGTGCCCAGATTGCGAGAGGGCGCAGGCTGGGCTAAAGGACACCCCCCCCCCCCCCCCAGTGCAGGAATCTTGTGCACCAGGCCTCCAGTAATACAAGTAAAAAAAAAAAAAATAGCCAGAGTTTACACAGGATTCACTACAGAACCCCATAGTATTCTTTGATTTTTCCTTTCTCTTACAACTTTAGTTTGTCCTAAAGTTAAAATAAACTTATTTTTTATTTGCTTAGTTTTCTAAGTGCTATTTATTAATTCCCCTCCCCCCGCAAAGCTCTAATATATCTGTCACACTCATTATTTTCCCCCTATTGTTAAAAAGACCATTTTAAGCACTTGATCAGTTTTGTCATTTCTTAACCCCTGGAGTCCTTCGTGTTGTCCTCCTGTCCTTCTGTCCCCCTCTCCCATCTGGCAGGTTGCTCTCCAGGCCTCTGATCAGCTATAATCCCAAGGTTCCTCTTTACCATTCTCCCATGTTGCACGAATCTTGGCAGGAAGTACTTCAGCGGCTCAGCATCAAGTCATCCTTCCTTGAATTGTACTTTGAATTCCTGGCCTCTGTCCTAGTCCCTGTGATTAGGTCATTCTTTTGCTATATCCGAGACAACTTAGGCCGAGTACCTAATTTTGTCCTTCGCAGTCTTCTTGCTCAGGGAAGGTCACCCTACCCACCACCTCCAGTCCAGTGACATGGCCGTGGTAGCCATTCACAGACTTCCTTGATGCCAGTGGAGGCTTCTCATTCTTGAGTTCGTGACCCCTGGATTCCAGATGGTGCTGTCTCCAGTATCTGGAGCAGCGGTTTTCAATCGGGGTGCCGTAGCGCACGGGCAGGCCACGAGAATTTTTAAAACATGCAATACTTGACTATTTAGTCAGGGGCACTGACCTCTTTTCTCTGAGACTGTCAAATAAAAAAATGACAACAGCCAATACAACAACAGCCATCTGGTGTGAATAAATCAAAATTATACCATTTTTTTTTTGTCAAATTGGAAAAAAATATAATAGCTTTTTTTGGTGTGCCACAGAATTTTAGTAATTAGTTTTTGTGTGCCATGAGATGAAAAAGGCTGAAAATCACTGATCTGGAGGAAAGACATGGGCTGTGAAGTCATACAGACCTGGGATCAAATCTCACCTGTCCCTCTTGCTAGCTGCATAACCTTTGGGGAGCCTTCTTTTCCACATTAGAAAAGTCCAAGGCTCGTCATACTATTCTTATTAAGATTGATGCAGGAATTAAATGAAAACATGTATATTAAGTATCTACAGTAATTCCTGCACATAAATACTAGCTTATTCCTCATTCTTTTAAAAAATATATTTTTATTGATTTCAGAGAGGAAGGGCGAGGGAGAGAGATAGAAACATTATTGATGAGAGAGAATCACTGATGGGCTGCCTCCTGCACACCCCACACTGGTGATGGAGCCCACAACCAGGGCCTGTGTCCTGACCAGGAATCAAACCGTGACCTCCTGGTTCATAGGTTGATGCTCCACTACCGAGCCACGCCTACTGGGCCCTCATTCTTTATTACCTTGTGTCTGGTCCCACTGTCAGCAGCTTTGGGGACGTTGTCATCTGGTTTTACCGTTTCCTTTGGACAAACTGACCCTTCGCGCATCTGCCCTGGGTCTGTCTCTCCAGCACCAGTTGCCTCTGCCTCTCCCATACTTGGGAGCTCAGTCTAGTTTCAAATAGAGAACATTTCTAGTCTTCCCAATTCTGCTACAGATAAATGGGTCAAGTCAATACTTAGTCCCACATGCCGTCTTTTTTAGCAGAGCACATTTTCCAGCTCAAAGACATTTTCTGATAAGAGAGAGAAAAACTAAATAGTGTTGAGCAATTTTGCTTTATCATCTGTCAATATTACACCATCTGCCCCAGCTTCATGCCCACACCTTCCTTGTTCTTCTTCTCCCTCTAAATATAGATTAAAGCGCCCTTTCAGTTGTCCTTAACTTATTTTGGCAAAGCCCAGCTCATCCTAGGCTTTCATCTTCCTCACACCTTTTCATACGTCTGTGCTGCAATTCTGTGTTTGTTCTGGGTTGAATGTCCCTTTCTTCAAGTCCTCTGAAAATCTTGGCTTTTCAGGGCACCCTGCGTACCTCATGATTAACCCTTTGCTCCCTGTTTCTACTCTTAAAGGCAGGAACCATTTGTACATTTCTTTCATTTTTCCCCATGACATTCAGCACGAAACAGACCTCACTAAGATCTTATTAACCCAACTTATTTTTGTTGCTACATGCTAAGGTAATATTTTTAGCGTGCTTTTTTTTTTTTTTAAAAAAAAAAAAGCTGTTCTTTCTCAAACATATGGGGATAAAACCTTCTTTCCCATAGCTGGCCCTGAATATTAAGGCTAACTCTACATTAACTCCTATTTTTAAGTACTTAAGCAAAAGATAGCTGGGAATGTGAAACTCTGTCTCCAAGGAAGAAAGATATTTGATGGCATTTTACAGCTTTTTTTGTGCTTATAAAGCAAAATGAAAACTTTAAACCCCCTTTGGTTTTAATGTTAATTTCTTAATTAGGACCTATAACGGAATAAATCTGTGAGGCAATAAAGTTAAGAGGCAGGACTCACAATTTAATTAAATCTACAGACTTAATATATTTTAAATTAGTTATCCATAGGCAAAAAGGTTTTTAAGTTATCTATCAGGAATTTAAAGACAATGGACAATATTTCAACTCATTACAGATATATTTAATGCTGCAATTTTCAGGTTACAAAAAAATTACTTGTCATTTGGGCTTAATTTGAAAGAGATTCTTTGCATTTTAAAAGTATTTGTTTATTGATCACTAGGAATGACCAGTGATTACTAATAAACACAAAGGAAGATGAGTGAATCACCCTGGAAATAAGAATGGGAAACAAAATATATTAAGAACTTGTCTATACTTTTCTATTGCAGCATTTATCATTTTTTCTGTATACCTGCAATATTGTTAAACACACTGCTTTGAGTGCTTAATAAGTGTTTGTGATTGTTGACACATCAGAGATTTTGTCACTGTCTCTCATTCAGTCCCCTTTAAAGACACACACCCCAACCTCATTTACTAAGTCAGCGCTACCTTGATTTTGTGGTTCACTTCTTATTAGTTGAAAAACCAAAACCTCATGTCTATCTCTCTATATATCCCAACTCTACTTGAGGTGGGGATAAAACTTCCTTATATTGCTTGGAAGGTAAAATTTTAAGTATTTCATAAATAGGGATGGTGAAAGACAAAGGATTTCTTTTCATGTTTGTCCTTGAGGAGTGAACATCCCCTGAACAACCCCAGTCTGGGTTAGACGTTCCTCCCACATGTTGCTGTATTTCTTTGTGTTTTTCCTCACCACACACTTAGCATATTGTGTTTCAATTTTATATTTACTTGTTTATCTCTTTTACAGTGAGAGCCCATTGAGGACAGGGAATGTGCCTTTTATCCCTGTAGTCTTAGCAACGACCATAGGTATGTAGTAGATACTAAACAAAGATGAATGAATGGATGGATGGATGAGTACATTACTTTTCAGTTTAGCCAAGCTCTCAGGCTAATCACAGGCACACATACACAGACAGCATAATTTTCTAGACCTCCTCATTATTAACAATATGTTGCTAACACCACCAGAAATATCTTCCCAGACTGCGATGAAGTACCACAGAACCCAGAATGGGAAGCCATGACCTAGTGCCCTGCATAACTAACTATTTTTCAGTAACTGGGTTTGTATTTGAGACACGGAGACTTTGTAGGTAACGCACACAGCAGTGTTTTGATAGACCAAAGTAATATACAAATTTAAAGCATTTATATAAGCACAAATTTAGAGCATAGCTCTAAGCTCTAGGCCCCTGAAATAGAAACCCTTTTTGTTTAATCTTAAATACTTTATTTTTTAGAACACGTTTAAATTTACAGAAAAATTGAGAAGATAGTACAGAATTCCCATATGCATATAACAAGTTTCCTCTATTATTAACGTCCTACATTTGTCTGACACATTTCTTAAAATCAATGGATCACTATTGATACCTTAAGATCAAAGCCCATGGTTTATCCAGATTTCCTTAGTTTTAACCCAATTCCCTTAGTTTTGTAGGCTCTCATCTAGAATACCAGGTTACAGTTAGTTGTCATGTCTCCTTGTGGCTGTGACAGCTCCTCAGGCTTTCCCTGTTTGTCATGACCTTGGACAGTTTTAACCAATTTTGGTCAAGTACTTTGTAGAAGGTCCCTCTATGGGAATTTGTCTGATGTTTTGCTCATGGTTAGACTGGGCACAGGTGGAGATTTTTATAAGGAGACAGTCGAACACAGTAGCCATCAACTTTTTTTCTGCTCCCACAGTGTCCACACGTGTGGCACACGCCCATGAGCAAGGCCTCTCATTAGATAAAGGATGGCCGGGTTGGGGCACAGCGCTGGGAGCGTTTAGGAGACTCCCTGGGCAGATATATTGAACAGAGTTTTGAAGAAAGAGAAGGGAGAGGGAATACCAAGGAAGAGGCTAGCAGACATGGTCACGGAGATAGGTGAATGTCAGTAGTAGCAGGAAACAGAGTTTTTAGGTTGGAGCAAACATTCCTTTTCAGGGAAATGGGGTTTAAGGACAAGTGGAATGTTAAAAACAAACAACGGAGCAGCTTAGGTTTGATATAAAAATTAAGAAAGATCTGAAGGTACTGGATTACCTGCAGAGAAGAAAGAGGGACTCCCATAGTCACTGCCAACCAATGTTGCTGTGGAGCTGCGTGTCTTTCTTTCTTTTTTTTCTTTATTGACTAAGGTATTACATATGCATCCTTATCCCCCCATTGCCCCCCACCCCCTGCTTGTGCCCTCACCCCCTGGTGTCTGTGCCCATTGGTTATACTTATATGCATGCATACACGTCCTTTGGTTGGTCTCGCCCCCTCCCCCCCACCGTCCTGAGTGTCTTTCTTTGATAAATTTTCTTTTTGAAATTCTCTCCCTCCCTTGTTTTCAGGATAAGACTCTCCTAATTTTTTCTCCTAACTCTCTAGGTCCTCTTCAGGCCTTTGTATTATTATTAAGCAATAAATAATTACTCATAATTACAACTGACAGCTATATGGGTTATCAAGAATTGTGGGCAGCACTTTGTTATCTCACTTAATGCAACCAACCCTGTGAGGTACTCTTATCATCCCCATTAAAATGAGAAAACCAGTCCTAGCTGGTTTGGCTCAAGTGGATACAGCTAGCTAGGCCTGTGGTCTGAAGGGTCCCAGGTTTGATTCTGGTCAAGGACCTCTGTTGCAGGAGGTAACCAATTGATGTGTATCTCTCTCACATAGATGTTTCTCTCTCTTTCCTCCTCCTCCTTTCCACTCTCTCTAAAAATCAATGAAAAAATATCTTCTGGTGAAGATTGTCCAGAGAGAGAGAGAGAGAGAGAGAGAGAGAGAGAGAGAGAGAGAGAGAGAGAAAACGAGAGAACTACAACTCAACAGAGAGAGATTATGGAATCCAAGTCTGTGCTCTGAATTACTGTGTATGAAGCTTGTCACTAAGATTTTGGCATTAGTCAGAGTTCTAGACTTTATCCCTTTCTTCTCAAGGTCAAATCTTTGTGTTTGCAATTTCTTTAACCTTCTCTTACAGGTTTGTGTTCCTTAGAGTGTTTTTATTTTTGGTGATTTCTATTTACTTTTAATCCTCACCCAAGGATATTTTTTCCATTGCTTTTTAGAGAGAGTGGAAGGGTGGGAGAGGGAGGGAGGGAAAGAAAGAGAGAAACATTGATGTGAGAGAGACATGGATTGGTTGCCTTCCATAAGCACCCTGACCAAGGATGGGGACAGAACCTGCAACTCAGGTATGTGTCCTTGACCGGGAATCGAACCCAAGACTCCTTGGTGCTCAGGCCAATGCTTCAATCACTGAACCACACCGACCAGGGCTATTCTTGCTGATTTTTTGATGTACCTTTAAAACTAGCTGCATTTCCAAACTGGAGACTCAACCAAGTAGACCACCAGGCAGAAACACACAGAGTGATGCTAGGATTCTTCTCTTTGGAGCCTATTAGATGGTCATGATTTCTTCTTTTTTTAAATCCTCACCTGAGGATATTCTAAAAATTGAATTTAGAGAGAGGAAGAGGGGAGAGAGGAGAGGGAGGAAGAGGAAGAGGGGAGAGAAAGAGAGAAATGTTGATGTGAGAGAGAAACATCGATCAGTTGCCTCCCATATGGGCTCTAACCCAAGATGGACCCTGAAACCTGGGTATGTGCCCTGACCAGGAATGGGTCCCACCACTGTTTAGTGTATGGGATGATGCTCCAACCCACTGCACCTCCTGGTAAGGGCAGGCTGTGCATGATTTTTATTGTCCCATTACTGATGTCACTTGATCACGTGATTAAGGTGCTGTCTGCCAGACTTCACTATAAAATTACTCTAATTTTCTTAGTAAGTAATAAGAATTTTATGGGGGTGATACTTTGAAACTATGTAAACCTTCCAATCCTTTTCAAACTTTTAATTTATGTTCATTTACATCTGTATGGTTTCCTATGTTATTCAATGGGTTATATAGGCACCAGTGTGCCTAAATCCAGAGCCTGTGGGAGGATTATAGGAGCTCCAGAAAGGAAGAGGTCTCTTAGGTAGGAGGTGTCTCCCTAAGGTCCGGGAAGCATGTTCCTGGGGTTCTAGGCACAGTATTGGAGAAAAGACTCCAGTTTGTCCCAGATTTGGCCAGTGGAACACAAGTTGGCCTGTGTCCTTTTAAAATTTTTTTACTGATTTCAGAGAGGAAGGGAGAGATAGAAACATCAATGATGAGAAAGAATCATAGATCAGCTGTCTCCTGTATGACCCACGCTAGGGATTGAGCCCGCAACCCTAGCATGTGCCCTGACCGGGAATTGAACCGTGATCTTCTGGTTCATAGGTTGACACTCAGCCACTGAGACACACGGGCCCGATGGCCTGTGCCCTTTTGACACGCCTCATTATTCTTTGAGCATGTCCTTACTTTCTTCCATTAACTAGAGGCTCCAGGCTCACCCTGTACTTTCTCTTCTCTAGTTCTGGAATCAACCATTTTGCCAAGAAGAAAAAAATGAAGAGGAGAATGGTGTTTAGAAACCAAGATCTATGCTAGATGTGCTCATTGTGTTTTGTGTCATTAATTTCAGACCCTCTCAGTGGAAAGAGCATGTATGTACTTATTCACCTATATCAATTTCTGTAATTAGAAATAGATTGATACCTCCATTACCAATTCACCATCAAAAGATTCATTCCGGTTATCCTTCCATAATTGTAACTCTCTTCCTCAACAGTGAGAAATCTGACTCCCATTTCCTTAGTATAGTGGTCCTCTCTTATCTGAGGGGAATATGTTCCAAGATATCCTAAAACCACAGATAGTACTGATGTATATATGTTTTCCCCCTATATATACATATCTATGATAAAGTTTATGTTCTTTTTAGCATATCCACATTTCCAGCACCACTACGCTTGAGCTTTAGGATCATTATTTAGTGAAATAAGGTTACTTGAACACAAGTACTGTGATACCACGACATTGATCTGATAACCAAGACAGTACCAAGTGACTGTGGGCGGGTCGTGTATACAGTGTGAAGACGCTGGACGGGGGATGCTTCACGCCCTGGGTGGGATGAAGTAGATGGGTTAGATTTCATCACACTACTCAAACCATGTGCCATTTACAACTTATGAATTGTATATTTCTGGAATTTTCAACTGAAACTGTGAAAAGCAAAAGTTCAGAAAAAGGGAGGGGGCTATTTTTACTTACTGCATATTTACTTATTGATCAATTCTCTTGTATATAACCAATCTCCCATCACTGTTGCTGCCTACTCCTCTGCCAGGCTGTACTCTTGCTGACATCCCAGAGCCAGGTGGCCCCTCCAGGCAGGAAGGTGAGAACACCCCACACCAGGCGCTTCCTGCGGAGGATGCCCTCCTCACCAGTGTCCAACATGACAGCTTTGCCTGCCTCCTCTTCCCTGACACACTGTTGTGCTGTGTCCTGATAACACACATCTCCTACAATGTTATCCCCCCTATACATACTAGTACATATCTATGATAAAGTTTATGTTCTTTTTAGCATATTCAAATTTCCAGCATCACTACGCCTGATTTTTAAAAATATATATATTTTAATTGATTTCAGAGAGGATGGGGGCGGGGGAGAAAAAGAGAGAGAAACATCAATGATGAAAGAGAATCATTGGAATCATTGGTGGACTGCCTCCTGCATGCCCTCCACTGGGGATCATGTGCCCTGACCAGAATCGAACCATGACATCCTAGTTCACAGGTCGATGCTCAACCACTGAGCCATGCCCGCCGGGCACCTACACTGTACTTTAAAAGATACATGATCTCTTTTGCTCGTTATAAAACCTCTGTGAAGTAGTTATGGAAGGTATTATTATCCATCATTTTTCTCAGAGTAAGTCTTCAAGGACCTAGGTTCGAGAGAAATGGAGTGACTTGCCCAAGGTCACACAGCTTATAGAAAGCAAGCTCTCTGCCTCTCAACAAAGGCCAAAATTACTCTCCTTTTTTCTCCAGTAGAAATGTTTCAAACTCATTGACTTTGTAGTCAACTCTGATTTCCAGGTGTTTCTTTTCCTGCAAAATATGTGCCAAGCAGTGGTGTGGCAGAAAAAGGATTGGACACAAAAGAAACTTAAACTTTAGCTTCAGCTCAGATCTGAGACTTTAGGCATGTTACTCTCCTCAATTATGAAAATGTTAGAATAGTCCAGCGATTCTTTGCCTGAGGCGGCTGAGAGAGGCGCCATGGGGCTTTTCCCAGTGATAGAAATGCCCAAGAAATTCAGGTACAATTACTTGATTCAATGACCCGCAACACCCCTTCCAATCTTCATATTTATGATTCCAAGGCAACCTCTCGATTCGTATTAATCTGTTTTTATTCTTATCAATCTCACCCTTCATTCAAAAATATTTATTTTTTATTCTTTTTAAAAAATATGCTTTTATTGATTTCGGAGGGGAAAGGAGAGGGAGAGATAGGAAACATCAATGATGAGAATCATTGTTTGGCTGCCTCCTGCACGCCCCCTACTGGGGATCAAGCCCGCAACCCAGTCTTCTGCCCTTGACAGGAATCAAACCAGGACCCTTCAGTCCGCAGGCCGATGCTCTATCCACTGAGCCAAACCAGCTAGGGCTCAAAAACATTTATTAAAGGCCTATTATTATATGCCAAGTACTTTTTATTTGGGTTTTGCAGTATCCCCTTTCCGAGGTGTCAGCGTCATTTCGAATTTTATCCCTATCTTCCAAACCTGGGACCGAGAGCATTCGCATCTAAGTCATGTAATTTATAAACTCGCGGGGCTCCTCTCCAGTCCTTTCTCCACCAACCACATTTCAAGGCTGTCCCTCTGGGCTCACAGCCACGAATGAACTCTCTTGGGAACACCCTCCTTCACCTAACAGGCTCCATCGACACTTGCATGTCCTAGCGGGTCGGTGGGAATTCGGGTAGGTGGTTTTCCAAGTCTGGATGACCCCCCAGCGCACCTCTGCACCCAGCGGGGCACAACCAGCTCTGAGCACTGTTAGCCCCGGGCTCGGCCCGCAGCGGTGGCGGGGTGGCTGCTAATAGACGGAAGATTCTCTCCCGTCGGGAGGGGGCCGTGGCGGGGGCTCTAACTTCCTCGTTTCCCCTCCTCCGAGCACCGCACAGCGCGTGCCGCTGTCGGGGCGCAGGAACTTCCCGGCCTCGCTCTCGCTCTCGCTCCCACTCCGCACGCCGACTCGGGCTCCGCACGCGCCCGCCGCCCTCCGGGGCCACGCGCCCCACGCCCCACGCCGCCGCGCGTGTCCTAGGGATCCTCGGCCTCCCCCCGCCCCGCGTGCCCTTCAGCCGGTCCCTGCGCCCCGCCGACGCGGGGGAGCGGAGCGCGCAGGCGGCCGGACGACGTGCGCGAGACGCACGGCCCCGCGCGGAGCGCCGGAAGGAGCCGCGGGGCCTCGCGCGTCGTGTGCGCGCCCTCCCCCAGCCGCCCGCCGCGGCCCCGCGCGCGCGCACTGAGCGCCGCCGCCGCCTCCCCGGCTGCTGCTCCGGCTGCTGCAGGAGGCGGCGCTGGCTGGCGGCGGCGCTCGCTCCAGTCGGCGAGCGGAGCAGCGAGCGAGCGTGTGTGTTTTAAAGATGGCCGGAGCGGTGGCGGCGGTGGCCGCGGGAGCAGCAGCGGGAGCCGCCGCGGCAGCCGTGTCGGTGGCGGCTCCGGGCCGGGCCTCGGCGCCCCCGCCGCCCCCGCCGGTGTACTGTGTGTGCCGGCAGCCGTACGACGTGAACCGCTTCATGATCGAGTGCGATATCTGCAAGGACTGGTTCCACGGCAGGTAAATAAACCCCCTCCGGCCCCGCGGCCGCCGCCGGGCACCGGCCACCCGCCGCCGCCGCGCCGGCCGCCCGCATCCCCTTCCGCCCGGCCGCCGCGCCGCGCGCCCCGCGGTCCGGGCACCGAGCCCCCGGCCGGGCAGCGGGACGCGCGGGGCCCCGGGCTCGCCGGGCGCCGAGCGGGCTGAGTGGGGCTGGTGGGATCGCCCGGCCAGGCGAAGAGTCGCCACAACAAACGGGAACAAAGGGGGCCGGCCGCGAAGTTGGCAGGGGGAGACAGGGCGAGGGGACGCGGCCGGGGCAGGCGCCGGCGCAGGTGGCGGGCGGAGCGCCGGCCGGGCCCCGCCACCCCTCGCGGCGCCCGCAGCCCGGCCGCCGCCCCTCCCGCCCGCCCGGGACTCCGGGTCCGGAGTCGCCGCCCGCCCGGCCGCCTTGCCCCGCCGGCCGCCGCGCCTTCCTTCTCGGCGGGGACCTGGTCGCCCAGCTCGGGGTCTCCAGAAATCGCCCCGTCCCCTCCCCCGCGGGTCCCCGGCGCGCCCCCTTCCCTGGGTCTTTATCAAACTTCCCGGGCCGGGCGCTGGGCCGGGGGCGTCGGCAGCGCCTGCCCGGCGGGGCTCGCGGAGTAAACAGCAACAGATGAGGCGCGCTCGGGACTTAACGATGCCAGTCGGAAGTTTGGGGCCGGGGGTCCCGGGCGGGGCGGCAGGTCGGCTCGGACGGTGCCCCCCGCCCAGCGCCCCAGTACACCCCGTCCTGGCGGGGGCGGAGCGGATGGAGTGGGCGGCGGGGCCTGAAGAGACAGCCTCGTCTCACCCCCCTCTCTCCTCGCGTCGCCCCCGCGCCGCCGCTCAAACTTTACAAAGAGTGAAATTTCCCGTCCCCCGAGGGGCTGGCGACACCCAGACGGCGCGGGGCCGGCGCCCGGGGGCCTGGCGCGGGCGAACTTTGGCCGGCCGTGAGCACTTCGGGCCGGGTGGCGGGGGCGGCGAGCGTCGCCCTGCGCCGGGGCGGCCGCCTGCGTTTCGGGGTTTGACGTTTGTGAGAGCTCGGGCCGCCTCCGCCGCCAGGCCGCCGACTCGTGTGTTTTGTAATCAAAGTGTGAGGCTAATAAAGGGCGGCGCCACAGCCTCTTGACTCCGGCGTGGGAGGGACTCGCAGGCATTTAAACAAAGAAACTAGTTGGGGTTGGGCTCCCAAAGTCCTTATTTGGGTGTTGTGGGAGAGCCTGCGGTCCCCTTCGGGCGAAGCAGGTTTCCCGAGCCCCGTTCGGGGTTGCATCTTGGCGAGAGTGCGCTCACGGGTGGTAGCAGATATGGTGACTGTGATTGTAGGAAGTGTCCTTTGATTGACAGCAGGGCATTTAAATACAGCCTCCGCTCCCCCCCTCCCCAATTTTACAGAAACACTGCACGACCAGGCCAGATGTCTTCGTCTCCCTCTACTGGCCCTGGGAGAGAAAACCACTTCAATGACAGCGTTCATTTCGGTGTTTAGTGCTAGGTACAGTTAGTTTTGCTTAATTTTCAAGTACCGTTAGTTTTATTTAATCAGTTCTCGGTTTGCACAGCTCTGACAGCAGTACCAGAGAAAAAGGCAACGTTGTCACTGTATCAGATAATCTTTAACAATCTGGTCTATGCTTGGGGAATATTACTACAACCTTGCCACATGTAACTAAGAATAAATTATCCGAAGTTCTTTTTCATTACTGTACACTGGTATTTTTCTGTATTTAGATTATACATAAAACTGAAATTTGGTCATACCAAACTTTGCCAATTCTGTTTCTACACCCTCTGTTCTCATACCCTAGGCAACCAGAGTAGAGATTATCCAAAAATCTAGGTGACATATAGAATAAAGCCAGAATCCCTGGTGATTATGTAAATACTTATTTTTCAAAAAACTCTTTTAGCTGTATAAGAAATTTGTTCCATTGTCCAATGTAAAGATTCGATAGGTTAATAAATTTTAGACTAGAATTTTATTTATCTTAATTTGGGTAACAACACTATAATCATAAAAAGCTGCAGGAAGTTGTGGAGAATTTTGTAATGCATTTAAGTATACATCTGAAAACAGGAGAAGTTGAAGGGAAAAAGAAGAGGGCACATGTGAAGAAGAGAAAACAAGGCCAAAACATAAATTTGTCACAAAAATTTGTGTGACTTCGTATCTGTGGAAGTGACTCTGAAATATATACACACTTTAATAGCTGATACCTCAGTTTTTGAAAATGAAATGTATTTTAATAAACACCACCTTTATAATTATTCAAAATGTGTGTATACATTTTTTGGGGGATGCACTATATTTTGAACCTAGGTTGTTTTTTATTTTATTTTTTAGACCAGCAGTTCTTGAGCAGTTACTCTGGTTAAGATATCAGAAATTAGAAAATTTAGTGATACTGCTCCACCATATAAAAGCAGTATCTTAATACCAAGTTTAATTCTTAATGAAGTATTGGTAATTTGAGGTTTATATATTTTTCTTGTGATTAATATTTACTTTAATGTTTATAGTACCATAAAATGAGTGATTGTTTTTTTGAACACAACAAAATGTTCCTTACGTATTAATTATTAAACTAGTACCACTTGCTTATGTGAGAATTGGCCCCTGAAGTCCTGAGGTGTAGCTTTCATTCTCATGCTCAGCTTTTCCTTGGTTTCCAGGGGTAGTCTATTTGTAGAGGAAGAAAGAGGAAACGAGTGGGTACAGAGGATTGCCTTAACTGGATAATTTCTTTTTAAATCCTCACCCAAGGATATTTTTTTTCCATTGATTTTTAGAGAGCGTGTAAGGGAGGGAGGAGGGGAAGAAGAGAGAGAGAGAGAGACGTTGAGAGACATTGATGTGCGAGACACATGGATTGGTTGCTTCCTGCATGCCGTGATCAGACTGAGGTTGGGGATTGTACCTGCAATTGTAAGTGCCCTTCATTGGAAATTGAGCCTGAGACCCTTTGACCCTTAGGCTGCTGCTCTAACCACTGAGCACCCGGCCAGGGCCAGCTGGATAATTGCTTAGTAATTTTATTATTCAAGTAAAATTTTTTAAACTCAGTGAATTTTGATGTAAATTTTGGTTTAATCTGCCTGAAGTTTCTGACATCTGAAAATCTGAAAAGTTTTTCCTCTAATTTATTCCGACAGGGAAGGAGTGCCCTGCCTTGATGCTTTTTAGCCAGGTAGCAGGGTGGATGGAACCAGCCTCCTCCAGGTGTGAGGCTGTTGAACTTTGTATCCTTGGTATTCAGGAATTCTCATCCCTCAGTCTGCCTAAGCCTTTTTTTTTTTTTTTAAGTGAGGGGAGGCGGGGAAAACACTTGCTGGGCACAATGTATAATGATACCCTTAGGGTCCGTGAGCTGAGGAATTAACAGGATTTTCCTGGGAAGTTTCCTTCTGAATTGGAGATGGACTTTTTCCTCTTTGAGTCTTGGAAGTAAGATGAGCTTTCTTGTAATGCCAATGTCTAGGCTATGTGTCTTTCCATAGCACACTTAATGTCATCCTATGTAAAACTGCGTCACTGTTCTACTTTTAATGTCTTTGTCTCTCTATTAGATTGTAAATACCCTTGTTTGTTAGACTTTTTAGTAATATATTCGTCTTGATTGACAAAAGTAATATATTATAGAAAAATGGGAAGTATAGAAAAGTATCAAGAATATGCAAGTACCCATGTCTCCCAGAGATTGCCACTATTTTAACATTTAAGGTATATGTATGTATTGAAAACAACCTGGAATTCATTTTATGCATTCCAGTGTTACCTAACCTCTTTCATTAATATATACTTTTTTCTGTATCTTTAAAGTTTTTTGAAAGCATTTTTCAGTGGTTGTATAGTGTTTAATTTTACAGGAGTACTATATATTTTAAAACCATTCCCCTCTTGTTAGTTTTTTACCTTGTTTACTACTTTTTCGTGTATTTCCTAATGATAATGGATAGGTGACATCATTCTAAACAAACCATTGTGAGTATCTCTATTTCCTTAGAATAAATCAAATGAGTTAATACAGGTAAAACACGAAGAAGAAGTGGCACGTGTGTAAGTAGTCAATAAGAAATTCCTTGAAGTAGAATTAGTAGTCACAAGGCACAGATATTTTTAGGCTTCTTGTGCCTACAGCCAGGTTGTCCTCTAGAAAGGTTATTCCAATTTATACTTTCACCAACAGTGTCCACTTCTAGTTCCCTGCATCCTCTCCAATCTAAGGTATTATTAACCCTGTCACCCCAAAACCAAGCCAAACAAACACTTTGTCAATCTGCAAATGAATATTCCCACCAAAAAGAAGTACCCAAGATTATTTGTGGCACCACTATTTATATTGTCCCCAAAATGTAATGACCTAAATGTCATTAATAGTAGACTGGATAAATTATGGTATATTTATAAAATGGAATTCTCATCAGTGATTTAAAAAAAAAGCACTACTGATGCATACAACATGGGTGAATCTCACAGATAAAAAGTTGAGTAAAAGAAGCCAGACACAAAAGTGTGCAATGTTTGATTCTGCTTATATTAAATTCAAGTACAGGCATAATTGGATGCGAAGTCAGGCTAGTGCTTGCCTCTGGGGGGCATGACTGAGAGAAGGCCCGAGGGAGCTTCTGAGGTTCAGCAAATGTTCTCTATCTTGATCTTGTGTGGTGCTAGCGTGACTGATTCAGCTGTAAAAATTCACTGAGCTGTATGTTCACTGAAGATTTTTTAAACTTTATTTTAAGTGTACTTCAATCATTCAGTGTTTAAAGAGTTATGTTTACCAATTTGGTAGCTGCCATACAGTATGTTTTAATTTTACTTTGTTTCTTGTCCTGACTTACTGGGGGCAGATAGATAAACAAGTGTATGACAAAAAAAGTTGTGTCATGGGAAAAGAGGGCTGGGGGTAGTATAAGGCTACTTTCACATGGTGTGATTATGGAGTGCCTTGAGAAGGAGACATTTGAACACAAGAATATTTTGGATTTTACATAAAGCAGATGGTATATTTTGAGGAGTAAAGGATTTGATTTAACCTTTAAAAGTTTCACTTTGGCTGCTACATGGAGAATAGATTGGAGGGAGGCAAAGGCTGACAGGTAGATCAGTAAGAAGCTATTGTAACAACAGTCCAGGTGAGAGATGATTTTAAAAGTTTGAGTCAGTTTTGGTAATTTATAAATGTTATATATTAATTTTTTTCCTGAAGCCTGAATAAATGAAGAGCTTAGTTTATGAGAATGGAAGGATTTTATCTAGAACAGAGGTTCTCAACCTGTGGGTCGTGACCCCTTTGGTGGTCAAACAACCCTTTCACAGGGGTCGCCTAAAACCATCTTGCATATCAGATATTTACATTACGATTCATAAGAGTAGCAACATTACAGTTATGAAGTAGCAACGAAAATAATTTTATGGTTGGGTCACAACATGAGGAACTGTATTTAAAGGGCCAGAAGGTTGAGAACCACTGCTCTAGTTTGATTTATAAAGCAGGCTTTGGTTGGTTCTAGCAATTGGAACTCCACAATAAGTTGTGCAGTTTTGAACAGTTGGCCAGTGCTGATCTTGTAGCTGCTACCAAGTTCTGATTCTTTTTGGAAGTTACATTTTATTACTCTAATGATTGTTTACTTACTTTTCCATGAATATTAATATTATTCTTTTCCCATTAATTATAGTTGAATTAATGGTAACTTGTATGATTTTTGTATGTGTTTGGGTGAGTCCTGGTTTCTTTGGAGAATGAATTTAAGAAACCAAGGTCTGGTACTAGGTGGGCTCATAGCTTCTAGGCCTTCCCAGTGGACAGAGCTGAGAAATACAGAAATCACACACATGCATTCACATCTGGATTTATTTCTGTTGCATCTATCTATATACCTTTGATTCTCATCCAATACCACAGCATTCGTTTTAACCTTTTCCCTTTCCTTGCTTGTAACTTTTTGTCCAACTTTGAGAAACCCAGCTCTTATTACATTTAATAGATTTATTTGTTCATTCCTAGTGTATACATAAAGTGGTTCTAGAATTGCTAACCCTTACCCTTGTAATAAAGAAATCTGCTAACTAGGTTACAGTACTTGTTTATAGTTCTTTTTGTCTTTAGCCTGATAATATCTAGTCAAATCAAAGTTAGGTTACCTCCTTCTTTTGTGTTGCATTTTGGAGTCCTCTCACATCCTGGTTGGTTTTTTAATTGTTAGTTTATATTTTGAATATGTAAACCATTACTATCATTCTAAGAAGTCAGAGTTATATGAAAAGGTATACTCAGAAGTGTCATGCCCTCTTCACCCCTCTTATGCCTTTCCATCCCTTTTTCACCCCCCTCCTGTAAGTAATCTCTCGTTTCTGGCTCATCTTTTCTGTGTTTTTGGTGTGTTTTCCCACAAATGAGCAGATGTATGTTTTGTTTTTTTTATTGTATCTGTTTTCTTCATATGAAGGGTAGCTTATGATAAATATACTTCATTTTGCTTTTTCTCACTTACTAGTATATACTGGAAATCACTCCATGTTAATTCAGAGTTCTTCCTTCTTCTTTTTAACAGCTATATAGAATAGCTGTAGCTTGTTTTATTCATCTTTTTTCTTGTGTATAGGCATTTAGGTTGTAGTATTTTGCAATTAAAAACAGTGCTGTAATGAATAATCTTGTGCATATGTATTTTCATGTTGTTGGAGGTATATCTTCAGGTTAGATTACTAGAGGTGGGATTACTTGGCCCAAAGATAGGTGCATATGTTGTTTTGTTAGGATTACCAGATTTCCCTCTGATGCTTGGGCCTGTTTGCATTCCCACCAGCAGCGTATGAGAGTGCCTCTTCCACCACATTCTTGCCATCAGGATGCGTTTTCATATTTTTAATCATTGCCAGTCTGCATAGTTTCTGTTGAGAAATCAGCTGACAGTCATATGGGTACTCCCTTGTAGGTAACTGACTGTTTTTCTCTTGCTGCTTTTAAGATTCTCTCTTTGTCTTTTGCCCTTGGCATTTTATTTATGATGTGTCTTGGTGTGGTCCTCTTTGGATTCCTTTTGTTTGGGATTCTCTGTGCATCCTGGACTTGTAAGTCTATTTCTTTCACCAGGTAGGGGAAGTTTTCTGTCATTATTTCTTCAAATAGGTTTTCAATATCTTGCTCTCTCTCTTCTTCTGGCACCCCTATAATTCAGATGTTGGTGCGCTTGAAGTTGTCCCAGAGGCTCCTTACACTATCTTCATATTTTTGGATTCTTTTTTCATTTTGCTTTTCTGGTTGGGTAATTTTTGCTTCTTTGTATTTCAAATCTTTGACTTGATTCTTGGGATCCTCTTGTCTGCTGTTGGATCTCTGTATATTATTCTTTATTTCAGTCAGTGTATGCTTAACTTCTAGTTGGTCTTTTTTCATACCCTCCAGGTTCTCACTAAACTTATTGGCGGTTTCTAGAAAATTCTTGAAAAACATTATAAGTGTGGTTTTGAACTCTATATTCAGTAGTTGGCTTTCCTCCATTTCTGTCATTTGTGACCTGTTTCTTTGTCTTCGCATTTTTTATGCTTCCCTGTGTTGGTAGAGTGGCTTTGTGTGCTAGGTGTCCTATAGGGCCCAGTGGCTCAGCCTCCCCAGTTACCTGAGGTGGACACTCTTGGTGCACCCCTTTGTGGGCTTTGTGCACAGTCTTGTTGTAGTTAAGCCTTGATTGTTGTAGTTATCACTGGGAGGAATTGACCTCCAGGCCAATTGGCTGTGAGAATCAGCTGTGTCTACGGTGGGAGAACTTCTGTGTTGAAGACACCCTTATGGGGCAAGACTTGCTTCAGTGGGGCTTTGGTGCTCACTGAGTCTGCCCCCTGAGTGTGTCCCTTATGGATCTGAGGAGTTGTAATCTGGATGGTCCCGCTCTGACCACTGGGTACACTGGCTCTTGGATCTAAGGAGGTGCTAATTTAGCCTCTGCCTGAGGCTACCCCGCAGGAGCTTTGAAGAGATCTGCAGATTCCCCTTCCTTGTTTGGGGTTTGGAGGTGCCCAGATGAGGCCCAGCTGTGAAGCAGTGCAAACTGCTGTGGGGCCTTGGGCCTTTTCTTGGAAGTTCTGGGTCTGTCTGACCCAGCTGCAGTTTGTTAGGTAATTTTCAGATTGCAAAGGGCCAGGGCATTGATATGCAAAAGCCTCTGCCGCAGCTTGGGTGGAGCGGGGTCTCAGAGAATCAACAGGGCGGAGCAAGCAGCTATGGCTGCTCCTCAGTCCTACCCTAAGAGGCCCTGCGTCTCAGTGTCTGGGTAATCGCTGCAAGCACCTCTGAGAGAAAGCCGCCCTCGAGTTCTGAGTTCTGCCCGCTGCCAGACAGTCCAGTTTCTCCCTGTATGAGTCTGGGTCCCCAGAGACTTTCCGGAACTGGAGTTCAGAGCAGTCAGGGGCTTGTGACTCCCTCCCGATTCAAAAAGACAGCCGCGTCCTCAGTTGCCAGCCCTTGCCGCATGCGCCTCCGTACCTCTGCACTTTACTTCCGCTGCTCCTCTGAGTCTCAGTGTGCTTTTCTCTTTCCTTCTAGTTGTAGAATTTCCACTCAGCCAGCCTTCCTGTAGTTCTGGATGCTGTCCGTTTTGTCTTTTAGTTGTATTTTTGAAGTTATTGTGGGAGGCAGCAATTTCCGGTGTTTACCTATGCCGCCATCTTGGTTCTCTCCACCACACTGTTTTAATTATGGAGGCTTTTATAGTAAGTTTTTAAGTCTGGTAAGACAAGTCCCAACCTTGTGTTTTTTTGTTTTCGGGTGGATTTTTTTGTTTATTTGTTATTCTTGCAGGTTTATTTTTCCATATAAACTTTAGTAGCATGTTGTCTAATTTTATTAAAAAGCTCATTGATATTTTATTAGTATTACATTAAACTTATAGATTAACTGACATAGTGAGAACTGACATTTTTGTAATGTTGAGTCATTCTATCTAAGAACAGGCTGTTTGTTTATTTAAACCTACTTTTGTGCCTTTCAGATATGTTTAAACTTTTTCTTTGTATAGATTTTGCACAATTATTAAGTTTATTTCTTAATGTTTAATTTTTTTTTTTACTATTATAAATGAGATTTTTCTCTACTACTTGCTGATTGGTTATTGGTATGTATATGAAGACTTACTTGATTTTTAAATGTTGCTTTATATTCTGCTATTTTAATAATGAAGTAATTGAGTTAGTTGTATCATCAGTTCACTAGAGGTTCCTATCATATGCAAATAGAGGTAGTTTTACTACTCTTTATCTATTCTTATGCCTCTAAGTGATTTCGCTTTTCTAACTGCATAAGCTAATACCAGTAGTACAATGCTGAATAGTGGCGGAGAGAATGAATATCCTTACTTTGTTCCTGTCTTTAGTGGAAATACCTCTAATGTTTCGTTACTAAGTAAGATATTAGCTTTAGGCCTCTTATCATATTAAGAAAGTAGCCCTCAATTCTTTTTTTAAAGTGTTTATCACGAATGGTTGTTGAATTGTATCAAAGACTTCTTAAGCATCTATGGGGAACCATAAGCTTATTTCCTAATATAAGTTCATATGCATATAACGTATTTTAAAAATTTTATTGGAGTAGCGTTGGTTATTAAGATTATATAGGTTTCAAGTATACATTTGTATAATACATTAGCTGTATATTACATTGTGTGTTCATCACCTAAAGTCAAGTCTCCTTCTGTCACTCTATATATTTGAACCCCTTTACCTTCTTCTACCTCCTCCCCACTCCCTTTTGCCTTTGGTAACCACCATATGATACTTTTGTCTTTGTCTATGAGTTTTTGTTTGTTTTTGCTTTCTGTTTTATATCCCACATATGAGTGAAATCATATGGTTCTTTGCATATATTGTGTTTTTAAGTGTACTTCATTAGCTCTAAGAATATCAGCCACATGGGAAAATATTCTGCACTGTTGGATATTTAAGTTGTATTTTGGTGATGCTTTGTACTTACATTTTAAAATATTGTGTATCTAAATTTGAAAATACCACTGCCTTTGGTAGTATTTAGTAAAATTGACAAATATAAGAGACATGGAGGAACAAACACTGAACAAGTAAATGAATATAATAGGAATCTCTAATGCATTCTTGACCCAGGAATTTCTCCAAAGCAGCATTTCCTAACTTGTGTTTTGTGAACCCTAGGGGTTTAAACTGTCCTGGGAGTACACTTTTCATTTGTCCTTTAAAAAGACAGTGATTATTTTCCTTTTAAAATGGATTTGTTTTGAGAGCCTCTTCTACATCTACATGAGCAAGAGTACATGGGATGGTTAGTGGAAATCAGTTGAATGTTCTCAAGATTCAGTTATTGGGTTGTTTTGTCATTCAGCTGAATGCTGCTAGCTACCATAATGGTCTTGACTTTAATTTTTGTTGTTTTTAGAGAAAATTTAAAACATATACGAAAGTACACAGATAGTACAATGTGCTCCCTGGGAACCATCACTCTGCTTCAGTGATTATCATGACCTTAATAACATCAAATACTCAGTGTTCAAATTTCCAATTGTCTCTTTTTCTTTTTTCATTTTTTTTTTCTCTCCAGTTGTCTCTTAAGTGTTATAATTTTTTTTCTATTGTTTGAATCAAGATCCAGTTAAGGTCTGCACATTGTGATTAGCTGATATGTCCTGGAAGTCTCTTAATCTGTAGCAGTGGTTCTCAACTGGATGGGATTTGGCACTTCCCACCCTGGGGAGACTTGGCAAGATCTAGAAACACTTTAAAAAGATAGTGATTATTTTTATTGGGGAGAGGGTGCTATAGGAATCTAGTAGGTATAAGGGCATAGTTGCTACTAAATGTTCCACACAGCACAGTCCCCTCAACAAAAGGATAATCCAGCCCTAGACTCCACAGTGCTTTTGGAAAACCCTGTTCCATAGGCTCACCTCGTGTCTCTCTTTTCCCTTGCAATTTATTTGTTGCAGAAAGTTGTTGTTTATCCTATACAGTTTTTTACTTTCTCTATTTTGTTATTACATCCCTGAAACATCTTTGAACGTGTTTTTGTCTTTCTTGTGAATTAGTATTTGAATCCAGAGAAGTTTGGTCAAATTCAGGTTTGCCCCCCAAGAATATTTTATAAGTGGGTGGTGTAGTCTTCCATCAGGAAATAGAAATGGTTGTTTCTCTTTTGGTCATGCCTGTTGCCACGGTGTAATCCCAGTATCCATTCACTTATTCACTAGTGGTTGCAAAATGATGATAATCTACATATATATAAAAGCGTAATATGCAGATCGACTGGACGGCGGAATGACCAGTCAGCTATGACATGCACTGACCAATAGGGGGCAGACGCTCAACTCAGGAGCTGCCCTAGCCTGCAGACCCTGATCGCCTGATGGGAACCGGGGGTGGCAGTGGACACGGGTGGCGCTGGTGCCCTGATTGCCCCGCTGGTCACCTGTTGGTTGCCCCGCCGGTCGCCCCCCACACACAGGGAAACTGACAGTGGCAGTGGGGGTAGGGGAACCAGGGCCGGTGAGCGGCCAGGAATGGCCAACCTCGTGGTCCTTACCCCCGGCCGGCAGGCTCCGATCGCCTGATGGGGAACTGGGTTGGGGAGTGGCGATGACGTGGGCGGTGCTGAGGTCTGTTTACCCCACTGGTCGCCCCACACACAGAGGTGGGTGGGGAGTGGGGCTGGCTGCCAGCAGCTGGGGAAGATCGGCCCTGATTGCAGGCCAGGCCTAGGGACCCTATCCATGCACAAATTTTGTGCGCTGGGCCTCTAGTGTAATTATAAATTACTTCTTCAACTATAAGCTAGAATCCTATCTAATAAAAGGGTAATATGCAAATTAACTGTCACTCTCTGAAAAGATGGCGGTGCCCATAGCGGCTGGGGCAGGACGCTGGCAGCGTCACCCCGGCAATGTGAGCCCAGCAGGCAAGCTCGGCCCGCAGGCAGCACCCAGCAGGGCCTGCTTGGCCCTGTCACCGCAGCGTCCCAGGAGCAGCCAAGCGCAGCCTGCAGGCAGCACCCAGCAGGGCCTGATTGCCCTTTGCCATGGTGTGAAGCAGGCAGGCCCCACAGAGAGCAGAGAACCATGGGGAGCAGGCCCAAGTCGTCAGTAGGACATCCCCTGAGGGCTCCTGGATTGGAGAGGTGCCGGGGTCCAACCCCAGCAGGTCCAGGGGTCCCCAAAGGTGTGGACGGAGTCGGCGAAGAAGGAATGACACGGAGGCAGTGTTCAGTTGATCAGCAGCCTAGCCAGGATCTCTAGCCAAGTTCTGGTCAGGATCTCCAGCGAAGTTCTGGTTAGGATCTCTAGCCAGGTTCTGTGTCCATGTTCTCTTGCTAGGTTCTCCAGGTTCTCCAGCCAGGTTCAGTCACCAGGTTCTAGTCAGGTTCTCTTGCCAATTTCTGTAGTCAGGTTCAGTCCAGGATCTTTTGCCATGTTCTCTCGCTAGGTTCTGTCTCTAGGTTCTGAGGCCAGTTTCTGTCCAGGATCTTTTGCCATGTTCTCTCCAGCGAAGTTCTTCTGTCTCTAGAGAACGTTCTGTGTAGGTTCTGTGCCAATTTCTGTCTCTCTCTCTGTCTCCTAAGTTCTGTCTGCTGTTGTCTTGTTTCAACTGTATTTATACCAGTTGATTCCAATCCTATCAATCTCTATTCCAAAGGTTAGGGCGTTTCTTATCTCCATTCCAGGGAGTAAAGATTATGTAGCTTAAGCATGATTATTCGTAGTTAAAGTGATTAATTTCCCACCTGGCACTTAGTTAAGAGGTTTTATTCCCTCCCTAACTTCAGGGGAAAATCCCTACCTGGGGAAACAACCTTTCTCAGAGACCTTGGTTAAAACACATAGTGCCAAGAAGGTGAGCAAACATATTAAGAACAGTATGCCATATATGCCAGGTCCCTTGAAACAGCAAGCATGGACCGGCTCCCGGCAGAGAGGGTGCAGGTCGGGCTGAGGAATCCCCCACCCCCCGCACGAATTTCGTGCACCAGGCCTCTAGTACTTCTATAAAGAGAAAATTTTCCTTCATCTGCTCTTTGGACTACCTAGTGGTACAATTCTATATAGGAGAAGCAGAATTAAATGGCTTGATTCTTTCCGTTTATCACTAGTTTTGACATTAATTGGCTCATTAGAATTTTCTTTTTTTTTTTATTAAGAATTTTCTATAGATTATTATATAAAGGAAAATTTTAACTTATAGTTAATAATATTGTAGTATCTCTGCATGGTGACGCATCATCACCAGACTTAGTGTGGATATCACATCATAAGGTATATAAATGTCCAATCACTATGTTGTGCACCTGTAACAAATATAATGTATGCCAACTTTACTCTTTTAAAAAGCAAAATTTTAATGTGTAATATTATTAGCTTTAAGCAATATAGAGATGTAAAAAAGATGAATACAAAAAAGAGTTCATGTCTCCTTTGGCCATCTAGCCTATAATTTAGAAAACAAAACAAGTAATATAGAAAGATAAAAAAATGAAAAGTGAAAGTATCTTGTCTCCTTCCTTCAGTCCCCTTTCCCCAGTGGTAAACATCATTAAGTTTTGAGTTCTCATTCAGAAAGAAGGGGTCATGCTGTGTACATGATTCTATGCCTTTCTCTTTTTCACTATTAAAATATCCTGGAGGTCTAGGAGAGCTTTTCATATCAGCATATACAGGTGTTTCACTCTTCCTAATGGCTGCATAGAATTCCATTCTGTGGATTTACCATAATTTGTCTGGTTCTCTGTTAATAGATTCTTCAGCCCCTTTCTCCCTCCCTTCTTCTTTCCTTTCTCTTTTCCTCCCCTCCTCCCTCCCTCCTTAGTACTTAATGCTATAGTGTATTTTTGTATGTCTGTCTTTGTTCTTGATGAGCATTTGTTTATTCTTAAGGTAATGTTCTAGTATTATACATTTTGAATTATTTTATATGCAGTCATATTTTAAATTTTTTCTAAAGAAAGGGAGCATAGGAACACTGTCAGGGCTGTAAGACTGTTTATCTGATCATTCTAATATATCAGAAATCAGTGTTGGAGAAAATATAATGACATATTCAATTTGTGTTTTATTATGGGGAGCGGGGAATAAAACATTCAGAATGTTTTGTGGAGAAGTGCTGAACTTCTCTTCTTTTGTACTTAGAAGTATCATTTTTCTTGGGCACAAAACACAGGAAATTTAAACATCTAATAGTGACTCCTATTTATCAGTTAGTAATCCTAACAGTCTGACATGTGCAGTAAATTATGAGATTGCAAAAGCTGGGGGAACCTATCCCATTGTAAATAATTTGGCATTTTTATTTATTTATTGATCTTTAGAGAGGAAGAGAGAGAAACATTGATTTGTTGTTCCACTTACTTATGCATTCATTGGTTGATTCTTGTATGTGCCCTGACCAGGATCAAACCTGCAATCTTGGTGTATTGGGACAATGCTCTAATCAACTGAACTACCTGTTCGGCATTTTTAATGTGTAAAAGCTGTTGTCAGATAAGTGGTCACTATTTGACAGAGAAATTGGAGTGTGAACCACTATGGTCCTTTTGATTTATACAGTGTCTAATGGGTACTTTATATTAATAAAAAATTTCTTATATACAAAAGAAAATTAAGTGGTCCTGGAGAACTGCCTGGAGGTCCTGGAGATGTTCCCACTGCCCAGGAACCCCGACTATTTAAAGACACGTGAATAAAAGAACAGTGAGACAGTTTGTTAGCACCCTAACTGGCCCACTGTGACAAAAGCATGGGACACAGGCACCCTGGAAGCAGAGGCTTTCTGGCCAGTTCCCATCAGTGACTTGGGAAACTTTCCGGGTGACCGCACTAGAGCTTTCTTCCTCAGAACCTGGGTTGTGGGTTCCTGGGTTCCCTCTGCTCTGTGGACTCCCACAGTGCCTCACCTGTCACACACGCTACACTGTAGACATGTGGTCAGTCCTTTTTGCTTGACTACGAAGGAATCTTGGGGTATGTATAAACTATGTGCAGGTTAGAGGAATTGTAGTCTTTGTGCTTAATTTAACTTGTTACAGGTCTGACTCATCTTCCACTCTTGCATTCTTCTTATTTCAGTACATTTTTAAGGCTAATTTTCTTTGTGCCTGGTTCTTTGAGTTATTTTCCCTTTCTTGCTAGACTGTCTTATTTTCTGTCAGATGATCAACAAACATTTCCTAAGATCCCATGGTTACTGAGAGAGCAGAGGCCCTTCTCTTTGATTCGGGGACTTCTTTCCACAAACCAGCTTTCTCAACCATTCAAATGCCAAGTACTAGTCAGTGCTAGACTCTGCTCCCCTAATTTTCCTGTTCCTGCCTCTGCCTTTATGGGCATCCAGCCTGTGGCAGGAGAGATCAGATCCTCTGAACCGAACTTGCTTTCTCTGTTTTCTCATTTCTTAACCCTTGTTGGAATCGAGTATCCTCTGAAAGCTCCAGTCTTTCTTTCACACAGCTCTTTCCTTCAGCCTCACTTTGTTGGGGCTGCCAGGAGTCTCTCCACTCACCTCCTGCCAGTCACCCAGCTTGCACTCAGCCTTACTCCTGGCCCTTGCACTGCCTGGTTCATTCACCCGCTTCACTGCTCTGCGGGTTTTTTCTTTTCTTGGACAGGACAGAGGAGGACAGTACGCTTCTTAGGACTTTAAGATTAAGTGATGTTAGGAGATGGGTGACTTTTCCTCCTTTGCTCTCCCCTCCTTTCCACCATCCACATCAGGGACTTTTTATTTCATTACCACTGTCACATTTCAGGCTTTCTTTGACTATCATCACAGCTTCTGCCATATCTATGCAGCACTTTGAAAGGATTTTGATTTTTGAAATTTAATTTTGTCCTAAACAGAGGTATCTGTTAAGTCATGTGTTAGTGATGCTCAACACAAATTTTAATATTTGTGAGAAAGATATTTATTGAGTTAAATAGTCTTTATCATATAAAATGTGCATGTGTAAGGTGTCAGAAGGGTGCTGGTGGTTGATGAAAGGACACTAACAGACTCAGGGAAAGTGTAAAGGATTAAAGGACCTAACCCGAGGAGAATGGCTCTACAGAGCAGGAGGCCCAGCAGTCTGTCCCATTGGCAGGGCCAGCTGCCCCGGCTGTCAGTTCTCATAAACAGGCAGGCCCTGCTGCCAACGATAGTGCCCTCTGGGGACTGGCTCCCTCAGGCCCAGCTATTCTCACCGTGGTGACAGTGCTGGGTCCTCTGGGTTCCTCTCTGTTTTAGTGGTGATCTTGCCTGCCCAGCAGTGTGAGTAACTGCTCACAACCTCAGCACATTCCTCAATTTTTATGGCAAGATTGGGTAACTTGAAGATCAGCATCTCAGATGTATCGTCTTCCTCGCAGGCTTCAAGCCCGCATGTCATCTATTCCTCCAGGTACACTTAACTCTACACTTTGGTCGGCCTTGAACTAGATCAATAAAAAGTAACTAGAAGGTTTGTACACAAATCACTTGTGGAGTTCCTCATCAAGTTGGACAATTTTGTCTTTAACCTTTGTTCGGGAGTTAAGTATTAAATATTCATTAAATAATATTACACTCACTGGAAAGAAGGGATCCTTAAATGAGTAGAAGTAGCATATCTGTTTTGCCAAAATAGCATATATTCTTGAACTAAATGACAATTTTTCCCTTTATAACTTTTTATTCTAGTCATTGTTTTTTGAAGTGTCAGTGCTATACATCTTGCATTCATTCAGCCATTTATATGTGAGCTACAGTTGCCAGAATTTGCTTACTAGTATGGAGAGGTCTATTTTCAGATTTAGGAAATTTCTGGAATGTAATTTCAGAAAGAAAAGGAAACCGCAAAGTGATTGGAAATTACCTTTAGTTATATTAGCTCTCACCCCCTTTCACCTATTCAAGGACATGCTCCAGCAGTTACTCCCCTCCTTCCATATCATTCCCCCCCCCCCATTAGTGTGCAAATAGTATAGAACCTTTATTAAAAATCACAAAAACCCCCAACTTTCTTGACCTGACATCTCCCCTTCAGATGCAACCCTATTTCTTTGTTCCTTTTATAGCAAAATTTATTTTAAAAAGTGTCCGTATTTGCTACCTCCAGTTGTTAGGGTTTGTTTTCCCCTCTTTTTTCTAACTGAGGTGCCGTTCACTCTGAACCCAGTGGAATCGGGCTTTTATCTTTACGACCCATGACACAGCTCTTGTCAGAGGTACCAGTGTGCTTCACCTTCTTTGGCTTCTAGGAAATCCCCAGGCTGGTTTTCCTACGGCTTCACTCCTCCTTCAGAGTCCTCATCACAGTCCTTCCTGTCTCCCCAATCTTTTAACATGGGAGTACCCCAGGGTTCAGTCTTCAGTAGGTCTTTTTCTAGTATTTATCTGATCCCATGACTTCAGCTTTCATCTGCTTGTGGATGATTCCTAAATTTTTATCTCCTTTGTAGATCTGAGCTCTAGTCTTAAATACGTAATTGCCAACTGCACTAGTATGTCTCCACTTGCTAAACTATGAAACTGATATGGCCTGCACCTCCAGACCTGCTAGTATTTCTTTCCCCTACTTTCACACTGCCTTGTAGGTGACTCTTCCTGACCTAATCTCTTCTACCTGCTAGCCTCTTTTGTTGTTCTTGACCATTATCAGAGATCCCTCTACACCGCCTTTTCTACCCTCCCTCTGCACCTCCCTCCTACCATGAGATACATCAGTGTAATTTAGGGTAACGCTTTCCTCTTAAGAAAAGTCTCTGGAAATTCCCTCATCATCACCATGATTTCGTCTTCCTTCATTTAAAATTTTGTTCCTGGAGTGCTCCTTTCTCTGTGGAAAGTCTCTTAAGATAGCTAAAATAATTTAATCCCTTTTGTCTAAAAGATTGCCCTCTTTCCACCTGTTCCACATTTTATTCTTCTGCAGAATGGATGGTCCAGTCTTACAAGAGATTCATGCTGGCTCAGCCCACCATAGTTCAGCTGAGCTGAGGCTGTCCTCAGTGGTGAGACAAAATGTGTCTTGAAAACCCATCAATCTAATGTATGTCCTCTGGAATTGATACATAATAAATTGCTAGGAATGATTGTTTTTCCCCTGGAGATTTACTGAGGTCCAGCAGTGGTTCTTTCTCCTACACAAATCAGTTGTGTGTTTCTTCAAGTTGGACAATTTTGTCTTTAATCTTTGTTCAGGAGCTAAGTATTAAATATTACTTATTAATTAATATTATGTAGTATTATTTACTTAAGTTATACCTATTTACCTATAACTTTATTTTAAAAATATTTTTATTGATTTCAGGGAGGAAGTGAGAGGAAGAGAGAGAGAGAAATATCAATGATAAGAGAGAATCATTGATTGGCTGCCTCCTGCATGCCCCTCACTGGGGATTGAGCCCATGACCTGGGCATATGCCCTGACCAGGAATCAAACCGTAACCTCTTGGTTCATAGGTTGACTCTCAACCACTGAGCCATGCCAACTGGACAACTTTATTATATAATATCTATATATATTTGTTCAGTATTTATCCTGGAGAGGATGGAGGAATAATGGAGAGAATAATGGAGTGGATGTTATGGTGAGCAATGTGTACAAAGAATGAACAAGTTAGGTAAGTATGCATATTAGTTTGTTTAGATAGAATTTCACTTACATAGCAGGCTCTGTAGGAGCCCCATCCCTATCCCCTGGCTCTCTTGTTTCCATCTCTTCTATCTATCTTTATCTCTTGAAGACTTTTTTGCTAAGAGCATTTGAGATGTGGCCTGAGGGCTTTTGTAGGCCACGGGAGCTCAGCCGCTTGCACTTGATGCAGGCTGGAAATTCTGAAAAGTTAATGGCTCTAGGAGAGCCATCTACCATTGTGTATTGGGAGATAGTGTATAAATACCTCTTCCTTGGTGGGATCATGCTGTGGCCTCCTCCCCTTCCCTGTCTCAGGTTTCCATTCCCCTACCAGTGCTTCCATGGTCACATATGAACACCTGCACTCAGATTTGTGTGTCAGGATCTGCTGCTGGGAGACTCCAGCCTCAACCAGTGGAAATTTATTAATGAGAAGAAAGGTCATAAGTGAGAGAGAATGGATTTGAAAGTAGAGTTTGGATTCCATTTATTAAATAGCAGATAACATTTTTACATGATAGTCATATTTATGTAGTAATGTCTGTGTCATAAGTGTGCTTTCATTTATATGTCTATGCACATTTACTGGGAACATGACTCTTAAAGCTGCTGCTTACTTACCTCTCAGAATAGTTTTCTAGTCTTGCTACCTTGAAAAGATGTCTTGCCTTGAAGCATGTGTGTGATATTATTTTAATTTGAAACTGGTGCTGTTTTAATTTATTTCTCCCCTCCTTTTTATAAAATGCCCCCCCCCCGCCCCCCAACAATTGGAAACACTCTATAGTAAGTAACTTTTAGCATGGGAACATTTGCAGTGAAGTGTTAACATTTCCCCGATTAATTAGCATGTAAAAACCAGCAACCACTTTACCATCTTGGAGGAATGATATGATGAGGTCTACTTAAATAGGACTTTCCTGTGACTGGAAGTCCCACTTGTGAAATGTGGCTGAGTGTCCTCAGAGAAGTTACTCGGGAGATAAAGCCCTTTTCTGTCCACTACTTTCAGATGCGCTTTGACAGGTGCATTATACATCTTAGTAGGATACTGCGCTGTTTAGTTTTGGCGACTGCGTACCGTGGGCCTTAGTTTGCTGTGCTGTGTTGGGCTGTTGGCACATGTTGGACGGTTGGTGATGAAATTGCTGCAGACCCGTGGAGATCTGATAGTATTTCATCTTTGTCCTTGCTGCACTTTCTTGCTGTCTGTGATCTACTTCAGCGGTCGCCAGCCTTTTGGAGCTTACGGACCACCAGTTGGCGACCGCTGATCTCCTTGACCAGCCCCTACTGCTGTTTCTAATCTGTGTTTTCTAAACGAGAGGCAAGCTTAGGATTTCATTGGGGAATCAGACAACAAGCCTTCTTAAATTGCCCACTCTGTCATCCTGAGACATTGGTGACAATAGGGTGGGCCTAGTCAAGAATGGGGGCACACTGTGCAGAAGGGATTTTGTAATTACCACTTAAATAGGTCTGGTGGGCAAGGTTAGAATCTTTGAAGTCAGAGTGCTTATGATGCTAGAACTACGGCCCGCGGGCTGGATCTGGCCCGTTTGAAATGAATAAAACTGTTGAAAAAAAAGACCGTACCCTTTTATGTAATGATGTTTACTTTGAATTTATATTAGTTCACACAAACACTCCATCCATGCTTTTGTTCCGGCCCTCCGGTCCAGTTTAAGAACCCATTGTGGCCCTCGAGTCAAAAAGTTTGCCCACCCCTGTGCTAGATAGTAGCTTTGAATTCTTACCAAAGGACTGAAGCTTGCCTGGTGAGTAAGGATAGTGCTGGATCACAGGCAATTTTACCCAGAAGACAATAATCATATGGTTGGCATAAGGACATGGTGTATCTTGCTTCTCTTTGAGATTATGTATTATGACAGTGTTAGCTGTTTAATGTAAGGGTGCTCTGTCTTTAGGCTTAAGCCTAGTCAGTGCCCTATAGCTACTTGTTAAGTATATCATGATAAGGGAAATGTGAGACAAGCATCATTGCTAGGTTTCTCCTGAGGTTGAAAGAAAGAGTTTAAAAAGTTTTAGTGTGTTTTCAGTTATTGACTTTTTTACTTATATGTGTTCCAATAATGTGTGCAGTAAATGCTTGGTAATGCTGTCACTAATTTGGTATCTTATGTTGTTAAGGGAGTGGTTTTACAATATTCTTGACTTACTGGTACTTTCTATCAATTTTAAAATTGTAAGACTTTTAAAATTTTTTAAATTTAAATTGTAAAATCATCACAATTGCAATTATAGAAACATTAAATTTGTAATAAACTTTTCACAGCTGGTGAGTCTGAAAATTAACTTCTAAAACATGTTCCCAGGGTGGAATATAATTGCTCCACAGTGTTTCATGAAAAAAGAAAAAGATCTGAGATGGATTGTTGTATTTATCACTTGGGCTAGGTTCCCAGCTTGGTTATGCAAAGTGCACATCAGCTTGTTGAATTCTCCGAGAAGTCCAGCTGGAACCTAAAGTGATTTGTTCTCAGCCCAGCATCTCCCAGTCTTTTGGATAATCTTAACTCCTGTGGAGTAGTTTAAGAAAAGCTCTATTAGAGAATCTCTATATATATAAAGGCCTAATATGCAAATTGTCCTCTCAGGAGTTCCACCGGGGGACCAGTTTGATCGCTCACTATGACATGCACTGACCACCAGGGGGTGGCGTGGAACGAAGGAAGGCCCCAGCTAGCGGTCAGCAGCCAGGGAAGGGAGGCCCTGGCCGGCAGCAGGAAGGCCCCAGTTGGCCCTGATAGCTTGCCAGGCCTAGGGAACCTACCCGTGCACACATTTCATGCACCAGCCTCTAGTGTTATATAGCAGTCTCTGATATGCACAGATTTCAACTACCATGCAAGGGAATACTGTCGCTGCTTACAACACTCATGATACCAAATGTGTGGATTTGCCACGCCAAGCAATAATTCAGTTCTCTATAATGCCAGGTGGGTGTTCTACAATTTTAATTCATCTGTGACACTTACTGTCTGGAGTTAGTGCAGACCTCACAGGTTAAGAGCTTAGTCCCACAGTCTGCCCCCTACTTTAGACATTTGCGGCAAATAGTGGGTTTCTAGGTTGCCTACACTTTTTTTTTCTGAGTTGGCTACAAATTGTGGCTCCCCTGATTCCCCCTTCAGGTTTGATAATTTGCTATGATGGCTCACAGAATCCAAGGAAACACTTTACTTGCTATTATAAAGGTTACAAATGACCTGCTAGATAAAGAGGGAGGGACCAAGGCGAGGCCTACAGGGTCCCACGTGCAGGGGCTTCTGTCCCTCTGGAGTTTGGGATGTGCCACCCTCCTGCCACGTGGATGCATTCACCAACCCTGAAGCACTCTGAACTCCTGCATTTCCTGTTTCTATGGGGGCATGATTGATCAAATCATTGGCTATTGGTGATTAACTCAATCCCTAGCCCTGCTCCCCACCTCAATAATTAGGGGGCTGGGGTGGAAAGTTCTAACCCTCTAATCACCTGGTTGGTTCCTCTGGCAACCAGCCCCCATCCTGAAGTTATCTGGGAGCCCACTCAGTGCACTGCCTTAGCATGCACTCAGGTGTGGTTGAAAGGGGCTTGTGCATAATCAGAGATTGCCTTTCACACTATCACTCAGGTAATTACAAGGGTTTCAGGCACTCTTTTGCCAGAAACCAGAGATGAAGACCAAACATATTTCTTAGTATGTCACAGTATCACATGATTTAGTTAAATAACACTAGTCCCCCAATAACAAGATTCAGATTTCAGTCACCATGATATATTAACTTTATAAAGTACAAAGTTGGCTGCTAACTCCTCAGTATACAGATCAGCAAATTAGTGTGTTAATAACATATGCCTATCTGTTGCTCAGTTCGCAGACAGGGAAGTGTGTCCTGCGCTGCCTCGTCTCCCAGTATAAACCCACATGACATTTTACAAAACAGGGTAATCAAAAGAGGGAAGTGGCCAATAAAGATGAAAGTGCAGCAAAAAAAAACAAAAAGTGGTGATTCTGGAAGTGAAATCTAAATTGGGCCTAAGTGGAATAATGACTGCCGGTAGCAGTGTTGACACAGAGCCTTTCGCTAGACTCTGGAGTCACAGCCAGAGGCACTCAGTGAAGGTGCTTAAACTATATAAATATCAGTTGTACTATTTTTCACTTCTCTATACATTATAACCAACAGTAAGAGAGTTTTTTTTAATGTTTTGACAAACATTTTTAAAGGTCAGTAAACAATGTAATTTTCCCATTGATTATTGAGATAGCTTTGTATAGTTTCAACTTGCATGATTATTTTTATGCTTCTGCACTACCATGCTAAGTGAGGACTCCCTGTATTCTTATATTTGCCAATCATCTGTCATCTTACCTCCAGTGGAAGTTAAGAAGAATTACAAAATGTACTTTGAGGAACTTACAATAAGTTATTCTTTATAAAAGCATAGGTTTTTAATGTATGTGTGAATAGAGGATATATTTTTTAAATTTATTTTTTAATTACAGTTAACATACAATATTATATTAGTTTCAGGTGTACAACATAGTGATTTATCTTTTGAATGAATCTAACATAAATAGCTAAAAAGTCCTTCTTACATAGTATGCACACTATGTTTTTGCCTTTACTTGTATGATTTAAAATAGAATGGTCCATTGTTTGTGGTTGACCTTTTCTGGACAACTCAATACTACCCATGAATACTGATTTGTAATTGTATTGAAGTTCTTTGAGACCTTCTTGGTAATCCATACAATTTCATGTAGGGATATTTATTATGGATTATGCCAAGGTTTCTGTGGTACAAACCCCTAGTCTAACTCATCCTTCATCAAGAATTAAGAAGCCTGCTAAGGAGGTTACATTAATCTCTGTCCCAACAGAAAGTTCTCTAATGTGAATCCTTTCTCTTGGCTTAGCTTGGCATGAGGTCTCTCCCCTTAGATGCCAGCACTGAAGACTACTTACAAGCAGAGAAAGGTTATTAGGGAACCAGGTCTGCTTGAGTTGACTCCTGTCCTTTGTAGCTGACTCATCACTACGTGTCCTCAATATTAAAAGTTATGATTTACTGTTATCTTTTATCCCCAGGGTGTGATCTCTTAGCCCTGAATATATTAAATCTTCTGTAGGTATCATTAGACCCTAGAAAATATAGCTTTCCTTCCCATACTCAGGATGGGAAGTAAAATTGTCAACTGGGTTGAAACAAGTCTGGTGGCTATTGATTCATCTTTTAAAAATCTAGTCATTTCTGTTTATAATCTATTTAATCTATGTATTCTTGTAATGGATACCCTATTTGGAAAATCCAGTTAAAATAGGGACACTTAGGAACTACATGAAAGGAAAATAAAATAAATAGGCATAATATATAAATCTATAATGAACAGGGACCCTTTCTGTACAGTAGAATTATACCTGTGGTTGAACCTAAGTGGTCAAAAATACTGCATTTGCCCTGGCAGAGGTGGCTCAGTTGGTTGGAGCATCAACTGTGAACCAAAAGGTTGACAGTTTGATTCCTGGTCAGGACACATACTAGGTTGCATATTTGATCCCTGGTGGGGGTGCATATGGGAGGCAACCAATCAATGTTTCTCTTATACATTGGTGTTTCTCTGTCTCTCTTCCCCCTCTCTCTAAAATCAGTTAAAACATATCCTCTGGTGAGAATTAAAAAAAAAGTACTTCATTGTTTTGCATTGACAAAATGTATGGACATTTCAGAATAAGGTTTTGGAAGAAAAATTTACCAGTTATGTTTCCGCCTCACGTTTATTTTCTACCACTTTATATTTGCAAAATTCATATTTAAACAGACTCCTGGATAGTAGCCCAAACTAATGCCTTCCCACTGAGCTTACAATTCCTGTTTTGTGTCAACCAGTAAATATTTTGTGAGCATCTACTATGTAATTAGCTTTAGATCTGTTGGGAATAGGAAATTCTGAATTATTAAATATCACCGATGTCTTTAAGGAACTTAAACTCAAATTGGAGTAATAAAGTTTTCATAGAAGCTACCATGAATAGGTGCTGTGCCAGTCTCTCTGCTAGGACTTTAGAGCAATTGTTCTTTAAGTGCCCCTTCTCTGCTGAGCTGGCTGTAAACAAATCATCTGGGGAACTTATTAAAAACTAGAGGCCCAGTGCATGAAATTCATGCACGGGTGGGGGGATCCCCTCAGCCCAACCTGCACCCACTCCAATTGGGGGACCCCTCGGGGGATGTCCAACCTCCCTCACTATCTGGGACCGCTGGCTCCTAACCACTCACCTGCCTGCCTGCCTGATTGCCCCTAACCCCTCTGCCTGCCTGCCTGCCTGATCTCGCCCCCAATTGCCCTCCCCTCCCCTCCTGATCTCGCACCCAACTGGCCTCCCCTGCCAGCCTGGTTGCCCCCAACTGCCCTCCCCTGCTGGCCTGATCTTGCCCCTAACTGTTCTCCCCTGCTGGCCTGATTGCCCCTAACTGCCTCTGCCTGCCTGATCACCCCTAACTGCCCTCCCCTGCCAGCCTGATCTTGCCCCCAATTGCCCTCCTCTACCAGCCAATTTGGTTCTGATTGGTCAGTTTCTATGCCAGTGAGTGTCAAAAGCTCCGCCTCCTAGGTAGCCATTGGCTCCTCACAGTTGACCCAGATTTGGTTTTGATTGGTCAGTTTCTATGCCAGTCAGCATCTCTGGGCCTATCAATGGGGCCTGATCAGAAGGCCGGGGCTGATCAGCAGCCCCAGTGGAAGCCTGGAGAGAAATGGAGGTGAGGCTGTTGGCCAGGCTGGGAGAGAAAGAGGCAAGTTCTTTCAGACCCTGCATTTCTCTGCATGCCTCTCTCCAGGCCTGATCCGCAGCACCCTAGTCAGTGCTGGGTTGGGGCGCTCACAGTGGCCCCAGTCAGTGCTGGGTCGCCACGGCAACCCAGCACTGACTTCTGGTCTGGTCGAGCCTTGGGTTGACAGGACCCTGGTTCTTTATTATATAGACTAGAGGCCTGGTGCACAAAAATTTGTGCACTCCGGGGGGGGGGGAAGGGGGGTCCCTCAGCCTGGCCTCTGCCCTCTCGCAGTCTGGGACCCCTCGGGAGATAATGCCCTGGTGGCTTAGGCCTGCTCCCGGGTGGCAGAGGGCAGGCCCAATCCCTAGGTGCAGCCCCTGGTCAGGCTCAGAGCAGGGCCGATTGGGGAGTTGGGGCGCTGCCCCCTGTCATGCACAGAGCAGGGTGGATCGGGAGGTTGCGATGCCACCCTTAGTCACGCTCAGGGTAGGGCCGATTGGGGGGTTGGGGCACCGCCCCCTGTCACACTCAAGTCAGGGTCGATGGGGAGGTTGCGGCGCCATCCCCTGTCACACACAGAGCAGGGCAATCAGGGGGTTGGGGCACTGCCCCCTGTCACTCACAGAGCAGGGCCAATCAGGGGTTAGGGCGCTGCCCCCTGTCACACACAGAGCAGGGCCCATCAGGGGGGTTGGGGCTCCGTACCCTGTCATGCACAGAGCAGGGCCCATCAGGGGGGTTGGGGCTCTGTACCCTGTCACGCACAGAGCAGGGCCAATCAGGGGGTTGGGGAGCTCCCCCTTGTCATGCACAGAGCAGGGCTGATCAGGGGGTTGAGGAGCTCCCCCCTGTCACTCACAGAGTAGGGCCGATAGGGGAGTTGGGGCACCGCCCTCTATCACCCACAGAGCAGGGCCGATCAGGGGGTTGGGGCGCCGCCACTGTCACACTCAGGGCAGGGCCGATGGGGAGGTTATGGCTCTACCCCGTCACACACAGAGTAGGGCCCGTGGGGGAGGGGGGGTTTGGGGCACCGCACCCTGTCACACACAGAGCAGGGCCGATCAGGGGGTTGAGGCGCCGCACCCTGTCACAGACAGAGCCGCAGGGCGATCAGGGGGTTTAAGCGCTGCCCTCTGTCACGCTGATCCCGGTGTTGGGAGGCCTCTCGGCTCCGCTGATCCTGGTGCTGGGAAGCATATTACCCTTTTACTATATAGGATAGAGGCCTGGTGCATGGGTGGGGCTGGCTGGTTTGCCCTGAAGGGTGTCCTGGATCAGGGTGGGGGTCCCCACTGGGGTGCCTGGCCAACCTGGGTGAAGGGATGATGGCTGTTTGCAGCTGGCCACACACCCTTCAGGGTGGGGGTCCCCACTGGGGTGCCTGGCCAGTCTGGGTGAGGGGCTGAGGGCTGTTTTCAGGCTGGGGGTGACTGAAGCTCCCAACTGCTCCTTTTTTTTCTTTTTTTTTTTTAATTCTGGGCCAGCTTTAGCTCTGAGGCTCCAGCTCTTAGGCCTCCACTGCTGAAAGAAGGTATCTGGTTTGTTTTGGTTCTATAATCGAAACTCTGTATCAACTCCAGCTCTGAGATCCCGGGCTCACTGAAAGCAGGTTTCTGGGGTTTTGTTTAGCTTCTATATTTGTTACTATGTTTCTTAAACTGCAGGCTCAGAGGCCGGCAAGGCAGCAGGGAACGTTGGAGTCCTCTCACTGAAGCAAGCAAGCCTCATGTTAGTTTCAAGCTGCCTGGCTGCCGGCTGCCATCTTGGCTGGCAGTTAATTTACATATTGCCCTGATTAGCCAATGGGAAGGTTAACGGTTGTACTCCAATTACCATGTTTCTCTTTTATTAGATAGGATAAAGAGCACTGGGCCTCACCCATTAACTTCCCCCCTAGATCTAATGTGGGGTTCAAGTATGTGTTTTTCTTTTTAAATAAGCAATGCATAGTACAAAAGATGTACTAGAAGGTTTTATGGTGAAAACAGTTCTTTCTCTCTATTCTGTAACCATTCAGTTTTCTTTCCCAGGGGCAACCACTTTTACCATATTTTACACATTGTTCCAGACATATACTATGTGTTTAAAAATGTGTGTGTGGCCCTCGCTGGTTTGGCTTAGCGGATAGAGCATCAGCCCTTGGACTGAAGGGTCCCGGGTTTGATTCCAGTCAAGGGCATGTCCCTCAGTTGCAGGCTTGATCTGTAGCCCTGGTCAGGATGCATGCAGGAGGCAGTCAATCAATGATTCTCTCTCATCATGATGTTTCTATCTCTCTCTTCCTCTCTGAAGTCAATTAAAAAATATTTAAAAAATAAAAATGTGTGTGTGCTTGGTTGGAGGTGTGGGACATAATATACAAACAGTTCTGTGCCTGGCTTTTGTTTCTTTACAGCATATTTTGGAGATCTTTCTATCTCTTCCTACAGAGCTGCCTCATTCTTTTGAAAGGCTGCCTCTAACAGCTTGTAAGAGCTCCGCAGGGGATTCTAATCACTGCCAGGTTTGGGAGCCACAGAGAGACTGTGTGTTAAAGGAGTTTAGAGAAAGTTTTCTTGAAATGTTAATTCCTTAAGTCTTACATTTCACAGCAAAGAACTGGTCTCAGCAAAGCATTTCATGTATTTCTAGATACAGGTTGTTTTAGAACAGATTTTCGCATAATGTTTCTTCTTTCTTATTACAGTTATTAGGTAGAATTTATCATAATATACTTTTTAAAAATCCTTCCTTTATTAAGAACAGTGCCAAGCAAACCTTTACGAAATTGCTATTATTTATCCTTTATCATCATGGCAAGCTTTTTCTCCTCCAAGATGATTTTCAAAGTTCTTAAATTCTCACATAACATTCATTTGGGGTGGCATTTATTTGCTCTTTTATTCGTTATAAGTAGAAGTTTAGTCTGTTTCCATGAAATGGCACATTTACTGGGCACTGTTTGCATTATAACTTCCTATAGTTTCCATAGACAGACCCCATAGATGGCTGGACAGGCAGATAGTAAATTGCTAAAGAGGAATAAGAAGAGTATTAGTTTGAGAGGTGGAATGACTATAGGATGATGAAAAGCACACATGTTTAGCTTTTTGCATATTTCAGAAATTTCAAATACCTTTTCTTTCTTAGAACATTCTAGTAGAAATTATTACCTTCAAGAGAACAGTTTGTGCTTAAGCATAAAAATTTGTTTAATCCATTTACCCTTTACATTGCCTATTCTGTGTACTTCAGTGTCAGATAGACAGTGACAAGCAGAACAAGCATGTTTTCTTCACTCAAGAAGCAAACTGTATAATGTAGCAATCAGCATGTAAATTATATTTGATGTCTATATTTCATATGTTCATCTTGGAACAAATTTAATTAGAAGCTTGTCAGCAGGATTTCCAGCTTTTTAAAAAGGGGTGCATTTTGTACCAATGAGCACTCCTATTATTGGATCTTCAGTTCCTCCTTATTTTACTCTCATGTTCTTTGTTCAATTCCTTGTTTTATTGTCTTCCTCCTTCACCCTTATTAGCATAAATGTTCATAGTCAGCTGGTTGGAAATAACTCAGGAAGCCCTGGGACAGTTGGAAGCTTGAGTCAGCTGTTGGAGTTGGGGAAAATGTCTAATTTTCTAAAATTATTATGAATTGAAGAAATTTGATTCAGAGTCTGTACTTCATTCAAAACCCTTGTTAAATATAGTTAAGCACATAATATAGCAATAAATAGCTTTAATGTATTAAATATAAAATCTTCTCCAAAATTGAACTCTGCTATACTCAATTTATAAAGAAAAGCACTTAATTTTATGAAAAGTTTGATGTCAGCAAGAAAATAACAGAAGTTGAGTACTTCATGAACCACAGACTTAATCATCACAAGTCATTAGTTTGATTTTCATTGAAAATATTTCATATATGCAAATTATAAATTTTTACTTTACCTGCTCTCTGGTAATACAGTATCTCAGGGTTAAAACACTACTTAAAATGTTATTTAAAGGTGAAAATGCCTATTAGCATCCTAGTACTTTTAGTAGGAATGTCAACCTAACCAACGCTGGTGGGGAAACTAAGGTCTTTGGACTAGCAAAACTGTTGTTCTAAGCATTTTATGTGTATTAACTTAAATTTCTTTTTTAAAAATATTTTTTTATTGATTTCAGAGAGGGAGAGAAACATCAATGATGAGAATAATTGATTGGCTGTCTCCTGCACACCCCCTACTGGTGATGGAGTGTGCATAGGCAGACTGACTCCAGAGAACTCAAACATCAAAAATTAATTAAAAATTGAAAACATTCTTTTTTTTTCTCCTTAAAGAATGGCCATTTGAGTATCTAATTAAGTGTTCTCTGAAAAACATAAAATTTTTTATTCTCATAGAAGAAAAAAATATTAAGCTTAATTATAAAGCCAAGTTTCCTGCTGAAGCTCAGATTTCTTATTATCTTATAGGTAATAAGCTCAGAGCTATATGACCTGTGACTGGTTCGTAATAGAAACATGAAAATAGTAATGGCTGCCGTTTATTATTTAATATATTTACTTTGTCAAGCCCTGTGCTTTGTATATTTACATTTCTTGTCCTAGTTAATCCTAGGGGAAGTCCTGCTCAGGGAGATTAAGAAATTTGCTCAAAGTCAAAACTAATGGAGCTAGAAATCAAACCAAGCCTTTCTATTTCCAAAATATACACATCCCACTGAAGCCAACTGACAATTGTTTATCTGAAACTATGGTGGGCAAGCCTTGCCTGGCTTATAGCTATCCCTAGACCTTAACTGATGCCAGAGTTCAATGATAGGATATATGAACAGCAGGTTGTCAGCTGTCAATACTCCTGGAGTTAATTCACCTCAAAGGCCACTCACCACCCCCATTGATGATGTTAGTGTGGGCCTATGGAGGTCGCACAGTGACTCAGTCTTCTCATGACTAGGAATAGTTTGGTGCTTGGGCAGAAGGTGAACTTTTGATACATAGGTGAAAACTGTACTAAAAATTTTTTTAAATGAATGAATTCTATTACTACAGCCTCATCTTTTCTAAGGAAAGATGAAAAATATCTAATTTATATGTTGAAAGACCTTTCTCTTTTTACCAACTGTTGCCTTTAGTTCCTATTTCAAATTCTTACAAAATTCAAGCTGAATAGACTTTTTAAAAAGTTGCTTGTACCTTTACCACAACATATCTGTAGCCAAATAAGTTTTCAGCACTGTTAATCAACAGAAATATACTGGGGTCATCGTGTTGGGGGGCACTGTACTTGGTACTGAGAGAGATCTTGAGCTCAATTCCAGAAATAGGGTATATAAAATAGTTCAAGATTAGGCATAAATGAATGAAAATGGGCATCAATAAAATGTCAAAGGGCTTTCTGTGGGGTGAGCCAGTGCAGTTTTACCACGGAGGAGGAATTTGAGTTGACAAGAATTGTTGATGACGAATGGAGAGAGTATTTGAAGCCAGAGGAATATCCACTGGAGTCCACTGACAGTAAGATCTTAAAGAATTTGGCCACCCACTCTTCTAACACCAAGAGTAGAGAATATAAATGGGAGCATTATCTGAGAAGGAAAAAGAGAATGTTTGGTAGATCATAGGGTATTCTGGTTAGTCATTAATTCAATTGTGTTCTCTTCACGTGTCAAAAAAAATGCCAGCTAAGCAACAATTTCAGAAGATTAAGACAATAGAAAGTGCTAAAGTTGTCACTTTCCCACTTACCAAATGGCATTGAGGCTATTGATGGAAGCTATTCAGCAAAGGTCAGATTGGCAACCCTGTAGGAAACCCTGTCCCCTGCACAACACACACACACACACACACACACACACACACATCTAATAAACATTGAACATTTGCTGTTAGGAAAAAGGGGGTGCTTTGAATATGAAGGACAGTTTCATAAGAGAAATAAATGGTGGGAGAAACTAAAGAAAAGTTGAAAATGATTCTTACAAAATTTGCTTTCAGAGTTCTGCCTTTATGTGTTCTGCTGCCTTTGTTCTTCTCTTAAAGCTCTAGTGATTCTAAAATTCTTTTAATGGGGGTCAGGGCTGGGAGAAGTCATCTCATCCTCTGAGAGAGAAACTGAAATGTATATAGTAACTCCTTTTAGTGCCCTTCAGAGATCTGAATGACCTTCTTGGTTTAGGAACATTTAAATTTTATGTTTGATTTGATTTTTTTTTTAAATATATTTTATTGATTTTTTACAGAGAGGAAGGGAGAGAGATAGAGAGTTAGAAACATCGATGAGAGAGAAACATCGATCAGCTGCCTCCTGCACATCTCCCACTGGGGATATGCCCGCAACCCAGGTACATGCCCTTGACCGGAATCGAACCCGGGACCTCTCAGTCCGCAGGCCGACGCTCTATCCACTGAGCCAAACCGGTTTCGGCTGATTTGATTTTTTAATGAGACTGATAATTTGATTTTTAAAAAATGGTTAATTTAAAAGATTGCTTTTCAGACTTACTAATTTATTAAATTCACTGTCAAGTTCTGAAATTTTTGATGAATGAAAGCTGTAAATGTTTTGCTAGTTGATTAGAATTGGTCAAAACCTGGAGATAGCTCTGACATTTTAGTAAAAGAGTATGTAGGGTGAATATGGGGGTGAAGAACTTAGAAACTGGAGAGAGGAACCATGGGTCTTTGAGGACTATTAGGTAAGTTTTGCCCCAAGTATCCTTAATTAACTGGGATGTCCGTATGTTCTCTTCGTTCCATAAGTCTTGTGGCAGTCACCCTTATTTATATATCTTAGATACTCATGGATGAGTTTATGATATGTGCTGATTTAGGTTTTCCAAGACACATCTAACAGTTTTTTCTCAGTAATTGATTTGGTGCAGCCATCACTTTTTACGAATGAGGAATGTGGTCATAATCAAGGTATGACAAGACAAACCATGATGTCTAGAAGTGTCAGATTGGCATCTGTGGCCTTGAGTGTCAGTTCTGGTCTGAGTATAGCACCAAATGAATCTCAGTCAATCTCTCAATCTCTCTCTCTCTCTCTCTCTCTCTCTCTCTCTCTCTCTCTCTCTCTCAGCAAAGGGAAGATTATTACAGTGAAAGTAACAAAATTCTCAGCATGTGAGAGTGGTCCCAAAAAGAGTTGTCCAAATGAACCTCACTTTCAAAATCAGGAGTTTGATTTTGAACTCATGTCATTGAATGTAGAGATTCCCTCACATATCTTTTCACTTATCTTCAGTGAATTTTTTCTTTGTCCCATCTTAGCGACCTGCTGATATTACATGTGTACCTTACCAAGATTATAAACTCTACTACTTCAGAAATTTAAAATTCTGAATATTCTACCTTTGAGCATAATCTCTGCTTCTTACTGCTCACTTGCTCAAGGCCTTCCACTGAGTCACTGCTAGGGACACAATGACACCCTCAGACTATCTCACCATCTTCTTACTACTTTCTTCTGTCTTCATGCCCCTTCATGCCCCAGCTTAGATATTATGGCTTGTCATTATACTAGAGGCCCAATGCATGACATTCGTGCAAGAGTAGGCCTTCCTACCCCCTGCTGCTGGCACTGGCTTCGCTCTGGCACCCGGGACCCAGGCTTCCCTCTGGGCGCTGGCAGGCACCTGGGACCCAGGCTCCCCTTGCAGCCCTGGCTTTGTCCGGAAGGTCCTCCGGAAGGACGTCTGGTCTAATTAGCATATTACACTTTTATTATTATAGATTAACTCCCTTGTTAATATCCTCAACTTCCTTTCTAGTCTTTGCCTACAAAACCCCACTGTGGCTGGGCCCAGCCTTCTCTGGGCCTGCACCCCATGGTTGAACATCACTGGAAAACAAATACTCAACTGTGCAAAAATAGTTGCACTGTGAAATTCCTTCTCACTGACCTCAGGGACCCTCCAGTTTCTAAGCTCTTCACCCCCCCACACACACCCTATGTACTCTGCTACTGTGTTTCCTTTCCTCAGATCAACTATTTTATGCCATTCTTTCCTCACACCTTTCTGCCACTTTCCAAACTCAGCTGATTATCTTACACCAAGTAAGCTGAGAAAACAAGCTTTTGAACTGTAGTGTGACACCCAATTTACCTGTCTTTTTTTTCCTTTTGTCCCTTCTGCTTTTGGTGTAGGATAAAAAAAAAAAAATTCTCATTCAGGAACATGAAGATTTACTCCTATGCTTTACTTGAGGAGATTTATAGTTTTAGCTCTTATATTTAGACTAGAGGCCCCGTGCACGAATTTGTGCATGGGTGTGGTCTGGTCAGCCCGCCCTGATGGGGACCCATCAGGCCGGGTGGCAGGGGGGAGGGGCCGCAGGAGGTTGGCTGGCCCCACCCCTGATTGGGGTGGGGGGGCAATTGGGGGTGGGACCGGCCAGGAGCAGGGGCCATGGGAGGTTGGGGGGGCCAATCAGGGCTCTAATCGGGCTGATTGGCGACTGGTCATTCTAATCATTCCGGTTTTTCTAATGTTCCAGTCGCTTGGCTTTTATATATATAGATATTTAGACTTGGGGCCCAGTGCACAAATTCATGCACCTTGAAAGGAACTGTGGGCCGTGAGGCTGCGGTGGGCACAGGGGCAAGTCTCGACCCATCCTCTGTGCCCCCGCCTGGCCCCTCCCACTGCGGTCCCTGGTCCCCTGTCTGCCAGCAGCCCCGCTCCTGCCACAGCCACTCCCACACTGATGGCGCCAGCCCCACTCGCACCCGCTGTTGGCGTGGAGCAATTGGGACTGGCGCCAGCAGCAGGCATGAGTGGGGCCGGTGCCATCAGAGGGTGCAAGTGGCGGCTGCTGCCCCAGTTGCCCCTCAGGAGCAAGGGGAGGTGGAGAAGCCCTCAGAGGCAATTGGGGCCAGCAGCAGCCGCTTGCACCTGCTGACGGCTCCGAGCGATCAGGACTGGCACTGGGCACCAGCAGCAGGTGCGAGTGGGTAAATCATAGAAGTAAATCTTCATGTTCCTGAATGAGAATTTTTTTTTTTTTTTATCCTACACCAAAAGCAATCGGTGCCCCACCTTGGTCTGGCACCCCTGCTCATCCGCTCCACCATTCTGCCACGGCCAACGCCTGCCATGTTCCGTGCTCTGCCACCTGCTGCTGATGCCCGCCATGTTCCGCACGCGCTCCCTGATGGCCAGCGCATGTCATAGTGATCAGTTGTTCGGTTGTTCCGTCATTCAGTCTATTTGCGTATTAGCCTTTTATTATATAGGATACTAGAGGCCTGGTGCACAACATTCATGTACGGGGCGGGGGTCCCTGCACCCTCTCGCAGTCTGGGACCCCTCGGAGGATGTCTGCCTGCTGGCATAGCACATCCCTTAAGAGGTATAGCACTGCCGCAGAGGCAGAAGAGGCTCCCGCTGCTCGCCAGTTGTGAGCCCAGCTTCTGGCTGAGTGGCGCTCCTCCTGTGAGAACACACTGATCACCAGGGGACAGCTCCTGCGTTGAGCATCTGCCCCCTGGTGGTCAGTGCACGTCATAGTGACCGGTTGTTCCACCGTTCTGTCGATTTGCATATTAGGGTTTTATTATATAGGATATGATCTATTTTAGTTCTTTTTGGTATATGGTGTGGAGTGGGAAGGTCCAAATGCATGGTGTGTGTAATCTACACTAATAAAAGAGAAAAATGGTAATTGGCGTACGACGATACCCTTTTCATTGGCTAATCAGGGCTATATGCAAATTAACTGCCAACTAAGATTGGTCAGTTAACTGCCAACTAAGATTGGCAGTTAACTGCCGACAAGATGGCGGCTAATTTGCATATGTAGGCATAATGCAGGGAGGTGAAAGGGAAAGCAGGAAGAAGCCCCCTGCCACTGACAGTGATCTGAAACCCAGGGGGGAGCTAAGAGCTGGGGGGCAGGGCAAAGGTGGCCCTGGGGCCGCCTTTGCCCTGCCCCCCAGCCATGATCGGAGAATCAGGCACCTTTGCCGCCCTGGCCAGTGATAGCAGGAAGTAGGGGTGGAGCCAGTGATGGGAGCTGGGCACGGTCGAAGCTGGCAGTCCCAGGAGCTAGGGGTCCCTTGCCTGGGCCTAAAGCGAAGCCCACGATCGCGGCGCCCCCCGCTGCCACTGCAGGTCCCCGCTGCCTGGGCCGGACGCCTAGGCCAGAGGCGTTAGGCCTGGGCAGGGGCGGAGCCTGCAACCGCGGGGAGCTGGGGGTCCCCCGCCCAGGCCTGACACCTCTGCCGGAGGCCTCAGGCCTGGTCAAGGGGCTGATCCGGTGATTGGTGATTGGAGGGTGATGAGGGTCAACTCCTCTGGCCGAGGCATCAGGCCTGGGTGGGGGGCAGAGCCGGGGATTGGGGGGATATGATGGTCTCCTTGCCCAGGCCTGAAGCCTGGGTCAGAGGCGTCAGGCTTGGGCGGGGGGTGGAGCAAGCGATCAGAGGGAGATGGGGGTCCCCTGCCCAGGCATGATTCCTGGGCCAGAGGCCTCAGGCCTGGGCGGGGGCCAGAGAGAGTGATTGGGGGGAGATGGGGGTCCCCTGTCCAAGCCTGACACCTCTGGCGGAAGCGTCAGGCCTGGGCAAGGGGCCGATCAGGCGATCGGAGGGTGATGGGGGTCAACGCCTGAGGGCTTCCAGTATGTGAGAGGGGGCAGGCTGGGCTGAGGGACACTCCCCCCCCCCACCCAGTGCACGAATTTCGTGCACCGGGCCCCTAGTAGTCTATAAATGTCCATTAGGTCATTTTAGAAAAATATATTCTCATTGATTTTAGAGAGGAAAGGAGAGGGAGAGGGAGAGGGAGAGAGAGACAGAAACATCAGTGATGAGAGAATCATTGATCGGTTGCCTCCTACATGCACCCCACTGGGGATCGAGCCTGTGACCTGGGCATGTGCCCCGACTGGGAATCTAATCGTGACTTCCTGGTTCATAAGTCAACGCTCAACCTCTGAGCCACGCTAGTCAGGCATGACTTACATTTAAGTCTGTCATTCATTTTGAGTTTATTCTTGTGTATGGTGTAAGTTGGTGGTCTAGTTTCATTTCTTTTAGCATGTATCTGCCCAATTTTCCCCAAGATAGGTCATGCTTTTTAATACTGATAATTCAAACTTGTCTATTTCCTAGATTTTTGTTTTGCCTGTTTGTTCTATTGAATACCGAGAGAGTTGTCAAAATCTCCCACTACAGTAGCTGAAACTGGTTTGGCTTGGAGGATAGAGCGTCAGCCTGCGGACTGAAAGGTCCCAGGTTTGATTCTGGTCAAGGGCATGTACCTGGGTTGCGGGCACATTCCTAATAGGAGATGTGCAGGAGGCAGCTGATCGATGTTTCTCTCTCATCGATGTTTCTAACTCTCTATCTCTCTCCCTTCCTCTCTGTAAAACATCAATAAAATATATTAAAAAAAAAAAATCTCCCACTACAGTTCCTAGTATATCATCCTGGTGAATTGAAATTGTTATGATTACTGAACATGTTTATCTCATATTTTTCCCTTTAGATTTTATGTAGCTTAATATTAATATAGCTATACTGTCTTTTGATTATACTTTTCATGGTATTTATTTGCCCATCCTTTTACTTTTAATCTTTCTGTATCCTTGTTTTATGCTTCTTTCTTATAAATGGTGAATTATATTAAGTCATCTGGATAATGTCTTTTATTGTTGTTGTTAATCCTCACCCCAAGATATTTTTTTCCATTGATTTTTAGAAAAAGAGGGAGACATGGAGGAAGGGGGAGGAGAGAGAGAGAGAGAGAGAGAGAGAGAGAGAGAGATGTGAGAGAGACACATTGATTGATTGGTTGCCTCCTGCATGAGCTCCCGATCAAATCTATAACCCAGGTACGTGCCCTTGACCAGGAATTGAACCCATGACCCTTTGGTGCTCTAACCACTTAGCACCACTGGCCAGGGCTGGATAATGTCTTAACTGAAGCATTTAGTCCATTTGCATATAATGTAATTAAATATATTTTTAAATGTCTACCTCCACTTTGTTTTGGTTTTTCTGGTTTTCTCCTTTTTTTGAATTAATTTTTTATTCCTTTTTTTCTGTGACTAGTTTAGAAGTTATACTCTGCATTTCTGTTGCTTTAATCATCTCCCAAGGAATTATAATAGGCATCTTCAACTTATTATTGATGTCTGTTAATCATTATTTTTTCCTCTCCTGCCAGTACAAATACCTTAGGACCCTGTGACTCCCATTTGTCCTCTCCTGACTCAGATGTTGCTGTTGTCATGTGTTTTAGTCCTTTATATATTTTTAAGTCTCACATGACATTATTTTGTTTCATGTAGTTAGTGTTCATCATGTAAATTTACCCACATATGTATTAGTTTCCTTTTCCCTTGCATCCCAGATCTCTTTGTGGTCATTTTCCTTCTGCAAGAAGTACATCCTTTTGTATTTCCTTTACTGTGGGTTAGCTGGAAGTGAACTCTGTTTTGGGTTGTCTACAAATACTTCCTCCTATTACTTTTTGGGAGTGCCAGTGTTATAAAATTTTACCTTAATAAATTACTTGGGTTGTAGCAAAACTGCTGGGGTCTGTCTTTAATAAATTACTCCTGTTTTCAAGATGTCACTAATATAGTTTTTTCAGTCCCTTGTTGGTTCCCTTAAACTTTATTTAAGTGCCACTGTTATATACTCCATGGGATAGAGTATTCTAAGTACAGGGCCTCAAACTAATTGAACTGATTAATGGGGGCTCTGAGACCTAAAGCAGAACTGTTAGGACTCAGTACTCTTACCATGTCAGTGATGTCACTCAAATTTACTAACCACCTCTAGCTGATGACAGCCATATTTTAAAGTTAGTTTGTATCTTAGTTGTATCAGGTTGCCATAGCAAAATACAATAAGACTAGAAGGCCTAAGTAATAGAAATTTATTTTCTCACAGTCTGGAGGCTGGGTGTTCCAGATCAAGGTCCACCAGTTTGGTTTCTGAGAAGGGCTCTCTTCCTGGCTTGCAGACAGCTACCTTTTTGCTATGTACTCATGTGGCCTTTCTTCTTTATGTGCATGCAGAGAGAATGCAAGCTCTTTGGTGTCTCTTATAAGAACACTGATCCTATGGGATCAAGGCCCCACCCTGTGCCCTCATTTACTTCCCAGAGGCTTTATCTCCAAATAAATACAGCTGCACTGGAGGGTTACAGTTTCAGCTGGTATATTTGGGGGTGGGGGCGGGGGGCACAAACATTAAATACCATAACAGTTGGCACTTACATAATGGTTGAGGGTCTTATGGCTTATAATTGCATTACTTTTAATGTCTCTGCTCTGCTTATAGTAATTCACTTCCCATGTATTTGGATATATTCTCCCCCACAATTATTTAGCAAGTGTGTAGGGTAGAGAATAAAATTTATCCTTGCATGTATTCTACAAAATTTATTGGGGAGTTGGTGTACATTTCTCAGGTAAATTCCAACCAATCTAAATATAGTTAAGTAAATATTTTAAACTGATTTACCTATTGGCTTTATTTTTCTTTACCTTAGCTGTGTTGGAGTAGAAGAACATCATGCTGTTGACATTGACCTATATCACTGTCCCAACTGTGCAGTTCTACATGGATCCTCCTTGAGTAAGTACTAGATGCTCAAAAAAAATTGGAGTTGAGTACTTAATGTGGACCTGATAATACTTCTACTTCCCAAATTTGGTCATCATACTGAGTTTGACTTGGAGTCCTGTCCCAGCCATCCTATCTACTTGAAGCCAGTCCCCAACAGTTCTATCCAGAAGATGACAGAGGGTCCAGACCAAGTCTCTGCTGATACTCTTCTTCCTGAGCTGGCAGAGCACAGCCAGGGAAGCTCTCACGTCCTCTGGAGGGAACCAGCAGACAGAGATGATGACATTTATTCTTAGCTTTTTACAAATGCTTCAGAGGAATAGATTGAAATATTATTGTTGTACAAATGTGAGAGTAGAGATTTAAAGACTTTGAAATAGGTTCTTACTACTTTTTCCTTTAAAATTTACACTGCAGCCCTAACCGGTTTGGCTCAGTGGATAGAGTGTCAGCCTGCAGACTGAAAGATCCCAGGTTCGATTCCGGTCAAGGGCATGTACCTTGGTTGCTGGCACATCCCCAGTAGGAGGTGTGCAGGAGGCAGCTGATTGATGTTTCTCTCTCATCGATGTTTCTAACTCTCTCTCTCTCCCTTCCTCTCTGTAAAAAATCAATAAAATATATATTTTTAAAAATTTACACTGCAAATGGGTTTTTATGTCCATTAAACTAAAGGGAAAAACTTTAGACTTAGTCATTTTAGAACAGAAAGGAACCTTTTACTCAATATGCCTTGATAAACACTTGGATCAGCTATAGGTAACCTGTATATACAACCTCTTTATTTTGAATGCAGAATTTTTTCTATTCCTTAAAAAAAAAATAGAAATTTTGTTCTGAGGTCATGGGCAAGTAATTTTTTAGAGACTTACTAGCAACTGACTGCTCATATGTTTTGTTAGAAATGTTATTAATTTACCAAATTTCTTTGTAAGAGATTTAGAAATTTAAGCTATATTAATGCATTAAAATATTTCCTTGTAAAATACAGAATATCTATTTTGCTGTTACTACACATAAAATTTGAGATTAGCAGGTTGATAGAATTGTTACTTGTGTAATTGGCTAATTGCATAAATATTTTTAAAGGTTTTTATTTTATGTAGCATTGAAGTACATGTACTATATCACTTGATATAATTATTGACTGAGTGATTCTTGAAGGAAGTAAATAATACTGTTTTGTTATTTGAAAAAGAAAAACAGAACTAAAATTGCTAATAGTTTTAGTTTAAAATTTAAGCACATAATCCCAAAATGAAATAATTTAATTTTTATGAAATATTAAGTAGGTTACTATGAGGCAGAGTAATGTACGTGTGATGTACCCTATTTTTTTCCTATATGATTTAATTTTTTAAAAAGCTTGTCATGCTCACTAAATTGATTTCACAATCCATAATGGATCACGACCTGCATTTTAAATAACGATGCATCAGAGAGAAGACTATATTACCTGGCCCTTCAGTGCTTCTTTCCTTGAATAACAGATCAGGCACTGGCTATCTTCTGGGCAGAAGTCCAACTCTGAGTACCCAAGGGAAAATGACCAAGATCTAGTAATCTCTTACATTTTGATTTAAGACTTGTTTTCCCTACTCTTTATCCTCCATACCCAACTTGGATAATCCACTTGGTCCCTTTCCGTCTACTATGAAGCCTTTTTTGCTTGCCATTCAGGTTTCCTGTTCCTTTTGGAGCTCCCCAGGAATCCTTATTATTATAGATACCATCTACACCAGTGGTTCTCAACCTGTGGGTCGCGACCCCTTTGGCAGTCGAACGACCCTTTCACAGGGATCGCCTAAGACCATCCTGCATATCAGATATTTACATTATGATTCATAACAGTAGCAACATTACAGTTATGAAGTAGCAACGAAAATAATTTTATGGTTTGGTCACAACATGAGGAACTGTATTTAAAGGGCCAGAAGGTTGAGAACCACTGATAGACAGTATGATACCCACTTAACATGGTGAATTTAGACTTTACCCTTTTATGGGAAATAAGAACTCTATTGGAAGACAGATATCAAAAAAAAAGCCTAACACCTAAACATATATTCTCAGTGCTCTTCAGGCACATGCAATCCAAACTCAAAATTTTCTCTTTTCCCCATGAACACTACTGAAATATTTCCTCATTGGCCTCCTTCCTTTAAGAGATTCAGTTAGCTCTTACAGTGGCTGATTTTGTGTGTCAAATGTGTTGACACAACAGGATAGTCATATCCTTCTGTTAACATCCTCCAAGTCTGAACATTTAAAAGGAAACCTTAGTAATCGACACCTTATTGGGTGTCAGGCACTATGCTAACTAAGTACTTGATCTATGTTATCTCCTTTGATATTTATAACAGCGTGATGTGAGAAAAGTGATCTAATAGCTCTTTAATGTAGCTGTTTGGCAGAGCTAGAGTTCAAACCCATAGCTGTCCAATCCCAATCTGTTCTAATTCTAATCTGTTCTGCAAAAATGAACATTAAAACAATGTAATATCATAGTTACTTATCAAATGAGCAGCCTTTCCTTTTCTTTCCAATAACGATTGACCCAGGGCTTTGAAACAGGCTGTGTATATACATTGGTAAGAGTGTGAGTCACCTGCCACTTATCTGAAGGCAGTTAGTTTTGCAATTTGTAGCTAGTATCTTTAAAATTTTGAGTATTTCTTCTCGCATTTTTAGGAATTTCTCCCAAGGAATTAATGAGGGAAACATATTTATGTATATGAATATCAATCCCAACTTTGTTTGAAGAAAGATTCAGGATGGACAAAGTGCATAAGAATTAAAAAATGATTATAATATGATGCATCTACATCTATATCTTAAAATCTAAGCCACTTTAAATTGCTTTTGAGTATTTATTAACGAGAAAATGGTCATGGTATAATAAGAAAGGTAAGCAGAATTATGATCCTAGTTGAAAATAAAATGGGGGTGTTTATCTATACATACATGTAAGGGAAAAAGCCCGGAATTAAATACATTTGAATTTTAGAAATGATTTTAAATAAGAAAAAATAAGACACAAAGGATACCTTAATCAGATTTTCTAGGAAGGTTGTTCTATGATTCTCAATTTTTCTCATGAGATTAAAAAAAGGAATTTACTGTCTTCTATATTGATGGTCTGACGGCCATAAATCTCTTGGGAATCTTGTTTTAGACTCTTAGATATGAATAAGTCCAACCCTATTGCTTGTTTAGTGTGACTTCTTCTTATCCATATGAGGAATCAGTATTATTATATTATTATGATTGTTGTACAGTGAAGGTGTGAAGTAATTTAAATTCATAGAGTTTGTCCCCCACTCAACATTTTGTTCTGAGAGTGTTCAAACATACAGGAAAAGTTGAAAGAATTTTACAGTGAGTACCTCTAAATCCATTATATAGATTCTATTAACATTTTATGTTATTTGCTTTACCACATATCTGTCCATGTAACTATCTCACTGTCTATTCATCTTATTTTTATGCATTCTAAGTAAGTTGCAGACATCACTACAAAGCTTAAGAGTGCTTTTTAAACTTTAAATGTATATATATATAACTGAAATCTTGTATTAATACCACACAAAAGATAAGTAGGTGGTGCCACCCTGGTGGGAAAGAGGAATCAGGTCCAGAGCTCCTCCCTTGGCCTCTTCCCCTTCTTCCCCTTTATTAAGGGTTCCTCAACACAGTTGGAAACACATCACTCATCCCCTCCCTTTCCATGCTGAGGAAACTGGAGACAGATGTGTTAAATTACTTGCCCAAGGTGGCAGAGTAGTTATGGCCAAACTAGGAGTCAAATTATAGTCTCCTGATTTTGACTGCTGTGAGTATTCAAGATTACAGCCTGCTGGAGCTAGACATTAGAAGTAACCATAAAGTCATTTATTCTGTGATTCCACTTGTCTTTCTTTAATTGTGATGCAGTCACCTGCTCTTTTTTGTGTTGGTATAACCACGCTTATTAGGGGAATAAATCTTGACATAAAAGAGAAGGGAGCTGTACTGTTAAAAATAGATTTCCGATGTGGGATCAAAGGCCCTATTCTGGAGAATGATTTGGATGGATGATCTGTAAAAATCATATTATGACCTAGTGTCCTAGTGAAAAACCATGATTTTAAATAACTGTGAGATATTATAGTATTTGTAAATGCAGATCTTATAAAAGTCTCCATCTGCTAGTTTGAATTCCTTGATTTAATTTTAAATTATTATGAAATAAAAAGAGCAGATAAAAAAAGAGTTAGTTGCCTATAGTTGCTATATTATATAAAGTAAAATTTACTTCTTCAGCCTAGAAATGCATAAAAAATGAGTGTTTTTATTGTATTAAAAATTGTTATGTTTGATTATCTAATGATTAGAAAGTACATAGCATCACTACATAACAAATGTTTCTTTTTTTTTAATCTAAAAATCCAGTGAAAAAGAGAAGGAACTGGCACAGGCATGACTACACCGAAATTGATGATGGTTCCAAACCAGTGCAAGCTGGAACTAGGACTTTTGTGAAGGAACTACGTTCTCGAGTCTTCCCAAGGTATGGAAACCTGTTCTGACCAAAGAAAATTTAAGAACGTTACCTGACAAATTGACGTATCTGAAGCAATGCTTTCAAATGTCAGGTTATGACCCATCATTATTTCAATCAAAAAATGAAATGGAGCCCTGGCCGGGTGGTTCAGTTGGTTGCAGCATCATACCATACACCAAAAGGTGGCAAGTTTGATTCCCGGTCAGGGCACATTCAGGAAGCAACAGATTAATGTGATGTTTCTCTCTCATAGCAGCGTTTCTCTCTCCCTCTCTCTCTCCCCCTTTCTAAAGTCAGTTTAAAAAAGCGAAATTGGAAATATTAGTGCATTGCAAGTAATAGGATTAAATGAGTATAGTTTCATGGAACTTCTGTTATATGCATGTGTACTGAGTCACTTTGTAAAAATATATTTCTTAACTGTGGATCCCAGTCCAAAAAGTCTGAAATACAATCATTTAAGGCAGTTGTTCCAAGTACTTGTTCCTTACCACAGCAGCTAGTGCTTCTTTTTCACCTCGCCTACTCCTATTTTTTCTTATGTTGTTTTCCTACCTGCCTCTGCCCTACCAGAAGTACTCATTGCTCAGCCTCTGGTGGCAGCAGAAAGGGGCTTTTTGATCTTTTAAAGATAGTGGAAAGTATTTGAGTCACCTGTGGCTCAAAGAGAGTCAAAAGCATTATACAGAATTTAAACATACTAATTTAGATCATTCCCTGCTCACTGCCTGACATCTAAGTTGATACTACAAAATAAGCTTCTACACTAGATTATATCTAGGTTTGTTAAAGAGAGAAAGTGCATTTTAAATTTAAATCACGTACATGCAACTTATTTGGGAATTATTTCAGATCTTATATCTATACAACCCTTTTCTTCACAGTCTTTAGGATTCATATCCCCCTCCTCCTTCATGCTTAAACAGAAACATACAATATAAGCAGCTCCTGTTGGCTCCCTCAGGTCTACTGAGAGAAAAAACAAACACCTTGTAAACACAGGGGTTTCCATATGATTTTAGTGATATTAAAGGCTGCCTTTTATTGCTGCTGCTTGTCTCATCGCTGTTGCTAGGACTTGCAGTACTATCCTATGTAATAAAAGGGTAATACGCAAATTAACCATCACTGCATCACAAAAATGGCGGTGCCCATAGCCACAAGATGGCGGCACCCAGTCCCCTCAGCCTTGCCGGAGTCCCCCAGTCCTGGGGGGGCAGCTGCTGAGAGCGGGCAGTGTGAGTGGCCTGGTGGAATGCTTGCTTTGTTGCCGCAGCGATGAGGCAAGTGTTCCACCCGGGCCGCAGAGGGCCTCTGGGCAGCAGGTGCATCCCGCCCTGGCTGTGGGGGGGCCTCTGGGTTGTGGAGAGCCTCTGCGCAGTGGGCGTGGAGCAGCCAGGCCCTGCAGAGAGCAGAGAACCACGGGGAGTGGGCCTAAGTCATCAGGGCTCCAGGATTGGAGAGGGCTCCCAAATTGGAGAGGGTACAGGTCAGGCTGAGAGACCCACCCCCCATGCACGAATTTCATGCACTGGGCCTCTAGTGTTGAATAAGAGTGGTGAAAGCAGACATCCTGTCTTGTACCTGCTCTTAGGGGAAATGGTTTTAGTTTTTGCCCATTGAGTATGATGTTGGCTGTAAGTTTATCATGTATGGCCTTTATTATGTTGAGATATGATCCCTTTATTCCCCTTCGCTGAGACTTTTCATCAAAAATGGATATTGGATTTTGTCCAATACTTTCTCTGCATCTATTGATAATTATGTGTTTTTTGTCTTATACATAATTTACTACTTATAATCACAGTTTATGTGATATATCATGTTTATTGGTTTGTGAATATTGTACCAACCTTGCATCCCTGGAATAAATCCACTTGGTCATGGTGTATGATCTTTTAAATATATTGCTGGACCTAATTTGCTAATATTTTCTTGAGGATTTTAGCACTTATGTTCATCAGGAATATTGGCCTATTGTTCTCTTTCTTTGTAATATCTTTATCTGGTTTTGGAATTAGGATAATGCTAGCCTCATAAAACGAGCTTGGAAGTGTTCCTTTCTCTTGGATTTTCTGGAATAGTTTGAGGAGTATAGATGTTAGTTCTTCTTTATGTGTTCGGTAAAACTCCCCTGTGAAGCCATCTGGACCAAGGCTTTTGTTTGCTGGGAGTTTTTTGATTACTGCTTCTGTTTCATCAGTTGCCATTGGCCTATTCTGATTTTCTTATTCTTCCTGATTCAGTTTTGGGAGATTGTATATTTTTAGGAATTCGTCCATTTCATCCACTTCGTCCAGCTTGTTGGCAAATAGTTGTTCATAGTAACTCCTTACAATCCTTTGTATTTCTGTGGTGTCAATGGTTACTTCTCCACTTTTGTTTCTGATTTTATTTATTTGGATCCTCTTTGTTTCTTGATGAGCCTGGCTAATGGTTCATTAATCTTGTTTATCTTTTCAAAGAACCAGCTCTTGGTTTCATTGATATTTTTGTATTGTTTTTTTAGCCTCTGTTGTTTATTTCTGCTCTGATTATTATTTCCTTCCGTCTACTTACTCTGGACTTTTCTTGTTTTTCTGTTTCTACTTCTTTAAGTTGTAGGGCTAAATAGTTTATTATTAATTTTTCTTGTTTTTTTTTTTTTTTTTTTTTTTTTTTTTTTTTTTTTTTGAGGTAGGCCTGTAGTGCTATGAACTTCCCTCTCAGGACTGCTTTAGCTGTGTCCCATAGATTTGGGGTTGTTGTGTGTTCATTTTCAGTTGTTTCCAGGAAGTTTTTGATTTCTTTCTTAATCTTGTTGGTAACCCATTCATTGTTTAATAACATGCTATTTAGCCTCCATGTGTTTGAATGTTTTTACTGTAGTTGATTTCTAATTTTATTCCACTGTGACCTGAGAAGATGCTTAATATGATTTCAGTCTTCTTGAACTTGTAGATACTTGTTTTGTGTCCTAACATGTGGCCTGTCTTTGAGAATTACCCATGCACACTTGAGAAGAATGTATGTGCTGTAGCTTTGGGGTGAACTGTTTCATAGATGTCAGTTAAACCAGTCTGATCCATTGTGTCATTTAGAGTCTCTTGTTTCCTTGTTAATTTTTTGTCTGGAAGATCTATCCAGTGAAGTCAGTGTGGTGTTAAAAGTCCTCTACTATGACTGTATTATTGTTGATCTCTCCCTTAAAGTCCTCTAGAAGATTTTTTTGTATATTTAGGTGCTCCTATATTGGATGCATATATGTTTGCAGGGTTATATCCTCTTGTTGGATTGATCCCTTTAGTATTATATAATGACTTTTATTGTCTCTTGTGATGATCTTCATTTTGAAGTCTGTTTTGTCAGATATGAGTATTGGTACCCCAGCTTTTTTTTTTTTTTCATTTCCATTTGCATGGAAATTTTTTTCCATCTCTTTACTCTCATCCTGTGTGAGTCTTTTGTTCTGAGGTGGGTCCTGGTAGACAGCATATAATTGGTTCATGTTTTTGTATCCGTTCAGCTATCCTATATCTTCCAATTGGAGCACTTAATAATAACATTTAAGGTTATTGATAGGTATTAATTTATTGCCATTTTAGTTATTTATGCCTATGTTTCTCTCTATTTCTTCTCATTATAGCAGTCCCATTAGCATTTCTTGCAGTGCTGGTTTGGTTCTGATAAACTCCTTTAGCCTTTTTTTTCTGTAAAGCTCTTTATTTCACCATCTATTTTGAATGATAGCCTTGCTGGATATAGTAATCTTGGTTTCTTGATTTTCATTACCTTGAATACTTCATGTCATTCCCTTCAGGCCTGTAGAGTTTCTGATGAGAAATGAGTTGACAGCCTTATGGGAGCTACTTTGTAGGTAACATATTGCTTTTCTCTTGCTGCTTTTAAGTTTTTCTCTTTGTCTTTAATTTTTGGCATTTTAACTATGATATGTCTGGGTGTGGGCCTGTTTGGGTTCTTTTTGCTTGGGACTCTCTATGCCTCCTGAACTTGTGTGACTTTTTTCTTCACCAGGTTAAGGAACTTTCCTGCTGTTATTTCTTCAAACACATTCTCTGTCCCTTGCTCACTTTCTGCCTCTTCTGGCACACCTATTATGCAAATACTAGAGTCCTGGTGCATGAAATTCATGTGGGGGGGGGAGGGTGTCCCTCAGCCTGGCCTGTACCCTCTCCAATCCAGAACCCCTCGGGGGATGTCTGACTACTGGTTTAGGCCCGATCCCTGCGGTTTAGGGCCTAAACTGGCAGTCGGACATCCATCTCGCAATCTGGGACTGCTGGCTTCTAACCGCTCACCTGCCTGCCTGCCTAATCACCCCTAACCACCTCTGCCAACCGGCCTGATGCCCCAACTGCTCCCCTGCCGGCCTGATCACTCCCTAACTGCCCTCCCCTGCTGGCCTGATCGCCCCCTAACTGCTCCCCCCTGCTGGCCTGATCACCCCTAACCGCCTCTGCCTTGGCCCCTGCCACCGTGGCTTTGTCCGGAAGGACGTCTGGAAGATGTCTGGTCTAATTAGCGTATTACCCTTTTATTAGTATAGATTGTTAAGTTTCATGTTTTACCATAGCTCCCTTAAGTTGTTTTCCTGTTTTTTAAATTGTTTTTTTCTTTCTTTTTGATTCTCTGATTGAGTAATTTTTTTCTAACCTATCTTCTAATTCACTGGTCCAATCCTCGGCTTCCCCTGATCTGCTGTGTGTTCCTTCCACTGTGTTCTTTATTAGTGCTATGTCATTCTTCATAGTTACTATCTTTTCTCATGCTGTTGAACATCTTTGTCATCATTATTCTGAACTTTATGTCTGATGAATTTCTTATCTCCATTTCATTTAATTCTTCTCCTGGAGAATTATCTTGTGATAATTCAAGGCCCACAGCCAGACACACCTTTCTCAGTTCTGGGAGCCGAGCTTGGAGTTTCATTTGGGGCTTGTTTTTTATCTCCCCATTTTGGCTACTTGTCTAGGTTTGTTTCTCTGTATTAGGTAGATCTGCTACTACTCCCAGTCTCTAGTGCAGGACAATGCTAGACACTGTTTGTGATTGGCCCTGAGTACTCTGTTTGGAGCTATCAGCAGTCCATAGCTTGTGGCTTCCTCTGCTGGGGCTGGGTGTCTTTGGAGAGAACCAAAATGTTTACCAGGATATGCTTTTCCTAGCCCCTGGCCTGGGATTAGATCAGGCAAAGACTCAAAGCCTCCAGGGACTCTTCCTGCTTGCAGTCCCATTGACACTCAAAGTTATTAGCCTTAGGCTGTTGACCACAGGGTGGGGCAAGAGGTCTCCAGCAGGGTAGGGTAACTGCCTTCCACCCAGGCAAAAACCTCCTGGATAGCAAAGGTCCACAGCCAGAGAAATATGTCCTCAGCAGCGCAAGGAAATGACTCAGGACAGGAAACCGGGGTGGCTGCCCTCTGATCTCCAACCCTAGAGCCCTCAATCCTGGCTTCTGCTCACACTGCTCCAGTCCACTCTATCTTCCCTCTGTTGGAGCCCAAAGTGAGTGGCTACACAGAAAATTTTGTGCATTGTCCCTTTAAGAGGGTGCCTGCATTTCCAGCATTCTCTTGCTGGCAGACAGCAACCCTGCTGCTTTTCACAGACAGATGTTCTGTGGGCACCTTTCTCAGTTCTGGTTCTCTGGGCTGGGGAGCCCAGCTTGGAGTTTAAAACCCCAGAATTCTGCCCTAGCCGGTTTGGCTCAGTGGATAGAGTGTTGGCCTGCGGACTGGAGGGGTCCTGGGTTCGATTGTGGTCAAGGGCACATGCCAGGTTGAGGGCTCCACCTGTAGTAAGGGGTGTGCAGTAGGCAGCCAATCAATGGTTCTCTCTTATCATTGATATTTCTATCTCTTGCTCCCTCTCCCTTCCTCTCTGAAATGAATTAATATCTTAAAAAAAGACCCCAGAGTTCGCAGTGGGAACCCCCTCACAGCTCTGAGATATCCCTTCAGAACTTCAGTTGCTCTCTGTGGGAGCCCGGGCAGCCCTTTTGTGCCTCTGCACTGCCTACCAGTCTCTATGAGGTTTCCACTTTCCATCTTTGGTTATTAGGGTTCTCTCCAGCTAGTCTTCAGTTGGTTTTTCAGAGTGGTTTTTCTGTATTTTAGTCATATTTCCAGTTTGGTCCTGGGAGAGTGTCAGTGTAGCTTTCACTTACTCCACCACCATTTTGGAATCTGCGTCCTATTATTCTATTATCTTTTCTACTGTGGCTTATGTAAACATTTACATACTGAAATACATTTTTTATTATGAACTATTTTTTTCTCTTGTTATACTTAAGGCATTTTATATAATACTAGAACCCTGGTGCACGAATTCGTGCACCAGTGGGGTCCCTTGGCCTGCCTGTGGGATTGGGCCGAAACAGGTTCTCTGACATCCCCTGAGGGGTCGGGATTATGAGAGGGCACAGGCCAGGCTGAGGGACCCCACTGGTGCACGACTGGGGCCAGGGAGAGACATGGGAGGTTGGCCAGCTGGAAAGGGTCCGTGGGAGGGCTCCAGGGTGTGTCTGGCCCGTCTCGCTCAGTCCCGATTGGCTGGACCCCAGCAGCAAGCTAACCTACCAGTCGGAGCGTCTGCCCTCTGGTGGTCAGTGCAGGTCATAGTGAGTAGTTGAGCGGCCTTAACATATCATGAACATATTTATTTTTTTATATATATCATTAACATATTACACTTTGATTGGTTGAACAGCTGACCAGTCAACTGGACACTTAGCATATTAGGCTTTTATTATATAGGATGTATTTTCAGTTATATATATTGAAGTAATTATAAATTTTACTTTAAACAACATTTGTTCTAAAAAGAGGAATTAGGTATAACAGGTTGAGAATCACTGATATAGATAATAATGTAGTATATGAACTAACTCATTACCAGAGTTATTTTTAAACTGAATTAACAAAGATGACATTTTACTCTTCCATTTCCTTAGTGCTGATGAGATCATTGTGAAGATGCACGGCAGCCAGCTGACACAGAGATATCTGGAGAAACATGGATTTGAGGTCCCTATTATGGTCCCCAAGTTAGATGACCTAGGACTCAGGCTCCCTGCAGCTACGTTTTCTGTTATGGATGTGGAACGTCATGTAGGTACGAACTTGATTCCTTTAAGTACTTGTGAATACATGGTAAAAGTAAAAATGATATTGTCCTAACAGTATTAAAAATTGAATGAAAACAGGTTAATTTAGTTCAGTTTCCTGGATCAGGAAAGATGCAATTCAATATCACCTATGTTGAAAACTATTTTTTTCTCAGCAGGTTTACCATTGTGAAAAAAACAGAATGAAACATTTTGCCTATTCTTATTTCCTGAGATTCACCCTGCTGCTTTTTTTGTTGTCAAATTTTCTGGTACTTTCTAGGAAAAACTATTACTGAGGAGTAGCTACAGATACTGGGAAAAAGACAGTGGGGAACTGGATTGGATTTAGGCCCCTGTAGCATTCAGGTGCAAGAAGAGATATTTTCAAACCTGTTTTTATATTTATGACTTGGTGATGTTGCCATTTAATGATGTCTGGACCTAATTTGTTACTTTGAAGCCCAGAAAGGCATAAGAAACAAGGGCAAAATCATTCATCTGTTGACATTTTTAGTTATTTTATTTATTCTCATCATGGTATTTATAGATAAAGCTGACTACATATAGATCTCATTCCTCATCAGCAATAGATAGGTATTATTTGAGGATTAGATCTCAAATTTAACTTGACTCAAAACTGCACATCCACTGTAGTACGTTATGTATCTGAGAGCTTGTCCTTTTATTGAGCCTTCAGTTTGACAGTTCTCAGTGATAACTGTTTCAGAGAGGAGATTCAATTAAACAGCATGACTTCACTTCAGGTGATTTTGAATATTTGATAAATTAGGGGATGAAGCTGAGGTTTGACCTAAATCTGTTTGCCTACTTAGCACTGTAAAATAAATATAGTGTAATGTAAGTATAGGGAAAAAATGTTCAAACTATTTGATAGTTAACTTTTTAGTACTGTAAAGCTCTTCATTTAACAGAATTGTCTTGCCTTTTAAGTATAAAATAAAGTCTACTAGGTATTTAACATATATAAAATTACATTAAAATTAAAAAATGGCATTTATTTGTTTTATAGTTCAGATTGGTTAAACATTGCTATATTTACAATGTCCTGTAGGACATAGTAATACTGATTGTGTTTCCTAGGGTGGTGATGCAGTGGTGTGCAAGCAACACCTCATGATTTTACAGGAAATTTGTAAAATTTATCCCAATTGAGAACTCATTCCACAGACACTAATATGAGTGATTTTTGCTAATATTTTCTTGAAGCAGAGTATTAGAAGAGAAGACTACCAGGCAAGCAGAAATTGTTTGTCCTAGTTAACTTGTCCCCCAATGACTAATCAGTTTTTCAAAATGGTAGACTTAGAATGTTAGGTGTTATAGAGGTGAAAGGGAAAAGGCAGTCCCCCTCATTTTATACGTGAAGAAATGAAACTCAGAGCATCTGGTAGTTTCTACAGACCAGTCTAATGTATTTTTGTATTATGAGCTGCACACAAGAAATCATTGGCATATGCAAACATACAAGTTTTTATACTCAGTATTACTAGTAATTATGCATCTCTGTCTTAATTACTTTCTTTCCTTCAAAAACCATCCTCCTTTTCAAAAGTCCCAGTTGGACTTAAAAATTAAGGATATAGGAGGACTCTTTGTCTAAGCTAGATATTTTTGTTTAGGGCATCTATTGATGTAACTTTTAAGCCCAATAATAAGACTATAATTTTTCTCTGCAGGTGGTGACAAAGTGATAGATGTCATTGATGTGGCAAGGCAGGCAGACAGCAAAATGACACTTCACAATTATGTTAAATACTTCATGAACCCTAACAGACCAAAAGTGTTAAATGTGATCAGCCTTGAATTTTCAGATACAAAGTGAGTAGTTCTGGTCATTTTGGGTTAGCCTTCTGAGTGTTAGTTAAATGTAGTTAAATGCTAAATTTATTTAGTAAGAAGATTAATTGCGACTTCTTAAACGCTCCAGTGATAGCAGTGTTGTAAATTTTGCTTTGGCATCCTCAGAGAATGTTTAGAAATACAGTGGGTTTAAACTAGAAGTATTGTTGTTAACCTTGATTTCCAGTTAATCTCTTGGTTTGGGTTGAGATGGGCGATGACATTTTAAGAAGTTTTAATTTGCGTGATGTGGGTGTGTGTGTGTATGTGTGTTTGTTTTTTAAAGGATGTCTGAATTGGTGGAGGTCCCTGACATAGCCAGAAAACTTTCCTGGGTGGAAAATTATTGGCCAGATGATTCAGTCTTTCCCAAGCCATTTGTTCAGAAATACTGCTTAATGGGAGTTCAAGACAGCTACACAGATTTCCACATTGACTTTGGTGGAACTTCAGTTTGGTACCATGTCCTCTGGGTAAGATTGGGGTATTTCTTTGTTCTCTTATTGATAAAAATATATAGTCCTATTTTTCCAGGGGTGCATTTATTTGCTGAAAATGGCATTTTAAAGAGGGAAGTATTTGTACTTTTTAAGTAGGATCTGTCACTTTACCTTTAAATGTTATGAATTTTTTTAATCCCAAGTAATAAAGGAGCTGTGAGTGCTTAATTTATATTTAGATTGCCTTTTTTGGGCCATTATCTTATAAGTTGGTCTCTAGTAGCCTTTTGTCTCTTCCTCATCAATTATCACTTAATCCCTGTATCAATCCCTGAGGAGCAAAATTACAGTAATAATAATTGCTTCTGACCTTAAAATTAGGCTAAGACAGCTAGTTGGATAAGTCAGGAAAGTCCATGAAATACTAATTCTTCCTGGCAGCTTATATTCACCTTATTTTATCTGGCACTATACTATTCACAGTAGCTACTAGCTACATGTGGCTAAATTTTAAATAATTAAAGTTAAATATAATTGAAAATTCAGCTCCTCCCTTGAGGAACTGAATTTTAGTGCAAATGAGGAACTGAATTTTAAAGTAGTATTTTACGAATTAGTATTTTATGGCTTTCCTGACTTATCACAGTAGCCACATGTGGCTTATGACTTGTATTGGACAGCACAGATATAAAACATTTCCATAATCATAGGACATTCTGTTGAGCAGTGCTGATCTAGAACCAAATCTTTGTCTATATTAAATGCCTGTGCATCAGCAATGCTCTATACTATAGTATATGATATTATGTCCTCGAGCTCCTATTTCTCTTCTCCATGAGAAAGCCAAGGGTTAGTTCATTAAAGGAAGTTGATTTGCAGGTCTTTAAAAATAATCATTACATTATAGATCTTAGGAGAAAGGGCAAAATTTTAGAAATGACTCTCTGTAACCTGGGGTCTATTATTAATGTGTACTTACTTCTATACCTTGAAAATGAGATCAGTAGGATGTTTGTGATTTCTTTTTTTTACCTTCTTCTCGTAACTATTTCTTCAACGCTACTTTATTGACTCCTTGTCATATTTGGAAGGGGGAGCTTTAGCACTTGTGAAGATGCTTGTTAAGGGCAATAGCTTTTGATCAGGTATGTGAAGTATGTCTTTTTGAGCCTAAAAAATCTAATAATTATCTTATTTAATTTAGGTCATTGTATTGGGAAATTGCATCAAGGTAGGCCATCCTAAGAATGGCTTTTTTCTTTTTAATAACTGTGTGGTATTTCCTTTTAGGGTGAGAAGATTTTTTATTTGATAAAGCCAACAGATGAAAATTTGGCACTCTATGAGTCTTGGAGTTCATCTGTGACCCAGAGTGAGGTGTTCTTTGGAGATAAGGTGGATAAATGCTACAAATGTGTGGTAAAGCAGGGACATACCTTATTTGTTCCTACAGGTAAGGTTTCAGTTCCATCCTGCTGCCCATTGTTGATACTCAGTCACATTAAATCAGCTGTTAATGAGAAACTCTGCTTGAACTGTTTGGAAAGTAGCTTTGCACAACTTTGTGGTGTTTTATGTCATTTTCCGTCATTTTGATTTTTGTTCAGATAAAGTTCACAGACTATAATATTTCTCCTTTAAAGTGTACAAGTCAGTGGTTTTTACACTTGATTTTAGCCAAAAGACTGAGAAGCAATCAAGTCGGTGGTTTTTATTAGATTAATAAGGTTGTGCAACCTTACCACCGTCTAATTTTAATTTCATCACCTCAAAAGGAAGCCCCATATCAGTTAACAGTCACATCTCCATTCCCCCCATCTTTAAGCCCCTAGGGTACTTTCAGTCCCTGGATTTGCTTGGTCTGGACATATCATGTATATATGTAGACTATGTGGCCTTTTGTATCTAGCTTCTTTTTTTAAAAATATTTTTTTGTTGAGTTCAGAGAGCAAGGGAGAGGGAGAGAGCGACAAACATCAATGATGAGAGAGAATCATCGATCGGCTGCTTCCTGCACGCCCCACACCGGGATTGAGCCCGCAACCTGGGCATGTGCCCCTGACCAGAATCAAATCCAGGACCCTTCAGTCTGCAGGCCAATGCTCTATCCACTGAGCCAAACCAACCAGGGCTGTATCTAGCTTCTTTATTAGCATAATGTTTACTAGGCTCATCCTCATTGCAGCATGTATGAGTACTTCATTACTTTAAAAAAATATATGAATTTATTGATTTCAGAAAGGAAAGGAGAGGGAGAGGAAGATAGAAGTATCAATGAGAGAGAATCATTGATTGGCTGCCTCCTTCATGCTCCCCACGGGATTGAGCCCACAACCCAGGCATGCGCCCTGACCATTTTAGTGGGTATGAAGTAGTGGTATCTCACCGTGATTTTGATTTGCATTTCCTTTATGATTAATGATGCTGAGCATTTTTCTTGTGCTTATTGGCCATTTGAATATCTATTTGGAAAAATGTTTATTGAAATTTTTTGCCCATTTTTAAGTTGGATTGTCTTTTTATTGTTGAGTTGTAAGTATTCTTTATATACTGTATTCTGTATACTATACCCTTATCAAACATATAATTTGCAAATATTTTCTCCTATTCTGGTGGGTTGTCTTTTTACTTTCTTGATAATGTCCTTTGCAAAAAATTTAAAAAATTTGATGAAGTTCCCTTTAACTTTAACTGGTCAGCTCTAAAGCTATGGAAGGCCAAGCCAGCAGTGAGACTGGGCTTTTTTCTGGGACAGTTAGGAGTATGTTTTGAGGGACCTGAGGAAGAAATTGAGTACCAACCTTAGCTGCAGCTCAAGTATCGTTACCAAGCGTGTCGTTTTGAGATGTGATGGGACGCAGAGCTCTCCAGGCCAGGAGTTTTAGAATTGTGTTATTCTGACGTGAGTAACCTTAAAGGCTATAGAGTTCACAGGGATTTGTTACTAAAGGCCCTGCTTTCTTGCTTTGCTTCCAGTGCATATATATAATAAATAAATTTGTATCAAATAAATGAATTAATAAATGCCTAAAACTATCAGAATTTATGGACCTAGGTAAGTATCAGCATTTTCATTTGAATGGGCTAAGCTCCTCCCTCAAATTTTCTTCCCAGTGCTCCCTTTTATAACAGATATTTAGTTGTGCCCTCTTCAAAATCTTGAATTCAAATTTATCAATGCTATAACCTCCTACACCAGTAATTAAAAATTGATGTAATGACCTAACTAGAATATAAAGAACAGATTAAAAAGCAACTTATAATAAAATACTATTTCAAAATGTGCCTGCCCTGACACGGCAGCCTTAAAAGGCAAAAAATAAAAAAATAAAAAATAGATGCATAAGCCAGCACAACCAATTCAGGTATATGATTGGCAACTCAATTTCTATAACTTTGGTGATGCTGCTGGTCTGACTTAGAGAACCACTGCTGTAGGCATTGCACTTTTCCCCAAGGTAGTTGTCAACTGATAAACTTCCAAACAAACTAAAGTACAATTTCCTTCAAATTACAGAGTAGTTGTATTCCTGGAAAATTATGCCAAAACCATGCAAAAATTACCTTGTATATATACACACACACACACACACACACACACACACACACACACACACACACATACACATACTAGGGGCCTAGTGCACAGATTCATGCACCTTGAAAGGAACTGTGGGCCACGAGACTGCAGTGGGAACAGGGGCAGGTCTTGGCCCATCCTCTGTGCCCCCCACCCAGGCCCTCCTGCCATGGCCTCCGGTCCCCTCTCTGCTGGCAGCACTGCTCCTGCCACCACCCCTGCCCGATCACCCCTCAGGAGCAGGGGGGGGGTGGAGAAGCCCTGAGGGGTGATTGGGGCTGGCAGCTGCTGCTCGCACCTGCTGATGGCGCGGAGCAATTGGGGCTTGCACCGGACGCTGGCAGCGGGTGCGAGCAGCGGCTCCAGCACCAGCAAGGGGTGCGAGTGGGGCCGGCACCGGCAGCAGGTGTGAGCACCGGGCGGGATAGTGGCGTGCAGGAGCAAAGAATTTTCAGTAACCACCAGAGGCTTGCCCCGATGACAGCGACCGGTGCACTGCCTTGGTCTGGTGCCCCCGCTCACCTGCTCCACCATCCCACTGTGGCTGATGTCCATGTTCCACGCTCTGCTGCCAATGCCTGCCGTGTTCCATGCGCGCCCCCTGGTGGTCTGCGCATGTCATAGCGACCGGTTGTTCGATTCTGCCATTCGGTCTATTTGCATATTAGGGTTTTATATATATACTAAATTCGTGCACGGGGTGGGGTCTGGCCGGCTCGGCCCCAATCGGGGTGGATCGGGGCCAGGCCTGTCAAGAGGAGGAAATGGCTGGGGGTAAGGGCTGAGGGTGATTGGCTGGCGAGCCCTGCCCCAGATTGGGGGTGGGGGGCTGATTGGGGGCAGGGCTGGCCATGGGGAGGGGCTGTGGGCAGTGCGCCGACTGGCCTCCACCCTAAATGGGGTGGGGAGTGGCCGATTGGGGGTCAGCTGCCTGGGGGAGGGGCCATGAGTTGTTGGCCAGCTGGCCCTGTCCCTGATCAAAATGGGGGGGCCAATTGGGGGTGGAGCTGACTGGGGGGAAGGGGCCACTGGCCGATCTGGGTGGTGGGGGCCCATCGGGGGCGGGCTGGCTTGGGGGAGTGGCCACAGGTGGTTGGCCAGCTGGCCTTGCTTCTGATCAGGGTTGGGGGGGGCCAATCTGGGATGGGGCTGGTGGTGCGGAGGGGCTGCAGGCTGATCAGGGTGGTGGGGACCCATCAGGGGCAGGGCTGGCTGGGGGGAAGGGCCATGGGGGGGGGGGTTGGCCGGCCACCCCACTCTCAATCGGGGTGGGAGAGGGCGATCAGGGGTGGGGCTGGCTGGGGGAAGGGGCCGTGGGAGGTTGGCCGGCTGGCCCCATCCCCCGATTGGGCCCTTTCACTGGCTGCAGTGGACGTCATAGCAACCGGTCATTCAGTCATTCCGGCGTTAAGCTCACTGGCTTTTTATATATATATAATGGAGTTGAAGTTTCTAGGCTCAGATAATTCATGGCAGATTTTGTACTAAATGAATGCACAGCAGAAATTTCTGTCCTGAGTAGCGCAGGGCAGTTTCTTACTGTGTGGAACTGTCCTGCATTTTACACCCGTGGCTCCCACTCAAAAATTGACAGTGGTGGCTCCTGATCATTGTGACAATCAAAAGAAGCCCCCAAACTTTTCCAAATGCCCTCTACAGGCAGTATGGCCTTTATGAAAACCACTGATCTATAGGATTTGTAGCTGACAGACTTCTAATTTGTGATTTCAGGGTCAAGCTCAAGGCTTTGTGCCTTTGAGTACACAAAAGGGCACCACTTGAAAGTGAATCTTTGAGGAGTTTTTTGATACTGTGTCACAGCACAGTGAGCAATTAAAAGATGAAAAATGTAAAAAAAAAATGAGACTTATTTTAACAATTAATTTTTACATGCAAATGTATATATTTATTTATACTTACATGAAGTCCATGTTTAGTCTATGGACATTTCTTTCAAAAGCTAGGTGTCATCTCTCAGAAATGTTTCCCTCTTTGAAAATATTTTTATAGGAAAATAAGACATCATTTGGATTGCCAACATTTATATTTATGGGACCAAAACCCTCCATAATGAAATCTGGGTAATCTACCTTTTCCTTCTTAGCAGGTATCTGGTTGAGTTCCACTGATCCTCCTCTGCTTCGTCCCCCAGTGCTCATTTCAGATACTAGGGAAGTGAAATGATCAGCCAGTCTCAGTGGTCACTTAATGGAATCATGCTGTGTCCTTCTAACCAGATTTGACTTGTCTCACAGTAAAATCTTTAATATTAAGTTGGATTGTTTTTCCTTTAAACTAAAACAACAACAACCACAAAAGCCTTTACCTATGTTGTACCATACTTTTTTATCTAATTAGGTCAATGCATTTATTTACTCAAACTCAGCACACAGCTGGTATATAATAAGCCTTCACTAAATATTTGAGTGAATGAATGAATCTATAGCTTTTATAGATATTAACTTTTCTAGCACTGGAGTATGAAGTAAATTGATGTTGATATTTTGAGTTTCTTATCTCACAGGTAGATATCACATTTGTTTGCTTTAAATATTGAGAAGTCACTGATTAATATACTTTTAACCATTTCAGGGTGGATTCATGCTGTGCTCACTTCTCAGGATTGTATGGCTTTTGGGGGGAACTTTCTGCACAACCTTAACATTGGCATGCAGCTCAGGTTTGTGTCATCAGTATTTAAAGGATCTTTTGTCCTTTCTTTTAAACAGGATGTTTCAAAAACTAAATTCAACAACATATTTTACCGTAATTGAGATCTCATGGAGATAGGCCCTGAGAAATTATTAAGAACAGGAACTTTTTATAAATATATATTTTTATTGATTTCGGAGAGGAATGGAGAGGGAGAGAGAGATAAAAACGATCAATGATGAGAGAGAATCATTGATCGAGCCTGCAATCCGGGCATGTGCCTTTAATCCAGTGGTTCTCAACTTTCCTAATGCCGCGACCTTTTAATACAGTTCCTCATGTTGTGGTGACCCCCAATTTCATTGTTACAAATTGAACATAATTAAAGCATAGTGATTAATCACAAAAACAATATGTAATTATATATATGTTTTCCGATGGTCTTAGGCGACCCCTGTGAAAGGGTTGTTCGACCCCCACAGGGGTCGCGACCCACAGGTTGAGAACCGCTGCTTTAATCGGAATCGAACCTGGGACCCTTCAGTCAGCAATCCGACACTCTGTCTGCTGAGCCAAATCGGCTAGGGCAAGAATAGGAACTTTTAACAAAAGTATTGTCTTAAAAAATTTTGTCAGGAGGATAGCTTGATGCATTTTAAATCTAAAATTAAAAAAATATTTATTCAATTTGAGACTAAATATCTCCCCAACTTTCAAAATTGTATAAAAATGTACGGGTTCTCCTTGGCTGTTTTTACAATGAGGGAGATGAACTAAATCCAGTCAATCTCAGGTGTAACTATGGTGCTGGGAAAAGCAACCCTAGGTTCAGATGGCTGTCAGAACACCTGTAATGTTACATGGGGAAAGGATTAACAGCTCTTTCCCTTTCTGTGTGAAAAGTTGACCTTTAGCTAACTCTGTGCCCCTGGTAGCCTGATGAGAGGAGAATGTTACTAGGCAGCACTGCTTACAGTGAAATGACTCCTGATTGATAAACCACATCAGGACTGGGAGAACCTAGTAGGAACCATGTGTTTGGGCTTTCCTAAGTATGGTGATCTTGTATCTTGACTTGCCCGTGGGGACCCTGGATGTTACGTGTCTGTGGAGTTATTACATGAAGTACTGGCCCTTACCAGGCATGAAGCTTTAAGTCAGGACAGCTCCCACACTGCCAGCTGTGAATCTTGTTTCTGTATGCCTGAGCTGTCCCCAGAGGAAAGGTCGCTCCTGGCTGTATGGATGGCTGCAAGGACTCCCACAAAAGATGAACGCTGTGGCAAGCTGTGGTTCCTAGCGCCTCCCCTTGACCAGCACCAAGTGTGGTCTTGAGCTTGAGTGCTCGGTAGAAACTAAAGAAAACCTGAGTGGGTTGTTCAATACATGGAGTTGACTTATAAACATATTGTCTTATTTATTATAGTGGAACCCTTGTGAAATTCCTTCTGTTAAGATTAGGATAAGAATCCCAAGGTCTGATCTTTTTGAAGACCAATGTAATTCTTCAGTATACTGTCAAATTTGTTAAGGTCTGACCTGGATAAGGCCATAATTCAGGCTTATCCAAATGTTGTATTATGTAATATACAGTACTTCTTGTATTATGTAATGTCAGAACCTGCTTATTTTATTTTCCTTAAGTTGGTTGCCTTCATTTAACTTTGAAATGCTAATATAAATATTAAATTTCTTAAATTGTGTTTATTCAGGTGTTATGAGATGGAAAAAAGGCTAAAAACACCAGATCTCTTCAAATTCCCTTTCTTTGAAGCCATATGTTGGTTTGTAGCCAAAAACTTGCTGGAAACCCTGAAAGGTAATTAATAATCTGTCCATCTTGCAGTGTGATATAATACATGCTGTTTGTAAATTCACTAAAAGCCAGTGACAGTGACCCTTTTTTAGTATAGTGTTGCTGTTGCTATGTTATTTTTTTAAATGCATGATTTCCCTTGACCAAGAACCTTTTTTTTTTTTTTAAATATATTTTATTGATTTTTCACAGAGAGGAAGGGAGAGAGATAGAAAGTTAGAAACATCGATGAGAGAGAAACATCGATTTGCTGCCTCAGCTGCCTCCTGCACATCTCCCACTGGGGATGTGCCCGCAACCCAGGTACATGCCTTTGACCGGAATCGAACCTGGGACCTTTCAGTCCGCAGGCCGACGCTCTATCCACTGAGCCAAACCGGTTTTGGCGCAAGAACCTTTTTAACAAAGTAGTCTCTAGTCCAGCGGTCGCCAACCTTTCGGACCTCACGGACCACTAGTGGTCCACAGAACACCATTTGGCAACCGCTGAAACCTTAAAAAGCAGATATATGAAGAGCTGCATCAGAACAGGTAATGTTGAGAATATTCATTTCACCTGGGACTCTAGTGGCCTGTACACACTGTCAGGCATGTAAAAGTGTCTCGCCTGCAAGAATGCAGTTTAAGCCAAGACTATTATGTAATACTAGAGACCCAGTGCATGGATTCATGCACTGGTGGGGCCCTTGACCTGGCCTGCACCCTCTCACAATCCGGGACCCCTCGGGGGATGTCACACTGCTGGTTTTGGCCCAATCCCTGCAGGCCAGGCTGAGGGACCCCACCAGTGCATGAATACGTGCACTGGACCTCTAGTATGCATATAAGATCTTTGGTTAATCTCTTCCTGCCATCCCCCTCCCCTCCTTTCCTCTGAGATTCCTCAGTCTGTTCCATGTTTCCATGCCTGTGTGTTGAGTGTCTTTCCCTGGTGGTCATTGTGCATCATAGCTATCGGTTGAACGGTCACCTAGGCGTGTGTGTGTGTGTATATATATATATATATATACACACACACACACACACACACTACATATATATATAGATGTGTTCCCAAATATTTGCTTTTAAAACTCCAGGGCATAATTTTCATGTCTTGAGAGAATGAGGTAGTGCCTGTGCCATTACCATTTTATGCCCACTATGCTGGCCAGTATAAGGCACCTGTTAATACAAACCAACTGGATGTCAGGCTGAGTCTAGTGGAAGAAAAATGTTTGGGGTTTTGATGGGGGAAAGGAGAGGTTGTTAGTTATCCCTTTAAACTTGAAAGCTACCTTTTTTATGTGGAATTTCAGATTTGGTGTTTTATCTTTTGGTTTAAAAATCTTTAAGCAAGCAAATTGGAAATTGCATATCACATTTCCTTTTATTCTTTTTTTTTTTTTTTTTTGCTTTTCATTCAGTTGTGCCCTTGAGAATGCAGTTCATCTGTTTTTGTGTTGTCTAACTTGTCCAGTCCATTTGCAAATAGTGCTACTATTATAATTAACTTCCAGAAGAAACAGATATAAGCAGATTAAACAGTAAAGTCTATTCTACACATATTTCTTTTTCCATGTAAAAGTTACATGAGAATAAAAGGTGAAATGAAAAGAAACAACCAGAACTTGCTTCCCAGGATAGCATGCACAGAATTAAATGATAAAATAAAAAAAATTATTGATTGCAGAGAGGAAGGGTGAGGGAGATAGAAACATTAATGATAAGAGAGAATCATTGACCGGCTGCCTCCTGCACTCCCCACACTGGGGATCGAGCCTGCAACCTGGGTATGTGCCCTGACTGAGAATCAAACCATGACCTTATGGTTCATAGGTCGATGCTCAACCACTGAGCACACCAGCTGGACAAATGATAAACCTTATTTATGGTTTCTTTGCTCAATGAAAGGTCTCACTGTCTTTAGGAGGAAAGAATAATAACCCCATCCCACACCTGCAGCACAGCATACAGGGAGATGTCAGTGGTGCAAATGTCTGTGATGGAGGTAGGAGCCCACGGATGAGGAAGAACAGGTGCTCTCTGCACCAGATCAGTCTCTGCTCCACAAACAACTCCTTATCCTGAGTCTCCGCCTTGTCCAGTGTTTTCAGGTGTTTTTGGTGGCTGCAGGAATGTCACAATGGACCGTACAGTTGTCATCTATAGTTTCTAGTAAAATTCTAGACATTAAAGTTCATAGTCTCCTATCCAAGTAGAACCCTAGATATATATACATAAACACTTACAGATGTTCTTGTTTTCTGGAAATAAAACCCAATAACTGAACCCTCCAGATTAGAGATTGGCAATTCAAAACTCAGGAAATTTCAGAGTACTTTTATCATTGTTTTTTTTCTCAACAGCACACACATGCACACACACACGCCCTTAGGTGATGCTTTTCCCCTAATTTCTAAGAGGGGTTTACCAATCAAATTAAGAATTTATCTGAAAGACAAAATCTTGCTGTTCTTGCAGTCATAAGCAGCAGATTGTTTAGTCTGAGAATGGGTTAGCCTTTATTTTAGTCCATTGAGAGTTAAGAACAATTGAGATCTGATTAGAAAACATAATCCTGTACATTAAAGTAAAAAAAAAAAAAGATTACTATAAAAGATATTTGCAGGTCAGGTTTAAAGTGTTTTCATTTCATCTGCCAGGTCAGTACAGGATACCTGGCATTACTAGTGTATCTTCAATCCCACTGAGGATAGAGCCAAAGGACCATTATATCAGTGCTACATCTACACACTCGTCCTGGAATCAGGAATGGTGGTCTTGTTACCCCATCTTATATTGTCCTTTCATCGCTGACCTTGTAACTTTCCATTGCAGCCTGTTATTTCCAGCTCTTAGACTGTTATAGGCTTATATGATAGGTTAAATGTGGGAGGATTGGGAAACTCTTAACTAAATTTAGTGTCAGTAATAATAAAGCAGTGACCAGTTTGAGGTTTATGTAAGTAAATTAGCCACAGGGCAGAAATAGAAATCTTTCACTTTTGCTTCAACTTGCCTGAGTTGTAGACCACATCTAATGTATTTTATATGAATTTTAGATAATCAATTTGGTTTAAAAACCCAGAAGAGTCTGGGTTTGTGGGTGTGGGTGTGTATTTGCAATAGTGAATTATGTCATGCCCATAGTGAGGTGTATGGATCACACATTGCCTACACATACACTCTCGTACAGTTTAAAGAGTTATAAGCCTGTCACTCAGGGTGGGCAGAAACAGCCTTGCCAGCACCCTAGTCATGCTCCTTATTTTTCTTGTTGCACCCTCTCCTTCCCTTTAAGAGAGAACCTATTATCCTGACCTTTGTGATAATTCTTTTTTTCTGCTTTATCACCTATGTCATAAACTAAAATAGTTTAATTTCTAGACATCTATGAATAGCTTAATACTGACATTTTTTGTGACCTGTTTTTTACTCAGTGTTATGTTTGTGAGCTTGCTTTTAACTTGAGCATTTAGTACAATGACACTTAGTGTAATTCTGTTTTTGTTTTTGTTTTTTTGCTTTTTCAATCAGTTGTTTATTAACCTTTCCCTTTCTGTTAATTTGGAAGTTATGCAGTTTGACATTTGGTGGTTACTCAAAATGTAAAGTTGATTCATTTATCTTTGAAACACTTAACTCCTTTCCCTGCCTCTTCCATCCCACAGAACTGAAAGAAGATGGTTTCCAGCCTCAGACTTACCTAGTACAGGGCGTGAAAGCACTGCATACTGCTTTAAAATTGTGGATGAAAAAAGAAGTAAGTCGTTTTCTTTGGTGAAATAATTGTTATTTTTTATATGGTAAGTTCAGGAGAATGGAGTCCTCAAGCTGTGTGGCAGGAGTAGCCACAGTAGAAGGACTAGAAACCATGCTTTCTATATAGTACAACCTTCATTTTACGTACAGTAATACAAATGGTTTATGTTTCTGTGAGAATTAAGTACCTCAGTATTTCTTAAAGCTGGAAAGGAAAGTAATTCAAGTATACTTAGGGTACTGACTAAGAAATGAACATGTAAATGTAGACTAATAATAAGTAACTGAGCTCTCATAGTGTGCCAACCACTGTGCTTAGTTCTCATATCCATAAACTAATTTAATCTTCAAAGCAACTATATGAAGTCTGGGTGCTGTTATAATCCCCATTTACATGTGGGGAAGCTGAGGTTCAAGGAATTTAAGTAACTTGCCCAAGAGACCCGGCAGAGCTAGGATTTAAATCTAGGTCCCTGCAATTGCAAAGCTGATGCTCTTATCCCTCTGCTAGACTTAGGAAAAAATGAAAGAAAGGGAGGCAGAGTTCAAGCCGGAGCTTTCCATTTTCACTAAAATGTGGTCTAGTTGTTGGCATTTGAATTCCTTCTCTAAGAGGTGGTCCCAGATCTCCTTTTGGAGTTGGTATGTCCTTCCCTTACGCTTCCATTGCACATTTCTTGTGCCAGTGGACTAGGATTATTTCAGTGCCTGTGTTGCCCTTTATAAATCCTTATGTATTATGAATTGTTAGTTTTAATTAGTTACTTTACTAATTATAGTAGTCTTTTGAGGTCTAGAGTACAAGGTTACTACTCAATATAAAGCAAAATTTACTATGAGACCAGTCCATCTTTATCTCAATCTAAGAGGATTTTATAAGTTAACTAGGGGCCCGGTGCACAAAATTCGTGCACTGGGTGTGTGTGTGGGGGGGGGGAGTGTCCCTCAGCCCAGCCTGCCCCCTCTCACATACTGGGAGCCCTCAGGCGTTGACCCCCATCACCCTCCGATCGCCTGATCGGCCCCTTGCCCAGGCCTGACGCTTCTGCCAGAGGTGTCAGGCTTGGACAGGGGACCCCCATCTCCCCCCGATCACTGGCTCTGGCCCCCGCCCAGGCCTGAGGCCTCTGGCCCAGGAATCATGCCTGGGCAGGGGACCCCCATCTCCCTCTGATCGCTTGCTCCACCCCCCGCCCAAGCCTGACGCCTCTGACCCAGGCTTCAGGCCTGGGCAAGGGGACCATCATATCCCCCCAATCCCCGGCTCAGCCCCCCGTCCAGGCCTGATGCCTCAGCCAGAGGAGTTGACCCTCATCACCCTCCAATCACCAATCACCGGATCGGCCCCTTGACCAGGCCTGAGGCCTCCGGCAGAGGTGTCAGGCCTGGGCAGGGGACCCCCAGTTCCCCCCAGTTGCAGGCTCCGCCCCTGCCCAGGCCTAACGCCTCTGGCCTAGGCATCCGGCCCGGGCAGTGGGGACCCGTAGCTGCAGCGGCCCTGCGATCGTGGGCTCCGCTTTAGGCCCAGGCAAGGGACCCCTAGCTCCTGGGACTGCCAGCTTCGACCGTGTCTAGCTCCCATCGCTGGCTCCACCCCTACTTCCTGCTATCACTGGCCAGGGCGGCAAAGGTGCCTGATTCTCCGATCATGGCTGGGGGGCAGGGCAAAGGCGGCCCCAGGGCCACCTTTGCCCTGCCCCCCAGCTCTTAGCTCCCCCCTGGGTTTCCAATCACTGTCAGTGGCAGGGGGCTTCTTCCTGCTTTCCCTTTCGCCTCCCTGCATTGTGCCTACAATATGCAAATTAGCCGCCATCTTGTTGGCAGTTAACTGCCAATCTTAGTTGGCAGTTAGCTGCCAATCATAGTTGGCAGTTAACTGCCAATCATAGTTGGCAGTTAACTGCCAATCATAGTGGGCAGTTAACTGCCAATCATAGTTGGCAGTTAATTTGCATATAGCCCTGATTAGCCAATGAAAAGGGTATTGTCGTACGCCAATTACCATTTTTTTCTTTTATTAGTGTAGATAAAGATCTCCTTAGAAGATCTTTTAATAAAGATACCTTAGGAGGTATCACACCAACCACATGAACTCTGAGTCCTGGCTTATTAGTATTTAGCTGTGTCTATAAAATCTGGAGAACCCCAAAATTGGCTTAATAAGTTTTTTACATATTAAAGTATAAGTAACTTTGGTTGTTTTGTCTTTGTTAATCCAAATACAGCTTGTATCCGAACATGCCTTTGAAATTCCAGACAACGTTAGACCTGGACATCTTATTAAAGAACTTTCTAAAGTAATTCGAGCAATAGAGGTAAGAGTACAAACTGTCATCTAAACTCTTGGTTATTATCTGCTTTGAGAAACCAATAGATCTACCACTACACTACAAACCTCTGAATGTTCTTATGCACTTAAAAAAAAAAAAAAAGACAATGAGTAAGTCTTAGAAACAGTTTCTAGTTCCCAGGTTTCTAAAGTCCTAGAGAGAAATTTAGAGAGTTGTATCATGATGAGGTAATAAGGAAGTTATTTCAGGTTACTCCAAAAATAAAAAATACAGAATTAAACTTTCTAATCCAGTTCATTTTAGCTGTGCAGAGATGAATACATGTTTAGTGATTAGGAAAAGAGGAAATGTAAGGTGAGTGAGTAGAACTAGGTTGGAAAGAGGAAGATATTAGTGGGGTGGGGCAAGGAGAGCTGCTCGATTGGAAATATTAGAACAAGTTGGTTAAGCAAATGCCCTTTGATAAAAGCCCACAGAATCTGAGATTAGGTGTTTTAATTAATCACTTAGGAGCTATTTTAGGTATTAAAGAAAGGAGGTTTTAATTAAACTAATTTAAGAAGGTGGTTCTATTAATGTTTAGCTTGAACTGAAAGGAAATTAAGTGGAGGAATGGAGGCTAACTCAATTTAACAGCTCAGATTAGGTCTGTGTTTGGGGAATGGAAAGGGGTACAGCTAAGAAATATTAAAAGGATTTGCTATCCTTGACTAGAATAGTTCATGTAATTCCCACTATATTCAGATACAGTAGAAAAAAATTTTAAAGATATTTTTATTGATTTCAGAGAGAAGGGGAGAGGGAGAGAGAAATAGAAACATCAGTGATGAGAGAGAATCATTGATCCGCTCCCTCCTGCACACCCCTACTGGGGATCGAGGCCACAACCCTGGCATGTGCCCTGGACCGGAATCAAATCCAGGACCCTTCAGTCTGCAGGCTGATGCTCTGTCCACTGAGTCGCACCAGTTAGGGCGAAAATTTTTTTGTTTAATTTTAAAGATGATAGTAATTGCATACAGATTTTTAATCAAAAGTCACATATATATGCAAATATATATCTGTATAAATCTCAACAACCCAAAGTAAGGACGGTGTTGGTCTATATGAAAAACTATAAATCTTTACTTTGGGAAGTAAAAATACTTGAATGAAATTTCAGAGATACGAAATTTCTGAAATATGTCAACTTCAAATTAATATTATAAATTTTAAATGGTGAAATATACCTGAAAGAATAATTGGACAAAAATAGCAAACATAGTGTTTTGTTTTTTTAACTGAAGTGTAGGGAGTACAGAAGACAGCAAGATGGCCAGTAGAAAATGTGCAAAGAAAATATATAGGTATTTCACTAAAGAAGAAAAAAGAATGGCTATTCCAATAAAAGTATGAAAAATAATCTCAATATATGAAAAAGTATTTAATCACATTTTGCCAAATAACTTACGATTTCATATGATCATTTATCAAGATGGCAAAAATAAAATCCTATTGTCTATCATTGATAGTAGGAGTACAGATTAGTTTATGCTTTCTAAATGGCATGTCCCTTCATCTAGCAGTTTCACTTTAATCTAATAAATAAGAGGATTCCAGTTGAACTTGGAAGATTAAACATATGTGCTTACCATTATTACTGCTTGGGACCAAAATGATAGAAAAAGAATAAAAAAAGACATCTCTAAGGACAGAGAGAATAATAGAGATGAAGATTCCAACGAAATTTTGGAAGCTGGAAAGAAATGTACAAGTGGTGACTTATTTAGCAGACCAGAGACCTGAAACCTTTGTGGGAAATAAGGGAAGACCAGGAACAGGTCTTATTTATACAGAATCTTAAAAAAATCTTCCAGAGTTTTTTGAAGGACCTTCAATATGAGAGTGGAGGTAGGATTGAACAGGATTGATTAAAGGTCTATTTAAGAAATGAATTGCTCTCCAAATCCCTGCCTTAACACACATAGAAAACTAAAGGTGTAATTGTTTGAGAAGTTGAATTTGAGATTGTAGACTTTGCATTGATTTTAGAAAGAGTGTAAGGGAGGGGGAGAGAGAGAAAGAAATGTCAATGTGAGAGAAATGCATCAGTTGGTTGCCTCGTACAAGGACCAGGGCTGAGGATTGAACCTGCAACCAAGGTATGCACCCTTGACCAGAATTGAACCTGGGACCCTTCAGTCCGTGGGCCGACGCTCTATCCACTGAGCCAAATTGGCTAAGGCAGCGGTTCTCAACCTGTGGGTCATGACCCCTTTGGCGGTTGAACAACCCTTTCAGAGGGGTTGCCTAAGACCATCCTGCATATCAGATATTTACATTACGATTCATAACAGCAACATTACAGTTATGAAGTAGCAACAAAAATAATTTTTTTTAAAATATATTTTATTGATTTTTTACAGAGAGAAGGGAGAGAGATAGAGAGTCAGAAACATCGATGAGAGAGAAACATCGATCAGCTGCCTCCTGCACATCCCCCACTGGGGAAGCGCCCGCAACCCAGGTACATGCCCCCGACCGGAATCGAACCTGGGACCCTTCAGTCCGCAGGCCGACGCTCTATCCACTGAGCCAAACCGGTTTCGGCGCAATGAAAATAATTTTATGGTTGGGTCACAACATGAGGAACTGTATTTAAAGGGCCAGAAGGTTGAGAGCCACTGGGCTAAGGCAAGCTTGTGGTCTTTGGAACACTGAGCCCAGCGAGGGAGGTAGGTATCTTATGAAAACGAGGATTAAGTGACAGTCTGCATAGTGACTGCTTCTTCCATTTGGCTTCTAAAAGACTGGCAGTCTGCCGAAGCCGGTTTGGCTCAGTGGATAGAGCGTCGGCCTGCGGACTGAGGGGTCCCAGGTTCGATTCCGGTCGAGGGCATGTGCCTGGGTTGCGGGCACATCCCCAGTGGGAGATGTGCAGGAGGCGGCTGATCGATGTTTCTCTCCCGTCGATGTTTCTAACTCTCTATCTCTCTCCCTTCCTCTCTGTAAAAAAATCAATAAAATATATTTTAAAAAAAAAGACTGGCAGTCTGGCCTGGACCTCTCAGGACCAGAAGTATATCCACTGATACTGAACATTGGTGAAACCCACCAGTTGACAAAGCCCCACTCACAGAGTTCCCTATCAGCTTTTTATTACATACAGTGAAATGTACAATTCTAAGAAAACTTGAGTTTTGACAAATGTGTACACCTGTATAACCAATACTCCAGTATAACCAATGAGATATAAATCATTTATATCATCCCAGAAAGTCCATTCTTGCTTGCCCCCTTCTAGTCAATCTTTGGCTACCACAGGCCACCACTGTTCTGACCTGTTATCATCATAGATTAGTTTTGCCTATACTTGAATTTCAGATAAACACATTCATATAGTTTGTACTATTTTGGTGTCTGGCTTCTTTCACTCACATGCTTTTGAGATTCATTCATGTTGTTGTGTTTGTCAGTTCTTTTTTATTGCTGAGTGGTATGGTATGCCATTGATTAATATGCCACAATTTGTCTTCCATTCTTCTGTTGATGGCTATTTGGGTTATATGCAGACTTGGCCATTATGAATGAGACTGTTATGAACATTCTTATATCTCTTTTGGGTTAAATATATGTTTTATATTCTTGGATAAATACCTGAGAATAGAGTTGAGCCACAGGAAGTGAATTTAAAATTTGTGAGAATCTGCCAGTTTTCCAGAGTGGTTATACCATTTTACATCCTCACCAGTAATGTGCAGGCATGGTAGTTATTTCGTATTTTCACCAATATTTGTTGTTTTCAGCCTTTTAAATTTTTGCTATTCTAGAGAATATGGAATATTATTTCAGTGTGGTGTTAATTTGCATTTTCCTGAAGATTAAAGATGAATACCTTTTTGTGTGCACATCATTTCTGTATACTTTTAGGAAGTTTAAATTTTTGTCCATTTAAAAATTATTGTGTTATTATTGATTTGTAGGAGTTCATTATATGTTCTGGACACAAATTCTTTGTCATTTGGCATGCAATCATTCATATCTATATAAAATAACTAACATTTACCTACAGCTTGTATCTTTTCATGAGCAAAAACTTTTAATTTTGAAAGTTTAGTCTATCAACTCTTTTTGTTTTTTAGTTAGTGTTATTTTGTGACCTCCCGAGGAAATATTTTTCCACCCCAAGGTCTTAAAAATACTTTCTATTTTTTTTTTTCCCAAAAAGCTTTTGCATCTAGGTAAATGGCCAGTCTTGAATTTTTGTGTATTGCATAAGATAAAAAAAGACATTTCCCCCCATATCTTTATCTCGTTTTCTTAGCACCATTAGTTGAAATCATTAGCTTTTTAATGTTTCCTTTTAAAAATACATGGAGAGCCCATAAGAGTTTCAAAGACAAAGACCAAAAATAAATCAGAAAAAGGAAAAGTATTCAAAGGAGACAATCATTAAATAAGCCTTCAGCTCAAATCCAAGTATAATTGATATCCTTAGGGGAGAAAAAAGTAAAATTGGTTCTATGAAAAAAGGACAGGAGGGTGCAACAAAGGAGCATTCAAAGAAGAAAGAAAAGGAGTTCTTGGAAATTAGAAATTAATAGAAACAAAACTTAGTAGAATGGCTGGAAGATAAAGTTGGGAAAATCTCCCATAAAGTTAAAAAGAAACAGAAATAGGACAGAAAAATTAGAAGGTCATTTTATACAGTCATCATCAAAATAATAGGAGCTCCAGAAAAAGATAACAGAGAAAACCAGAAGATTTTCAGAGGACTAATCAAATAAGTTTTAGAATTCAAGGACACATCTTCCCAAATTGATAGCCTTCCAAAATGCCAGTACAGTGAGTGAAAAAGACATCAGCCAAGGCACATTATGGTCAAATTTAGAGCATATGTAATAAAGTACATCTGAAAAAGCATTAGGGAAGATAATATGGGTCGTTTACAAAGAATTGGGAATCAGAATAACATAAAATTTCTCAACAATAACACTGCAAACTAGAAGACAGTGGAGCAAAGTCCTTAAAATCCTGGGGTTGGGGAATGCCAGCATACATGTCTGTATTCAGCCAAGCCATAAACCAAATATGATGGTAAAATAAAGATGTCAAAGAGGCAATTCTCAAACAATGTACTGCCCATGTGCTGTTCTAAGAAAGAAGGAGTAAACCAAAAAGGAAGGTTCCCTGGAATTCATTCTTCCAACAAATACTGAGTACCTATTGCAGCTTTGTACCAGGTAGGCTAGGCAGAGAGCAGTGAACAAAGGTCCTGGCAATGGAGCTTAGAAGTAAGAGGCTACCCATAGATTTTGTTATATCAGGAATTGGCAAGGTGCTATTAAGAAAAATAAAGAAGGGAGGTCAGAGGTGGTGGTGGTGGCGGCAGTGTTATATGGTGGAGAGGGAGCAGGTCAGGAAGGGTCTGTGATGACATGTGCAGGTACAGAGAGCAGCCGGTCCAGGATGGATCAGGAGAACGAAATCCAAACGTAACTAGATGCCTCATACTTTATCTGGCAATCCCATCCAGGAGGATGTCTCCAAAGAAAAATATAAATTTGATTAATTACCTAATGTGTTTGAATGTTTGTATTCTTCCAGTGGAGAATTTTGGGATTAATTAGTGATAAGTACATACTAGAAAACAAGCTGATGGAAGTGAGGCAGTTATGAACTCAGGGAAAAATCAAAGGGTAACAAGGAAAATAATGTTATGTAACACTGGGTTGTAAATAGTTTTTACTGAGTCCAATTTAAATACTGAATATTGAAGGCAGGGCAAGTATGTGTACATTTAGGAGAGGATGCCAGAATTAAGACTTCCTTCATCTTGCATAGTAGGAATTCAGTGATATAGCTACAGGTAAAAAACCAAGAAATAACAGTATAAACGTTACTTAGAAATTCAGAGGCAAATAACTGAAAGAAAAAAACCAAACAACAAAAACAGCTGCAGGAGTTGCAAGTGCTGGCTGTATACCCGAAAAAATTGAAAGCAGGGACTCAAGCTGATATATGTATATGCATGTTCATAACAACATTATTCACAGCAATCAAAGATTATGTCATGGGAGAATGGATAACCAAAATGTGGTATATGCATGCAATGGAATATTAGCTTTATAAAAGAAGGGAATTCTGACACATGCTAAAACATGGATGAACCTTGAAGACATTATGTTAAGTGAAATAAGACAGTCATAAAGGAACACATATTGTATGATTGCATTTATATGAGGTTCCTAAAGCAGTCAAATTCATAGAAACAGAGTAGAATGATGGTTGTTAGGGCTAGGAGTAAGGTGGAATGGGGAATTACTGTTTAAAGGGTACAGAGTTTAAGTTTGGGAAAACTTAAAAGTTCTGGAAATAGATGCTGGTGATAGTTGGACAACAATGCGAAATGTACTTAATGCCACTGAACTCTGTACATAAAAATGGTTAGAATGGTAAATTATATCTCTGTTACCACATTTGTTATATGTATATGTATAATTCCCATTCCATCCAGAGAATGGGAATTGGCATGGGGAAGAGTAGATTGCAACTTTTCATGATATGCTTATAGAATTTTAATTTTTCAAAACTATATAGATGTGTGACTTTGCTTTAAAAAGCAGTTATTTTTTTATTTTATTTTATTTTATTTTTTATTTATTTTTTTATTGCTTAAAGTATTACAAAGGGTATTACATATGTCTCCTTTTTTCCCCCGCCCTTGACAATCCCCCGGCCTCCCCTACCCCCCAGTGTCTTATGTCCATTGGTTATGCTTATATGCATGCATATAAGTCCTTCGGTTGATCTCTTATCCCCTCCTTCTGCCCCCCTACCCTCCCAGCCTTCCCGCTGCAGTTTGAGGCAGCTCAGCCTCTGTATCTATTTGTGTTCATAAGTTTATAATGGTCTTTATTATCCATGAATGAGTGAGATCATGTGGTATTTTTCCTTCATTGACTGACTTATTTCACTTAGCATAATGCTCTCCAGTTCCATCCATGCCGTTGCAAATGGTAAGAGTTCCTTCTTTTTTATAGCAGCATAGTATTCCATCGTGTAGATGTACCACAGTTTTCTAATCCATTCATCTACTGATGGGCACTTAGGCTGTTTCCAGATCTTAGCTATGGTGAATTGTGCTGCTATGAACATATGGGTGCATATATCCTTTCTGATTGGTGTTTCTGGTCTCTTGGTAAAAAGCAGTTATTGATTTATGCAACTATGTATGTGAAAAAATTTACATTGGGCCCTAGCTGATTTGGTTTAGTGGATAGAGCATCAACCTGTGGACTGAAGGATCCCAGGTTCGATTCAGGTCAAGGACAGGTCAGGTTGCGGGCTCAATACCCAGTAGGGGGCATGCAGGAGGCAGCCAATCAATGATTCTCTCTCATCATTGATGTTTCTCTCTCTCCCTCTCCCTTCCTCTCTGAAATCAATAAAAAAATATTTTTTTAAAAAATAATATTTTAAGAAAAAGTACATTAGAAGCAGCCTGACTGACTAACTCCTAGTAATTTTTAGGTCAGTAAATCATACTATAGGTATACACCAAAGTACTACACAGCCTTTAAAATTATATTGAAAATCAAGGAAATATGTTCATAGTATATAATTACGTGGGGGAGAAAAGGAAATAAAGGTCTCAGCAAAGCTGTTTATCTTATTATTGGGTCTTTTTTTATATAATTAAATTGAATGGTTTTTCTTTCCTAAAATATTTCTGTGGCTGATTACTTAGGTATGTATGTAGCCTTATTATAAAAATACTCTGAATTGAATTCTTAAAGGAGGAAAACAGCAAGCCAGTTAAATCTCAGGGAATTCCTACAGTGTGTCCAGCTTCACGATCCTCAAATGAAGCAACCTCCCCATACCATTCCCGACGAAGGATGAGGAAACTTCGAGATCATAATGTCCGAACTCCTTCTAACCTAGACATCCTAGAGCTCCACACAAGGGAGGTCCTCAGAAGATTAGAGATGTGTCCTTGGGAAGAGGCAAGTATTATATTTCATGATGACAAAGAGAGACTTCGTTGTTCCTTAAAGTTCTTCAAACGGTTACTCAAAGGAGAATAGTCTGACCAGTCTTGTTATCTAATCTTCCGTTAGCATTGTGTAGGGGTCAACAGTGCTTATGCCTGTAGAAGGGGGCGGTGGTGCTTCAACTTTCTGGGCATCAGTGCAGAAGTAGGATGACTAGATCTCATTCATTTACTGACATGTTTATTGAGCGTTTACGAAGGCCATGCTCTTACAGGCTCTAGAGAAGATGCCAGAGTGAGCACAACTTAAGTCCCTGCCTTTGTGTAGCTTCCATCCTAGCTCAGGTTGGAAGGATGGGAGACAGATATCTATATCATAAAAGGCCTGTGGTCGTGACACTGTTACGACGTCATGACCACAACCGGTCACCAGGGAGGAGTCAGTCTGGGTCCTGCCGGTGCTGCGGGTCTGGGTCTTGCGCAATATCATGTGCTGGGCCTCTAGTGTTAAAATAATACAATTTCAAATAATCATTATGAAGGAAGCCAAAATAATAGAGCAATAGAGTAAAGGGGCTTGGGATGGCTGGCTACTTGAGCTAGGGTGGTTAGAGAGCTCTCAGGTGGTGACATCTGAACTGACAAATAATGGGAAAAAGTTGGATACACAGATCTGAGGAGAAGTATTGCTGGCAGAGGGAAAAGCAAGTGCAAAAAGCCTATCCCTCACCCAATAGCATCAGCATGAGTGACTGTTAGAATAAACCCATTAAAGTTTGAGAAATGCTTGCCTAAAGGACAAGGGGGCAGGCAGTAATCTGATCAATATAGGGCCTTGTGAAACTTGGTAATGAGTTTGCAACGAGATCTGTATCATACATAATTTTACATCTTAAATAGAGGATAGGCAACAATTTAAAATGAACAAAATGGAGGTATCTCTGAATTAAAATATTTTAAAACAATATAGAAATTTTAACTTCAATATTTTAAATGGTGTAGAATTTTTTTTATACTTTTTAAAAATTTTGTTGTTCTAAACCTCCTTAACCCATAGCCATCTGGGAGAAGATTTAGCATGTTATGAAAGGTTCTATTTATTATTAAAGAAACATTTTCCATAGAAAGGAAATATTCTGTATGTATTAAAACCAGTTATTGTATGCCTTTCTGTCACATAGTGGCCTTTGTTCCTAGTGATAGCAGTGTGGTGACCTGTAAGCTGCTGCCAGTGCCTGGTGGGAAGACTAGGGAGTAGGTCAAAGGTAGGGTAATCGGGAAGGACCAGCAGCTGGCACTTAAACAAGTCAGGGAAGGAGAATCACTATGCACTAGGGCAGTGCTCTCCAGCTCTCCAGCTTTCTGCAAGAGTGAAATGTCTTTGAATTCGCTTTACACAAGTTTTACATTCTACTTTATTGTGTGTTATTGTTACAGGCCCTACAGAAAGACAAACCACATTCCTGCTTAGGCTTTAGGAACCATTTGGTTTTAGTGGCACACTGCTGCCTGTCTCCTGGCCTGGGTGGTTGCCTAGTCCAGTTTGGGATGCAGAGCTAAGGGAGGAGGTGATGGCTTGACTTTATTCATTTAGTCCAGTGGGTGTAGTTGAGTATGGAGATTAAGTAAGTTCTATTTTTATATTTTAGGACATCTTGAGCTCTAAACTGAATGGTAAATTCAACAAACATCTCCAGCCATCTTCTACCGTACCCGAATGGAGAGCAAAAGATAATGATCTACGATTACTGCTGACAAATGGAAGGATAATTAAGTATGTAAACCAGATCAAAGTATCCAACTGATTTTCTTTCAGGGGGTTCCCTCTGTTTACTGAATCCCCAGTCCATTTGTTGTTCAGCTAACCACATATGGGCCAAGTGGCTCAATTCTCCACTCTCTCTGTAAATTAAAGGGGGAGTGTACTGTTTGGCCACACAAGTTGCACTATTTTTTGACTTATTTTTCCTTCTATATACAGAGACGAAAGACACCCCTTCGCAGATCAGAGTCTTTATACAGTAGACAGTGAAAATGAAGAGGATAAGAGAAGGACAAAAAAGGCAAAAGTGAAGATAGAAGAGAGTTCAGGAATAGAGGCAGTGGAGAATGAAGAATCTCAGAAACCCCTTAACAGTATGTTTGTTTTAATGGTCATTGTAAAGGTCTCTTTATTACTAATGTGATAGCATGTGAAGTAACTTGCAAGTTCTTACATTTGTACTCTTTTGAGAAATCTGAAGTATTTCTGAATAATGTATCCATTGGGGAAATACTGAATGTGAATGCCCAGAGAGGTGTAGAGCTCAGGGAAGGCATTATTAATGATGAGGACATGTGCAGGTTAGTGACATGCTTGTCTGGTGACAGTTTTTACAGGCGTCACACGAAAGCTCCTGCTCTACTCCAAATAAAACAGTCCCAAGTTTAATGGGATTTCACAAATAATTTTAGCTAACATGTATATGGTTTTCAGAAGTAGGAGACATAATTGGCTGACCTAAAACTATTAGTAATCCATGTATTGTTTTTCTTGGCTGCCTGTTGACAAGAGGGCCTCTACTTGGCTGTTAATTGCTTATCATTAGTGTGACAAACAGTAATACCTCTTCCTCCTCAATTTTAAGGAGCAGTTAAATATTTTGATATTTGACAAGTAAGTGTTCCAGATAATTCACATTATTTAATCCAAAGTTACCTTAATTCCTGTTAATTTCAGGTAAATGTGATATTGCTGTAGTTGGTAATTGCATTTGTTCACATGATGGGGAAGGTGGTTAATCAGTAGAATTCATCAAGCGGTAGTTCTGAAGTAGTGCCTCATGGAAGAGAAAGGCAGTGCTAAGGCCGTCTATAAGCTTGTTGAATTCACTACCTACTTGAATGCTTTTGTTATCTGTTGAGAGAAATAATGCAAAAGGGAAATTGAGAAGTTTCTTGTAGCTCATGTTAGTGTTGGAGGCTTTTTTCTGGAAAGAAATATTTTTAAAATTTTCAAATAAGGAATGTATAATTATGTTTAATAAATTCTAGAAATGTTTGTAGAATACACTTCAATTTGCATCTTGGTCAGTTGGGGAGAAAGTTCTTGGAGGAAGAATGAATGAAAAGAAAGGAGGATAGAACAGGAGTGACATAGACACGAAGCTGGATGGACTTTCAATATCACCCTGTTCATGACCTTCTCTTTGACTCTTACTTCTCAGGGTTTTTTACAAGTGTGAAGTCAGAACTCAGGAATCGATCATCAGAATATTCTGACATTTCTGATTCGGAAGACTCTGGACCTGATTGCACTGCTCTGGTATGCCCAAAGGCCCGTGCTGGGTGCTCTTGGGTGGAAAAATGAACACCTACTTTCCTTCCCTGTCTCTCTGACCTTTGTAGCTCAGGGTCTTTCCCTGTAATAATCTCTCTCTCACACACACGCGAATACACATGCGTGACTGTTTACATTTGCTAAATGTAGCTTTATCTGATTTTGGAAATGGTGGAGGGAAATACTGTTCTTACGTTTCTCATATATCTCCTAGGTTTTATATTTCATTTTACCTTAAAGAAAACATGTACTGTGTGTTTTTTACTACAGAATTATGTTACTATAGTTATGGAGATTTTCACTTTTTCGTATGAAATACAGAAATAATTTCATGATAAATTAAGATTCTAACTTACCCTAGACAAATAAAGTATTTTTTGTTAGTTTGTACAGTCTTGGTCAGATTTCTTATATAGCTTTTCTTTCATTTAATTATTTATTATCTCAGAAAAATAATTTTACCACTGAAGAGTCTGAAAGTTCAGGTGATGAAAAGAAACAAAAGATAACATCAAACTTCAAGGAGGAATCTAATGTGATGAGGAACTTTCTTCAAAAGAGCCAGAAAACATCTAGAAGTGAAATTCCAGTTAAAAGGTAGGTTTGCTGATGGTAGTATTTTCATGACATTCCTATATAATAAAAGCCTAATATGCTAAGTGTCCGGTCATCTGGTCATCCGTTCAACCAATCAAAGCGTAATATGCTAATGATATGCTAAGACCGCTCAACCACTAGCTATGACGTGTACTGACCACCAGGGGTCAGACAGTTGACCAGTCATATGACGTGCGCTGACCACCAGGAGGCAGACACTCTGACCAGTAGGTTAGCTTGCTGCTGGGCCGATCGGGACTGAGTGAGACAGGCCGGACATGCCCTGGAGCCCTCCCCACAGTCCCTCCATGGCTGGCCAACCTCCCACATTTCTCCCCGGCCCCAAGTGTGCACAGGTGGGGTCCCTCGGCCTGGCCTGTGCCCTCGAGCAATCCGGGACACCTCAGGGGATGTCGGAGAGCCAGTTTTGGCCCGATTCTGCAGGCAAGGTCAAGGGACCCACTGGTGCACGAATTTGTGCACCGGGCCTCTAGTGTGATATAAAGACATGAAAACATTTCTTTTAGTTTTAAAATTTACCAAAATGCCATTAGACTAAATAGGCTCTTATATTTTTGGTTATCTGCTTTTTAGGGAATGTCCTACCTCGACGAGCACAGAGGAAGAAGCGATTCAGGGCATGCTCTCTATGGCAGGGTTGCACTATTCCACATGTTTACAAAGGCAGGTACAAAGCACAGGCTGCAGCAGTGAAAGAAACTCTCTCCAGGATCCCAGCAGCTGTCACAGCAGTAACCACGAGGTTAGGCAGCTGTACCGCTATGATAAACCAGTGGAATGTGGTAAGAAATATAAAAGTAACTCATGACCCCCAATGTAATAGCTCTATAATCCCAGTTGAAGTTAGAGATTATGAATAACTGTTTATTGCACAGTTTTAGTTGGAAATGGTATTAAGCATATTGGCCAAAATATACGTAATGTTGACAAGTTATGTAAGGTGCAAGTATAAGAATTCAAAATGTAAATTAACTGGGATTGAGAGTCATGTTCACCAGCATAATTTTATCATTGCTATTAAACCATAGTGTTATTTCCCTTTTATAAGTTGATTACAGTGGAAGGAATATTTGGTGCTTTATTATTATTATTATTATTATTATTATTTGTTAATCCTCACCCAAGGATATTTTCTCCATTGATTTTTAGAGAGAATAGAGGGGAGGTGGGGTGCAGGGAGAAAGAGAGAGAGAAACATCAATGTGAGAGAGACTGATTGATTGGTTGCCTCCCGAATGTGTCCTGACTGGGGCCGAGGATTGAACCTGCAACCCAGATATGTGCCCTTGACCAGGAAGTGAACCCACAGCCCTTCAGTGTGTGGGCTGATGCTCAAACCACTTAGCAATACCAGCCAGGGCCTTTAAATGGTCTGCTAAGCTTGAACAATCACCATTATTTTCTTTTGTAGGAGGGAACTTTATGATTAGGGACATTCTCTCTTCAGCTTTAAAGGAAGAATTAGGAAAGAGGAAACTCAGTAGTAACATCAGTGGTGCCACAGAGTGTTTTCTTCTCTGTGCCTTTAAGGGAAATTTTGTTTCCCTAAAAGTGTGGGGAGGAGCTGGTATTATGTTGAAACCAAATGCCTATTATAGCATTTGTGTTTGTTCTCACGGAATTAAATGTCAACTATGTACCAGGAGTTTGACATTATTCCACTTAATTCTTGAAACAACATTTTGTTGTAGGTAATATAACTTTACAGATAAAGGAAATAGACTTAGTGAAGTTAATTTAACTTCCCCATACTTATATAATTAGTATTCATTGGTGTTGGAATTTGAACCAGGACTGTCTGATCCCTTTGCTTATTATCTAAGAGAAAACTGAAGTTTAGAGAGATTAAATAATTTACCTAAAAATGTATTGGTAATGGGAGAACTAAAATTCAAATCTAGATTTCTAGTCTGTCCTTTCATTTTGTCTCTCTATAATCTGTTTGGTCCCTTGAAAAGAAAGCTTCTGTGCAAATACTGCAAAATTCAGACAAACATATGCCTTTATTCTATATGGGAAAATATATCATTTTTAGAGTGTGTGTTGCACTTGGTTTTATATCTACAGCAGATGGCCATAAAATTTTACTCTAGTCTTCCAGCATCTGGCATAAAACCTGCCATATAAAGACAGCCTTTGAGAAGATTGAAGGAATTAGCATGTAAGACAGTGAGCTGATGACTGTTTTGTTTTTGAGAGGGAAAGAAATGTGGTAAACATATATGAATAAATATTTAAAGAATTAACATACTCAGTTTTTAATAAAATGCAACAAAAATTTGCTTTCAGTTTTAAGCATTTAGCAAACTTTGTTCTTTGAGATCAAGTTTGTGTGAAGATAATTGATTAAAACTTCTCTCTAGGGTACCACGTCAAGACTGAAGATCAGGACTTGAGGCGTTCCTCTTGGGTTAAACAATTTGATACAACTTCCAGATTTAATCTTCAGGTATATTCAAGCTTTGAAACATTAAAAGGAGATTTAGAATTGTCATTAACTCTCTTATTGCTTTCCTTCCTTCTTTTTTTTTTTTTTTTTTTTTAACTGCAGTTAGTTATCAACCATTAGATCTGGGAAGGTAAAAAATTACAATTAAATGCACATTTGAACAACTATCCATTTTTAGAGATTCTGATATAATGACTAATGCAAAGCTCATGGATATATCGTGATCTGGAAAAGAATAGCTTATTCCAGGAAGTAGTTAAAAAATACTGGCTGCCAGTACCTTTTGGTGTGTTTAGTTAGAATGAAACAGGAAAGGAAAGTACTAGAGGATCTCTATTTAATCTCTGAAATTGTTTCTTGTACATTTTTAATTTCTTTTTTTTTTTTAATTGTATTTATTATTTATTTATTTATTTACCTACTTATGTTAATCCTCGCGGAGGATATTTTTCCATTGATTTTTAGGGAGAGTAGAAGAGAGAGGGAAAGACCAAGAGAAACATCAGTGTGAGAGAAACACAGTGATTGGTTGCCTCCTCCAGGATCCCCAACCAGGGCCTGGGCTGGGGAGGAGCTTGCAACCAAGGTATATGCCCTTGACTAGAATCCAACTTGGGACCCTTTAGTCCACAAGCTAACGCTCTATCCCAACCATGTCAAACTTGGCAGCCTGTGGGCCACGAGTTTGACATGCTTGCTATCCACTGGGCCAAATTGGCTAGGGCTTGAACATTTTTAGATGCTTAATTTCTTGGAGAATTTGATGAGAGTTATAGATTCTCTTTCCAGAAAATGATCATCATAAATGCTAACTTTTGCTTACATATTCTTATGATTTAGACCCCAGACCACTCATTGACTCCAAATTAAGAATCCTTGCTCTAAGAGAGGACACTTTATATATTTGGATCCCAGCGTGTTAATACTCATACCAAGCAAAATGAACCCCTTATAGCTTTTTAAAATTTCCTTTTTTAAAATAAAAATATTTTTATTGATTTTAGAGAGAGAGGAAGGGAGAGGGGGAGAGAAAGAAACACGGATGTGAGAGGGAAACACTGATTGGCTGCTTCCTGCATGCCTCCTACTGGGAATTGAACCCGTAGAATCCAACCAGTGACCTTTAGATTCACGGGATGACACTCAATCAACTGAACCACACCAGCCAGGGCCCAAAATAGCTTTTTTAAAAAGACAAAATTTTACCAATAGTGCTAAGCAAGGAAAGTAATATGACTTTTTGCTGCAAATCTTAGAAAATGACAGCCAAAGAAAGAATCAAAATTTTCATGTGGCAGATTGGGGTCCCTAAACCTCCTAGACTCCAAGCATACTCGTGAGTAATAGAATTATGGGTGTTTTTTATTTTCTTCATTTGGCTTATCCATATTTTCTAAATACTCACCAACCGCTTTTACAATAAGAAAAGAAACCAATATACCAGGTTATTTTTCAAGGCAGTTTTGTCTGTGCAAGTTCTTTTAACAGTATCCTCCAGACTCAAAGATCAGGTAAGAAATCCCTTCACTGTTATCATTCACTTATTCAGTGTATGATTTTACAGTGCCTCACTATAGCTGGTCATGGAGTTTATAATTTCACTATAGGATTCAGTATTAAAAGTAGCTATTTTTTAAATCTAACTGTTGTTTTTATAGTTGTCTTTGAAAATGAAGATAGATGATTAGCATGATCATTTTGGAGACAATAATTTCTTTTGTTTATAATTGAGAGATATTTTAGAGGCATGTCAAATCATAGCAGTTGTCTCTTCATGCTCAAGCATATTTGTACAATAATTTATTTTTATTTTTTAAAAAAATATATTTTATTGATTTTTTACAGAGAGGAAGGGAGAGAGTTAGAAACATCGATGAGAGAGAAACATCGACCAGCTGCCTCCTGTACGCCCCCTACTGGGGATGTGCCTGCAACCAAGGTACATGCCCTTGACCAGAACCGAACCTGGGACCTTTCAGTCCGCAGGCCGACGCTCTATCCACTGAGCCAAACCGGTTAGGGCTGTAAAATAATTTAAAGCAAGTCTGTGCTTAATGCTGTTTTTAAAACTTATTTAATCATTACAGAATTGGAGCTATAAGAAAGTAAGATTAAAAAAGAGCATCAGAGATACATTGTATCTCACACCCACATAAGTAAAGCTGACTTTGTGAAACATCACATCTGCAGTGGCGCTGTCTTTCAAGTTTGTCTTTTTCTTTCTCTGTTTAATTTTGGTCATGGCTCTCGCCATTGATTTCAAGACCCGTCAACCAGTAGCAGTGTTTGTTTTTTCCTTACAGTTCACTCAGTAATCTTAAGAGACTGAAGGAAAAATGGTTACAGAAAAAACAGACCTGAGACTTCAGGATCTAGGTTTGTTTTGTTTTTTAGTAACCAACTTAAATACAGTAGAGATGAGCCCTACGGAAGGTACGTTCTAAAAAAGATAGCATATAACACAGTGAGAGAGATATGGGAACTGTGCCATGCCATGATAAGGAGGCAGTAGGACCACTTCTCCCATCTTGGCTTCCTTTCACAGCACATGCTCACTGAGTTCAGGATGGCTTGTTGAAATGACATTCATTCTCCCTCCCTCCCGTTTCCTCCTCCCCTCCGTCCTCCCTCTCAGTCTCTGCCTCTCTTTGTCTCTTTCTGTCTCCCTCTCCCTCTTCCCCTCCCCCACTCTCTCCCTCCCCCCATCCATATATAATGCTTGCTTCTTGGGTTCAGTTTTGATGCAGCTTCACGACTTGAATCCTTCAGAGCTTTTAGCTTTTGGAATGAATGGGCTATCATGAAGGGTAGTCTTTTGTGGTCACTACATGTTAAGAAAACCAAAGTTCAGTAGTCTAATTTTTCTCTCTCTTGGCTTGGTAATGTATAGAGAGGTTGAAAACTTCACTTCTTTTAAAGGAACCTTAATAATTCAGCCTTATTTTCATTCTTTAGGATCCAAGTAGAGGCCATAAATATATCAAAAAGGAAGGTTCATCAGAAATCAGTCAAAAGGTACACAGTAGGAATTCTGTGGACAGCAGTGGCTCCAGCCCTCAGAATGGAAAGTACATGCAGAATTCAAGCTTGGTTTCAGGGGCATGCCAGATAAGTAATGGCAGTGTAAGCCCAGAAAGGCCAGTTGGTGAAACTTCCTTTTCAGTGCCCCTTCACCCCACCAAGAGACCTGCATCAAACCCACCACCTATCAGCAACCAGGCAACAAAAGGTAACTTTTGCACATTTGTAGGTTATGTATATTTTTGACTGTGTAAGATGATGAGAGTGGCAGTTCTGATAGAGGTAGTGTCTGTAGTCTAGTTGCTCACAGCCTGGTGCACTGTGGACACCACAGTGATAACAGTTTGTACAGGTTACTGTGGGAATAGCAGGATACTGAGTCACCTCTGAGGATCAGGAGTGGCTTTTGGGCGGAGGAAGTAGATCCTGAAAAAGATGGTAAGGGGTTAGTTAGCCCTGGCGAGTTGGGGAAGTGACATGATAGCATTGAAGGAAAGGAGCTACTGTGACCCATGATACAAAGGTGAGAAATAGCACTTCAGTCCATTTTGTTGCTGAACATAGTTTGTTGCAGAATATGGTAAGAGCTCATGCTGAAGAGGTGGGTGGGGATCAGACTGTGTGAGGGCCACCCAAGACCTGTGAAGAAGGTTGGCCTTAATCCTTCACATGCGGAGATCGCAGGGATTAAACAGTAGAATTCCAGGAGTGTGACTTTGCCCATTCAGAACACCTGGAAGGCTTGCTCACCACAGAGCCCTCCCTTTAAATCTTCCAGGTCCTGGCTGCCAAGTATCATTTGCATCGTTACTTACACTGCTATTGGTGTTTTATAGGTAAACGTCCAAAAAAGGGAATGGCAACAGCCAAACAACGCCTTGGGAAGATCCTTAAGTTGAACAGAAATGGCCATGCACGTTTCTTTGTGTGACGGAGCTGCTGTTAGGATCACTCTTCCCTTTGGAGACCAGTCTCGGGGGTGTGGGAGCCTGGAGCTTCCGCCATGCATGTCCAGTAGAGAACACTGCCTGGAGAACAAAATGAACCTGATGCTGCATTTTCACTGTGCCACACCCACTCAGCAATAACCATTTGGACCTGGTGGGGGAGAGGAAGAAGGAGGGTAGAACCTTAAAAGGAGACCTTGAACTGAAAAGGGTCTCTTGTCAGGGCTTGAATTTCACTTTGTTGTTGGTAGTGTCTTGATTTATTTTCAGTGGTAAAGAATTATCAATAATTTATTTAACAGATTTTTTTAAAAGTTAACAGCTTTTAAATTCTTTCTTTTTTAAAGCTATTTATTTGGAAGATTTCTGGAGAAATATCTCACTAATTTAGATTTAAGAATGTGAAGGTTTTTAAATTATTTTTGATAGTGTGTGTGTTACATGTGGGGAAGAGCCACAGTAACAGTAACTAGTCTGGACTCTTAAATTTGATATTCAGGTTAAAGTCTTAAACAGGGATTTGATGCATTAATTATTTTAAATTAAGATGTATATGGAAATCATTTTATTTTATATATTTCATGTTTTTTATAAGCTATTAGCTTCGCTTTTGCTAACATCCAAGGTGCATACTGTTATCCAGGTTGATGACCTTATATCCCACCTTCCCCCTCTGCACTTCCAGCTTTTGTGATGATACAAGACTCTTCTCTTTGCAGGGAAACACTTTCATAGCCGATGTGTTAGACCTACATATAAAAGACCCCAACATTTCTCATTTAGTTTGACATTGCAATTTTTTCCTAAATATAACAAAGGCTTCTTGCATTTTCATTTTTGCTGATGACCTGGGTTCCAAAGAGAACAGCTTTAATATCTTTTTCCTATTTGTGGAAAAAGTATTATAAGTTTGATTAAATTGTCATATTTCTAGTTTTTCAAATGCATTTGTAACTACAGAGGGCCTTCTTCATACTGCTGGTATTAGAGGGCAGGACCAACACCTGCCACAAAGGTTATATTTTATGACGCTTTTATTCTGTGTACCTAATTTGTTGGGAAATAAGATTTGACTTAGTTGTTCAACTCTTCATAATAAGCCGTAATATAATAGGACTATACTATATTAATTGTGTAGAAGCAAGCATGTTGGAGTAGACCTTTTGCAGGGATGTGTGTGTGTGTGTGTGTTTAGTTTTTTATTTCTTAACCTTCTAAAGAATTATTTAAGACATGGATTTGAAGTAAAATGGGTGCTTCTTGTAGTTTCTTCCATCTATCCTAACTTAGCCAGTGCATATTGAGGTTAAGTATCTGATTGAGCTTTAAAGTAATCATATATCTCTTTTATGCACAATTTTTACTAAATGCCAGCTAATAATAGCTAATATTTCCCCCTAACCCCCATGGCTTAAAAATAAGTATTTTCAAGGCTGGGGTGAGGTGGGGTGGAGATATTTCCAATGCTGACAGGAGAGCATTATACAAGTTCCTACAAAGAAAATATAGGCAAATAAGATCAAATTTATTTTTATGAAGAAGAAATATGGCCATATTATGGATATCCTTTTATTTACTGAGCCAAGGTAGCAGAACTTTCCCTTCTATATTAAGTATCATGTGCAGTGCTAAGAAAAAGAAATCCATACCATCCTCCTCCATGGTTGCATTCAAATGTGTATTTTCAAAGAGAGAGGTTTCTTACTCTGCCTTCATTCCAATATTTCATGGAATAAATATGAAGTAGCTTATGAATTAGTCTTTTTGACCCAAGTGACTGAATCAAAGTCTGGATCTTACCTGGTGTCAGGAAGGATTTTGTGGAAATACTAAATGCCTATAAGTGGCCTACTTAAATTCTACACGATGCCAAAACTAGTTAAGAGATGGGCATGGTTAGTCATTTGATGGATGATTAGATTTGAAAAATGTAAAAATTTGGGTTTGACTGATTGTGCCACCTTCCCACACAGTATATTACTGTGATGTTTTCGTTTTCTGTAGACATCATTTTAGTGTTTATAGAACATGTTTTTGTTTAAGAAATAAGAGCTATATATATATATATATATATTTTTTTTTTTCAGTTACATCATGATCTGGATTCTTTTTTTTATGTTCTTCTCACAGCTCTAAGTGTTTTTAATTACCTGAATTTTTTTCTTTAACTATAAAAATTAAAATAAAACAATTTCTTTTTATGAGTTAAAATTGTGGCCAGTATCCACCCTGTGTACTTAGGCTGGTAAATACTTATTTTAAGTAGACAGTATGTGGAACTTTTAAGTGAAGGTACTGTGGATTCATTTTTGGCAATTTTAGCCCATTAACTGGCTAAGTTAAAAAAAAAACTTTCAGCAGGGTCATAAATATAACCACTACTCAGAACACATGTATCTTCTTCTGAATTGGTGCAGATTCAGCCACTGGTCCAGGGACTCTCCTAGTCTTACAGTTACTGGCTCTGATGCATCCCCTGTAGCTCGGAAATGACTGAACCTTGAGGTAACTGCAGCCAGTATCTGGACTCAACTGTAACAGACAACCTTGTGTTTTTCCCTTGGTCTCATTATAAACAATACTACTGCACAGATACTACGACTTAGGAAGACAGCAGTGGTGGCATTTAGCTAGTTATAAGCAAATAGAAATATGTAAAGCAGAATTATGATTAAATGTATGCATTTTTAATTATAGTAGTAGATAATTTTCCTGTATTGATTCAAGTAAGTAACTTCTGTTAACCTAGTATCCACTGTACTGTAATTCATAATGTCACATAATATAATGCTCTCCAGTATTGATTAATGTTGTAAACAGTACAAAGCTGGCACTTATAATAGTTTTGTATCCTAGAAATACATTGAACTTCATAAGCATCAGTTAATTTTTAAAGCATACAAAATTGAAAATTCTGACTGAAATCATCTTATAAACTCAGAAAACAAGGCCATCTTTATTACTACTTAAATACTTAGCTTGAATACTGTTCTGTTTTTTAATAATCCCAATTATTGCCTTTTAAATGAACTCTACTGTATTTATTCTTATGAGATCAGCAGGTATTTATCAAACACCTACTATGTGCCCAGCACTACATAGTACTGTGGGGAAGTGTAAAGTTGAAATGTGGTCTCTGCCTTTGAAGGTATCTTCGTCAGGAAATAAGCAGTGTTATTTTTACTTCTAAGCAAACATAAGCAAAAGAGAGCCCATTTATTTAAAAAAGCATTAACTTCATTTGTTTCAATTGAGATATACTATGGTATATAGAAGTGGAAGTAATTTTTAAAATTTAAAAAACATTTCAGAAATTAACAATTTAATGTTGGCAGTAGAGGGTCATGGTTTAGTATGAAAGAGAGCAGACAACTTGGATTTTTGCCCAGGTTCTGCCATTTTTATGTCAGCTGTGTGACCTTGAATAAGTTGCTTATTCTTACTACATCTTAGTTTTCTCATTTGTTAGTTTGGATAAAAATGCAGTTAACAAATACATGGAAAAGTGTTTCTTAATCTATTAACACTTCATACTTGCAGTTAATTTATCATTATTTAAGTTGCCACTGATAATGAATGCACATTTTTATGCATTTTAAATTTAAACTGTTATTACTCATAAAATTTGTTTTATGTCAAATCTATGCCCAGAGCATGCTACCTAAAAAACCTGAAGAGTCTCTAACAAGGTGCTGAATTAAAATTAAAATTAGTGCTTGAAGTGAAAGAAAAGTGAAATAGTTTATGGATAAGAATGATACTGTTAATCCTCAAGTAATCATTAAGATGACTTAAGGAAAGATTCTTTCTGCTTGTTTCAAGAGTTGCTTTCTATAGTAACTCCCCCAAGAGCTCCTGAATCACCTTGCCACCCGGTACACCACTGCCAGAAGTAACTATTGCAGTGTATCACCATTTTACGATTTCACATGGAGATGAAGGCTTAATAATGTCAATCTGAACATTTTTCAAAAATTCATTTTTTTCTCATTAAATATTAAGCCAGTTGCTCCCTCCAAAAAGAAAAGCTAAAGATCACCAGTTGTTTCTGGATGCCCTAGACCTGTATCTAAAGCAATCTTGAGAAGGTTGAGCATCAGGTCATTAGGAAAAACGTGTTACCGGTAAATAAAGAAGACAAATGGAACCCAAATAGGGCAGTGATTTGCCTGGGGTCATAGTAGATTCTAGATCTAGACCTCTGGTACCTTGCTTCCTACCACAGCAATGCTGTGCAGCCTCTGCTTGTCCTGGCGGTGATGTTGATATGCTTGCTAGAAGCCAGATGGAAAGAAAGGAGAAGTAATATACTCACTACATTGCTGTTGGACTAAAGTAATTTTGATACTATAGCCTTACTAAAAACCCTGCCCTTATTTTTATTTGTTCTTCAGTGAAAATCATGACATAAAAGTCAAATCTTTTATATCCCTTACATTAAATTTTTAATAATTAAGGTCATTAAGAAGCAAATGCCTATTTCCAAAGCAATTAGCTTATCATATTTGACTGTGGTTTTACTCTTTTATACTATTTTTCTCCTCTTTAATGGGTAGGGAAAATAATGCTCATTTACCTGCATTCTACCCTGTAGAGTCTCCCTCTCACCCATGGTGCCCTCTCTAGTGTCCTAAAGCTTTGTCTTAACAAGTGCAACATTAAATTTTTGTTAAAACCCTTTCAGAACTATATTCAGTGATTCTTCCAACAAGTTGATCTGTTCTGCACTATTTCACTAATAAACCCTGGCTACCACGTAGCCCTTGACCTCCAAGTAGCTTACCTATGCAAAACCTGTGACATTCTGAACTCACGTTTCCTTATTTCAGAAAGCAGTCCTAAGTGGAACTTAATCATAACAATAAACCTTGCCTCCACCTACTTTTATTTTGGCCATTTCCTTTTTAAAATGCCAGCTATTTTCCCCCAAGGTATTTCACCAAAACAATGATCATAAGTGCTTAAATATATAATATCTTGCAGGAATGAAATAACCCAGACATACTCTTATATTCCTGTGGTAGTTGGTTGGTAACAGTTACCATTATTAAGTGGAATATATAGTGAGGAATTAATTCCTTAATTCCTTGCCTAGAATCATTTCTTCCCTCAAAGATTCATACGTAACCTTTTATTTTTACAAAGCATACATATAACTTCCACATTATAGTCAGGGACCTGAGGTGTCACTTGCTAAGTGAACCCCAGGTTATTTTATATTGCAAAAGAAACCTAAACCAAACTAAGGGCCTTACATTTATGGTTAGACTGAATCAAAAGCTATAACCTCAATTTTTCCCAAAATAGCTTCTGACTGCAAACGCGTCATGCAGTTGTTAGGTATGAAATAGCACTGATCAGGAAATGCGTGTGCAACTTTGCAGACTGTATTTCCTTCCGAAAAGACTTTTCTACTTTTAATATAAATTAAGCCATAATAGTTACATGCTGTGGAAAGAGGGTGAAAGGTTCATTTGAAGAGATTATATAATATGAATTTTCACATTTACTGTGAAATGTCTAACTTTTCCAGTGCTTCAGCAGGTTTGTTTGTTTTTTTGAGGGGGTAGAGGGAGGTGATAGGGTGGGGTAGTATTGATTTTAGAGATTTCAAATCTGTGAAATTTGAAAAGGAGACAGTTGTTGGCTATGGTATTTATTAGTTTTGTAGTAATGTTTTGCTAGCCTGACTGACTTTCCTTAACTGATTTTTATGCCCATGGTCCAAGGAGACTGGTACCCTTTCTTGTTTGGGGTGTCTGCAGAGTAGTGTCTTGTCTGTTTGTATAGGCAGTCAGTGTGTGTGCACGTGTGTCCTTTGAATACAGAAGCACACTGTGTGACTACAGAGTGGGGTGTGGCTGGGAAACGGGATGCTGAAGCTTTAAAGAGCATTTTTTTTTTTTTACTCTTAACAGTATTTCCCATCTTTTGCCTGCAGGCAGGGAAAGTGTACAGTATTTATTTTGCTTCTGTTTTAAATTTGTAAGTCTTTAAATAGTTTAATTGGTTATTAGAGGGGAGAACAAGTGACTTGTTTAAAGTTGTATTTGGTATTCTTTTCAATTTCTGTATTTTAAAATATTGAAATCAAAATTGTATTACTTCTGTTTTGATTTTTTTTAGTGCTGGGTGTATTTTTGGCTCATTTTGTTTGAAAGTATAAATGTTGAAAATTGTATAAAATGTGTCTTTGAAAGAAAAATAATTGAATTCTATATCCAATTCTGGTTTTCTGTTCTTTTTTTCTGCTTATTGATTCATGGGAGAATTATTAGAGTATGTGAAAAACTGTATAGGCTCCTTAGTATTTCTGAAGATTCAAATGTGCAGAGTAATGTGTCATTTTATTAGATGTATTGCTGGGGAAGCAATTAGTGAAAGAGAGGAAAGAAGACAAAAGGGTAATTAGTTGGCAAGATGAGGCTACGCTATGGCCATGGATGCTGGTGCTACTGGGGGACACTTAAAAGCATTTGTTGTCCCCAACCTGGGCACCCCAAAATACTTCTTGAGCACCTGCAGTATACCAGGCATTGTCTAGCACTGGAGCTACAGGAGTAAGATCAAGCCCCAGGCCTGCAGGAGCCTGTGATAGATGTGAAAGGAGGGGAGATCAAGGGGTTGCTGTGACCCGGCTGCCTAGGGGGGGTGGGAGTGGAAGTGTGAGTTCAGTGAGATCAGTTCATCGTGGACATAGTGCTTTTCAGGGTGTGAGAGCCAGGTCTGGGATGAGCTGAGCTTAACTTGGGCCCAGGAGAGGAGCCAGGACCAAGGAGGAAGGAGCACGGGGAGCAGCACTTCAGGGCAGAAGAAGAGCCTGGGAGGGGCAGGAAATGGTAGGAGGATCTGCTCTGGAGGAGCCTGAATGCAGATTGGTGGAAACCAAGGCACTGACGGACCCACGGCCTCGGCTCTTCCTGTACTAATACCTGCAAGAGAGTAGGTGGTCCAGAGTGCACCCACTTAAAGCCACCTCAACAGCTGTTACAAGAATGGTGCCCAAAGCACATTCACATCTCCTCTATCTTACTGGCCTGTTTATTCCAGCTGATTGAAAACAGTCTGAATAAATCTGTTCTTTTGTAAAAGTCCACATGCCATCTGTGAACCTGTGGAATGTTTGCCCTTCCTCTAGTTTGCATGTTAGCAAGTAATTATCAGGACTGACACTCCTTTGATCTTTAGCTGACCTTTGTGTTTCCACGAAGCAGTGAGACTGGAAAGTGGGGTGTTACCCACCCCTCATTTTAGAGTGGGAAGAATTGGGTGCTATGTTGCAGACAGGCTTTTGAATAGAAACCCTCATTGTCTTTATTTTCCATTTGAGTACTTGCAGTGTAAAAGGCATATTTTCATTTCTTCCTCTCAGCCCAGCGAGGTAGGTTCTATACTCCCCATCCTGCAGATGAAACTGAGGCCAGAGATAGTAACTGACATGTGCAAGTTCACACTGCTAAAAAGTAGAACTGAGATTTTAATCAAAAGCCTAACTCTAAAAGCCACATCATTTTTTATGAATTGTTTTTTCTCTATTTTTTAAATTTATTTTCCTTTATTTTTCCTCATCACCTTTTATCCACCCCCCATACACTCGTCCACCTCCACTACCACCCCAATCACCACACTGCTGTCCATGTCTGTAAGTTCCAATCTCCCCCAACATCCCTCTTTCCACCAGAGCTGTCTGCCTGCTCTCTCTGAGTTTGTGTTTTACTTTCAGTTATTAAAAAGGAATAGATGGTCTTTAGGAATGATTTGTATTCTAAAATTTTACTTATAGGCAGCCATTTTGGACTGAAAATAATCTTTTTACAGAAGTTTTCTATCATTCACAGTTTGAGTCTGTCCTTTTCCTAGGGGCTGGGTACAGATGAAAGCATGCTGTTTATCTTCTAGGATCCCACCTTCTAGTGAAGAATGAACTCTACACAAGGGACAGGTGATACTGTTAGAATCCATGAACCTAACATGAATTCCCAAAGTCCCAGAGTTAGGCCGTGCCTAGTGCACCCCTTCCACTGGACATGGCCCTGCAGGACGGCACAGCCGTCTACCACTGCCCTTCCCACACTGCAACCTCTTCGGGCATCATTTCCTGCCCTTCAGCTCTGGTAAAAGGGTCAGCCCAGATAAGGAAGGAGAAAGAAGTCCATCCATATTTCTCTTTCTTTTTAAAAAAAAAATTTATTGATATTTTATAGAAACATCGATGAGAGAGAAACATCGACCAGCTGCCGCCTGCACACCTACTGGGGATGTGCCCGCAACCAAGGTACATGCCCTTGACCGGAATCAAACCTGGGACCCTTCAGTCTGCAGGCCGACGCTCTATCCACTGAGCCAAACCAGTTAGGGCTCTCTTTCTATCTCTCTATATATCTCCCCAACTACTCAGGAGATCACTTGGGGCACAGCCTTCAATAGTCTACAATAACTACAACAGTGATTCTCCCAAAGTCTGCCTTAAGAATAAAAGAGAATAAAAAAGTCAATTACCATATTGGAGGTTTTGCCAATGGGAGGCAAAGCTGTGCTTATTCTCTTTGGTCTGGGGGCTAACTACTGGTATTAGTTTGCTAGGGCTGCTATAACAAAGTACCACAGACTGTGTGGCTTAAACAACAGATTTGTTTTTTCATCCCTCTTGAGGTTAGAGTTGGAGACTAAGGTGTTAGCAGGGTTGATTCTGCCTGGGGGGGGGGGGGGGGCCATAAAAGAAGGATCCATTCCAAGCCTCTCCTCAACTTACAGATGGCCATCATATCCGTGTCTCTCACATCGTCTTCCCTCTCAGCACGTGTCTGCGTCTGTGTCCAAATTTACCCCTTTTGTAAATTCACCAGCCATACTGTATTCAGGTTCACCCTAATTACCCCCCCCCTTTTTTTTTAGTTAATCCTTACCCGAGGATATTTTTTCCATTGATTTTTAGAGAGAGTGAAAGGGGGGGTGGGGAGAGACAGAAAGAGAGAAACATCAATGTGAGAGACACAGATTGGTTGCCTCCCGAATTTGCCCAGACTTGAACCAGGAATTGAACCAGAGACCCTTCCATGTTTGTGCTGACGTTCTAACCACCTGACAACACTGGCCAAGGCATAAACTCATTTTAATTTAATTATCTCTTAAAAGACCCTGTACCCCAAAATGTTTATATTCTGAGCTATTGGAAGTTAGGACTTCCAACATAGGAACTTTGAGGGGAGACACAATTCAATCCATAACACTACTGGATCAACTCATACATATACAAATAACTCTAAGTGAGTCAAGTTTATAAATCCATGTTTATTTTTTTTTTAAATCCTTACCCGAGGAGTGAGGATATTTTTTCCATTGATTTTTTTAGAGAGAGTGGAAGAAAAGGGGGAGGGGGGAAAAGAGAGAGGGGGGAGACATTGATGTGAGAGAGATCAATTGGTTGCCTCCTGTACATGCCCCAAATGAGGGCAAGAACCGGACCTGCAACCAAGGTATGTGCCAGAAATCGAATCTGTGACCCTCTGGTGCATAGTTCGACACTCTAACCACTAAGCCATGCTGGCCAGGGCAAGTTTATAAATCCATGTTTAAAAAAAGAGAAACATTTTTCTTGAGAGCTTGTTTGGAGGTTCTAGCAGGGGAGCGCAGCTACTCGTATACCCTTGACCAAAGACCGGTCCTCTCCTCGGGGGGGAAGGTCGTCCTCTTCGACCGAGCACGCAGCTTCGGGAGGGACGCACATGGATCGGTGAGGGAGGAGGGGGACACCCGCCTAGCCAGCCAGATCAGCCGAATCAACCCTGGCGATCAATGGGGTGACAGATGTCGCAGCCAGATCGCCCTCACATCCAAGAAACATTTTTCTTATTACCACATTATCCCCTGACCAGATCAGTGGTGACCACTGAATAAGAAATGTGCCCCTTTACAGAGTCACTGGCCTGCTTATGATCCTTAAAACGATCCTTTTACCTTGGGCCAGATGAAGTCTTGGGGCAGGACTTCTAGCCCTACCCATGTCCAGAGCAAATCCCCAGGGATCAATACAGTTCCATGTGGGTAGTGGGATTATGGGTGACACTTGCTGTATTTATTCCTTTCTCAAATATTTATTGAATATTACGTACTGGCTGGGCTCTGGGTAGGTCAATGGGAACAGGACAGGGTCCCCTCTGTCAGAGCAGGGGGTGACAGTCTAGGAAAAAGCACTGCTAGCCTTGAGGCAGCACTGAAGCCTGGTCTGGGATCCCATGCTGTCCCGTGCCTGGTGTCCAGCCTTGCAGCAGTGCAGACTTCCTCCTTTCTCTGGGGATTATCGCTGCCCAGCAGTGATGCTCCTGTGTCCTGAGCTGAGTGTGTTGTGGACACTGCTCTGCCCAGGTGCTTTTGGATCCTTTTTGTCCAACTGCAAGCTTTGGAGCCACTTTGCCCAGGGGCATAAGGTACAGAGAGCCAGAAGGGCCCAGAGTTTTCTTTCTGCCCCTGCTCCCCCTCAGGCCTTAGCCAATGCCTGATGGATGGTGGTACAGGGAAATGATAGCCTAGAGGGACACACTCTGGGCAGTATTTATACTCCACCCTGCCTATGCTCAGATTCCATATTTGCAAATTTGCCTATGCACTACAATTTACTTGTAACCCCAAATCACTGTGTGGTACTTTCATGGTCATTCCAGGACACACACATAGTGAGGTGACACTGTACTCTTATTTCAGCTCTTCAGGTACCATGTGTACCGGTTAATAATGTAGATTTTGTAATCAAAATACGATAATTTCAACAGAAACATCAAAAGTACTTTATTCAAAGTAATGTCCATTGCTAGCTACACATTTCCCCCATCTTTCAGGTAATTTGTGGATACTATCCCAATAGAATTTTTCTTGTTTTGAGGCAAACCATTCAGAGACCCAATTTTCCACTTCTCCATACGTTTTGAAGTGCTGCTCTGAAAGTGCGTGTGCCATCGATCAGAACAAGTGGTAATCTGAAGGAGCAAGGTCTGGTGAATTCGGCGGGTGGGTTAATACTTCCCTTTTAACATTTCTTTAACTGGTTTTGAAGTATGTGATGATGCGTTATCATGAAGCAAAAATACTTTGCCGATTCTTCTGGCCCATTCCGGTTGTTTTACGATCAAAGTGTGGTTCAAATTGATTGTTTGTTGTTGGTAACGATCAGTATTAATGGTTTTACTTGGTTTTGGAAGCGCATAATACACCACACCTTCTAGAGCCCAACAAACGCAAAGAATTGTCTTCTTTCCAAAGCGATTTGGCCTTGCAGTCCATGTTGATGGTTGACCTGGATCAACCCATGATTTTGTGCGTTTGGGATTCTCAAATCCACTTTTCATCGCCAGTCACAATTCAATGCACAAAAGACTTTCTTTTGTGCCGTTGAAGCAACATTTTACTGATAACTTCTTGGTTTTCCATTTGTCTTTCGTTCAGTTGATGTGTCACCCATTTTCCTTCCTTTAAATCTTTCCCATTGCTTGTAAACGATCAGAAATTGTTTGCTGAGCAATGTTTAATTGTTCTGCAAGTTGTTTTTGCATTTGACACGCACCTTCATCCAATAATGCTTGGAACTGTTGGTCCTCAAACTTTTTCGTTTGACCTGGATGTTCTTTGTCGTTTACATCGAAATCATCACCTTTAAAGTGTTTAAACCAGCGTCACAAGTATCTTGAGATGGAGCACGTTCACCGTAAGCTTCCTGGAAGTATACGATAACTTTTTCTTTAAAATGAAGTAATGAATTAAAACTTCCTGCAAATGCTTTTTTTTGGCACGAGATTCGACATTTTTAAGCATAAAAATATCTATGATGTTAACACCTTCAGCAAATTTGACATATGAAGTTTTGAAGCTTGCTGTCAATACAACAAAATAGCATACATATCAAATAGCATATATATCAACATATGTGTAACTCCATCTATTGAAAAAAATCCGAATTATTAACCAGTACACCTGGTAAACAAGTATTCTTTTTGTTGTCTATTTAGTGCATGTTTTTAAAAAAACATATGTTGGAGAGACAGAATCTAGGCACAGAACCTACACAGAACGTTCTCTAGAGACAGAAGAACTTCACTGGAGAGAACATGGCAAAAGATCCTGGACAGAAACTGGCCTCAGAAATTGGCAAGAGAACCTGACTAGAACCTGGTGACTGAACCTGGCTGGAGAACCTGGACAGAACCTGGCTGGAGAACCTAGCAAGGGAACATGGCTACAGAACCTGGCTGGAGAATCTGGAGAACCTAGCAAGAGAACATGGACACAGAACCTGGCTGGAGATCCTAGGCAGAACCTCTTTGGAGATCCAGACCAGAACTTGGCTGGAGATCCTGGCTGGAGATCCTGGCTAGGCTGCTGATCAACTGAACGCTGTCTCCGTGTCATTCCTTCTTCGCCGACTCCGTCCACACCTTTGGGGACCCCTGGACCTGCTGGGGTTGGACCCCGGCAAGCAACAGCTGGGGAGGAAGCTGGGGATGGGCCCATAGCTGGCCTTCTCAGTGTGGGGAGGCTCTCTGTCCCTGGGTATCATCAGCTTCCTAAATGTTGCCTTGCCTGTTGTGCCCCCGGGGCAGATACCCCTGCTAACCACTGCATGGCGCAAAGTGGGAGTAGTGAGGGACTGCCTGGCATTGGGCCTCCTGCTACTCAAGTGTACTGGGTTGAATAGTGCCCATACAAAAGTCATGTTCACTCAGAACCTGTGAATATGACCATATTTGGAAATAGCGTCTTTGCAGATGTAGTAAAGATAAGATGTGGTCATACTGAATTAAGGTAAGCCCTAAATACAATATGACTGATTTTCTTAAAAGAAGAGGGAAATTCGGACACAAAGACTCAAACACAGGGAGAAGGCCACGTGAAGACAGCGACCAAGATGAGAGTGAGTGTCTATAATCTAAGGAATGTGAAGAGGGCCAGCAGCCATCAGAAACTAGAAGAGGCAAGGAGGGATCCCTCCACTCGATCCTGCAGAGGAGCATGGCCCTGCTGACGCCTTGATTTAGGCGTTTAGCCTCCACAACTGTGAGAGAATAAATTTCTGTTGTCTTACAAAAAAAAAAAAAAAAAAAAAAATATATATATATATATATATATATATATATATATATATATTTTATTGATTTTTTACAGAGAGGAAGGGAGAAGGATAGAAAGATCAATGAGAGAGATATATCGATGAGCTGCCTCCTGCACACCCCCTACTAGGGATGTGCCCGCAATGAGCTGCCTCCTGCACACCCCCTACTAGGGATGTGCCCGCAACCAAGGTACATGCCCTTGACTGGAATCGAACCTGGGACCTTTCAGTCCTCAGGCTGACACTCTATCCACTGAGCCAAACCGGTTACAGCCATGTTTTTTACACTTTGGTGCTTTTTGTTGGTCATTTCACTGTTTAAAATGATCCCCAAGCATTGTGCTGAAGGGCTGGCTTGTGTTTCTAAGAGCAAGCAGGCTCTGCTGTGCCTGTGGGGAAAATCCCTTGGTTAGGTAAGTTTTGTTCAGGCATGGGCTATAGTGATGTGGGCTGTAAGTTCAATGTTAATGAATCAAGATAATACACTGGCATCTTTAAAGAACAACAAACACCCCGGGTTTTGGCACCAAAAATGAAAAATCAGACAGAGGCCGAAAACCAGTACTACAGGCTTTATTAGAGAAGGACCTGCTGGCTGTCTCGCAAGGGGAGAACAGCAGCACGTGCAGGGGTGAGCACGCCTTTTGAGGGGCAGAATGGGAAGGGGTGGGGGCGTAGTGTACTCGGCGCACTCTGATTGGTGGCTTACTGTATGGTCCATGTAGGACAGGGCTTAGGGTATTTGGCAGGTGTGGATTGGTGATCCAATGTATAGTCCATATAAGGTACATGGTTAGTCACTCAGGTATTTCCCTGCTGCAGGTTATGTCATACTCCGCCCACCAGTTGGGGAAAGGGAGGATCTATCAGTTGTGCAATAACCCAAATCCCAAAAATGTGAGCAGAGGCTCACAGGAACTTAGCCCTGTACTCCCCCTAGAAGCAATGATTTCGTATTCTCTAATTCAGTGTTCATGGTGACTTTATAGAATATAACTACCAGGAATAATGAGAATCCATTGTGGGGGTGCGGGTGGCCTTCTAGATTCTAAGAAAGAAGTTGGAGCTTTGCAAAAGCCCCAATGGACATCTCATTGTTCAGCTTTTAAGTTTGTTTTTTTTTTTTTGGTTAGTTTATTGTTTGCTCCTACTGTTATCCATTGCCTCCAGCAGCCAGGACATAAAAGCATTCACATGGTAAACAACCTATGGAGAGAAGCCATTAGGATTGGGCTAGTCCCTAGTGCAGTGGGATAAAGACCAGCCTTTTTCGGAAGTCTTCCAGAGGACGTCCCACAGGTCAAATCATGACTTACTTGGGACCCAGGCTTTGAAAGAGCTCCCGCTCTGTTATGCTGTCTGCTACAGGTACCAGGAGGGTGGGTTGTTAGTTTTTTTTTTCTTTTTTAAAAAAGTTATCTTTATTGTTGAATGTATTACAGATGTCCCCCCCCCTCCAGTGACCCTCCTGAATCCCACTCCCCCACTCCCTCCCCAGACCTCCACGCACTGTGGTCTGTGCCCAAGGTTATGCATACAGTACACGCATGTAAATTGTGTGGTTAATCTCCCCCCACACCCCTCTTCCCTCTGAGATGTCTCAGCCTGGTTCATGCTTCCATGTCCCTGGATCTATTCTGTTCGTCAGTTTATTTTGTTAATTTGGGCTGTTAGTCTTCAAGGCGGCGGCAGGACTGGAGTAAATTAGAATGCTACAAAGCTTGATGTTCCTACTCAGATTAGCTGTTTTTCTTGACTAAATGCTAAATGACCCACTGCTGCAAGACGGGTCAATTTACAGAGCTCTGAAAGCATTCATTCTGACCATATATATTTTTTTTTTTTGCCAGTTTTTCATTGCTTGTACGCAAGGGCAAATTTTATGAGGTCTTCACTTCAGCATTTTCACTGACATCACCCTTCCTTTAAGAAAAACGTTATTTGATTGTACAACATTAAACCACAACTTAAAAAAATAAATTAAAATTTTAAAAGAACTTTCCCACACAAATTGAAAAGAAAAAATCCAAAGGAAAATTGCTCCTCATCCCATCCCCTAATTCATTCATTTTCATTTGTCCATGTTACTGTCTACTCTTCTTCCAGACATAGATTCTGACATTTTTGTTGGTACTTTTATAAATAGAACTTTATGTTCAAGTTAACATAATACTGTGATTTCCCCACCGTCTTTCCACCTCTCATCTTCCTTTCCCCACTTTCCCGGTCCCTCCCGCCCGCTCCCCGCTCCCCGCTCCCCGTGTGGAGGGAACAGCGGCGCTCGCCGTCCCGGCCGCCGCCGGCTCAGGGCAAACCCCGGCGCCTGCGCTCAGCGGGTCTGTCGTGGCCACTGATTGCACCCGCTTCCTCCTCCCGGAGCGCTCGTGGCCGCCTCGGTCGGCAGTCGGAGATGTGACAGGAGGTTGTGCACGCCGTCTACCGTGTGGGAAACGACCCACCTTGTGCCCACTCCCACCCCCAAACATTTGGCTACATAACCTGGGTGCTGTTCCTTTTAGTTCTAGAAGATTCTGAGGAAGGGTCGCCGGGTCAAAGGTCATACACATGGAAAATGTAAGTAGCTATTTCTATCCTCAACGTGCCCCTGTGCTCGGAAAGGTGTCTCACGACTTGTTCACGCTCCACTCAGGGTGCGGAGCCACGTAACGGCTTTTTAAAGTAATGTATCCTCTGATGTTTAAAATGATTTCGCTGCCAAAACTGAGGAGAAAGCAACACTACATCTCGCCCCTCTCGCCCTTCGGGTGATAGTTGTGCCTGGGGCCGCGAGCTGGTTCGCGGGCCGACCACGAAGCCCTCTGGGCGGCTTGCCTGTCCCCCGGGCTTCCCAGGGGCCGTCGGAGCCTCACGCAGCCCCCCAGGGGGCGTCGCGACGTCGTAGCCTCACGCAGCCCCCGGGGGGGCGTCGGAGCCTTACGCAGCCCCCCAGGGGGCGTCGCGACGTCGCAGCCTCACGCAGCCCCCGGGGGGCGTCGGAGCCTCACGCAGCCCCCCAGGAGGCGTCGCGACGTCGTAGCTTCACGCAGCCCCCCAGGGAGCGTCGCGACGTCGCAGCCTCACAGGGGGCGCCACATCCCACCTGACGGACGCGCTAAATCTCTGCTCCGTGGAGCCTCTCACACTTCGGCCCCGGGAGGAGAGCGCGCGTGCGGCGTCGCCGTCCATCCTCGAGGTGAAGCGCCCCGAGAGCTGCCCTGAGGGGCGACGAGCTGCCCGGGCGCCACCAGAGCACCGGGCCCCGACGGCGAGGATGATCTCCTGGTCGGGCTGGCCGGCCGCCTCCGCCGGGGGCGCCGAGGGAAGGCGCCGAGCCCCGCTCAGCTGCGGGCCCGGGGGCGTGGCGAGGCTGCCGCGGTTCAGCTTTACCCCGAGCCGGAGCAGCTTTTGCTTTCGTTTCCCGCCGGCGTCTCCTCCCCGCGGGACCCGCCCCGCCAGCCGGCGGCCCGACGGGCACTGCGCCCCCGCCGCCGCGGCCATGGCCCAGGCTGTCGCGCTCGCCGAGGTGACCCAGGTGCTGTGCGCGGCCGGGGGCGCCTTGGGGCTGTCGGAGCTGCGGCGCCGCTTGCGGGGCGGCGTCGGCGCGGACGCGCTGGAGCGGCTGCTGCGGGAGTCCCCCGGCCTCCTGGTGGCGACGCGGGCGGACGCGGGCGGCGCGGCCGCCGTCCCCGAGCGGGTGGTGCTGGCCGTCTCCGCGCTGCGCCTGTGTCGCGGCCACCAGGGCCTCAAGCCCACCTGCGCGGGGCTCTGCGGGCAGCTGCACTTCTGCAAGTTTATGGTCCTGGGCGCCTGCAAGTTCCTCAAAACCGGGTAAGGCCCCGCGGCCGAGTGGAGGGGGTCGAGGGGGGGAAGGGGGCGGCGGGCCGGGTGAGGCCGGGGTGGGTGGGGTCGGGTGGGGCGAGGGCCGCGTCCCCTCCGTCCGCCCGCTTTGAGCCCTTTCTAAAGTCTGGGGAAGTGATTTGGTGGCCGTTGCCCCTAATTCTCCTCAGTGAGCATTTATTGAGCACCTACTGAATGCCTGGCACTGTGTGTGGGAGGGACTCGGGTGGAGCCGTGCCCTCCAGGCTCCTGACCGGCAGAGAGTGATTTAGAGGCTGAGACAACCTGGGTGTGGCCGCACCGGCGCGTGGGCGTGGGCGCGGGGGGGCGTGGGCGCGGGAGTGGGGGGGTGTGGGCGCGGGGGCGTGGACGCGGGGGGGCGTGGGCGTGGGGGAGGGACGCGGGGGGGCGTGGGCGTGGGGGGAGGGGCGCGGGCACGGGCGCGGGGGGAGGGGCGGGCTCTTCTGAAGAAAACAGGCCGCGGCCCGCTGCGCGCGACGCCCTGCCTCCGAGCCCTGAGGGCCGCAAACGGGCGGCTTCCTCGGCCCCGGCCGGAGGACCTCTCGGCCTGTTGCCGCCAGTTCGCCAGCGGGAGAGCTTTCTGCGGCGTTTCGGATAAAATGCTAGTTCCTCTCCCCCGGCCAGAGCGTCCCCGGGGAGCTGGCCCGCCGCCCCGCCCCTGCAGGCGCCCTTTGCTCCCGGGAACACTCCCGGCCTCTGCCCACCTGGTGGCCTTTGCCCTGCGTGGAACGTGAGCGCCTTTCCCGGTCTGTCCCCTGAATCCCGGCCTTAGCTCACGGATCCCTTTACTTTTTGAGCCCCCTCTTCCTCTCCATCACGCTGTCCTGTTTCTTTTCTCATAGCACCTGCCCTACCCCCCGCCCCAGGAGGACGGAAACCGAAGGCCAAGGCGGGCGGGCGGGTGCGGGCCCTGTCCTGGCCCTGGCCCTGGCTGGCGGCTTCCCGCGCTGCCTGCCTCAGGTGCTCTCTGAGGGGGATGGACTCGGTTTGGGCTAAGAGTTTGGGCCTCACCCTGAAGGTGATAGGCGCCTGTGAAATGGCAGGAGAGAGCAGCCACCAGGTCTGCATTTTAGGGAGGTGTATCTTTGTGTGGATGCTGATTTACAGGAGAATGCGATGGGGACCTGATTGGAAATTAGTTCATTTATCTGAAATAATTCGTTCCTTCCTCCCTTCCTTCTTTCTTTTTCTTTTTCTGGTTTAACACAGTAGACATTACTTCTGGCTCATATCAGGCTCAATAGCCAGTGTGGGGTAGGGCCCTTGATCTATGCAGCCATTGGGGAACCCATGCCCGCTGACCTCGATTGTGCCCTCCTCACAGGGGTTCTCAACCTGTGGGTCGCGACCCCTTTGGCGGTCGAACGACCCTTTCACAGGGGTCGCCTAAGACCATCCTGCATGTCAGATATTTACATTACAATTCATAACAGCAACATTACAGTTATGAAGTAGCAACGGAAATAATTTTATGGTTGGGTCACAACATGAGGAACTGTATTTAAAGGGCCAGAAGGTTGAGAACCACTGCTTCTGGGTATGAGGTTCCAGAAAGCAGATGGAGAAGATGCACAGTAGAGGGGTGGAGAGAGGTTTTTATGGACCAGCTCTGGAAGTGGTAGACAGCTTTCCACCTAGATCCTCTGGACCGCAAGATGTCTCATGGTCCCACCAGATGGGGCTGGGAATGTAGTTTCTGGGAAGCAGCTGCCCAGAAATATCTGGATTAGAATATTGCAAGGCCCAGGTGAGGCCTTAAGAAGAAGGGGTGTGTAGAGAGCCCCTGGGAAGGCACATGGGCATTTCTTTAATAAATTGTCAGCTGAATCCAGGGCGGTAGGCAAAGCCACATCCTGGAAACACAATTTGCCAAAAGGCAGAAGTGTTCTCAGGTTGACCTTCATTTCTGCCCAGGTGCTGGGGAGTGGGTTTTATTATGTAAATCCAGCCGAGCACCAGGAATGAATACGACTCCGGGCCCACCCAGAACTGACACTACAAGAATGCACATAATCTCCTTTGTCTTGACCTTTGGTGAAACTTCCTGGTATTTGGTATCTCTCTCTTCATCAGAAGAGGGCAGCGGTCCCACCCAGTTCCAGCTTTTCCTTCCATCTCTGTGTCTGTCTCTTTCTTTCATTTTCTCAATCCCTAGCCGCCCCTACTCAAAGAACCAGACCACTCTCTATCCTCGATCGACGCGGAAAAGAGAAAATCCTCCAGGGGTGTATGTGTGAAAAATTTGGGGAGTTGGTGAGAGTGTAGTGACAGTACCGTCACTACACTCTCACCAACTCCCCAAATTTTTGACAGTTTTCTGTCCATTTGTTGACTGAGAGATGACTCTTACTTTCATTTCTTATTGTTGGCTGAGAGAGCAGGAGAGGATTTTGTTTTGAAACCTGCCCAGGGGTCTGAAGCTTGAGAGGATGGCCAGGGCCCTGATTGGCTAGTTGGGGAGTTGTTGGGTGGTATAGGCCCGGCTCCAGGAGTGGGTCAGATCCGAGATGGGAGTCTGAGGGTGGAACCATGAGGAAATTGGTCCCTCAGGGACGTGTGGAGAAGAGGCATCTTGGGACAATGAGGAGCAGCAGCTGAAGAGGAAGGCAGACACAATAAATGGTGGATGGTGGATTATATTATGGGGGTAATTAGTGAATCTTGTTAATGCTAATATCTGTATTTGGTAAGCTGAAGATGGCAGCTCTATTCTTAGGCTGCTTCCCAAAATTTGGGGTCGAATTTTACTCGTCTTGGAAATTTGGACATCTGGTGTTTACTGGCCTAGATGATTCTGAGTTTCCTTTTTTTTTTTAAGTTGAATTTACTGTGTGACATCGGTTAATAAAACCATGCAGGTTTCAAGTGTACAACTGCATACTGCATCATGTGCTCACTGCCCAAAGTATATTCTTTCTGTCCTCGTTTATTCCCCCTTTGCCCTCTTCCACCTTCCCCCACCCCCTTTCCCTCTGGCAATCACCATACTGTTGTCTGTGTGTATGTGTTATTGTTGTTATTATTAAATATGTTTTCATTGATTTTGGAGAGAGAAGAAGCAGCATCGATGTGAGAGAACCATCGACTGGTTGCCTCCTGTACACACCCTGACTGGTGATCGAACTGAAAACCTGGGCATGTGCCCTGAACGGGAATCAAACTGGAATCAAACCGGGGGGACCTTTTGGTGCATGGGACAATGCTCAACCAACTGAGCCACACTGGCCATGGCTATTATTATTATTATTGTTATTTTTGCGTAATTCCTTCACCTTTTTCACCCAGCCTGCCAAAACCCCTCTTACGGCTGCCAATTTGTTTTATGTGTCTGTGCTTCTGTTTTGTTTGTTAGATTATTTTATTCATTAGATTCCACATCTTCTTTATTCTTCACCTTTCCCTTTTCCTTGAGGTTCACACAAAAGTTCCTTGCCCCTTCTCTGTTTCTGGGTCACATAAGGAGAGTGTATGTGGCCGGTTGTATTTTCTATGTATTTTCCTGCATCTCTACTGGTCTTCCTGAACCTCAGGTCAGCTGTTTCAGAAATAGATTCTCACTGCTGCTTTTCATTGGTGACACCTGGGAAGGATCTCGGGTCCCTGACTTCCTTCCTGTGCTTAGGGGGATAGTGAGCATTGTGGCCAAGTGCACAGCCCTGAAGACAAGCCTACCTTGTTCCAACCCTGTCTCCGTTCCTTGCTAGCTGAGTGGTCTTAGGCAAGTTACTTTATATCTGAGCCTCAGTTCCATCATCTGCAAAATGGGGATAATAATACCACCTACCTTGCCTGGGGATGTGTGGTGGAGGGGGTCAATGGGGAAAATAGGGGACATCTGTAATACTTTCAACAGTAAAGGTAAATTTAAAAAACAATACCATCTACTTCATAGAATTTTTGAGGACTAAATGAATTAACAAAGAAAATGTTTGGGCAATCCCTGGTTTATTGTAAATGCTCAAAAAGTTTTAGCAGCCATTATCATTATAATGATTAGATAGATTTGGCTCTGACAGCACCGATTATTAGCCCCTCTGCCTAGAATGTTCTTTCCTTCTCTCCTTGCCTGGATCCTCAACCCTAAGAATTCGGCTCAGGCTCCCTCTAGTTGGCTTCCAAATTTCCATCAGGGTCAGGTGCCCCTCTTCTCCACACTGATATATTCTAAACACAGCTGACCTTGCACTTCCCACTCCATTTTAGAGTCATCTCTATGTCTTTCACCTCCACTAGATGAGAGAAGGAGTGGAATCAGGATGACTCCAGAGGAGAGGGAAATGGTCTTTTACTGAGATGGCAAAGCCTGTGGGAGGTGCAGGTTTGGAGGAGTCGATCAAGGGTTTGGTTTTCTTTTGAGATGCTTATAATAAGCTTGATGTATGAGGTACGGCAGTGTCTGAGTCAAGCAAATGGTATTTGCCTGATTCTTCTCAGTCATGTTGATCAGGGCAGTCAGTTGAAGTCTTTGTATCATTGGGGCATGGTTCCAGTGCCTGGTTCACAGTGAGTGTTTAACAAGGGCTTGTTGATCCAAAAATGGAGCGGGTGGGGGGAGTGGAGAGGAGAAAGGGCTGGGCCTCAAGGGTGTGTAAGCCCTTGTAACCATAAGGCATCTATACTTATTTATTCAGCTGTTGTTTAAATGTCCAGTGACTGGTATGCTGTGACTCTTCTTTGGGGAATGACCCTGTCATTCTCATTAGATACCTGCTGAGAGGCGCTGTTCCAGATTCTACAATTCACAAGTTACCATCTCTTCCTTTGTAAATAAGCTTTATGTTTGATCTTTGCATAGAAATGCTGTTTTTTCTCCAGTGCTTCTAAATAATGTAAGGAACTATTCTTGTAAAATTATCTTAAAAATTGATAATTGGTAATTGGTAATTATCTTAAAGATTGATAATTGTATTAGTTTGCTTAGGACACAAGTTAACACAGATTGGGGAGTTTAAACCAGAAGTTTATTTTCTTACAATTATGGAGGCTAGAAGTTAGACATCAATGGTTGGTTTCTTCTGAGGCTTTTCTCCTTGGCTTGTAGATGGCCATTTTCTCCCTATATCCTCACATCGTCTTCCCTTCGTGAATCTGTGTCCTAATCCCTTCTTGTAAGGATACCAGTCAGATTGGATTGGTCCCCCTCCAGTGACCCCATTTTAACTTAATCACCCCTTTTTAAAGACTGTCTCCAAATACAAACACTTTTAAGGTACTGGGGATTAGGGCTTCAACATAAGAATTTTGTGGAGACACAATTCAGTTGTGACACTAACTCTGCTCCTTTGCAGGAAGAACTGTAGAAACAGTCACACCTTGACAACTGAGCATAACCTGAGTGTGCTGAAAACTCATGGCGTTGATCATCTCAGCTACAGTGAACTCTGCCAGCTCTTGTTTCAGAACGACCCCTGGCTTTTGCCAGAGGTGAGTGCTAGGAGGAGGTGGGTATGTGAGCAAGGAATTGGGAAGAGGCCAGAAGGTTGGAAGATAGGAAATATTATAGCAGAAGAGAAGCCCAGGCCGCCCATCATGATCATTGGGATCTGCTTGGAGGAGATCTAGTTTGCATTCCCAGTTCTGTGACCTTGGGGACTGAACTTGCCCCTTGAAGCCTTTCCTTCTGCATCAATTGGGCTGTACTGCCTTTCCAGGGCGTCTGTGAGGTTGGGGGAGCCCGTTTGGCCAGTGGCTGCAGCAAGACATTATTTATACAGCTGAGGAGATGAGAGACTCCAGTCAATTCCTCCCTGTCTAGCAGGACTTGGAACCATGCAGATATCACGGGACCCAGTTGGGTCTATAGAAAAGCTTTCTAGGGCTGCTGACAGGCAGATGTGCTATTTACTAATTCATTTGTACCCAGGATTTTGAACTTTAGTTGATGTTGCATTTCTGGTATCCACTTGTTTAAAAACTTATTGCAATAGTTAGTTATTTAAGTCTTTGGGTCTTCCTAGAAGCAGACACCAACATGGGATTATAAGTGTGAGAGATTTATTGGGGGATGAGCAGAAGTTGGGGTGAGCCTTCAGGCAATGATGTAGGTCTGACATCTGTGGCAGCAGAAAGGGAAGGAAGGGGACTGGGCAGAAAGATATCCTGACTAACCCATTTCTAAGAAAGCTTCTACCTGACCAACAGGCAGTTCTGATATAAAATCTTCATTGTTGGAGGTGGCTGGTGTCTCCCCAGAATGGCATGCTCTGTTGTTGGCTGGGAGTATCCCGCAGGAGTGTGGCCTCTGTGTGAATAAGGTAGTAGCTCCAGAGGGTAGCAGCTGGGCCAAGAGTTAGCTGTGGTCTGCAGCACATCTGAGCAGTGCCTTCCTGTGGCCAGCCAGGTTATATGGGATGTTCTGACACAGCCTACAATGAGGCAACAGAGATTAGATTGGCATATTTTAATGAAAAGGCTTCTATATGATTCAATTAAAATCACTCATTTGAGAAAGGTGCTACCTAGCACAGGGACTGCCACATAATAGGTGTTTTTTTTCTTTTGAAAATTAATATTGATTTAATTCAGCTAATCTTTATTGAATATTCTCTATGAGTCAGACATGGGCGATAAGGAGATAAAAGACCCTCTTCCACCCTTCCAGGAGGCACATTTACTGGGTCAAACAGACAAGTCAGTGAATAATTGTAAGGTGCTGTTTTAGATGCTCTAATCAGTGCTTTGTAACAGGGGCAGTTTTGGGTGCTGGGGAAGACATCCTGGGATAGATAGTGCCTGCTCTGGGAGCTGAAGGATGAAGGTTTGGGAATAGGGAGACACAGAAAGGAGGGAACTTGGCATGGTTAGGAGATAGCATGTAGGTCAATGGATTTAGGGTTAGAGAGGGGAGAAAAAGAAATGGGTAGGCAGAGGGAAGGAGTATGGCGGGGGAGATTTGTGTTTGCAGAGTGCGTTTTCACATTTTGGAGAGATCCTCTTGTTATTAGTGTGAAAAATGAATCAGAAGATGAACAGTCTGGAGTGTGTAGCATCTGTGTGCTTGGGTGTACAGGTTGGTTCAGAACACAGTGCCAGCAAATGGGAGCTGAGACCCAGGGTGGCATTTCTGTCAGGATGTCTACTCTCAGGCTAGACTCCTCATCCAATGACTAGTTGGGGGCCATCACCATGAATCAAGCACCCACTGTATTCCAGACATTGTATATATTAGCCACTCCTTATATTTCCCTTTTAATCTGCACGATAGCCCACCAATGTACATGGGATTATTCCCATTTTAAGGAACTGAAAAACCGAATCTCAGAGCTGGTGGGTGGCTTGCCTAAGGTCAGGCAGCTTGTAAGTGGCAGAATCAGTGTTAGGATTCAGCCTTCTCTGGCCTTTCCCTTTGGGGCTTCCATTCCTTGAGTGGGGTCCCTGCTAAATCATGCTCAGTCTAATACCTGTGAATTAAGTGGTTGAACACTTAGTGGTCTCTGGCCTTGTTTGCATCCCCAGGAATTTGAGAGTAGAGGGGAAGGATTAATTGATTCAAGTCCCAGCTTTGCCAACAACCCAGCTCAACAGCCACTGTGTGTGCCAGATTGCTGTGTGACCTAGGGCAAGTGGATTAACTTCTCTGAGTCTGCATGCTCTCTTGAGAAAAAAAGGACTGCATTTGGCCTTCTCTAAGATGCTTTAAACCCTAAGAACGTCTTTGACCCTGAGTTGTTGAAAAAAGAGTTGGGAGAAGCTGGGGCATGAGTTGGGGAGAGTTGGTGAATCAGGGGGAAGGATGTAGGTAGAATGTAAGGGTTGTTAGGAACTGTTACGCAGCTTACATTCAAATGTCTCCTGTGAAGGAATAGCGCTGATCAGTTTGAAGTTTTTTGGCTTTTCCCAGTGGAGGGGCTTGTTTTGAGAAGTCTGCTATCCACCAAGTTTCTGTTTTAGCCAAGGGTGTTTATTAACAGACATTCAGAGTGAGGGATGTTCTCATTTTGTGTGGGGCTGTGTGGATGATGGAATCACAGCAGTTGCTAGGTCTCTAGAGGAACCTCTTCTAACCAGTGGACTGGTCAGTAGGAAGATGGTGTAATGTGTGAAGCCTTCCTAAACTGCTGTCTTTTCCCTTCTCTGTCAATAGATCTGCCTTCACTACAACAAAGGAGATGGACACCATGGCTCGTGTTCCTTTAGAAAGCAATGTGTCAAACTCCATGTCTGCCAGTACTTTGTACAGGGTGAATGCAAGTTTGGCACAGGCTGTAAGAGATCCCATGATTTCTCTAATTCTGAAAATCTGGAAAAACTGCAGAAGTTGGGCATGAGCTCAGACCTGGTGAGGAGGCTGCCTTCCATTTATAGAAATGCTCATGACATCAAGAATAAGAGCTCTGCCACTGTCCCACAGGCGACTTCTGGTAAGGCCCTCAGCTGGGGCTCCTGGATTCCAGTTGGCCATTAAATGGAATGTGTGACTTTGGATAAGTTGGTGCTTCTTTTAGTAAAATGCTGTTAGTGATCCCTTTCTAGCTGGTGGGGGCTGTAAAGATGAGTTGAAATCATGGATATGAACAAGCAAGACATTCTACAAAAATGCCAGTTGGTGTTGACAATGAATGAATTCCTGCTGGGCCTTTCTTGCACTGAGATGGGAGACTGCTTCTCTGTGCAGTCATCCCTCTGTCCCCTGGAGACCTGCACAGCTCTAGGGGCATCCTTTGCATTGCATTCTGTTTTGATTGTTTTAAAAACAAGTGAACAAAGCATAGAGTAATGTTGGTCTCTTCTTGAGATGAATAAATGGAATTTTTTTAGACATTGTAAATTTACTTTGTTCACTGCTCATCTCCAGTGCCTGGACAGTGCCCAGGCCCACAGTAGGCACTCAGACATTTGTTGAATGAATGAACATGCTAAGATAAGTATTTTTTTAAAAAAGGAATGTCAGGCCCTGGCTGGTTGCTCAGTGGTTAGAGTGTGTGCAGGAGGCAACCAGGCCCTGTGTCTGTCTCACATCGATGTTTCTCTTTCTCTCTTCCCCCTTCCTCCTTCCCTTTCACTCTCTCTAAAAATGAATGGAGAAAATATTCTCAGGTGTGGATTAAAAAAAATAGTAATAAAAATAATGTCAGACTTAGTGAGAGAAACATGGGGAAATTCTGAGCAGAGATTATTTATGTAATAAGCATTTCTTGAGTACCTGTTGTGTGGGAAATGAAGAATGTGGTCCCTCACAGAGGTCATGATACATTGGTGTCCCTTGCATTATTGGCTGTTGGCTGGCTATTCTGGTTATCCATTGTTTTATTCAACAAATTTTAGTGCTTGCCATTTAGTGATAGTTACTGTCCTGGGCCTGGCTATGTCTTGGTGACTATGAGACATGGCTCCACCAGGGATGCACAATCAAACCCACTTGTTAGCTACAATGATATCTAGGATTTTTTTTAAATTTAAAAAGAAATATATACTTTATTGATTTTTTACAGAGAGGAAGGGAGAGTCATAGAGAGTCAGAAACATGGATGAGAGAGAAACATCAATGAGTTGCCTCCTGCACACCCCCTACTGGGGATGTGCCTACAACCAAGGTACATGCCCGTAACCAGAATCGAACCCGGGACCCTTCATTCCGCAGGCCGACATTCTATCCACTGAGCCAAACCGGTTAGGGCGATATCTAGGATTTTTAATAGGCCCCTTTTTAAAAGGCGAAAGATTTATACGATCTGAAGAGAAACCAGAGTATAGAGACCCCTTTTTAAAATATCAGGTGTCAGGACTACCAGCAGACAAACTTATCACACTAATCTTATCTGATTTTTTTATATTTAACAATTATCCTTGCTATATGTATTTTCCCTTCACATTATCTTTGATTAATTTTGGTTAATTTCTTTTAATAGTAGAAAGCCTAGAAGTAGACAAGGTTTTACTTTAAATAGATCTTGAAGAGTTCAATTGGATTATGGCCTTGTTAGTAAGGGATGGAAGGATACCTGCCCTTGGGGACAGAGGGAGGCAACCTCCAGGGTCCCACAAGTGTAGGTTTTGAGGTTGAGCCTATATATGTCTGAGGAGCACATAAAAAGAAAAATGAAGAGGAATAATAAGATTACAGGTGACATTAAGTAGAGAGGGTTTGCTATATGCTTGCTTATATGGTGGTAGGTGGGGAGTATTAAATGTAACTCTTAGGTAAAGGCTCATTGTAGCACTAGTAAAGGTAAACTTTGAAATCATTTACATGTTCTTTTTATATTAAATTTATTATAATTAACCTAAAATTAATTGAGGTTTTATTTTGAGAGATAGACTTTCCATTTATTGCTTTTTTCTTGGTATTGTTACCCAATCCTAATAGTTCATTAACAAGTATCTGCTATTGGAATTAAATCCAGTAGCTGATACATCTTTGTGGTGTTTGTTTGTAGAAAGAAGAGACAGTTCAGGTTCTGTGTCCTCAACAACTACTCACCAAGAGGAGAGTGATCAGATCTGCTTGTACCATATTCGGAAAAGTTGTAGCTTTCAAGGTAAGTCCAGGAAAACCTCTCATCTCTGTGTGGGTGGGATAACTGCTTCTCATTCCTGGAGCTCTGCTCTGAGGCCACCCACAAAGTCCTCTTCGCTGTTCAGAGAGGGTCGGGCCTTCTTAATCATAAGCTGGTGTGGCATTTGGTCACACCAGTTCTGCAGCAGTTTGTTGGGGAGTTGGGGATGATAGGAATTATTTAAGTTTCTAAAAATCAGACTAGATGATTTTGGGGACCATAACTGTTATTTCATGCAGTGGCTGAAACCTTGGCCAGCATAGTATGAAGTCACAGATGTGCACAAGTCACAGATGCCTAGTCTAGTGGAACAAAGATAAGTGTTTTTTGTACAGTGTGTTTGTAGACTTAGAGATGCCTTAGACCCATGTTTATTCTTGGGAGATGAGTAATTGTTTAAGTTGTGGTTTTCTCTCCACAGTCCCTCTTTTATCAGATGTAGCAATTCTTTTTTTTTTTTTTTAAATATATTTTATTGATTTTTTACAGAGAGGAAGGGAGAGAGATAGAGAGTTAGAAACATCAATGAGAGAGAAACATCAATCAGCCACCTCCTGCACATCTCCCACTGGGGATGTGCCCGCAACCCAGGTACATGCCCTTGACCGGAATTGAACCTGGGACCCCTCAGTCCGCAGGCCGACGCTCTATCCACTGAGCCAAACCGGTTTCGGCAGCAATTCTTGTATCTATGTGTGTGTTTATATTTTTACTAAACGTTTGTTTTCTTCTTATCGCTGTCCTGGGCTTTGAAGAATGTTTCTTTTTCAAATTCGGTGACTTCTCTTAAAAAGCAAACACCACAACTTCTTGTTTCGTTTTCAGTCTTTAAAAACTACCCAAGCAATTCACGAATACTTTCACTTTGTAAAAGAGTCTATTAATACAGGGTAAAGTCTGAAGTCCTCCTCCAGCCTTCCCCAAAGGTAAACACATGCCATGTGGTTATGATATTTATGACATACTATTTAACCTGCTTCCTTTACTTAGTATTGTGTCTTGGAGGTTTTTTCCCCAGGTTAGTTAGTACATGTAAATTCACCTTGTTTTTAAAAACAATTGTGTAGTATTCAATTAGAGTGATGTTCCATTGAACATCTGAGTATACATGTGTATTTCCATGGACAGATTCCTGGAAATGGAATGGTAAATCAAAGAATAGGTGCCATCTATACTAATAAAAGGGTAATATGCTAATTAGACCGGGTTGACCAGACATCTTCCGGTCGTCCTGCCTTCCTTTCGGACAAAGCTCTGGTGGCAGGGGCCGAGGCAGAGGCGGTTAGGGGCAATCTGGCAGGCAGGCAGAGTGGTTAGGGGTGATCAGGCAGGCAAGCAGGTGAGTGGTCAGTAGCCAGCAGTCCTGGATTGTGAGAGGGATGTCCAACTGCCTGTTTAGGCCCGATGCCAGTGGTCGGACATCCCCTGAGGGGACCCTGATTGGAGAGGGTGCAGGCTGAGCTGAGGGAACCCGCCCCTTGTGCACGAATTTCATGCACCGGGCCTCTAGTATATACATATATGTGTATATTTTAAAAATCAACACAGATCTAATTTACACACAATAAATTGAATCCATTTTAAGTGTACACTCTGAGTTTTGGTAAGTATATCTGCCATGTACACTCTGAGTTTTGGTAAATGTGGCTGCTAAATAAATATAGCCATGACTATAATCTAGATATGGAACAATTCCCTCATTCCAAAAGTTTCCCTTATGCCCCTTTATAGTTAATTCCCCCCCCCCCCCTCCAATTTTCTCAGGAAATCCCTGATCTACTTTGTTACTGTAGGTTGATTTGCCTTATCTAGGATTGCATGTAAATAGAATTATACAGCATATATTCTCCGGTACCATCTTTCACTGAGCATATTTTTGAGCCTTGGTCATGTTGGAATATCCATAGTTTGTTCCTTTTTATTGCTAAGTAGTATTTCATTGCATGGATTGACTACAATTTGTTTAACCATTCAGATGGACATTTGGGTTTCCAGTTTTTGGCTTTTTTACAAATAAAGCTTCTGTAAATCTTCATGTACAAGTTTTCATGTGGATATATGTTTCCACTTTTCTTTGGTAAAGACCTAGAAGTGCAATTACTGGATCATGTGATAAATGTGTGTTTAACTTTATAAAAAATTGCCAAACTGTCTTCCAAAGTGTATGTATATTATTTTAACTTTCCACCAGCAATGTGTGAGCATTTCAGTTGTTCTGCATCCTTGTTAACACTTGGTATTGTCAGCCATTTAAATGTTAGCTGTTCTGCCGAAACCGGTTTGGCTCAGTGGATAGAGCGTCGGCCTGCGGACTGAAAGGTCCCAGGTTCGATTCCGATCAAGGGCATGTACCTTGGTTGTGGGCACATTCCCGGTAGGAGATGTGCAGGAGGCAGCTGATCGATGTTTCTCTCTCATCGATGTTTCTAGCTCTCTATCTCTCTCCCTTCCTCTCTGTAAAAAATCAATAAAATATATTAAAAAAATAAAAATAAATGTTAGCTGTTCTGATAAGAGTAGTGATAGCGCATTGTAGTTTTAACTTGCATTTTCTGATGATTAATGGTATTTAACATTTATTTTCGTATGTTTATTGGCCATTTGTATGTCTTATGTGAAGTATTTATTTAAATCTTTTGCCTGTGTTTTAGATAATAGCTTTATTGAGATAATGAGTATAATTCACATACCATACAATTCCTCTATTTAATAGTTTTTAATATACTCAAAGAATTGAGCAGCCATTATCAGTCAGTATTAAAACATTTCATCGAAGAAACCCTGTACTCATATTCTCCCTTCCCCTCCAGCTCCTGGCAACTACAGATTTACATTATATCTCTATGGATTTGCCTGGATATATATATTTTTAAATACATGTACATATATATGTGTGTGTGTGTATATATATGTGTGTGTATGTGTGTGTATATATCAATAATATATATAATAAATATATAATATATAATATATATACTAAATCAATAATATATATATTATTGACATATATATATTATTGATTTCAGATAGGAAGAGAGAGGAAGAGAGAGATAGAAACATCAGTGATGAGAGAGAATCATCCATCAGCTGCCTCTTGCATGCCTCACACCTGGATCAAGCCCGCAACCTGGGCATGTGTGCTTGACTGGAATCAAACCCGGGACCCTTCAGTCCACAGGCTAACACTCTATCCATTCAGCCAAACTGGCTAGGGCCGTGGTCGGCAAACTGCGGCTCATGAGCCACATGCGGCTCTTTGGCCCCTTGAATGTGGCTCTTCCACAAAATACCACATGCGGGCTTGCATGTACAGTGCGATTGAAACTTCGTGGCCCATGCGCATAAGTCGGTATTTTATGGAAGAGCCACGCTCAAGGGGCCAAAGAGCCGCATGTGGCTCGCGAGCCGCGGTTTGCCGAGCTGCAGTTTGCCGACCACTGGGCTAGGGCATCTGGATATTTCAAAGAAATGGAATCATACAATATGTGGGGTGTTGTTTGATTTTGTTATTGAGTTGCAAGAGTTTCTCATAGGCTTCTCTTTCTGCAGCCCTTATATCTACACTCAGTGTTCCATGGGACAAATAGCAAGGTTGCTGTGCACAAGTAAGGCACTGAGGGAATGTCTGCTGGGGTGGATCCCAATAACTCTCATTGCCATTGCCTGAGTGTCTTCCTTGCTTCTTGTTACATTGAACCTTGAGTTTGTGAAGCCCTCAGACCCTTCCCACTTCTGCAGTAGCTCTCCTCTGCTTACTTTGCATGTGTTTTCCTCTTTCCTTTTTCTCTCAGTTTGATTCTGTCTGTTTCATATTTTTAGGAATTCTTCAATAAATCTGGTCTTTTGATGGAATGGTTTATTGTTTTCTAGTGCTTTGGGATTTATCCTGTCTATGGCCTATCATTTCAAGGGCTGTAGAGAGAAAGGGGATATAGATGTGGGTACTTTGCCAAATTGATTTGGTTTCTGTGTCTCACCTTCTAGAAGGCCTAGACTCTATAATGACACAGTGAGGTGGGGAATGTCTGAAGTATGGAAGGAAACTGAGAAAGGAGACAGGAAGACCAGGGCAGATGTGGCAGAGAAGGGGTCTCATGCCTTCATTACTGAACTGGGACTCAACTCTTGCCAGCCACTGTAGCTGTGGTGGCCTATATGGCACCCTCCTTTCCTTGTGCTTTTTTTAAAAAGTCTTTACTGTTGAAAGTATTACAGATACCACCTTTTTTCCTATTGCCCCCTTCTGGCCAGCACCCTCTTTTTGTGCCTTCTGACTTGTGAGCAGTGGGGTCTCCATGCTCAGCTCAGATTAAGACCCAAAGGCTTGAACCTGCTGTTTGACCACAGTGCCTTCCCTTGGCCCTCATGTCCTTCTCAATGAAGGATCAGCCTGGAAGGCAGTGGGTGGTGCACCTGGAGGTGCCTTCTTTAGGGAGGACCTTTCTTCAGGCTATCCAGGATTCACCTGTGCTTGGGTTTATAGATGCAGTAACTGAACACTTACCGAGGGTCATTTCCCTTAATGCCTCTCAGGAGGAAACAGGAAATCTTATCTCTATATAATAAAGAGCCAGGGTCATAGCGACCAATTACGATGGAAGGTTTGACCAGACTGGAAGTCAGTGCTGGGTTGCCGTGGTGTAAATATGTGATATGCAGAATGGTCTTAGGCCAGTGATGGCAAACCTTTTGAGCTCGGCGTGTCAGCATTTTGAAAAAACCTAACTTAACTCTGGTGCCGTGTCACTTATAGAAATTTTTTGATATTTGCAACCATAGTAAAACAAAGATTTATATTTTTGATATTTATTTTATATATTTAAATGCCATTTAACAAAGAAAAATCAACCAAAAAAATGAGTTCGCGTGTCACCTCTGAAACGCGTGTCATACGTTTTCCATTACTGGCCTAGGGGGCTGCAGATCAGGCCTGGAGAGAGGCAGGGTCTGATCCGTAGCCTCTGTGGCAGCTGTTGATCAGAACTTGCCTCTCTTTCTCTCCTGGCCTGGCCAACAGCCTTGCCTCCATTTCTCTCCAGGCCTACACCAGGACTGCTGATCAGCCCCGCCTTTCTGATCAGGCCCCATTGATAGGCCCAGAGATGCTGACTGGCATAGAAACTGACCAATTAGAACCAAATCTGGGTGAATGTAAGGAGCCAATGGCTGCCTAGGAGGTAGAGCTTTTGACGCTGACTGGCATAGAAACTGACCAGTCAGACTCAAATTGGCCAGCAGAGAAGGGCAATTGGGGGCGAGATCAAGCCTGCAGGGGAGGGCAGTTAGGGTGATCAGGCAGGCAGAGGCAGTTAGGGGTGATCAGGCCAGCAGGGGAGAGCAGTTAGGGGCGAGATCAGGCAGCAGGGGAGGGCAGTTGGGGGTGAGATCAGGCCGGCAAGGGAGGGTAGTTAGGGATCAGCTAGGCAGAGGTAGTTGGGGGCTTGATCAGGCCAGCAGGGGAGAGCAGTTGGGGGCTCGATCAGGCCGGCAGGGGAGGGCAGTTAGGGGCGATCAGGCAGGCAGGCAGAGGCAGTTAGGGGCAATCAGGCAGGCAGGCTGAGAGGTTAGGGATGATTAGGCAGGCAGGCAGGTGAGTGGTTAGGAGCCAGCGGTCCCAGATTGTGAGAGGGGTGTCTGACTGCCGGTGTAGGCCCGATGCCCAGTGGTCAGACATCCCCCGAGGGGTCCCCGATTGGAGTGGGTGCAGCTGGGCTGAGGGAACCCCCCCCCCCCTGCTCTGTGCATGAATTTTGCGCACTGGGCCTCTAGTTTTGTCATAACTCTGGACCAAAGTTATGACCTCATCTATTCAGGCTGAATCCTTCATTATCACTCTTGTACATATCCCTAGTCAGGAGTCTTAGAGGCTCTAACTTTGGACAAGTCAGGATGTCCTGAGATCCCCCAGTTGGCTGTGTCCAGCCTTGCTGATCTCAGAGGAGATTCCCTTGACTGGGGTCATCCTTTTGTTCTCTGTCCTTTCAGCCAGGTGCTCTCTTCCACCCAGTTGGCCTGGCCCTAGGCCTGGCCTTTGACAAGCCCAGGCAGCCTCCCACCTTCCTTCATTGTCCTCCCCACACCACCACATCTTTTGTAGAATCTTTGAGAAAGAAGTGGTATTGAGACTTACCTGAAACAATGCTTATAATTTTATTATTTTCAAGTGTCAAATTAGCCAAGCTTCATTGTTGTTGTTTTGAAAGATGAATTAAAAATGTGCAAAGGACAGTCATTAAGAAATGTCTCCCTCACACCTTTTACCCAGTATACAGATCACCCCCAGAAACAGTCATTATTATCAATTCCTTTAATATCCTTTCACAAAAATTTTATACATGAACAAGTGTATATGTCTAATCTTTTTTCTTCTTACACAGGCATGCTATACACACTGTGATATCTTTTTTCACTTCATTAGACATTTAATTTTTTTGAATATATAATATGTGATTTGGTCCAAAATTTAAAAGGTACAAAAAATAACAGAAATCTCCCCTTATAACTCTGTCCTGGCCATCCAGTTCCCCCTGCAAGGAATAATGTGCACAGATGTGTATTTAGACAAAATATCTCTAATTTTTTTTTTTTACCCCAAAAGAGTCATTCTTTTTTTTTTTAAAAAAGATCTTTATTGTTGAAAGTATTACATAGGTCCTCCTTTCCCCCCCCATTAACCTCTTCCAGCCTGCTCCCATTCCCCGCCTCCCCCAAGGCCCTCACTACCCCATTGTCTGTGTCCATGGGTTATGCATCTACACTAATAAAAGAGAAAAATGGTAATTGGTGTACGGTGATACCGTTTTCATGGGCTAATCAAGGCTATATGCAAATTAACTGCCAACTAAGATTGGCAGTTAACTGCCAACTAAGATTGGCAGTTAACTGCCAACAAGATGGCGGCTAATTTGCATATGTAGGCACAATGCAGGGAGGCGAAAGGGAAAGCAGGAAGAAGCCCCCTGCCACTGAAAGTGATCTGAAACCCAGGGGGGAGCTAAGAGCTGGGGGGCAGGGCAAAGGTGGCCCTGCCCCCCAGCCATGATCGGAGAATCAGGCGCCTTTGCCTCCCTGGCCAGTGATAGCAGGAAGTAGGGGTGGAGCCAGCGATGGGAGCTGGGCACGGTCGAAGCTGGCAGTCCCAGAAGCTAGGGGTCCCTTGCCTGGGCCTAAAGCGAAGCCCACGATCGCGGCGCCCCCCGCTGCCACTGCAGGTCCCCGCTGCCCGGGCCGGACGCCTAGGCCAGAGGCGTTAGGCCTGGGCAGGGGCGGAGCCTGCAACCGTGGGGGGCTGGGGGTCTCCTGCCCAGGCCTGACACCTCTGCCGGAGGCCTCAGGCCTGGTCAAGGGGCCGATCCGGTGATTGGTGATCGGAGTGATGAGGGTCAACTCCTCTGGCTGAGGCATCAGGCCTGGGCGGGGGGCTGAGCCGGGGATTGGGGGGATATGATGGTCCCCTTGCCCAGGCCTGAAGCCTGGGTCAGAGGCGTCAGGCTTGGGCGGGGGGTGGAGCAAGCGATCAGAGGGAGATGGGGGTCCCCTGCCCAGGCATGATTCCTGGGCCAGAGGCCTCAGGCCTGGGCGGGGGCCAGAGCCAGTGATCGGGGGGAGATGGGGGTCCCCTGTCCAAGCCTGACACCTCTGGCGGAGGCGTCAGGCCTGGGCAAGGGGCCGATCAGGCGATCGGAGGGTGATGGGGGTCAATGCCTGAGGGCTCCCAGTATGTGAGAGGAGGCAGGCTGGGCTGAGGGACACTCCCCCCCCCCCCCCCCACACACACCCAGTGCACGAATTTCGTGCACCGGGCCCCTAGTATATACCTATAAGTTCATTGGTTGATCTCTTCCTACCCAACCTCCCCTGCCTTCCCTCTGAGGTTCAACAGTCTGTTCATGCTTCTGTGACTTCTGGGTCTATTTTTTTGAAAAAAAAATTTTTTTTTATTGATTTCAGAGAGAGAGAGAGAGATGGAAACATTAATGATGAGAGAGAATCATTGATTGGCTGACTCCTGCGTGCCCCCTACTGGGATTAAGCCCACAACCTGGGCATGTGCCCTTGACTGGAATCGAACCCAGGAACCTTCAATCTGCAGGCCGACGCTCTCAAGGGGCCAAAGAGCCGTATGTGGCTCACGAGCCGCAGTTTGCCGACCACTGATAGATGAAACAAGTATACAAGACGAGTGTGGATGGGAGCGTTGGAAGGGGTCGACCTCAGTGAACGTACCTCAATCAGATTGAGGACGTTTTTTGCAAAGGCCAGCTTAGGAGTACCCTAATTAAGTTAATAACAATGTACCTGCCTATGTAATTTAAGTTTAAAAAATTTGGCTCTCAAAAGAAATTTCAATCGTTGTACTGATGATATTTGGCTCTGTTGACTAATGAGTTTGCCGACCACTGACCTAGGCCATTTATTATGTGTATATCTGCAGGGGCAGAGCAGTGTATAAAGACCTTTAGGGGTGTGTGTGTGTGTGTGTGTGTGTCCAGAAAGATCAGTGTGTGTTAGAACCATGCTTCTGACCCACTTGCAATCAAACATGTCTGGGGTTGGGATGGTAGAGATAAAGCTGGCTCCGTTTTTGGCATGTACGCTACCTGTCCACCTGCCACATGAATAGCAGTAACACATAGTCAGAATTTTACCTGCTGGGATGGTGCCTTTGACTTCATGATCAGCTTCTTTACTATCATGAGATGAAATGCATATATAATGTAATCTGCCAACTTATGTCATTTGAAAAATCTGTAATGTCCTGTTAAAAAGAGAGACATAAAAAGGAAAATGTATATGATAAAATACATAGTATTTAAATAACTAAATGCTTAGATATGACTGTACTAAAAAAAGACTCCTCCACAAATTTCCAAAGTATTCCTAGGTCAGCATGCAGCACCATACTCATTGATAACCATGGGACTAGGTCATGCTGTCTAATGCCAAATATCTTTATATTTTCGTTTTAGATAAGTGCAATAGAGTTCATTTCCATTTGCCGTATCGTTGGCAATTCTTGGATGGAGGCAAGTGGAAGGATTTGGACAAAATGGAGCTTATTGAAGAGGCATATAGCAATCCTAATAAAAACAGGTAGGAAATACGTCATTTGTATCTGCTTTGTGCCTGGGCTTTTGTGTGTGTTGTGGGAAGTTTAGACACACACAAGCGTTTAGTTTTTAGTTTCGTTTTTTTTCTCCAAATATATTTTTATTGATTTCAGAGAGGAAGGGAGAGGGAGAGAGAGGTAGAAACATCAGTGATGAGAGAGAATCACCAATCAGCTGCCTCCTGCATGCCCCACACTGGGAATCGAGCCTGCAACCCGGACTTGGGCCCTGACTGGAAATGGAATCATGACCTCCTGGTTCATAGGTCGACCCTCAACCACTGAGCCACACCAGGTGGGCCAGCAGGATTTAGTTTTGATGGCCTTCACACACACTCTCACACATACACACTTAGTAAGCAGAATTGGAAGTTAATGTTCATACTGGAGGTTTGGTGCCTCTGTTCTTCCACCTTCCTCGTTTTTCAGGGAAAAGCTGTGGGGGAAGGAAATGGTGGTAACAAGTGAGTTCTGAATTATTTGTTGTTGGGACTGATCACTTACATATATCTTAACTGACTAGTGCAGAAAAGCAAGAGCAATCATTTGTGAAATTTTAGCCTTTGCCTATGAAGTCATGGCTGACTTGCTGTTTATCCAGCCTTTAACTTTCTTATTTTTCTAAATGTGTCTCAATATTTTCACTTAGTCAATTCAGAGTAAATGGAAAGCCTGGGTATCTTTATTTTCAAATACTTATCATGTCTTGGATTGAACTTGCTAAAATATGTTGTCAAGAAGAGAATTTGCATTGATTTTTTGAGTGAATAAAATAAATTTGTACTTAGATTATGTGCAAATTATGTGCAAATTATGTGCAAATTATGTGCAAATTGCTACTGCAAAGTATGTGCAACAAATTATTCCCTTTAGGAGGATTAAATGGCTCACAAACCACCTGTCTCTCTCTCCCTCTCTTTTATTCTGAAGCAAAATTTACACACAGTGAAGTGCACTGATACTGAGTGTATAGTTCAGTGAGTTTGACAAATGCATTCACTTGTGTAGCCAACACTGATTCAGGTATAGATCGTTTTCATCACCCCAGCAAGTTTCCTCTTGTCCCCTTTCAGTTAGTGCCCACCCCCGTAGGCCACTGTTGTTCTGATGACTATCACCATAGATTGCCTGTTCTTGACCTACAGCTAAGCGCAACTATACACTGGACTGTTGTGGCTGGAGTCTTTCTGTCAGCACTCTGTTCTTGAGACTCTTCCAAGATGTCTTGTTCACATGCACACAGGCTTCCTTAGGGCAGTTGTTCAGGGATGAAACTGCTGTAGGGGGGTAGCCTGGGTCCATCCTCAACTCTGCCAGGTGATGCCAAGTTGTTTTTCAAAGGGATTATGCCACTTTCCACTCCTATTAGCAGTCTCTAGTGACATGTCTCCCTAACGTTTGTTAGTGTCTGCATCTGAACTTTTCCTAGTCTGGGGGGTGTAACTGGTATCTTCGTTTGCATATCCAATGAGTCAAAGTGTATCCTTATATATTTGTTGGCCATTTGTGCTTCCTCTGCTATTAAAATCTCTGTCCTAGTAGTTTGCCTGTGTTGGCAGAATTTAGGGGGAGGTTGTGTTGTGTTTTTATTATTTTAGTTTTAGGAATTTAAAAAATTTTAGTTACTAAATGTGTGTTGAAAATGCATTCTTCCTGTCAGGTTATGGTATCTTTTAATGAAGAGAAGTATTTTTCCATCTTTTTTTTTTTATTGTTTTATACTTTTCATGTCATAAGAAATCCTTCCTTAACCCAAGACCATAAAGAAATTTTCTTTAAAAAGTATTAAGGTCTGCATTTAATTTCTTCCTGTATGTGTGAAATATGAGTTCAGTTTCTTATGCAGATGAATTACCAGTTTTGCCAAAGGCCACTTGTTATAAATGTATTTAATATAAAAATTTAAAAATTGTGGAAAATATACATAACATAAAATGTACCATCTTAACCATTTTTAAGTGTACACTTCAGTGGCATTAAGTACGTTCATATTGTGTGCAACCATCACCATTAGCCATTTCCAGAAGTTAATTTATTTTTAAATCAATAAAAACTGAGCCAAATTTGGCAGAACATTAACACATTTTATAGCTTATTTTCACATTCAGCTGCCAAATATTACTTTTTAAAAGTAGGCCATTTCTTTTCCACCCGTTTTCAATGCCGCCTGTGTTAGATGCCAAGTTAGCAAATACACACCCAAGTCTGTTTCTGGTCTTTTCCGTTCATTGGTCTGTTTGTATCAATACCATGCTGTTTTACCTCATAATGCTTTTTAGTTGCATCTGGTGAGGCAAATCCCCACCTTGATTTTCTTTATATTGTCTTGGTTCTTCTTGGTCTTTTGCTTAGAAATTTGAAAATCTACTCAATTTTCACACAAAAAAACCTCTGTTGTGACTTTTTAAAATTGAAATTGCATTGACTGCTCTCAGTTTGGGGAGAATTGGCATCTTTATGATGCTGAGACTTTCATATGTATAATAGCATCCCATTTATTTAAATCTTTAATATAGTTCTATAATTTTCTCCATTAAGGTCTTATATATCTTTTGTTAGACTTTTTTCTTTTGGGATCTGTTAGTTCCTTCACTTAAAAAATTTTAAAAAATATGTATTTTCCCCAGTTTATTTGAGATATAAATGATATAGAACACTATTTAAGTTTAAGGTGTACAGCACAATGACTTGACATATATATATTGCAAAATGGTTACAACAATAAATTTAGTTAGTATCCATCACCTCATATGGTTATAAAAAATTTTTATTTCTTTGTGATGAGAACTTTTAGGATCTATTCTCTTAGCAGTTATCAAATATGCCATACAGCATTGTTAACTGTAGTCATCATGTTATACTTTACATCCCAGTTAAAAAAATTTTAAGTTATGTTTTCTCTCTGCTGATGCATAGAAATGCAACTGACATTTGTATAATCTTATATCCTGCAACTTTCCTAAAATATCTTAACTCAAAAGATCTGTTAATTTATGTGAATTATCTATATAGTTATATATTCTAGTAACTATATGCAGAAATCAACATAATTGGTGAATAATATTTTTATTTCTTTTAAATTCATATGCATTTTATTTCTTTTTTTTTTAATATATTTTATTGATTTTTTACAGAGAGGAAGGGAGTGAGATAGAGAGTTAGAAACATCGATGAGAGAGAAACATCGATCAGCTGCCTCCTGCACATCTCCTACTGGGGATGTGCCCGCAACCCAGGTACATGCCCTTGACCAGAATCAAACCTGGGACCCTTCAGTCCGCAAGCTGACGCTCTATCCACTGAGCCAAACCGGTTTCGGCCATTTTATTTCTTTTTATTGCCTTATTGTAGTGGCTAGGACAGCCGTGGGCAAACTACGGCCCGTGGGCCGGATCCGGCCCGTTTGAAATGAATAAAACTATTGAAAAAAAAAGACCGTACCCTTTTATGTAATGATGTTTATTTTGAATTTATAATAGTTCACACAAACACTCCATCCATGCTTTTGTTCCGGCCCTCTGGTCCACTTTAAGAACCCATTGTGGCCCTCGAGTCAAAAGGTTTGCCTACCCCTGGGCTAGGACCTCCTATATCATGCCAAATAGGGGTGGTAATGGCTGAAATATCATTCTTTCCCCCTGATTTTAAAATTAATAACTTTAAATGTTAAAATGGTACTCACTTAATCATCCTATCTAATAAAAGACAAAAAGGATAATTAACCATACCTCCGCTATGCTTCCCATGGGCTAATTAGGGTGATATGCAAATTAACTGCCAACAAAGATGGCGGTTAATTTGCATATGTAGGCACATTGATGGGAGGCGAAAGGGGAAGGACGGAAGAACAGTGGTCGCTATGGATCAGAGGGAGAGAGAGCCAGGGTGCAGGCCGGGTGGCACCCCAGCACCCCAGCACCTGACATGCAAAGGTCGGGGATGAAATGACTTTTCCCAACCACATCTGCAAATATCCTGGGGAAGGCATCACTGAAGACTCTCTTACTTGGCTAGGAAGAAAACAGTTGGCAACGGAAACAATCAAAGTTAAGGTCCCTCTGATTAAAAAAGAATATTTCCAACGTAGAGGAGGGAACAGGCAAAAATAATAGGTTCTCATGACTTCCACTGAAGTTTGAGTATATGACAGAGTCAAAACGAACATACAAATTAAGACAGACAGTGGACATTCAAATGACCCGAATCAACTGTCACTGTTTGTCCCAATAGCAGCAATGCTTATGTGATAATATAGTTTAACAAACATACAAAACAAGTCACATGATAAGAGAGGTTCGGCTTCTAAAGTAAATTGAATTTGTTCTTTAAAAATTCTCATGTCCTCCCCTCTGACTATAATTCTTAATTTTCCAATCAGAAAATTACCCCAGGTGATTCAGTAACATGTAGAACTCCAGTAACCTAACTTATTTAAAAAAACAAACATCCCAACCATTTTTTTTTAAATATTTTATTGATTTCCCACAGAGAGGAAGGGAGAGAGACAGAGAGTTAGAAACATCGATGAGAGAGAAACATCGATCAGCTGCCTCCTGCACATCTCCTACTGGGGATGTGCCCGCAACCCAGGTACATGCCCTTGACCGGAATCGAACCTGGGACCTTTTAGTCCGCAGGCCAACGCTCTATCCACTGAGCCAAACCGGTTTCGGCATCCCAACCATTTTTAAAATATTTAAATTGATATTTTAGGGTTAAAATTACCGAAGATATTTAGATCCAAATATATTTTCTGAATAGAAAATATTTCAGTTTTGCTGGGGTCCAACCCCAGCAGGTCCAGGGGTCCCCAAAGGTGTGGACGGAGTCGGCGAAGAAGGAATGACACGGAGACAGCGTTCAGTTGATCAGCAGCCTAGCCAGGATCTCCAGCCAAGTTCTGGTCTGGATCTCCAGCGAAGTTCTGTTTAGGATCTCCAGCCAGGTTCTGTGTCCATGTTGTCTTGCTAGGTTCTCCAGCCAGGTACTGTCCAGGTTCTCCAGCCAGGTTCAGTCACCAGGTTCTAGTCAGATTCTCTTGCCAATTTCTGTAGTCAGGTTCAGTCCAGGATCTTTTGCCATGTTCTCTCCAGCGAAGTTCTTCTGTCTCTAGAGAACGTTCTGTGTAGGTTCTGTGCCAATTTCTGTCTCTCTCTGTCTCTCTTCTTTCTGTGTTCTGTCTTCTTATATCTGTATTTATACCAGTTGATTCCAATCCTATCAATCTCTATTTCAAAGGTTAGGGCGTTTCTTATCTCCATTCCAGGGAGTAAAGATTATGTAGCTTAAGCATGATTGTTCGTAGTTAAAGTGATTAATTACCCACCTGGCACTTAGTTAAGAGGTTTTATTCCCTCCCTAACTTCAGGGGAAAATCCCTACCTGGGGAAACAACCTTTCTCAGAGACCTTGGTTAAAACACATAGTGCCAAGAAGGTGAGCAAACATATTAAGAACAGTATGCCATATATGCCAGGTCCCTTGAAACAGCAAGCATGGACCGGCTCCCGGCACAGTTTTTGATTTAAAAAAAAAAACAACATAAAAAAATATATAAGTGTCACATTTTCCCAAGGAACTCTGAATTAGTACCTTTCCCTCTAACTTTCTTCAAATTAAGAGAATCTATGGAGTTCCCTATACTGCACAAGTTTTAATGAAAGAAAATAAGACTTTCTAAGAGCATCAAATACATGTTTTCTTATTTACAAACATATATACTCTTTTCTCTCTCTCTCTCTCACTTTAAAATATATTCTTACTGATTCAGAGAGGAAGGGAGAGGGAGAGAGAGAGAAACATCAATGATGAGAGAGAATCATTGATCAGCTTCCTCCTACACGCCCTGTACTGGGGATCAAGCCCACAACCCGGGCATGTGGCCTGACCTGGAATCAAACTGTGACTTCCTGGTTCATAGGTCCATGCTAAACCACTGAGTCACACTGGCTGGGCTCAATTCTTATTTATAAATTCATTCCAAGGACATACACAGCTTGAAAAGCTTTGGAAGTAGTTTCAAAAAAACTAGCTTTTAAGTAACAAGAAAACAGTTATAGAAGAAAGTTTAAATTAAAAGAAAAAAATTGTTTTTTTTTAAAAAAATATATTTTATTTCTTTCTTACAGAGAGAAAGGGGGAGAGAGAGAGTTAGAAACATCGATGAGAGAGAAACATCGATCAGCTGCCTCCTGCACACCCCCCACTGGGGATGTGCGCAACCCAGGTACATGCCCTTGACCGGAATCGAACCTGGGACCTTTCAGTCCGCAGGCCGACGCTCTATCCACTGAGCCAAACCGGTTTCGGCGAAAAAAATTGTTTTAATTTATTCAAGAGTGGGAACATCCTCCATGAAAATGTGTACCTTGACTGTGGATGGCTGGGTGGCCTTTTCACATCTTAGGATTTCAAATGCTTTTTACAATGAAAAGAAAGAGTTTCATCATTTCTCTCCCAGGGTAGATGTCTGTCAATAGAAGGTGGACATCAATAAAAGGAGGGGCTTGCACAATAAATCCAGAAAGTCAGCAATCTATGAATAACCCAGAACTGAGTATTTATCTCCTCTGCCACACACCCTCCCTCCCAGCCAGTGAGCAAGATAATTACTCTCAAGTCAAGCTAAGTGCCCCCAGTCACAGTGGCCCAATGCTGACATAGAAAGCATACAAATAATTCTCACTCTGGCATAAAAGTGACAACTTTCTTGGAAGAAAAGCAGATACTGTAAATTTCTCAAAGTCTTCCTGAAACATTTTTTAAAGTAATTTTTACTTCTTTAGAAAAAATGCATACATGGCAAACCATCTGTAATAAAAGGCCTATTCTATAAAATTTTACCTGGTCCTACTCATATCTGCAATCATAATCATATTTACAGACAAATATATCTATACTAATAAAAGAGTAATATGCTAATTAGACTAGGAGACCTTCCAGGAGACCTTTCAGATTTTCTTCTGGACAAAGCCATGGTGTCGGGGCCGAGGTAGAGGTGGTTAGAGGTCAAGAGGGAGGGCAGTTATGGGTGATCAGGCTGGTGGGGGGCGGGGCTGTTGGGGGTAAGCAGACCAGCAGGGGGACAGTTGTGGATGAGCAGGCCAGTGGAGGGGAGGTAGGGGCGAGCAGATCAGCAGGGTGGGCCAGTTTGGGGTGACCAGGCTGGCGGGGGGGCATTTGGGGGAAGCAGGCCGGCAGTGGCGGGGGGGTGCATTTGGGGGTGAGCAGGCTGGTAGGCAGAGTGGTTAGAGGCAATCAGGCAGGCAGGCAGGCAGGTGAGCGGTTAGGAGCCAGCAGTCCCGGATTGCGAGAGGGATGTCCAACTGCTGGTTTAGGCCCGATCCCTGTAAACTGGCAGTAGGACATCCTTTGAGGGGTCCCAAATTGGAGAGGGTGCAGGCCAGGCTGAGGAACACACCCTCCCCTGTGCACGAATTTCGTGCACCGGGCCACTAGTCTATGTAATAAAAGCCTAAGTGACCATTACGGCGGAATGCAGAACGATTGGTCGCTGTGATACGCAATGCAGGAGCTGCCCCCTGGTGGTCAGTGCGCTCCCACAGCGGGGAGTGCTGCTTAGCCAGAAGCCAGGCTCACAGCTGGTGAGCGCAGCTGAGGTGGTGGGAGCCTCTCCTGCCCCCATGGCAGCTAAGGAGCAGCAAGCTGAGTAGTAAGGAGCGAGGGATCCCGGATTGTGAGAGGGATGTCCCACTGCCAGCTTAGGCCCAATCCCCCCCCCCCCCCCCCCGACTGCCAGTTTAGGCCCGATCCCCAGGGGGATCGGGTCTAAGCCGGCAGGCGGACATCCCCCGAGTGGTCCCAGACTGTGACAAGGTGCAGGCCGGGCTGAGGGACCCGCCCCCCCCCCTTTGTCCCCAGTGCACGAATTTTGTGCACCGGGCCTCTAGTGAATATATGTTTGGAACTTTTGGCCTTGTTAAGGAATTCTAATGTTATTCTTAGTATGCTAGCAGTTGTTTTTTTAATTGTATATGGAAATTGAATTTTATTGAGTGCTGCTTCTGCATTAATTAGGAGCCCATGTCTCCTTAATGAAGTGAATTGTATTAATTTTTTAATGTTAAGCTACCACATTCCTGGACTTAAGTCATACTTAGTCAGGATACACATGCTGACACACTCAGACTCTTTCACATAGTGCTGAATTTGGGTTACAGGTACTTAGATAAAGATTTTTGCATTTATGTTTGGTAAGATTGGTTTGTACTTGTTTCATATTATCTTTGCCTAGTTTATTTTATTTTTATTGATTTCAGAGAGGGAGAGAGAGAGATAGAAAGAGAATTGGCTTCCTCTTGGACACTCCCCACTCGGGACCGAGCCCACAACCTGGGCATGTGCCCTTGACTGGAATTGAACCTGGGACCCTTCAGTCCACAAGCCAACACTATTCACTGAGCCACACCAGCTAGGGCATCTTTGCCTAGTTTTTTATCTTAAGTTCATAGCCTTCTAAAAATGGGATTGGGATGGCTCCTTTTCCGTTCTTTGAAAAAAATTGATATAAAATTAGAATTCTTAATAATTGATCATAAGAATGTCTAAGCCTAATGTTTAATTTGTGGGAAGACTTTAAACTACTGACCCAATTTCTGATAATTGTTATAGGGCCAGTCAGGTTTTCTATTTTTCTGTGAGTCAATTTTGGTAAGTTTATTTCCAGGAGTTTGTTCATTTATTTATTTTCAAAGTAATTGTCATAAAGTTGCTTGTGTCTATGGCATCTTTAATTTTTATCCCTTTTACATTTCTTTTTTTAATTTTGTTTTGTTAAATCTCATCTGAGGATATTTTTTCCATTGCTTTTCAGAGACAGTGGGAAGGGACAGAGAGAGGGAGAAAGAGAGAGAGAGAGACATCGATGTGAGACACATGGATTGGTTGCCTCATGCATGCACCCTGACTAAGGACCCACAATCTGGGTATGTGCCCTGACCGAGAATCGAACCCGTCACCAACTGAGCCACACTTGCCAGGGCCCTTTTACATTTCTAATATGTCCCCCTTCTTTTTTTCTTGATCTATCTAACAGATTTATTAATTTTCTAATATTTTTCTTTTTTAAAAGAACCAACTTTTGTCCTTTCTTGATCTCATATATTAGGTGACCCATGGTTTATTTCTTAAGTATATTTTCAAAATGTGTTTATTTAATTTTAAATGATTTGCATTGTGGTCAGAAAGTAAAGAGCAGCCGAAACCGGTTTGGCTCAGTGGATAGAGCGTCGGCTTGCGGACTGAAAGGTCCCAGGTTCGATTCCGGTCAAGGGCATGTACCTGGGTTGCGGGCACATCCCCAGTAGGAGATGTGCAGGAGGCAGCTGATTGACATTTCTCTCTCATCGATGTTTCTAACTCTCTATCTCTCTCCCTTCCTCTCTGTAAAAAATCAATAAAATATTTAAAAAAAAAAAAAAAGAAAAAAAGAAAGTAAAGAGCATATAATAATAAGCTCCTTGAATTTTATTGTGACTAGCTTTATGAGTGTAGCACAGGGTCAGTTTTAGTAAAAGTCCTATGTATGCAAAAAGTTTTTTTTGATACAGTTTAGATGAAGTATATTAATTATGTGGTTCAAATCTTCTATATCCTTATTGATTTTTTGTTGCTTTAATCAGTTACCCTCAGAGATATGTTAACATTATAAATTTGTCAGTTTCTCCTTGTAATTCCATCAATTTTTGTTTCATGTATTTAAAAAGTCCTTTAAAGCATATATAAGTTTAGCATTTATATCTTCTTAGTAATTTCAGCCTGTTAATGTAAAGTGAATGATTTTTATTTCTACTAATGATTTTTTAAAAAATTTATCTTTATTGTTGAAAGTATTATAGATGTCCCCCCTTTCTCCCCCCATGACCTCCTCCATCCGGCACCTGCCCCTTCTAGGCCTTCACTGCACTATTGTCTGTGTCCATGGGCTATACATATATGCATTTAAGTTCCCTGGTTAATCCCCCCTCCCCCCGTAATTATTTTTGCATTAGATTTGTCTTGTTTGATATTAATATAATGATGCCAACTGCTTTTAGTTACTGTTTACTATTCTTTACTTTCAAGCTTTTTTGTCCTTATATTTTAGATATATTTCCTGTAAACATCTTAGGACTTTTTTTTTCAGTTTGACAATGTTTGTTGTTTTTTTTAAAATATATTTTATTGATTTTTTACAGGTAGGAAGGGAGAGGGATAGAGAATTAGAAACATCGATGAGAGAGAAACATCGATCAGCTGCCTCCTGCATACCCCCTACTGGGGATGTGCCCACAACCAAGGTACTTGCCCTTGACCGGAATCGAATCTGGGACCTTTCAGTCCACAGGCCGACGCTCTATCCACTGAGCCAAACCGGTTACGGCTTGACAATGTTTTTTAATTAAAAGTTAGTTTACTGCCGAAACCGGTTTGGCTCAGTGGATAGAGCGTCGGCCTGCGGACTGAAAGGTCCCAGGTTCGATTCCGGTCAAGGGCATGTACCTGGGTTGCGGGCATATCCCCAGTAGGAGATGTGCAGGAGGCAGCCTATCGATGTTTCTCTCTCATCGATGTTTCTAACTATCTCTCTCCCTTCCTCTCTGTAAAAAATCAATAAAAATATATTTAAAAAAAAAAAAGTTAGTTTACTTACAGTTATTGTGATTACCTGTACATTTGAATTAATTTTCACTGTTCATCTTGATTTTTTTGCTATTTGACCTGCTTTTTCTATATTTCTTTTCTCTCTTTTTGGTCTTCTTTAAGATTTTTTTCTCCTCATTTAATTTTTTTTCTTATCTACTAGCATATACTGAATATCTGTTCTTTTACTGGTTACTCTAGAAATCTAAACAGGTTCATTAACTTATAGCAAACTTTAGTTTAACAATTCAAACTAATGTATACTTTTAATCATTCTCTTGAATTATAAAAGAAACTTGAACATTTGAATTCTGAGGTAGTTCCATTCAAACTTATTTACTACGTATATGAATTTGGGCAAATTACTTAACCTTCCTGTGTCTCCGTTTCCCCATATGTCAAGTTGATAAAATAGTTTCTACATCAAAGGGTTATTTTAAGAATTAAGTGTTAATATCCATAAAACACTCAGGAAAGTGCTAAGCATGTAACATGTGCTATATACATGTTGCCTCTATTCTTTTTTTTATTTTCCAGATATTGGAAATTAGCATAATTTTACACGGTTAGTATTTGCTTCAACTTACACATTTATCATTTTGTTTTGTGCTCAACATTCCTTTGCCATATATTTCCTCTTGGATTATTTTCCTTTTTAAGTTCATCTCCTAGAAGTTGCCTTAGTAAGAGTATAGTGGCAAATGTGTTGTTTGTTTGTCTGAAAGTATCTTTATTTCATCCTCATTTTTGAAAGATCATTTTATTGGGTATTTTCTTTGAATTCCTCAAAGATTATTCCATTGTTTTCTGGCTTCCATTGGTTCAATTTAGAAGTTAGCTATAAGTCTAAATATAGGTATAATAGTTTCCTAGGACTGCCTTAGCAGTTTACCGTGTGGTGACGTAAAACAACAGAAATTTATTCTATCACAGCTTTGGAGGCTAGAAGTTAGAAATTAAGGTGTCAACAGGGCCACACTCACACAATAAACATTCATTATATGTTAACTATTGTTACTTTGGCTTCTAAGGATTTCCCTTTCTTACCAACTAAGCAGTGCATTAAAATTTTTTTAAAGCAGCATTTTCTGTGTTGTGAAAAGAATGTCATGATAATGAGTTTGATTTTATTTTTGCATGGCAAAACCGATCTTAAAAAGCAGTCCTCCCCTCCCCACTTGGAAATACTTTTTTTTTAATGTGCATGTTAAATTTACTAGTATGTTCACACCTAGCATCCTAGTGTCTCGAAGACCATGGGTGGAAGTTGAGGGGCTTATGTTCATCTGATTGGTGGAATTTTAAGTATATCCCTTGTATTCTTTTGCAGGATCTTATGTGCTGACTTGGTCAGTATCTTTCGCTCTGATTATCTGAACTTTGATTCTATGAAGTTCGGCACTGCCCGGGCTCGCCGCCTCTCCACACCGTCTTCTGTCACCAAACCTCCACACTTCATTCTCACCACCGAGTGGATTTGGTACTGGACTGATGACTTTGGTTCTTGGCAGGAATTTGGAAAACAAGTAAGTGTAATAGAAAGCGGGCAAATGTTTCCTCCTTGGGGCTATATAGACAAGCCCTTCTAAGCACAGGCATAAGGATTGTTCTTCGGGTTAGTGAAAAAGCCAGAGATCTCCAGATCTCCTGACTCACCCTGTTTCTGGGGTGGAGGGTAGAGGGGGTAGGAAGGGGATTTCGGCAAAACTAGCTAATTTGAAGTTCATTTGTCTGAGGTTTTATCTTTGAACGATTCAGTATCTGTTGGTTCACAAGATCAGAATGAGTAAAAGTTGTAGTGAGATCACGTTTCTTCATTGGTTTTGTTAAATGGGGGTAGAAAGATGCTTCTTTTACTGTTAAACAGGTAACTCTGGAGCGAGTGCACGTGTGTATGGGAGTGTATGTATGATAAAGATTACATATGCAGGATAAAGTTTAAGGCTTTTCAAAGCTGGCTTTTCACCTTACTTGTAGCAGCAACTTTATAGAAGGTGGGCAAGAATAAGAAAATGGATTTATTTCAGATACTGATTTGGAATATGGAGCAAATAACTGCTGTTGTCAATTATTTGAAGATGTTCATGGATGGATTAGATTAAAGGCAGGCCCCTGGTCACCTTAGAGGTCCAAAGTATAGGAAGGTCACCATTTCTGTAGGGAAAGCTTCTCCGAAATAGAAATTGGGGTGTGTGGCCCAATGCACATTTGCACTTTTTTGGGTTGTAAGAGGCTATGCTCAAGCTCTGGTTTCTTATTCTCAGATGTACTTAGAAGATCTTCTGGAAATATTATAATGTGAGCATCATAAGGTTAGGAAGCTTTGTCTCTCTTTTGCCACTGATGTGCCCTTGTGCCAAAGATGATGCCTGCAGGTCCTTGGGAAAAGGTTTTGGCCAGTTGAGGAAAGAGATATTGTTGCATTAGGCCCATTGGTCAGTTGGAGTTGTTCACTCTCTCTGGTGACCTCATGACTTGAGTCTCATTCTTCACCTCCATTTTTTCCAGTGATAGCCTGTCCTCATTGACTGTTCTATCCATCCTCTTCCCCACTTATCTCCCCATCTCAAGCATCCTGGGATTCCTCTCACCTTTCCTGTCATGTGGATTTGTTCAGGGAAGCTCTCTAGCATTGCTCTCAATTTGGTCAGGAGCAGGATGAGAGAGGTCTTGTCTGTATTGAGGAGGGGAAAAGGGTGACAGGTTGGTCACACGCCAGGAATTGAGTTTATTTGGTGACAACATGGAGGGATGCATGGCAGACAAGAAACACTTAGCAAATGTGATAGCCTTTCACTTTTCGTTTGTCAATTTGTCTCCCTCTGGGGGATAAACTCTCTAGGAGCCTAGTGGGATAACATGGGACCCCATGGGTAACCCTGGAGGAAGTACATTTCTCTGGATGGCTTCCCAAACTGGGTGTCACTTTGGGGACTAGAGGCCTTTCTCCTTCAGACAGCCCACTCTTAGGGTGCTCCCCTTTTCTTTTCTGTGCCACTACTCTCTCTCTCTCTCTCTCCCTCTGTGTGTGTGTGTGTGTGTGTGTGTGTGTGTGTGTGTATAAATATACACATATACATACATACATACATACATGTACATACATAACACACACTGAGTGGCCAGATTATTATGACCACCCTATCAGTACTTCGTTGGGCCACCTTTTGCCTTCAATACTGCCGTGATTCTTCTTGGCATTGACTCCACAAGATGTTGCAAGGTGATGCGAGGAATCTGACACCATGCCTGATGAATAGCACTGTCCAGTTCTGTGAGATTTGATGGCTGTGGAACCAGCTGCCTGATGGCTCTTTTAATTTCATCCCACAAATGCTCAATTGGATTGAGATCTGGTGATTGTGGGGGCCACCTAAGCAAGGTAAAGTCTCCCTCATGTTCTTGAAACCACTCCTCCACAATACCGTGGCATGGCGCATTGTCTTGTTGGAAGAAGCCATCTCCATTGGGATACGCCATCAACATGATAGGATGAACTTGATCAGCAACGATACTTAGGTATGTTGTACTATTCAGACGTTGTTCCACATGAATTAAAGGGCCCAAATCATGCCAGGAAAACATGCCTCAAACCATAACACTGATCCCACCAGCTTGAAGGGTTGTACTCATGCATGTGGGGTGCATGCTTTCATGCTGTTTCCGCCAAATTCTCACTCTGCCATCTGCATGATGCAACTGGAAATGAGATTCATCGGACCACATGACTTTTTTCCAATGCTTGACTGTCCAATCCTTATGTTCCTGTGCGATTTGGAGACGTTTTATCTTGGTAACTGCAGACAGCAGAGGTGCTCGAACAGGCCTTCGGCTGTTTTGCTGATACTCACTCCATGGCTCTGAGCGCCAACAATCATCCCACATGCAAAGGCTGTTAAATCGCGTTGTTTACCCGTATCTTCAGAAAAAAATCACTTCTACTGTGGTAAACAACCTGCTTCCCTATTTATAATGGTCTGGCCCTATAGCAACTTCAGCGGGAAATTATAGCTAATTTGCTTACAAACGTTAGGTGGTCATAATAATCTGGCCACTCAGTGTATATATAAATAGGTAGGTAGATAGGTAGCTAGCTAGCTAGCTAGATAGGTAGATAGATTTCAGAGAGGAAGGGAGAGATAGAAACGTCAATGATAAGAGAGAATCATTGATTGGCTGCCTCCTGCACGCCCCCTCCTGGGGATCGAGCCCGCAACCCAGGCATGTGCCCTTGACTGGAATCGAACCTGGGATCCTTCAGTCCGCAGGCCAACGCTCTGTTCACCAAGCCAAACCAGCTAGTGCTGTGCCACTACTCTTTAATGCAGTGTATTCAGAGTGCATAACCTCTTTAGAACAGTGAGAAAGAATCTCTGGAGATGACTATGTAGGTATGATAGACACACTATGTGCGGGTGGGTACAGATGCATGTGTGTGTGTGTTTGGTGATGGTCCACTGCATGGTCTCAGTTTGTACCATCAGTGGGACTACCTCATGAAGTGACCTGTCCATTCTAGCCCTTCCTTTCCCACACACTTCTGGTGTCACCCATATTTGTATTTCTTTCTTGGTTTTCTGCTAATTGCCATTCAAAATAGTTTTCTTGATTCTCAGAAAAGCTAGGTTCTTTTATGCCTGAGCTCAGCATGTACACCCAAATTTTAGGTCCAAATTGCTTCCATCCTATTAATTTCCTAGAGCTGCCATGACAAAGTACCACAAACTTTAGAATACCAGTGATTTATTATCTCACATATCTGGAGGCTGGAAATTGAAATCAAGGTGTCTATAGGGCAGTGATGGTGAACATTTTGAGCTCGGCGTGTCAGCATTTTGAAAAACCCTAACTTAACTCTGGTGCCATGCCACATACAGAATTTTTTGATATTTGCAACCATAGTAAAACAAAGACATATTTTTGATATTTATTTTATATATTTAAATGCCATTTAACAAAGAAAAATCAACCAAAAAAATGAGTTTGTGTGTCACCTCTGACATGCATGTCATAGGTTCGCCATCACTGCTATAGGGCCATGCTTCCTGTATAACCAGTAGGTAATCCTTTCTTGCCTCTTCCTAGCTTCTTGTGGTTTGCTGGCAGTCTTTGGTGTTCCTTGGCTTGTAGATGCATCACTCCAGTCTGCCTTTGTCATCATATGGTGTTCTCCCTGTGTGTCTTCAGATGGCCATCCTCTTGTAAGAATATCAGTCATGTTGCATTAGGGGCCTATCTTAATTACATCTGCAACGATCCTGTTTCTAAGTAAGGTCACATTTTTCAGGTACAGGGGATTAGGGAACACAAACCCATAACCTAATCTTGTATATAAAAGAATTACTGTTCTTTCTTTTTTAAAAAATATTTTTTAAAATTAATTTCAGGATGGAAGGGATAGGGATAGATACAAACATCAGTGGTGAGAGAGAACCGTTGCGCGCGCCCCCCCCCCCCCCCCCCACACACACACACACACTGGGGACAGAACTCACACCCCGGCATATGTCCTGACCGGGAATTGAACCGTGGCCTTCTGGTTCATAGGTAGATGCTCAACCACTGAGCCACACTGGCTTGGCAAGAATTATTGTTCTTGGCCCATTGAAGTTTCCTGCATTAAACTCGATGTCCCCGAGGTATTGGACTCCAGCATGCATTACTCTGACCTATATTCTCATTGGATTATTCTCAACAGGCTTCTCTTTTTAACTTACCTTTTTCATTCCCCCCTTTCCTGTGATCTCCTCTGCTTTGATCTACAAGCCCTACTGTTACCTTCATCCTTTTGTACCTGAACAACCCAACCATCTGACTTGCCAGAACCTGACTTCTATTCCCATTACTGTTTATCTGGTCACTATTCAGGAGTACTTTTAGGAGGTGGAACCCAGCCAGGCACAGATGCTGTCAAGGGGAGAGGGCTTGGGCTAAATCCGATGGCACTTCCAGCCTTTGCCCAGAGTGCTGTCCATTCCTTCCTCACACACCTGGCGTTCTTGCTTCTCCTTCATGTCCTTCCTGGGCTTCTTTTCCAGTCCCCTTGGTGAATGTAGGGGTTTCTCAGGGTCTAGCCCACACTCCTGGGAAAACACCATTCTTTCCAGTTGTGTGTTTTCAGGGGTGATCACATAGATTCTTCTGACAGGGGTGCCCACCTCAAGTGAACTCTATGTCTCTGTCTCCAGACCAGATTCTTCAATTATCAGACTTGTGTATCCAGGCACCCACCTGATAGTTCTGCCTACCTTTGCTTTTTTTCCCCAGGCACTGTGCTAAGTGCCCTGAATGTCTTATTTTAATTATTTTCCAACCCTTTGCGGATGGTATGATACTATTGTAATGATAGGAGTACTATTATTACTCCTGTTACAGAGTTGAGATAATCGAGGCTCAGAGAAGTTAAAATAACTTGCTAAGGTTATAGAGGAAATAGGTTGGGGGCTAGAATTCAAGCTCAGTCTATCCCAAAATCTTAAATATCGTATAGGTACAGTGGGGTCTTGACTTACGAGTTTAATTCGTTCCGTGACGGAGCTCGTAACTCAAATTACTCGTATGTCAAATCAACAGTGAATGAGTGAGGCATGTGTTGCTGGGCTGATGTTGGCGTTCACTGTGACGTTTGCTGCGCCAACTAGTGGTGGGGTATCTGAAGCTGGCTCATAACCCGAATTTTAGCTCGCAACTCAAAGCGAAAAATCGGCCGAGAGACAGCTCGTATCTCGAAAAACTCGTTAGTCGGGACACTCGTAAGTCAAGGCCCCACTGTAATTGGAATGAGAGTGAGAGATCACAATGGATAATTGAAAAAATAGAAGAGCTCTCCAAGGGATCAAAAAAAAGAAAACAAGGAGGGCTGTCCTATGACTAAATCAGCGGTTCTCAACCTGTGGGTCGCGACACCTTTGGGGGTCGAACGACCCTTTCACAGGGGTCACCTAAGACCATCGGAGAAAACATATATAATTACATATTGTTTTTGTGATTAATCACTATGCTTTAATTATGTTCAATTTGTAACAATGAAATTGGGGGTCACCACAACATGACGAACTGTATTAAAGGGTCGCAGCATTAGGAAGGTTGAGAACCACTGGACTAAAGGATGGCAGGAACAAGACTAGATGGAAAGGGGGCAGCATTGCTCAGACCATCCAGTCAGGCAGTGTTTGAGGATTCTCTGTTGATGTTTCCCCTTTATTTGAATGCTGTGTAATCCACTGAGTCACTGAATGCTCTCTCCTCCATTGCTCCCATCATGGTTATCCTGGTTAGCAGCACCCATATTTATAATTTATTTTTTCAGGCAACTTTTAGGAAGCAGTTGTGTTGGCTTCTGTTTCGTGCCTCCCTGTCCTGCCATATCCCTGCTCCTTTCATGCCTCCCCCATAATACTCATTCCACTGTCACCAAGTCTGCAACATTGACAAGGACAGCACCAATGTCTGTCTTCATCATTGTAGGTTCTTGCCTTCATGAAGTATCTGGTTTTTTGCTTTGCAGGGCATGGAGCATCCCACAACCACTGTCAGCAGCAGCGATTTGGAGAAGGCCTACCTGGCATACTGCACACCAGGATCTGACACCCAGGCAGCCATTCTCAAGTTCCAGGCTGGAAAGCACAAATACGAGTTAGACTTTAGAGGTACTTACTGACTCACTGCCCTCACTCAACTGGGCCTGGTCATCTGCTGGCTGTGCCAGTTCCTAGATGTGTGATTTCTGCTCTGAAATGCTTCCCATATAGAAGGGGAGACAGACCTATAAACAGATGATGCCAGTCCAGCAGAATCAGAGAGAAACTGCCTGAAGAGTGGGTGAGGGGGAGTGGAAGAGGACCCTGAGGAGGGGCTAGGAGCCTAAACAATGGAGGGAGGGACAAGCAGGGTCAGCACTGTGCATTGGTGGTTGTCCTGTTGGCCATGGCCGAGTCCCTCTGTGTCTGAGGACAAACCTTAGTCCCCAACAAGTGTCGTAGTGGTTCTGCTATGCAGCTTGGCCTTATACTCCCCAGCGTGGTAACATTAATATCATCTTTTCTATAGGCACCTTCGGCATTGATGGGTTGCCAGGCTAAACACATGGTAGAAGCATACATTAACTAAAAGTTGCTGGGAAGCATATTTTTTTGTGCTTATGGTGACCTGAAACTGGGCCTTAAATGACTTGTCCCTTTTGCCTTGACAGACGGAAGCAGGCCAAACACTCTTTGGCTAAGTCTTCCAGTGACCTGGCCAAAGAGTGAGGATTTTTATTTTTAAGTTTTAGTTTTTCTATAACTTCTCTTAAGCCATTTCCAGATGGATTTAAAGTGGGCTTTCTTTTAAACACAGTTGACTGTTTTCTCCATTTTTGTGGACCTTCATTCTGTGTGGAGGGCAACAAAGTGTCTTTAGTGAATTACCCTAAAGCAGGGGTGGGCAAACTTTTTGACTCGAGGGCCACAATGGGTTCTTAAACTGTACCTGAGGACCGGAACAAAAGCATGGATGAGTGTTTGTGTGAACTAATATAAATTCAAAGTAAACATCGTTACATAAAAGGGTACGTTCGGTCTTTTTTTTATTATTTTTTTAGTTTTATTCATTTCAAACGGCCCGTAGTTTGCCCACGGCTGCCCTAAAGCCACTTTAATTGCCTGTTTTTAGTCAGTTGTTTTTGCTTGGGTTTTGTAGCACTGGTGGTTTTGCTTAAGGTAGAATGGCTGCTGCCTTGATGGGCCCTTACAGGGATCTTAAAGTGTCAACTACTCTTCAGTGAGAACTGCTTACCAGCCTTAGCATCTGTTGGCAAACACCAACCAATCCAGTCTGGTAAATGCAGGTTCCCAAAAGGGACAGTGAGAGATACGTAAAATATTGAAAGTCAGAACTGCCTTGAAGATCAAGTCTATATAACTATCACCTATCTGGTTGCTGTTGTTTGAAATACTTGTTAAACTATTGGGAATATCAAAACAACTAAACCAAAAATGTCATGCAACCTTGATCACTCTCAACCTAGGCCACACTTCGAGGGGACAGAACAGAAAGTCAGGTGAGGCTGGATAAGAGCGCAAACATGCAGTTGACTGCAAACTGCAGGAAAAACATGTTCACCGCAGACTGCTTCAAGCTCACCTTGGTAGACACAGTTTTGTGTTGGTGGTAGATAGCAGTAGCCACAAGAAGCTTGAGACAACAGTAGTCACAAGAAGCTTGAGATGAGTTAACGTCTCTCCTCACAAACTCACTACTAGGTATAATGAAAGCAAGTTTCAGACCCAAATCTGCCACTCACAGTTATGAACTAAATATTAGGAAGCAAGTACATTTAAACACACAACAAACCAAATGACTTGTTCTGTAGGATTGGGAAAGACTCAGCTGTCCTTTTAGGGACTCTTGTCATAAAAGAGTCACTCAAGGTAATGCCAAGATTCTAGAGGAGAGGCTGAATTCTGGCATTTGTTAGCTGGTATCAGTTAGACAGAATCCCCACAGGCAGGGCTTGCTTAGGGACTTAACCTCGTGTATCCTCTTTAAGGGTAAATTCGGAAAAGGCCTCACTTTACCCTGCCCATGGGAGGATAGGGATTGAGTCTCACATACACGTCTTGAATAACTTTTAATTTCACTAGTGAAAAGCCCATTTAAGATTCATCACAATGTTAGTGAACAGGTCAATAAAATTTGTATGTTAATGAACAGAGTAGTGAGAAATTGAACAGTGGATAGCAAAGGGGGTTGTAGTAGCAGAATCTGGATTATGGGCTCCCATTAGAACATGGGGGAACCCCTAGGAGTGCCTGACCTTTTTTTAAAATATATTTTTACTGATTTCAGAGAGGAAGGGAGAGGGAGAAAGAGATAGAAACATCAATGATGAAAGACAATCATCGATCGGCTCAGGAGTGCCTGATCTTGATGACCTCCTGGGCGGTAGCATAGGGAACACACACCTCAAGTGCAGTAAGATAAGTTACAGATATATACAAATTAATATTAAAATGCTTTTTAAATGAAAAAAAGTTATTTTTGTACCCTAGGTGCAGAAAGTAAGACTTGACAAGGTTTTCTTGGTAGGTGGGGACATATAATCTAATTTGTAGGAGGTATTCATGGTTTTTCAACTCAAAGGGTGTTGTCCCTTTCACCCTCAGGATGAATCTCAGGATCTTAGGGATGGGCATGGGACAAGAAATTTGCTGATTAAAAATGGTATGGGCCCTAACCGGTTTGGCTCAGTAGATAGAGCCTCGGCCTGCGGACTGAAGGGTCCCAGGTTCGATTCCAGTCAAGGGCATGTACCTTTGTTGCAGGCACATCCCCGTGGGGGATGTGCAGGAAGCAGCTGATCGATGTTTCTCTCTTATCGATGTTTCTAACTCTCTATCCCTCTCCCTTCCTCTCTGTAAAAAAATAAATAAATAATGGTACGGGTTTTACAAGGTTGAGAAATACTGTACTGCTATAGAGTCAATTTAAGAAAAGTCATAAGAGTAAAATTATTATATTAACTCTAAATCCCACTGGCTCAAGATGTGATAATTGGTCTCAGGCTGGGCTGAAGTTTTTTTTATATCCAGACTGGGAAAAATTGCTGAGCAAAATAATAGTTTAAACAAGATGGGAAGGAACAATTTAAAAGCACTCATATATAATTGATGTGTCAGTTACTAATCATTCATCTGTTCATTAAACCCAGTCTCCTAAGGATTGCTATTTATGAATATTTGAAATAGGTAAATATGCCTTATTTTTAACAGACTATTCTGGGGTCTATATGTTTGGATTAGCTTTCAAACCCATTTAATTTGTATATTGAACACTGACATTTGTGTGTGTGTGTGTTTATTTTTTATTTTGCAGTATTTATTCAGAGAAACCTGGTCTATGGTACATTTAGAAAGGTTTGTCGGAGACCCAAATACGTGTCTCCTCAGGATGTAAAGGTGAAGCAAACCAGGTGAGTGGGGTTGGGGAACTTGTCACTTACGGTGTGTATCAGTTCGGGGGTGTGCTCTGCTAAGAACAAAAACCTTCAGACTGGTTAGAGCATTAAAAAGGTTTGTTGGCTGTGTAACTGAGTGCCCAAGCACTCTCGGTGTCTAAGTATTCTGGGCCTGGCCCTTGATCTTTTGGAGTTTTTGCTATTACAAGTATAACCCCACAAGGATGATCTGGTGTATGTGCCGTTTCATATTTGTGGAGCTGGGTCATCAGATTAGAGTCCTAAAAGGTCAGTGCAGGTTCCTCTTCATGAGGTTGAACCATTATGCATTTGTCCCAGAACGCATGAGGTGCCAGTTTCCCTTGACTTTGCCAACAGAGTGGTGAAGCTTTTAGATCTTTGCCATTTTCATAGGTGGGAAAGGATATAGCTGTGCATTTTAATTGGCTTTTTCTTATAAGTAAGGCTTACTATTTTTTCCTAACATGTAAGAGCCATTTTCCTATCTCTTTCTATAGACTATTTGTGTTTTTGTCTATTTTTCTGTCAACCTTTTGGTATTTTCCTTAAATAGGAGAATCTTTTTATCTATTAGAGAGATGAACCCTTGCTTTGTTATATAAATTGTAAATATTTTCTCTTGGTTTATTTGTCTTTTGGATTTGTTTATGAAGTATTTTACCACACAGAAATACTTATTTTTTATGTATTTATTTTTTAGTTAAATGTATCAGTCTCTTCTAATTGCTTCTGGATTTAGAATTTTGGTCAACTATGACTGCTCCCACTTCTGGAAGTCATTTTTGACTCTCCAGAGCCTAATGTAGGCATAGTTTGTCTTTTTCCTAAAGCTAGATCTCTTTTATCATCACTCTTAGTCTTAAGGGGGCCATAATCAAATGCCACACATCAGAAATAAAAGTGGTTATTTTGCTCAAATTCAGACTATGATATGAATGATTCAGGATCTTCCCTCTCCATAATCTGAGAGTTGTATATGATGCAGTGACGTGTGGTTCTTCCCTCTAACCTGTTGTCATAACTCCAACAGGCAAATCTGCTTGAGCCTCCTTGGCCACCTGGGACTCTTAGGGTTGATCACTTTCAGAAACAAGTTCTCTATTTAAAACAGTTAATAGAGTCACAGTTATTTAATGGAAAGTTCAAAATGGCATTTACGCATAAGGTATCTGGTTTAGTTCCTTACTGTCTTTCCATCCTCCATGGAAACGGTTTATTCATGTAATTGGGTCTTATTTTTTCCTTTTTTTTTAAAGCTTTTTTTAGATTTTTTTTGTTTTGTTATTTAATTTTTTCCCTTCCACTAGTTTGGAAGTTATACATTGTGTTACTATTTTTTTAAAGGCCACACTAGAAATTACAACACGTGTTCTTCACTTAGGTACAAGTCAGTTAATTTGTTTGCTCTCCTGTTAAATTATATAAGGAGCTTTATATAATTTACTAGAGTCCCGGTGCACAAAATTTGAGCACTTGCGGGGGAGGGGGGGTGTCCCTTAGCCTGGCCTTCGCCCTCTCACAGTCCAGGAGCCCTTAGGGGATGTCCAATTGACGGCTTATCCTAAGCCATCAGTTGGACATCGTTAGCGCTGCCGCGGTCTCCCTCCACCACTGCTGCGCTCACCAGCTGTGAGCCCAGCTTCTGGCTGAGCAGTGCTCCCCCTGTGGGAGTGCACTGACCACCAGGGGGCAGCTCCTGCGTTGAGTGTGGTGGTCAGTGCACATCATAGCGACTGGTCATTTTGCCGTTGGGTCGATTTGTATATTAGCCTTTTAAGAGTCTCATGCTCTACTGACTGAGCTAGCCGGGCAATTAGCCTTTTATTATACACAATTCCATTTACTTTTCTCTTGACTTGTTATTTTAAAATTTTTATTTTTTTAAAATATATTTTTATTGATTTCAGAGAGGAAGGGAGAAGGGAGAAGGGAGAGAGGGAGAGAAACATCAATGATGAGAGAGAATCATTAATTGGCTGCCCCACATTGGGGATTGAGCCCACAACCTGGGCATGTGCCCTGACTGGGAATCGAACCGTGACCTCCTGGTTCATAGGTCAACGCTTCACCACTGAGCCATGCCAGCTAGGTGACATATTATTTTTTAATTTAATGAGGCACTGTTATTTTATACTGTGAACGTTTCATTAAATTTACTCACATTCTTACCATTTTCTTTGTCCTTTCAAATTTCCTTAGATGAAGGTCTGTTGGAAAACTGGCGGGGGGGAGGGTTTTGTTTTATTGGGGGAGGGGGTGTTTATTGATTTGTTTTTTAAAATTTATTTTACTTTACCATTTATCACTGTGTCCTCTTATACCTCCACCCACCCCACCCCACCGAAATCACCTCACTGTTTCCCATGTCCTTGAGTTCTCTCTCTCTTTTTTTCTTTTTTTACTTATTCCCTCCACACACCAGAGCTGTCTACCTGTTCTCTAGCTATGAGTCTGTCTCTATTTTCTTTTTTAAATCCTCTTCTGAGGATATTTTTTCCATTGATTTTTAAAGAAAGTGGGAGGGAGGCAGGAGCAGGAGAGAGAAAGAGAGGGGCATTGATGTGAGAGAGATACATCGATTGGTCGCCTCCTTCATGCACCCCCACTGGGGCTGGGAACCTGCAGCCGAGGTATGTGCCCCTGCCCAGGAATCAAACTTGAGACCCTTCAGTACTCGCACCATCGCTTTAACCATCGAGCCAAACCCATGGGCAAAATTTCCATTGTGTAAATGTACCACAGCTTTTTTATTCACTCATCTACTCGTGGTCACTTGGGCTGCTCCAAATCTTGGCTATTATAAATAATGCTGTAGTGAACATAGGCCTACATATATTATTTTGAATTAGTGTTTCGAGTTTCTTTGGATAAATTTCCAGAAGTGGAATCGCTGGGTCATAAAACAGGTTTGTTTTTTAATTATTTGAGGTTAACTCCATACTGCTTCCACAGTGGCTGCACCAATCTGCATTCTCACCAACAGTGCACACGGGTTCCCTTTTCTCCACATCCTCACCAACACTTGTTGTTTGTTGATTTATTGATGATAGCCTTTCTGACAGGTCTGAAGTGATATCTCATTGTGGTTTTAATTTGCATTTCTGTGATGATTACTGATGTTGAGCATCTTTTCATATGTTTATTGACCATCTGTATGTCCTCTTTGGAGAAGCATCTGTTCAGGTCTTTTTCCCATTTTTTTGATTGGATTGTTTGGTGTATTTTGGTGTCGAGTTTTTTAATTATAAATTGTTTATAAATTTTGAATATTAACCCCTTATCAAATGTATCATTGGCAAATATGTTCTCCCATTCAGTGGGTTGTCTTTTCATTTTGTTGATGGTTTTATTTTGCTGTAAGAAAACTGTGTTTTGAATATGTCTTTATTTTGCCCTCAACATTGAAAGGTATTTTCTCTGGGTATAAATTTTTCATTGTTGTTGTTTCCTCTCAGAACATTGATGTCATTCCACTGTCCTCTGGTTTTCATGGCTGCTTTTGGGAAATAACTGCCAGTTTAACTGGGTACTTCTTTGCCTGAATCACTCTTTTTTTCCCTTTGGTTACTTTTAAGATTTTCTGTTTATCTTGGTATACGGATTCTCACTACAGCATGTCTCAGAATGTGTTTTAATTTTCCTGTTGGAGATACTTTGGGCTTCTTAAACCTGTGAGTTGGTGAATCTCATTAGTTCTCTTTGAAGATTGCCTTTACCCTGTTCTCTGTCCTCTCTTTGAATTTCAGTTGGGTTCTGACCAAATTCAGGTCCTCTTACTCTCTTCTCCACATCTCGGGTTCTTCCCAATATTTTCTATCCTCTTACTGCTCTGGGCCATAGTCTGGAGAATTCTATTTCCCATACCATTCAGCTTACTCATTCTCTCTTCAGGTGGTCTGATCTGCTAGTAAGCATGTCCATTGAAGTTTTACTATCAAGGATTGTATTTTATATTTCTAAAAGTTGTATTTGATTCTTTTTCAGATCCTCCAGGTCATATTATAGTTTCCTGTGCCTTGCATATGTTTTTAGTTTGTGTTTTATTTTTTTACATAGAAAGACTAGTTATTTTGTATTATGTTCAATAATTTCAGCAACTTAATTCATTGTGGGCTTATTTCTGACTGATTCTTGCTTATTGCTTAGTTATTTTAAACTGTGCTATTTTCCTAGGCATGTTATTTGTGGGAGCTCTTTGAGGCTTAGGATGAAGGTCTCATGCCAGCAGAAATGGAAGGTAGATCTAGTGTAGGAAGAACAGAGCATTCTGAAACTGAGTAGCAGTGATTTTGAATTGGTTTCCCAGTCCTTGTTCCTAAACCCTTCGGGACACATGTCTTTTATAACTCAGCTTTTTAAAATTTTTATTGTTAGAAATATCATGTGCTGTTTGTATCATGTGACACCCTGTAGTTAATATTTCTGAGTAAAAAATATGCACAGTCACTTTAAGAAAGATATATAGAGACCACAAGCAGCCTCGGGCAGTTCAAGTCAAATTTCTACTACCAAATGAGTTTTGACATCCGTTTTATGTTTTTATATGCCAGATATACCTCTTTGAGGCTATCCTATGTAATAAAAGTATAGTATGCAAATTGTCCCCTTGACTGGAGTCCTTCTGGGAGTTTGACCAGAGGGCAAGGCTGGCTGGGGGAAGGGAGGGAGGCCCTGACCAGTGGCAGGTGGCCGGGGGAAGGGAGGGAGTACCCTGCCAGCTGCCGCCAGACGCTAGGGATCCTACCAGTGCACGAATTTCATGCACTGGGCCTCTGGTTTGTAATAATAATTCAGAGCTCTTTGAATTTAAAAATCATGGATAATGGTCTGTCTGTGCTGCTTTAATTATATTCTTTCTCTCTGTGTACAGGAGTTGAGATACAGGCGAGTATCCTCATTGTTACAGTTTGAGCCACTTGGGCAAAGAGGAAAGTGCTCTCACAAGATGGATAGTGTGCTTATGTGCTTCCTTTCCTCCCTACTTTTAAAAAGCGAGATGCTGATACTTGAGACAGGTGGTATTGGCTAGTGGAGGCCACCTGTGTGTGATAGTCTGTTGGTGTGTGCAAACCAAATGTCTTAGTGCTTTTGTTTACATTTTGTAGCAATGTCAAGTTTCAAGGCCCAAAGAGTATCCCAGACCATTGGGACCCCTCAGCCCTGCCAGATCCTGGCTTTAAGGTATGGGTCTCCTGTTGTCTTGGACTGGGGAGGAGAGTGTTCTTTGAGATCAGTGAGTGTGAGTGACATGCTCTTTCCTCCACCACTGAGGAAGCTGTGAGGCCAGGGCTCAGGAGGGAGGACAGAAGAGGTATGCGTGTGGTTATTTTTTCAGGTTTTGGGGATTTTAAGGCTAGAGACCACCCAGGAGATGGCTGTGGTCTTGAGGGGAGAGGATGTATTGTGGATGGAGGACAGTGAGCTGGTAAATTTCTAGAAAGGGTAGAAATAGGAGCTGGGCTCAGCCAATATATATTAGTTACATTAAGCAAGAAAAGGAAAAGAAACCACTGACTATGACAAGTGACATCTAGAAGGGAAATTTCTGTTGGAAGGTGCTAGATAATAGAAGACAAGAGAAGGAACACTCAATTCAGCAGCTCCTTTAAGGCCTGTCAGATTTTGGGAATTGCGCTGAATTCAGTAGAGTACTCAGGCCAAGATCTGTCCCATGTATGTGGGGCACTCAGACTGGCCTCTGATGGCTAACTTGGTGCCAAGCATGTTGCAGCCAGCTTTTACAACTAATTGTCACCGCCTTGGGAGGACTCGCCTTGTTGAGCTGACAAAGCTCACACAGACACCAGTGGCACAGGCAAGACCAGTGACAGGCAGGGTGAGTTGACAGCAGCACTCAGATGTCAGAGGACAAGGCAACCATATTGAGGGGACTAGGGAAGGCCCTACTGGGTCCACATCTGAACGATGGCTGGTGCTTGCACAGGTAGAGGTAGGAGAACATACAGGGTGATGGGAACTGCACGTGAAGCAGCCCAGGTCAGGACATGGGGTGTCAGGTGTATCTTGGGTGGAGGGTGTGAACAGACATGGGAAGCAGGAGAGAGGTCAGGGCTGGGCTGTGCAGTGCCTTGATCATGGGTTCGAGCAGAGGCCATGACAAGTATGGGAACCCCTGAGGACCTCTGGTCTGGAAGGAGCAGGGCTGGTTTCCATACTTGAGGAAGAGGAGCTTAGCAGCTCCCATGAGATTGGAACAGGGAAACCAGAGTCAGAATTTGGGTTGCAGGAGACCCATGGACATGCATGCCAAGTCCTGACATGTAGGGTCTTTGGGGGTGATGGTGATGTGGCTATTACAAGGCTGTACATGGGGTAGAGGAAGAGGATGGTATTATAAAGGGACTCACCAGACATCCTCATCTGGTCTATCACTGGATCAAACCTCATGGCGCTGGGAACAGGGAGGCTGATTATATGGTCCAGGCTGCAAGTGCAGGAATTTGAGCATCGTCACTCTGACAGTCGCCTGCTCTTGGTCAGGGGCCTCTCCTGGCCCATCAAAGTGCTGTTTTCCCTGAACAAGAGGCTAAGGGAGAGTTGGGCTCAGCTGGGAGGGATGCAGTGGCCATGCTCCTGAGGTGCCATGTGCCCGTCTACCAGCCTGGCCTTTCTGTCAGTGCTTGTGGTGTGGGGCGTGCACACAATGTTGCTGCTCATGACAGCGTTTGCCCCTCTCCACCAAATGTATGCCTTCCACATTTATTGACACCAACACTTTGGGCTTGTAGACTATGTAGTCTGCCTTGTATGGGGTCAGAAGAGCAGGGACATCCTGGGCATACCTAGGATGGTGCTGATGTAAGCATCATACCTGTCCTTCAGGCAGGTTTCACAGTGAACACAAATAGTACACATTCTGTACCTGGAGAGACTGACTTTCGGGGTAAAGGGAAGTGGTAATCACCTTCAGGGCTTGCTTTTACAGTTCTAGCATTTTAGGAGTAGCCTTGGAAAGAGATTGATCTGTACTTTATACTTTGATGATAACATAATAAAAATCTTTGCCCTTGCAGCTGATCACCCTCAGTTCTTTATCAGAAGAATATCAGAAGGTTTGCAATCTTTTTAACAATACGCTGCCCTACTACTATGTTCAGAAGATCGAGCGAGTCCAGAACCTGGCTCTCTGGGAAGTCTACCAGTGGTACGTCAAGGGCTTGTTCTCGGCAGGCTGATGACTTTGTCCCCTCACACTCGTACATAGTAGGCTAGCTGCTTACCAAATGGGCCCTGGACGTCAGGGACAGTTCCAGATGGCAGCCACTGCTTGCCCAGTGCTTCTGGAATTGGGAACTGTGTTCCTGTTTTTTAATCTATCTCATCATCTTTATAGCTTAGTGCTGCATGTCCCCTCAGAGAAACGAGGGGAGAAAGCCAGCACTTGTATTCTGCCTCCCTAAAGATCTACAGGATGGTCCAGTATAAGCCACCCACACTCTGGAGAACATAAAGCTATTGTCCTGACACCCAGAGAGTAGGGACCTTCTTTTTGGCCTGAAGACCAGCATGTTCTTGGGCAGTTGTCTACGTGAGCTGGGGAGGAGAATCACAGCAGGTCACCATGGCAGGCCTTGGGTTCTGCTGACCTGTCCCCACAAAAGGTTGGAGCAGTCTCATCTGTGCTCTGGGCCAGTGATAAAATCAAGCCTCATGGTGCTGGGAACTTATGGGAGAGGGGACACAGATGACCCCCCAGTGAGCAGCTGTCTCAGGCTCCCCCTGCTAAGCTCCATGAGGAAGCAAGGGGGTAGGCACAAAGCACATCTGTCTTCCCAAGGCTGGTCTGCTTTGGAGGTTCAGTTTGCTGCTGGAGGCCTAAGGCTGTGGAGGGAAAGGCTTCCCTCTGCTTTTCATCCAGGTCCTGTGTTCTACCTTTCCCTCTCTGGCCCATGGCTAGAGTATCATGGACTTGGATCCATATCTCCTGGCCTTGTGACACTTATGATAAAATGTGTTTTCTTGGGTCAGGTGGCATGTATTTGGTTGTAAGTGCTGTCTGTCTCCAGCACACATTTCTCTCCTGTGATTCTAGGCAAAAAGGGCAGATGCAGAAGAGAAATGGAGGGAAGGCGGTGGATGAGAGGCAGCTGTTTCATGGCACCAGCACTGGTTTGGTTGACGCCATCTGCCAGCAGAATTTTGATTGGAGGGTCTGTGGTCTTCATGGCACTTCCTATGGCAAAGGTAAGGGTGAGGGCAGCTTGCACCAGCATAATCAGGCCTTGCTGTACTATCCAGGGCTCAGGAAACCGTTTTAAAGCAGTTGATGGGGGTGGGGCGGGGGCGCAGTGTAAGCTGATAAGCCAGTTCATACTCAGTGAGGAATGGCCCTGCCATCTGTGGGGATGCCCAGCTGTTGGCGGCACCCTTCCTTTCACTCATTTGTGTGCAACCAGGAGCCTGACCCAAGGGTTAGCATGGGCAGTCCTGCTTAGGCTGGGGTTTTGCTTCCTTAAGAGATGAGCCTATGTCCCTGTGGAGTGGAGGCCTCGGGAGATGGTGAGCACGAGTCAGGAGAGGAAGGGTGCCTACCCAACCAACCCTGTGCCTGCACTATTTTGTAAGAGTAGAACTCTGAACACCTCAGATATATGCATGTAAATATGCCATTCTAGCTATTTGGTGAGTTGTCTGAGTGTTTTTCTGTCTCTTGGTTATTTTTAAACTTTATTTGGACATAATTTCAAGGAAAGTTGCAAGAATAATATTTTTAAAAGTCCTGGGAAAAGTCCTGCATACATTTACCTAGATTCACGTGTTTTAATATTTTGCCATGTTGGCTTTATACCCCCCATTATTTTCCTGATCCATTTGTAAGTGTGTGACATATGTCATACTCCTTCACCCTTTAACACCTCCTAAGAAAAAGGACATTATCTTCTGTCATCACATGGTTACTAAATTGAAAAAATCTTATAGTGATGTGATAGTATAATCAACAATCCCTGTCCCAGTTCCATCAGTTGTCCACAACTTAGCCTTAGTCCAGCATGATGACTAGGTGTCAGGATGGACGAGAGCCACTGGAAGGTTATAAATCCAAATGTATAGGTGGCAGCTTCCAACTCAAGTTCCCATTAAACAGGGTTCATAATTGTATGCATTGGGCTGCCGGTGTGGTTCCATGTATGGGATCTTGGTCACTTTCCACACCAACCTTATGAAGTTGGGCATGACAGCCCCATTTTATAGCTGAGGAAACAGGTTTGGGGGTTAAGTAGTGTTATGCCCAGAGAGCCTTATGATTTGACTGACATATTCAGAATGTGAAAGGAGTTTTCTGTCTGTTTTGTGTCCTCTCTGATGCCCTTCATGGGGAAGGCTGGAGAAAGAGGGAGGATGGAGAACAGGAGCAAGATGTGGTGACAGAGGAGCAGAGGCCATTGGCATTGCCTGGTGGGCAGGATGCTAGAGCCCCTCCTGCCTGGCTGCAGCTGTCCTCCCAGTGCCCAATTAAGCCTGTGCGTGTTTTTGCAGGGAGCTACTTTGCCCGAGATGCTGCATATTCCCACCACTACACCAAACCCGACTTGAAGTGCTACACGATGTTCCTGGCTCGGGTGCTGGTGGGCGAGTTCACCCGAGGCAATGCCTCCTTAGTCCGCCCCCCAGCCAAGGAGGACCAGGGCAACGTTCTCTACGACAGCTGTGTGAACAGCATGTCAGACCCGTCTATCTTCGTGATCTTTGAGAAGCACCAGGTCTATCCAGAGTATGTCATCCAGTACACCTCCAGCAAGCCTCTGGACGGGGCCTCCTCCCTGTTATCCCTGGCATCCTTTTTTGGTATCCGGCAGTGAGCACGAGGATGCATTTCATACCTTTCAGGCTTGTCTTCCTTGAAATAGCTATTTGGGATTTTTTTTTTTTTTATAACAAAAAAGCTTTTAATGAACTGTTTAACATTGACTTTTCAATGAAGTTACCTTCTTAATCTCTTGCTGATGATAGTTTTTGGTTTTAAGTAATTTTTAAGCTTGATATGGGCTAACCAATAGTGATTGTAGGTGAGATTTTTTACTAGGGTAAGTTTTACATTTTACTATTTTTGTTGACTTTGCTACTGATTGGCATCGGGCACAGAGTTTCTAGTTAACTATTTTATGGATTGATTTTAATTTTTATTAATTTCTGTCTATCTCTAGTGATTCGGTTTTTCAGGGTCTTGGTGGCATTATTCAACTTTTTATAGCCTATGTACAGAAAAACCTGTCTTGTGGCCTAGGGAGGTGCAGACATGGTGTCTGTTGCTCTGGTTCTAATCCAGGCAGCTCTTCTGCTGCTTCTCCTGGGCTCTGGCCTTGGAATTGGTCCATATATCACATCGTCAGACACATGGCTACTGTGGGGTGTCATTCAGTCCCTGTGGTTTTCCTTTGTCATGGGCCTAGTGCGTGAACGCCTGTCCCAGCATCTTCTAAGCGCACTGGACATCCTCCGAATATGGGTTTTATATCTTCATGAGATTTGAATACTTGTGCTGCAGATGTCACAATATAGAAATAAAATAGTATTTATTTCAAGTGGGTGACGACTGAAGTCCATTGTTCAGCATCGTGTATTGAGTTCCTGCTGGGTACAGGAGCTTTTCTGGGTGTTGGAATATCACAGAGCCCCTGTTACTGGCTTCGGGGGTGCTATGTCTAGTTTATCATGAAGCTGAAGAAGCCCCTTCCACAGCCCTAGGAGGGGCCCCAGCTATATGGTCACATGGTCATACATTTTGGTTAAATTTGCAAGTTACATCTTAGTATTTTTCTTTTCTTTTTCCCATTTCACACAAGTTCCAAGCCCCACAAACCTAGAATCACTGTATGTTGTGGACATGGAGGAGGTGGGTATGTCCTTTGTGTGTCTTCCACACACAGCGGGTTGTGGAGTCTGCTAGACACTGGCTGGCTCTTGTCCAGAGGCAGAGGGCTGTCAGGGAAGCTCCAGGATGTGAGACTGTCTGCCTCTTCCTGGGTGCTGTACCCATTGGCCCCCCAGGTTTATTCTACAGCCACAGTCCTCTCCTGACCTGCACCGTTCTTCCCCTCACCTTCCTAATACAATATGCTCACTCTACACACGATGCCTTCAGTTCAGTTGGTTTGTCCCAGAGAGTGATCTGGAACTTGACACAGGTCAGCTAATCAGACCGGAAGAGAACTGAGTTAAATGGCCAGAAAAATGAAGAAGCAATGACAATACTACCTTTTTCACCAGCAGGACCTAGGTGTATATGTTATGATTTTCAGAACCTCCCAAATATTTCCCCCACATCCTGACTAATCTTGAAATTTCATCCTTTGCTTTTTGATTAGGACACTAGTCCTCCTACCGTGTAGGTGGGGGGCCCGAGGGATGTCAGAGAATCATTGAACAGGTGCTTGCCTGCTAAGTCTTTTTAAAAAAAATTTATGTATTGATTTTAGAGAGTCGGGGGGAGGAAGAGAGAAAAAAATCTGTCCCACTTATTTATGCAATCATTGGTTGCTTTTTGAAATTGTAAACATTTTTATTGATTTCAGACAGGAAGGGAGAGGGAGATACAAACATCAATGATGAAAAAAAATCATTGATCGGCTGCTTCCTGCACACCCCCCAGTGGGGATTGAGCCCACAACCCATGCATGGGCCCTGAAATCAAACTGTGACCTCCTGGTTCATAGGTCAATGCTCAACCACTGTGCTGTGCCGGCCAGGCATTGGTTGCTTCTTGTATGTGCCCTGATTGGGGATTGAGCCTGCAACCTTGGTGTATCGGGATGTTGCTCTAATCAGCTGAGCTACCTGGCCAGGGCTGCCTATTAAGTCTTAAATGTAGATATACTGATCCCATGCTCCTGGGAGCCGAGGAGTGGGAAGCAGGAATGGTCTTTTGGGGAATTTTAGTGGGAAGGATGGCAAGAGAAACCTGGGATGGGAGAGTATCACATGCTCCAGAAAAGTCATGTGAGCTATGAAGACTGCAGACAACATGGATTGGCTGACCTTTGAGAAAGCAAGTCAGGAAAAGCAACTACATGGACTGGAAATTCAAGAGGAATGGGGGTCCATGAGGCCAGGTTGTAGGGTGGGCATGGGGAAAGCTGTTCCTCCTGTGTGGGCACAGGAGGGAGTGGGCAATGTGATGAGAAGTCAAAATGACCACGACTCAGAATGTTAATGCAAAGAGGTAGTGGGATCCAGGGCAAGTGTGTGTGTGATAGCCAAGAAGTTGTCAGGAGGCCCAGCTGGAATGCAGCTGGAGGGTTTTGTTCAGGACCTGTCAGTGCCATTTCCTGACCCCTGTTAGCTGGTGCTGGGTGTGAACAGTGGGCGTTAAACAGCCCGGGGATGTGTGAGTCCAGCGATTCTAGCCCATTAGGAAGCTTGACTGCTGTGTTTGGAGATTGTGACCACCTGGATGGAGAAGGGGAGGGAAGCCAACAGAGTTGATGGGCTGGGGTGTCAGGTGTGGACCTGCACCTCAACTAGGGAGCCAGGTGCTCAGCTGGGCCCTTCTGCAGGATGAGGTTCTGTGATGGCCATGGGGGGTCAGGCACTGGGGGAGACAAGTGGGGCCATCAGGGGAGCAAATGGGTCACTGGGAGTGGGAATGGATGGTTTTTCCCAGTGAGTCTGAGCCCTGGGCTGGGCATCTCAAAGGGGCTGGGTTCCAGAGATGAGCAGGTGGTGGGCAGCAAGTGTGTGAGAGGGTTATGATGGGCTGGTGGGACCTCCTAGAGCAGTGGTCCACAAACTGCGGCTCTTTGGCCCCTTGAGTGTGGCTCGTCCACAAAATACCCACTTCTGCGCATGCGCCACGAAGTTTCAATCGCACTGTACATGCGCGCCCGCATGTGGTATTTTGTGGAAGAGCCACACTCAAGGGGCCAAAGAGCCGCATGTGGCTCGCGAGCCGCAGTTTGCAGACCACTGTCCTAGAGGATGGGCAACAACCAGGGCTGGGGCAGTGCTGGGAAACAAGGCTGCCTTCCTCCCAGGAACTTTTAGGGGAGCCTTTTGGGTGAAGCATGGGGAGCTCTGGGCTGGAGGGAGAAGACTTCACAGCAGAGGCAGCATTTCCAGCCACGGATATGTGGCAACCTATTCTGCCAGCTCACCTGAAACAGCCTGAACTTTCTAAAGGTGGGTCAGCATCTGGGTGTCCCATCCATGCTCACAGATTCCTATTATCTATATGGCATTTAGCCCCTTCATGCTGCTCAGAGGTCAGATAGAGGAAGAAGTCTTTGGTCTTGGTCAGCCTCCTTGCTTTACAGACGGGAAAACCGAGGCTCAGGGAGGTGGCCAGAGCATGGCTGCTGGTGGGAGATCTGGGGTTCAATTTGCAAGTTCTTTGTTGAATTTAAACTTCGCAGCAATACAATAACTACTTTTTACTAACATTCACCTCTGTGTTTCAATTGATCAAAATGAGGAAACGATGATGCTCTTAAAAAGAAAAAGTACACTTTAGCCTCTATCACTTTTATGCACATTGAAACTTAAGAAGTCAGTATTACCCTACCCAGAAATATCAAAGAATAATAAAGCTTTTGAACCACCTTTGAAGTTGAACTTCTGAATGTCATTGCCTTAGTCAAATACTGCAAAGCACCAGAAGCTGAAAAGGCCTATGAGCTGGTACCATCAGGACAGCTCAGCACAGTGCCCCTGTGTCAATTCCTTCCATCTCGAGGCCAGGACAAAACCCCAAGTTCTCAGTCATTTTGTCAAAGCTACAGTTTCACTTATTTATCAGCAATTCCTTATTGAGAGAGGGGGATCTGTCGTTCAAACACCATTGACAAAGATAAAACTAAGTGTAACAAACGTTTATTAAACATTTAGGAAATGTTACGGAAATGACCTCTTTTATACTTGTATGCCAGGCACCCTTTAAATTACTTAGGTGACGTTCCCCCCAAATCCGAATTTCCACAAGGGTTTTCTTTGAATTAGAAGGTGCTGTTGTAACTGTCAGCGGGAGACAATCTTGATGTAGACACCATTTTTTGGACTTAGGGCAGATTTGGATTCTAGCTGCAGTGGTACCTAAGGTAGAGGAGATTAAAATATTTGTCACAGTTAAACACATCCACAGGAAAACATTCTTGGAACCGGGCCTGAAGCAGGGTTATGGAAATTCGGCTGAGGTCTCAGAGAGTTGACCCAGGAGCAAGCAATGCGGCCTCCCATCAGGACCCCTCGGACCCAGCAGAGCTGCTTCTACAGGACTAGGCACTGGGCCCTGCAGCACTGATGCTCATCCCCCCTTTCCTGTGTTAACAATTCCCATTTATTCTCCCAAGAACCCTGCAAAAGAGGTAGTAGTGGCTCACTTTGCAAATGAAGAAATGAAGGTTCAGAGAGGCCAAGTGACTTGTTCAAGGTCACATGATTAGAAAATAAAGAGCCAAGCCTCAAACTCTTCTCATCTCCATCTCCCTCCCTGTGCCCAGCCAGACACTGAGCAGCTTCTCTGGGAAGGACTTTGGGGAGTTGGGCCTCATGCTCTTCCCTGCTCAAGTGTGCTGTGGTCTGACCTCAGTGCCATGCAGAAAGCTTTCCTTATGTCTTAAAAGGAAGATTCCTGGTGGGCTGGGGTCTTGGAAGAAACACCAAAGAAATACTTAAGAAGCAGGGTAGCCCCTGGAACCATATGTAAAATGATGGTTCAGTGGCTCATGTGAACCCTTTCGAGGAAAGAAGAGTCACCAGGCCTTACTACTGGGGCCTTGGCGGAATTGTCAGATGTCTTTGAGGATTATAGTTCAGATGGGAGACCAGTTCTATGCCCCAGAAGCAAGATGGTCTAGACCTGTGCTATCCTGTACGGTAGCCACTAGCATTATGTAGCTGTTGAATGCTTGAAATGTGGTTAGTGGAAAAGGGGCTGAATTTTTTATTTGATTTAATCATTAACATTTAAATAGCCACATGTGGCTAGTAGCTCCTGTATTAGTGCAGGCCTAGACAAACTAGAAACACCATTGGACTTCAAAAAAAAGGAGGTCATTTGGGGCTAGCGAAGTCAGGGAGGGCTTCCTGGAGGAGGTGACTCCTGAGGTGGGTCTAGGAATGGGAGAAGTCATGTGAGCAGAACTTCTCAGGAGTCACTTCGGGATTTGAGGCAACACCCAGGAATGTGGAGGATGGGACTAGACTTGGGGTGGAAAGTTGAAGAGAGGACATTCCAGGTCGGGGCAGTAGCCTGAGCAGGTAGAACGCTCTTAGAGTGGGAAGTTGGGGCGGGGAATGTAAAATGGGCTCAGATAAGTTCTCCCCAGATCAGCAGGCTCCAGACTCATGGCTGGTTCTTGAGCTGGGAAGTGCCAGGCATAAGCAGTGGTTGGGGACATTGGTCCAGCCACTGTACTGTATGTCAAGATGAAGGGTAATGAGGCAAACCCCAGAAGGAAGTCTTGCACACGTGGAAGACCTAGGGCAGTCAGACCTGCCTTCTTTCTCTGTTCCCTCATCTGCTTTGGCTCAACTCTGTGCTCCCAATTTGTCCCTCCTCTCTCCAGCAGTGACCATCAGAACTTGGTGGACATTTTCACATCCAATATCTTTTTTAGCCCAACTGAACTCCTTATTCCTCCTGGACCAGCACCCACCCCAGTCTCCCTGTTTGCTGGGGGAGAGGGGCAGTGCCACTCTGGATCTAGAAGTTGTCACCATCTGTCACTATGTCCTTATCTGTCCCCTGTGCGCTCTGGTCCAGGTCTACTGCTGTGCAGGGGAGTTCCAAAAAGGCATGCAGGAGAGCGAAGTTCCAGTTGTGTGGGGAACAGCTAGCCCCTTGCAGGCAGGCTGCTGGATGTGGAGGAGAGGGAGGACTTGGGAATGAGCAAGATCTGATTTGAACCCCAGTTTCTTCACTCTGGCTAGTCATTCATTTGCTTGTTGATGTTTGTTGAATGAATGAATGAGCATCTGCCATGTGCCTGGCATTAAGCTGGATGCTGAGGCACCGAACAATAAATATGACAAACTTGTTCCCTGTCCTCACGGAGCCTGTAGTCCAATTGTTTGACCTCAGGCAAGTTATTTAACCTCTTTTTAGCTCCTCGTCTGAAAATGGGAATAATAAAACCTACCTTGGATTCTCTTTGCCAAGGAGGGAAGGGCTATAGCATCATGAGGGCTAACCCTACTGTACAAAGAATAATAATAATAATATTAGGCCAGCTGCAATGCAGACAACGCAGTGAACACGCCTGAGCCAGGAGCAGCAGGGCTCACCAGCAGGGGGCTCACCTGAGTCTCAGGGCAGACTTCAAACCGGAACTTGCTCAGGAGGTGGAGCAGTGTCAGCTTGACCTCCAGCAACCCCAGCCGCACCCCGAGGCAGCTCCGGGGACCCGCTCCGAATGGCAGGTAGGTGAAGGGTCGCCGGCACCTCTGGGCCTCAGCTGTGAACCTGTGAGTCAGCGCAGTCAGGGTTGGCCCAGGACACCTGCCTCCACTTCGGGGCCTCTTCAGCCACTGGGTCTGGCTGAGGGTCCCCTACATCAGAGGTGACGATCCTACCAAGCGGGCCTAACCTCCACCGAAGTCAACAGAATCCCGTTTTCTCTCGGGCCTGTCCCCAAACTATGGAGCTGGTGGCTGCTAATCCCTGAGCTTTCGTTCCACTCCCCTCCTCCCTTCCTGCAAAGGCATTTTGAATGAAAAGAATCACCTGGACAGTCAGTGTTGCCCTCCTGCCCTCCTACAGCCCATCGTGCTGTTAACGAGCCTGCGGGCTCACTATGATCCAGAAAGGTAAGAGCCTTACAGAAACCACAGCCCTTACCTGGACCCTGGGCTCCACCTTCTCCATCAGCCAGAGGTGACACCAGCCATACTTCCTAAGAAGGGTCCCTGGGCCCTGGTCCTCCTCTCCTGCCCCAAGGCCAGGTCCTGCCAGCTGTCCTTGCCCCTCTGGTTCAAGCAGTGAAATTGAACTACCGGAGGCTGTGGTACTTGAACCACGGAAGGCCTTCCTCAGAGGAATTGCCTATCTGCTACACATGGCAGCGTGTGCCGCACGTGTTCTGTGGCAGTAAAGCTAGGTGACAGCCATTGTTGTGTGGTAGCCAGCTCACGTCTTACCACCTCCACACTTTTCTGGGCCCAAGGTACCCTGGGCCCCCTATCCCCTTTTTCAACTGAATATTAATGCAATGTTTGTTTCAAAGATGATGCTATAAGCCCGGTGGCCACTGTTTATGGTTCCCGATCTTTATTTCCAGGAGCTGCTGTGCAGCAGGGTATAGTTTGTCTAGGCCCCGCTGCCTACAGCTTCCCTGTGGCTGGTTGTAGAGCTGGGGTTGGGTCCCCGGGAAGCTGGAAGCGCTGAAGATGGAGCCCACCTGCTGCCTGACCAGCCCTCCCTGGCCAGATCGCACAGGAAGGGATAGAAATGCGTTCTTTTGAGGAGGGGCTGTGGATACCGGTGCAGACATTTTAAGCCTGGGAGCCTAGAAATGAAGTGTAAACAAGGGACCACATCCCACGTAGGGGCCGGAGGGGGTCCAGGTCTGCCATGTTAGTCTAGCTGGTTCTCATGAATTCCTGGAGAAATTGTGTTGATCTTCTTGTTTTGGATCAGGCTCCATTTTTTAAAAAGGAAAAGATGTTGTGTTACTTTCCCGTGCACACCTGAAATATGATCCGGTGTCCTGTGTCCTGGTTTGAACAAACAGAAGACACCCACTTGAAATTGCCTTGTTCCTTGCGTGCAGTGCTGCTGAAATGCTAACTCTTTGGATTCTGTTTGGGGCTTTTAAAAGTGGTACAGTATGATTGCCTTGGCTTTTGACAGGGGACAATGGTACTAGATCTTTACCAAATCTGTGTCTCTAGGCAGCCACCTACAATCTCTCCCCTTCGCTCACCTCCCTCAAGGGCCCATTTGAAGGGGTGGTGCTCACCTCTCAGGGTCAAAGGCCTCTGGACGTGGCCAGTGCTCCGGGTCATGGTGTAAGGCGCCCACAGCCATTTCGACCACTGTGCCCGCGGGAATGCGCTGCCCCAGCAACTCGCAGTCCTGTGCCGCCTCCCGTGTGAACCTAAGGGGCGGGGAGGGAGGGGGGAACAACGGGTCACCCCGGCCTTGATGCAGAATAGAGATGAGGAGAGCTAGGGTGGGGTGATGCCGGGGCAAAGGGGTTCTGGGTCTGAAGTATGGAATGAGGGACAAGGGAAGAGCAGGCCCTGTCCTCTTCGGGGGGTGACAAAGACCTACCCACCCCACCCCATTAAGTCTCTACTGCCCAGGGCCCTGCAGCCATGGCCAAGCATGTCAAACTCAAAGGCTAACACTGGCCAAATAAACGAGGCATGTGGCCTGAGGGCCACGAGTTTGACATGCTTGCTCTAGGCTCTAGACTGGCCTAGCCCTTGGTGAAAGCGCAGTCACTGCTCCTTCCTTCATCCAGCCTGAAACCCATCTTATGCCTGGGTTGGGGGCACATGGGTGCCTTTGAAGGGCTTATTTCTGATAAGGGCTTACATGGCCACACCCTCCCTCACCCTTCGCTTTACCTAACGGAAATTTGAGTTTGAAAATCTGTTCCCCATATATTGTCTGTGTCACTATGGATAAGTTCCACCAGAAATGCTTCTGGTCAGATGGTTTATTTTATCGAATGGCCATGGCATAATGTCTTTTATGTTCTATTTTTTAAGGGCTAGACTATGTTTGCATATGGACAGACAATTTCTGGAAGAATTCCTAAACTGCTCCCATTATCTCCTCTAGGGGATGGGACTGGGGTGGAGGATGGCAGGGCACCAGGCTGACAACTTTTTCTTTGGATCCTTCTGTGTTGTTTAGTTTTTTGGGGTATTTTTTAGGTATAAGCATATTGTTTTGGTAATATAAATAATTTTTAAAAAATTAAAAATAATCTATGTTGGCTTTTGCTTCAAGTGGGAGGATTGAGCTTCCCTCAATATCTTAGAGGAGATAAAATTATTATATTAATTATAGCTATAAAAGATATTAACAGCAACCACAGCTCCTTGCAGCATTCATCACTCTGTTATGAGCATTTAATGTAAGAGTCAGGAGCCTGAGAGGCAGGGTTGTGGGGCCCCATTCAGATCCTCAGTTACTAATGCAGTTAATATGTGTATGCATCTGGGAGCAAAACCCCAGTTTTGAGCAGGAAGATGGGGGGAGGGGTGTACAACCTCAGCTCAAAAAGGATCAAACAAGGCCACTCCCTGGCATCCCTTCTTTGTCCTCTTTACCGGAAATAGCTTGGACCTGGATGCAAAGCCCCCTACAAAACAGAAAACAGGGCCTCCCTTCTGAACATGGTGGCCTCTCTGGCTCGGTTAGGCTGCATAAAAGGCCAGAAAAAAAAAATCTCTGAATCCTACTGCATAGAAATTGGACTCATTAATAACCTTTCAATAAGAATTATGTTTTTCACAAGGGCCATTCTGAGTTATTTTTATAGATGAGGGTGTCAGTCAAGTTGTATCAGTGCTTGGGAAAAGCTAGCAGGCTTTTTCTGAGATTAAAGGAATAATAAAATGGAATAGAAGAATAGAATTAGACTAGACTAGACTAGAATAGAATAATAAAATTCTCACTCTCTTTACATTCACCTCAAATCCTATGCCTGGGCCAAAGCGAATTGGCCTCTTGTTTGGGTGAGAATAATGATGGTTTGCCTGTCTCATTTTTGTTGTTTGGTAACAGAAATCAGCAGAGCTGATACAGTTTAAAATGCCAATGGAGTAGGGGTAGAGGAAGGTGAGGCTCAGGAGATCATGGAGTGCCCGGGGTTGGAGCAGGACTGGAAGCTGGCCACTCGACTCGAAGCTCAGTGCCTCTTGCTCTTTACCTCATACCTTCCATGGCAGGCTGCTCAGAGGGGAGTGCATTTTCCCATCACTATCCCACTGATTCTCACTGTATTCCGTGGGGCAGGCACATGTGCCCATTGAACACTCAGGACACAGAGGCACAGAGCAGTACAGAACTTAGCCAAGGTCACACAGTAAACTCAGGGCTGGGCCAAGACTGTCCTGACTTTATATCTAGACCAGCGATTTTCAACTGGCGTGCCATACGACTTTTTAAAACGTGCAATACCTGACTAGTCAGGGGCTCTGACCTCTTTTCCTTTAGATTGTCAAATTAAAAATTGCCAACAGCCAACAACAATAGCTAAAAAATTATACCTATTTTTTTTTTGTCAGACCTGCAAAAATTATACTTTTTGGCATGCCACAGAATTTTAGTAATTAGTTAATGTGTGCCATGAAAGAGGTAGAAAAATCACTGGCCGAGACCCATTCTGTCAGTATAGGTCACTGCACTGTATGCGACTTTATGGGGGAATTTTAACAGATGCATCCCGGTACTCTGGTTTCTGTCCTGTCCCGGGTGGGAGCGCCAGTGTGCTATTTCCCCGGCGCGATGCTGTTGCCTACTTGCTCACATGGTGCTGCGGATACAGGCCAGCAGGAGGACTGGAGAACTGGCCGCGGCATTTTGTGTTTAAGAGCCTGTTCACTTTGTCACTCAACACGTCATCTATTCAAGGTCTGGTGATGAATTTTTGATTGAGTTTAGATCCAGGAAATGATGTGTCTTTGATGAGTTTATACACTTTCCTCCCCCTAGAGAACACGACTGTTCAACTCAGCTGAGTTCCCCCTGTGCCAGGAGCCCCGGCACCCGCGGGCCTGACCTGGGACACCGGTGTCTCTGGGGCCCCCTAAAGGCTTCTTTCCTTTTGACAGTCTTTGTTGTGTCCCTGAATGTCTTATTTTGAATTTTCTTTTAATGTATATAGCAGCCGCCCAAGTTCTATTAGAAGGATGTTGGATATAAATCATTAAAAAACAAAGATTGGATACAGTTTGCTTTGTGGCTCCCTCCAAATCAGGGAAGGCCCATGGAGTCACTCCTCACCCTGGCCCCAGGGGAGCAGGCAGGCCTGGCGTCACCACTGCTTCCAGGTAGGTGACAGAAGCCTCGTGTGCTCGGGGACCACGTATCATGACTCACACCCTGGAATTCTCTACATTTGCTCTGGGCCTGAACATATTGGACAATATCTACAAACACACTCTCTAGTAATGTTTTTGGAATATAATTTCAAGATAACTGCAAATCATCCACATTTTCTTATATCTCCTTGTGGTTTATTCATTCATAGAAATGTGGATGGACTTTATTGTGTGGCTTCTGATTCTGGAGCCTGAAATCTAGACCTGAAGGGAGCCTGGCTCCATGAGATGCCTGGTTTAGGGGGACTTTGAAAGAAGCAGGTGGCCTGGTTCCTGCTCTCAAGGCTAGCGTGGCCGGATGTACAGTGGAGACATTTTACAGAGCAGCTCAAATGTGTCCAAATATAACACGAAGCATAGTTAGGGCCGGAAGTGCCGGGGAGGGAGGCAATGAGGAACAGTGCAGCATGGCGCAGTCAGACCTTGGCTTGGAACTCCGAAGACGGAACAGGTGTGGGCTCTTGGGGACCAGGCCTTGGCGTCCCCCCCCCCCCCGAATGTCAACTCCAGGGCACGGGTGTGTCTCTGTTTTGTACGTGGCTCATTTCCTAGTGCATGGCACAAGGCAGATGCTCAATAAAAGCTGCTGAATGAAGGAAGGAAGGAATGGGCCAGGGGAGTGGCAAAAGCCATCTAACGCTGGGAGGCCAAGGAGACCAGCTTGGGGTGGGGAGGAAGGTCATGTTGAGATGCTTATTGCTGTGGTTACTGCATGGAAGGCATTACACCTGGTGCCCCCAGGGGATACAAAGAAACGTAAGACTCAGATCCTGCCTCCAAGGAGCTTGAGTCCAGCGTTGTTGATAACACAGGTGGTGGCAGACTGGACAGGTGAGGACCCCAAGCAGTGATGCTGAAGGGACCTGGGGCACAGGGGGGGGTGCGAGCCTACCTGAAAGCCGGTGGGTACATCCTCAAGGTCTCTGCGATCACCATGTCCAGGTAGGGCAGGCCTTCCTGGAGGCTGCAGTACTCAGGGGCCGTCTGACCGAGGGATGTGACAAAGGAAGAGTGTCGAGTTAGACCAAGGACACAGCCTTCTGTCTTTTCCCTTCACGTTAGAGTCCTGCTCCAACTTGAGCAAACACTTAAACGGAACCCCCACCTGATCCAAAGCTGACACCACCGCGATGGCATGTGATGAGCGCCCCATGTCCTGTTGAGCAGCATGTCCTCTGTGCTTGTTTCACGGGGCTACTAGTATACTATCGAGGCCAGGCAGGCCCAGCCGGGGCTGGGGGGGGGGGGCGGTCTCTGAGGGTCATATAGAGAAGTTCAGTTATGAAACATCGTTGGCACTTACGGAGACCTGGTGATGCAGCAGGCTACGCATTGTACAGACACTACCTTATTTAATCCTCCCAGCAAACCGGCCAGACAGCTAGTAAATGAGAAAACTGTGGTTGTAGGGACTAGTAAAGTTACAAGACAAATAGTGAAATAGAAAAAGAAGAAAGAAAAGTTTGCAACATTTATAAAGGATTAATAATAGTAGCAGAACCCAAAGAGCTAAGAAGAGAAATTCATTAGAAAAAGGGTCAAAGGCTATGAAGAGGCAAAGCACGGAAGAAGAAATACAAGTTGTCATGATAAGAATTCAAATGAAAATCATGAGAGTCCGTTTGTCACCTATCAGATTAGAAAAAGTTGGGAAACATTGATTAGATGCTGGGGCGGGAGGGAGGTATGGAGCTAATCATACCCCATGTTGGGGAACCCTGACACCCCCTGACGACTTCCACTGCAGTGGCACCGTCCTGCTCTGGCCCTCACCCTGCGAAATGACAGTGACCCAAATGACATTATTCGAGGCCCCGCCAAACTGAGTGTGTTCGGCACGGAGGTCTGAAGGTCTTTGAGGGTTCGCAGCCTACTGTGGGTTTGGGTGAGCCTGTTTGAAAGAAAATGTGCTAAGATGGACCAAGGGATATTTGTATGATAAAGTTAAAGCCTTCATTTATTCTTTCCCTGGAGGAGCTTTTAACTGTGCTTCTAAGCTTTTGTCTCAACTTACCCATGTGAGCATTCGTGTGGCCCAGCAGTTCTGATGTGGTGGAACATGAGCTGCAGCGGATGGCTTTTAATACAGATGGATGCTTGGGCCCCGCCCCCTCATTTGCTTATTCATTCAACCCAGGGAGTGTTGGTCCACACTATTGATTGATTATTGGTCTGAAGGGGAGCCTGGGCCCCATCTTTTCTTTTGAAGTCCTTCCCTCCCCAGGTTCTCGTGTGTAGCCTGAGGGGTCAGACCACTGCTAGTCTTCCTGTCTGTCTGCTACCTCAGGATCCTCCTTTCGGGATGGGGTGGAGGGAGGCGCAGGCCTCTGTGTTTTAATGGGACTATGTTTTATGTCCCCGTCCCATTTACAGACCAGCCCACCCTCTGGGACCTAGTTTTGCCGGCCTGTAGTTCTTTTCAGGAAAATCTGGGACAAAGGGGTTGTGAGCCAATTCTGCCAGCAGAGGGCAGCAAATGTATGGCAAATGGGGACTCCCCGGGAGGCTGGGCCCCAACTCAGAATCACAAGTTAGACCCCAAAGGACCTTAGAAATCATGAATCCAGATTCTTCATCATAGAGGTGGGAAAAACGAGCCCCAGGGAGGGAAGCCATGAACCTCCAAGTCACACAGATGGAACTTGGAATGGAAACCCAGGTGTTACTCATTCAGCAATCCCTCAAACACCTACTGTGTGCCAGGTGGGGGGCTAGGTGCTGGGATCCAACAGGATTAAGTCTCTGCTCCATGGGGAAACAGACTCCTAAGTAAGTCCTTATACTGAATGTGGGCTTAGGAACGGGAACTATAGCTCTTTTTTGGGAGCTCATTTATTTACTTATTCATCCAACCCAGAGAGAGTTGGTGCATACTATTGACCAGGCACTGTGCTAGGCACAGGGGCATTACTTTGAGACCCACTGTGGGAGAACTGACAAGGGGCACACATCCTGGCATTTGGATGGGGCAGCTGCTAGAAGGAAGTGATGTCTAAACAGAGATCCTTACAGTGAATAAGAAGAAGCAGGTGAAAAGTGGGTGGACTTGTTGGGATGCTGGTTCAAACCAATAAAAAAAAAGTCAATCACAGGACCTTGGATCCTGAGGGGATATTCTGTGTGCTTAGGAACATATGGTTTATTTTTAGTGGGATGATGGTATGGTGGGCGTGTTTTAGAAAAGAGCCCTTTTCTTTTAGAGATATATGCCGAAATATTTACAGACAATGTGATGAGATGCCTGGGATTCCTCTTTAATGGAAGTGGGGTAGGATGGGAGTTACCTGAAACTAGAGTGGCCATAAGTTGACTCTGGTTGAAGTCAGGTGATGGGTATACCCAGGGTTTATGCAATTACTCTTCCAATTTGTGTAGGTTAAAGCTTTGTTTCCTATAAAGTTAAACTACTAAATAGACATTTAAACAGCAGGAGTGGGTGGAACAGCCTCTGCAAAGACTCTGAGCTGTGTTAAAGAATTAAAAATGATTGCATTGGGTGGCTGAGTGGGAGAGGGGACACTGGGGGTTGAATCTTGGACAACAGGGAACAGGTCTCCAGGCACAGGAGGCAGAAAGGCCTCCCACCGGGACAAGCCTTCGGGCAGCGTCAGAAGTCGATGAAATGTGGAGGGGATTGTACACAGTGGTGGAGGGCTGTCAGAAAAGCAAGGCAAAGGCCGTTATGCAATGTGGGTTGATATGCTACACATTTTTCATTGCCATCTAGAAAAAACTAAGAGAGAAAAAATTGGGGGGTGGAGGAGAATCCACAAGAAGTGAAGAGGAGAAGGAAGGGATGCTTAGTCAAGGAAGTGCTTTTCCTTGAAGAGCAGGCTGGCCGCTCACCCCGAGTGTTGAAGATGGAAGCAGCGTCTCGCAGGCAGGAGGCTGGACCGTGGGCTGAGCGTTCCCATGCTGCCTGCCTGGGCCTGCTCAGCCCCCTGTCCATCTGGTCAGGCGGGGTCTGCCTGCCTGGAGTGTCAGGGGGCCTTGGGAGGATCTGAGCAGAATAGTCTCTATGTCCAGACAGGATGCATGTGAAGCATCTTAAAAAGTGGTCCCCAGGGGTTTTCCCTGACTCCTGCTGCACAGACCAAAGAACTCAGAATCAGAACCGAGAGGACTCTTAAAGTCAGCCTGCCTGCTTCCCCGACAGGGTGTCCTGCAGCCTCAGTCCCTGATTGTGGCCCTGCCTGGAGTCGTCACCAGGTTCGGCCGGGTCTCCATCCTGGATCCATGGCCCATCAGCTGTGGCCTTGCGCCAGTTGCCAAGGCAACATCAGCAGGTCACCTGGTCTGTAAGTTGGGGTCATGACAGTCCCCACCCATCTCTAGGGCAGGACGGATGAGCCGGTGAAAGGTCTCTGGAAACTGAATGTACCAAACAAGCTGATGATACTTCTGTTCGGACATATTCAGTAGCAGGGAGCTCATTTCATCGGGAGGCCCTCCGTTGTGTATGAAACCGTAAGGATGCGTCAAAGAGGAGAGTGATTCTAAAACCTGATAGCATTTACTTCAGCTGGGGCTTACTTCATAGGATAAGTAACTGCCCTGAGAAGGTTGAAAATCAGTATTAAATATTTACTAATACTTAACATTGGGAAATATCTACTAAATACTTACTGGATAAATATCGGGAAAAATAGAAACTTAAACGGTAAACTGGATCTTTGTGTTGTGGTTTACACTCCTAATCCAGCATTCCTTCATTTCTAGGGAGATGTTTTTCTTCTGCGTTTGGTTTTGAATGGGCAGTAATTCGAATTTTATTTTTAAGGTTCTTGTTTTCTTAGTGTTTAGATCATATAGGTTAGATCTGTAAACCGATATCTAAATGCAATAAGTAAACTGATGGTTAAAGGAACTTCATGGAAAATCTTTAGATAAAGCCCTTGAAGAGGAAATCATACTGCTCTCTCCTATTAATATCGCTTTGCTACATTTAGATTATTGTGTACATTTTCTCTGTTAGCTACACACACACACACACACACACACACACACACACACACACACACTGAGTCACCCACATCTACACACACACCCTAAATATGATGTGGAGTATATATGAGAAAAAGAAAATAAAAAATGTCATTGATTTCAAAAAGATTTTTCCCAGCCCTGGCTGGTTTGGCTCAGTGGATGGAGCATCGCATGCAGACTGTAGGGTCCCAGGTTTGATCCCAGGTTTGATTCCCATCAGGGGCACATGCCCAGGTTGCAGGCTCAATCCCCAGGAGGAGGTGTGTGGGAGGCAGCCAATCAATGATTCTCTCTCATCATTGTTGTTTCTATCTCTCTCCCTCTCCCTTCCTCTCTGAAATCAATACAAATATATATAAAGAAAAAAAGATTTTCCCCAGAGCCCTGGCCTGTGTGGCTCAGTGGTTAGAGTGTCGGCCACGCACCGAAGGGTCGTACCTGAGTTACAGGTTTGCTTCCCACCCTCAGTTGGTTGCATGTGGGAGGCAACCAATAGATCAAGCAGGTCAAACTCATGGCTCACGGGCCACATGCCTCGTTTATTTGGCCCATGTTAGCCTTTGAGTTTGACATGCTTTCAATAGATGTTTCTCTCTCTCTCTCTCTCTCTCTCTCTCTCTCTCTCTCTCTCTCTCTCTTTCTCTTCCCTCTCCCACCCTTCCTTCCACTCTCTCTGAAAAGCAATAGAAAAAATATCCTCAGATGAGGATTAACAAAAAAGAAAAAAAAAAAGAAGAAGAAAAGATTTTTCCTGGAGATCAGGGAGCTAATAGGAATGCTATCATTGTCCTATTTTGCTAAAGGAAATAGAAATAGGGTGGCTTCAGTTTTGTGCCTCCCAAGTCGCAGCAACAGCGGCCTGAGGCAGTGCTGATGGGTGCTTCTGCCCCGACCCCCCTCCTCCCCCCCGCCATAGCGCTATGTAAAGCGGGCTTAGCCATCCCAGCCCTCCCTCCCCTCCAGGAGGCAGGGAACTTGGAATCCCTTAGGATGCAGCATTCTAGCATCGGGACAGCCACGGGCCATGCAGCCCGATGAAGAACAGATTTCCATTCGCTCAGATTCTCCGGGGGACATAAGACTATAACATGAAACCAGTCCAGGGGAGTGTGGTGACACTGGCTTTGCCCTTTTGCCCACAAACCCAGAAGAGAAGCCCCTCCCCTTGCCGCCAGCCTCCAAGGTGAGGAGGGAGTCCTCAGGGCGAGGCCCGGGCAGGCCGGGGCTCCTCACTGCCAAAGTCCTGCAGCAGAGGCGCTGAGGGCCTTTCAGCTCTGACTCTCAGCGCGGAGATTCCCTCCCGTAGACGTGGCTAGTGAGCAGGTTCAGGCTTGGAGCAAGAGGCAATGGGGGGCGGAGGTCATGGTTACAGAGGGGCCGGAGGAGGGTCTTTCAACAGCGCTGGCTTGCCTAGCCAATGCCCAGAAAGTCCTACGTGCTAGTTTAAAGAATTTGGCAGGTTTAGATGCAGACATGCATACATCAGAAAAAGTAATTAGGAAAGTATATATAGCATCTATTTATATCCACTTTGAAAGGAAAGAGACAGGCTCATCTCACATAAACACATGGCTTATTCCAGGTGCTCTGTGCTCTGAGGTCCAGGCCATAGAGATTGGTGGGGAGGGGGAGATGTAATGAAAGAACATAAACCAGCCTGAGTGCGCGAACACACACAGGCAGCACGCTCAGCCCATGGCCCTGGCTTGAGCTTTATTGATAGCGCTCGCCCCACAGGAATGTCTGTCTTTAGAGATCTATAATAATAGCACTTGCCTCCTGCCACACTTTACTGCCCGAGGGACTTTTACATCCATTGTATTGTTGGTCCTCACAACTGCACTCTGAGGTGTTAGGGCAGATTTTGTTGCCTATTTTACTGATGAAGAAAGCAGAGATTCAGAGAGGTCCATGGCTTGTCCAGGGTCACACAGCTAGTAAATGGCAGAGTCGGAACTAAATCCAAATCTTCAGATGCCAAGCATTTCCCATCATGCTGTGCTGCCTAGACCTCCCTGCCTCCCTCCCCTCCTCCCTCCCTCCCCCTTTCTTTCCTTCCTTCCCTCCCTCCCTCCCTCCCTTCCTTCCCTCCCTCCCTCCCTCCCTCCCTCCCTTCTTTCCCTCCTTCCTTCCTTCCTTCCTTCCTTCCTTCCTTCCTTCCTTCCTTCCTTCCTTCCTTCCTCCCTTCCTTCCATTTCTGGAAGCATAACATACATACAACAAAATACAACACAAACAAGAGTGTAGCTCAGTGAATTTTCCCAAAGCAAGCACACCTGCGTAACCAGCGTCAGCTTGAGACACGGAAGATTTCCAGAGCTCTGAGGCACCCGCGAGGGTAACCATTCTGTCCTCTCGCACGAAAGATTCCTTTTGTCTTTATAATAACTTTACATATGTAGGTGTTTGCATCTGCCTTCTCATGCTCAGTATTGTGTCTTGAAAATCATCCGTGGTCTGGCATGGAGGGGTACTGTGCCCGCTCTCGGCGTGCCACCTCGCCATCTGCTCCTTTCTGTACGTTTGGCTGTTCCCAGTGTGGGGGTCATTATGAGCACATTCTTGTATGTGACTTTGGGCGAGCAGATGTGCACGTTTCTGTTGGGGATACACATACCTAGGACCAAGTTGCTGGGTCACAAGGGATGTGCACGTTCAGCTTTTGTAGATATTTTGAACGGTTTTACACATTGGTTGTAGATACTGCCTAAAACTTTAACCGTGAATCAGCTGAAAGCAGCTTGTCACCACCCCCTCCGGTTCCTTCTATTTTCTCTCACTGTGGGTTCCTCCTCTCCTCTCTCTGCCCACCCTCTCCAATGGGCTGCAATCTAACCACTATCTCTATTCCGGGAAAGGGTCAAGAGAAAAAATAGTGCATTATTTGGGGAGCTGAGTTATTTATTCCTATAATGTGTGTGTGTGTGTGGGGGGGGGGGGGGGAGGAGGTGGCAAATTAGGAACATCTAATTACCTAATTTCTAAAAGTTGTCCCAATGATCAGGCACAAGCAGTCATAAGCATAAAACATACACTAAAATCAACTAGATCTGAGTCTTTGGGTTATCTGCTGCTTTTTAATATTTAGGATTCTGTTCTCTCCATTGCCATGGACCATTCACATTGATTGTATGTAATGTTTAAAGAAATAAGCCCTTAAGTAAGTGACAGTTAAATCACCCAGCCCACTTTCTCTGCATTTAATTTGCAGACAAATTCTTCTTGTTCCCTGTCTCCCAGGTAAACGTTGGACACCTGACATACATTTTGCAGAGCTGGAGGGTTGGGAGGGGAAGAGAGATAAGATACATCACCTACAGCTGAAACCGGTTTGGCTCAGTGGCTAGAGCGTCGGCCTGCGGACTGAGAGGTCCCAGGTTTGATTCTGGTCGGGGGCATGTGCCTGGGTTGCGGGCACATCCCCAGTGGGAGATGTGCAGGAGGCAGCTGATCGATGATTCTCTCTCATCGATGTTTCTAACTCTCTATCTCTCTCCCTTCCTCTCTGTAAAAAATCAATTAAAAAAAAAAAAAGATACATCACCTACCATACAACTTATTACGTATTTGGGAAACCATATACTTGTTCATTCACAGATTTATTATTGGGAAACAGGGAGCCATTGACGCTTTCTGATGAGTGGAGGTAACGCTGAAGGGGGTATTTCGTGACCTTGCAATGATGTGTAGGCTGGATGTTTGGAAGAGCTTGGAAATGAGACAGGAGAGACTACGCGATAGTCCAGGCAAAAGCGATGAGCTCCGATTCCAGTGTCCGCCTCGGAATGGGAAAAGGGGTTGAAAGAGAGAAGCAATCTGAGCAGTCATCTCCATCTTGGCTCTCCCCACTGAGGCCAGGGCCTCCCCCGCAGAATACTCAGTGGTAATTGGTGTGGGTTGGGGCCAGGAATTGGTATTGTCTTAAAGCTCCCTAGGATATACATTATAATAAGGGAAGACTTACCAGGGGAGGTGGGTTTTAAAAAAAATTTTTTTAAAAAAATATTTTACTTAAGTAATATCTGTCTTACTTAAAGGAGGTGGGTCTTTGGAGATAAGGGGTGAGGGAGTGACGAGATGAGAGTGATCCCCAGGCTTCATTCCTGGGTGGACAAAGCCGGTGGGTCTGCCTCCCCCAGGAGGAGCTCCGCCTGGCAGGTGTGTGGAGGGTCCGGGGAGATGAATGAGTGCTCTGGGATGGGGGTGGGAAAGAAAGCTGGATGCTGAGGGCTGAACCATAAGGACTGTCCAGGGACAGGTGACAGAGAGACTGGGAAGGAAGGGACCCCAGACAGTGTCACCGAGCTCCTGGACACGTCCCAGGAGATTAAGAACTAGGGGAGGCCACTGCATCAGCCAACTGGGGGAGGGAGGGGTCGCCAAAGCCAGCATCAGTGGGGTTGAAGGATGGGCAGGGGGAGAGGGGATGGAGCAGGAGGGACCGACACCCCTCCTAGGAGGTGTGCTACAGAGCAAGCCAAGGGGAGAAGTAAGGGCGCTGTCATGTGGCTGGGCGGCAGGCGTGTGACAAAGGGAAAGGACTTCCCCTGTAGTTACTGAGGGCGGAATCAGGCCCAGTGGTTAAGTCCCAGAGAGAAAGACTTTGACTCAATGTAGGGAATGGTGTTCAAATGAAAGGAGAGGAAGGGAGAGGGAGAGAGAGATAGGAACATCAATGATGAAGGGAATTCATGATGGCTGCCTCCTGCACACCCCTACTTGGGATCAGGCCCACAACCCAGGCATGTGCCCTGGCTGGGAATCGAACTGTGACCTCTTGGTTCATAGGTCCATGCTCAACCACTAAGCCGCACTGGCCAAGCCAAATGAAAGGAGCTTAACAGGCAACTAGACAAGCCCCATGCCCACTGGAGATTTCCAAAAGCTGTTATTGAGCATCTGACAAAGTCTCTGTAGGATATTCATGGATCACTCACCAGGAGGTGGCATTGGGCAAGTCCATGGTGCCTTTCGTATCTGGGACGGTCTGATGCATCACAACCTCCCCCCTCTCCCCCAGGGACAGCCTGCTGCATTAGTAGATCCCCGTCACTCTGCCAGGCCGAATAAATGTCACAAATGTCACAGGAATGTGGAGAGTGATCGACTTGCTCTATTTATCCCCCACCCCCACCCCTACCCAGCCCCCGCCCCAGTCCCCAGCCCCCAGCCCCCGCCCCCGCCCCCAGCCCCCAGCCTTCCCATCCTTGGTCCTGTGTGCATGGCGTTGATAATTCAGTCTGAGTCAGGGCCCAGGTCACTCACTGTTTGGGGAATGGTAAACAAAGATAAGAGCTTTAAGCACTGGAATTTATTTTTTATCCACTCGGCCTAAAAGCCACTGCATGTTAAATTTAGAAGGCTGATTCCAGACCCCTCCCACCCTCTGGTTTCCTGCCTCCTCCTCAGTGCCCATGCTCAGAACAGAGGCTCGCTGACCATGAACCTGAAACGTGTTTGGAGAGCCCGGGAGCCTGTAGAGGCCGCCTGCCTGAATGTTTATAAAAACGTATCATCTGAGGGCCGGGAAGGAAGGGACCGTTTCCTCGGAGAGCTGGCTCTGCTTACCATTCCAGCAGCAGCCATCGCTACCCAAATATTCACCCAAATGCCCTCCCCCAGCAGGGAGGTGCTTCGTCTCCCACTGTCAGGAGGTGAGGTGCTCCCCAGGGAGGTACCGTGTTTCAGCAGCCCACCTTCCAATTTATTTACAAAGGTTTCCCTCACGCATGGGCATCTATAACTGAACAGCTCTCTCTTCTATGTAGGTTAAATCCCTTTGTAACCAACTCCAAGAACCTGTAGAAATCCTTTTGTTGGCCGGGAATGCTTCTGTATTGAATATTGTTGGAAATAAATGAGCCATTGTCTGGGCTGAGAATTTTCTGGTTAGATAGAGATCTCCACTGTGATACGATTTATTGTAGCAGGGCTTTGGGGTTTTTGCCGAGCTCATTTTAAATTCCCTATTGCCTGCTCAGTCCATTTTCACATCTTAGGATATAAGCGGGGAGGGCAAGCTAAAAAAAAAAAAAAAAAAGACAAAATCTCCTTTGCCCCAAAACCATGTCTAATGACCTAAAGTGGTGTCTGGAACCACACTTTAACAAATGCCCAGAAGTGAGGCACATCTGTTGGCCAATTGAGGGCAGGGTCAACCAGTGCTCTAGCTGTCAGGCGAGGAGAACAGCCACAGGATGATGGTAAAATAAAAAAGAGCAAGGCCCAGGAGTCACACCAGCTCAGCCCTCTCATGTTCAGATGAGGAACCACAGCCCAGAGGGGTCGGGCGACTGGCCCTCACTGTGCCCACATCGAAATCCTCACTTATTACTCCTTTTAAGAGAATAAATAATTCCATTAAACCAGCTAAAATATACCCAACCCTAGCTAAGAGTAAGTTTTGAAGTTAAAAATCAGAAGTCTAGACAGCAATTTATCATTTTTCTCTTTTATAACAAACTCCTGAGATTCTGAATTTCACTATCAAAATGGAAGGGCGGAGATGCGGCATCCGTCAGCTCTGGATGGAAGATGGCCAGTCAGTAAGCCTCCTAGGGCAGTGATGGCGAACCTTTTGAGCTCGGCGTGTCAGCATTTTGAAAAACCCTAACTTAACTCTGGTGCCGTGTCACATATAGAAATTTTTTGATATTTGCCACCATCGTAAAACAAAGACTTATATTTTTGATATTTATTTTATATATTTAAATGCCATTTAACAAAGAAAAATCAACCAAAAAAATGAGTTCCTATGTCATAGGTTCGCCATCACTGTCCTAGGGTTAAGTCAGCTCATCTGTAACTTGGGCAGCAGTCACACCTCGAAGCTTGCCGTGAGGAGCCCTCATAAGGCCCACACCGATAGGGTTTCTTCAGAGGCTCTGTTTGTAATTCTTCTGCTTTGGGGCATGAGATGAGGGGGGTGGGGGGGGGGGCACATTCCCAGCAGGCGCCTCTCATAGCCCATCCATCTGTTTCCTTCCCGCCCTCAGGGTGCTTGTCCCTGGGGTGCCTGTGTGGTGAAACCCCTGGGTGTGCACAGAGCTGTTAACCTTCGTCTGACAAGAACGGAGAGCACGCCTCTCTGCCATCCCGTCTGATCCTCACAAGACTGCACTTTGCACAGGAGGAGACAGAGGTGCCAGGAGCCCAGGCTACTGGCCCCCGGCCACACAGCCAGGCCCCCGACAGCAGGGCCACCTCTCAGCCGCATGGCCTGGCTTCCCACCTGCCCCACCTGAGGCGGTGGCCCTGTTCCTCTCTCCATGGCAGGTGGCTTTTAGTGGAAAGGGCTCCTGGGCAAGAATGGCCTCCGCAGCGGCAGGCTAAGTGCGCACAGGCCCAGGCAGTGGCTGACACAGCTTCCCGTGGCTGTGGGCCGTGTCCACACAAAGCCCTCTCCCCGCCTCTCAGAGCTGAAAAGTGAGAATGAGGCTCCTGGGGAGGGAAATGCTTATAAAATAATCGGGGTGCGAGGGCCTCAGCATGTGTCTCAGAGCCTTGGTGGCTGACTTCTGCTCAGAGTAGCTGAGACTCTGCCTTCCTGCCCAGCCTCTGTCTGCTGGGTGCCGGCCGGCCGCAGACGAGGGGAAGCTGCCCAGACGATGGACAGACGGCAGGGCTCCCACCAGCTGGCCGGCAGGTGGTCCCGGTCAGCAGTGGCCTGGCAGACCCTCCCCCTCATCCCAGATGGGGAGGCTGTCCTCCCTAAGGTGGGCATGGAGGGGAGAAGGGCTACCCCATTCCATCCTTCCTGCATGTGTCCCCAGAGCCCGCAGGCAGGGGAGGGAGGGTGCCGGAGGCTCCCCTGCAAGTGAGGCCCACACACTCCATGTCTAGGGGAATGGGGTGCGGAGTGCTCCCAGTCAAGCCCCTCTCCTCCTTCCCCCATCTGCTGGGCAAGCTGGGCCTGCAGACCCCAAAACATCAGGCAAAAGCTTCAGTTAGGGGTGTCCTCTCATCTGGACAGAGCTGCCTGAGCCCAGGGGGCTTCACCCCAGGCCCCACCCTGGGCCCCACTTTTGTTAACTTTTCATACAGGGGCTGTTCTAACGTGGGACTCAACCCCGAGAGGATGACTGGCCCAGGGGGGCAAGCCAGCTCTCCCCACGCCCTGAGAGGAGGTCCCCTGTCTATGGTTTCCTTTCTTCTTTTTATTGCTTTTATTTATCTTAGGGATTTGCTGATGGATGCTTTCTAACAAGAATTCACCAGTCCTGCAGGTCCCCTTCCCAACCTCTGGGCCGCCCTGATATTTACAAACTGCCTCTTCCATCCCCTGACCAGCGTTCTGCGGGGCATGGCCCCCACTGCCTGCTGTATACCCGTTCTAGGGGGGAGGGGAGGGGATGGGACAAGCCCAGCAGGCCCCTGCGGAGGAAGAGCGGGCGTCCCGGGAACACGCGGTGGCATCCTGGGGCCACGGAACTGCCCCGGGTGCGGGTTGTGGGATCGGAGAGCCTTCCCAGAGAAGGCGAGGCTCCCGCCGAAGCAATTTTCAAAAGGCATTCTGTGTTCTTTCACACAGAAACAATAAAAGCACTTAAACAAGGTTTTGGAACAAAACTGAAACGAGTTCTATCGCAGCCGCCCATTTACGGCTGTTTTATTGGAACGCGTGCTCTGCGGTTCACGCCTCCCTGCCTCACGCCGGCCACGTGGCGGCCGGGATATATTGGCAGCGGCGGCGTTAATTACGGCAATTTGTTTTGGCCGCGGATCTTAAGGAATCGTTCGTTTCCTTTGTCTTCCGTGTCTGCTGCTCCCTGTAGCACTCCATGTGCCCACGGCCGCAGTCCACTCCCCTCCACACCGTGCCCCCTCCCTCTCCCCCCTCCCACATACTGAGGCTTCTCCCAGGGACCGAACCTTAGGGTGGGGCAGGCGGGGCCCTCCAGGGGCCAGAGTGACAGGGTCACACAAGGAGGCCCTGAGGGGCGGGACTAGCGGGCTGGAGAGATTTTTGTAGGATCATGGTCCAGGCAGCCAGGGGTCAAGTCCACATCCATGGACCAGGTGGTGGCAGGAGGGGGCAGGGAGGGAAGTGTGGGCACCTGGGGGACAGAAGCAGCCCTGAGAGGGTGGGCATGGCTGAGCAGGGCCAGCCTATTGCAGGGCCCTGTTGCCTACCCTCACAGGGTGACAGCAGATGGGCCCCCAGCAGCTCCTGGGTGACAGCCTCCCAGCCTCGGCGGGTCCAGGATAAGAGGTCACAGGGGTCAGGCTTAGAGGGGTGGGGATGACCCCCCAGCAGACCTAACGAAGAAGGTTGGGCTCCTTGGAAGACAGGCGGGTCATCTGTGGCCACAGAGGAAACAGGCCAGAGGCCAGCGGCCCTCCAGCTCCGCGCTTTCCGGGCAGCCACTCCCATGGGGCACGGGCTGTCCGTCCGGAGCTGTGTGTCCTGCCCGTAAAGGCTGCACCCGCGTGTGCGTCCATGAGAGAGGAGGCCAGCTGCGGCCCTGCGGAGGCCTCTGCGGCCCCCCGAGCCACGGCCGGAGTGAGGGCCAGGAAGCAGGGCACAGGCCGTGCGGGTGCGCCGTGGGGACCGGGCAGAGGAAGCCCGGCCGTGGGGGACCGAGAGCGGAACCTATGACATCTCTGGAAGGGAAAGTTCTGCGGCTACACTGGGGCGGGCACAGGGTGAGTTCCACTTGCATCATTTCATTGAATTTTTACTGTACGGACGAGGACACGGAGGCTCAGAGGGGTTTGTGTGGCAGATCACTGGGCAGAGAGGGGGGAGACCAGCAGAAGGATGGAGTCGGGGGCGAGTAAAAAGCCACGTGTGCTGATTCCAATGGCAAGGACAGCACCAGGCAGAGATGACGGCACAGGAGGCCTTTTTCTCCCTCATTCAAGCGGGTCGTGCCAGGGTGCGCTCTCCACGCCGAGGGCTGAGGGCCAGCCAGAGGCGGGCGCCTCGTTAGGGACATAAACTCAGCCGGAGGGCGAACCCGGGTCCTGCCTGGGACCGTTGGTTGCTGGGATCGGCAGCAATCTCTAAAGTCCTCAGATCTTGGCTATTTGATCATTTTGTTGGTCCCTAGCAAACTGCTGTCCTGGACACATCGGAGGGCCAAAGAGAGTTTTGCTGGAAAGGAAGGAGGGTAGAAAAAGTTCTGAGCTGAAAGGAAGGGGCACGCGGAGGAGCTGTGCAGTGGTGGCTCAGGGTGGCCCAGAGGGACCCTGTTTGTGGGGTGAGCAACATGCACATGCTGAGACCCTGGGTGGCATTGATGCTCAGTGGCAGGTGAGGAGAGACGTGTGGAAGTGACGTATTTCTGTCTACCTAAGGTTTCTGAGATGATCTGTAGAATGGGAATAACAGGAAGATTTGCAACAACAGCAGCAAAATAAAAACAAATGTTTCTGGAGAGCCACTAGCTGCGGGCTCCATGCTTCCATGTTATCCCAGCTCATCATCCCCAACCTAACAGAGCAGGTACGATCATAACCCCTTCTGCCAGGTTAGGAAGCTGAGGGTTAGTCTCCCATGGCTGGCAGGGGGTTCAGCCTGGCTTTGAGGCGGGGAGACTGACCCAGAGCCTGTGCTCTTAGCCCTCAGCCTGGCTGCATCCAGGCTGGGCCAAGGTAAAATTGGTAGAGGGCCGTGGGACCTGGAACACACCGCCTGTGGGTCAGTCCTGCTGTGAGCGTCCTCGCTTCGCACCACCCTGAAGAGGTGGGCGTGGCTCCTCTGTGCTGAACCTTGGGGCTTAGCGGGGCTGGCAGGGAACCGCTTTCAACCCCAGGGGCTCAGGCAGGAGCCAACTGGCAAGTTTGTTCCATGGGATGGTCGGCGGGAGGGAGCCCAATGGACTTCTCTTTGTAAACTGATTGACTACTGAGCTAATAGAAACATTGGAAGGAGCCCCTGAATTTGGATTCTGCAAGCCCAGGTGAACTGTGGGAGACAGCAGAGGAGGAAGCGTGGGTTCTGAAAAGAGGCTCTGGAGACCTGCATTTTTTGGGAAATGGTCTATCACAACTGGAAAGAAAAAGCCGTGGAGTGTGTGCGCATGGAGAGGATCTAGAGCAGTGGTTCTCAACCTGTGGGTCGCGACCCCTTTGGCGGTCGAACGACCCTTTCACAGGGGTCGCCTAAGACCATCCTGCATATCAGATATTTACATTATGATTCATAACAGTAGCAACGTTACAGTTATGAAGTAGCAACGAAAATAATTTTATGGTTGGGTCACAACATGAGGAACTGTATTTAAAGGGCCAGAAGGTTGAGAACCACTGATCTAGAGGATGGTAAACTGAAAGATGCCAGAAGGTTCTGTATGTGGTTTGAATATCTAGACTTAGTATACGAGAAAAACATACAAAATAGATAGCCCTTGTATTCATGTAATTTCCCCACCAGAGTACTTGTTCGTAGGCACCTCAGCTCAGCAGCCTCCTGTCCTGATAACTGAACATAAGAGTTAGAGCAAGATCGTTTGAATTCTGTATTTGCTGTGTGACCCTGAGCAAGACACCTAACCTCTCTGAGCCTACCTTTGAACTCTAACGGGAATATTTGTAATAGGTACTCTACTAACTTCGTAGATTAGGGAGAATAAATGGTAACGAATAATAGTTTCTGTTACTGTGCTTTTCTTACATCCTGACAGTGCACATCCCAGTGGAGAAAATGGAGCCAGTTGCTTGGTCTAGATCCCCTGAGGTACCACAATGCCAAGATAGGGTTCAGGTAGGAGAGCAGGAAGATACTAGATGTACCAAGACGGAATAACTTAAATTTGGTATAAGTCAAGTGGATGCCATAGCAATGATATTCTCAGTTTAGATCAGAAATGATGTAAATCTTGGAAATTTTAGAAGAAATTGAAGTGATAAAATGGTATAGAAGTAAGACAATTCCATCAAATAAAACTGAAAAATGTGGAGCCCAGAATGTGTACTTTAACTTGGAGACCAGGAAAATAGATACTAGAAAGTGTGGTAGAGTGAAACCAAAGGCTCAAGCTTGGGAGTTGGGAGGTCTAAGTTTTATTCCTAGTTTGGCCACAAATTAGTGAAATGGGCTTAGGAAGTCTCTTAACTGATCTGACGTGTTTCCTTATTTGTAAAGTGGATTTAAAAAAAAATCTCCTGCCTGGCCGGTGTGGCTCAGGGGTTGCGTGTTGACCCAGAACCAAGGGGTCACTGGTTCGATTCCTAGTCAGGGCACATGCCCGATTTGCAGGCTCTATTCCCAGTAGAGGGCGTGAGGGAGGCAGCCAATTGATGATGTTTCTATCTCTCTATCTCTTTCCTTTCCTCTTGTTCTAAAAAGCAATAAAAAATATAAAATAAAATTTAAAAATCTCCTCATTCACTTTTCTGAGCTGTAGTGATAAGTTGTGGTTAAAAAAAAAGTTTGAAAAACATAGCTCTAATATCCTCAGGTGCTGCTTGCCTCAGTTTCCCTCATTCACTGGCGCCGTTATAAATGATTCCTTTGACTCTGCTAACAGTACAGAAGTCCCAGCAGCTGGTGCCCGTCCCTGAACAACAGCCCCCCTCCCTGCCAGCAGAGCCCGTAGGGCTTATGGTGATTATTAAGTAATAATAGAGTTGCCAGATTTATCATATGAAAATACAATCATTCAATTAAATGGGAATTTCAGATATGCAAGGAATCATTTTTTAGTATAAGTATGTCCAAAATATTGCATGAAACATACTTATACTAAAAAAAAAAAAAAGATTCACTGTTCATCAGAAATTTAAAATTAACCAGACAACTGTATTTTATGTGGCAGCCCTAGGTAAGCAATAAATAAACAGGAAACTGGAGGGAAAGTTTCCAAAGATTAAGACTTCTAAGTGCCCCAAACTACAAAACTTCGTGCTTTCATATGATCATAAATTAACAGCTGTATCATATTATGCAAATTTATGTTAAGTTATTCGCTATCTGTCATCATGCTCCAATAAAAACTGTATATATGACATTTAGAAAAAAATGACATCTTCTGATAAGAGTTTGGTTCTGCATTTCGGTGGCGCTGATTACCTCGGGCTCGCCGAATGCCGCAGCCACCGATACACAGAGCCAGGGTCTTTGTGAGCGTCTCACTGAATTACTTATGGTCTCTCCAGAATTCTCGAGAACAATCCCAGTGAGTGGCCTGTGGTTGCTTTCCTCCATGTTAATGCCTTTGAAGAAACACAGCTTGGCGATGAAATAACGGGCAAGAACACCCCTGCCTTTCATCTGGAAGTTGGCGATTTCCCACCAATAAGAACTGTGCTTCGCGAGGCTTAGCTTCACTGGACGAGCAGAAGGGAGATCATTTGGTCTTTAATCTCTGTGCCTTCCTGTTTCTTGATGATTGTACACAAAGGGGGAAACCCCACTTTCTGCTGCTGCTTTGCTATAGGTAGCGGTAGAAATGCCCACCAGTTGGCTAATTGAATATTCAGAGCATAACAGAGATAGATGGCTTATCTTCAGGCTGATCTGCTTAGTTTTTCAAATGACGACGGCCTCTTCTCTTGCAGCTCCTGGCATGCCACCGCCTTTTGTGTTTGTTTTTAGCAATTATAATTTTGTTTTTCTAATTGTGGGATCCTGTTTGGGGCAGAAATGCTGGTGTCTGTGCTGGGAGGGAGGGGTAAGAGCTTGCTCAGGGCACATTACATCCTCAAAGTGGTCCTGAGAGCGGAGGCTGCAAGGAGGGCCGGGAGCCAGATGGCTGTAAGGAATCTTTGAAGAATGCCAGGCCAGGCTCGGAAGACAGGCTGCTTGCAGCAGAAATTGCAGGGAGGAGGGCAGGTGAGGCTGATGCAATTAAAAAAGGACTCTTTGTTCACCCAGCAGAGAAAATGCAGACTCCGAGGGCAAAGTCACAGTGGCGTGCTGGGCGGTAACTGGGCCCACTTCCCCTCTAGCAGGCAGACTCTTCCTGCCCCGGGTGGGGGCGGCGGCAGAGGCACGCTGTCTACACTCACTCTTCCCAGACCCTGTGACTGGCTAGGGCAGTGGTCGGCAAACTGTGGCTTGGCAAACCACGGCTCGCGAGCCACATGCGGCTCTTTGGCCCCTTGAGTGTGGCTCTTCCACAAAATACCGGCTCTTCCACAAAATATCGACTTCTGCGCATGGGCCACGAAGTTTCAATCGCACTGTACGTGCGCGCCCACACGTGGTATTTTGTGGAAGAGCCACACTCAAGGGGCCAAAGAGCCGCATGTGGCTCGTGAGCCGCGGTTTGCCGGCCACGAGGCTAGGGAATGAGCATGGGCCTGGGAGTATCCACACCCAGAGTGACCTTAGCTAGCTTCCTGATGTCCTTTCCTCAGTTTTTTCATCTATAAAATAAAGGCATTAGATTGAAGGTTTTCTAATTTTCTTTCAACTTAAGCTTTCATTCGTTCATTCATTCATTCATTCCACTAACCTTGAGCACCTAGTATGTGCCTGGATGTGGTGACAGAGAGAACCTTGCACTCATGGTGTCAAGAGGGGAACTTGTCTAGGGGTCAACAAGCAGAAGTGTCTAAGAAAAGGGGAAGGAGGAGGAGGAGGAGGAGCCGGGGAGAGAATAGGAAACTCCTTCTCAGGTTGCTGACTCTGACTTTCTGAAAATGACTCAGAAAGGCAAATTCCAAGAGGCAAAATCTGTTGCTTTTTTGGTCACTGGTTCTCCCAGCTGAGGAGGGAGAGGCCTCTAATGACACGGGCAACTAGGAGGATCTGATTTCTGGAAGTTTCTGTCCAAGACGGAGCAGCCGCTGGAATGGATTAAACCCAGGGCCCACTTCTTGTTCCAGCTGATCCACATGGAAATGAATGAATGAATCAGCAAAAACCTGCCTTGCATCTCCCAAGGCTTTGAAGTTTGATATGGGAAATGAGATTTGGAGGCTTGGGGGCGGGGGTTGGGGGGGAAGTTCACCCCTCCTTTCAGCTGCAGAAGAGAAAAGCAAGCATGGGCATTCAGCAGGATGCCCCTTAGACACAGCCACGGGCAGGATTTGTTTCGCTAGATTGCGGCCTGTATCACCAGAAATCTCACGGAGCCTGAGAGGGGTGTTTGTCAGGACAACCACAGGCCTTAGTAAGTGAGCAGAATTTTGAGGGACAGAGAGAAAAAGCTACTAGATGCAGTGATAGATGGCAGGTGTAACGAATTATTCTCGAGGGAAGAAACTGCCTGAAACCCAAGGGACAGAGTGAATAGAGAAATTCCTGATCTGTTGGACTTCATGTAGAAAAAAATTGTACATGGACGTATTGATAGGATTTTATTTTAAGGACAGACAAGGGCATGTCAATTTGTCAAATGTTAAGTAAAAAGTAACAGTATACTTTTTGGCTTAGGTTTCTTTTGCTATGGACTTTTATGTTGTTTGATCTGTTTATTGGTTGTTGAAGCGAGTTAATTTAGTTTTTCTGTTCATGGTAAAGACACATCTTGGCTTATCAGGATCTCTTGATCTATCAAAGCTGAAGATACAAGTGAAAATGCCATTTATCCTGATCGTGTCCTTGGTACTGGGTGGCAGAGGACAGGGAGAGGACGCCCGAGACAGGAGGGGAAAATGACTGGGATCTTCCCAACACCCGGACAAGGACCTGGCGGTCACAGGGCCAGCAAGTGGTCGTAAATGGGTCCAACTGGGAGCTAAATCACTTTGGACAGCTGCCGGCTCTCAGAGACCTGTCCACATCGACCTTGGGGTCATTCCCAAGAGAGCACCAAGGAATGTTGGGGTTTGTGGACCTGGGGTCAAATGTAGACTCTGCTTCCACTTTGAGCTAGTCATTTGCTCTCTGTTTCAATTTCCTAATCTTTAACATGGGGGAAATATCAAATTCGTTGTTAGAATTGTCTGGCCCAGCCCAAGGCACAGAGCATGTGTTCAATAAATAGTAATTCATCTTCTTATTATTTCTATCATAATCATTACCAATATTCATTGATATTGAGTGCTTGACTCCAAAGAATCACTCCTTGATAAAAACACTTGGAAAACAGGGTGTTTCTGCAGGAGAACCTCACGCAGCCCACACGGACAGCAGGGGGTTACCATCAGCCACTGGCCACAGACTGAGCGCAGAGAAGATGGACAATACCCTTAACATTGAGTAAGGGGCCCACAGGGAACTGACCTCAGAAACAACACCACTGGAACCGGACAGAGACTTTTCCGTGAGATGCTTCTAGGAGCTTTCTAATTTACATAACATTCCTGGTTAGTAGGACTTATTTCTTTATAGAGTTGGGTCAGATTTATTTTACACATAAAAATTATTATGATTAATTATGGTGCCCCATAAATGTTTACTGTTATGATGATGGTGCTGGTGACCACCATCATTAGCATCTTTCAGGTCTACAAATCACTCATTTGCAGCCAGGCTGGAGAATCATTAAATGAGCTTTTCAGAGAAAGGAGAGAGGTTGAGGGGGAGAGAGAGAAAAAGAGTGTGTGTGAGAGAGAGAGAGGCTCCAGGCAGCTAGAAACACTCCCTGAATTCTGAGGTAGCATGTGGCTTGTGAGGGAACCTCCCTACACGTCAGTTGTCTTATCTGTGAGATGGAGAACTAGCCCTGCTGCTCCTGGATGTGGGGCACAGAGCAGATGGCCTCCTGTGTTCTGGTATCTTCCATGTCTAAGGGCCATCTTTCTAAGCGCAGTCCCCATCAGCCTTGCCAGGCCTTGGTCTCGTGGCTCTGTGGATAGACCTGAACCACAGCACAGTCACCGAAAACCCACTACTTCCTGGTCACTCAGTGAGTGTTTCCCAAAGAGCTAACAGCACCCCAGTAATTACGCCGAGTATCTATACAGTTAGTCACGTTGTGCACAATGCAACCCAAGGACTAAAGTGAAGTTGGCACATACATCTCAAGGGAGTGTGGCCACGGTTCTCCCCCCACCTGCACCTTACAGTCACCGGGGGCTTTTAAAGAAGTGGGGTGCCGGCCTCGCTGTAGAATCTCCTGGGGTGTAGAAGTACCCGCCATTTGGTAGAAGTTCTCAGACACGAATGTACGGCTGCTGTTGGGCCTTGATGTGCATGTGGGTCCTGGTCTGGGCGGCCAGGTGGGTAGGAGAAGGAACTGTTAGAAGGTCTCCAGTTGCCTAAAGTCAGATTCTGCCTAGCGGTGGGCTGGCGTCTAATCTAAAACCTCGGCCCATGGTGGGCCGCGAACAAAGAGAATGCACGAACTCGGAGACCGGACTCCACACGGGAGCGGAAAAGCCACAACAGATCCAGGAACACTTCTCATCCCCAGGCTGAGAGCCAGGATGGCAGTTAGAGGTGGTGCCAGCAAAGGTGTCCGATGAGGATGTGTGCCCGCATCCGCCTGGGCGGTGGCGTTTCCTCAACGCCATAGCAGTGCCGTGCCCACATGGCCTCAGGCCCCTCCCCAGCAGGCAGCCTGGAAGCCCCCCTCAGAGAAGTGCTGAAGCCGACATTGACCTGAGCAGGCCGGGCCGTGCGGCATCGAGGGACAGTTTCCGAATCAGCGCATCGCCGAATGCTGCGATAATGTTGAAAAGAACAGCGAGGAGCCGGGCAGTGTGGTTTAGTGGATTGAGCATCGTCCTTGTACCAGGAGGTCACCAGTTCAATTCCCAGTCAGGGCACATGCCCGGGTTGCAGGCTTGATCCCCAGTGTGGGGCATGTGGGATGCAGCCAGTCAATGATGTTTCTCTCTTGTCAATGTTTCTATCTCTCTATCCCTCTCCCTTCCTCTCTCTAAAATGTCATTTAAAAAAAAAATATATACATATATATATATATATATATATATATATACACACACACACACACACACACACATACATGTCTTCCTTTGATGAGACAGTTCTGGGCATGAAGTGGTGGGTGTGTGAAGTAGCCCCCGGGAGTCCTGTGGGGACACCATTGTAGGCTTGTAGGCAGTGCTGAGTGCTGCCTTCACTGCAGCTACCTTGGCAGTGGCCTTCCCTGACTCCAGTCCACCAGGGGGAGTAACCACGTGTTTTCTGCCAGGAATGTCCCTGTGGGTTCCCACCTCCAGGTTGCGTGCAGATAGTCACCAGTTAGAAGAGAGTGGGCAAACTGCCACTCAGTCATTTTTTTTTTTTTTTGAAGGAGATATATATATATGAAGTGGTCTGGAGCTGTGAGCGCCAAGCCAGGCCAGGCCCCTTCCTAGTGTATAACCTTTGAGAAATGACCTTCTTGAGGGCTCTGGGATGGCCGGTCATTCGCACCCACTTGTCCCCAGTCATTTAATCATGGGAGTCTCAGTGTTGCCGTGAAGGTGCCCTGCCCATGTGGTTGGCTTGGAGTGTAAGTGAAGGAGGCTGCCTTTGATAATGTGGATGATCCTCATCCAGTCAGTTGAAGGCCTTACGGGCAAAACCTGAGGTTTCCTGGAGACAACGATGTTCTGCCTCAAGACACAGCATCGCATCCGGCTGAGTGTCCAGCCTGCTGGCCTGCCCTTGCCAGCCCCCACCATCAAATGAGTCAATTCCTTATGGCCTCTCTCTCTCCTGTGGCCCTGCTCCTCCCGACTCCCGACCACGCCCTCCCTTCCCCCACGGGTTAAATGGGTGTGACAATTCCTGCTTCGGAATGTTATGGTGAGGAAAGAGTTAACACTTGCATGTGACACACTTGGCTTAGGGTCTGGCATGTACACACCCACGGATCATTATCTTTGCCAGAGGAGAAGAAGTCCAGTCCATGCCTTCCTTTCACAGACCAGGAAACTGAGGCACAGCAAGGGGGTGACCCCAGCATTGTATGTACCCCTGCCACTGTGCCCAGAATCATGAATGGGCTCACTCATCTAATCCTCATGGCAATCTTATGAGCTATATACTCATATCCCCATTTTTTAAAGAAAATCCTCACCCTAGGATATTTTTTTCCATTGCTTTTTAGAGAGAGTGGGAGGGAAGGGGGGGGGGGAGAGAGAGAGAGAGAGAGAGAGAGAGAGAGAGAGAGAGAGAGAGAGAGAGAAACGTTAATGTGAGAGAGACATATCAGTTGCCTGACTCCTGCACATGCCCCAATGAGGGCAGGGGATTACATACCTGTAACCCAGGTATGTGCCCTTGACCAGGAATCGAACCTGTGACCCCTGGGTGTGTGGGCCGGCACTCTAACCACTGAGCATACTGGCCAGAGCTCATATTCCCATTTTACAGACAGGAAAAGGAGGAGCAAAGGGACTGTGCCAGTCATCCCTGTCACACTGCCAGGGAGTGGCAGCTCAGTGTCTCTGAGTGCGCTAGTGGAAGGACGGGCCCAGCACCCACGGCGTGGGCCCCTTTTTGGGTGGCAATGCTCCTTGGTCAGAGCGAAGTCTAGGTTGGTCTGAGTGTGAGGGGAGCCGCTCCCTCAGTGAGCGCTTCGTGACTCTGTCTCAGCTGGGTAGAGCGTGCCTGCCCCCAAAGAGGGGACTCAAACACAGGGGGTGACGAGGCCAGTGTACCTCATGCTGCCATTTTCATGAAAAAGTTTGTTCTTTTTCCAGAATCACCCTCCCCCGGGCCTCCCTCCTTCTCTGCAATTCAGACTCCAAACATTGAGTTTCCCATTGAGTTAAACTTCTTGCATACAGCTGAGGAGGCGAGGCGTTTATCCTCTTCCTTCCAGCCTTAAATTACTAATTAAAATGTCTTCGAGACTAAGCCCGTTGCCAAAAGAGCCTGGGTGGCTTTCTAAAGCTTCTTGTTCATGACCAGAGGGAAGTCGATCCTCTTCTCATCTTTAGAACAAGGATTCTTTTCGCGGGGTATCTGTTTTATGCTTCCTACAGCTCCGGCCCCAGTTAGGTCCCAGCAGGGGGAGGCCAGGGGAGTTTAATTACATTCCTCCTATAGGGAACATTCAAGGAACGAGGCTTTGAAAAACAACTTATGCTACCAAAAAGGGGAAAAAAAAAATCAAATTAAGCGATTGAGAAGCAGGCATTGCGTTTTGTGTCCTAGGGACCCAATCTAAATATTTAAATTTTAAAGACAGAATTCTAAGTGCTTAACTTTATAAACCTTACACATTGCAACTCACAGGGGAGTCAAATATCCTTTCTGATCTGGAAGATTCATATGCCTGGCTGCACAGGCTCATGCAGTTGATGTTTTCACACACACCATATTCAGCTGTAACACAGAATGCTACACACACACACACACACACACACACGCACACACGCACGCACCCACACACCACAAACATCATGCTGTCCACAGCCCTGGGGCAAAACAGATTTACCAGAAAACTGAGACTAAATTAAATGTACGGACCACACCACAAGCAAACACTTTAGAAAGGCCCCTTATTCTTTACTGATTTTCCAATTTTCCTTCTCCCCTCCGTCTCTGAGATGCCCAGTGACTGGCTGTTAGTGGGGGTGGAAGTAGCTCCCACACCCCAGGGAGAAGCTATGAATTTGCTGACTGCTAGTAGATAAATACCATGAACTGAGAGGGGAGAGACAAGGGTGAGTAGGTGGGCAATTAGTGAGGACAGATTTCAACTTGAGGCAGGAAGAACTTTATCAAGGACAACAGGGGGGCCATAGGTAATAAATTCCCTGTTCCTGGGAGCACTCAAGCAGAGCGACATGATCTCTCAGACCTCTGTCCTCGATGGGAGGCTGCCCTAGAGGGCCCCTGAGATCCCCTCAGACATCCGGTTTCTTCCTTCCTTTGATGAGACAGTTCTGGGCGTGAAGTGGTGGGTGTGTGAAGTAGCCCCGGGAGTCCTGTGGGGACACCATTGTAGGATTGTAGGCAGTGCTGAGTGCTACCTTCACTGCAGCTACCTTGGCAGTGGCCTTCCCTGACTCCAGTCCACCAGGGGGAGAACCACGTGTTTTCTGCCGGGAGTGTCCCTGTGGGTTCCCACCTCCAGGTTGCGTGCAGATAGTCACCAGTTAGAAGAGAGTGGGCAAACTGGCACTCATTCATTCAACACCCATTCATCACAAGCCTCTATGTGCCAGGCATGCTGGAGGCCCTGAGACATACCAGTGTGCCAGGCAGAAGACAGTCCCTGTGGGGACTGAGTATATCACCCCTCCCAAGAGTGGTGGCATTTTAATCCTGGGTAATGGGCCGAAACAAAGGAGGAACCCCTAATGGTGCAATCCTAGTCCTGGTGATGGGTTGGGTCCTCGGGGAGTAGGAGTCTTTACTAGTAAGTTTGCCGCAGCCGATCCCACTCGGCTCCACAGGGAGACAAATGGTTTGGTCAGCAGAGTCCAGTGACTTTTGTTTTTTAAAATGTGTGTGTTTATTTCTTATTTCAAGAGCTAATTGTTGGGCATAAAATCCATATTTTTGATGTTTGAAGAGCCTATAATGCGAGCAGTAGTCAGATAAATGAGCCATTCAGCTGAGAATCCAGCTCCATGTCAAGTGGGCCCACAGAACGCAACGCTTCACCTGCAGAGCTCACTTCCCCAAGTTTATTTTTAATTCTTGCTTTTCTGGATTGATGTGAACTGACCCTGGCAGCTTATTGGCTTAGTAAAGCTCAGCCCAGAGGCCCAGGTAGTGGGAATAAAATATTCTGAGTCGCCACATAGATGCTGGTTGGCGTGGTCCATTCCCAGGAGGACCATCTCTTTGCAGGTCACCTCTCCCTCTGCCGAGACAGAATTGCTCCGCGGGGACTCAAAGCGGAGGGGGACTCGGAGCATTAATTGCTAAAAATTGCAAGTGCTCAAGTGCTACACTTGATTAAACCTGGTGGCCCAGAAACACACCCGCACGTTCTTCCTGCTCTTCAACCCGCCTCCCACTTGACCATCCCCGCTGGATGCACACAAGACATCACTATGCAAATTTACAGGCTCCGGGACAGCCAGGGGCCCCAAGGGGACAGTGGGTCAGGAGGTGAAGCAGGAAGCTCTGTCTCTCTGGACCTCGGGGAACAGAGCCAGAACAAGAATCAAGAAGACGAAATAGTGCTGCGAATCTTATAGAGGACAGAGAAGAGAAATCCAGGAAGTGGGGCCAGAGGAAAAGGGAGAAGAAAGAGAAGAAGAGGCAGGGATCCACAAGGCCTGGGGGTGTGGCTGCCACTGCCAAGGCCCCTGGGAGCAGTTCAAAGTCAAAGTGGGTCAGTTTCTGCAGTGGTCAGGTGGGCATGGGTTTTGACAGTCCCTGACAATATGGAAGAGTGGACCCCTGGGTGGTGGCAGAGGGAGCCCTTGGCCCTGAGCAGCACACATTCACAGCACAGATGGCCACAGAGAGGACAGTCTACCTTCCTGCAGGTGTCCCCAAGGAGAGAATGGGCAGATGACCTGGATCGCAAAGGCTATTGTGTGTGTCTAATAATCACATGGGCAGTAGACAACTGGGCTCTGCCACCTGATCCAGATTGACTGGTCACCCCGCTTTGGGGACACTTGAGTTGTCTACTGATGGGGCACAGAAGTGCCCTGCACCCTGTCTTCCTTCTTCCTTCCCGGAGTGGGTGCTGTGGTAGCAGAGCCACCTATGGTAACTTCCAAGATGGAGTTCCAGGTGCACACACCGGGAGGCCTCTCTTGCAGGCCGTCAAGACTTCTCTGCGCTGCTATTCGGTGTTGGGATGCCAGGGAAGGGTGAGAGAGTCTATTTCTCTGGGGGCAGACACTTCCAAAATGAAGGACAGGAAGTGGGCACGTTGGACACATTCCAAGGGCCCCCACTGAGGCTCCTGTTCCTGCAGCGAGGATAGTACAGGTTTGCTCTAGGCTCCCAGGGAAGCCGCATCAGGGGAGTTGCTTTGATCACAATACTTGGACGTGGCCTCTTGATTGGCATCTACATTAAGGGCTCATCGGGGGAGCTGCGGTCCAGACACAGTTCTCTGCCTAGAAGACCTGGCCTGGCGGGTGCCTGCTGGATGTGATGGGCCCCCGAGTGCACGTGCACCCTGAGAGAAGGCTCTGGTGGCCATCTCCATCCGCCTTGTAAGTGACCTTCCATCCACTCCAGAGCTCTCCCTAGCTCCCCACCCTGGAGAAAGTTGTTTAAGGAGGCCAGACAGTTTTAGGGTTATGGGCAACACACTTCTAAAAACACCCAGGATTTGGGTAATTCCCTCATCACTTTATCTCTCACTCAATAATGTGAGAGTGGCGTGCTTATTTTTGGAATCATTTTGAGGCTGTTTTCATTTATTAACAGCAGGTAGATCACTGCAGAACATCAGTACGTTAACTATCAGGAGAAACAGTTACGTGCTACATACATCACAACCGAGAGAGACGGGGTGGGTGTTAGGAGCTGGCTGATCGCAGGGCGGGCCACGGACCAGCAGCTGCCACATCACCTGGGAGCTTGCTGGGGATGCAGACTCTCAGGCCTCGCCCCTCACCTATGAGTCAGCACCTGCAGGTAACAAGCTCCCCCCATTAAACTTGGAGAAGCTCCACCTCCGTCTGGTGCTGCCGTCTGTGGCCCTGCCCGTGGCCCAGTTCTTGTCTTGTTCTATAGTTTGGCTCTAGGGCTGCAAGTTGTCCTTTGCTCCTCGTCTTTCCTTGTGACGCATTGATCTGTGTCCTGCTGAGCGGTTAGATCTGCAGGGAAGGGATGCGTCAGATGAACCTCGACTGCCCCGCGTGGCTGGGGACACCCGAATGTATCCTCCTAAATGTGTGACAGCAAGACCCGAGCAGACCTAGGCAGGAACCCTTCCCAGGAGGGAAACCCATTTCCAGTTCTTCACTCAAAGTCAGCTATGCCCCACTCCCTGTGTGGACATGATCCTGAAAATTTGCCCTGGGTGGGATCCAAAGTGGGAGACATTTTTCCCCCCAGAGTGAGGGTAAGTTTCTGTTAAGCTACTTGCATTTTTTCCACGAACCCTCCCCCTGCCACAAAGGATGTGTATTTATGAAACAGCTAGTCGGAGGCAAATGGCTCTTTATTTTTTCTTTTAATGTAGCCACAGAATATGCTATTTTCCTTTGAGATCCCCTGGCTGCTTCAAGGAACAAATCCTCAACCTTGCTCACATGAGCAGCATGAGCTAATCAGCTGAAATACCCAGCATGGAACGCCCTTTTATCCTTACGAGAAAAAGAGCGAGTTCATTTTAATTAGATATTTATAATGGTTACAAAGCAGCTCTTCAAGAGAAATTTTCAGAATTTGGCCTTCCTTCTAAGGCATAACTATGTTCAAATTACCCTAAAGAGAGGCTATCTATCAATCTAGCCCAATTTGTGATAAATTTACAACTGGGTTCTGCACAGATTTATAACAACAATTAAGCGGAAGGAAAATGGGTCATAAATTTTTGGCTGGCACAGTCCGGCACCGACGAGAAAAAAGAGAATGGTTTAGATCAAAAGTCGATAATTTCCACATAAAGTGCTAACGCTATAGCAAAAACAATTTATATGGAAAGTTGTTTTCTCTCTCTCATCCTTTTCAAAATTAGATATTGGAGAACACAATGAAGCATCCACATCACAAAGGTCTTATTAAATCACTGGTGTGCTTTCCTAATGTTACGCGTGGCACAAGTGCTACAAATCTTCCCCTTCTCAACTCGAATTTAATGAACGTACCTCCTCCTCAATATGACGAAGAAGCCACGGAGAAAAGAGAGAGCTCTCCAAGAGATTGGGTGACTTGAGAAAGAAGGTTTTAAGCCGCAGTTTGATGGGGAATGAGAGGAAGAAAAGCCAGACAAAAGTCCAAAGCCAGACGATTCGGAAGAAAACAAAGACGGCTTAAGGAAGGTAAAGTGGGTTATGACTGTACTATAAACCGAAACAGACACCTGTGCCCTCAAAGGAGAAAGGCAGTCAAGGTCACTCGGGTCTAAACAGGTGGTGAGAGATGGGGCGGCACTGGGCAGAATGTTCGAGCTGTAAGGCATGTAGTGTAAGAGAATCCTCGGTAGTGAAGGAAGACCTTTGAGTATCGTTACATGTGCCAGAAATTCCATTCTGCTCAAGGTACAGCACCTGAATCACTGCCTTTCACCTCTGACAATTTCACACCCTGACTGGGACAGGATGCAACGAGGCCAGCTGTCTGCCCGGGCTTCTTTCTACCAGCAGGGAAGCGGCGACTGGCTCCGGTATGAAACGCCGCATCCTTTGCAGGAAGCTCACGAGAGCAGATCATTTACAAGCACAAACAGCGGGCAGCCGTAAGCGCGGTTGGACGTGTACCGCTGCCTTTGGAAAGTTAGCTTTTAAAAGTTCAGAGGAAGGTGGGCGTGACTGCACAACAAGAAATTTGAAAGCGGGAGCTTCTATCAGGGAACCACGGATTCTATGTACATGGAGGACGCACTGTTTTCTGGGGACTTGGCATTCATTCCCCCCACTTCCAGTAACAGAGGTTTGGGGATCCACTGGAAATCGGAAGGACACCACCTTCAGCGATGGAGCAGAGACTCAGGTGTAAGCCAACCAAAGGGTCATATTCTCGGCCGCGGTGATTGGTTGGGGGCTGGGCTCGGGACCCAGTCTGTCAGGGAGATGCCACGATACTCTCCCTGAGATTTCCAGGAAAGAGGCTCTTGCTGTTTCGTGCTGGACCCGAATCTGCTCTCTTATGCCCCTGAGCCTCGGCCTCTGAGGGGAGGAGAGGGAGCCATCAGCCTAGAGCAGTGATGGTGAACCTATGACACGCGTGTCAGAGGTGATACGCGAACTCATTTTTTTGGTTGATTTTTTTTTTTGTTAAATGGCATTTAAATATATAAAATAAATATCAAAAATATAAGTCTTTGTTTTACTATGGTTACAAATATCAAAAAATCTCTATATGTGACACAGCACCAGAGTTAAGTTAGGGTTTTTCAAAATGCTGACACGCCGAGCTCATAAGGTTCGCCATCACTGGCCTAGAGAGGATGCGTTCCCTGTCCCGAGCCAAGGAAGGGGTCTCGGATGGAACCACTCTGCAGAGCGGGGCAGCAGCCTGAGCCGGTGTGCCATTCTCCAGGGGGTCGCCGGCTGATGTAGCAGAATTGCCCATTTGCCCTCTCTGCCCAGGTAAGCACAAGAAAAGTAACTGGGAGAGATGTCAGGGCAGAGAGCGGGGACATGGAGGGAGCAGCCACTGTGGGTGTGCCTCCTGTGGGCCACGTGGGCACTGAGGAAGGCACCAAAGCTGTTCAAGAGGCCTGACTGCCACCAGGAGACCCCCTCCCCCCACCAAGAGGCTGTGGGGCAGGAGCTGCAGTGGGGGCTGGAGCGCCCTCCCCCATCAGGGATGGTATGGCGAGGAGGCCCCAGGAGCCCTGTGCATAACCGGCATCCTCTCCATGCCAGAGGCCCCTGCAGTTAGGCACGGAGAGAAGCCCCAGTTAAGCAGGATTTGGGGATCTGTTCGACGGACCCAACCCTGGGAGGAGAAGGGGCCCACAAGGGGCAAGGGGCGGGGGCGAGGAGGAAGGATGGAAGAGGAGACACACTCCCTCCTCAGGGCAGCTCCTCGGGCCACAGGTCAGCCTGAGCTAGAGGGTGGCAGCGGGTTGACTTGGATCTGAGACTGAAGTTGTAAACCGTACCGGAGTGGTTTAAGACCTTCTAATGCCTAAAAGTGACCAGAAGCTTTTGAGATCTGTCTGAGGTGTCATCAAGGAAAGAGGAAGAAGATTCATGAAAGCACTTCGAAAAGAAATAATTGGGGAAAACACAATATGGTTCCATGTTGGTACCTCTTAGTTCAGACTATTGCACATACTGGCTACACAGGTGTCGTGAGACCCCTGGGGGAGTCCTGTCTGAGAATGGAGTGCGCCCAGAGTAGACTGAGAGATGGGGAGAGAGAACACCCAGGGTCCCAGCGACAGTGTGTGAACCCCTGAATCTCCCAAAACCTTTTAAAAATACCTTTTTATTGACTTCAGAGAGGAAGGGAGAGGGAGAGAGAGAAACATCAATGAGGAGAGAGAATCAATGGTGGGCTGCCTCCTGCACGCCCCCTACTGGGTATCAAGTCCACAACCCAGGCATGTGCCAGACCACGAATCGAACCAGTGACCTCTTGATGTGTGGGACGGCGCTCAAGCCATTGAGCCACACCGGCCAGGCCAGATTTCTTTGATATGTGGGTCAATAAGCCCCCTGAGCCAATCTGCTTTGAGTTTTCTAACTGTCAACAGAAAAAATCCTAACTGACACAGGGCACATATGCACTCTTTTTTTTGGAAAGAGGGACAGAAGTTTCATGAGATGCACCTAGGGTGTTGCTGGAAAAGGATATGACTCAGGAAAAGACACTGTAGAGTTCAAATCCAGCGGTCTCATTGACAAATACAAGGGAAGGCCATCTACTGGGGCGTGTGGGGCTCTACAGGGACATCATGGGAAAGCCAGGCCAGGGCCTTCCTTGCGTAGCTGCTGGAGCCGAGTCTGGCATTAACTGGCACTCCAGAAATATTTGTTGAATGCAAACCAGCAGGAAATTATAACAAGTCATTCTTGACATGCTAATTTTTAGGAAAATATCTAATGTGTGAACATATATAATCTGCACTTCCATATCCTGACAGATGGTCCGTATTAACAAAACTGATTATTGGAAGGAGGAGAAGAAAGAAGGAAGAACAAGGAAAAAAAAAAAAGAGATCTTACTAATGTTTATTGAGTGCATACCATGTGGGAGGCTATACTACTAGTAGCACCATTGTGACGACCAAATTTAATTGTTTAAAAAGACACACTGTATTCCTATTTCTCAGAGACAGTCCCAACTGTTACCTAGAGAAAGAAAATGGCCTGGGGGGTTGTACGACTGGGGTCGGGCTTTGGGCGCTGGTTCTTCTTAGAATTGGGATTTGGACCCTGAGAGTCTTAGCTGTCTACTCAAGGTGTAACTAGGAACCGCCTACATCAAAATCTCCCGGGCTGTTCATTTTAAAATGCAGACTCCTGGGCATTGACCAGACTTCATGGAATCAGAACCCCTGAGGGAGGGGCCTGGAACCTGCATTCCAGACACTCCTCCCAGATGGTTTCCTGTTTGCGAAAGTTTCAGAACTTTACCTCCTAGAGTGTTTCTTTGCCCGTGGGCCCTCCGTGCCCGGCAACCTCTGCACAGCCTGGTGGGAGGTGGTCCTCTGGGGAAAGAAGCCCCCATGCTAGGCTGGGGGGATTTGAAAGAGCCAGGGTTTAACGCGACAATGCCATCCTCCTTGAGGTCGTGGTCAGTGAAGGCCATGTCGGAGGTGGGGGTTGTGTTTGTGAGGGCCGTGGACGGGAAGCCTGTGGAACACTCCCTGTGGCCTCCTGGGAGAGGGACACAACCAGATGTGGTTATGATGGCGCTGGGGGGCCAGGCTCCTGGAGCCCATGCTCTCTGCTTCACACCACACCGTCTAGACTTCATTATTTGCTGCCTTCGATTGCCTTGGAGAGTTTTATTTGGAAGGGAGATATTATTTTAATAGACATAACTTCTTATTCCCCCCCCCCCCATTTTTGTTGTTTTTGTTTTTATTTTCAATTAGTGATTAAATTCCCTGAAGGTAAGGAGCGTGACTTCTACCTGTGTAACCCACTGCCATATCTGCCAACGGCTGGCCACTAGCCAGATGCTTTAGTTCGACCTTCCTTTGGTTTACTGAAGGCCAGTCTTCACTGCCTTCCTGGGATAACAACCAGAACTTCCTCTGGGAGGTGCTCTCCCAAGTTCTCAGTCATAGAACGTGATGATTGACTCTGGGGGTGCGATTAATTGCTTCAAGCCCGTCTGTACCCCAGTCCCCCACAGTAGTTGCTTTAAGAATGGGCAGTGACCTACACATTCCCATCAGAGGGAACCTCACGTCTCTTGCCGAAAAGCTGGGGCCACAGACACTCTTTGCTCCATTGATTATGAGCAAGGAAGCCAGTAGTGCAGACGTTGTTGGCAGGCTGCTTGGAGCACAACTGAGAATGAGGCCGTACTCCGGAGGCACAGCCAACAACGGGAGACCTGGGGCCTGAGCATGGCACTGAGGCCTTTATAAAGATGTGCCTGAAGCCACATCTATTCCTGAGTTGTTCAGTTTTCTGTCCTAATAAGCCCCGCCCCCTTTTAAATCAGTTTTATTTGGGGTTTTGTTGCCTGCCAGCAAATACTTCCCAATAGATGTGCCCTTCAGTGTCTGTTATTTCTCTTGCAGCATGTACCCCAGTCATCTCTGGTTCCTTCTCCTCCCCCTCCTCAATTAAAAAAGTCACACAATTATCAATAAAGTAGGAGCTGAGAGGTGGCGGGAGTGGGTAGCAGGGTGATTTGGATTCATGACTTGTTGAGACTCTATGCCCAAAGAATATCGATTAATGGATCAATGTCAACCTGGAGGGAAGCCCTGTCCTGTTCAACATTTTAATCAATGACTCGGATGAAATAGGAGACATGCTTAGCAAGTCTCAGATGACACAGAGCTGGAGGAATTGCTAATATGACAGACGGCAGAATCAAGATTCAAAATTATTTTGACTGACTTGAGCAATAATAAGAATAAATATAAACGCTTGCATCTAGGCTTTAAAAAAAGTCAATTATATAAGCAGTGGATTGGGAAGGTCCAGCTTGGCACTTGTCATAACATCATGGAACTTTAGGCTGACCATAGCTCATGATGAGCCAAAACTTGAAGCAATTAGTAACACAGGTAATGCATTGGAGAAGAAAGGCTAACCTTGCATTTAGTTCCCCAGTGGGATAAAGAAGCAGAATTTTCTGGGAAACAGTTTTCAGCTCAATATATGAAAAAAAATTCTAATAGTTCCAATAACAGAATGGGCCACCTCCCAAAACTGTGAATGCAGTAATTACATCAGAATGTAGTAGAAAGGCTTCCATGATGGTGGTCCTCCTTTTAAAGCACATATTTTAACAATGATTTTCTTTAACAACTCATAAGTCAGAGCAATACACCATAAGCATCCAGAAAAAATAATGGCATCATGAAGTAGCCTAACTCAGCGCCCTTGAACATGTGCTTCAAGTCCAGCAAGGAGGGGCCTCCTCTAGAAGAAAGAACCAGAATCTGGACTCGGCACTACCAGGCCCCATTTTACCTGACTCCATTTACAGACCTGCTCTTCTGTGTTCGCCCAGCCTGCGTTACGCCCACTCCTGCCTTCACACCTGCCTCCCTGAGCGTGGCGCCTCTACAGCCAGAACACCGGGAAATAACACCTTCTGCCCCACCCCTGACCAACGGAAGACTTGGCAGCCAGGCCTGGTTTCATGGATGGCCCCAAACAGGGAAGGCACGCGCACAATTTTTCTTTTTCTTGTTGTTTTTTCTTCTGTTGTTCTGAGCACTACATCTTACTTGCTAACTCCGAGAGATGGAGAATGTGGGCTGTGGCCCTATTTCATCTTATAAACTTAGGATGTGATGTTAGCAAGGCAGTTAACAAAAATAAGTTTCACCTCCACGAACACACAATTGTGTGGATTTCACATGGGCCACTGGACCCAACTTGTACTCACATATTTCTCGTTAAACCGGTCCACCTCTCTCAGAAGCCGCTCCTGGCAGTCGGGGTGGGTGGCCAGTAGGTAGGTGGCGAAGGAGAGAGTGTTGGTGACGATCTCGTAGCCAGCGATGAGAAAGAGGAAGGCCTGGCCCACGACCTCATCCACGGTCAGAGGCTTGGACGGGCGTCTGGGCTGGTGTTTCTCCGAAGGATTCGCCGAGCGTTCATCGGAGAAGACTTGTGTGACGATGTCAAAGCCCTCCACGCCCACGGAGGCGGCAGAATGGCGGGCATCCAGGACCATTTGGAGGAAGTCTCTCCGCCTCTAAGGGACGAAAGAAGAAATGCACATTATGGCCCAGGGCCGCATAAGTGGGGTTTCTTGGGGCACAAAACAGGACGTGGACATGCAGCTTTAGGACAGAACAAGGATTCCTGCTGCAGGATGATCTGAGATGGCGAGAGCCCCCTGAATGTCCCTCTGTCTGCACTGGTCCACATACTGGTGCAGCCAAGAGCAGGCTGCGCTGCAGTCAAAAAGATGAAGCCGTCTGCCTATCTGGGCTGATCAGAAAGATGTGAAGCCACTCTGGTGAGTGAACAAAGCAAGTTGCGGCAGGATTTGTAAAAACAGTCCATGTACAAGGCACCTAATTGCATCTATTTGTCCTTGCAGAGCAAATCTTTAGCAACATCCATACTCAACAGTTCCCAGTGAGCTGGAGGAGATGGGAGAACCAGGGGGCTTTTAGCACTTTACTCATGTTTGTACTATTCATTGGCTGGTTGGTTTTCTAACAACAAAACAAACACAACATCATGTAGATTTAAGTCCAAGTATGTGCTCCATTGTTCACTCACACCCAGTTCAGGGCTTCTATGATGGCCGTGTTTTTCTCACCAGCAGGAAGTTAACAGAACCTGGAGGTGGGGTGAGGGTTGGGGTGGGGGTGGGGGGGCGGGAGACTAGCTTTGGTGAAGCTTGTCTTCAAAGTCTCCAGCCTGTGTTCTGCATCTCCTAGCCTAGCCTCCTCATCTCGGGCTCCTTTCTCCCCTCAGTAATCAGTAGCCCATTTAAGTGGTTAGAGCCGTCTTGCCATTTTTCCTTATCTTCTTTACAGTTTTACTATCACTAATTGTAACCATAGAAGCGCTTACATATGTCCTTAGCCTTGACTGAGTATATCCCTGGCACATCCCTTCTCTGAAAAGCCCTTTAATGTGATGAGTGGCAAACAATAGGTTACTCTTTTCAGATGTTTATAGAATTAAACAGCAAAAGGAGAGTATCAGAACCACCACCAACACATTCTAATTTTAAAGTACGTTGCTTGTTGTAGAATTTCCTCAGTTTATTATTGGCTTCTGGGTTTCTATTGCCTGAATAATCTGTGTCACACACATGAGCACTTTATCCTTAAAGATGGCTGTTATTTCCCATGTGGCTGCTTTCTTCCTTCTATAAAAATAGGAGTGTCTCCAGGGCAGGACCCTGCACCCCCACCTCAGTTTTGGTGTGGTGCGGAGTGCATGCTCGGCACGCAACACACACAGCTCCATAAATAAAAATGCAGCGCGCTGAATGCATTCTGAGGAAGGCTGTGCTGGATTTGCTGACAATGACATGCTGTTTGGAGCAGCCACCTTGGATCATGAGACCTTTGCAGCTCTTCTGCTTCCCAGGTTTGTGACCTTGGAAGGTGTCTGCTGAGCTACCAGCAGGGCTCACAGCGAGGCCTGGGTGTCAAGAACCTGGGGACCAAAGAGGCAGGGCCTCAGTATCTGGCCAGCCCGCTCGGGTTGGAACAGTGGAGAGAATAGCCAAGGGCCAGCCCAGGTGGCTGCCTCTTTCTACCCTGGCCCTGCTCATTCTGCTTTCCCAATGGCATCCTCAAGGGATGGCCTACCCCAGCATCCTTCCTGCTGCTTGGTCAACACCTGGATGGCTGTGGTGGCCCCACTACTAGCTTGGTCCCATGGGGCCAAGGTGGGGGCATAATGGCATGCATGGCAGGTGATCCCCTCTGCTACCTCAGCTCCTGGATGCCGGCCTGGGACCCCAGAATATCTGCAGGCCTGTCAGCGGGCGTATCTGAAACTCCTCGGCCTGTGATACAGTTGTGGTCCCTGAGGCTTGCTTGTGGCTTTGCTGGAGTGGGGTGAGGCGATGAGAGAAGGGGGCGCACAAGCACATCCACACTATTGGAGTTTCCCAGGGGCAGACGCAGCTGGCATCCTTTCCTTGCCTCCGGGCCGAGGCAGGCTGCTAGAGGGCCTTCGAGCCTTCTACAAATCAGTCTTAACCTCCAGCTATGGAGGCCAGAAAGGGCTGCTCTCTGGGGCCCCGGCCTGGAGAGGGGCATTAGTGCAGATGGCTTGCTTTTATTTGCACTGCATCACCAGGCTATTCGAACACTGCCCATTTAGGACCCGAACACTGCTGGTTTATGGTTATATCCAAGAAAAATACGCACCCTGATAGATGTAGGTGTCTAATCCACCCATCGGCTAGAGCTTAGAAAAATATTTACCTTTTAACATCTGTGCCGCATTTTCCACTGCGCAAACACACATCTGCTTGATGGAATGTCTGCAGAGTTCAGATGGGTTTAAAGTGAGTTTTCTTAGTAACGGTATAGCCCTGTCTTGACACGGGCAGTCCTGGATTTGTGGTTGGGAGGTTTTTCCTCAGATCAACTCATTGTTTGAAACAAATAGCTCTCGAGTTTATAAAAGGAAAAGCTCGAGGCAATCCCAGTAATTGGATCTTTAATAACCCTCGCCTCTTCGTAAGCCACTCGGGTACGACAGTTTGAGAATCTCGGCCTGACTCCTCAGCCAGTGGGTTCCAGGCTGCGTTGGGGCAGGGGGTGTGGGTGGGAGTGACCAAATGCTCACTCAAACCCACACCTTTCTAGCAGCATTGAGGTTTGAAAATGGGGCTTCCCCCGTCTCCTGCCCCAGGACCCAGCCTCACTCCCGAGAAACCGGACCCTGGCTGAGCGCCCTGTCTCTTTAGGCTGCAGAGCCTGGCCGGGGGTGCCCGTTAGATCATCCTCCCCACACCTGCCAGGGCATCAAGTTGAGTTCATGGTGGTGTGGGCCCAGGGGCGATGAGCTTGTCTACACCTTCCCCACCTTCTGGACCTGGATACCTTGGCTGCCCAGTCTCCAGAGGACACAGCTGGGCGGGGCGAGGCTGCTGCTCCCCGAGCCAGCTCCGCACATCCAGCCTGCCCCCCACCCCCCGATTTCATCCTCCACTAAGGCTGCCACCATTGGGCCTCATGCCCTTTTCTTGTCAATTCTCTGAGCCACCCAGCCTTTGAGGAAACCCCTTGAAAGCAACATTGTGCCCAAGTCAATTTTGTATAAGACATTTTGCCTTGTTTTTTTTTTCTCTTTTAAGCAACTTTCTTGAATGTAACAGGCCCCTTAAAGCATAGCGTTGCATATGCAACCAGCATATCCAACATTGAAATTATTTTCCCTAACATTAAAAATTCCTACTTCCATTCTCAGCCATGTTCAATGAACACATATTTTACTCAGTCCCTACTTTGTGCCGAGCGTGGTGCAAGTCTGTGAGGAGGAAAGGAATCTTGGGTCTCCGATGAAGCCGGAGAGGGCCCCCAGCCACAGGTTATGTGGGAGCGTTCTGGGAGCCGAAAGGGAGCGTGGGACTGGTGGGGGCTGCCTACCTCCTCTCTAATATTGATGCTGCTCATGCTGTAAAACCTCATTCTTGCCATTTTTTCAATGTAAAGAACATGCTGATGAAAAGCACATTTATCTGGAGAATTCTTTTGGGAGCAGCTCTGACCTGTGCAGGGGGGTGATGCTTGAAATAGGTGGTGAGATTGGGGGGCAGCTTTAATTCTACTGACCTCGGAGTGTGGACAGATTGTCCGGACCTCTCCCCACAGTGCCTCCCGCCTGCTCTCTCTCTCCTGTTTGCTCCTCCTCGACCTTTCTCCTTTCTTTCTACTGCCCCTGGAAAGCTCTGGGTGGGAGCCCCATGCAGGACAGCAGGGTGCCGTGGGTGGGGCAGGGAGGGGAGAGAGAAAAAAGAGACCACGAACGATGCCAAATTAGGTTCCATTCCGTTCCGAAGCTGTGTCCTATTAAAGCACGTTACCTCTTCTGCTGCTTGCTGGTCCCGCAAGGCAATCACATTTCTAATGAGTTTGTTAAAAAAGCTGTTCAGTTCATCTCGCTTCTTATTGGGCAGAATCCGGGCCAGTGGGACCATTATGGATGGAAATGATACTTGAAAGAGAAAAACAAAAATGGCACTGAAAGGGGGGCGATAATAAACCAAGGCTGTTAGAGGCCTGTTGCCAGGAAGCAAGCCCCGGCCTTGAATTAGAGTCGCTTGAAGGCCCGTCTTCCCCTCTGAACTGCCGCTCCTCGCTCCTCGCTCCTGGCTCCTCGGGGAGGGGCCGCGTCTCATTCCACCCCTGGACTCCTCGCCGCCCCTTGCACATTGATAAACACTCATACGCCTGAATCCCCCCTTCCATCTTCCCCTCCAGAAGTCAATCTCATGCCTCGAAATTAATTTTCCAGGACCTAGATATGAGGGCCCACGCTCTTTGTACTTCATCAAGAAAGAGCAGAGTGCAGGCCATGTTTCAAGTCTTAGCAAGTGGGAGAAGCTGATCTACTTTCTCAGCTTTCTGGCCATGTGCATCCCCCGCCCCCACTGGATAACTGTCCCCAGAGCTACCACTTGAATCGTCCCTAAGTGTTGCCGCCGCAGCTGCTGGCAAGGATGCTGGCCCCACCCCCTGTGGGCACCTCCCCTGTGTGTCATGTGCAGCCTGGGCCATTGCTGCCATGCCCTTGGGACAGGGCTACCTGGGTCAGGGATGCTTATCACCCCCTGGGTGGTGACAGGGAACTCAGCTTGGTTTAGCTCCTCGGCGTTCACGGTGGGCCTACTATGCACAGGCATTGTGCGGAAGCTGGGCTGGGGAGGGCAGTTCTGGACCCGAATGCTCTGCCCATTTTCAAGAACCAGAGCCTGAACCAGAGACACGGCAGGGAGATGGGCTCCGAGTGGCAGAGAGCTGAGTGGCAACAGTGTGGGACCATGGAACCACCTCCCTGTGGTTGATGGCAAGAGGGGCCAACTCAGCTGGAGCAGCTCCCTGAGGTGCAGGGGTGGGGGGCAAAGGAGGACGATGCTTGAACCCTTTGCAACTCCTCCTACAATGTCAGTGCAGAGCAGATGCAGAGCAATGCCCATAGACATTGACTCAGAAATGGAAATGAAGCTGACCGAGGAATGAATAAAATTTACCAGCCCTGCAAATGGTTAGAAATGATGGCAATAATTAATAACAATGAACTCAACACTTCGATACTCTTGTAAAAGCAAGAAGATACTGGAATTGGCCAGAGGGTAAAAACTCACTTCTAAAAGTAAAGTGAACTGACTGGTCTCCGTGGCGATAGGTAACCTGCACGCCGCCTGTCACATCTGATCTGGTTTGCTGTGCGTTGGGCCTCAGGCAGAGAAGGCTTCTGCAGAGGATTTTGCTGGCGGGGAGAAATATGCCCGGGAAAGGCTTTGGGTTCCAGCATCGGCCTTGCCTTTCTAAGCCTCAGCTTTCCCATCTATAAAATGGGGATGAGAACACCTCTCTTACAGGATGAATTCAAGCCCTTCCTGAGGCAATGCATGCAACACACGCTGCAGAGGGCTCGGCTGCTGTCCCCCGGTGGCTGCGGTGGAGAGAGGCCACCTGGGCGGGCGAGAAGGGGCTCTGGGGAGGCAAGGCCTCTGCATGGCAGACCCTGCAGGGTGACTCCCAGAGACCCCTGGGCACCATTCCTAGTGGCAGAGGCTGGGTCCTGAGAGCCGCCAGCACCACCCACGTGCCCACCTGCAGGAGCCCAGTGTCCCCGCCTCGGCAGGGGCTATACGTACAGATTAAAACCAGGAGCGGCTTGGGGGTGGAAGAGGCAAAGAAACGCCTGCAGTGCTGCACGAAGGGGTCCTCGGGAGCCCTTTGGGAGTCCACGCGGGTGCCGAAGGCGACGCTGGCCACCACATCCGTGCTGTAGCAGTTGTAGCACCTGCGGGAGAGGGGCCCATTTGAATTTCAAGAGGACTCTGCCATCGGCCCACCCGTCGGACTCCATCGTCCACGTACTCAAAAGAGGAGCTTCCTGCAGGCCTGAGGGAGGGGGTGGGAGGAAGCGGCTGGGCTTAGACCAGCCGTGGGCAAACTACGGCCCGCGGGCGGATCCGGCCTGTTTGAAATGAATAAAACTAAAAAAAAAAAAAAAAAGACCGTACCCTTTTATGTAATGATGTTTACTTTGAATTTATATTCGTTCACACAAACACTCCATCCATGCTTCTGTTCCGGCCCTCCAGTCCAGTTTAAGAACCCATTGTGGCCCTCGAGTCAAAAAGTTTGCCCACCCCTGGCTTAGACCCTCTGAGCAGGGACAGCGGGATATCAGAGGAGACACAGGACACCACCAGGAGCTGATCCGAACACAGACGGGAAGCGGGGACAGCGTCACGCAGCTTCCAGGCTGTGGCAGCTGTGGCAGCCAGACACGGTCCGACACCAAACCGCGCTGTAAATTTCCTCCCGCGACCGAGGGAAGACAGTGGACCCAAAGCCTATGCATGTCACCCCAAAGCTGCTCAGAGCCAGCATCTGATGATCAGTCGAGACAGAGCAAATTGTGATGAGTGCATTAACAGCCTGCTTGTCTAGTTGGATTAGCTTTATCCCCGCTCCCTCCTCGTGGGTTTGCAGTTTTCATAAGGGCAACAAACAAACAAACAAACAAACAAACAAACACACACAGAGGCCCGTCACTCAAAGAAATACAAGACAAACTTTGGAACCAGCTTCATGAACATATTATATTATTACAGAAAACACACGTCGTATTTTAGAAACAAACAGATGGGAAAGTGTCTGGCAGTAGCTCCCGAAAAATGAACTTCTCGGGCTCTGGGATGCCTGCCCCCAAATGGCCATTTAAACTAGAGTGATCTTTTTTTCTGTTATTCTGAAAGGGCCAGCAACTGGGTAGTCATATCCCTTTGTAATTAAAAGGACTATTTTCAGGGCTTGATGTAGGCCCATACCTACTTCCTCTTCCTCATAAATTCTATAACCAACCATGAGGAGTAAAGGACGTCTCCAGACGACTTATTTTATTTTGACTGCTGTTATTGAAAATGTCCCTACAGTTGATTACACATCTCCCTGCTCCTGTTGCAGAAACAATTTGACAACTGAATGTGATTTCATCTGATCCCAATGATGGAAGATTTAAGGGTTTTAAGAGTTGTTTACTCTGCTTTTATAGCTGCTGTGCCCACCTTATCTTTGGCCAACTCACGCATCTCATGACCAGAGAGAATGTGTACAAGAGAATTGTGTAAACAGCAGGGTACAGTGTAAATGCCAGTGACGATTATGTTATCATTTTATTAGCAATGATAATAAAAATGAGTCAGCTTCCGGCTTATCTGCCGCCCCCACCTTACCCCGAGTCTACCATAAGTGAGCATAGGGCAACTGGGGGAAGAGGCAGATCGTCAGTCATTTAAATTTGGTGTCCCCGCTAAGTCATGGCTTCGAGGCTGAGGTGCACCACAGTTTCTCCGGAAGTGGAAATGCAGGGACTTTTCCCAGGACCCTGCCCTTCTCCCGGGTGTATCCTGCCCACTCCTAGGTTTGCAGAGGTTAACGGACAAGTCCACTCACAAACCACTGCCCGCCCGAGGCTTCCCTCAACATGCCGCACTCCCCTTGGGCTGTATTCACATCTGCTTCACGTTGCATACGGGTTTCATGTCTACTCGTTGGTCAGTCTGCCAGTGCTTTTATGAGCTTTTAGCATTTCCATCCTCTGCTGGTCCCGAGGTCATTGTCCGGTAATTATGTACCGTTACAAGGAGCAGCGATTAGAAAGTGGGACTTCTCACCTGTAAGGCAGCCCTTACCTCTGGATGTCGAAAGCGTCCCCAGATTCCGCGTAGCGTTTTAGATGAGCCAGGAGCAGGTCGCAGGCTTGGCTGATTAGGGGCGTCATCTGATAGCGGATAACAAAGGTATAATTAGGACACCATGCGGGGAGCATGCCTACAGGAGCTGCAGATAAAGAGGTTATGTGTGGTGCTTTCTGGAAAATGGATATTGTTTTGAAGATAATATTCATGCAGCTAAGATTCAAGAGGAAGGGCTAAAATTCACAGAAATCATGACATACAATAGCTGTAAAATTTCTATTTTAGCTTAAGCAATCTGTTTTTTTGGAAGCAAAAAGAAGAAAGGATGTAGAGTAAATGCTGTGAAATAATTGTGAAAATGATCGTTAAGTGCTGCGATGGAAATGACAATCTGTATTTGGTTTCATGACATTTGGTTAGCATTAGAGAGTAAATAGACCGCAATCCATATGTACTATCTCTGGAATTAGCCCAAATCCATGTTAACTTGGTTTCAATTATACTTTAGATCTTCCACTAAAATAGAAAATCCGAGTAGCCCAAGGAACTAAGGTTGCCCCTTTCCATACTTCTCACTCAATACAAAAGTCATTCTTAGAGCATTTCTGATGGCTGGTTGTTCATTTCTGCTTAAATTGCTCATAACCTTCAAATCAGGGGAACCCGTGACTTCAAGAGGCCTTTTATGCCCATGCAGGATGGTTGCTGAATTTCTCTTTTAATAGTAAAATATTTTTATTATGGAAATTTTCTAAGAGAGAGAACGGTGTCATGAGCATACGCACATTCATGTAACTAATTATCCAGCTTCCACAAATTTAGATCTCACTTTGGCTGCCCACCACTTTGACCCCACCGCAGGCTGGCTTGAGTGGGTGGGATTCTTATTGGAGCCTGATGGGCACCCACGTGAAAGCCAAGTTGGAAGCATTGAGGGGAGCCATTTTATCCAGGGCGCATTCTAGAGCAACATCACAGGGAAAGCGACATGCTGGACTACATTGTTCTGAGCATTTCTTTGGAGAACATATTTTGAAATGTTATCTATGTTTAGAGTTTACCTTTTTGACACAAGAACATAAATTCCTCTGGGTTCAGGAGATTTTTGTCCATTTTTGTGTCTTTGGTACCAGAACAGTGCCTGGCACATAGTAATTATTTGTTGAATGAATGAATGAATGATGAATGAATGAATGAATGGATATTAATGTTTACATAAGATCCACTCTTTGCTGATAAAGCCTTGAGACATTTGGAAAAAGTCCTAAAATGTTAGGAGGTATATTGTATTGAGGCGAAATCTAACTTTTTCCTCCCCTCTCCTCCTCTCCTCCCCTCTCCTCCCCTCCCCTCCCCTCCCCTCCCCTCCCCTCCCCTCCCCTCCCCTCCCCTCCCCTCCCCTCCCCCCCCTCCCCTCCCCTCCCCTCCCCTCCCCTCCCCTCCCCTCCCCTCCTCTCCTCTCCTCTCCTCTCCTCTCTCCTGCATCACACCTGAAAGGCAACTCCATGAACGGAACACAGCAATCCTATAAATTATAAATAGGCCATTTCCTTGCACATCAAGCACAAAACCAGGTTATGTTGACTTTTTCAGGAGACATATAACAGGCAAATATTGAGGTTCAGGTCAATGAAAACCACAAGATCTTTCTCCATGAATCATCACCATGTACAATTGATTTTTTGACCCTTTAGGGTCCATTCATTTGAAAGGCTTTGCTTTTACATTGCTTGTATTGTTTTAAAAAGTCCTACCATGTGTTCTGAGTGGAACAATCTCTTAACTTCCCCAAAACACTGAGGTGATTGGAGAAGCCTGGCAGAGCGGGACAGACTGGGTGGCTGTTGGCTGAGGTTGGAGGAACACATGGCTTTGTTGGACTCTTTCCTCCTACTGCTCCCTCCAAGCCAGCCCCGTGTGCTTTGGGGTGTAAGGAAGGAACTGTGTCACCAGGGCCCAGCTCCTCGCTGTGTAAGAGGCAGAGAGGGCATTGCTGTTGTGTGAAAGTGAGTGAGCTATGGTCTGAGCTCAGGGCTGCGTGGGTTCCCAGGGCTGGGACAGTGGCAGGGGCAGCACCTGTGGGCAGCTCAGCAGACACCTCCCCGGCCCCCCCCCCCGCCCCCCCCAGTAGAGAGATGGCAGAGCATCTGAGGCCCTCCCCTGTTGCCAAGACTTGGAGGGAGTATCTGGACAGGGAGATCCTGGAAAAGAGGATTTTCTGCTCATGAAGCCTTAAGAGCTCAGAGCACTGGGCGTCTGTACTCAGTGTGTGTGGGCCGAGCTGTGTACTCACTCATTCAAATCTTATCTCCTGCAATGTGGCTACTCCTTTGTTCCGACTGAAATTTGGTAAATGTGTCTTCCAAGCCTTCATTCAGTTTATTAGCATGTATACAGGATCAAACACAGAGCCCGAGGCCCTCCACCAGGCGGCTACTCTAGGTAGCCACAGAAATGGTCATTATCACTGTTTCTGGGCAGCTGTGCAGGAGCCTAAGTAAATTTTCAGCCAGGCAGCATCTTATCAGTAAGTGAGGGTGCGGGGGCGGGGGGGGGGGGGGGGCGGGGCGGGGCGGGGAAGACTTTGTCAAATGATTTGCTGAAGCAGAAATGTCCTGTATCGTATCTCCATATCCTGAAGTCCACTAAAAAAAAAAAAACCATGAGAATGACTACCCTGGTTTACTCTTGATAATTCTGGATGCACTCTCATGACCACTGAATTATTCCCTGAATCCTCACAAACCATCCGTTTAATAATCCGTCAGCACAAAAGTGTGTGTGAGGCTCGTTACTCTCAAGAAATCTCAGGCCACCTTAGTATTTGGAGGACTCGGTACTATTTAAGCTGCATTTCTATGACTGGCTTCACCAGCTATGCTCCTTCCATTATTTTAATAAACTTAGTGGTACAACTGAACTCTGCTTCAGTCAAATCACCTGTGCAGAAATATCTTTTAGATGTAGTTTAGAAGAATAGTAACATGGCAAAAAGAAAACTACTGTTTAAAAGGAAGTCCCTTTAGGCCCTGGCCAGTGTGGCTCAGTTGGTTGGACATCATCCCGTGCACTGAGAGATCGCCAGTTCAATCCCTGGTCAGGGCACATGCCTGGGCTGCCGGTTTGATCTCCCATTGGGTTGTGTGCAGGAGGCTGCTGATTGATGTTTCTCTCTCTCTCTCCTTAGCCCTCCCTCTATCTCTAAAAAAAATAATAATAAAGAAAAAAAAAAAGAGGAAGTCTCTTTAGATGTCAAGCTTAAAGCCTCCTTAATGTACCAAAATGGGATGCATTATAAAATTGATTTACATACACCTCTTCAGAAGCATGCTGTGTGTACGAAGAGGTCTCCACCCATACGGAACCTACTCATCTGCCTGGACAGTGCAGAGGGGGTGGGCCAGATGCCCACCATCGGCGCCTCCACGTGCTTGTGACTGGAATTCTTTGTTGCTGGCTGGCGTGATTGTAATTTTCTACCACACTCTGCCTGCTGTCTGTCGAACCGAATGGATAATGACATTTTTAGTTGGGTTAATGTGATAGGAGATGGGGCATGAATTATGAAAAATGTTTTTAAAAGCAATGCAGGGAAAATATTATCAGACAGGAGAGCAGGAGCTGCGTGCTGGCCAGTAGCCATCGTCTCAGGTTTTCTTCCTCGCATCCTACACAGGCCGTCACGGAGTATTTACTCTTACACGAGCCGCATACAAACAGAAGCTCGCTTTGATGGGCTTGCGATCATCTTCATACCGTCCACAAACTCCGCAGTTATTCGCCTAGATTTGCAGACAAGCAGGTAGAGGTGGCTTGTGCAAACACACGCACAGATGAGCACACAATGCTATCATCATACACATCTTAATAGAAGACTCTCATTTGGCTGTTCCTTTCCATCTTCGTAGCATAATGAGTGATTTTTGTTTTGTTTTGTTTTTCATAATGCACATATGTTACACTTAGAGTCAGATAAAATATTATTGCTATTGGGCTTTTAAAGAACGATTTCTTCTTGGGGGGGATCAGTCCAGCAGCCAAGCCTGGGGAGAAAATTTCCCAATTTGCTTCTGTCTGCTCTCACATTGGTTATCTTCATTATAGATGATCCTGAGTGTACGGCTGGTCAGCTATTTAGTAACTGGCAGTAACTATCAAGGGTAAAGGAAATTCCCCAAGAAAGGAAGCTCTTGGTAACCTGCAGTTTACCATATAATCAAAGTGGCCCAGTTAAACACAAAGCAGATGGAATCTTTACTGACTGAGGAATTCTGCATCAAGGTGCAGCCCGAGGACCAGAGAGCTCTTCAAGAAGCCGGAGAGGGCTCTGTGAGTGGGCAAAAGAGACAGCGTATGGGATAAAGACCCAGAAGGCTCAGACATTCTCCTGCTCAAAGGCGTTCCTCTCCCCTTCTAGGCAATCCCTAGAATTTCATCCTTGGAGTTTCCTCCTCGAGGCTAAGACTTTGACCTTGTTAAATACACTTGGCCCCAGGGAGAGAAAACATTCAAGGCCAGTGCCAGTTGTTAGGTTTCCTCTCCTTGGCACTTCGTAGTTGTGTTTGACCTAACCTCACCGAATCAATTTCTTCATCTGCAGAATGGGAATAGTAATAGCTCCCTTGAAGAGTCATGACAAAGATTAGAAACAAAATAGGTAAAAGATTTAGCGCTAGAAGGCAGTGAAAGTTGCAAGCACTGGGATGCCCATGCTCCCAGACTGGTTTGAGTGCCAGGCATCAGTCTCTCATCTCTTATTCCTCACAGCACCCACTGGGTCCACGTGCTCTTAGTTGTCATCACTCCTTTCTCAGATCTGTCTCTCCATCTTTATTTCCCCAGTGACCACGCTACTTCAGGCTTTGCCACGGGTTGCCTGGAATGTGGTTGTTATCTTGCTTCTTGAGAACAATGACTATATCTTGAGCATATTTGTAGCCTTAGTACCTAGTATAGTGCCTGGCACATTGGTGTACTAACAGTTTTTGTTGTTTTTTTTCCAAAAGAACCTTCTGGCCTCCTTACCTCCTGTCTTTTCACTTTCTAATCTATCCTGTCTGCAGTCACCAGATTGGCCTTCCAAAAATACTTGTTACCTGAGCAATGTTTTGCTGAAATCCTTCGGAGAGCCCCATTGACTGAAGGATGTAGAACAAGCTTCTGATCCTGTTTTCTAAAGCCCATTAAGAACTGAACCCTGCCAATAACCATGTGGGTAAACGTCGAGGCCCACCTTCCCCCAGTCCAACCTTCCCATGAGACCACAGTCCAGCTGGCAGCTTGACTACGGAGACCCTGAGAAAGAGGCACCCCTCTAAGCCATGCCCAGATCCCTGAGCCTCAGAAACTAATAGCTAATAAAAATTTGTTGTTTTAAACTGCTAAATTTAGGGGTAATTTATGACACAGCAATAGATAACGAACCCACTTGCAATGTTACTATCTTGTGGCCACTCTTACATGTTGTCATGTATTATTGAGGTTCTTGGCATTTGTTCTACAGGAATGAGCACAGTGCAACGCATCAAGTTGATTCTCTGCAAATAGCGATGTGATGACTGATTGGCTGAATGTTCCCTAAGGGCCTTCACATAGAAAGTATCCAAGAAACATTAACACATTGAGTGCTCGTGCAGTGCAGTGCAGTTTCCTGGGAGCTGGCCCTGAGTGAAGACCTGAGGCCCATGGTGGTTCTACCTCTTACTCTGGGCAAGTCATTGGAATCTCTCTGAATTTGGGTCCTCACCCCGAAATGTGGGGCTCATTGCAATGAGCTATAAAGTCCCTTTCCATGGGCATTGTGGGATTCCAAGGAGGTCAGTAGACACCAGGTTGAGACCATTGCTTGGGAGCCATGGAAAGAGCAGGCAGCATCCTACCTAGTTCAGGGCAGTAGACAGCCAGCTCGGTAGGCCTGTCTACTTGCTCCACCATGTGACATCCCTAAAAAAGCATTTTTGTATCTGTTTTATTTCAGAATTACATGAAGACCTAAAAGGCAGAGACTCTGGTGATTTTTATGCTCAAATAATTAAATAAAAGTGAGAATTAGGACACCAGATTCTTTGACTTCTGACATACTGCCTTTTTTCTCCAAATTCAGGATGCATAATCCTTTTGCTCCTCAGTTAATTAACATCTAGGTTATAATCTCACTCAATCCAGTTCTGATGCCATGAACTTGAGAAACAAACACCATGAAGCCTTTGGAGCCCCGGACGGTTGGAGAATGGAGACAGGCTGAGTGCTAGGAGAGACACATTTCCTTGGGGGGGGGGGGGGAGGGCAGGGGAGCTGGAGGAGAGGGTCTCTTCTGTGTCACTTTATACTTCTAAACAGAAATGACCCCACACATTGATGGTGTGGAGGCTGGGTGATTCATGTGTCATCTATGAAGAAAGATTCAGTAAAGAGCCCTTGTGCAGGCCACCACCCTGAGATCAATATGTGGCCCCCAGGAGCCACCCCTTTGGGGCCACGCAAAGTGGAGACCTGTTCTCACCTGCTCCAGAAGTGTTTGCCCACGAGTCGGTGTGTGTGTGTGTGTGTGTGTGTGTGTGTGTGTGTGTGTGTGTAAAATCTTGGGAGCTAAATGACTGAATTGGAACCCTTTTTTTCCTCAATCCCCCACTTTCAAATATTTAATAGCTCGTCACTATTCAGTGAAGTGTGCACCAAGCACTCCCCCACCCCCAGCAGAGAACTGGGAACTCTATGTGCCTCAACCTACTTTTCCCATTTGCTTTCACTCAGTGCTTGCGCGCACTCTGTGTTCCAGCCAGTTTATACTCCCTATTCCCCAAACACACCCTGTACCTTTTCGTCCAGATGACTTTGTTCCTGCAGCTCATTCCACCTGCAAAGCACCTTTCCCTCTGTCAAAACTCAGCAAAATCTCCAGGGCTCCGTTCCAATGCTACCCACCCCCCAACCCCCAAAGTGCCACCGTTTCCCACGAGTTGGAAATGACGTAGAAATACATCCATCTTGTTGCCCTTCTACATTATAAACCCCTTAAAGATGGGAACTAATAAATATCAGTTGAATGTTATGAATTTAATGTTTCATTCTATTTGGCATGCTTAGCCCCGTGGGCACTGTTGCTGTTTTGGCATGGACGTTAGAGGGTGATTTTCTGAATAAATAAAGGTCAGCTAATACATATGGGAAATGGTATTGAACTATATTGTTGATTTAAAAAATAGAAAAAATAATACCTCTAAACAGGTGACTAATAAATGTAAAATTCATACTAGTTAACAAAACTTACAACCTCCCTCTGCTACCCAGATATTGAAAACATCCATGACTTATTTTCATGCAAAATTTCCTGCTGATATATATCAGTTCTAGCCATCTAGGTGAATAATAAAGTGTCATTTCTAATCACTCTTGGCTCCTGTCAAGAGTTTGACCAATTAGAACTCACCCTGACGAGGAGGTGGCTGCTGGAGTTGCCAGGCAACAGACAAGCTAGGAGGCACATTGAGATGCTCTTAGATTTAACCAGCGGCAAGTCGGAGTGACATTATAATTCTGGCAAAGGAGAGCCAAATTATAACCCAGGATGGGGTACCCATGATGAGGAGTGTGTTTTCTTTTGAATGCAGATGGAAAAGGAACATTTTAACCAGAATTTAATCAGTTCATCATTATATTGATTTTAACTAGGAGATTAAGTGTCAGTGGAATACAACTGTGTTGCAGGATAAGGACCTCTTGCCGCTAGATAAATACCCAGACATTCTGGAAAACGGGCACCTGGGCAGGCAGGGACAATGTGTTTTTGGATTCCGAAGTACTTATCACCACAGCCGCACTTGGCTATAATGACTTTCATTTTTATTGTTTGGAAGGACTCAGAAATTTAAGCAAATATTAAAAATAGACAGCGGGAGGCTGATACAGCCAAGAGGACACTGCTTGTTCTAACATCATTGGGTCTGTTTTAGAAGCCCTTGGGCGTGACTGTCTGAGAGTTTACAGTGAAAATTTGAAGGCCAAACTAAACTGTGGTGATGACTGTAATTCTGCAAAGACTTTTGCACTGAAATGGCTGTAACTATGCATTTACTCATAAGCTGGCTTTATCAACTTAAATTTTTAAAAATTGTAGTCACCCTGGAGTAATACGTCTTCTCCAAGGCAAGACAGGCCTAGAGGGAATAATAACCACTTCTGCCTCCGCCTTTAAGATTCGTACGTTATGGACTGTGCCTTCCTGACAGGAAACATCTGGACGAAAGTGAAAAATTAGGCATCAAGCTGGATTCTCGGTGCCTGGAAGAGATACCAGCCTTCCCAGTTGGTCTGGCTTTTCTTTGAGTCCCCAAGCACAGATATACAATGGGCTCATTTCCTCTTGAGTGACACACACGTAGCCTTAGGAAATCATGTATGAAGTTGCCAGCTCAGTGGGCCTCCACCAGCTTAATTATCTGGGTGAGTGAGAGAATGTCCATCACATCTGTCCAGCTTTGAGGACTGAGAATATACCAGCCACCATATTGGGTTGGGTCCATGGTCCATGGTCCATCCAATTTGGAGCTTGGTCTCTGCCCAGGAGGCACTTGACAATGGAGTTGCCCATGAACTCTACCTCCAAAGACATAGTGCCCACTTGCCTCATTTCTCTCAATAGCCGGCGATGACATTAACTACCCACGCTTTCACCTACTGCAAACTTATCTGCACCCAGAATAAACAAAGAGACAAAGATCTCCCTCCTGCAGGTTTCTCCCAAGCCTTTAATATGCTAAGGTACTTGATGAATCTCTAAGAAGATGGTTTGCAATATTTTACTGAACTGTATGACCATTAGGCCTTTTTGGCCCTCGGTGATTTCAAATCCTTTTCCTTGGTAGTAATTCCTAGTTTGAAGTTCATCGTCACATAAGTATAGTCGAAATGCTTTTCTCCTCGATGTATTATTTTATTCTTGCTTACACTGAAGGTTTAGCTGCCACTTTTGTGCTGACATACACAACCTTAGAACAGTCTTAGCAACTTATTTCAATTGATTTAATACTTTTCAACTCAGAGAGCTTAGAGGAATATACAAATGTATAGATTTCCCGGTGTTCTCCCTCTTTCAGATGAGTTATAAAATTTAGAAATAAAATTAGTGCTCACCTGGGTCTCCAGGGAATCCCCTTACTTATATGTTTCCCTCAGAGAAGAATTAAATTAGCCCCCAGTTTTGTTTCCTGAAGATAAATCTATTTACTTCCTGGCCCATAATAAAGTTTTACACAATCCCAGGGTTACTCATTAATAGCCTTTGGTAAAGAATCTAAAAAAGGCTCTAAAAATCTAAGTAAATCTACCAGTTGCCCCTTAAAAAAAATTAATCCTTTAGGAGAGAGGGTGAAAACTCTGGCAGGTTAACTTGGCAAAATCTCCCCCCAATAAAGTCATCAGTTGTTTCCCCCTCACTACTTAGCCATCCTTTAATATAAATCTCAATAACTCGCCTGTCACTGGGCGATGATTTGATGGTCTTCTCTGATTCCGGAATCAGGCATGAATCAATCCATTTTCACTGTGTCTCTATCTCTCTATATTATCCCTGGTACAACTTAAGCCGGAAACCAATTTTATTTTAAATAAAAAATATGGATTTGTGATATAATGCTGATTTTAAAGTGACTTTCAAGCATTGTTGACTGAGGCAGCCTAATATCCACGTAAATAAAGCCAGTGTTATTTGAATATTAATGACACAGATACAGTAAAGGACTTGGGCTGCCAAGGTGCCATGGGAAAAAGCCTGAGACTTCCCAGGGAAAATAAACCTTGATTTCAAGAATGAACTCTGAAGTTTGAAAACAAAGCCCAAAAGCTAGTCACAAATTCAGAAAGGACTGAAGATAATGGATATTTCAAAGTTATTTCTGGGAAAACTAACTTAGGAACCAGCAACCAAGTGAAGTGCAGGCTCCTGCTGGCTCTCTGAGCTTCTCCCAGCTCTGCCTCCTCCACCCAGACCCTGTGTACCTCATTCTCCTCTTTGTGTCCTTGTGACCTGCTTTTTCTTTCTTTCTTCCTTTTTTAAATATATTTTTTTATTGATTTCAGAGAGGAAAAGAGAGATAGGAGCATCAATGATGAGAGAGAATCATTGATCGGCTGCCTCCTGCACGCCCTACACTGGGGATGGAGCCTACCACCCGAGCATGCGCCCTGACCGGGAATTGAGCCATGACCTTCTGGTTTATAGATTGATGCTCAACCACTGATCCATGACGGCTGGGCATGACCTACTTTTTCTACTTCCGTATATATCTAATATCTATATTGGTGACTCTCTAAAGAGGAAGCCAACAATTGGCTGCATCCTTGTATTTAATTTTTCCTTGATAAAATTATTTCCCTTTTCTCTCAGTTTTAACATATATCCTTCCATAGGAAGCTTCCTGGTTCTTTGATTCTTCATTCATCCATTCATTCAGCAAATCATTACTTAGGGCCCATTATGTGCCTAGTGCCGTGCAGTTAACAATAAAGAAATAAACCAAGTCAAGTAAATGGAATGTTCGCTGGTGATAGAGCTACAGAGGAGAATAAAGCAGGGAAGGGTTTGGGGTCCTGGGGCCCAGATTCTGAGAACGTGGGTAACCACAGGCCAGATGGTCGGACAAGGGACCAAGCGTCAGACAGATCACCAGTGCTTTCCACTCTGGCTCTTATTGTAACGATGCCAGGGGACTTGTGACATATACAGATTCCCAGACACGCTTAGAAGTCCTCCTCCTGCAGGTCCTAGGGTGGCTAGAATTATGTATTTTTAGCAAGGGTTTCAGGTGATTCTGGTGCAGCTGTTGGTCACAAGCCCGTGGTTTGAGAACCAGTGATCTAGAGACCAGAGGCTGGTGGGAGGTTTAAGTCCAAGGAAGCATCCAGAAACCAGGGGTGTGTGTGTGGGGGGGGGGGCGGGGGGGTTATATATGCTGGGGAAAGAGGCAGTCAGAGACACTAACGTCTGGTAGCTTGCTCTTCTCTCTTCCACCCCTCCCTCCATCTTCCATAGAATAGAAGCCAGGCTCTTCCCATATCCTCCATCCTGTCTGCATCTTGTCATAGAGTCCATGCTCAGGGCCCCAAACCTTGCTTGTTCTTCATATGCAAAGGGAAGTTGCTTTTGGGATTAGGAAAACTCTATCCCCCTAACAAATCTTGGCTTCCAAGACCCCTGTCTCTGTGTGGATCACATAAGCCTGGTGTGCAGCTCCAAGCTGAGCAACGACCTCCTTGCTCTGGACGGCACCACCGTCTCCTTCTGAAGCAGTGAGAGCCACGGATCCGGCGGGGAGAGGAAATCACGGGGACACGATTTATGGAGCGTGAGACACTTACGTTGGTTTCATGTTGGAAAAATATTATCCTTGTCACGTCCCTTTCAGTCCTCATGTTTCCTTCATTTAAGCAGCATTTAGCACCTCTTTCCTCCCTGAAATACTCCCCCTCCCCGTTCTCCTGGAATTCTACTGCAGCTCTTCTTCCTGAGTCTTCTTTGTAGGTTTCTACTCTGCCCCTCACTTCAGTGTGGCTCTCCGCAGCCCCCCTGTCTCTTCTGGTGCTGCAGGCGACCTCGCCCATGTCTGTGTGTCTGATGACCATCTTTCCTACCCTTATCTCCCGAGCTCCAGATCTGCAGCCAACATCTCCCTGGTGCATCTGCTCAGTTATCTGTTTCCCAGGAACCTTAAACTCACCAGGTGTCAGTTCTCTAGAGAGGGGGAGGAAGAGGGACCCCCCCGCCCCCGGAATGGCCTCCTCTCAAATGGAAACCCAGGAAAGTAAACTGACCTGTATTTAGTAGGAAGATGATTTTCTGTGGAGCTTTAAGGTCACTGTGGGTATATGTTAAACAGTGGCCTAGAACTGACAAAACCCAGGGGATCTGTCTATGCCATCCCCCTCCCCCCCGCCTCTTTCATTTATGCCAACCCCTTCCCCTAGTGCTGTGAACCACTGCGAGAGCCTCTATTTTCCACAACTAATTCAGACACTAAGATTTCAATTTCTGAACCAGAGGAAGGAGATGCTTTGGGTCCCCCAGCACTAGATTTGTTTGGGAAACAATATTGTACCAGTTTCTGGAATATACCCTGTAAGGTGCTAAAGAAATCTAGACCCTGATACGGGTCTTTTTTCCCCTCAAAGAAACAGCTCAAGACTGACAAGAAAACTCTTTTCCTTTCTTACTGTTTTTTTCCCCAATCAATACACTTCATCAGTGTCTTTTTAACAAATGAGATTCTCGCTGCATCTGTAGTGCCGCCACGCCATTGCTGACTCATGAGTAAAGAAATAGGATGCACCATGGCCAGCGGACGTCACCCCCTTCTTTGGTTAACTCAACATTTTGGTGACTAATGTCGTAAAGGAGTCCTCCCTTGAACTTGTCCAGTGCTTACAACTTTTTAAAGAAGCAGGCCCTTCCTTCAAACAAATTCTCCCTTGAAACCTCAATATGTAAGGAGGCTGAGAGCGGAGCAGCGCTCCCTCCCTGACCCAGTGTGTGCTCTGGGCCGCCCTCCTGCGGGGGAGGCTGCAACCTGCCCATTCGGGGACTGGATGGCGGAGCCACTGTTCTCAAACCGCTTTACTGGTAAGAAAGGAGACATTGCCATGACCTCTGTCTGAAACCTGTTTCCGTACCTCAGTTGATTCCAAACTTGGGTATAAAATAGAGAGAGGAGAGCTGCTTCTAACCCGCCTAGGTTTCCACAGGGGCCCCATCTGCTCTACTTCCTTTCCCCCACCCCCAGACAACCCCTGGGACGGTCCCACGTAGCTAAGAAGAGACGTGGTCAGTTGGAAGGTTCATCAGTCCTCATGGATTCTAATCCTGGAGCTGGATTCTAATCTTGGCTCTGCCGCTCACTGGCTTACATGTGTGACATGAGACGTGTTACTTAGTCTCTCTGTGCCTCAGTTTCCTCATCTGTAAAACGAGGTGATAATAATAGTATTTACCTCACAGGAATGTGGTGAAGGTTGTGTGTTAATACAAATAGGAGGCCCTTTGAGTGGTGCCTGGCACAGTAAGAGCTGTGAGTGTGAGCTGGTGAGCTGGGGCCATGCCCTCTGACCTCAGATACCAAAGGCCGTGGTGGAAACAAATTAAACCTCATTGAAGATGGACAGGATCACGGGTTTCTGAGAGAGCTCACTTGGATGGAGTTAATTATGATGTATGGGACCCTTTCCTCTCCTGGGGCCTTCAGAAAATTCATAGGCTTTGAACAGAACCAGAGGGGTGAACGTCTTGAGTTGAAGCTAAGAGTAGCTTTCATTTATTGAGCTGACGACAGGCCACTCCAAGCCCAGCCGTTTTGGAACAGCTAGACGTGGTGGGCGGCTCTGGAACTGGGACTCAAACTGAGGCAGCCCCTTCGCCACCGAACATAAGGGCTCCAGACCTCCTCCTCAGTGGTTGCAGAATTTGGAACAGAAACTAAAGCCAGATCGGCCATGGAGGGGCCATCAGTGAGGATCAGGAGTGGGAGAACTTGGGGAGAAGGGGTGGGGGCGGGGGGAGCCCAGGGCTTACAGAGCTGGCAGCCTGTTGGGGATGCCAGCCTTCCCTCCGCCTTGGCCAGCCGGGAAGGATGACCAGGGCGCTCATTTACCAGGTCTGCCTGCGCGCCCAGAGCTCTCCCACGTGCACCCCCACTCCTCCCCAGGAACCATGGCCATCTCCTCCCGTTTCGGGTCTGATCGGAGCCCACCTGTGTTTCAGGCTGTTCTCCGGCCCCTCGCTGTGTAAGGCAAGCCTCACTGTTCAGAAGCATCCGCATCACCTGCCAGGTTGTTAGAAAGCAGAGTCTCGGGCCCCATTGACAAGACCACCGGGTGGTCCATTATAAGTGAAAGTGTGAGGGACACTGCCCCAGTTTTCTCCCGTGTGCCCCCAGAGTGCCTGGGGCAGGGTCTGGGGACATAGAGGGGATGCCCTCAGAGCTGCTGATTCGATGGGTCATGGCCTCTGAGGATGTGGGAGGCTGGGGAAACGGAAGACGCCGATGCAGTGTCCTGCGCTTTCGCAGAATAGGAAGGGCTAAAGGCCCCAGGAGGCAGGGCATTTTGTTGGGCCACGTGGACGAGTGATGCAGGGTGAACCAGCTCTCCATCACCATTTGAAGAAAAGAAACCTGTCCCTTAAGGAAGAGAGTCTGCATTTCCCGGGTCTTACCTCATTCAGCTTTTCAGGACTGAACGCAGAAGTTAGGACACTTCTGACCTCTTCCCATCTTTTGTCACGTAAAAACACGATGCTGTCAGCTACTGGTTTGCATTCCAAACCCGTGGCCTGATGGAAAACAGCAAGCAGAGGGTTAGACCACAAGGGAGCCCGAGCCACCTGGGCAGCAGTGCAGGCCCATGATAAACATTCTAGTCAAAGGTTCACCAACGACCATCAAACGGGGAGGTTTCGTTTGCAAGGAAACAGGAGAAGAATATAAAGACTTAAGGATAATGACCTGAAGATTCATGGCGGAGGGCGGGGGCAGCAGGTGGAGACGCTCTGCTGGCCCACTTGGCCCTGCGACAATGTGGTCACCGCTGTATAAGTAACACAGCGGTCCTGTATGCTCTGCAGTCTCTCTGCTGAGGACCGAGCAGCAGGCTTCTCGGGGTGGGCTAGTCTCCCCTGGGATGGAGTTTCAGGCCTGAACTTGATGGCAAGAAGTTTTGTGTGGCTGGATTGGTCAGGTTGGGCCGGGAGTTGACAGACTCATGTGTCTGGGTCTTCGGTGTGTGTGTCGTGGAGTGGGGAGGGGGCAGGGAATGGGGGAAGATAAGGTGGGGAGTGTGGAGGGAGACGGGAGGGGGAAAGGAAAGTTCTTCAGAAGCTTATCCCAACAGAGCTGCTTCCGAGAGAGCCGTGTTCCTGTGTATTTCCACTCATTCACACACTCATTCATTCATTCGTTTTTCTCATTCAGCAAACATTTGTTGACTATGTAATATATGCCAGGCGATGGCTCTCCAGGGTTGAATAACGAAGGCGTAGGTTTGGCCCTCAAGGAGTTGATAGTCCAGTGGGGAAGCTGACAGGGAGCTCATAGACTAACGAACAGGTGTCATTACTGCTCATGAGAAGGTGAGAGTTATGAAGTGAGGAAACACAGCAAGGTGAGAACATCATAGGGGACCAAACAGTCAGGAAGGCTTCTCGGAGGAGGAGGTAGTCAGCTGAGTCTGGAAGCATGCAAAGGATGACCCTCCTCACCCCTTCTTTCCAGGCTATTCTGTTTCTTCCTAAAACCAGCTACTCCCACCCAGTGGTCAAAGCTGGGACCCCACCCCCACCCCCCCAGCTGATCAGTGTGTCCCCCCTCCCCCGCCCCAAGGCCCCAGGGTGTGAGGAGGGGGGGGATTGGAGGCCCAAGCACTCTTCAGAACCACATGTGATGTACGGTTTCACTACTTCTTTTCCCCGTTTTAATTATAGCTGAAACATGAAGCCAGCCATCATAATTCAAAAGCCTTGTAAAAACTCCTATTTAGAGGAAAATTATAATTTTCTGATAAAATATGAACACTCGGAATAAGCTATAAAACATAACTGCAAAGTATCTGGGTGTGGGGGGGGGGAATTAATTATATATAAGAACCAAGGGGCTGGGCTGTTTTTCTGCAGAGGAATCCTCTCGTGTTTAGGATGAAATTCTTCAGGAGTGCCATGGTCACCATGCAGAATGGTGGCTTTATGGAGTTATGGGAACATAACCCATTTGTTTAGGTTCCAGAGTCAAAGGAGAAAGCACGCATTAGGTATATTTATATATTGGCGAACACCCAGTCCTGTGCAAAGCTGCAGGCAATAAAGCATTTCACTCCAAGGAAGGCTGGGTGGTGGTTTATGGGGTCCTGATGAAACCGAATAAATTAGAGATAAGAGTCAAGATTGATTGGATATTGTATCCATCCATCAGACCTAGGACTGGATCCAAGACGTTTTTTATCTGGCACCTGGAGGACAAATCTAGCCCTCCGCGCGATGTCAGCATAGCCCTCAAACCTCCCCCTCCCCAATCGGCCGGACGATACTCTTCCCAGCCCACAGCTTCCATTAGGATTCCCCAGTTTTAATGGAGGATTTCGGGGGCATTGGTTAGAGAAATGTTTTCATTTCTAGATGTCATACTGTAAGAGGGAGAGCGGCAAAAATCAGTCATTTCAGGAGAGGAGATGTGAATGGATGTCATATAAAATAGTTGTCAAATTTTGGAATGTTCGGCAGCAAATAGAAAACTTGGATGACCAGAGAACAGTACTTAATGTGAGCTCAAAATATATTTACCGAAGGCATGTTACATGGGAGAGGAAATTTAGGTTGTTTTTAGACCTGAACGGGTAGAATTGGGTTCAACAGGGGAAGCTATGGGGAAAGATCTACATATCTAAAGAACTTCCCAATAGTCAAAAGGCAGAATTAGCCCGGCTGGCGTGGCTCAGTGGTTGAGCATCAAACTATGAACCAGGAGGTCACGGTTTGATTCCCAGTCAGGGCACATACCTGGGTTTCGGGCTCGATCCCCAGTGTGGGATGTGGAGGAGGCAATCGATCAATGATTCTCTCTCATCATTGATGTTTCTCTCTCTCTCTCCCTCTCCCTTCCTCTTTGAAATCAATAAAAACAACAACAACAAAACAAACAAACAAAAGGCAGAATTGTTTAAAGAAAAAATAAGTCCTCATTGCTGGAGACTTACCCCTTCCTGGAAATCCTGCACAGGAGGCTTGAGTGTCTGAGGGGTCAGGGGGTTGGTCTAAATGACCTTTAAAAACTCTTCCAAGCCTGAGACTTCCTCTCCAGAACACTCCTCCAGGTATTTTTGTAATAGTTCTCTCTCTCTCTCTCTCTCTCTCTCTCTCTCTCTCTCTCTCTCTCTCTCACACACACATTAATTGTGGCCAATTACACATAATGTAAAATGTGCCATCTTAGCCATTTTAAGCATGCAGTTCGGCGGTATTAAGTACGTTCACGTTGTTGTGTAGCCATCCCCTCACACCCATCCGCAGAACTCTTTCATCTTGTGAAACTGAAACTCCGCCTATGGAACAATAACTACCACCCTGTCCCTCAGGTCCTCTAGGCGTAACAATTGATGAGATTTGTTGAGGGAGGCCTCGAGAGACACAGAGGGCTCTTCTCCAAAGAAATGGGCAACGGAACCGGACCGGGAAATTTGCTGGGGGCAGGACTGTGAGTGTCGGAGCAGAAAAGGAGGCGGGACCAGGGAAACAGGGCTTTCTAGCCTCTTGTCTGTCCGCCCAGCTCTATGTGCAGAGTCTCAGTGAAGGCATCTTCAATCGTTTTCTGGGCAGGAGTTTCCAGGCAGCAAGCCGTGGCCAGTGGAATTGGTGGAATCAGTATAGTGGGTGGCAAACAGCGAGAGAGAGAGAGAGAGAGAAGCAATAAATAGAGCAGAGTAGAAAGATAGAGGAGTGTTTTATAAAGTACGGCTATTTTGTTGTTGTAAAACTTTTATTCAAAAGTATGTGTGTGTGGTATATATATATATAGAGAGAGAGAGACAGTGACTGTTCTGTGTCATGATGTGAAATGTGTTTCTTGTTGTAGGCCACAGTCAAAAACAGTTTGAAAAACCTACTGTAACCAAAACACCAAATTTTGGAGTTGGCCTCTCCCTCAACTAATACCCTCTCAGTCTAAGTGTTATTAGGGTGTCAACATTTATTGAGCACCTACTATGCGCCAGGTGCTATGTTAGCAAAGAATGGGACTCTTGTCCTCAAGGGGCTCATGGGGTGGTTTTTAACCAACATCTGTTGATCTTACAGCTATGAAAGTCCTTTCTATGTCATTTCAATAATTTGGGGGTAATTCTCCAGCAATAGGGAGACCTGTCCTGGTAAGCAGCGATGGTCCAGCCGTGGCCCCCATGCTACGTGTGCCTTGGACAGCTTATCGGGTTTATCTTTTCAATTAAGATCTCATAAAACAGAGCCTGACTTCTTACTAGACCGGCTAAGCATAAACCTTAAGCTTTGAAGAATGCCACAGTCCTGGGGAGCAAGTAATTAAAGAAAACGAACACCTTGGCATTCTGAGGTCCCTTGAAGAGAGAAACCATTAATTGGGTGTTTGTCCTGGGCCAAACCGGATTCTCAGCTGACCTGGAGAGCCGCGCAGAGCGCTGCGAAGCCTGTGCAGGGCCCTCTGCTGTGCCCGAGTGTGCAGGTTGTTATGGAAAGGGCACAAGCGACATAACAGAACATGAGGCCGTAGCCTACATGTTTCCTTGTGTCCTGGGACCTGCAAGAACATCGACTCTGGATCCGTGTGATGCCTGTGAAGCTGTGGCATAGAAGCCAATGGTTCTCAGGCAGCCACGCTGAGCTGCAGGTCGCGTACACAGAATGAGGTGCTTTTAAAGACGCCAAGAAATACTGTCAGACTTCGGGGTCCTGGTGTGAGCATTGCCAACTTGTTCAGTGGGGTGTCAAGTAGGCTGAAAAAATATTAATACAAGAAAGTATGCCGTGACCACTGTGCCAAACCTTCCATGCACAGATGAGAGGCTTCCTGGCACCATCTGTCTCTCTCTTCACGTGGCAGGTGCAGCATGTTGCCCAGCCCCTCATTATATTATAACCAACAACTAACTACTCTAGAATTCTGTCCCTCGGAGAACCCCAAATTCTATCCCGGAGAATCTATACTGTTTTCAACACATGGCTGCACCTGCACAGAGATAGCCACCAGGGCTTCCATCTTGGTGCTTTGACATAGTGAAGTGTTCCATCCCCACTGGACGATCGTCACCCACTCACTCTCCGCCAGTGGAAGAGGGTCTCAGAGGTCACACGATCTGATCTTCCCTGTCTCGGCTTCCGACACTGACCGGCCAGAGAGCATGGCCTCTGAGGAAGGGGGTGTGGTGTGTGGTGTGTCCACAGCTCAGGGGGGCAATGGGGGCTAGGTCCAGCTTGGGCTCCATCTGCCAACTCATCACCTAATTGGACAAAGGCATGCTATGGACTCGGGTGGCCCTGCTGATAGGGTTTCCAGCATTTCCTCCAAGGAGGGGAACCACATGCTTGGATCTGTGTTTGCATTGGCCCCATGCCAGATGGCGGCGTGGGGTTTCCTGACTGGGGAAGCAGGTGAGAGGGTTTGGGAAATCGTGCCTCCTGAGGAAGATCTTCACTGGCCCTCAGCAGCTTCTCGTAGGAGTGGTGTTAAGGAGGGCGGGGTGTCTCTGACATGTCCTCTCTCACACTTGGCTGGGAAGGGCAAGTCTCCTGAGAGGATGAATGTGGCCTTGGAAGAGGCTGCCCCTGGCAGCCAGGGCCCTGGGTTCCTGTGGTTCTGGATAAAACCACCCACAAATCATCCCGTGGCTTCCGACGTGTCTCTTGTGAGCCAAGGGTGTGCCCGGACCTGTGCCTGGAGTGGCGAACCTGTGTCACCCATGAGGACCTCAGGGCTGGTACCCACCACACACTGAACTCCCAGCACCTTCCATCTCCACTCTACGTCCAGGCAGAGCCTGAAGATGCACACGCCGCAGCCGGACCCACCCTCCGTGTTGACATTTGAACTAGAACTCAGAGCTTCCGGCAGCAGGTTTAGTGACTGAGCGCACCCCTCCATGCTCCCTTCCAATTAGACCCTGCCCTGGACCACAGACCCCCTACCTCGCTCACCCTTCCCCCAGCTCCCCCAGCTCCGGGCTTGGGGAGAGACCCGGGATGGGAAGTTCTGCCGCGGGTTGTGACCATCCCTGCTGAGTCATGCGGGCCCAGCTCCAGTTTCTGCAGATATTAAAGTAAGAGCTGCCCTGGATCCATGGAGTGCCTGATAGCAAAGAGGAGCTGATTAAACATTTTTAAATAAAAACAACCAAGTCTCGAGGTGATGGGACAACACGTCTATAAACGTTAGAAGATTGGTTTGGGTTTAATGGTAAACTGTGGTTCATGACCAGGAAGCAACATCAGGAAGTGCTGAGGGCACTGATAGAGGCCAAGAGTCCATTTGGAAACTGGGAAAGTTAGAGCAGTCTTTCCATAGAATTGAGAGCCTCAAAAAATGTGATGGGGCCCTAGCCAGTTTGGCTCTGTGGATAGAGCGTCGGCCTGCAGACTGAAAGGAGGTCCCAGGTTCGATTCTGGTCAAGGGCACAAAGTTAGGGGGTGTGCAGGAGGCAGCCAGTCAATGTTTCTCTCTCATCACTGATGTTTCTATCTCTCTCTCTCTCTCTCCCTTCCTCTCTGAAATAAATAAAAACATATTTTTTTAAGAAGTGTGATGGGGATCCAGCACATGTGGCTCAGTGGTAGAGCATCGACCTATGAACCAGGAGGTCCCGGGTTTGATTGTCAATCAAGGCTCCTGCCTGGGTTGCTGGCTCAATTCCCAGTGGGGGGCTTGCAGGAGGCAGCTGATCAATGATTCTCTCTCATCATGGATGTTTCTGTGTCTCTCTCCCTCTCCCTTCCTCTTTGAAACCAATAAAAATATATTTATAAAAAAACTAGTGGCCCAGTGCATGGATTCATGCATATTGAAAGGAAATTAATTAGAAGAAATATTTTAATATCGCTATTTGCCCTTTCTCTATGATAGAAGTATCAACCAAATTAACAATTGACAATGACAGATCGAAACACATGCATGCAATTGGCGCCAGTGAGAGCTTTATATGTATCACGCATGCATGAATCAACTTAGCCTTTTATAGATATAGAATAAACTTGCTTAATTAGACCTGCTTTCTGATTTAGCTAAACTTTTTCCAGCCCAGTGAAGCTCCCCAACTTCTCTTTCAGGTAATTGTCAGCAGCACAGCAGTAAATATCAACACAAAGCAGATTATTATTGTATATCACGCAGGAAGAACAAAGGGTAAAATATTTAACTGCAGCAGTGTTTGACTATAGTCTGTGCAGTGAGAAAACCTGAAGTCATTTTCAAGGTCCACCATTTCTTACTTCTTTCAGTCGGGTCAAGTTTCTAAACTTTCTAAATCTCCATTTTCTGGTTAATGAAAAGAAAGTAGGATTCCACTGAGTCTCCTATCTACCTACTCCAGGACTTCTGTGAGGATCAAATGAGATGAGGCACAGGAAAACGCTTCGCAGACATTTGGTGAAAGTGTGAAATGTTTGCACCTGGCTATAAAGCAAGTCATGTTCCTGGGCTGAAGAAACTCCAAGGAGGCTAGTCACTAGGGAGAGGAAGCCAGGCATTGCTACGTGACATCATTACCCGGCACCCACCATTTCTGGGCTGGGCTGGGCTGCGGGCAGCATTTTGTGCCATGGGGTCTTGGCAGCGTTGGCTGCGATTTGGTGGGCTGTCACTATGGGGTGGTGGTGGGGCCTGTGTCCCACTTGGGGGAAGCCAAGTGTTGCTTTGTTAGCACCAGGTCTGCAGTGCTAAAATTTCTTTGTAAATGGCCAGTGCACGACACAGCAGCTCCTGTGTTGAGCTTCTGCGCCCTGGTGGTCAGTGCGTGTCATAGCAACCGGGCAGACAGTCGGAGGGACACTTAGCATATTAGCCTTTTATATGTATAGATGTGATGGGGACATGTTGTAAGAACTGCCACCCTGGGTCTGACCCACAGTCTGTCCAGCTCAGTGTTCTGGAGTTTGAAAAAATAATCATTTCATTCAGCAACTTCTGAATTCAAGTATTTGCTCAATAGCAACATATGTCCAGGAGTTCCTTGTGGTGTCCCCACTTCCAGCCAGTATACTCTATCAATTCCTCATGGGTGCGTAGAGCTCACATCACCCTCCCACATCACCAGGTCGGTGGGGCCCACATGCATCAAGTGTGAATTTGTGAGCAAACATGGGTTCTCACAACAGAAAGTGAAGCCATGCATTATTTAAGTTCCTTTTCACCTAACGTAGCAAACTAATATGCTGAAGTGTTTTCTGTATCACAAGGGACCATTTGGTAAAAGCTTGCATGGAGTAAGCGGTTAATGTTTACTGAGTGAATGTATAATAAAGCTGAGTAGCGGAACACCTACATAAACATGGCTTATTGGAGGGGAGGCGGCCTGGTGTCGCAAGGAGAAATCACGCCTCACTAATCTTGAGTTCTTTGAGCAGATAAATAAGCAGATGGGTAAGAGGGAACCACAGAACCCAATTTGATTTGACTTTCAAAAGCCTGGGAGAAAAATCCCACTCTAAGATGGTTTTTTAAAAATGGAGTCACGAAGGATTGTTTTGTCATCAATATGGAATTGGCTGAAAGTCTGTAAACAAAGCTAGAGAAGTGGCTGTGTCCCCAGATGGAAAAGTATAAACGTCGGCGTTTCCTAGAGCTCTCATCTTTGATGGGTCTTCTTCCATGTTTATGAAGAGGAGAAGTGAAAGCGTATATTGACTTGCAGGTTCAGGTAATGCCTAGGACTTCTAGGGAGAGTGTCAAGTTGATGGGGATTCAGTTCAGTTTGAACAAGGACATACTGGATACTGAATAGTCGTTATGTGCTTGGGCCATGGGGTACAAACAGTAGTACAAGCCTTAAAGAGCTAATGATCAAAATAGGGTGAAAGCCATATGTTCATGTACTGTAAGTAGTAGGGGGCACAGAAGCTCAGTTGTGAAATTGAGCGACGCTGATGATAAGCGTTATAAGAGTTGAGAGAAGGAGAAAAGTAGGGAAGGCTTCATGGAGGAGGCAGAATTGGAGGACAGCCTGGAAGATTAGCTAGGGATTGGACAGATGCCAAGAGGTGGAGGTCTTCCTATTAATAGCAGCTAGTGCTCGTTGAGTGCTTGTCTTGCCTGCATGTAAGTGTGATTTATGTGTGTGATCTCATTTAGCCTTCACCAGCCCAAAGGTAGATCATCTCCCCACCTTCCAAAGGAGGAAGGAGAGGCTTAAAGGAGTTAAGTAATTTTCTTAAGTTCACATCACTGGTAAATGCAAAACCCACTGTTATGCTGCCTCCAATTCTAGTGGGAGTGTCAGCACGAGCAAAGGCCCTGGGGCAGGGCTTTCCAAAGGAGGTTACCGAGAGAATGGAGAGACAGGTCCTGCTGGAGTGACAGCTTGTATTGGGAGCAGTGAGAGGTGAGATTGGAGGATATGAAATGTATCTAGCCAAAACCGGTTTAGCTCAGTGGATAGAGCGTCGGCCTGCGGACTGAAGGGTCCCAGGTTCGATTCCGGTCAAGGGCATGTACCTTGGTTGCGGGCACATCCCCGGTGGGGAGTGTGCAGGAGGCGGCTGATCGATGTTTCTCTCTCATCGATGTTTCTAACTCTCTATCTCTCTCCTTTCCTCTCTGTAAAAACTCAATAAAATATATTTAAAAAAAAAGAAAGAAAGAAATGTATCTAAAGTATAGAGGCCCTTACATCCCATCGGGGGAACTTGAACTTCATCTTGAGGACACTGTGTTGAGTGCAAGAAGGAAATTAGAACCATATTCTGAATTTGGGGCTTGTAAACCTTAGTCTGGGGTTGAGAAAAATTAGAGAGGACAGACAAATGACTTAGAGAAGTGGACTGAAGGTGGGGCAAATTTGTTGGTGCACACTGCGTGCATGTGTATGTTGAGTGAATGTCTGCCCCTAAATATCAATTAGAGGGCAGCCCTCTTCCAAGTCAGCCGTCAGGATCTTGGTAGCATCTGGGTGTCACATGAAACAATAGGGAGGCACGTGGCTGCCACTTCCCATCTCACTGCTTAGGGGCTAGGGGTACTCAAGAACCGTGGCAGGCTCTCGGAGTGCCTTCGCTGTCTGCTGAGACACAGCTTGGGGGTCTGGGCCCTGTGACTCACTGGCTTCGGCCACTTCTATAATCAACACTCTTTGAGCCAAAACCAACAACTGCATTTACTATCAGGCCCAGTCTCTCAGAGTCCAACGCCACAGAAGACCTTGAACTTGAACAGGGGAACAGCAATATAATGTTCGGGGAAGAGAACCTAGAGGCAGCACAGTGAACTTCTGCAGGTCCTTCAGCCATCCCTCCAGCCACCTTCCAGTGGCCATGCGGCGTCTGGAACTGGGCATGAAGCTCGGGGCTGGACAATGAGCATGTTTGGGTGAGGAGCCAACTACTCAGTGAAACCTCGCCGGTCCAGAAATGTCCCCTGAGGCAACTGTCATAGTCGTGGCAGGAAAAAGCGCCCTGGGCTTGAGTTGGGAGAGGGCATGTGAATCCCTGCTCTTCCTACTAGTCATGTGACCAGGGAAGTTACTTCATCAGGTCTTAGTCCCCTTGTCTGTTCAATAGAGATGATAATTGTACCAATCTCATTAGTTCTTATGAAATTTAATGAGAACAAAACACTCTGGGTGGCTCAATCAGCACAGAACACAGGGGGGCTATGCAACTCTCTTTAAGACTCAACCCCCGAGATCTCCCATCTAATAAGCCTTCTTCTGTCCCCATCCGGGGTGTCACAGTGTTTTCGACAGCAGTACGCTCACCCTACCATAGTGTACTGGTCCCTCTTCCTCTGTCCTTAGACCTTGAGCTCCTTGAGGACAAGGCTGAGTCTTCTATCTCTTTATGACCAGCACCCAGACAGTGCCTGGCATATGGCAAAAGTTTGCCAAATAACCAACAAGAGTGACTACATTACCAACCATCCACATAAGAATGGGAGATGAGTTTAATTTGACCAAAAAAAAAAGTTGGCACATAGTGATTCTCTGAAGTCTCACAAACAAGTTTTTTTTCACTTTAGACTCATTTTAAGAACCAACATAAATGCTATTTGTCTTCTCTGCTAGAATTCTTATTTCCCCACTTTTGGAAAATATGGACTACTCTGACCTCTGCCATTCTCTGTCACCTCTTCCATTCCTTGGGATTTCTCATCAAAGATAAAAAGTAGGAAATATGCTTTTTAGAAAGATGGAGTATGTGCACCCTTTACTGGGTCGGAGACGTGAACTGACATAAAGGGGTCACTCACAGGCTCCCCCTGCTCTCTGGGGACAAATTTCCCTCTTCACGTTGCTTGTCTTTCCTTTCCAGCCTCAAGATTTTATACTCTCTGGGAAAGATATCAGCACAAGAGGCTCAAAATTTTGCTTTTTCTCTGTCATTTATTAACCTTGCTGGGTCTTCCTCAGTCACTTGACCTGTGCCCTCTAGATTCCTCTAGCTTTGAACAACCCTCCTGGTTTTAGCATTTTTATAACCACAACTTCTCTTGCTCTTTAGCTGTCTTGAAGCATTTCTTAAAGGTAAATTCCATTCTTTTTCCACCAGTCCTGTACATCTCTTTTGAAAACCTGAATTCACCGGGGAGCTCAATTTTGAGTTGAGCTGATCTAAACCTGATAAGAGACCCAATCATGACCCTATTAGATGTGATGTGCAGTCCTTGCATCTGAGAATAATCCCCCACCCATCCATATGCAGAAAGAAAACTACATACCATTCTGTTGGTAAAATTACTGAAGTTCTCAACCAACACCTGCTTGATCATGTCTGGCTCCGAGATAACGATAAACATCCGACGGCCGAGGTAGTATCTGGGAGAATAAAAGAATTAGTTTAAAATATGTTGTATCTGTCTATCCATTTATCCTTTCATAAAAGAGTTCGTAGTGGCTTGGAAGAAGGATAAAAGATAAACAGGCAGTAAAGGTGCAGAGTAGAGGAGGACGTGCAAGAGCTAATCCTGAGGAGCAGTGTAGCCGAGATGATCTAACTAACATTCCACAGACATTTATAGAATCCTACCTGTACCCGTCCCTGGAGATTCCCTGCATCCAGGGAGCTCATAGCCTGATAGAAAAGATAGATCTGTAAGTTTAAACACCTTAATAAGGAATTCATAAGATCCAGCGGTAAGACCAAAAAGAAAATGGCGGAGGTCAGTATTGTCCACATTGTTCAAAAGTGGAGAGAGGGAGTCATTCTAGAAAAAAAAAATAAGATTCTTGGAAAAAGTCTGAAGTGAATTAATAAGCATTTGTGAGAATTCAGGAAAGATTAAACCTGCTGGGGAAGGGCTGAACATCTGGTTGCCACATCTGCATATGAAGGAACGCCACAGATACTTGGACGTAAGGAAGAAATGAGGGCAAGGACTGGTCAGTCAGCTGGTGCTAATGCATTCTAACTGGAGGCAGTGCTTACGAATATGCCTTGTTGTATTTATTTATTAAAGTGTCGAGGAGACAAAAGCAACCAAGAGCCAGTCACAGCTTTCACTTTTAATGGTGAAAGAATGAATACTTTCTCTTGAGATTGGGAACAAGGCAAGGATATTTAACATAGTGCTGGAACTCCTAGCAAGTGCACCACGGCAAGTAAATTAAAAGCATATAGATTGCAAAGAAATTAATGCAATTGTCCCTATTTTCAGATGACATAAAAAAAAACCTGAACTAATAAATGAGTTCAACAAGGTTGCAGAATTCAAGATCAACACACATACAAATGCAAAATCAGTATAGCATTTCTGTATATTAGTAATGAACATGTGGAAACCAAAATTGAAATACGATACCATTTACAATGCATATTAAAAAAACCAAAGAAGACCTAAATAAATGGAGAGATAAATAATGTTCATGCGTTGGAAGACTCCACACTGTAAAGATGTCAATTCTCTCAAAACTGGTCCATAGGTTTAATGCAATTCCTATCAAAATCACAGTGAGAACTTTTTTAGGCACAGGCAAGCTTATTTTAAAACTTATATGGAAAGGCAAAGTTGTTAAAATAACTAAATCAATTTTGAAAAAGAAGAATGAAGTGGGAGGAATCCATCTACTAAGACTTGACCACAGTAGTCAAGACTGGGTGGTATTGGCAGAAAAGTAGACACATAGGTGAATGGGACAGAGTAGAAAACCCAGAAGTACAACCATACAAATATCCTCAATCGATTTTAGACAAAGATACAAAAGCAAAGCCTTTTCAGCAAGTAGTGCTGGGGCCATTGGACATACACTGGCCAAACAATGACCTCACACCGTATACAAAAAATTACTTCAAAATGGATTACAGACTTACATGTAAAACATAAAACTTTTAGAAAACAATAGGAGACAATTTTGGGGATTTAGGAGGCAAATACTTCTTAGGTTTGACACCCAAAGTACAACCTATCACAGACAAAAATTAATGAAACGGACTTCATCCAACAAAAATATGTTTTGCTCCCTAAAAGACCTTGTTTTAATGAAAAGGTAATCTTCAGGCTGGGAGAATTTTTTTCCAACGATATATTTGACAAAGAATTTGCATCTAGAGTACATATTCTATAAAAAAGTGGGCAAATGTTTCACCAAAGAGGATATGCAGATGCCAAGTAAGCACATGAAAAGATGCTCACTACCATTAGCCATTTGGGAAATGCTAATTAAAACCACAGTGAGCTGTTGCTACACATCTATCGGAATGGCGAAGATAAAGTGATACTATCAAATGCTGACGAGCATGTGGGGAATCTGGATCACGCCTACATTGGTGGTGGGAATGGAAAATGGTACAGCCACTTTGGAAAGCAGTTTGGTGGTTTCTTATACAACTAAACATGCACTCACTATCTGACCCAGCCATCGCACCCGGGTATTTATCCCAGAGAAATGAAGACTTATGTTCACACAGAAAACATGGACATGGGTGTTCATAGCAGCTTCATTTGTAATAGACAAAAACTGAAAGCAAATCAAATGTTCTTCGGCAGATGGATGGCTGAACAAGAGTGCTACCTCCATGCAATGGAATGCTACGCTGTAAGAAAAGGCCCCAAGCTATTAACACTTACACTGATTTGGGTGGATCTCAAGGGAGTTGTGTGAGTGAAAAAAAGCCATTCTGGAAAGAGTTCATATATATTTTTAATTCTCATACTTATTTTTAAAAAATCTTTTATAATCTCTGCCCCTGCTTTTGAGGGAAAATTTTCATATTATATGATTCCACTTGTATAACATTTCCCCCCTGAGTTTTTTAAATTTTATTTGTATTGTTGTGAGTATTACAGTTGTCCCCTATTATTCCCTCTTTGCTCCCCTCCACCTGGCTCCTGCCCCACCCCAGGCCTTCATCACACTGTCTGTCCATGGGCCATACATATATGCATATAAGTTCTTTGGTTAGTCTCTTCCCGTCTCCACCTCCCCTTTCCCTCTGAGATTCTGCAGTCTGCTCCATACCTCTATGTCTCTGGATCTATTTTGTTCATCTGTTTATTTTGTTTATTAGATTCCACATATAAGTGAGATCATGTGATACTTGTCTTTCTCTGACTGGCTTATTTTGCTTAGCATAATACTCTCCAGGTCCCTCTATGGTGTCGCCAAGGGAGATTATTCTTAAAAAAAAAATATATATATATATATATAATAATATATATATAATAATATATATATATATATATATATATATATAATTTCAGAGGGGAATGGAGAAGGAGATAGAGAGAGAAACATTAATGATGAGAGAGAATCATTGATTGGCTGCCTCCTGCACCTCCACATTGGGAATCACGCCCACAACCCAGGCATATGTCCTGACAGGGAATCGAACAGTGACCTCCTGGTTCACAGGCTGATGCTCAACCACTGAGCCACGCTGGCCAGGAGAGATCCTTCTTTTTGTACAGCTGCACACTACTTTATGGTGTAAATGTACCACAGTTTTTTCATTTTTGAAATAACAAAATATAGAGATTGGAGCAGAGATTAGTAGTTGCCAGAGGTGAGAGAAGGGTTGGTGAAGGGTTGGTGTGGCTATAAGGGTAGCACTAGAGAGCCTGTGGTGACGGGACAGCTCTGTACATTGGCTGCGGTGGCGGTTACACAAACTTCACACGTGATGTACTTGCATAAAATGCTATTCTCTCTCTCTCTCTCTCTCTCTCTCTTTCTCTCTCTCTCTCTCTCCCTCTCTTGTTCACACACACACACACACACACACACACACACACACACGTGCATATAAACCTAATACAATCCGAATAAGCATTGTGGATTATACCAATGTCAAATTCCTGGTTTCAATAAAGTACTCCAATTCCGCACTGGGGGAAACTGGACAAAGGGTCCCTGGGACCTCTCTGTACATTTTGTTTTACAACTTTTTGGGAATCTATAAGTGTCTCAAAATAAAAATTATTTTTAGGAAAGTCACTTGGGAGCTTAATAGACTATAGAGTTATAGCTCTGCTCTTCACTGAGTCGGATCTGGCAGGCCTGGGTGGGGCCCAAGCAAATGCATTTTAACAGGCTCTTGAGGTTCTGATGGCTCCACCCCAAGGAACACTGTCCGAGGGCAGTGGCTAGTCAAAACCATCTGTCCAGCATTCAGAAAACAAGGCTGCCTGACCCTGCCCAGACCCACCTGACCACATCTCTGGAGTGGGACCCAGTCTCTTCTCATGTTAACAGGTTCCCCAGGGGATCCTGATGTGATAACAATAATCAGTTTGGGGTCCAAACCCCAAATAAAAAGCCCTGCTCTATATCTAACCAAAGTTCATACCATTCCTGTTTCCCTGCATTCTTAGTTCTACAAGGAAAACATTTACACTAGGGTGCAAGCATATTTTAGTAATACTATATTTGTATTGATTTAGTTATTGCCAAATAATTTTACACATAGTCTGGATTTTCAAAAACCCAAAATAACACTCCTACATTCAAAGGAAAGTTGTCCTCCCTGGTGGGCATCTTGGGAGTCTTTATGTGTTTTTCTTGCAATATTGCTAATGCTAAAAACCATTTTGTCACAATTCCTTTAGAATTGCTTCAGAGCTGGTTTATGAACCTCCTGAGAAAACTGGCCCCATTTTACATGTAAATTGTGTAATCTTGTGAATTTATATTTATACAAACGCTCATCTGTAGTTTGAGGAGCTCCTGGAAAGATCTTGAAAAGAAAAACATGTAAATGAAGCTCATTTCTCAGGACTTCCTTTGCAGTTCCTGGGATGGCTCCACTGTTTTGTCTGCCCAGCTCTCCTCGAGGTACCACCTCCCCCTTCCAGGCAGCTCTGGAGCTGCTGCCAGTGATAGCACTCTGTCCCTCTGGGCATGAGAATGGACTCACCATCTAGGCATGGCCTATCCTAGTACCTCATCTCCTTGGCAACAGTGACTGGTCCACAGGGTTGACACATGACCTAGTCCGGGCCAGTCAGAATCCTTCAATGGGATGAGTGCATGGAGGCTGGGGCGAACACTGTCTTTCCCCTGGTGCTGCTGAACGGAATATATTAATTTAGGGCTCTTGGTGGTCATCTTTCTGCCCCGGGGCAAGAACTCTCTGCAGAAGCTGCTAACAGAGACGAGCAGAGGTTTGAGGTGAACAGAGAGTGTTGAGTTAGTTCATACAACGTTTGGTTGAAGGCCTTTGGCCTCCTGCAGTCTTCCTTGGATCCTCCAAGCTCACTTTCATTTGTACTTAAGTTCATTTGAATTGGGTTCCGTCCTTGTAATCCTGAAGTCCTAACGAATATGGTGCCCCCTTTCTTCTCAACCCTGTGAATGCCGATGTCATTCTGCCCCTCAAAATGGGCTTCCCCAGAGGGCCTGCCCTCAGCTGTGTGCAGGCGTATGAATGGCTGGCAGCGTCTTCCTTCTTCCTGAGGTGCAGGTGGGGGTGCATTGCAAAACAATGGCCACTGGAGCCCAGGAGGCTCGGTCAGGATTCCCCAGCTCAGGAAACCGTCCCAGGCAAACTCCGTAAACACCCCTCACTTCAGCCTCCTCGTCCCTGAAATATGGGAGTGAAACTGGGACTCTGCAATTGGCTGCAGTAGCTTTAAATCCTACAGTTCCTATGAATGAAAAAGGAAATGACATTGTGGTCTTTGAATAATAAGGCAACTCCCTGTAGGGTGTGAAGGGACATCCTATACCCGTGAAATCGGCCAGTGGAGAAGGTTGAGGACGCTTCTCAGAGCCTTCGAGGTAACCCCCATGTGAGCATGTATGGAATGCTCACTGCCGGCGGGCCTTGTTCTAAGTGCACTGCTTGTATTATCTCATTTAATCCTCATTAGAAATGGATGGGGTAGTTATTGTACCCACTTTTCAAACTAGGAAACTGAGACTTAGAGAGTTTGAGTAAGTTGCCCATGGGACCTGATCCCAGCCTGACAGCTGCCAACGCCTGAGCCCCTGCCACTGACCCTGTGCCCTTTGCTCCCTCAGCTCTCCTCGCCCAGGCGGCCTCCGCGGAGCAGCCCAGGGCTGAGTAATTGTGCGGGAGGAGGGAGCCACTGTGTGCACCGTGTCTTTTAAGGTAGGAATTCGAAGCCGCCAGAACCACCACACCAGCCCAGTGACCGAGGTAAGTTCTTGCTTCCTCTAATCTACATGTTAGATTCATTACTTGTGAATGCACAGTGAAAAAACTTCTCGGCCAATTATTTATTTCTATTTATTTATGCACATAAGAATTTGCTTCTGCAACCCCAAAGCACCGGATTGAAGAGAAAATTGAGGCAAATCAGTGAAGTATTATGCAAATAAAAATAACACTTGTTTGACTTAATTTGTAGTTATCTTTTTTCAAAAAAAAAAAAACTGACCAGTCAGGTCAACCAAAATAGTTCACAGCTGCCTTCCGGGAGCTGAGGTGGGTGGGCGGCTGGTGTTAGTTAGCTTGGGGGCTGCCTGGCCCTGTTCCAGAGGGCCTGCCCCCCATCGGGGTGACCACGCTAGCGGCTGATCATCGGTGGCACCTGTGCTCACGCACACAACAGGATGTCCGAATGTCACAGCTGAGTAGAAAAGCACGTTGTGAAATGGTCCCTATAGTTCTGTAAGTAAATGGTCGTCTCTCTATTCGTTCATTCAACAAGCACTTATTGAGCTGTGAACAACATTCCTGGAAAAGATTTGGAGGAAGACATATTAGCTGGCTAACGGGGCATGTATCTGGAGCAGGAAGTTATGGGGCCTGTTACTTTTCACATTGTGTATCTCTTTCAAGTTCTAGTGGCTTATAATGAGTGCATGTGACTTTTGCAATAAGAAAAAGGAAAGAAAAAAAAAAGGGAAAAGAGAGACTCGTCACTGGGTTGTTCCCACCGCATCTGTCGAGCCTCAGGGTGGAGGTTGGCAGTGGTGCAGCTACAGGGACTTGGGCTCACGACCCTGTCCTATGAGTTAGCAGCTGTGTCACCTTGAGCAAACCACAGCCTTCTGGAGCCAGTTTCTTTGATAAAAGAGGCTGTTATGTGGGTCAGATGAGAAACGGGAGAATGCTTGATCCACAGTAAAGTTTTGGCATGATCACCTCCCCATCAAAGCGAGGGGCCCTGCACACTCCCGTGGGCGGAGTGCTACTTTATAGGGGATGAAGGAGCTGGGCTCGGAGTGCCCCTGGAGACCAGGTGACATGCCAACACCCTCCCCATGTCGGCAGAAGGACTCTGAGCCTGGAGACCTGGTTTCCAGTAGAGACTGAAGGGTCAGTGAGGACCGCCAGCAACTCTGACAACTGCTAAGCACTAAGCACCTGATAAGTCCTCGCCTGGGTGACAGTTTGATCTCCCAGCAGGTTGACTCTTGTCCTGGCCTTAAGTCTAACCTCCAGCCTGGACTCTCGCTGTGGAAGTGGCAGGCAGCTCAGTGGGGAAATAGGCCTCAGGACACGCCTGCCTGGGGGCCCACCCTGACCTCACAGACCCGCCAGAGCTTGATGGACAGAATCAGCCCTTAATCAGCCCTTTTCCTCTCAGGGGCGCCGGAGGCCCGTGTGGCGTTGTTCTCCTGCCCTCGTCATACTGGTGGGTCTCCGGTCCCTCACTTCCTGCCGGACTTCGGACCTCCCACTCAGAGATTTATGGGTCCATCATTCTAGCTTGTGTATCTGATCTGCTGCTTGTCTCCACGTGGGCCCCAACTCAGTCTATCCGCCTCGGACAGTGATGGCGAACCTATGACACTATGAGCTCATTTTTTTGGTTGGTTTTTCTTTGTTAAATGGCATTTAAATATATAAAATAAATATCAAAAATATAAGTCTTTGTTTTACGATGGTGGCAAATATCAAAAAAATTCTATATGTGACATGGCACCAGAGTTAAGTTAGGGTTTTTCAAAATGCTGACATGCCGAGCTCAAAAGGTTTGCCATCACTGACCTAGGACTTTGTCAAATGCAAATCTCATTGTATCTTTATTGAAAACCCTTCAGTGGTTTGCCACCATCTAGCCCAGTGGTTCTCAACCTGTGGGTCGCGACCCCTTTGGCGGTCGAACGACCCTTTCACAGGGGTCGCCTAAGACCATCCTGCATATCAGATATTTACATTACGATTCATAACAGTAGCAACATTACAGTTATGAAGTAGCAACGAAAATAATTTTATGGTTGGGTCACAACATGAGGAACTGTATTTAAAGGGCCAGAAGGTTGAGAACCACTGATCTAGCGCTTTGGAAGTCTTTAGCATCCTTCACAACCTGGCCCCTGCCTTGCTCTCGGCCTCTTCCCTCCCTATTCCCCATCACCCAAGAGCCAGTGCTGATGATCAACCTGATTTACTGAAACCCTCACCACCTCTCACCTCCATGTCTTTGCACATGCTGTTCCCTCTAGCTTCCTGGAACAGCACTCTTTCTTCTTCTCTTGCCTGGTTAACTGCTGGTTTGCAGTGGTCTGTTTCCTTGGCTGCCTTTCCACTTAATTATGAGTGCATTAAACACAGGGCCCTTGTCCCGTTTATCTTTGATGTCTGGCATTTACTGCTGTGTTGGGCATGCAGTAGGAGGTCCATCACTTTAATGGACATGCTAATCCTAATGCTGTGGGTTCACCCCCATCTCTCTCACTAGGACCACTGCAGTAGCTCCCAATGGGGCTCCCTGCCTCCAAACCAGCCATGGGCAAACTATGGCCCGCGGGCCGGAAAATGAATAAAACTAAAAAAAAAAAAGACCGTACCCTTTTATGTAATGATGTTTACTTTGAATTTATATTAGTTCACACAAACACTCCATCCATGCTTTTGTTCTGGCCCTCTGGTCCAGTTTAAGAACCCATTGTGGCCCTAGAGTCAAAAAGTTTGCCCACCCCTGCTCCAAACCAACTCCCACCTCAAGGACAAATCTAACTTTGTAAAACAGAAGGTGACCATGTTGTCCCACTCCAGATAAAACTCTCCATTGAAGCAACTAATGCGAGCCTCTTGGTCCATAACAAGGGTCCCAGCCGAAGCTTGCACCCTCTCTTCCTGCCTCATTCCTCTTCCAAAATGATTCCCAAAATTTCTCAATTCACAGCACCCTTAATGACTTAGTAATTTTTCATAGCCTCCCAAGGCCAAAAGAAGTCCCTAACACTCTTATTTTTTAAGCAGTTAATTCCAAACAGCTTAATAAGTATTCATATTCTAACAGCTTAGTGGACATTTGAAAAAATACACATACTTGAAAGTGGTTCTCACAGTGACCAACAGATGTCGCTGTGTTCCCCATGAATATTTAAAATATCCCAAGAAGCCCTATGAATTCACTGTGGCACCCTGGGGTGCCTTCGCACATAGTTTGGGAATCATAACCTCATCATTGCTATAAAAATAGTTATTTGTGGCTCTCAAAATTGGCAGTATTTCTCCAACCTTGCACATGATTTTTCCTCTGGTCTTCATCTCATTAGTTTGGAAAAGGCTGACAAGTCACCTGTCCCCTCTTCTGTGGACCTCTCAGGTTCCATAGCTCGTTTTCCATTCCTCTATTAATCTGCATCTCACTCTGTTTTCTTTATTGACAGGCTCCTTACTGCTCTGTGAATTCTTTGAGGACAAAGCCCTGTCCTATTGTCTCTTCAGTTCCCCAAGAAGCTAGAGAGCAATCTGTGCATACGAGTGATTAGGAGGATGGTTTCGAGCCTGCCTTTCTGGTCCTGGGAAATCACTTCCTATCCTCCTGCTTCCCAATTCCCTCGGATTTGAAGCCAGACTTGAAACCTCAGAACCTTGTTTCTCTGTACTCACCTTTATCTAGCCATTCCAAAAGTCACCCAGTCCTTGCCCGTTCTGAAACACGTGGTCCACTCTCTCTGTTCTCTTCCACACTGTGGAAGGGGCATCTGCCTGCAGGTCTGCTCTACTCTGGGCCTCCCTTGGAGGCCGGTGCAGGTGAGTCTCAGGTCTGTATGTTCTTCCCTCTTCCCTCTCATCTCCCTGTTATTCATCCTCCAAGACCTTGCTCAAGTACTGTCTCCGCCTAGAAGCCTTCTCTGCCTTCACTGGCCCATAAACCAACCGAATTTGTGGCTTCAGGGTGGTGGTTCAATCATGTGGTTTTCAGACACTTACTACCTGGCATGCTTGGGCAACTTGGCCTACGTTCATGTGTTTCTTCTAAAGTAGATACCAAATGTCTTCAGGAAAAGAGACAGGAATTATACTTTTTTGGAAGGGAGGCGTGGTCTCTCCCACTACCATCAGCTCAGTGCTCTACACAGAGCGAAGCTGAGATATCTGTTGAGTGGACAATGTCTGGAGTGGGGCCAGCAGTGAGTTCTCTCAGACTTGGGGGAAGTCGTCCTCTCTGTCTTTGTGGCTTTAGAAGACATGGACACCGACCCTGAGATGAGTGTGGGAAAGGTCATAAAGAGGGGAAAGGGGCTCCCTCCCTCTCCCAGAGTGAGCACTGCCTTTGGAGTTAGAACTTAGTGACTTTGCGCCAGCCCCTGAGTCTCAGGGTCACAGGCTTACACCTGGTGGATTTCCCAGGCGTCAGGAAGAAAAGCAGGTCTCACCGCCCTTCTTTAGGGACCGTCTGGGCTACAGCTGGGCATATGCTTGGTCGGTCCCAAAGGGAGTTTCTAAGTGGTGGGAGTAGGGGGTTAGTGGGGATTCGGGTCCAATTACACACAAACCAGCCTGGAAGAGCGTCTTCATCTGTAAAACACAGTGGCCGTCCTAGTCCTGGTGAGTTATGATGATATCAAGCTACATTAAAGCTTCTTCCAGAACAGAGCTCTGGCTCAAAGAGGGAACTGGGCAGCCAGGGGAAAATGATCTGAAATAAACCTATAGCGAAAAACCTCTCTACTCTATTGGATATACGTGCCCACTTAATTTATTCAGTTAATAAAACGTATTCCCCGGAGGGGGCAGGCAGAGGTAAGCTACAAGCCAATCTGCCTGCGTGAACGTGGGTAAATATGTATATCTCATAACAGCAAAAAAAGAGTAATTAAGAGATGCATTGAAGTATACAGGAATCCTGGAGGACACCGAAGATTCCAATTCCAGTTACTGTCCTTGGTGCAAATTTAATTCAATAGGGAATAGATAAATAACAAAATAAAGAAAAAGCGGATTCAGAACAGATGTTAGGCAAGCAATTTTTTTCACAGTAAGAAGCATAAACATGAAGAACAGCCTATAAGGCAAAGTTGTTGATGCAAACAGCATCACACCACTAAATAAATAGTTAGATGGCACCACAGGGACAAAGAAACATTAAAATAGTCATTGGCTGTCCCTGAGTATTTGTGCCCACACAGTCATGCCCAGGCATGTAGATTCTCAGGCACTGGAGGGAAGTGTGTGTGTGTGTGTGTGTGTGTGTGTGTGTGTGTGTGTGACCGTGGGGAGAAGGGGGCCTATTGCATAGAATACGTGCAAGACATATATTTGTGTGACAGTATATGGCAAAATCTCTTCTTCCCAAATGATACGTGGACTCAGAATATGAATTGAAGGGCTTGACGAAAGCTAGAACCAGTTCTGAAGCGACAGTGCGGCCAGGGGAGGAGCCCCAGGCCATGGCTGGAGGGCGCTGTCCTGAGCCAGGTGTTAGCAAGCCCAGATAGGGAGCTCTGAAGAAAGGAGAATTTAATGGCAAAAGAATTTTAGACCCTGTTGGGGAGACACAGGAGGCAGAGAAAAGAGACATTAAAGCACAGATCATGGTATTTGAGAGACAGATGGAAGCTGCAAGATGACAGCTCTAGCTCAAACCCCTCATTTCATAGGAAAGCAGGTCCAACGAGGTGAGGTGATGGTGTGTGTGCCCCAGAACATGTGCCATTGCCCTAGAGCTGCCCCTTAGCCAGGAGGAGGTGGGAGAGGCCAGAGAAACTCCTCCCCGGCCTTTCTGAGGCCCCATGTGCGGGACTAGTGAAGCTCACCCACGGCTGGTCAGGGACAGGCTCCCGGGTGCAAGCTGGGATGGGAGGAATCAGGATTAGAACCCCTGCTCTGACAGAGCAAGAGTTCCTTTCTCACATCAGACCTATGATGTAGGCAGGAGCTCAAGTGTGTTTTCAAGGTAAGTATGATGATTCTGGTCCCTTGGCTGGGAACAGCTGAGTTGAGATTAGAAGCCAGATCTGATTCCCAATCTGGTGCTCTTTCTGGCACCCTAGGCCAACCCCTGAGTCAGGCTAGGAAAGAGACGTGAGATAGTAGCCCAGTAAGAGTCCGAGGCATGACCCGAATGAGTGGAACTGAACTGGCAGCTCTTCAGAGCAGATCCTTCCCTTATCCTGTGGATCCCGAGATGGCCTGACATGGTAGTAAATCAACTGTACTTTTGTGGGCTGACTGCTGAATTGATGGAGCACTGATGGGGAGAGATTACAGACTCCGCCACCCAAAACCTTGATTTTAGGGGACAGACCTCCGCGATTCCTTTCCGTATGTCCCTGGGAAATAATACTCATTACTGAAATCAGCAAAACAACAAGACTTCCTGTTTGAGGTTTCCTTGGGGACATATCTATCCTGAATGATTCTTTTCATCATTCAACAAATATTTACTGAGCACCTTTTGTAGGTCACTTCCGGGCACTGGGGAAAGCAGAGCAAATAAGAGACAGAGTCCCTGTCCTCACAGAGCTTGCATTCCAGCAGGAGAGCAGGACAGTCAACACATAATGATGTGACCTAGTGTCAGGGCCGAAGTCCTAAGGCAGGAGTGCTAAGAGCGCCCAAGGAACCATAAGGGACAGTGGAACGGAAGGCTTTGGGTTAATAAGGAGAACCCACACGGCCCTACGCTCACCTCTGACTAAACTATCATTCCCCAATTGAAGTCCCTTATGTTTACGTATAAATTGAGGATAATGTGATCAGCCCAGCTAAACTCGCAGGGTTGTTGGGAGGGTCACACAAGATACTGTATTAAAGGGACAGGACCCATATAGAAAACTAGAAAACTGTTATGGATCAATGACAGTTACTATGAAAGTGGCCCCAGGGAACAAAGATATATGTCTCTTACAGTCATAAAAGCAAGATCTCTAGTCCATAGAATTTGTGCACAGGTCCATAAAGGGCCTTTAAAAGTTTGTCCATTGCAACGTTGTTTGCCGGAAGCCACTGTGTGTCACCTTCTGGGAGAGTGGACGGGTAAGGCGGGTGGGGGTACACTGCGCAGGGACAGGCAGTAGTTGGATGCAATAGACTTGCGGGGAGGGGGGGTGGAGGGGGGAGACAGAGACATGATGAATCCTGAAAACACAGTGCTCAGTGAACACACTAAGCAATAGAATGAGATTACTAACTGTTGGCATAAGCTACAGATAATGCACACAAAATAAGGATATACAGTTTGCAAAGAATGTGTACCCAAAAAATACACAGTAAGCACAATTGGGGTGGTTGTTTGTTGGGGATAAGAAGCAGAATGCAAGAAAGGTATGAAAATACAAGGAACAAAGAGACAAGCAAAGCATTGCAGTGTGTTCCCAGGGCTCCACAGTGCCACATACACACACACACACACACACACACACACACACACACACACACACACACACCTGGAAGTGGGGGAAATTAGTAATTATTGGTCGCAACATTAATAATTCACAATGGTGAAGTAAACTATTCTTGTCAATGGCCTTTTTTGTTTTTAACGTGATTCTTTGGGAATAGAATGTTGCTATGTGTTAGATCCATGTTTTCTCTGAAAGCCTGTTCTCCATATATTCTAGTCCCAAGAGACATTCTGGAAAACAACAAGAAAAGTTCTGTAGTCAAATGCTGAAGTTCTCACTTGGAGGTTTCCCAAGCACGTTATTACATGAAAGGTTTCAAGAAGTCCTACAATAAAGAGACCTGTGTTCCTTTGATCAACCCACTGTTTCCAGCGTTTGACCAAGGGAAACCCCCCTTTTATTTTCCATGTAATGATTATTGTCATTGGAAATGGTCCAAGGGACGCAACGTGGGAAATATCGTGTTAGACGGCTGACGGCTGAGAGGCCGGGGATTCCAGGTCCCCGGCACAGCCTGGGCCTCATATCCTCTCCTCTCCGCCTAACATGCTGGGCCATCCTTAGAGTGCTTGGTTCTTGAGCCACCTTGGACCCCATGTCTCATGCATTTGACTGTGGCAAAGATGGAACTGTCTTTCCCTCTGCCATGTTCAACCTCCTCGTTATGGCAGGAATGAACATTCTGTCTCCAGAATTCAAAGCCAGCGTCATTGACTAATGCTGACTCATCTCCGATTCCTTATATCAATCGATGAGTTGTCCAATACTGCTGCTGCAGGACATTTCCTAGATAAAATTTTCCTTTACTTTCCCTTATGTTTCTTTTTCAATTTTTATTTTAAATTGAATTTATTGGGGTGACATTGGTTAATAAAGTTATATAGGTTTCAGGTATACAATTCTATATACATCATCTGTGTATTGTATTGCAGGTTCACCACCCCAAGTCAAGTCTCCTTCCATCACCATTTATTGCTCCTTTACTCTTTTCTACCTCCTCCCCATGCCCCCTTTCCCTCTGGTAATCACCATACTATTGCCTGTGTCTATGAGGTTTTTATTTGTTTATTTAATCCCTTCACCTTTTCATCCAGCCCCCAACCCCCTCCCCTCTAACACTGTCGATCTGTTTTCTGTGTCTATAAGTCTGTTTCCTTACATTGCTGATTATTCGAATCACTGTTATCATTCCCCTGGGCTATTAGGATGGTTGTTTGCTTGTTTGTTTCACTTCCCCCTTCACCCCTCACCTTGCCCTTCTCTACTCTGTGCACCTGCACAGCTGCCTTCAAAACCCCACTTCCTTGGCATCATTCCTTAGGCCTGTCTCCTCTCCTGCCACGGCCAAGATCTCCTCTCTATTGGTGTCCCAAACATCACACCTTCCTAACACACCCTCAGCCTCTACCCTCCCTTTTTCTATTTCAGCCCAAACCTCTAAACGTTCTCCCTAACTTATGTGCCTGGGCACACATGCCACCTGCCATCTCTTTTTCATTTGGGCAACTATAGAGCTAGTTAGGCTCTCTCAGTGAACGCACTCAGTGCACAGACTATGGGGACAAAGGGAATTTAATAGTTCTCCTCCAGCAAGTGACCACAAAGCTGGGACATATGCCATGACAGAGCTGAAAGACTGTGCTAAAGAAACACAGAGAAAGAAAATGAATAAGTTGCAAATTGCAAGGACATGATCTTGACAAATTACTTGAGGTAGGAAGCCCAGAGATGAGAAAGTAGAAGTCAACGAGTCCTAGACAGAGAAGACTAAACTTATATGAGACAAAAAGGCTCCAGCGACCTGGTGGGAAAAGGGAACTCAGAGAGGGCTGAAAGCAGAATAGAAAAACAAACACATAAATTGTGAAGCGTTTGGCAAACAGTGAGATAAGGGGAGAAGAGGCCTGGGTAGGGGCTGTTGGGAATTATTAAAACAAACTGAATTTATGGCGCAGTGAATGTGTTTGTTGATAACAGGGCTAGTCTGGTAAAGAATGTGCTAATTGGCTGGTAGTCAACAGGAAGTTGGGGCAAGAAGACTGGGGCTGTGCCTTCCAATCAGAAATGTGTGGTTCACACTGATCAGTTGGGTTCCAGAGCACAAGAAGTTTAAATTTCTTCTGGAGTTCGCTGTTAAGGCTTCAAGGCAAGAAGTAATGGCCACTCAGCCATGGCCAAAGGGAGCAGTAAAACATTGCTATAAAATGTTCTCCAAATGTAAAATGGTACAGTTTCTACAGAAAATAGTATGGTAGTTCCTCAAACAAAAAAAATACAACTACCACATGATTCAGAAATTCTACTCCTGGATATATACCTGAAAGAATTGAAAGTGAGCTCTCTAAGAAATATTTATACAGCCGTGTTCATAGCAGTATTGTTCATAATAGCCCAAAGGTGAGATGAATGGATAAATAAAATGTGGCATAAATGTACAATAGAATATTATTCAGCCTTAAAAGGGAGGAAATTCCAACACAGGCTACAACATGGATGAATCCTGAGGTCATTATTCCAAATGAGCTAAGTCAGTCACACAAGGACAAATATTGTAATACAGTCAGATTCACAGAGAGAAAAAATAGAATGGTGGTTGCCAGGGAGTAGGGGACAGGGGGAATGGGGAGTTAGTGTTTAATGGCTACGGAGTTTCTGTTTTTCAAGATAAAAAGAGTTCTGGAGATGATTGGTGGGGATGGTTGACAACAATGTGAATGTACTTAATGCCACTGACTGCACACTTAAAAATGCTTAGGGGAGGAGAAACCAAGATGGCGGCATAGGTAAACACCGGAGTTTGCTGCCTCGAACAACCACTTCAAAAAGACAACTAAAAGATGGAACGGACATCATCCAGAACCACAGGAAGGCTGGCTGAGTGGAAATTCTACAACTAGAAGGAAAGAGAAAAGCATACCGAGACTCAGAGGAGGCACAGTGCAGAAGTAAAATACTAAGGTACAGAGGCGCACAAGGAGCGGGCTGGCAGCTGAGGGCGTGGTTGTCGTCTTCAATCGGGAGGGAGTCTCAGGCTCTGAGCTCCAGTTCCGGGCGAGTCTTTGGGGACCCAGACTCAGACGGGAGAAGCGGGACTGTCTGGCATCGGTCGAACTCAAGGGCAGCTTTCTCTCGGAGGGGCTTGCAGCCATTTGCTGGGACACTGAGAAGCAGAGCCTCTGAGAGCAGCCATAACTGCTAGCCCTGCCCTGTTGATCCCTTGGGACCCGCCCTGCCCAAGCCCTGCAGGGAGGCTTTTGCTGGATAGCCTCAGGCAGAGGCTAGATTAGTACCTCCCTAGAAATCCAGGAGCCTGTGTTCCCAGAGGTCAGAGTGGGACCATCCAGTTTGTAGCTCCGTGGAACCATAAAGGACACACTCAGGGGGCAGACTCAGTGAGCACCAAAGCCCCATTGAAGCAAGTCTTGCCCTGGAGGGGTGTCTCCAGCACAGAAGTTCTCCCACTGCAGACACAGGTGATTCTCACAGCCAATTGGCCTGGAGGTCAATTCCTCCCAGTGATACCTACAACAATCAAGGCTTAACTACAACAAGACTGTGCACAAAGACCACAAGGGGGTGCACCAAGAGTGTCCACCTCAAGTAATTGGGGAGGCTGAGCCACTGGGCCCTATAGGACACCTAGCACACAAAGCCACTCTATCAACACAGGGAAGCATAAAAAAATGCAGAGACAAAGAAACAGGTCACAAATGACAGAAATGGAGGAAAGCAAACGACTGGATATAGAGTTCAAAACCACACTTTTAAGGTTTTTTCAAGAATTTTCTAGAAACTGCTGATAAACTTAATGAGACCTACAAGAAATCTAATGAGACCCTCGAGGTTGTGATAAAGGACCAACTAGAAATTAAGCAGACACTGACTGAAATAAAGAATATTATACAGACTCCCAACAGCAGACTAGAAGATCGCAAGAATCAAGTCAACGATTTGAAATATGAAGAAGCAAAAAACACCCAACCGGAAAAGCAAAATGAAAAAAGAATCCGAAAATACGAAGATAGTGTAAGGAGCCTCTGCGACAGCTTCAAGAGTACCAACATCAGAATTATAGGGGTGCCAGAAGAAGAAAGAAAGCAAGATATTGAAAACGTATTTGAAGAAATAATGACAGAAAACTTCCCCTACCTGATGAAAGAAATAGACTTACAAGTCCAGGATGCACAGAGAATCCCAAACAAAAGGAATCCAAAGAGGACCACACCAAGACACATCAAAATTAAAATGCCAAGAGCAAAAGACAGAGAATCTTAAAAGCAGCAAGAGAAAGAAACTCAGTTACCTACAAGGGAGTACCCATATGAATGTCAGCTGATTTCTCAACAGAAACTTTGCAGGCCAGAAGGGAGTGGCAAGAAATATTCAAAGTGATGAATACCAAGAACCTACAACCAAGATTACTTTATCCAGCAAAGCTATCATTCAGAATTGAAGGTCAGATAAAGAGCTTCACAGATAAGAAAAAGCTAAAGGAGTTCATCACCACCAAACCAGTATTATATGAAATGCTGAAAGGTATCCTTTAAGAAGAGGAGGAAGAAGAAAAAGGTAAAGATACAAATTATGAACAACAAATACACATCTATCAACAAGTGAATCTGAAAATCAAGTGAATAATCTGATGAACAGAATGAACTGGTGACTATAATAGAATCAGGGGCATAGAAAGGGAGTGGACTGACTGTTCTTAGGGGGGAAAGGGGTGAGGTGGATGCGGGAAGAGACTGGACAAAAATCGTGCACCTATGGATGAGGACAGTGGGTGGGGAGTGAGGGAGAAGGGTGGGGTGGGAACTGGGTGGAGGGGAGTTATGGGGGGAAAAAAGAGGAACAAATGTAATAATCTGAACAATAAAGATTTAATTAATAAAAAAATGCTTAGGATGTTGAATTTGTTGTCTTATTTTGTACTTGTTGTGTGTGTGTTGTGTATATTTTACCATAATTTAAAAACATGTCCTCCAGCCACACATCCTGCATGCCATCCTTAGCACCTGGATCCATGGGAAGCAGGGGACCCATCAATCCCACAGTCATGGGTTATAGAGTCTCTCTTACTGGCCATATTGTAGAAGCACGAAGACCCATTCTACCTACTCAGGTAAAATCTTTGTAGGTATCAGCCTGGGTTCTCAGGCTCTGAAATTGTTACTCATGAACAAGTATGGATGAAGGAGGGTGGAACTCAGGGTGCTGTGTCCATTCGGGTTGGAGGGTTAGCATCATAGCGGCCTCCAGGCAAGGAGGACAGGGCTGAGGCTTCTTATCTCTGGGGTGTCTGGGGAACCAAGCTCTAGCAGAGAAGCATGAGACTTTGGGGAAGCAGTTCAGAGTCTTTAGGCCGGAGTCTCTTGGAAAGACCCGGCGGCAGTATCAATTATAAGGCAGAGAAGGAACTTGCAGAGTAACAGACAACCTCCAAAGGAAAGTGGAAGGTCCATTCAACAGTTTCCTCTCTGGTGGTCCATATGCACCAGGCACAGCATTAGCAGTGGAGATGGCGAGGGGCGTAACCTGGGGAGGACCGGAGTTTCCTTCCCCAGGGTGGGTCCTGATAAAGAAGGCAGTGGCCTCGATCAATACCTGGATGCCCATCTCGCCTGTAGCCTGAGTAATATCAAGCAGGGCTGGTGGGTGTTGCAACACAAAAGACCTCACTCACCACATCTACCTAACATGCTGTGACAGGCCACCCACCAGCCATAGGCTCAGGGCAAAGGTTAGGAAGTTCCTCTTTTAGCAGAGGCAAACATAGCCTGATGTGCTAACAGCGTCTCCTTAGTGGTTAATGTGGAAGTGCCAGGAGAACACGTCCAAGAGTCAGGCCTTTAAAAAGAGGTCAATAAACTGAGAGCTTTACCCAGAGTGGAAAACTTCATAGAGTAAGTTGCAAAATTCTTGCAGTTTGGGGGTGAGATGGTAGAGAAGTTGATAGGAGCATGGTCTTGAGATGGGATGAACAATCAAGGAACTTTTCTTAGTAGTTAAGTTTTTATGATCTGCCTCAGGCATGTAGGCATCAAAAACCTGCCAACTCCTTGCTGGGAATTACTTGATATGGACAGCCACAGAAGTGCTCCACATAAGACTGACCAGGAATAATTGGAATGTATAGGAAACAACCCAAACTCTAAAACATTTAAGAGTCCTGGGGAATAATGGAGAATATGGTCATTTAAAGTTAAACTTTGATATTCCAAATTTAGGAGAATTTCAAATGTACGTGTGATGGTTGATGCGTGATACTTTTTTGAAAATTTCCACTATATATCTAGACTTAACTTGGTTTAGACATTTAGGTAGCTTTGCCTTTTGCCCAATGTAAGTAACTAGATTTAAAACTGTTCTTTTAATTGTCCAAGAGTTCCGAAAACTTGTTTGGAAGAAGTTTCTCTGCTCACAAAATAGTGACCAAAGAACTTTAAGCTCCATGTGACTTGTGAGTTAGCTGTTTCTTTGGATTTGGTAGTGATTTTTTTTTTAATTGTGAAATCAAAGATGGCTTGTCATTTTGCTTTTTGGATAAAAAAAAAAAGGGATTTCCTTTGCATCCTCAATGAATTAGGGTTAAGAGCCATAAGGATTGGCTAAATGTGTACAGTTTTTGAGATTACGCAAAAGCGTTCTTGACAGAAGAGATGTACATAATGCCACGTGTTAGCTGGACCTGCGTCCAGGTGGGAGTATGCCTTGGCAAGCGCCACAGTGATTCAGGACTATGTTGCATAACTATTTTGCATTTGGTCGGACAACTTGGGTTTGTTGCAGGTACAATTCAATTAAATATGGAATTTATTATTTGAAAATGTTAGCTAGAAATAGAGCTTTTATGCGATTTTAACTTGAGATGTTCTGTTGTTTGGGAACATTTCTGCACGGGGCTGTCATCGGAGGGAAACAACGTTATTGTTGCCACATTTGATCATCACTGATGGAGAATGAGCTCCCTTTCACCTTGAGCCTGATATGCTGGTGGGTTTTGGAAAATACACCCATCAAGGAATGCAGGACTGAAAATCTGTGCCTGACTTCCCAGCCTCCATGGCTGTCCACTCTCCCCAGCCAGGTGCTCAACCTCCACCTGCAGTCCCAGCCTGTTCCTGTAGCATCCTCAGCCGCCATCTGTTCCAGCCAGGATGGACCTTTAGTCCCCAGCTGAGTGCAGGAGCTGGGTCTGTTTTCTGAGCCTTGTGCTTCACATCATGCTCTCAGGCTTAGGACTGAGTGTCTGCAGTGGATTTATCTCCTGGGCCCATCTTCCTGAGGCTCTGCTTATGCTCCTGCCCGACTTGCTTCTCGGGGCCCAGAACACCTTGTAGCTGGGACCTAATGTCCACTGGCAGGCCTTCTTGATCCCTGCTTTACTGAATGCCTGACTATTGCCCAGCTGGCACCTCTGTGGGCAGCTTTCTCCTGGATGGTCCAAGATGGCCAGTGTTTACTAGACTGGGGAGGGTCCCTTTCCTACTCTGTCAGTGCTGTGCTTTGCTCAGCAGCTGGAACCTGCTCTGTCAGCACCCACAACCTGGTCAGTTTCCTATACCTCGCCCACCCAAGTGAATGGGGCCAATTCCAGGTTCTAGGTCATTTCCTTCTGCTGCCTCATCCCCTGGGAATAAGCAACCCACTGGCCATACATAGCTGAGATAGGATATGCACGTGAATTACTTAGATATTTTAAATTGTCGACTAATATATTTTTATAAGCTTTCTGGGTTAAGGGTGGGAAATTATTTTAATTGTGCTTAAACCTGCGATTTTAAAGGAGAAGAAGGGAGTCGCTTTGGGGCAGCTAGTGCTGGGCCTGGGTCCGCAGTCAGGTGCCCGAGCCGTCTCCGGAGGGACAGTGCTTCGGCTTAGGTTCGACTTTAGCTGCCAACAGTGGGCTTTTTCTGAATTTGTCAGAAGGTTCTCAGAGTCTTAAACCACAATGGGGCAAAAATGCGGCTCATAAAAATGTTCTCATGTGGACTGCTGGGGTTGAGTCATCAATCTGTGGTCATCTTGTTTGGAACTGGAAAGGACTTCAAATATCATCTGGCCTTTGCTTTTCAGATTGTTCATTTTGACTCACTAGTGGTAAGGAAACCAATTTAATGGGGGTGTGGCCAGCTTGTATTGGTTTTATTTTTTATGAAAGAATACAATAGAATAGGTCAAAGTGCATCTTATATAGTAAATAAGATATTATTTTATTAAACTTGTATTTCGTATGTGTGTGTGTGTGTGTGTGTGTGTGTGTGTGTGTGTGTGTGAGATAGATTATTTACTGAGGCTTATAATTAAACAAAGTGTCAAGTCGCGGATCTAGTCCAAATCCCCTCATTTTCCATCTGAGAGAACTTGGGCTTTTAGGGGAGGAGTGGTAGGCCTAGATCCATTAAGCTAACAAGTGGCAGATAGAGAATTGGAGCTGGAACTTGAGCCTCAGGTTTCTATTGAAAGTTGGCATGCTCTGTTTGGTGTTTTTCTGCCCAAACAAAAGGAATTATTGTAGACTCTTGATCTTTAGGAGTGTGAGTCACAAAGATTTGGCCATCAGTAGGCATTAAAATAGGCAGCAACCATCACCAGCAGGTTGTCATAGAATGAAGGTGGGGGAAAGGAAGTGGTGTGAAATACAGGAGAAAGAAGAGGTCAGAAGTGCAGAGGGAAATGGGCACACTTCAGAAGGGTCTTTGCATGATGACTAGGAAGAAAGGTGGTCTTTACTGTAAGTAAGAATGGAAGCTTTGCAGTAATCTACCACTTGATATAACCAGAGACCTTGATAGGGCCAGGCAAGGTGAAGCATATATTAAAGGTTCATTCAAGAAAAACGGGACTCTAATAGAACCCCCCTGTCCCCTTCTGGTCTAAGTTGCCTATTCATTTGAGCACAATTGGTCCTTTGATAATTCTACCTATTGGGCTACACATCTGGATTGGTGATAATTGTCGTGTGTTCCTGCTGACAACCTTCTTCCTATTCCTAAAGGACTAAACAAATCAGCTCATTATGTCAGGGTATTGGCCTTTATAAAATAATGTGCCCTTCAAAATGCAATAATAGTTTAACAAACACTCATTTTAACTTGTGCCTTTACAGGCCAAGTATTAGTGATTGTGGTTTGTTTTTGACCTGTGAGAATATGGATATTGAATTCACTGACTACTTCTCAGTAATTATAACATCAGGTCTCATATTAATTTTGGTTTCATATTTATATTACTTGAACCTGTGATTCTAAGTTTTGCTTTCAACACTTTTATGAAAGACTCAACTTTTACTCAGGTAGGGGGCGCAAATATTGCTCCAAGTCAGGCCTCATAGAAATGTTAGGATAATTTAGGATTTCCATGCAGAATTCCATAGTTTCAAGGATACTGTATTCTCTCAATGACCATAGTGTGTTTTTATTTTCATCAATTCCTCTTCAACCGAATTGCATTTTTAGCTCAGATACTTAGTAAATGAGTCTCATTCTGAAGCATAAACTTCAGATCACCAGCAGAAACTTCAAGTTCAATTCCTGTGCATCAGTGTCTGTGAGGCTCTGCTGCCACTGGGCTATATTTCCACCTAAGAGTCCTGCCGTTTTTACACATCTAGGACTCTATTGAATTCAGGCCAATTCAAAAGCAAGAGCAGCCTCCCCGTGTCAGCTGCCCAATGTGGGTCTGAATACTTTATTTTCTTACACAAAGCACCCCATCCTCTGCCACATTTTTCAAGTCCAGTGTGTTCGGGTGTCTTGTGTCTTGCAAGTTAACGAATAATCATGTGACACTGGGAGGCAACAGGCTGAGTCCCTCAGAGCCCATTAATTCCCAGAGTCCTTGATTCTATGGAAATAGGCCAGCAAATCTCCCACGGGTTGACAACCGAGCCGTCTGACCACATTAAAGTAGACCGTCTCTACTTCTTCAACCTTATCTATGTAGTACATAAGGATGATGGTGAAGGGTGCTTAATGAGAAGTTTTTACACCTTAGTCACTTCTGGAGCACACACTGTTAATGGATGGCACAGTGGAATCTGAGCTTTAAGAAACCATTGAAACGACCTTATCGTTTTCATTGCTGATGCCATATACTCTTCCATATGTGTCCCCACCTTCTCAGCTTCCTCACTGCCTGGTGACAAGGTGCTATTTGTTCATGCGTGCTAGCTACTTAAATAAAAACAGTGCTAACAACCTCCAGGTTGGAGGCATACGGAACACCTCTACCTCCTTTGGGCATGGACCTTGCATCTAAGTGGCAGGCCCTTTATGCTGAAAGATGATTTATTTGCTAAATTGATTTGTTCAGTGCAGAGACCGCAGGTTCCCTGGGAGATAAATTGCTTCAGATTCTGATACAGTGTTCTTAGAATACTCTACGGCAGCTGGGTACAAGAAGGTGCTCCCTGCATGACATCCAAAGAAGGGCATCCAGTGAGGCATGTGATTAGGCAGAGGAATGGAGCAGAAAAGCCAGAGATACATATGGGAATCAATAAATGATAAAAGTGATATTTCAAGTTAGTTGGAAAAGGATGAATTTCCAGATGGAACACCACCATCTGGAAAAAGTAAGGCTAGATCCCTACTCCTACCTTTACCCTCAAATAAATCAAATACCTACATTTTATAATGAAATAAAATACATGAGAAAAATCTTTGATGGAGGAATCCTTTCTGAGAAAGATACAAAATGTAAACTCCATTAAAACTGATTAAATTCAACAACACAAAAACAAATGTTTTCTGATTCAAAAAAAAAATACAAAATAAGCAAAGTAAAAGACAGATGATAAAAAGGAGAAAATATTTGCAACATATATTAAATATAAAGGGTGATTTTCTTTAATATATAAAGAGCTTCTACAAATAAATTAGGGAAAGATCAATAACGCAATGGAAAAGTAGCAAAGGATTCTTCAGAAAACAAAATATAATGGATTTTAAACAAATAAAAAGATGCTCAAACTTGCTTATATTTAGAGAAATGCAAATTAAAAACTGCCATCAAGATTAAAAACTTAAATGTAAGACTCAAAACCATAAAAATCCTAGAAGAAAACAGGCAGTAAAATCTTGGACATTTCTCATAGCACTATTTTTTTCCTGACATATCTTCTCAGGCAAGGGAAGCAAAAGAAAAAATAAACAAATAGGTCTACATCAAACTCAAAAAGTTTAGCACAGCAAAGGAAACAATCAACACAATGAAATACAACCCACTGGATGGAAGAACATGCTCCCCAATGATACATCTAATGAGTTAATATCCAAAATTTATAAAGAACTTATACAATTCAACATCCCCCCCCAAGAAACCTCCCCCCAAAACACACCAAATACTCCAATTAAAAAATGGGCAAAGGACCTGAATAGACACTTCTCCAAAGAGGATATACAGGTGGCCAATAGATATATGAAAAAATGTTCACCATCACTAATCACCAGAGAGATGCAAATTAAAATCACAATAAGATATCACCTCACACCTGTCAGAATGGCTACCATCAATAAATCAACAAAGGAGTGTTGTCAAGGATATGGAGGAAAGTACACTGTTGGTGGGGACACATATTGGTGCAGCTACTGTGGAAAGCAGTATGGAGTTTCCTCAAAAAATTAAAAATGGAACTGCCTTATGACCCAGTGATTCCACTTCGAGAATACTTCCAAAGAAACCTGAAACACTAATTCAAAACAATATATGTACCCCTATGTTATTTACAATACCCAAGATTTGGAAGCAGCCCAAGTGACTATCAGTAGATGAATGGATAAAAAAGCTGTGGTACATTTACACAGTGGAATTTACTCAGCCATAGGAAAGAAGGAAATCTTACCTTTTCCAATGGCATGGATGGACCTGTAGTGTGTTATGCTAAGTGAAATAAACCAGTCAGAGAAAGGCAAGTACCATATGATTTCACTTATATGTGGAATCTAATGAACAAAATAAACTAACTAACAAAATAGAAACAGACTCATAGATACAGAGAAAAGATGGACAGCTGTCAGAGTGGGTAGGCAGGCTGGGTGAAAAAGATGAAGGGATTAAGCAAAAATAAAACAAAAACCTCATAGACAACAGTATGGTGATTACCAGAGGGAAAGTAGTGGGGTAGGAGAAGGTAGGAGAGGGTATAGGAGGTATAAATGGTGATGGAAAGAGACTTGACTTGGGGGGCATGGTGAACACACAATACAGTATACAGATGATGTATTATAGAATTGTACACCTGAAACCTTTCTAATTTTATTAATCAATATCACTCCAATAAATTCAATAAAAATAAAAAATTTATTGTAAAAAACTTAAAACTACCATCAAAAGGTAAATGTAATTGTGACCAGCGAGAACCAGGTGCTATCATACACCTATTAATGGGAGTGTAAATTGATATAACCCATAAAGAGAGCCATTTAGTAATATTTATCAAGATAAAAGTGTAGATACTCTTTGACCTAATAATTTTATTTCTAGGAACTTATTCTACAGACATACTGACACAATGATGTCTATAGAAGAATATTCACTGTAGTACTGTTTATAAAAGTAAAAGGTGTTCACCAACTGAGAACTTCTTTTTCAAATTAGGATACATCCATACAGTGGAATTCTTAAAAAACAGAATAGCATTTAACAAGAATGAACGTATTAAAACGGGACAATTTCCCAAATATCATGAATGAAGTAAGCCAGGTAAAGGGTGGCATCTATCATATATTATCCATTTGAGTATTAAGAGATTGAGAACAGAGGTTGTTTCTGAGGAGTGTAAGGGTCCAAGGTGGGAGTCAGTTTTACTTTTACCTGTGTAGTTATTTGTACTTTATGTGCATTGTGCATGTTTACCTACTTACAACTTAATGTTCTCATGATGTATATGAGGTTACTTAACAAGTTTGGCTTGATGAAGGTATATAGGGATCAGGTGCTATTAGTCTAATGGAGGGGCATAGGTGATGGGCACCAGGAAGCATGAAAGCCAAATTTAACAAAAGGGAGATCAGTTTATACTAGATATTAAGACTAAAGTGATGTGGGCGTGAGAAAAAATGGAGATGAAACTAGAAAAAAGAATAGCTTTAGAGCTGTTACTTAAAAGATAGATGAGATAAGGAGAAAGGGGGTTTTGACTGGAGCCTTTAGAAGTTTCTAATGAGCTGAACTTAGGGTGCTGTGTAAGTATTTATAAGTAATTAATAGTAACAGCAAAATAAAGGCTGTCATCCACTGGATTACAAAGTCAATTGCAAATTGAAGGGGACGTAATCTCTCTCTTCTTTATATTTAATCACAAATGTATGATGATTATGTTGATATTGGTCCTTTAAGGCTTGGTAGGAATATAAATCCAACTTAGGGCTCATTCTCAGACTAAAGGAAATAACCAGTAATCATTAATTGACTGAAGGTTATCTAAGGCGATAAAGCCTTGTTTTCTTCATATTATATTGCCAAGGGTACTACTGTGTAATTCAAGAGTTCTAATCAAGTATTATAAGTAAAAATAGTATAGGTGTTTGTGCCAGTCCGCCCGCTTTACATTCAAGTTCACAAAAGCCAGAGACAACGTGTGCAAATAAAAATAGTTTTACTGCACACGGCCTGGCAAAGCAGGCTACATAATTAGACATTTGGTAACGACATTTTGTTTGTGGTAGTGGTGGGTGGTGGTGATGATGGTGGTGATGGCTGTGGTGGTTATGATGATGGCGGTGGTAGTGGTGGTGGTAGTAATGGTAGTGATGATGGGATGGTAGTGGTGGTGAGAATAAACACTAGTACTAATGTTCTCAACACCTCTTGGCAGAAATTTTCTCTGGAAATATCTTCCCCATAGCAGTGAGTAAGAGGAAAAATGGGCAAGGAGCCGATTTCAAGTTTTGGGACCTAAACTCTGACTGAGTTGCTATGATGACAACCAGGTCATAAGCATAAATAATCACCATATTTGGCTTTTAGGTTTGAATTTCTCCCAATATCCTGTTATGTCCTGTCATCTAAAAACACAGGGAACCTCTGTATGGAAGCAACAGTGTGGGGTTTCACTTGTCGTATGGTGAATCGGTTAATTATTTCAGTTTGGTTTTGTTTTTAATCCTCATTCGAGTATATTTTTTCCATTGATTTTAGAGAGTGGAAGGGAGGGAGGGAGGGAGAAAGAGAAAAAGAAAGAGAAAGAGAAAGAGAAAGAGGAAGAGAAAGAGGAAGAGAAAGAGAAAGAAAAAGAAACATCAATGTGAGAGAGACCAGACTGGGATTGATAATACTTTCTAATGATAGCAGTCTAAAAATTAACATAATTTAAACCAAAACATTTCTTAAAGGACAGGTCTTTCATTCCACAAAATTCATCCTTGATATTCCCAATCAGTGAACCCATTTTTCTAAAATTGAAGCAGTAACAAAATAATTTTTAGGGCTAGAAAGGACCCTAAATATAGACTAGTCCAACCCTTTGTTTTATTTTATTTTTAAATCATTTTTATTTTTCAATTAAAGTTGACATGCAATATTATATTAGTTTCAGGTGTACACCCAGTGATTAGACATTACGTAACTTACTAAGTGATCATCTTGATAAATCGCATACCCATCTGGCAGCATACATAGTTATTAGAATATTATTGAATATACTAGAGGCCCAGTGCATGAAATTCATGCACAGCAGGGGGGGTCCCCTCAGCCCAGCCCGCACTCTCTCCAGTTTGGACATCCCTCTCACAATCCGGGACTGTTGGCTCCTAACTGCTCACCTGCCTGCCTGCCTGATCGCCCCTAACTGCCCTCCTCCTCCACCCACTTCCCCCCCACCAGCCTGATCACCCTTAACCGCCTCTGCCTGCTGGCCTGGTCACCCCCAACTGCCCCCTTCTGCTGGCCTGGTCACCCCTCACTGCTCCCCGCTGCCAGCCTGGTCGCCCCAATGCAGCCTGCTGTTCAGTCAGTTTGGTTGTCCATTGCTAACCTCCCCCTGCCGGCCTTGTCACCCCATGATGTTCTGTCGTTACTGTTACTGTGACGGTGTCCCATACAATTTGCATATTCCTCTATTATTAGTTTAGATTCCCTGTGCTGCACTATATTCCCGTGACTGTTTTATAACAACAAATTTGTACTTCTTACTCCCTTCAACTTTTTTACCCATTCTCCTCAACCCCTCTCACATCTGGCAACAATCAAGACGTTCTCTGTATCTATGAGTCTGTTTCTGTTCTTTTTGTTTTTTAGATTCAACTGTTGATAGATATGTATTTTGGGTATTTTATTGTTCATATTTTTTATCTTTGTTTCTTTTCCTTCTTGAAGAAGACTCTTTAACATTTCATGTAATACTGGTTTAGTGGTGATGAACTCCTTTATATTTTTCTTGTTTGGGAAGCACTTTATCTTTTCTTTAATTCTAACTGATAGCTTTGCTGGGTAGAGTAAATCTTGGTTGTAGGTCATTTTGAATATTTTTTGCCACTCCCTTCTGGCCTGCAAAGTTTCTGTTGAGAAATAAGCTGACAGTCGTATCGGAGCTCCCTTGTAGGTAACTAATTGCTTTTCTCTTGCTGCTTTTACTATTCTCTCTTTGTCTTTAATCTTTGGCATTTTAATTATGATGTGTCTAGATATGGGGCTCTTTGAGTTCATCTTGTTTGGGACTCTCTGTGCTTCTTGGACTTGTATGTCTACTTTATTCACCAGGTTAGGGAAGTTTTCTGTTATTATTTTAATTTTTTCAAATAGGTTTCAATTTCTTGCTCTCCTTCTTCTTCTTCTGGCACCCCCCATGATGTGAATGTTGGTACACTCAAAGTTGTCCCAGAGGCTCCTTAACTATCTTCATTTTTTTAAATTCTTTTTTCTTTTTGTTATCTGATTTATATTTTTATTGTTGTTGTTGTTGTTGTTTTGCTTCCTTGTACTCTAAATTGCTGATTTGATCCTCAGTTTCACCTACTTTAATATTTATTCCCTATAAATTATTCTTCATTTCATTTAGTGTAGCCTTCATTCCTAACTAGTTCTTTTCTTTTAATATATTTCTATTGATTTCAAAGAGGGAGAAACAGAAACATCATTTATGAGAGAAAATCATTGATTGGCTGCCTCCAGCCTGCCCCCTAGTGGGAATCGAGCCCACAGCCTGGGCTTGTGCCCTGACCTCCTGGTTCATGGGTTGACGCTCAACCACTAAGCCATATGACTAGCTCTTTTTTTTTTTTATGGTTTCTATGTCCTTTTTCATGTTTCAAGATATGAAACTCTAGTGCTGGGGCAGCAGCTTAGGAAGTTCCCACTAAGTTCTTTGAGCATCGTTATAACCATCGTTTTGAACTCTGCATCTGGTAGATTACTTGTCTCCATTTTGTTTAGTTCTTTTTCTGGAGATTTCTCCTGTTTTTTCTTTTGGGACCTGTTTCTTTGTCTCTGCATTTTCACTGCTTCCCTATGCTCATATCTGTGTATTAGGTAGAGCTGCTATTTCTCCATAACTTGGTAGAGTGGCCTTGTGTAATAGATGTCCTGTTGGGCCCAGTGGCACAGCCTCCACATTCACCCAAGCTGGGTGCTCCAGGTGTGCCCCTGTGTGGGCTGTATGCACTGTCCAATTGTAGTTGAGCCTTGATTACTCTTGGTGTCACTGGGAGGGATTGAACTCCAGGCTGATCAGCTGTGAGGACTGGCTGAGACTACAGTGGAGAAGCTGCTGTACAGGAATTGAACCAATGGAGCAGGACTTTCAGTGGACTTTGGTGCCCACTGAGTCTGCCCCTTGAATGTGTTGTAATCCAGCATGGTCTACCCTGGGTGCACTGGCTTTGGAGCTTCCCAGGAGGTGCAAGGTCAGCCACTGCCTGTGCCCTGCCTGGGCCACCTGGCACAGGCTACAGAGTGATCTTCATATGGCTGCTACCTGTGCTTGGCTTAGTGGTGCCCAGGAGAGACCAAGCTGTGAACCAAGGCTGGATTCCAGTAATATCGTGCCTGGGGCCACTTAGCAAGAGGTATAGGGTACGCAGAGACCAGATGCTGCTTGTTTGAGAGACTTTAGGAACATCTGAAGCATGAAGCAAGAGAGGTCATTTGTATGAAAAAGCCACGGGAAATGGCTTGTGTAGGCCTGCAAGTTGGGTGGGGCTGGGTCTCAGGGAATCACCAGGGTAGGGCAAACAGTGTGAGCCAGGTTCATGGAGACTCAGATATGGTGCCTACCTGCCAGCTCTGTGGAGGAGAGATCAGCAAAAGAACAGTGGCCTTTGCCAGCACTTCTCTTTGATAGGAAGCTGCCATCCCCAGCTCCCCGTATGGCTCCTTTCAAGCTGCTGCTGTAGCACTAAAGCTCAGAGGGAGTGAGTTTTGAGTAAGTCCATGCACTGGCCCTTTAAGAGTAACTGCCTGGGATTCCAGCAGCCTCTGTGTCTCTCAGTCACAATCCCCACTGGTTTTACAGCCCAAAGTTATGAGGACTTCTCTTCCTGGCTTTGGGCTTGAGGGTCTGATGTGAGGCTGGGACCTCTTAGTCCTCAAGAGGACTTCCACAGCCAAGATATTTTTCCCAATTTTTATCTGCCACACATGGGTGTGGGACCAGACCATTCTGCATCTCTGCCCCTCTACCAGTCTCAATGTTTCTTCCTCTTTAAATCCCTAGTCATAGGACTTCCATTCAGCTAGATTTCAGACAGTATGAATGATGGTTGTTCTGTAATTTAGTTGTGATTTTGATTTGATTGTGGAAGGATTCAAGTACTGCATTTGCCTATGCTGCCATCTTGACTGAAAGTAGGCAACACTTCTGTTTTAAAAGGTGAGCCTATTGAGTGTCATCCAGATTATAGAGCTCAAACAGGACTTTACCCCACCACCACGCTGCCTCTAACTGCAGGAGTGGACACGTTTCAAAAGAAGTCAGTATTTTGTGGTTCATGTTTTTTTTCTAAAAGAGAGAAAGGTGATATCTTTGTGTGAAGAAATTATACCAACACCTTTCTTTTTTCCCCTCTCTCTCCTTTTCACCAGAGCTGGGAACAAAGAGTGGAGATACTACTATAATTTCTATCTCTACAACCTCATTTAAAATCATTCTCTTTGATTTAAGTTTTCTTGAAATGAAAAGGATAAATTGTGCTAACTTACTAGTAGTTAAAGTTGGGGAAAAGTTGATTGGGCATCCTGTTGTCAAGGAAACCAATTTTCTTTCTCTTATTCTCTCTCTCTCTCTCTCTCTCTCTCACACACACACACACACACACACACACACACACACAGCACCACACCACCCACCAGTTATTACAGTGCCCTTTAAATTCTTCATCTGAAATTTTAAGATTACTTTAAAATACCAATGGCTCTACTCTGAAAATCTGTACAAGAAGTACTCAGGGAAGTAGTTCCTAGAATTCAAGCTCAGTGAGGCCTTTTCTAATTCTGGGGAAGCTACTGTCATTCTGAGTCAGTTCGATGCCTCAAAAATGTTTGAGACGGTCTGCAAGGTCAGTGTCAAATCAACTGCAAAGTGAGACTATTGGAAAGGAAAAGGTGGAAGGGGAACCTTTACAGAGCAATAGAACCACACAGGAGAAAGAGAAAGGTAAACAGTTCAATTCCTTGAGCCTCTATTGAGTATCTATCATGCCAAAAGCAAGAAGCGACACACACACACACACACACACACACACACACACACACACAGGAAAGAAAAGAAAGACTAAACTGAAAGAGATCTTAGAGAGTGAGGTAGAGTTGCTTATTACTGAAAGATATGCACATCTACTTGTCCTTCCATCAGAAGAATACACCTTCCCGCTCCATCAGTGTCATGGTTGGCCACATAACTTCCTGCCCTGACTCTGGGTTTGGCCATATAGCTTGGTTTGGCCAATAGGATGTTAGCAGATATGGTACAGCAGACACTCAAAATACTCTTGTGCTATTGAGTTTGCTCTCTTGAAGCTTTGCCTTTACCGTGAGAAGAGCCTGCTCTGCTGTTCCCAGGAGGATGAGAGGCATGTGGAGCAGAGCTGCCCCAGCTGAGCCTGACCTACCTGAGCCACCTCCCCAGCTGACCTGAGGTGCACCAGGAAGCTCATCTCAGCTTCCCAGCCAAGGGTAGCTCAGATCAGTCAATTCCAGACAACCCTCTGGCACATGATAAAAAAATAATAATTTGTTGTTTAAGTCACGTCATTCTAGAGTAGTTTGTTATACAGCAATAACAAACTCATACAGAGAGCAACGGGTATAACATCTTAATTTATTACTTTCATGGTGTCACATAGCCAACTAAAGAGTGGTTAAGCAGACCTTGGCCAGACTTTGAGTTTCCTGGGTAGGGCTGTGTCCACGCAGGATACAAGTCAATCCCTTTCAGAAATCATCGCTGGGAGAACAAGCGTCACGTATTCTGGGACCGGAGGACTCACAAGACACTGGACCCCATCAGGATGTGTATTAGGAACACAGCAGAAATTTACTGTCCCAGAAAAGTTATCATTGACCTGGAAGTCTAGAAAAGAGCTACTAAAATTACCCAGTGGCTAAGGATAAACTGTGTGACAACAGCCTGAAATGATTAGGACACCACTGTGGACAGACACATGTTGAGAGTCAATTGATTCGAGTCTGAAATCTTGAATAGGGCAAATGCTCTGAGCATGGGTTTGTTCATTAGATTCCAGAATTTCTTTCTTTCTTTTTCTTTTTTTTAGAAAGTTGGTGGGGAGCACACTCTGAAGTGTAAAAGGGAAAATTCGGGAATAATAAAGGGAAGTCTATATTACTTTACCTGGTTGAGAACTAGGGTGACCCTATGTACATACTGGCCAACCTTAATTTCCACTGCTGTCTTGGGGTAATCCTATTTAATAAGGAGGGAATATGTTAATTGACTGCCCCGCTCTCAAAGATGGCGGCGCCCAGTCCCTTCAGCCCCGCCAGGGTGGCAGGCATGCTGCAAGGCCTCCAGTCCCCTCAGCCCCCCAGCCACCAAGGGCCGGCCTGAGGAGCAGGCAAGCTTTGGATGGTGGCTGCCCAGCCGCCCAAGGCCGGCCCAAGGCACAGGTAACCAGGGCTGGCCAAGGCTTGCGCTGCCGTCAGTGGCAGCAGCAGAGGTGTGATGGGGCATCACCTTCCTCTGATTGCCAGGTCGCCTCTGGCCTCTGAGGGCTCCCAGACTGTGAGAGGGGGCAGGCCAGGCTGAGGGACCCCCCTCCAGTGCATGAATTTTCATGCGCCAAGCCTCTAGTTATTAATAACACCCCCTTTCACTTTCAAAAGTATACTGGAATGGATGGTAGATGATATGATCATACAGCTGACAGTATATTTTACAGTATACAGGTCCATGTAGGATTCAGATAAGTTCATAGGGAAAGACCTGCTATGGGTTATGAAGGCAAAATAGACCAATGTATAGAGGGCCACTGGTCCCATTGCAGCCCACCTTCATGCACCCGTTATTGTGAGAGATGGTGAAGGCACCCAGGGCCTGACCAACTGGTCATTGTATTTTTTTCAAAATATGTTTTTATTGAATTTTTAGAGAGGGAGAGAGAGAGAGAGAGAGAGAAAGAGAGAGAGAGAGAGAGAGAGAGAGAGAGAGAGAGAGAGAGACTGATGTGAAAGAACAACATCGATCAGCTGCCTTCTGCATGTTCCTACTGGGGATCATCAATCCCATAACCCGGACATGTGCCTTGACCAGGAATGGAACCAGTGACCTTTTGGTGCATGGGATGATGCTCAACCAACTGAGCCACACCAGCCAGGGATGGTCAGGGTCTTAAAGCCTGGGAAGTGGTGGTGTTTCAGGCTAACTGATGTCCCCTTGGCCAACTCTGTGGTCTCTTCTAGGGGTCTCACCTGCTGGGCACTCCTTTTTGTGGATCCTCAAAAGATAGAAACACGTATACCTTCCCATCCTGTTATTACTTCCAAACAATTCACCACACAAAAATCAAAATGGTAGAAGAACGGAGTTTCCCTCTTACCCACACAGACGTCCATACAGCCTTCTGAGCTCCATTTGGCTTTCCCAGGAACCCTGCAGAAAACACACACTAGAGTAAGAATACTATTCAACAAAATGTCAAGTGTTCAAACTTAGTATTCAGAAAAGAAGTCTGGAACAGCGAGAACGCAATTACATAAACAATAAAAAAGAATTGAAGTGATATTGCTTTCAAGTACTTTGGAGTATTAGAATAAACTAAAAGCTTTAAAAATATATATGTTGCCAAGGAAAAGTCTCCATCAGCTCTGCTTTCATGGACAGAAAAGATCATCTGTACTTAAACTATTTGTGTATAATTGCTGCTAAAATATTTGAAAACTGTTTGCTTTCCCAACTATGTTAACATTCCCCTCTGCAATTTGGTTTATATTATTATTATTTTTGGCAAAGCTTCTTTTCACAGCCAGTCTATGTGTAAACATCTGCTGGGTCTATCCAAATTATCACAAATTCTGAATTATCGTCATCCAAGTTCAATTTTAACTAAAATCAACATATTCAGAACCTTAGAGCAACTTTATATAGGACAAAACATGACACATTTCATAGTGGGGAATGATTATATATGGAGGTATGTGTGGGGATGGGGGTGGAGGCTCAGAAAATGCTAAACTCATTGTGTTGAAGAGATGGAGTTGTGTATAGGGATGGAGTATGTGTGCACACACACATAGAGGGATTGTATGGGTGAAGGGTTAGAAATTGCTAGATCCTTTGTATTGTGGAAATGAAGTTTACATTAAAGCATGCATGGGTTGGGATGGAGGTGGAAAATGCTAGCCCTGTATTGTGGGAATGGAGAATACAAGAATCTGGGCAGACACAGGATGGGTGGGTGAGAGTTTAAAGTTGGGGAGATCAAAGAGGTGGGTGTCCTTGATGGAAATACATTCCATTTTCATTAAATCGACTTTCATGGTCTAAGTTTGCCATATATCAAGGAAATCATATATAAATATAAAAACAGTCACTGAAATTGCTGTGTTCTCAAAGAGCTTGGCAGAGTTCGTACATACAAGGCTGACGAGCTGAAGAAGAGCATCCTGGAAATTATCCAGAGGGAGGGGCAAAATGTTCTCTTCACATCGACAGTCAGACTGTTTCCCTCCAAATGTTAATACCAAAGTAATTACTCAACTGAATGCAACTGATCGCCACACACACACACACACACACACACACACACACACACACCAAAATATGTGGAATGTATTAAATTTCCTATCTGGGCTGTTGTTCTATTTTGACACTGAGAAATTTCTTCACACTTGCTTCAGGAATTTCACACGGAGCCCGGATGAGGTAGCTGTGGGCTTAACGTTGTGAACTGGCCATCCTGAGATAGAGATGAGAAGTGTTTTTTTAAAAAAACACTGAGAGAAACAGCAACAGTAAAGAGTGAAAGTGGCTGTCGGACAGAGAAGGGGACAGAGGAATGGATGGTAGCTGATATGGTCATACAGCTGACAGTATATTTTACAGTACACAGGTCCATGTAGGCTTCAGGTAAGTTCATGGAGAAAGACCTGCTATGGGTTAGGAAGACAAATGAGACCAACGCACGGAGGGCCACTGGTCCCATTGCAGCCCACCTTCACGCACCCGTTGTTGTGAGGGATGGTGAAGGCTCCCAGGGCCTGACCATTGGTCATTGTATTTTTTTAAAATATCTTTTTATTGAATTTTTAGGGAGAGAGACACTGATGTGAGAGAGCAACTGAGAAGGAAGCAGGACAGAAATAGCTAGCGTGATTTTCTATCTGGCACCAAGGGCCTGCCTTTCTGGGGGGCGGGGTTGGGGGGATTCTGAAAAGACCTCAAAGGGTTATTATCAGGACTGGCCCAAATTGGGTCCTTCCTGCCTTCGGCTTAGTGGTTCTCACACGCTGAATCTGTTGGCTCCTGATGTCGCGTCTAGTGGCAGCACCCCCGTGAGTTGGCAGAATAGACCATTGGCTTCTGAGAAAACCCAATGAGAGGGAAACATCGAGTTTAGAACATAGAGCCTTGGGCCTATATCTACAAATGCAGACATTTCCACTTGCTAATCAGTCACTCTGACAAGTCAAAGGCATCTCACTGAACCAGCTTCCCTTCCAACAACTCATGGCCATTTCCCCGTTTCCCTGGCTCCAAAGTTACAGGCACATTTGACTCATCTTGCTCTGAATTCTCTACACCTAATTAGTCACACGAGGTACTAATTTTGTCCCCAGCACCCCTCTCTTTTCACTGTTATTAGCACCCTGGGCCAAGTCTTCACTTCACACCTAGACTTCAACAACAGTCGGATTCTGCAGTCCTGACCTAAATTCTCTCCCTTACAGAGTAATCGCCCACTTTGCTGTCCCTCTCTTACTCACAAATGATAGCACATGAATGGTCCTTCACTTGCCTTTCTAGACTGTCAGGAAATTGTTCCACCTTCCCTTCCCTCCCTCTCTCTCCAGCTGCATTCCTCAGGAGTCCCCAGTCTTTGGCTTCCAGGCTGCTCATCAAGCTGTGCCCTGGTTCTCAGGCAGGTGTTTCACACACATTGTCGCTCTGCATCTGGCTTGTGTGTCCTTGTCTTTGTGTCCATTGCCCCTGCAGGACCCCTTTCTCTAGGAAGTCCTCCAGGATGGCTCTCCCTCTCCTCTGAAGGACAGCTACCCCATCTAGCGCTAGGATAGATCTGATCTGGTGATGTCCACCACTATTTGGTATGTGCCCTTGAGGGCATAAGTAACTTCTACTTCTTCCACACTCCAGGGCTGGCACATTTAGACACTAACTAACTCATTTTTTTTGGGTGAATGGATGACAGGACTCAGTGCATATTGATCAGCGATAAGCAATAGGTCATTGTCATCACATAGCACCTTCCCATACCAACCACTCCAGGTGTGGGTGACCTAGACAGGAGCAGTGCTTCAGGGCAAAGCTGCACTGGGCTCAGCATGTCTTATGCTGGAAGGCATGGACAACAGCCCTTACCTGGCGGAAAAACGTCAGGTTTCCAATAAAAGGACAAGGCTTGGGATGTCTGATGCCCAACTTCTCCAGTCTTGAAAATGCCGAAGTGGAGTACCTGAGGGGAAAAGCAAATTAAAAACCAGAGAAACTGAAGTTGGAATTCATGCTTTTGGCTTTATAAGGTGTCAGAATTATTGAGTCCTCCGCAAGTAATGGTAGGAAAAGCCGTTTCCATTGACAATATCTAAGGATTGAAGAGGTAGCAGCCTATAGGGGAGTGAGTGGCATAGAACCCCGTAAATTACTCCGGATTGAGTGACCCCCTGAGACATGATGTCCAAATGCCCTTCCCCACCTAAAATGCCCATCAATAAATTGTTCTTTAAAACACATGTCTCCCTTTGCCTCTAAACCAGTGGTTCTCAACCTGTGAGTCGCGACCCCTTTGGGGGTCGAACGACCCTTTCACACGGGTCGCCTAAGACGATCGGAAAACACATATATAATTACATATTGTTTTTGTGATTAATCACTATGCTTTAATTATGTTCCATTTGTAACAATGAAATTGGGGGTCACCACAACATGAGGAACTGTATTAAAGGGTCGCGGCATTAGGAAGGTTGAGAACCACTGCTCTAAATCTACCATGAACAATTGTTTCAAAAGGCAAGGGGTAAAAAGTCACAATGGCAGAGATAAGTTCCCTGTGCAAATTTGTCTATTTTCTTGGTCAAAATTGACCCCTGCACAGAATTTGTCCCACAGCACATGTTTAGGGACAGAGTGTTCTCTCCGTCCCTAAAAATAAAAAATAGGGACGGAAGGAACACCCCATGGAGACGAGACCTCATCACCAACCACTAACAACCTCTTCATGTCTTTGTTTGCACGGCCTGAAACCATATGGGAAACATATTTTCTTAACCAAAAATCAGGAAATGCCGCCTGACAGATTTCTATGCCACTTTCCAGGAGAGAGCGGCAGTCTGAGAAGTGCATGTGGCTGTCAAAACATTGGAGTTACTGGGACGTTTCAACAGTTTATGGGAACAGAGGGAGAGCGCCGGGAAAGTCAGCGCTGGTTCTGAAAGCCCTGGACATATGGCTGTGATCCCTGATCAGCCAGCTAATTAGGTCAAAAGTTCAGTTAGTTCAGAAAAATTAATGAGTCAAACTGGGTGTTTAGCATCATGCAGAGATCAGCCAAATCTTAATTTAGGAGCAAGGAAAACTATGGGGTATCACTACAGCTGGGCTTCATAGCAGACCTGGAACTCAAGAAAAACAAACCCACTGCTGGAAGAATCACTGGCTTATTATTAGAAAAATGGAATGCTTGCTAGAGTCTTTGACCTTCCGACTTACAGTCCAGTGAGGAGCACTTCAAATAAGAACTTTTAATCGAACATTCAGATATTCAAGCAAAGGCCAGTCCAGCCTAAGGGTTGATTTGTGTTATTCTGAGCAATGGGTCTGCTTTGTTAAAACAAAGCATATTTTTATTGATTTTGGAGATGAAGGGAGAAGGAGAAAGAGAAAGAAACATCAATGATGAGAGAGAATTACCGACTTGCTGCCTCCTGCACGCCCCACACTGGGGATCGAGCCCACAACCTGGGCATGTGCCCTGACCGGGAATCAAACCGTGACCTCCTGGTTCATAGGTTGACACTCAACCGAGCCACGCCAGCCGGCTGAGTCTGCTTTTAAAGTGGCCACAGGGGAGAACCAGGCCAGGGCAGAAAAGGAAGAGGGTTCTGCTCCCAGCTCCCCGACCCAGGTTTCCACCATATGGCTGCATTACCGGGTTTGAATGAATCCCCAGGACCTCACATTTCTGTCCCTGTGCAAGTGTAATTACAAACCACAATCGAGGGCCATGTGCGAATTACATGGATCAGTCACGCCCACACCCCTCTTCATTAGCGTGTGTACCAAAGGTTGACAGCACGGGGTGCAAGAGTTATTCTTTCAAGTCGGAGATGATAGTTTAAATAACTCCCCACACACCTAAGAGGAGAGAGCAAAGGCAGCATACCAGTCCACTTAATACTCCCCTTGGGGTCTCAAATCTGGCTCCTAGGTCCATGTCTTCATCAGCTTTTGTGAATTATTTTTGAAATATAATCTCTAATGGGTAGAAGGAAATATGTCATCTTGGGCCACATAATTACATCTTAATTTTGTAATTAGATGTCTTGATTGTCTAATTAAAGGACAAGAAGTCTGTGCCTAATTACACGTGCTAATTATTATGCAAGTCCATGTCCTAACTATGTAACTCCACTTATGAAAATACTGCTTGTGTGCCCCTGCACAAAATTCAGACATTTTCAAAGAGATGGCATCAGCAGAGAATGTTCTATTCACAGCCATCAACTTCACTTGCAGCCTAGACTCAAGTGTAGACCTTAAGGGTCTTGAGCTAGGAATTGCCAAATGTTGCCATGAGTAACTAGAGTCCTTGCGCCAAAATCAGCAGGGTGAGGTCCCTGCCACCAGACTACCGAGCAAAATTGCATTTGTCTCCCTCCCTCTTCCTTCTCTGCACACTTGTTTCATATTCCCTGGTCCCTGGGTCCCCTCTGTCTCTCTCAACAGGCTCTTAACCCAGAATCTATGAACCCCAGGAGTTAGAGGTTGAATTGTGTCACCCCAAAAAAGATAAGTGGAACTCCCCACTCCCAGTACCTCAGAGTATAGCCTTATTTGGTGATAGGGTGTTGCAAATTTAATTAGTTAAAATTAGGTCCTACCAAAGTAGAGTGGACCTCTAATCCATTTTGACTGATGTCCTTATAAGAGGACGGCCGCGTGAATGGAGGCACGGGGAGAATGTCAAGTGATGTCAAAGGCAGAGATTGGCGTTATGCAGCGGCAAGCCAGGGAATGCCAAAGATCATCAGCAAGCCACTGGAAGCTAGGAAGAGGCAGGGAAGGATTCTCCCCTCCAGGTTTCAGAGGGAGCATGGCCTATACCTGCCTTGATTTCAAACTTGCAGCTTTCAGAACTGTGGGGTTTGCAAATGCCACTGTTTTAAGTCTAGTTTGTGGTACTTTGTTATGGCGGTCCTAGCAAAATGATAAACCAGAATACCCATGAATGAAAAAGGATTTTTAAAAATATCCTGCTGATACTTTAAACGTTGTCATTGTGAGAGAAATTTGCTCTTTTATGTTAAAATGTGCCATTAATTCCTGTGTCATCAAAAAAGTGCAGGTGGCCGAGGATGCTGCTGTGAAAAGCAGGTGGTACACAACTGTGCTGTGATATTTAGAATAGCTTCCCTTTGTATGGGCATGCATGCAAATGGATCTCACAATTACTAGTATGCCTATGCACATGTATCATTGCTTACATTAAGGATACTTAGTTGGAAAATGACAACAAAAAGTGTATGTAGTAGCTTCAGATACATCCTTTGATTTTACTGTGACAAATAACGCAGTGATTTATTGCTACAGGACCCCAATCTTGCAAATGCCAGGGTGAACCTTATACTGTCAATTTTCAAAATAAATTGTGACAAATGGCTCATTTTCAAAATAAGATTCCATTTTTAAAGCCTAGAAATTTCCCAACATTCTGTTTCCCCCAAGACAAAGCCTTTTCTTGATGCATTCAACAAGAGTGGTCAGCCCATTGTTCAGCCAATGAAGACACCCACGATAAATTGGGGAATATTTTGATGAGTGGAATATTAAAGAGATGGTCAAGCTGATTGGAGCTTGGAGCAAAAGAAAAAACCAGTCAAATGAGAAGCTACCCTCTACGATTTGCCTCTGCATATCATAAGCAGTCAGAGAGGAGTTGGTTTTTCTCTTATGTGCTTCTGGAAACAGCAGCTCCTCGGCTCATTCATTATCCTCACCGTCACTATCAAAGAATTCCTGCTTGGCCTAGCCAGTTTGGCTCAGTGGATAGAGCATCGGCCTGTGGACTGAAGGGACCCAGGTTCGATTCCGGTCAAGGGCACATGCCCGGGTTGCAGGCTAGATCCTCAGTAGGGGGCATGCAGGAGGCAGCCGATCAATAATTCTTCCTCATCGTTGGTGTTTCTATCTCTTCCTCTCTCTTTCTCTCTGAAATCAATAAGAATATATTTTTAAAAAGAAAGAATTCCTGCTTGGTGAGCTGCTTTTGGAAATTTCAGAGGCTATTGATGTTTTTGAAATGGTGAAAGATTTCTTTGGCAAATAACACTTCTCCTGGGATGAAAAGTCATGATGCTCCAGGAACAGGTGAAGCCCGGGGTGCCAGGTAGCCCACCTGTGCTACTCTGTGGGGAAGAAAATTGCTTTCTCGTGGTTACCCTACTCTCGCCACATGCATAGCCATCAAAGGCTTTGCCAGAACTTTCATAAAAAAATTGGGACCACATCAAAATCTTCATTAGAAAAAAGGCCTTAAATCATTGCCTTTTCAAAAGGTTTTATGACAAGGGAACAGGATGTGAGGTTTGCTAGCTCTCCAGAAGAATTACTTTATAGAAATTTGAGCAAAAAAGTTAGAACAATCATGGAGAAAGCCTACTGTCATTTTATTGTAAGTCTTTATAGTTTTTATCTTCTGAGTATTTTTTATATGTTTGAGATCATATTCTCTACTAGAGGCCCGGTGCACAAAATTTGTGCACTGGCGGGGGCCGAGGGGGAGAGGGAGGAGGTGTCCCTCAGCCCAGCCTGCACCCTCTCCAATCTGGGACCCCTCGGGTGTTGTCCGACTGCCAGTTGGACATCCCTCTCACAATCCATGACTGCTGGCTCCCAACGCTCGCCTGCCTGCCTGCCTGATTGACGCCAAACTGCTGCCCTGCCAGCCTGATCACCCCTAACTGCCCTCCCCTGCTGGCCTGGTCCCCCCAACTGCCCTCCCCTGCCAGCCATCTTGTGACCATATGGGGGTGACCATCTTGTGCGAGGGCATGACGGTCAATTTGTATATTACCTTTCTATTAAATAGGATAATATTTTTTCTATTTCTATTTCCCTTTATTTCTATTTTTCTCATTTAACATAAGGAATACTGTATGTCCATGTTATTAATCCATTATGGATATTACTTTTATGGCAATATATATTCTTCTTATGCACATATAACTTACTAAACTATTCTTATTGTTTAATATTTAGGGTGTCTTCAGTATTTTTGCTAATTTTTATGCTCCTATAACGAACATCTCTGGGCATGAAACTTCTCTAGTACTTTATACATGAAGCTTTTCCAAACCTGAAGTCCATGGAGTCCCTGGTGTTAAATGTTGGTACACTTGCCAAAGTGCTTTCCAGAAAGTTTGTCCCAGTCAGCCTCACTGTCAGTGTCCATTTCACCAAATACTCTCATAAAATGTTTTCCTATTTTTATCGACACATCAGTGTATCTGGATGCTTGCATTTCTCTCATCACTAAAGAGAGAGAACATTTATGCCATCCTTTTTTCTCCAATTTCAAAAATATTTCCCAACTTTGAAGTTATTCTTTCTTCTCCCCACCTCATTTCCACTACAGTTTATGTAGGTGTCAGGCGGAATTATGTCACAGCAATTAAAGCATTAGTTGGAAAATGAACAGTTATTGACGGGAGACTGCAAGCTGACTCCAAGCACATATTTAGGCAAAGGGAAGAAATGAGCAGTTGTAGTCTGAACAGTTTTCATTTAATAACTACAGCCTTATTAGCTAAATTTAAATTCTATATCCTTCTTTCTTTCCCCGCTCTTTCCCCACCACTATAATAGAGAAACTGTAAGTACAGAGCTTGCTTCAATTGTGCATTAAGCAAGAGTTCCTTGGAAATATAGAGTTTCTATGGGAGGTCATTTCAGTTCCCCTTTAACACCTCATTTCTGTTGTAGCGTCCTCTGGCTCGTGTTCAAGGCCTCTCCTATGACTCACCCGCTCAAGCCCTTGCTCTCACTTGCCATCAGGGCTGGAAATCATCTGGTGTATATCTGACGGATTGGTATGGCTCATGTGTAGAAACACTAATTGTTTTTTTTATGCTAATCTTGTAATCAATGAGCCTTCTAAACTTTCTTATTGGTTTACATATGGAATCTCTCTGATTTCTTATGCTGACAATGACATGTTATGCAAATAGGATCAGCTTGATTTCCTTTTAATACTTTGTCTCACTTTTCATTTTCTTTTCTTATTCCAGTGGCTGGGACCTCTAGTACAATATTTTTAAAAAGCCGTAAAAGAGGGTGCGCTTTTCATATTCCTGACTCTATGGGAATGCATCTAATGTTTCAAAATTAAGTGTGAGATTTTATTGTAGATTTTTGATAGATATTCTTTATTGGGTTAAGGACATTTCCTTCTATTCCTACTTAGAAAAGTGTTTCTTATTAGTCTTGCCATGGTTTTGTCTATTTTATTAATCTTTTCAAAGAACCAACATTTGCTGTTATTCATCATTTCTATTTTTTTGCCTTCTATTTCATTAATTTATGCTCATATTTTTATTATCATTTTCCTTCTGTTTTCTTTGATTTTACTTTTTGTTTCTTTTTTTAACTTCTTAAGAATTTAGCTCACTTATTTTCAATGTTATTTTATTTTTAATGAATGCATTTAAGACTGAAATCTCTCTCTCAGTATTGTCTTTAGTTGCATCTCACACATTTTTAAATGTAGTACATTCAGTATCTATTGTAGTCTACTAGGGAACTTCTGAATATAAAATACTAGGGGCCCGGTGCATGAAATTCGTGCACTGGGTGTGTGTGTGGGGGGGGGGGGAGGGGAGAGTGTCCCTCAGCCCAGCCTGCCCCCTCTCACATACTGGGAGCCCTCAGGCGTTGACCCCCATCACCCTCCGATCGCCTGATCGGCCCCTTGCCCAGGCCTGACGCCTCCGCCAGAGGTGTCAGGCTTGGACAGGGGACCCCCATCTCCCCCCGATCACTGGCTCTGGCCCCCACCCAGGCCTGAGGCCTCTGGCCCAGGAATCATACCTGGGCAGGGGACCCCCATCTCCCTCTGATCGCTTGCTCCACCCCCCGCCCAAGCCTGATGCCTCTGACCCAGGCTTCAGGCCTGGGCAAGGGGACCATCATATCCCCCCAATCCCCGGCTCCGCCCCCCGCCCAGGCCTGATGCCTCAGCCAGAGGAGTTGACCCTCATCACCCTCCGATCACCAATCACCGGATCGGCCCCTTGATCAGGCCTGAGGCCTCCGGCAGAGGTGTCAGGCCTGGGCAGGGGACCCCCAGCTCCCCGCGGTTGCAGGCTCCACCCCTGCCCAGGCCTAATGCCTCTGGCCAAGGCGTCCAGCCCGGGCAGCGGGGACCTGCAGTGGCAGCGGGGGGCGCCGCGATCGTGGGCTTCGCTTTAGGCCCAGGCAAGGGACCCCTAGCTCCTGGGACTGCCAGCTTCGACTGTGCCCAGCTCCCATCGCTGGCTCCACCCCTACTTCCTGCTATCACTGGCCAGGGCGGCAAAGGCGCCTGATTCTCCGATCATGGCCCTGGGGCCGCCTTTGCCCTGCCCCCCAGCTCTTAGCTCCCCCCTGGGTTTCCGATCACTGTCAGTGGCAGGGGGCTTCTTCCTGCTTTCCCTTTCGCCTCCCTGCATTGTGCCTACATATGCAAATTAGCCGCCATCTTGTTGGCAGTTAACTACCAATCTTAGTTGACAGTTAACTGCCAATCTTAGTTGGCAGTTAATTTGCATATAGCCCTGATTAGCCAATGAAAAAGGTATCGCCGTAAGCCAATTACCATTTTTCTCTTTTATTAGTGTAGATACTAAACTAAAGAGTTCATTTCATAACATCTTACAGTGGTGACATGATATTTTTGTGTCATGATGAATTCATGGATTTAAATATTTTTTATGTGTTTGGATCCATTGCAATTATTATTTCATTTATCAAATTATCCCATCTTCGGCTGGTTGAGTGCATGTAAATGTGTTCCTGAGTACTTTTGACAGAACAGCTTCCTTACTTTCTTAAATAACAAGATGTTTCAGGTTTATCTTGCACATTTCTTGCACCAAACCTGGACCAGCCATTTCCCCAAGAAGCCCTGGTTCCTTTTAATGTAAAATGGCATCTAGGAGGAAGACTTTTCACTGTATTTCCAAGTGATACTTCATGACACCATATTTGATTCTTCAACCATGTGAATGCCTGTTCAAAAATGTAAATAGATTTTGAAACTTGTTTATTGACTCCTTTGTAATTAAAATTATTTTAAATGTATAGCGGTACCTCACCTAAAAGATCAATATGGGGAATCCTACCAAGAAGTGAATGAATTCTTTTACGTAAACTAATCTTTCCTGACTGTACTTGTTTCCTATTGCTGTTATAACAAATAACCACAAACTTAGTGGCTTAAAGCAACACAACTTATTACCTAATGGTTCTGGGGGCCAGAAGCTTAAAATCAGTCTCACTAGCCTAAAGTTGAGGTATCAGGTAGGGACGATTCCTTCTGGAGGATTCAGAGAATTATCGATTCTTTATTTCTGCCACTTATGGCTACATCTCTCCCATCTCTGCTTCCAGTCATCACATCGCCTTCTGCGACCAACTCCTCCTGGGTCCCCCTTATAAAGATCCTCAGGTTACATGTAGGGCCCACCCAGGTAATCCAGACACTAGCCCCATCTCTAGATCCTCAATCCTATCTTTCAAGCCCCTTTTGCCATTGAAAGTGGTACTCTACAGGTTCCAGGGATTAGGACATGGACATCTTTGGGGCCACTATTTAGCTACCACACCAACTTATATTGTGTGTAGATCCTGATTTTATGGTGGAGTTTTGAACTGTGCCTAGACTGTAAAGGAGAAGTGTCTGGTGTCCGGATTGTCAGAGCTTCCTGTTTAGGGAGAACTGGGTGTCACAGCTGCTGGAGGATGGAAAGGAGGCAAGCCCAGAGCTCCAACGACATTCAGCCTCTGCCTTTGGCACCGCTGAACCAGGCTTTGGTAGCCCTGGCATCTAAACGAGCAACAGAAGTATTTTATTTTATGTTTTTTATTTTTTTATTTTTTTAAATATATTTTATTGATTTTTTACAGAGAGAAAGGGAGAGGGATAGAGAGTCAGAAACATCGATGAGAGAGAAACATCGATTAGCTGCCTCCTGCATACTCCCCACTGGGGATGTGCCCGCAACCAAGGTACATGCCCTTGACCAGAATCGAACCTGGGACCCTTGAGTTCCCAGGCTGACGCTCTATCCACGGAGCCAAACTGGCCAGGGCTACAGAAGTATTTTAAAGAAAATACTACAATTGACCAGTTGATGGTCATTGCAGTGCAGAGTTAACTATTCCATGTTTATCTCAACTTTTCAGGGCAGGAGAGTCAGTTGAGTCAATAAATCTTAATTGATATTAAGATGTTATTCTTCTAAATTCAGTTGTTTGGATAGCATTTTTAGAGTCTTTGCCATTATCTGTAAATCACTTGTGCTATTTTACTTCCTATTTCCTTTGAATTAACTTAAATGCATTTGTTTTCAAAGGAAACTTTATGTCGTGACCACAAATAAAAACCGTTCCCATAAATAAAAACTCATGTGAAAAATAAATACTTCACAATGGAAAATTCCAAAAGCCCGTGAAGATCTCACCTGCTGAAGGTAAGTCCACAGGCCAAGGCTGGGCCCAGCAGGCCACATTTTAAAATGTGCTCCATCGAGGTCGCCCTGGCTCAGCTGATAGTTTAATACCAAGGCCAGAGAATGAGAACAATTCAGTCCTTGTTCAACATTCGTGTGGAGAATGAGATCAAATGAATCTATTGTCTTGTATTTCCTCTCTCAAAACTAAAGAGAGCTGCTCTGCATTTGACACTGGGTTTATTCCAAACTGTGATAGGTGTTTACCCTCATAAGAGGCAGAGGTCCTAATAGTGAACTTCTTTATCACTGTTAGGGCTGACGTTCATGGGCATGTGACCAATGAAGAGAATCATGGGAACGACACATATTCATTGCCCATCTCCTGGGTGCCAGGCATGGCACTGGGTGCCAGGAATGCTGCAGGGACATGGCAGGAACCTAGTGGATCAGACAGACATTCAACGGCTAATGAGAAGCAATTAATTCAGCGTTTACATTACGATCCTTGCAGCAAAGAAGCATCATGGGAACGTGCCAGTTGAAATGCACACTTTGTATTTTGATCACTTAGGAGCACTTCTCCTGTCCAACCGTTGGGTGGGATTTATAGAATCCAAAAAAAGGGAAAGTGGTCCTGACTCTTATTATTTCTCCCCAAGGCCAGTTTTCAAAAAATAGGACCTTTCAAAGAGAATCGATCTCCAGAAAACCACTAAACTGAGGACAGAGGAGTTGAAGCTGGAGGGATAAACAGGGCTGCATCGCCCATGGCCGTCTGATGGCGCTGGGGGAGGCCTTGCAAGGGCTGGTGGCCCAGGGGGTACTGGGCTGGGCTGGGGCCATTGTGGGGGAGGAAACGCTGTCTCTGCCTTAAGCCCAGTGCCTTCCAATGCCCGTCCGCCTCAAGAAAACCAACTGATACGTTCTGGGACGAAGGGCAGCAAATGACATGCTGTTGGAGTGGGTAGTTAAGCAGGAAGGGGGCTCTGAGTGAGGCCCGGAGCCAGGCTAGCCCCGGCCTTGTTCCCGTCTCTGCTGCCCCGTCACAGGGCTGGTCACAGAGGGAGGCTGGGAGCATGCCTTTAGCTTTCGTGCCAGTGAGAATTAGAGAAGAAGGATGAAGGTAGAGAAAAGAGTAGTTTCACAATATTAATGTGCATGCAACTCATCCTTCTGTTTTAAAAATAGATCAAAGCAATTGAATTAAGTCATAAAATGGGTTAAGTGGCTGGTATTTTTGAAACACTCCTAGATTTTTTTTAAAAGTATTCGACTGAATTTAACTAGAATAAGCTTCCCTAATCCCCACCAGAAAAAAACAGTGACATATATAAATGCAATCCCAAACCTGCCCCCAAAACCTCTCTTCTGGGTGGGGGGAGTAATGGCTTAGTGCATTTAAAAATATATACATAATAAACATTTTAAAATAAAATATGTTTAAATGCATTATAATATATTTTAATTTATGCATTTAAATACAAATATATTTAAATGTCATTTCATATGTTTATGTTTAAAAATGAAAAGCGGCCTCTTGAATTCCTTCCATGTCAGGGGATTTAAACCCAGACATGGCATCTCCAAAGCCCCACCTCAGCCTGCTTGTCCCAGGAGCTGGAGAATTTGGCTCCTGAGAGGGAAAAAGCAAGTCAAAGAATCTCTTACAAATTCCTTTCAAAAAAGAATTTTGCTTCAGTGGCCTCATCGCTTTTGAGTTCCCCCAGTGCTGAGTTCTACAGCCCTGCCCTGGAGAATGAAGTTGTCATCGGAGAGCCACAGGCAGCTTCTGGGTTGTGGAGACACAGTCACCCGAGATGCATTTTTGCAGAGGTGGGAAAATAACTAGGTCGCCCCCATCAGCGGGAGCATCGTCATGAGACAAGTGAAGGGACGCTTGCTCCTCCTAGACAGGTAGGGGTCCAGGCCAGAGCAAGAGTTCATTTCCATCTCTCCATCTGCCAATTAGTAGACTGGGCCTCCCTGATAATTGTGCTCTCCAGGTAATGGCTTGTTTAAGTAATTGATGGTGTTGTCCTCCCTGGGGAATCTTAGCACATCAAAAGATGTTGAGAAAGCCAAAATTCACCTAGAGTCTGAATTAATCACTTTGTCAAGCACAACAAAGGCTGTCTTGCTTTGCTAATAATCCCAAATGAGGTAGCAACCCTTAGTTAAATAAGGAAACTCTGGTGCCTTTAATTAATGTTTCAAAGAGCTCAGATTTGCTTTTTCACCTGCTTTATTTTTACGAGAATGTGGGGAAATTCGTGCACAGCAGGTATTTTCCAAACTTCTCAAGTGCAGGAAGGTGAGGCCCTGCTTCACTGAAGTTCATAGAAAAGGATCTGGGGGCTTTAGTTGACCACAAGGTCAGTGTGTGTGGTTGTGCCTGGGTCAGAGGAAGTTAGTCCCAACGTATGCCTCAAAGGCTGCCCTGCAGTCTCAGCACTTCCCCTGCCCCAGGCTCAGCCATTGGGAAGCCACCGCCACCTCCCCCTGCCCCCAGCGTAGCCACCTCAGCCCTTCCGGGCTGCACCTCAGATCCACCACCCTCCAGCCTGCTCTCTGGCTGACTCTGATCTCAAATTGTGTCTCAGAAGGCTCTCTTCACCAGGCAACGCAAGCTTCCCAGTTTCCCAACAGACCCTCATTCCCCTTTACCTGTTCCCTCCTACTCCCCCTCCACCCAGAGCCCTGGGCCAGTCTGGCCTTGTCTGACACCCAGTGGCTCTCCAGGTCCCTACCAAGGTCATGGGGGCCAAGTCAGAGCCATGGGATCTCATGGGTCCAGAACCGGAGGTTGGTCTGATCCCAGCCACCTTTGAAAGGACATTGACACCACAAGGCCACCTGGAAGCCAAAGAGCAAGATGAAGGGATGGGATCTGGAAGTCACTCAGTTTAGTTCAGCGATACCTACAGAGTATAGACACCATCTGGACCCCCAGAGAGTGTATCCTAAGGAAAACAAATGGGGAAAAGGGCGATTTCCCTTGGACTTGGGGAAACCCCGACAACAGCCTTCCATGTACTTATTTTACCTAGTAACTCCCATGGCTTCTAAGCTGGTCTCCAATTAGAAACCGCAGTGCTATCTTTTATTCTTTCCGTCAATCCTCATCTGCAATCAGTCCCCAGGGACTGTCAATTCTGCTTTCAGAACGTCTCGAGTGGGTTCTTTCCTTCCTTCTAACTGGCATCGCCCTTTCTCAGGGCACCGTTGTCTCTGCTTCAGGAGTTCATTGGCTCCCAGTCACTTTCAGACCAAGCAGTAAACTCCTTTATTTGGCCCGAAGGGCCTTTGATGATCTGGCCTGGCCTAACTCAAAGTGGTCGCTGTCCCCCACCTTTAGACTCCAGCAATCTGGCAGCACCTGGACATTGACAGTTATGTCAGTTTATTTCACCCTCCCAGGCGTTTAAACCCATGCTCTTCTCCACGGCCAAGTCCCAAGTCGAAGAAAAGGCATGGGAGACACCAAGGGTGCAAAATTTAAGGAAGCGCTTACTCTCCACGATATGCAAGTCCCACCCCTGCAAGTCTTGTATGACCCTGAGCATAAGTGCCTCCTTAAATCTTACACCCCAGATGCCTGCTTACCTCACCCTCTCCCAGTACACTCTGTTCCCTGCCTGATGTGTCCACCCTCTTTCTCCACCTGGCAGGTCCTAATTGTCCTTCCGATTTCTCCAGGGGCCCACCCAGGCTGTCCTAGGCACATGGAGATGTTTCCTTGGCCACCGATTCCCTAATGCAGAGGGATTGCCAACGAAGAATAGAAGACTTGGTGTGTTATTTGTAGGGATATAATCCTGCTTCAGTTCATTATTTACTGGACCCGGTTCTGTTTCCATCGTGCGGGCTTAGTCATCTGTAGTTAATCCTTTGGTTTTCATGAAGTCCTTAAAGAACCCTTAAGATATTGTTGTGAAAGAGATATCTGCCTCGGTGCACTCCAATGACAGTTTGAGCCCGAGAGTGCACAGTGCCTGGCACAGAGTGGGCAACGACCCGTTTGCTATTAGCATGCCTCTGTGTGCTTCTTAAGAATATCGAACAGTTACTGAACGTTTTGCAGGGCCGGGGGCTGCTCTCAGTGCTCCCATGTTAGCTCATTTATTCCTCCCCATACAGAATGTGCTGCTATGCTCATCTTCATTTGGCAGATGACAAAACAGAGGCTCAGAGAGACCAAGTAACTTGCCCAAGGTCACACAGCGAGTAGGTAGCAGAGCTGACATTTGACCCCAGGCTGTCTGGTTCGAGTCTGTGCTCTTGGCTAGCAGCCTGTACTGTGTCTCATTTTACATCTGCAGAGCAGCAAGTTGCCTAGAACCAAACCTATCTACAAGGCAGGAGGGCAGAAAGCCCTCCTTTGTTCACAGATGCCATTCACAGGGCTCTGTTAACCCCTGGGATCAAATCAATTGATCAGATTAGCTAATGAGTCCGCAGGACCCTGAGACTTGAAACAAGGACAGTAAACTTACAGTGAAGATCTGGCCTGCGTAGAGAATAGAGGGCTGTTTCTTTGAGTTACTAGGTCTCTTAGTAGGCAAGGTTGGTACTCAGGGCATTGGGTCTTTGTAGTGGGTGCACAGAGTGATCCCAAGTTCCTTTGTATCTAGCCTAGTGGGCATTCAAAAATATTGGCCAATTGGATTTGATTATGCCTTCATAAACCCAGTCAGTATCTCTGTCTTTCTATTGCACTGTGACCTGCTCAGAAGCCTGGAACAGGCCTGGGAAACCCAGCTCTGTCTCCCAGCCTGGCGGATGACTTAAAGAGCTTAGGCAATCAAAATAACAAAAGATTATTGTAAGCATTTCAAAAATATTTTTAATCCCATTGCATCTTTTTTGTTACTGTAATCCTGAAATCTTTGTGTTGACCTGACTCTTGCCAAGTTCACTCATGGCTTTTGATCGCCTCTTAGCCACAGTCATCAACTATAAGTTCTACTGGAAATTGCACAAAACAAGGTCCAAAGGCAGTAGCTCCAGTCCAAGATCGCCAGGAGTCTCCGTGCCCTTTGCTCACCGGTGTGGTTGGTTCTGGCTCTCGGCCCCCTGGGCTCTGGACCGGATGCACAGACACATGGAACCTGCCCAGCCTTCCCCGTGGCCGGCCCATCTGCATTTGGCGTCTTGACCCCCTCCTGAACCTTATAATCGCTTGTGTGATTACTGTCCCTTGTCCTAGTCCTGGGTCGTCCTGACCACTCCTCTCTCACCACCTGCACTAGTTATTCATCGCTGTGTAACAAATTACTCTTGAACTGAAGTGGCTTAAAACAACAGACATTTGTTATCGCACACAGCTTCCAAGGGTCAGGAATCTGGAAGCAGATTAGCTGGTGGTTGAGGCTCAGGGTCTCCCCTGAGGTTACAGTCAAGCTTTCCGTTGGGGCTGCAAGGATCTAAGGCAGCGGTTCTCAACCTGTGGGTCGCAACCCCTTTGGGGGTCAAACGACCCTTTCACAGGGGTCGCCTAAATACATTCTGCATATCAAATATTTACATTACGATTCATAACAGTAGAAAAATTACAGTTATGAAGTAGCAACAAAAATAATTTTATGGTTGGGGGTCACCACAACATGAGGAACTGTATTAAAGGGTCGTGGCATTAGGGAGGTTGAGAACCACTGATCTAAGGCATGCAGAGCCTGAGAATCTGCTTCCATGCCCACTTAGGTTAAGCGTTAGCAGGCGTCACTATGTGGGCCTCTCTGCAGGGCTACTCCGCAGGCCAGGTGGCTTCCCCTAAGCAAGCAGTCCAAGGGAGAGTCCAAGATTAGGTTACAGAAGGCTCAGTCATTTATAACCTAACCTTGGAAGTGAAACACTGTCACGTGCGTTATTCTACTGGTCACATGAGTGGCCCCGGTACAATGGGAGAGGGCCACAGGGGTCATTCAGGGGACGTTTTGGAGGCTCCTACCACACCACGTGTGCCCCAGTGTGAACAAATTTCATTAAAGTGCATCGTTCCTCCAGAGTTTCACCTTGGGTTTTTCAAGCTGGTTACTAAGCCGTGTTAGGTCTGTAAGCTGCTCCCTCCTGTGAGGAGGTATTGAAACAAGATGTAGTTGTGCCATTTTTCACTTCATAAAGACGTATTCAGTGCCTGCTCAGTGCCAGGCACGGTGCCAGATGCCATCATATATCACCGGGAGAACGGATAGGATCTACTTGGCTTTACTGGAAAAGTAAAATCTGGGAAACTTCAAACTTGGGTGAAAAATGAATTTAAAGCCTTCAGGAAACCATCTGGCTAATAATAGCTAACATCTACTAAGCACTTGCTTTGGGTCAGGCAGTGTACCAACACATTATAAACATTGTGGCTTCTAATCTCCATCAACATCCTTGTTATGTCTATTATATAGATGGGGAAATGAGACTTAGAAACCAGCCCCAGGGTCTGGCCCCCTGCTCAGTGGCCAGGCTGCAGCCCAGGCCAGGGACGTCTGACTGAAGACCTGAGCCCCTAGCGAGGCTCGGATGGGCCTCTCCTGGCTCAGCAAGGCTCGTGAAAGGAAGGAGACCACAGTCATCTCCTAGGGCTGTCGTAACAAACCGGGGGCTTACAACAGAAGTTGATTCTCTCACAGTCCTAGAGGCCGGATGTCTAAAATCAGGGTGTCGGTAGGGCCATGCTCTCTCTCAGGGGTTCTAGGGGAAGAGTCTTCCTCACTCTTCCTAGATTCTGGTTGTTGCTGGCAGTCCTGCCCCTGGCTTGCAGCCACATCCCTCCAGTCTCTGCCTCATCACATGGTGCTCTCCCTGTGTGTCTATATCTTCAAATCATCTTTACTCCATGCGTCTCTATGTCCAGACTTCCCTCTTCTTATTAGGGCCTCAGCCATGGATCACAGCCCACTCTAAACCAGTATGAACTCATCTTAACTTGGTTATATCTGCAAAGTCCCTATTCCCAAGTAAGGCACGTGCTGAGGTGCTGAGTGGACATGAATTTTTGGAGGGGACACTACTCAACCCAAGAAAAATACCACCAGAGCTGTCAGCAGCCCCACAGAGAATAATCTGCAGGGCTGTGTTGATGGCGAGGGTTCTCCCTGACCCCCTGGAGTCAGAGGAGGTGGGATGGGAAGAAAATAACCCTAATGAAAGAAGACACGATTTTAAAAGCATTTCATTTCCTGACTCACTCTCAATATTGTGCTCTGTTTTTTCTTTTGTCTGTTGGGCTTTTGGGGGGCTTTTTTGGCTATTTATTTTTATTATACTAACTAAGCTAGATTCTAGTTTAGTCAGCACAGCCTTTTTATAGAGAAAAGGAAATGAAATGCTGTGGCTGATTTTGGATTGCAAGAGCACTTCCCTGTTCACACTCAATAGAGGAGAGGGTACAAACGCATACGGTGGGGGAGCAGGGAAGGGAGATAAGGTAACTTTCTCTGTTTGAAAGCCCAGGTTGATCTCACCCTGTGTAGCAGGCATTGTGGTGCTGGGTGTCACCCTTTCTTCTTTTAGCCAGCACCAAGGGGTAGTTTCTAGAAGGGCAAGACATAATCCTAAAACCTGTTTTCTCTTCAAGAACCCAGTAGGGCTCTAGCACCCATGAGAATATTTAAAGAATTCTGTAGCTATTTCTCTTTACATCCACAGCCATTTCTTGGCATAGCAGCAGCCATAAATTTACTGCCCAGTGTAGAACAATGAATTTGTCTTAAATGATGCAGCTCACCATCTGCAAGGATGCCCCCTGGTTGTTGTCATTCAGGATATGGTGCACACACTACTTTCTGCATTCAGGCTTTTTTCCAAAATCCAAAGGTCTATTTCTTGTCTTCTGGACCCCAGAAATGCTTCCCCTCAATTTTGCTTCTCCAGACTGGAGTTAGGTCCTTCAGGTAGCGGCTCCTCCCTTCCACACCCCATCTCCTGAATCAATATTTGCTCTTCTCAGAGTACACACTCGCCCATCATCAGTCAGCCCCTGACCTCCATTGCTTATTCAGCTAGAAATTCTGGGTACATCTCCAGGCTGAGTCCCTACACTGAGCTCAAGCCCTTGCTTTTGGCATTCTAGAAGCTAGTTCTCACTCTACGGTCAAGACCCACCCTGACCCACCACATCAGCGTCTCTGCTGGCAAATGCTCCATCGGTGTCTGTACTTTTATCAGAGATCATTGTTTTCATTTACAATAAAAATCCAAACGTCCATTAGCCTCAAGTTTTAGTTTGCTTGTTCTTTGTTTTTATTATTGCTTCTTGTTTTGTCTTGTCTTCTCATCCACGGCCTCTTTCTGCTTTGCCAGAGATCAGAACCCAGATGTGTCATCTTGGAGCCTGTGGTAGATTGAATCACTGCTCCCAGCTAATGTCCTCCCTGTATCTACATTCCACATCACCACCCTTTGTTCTGTGAGTTTGAAGTGCCTCCCACCGCAGTAGGGGGAGTCTTCTTCCCCGCCCCACCCATCCCCGTTAATGTTAGGCATGGGCATGTGACTTGCCTTAATCAGAGTAATATGGGCAGAAGTGATGCCAAGCCATTTTCAGGCTGAGGCCTCTTGCTTATTCCTCTTGCATTTCTTGCATTTCTAGGAACTACATCTATGACGTAGCCTCTTCAGCCTGGGCCCCATTGCAAACACCTCTGGAGCAGATCTGAACCCCACTCACAGCCTGGAACAGAGCTACTCATAGACTGTGAGAAGAATAAATGTTTGCAGGTGAATTGGGGGTGGTTTGTTATACAGCATTATTGCACCAATAACTGACTGATACAGAACAACTCACTTCTCTGGACCTTCATTTTCTTACCTTTAAAATGAAGCCATTGGACAATAACCAAGGTGCTCAACCTTTTTTCTACCTCTATACACCTGAGGGCTCTGGAATGTACCCAACAGTGACACCAGATTCAAATATCGCAAAGCAATAAAGAAAGAGAAGGATTGGGAAGTGAGTTCCGTTTAGGAATGCAGGTCTATTGGCGGCCTTAGAGAGAGCCCTCTCAGTGGAGAATGGAGTGAAAACCCCATTTTGTGGCTGAAGGGTACTTGGAAGGTGAGAAAGTGAGCGTATGTGGGATCTTCTTTCAAGCCCTTTGGCTGGGAGGGAAGGATAGATGGGGTGGTAGCTGGGGTGGAACATATAGACAGAGAAGAGGTGGGTAGTTGGCAAGCTAATGACTGACTTACTTATATGTTTTTAGATGGGAGAGAATTGAACCTGCAAGGGAACCTTAACAGTGTCATAGTTAAGGGCTAATGAAAATAAGGGCTCGGACATGAGTGTACAGGAAACAAAAAGTCTGGTCTATGAGAGAGAGTAGAATAAGGCTTGCCAGGATTTACTTACTGATTTGATATGCATCGTTTAGACTACAAATTCTCAAACCCTAGGGCTAGGCAACTGGCAACCAATGAAACATAGAATCAGGCTTCTCCTGCTCAATGGATAAATGTAAAGTTTATCATAGAAAAATTTCTGGAAAGCAAATTGAGTTTAAAGCTGGATTTATAGAGCACTTTTCAAAAAATAGGTTTCTTTTATTTTTAAACACCTACAACTAAGAGATAAACAATTGTGCCAATAGACTAATAATAATATAAGTTGATGTAAAATGTACTGTTCACAAAGTGCGTGTACTCCCTTTCAAGGAGATGGGAAGGGGTAACTTCCTCCACTTTATCTTTGGAAACATCTTAGACGACCTTCTTGAAAGAAAAGTCCGCTCTTCTCAACTGCCCTCCTTCCCACTCACTTCTAAACCTGCTGCGTCCTGGCATCTGTTCTCGGCCCCCCCCCCCCCCCCCCGCCCACACACACACACACACACCATCAGTGACCATCTCCAGCATCACCTAAGATGTCTTAGTTAACTCAAATAGTATTTTTTAAACCTTGTCTTAGTTGTTCAAGGTCAAAAGCTACCTAGGTGTATAAGCCCAATATCATTCAAATGGGACCACTTGTTTGAAATGCAGCTCTCTTCACATTCACTTCTATGCTTTCCTGGAGATCATGCAAAAATTCTGAATGATGTTTTTAAAATTAAATTACAATCACAATCTACCCACCTAGCATCTATGCAATCGTTGCTGAGAATGAGCCTGCAGTTATTGGCTGATAATAAGCCTGGTTATTGAACACTAAAGTGTCCCAGCATTGCTCCAAGTCTACTCTGTGTTTTAATTCATTTAATCCTGTCATCATGCTACAAGGTATATACTACTATTATTCCTATTTTACAGATGGGCAAACTGAGACACAGAAACCTTACAAACTTGCTTAAGGTCACCAAGCTAGGCAGGATTTGAATCTGGTTAGAACGTCCAAGCTCTGGACTATTACAGAAAGTGGAGAAAGGCAGCCAAGGGTAAAACATTTTTAAAGGCAATGTTGATGAAGTAGCATGTGGCTCAAGTGCTTGAGAGTAGTTTATTTTCTTGAATGGGGTCAACAGCCACCTCTGCACTATGACTTTGTTTGGCAATCCTCCCTAAGAAATCGTGTAGAGATGAACTTCCACCCACAGCCCAGTCTAACCTGAATTTTAAAGGCAAACTCTTTTATTAAGATTCAGAGTTCAATTCCATGAAACTTTGTTATATCACAAGTGAGGGTGGTAACTGGTTGCAGTGGGTATGCCTCCAGGAATGAAAGGAAATTCTCTATGATAATAGTCATAGCAGCAAAGAACAACTAACACGCATGGGATGCCAAGCACATGCCACGTGAAATCCTATGTGTTTGTTACCTGATAGAAATATAGCACTGAGTGCCCCAGGCACAATCCTGGGTGCTTAAGGCTAAAGCTGAGTAAGACCCAATCCTGCTCTTGAGATGCTCACCTTCTAATGGAGGAGCCAGGGACGTGGTAGGAGAGAGAGAGGGTCCCAGGTGCGGTGAGGCCAGGAACACAGGGATGCAGAAACCCTCTCTTGACTGAAAGGGGAGGGCACCCCAGTCGAGGGAAGGGAACGGGTGGTAAGCAGATGGTATGTGGCAGGAAATGAGCACCAGAGAGCAGAGTTCCAGCTGAGACCTGATGGGAGATGAGCATGCCAAGGTGGGCAGGGCCAGGTCAGAGAGGGCCTGGTGTGCCCGGCCAGGGAGACATTCTCTGGTGGGAGGGCCGAGGAGGGTGTTACGAAGCAGAGTGGCAAGCTCCTGAGGTGGTATTCTAGCTGCAAAGCTGCAGGACAAATTTGGGGAGCATGAGACAGAAGGCAGGAAAATCATTTGGGAGGCTATTTCTAGCCAAGGATGCTCTTGAAATCCTGAACTATGTATAGTAGAGGAGAGCCGATAGAGAGGAAGGAGCGATTCAAGGGTCACTTAGGAAACAGCCTCCTAACATTGGGGGTCGGTAGACTGTCAAGGTGAGGAAGAGCTGGCCTGGCTGCCACATGCAGAGAGGCAGGGATTGCCAGTCCTCCCTTATCAATGAGGAAACTGGTAGGAATAGACTGACTTGCCCAAGGCCACCCATTATGGTGTATCCACCCTAAACTGTAAAGGCCTAGCTGATGTCCACAGCGCCGTGTTTCTCCTAACACCTCCCAATGATCTCTCTCAACCATCCCTTATGTCATAAGATGCTGCTACAAATTTTGGTCACTCTCTTTATACAGACAGAGTTCAAACCCATAAATGTATAACCGACTGCTTTATGATGCTTGCAGCCTGAGGTCCCTAGATGCCTATTGATCCGTGTAGGGGGCACCTGAGATACTTTCAGCATTTCAAAGAGCCTAATGTAAATTGTGCACTTATTGACAATCAGATTGTGCAGGTTAACTAAAATGTCAAGCTTCTTTGCTTTGGAGTGGAATTATAACTCGGTACGCTAATGCTGGTTATCTCACTGATCAGCTGTTCTCATTGGCGGAGCTTCCATCAGCTTGTCTTTGAATAATTAAAAGGGGAAGATAAATCAATCATTGCTTAAATATATGTTGTTGTTTGAACAATGGAACATGGGGTCTATGGGGAAATGCTAGAAGCAGTGGAAGGTGGTGAGCGTGTAGGTAGCATTGCTTTAAGCTGTGGGCCTTGGGGTTCAGTAGGACAGTGAAGGAGCACGTGGTTGTCCTTTGCAGCCTCTCTGCTGGGCTTGGATGCATCCTATCCCCCTCACACTGTGGTCAGGACACCCTGCTTAGCCCCCGAGTGCTCTGGGGAGTGCATCTTCTAAACGGCTGTGTCCTGCATTCTGTCCCAGCCCCTCCTTTTGCATCATAGTCTTGCTCCTCAATTCCTAGTGTGATAATCCCCGAATCTGTTTGAATTCATGGGGATGTTATCCACTGCACATCAAGGAGGCGGAACCAGCACACAACCCAGAAAACCTTCAGCACTCAGTGAGTGTGTGAATGGAGAAGTCATTTATCCACTCCTTCAATGGGCCATGTGCGAGGCATTCTGCCAGGCGATGAGGGCATGGAGCCACTACTGTGCAGTCGGAGGAAGATTGATCCTACCTGTCACTGTGCCGTGTGCATGCGTGCACCCACGTAACAGCGAGCATTTTTGGAAGCAGGACTGCTATCCCAGTTACCTGAGGCAGGATTATCATCATTAACATCTACTGAGCAGCTACTGTGCACAAGGCACTCATTGGCTTAAAATTCAGCCCCTGCCCTCCGGGGCTTATAGTCAGGCCAGGAAGAGAGGACACATGCAGAAACAATTTAAAAAATACAGTAAGTGCCAAGATAGCAACAGAGACAGAAAGAGCTCCTGGAGTTCAAAGTGAGCAGATCACGGAGGGCTGGCCTGGTTAAGAAGACCTTCAAGAAGAGCAACGTTTGGACAGAGTTAGGGAGGATGGGTAGGATTGGATTCAGCAGAGAGGGGAGGGCATCCAGGCAGCAGGGACAGTGGTATGCAGTGTGCAGAGAAAAGGGGCCTGTGGTGTGCAGGTAGGAGGGAAAGGCAGGAGGATTTTAGGCACCTTTCAGCTCCCGATGTGGAGGCAGTGGCTGGTTTGGGTACATACGCTGGCCCTCCCCGGGTGTCTGGGTGCAGTGCTTAGAAAACAGGATTTGGGTGAAGTCACCGTTTATAGAGGTTGGCCTTGCTTTTAGACCATCTCTGACACCATTTTTCCAGATACCTTTGAACAAATAACGATTTTAAAAAGGCCGTCTTCTTTCTGGGGCCACACTCAGGAATTGCCTTGTGCCGCCGTGAAACCTAAGAAGCACACCTTTGTGAGGGCACAGGCCGCAGCTGAGGGTGGCCCCGCAGTGTGGCCCAGGAACAGGCCCTGCGAGGAGGCCCAGGACACTGAGTCGTGGGCTCTGGGGATCTCCCGCTCAGCTGACACACCTCCCTGCCCACCCCCCAGGAAGTTGTGCAACATCACATATTTCTGGCAAACCAGGAACAAGGTGCCTCTTAACTGAAATTCCAGTCCACAATAGTGTGAGCTCCTGTCCCCTGTCCCTCTGTCCCCAGAGTCTCATCCCATGTTCAAAGGCACTTGGTGTTTATAGTCAGAAACAAGTTCCTGCTACTCTGCTGAGGTTCCCGAGAACGGGGCACTCGGCCTCCATAGCCAATGACGGCCATTCGGTGGTGGTGATGGTGTTGGGGGGCACGGGGGGTGGGGTAGGGGGAAGGGTTCATCCAACTGCTCTGCTTCTGGAAGAGCCACTGTCCTCCAGGGAGAGCGGCCGCAAGCGTTTACTCAGGGGGCTCAGTAAGGCTCCACCATCAAGCTGATGGTGGCCTTTGTTTATAGGAGGAATGAGGTTCTTCTTTCATCTCTGCCCAGCGAGTAACTGCTACCAGCAGCCTAAATTCCTTACCAGATTAGAGAAAGCATGACCTTAAGTATTTATACTATTACTATTTTTCCTTTAAAACAAAAAAAAAAAAACCTAAGAACAACTCCTATGCCCGGTAAGTGTGGCCCTTCCACAGAATCCCCAGGCTCCCAGACCTTCTGAGGAAACAACAATGATGCCTTATTGTTTTACAATCACGTTTTGTTTAGGATTTTTTAAATTTATATTTTATTGATTTTTCACAGAGAGGAAGGGAGAGGGATAGAGAGTTAGAAACATCGATGAGAGAGAAACACTGATCAGCTGCCTCCTGCACACCTTTTACTGGGGATGTGCCCGCAACCCAGGTACATGCCCTTAGCTGGAATGGAACCTGGGACCTTTCAGTCGCAGGCTGATGCTTTATCCACTGAGCCAAACCGGTCAGGGCTTGTTTGGGATTTAAAATAGTTCCCCAGTCTGATCATCCATTTCCCCAAATCGGGGCTGTTTTAAAAATCAATCTGTTCTCAACCGAGATGATGATTTGTTGCCCAGAGAGCTGTCAAAAGACTGCATGCAGACACCACGGGCCCTTCCCATGGAAAAGGGCTAAGCGCGTTTTGCGAGAGTGGCCCCGGTGCAGGAAGGTTCACCCACCAGGAACGTGCCTCGGCAGGTCATAAAATCCACTGGGCTGCGTACGTTCTGGTGTGTGTACTGAAATAATCAGTCACGTTACTTTATAGTCACACCTCGTACGCTCGTCGTGGAAAATCAATAAAGCGAGGGGGGAGGCTAGGGATATTGTGCATAACTATTGAAAAGAGAGAAAACAAAAAAAAAGTAATATTCTGTGAAAATGGTCCTCGAGGAAGCACAGACCTCGTTTTCATAAGCAGGCTCGATTTTATCTGCAAGCTCATCGCCGAGTTATTAAACCAAAGTGCCCATCACAGCCTAGACAAAAGTACAAAAACATAAAAACGGGAAGTAGCGTGCGCCCTTCACTGGAGGCGCTGGGGCACTGGAAATTACCCACGGCCTTTAACATTATTTCTAAAATGCGTCCACTACTCACACTGTGAATGCTTTGTTCCACCAAATGTTACAGGCCCTGGTGTTGCCTTCGCCTGTGATACTTCTCCACCTGAAACTGCCTCCCTCTACTCTCCTCCAAGGCAATTCCTCCCTGCATTCCAGGACCCAGCCTGAGGCCCTTCTGCTTTCCAAAGCCACCCCCATGGCTGGCGACACAGAACAGCCAAGGGACTGGCACAGGGAAGCAAGAAGCAAGAGGTCAGGCACGAAGCCGCAACGAGGCCCATGGGAGTTGCTTTGTGGGCATGTTTCCAGGCTCCTGGGACACTGTCAGGGCCACAGGAAATGCCACTGGAGATGAGTAGGGCAGCCAGGCAGGAGAGGGGGCAGACACCAGCAGATCACGGGTGTTTTCTGACTTGCTTCACCGGCAGCACATAGGTTCAGCACAGACCTGCCCGTGTGAGAGCATCAACAGGTGAAACAGTCCTGCAGCCTAGACCTCGCGGCCTCGGTGGTCATCTAGGCCAGCTGCCCACGCCACGCGAGGAGCGCTTTGGCGGCGTTCCTGATGGACGCCGAGGGGCACTCACAAGTCCCCAGGCCGCTGCCGGATAGCTGCGGTTATTCATTTCCTTTGATGTTGAACTGGTGCCAGCCCCACACGTTGGCCCTACTTTGCCCTCTAGACTCTGTACCCTCTGTGCCCTGAAAAACATCATCCACATCATCAACCCAGGGCCTGGGAGCTTGCAGAGGGATCATTTCCATGTTTTATTCCTCTGTCCAGCCGCCCCTTGTTTACAGCAGCTGGGCAGCTGCCTAACTACTGACACGTCTGACCACCCTTTCCAAGGGAACGCCCTAGCCAGTGGTCGGCAAACTCATTAGTCAACAGAGCCAAATAGCAACAGTACAACGATTGAAATTTCTTTTGAGAGCCAAATTTTTTCAACCTAAACTATATAGTTAGGTACATTGTTATTAACTTAATTAGGGTACTCCTAAGGCTTAGGAAGAGCCACACTCAAGGGACCAAAGAGCCGCCTGTGGCTCGCGAGCCACAGTTTGCCGACCACTGCAGCGGTCTTTCCTGCCCTTCTCACTATGGTCGTGCATGGCGTTACTTAATTAAACAAGCTCAGGAAACCCTGAGTTAAATAAAGTTAAACAGATTTCTTTGCCATGGAACCTTTCAGGGCCTCTGACATGCTGTGAATCACCAAGAAAGGCCTTGCACGTCATTATACTTAACCCCCCAGACATTTTTAGGAGCAGAACTTGGGAAACGGTGATCGCACTGATCTTCACTCTGCCAATACCCACTCAGTGGCTGGGTGTCCCTCCCTCTGCCTCTGATTATCCCGGGGACCCCTCGGCGGCCGCCTTGCTCTGCCCAGCTCAAGGTTTCTCAGTTGGGCTCCCGTGTTCTATCCCAGTGGGTTTCCCCAGCTTCACTGATGTATGATTGACAGATAGAAATTGTATGTATTTAAGGTGCACAACTTGGTGCTGTCATATATACATACGTTGTGTAATGATTATCACAACTAAGCTAATTTAGATATCCATCACCTCACCCAGCTACCATCTGTGTGTTGGTAAGAACACGTACGAGTTACAAATCTTTGCAACTTTCAAGTATAACATATTATTATTTATTATAGTTATCATGTTGTACAATAGATCTCTGGAACTTATTTATCTTATAACTGAAAAATTGTACCCTTTGACCAACATCTCCCCATTTCCCCCACCTTCCAGCCCCTGACAACCACCATTCTGTTCTCTACTTCAATGAGTTTGACTGTTTTAGATTCCACATATAAGTGATATCATGCACTATTTGTGTCTGGCTTGTTTCACTTAGCATAATGTCCTCCAAGTTCATCCACATTGTCATAAATGGCAGGAGATCCTTCTTTTTGAAGGCTAAATAATGCTAATAATATATATTATTATATATACTAGAGGCCCGGTGCACAAAAATTTGTGCACTTGGGGGCGGGGGGAGGTCCCTCAGCCCAGCCTGTGCCCTCTCATAGTCTGGGACCCCTCGGGGGATAACCATCTGCTGGCTGAGGCCTGCTCCCCAGGGGATTGGGCCTAAGGTGGCAATCAGATATCCCTCTGGCAGCCCGTCTGCCATCGGGGTATGTCCACTTGCCAGCGGGGAGCAGACCTAAGCTGCAGTCGGACATCCTTAGCGCTGCTGAGGAGGCGGGAGAGGCTCCCACCACCACCACTGTACTGGCAGCCATCAGTCTGACTTGTGGCTGAGCAGAGCTCCTCCATGTGGGAGCTCACTGACCACCAGAGGGCAGCTCCTGCATTGAGCGTCTACCCCCTGGTGGTCAGTGTGTGTCATAGTGACCAGTCATTCCCAGTCTTTCTGCTGTTAGGGTCAGTTTGCATATTACCCTTTTACTATATAGGATAGAGGCCTGGTGCACGGGTGGGGGCCAGCTGGTTTGCCCTGAATGGTGTCCCAGATCAGGGTGGGGGTCCCGCTTGGGTGCCTGGTCAGCCTGGGTGAAGGGCTGATGGCTGTTTTCAGGCTTCCCACACCCCCTTCAGGGTGGGGGTCCCCACTGGAGTGCCTGGCCAGCCTGGATGAGGGGCTAAGGGCTGTTTTCAGGCTGCCTGCACCCCCTTCAGGGTGGGGGTCCCCACTGGGGTGCCTGGCCAGACTGGATGAGGGGCTGAGGGCTGTTTTCAGGCAGGCCAAGCCTGCAATTGAAGCTCCCAGTCTCTCCTTTTTTTCTTTTTTTTTTTTTATTCTGGGATTTATTTACCTTCTGTAATTGAAACTTTGTTGCAACTCCAGCTCTGAGGCCTGCTGGCTGAAAGCAGGTACCTGGGATTTGTTTAGCTTCTATAATTGCAACATTGTTGCTTAGAGTGCAGCTCAGAGCCCAGCCACAGCAGGCAGGAAACCTTGGCTTCCTCCATCACTGGAGCAAGCAAGCCTCATGTTCGCTTCAGCGGCATGGCTGCCGGCCGCCATCTTGGTTGGCAATTAATTTGCATATCACCCTGATTAGCCAATGGGAAGCATAGCAGAGGTATGGTTAATTACCGTGTTTGTCTATTATTAGATAGGATTATATATTACACATATATATTATATATGTACATATATATCACATGATATATATATGTATATCAATCTAATATTTATATATATATAAATATATATCACAACCTCTTTATCCATTCATCCATTGATGGACACTTTAGGTTGTTTCCATATCTTGGCTATCTATATATAATAAAGGCTTATATGCAAAGTGTCCCCTTGGGAGTTCAACAGAGAGACCAGAAGTGTGATCACTTGCTATGAGGTGCACTGATCACCAGGGGGTGATGTGGAACAAAGGAAGGCCCCAACTGGCAGCCTGAAGCCCCAATCAGCCCTGATTGCCGGTCAAGCCTAGGGACCCTACCTGTACATTAATTTCATGCACCGGGCCTCTAGTTGTGAATAATGCTGCAGTGAACAGGGGTGCAGATACCTCTTAAAGATCCTGATTTCATTTTCTTTGGATATATACTAAGAGGTGGAATTGCTGGATCATATGGTAGTTCTAGTTTTAATTTTTTGAGGACCTCCCATACTGTTTTCCATAATGGCTGCACCAATTTATATTCCCACCAACAGTGCATGAGGGTTCCCTTTGTTCTACATCCTAGGCAACAATTATTATCTCCTATCATTTGATGACAGCCATCCTAACAGGTTGGAGGTGATATCTTATTGTGGTTTTGATTTGCATTTCCCTGATGATTAGTAATGTTGAACACCTTTTAATATAACTGTTGGCCATTAGTATATCTTCTTTGGGAAAATGTCTGTTGAGATCATTTACCCATTTTTTTATTTTTTGTTTGCCTGTTTGCTTTTGAGTTGTACGAGTTCCTTCTGTAATTTGGGTTTTAACCCCTTATGAGATATATGGTTTGCAAATAGTTTCTTCCAGGCTGTAGTTTGCCTTTTTATTTTGTTGATTGTTCCCTTTGCTGTGCAGAAGCTCTTTGATTTGCTGTAGTCCCACTTATTTTTTTCTTTTGCTACCTGTGCTTCTTGTGTCACATTTAAAAAATGATTGCCAAGACAACTGCCAAGGGACTTTTCCTCTATGTTTTTTTTTTAGGAGTTTCAGTTTCAGGTCTTAAATTTAAGTCTGTAATCGACTGCAAGTTAATTTTTCTGTATGGTCAAAGATAAGGGTTCAATTTCACTCCTTTGAATGTGTCTATCTACTTTTCTCAGCATCATTTATTGAAGAGAGTTTCCCTTCCCCATTGTGTATTCTTGGCTTTTTTGTAAAAAAATAATTGACTGTATATCCATCAGTTTATTTCTAAATGCTTTATTCTGTTCCACTGATCTATGTTTTTTTTTTAAATGCCAATATCAGACTGTTTTGACTACTATAGCTTTATACTGTAGTGTGAAATCAGGAAGTGGAGTACATTTGGAGTCTTTTATGGTTCCATACAAATTTCAGGATTTCTTTTCTATTTCTGTGGAATATGCCATTGAAATTTTGATAGGAATTGCATGGAATCTGTAGATGACTTTACGTAGTGTGGACATTTTAACAATATTAATTCTGATTCGTGAACACAGGATATCTTTCTATTTCTTTGTGTCTGCTTCATCAGTGTTTTATAATCTTTTACCTCCTTGGCTAAATCTATTCCTATTTTATTCTGTTTGATGCTATTGTAAATGGGATTGTTTTCTTTATTTCTTTTTCAGATAGTTTGTTGTACGTATATAGGAATGTAACTGATTTTTATATGTTGATTTTTTATCCCGCCGTTGTATAGAATTTGTTAATTAGTTCTAACAGTTTTTTGATGGAGTCTTTAGTCTAGAGGCCCGATGCACAAAATTTATGCAAGGGGCTCAGCCCTCGCAGCCCTGGCTGCCTCTGCCCTTGCAGCAGCCCTGACTTCCTTGCAGCCCCATGCCCCACCCACCTCCACTGGTCATTCCAGAAGGTCACTCCAGAAGGTCGTTCTGCCATCTGGTCTAATTAGCATATTAGTTCTTTATTATATAGGGTACACACACACACACACACACACTCGTGGGATCTGCAAACAGACAGTTTTACTTCTTCCTTTCCAGTTTGGAGGGCTAGTATTTCTTTTTCTTGCCTAATTGCTCCGACTAGGACTTCCAATGCTGTGTTAAATAAACGTGTGAGAACAGGCATCCTTGTCTTGTTCCTGACCTTAGCAGAAAAGCTTTCAACTTTTCACTGTGAGTATGATGTCCGCTGTCGGCTTGTCACATATGGCCTTTATTACGCTGAGGAACATTCCTTCTATACCTGGTTGGTTGAGCGTTTTTATCATGAAAGGAAGTTGAATTTTTGTCAAATGTCTTTACTGCATCTATTGAGGTGATCATGTGATTTTTATACTTGTTCTGTTAATGTGGTGTGTCACATTTATTGATCTGTGGATGTTGAACCATCTTTGCACCCCAGGGAACAATGGTGTCTTTTCAATAGGCTCTGGGACCAGATGTGGGTCTAGAATCAGAATCCAGTTCCCCCACATGTAGAGCAAGCTGTCTGAGAAAGAAATTCTCAGATATAGTGATAGGCATTTCCGTTAAAGTCTTAAGTCTTAATAATCACCCAGCACATTTTACTTTAACCTGGTCTCTTAGACTAAGACTTGACCAGAACACTAACTCACCCTGGTTCCTAGTTTAATGTCTGTTTGATCTGTACCTCTGTTGTCTTGGGATCCTGAACCTTAAATGCAGCTCAGCACTAAAAGCTCTTCCATCTTCCCAAGGGCTCTTCTCAGCCTCCACCACAGGCATATATTCACTTGTTTTAACTGCTTAGCTGCTTAGTGGAACAGCCTCCATTTACCTTTCTCATCAGCCAAGACTCTCCCATTACTCCAAAGAATAAAGAAATCTTTATAACAGGAATCCAGCTGCCAGTTCTTAGGTGTGCTTGAGAGTTTAAAAGCACTAGGAGTCAAGGCTGCCTCTAGCAATATTCAACTCATGCAACTTATTTCTTATACATCAAATCTCTTCCAGGAGTAAGAATTTAAAACAGCTTTATACAGAAATCTTAAAATGCTTCTCGCGTGTGTTAATCACCTTTGCTGTGCCTCATGTACTTCTAGCTCAGAGATTCTCCACCCCCAGCTCCGTCTCCCACCCCAGGGGAGTGGCCCTGGTCTCCGTATACCCCAATTCACACAGGCAGCCACCTACCTGCCAATGTGAATGATCCTCGCTGAAAAATCATGTCAAGCGCAGTTTGGGGAAAACTATCAACATATACGATGCCTATTTTACAATGCACTCTTTTTAAATGAAATGAACTATTTTGTCTGCCTCTTTTCAAATTTGCACATACACTTAACAACTAAGACTTGTTCATTTGTAAGTACATGCCATGGTCTCTACTCTACAAGGTGTGTGGGGGAGTGGGGTGGGGGGAGCTACAAGGACATTCCACCTGCAACAATTAGACAAGTGGTCACTAAGTGGGTACGAAGTGAACGTACAGTGGGCTTTCAGGAAAGGGGCTGGTTCATGTGGACAAAAGATTTATACTGAGCTGCGGGGGCTAAGAGTTGAACCAGCAAGGAAAATGCCAGCAGAGATTAGAGGCTGGAATTAGCCTTCAGCCAGCGTTTATTAGGTGCCAAGCTCCAGCCAGGCATGTGGAAGAGAGGAGATGAGAGGGGCGATAAAGGCAGCACTGAGTGGGGGCTTGTATGTGCCTTGGGCAACCCCAGGAAAGGCTTCCCTGAGGAGACACCCCTGAGCTTAGCATTGAAGAGTAGAGAGGATGGGCATCCAAGCACGGGGACCGGCCAGGGCAAAGGCCCTGCTGCAGCGTGTCCCTTCAGAGAACCATGAACAGCACAGGATGTCGGGGAGAGACCAGCTGAGGCCACTGAAAGACGCGAGAGCCAAGCCCTAAGTCTTGGACGCTGGGCTGATACATGCGTCCTTCTTAACTTTCCCCCATTAAACCAAATGCTAGCAGAACACCTGTGCCATGGACAGAAGTTGCCAGAACTGTAATGAGATATGAGACCCCACCCCTACCGGGGAGGAACCCGCCGGCTGGTTGAGAGGCAAGAAACTATCCTGGTGTCCCTCATAATTTTACCCTCTCAGAGTTGAGTTTAGGTTCTCCATTGCGATCTTACCTGGCTCATGGCAGGTGTCACTCTGGAAGGAGAGACTAAGGAGTTGAAATATTCAGGACGTGCCACCCTCCCCGAATTCTCCTCAGGCAAGATGGCTGTGAGCATCTCTCTCACATGTAACCTTCTAAGAAAAGGAAGCTGGGGAGACCCCACTTTATTCAAGATGATGTTTGTGGCTCAGTGGCTACCTAGAACTTTGCCTGGAAGAGAAAGGTCAACAGGCCAAGGTGTTTTCCTGGAGCCGAATCAAGGGATAGACTCAAGGACACCAGAGCCACAGCCACAGCTCCTCCCTCCTGCTGCTCCTCTCCTTCTGGAATATTCTCTCCAGACGTTGAGTTTACCCCAGGACCTCCATATGCCCCCTCCCATGGGATCCGATCCAGACTTCCTGTTTCCTGACCTTGTCCTGGGGCCTCACTCCACGCCTGGCACACATGAACAGCTTGGCACACATGAACAGCCTGGCACACATGAACAGACCAATGAATGCTTTTGTGATAACAGGTGGAAGTCAGCTCTCCCTTCCCATTTACCACCTCTGCTTCATGCTTTTATCTAATCTTGTCTCTGACCCAGGTTATTAATCTGTCCCCGGGAATAGATTACACATGCACAGCTGCCGTGCTGGACAGTGCGGTGTTATTGACCGTGTGACTCTGATGTACGCTGATTACAGTTACAGCAGCTTATGGTCAGGACGCACGCCCCTTTCCGTGACCAGAGCAACATTAATGTATGCGATTCATTAATTTATCGAGGCCCTAGGTGAGGCACTGAGCTGGGCATAAGAATACAGAAATGAAAACAACACACTAACGACAGACACAGACATGTAAGAAAGTATCTTATATAATAAAAGGCTAATATGCAAATTGTCCTTTTGATGGGGAGTTCAACCGGGAGTTCAACCAGGGGGCGGGGCCGGCCAGTCAACTGCCCACAGCCCCTCCCCTCAGCCGGCCCCGCCCCTGATCATCCCCCCCAACCCCCACCCCACCCCGATCAAGCCAGGCCAGCCAGACCCCACCTGTGCACGAATTCATGCACCAGGCCTCTGGTATAATATAAACATTGATGCCATGAGACCACCTGGAGGACTCAGGTGGGACATGCTTTGAGCGCCACAGTCAGAGCCTAGCTGTTTGATGAGAAATTAATATTAATAAATACTTAAAAATATGCCTAAAGTACCAAACACTTACTTTCCTCTGCATTTAGGTTACATGAATGTCAGGTCATTAGAGTGGCTGACATCTACTAAGTAAGCACCCTCCTACGTGTCAGGTGCGGTGCTGTGCTGTGTGCGTCACTGAGCGTGGAACGATGTTAAGATGGATTAATGGGGTGGGGGGGCTACCATTTGCATGTGGCTGGTCCCGAGGCAAGATAAGCTACACTGCCACAGAAAAGTTCAAAAGATAATTAAGCCAGTTAAAAGGCAAAACAGCAGTGGACTGAAGCTGCCTTTCAGAGCCAGTTTCCAAGAAATAATTTCATCATCACAGAACATCAAACGTGAATCCCATTTTCAGCTATGCAAATTCCAAAAGAATAATACCTCACATTTGCATAATGTTTGATGCTTCTGAAAGTGCTTTCCCAGTTATTAATCTAGAGGAGGCTTTATTACCACCGGAAACATCAATTGAAATTCTGTTCAAACTCAAGTTCCCCATTATTTTTTCCACCTTCCCCTCAAACCCAGCGCGGCCTAAATCCAGGTGCTTATGACTGACAGGTGGCTGTGCGTAAGTGCCGCCCGTTGTGTGACCTTGGACTGAGCCAGACGTCGGAAAACCTGTTGAACTAACACTGCCACAGGGAGCTGCTCCCAGTTCACATTTGCGATCCTTGCAGGGTCCCAGACTTTGTGGCCACTGAGTGTGCTATGCTCACATGCCCATTCCCTTTTATCAAATATTAGAAAACAAGGAAATCAGCTCCACCACTTTGTCCCTAAACCTCCAGAAATCCCCGGCATGACTGCCCGCAGGGTAGCCCCCGATGCCAGAGAGCTCCCACATCCTCTCTGTGTTTAGCGTAACATGAACCAGGGGCCGATGGTGCTGTACAGCCGAGGCGGGGAGAAGGTCTTAGAAACCCAAGGTGAGAAGATAGGACGGGGCGCGAGGACATACTGCTCCCCAAACCTTTCCGCTTGGTTTCTTTTTCCATCGCTCTCAGACTTAATTATGTGCAGCGTTCTCAGTGACTGACCCCCCAGCCTTTCCTGACACTTCAATCTCATGCATTTTAGCAAAAGATTAACCCGGCTGTTTGCCTTTCATTCTGAAGCTGTGTTAATACTCAACTCCCTCCAGATTAGGAAAGAAGGAAAACATACTCCTGCGTCCCCCTCCTGGCTCCAGCAGGGCTCCCGGGCTCCCGGGCTGCCGTCTCTGAGCCGCACTTACCACGTCAGGAGGGCCAAGAGGACCACTGACAGGGTCACCGTCAGCACCGGGCCGCTGGCGTCCAGGCTGAGGAACCCCCAGCCTTCCATCGCTCCTGCTCCTCCGAGACCCTCGGGGCTGTCCTGCAGGGGGAGAGGCGGCGTCCTCCGAGACCCTCGGGGCTGTCCTGCAGGGGGAGAGGCGGCGGATGGCCCTGCCGGTACAGGAATCACGCTCTGCAGACAGAAGAAGGAAGAGGCAACCAAGAAACCATCACCTCGAGTGGGTCTCCAGAATGTGCTCGTTCTCAGGGTGTCTCCGTATAAAGAGGAAGGAAGAGGAGGGAAAAACAAAGGGTTTCTGTGTAAGGCAATGAATCAGCAACTTCATTTTCTTGATGACTGTACCGTCAATAAACATTTACGTTAAATTCCCCGGGGAACCGGCAGCAGAGCTGGCCCCATGTTGGCTGAGAAACAGATTGGTTCAACCACGACGAGGGGTCCTTAAAGAAAGACTCCTCTCAAAAAAAAAAAAAATTAATTTAGAATTAAGTGAAGAGATTCTGTATATCCCAGAAAAACCTGGGGTGGACATCAGCCTGATGAAAAATGCTGGCTCCCCTGAGGGCATCCATCCAGCAAAGTTCATTGGTTCCCAGGCCTGATGACCTCTCTGGGGTCAGAGGTGACTGGGGGCTGGCTGTTGGTGACTGGCTGTTGCAATGGACCAAAACTCCTGCCCCAGATTAGTGCTCTCGTCCTGAATGCGAGGATTTCTTAAATGTCTGAAAGTGTATCCATAGGTAACCGCGTGTATGGATCCTTTGTCCTAGTGCTGAGCTTATCTGACTAGTGGAGCCTGGATCCTTTTTTGCTTGTTAGTCATCGCACAACACCTTTAGTAACGGGGCGGGTGTATCCGAATCCGTGGGCCAGCTGAGGGAGCAGCCGGGAAGAGGTGGGGCGTCCACAGAGGCCAGACCGCACAGGCCAAGGGAAGAAACCTGGGCTTCACTTTATCAGCCGCCGAGGTTTTGACGTGGTTGTACTTATGATTATTAAAGTCATTGTGGCTACATGTAAGGAATTCACGGGCAGGGAGCAGGAGGAAGTGCAGGGAGGCCACGCAGAGGACTGCGACCTCCCTCCCGAGATGATGCTCCTGAGACGGCAGCAGGGATGGGAGGTGCACAGAAGCAGGTGAATTTGAAATGCATTTGGGGGTAGACCGCAGCGTTTCCTGGGGGGTGGGACGTGGAGGGGAAGGAGGGAACATGTCTGACCACCAGGTTCCGGGCTTGATCTACAGGGGTACAGGGTGTCCTTTACTGAGATGGGGAAGGTGGAGTCTTGTTGGGAAAATCAAGAAGTTCAGTTTGGGTTTTGTTAAGTTTGAGATGCTTGGGAGTCATCTGAGCGGCCCTGTCAAGTCAGAGAGCAATCTGGGCTGAAAATATATGTAACAAGGATGGGTCATGATAGTGCATTTATGGGGTACTTGCTATGTGTTAGTTACTCTCCTAAGAGTGTTCATATGTGTCTGCTCCCTTAATCCTCGCAGACAATCCAATGAGGTAAAATTTAATCCCATCTTATCGAAAAGTCATGGGATGTAGGCCTCCAAAGCCCATTCTCTGAACAACAGTTTATATTCAAACATGGGCACCATCAACATACAAATAATATTTAAATCCAGAGTCATAGATGGAGCTACAGCCACAAATGAGAGTGAACCACTCAGGTACCAAGTACTTCCCTTTTCTCTGACCAGTTGCCCTGCTTCCCTGTTTCGCATCCCTACTTAGGTGTCCCCCAACAGCTGTACCCCATCTGGACCCCAGTGCCCCATGCTCCAGCCCAGACCTTTCAGACAAAGTCTCCTTTGTCCCGTCCCATCCCATCAGTATGTACTGAGATGTTAATGGATCTGTGTGCTCCACTCACAAAACAGAGCTGCACTCCACAGGGGACACCCAGAACATGAGGCTGTGGGTGTGGGGGAAGCCAGCTCATCACGGCCACAGATTCAGTCAGAAGGGCCTCAGGTATGACTGGGAGCAGTGTGTGTGCCAGAAAGAGGCTCAGAAAAAGTTTTCTCTTCTGAAGTTTGGAGGTGAATAAATGTGAGCAATGCTGGTAAAGCACCCAGAAGCAAGCTTACTTACCTAAAGGCTTGTCGTAGCAAGAGTATGATGCCGAGAGCAGCATTTCCCAAGTGCATTTGACCACAGAGTCCCTCTTGAGAGACATTTATCAACACATCCCTCAGGAACATGCTTTGAAAAATGTTGACCAAGCCCAAGTCTTATTTACAGAGGAGGAAATGAAACCCAGAAAGGGTGTGACTGGTACCAAGTCCCATAGCTGATAGAATCCAGGTCTCTCATCTCGATTTTTAGGCTCTGCATCTAGAATATATTCTTCACGTCACCCTGTGGGCATGTCACCCAAACACCTGGCACAGGTCCTGCCCTGTTCTTGGAGACACCTTTGAATGTTGGTGTCCACTCCCCTAGTGGCACCGAGGCCACCCATTCATTCCTCCAGCTGGTATTTTTGGAGCCCTTCCTATGTGACCTGTGATTTGTAGGGGGATCATCACACCCTTTCTATGCTTGCCTCAGAGCAGAGATACTACTCAGGGAATTGTGGGAAGTAAGCTAACCAAGATGGAGTAGAAAGGTCGGATATGAGAGATAGTAAGGATTTTCATCAGGAAAGTAACATAATTAAGGATGTATTATAATTTTTATATCTATGAGACAGTGCAGGGACTCTCTGGCCAAGATATTTTCAGGATGAAGGGCAAACTGTTGCAATGATATTTACCATAATTAAACATTATACCTTTATTCTCTGGGTATTTTCTGTTAAATACTATGTCTATTAAAAACAATCAACTCGTCCTGGCCAGTTGCTCAGTGGTTAGAGCATCGGCCCTTGCACCAAAGGTTCTCGGGCTCAATTCCCAGTCAAGGGCACGTACCTAGGGTTGTGGTTTGCTCCCCACCCGAGTTGGAGTATGTGCAAGAGGCAACCAATTGATGTGTCTCTCTCGCATCGATGTTTCTCTATCTATCTATCTATCTATCTATCTATCTATCTATCTCTCACCCTCCCTTTCTTCCTCCCTCCCTTCCTCTCACTCTCTGAAAAGTAATGAAAAAAATATGCTCAGGTGAGGATTAACAAAAAACAAAACAAAACAATCAACTCTACAGAACTGTATGAAACATACCAACTCCCAGAGACCAACTCTGTTAAGAATGAGTGTATATCGTCCCATTTCTTTTTCTATGCATATATAAACATGGCTATGTTTTTTATTTTTATGACAGCGAAGTCTTCCTATCCATGCCATTCTGAAAATGGCTTTTCCCCTCACTGTGTCAAGACCGTCTTTCTGCACTCGTTCCTAGAGATATGCATCTCTGGTACTTAGGATTCCACCGTGTGGGTGTGTCATAATTACCCTGCCCTCTGCTGAATGGTATTCAAGATGTTTCCAAGTTTTCCCAACTGCCAATGAAGCTGCAGTGAACATCCTTGTACATATCACTGTGGCCTTGTGTGAGGATATCCCGTGACATTCTCAGAAGTGGCACCGCTGGGCCCAAAGACGTGCATTTCAAAATGCTGGGGGGTGCCGCCCTCCGTGAAGGAGCCGCAGTGTTTCCTCCCCCGAGCTGTGCGCCGTTACCCCACTTGGTTAGACACCCCCCGGCACTTTTCCCCTCCGCCTCAACCTACTCCAAGTCTATCTTTTTTTCTCCTACATCCAGGCAGACACCTCCCCCAGAGTTGGGTCAACTGTTTTGACTTAAGTCTGGTGTTTCTTTTTAAAGCTTTCACTCCATAAATCCTGTGGTATTTCCCCCGTGTTCCCTGTGTTTGAAGGCTGCCCGTGCAGATGTCTGAGCGGTGCCTGGCTCCTCTGCTGACGGGCCCCAGCTGCCGAGCTGAGCCTGGTGTCTGGTGAGGTTCGAGACAGTGGGGCACATTCTCTCTGCCAAGCAGAACCCCACATAAAGGACACCGGGGCACCATGCAAATCCAGAGAACGTCTACGTGTAACCATAACCCCACTGCAGCCTCAGCGCCAGCCTGGGGAGTAGGTGAGCAGGACTTTCCATTCCTGGTCCAAGCAGAAAAAACAAGCTCAGAGATGTTCCAAGTCTGCCTGAAATCATACGTTTAGCACATTCTAGAGGCCAGGCTCAAGCCCCAGCCTCTGGCTTTAAACCCAGTGTTTTTTCCACTAAATCTAAAGTCACTTCTTGGTTGAAATGTCCGTAGTTCCCCAAGCCAGCCCGCGGCTGTGATATCTGTGTTCCTATGTTCACCTCCTGGTGTGCAGAGTTGCCGATAAGGAAGAGGGGGGATGGTGTGTGCCTGCGGGAGGCTTTATCTCCGTGCAGAGATACTGGGACCCCTTTTGGAAGGCACAAACCTCAGCTGGCCCCCATTCAGCCCCATCTCCTAAACACCATGCAATATCTTAGGGACTCTCTGTCCAGTTTCTGAAAACATGGGGTCAGGTGAGATGGGCTCATCCATTCCTTCATTTCTTCAGCCAACAAACATTTATTGAACAATTGCTAGGCACAGCACTGGGCATAGAATCCCCATAGATAAGTCCGGGGCTTGCCCCCAAGGAGCTCAGCTTCTAGGAGAGGGAAGCAGACATGTGAACACCCAAGTGCCATCGGTGCTAGAGGTGCGGTGATACACATACACACACACACACACACACACACACACACGTAGGGCACAGAGGGGGCAATAGTAGGAAGAAGGTGCTTGTAAAAGGTTTGCACAGCCCGGCGGTGTGGCTCAGTGGTTGAGTGTGTATCTATGAATCAGGAGGTCATGGTTCCATTCCCTGTCAGGGCACATGCCTGGGTTGTGGGGCTCGATCCCCTCGTGCAGGAGGCAGCCAATCAATGATTCTCTCTCATCACTGATGTTTCTATCTCTCCCTTTCTCTCTGAAATCAATAAAAAAAAATATTTTTAAAAGAAGGTTTGAACAAATGATGCCAGAGCTTAGACTGGACGGATGACTTCACCCAGCAGATGCGGGGGGACAGATGTGCTGGGCAGTGGGAGCATAGCTAACCTTTGCGAAAGGCATTGGAAGCTGGGGTGAGAGGGAGGATGGAGAGATGCTCAGAGACCGGTCCCATAAGGCACTGTGGGTCATGCCAAGGAGTTTACACTTTATTCTGGGATCAGTGGGGAGCCAGAGTAGGACCTAAAATTGAGTGGCAGTGTGCTTAGCTTTGCTTTTAGAAGTATCCCTCAGGAGGCAGACTGGATGGGTTATGCCTGAGATGGGGACACCAGCAAAGAGGCCCCTGGTCATCCAGGTAAGCGGTGACAGTCTGAATAAAGCAGTAGGCCTAGGTGTGGGGAAGAGAGGCCTGGGAAGGCAGAATCACCAGTGTTTGGTCACTGGTTGAGTGTGGGGGTGAAGGAGCGGGGGGTGGTTGAGGATAACTCCTCAATTTCTGGCTCTATTGATTGAGTCATGTGGTGCCATACACAGCAGTTAGGACCTGGGAGAAGGAGCAAGTGGAGGGAAATTACTGTGGCTTCAGTGGTGAGACAGCGAAGCATGAGGCCTCTGGTGGCCATGGAGGCAAAGATGCTCAGAAAGCAGCCAGCCCCGGAGAGGTCAGGAGAGAAATCTGGGGTAGAGAAGAATTTTGCGTTTGAAGAGCCATCTGCATATGGATGGGATCAAGCCATGAGAATAAAATTAACCACAGATTATAGGTAGAGTGCTGAGAAGTGGGTCATGGAACAACATTAGCAAGAGCAGCCTTGCAGGGGAGAAGCAAAGGGGACCCTGGAGAGATGGAGGAGGGCTGATCTGAGCGGGAACAGCACCCTACTTCCGTGCTTAAATGGAGTCACTTTCTGTTTTCCGAAGAACGGGGTTTGAATCCAGCCACTTCTGCTCTCCAGCGTGGATGGTCTTGAGAAGCTATTTAACTTCTCCACGCCGCAGCTGCCCATCTGTAAAGTGGCGACAGCTGAACATACGGCACAGGGTGGTTGTGAGGACAATGAGGTGCCGTGTGGCATGCTTAGCGGGGCTCTGACGCAGAGTGGACACTTGTACGTGTGGTCTGTGGTTCTGCTGGCCAGCGCCACAGGAGGGTAGTTGAAAGAAGCATGAAATGCCGAAAGGTGAGGAATGTTGCAGAAAGGCCAAATGAAGTGGTCAGCAGAGCGTCTTAGGAGTTAGCAGGTAGGCCATTGCTGCCACCCAGAAAGGCTCTGGTGAAGGGGCAGATGTTGAGAAAAAGAGGTTGGAAAGGACTGATGACCCTCTGCTTCTCTCTCTTTGGCCCCGCGGGGGAGACCTGGGAGAAAGCACACGTTTGGACCAGCGAGAGTAGAATCTCTGGGGGCCACTCTCTGTGGGACCCACGTGAAGCGGGAACATCTCCTGTGAGGAGGCCTGTGGGAGGCAGCAGCACCTGTGTGCTCCCCCGGCCCCTGTGACAATGCAGAACTGTCTCTGCTCTTCAAGGTTGCTATGGAGACATGGATGGGTTTGTAAACAGTTTTCAGGTCTATGTCAAATCTTGACTTGTGTATTGGTTGTAAGGGCAGAGACCACATTTTATATATCATTGGGCAACCACACCACCTGTTACGCTGCCACCTTATATACTCACTTGGCTTTAATTAGCATCCACAGGCTGGTGATTCCCAAATCCATCCTCTCCAGCCCAGTTCTCATCCCTGAGTTTCTGACTAATATAACGAGTTGCCCACTGGACCTCTTCTCACAGATATTCCACAGATGCTGCAGACTTGAAATATCTAAAACTAGACTCATCATTGCAGCCTCCTTTCTCCACTAACCTCCTGTCCTCATCCCATGTTCCCCATCTCAGTAAATGATACCTCCTCCCACTCGGCTCCCAAGTCAGAAACTTGGGCTCATCCTTGACTCCTCCTTCTCTCCCAGCTCCAACCTCCACATCCAGTTAATCGCCAGGCCCTGTTGGCTCTGCCTACTGATTTCTCTCCTTCTGGCCGCTTCTCCCTTTAGCCATTCGTTCTCATTCATTCCACTGACTCCATAAATGTATTGGCATCTAGTCTGCGTTAGATACTGTTCTCGGCCATGGGAATACCCTGGGACAACAAACAAGCTAGATTTCTGATCCCACGGCGCTTGTATCTAGAGAGGGATCCACCCAAAGTGCAGCTCTGTCTCACTAGATTGCAGCAGTTTCCTAACCGCATCCCTGTCCCTCGTTCATTCATCGACATTGATTTGTTGAGTTTGTGCTAAGTGCCTAGCACTGTGCTGGGTGTGCCTGAAGAATGTCGGGAAGACTAGCAGGGCCTGGAAGCATTGAGCAAGGGGAAATGTAAAACTGGGTGAAACCAAACTTGAGGGTAGGTAGGGGTCAGACCACCTAAGCCCTGGTGGGCCATTAAAAAGTGTACCACTCCTTCCAAAAGGAAAGGGAAGCCGTTAAAGGAAGGCCTTTCAGCAGGGGAGTGACATGATGTATCTAGGCCAACTCTGTCCCGCCTGGTTTTATTAAAATGAGTGTGGAGCTCTTTAGATGATAGTCTAACACCTGTACGTCAGCATCACGCAGGAGCCCCGGTCACACAGTGGGGGCTCTGCTGCAGTGCTACCATGCAGACCCTGGCTGTATGTTTCATCAGAAGGCGGGGCAACCTGTCAACGGCAGGCTGCTCTTGCTTAGTATTGCGACCAGACATGGCCCATCCTATTTCCTGCACATTTCAGCCCCTCTATCAATTTATGTCACCCATGATCTCAGCTTGTCAGATATTAGCACTTTCTAAATTGTCATCGCATCTTTCCTGGCACTCCTCCTGGCTGAATGTGGCTACATGTTGACGATGAGGCGTAGTTCTGCTGGTGAACATGGGGAGTCAGCAGATGGCTTGACTGCCTTCAGGCAAGTCTTGGAGCTTTCAGTCAAGCTAGTGCTTGGAACAGCCATTTTTCACCTCCTAGTCACAGGGTGCGGGTGAGGGAGGAAGGAAGGGATTGTGGAGACCGGCTGCATGCACAGGAAGCAGAATCCAGAATCCACAGAGGCTGGCAGCAGACTGCAGTGGAATTCCAGGCAAGTCAGCACCCCGCAGTCCCAACAGAGGAAGGAGGGCTCTGTGACATATGCATGGGCCCAATCGTGGGGCCCCCAAAGCAGAAGATAATCAGAACTTTCAACAGCAGCTGCTTTCAAGGCGACGTATGGAGGAGCGGGTAGGAGGATCCCAGCCCCCAGAATGGCAGAGTAGAAATGAAAATTGAGTCCTGAGGGGAGAGTGGATAGGATAAAAGCCCAATCTCAAGGGCTTGGCAATATAGAAGTCTCTTTCTCGCTCACCTGACCGTCCAAATCTGGGTGTTCCGTGGGCAGCTTTCCATGCAGTGAGTTGGGAACGCAGGCTCCTTCAGTCTTGTGACCCCACCTCCTTCCACCCCTCAGATGTCTTTGCTGGATCGTCTGCAACCAGCTGGCCAGGTTTTTACAGATCAGACCTAGAAGTGGTGTAAACACTCCCAATTTCATTTCCTTGGCCACACCCACATGAAAGGAGGCTGGGGAATGGACAGGCACAGGAGGAAAAAGAAACAAGTTTGATAAACACACAGCATTCCTGCCATAGGTAGGTCCCAGCCTGGAATTTATTCTCAATACGACCATAGGAAGCAAGCCACTAGAATGGGGGGGGGGGCATGGAGGTCCCCAAAAGCCCTGTAGTCAGTTCAGGGATCAAGGATAAAGAGGAACTAACCTTTATGATGATGGAGCTGACATCTGACCCAGTTTCCCCAACTCTCTCCCCAGGAGGCTGAGCCTACTTCCCGTAGCCCTAGCTGCTAGCTTGGGTTCTGCCCCAAGTTCACTGCTCAGAACCTGCCCACAGCTCCATGAAGCCATTAGAGCCATCCATGTATGATGCTCACCTAGACCCTGCTAGACAAGGCTGGTCCTCCCAACTAGACCCTCCTAGGATGCAGTGCTACTTGAATCAAGCCTCAGTTCTCCACACCCCACTGGACAATGTGAATCAGAAATATTGGCTGTCCCTGCCTTATACCTTGAACATTTTGTCTTTAATGGTCCTAGCTCCCTGTCCATCTGCACTGGTCCGTATACTGAGGCCCCAGCCTGCTTATACCTGTGCCCACCTGAGTTATGACAGGCCCTGGGTCAACCTGACCCCCTCCTAATGGGCCAGATTCCTTCTTGTGCCTTTCCAGCACCCAGACTAGATGTCACCTCCAGGAAGGCTCCAGGACCACCCATGATGTGACTCGTACCTCCATGTTCTGCCATAGCACCCCAAGCGTTCTCTGTTGACGTTGCCTAATCAATTGTATGTCTACAGAAACTGTATCTGACTCAGCAGTGTACCCCCAGTGGCCAGGAGAAAGCCTGCCTGGCACTGGTAGGTGTTCATGAAACGTTTGTTGAATGAATACATGCAGTTCTGCCTGTGCTTCAGGTAGCAGCCACCAGATGGCAACAGTGCTCTTTGGGTTATGAAGGTAGGTGTGGGTGCTCTTTCTGAGAGAACACCTGAAGTAAACTGAGGTTTGTTCCCATAATCCAAGCATGTGGGGAATCTTCTGTGAAATGTATCAGTTCATTGAAATAACCACAACATCATTTCTCAAGCTAGCCTCTCTAAGGAAAATACAGCAATGAAATGCCATAAAGAAAGGAAGAGGGAGAGGGAACGCTCCATTGAGCACCCCAGTCCTTGGTACCATTCTCCACGTGACCTCAGGGCGGAACTATTTAACTCAAAGACCCGAGAATATCCGTTCAGATTCCTGAGCACTTGATGTGTCTGAAGCTGTCCCGGCCTGACACCCCGGTGACTGCCTGTACCTGTTCCGGGTTCACTGGCTCTCATTTTACTTGTTTATCTTATCGGGGTTTTACCAGTAGACCAGTTTGGCTAGAACAGAGGGTTCATTACTAAGGCTGGTGAGAGATAAGGTTGGAGCAGCAGGGAGGGGCTGCGGGAGGAAGCCTCTGGACACCAGGCTGAGGAGTGTGGACTTTACCCCCACGAGGCAGAGTAGCTGGAAAGGATGCTGGTGTCATGCACACGTGTTCATGCATGTGCGGGCAGGCAGGTGGGCACGCATGTGTGTGCGAGAGTGAAAGGGCCCAGCGATGGGAGTAGGGACATGTGCTAAATGGTGCCGAGAAGGACAGATGTTGGGAGATCTCTGCCGCCGTCTAGGAGGTAGGGCTGAGGCATGGGACACGTGGAGGACATGGAGGGTGGACATCCGGGCGGCTTCGGGGGATGCTCTCTCTGTAGGTAAATCAACTGATGGGAAGAAGAGGGAGAGAAGAGAGCCTAGAAAGGAGGCCCACCTTCAGGCTAAATCCTGACTTTGTGCAAATTAAAGAAAGATGTGTCTTTCCCAGGGACTTGACTTCTACCTGCAGAAAAGCGTGCTGTTTACAACGCTCTTAGGTGAAGAGTGTCCCTGGACGTTCCACACCCACCCTGCTGCTCAGCAGCCCTCAGAGCCATCTCCAGGCCCCAGGCTGGGTGAGGGAGACAGGGTGGTATGGGAGGGACTCCTGAGAGGAATGGGCAAGATGGCAGACAGCTGTTTTTAAGAGAAGCGGCACCCTGAGTTTTGGGTGTCTCTGGCGCTGTGGTTCTCAGACTGTAGGGGAGTCAGATACACATTGGGGGAGGGGAGGGGTGATATTAACCCACAGATTGCCAGGCCCTACATCAGAGTTTCTGATTTGGTAGGTCTGGGCTGGCGCCTGGGAATCTGCATTTCTACCAAATTCCCAGGTGATGCTCCTGCTAGTTTGGGACCAGGCGTGGAGAAGGGTGCTTCTCGCCCCCAGCTGTGCATTAGAAGCACAGTGGAAGTTTTTTCTAAATGCTCAAGTCAGAGCCCGTCCCAACCCACCTGGATCGGAATCCATAGAACATCTGGAGGGCTTCCCTCCGCCTCCAAAGACAGCACCTCTGGGGGCACCTCAGGGCTGAAGATGCTGCAGTGTGGGAGCTGAAGAGTATTAGCAAATGCTCTGGTTTCTGCTCATGAATTTTCACCATTTTGTCTCCAACACCCCTCCTGATTGCCCTGATGAGGCCTCAGTTTCCCCTTTTGCTCCGAGATGTGTACCAAACTTGTCAGAACTGTCCCGTCTCCCTCCCAGGATCATTTATTTCACATTTGCTTCTTTCCCAATAAGCACTTGACACTTGGCTTTTTCTAGCTCTTATTTTAGCAGTTCCTCTTCTGCCTTTCCCGTGGGTGGGTCATGCAGCTTTCTGCAGTCCTGTTACCCTCCGCCTCCCTTCTCTGACATGACCTCCTCCCACCACAGCCCTGGCCCCATCCCTGCACCTCATGGCCACCCAGCTGTTCGGCGCCAACATGTCTTATCTCCCAATGGGATTATTTGAGCGTCTGCAGGAACTAAGAGAAGCGAGTCCTTTCTCACAAGATGGTAGTGAAAACATGAGGTAACATAAGGTATGTGTAGGCTAGAAGTAAATATGGGTCTGAAATTTCACATAATTACATAATAGAGAGGTGTTGCCAAGGTAAATTAATAAGGAAACAGTTGGCTGATGTTTACCAACAAAATCAGTATGGGGCTTGTTCCTCCCTGCTTTTTCTTTCTCAAATGAGCCATGAATTGGAAGACAGTAGTCCCCTCTATCCGCGATTTTGCTTCCTGCATTTTCAGTTACCTGTGGTCAAGCGCAGTCCAAAAAAAATAAATAAATGGAAAATTCCAGAAATAAACAACTCGTAAGTTTTAAATTGCATGTTGTTCTGAGCAGTGTGATGAAATCCCATGCCTTCCTGCTCTGTCCTGCCCAGACGTGAATCACCCTTCGTCCAGTGTCTCCACGCTGTACACGCTCTCTGCCTGTCAGTGGCTTAGTGGCCGCCTCAGTTATCAGCTCAACTATTGAAGTATCGCAGTGTTTGCGTACAAGTCACCCTTATTGTACTGAATAACGGCCCCAAAGTTCAAGAGCAGTGGTGCTGGCAATTTGGATATTCCAAAGAAAAGCCATAAAGTGCTTCCTATATGTGAAAAGGTATGTATGTAGAGGGGGAAAGCATAGTACATACAGGGTTTGGCACTATCCACAGTTTCAAGCATCCACTGGGGGTGCTGGAATATATCCCTCATGAATAAGGGGGGACTACGTCTCAAAAGTGGCAAACTCTTCATGGAAGTGACCAAATTATTCTGTTTGGTCAGACTGTCTAGAAACTAGGGAAATTGCCAAGGTCAGGCCTGGGAGCTACATGGGGGCTCCTCTGCCCACTGTCTATCTGTCTCTCTCTTTCATGTCTGTCTTGTCTTTCCATCTGTCCTGCTCCCTATGCTATTCTCGAAGCATTGAAACAATAAGGCCAGGGGTCTTAAACTCATAGTCTCGATGTCCGCCTTAACTTTGCATGCTCTGACATCAAAAGTCCTGGATGGCAAAACTGAGATTCAAATCATATTCATTGTCAGTATCATGTAGGCACCTCCCCTTCCCCCAACAAGTTTTGTAAATTGGTGGAGCCAGTTTGGATCTGAGACAGGACTTAGGCTCAGAGCTGGGGTCAGAGGAACCCTCACACCATCACCCGTTTAGGAAGCGCTCGGAGCCCAGCCAGGTGAGAAGCTTAGGTGCAGGGGTTGGAGAGGAGGGTGGCGAGAGACGTGCTCTGTGCTCAGTGACACCAGGCTCAGGTCAAGATGACCGGATGCAGAGTCTGGTGAGGACTCCAGGTCAGTGCCAAGAATCACTATCTTTGAAACCGTCTGGAAAACCACAGTCTTTGGAAAACCAAGTCGAGACTCCAGGCACCTAGTCTGGCCTTCTACCTTCATAGTGTCCCTGGCACCTCGTTGCCTGGTCTCTGCTTTAGTTCCTCCAGTTCTGGGAAGCTCACTTCCTCGTGAAGCAGTCTGTCTCCTGTTGCACAGCCCCAGAACCTGCATCAGATTTTCCCGCCTGTGCCAGGGATCCCGCATCTGTCCCTTCATCTGGTCGTGACAGAGCCCCCGCTGGACCAGCCGTTCCACGCAGGCTCGGCCAGGTTCAGTGAACCTTGGCAATGATGAGACTAGAACTCAGGCCGCTCAAGTCCTGGCCCAATGGTGTTTTCTTCAAACAGCTTTGCCGTCATGTTGAGAGCAGCCCTGTATCCAGCTTCCTGAAGCTGAAATGTACCAACCAGCTAACCTTCCGGGCAAACCTGAATGAGGTGAGGGTTGGAGCCGTGTGCTCCAGAATTGAAGGGTGATGCAGTTGCCCAAGCTGGGGGCTGACGTGATGGGAAAGGAAGCGGAGGGTCAAAGGGCAGCCTGCCCTTTGCAGCACTGGGTAGAGATATGGGGTCAGAGGCTATTTCTTCCTACTGAGTTTTTCTGGTGTGAAGGGATGCTACATCCCATGTTGTAGTGCTTCATCCGAGAGAGACGGGAAGCGAAGGAGGTGCTGGTGGAGAACAGAGTCAAGGCCACATGAACAGTCAGAGGAAACACCCATCCAAGGGGACCAGACAGCGAGATGGAGACCAGACCCAACCAACAGGTGGGCATCCCAGACTGCACTTGTGTGGAGGAGAGAGGACATAGGACCTGGGAGGTCCCCATTTTGCTTCACCTCATTCATTCCAGCTGGCTTGGAGACTGGGTCCTAAATGTCATACGTCTGACTTACACCTGCTTTCGGCAGAAAAAGGTGCACATTCTATGTCTATCATCACTGAACCTAGTATTTGTTAACAGTTAACAGTTTTAAAGGAGATCTGGAAAACTCGTAGTCTTAAGTTCTAGGGTTCCTGACACAGGTAAGGTTACTTCAATTACATAATTAAAAAGAAAGGGAAAAAAACAGTCACATGGGATTCAAGAAACCAGTCCAGGGTCCATATGTATATGATGGGCGTTACTATTTAAAAGAAGCAGGATATAAAATAACTAAACATTTGGACAACCCTAAGGAACACTGGACTTATTCTTCCATCTCAAAGACTTTTCAGGAAGCCATAAGCAGTTCAGTGGGCAATAAATTTTCCTCAGCCCCTTCACCTGAAGCATGTTTTCTTGGCCGGAGCGCAGCCAGTGCTTCTGTGGTGGTGTGGAAGGACTTACGCATGAAGGCAACGTGACTACCCTCCGACATGGGCAGTTAAACATACCCCAGAAGGACATCATTGGCCCAAAGCTGGGAGGTCTCTGGAACGGCACATGGGAAGGACCAGGCCATGCCCAAGATGTTCTTCATTCATTGTCTTCAAACAAAAGGCTCCTCCTCGGAAGGTGAACGGAGTGGCCTGTGTGATGCTTTGCGGACATTCAAAGCACTGTAGGTGCGGCCGAGTGGCTGTCCACCACGGTTAATCACACAGGAGCACTGGGGCTCTCCACCCTGTCCGTCCCCCAACCCCCGAATGGGGATGCGCATGTGGATAAATGATGTATTTCACCTCCACTCAGTTCATGTCCCTCCTACTCATTTTGAAACCAGTCTCTAAGAAGAGTACTATCTTTATTTAGGCCTCTTCCACAAAATGAAATAGAAGGCAAAAGACATGTTTTTCCGCATACCCATGGAGAAAGCAAAGGAAATGCACTTCCTTGTGTTTGGACTTCCTAGAACAGTGGTCGGCAAACTCATTAGTCAACAGAGCCAAATATCAACAGTACAATGATTGAAATTTCTTTTGAGAGCCAAATTTTTTAAACTTAAACTACATAGGTAGGTACATTGTTATTAACTTAATTAGGGTACTCCTAAGCTGGCCTTTGCTAAAAACGTCCTCAATCTGATTGAGGTACCTTCGCTGAGGTCGACCCCTTCCAACGCTCCCATCCACACTCATCTTGTATACTTGTTTGGTCTATCTCCTTTCCGAAAACCGACTTCTGCGCATGGGCCACGAAGTCTCAAACGCACTGTACGTGCGCGCCCGCACGTGGTATTTTGTGGAAGAGCCACACTCAAGGGGCCAAAGAGCCGTATGTGGCTCGCGAGCCACGGTTTGCCGACCACTGTCCTAGAATCTAGGATGAACATGGGTCAGTTTTGTAACAGGGGGAAAGGTTCAGGGAAAATTTTGTTTTGAGCTGCAGACATCTGATACGAGAATAAACGTGCTTGGTGCTTGCTCCCTCCTTCTCCGTCTCAGCCCAGGGATGTGGGCTCAGTATCATCTCCCCGCGCCCGTGCACATTTGCTCAGTTAGAATTCATCCTTGGCCACAAAATGTAGAACATTTCAACCTAATTATCTTGGCTTCAGAAACAGCTTCCATGCAGCCTCCTAGAGCCCGCTGGGAAAAGAGCGCTCTTTTAACATTCCTCTACACTGCTGCTTCTCAAGGATGGCGATAAGAAATAAACCTGAGCTGTTGAATCGCCACCTGTGGACGGCTGTTCTACGGCATGAATTCCAGTTGTGGCAAGGCCAGCACGTGGGAGCCTTAACTGTGGAGGCTGGAGGCCATTGAGCCCCGGATTTATGACTATCCCCATGTCTCAACCACCTGCACCAGGCACGTTCCTGAAATTTATGAAATGCAATTGCTCTAAAGGGTGCAGGCCAGGAAGTGCAGGGTTGAAATATTCTGCCTGGCCAGAGACGCTGTCGTGTGTGGATTAATTTAAGGCTTTGCTCATTTTAAACAGGGTATTTCTCACCCACAATAGAGTACTTTCCATGCCATCGGAAGAATTATAAAGCAGTCTGATCCTGTTTGAAATGCTCAGAAAATATCCTCACCAAAGGTTACTTGCTATTTCCGTCTTTGGGGTTAATTACTCCTGTGGCTCTTGTCTGAGTGAAAAAAGTCCTTCTCCTTTTTTTCTTTCCCCTTTCTTTTCTTTCAACAATTCGTTATACAGTCTGTGTCTAGATTTTTAATAAAGACTATGTCTAGATTTTTCTTCCAGAGATAAGTTCAACAAAGTCCCTTTCCAAAAGCCCCAATCAAGCCGTCAAATCATTTCTAGTCCAGAATCGTCAAGAACAGAATCAATTGTCCTAGGATGTTCGTCTTCAAAGACAGGCAGAGGGTGCTCACGTCATTCTGTCCTCTCCAGTGGGGATAACTTGGCTTTCAGGCTAATTATGGGGCACAGCTCTCTTTGAAAACATCTACTGAGAATAGCTCACCACCCAGCCACAGCACACCTTTGCTCATGAACCTTAGACTCTTGAGAATCATCTGTTTGCCATAGATGTGACCCATCATCCAGTGTGACAAAGAGTGACTCGATGTGCAGAGCATATATAAATTTGTCCCACATAGGCAAGAAATAATGTTCCCCTGTAAAAGGAGATTTTTAAGAAATCTCAATGTTTCTCTGGTTGAACCTAGTAAACAAAATAAGTTCTTTCAAATTCTATTTGCCTCAGTCTTTAGTGATTTTGCTTTTCAGAACAGTATGTGTGTGGAGATTGAATCTAAAAGACACCAAACTTTTCTCTAGGGAGAGAGTAAAATCGACATAGGTTTCAGAATCACATAATTCCCAGGAGAAACGGACCAGGCTAACGGGGGTGGTTTGGGTGTGTGCCATGGTTTTGTTTTTGTGCTGTTATGGTTTGCTTTTAAATATTTATTTGTGAAGCATAAATCTTGCCAAGATTGAGGTCTGTTCTGGAGAGGTGACTACTGCTTTCGCTGTTGCTCCATGAAACTGCTGAATCTTCTTGGAAAACAAAAAGAGTCACTTATATAAATATATTAACCTAGTGAAGATAGTCGTCCTAGTGATGTATAACATGGCAATTCTGGAGAATCCACTGCTGCCCCTTCTCTGTGAGGCTGGAGCGAAGGCTGCATGTGCAGTAAGTTAGGTGACTAGAGATAGCAGCCTCTGTGGTCAATCAGCTACAAAGACACGAGTGACTCTAAAGATCCTGAGAAATTAGAGTCTATGTCATTAAAATGACAAGCATTCAGTTGAAAAACTGAAAAGATATTACCAGTACCATCAGTGTATTTACACATTCCTTTTCTGTTGATCCAGCCCATGGCTGACACAACACCTGTTGCATAACAGATGCTCAATCCCTGTTCTCTTCAGTTCAGGTAACACTTCCTGGTGGACTGTTTGGTTCTCTGTCAGTCAACGTGATGGTTTAGAATGTTATTTTTCACTCAATGAAAAAGACCAGGTCTGAGCATAGAGGCCTGAAGTATATCAAATGTACATCTGCTTAAATGATCACTTTCCCAAAGTAATGAATTTGCATCCTCTAGACCAGTGGTTCTCAACCTTCTGGCCCTTTAAATACAGTTCCTCATGTTGTGACCCAACTATAAAATTATTTTCATTGCTACTTCTTAACTGTAATGTTGCTACTGTTATGAATCATAACGTAAATATCTGATATGCAGGATGGTCTTAGGCAACCCTTGTGAAAGGGTCGTTCGACCGCCAGAGGGGTTGCGACCCACAGGTTGAGAAACGCTGCTTAGACTGTTAGCATGAGACATGACGGTCATGGGCATGGGGACCCTATGTCTGGGGAGTAGGTAGGAGAGCACACACCCTCCTACCTCAAATATATGTGAGTGAACTATTCATACCGACAAATGGTCTCATCCACTTGGTCAGTTGATCCAATCAACAAGTATTGTTGAGTTTGTGGCGTCCGGTCTGTGAGATCCAGCAGGCAGCTGACTATTTAAAGGAAGCTTCTGAGGCACTGGGCTGGGGTCTGGACTGGAGACCGTTAGCATGTGGGTGGTAGGGAGGCCTTTGGAGGGCGTGAGGTCACCAAGGAGAGCACCCAGGGGGAAAAGGGCAGCAGGCTAAAGACTAAAGGTGAAGAAAGGGGAGAGCAGGTGCAGAAGGAAGAGGCGACGGAAGAGGCTCATCCAGAGAACCTCAGGTGAGAATGAGCGTAATGCAGGACAAAGGAGAAGAGGGTGCCAGGAAGCAGGAGCAAGAGAGAAGGAAGAGAGATCTAGAAAGAGGAGCGGCACACAGGTGTTCAATCCCACTCCCCAGGAACCACTGAGAGCACCAAAGGTGTTTTTTTGTTGTTTGTTTGTTTGATTTTTTAAAGACGGGGGCTCGCTGTGTTGCCCAGGCTGGAGCGCAGTGGCTCCTCACAGGCACAATCCCAATGCTCGTCAGCGCAGGAGCTCTGACCTGCTCCGTTTCCGAGCTGAGCCGGTTCACCCCTCCTTAGGCAACCTGGTGGTCCCCGCTCCCGGGAGGTCACCACATTGATGCCCAGCTTCGTGTGGACACCCGATCGGCATAGCACACGACAGCCCAGAACTCCTGGGCTCAAGCCATCCTCCAGCCTCAGCCTCCCGGGTAGCAGGGACTACAGGCCACACCACCAAGCCCGGCAAAGGTTATTTTAAATAGAAATAAGTGGAAATCCTGCTCGTGGCAGAGAAGTGCAAACATCTGCCACATGGCTGTCAAAAAATCTAGGGATATATCCTAGGTATTAAGGTAAGAGGGAACCAAAATGAGAAGGAAGACCTACAGTTAGACTCACCAGAAAATGTGTGTGTCAGGGGATGGAAGTGAACAGACAAGACCCTCAGGTCTGGAGCTGGTGACAATGGCATGAGGCCTCCAGAGAAGCAAGCACCCTTCCACCCCCGTGCTCAGCAGTGCTTGCATCTCAGACCCAGGGAGGAGGCCTGGCCATCCCAGAAGGAAAGCCCTCGGGCAGCTGGGCCCCTCCCAGGCGTGCGGTAGGGGTCCTCCCTAAAACCAGCTGAGATAGCTGACTTGACAATTTCAACAGACACTGTTGAAGGAGGTCATCAGGAGGTCGTGACCACTGGTTGCCCCAAGAGCAGACCAGAGCAATCAGGGGCTCCTCACCCCTCCCTGCCCTGTGAATGCCCGTGTGCCCACCGTGCACCCAGTGGGAATGTTTTCAAGGTCGCAACCTTCAGATTATAAGGTGGTGTTCAGAGCAATAGGACTGAATATGTGACCGAACCGTTAAGGCAGCGGTTCTCAACCTGTGGGTCGCGACCCCTTTGGGGGTTGAATGACCCTTTCACAGGCGTCGCCTAAGACCGTCCGAAAACACATATTGAATATATAATTACATATTGTTTTTGTGATTAATCACTATGCTTTAATTATGTTCAATTTGTAACAATGAAAATACATCCTGCACATCAGATATTTACATGACGATTCATAACAGTAGCAAAATTACAGCAACGAAAATAATTTTATGGTTGGGTGTCACCACAACATGAGGAGCTGTATTAAAGGGTTGCGGCATTAGGTTGAGAACCACTGCGTTAAGTCCTCTATATAAACTGAGGCTCTGGTGGAAGGGGTGGGGATCGACTCGGCTTGCGGAGCCCAAGACAAGCCTCGTGTGTTAAGTTCCTGGCTTCCTACCAATCGGCCTCAGTCTCTCCCTGCCCTCCATGTATGAGGGCAGGTTGCAGACCCACAGACACAGAGAAGAAGCAGGCATGTCTGCAGAAGTGAGGCAATATAAAATAGAAGTTAAGAATGTGGGATCCTGAGCCAGACTGTTTGGGTTTGAAACCTAGTTCCACTAATTATTTGTTTGGATAATGTAACCGAGCCTCAATTTCCTCATCTATAAAACGGAGATAATGATCAACTATACCTCAAGGAACTATTGTGGGGATTAAAGAAATACATGTAAAATGTTTAGAACCAGGCCTGGTATCTAGGTGGAGCAATTATGATTATGATTATGATTGACTATGATTATGATTGATTATGATTCTCTGGTAGGACAGCCCCAGGCTGCTTGCTTTCCACACCCAGCAGGCTATTGGGTCATTGGCCAGTTCTTAGTCTAAGTACCAATTTAGGATTTTTATTTATTTTTTATTTTTTATTTTTTTAATATATTTTATTGATTTTTTACAGAGAGAAAGGGAGAGAGATAGAGAGTTAGAAACATCGATGAGAGAGAAACATCGATCAGCTGCCTCCTGCACATCTCCCACTGGGGATGTGCCCGCAACCCAGGTACATGCCCTTGACCGGAATCGAACCTGGGACCTCTCAGTCCGCAGGCCGACGCTCTATCCACTGAGCCAAACCGGTTTCGGCCAATTTAGGATTTTTAAAAATATGTTAATAGAGTTCCAGTAAAGAGTGAAAAATCTATTCACATTAATTTTTGGTGAATGTATACTTAAGATAGATCTTCTCTGCTTTCCAAAACAATTTAAGAGGAAAATTAAAAAGCAACATGTGACCTATGTAATAATTCTGTAACATGAGCGAAGATAAACATAGCACTCGAGCAATGTTAAAATTGCATATTTTTAAAAATTACTATCGACAACAAAAGTAAATTTAAGCAACGTTTAAACTACATTTGATGGAGGGGGAAATAAAAATCATAGACTCAATGAAATAAAAGGTGAAAGTGAGGTGAGACAGCAATATGAGATGAGGGTTGTCAGAGTTAAGAAAATAATGAAAGAAATAATTTCATAACATAGCAGAATTTTAAATGAATTTAGCATAATCGATGGTTAGAAATTATACAGAAGAGAATGCAATCAGTGAAAAGAAAGACAAGCTTGTGGACTTTATTCCATAATACAGAGGAAAAGGACAAACAGATCAACATTATCAGATACAAGGTCTAGAGGATGGACAATGAAAATCCAGTTTTCAATGAGAAGGGGGAAAACGGACCAGGGAAATTTTCTTCTGCTAGTAATAATATTATAAAAAAGATATTAGAAAAGAAAAATCTTAAGTTGAAGCAAGACCTGCATTCATAAGTCAAAGCTCATGATGTGTCAGGCAAAATTAATAAAAAGGGAACAAAATTTAGACATATTCTACTGATCCCGTTGACTCCTGAGGGGAAATTTAACAATAATGTAAAACGGACCAATACCAACGAAACATTTTATTTAAAAATACACGAATGGCCTTATTGGTAGGAATTCCACTGCAAAGATAATGACTTCCCTCAAACTAACTAAACTAACCAAAGTCAGTGTAATCCCAAGTAAAACACCAGTGGGATTATTTTGGAAACTTTCTAAAAACTGTTTCTAAAATTAATTTGGAATAACAGAAACATTTGCTTAGAAGAAGTTGAATATAAGGAAAGGAATAAATGAAAGCAAGGAAATAGTTAGGTATAAACTATTCCAGGGCAGGTTTGTCTAAGAAGGAGCAGAAAGATGGGAATGAGTCATAGGAGAGTTTTTGTAAGCAAGAGAAAAAAAATTAAACAGCCATGAAAAGACTGAAAATTTAGGACGGTCAGGATGCTTTTTGGAGGGAGTGCCAGAAGAGGTAAGAGGGGGTAGGAAAGGGGCAACAATGCCCTTAGAAGGAAGAATATTCCACCCACAAAGTCTGGAATCATCAAGAAACATCATAATAATTGATAATAAAATATAAGTGGATAATTAATACTAACATGAATAACAAAATGGTAATTATAATGGCTTTCCTGTATTGAGCATCTGTGCTGAACCTGCAGAGAAGGTGGGTCCCAGGCCCTTGTGGGATTCAGAGCCCAGTGAGCAGACAAGCAAAACTCAAGCAAGCAAACAAAAACATTGCAAATTGTGATTTAAAAGGTTTGGAGGAAATAAACATGGTAATGAGAATCATGGTGGGAGGTGGGGATGGCGTGCTGAGGGCGGTCCAGAGGTCTTCTCTAAAGACGTCATTTGAAGCCAAGGCCTCAGAGGTGAGAAGAAGGCTGTGGAAGGGGTAGCGAGGCCCCTGCATGCTGTGGGCAGAGGCCTGGGGGAGGGAGGCAGGGGGGAGTCCTGCCCGACCTCGGAGGCCACAGCGAGGATTTTGGATCCTGATCCTAAGTGCAGTGAGAAGCCACGGGAGGCATGGCATGATCTCATTTGCATTTTTAAAGATTACTTCCAGGCCACTGTGTGGAGGATGGATTGGGAGTCAAAGGAGACTAGAGCAACAAGTGAGGAGGTGGCAGGGGTCTCGGGAGGAAGTGACGTTGACCTGAACGAGGGTGGTGAACGTGGAGGGAGCCGGGCCACGGCGTTGGGTGAAATCTGCAGGACTTGCTGATGGACGGTTAAAAGGACAGGGAGGATGGCCAGATCCACAGGTTCTGGCTTGGCACCCAGTTGTGGGAGCCCCACCTGGAGAAAGAGATGTGGCTAGAGCAGCCGTGGGCAAACTACGGCCCACGGGCCGGATCCGGCCCGTTTGAAATGAATAAAACTATTGAAAAAAAAGACCGTACCCTTTTACGTAATGATGTTTACTTTGAATTTATATTAGTTCACACAAACACTCCATCCATGCTTTTGTTCCGGCCCTCCGGTCCAGTTTAAGAACCCATTGTGGCCCTCGAGTCAAAAAGTTTGCCCACCCCTGCTGAAACTGGTTTGGCTCAGTGGACAGAGCATCGGCCTGAGGACTGAAAGGTCCCAGGTTCGATTCCGGTCAAGGGCATGTGCCTGGGTTGCGGGCACATCCCCAGTAGGAGATGTGCAGGAGGCAGCTGATCGATGTTTCTCTCTCATCGATGTTTCTAACTATCTCTCTCCCTTCCTCTCTGTAAAAAATCAATAAAATATATTAAAAAAAAAAAAAGTTTGCCCACCCCTGGGTTAGAGGGTGACGTGCAGAAACACTGATCTCCTGTCTCCAAAGGTTTCTATTCTCACTCTTTTTTTGCGGGAAGGGGAATTAACACCGATTTCTTTTTTCAGTGTTAGCACAACTCACTAATAATGCATCCAGCAGGGCAGGCGGGGCTGGCTGCCAGGGAAACCTCCTGGGCTCTGAGACTCCTCTAAATGGAAGTGATGTTAAGGAAGTTGTTCTAGAACATGTGGGCTGGCTGAATAGAAGGAGTGGAGACGGAGGCTGGTCAGTGAGGCCTGGGCTTCATCCAGGGCAGTGAGAATGGAGAGGAGACCAAGAGATTTGCAGAAAAATGTGGCAGCCCGTGGATATAAAGAAGGTGAGATGAGGGATGAATTGTGCCGATGACTGAGAAAAGGGCAGATGGAAGGATGAGGCTGTTTCTGAAAATGTTTTAAAATGATGACAGGGCTCCTAGACAGTAACTACAGATACAGAATTGGAACGAAGGTCTGAGGTCCAGACTGGGGGCCGAGTCCCAGGTACTTGCGAGTCACTCTATCTTTCACACTTGGATTCACAACCTTCCAAAAATCAGAACACAGCAACGCACGCTTAACATTCAAACTGCACTCGGGGTCCAACCGCACTCGGCCCGATTAATCTTTCTTTGGAAATTCAGAAGTTTCCTTAGGTCCTTGTCATGCTTCATGCTCACCATTAGGAACATACATTACCATGGACAGGAAACAACCTAATTTGAATCAGAACTACCATGGTCGGGAGCCTCGATATATGAAACGTACAGAGACGCTGATCTCCTGTCTAGAAAGTTTCTATTCTCACTTTTTTGGGGGTGAGGGGAATTAACACAGATTTCTCTTTTTTTTATAAATATATTTTATTGATTTTTTTTTACAGAGAGGAAGGGAGAGGGAGGGAGAGCTAGAAACATCGATGAGAGAGAAACATCGATCAGCCACCTCCTGCACACCTCCCACCGGGGATGTGCCCACAACCAAGGCACATGCCCTTGACCGGAATCGAACCTGGGACCCTTCAGTCCGCAGGCCGACACTCTATCCACTGAACCAAACCGGCCAGAGCCAGATTTCTTTTTTCAGTGTTAGCACAACTCACTAACATTTTCTTTTCTGCCTTTGCTGTCCTCACATAACTGGAAACCATATGGCCAGCAGCTAATCATGTGGTTTGCAGAACAATATACCTGGCTTCCCCTGTTCATAGCAGAGGGAAAACTTGGCCCCGCCCACTGGTCTCCCAGGTCTCTCCCTCCGCTCCCTCCCCTGATGACAACTCCTCCCCCATCCGCTGGCTTCCATTTTTTCTCTTCCTCCCCTTTAACGCCTTCTTCCCTTCCGGCTTCACCGATGTCTCCCTTTCCCTTCTGGCTGTGTCGGTTTGCCTGCTTCATCCATCTTCTCCCCTGCAAGGCTCATGGATTCAGAACAGCACTTGCTGGAATCTCATTGTCTGAGCAATGACTGCCCTCCCTGACTTCTGTCTGTTAAAGAAAAAAATTCTTGTCATCGCAGCTTCGTGACTGCCGGATCCCAGATAAACTAAGATTTATTGTGTGAACACAATGGCGACCCCCAGGCTCTGCACTTTGAATGCATGGCATGTGTGTTCCAAGGAGAAGGGTTGAAGCATGCAGTCTCTGTTTTATCTGGAAGGCATCGTTTTTATAATCATTGGAGAAGGAAATAAATAGACTCAAATGAACGCATCACATGTCTAGTGGCTGAGGTCAGAGGAGTTGCTTCAAAGGCAGCATGGCCCCTTGTCTGAGGCTTGAACACTTGAGGGACATGGGGGGCCTCAGAGGAACCCATGTGCGACCTGGGAGTCTTGGCCTGCTGAGCCTTTGCTTAACTCTTCTCTCTTTCCCTCCTTCCCCACCCAGAGCCAAACAGGAAGGTAAGGTGTCGTGAGAGCTGGGCGATCTGTTTGTGACAGGAAAGGGTGGCAGAGGAGGGGAGGAAACCTTCCTTTTCTCCCATCTCAGAATGAAGCACTTTCTACCCCACCAGCCGAATCACCATAGGCTGAATGTATGTGTCCAAATGGACAGAATAATAGGAAGGACTCACTCCGTCAATTCAGCCTTTTTAATAACCAAACAAGATGGGATGATGTCAGGAGCCACATGGGGCAAAGTGCTAAAACGATGGCCAAAATCCTAGCCTGACTCCAGAATAATCAGCTCCGGCATAACCTGGGGGAGAAGTCATCTGGGTCCGTCACCCTTCACTATGTTCTTTCAGAGCTGAGAGCAAGGCACTGACTTTGGCCCCGTCACTCACTGAACTGATTTTCTGGGGCCCCAAATATTCATTTCGTCCGGGTAGATGCGGTTTTTCCTCAAAGCTTCTGTTCAGAATATAAAGACAGATCACGAAGAAAGAACTGTTTTAAGTGACAGCCATGTCTTTGTGGCCCTTCTTTCCATTGATGTGTAAGACTCACTGAATATGCTCTAATGCAGTGGTTCTCAACCTTCCTAATGCCGCGACCCTTTAATACAGTTCCTCATGTTGTGGTGACCCCCAACCATAAAATTATTTTCATTGCTACTTCATAACTGTAATTTTGCTACTGCTATGAATCGTAAAGTAAATATCTGATATGCAGGATATATTTTCATTGTTACAAATTGAACATAATTAAAGCATAGTGATTAATCACAAAAACAATATATAATTATATATGTGTTTTCCGCTGGTCTTAGGCGACCCCTGTGAAAGGGACGTACGACCCCCAAAGGGGTTGCGACCCACAGGTTGAGAACCGCTGCTCTAATGGATTGTTTTCATGCTGAAATTTGAAATGTGTGTGTTGAATGTTGAGTCTTCGTGGACATTAGAATTGGACTGCATTTATGTCAAGGGAGCATATCTCACTAATTCAGTTACTTCACTTAACAATTCTGGATATTGGCCCTAGCTGGTTAGGCTCAGTGGATAGAGTGTCTGCCCTCAGACTAAAGGGTCCCAGGTTCGCTCTGATCAAGGGCACATGCCTGGTCGGGGCACCAGCAGGAGACAACCAATTGATGTTTCTCTCATGTTGCTGTTTTTCTCTCTCCCTCCCTTCCATTCTCTCTAAAAAAAAATCAATGGAAAAATATCCTCAGGTGAAGATTAACAAAAACAAAAAAAAAATTCTGGATATTGTGTCGACATTTTATCAAGCAGCAAATTTAACTGAGTCCAGCACCACTAGATACAACCTTTAAAAGGCTAAAATGCAAACATTGTATTGAGTTCACATCCTTTATGCCAAAAGTCATTAGTGGCTACAGTCAAAATCTGAAACTCTTCTTTTTTTAATTAATAGACTTTATTTTTTAATATGTTTTTATTGATTTCAGAGAGGAAGGAAGAGGGAAAGAGGGATAGAAACATCAAGGATGAGAGAAAGTCATTGATCGGCCGCCTCCGGCACACCCCGCACTGGGGATTGAGCCCACAACACGGGCAAGTGCCCTGACTAGGAATCGAGCCATGACCTCCTGGTTTATGGGTCAACTCTCAACCACTGAGCCACAGTGCCTGGGCAATAGACTTTTTTTTTTTTTTAGAGTAGTTTTAGGTTTATAGAAAAATGAGCAGAAAATACAGAGAGATCCTATATACCCCATCCCACCCTACCCCTCCAGTTCCCTCTATTATTACCATCTTATAATGATGTGGTATACTAGTATTTGTTACAAGTGATGAGCCATTATTGATACATTATTCTTAACTAAAGTCCACCATTGACACTAGGGTTCACTCTGTGTTGCACATTCTATGGGTTTTGACAAATGTATAATGTACAGTATTAAACAGGATCGTTTCACTGCCTTAAAAGTCTCCCTCGCTCTACCTAGTCAGAACCCCCTCCCCTCAGATCCCTGGAAACCACTGATCTTTTTGATATCTCCATAGTCTTGCCTATTCCAGAATGTTGTATCATTGGAATCGTACAGCATGTAGCCTGTTCAGATGGGCTTCTTCCATTTAGTAGCACACATTTAAGGTTCCTCCACGCCTTTTATGACTTAACAGCTCATTTGTTTTTATCACTGAATGATATTGCATTGTATGGATGTACCACAGTTTGTTTACACATTATTTTTTTAAATGAACTAACCCTCCTCCCCCATGTGCTCTACCTTCTACCCAGGGCTAGCCAAAAAGTTCTAAAGTAGCTTTATTTCCAAGGCTAATCTAATTCTGAAACTAAGACATATGCCAGACAAAATAATGTACCAGTACATTTTAAAGCATTGAAGTATATAGTTTGCACAAAATAAATGTGATCTAGAAAAGTGATATTTTCAGGGGTACGTGAATCTCTTGAAATTAGACACATATTTGTTGTATATATGTGTCTAGGGTCCAGGGCAGTCATTAAATTCTCACCGGGAGATAGTATACCTCCTCTCCATGTTACCAACCCCAGAGATGAGGAGGGGTGCGAAGAACCACCAGTTGCATTTGCCGCTGGAAAAGAGCTGATGAAGGTGGCTTGACGTGGCTGGGTGCAGCAAGGAGCATACAGCCAGAGTAGAGATGTGAAAGCTGGCGGGGGAGAGCTGTGAAACAGGGAGGAAGAATGAGTTTACTCAGCGATGGGAATTGAGGTTGGCTAAGAAAGGAAGTCCTCCCAAGTCAAGGAGATCTTTAATTTAGAATTATAACCTACAAAAGGTCTTGTTTCCCCCAAGTAGAGTCTCATGCTGCACATATGCGTGTACACACACACACACACACACACACACACACACACACGATATACAGAAATAATGCTGCCTCTTAATTTAAGAAATACAGCCTCCTGGTACTCTCTGCCACTTCTGTAAAGGGGCGTTAGATTAGCAAGTGATTATGAAACCGTGAGCCCTGATCTGGAGAGGGAAGCAAGGTCAGAAGGGAAGGAAGGAAGGATGACTTCCCTCTGCTAAGTCAGGTTGATCTCAGCACGTGGCCACGAAAAGCATGGCTCATCTCACCTCTGCAGCCTGGATGAGAAAAAGCCCTGCAAACTGGAAAGCACTTGGCCAGTGTTCCTGTTACTATGCTGTCCCGTCTCCTATGAAATATGTTGCCTTTTCTCCTCTGCTTCTGCAAATCAAATCTCTCCCTAAGTGTCTGGCTCAAAATTTAAGCTTTCCCTGACTATTTCTGCACATTGTGATCTTTCCATTCCCTAAAAGTCAATAGAATTTATAATAAGTGTCTTTCATTTGGCCAGTACCACATATCACCCTTCTATTATTTGTTTGCTCATTTTTCCACAATCTCTGTTTTGTCTTTTATGACAAGATTGTGAGACAAATGTGTTCCCTGATGTATGCCATGCATTAAAGAGGCGTCTGGCACATAGTAGATGTTCAATAAATACTTTTAAAATGTACTCATGGCCCTAGCCCAGTGGTCGGCAAACTCATTAGTCAACAGAGCCAAATATCAACAGTACAACGATTGAAATTTCTTTTGAGAGCCAAAATTTTTTAAACTTAAACTATATAGGTAGGTACACTGTTATTAACTTAACTAGGGGCCCGGTGCACGAAATTCGTGCACTGGGTGTGTGTGTGTTGGGGGGGGGGGAGTGTCCCTCAGCCCAGCCTGCCCCCTCTCACATACTGGGAGCCCTCAGGCGTTGACCCCCATCACCCTCCAATCGCAGGATCGGCCCCTTGCCCAGGCCTGACGCCTCTGACAGAGGTGCCAGGCCTGGGCAGGGGACCCTCATTTCCCCCCATCACTGCTTCTGCCCCCAGCCCAGGCCAGATGCCTCTGGCCCAGGCATCAGGCCTGGGCAGGGGACCCCCAGACCCCTCCGATTGCTGGCTCTGCCCCTTGCCCAGGCCTGATGCCTCGGCCAGAGGCGTAGACCCCCATCACCCTCTGATCACCTGATCGGCCCCTTGCCCAGGCCTGACACCTCCGCCAGAGGTGTCAGGCTTGGACAGGGGACCCCCATGTCCCCCCGATCACTGGCTCTGGCCCAGGAATCATGCCTGGGCAGGGGACCCTCATTTCCCCCATCACTGCTTCTGCCCCCAGCCCAGGCCTGACGCCTCTGACCCAGGCTTCAGGCCTGGGCAAGGGGACAATCATATCCCCCCAATCCCCGGCTCAGCCCCCCGCCCAGGCCTGATGCCTCGGCCAGAGGAGTTGACCCTCATCACCCTCCGATCACCAATCACCGGATCGGCCCCTTGACCAGGCCTGAGGCCTCCGGCAGAGGTGTCAGGCCTGGGCAGGGGACCCCCAGCTCCCGCGGTTGCAGGCTCCACCCCTGCCCAGGCCTAACGCCTCTGGCTGAGGCGTCCGGCTCGGGCAGCGGGGACCCGCAGCTGCAGCAGCCCCGCGATCCTGGGCTTCGCTTTAGGCCCAGGCAAGGGACCCCTAGCTCCCGGGACTGCCAGCTTCGACCGTGTCTAGCTCCCATCGCTGGCTCCACCCCTACTTCCTGCTATCACTGGCCAGGGCGGCAAAGGCGCCTGATTCTCCGATCATGGCTGGGGGGCAGGGCAAAGGCGGCCCCAGGGCCACCTTTGCCCTGCCCCCCAGCTCTTAGCTCCCCCCTGGGTTTCCGATCACTGTCAGTGGCAGGGGGCTTCTTCCTGCTTTCCCTTTCGCCTCCCTGCATTGTGCCTACATATGCAAATTAACCGCCATCTTGTTGGCAGTTAACTGCCAATCTTAGTTGGCAGTTAACTGCCAATCATAGTTGGCAGTTAACTGCCAATCATAGTTGGCAGTTAATTTGCATATAGCCCTGATTAGCCAATGAAAAGGGTATTGTCGTACGCCAATTACCATTTTTCTCTTTTATTAGTGTAGATTAGGGTACTCCTAAGGCTTAGGAAGAGCCACACTCAAGGGGCCAAAGAGCCGCAGTTTGCCGACCACTGCTGGCCGGTTTGACTCGGTGGATGGAGTGTCGGCCTGCAGACCAAAGGGTCCCAGTTTTTATTCCGGTCAAGGGCAGATACCTTGATTACAAGGCTCCTCCCCATCACGGGCCCTGGTTGGGACTCGTGCAGGAGGCAATCAATCTATGTGTTTCTCTCACATCGGTATTTCTCTCTGTTTTTCCCTCTCTCTTCCACTCTCTCTAAAAATCAATGGAAAAATATCCTTAGGTGAGGATTAAAAAAAAAATGTACTCATGACTAATAGGATTCCTGCAGGGATGTTTTATGCTATTTCTCTTCTTCACAATGTTTTAGAGTACGCCATCCACATAAAAGATAATCATCCAATTACATCTCTAGAAACCACTCGTCTGATCTGAACATCTTGCCCATGTAGCCATGCATTAGGCAGGCTGCAGACAAACAACCTAAAGACCCTTCTTTGTGTAGGTCAGATAATGTTGCACCAAATTTTCGTATCGTCCTTTCCATTTATCATTTTGCCTTTTTTCCTATTGATGTTCTCTTAACTGGGCCTCAAATGATACCAAATGATGCTTACAACGTAAGGAGTGCATCTTTTAGAAGACAGGCGCGAAAGCAATCCCTTCTCTCCTCCCTCATTCTTCCCTGGCAGCAGAGTTAACTTAGTAACCAAGGCCCTTGCTCAGAGCAAACGCAGGCTCCTGTGCCTGTCTGAGGAGACAAAGCATCGGATTCCTCTCTTTGCCCCACATCCCTGGTGCTGAAGGGGACTGGCCAACCACTCACCCAACTCTGCTCCATGGGATTCCTAAAGAATGCCTCTATGTCTATCTCTGTTTTGCTTGTTTATTTGTTTTTATTGCCAATAAACTATACGCAGATGCTGAGGCATATTCTATAGTAAATTTGACTTAAAGGTCAAGGTCTTCAACCTCTGGGACCTAAAGAGAGAATATAGACAAGAGAGTGGGTGCCCACACAGGCCTGAAATAAACACCAAGCAGATCATGGGTCAGGCTGGTTGACTTTCAGCCTCCTAGGGATTGCATCTCTGAAGAATCCTGTGGAGCCGGGGTGGGCGGGGGAGATGGGGCCCGGGTCTCAGCGTTATGGTTTTGGTAACTCTGTTTTGTCAGTTTACCCGAAGGTTTTCAGGATCTGGTGAGTTGATCTATTCTAACCAAACCACAGATTAGCTTTTGTTTTTCCCCCAAATAAGAAAAACAATGTATTAATTTAGAGTGAGAGTTGAATATTCTTCTAAGACCCAAATATTTAGGTGCAGGGCACTTACCTTCTGATATACATGAGACTGATCAATTACATTCTAATGAAGAGACAGCTTGCTAAGCTTGAAATCAGCATCTCGGAGTGCACTTTCTATAGACAACAGCATAGCCTGATGTACCCGCCAGCCCTGCCTGCTTTGGGAAATATCTTCCCAGGGAAAAGAACATGATGTTGGAGACACATAGACGCATTCTTCCTCTTGGCTTCTTTTTTTTCTTCTAAATTTCATGAGGACTACCACCCATTAACATGCATCATTATACAATACTTCTTTGTTTCAATATTTTAAAATCATACTTAAAATTCTTTTAATTCCAAAGCCTGTGATCATTGCAAGAAACTAAAAAGCACTCTAAAGATGTATAAAAAAAGCTAATTATCTCATGTCTCTGCCACGGTCTCCATTCCCAGCCCTGGCAGCAATAGATGTGGAGAGACGGGGTCATGCAGCCTTCTCCGCCGTGTCACAGTTAGAGGTTCTCAAGTTTCTTTTACAAATGTGGGGTCATACAATGCACCTCACTCTGAAACTTACTCTTCTTGCTTAATGCATCACAGACACTTCCCCTAGGGCAGTGGTCGGCAAACCGCGGCTCGCGAGCCACATGCGGCTCTTTGGCCCCTTGAGTGTGGCTCTTCCACAAAATACCACGTGCAGGCGCGCACGTACGGTGCGATTGAAACTTCGTGGCCCATGCGCAGAAGTCGGTTTTCGGCGTGGGCGAGTCTATTTTGAAGAAGTTGCGTTAGAAGAAGGGGGTGTCAGTTGGTCCGGCGACGGGAGACCCAGCGCAGGGGGGCCGCGGGATACGCGCGCGGGGGAGGTACATTGTTTTGAGGTACGTGTTCGCTGAGGTCGACCCCTTCCAACTTTCCCATCCACACTCATCTATCTGAAACAAGTATACAAGACAAGTGTGGATGGGAGAGTTGGAAGGGGTCGACCTCAGCGAACGTACCTCAATCAGATTGAGGACGTTTTTAGCAAAGGCCAGCTTAGGAGTATCCTAATTAAGTTAATAACAATGTACCTACCTATATAGTTTAAGTTTAAAAAACTTGGCTCTCAAAAGAAATTTCAATCGTTGTACTGTTGATATTTGGCTCTGTTGACTAATGAGTTTGCCAACCACTGTCCTCGGTCAGTGGATAGAATGCAAGCTCGTTATTTTTAACAGCTGCATCATACCCCATGGCATGTCCCCAACATCCTACTCAGGTTCATTCTAGTTTTTGGCCACTAAAAAACAATAAAGTATTAAATGCTCCTGTGCCTATATTATTAGATATGAATATTTCCCCAAAGTGAATCAATTCCTTTTAACAGAAGTGGTAGTTCCAGTTCTATAAGCTGTTTTTCATGAATTACAGTCAATTTCATTGACAAAAATAAGGATCTTATTTTTGTCAGAAAAGATGTACCTTCTACTCATGTGAAGGGACTGTTACACTCATGGGATGTGGATTCTTTGTTTGTTTGTTTGGTTGGTTGGTTTGTTAATCCTCACCCGAGGATATTTCTCCATTGCTTTTAGATAGAGTGGAAGGAAGAGAGGAAAGGAAAGAGAGGGAGAGAAACATCACTGTGAGAGAAAAAAATCGATTTGGTTGCCTCCTGCATGTGCCCCAACCAGGGCTGGGGATTGAACCTACAGCCTAAATACATGCCCTTGACCAGGAATCAAACCGGAAACCAACTCAAACCCAGGATTCTTCAGGGCTCAGCCCAACGCCCTAACCATTGAGTACACCAGCCAAGGCAAGGGATGTGGATTCTTACCATATAAAACTTCAGCCACAGTGGAATAAAGTCCCCGATTTAAGCGTGTTGCCCTTTTCATAGCATTTGAGAATGTTTGAGCTGGCCTAGCCCAGTGGGCACTCAATAAATATTCTAGAGTGTTCAATACGTGAGGGTCATTTGGTTCAAGTTTCCCAACTCACAGACGGGGACACTGAAGCCCAGAGGGTTAAACAGGCACAATCGGGGTAATGGGGAGGAAAGGGCCTACGCTGCAGAGATTTGAATGCTGCCTGGAGAGGAGCGGGAGGAGAGGACCTGAGGAGTAGGTGGCTGCCTTGTGCAGTGGACACACGCATAGAAGGAGGGAGGTGGGAGAAGATCCGCAAAGTTTGCCTGTCCATTGAAAAGGTAATTCTTCTTTGAAGCTTTCTGGAGCGACTGCAGCTGGGGTTTCCATTTAGATTTATCTTACTTCTTTCTTGCAGCTGACCCTAGGTGTCTTTGAATGTGGCCCCGTGCGGGAACTGGACCGTTGGCAGTCCAGCTGTATGCAATAGCGGCAGGGACCGTGTGGTAGTCTCTAGGGCTTGTCCTCTTCCTCGTGGATGCTCAGACCCATTGCCCAGCCCCCTTGGGCTTACATGTAGCCATGTGGCTGAATTGTTGCCACTGGAGTGTGGATGGAAGACAGGGCCCATCAACCTCCCACAGGGGATCCATTCTCTCCTCCTGCCTGCCAGTGGGAAGCGAAGGACTCGGAGCTCCCGCACACACGGGGCGGGGAGGTGGTGGAGGAGTGGGGCGGGCGGAGCGGGGTGGGGTGGAGGGGGCTAGGTCCCTGAATCACTGTGTGGAAGGCCTCCTGCTGAACTCCGCCCTGGGCTGTTGTAAGAATGAAAAGTCACCTTCCGTTGTGTTCGGCCACTGTCAGCTTTTATTTGTTACAACAGCTTGTGTTACTTCATGGAGGCAAGGGCTCCCACTATATTAGTGTTTCTGTATTTTTATGAACGATCAGATATAAAATTCAGAACCTATACCAATTAATAATGCAGCCATTGTTACCCATTCTCTTAATGTCCACTAACTCATACAAATTTACTATGAAGTCCTGAACCACCTACCTTGCCCTAGATGGTTTGGCTCAGTGGGTAGAGTGTCAGCCTACAGACTGAAGGGTCCCAAGTTTGATTCTGGTCAAGGGTACATGACTGGGTTGTGTGCTTGATCCCCAGCAGGGGATGTGCAGGAAGCAGCCAATCAATGATTCTCCCTCAGCATTGATGTTTCTATCTCACTTTCCCCTCTCCTTTCCTCTCTAAAATCAATAAAAATATTTAAAAAATAATAAAATCTTTAAACACACACACACACACACACACACACACTACCTACCTTCTCCATGAGAATGAGTACACAGGATCAAGAAAAGAATGGTCTGACATTCAAATTTTTCCTCACTACCATGTAACTTAATTTAGTTTGATCACAGTGCCAACTTGCTTTCTTTTCTCCAGGAGTTTAAGAAATCATTTTTCTTTTTGAGCACTGTCTTTTTGTCCATTGTTCTTGCCTAATCACCCACACTGTATAGCTTTTGTCATCTTGACAGCAGTGGAAATTTTCTAAGTAATTATTTCAGTTTTTCTTGCTTTATGGTTGGGATAAAGAATAAATAGAAAACAGTTGGGGAAAGAAAAGAAAATTGAAGGAAATGAACAGGACTTGGGTTGTTTTAGTTTTCAAACATCATCACAAGACTGTTCGTGGCAGTAGGAGTGGTGGGACGTTCGAGTGTTTCATTCAAACATGAAACCCAGAGGATCCTATGGTCCCGACTTGCACTTTAAACTAAAGCTACATTGACTTTACAGCCAAGACAAATTGTCCTGGTGCAGCACTTTGGGATAGAATGCTTGCCACTTGGTCACAGCTATGTGGGATAAAAGGAAATGATGGTAGAGCAATGTGCATCCTTTATGGAGAAGAGGAAATGATGGACCATATAAACAGATGATTGGCACTTCGTCTGTGAGCCTAACTAACCATGTTGCTCAGATTACAAAGCAGCAGTTAGGGCTCCGTGTGGGTCGAGGAAGGAGTTGACCTAGAATTACATGTTCAGGCCTAAAAATATTCTAGAAAAAAATACACTTACGGAACACAGTGAGTTGAAACCATAGTAAAACGGCCATCAGTTCCTAGCCACTGGGTTAGATATTTCACTAATAAAGAGATCAAGCACACTAAAATTATAGGTGTTCCTACAATTTCTCAAATTATTATTAACAAAAAGGTGAATGGTTGTATTCACAGTTGTGAACATGCAAAACAAAGTTTATTCTTGCATTATTATTTATTAACTAGAGGCCTGGTGCATAAAAATCATGCGGGGGGGGGGGGGGCGGTGTCCCTCAGCCTGGTCTGCACCCTCTCCAATCCAGGATCCCTCTCACAATCTGGAACCACTGGCTCGTAACTGCTCACCTGCCTGCCTGTCTGATGCTCCTAACTGCTCCCCTGCCAACCTGATATCCCTAACTGCTCTCCCCTCCTGGCCTGATCCCCCTAACTGCCTAACTGCTCTCCCCTCCTGGCCTGATCCCCCTAACTGCCTAACTGTGCTCCCCTGACAGCCTGACCCCCCTAACTGCCTATATACTCTCCTTTCCTCTCCACACCCTTCGGACCGGCGGCACAGGTGTGCCGGGAGCTCTCTGCTGCGGCCCCGCCCCTGTCCTGATTGGTCGTTACGTGATGGCATCCTGAACAATTTGCATATTCCTCTATTATTAGTATAGATTATTGTATTGTTTTCCATAGGAACAACTGTAGTCCCTTTTTGCCCCATCCTGTTTGTATGTCTGGTTGGGTGCAACCAGGTTGGAAAGACATCATCACATCAAGGCCACCCATTCAGCAAACAGTTGGGTGTCACACATACAGATCTGGGGAGAAGGGGTTTCTTCGTCTTCTTCTTTTGAGAGGGGCTATATTTTGCTTTGGAGAAAAATTTATAACCTTATAGCTTTGTTTTCCAACCCTTCCTTCCACTCTCTACCAACTTGAACTCCTGCTCAAAAACCTTCAGTGCTCCTCTATCACTTATTGAAACAGAGTCAAATACTTCTGCTTGGCCCCAAAGGCCCTCCCCCACCCAGGCCCATCTAACAGTCTAAATATATTGTATATTCACTATTACCTAACATCTGCCCCTCTTGGGGCGGGGCAGTCTCTACTCATTGCATCATGATCATTCCTTTGTTCTCAGCCCTAAGCCCTTCCTCCTCACCTCTCCTCTTCCCTCCACGTGTCCAACCCTATGGTTCTCTGGATTCAAAGGTCTCCACAGAGGTCTGCCTGGGCTCCCCAGGGCAGCACGGCTTCAGCGTGCAGGTCACAGGGCTGTCTGTGTGCTTGGCCTGATGCTCTGGTGTCACTGACTTGAAACTCTTTAATAATTTCTGAACAAGGGGCCCCACAGTTTCATTTTGCACTAAGCTCCACAAGTTATGTTGCCAGGCCTGTGGGTGGGAACTATTTGTGTAGGCAACTCCGACATATGGCCTTGTGTTTTTATTTAATTAAAACGGAGACAACGCTTTAACATAACTAGAGTGCTTTATGTGTACAAAGCAATGCTACACGCATCACCTCCTCTAAACTGAGCAGCAAGCCTGTGGAGCGAGGGTGCTGAGTTCCAGCAGCACTTGTGGGTCTTGAGGCATCTCTGAATCAATTTACAGCATTTTCTGGTTTTCCTTATAATTTGTTGTTGTTGTTGTTAATCCTCACCCGGAGATATTTTTTTCCATTGATTTTTAGAGAGAGTTGAAGGGAGAAAGGAAGAGAGGAAGAAGAGAGAGAGAGAGAGAGAGAGAGAGAGAGAGAGAGAGAGAGAGAGAGAGACATCAATTGGTTGCCTCCTGCACACACCCAAATCAGGGCTGGGGATCGAACCTATAACCCAAGTATGTGCCCTAGACCGGGAATAGAACCAGAGATTCTTCAGTCTGGGGGCAGACCCTCTAGCCACTGAGCAACACCAGCCAGAGCTTTCTTTTAATTTTTGTTCATATTTTCCAGCTCCTCTTGCTCTTAATGTTTATAATAAAAGTTCAGAGTAGCCTAAATGTTCACCACAATGATGTGGCTAAACTCCCCTTATATCAGTTTCCTTGAGCTGCTGTAACTAAGTAACATAAACGTACTGCCTCACCATCCTGGGGGCTAGAAGTCTGAAATCAAGGTGTCCACAGGACCCCGATCCCTCTGAAACTCGGGGATCTTTTCTTGCCTCTTCCTAGCTTCTGGCGGTTTTCTGGTAATTTCTGGGATTCCTGGCCTGTAGGTGCACCACTCCACCGCTCTGTCTTCATGCGGCATTCTCCATGTCTCTGTCCCCACGCGACCATCGTCTTATGAAAACACCAGCTGTATTGAAGCAGGGCCCACCCCACTCCATAGACTTCATCTTAAGTTAACTAATTACATCTGCCATGGTCCAACCCCCAAGAGGGTCACATTCTGAGCCTTGGAGATCAGGACGTCAACATATTTTGGGGGGAGGGAGACACATTTAACCCCTAACACTTCCCCTGCCCTCCACACTTAGTCATTAAGTCCTATCGGTTCCAACTCTGGAATGTCTCCTGAAACCAGTGGTTCCTCCTGTTGCCATCGCCATGGCCCAGGGCTCTCTCATCCTCTGCCTCCTAGTCTTGTGGCCGTCTGATCTAGTCCCACTCTGTAGCCGCTGAGGGCTCCTAACACCTCTGCCTGATCTTGTCACTCCCTGATTCCCAGTTTTCTCTGGACAATCACAACCCTTTGAGAGGCCTTGTGTGACTTGGCCCCACTTAGCCCTCTGACCTCTCTCCATTCCACCGTCTCATCATTGTCTCTTGCTAGCCTCCTCTTCATCTCTTGTGCTCGTGGGAGACTGGATTCCCCCAGCGAAGGGCCAGCATCTCCTGTTCTCCAGACCTGCATGCGCGTCTCTCTTCCTGATGTGGTTTGGCTTACACATCACTTTCTTCAGGATGCCCCCCATCTCATATGCTCCTGCGTCTGAGCACAATTAGCACCAAGCGGGCAGCCGTAGCCCTTTCTTCACTATCTACCAGGAGAACCCTGAAACCACCGGTCCTGAAATTTGTGCCCCGCCCCCTTCCTTTCGCCCAACAGGAAGGCGAGAGTTTCAGCCAATGGGAGAAGGAAAGCGTCTGGATGCAGTAAAGAGAGGTTTAATCATTCTTGTCATGCACTATGGACTTGAAGTCCCCTCAGTGTTGTTCCAGAAATACAGAAAACTCAATGGAATTTATTTGAAATTATTTGGGGCTAATGGACTGCCCTTGGCTTTGCTCTAAGACCAAATTTCATGGTGCTCGGGATTTCAAGAGTTACCCTCTTATAGCACGTGCCCCTTGTCCATCAGCACATTTGTCACACCATATGCTTGTGTTGACTCATCGCTCTCCCCAGAGTAGCACAAGTACCTAGCAGAGCGCCAGGCACACCGCCAGCCCCCTAATGATTGAGGGAACGATGGAAAAGAAACTGAGTCACAGAGAGGTAAGAGCAGCGGTTCTCAACCTGTGGGTCGAGACCCCTTTGGGGGTCGAACGACCCTTTCACAGGGGTTGCCTAAGACCACCCGAAAACACATATATAATTACATATTGTTTTTGTGATTAATCACTATGCTTTAATTATGTTCAATTTGTAACAATGAAAATACATCCTGCATATCAGATATTTACATGACGATTCATAACAGTAGCAAAATTACAGTGATGAAGTAGCAACGAAAATAATTTTATGCTTGGGGGTCACCACAACATGAGGAACTGTATTAAAGGGTCATGGCATTAGGAAGGTTGAGAACCACTGGGTAAGGGGTTTACCCATAGGCAGATGGCAATCATGATGGAGAGGCAGACATTGGACTTGGGTTGGCCTGAAGGCCATGTTCTTAGCCACTGCCCAGCTCTAGGAGCCCCAGGTCTGAGTCTGTCTTATCACAAGTGTATTGTCAGCACATACCTGTTGAATGAGAGAGAAATGAAAAATATGTGATTTAAAAAAAAAAAAAAAAACGGAGAAGAGGGGGGGAGGAGAAAGATTGTAAAGGTAAAATAAAGAGGATAGAAAACAGAGAAGGAAGACAGGAGAGAGGGAAATAAGAGAAGTCAAGAAAACTCCATGCCACTCTGCCTGGGCTCAGCGCTGGTGCCTTCTGCACTTTCATGGACCAATATTTAAGGAGCCTCCGGTAAGTGCCAGGCCCTGTTCTGGATACTAGTGAACAAGACAGGCAAGCATCCTGGCTTCTTGGAACCTACATTTCAGTAGGGAGTATCAGACAATAAAAAACCGACTTAAAAGATGAATACAGGACATACGATGTTAGAAGACAATTAAATACTACCCAAAAATAGCAGAACAGGATAAAAGAAGGGACCCTTCTGCTGGAGTCCCATATCCACAAGGGGTTCGTGGCTAGAATTCAGGGGATCTATGAACTTGAATGGGGGGAAATGACTTCTTTATTTTCAACTTAAATCTTCAAATCTGACTGTAGGCAACCAGCCACGGGAATAATTGCAGTGCCTCTGGCTTTGTCACAAGTATTTTTATATCATATTGAGAGTTGTTGCTGGTATACTGAAGTATGGTTATATTCATCGCTACTTTGTAGCTATTAGACCTGCAGTTAGATCTTAGTGTAGCTCAGTGGTTGAGCATTGACCTATAAACCAGGAGGTCATGGTTCGCTTCGCCATCAGGGCACAAGCCTGGGTTGCTTTCTCAATGCCCAGTAGAAGGCATGCAGGAGGCAGCTGATCAATAATTCTCTGAACATTGATGTTTCTAGCTCTCTCTTCCTCTCTGAAATCAATAATAGCAGAATAGGATAAAAGAAGGGACTCTTTTTTTTTTTTTTTTAAGAAACACATGCCCTAGCTGGTTTGACTCGTGGATAGAGCATTGGCCTGCAGACAGAAGGGTCCTGGGATTGATTCCGGCCAAGGGCACGTACCTCAGTTGCAGGCTCCTCCCGGCCCGGGCCCTGGTCAGGACACGTGCAGGAGGCAACCGGTCGATGTGTTTCTCTCACATCGATGTTTCTCTCTGTCTTTCCCTCTCTCTTCCACTCCCTCTAAAACCAATGGAAAAATATCTTTCTGTAAGGATTTAAAAAATAAAGAAACATAGTTTCTTTTATAACACTATACTTTTTTTTGTTTGTTTAAAGTATTACATATGTCTCCTTGTCCCCCCATGGACTCCTCCCCGGCCACTCCCACCACCCAGGACAAGCCGCCACCATGTCCATTGGTTATGCTAATATGCTTGCATACAAGTCCTTTGGTTGACCGCTCCCCCCCATCCCCCACCCCCACCTCTCCCCTGCCTTCCCTCTGAGGTTTGACAGTCTGTTCAGTGTTTCTCTGTCTCTGATTCTGTTTTTATTCATCAGTTTATGTTGCTCATTATATCCCACATGTGAGTGAGATCATGTGATATTTATCTTTCTCCAACTGGCTTATTTCACTTAGCATAATGCTCTCCAGTTCCATCCATGCTGTTGCAAATGGTAAAAGTTCCTTATTTTTTACAGCAGCGTAGTATTCCATTGTGTAGATGTACCACAGTTTTCTAATCCACTCATCTGCTGATGGGCACTTAGGCTGTTTCCAAATCTTAGCTATGGTGAATTATGCTGCTATGAACATATGGGTGCATATATCCTTTCTGATATGTGTTTCTGGTTTCATAGAAGTGGGATTACTGGGTCAAATGGGAGTTCCATTTTTAGTTTTTTGAGGAAATTCCAATACTATTCTCCATAGTGGCTGCACCAGTCTGCATTCCCACCAGCAGTGGACAAGGGCTCCTTTTTCTCCACATCCTCTCCAGCACTTGTCGTTTGTTGACTTGTTGATGATAGCCATTCTGACAGGTGTGAGATGGTACCTCATTGTTGTTTTGATTTGCATCTCTTGGATGATTAGTGACTTTGAGCATGTTTTCATATGTCTCTTGGCCTTCTGTATGTCCTCTTTCAAAAAGTGTCTATTTAGGTCCTTAGCCCTTTTTTTTTATTGGGTTGTTTATCTTCCTTTTGTTAAGTTGTTAACACTATACCTTTTTTAATGCATTTAGAAACATTATTCTGGGAAGGGATTCCCAGGTTCCACAAGACTGCCTTGCGTTCTTTCATATTGTTTTGTTGATCCTGAACTTCTGAATGTTAAGTAACAGGACAGTGCAGGTAGGAGAGCAAGTTGCAGTACAGTCATGTGCTGCGTGAGGACGTTTCAGCCTGGGACAGTGGGCCCAGAAGACTATCCTGGGGCTGAAAAATTCCTATAACTTAGTGGCGTCATAACTGGTGCACTGCCAGTTGTACAAAAGCACAACACATACAATTACGTACAGTACAGAATATTCGATGATAGTAAATGACTATGTTACTGATTTATGTATTTACTATACTATCATTTTTGTCATTATTTTAGCATGTAATCTTTCTACTTATGACAAAAAAGGTTTGCTGTAAAACAGTATGCTGTGTCACACTGGCAGCAGCCTCATCCATCTCATGTTCACCAATCTCTCGATTGCATCATTTTCTCTTGTGCTTGATTTAATCTCATGTTGATTCGTACACTAATATGCTGTACAGGCTTGTAGCCTAGTAGCAATAGCCTGTACCGTACAGCCTAGGTGTGTAGCAGGCTACAGCATCCAGGTGTGCATAACACTCTTTGATGTTTGCACAGGAACACAATTGCCTAATGATGTATATCTCAGAACGTTTCCCCTTTGGTGCTAAATAAAGTGGGTAGCGTTGGTCTCATGACGAATGCCCTGTTGAACCTGTTCCTAGCACATGCTCTCCTCAGCGACCCCCTGTCATGGCCCTAGCTTTGCCCAAAGCTCAGACTCAGGTGTCCAGTGAGGCTGTTGTGTTGTTGACCAGCCTGCTTCTCTGATGAGAGAACTCTGACCCCTCCCTGCCGCTCACCACCTTCCTTTCTCAGTGGCTGTTATTTAACATTCAGAAGTTCAGGATCAACAAAACAATATCAAAAGAATGCAAGGAAATTCGAAACTATATATTAAATCTTCCTTTCTGTTGTTCTGTCTTCTATTTAAATATCTAACTCAACCAGACAAACTAGCTCAAATCTGCCAGGCAGTGTGTGTCTCCTAAAGAAAAGATAAGCAGATCAGCAGTTCCCAGATGTTGATTAAGTGTACCACCTAGGGCAAGTGGGATGTGAGCTGAAGCTGCTGCCATATTTCAGCAGAAAATCTTTAAAAATTCAAATTCAGCTCACACGTACAATGAAAACCCCCAGAATTCTGTGACAAAAAGAGCCTTTGTTTTTTAGAAATTGCTCTTTGAGGCTGTTGACGTATTTTTTAATATGATTTTGAATATGATTGGTTTTAGGTGTACAGCAGAGGCTGTTGAAATATTTGTAAAAGATCTCCACATGGACTGTGATAAAACACTATCTGGAAATCACAAAATCAAATTCTTCCTTGTATTAATTAAGATGCTGATAGCTGTAAGCAATGGGATGCCCGGCTACAGGTGGCTTGATAAGGACCTTGCTCCGCTCAGTTAGCAAGAGGCCAGGAAGTCCGTGGTTCCAAGGTCAGTTCGTCTCCAAGGCGCCAGGACCCTGGCTTGGCCCCTCTAACTCCAGAACACCTCACAGCATCTCAGATGATGGCGTCTCCCCCTTCCCAGCCCCATCCTGTAGCCTCAGCGTCTCACACCAGTGGCTGTTCCCAAATCTCTGCCTGTTGGCATTCTCTGTTATAACCATCCCATCCCCTAGACTAGAGGGTACACTTAAATGCATGTTCCCAGGCACCACCCCCAGAGATCCCTGAGTCGATGGGCTTGAGTTCTGCCTGAGGAATCTGCATCTTTAGAAAGTTCCTGTAGGGGTTTGACACAGATCACCCCAGGACCCAAACTCTTCGTATGAGCATCCCTGCCTGACAATCTCTTAGGAATCAGGAACTCAACAGGTTCAAAACTGAACTCATTTGCCCTAGCCAGTTTGGCTCAGTGGATAGAGTGCCGGCCCTTGGACTGAAGGGTCCTGCGTTTGTCTCACATTGATGTTTCTCTCTCACTCTGTCTCTCCCCCTCCCTTCCACTCTCTCTCTCTCTCTGATAATCAAATGGGAAAAAATCTTTGGGTGAGGATTAACAAAGAGAAAAAACACACACACAAACAAAAAACTAAATTGAACTTATTTATCCCTCACACCTGGTGAATCCTATATAATAAAAGCCTAATATGCTAAGTGTCCAGTTGACCAGTAGGCCATTCAACCAATCAAACAGTAATATGCTAATCATATGCTAAGGCTGCTCAACTGCTCACTATGGCATGCACTGAGCACCAGGGGGCAGACAGTCAACCAGTCGACCAGTCGCTATGACATGTACTGACCACCAGGGGGCAGACGCTCTGACTGGTAGGTTAGCTTGCTGCTGGGGTCCGGCCAATCAGGACTGAGTGAGATGGGTCAGACATGCCCTGGAGCCCTCCCTTGGTCCCTCTGGTTGGCCAACCTCCCCCATCCCTCCCTGGCCCTGATCATGCACCAGTAGGGTCCCTTGGCCTGGCCTGCACCCTCTTGTAATCCGGGACCCCTCAGGGGATGTCAGAGAGCCAGTTTCAGCCCAATCCCACAGGCCAGGTCAAGGGACCCCGCTGGTGCACAATTCATGCACCAGGCCTCTAGTACAGAATAAGTACAAATCCCTTGGCATGGCATACCTCTATCCCCCGCCTCGTCTCTGAACACTGCCTGAGCCTTGTCCTTGGCGTTTAGCAGTATTATGACTTCTTACAGGTCCTGGACACGTGCCTTACCCTTCTGTCCCCCTGCCAGACCTCATGCTTCTGGGCGCAGGTGTGCCTGCTCCTCCATCCTGCCATCATGCTCCTTGTCAGTGGGCTCTGTGCCAGCTCTGACCATGTGCATCCTCAGTGCTGCACTCATCAGGTTGAACTGTACTCTTCACCAGGTAAAGTCTACCTGATGGCTTTGAACTTGAGCTCCTTGAAAGCAGGGGCTGTGGCTTATTCCCTTTTACACTCTGTTCCTGCTGTAGAATCGAACACGCAGGGAGCAGTCATGAACATTTGATGAATTGAATTTCTTGGTGAAAACAAGGAAGAGAGAAGCAATAACCAGGGACGCTGAAGGGGGAATTTAAAAGTGCATCATTATGAAAAGTCCAGGGAGGGGATTGATCCAAGAAGAATGAAGGGATTAAGTGTCTAACTGATGTTTGTTTAGAGATCAGGCAGGGCAGGGACTGAAAAAGGGCATTGGATTTGGCATCAAAGCGGTCACTGGCAACGTCAGAGCAAAGCGTCAGTGCGAACAGCCTTCTGCCATCACCTAACTTCCCTCTAGGGCAGTGGTTCTCAACCTTCCTAATGCCGCGACCCTTTAGTACAGCTCCTCATGTTGTGGTGACCCCCAACCATAAAATTATTTTCGTTGCTACTTCATCACTGTAATTTTGCTACTGTTATGAATCGTCATGTAAATATCTGATATGCAGGATGTATTTTCATTGTTACAAATTGAACATAATTAAAGCATAGTGATTAATCACAAAAACAATATGGCACTATATATTCAATATGTGTTTTCCGATGGTCTTAGGTGACCCCGGTGAAAGGGTCGTTCGACCCCCAAAGGGGTCGCGACCCACAGGTTGAGAACCGCTGCTCAGGCCAGAGGGAGGAAACTTCACGATACAAACGTACCCAGCGCAGAAATGGATAGGCCCGCCGCCTCTTCACTGAGCTGGGCTTAACTTGCCTTAACTAACTTTTAAAAGAGTTCTCCGGCCCGGCCAGTGTGGCTCAGTGGTTGACCATCAACCTATGAACCAGGAGGTCACCTTTTGATTCCTGTTCAGGGCACATGGCCGAGATTGTGGGCTCGAACCCAGTAGGGGGCATGCATCTGTCATCATTGATGTTTCTATCTCTCTCTTCCTCTCCCTTCCTCTCTGAAATCAATACAAATATATTTAAATAAAAAAAAAAATAAAAGACTTCTCCTGTGTCTACTTTCCTTTCTACGCCCGCTCTCAGGCTAAAGCTTCTCTCTGTGCCATTTCTGCCTCGTGTGTCCAAGGTCCGCCTGAACTGCATGTCAGGCAAAGCAGGCTATGACCCACCTCCCCGCATCACGGAAATTTCTCTGCTGGGCTGGAATGCTTCTCTGAACTGCTTCTCGCGTGCAAACCCATCCTCATCTCCCATTCCCCCAACCTCCAACCGAATCACCCCACCTTCCCAGCCTCTGCACCTCTTACACTCATAGGTTGACTGTGGGGCTTTCTCCGAGTGCCATTCTGGCCTCCCTTTGCCTTTCCTGTGTCCCTGTTCAGACGTCTGATTGTTTTTTCTTCTTCCAGGACTAGAAGCAGACAATGAATTATGCCCCTTCTCCCCTGCCCCCCCCCCACCCCCGCTCCCGCCCATCCTGCCAGTGCAATTCTCAAAGGCTGCCTCTTCCACAGTCAGACTCCCTCCACCTGCCACACTCCTCTACTCTCTGCCCTCAGAGCCAGAGCTGCAGTGGTCTCCTCATCTGAATGCAGTGCTTTCTCATCCACACCCTCATCAGTGTAATACTCTACCCCTACAGCTGCTACTTAAGGGTTCCTGAAGAAATTGACACGGTCTATTTTTAAAATGCATCATTTAAGCCCATCAAAGGTTTAATTCAGAAATTTGCAGTAATTCCTTAGGAACAACTAAAACAAACAGGTCTGTATTATGACTTGTTAAGAAACAGAATTGTAAAGGGGGGAAAGGAGACAGAGAAGTCATGTGTGGAAGAGATAGAAAGATATATCATGGTCACAAAGAGAGATGTAAACCGACACATAGATGGAGAGACCAAAAGAGGGGTGTGATCTCGAAAGACATTCTGGAAAGGGACCTGCCTCCCCCAGACGCATCCTTCAAAGACAAAACCCCAGGATCCGCCAACACAGAAGTAGGGGCCAGGCCGGAAAATGAGGGCAGCGCATGCCAAGTCCAAATAAGATGCAAGCTGCACAGCCGTCGTGCCGTGAACACCTTGAGAGTGATAAGGACATGCTCCCCGGAGAGAAAGACCCCCGTCGTGGGGCCTGGAAGAGACTGGTGTTGTGCATTTTCACCACTACAGGCATAAAGGAAGGAGGGGCCCTCTGTCACTTGTCCTGAAAGCAGAATGAACTTGGAACGAGGGAAGAACTCCCCCGTGCTTACTCTCCCGACCCCTGAGAAGCACACCACTCACGCCGTTTTAGGGAAAGGCAACTAAGAAGCGGTGATTGGCGTAGGTGGTGTTACTAAACCGTTTCCAGTTCTCTTGCCTCTGTTACTGTTTCTCCAGCACACTGCAGTTAAAAGTTCTTTGGCAACCTAGAGCTCCTTGTTGTGCAAGAAATCGAATTTATTAAGTGAGTTGATATTTGTAAACTTCTCAGGACACTAAGGGCTACTGGGTGTATTAAATAAATAAAATGCTCCCGGCCGGCATGGCTCAGTGGTTGAGCGTCGACCTATGAACCAGGAGGGCATGATTCGATTCCAGGTCAGGGCACATGCCCGGGTTACAAGCTCGATCCCCAGTGAGGGGCATGCAGAGGGCAGCAGATCAATGATCCTCTGTCATCGGTGATGTTTCTATCTATCTATCTCTTCCTCTCCCTTCCTCTCTGAAATTAATAAAAATATATATTTTAAATAAATAAATAAATAAATAAATAAATAAATAAAATGCAATGTATACGACTTCTAGCCAAATGTTGTGCTCTCTCTTTCTCTTGTCATCCCTGTCCATTGTTCTTATGCATCTAGGACAGGTTAACACACCTTTGAGATGTCAGAAGTAATATCCAGGGAAGGTTGGGGAAGGTGGGGGGGCAGACTCTCTAGTGCCCTCTTCTGGTGCCTCCCTAACCCTCCTCACCCTCCCATCTCCAACTTCCAAACACTGCTTATTTTTTTCAGGGTGAATTTAAGAACACATTTCCCTCAAATTAGTACCACCAGAGTCACTCACGGATAATTCATGGTGCTCAATACGTAAAGCCTCCTGACTGGCTTTATGTGACGCGACCTCCCATTAGAGCTAGCACTGCTGACCACGCCTCCCTTCCCAGTGTCCTTGCCCTGCTGTGTCCAGGCACCATTCTGTCCAGGTTTTCCTTCTCCCTCCCTCCCTGCCCTCACAGGAGGTCCTTTCTCCTCCCCCCATACTGTCCATCCCGGTGCTCCTCGGGGCTCTGTCTCAGCCCCACTCCCTTCCCGCCCTCACGCCCTCCTTCCGTGGTATGTCACGGTTGGCTTTAGAGGCTGCTCCCCCTCGGCTGCAGTCACCGGGGGAAGACAGATAGTCGTGCTCAACCTGCCAATTCATGACCAAAATATCTAAATTCATGTAAGTAACATTTCCACTTGTGTGATGTCAAGTATGTAGCTCAACTGAATGTCTTTAAAAAAAAAAAACAACAACACGTATTTTTATTGATTTCAGAGTGGAAGGGAGATAGAAACATCAATGATGAGAATCATTGATCAGCTGCTTCCTGCATGCCCCCTACTGGGATCCAGGCCTGCAACCCGGGCATGCGCCCCTAACCAGAATCGAACCCAGATCCTTCAGTTGGCAGTCCGGCGCTCTATCCACTGAGCCAAACCAGCTGGGGCTCAACTGAATGTCTTTTACTGAAATGGAGCCGCACATAGGTAGGTACAGCTTTAGTCCGGGGTCTGAAGAGGAGGTGGGGCTTCTCTGGCGCCCTCTTCTCTGGAGGCCACTTTCAGGGTGTTTTCAGTTCACACGGGTAATCTTTCTTCATTTTAATATGTTTTTATTGATTGATTGATTTTTAGAGAGAGAGGAAGGGAGAGAGAGAAAGAAACATCAACCGGTCACCTCCCACACAGACCCCAACCAAGGATCAGGTCTGGAACCCAGGCATGTGCCCTGACTGGGAATCAAACCAGCAGCCTCCTGATGCATGGGACCACGCTCAACTGACTGAGCTACCTGGCCAGGGCATGGTCTTTCTTTATGCTAATTCACCTTCTATGGGGTGCATTAATTTGCTAGGGCTGCCATAATACAGCATCACAGACTGCCTGGCTTCAACAACCGAAATTTAATTTCTCACAATTCCGGAAGCTAGAAGTCTGAGATCAAAGGACCAGCGGGCTTGGTTTCTTCTGAGGCCTCTCTCCCTGGCTTGAGGACGGCTGCCTTCACCCCATATCTTCACATGGTCTCTCCTCTGTGTCTCCGAGTTCTAATTCTCTTCTTACAAGAACACCAGTTATATTGGATTAGCCTCACCCCCACCCCAATGACAGTTTAACTTAATTACCTCTTTAAAGAACCTACTTCCTAAAACAGTCACCTTCGGGGGCACTGGGGGCTAGGATTTTAGCATCGGAATTTTGAGAGCACAGAGGGGGGTGCCTGAGAGTGAAACTCATGGTGCATGGGACAGACTGGCGAATCTCAGAGGGAAGGCGGGGGAGGGTGGCTGAGTGGGAAGAGATCACCAAAGACCTATATGCATGTATGCCCCATGGACACAGACACTAGGGTGGTGAAGGCCTTGGGGGGCTTGGAGGGTTATAAAGGGCAGGCTGAAAAAGGTCAATGTGGGGGAAAGGAGACATATGTAATACTTTCAATAATAAAGATTGTTTAAAAAAGGAAAAGAAATCCATGGCTTGGCAGAAACTGGGCAAAGTTAGAGGCAACTATTGAGCTCTACTCAGTGCAGGCCCCGAGCTGAGGGACATCCAAACGAGAATGCCATGGGCCTGGCCCAGATGCTGCCAACCCGGCTGTGGGGACAGGGCACCCGTACAGAGGAGAGTCCGCCGTCTAAGCCGAGGTACGCGCCATGGGCCAGCAGAGGGTGTGAAGGCAGCAACTGCTCTGGAAGCCTCGAGGAAGAGGAGATAGACATCAGTTGGATGATCATGGCCACTGGGAGGTCTCACTAATGATAATAACCACCTTTTATTGAATTTCTGCTACCGGCCAGCGCTCCACACAAACTCTAATCTAATCCCGCCTCAGGGGCTGTGCGGGGGACTATACCACATTCCGTACATCCGGTTCCTAGTATTGTGCTTGGCACAAGTGAGCGTGCAATAAATGGCAGCTGTCATTCATTCAACCAATGTTTGTGCAGTGCCTACCACCTACCAGGACGTGTGCTCACTGCTGGGGATATGATGACAAGCAGGAGCAGCATGGGTTCTTCCCTGGCTGAGCTTACTGGTTAGAAATGCACTGTCCAATTATGGTGGCCACTAGCCACACAGGACAATCAATTAAAAATGAAAAATTCAGTTCCTCAGTCACACTGGCCACATTTCATGTGCTGAGCAGCCACAAGTTGTTACATTTCCAGCATGGCAGAAAGTTCTATTGTGCAGCACGGGAAAGGGGAAGAGGGATAATGCCTTTATGGTAAAGGTTGTGGACAAAAGAGAGGTGGGGTGGGGGTGGGGGTGTTCTATGGGAAGTAACCTCACAGGGTGAGCTGATCATAAATTTCTAACTGGGCTGGTCATGGTGGGTAGTCGCACCCAGACCTACAACATTTTTAGTGAAAGGTTTTAAGCCAGCCCTGTCCATTGTTCGTGTGCATCTAGGACAGGTTAACACACCTTTGAGATGCCAGAAGTAATACCCCAGGAAGAGGCATTCACCCTCAAGATGAGCACATAATCTTGTTAACTGTTAACTACCCTGTAATCCAAGCCCCGCCTAGCTTTCTCCCACCTCCATATCATCTTCCGTATGTTCCCTTCTTAATTTCAAATGCATGCAAGAAACTACAAAACTATTATTCTCCAAAGTATCTGGGATCTTGCTCCCCATCATATGCCATCAGTTTGACTCAAATAAACTCACAGAAAAGGCTTGGACATTTCTTACATTGACAAGGTTGTGATAGAGACTTATAAGTACAAGAAAAGGACATTATCACTGTTCACATTATAACTGGATACAGGAACTGAAGGTCTGAGAAGTTAAGCAATTTGACTAATTCACACAGCTACTATGCAAGAGCTGGGATCTGAACCCAAGTCTGTCCTAATCTCATGCTACCTTGGGCACAGGTAGAATCTGGTTAAAGAGCGAAGATGGAGAAGGCACCATTGGTAGGAAAGTAGCAGCCTGGGCAAAGACAGAGGCCGAGATGGCCTAGGCTGGCAGAGGACCACGAGTAAACCAGTCTGGCTGGAGGGGCAGAGACGTGTTGAACTCGTGTGCTTGGAAAGGTAAGTCAGGGCTTGCCTGCCTTGACTGAGAGCCAAGGAGCCAGTAACCTCAGCCCTGTGTGCGGAGGTTGAGTCCTTGTCGCATGTGGGCAGGAGCCTGGCATGGGCAGAACTGTGTCAGGAAGGTGGCGGTGCTTATGGGAACTGTGCTGAGACCAGGTAAGAGTGGCAGGGGGGGCAGAAAGGAAGGGATGAATGAATGGTGCAAAGCAAAGAGCACCAGAGTGGGAGCCAAGAGATGTGACCCTAAGACTTAATACTGTGTAACACTGGGCATTATATTTCATTTCTTTGGGCCTCATTTCTTCAATTTTAAAAGGGTGAGGCTGGTCCAGAGACCTGAGTCCTGTCCTAGCAATGGTTTCTAGGAACCTGCAAATGTGAATGGCAGGCTAAGAGAAGCAGTAGGAAGAGTAGCATTGAATATGGGACAAGGAAGATGGCAGCGTCTAAGGCAGGGGTGGGCAAACTTTTTGACTCGAGGGCCACAATGGGTTCTTAGACTGGACCGGAGGGCCGGAACAAAAGCATGGATGGAGTGTTTGTGTGAACTAATATAAATTCAAAGTAAACATCATTACATAAAAGGGTACGGTCTTTTTTTTTTTTTTAGTTTTATTCATTTCAAACGGGAGTTTTATTCATTTCAAACGGGCCGGATCCGGCCCTCGGGCCGTAGTTTGCCCACGGCTGGTCTAAGGTCATCTTGATATGAATTGGGAATGATGTGCCATTAACAAAACTAGGAAGATGCATGAAAGGGCTTGTCTTTTTTTTTTGGTCTTTTTTTTTTTTTTTGAGGCATTTGGGGAGGGTGGTCACAGGGTATGAAGGTTGGGAATGACAAGTGGTAGTGAAAATATAACAGGTTTGGTTTTAGGAAAATAGTGCCGTATTAGAAATCATTATTATACACCCCAAACATAGATTTTAAACTTTTTTCATCCATGACTTTCAGTATTAGGAAATACAATTCACATCATAGTACAGTACTGTTGTCCAGTATATATAACTGAAACAAGAGATTTATGCAACCAGTTACCCTTACTAAGGGCAATGGATCCTAATTTTTTTTTTTATTCTGATACATTTCTTTTTTTTTTTTTTAAGCTGATTGCCATCTACTTAATTTCTTTAATGATGGATTGTTGTCACGACCCACAGTTTCCAAAGCTCTGCCTAACAGGAGACGCCTCTTCTTAATTTGAAGGCCATGGCAGAGCGTCCTGTCACCAAATCCAGGAGGGCCTGCAGACGTGAACCTGGAGAGGCTCAGGGCTGGGGAGTTTGGAGGTTCCGTGGAAGGCTTGATGGGAGAAAGCAGACGCCTGGGAAGGTTCCGCGGAGGGCAGAGACCGTCCAGGTGATGGCAGAGCCTGTAAGGCCCCTGTGGGCGTGAGACGACGTGGAAACCAGGTTCCCGCAGCCACCGCCGCGTGCTGCATTCCTTGCGCGTCCACGGAATGAATGGCTTCTGCATCTTTGACCTGCTATGGATTTCTGTTTATTATTTTTTTTCTTTTCGTTTTCTCCTACGGATGTCAAGCTGCTCCACTCCCTCATCCTCCCTCCGAGGACGGCTGGCGCCCACTCCTTCACTCATTCCCTCCACACCTCTGCCGGGGAGCGCCAACCAGGTGCGACGGAGGGAGACACCCCCTTCTGGTTTGCGCCCCCTCCCGCCCCAGGGCGCGCGCGCACACGCGCAAAGTTCTGGTTGCTCCCCTGGCCCGCCGGCTCCCCTCCGCCAGTCAAAATGGACCTGTGGGCACCCCTCGCCCTCCCGAGCCTCCTTCGCTCCCTTTAATCGCGGCGGCCCGGCCCCGCCCCGCCCCCGTCCGGCCCCGCCCCCGCCCGGCCCGCCGCTCTGCCCTCGGCTCGGCCTTCCCCGCCTCGCATCCGTGCCATCGGCGCTCGATTGCGCGCGGACTCCGCTCCCCGGCTCGCTCGCGCCCCGCCGCTCCCCGCCCCCCGGCCCCCGCCCCCCGCCCCTCCTCCCGGCTGCTCCCGCCCCTCCGCCTCCCGTGCAACTTTTGCCGAAGCCCCCACACACAGCCATGCTGAGCTGAGCTCCGGCCGGGGACTGGCCGCGCGCTGCCCGCCCCGGCTCCCGCCCCACCGCGGACCCGCTCGGGGGCCGCGGCCGCTCGGCCCCTCGGCCTCCGCCGCTGCGCCCCCCGGCCGCCCCGGAGCCCCGCGCAGGGCCCGGGCCGCGGCGGCGGCGGCGCCCGGCTCTCTCCCCCGGCGCCGGCCAAGTGAGGCGGTGATGCGGGCGCCAGCGGCCCCGGCTGCGCCGAGAGCGGAGACACAGGCTCAAGATGGCAGATTCCGACTGAGGCTGGGGGGGCCGAGCTCGCGCGCCGCGATCCCTTCTCCGTTGCCATGAATCGCGGACACCCCGGCCCCGATGGCCCCCGTGTACGAAGGTAAGGGGCGCCCGCCCGCCGACCGGCTCGCCCGCGGCCCCCGCAGCTTTGTTCTGCCCGCGGCCCCTCGCCGGGCAGCCCCCGGTCCGCAGCCCCGGCGCCCGGCCCCCGCGCCCCACCCCCGGGCTTCACCGGCTCGGACCCCTCCCCTCCAACCCCTCCCCTCCCCTCCATCCCCTCCCCTGCCCAGAAAACGGCCGGGATCCGGAATTTAACAGGATCTTATTTCCAGGGTGGAGGGGGCGGGGGTGCGAGGGTGGGCTACTGCCCGAAGAAAAGAAATGGGGAGGGGGCGCCTGGAAAAGACGGATCCCGTGATTGTGCTTTTTATTTATTCGTAATAAATAAAGGTGATGGGTGTAGCTTTCGTCCCCCACCCCCGGAAGATTACCTTTAGGACGATCTCCTTTCCACTCCGTCCTCGCAGCTCCCTTTTCCATTTGTCTCCACTCCCACCCGCGCTCCTTTATCCTCCGCGAGCCTCGGGTTTGGGGGCCTGTGGGGTCGGCATGCGCGGGGCTAGGTGAGGAGAAGCGGGTCGGGGAGGGAAAGTCCGGGTCGGACCCGGGCAGAACAATGAAACAGCCTGAAATCCCCCCGCATCGACGTGTGTAAAGAGAAAATGTAGTTTAGGTTTTCAAGTTGGGGAGGCGGCCAAGACGTCTTTCTGGACGGGTCCGGGTGTTCTGCGTGGCGCACCTTCACCTGGCGCTGGGTCATTTTGTCGGGATCGACTGTCTTCAGGAAGAAAGAAAACGCAGGGCGAAAGCGCTTCGCTTCCCTGCCCTCCCTCCCTCTCGTTTTTCTCCGTCAGTTCTGTCAGTTTCCAGCCAGAAATCAAACCAGAATCAACTAAGTTTTTTACACTTCGGTGTGTTTTTGTGTGCCTGTAGTGGGAGGGATTCTAGAACCAAGAGGGCCTGATTTTTCAATCTTTTCATCGTGAAAATGTTTTTCTCATGAAATCATTGGAATAGCAGCCTTTACATACTTTTAGCGGCAGTCCATCTGGCTTTCGTTCGGTTTTGTTCAGAGATTCAGTGGATGAAATAGCAAATGAGAGGGGAAGAGGTTTGTGTGAAGCAGAGAGGAGGGGTGAGGAGAGGCGATTTTAATCCTTCCATAAATCCAGAGAGCAGTGGTGGCGAGTGAAACAGGGAACGCATTAATAGTTTTATCTTTGTTGTAAGAGGCAGATTAAAAAAAAAAAAAACCACTTATCTGCAAAGAAAATCTGTTATTAGTTCCAAGGCTCCAAATGAATTAGGTTTCTGGGTGGAATAAAGTTACCAGTCAGGCCCTGGATAGCGAGGCTGTAAATAACCTATGGACTGTAAATATTTTTTTTCAGACTCTCTTGGAAACAAAGGGGCTGTTTAGAAGGCAACAGAGAGATGTTATTCCAGGGGCTTTCCTCTTTGATTCTGAAGAACACAAGGTCCATTTAACCATTCGACAAAACAAAACGAAATTTCTGATCACTCCACCACGCAGCCTAGAAGGAGCCCGTGGCTCTGTGGCCTGCTAGGAGAGCCCGTGTTGGGCATTCATTGTTCGTCTGTGTCTCTGGGAGGGGGCCACCGCCAATGCTCCCACTGTCTATGGAGTGTTAAAATGAAACAATTTTCTCTTTATGAAGTACCTCCTTGAGACTCCCTCTGCTGGACACACCGGGTGAGCATTAGAGAAGGAACTTGGCATTGAATTCAGAACTACAGTAAACCGCTGCTTTTCCTTTCGCAGGGGCTGGGTGTGTGGGTTGGGATGTATTTTGTCAACTTGGTGGAAAGCCATCTTGGGGACGGCACTGTTCTCCTCCTGTTCCTTTCATTCTAAATCCATGTGGAGTGTAGGCCCGGCCCCTGGGGCTGAGCCTGGGCACTCCTGTTCTCTCTACAATGTTCTTCTAGCGCTTCACCCCAGATGCAGGACTGTGGGTGTGCAAGGTGTTATGGTTGAAGACTCACTAGGGACCTCAGAGGTCTCAGGAGTGCAGGTTTTGTTTGCAAGCCTTCCCTCCCTGTCCCAGGTGATCTCCCTGGTCACCGCTTTCAACCTGGGCTTCCCTCCGTCTTGTTTGTATGCTCTCTGAATTATTCCTAGGCTTTGTACGCTTTGATTCTTCAGTGTCTCTGTGCATCACTGTCATCCTTTTCCTAGTCTTCCTCTGCTCCCCTCCTCAACCAGTTCAGCATCCCTCTGCACACGTCCAGGGTCTTATTGAAAGAGTCTGTTGGTCACGCTCTGAAACAGACAGGTGACCTCCAGAGGCAAGGATTGTATCGCTGGAACCTCCACTCGCTGTGCTGAGTGCTTCTGAGACTCCAGTGACCTCCTTTTCCCTCCTTGGCGATACCTGCTGGATTCAGTGAGCCTGATTTTTACCAGATCCCGGTCAGAACACGAGGACTCCCTGTGTGTGCCCTGAAGGAGCAGGAATTTTCCCGTGGAATTCTCCAGGAAGAGTGATTTCTAGTAGTTTTCACGCTACTAAAAAATCGGGCCTGGGGTTCTTCTCAGGAGACAGGTGAAGGCGTTTCAGCTGTCATTCAGGAGAGTGCATTTGTTTAAATGGGGTGCAGTCGCCCCAAGCTGGGATATGGGCTGAAAACCTGGATGCACGAGGGGAGCATTCTGAACTGCCCGATGTTTAGAGAGAAAGGCTGTCTTCCAAACAGGGCATGTTTGCTAATGCGAGTTACTGGGTGGCGGAGTGTAATCAGTCTTCCACAATTTGCTTCTAAGGATAGGTTTATAAATAGCACATTAGTTTTCAGTGGCTCGGTACTGATTAGGTTCAACTTCTTTAAAAAGGTTTGTTTTCTTTAGAAGGTTAAACATTTGCCTCACAATTATTGGTTACTCCATCGACTTGCTTAGCAAGGCTTTTTTCAACATGTAGTGCAAAGGCCGACCGAAAAGATCTGTGTTGCCACAGGCTCTGAAGGAGAAGACCCTAAGTTCCAAGTTAGTTATGCTCTGCTGTACCTGAGAGGAGCCACGTTGACTACTTACACCAGTGGTTCTCAACCTTGGCTGCACAATAGAATCACCTGGGAATCTTTTTAAAATCCTGATTTCTGGGCCTCATCCTCCGGAAATTCTGTTTGTTATGGGGTGAGGCCACAACATTAGTAACAAAGAAACAGAATTTCCGGAGGACGAGGCCCAGAAATCAGGATTTTAAAAAGATTCCCAGGGCCCTAACCGGTTTGGCTCAGTGGATAGAGCATCGGCCTACGGACTCAAGGGTCCCAGGTTCGATTCCAGTCAAGGGCATGTCCCTTGGTTGCGGGCACATCCCCAGTGGTGGTGGTGGGGGGGGGGGGGGCGGTGCAGAAGGCAGCTGATCGATGTTTCTCTCTCATCGATGTTTCTGACTCTCTATCCCTCTCCCTTCCTCTCTGTAAAAAAATCAATAACATATATTAAAAATAAAAAAGATTCCCAGGTGATTCTAATGTGCAGCCAAGGTTGAGAACCACTGGCTTACACAGTCAGACTTCCCCAAAGTGTTGAAATCTCCCATCGGATGGGCCTGAACACACCTACCAAGATGCCTACCAAGAAATGGGTTCTGAATCATCTTCCATTAAAATAATCTGATGACACATGTTCTGAAATATCTTTTCTTGTGTTTGTGTGTTATGTGTTTTAAATGAGTAAGTATAAATATTGCTTCCATTCTCCCCACATTTGAGCAGTGAATCAAGGCTCGTTAATGTCACCTTAGTTCCGGGCAGTGGGTACAGTATCTGAATCAGAGGGAGCTACCGTATGGCTCGGGAGGTGTTGCCGAACTTCTCACTTCTCACGAGTGGATGGAAAGTGCCCGGCTGTGGTGGGCATTTTCTCAGTGTGTGTTAAATCCCGCTATCTTTTGAGCTGCTTACAGGCATGATGACTCCAGGGAAAGAATAACCCACAGTTTAGAAAACCAATAATAGCAACATTTCAATTATTAATCTCCTGCCATTCCTTTTCCAGTTTGGGCACCAGCAACAATAAGCCCCCTCTGGCCACAGAAGAAAGAGCCCTTTTTGACCCCCTCTGTGACCTTCCCAGATCCGGGATTCCCACTGAGCTGCCGCTGGTTTCAGGTGGAGAGTTTCTCATCTGTAGAGGCACATTCTGTGCCACTTTAAAAACGAGGAGGCGAGCCTGCAGAACAGTTTCGAGGCTGCAGCTGTGCCTCCGGGAGAGCATCCCAAAGTCTGAAAGGTATGAATGACCTTTGCCCTTCATCAAGATCCATACCTGACCCGGGCAGCAGGCCAGGGCAGGAGGGCTGGCTTACCAAGGGCCCCCTCCCAGGGGAGGCCCCCACCCACCCACCCACGAGCCAGCGCCTGCAGGCTCACCTGCATGCCACATCATTTTCCTACAAAAGAAACTTGGTGCTTTAAGCACGCTTCAGCTGCTCGTAGTCTTCATATTTTATTCTGTATGTTCTTTCACTTCTCCCTTCCTTGTTCCTCTCATAGAAACCAGTCTTGGGGAACCACCTTCGAGGTTTAGGTGGAACAAAGTAGGGATGATCAAGAGGATATGATATGTGAACCTTTTTTTGTTCTCGGAACAGGTATTTTTTATTGTTCTCTGAACAGATATTTTGCCCATGCTTTCTGGTAGTCTTATGTTGACAATTCAAGCACTTCGGGTTGCTGTCAAAGACAGGACTCAGAATAATGCGAGCTGACTGTAATAATCACCACAAAGTGTGAACCTGAAAGGCCCAAACTCGTAATGTCAGGTTCGTAATGTCAGTACCCTATTGGGGGAAAAAGAAAAAGGAAATGGAGAACCTGGAGTGAATAGGAGGGTCTTTATTTTTTCTCTAAAAGAAACGACATGCCTGAAGTTCACAGTGATAATTGTGACTCAGACCCCACTTAGTTTGTGCTATACATACTCTCTACCCGCAGACCCAAGAGGTGGGCACTGCCACTTTACTTTACAGGTAGGGCACTGCTTGAATGCATTCCTTCAACAGACATTTATGTGGGGTCCCTGTCCTCGAGGAGTTCAGCGGGTATGAGAAGTCAAAGTCAGGACTCAACATGGGCTCACCAGCCCACGGTCTGACTCCAGGTGCTTGTTTTCCTCGTGTGTGGGTGTGTGTGCCGGTTCATCATTTTCATCTGTTAATGTTTCTTAAGGTGTAAAGCAGGAGTGAGGAATGTCCAGCGCATGGGCCAGATACGGCTGGCCCTGCCAAGGCAGGAGGGGTGAATTAATGAAATGTTTGACTAAATACAGCTGGCTAATTTTTAAGTTGGTGGTTTTGTATGGCCTGCAAGTGATGTTATAAATATCCAAAGGGCCCTTGGCAGAAAAAGGTTCCCCACCCCTGGTAGAAAGGGAAGATGCCATTTCCCTCTTTTCTCTTGAAATATTTTCTTTATTTGGAATCAGAATTTATCACCGAATGTACAAAATACCTAGGACAGATTCCCTTAGAAATGACCACCTCTGATTTGCAGATTGCGTCCTCCTGTTTCATTACTTACCGTTTTATATCCTTATAAATGCAAATATATTTCAAATGCACACATGCTGCCTGGAGACTCTTAGTGTTTGGTATTTAGCATCCCGGGCTGTTGGGAACCGACCCTTGCATCGTACGTGGCTGCCGGAGGATTAATCCCTGGCTTTGCTGCCTGGCTGCGTCCTGCGCTCCAGGTAGTTTGCGACACTTGTTGGTGGAGGTATGGATTGGTGGTCGCTCAGCAGATCACTCAGGCCAGGGGTTAAGGAGAAGAAAGCCCAGGCCTGCCTCTTGGGAGCTGGAGCCAGAGCAGGAGAGGACCTTGGGAGAAATATGAACATTCAGGAAGGTGAATGTTCTTGACTGAAATTATCAGGTTATCAGAAAAAAAAAATTTCCAGGAAAAGGCCACACTAGTAACTCCCTCTGACCAATTCCAGGATTCTGTTAACCAGATTGTCAAGAAATTCCCAGCCTGAAATCTCGCCTGCTGTCCTCCAAACCTGTTTTCTTTTACTCGGGTCCTTTCTCTAAAACCTTTCCTACGCTTGAAGATAATAACTGGGTCTCTCGCTCTGTCCTCACAGGGCCTGTGTTGCGTTCTCTCCCTCCTGAGAGCTCTGGTTTCTCCACATTCACTACAAATGGTAGTGATCAGAACTGAATACAGGTCTTTAACACCGGTCTCACTAGTACCCTGTGTGCGAGAAAAATGACTTCAGGGTTCTTGCGTCATGTGAGCCCCTGGAGGGCAAGAGCCAAACCTGATTCATCTTTGTATCCCCTACAGCAGCAGGGCAGTTCCTTAAACCCAGTAGGCGCTTCATAAATATTTGTTCAGTTGACTTCCTTTAATATAGTACGTAAGTAATAACTGATAATCCCACCAGCCCTGGGTTGGTGGCCTCTGGTTACCTTGCTTTCACCTCGGTCCTGAGTATTTTTCCTGTGCTCATGTCTAAGCATCCCTCACCCCAGATAATGCCGTCTTCTTGCTCTTTGAATCTCAGCTTCGTTGCTTTGAATTTCACCCTTCTACTTCCAGCTCTTAGTGTCCGCCTGCAGATCTGACAAACAGAATACAGGGGACATAAGTTCAAGAACGCGAACTACTCTTGAAAGAGGAGGAGCAGAGCACACAGAAGAATCTTAATGATTCAGCGTAACATCCATTCATCCAGACTTAAGACAGTCAGTCCAATTCTTTACAGATTTGGAGTCAGCTAAAGCCATACCTGTTTTACCAGGTTCTCTGCCGCAAGTGAGCTAGGTATCACGAGGGTGGCTACAAGTCAGACTGGCAGTGGGAGTTCCTCCCTCTCTCTGGTCTAAAGCCAGTGGAAAAGGCAAAAGACGTGACAGACAAAGCCATTCAACTTGGGATTCTCTAACGGATGACTTTGCATTAGAAAGTAAGCTAGTATAAAATAGTTGCCAACTTTAAAAAAAAAAAAAAAAAAGGAGAAAGCCTTTGAAACTGCAAAATCCAATTTTTTTTTTTTTTTAAAAAAGGAGCAAGCCTTTAAAACTGCAAAATAATTTTGTGGTTTTACAGCCACTTATTTCTACACACAGCGCTGAACAGATTTGCAGTGTTTTAGCAATTCTTGCCTAACTTCTTTTGCTCTAGTAGGTTCTGGTTAATTAAATGCCACCGCGTTTGAGCAGAATTACTAGTAAGATTGATTCACTCTTGCATGGGCTAATGCTGCAGACGTTATAAAACCTTTGTTCTCACAATAAGAATGCAGTCTAATATATGAGTGGACAAGGACTCCCCCGACCCCCACCCCCGCTCCCTTCTCCACCCCAGGTTATGCTGTCCGTCCTCAGTGAAGGATTGTGGAACTTGCCATCACATTGGGTGGAAAAGCACTTTGGGTTCACGCAGTTACAGATTGCATCCTGATGAAGTAAGGCTTGTTCCTGTATTTTTACCATTTTCCTCCATATCAGTCAATATTACCTCCTTGGTTCAACCAATAGAATTGTTACAATGTAAAATGATTTTTCCAAGGGCTTAGCATAAGCAGAGGGATCCATCATGCCAGTTCTATATAGAACTTCTCATTTCATAGCATTAAAGGGGTACATTTCAATGGCGTGTGTTCCTGGAATCCTGTTGAAAGTCACATGGTAAGGAAATTTGGAAAACTCTGGCTTGTTGCTGTTGTGGAAATGTGTTCTTTTTTATTTTTTTCTCTAATGAGGAATTTATAGACTGACAAAAGCCAGCATGTAAATTCTTGAAATTATGCAGAAAGGCAGTAAATTACACCCTCCTGGAGAGTCCTCTGTAATGGCACCTACTCACAGAACCTAGACTGACAGCAGGAGCTTCCGTGGGAAAGTCCATTTCAGAGGCACTGTAACAGGTGAGGAGAGATGGAGACAGCGCACATGCACATGCACACGGCTTTACCCCCTGAACCACTTACATCTCCAGCTCCAGCACACTGTGGTTACTGTTATTCATTAAGCATGACCTGCACCATCAGGAAGAGATTAATTGATATTCATTAGATTCTGTTAACGGAGACTGGGAGGTTCTCTAATGTATGAGAGAAATGTGTCCATTAGAAAATGGCTAAAATAAAAAAATCTCTTTCATTTGATTATTCCATGACTTGTTCCAAAAAGGAGTTAAGGCCACTTTAAAGGGTTACGTTTCTGAAAGAAAGGGAATTAATTTATGTAGATCAGTTTTTGTGGTGCAGCTGATTTCCAATGAGGTCGGATAAATGAGGTGTTCCTATACAAAGAGACACAGCTCTTGTTCTGGTTTAACACGGTGAATAAGCAGAGGGCATGATGGAATTCATTTGCAGAGTAATTTTTGCTTGGCTGGAGTGGTAAGCGCAAAATAGACCAGCAGATGAGAACACTGAATGTTTGGGATCAGCTGTTGAAAGGTTTAAAGGGATTCTAATTCAAGAGACTTTTTATGGTGTAGAGGGAGAAGGGGACCAATATCATCAAAATCATACTTGAACAAGGTAATTTTTCCTGGCCTGGCATTAATAGAAGGAATAGGGCAGCCAAGAGGGTGAGCCATGCTGGGAGGCCGTAAGGTGCGCTGGAAGGCGTGAGCATCGTGGCGATGGAACTGAGCAGTCGGAGGGCACAGGAGAAAATGCACAGAGCACTTCTCAGCATGCCTGACCCGGGGGTTCAATAAATATTTGTTCCTTTCACTCTCCTCCCCACCCCTTATGGTGGTGATACGGGGTCAGGGAAGCTTGCTGATGTTAGCTATACGTGGTATTTCTTCTACAGAGCTGGTAGGCTTTCCCCCCAGGCCCGTAACAGGGTGCTGGGTCCCTTGCAGCCCACAGTGCCTCACTGAGCCCAGCCAGAGGGAGGGTGTCCCCCTTGTCCAAGGAAAGCAAGGCCACACACGCTCAGCACCAGTGTTTAAAGGGTCTTCTGTTAGGAAGTTGTTCTTTATGTTTCCCTGAGAAAGTCACAGCTTGTCACCATGGACCACTTATTAACAAGGAAAAAAATCACGGAAGAGGAACCAATACCATCGTGACATGAGCCACCGAACCACAGAGCCCTTTCAGTCACTGAGCGGCTTCCCAAGGTACCTGTGAGAGTCGTTCTTCCCATTGACATGACCAACAGTGGAGATCTGTCCTGTTCCAGGCATGACGTTCTGACCCCACATTAGATCCTGTTGGTGTGCTCTGTCCAGAATAGTAAACTAAAGAAGTATTTGAACACACAGATACACACTGAGGGACGGGCTGGCCCTGACATTGGTGAGTCCTGGGACTGCAGTGCGAAACAAGGCTCCCAGTCTGCGACACACCAGTTCTCTCTGCCCCTGGTTGGGGTGTCCAATCTGTGGCCCTGGGGAAGGCCTGCTCAAGCCAGTGTGCACCCAGCGGCCCTGGGGAAGGCCTGGGAGTGGTTACGAGGCCTTTTGGGCTGGATTCCCAGGGACCCAGCGTGGTAGGAGTAGGCACACCTCCTGACTGGGGACGCCTCTCCCTTGGGGAGAGGTGTGGCTGGCACCTTGGAACTATGGGGTCCATGGTTGGGGCCCCTGATGCCCTCTTCTAAGGGTGGTGTTGAGGAGGGGGCTTCTTGCTGTGAGAACTTGAGCAACAGAGGCAACTTGAAATGCTTCCTGTTTATACAAGTCATGGCTGGTGATTGCTTCACTGGATACACTGCTCTGCCCCCTTTTCCCTCCTCAGCCTTGACCTTATACTTACGGTTGCTCCATAAAGCAGAGTTGATGAAACAGACCCATTTCCTGTTGCCTGCTCAGAAAAGCTCAATACCATTTATGAAACTCCGTGGAGAAGTGGTTCTCCAACTTGGCTGATTTGTCAGTCACCTGGAGGGTTTGTTCAACCAGACCCCTGGCCCCGCCTTCAGTTTCCTGTTCTAGGTCTGGGGCGGAGCTTGAGAATTTGCATTTCTGATGGAGAGCCCCTGTTTTAGAGGAATGCACTTAGAGTGAAAAAGCAGGCAGTATTTAAAATCAGAAGGAGTTGTTTTTATTAAAGCTTTCCTGGCATTAGCTGCAGCTCAGCTGCCTTTTGTGGCCTTGACTTCTTGAAGCCATAGGACATGGTACAGATCCAGCCTCCGGCCTTCCAGCCTCTGGCTCCAGGAGAGTGGAGACCCCAACTTCTCCAGGGCCTGTCGTAAATGCCGGATCTACTTTCTCTTCTTCTCCCAGAGCCAGTCAGTCTATAGTTCATCCATCATGGCCCTGGGTCCCAGAATAGAATGGGCAGATATCATACTCACAATAATGACATGTTATTATTAACTACCATAAAGAGCTCTGTGATTTTCTCTGTTTATAGGAGGGGAAATTGAGGCTTAGCGATATTAAATTACATGTCCAAGGTCTCATAAACAGTAGCTGGTAGAGCCTGGGCTTGAACCCACCTGATACCAAAGCATGCTCTCCTCTTGAGTGGCCGGTTGCCTTGCTCCTCACAGGTAAGTTACAGTGGTCTGTGCAGCATACAACAAGGAGACACATGATTGGGATCCTTAGAGCAGGGGCCGCTGCGGTGGGCACTGATGGGGCTGGTGCGGTAATGTCACAAACACACGTTCCCTGAGGCCCTGCTGTCCCGTCTCTCTCCTCGTTGCCATACAGGATCACGTGAGACTGAGTGCAAAGCTCTGAGGCCAGTGGCTGGCACGGAGGAGGGGTTCCGTAAAGGGCAGCCAAGCCACGAACCCCCTTTGAGCAGCAAAACAGATACAGTATCTGAGGATAAGCTTCCTGAGACCTCTAAGGAAAAAAACGCCATGAAAAGATGCTAAGAGCTGATCCTTCCCGAGCCCTGGCGATGGCAGTTCTGTTCTCAAGTTTCACGTATATTAATTCATCGGATCCTGTAGTGATGCCGCCAGGAGGACCTGCTGCAGTTCTGTGTTGCCGAGACGCAGGGGGGTGCCACCGCGCACAGGTGGCAGAGCTGAGATTGGCCCCGGGCAGCCTGGATCCAGAGCTCAGACCCCTGACCACAGGCTCTCGCTACAAGGTGGAAAGTCGTCCCAACCCCTTCCTAGATGAGGGAGTGGAATGTGTGATCTGCTCTTCTTTGGCTTTTCTCTAAATGTGTTCTTTGTTTCAATCAAAATCTGAATAAAGGTTTCAGAATTCAAGAAACGGAGTCCTGCCGGTCTTGAAAGATAAGGAGCTGGGCATAGAATAGTCAGGTCTGAAAGATGAAAAGTAGGAAAGGGGCGAGCTCTCTACCATGTGTTCCCACCAACTGTAAAGCTTCCGGTCTGGCCCAGATGGACAGCCCTCACTGAAGGGCCTGTGGTCTGCAGGCATTTAGTGCTGATGGAGGAGGGGCCTGGAAGCATCGGGGGGAGGAAACCTGATTTGACAAATGGGAAGGGGACCATGTGATAGCAACTTGAAAAATCTCAATGGGTATTTTCACCTCGCATCATCATACCAACATAAATTCTACATGATTAAAATGTTAAATTTAACAAGAGTCTGTTGAGCACATGAGATATTCCAGGGACTGTTCTATCTGCTGGGGGTTCAGCAATGAACGAAGCAGGTAAGAACCCTTACCCTGAAGCAATGTGCATTTCAGTAGATAAAATAATCCATTGTTTTAAAAGCTCGAAATAAATAGAGGTGGATCTTTATTAAACGTTCAGAGAAGTTGAAATGTCTAAGTTTAGACTCGGTAGAAGAAATCCCAGAGGAAAAACAAAAGTTTTTCAGTGTAGCGTTCCCCAAATGTTAAAGCTCTTGCTGTTATACTCATGAGTTATTCTCAGTGTTATTCCATGTAGTCGTAAGGGGTGTCTGACTTTTAGGGTAGGTTCTCCAAAGCATAATTACTGGACAGGGAGTGTGAACATTTATAGAGTTCTCTCCATATATAACCATATTACATTCCTCCTCAAGGTATTTCTATATTAAGTCAAACCACCTAGAAAGAGATTTAAATTCACCCACTTGTTCACTCAAGGAGCCCAGCTCCTCTTCACTCTCAGGCCTGGGCCCTCTCTTCCCCGAGGACATGAGATTCCCAAGGGCTTTTGACACCATCTCTATGGTAGTGACTCCCAGCGTTACATTGTACCTAGACTTCTTTTCTGAGCTCCTGTCCTAAAGCCAACAGCCTGCTTGACATCTGTCTTTGGATAGCTCACAGGCATCTCCAACTTTCCACGCACAAAGAAAAAAACCTTGGTCAACTCTCTGAAATACACGCCTCCTCCATGACCCTTTACATCCATACATGGCATCGTCTTCCCCTTGTAGTGCACGTCAGAAACTCAAGAGTCATCCTTGAATCGTTTCATTTCACATGTAATCTACCCCCAAATTGATTGATTCTGTGTCCTAAATATAGCGATTCTTGTTTTTCACTGTGGTTATGCTCTCTAAAGTCGCTACAAACACCGAATTAGCGAATACGGAACCACTGCTCCTAGGTCCGCTTCCTACAAGCCTTTGGTCATAGTTTCATCAGCTGATCCACATACAGCCTTATTTTATGTGTGTTTCTGGTTAAAGACCCCTTATTTAACCCACAGTTGATTCATGAATGTTGAACTCGAAGCCTATTCCACCGCAGCTCAAGCCTGAGTTAAGTTGACTAGGACACGTATTTTTCCGTGAGGCACATCGCCGCTGATTTGTGCTTAGAAACACGAGGCAGCCCTTTAGCACTCTGCTTGGGGGTCATTTTTCAATCCTGAACAGCAGTGTGATGGACATGGTACTAACTAGGCTGTGGAAAGTACACTGGCCCCGCGTATAGCAGAGCTCACAGGAGAGCAGAGCCTGTGTGACCTCAGCTGGGAGCATGTGCATCAGGCAGCCCATGTCTCGCCACAGTTTGCACATGTCCACGAAGGGCTGAAGGCACCTTCTTTAGTATGGATTCTGAGCTTACAAACAAATTTCAGAGTCCGTGAACAATGAATGTCAACTGTATGTGGTGAACCTGTCCACCTCTCAACTGCCATCTGCTGGTCCAGTGGTCAGCAAACTCGTTACATAAAGGGACAGATAGCAGGGATTGTAGGCTTTGTGGGCCAGATGGACTCTAGCAGTCACGTGGCTCTGCAGCTGTGGAAGCATACATGCATAAAAGTAGATAATGCATGAATGAGTTGGCAGGACTGTGTAGTAAAACTTTCTTTACAAAAACAGGCTTTGGGCTGGGTTGGCCCTCGGGCTGTAGTTTGGACCTGCCATAGCCCAGCCTAACCCACCGTAAGGTCTCATCTGACTGCCCTGACCTATCACCCACGTCCATTCTTGAGCCTTTAGCCTCTTTCCATGGTGATATTAAGTGTATTAGATCTGATAACTCCTACTATAGATGCCCAACTGTTTCCCCTCACGCTGAATAAAATCCCAAATCCTGAACAGCGTGGCTACAACACGGCCCCTGCATGCTCTCCGGCCTCCCCCTCTGCGCCCCATCCTGGCCTCCTCCAGGCCTGTGCTGCCTCCAGCCTGGCTCGCTACTACTCACTCTACCATCATAACCGAAATGTCACTTCCTCCAACGTAAGTTAGACACCCCTCTTCTGATCTCAGGACACCCTCCTTTCCCTTCATAACATGGAGAGTTTTGAGATACCATTTATTAGGGCTCATTTGCTTTTCCCCTGCCTCCCCCACTAGACCGCAAATTCTAAAGATAGGACCGTGTCTGTGTTCCCGTGTGGAGTTCAGAAAAACTGCAGACACTTCCCAAAACTTGTTAAGTGGGATGTTTGTACAATGTAGTTTTGCTTATACGGGTTTATGTCTGAAGCTACAATAGAGAAACCTGAAAGAGTCGCCATTTAGAGCATACAGTACATCTTCTAAAGTTGAGAGTGATGACTAAAGGGAAAAGCCATCCTGGTGAGTTTATAAATGGGTGTGAATGTGCGTCTTTATTGTCAAAGGGCGATTCTGCTAACAGCTCTATCTAGTTCCTTGTTTTCTACCTGGGATTTGAATGTTGCCTTAAAGCACAGGTGAGGAACCTTTTTCTGCCAAGGGCCATACAAAATTACCAACTTAAAAATTAGCCTGCTGTATTTGGTCAAACATTTAATGAACTCACCCCTGATGCCTTGGCAGGGCCAGACGAAATGATTTCACAAGCCTTATACAGCCCATGGGCCGTACCTTCCCCACCCTGATAAAGCCTGTTAGCCTCCCTTTTCTCCTACAGGTTCTTTGAACATGGCTGGTAAGGTTTTCACACAGGGAATTGGGGCACTGTGTGCTTGAGGAGGAATTTGGCACCGCTGTATATTATTTCGGAGAGGGAGAGGGAGAGAAACATCAATGATGAGAGAGAATCCATCCCTGGTGTGGGGCTCTCTTTTCTTCTCTTAAAAATTACCCTGTTGCAGCCTTAGCCGGTTTGGCTCAGTGGATAGAGCGTCAGCCTGTGGACCGAAGGATCCTGGGTTCCATTATGGCCAAGGGCACATGCCCAGATTGTGGGCTCGATCCCCAAGAGGGGGTGTGCAGGAGGCAGCCGATCAATGATTCTCTGTCATCATTGATGTTTCTATCCCCCTCTCCCTCTCCCTCTCTGAAATAAGTAAAAATATATTTTAAAAAAATTTTTAAATAAAAATTACCCTGTTACACCCCTTTTCTATGTATGTATGTATATGTGTGTGTGTATATATATATATATATATATATATATATACTTTTTCTTTTTTCTTCCCCCACCCCCCAAAGTGATATGCTTCCAACCTTGTATGTCATTAAGGGTCATCTCATTCCTTGTCCATATTCAGATTTCTGTAATTGGCCCCCAAATGTTCTTGGAAGCCAGTTTGTTGAAATTGGTATCTTATCGAGGACCACGCAGTGCATCTGGCTGTAGCTTCCTTTTAGCCTCTGCACCTGGCACAGTCTCCGCTGCAGAAAAGCGCTGCTCGGCTGCCTGTGGAAGCGCGCACCCTCCGGCTGAGTGGGGCCGCTGGCTTGGGGCGGTGCTGAGCGTCACCCCCATCGCCTGCACTGCCTGTAGCTAAAAGCTTGACTAGTAAGCTCATCATTTGGGGCTAGAATGTCCCAGAGGTGACTGCACTTCACTCACCTCCCAGTGGCTCACTATTAGTGAAGCTACAATGGACCCCCTGGCAGGCGATACCAGAAAGGGATCTGTGCGGTGTGACTGGCACAGCAACCACTTCCTGAATGGTGTCAGCACCAAATGTTAGTTCTTGCCTGAACTCCTGTGATCATCAAGTTTTGTGAAAAGATGTTTTTCTAATTCTTCCATTTCTTGGCTAAAGTAGAGCTTTCCCTCATCTCTCGGGGCTGACTGATTACCGTGAAATAATAGTTCTAACTGGAAAGGCAGGATCTTTGCTAATGCTTTCCCTTTAATCATTAATTTTCAAAGTAAGGAATTGTGTAATAGCCATTTAAATAGTGAGAAATTAGTTTTTTCTTTTTTCTCATCATACAGCCATAGATTTTGTTAAAATTGATTTGGTGTGTTTTAATCGTTCATCTTTTTGTTACAAGTTCAGGCAGTGAGACCCCTTCAGCTAGCTCCTCGACCTTTCCTGTTAAATGGCTCGATTCCCCCGGTTGTCTTGGAGTTTTCCGTGGTGTTGGACAATGGTATTAGAGACCACAGCCTCTAATTAGGGGTGGTGATTGCAGCAGAGGTGACTTGTTCCCAGGGAGTTTCAGTGGACAAAAGCAAGAAAATTTGCAGCATATTGTTGCAAATTAAGAGTCAGATGGACATGTTCGATGTAGTTGTTGTTTCCCTGTGCTCTCACTTCGTTCCCTCGTATCATTTTGCAGCTCCTTTCTCTATTACAGAAAACCTTCATTTCCTCTTTAACCTATAAATGTAAAAATCAAGTTTCAAAATACCAATATTTATATTACTATAAGTATTGAAACTGTGGAGAAAATTTAATACATCTTTGTTATTTTTATCTTGTCCTTAGCATGCACCCAGCTAAGGATATGTAATTAAAAACCTTGTTCTAAAGTCCCTAAAAATACCTTCTTCCTCAGAGTGACTATGTCACCACTTTGACATATGGTTAGGCTCATATCTTTCAGTTTCTTTTCAGTGTAAAACATTTTTGTTGCTGTTAATCCTCACCCAAGATATTTTCTCCATTGATCTTTAGAGAGAGTGGAAGGGAGGAAGGGAAGGAGAAAGGTGGGGGAAAAGAGAGAAACATGGTTGTGAAAGAGACACATTGATTGTTGTCTCCCGCACACACCCCAACCAGGGCCAGGGATTGAACCTGCAACCCAGGTACGTGCCCTTGGCCAGCAACCCAAGCCTCAACCCTTCAATACGTGGGCCAATACTCTATCCACTGAGCCAAACCGGCCAGGGCTAAGACATTTTTTAATTGAGTTTTTTAGAGATAGGTATTGCATTTACATGACTGAAAGGGCCAAACTATCAATGTAAGATCTAGATGACAGGTATATAGGAATTTGTTGTTATTCTCTCTACATTTCTTTATGTTCAAAAGTTAAAACAGCCCTAACCAGTTTGGCTCAGTGGATAGAGCGTCGGCCTGTGGACTGAAGGGTCCCAGGTTCCATTCCGGTCAAGGGCATGTACCTTGGTTGCGGGCACATCCCCAGTAGGGGATGTGCAGGAGGCAGCTGATTGATGTTTCTCTCTCATCAATGTTTCTAACTCTCTATCCCTCTCCCTTCCTCTCTGTAAAAAATAAATAAAATATCTTTTAAAAAGTTAAAACAATTAAATGTAAACTATATATAAAGATAGCTGTAATTGCTCAGCTGGTGTGGTTCAGTGGTTGAGCATCGACCCAGGAACCAAGAAGTCACCAATTCAATTCCTGGTCAGGGCTCAATCCCCAGTAGGGGTGTTGCAGGAGGCTACCATCGATGATATTCCTTTCTCATCGATGTTTCTGTCTATCCCTCTCCCTTCCTCTCTCTCTAAAAATCAATAAAAACATTTTTAAAAAGATACCTGTAATGAAGTCCTGCCCTTTTTACTTTGTTCCTCCTAGATAATTATTTTTATTAGTGTCTTGCTTAACCCTTCGTGTCTTTCATCTTGCGGATTCTAAGTGTGTGTGTACTCTTATTCTCCTTTAATTATACAAAAGGTAGTATACTATATGTATTGTTTTACATCTTAACTTTTTTTCTTCTCTTAATATGTTGTAGAGCCCTCTCTATATTAGTTCATAGAGATTATCTTCAGTCTTTTTTATGGCCATAAAGTACTCCATTTTGTTGACATGCCATGGTTATAAATCATTAACATATTTTGGATTGTGTCCAGTTCTTTGCTCTTTACAAATCATCTGTAATGGCTAACCCTATATGCAAGTCACTTCATACTCATGCTGGTGCATGCCTGTGATGGAATCCTGTAAGTGGGACTGTATGGTCAAAGGGTAAGTGTGTCTGTAATTTTTTACAGATATTGACAAATTCGACGTGTTAGGATTTGTGCCATAGCTTCTCATGCAAGCAGTCTGTGAACATGCCTATCTCCCAAGAGCACTGCTTCAAATCTATTGTCAAACTTTTGGATTCTTGTGGGTGGGTGAGATATGGTCTTTTGATGTAGTTTTAATTTATATTTATTATAAGTGAGCCTGAGCATCTTTTCGTTCGTTTAAATGTCATTTTACATTTATTTTTAGGTGAGCTTTATGTTTTGAACTTTATACATTTTCCTACTGTGTTGTTGGTCTTTTTCTTCTTTGTTTCTAAGAGCTCTTTATATATTGTCTGTAACATTAGCTGCAAATGTTTTTTCCCAGTTGGTCGTGTATGTTTTGATTCACTTGTGATGGTGTCTTTTGCCCTTCAAAAGTCTATTTAATTTTGTATTTCACTTTATGTTTTTGGTTATGGCTTCTTTATGTTGAGTCAGAGTTAGAAAGACATTTCCTATTTCAAGGTTTTTAAGTTCCTTCTGGTACTTTTGTAATTTTATCTTTTCCATTTATATCTTGGTTCATTTGGTATTTATATCAGACTATGTTCTGAGGTTTGCAGCCAAATTTATATATTTCCAGTACTCAATTGTCCCAACACCATTTATGAAACACACAGTTTATGTTCTCCCGTAGGAGTTTATAATAAATTTCTGGGCTCTATATATTTTTCCACTGGTCAGTCTGTTGTTAATTATTGAGGTTCATATCTGAAAGGACTAGTTCTCCCTCATTGCTCTTCCTTTTCAGAGCTTTCCTGGCTATTCTCTTAGTGTGTTTTTCCATATGAACTTTAGAATCAACATATCTTGATTTCAGAGAGAAACCTGTTGGTATTTCCATTGAGATCACATTGTATTTATAAATTACCCGGAAAAGTAACATTTACAAGGCCGAGTCTTCTTATCTAAGATCGTGTTTTCTCTTCATGTGTTCTTTTCTCAGTGTACTTTAAAGTTTTCTGTATATAGTTTATCTATCTCTTAAGTTTATGCTATAAATAGTCTTTCATTGTCTTCTGTGGGTTGTTTGTATAAAAGAAGACTGTTGGTTTCCGTATGTATTTTTAACAGCTTTATTGAGATATGATTTAAAGTGTACTGTTCAGTGGTTTATGGAGAGTCACAGAATTCTGCACTCATCACCACTATCTAATTTTACAGCATTTCATCACCCCACAAAGAAACCCTGGCCCATGAGTCGGCATCACCCAGTCCCACCCTCCCCTCCGTCAGGAGAAACCACTAGTTTCCTCCTGTTCTGGAACTTCGCATGAATGGGATCGTTTGCACCTGGCTTTTCTCACTTCGTGTTCCCAGGGTTCGCCCAGGAGCATGCGTCCTTCATCCTAGCCATCCTCGGGGGCTGACGTGGTATCTCCGTGTGGTTGCCATCCTCGGGCTTCCATATGTATGTCATTTCCTTCTGCTGCCCACTCTGGCCAGATTTTATGAGGGCAGGAGTGGGCTTTTGATTCTAAATCTGTGGTGCCTACGGCAGTGCCTGGCAAAACTTGGTATTCAGTAAATGCTTAGTGAACGACTGATTGGCCTATTATAGGTCTAGGTCACCTCTACTTCTTAAAGTTAAAACGTGATTTATAAATCAATTTAATTCTAATTTTAATGTTATAAATTAATTTTTGTTTTACCCTGGGCAAAACCTAATTAGAGGGCACCTTCCCTTCCCCCCAGGAAAGTCATGTGTGGATCCAGAGTGCCAGATGATACGACGTTTGTGACGATCTGCGTGACTTTTTCTTACCTTAGAATGAATGCCTGGGAATGGCTGGTACATGTCTAGGAGACTCGTTCTCTTTTTAGGAGGAGGATTTTAGACCCTAAATTTTATTGTTACTGAGACTACTTGGTAACATATATAAGAGAAATTAGGTAAAGGTGCTCTGGGTCTGGGAATATGGAGTTTGAATGAGATCGATCAACTTATACAGGTGTCCCCCAAAATGTATGCACACGCTAACAAAAGTATTCATTTCTCTAGATTCTTTTAAATTTTGAAAATGAACTATATGTTAATAAACACTGCCTTTATAATTATTCAAAATGTGTGTATACATTTTTTGGAGAATATATATTTGTAAGGTGGTTGTGTGAACAAAGATCACATTTAACAATAGAGAAAAGTGCTATCAATTAAGATTAGGGTCTCAAGCTAGCCTTAAAGAATACTTAAGAGAGCATAGAGGAAGCACATGTGAAGGCAAGGGGTATATGGGCGATCTCTGGACCTCTGCTCAGTTTTGCTGTGAACCTAAAACTGAAGAAATATGGCTCAGTGAGAAGTAGGATTTGTTGTACTGAAGATGACTTTGGAGACTCATGGGCTCAATATCTAAAGAAGCCTAGAAAAAGAGTCTTAATAAAATTTTTTAAAAAGAGAGCATATCTGAAATACATATATTTTATAGGAAGAGGGAAATAATTACATGTCAAAAAAATAATATTAAGAAATGATTATGTAGCTTTAAAGTCAGTATATGAAGAAGGCTATTTTAAATATAGAAATAGCTGAGGGTGTGTGTGTGTGTGTGTGTGTGTGTAGGAGGCGTGGGCCCTGTCCAGAGATTTAGAGGCTGACAATACTGGATTTTTATATTGCCACCATTTTGTTCAAAATATGTGACTTATAACATGATTATTACCCTTATGAGGCATGTCTGGGTTCAGGGAAGGAGGAAGAGTGAGAGGTTGATTCATCCACTGATTCGTTCCTTCCTTGGTGATGGAGTCAGATTGATTTCCCTAGTGTGTGGGCCTGAGAGATGGGGAAGGGAGAGCATGGTTCAAAGAATACGCATTTGCTGTAAGGAAACATTTGTCAGGAAGGAATTAATTAAGAATTGAACTGTATGAAATAGAAGCAATATCTGAAGGGCAGTTGGATTAAAGAATACAGGTAGCTGTGGATTCAGCTTGAACCGATGATTTAAAAGCCCCTGGAAGCGCAGTTGATCCAGCTGTGGGAAGATGTGCTCATGCCGATCCCTCCAGGCGGGCAGTCCTGGGGGACGGGTTCCTTCGGTCCCGGGGGGGTGCAGGATGAGCCCCTTTTGCTGGGACTGCTGGACAGTCGGGTCCCGCAGAGCATGGGTGGTTGGACGAGGTGACCTTCACAGTGTCTCCCGAGAGAATGGAGTAGTGCTGGTGTGCTGGAACGTCTGTTCCTCACCCCCGCAGGGGGCCTTGACCCAGCGCCGGTCACAGCGTTCATGGAGCATCGACCATTTGTGCTTCTATCACGGGAGACTTCGGCAGAATCACTACCGCCTTAAACTGGTCCTGAAGTTAAAGGACGAGGCCTTGTGAACCGCACGGCCTCTCCCCAGCCTTCGGGTCAGGCCCCTGTCAGCAGCTTTCCCCGTGCTCCCGATGGGGGTCTCAGGAGAAGTAAACTCAGAAACCAGGACTGGGTCCTAAGCTGGAGCAGACAGCAGCTGGGCCTCAAGCTGGCCCCCTGCCCCCTGCGGTCCCCCATCCCCCCTCCTCCCCCGCCCCCCTGCGGTCCCCCATCCCCCTCCTCCCCCGCCCCCCTGCGGTCCCCCATCCCCCTCCTCCCTAGCCCCGCTGCGGTACCCCCTTCCCCCTGCCCTCTCCCCCCCTACCCTCTCCCCCCCTGCCCTCTCCCCCCCACCCTCCCGCAGTCCCTGCCTGGCTCCGGGTGGCGCCTGTCCTTGAAGCCAGGTTGAAGCCAGCGGGCAGGGCACGGCCTTCCTGTTCCTTGGTTATTCAGTGCAACCTTTAGTCTAGGAAAAGTGCCAGTCTTCATTTACAAGAATCATATCTCCCTAAATGGGGCAATCTGCTTTAAATGCCTTCTCAACTGGCGCCTTCCCCATCTCACGATTGGCATAATTAAAGGAACAGGCTCACCTTTTAACTGCTTGTACAAGCTAGGTCAGGGTGGGTGGCTGGGGGCCACGTTGGTGTGTGTGTGTGTGTGCGCGCACGCAAAGATCAGATTCTCAGATCAAATCCTCGAGCCCTCAAAGTGGTGATTTTCAGGAGTGCTAAGAGTCATAGGTATGCATAAGTTTACCTTTGCTTTTTCCCTATTGGATATTTTTAGAGCAGCCTGGTTACAGTGATACACAGGATTTTGGGATCTTGCTGGGAGAAATGCATGCTGAGCCAAGAGAGATTCTTCTCTCTGCATGGTCCCCAGACGGAATTGACTTTATCACTCATGACACTTGGTGCCTTTCGCCTCTGCTGTTTCCCCCTTTCTCCTCCCGCACGGCCGTCTCAGGTGAGCGCCATGGTGTTCTTCATCACCGAGTCGGCGCTGGTCTGCGAACCATATGACATGTAGGTCGTCTCCCGTGGTGGCTCGTCCTCTCTGCTTTCCAGGTCAGCTGACAAGCCAGCCCCTTTGATTGAGCTCCTTGGGAACCTGGATTTGCATTCCTACCTGCCGCTTGGTTAACCCAGACACTCCTCCCAGGGCGTGGCTGTGGCTGCTGCTACCCTCGGTTCCATCAAGGCAGCCGCCGTTTCTGAGCGCTTCTCTCTCAAAAGTCAGTCTTTCAGCAGCATTTGAGGCCACTGTGTGTAAAGCCCTGGGGACAGAACAGAAAACACACCCAGGCCTTCGGGAGCGTTTGAAGAGGGGCGGAGAACCTTGGGCAGATGCCCGCCGCGCCCTCCCAAGCACAGATAAAGACGCCGTCTTGTAGGATGTGAACTTGGGGTTGACTTCCTGGTGGTGGGGACAGACTTGTGCACATGTCCGCCTAGTGTGTCATCCAGGTCCCCTCTGTGACTTAAGCCTGAGCTGCCAGAGTTCAGCCTGCAGCCATGGCATCGACTAATGTTGGCAGTTCAGGCGTTTTCAGGCTGGAAAGCCCCTCGCGTTTCAGCAGAGCAGGTGCGGCCAGTTCTCCATGTGCTTGGCAGAGTCTGTTGTTTTTGGTTCGTTCTGCCGTGAGGAAATACGGCTCAGCGAGAAATGGGGTTTGCTTTGCAGAAGATGACTATGGAGAATCATGTCCTCAAAAAGCAAAAGAAACCTAAAGATACAGGTCCGGAGGGAGTATTGGGTGTAGCTGTCTAACCCCAGGAAGCTAGCGCTGGGTGCCTGGCTGTTTAGCAGTTCAGCAGCCAGGCGGAGCTGATGGTGCAGAGGGAGCGAGAGGAGAGTGGAGGTGAGAAAATCGCATGCAGACACCGAGGAATGAGGAGGCTGACAGTCACACACCAGGAGGGACCATGCAGAACCCGGCAGTAGGAGCTGCTGGAATATAAAAGAACATACTTTGTTTTGCCGTGTGCGAGACCGATTGGAGAGTAAGAGCTCTCTGACGCATTACATTCCAGGTGTCTCCAGGACATCCACGCAAGTGTCCTTGAGGTGCTAGAGGAGCAGACTCAGAGCGGGAAATAACTGGCATTGGGGGCAGAGCAAGCAGGGAGGCAGGGAGGACGGAGCCGGAGCCGCAGCGCGGCTTGCACTTCAGTCCCTGTTCAGCCACAGGAAGCTGTGTCTGTGCGGGAGGGGGCGGGTGAGTGGCGGTTGGAGAACATTTGGAAGAGTTTCTGAGTGTGTGCCCATGCGTGTCTGGTGTCCAAGAGAAAAGGCAGCACTGTTAGGAAAGGCAACACTGTTGCCTATCTGAGAACAGTTGCAATTCAGGGTGGAGACAGTTTTACCTGGTCCAGAGAATACACAAAGTATACTTTTGAAATGGGCTAGTAGCAAGCTTTCCTGCCTCCCTCTCCCTTTCTTCTGTGTCCTTTTGCGGATGCACAGGAGCTATACATATAAAGTGATGGAAAATGTAGTTCCGAATAGCACTTATCAGAGGTTAACCTTTGAGCCCTCCTGTAGTTCAGGAGAGGATCTGGGCAGCTGCATTTATGTGGAGTGTTTTCAGGAGCGTTTTGAGTTCTACCTCCTTCAGGCCTTTGTCATTTCTCATTAATCCTTATATCTCTCAAAGTGTGCAGTTCAGTGCCTAGCACCTAACAGTGGTAAAATTAATATGTGTGGTTGACCCAGCAGAAATACATGTTCCTTCATCCATCCATCCATCCATCCAGTCAAACAAGGCAACCTTCACCAAACACCCCAGCTGTTCACTTCCTTCTTATAGGTGGAACTGGTAACATGCCCAGCTCAGAGCAGTTCCTCCCAACACAGGAAGTCATTAGCTCAGACTAATCAGGGATCAGGAGAGTCAAGAGGGGGAAGGTGGGAGGCGGTTGGAGGTGGTGTTGGGGGTGACATCTGAACCAACTCGGGGTTCTGCCAGAGGAGGCAGGAATGGCTATTAGGAAGGCAACTTAGTCTGTCTGCTTCAACATGTTAATTTTTTTACGTTTTACTCTGTATCATTTTTAAAACTATAGCATATTGGCTACATTTGCAATGGTAATTATTTTAATTGAGTTCTAGTCAATCAATTATTTATATCTCACCTTGTTCTATAAATTATGATTTATTTTATGGTGTAAGCACTTATATTACAATAACCAATACAATACAAAGGGATTTAAGAACCAGACCAGGAAAATGCAAATAAATATAAAAAAGTTCAGAGCCAGGAGGAAAAGAATCTACAGATACAAAGACAGCGAGACCCCACATGACTTCATCCGAGCTTCACATTGAATCTGGAGCTTTCTGGGGTCACAGGGGAGGGGATGTGGTCACTTCAGTAATTCTTGCTCCAGAGGAGGCACACCAAGTCCTCAAGAGAAGCAGTGTTTTCGTTCTTTTAGACTAAATTTCCTTTTACCTACGAAGGCTGCGTGGTGTTGCAAGCAGGGTGCTCAGCAGCCCCAGAGCCAATGGAAACTGGTTCCGACAGCCTTTCCCACAGCAGTCCTCCTTGGAACCTGAAGGCAAAACATCAGAGTGCAGCGCAGACCGGGATTGTCCAGAGGCCGGAACGACAGGTCTAAGCACTTAGCTTTCTGCTGGTGTGGTTGGCTGCAGCGCTAGAACCCAAACACCAGAACTGCTGATCTGCCTGTGCACCAGGCAGTCTGTACAGCCGTTATTTCTTTTAGCTGGCGCATGTGTGTATGCGGGTGTGGGCAGGCGTGTGTGTGCCCGCACACCCTCATGTACTCATGTACTACTGCGGGTCTAGGAAGAGGCAGTTGGAGGTTCTGTCCCATGGCCCGCCATCGTGTGTCGTATTGTCGCTCACTGACGGGCATTAGAATTGACCTGGTACGGTTGACACCATCTGTAGAAATTAAGGGCTCTGTTTGAAACGCTCACAAAGGAGAGTTCTATTTTTGTAAATAGGATAATTGGGTGGAAAACTGTGCTAATATCTGTCTTTATTTAACCACTGCCAGGGACAAAGCCTCTGTTACAACCACCAGGCCATACCAAGAACCCAGCACTTACCCAGCGGCAGTGCCATCCATATGCGGGCTAAGCAGTGAGAAGGAGTGGGGGCGTCACGGGCCAGACCATCCCGGTCCATGTTACTGTCCCGAGTGTGTGAGCGGAGGTGAGAATGGGCAGGTGGACAGAGGCAGGCAGTGTGGAGAGGGGAGTGGTCGCTGACGCCGGCACCGGCTGCCAGGGGTGCTCTGTGGGGAGAGGTCCTAGAAGAGGATTTGGGGACATGTCAAATGAGATTGTGTCCTGATAGAAGTGACATTTATTCTAAATGACCGTGGGCAACTTGTCCCTGTGCAGATTAGAGGCGTGATCGGCGGCAGCACAGCACGGATTGCTATACAGTATGTACAGTACCAGAGGAGGGGGGAGGGGGGGAGCAGAGGGAACAAGCATTTATAGAGCTCCTGCTGTGTACAGGCATATCACGAAATGGTTAGGAGTGTGGCTTCACAATCAAAGAGGCCTGGCTCTAGGAGCTAAATGCACGTTTCCTCATTCAGGAATGGGGACAATGAAGGTACCTTACCCCACATTCGCTGGGAGGTGTCAGAACAGCATCGGCGCTCAGTCAGTGTTAGTTACTGGAACGGTGGCCACCAGTCGGTCTGTCTTAACATACTGTGAGGTGAATCTCATGATTCCCATTTTACAGATAGGTAAACTGAGGCCTAAGGAGGTTAGCTACCTTGTCCAGTATCTTCCATCTGGTTAGTGTCAAAGCTGGGATTCCAACCAGGTTTTCAGGCCCTGGAGCCTGTTGGTGGGTCTTGGTCCCACGCTGCCTGCGTTTACCGTTAACGCTCTGGTACCTGCTAACTCCGACGCGGGCTGTGGCGCCTTCTGGGTGCTCTGTGCTGGTGGACAGCGTTCTGCGTGATGAGCTCGGGCAGCGATTGGTATGGCGATTGGGAGGCCCAGCCTCTGTGTTAGGGAGTCTGGTCTGGGGGGTGTTTTCCTATTTGCGTCTGCCATGCTGCCTGGAGACCATCCCTGTGTGAGGAGGAGTTCGGCCAGGCCAGCGTGGAGGACTTCGCCCTGTATCTCGTGAGCATGTCTGCTGTGACAGTTTTCCTCTTGCACTTCCTTTAACGTCAAGGTTTTTGGTTTGGGGTCTGGACCTCGTTAATCTAGTACAGTGGCCCGAAGTGACTGGGTGTGTAATGGAAATAGCCTTATGTGGTCTACGCTTCTGCTGGGGTCACCACCTGCTCCCACAAGCTGAGTAGCCAGTGGCTCCTCACAGATCTTTTCATATTAATGGAATAACGGAGGACAGATGGCGCGCCAGGAGGACGGCTTTGAGGGCCTCTTAGGGGTTGAATTGTGTGCTCTCCCTCTCCCCCTTGCTCCCCCCCGCCCCCCGGCCAAGCTTACATGTTGGTGCCCTAACCTCCAGTACCTCAGAATGTGACCTTATTCGGATATAGGGCCACTGCAGATATATGACATAGTTAAAGTGAGTTCATGCTGACGTGGGACCCTAGTCCCTTATGACCGGTGTCTTTATAGAAGGGGAAACACGGACACAGACACGCACACGGAACTTCATGGGAAGATGAAGCCAGAGACCGGGGTAAGGCACCTACAATCCATGGAACACAGAAGCTGGGGAAGAGCAGGGGACCGATTCTCCCTCCCAGCCTCAGAAGGCACCCCCCTGAAGACACCTCAGTCTTGAACTTGTAGCCTCCAGGCGTGTGGGCTGAAGCATTTGTGTGTGCCACCCGCTTCTGGTGTGTGGCACAGCAGCAAACTAACGCGGGGCTCACGGAGACATGGTGGCTCATCCACCCCGACGAGAAGTGAGAGTCACTGGCAAGCTCTGGCCCGGGTTCCGCTGGCCTGTGGGGGGCACGGGAGGCTGAGAGCAGGCGGCGGGAGGACCAGGCGCAGCACAGGCGAGCAGACCCACCTGGGAGGAAGGGGAGCGTGGAAGGGATGCTGCTCTGAGCGACCATCCACCCGGGTTCCTCAGGGACAGCATCTGCCCATTGGGGTTGGGAATCTGCTTTGTGCAGGACCACGAGGTAACTTACAAAGGAAAAGCCGCCGGCAAGTTTAACTTCCCCGTCTAGAACCTTCTGTCCTGAGGATAATGTTCTGAGCTTCTCTCTCCCGATGGCAGCCACTCGCTGCATGGGGTCGTTAAGCCTCGGAATATGGCTGGTGCGGCTGGGGAACTTCGTTTTTAATGTTTTAATTTAACTTTAATCGCCACTTGTGGCGAACGGCCACCGCATTGGACCCTGGATCTAGAGCACAAGGACAGCAGTGCGCTCGGCCCAAGGGGAACACGGTGTGCTCCCCCCCACCCCCCCAAACTTACACGTTGGCGTCCTAACCTCCAGGACCTCAGAATGTGACCTTATTTGCATTAGGGCCACTGCAGATATAATGACAGTTAAAATGAGTTCATGCTGATGTGGGACCCTAGGCCAGGGGTGGGCAAACTTTTTGACTCGAGGGCCACAGTGGGTTCTTAAACTGGACCGGAGGGCGGAACAAAAGCATGGATGGAGTGTTTGTGTGAACTAATATAAATTCAAAGTAAACACCATTACGTAAAAGGGTGCGGTCTCTCTTTTTTTTTTAGTTTTATTCATTTCAAACGGGCGGATCCGGCCCGCGGGCCATAGTTTGCCCACGGCTGCCCTAGACCCTTATGACCAGTGTCCTTATAGAGGGGGAAACGGGGACACACACACACACGCACGCACAAACGCACGCACACGCACACGCACACACACACGCATGCACGCACGCACACACACGCACACACACGCACACGCGCACACGCACGCACGCGCAGAGGTGCCGGGGTTTTGACTGAGCGTGGGCGGCCGGGCACCTGGTCCCCTGGGTTTGCTAGTGCGCATGTACGTGCCCTTGTCCTCGGCTAAAACGGGGCTCTGGGGGGAGCAGGAGTGAAGTGACGCGAGCTGGATTTCCTAGGCGTTTTACTAAAAAGATGCTCCCTGCGGGCTTTGTTGGCCATTGCTTGTCCGAGTTCAGTGGTCAGGAGGGAGCTGGGGCCAATGGTGATGTGAGGAGGGAGTGGGGAGCCGGGTCTGTGGGTCCCGTGGCTGCGGGGACACTCAGGGGTGTGTGCTGGCCCCGGGGCACCCGCGGGGCCTTGAGTCCCAATGTCAGGAGCATGGGACGCCCAGGTTAGACGCCTTCTTTGAAGGCAGGAGGGTCGCCTGGGGGATGTTTTGTCCCAGAGGTGGTTGTAAATGCTGCTGGAGCCCAAGCCCCGCGATCGTGGAGTGGCCAGAGGAGGCTGTTTGGAGCGCACGGGGGGGGGGGGGGGGGGGGGCGGGGAGCCCCGTTGGGCACTGTTGGCTCCAGTTTCACGCTGCGGAAGAGCAAGTCCCTGAGACGGTTTTGGCCAGCCCGGGACAAATGGCCCTTGTCACTGTGTCCCCACCGACTCTGGCGCAGTGGCCCGTATAATTTAGAATTGGTTTCTTTTTCCAGCTCTACTTAGTTATCATTCTGATTTCACAGAGAAGTAAATGGCTCAGCAAGTCTTAGGATTTTTCTAAACCCTGAGGCGAGCGAGGGGTGTGGGGCCGAGCCCTTTGTGTCAGCTTGGTGTCTGCCCCTCCGTGCCCCCTCCGTCCGCATGCTGGGCTCTCCCCGGTGCAGGGCGTGTCCTGGGAGGAAGCAGCGATTCCCGAGCTGAGCGGTGAGCAGGCGGGTGTTGGCCTGAGTTCTGGGTCTCCGAGGGCAGGGGTTTCAGGTGAGAAGAGAGGTTGAGGGAAGCCTGCTTGTCCACCTTCAGCACATCTGGTAGCTCTCCATGTGCATGGCCCGCCTCCTGCTCGGGGGCGTGGGGACACCGATGAGAGCGAGCGCTAACAGTAGCTCACGCTTGTGTGGATCGCATTACAGTGTGGAAGCCCATTAAAGCATGAGGCTCTCTTCTCCAAAAACTTAGAAACCCATCGCAGAGGAACTTAAACCAAGTAGCACCATGGCAGGCGATTCAAGGTAATGCGTGACGACCCCATCAGGAGGGACAGAGAGAAGCCCGAGGTCCCGAGTGACCGGGTCTCTGCTTGGTCCGGTCTGGAAGGATGGCCCGGGCCTGGACGGAGCCTGAGGCTGCTGCAGGCGGCGGTGCGGGAGGCACGCGGGGGCAGTGGGCGGCTACCTTGGAATGCCTGGGACACGTTACAGGTCACAGGTTTTTCCATTTGAATGTGATTATTGGACGTGGTGGCCGGTAGTGGCCGCCAGCAGATGGAGAGTTCAGAGGAACTGCACTGAAATAATGAATTTGCAGGAGCCCGGTGTCAGCGTGCCTTCTCGTTCCAGCAGAATCCACGCAAAGAGCAGCTCACAGCCCATCTGCTCTGCTCGTCCTGGCTCCGGCTCTGATCTAATAACCTCCCTGCGACCGGTCCGGGTGACCTCTTCATCCATCCACCCCTTCCCCCTTTCTTCCATGTGTCAAGCGTCTCGGCTGCTGCTTGCGGGGAAGGACATAACTAGTGGGTGGGGTTGGCCTGGGTTCAGCGAGCATGTTCTGAGTCTAGGACAGGGCCTCAGGGAGTGTGCGAAGGACGAGGTGGATTCTAGCCCTCAAGTTCATGAGGACTTAGACCAGTGGGCCCTGGAGACTTCCGTGGAGAGGGAAAGTGTGTGGAAGGTAAGCAGGGCATCTAGCCCCGACCCCTGGGAGAATGGTGATGAAAGTGCAGTCATGGGGGAAGGGGGGGACAGGAGGAGGAGGAGGTTTGTGGGGTGGGGAACAGGGTAGGGACTTCAATTTGAGACAGACATCCCTGTGGAGACATTAAGCAGGCGTTCAGAAGACCTCCAACGTAGAGGACTCAGCACCCCGTAGTGACAGTGGGGATTCTTCTGGCCGCAGCTGTCCTTCCCTCCCCCGCTCCAGTGGTCCCCGTAGAGTCATTTCCTATGAGGGAGAGTTTCTCCGCCGCCTCCTCGCCCTGGAACGCCTAACCCAGAGCTCAGTAGTTCAGAAGCTCTGAGGGTCCTTGGGACAGTCGCACCCTGTGGGACTCTCAGAGCACTGCTGGGCGGGAGAGGAATTCGGGGACCTGCAGGGCGTGGGAGTGTCACTGTGAGCGATCTCCCGGCTGGGCTGGGCCGGCTGGAGGCTGGCATTTGAAGGTTGGTGACCACCCGCTGACCTCAGTGCCACAACTGCGGGAGCCCCACCCGCCTTTTGATTCCGTGCTCGTCTCTGTAACACGCGAGGGGCCAGCGTCCCCACCAGCCCGGCCGCCTTGGTTGGGCAGGTCGGTGGCCCGCCGTGAGGCGCCACTTGGTCATCTGGACACGGCAGGGCCTTGCTAGATGCCCGTTAGCGTGACTTCGAACACCAGCGTTTTATGTCAGTGAGTGGCTGTCTGTCCAGGGAGTGCTGTTTTCCCACAGAAACCATTCTTCCGTTGCTAGCCTCTTGGCAAGAACGGGTGGTGAGGGGGCAGTGTGGCCCCTGGGGTCAGCGCCCCGAGTTGAAATCCTCTCTCACGGCCAGGCCAGCTGTGTGGCTCTGGGCAGCCAGCTAGTCCCTGCTAATCCTCCTGTCCTCGCCTGTGAAAAGGGGATGAGAATATGCATTTTAAGGGGTGATGATATGTATCACGCATCTACCACTGTGCCGTTTTTTTAGACAATTTTTTGAGATATAATCCCATAAGTTTTGCCCTTCTGAAGGGTACAATTTATTGGGTTTTTGTATATTCACAGAATTGTGCAATAATTACTACTGTCTAATCCCAGAACATTTCCCTCACCCCCAGACCCCATATCCATTGGCAGTCACTCCCTGTTGCCCGCCCCCACAACCCCACCTCCCCCGGCCATTCTCTAATGACTAATGGTGATGAGCATTTTTCTTGTGCTTATTGGCCGTTTGTATCTCCTTTGGAGAAATGTCTATTCCAATTCTTTGCTCATTTTAAAAGCGAGGTTATTTGTCTCTTTATTGTTGAGCTGTAAGAATCCTTAGTATAGTCTGGCTACTGTGCCTGGCTTTTCTACAGGCAGCGACCAGTGTGAGCTTCTGCTCCCGGGTTTCTCCCAGACGCCTGCATCGCCTTTCAGGAGGCCTCTAGAGCTCATTGCCCGGCACGGAACCCCCAGTGCCCTGAGTTCTAAGCCCTTACATCTTGGCCAGAGCTCTTAGCACAGGGCCCTGAGCCATTCTGATCTTGCAGCCCAAGTCTGGGGCAGAATCCATGGGGGCAGTGGTGATTTCTAAGTCTTGGTTTTTCCAGAGGGAGGACTTGGGGGTAATTGTGCAGCTTTCTTTTTCTTTTTCTTTTTCTTTTTTCTGCTGCTGCTGCACCAGGATATCCTCCATCCTGGTCTGTGGGCACCTGGATGGGGGGCTGAGGGCGTTGGCTTCTTTCCACAGTGCCACTGCCAAGATGAGTAACATATTTTCCAAGAGTGATCTGGCACTTCTAAGTCATATATTAAAATGCCCCAAGGAAAATCATGGATCTATTTTAAAGGAGAAGGACGTTGTATGGGAAACCCTCGAAGCTACTTGGAAGACCTGGAAAGTGTTCTGTTCTGAGGCCTTGCTCAGTGTCGCTCTGTACTTTGCTGCCCCTTGGTCCTTGCGGGCGGCATCCTGTCTCCATCCCTCCCACCTGGTGTGTATAACCTCCCTCAGGGTCAGCAGGTCTCCTGCCCTCCCAGGAGCCTGCCAGCAGCACCTCTGTAGGTCGAGCCTCTTCCTGCCCAGGAGGGTGGGGAGGTGCCTGCAGAGAAGTGAAGGCCTGGGCCAGGCAGGCTGGACCGCCCACTAGAGAGCCATCCCCACGCATCTGTGAAACAGTCAAGCCACCAACCTGCCCGAAAGACTGGGCCTTTTCTTCTGTGTGGATTTCAAGGATCATGGACAGATATGTTTATTCTTCATCTTAAATATATATATATATATATATATATATATATATATATATATGCTAATTTTAGAGAGAAAGGGAGAGGGAAAGAGAGATAGAAACATCAGTGATGAGAAAGAATTATTGATCAGCTGCCTCCTGCACACCCCATACCGGGTATTAAGCCTGAAACCTGGGCATGTGCCCTGACCAGGAATTGAACCATGACCTCCTGGTCCATAGGTCGAGGCTCAACCACTGAGCCACGTCGGTGGAGCTACATCCCTTGCTGCCCAGGGAAACTTGTTTGGAGGACAACGCCAGCCCAGTGGCATTTGGCTGGTGCTTACTTGTCTTTAAAGGGCGGGAGGCACCTCTCGGTGTGTCTACCGGAGTGAGTGTCCGCAGTGCAACTCCCTCTGGCTCCTGTTGCTCCTCTGACCGTGCGGACCTGCCTCTACCCGGCCGCCGTCTTGATTTCCTGGGAAAGCCCGGCTCCTTTGGTCTGTGACGGAGCAGCGAGTCACCACAGGACTTCTGTCTTCTCTGCAGAAGTCTTCCTCGCCTCGCCAACCCATCACCCGTCCTCAGACGTGCTTGTGTGGCTTTGCAGTGTGTACCCCCGCCTGGGAGTTCAGTCCAGGGCCCTCACAGGAAGCTCAGCCATGCGTTCCCCACCAGCTCGCAGGGGCCACCTGCTGATCCAGGCACCAGTTGCATCGGTGGTGGGCCTGGCTGCTTTCCTGGGCGCCAGTCCATGCCCGTCTCAGCCCTCGCTCTGGAACGTGTCGGACTCACAGGCGACAGGCCCCGCAGGACCAGCCTCTTTGATATCTTCCTCGTCTGGTTGCTCCCCGATTGCTCGGGGCCCTCGCCCTTTCCAGGTTCTCGCTGCCAGTTTCTCGCGGGCGCGATTAGGAGCACAGTCCGTGGACGGTGGTAAGTAACTCGACCCGAGGCTTGACCAGCAGCGCAGACAGCTTCGCCGTGGCGAGGGGACAGTCGGAGGGGGTGCCAGCTTGCACCCTGAGGCAGCTGCGTGCGCACAGAGAGCCTCTTCATCTGGCACCAGTGGGCACTGCCAGACCTCGTCTGCCATGCCAGGTGCTGGCTCGTTCTCCGGGACGACGCGAGGCTAAGCATGCGGCTGGCACCGAGCGAGTCACAGCTTCTCTCATTTATTTACCTCGAGTCAAACAAACCCTGCCTCCCGCTTTGGATGTAGACGGTGGTGCTTCACAGAACGGCAGAAGGGCTGCCGTTGCACAGAGCGGCCCTCTGGGCTCGGACGGGGACCACTGTGTGGTGCGACTCTCGGGGACTTCAGGAGATCACGCAGGAAAACAGCGCGGTGGCTTCTCAAAGCGTTACACCTGGCATTACCCCCCCAGCCCCAAGCAGCTCCTCTCTTAGGTCTTCACCCAACAGAAACGCAAACATTTGTCCACACAGACGCTTGCACAGGATTTTGTAGTGGCCTTGTTCATAACAGCCAAAAAATAGAAACAGCCCCAGTGTCACCAGCTAATGAGAGAATGAACTGGCCTGGCCGGCGTGGCGTAGTGGCTCAGCATCAACCTGGGAACCAGGAGGTCACGGTTCAGTCCCCAGTCAGGGCACGTGCCCGGGTTGCTGGCTGGATCCCCAGGGTAGGGCGTACAGGAGGCAGCCGATCAATGATTCTCTCTCATCATTGATGTTTCTATCTCTCCCTCTCCCTTCCTCTCTGAAGTCAATAAAAATACTTTAAAAAAAAAAATAGGAAGGATAAACTAACGTGCTGTAGCCATTCCATGGAATATTATTTGGCAATAAAAAGGAATCAAATGCTAGCACGTGCTGCACGTGGATGAGCCTTGAAAAAAGTGTTAAGTGGAAGAAGCCAGACACAGAAGGCCACATGTTGTATGGTACACTGTTTACATGGAACGTCCGGAACAGGCCAGTCCATGGAGACAGAGAGTAGGTTAGTGGTAGCAGGGGCTGAGGGGAGGAAGAATGAATGAGGAGTGGCCCCTAAGGGTGCGGGATGATGAAAACATTTCGGAATTAGATAGTGATGATGATCTTACACGTCTGAATATATTCAAGACCACTGAACTGTACTTTTTTTTTAAAGCTTTTTTAAAAGATATATTTTTATTGACTTCAGAGAGGAAGGGAGAGGGAGAGAGAGAGAGAAACATCATGATGAGAGAGAATCATTGATCGGCTGCCTCCTGCACGTCCCACACTGGGGATCGAGCCAGCAGCCCGGGCATGTGTCCTGACCAGGAATCGAACTGTGATCTCCTGGTTCATAGGTCGACGCTCAACCACTGAGCCATGTCGGCTGGGCTGAACTGTACATTTTTTTTTTAATTTATTTTTTTTTATTACATAAAGTAATACAAAGGGTATTACATATGTGTCCATTTCCCCCCCCCCCCCGCCCTAGACAGTCCCCTAGCCTCCCCTATCCCCCAATGTCTTATGTCCATTGGTTATGCTTATATGCATGCATACAAGTCCTTTGGTTGATCTCTTACCCCCCTACCTCCTGTCCCCCAACCCTCCCCAGCCTTCCTGCTGCAGTTTGACAATCTGTTTGAGGCAGCTCTGCCTCTGTATCTATTATTGTTCATGAACTGTACATTTTTAAAGGACGGCCTTATGGTATGTGAATTATATGTCGGTGCAGCTGTTGTTGAAAAACTGCCCTGAACTTGCCATTGCAGTCAAGTCCTTCGTGGGCATGTGCCGGCTCTCAGGGCCAAGGGGCGGAGGTGGGAAGGCCGTGGTGGGAGGATCCCGCCACTGGAAAGAAGCACCACATGGTGGGTTAGGAGGAGCAGGGCTCTGGAGACACGGGGAGTGTTCTGTGGGATCCACATTCAAATTTTTGGAATGCCTTGAACTGCCTAGTTCCAAACCCTTACCTACAAATAAGTTCCAGGAGGACCCTGTTAGATTTCATTGATTAGGAAATAAATGTTCACCACGTGCATTTAAAAAAAAAAGGATTTTATTTGGAAATAATTGTAAACTTACTGATAATTTACAAAAATTAAAATGATACAAAGACTAGCTCCGCACCTGTGACCCAGATCCACGGGTCAGCATTCGACCCCGTCGGCTTTCTCATGTGCAAGCACTGGCCTGCACACTCTCACTTTCACCGTCTTCTTGTCGCAGGCGTGTGTAGATATGTGATTTGAGGGTAAGTTATCAAGGTCACGGCCCTTCTGCACCACCCTGTGTAGCAGCCCCTAGCCACAAGTGGCTGTTTAAATTAAAATGAAGTCAAGTGTAACAGCCGGTTCCTCAGTCACACGCGCCACGCGCCACGGTAGCCACCTGTGTGCCTGTGGCGAGGATGTTGGTCAGAAGAGGTTACAGAGCATTTCCAGTAGCCACGGAGTTCTGGGGGGCCCTGCTGGCCCCCAAGTACTTCCCCGTGTTTCCTCGGAACAGGGTGCACTCTCACGTAACACAGCACAGTTCCCAACCTTAGAGGATCTCACACTGATCAGTACTTGTATCGAGCCCACCGTTCACACGCCGGTGCTGTCCGTTGGCCGAGGACTGTTCTCGTTTCTTCTGGAATGAGGTCTTCAGTCCTGTTTGTGGCCCAAGTCAGCTTGGCTTGTGCTCAGAGGAAGTGTCTGGGCTAAAGGCTGTCAAGCTTTGAGGCTGTCCCTTCCGTGTGGCCCTTCTCTCCGCAGACCCGAACCCTTTCCCAGCGCGGCTTCCCCGCCTTCTGCACTGTCGTTGATTTGGTCTCCGGGCAGGTGCGGCTCTGCTCTTCCATCAGCAGGAAAGATTTCCTGTAAGAAAACAGAAACCGGCCTCCCCAGCAACAGCACTATTTTTCTTTGTTGTGATAACTTTTCCCAGGTTTTAGCCCGCAACTAAAAAAGGCTTGTCTTGCTCCTCATTGGCTTCTGTTTTATGGCCGAGTCGTGGTCCCGTAGCCCTGAATCACACCATGTGGCCCAGGACCAGTGGGGCCTGTGTGGTGGGGCCGGGCCTGCAGGGCCCTGGGCTGCCCGTCCACACACAGTCCCGGGCGCTGGGACTGGCCGTCGCTGGCCACTTCCTCCGGTCCAGGGCACATGCAGGCTCCTGGCGATTTTCAACCACGCTTTCTCTGAATGGAGAGAGGAGAAATGGGGAAATTGCAGCGGTTTCTACTGTGAACTAACCGGTGTTAGAGCTCTTCCTCCAGGGGCTCCTGTGACTTAATGGGATTTTGTGGCATAAGTAAGTGTGCAAAGCAGTTTCCTGGGTGGCTGACTTCACTTCTGCTACCTCCTCCACCCCCACCCCCACCCCCCAAAAAAAAGTTGTTAGCATTTTGTGGGCGTAAAAGCTGGGAAACAAGAAATCAACAGCCTTATTATTTTACCTTCCTTATGTTTCCATTTGTCCCTTAGAATGTATTCTTACACTTGCTCCTCCATTTATTTTGAGTCTCCATCTCTCAGAGGAGAAAAATACTCAGCAAGGTAAGAGTCACCAAAGACCTCGGAGGGAAGCCTGTATGAGCCACAGGTTTGGAGCCAAGAAAGAAAGGGAGATGGGTTCATGCGGAGAAAGGAAACTGAGCTGGGAGCTTCATCTTCTGCTTAGCGGAAAAGGCGTGGAAAGGGCGTGGCTTTCGGGTCAAGGCCACGAGGTGAGCAGCAGAGCCCTGTGTGCTGGACGGGCAGACAGTCCCGCCCTTCACCACCTTTTGAGAACTGCCGCGCTGGGTCCGCTCGGCCCAGCTGAGTGAATCGAGGGTGTTCGATGCTGGCGGAAGGACCAGAGCGCGGCCACTGCATCCGGCCATCAGAATGACCACGTGAACCCGGTGCTCTCCGTGAACCTCGTACACGAGACAGCGGGCACCCTCCTTGGCCAAATGGTTCTGATTGGCCCTGGGCCTCTGTAAGGGTAGCTGTGTGTTCACTCCAGGGGTGCAGGTCTCTGTCCCAGCTTCAGGGAACCAGCCTGAGAGCTGATTGAGTTTCACGTGACCTCTGGCCTTGGAGGTAAACTCACTGAGAATCAGGCCGGCTGGTGGGGCTTTGCCAGCCTGTGTCCCCTGCTGTCTGAGTTCCCTCGGGGCAGCACTGTGGCCACTGGTCACTGCCGTGTCCGAGCTCTTTCCAGCGGCAGAGTTCCACGCCCCCAGGACGTGCCTTCCTCTGCCACTCCAAGCCAGCGAGGCCACCAAAAAGGACCGGCCTTCTCGCTCTGTCACCTGCCGCCGTGACTTCCACGTTGTCATGGACTCATGTCCTGCCCTCTCTCTTCCCCCATCCGTGGCCAAGGGCTTCAGCTCGCTCCTTTCGTCTCTTGTCTGTGGCCTTGCTTTACATTCCCACCTTTCACTCGGGTTCTTAACATCTCACAGATGCTCCTCCGAGGCGGGCGGCCAGCCGAGGCCCTCAGAAGCCAGGCTGATCCCCTCCTCCCTCCTGAACCTCCTGCGACTCCTGGCTGCTGCCTGGTAAAACCGACAGCATCGCTGAAATGGGGACCAGGCAGGGCAGGCCCTTCCTTCACTCCTGCCTCTGGCCTGTCTCTCCAGACGCTCCCCTCCCGTAGGAGCCCTCGGCCGCAGTCGGCGTCCTTACTCTTCCTTGTGTTCCATTCCCCTTCCGATGGGTTCAGTCCTGTGTTATCTCAAGTTGTTAAGTTTTTATATCGTATGTGCCAACTGCTTGCTACTTCAGGCCCTGTGGAAAGTATGTCCTATAAATCCCAAGTAAATGGATCTGGCCCCTGACGCTGGCGCGTGTCCGTATCTGCTGCCTCTGTGCTCCAGCTCACCCCTCCTTCCTCTCGGGGTGCCCTCTCCTGGCTCCACCCACCCTCAGGGTCTGCAGCAGTCGATCGCTCATGGCAGTTACAACTGCCTTATGTGGTCAGTCATCTTTTCTCCTGTCACCCACCTCGCGTGTTGGCCTCTTGGAAAGCAGACAGTACTGGTTTTCACGGTGCCCATCGACTTCCCTCACCTCTCGGGGTGGAGCTTGAACCCAGCAGTGTTTCCGGATCTCACCATGGCCTCGGGAATCCTCAGTTTGGCAGAGCTGGGAATTTGACTCATAAATTCATCAAGGACTATTAGGCTCCGCAGGACGGGTTCATAGTAACTTATCTGGAAGAAGACCGACCGATGGGTCAATCCGAGTCGTTCAGAGAGAGATCACCAGCATCCCCGAGAGGCCAGGGCATTTCCTCCTTAAGCAGAAGGTCCTTTCTGGAACCCCAGCCAGGGATCCGGAGTTGCTTATTGAGCACAGGATTTGAATAATCGGCATTATATGCCCTGAGCTGGAATCTGCTGGGGATCGAGCCCACAACCCGGGCGTGTGCCCTTGACCAGAATGGAACCCAGGATCCTTCACTCTGATGCTCTATCCCCTGAGCCAAACCAGCCAGGGCAGCATTATATGCTTTTAATGATACCTATAAATTATAAAAACATTCTCTGCTCTGGGGGTGGTATTCTCTAAAGAACCCAAATCAGGCATCTAGAGTGAAATACCCTCTTAATGACGAAACATCTCAGGCTCTACGTCATAGACCACTAAAACAGCTCACTTGTCATCGAATCATCGGCCCTTTTTGTTTGGGTATGTTCACATTTCATGGTGCCCCAGTTTATTACATTCTCACTAATTACACTTTAGACTGATCATGTTTGAGTCATAAATAAGATGGCATCTAAAATCCTGGTTTGGTAATTTCTGAGGACTCCCTCTCTTAGGACCTGCAGATCTCTATTTACCAGTCAGTGCAACTCAGCATCCCACTCGGGAGATGACACATGCCGTGCTCAGCTCCAGGCGTCTCGATCTAAACCCCGTGCCAGTAAGGAGTCCAGAATAGTGTTTGTTCCCATTCACATTAGTGGGACCCTGGGTGTGTGAGCTGAGCTATTTTTAAGCCCATTGCTGACTTCAGTGATAAAGAGGGGACAGAATGTGCCGGGCCAGGCTGTGCGCTTACCGTGAGCCATCCACGGTTGTCATGATGTCAGAACCCGAGTATTCTTCACCAAGAGCATCACGTTGCATCATGCACCTGGGTGCAGGGTGCGAAAGGCCCGTTTTTCTCAGAGAGATCAGCAGCCTGGGGCATAAGCTGGCTCTCCCAGTTAGGGCACCGAGGCCTGAATGCAGCAGCACTGAATCCATACTGTCAGTTTGAAGAGCAGCTTCCCATTTGAGTCACCAGAAGGTCATTTGTCTCCAGGTTTCCAAGCCAAACAAAAGGCATTTGTGGCAGACGAGCCTTACCTCCCATGGGTGCAGGGGAGCTCGCGGGCGGGGGTTGGGGTGGGCACCCCTGAGGTCACTAAGGGCGGTGAGGACCAGAGCTGCTCCAGCCCTGGGCACAGGGAGTGGTGAAGCGTCCTCACAGGGCACAGAGGTGAGGCCTAAACGTGGAGGCTGGGGACGGAACCATTGAGAATTCTTAAAGCCGCCTCTAAAGGTGTGCGCCCTGGCTTGGGGGTGAGCATGCTGAGCACTGAAACATAATTCCATGCAACCTCCTTAATCCAGACCATTGAGGAGGGCCGCTCTAAGGACTGGGCAGCGCTGGTTAGGACGGGCCACGTCACAGGGCCGCCACCAACAATCCCCACCTCTCAGACAACCAAGGTTTGTCTCACATTCTTGCTGCCTGCCCCCACCCCCGCCCCCGCCACTGGGGTCTCTGCTCCTTGTCCCCCTCAGTCCGTGTCCAGCGAAGGAGCCCCCAGCCCTGTTAGTGCAGCGGGAGAGGCTCCCGGCGGCTAAGTGCACTGGCCTGAGAAGTCTCCTCCCAGGAAGCGCGCTTCCCACCCATTCTTATCAGATGGCCAAGACCAACCCGAGCTGCTGGGCCTGGGCTACTTGCGTCATAGGAGGGTTTTCAAAGTGAAGGGCTCCCCACAGTTGATGTGGGAATACAGGAAACTGTAGAATGTGTATATTTTATCCATTCTTTTACATTTTCTATTTTCGTGTTTTTAGCAAACACTCTCTAGTAGTAAAGTAGAACATATACGATGTATGTAAAATAAATATCACATGTATTCGTAGTGTTCTGTCTGTTTGTTTGTTTGTTTGTTTTACTGATTAAGAGCACAATCAAAAAAGCTGAGGTCATAGTTCATACAGTAGATAGAAGTCGGCAGTGAGCAAGTTGTACTTAGAAACCGGGTCCAGTTGTGACCAAGGGTGGTGCTGTGGGTTAAAATGGTACATGGAACAGAAATGTGTATGTTTTCATGGTTAAGTGCATTTAAAAGAGAGTTTGTCTGTAAGTGACTCAGGGCGCAAAAATGTCCTCAGAGCAGACCAAAGAGCCCACTTTATTTATTTTTTAATATATTTTATTGATGTTTTACAGAGAGGAAGGGAGAGGGATAGAGAGTTAGAAACATCGATGAGAGAGAAACATCGATCAGCTGCCTCCTGCACACTCCCTACTGGGGATGTGCCTGCAACCCAGGTACATGCCCTTGGCCAGAATCGAACCTGGGACCCTTGAGTCCGCAGGTCGACGCTCTATCCGCTGAGCCAAAGCGGTCAGGGCCAAAGAGCCCACTTTAATATGCACAGCTTACAATGGACCACACGGCATTGCCAAGGGCGCCGTCTGTGCCAACTGGTTTCCACATCCACAAGATCCGCACACAAATCCCCACTCAAACACCGTCAATGAGACCGCGTTGCATTCTTACTGCACTTCATCGCGACACACACATCACGGCGTCACTTCACTCTGTGCTCCCAGTGCAGGTTCACTGCTGTTTTCTCCCTGTCTCCATCTTTGCTTTTTCCTTTTCTTCCTCCCCTCCCCCCTCCCCCCTCCCTCCCCGCCCTGCTTTCCACACAGCGCCCCCCACCCCCCCACCCCACCCCCCAGCCTTTCCCCCATCCCGCCCGCTTTTCTTCCTCTGCCTTCCCCCTCCTTCACCCTGGGGGGAGGGGGGGGCACTTCCTGATCCTTTCCCAAGGTAATCTCTAATTGAGTTTTGTCAGATGTCAGTTAAAGGCAACTGCTAGAAATGAAAAAACCCTCCAGGGAACAAGGCGCTGTAATGCAGAGTTACTGCTGTAAACAGCAGGTGCCATTTAAATCAAGAAAGGATGGAAGACGGCTTTCAGGGGAGGATGGAATGAATCCGACTTGGAGAGAGCCCAGGGCACCGGGACCGGCGGCACGGGCATCGCTGGTCTGCACAGCGTCTCTCCCCGAGTTTCCTTTGCGGGTGGAAGACCCCCCAGCAGGGGAACGTGTGGGAGACAGGCACCCGCGCGCGAAGGCCGCGAGCAGGGGCCGCTGAGAGCAGCGTGCCGGCGGTGGGCCTTTGTCCTGCTTCTTTGTGTCACCGAGCAGCTGGGACCGGAAAGGGCAGGTCTGAGGAGGGCCATCCCGGGACTCCTTGCTGTTGCTGGAGCTGGAGCTGGAGCTGGAGCTGGAGCTGGAGCTGGTGAGGACAGACAGCTCTCAGATGCCTCCCTCCGATCACGGTGAGCAGATACATTTGCATAAAGAGAGGAGGTGTCAGCAGCCTGGCAGGAGTTGGAACCGAGGCACGGAGTAAGGGGTGCTTCCATGGCTCTGCAACCCAGAGGCCGCACACACACAGGCTGCAGGGCAGCCTGCCATTTGGCCCGCGTGGCTCCGCGATGGTTATAAATACTTTATCACAGCTGGAGCGCAAACACGTCTTTTCAATGAAATACATCCTGAATTATATTAGTGTCTTAGTTTCCGCGGGCTACGGTAGCAAAGGGCCACAGACGGGGTGGCTTCCAGCGCAGAACGCATTCCCGCGCAGTCCCGGAGGCTGGAAGTGCAGGGTCCAGCTGGCCGGCCGCACTCACACTCTGGGGAGAATCCTTTCCCTCTGCTTCTCAGCTTCCCGCGGCTCCCGGCTCTCCTTGGCTTCCAGCGGCATCACCGTCTCCGCCTCTGTCGTTGCGTGGACTTCTCTCCTGTGTCTCTGTCTTTCCTCCTCTTCTTATAAGGACACCGGTCATACTGGATTAAGACCCCCTGAATGGCCCTGACTGGCGATCTCAGTGGTTAGAGCATTGGCCCACGAACTGAAGGGTCTTGGGTTCAATTCCAGTCAAGGGCACCACGTACCTAGGTTTCAGGTTCCCTACCCCAGTTGGGGCGTGTGCAGGAAGCAACCAATTGATGTGGCTCTTACCTAGATGTTTTTTTCTCTCTCCCTCTGCCCCCTCTCTTCCACTCTCTCTAAAATCAATGGAAAAAATATCCCCCAATGAGGATTAACTTAAAAAAAAAAAAAAAAAAGGACCCACTGAATGGCTTTCTTTTAACTTGATTACATCTACAAAGACCCTATTTCCAAATAAAGTCCGTTCACAGGTACTGGAGTTAGAACGCCAACCTATCTTGAGGGGACGCATAGTAAAATAATTTACATATCTGTTGGTGAAGAAGAGAGCTGGTAGTGGCAGAGAGTACAGCAGGTTTCCGGCTCTGACTCTGAGTGTGCAAACATTGCTGAAGCAGAACCCTGAGTGAGCTCAAGAGACAAATCAGTTGTGGGCTGGGCATGGGACTGGGGAAGGGTTATGTAAAACATATTTCACTTTACCAATGTAAAAATAGCTAGTTCTTTTCTGAATAAAAAAGAAAAAACCTACCAGACTTTTGGTCTTGATTTGGACTTTTCTTTCTTCTTCTTTTTTTTTTTTTTTGTAAGAGAGAGAGAGAGAGAAACATCAATCGATTGCCTCCCACACCCAGGGATTGAACCCACAGCCTGGTATGTGCCCTGACTGGGAATTGAACCTGCCACCTTGTGGTGTACAGGATGATGCTCCAAATAACTGAGCCACACCGGCCAGAGCTTGATTTGAACTTTATAAACGGATAGGAAATTTCAGTCTGAGGCTTACCTGGCATTGCCAGACACCCATCCTCTCTGACCAGCGCAGCTTTGTGAGGCTGTCAGTAATGATCGGAAACGGTAGTGGGCGGAGGGGGGTTGGTGGGCCAATGACGGGGAGTGGCCAGAAGACTCGGGGACAGTGCTTTTGAAAAGATGTGTGACTCAAACACCTGAAAATTAATCCTGTTGAAACTTTAACTGCCTTCTTTAATCATTTCAGGGACAAAGTGAGTGGCCTTCTAGATCTTTGAAAAATGTGGATTTCAGTGGAATCCCTGTGGGCTGAAGCCAGAAGGATGGCTGGGTTTGTTTTTATAAGTTTGTGGGTGTTCGCCTTTTTCATCCCACCACGTTTGTTTATAAGGTTCTTTTCTTGAGATCCTCCCTTAGCAGGAAAATGCCAAGTTGAAAAATGTAGCAGGCTTCACGGCCTTTGGAATCAAAGGGCAATGAAAAAGAGAATTGGGGTGCACGTGAGAAAAGGGGGATCCGAGCCTCTTTTTTTAACACAAACCTCCTAACCTCCCCCGTCCCATGCCAGCCCCCCAGGACTCGTTTTGAGCTTCCTCACGTGCTACTTGAGAAGCGTTTGACACCCTCAGAATCAGAACTAGAAGCTGCTTCGCTCCTTCCCACTGGCTGTTATTAATACATCAGCGCCTTTGTGTGTATTAGCTGCCTGCCTGCATGGCATCTCCAGAAGTCCTATAAAGTAAAATTATGCAGAATTTAATTTAAAATAATCATTTTGCTTTTGCTTGTTTCCATATGTGACTAATTGAAATGCCCTCCTAGGTCCTTGAGGCAAGATAGAGGGAAATCACAAAATGAAATGTCTTATCTCCACAGAGGGAAACATGCAGACAGTTCTTTTTTGGAATATCATGAACTGTATACCCTGAGAAAATTATGCTTTAGTAAAATGCTTCAGTTTCCTTATACCTATTGTCATGGGTTCAATTGTGCCCCCCCCCCCCCCCCACCTCCACCTCCCAAAAAACAACACCGCTCATATGTTGAAGTCCTAACGCAGTACCTCAGACTGTGGCCTTATTTGGAGACGGTCTTTACAGAGGTCACCAAGTTACAGCGAGGTCGCGAGGGCGCCCTAATTCAGTAAGACTGGTGTCCTTAGAACAAGGGGAGACTCGGGCACAGGCACATACGTTGAGGGAAGCCCAGGTACAGAGAGACATGGAGAAGATGGCCACTTGCAGGCCATGGAGAGGCCCCTTCCTCTCCTCGCAGCCTCAGAAAGCGCCAGCCCTGCCCACACCTCGATTTTGCGCTTCCAGCCTCTAGAACCTCGAGACAACTTCGGTTGTTTAAGCCACCCAGGCTGGTACCTACTGCACCTGCGTTTAGAAGGTTGTGTCTTTTTTTTTTTTTTTTAATAAATAATTAAGATTCTTAGTTAATGCAGCTACTGTTTCAAAGAGGAGTTTTTGAGTTGTTTTGCTTTCATGGATCCCACCAATTCCCTGGAGAGAAAAAAAAACAAACCTGAAAATCACGGGTGTCATATTGGCGTCACTGTGGACCTCACCGGAGTCGTATTGGATTGGTGCTGTCCGCCATGTTTACGAACGCTTGGTAAGGTGGCCCCCGATTATCAGCTTAGGAACTCCATGTACGTAGCTACTTCAGTGAAAGGCTGGCTCCCCGCGGAGGCTTATGGCAGGCGCTTGAGAGAGGCCCGAGGCTGTTCTGGGTGAGGGCAGCAACTTTCAGAAGGAGAAGTAATCCTGAACACGGGGAGGCGCTGGTTTCAGTGAACAGCGGGCCGGTAGGTTGAGAATATGTGGAGGATTTGCAAATGGTAGGACACGGATGTTTTTTCAATTGAGAAAAAAAAAAAATACAGTTTATGGTAGCATTTGCACATTCAAGGAAGATGACGTCAAAGGTTTTGAAAGCCCTTAAGGGAGTCACATTTCTTGGAAGAGCAGGAGGCATAACGTGACGCATTGGTTTCTCTTCCCAGGAGCTCCCCCCGTCTGTCTCTCCCCCGGAGCCGGGGGGAAAGGGGGTGCTCCTGGGTTATTCCCAGCCAGGCCCAGCCGCTCCTCCTCCTGTGTTCATTCTCCGGGATCACTTCCTTCATTGTGCTTATCACCATCTTGTCCTCGGCCTTCCCTGTGACCACCCTGCCCTCCCCGTGCTATTTGACGTCGCTGCCCCAAGGATCACTTCCGTGGCCATCTGCTCTGCTTTCTGCACCGTTTCTCCCGGGAAACGGCCAGCCCACGTGGGGCCCAGTTTTCACCTAGGTGCTGCCGCCCGCCCTCAGGCCGGCGTCTCCAGCGTGACCTCTCGCCCCGCATCCTGTCCTGGTTTTCGTCTTGGCACACAGAACCCTTCCTCCGCGCTGTTAGTGACGCCTCAAATGAGGCCTGTCCCGAACCGAACCCTGCCCCCTGGACAGCCCCGGCTCTGCTCGCCCCGGCGGCACTTCCTCTCTCAGCCTCTGGGAGGTGATCCTTTGAGTTGAGCTTTTGTACTTTTGCTTCTTTTTCTCTCTTTTTGATTTCTTTGTCTCTCTGACCTGCTCATCTGCGTCGAGCACTAATTCTGGCGCTGCCCTTTGTCTGTGGCATTATGCATGGACTGGCTCAGGGTCACCTTGCCCTCTCCCCATCTGATTAATCCTGTGCAAGCTTAGCTGATCCTATTGATTTTCATCCTCTTTTCAAAATGGTTTATCTTCATTCAGGATTCGGCGCAGCAAGTGGGAGCTGGATGCTGACTGTCAGCGACCAGCGGCTCCTGACACTTTCACTTTGGTAAAGGAAGCAGCTCCTTGCCTCCTGTCAGTATAAATAGTTGGACACAATGTTTCAACCTGGATATCCTGCCAATGTTTGGAATTCAGCTTGTTGAAACCTGTTCCGTTATCCCTCATCCCCCCCACCCCCACCCCGAGATGGACAAGGTTTTAATACCAGTTCCCATCTTCCCTAGCGCCCTCTGTGGAAGCCCGCTCCTTCCAGTCCCCGGACATGCTCGGTTCCTGTCTCCTTCGCCCTTGCATCCCATCTGTCAGCCTGCCTCGCCTTTGCTCCTCGGCAAAGCCTTCTGTTTCTGCTGCTTCCTTTCTGCTTCCTCAGGCAGTGCCCTAGTCCGGACCCTCCTCCCTCACCCCTGGCTGCTGTGGCAGCCGCAGCCTCCTACTCAAGGCCAGTCCCTGTCCATGTGCCACCATGCACCAGTGAGGGAAGTGTACCTCTTTAAGGAGGTGAATTTCTTCTGTTTAACAACTTTGATTGGTTATGTTTCTCAAATGTCATCATAACCAGAGGATGCAGAAGTGAGAGCGGACTGTGGGTCCCCGTTGTGGATGCTCGTTATTGACCAGGTGGTGTCCAGTTGGGGTGCCCACACCTCAGATCTGCCTCTTCTCACATATCAGCTTCCGTGTCTCTTGGCCATTATTGCACCTGACTCCCTGTTCTCGTCTGAGAAACCAGAGAGTAAAGAAGGAGAAGGGTGAACAGCACAGGCGTGGGAGTCAGTCAGAGTAGGAGTAGCCGAGTGGCCTGGGACAAAGCCTGTCATCTCCCACAGCTCCACTTCCTTACCCACTAGAGAGCTACAACTTGTTGTTCATTGTGTTAGATGACACTCCGTAAGACCCCAGGGAGTGAAAGTGGGTCGCTTTAGTGGTAGGGCTTCACACCAGCTGCTTTGACTATTCAATAATTACTTCTAGAAGAATCGACGTATCGGGAGGTAGTAATTCTGGGTAAGTGGGCTCTTGGCGCACAGTATAGACTGGTGGTTAATAGCTTTGCACCTGTGATTGCATTACTGCTGTGTAAATGCCCCTAAGCTGTGGCTCCCAGCAAAGCCTACGCTTCCTCAGGACAGAGGCCCTTGTGGAGGCTCTCCCCACCCCATCCCCTGCTCACACCCAGTGAGCAGGATCCAGAATACTCTCCTGCCTTTCAAAATATACCCATCTTTTTTTTTTTTTTAATCCATTGGTTTTTTGTGGTTTTTTTTTAGAGAGAGTGGAAGACAGCGGGAGAGACAGAGGGACAGAAACATTGATATGAAAGAGATACATTGATTGGTTGCCTCCCGACGCTCCCCGACCTGGGGCCGGGATCGAGCCTGCATCCGAGGTACATGCTTCAGTCAGACACTGTTTCCACTGAGCCAAACCAGCTAGGGCTATCCCCCATCTTTCTAATCACAGCTCTAACCCTGGTTCCTCCGTAAACCCTTGCCTAACCCCAACCCATAGTGATTCCTGCCTCTGAACTCTTCTCGCGTTTACTTTGGCAACTTGCTTATGTTGCTTAGACTTGCCAGTTGTCCCTTTTAATTTGCAAGGAACTTGGCAACCCCATGAGATTTAAGCTCTTTTAGAGCAGTGCCGATGTCTTAAATGTCTTTGTTTCCTTTTGTGCCCAACCCCAGTCTTTTTTACTTAGAGAACCCTTGATGCAATCAATAGTATTGTCATTATTGACAAAAGAATTCTGTAGAGCTTGCCGTTGATCCTAACCTGTGTGCCGGTGGAATATACTATATATGTAACATTACACAACTAGTGGATAAAGAGACTTTTATTGAAAATGGTAGCAAAGCCCCATAGACATTTCCTATACAGTATTTTGGAAATGTGTCATTTAGAAATGGTGTAATCTGAAATGATCTTTGCACTACTTATGAAATATAAACTTGACAGAATGATAGTGATTATCATTAAAATTTTAATGAATATTGTCTCGTATGCCAGTGAAGACATTTTTTCTAGTATTTTTTAACCCCCAAAGGCATCAAATTAATCATGTTTTACTGGTTACTCAATGGTTATACAGAGTAACCCTTTTCAGATGTTTAAAAATGTCCATTCAGATGTGTATTTCTAATATTCACATACATTTGACATTTCTTTTGTATGTTCTATGATTTTGTTATGTTTGATGTGCATAATGTGATAGATAAGACAGATATGATGTTGCGTTAGGTATGGAAATTAATTCTTCCTTTGAATTCTTGATCACACACAAAAAAGATCTGTAGCTTCTATCAGATACTCATTTTTCAGCAGAAGTGTGTGTCTGATGGATTTTAGGCAGTGGGAGAGTTGGTACCTCTTAAACTAAGGTGTTCATGGTTGTGTTCCCTTTAATAAATGTAACTGGATTCTGAGTGATAATCTATTTCATACCTGCCAAACCAAAATTAAATTTTATATACTGATAAAAACGGTGCCACTGTTTTACTTATAATTCCTTCCCTCAAGCTTTGATAGAATTCAGTGAAATCGAATTCAATTTAATTTTTTGAAATCAGAGTTGAACCCTCACTCATCCCTGTAGTTTCACCAGGGTCCGATCTTCCAGGAGATAATTTGGAGTGGTGAAACGGAAAGAAAAGGCACTCAGATGTGAAGCAACTTTTCAGTTCAGCTAGTTGTGAAATATAAAGTAATGAAGAAACGAAGCAAAAGAACTAAATAAGCCAACCCTTCAGTAAATGACTTTTTTTTTTTAATGGAGTTAAGACTTCAGTAAAATCATGAAGATTTTTAGTTACTTTTTTAAGTGGAAAAATTTATTCTCAACTCTAGAAAAATGAATTTTTCATTAAACCATTAAGACAAAGAGGAACATAGACTGTTCTGGGTCAGGATCCGGTTTGTTCACTTATCATAGGAGCCTACACCCAGCACTGGCTTCCTAGCTTTCAAACTAGGACCCTTGTGAGAAGGGAAGTTCAGAGGGTGCTCTTACCACCTGAATCGGCACAACCAGGGTGATTCCAGGCAGTCCCTGACGAAGTTAGGTGTGGGCTTATCCCATCCGTAAACATCTGGTGTGGCTCAGGTGGTTGAACGTTGTCCCTGTGCACCGAAAGGTCGTAGGTTCGATTCCCGGTCAGGGCACAGGCCCAGGATTCGGACTGGATCCCCTAGGGGGTGTGCAGGAGGCAGCCGATAAAATGTTCTGCTCTTCTCACATCCAGTAGAATGTTCTGTTCTTCTCACATCAATGTTTCTCTCTCTCTAAACATAAATAAACTAGTCTTTAAAAAAAACAAAAAAAAAACAAAAACTGGGCCCAGAGCCTGGTGTGTATTAGATGCTCAAGATTTTAAAATCTGTGGAATCATGAGAATCATGAGCCATCAGGCTTGAACTCAAGTGTAATAGCATTTTATGGACATAAATGGCATCTATGATAAAGTTTAGAAGGTAAATATTTAAAAATCGGTTCTTTGAAATGCAGACTTACTTGCATTTTTTAAAGCAAAATGAGCATTTGAATAAAGTAGCCAAAAGGAGGTCAGTTGTCCTCATTGCCTTTAGCGTCCGGGCTATTAAAATGCGCCCTAAGTAACTGGGGAAACTGAATTCATTTGGGGCACAAAAGAGGCAGTCTGTTGTCTTTGTGGTAATAAGAAATGACTTATAAATAACAGGCTTTAGTTCTGCTAACTGAAGGATATATTTTAATATCAATTTTATAGGAGCTGTTTTTCACTTGCCACATCCAAGGAGGAATATATTGCATATGGTTGTATAAGTTGTCTTAAATTTTAATAAGTATCTTTTTAAATGCTTTTTACTGATCGTTTTTATAACATCCTCAAACTTGTATCAGTGACATTAAAAGGCGTGTAAGGCCCTGGTGTATATCTGACATTCGGGGTCTAATTTTGACCCGCGTCAAACATGAGTAGCAAGGCGATATGCAGCCTTTAGAAGCTTTAGTTCTAGATCGTCGGGCCTTGCTGCGTGCAAATAGGAACGTCCTGCCAGGTGCTACCTTGGGAGGCTATGTAAGCTTTTGTGGCCAAGTCTGGGTCTGGCGACCCCTTTGGAAGCAGGTGTGAGGATCGCAGGTTTACCCTGCAGTGATTCTCCGGATACGTCGCACCACTCGCGCCCCATGGGCTCAAAACCCCCCTCACTGTTGGATTGTAGCCTCCCGGTGTTCCCTCAATGAAGAGCAAACCCACTGTCCTCCAACGACAGCCCGCGAGGAAGGGCAGAGATGACCTGCAAAACAACTGAGATTCTGCCAGGGACCCAACTGAAAGTGTGCCTAAGCCCTTGGCTTTTCAGAAAAGAAAATGGACAGGGAAGGAGGGGAGCAGGCCTTTCAGAGCTTGGAGGCCAACACAGGAATGGGAGTGGAGAGCAGAAAGGTGCCCCCTCCTGGTGCCCAGCGCTGGGGTCTGAGAAACAAAGTGAAAGATGCGGGCTTGACTCACGGAGGCTAAACTGATCAGGGGAGCTTATTCCAGAAAAACACTCTCAAGGAGCGATATTTGGGAATACCTTGGATTGTTGCCGTAAGATTATCTTAGGATTAAGCTATGCAACCACCAGTAGTGTTTTATTCCTTATAAGGTATATTAGAGATTTTTAAAATAATAATAACAGTAATAATAATAATTTGTTTCCTAGACCAAAAGGCCTCTGCTACAGAATAATGGTAATGAGACTGTATTACCAAACTTCCAGTTGTTAGAGAAGTCGGCTGTGGGATTTAGCATACAGCATGGTGACTACAATTAATAATACTGTACTAATATTTGAAAGTTGCAGAGAGAGTAGGTCTTAAATGTTCTAACCACCACCAAAAAAAGAGAGAGGTAATTATGTGAGTTAATGGATGTATTAACTAACCTTATCGTGGTCATCAATCCACAATATATAAATGTATGTAAATATATACAAATCGTCACACTGTGCACTTTAAACTTACACAATGTCATGTCAGTTACATCTCAGTCAAGCTGGAAAGAATCAGGCTGCGTCGGAATGAATTGTGTCTAGTTCTTGGAACGGTAGCTGTTGACCTTATCAAAGGAGCAATGGGACCGCATGAGGCCAGGCCAGGGTCTGAGGCAGCCGGTGGTGAAGGGCACTTCCAGCCATGCAGGGCCTCTCCGCTGCTGGCATCTGTCCCCGGACGTAGCCAATGATGATTTCCACAATTTTATGACCCTTGGCCGTCATCCCAATAAGTCATAAGCCATCTTCTTCCCCTCTGTAAAATTCCACTTCTATACCCTGGCCTTTCCACCAAAATCTTTTTGAAACAGTCAAAATAGAGCCACATCTCCTTTATGTAACTTCAGCATATTCTCCTACTGCAGCCCTGACTGACACGGCCCCCTCCCCCTCCCCCTCCCCCCTCCCCCTCCTCCTCCCTCTTCCCCTCCCCCTGAAGTACTTGAGGATTGAGGAGTAAGGGGCAAGCTAGATGCCAAAGGATAAAGAAAATGCTTATTTGCGTTGCCTCTTCAGTGGATGAGTTAGTTACTAAAAGCCAAGGGGTTGGTCATTTCTATATTAGATACATCATCTAGAACCGTATGGATATTTAGTACTGGTAAATAGAGAAAATCATTTTCTGTGTTATTATAGAATTAGGGGGAGGTTGACTTGAACAAAAAGAGCAGTGGGAAGAAACAGGTCAAGCACAGTTCTGAAGAAGCAAACCGAAATAGTCCTGTAAGCGGAAGGAGGCACAGGGAAGTGTAGTCATATCACACATATTGGAGTTCAGGATCCAGACAAGTAAAGAGGCCTCTGCCAGATCTAGGGGATCAGGCTCCAGGTGGGGTTCAGAGCAGGTGTAGGGAAGTCAGAGCATGTCCAGGGAGAAGTACAGGCAGAACCTGAATGCTGACTGTCCTGAGTTTTTAAAATGTCTTGCTTAGGATGAAAAGGTTTTAGCAGGCTTTTCCGTACTTCCCGGAGAAGTGCGTCCAGGTTCAATAAGTGCTTGTGACTCTGTAGCCAGAGCTAAGCTCGCTCTTGGAGACCAGGCCAGTTAGAGAACTTTCTCCTATCAACTGCATGCCTACCATGTATCATAAACCCAGCTCAGTGCTGGACAAAACACAACGAAGTATGAGGTATGAACTGTAGTTCTTTACCCTCATAATCTAGCCTGGTTATGAAAACAGGACCTAAATGTGTAAAAAGTTAAGCAGCACAAAAGATAAATGGTTCAGTCCAATAAGACAAGAGATTTTGCAGGGCAGAAATGCATTTTGTGACCAAATGGGTGGTACATATGGTAGATGCCATAGGAAGGGAGAGCTGAGAGTAACCACTGTGGCTTGGCAAGGTCTGGGAAAGGGAGGGATCTGAATTGTCTTGTCTTTAGATAAGTTGAGAGAAATAGTGAAGTCGTGCCAGATGGAGGAATGGTGTAAAAGTGTGGAGGTAGGAAGTTTGAGAGGCATTTAAAAACAGTAAAACAGCTTAATTAGAGTTGAAGATTGAGGAAGGTTAATAGTTGGAGATGAAGCCAACAGGTAGTTGAAATAAAAATGTGATGATGCTGAGTGAAAGAGTCCTCAACTTCATCTTCTAGACACGAAAAAGTCATTAAGAGTTTTTGGACAGAGGAGTGACATGCTTAGAAAAATCCTGGGCAAGTTAGTCTGGTTGCTGAATATGGCAAATTAGAAGAAGAAAGATCGCTCAGAAAAAGCAGGTGTCTATGTTTGCTTTAATTCTACTAGAAAGTGGTAAATGTTTTAACTATGAAATAGCAACAAGAACAGAAATAAAGGATGGAAGTAAGAGACATTTTGAAGAAGGAGAGGGTAGTAAAACTTAGCACCTTCTTGTCCATGGAGGCAAAGAAGAATCATCAAAGGTAAATGCATAGTTTTGGAACCAAGTGACTAGAAGACTATTTTATGAAGAGAAATGGGGATGACAGGTTGGAGGGTGAGGTGGCTACATTTTTAAGGAAAGATAATGAGTTGACCTTTAGATGATAGTCTTTGATGAAGCCGGAGGCAGAGATATATTACTGGAAGGTACAAGGGAGAGCCTCGCCTGTGCTAAACGTGTGGGGGTCGCCTGCGTAGAGATGACTGTTCTACCTGTTTGAATGGATTCTATCTTCTAGAGAGAGAATAGTCAAAGTGTTGGAGATGCCAGCATTTTAAAGGAGGAAGCGGAAAGAAACCACCCCGTGTGCAGTGTGCAGTGAGATAGGGAGGAGGCGACAGATTCGAGCAGACGCAGATAAGAGCATCAAGAAGGAAGCCGCGGTCAGCAGTATCAGATGCTGCAGAGAGGTCACCGAGAAAGGCTAGGGACTGAAGAAAGGCCACTGCGTTAGGCAGGAAGTCATTTACCTCTAGGACAGTCTCACAGGGTGTGTATGTGGGGTGGCGGGGAGGTGGATTAAGGACGGAGCCTTGAAGAGCAGGGGTCTAGCGCTGATTACAGGTGAGAAGAAGGAACAAAGCAAAGGGAAGAATACGGCGATCACTCCCCTTGCCTTCCAAGTTGGGAATGTGTGTGTGACACACGAGAAGACAGAGATTAAGCCATTGATTCATTAAGGACTTGGATCCCATCAACAGGAAGAAATTAAAAGCTGTAGGAGAAAGAGAGGACAGTGGAGGGAACGGGGTTCAAGAGAAATCGGAAAGGGTGAATCATGAGAACAGGGGAACTTTGAAAGTCGGAAAGGAGACACCTCTTCCTCTGAGACGGAGAGGAGAGAGGGAAGGATGGGTGTAGATTCAGGAATGTTTTGAAAGGAAGAGAATAAAGGTGGAAAGCAAACTGCTGACCTTAGGCTTCTGGACAAAATGGAAGGTGGATGGCCTGCTGAGAGAGAGGCTGGACTAGGGTGATGGGCGATGGGGCGAAAATAAAAATGTTAAATACCACTGTGGGTAACACGAGGGGGTCAGAGAAACGTGGACATCAGGATGGCTGAACGCCAACGGTGCTTGATAGGAAACCCACTTATAAGAGATGCTTATGACTGCAGCTTAGAAGACGGCACTGTGTGATTCTACTGTCACCTTTAAGAACTTATTCTTCCTCGTTGTCTTATTTTTCCTATTATATTTTCTATGAACTTTTTTATTTCTAGTATCACCATAATTATAAATTGCACAACTATTCCAGAGTTATGCTCTTATAGAGTCCTGAGGTTATCTAAATTGTGGGTGAGATGTTGGTCTGGAATACTTTCTAGATGAATTAATTTATTGATATATGCATTTAGCAGAAAAAGTTAGTAACTGAAACCCATGAATTGTATTACCCACTTCCCCCAAATAATGCTTTAGACTATCTAAACATTGGACCAACTGCTTATCTACTCAACCCTATAGAATTCATCTAAGAGTAACTTAAGAATAAGATCCCAGGAGTAATTATGGGTCATCCAGAAGCTAGCAGGTCGTGAGTAGCTCCATGATTGGACCTATGTGGGAAGATGTTTCTTCATATGGCTGAACCAGACCCTCAGGAACTCGGACAAAGAGTAACTGACCATGGAGGACACCACACATAACAATTGCATAACAATACACCCTTCAGTTTTGCTGGGATTGCAACCAGTGAGAATTGAGGAAGAATTCATTTCTATCACAAACATTATTTGTAATATATATAATGAACAAAGTCCTGACATTCAAATTCTGTGTCTCCATCTTAAATATGTTCCTGACTCTGTCAGTCTCCCACCTCCTGGTGGTGTCAGGTGGAACAACAAACTCCTTGGCCCCACAAACTGAGTGACCCGATGTGCTTCTGGATGGAATAGATTCACCTCTGCAACGTTGTGTGAGTGGGGGGACACGTTCTATAGGCCCCAGCCACTGCTCAGAACAGAAATGAATCTGCTGAGTTTATTCATGCGATGGCAACTAAATATTAATTTTCTCCTTTCTGTCTCTTGTAGGTATGGCCTCACATGTGCAAGTTTTCTCCCCTCACACCCTTCAATCAAGTGCCTTCTGTAGTGTGAAGAAATTGAAAGTAGAGCCGAGTTCCAACTGGGACATGACTGGGTACGGCTCCCACAGCAAAGTGTATAGCCAGAGCAAGAACGTGCCACCTTCTCAGCCAGCCACCACAACCGTCAGCACCTCCTTGCCCATCCCGAACCCAAGCCTACCTTACGAGCAGACCATCATCTTCCCAGGAAGCACCGGGCACATAGTGGTCACATCAGCAAGCAGCACTTCTGTCACTGGGCAAGTCCTCGGCGGACCACATAACCTAATGCGTCGAAGCACTGTGAGCCTCCTTGACACCTACCAAAAATGCGGACTCAAGCGTAAGAGTGAGGAGATTGAGAACACAAGCAGCGTGCAGATCATCGAAGAGCATCCACCCATGATTCAGAATAATGCCAGCGGGGCCACTGTAGCCACTGCCACCACTTCGACTGCCACCTCCAAAAACAGTGGCTCCAACAGTGAAGGCGACTATCAGCTGGTCCAGCATGAGGTGCTGTGCTCCATGACCAACACGTACGAAGTTTTAGAGTTCCTGGGCCGAGGGACGTTTGGGCAAGTGGTCAAGTGCTGGAAAAGGGGCACCAATGAAATTGTGGCCATCAAGATCCTGAAGAACCACCCGTCCTATGCCCGGCAAGGTCAGATCGAAGTGAGCATCCTGGCCCGCCTGAGCACAGAGAGTGCTGACGACTACAACTTTGTCCGGGCCTACGAGTGCTTCCAGCACAAGAATCACACGTGCTTGGTCTTTGAGATGCTGGAGCAGAACCTCTATGACTTTCTGAAGCAGAACAAGTTTAGTCCCTTGCCCCTCAAGTACATTCGCCCAGTCCTCCAGCAGGTAGCCACAGCCCTGATGAAGCTGAAGAGCCTGGGTCTTATCCATGCAGACCTCAAACCAGAAAACATCATGCTGGTGGATCCGTCCAGACAACCATACCGAGTGAAGGTCATCGACTTTGGGTCAGCCAGTCACGTGTCCAAGGCTGTGTGTTCCACCTACTTGCAGTCCAGATACTACAGGTAAGACCCTCTGCACTGAGACCGGAGATGCCGGCTGCCGGGGGCAGCCACAGGGAATGTGCAGTGCTGGTCACTGCGGGGGAGACAACTTTCTATGCCTGCAGTGCTGCCTTCCGGTGAGCAGAACTTAGTTGGGAAATCGGGACGTGTGCACATGGGAATGGTGATTGGAAGCCATGTAGAAGGGAGCCAGGTAAGGTTCTTGGCACACACGTTCAGAGTTGGAAAGGGCTCTTGGGGGGTGTGGTGAAGAGCAGATGCAGAGCAGGGTCCTCATGGATCCAGACATGGGTGGAGGAGAGGGGGGGACGTGCATTATTGAAGTCACTGTGGCAAGAACATGCACGATTCGCATCGGAGACAAGGAGGACCCCTTCCTGGCCAGGACAGAGCATCTGGGGGTCGTGGGAGCTGGGATTGAAAGGATAAGTTGGGGCAGGATTGTCTTAAATACCAGACTAAGAGGATGCAACTGTGTCCTTAACTATGGAGCAGGCACTAAGCGTTACAGCAGCAGGGGGTAGCAGGACGAACATGATGCTCTGAGAAGGTGGCATTTACATGTCCATGTTTGAGGGATCGAAGGAGGGACAGATGCCTCGGGCCCGTTGGCTTGCTCCTGGTGAGAGAAGGCCACGTTTTGGGTCAGGACGATGGGAAGATGGGGGGAGAATTGTAGGGAAGGGCAAAGCTTTCATTCCTTCACTTACTCCACAAGGAGACTTCACTGCTCACCTGAGCCGGACTCCGTGCTGGTGCCGGAATCCTGGGGTCCCCAGCATGCCGGTTCCCACCCCTGGCTACACAGTAAAATCACCCCAAGGCTTTTAAAAGTAACCCGACTTGGGTCCCAATCTCCACAAACTGAATCCACATCTGTTTGGGGATCCCACTGCCCAGCCAGGGTTGAGACCCGGTGCTGCAGGGTGGAGGGTGGGGGACGGGACCAGGTGAGAGCACTGGCTTTGGAGTGAGAAGCCTGGCTTGACCCTGATCCCTGCACTGACTAAGCTGTGTGACCTGGGCTTGCTGCCTCATTTCCCCGCGACTCCACTCCCTCACCCGTACACTCGGGAAATCGGTCACCAGCCCGTGGGGTTGTTGGGATGGTGGCACGTGGTGACACAGCTCCGTGGTGGGTGCAGGAAAGAGTGGGTGAGGGGGACAGGATGGGCTGTTCTGTGGCGGTGGTGAGGGGCTGTGCCTGGAGTGATGTTGAACAGTCCAGTGAAGGTGGAAGGTGCCAGGAAACAAAACCAAACTCCCATGAGAAGATAGGGCTGACGGCCCTGTCAGAATCCCAGGCTCATCTTTGTCTGACGCCGCACTTCCTTCCCGGCCACAAAGAAACGGCTGGAAAGCAAGCGAGAGCTGGTGGGTGGCACAGTTGGCATCACCTGGACCTCACCGGCCAGCTCCCCTTGTTACTGATGCACTGACCTTCGGGCCAGTCCCTGCACCCAGCCCTCAGCCTGCAGCCTGCAGCCTCGTGCATAGCCTACAAGGCAGGGTCCCCCACGTGCCCCCCTCACCTTCCTCACCTCCTGACTCGGGTCTCTAGACCCCTCACCTGTGCTATTCGTCTCCCCGCCTAGGCCCACCCTCCCCTTAGGAGGCATTTCCTGAGCTACAGCAGCTCCTTTCGAGGCCCCTGGTCCGTCCTTCCCACCATTCCTCCCCCCTCAGTGCAGGTGCGAGCATCTCCCGTCCGGGAGGAGCGGGCTTGCCGCTGCCTCCTGCTCACTCCCTTCCTGTCCGCTCACTGGCTTCGTCAGCTTTGCGGTTGGCTCCCTGTCCCTCTGCTCTGGAGCAGGCGATCCTCATCACAGCCGAGGCCCCTGGGCTTGAAGGGAGAGGGGGGGACCCCGTGTGTCCCTGGGGGCGGGGGTGAAGGAGGGCGGGCCAGCGCGGGTTCTCTGAAAGCAGCGCGGTGGCGTCATTGCGGTCACCATGGCTCCCGCTGCCCAGGTCGCTGAGCCATTAGGTGGCCGGTTCAGCGTGCCACAGGCTGCTGCTTGCTAGGCCCCGGCCTGAACCGAGGGTGAACGGCGGGCTGCTCGGCTTTTATGATTTAGTTATACCCGGTGGTTTCAGTGAACAGAACTGGCTTTATTCGAGTTACTGAAAAGTGAGCATGGCCGCCTGTGAAGACTTTAACAAGCGCCATTTGACAGGCAGTGCACACTCAGGGCAAAGCCTGACGAACCCATGCGTTGGCTTTGGGATCCTCAGGTGCTCTCTCTTCTCACCCTGTGTCCATGTGACACTTCCTGCCCTGTCCCAAGATGGGCGCTGTTTTACTTTGCTTGCCTGTCTGCGCCTCGTGCCCTGTACCTGGGACCCCCACTCGGGAAATCGGGGGCAGGAGGGACATCTCCGGGGGTGGTGAAGGCCTGCTGGCTGATGCTCCTCTCCTCTCTCTGCCCCCACCTTCCACCTCTGCCCCACTCCCTGGTGCCGCATCCCCTGCCTTTCCCCTCAGTGGCTATTGCCCAGCATTCTGAGGAGGAGAACCTCTTCTTCGTGGTTGCTTTGGCCTAAAGAGCAAGTGTCCATCCTTCCGGTCCTCATGCCCCTCACCCTCATCATGCCCGGCTCTGGTTCCAAGGGCACAGTCACCCCAGAGCCAGCCCAGCCTTTCTGCTTAAAATGATGCTATGTCTCTGAATTGGTTACTGTGTCCTATTCCTCCATTCTGTGCCCTCCTCCCCCCCCCCCCCTCCCGCCCCGGGCCCTCGTCTGAGCCCCGGGGTAGCTGCCGAGAGTTTCAGGACCGTCTCCGCTATGTCTGCACAGTCCTGGCTGTGGGACAGCCAAGTTCGGACCACATTTATCAAGTTGGTTTTCCCGGATTGCCTGGCCTCTTATGGGGGAGAGGGGTGGGGTGGGGTGGAGTTGTCCATTGTTAATCTGCATCTTAAGAGAATGTGCCTGTGCTTGAGCTGCCTGGGGTAGAGCTGCCTGGGGGAAGGTGCCTTATGCTACAGATCCAAGCAGACACCAGGGCTTGGTTTCCCAGGATCCCCCGTGTCTGAGCTGGGTGCACCCTCTCTCCCCCCATACCTCTCACTTTCAAAGGGGAGAGCATTTCCGTGTCCCTCCCTGTTTTACATGGGACAGTATCAAGCGTCTGGTCCCTGCCTAGTGATGTGGAAACTGGATATAAAGAGAGGTTCCCGTCCGCAGCCTGGGGCACCTGGACAAGCAGGTGGGGCGGAGGGAGTGAACTGTTTCCCTACCTGTTAGCCATTTGCGTGGCCGAGGTTGGGGGCATCTTGCTGTAGGTATTCTGCCAGGCAAGCCTGGTTGTGTGTAAAAACAAAGGCTGCATTTTTAGTTTTTTAAGTTGATGCCTGGGGATCGTCTTCCAACTTGAAGGTCAGTTACAGGGTTAAGTGTCATCGCCCTGGCTCTCAAGCTTTATTATGCACAAGACTCACCTGGAGAGCTTGTTAAAAACAGGTTTCTGCCAAGGTCCTGCCCCAGACCCAGGGCACCAGCCTCTCCAGAGGGAGTGTCCCCTGAGAAAGCGCGCACACACACACACACACACACACACACACAGAACTGAAGGCGCGGTGGTCTGCCTTAGGCCGCTGTTTGAGGAACGCTGCTCAGGGAGGAAGGGTTTTCTCAGTGGTGTCACCTTTCAGGTGTTCTCCCTAAGGAAGGAGGTGTAGGTGATCCTGTTTGCCACCTCACCTTGGAAGCCCTCGCCATTTCCCTATTTGACTCTGCATTGGTGCCAGTTATGTTTTTGGAACAGAGACAGGACAGTGATAGTATTTTTTTTAAAAAAATACTCTTGTCTAGCCCAGCCGGCATGGCTCAGTGGTTGAGCGTTGACCTATGAACCAGGAGGTCACAGTTTCCAGCCAGTGCACATGCCCGGGTTGCAGGCTCGATCCCCAGTGTGGGCATGCAGGAAGCAGCCAACCAATGATTCTCTGTCATCATTGATGTTTCTCTCTCTCTCTCCCTCTCCCTTCCTCTCTGAAAGCAATAAAAAATATTTTTTAAAAAGTACTCTTGTCTATTATACTTAATTTGAAGTACTTATGATCATTACTAGGACACCCCCCCCCAAAAAAAAAAATGGGCATCAAAATTTAGGACATAAAAAATGGCCAGTAACCTACTTTTTCATAATAATCTAACCGTTCTGTCTGACTCTTTTGCTTGCAGAGACTATCTTCAAGTTGATTCCATGGTTGTTTTAGGTGGGGGTGGAGATGTATAATTCAGTTCAGTTCATCTGATGTCCATTGGGGTCCTACTGTGTGTCCTGTGGTAGAGCTACTGCAGGGTACGAGATAAGGCATGAGCTCTGACCTTGAGGCATGTACGCTCTCTCTGTGGAGGTTAAAGACACAACCAGACTGCCTAGAGTCTAATTCGGATGCTTTGATATTGCAAATATTTGATCAGGTCATTCAGCAGATATTCATTGAGACTCTAGGGAACCAATGCTGAGGAAACCAGTTAAAGAATTCAAAGTCAAGGATAGATTTTGCAAGATGGGTCAATAGGGAAGGGTTATAGAGCAAGAGCTACATTGAGGTAGGTCTTAAAGGAAATGTAAGATGGGGGTGGGGGACCTGGGAGCCAGGAGATTGGAATAAATAAGGGAATACGGGAAACGGTGAGACCTGGAAGGAGTTGAAGGCCTGAGCTGAAAAACAGGGGTTAGGTGGGTGGTGTCTGACCATGGCGCTTTTGATGAAGGCTTGAGGAGCTTGGATTTAACAAGGAGTAATTTCATGAAGGTAAGGATATTAATGAGGTTAATCGATTGGAATGGAAATAAACAAAAAGACATTAAGGAGAATTCGGAGGCTAGGAGACAATAAAAGTAGTTTTTCAGGAATAAAGGGAAGAGGCCCTAGATCAGCCGTGGGCAAACTATGGCCCGCGGGCCGGATCCGGCCCGTTTGAAATGAATAAAACTAAAAAAAAAAAAAGACCGTACCCTTTTATGTAATGATGTTTACTTTGAATTTATATTAGTTCACACAAACACTCCATCCATGCTTTTGTTCCGGCCCTCCGGTCCAGTTTAAGAACCCATTGTGGCCCTCGAGTCAAAAAGTTTGCCCACCCCTGCCCTAGATTATAATGGGAGACCCCTCCTCCCCCCACCTCAGGAATAAATGTGGACACTTAGTCCTTTTAACTGTTCTGTACTGTGATTACAGGGGTGGCCTAGAGGGAATCTTTGTTTGTTTTGCTGTCTTTTGTTTGTTGAGAAAAGTTCTGAAGCTCTGTCACTTCAGGACCTGGTTTCCGATCCCACCTCAGCCGCTGAGTAACAGGCTCTGCGGAGTCGGGCGACTTTAGTTGCAATCCTGGTTGTGTGTGTCCCCAGCGAACTGTTCCACTGAGTCATTATCCACACGCCTGCATCTGGACCCCGTTATGACTGGGCTGTGTTTATGGGACAGTTGGCCAGGGTTCAGTCTGTGGCCAGAGGACAGTTTTCTCTCCTGCGGGTTGACCTTGGCCTCATTATCCAGACTGGGAACCGTCCGTGATCTCTTCCCCATCAACAGGGCACATGGCATATTCCAGAATGGTTGGCAGGCGGACCTCTCTTTATTGCGCTCCACTTTATTGCGCTCCACTTTATTGCGCTACACAGATGTTGCAGTTTTTACAAATTGAAGGCAAGAGCAGAAAAAATGACAACTCTCATTATTACTACACTCACTTTATTGCAGTGGTCTGGAACCAAATCTGCAGTATCTCCAAGGCGTACCTGTATTCTAAGTCACTCCAAAAGAGGGGCATAGCTTTATAAAGCCATATGGTAGTTTTAAAAACTGTATAGTTTGTGCAGATTATCTATATACATAAAAGCGTAAGCAACCAAACGACCAGTCGACCGGTCGCTATGACGCGCACTGACACCAGGGGGCAGACGCTCAATGCAGGAGCTGCCCCCTGGTGGTCAGTGCGCTCCCACAGCCAACCTCCCGTGACCCCACCCCACCCCCCACTCCCCACCCCGCCTGCCAGGCCTCATCGGCCCCTCCCCCCTGGCCAACCTCCCATGGACCTGATTGGACCCAATCACTGGCCAGGCAGAGGGACTCCACCTGTGCACAAATTTGTGCACCAGGCCTCTAGTAAAGTATAAAGGGTGACTGACTAGAACAGTGGTTCTCAACCTTGGCTGCACATTAGAATCACCTGGAAATCTTTTTAAAATCCTGATTTCTGGGCCTCATCCTCTGGAAATTCTTTTTCTTTGTTATGGGGTGGGGCCACAACATTAGTAACAAAAAAACAGAATTTCTGGAGGATAAGGCCCAGAAATCAGGATTTTAAAAAGATTCCCAGGTGATTCTAATGTGCAGCCAAGGTTGAGAACCACTGGACTAGAAGTTCGGTTTGATTCAAAAGACCTGAAAGTTAGATAATCCATTGTAGCTGTTAACTTTTTTAATTAGTCTTTTATCACCACTACAAACAATAGAAACAGTTGCTAGTTTACACCTGAGGATATTAAGCAAAATATTCAACCCGTTGGCAATGTCACTCACCCAGGGAGATGGTTATAAATAAATATGTGAAAGCTTTTAGAGTCACAGCACTTTTCTGAGGAGAGGTAATCAGTAAGTTATCTTGGTTGTTAGCTTATCCTCAATTTTCCCTTACCCGTCTCTTCGACCTTGAGCTGTATGGTGAAATAATTTAAAGTTTTATTATGAAATAATTGAAGTTGGAAGCTCTGCATGTATTTGAGTGTATCTCTGCCCAGGTGCTCCAGTCCTTCTCTCTCTCTCTCTCTCTCAACACAGTGTAAACCCACACATGACATACACAGGCATAGGTGTACTTGTGAGCACGTTGGTGACAGAAGCCAACACTCAGCTCTAACAGAGATGCTGACCACGTGGAGGGAGGCACACAGACACATGCAACAAACATGCATACATGCAAGGACACACACGCACCACTTCAGAGACATTGAAATACCTTCATGCCTTCACACGTCACATGAGCCAACCTGAGGTCCCCAGAGACCAAGGGCCCAGGTTCAGAAGTGTTAATGCCCCAGAAACTTGGCCCAATTTTCTGCCTTGCTGCCCTGCTGCCAACTACATGGCCCCAAACCTGAGGACGGTAGGGCTGGAACCACTCTTGGGCTCAAGGCATAAACTGGTGGTTTTCAAAGTGCGATCCCAGGACCCTCCTGTCCAGAGCCACCAGGTGCTGGTTAAAAATGGAGATCCCTGGGTCGCAAAACACATCTAAGGAACAGGCTCTCTGGGGTGGAGCAGGGACTTTTAAACAAGCTCTGCAGATAATTCTTTCCCGTTTTCACGTTATTGGGGTATGATGGGCATACAAGAAGCTGTGGGTATTTAACGTGAACACTTGGTGAGCTTGGAGATAGGTGAATATCCATGAAATCGTCACCACAATCTATGCCTTAAATAGAGCCATCATCTCCAGAAGTTTCCTCCTACCCTATTCATCATTGTCGTTGTCATCACCATCACCATCATCTTTATCATCTTCTTCTTCTTCACCATCCTATCCTCTGAGAACTGTTGCTCCAAAAGGCTTGGATTCCAAGTCCATCACCCACGGGGGTGAACTGAATGCCACGGCGGGTGAAGTGGGGCCCCTGGTGGCAGCCTGGCTTCAAGCTGTTGACCTTTCTTCTGGGTGGTGGGTAGCCCCTCTAGGGGTCAGCTGTTACAGTACTTGTGGTTGGACCCTTTATGCCCCATTGGTGGTGACAGTGAAGATCAAAAATAATTGGTGAGCCCGGCTGGTGTAGCTCAGCGGTTGAGCGTCAACCCAGGAACCAAGAGGCCACTGGTTCGATTCCCGGTCAGGGCACATGCCTGGAATTCAGGCTCGATCTCCTGTGGGAGGCATGCAGGAGGCAGCTGATCGATGATGTTTCTCTCTCATGAATGTTTCTATCTGTCTATTCCTCTCCCTTCCTCTCTCTCTGAAAAAAAAAAAAAAGTCATAGTTGGGGAGTGCACTGAGAGGTCATGTGGGTGGGTGAGCTGGCCAGTGGGTGGTCTGAGAAGGGCGGAGTTGGGGAGGAGAGCAGATGAACAGCAGGGGAGACATAAGTATACACTCCTTTCCGCGTAATTCACAGTTGATGTGGCACTTTCTGCTAAGTAGCTACTGAACTCTCCCTGTGGCCACAGCTGCTTTTGGAGCTATAATCCTCATTTATGCATCGAACGAGTAATTTTTTTAATTCCGAAGACATGCCAGGCGCTGTGCTTTGTGCCGAGGTTTCTAGAAATGAGCAGGCGTGCCCTGGGCTGTGCAGTTCTGCCCCAAAGCTGTAATGGAGTGAGCGGCCCCCGGGGAGCCGGCGGCTGGGCGTGTCGGCTTCTGCTGTCCTCTCCTTAAGCCGAGAAGGCGGGGTGGCCTCCTTGAATGGCTTTGCCCGTTCTCCCTGGCTCTTTGGGCCACGTGTGTATCCTACGTCCTGGGTGCTCTCCCTCCTGCCCTTGCCTCTTCATGACAGCGGGTCTCTGCATCACCCTGGCACATGCCAACTACATGCCCAAACCTGTTTGGCCATCCTTTCCCCTCCCTCCCTCACCGAGCTCCCCAGAGGAGAAGTGAGCGGCCAGCACAGCTTTTCTGAGCTGGTGAAGTTCCCCTTCTCCCTCGGCCCCACCGGCTGCTGGCTCACCGGGTCTCAAAGCCAATGGAGGATCATGGCTGCTGGCGTTGGTATCGGGGTATGGCCCTGGTTCCTGGGCAGAGATGGAGATGGTGACATTGTGGCAGTGATTGTCTGAGGTTGGGTGTCCCCAAAAACAGAGCCTGACACAGGGCTTGGGTACAGGCGTCTATTTGAGAGAAGATTTCCTGAAGCAGGAATAAGGGAAGGGGGGCTGCTCCAGTCTACCTCCAAGGGCATCGTGCCCCGAAGGGTGGGGGCCTGAGGGCCCTCGACCGAGTGTGTCAGCTCTCCCGTGCCTGTGCCTGTGTGAGAGCCGAGCCGTGCGGGAGCTGGGGTAGCGGGTGGGGAGGCTGGAGCAGACTCAGGGAGCCTGTGGGGCAGAAAGCAGGGTGCAGTGGCCACAGGACAGACCCTGAAACCAGGGTGACAGTGGCCTGCGTTTCCGGAGGCCTCAGAGCGAGAGCGTCAGCACTGTGCCGGGCACCCGTGTTTGTCCGCCCACCCAGTCACACGTGGCACATGCGGCCCTGCACATGGGAAGGGGGTCAAGGGGAAATGCCATCCTGGGCAGAGTTAAGGACCGTAGGCTCCGAATTCAGAGATGACCTTTGGTTTTGGGGAGGGTGGAGTCTGACATAAAAGGTAACAATAATAAATCTTGCCTCTGCCCCACCCTCCTTTTTATCTGGCTGGCCTGCCAGCGAGAGCGGGAGGTAGGCTGGGCTCTGAGGGAGAATACCCGAGCAGCAGGGCCAGAGGGCCCGGAGTGTGCGTTTGGAGGGAGGTGGCGTGAACTACTCTTCTCCTGTTGTAGATACCGTTCCCCAAGGCTCCTCTGTGGAATGAGTGCATGACTAACCGGCGGAATGAATGAATGAGTGAAAGAATAGGTGAATGAATGAATGAATGGTGCCAGTGGCCTCATCTGTTTATAGCTTAACTCACACTGTCACACACCAGAAACTCTCACATGGTCAGTTTCCTGTAGTCTCGCACACAAGTCCTTCCTCTGTTCACCACAACCTTGGGCACATGGCACCTGGCATCTCAGAACCCCGGGTCCTCCGGGCCCGACCATCAGCCTCTTGGGGAGCATATACATCTCACCAAAAATGTTCATTCTCGTCTTTTCACCTGTGAGATTTCAATTTAAAACCTGGAGACAGCTGACTCGGCATTTAGCCGATTAGTTCCCCGAAATCAGCCAACACCTGTCATGTCCCATTCTCCCTTTTCAGGAGATGAGAAGTGACTTCCCGGCACAGAGCAGGGCTGAGCGCAGGAAGCCCCGACCAGCAGCCTTGAGGGCCTCTGGCCTCTCATCTGCTTTTCTGCTTTCGAGACCGTGGACATGCTAGACGTGTGCCCTGTAACTCTGTACTCATGAGCGAGTGAGCACAGATCTCCCACAGAGAATAAGGCTGGCTGCACTGCCCCCCGTGTGCCTGGCACACGGAAGCGCTCAGTAAATGGTAGCTGTCATTATCACTTTTACTGCTGCTGCTGCCGTTGTCATTGTTCTTATCACCAGGACTATATGTGGCAGACACACCTGGGCTTGAATTCCAGATTCGTTGCTTTATAGCTGTGTGACTTCAAGCAAGTTCCCAAACCTCTCTGAGGCTCTTTGCTCTCTTCTCGTATAACAGCAGTTCCTGGGTTGTTATAAGGATTCAATGAGCTCAGCACGTGTGCGTGACTCACCTGTGTGCTCCTTGCCCGGCACACAGCCTGTGTGTCGTTAACAACCATCGCGCTTGCCCTGGGCTCCCTTCACACTTTGTGTGCCTCTGGCTTAGCATTTCTTTTATTTGGCCTGGTATCATTATTCGCCGCCGACACCTCCAGCATTCCCAAGCTTCTTGGGATCATGTTTCATTTCTTGTTCATCTCGGTAGACACATGGAGGCCCAGCACTGTGCTTCAGGCTCAGTGGGGGCGGCGCTCATGAGGGCCCACGTGTTTGGAGTGAGTTTAATGAGTTTCCTCCGGTGTCAGGAGGGATGGGGTCCAGCCCAGCAGAGAAGGGGTTCACACCTGAGGAGAAGGGGACCTCTCTTCCCTGGGTTGGGAGGGCAATGTGGGGAGAAAGGCCGCAGCCGTCCAGGCACACTGCAAGTTTCACGGTGAAGTCTGTGCTCTTGGGCTGGCACAGAGGTCTCAGGAGAGTGGGAGGCCGTGCCCTGGAAGCCTCCTGCAGTGACATGGCGTTTGATACCCGCCGTGGCTTCCTGCGTCCACCCCATCTCTGCCACATCAGAAGGGTCAAGGCGCCAGGACTGGAGTGATACTGAAGGCTCTCTGCAAAGACTCCCCTGAAGGCAGCGTATGTCGGTGTGCACTGCACATGTGATGTGTCTGTTGTTGTATGATGTTTGTGTTGGGTGTGTGAGTGTGTGTTGGATATATGTGTTATGTGCGTGTGCGGTGGATGTGGGGGTGTGTTCATTTGCAGCAGGTCGACTGGTCCCTAAGCTCCCGCATTTGGAGCCCCTTCTGCCCCTGAGTCATGTGACTGGGAAGTGTTCTCTCTAGGGGACAACCTTATTTATGTAAATGTTGACCATAAAAAAAGGGGGGGAGGGTTGGCCAGAACATGAGGTACAAACTCATGTTAGTGCCAGTTTGCCATCCGGTGACCTCCAGCGGAGTCCTTGTCCCTTTGTAAATTCGAACTTATGTTGGCAAATAAAAATGCACAGAGTGTGACCCCCTAGAATGCAAATAGCTCTGGCACCGAGAGTCAGATGTTCTCACTGTGAACGCCGGATGTCTCCCTAAGTGGCAGCCAGGTGATCCTGGGGCGAGGGGACTGCTCTGTCCTGATTGTGGTCACACAAATCTACACATCGCCTGACATTCATAAAACTCACATCAGAAAATTAAATTAGCCCTGGCCCGTGTGGCTCCGTGGGTTGAGCATTGTCCCATGCAGTGAAAGGTCGCTGGTTCAGTTCCCGGTCAAGGCACATAGCTAGGTTGTGGGTTGGACCCCTAGTCAGGGTGTGTACAGGAGGCAGCCGATCAATGTTTCTCTCTCACATTGATGTTTCTCTCTCTCTTCCTCTCCCTTCCCCTCTCTCTGAAATCAATAAAAACATATTTTAAAAATAAGTAAATACATAAATCTATGGTGGTCTTATCTTTAAAAATTAAATTAAAAGAATATTTTTAATTTGAAATCTGTTTACCCCTAAAGACCTCTAAGGAGATTGTTGATAATATTAAATTCTTAAGCCTTATCTTGCCTAGTTTTCCTTCCTGTTTTTGTTTTGCTGTGTTGCATTTGGGTAAAAGAGATATCTTTGTCCATCCTGTAACAGGATGGCCAGCGGGTAACAATCACTTCTGGAAACAGCCCGGCAGGGGAACCAATGGAGACCAGTCTGAGAATAACCAGCTGCTGGTGACGGAAGCACTGCTATCAGGCAGCTTCTTTACTCTACGTGCTGTTTCACTGTGTAGGTCACGAACTTGTCCTCCGAAAGTTAGGGGCAGCAACCATTAGAAACAGAGATACGACAGACTGTTACCTCTGACACGCCAGGACTTTGGAATTCCAGAAAGAAGAGTAAGTCTGTGTGGAGTTGCGCATCTAGCCTTTTCGTGCCTACAAGGTCCTGCCCTTGGCTCTGACATTGTCATAGTATGGCCAGCACTCATGTGTGAAACAAGATAGTTTTTCCAAAACCAGCCTTTCCCTGCAGCCAGTCTCCCATGCAAGAGGATTTTCATGGTTATCACAGAGAAGTAGCTGGTTTCGCAGGAACAGGATGCAAGGGGTTTGTTCTCAGTGATGGGCCATGGAGAGGGGCCCCCGCATCGGCAGCTAGATGAGGCGGTTCCCAACAGAATGACCTAGGCCATGTACCCCAGTAACTGGGCTGTGGCCCAAGCGCAAGCTGGGCACAGAGCCACCTTCCTCCCTCTCCCTCCCCACTGACAGGAGCTTGAACTTCTTTCCTTGGAAGAAGCAAGGCGGTCCGCAGCCTGAGACTGTCACTCCACAGCGTCCTCTGCAGATCTGAGCTCATGACCACATCACCGTGTGGGCCTCGCCACTGACCCACCCATCGTGGACTCGGGCTGCGCTCTCTGCGTTCCTTCTGAGGAGCGTTGAGACTGCCTGTCCTTGCTCTTAAATGCCCCCCCTCCTTTCTCAGGAGACTTTCCCCGGAACCCCTCCCCTGACTCTGCTGCTTCCACTGTCTCTTCTCTGGCTCCCACATCCCGGTTTCTAACTGGAGTTCAAAGTCCTGATCTGCAGGCCCCAGCCTTCTCCTCACCCCACGTGGCTCAGCACCCAGCCTGCCAGGAGCCAGCTCTGCTCCTCGGCTTAGGGTGCCCCCCCCTCCACCCCGCCCACATCCCAAATCCAGCCCTGCCCCACTCAAGTGCCCAGTTTGCCACAACCAGAAGTGATTTCTTCTCCTTCAGAATATTTGGACTTGGTGTAATCTGTCTTGTTAGTCATTCATTCATCCATTTGCTCTCCACAGAAATTGTACACTTCCTGGGGTGCCATCAACCAGTCTCACGGTGAGCTGACATGACTGGCCGCCACCAGCTTAATCTAGGGAAGGGGCGTGGGGACAGAGGCCTGGGTCTCAGCACCCGCCAGCTGGGTAACAGTATGAGTCTCACCCTCCCAGAGGTGCTGTTTCCTCAGCTCACTGGTCAGATGGCCTTCCACACCAGGACCTTGGCCACCGTGAGGGTCTGCTGAGCTTGAAGCACGTGCTCAGCTTCACGTAGCCCCTCCATGTCCTGTGCATAGTGGGGACCGTAAATATATTTGTTTCTTGCCATGACCTGCGGCCCCCCCTTTTCTATATCTGGCTTTTTCTTTTTCTCCTCTTCCTTACACCTGTTTGCATTCCCAAGGTTCTCCCAAGCTAATCCAGGTGGACACATCAGCAGGAGATGAGAAGTCTCCAGGCATCGCTGTACTAACACACCAGGGGGACACCGTTAAGCAAACATTTGCCTTTCAGAATGTTGCCAGTTAATTGCTTGACTGTCATATGTCAAGGCTGCCCCTGCAAGAAATGTATTTGTGTGTGACTCCCAATTTGGGGCCATGCAGATCCAAGTGAGGTTTCTGCTGGCGCTGACAGAACCAGTAAGGTTTAAGATAGATTTTTTTCTCTGAGAAATGTGCCATTAAAATGTTTTCCAATGTTTTATGTTTAGATTCTGTGTCATGGTTTGTATAGAAAGCCCATATCTTCCTCTCATTGCTTTGTTTCCGACGCTGTTTTCGGCGAACGATATCACACACCTACCTCGGGTGTGACCCTGCAGATGCCCCCGGATGCCACCCCTGTTTTGGGGGCATGTGCGGCAGCCTCTTTGGAAAGAACAGCTTGTGGGCACACCCATTTGGGAGAAAGTCTCAGGAACGTGAAGGCACCAAAAAATTAGCAGAGGTGCCGAGTGGCCGCAACCCCCTCCTGTGAGGGGGAATAATGTCCAGAAAGTCCCACATGAGAAACAAATTAAGAAGCAAGACCCTGTTTAGGCCAACATTGGTGGCAGGTTTAACTGTAGAAATGCAGATTTCAGAAAATGAAGTGTATACTCACCCACAGGAAATGGCCATTTAGAAAGTTGGGTGCATAGCTCTCTATGTGAACTGAACGGAAGTTTGAACTAGTATTTGCCGGGGCCTTTGGTTACTATGGTGACACCTTTCGAGTGTTCCAGGAGCTGGCTTTATGTGACTATCATTGTGACTGAGTGTAGATCCTGCAGCATCTCACTGTGTGGTCAGTGCCTTGCCTGGAATCACCCAGGTGCTAATGACCAAGCCATGAATGCAGCCTGTGTGTCCCACTCTGTCCGGGCGACTTCTGGCCCCTGTGGAAAGCTGGGGGCATCGAGGACCCTGGCCTGAGGCGAAATCCCGAGATTGCAGAGGGATAGCCTCTAGTCTAGCCAGTGGTTCTCAACCTTCTGGCTCTTTAAATACAGTTCCTCATGTTGTGACCCAACCATAAAATTATTTTCGTTGCTACTTCATAACTGTCATGTTGCTACTGTTATGAATCGTAATGTAAATAACTGATATGCAGGATGGTCTTAGGCGACCCCTGTGAAAGGGTGGTTCGACCGCCAAAGGGGTCGCGACCCACAGGTTGAGAACCACTGCAGCCCCTCTGGACAGGCCCAGGAATGTGTTTGATCTAAGCAGTCGCCTGTCTGTCCTCCTGCCTCCCACCCGCACACAGAGGGTGCCCAGCAAGTGTTGCCCCTCGTGCTGGGAGGCCCTGCTCGGTTCTGCACGGACACGATTTGCATACCAGTCCGTTTTGCATGTTGCTCCCTCTCTCCCTGTCGGGGTGGGAGTGCCACATGGCGGCCTCCACGTGCTGGACAGCCCTGTGGCTGCACCCCCTCGGAAACGCAGAGGCTGTGGCAGACCCGGCGGCGTGGACGCACAGCCTCCGTGCACACGTGTGTCGTGTGTCGGCGGGGCCGCCGCACCTCTGCGCATGCCCCGCCGGCTGGGCCCGCAGCGGATTCAGGCACGGTTAGCCTGGACCCCGAGAGCGTACCCCTAAAATCAAACAGGTTGGATGCAGGTAACTGCCATGCCAGGTGGAGAGCAATCCGTGCACAGGCTCACTGAAGTTCAGGCGCTCCGCAGCCTTAGAACAGGGTGGTCGCCCGTGCGCGGCGCGGAGGGGCCCGAGCGGGGCGCAGCCAAGCCCAGCGCAGGCCCTGCCTCGCCCTGCCCTCCGGCCGCAGGCTGTGCGCTCCGTCGGACTTCTTGCTGCGCAAGGAATGCACGCTCAGCCTAAGCCTGGTCGAGTTCGCCCGGTGCTGGAGAGGAAGCGGGGAGGGCCAATGCATATTCAGGGCATTCCGCTTTCCATCGGGCAAGCCCCACCACGCCTAAAGACTTTCCATTTTGCCTGCACACTGTGAGAATGGCTGGCTGTGTTTTGCCACAGAAATTGAACATGTTTGAGGAAACATGACAACATTGCCTTTCATAGCAGGCGGAGGGGAGCTCTTCTGCGGGAGATGTGCCCCCCACAGCCCTCGGGCAATGAGCCGGTGCCTGGGCTGGCGAGGGAGGTGGAGGGTCCGGCTCTTCTCTTCGCGTCTCCCTGTCACGGTGCCTGCTGCCCACCCCCCGCGCCAACAGAGCCCGGCACCCGCATCCTTAAGGCCGGACATGGCATCTGATCGAGATGGGCTGTGGGCCTCGGTGGGCTTCGCCGGTTATCGTCTTTCTCATCACACCCGGCCTTCAGGGCTCACTCAGCTCCCTTTCTCTCTCCGTCAGTGTTGGGCCGCTCCGCTGTCCACGCGTCTCTCCCTCTCCCTCGTCTGCCGTAAATCTTGCTGCATTTCAAAGCTGTACTTACGCTCCCTTGCATTTGAGGGACTCTGGGACTTACGTTTGTTTTGTGATTGTGTCCTGAGTTTTAGTCCCGGGCAACGAGCTAGATTGTCAGTGTCTGTGTGGCTCTGGTGGTTAACATATTCTCCATACTGGATGGTGGGGTTGGAGGATTAGAGATTTCACAAGGCCTGTGAAAGGAAAGCTATTATATAAATCCCCTAAGCTTCTTATGAGCCACAAAGGCCAGCATTAATGAAAATCATTTCAGGAATTTTTTTTTTTTTTCATAAATTTGCTGTATTTAAAAGAACTTTGTCAGGAACCTTTATACATTGCTGGTGCAGCCTCTCGTGGAAAACAGTAGTATGGTGGTTCCTCAAAAAATTAAACATAAAATCACCCCATAACCCAGCAAGTTCACTCCCAAAAGAATTGAAAACAGGGACTCGAGCAGATACTTGTGCATTTATTGCAGTGGTATTCACAGCAGTCAAAAGGCGGAAACCGCTCACATGTCCATCCGTGGGTGGATATTTAACAAATTGTGGCCTATCCATACAGTGGGATATTAGTCAGCCATCAGAAGAATGAAGTACTGACACATGCTACAGTGTGGATGCACATTCAAAACACGTGCTGAGCGAAAGAAGCCAGACACAAAAGATCACATGTTGTGTGATTCTCTGTATATGAAACATCCAGGACAGATGAAGCCATAAAGACAAAATGCAGAGATTGGTGGGATTGCTGGGTGGGGGAAGGGTTCTGTTCCGAGTGAGAGAAAAGCTTTGGAAGTAGATAGAGGTGGTGGTTGCATAACCACGTGAATGAACTGAATCCCACCAAATAGTTCGCTTCAAAGTGGTTCATTTATGTTATGTGAATTTCACCCCAACAAATTAAATTTTAGAAGGAGAAGGAACTTTTCCAGGCTGAGAAGTTGGCCTGGGATGAGATTTCCCTGGGCATAGAGATTCAGGCCCTTTTTGCCTTATTTGTAATGGGACCTAGAATTGTTTAAAATGCCAGCTAGACTGTCAGTAGCTTTGAGAGCTGTATTTGTGTTAGTAGCTATAAGAGCTGATTTAAAAATCCCTACAGAAGCAAAATTTTTAGGATGATTTATACTTTCCTGGTGCTAGGGTAAAACAGTAAAGACATTTTCCCCCTGGATTTGAAAAGAAAGAACAGCTTTCTCCTAGCCTTCCTTGAGGCCCCGGTGTGTAAAAGCGAAGGTTGTGTTGCTCTGATGAGGATGATAACACCTGAAGAGCAGGTGCAATGTGTGCAATGAGCCAGGCGTTCCCAGAGCCCAGCCGGCCGCCTCTGTGGCGCAGTGTGCTCTCACCCTTACCCTCCTCCCCACCCCACCCCTTCTTCCTCTGTCTCATAAGAGACACTAAACTTTGTCGGGGGGTGGGGGGGGAGGGTAATGTTTATGGTATTTTAGTATTTCTAAAGTATATGGTATAGTTGATTTCAGAGTTGGCAAAGCTGAGCTAAAATTCAGCAGCTCACTGGCTGTGTGTCCTTGGGCAAGTTACTTAACCTTTCTGATCCCTGCATCAGGGGTAATCACACTGTCTTATGAAATTCACATATGCAGTGCCTTGCCCGTGGAAACGCAGAGAAACATTAACCTCTCTGAAGAGGAAATGCTGTGGAAGTGTGTCCCCTGTAGGGTGTCACCACCTGGGAGACACCGAGTGTTCCCTTCAGTCTCGTGTTCGACTCCCCCTCACCCGTTTCACCCTCCCTTACATCTGTGCCCCTTGGTGCCACACCCTTTCTTTGCCCCACCTTTAGAGGAAGTGCAGAGTACCTGGGTTTTGTTTGTTTCCTTGGACCACTTCTCTAATCAGTGAAGACTGCGTTTCCCCTCCCCCACCCCTGGATTGCCACATAGACAATTATACTTGGTCTCCCCCCCACCCCCACACCCCTCCTCCCGCCTTTAGATGAGATAACTTTGCATATTACCACAGAGGTATTTACATATTGGCTTTTTCCTCCTACTGTCAACAAAACCAGCCAAAGTTCGGCAAGCATTATGGGACCCATGGCCTTCCGGGCGCCCTCTCCTTGCCGAGCGGCCTGTTGGTCTGCAGCCCACTCCCCTCTGCCAGTTCTCCCAGGGCTCAAACGTTCAGTGTGTCTGCCCTTCTCCTAATCTTGAGTTGTTAGTACTTTTCTCTCCCCCTTCTCTCGGGAAACATGTTTTGGACCCTGTTATAAGCAAGGCAGCGTGCCACACGAATCCAGAATGGGCCTGGCCTTGGGGAGGATCCAGCACGGAAAATTAGCCACCACAGTGATCACAGTTAAGCTGGTTAAGTGAAACAAGACTGCATTAAACTCTGTTTTCGTAGCCATTTTATTCCCCAGCCATGATTCGGGAAAATTTGTCCCAAACATTCCTTGCAGAGTGTAATTCATGGCTGTGTGTGATCTCCCTCTCCCACAGTTCTCTCTCGAGGGCGTGTGCCTTGGCCTCCGGGAGGGTGTGGCCAGCTGCTGGTCCTGGGCATTGTCATAGAAGAGCAGTGTTTGTCCTGGGTCTTCACTCTCCTCTGGCCCCTGGGAAAACTTCATGTCCTCAGCTCAGAAGGTTTTCTCCCGGCAACACTGGCGCCAGGCCATGGGTTGGCGTATCAGCCCCTGCTGGTTGGGGTGGCCCATCAGCCCCTGCTGGTTGGGGTGGCCCCAGGAGGCGGTGGTGTGGTGGGTCCCCCAAGGCCACCCCCAGCTGGCACCGGCATGAAAGGTGGCTCCCCACCTCTTGGTGGCCGTGCAGTTATATTTAGCTCTCGGCCTGCGCCCTGGAGCCGCCCGCTGTGGGGGGCACTTTGATGGCGAGGACCGCTGTCCCCTGAGACCCGGCTGCAGGCCGCCTCCTCTTCTGATGATGGAGCACACGTGGCTGCTGCCGGTGGGGTTCAGTATGAATATTAATACACCGTATTTCACTTTTATTACTTTTTTATTGGGTTCTCATGGAGCTGGTGCTTGTGAGTGAAGTCCATGCACTGAGCTATAGTATAGACAACAGACGGGCGTTTTGTCTTCTTGACAAAACAGCCAACCTCGCAGCTGGGCAGGGGTACACGTGGGAGCAGCGAGCTGGGGGACGTGCCAGCCACCAGGGCAGGCCGTAGAAAAGGGGTGCACCGGTGACTGTTAGGTTGTCTCTGTCACCCAAGGCAGATAAAGGCCATCGTCCAGCAGTTTTGCAGGGAGTTTCTCAGGGGGCAGCAGCCCGCCCCCTGCCCAGGGGATGCCCAGCCCGGGGTTGGCACGGAGCTTTGCCTCCCCCCCGACTCACCGCACCGCCGAGCCCTCGTCCTCCACCTTCTCTGCTCACCCAACACCTTCCCACCAAACCAAAGCGGACCTCCCCGCCCCACTCGTACTTTTCACCACCTGTGCCTGATCTTGTGTGACCCTGAACGGCCCTGGAAGGTGCCGGAATGATCAGGTGTGTCCAGACCTGGCATGGGCCCTTTAGCCCCAGGTCACCAGGACGGAGCTGCCACGTGACTCCAGAGGCAGGAGGTGGTCCTGCCGGGGAGGACACCCTGCGGGGCTCTGCGGTGAGTGTGGCGGATGTGTCCGGGCCAGCCCATGACCTTTGCGGTGGAGGGGGTGTTTCTCACGGGGCTGGGTGACAGCACCTCATCTTGTCACGGCTGGAGTCTGTGGAGCGCGTGAGTGCCTGTGTCTCTGGGAGAGTGGAGCGTGGCTGTGTGAGAGTCGTAGGGGACGGATTTAACGGAATATGTTTGTTTCATGAGTCAGGAAGATCAAATGGATTTCTGCTAACTTGAAATTAAATCGTCTACTTCAGCCAGGTCAAAAGAGAAACCTGAGAAACCCACAGTTCTGCCTAGTGCAGGACGCTTAGACTGACCATCTGGATTATTTATTGAATACGGGGAAAGTATGTTCCTGCTTTTTCAGCTCCAGACTTTTTTCTCAGTTTAGGAATAATTCAAGGAAAGACTGCATTCTTTTTTAAAAAATATATTTTTATTGTTTTCAGAGAGGAAAGGAGAGGGAGAGAGAGATAGAAATATCAGTGATGAGAGAGACTCATTAACTGGCTGCCTCCTGCACACCCCACACTAGAGATCGAGCCGGCAACTCAGGCATGTGCCCCAACGGGGAATTGAACTGTGACCTCCTGGTTCGTAGGTTGACATTCAACCACTGAGCCATGCCAGCCAGGCAAGACTGCACTCTTTATGCACATAGAAGTTGCTCATGTTTAGAGTTGGGTCATCGCTCCTTGCACGTGTTCAGTTTGCAGCAAGCATTTATTGAGTGCCTACTGCGTGCTGGATACTGTACCTCAGTATCTGATGAATGTAGGTGTTTTTATAAATGTTCTATGTGTCACACGATATTGGAGAATAAAGAATATCCTATGTGTATAAGTTTTCCAAGTGATGAAATGTGTCCATTTCAACACCATACAGTGAAACCTTGGTTCGCCAATGTCTTCCATCTTGAACAATTCGATTCTCGACCAACCTGTTCATAGAAAAAAAATGTCTGGGTTGTTTTAGACCTGACAACCCATTCATGCTGATACCTCAGCATGACAAAAAGGGTCTCTCAGGCAACAACAAAGGAGAGAATGCTTTTGTTGCTGGCAAAACCCACAGATTAGCACAATTTTAAAACATAAAGAGGCCATCAAGAGTGTTAATATTGCTGATGGTGTGAAAGTGCTCACAAAACAACAATCCCAGGCCATTGAAAAGTAGAGAAACTGTTGACCGGATAAATGAAAAGCAGTGAGCAGGTGAAAGTATTTCAGAGGCAGTGACATATGAAAAATTCATTGAAGGCTGGTAGAGGGTGGTTCGATAAACTTAAGAAATGTACAGATTAAACAGTACATTAGATTACACTGTATCTAAGAAAGGCTAAAACAGGGAATCATTAGGAATCTACAACAGATTGATTCCATTTACATTATTTCTGATGGGAAAAAATGATTCTTTTTTTTAATGAATTGCTTCTCGAACAGCCTTCCAGAATGAATTAAGTTCAAGAAACGAGGTTCCACTGTACTTTAAATGTTTTCATTTTTCTGGGCAGAAGTCGAACAAGAAGTCACCATCACACCCACTGCCTCCTGATACAGAGTAGAGGGCACAGGGAGATGACCCTGACATTTCATAGCCATGGCCCCACCTTTAACCCTTGCGACAGCCATCATTATCCCCACTTAGTAGATGAGAAAATTGAGTCTTAGAAAACCAGTTGCCAAGTGACACGTGGCTAGTACATGGATTCAAACCACATGTGTCCCACTCCCAAACACACGCTCCTTCCACCCAAGGGTGCCCTCTCTGCACCTGAGCCTTTTCTCCATCCCTCAGGTTACCAGCATGGGTGTGATGAAATGTGTCCAACTACAGAGGCGCACTTCTATTTAGGTGTTTAATTCTCTTTGCTCCAAAGTTAACAGGCTCCTGTTATCTATATTCATTGAGTTTTTAAAAGAATAACTAGAGCTGCTGTTTATTAAGTGCCTATTATGTGCCAGGAACATTACATACATTATCTCTATTCTGCAGAACTCCAGCAGCTATAGATAGTACCCTCGTTTGGTAGCTGACGAAACGAGTTCAGGGAGGTTCAGGAAACTGCCAGTGATCGCCTGACCACCAAGCGGCACAGCCGGTGTTTCTAGCTCCAGAGCTTTCACGTCTTCTCATGGTACTTGGCCTCTGGTCCTCTTGGGGTTCAGCCACCCCTGCCCCCCTTCCCAGGCAATGTTCTAATCTGTTCATGACTGCGGAGTCAGGTAACCAGACTTGTTAGAGGTAATGAAAAAATACTGGCGCAGGAGCCAAAGGACCTGGATTCCAGCGTCAGGCTGCACATGTGACCTTGAACAGGTCACTGACGCCTGGATTTCAGAACTGTAAGCCCCTAGTCCCGGTTCCCTGCCTGCGCTGGGCGTTCATCCCAAGTGTATGCTCCATCCACACTGTGTGCACAGACTGGATTATGTTCAGTACCTATGGACACAACTTGTATTTTTTCTGATGTAGATAGATATTCTTGTAATTCATATATTGAAAAACATTACTTGGCTGCTATAGTTTGTTGGCATTTTGTATTTTCTCAGTTGGAAAATAATTATAAAAGTACAATTCCTATCACGTGGTCTGACGCCCCACCCCCCACCCCCCACCCCTCGGTTTTAAAGAGAGGACAGAGTTGTACTTAATGTCCAGGCCACAGTCCCCACCACAGGGAGAGGCCCATCCTGCACACCTTAATAGGCTTGCTGTGCACGTCCAGGATGTGGAAACACTGGGCAGGGGGCACAGAGCCAGCTCCATGCCGGTGTCTGTGTGAATCAGGCTCCCCCAGAGGGCCTGGCGCCCTGTCCGTGCCAGCGTTCATGAACTTGGTGCGTGGACCCGAGGACGTCTATTTGTGGTGCACAGAGGGTTTTGGAGTTTACTTCCAGGTGTTCTAAATTATGTTCAGGTAGTTGTTGATGCCAAAGAAATGAGCTCCAAATGCTATTAAATTTATAAATCTCTTCTGAAAGGAATATACTGTTTCAGACACTTGGTAATTAGACATTGCACTGGGATTGGTCATTTTACTGAGCGCTGGCTTATTTTTAAAAAAATTTAAATGTCTGTTTGTAGCTATGCATGTTGGCATTTAAAAGCCTTTCTCCTTTCTTAAATTTGATTTTTTAATATAATATTTTTTTAATTTCTCTTTTTCTATAACCTGATTATGATAGATTGAGTACCTTCTCTGAAAGAAGAAAAAAGTGTACCATGTGGTTTATTTCTATTTCTAAGAACATCTGGATTTGTTTCATGGAACACAGTTCTTAATTCATTATTTGTTTTTAATATATGAGCATAATTTTATACTTTACGGAGCACGATCATGTATACGGTTTCGTTTAATCGCCAGACCAGCTCCGTTTCAGCCCCACTCACACATGTGAAAGCTGAGAGCCTGCCCTGCCGGGGACGCAGAGCCAGGAAGGAGCCGAGCCAGCCGTCCCAGCCCCGGCCAGCTCTCCTGACTCCGGCTTCCATTTAAGTCCTGCTCCTCGTACATAAATTGTGTTCCATACAGTAGTGCCAGGTCAGAGTTTAAATAATTCCAAGCACTGTATTGCTACTGGGGGAGGGGGAATCTTAAAAACTCGGGGCACGCCTCAATCCATTTGTTCTGTTGAGTACTGTTGTCTTATGGTACGAAAAGAGGACATTAGCCCTAACTGGTTTGGCTCACTGGATAGAGCATCGGCCAGCAGACTGAAGGGTCCCAGGTTCGATTCCGGTCATGGGCATGTACCTTGGTTGCAGGCACATCCCCAGTAGGAGGTGTGCAAGAGGCAGCTGATCAATGTTTCTCTCTCATCGATGTTTCTAACTCTCTATCCCTCTCCCTTCCTCTCTGTAAAAAATCAATAAAATATATTTTAAAAAAAAGAAGGAAAAGAGGACATTAGTTCGCTGGCACTCCCTCCACACACGAAGGCTGAACTTTGTTCATTGTAATGGTCGAGGGCTCGTCCCAGTGCCAAATGACCAGAACTGCAAGGTCATTGGCTGCTCGGTGTTATCAGCAGCAGTGCCAGATGTTTGCACAATAGAAGCCATAGAGCCATAGGACTGTAACCGGGCTCTCCGCTAGCCACATGTATCGCCAGCGCCAGCCTGTGATAGGAAGGAGGGCAGCTTCCTTTTGTCTAAAGGGAGCCTTTCCCACAGAATCCCAGCAGTGTGGTGCCGAGCGCGATCGTGGTGATGATCTAATCTCACCTCCCTCAGTGCGGAGCCTGCTCAACACATTATGTCCAGGTCCTCGGCCAGGTGCTGGGAGGAGATGAAGGAGCTGTTTGAAGGCCTGAGTGGCCGAGATTGGTCAGCTTGGTAGGGGCCGGGCATTCACAGAGGGCCTGGCTCGTGTCCCTGCTCTCGCCCCTCGTCCAGTGAGCAAGACCAGACCCAGGACCAGCTCTCCTGACTCCGTGTCCAGTGCTCATGACACAAACCAGAGGCAAGTGGACCTTGGGTTGATGTGATCCCCATTCTTTTTTTTTTTTTTTTTTTTTTAAGAGAGAGAAACATCGATGTGAGAGCAGAACATTGATAGGCTGCTTCTTGCACACTCCCTACTGGAACCCAGCCGGTAACCTGGGCATGTGCTCTGATGGCAGAATCCAACCGGCAACCTGTCCTTTCAGGTCACATGATGACTCTCAGCCAACTGAGCCACACCCTCGAGGGCAGTCTCCGTTCTTTAAACAGGACAGACCACAGCGCACTCCAGTCTCTGGGGTCCTCTGGTACCCCAGAGTACTTTCCAAGTACTTGCTCTGTCGCCCCTTTAAACCCTTTGTTTCTGCTGCTCCATTTCTCGGATACCAGGCATTGGGACTCCCGTGCTGCCTCTGTCCCTGTCCCTGTCAGGGAAGCTCTCAGGGTTACATACTCATTTCTCCCATCTTTTCCTCCTCATCTTTTTCTAATTTCAGAGTTAGAAATCTCTAGATCCCAATTAGTCCTGACTCTTCTCTAGCAACGTTCCATCGTAACTTCGGAGTTCTGAGCCGCATGATTAGTTGTCAGCCAGACATTCCCCTCGGACCAGCTGGGAGCTGGTGACAGGCAGGGATGGGCAGGTTCATACAGGCTCTTTAAATGAGAAACATTTCTGAACAGCTCCCTGCCACACTTAGGCACCTGCATCAATGCAGCTAATACGTATAAATGGCATTGTGTGAAATAATTCTGGGCTATTTCACAGGAAATACTTATTTTCATTCCAAATTGGATAGCGAGCCAATTCTTTCTCATAAGAGAATAAGTAGCGTAAGTTAAACCTTAAGGTCTTAATCCTGAGAACTGCAAGATTTCCTTGCGTGTGTGAACTTTGTTGAGTTAGGGAGCCCCATTAACCCAACAGAATGCGATCACTTTTCTCTGATTGCACGCGCCCGACTTGGCACGCCTTCCCCTGCAGCCGAGCAGCCTCCCTGACGAAGTCCACGGTGTCCGCAGCTCTAGGAGAGGAGGCCACAGGGTCAGGGCTGCTTTTACGCCCCAGGCAAATGCGGCACGCAGGCCTCTCCAGGCTGCAGCGGGATCAGTCCTCAGCTATTGCTCCGCTCGCCAGCTGGCAATTAGGAATATTTCCATTTTGAGAATCTCTCTCCATTTGCCTTGTGAATATTGGGGTTTGACTTGCAATGACACCATAAGACATGAACTCCTAATAAAACTGAAAGCAGCATTGTGGTATATTTTAATACATAAAGCTCCTGAAGTTCCCCTGGGGTCTTTCGCTAACACTTTTTTCAGGTTCTGGGCTGGGAACGGGCAGGATGCTCCCTGTAAAGAACATGAGTGTTTGTAAGTTAGCCGTCTGGGTGTTGGTTAGGTGGGAGGAGGGAAAGTGACTTTGCATGGCAATTCATCTCTGCTGTTTAAAACAGTAGTCACTGGAGACATACGATTGATACACAAATATCATCCCATACCACGGTTTTCAGGGAACATTTGATGCTAAAGTCGTAGGCTGTTGTGAAAGGTAAATAGACCAGCCCTCTGAGATATTTACCTGTGGCTGGTGTCAGACACAACCCCAGCGTGGGCCTTGGAAGAGAACCAGGTGGCAGCCCTCAGCTCCCACCTTCTGGCCCTGACATCTGGCCCAGACTCCAGAGGTGAGAGAGTAAGAGGCCAGTTCTTCCAGACCTTCTGGTCTTCCAGCCTGTGGCTGCTCAGCTGCTTCTGACATTTTGAAGTCAGGCTATCCCTTCCCTGACGATCACCACCAGGTAGCAGAGCCATGGAGGAGCTGGAGAGGGTAGCGTAGAGAAGCTGAGGAGCCTGCAGAGCCAAGAGAGAGGGGCAGAGGGTCCCCAAGATGAGAGAGTCATCAGCACCAGACTCACATGGGTCAAGAAGAAGCAGGATCTCAACCAAGCCAAGGTTCCTAGGACAGCAAGAAGGACGGAGCCTGTGTATTCGCATGTGTGCATGCATGTGTGTGTGTGTGTGTGTGCGCGCGCGCGCATACATGGTGGCCTCCTGGACTGTCCCTCCAGCCCAGTGGGCCATCTCTGTGCAGGCCATGGCTGTGTCGCACAGTAGGTCGGGGTGACAAGCACCCCTGTTGCTCTAGAACTGTGGTCGGCAAACTGCGGCTCATGAGCCACAGGCAGCTCTTTGGCCCCTTGAATGTGGCTCTTCCTAAGCCTTAGGAGTACCCTAATTAAGTTAATAACAATGTACCTACCTATATAGTTTAAGTTGAAAAAATTTGGCTCTCAAAAGAAATTTCGATCATTGTACTGTTGATATTTGGCTCTGTTGGCTAATGAGTTTGCCGACCACTGCTCTAGAACAAGGGCAGCCAGAGGCCTGGATGTGCTCAAGCTCAGCGTCCAGAGCTTGTCCAACAAGGACCCCAGATCTGGTTCTCCCCAGAGATCCTTGCCCTCTCTGTGAGAAAGTGTTTCATCTCGATCTAGATTTTTCTCCCTCCCACCCACCCTCCAGCCCCCAGACTGCTTCAGAACATTATTGAGCACCCGGCTGAGCTGTTTGAGCCAGAATGTTGTTTATTTTAGGGGCAGGACAGGCTGCTATGAGGCCCACCCTGTACTGGTTGAGGTTGGCAAGTTTAGAATCCAGGGGGCTGGTGTTTCCTCCAGGCGCTGGCACACTGGCCCTGATGAGGGGTGGCTGGCAGCAGACTTGACACATGGAACGGATTGAGACATTTACAACCAAAATGCTTAAGTAACATTAAATGCTCTGTGCTCGGCACATTTGTCCATCTTCTTTACCCATGTTATCTTGTATCCCACGCACCTAGCCATGCCTGGCATATCATGAATAATAAATAAGTTGTTGAATGGCACAGAGTAATTGTAAAAAGTAGCAGGCATTAAAGTTTTGAAAAATATTTCATCACTAGTCATTTACCTTTCATCCTTATCATTGACAGCCTGGCTAAACCAAGGTGAGCAGAACACTTTTTCTTTATCCACTTCCTCCTCCTCTTCTGCGAATGGCCCCAGGCCTTTGGGTGGTTTGGCCTCCGAAGCTCTTTCATTTGCTCATCGCCTGTTTCACCTCCCCGATGGGAACTGTGACCTCCTGAAGCAACAGTTTCATAGGCCGGGTGGTCTCACTGTGCCCTCCTGCTGGAGAGAAGGGAAGAACCTTTATCTTTATATAGATATTGATTTTTTTTATATTTTAAACCTCCTACCCCCAGCTGTTTAGAATTATTACCGGCGTTTTCATGAGTCAACATTTAGTTATAATCATTTCCGTTGCAGCAGCTCTAACTCGGGGCCTGTTGTACACTTGTCTCTCAGTAGAGCTGTTGTTTGGATTTTGAAAGAAGATGTGTGTTTTACTGTAGAACATTATTTTTTTTTATTTTTTAATAGTTCTTTATTGTTGGAAGTATTACATATGTCCCCCTTTTTCCCCATTGACCCCCTCCAGCCTGCCCCCACTCCCCACCCCAGGCCTTCACCATCCTATTGTCTGTGTCCATAGAACATTATTTTTTAAAGAGTTAACCAAAATGTAACGTTTTTGAGTAGAGTTGAACTTGAATCTCTTTATGGTCATTCTTAACCCTCACCAAGTTGCCACCCCCAGACCTAAACCACAAGGGTCTGGAGAAGACCTACCTTCATTCCTTACATTTTCCCAACCCTGACATTAATTCAAAAGCAAGAATAGTGCCTGCTAAGGTCTTGAAATGATACTGTATTGGTGACATGAATTGTTAAAATGTTTAAAATATTTACATACTTACCATGTTTAAAAACTATTTGTATACCCATGTTCATAACAGCGTTATTCACAGTAGCCAAAAGGTGGAGGCAACCCACGTATCCATCAGCAATGAATGGATAAACAAAATGTGGTATATACCGACAATGCAATGTTATTCAGCCTTAAAAGGAAGGAAATTCTGACACATGCTACAACACGGGTGAACCTTGAGTACATTATACCAAGTATAATAAGTCAGTCGCAAAAAGGACAAATATTGTGTGATTCCTCTTATATGAGGTATTTAGAGTAATCAAATTCATTAAGATAGAAAGAATAATGGTTGGCAGGTGCTGACAGGAGCGTGAGGGGTTATTGTTTCTTTGTTACTAATGTTGTGGCCCCACCCCATAACAAAGAAACAGAATTTCCCGAGAATGGGGCCCAGAAATCAGGATTTAAAAAAGATTCCCAGGTGATTCTAATGTGCAGCCAAGGTTGAGAACCACTGGTTTAATGGATACCCAACTGTGACCTACCCACCAAAAGGACCCAGAGGTGGTCAGGTGCACAGCTGGGGGCGAAAGATTCCCGTCAGAGGTAGCATCCAAACTGGGCCCCAGGGAAGTAGAGTTGGCATCTCCCTACTTGCTGCCCCAACAGAACCCTCATTTTGACACCTTATTTTTCATGTGTGTTTATAGATCTGGTTACCTAGGTGAGTAGTTTCTTTAGGAAACTCATCTAGAGATAGATGTTATTTAATGTCTCTGGTGCCAAGCACAATGCTTGACTCACTGTAGGACCCCAGGAGATAATGAATGAGTGAATGAATGAATGAATGAATGAACAAATGAATGAATGAACATGCGTAGTGATTGATGAGACTGGAGAGCTGACATGCCCTGAACGATAAAGGCCTGGAGTGCCACGAGCGTTGAGCCAATTGGCAGTAGAGGGTGATTTCCTTCCAGGGTGGACGCTGCGGCAGTAGCCACTTCAGTTGGTGCCCTCCCGCGTGCCTCAGCATCGCCAGGCTCTGTACCTAAAGGGGCGTGAGCTGTGTGCCATCACAGAGGCAGCAAATTAAGGGAAGGAACCAGACCTGAAAGATGCAGTTGTGATTCTTGGGCTAGAAAGAGCAGAACCCACTCAGGCCAAACCACTGTGGTCTGGGGCAACTCCAGGTGCAGAGAGAGACCGTCCTGGGAGCGGGGCCTGGGTCACCGGATGAAGAAATGCCGGGAGATGCCCGCTCAGAGGACTGAGTCCCGGCCTTCCGCTCCCAGAGTGCAGGCTGCTGCGTGGAAAGTGCAGGCTGTTGCATGGAGAATGCAGGCTGCATGCTGAGGCTGCCTTGAAGAGAACCCTTCTCCCTAGAGAACCAGGAAGAGCTCAGGAAGGCCTTTAAATGTGCTCCCTGGTAGTAGCCACAACATTCTCGATTTTCTTTAAAACGAGCTTCATTTGGATTTACAGAGCATGAGACTCTTTCCTTACATGGGCTTGAGCAACCCTTGGAGATCATTTCTCATAGTTGCCTCTTGACTGTCCACACTAATGGGGAGGGGAGAGGAGGGGAGAAGAGGGGAGGGGAGGGGAGGGGAGGGGAGGGTGGGGCAAGGAGCTCAGAATGCTAACGGCAGAGAGCTTTTGGCTGTGGAAATGGATTTGTGCTTCTGTTTATAGGGGGAGGTGCCTGGTGTTCTGTAAATTAACCACAAAATTTTGAAATCAGCTGTTATTTATGACAACTGGGACCTGAAAGACAAGATGGCTTCCTCCCCTCCCCCACTCACCTCCATCCTGTCCCAGTCTCACTGGGGATGACAGCACCCTTCCTTCATCAAAACCAAGGAGGGGAGAATGACAAGCTAAGCCAGAGAGCACTTCACAAGTTCTATATTGTGGCAGTTAAGACACTGACCCAGTTAAAACTTCTGGGCCCCGCCAGAGAGCTGCCTTTACCGGCCTTTCCTGTACATTTATATTAGGAAAGTTTGTTACCAGCTCCCCAAAGTGCAAGGTCTGCCCAGAATAGAGGTTGCAGAGTGGCTGTGTCATACACTGACTCAGTGTGGTCTTATCATACAGTGAGTCAACGACAGGCCAGCGGAAGGGTGGTCATGGCATCGTGCTGTTCTCCACGGGACAGTCCTGGGCAGGCCCCCCCGGTGGGGGTGCTGTGTGACTCAGTGGCCCTGAGGTCCTGAGCCCGTGACAGGCTGGAGACACAGCCTGAGGAGCTGGGCTTCCAGGACACAGAGCCACCTCAGGCTTACGTGGCCCTGTTCCCACATGGCAGGGCCGTGCCCTACTCGTCCTGGACGGAAAGTTCGGGAAGCGCATCTGAACACACACGTGCCTTCTGAGGACTCTTGGTCGAGTCCTTTATATATAAAGCGTTTTGCCACAGTGGAGGCATTTCTCCTCACCAGCTCGGGATACAATCCTGATTAATCTGTTCCTGGGGACATTCAATACCCATGTCTGTCACGGTCTGTGCTTTTGAAAACATCCCTCGCGCCCACAAAAGCCTTCATAAAGCAGCATCCCCTCAATGCTCAGGGCACCTGTGGGCAGGACAGTCACTCGCGCCGTCAGTTTCATGTTAGTAACCTAAGCCCGCCTTTGTGAGACGTCCAAGCGCTCTGCCCAGGGGCCGGCTCCCCCTGTGCGAAGGGCCCAGCTTGCTAGCTGTTTGGGCACCAGCTAACCTGGGGTATAAATCAGGGTTCCCGTGGGGAGGAGGCCCTCTGGAGGCGGGCCCTCGGGAAGAGGAAGAGGGGGAGCCCGTGGAACCCCACACACAGCCCTGGGGCAGAGGGGACCTTCTTTGTCCGGAGTGGTTTGAAAATGCTAAACTTCACTAAATTCTGCTTAAAAGCCAGGGGCATTCTTCAGAGATCCTTTTACCCCGAGAAACTTCGGTGTTCACCCTTGCTCCCCTGCCGGCTCACACCCCGTGCACTGTGCTGTGGCATCATCTCCAGAAAGCTTTGCTCCCCGGGGTTCTGGCTTTGGGGATGGAGAAGAGCTAATGCCCGTGGCAAAATGATTCTTGATGATGGCGTCCGAGGTGTTCAATGTTTATTATCAGCCGAGTGTTCTGCTTCTGAGAGGTTAAAAAACAAACGTGTTTTCATGCACAGCCTTTTCCTAGTCAGCGTGTGGGGGTCTTTGGGTGTTTTGATTCGGCCCTGCAGCAGCCAACTAACAAAATGCAATCCTGAGATGAGCTGACAAGGATGCAGAAGTGAACAAATAAACAAAAAGCCATGTTAATTTCAAGCTTCAGCAGGAGAACAAAAAGAAGTCTTAACATGCACTGAATGACAAATAATGACTGGCCAGGAATTTTTAATGCTTCTAACAAGGTTTTGTAAGCTCTCGTGGAATTTCCACCCAGCAGAGGCAGCATAATTATAACTAGCAGTGCCCCATGAAGGGGGTTTGACAGGTGGTTTAATTTAAAGATCGGTACCTGCACGTACATGGTGTTCCTAAGCCGAGTCCATAGCCGCACTCACACTTCTTTCATCGGCTCAGGGTAGCCCCATCGCCTTAGCGAATCCTCAGACTTGCTTTTACACTAAATGAACAGCACTTCATCTGGCTACTAGGATGGTCACAGAGTTGTTTTGCTGTTGTTGTTTAATATATGTGCCAAAAATATATATATATGTATGCCAGCCTCTCGCTCATATTCATTCCGTTTCTTTCCCCATCCTGTTCTTCAGAGATCCCTTCTCTCGCCTTAACATAGTACTTTACACATCGAGAAGTTTGAAGGTTCTAGAATTTGTATTCATGTGTCAGGTAGACATAAGGCACTATTAATTTAAATTTCCTTTCATTGAATTTAGTAATGTTCAGGAGTACCCACTGCGTGCCAGGAAGGGCGTGAGGTATGGTGTAAAAACAGAAGCGTGTGAGTTTCACTGTAGGAAGTTTGCCAGGGCGACCTTCATTCTCCTAAAGGTACCTTCCGCCTGTCCGTGGACCCCGCTGGATTATAATGCTCACACTCAGGAGCCTGCCTTCCACGTCGCATCCCCAGCCCTTGGCAGGTGCTGGGCACCAGTGGGGACAGAGGCCTGCTGCAGGGGCTGGTTGGGAGAGCAGGAAAGGTGTGGGGTGGAGGGGCCTGTGAGGTGGGCAGAAGAAAGTGTATGACTTTGTCCGTCAGAAGTGAGTGTGAAGAAACTGGTCTTTGGCTGGAAGGCCCAAAGGGAGGGGACAGCCAAGGGTTCACCTCAGGGTCCCTGTGAAGGGGGTCCACAAACCATGTCCCGCGGGCCAGCCGCATCCCCTGGTTTCCCAGGTGTCTGTGGCCACTTATGTGCTCTGTCAACAGAGGTGAGTAACTGCAGCATAGAGCCTGCTAAGCCAAAAATATTTATTATCTATCCCTTTATAAAAAGACTGCTGCCCTCTGCCTAGAGGGTAACGAGGATGAATGCAGTTACCTGAGGACCATTTGTAATGTGAAGGTGGTGCTCAGTCCTCTTGGTCAGGGGACTGACCTGATGGGAGGTGTGGTTTCCGAAAGTTAATGTGGGAGTGATTCATATTGGGGAAGGGGCCAGGTATAGAGACCAGTCAGGAGCTTCCAAGCATCACTGAGGAAAGCACATAATTGTGAGCCCTTTCTTTCTTATTTTTAATTCTTTATTGTTGAGAGTATTACGCATGTCTCCTTTTTCCCCCATTGACTTCTCCCTGCCCGCTCCCACCCCCCAGCACATGCCCTCAACCTCCCCCCCCCCCCCCACTACTCTCTGTGTCCATTGGTTATGCTTATATGCATGCATACAAGTCCTTTGGTTCATCTCTTACCCCCAGCCTCCCCTGCCCTCCCTCTGAGGTTTGATGGTCTGTTTGATGCTTCTCTGTCTCTGGATCTATTTTAGTTCATCAGTGTATGTTGTTCATTATATTCCACAAATGAGTGAGATCATGTGATACTTACCTTTCTCAGACTAGCTTACTTCACTTAGCATAATGCTCTCCAGGTCCATCCAAACTGTTGCAAATGGTAAGAGTTCTTTCTTTTTTATAGTAGCATAGTATTCCATTGTGTAGATGTACCACAGTTTTCGAATCCACTCACTGATGGGCACTTAGGCTGTTTCCAAATCTAAGAGTTGGCTTAGCAGACTTTGTCTGCTAGAAACTGTCTCCTCGTTCTTATCACTAGCTTGGGGGTCCACCTTCAGTTCCTTCCAGAAAACTCAAGCCAACCCCACCCACTGGTTACACCCTTACTTCTAGAGTTGTTTGTATGTCGATGAGTGTTCTATCTCACAACCTGAGGCCTATCTCAGTTCCCGGACGCCAGCCACACCTCTCTCAGTGGTTAGAGTAATATTCTGAACATAACTAGTCCTTTCAAAATGTCTGGTGATGACACAGACACTGAGCAAGATGTGAGGTTGGGGAAAACATCCCCTAACTCATTCTATAAATTAGTCAGAATACATCAGGCTAATAATTGTAGGAGCACGCATCTGTCTGTCTGATGCACCCACATTCATCAGATAAAACAGTCAAGCCCACATCAGTCATTTTGGTACAATAAAACTAAAATTAGACACAGTGCAAATACAGTCAAGGCAAGAGCATTTATTCCGATGTTAGTTTTAAAGCTGATAGTGGCAGATGCTGGAGCATCTGGACTTGAAGGGCAGTTCAGTTAGAGAGTCTTACAGAGAGAGCCTGGTGGAGGGAGGGAAGGTCATGGCGGGGGCTGGAGCCTCGAGTTCAACCCTGGCACCTCTTTCTCATCGTGACCCGAAGGCCTATCAAGGGTATGAAATGCCAACATTTTGGAAATACAGATCTGGTTTTCCTTAGTAATATTCATTAATGACCTAAATCAAGGGAGAATCTCCTACTTAATGAAGTAATTAATTTGCTCTGGGAATTGATGTTGAAAACAGAAGACTAACTGATTAATATGATTAATCACTGTGTTCATTTGTCTTCCTTGAAAGGAGCCACTATTGGGCTGCACCAGGTTTGGTGCTGGGGGCTGGGCTCGATCATGCTGCTGGAGTCAGTTGTTACCCTTCTCCACCCGGCATGGCACTGCTGTCCCTGTGCTGCTCCTCCTACTCCACCCACAAAGGCCCTTCCTTAGCACTGTCTCTCTCAAACCTCCTTCCTTCGGGCTCAGCTTACATCTCACCCTCCAGATGGACCCGGGCCTACTCCACCTCCTTTCTTTGTCATCATTTTACCTAATCAATACCATATCATGTAGCATTTCATTTTCTTATTGCTTTATGTGGGGGATCATGGAAAAGGATTAAAATATCAAAAACAAAAATCTCCCCTCATTTTGTGTAGTGTGAAATCTGACCTCGCTGAGCTGATGAGCGGACTCCGGATGGGCGCAGCGCTGAGGCTCAGAGGAGAGAGTGTAGGGAAGTCCTTATAACCTGGCATGCCACATGACTTTTAGCTATTGCATCATTATTGTCTTTGGCTCTCTATAGCTTAGCATCTCTGCGACGTTTATAGTTAATATCTACAACACAAGTTTTTGAACATCCTGTGCTAATGGGCTTTGCCCTGTGCAAAACAATGTGCTGGAAATAAACAGGCTCCTTCAGGTTCCCTATTCCCATTGTAGATGGAAGGGTAGAGAAGACCCACTTGAAACAGTGTGAGAATTCAGGTGGTAAACACCTGGGCCAGCTCAGCCTGTGTCTCTCCCTCCCCCAGAGGCTGAGAAGGGGCCTCCCCAGCCCCGGAGCCCCCACACAGATGGCCTGACAGACCTCTGGCTCCCGAGACTTCCCCAACACTCATCTTCCAGTATTTCGTCTTCCAAAAGGAAGCCAGGCCTGTCAGGGCTGCTGCTCAGAGGGGGATTTGGCGGTCTTCAGAAGCACTGGCGGCTGCCTTTTCCTCTCTGTGGGAGAGAGAGAACTGACAGTCTGAATGAGAGCGAGACTACATCACTGTGGAGGTCAGAGCCTGCCACTGCTGTCTTCATGTGTTGCTAGCCAACGTGCTCCTGTTTGTTTCCAAACTCACAGTCTTTCGTTCTCCTGCATTCTCTGTCCATGGACCCCAGAGCTGGTGGGATAACGGGAGGTTTTTACTATCATTCAGGGGCCAACCTCTTCCTACCCCACCCCACCCCTTTTTTGTTTTGTTTTCATTTTTAGAAAATGTTCTAACCACTGCTTTTCTCATCACCACTGTTCTAACCACTGGGACTTTCTGTTCTAGGCAGATTTATTGCTATTAAAATATTTGTCTTTATTGTTGCAGGTGATAAATTTTGCTTTGTGGGCTTTGTTCCAACTTGCATTATTTTTTTGCAAGGATATTGAGTAAGGTATAAAATATTAGATCATACCGCGACTGAGAATAGTACCCGTGTAAATTCCTTACAAATACAATAGGAGTTAAAGATGAGGTCGTAAAAGTGTAAATTCTTTATAAATATAGTAGGAGTTCAAGTTGAGGTAGCCCACGGTGATGAAATAAATTGTGATTCTGGTTTAATGAGCTTAATTAGTCCCCAGGATTAATAAAAATTTTGCTTTTAATTACTGTTTTGAAGTCCTCATGTTCTGAAGTCAGGACTTGAACTGACCTTTTTTTACAGTAGTTAATGGTTAGAACTTTCCCAGTTGTTCTTATGAACTTGACTGGTCTTCCCTATCAAAGATATTTTATAATTTCATGCCAGTTTAAATAAATGTAAATCAGTAAGTCAGAAGCTAATCAATTCTATTAACATTCAAGCTTTAGGAGAGAATATGAATTTCATGAAGGCAGGGATATTTAGAGGGGCTGCACCTATATTATTCATTGTATCATCTCTAGCATCTGAAACAATGCCCTGCAGGGGGTCACTTTGTAAATTATATAATTGTCTAACCACTCTGCTGTACACCTGAAACTAATATAAAACAATATTAAATATCAACTGTAATTGGGGGGAAAAGGCAGTGATCCCTAAGACATGAAAATGTGTTAGCTTCCTAATGCCACTGCAATAACTTACCACAAACTCAGTAGCTTAAAACAAAAAATAAAACAATGCCCAGCATACATCATGGTCACAAGCTAAATAGTGAATAATGAATAAAGGAATGAATGATGGAATGAACTATAGACAAACTATAAGAAATCAATAAAAAATTTTATAAAAATCCAGAACAATGTATTTTAATGTTAAAATTCAAATGTCTCAGTGTCAGCTACAACTATAAATAGTAAACCAACGGGAATACTTAAAAATTTTGGCATTGCCCATCTGAACTATCGCATTCAATGCCTAGGAGTTTGGCAATGCCCATTTCTAATAAATGCACTGAAGTCAGGAGACTTCATTAAAACTTAACTCTCAGCTAAAAGAACTTTAAGAGAGTGTAATCCATTTTGGCACACAGATCACATAAATAGTTCTCAATCGGCTTTAATTTTCTGATCTGCATTCAGCAGTGTTTGTATAGAGACTGGCATGACGAGGGGTGCCTACCAATCACAATATTAGAGAAAATGTCACCCTAGCGGTTCTTTTCAAGTAAGTCTATAAATACAAAGTTCACCCGTGTTGTTTTCTGTAAACCTGTCTTTGGTATAATTACTATTTCTTTTAATTATTCTACCTTTTACTTTTATAATCTGTTATTAGTGTTTGACGGGCCAATTTTCTCGTCACTGAATTACAGCTGTAATACTTTGTTTTCAAGTATCATAAAACTACCTTAATGTTCTTTCCATCGCAGATTACTCTTTTGGTTCCCTGTCTTAAATTGTGGGGTTTAAAAGTGTTATTTTTCAAGTTCTAAGCAAAACTAGAAGATATTTAAATTTGGCTGAAAAAAATCCATGTGAATATAGGGCCATCTCTCTCTTCCTTTGCTGCAGTCAACAGGAATGACCAATAATTTCATGATGTTGTGCTTTCCACACAAGGAGCCTGGTGGAGGGCGTCCGCAATCTTCATTCAGGGCACAGACCCAGGGAGGGGGCCCCAGCCCTGACGTGAAAGGTGCCCACTTGTGGAAGCACAGCCTTGTATGACTTCTCAACCTTGTCAGGCGGGTCTCTGAACCCAATCATGAGAGTTGGAAATGGTTCACTTTTATTGTATCACTTCTCACTTGCCAAATGTCTAAGACAGGGGTGGGCAAACTTTTTGACTCGAGGGCCACAATGGGTTCTTAAACTGGACCGGAGGGCCGGAACAAAAGCATGGATGGAGTGTTTGTGTGAACTAATATAAATTCAAAGTAAACATAATTACATAAAAGGGTACGGTCTTTTATTTTTTTAGTTTTATTCATTTCAAACGGGCCGGATCCGGCCCGCGGGCCGTAGTTTGCCCACGGCTGGTCTAAGAGCAATCTGAGAGTAATTTAAACTAAATCTTTAGTGGATCTAGTGACAAATAAATTTAACCTGTTAATTGTGCTATGTTTTGCTCTGTCTCGGCCTCTCCACACATATGAGGTTAAAATGATGGGTGTTACAGAAGTAAATGAAGCTTGATCATCCCAGTGCAAAATGCAGCTTTGGGTATGCCTGTGCCTGGCTGTGGTGTTGACCTCATTGCCATGTGACTGCCATCAATAGCTCTTTATACTTCATCCATTTCCTCTAAAAGCCATACTAACACATTTATGTTTGTGGACTTCCCCCACCACCTCCCACCCCTCCGCCACCATCGCATTTAAGGTCGTTTAGCATTATTGAAGTTTTTTGTGAGATATAATCTGCTTGATTATTCTAGGTTTCATCTCTTTAATTTTTTGGTGACTGATAGTATTGTTGCTCGTGAACCAATTTAGTGAGACCTAGGAATTTCCCATTTCATTTATGTGGTCTCACGGTCATCTCTGCATTTGCCAAATTTCACCCGTGTAAGAACTCTACTCAGCAGATAATTTTTGGAGATCCTGTTACAGTCTTGTTTTCTTTCTCACAAAGGAGTCTTGATGTTGCCTCTGTCTTTAATTATGTGGGACCACAGTAGGGCTATCTCCCTTGTTGGGGTTTATCTTCCCTGCCAGATCACCAACTTCTCCAAGTGAGAGATCCTGGCTTCCATTTATGGCTCATGCTTTTAAATGTCTTAAAAGCAGTCTGATTACCCCATGACCCACTGGTCTAGAGGTAGATTGCAGCCCCTTGGGTGGGAAGAGGGCTCTGGGATTCTTCCAGAAAGGTCACTCCATACCCAGGACGGTAAGCCCTCAATGTTTGAGTGTAGCTGTTAGCTGAAGGGATTTTACTCAAAGGAAGGGATTTTAAGGCCGGTCCTTGGTTTTTGTTGTTTTTGATAAGAAAATTGAATTGGCCCTTTTGTAAATTCACTGCCTTACAGAAGGCACAGGTTAGAGTGACCCTGCTTCTTGAATTCTTTAGTTATTTTATTATTTAAAAAATATCTTGACATTTGAGAGGCATATAGACAAAAGCCAATCAATATAAATAGTTACATTTAGAGAAATAAAAGACTGTCATCAGCCCTTTTTTACTTTACCATTTTTTAAAATATATTTTTATTGATTTCATAGAGGAAGGGGGAGGGAGAGAGAGAGAGAAATATCAATGATGAGAAGGAATCATTGATTGGCTGCCTTCTGCATGCCCCCCAGTGGGGATCAAGCCCCCAACCTAGCATGTGACCTTGACCAGAATCAAACCTGGGACCCTTCAGCCGCAGGCCAACGCTCTATCCATTGAGCCAAACCGGCTAGGGCACTTTACCATTTTAATCACTTGAATTCCAAGCTGGATTTTGCTTCAGCTAAATAGATCAGCTAATACTCAGTCTAATGTGCAATTTTAACGTTAACCAGACAGGCCCAGAAAATCTGAATAGTATTTGCAACTTCTCATCACAAAATTAATGCCATTAAGCCCTAATTTGTTCGTTTCTTCTAGTCAATCTAGAAGAAATACATGTAACGAAACACATTTATCAGTGCTTCCAGTGAGAGAGGGCTCACCAGACACCTAAGTAAATAAAGCGTAAGTCATGTCTGTTGCCCACAACATTTAACAGTAGTCAGACTTATTTGGTTAATATTGAGGTTACCTAACTATTGTTGCATAAGATATTGTTGATTTTTATTGATGTGTATCACATGCAAATAAATGCTTTCTTCCTGCTTACTAAAAGGTAACCCAAAGTAAAATAGAATGCTTTTACTACTTAATACGTATGAAACCAGATTGTCCTATTGTATAAAGGAAATTAACCAGTGTGTTTTTTTCCTGGGACTATGGCAAATTTTTTTTTAAAGAGCTCATTCTTTGTTGTTGTTTTATTATAAAAGCTAACAAGTCGATGCCATTTCTGAAATGGCAGTCACTATTTTAGGATCCTGCAGCAGTGACTCAGCACAGAGGTGGAGCAAAAATTATAAAATTAAATTTAAAACTAGTTTATTTATGCAATCCTTCTAAAGGTCAATTTAACAAGTCATATCAGCAGCCATAAATATTCTTATATATATTTTTAAAAATATATATTTATGGTTTTCAGAGAGCAAGGAAGAGGGAGAGATAAATAGAAACATCAATGATAAGAGAGAATAATTGATTGGCTACTTCCTGCACAACTCCCATTGGGGATTGAGCCCACAACCTGGGCATGTGCCCTTACCCAGAATTGAACCCAGGACCCTTCAGTCCACAGACGGACTCTCTATCCACTGAGCCAAACCAGCTAGGGTCTTATATTTTTTTACTTGATACCTTGTTCCTTAAAACAATAAGTAATTTATTTATTTTCTTTTTTATGTTTTTTTTTGCATTTTATTTTTTTAATTTTTTTTCTTTATGGATTAAGGTATTACATATGTGCCCATTGGCCCCCCCCCAACACACACACACACACACACACAACACACACACACACACACACGCACGCACTCATGCCCTCACCCCCCTGGTGTCTGTGTCCACTGGTTAGGTTTATATGCATGCATACAAGTCCTTTGGTTGATCTCTCCCCCTTACCCCCACCCTCCCGTACCTTCCCTCTGAGGTTTGATGGTCTGATTGATGCTTCTCTGTCTCTGGATCTGTTTTTGTTCATCAGTTTATGTTGTTCACTATATTCCACAAATGAGTGAGATCATGTGATATTTATCTTTTTCTGACTGGCTTATTTCGCTTAGCATAATGCTCTCCAGTTCCATCCATGTTGTTGCAAATGGTAAGAATTCCTTCTTTTTTACTGAAGCATGGTATTCCATTGTGTAGATGTACCACAGTTTTTTAATCCACTCATCTGCTGATGGGCACTTAGGCTGTTTCCAAATCTTAGCTATGGTGAATTGTGCTGCTATGAACATAGGGGTGCATATATCTTTTCTGATTGGTGTTTCTGTTTTCTTGAAATATATTCCTAGAAGTGGGATCACTGGGTCAAATGGGAGTTCCATTTTTAGTTTTTTGAGGAAACTCCATACTGTTCTCCACAGTGGCTGCACCAGTCTGCATTCCCACCAGCAGTGCATGAGGGTTCCTTTTTCTCCACATCCTCACCAGCACTTGTCAACGATTTGTTGATGATAGCCACTCTGACAGGTGTGAGATGGTACCTCATTGTTGTTTTGATTTGCATCTCTCGGATGATTAGTGACTTTGAGCATGTTTTCATATGTCTCTTGGCTTTCTGAATGTCCTCTTTTGAAAAGTGTCTACTTAGGTCCTTTGCCCATTTTTTTATTGGATTGTTTATCTTCCTTTTGTTAAGTTGTATGAGTTCGCTGTAAATGTTGGAAATTAAACCCTTATCAGTGATAACATTGGCAAATATATTCTTCCGTGCAGTGGGCTTTCTTGTTGTTTTGTTGATGGTTTCTTTTGTTGTACAGAAGCTTTTATTTTGATGTAGTCCCATTTGTTTATTTTCTCTTTAGTTTCCATTAGTAATTTATTTTTTTAAAGCTGTATACATATCTATGGTTATCCAACTATTGCTTCTAAATATTGATTAGGCACAACCAAAACCAGCACTTAGCAATGAAGAATAAAAGTTTGAAAAACAGAATATTAATAGTTGGTACTCTGGATTGTAAGTATAAAGACCAAAAGTAGCCTTAGCCAGGTACTCAGTTGTTAGAGCATTGTCTCCATACTTCAAGGTTTTGGGATCCATCCCCAGTCAGGGCATATACAAGAAGCAACCAATGAGTGCATAAATAAGTGCAACAACAAATTAATGTTTCTCTCTCTCTTTCTTGCTCTCGCTCTAAAATCAATAAATCAATAAATATTTTAAAAAGAAAAAGAGCAAAAGTATATGAGAATAAGCTGTGAAGTGACAAAAGAACACAAATTGTACATGTACTAAGAGTATAACTATATAATATAAAAATCTAAATGAGCCCTGGCCAGTGTGGCTCAGTTGGCTAGAGTGTTACCTCTTACTGAAGGGTGGTGGGTTGGATTCCAGATCAAGGCACATGCCCGGTGTTTCAGGTTCGATCCCCGGTCAGGGAGTATGTGGGAGGCAACTGATTGGTGTTTCTTTCTTGGATTGATGTTTCTCTCTCTCTTATCCTTCCCCTCTCTGAAAATCAATGGAAAGATGTCCTTGAGTGAGGACTTAAAAAAAATAAAATGAAAAATTATTGTGTTAGAGTAGGAAAATGGGTTTCTTATTTAGTTTTTTTATATTGTTGCAAAGTTGTCTACTATATTTTCCGAACATACTTTGTTACAAAGCACTGCAGGAGGAGCAGAAGGGATCCGTCAGTAACCGCATGTCATGTCACCAAGCAGAAGGTGTGTCAACAATGTTTAACAAAGAACGACACCGTGTGTGGCGTCCTGAAAGAATGACTGCACCTTCTCAGAGACCCTCACCAACTCCCAGAAAGTCATGCACCCGTGGGGACAGTTCATTCTGTGGTGTCTTATCTGTCTAGTTAAAACCTCAAGGAAGAAGATGACATTTGCCAGGACACAACTGGCATTTGGCCACCTGACCTTTGACTTTTAGAAGTACCAGAGGGTCCTTAATGGTTCCAGCGAGTCTTGGGTTTTCTGTGTTATCACAGCGACGACCTCCCCCGTGAGGGCGGGCCACAGCCAGCACTCTTCTTCCCACCTTAGAAGCCAGAGCCCATGGTCACTAGGTTGCGAGTTAAAGAATAGCTTGGCATTCCCACCCCATTTCTTTTTTTAAAATATATTTTTATTGATTTCAGAGAGGAAGGGAGAGGGAGAGAGAGATAGAAACATCAGTGATGAGAGAAAATCATCGATCAGCTGCCTCCTGCACACCCCACACTGGGAATCGAGCCCACAAACCTGGACATGTGCCCTGACCGGGAATCGAATTATGACCTCCTGGTTCATAGGCCGACACTCAACCACTGAGCCATGCCAGCTGGGTCCCACCCATTTAAAACTCTGATTTAATGAGTACCCTTCTTGACTTTTGTATTAAAGTAGAGAAGTTCCAAACAGGTAAAAGTTTTGCTCTTTATGTGTACCAGGAAATTATTTTGAAAAATCACAGCCTTCAGAAACATGCTTACCATGCCTTCTCTATCTTTTTCTTTATATATTTTGGATTGGGCATTATTGCTAGCCTTATAGAAGTTGGCTTCTGGCCCTAGCTGGTTTGGCTCAGTAGATAGAGCGTTGGCCTGCAAACGCTCTGAAGGTCCTGGGTTTGATTCCGGTCAAGAGCATATTCCCAGGTTGTGGGCTCAATCCCCAGTGTGGGGCGTGCAGGAGGCAACCGATCAATGATTCTCATCATTGATGTTTCTATCACTCTGTCCCTCTCCCTTCCGCTCTGAAATCAATAAAGATATATTTTTTTAAAAAAAGAAAAAGAAATTGGCTTCTGGCTCCTAATAGTCACTGCCCATCATCAGGCCTATCAAGTAATTGCAATCTTGAAAGCACCATCTGGGCATCTCCATAATAATAAAATAAAATAAAGGAAAATTTTTAAAACCTGCTCACTGATTTTAAAGAGCTCACAGTCTAGCTGGAAACGACTGAGGAACGTTCTCAGAGCTTGGGGAGGACAGGCACCCCATAGGCATTTGCACGGAACCGCGTGCAGGTGATCTGAACAAATAAGTGACAGGGTCCGAGTAACTCAGCAGATGGCCCTGGGCGCCCCAGGTGGAGTGCCTGCACGTAAGAGAAAGTTGAGTACCAGGTGCTAATTTAAAGGGGATGCGTTTGGTAATGCGAGGAGAATAAAGAACAGTTGTAGATCTTGGCAAGTGGGCGATAGAATAAAAATGGTGTCTGTGCAGTGGATTGAATGATGAATGTGGCCGGGAGGCTAAGGACAGGAGTGCAGCCAGGAGAACTGGGTCAGCCTGCACAGCCGGGGCGTCTGCTGGGAGGATGGGGAGGCGCAGCAAAGGCAGAGGCACGGAAGAGGAGTCTGCTGGGTTCTGTAAAGTACTGGATGTGAGATAAGGAGGAAGGTGACTCAGGAAAGAGCCGAAAGGAATGTTAAGCCTTGGAAACCGCTGTTAGGGTGGCGTTGGTGATAAGCTGGGGACAGGGTCCCTGTGATATCAGAGAAGGGATTCCGAGCTGCCTGTGTTGTAAATACCAGTAGGATGTTCCTGTGGGCAATGGAGGGGTAGGATTCAGGAGCAGTTAGGACCAGAGATTACATCTGTCCGCATTTTGTGCGTTGGATGCGTTAATATGCAGAAGGAAAGCAGCTGACAGTCAAGGGGAGGGTTATGTTAAGGGGGGGGAGGGGCAGCACAGAAATCCAGGGCCCAGGGTGGCCTCAGACCCCCTTCCCGACCAGCAGGGCAGACTCTGGCTGTCCTCCTAAGGGACACAGCAGTGAGGACCGGGGCCACCTTGTAGGAACGGAGGAGAGGGTGTGCAGGACCAGGGCTCGTTGGGGTAGTTGTGAAAGGGGCACAGGAGAAGCAGGTGGCAGGGGAAAGGTTGAAGGGGAGAACAGGGTGACTGCGGGGAGGGATATTTTCAGTTCAGAAGTCGGGGTGGTCAGGCATGAAGGAGGGTGGCACTGAAGCAAGTGAGCACGTGTGAGGAGGGGGTCCTCGTGGAAACAGCCTGGAGGGCCCCGCACGCTTCAGTCTGCCTGTGACACTCGCTGGAGAGGGCGCGAAAAGAAGACGCTCTTGGATGCGCCTGAAACGAAGATCAGGCGAGAACCCAGGAGGCAGAGTTCGGGAGGTTTCTAGGCTTGTGGCTTCTCATCCATTACTTTGTCTCTAGGCTTCATGGGATGGGAAATCCTAATCTCACAAGGTTACATTTCACCCCACAGTCTAATCGGATTGAACTTTTACATGCTTTTTGTTTGGTTGGTGGTTTATTTCTAATGTCTCAGGAACCCAGTTTTACCTGAAGCTATTATTTAAAATTTGTTTGGTCCCTAAGCATTAAGACCAGCCCTGCCTGAGGCCTCCCCTCGCCCATCAGTTAGTTTATGGTTCATATGCCCTTTAGCTAAAGAACTTTTGATAGAGTCTGTCTGAAATGAACCTCAGGCAGCCGAGGAAGCCATGCAATCGTCCCGCTCCAAGCGGCAGCCCCGTGGCTCTGCAGCTCCGCTCTTGCTGCCGCTGTGAGTGTAAATTCCATCAGAGCTAAAGAGAGAGCTCCTCTTGGGCATCTCAGTCCAGTCTTCCAGGTCATAAAGGCCATTATTCTGTGAATCCACAACTGGGAACATGTCAAGGACTTCTCTCTAACAAAGGCAAAAGTCAGTAGGGACCAGAATCGAGAGAAAAAGCTTCATGGAGAAGAGGGCTTGAGCTGCACCTTGAAGGTCAGGTAGGAATTAGCAGGGCAGAAAGCAGGGAGAGTTTGTGGGCTGAGGGAGGTGTTCGCAGAAAGGAGGGCAGCTGGTAGCAGACAGCAGGGTGTGGAGGCCGGGTGGATGGTGGGCCAGGTGACAGGGGGCCCTGATGCTCGGGGAGAAGACTTACCGTAGTGCACAGGGGAGAGCTGGGGGAAGGCTTGCAGGAGCCCTGCTAAGAACCCGAGGGCAAACTGGTCATTCATTTCCAGGAAGATTCTAATCGGAGTATTTGGCAAGGGATTTATAAGAAACTACAGAACGATCACAAGGTGCCCATGTGACTTGACTGAGAAAGAGCATGCCAGGTGGATCCCATTTATTTTCTTCATGGCATTCTTGGAGGGACTGATCTGCAGGGGGAGATAACGGGCAAATCCTTATCTTTCAATAGTGCTTTTCTGGTAAAAGTGCATTCTAAATTTTAGAATTTGACAAACGTTTGAAATTCCTGGAGTGAGATGGAGAAATGCAGACTGGACAGTGGTGGGGTTGGGTGGGTTTTAGCAGTGGGGAGGCCACACTCCAAGAGCCTGGATTAAAGAACAGTTCCCCCTCGAGCAGTGGTTCGCAACCTTCCTAATGCCGCGACCCTTTAATACAGCTCCTCATGTTGTGGTGACCCCCCAACCATAAAATTATTTTCATTGCTACTTCATCACTGTAATTTTGCTACTGTTATGAACCGTAATGTAAATATCTGATATACAGGATGTATTTTCATTGTTACAAACTGAACATAATTAAAGCATAGTGATTAATCACAAAAACCATATGTAACTATATATGTGTTTTCCGATGGTTTTAGGCGACCCCTGTGAAAGGGTTGTTCGACCCCCAAAGGGGTCGCGACCCCCAGGTTGAGGACCGCTGCCCTAGAGGAAGTCTCATAGCATGTCACAGGATGCTTTCTGTGAGAGTGAATTCAGTGAAGACATAAAAGGCTTGTTTACAGAGATCGTGGGGTCACATAAACTTTGGGAGAATAACTAAGTTCCTGGATGATAGAATCAACATTGAAAACGATCACAACAGGACAGAAGCCTGAGCCAAGATAACCATGTAACATTCAGTAAGAATGATAGAGTCTTAGCATGGATTTTTTTTCTTTTTTTTTAAGAATGAGTTAATGGCCCTAGCCAGTTTGGTTCAGTGGATAGAACATCAACCTGCGGACTGAAGGGTCCCAGGTTCGATTCCAGGCAAGGACACATGCCCGGGTTGTGAGCTTGATCCCCAGTGGGGGGCGTGCAGGAGGCAGCTGATCAATGATTGTCTCTCATTATGGATGTTTCTGTCTCTCTCTCCCTCTCCCTTCCTCTCTGAAACCAATAATGGGAAAAATGTGAATTAATTGTAGAGCCTATTAAGAGACTTTGGGAAGGGGGAAGGTTTGGGAGGAGAGAGTCATATAAGGAGGAGTGGTCAAAAGGATGCCATCTTAGGACAGAGTAAGAAAAACATTGTATTTAGAAAAGGAAGGTAATGGTCTCATTTTATCATAATTTAGTCATGTTACATCTGGAACATTTTATGTTGACTTTATGGGGGACTGCAGGTTTACTTTCGGTGAAGGGTGGTGGTGGAAGAATCTGGGATGTTTAGCATGGAGACGAAGCACCTCAGGGTTCACGATAACTCTGCACATGTGTTGAGGGTCGCCGTGTTGAGGTCGCACAGACGGTAGATCTCTCCCGTGGACACCCTTAGGGAGCTCTGAGGTAAGCAGAGTTTGACTGGCGAGCAACTCATCAGCGGAGGATTAGGCAGAGGTTCGGTGGACAGCTGTCAGGGGCTCTGAAGGAGAGCCTCTTATATCGAGTCCAGACGTGTATGTACGTCATGGTTTCTAAGCGTGGATTATCCAGTCGCGTGCTGGAGCTGGCTTGTACCAGCTCTCAGGAGCCAATTGTTAAGTAATCAGGAATTTTGCAAGCTAGTAGTTAAACGGTTGGTGGCTTAAAACTGGCCACGGGGGCAGTATTTATACCACAGAAGTCCCCAGCCAGCGTCAGCGCCCCAGCACGCCACCGCTATTGTTCAGAATAAAGAGTGTCTGTGGGAAGCCGGGGTCCTCTGGATGTGAGAGCACAGACCGGGAAAGGGGACGTCCACGTTTGTTTCCCCGGCATTGTACGCAGGTCCTCCTGGTGCTCACAGCGCTTTCTATCTCCTGCCGAGATCTGGGGCCTGGCTGTTTCTCTGTCACCGGATCTGCCAGGGAAACTCGGCTGTCTTCTGTTTCTTGGAATAATTCTTTCCTTGTTATGTATCTAGACTGGCTAGCCTGTGCAGAAGGTGCCTCTCAGTCCGTTCTCAGCCGAAAGAGCTGTGCATTACAGATGAATTCAACCACTGACGTAGGATTTGGAAACGCCTGGGCTGTTGAGAACATGTGATTACAGGTGCAGGTCCAACTCATGAGCATAATGAAGTCTGCAGGCCACATGGCAACAGCAGCCCCCGTCATGGGGCTGTGTGCGTTGACCTCAGATCAGCCTTTGTCCCAGTGCCTGGTGGGCATAGAGCAAACAGTGATTTCAATCCTGTTTATCGCTCATTTTATTTTTAAAGAGAGGATTTCACTAACGTCTGAATCATAATGTGTAGGGGGAAAGCCAATGTCCTGCGGTAGACGTGATAGGCAAATTCAGCTGAGGGCATGCAAATTCTATTTGAGTTTGTTCTGAGGCTCTAGGTGAAAGCTTGTGTTGTTTTCACTTGTCTGACATGTCTACTATGTCCCGTTTGAAATCCCAAAGGCTTTTGTATTTTCCCCAATGCTGCCTTGTCCCCACTCCCTCCCCTCTGTGGGTTTCCCAGGAGACAAGAGCACCCGTGACTGGCTAGGCTCCACCCAGATAGGAGCTTCTGGAGCTGTGGGGAGCCCTTCCGGTAAAGTTTGCATTGCCAGCCAGTGAACTGTTTATATTTAATAAAAAGTTTCCTTGTCAAAATAACCCTTCCAAAGGTGAATTTTGAACTCTAGATCTCAATATTCAAATTAGAAATAAGGAAGTTGAAGTATAAGTGTTGGCTTTAGTATGCAGTGATGTGAAGCTGTAAACAGGTCTATTTTAGAGGAGACTAAACTAAGTAAAGAAGAGCTATATCCTGTATGATGATGGAGTGGGAAGAGGGTTCCGAAAGAATTGAATAAAGGAAGAGAAAGGCAAGGCAGCAAGGAAGGAAGGGCAGAAAGATACAGAATACAGCTCTAGCCAACCCCAGTTCCCAGGCTAGTGACACCCTCTGCAGGAATGCCAAGGGCAGGGAAGAGGAGAAAATAGGAGTCCTACTGTGAAGCTATAAAATGACATTGGACAGGCTGATTTTAACCTGATATCTGACTCAAGACACTAGGACCAGGGAAGAACCTCACTGTAGACTTACAAAAGCTACCGCTGCAGCCTGGGGCCAGAGCTGGGCCTCAGGATCTGGAGAAATTAGGCAAAAGGAAGAAATTGCTAAAGATTGCTTATGACTTGACCGAGTAAAGAAAGAAACTGACTGCTGTTCAATTGCACAGTTAAATCCTCAGCCGCAGGAGATGCATACGGGTACCTGAGCGGGTACGTGAGCGTGCTCACTGAGGAGAGTTTGGTGTGAATGGCCTGATTGTGATGCGCGGCAGGGAAAATGTTTGGGCAAAGGATACTCCCCGGAAAGAAGTAGGGCAGTGGAGGAAATGTGGACAAGGGCGTAGAATAGAGACTGAGTTCATTAAGGTAATGCTCTTCAGTAAAGAAAGTCCTTCCCTCGGTGGCAGCAAAGAAACGGGCGGCCAGTTGTTTCGGTCAGCCACATACTGATGCGTTAGTGAGAAATATGTCCACCAGTCAGCATCTAGCCTTCTCCAGCCAGGGTTCCCGGGAGAATTAGCCCGCCTGCCCTAAGACATCCATGTGTATAACCAATCCGTTTCTCTCCTGGACGCCTGGGGTGCTGCTGTGTCATTAGCTACTGTTCTGTGGTTCAGAGGAGAGCCCTCCTTGAGAAAGGCTGGCAGTCCCATGACCGAGACTGGCCTTCCAATATAAAGAGAGCAACCACTTAGCCACCTGCTGGGTTCTGCCTGAGGGAGACTGCAGGAGGCAGCTGGAATCACGGACACTCGGAATTAGGAGTGGGCACAGCGAGATCTTATTCCACTTTGTAAGCACCTCCCAGCTTTGCTGTATGCATAGGAAGGCTGATGGTCTCACCCTGGCCGATGGGCTCAGTGGTTAGAGAGTTTGGCCGCAATAGAAGAGATGCTGGTTCAATTCCCGGTCTAGGGCACCTAGCTGGGTTGCAGGTTCCATCCCCAGCCCCAGTTGGGGCGTGTGCCAGATACAACCAATCGATTTGTCTCTCTCACAACTTAGTTTCTATAAAAAAAAGTTTGTTTTTGCTTTTCCCTTTCTTGTGGAAATTAACCCATGAAAGTAACTCAGTGGAATTGGAAACTTCTGGTTCATCGTCACGTAATAGCCTGGTCATTTGTAGAGCAAACATTGAATGGCCGAGTGAGTGAATTAAGCTCATGATCAAGTTTTTCACATAGATTGACACTCAGTTGATCCCAATGTATAAGGTGACCGGGTAGGAATTACCAATCTAATGGCTGAGTAACCTTGGGCACATAACACTTAAGTGACTCAACCAGAAACACAAAGAAGGTTAGTGGCAAAGCAGGTGTAGAACCCAAGTCTCTCTGGCCACTCACCCAGAACTCTTAAAGAGCATCTGGAAGAAGAATGGCCACTTGCATGGTATGAGACACACTCAGCCAACCAGCAGTGTTTTGCTGAGCATCTGTTATATAATAACACTGGTCAGTGATGTGGGCGTCCTCGAAAAGAAGATGCCGTAGTATGTCATCAAGAAGCTTACGGCTTAATTGGGGAGATCAAACTGCTGCAAGTTTAATGGAAGGTGAGTGAAGGAAAAGAAGAGGGTTCTAGAATGAACCAAAGAAGTTCCTGGCGGGGGGCGGGGGGGGGATGAATTTCAGGCAGAGACAAGATGATGTAACCAGAGACCAACACGAGCGAGGATCCAGGGAGCAGGGGATTGTGACCAGGGATCATTTGATTGAAGGCAGGATGCTCAGTCCTTGTCTGTATGAGAGATGAGGAAGCTGGAGGTGAGGGCTGAAGCTCAGCATAGCTGAGGTCTGCGATTTGGACCAGTAAAGTGAAAACTCAAATAGACAAGGTCTGAGGGAACATTCGGGTCAAGCCGAGCATGATCATGGTCTGTGATGCAAAGGCAACGTTGTCTGGCAGAAGACCCCCTTGTGGAGTGGCAGCGGGCAAGGTGGGCAGAGCGCAGTCTGGGGCTGGTCACTGAGCAGAAGCCCGGAGGGGGGGCTCGTGGAGGGACTGCTAACGGGGGTGGGGGTGGGTAGAACTCAACTCTGAGGATGTTTGACTTTGAATAGAAAAGGGAAAAAGGCATTTCAGATGGAGAAAGCAACCCACACGAGTGTGGAGTAAGAAGTCGTAAGAAGTCAGGGTCTGAAAGAAGAGGAAGTTACGAATTGAACTGAGAGAACCACACGGGGATAAAGCGGTGGGAATGGCTGCTCTGGGGCCTGGGAAGCAATTAGAATTTGGATTTCATGTGATAAGCAAATTGCTTCTGGAGAAAGGAATTGCTGTGATGAAAGCAGTTTTAGAAACCAAGTGGGGCCGATGTCTGTAGATGGGATTGGGAAAGGGGAGACATTCGAGGCAGAGGAACCAGGCAGAGACTGTCCGTACTCTGAGCCAGGCCATGGGAGTGGTGACACTGAGAATGAAGAGGCAAGGGGACTGTGAGGCACATTCCAAAGAGAAAGCAGAGCCTGGAGAGGTAAGGGAAGATGTGATGGGCAAAGGTGACTCCAGAGGGCCCCCATTTGGGAGATGAAAATAATGGTTCTACTGAGATCACTGGGGTGATTTGCAAAGGAATCCCATTTTGGAGGGGGGAGGTCATAGACAATTTGAGGCATCGAAGTAAAGATACTTCATCAGCCTTGAGAACTGGGGCCTAGAACCCAAGGGAGTGTGGGACTGGGGCTGCAGCTGGCTGGCGGCTCACACCTGGCAGCAAATGAGTCCCCGAGGTAAGGGAGTGAGAGAAGGACGGGAGATGTCAGCAGGGAGCCACCAAAACACAGTCTAGAGGGGGTTTGAACATGAGTTGGACATCAACAGAGGGTGTGTTACCAAAGGGAGAGGGGTCTAGGGACGGAAACGGAGGAGTAGGCCATGGTCTCCGGAGTAGGAAGCGGGTCAGCGGTGCTTTGTCAGAGCAGAGTCTCTGATTTCTGTGGGACTCAACCAGCATGAAGTGATCACTTTGGCCCCATGCCTGCCTCCCTGCCCGGACTTCACCGCGCTCCTGGTTCTCAGGGGCCTGTCAGGAGAGCGCTCTCTCTTCGAAAACGATAATCAGTGGGTAGCTATGTTTCTAAAGTACAAACCCAATCATACGTTTTAAATCGGAGTTGTGGGTTGCTTTGGAAATGAAGGAAGGTTGTGTAGACTACATGGGAGCGATCTGTCAGCAGAGAGAATGAGAGAGCAGTAATAAGGGAGGGGGAGGGGAAGGAGCTCAGGGAAGGGAGGAAAGAAAAAGGAAGTGAGGCGTTTGGAACAAAAGCAAAGACCTTGCAATGTGGGGTAAGGGGAAGCCACTCCTTCTCCAGCAGAGCGGCCCCATGAACTCCTACAACCTCCTTTGCGCTGTAACTTGCAGCTTAATTTATGATAAATCTTTCCTTCATTCCAAAGGGGAAATTAATATTTGCTTATTTATCATAACTTGCTTCATTTGCTCTTGATTTGTTTGCCTTCTGAGTACTTCCCTCCACTCTGTCCCTGCTTTGCATCTGCTGTGACTGTGGTCCCTTAACTGCCTGTGGTTGCTGCTGTTAACTCGCTACCTTCTGGGCACTTCGAATGCAGTAACTTGATCATCAGTATGTCAGCTCCAAGCTGAGGGCCCTCATTCCTAAGGGCCTTCTCATCCGAGTGAGTTCCTCCAGCCCCTCGGTCCACAGTCCCTCCTGCAAACGAGTCCTCTCCCATGGCTCCTGCTGCCTGTCCCTGTGGCGGCACATGATCAGAAGGAAAGCATTAATAGAACCCTCGAATCATGGTGTTGGCAGGAAACCTAGAAACCACCCCACTCAGCCTCCCACTCACAGGGAATCCCGTCAGCAGCTTTTGTTTAACTTATTTTGATAGCTTTTCTCTTGGCTTAAACTGTTCCCAAAATAAATATCGGGTGGGTGATCCAGGGAGTGGTTCGAGGGTTGAGATTAGCAGGAGTATCAAGATGAGCAAGCTTTTTAAAAATATCGGAATTGTGTTGGACTTAGAAGAAGCCGCATCGCCCTGCCGCGTTTTCGCTCTCACTAATCGCTGCCCCCGGGCCACGGAGGCCTCCCTGGGGGCCTTTGTCGGGGAGGCCCCGTGGGGGCCAAGCACAGGCTCTGCAGCCTCAGCCCAGGCCCCAGCGACTGCAAGGACCCCCCTCCTTCCTAAGTGCACTGGGGGGTCCTAGGGGTGTGTTTTTAATGGCGTGTAACTCACAGCTTCATCCGCGGATCCTGTGCCATTAAACCTGTGTGAACCCACCTGGGCCCATCAGGCCTCGTGCCCCGAGGACCCCGTTTTGCATCTCTGTCCCTTATGCACATACATAACACTCGCTGCACGCACTCGGCCTTGGGGGCGGGAGCGTGGTGTGCTCCCCCGCCCTTCGGGGAGCACCAGCCCGTGCAGGTGGAGGAGCTTTGCTGATGCAACGTGAGACGTGACGACTTCCAGCCACTAGGTCGGGGGGGCCCAGGCCCTGCTCTTGAAGCTGTGGTCGCTTCTTTCCTTTCTCCCAGCTCCGCTCTCAGTGGCGTCTCTCATAGGTCTGTGTGTCGGGCCCTCACGGAGTGGTGGCGGCGTGGGGGCGTGACTTGTCCCATAAACTCTCTGAGCTCACTATCCACGTTTAACAGTCCCCAGCACCGTCTCTTCCGGTCACTCACGGCTAGAGACAAACGCCCTTGTATCTGCACTTTCCTACTGAAGGAGCCGAAAACCAGTGACTGTCTCCCCTCGGGGCCGGGCCCCAGCAGCACAGACGTAGCGATCGCTGCGCTGGTCTCACGGCCCCATCAGGCCGCCCAGCCCTCGCGCCTTCCTGCTCTCCTCGCGGGCCCTGTGCTCTGCTGCCCACCTTGTGTGCACTGCTTTCCGGCCCGCGGGCCTCCTCCTCCTCTGGACTCCCTACGGTGTGTCCGTGCCCGATGGTCGTAGTAAACCCCACCTTTCTGAGTTCTCCCCTGTTCTCCCCAGCCTGGAATGAGTCCACTGCAGTCCACTAGCGTTTAAACTCCGTCTTTTCTGTTCATTGCCGAGTACTCAGTGCTCAGTGCTGAGTAAACCTTTGCCGACTGAAACAGGGATTGCTCTCCGTCAGCTTAGCCAGCATCTGGCATGGTCACCAGACACTAAACTTCTTCTTCTTCTTTTTAATATATCTTTATTGATTTCAGAGAGGAAGGGAGAGTGAGAGAGAGAGATAGAAGCATCAATGATGAGAGAGAATCGTTGATTGGCTGCCTCCTACATGACCCCTACTAGGGATTGAGCCTGCAACCCAGGCATATGCCCTTGATGGGGAATCGAACTGTGATCTCCTGGTTCATAGGTTGACACCCAACCACGGAGCCACACCAGCCAGGCACCTCAGCTTCTTGAGAAAAGGAACTATGACTTTGTATCTCTAATGGAGACTTGAACACACACAGGAGCTCAATAAATATTGGAGATTGCGTTTACTACACAATCACTCAGTGAGGGCCCGTGGGGAGGGGTGCGGTGGGGTGGGGAGGCAGGACACTCTTTCTCCTGCTCTTGTAGCATAAAACCACCTTGGGCAGCATGTTAAGCAGACCAAGGCCCCCTTCCTCCCACCCAGCCTTGACTATTTAGAAAGATTATCTTTAAAAGCACAATGCTGTAAACATTACGTTTTTCTTCTAAAAATTTGCGAAGGACTACATAGAATTGCCCAAGAATCAGTTATCCAGTGGTTGGCTAGGTAATTCCTGAGTAAGCCACTCTGAAAACTGATTATAATCCTGTTTCAAATGGAGAGTTGGGAGAAGGCCAAAAAAGGGTATATTATTGTATCTTGTAGGAGGGAAGAATCCAGCAGATACTCACTGAGTTATGGCGCCAGAGCCTTCCTTTCTCCTGTTATTATAAATTATTGTTATGGGAGAAAGCCAGCTCAGCAGAGTGGGACTCCAGCATTGCACTTCCTCTCCGCTGAGGTCTTATATAACGAAGACCTTCACGCACAAACATTGCGTGAACTTAACATGGCAGCTCTCCAATTACACCTCACGCTGTCCAGTGCAGAGTGGAGTAACTGTTTCATCTTCCTTATTTTTTGTTTGTTTGTTTGTTAATCCTCACCTGAGGATATTTTTCCATTGATTTTTAGGGAGAGTGGAAAGGAGGGGGAGAGACAGAGAGGAACATCGATGTGAGAGAAACACATCAACTGGTTGCCTCCTGGGTGGAGCCTGCAACCGAGGTATGTGCCCTTGACTGGAATTGAACCCGGGGCCCCTCAGTCCCCAGGCCGATGCTCTTTCTACTACACCAGCCGGGAAGGGCTTCCTTATTAGCCCTAAGGTGTCCCTGGCTGCTGGGGCAGCTACTGACTAAAGCTTTTTTGTTTAACGAAAGGAAACTAGGTTGAGGTTTACACTCCTGCGTAGCTGCTCTGCCTGGCTTCCTGCCTCCGGCCTCGCTTCTAGGGTAACAGACCCAAAGGCTGCAGGGCCAAGGCAGGTGGCACCAGGTGCACCATCTGAGGGGGCAGGGACTCAGTCTGAGTTAATTGTTATCAGGAACAAATGTGTAGTTGCCAGAGCTTTCGATTTTCAAGAGAAGCTGGAGATCCAAACCTTTAGGAGACATTGCCTGGTTTCTAATGTTAATAAGTCATTTTAAAAATCCTTAAACTCTCTGCAGACCAGTCTGTGTCTCTGCGTTGGGTGCTTCCTGTGGGATACAGTTTGCAACTTCTGTTCCCTCCCTTAAGGCCTTCCTGCCTTTGGGTGTTTGAAAGCCCCCTCAGGCATCATTTTCACTGTGACACGCACCTTTTCAGGGGGGTGTAGTTAATTCACATCCGGCATGTCTGTCCCTCAGGGAAGGGACCAGATGGCGTGTAGGGTACCCTGCAGGACTCAACTAAGACTTGTCGAAAGAACGAGTCTTCAACGTCTTCTGCACGATCCCTCCTCTCTTAGAGATATGCCCACATGTGGGCATTAGTTCTGTGTTGCTGCATAACAAATGGCCTCAAAACTCCTGGCTTAAAACACAACGAGCCTGTATCACCCGCAGTTTCTGTGGACTGGGAGCTTGGGAGCAACTCGGCTGGAAAGTTCTGCTTACGTTCCCTCCTGAGGCTGCAGTGAGCATCGGCGGGACTGCATCGTCCCAGGACCTGCCTGGGCTGGAGGGTCTCCCCAGGTGGCTTGCTCTCATGGCGGCAAGCTGGCGTTGGGAGTAGCAGGAGTCCTCAGTCCCTTGTCATAGGACTGCCTGCGTGTCCTCCCCACAAGGACCCTGGCTTCTCCCAGAGCAAGTGATCGGAGAGAGAGCGGGACCCAGCCCAGCGTCCCCTGCCTTCTCTCAGGAGTCATTTCTGCAGTATCCTCTTGGTTACGCAGCTTTGCCCCGTTGGGTGTGGAAGGAGACCTTTTGGGGGCTGCTGTCCCAGCTGTGCTCACAACAGACCCTCGGTCAGTCCTGTTTAAACAAATGGCCCAACACTGAGAGGAGTTTTCCCAAAAACCTCAAGGGAATAACATCTATGTCATAGTGATTCGTACCTAACAGGCATGCTGTATACTGTTGCGTTCTTGAGCTCACTTCAGAAATTAAATATCCTATGATGATAGGCCATCTCACAACTGTCTTCCCTACACAGGTCTAAATCATTTTTAAAAAATAAATGTAACAGTTTTACCGGTATCATCTCATAGAATGCACCATCTGCTTTTCAAGGAACCTTTCCATCATTGCTTACCTCTGTCTGCTTCCTGGGCGCTCCTCATTCTCACAAGATGACACTTCTCCTCCGAACCTAATGCTTTTTAAAAGATTTCAAAGGAAAATTCCAAGGAATAGCCTCCTGGACAAAGAGGAGTGTCCCCTTTGATATGTATTTTTAAAAATTGATTTGAGAAGGAGAAACATTGCTTTGTTGTCCCACTTATATATGCAGTCGTTGGTTGAGTCTTGTATGTGCCCTGACCAGGGATCGAACCCACAATCTTCGTGTATCAGGATGACACGAACCAACTCAGCTACCCGATATATATTAATATATCCCTTTGATATGTTAATAGCACTTGTGGAGACAGCCCCCAGAGATTCCCGGGGCCCTCTGGCCAGTTGACCAGGCGTTAGGGAGAGGGTCACTCCAGTTCCTGCAAAGGTGTCCATTTCTGGTACCCACTTTCCAGCCTCCCCACCCCAACTCGAACAGCACCGGAGTGGGCACTGCTGGTGCTTACACACACACACACACACACACACACACACACACACACACCCCTCACCCTTCAAGACCACTCTTAACCTCATTTTAACCAGATTTCACCTGAATAAAAATGTTAAGGGGAAGGAAAGGTGCCCCTGTGTGATTTCCCTTAGGGAAATTTCCACTGGTAGCTCGTTCTTATTTGTTCAATAAACAAAACCTTAGACTGGGAGCTGAAGGTCAAACAAGCAGAACCCACGTGGAACATTTGCCTGCACACCTGGGGCAGGGGGCCAGCGTCACCCCGCCCACGCCCCGTGGCGGTGGTCACCGCGTCGGGGTGCTGGTAAGTGGAGATGAAATGTATAATTCATAAGGCCGAGGTGGCGTGCGGTCTGTGGAGGGGGGGTGGCGATTACAGAATTGAGAAATGAGGCGGCAGTGCGTAAGTAACCTTTCTAGGTTAGAGGCTTCTGTGATAGACGGCCCCGCATTGTTCTCTTTCTGACCTTTGTCTGAACTTCCCCTTAGAAGAACAGAGGAAATACAGTTCTGCCTTTTCCCATATTGTTTTTGAATAATACCTTTAGATGCCAGCTTTTCGCTTTTCTGTTCTTCCGTTTGGGGTTTTGCTTCCCCGCATCCCCACTCCCCTGAGCTTTGCTGCTTCCCCTAGAAAAATCTGGTTGCTAATTACTTTATCCCAGTGTTAATGGGAAATACAGAGGCTACACAAATATTTGTCCATATTGAACACAGGATGCATGGGGAAAAAAAATACCCCTGCCACTCCCTCCCCTCCATCTGCCCTCCCCTCCCCGGCCCAGGAAGGCAGTCCTGAGAATGGTCCTCGATAGGGATGCAGGCGGCGATGAGAGTGTGTGGGATGCGGCTGTTCAGTAGGAGGGGTGGCAGGACCAGTGATGGGCCTGAGCTCTGCCCAACAGTCATTTTAGCCAGACGTTAAGGTGCACGCAGGAATGACGCTCTCAAACATTTAAGCTATTGATGCAGTCCCAGGGGCGGAAATAACAAGGCTGGGAAATGTGAGCCAGGTCTTTCATCAGCCTTCTCCTCTGTGCAGCTCAAAATACGCAGTCTTGTACCCTCCATATTCCCCTCCATCCCATTGGCTTCCGGGTCTGAACCTGAGTCCCCGGTGATGGCCAGAACTTTGGGCTCTGTGATCGTCTGAAGTTTCAGCCCTTAGAACAGTGGTTCTCAACTTTCCTAATGCCACAACCCTTTAATACAGTTCCTCATATTGTGGTGACCCCCAATTTATTGTTACAAATTGAACATAATTAAAGCATAGTGATTAACCACAAGAACAATATGTAATTATATATGTGTTTTCCGATGGTCTTAGGCGACCCCTGTGAAAGGGTCGTTCGACCCCCCCCCCAAAGGGGTCGCGACCCACAGGTGGAGCACCTCTGCCTTAGAAGGTCAGGGAACCCGAAGAGGGAGGAGCGGAGACCTCAGGTTGACCTCCACACAAGTAGGCATCGCTACAGAGCCAGGCAGGACTGCTTCGGTCGGTCGCAACGCTGCTTCCAGAGTTCAATCTTTGGGTTACTTAGGGCGGTTTTGTTTCTTGAAAAACAGCCCCTTTTTGAGGCTGAATGAAAGGGGTCTAGACAGCTGTGTGTCAGAGCCTTGCAAACCGGGACAGTCCACGCCGGCTCCAGTTGGTGGGTGGGTGCTGGCGGGGCACCTGCGGCCACCGTGGGCCGCACACAGGCCGCTAAGTGCGTCCCTGGGCAGCACGTGTCACTTCTTCTTTCTCCCCGAGGAACCCTGATCTCCAGGGGCCCGGGGCCAGCCGAGGTCTGTGCACACAGAGACACGTCACGGAGCTGGCACTCCGCGAGGCAAGCCCGCCAAGCCGCCGCTCAGCTACCTACATTTCAAAACTTTCGTTCTTTGGCAGAAAAGAGACTGAGCTCTTCACACCAATCATCACGGCCATTCTTTCAAACATCCAATTCACTGCTTGTGGGTTTTTGTACTTGAATTTTTTTAAAATTTTTTAAATTTTTTTTTTTATTTATTTGAAATTTTTTAATTTATTTAAATATATTTTTTTATTTTCAAAAATCTCCCTAGCTGCCTCCTCTCTTCCACACTCCACTCATTTCTCCCTCCATCTCCAGATAATTTCTTATCTTTCACCCCCTCCAGCCATGCATCATTTTTTAAGGAGACAAATTTCCTATGTCAAGCTTCTTCCATGAAAAATAGAGTTTGCCCTGGCCAGTGGGCTCAGCGGTTAGGACATCAGCCTGCAGGATCCCCAGCCTGGCCCAGGCACGTGCAGGAGGCAACCAGTCAATGTGTCTCTCTCACATCATGTTTCTCTTTCTCCTTCCCTTCCTCCATTTCTACTCTCTCTAAAAATCTATGGTGGGCGGGGGGGGGGCGGGGAGTATCCTCCGGTGAGGCTTAACAAAAGAGAAAATAAAGTAAATAGAGCTTTATCAGTTTCTATTCAGATGTCTCCTGGGAACCCCTCTTATCAGAGAAGAACTAGAAAGAGGCTGCCTGCTCCTCCCCCTTCTCTTTCTTTAAAAATAAATATGTGCATCCATGAATACATGAGCCACTTCTTCCTCAGACAGTCAGTTCCGTGCCCGTCTGGGCGTTGAGCACAGTGCTCGGTGGTAGGACGGCAGAGGGGCCCACCGCCTCCTCCACGTCCTGGGTGTGGAGCGTGGCGCGCGGGGGGGGGGGGGGGGGGGCGGGGGGCAGAGAGGCCCACGCAGGGCCCGCCGCCTCGAGACGCTTCCGCTCCGGGAGAAGCTGATTACAGGCTGTCCTCAAGTTTTAAAACAATAACTATCAGTGCAAGGATGAGTGAAAGAGCCGAATCGCCCGCAGATACGTTGCAGACACAGAATAACAGGGAGCCTGAGTCCGGGAAGGGCTCTGGAAGGGACGACAGCCAGAGAGGCACTTCCCACAGGGCAGCTGGTAGAGGATGCCTGGGGCGCCCGGGGCATCCAGGGGCCTCATCCCGACCTCTCAGCCCCTCACTCTGCTCCCAGCAAGTAAGTCCCTCCTTTCTCTCTCTCTCTTTCTACTTTACCTCTTGAGTTCCAGCTGACAGCTTGCGATTCCACGCGCTGGTTAGCTCATTGGCTGGAGTAGTGTTCGGTGCACAAGAGAACAAAATGAACTTTTAATCTCTTTTGCTGAAGGCTGCTCCATTCCAGAAGCATGTGCGAGAGTCCCGGCTCCTGGATTATGAAGAGGCCTCATTGTTAGGATGAGAAAAGCAGATTATGGGGAGAGTGGGCAGTGGAATCCTCGTCCGAGGACAGCTGGCGCCCCTTCCACTGACAGGAACCCCCCGGCTCTGCTCCACAGTTTGTGTTGGATTTCTCACCGAGTGGGACAGCTGTCCCCAGTGGGGTCCACCTGTGTCCCATGGGAGGGAAGGTTCAGCCGCCTTTCAGAGCCTGTAGGCTGCACATCAGCGCCCCCTCGTGGGAGCTGTAAAGAGCCAGCTGAGTTTTTCCTCCACCGCCCAAATACCAGGCAGCAAACATGGGTTTTGTTGTTGTTTTTCCAGCCCCTTTAGGAAAAGTTGAATGTTGGAAGGTTTTCCCTAAATAAGCTGTCCTTGGCCGGAGAGCTAGAATGTATGCCCATTTTGTTTGGCAAACGCTCCGTTCCTAAGTCGTGCTGGAACAAACACCAGCCCCCCCGGGAGCTCCCTCCTTGCCCTGAGCACGGCAGGTCCTAACGGCCGTGGCTAAGTCCTACTGTAGAACTGGGCGAAGGACGTGTCCTCAGGTTTGATCTGGAAAAGGAAGGCTATGGGCACTTCCCCCAGCGCAAGGCCAGCCTCACCCACCTGGCTCCTCTCACCCCCACACCTGCCTACTGGGTCAGAGCCGGCGCCATCGCCAGGGTGGCTCCGGGCTTGACTTGAAAACTTGCTTAGGCAGCGTATCAGTGGGCTTCAGCTCTCCATTCTCAGTAATTCTCTATCAGCAGCACAACACAGGCAGGGAGGCCTCTGAGGACCTAGGAGTATCCCTGTGGCTGCTGGAAATTCACCCTCCTGCGTGTTTGGGCCTTTACTCACTGGGTTCTTTCTCGTAGCTGGGGTTTCTGGCTTCTGCTCTCTTAATTGTATGTCTCCAGTCGGTGACACCGCATGCGTAAGCAGGTCCCCATCTTCAGTCCCTGGCCATCAGCCATGGAGAGTGGGTGCCTCCTGAGTGAGGCCTCAGCCACACAAGGAGGCGGGCTGTGAGGAAAGGAAGTGCCCTGAGGATGAGCCTTGTTCCTGTTACCGTCCGCTTGCTAGGAGCTGGGAGCTCCGGGGCCTGCCCCATGCAGGCGCGGGGACCCCTGGCAGCGAAGCAGCAGGACCCTTCAGCTTGTGTTGGTTCATTCATTCATCCCACAAACACTTTTGAGTACTCGCTCTGCAGACCAGTCAAAGCTAAATGTTCACCAACTGGAAGTATTACATTTAAATCAGTCAAGTTGCACATAAGTCAGTGATGTTACCTTCTTAGTGTGCTTTTGTGTGGGATAGAGGCTGAGCGCTGAATTAATTGGTTGGCGTGAAGAGGCCAGCCTTTTCCGCGCCTGACGTCTCACGCTCACTCCGTGGGTAGGTAACACATCCCGGCTCTGAACGTACCAAACTCCCTCTGGATGCAGAGAGAAGAGGAGTAGGCTCGGGAAGCTGAGAGGTGACAGCGAGACTTGGCCAGGCCCTCCTGGCATCGGCAGGCTTCCCGGGGAAGTCCTAGATGCACAGTTTCAACCCTCAGTTGCAGTCAACAGAATAACAACAAAGCAGAAGGGAACGGTCAGCCAGAGGAACTGAAAAGGATGTGTGAGGCTTTGTCTCCCGCCCCGCCAGCCAGTGGGTGGTGTTCCAGCTCCAGGCCTTGGTGCGGAGCCCATTTCAGCTGGAGGTTCCATCGAGCCCATGTGCTCAGGGGCCTCCAACGGGCAGAGTGGCCGGGCCCAGCTGGAGCTTGGGGTCCCCATCACCAATGTGCGCACACACACAGGTGCAGGCGCAGGTCACACCGCATGCTGGAGGGAGGGGGATGGGGTAGGGCGGGAACATGGGAGGGGCTTTGCAATGCCCACCCTATTCTGTTTCTTCACCTTCTGGTCATTGTTTTCTGATGTGATTTGACTCTAATGTGTTTTTGCTTTGTGCACTTATTTGTGTGTGTGCTTTCACAATAAAAAATAAAGAGTAGCCCTAACCGGTTTGACTCAGTGGATAGAGCATCGGCCTGCGGACTAAAGGGTCCCAGGTTCGATTCCAGTCAAGGGCATGTACCTTGGTTGCGGGCACATTCTCAGTAGGGGGTGTGCAGGAGGCAGATTGATGCTTCTCTCTCATTGATGTTTCTAACTCTCTATCCCTCTCCCTTCCTCTCTGTAAAAAATCAATAAAATATATTTTTAAAAAGTAATAATAAAGATTAAAAAATCCTTTTAAAAGAACTGGGAACAGGGTATGTGTAAAAAGAATTGCTGGCCCTATCTGGTTTGGCTCAGTGGATAGAGTGTCGGATAGAGTGAAGGATCCCCAGTTCATTTCCGGCCAAGGGCACATGTCTGGCTTGCAGGCTCAATCCCCAATAGGGAGCATGCAGGAGGCAGCCGATCAACGATTCTCTCTCATCATTGATGTTTCCATCTCTCTCTCCCTCTCCCCGTATGTAGATACGTGCAGAAAACCGTGATTCCGTTTCCGTGGCTGACAGGGCTTTCAGTCATTTACAAAGTACTGAGCATGTACTTTGACAAAAACGACGAGCATAAAACCTGGTACTACTGCAGTCCTGTGGGGTGTTGGGAAGCAAGACCAGGCTTTGTCCCGTGCCCTGGGCTTCATGGTAAAGGCACCAGGGACCGGACTGGGAGATACAGAGCCACCGGGCTGGGGACAGGCAAAGGAGGCGTGGCACACATCCAGAAGGGGGGATTACAGGACAGGGTGAGCATCTTTGAGATGGCCCATTGTGGAGTCCAGGCTGGTTCTTCCCAGGACGCCTCTCTTTAACATTTACTAGGAATGTATTGACTAGCATCAGAATATGCTCTGGCCATCTTAGAACCGGTTTCCAGTTTACACCCACATCCTTAGAAGCCTTTGGACACTCTAGGCAGGTAAGTTCTAGGTCCAACCTTGTTTTCTTCTATAAATAAGGAAGTTAGATTTTTTTAATATATTTTATTGATTTTTTACAGAGAGGAAGGGAGAGGGATAGAGAGTCAGAAACATCGATGAGAGAGAAACATCGATCAGCTGCCTTCTGCACACTCCCCACTGGGGGTGTGCCCGCAACCAAGGAACGTGCCCTTGACCGGAATCAAACTTGGGACCCTTGAGTCCGCAGGCCGACGCTCTACCCACTGAGCCAAACTGGCTAGGGCATAAATAAGGAAGTTAGATTTTGACACTGCACTTTGGGGTGGCTACATACAGTTAAATATATTTAAAAATCTAAACCTATCTATATGCATACCAGGAAAGTCTTGTTCGGAGCCAAGATGTTCGTTGCCGATATAAATCAAAAAGCACCTGCCACTCCGCAGATGGTCCGATGAGTGGAGGAAGCCGACTTCCTCCCTCTGGGACACCGTCCAAGGGTGGCTGGAGAATGATGTCAACATCTAGGCCAAACTCTGGTTACATATACCCAACCTTCCAGGTGGATGCAGAGATTCGTTCTGACATTTTGAGGATTTCTGTTGGTGATAGACACGCAGTTACAACAGGATTACCGGGGAGGGTCTCGAATGACCTCACCCACACAGCTTTACGGTCACCCGCCATGGCCCTGAGGTAGAGCTTCCGGAACATCCCCGTGATTTTGCTGCGTGTGTGACGTCAAGCTGGAACTACCCGCGGCCCGAGTTGGGTGTCTTTCCTGGCTCTTCTTTGACACCAGAGCCTGGCTCCTCTGCCACAGCCCTCGCTCCACCACGGGCCATCTTCCACTTATTACGGGCCAAAAACACCCTTCTGGGGAGTGTGACTAGAGATCTTAGGTCCACGGTGTTTGCTTAGGCCACACAAGGACAGTCTCCTTGTCCCCTCGGCTCAGGGCAGCTATCAGGGAGTGGGCTCCAGGTCAACCTCACTCTGTATCTCACTCTGTACCAATAACTCCAGCCCAGGGTCCCTTTGTCCTTCTCATCTACCCAGCACCCCAGGCAAAGACTGAGCTATTTCTCTTTTATCAAATCTCAGGCTGGCCTTGGATTGTCCAAGCCCCAGTCAATATTTACATCTCCACTTGGACCTTCCTGGGTCCACAGACATGGTATGAATCTGCCTTCTAGGGACGCTGCTCCCCATTTTCCTGGCAGCCTGCCTGCGGTCACAGGCTGTGTTCTCTCGCCATTGGCTGCCTCGGTGCCCTCCGGCACGCTCCCTCCAGGCTGTCTTCTGTCCGGATCCTTCTGGCTTTGGGTCCATTCTCTCTGAAACGGCCTCCTCCGAGTCCTCAGGTATCTGCTGTTTCCCAGGCCCCCTGTTGCTGTGACGCAACCCCTTGCCTCTCACTCGGGGTCACCAGCTCAAAGAGGGGCTTGGCTCCTGTCAGCATTTCCAAATCTGCTATTTTTTTTGCCCCCAGCGGAACCAAACATAAGATTTAACAAGCCATCTGAAACGCAATTTACATTTCAATTGCTTCTGCCCCAGCCATACCGAGGTTCCTTTCAATCTACATATATTTGTGAGAACGGGCTTTCCCACTGCAGTTCAATGCAAGCGCACCTTATAATACCGGTGATTATAAAATCCCACGGGCTAATAGAGTGTCTTGCTTCCGAGGAGTTCAAACCGCTTTATAATTCTACCCACCGTAATGTATCTTCATAAACTGCTGTAGAGACAAGAAAAAAAGCAAGATTAATAATCACATCTCATAGATGGTGAAATAAAAAATCGGAGGAATTGGGTAACATTTTTCCAGAAATGCAGGCCTTCCTGTGCTCTCCGATTGGTGTTGTGGATTGATGGCCCACGCTGTGAGTGGCTGGGAGCCTTGCCCTCGTTTTACTAGTATTAGCGTAGCGTGCGGTGATCACGACAGTGGCTCTGGTCTTCTACGTGGCTGGGGGGTGCGGGGGGAGGAGCATGGGGGAGCAGGAGAATGAAAGGGGATGCTGAGTCAGGGCCACGCTTGCCTGGGCCAGGAGGGCGTGGGGGGCTGTGGACAGGTGGCTTCCTTTCTAAAGCTGGGTGGTAGGTACTGGGTGCTTGGTTGTTGGTTATCAATCATCATCCCTTCGTATATAAATAATTGAAACAGAAAGTGTTTAATGTGTATGCAGTTGTCCTAATGTTTCAACATGTATAGAGGAAAATAGACTTTAAAAATGATGGTCTTGCCCGGCCAGTGTGGCTCAGTGATTAGAGTGTCAGACTGAGCACCAAAGAGTCACAGGTTCTACCCTGGCCAAGGGCACATCCCTCAGTTGCAGGCGTGATCCCCAGCCCTGATTGGGATGCATGCGGGAAGCAGCCAATCACTGTCTCTCTCTTTCTCTCTTGCTCTTCCCACCCCCTCCCTTCCACTCTCTCTAAAAATCAATGGGGGAAAAATCCTCAGGCCGTGGCCAGTGTAGCCAAGTGGTAGATTGTCAGCCCTCTCACTGAAGAGCCTTGGGTTCAATTCCTGGTCAAGAGCTAGTACTTGGGTTGCAGGTTTGATCCCTGGCCCCAGTTGGGATGCGTGCAGGAGGCAACCAATCCATGTGTCTCTCTCATATCGATGTTTCTCTCTCTCTCTCCCCCTCCTTCTTTCCCTCCCACTCTCTCAAAAATCAATGGGAAAATGTCTTAAAGTAAGGATTAACAGAAAATAAATAAAAATCCTCGGGTGAGGATTTTTTTTTTTTTTAATGATGCTCTTTACATAATTGTGGCATGGACTTAGAGATATCGTAGATAAGTGATTTAATATTTGTTGATAGCCTGCTCCGTGCCCAGCCCTGGGCTGGGAGCTTCCTACGCGCTCTTTGTAATTTCATCCCCATCCCAGCATCAGGAAGCAGGTGGACAGCTGGAAGGTGAGAGCGCTGGAGTCTCCCCGTGACCCGGGGCCCCTGAGTGTGTGTTCCCACTCAACTTTGAGGGCTCCCCTCAAAGTCGGGGTCACTGCCCCACAGGGTCAATGCCCCACAGGATCCCATGACCAGGACGTGATCTGGAAATGCCCTGTCAGCTACACACACCATCGGGAGAGCTAGTGGAGCGAAACATCAAAGCTTCAATAATTAATGTGTTGGAAATGGCAACTGTTTATTGTCAGTCCCTCTCTCTCTTAGCTGCAGCTTTTGTCTGATACTTCATGCATGTTTAAAGCATTTTTTATGTCCCGAAACAGCAATGAGGAAACTGTAAGATGAGTCTGTGGGGTGGCGAATGAAGGATGAGTCATTAACAGAACCTGGGCCACTCTGAGCCCAATGGGCAGGCTGTTTCTCAGGCCAGCAGTCCTACCTGCTGCGGAACCGAACTAGGAACAGAAACAGCCCCATGGAAGAAACCAGAATGTGACTTTTTTTTTTTAAACCAGGCGAACTTTGCAACAGAAAGGCCAAGGAGTCTGCCTCTTGTCATAGGAAGTGTTGCCAAGGAGATGGGGCCAGCTTCAGGGTTGAAACAGAAAGATTCATTTTTTCTACAAAATGAATCTGCCCCAGGCACTGTGCTAGGCGCTGGAGGTCAGCAGTGATGTGTGTGTGTTTGTGGCGGGGCGGGGGAGGGGGGTGCGGGCAGGGGAAGGCATGCACTCATCTTGCCCTGTGCCTGCAGGCCACCCCTACATGTCCGCTCCCCAAGACTCAACTCAGAACTTCTCCCAGGAAGCCCTCCCTGCTTTGTCTCTCCTACCCCCGTTAGTCCCTCCTTCACGTGCTGGGCACACACTTGGCATCTTGTATGTTCGCTGTTGACACGCTGTTGCCTCCAACTAGATGGTGAACTCCTGGACACGCCTTAGGGTCTGGTTTGGTTTTCAGTGTTCACCCAACACAGTGCCTGGCCATAGTAGATGCTTGGGAAACGGAGGTGGCATATTCGAATACATGAGTGAGTGAGTAGAGTTTGAACCAATTCTGGCTTCAGAATAACCACTGGTAAGAATGGTGCTTCGTCACTGCAGAGTAAATACGCCTTAGCGACCATACAATAGCATGTGCTTCACGTGCGCTGAACAAGAGGCAGATTGTGGACTTGACCTTGAACTGCCAGCAGCTCAGAGCCCATGGACCAGCAGAGCAGGGGACCTGGCCTCTGACAGGTCACAGCAGAATGGTCTTCAGTCCCCCAGGGATTGCTGGGGGCCAGATGGAGAAGTGCCTTCCTTCCCTACGGGCTCCTGGCCTGGGTGTTGAGCAGACACTTACAGAGCACCTGCTGTGGCCAAAGGAAGGATGGAAGGCTAGTGAGGCCCAGACCCTGCCCTTCAAAGGGTTTCGCAGGGTCAGATATGCGGACATGTATTTAGAACAGCAGGGGCTCAGTTAGTACTTATTGAACTGACCTGGTTATTCATGTTGTATCTTCCTCGCCCTGTGCACCAGCACAGAGAAGGTGAGTAGAGTGTTAGAAAGGAGGGAGGGGGACACGCTATACCAGAAACATGATCAGTGCAGAGAAAGGACACTCCTTGTGGGTGAGGGAGAGTTTCGGGGTAGATTGGAAAAGGTTGAAACCAAAGGCCAGAAGCCAGGAGGGGTTACCAGAGAGGCCGGATTGAAGGGGCCCGGTCAAGCTCGTAGCCGTGGGAGCTGAGTGGAGAGTTAAGAAGAGAGAGGCTCCAGAGGGCTAGCTCTCGGAGACCTTTAGCCCACAGTCCCGACCCTCCATGATCCTGGCGCCACGTCCCACCCCCCACCCTCTCCCCACCCCACCCCCCAGCTGCTCTCTTTGGCTTTTCGCTGTAATTCTTTGGGGAGCCGCCCACAGGTAGGCGTGCTCTGACCTCAGCGCTCGCCCTGCTGCGGGCGCCCTGCCCAGGTGAGCATCCTACACGCTCATGCCCGCCTCTGGGTCCACTCTCCTGGGGTCCCCGCCAGCATGGAGGCCGCTCCTCCTCAGGCTGAACCCTGCCCCCTCGTGCCCAGGCTCCCTTCATGACCCTTCACCCCTTCTACTCTCCTCTGTTTGTGCTGCCGCGGAACTTTCCATCTGAAACCCCTACCTTAGCACTCTCTTACATTTAATAAGGGTTTATTCAGTCGGCGAGCCCTTATTGATCGAGTGGCCACTAATGCCAGGCCCTGTGCTGCCCTCGTGGACTTAGCAGGGGAAGGAGAGGGGAAGCAGGTTATTGGGAAAGGGCTGGAAGTGACATTTATGGCGGTGTGGATGGAAACCGACTGGTGTCGAGGGAGGCCTTCTGTGGCGGTGACAATTAAGCTGAGGTTTGAAGGATGAGAAGGAAGGAGGCAGCCACCTGAGAACCAGCAAGAGAGCATTGGAGGCAGGAGCAGCACCATTGCGTGAAGGCTCTGGGTCAGCAGTGGCTTAGGTATTCTAGAGAATGAAGGGAAACAGGCTGGACTGGAGCCCTTTGAACGAGGAGAGCGAATCGAAATGACAGCAGAGAGCTGGGCAGGGTCCCGGTCATGGAGGTCCCTGTGGGCCATGGGAGGGATTAGGTTTCCTTCTGGGTAGGGACCCTTTGAAGGGCTTAAAGCCAAGGAAGATGTGACGTGTTCACTCTGGCAGCTAGTAGAGAGTGGACTGGAGGGAGGAAACACCAGGTAGGAAGCTCCAGGTGAGACAGGGCGGCCAGGGCCAGAGCGGTGGCAGCAGAGGTGGGGGGCCACGGGCCAATTCAAGATGTACTTCGGAGCTGGGCTTTCTGATGGATTGGGTGGGGAGGGGGAGGTGGAGAGAGAGGAATCAGAGACCATCCCCATGAGTAGCGGGCGTGGTGAGGGTGGTGATTGCATTTAGTGAAACAGGAGGGCAGAGGCAGGGATATGTTGAGGGGCAGCAGGGAGAGAGTTCTCCCTTAAGCACACGAAGTCTGAGCTGATTGTGAGATGTTCCCGTGGAGATGTCAGGCCATCAGAACATAAATCTGGAGCTGAGAAAGGTTCAGGTTGGATACAGACTTTTGGAAATACAAATGGAATTTATGCCCTAGCTGGTTTGGCTCAGTGGATAGAGCATCAGTCTGCAGACTGAAGGCCAGGTTCAGTTCCGGTCAAGGGCACATGGCCGGGTTGCAGGCTCCATCCCCCATTGGGGATGTGCAGGAGGCAGCTGATCAATTATTCTCTCTCATCACTGATGTGTCTATTTCTCTCTCCCTCTTCCTTCCTCTCTGAAATCAATAAAAATATATTTTTAAATATTAAAAAAAAACCACACACATACACACACACAAATGGAATTTAAACCTGTGGGTGTGAGTACGATTACTATACCTGTTTCCTAGGGCCATGGAAATTGTTCCACAAAATGCATGACTTGGAGCAACAGATAGTTATTTTCTGGAGGCTAGAAGTCCAAAATCAAGGTGGTAGCTGGGACATCTCCCCTCTGGGGCCTGTAGGGGAGGACCCTTCCTTGCTTTTTCCAGCTCTGGTGGCTCCAGATATCCCTTGACTTGTGGCAGCATGACTCCTGTCGCTGCGTCCGCCCTCCCATGGCTGTCTTCCCTCTGCACCTATGTCCAGATTTCCTGCTTCTTATGAGGACACCAGTTATATTGGACTAGGGGCCCAGCCTACTCCAGTAAGACATCCTCTTACTAATTACATGTTCAGTAACCCCATTCCCAAATAAGGTCATGTTCTAAGGCAGCGGTTCTTAACCTGTGGGTCGCGACCCCTTTGGGGGTCGAACAACCCTTTCACAGGGGTCGCCTAAGACAATCAAAAAACACATATATAATTACATATTGTTTTTGTGATTAATCACTATGCTTTAATTGTGTTCACTTTGTAATAATGAAAATACATCCTGCATATCAGATATTTACATTACAATTCATAACAGTAGCAAAATTCAAGTTATGAAGTAGCAACGAAAATAATTTTATGGTTGGGGGTCACCACAACATGAGGAACTGTATTAGAGGGTCGCGGCATTAGGAAGGTTGAAAACCACTGTTCGAAGGGATTTCAACACGTCTTTTGGGGGACACACAATTTATCCCATGACAATCTCTGGAGCAAGGATGAAAAGAGAAAAGAAGGGGTCCTAGGACTTTGCCATCTTGTAGCAGTCAGATAGAGGACAAGTCAGCAAAGAATATGGACAAGCCACCCACAGAGAGGCAGGATGGGTGTGGGAGGGAATGGTGGACTCTGTGAAAGAAATTCAGCTCTTGGTCACAGGGCTGAGAAGTTGACCGATGGAAGTGACAGCGTGGTCACTGCTGATCTTGGCCAGCGCAGCACCGGAGTGGAGCAGAGGGCGGGAGCCCAACTGGAGGAGGTGAGAAGACGGTGGGAGGCAAAGCCATGGAAAAGGCAGATCACTCTTAGAGATTTGGCTTTGGAAGGAGAACAGAGAAATAGGGCAGCAGCTGCCAGGAGAAGAAGGGATTAAGGAAGGCTTTGTTTTGTTTTTGGTGTGTTTTGTTCTTGTGTTTGTGCTTTTTTTTTTTTTTAAAGGGAGATGCTAGAGCACGTTTACGTGCTTGAATTAGCTCTAGCTTCGTGTTGTGTGTTTACATTGTGTGTGTTTTGTATTCAGTTTTCGTTATCACGTGTGTTCTCACGTTGCCTCCCAGCATTGAGGCCCCTCAGGGGCAGGACTGTGCCCTCTATTTCTCTCGTCTTCCAACTGTCTCTAGCCTGACACTCATTCATTATGGTCATGGCAAGAAAAATATCCTGTACACAGCCTGGCACCACGAACAGCTGTTCTTTCATTTTCTAATGGAAAAAGGACTAACAGTGATTTCCACAGGCGCTGTTCGTGGAACGTCAGCTGACAAAATCCTTGTCTGGTGTTCTCGCCAGAGAACATCTATGAGGTGCCCTTTGCAAGACAGGCTCATCTGTTAGGTTCTGCCTGGCACATCCTCAGGGAACAGAAACTGGGAAATGGGTTGCTTAGGGCCATGAGAACAGTTGATTGACCTCCTAGGAAGAGCAGCCCCATGGTCACGTCCAGAGATGCCCCATGAAACCAGACCAGCCTGTTCTTCAGATCCACCAGGAGACGGGAGTGTCTGGCCACCGAGGGCAAAGGCACAGGTGACAGGAATAGGGGGCAGGTGCAGAAATGCGTGCTCTGGAGTCAGCAGCCTGCAGAGGAGGGCTCCACACCAGGACTCTTCTCCCAGGAAGGCGCCTGAGCCTGCGTGCGAGGGGAGCAGGCAGGCTCACCTGACTCTACCACAGCGAGGCAGACACCTCTCATCAAACGTGTCGTCTTCTCTCTAATGTTCTTTTCAGAGACTGCTTCTTTTCTAAGGGATGCGGGTTTTTAAACCATCTCTAAAGAGATTGCATGGCTAGAGGCAGCCTGCAATAATCCCATCAATTGCACGCAATGGTCAGGTGGCTCGGAAGCCGTGGTGTGTGGGGGCACGCTGGACACAGTGACCGAGGCCGATGTGGGATCGAAGGCCCCGTGACACAGGACAGACCAGCAGTGACCTAAAACCATCACAGGCAACCCCGGGCATCAGTGCCAGAGGACAGGAGCGGCCTGCCATGGTTCCACAAATGGTCACCACCAGGACTGCAGGAGACCAGGACTAGAGAGGGGCCAGGTGCTGGCAGAAGATGCCCGGGAGTGAGGGGACAGGGAGAGGACAGGACCATGAAGTAGTCCCGAGGCAGCTCACCCGCCTCCACAATAACTACCTCCTGGGAAGACCAGCCTTGCATTGTGGGAAAAGCACGTCTTGCAGCCCAGACGAGGGCTGTGGCTCTCTACCAGCGCCCAGCACACAAACTCCTTTTTACATGTGAACAATCAAGACTTTATAATAAGACGCTTTGGTTTTGGTTGTTCATACTGTTATCTGGATGAAAAAGATGAGCAATGAGAGCAAATGTAGAGGAGCAAGGTGCGGAGGTGCTGTGAGTGGGGAAAATCAGCTCCCAATGGCAAGGCAAGTGGAGGTGGTCTTGATCACGCCCTTCCTCCCAGCCCCCTCGCCCACTCCCGCTGCTGGAAGGGTAGGAGAGCAGCACTTTCTTCATCGCTTCATCAGGTGGACATTTCTGGAGGAAACAGAAGTTGGGCTAATGTGGGTCATGAAAAGCGGAGTGCCTTGAGCCACATCTTAGAAACAAACACAAGCTGCGTTCATATCTCATGCTTTGAACTTGGTTTTCTCCAAAATGAACCCCTACCTACTTATGGCAGACTCTTAGAAAAGAAGATGCATTGTGCTCTCTGCTTCTGGTGACTGACTGTGTGAGATGTTCTCTGAGCTCCGGTGCTCTTCTGCAGAAGCTCAGCCCGCACCTCACAGCAGCGGGTGAGAGTGGACTTCTGACTGACATCAGACTGTGTATCCATGAGCATGGCTCTGTAATTGTGATATTAGAGAACTTTTAAAAAAACTTTTATTTGTTGATTTGAGAGAGAAAGAGAGAGAATCATCCATTTGTTATTCTACTTATTGATGCATCCATTGGTTAATGTTCGTATGTGCCCTGACCCGGGATCCAGCCTGCAAGCTTGTTGTATCAGGACAATGCTCTAACCGACTGAGCTACCCAGCCAGGGACAGTGAACTTTTTAGAAGCTAATGAAAAGAACAGTACTTCCTAGGGAAAGTGGGATACAAACTCCTAAGAAAGGGATTGTTGGCATGGACGAATATTATAGTTTACCCCATTATTCTGGGGAGGCCTCTTGTTTTATATGATATATTATTGAAAATAGAATGCCTGTATTTCAGAATTCCTTTGGAAAACCTGGGTGTTCTGTAGACATTGGTTGCCCGAGTTTTCTTACAAAGGAAGGCTCCTGCGTGTCTCTGAAGTGGCTCTTAGCTCCTCTGGTGGGAGTGGGATGGTGATGGAGTCAGCAGTTTGGTTCCCTCTGGGTCTCTTCTGGAGCCACAGAGCAGCCAGGGCCAGGCTCCCTGCTCACGGCAGGACCGAGCCAAGAGGGGAGGCATCACTGCCACACAGTGTGGGAACCTCAGGCCCTGGGGGTTCACGGATAGGGTTTTATGTAGAGTTCATGTCGAAGTAGCTCCTGCATTTCTAAACTGCTAATGCTTTCTTCCTCTCTGCTTTCTTAGGGCCCCTGAGATCATCCTTGGTTTACCATTCTGTGAGGCGATTGACATGTGGTCCCTGGGCTGCGTCATCGCGGAGCTGTTCCTGGGCTGGCCGCTCTACCCAGGCGCCTCTGAGTACGACCAGGTGGGTCCAGGCCGCACAGGTGTTCATTTAGGACAGGACACTCGGGCGAGGTTATGGGGTTTATGTCGTCTCCCAAGCCCTGCTTCCCTCAACCTTGCTTTTCTCTCTATGTTCTTCTTTCTTTCCCCTTTTTCATTTTTCACTTCTTTCTTTCCCTATAACATTGTCTTTTTCTCAAAGGCACTAAAGCCATTCATATACCACATGCAAGGTGATAGGAAACGCTCTGACCTCATTCTCCTCTTTTCTTGCAGATTCGGTATATTTCACAAACACAGGGTTTGCCAGCTGAATATTTATTAAGCGCAGGGACAAAGACAACTAGGTTTTTCAACCGTGACACGGACTCGCCGTATCCTTTGTGGAGGCTGAAGGTAGGAAGAGCGTCCCCTCCATCCCTCACCAAGGCCCAGCATTCAGGGGAAAGGGTGGGGCGGTTCGTGGGGAGCTTTTGACAGCAGCCCCCATGGGGGAGGGCTGTTGTGATATGTGGTGTGGATGAGTTTCAATGTTCAAAAGCACCACTTTGCTTGGCTGCTGCCACCTGCAAAGCTCAAGTCCCAGCTCCGACTACTCAACTCCCAAAATTTAATGAGGTGAACCCCATGACCTGTCTGGTTTGTGTAAAGAGAGGAATGCACCACCCCCTGCCCTAAAGGAGCTCCCCGTCCAGAGATAGACCGAGCACATGCCCCCCATGTACGTGCCATGTAAGTGGGGACCTTGAACCTTGCCTGTGGCGAAGGCCCCAGAGGAGCTTTTGAGCCGGCCCTAAGGATGAGGAGGGTTTCCCGCCCAGGAAACAGCCCCGGCAGCCACACCTCCGAGGCCCCAAGGAAGGGTCTGTTGGTCCAGCCGGCAGGTGCTGCCACTCACCATTGCACACCAGGAACTCGGGTGGTTTTGCTTCAACAAAAACATGTTTTGCTTTCACTTTTACTGTGCCTCGTAGTTAAAAATTAACGTAATTTCCTGGGAGGGAGAAAAGAATGCTAGTCTTCAGTGTTTTATGTTCATTTTAGGTGCTTCCTTTTTTGCAAGAGAGTGGGTGGGTGTTTTTATTTTGTTTGGTTTTTGACAGAAACCACAGCCAAATTCTAATATGATTTAAAGATAATGTGTGGAACCTAATGAACAAAATAAACAAAACAGAAACAGACGCATAGATAAAGAAAACAGACTGGCAGCTGTCAGGGGAGGGGGATTGGGAGCTGGGGAAAAAGTGAAGGGATTAAGCAAAAAAAGAAAAACACTTACATGCCTTTGCTGGTTTGGCTCAGTGGACAGTGTCGGCCTGCAGACTGAAGGGTCCCGTGTTCAATTCCGTTCAAGCATGCCTGGGTTGTGGGCTCGATCCCCAGTAGGGAGTATGCAGGAGGCAGCCAATCAATGATTCTCTCTCATCATTAATGTTTCTATCTCTCCCTCCCTCTCCCTTCCTCTCTGAAATCAATTAATATATATATATACATATACATATATATATATATATATATTTAAAAGAAAACTTACAGACACAAACAGTATGGTGATTATCAGAGGGGAAGGAGGGTGAGGGGAAATAGACTTGACTTTGAATGGTGAGCACAGAATACAATACACAGGGGATGTGTTATAGAATTGTACTCTTGAAACTTGTATTTTATTAACCAATGTTACCCTGATAAATTCAATAAAAATAAATAAAATAAAGGTCATGTGTGGCCAAGAGTCACAAAAGATTTAGAAGAGGGATCTGGGAGCTAAGCGAGCACTCTTGGTCTGTTGGTGGGAGGGCTGCATTTGGTGGCTGTGAGGTGAGCGGCTCAAGGTCAGTCCAGTAAAAAGAGTCCTGGTGGCGGAGAATGAGGCCAGACGGGCAGGCTTCATGTCCATACCTCAGGTAAGAGCCTCGGTCCTACTTGTCCCCAGGGTCGAAGCCTAGATCTTAGCTGCTCCACGTGTGCTGTCCCGGAATGAGATTTCGAGGTTTACTTACCTGAGATCCGTGGATGAGCAAAACACACACACACACACACACACACACACACAAAACAAACGAACAAAAAAACAGTAACACATAGTCATTGGAAACAGCGGCTGCCTAGACCAAGGCCAATGGGGACCTGGCCGAGTGTGCCCGGCCCCAGACGGAGGGGCGGCAGAGAACAGCCCAGAGCCTGCTGCTGCCTCCTGGCCATGTGACCTTGGCAAGCTCCTTACGCTTTCTATTCCTGTTTCTCCCTCAGGAAATGGGTCGGTAATCATCCTGCCTAAGATGGTTGTAAAGTGTCTTAAATGAGTTCATGTGCTTTATAATAGTGCCTGGCACGTAGGGAGAGCTATATGCATAAACATTTGATAAAAAATTAAATAATTTTAAAAATGTGTGGAAGGGCCCTCTGCTTTTCCACATATGGAATCTTACTGTATCCCTTAAAGTAGGGGGAAATGTAGGGTTTTCATGGATACTGCATTCCTTGTTCATCTTGGAATCCTCCAGACCTGACTCAGAGCAGGCCCCCTAACAGGTGTGGTGGGAAGGAAGGAAGGGAGATGAGTGAGTGTGGAGGATGAAGAGGGAGAGTAATTAATGTGCAGGTCACTTTAAGAGGAATCAAAGTCTCCTTCTCTAAAAGGTGGGAAAAGACCCTCCATGAGAAACAGAGGGTAGAGGTTTTCAGTCACAGTGACCAGGAAGTAATTCACATTACCAATCGGCTTTTGCCTCTCTTGACCAGACACCAGATGACCATGAAGCAGAGACGGGGATTAAGTCAAAAGAAGCAAGAAAGTACATTTTCAACTGTTTAGATGACATGGCCCAGGTAAGCTCCATGGGCGAGCATGCAATGTCAGCCCTTAAAAACCAAGCACAGCAAGGCTTCTGCAAGAGCAATATAGGGCGGTGAGTAGAAATCCACATTACTCAGCTGCCGTGGTTGACCTTGACCTCACGACCTGCCAGCCTGAGTAAGACTAGCAATGGGTTTGTGGGGCATCATTAAAGCCTTACACCAGCTCTTGAAAAATAGCTTCAGTTTATTGGTTCCCATTTGCGAGATAGTCCTGGCCAATCTCACTGACGTTTTCATGAGAAGAATTTAAGCCCATTAGTACATTGGAGCTTAATGCCCTTGACGCAGTGTTCGTTCCTAAGGGCTGCCGTAACAAGGTACCACAAGCTGGGGGACTTAAGACAACGGGCATTTGTTCTCTAGAAGCTAGAAGTTTCAAATCAAAGCACCAACTGGCCATGCTCCCTTGAAAGGCTCTGGGAAGAAACTGTCCCATGCCTCTCTGCTGGCTTCTGGTGGCCCCTGGGTGGAGCCAGTGTCCCCGCATCCCCAATCTCTGTCTCCTTCTTCATATGGCTTCATCCTGTGTTTCCTCTGGTCTCTGCATCTAAATCTCCCTCTTCTTTATCTTTTAAAGACACCAGTCATTGGACTTAAGGCCCACCCTCTTCCAGTTTGGCCTCATTTTAACTGGATCACATCTGCAAAGACTCTCTTTCCAAATAAGGTCACATTCACAGGTGCCGGGCATTAGGGCTTAAACATTCTTTTGCAAGGACACCATTCCATGCTTCACACTCAGTTTCTCTCAGCTCACTGGAGGGGTCACAGGCTCTCACTTTTGTGCCCAGAGAAAGTGCTAGAACTTCAGCTATCCTTAGTGTAAAGACTAGTCTCAAATCAGGGCAACCCAAAGTGAATTTTTCTTAAAACTCTGAGAAGTAAAGCTAGAGATCAATAAACATTCAGCACCCCTCTTACGGAAGACAAGTGTAACCCAAAATCATGACGCAAGTAGAGTATCCTTGTCAGTTGATTAGAAGCTTAGATGGTCTTAGAAAACAGAAATTGCTTTCCAGAGCATGTCTTGGAAAACGTGGAAAGCACCACAAAACAAGTCTCTTAAAGGCTATGCTGGTAGAGACTTGATCTGGGAGGAAAAATCCTGTTCAAACACCCTGCTCGTCTAGCAGATGTGACCCAGTGAACACAGGGGCTGAAATGATCCGGCCCGAACTCAGGGAGCTACAGAGGGCGACACACTGTAGATATAGGGGCAGGGCACTTAGGCCCCAGCATTTCCCTCCGAAGGTTAAATACATAAACCTTTTGCATCTTATTTTGTACTGCTTGGTTGTTTTTAATTGTGGTAAAAACAACACAGCACAAAATTTACCATTTCAGCATTTTCAACTGTCCAGTTCAGTAGTATTAAGCTCATTTACACTGTTCTACAACCAACCTTCAGAGTTCTTTTCATCTTGTGGTTCTTTTCCATGAGGTGTGATGCGAGGCGCATTTTGATTTAACTGATTATAGCAAGAGGGTGCACATCCTGTCACTTATGTATGTCGCAGGTACCGGCAGCGACCGCCCCTTCCCCATGCGTGGCCTCCCTCTGCCTTTCCTGCAGAGAGCCCTGCCACATCCTGTGGGCGGCAGTGACATGTGGCGGTGCCTTCAAAGGGCAGACACCGCCCTGTAGGAATTGAGAAGGGCGATTGAGAGATCGGATGGAGTTGCCAAGCAGAAAGGAGTCGAGGAGGCACAGCGGGGTCTTGGTAACCTGTCCTCCTTGCTTCCAGGTGAACATGACCACAGACTTGGAAGGGAGTGACATGCTGGTGGAAAAGGCAGACCGGCGGGAGTTCATCGACTTGTTAAAGAAGATGCTGACCATCGATGCTGATAAGAGAATCACTCCGATCGAAACCCTGAACCACCCCTTCGTCACCATGACACACTTACTCGACTTTCCCCATAGCACACAGTAGGTGTCCTGCTCCGTGCTCTATACAAGGGCTCAGCAACTTTTTCTTTAAAGCCCCAGAGTGAATGTTTTAGGCTTTGCAGCCAAGTGGTCTCTGTTGCAATCAGCTCTGCCATTGTAGCTGAAAGCAAATGCAGACAAGACATAAACAAATGAGTGAGGCTGCGTCCCAGTAAAACATTATTATAAAAACAGGTGGCGGAGCCTCGGCAAGTCCAGGGCTGGGTGGGCCGGACTCTGGGTGTCTCTGCATGGAGGGAAATGCTCAAAATGGCAGGGTCCACAAAGCAAAGCCACTCTCAGTGCCAGAGGTCACTCCCAGACCCTTCCAGAAAGGACTCTGTCTAGTTTGGATTTGGGTTCATTCATTCATTCATTCAGCGTGCTGTGTGCTGTGCCAGCTGCTGGGGTACAGTGGGGGGCAAAGCAGATGGGTCCCCTTCCCAGTCTAGGGGAGAGAAAGGTACAAAACTAGTGATGCCCAAATAACCAGGCTGATATCAGGGCAAATATGAGGTGTGATGAGACCAAGTGACAAGGGAGCCTCACTTGGGACAGGGCAGGAAGTGAGTGCAGAAGGATGAGTGAGAGGTAACTGATGGGAAGGCTGGCGATAGCGGAAAGGGTATTGCTTGTGGGGACACTCGCCATGGACAGGACCATGCCCAAGAGCTGGAGGACAGTGGGAGAGCTGAGGCCCCAGGACCAGACGGGACGAGCCTTCCTTGTACAGGATTTTGGTCTTGATCCTAAGAGCAATGGGGAGTCGTCGAAGGACCTGTAGAAGGAACTGGCTGATTAGAGTGTCAAGTCCATGAGTCCTGAAGACATGGCCATCACATTGGCAGCTTGGAAGTTGTTGGTGACTTAGAGCTGTTTCAGTGGATGATAGAAGCAGAAACCAGCTTAGCCAGTTGAAAGCCTGAGTGGGAGGTGAAGAAATAGACAGGATCCTTTCAAGAAGGTAGACTGTGAAAGGGGTGGGAAGAAATGGAGGGGTGCCTGGGGAGGGCCCAAGGGGACTTTAGGAAGAGACTTGAGCAATTGAAAATGCTGATTGGAAGTGTCCGGTACTAAGTGAGAAACTAAAGATAAAAGATGCTCAGAAGAGAAGTTTCCTGAGACGGTGGAAGGGGCTGGGACTCAGAGCACAGGTGGAGGACTAGGCCAGTGTCACCGTGGATGAAGGAGGGCGCAGACGTTGGCTGGAGTGCTGGGTTAGCAGAGGAAAGTTGAGGGAGCTCTTCAGACAGTTGTCTTCTCTTGTTGAGAGCAAGGTGTTTAGGTAGGAGAGTTTAGGTAGTTGGAGCAGAAGGTGGCAGAGAAAATTGAACAGAGAAATACAGTGGAATTGTTGAGCATGGAGGTTGGACGTGAAGAGTAGGATGTAATTGAACTCCCCAGGTGAAGGCATGGAGAAAAGAGAGGGTTGGGTTCATCCAGGTTGGAGTTTTGTCAGGCTACTAAGAGAAAGAGAGATTGACAGACTCGTGATGTTGGAATAGAGCATTGTAATCCCAATGGGTGGCTATGGGACCTTAGCTGAAAAGGAAAGGAAGGTGAGAAGGTCCAGAGACACTGAACAATCTAATCAACTCAGACTGGCTATTTTAGTAATTGTCAGATGAACCAGATGGGTGACAATGTGGCTGGGGGACGGGGTACTTGAATGTGTGGCCTGGGGGAGTGGAGCAATATCAGGTTTGAGAGTCCAAAGAACCCTCAGCCGGCACTGAGCCCCGGGGTGAGACGTAACTGAGAAGCCAGGGTGTCCGGCAGGTAATCCGTCTGTCCCTTGAAGAGCCCCTCGGTGGCAGGGCACGTGTTAAAGTGGAAGACTGGGTCGGAGGCACAGGCCCGGTGAGTGAGGGCGAGAGAAAAGGCCGTGGCAAGAGAATGGGAGACAGTACTAGTTTTCAGAGTCTGTGATAGCAAATACCACTGAGGGGCCGAGGGGCTTAAAAAGCAGAAATTTGTTTTCTTACAATTCTAGAAGTCCAAGATCAAGGGGTTTGGCAGAGCTGGTGTCTTCTAAGGCCTCTCTCCTTGGCTTGTAGATGGCTGTCTCCTCCCTGTGTTCTCACATGGTCTTCCTTCCTCCTCAATATGAACTGGACTAGGGCCCAGCCTACTGACCCCATTTTACCTCTTTAAACATCCCATCTCCAAATTCAGTCACATTCTCAAGTACAGGGGTTAGAACTTTAACGTATGAATTTGGGGGGAAGGGCACAGTTCAATTCATAACACAGGGTAACCAGGGATATCACTTCAGCCACTCAACCCAGAGGTATGTGGGATGAAAGTCACATCCCTGGACGTCTGCAGGGAGAAGCAGTGTGCTCACAGCGCCGGATTAGAGAGGCTCAGGGGAAAGGGGAAATGTGTGAGAAGAGGCTGGGGAAGAGAGACATTTGCAGATCATGGTTGACCTGCCATGACAAGACTCATATTGGGCTGAATCTCAGGCTGGACTTGACCTTAGCCAGCCTACAAGAAGTGACTGGTGGCGCCCGCCACAGACGGCACATCCTCTAATTTCAATTCTGTTCTTTATCAGTTGATGTTAAGCAAGTCAAATCTCATTACAACAAACAGTGAGTCTTTAATTTAGAACCATGTTTAAAACAACCGAACTCCAATACAAAGAAAGAACCTGGACCCATCCCTTGCAGACTCTTGTTATGGTACTTGTCCTGTCTCTGGGTATGGTAGGAGTGCTTCAGGGAGGTGTCATTCGGTCCCACAGAGGGAAGCCAGACTTGGTGATTTACTGAATAGGCCCCCAAAAGATCACTTTATATTCAGGGGTGAAGTGGGGTGACTGAGAAAGAGCTATGGATAGGAGACAGAGGGGTGCTCTCCAGAGGGTTCGCATTTGCCATCTGTCAGTGGGACAATCACCCACATAAAGTCAGAGTCACGGCTGCATGGCCGCAGGGTCCTGTCCATCTCTGGGTTCCGTGAGGAAGCAGCACTGGTGCTTCACTGTTCTTGGTGAAGACAGAGCGGAAAGACCACGAGCAACAGCTTCAAATTCAGAACTTGGTGTGGGTCCCAAGAGGACCACTGACAATTTATAACTCAGAAAATGGGCCTCAGAAGGAAAAGCAGGTCTTTGAGCACACCGAGGCTCCCTGAGAGTAGGCCTAATCCCTAAGGGCCCCTAGAACTTGCTGGGCAGACCAGGAGAACTCCAGGGCGAGAAGAACCCTCCAGGCCCGCCCTGCTGTAGACCCCACCTTGGGGACTGGGCCAGAGCTGCCCCAACATCTAGACTGAGAAGTGAAAGAGACCCCCCATTTCTCCATACCAGGATTCTACTGCACAAGTTCCTTAAAAACGAGTCTCATTGAAGTAACCCAAAGTGCAACTGCCAGGCCATTTCAGTTAGAAAATTCTGAGTCTAAAAGCTTTTGGTTGAATTGTCACAAAATTATTGAGTGCTTTCCATACGTTCCAAAGGGAATATAAAACCTATATTTTTATTCCTTCAGCCTCTATAGGGAAGCTCTTAGCGGTGTGTTTGGTACTTAGCAGATGCTCAGAACGTGCTGGCCTTACCAGCATTATTAGTTTTTTTTAGCTATTGGTTACTGTAGGACGCGTTTTCCTTTCTCTCCAGGGTCTGCAGTCAGTAAATGATTTTGTGTGCATTGTGTGGCCAATGTAAGTAATTCTTAACTCCGAGAGAAAGAGGAGTCTCTGGCATGTCTGAGACAGTTTGGAGCATCTTTTATGGGAAGGATGTTGTGGGCTGGCCCACAAGCACCTGCTTGGCCCAAAACATAGCTTACCTAGAGAATGCAGAAACAGTATTACCTTTGTAATCTTAAAATAGTAGAAAATTATCATATTTATATTCAGTTATTACAGTATAATTAAATAGGTATTTAAAACTGAACTTTAAATGCTGTTTTATTTTGAATATTAGCATTTGAGGAAAAGTAAGTTTAATTAGAAGAAGACACAAACTGAGAAACAAGGTATAAGTTCTGAAGAACACTTTATGGTGGACTGTCACGAACTTGGTTGCACTTATATTTCAAGAGGATGTATATGTATATGTATATGTATATGTATATGTATATGTATATGTATATGTATATGTATATGTTAAGATTGCCAGTAATTAGCTCTTGACCTTGGCAGATTACCTGTCCTCTCTAAACCTCATCTTTACTCCTAAAAGAGGGGCATCGCTCATCTCTCCTTCTCGTGGTTGTTGTAGGACTGAGTGAAAGAATGTTGCACACAACTACCACAGCTCTCTGTCACTGTCAGCCACTATTACTAATTATTAATATCATTATAGTTCTCATTACATGCCCAATTCCGGTGCGGAGAAAGTGGGTAACAGGGTCATGATACTGGGTTGGCCGGTTCCTTGGCTGTCCCCTAGATGGCGCTGGTGCCCCAGACTCACTGGGAAGGATTAGCGCAAGGAGTTGTCTTTGTGGAAGGTGGCAGCAGGTCATGCATGAGAACTTAAGCGTTTGTTTATGGGCCAGAAAGCATACTGGAAGCTGAGAATGACCAGGGAAGGTGGAGACAGATCAGCGATATGAGGAAAATGCAGTGAGAGCCATCAGGTCTGTTGTGCTGTGGAGAACCGTTACCTGTGCAGGCTGGGGAGAACAGGCAGTAAGACAGGGTGAAACTTACCTAAATAACGTTAACTGTACAAACGCAGACTTTACATGAGAAATCCAGGAAATTTAGGCCTAAAGTTTCCCCACTTGTCTTGTTTACTAGACTAACTGTTCTCTCCTTTTCTCTCGCCATTTTCTCCCTTTTATCCCATGCTACCCTCTTCTCTTTCCCTTATACCTCTGTCTCTGCCTTTCTCATGTACAGCGTCAAATCATGTTTCCAGAACATGGAGATTTGCAAGCGTCGGGTGAATATGTATGACACCGTGAACCAGAGCAAAACCCCTTTCATCACTCACGTGGCCCCCAGCACATCCACCAACCTGACCATGACCTTCAACAACCAGCTGAACACTGTCCACAACCAGGTAAGTGGGGAGCAGAGAAGGCCGGCGGGGCGGACAGCAGCAGGAACTGTATTTCCCCAGCCAACCCAGTCAGAAGACAGAATTCCTCTACTGTCACACTCAACCCTGTAAGAAGGTGTTTGCGTCAAGGTTATTTCCTTTGATTCCCGGCGCTCTTTCTGTCTACTGGGGGCCCCACTGAACAAGTTGTATGCAACTCACTAAGGAAGTTGTTTCTGAGATGGTACCTCTTACCACTTCTCTCTGTCCTGATGTAGGAATAAGGTAAAGGAGATGCTACGATCCTTGTCCGGCTTCTGGTAAAGAATTCTGAACTGGGACACTGACAATCATCCAGTTCGGGCCCCTCCCCCTTGTCCCCAGACAGCTGTGTCCACGTGATCTCCTTCCAGGACAGAGGAAACCTGTCCTTTCCCCAAGTCATGGGGAAAATCAAGTCAGTCTGTCACCAGAATTCCAGCACCTGGAACTGAAAGGGACCAGGAAGCTAAGGTTTTCTTCCCATAGATTTCCAACCTTTCACAGAAAATTAGCAGAATCTAGCACCTAACATGCTGCTTAAAATATGGATGACACCAGGAAATATTTATTGACTGAATAATCTCCAGGCCCTACCTCAGGCGGTCTCTGGTGTCTAAGAGACTTTTACTTCCGTCTTCCAGTGTGACCAGTTCCCCAAAGAGTCTCCCTAGATTTTTTCAGTTTTAATATCAATCTGCAGCGACAACACTCCTGTGTGTATATACTCACATGCGCGCACACGCATGCCTCCGGAAGAGAGGCTGTACTTCCCAGCCTAGCCTCTCTCCCTCTGCCTAAACTCTAGGAGAGGACACCCAGCATCTGCTGCCCCTGGGGGCCACTGGTGTTCCGAATGCTCTCCTGAGCGGGAAGACCTAAAGCTCGCTAAGGCCTTAGCGTGCAAAGAAACAAACATTCCCTCCCAGCACCTAGCCCAGCCCTCAGGCTAAGGCATCCAGAGCCAGACAGCTGAGATCCTCTACAAAATCTCACCCTGGTTTTGTCCTTCCTCACCAGAACCCCGCCACAGTGCGTAGACTGATCTGGCTGGTGCCAAGAGCACGCAGAGCAGAGGGAGATCAACTTAGAAGGGAAGGTTGGCCAAACCCAGGGAAAGAGGGAGTGCGGGACCAGAGTGCATAGACGGTGTCCGTTAGGCAGTAATTGGAGACTTTGGTGGGGGCCGGGGGGTTACATGCACAAAGCAGTCTTTTGGAAAGACCGCTCTAGCCTCTTGCCCAACAAGAATTGGAAGAGAAGAAGTGGAGGCCAGAACATCTCTGGTCAGAGCTTCCCAGTCCCAGGCACCACAGGAGAGGACCTCCACTGGGGAAGTAGCGACTGATGAGAGTCAGTGGGTTCCAGGGACATTTTGAAGGAAGAAGCAGCAAGCCTAGTGGCTGACCAGAAGGTGGGACAGTTGAGGATACTGGTGCCCCAAAGAGGGAAGCCCAAGGCTCCAAGACCTGCAGAGAGTCTGGACTTGGACGTGTGGAGTCTGAGCAGAGAGGGGGAATTATGTCTGTGGGGAAGCCTCCCAGAGAGATGGGACGTGCAGAGAACCAAGAGGTAACACAAGGCACGTCATCAGTAACAGAACGCGGACACTGGCCCACACGTGTTGCACTCTCTCCCCTCACACCACCTGGAGGCCAACCATGTGGTGCTGCACAGACACTTAACATTACAATGTGTATCTTAAAATGCAAACGTGCACCACATCACTTAGTAATTACCCTCAAACAAATAAACGTGCTTTGCACTGAAAGGCAGCATAAAATCTAGCTATAAAAAAATATGTAAAATGAGACTTTACCCTTTTTATCAAATTTGACACAAATACATACCCTTCTTGTAATTCTGTTCTTGTACGTGTCCAAGATGTCCTTGTGATTCTTTCCTCCTTATTCTTTGGTCCTTGTGACCCCTGGTGGCCAACCCTCTTGTAAGCAATGGTGACTTTGAAGCCATTGGTAACCTCCACCTACCATGCTGACGATCAGTGTGAATAAAGCTAAGATGGGGTAAAATTGGACAATTCCCAATTTAGAAGTTATTTTCCTTCTGCCTCCCTGCTTCACATACAAGTTCGATGTCAAATGATGTTGCTTTCTGAAAGAGAAAGGAGAGAGGACATAATTTCAAAATTGCTCTAACCCAGCCGTGGGCAAACTACAGCCCGCGGGCCAGATCCGGCCCATTTGAAATGAATAAAACTATTGAAAAAAAAGACCGTACCCTTTTATGTAATGATGTTTACTTTGAATTTATATTAGTTCACACAAACACTCCATCCATGCTTTTGTTCCTGCCCTCCGGTCCAGTTTAAGAACCCATTGTGGCACTTGAGTCAAAAAGTTTGCCCACCCCTGCAGTCTAACCTATCTCCACTTCAATTCTCTTGACCTAGCATCTTTTCTCTCTCAGTGTGCCTCTCCCTCCCTGTTTGTGTAGCGCAGTAATGGCGAACCTTTTGAGCTCGGCGTGTCAGCATTTTGAAAAACCCTAACTTAACTCTGGTGCCGTGTCACATATAGAAATTTTTTGATATTTGCAACCATAGTGAAACAAAGACTTATATTTTTGATATTTATTTTATATATTTAAATGCCATTTAACAAAGGAAAATCAACCCAAAAAAAATGAGTTCGCGTGTCACCTCTGACACGCGTGTCATAGGTTCGCCATCACTGGTTTAGCGTATTTCTTTGCAGTAACTGCTGTGCGGCCATCTGAGGGTCTCTGTAACCAGTGCTGCCCCCAGCCCTCCCCAGGCATGTGTGCCCTGGGCCTGCAGGTGCCTCTTCCTGGGCTGCACCCTCAGGTCCATGTATGTGCACCCCAAGCCCCTCAAGTGTGGGACAGAGCAGGGGTTCAGCTTGCCCCCGTCACTATGTTCCAGGGCAGAACCCAAGGAATCCAGGAATCCTAAACTCAAACCTGGCTTTCCACAGTGTTATGAAGATATGTTTGTCAAATAAAGGGCAGAACATAAATCATCCCTAGTCTGATTTTTAACTTTGTAGTGTTTAGACATGTGGTCTGGGAGCATCGTTTGCTCTCTTGCCTGGGCCCCACAAACATCAGGAACAGCACCAAAGGCGACTGTCACGTGGCTGCAGCCACCTGCTTCTCCTTGAGACTTTCCAACCGAATTTCCACTCCCCTCTATTTCTGCTTCTTTGCCCTTGGTTTTTGTTTGTTTGTTCTTCTTTGAGTTCATTTATTTGACTTAGATTCGTGTTTCCCAACCTGCCACCACCCTCATTTTTTATTTTTGTTTATTTTTGTTTAATCCCCATCATTCCTTTAGGCTCCCACCTCCACCAGTGCCACTATTTCCTTAGCCAATCCCGAGGTCTCCATACTAAACTACCAATCTGCACTCTACCAGCCCTCAGCGGCATCCATGGCTGCGGTGGCCCAGCGGAGCATGCCCCTGCAGGCGGGAACAGCCCAGATTTGTGCCCGGCCGGACCCCTTCCAGCAAGCTCTCATCGTGTGTCCTCCCGGCTTCCAAGGTAAGGGTGAGCAGACGCCACCTCTCACTGCTTCTGACCGGACCACCTCAGGGGCTCTGACACCACAGGGCTCTGTCACGCCAACTTCCCTGGCGTAAGGCCCTCTTCATTGCTTTCCATGGGCTCTGGCATCCCTGAACTGTGGCCAGCCGAGAAACAGTGGGACTGTTATTCTCACCACCTGCCAGTGATTTGTCCCGGAATGACTGTCTTTAAATAAGCACATCGTTGTGCTCCCATTGTCATGCTGGTATCAGCTCTTGGACACCTCACATGAAATATGAGGTGTGGCTCATCTGTGCCAATCCCTGACTGCCAAGGCAGCCAGTTCTCATGAAAAACATACATCCCAGGCTACCCCTGCTGACTCTTCAGCCATACACCCAACACGTTCCTCCTGGAGCCTCCATGAAGCTAGAGTTGACCATGTACTTGGCTGCAGTTTACACAGAAAGCCCAAGAATCTGTTGTGGCAAGCCCCACAGGGGCAAGCATGTGTCGGGGCCTAGTTTCAGAGTCAGGGCCACTCCAGATGGACTCCTCTGTTCCCTCCCCACACCGGCTGTGACGTAGTGATACACACGTGTCTTCCTGTCAGAAGCACGTTTTCCTGTCATGACTTGTCAGCATAACATTCCACTTTTGGCTTTACAGACTCCTTGATTTCACTTCTAGTCTTTGAACCCATTCAAGGTTGTTTTTTTGCTTTTGGTTTCTAATTTAAGTTAGAAACGAAAGGGGAGAGTCCTAAGGACCAGGCAATGCCTGGAGGGGACCGGCGTGGAGAGGAGGGGAGAGCTGTCTTCCGCCAGCTTGCTCGCATCACTCAACCCCTCTCTCCCTCGCCCACTGTCTGGAGCAGGGCTGCAGGCCTCTCCCTCGAAGCATGCTGGCTATTCCGTGCGAATGGAAAATGCTGTTCCCATCGTCACTCAAGCCCCAGGAGCTCAGCCTCTTCAGATCCAACCAGGTCTGCTTGCCCAGGTAATTCTTTCTTTATGATTCCCCGTATTGCCATTATCCCTGTTAATGTTTTCCACAAAAGAGATGTATCTCTGCTAATTCCCTCCCTGGCAATGAATTAGGTGCTTCGAGTCATTAGAATATCTCTGTAATATTCTGCATGATGCCCGAGTGAATTATCTTCCTAAGTGCCTAGCTTACAATTCCAAGAAGAAATTTAGACAGAGGGAGAATCTAGGGAGATTATTATTGTGTCTTTGTAATGCAAATTAATATAGGAGACCCAGGTTTTAATCCTAACTCTACTAATAACTCTCATCGAACATTTCTTTGCCCCAAATTTCCTTCTTGTAAAATAGAAATTATTTTTTAGAGCCAAATAAGCCTTGGAGGTGATTTATTTTAGTGTTGAAACAGGGTTACAGAAGCAGTGAGCTGGAACCTTCCTTATCTGTTCATATATGTGCTCTGATAGTAGAATGAGATCATGGAGGTGAAAGTGATGAAAATTTGTAAAGTGTTATGGAAATTTAAGGTAACACAGTGATACAACGGTCATAGTAATGACATGAACTTTAATAACAGATACATCATCATTATGCCAGGTTCTTTAGTTATGTTTTATTTAAGCGCACAACACAATAAGATATTTGTCGCCTTTTGACAACAATGGAAGATGAGGCACAATCACTGGCACAAAGTCACATAGCAATTAGGTAACGGAACCAGGACACAAACCCCAGAAGTCTGACACCAGCACCTGTATTTACCCCCATGCTAGACTGCTTCCATGTGATCATTTCCGTTGTTGCTGCCGAGGACAGCTTGACCCCAGTGTTGTTGAAGCACCTTTATTTTTATTTTGTTTTTTTCCATCACCATTTATCCCCTCTATGCCCTTCCACCCACCCCCATAAGCACCTTTAATTTTAAATAAGGCAGGTTCCCAAAGGCTTTTCTCAAAGCGTTTCCAAAAACACTTTATGGTGTCCTTTGTTTAATAGAAGTTTGCGGTTTTCATGTTAGTGTAGTCAAGTCGCATAGTTGTTTGGGGCTCTCTATTCCATTCCATTGGCCTAATATCCTATTGTCTTAACTGTTCTAATTATAATATGTCTTGGTATCTAGTAGGGATCGCTTTCCTCCAAATTTCCTTGTCTATTCTTGTCCCTTCACTTTTCCATGTGAATTTAAAGATTACTCGTACATAAAAATTTTAGTCCCACACACAAAAAAAGTGTTGGTTTGTATTTCTTGAACTTGACTAAAATTTATATTTACTTTAGGAACTGACAGTTTAATAAGATTAAGTATTAAGTCATTCCATCCCTGAATATGGTACAACTGTATATGTTACCTTTTATTCCTTTCATTAAAGTTTTCTTTTGTTGGAATATTCCTAAATATTTTATAGTTTTTGTTGTCATTAATAATTCATTCACTATATATTTTAATTATTTGTCTTTGGTGTATAGGAATATACTGATTTTGGTCTATTGAGTTTATCTAAACTCTGTTTAGTTCTGATTGTTTCTATGGATACCCTTGGATTTTCTATGTGGACTATCTTTTTATTTGCATATGATAGTTTTGGTTCTTCCTTTACAATCCTTATACCTTTTATTTTTTGTTCTCCTATCTCTGTTCCGACAGCACCTCCAAAACAATATTTAATAAGTATTGATATTGGGCATGCTTAACTTTAAAAGAAATTCTTTTAGCTGTTTGCCATTTGGTATTTTGTTTAGGATAGTTGATAAAGACACTTTATCAAGTTCGCTAATTTTTAATGAAGTAATACCAAATGTTCTTCCTGCATCTGTTGAAATACTCACATTTTTGTTCCTTAATCTGTTAATGTAGCAAGTTGCTTAATAGATTTGCAGTGTTCAACTATCCTGTGTTTCCGAGATAAACTTTATTTGATCATGTTATGTTTGATATGTTTGTATGCTTTCCAATACTGGATTGTTTGTAAATACTGTAGTTAGTACTTTTGCATCTGTGTTCATAAGTAAGAAATGGCATGTAATTTCTTTCTCTTAGAGAATTCTTATTTGATTTGGGCATCAAGGTTTCCCCAGCCTCATAAAATATGTTGATTATTACCTCTTCTTCTGTTTTCTGGAACAGCTTGGTTAAGGTTGATATTAACCATCCTTCATCTCTTTGTTCTTCCAAATTCACACTGCAAGTGGCCACTGACACCAGCTCCTAGAGCAGTGATGGCGAACCTATGACACGCGTGTCAGAGGTGACACGCGAACTCATTTTTTTTGGTTGATTTTTCTTTGTTAAATGGCATTTAAACATATAAAATAAATATCAAAAATATAAGTCTAGCCGAACCGGTTTGGCTGGGTGGATAGGGCGTCGGCCTGCGGACTAAAGGGTCCCAGGTTCGATTCCGGTCAAGGGCATGTACCTTGGTTGCGGGCACATCCCTACTGGGGGGCGTGCAGGAGGCAGCTGATCGATGTTTCTCTCTCATCGATGTTTCTAATTCTCTATCTCTCTCCCTTCCTCTCTGTAAAAAATCAATAAAATATATTAAAAAAAAAAAACAATTGGGTTCTTTTAAAAAAAAAAATATATATATATATATATATATGTCTTTGTTTTACTATGGTTGCAAATATTAAAAAATTTCTATATGTGACACAGCACCAGAGTTAAGTTAGGGTTTTTCAAAATGCTGACACGCCGAGCTCAAAAGATTCGCCATCACTGTCCTATAGGCAGAGTCTTATCTTTTGGGTCATTATAAACAGAGAACCTTCTGTACTTAAAGCAGGCCTTCTACTCCTGCCTCTCGCACTAGTCCTCATAGCTTCCTTCTGTTTGCACAGTTTGGTAGCAGGGCATTCAGAAAAGGCCAAGGTAGATCAAGAAAAAGAACTATAGCTCATTCCAGAGCAAAGTAGCTTGTTCGTACTTTATCTGAGTAGCAGAAATCCAGGCCAGTCTCCCAATGCTACTCCTCTATAAGCCAAAATCTAGAGATTCACATGCATATTAAAGGGTACTTTTAATCCTCTTTTTTGTTTGCACAGTTAACCCTTGTAAGCCCAGAACTATCTCTGAAAGAAATTACATTAGCATCTCTTTTTTTAAATATTTTTTATTGATATTTAGAAACAGAGGGAGGGAGAGGGAAGAGAGAGAGATAGAAACATCAATGATGAGAGAGAATCATGGATCAGCTGCCTCCTGCACGCCCCCCACTGGGGATCGAGCCCGCAACCTGGGCATGTGCCCTTGACCGGGAAACGAACCCGGGACCCTTCAGTCTGCAGGTCGACGCTCTATCCACAGAGCCAAACCAGCCAGGGCTACATTAGCATCTCTTATTAGCTAACATAGACATTCTTCACTGTTCAGTTTGGTGGAAACCAACACGCTCAGCATCCATCTTTAGTCATAGCAAAGGAGTTTTACCTTTTGCTCACATGGAAAAGGGTCCCTAGAGTATTATAAATCTCCAAGTGGATTTAACCTAAAGCTGTCATTGGGAAAGTGAACAAAAAGCGTGTGTGTGTGTGTGTGTGTGTGTGTGTGTGTGTGTTTTAATTGCTACAGTGTATATAACAGGGAACTGCTGGAAACCAGTTGAATGTTCATTTGTAGGAGATTTGTTAATTCGTGTGTGCATAAAATGGAACACCATGCATTAAAAAGGACAAGGTAGACTAGTGCGTCTTCACATGCAAAGAGTTCTAAAATCTACAAAGTAAAAAATTCCTACCCTACCCAGTGTCATGTTGGGTCTTTTGTTTGTTGGTTGCTTTTTAGTTTTTTCTCTGCTTGTCACTTAGTCCCTGCCAGTGTGTTAGCCTGTTACAATGGAGCTCTCCCCTAAATATTTTTAAATGGTCCCTTCAAAGGACAAAAATAAGCTATCTTATAAAAATGAGTATGATAACTATAAGGAAAAGCAATAATTAAACATTTAAACTGATGCCTTCATTTTTCTCTGGGTAAATTTCTAGGTTTCAGGCAAAAGCACTCCAAATACTATTAATTACTTTAAATATATTCAGAAAATTGGCATCATTCTTCTTATCTAAATATTTAAACCTTTTCAAGGATTTGATTTGTGCAAGTTTAGAGAGGGTGTCTTTCAAATCCATTCCTCATGTTAGTTTTGTTTGCTTTGCCCTTTTCCTCCCCACCTCCCAGCAGCATCACGTCCTTAAAGGGAACAGACCCTCTGTGGCACCCTGAGGATGTGTGCGTGGAAGGAAAGGGTGTGATCTTGCGCCCTCCTTTCAGAGACATGAGCGTGATCTTTATGGATTGCCTTAACAATAATGCTGTTTTGATACTGCCTAAAAGCTGCGGTCACCTCTATGCTCCCAAACCCCTACCCAGAGCTAACATCTTGACCACCATCATGGTGAGTGAGTAAGTAAAGGTGGAGAGATGGGAAGTACAGTTCTTGATTGAGACAGAACTTAATTTATGTCACTCTTCAAATGGCAGGATCCAAAACCCGCTTTCACTAGCGAGGCTGGAACAGAAACTCAGAGCCCTCCAACGTGTGGAGATGTCTGTTTGCCTGATCCTTGTAGACTCTGTCCTTGCAATAATAAGTTTTTTACATTCTTCTAGCCGATCAAAGACCAGGTCTCCTCTTTTACACCTATCATAGGGTCTAGCATACTGAGTGTTTGGATCATGCAGATTGATCCTGTGATTAACAAACATGCTGATTGCAAACATCCTTCGCTCTACAGCAGGCCTGGCCAAGTGGGACCCAGCAGATCCTGCTTCCCCCGGCGTGGCAGCAGCTGACTGGAGTGGCCACCCACACATCAGTGCAGCATGCGACTGTGATTCCTGAGACCATGGCAGGCACCCAGCAGTTGGCCGACTGGAGGTAAGCAGGAGAGCTGGTGTGTCTGGCCTGGGGGGCAGGTCCACCATGGACCCTGAAAGCTGCTGCTCTGGCCTGTACCTGAATTCCTGGTTCACATATAATTTTTTAAATTAAGAAGACGCCGAAACCGGTTTGGCTCAGTGGATAGAGCGTCGGCCTGCGGACTGAAAGGTCCCAGGTTCGATTCCGGTCAAGGGCATGTACCTTGGTTGCAGGCACATCCCCAGTGGGAAATGTGCAGGAGGCAGCTGATCGATGTTTCTCTCTCATCGATGTTTCTAACTCTCTATCTCTCTCCCTTCCTCTCTGTAAAAAATCAATAAAATATATTTTAAAAAAAATAATAAATAAATTAATTAATTAAGAAGACTATTATGTGGAATATGACTATAATGTAAGAAGATGTAATTTTTAAATATGTGTGCCAGGAAACAAGAAAATCAGCTTCATTACTTTATGGTCAGTTATCACTTTTGACCCAAAATTCAGTGACATCATTTAATCACCAGTATAATTCACCAAACTTGGCTCCGGATGATTTTTTGTTTCTCAGAATTAAATTCCACTCCCCAAAATCGAAGATTTATCACCAGTGAAAGAATGCAGAAGAGAGTCCCCAAGGTTCCTCAGTGATTCTAGGAAGTGTTCTCAGGGTGTTTTGCGATGTGGACACATTGGAGCCTTCTCAGTTCTCCCAGGGGAAGGCTTGACAGAACAGGATTTATTTCAAATGGTAGACTCTGCTGAGTGTGGCTTTCAGTTAATAATTAAGCCCGAAGTCCGCTTTCCACAGACCCCAGCAGCATCCGGCTAGCAGCCGCCAGCACGCCACCCCAGCATCTGTTTTCAGAACATACCCCACCCCACTCTCTGACTTCCTCACCACACCATCCCAGCACCACCACATGCCCCCCTTCACCAGCGCAGAGCCACATGGCAACCCCTCCCACGTTGTCCGCAGCTTCCCATCCCCCATGAGAGACAGTGTGGGCTGTTTCCCATTCGGCCCAAACATTGGGGCAGGTCATACCCCTCTCCTCTGACAGGCTCCATACCGGCCATGTGGCCTCCCCCACAGTTCCCTCTCTGACCTAAAAGACTATTGCGAATGAACAGCTCTCAGTAAAACGTAGAGAAATAGAGATATAAGCCCCCAGTCAAGCCTCAACTACAGGTTCCTCCGCTCCTCATTTAATTTTCTGACTCGTGAAGAGAGTACATAGGCTCTTTCCCACAGCCGCACGCACTTCTCACTGACTACACCTCCCCTAAGAGCACCCCCACTCGTTAGAAATACTTTCAAACCAGGTAAAACTGGATTCAGTTCTGGCTCTGCATGACCTGGGCAAGCTACTTAACCTCTATGAGCCTCAGTTTCTTCTTCCATAGAGTGGGTATAACAATCCTCACAGGATTGTTAGAGGCTGAAATTAAAATACAAAGCACTTGACCTGTATTTAATATGTACCATACCAGTGCCTGATACATGACGGGCGATAAATAAATCCATCCTCCCTTCCCCCATTGGCATCAGTTCATGCTCAGAAAGACCATCTCCCCTCTCCAGCTCATTAGGAACAACCACCAAATGGGAAGCTGTTTGACCAGTTGTTCTTCCTCACCCCTTTTTCTCCTAAAAGACCACATATATATTGTACTCTTTTTTGTTTTCCCATTATCAGCATTATAGTTCATTTCATTTCAGCAATATTCACATATTCACTGATCCATGCGTATTCTCTTATTCCTCATCCCTCCTCTTACCTGGTTACAGCAGAAAACACTGAAAGCCTACACTCTTTCTTTCTCCATTTCATGCGTAGACCAAAGAACATCCATAATCATGGCTAATAAACAAAAGACAAGTACCAGTGCTAGAACCTGTATCAATGGAAAAAGAGAACCGTGTCTGTAGAAGAAATAGCAAAAACAAAATAAAGAAGCTATAACATCAGTTTCTAAAACCCCTGTAAAGGTTCAAAAGACATTATCAAATCTCTACAAAAGTGTCTCCCTCTTCTTTTTTTTCTATTCATTTCCCCCAAGTCGCAAAGATAAATTTTACAATATTTTAAAAATTCAAATGAATTATCTTATAGCTTTTAATTTTGTTTATGTATTAAGTGGGCTTTTATGGGCAAGCCTCTGAATTAATCACCACTTTCAAAATTTCTGTGGGAAAACAAGTCTTTGAGCTCCATACAACCCAGATCATAAGAGCTTTTGAAACATAACCCATTTTCAAGATAATGGCTACCAGCATTACTATCAGCATGTATGGCTGTTATTTATCTTGATTTAATACCAAGTTCTCTCTCTATACACACACACACACACACACACACACACACACAGTGGCAAGATTATTATTATCAGTACAATGAAGTGAATTAGTTATGCAAAAAATAATAATAATAAAACCTTGAGAGTATTTGCTTAGGACGTTTTCAATATTCAGTATTTTTGGAAGTGTCAGTGAAGTACTGATGGGGTGGTCATAATTATCTGGCCACTCAGTGTGTGTATCTAGGCAGCCTTCCGTCACTCTCATTGTTCATTCGGCATGTAATTAATTCATCAGCCGTTACCTGCCTGAACACTGAGCTGGCCACTGAGAGAATTCAATACCATGTTAACACTCGGCATCAAACACAATGGCTGCCAGTCTGCAGCGTTTGCCACATAAACTGCAATGTCCTCGCTGATAAGAGGGCATCACTGCCACACCCCGCCTGCCTCGCAGAGTGGCCAGCCCACTGAAGGCCGTGTGTAAGTTCCGTGGAAGTTGGAGGGAATGTGTATCTGCTCTCCCGGAACCTGGGCTGAGCCTGCGTGCTTGGCATTCATTCTTCCTCTTTCTTACCAAGTGGGGTTCCTGCCCCTCCTTCGGAACAGCCCTGACACTTCCCTGCCCGGGAAACTCACCTGATGAGCTCACTGGGCGAGGCTCATCCCTTCAGTAGCCCACAGCCAGCAACACAACCAATTTGGGGGGTTAATTTGCCTTCTAACTGGGGAGGATACTTTATCTTAAAAAAGAAGCCCTGGCCGGCTTGGCTCAGTGGATAGAGCGTCAGCCTCAGCCTGTGGACTGAAGGGTCCCGGGTTCAATTCTGGTCAAGGGCACATGCCTGGGTTGTGGGCTCGGTCCCCAGTCCGGGCGTGCAGGAGGCAGCTGATCAATGATTCTCTCTCATCACTGATGTTTCTCTCTCTCTCTCTCCTCCCTTCCTCTCTGAAACCAATAAAGAAATATATTTTAAAAATAAATAAAATCCCTTTTAAAAAAAAAAGAAGAAGAAGAAGAAGAAGCCCTGTGTTTGTAAAACCAATAAAAAGCCTTGTTTTCCCATCTCTCTTTCAGGAACACACACGCTCACGGCAGCCATTACAATCCCATCATGCAGCAGCCCGCGCTCTTGACTGGTCATGTGACCCTCCCAGCAGCCCAGCCCTTAAATGTGGGCGTGGCCCACGTGATGCGGCAACAGCCAACCAGCACCACCTCCTCCCGGAAGAGCAAGCAGCACCAGTCTTCAGCGAGGTGGGTGGGGTGTGGGCCCAGGCGGTGAGAAACCTCTGGGCGTCGGGGCATCGCCTGTCGCAGGGAGTGGCGGGGACACGGTAACCGCGTGGCCGGCGCGGCGCTGGGAGGGAGGCGCGCTCTCCGGTCTGGTCTGCGCGGGTCGGCCCTCCCGGAACCCCATGCGGCACCCCCCGCGGGCCGGGCTCGGTTGAGTGCCAGGCCCTGAGCCATTCCGTCCCCCTTCACTTCTCTGGAAAACGCTCAGGCTCGCCTCTGAACTTGCACTTTGGAAACCATAACTTTTCTTTAAAATGTGCTTTTTTTTCCCCCTGGAAATCTAAGGTGAGAAATTGAAGTTATTTAGCTGTTCAGGGTAAGCAGTAACTTGATTAATCCTAGAATTAGCCGGAACAGCCATCTTGCTGGTCCCTGTAAACCCGGTCTCATCCCGGGGACTCCAAAGTCAAGGCTGGCGAAAGGCCACACGCTGTGATTCTATATACATGGTGCCCCCCTCCCCCCCACCCCACCCCCAGCTGGTGTTATGAGACTCATTGCTAGTGCATTTCAAGACACACTTTAATTATAAGGGCAGTGTTTATTAAAAACATTGCAGCTGCCAGCTGTTGGAGTGTATATACATTTTCGGGGGGACACCCTGTATATATGGCCTTTGGAAAAGGCGAAACTGGAGACGGAGATCAGCTGGGGAGTTGCCGGGGAGGAGGGCAGGAGGGGAGGGGCTGACAGGGAAGGATCATGAGGGGACTTTTAGGGGATGAAAATAACAAAATAAGAGTTTTCCAAACAAGATCGAAATCAAGATGGTGCCGCTGCAGAATTACCTGCATTTCTCCCTGGTGGCACTGAGGTCGCCGTACCCAGTTGCTTATTTGGGACGGGTTAATCAAGAGAAGTCCAGTATATAAAATGGCTAAAAGTTTGGCTCCCTACTTCCTCATATAGCCAGGCGCCAGAAAGTAGCCCTGCCTTTTACGTTCCCATTCAGAAATTAATCCAAGAGCTCACTCCCTCAAGTTGTCACCTTTCAAGATTTCTTAGTTGGGTGCTGCTGACAACTCAGGGAGATTCACCTCAGATCAGTGGCAGCCATCCAGAACACTTGAGTCTGGCAGCCCTGTGACAACACACCCCTGTCGTTATTAGATCAGGCGGCAGAAACGGCTACCATCTCAGTCCTCACACTGCGTGCCCGGCCATGGGCCAGCACACACAAATCTGGTCTGGCCCAGAGCTGACCTGAGCATCACCGACAGAAGAACCCTTTGCTTCCCAGACTTCACAAGTCCTTCCCTGGTGCCTGCTCCCCACGCAGCTGGTGTTATGAGACTCATTGCTTCTGCATTTCAAGAGCCATATGATTATAGTGAAAGTTACGTATTTGCCTATTTTTTAAGACCACTGCTTTGGCAGAACAGCCTGAAAGACCAGGATGCTCTCCCTTGTTGGGTGGTGCAGCGAGGCATACTTCTCTTCAATAATGCCCACTGGAGGTATTTTAACCACTGACGTAGTGAAACGTAATCTCAAAATTGTAACATATTACCAGTAACAAGCAGTATGGCAAGTACAAACAATAGAACCATCTTATCAGTAAAAAATATTACCAGCCCCCCAAAAGGAGCAAGCATCCTATCTGATACCAACTAAATAGAAAATCAAATAGATCTACCTTTACAGAATTCTCATCTTACGGCCACCCTGTTAGCTAGAAGGTGCTAGAATCTCTAAGGACGTATCAGAGTCTTCAGTTTCATTATAGGTTGGCTTTGTCTCAAGGATTGATGGAGAAGAGGGGGAAAGTAAGGGAATTTTCCCCTAAAGTTACTAGAAACTACATTGGCTAATTTTTTGTTGTTGTTAATCCTCACCTGAGGATATTTTTCCATTGTTTTGTGTGTGTTTTTTCTAGAGATGGTGAACAGGAGAGACAGAGAGAGAAACATCAATGTGAGAGAGACATATTAATTGGTTGCCTCCCTCACATGCCCTGACCAGGGCTGGGGATTGAGCCTGCAACTGAGGCATTTGCCCTTGACTAGAATCAAAACCCGGACCCTTCAGTCAGGCCAATGCTCTATCCACTGATCCAAACCAGATAGAGCTACATTGGCTAATTTGATAAGGAATTTTAAGTAAATCAAAATCAATATTTAAAGGTCCCTTTTTAAGCACACCTTTTCCTCTTGCACTTTTCCAAATTTTTCATTACAGTTGAAACAGACTGGTAAGCTTCCTATGAGGTTCAGTGTCTAAATCCAGAAGAATCTTTTTTGGAAATAAGAATTATAGGCCCTGGCTGGCTAGCTCAGTTAGTTAGAGCGTCATCCCAATACACCTAGCTTACAGGGCACATATAAGAATCAACCAATGAACCCATAAAGATGTAGAACATCGATCTCTCTCACCCTCTATTTAAAAAACAAAAAATTCATTTAAAAACATTATCCATACACAGATGCTTTCATGGTCATGTCCCTTTCACAGAGAAAGCAGGAGGGACAGCTAAATGCCAATGTTCGATCCATTAGATCCAGAAACTCCTAAGAAATCAATGCTGTAGTTTATTAAATGGTAAACCAGCTATCAGGAAACCAAAGCTTTATGTGTCAAATTTCTTCCACCTCTCTCCCAAAGAAGACCTAAGTACATTTGGGAGGATGACAGGATGGAGCTCGGGAAGTCAGGCCTGGACCCTGAAGACAGGGCTGTATTGGGGCAGACACCCCTTAAATCCTGGGCATTACATGTGACTCCACAAGACCAGCCCAGTCCGTGGGCACAGTCCCCCCTGTCCTCAGCCCTGGCTGTTCCCTTTGTCCTGCTGGGAGCAGGCACATGGAGCCAAACCAGAGCCCCGAGGAGGCAGGCTGCTGTCCCCTCTGTGTAGCGGCTGCCGCTTCTGCAGTGACAGGTGAAGTCCGAGTGCCCTGGCCTCTGACTTTTCTATGGAGATCTGGCAAAGCTGGGACTTCTGGGCAGTTTGCTCCTAGGAAGATGCTCTGGGCTGACCTTCCTCCCTGAGTGTGCGTGGCTTTGTCCTTACAGAAACGTCTCCACCTGTGAGGTGTCCTCCTCTCAGGCCCTCAGCTCCCCTCAGCGGTCCAAGCGCGTCAAGGAGAACACGCCGCCCCGCTGCGCCCTGGTGCACAGCAGCCCAGCCTGCAGCTCCTCTGTCACATGCGGCTGGGGCGACGGCGCCTCCAGCACCACCAGGGAGAGGCAGCGGCAGACCATTGTCATTCCAGACACCCCCAGCCCCACGGTCAGCGTCATCACCATCAGCAGCGACACGGACGAGGAGGAGGAACAGAAGCACGCTCCCACCAGGTGAGAAGCGTCACCGTCAGACTCCCAGAAAGGACCAGGACAGCTCGTCTGGGCCACTTTCCATCATCAAACATGAAGGTCCCTCTCTCCTGGCCCCCAAATTGTGGTTTCGCCCCGCCCTAGAGCCCTGACGTGATTTCAGGGGACTAACAGACTTTCCATAACTGTTTAAAGCCAAAATAATTCGGAATCCCTTGAGAATTAAAAAATAGTTATGGGCCCTAGACACAGAATGCCAGTGTATTTCAACTCCTGTAAGCTTACAAAGCTCTGTCTGCCTCAGGCTATTGAATTTATTTCCCGTTGGTCGAAATATTTCTCCAATATCACCTTGGCTCTCTCAGAATTCGAAATAATTGTCCAATTAATCAGAAATTTCCCTGTGTCTGATTAACCCAATCTTTCAAACTGCCAGTTGGCTCTTACCCAGAGAGCATTGCTGTTTATTCCAAGTAGTGGGAACTCATTTCACTCTCCATGCGCTCTCAGGAAGAGGGAAGAAATATTTAATACAGTACTTGCACGACTATTAGCCCTGGCGCCAGAGCCTCTTTTCCTGCCCCTCTGGCACAGTCGGTCCCCTGGCTCTCTGCACCCCACTGGCCTCAGGATCATATAGATCCCAAGCTTCATGACCCCAACCTGCTGGCTCCTCACATGAGGACTGAGGGCCAGGGAAGGGAGGCCTTCTCCCAAGCCCAGCACTGCCAGTCAGCACTCATTCCACAGCTGGATACGAAGCTTAACATCCGCCTATAGGCCTGAATCATTAATTTCTGATTGGATATAATGCCACTAATTAGTCATCACAGATAGGGTGATTGAAGCATTCTCGCTATAGTTCTCAGTGCTTTGCTGTTTCATGGAGGGCTGGTGTATGTCTGAGTGTCGTCTTTTCTGTTTAATGGCTCAGCCTGCTGTTCAGTGTGTCTCAGGAATGTAACGGAGCACTTCCGGTCCTCGCATCACCCCAGGGGCCAGAGGGCCTTGGTGTCAGGGGTGCCAGGCACCGTGCTTCACTCCCCACCTGCCTACTCCAGGACTCCCTCAGTTTCCTTTCTGATAGAGCCCTGAGTTGAGTCAGTACTCCGTTCTCCCCAGAGCCTCATGCCCCTCAGCCCCCAGCCTGAGGGGCTCAGGTGGTTCCTTTACAAAGAGAAAGGCTCTTCCCAGCCCCAGCCTGGCCCCCGGCCTGGAGCAGCCTGGCCACACATAGCTTTCGGCACAAGACGGGCCCAACAGCCTGACCCAGCCCTTCGCCACAACTGGGAAAAAGCAGAAGCCACTTAAAACCCTGACAATTGACGAGACTAGAATGTCATTTCTGAAGAATGAGATTTGAGTTGACACAGACTCTGGACACATAAAAATAGTCAAATTCATAGAATCAAGGAGTCGACTCTTGGTGGCCAGGGGCTGTCGGTAGGGAAATGGGGACTTGGTAATCAATGGGCATAAGTTGTATCTGAGCAAGATGAATCCAGTCTAGAGATCTGCACAACATTGCACAATAGTCAACAATACTTAGATTTTATTAGGAGGGTAGGTCTCGTGTTAAATATTCTTATCACAATAAAACTTAAAAAATAAATAAAGTTAAGACCATGCTCTGTCACCAAAAAAACAGAGAATGCTGGCTCTTGGTTCAAATCTGACTCTGTCCCTAACTAGCCATGTGACCTTGAACAAGCAAGTGACCTAAGCTCTCCACATCTGAAGTTCATGGTTCTTAAAACTAGAGTTGGAATATTCTTTCTCGCTGTGAGCGTTAGAGGAGACAACACATGGGAAGCACTTTGAACAGTCGTTGTGCCCCCAGTAAATGTTACCTAGACTTTGTAATCAGTGTCATCGTGATAGAAGAGGAGTGTTTTTCACATGGAGCATTGACTGTGGAGTCAGAGGAGTGAAGTAAGTATGGAAGGTTTATTGGTGGAGATGAGTTTTGACCCTGGTCTTGAAGGATGGGATTGACCGGGACTGGCAACTAGAAATCAGGAATGCATTCCAGGCAGGGCCCTGCAGGCAGGGCTCGCAGGGTTGTATCTGACCTTGCCGCAGTGTTTTCTCCACTGGGGCTGGTTTCTTTACTGCTTATCTCCTTATTTCTTTTCATCATTTTAAAATGATGAAAATCATCTATTGCCATGACAACACAATGCAATTGTGAACTCTGGTGGCTTTGTTCTTTTATTCAGAAATGATGTTCTATTAAGGCCATTAAGCAAATATTTTTCATTCTACTCTTTCTGTCTCCCTCCCTCCCTCTCTCTCTCTTCCATTAACCAATTCATAATGGGATTGATTAGCGATCAGTAATAATTAGACATTATACTGGAATGAATCCCAGTAGAATCAGTGCATACACGCCTAAAGAATCCATAGTAATAATGCATGCTCATTTTTAAGATGACTCATTTAGTAGCTTCCCATTTGTTCTCTAATCTGCATAGTATAATCAGGTACAGCACAGATATTTCTAACAATAGGAGAGATTAAAAACAGCTATCAGGACTGACTGGTGTTGCTAAGTGGTTAGAGCTACAGCTGTGCACCAAAGGGTTGTAGGTTCGATTCCCGGTCAAGGGCACATACCTGGGTTGTGGGTTCACTCCTTACCCCCACCCTCCAGTTGGGGCGAATGCTGGAGGCAACCAGTTGATGTGTCTGTCTCACATCAATGTCTGTCTGTCTGTCTGTCTGTCTGTGTTTCTCTCTCTCTCTCTCTCTCTCTCTCTCTCTCTCTCTCTTTCTTCCCCTCCCTTTCTTTCACTCTCTCTGAGAAGCAATGAAAAAAATATCCTCAAGTAGGGACTAACAAAAAATAAAATGAAAAAGTATAAAATTAATTCACCTCTTCCAAACCTGTCTCATGTAGATCCAGGAAAGTAAGGAATTACCCTTAGACTGTATTGCACTTATTTGCTCATTAGGCAGAGGGGCCTCCCAGCTCCCGTAAAAGGGAGGGGACGCATGAAGCTTAGAGAGGTTTTATCCCACACTCCTGGATAGGAATCGAGACACGGACAGCCAGATTCTTCAGCCTCTCTGGTGGGAAGGTTCACACCTGTTGGGTTTCCACAAGGACATGGCCCTAGCTTCTCACAGGTCACCTGGACCAAGCTGCCAGGTGTTCTAGACTTGCAGAACGCCATCCCGAGTGACAGCACGCTCACTGATGCATGAAGTGTATGTTCAGACAGTTCAGTTGTCAGAAAATTCTTACTCATATTGAGCTGAAACTTCTCCACAATTTCTAGATGTGAGTGAAGACTTTGAAATATGTCCAAGGTCACACCAACATCCAGGCCACTGTCCAAGGTCACAACAGTGGGCAGCAGAGCCGGAACTAGACACCACTCTCGGGACACAGCTGGGAGCCAGCCCTGTCTTCATGTGGGGCCACCACCCCAGACACACTTTCAGCAGAACCCGTCACGCAGAACTGGCTCTGATGGAGCTGAGAGCAAAGGCAGGGCAGCGCCGCCTCCCAGCATCCCCCAGGAGCTGGGAGCACCTTGATTCGGTGTGGGGTGGGGTGGGGTGGGGTTCCCTTTAATAGCATATTTCTACACAACAGACACTCACAGACTGGTGGGTTTCCCTTTGCCCAGCCCCACCCACCACAGAAAACCAGTGCAGGTCTCCCTGGTCTTGGTCTTTTTGAAGCAGCTCGCCCTCTTTCCGGGTTCCCTCCTCCTGATGCCACAGCTTCCACAATGTCCACTGCTCATGACTCCTGCTCCCGACTTCAGAGGTTCGGGGATCTTTCCTGCTGCCCCACTTTCTGATTCTTGGGCCCGATCTCAGTGCCATACCCACCCTTTTTTGTTTCTGAATAAGCATATAGACTTTTTAAAAATGGAGATATAGTTCGCATGCCATACAAATCACTCACTTAAAGTATATAATTCAGTGGTTTGGGAATTTTACATTAATTTTTTTAATTGTGATAAAAAAAAATTTGCCGTTTATGTTTAAGCATACACTTCAGTGACATTAAATACATTCACAGTGTGTGCAGCCACAACCACTGTCTATTTCCAGAACTTTTCCATGACCCCAGGCACACTCTGTACCCATTAAGCGGCAACTCCTGTTCCTCCCTCCCCCAGCCCCTGGTCACCTCTATCTGTCTATGAATTTGCTTATTCTAGGTACTCATGTAAGTGGAATAATACAGCATCTGCCCTTCTATGTCTGGCTCATTCCACTTAGCACAATATTTCAAGGTTAATCCATACTGTAGCGTGTATCAGAACTTTATTCACTTTTCTGGCTGAACATATTCCGTTACATACCACATTTTGTTTACTCATCTTTTGATGGGCACGGGTTATTTCCACCTTTAGATTGTATATTTTCTCCTCTCAGCCATTAGGAATAATGCTACTATGAACATTGGCATTCAAGTATCTCTTTGAGTTCCTTTGTGTATGTGCCTGAGAGTGGAATTGCTGGTCACATGGTCACTCTTTAATTTTTTGAGGAACAAGCATATGGATTTTTTGCATTTAAACTGTTATGAGTGGGAGGGGTAGATCTTTATTAATTAAAATGTATCCATTTTATCAAAATTAATGTGAAGAGCTATGTTCATTCCTCACCTTCTCTTGAGTTCTTGATGGTTATCATCGGTACCACCCATTTGACAGTTCATGGTGGGAGGCTTTGTGACAGCCACTCTGCTCTTCAACTGGTTGCTTTAAAACTTCTACCCTTTACCCTAAAGCACTCAGAGGTTGAAAAGCTGCCTGAGGCCACCCCCCCAGCAAGTGCTGGTGTTAGACATCTGGCTGCAGGGCCCCGTTCTCACCCGGACACAGCTGGGGAGGGAGCCTGCTTCCCTGAACCAGGACAGTGTGCAGCCCCTAGAGGAATCATCGGGCCCAGAGGTCATAGTGTCCAGAGCAGGGGCCACGCAGGTCACACGCAGTCACTGCCCAGCCCCTCCCTTCTGCCAGGCTGCCTGGGCCTCCAGAGTTGGCCCACTTCTCTGCTGCCCTTAGGAGGCAGAGAGCGACCTTGGAAAGGGGCTGGCCTGTGGCTGGCCTGTGACCTTGGCCAAGACGTCCGTGATTGTCTGTCCCCATCAGGCCTCTATAAATACCAGCTTCTCTTAGCAAATCCGTTGGAAACTGACCATCTTACTTAGGCAACGGATATTTCTCAAAAATAGATGATCAATATATAAAAATAGATGAAAACCCATTTTTGAAATCTTCACAATAAACAGCAAATTTTATATGCATCATCCCACCAGCCTCTCACTGAGTTTGGAGGCAGGAAGAACTGGTTCCCAGAGTAACCACACAAACATAAATATCTCAGAAAAAGTGCCGGCCGAGAGCCATCCATTGCCAGTTCCTCCTGTCGGCGTGTTGAGTTTCAGGATGAAGAGCAGGGTCCAGAGCAGCTCCCCACTAGGCATCCCCCCGGTGGAGCCCCTCTGACCTCACCTGGACACAGTGCTGTCCCCTCCCCGACCCGAGGGCCAGGCTCCCCGAGAAGGGGACTCTCAGAGGTCCTGGGTGCGGGCACCACAGCCATCCCCGCAGCACTCTCCCAGCAGAGAGGTTGCCCATGGTGTGAAGTCAGCTCCGATGGCTTTCTCAGCACGTCTGAACCGTGTGTGGGATCAGCCCCCCGAAACTCCCTTTCTCCCACCCGTCTCTGCGTCCTGGCTGCTCCTGGGTGTTCCCGTCCCGCCTGCCTAAGTTCACTGCATCTCCAGGCCCCGAGCCTCGCTGTACTCTCCCTTCCCGGCAGGAGCGTTCTCCCACACAGGCCTGGGGTTCTGGGGTTCTGGGGTTCTGGGCTTTGCTTGCTCAGACGTCCCTTTCTCGTGGCTCAGGGGTGTTGCCGTGCCAGGGAGAGCCCAGGCCCTCTCGAAGCTTCTCACTCCCACCTTCCAGAAGCGCCTGTGGGCCCAGCTCCGGCCCTCTCTCAGGTCTTCATGTGACAGGTGACACTCGTGTGCCCTACCTCCCCGCGAGGGCCATGCAGCAGCAGTCCCATCCGCTGCCCCGGCACCAAGGGGGGCTCTTCACACGGCCGCCGGCCTGACCTGCTGGCTGGTGTCTCACCTCCCGGTTCTGATTTGCCCTGTCCCTTTCCAGCACTGTCTCTAAGCAGAGGAAAAACGTCATCAGCTGTGTCACGGTCCACGACTCTCCGTACTCCGACTCCTCCAGCAACACCAGCCCCTACTCCGTGCAGCACCGCACCGGGCACAACACCAACGCCTTCGACACCAAGGGGAGCCTGGAGAGCCACTGCACTGGGAACCCCCGGACCATCATCGTGCCCCCCCTGAAGACCCAGGCCAGCGACGTGCTGGTGGAATGTGACAGCCTGGTGCCAGGTAACTCAGGGCCCGGGCAGGTGACCTCGCTGGAGAAGGCCTTGCGCTCTGCTGCTAGCAGTTTTGTTGCGTGAGGGCTGACAAGGGCCGGGTTACTGCAGATTTTGCTCAGTCACTAAGGGAGGATTCTGCTAAACATCACGTTGTATAAGCAGCATTTTCATTTTTTAATTCTGTAATTAGTACCCAGATGAGTATTTCAGTGAGGGCCTCGGCCGGTAGCAGCACCCTCTTGCCATGACCACAGGAACCTATAGGCAAACAGCTCACCCAGGAGGCAGGGTCCTCATACTTTGCTGCTCAGACGCCATCAGATTGTTTACAGCTGTATCCATCACACATCACCAGTTTAAGTATTTGCCACGGGTGTTATTTCTGCCGTGTTGTGTGTTGATCATAACTTAAGTTCTTTAAATGCCTTTGTCAACACCTCGAGGCTGCAGCTTGGACTCATTTAATCCATGGAGATGCTGCCCGGCTGTCACCCCAGGCGGCCAAGCTGCCTTCCCCTCTGTAGGAAACTCTTCCCTGGACCGTGATCGCGTGGCTGGATTTCATCTCGGGAGTAGACGGGTGGAGTAAGGAGTTGGCAGAGAGAAAGCTCTGAAAACCAGATTTTAAGCCTGAGTAAAATAAACGCAGACAGCCGCCATGTTTGTTTGGCTTTGCTCTCAGGAACTGTCCCCCAAGAGATCTCCATTCCGGAATTATCCCGTTTGGGCGCTCCTAAGGTTTCTCACACGAGAGCCAGTGCACCATGCTAACATCCAGGAGAGTGAAGGAGTCTTTCTCCTGTAAAATGGGAGAAGTGTGCCCCGCCGGTGTGGCTCAGTGGTTGAGCATCGACCTATGAACCAGGAAGTCATGGTTCGATTCCGGTCAGGTTGCGGGCTCAGTCCCCAGCAGGGGGCATGCAGGAGGCAGCTGATCAATAATTCTCTCTTATCATTGATGTTTCTCTCTCCCTCTCCCTTCCTCTCTGAAATCAATAAAAATATATATTTTTAAAAAATAATAAAATGGGAGACGTGTGAGAGAGAGAACCTGGGAAAAGGAACCCAGTGCTGGGAAGATCTTTAGGAAAAGAAACACTTAAAAGTTGAGAATCTGGAAATTGTCTCCTTAACTCTTTACTTGCCCCCCACAAGTCCGCAGGAAGCCCTGCACATCCCAGGTTAAAGTTTGCAGCCTAATGCGCGTGGCTTGGTGAGGGCGCTTCTGCTCAATTAACACACATTCTTGGGATTGGAGTTGAAATCCTGAAGAAAGATTGGCCTTTCATGGAGCCAGCAGGGAAGGAAATAGTTCTCCCTCGTCAGCAATCCAAAATCCAAACAACCAGATTTTAAGCTCACAGCAAACTCAGTTGGCAGTAAAAACCTGGCCTGGCCCAGCCAGAGGCTGTTCATTTGTGTCATAGTCGTATGTGTGCTGCTTTGGGAAGTGTCCCTGTGTTTTGTGGCAGAAATATTCATGTGTTTGGCGGGAGGGTGGTGTCGAGGCTCCTCTGGGGGTGACCTAATATATTGACTATGTACCAAATTACCTTCCTAAAATCGGAAATTTTGAATTTGAAAACTGACCCCAGGGATATGAGATAGGGGGCAGTAGACCTACAGGGTGAGACACTGAGGTTTGTAAATCAAGGACACTTGTATTCCCAGACAACTCTGGGGATTCTATAACAGTAATGATTCTTAAACATACGCGATCGCCCAGCTGGTGTGGCTCAGTGATTGAGTGTTGACCTATGAACCAGGAGGTCGCAGTTCGATTCCCGGTCACAGCACATACCTGGGTTGCAGGCTCTAACCCTGGTACGGGGTATGCAGGAGGCAGCTGATCGATGATTCTCTCTCATCATTGATTTTTCTATCCCTCTCTCCCTCTCCCTTCCGCTCTGAAATCAATAAAAATATATTTTTTAAAAAATAAAAAAGTAGTTTAAAAAAAAACACATGATAATGGCCCTGGCCAGTGTGCTCAGTGGTTAGAACACCGGCCTGTGCCCTGAGGGTTGCGGCTCAATTCCTGGTCAAGAACATGTACCTGGGTAGTTGGGGTTGATCCCCGGCCCCGTTGGGGTACTTTTGGGAGGCAACCAATCAATGTTTCTTGTCTCTTTGTTTCTCTCCTTCCCTCCCCTTCTCCCTCCCTGCCTTCTACTCTCTCTAAGGATCTATGGGAAAATATCCTCTGGTGAGGATTAGCAACAACAAAAAAACATAATGTGTCTAAGAGTTGGCTCAAGATAGACCTTATGCAGATTATGTAGGAATTGATTTTTTCTCAAGTAGCCAATGCTAAATTTCTCTTGCCCTTTTTTTATGTTTTTGTTTTTTGTTAATCCTCACCCAAGGATATTTTCCATTGATTTTTAGAGGGAGTGGAAGGGAGGGGAAGAGACAGAGAGAGAGAGAGAGAGAGAGAGAGAGAGAGAGAGAGAGACCATCGATGTGAGAGGCATTGTCTGGTTGCCTCCCGCACACACCCTGACTGGGCCTGGGGATGGAGCCTGCAACCGCGGTGCTTGCCCTTGAAGGGAATCAAATCCGGGACCTTTCGTTCTACAGGCCGATGCCTAACCACGGAGCAGAACCAGCTAGGGCTCCCTAGCCCTTTTAACACAAGGTGGATGGTGCCTAGGAGGGCAGCCAGATGTCCAGGTCGAATATCCCAACTCTGAGCTTTGTCGGCCGTGGTGCCGGCGCCGCTCTGGGAGGGAACGTGGTGGCGAAAGTTACTGAAACTCTAAGACCACCCAGTGCAGCCCCCTCGCACAGACAGGTTAGGAAGCCGAGGGCCAGCCTCGCCAGCGTAGCTCAGCAGGGTCCTGCCGCCAGAGGCCAGCTCTGCGGGGCCCGCATGATGCCTGTGGAGCTACACTAGCCATGTCCATCGGCAGCCCCTGAGCACTCCCCACTGCATTCCCCAAGGACGTGTCACGTCTGAAAAACAGAAACGGTTGCCTGAATAGCTGAGAATTTCAAGAATATGTCCAACAAACCTGAGAAAAATGGAAGGTCCTTCTCGGTGAGCTGCTGGTTCTAAAGCAACCAGTGCCGCTGCCTCCAGACGCCCCGTGGTGTCGTCTCTTATAGAGACTCCTGTTCCGCTGAGGACCTGCTGCGCAGTCTTCCCGGTGGCAGGCGAGAGGCAGGCAGGACCTCATCCTGGTGCCTGCCCTCGTTCTCAGTACTCAGTGCCCTTGGCTGCAGAACCTCCTGGGCTGGGGAAGCCAGGAAAGCAGCTGGCCCACACCAGCCAAGGCGCACGCTGGTGGCAGCCACCCCCGGATCCCCAGCCGCTGACCCAGGACACAGGCTGTGTGGGTGACAGTCCATCTCTCACAGCTCGTCGTCCCTCCTGTGTTCTCCACCGCGGGGTTCCTCTCCGGTCCCTCGGGCTAGTTAGGTTCTTTGGAACGCAACAGGGCGAACTCTGTGAGAACATGTTGGAGCAGCGGTTCTCAACCTTCCTAAAGCCGCGACCCTTTAATACAGTTCCTCATGTTGTGGTGACCCCCCATTTCATTGTTACAAATTGAACATAATTAAAGCATAGTGATCAATCACAAAAACAATATGTAATTATATATGTGTTTTCCGATGGTCTTAGGCGACCCCTGTGAAAGGGTCATTCGACCCCCAAAGGGGTCGCGGCCCACAGGTTGAGAACCGCTGTGTTGGAGGGATGCGAGGCTCAGGGAAAATTCAGCAACTAGGTCCGAGGTGGGGCCAGAGCCACAACTCCTGGGACCTGGGCCGGTCTCACCCGGGCCTGGGGCAGTGAGACTGGTTTGTGATGGCCAGATCGGAAACGGTCCCTTCCTGGAAGACCCCCGTTGGCCCGAGAGGGGGACCCGAGGACCCGGGACTGACCTGTGACCTGTTTCTCCTCCCGACACAGTCAACACCAGTCACCACTCGTCCTCCTACAAGTCCAAGTCCTCCAGCAACGTGACCTCCACCAGCGGCCACTCTTCAGGGAGCTCGTCGGGAGCCGTCGCCTTCCGGCAGCAGCGGCCGGGGCCACATTTCCAGCAGCAGCAGCCGCTCAACCTCAGCCAGGTAAGCCCGGCGCTTCTCACTGCCCCTCCAGTGGGGGCGGGAGGTGCCCTGACCGGCCACTGGTGTTTGCTTCCCTCCGAGGGTCACCCTTGGGGAAGCTGGTGCCACTGGTTCAGGGAGAGCTGGCCGGAAGCAGGGCGACCTGTGTAGTGTCATGTGGCTCCGAGTGGCATGTGCCAGCGCTTGTTAGGATGGCCCACAGCTCGCCAGTGTCACCCAGCACAGGGAGCACCGCTGCGTGCCGCGGAGGAGGCCACGCCCCGAGCCCGGGCCACGCGGCCGAGGTTTGGGGAAGGTGGGACATAAATAAAGCAGAGCTTCGGAGGGCAGAGCCAGCCTGTGCATAAAGGGCCAGCTCGGTGCAGAGCAGACCCAGGCCTGTTTCCTGAGGAGCCACGAGGTGAGACAAAGGGGCTTGTGCTCAGGAAGCCCCGTGCGCTGTGCTGTGCCTGGGCCGTGAACTGAGGCCGCATCTGTCACCAGGACTGAGAATGCCCCGGTAAGAGAGGGCTGGCACATGTGTCTGCTACAACGGCAGGCAGCAGAGGTCTGAGAGGGCCTGCGTTTTAGAGAACAAGATCTCACAGGGAGATCTGTGACCTGTAACGGCAGTGGCTTTGTCTGTGTGTCAGCCAGCCTGGGGGACACTGGGCACGGCCTCCTTTCTCAGTCCCGGCTAATTTACTGCCCAGCACCCTCCAGAGGTGCCTTCTGTCACTCCCACTGCTGTGGCCTACTCTCCCTCCCCTCCCCTTCTCCTCTCCTCCTTCTCTCCTCCCTTCTCTCCCCCCTCTTCCCCCTTCTCATCTCTCTTCTCTCCCCTCTCTCTCTCCTTCCCTCCTCTCCATTCTCACTTCCCCTCCCCTTGTCCCTCCTCCCCACCTCTTTCTCTCCTCCTCCTCCTCCCTCCCTCTCCCTCCTCCCCCTCCTCACTTCCCCCTCCTCCTCTCCCGTGTGTCCAGCCCCCAGTGCAGCCCTCTCCTGGTGCTTCTCCTTGTCCAGGCTCAGCAGCACATCACTGCAGACCGCACCGGGAGCCACCGCCGGCAGCAGGCCTACATCACTCCCACGATGGCCCAGGCTCCGTACTCCTTCCCGCACAACAGCCCCAGCCACGGCACTGTGCACCCCCACCTGGCTGCCGCCGCCGCTGCCCACCTCCCCACCCAGCCCCACCTCTACACCTACACGGCGCCCGCGGCCCTGGGCTCCACCGGCACCGTGGCCCACCTGGTGGCCTCCCAAGGCTCGGCACGCCACACCGTGCAGCACACTGCCTACCCGGCCAGCATCGTCCACCAGGTCCCCGTGAGCATGGGCCCCCGGGTCCTGCCCTCGCCCACCATCCACCCGAGTCAGTATCCAGCCCAGTTTGCCCACCAGACCTACATCAGCGCCTCTCCAGCCTCCACCGTCTACACTGGATACCCACTGAGCCCCGCCAAGGTCAACCAGTACCCGTACATATAGACACTGGGAGGGGGCACGGGCGAGGGCGGAGCTGGGCGTCTGGCACTGAAGACGCTGCACAGCAGCAGTACAAGGGGCGGGGCGGGGACACTGCTGACACTTGAACTAGGAAGTGGGAGGACTGAGCAGAGAAGAGAACATTTTTAAAAAGAAGGGATTCAGGAGGGGATCTATGCTTTTTATTTTAAAAAGAAAAAGAAAAAAAAGAAAACGTCGGTAACAAAAACACAGCTCATGAACCCATTCTGCACCAAACTGGAAAGGAGAAGAGAGAGCGATGGAAGATTCCGGAAGGGGGGCCAGTTTCTGAAGAACTTTATGAACTTTTCAGAGGTTATTTTCATATGGCAGCAAGTGACATTTAAGAATTTGCTGTCAGGGACACCTGATATGGAAATCCAATAGGTTTTTCATGGTTGAACATGAGAATTAGGGATTTTTCCAGAACTCTAAAGGGTCAACAGCCCTAGAGGTCAGGCTGCTGTGGCCTGATGTGGGGGGTTGGGCTGTTCAGGCCCCTTGGGGGGAAGGGGGTGGCCAGGCCCAGGAAGCCCTCCCCCGAGGGCACGTGTTCTCTTCCCGAGCTCTCTGGATAAATCCCTAAGAAAGTTACTCCTCAAATGTCATTCATAATGTTTGTTCCAAACTTTAGCTTTTTCTTTCTGAAGATTTATTTTCTCTTTGAATCAATCCCTAGTCGCAGAGCAGGGCTGGCGGGTGTTGCCGACACACGGTGGGATGTAGCATTCTGCACCCGTTTCTCTTTGTGTTCAACTCCCGTGATACCAATGGACTATCCTCAGTGGAACTGCACACCAGTGACAGGCACAGGCATGTAGCCAATGTGGTGGCCCAGGCGTGAGCGCGAGCGCCTGTGCGTCCTGGGCGGCCAGGCTCCCTCCTGACTTGACATCATTCCCTCCTAGTGCCTTACGGAACCAGAGCGCGAGGGTTTCCGTCCACGGTCCTCCAAGCAGCTGGCGGGCGAGTCGGAGCATCTCGGCACTTTTGTGCTATTGAAACATTTTACTCTGGTCTTTCCTCTTTTTGTTTTTAAATTTTAATTTAATCTAATTTTAGTACCTGTTGTCTGTCTATGGCTGTTTGCTGGCAGAGGGGTGTCAGGGAGCTGGCAAGGCCGGAGAGCCCCCGGATGTTGAGATGTGGGGTGGATGGTGGGGGTGGACCTGGTGGGCGTGATGTTTTAGATGACTGTATTTGGACAGAGCAGGATGACTCCCCACCCCTTGCAGCCCCCCTCCCCCCACCCCCCTACACCCCCGTTCTACCTGTATGGCTGCTCTGCCATTTGTGGGGCCAGAGGTCCCGCTGTGTTGCAGGAACGCTGGCCTTGCCAGTGGCTGACTCCTTCCCGGTGTGGAAACGACAGAGGAGAGGAGGCCGCCAGCCGCCTGCCACCTCCAGGCCAGCACACTTCCTGCCGCCTCTGGGGGCTGGAGCGCAGGCCTGGTCCCCAGCCGGGTGCTCTCGCCTCCCCCAGGCCTCACTGTCGCACCGCCCCTCTCCTCCGGACCCTTCCCTCTGCAGACAACCACCAGCCTGTGCTCACTGCGGTCTCTCCCTCATTACCTGGGCCTGCCCACGGCACCACTTGGTTTTGGTTTTTGAGGGTCTGGTGGGCAGAAGGCAGGGGGACATTTATTGGGGTGACCAGGAGGCCTTCAGCCACCCCCTGGAGGCCTCTCCCGCCGCCAGTTAGGTTTCCAAAGAAATTGCCCTTTGCCCTCTTTGCACCTTTGATACATTCTGGACGTTTCTCAGGCTTGAACTGCTGGAGGCAGGTGGGGTCTCTGTTCACAGCAACTCACACTCATGAGGGTTAGGAGACTGTGTGGTCATAGTGAGGCTTTAAAGGGAGGCCCTAAACGCCGGCTCTCCACGCTGAGTCCTTAACTGAGCCCAACGCCGCGTTCCCAAGGTGCAGAGAGGCCGCTCCGTCCTCGTCCTCGTCCCCCTCCCTCCCGCCCTCCCTCCCTCCCTCCCTCCCTCCCTCCACAGTCTCCCTTAAAGATCTGCTGTGAAAGGTGTTTTTATAGTGACATCCGACCTAATTCAGTGAGGAAGCCAAACCTTTACCTTAGCTCTTAGCTGTGAAATGTGAACTAACTCTGGAAATTTCCCCTCCCGACCACAAGTCCTACTTACCTTACAAAGAGATCCCATTTATCCAGGCCTTAGGCCGGAAGGAAGGAAGGACGCTATGACTTTCGAGGGCGGACAACCCCGGGGCCCAGCAGGATCCATAGTCTGTCTGATGTGGGGAGTGCGTCCTTCTGAGACGGCCAGTCAGTGGGAGTAGTGGGGGCGGGGGGGGGGGTTTGAAGTTGGAGGCCACGCCAGCCTGGAAGGCCCAACTCCGGCACAGATGGCAATGGCGCCCCACCAGGTCTCGAGCCCAGTTACCCGTCTGGGCTGCGCGTGAGCCTCACTGGCCTTACTGTAGCGTCCTGGGCCTCGCCCAGTGCGCGCCCAGCCCTCGCGCCCTCTGACCTTTCCAGAAAAGACAACCAGCCTTCCGTTTGAAGCAGATGACTCTGTCTACCACGTCAACTTTCACCTGACACTTCTTTCCTTTTCTTCCAGACCAGGAATGAAAGGTCCATGCTGCTCATAAAGATAATATTATTGTACTAATTATTTTGATTATTATCAGTGTAATTATTATCATTATCATCATGTGGATATTTTAGTTGGGGTTTGAAATGCACACTTATTCCATGTATCTTTGTGTTTTCTCTTTAATATTTAAACTTATTTGATTATATCTGTGAGTATCTGAGTAGACAGGAAGGACATACAGATGTCCAGTTTTGTCAAAGGAATTGGGTGAACTGTTTGTCATCTCTTCCACTGAGAGCTGTCAAGGAAAGATCCCCCGCAGAACCAGAGTGAAGAATCAGGCCTTTCCTCTGCGCAGCCTGGGCGCTGACCACACCGGCCGCGCGTGCTGAGCCCTGAGCGTGGGCCTCCACCAGGCCCTGCGCTTCTGAACCCGGCTGCCCAGATCCTGGCCTGCTCACACCCGCCATGTACCTGTCCCGCCAAAAGAGCCCCCTGCCGGAGCTGATGCGGCCCCTCCCAGGCGCCCCCTTTCCCGGTGCACCAGGAGGGTGGCTCAGAGACCACTGTCCCTCCTGGAAGCCCAAGTAAGGCTGCCAGGCAGGCAGGACCCTCCCCTGGAAGCTGCCCCCTCCCCCTCCCCCTCCCCCCTCCCCCCTGCTCCCTGCTCCCTCCCCCCTCCCCCCACGCTGCCCACTTCCTCAGTCTGGCCCTGCGCCCAGGACATCTCAGCTTGCAATCCTAAGGACAAACTAGTGAGCCACAAAGGGTGGAGGGACGCTAGGAGGCCAGAGGACACTGACACGCCCAGCAGCTGCACACACTGCGGCCAGGGTGAGGTCATTGGCCCACAGTGCCCTGATTTTTTCATCAGCAAGGTGTACACACACAGCCCACAGACCAGAAACTTCAGCCCTGGATGAAGAAAGGGTTGAAATGCCAGCTTCCCTGAAAGGGCGGGGGGGGGGGGGGGGAGGCTGGGAGATGGGCAGGACCCAGTCCCACAGACACTCAGCAAATGTTAGCACACACCCCCCCCCCCAGTCCCCGCCTGCCTTCCTCCTTCAGTCCCCAGCACAGCTGTGGGATCAGAAACTCCCAGTGGGAGGCGCCAACCTCTGCATGTGCTCCTTGGCCCTTGCCTGCATCTCCCATCCCGTCCTCCAACTGAGTCGCCCTAGCAAGTGGATGAGCAAAAGGCTGCCCATCCCTAGGCCCAAGCTGTCAAGCAGAGGGGTGTCAACCTAGTCCTACTTAGACCTCAAGTACCATAACCTAGAGCATCATCTGTTCAATAATTGGCTTCATCCTTCTTTGCTGAGGAAACGTCGTAAGAGTGAGAGGGGAAATGCAAAAAGACAGGCAAGGGAGACTGCCGTGGGAGCCCGGGAGCCGCAGGTCCACACGCTCCCGCACTGGGCCTCGCCGGCCCTCCGGGATGTTTGCACCCGTGTCTCTGCGCTTAGGGCCTCTTTCGTGATGATTGGGCTGTTTCCAAGGGAAGGGGTGAGCAGGCCGATGGGTGGGAGAGTCTGAGGCTTGATGCCAATTACTTTTGTGGAAGAGCATGGGGTTGATCGATTCAGAGGGACAAGGAGGGTGGGGGCCCGCCGGCGGTGGTCCCCGGACCGGCTTTGCGTCCAGGCCTTCCTGGCGCTGAGTGGCTTGCAGGCCGTGGGAGCCAGCTAGCAGTCCCCTTCTCCCCGGGAGACAACCCGCCCAGACACCGGGCTGCTGGGTGTGCGGAGGGAAGGCGAGGTCGGCGCAGCTGCTACCGGCTGCTTTCCCTCGACCAGGCCTGTAGAATTGCAGACACTCGGTTTTGAACAAGCTGTGGTGGAGGATTGGGGTGTGAGAGTGAGTGAGTGAGTGAGTGGAGCAGACTTTCTTGGAAACTGGAGGAAGGAGATGAGGAGGCTTGAGGAGCTATTGCTGATGGGCTGTGGGGGGTGAAACGCCGTGTCCACGGGCTGACCCAGCTTTGGTCCGGACTCTGTCTGGTGCTGGGGGCAGGGCAGGATGTGGGGCTCTGGGACAGAAAACAGGAGAAAAAACCAGGTAGCAGAGAAAATTCAACAGAGAGGCGAGGTTTCCTGCCGCGGCCTTGCCGGGACCTCACAGCGCCAGCGTAAGAGCTTTGCCGCAAAGCATTCCCGCCCTGGGGACTTGGCGTGCTTCTCGTCCACCCGGTCTGTCTTTTCTCCCTGGTGTGCCGTACAGACTTCATGGGGAACCCTCAAAAGGAAGCAGGCCAGAGTTGTCCTTACCAAATTGGAAAGGAAGGTGTAACTGTTCCTTTCTTTAGCCAAAGAACCCTTCTCGGAGACACCTCCACACGGACAGCATGGTGGCATTCCTGTCTTTCCTCTCGGGGCAATAATGACTTCGTTCGTGATGCAATTCCATTTGTCCTTCTCTTTCCTCTGTATCCTGACTTTCTGTTGTTACCTTGATTTCAAAGCTGTACTCACCTTTTCAGAGAAGTAGATCAGTAACCCTAACGCTGCTGCTCCTGGGGGGCTGGAGACACCACGTGACTATGTGAGCTGAACTGGCCTCGTGTCACCAGGGGTCCGACCGGGCAGACCTGCCGGGAAGTTCAGCTGTGTTTGGGGGTTGGATGTGCAGGAGCCGGGCTCTGATGCCTTTGGACTCTCACTTCTAATCTCCACAGACTAGTCCGTAAAATCTCAGCCGGGCTACTAGAGAACTGAAGATGGTGAAATGACTTAAATGCAACAGAGGCTTTCAAAGACCATTGGCGCCTCGCTCACTAGCATCACCCCACCTGGCAGAGGCTTCTCACCTCATTCCTGCAGCTCCAGGCCAGCTCTTCCCTTCAGACCCAGTTGGCGCAGAAGGGACCCTCCGTAGGGCACGCTCTCAGAATACCTGCCCCAGAGCGACCCTCCTGGGTGCCCCCAACTCAACTCCCGCAAGCCTCCGAGAGCCCCTAATCTCAAGAATATTAGATTGACTCTCTCATTTCTTCTCAAAACCTGCAATGTCCCTCAGCTAACAGCCAGCATTTGTTAAATGCCTTCAGCACTCCAGGCCCCAGGCAAGCCCTGTGAGGGTGACCTCATGGCGCCCTCAGAGCCACCCCATGTACGACGCCCCCTTTACTGATGGGGGTGGTGAGGAAGCTGATGTTCTAACAAAGAAAGAGTAGCATGTGCTAACGAAAATAAAATAAAATAGTGGTCTGAAATTGCCACATTTCTAGTGAAATTTTTGTTAAGGAGGCCTTGGCTGAGATAGGATTTTTAATTAACAGCCTCATATTTCTGACCATTTAATGGTACTCCCATCGATTGTGTGCCAAACACTGTGCTAAACACTGCTCATCCGTGAGCTTGTTTATCCTGGTCTTCAGAATAACGATGAAATCAGCAATAGGCATCCGTTACAGAGGAGGCAGCTGCCAGGGTCGCCCGGCTAGGAGGGAGCGGGCCTTGGACCCAGGTCTCAGCAGCCGGCCTCGGTGTCTCCCATGTTTAAATGCAAAGGAAGGCCTTGGGATGTCCCCACGCTGTGGCTCACGTGCATGGGCCTCGGCAGCAGGTCTGCGTGGAGAGGGCGTCCGCATTGGAGGCGAGCAGAGGGGCAGCGGTAGCTTGGCTTCGGAGAGAATCGAAGGGGTGTTTCTTTTGATTCGGAATAGAATGTGTTTCAGGTCCCTTTCCAGTGTGCCAACTGGTCTAGTACTGCTGCTGCCACAAACTCCTGAGAGAGAAAAGGAAAAAAAAAAATTCTTCTTTAAAAAAAACATTTTTTTTCTTGCTTATAGTTAATTCTAGAAAGGCAATACTAAAGCTATATATATATTTTTCCAACGTGCTATTTTTGACTGCACTGATAAACATCATGACAAGTCTGGTCTCGTAACCGACCCACCCTTCAGCTCTGGGTAGAACCAGGGACGGGGCTCACACCGAGTTTGTAAATAATGTGCGGGTCTGGTGTCCAGGAACTTTTTCCTTTGTTTAAAAAAGACATAGAAGAAGGAGAAAGACGATTTTTAAAAAGAGGAGCAAAATAAGGTTTTGTTTCGAGGCAGCCTTCCCGAAGCAGCGGGCGCAGTGGTGTGTGAACGGAGGGAAACTGCGGGGAGGGAGAGGCTCTTGCCGCGGTCCGAGATTGGTAGCAACACGGAGCGTGCTTATTTTGGCTGAAAGGTGACAAGAATTTAGCAGTACTTTGGGACTCAATTTTTAATTTTTTAGAAAATTCTTATTTGTTTTGAAACATCTCCTCAGTTGTTTTGGGTGGGCGTTTTTTGTTTTGTTTCTTTTTTATTTATAAAAACGTCTTTATTGACTGGCTCCAGGCTTGTCGGCCTAAACTCTTGGGTAGTTGACACAAGTTCTGGAGTCCTCTAGAACTTGAACTCCATTGGAAGCAAACCCAACTCATTGGCAGTCGATCCTGGTTGGTTTCGGTAGGCGTGCTGGAATTCTGACGGAGCACCGAAAGGTTTTTCTAAAGAAGGTTTTAGATACATTATCTTACACTAACTGTGACCTAATGGCAATAATACCTCAACTGTGGGCATTCATCCTGGTTTTAGCCTCTTTTGAAGTCATGTAGCTGGCCTGCTCTTGGGATTTAGAAGACTGTGAACTCTGTGGGCTTGAGTGAATTCCGAAAATAGCTGACCTTCACGACGAAAATTAAACCGAGGGAGAGCTGATTCTCTGTTGTAATCAAATGTGATGTTCAAATGCACATGTTAAGTCTCTATGTTCTTAGCTACTGTAAAACGCTGTTAGCCTTCTAAGACAGCGAGAGAGTCACATTTTAAATGCGTACACTAAATAATTGACCGTGGATGCTGAAGCATATTTCTGGCTACATTTTATAGTTAAAGTGTTTTATAGTTTACATTTAAACTGGTACTTTAAAAAAAAACACACACACAAAAAAACACTTCTGTTTATAACTGACATCTTCAGACCCCAGCGAGCGGCCCCTCCAGTTGGAAGCCGCGCCCCCAAGGCAGGTGTCCCACCCATGCTGTTGTGTTGTGTAGCACTGCCCTCCATGTTACGGTTTCCATGGGAGCGAGAGAGAATGTGAAAGGGTTTCCAGGTTCGGTCCACAGCCTGGGCCAGAGGCGAAGACCTCGTGCCATGTTATATCAGCCCTTCGAGGCCCTGACATCTCAGAAGAGGCAGAGAGAGCAGCCACCTGGTTTGTTGACTTTGTCTCGATTTGAATGTTTAACTTATTAATGATCCACTGACCTCCAGTCACTGGGCGACACTAGGAGACACTGGGATCCAGGGAGCCCGGAAGTGCAGCTGCTGTTTCTGGGCCCCCTGGCGACATTCTGCTGGGGTTTTCAGGGGAGGCCATCCATCCCTATGCCTATACTCATTGCCTACGTTGGCCATATCTGCTGTCATCGAGTCCTTTTCTCCGTTGACACAAAAATAAATGCAAAAGGATGTGTTGACTCTGTTAAACGTGGATTTGAGGCCTAGGTCAGTGGGAGGGGGGCCTGGATCCTTCCTAGAGATTGTGAGTCTGCTGAGCAGGAGGGGCTGGGGACTGAGGGGCCCCTGAGGCCCATTGAAGGAGAGGTCAGACCTGAAGGTGAGAGACTTCAGTGCGAGGCCCTGTCCTGCAGGAACAGACCAGCAGCTGTGGGTTCTGTTGAGTGAGGAGGACCTGCTGTGAACTAAAGGGCATTCCTTTAGCAGATGAGACCTTGAAAACCGCAGACACCTGGGACCAGGGAGCTGTTTGTGGTGGTGTTTTTAAAACGCATTTGCTTTTTCCCTGTGAACTCTGTTGACAGTATGTTCTTATTTCAGGCTTTTGTTAGAAATCTTATTGTAAAATATTTTTCATCTCGTCCCTTCTAGTTATACGCCCGCTTTCCTCCGATTGGTTTCCCCTTTGCTTTAATTAACCAAATGAGTTTTATGTCATTGTCTTTGGGTGTTAACCATTTTTTAAAAACTAGAGGTATAGAAATTGGCTTTTTTTTAAGTAACTTTACTGTATCTGAAAAAGGGCTCTGCCATTGCTCGCTAGTTTCCTTTCAGCCAGTCACCACACGAGCCTCTCCCCGCACCGCCTACCCCACTGGTGTCGTGTCACTGTCCCCGTGGCCACCCCAGCCTCTGCCCTGCTGTCGCCGCAGCCCCACGGCCAGGCACCCGCCTCCCAGGACGCTCTCTCAAGAGCCAGGAAGAAGGGCCCCCTTAGCCTTGCGAGGGGTGGTCTTGCCTCCCTGTGAGTGGCCTGCTTGGTCGAAGGGGCAATGGACTTATTATTATTTTAATAGTTTGGCTCAGGTTATGAGGACTTGGGAAGGAAAAGTGGTTTGACCATGCCCATTCTTTGTAGCTTTCTGTGACTGATGAATGGAACATAGTGTCCCCACCCCCACCCCTCCCTTCCCAGCAGGCATCCCTGTTGGCGATGCCTCCACATGGCATGGTTTCCCTCCCCGCCCCCCACGCGCCTCACTCGTGTTACTGCTCATTTCTTCGTAGCTTTCCCAGGGCACAATCATTTCTCGCCCCAAAGCAACTCCTCATCCTCTGTGTGCATCTTCTTAACCAAATGAAGTAGACCAGGAAGACATACTTTGGGGCATCAGAATTTCTAGTTTAGTAGAGAATCACTGTGTAGATAGAGAGGTTGATATGTATGTTTGTGTGTATATGTATATATATATACATCAAACCAAATGGCGGGTAGGAGAAGCATAGCTTTACGGAGGAGGAGGTGGAGGAGGAGGAGCTTTTAGAAGTTTGAGTCAGCCCCAGGCTGCACTTGCCACACCTGGGTTGAGGCGTCACAGCTCGCCACAGTGGAGGCAGGGGCCCTGAGCGTACCACCGCTCTCTGGGTCCCCAGGGTCAAGGGCATAGATGAGTGAGGGAGGCAACAAATCAGAATGACTGGAATTTTCCATCTCGATTTGCTTTGACCACATGTATTGAGCTGCCGTCTTTGGTATTATATCACGTTTCCAAAAATGGTATCCATTAGGGTAGAAAGAGAACGGATCTGTAGAAATGTTTACCTTTCAACTGCCCGTGAATTTAGGACACTCTGGATGGAAGGCTCACGCCCCAGAATAAGAACAGGGAAGAGGAGACCAGGTGACGCCGGGTCACCAGTCCAAGCGACATGGCTCCCTCCCCAAGGTCATCTCATCCAGATCTTTCTCTTCCAGGTCATCTCAGCTCAATAACCCTATGGAAGCCCTGGTCTGTTGTGTTCCTTCACTGTACTGTTTCTGTAATAAGAAGTGTTAATCCACGTTAATCTTTGTGAAAATTATTGCGTGCAACAGTATTTTCTCGTGTACCTCCTTTTCCTACGTGAATTGTCCCGCTTTCCTTTTTTATTTATAAATGTCTACTTTTTTTTAAAGACAAACCAATGTGTCGTAGGCCTCTATGTAACCGACTCCTTAGTCTCATATTATAGGTATGTTATAAGAATGGATATTTTACTTGGCTTTAGAATGTTTTACAAGAAAAATAATTCTTAACTGATCAAGTCCTTGCTACTAAAATGCTTGTGTTTTTCATCATGACGTCGTGTGCTTCTAAATTAATAATCATTTTCGTTGTAGAAAAATGGAGTGAATTTATATTAGTCTTGGAAACTAATAATAGCATTGTAAATTTATGAGATGATTTTAACAGAAAAAAATTATAGAAGAATATAGTTATTTTAATTGTAATATTACTAACTGTAGGGTGAGAAGGGGGTCCCGTGTGGTGAACTATGTTATAGCTTGTTACTCACAGTTTCTTTTTGATCATTTTTTCGGTCTCTGAGGTGAAACGAGTTATTAATTAAAATTTGTAAACTCACATATGCATATTGTATATGTGTAGCGATGTAATCACACTTTGTCTTGGAATTACATTAAACTGTTTGGAATCACTGTCCACGGGCCTGGCACGCTCATTTCTTCTGGAACCAGACCCGTCACGGGGCTAAAGAGGTTACTGCTACGAGTAGCAGCCTTCAGAAGTATTTAGCCCTTCGCAAGTATTTAATACATCTGAACACGTTTATAACCCAGCGCTGCATTTGAAATTCGTCAAGATGCCGGCCGGTGTGGCCCAGTTGTTTGGGTGTCATCCTGTGCACTGAGAGGTGGCCAGTTCAATTCCCGGTCAGGGCACATGCCCGGGTTGCAGGCTTGATCCCCAGTAGGGGGCGTGCAGAGGCAGCCAATAGGTGATTCTCTCTCATCGATATTTCTCTCTCCTCTTTTCCTCTCTCTGAAATCAATAAAGACTTTTTTTTTTTTTTAATTTTGCCAAGATGCCCGTGTGTGGCTGTGGAGGGGCCTCACTTGCCTGCCCCTGAGGTCTCCCAGCTCCCTTCCCTCCTCTTAGCCATTTCAACCCCGTCTGCTTCCAAACCCATCCCAGAGGCCTTGCTGTCATCGCCGTCCTAAGAGCTTTCCAGGGTGCGTGCAGGGTGCAGGGTGCAACCTCCCTCTGCACCCACGTCCTGCCCTTCCCCAGACGTCCACGCTCCTCGCTGAACTGCTCACCTGGGTCCTCCCTAGGAGCCCCTACTGGAGCCATGAGCTCCACAGCCCCCTCCTGGCCACCTCGGGAAGCACAAGCAACTCCTCCTCCGCCTCCAATGTGGCTTCTCATCACTCCAGCATGTTCATGGTGAAATACACATAACACCAAAGTTACCACTTTAAAGTGTATAGTTGGTGGCGTTAGTACATGCATCACCACTATGTATTTCTAGAACTTTCATCATCCCAAACAGAAGCTCTGAACCCATTAAAGAACAACCTCCCAGCCCTTGGCAAACACCTTTCCCCTTTCCGCCTCTGGATTTGCCTATTCCGGCTACGTCACGTAAGTGGACGCATACACTCCTTGCCCTTTTTCTGGCTTGTTTCACTTAACAATGCTTTCAGCGCTCCTCATGTATCAGAATGTCCTTGTGAGACTGAGTAACGTTGATGGATGAGGGAGCTGTGCCCACTGTCTTGCAAACAGTGCTGCCGTGAGCACTAGCATGCATGCACCTAGTCTTGCTCTCCATTCTTTTGGATACACGCCTAGGAGTGCAGTCGCTGGGCTGTATGGTGAGTCTTAACTTGGCCACAGCAGCTCCACCATCTTACATCCCCACCAGGAACGCACGAGGGCTCCTCGCTGACAGCCATCATGGCCTCTGTTGCCAGTGTCCAGGGCCCTCAGGACTGCCAGGCTCCTGGCCCCCATCCTCTGTGCCTCCTGGGCTCACATGAGGCCCACCCACCTTCTCAACTGGACCCGCAGCTCCCTGCTGTACCCGCAGCTCCCTGCTGTACCCTCAGCTCCCTGCTGCACCCTCAGCTCCCTGCTGCACCCACTTGCTGTGGACAGAGTCAGCCATCTACCTCTCTGCTCCTACACCCAGGCTCCCAGAGCTTCTGGGAAGGCCTCCCACCCTGTGCACCTGGTCAGCCTGCCAGGTGCTCCCAGCTCTCTCCTGGCTAACGGAACGCCCACTCTCTCCAAGCCCCCACCCGGCACTCTCAGTGGAGGAATCAGGAATCCAGGTGGCCACCGGCTCCCTCGGCCCCGCCCTCCCACAAGGCTGTGCAGGTCTCTCCCTCAGCCGCAGGAGGAAGGCCCTGCGCCCACCTCGCCCCTCGCACCGAGTGCGCGCTTGTCTAGCCTCCTCTCCCTGCTTTGGAGCCCATGCCCTTCGAGAACCAGCTGCTCATCTCCGGGAAGGTTGCCCTTGGGCTCCTGATGAGGTAGGTGCTTTTTGTCTACATTCCCAGCCTCCATCCCCCCCTCCCCCCCCCCCGCCCCCGTATAATTGCCATTTTACCACATTGTCAGGCTTCTCTGCTGATTTCCGTCCCCCAAAACCACAAAACCCTCCCGGGAAGGATCTCTCTTTCACCTCTTTCTAGGGCGTCTGTTACAACGCCAGGCAGAGCGGGTGGTCAGTAAACATTTGGATAAGTGGACAAACCACTGAGCTCATTTTCATGCCCCAATCAACCCTCGTTTCCACTCCACATTCTGTGTCTCCTAGAATTCAGGTGAGACCAATGGAACCCAAAACACAGTATTCGAACGTGGGTTAAATCCGGTTGAGCCAATCCAAGTTCCATAAAAATCCAGGCAAAAAAGACTTGGACAAAACTCTTCTATCAAACTGCTTTTTACACTGTGAATGTGGCCAGGAGTCACAGCCACGGGCGTGGAGAGATGAGAGGACGCCAGGGAATGCAGAGCAGCTGTGCGGAAGGGTCTCGCCAACAGGACTTTGGAAACTGATTTAAATCTAAAGTGAGCCCAGCCGACGTGGCTGAGTGGTTGAGCGTCAACCTATGAACCAGGAGGTCACGGTTGGATTCCCCCATCAGGACACATGCTGGGTTACTGGCTCCAACCCCAATAGGGGCCGTGCAGGAGGCAGCCAATCAATGATTCTCGCTCATCAATGATGTTTCTCTTTCCCTCTCCCTTCCTCTCTGAAATCAATTTAAAAAAAAAATTTTTTTTTTAATCTAAAGTGAGAAACTCACTGCCTCCAATGTGCTCCCTTGGGCATAGCTGGTCCTGGGTGGCAAGGCTTAGGTTGTCCAAGTTACTCTCCCAGTGAAGAGCAGGAAGCAGACTCCTAGGTCCATAACAAGGCCTATTTCCCGGCTGAGCCAGGAGCCCGGAGGAGGGCCCCCCCGCCCAGCAATTGGATGGTGCTCTCTGCCCGGCAGCCAGCTTGGGACCCTGCCCAGGGGCTTCTGCCTTCGCGGGACGAGGTCCTGAATCACCACGCTCCCAGGCCCTGTCAGTGTCCTCTGAAGAGACTGACTGCCGCCTCAGCTTCCCTTGCACTGGCTGGCTCTGCGTGAGGGTGGGACAGGGCAGGGTCCAGCAACACCCCTATCCTCACTCCGTAGGGAAGAGACAGACCTCAAGGTGAGAGGATCTAATTCCATTGTTAGATGCTCATCTGTAGGAGGGATCTAGTCCCTCCCACTGAGACCCCGCCATCAGCAGCACTTCTGAACGACTCTGGGCCACAGGCAGCTTGGAGAGAAACCACTGGACGTCTGCTTTCATGTCTGTTACGGCCTGTGTCAGTGTCTTCCTACATTTCATTGCACTGGCTCTCTGAGAACCTTCGTCCATTGCAGACTAAGCCCGTGGATGGGCAGCTTGGAAGAGAACAATTTTCCCATCAGGAGGTAAAGGGCCAGGACCAGAGGGAAAGGGGGATGCTTGGAGGAGGCCCTTCTGAGCGGGAGAGGCTGTGCTGAGCGAGTGAAGCCGAGGAGGGAAGGCGGTTCGATGGCCAGGGAATGCCAGTGGGCTGTGAAGGCAGGATATTCCGGTTCAGTGCCAGGAACTGAGCCGGGAAATCACTTAACCTCTCACGCCTCAGCTTTCTTATCTGTGAAATGCGGGAAGACTATCTGAACCTTCCCCCGTCCTTTCCTCTAGACCAGGGGTGGGCAAACTTTCTGACTCGAGGGCCACAATGGGTTCTTAAACTGGACCGGAGGGCCGGAACAAAAGCATGGATGGAGTGTTTGTGTGAACTAGTATAAATTCAAAGTAAACATCATTACATAAAAGGGTACGGTCTTTTTTTTTTTTAGTTTTATTCATTTCAAATGGGCCATATCGGCCCGCGGGCCGTAGTTTGCCCACGGCTGCTCTAGACACAGAGGTTTATATTTCCTGGATTTCTTTGCAGATAATTATGGCCAGAACTGACCCCTAAAAAAGCTCTCAGTCACTTATCCACACTCTTGTCCCTCCATTTCTAGCCAGATGTGGAAGGTCTGAAGCAGGGGTCCTCAAACTTTTTAAACAGGGGGCCAGTTCACTGTCCCTCAGACTGTTGGAGGGCCAGACAATAGTTTTAAAAAAAACTATGAACAAATTCCTATGCACACTGCACATATCTTATTTTGAAGTAAAAAAACAAAACGGAACAAATACAATATTTGTATTTGCATGTGGCCCGCAGGCAGTAGTTTGAGGACCAAAGGACTCTGAGAGCCCAGAGAGCGGTGGGGCCACCACATGGCAGAAGCCCAGGTGGCTGTCCCCTAGCAAAGCCACGCTGGATAAAACCACAAAGAGCAAGAGATACATCTTTCAATTATATTTAAGCCACTGAAATGTTAGGATTATTTATTATTGCAATTAACCTATCTTCTTATTATCTTCTTTAACTTTAGCTCTCATGTAGGTTGAGTAGGGTAGCAGAGTATGCTAGTTTCTAGAACAAGCATGTCAAACTCACGGCCCATGGGCCGCATGCAGTCCACAATGAATATTTTTGTGGCCCAGCCAATATAACGGTATGTAAAACATTTTAATAAAAATTACGTAGCTTAATTTTTACAATATCCTGTTATACATAATCCTATCTAATAAAAGAGAAACATGGTAATTAGCCATACCTCTGCTACCCTTCCCATTGGCTAATCAGGGCGATATGCAAATTAACTGCCAGCCAAGATGGCGGCCGGCAGCCAGGCAGCTTGAAGCAAACATGAGGCTGGCTTGCTTCAGTGATGGAGGACTCCAACGTTCCCCGCCTGCCTTGCCAGCCTCTGAGCTTGCAGTTTGAAATATTGTTACAAATATAGAAGCTAAACAAAACCCCAGAAACCTGCTTTCAGCCAGCCGGGATCTCAGAGCTGGAGTTGAAACAGTGTTTCGATTATAGAACCCAAACAAACCAGATACCTGCTTTCAGCAGCTGAGGCCTAAGAGCTGGAGCCAAGCATCAGAGCTAAAGCTGGCCCAGAATAAAAAAAAAAAAAGAAAGGAGCGGTTGGGAGCTTCAGTCACCTGCCAGCCTGATAACAGCCCTCAGCCCCTCACCCAGACTGGCAGGCACCCCAGTGGGGACCCCCACCCTGAAGGGTGTGTGACCAGCTGCAAACAGCCATCATCCCCTCATCCAGGCTGGCCAGGCATCCCAGTGGGGACCCCCACCCTGATCCAGGACACCCTTCAGGGCAAACCAGCCAGCCCCCACCCGTGCACCAGGCCTCTATCCTATATAGTAAAAGGGTAATATGCCTCCCAGCACCGGGATCAGCGGAGCCTCAAGGCCTCCCGGCACCGGGATCAGCGTGACGGGGGCAGCACCCAAACCCCCTGATCACCCTGAGGTTCTGTGTGTGAGAGGGGGCGGGGCCACAACCTCCCTATCCACCCTGCTCTGTTCGTGACAGGGGAAGGTGCCCCAACCCCCTGATCAATCCTGCTCTGTGCCTGATAGGGGGGAGCTCCCCAACCCCCTGATCACCCTGCAGCTCTGTGTGTGACAGGGTGCGGCGCCCCAACCTCCCCCCCCCCACGGGCCCTGCTCTGTGTGTGACGGGGTAGAGCCATAACCTCCCCATCGGCCCTGCCCTGAGTGTGACAGTGGCGGCGCCCCAACCCCCTGATCCACCCTGCTCTGTGTGTGACAGGGGGCGGTGCCCCAACTTCCCTATCAGCCCTACTCTGTGACAGGGGGGAGCTCCTCAACCCCCTGGTCGGCCCTGCTCTGTGCGTGACAGGGTACGGAGCCCCAACCCCCCTGATGGGCCCTGCTCTGTGAGTGACAGGGGGGAGCTCCCCAACCCCCTGATGGGCCCTGCTCTGTGCATGACAGGGGGTGGCGCCGCAACCTCCCCATCGACCCTGCCTTGAGTGTGACGGGGGGCGGTGCCCCAACCCCCCAATCGGCCCTACCCTGAGCATGACTGAGGGTGGCATTGCAACCTCCCGATCCGCCCTGCTCTGTGCATGAAAGGGGGCAGCGCCCCAACTCCCCAATCGGCCCTGCTCTGAGCCTGACCAGGGGCTGCACCTAGGGATTGGGCCTGCCCTCTGCCACCCGGGAGCAGGCCTAAGACAGCAGGTTGTTATCTCCCGAGGGGTCCCAGACTGCAAGAAGGCACAGGCCAGGCTGAGGGACCCCCCCCCCTCGCCCCCAAGTGCACAAATTTTTGTGCACCGGGCCTCTAGTTATTAATAATGAACTACATTTGCTAATGACTGATTACTATAATCGTGTTGCATTCATTTCCCTTACCATTTCTCTTCACTAATACTAACAGCGAATATTTTAGCAGCCGATTGCCACGTCATTAGTCTTGTACTGACTTGTTTGTTGTGCGCAACAGGAAATATTTCGCTTTCGGAGACCAAGAAAAATAGGTTTATTTGCATAACACTTATTAATTTGTGCAGTTATGCAGTGTCTGGTAAGTTAATGTTCAAGAAAAAAATATTATTTTTATTAAAATGTTCTATTATTTTATGTTAACGATCACTCATTTATTTCAGCCCTTTGTATTCAGCATGTTTCTATCGAAATATACCTATGTTTCTATGAAAATCAAAGCCTTTGTTTTTTTTGCAGCCCACATAAACTTAGACCTTGTTTATTTGGCCCGTGTTAGCCTTTGAGTTTGACATGCTTGTTCTAGAACAGTGCCCCAATTGCAGAGGTTTAACAAAATAAAGGTCTTCTAGCCTGTAGCCCTGACTAACGCAGGTCAGCGATGGGAGCAGCTTGGCTCCATCCAGGGCTTTGAATCGAGAGGGGCCCACAGAATGTGGGTGGCGATGTCACAGGGAGGCCTGCCATGGACCAAGACTTTTCACTATCTTTTCCTTCCGGCACATGGAAGGATTGCATTTCTCGGCCTTTCTGAAGTTAGGTGTTCAAGTTTTGGGGGTTTTTTTTATTTCATTGATTTTTTTTACAGAGAGGAAAGGAGAGGGAGAGGGACAGAGAGTTAGAAACATCGATTCAGCTGCCTCCCGCACACTCCCCACTGGGGATGTGCCCGCAACCAAGGTACATGCCCTTGACCAGAATCGAACCCGAGACCCTTCAGTCCAAAGACCGACGCTCTAGCCACTGAGCCAAACCGGTCAGGACTCAAGCTTTGCCTTTAATCAAGGAAAGGTTTCAGGAGTCCGAGTCATTTCCAGGTGGAAGCATTTGGGAAGCAATGCACGCTTCCCCGGTTCTCCCTCCCCCTAACCGTGATTGGTTGGTTTGGAGAAAGGCATCCTGACCTGCTCAGGCAAGGTGGCAGGCAGGTCTCAGCCCTGTCAGCGTCTGCAGCACGCTGTGTCGGTGAGAGACAGCCTCCGAGAACATGGTTTCTTATTAAACACTTACTGTGGACCAGGCACTGTGCTAAGTGAGCGAGCACTTCGTGTGTGAACTGCATAGCACAATGTCTGGCCCTAACAGGTTCTTACTAGTAATTAGTGTTAATTGTATTGTTATTCCAATTTTGTCTTAGAATTGTAGGTATTAGCTCACATGGGTCCTGTGCTCTAGACCGTGGTCCAGAATGGATGTCACCTGGCGGGTGAGTATCTTGCTTATTTTTTTTCTCAAAAACATCTGAAAGTTTTCCTCGTTTGTGGCCCTGGAACGGGAAATGCAGGTTCCAGGGCCAGAGACAGCATGGCGTAGAGCAGGGGTGGTTCTGCCCAGGGCCACTTGGATATTCATAACATCCTTCACAGGCCATACAAAGTTATCAACTTAAAAATTAGCCTGCCGTATGCGGTCAAACACTTAACTCACCCCCAACGCCTGGGCAGGGCCAGACCAAAGGATTTCTTGGGTCTTGTACGGCCAGGGGCAGGATGTTCCCCACCCCTGGTTGTAGAGGAAAGGGAACTTGAACTAGAAGCCAAGATCAGTTTAGTTCAACACACATTTATTGAGCACCTTCTGTATGTACCAGGCGCCAGAAAAACAGAAAAGTGTGCGAGGGGACCCCTGACCTCTAGGAGCTTAATTTCCACGCGGGTGGCCAACAAGTACACAAATACACAAAGCATGACACATGCAGTGATGAGAGAATAAACAGGGAACAGGCGCGCCACATGGCCTGTTCCAGCTCTGCCACTAGCTGTGTGACCTTGGACGTGTCACTTAACCTCTCTGGGCCTCATGGGGTCGATCATGTCTAACCCCTGAAATCCTAACGTCCATGATTCTCAAAACCCTATTAGGTAGGCAGGGCAGGCATGATTCTGGTTGACAGAGGTGAAGCCTGGGGTCAGAGAGGTTCGGCACAGTGGGCTGAACTCCACAACTGCTTGTTGGGACGAGCTGGCCCCTGACTGGCCCCGGGCAGGGCTTGGGAGCCAGGCCCAGTGTGTGTCCACTCCCCGCTGCCTTAGCAGAGAGGTGGGATCTCGGGTGGGGGTGGCAGGGGGCTTCCTGGATGCCCGTTTCAGTCTCATACTCCGAGCCTGGAGCTGGCTACAGAGCAGGAAGGGGAGAGGCAGCTGCCTCCTTCCCCTCCCCGCTCCTGCTGTCAGCTCTCAGTGGCAGCGGCCATTTCTAGAAACCAGGTCTCGGCTGTGATGTTAATTAGGGCTCTATCCCGGGGGTCACAGGGACCTTCAGCAGCCAGCCCCTCCCTGATGGAAACTCCCCAAACCTGATCCCCCTCGCAGCGGGCCCCTCATGAGGCTGCGTGAATGAGGCAAAGGACATTTTGGAGACTGAGGCAGCCCTCCCTCGGTGCCCCTGTGCTTCCGGGCCACCCCCACCCCGCCCACCCAGCGTGCGCATGAGCTGGTCTGATTGAAGCAGAACAAGGTCAAGAGTCCGCTCCGCTGGGCCTCCAAAAACCATGCCATGCCATGCCCACCACGGCCAAACACGAGTGTCCGACGCTGGGCCCGCGCTCTCCCACCGTGGGATCGGTTGGTGATGCTGTGTACACTGTCACGGACAGTCATCCTCGAGGGCGCGTTTGCACAGCCCAGCGGCCAGGGCACACAAAGCCTGCTCCCGGGCTTTACAATCAGGTGCAGGAGGGTCAGGTGGCACGAGGAGACGTCACGGAGGGCAAGGTGACAGGCGCCGTGGGAAGGCTCCGTGTGAAGAGCTGGGGGTGCCGGGGGAGAGGGCGTGGTCCCTCGGGGCTGCTGCGTCCGGAGGCCTGGCAGGGAGGCTGGCGCTGGGCCCTGAGGAGACACGGAAGTCATTACCAGCAACCCCCCCTCCGGGCCGCGGACATCTCCCCAGGGCGCCCTTCTCCATCGTGGGCGCACAGGGACACCCCCTCCCTCCCCAGGCGGGCTGGCTGGGCAGGGACACTCGTGCCATGCAAGTGCCTCCCCAGGAGCCCTGTGGGGACGGACCGGGCTCTGCCCTGCCCCCCCCCCCACCTCCGAGCTGTGGGTGCGAGCCGGTCCTTGTCCTCTCCGAGCCGGCTCCTCCGGCGGAGGGTGCGGCCCTTGCAGGGTGTGGATTAACTAAGCAAATGCTAGAAACTCGTGAGCACAGCACCGAACGCCAAACCCCAACGTGTCCTCCTTAAAAAGCCCTCCCTGACACCCCCCATCTTCCCAAGGGACGTCCGCCTGCTCCAGCCTCCCCAGGCACCCTGCCGGCTCCGAGGGACGGGGCTCTGGGTTCAAATGGGCCGAGGACGGAGGGGCTCCGCGCGAAGCTGCTCGGTGCTTCCCCCCGTGGCCGCCAGGAGCACAGCACCGGGCTCCGCCCAGCAAACCCGGCGGACTCGGCGGGGAGGGTAGTGGGGGCGCTCGGCTGGTTACAGCCCTTGGCGGGTTGTCTATTTCTGGACGGGCCACGCCAGGGTTTGGTTTCGTTTCTGCCTTGTGTTTCCTCCCCCCGGTAGGAACCAGAGAGGAAAACCTACAACACCGGTGAGCGGAGTCAGGGCTCCTTGTGCTAAACGGATTAGAACTGTCGTGTGGTCCAGGACAAACCCAAGGTCGGGGGAGCCCAGGCACCAGGTGCCTCCAAAGCTGGAGCAGGCCTTGCAGAGTGGAATCGCCAGGGTCCGCGGCCCCTGTCCCACGGCCCCTGTCCACGGCCCCTGTCCCACGGCCTCCGTCCCACGGCCCCTGTCCCGCGGCCCCTGTCCCACAGCCCCTGTCCCACGGCCCCTGTCCCGCGGCCCCTGTCCCGCGGCCTCTGTCCCACGGCCTCTATCCCACGGCCCCTGTCCCACGGCCTCTATCCCACGGCCTCCTTCCCACGGCCCCTGTCCCACGGCCCCTGTCCCACGGCCTCCTTCCCACGGCCTCTGTCCCGCGGCCCCTGTCCCACGGCCTCTATCCCACGGCCCCTGTCCCACGGCCCCTGTCCCACGGCCTCTATCCCACGGCCCCTGTCCCACGGCCTCTGTCCCACGGCCTCTATCCCGCGGCCCCTGTCCCACGGCCTCCTTCCCACGGCCTCCTTCCCACGGCCCCTGTCCCACGGCCCCTGTCCCACGGCCTCTATCCCATGGCCTCCTTCCCACGGCCCCTGTCCCACGGCCTCTATCCCACGGCCTCCTTCCCACGGCCCCTGTCCCGCGGCCCCTGTCCCACGGCCTCTATCCCACGGCCCCTGTCCCACGGCCTCTGTCCCACGGCCTCTGTCCCGCGGCCTCTGTCCCACGGCCCCTGTCCCACGGCCTCTATCCCACGGCCTCCTTCCCACGGCCTCTGTCCCACGGCCCCTGTCCCACGGCCTCCTTCCCAGCCCTCCTGTTGCCGGTTCCTCCTGCCTGAGCCCCAGCGCAGGACAAGAGCACTCAACTCAGCTCTCCTGCTGGCCTTGGGCCGGCCCGGGTATAGCTTTGTCCCTGTGGCCTTGCCTGCCTCGGGCATTTCAGTGATTATTAAATGAGGTGCCTCGTGGGAAGCAAGGCACTCGCTGTCTTTGAGGGGAGGGCACTGAGACCCCGGACCTGAGCACGACTGAGGTGAGCGTGAGAGGACCCACCCCCCCCCCCCCCCCGCAGGAGCAGCTGGCCAGTCCTCAGCCTGAGCCTGCAGCCCCTCAACACGTCCCGCAGGCGCTGGGAGGGGGTGGGCTTCCTGCCGCCCCCACAGGCCCACCACCGCCCTGAATTCCCTTAACCTCGTATTGTACACCCAGCCCCCCTCTGGCGCCCCAATAATGACAAGTACAGAACCACAGACTACCCATGTTTTACTAGAAAGCATGCAGGGGCCAGCAAAACCAAGCTGACAGCGTTGTCTGAAACCCAGCAGTGAAGGACTGAGCGGAGCAGAGCTGGACCTGGTTTCCCCTGAGCTTTTTCTGAAAATGGGCCAGGACCCAGTTCACACAGGCAGCCGCCCACGTGACGCCAGCCAGGGGCACCGAGAGGTGGCTGGGGCAGCCTGGGCCCCACGGCCAGCTGCTCTACCCTCGGGGGGGGGCACTGGTGGACCTGCCACCCCCCCCCCTCATCCCCTCTGCCTCCCCCTCCCCTCCCCCGCCACCCCCCAGGCAGACCAAGGGCCCTGGGAAGGGGCCACAGGACCTGCACAAACTCGGATCAGGCCCAACACAAACATATCTCTACCCCGTGGCTAATCCTCCCCGAGGCAGCATAAACCGTCCCTGGGCTACGTTCCAGAACATTCTGTTTCCTCTGCTCCCAGTGTGCTCCCTGGGGGATGAAGCCGTTGATCCCCGTGCCTGGCGTGGTGTCTGGCGCGTGGTGGGTGTGAATAAACGCTCCTCGTGTTGAGCTGAACGGTAACGAGGAGCCAGAGGGCGCCCACCCTGCCCCTAAGAATAACTCGGGGCCTGCAGAGCCAAGCGCTGCCCTCAGGCCCCCTGCCACCCGCCAAGGTAGGTCAAGTGGGCTTGGCGTGCCCCCTCCCACGGGCACCCAGAGCCCCGGAGCCAACAGCAGCCGACTCCTCTGGATGCCGGTCATCTCTTATTCCATCGGAGTCGCCACGCAGCAGGGCCTCCGGAGCAGCGGCCGAACAAGGCGAGGAGGACGGGTGTGCGGGACCCAGGCCAGGAAAGCCCTGCCTCCCAGCCTCCCCAGCAGCCACGAGAGAAATGACCTGGGGGCGTGGGGAGGGGGCTACACAGTGTGTCAGTGCCAGGGCCGCCGGAGGAAGGAAGGTTCCAGGATGGGGCGGGGAGGGGGCTGGTTAGGTGCTAACGGTGGGCTCTGTGCTTGTGTTTGGGGGGGACGGGCCCTACCCTCCTGAGCCCATGGGATTCACCTGCTGAGCCACAGGACCTGCCTGGGGCCAAGGAGACCGGGGCTCATGGGCCTGGGAGAGGGGCCTGGGCGGAGCCTGGGGCGGGTGGGCCTGGCCTGACCCACCTCACGTGTAGGCCATCTTGCTGCACACCCAGGGCCGCGTCATCAGACACTCCGTCGACACCAGCCTGGTGGGCTCCACGAAGACGCACTCCCCCAGGCCCGCGATGGCGAATCTGTGGCCAGGAGAGAAGACCGGCGCTCAACCTGTGGTGTCTGCCCCGCCCCGACCACCTCCCAGGACATCCAGCCCCAAGACCTTCCTAACGGGCTTCCCATTGCCTCCCTGCTCCCGGCACCGGGCTCCAGCCCTCCCCCCCAGACACGGGTGTCTGTCTGTCCCCACGCCCCCCAGGTCAGCTCCTGAACAGGGTCCCCTGGCACAGAAGAGCTGGGGGGAGAGGAGCTGACTTAAAGGACCTCACAGGTCAGGGGGGGACCCCAGTCCCTGCAATGTTTAACACTGGAGCTGCTGCCCAGGAAACCGGACGTCATCTATGGGCCTGTGAGGGAGGGTTCTCCTCGCCAGAAATCGGTCCTTCATGGTCCATGGTTTCTTCTGTTCACCCTGACCTGAGCCCCTGCCAAGCCTGGAGCTGGGGTCCCGCAAGAGCTGGTGTTAGGACCCCGAGAGGGAGCGTGGGGGCAGGACCACCTCAGTGTCAGGGAAACACGCCCCCAAGGCCCATGGCTGCCAGGTGGTCAGCATGTGGGGTCCCATCTCCAGGGCTCTCCCAGCCTCTGGGAGCAGGAAGCTTCCAGAAGGGGGTAAGGGGACAAAGTGTAAGACTTCTCAGCAGTGCTAGGAGCTGATCTGAGATGGGAGCGGGAAAGGGAAGGAGGGGAAAAGGAAGAGGTGGTGAGGAGAGGCAGGTGCAGCAATGGAGGGGACAGGCAGGAACTGTTAGCCGGCTGCTTGCCCCTGGAGGCTGCTGGGACGGAGGGGAACCTCCTCGGCCTCCGCGGGAAGGAGGCTGGGGGCCTGGGGGCAGGCGTGGTCCTCAGCAGCAGTGCCCGCCCCCCACCTCCTCGCGGCCTGTTCCTCCAGCTATAAGGTCTGGACTGAAAGCCGGGGTTCAGTCCCTCATTCCCTGCACTTCTCTAACCTAGACGGCCCCCCCACACCTGTCACCGCCCTCATTGCCCCAATGATACACCCCATCACCCGTGACCACTGCCACCATCACCCCACAAACCAGTGCCTGGCGCCTCGCCCTTCACACACTCACTCCCACACGTGGGTCTCACAGATAATACACCACCCACACCCCAGCAGGGTCCCTAACGCTCACAGTGTCAGTGTTTGGGTGGTGTGTGGCTTCCCCGAGCAGAGGCCCCCCTCCACCCTCCCTGTGGCCAGGTATGGTGTGCCCTGGCCAGCACAGGGGGACGTCCAGGCACGGAGCCCTCCTCCCTCCCACGGGGCTGACCCGCACAGCCCTGCGGACAGGCCCTGCACAGACCAGGGAGTCACAGGGTGGCAGCAGGAGGCGCGATGGAGCAGAGCGATGTCGTTAAGGGGTTGTCACACCCGCTGAACCTCGGGGAGCTCTACTAGCACAGCACCGGGCGGTCCCCGCGGGAGGTGCGGGGCAGTGAGGCCCTGCCCGGGCTAAGCTCAGGGCAGAGGACGAAGACGAAGCCTCAGCTCACGTGTCGGGGTCAAAGGGCTCCCCGTTGACCCAGTGGAACTCGTCCCCGACTCTGCGAAGGCCAATCCAGGGCTCCCTCCGCGTGAACTTGAACATAAATTCCTGCACCAAGGAAAGAGGAAGGCTCAGGTGTGGTCACCTGACTGCTCAGGGCTCCCAAGATATACAGACGCCGAGCGGGGCGCCTAACTGCACCCAGAGGTGAGGCCAAGGGTCAGAGAGTACCCTGCACTCACACTGACCCCCCAGCCGCCGCCTGCAGTGGCCCCTCGGGGACCCGGCTCTGGGGCCTGCCCCCGGCCCAGGAACCCTGGCACAAGGTTGGTGCCCTGGCTCAGCAGCCCAGGTGCCAGCTCCCCAAGTCGCAGGAAGCCTGGGCTCGCCCAGCCCACTTCGTAGGCACCTGGGACAACCTCAGCGCCCAGGGCTATCGCCCCTCTACCTACATCCTCTGGCCTTTCTCTGCCTTTCGCATCCCCCCACACCCTGCACCCGCATCCCCACACCCTGCACCCATCTCCAGCACAGCCCACAGACACCCTGTTTCCCCCATGTGTCTGTGGATAAAACCGTGTTGGAGGTGACACAAGGCTCAGGTCCCAGTTGGACTAGGAGATGCGATGTGATTTCTTGGGGGCACTGGTCACTTGTCATTCCTACGTGACAATTCCGAGCTGAGCTCAGCAACCCAGCCTGCGGCGACATAGCTGGCCTTGACCAGAGCTGTGGACAGGCCACCCCTGGGCCTGCAGACCCTGAGTGGCCCCCCTGCACACGCTGGCTGTGCGGCGGCTGGGGGGGGGGGCGCCTCTGGAAACACGTCACCGAGTCCCAGAGCGGGGTCCCCAAGGGCCCCCCCACCCAGCGCTCACCAGCTCCTTGGGGCTCTGAATCACGGCCAGCGCGGCCTCGTGGGTGTGGCAGTACTGCCGGCCGGTGTTCCAGTCCCTCGGCTCCTCGGAGAAGAAGTAGCACTTCCTGCCGTAGAGCAGCCAGTCCTCCGGGCAGGGAGCCTCACACTTGATGCAGCCCTTGGAAGCTGCGGGAAGAGAGGGTCAGCATCACAGGGCGCCCGGCCCACACAACCCCCGCGGCTCCCCCACCGCCCCGCCTGGTGCCCCGCACGGACATGGCTCAGGTGAGCACCTCACAGCGCCTGGCAGGGAGAAGGTGGGTGGCTAGATGCAGCAGAAAGAGGGATTTGGGAGGTCTGCGGGACACGGGGAGGTGGGGGGGGACACGTGGCAGGTTAGCTCCTGGGTTAAGACCACCTCTCTCTCTCTCACCTCTTCAGGGCATGGGACCCCAGACACTCAGATTCAGAAGGGATGCGGAGGCCATGGACGCATCCTCTCTCCAGCCTGGGTGGCACCCACCCGCGGGCTCGGGGCGGGGGGGCCTGGCCAGGGCCCATTAGCTAACGAGGCAGCCCTTCCCCACTGACTGCTGGAAGCGTTTCTCTGGTTCTGAGTGCCCACCTGCCCTCCTGTGACCCAGACCTGCTGGCCTGCGATCTGCCTCTGGGTGGCCCAGAGCAAAGCCGTCGCCCGTCGAGCGCCCACTTGAAGGACAGCAGCCTCCCTCTCGAGGCTTAGACACTCCTCCAGACCCTTCTCCATCCTGCCTGGCTCACCACAGGGTGCCCACATGTCACAGCGCTGCCTCCCATCAGACAGGAAGCTCGGATGGGCCCCGCCCCCAGCCACAGCGATCCCCACGCTGCCTTCCAGCTGCTGTGGGCTCCCGGCCTGCAGACCGCGTCAGAGAGGAGTCTGTGGGCGTGTGCACACGCGCGCACTGTTCTGGGAAGGAAGCCCAGAGCATCCGTCAGTCTCAAAGGGCCTCCTTGCCAAGAGGAATGAAGCCATGCGCTGATCGTTTTCATATGATCTCTCTCCAAGTGGGGTCTCCCCAGGGGCCAGAACACGTATAAATCAATTTCAAACCCAAATGAAGGGTCTTACATGTATTTCTCCCACGTTTATCTCATTCATGTTGGCTCCTCTGAGTTTTTAAAGATACACATTAATCTTGATTTTTTTTCTCGTCTGTCACATTCAACATCCCTCTTTGGATTGTATCACCTACACATTCTATAAGCATATATTTTGTTTGTTTTCATACAAGTGATTGATGAAATGTAGACCGGACAGAGCCAAGACAGGCCGATGGCGCTCCCGCCCGCAGGGATCCCAGCCACGCGGACACGGTTAACCGGTGCACACCGCACGCCTGCTCCGCGCTGCAGGTCCCCTCGGGGCTACTGGCCCTGGGGTGGCTGCATGTCTGCTGCCTTCCCACAAGGATCTCTGAGGAGACCTCACTGAAACCACACTCTGCTGCTTTACACATTCCCCCGAACCCCCAGCAAGACAAGAGGAGCCCGATTTAATTTGCAGTAACTATTCCAGGTGAACCAAGCTGCCGCCAGCGGTCACCAGGCTCTTCTCTAAACACACCTCCCTGCTTATCGTGCACACCTGGAGGCGAGGGTTTGCTAAGGGCTGGTGTTATCAGCGGGGGTTTTTGCCCACGTGGAGGTGCCCATCTCTGGCTTTATGGTGCGTCTCAAAGATTAAAGACAAATCACTTTGCAAACCCTTCGGGCCCCACGACATACGTTGCCTTGAGTCCATTAAAAGCAGCCAAATTCCCTGGTGGCTGCCCATAGTGACAGGGCCGTTGGTCTTCCATCCCTCCCCTCTCAGGCCTACGCAGCCCTCCTGTGGCTCAGGCCCCACTCCCTGGGCTGTTCTGTTCCCTCTGCCTCCTGGAGGGAGGCCCCATTCATTCATCAGGGTCTGGCACCCGTGTTTCCCCCTCTGGGAACCCTCCCCCCCACCCCTCCCCCACCCCCCGCAGGAACACCGCTATATTTGCACAAGGGAGATAACAAACATCTTTTTTTTTAATCCCTAGTACTTCGCCCAGGGCCTCGCACACAGCAGGCTCTATGAATGTCCCGTGAATGAATGAATGTGATCTTTAAAGGCCCTTGTCCCAAACTCATCTCCAAGAAGCACTGCCCGCCTAACCCCTCTGGAGTTCGCTCTGAGTCCTCACGGCATCTCCACTTTTCCGCATCGCTTAGTAAAGGGGACTTGTAGAGTCGATGTGTGAAAAGAGTATTTTAAGCTAAAATCACCTCTAGAACCAACACTGGGTTTGCTATTTACTTTGTCCCCCATAGAATTCGTGGTACGCCAGGAACTTCTGTTGACCTACTTAGACACGCTTCTGAGGAGGTGGTACACTGAACCACATAAATGCCCCGACATCCATGCTCACCCAAGATGCTCATCACCACCAGGATGGCGAACAGGAGGACGGCAATGGCTCCGAGCAGGAGGCGGGTGGTGGTGTCTGAGGAGAAGAAAAGGGGTTCAATTCCAGGCCACCCACTCACCACCAATCGCCACAGCCAGCCCCACGTCCCAGGAGTGAGGAACTCGGGTGGGGCCAGCCATCTGGGCGGTCACACGCTCTCCCGGGGATTCTGATCTCACTCAGGCCTGAGAGCGGCTGTTCCAGAGCCCAGCCCTGACTCCTGCGTTCCCCTGCGGGATCACTCTCCCTCCAGAGCTCCGCACCTGAGCTCCTCTGTGGCCCAAAGAGTTTTTTGTGTGTGTGTTTTTTAACATATTTTTATTGATTGCAGAGAGGAAGGGAGAGAGAGAGAGAAACATTAATGATGACAGAGAATCATCAATTGGCTGCCTCCAGCACACTCCCAACTGGGGATAGAGCCCACAACCTGGGCATGTGCCCTAACTGGAAATCGAACCGTGACTTTCTGATTCATAGGTCACTAGAGCTTTCTAATCTTTAATTTCTTGCTGTTTCTCTATGTCCCTGTTCAGCCACACAGACTCATTGAAATGACCCAGCCCACCCTCCCAGCCCTGCGGCTGGGTCTTTGTTCCCAAAGCAAAGCAAGGTCTTGAAATCTGCCCACGTCTACCCTCTTTTTCTTAAAAAAAAATACATTTTTTTATTGATTCCAGGGAGAGAAACATCGATGAGAGAGAAACATGGATGGGGCTGCCTCCTGCACCCCCCCACTGGGGATTGAGCCCACAACCAGGGCATGTGCCCTGAGGGGGAATTGAACCAGAGACCTCTTGGTTTATCGGTTGACGCTCAACCACTGAGCCACACTGGCCAAGCATACACCTTCCGCCATATATATATATATATGTATATAATTGATTTTTTTACAGAGAAGAAGGGAGAGGGATAGTTAGAAACATCGATCAGCTGCCTCCTGCACACTCCCTGCTGGGTATGTGCCTGTAACCAAGGTACATGCCCTTGACCGGAATCGAACCTGGGACCCTTGAGTCCACAGGCCGACGCTCTATCCACTGAGCCAAACCGGTTAGGGCCTTCCGCCCTCTTGACAAAACCTTTCCTGCTCCTCTGGCTTCTCCCTTTTAAAAAAAATTTGTATTTTTTTTTTTTACCACTTAAATTTTTCTTTTATATTTAATGAAAGAAACATTTTAGACTTTAAACATAGGGTCTTTTAAAGTTTATTTATTGTGATAAAACATACATAACATAAAAAATGCCATTTTAACAATTTTTAAGTGTACAATTAGTGGCATTAATTGCATAGCCAATAGTGTGCAACCATCCCCACTGTCCGTTTGCAAAGGTTTTCCATCACCACAAATAGAAACTCCGTACCAATTAAGCATTAACTCCCCATTCCCACCTCCCCCAGAGCCTGGTAACCTCTAACCTACTTTCCATCTCTGAATTTGACTATTGTAGATATTTCATTTAAGTAGAAACATACAATATTTGTTCTTTTGTGTCTGACTTATTTAATACTGCATAATGATTTCAAGATTCATCCATGTTGTAGCATCCATGTTGTATCAGAATTTCGTTCTTTTTTATGGCTGAATAATAGTCTATTATATGAATACATACACTTTGTTTATCCATTCATTTGTTGATTGACACTTGGGTTGTTTCCACTTTTTGTCTATTGTGAATAATGCTGCAATAAACATTGACATACAA